>NW_026988419.1:34622500-44622500 GCF_030222135.1 Aotus nancymaae | reverse complement strand
CAATATAATGAAGGCTTTCTCTTAAATTTTCTTCTAGGAGTTTAACAGTTTTGAGTCTTATGTTTAAGTCCTTAATCTATTTTGAGTTGATTTTAGTGTATGTTGTAAGATAAGGGTATAATTTTACTTTTTTTTTTTTTTTTGCATGTGGCTATTCAGTTTTCTCAACGCCCGTTGTTGAAGAGAATATCCTTTCACCATTGTATGTACTTAGCACCCTTGTCAGAGATCAGTTGACTATATTTGTATGGGTTTGTTTCTGGGTTTTCTGTTCTGTTCCACTGGTCTGTATGTCTGTCTTTATTCTGGTTCCATACTGTTTTGTAATACATTTTGATATCAAGAAATGTGATGCCTCTAGCTTTTTTTTTCTGGATTGTTTTGGCTATTTGAAGTCTTTGTGGTTTCATGTGAATTTTAGATTTTTTGTTCTAATTTTGCAAAAACTACTATGGGGATTTTAATCAGAATTGCATTGAATCTGTAGATTAAGTAGTCTAATATTTGAAGAACATTAAGTCTTTCAATAAATACAGGATGCTTTTCCATTTATTTGTGTCATAATTTCTTTTATTAGTCAGTATAAAAGTCTCTCTCCTTAGTTAAATTTCTTTCTTTCATTTTTTTTTTTGAGAAGAAGTCTCACACTGTCACTAGGCTGGAGTACAGTGGCGCAATCTTGGCTCACTGCAACCTCTGCTACCCAAGTTCAGACGATTTTTCCAACCTCAGCCTCCAGAGTGGCTGGGACTACAGGCATGTGCCATCATGCCCAGCTAATTTTTGTATTTTTAGTAGAGATGGGGTTTTACCATGTTGGCCAGGATGGTCTCAATCTCTTGACCTGGTGATCCACCTGCCTTGGCCTTCCAAAGTGCTGGCATTACAGGAATGAGCCACCACACCCAGCAGTTAAGTTTATTTCTAAGTATTTTATTACTTTGGAAATTTTGTGGCCTTTTTACTCCTGTAGTTCGGTGGGCAGGAGTGTTACAGTTCTTTTACTCCTGGTGCCTGCAGCTCAGCAAGGAGGAGCATTACAGCTCTTTCACTCCCACAGTTCAGCAGGTTCTGGGTTCTTGTCCCATGACCAGTAGGAATAAGGAACGTGGACATGAGAGAGGGGGTAAGTTAGAGTAGAATTTATTGAGTGGAAGAAAAGCTCTCAACAGCAAGAGGGAACCCAAAAGTGGATAGCTGTCTGTGAGGCTGAGTACAGGATTTTTATAGACTTAGAATGGAGGAATGCCTGCTGATTGGTTTATGGGTGGGCTTGGAAAAGGCACCATTCATTTTGGTAAAGGGCATCACTCACAAAGAACCAATTGAGAAAGAGTGGATAAGATGAGGAAGTTAGTTCTCACTCCAGTCTGTGGATTCTATCCAGAAGTGGTAGTTCAGTTTTCAGGCTTTAGATTGTCTTTGGCTTGAAGGTCAAGTTTCACTGGGGACCCATCCTTATCTGCCTAGGAATTTGTCTGTCTCTTGTCGCTATCAGTACTATTGTAAATGAGGTCATTTTCCTCATTTCCTTTCCAGAAAGTTTATTTTGCTAACATCATACTCAACAGTGGAAAATTGAAAGCTTTTTCTCTACTATCAGGACTAAGACATAATACTGGAAGTCCTAGTCAGAACACTTAGGCAAGAAAAAGAAATAAAGGCATCCAAATTGGAAAAGAAGTAAAATTCTCCCCATTTACAGATGACATGATCTTACATATAGAAAACTTAAACACTACATTAAAAAACTGTTAAAACTAATAAACAAATTCAGTAAAGATGCATGTTACAAAATCAAATTACAAAAATCAGTTTTGTTTCTATACTCTCATTTTTAAATTTCAAATTTGTCAACAATAAATTTAAATCAGACCTACATCTGTATAAATTAAAAACTTTTATATATATGAAATTGAAACTAATGATGTTTATATTTTAACTTGAAATATTTGTGCATGTGTGTATATAGTCATAAATATATATGTATGAAACAAAGGTAAAATATTCATATACCATAAGAGAGTTTTCTTTTAAAGCATTTTTTACTAAAATTTCAGAAATTAAAAAAATGAGAGGTTATCATTCCCAGTCCTTTATTGTTGGTACTTTTATCAACCTACTTTTCATTCATCAATCACTTAAATTTTTTTTGAGTGCACAATATATGTCAGGCTAACGCTTAAAACCACACAGAAGGCATAGCTTTTGCAATCTTTTGATCTGGTATAGTACTAACATGCATAAATGAAAAATTTAAGATACTATGACAGATTATGTAGATAAATTTATAGAGACTGGAGTGACCATTCTTTTGTGGGAATGGACCACTCCAATGCCTTCTTAATTTGGAAAGGAGTTTTAGAGGCAGAGGGACAAGTAATGCTGAAGAATAGATGTACAAAGGACTCAAAGCAGAAAGGAAAATCTGATCCGTAATAATTAGAAATATCATTCTACCTTTATCCTACTTCTAGGGGGAAAAACCCCTTAACCAGTATTAATGGTTGTTTCTTAATTTGTTTTTACTCAAATAAAAAGTATTGGACCCAAATCTCCCTTTTTAGATTTCATTGTACTTATTTATATTTCATGTGTGTTAAAAATTCAAAATTAAAAAAATTCACAACTTAAATAATTATTGACTAACATCTGGACACACTGTTATTTTTTTGACCTGATCTTTCTTGACATAATCTACCTTTCCATTTCTTTTTAAATATACTTTTTAATCAGTCATGTTGTATATCTTTTAAATACTTTATTTCTTCATCTCAAAATTCTCCTAATTTCTTTCAGCCCAGGATCCATCAATTTTTCAAAATGCTAATCAGTGATTACTATAACCAGGAATTATTATATCAATGGCCCCTTGAAACTTCATAAATTTTGACATATTTGTTGGTTAATTTCTAAGAACTAGTTCAATTGCAATCATACTTGTACAGCTACATATATGTATGTGTATATGTACACACACACACACATACACACATATATATTCATAATTTATCTCTGGAACTAAATTACAGGCCTTCCTCTTAACCCCATCCTATACTTAAATAGCCTTAGGGAATTTGATATTTGATTTACTATTTGGCAAACATGAAATTTAATAATAAAAACTTAAGATTTGGTTTTCATTTTAAATTATGAAATTCTAATATGTTTTTCTTTGTTGAAATATATGCAAATTTATTTAAAATAAACAAAAACAAATATATTCAAATTTAATTGACAATTTTGATACATTTTTTAAAATCCATGTTTAACTTGAAGTGAGAATTTATATTTTTGAAAATCTCTGAGGTACATTATAAAAAAATTTTTTTAAACTACTACTGAAAGTACCTTTTTCTTTATTAAGTTTTTTCTAGTATTCACAGGTTATAGATATAATAATACTATTTTTTTTACTTTGTGACCATACATGAGAACACTGAGGATCTCCGTGCCTGTACTAATTAGAGGCAACCTCCTTGTACAGCACTATTTATTTCTTTGCTGTTTCAGTTTCCAGATGCCTGTACTCTTCAAACATCTCTTCAACCTTCAGACTATGAAGCACTACCCAGAAGACAAGACTTTCACTCATCTCTAGTGCTATATAATCTGTTTTTCAAAAGTCAACTAAATTTGGCTTCTTTTTCTTGGGTACCTGTTTCTAGTTTATTCACTGTTCCACAGGATGAAAGGAAAATCAGGTTCCTCCAGCTAAGGGACTCTTGTTAGCTAAATAATCACATCTTTCTTTTCTGTTGAATAACACTCAAAATAGTTTAGTAAATTATTATGATTATTATTTATTTTGAAGATGAAGAAATTATTTTATTTGTTGAAAACAGTTGAATGTGTTTGTAGAAACATTTATTTCCACTTTATGGTACTAATGGAAAAATTAAATAAGATAATATGTGATTTTTCCTAGGCCATATAGGTAATGATAGAGAGAATTAAAACTTATTTTTCTCAATTTCCAAGTAATTTTTTTTTTGCTACACAATGCAGTTACACATATATTCCTTCATTGTTTTGAAATAAAATAATTGTTTCATTCAGAGATTACATATTTATTATTCAATTGTATTTTAAGAGTATTATATTCTTTGAAAACATACTCAGATATCTTGAGAGGGAAGGCATTATTTAGATTTTAAAAATGTGATACAAAAACAGTTTTCTGCTGTTTTGAAAAAGTATTTTCTAGCTCTTTCTAATTTTAGTAACTTATGAATATAAAGGGTTTTTTGTGAAAAATTTTTAACACGTTAAAATAGTTTTCAGATGAGTTAGAAATGTGAATATTCATGATTAGTTAGCTCTTTAAATTAGGTATAATTGAGTTGAAAATAGCATTTTATTTTAAATTTTATTTTTCTCATAAAATCTGCTTCTCGAAAATGACATTTTAAAAATATATAATATTCTAAAAATTATTTCAAACTTCTATAATGTTTCTATTTTCTAACACACACACACACACACATACAACAGTACATGAATTATAGTCCTAAAATATACCTTTAAAATCAAGTGTATCTCTGTCTCATTTCTGGAGGAAGCTGTGGTATTTCATTTAATATAGGTTTTAAAAAATAATTTTATGGGCTTAAATGTTTTGCTACTGCAGGAATCATTCTCTGGGCTTGTCATATAAATCTTTCAGTGAAATTAGAATGTCCAGTATAAGATTGAATACCGAAGGTTGTTATTTGGATTGATGAAAAAGTTCCAGTAACTGGTAACTAATGGAATATGCCTATTCAAAAATGGAAAATATTTTATTCTTTTACATTTTTATGTGTGTCAATTTTATAATACAAAAAAACTCATCAAAATTGCTAATATGAATTGAATGGAGTTTATTGTAATCATTATCAAAAGTTTCAAGCCGGTACAAAAGTACACAGAGTAGTGTAACGAACCCTCATGTATCCAGTATCCACCTTCATCAATTTCAATGTATGATCATTGTGTTCATGCATATGCTCATTTTACAACCTTCCTCCCAATATTATTTGATGCAAATTTCAACAATATATTATTTCACTTATAAATATTTCTGGATGAATTTCTAAAAGAGAAAACTATTTACATGCAAGTACTATGCCATTATCACATTAAAATAATTAGTAATAACTCTTTAATGTCATCAATAGCTACCCATGTTTCAAATTCTCAGTTGTCTCATCAACATCCTAATATTTTGAATTTACTTGTTTATAAATATAACCTCTACTTTCTAACATCTCTATAATTTTCCAATTTTTTATGTCATTATTTTCATCTCTTAATCAGTAAGTTTTTCCATAATTTTTTTCTCTCTATTTTTGTTCCCCATGTAACAAATAAATGTTATTTGTGCAGTAGAGTTTCCCACAGTCTGGATTTTAATGATGGCATCCCTGTTGAGTAGTTTAACAGGTTCATCATTTCATGGAATTTCCTGTAATATGTTAGCTGGGTATAAAGGTTTGATCAGAATCATGTTTGATTTTCTTTTGGCAAGTCTATTTCATAGTGGTAATGTGTTTCATTGGGATTTTTATTATTTTGACTTGTTTCCATTTTTTGATGTTAGTACCAACTGATGTTCAATGACTCCACTAATTTATCAGGGATTGAAAATGGTTGTTCCAATCTTATCATTACTAAGATACTGATTAACAGAATACTTCTTTTAAAAATCATCACTGCCCAACACCTACTACCAGATTATTTAATAAAATAAGGTATACAGGGAAGTCAAGATAATTAGTTGATTCTTTTCCTTCATTTGCTGATTCTCAAAATAATGAATTTATTTTCTAGAATTGTTTAATGATGAGTGATGACCTGTTGTTATCAGCACATGGATTTAGACATGTTTGACATATTTTAACCCTTTGCAGTTATTATTCTAATCCATGGCTAGTTACTTTTCTCTTTTTAATTACCAGAGTCTCCTCAACTTTGTACTAAGACTTTGTGCCACTCCTGCCCCAGACTGTAAATCAGCCATTTGTCCAAGGAACTTTGGTTTTGGGGGTTGCAGTTTTCAGTCTTTCAATAGTCAGAGTTCTTTTTCTTTAAGATAAACTATGTCTTGAATTTACATGGCTTGTTATAATTCAGAATCAGGACTGCAGCAGTTTTACTTAACCATTTATCTTACATTTATATTTCCTTTCACATGCATTTTCCATTTCTCAGTTGCACTGAAGGTAATATAATTAAAGTATCATATTATTCACTTTTGTCCCATGTTACACACAAAACAGACATAGAATAACAATTCAAATACTACCCCATCTATATGAGTAACTGAGTTTAAAATCTGTTTGGATTTCTTTTCATCTTCATCATATATCTTCTTAGGGTATTACAATCAAATTATTATGTTTTAACATCATATGAAATAGCTCCTGTCTATGTGCTTATAGTACCAACTGGGTACATATTTAGGATCATATTTTAATTTTATTTTCTATTGTCAGAATATTACCCCTTTTAGTTTATTTTTTACATTTAAAGTGGTTTATTCTGAGTCAAATATGAGTGACCCTGGATTGTTACACAGCCTCAAGAGGCCCTAAGAACATATGCTTCCAAAAAGGTGTTTGGGATATAACTTGGTTTTATATATTTTAAGGAGACAAGTTACAGGCAAATACATAAATCAATACATGTAAGGTATACATTGGTTCAGTCCAGAAAGGCTGGACATCTTGCAGTGATGACAGGGTGGGTGGGCTGACAGGTTGTAAGTGGATTCAAAGATTACCTGACAATCCGTTGGTTGAAAAAGATAACCTCTGCTTAAAGAGTTGAACTCAGCAGAAAGAAATTCTTGAGTTAAGATAAGGGTAGAGTTAAGATAAGGGTACATAAGATAGCTAGAGTTAAGACACTTTGTGAAAGTTGAGGTTTTTATTATGTAGATAAAGCTTCCAGAGAGCAGGCTTCAGAGAGAATAGATGGTAAGCCTTTCTTATTGAACCTTAAAAGGTGTCAGACACTTACATCTTTCCTGGATAAGGAAACGACCTGGAAAGGGAAGGAAATTCTGTACTGAATGCAGATTTCCACCACAAGGTACAGCTTTGCAAGGTCATTTCAAAATATGTCAAATAAATATATTTTGGGGTAAAATAATTTTATTTCTCTTAGGGCCTGCTACCTGTTAAGTGACACTATACCAGAGTCAGGCTGGAATTTGGTATCTTATGCAACAGCCTCTTTTGTTAGCTCTGGGATCTCTATTTTAATGTTAATGCTTGTCAGTTGTGCCTAACCTCTAAAGTGTAGGCGTTTCTTAGTTATAATTGTTCCTTTTTTTCCCCCCCCAAGATGGTGGTATTTCTTTATAGCAATGTGAGAACAGACTAATACAGAAAATTTGGGATGTCGCTCACCACCTGTGGAAGTCTGACCTGCAGACCCTGACTCAATGAAGGATGAAAGAACGCACTCTCACACCATTATAGTGATACAAGTGGGCTAGGGATGGCTGTTGGCTTCTTTCAGAGGGTGAAAGGCAGCCAATCAACCAAGATCCTCTGTCCATCCACACTTTTATTCATAACAGAGGTTCTGTGTTAACACACCTGTGGATAATTAACATGGTTAAAAGAATGATTGTACAACTGATAAAAGCTTTAGGTTCCAGGACCCAGCATGAATTCTATGAACAGATAATTTCCCTTTGATCTTCTCTGAGGCCACCAAGTACAAAATTAACATGAGTAAACAAACAGAGTGGAGACAAAGGGATTGTCTCTATCTTTCTCCTATGCTAATAGACCAGCCGGCTGCCGTTGGTCTGCCCCAATAAAACCTTTCGGCCTTCCAAAAGATTTGAGAATATAACATATGTTTCCCTAAATATTTTCTGTAATATTTTGCCAACCACCCCAAGTGAATTCCAATAAAAATTGGTACTGAAAAGTAGAGTATTGCTATATAAATACCTGAAAATGTGGAAGTAACTTTGGAACTGGATCATGGGCAGAGGTTAGAAGAATACGGAGGACTCAGATGAAGATAGGAGGATGAGGGAAAACTTGGAACTTTTGAGAGACTTATTAAATTGTTGTGACCAAAATGCTGATAGTGATATGAACAGTGAAGTCCAAGCTGTGGAGGTCTAGATGGAAATGAGGAACTTACTGGGAACTGGAGCAAAGGTCACTTTTGTTATGGGTTAGGAAAGAACTTAGTTAGATTGTGCCTCTGTGCTAGGGAACTGTGGAACTTTGAACTTGTGAGTGATGATTTATAGTATCTGGTGAATGAAATTTCTAAGGAGCAAAATATTCAAACTCTAACCTGGATGCTTCTACTAGCTTGTAGCAAAGAAATGATGTGAGCAAAGAAATGATATAGAACTGGAACTTATATTTAAAAGGAAGCAGAGATTATGGCTTAGAAGATTTGCAGCCTAGCCCATGTGCTCTCTAAGCTTGCAGGCTTGGAAGATTTGCATAACTAAAATGAAGGCAAATGCTATTAGCCAAGATAGTGGGAAAAATGCTTTGAAGTCATTTCAGAGTCATTTGTGCAGCCCCTGCCATCACAGGCCTAGAACTGAATGGTTTAATAGGCCAGGCCCAGGGCCCTGCTGCCCTGCACAGCCTTGGGACAGTGCTCTCCCCATCTCAGGTGCTCCAGATCTAGCCATGGCTCCAGGAGGCCCAAGGACTGCATGGGTCATTGCTTCAGAGGGTGCCAGCCTGGTGGTTTCTCATGATGTTAAGCCAGCAGGTGTATAGAGTCTAAGAGTTGAGGCTTGGGAGCCTCTGCCTAGATTTCAGAGGATGTATGGAAAAGACTGGATGTCCAGGCAGAAACCTGCTGCACTGGTGGAACCCTCATGAAGAACCTCTACTAGGGAAGGGAAGTGTGGGATTGGAGCCCTGGAAGTGGGATACAGAGTCAAAGAAGCTTTCAGAGCTTTAAGGTTTAATGACTGCTCTGCTGGGTTTCAGACTTGTGTGAGGCCTGTGTACTCTTTCCTATGATCAATTTCTTTCTTTTGG
The DNA here is from genome assembly GCF_030222135.1 of Aotus nancymaae. NCBI lineage: Eukaryota > Metazoa > Chordata > Mammalia > Primates > Aotidae > Aotus > Aotus nancymaae. The sequence continues at coordinate 44,613,483 of NW_026988419.1, read as the reverse complement.
AATGGGAGTTTTTACTCAATGCCCGTATCCCTATTATATCTTGGAAGGAATTAACTTGCTTTTGATTTTACAGGTGCCTATGTGGAAGGCATTTATCTTGTCTCAGATGAGATTTTGGATTTTGGACTTTTAATAATGCTGGAATGAGTTAAGACTCTAGGGAACTGTTGGGAAGGTATGATTGTGTTTTACAATATGAGAAAAACATGATATTTGGTAGGGGTCAGGGACTGAATGATATGATTGAGATGTATGTCCCTGCCCAAACCTCATGTTGAATTATAATTTCCAATACTGTAGCAAGGGCATGGTGGGAGGTGAATGGATTATGGGGGTGGTGTCTCATGGTTTAACATCATCTCCCTAGTGCTGTTATCATGATAGAATACTCACAAGAACTGGTTGTTTGAAAATGTATGGCACCTCACCCTTCTCTCTCTTCCTCCTGCTTTGGACATGTAAAGTGGAGGCTCCCTGTTTGATTTCTGCCATGATTGTATAACCAGTTGTCCCAGGTTCTTGGCCTCCCCTGCCCCAGGAATTGGGGAAGAGGCCCTGGAGGTGTGGTGGGCTTACCATTCATATAAATATCATGGACCCAAAGAGTTTTGCAGAGAGCGATTTATTAGGCCGAGAGAGAGAGAGAGAGAGAGAGAGAGAGAGAGAGAGAGGATCCCAGAGAGGGAGGGAAATCCATGCAGGTAAAGAGGGAGAGATAGCTCCTATGTTGCCATGGGAGGGGATCTGGAGAAGGAGTCTGCACAGGTAAGGGGCAGTGGAGTTTTAACTTTGAAGTAATTCCTGCCCCATTCATGTTCTCATCCAGTGAGAGGAGTTCTTTCAGACTTCCTCTGGAATGATTGATCTTTGACTCTGATCCCAGATTGGTTGCTTGGGCCCACAACAGAGACCCTCTTTCCAGAGTGTTTGCTGGGCTTTCTGAACAAAAGACACTCACCTGGAATTTTATCTGGCCCACACACGGGAAAGTTAGACAAAGAACTCTAGGTTCCCAGATGGGGAGGTGGATGGTGGTATGGCACTGGGAAGTTCTTGCATTTGAAACCACGCCCCTTGTGGACTCGGGAAGAGAAGTTAACATCCCTCAATTGTATGTTTGCTGAGGCCTCCCCAGAAGCCAAGCAGATGCTGCCATGCTTTCTATAAAGCCTAGGGAACCACAAGCCAATTTAACCTCATTGCTTTATAAATTATCCAGTCTCAGGTATTTCTTTGTAGCAATATGAGAATGAACTAATTCAGAGAGAAAAGTGATCTTTGTTGTTTTACTCAATTTTGTAAGCCCTAAGTACCTTAAAAAAAGTTTTTTTTCAAAAAAAAAATTTCTCTGGAAAACAAAACAGAATTAGTAAAGCTTTAAACAAAAGATAAGCACTGCCTATCTCTGATGATGACAGGAAAAGAAAACTCTCAGGTAGCTAAACATTTAAATTATTTAGAATTAAGGCAAAGAACAAATTATATTAATTTAGATAGTGGAAACATTACTAAATGAGTATTTATGCTTTTGTATACAGGTCTGGTCCTGTATCACATGAAGGCAGTTTATATTGACTGTCATCTGCTCTCAAGTCTGAAGATGAGGCTTTAGTTAACTTGAATTTGGTGCCAGATACCAGTGTTGATGTTTAAGATTCAGTAGGATTTGGGCCAGGTGTGATGGCTCATGCCTGTAGTCCCAGCTGTTTGAGAAACCAAGGCAGGTGGATCACTTGAGGGGCCAGGAGTTTAAGAACATGCTGGCCAACATGTCAAACCCTGTCTCTACTAAAATACAAACTAATAGCCAGGCGTGGTGGTGCATGCTTGTAGTCTCAGCTCCTTGGGAGGCTAAGGCATGAGAATCTCTTGAACCCAGTAGGCAGAGGTTGCCATGAGCTGAGATCATGCCACTGCACTTCAATCTGGTCAACAGAGCAAGACTCTATCTTAAAACACACACACACACACACACATACACACACACACAAAACAATTCAGTAGGAGTCAGTACTCTTTTTCAGACAAATTAAGTGTACCCAGGAGTCAAAGCTTTGCAACTTAATAGCACAAAGTTTAGTTAGCAATATTTGATAAATATCCTGGGGCTGGAGAGAGCTTTTTAAATGATGTCTAGTCATTTCGCTGGAGCAGGTAAGACTGGAGTTTTTGACTTAACTGGAAGCTTTAAAAACATTCTTCAACCTTGCAGTGGTCAATTTTTATAGTTTTGATAAGCCCCAAGCAATAGGTCTAAGTTAAATACTTAATTTAGTGTTCAATTTTGAAGATGTTTGTCAAAGATGTTAAAAGCCTCAAAACATTTGATTAAAACAGAATCATAGGTCACTGCAAAATAACAGTTATTCATTTATCCAATGTGATAAAAAAAGACTTCTAAAATGATATAAAAACTTACATGGATGTAAAAACTTATCTCTTTCAAAATTTAGTTTTCTTAAGGCAGTTTTAAAAACCTAGTAAAAACAACAAGAATTATTGCAAAATCTTTATTTCTAAAGCTAGTTATCAAGAAAAGGTAAGGAAGAGCCTGCAGTGTGATTGTTTTATCTTATGGGAAACTCCTTCGGATAACCTGAAAGTTAAACTTGATGAAAAGAGAATGTGATTTAATCAGACAGGAAGAGTATGCCCAGGGTTGAGTGAACACTCTGTCATAGAGCACTTCTGCAGGAGAATAGCAACAACATGGGAAGTTGCCTGGTTATACTGAACACTTTAGACATATGTTTGGGCTCAGAAAACAATACCCCACAATGGAAGCCTCAGAAGCAGCTTCAAATATAAAAGTTTTTGGCCTTCTGCCCTTCTGTCACTCAGCTCCATTTTCCCATGAGGCTGCCCACAGAAACTAGACTCTCTCTTCCTCCATATGGATCCTAGAAACCAAAACTCCTTTTCCTCAGAGCCAGCAATACAACCTAAAAATATTACCTTAATTTTTTCCTCACTTTTCTCTGTAAGAACCAGCCATAAAGAAATTCTCTGATCTTTTTTGTTGGACTGTAGATTATAACACCCCCATACCCAGAAAGAAGGAAGTGCTTACCCAAGGACATTAAGAAGAATCTATATAGACAGGCCTTGCTGGGTTTTTCCCACACAGTCTACTAGCATTAAATTATACCATTTTAAAAATCACATTTTCACATGTCTTTCCATACTTTGTTGAAAGCATAAAATTGACAATTTACCCTGTATCTTTGGTCTTTCTTCTGAAAACTCCCCCATATATACACCAAACAAACCTGCATACCTTCCCTTCGACCATTCTGTCTTTTTTGAGCTTTTATATTGATTTTTCAGCCAACCTTTAGAGGGCCTCTGGTCACTAAGTGTATTAAGAAAAGCCAGAATTAAGTTATACTAGAGGAAAATAGTGTCTTTTTAAAACCTTCAGGATAAAAACATTTTAGCATCAGGCTATAACAACAGATGTAGAACTAGAGGGAGAAAAAATGTGTTATAGGAGCCAAGAAAAGATGGAGCTTCAATGAATGGATGTGTGAAAGAAAAAAATGGTGAAGAAGAGAGTTAGCATCTCAGGCCTTCTCAAAGGGTGGAGAGTTGAAAGCAGCAGGGTACCAAAATTGAACTTTTAAATTATCAATCTGAGAAATTTAAAAAACAAACAGATTATAGAATTAAAAATTTAAAACCTACAATTTCATGAAGAATAAATCAGTACTTTAGGAAATCTTGCTCTAATCAATCCTTTAGTTATGTATTAGCATATTTTAATATAAAAGCTTAATCTCTAGGAAGACTATTATAAATCTCTTTTACTTATAGCCAACTTAATCACATAGAAAATTTCTTTTATTCTGTTTTTATGAATCTTATCATGACTTGCAAAAACCATTTACAACATGGTCATACTTTCTATTTTGTAGTAAATATCCATCTGCCTTAAATAACCAGTCATTTTATGACAAAAATTTATCATACAATATTATTCTTTTTAACCTTTCTTGTCAGAAATGCCTCTTTATATATGTAGTTTCTTCACACCTTTCTCTCTTACTTGTTTCTTTTAAATTTGTTTCATAAATAATATTAAAATGGTAGCCAGGCGCAGTGGCTCACGCCTGTAATCCCAGCACTTTGGGAGGCCGACACGGGTGGATCACGAGGTCAAGAGATCGAGACCATCCTGGTCAACATGGTGAAACCTCGTCTCTACTAAAAATACAAAAAATTAGCTAGGCATGGTGGCGCGTGTCTGTAATCCCAGCTACTCAGGAGGCTGAGGCAGGAGAATTGCCTGAACCCAGGAGGCGAAGGTTGCAGTTAGCCGAGATCGCGCCATTGCACTCCAGCCTGGTAACGAGCGAAACTCCGTCTCAAAAAAAAAAAAAAAAAAAAAAATATTAAAATGTACTTTGAATTAGATAAAAATTATTTTCCTTTTAAAAAGAGCACAGTTTCATGTCTTTCTTATAATTTTTTTTAATCCAAAGCACATCTTGTTTTGGCATACATGATAAACCAAATTATATAAAAACTAGAATTTTTATACTTATACTAAACTTACATTTTTGTGAAAACCTGTAAATCAGAAATCTTGAATTGTCTGTCATTTCAGCACTTCAGCATTTTATAGATGAGAATCATTTCATAAAATTTTTAAGAAAAAATTGTTATATGTTTTTTAAAATTGGAAATTACACAGACATTTAATGAGTTTGTATTATTTAATTTACTACAATTTAAGATTTTAAATAACATGACAAGGTCATTTATAAGCATTTGTCCTATAACATTTACCTAATTAATTTTTAATAGTTTACCTAGATTACTTATGAAAACTGAGATATTAGACAAAGCTAGAAATTATTTAAAGTTATTTTTCTGTTAAACGTTTTTGTTTTTAGTCTGTGACTATCAGGTATTTACCCAAGTAAGAACCTTCAGTTTAAATATATGGTTTTTAAATTGTTTTGGTATTAACTCAGGATTTCACTGTTATCATTAAACTAACAATACTAAATATCTTAGTTATCAAAAATTACACAAATATAATTCTGTTTTGCATTAGGTTTATAGTTTTGTAACCTGCATGTCAAAACTGGACATCTCATAATATCTAGCAGAGATAAATATAAAACTACTTGATCAATAAATTCAGACAAAATGTTGACAATTCTGAAGACATTTCTAAATTTATTTTAATAGTAATTTAAAAGTCAGCTTATTAAGTCACATAAACTTGAAAATACTTGAGTTTATTTATCTAATTCTTGAGTACTCTATTTTCAATTCAGTTTGGTACCTTGTGGCCAAAACACTCTACAAAACAGATGTTCCTATACATAAACATATCTAAACACACATACACACAAACACAAACACAAACATCCTATTGCTTTTACTTCAGAACTCTAGCTATTAGATAGTAATAGAAACTCACCAGCTTACAAAAGAAAAGAAAAAGAAAAAGATTTCGTCCAAAGAGTGAGTTTTATCTTGACACTAGTAGAAAAGGAATGGCAGATTTAAAGCAGATAGAAAAAGAAAATAGAGACACAGAGAACTTAGCTTTGAAGACTCTATATTGTAAAATAAGCACAAGAATAGACCATAACCAGATGAAGTACCAGAAAATCCAGCATGCCCTTGAGCTTTCCCATTTACACAAATACTTGCAAGGAGAGGTGCCATAAAACCAAATTTGTTGCTCCAAAGGGGGTCGTTCTCTTTGTCTTTCTTCATTTGTAAGTGATTTGTTTATATATTTGTTTTTCTTTAAGGGAAGAACTGAACTGTAGTCTAGATTTCAGTATAGTGGAGCTGAGAAGCTCAGTCTCTCATTTGTTTATGCAAAGGGCAGTCTGGTTTCTTGAGCTAATTGAAATTGATTATGAGAAAAAAGGAGAAGATCCTTTAGAATGCACATATAAACTAAAAATAGGATCCTGAAAACTTCTCAGGAAAAACACCAGCTCAGAATAAACCAAAGGACTGTCGACCAAGTGAGAGATCCAAGGCTCAAGACGACTAACCAGTTCTATCAGAGGAGAATCTCTAAGTCAGGGGGCTTTCAGCGGGCACACTTTAATACTTTAGTCCTGATTTCAGGTGATTCCTTTAGCAGGTCTTGAGTTTTCTCTGAGGCTACCTGTTGGGTGCCAATTAATGCTGATGAAATAAACCAAACTCTGTAAAGTATTTAAAGAGATTTATTCTGAGCCCAATATGAATGACCACGGCTTCCGACACAGTCTCAGGAGGTCCTGATAACATGTGACCCTTGATTTAATTTTGCTTTATAATTTAGCAAAAAATTACATTCTTCCAAAGTTCAATTTACAAAACAATTTAAAGAAGACCAGCCTCAATCCTTGACCTCTCTACTCTGTATCTTTTTTTTTCATTATGGGTAAACAATGGGGTGTGAGAGTTAGGGTATAATATTCCTTTTTTTTTTTCAATTGGAAATTTCTAGTGAAGATAATAGCCTTATGTCATTGTTCTTCCAGATAGTTTGGATGCCTGAAGGTGATCATATAGGAAGAGCTGATTGAATAATATTTCCCTAGTCTCACATGCAGAAAACAGTTGATCTGCACCTTCATATTTCAGAGTTACTAGTGTGCTCTAAAATCACCTTTTATTTTTATTCCTTCAATTGTATTCTGCCATAAAGCATTTGCTGTCAATGATGCCAAAATTTGATTACAGTCTGTTTTTTTTTTCTCCTTTATAAATTCCTTGGAGTTTTTGCTACATTCTCAAAGTTCTTTTTCTTTGCTTTTTTTTTTGTTGTTGTTATTTTAAAATTTTACTAGAATTTCAATAGATTATGTTTCCTTCTTGGTTTTTATGGTGACTTTGCCCAAGTTTACAACATACTCTTCATATGGACATGTTTTTTAATTTAAAGTATTTTTTAATTTTTAATTTTAGTATCCATTCTGCCTCTTGTTTTGGTTTTCTTCTTTAAGGAGTCTTCTAGTATGTTGGATTTTTTTTTCTGCCTTCCATATTTGTGACATCCTTTTGAATCATTTGTATCACTTTCTTTACTTTTTTTAGTTAAAACATTTTTTATGTTTATATTTTTGTTTTTTATAGTGCAACCCATTTTGTTTGCATTCTTTCGGGTTCAGTTTTGTTTTGGAAATTACTTACTTTCCTTAATTTAAAATTTCCTGAGTTTTATCACCCTATTTCTGAGTTTTTCTAATTTTCATTTATATTATGTTTTCATATCTTCTATTGTTTTCTTAATTGCTTTTAGCTCATTTTGAAAAATTAGGCTAGAGTTTCAATCTGATTTGTTGACAGTTCTTTTTTTTTTTTTTTTTTTTTTGCATGCTTTCATTGCTGGTAGGTAGGTAATTTTCTCCTTATTTTCTTTTATAATCTTATTACAACTTTACATAAGATGTGAACACAATGTTTTATTCATTTTTAATTTTTGACCTGAGATTAGGCTTTCTAGAATTTTAAACAAAGATAGTGGCTTACAATATCTTTTCTATGTTTATAATTTTAAAACTCCCTATTCTTGTGGTTTTTATACATAAAAATATAGCTTCATACTTTCACATTTATCCTGGCCTTGTCTTCTTCTCGGTGTTTTTCTAGACTTTTTCTTCAATTATTCTAATTCCAATTTGTCTCAGTTGTTTTTTATTTCCAAAGTTTATCTTTAATGTGAGACTTTGTTCTGAAAAGTAGCTTTTGGGAATTCATAGGATTCAGATTGTTCCAACTATTTTTGATCTGAACAACAAACACAATCCTTGCCAGTGAATTGGCATAGAAGATGCCCTCTCAATTACTGCTGATCTCATTGACAATCTATTAGCTATTCTGGTATGTTAAATGGGCTTTTGGTATCTTTTATTTTCTCCAAGACTGTTGCTGATACCATGAGTGTCTTTTGGCTATTAATGGCTTTCCTTCACTCAATTCCATTTTGAGAATCCTTAAGGTAGATTCTTCATTAATTTTCTATGTCTTAGAACAAATTATATGCCACATAATACACTTGGCCGCTTAAAATTACAGCCATTTATTACCTCACAATTTTCGTGTGTCGAAGTCAGACAGACTTACCATACCTGTATCCTTGTTGGAGGGTATCATCCGGCTGAAATAAAGGAGTTTTCTGGGATAAAGGCATTTTCTGTGCTCTATTCTCATTTGTGGCCTCTACTAGAGAAGGATCTGCTTCAGAGATCGCTCAGGTTGTTGGAATTTATTTCCTTGCATGCAGCTGTGCAATTCATGGCAGCTTACTTCTTCAAAGTCCTTAAAGGACAGACAAAAGCTGTACTTTTTGGAGTCTCTAATTTTAGGGAAAGATTGGGTTTTCTCCACAGGCAGTTCATAACATGGCTCTTTCCTCCCGAAAGGCCAGAAGAGTCTCTTTCTTTTCTTTAATAATGCCCAGTCCTTCTTTTAATGAATCTCACTTGATTAAGCCAGGTCTACTCATGTTAATTTCTCTTTTGTTTAACTAAAAATCAACTGTTTTGAGACCTTAATTACATCTACAAAACCTCTCCATCTTTACCATGTAACTTAAGGTAATCCTGGCTATGATATTCCATTATATGCAAAGGCCCTTTACACACTCAAGGGGAGAGATTACACATGGTGTGTACACCAGGAAGGCAAGAATCCTGGGATCCATTTTAAAATTCCACCCATCACAGCTTGTCACCTAGTTTTGTTGTAGATTTTGTTCCTGTTTTTGTTGTTGTTGTTTTGCTATCCTAGTTGTATTATCTTTAATTGTGGGGGAATTCTCAAACTAGCCACCATGATTACCTTTCCCTAAAATCCTTTAAAGTTTTGTATATTAACACAATTTAACAGGAAGTAATATACAATAGTAACACAAGACTACAGCATCATAGGTATGATATTCCTATATCAAAGTATAGGCCCTCAGTTCCTCATCATTTTAATTTAAAATTATATTCCTCACTGATTTAGCTAAATCTCCTAAGGTCTCATTATAGAAACCGGTTCATGTCTCCATTATAGCAATTAGTGCATTTTATTATCTATATTCTTTTACACTTGATTTCTAAACTGGCAAACATGGGTCCCTACAAGAAATTCAAAGAGAATGAGAAATTAAAATTTGTGTTAAAAATTATTTTTTATTGCTTACCTTTTGATTTGTATTATCAGGTATATTTCATAATATATGCACTAATTTTAAAGGTAGTTTATACTTACAGTTTTAAATTGAGTATAATATGTGTTATGTAAGTATATATTAATTTGTACATATTTTGGGGCATGTGCTCATTTTTTACACAATAGGCTTCATGAAGAAAACATTTTAGAAACCATTCTTTAGATAGTGAACTACTTTAATAGGTACTATATATCTCCATTTCTATCCATAGATCTTTTGCACTTGGCACATAAATAAAAACAATAAAATGTAGCTGTTCTGCAATAAACTAACATGTGTTTTCACTTACCTAGACCACAGCATTATCCACTGTGGTTTTACCTTCTTTTATCAGCTTTACCATACCAGTTCTGGTACGACAACTTTTCTAATATGTCCTTGTTTTTAGTATGTGAAAACTATCACATTATGTTTTTCATATTATTTGTTAATATTTGTTTACTGATAGGATGAAAATCATGAAGAAATGTTCCTGAATCTTTCATAGAAATGTAAAACTTGTGCTTTCCAGGTTACATTTTGTTTCCAAGGAATGAAGAGTATTAAAATCTAAATTGTTTCATTCTGTTTGCAAATGCTCTTTAGGGCTCTTTAAAATTCAGAGCTCAAATGATCTAACTGGCAGTTGTACATACCAAGCTGAAGTTAGAATTGATTATACACTGTGATCATCTGTTTGTTCTATTTAGAGGTGAAAAAGCATTTCTTTTCCCACTTTGGCTCCAGTATTTGTTTAGCAATCAATGTACTTGGACTTGTAAGTTACATCAGCATAAAATACTTTTTTAAAAATGAGATTTGAAGAAAATGTATTCTTCAAAACAATCGTCAGTAGTTCTGAGATCAAAGAAAAGTCAGCTACTAGTATATCTTATAAAACAAAATCACATATATTAATGTAAGATATATTAATCACCCAGATGTACATGAAACTATGCCTTTAGATCACCAGTTAAACATATATACTTGCTGGTTGTCAAGATGTATTTATTATTTTCCTTTGCCCCCCCCAGTAAAGGATTTAAAATTAAATATCAATTTATATGTTCATTTCTTATTATTTTCTTTGTTATGATTTTATAACCATTATATTTAATGACCTTTAATGCAAATATTTTGTTACTTCAAGAAAATAAAATGATTTCAAAGTAAGGAAAATACATTTTGATGTTGGAAGCTAAATATTTACATATTAACAATTTGTACTGTCACTTGATGAATGTAAAAAAATCATATACAGTAGAAAACCACAAAAAGACTCAATAATTTAAATAACAATATAGACATATATTTATTTTAGGCCACCTATAAATCAGATCTTGTCAACCTAAATATAATATGTCCAATAAGTACATTGTTAAATCACATCAATTATATAATCTTTCTAGCTTTAACAGTGACTTTATTCTTTTTAAACATTACCACGATTTTACTTTTATTTTTCCATTTGTAAAATGAAAATGCACTATCATAGACTAGGTCAGGAAAGGATTAAAGCAATATGAGAATTAAGCACAATGTATGTTAAGATATCCTACTCCCTGGTTTTTGTGGTTGGAGAAAAGAAAAATGTGGTCAAGCTGCATTTCTACGTAGCTTCTTTCTTTGTTCTAGTTGGAACCAGCCCTCAAGCATGAAGGAAAGAACAGATACTGGAACCTTTTTCTTAAAAAAAATTATGCATATATACACATTATATATGTATATATGTGTGTGTGTATATATATGTGTGTGTGTGTATGTGTGTGTATGTATGTGTGTGTATATATATATAGAGAGAGAGAGAGAGAAGTCTCACTCTGTTGCCCAGGCTGGAGTGCAGTGGTGCAATCACAGCTCACTGCAACCTCCGCCTCCTGGGTTCAAATGATTGTCCTGCCTCAGCCTCCTGAGTTGCTAGGATTACAGGCATGTGCCACCACACCCGGCTATTTTTTTTTTTTTTTTGTATCTTTAGTAGAGGTGGGGTTTCACCATGTTAGCCAGGATGTTTTTGATCTCCTGACCTTGTGATACGCCCACCTCAACCTCCCAAAGTGCTGGGATTACAGGCATGAGCCACCGCTCTCAGCCAAAAAATTAGGTTTTTAAACAAAAGTTTTTTTTCTTCCCCAGATCAAAAGTGATATTCTAGCATAGAACTAGAATATAATTGTGTTACAAGTGTCCAGAGGAGAAGTCTTGACTCACAATTTTCCCTTCTTCCGCTGCCCAGGTTTACTTCCACTCATTCTCCCCATGAGTCTAGAGATCATCACCAATGTCTCACCTCCTCTCATATCTGCGTCCCACAGTCCATCCATGAGTGAGATTTATTGGTTTCACCTTCAAAATATATGCAAAATCTCACCCTTTATTATTTCTACACTGCCAAGACCCTAGACCAAACTACCTTCATTTCTCATTTCACCAGGCCTCCTACTTGGCCTCCTTGCTTCCACTCTTGCACTCCACTCTTCTCCTCTCCTCTCTAATGGTCTATTTTCCATTTAATTGTCATAATCATCTTTTTAAACAAAACGATCATATCACTTCTTGCTCAAATCTAATGTCTTCCTATTGGACTTGGGACAGAATCTACACTCCTTACTGTGTTTACAGGGCCCTCCAGGATCTGGTCCTTTTGGCTGCTTCCTACTACTTTCCTGTTACCTGCATACTGCTGCATGCAGCTTCATTACAATTTTACAAAATACCAGGCTTGTGTTTTCCTCTTCATCTTGTCAGAAATCTCCTTTACTTACTGATTCACTTCATTCAAATCTTTACTCAAAATTCAAATTATCTTTCTTATCTACTGTCCACACACCCTCAGATCTAAAATTATGCCCAGCCATATCACTTTGTATCCCTTTACTCTGCCTTATTTCTTACAGTGTTTTTTCACTGCTTAAAACTGTTATATATTTATTTTATCACTGCCTCCTTCCTCCCACCTGAATGTTGTCTGCATGAGAGCAGGGAGTTTATCTGTCTTCTTCACTACTATCTCCCAGCACGCGGATCAATGCCTGGAAACAGAGAAGATGCTCAATAAGTATTTGTGAAAGGGAGGAAGGAATAAAAGAAGGACAGTAGGGAAGAAGGAAAGGAAAAAGGAAGAGGTGATTTCTTCAAGTCTTACTTTCAGTGTCCCTCTCAGATGGAATTATCTTCTCTACTTTCATATTACTTTATCTACGTGTCTCTTTTGATACTTTCATTCTTCCTATTTATATGTGTGTACATAGAAAATATTTTCTTGTGAACTGCCATCTCTTCAAATTAAGATTCTGCTTTCTTTGATTCCCTGAAATACATAGTATCACAGGATTTAAGAAGTTATTAATTAATGAATAGATGATACTACTAGTGCATGCCTGGTGGGGTTTTTGGTAAGAGGTGCTTTTCAAGAGTAAGAATGAATTGTGACAGTATTACTATTCTTCCTAACTTTCTGGAAGAAAACTTACTAACTTACTGGAAAGCAGTGTGGTGATTCTTCAAAGAGCTAAAAGCAGAACTAGCATTCAACCCCACAACCCCATTACTGAATATACACCCAAAGTAATATAAATCATTCTACCATAAAGACACATGCATGTGAATGTTCATTGCAGCACTATTCACAATAATAAAGACATGGACTCATCCTAAATGCCCATCAATGACAGACTGGATAAAGAAAATGTGTTATATATACACCATGGAATACTATGAAGTCATAAAAAAGAGGATCATGTCTTTTGCGGGAGTATGGGTGGAACTGGAGGCTGTTACTTTTAGCAAACTAACTTAGGAACAGAAAACCAAATACCATACAATCTCACTTACAAGTAGAAGCAAAATGATGAGAACTCATGACACAAAGAGGGGAACAACAGACACCAGGGTCTACTTAGGGGCAGAGAGTGGGAGGAGGGAGAGGATCAGAAAAATACCTATTAGGTACTATGCTTAGCATCTGGGTGATGAAATAATCTGTAAAACAAACCCCTGTAGCATGACTTTACTGATATAACAAACCTGCACATGTACCCTAAACCTAAATTAAAAGCTAAAAAAATACATAAAAAATAAAAATACAGTGATGGGAGTTCTCGTATATACTTCTACAGTGGTTCGAGAAACCCACTAAGATTAATATAAAATCTTATCCAGGACAAACAGAATTAAAAAGCAGTTGTGCAAATGCATTTCAGCCCCCACTTGCACTTGCATTTCATCTTCTAACATCTTATTGGCCAATGCAGGTCCCATCCCCAACCTCAAAGCCTGTCATCATGAAGCCATATCAAGAGTGTGATAGATAGATAGATAGATTACATATATCATATATGTGATGCATTATATAATTCTTTTAATAATTATATTAAATATATAATATATGGCTAATAAATTATTAATGATTATATAATCCTTAGTATATTACCATAACACTAATCTCAACATTCCAGAGAAAAGTAAATTCAGAGAAAGCAAAAGCCACTGAAGTTGGAAAGGGATGCATTTCAGAAAGATTAAAATTTAAAACAGATGAATTTTACAAATGAAGAAACCTTAAAGCACAATTTTTCATTTTGTATGGCATTTTAATCATCTTTATTTTCTAAATTCCTGTCTGGTTGCAAATTAAAGTTAGAAGGAAAAAAAATTCTACCAAAATGCATAGGCAGAGAAAGACCTATATATATATAAGAATGTCATTCACACCATTCTCTCTATATCTCCAATCCCTGAATATCTATTAATTGGTTAAATAAATTATAATGTATCCAGACAATGGAATGGTAATTGCCCTTTAAAAATGTGAGATGTGAGAACAAGACTATGCATGTGTGTACACATATACACACATGCTACTAGTGCGTGTATATGTGTGTTTGTGTGTGTGTGTGTTCTGTAATGTTATACACCAAATTGCTATCAGTGGTCAGGACATGGGTCTGGTGGTGGGAGGTAACTGGGTGATGTGGTGAGGGGAACACCAGTTAAACTGTGGGGAGGATGCTTTAATTTTATCTTCCTATATCTCTATTTCTCCAAATTTGTAATATGCCTTATATCATGAAAAAAATCAAAGTGGAAAGTAAAATATCAGAGACAGCCTACATTGATCACTTTTTATGAATAAGGAGATGCAGGAAAAGCATAATTAAATGAGACTGCCTTACATCAAGTAGTACTAGACAACAGAAAGGGGAAATCATTTAAAACTTACTCATTTATGCATATCCTATATTTTCCCAAAATACAGTACAACCAAAACATCTAAAGAATTCAGAAGTAAGGAAATAACAGAGAGGAGATACATTTTTTAAAAAGTAAAACTAAAAAGAGCTGGTTTATTATGAAATGCATATGCTGGAGTTGTATCACATTTGCTAAAATTGGGCCACAAATGTTAATATTTCTAACAGCCAGACGAGATAAAGAAGCATGATTCACAGTGTTCATTACATAGAAACAAATCTATTGTTGGGAAGCTGTAGCAGTCATTTTGCATCAGCTTGAGGGCAGAGAGTTAAAGCTTCTTTCACACATCATTCAAGTGCTAAACTTAACTGTGGAAAGGTCCCATTCTAAAATTGAGATAAAAGCCAGGTGGTCTAAAACATACCTATTTTAAAAGTTACAAAAGGGGAGTACCTTAATCTTCAAGGTTACATAGGGCATTAATGAATTTTGGGAAGGATCACACTCATGCAAACGTTTATTTTGATATTGTAGTATTTCAACTTTGAAATAACTCTTGTCTTTAATATACTGCTTACTTTGTTTATGTGTTATGGCTACAAATTTTTACTAACTGTAGTTTTCACTAGCTATTTCATGTTATTATTTTTTGAGGCAGAGTCTTGCTTTGTCACCCAGGTTGGAGTACAGTGGTGCTATCTTGGCGCACTGTAACCTCCACCTCCAGGGTTCAAGGGGTTCTCCTGCCTCAGTCATATTATTTTTGCAATAAACAGAAGGTACCTAAAACATCCAAGACTAGTTGGTTGTTATCAGCTTGAAAGTAGAACCATAATATACTTCATTCCTCAATACTTTATGTAATATTTTTGGTAGAAAAGAGGATGAGATTCCACTGCTATATTGGGAAAAAATTTTTCTGTCAATATCAAGATGATGGAATAAATCTTATTAGTCATTCTTCGGATGTATGTTGGGCCTTTATTCTCTGCTCAGAATGGTGCTAGGAATTGTAGGAGGAGGAGTGGGGCAAAAGAGATGTAAGAAGTGGTTCCTATCCTGGTTTGGTTTGCATATTAGAAGGCAAAGGCTTTGGAATAGCATCCTAAGCTCTACTGGGCCAGGTAGATAGCACTGGTCCAATTTGTGGTGGATAAACTTCAGAAGTCAGTGTTTGGAGATGACTATAATATACCTAATATCTACATAGTGCTTTAATATTTACAAAATACTTGCCCTTATGTTTGGTCCTTTCAGAATCCATCTGCTTAGAGGAAACCACAAGTTTCCTCTTATTTTCAAGTCTCCCAGCACATATAAGTTGAAACCATACACCAGGCTTTCTACACACCCTTTACATGCTTTTCCTTGAATCATGTTGGAAAAGTAAATGTTTATTGTGATCTGTAGAGTTTAGGAAGCTGAGGTTCAGGAGGGTTAATATTTAACCTAAACCACCCACTACAATTCAGAGCTGAGATTTCAACTGAGCTTTGCCATCTTCCAAATCCAGCAGTGTTCCTGTTTGTTTTCCACAGAGCTAGGACTCTTATCAACCTTGGTGCTGCTCAGACTTGGGCTGTATTACCTGGTGTCTGGGAACCTTTGTAAGTGGTGTTTGCATTCAGGCTCAAATGTCTAGCCACAGTGAATCTTCTAGAAAGATATCTAAAAGAGGGAGCCTGAACATCTTCCTATCTTCATAAAATTGATTGAGCCACAAGATGGAGAAAAGAGAGCCTTGATGTGTTTCAGTCTACCTTGAGCCCAGGCCCAGTGAGGTCCACCACTGAGCTTCGCATCTGCTGTGGTTTCATTAAATGAGCCAGTAGAAACTCTCTTTCTTGCATGAGCTAGAATTGATCTTCCTATATTTGGATCTGTTAGAGCCCTGACCAACAGAGTTTTATGAGTTAAAGAATGCAACAGATCTAAAATGGCTTCTGTTTCCTGGACAAACGTAATATTTGAGTTAGACTTTGCAGTGATGTGTTGACAGTTTAAGATCTGTGGATTTCAAAAACATAAAAAATAGCCTTTAAAAAATGGGTGAAAAATATCAAATGTCAGTGAATAGAAATGTACTTTTGTTTTAAGAGTACCAGTAAAATTATTCTTCTAAAAATAATTACACAGGTTAAATTATTTGAGTGAAAAGTAAAATAATGGACACATTTGAAATTAAAACAATGCTTGGTGACATTTTAATTTTATAATAAAGGTCAAAATAAATTTTATTCCATTTGATGCTTTTGAATAATATATAGAAACTCAAGTGTGCAAATACAATTTTCTGCCCATAAGGTAATGTGGTTTCTTTTGTTGTTCTTTTGGTCTTTACTTATGACTGGTAGTCACAACCAGTAAGTGTTTTTAGGGCATATGAATCTTCAAGTCATATTCAAAGTCATTAACATTAATAGCTACATTCTGAGCAGTTTACAAGATGAAGTGGGGGAATTTAATAAAGTCGTTATAATGGATAACCAATTTGCTCTCTGAATAAAGAGGCAGTTAGATGTTATGTTTTTAAAAATAAAACAAAAGCACTTTCTAAGAAACTTTTGAGAAATATCTAAATTATCTAGAAGTCTTTTTGTTAGTTTGTTTTAATTTTGGCTCCTAGGTAAGTGCTGAGATACTTTTGGGAAAATAGCACGCACTAGAGAATCTGGGTCCAAATATCCCCCTTACTACTTAAATCATTATAGACAAATTTATCCAACTCTGTTTCCTCATCTGTAAAATTGGGTTATAAAATGCATGGAATGGTGCTTGGCTTAGAGTAAAAACTAATAGCTGTTAATATCTTATGATATGACACAGCTGAATCAAAGTAGCTTTTATGTGCTTAGCTAATTAAATAATGGCACTATAAAATTCGTGACTTTGAATCTTACTTGGAAGATCAGATTGTGTTCCTTCTCTCAGCTTCCCCATCAGAGCTTTCTCTCTCTGAAAAGCAGACTGTCTTTCAACTTTGTACCAGAGGGGAGTTATCAAGGAAACAAAATATACAGATGGGTAAACAGTCTTAGGAGACTGAAAATTCAGGTGCCTTATGAAGGAGAAAACAGCTGCAACAACAAAAATCCCTTAACTGTTCATAGTTTTAACTGTTAAAACTATTCATGTTTGAAACCCTATTGAATTTGTATAATGGTCTTTGGGAGAAGATACACCAGAGATATAAATAAGAATTACCAAGTATCCAGAGAGATATGGTACACTTAGCTAAAGCCGGAAGCTTCACCCTTTCCTGACCTACTTGCTAGCACAGTGGTTAGCCAAATGCCTTCAAACTGGACGTGTGCTTCTAGTTTCCCACAAGCCTTGCTGCCCCTATTGTGTTGTAGCTGGCATGAGTTACATGTTTATTTTACCTCCTGATTCATGAAGCCTTCTGAATGTTTAAAGTCTGATCTAACGCCACATCTATCACATTGTAGACATTAAATAGGACTTCCTATGGCATTTAAGTCAACACTCAACACAATGGCTACTATTCTGCCATAAGAAATAAGAAGAGTTTAATGATTGATCCTTGAGCGTAAGCAGTCAAGCAAACATAAAGTTAAAAAGGAGTTTTACTCACCTAGAACAGCACTTTACCAGTTTATATTATGAGAAATTTAGATTACAAACCTGTATACAGTTCCATAAAATGTTTGCTAAAAACTGATTTTATAAGTAGCTTAAATGAAAAAAAATTAATTTCTAATTCTAATTATAGTTTAGGATGGAATTTATTTCAATTAAGAGAAGCAATTGTAATCATATTTGTTTTTCTTCAGAAAGGGAAAGTCAATTGCATATTTTTTTTCCATCCCCAAAATATACTTTTGGAAAGATTTTAAAAAATCCATTGTGGCATCCTATTTTCTTTCCTAGTACTCATGGCCAGTTTCTAGCATCTTCTTTTCTTTGTCGCTTTACTTGTATTATCTCCATCCCAGACTATTGCATATACCCTTAGCTGATCTTCCTGCCTTGTAAACTTGCCTTATTCAAATACGCTACTCTCTAAGGATACAGAATTTCAATTAAATAGGAGGAATAAGTTCAAATAATCTATTGCACTATATGATGACTGTAGTTAATAACATACTGTATTCTCGAAAAATATGGATGTAAAGTGTTCTCACCGTGATAACCATGTGAAGTAATTCATATGTTAAGTAGCTGGATTTAGGGATCCCACAACATAAATATTTCAAAACATTATGGTGTACATGATAAATACATACAATTTCATCTGTCAATTTAAATATTAAAAAAAAAATTATACTACACTAGTCTTTGCTGCAGGATTAATACTGAGAAAACACATTTTACTTGATCACTATCTAATATCATTATCTGTCAAAGTACTTTTTCTACCTGAAATTTAATTGGAAAAGCTGACCCATCCATAAGCCAGAGTGATTTCTGCTTTCCCTGGGCTTCTGGGCCACTCCTTTCTCTTACAGCCACATGGCAGTTAACCATGCCCACATTGTATCATAGTAATTTCCTATATTCAATGTGCACTCCAGTCCTCAGCAAATAACTGGGCTGGTGTGATGGAAAATGCCAGGTTCAGTACTTTGTAGATTATAAGCAGTCAGTACATTTTATATTGAAATTCTGATATTGTACATTTCAGGACAGCAAATCCTCTCCATGTTGTCTGTGAAGGTTTAGACAGAGTTTACTAAAAATATCCTACACCTTCACCTAACATTGAGAGTGACATGGGCTTACCAAATATTTGTTTTTAGAATCTTGTATAATAAATAGTAGATTTTGAATGATAATATTATGAGAATATGAAGAAACTTTAAAGCAGACTCAATTGATTGTCACCTATTTTTTAATGTTAATATTCTAATTTTCTGTCAAATTTGTTGTAAAATATAACATTATAATTTTCAAAGAGGGAAAGAAAAGGTTCCTAGTTTATGCAGACACTGAATTTTCAGTATCTCCATATTCTTAGTTCATGGATCCCAGGCTCTTAGATGTTTCTTGCTGTGCTGAATGCATAAACCTTGACGTTTGATGCCACTCAGCCTTTTCTCAATTCTAGGTTTCTTTCTTAGCTTGCTAACTCTGTCTTGCAATCTGTCTAGGTCCCTAGATAAATGAAAATTATAATAGAAAAAATGAGGAATTGTTAAAAGGGACAGAAACAAGAACACTGAAAGCAGTAAAGACAGATACAGAGCATGCATTTCTTTGGAAGAGAGATTCAGAGACAGCAATGGCAGGAGACTCAAATGGTTTATGAGTGACTAAAGCAAGGACCATCTATCTACTCTACTGCAAAAATTAGTGTATACTAAGTGCTCTTGCAACCAATAGCTTTCATAAAATAAAATTTTTTAAAATACATAGGGTTAACAAAGGAAAAGGCATGTTTGAGACCTTACCATATCTCTTGTATTTATCTTTATTTCCTACCATTCCCCATAGACTCTTCTCCAGGTCTGTCATGATACCAGATGAGCACAGTACTTCACAGATTATAAGCAGTCAATAAATTATGAGTAGTGTCCACAACTGGTTTTTAGTAGAAGTCCTGGATTTTGGGGATATTTAGAACAGTGTTGTTTGGCAATGAAAATGGTATTTTAAAATCTTATTAATGTTCTATTATTCTGCTATTTTCTTACCATTCTAGATTATTATTAATCCTAGGAATTGAAGGAGGTTTTCTAATCTCCTGATATATTGTATAGATGGTTGGGGAAAGGTAGTAAAGCAAACGTGAACATGTGAGGTAATTTTAGGATTTAACTTCAGTCTCTGTTGCAAGGACTGATCATTTAAGGTCTGTAAACTTGTTTACGATCACAGATTTACATATGGTAGACACTATTACCTGCCCATTCTTCAGCCATACCTCAGCCTTTAGAAAGGCTAAAATGACCCATATTCATTTCCTTATTTTTTAAGGGAGGTAATCATCTAATCATGAGACCAATTTTTGCTCGGGAGCTTCTAGACAGTTTTTTTTCATGCAATAAAATGAGATATTGTTCTGTCTGCATTTATGTATGATTAGCTAAATAGAGACAGCCAAATTGTGACAGTGGAACAACCTAAAGACAAAAGTCATCACGTGGAGGATGGGACAACTGAATTGAAAACACTAGGCTTCTGGATAATAGCTATTTGCTGGGGTATTTACCAACCCTGGAACCACTGATTTTCTGATTTCTTGTAAAATGAGATAGTAAGATGCTATAGAACCACTTTTGGTCAGCCTCTTACTTGCATCTCCAAAGCATCCTTACAAAGACAAATGGAATCCAAGTTTAGCTACCCTTAGATAGCAGCATACAATTTTGCATAGGGCACAATTCTAACTTCCTAGACTCTGAGTTCAACTTTGCTTGTTGGGTTTTTGTATTTGGATTCTGCTGTTCTGACTGGATTTAGGTTACTGGATTGTCTCTCTCTGTCACAACTGACTTGTCTGATTTAAATGGCTTCGGTGCCAGTGCTTGTTATGTACACTAGGATCCTTTCAGTTTTTGACATGTTTATCAAGCAGGACTTTAAAACAACAAATATTAATTTATATACAAAGAAAATCATGTTTGAACTTAAATGATGGAAATGTGGTTTTACTTAATGATGTATTGGTATTTTTTGCTAGACATTTGACAGATTTGGGAATAAAAGTTGTTTTGGTCACTTTCATTGTAAAGAGTGATATTTTAGAAGTGTCAACAGAAAGAGTTAACTTCTGTAAAATATTTAAAGAGATTTATTCTGAGCCAAATATGAGTGACCATGGCCCATGGCACAGCCCTCAGGAGACCCTGAGGACATGTGCCCAAGGTGGTCAGGGCATAGCCTAGTTTTATACATTTAGGGAGACATGAGACATCAGTCAAATACATTGGTTGTCCCACTAGAAAGGTGAGACAACTTGCTTCCAGGTTATAGGTAGAATTAAAAATTTTCTTATTGGCAATTGGTTGAAAGAGTTACTATCAACAGAAAGGAAAAGGAATGTCTGGATTAAAGAGTTGTGGAGACCAGAGTTTTATCATGCAGATGAATCCTCCATGAAATAGGCTTCAGAAAAAATAAATTGTAAATGTTTCTTATTAGACTTAAAGAGTCATTTCTATCAGTAGTTCTGAAAGGGAGGAGGGTATAATGAGGCATGTCCATCTTCCAGCCCCCACGATGGCATTAACCAGTTTTTCCCGTTAAATTTGGATTGCCCTGGCTGAGAGGAAGAATATGTTCAGATGGTTGGGGGCCTTAGAATTTTTTTTTTTTTTCTTTTTTGGTTTACAGAAGGCATTGCTTCATCATAATGAATCTGAGATGGGAGTGAGCCTGGTATAGTGGAATGTTCAAACTCTAATATCCCTTGGAGTTACACCAGCTTACAGTAACATTCTAATTCCACTACTTGATTGGCACATACATGTCATTGTAAAGAGTGATATTTTAGAAGTGTCAACAAAAAGAGTCAAACTCCCTAAAATATTTGAAGAAATTTATTCTGAGCCAAATATGAGTGACCATGGCCCATGACACAGTCCTCAGGAGACCCTGAGAACATGTGCCCAGGGTGGTCAGGGATGGCCAGTCATCCTGCTGCATTATTCCAGATGCAATCATATTGTATTGCTACCATTTTGAAAATATTTTGAGAAATAAATGAGATGCTATATTTAAAGTACTGTTGTGCTTTGCTAGACAGATACTAGGTGCCAAATATATAGTATATTAACTCTTCAGCGCTCCCTGCAAATGAGATTGAAATGAAGAATTTTAGCTACTCTGTGAACCTAGTGGTTTTATTTTATTCCATACTCATAGCCTGCATGATGCTCTAAGTGTGTCTTATTTTCTTATTATTGATCACTATAAGTTTTGTGGGGTAAAGAATTGAAACCCATTGTTTTCAAGAGAAAGCATAAATAAAACATCAGTGATTGAGGCTTCTGTAGGAATACAGAGATCATTCTGGTCAAAGCAAAAATCAGACACATAGACTGAAGACATAATTTGAAACATTAGAACACATAGTCTGTGTTGGGTCCAAACAAAGGTGGTAAAGTCAGAGATATAATGTGGATTCTGAAATAGTGGAATGTATGGAAGTTTGATCACTTGTGATGGTAAAAGAACAAATCAGAAGCATTTCAGAATGTTTGATAAAGTTTACATAGAAAATGGACAGCAAGTGTAAAAGCAGAATTATTAATAATATCTAGTTTTAGGAAATATTTGTGAAATTCTTTGTCCTATCCTGTGATAATCATCAGGATCCATTTTCTTTTTTTGCTACTCCAACTTTTGTTCAACTATATTATCCCAGAAATAATTTTCCCATGTCACAGAAAAGAATAAATCAGTTTAAAAACAGTAAAAAAAAAATAGTAAAATATTTTACTTAACAAAATTATTTTCCTTTGGAAAACACGTTATGAGAATCAAATTTTTATGGCATTTTTAATATAGTGCTAAAATCTCCTGAACTTGCCATTAGAAGAGCTGGAGTCAGATATTTAGTGTCTTACCAGTTGTATGATCTTGGATGTATTTAGAACTTACACTGGACCTATGTATCATCATCCATAAAACAGAAGTTGTTTTACCTGCTTCAGAGAATGACTGCATTAAAGGAGAACATATGTGATATGGTTTGGGTATTTGTTCTGCCCAAATCTCAAGTTGAAAGGTAATCCCCAATTTCAGAGGTGAGGCCTGAGTTCTCATGAGATATGGGAAGTGTTTGAGTCATCTGGGTAGATTCTTCATGGTTTGGGACTGTCCTAATGATAGTAAATGAGTTCTCATGAGATGCCGTGGTTTAAAGTAAGTGGCACCTCCCCTCCCTCTTTTCCTCCTTCCCTGGCCATGTGACATACCTGCTCCTGTTTTGCCTTCTGCCATGAGTAAAAGCTCCTGGAGGTCTCCCTGGAAGCTGAGAAGACTCCAGTGCCATGCTTGGACAGCCTGCAGAACTATGAGCCGATAACACCTATTTTCTTTATAAATGACCCAGTTTCAGATATTCCTTTATAGAAACAAAACAAACAAACAAAAATCCAGCCAAACTCAGAAAATATGTGAAAGTGCCTACATGTGCAGAGCCTGGGACAGAATAGGCACGTAGTAGATGTTTACTGAGCCTAAATGTGTTATTCTTAAATTCAGTATTTGTCTTTTCCAATCCCATTTTCCCCAGCCTTGCAGAAAATCAGAATATTTATCTTTCAAAAATATGTTAGTCCTATAGTAATTCTATTTTCATTTATCTTATCAAATACTAAAGCTAAACTCAGGGGTAGGAAATGTATTTCAGTGGGTTCTGTTTTATTATTTTTTCTTGTTTTGTCTTCCATACAACTTTTCTTTGTATTCCTTTCCTCCCCTAATTGAGTCTCTATGATTTGCAGCTTTGGCCTGCAACCCCAGTACATCTATTTATTTGGCTCACTAAGGATATTGTGTAGAATTAATACTAATTAGGTAGTAAATATACTTCTGGTGATAGCATTATGGAACTCAGTTTATAAAAGTTTCAGGATACAGATGGCATGAGCATTGTGAAATATCATTACTTCCATGGGTTGGTGCATGCAGTATAAGGTATGGAGCACAATGATAAAGCTAAAATTTAAAATAGGCATTTTTGCTGTACACTTTTCAAATGAAAATACATTTCTGCTAATGGGAAAGATTGTAAAGCAATTCCCGTTGCTACTCTGGGATTCAGCATCTTGGAATCATGCCTGGAAGTAATGCATTGGAAGGATTGTATGAGATTATGGCCAAAATGAATTATTGCCACATTACTGGCAAATTCAGTGAGAAACTGGTTTTCCTTGAACTTTAAAGGAGGTAGGTTTTAGCAATAGTTCAAATGGCTTTATACAGTTTATTCATTTTTTACTTCATTCAGATATTTAGAAAACTGTTCTTGGCTCTGATTTTCTTTCTTCTTTTCTTCTCCTCTTTTGATAGTACACATTTAGATTTCAGCTAATGTATTTTAAATCTAACCAAATGCTGAAAACTTACAGTTTACATATTAATACATATAAATTGGTGATATCTAAGACAATAATGTACATGATATGAAGAGATTGTCAAAAATATTTGTTACATTATCCTCATCAACACCATTGATGAGGATACTTTAGTGATCTTGTGCTATATTTCTAGCACTATACCAGGTTATTTAGGATTTACAGAACATGATGAAAATACTTATGTTTCCTGATGAGAAAGTAGGGACATTCTTTCAGGTTTACATATGTTTGTTGTCCAATTACTATTTTTATCATAATATTTATATAAGTAATCTCTCAATTATTTATAGCAAATAATATTTACATATTAAGTGTATATAATACTGTTAAATTATATTAGAATATCATAAGCATTCTTTTTAAACCATTCCTAGTCAATATTTGAATTAGGGGAATAATAGTTGCCTGGAATAATTAGATGTAGGAAAGTAGCTTACTGTGCACATTTTTAAGTGACTTCTTTAGTATTAAAAAAGTAGTGTTTTTCTAATCACTGTATAGATATATACATTATTTATATTCATCTATGTTTGTACAATTATATATTTTTCCCTGAATGGTAAAATGAATGCATCCAGTGGGCCAAGATGAATTATCACCACTTTCTTTAACTCTCTTTCATTTAGAATGTTTTACATAATATTTAAAAAAGAATATTAAGGTACGACAATTTCTTTTTGAAACAATTATTTAAAAAAGCATATTAGGACTTGACATTTCTTTTTGAGACAAAGATATTTTCTGCTTATTAAATGCATTTGTTCTTAATAAACTTTCCAAAAGAATTGCTCTTTTATAGTATAAAACGGGACCCACAGAAGCAAAAGTAGGATTACTCCATGTTTCAGGAGCCTCAATTTTACTATACAACAAGTATTGCAATTCAGACACCATCTGTCTCACAGCTGTGAATTATTAAGCTTCAGCAACAACATTTCCCCGTTTCAGTTCCTGATTTCTGCCAAGCAAGTAGGAAGTATTGCCTTTACCTTGTAGCAAATTCCTCAATTAGTAAATAGATATATGCTTCCATTTAAACTCCAAAATTTAGTGATTCTTTTTAGCTGAAAACAAAGCACCATTGGTATCTAAATTAACATTGTATTTTGCTGATGATTTCTAAATTTGAATTGTTTTTAAATGCTATTTTTTTACTTAATTTTGCTTAACAATTTATGATGTAAAACACATGATATATTCTGGAGGAAAGCACATTGTTTCACTTTACCTGACCAATATTGGAATAGAAATGATCAAAAACATTCACAGATACTCACTTTTGTTGGATTGCTGAGTGAGCGTATTTGTGTGATGTTAAAGGAATGAGCTTGGGCTGCATGTTGTTACACATGGTTTGCATTATAAGAACAGAATGTTAATAGGAAAAAAAAGGCAAAGCATTGGAAACATGAGAAAATTCCAGATTCATTTCTCTTTAAAAGAAAGTTTTTATTTTACTTCTACTAAGACAGGACATCTTTGTAACAGTACATATAATACATTTTTATCATTAAGTAATTATTATCTGCTGTTTATTTTATTAGATGAGTTCAGTGAATAGTTTCCAGCACTCAAAATGTGTTTACATTTTATGGATATTCTCATAAGTTTAAAAATGATATTTTAATTTAGGCTTTTTGTTGGTTTTTCAGTATTAATGTCAACATTGAAAATACAATTTTAAAATGTGCTTTGCCTGAACTTTGTAAAGTATGTAACTGTGAATTCTCTTCTTTTTCTCTTTATAGTTTATTCTTCTCTTTGATATCCCTGCCAGATTAAAATAGGAAAAAATACATTTTAAATTGCATTAATGTAATTCAGATACATTGAAGCAGTTGATTTCTATGTATGTGAGAAATATATCTGTCATTAACATACAGAACATTAAAACTTATTATGAAAGCAAATATAGACCTCAATTTGTGATAGTAAATATATTTTAAATAGGACATTTCTATAGTGGAAGAAGTAAGCTTTGAAACATAAAGATGTGCAGAATTAGGATGAATTATTTTATAATTGAATATTTTTATAATTTTGGATCATTAAAAAAGTAAGTATAAACACTACAGCATTTAGTATTTTCTAATATACACACTTAGCTTTCTAAATTGAAAAAGGTAGGAGCCAACCAGCCTTGTTATTCCCAGACTTGTGCCTTTTCTCTCTAGTTGTCACTAAATCTGAAGATTAGGCTTTGTAACTCCTCTTTTTATGTGTTGAGAATAATGAAAAGAAAGAAAGCACCAGAACCAGAAGCCAGTGTTTATTTCCATAGATGAATCAGAGAACCAGGAGGTTTTTCACCTCCAGGTCACTGGCCTGAAAGCATATCAAGCCTACGGGGATTCCACCTGACAACAATTTTAGGATATAAAAATGCAAAATAAAGAGATGGACTCAGATCACATAGTTCAAGTCTCCTTTGTAAATGCCAAGAATTATAAAGAGACTGTGTTTTTCCCCACATATTTATGAATGTTTCAAACCTATGTTATTTAAGAATATTTTCTCATTTTATCTTCTGCAATTCTCACTCCTCAAGAATCTATAGAACTTTATTCCTCTATTTTCTATTATGAGCGTAATAAATACACTGTTTATATGTCTTTCAAAACAACAAATGTTAGGTCCCTTGCCCTGCCCCAACTGGGGATACTATGACATGTGCTTCTACCTACTTAAGAAGCACTAGTTCAAAGCAATCCACAGTGTCATTTTGGGGTATTACATGACAAGAATCAAGTTTCCCACCTTGTCTGTTTCTCCCACAGTTTCTAACAGAATTCTTGTTTATAGAGGTAGAATTTGAATATTTTATTAATACAATGATAGGGTATATTTCAAAGGTAGTAAGTCATATTAAAACTACTTACAACATTAAGTAGTAAATAACACAGCAGAAATATAAAATACACCTTTTTGGAATATTGTTTGTAAAATAGTCGAGTTGAATTCCCATTTCTAACAAAAAGTGTATTTGCCCTTTTTTACTTTTTAAGGTAGGGTCTCACTGTGTTGCTCAGGCTGGCCTCCGACTCCTGTGCTGAAGTGATCCTTCCATCTCAGCCTCCCAAAGTGATAGGATTACAGGTGTGAGCCACTACACCCTTTTTTTAAATACAGAATTACTCGCTTTTGTCTTTCATGTATTTATCTACCACAGACATCTGTTTATGTGTTGAAATAAGCCAATTTACAAAATGTTAATTTATAATTCTTTTAATTTTAAGTGTGAGTATAGATATTCAAAGCACCATTAAAATGGGGAGGTTCCAGACTACTGATCTATTTAGAAATGTAAATACTTAAAATATTAATATAATTACTGTTCTTTAAAAGTATTTTATCCTAAAGTATTTTTTATTCTAGATCTTTTGCCCCCTTTAGGCCATCATGGAAATGTTTACATGAGTGTCTTCATAGTAACACATTATATTTACACTTTTATAGGACTTGGAATTCATATAGATTGGTGGATATGATTCAGTACCCCATCTCTTAAGACTTTGGACATTAAGCCAGGGTTATGCAACAGCCTAAATATTTATCACAAATATTGGAGTATGTGGAGACTCTGAGTGTTCCCTTGGCTTTTCATTGAGTAAAGGCTAAATAATAACAGTTATTGACGTATTCCAAGATGCAGAGAGCAATGGCCTATATGTAGTTTGAATTATTATCTTTTTCTCTGGATAAATTGCTCAAAAGAAAAGATTACCCTTACTCAACTTGACTGCACTTCATTTTATGTGTAGTACAAGGGTGGGGGTGGGGAATAACTCCACTAAGTAAAACAGAGACCAGAAATACGAAAAGGCATAGGTCAAGGTTTCCAGTAGGAAAAGATACTCTAGGTTACACATGTGAATTTTGCTAGTTCTGTAGATGCTAATGCCTCAGGTGCTTTTGGCCTTTCTCTCTCTTGTCTCCCCAGCCTAGACCTGCTCACTCCTTCTGGTAATGTTGCAGGGTTTTTTATCAGCCATTTTGCCACCTGGGGATGCCTACAGCTGGCAATGCCCCCCTGCTCCCTAAGCATCACTAAGCCCCAGGCCTGCCACTGGAGGCACCCCATCCACTCAGCCTGCCTGTGTTATAATTTGTACCTGTGTTTATTATAGCTTGTACCTGCTGTTCCCAAGCTCTTGTCCTATGTCCAAGAAGACTAAGGATATGCTGACAATTAAAAGGATGAGGAGGGAAGAGCATAATTTTATTGAGTGATGGGACAGCTCTCAGCAGAGAGGGAATGTAGGGGTGGTTCCCCACCCCTGCACTCCGGTCTTTTTTCCCCCAGTGTGGCTTAGTCTGGGGTTTTTATAGGCAAAGAATGGAGCAGGCATGACAATTAGTTTGTGAGTATGCAAAAAGGTTAAAACAAATGCACCACTCAAAGGTGGGCACAACAGTGTGAAAAACCAATTAGGGAAGGGTAGGTACATGTAGAATAGGTGAAGGGTGGGGGTCAGTCAGAGGAAAGCATGCCAGACAGGAAGACAGGTTCTCAATCTGGTCCAAGGTTTTACCCAGGACTCTCTTTGACTTGAGGGTGGGGTTTCACTGGGGAACCACCTCTATCTGCCTAGGCATTTGTCTGCCTCCTGCCTCTATCAGTAGATCAGGGTCAAAAGGGTCTAATTCAAATTGGACAAGAGGACTTACTGTTGAAAAGGATGGGAAGTCCAAAACTGAGGACTACTGGTACTAATGAGAAAAGAAAATCAGTAATTATAGTCACTGACCTTAGTTGTGGTGAAATCCACTTTAAGCATAGGGACACTAAAGTGTATCTCTCTTCTACCTCATATCTATGCTGCCCTGTTAGAAGAAAATTCAAGAAAACCTTTGGCTGGACATGGTGTTTCATGGCTATAATTGCAGCACTTTGGGAGGTGGATGTGGGAGGGTGTAGGGATCGCTCCCATGTGAAGCCCCTTGGAATTGGGCCTCACCATATGGTGAGCTTGAGCCTGGACACAGTTTCCCGTTGGAGGCAGTCAAGGTCTGGGAAAGTTAAACTGAGATCAAAGGATATCTAAAAACAACTTTGCTAGATGATGAGGTGATACCTATGTGGTCTGAAAAGACATTGTGTTTATTTTCTGTTTCTGCATTTTATGACTTTGTCTACCCATTTGCTGGGTCCTGTGCTTGTTCTTGTGACTGCTGTTTGCATAGATAACAGGCTTACTGCCTCTCTGGTGCCTTGCATAGATAGTTAACTTTTTAACTTTAGGTTTCCCCAACCTGATAATGAGACCCACCTGGATGACTTGATTGTATCCGATTATGTATGTGATTTTACTATTGTGTTATCTGCTGCCTAAGTTTGTATCCTGAGGACTTTCTGTTCCCTTTGATGTATGAGATAATGGTGTCTGTTCCTGCAAATGAAGTAGGACAAAGATATATATACTAACTGTGTGCAAAATAAATTGGCTGTTTAAGCAATTGCTTACTCAGTCCTCCAGACCTCGCTTTCTCTCTCTCTTTTCTTCCCGTGCACTCCCTTATTCAGGTTGGAACCCTCTTGCTGGCCAAGAGTCCCCGGCAGACGTGCCGGCCTCTCGGGAACAGAGGAGGGATTACTTGAAGCTGAGTTCCACACCAGCCTGGGAAACATAGTGAGACCCCCATCTCTACCAAAAGAAAAAAAAACATTAGCCAGCCATAATGTTGTGCTCCTGTAGTCTCAGCTACTCAGGAAGGTAAGGCAGGTGGATCACTTAAGCCTAGGAGTTTGAGGTTGCTGTAAGCTTTGATCATGCCACTGTACTTCAGCCTTGGAGGCAGAGTGAGATCCTGTCTTAAAAAATAAAACAAAATAAAATAGAAAAGGTTCTTAGTCACAAATATATTCATATGACAGACAAAATGTACAAGTATACATATGTGCATATTTCCCCTTTGATCATTAATCTGTGAACAAGTTTCAACCCTATGATAATTTAAAAATATTCCTAAAACAGTAAATTGCAAGTGAATATTCATGTTGGGTACATGATATGGTTTGGCTGTGTCCCCACCCAAATCTCATCTTGAATTGTAACTCCCACAATTCCCATGTGTCATGGGAGGGACCCAGTGGGAGGTGATTGAATTATGGGGGCAGAGCTTTCCTGGGCTGTTCTCATGATAGTGAATGAATCTTGAGATCTGATGGTTTTAAAAATGGGAGTTTCTCTGAACAAGCTCTCTTTGCCTGCTGCCATCCACATAGGGTGTGACTTGCTCCTCCTTGCCTTCTGCCATGATTCTGAGGCCTCCATAGCCATGTGGAACTGTGAGTCCAATTAAACTGCTTTCTTTTGTAAATTTCCCAATTTCAGGTATGTCTTTATTAGGTGTGAGAAAATGGACTAATACAGTAAGTTGGTACCAGTAGAATGGGGGCACTGCTGAAAAGCTAACTGAAAATGTGGAAGCAACTTTGGAACTGGTTAACAGGCAGAGGCTGGAACGGTTTGGAGGGCTCAGAAGGAGACAGGAAAATGTGGAAAGTTTGGAACTTCCTAGAGACTGGTTGAATGGCTTTGCCCAGAATGCTAATAGCAATATGGACAATAAGGTCCAGGCTGAGGTGGTCTCAGATGGAGTTGAGGAACTTGTTAGAAACTGGAGAAAAGATGACTCTTGTTTTGTTTTAGCAAAGAGACTGGTGGCATTTGGCCTCTGCTCTAGAGATTTGTGGAACTTCGAACTTTAGAGAGATGATTTAGAGTATCTGGTAGAAGAAGTTTCTTAGCAGCAAAGAATTCAGGAGTTAACTTGGGTGCTGTTAAAGGCATTCAGTTTCAGTTGGGAAACAGAGCTTAAATGCTTGGAACATTTGTGGACTGACAATGCAATAGAAAAAAAAATCCCATTTTCTAAGGAGAAATTCAAGCCAGCTGCAGCAGTTTGCCTGAGTAACGAGGAGCCAAATGTTAATCACCAAGAATCAATGAGGAAAATGTCTCCAGGGCATGTCAGAGACCTTTGCAACAGTATCTCTCATCACAGACCCAAAGTCCTAGGAGGAAAAAGTGGTTTTGTGGGCTGAGTCTAGGGTCCCTGTGCTGTGTGCAGCTGCAGTCTAGGGACTTGATGACCCGTATCCCAACCGCTCCACCATCACTGAAAGGAACCAGTGTAGAGCTCAGGCTGTGGCTTCAGAAGGTGTAAGCTTTAAACCTTGGCAGCTTCCACATGGTGTTGAGCTCATGAGTGCACAAAAGTCAAGAACAGAGGTTTGGGAACCTCTGCCTAGATTTCAGAAGAGGTATGGAAAGGCCTGGATGCCCAGGTAGAAGTTTGCTGTAGGAGCAGGGTTGTAATGGAGAACCACTGCTAGGGCAGTGAGGAAGGGAAATGTTGGGTGGGGCCCCCCAACAGAGTCAGTACTGTGGCACTGCCTAATAGAGCTGTGAGAAGAGTGCCACTGTCCTCCAGATCCCAGAACAAGAGATCCACTGACAGCTTGCATCGTGCACCCGGAAAAGACAGACACTCAATGCCAAGCCATGAAAGCAAATGGGAGGGAGGTTCTACTGTGCAAAGCCACAAGGTACAAGGGCAGAGCTGCCCAAGACTATGGGAAGCCACTTGTGCATCAGGGTGCCCTGGATGTGAGACATGGAGTCAAACAGATCATGTTGGTGGTTTAAGATTTGACTGCCCCACTGGATTTCAGACTTGCATGAGGCCTGTAGCCCCTTGGTTTTAATTTCTCTCATTTGGAATGGCTGCATGTACCTAATGCCTGTACCTCCATTGCATCTAGGAAGTAACTAGCTTGCTTTTGATTTTACAGACTTATAGACAGAAGGGACTTGACTTGACTCAGATGAGACTTTGGACTGTGGACTTTTGAGTTAATAGTGAAATTAGTTAAGACTTTGGGGAACTGTTGGGAAGGAATGATTGGTTTTGAAATGTGAGGACATGAGATTTGGGAGCGGTCAGATGCCAAATGTTGTGGCTTATCTGTGTCCCCACCTAAATCTCATCTTGAATTGTAACTCCCACAATTCCCACATGTTGTGAGAGGAATCTGTTAGGAGATAATTGAATTATGGGGGTGAGCCTTTCCTGTGCTGTTCTCATGATAGCGAATGAGTCTCACAAGATCTGGTGGTTTTAAAAGTGGTAGTTTCCCTGAACAAGTTCTCTTTGCCTGCTGCCATCCACAGAGGATGTTACTTGCTCCTCCTTGCCTTCTTCCACAATTGTGAGGCCTCCCCAGCCACGTGGAACAGTGAATCCAATTAAACCTCTTTCTCTTGTAAATTGCCCAGTCTCAGGTATGTATCAGCAGCATGAAAATGGACTAATACAAGTACAATAAAGAGATATGATAAGAAGAGGATGCATAACTGATTAGTTTCTAGGGCTGGATTAGTTTTAAAGGTAAATTTTGTTTCAATATAGAGATATAATTTATCAAGACATCTTTGCCCTTTCTTCTTTCTTACTTGTATGAAAAAATCTCAACCCCTGTTAATGACTGCACTTTTCTATTTAAGCAAATGATGTGGCTGGAACAAACCCCACACACATGCATTCCCACAAACTCATATAACCAAGTTTATTAGTTATGCTTATCTTACATTTGGATTGCAGTCATCATAAGGTCATTATAATTTTACAGAAATTTAACCTTCTTACCTCTTCCATTCACTCTTCCATTTGAGATGACTATTTTCTGCCTGAACAACCATCCTTTTCTGTTCCTGAGTCCTTATACCCCATCATCATACTCAGAGCTAATACCTACTCCTATTTACTGAGAAAATACATGTAATTAGAAGATAAATTCTACATTTTCCCATCACCCAGTCTACCAAACTATTAGATATTTTAATATGTTTCCATGAGTCAGCCTTCCCTTCTCTTATACTAAGTGAATTGCTTCTGTTCATCTAAGGACAGGGCCTTCTCTTTGACCATATTCCCTCTTGCTTTCTCAAAGAATTTCTTCTTGCACTTATTCTCTCTCTTTTCTGTATCATCAGTTTTCTCCTGTTAGCATAATTTTCCCATCAGCGTAAATATATATTCAATAGTTCCCCCAAAAAATGTCTGGTTTTGAGTCTATGTCACCCTCCATTTCCTACCTCATTTCTCTGTTTCCATTTAAAGCAAAATTCCTTGAGTTTCTCTACTTCTTTTCTTCATTTCTTTCAACCAGTTGACTATTCTAGCCCTGTGTCCTCTGAAAATACAATGCAAACATCTACCCACACTAGTCAGGTGATTTTATTTTTTAATTTTTGCTTGTCCATAGTAAGTATATATATTTATGGGGTACATTAAGCATTTTAATCCAGGCATGTATGCATAATAATTACACCATGGAAAATGGGCCATCTATCCTTTCAAGCATTTATCCTTTGTGTTATAGACAATCTAATTATACTCTTAGCTATTTAACAATATAAACTTAAATTACTACTGACTATGGACATCCTATTGTGCTATCAAAGTCTTATTCATTCATTCTAATTTTATTTTGTACCCATTAACTCTCTCCACCTCCCTCACAGCACTTTACCCTCATCCCTATACTCTGCTTCCCATCACTTCTCATCCTCTGGTATCCATGATTCTACTGTCTGCCTACATAGGTTAAATTTTTTGATTTTGAGATCTCACAAATAAGTAAGATCATGAGATGTTTGTCTTTCTGTGCCTGGACTATTTCATTGAACATAATGACTTCCATTTCCATCCATTTGTTGCAAATGACTGTATCTCATTCTTTTTACAGCTGAATAGTACTCCACTGTGTATAACTGCCACATTTCTTTTTATCCATTTATCTGTTGATACGTACTTAGGTTGCTTCCAGTTCTTGCCTATTGTGAACAGAGGTGCAACAAACATGAAAGTTCAGTTATCACGTTGATATACTGATTTCCTTTCTTTTCAGTATATACATAGCAGTGGGATTGCTGGAACATATGGTAGCTCTATTTTTAGTATTTTGAGGAACTTCCAAACTGTTCTCCATAGTGGTTGTATTAATTTACATTTCCACCAACAATGTAGGAGGGTATCCTTTTCTTCACATTCTTGCCAGCATTTTTTATTGCCAGTCTTTTGGATATAAGCCATTTTAATGTGAAGGAATGTAATTTCTGAGGCTACAGAAACTACATCTTTTTCATATGCCTATTTATCACTTTTGTGTCTCCTTTTGAGAAATATCTATTCAAATCTTTTGCTCATTTTTTCATTGGATTATTAGATTTTTTTTTTTTGCTACAGAGTTGTTTGAGCTTCTTATATATTCTGGTTATTAATCTCTTGGCAAATGGGTAGTTTGTAAATATTTTATCCCATTCTGTGAGTTGTCTCTTCACATTGTTGATTGTTTCCTTTGCTGTGTAGAAGCTTTTGAACTTTGTCCATTTGTTCATTTTGCTTAGGTTGCCTGTACTTGTGGGTTATTACTAAGGAAATTTTTGTCCAAATCAATGTCCTGGATGTTTTCCCCAATGTTTTCTTGTAATAGTCTCATAATTTGAAGTCTTAGATTTAAGTATTTGCCTATATTGATTTGATGTTTGTATATGGCAAAAGATAGAGGTCTCGTTTCATTCTTCTGCATATAGATATTCAGTTTTCCCAGCACCATTTATTGAAGAAACTGTCTTTTTCTCAGTGTATGTTCCTGGCACGTTTATACAAAATGTGTTTACTGTAGGTATGTGGATTTGTTTCTGGGTTCTCTATTGTGTTTCATTTGTCTATGTGTCTATTTTTATGCCAGTACCATGCTGTTTTGGTTGCTATAGCTTTGCAGTAGAATTTAAAGTCAGGTAATATGATTCCTCCATTTTTGTTCTTTTTGCTTAAGATAGCTTTGGCTACTGTGGGTCCTTTGTGGTTTCATATAAATTTCAGGATAGTTGTTTTCTATTTCTTTGAAGAATATCATTGGTATTTTGATAGAGATTGCATTGAATCTGTAGATTGCTTTAGGATAGTATGTACATTTTAACAATATTGATTTTTCCAACCCGTGAACATGGAATATCTTTTCATTTTCTGGTGTTTTCTTTAGCTTTTCTCATTGGTATTTTATAGTCTTCATGATAGAGATCTTTCACTTCCTTGGTTAAGTTAATTCCTAGTTATTTAAATTTACCTGTGGCTGTTGTAAATGGAAATCTTTTTTTGACTGTTTTTAGATTGTTTACTGTTGGCATATAAAAATGCTGTTGAATTTTGTATGTTGATTTTTGTGTTTGAAATTTTACTGAATTTATGAATTCTAGTAATTTGTTGTTTTTGTGTGTGTGTGTGTGGAGTGTTTAGGTTTTTCCAAATGTAAGATCCTTTCATCTGCAAACAAAGATAGTTTGACTTCTTCCTTTCCATTTTTGATGCTCTTTATTTCTTTCTCTTGTCTGATTTCTCTAACTAGGACTTCCAATACTGTTCGAAATAACAGTGGTGAAAGTGTGCCTCCTTGTTGTATTCCAGATTTCAGAGGAAAGTCTCTATTCAGTATAATACTAGCTGTGAATCTGTCATATATGGTTTTTATTATGTTGAGGTATGTTCTTTCTATACCCAGTTCTTGAGGGTTTTTTTTTTCTTATCCTGAAGGGATGTTGAATTTCATCAAATGCTTTTTCAGCATCAATTGCAATGATCATGTGATTTTTTTTATTGCATTTTAGGTTTTGGGGTACATATGAAGAACATGCAAGATTGTTGCATAGGTGCATACTTGGCAGTGTGATTTGCTGCCTTCCTCCCCTTCACCTATATCTCGCATTTCTCCCCATGCTATCTCTCCCCAACTCCCCACCCCCCACTGTCCCTCCCCTATTTCCCCCCAACAGACCCCAGTGTGTAGTGCTCCCCTTCCTGTGTCCATGTGTTTTCATTGTTCAACACCCGCCTATGAGTGAGAACATGTGGTGTTTGATTTTGTGTTCTTGTGTCAGTTTGCTGAGAATGATGGTTTCCAGGTTCATCCATGTCCCTACAAAGGACACGAACTCCTCGTTTTTAATGGCTGCATAATATTCCATGGTGTATATGTGCCACATTTTTCCTGTCCAGTCTATCATCGATGGCCATTTGGGTTGGTTCCAGGTCTTTGCTATTGTAAACCGTGCTGAAATGAACATTCGTGTGCATGTGTCCTTATAGTAGAACGATTTATAATCCTTTGGATATATACCCAGTAATGGGATTGCTGGGTCAAATGGGATTTCTATTTCTAGGTCCTTGAGGAATTGCCACACTGTCTTCCACAATGGTTGAACTAATTTACACTCCCACCAACAGTGTAAGAGTATTCCTATTTCTCCACATCCTCTCCAGCATCTGTTGTCTCCAGATTTTTTAATGATCGCCATTCTAACTGGCATGAGATGGTATCTCAATGTAGTTTTGATTTGCATTTCTCTAATGACCAGTGATGATGAGCGTTTTTTCATATGTTTGTTGGCCTCATGTATGTCATCTTTTGTAAAGTATTTTTTCATATCCTTTGCCCACTTTTGAATGGGCTTGTTTGTTTTTTTCTTGTAAATCTGTTTTAGTTCTTTGTAAATTCTGGATATCAGCCCTTTGTCAGATGGGTAAGCTGCAAAAATTTTTTCCCATTCTGTTGGTTGCCAATTCACTCTAATGACTATTTCTTTTGCCATGCAGAAGCTGTGGAGTTTGATTAGGTCCCATTTGTCTATTTTTGCTTTTGTTGCCAATGCTTTTGGTGTTTTGGTCGTGAAGTCCTTGCCTACGCCTATGTCCTGAATGGTTTTGCCTAGATTTTCTTCTATGGTTATTATGGTGTGAGGTCTTATGTTTAAGTCTTTAATCCATCTGGAGTTAATTTTAGTGTAAGGTGTCAGGCAGGAAGGGGTCCAGTTTCTGCTTTCTGCATATGGCTAGCCAGTTTTCCCAACACCACTTATTAAACAGGGACTCATTTCTCCGTTGCTTGTTTTTGTCAGGTTTGTCAAAGATCAGATGGTTGTAGATATGTTGTGTTGCCTCCAAGGCCTCTGTTCTGATCATGTGATTTTTATCCTTCAGTCTATTTGTATGATGTAGCACATTGATTTATTTGCATATGTTAAACCATTATTGCATCCTAGGGGTAAATCCCACTTGGTCATGATGAGTACTCTTTTAAATATATTGTTGAATTTGGTGTGCTACCATTTTGTTGAGGATTTTTGCATCAATATTCATCAGTGATATTGGTCTACAGTTTTATTTTATTCTTATTTGTTTATTTATTTATTTTGGACTTGTCTTTGGTTTTATCAGGATAATCCTGTCCTCATAGAATAAGCTTAGAAGTAAGTATTCCCTCCACTTCTGTTTTTTCGAATAGTTTGAGTAGGATTGGTATTAGCTCTTCTTTAAATGTTTGGTAGAATTCAACGACGAAGCCATTGGGTCCTGGGCTTCATTTTACTAGGAGCCTTTTTTTTTTTTTTTTTTTTTTTTTTGTTGAGACAGAGTTTTGCTCTTGTTGCTCAGGCTGGAGTGTAATGGCATGATTTCGGCTCACCCCAACTTTTGGCTCACTGCAACCTCTGCCTCCCAGGTTCAAGCGATGTTCCTGCCTCAGCCTCTCAAGTAGTTGGGATTACAGTTATGCACCACCATTCCCGGCTAATTTTGATTTTTAGTAGAGATGGGATTTCTTCATGTTGGTCAGGCTCGTCTCAAACTCCTGACCTCAGGTGATCCACCTGCCTTGGCCTCCCAAAGTGCTGGGATTACAGGCATGAGCTACCGTGCCTGGCCCTGGGAGCCTTTTAATTATGGCTTTAGTCTTGTTACTTGTTATTGCTCTATTCAGGTTTTGAATTTCTTCCTGATTCAATCCTGGTAGGTGGTATATGTCTAGGAATTTGTCCATTTGTTCTAGACATAGTGGCTTGTAGTAGCCACTAATCCTTTGAATTTCTGGGATAGCAGTTGTAAAATTTTCTTTTTCATCTCTGGTTTTATTTACATTGTCTTTATTTTTTCTCGGTCTGCATAAAGGTTTGTCAATTTTATTTAACTTTTCAAAAAATAACTTTTTGTTTCATTGATTTTTTTATATAGTTTTCTTCATTTTAATTTCATTTATTTCTGCTTGATCTTTGTTATTTCTTCTACTGATTTTGGGTTTGGTTTGTTCTTGTTTTTCTGGTTCCTTAAGATGTCTGATTACATTATTTATTTGAAGTTTTTCTTCTTTTTGGTTGGAGTCACTTACATATAAACTTCCTGCTTAGTACTGCTTTTGCTGTATCCTATGTGTTTTGGTATGTTATGTTTTCATTGTCATTTGTTTCAAAAAATCTTTCAACTTTCTGCTTAGTTTCCTCGTTGACTCACTGGTCATCCAGGAGCATATTGTGTAATTTTTATGTCTTTGTATAGTTTCCAAATTTTCTCTTGTTATTCATTTCTACTTTTATTCCATTGTGGTCAGAAGAGGTGCTTGATATTATTTCAATTTTTTTGAATATTTTAAGACTTGTTTTGTGACTTAACATATGGTTTATCCTTGAGAATATTTCATACACTGCAGAACAGAAAGTGTATTCTGCAGCCATTGGATGAAATGTTCTGTAAATACCTTTAGCTCCATTTGGTCTAGAGTGCAGATTAAGTCTGAAGTTTCTTTGTTTATTTTCCGTCTGGAAGACATTTCCAATTCTGACAGTGGGGTGTTTAAGTCTCCAGCTATTATTGGATTAAAGTCTATCTCTTTAGTTCTAACAATATTTGCTTCATATATCTGGGGGATCCAGTGTTAGGTGCATATACATTTAAAATTGTTATATCCTTTTGCTGAATTGACCCCTTCATTATTATATAGTGAACTTCTTCATCTCTTCTTATAGTTTTTTCCTGTTTTGCTTTTATTGAAGGCGATTTTTTTCCGGTGATATGATTTAGTTTCTTGTTTTTTTTAATTTTTTTTGTGTATCTATTCCATAGTTTTTTGCTTTGAGGTTATCATGAAGCTTGCAAACACTATCTTGTAACTCATTATTTTAAGCTGATATAACAAGGGAAAAAAACTTATAAAGACTCAATGCCACAACTTCATACCCCGTTTTCTTTTAATGTTTTGTTACAACTTATATATTGTTTTATTTTTTCTTAAAAAGCTGTTGTAGTTATTTTTGATTGGATTATTATTTAGTTTTTCTTCCTAAGAGTAGTTCATATTCCATAATTATAGTGTTATAATATTCTCTTGTTTTTCTATGTACTTACTATTACCAGTGACTTTTGTACCTTCAAGTGATTATTTATTGTTCATTAACATCTTTTTCTTTATGATATAAGTACTCCCTTTAGCATTTCTTGTGGGACAGGTCTGGTTTTGATGCAATCCCTCAGCTTTTGTTTGTCTGGTAAAGGGTTTATTTCTCCTTCAAGTTTGGAAAATATTTTTACCAGATATATTCTAGAAAAAATATATTTTTACCTTCAGCACTTTAAATATGTCATGCTATGGTCTCCTGGCCTATAAAGTTTCCACTATCTCACTATCTGCTGCCAGAAAAAGACAGCAGCAAAGTCTGCTGTCAGACGTATTAGATCTCAATTTTATGGTTTTTGTTTATTTTCTCTTGTTGCTTTTAGCATCCTTTTTATCCTTGACCTTTGGGAGTTTGATTAAATGCCTTAAGGGAGTCTTCCTTGAATTAGATCTGCTTGATGTTCTATAAGCTTCTTGGATATTGATATATTTGTCTAGGTTTGGGAAGTTCTCTGTTATTATCCCTTTCTACTCTTGTCTTTTTCTTTACCTCTTCTTTAAGGCAGTAACTCTAAGATTTGCGCTGTTATGGCTTTCTAGATGCTGTCCGTGTGCTTCATTGTTTTTTCTTTTCTTTTTCCTTTTATCTCCTCTGTGTACTTTCAAATAGTCTGTCTTCAAGCCCATTAATTCTTCTGCTTGATCAATTCTTCTATTAAAAGACTCTGATGCATTCTTTGGTATGACATTTGCATTTTACAGCTCCAGAATTTCTGCTTAATTCTTTCTAATTATTTCAGTATCTTTGTTAAATTTATCTAATAGAATTCTGAATTCCTTCTCTGTGTTATCTTGAATGTCTTTGAGTGTTCTTCATTCAGATATTGTGAATTCTCTTCCTGAATTCAAAGGTCACATGTGATGCCTTATTTAGTTCATTTTGTGAGGTCATCTTTTCCTGGATCATCTTGATAGTTGCAGACATTCATGTGTCTGGCCATTGAAGAGTTAGGTATTTATTGTAGTCTTCACAATATGGGCTTGTTTTTATGCATCCTTCTTGGGCAGGCTTTCCAGATATACAAAATGATTTAGGTTTTGTGATCAAAGCTGTATCTTCTTTAGGGCAGACCTCAAGTTCCCTAATGCTGTGGTTTTTATAGACTCATAGAGGTACTGTACTGATGGTCTTGGACAAGATCCTGAAGAATTCTCTGCAATACCAGGCAGACTCTTGTTCTCTTCCCGTACTTTCTCCCAAACAAACAAAGTCCCTCTTTCTGCTCTGAGCCACCTGGAGTGGAGGGTAGAGTAACACCTCACCCCTGTATCCACCACCCATAGCTTCCACAGGATCAGACCTGAAGCCAGCACAGCACTGGTTCTCACCTAAGGCCTGCTATAACCACTCCCTGGCTACTGCCTACTTTTGCTCGAAGCTCTGGGGCTCTACAATCAGCAGGTGGCAATGCCAGCAAGCCTTTGCTCTTCCCTTCAATGCAGTGAGTGGCCCTAGGACCTAGATGAGTTCAGAGTTGCCACCTGGGATCCAGGGACTACAGTCAAAAACCTTAGAAGTCCACTTGTTGTTCTGTTGTCCTGTGGTTGAGCTGGCACTTAAATCATGAGATGCAGTCCTCCCATTTTTGCCTCCCCTTTCCAAAGGCAGAAGAACCTCTCCATGTGGCCATTGCCACCTCCGGCCTATGGGGAGTACTGCCAGACTACTGCCAGTATTCCCTAAGGTCTGAAGGCTCTTGAATCAGCTTCTGGTGAATGCTGTCAAGCCTGAGGCTCACCCTTCATGGCAGTGGGCTTCCCCTCTGCCCCAGAGGAGGACCAGAAATGCCATCCAAGAGTCAAGTCCTGGAATCAGGGTCCCCAGGAACCCACTTCATGCTCTACCACCCTGTGGCTGAGCTGGTACCTAAGGTGCAAGACAAAGTCCCCTTTACTTTTTCCTCTACTTCTCATGAGCAAGAGTCTCGCCCTGTAACCACCACAGCTGCAAATGTGCTGAGTCTCACCTGAAATCTGCAAGTCTTATAGTCTTACCCAATGTTCTTGATGTAGTGTCTGGGTATTGCTTCTGGTTATTACTCTGGTTATTTTTTTGTTAGCATGTTAAAAATCTTGCCATGACTGAGTTCTTCCCTTCAAGGTAGTAGGTTCCCTTCTGGTACATGGTGTTTCTAGAAATTTCATCAGGGAGCTAAGGTCTGAACAGAGACTGTAAGACTGACTGGTGCCCTATCCTGCTGTGGCTGAGTTGGTATCCAAGATGCAAGACAGAGTCCTCCCCACTCTTCTCTCTCTGATCCTCAAGCAAAAGGAAGGGATCTCTTTTGGAGCCACAAACTATGCAGCCTGGAGTTAGTGGAGGGGTGATGCTAGCAGTCCCCTAGCAGTCCTGGCTGGTGTCTCAGTAGGATATGACCCCTCTCTCCCTCAGACCTCTGACTGTGGGCCCAGAGCACTTTAGCTCATGATGGGAAGGCTTAGGGGAACTGAAGTTTCAATCACTAGGTTTGACGATTCCTGTCTGTGTAGGGCTTGTTTAAATTCTCCTCCTTGGGTGAGCATCACCTGAGTTTGGCCTGGTTTTGCTTTCTGCTATAACAAGGGCAGCACTGAGCTCAATGCCTCACAATTTCTAGCTCTCCCTCTCCCCAGTGCACAGCAATGCTCAGAAACACCAGGCTGCCTCTCTGAACCCATGCTTCTATGGAGGAATGGGGGAGGGGTGGAGTCTGAGATTCAAGACTGTTTTTCCAGTGCCTCTTTCAGCAATATGAAGGTAAAACCAGGTAGCGTGAGTGCTCACCTGATTTTTGGTTCTTATGAAGTTTTTTTTTTTTTTTTTTTTTTTTTGTGTGTGTGTGTGTGTAGATAGTTGTTAACTTGGTGTCCTCACTGGGCGGACAATCAGGGGAGCCTTCTATTTTGCCATTTTGCTGTACCCTCTCCCTAGTCAGGCTATTTTAGTCGCTGTCCTCTGAAACTGCAATGCAAAGGTCACCAATTATCTCCATGTTCTGAAACTGATGGCCGTTTTTCAGGCTTTCTCTTTGTAGAGCTCTCAATATCATTTAATCATTTTTTTCTTTTAATAAAAACATTATTCATTTGGATTCCAGAAGCACATATCTTGCTGGTTTTTATTTTACCTCAATGGCTGTTTCTTATCTATCTCTAGCTTGCTCTTCTTATTCTACCTATAAATTTGGCATGCCTTTAGGCTCAAATATCATTTATCTGTATACACATACTTCTTAACTAATCTCACCATGTACAAGATGGTTACTTTATAAGTTAAATCTCTATTCCTACCCTACCTACCAGACCATGACTCATATATCCAAGTACTAACTCAGCATCTCACCTATGATGTCTGGTAGGTGTCTCAGAGCTAACATATTCAAAACAGAAGTCTTGACAGGTGGGGATACTCACCACTATACTAATGAGGAAAAGCTTCAAAACAGGAGTCTTGAATTCTTCCTTTCAAACTTTGCTTTCCCCAAGCGTCCTTTTCTTAATAAATGGCACTATGATTCATTCAGTTAAGAAGAAAAAAATAGTAGTAGGTGTCCTTGAATTTTCTTTCTGTTACCCTCAATATTCATCCATCAATTAGACTGGTCATGTTTCTCTTAGAAATATAAATCAAACAAGACTGCCAAGGGTCTGGGGACATGACACAGCAGAAAAAACCAAAAAGTTTATGGCAAAAGTTAAAAGAAAAATCTCTCATTATTTTCAAGAGTTGGAGTGAGGAGGATAATAATGTTAACTCTCAGGGTTTGGGAAGACCTGGAATTAAACTGGAATGAAGAGTAAGGGTTCTTGTTGCTATTGAGGCAACCTTCTCCTTCTGCCTGGAAGTGTTGCATATTTTTTCTCTGCCTGTAATAGTCTTAATTTTATTATAACATACCTAGATGTGAAACTTACAGTTTGAGATTTTTTGTAATCTTTTTAAATTCTCTGAAATTTCTCTCCTTAATTTTTTCAATTATATCCCCCTCTTTGTTTATATTTTTCTCTATAATATTCTCAGTATCAAGATGTTGGCAGTTTTATTTCATATATCTTAGTATTTCTTTGATATATATCTTTGCTTTTTTTGTAGTCACCAAGGTGAATTTCTTCACTTTATCTTTGAACCCAGTAATACATCTATAAGCTGTGCACGCCATTCTCCAATTTAAGCCATTTATCATTGCTTTAAAAGAGCTCAGCCATTATATTTCCTACTAATATCTTCCATGGGGTTCACTTATTGATAACTTATTTTTTTTCTCATTTACAAATATCTTTCCCGTTGTTTTTAGGCATATTGACATACAAGATACTAAATAAACATTTTAAAAGATATGAATAAATAAATGATTAAGTCAATCAAATGATGACTCTGTCACAGG
This sequence comes from Aotus nancymaae, assembly GCF_030222135.1. Lineage (NCBI taxonomy): Eukaryota > Metazoa > Chordata > Mammalia > Primates > Aotidae > Aotus > Aotus nancymaae. The sequence goes on along the minus strand of NW_026988419.1, from coordinate 44,569,425 downwards.
TGGTCTAGTGCTCACTTTATGAATTTATCAGACACTGCCTGTCATTGATGATATAAATGAAATGTCTGATTAAGTGATGAATTTAATTATATACTAACATAATTTCATTCTATTCTTAGGATTTGTTTCCATAAAAAACTCAACCTAAATAAACAAAATTGCCCTATTTCCTTATTAGAGTCCATTTATCTTTCATTTTTGGTATCAGAACAATCACGGTGTTTGCTTGGCTTCAATAAAACTTTTGTCTGAAAACATGTATGACTGAATCAAATTGTTCATTTATATTGCTTCAAACATATATATTGTTTTAACAGATTTCTTTTGTTTAGTGGAACTGTTTATGTTAGAGAATGATCATTGCTATTATCATTGTTAACTTGTTTACAATATTTTCCTTAGTGAAAATATTCATTGTTTTTATTTATATAGGTTTTCATAATATTGTGTGATATGTGTAATAAAGGAAGAGTATAATTTGGTTACTCAGATGACTGAATAACTTTAGGGAATTTCCTTAGTGTAAAAATATCTTCAAAATTATTAAAGATTATTTTAAAATTGACATACACTTGAAATAAATTTGGGAGCTAATATATGTGTCTATAAATCAATAAAGTATATATGATTTTACAAAACTTGATTTGCTCATTTGATTTGTAATTCAACAGATATTAACTATAGATATGTACTTGACACTAGAGAAGCCAAGATAAAACCATTATTTTGAAAAAACTAAATTTATTTACTTTTCTAGGACATCTTTTTCAATTCATTTGAGGGAATAGTTTTTATGATGAAATGAAAGCACTCATTAGTGTGAGAAATTGAGAAAGCTAGCTCCTTTTCAGTGGATATTTTGAAAGGAAAATTTGAAAATTAGTTCAGCAAAATAGGTTGCGGTTAGTTGCCAGAAATCTTTCCAAATACGATTGAGTAGATTGTCAAATAAAAAAAAAAAACAAATCTGGCCTTAGGTAAGGAGAGACTTTTGTTTGAAAGGATGTTTGCAACAAGGGGAGGGGGACAATTGCAATAAGGAAAATATGCCAAGAATAAGATCGGCAAGTGTCTTAAAGGTTAAGCAGCAAAGTGTTTTGTTTGTTTTGTTTTGTTTTGTTCTGTTTTAGAGAATAGTAAGCAAGACTAGAAAGAATTGGATGTAAGAAAGTAGGACAAATGAGGGTGGTATGATTAGGGATAAGAGCTCAGAGAATGATGTACCCTGTAAAACGGAGTCAGCCTGTTATTAAGAGAGGCTGTAAATGAAGGGTTGAGGCTACTGAGACTGCATATGGGTAGAGTTTGGGGGCCTGGGGGGAAAGAGTAAAGCTTAACTAAAGTTTGGTTAATTCGAGGTAGCAAATATTTTGTCCAGTTTGGTCAGTGGCCCAAATAGTTCAGCTAATCATTTATGAAGCAAAGAATGGCATTTTGGAGGTCTATGTCTTTCCTTGTCATAGGTACAAAAGGGAAGTATCCTGCATCTCATCTAAGTCATATGGGGAAGGGTTCCTTGCAATAAGCTGTTTCTGGAACACAAAGGTGTAGGGTAATTTCTTTAACTTTTGCTTTTTTTCCAGGATGACAAGTGTATTACTCCATTCTCACATTGCTATAAAGAGATACCTGAAACTGGATAATTTATAAAGGAATGAGGTTTAACTGGTTCACAGTTATGCAGGATGTGCAGGAAACAGTGGTTTCTGCTTCTGGGGAGGCTTAAGGAACTTCCAATCATGGTGGTAGGCAAAAGGGAAGTGAGGCATCTCACATGGTGTGAGCAGAGGAAAGAGAGAGTGAATAACAGTGGTGAAAGTGTGCATCCTTGCTGTGTTTCAGATTTCAAAGGAAAGCTTCCAGTTTTTCTTCATTCAGTATGATATTAGCTGTGGGTCTGTCATATATGTTTTTGTTTATTTTTGAAGTATGTTTCTTGTATACTCATTTTTTTATGGTTTTTATCATGAACGATGTTGAATTTTATCAAATGCTTTTTTAGCATCTATTGAAATGATCATATGGTTTTTAATCCTTTGATCTGTTTGTATGATATAGCACACTGATTGATTTGCATATGTTGAACCATTCTTCCATCCCAGAGATAAAATCCCACTGGGGATTCATGATGAATGATCTTTTTAATGAATTGTTGAATTTAGTTCACTAGTACTTTGTTGAGGATTTTTACATTAATATTCATTAGTGATATTGGCTTATAGTTTTCTTTTTTTCAGATGTGCCTTTGTCTGGTTTTAGAGTCAAGGTAATACTGGCCTCATAGAATGAGTTTGGAAGTATTCCCTCCTCCTCTATTTTTTGGAATACTTTGGGTAGTATTAGTATTAGTTCTTTAAATGTTTGGTAGACTTGAGCAGTGAAGCCATCAGGTCCCAGGCTTTTCTTTACTGTGAGACTTTTTATTACAGCTTTGTTTGATCTTGTCATTTGTTATTGATTTGTTCATGTTTTGAATCATCTTCTTGGTTCAATCTTGATACATTGTATGTTTCTAGGAATTTGTCCATTTATTCTGGATTTTTCCAATTTATTGCCATATTGTTGCTCATAGTAGCCACTAATGATCTTTTGAATGTCTGTGGTATCAGTTGTACAATCTCCTTTTTTGTGTCTGATTTTATTTATTTGGATGCTTTTTCTGTATTATTTCTTTTCTTCTACTAATTTTGGGTTTGGATTGCTCTTGCTTTCCTAATGTTTAAGATGTATCATTAGGTTGTTTATTTGAAGCTTTTCTTCTTTTTTGATGGAGTCACTTCTGGCTATAAACTTCCCTCTTTGTACTGCTTTGGCTGTATTCCATAGATTTTCATATATTGTGTTTCCATTGTCATTTGTTTCAGGAAAATTTCCAATTTCCTTCTCAATTTCTTCACTAACCCACTCATCATTCTGGAGCATATTGTTTAATTACCACATGTTTGTATAGTTTTCAGAATTCTTGTTATTGATTTCTAGTTTTATTCAGTTTTGGTCAGAGAAGATATTAGATATTATTTCAACTTTTTTGACGTTTTAAACTGTTCTGTGATCTAGCATGTGATTTATCCTTGAGAATGATCCATGCACTGAGGAAAATAATGTATATTCTGCAACCATTGGATTAAATGTTTTGTAAATATCTGTTGCCTCCATTTTGTCTAAAGTGCAGATTAAGTTTGAAGTTTCTTTATTGAGTTTCTGTCTGGAAGATCTGTTCAGTGCTGAAAGTGGGATGTTGAAATCTCCAGCTATTATTGTATTGGAGTGTAACTCTATATTGTTAAAATTGTTATATCCTCTTGCTGAATTGACCACTTCATTATTATATAGTAACCTTTTTTTCCTTCTTTTGTAGTTTTTGCCTTGAAATCTATTTTATCTGAAATAAATATAGCTACTCCTACTCTTTTGTGGTTTCTATTGTCATGGAATAGCTTTATATCTTTATTTTTAGTCTATGATTGTCTTTATAGATTAATCGCATTTCTTGTAGGCAGCAGATCCATGACTCTTCTCCCCCTACTACCCCATGTTTCGCCACTCTATGTCTTTTGATTGGAGAGTTTAGTCCATTTAGATTCAATGGAATTATTGATAACTAAGGACTTACTCCTTTCAGTTTATTACTTGTTTTCTGGTTGTTTTGTCCTCTTATCCTCCTTCTTTTTTTCCTTCCTGTCTTCCTTTTATAGAAGATTCTGTCTGGTGATATGATTTAGTTTTTGGCTTTTTATTTTTTGTGTATCTCTTGTATGTTTTTTGGTTTGAGGCTACCATGAGGCTGCAAGTACTACTTTATAATACATTATCTTAAACTGATAGCAGCTTAACACTGTTTGCATAAACCAACTAACAAGCAAAAAGAAATGAAATAAATACTCTACATCTGAACTATGTCTCTGCTTTTTAACTTTTTGTTATTTCCCTTTATATCTTATTGTGCTATGTCTTGAAAAGTTTGCAGTTATTATTCTTGATTGTTTCAGAGTTTAGTCTTTCCACTTAAGAGTAGTTTACATGCCACAGTTACAGTGTCACAATATTCTGATTTTCTGTGTGATTACTATTACCGGTGAGTTTTTTATCTTTGGTGATTACTTATTGCCCATTAATGTTCTTTTCTTTCTTACTAAAGTAGTTGCTTTAGCATCTATTCTAGGACGGATCTGGTGTTAAGGAAATACTTCTGCTATTGTTTGTCTGGGAAAGTCTATATCTCCTTTAAGTTTAAAGGATATTTTCACTGGATGTACTATTCTGGGTTAAAAGATGTTTTTTTTTCTTTAGCAGTTTAAATATGTCATGACATTCTCTGTTGGCCTATAAGGTTTCCAATGAAAAATCTGCTGCCAGATGTATTGGAACTCCACTGTTTCTTATTTCCTTACTTTCTCTTGCTGATTTTAGCATCGTTTCTTTATCCTTGATCTTTGGGAGTTTGATTATTAATGGCCTTGAGATAGTCTTCTTTGTGTTAAATCTCCTTGGTGTTGTATAACCTTCTTGTGCTTGGATATTGCTATCTTTCTCCAGGTTTGTGAAGTTTTCTGATGTTATCCTTTTAAATAATCTTTCTACTCCTATCTCTTTCTTTGTTTCCTTTTTAAGACCAATTAACTCTTAGATTTGCCTTTTTGAAGCTATTTTCTAGGTTTAGTAGGCATTCTTCATTCTTTTTAATTCTACTTTTGTCTCTTCTGACCACATATTTTTCAGAACCACTTGGTTCTCTACCCCACTGTGGCTGAGCTGGTACCTAGGTGTAAGACAAAGTCCCCTTTACTTTTCCCTCCACTTTTCTCAAGCTGAAGGAGTTTTGCCCCCATAGCCACCACAGTTTGGAATGTTCTGAGTCTCACTTGAAGCCAGCAAGCCATGAGTTTTACCCAAGTTTTTTGATGTAGAACCTGGGTATTGCTACTGGTTATTCAATGCCCACAGCGTCTTCAATTAGTAGGTAATGAAGGCTACTAGTACTGAGTTCTTCCTTTCAAGACAATCGGTTCTTTTCTGTTGCAAGGTGTCTAGAAATGTGGTGTTGGAGCTAGATCCTGGAACAGGTGCCTGATAACTCTGACAGATGCCCTACTCTGCTGTGACTGAGCTACTATCCAAGATGCAAGACAAAGTCCTTTCCACTCTTCCCTCTTCTCTCCTTGAGTGGAAAGAAGAGGTGTATTTTGAAGCTTAATTGCCTCAGCTTGTCTCAGTAGGTCATGTGGCCCAGCAGTTCATCACTAGGACTCACCTAAAAGTTGCACTGCTTGTGGCCTAGATTGCCTTTCCAGTTTATTTGGAGCCCCAGAACACTTTAGTCCACAGTGGCAAGGCTTGTGGTAACTCAAGTTTCGACAGCTGGGATCAAACATATCCTTCTGGCTCAGGCTATTTAAAGGCTCCCTCCATGGCCAGAAGTCAACTGACTTTGGTGTGGTTTTGCTTTCTGCTATAACAGGATACCACTGAGTTGAATGCCTTACAATTACTGTTGTCTCCCTTCCCCAGCACTCAGAAATGCTCTTGACAACACGCTGCTGCTGCTGAGGGTAGAGGAGGAGTGATGCTGGTGATTCAAAACTGTTCCTTCTACCTTTTCAGTGCCTCTTTCAGTGATACAAAGTTAAAGCAAGGCACTGAGTGCTCATCTGATGTTTGATTCTTGTGAAGGTGCTTTTGTTTGTTTGTTTGGATAATTGTTAAATTGATGTCTTTATGGAGGAGATGATTGGTGGAGCCTTCTATTCTGCCATCTTGTTCTGCCTCCCAAAGGTAAGAATTTTTTAATAATAGGGAAATGATTCATTCATGTGTTTGTAGTCACTAAAACAATATTTGTGAAAAGTTTCTCTAAAGAGGATTTATGTTACATTGTAAATTGAGATAAAGTCAATTTACATAGAATTGTATTTCTTATTAACATTAAAATTTTAACTATATATTTATCTCAATTATAAAAGTACATTAAAACATGCATTATTAATACATAAAATAAAATAGTACATTGAATGCCAAGCTAGTGTTCACGTATTGTGTTATACTCTTTGGGGTACTGACCAAAGTAGCTAGTATCTACTTATTTTCTGGTGGAGTTATAAGACATATTTTACAAAAATAGGGAGAGTGAACATTGGATCAAATAAAATGCTAACAAGTAGTGTTTGAATAGTTGAATTATAATTTGTTTCAAAAGAATGGCTTATCTGATATATATTGACATTTATATCCATACATTTTGTGAGCAAACAAAAGTGCTTTTGGTGTTTTAGAGTCATAGTATTGTCATGTCATTATAGATCCTCCATATTTGGCCAAATGAACTTTATATAATTATATGAAGAGTTTTTTGTTGTTGTTCTTGTTCTATGTATATGCCCCCAAGTTGTTTATATTTTTTAATTTAAAAGTCAGTCTATTATTTAATTTTGTGAATTTTTAAATCATGTAGTTTGAAACTCCTTTTTTTATATTTCACAATCTCCTTTTGTTGAAGATGTCCACCTCATAGTGATGAAATGTGAGTAGTGGAGAGGTATACTTAATAATCTGCTGACTAATAAACTTCGTAGTATTTTGTTACTTTATTTTTCCAGAGAAGACAAATTTTACATTTGCATATATTATGTTCTTTTTCTACTAGTTTTTTAAAATTTTCCCTTATTTCTTCAGGATATGCTCAAGAAATAACCAGGTCTGTTAAGATATAGGTGAAAACTGACTTTCAAAATGATACCAAATATATTATATTCTCTATTATATTATATTCCATTGCGTATATATAGTCTGATGGCAGAATCCTCAAAGAAATTCAGGGTTTTGGGAAAAATAAAAAAGAGAAGTACAGTAATTGAAAATGCATCGTTTCTTGGTCTATTGGTGTAATATGTGTGAGAGATAAACAGCCAGCCTCTTAAAAGGACTGCAGTAGAACTAGTTTGCTCAGGCAACAACTGGATTTCAGTATGAGTGACAAAGTGGTTAAAACCTTTAGAAAACAATGCCGAGTGCATTTTGATAATGATTTATTGTGAATGCCAGATGACACAGTGAAATGTTTCCAGAAGATGGGAGAAGTGAAAGATGTGGTTACACAATGTAATGCATTAAAATTAAATTCTAAGTGATGAGAGTAACCTGAGCTGCTTATGTTGACTCACATAGGAATAAATAATGTAATAAAATTATGAAAGTCTTCTAGCAGGAAGTGGTGGTGAGACTTTGAGTCTTAGAATGGAATGGGGGAAGCTATTTCCAGAATCATGCAAAGCTTTTGGTCTCTCGTGAAGTTATCTCCATCAGCTGAGATCTCTAGGAAATAGTGGGCAGGGAGTGGGGAACATTTACCCAGAGTTCAGTTACTGTCTTCTCATCTACAGATGAAAGCACACCAAACTGGGCTCTTATACCAAGCACATGAGTTTCCTTTGATTTCTATTGAAGCAGGTCTCTAGGTTATCAAGGAAGAATATTGTTAAATAGTTTTATTTAATGTGTTTGAATTCTATAAATGAAAAAAAATGCAAATTATTGAAAAATAGCAAAATATTTTAATTCTAAAAATGTGTTTGTGTTATCCTGAAATATACCTGTGACACTAGGCCACATAGCAGATAAAGTAGAAGTGAAAGGCCATCCTAATTTCAATTTATGAATGTTCTGTTGCCAGAGCAGCAAAGTTACTTCTGCCTGTTTCATCAGTAAGATTAATTATTTGTGGACCCTAAATATGTATTACAGTGCAGGGCAGAAAGTTTAATCATAACTTTCTTCTCAGATCTTAATATGAATTCATTAGTAATGTTAACTATTTTATGGACCCCAAATATAGATTGCAATGCAGTGCAGAAAGTTTAATCATAACTTTCTTCTCAGACCTTAATGTGAATTGTCTCTGAGTCTCTGAAGGAATTACTCTAGAAATCTTTTGTTGTTGTTGTTTTACATAAAGTCATTAAATATATAAAACTGAAATGTCTCAGTTTGACAACAGTGCATAAAAGTCCTTTAGCTAAGCTGCTGATTTTGATGTGTAGCCCTCACAGTGAATACACTACAGAACAAGTATTAAGGGGACCTCTTTGATGGATAAATAATGCTTATAAAAAGAGCACTAAATTTGGATCCCATGCTATATCTAACCCAAAGACATTGGCTAATATTTTCTGAGCTCAATATGTACCAGATACTGTGCCAAGTACTTTCATACCTCTCCTAGTGTGTAAAACAACCTTAAGTGGAAGGTAATTTTATCCTATGGTTTTAACCACTGTTCCTACTATATCACCTGTCTTTGTGACTTTGTAATAAACATGAAACTCCTCTGGGCCTCAGTTAAATAAAAACTAAAGTACTTATATGCACACCTCTTATCAACAAGCTGAGAAAAAAGTATTGGGTTTTTTCTCATTAAGTTTGCAAATAAATGTAGTTAATGATGTATGTACAATAGAAAAAGTACAAAATTGAAGAACTTTGGAGGAATTTCTGCTGAGATGTTCCTATCTGCTTGTGCCATTCACATTATTCAGTACTTATGTTTTTCTTACCCAGTGTCCTTTGAGGCATTTTAGGATGTTGTTTGTAAATATTTTTAAAAATTTAAAAAGGCTTTGTAATTAAAAACACATTAGCACAAAAGAGGTCAGTCAGCAGTCCTTCATTTATGTTTTAATATTTTGTCACTTTTGCAGGATATAAGGCGTGGAACTGAACATTTATTTGGCTGATCCTCATCATGAACCGTGCTTTTAGCAGGAAGAAAGGTAAGTGTGGTCATTTTTTAAAACTTGGGAGTCAAGCCAATATTACTATGAACATAAGCAGATATGTTAAGAAATTAGGCTTTTTTCATTGTTGTCGTCAAACCACCTGGCCCAGAAATGAAGTTAGATTAGAGCAACACAAATCTCCAAATGTTGCTAATTCATTTTCTTTAGTTATCACCCTAGTGAAAGATCAAAGTTGTTTATTACACTGAGTTCACAGTACATATGTGACAATATGTTGCCTGGCAATTTGAAGCTTTTTGTGAAATTGCAAAGAATAAAATGATTTGAAATTTCATCCTATCTTTACCTTATGCAGCCATATCATACTAAATTCCCCAGGCTGGCATAAGATTACGGTAACATACATTCATTCATAATTGTGTGTGTGCATGTGCACAGGCTTCATGTATTATTGAATAATATGTGAGGATTGGTAGTAGGTAAATTGAAAGCAGTGAGGCCAAAATAAGTTTGTTATTAATTTTTAGGCAAGGATTTAAATAAGTATGAATGCAATATTTATAATGATCACTATAGGACTGAAATAAACAGCTAGTTAGATATTATTTTTTAATGGGCAGAATAACATGGCATTTGATAAACTATTTCATGATGCACTTATAAAGAAAGATAGAAAAATAAGTATAACTTTGTCTAGTTCAGCAAAGTTTAAATAATGTATCCTTTTAATTCTCAAAGGAGTTCTTTAATGGACGGCATGGGCTCTCTCCTGTTTTACATATTATTAATGAATTGGCAGATAAAATAATGATAATCAAATTCATAATGATTGAAAGCAAGAAGGTAATGATACATGAATGATATAGTAGGATTACAGATGTGTGAAAAAAAATGACAAGTGAGGTCACATTTCACACTATAAACTTACTAAGATACTGCAGATTGTCAAACAAGGGTTCAGAAAATCTAATGCTTTTATCATGATTCAAATATTGCTGTTATTTGGAAGATGCCCCTTGAGTGCTGTGCACGTCAAAATGACTGAAGAATAAAGTCAACATTGTGATTATCAAAGGCTCTGTGTCATTTTCTAATGTATGGTTAATGAATTGTCCAGAACCATGACTCGTGTTCTGTTCAGTATCAGGCAGTCAGGCACTGTATGTTCTCTTTTTGAAAGGTTACAGTTTTTTTTTTTTTTTCTTTTTTACATTTTAGGTTTTGGGGTACATATGAAAAACATGCAAGATTGTTGCATAGGTGCATACCTGGCAGTGTGATTTGCTGCCTTCCTCCCCTTCACCTATATGTGGCATTTCTCCCCTTGCTATCTCTCCCCAACACCCCACCCCCCCTGGAAATTTGAAGCTTTTTGTGAAATTGCAAAGAATAAAATGATTTGAAATTTCATCCTATGAAATTTATGTAGCCATATCATAATAGGGGAGGGAGCTGTCCCTCCCCTATTTCCCACAACAGACCCCAGTGTATAGTGCTCCCCTCTCTGTGTCCATGTGTTCTCATTGTTCAACACCCACCTATGAGTGAGAACATGTGGTGTTTGATTTTCTGTTCTTGTGTCAGTTTGCTGAGAATGATGGTTTCCAGGTTCATCCATGTCCCTACAAAGGACGTGAACTCATCGTTTTTGATGGCTGCATAATATTCCATGGTGTATATGTGCCACATTTTCCCTGTCCAGTCTATCATCGATGGGCATTTGGGTTGGTTCCAGGTCTTTGCTATTGTAAACTGTGCTGCAACGAACATTCGTGTGCATGGGTCCTTATAGTAGAACGATTTGTAATCCTTTGGCTATATACCCAGTAATGGAATTGCTGGGTCAAATGGAATTTCTATTTCAGGTCCTTGAGGAATCGCCACACTGTCTTCCACAATGGTTGAACTAATTTACACTCCCACCAACAGTGTAAAAGTGTTCCTATTTCTCCACATCTCCTCCAGCATCTGTTGTCTCCAGATTTTTTAATGATCGCCATTCTAACTGGCGTGAGATGGCATCTCAATGTAGTTTTGATTTGCATTTCTCTAATGACAGTGATGATGAGCATTTTTTCATGTATTTGTTGGCCTCATGTATATCTTCTTTTGTAAAGTATCTGTTCATATCCTTCGCCCACTTTTGAATGGGCTTGTTTGTTTTTTTCTTGTAAATCTATTTTAGTTCTTTGTAAATTCTGGATATCAGCCCTTTGTCAGATGGGTAAGCTGCAAAAATTTTTTCCCATTCTGTTGTTTGCCAATTCACTCTAGTGACTGTTTCTTTTGCCGTGCAGAAACTGTGGAGTTTGATTAGGTCCCATTTGTCTATTTTGGCTTTTGTTGCCAATGCTTTTGCTGTTTTGGTCATGAAGTCCTTGCCTACGCCTATGTCCTGAATGGTTTTGCCTAGGTTTTCTTCTAGGGTATTTATGGTGTGAGGTCTTATGTTTAAGTCTTTAATCCATCTGGAGTTAATTTTAGTGTAAGGTGTCAGGAAGGGGTCCAGTTTCTGCTTTCTGCATATGGCTAGCCAGTTTTCCCAACACCACTTATTAAACAGGGAATCCTTTCCCCATTGCTTGTTTTTGTCAGGTTTGTCAAAGATTGGATGGTTGTAGATATGTTGTGTTGCCTCCGAGGCCTCTGTTCTGTTCCATTGGTCTATATCTCTGTTTTGGTACCAGTACCATGCTGTTTTGATTACTGTAGGCTTGTAGTATAGTTTGATGTCCAGTAGTGTGATGCCTCCTGCTTTGTTCTTTTTGCTTAGAATTGACTTGGCTATGCGGGCTCTCTTTTGGTTCCATATGAAGTTTAAGGTGGTTTTTTCCAGTTCTGTGAAGAAGGTCATTGGTAGCTTGATGGGGATAGCGTTGAATCTGTAAATTACTTTGGGCAGTATGGCCATTTTCACGATATTGATTCTTCCTAACCATGAACATGGAATGTTTCTCCATCTGTTTGTGTCCTGTCTTATTTCGTTGAGCAGTGGTTTGTAGTTCTCCTTGAAGAGGTCCTTTACGTTCCTTGTTAGTTGTATTCCTAGGTATTTTATTCTCTTTGTAGCAATTGTGAATGGCAGTTCATTCTTGATTTGGCTCTCTTTAAGTCTGTTATTGTTGTATAGGAATGCTTGTGATTTTTGCCCATTGATTTTGTATCCTGAGACGAGACAGAATATTAACAAAGATATCCAGGACTTGAACTCAGACCTGGAACAAGCAAACCTAATAGACATTTACAGAACTCTCCACCCCAAATCCACAGAATATACATTCTTCTCAGCACCACATCACATCTACTCTAAAATTGACCACATAATTGGAAGTAAATCACTCCTCAACAAATGCAAAAGGATAGAAACCATAAGAAACAGTCTCTCAGACCACAGTGCAATCAAGTTAGAACTCAGAATTCAGAAACCTACCCAGAACTGCACAGCTTCATGGAAACTGAACAACTTTCTGTTGAATGTTGACTGGATAAACAATGAAATGAAGGCAGAAATAAAGATGTTCTTTGAAACCAACAGGAACGAAGACACCACATACCAGAATCTCTGGGACACATTTAAAGCAGTCTCTAGAGGAAAATATATAGCAATAAGTGCTCACATGAGAAGCAAGGAAAGATCTAAAATTGACACCCTATCGTCAAAATGGAAAGAGCTAGAGGAGCAAGATCAAAAAAACTCAAAACCTAGCAGAAGACAAGAAATAACTAAGATCAAAGCAGAACTGAAGGATATAGAGATACAAAAAATCCTTCAAAAAATCAATAAATCCAGGAGCTGGCTTTTTGAAAAGATCAACAAAATAGACCACTAGCCAGATTAATAAAAAAGAAAAGAGAGAATAACCAAATAGATGCAATAAAAAATTATCAAGAGGATATCACCACAGATTCCACAGAAATTCAAACCATCATCAGAGATTATTACAAACAACTCTATGCACATAAACTAGAAAACCTGGAAGAAATGTATAAATTCCTGGACAGTTGCCTCCTCCCAAGCCTAAACCAGGAAGAAGTCGAAACCCTGAATAGACCAATAACAAGGTCTGAGGTCGAGGCAGCAATTAAGAGCCTACCACCCAAAAAAAGCCCAGGTCCAGATGGGTTCACAGCCAAATTCTACCAGACATACAAAGAGGAACTGGTACCATTCCTTCTGAAACTATTCCAAATAATCCAAAAAGAGGGAATCCTTCCCAAATCATTTTATGAGACCAACATCATCCTAATACCAAAACCCGGCAGAGACTCAACAAGAAAAGAAAACTACAGGCCAATATCCATGATGAACATAGATGCAAAAATCTTTAATAAAATACTGGCAAGCCGAATACAACAGCACATCAAAAAGCTTATCCACCATGATCAAGTAGGATTCATCCCTGGGATGCAAGGCTGGTTCAACATACGCAAGTCTATAAATGTAATTCACCGCATAAACAGAACCAAAGACAAAAACCACATGATCATCTCAATTGATGCAGAGAAGGCCTTTGACAAAATTCAACAGCCCTTTATGCTAAAAACCCTCAATAAACTAGGTATTGACAGAACGTATCTCAAAATAATAAAAGGTTACAGTGTTAACTGACACATAGTAACATTCTCAGATGAGAAAGACTGAGATGACTTCAGGACTTTCAGCCATGCAACAGGAAGCATGACTGAGAACCCTTTTGTGGTAATGAGAGCTGTCTTCCAATGTTTGAAGGACCGTCATTTAGCCATGGGGCTGAGTTTAGTAAAGGACAAACAGGTGTAAATGATAATGTCACTGATTTAATATAGGAAGAAAGAATTCCAAGAAAGTCACTTAAAAGTTTAATTAAATTACTCAAATTACTAGCTTGTTTCGGTCTCTGAAATGAGAAGTGTTCAAACATTTGGATGTGGCAGAGAAGATTAATATATTCAGTGGGAATTTAGATAATGTGACCTTTAAGGCACTTTTCAACCCTGGCAAGCTAGAAAATTATTATTTTACTTATTTTTTCTGGATCAGGAGAAAGCAAAATGACATTGATTATGGTGTGTAGCTGCTTCTGATTTACAACATGTACCAAAAGTAAAATAAAGTTTCTTTCATTCTTTATACAAGTAACAAAATCTATAAATAATTCTATGATATATTGAAGTTTTTGTTTTATTTTTATATAGAGACAGGATCTTGCTACATTGCCAGGGCTGATCTCAAACTCCTAGCATGAAGTGATCCTCATGCTTTGGCCTCCCAAAATGTTGGGATTATAGGCGTGAGCCACTGTGCCCAACCTGAAGTATTTTTAATAAAGTTATAGAAACCGTACATCACAACTTAACACTTTAATCATCCTAACTTATTTTTAACAAACACTTCCAGACCTTCTCTCTCTCTCTCTCTCTCTCTCTATATATATATATATATGTGTGTGTGTGTATATATATATATATATATGTGTGTGTATATATATATACTTACAATCCTCCCTTCCTATCACTTTAAAGTTGAAGCTCCACATTTCTAATTTACTATTTATTTGAAGGGGGTTCATAATGGTTTTTCATTGAGAAATCCCAAGAGTTGGATAGTAATATGAGTAACCAGTAATTGTATATCTGTCTCATTTGAACACAGTGGGAGTACAACCATGGGAATAGTGAAGTGATTTGAAGAATCACAAGCAGAAGCACCTGTTCTTTCCTCATTTTACTTCATTCTCTTTATTTTTCTTTAGACTTCTCTTATTTTTCAAGTCTAATGATTTAATATTAGGAAATTCATTAATATTTTGCTCTAACCTCAAGTTAGAATTTGAACTGAAAATTTACCTTAAGTTCACCAATCAATTCTGATTCTAACATTTGGTGAAGTTGTTAAAGAAATCAATCAATAGCATTATTTGACTAAATTTTAATTTGACATGAAAAACTTATATTTTATGAAACAGTTTCTACATCTTGAGAAGCTGGAGCTATAAGCTATAATAATTATATCACTAGAGAATATTTAATTTAAGTCATGTTCCCAAAAAGTACCATCAACATACACTGCGTACAGTATCCTAAACAAAGCAAGATGGTCTTCTATCAGTAAAAGCTTATCTCTTTATTTCATAGATATCCAATATACTTGGTCATCACATGTAATCCTACTAAATGATCCTGAACCTCAGAAGCCTAAGGAAAAAAGACCATCTTAAACCTAAACATAATTATGTTTTTTCTTTTAATTAAATCTCCAAATTAGCAAGTTTGTGTTTCTTGATTGAATTCACAGATTTTCTTTGCAAATGCTCTAATGGTGTTAGAGTTACTCAGAGATTCTGAAGAGTGCTGAATATATTAGAGTCATATCATTTTGAGCTCTTTTGAAAAGCTCTTTAAAAATTAGTCAAATATAATCATAGATTAAATTTTAATGATTGTCTTTGTTTTGGATTCTTTCCCTGTGTTAATTTTCTCTTTTATTTTAAAAATTCTATATTATATTTATTACATCAAATATAAATCATTTAGTAAAAAAGCATTAAAAATGGCATATGAATAAATGATCAAATAATTCAACTAATTACACTTTTTTAAAAGTTAGTTGACATACTGTTGAGTAGATACCATAATGCACAGCATTTAAAACTGAATATTTAAATGTTATTTTCTTTTTAATGAACATTTTATTCAAATGTATCTATTTATTAAACAGCATTTAGTTTTAAATTTAATGTACTCAAAGTAGGTGTTTCCCCATTGTAAGCTTTCGTAATACAGAAATAATAGTTACTCTATATTTCTTGATGAGTTCTTAGTCTAAATGCATTTTTAAAACCTAAACTTATTGACCCAGCAATCAGAGTACTTGGTATTTGTCAAATCTGTTGAAATGTTGGCATTTTCTTTCATATAAGTGTTCAATATTGAGTTAGTGATTTTACTTTAATTCAAGGAAGGGAGACTCTTTCTAGAATGTCTATATTCCCATTTCTACACATTTTTTTTTGTATATCTAATTCCTTCTGTGAACACATATAGTGACCAAGGACCATCATGTGTATTTCCTACTCAAGATTTAGCCATATCTATAAGTTAATATAAAGAGTTTTATTCTGTCAATTTTTTGCCAAAGTATATAAATTAGAAGGACAGTATGAACTTATTTTGTAAATCCTTCAGGTTTTATAAATGTACTGTTCATACTTGAGGTTATGTAATAAGCAAGCACTAAATTATCAGCACTTGATATATGGATACAGATTTTTGTCATTGTAGGAACTGCAGCTTTTTCACTGGAATTTAATATTTTGATTATTTTAGTCTGTCAGCAGAAGCAGTTTGGTATACTCTTTCTAGTCGCTGCAATATGAGTCTCTAACAGAGGCAATTTCAACAGTTTTCAAGTAATAGTGGCTTATAGGAGAAATAAATATTAATATCTCTCTGCCTCAAGATTGGTATGACCCATTGTACTGAGAGTTTAGTCAGACTTCATATACTCCTGAGATGTGTTCCATGTTTTGGAAAGGAGACATGAAAAGAATTAGGTGAAGGAGTTAAAAGGAGAAATTGGACATCGTTTTAATTTTCCTAAAGGTGTTTTTATTGTTTTGGTGTTTTGTTGTCTTGGAAGAGTATCGTGATTTGCTTTTCTTTAATATATAAAAGCAAGACTATGTCCCAAATCTAAGTACAAATTATTCTTGAATTAATCATATTACTATCCATTAGCAATCACAGAAAGTGTAGTTAAGATGACAATCCATATAGGAAATACAAATTTCACACATTAAATGTCAACCTCAATATTTTTTTGAAGCTTAGAATGTATTACTTTTCAAAACATTTCACCCAAGTATATGGCTATCACATATTCACTCTAGTAGTCAGAAATAGCCCCAGTTCTCTTTGTCCTTCATCTTTTGTTTGGAAATACTTGAGAATATTGCACTGTACCCCATAAACAAGTTTAATATAAATATAGTGCATTATTATTCAAATAGTATAAAATAATTTACATTCCAAAAATATATGCCATATTCTCCATGTCTTCACATTTACCCATTTTAAGAAGAACATATTAAGGGTATCAAATTAGTTTCTGTTAACAGCATTTAAAAAAATATGAATTTAATGTTGAAAATACTTCGTTAGTAATACAATATTGCCTTCCAGTATGTACTTATATATTTCATGCTAAAATAAATCTTTGATTTTGTTTTATTTATAATACTGATTCTAAATTTTTAAACTCCCATGAAAAATTAGATAGAAAATTACACTAATGGAGACAAAATACCATTGAAGATTGAGAAGTTTTACTCCAAATAAATGCAGATTCACAAAGAAGCCAATTTATTTTGTGTTAACATTAACATTTTTTTCTCCTCATAATGCATTCCTCAAAATATAGGGGAAAATATGTGGACTGTATTAATAAAGTTCAAAAATTAAATTAAAAATATTAGTAATACAAATATAAATAACAAAATGTAAATAATATATAACACAGTTTCAATATATTCTATCTTTTTGAGTTACTTTTATTTCTAATATTTTTAACACTTAGAAACATTTTGATTTACTGCATTTGAGATTATTTATATCCAAAACTCCTGAGAGAAGACCTTCGATCAATGTTTCTTCAAATTTAGAATAAAGATTTATCATAATATTATATTGATTTCCAAATGAACATAGTAAATTGGTATATTTCGGCTTCATACAAATACAGTTATTAGTATAATATGATAATTTCCCTTTAGTATAATAGCTAAATCTTGATGCTACAATATAATATTCACAATGAGTTAAAGAGCAGATTATATTTTATTGTTCCAGGAATTAAGAAAAAAACCCTATAATTCATAAGAGCATAAAGTGAAAGAAGAAAGATATTTGTTTTAAATCACAAATGGATGTAAAAATCATAGCCCACTGATGTTCTTTTTATATGTTCTTTTAAAATTCAGTATTATTTTTATTATTTGAAAACTTTAATAAGTAAAGCTAGGGACTTTTATACCAAAGAAAGAATTCTATATCACTCCCAGCTGCACTGTTCTTTTATCTGAGTGGTTATTCTTTCTCAATGTAGCAAAAGAATCTCAGAATTAGAAATACTCCACCCAGCTCAGATGTCCTACAAATGGTAATGCATGACTATGACACCATGGAAATCTATAGTTTAACTCTGTCTTTTTTATTACAGACAAAACATGGATGCATACACCTGAAGCTTTATCAAAACATTTCATTCCCTATAATGCAAAGGTAAAAATAGTTCATATACTATTTAATTTTATTTTGTTATAATATTATTACTAATTTATGGCTAATCTTAGATTACTTATATATTGACATTTCCTGGTTATTGATTCCTGAAAAAAGTTTACATAAATAAAATAATTGTGGTATAGGAAGTTATTTTTCTCTGTAGAATAGTTTCTTTTTTAAAAAATATATCCTTTAAAATTACAATTTAAGTCAAATATGTGTTTTCTTCAAGTGATTTTGGTTATTGTTAAAATTATTTGCAATAGTATAGCCTGTAGGAACTCAAACAACTAACAAATTAGCTTTCTTTAAAAACATTTTTATGTTGCATTACACGACCTAAATATAAATCCTGCAAATGAAATGAGCTGCAGTTTTAATAAATGTAATTATCATTCAAGATAAAAGGAACAAAGTTTAAATTTTTATTTTATTTTATTTTATTTTTTGAGATGGAGACATGCTCTCTAGCCATACTGGAGTGCAGTGGGGAGATCTTGGCTCACTGCAACCACCACATCCTGGGTTCAAGCAATTGGCGCACCTCAGCCTCTCAAGTACCTGGAGTTACAGGCACATGACACCATTCCCAGCTAATTTTTGTACTTTTAGTAGAGACAGGGTTTCACCATGTTGGCCAGGCTGGTCTCAATCTCCTGACCTCAAGTGACCTGCCTGCCTCAGCCTCCTAAAATGCTGGGATAACAGGCCTGAGCCAGTCTGCCTAGCCTAAATTATTTTAAAAAGCACATCAAAATATGCCCTTTAAAAGTTCTTTTGTTCAAGTTGCTGCATTTTAATAGAGAAGTGGAAACATTAATCGATACTCTGTGTCTTTAAAGATTTCATTTGTTCTTGAAAAACTAGACAAATGGGTGAATTCAGTTTACAACAGAGACTTTAAAGAAAGGTCCTACTTTGTAGTTAGTGATCACCAAACTTGTAATAATTTTCAGGGAAGTATGAGTCAAAATTTGGAAGACACAGAAATGAATTAAGGAAGGGATTAGAAATATTAGAATTAAATGTAAAAGCAGCTGAACTTTGCAGACAGAATAGGGAAAAACAAAACCTGTATCTTTATAAGAGAACTTAAGGGTTTATGGATTTATAAAGTATACACTGGGATACAGTGAGATTAGGCATAACAATTATTTCAGGAAAAATATAAGAATGTTTATTGAGGAGAAAGTTAGCAATGTTTAGTAGGGAACATCTAGAATTCTTATCTAAATCTGAATCAGAAGGAAGAAATATTTAAAGGCTCATCTAGAAGAAGTTATTCCAGAGCTGTGGCTCAGCAGTGAAATTTGGAGAGTGCACCATCTCTTATTTTTTTCTTGCTGACTTAGCAGCAAAGGAAATGCTCTGAAATGTTTTCTGTATGAACATATTATATTTGAAATCACTATAGTGCTTATGACTTTTTCTATAAACTTAACATAAATGTTGATTGCCCTAATTTAGCATGAAAAGTTTAGTTAACTGAATGAGAAAAATTGTTCATGTTCTCCATCATTTCTACAGATATTGTTCATATTAGCTATTGGTATACTATATGAAATCTATACTGAAAAATATTTTAATCTGGAAAGCTGCTATGATTTTAAAGTGCATGCTCAGTTTTTGATATTATCAATTATAGTGGAATTATATGCTCCAGTTGAAACCATCAAGATTATTTTTATGTGACTGATACGTCTCATTTGAAAAACAGTTTTATAAAATATTGAAAGGTTATATTATAATTAGATCTACCTTTAATTCTGCCAATCATTATGCTTGTCTACATGGACAAGTTGCTTCTGCCAATTCACTGAAGCATAACAATTTTAAGACATTCTATAGGAAGTGGAGGGTGCAGAAACATCTTCCCAGACTTGGGCCAGTAAAATATGGAAGGGCAAGATGGCTTTGTCTATTCTAATATGGCCTCATGAGTGATAACGTATATTGCATGTGTACCAAGTAGCATTAAAATCATTTGAAGAGTATTCATTTTTTCTGAATTCCTTTGTTTGTGGCACTTTTTAGGTTGACCTTATAGTAGAGTTATTTTGAAGATATTCTTGTTATAGAATATGACACTTGAAAACCAAATCCATGACCACAGAAAGTAGCTTAGCACAATAGAAACAAAATACAGACTCTAGAGCTAGATTGCCTTGGTTTATATCATGACTCCAACTGTGTGCCTTTGGGAAAATTATTTACTGTGTGCCTTTGGGAAAACTGCTTAATCTATGTCTATGATTATTGATCAATAAATAGGGATAGTAACAATAGTAATTTCTCACTTGAGTTGTTAAGGAGTTAGTGCTACAGCAGTGTCTGAAATAGTGGAATTTGTTTTCTCAGGTTAACGCCAATTCTGTCCCTCAGTTCTGTTCTTAGAGCCATTCAACTGATTGGTTCTGGCCTATCCGGATTATCCAGGATTATCTCCTTTACATAAAGTGAACTGATTAGAGATGTTAATCATATCTATGAAATAATTTTACTGCAACACCTAGATTAGAATTTGATTGAATAACTGGGCACTGTAACTTAGCCAAGTTGACACATAAAATTGATCTCATACAAGGATTAATGATGGACAAGGTTAAAAAGGCAAATTGGGAAGGAAGGCTTTGAATGGCAGAAGCAGCAGTTTGGGCTGTAAATGAATCCAACAGGATTTTAGGAAGATAAATCAGTAGTGATTTTAAAAAAAAAGTCAGTTTGGGTCAGGAGAGATAGAATGACATTAAACTTCTTAGGAAGTTATTTTAATGGTCCAAGTGTGTGGTATAAGTTTACAATAGGGTAGTAGATAAATTTTGAGTGGAAAAGAAAGATATGCTTAATATTCCAGAGGAAGAATTGATGTAACATAGGAATGGTATATAAGTAGAGAATAAGAAAAATACCTATTTTCATCCTGGCTAAAAAGGAGAACGATCACACCATTAGAAGATTATTGTCACTTCACTCACTTTTGGCATCCACTGCTTACAAATTAATCTGATAAATTCAACAGAATTCTTTAAGAATTATTATTCTCCCTGGGGAAATATGTAATAACATTTATGTTGAAGTGTCTTCAGTTTTAAAGCAGTAGTCTCTTTTATATTATAATTCTTTTTCAGAATACGTTTTAGTTTTACATTCTTTCATTTTATGGAACATTGATTTCAAAAATTCACATTTAATATTTATAGTGTAATGATTTCAGATCACATGTCGATATAAAATAATAGATGGTTTTAAATAAGCATTGTTCCATGCAGGGTTCATTAGTTTTGGAGTTTGCTTTAATGTGCAGTGACAGCGTTAATATTAGTTCGTTGAGAATCTTTTATATTATCCTGTGTACTCGGTAGTGATGTTTCCAAGCTAAAGGTTATTACCTATGAAAAAATGTGGTCATGAAATCAATGTAGTGGGTCATGGGGACATGTATTTAGAGATGAGTAGCAAGGGCAAGAAAGGTGATTGCAGTTCAAGCTGAGTAGGAGCCGGAGGAGAAGAGTACTGAGAATCTGGATGTATTTTGACAGTAAAGCTGACAGAATCAATAGACAGATTATGTACTAGTTTCTTATTGCTACTATAAGTAGAACATTAATGCAGAAATTTAAAAGATTCCCTTCCCTTTAATATTTTATGAGAATGCTAAACTCTCTCTTCTATAAAGGTAAAATGCTAGCAGACTTGTATTTTAATCAATTTATTATTCTGTTAGAGTGAGACAGTCATTTCCTAGATGAAGAATTGTGACAAATGTTTCATAAAAGCGTTTATTTAATATTTTATTCTAAAATGTATAATTATCCTCCAAAAAGTTTAATGTATTTATCCTTTTATGAAAAATCTAGCGTTAAGATACACAAAAATACAATAATATATAAGAATGAAGTTTTAAAGAGATTACTACTTTATTTTGCACCAGGTAGCAGTAAAGAGAGTCAGCATTCCTTGATTATCTGTTTACTGTGTTCCAAGCTCTAAAAGTGAGCAAATCTAAAACAAATAGGAGCATGGACCTTCACCTTAAAAACTTACAACTTCCCTGTGGAGAGAAAACCGTCACATGAAACAGAAAGAATTTTGGAAGAAAAGTATATAATGATAACCAACATCTATGTCATTTTCTTCTTAACCATGGAACATCTTAAAATCAAATACAGAAATGTAACATGAGGCATTCTTTGCAAACCCTTTCGAAATCATGTCAGGGAGTTTTACAAGTGAGAAAACTACATAGATGATCCCCAACAAAATGAAATACAAATGTCAAGGAGAGGTTTACAAAGAAAGATTACCTTACATGTCAATGCTTTCTAGTGGTATCAGAGTTTTACATATGAAATATGCACCGTTTGCCACTTGGTATGTTTAATCACATAGAAGGATTGCTGCTGACCCAGTGAATTATGTTGTTTCTAGTGAGGTTTTCTCATCTTTACAACCTAAATTCGCCAACATGTATAAACTATGAGCCTTTATTTGGCTTCAAATTACAAACAAAATAACAAAGAACAAAAAAACTGCCTTCATTCCCCCCACACACAAAAATGTAATATCAGATATGACAGTAAGATATTAGAATGTGAGGATTCTAACTGTTAGTAGTTGGTTGAAAACCACATCTTGGACACTTACATTTGAAACTTTTAACTAAACCTGCTCAGTAGTAATCATAGAAAAAAATCAGAACCTACATATCTGACGTGCTCAGATGCACCCCTCAAGAGTAAGCTTTAAACCAACAACTCTACTGATTCTACCAGAATTTTGTAGCCACATGGTTGCTACATCCTATTACAGTAATCAGAGCAGTCACTTCTGGGTCAAACTACTTGGGTTCAAACTTCTACTCTCTCAACTGATATCAGAATTATGTTTTTTTATTTAACTTGTAAATGAAATTAATAACTACAAATATCAAACTGGATTGTTACGAGATGTAAATGAGTTAATATATATTTCTAAAACTTAGATCAGTTTCTGGCATGACAAAAGTTTATTGTTATTATCATTGTTATAGAAAGTGTTCTGTTAACTCTAAAGTTGGCACTAGTCATTACTCTCTCTTGAGAATAGTGTAGCATTGAAAAACAGAGAACGAAATACTTAGAACGTGTATCAGGTATTTAATTTTTTCTGTTTGCCTCAGGTGAAGTACTTGCAGTGACCACTCTGAGAGGTGCTATGGGGAAGGAATGTTTTTTCCTGAAGCATAGCAGTAGACTCAATACTGCCAACTTAGTAGATTTATGTACAAGAGAATGCTTTGACTATTAAAGAATAATACCATTGTGATTATACTTTCCTTCCTCAAGGGACCTCAAGGAGGTATATTGTGATTATACTTTCCTCAAAGTACCTTGAGGTAACTGCATTCTGGAACAAAATATTAATGCAAAGATTGTCCTGGTCTTAAAATCAAATATAGAAATATAAGGCAGTCCTTGCAAACCTTTTGAAACCATTAGGGAGTTTTACAAATAATAAGTTAATGAAGAGAGAAAGTTACATTATGTGGCTTAATGAGTCATGGTAAAGAAATGTCTTAATATTAAAAAAATCATTTTACTAATGCTCCTTACATTATTTTTTGAGAATATATGATACATTACACTTCAGTGAAATATTAAGATTGGTATATGACCTAATTAAAGAAAATTCAGGTTTCAGAAATAAATGACATCTATTAGTGTGTGAAAAAAGGAAATGAAGAAAAAAATATCTTCAGATTCAACTCTGTGGAATCATTGAAAGTTGGGCAAAAGGTACAACTCTGTAATCAATGAGATGCCTTGTTGAAACATCCCAAATGGTTTTGAATTGCAAATTCATGAGATTCTTTAGAGCAGCTTTATAATAGCATCAAACATAAGCACTTGCCAATTTTGCTGGTTGTAGATACCAGGGGAAATATAAAAAACATAAAGAGCTCAATTGCATTTCCAGATAATCTATATCATTTATTCAAAAATGAGTTTTTAGTTAATCTCAAAGCATAGACACCACTTTAAAATTTGGTGTTGCATAACCTTTAAGAAATATTTTATTAGATTTCAGAACTGCTCTTTAATAATGCTAATATATATCATTTATATCCATTTCAAACATTTTAAAATTAATGAGTGTGTAAATTGAACCTTAACCATTTTTCCAATTAAAGAAATGGTATATAGTATAATATGTATTGATGATTTGTCATCTGTCACCACTTGGAAATTTTCCTTTATGTGTCAAAGTAATACTGACATATGTTTAAAAGGAAATTAGAAATCTGTAAAATGTTACCTTTCCCTTGCGTTTTCTATAGTGGGAAACTATATAGTGTTTTTTATGCCAAAAAATATGAAAGCAAATAAAAGCATAGTAATAACTGAAAGTTTGTTAAATTGTGACTTGTATTAATAGCTAGTATGTGCTTATCAAATAAAAGAATAAATGGAAAAAAAGAAATGGCAATGAATACCTACCATTGCCTGGCTTCTCAATTCTTGAGATAAACTTCCAGTTAATTCTAAAAGTTATCATCCTTACAAACTATTATTCTACATCTGAGGGTACTCTAACAAAGTGTTATATAGCTGCTAGAAATTACTGAATGGGAAATAAAAACTTTATTAATCCTCATTACATTTCAGTGTTTACTATGGTGTCATTTTATTTTTTTGAAAAAGTCTATATGTGTTACGGATTCAAAGACAGTGTTGAAAATGATTTTAGTATTTATTATTCAAACTCGGTTATTTTCTTAATAAGGTCTATCAAAACCCAGAGAAGTTGCCTGCTTTTACTGCTCATTAGAATGGTATTGCTCCAGGCTTGCTCACACAAACATTTGGTGAGGAGATGATGGAATAAAAACAAAGCAGCAAGCTTTACCAGCAAAGAAGCTATTTTTATTTGCAAATATTCAAACTAAAAAAATATTCTTCAGAAACTTCTGGGGAAAAAAATGAGCAAGATTAAATTTAACAATTTAACAGAAGAAAAAAAAGTGAAGTAAATCAAAAGAGTTACTAAATTTCAGATCTATCTATCTCTTTGCCAAGAGGGATATTAGTCTCTAAAAGGTTGTTCTAAGGTTCAAGAAGATGATTATGAAAGTCATTAAGTGTTTGGCATCATTATCTTTTTCCTTAATAGCACATTTCAGATTTTGATAGTAATATATTTCATACATGAATGATGAAGTGAATAGCTGACTTACATTTCTCCCTGGTAGGATACTCCACCCCGAGTTTTGTTTCTTACTTTAGTTTTGCTTGCCAGGATTTGCAACATTTACATTTTGTTCTGAAATTGTAATTTCCATAGTAATCTAAATTACATACTGAAATACATTCAGATCACCAAACACTTTATTTACTAGTTGCTCTTCTCTGTTTATGAGACCTATATTTATAAATTTCAGTTTTCCTCCTCAAGATTTTTTTTTCTAAAGATGACCCAATGACTTTAAAGTTTTGTGGGGTATTTCAAACGTGAGAATATCTATCATCTTTATGTTTGACTCTTTGTTTGCCTCAGAACATTAGTCATTGTTGCACAGTCTTCCTTTATTCTCCTGTAGGAAAAAATCTGAATCCATCCCAATATCCCTTCTTGAAGGTGTCTTACTTTTTCTGTTGGATGCCTGAGACTTCATTTTTTATCCTTAAATTTTAGTTATATAATTGATAAGTTTTAATATTGATTGTCTTGTACCACTGTTCCTCTGTGTTCTTTCATTAGAATGTTTTCTTCTTTCTTCTGTTCCCCTTGGGAAGTCTCATTTACATGCATGACCTAAATCACCATCCATCTCTTAATTACTTTCCTGCCTCAATATCATTCCTAAACTCCAGACCCAAACATTTGTCCAGCAGACACATAACTTCTAAAAGACCTTAATATAACATAAGGACAAATCCCAAATCAGGCTTATGACAAATCTTCAATAACCTTATCCTACGCCATCTGAGCCAGAAACACCACTAAGGACTGTTGGTTTCAAGTGACAAAACGAACGGAATCTGGCTTCAGCAAGAAAGGGAATGCATTGGTTTACATAAAAGAACACTTCACAAGGAGGGCTGTTTCTAAGCAACTTGATTCAGGGCTCATTTGATAAACTCTTCCCTTCAGTTTTCATTGGGTTGCTTCAATTCTCAGACTCTTCCTACTGACCCCTGGCAGAGTCAGATTTACATGACAACTCTCAGATCCACTTTTCTAATAACTCAACCTCACCTTCCTGAATAGAATCTTGCTGACCCATGTGGGTTTCATATGGATTGTGTGCCCTTCCTAGCCAATCTCTGGATAATGTGTTCATCCCAGCCAGTGAATGATGAACTCATTGACTTAATGCATGTGACATAATGCATTCCCAGACAACATGGACTGATTGTGGAGAAAGGGTAGGTCCCTAAAGGAAAACCAAGCCAGTTACTGTAAGAAAAAAGAAAGGATGTTATAGACACAAATATCATTTAAAAAGCACTCTACCACAGGTATGAGTTTTGACCAGTGTTCGCCTCCCTTACCATCTACCTCTAATTAAATGTTCAGACTTCTGGTTTGTTTGAAAACCTCTTGAATATGTGTTCTTCTCCACATAGCTACTACTGTCCACCTGGTGTAGGTCAGCGCTTCTCCTAATGTGTATGATGAAGGAACAGATTTTTCCCTAGTCTATCACAGACTCCTATTTTTCAAAAATCTTATTGTAATATATTCAAAATACCTCATTTGTCAAAATGCTGTAACAACTTGTAAATGCTGACTCTCGATGTCTATGTTTATTTGGCATGGAACACTTAGTGTCAACGGGTATAGGCCACCATTATCTATCTCACACACATATCCTTACAGTAATCTCCACACATCAGGTGTACCTCCTCTTCTTCCCAGTTCTGACCCTGCTCCAAATTAGGAGTGAGCATTTTAAAATTAAAGTCTAGTCATTTTATTTTCCAACCTGAAAATCTTTAAGTAGCTTCACATTTTTTTTCTTATGATCTATTCCTCACTCCTTAATATGACATTTGGCTTGACCTCTCAAGCGTCATCTCTCTTATATGGTTTTTTTTTTTTTTTGCATGTGCTCCTTTGTTTGTTCTCACCATCTCTTTCCACTCTTGCTCTCCTCAGGGGCTCTATATTTACCTTGAACATATACAGATTCCACTATACTTCCTTGTGTAATGTCAATGACCTGTTTAGCTTGTTCCTCCTGGAAGACTTACCTGATACTGCTTTCCTCTCAACTAAATCTCGGACGTAAGGGTTTTGTGGTATCCTGTACTTAACCACTCTATCCTAGTTCTCTGTTTTTTAAATTGCTTATTTAGTTGTCAGTATGTATGCTTTCATTAGACCAAAGGATCTCGGGAGGTAAGGCCAGATCTTGTTCATCATTGTATCTCTGCCCCTAAAACACTATGATTAATACCTTTCTTTCACCAGTTACTGTGGAAATTTGGTCAATTAATAGGTCCATCTGAGGAAATGTAAAGGGGGAACTCAAGCCAGATCAGACTGTTCATGCAACACAATTCTATACCCAATGCCTAGAATATAACTACATATGTCCTCATCTGCACCTTTCCAGGGCCCCAACCATATCACCCTACTTTACCAGTTCCATTCTAATTTGAGTCTTAGCAAACACCTCAAATGCCATGAAGTCAGAAAGTGAAGTCCTCCACTGTATTGTTAAGGCTGGCAGGAGAAGTGGGTAGATAATTAGTACTATGTTCTTCAAAATATAACAACAAATTCACTTATCCAAAGAAATAATAGTGATTAGGAGGTATTATGCTATTAGTGCAACAGAACCAACAGTTTAGAACTGGGAAGGCTATGTCTTGTAAACATTAAAGCATGGGCTTTGGAGTCTCATCGAAATGAATTGAAAGTGGACACTATAACTTAATGGCAAGCCTGGTATTTAACTCAAGTTTTCACACATCTAAAATGCAAATAATACCTTCTTTATAGAGCTTTTGGAACATTTAATTTAAAAAAATCTGTACAGTGTGTAGCACGTGGTTGGTTCTCATTAAATGTTAGTTTTCCTCTTTTTACTCTTTCAGATATACCACAATTTAACAAAGATTGTATATACCTTTATTACACGGGAAAAAAGCTTCCATGGTTTCAAACAACTGTCTTACAGATGGGATTTTTTAGAATATAGCACTTTCATTAAGAGGTTAGTCCCTGATTCCTTGCATATTTTAATAACATGACTATTTCAAAATTAAACATTATAAAATTTTAGAACCAAATTGAATAGATTTGCACAATCCCCCTCTCTTCCTGCCCTGTCTCCCAAGCAGATTT
The DNA here is from genome assembly GCF_030222135.1 of Aotus nancymaae. NCBI lineage: Eukaryota > Metazoa > Chordata > Mammalia > Primates > Aotidae > Aotus > Aotus nancymaae. The sequence continues at coordinate 44,541,103 of NW_026988419.1, read as the reverse complement.
TATCTGTGACAGAATTACTCATTATTGATAATAGGCATGGCAGCAATAGCTAATTACTTCCTAGGAGACTTAGATTCAGAGAAGCATAAGTCACCCCACCCCAGACTCTGCAGGGTCAGATAAGAAATATATCTTAGCAGCAAAATAAGCAATGAAGGGAACTGACCAGCTTTTAGTTGATCCCTAGCTATAATCTTAAATAATTAAAACTAGCTTTCTAGCTCCCTCAGAGTTACTTTTATTTCCAAGAAATGCAACACCACTTTCTTGGTTACATGTCTGCTTTTACTGCTCATTAGAATGGTATTGCGCCAGGCTTGCTCACACAAACATTTGGTGAGGAGATGATGGAATAAAAACAAAGCAGAAAGCTTTACCAGCAAAGAAGCTATTTTTATTTGCAAATATTCAAACTAAAAAAATATTCTTCAGAAACTTCTGGGGGAAAAAAATGAGCAAGATTAAATATGCTCAAGCATTGCCAGAAGAAACATGTCAATAAATTTAATTATTTTTAGAGTATAGAGTAAGAAAAAAAGTTTTAAAATTTAAGCAATGAAATTAGAATTCTACAGATGGTTTTATGTGTTTATGTGTGAGTGTGGACATAGCAGGTTAAAGGAGTAAATTAGACATTATAGATGATATGGTTTGGATTTGTGTTCCTACGCCAATCCCACGTTGAATTGTAATCCCCAGTGTTGGAGGTGGAGCCTGGTGGGAGGATATTAGATCATGGAGGGTGGTTTCTCATGGTTTAACACCATCCCCCTTGGTGTTGTCCTGGAGAGAGTGAGTCATGGCAAGATCTGGTTGTTTAAAAGTGTGTAGCACCTCCCACTCCTCCATCTTCCCCTGCTCTGGCCATGTAGGATGTGCCTGTTTCCCCTTCACCTTTCACCATAATGGAAAGTTTCTTGAGGTCTCTCCAGCCATGCTTCCTGTACAGCCTGCAGAACTGTGAGCCAATTAAACCTCTTTTATTTATCAGTTACCCATTCTTGGGTATTTATTTATAGCAGAACACACTAACACAGTAATCAATGAGTTACCTGCCCATTTTCGAAAAGGTAATTAAGATGAAGAAAAAGCGTATAACGGAAGTCTCATACAGAACACAGTCCTGCTAGCATTGTGTGAGCATTACTTGCACATCTTTGGCTTGAACTTTTGTAATAAATTAATAAATGAATATTATTTATTATTTATTTTGTAAATTTCATAAGTAATATTCTTCTGTGTGTTTTCCAGTATACTAAAAATTGCAAAGAATCCAAACATGCATAATATTATAGTAAATGGTCCAAACAATAGGACATTAACTAAGTGGATGCAGTGTGTTTCTGTGACCACCAATATAAAATGGAAATATTTTTAGATAAAGGTAATGGACTATTACAACTTAAAATGATTTTATTGTCTGTTTCACCATGAAATACCTTATAATGAGATGATGTGTATATCTATAGTGAGTATGTTTGTTTTTTTTTTAAGGGTATAAATTGGCAATCTTTTAAACCAGTTCTAAGAGGCAAGTTTGCAATTTAAGAATAACTGATCAACAAAAGAGATGAACATTTTACTATTTTTCTTCAGCATTTATTAGGTGCAGAATCCAGGTGTAGAAAATGTGTATTCCACAGTCTCATGGAAGAAACCCACTACAGAGATGACACAAAGCTGATGGCTGAAAGAACAGACAGACCCTTTGAATCTAATGCAAGGCTTTAATAAAGGCAAAGAAAATGTTATAGTAAAAGAAAGAATACACAAAAACTTGAGGAAGCTGAGATGCTTCAAGGCACAGATCTCTAGGGTCCTTTGTTAATCACATAAAAATCATCTCTAGATTATGAACCAACAGCATATGTGGGAGGAATTGTGGTTTCAGAAGACTTTGTTCTTACCCTGGCCTAGGATTAATGCCAGATTTCCACACATTCCAGAGATATCCATATAGCTGGCTTACTATCTCACACATTGGCACCTTGACTTGTGCTAAGGAGCATCCATGATAAGGATGAAGAAAGATTTCCTAATGGATGCAAAAAACCAGTAAAAATTATCTTAGCATTTCAGATGAGGTGGCCATTACAGTCAGGAGTAACAGAATTCTCAGCATCCCAGAGACATACCAGAACATCATGGCACATTTTAGAAAGGTTATGAGTTCAGTGTAGCTGGAGTGTATGTAAGTAAAATAGATAAAGAATTAACAGAGTATTACTTCAGTTGCATTCCTGGGTGACAGACTTGGTACTGGGTCAGAGATAGCTCTTAGTTCTAGATGTTGAATTTCAGATTCTATACAACATCCAGGTTGGAAATATCCAAGAAATAATTAAAAGCCCAAAATATAGAGCATAGTTATTTTGTAATCACTCAATAAACACTAAACAATTAAAAGACAAATTTTAAGAGCTCTAACAATTCCTGTCAGAATCAGTTATAAATAGGAAAATAAACCAAAAACGTGTTTTAAAATCTGTTTTGTACTGTGCACTGAAGTTAGAACAAATTGTTGTTTTTAAGTTTTACCATCCCCAAAGGAAAAGATGTTTTCTCATTTAAGAAAGGCATCTGATGTTCTGTAGCACTGTAGGATGACTATAAATAACAATAATATATTATGTCGTTTCCAATAGCTAGAAGGATATTGAACATTCCCAACACAAAGAAATGAAAAGTGTTTGAGATGATGGATATGTGAATTACCCTGATCTGATCACTATATTGAAAGCATCACTGTGTACTCCATGAATATGTACAATTATTATTTATAAATTAAAATCATATTTTTGAAAAGAAAACAACTTACACAACATCAGGTGAAATTTGGCTTTACATGGAAAAGGAGTTTGCATTAGAAATTTCATTGTGACTTCTTTCTACCACATGGTGTCAAATTAGATATTCTCTTCCTTTTGTTCTAGTTTCTCTTTTATCCAAGGATTTTAATCAATGTCTGAAGTTAGAATTTATTAAAATTTAATTCATATATGTATGTGCTGTGTGTGTGTATACATATTATATATACACACATACAAATGCACATATATATATAAGAACTCTGAATTTACTGTATCTTGCAGACTGGGGAACAAATGGTAACAACTTTTAAATCTGACTGTCTTCATGTTGACAAAGCATCTTTCATACAAGTAATTCTCTTGAAACCTGAGAAAAGAGAAACCTGGATTTTTTTCTGAATGCTAAACAAGTTCCTTTCGAATACTTAATATCAAAGATCATCAATATTATATTGTGCATGTACCTCATCCTGCCTCATGGTAAAATATCTAAAAAGTCATCGCAAACATCAAAAACCCATCTCCTGAGAACTATAGAAATTACATATGTCATTTAGAGTAGTGGCCTCTATACCTTTACAAACTGTGATGTCTCTGCCAAGTATTACTACCTTACATTTGTTTATGCTTTTACATTCCAGTGAAGTAGTCAGAACTTACTACATTTTATAATAAGAATACAACCTCCAAGTGCATAAATTACTTGTATAAGGTCACTGTATAAAAATTAAAACCTGTTCTTCTATGCAAGTAATGTTCTTTTCAAATTTTAAATTATTTGAAATATAATATTTTACTTCTTTATCTTCCCTAGTTTCAGAAATACAAGAGTAGAGGAATATGTAGTCTATTTTGCATATGTTAAAACATATAAAGATAGAGGTATTTTTATTATTATGATACAACTTTTTTTTTTTTTTTTTTTTTGAGACGGAGTTTCGCTCTTGTTACCCAGGCTGGAGTGCAATGGCACGATCTCAGCTCACCGCAACCTCCGCTTCCTGGGTTCAGGCAATTCTCCTGCCTCAGCCTCCTGAGTAGCTGGGATTACAGGCACACGCCACCATGCCCAGCTAGTTTTTTGTATTTTCAGTAGAGATGGGGTTTCACCATGTTGACCAGGATGATCTTGATCTCTTGACCTCGTGATCCACCCGCCTCGGCCTCCCAAAGTGCTGGGATTACAGGTGTGAGCCACCGCGCCCGGCCCTACAACTTTTATTTTGAATTTTATATTAAATCAACCTTCTGCATTGAAGTATATATGAAAGAGAAAGCTATTTTGAGGAATGACTGGCTCTTAATCCATAGAATGCTGCTACCTGATACCCTATTACCACATGCTTTTAAAAATATATATATATCTTCAGTCCCTTTCTGCACTATCCTAATACAGATAATCATTTTAGCAACTAAGGCCAACTAAGTATCCTTGGCTAGATTAAGAGATACTTCAATACTTTGTGTCATATGTCATTGAGCAACATTCTCATTGAATATGCAGAATTATTCTTATTTGGGTTTATTTAGGATCAATCAGTGTGTCTTAAACTGGTGTGCTTGTTAAAAATACAGATTTTCTGTCTATTCATTTTGATTTGGTAGGTCTAGAATGAACCTAGAAACCTGCATTTTGACTGCAGTGTACTTGAGAAACACTGGGAAATATAAGGTTACTTTCTTTCTATTGGAGGATGCAAATAGCAAAATAAGTAAACAGATGAAGCCCGTATTAATCAATAATGTCTACCTTGTTCCATACCAATCTTTATAGGAAGCTAATGATAAGCCACAAAAGTGGGTGGCTTTAGTCTCAGTTTTCTTAAATTGCCCAAAGATGATGATTTAGGAGAGTAAAAAGAAAATTGCAGGATCTGAATAATCTTTTGTACTGGTGATACCTAGATAAATAAAACTTTTGTGAACAAAGGTCTTATAATAAAGTTGACTATGCTAAAATAAGTACCAGTTTTCCAATGATATAGAAATGTTTCTCTTAAGCTGTTCTTGACATGTTTGCATAGCACAGACATCACCATCAAGATGTTTTGAATGTCCATTTATGATTAACAAAACTTGGAGTCAAGATTATATAGTATGTGCTAATAGTTCTCTTATCTTCCTCCACTGGCTCTTGATACTCCAAATGGGGCCCCTTGTCTTCCCCACATTCTCTTCCCTTAATTTATATCTTCTTACCAGCCATGTTCTGTCAAACTGGGTAAAGGTTAGAGATTGATAATTGGTCTGTGCTGAATTATCAACCCTCTTAGTACTTTAGCAGTAAGTACAATCCTGCTAGCACTGTTGGCTGCTTAAAACTTGTCAGGCATCTATTCTGTCTTTATGTTCATGACAGTTCTATGAGATATGTACTGCAGTTATAATTATCCTATATATACTTACCTATGTTGGTTACTATTATGTCCCCATTTTATGGATAATAAAATTGAACCTTAGAAAAATTACTAACCTACCTGGTTTAGCTCTGTGTCCTCACCTAAATCTCATGTGGAATTTTAAATCACCACATGTCAAGGGACCTGGTGGGAGGGGATTGGATTATGGGGGCAGTTTCCTTCATGCTGTTCTCATGATAGTGAGTTCTCATGAAATCTGATGGCTTAAAAGTGTGGCACTTCCCTCTTTCTCTGCCTCTTTCTCTTTCCTTTTTGTAAGTAAGACTTGCCTGGCCCCACCTTTTGCCTTCTGCCATAATTGTAAGTTTCCTCAGGCCTTCCCGCCTTGTGGAACTGTAAATGGGTAAACGTCTTTTCTTTATAAATTACTCAGTCTCAGCTAGTTCTTTATAGCAGCGGGAAAAATGGACTAATACACACACTTTGCCAGAAGTGACAGTTTGTTATTAGCATAGCACTCAAGTACAGATGGCAGCATGATTTTAGATATGAACTTCTAATCACTGTAGTATGACACCAGGTATGAGACCTCTAAGCCCTTTGTTTTTATTTAAGTAGAGAGTGTCTCTTGTTAAAGATGTTTCTATGTATTACAGTAGGTTGAAAAATTGTCAAGAAGAGTAAAGGGATTGAAGACTCTTGGTCCTACTGACCTACGTGGTGTTGGTTCTGTTCTATTAGAAAAAAGATGCCCCTATGTCTCACCCCTTGCTATACTCCTGCTGTTCTGATGACTGGTTTCTAGCAATTTATTCCTGAAAATTGCCAAAACAGAAAATAATAAGTGTCCTGTTGTCACTGTCTTCTTCCAAAACATATCAGGCAGGGAGGGTGTCTTCCCTTCTCTCCCAGTCTGACATTCCCAACCTTGAACACTTTTTGTGTTTTTACCTCTGTTGCATCAGGATTTTCAGTACCATGTTTTTTTATTTTTTTTAGTCCCTTAACTTATATATTTTTTAAAAAGTGTATTTGTTAATCATTTATACTGACTTCAAAGATAGCACATATTCATGCTCTATTAGAATTATAGTAACCAGGTAGCCTTGGCAAACTAAGAGGCAATTGTGGAGGAAGAATAATAGTAGGATGTAATAGATGTTTATAAAACTAGGGCAGTTCTAGTAAGAAGAGGGACAGAAAGGGAGAGAGCTGCATTTGATACTCATGGAAGGGGGGTTTCCCATAGGCTATAATTTGTCATAATTTACTCTACGGCTGGTGAAGAAATTCTTAAGGAAATATTATCTGTACATTTTAGAATACTTATTTTCTAACTTATCAAGATTCATTCTTGAGCCTGGATTTAGTTTTAATAAAGAGATACTATTTCATGTTCATTTTTAGTGCTATAGGAATATTCTAGAGTAAATTATTTATTTTCCTTCTAAAGTAATGTCTATAATTTATGTAGCAATACCCACTTCTGGATATTAATTATATTACTAAAGGTTAAAATTGTATTCTTTCAATCTATAAACCTATAGATTGATATTTCTTGAGACCTCCTATTTCTAGTTTTCTTAAAGGGACATATTTGAAAACAGCTTCCACAATGTGTGGCACAGAGTAGATGACAAATACATGTTTGAAATCATCTCCTTCTTTATATTTTCTATGCTATTTATAAAATTATGCAATAATTTAATTTAATCTCTGAGTGTTTCAATTACTTAAGGAGTTTTCCTAGAAAGTCTCTTAGTCAGTTAGTGCTTCTATAACAAAAACCTGAGCCTGGATAATTTATAAAGAACAAAAATTTATTTCTCACAACTCTGGAAGCTGGGAGGTCAAAGATCAAGGCATTGGCAGGTTCTGTGTCTGGTAAGGGTCCTGTCTCTGCTCCCAAGATGGCATCTTGAACTCTGTGTCTTCCAGGAAGGGCAAATGCTGTGTCCTCACATGGTATAAAGGACAGACGAGTAATAAAAGGTCTAGCTAGTTCCTCAAGACTTTGCATAGGGGCATAAATCCATAGCCTAATCATTTCCTAAAGATCTTACCTTTTAATACTGTTGCTCTGGAGATTACATTTCAACATGAATCTTTGAGGAGGTACAATATTTAAACCAAGCTTGTTCAACCTGCAGCCCACTGGCCACATGTGACCCAATACAAGTTATTAAGCTTTCTTAAAACATTATGAGATTTCTTTTGTATTTTTTTAGCTCATCAACTATCCTTAGTCTTAGTGTATTAGTCCATATTTACCCGTATATAAAGGACTACCTGAGACTGGGTAATTTATAAAGAAAGAGCTTTAATTGACTCACAGTTCTATATGGATGGGGAGACCTCAGGAAACTGAGGAACTGCCAAACACTTTTAAACCATCAGATCTCTTGAGAACTCACTTACTATCATGAGAACAACATGGAGGAAAACACTCCTATGATCCAATCACCTCCCACCACGTTTCTCCCTTGACAAATGGAGATTATAATTTGAGATGAGATTTGGGTCGGGACACAGAACCAAACCATATCAGTTAGCGTATTTTATGTGTGGCCCAAGACAGTTCTTCTTCCAATGTGGCCCAGGGAGGCCAAAAGATTGGACACCGCTGATTTAAACCTTTTCTTGCACCAATTACTAGACATGAACATGACTGTCATGGACTTTGCATGTAACATACACCAAATCTTATAAATGACAGAGAGTACTATTACCTTGTTAATGCCATATGAATCCCTGAACTAGTAATGCTACTATCTTTTTTATCTTGATAATACTGTATACTGAAAACCTAAGTAATACATACACATAAAAATTAATTCTTAGAATACCTACCTATATCCTACCTCTTTGGATTTAATTTTATGTTAAGATATACTTAGAGAAACAAAGCCTTGACAATTCTTTTTAAAATGCTGATCTTAATCTGCCCAATACATTTTTCCCTGATAATTACCATTACTTAATTCAGTACTACAGAATATCTCAAAAGTAGTGCTAACAATGATACTTTGGAGAGCTAAGTAGCAGAAATAATTCAGCTGTCACTGTTCTGTACAGTAGAAGGAAATGTCATGACTTCTGACTTCCAACATCATAGAGCTAGAAAAGCTCTAAAAAGAATGTATTGTCTGAAAAATAAAACTGACAAGATGTCATGATTCACATATTTTCAATTTTGAAAACATGACTAGAAATTCACTGGGACTTTTAAAAGCTTGGCAGTTTTCTGGAAGTAGGAACTATACTAAGGAGAACCATTTTTAAAGCAGGGCTGGAGTTGCCTTTGTGGTATAATTACCCCTACAATGCCTTTGATGTGCATTTCAAGCCTAAGAATTATTTCATGGTTTTATAAATTAAATGTTGTTATAACACTTATAAAGAAAGTTAGACAAAGAACTATGGAGATCAGAATGTAAAGGCAAAGATGGTTATTTCTTTATCCCATTTTGATAGAGAGTGATAGGTATTTCTGCAAATACTTAGCAATAGCAGAGAAGATGATGGTTAATAATTGTGAAACTGTTTTCATATTCATAGCTATTGTAACAATAAAACGAATATCCAGTGAGGTATTTGAAATTTAGTGAACTATCAAAAACTTTTGTTAGTGAAATCACATATTAATCCAGCTGCAAATCAAAGTTCCATCATATACATGAAACAACTTTATTTTTATTTCACCTAATCAACTGAATCATAAATTAATTGGTTTTTTGTTTGTTTGTTATTTTACTTTATGCTGCTGTTGAATAGTCATAGCCTACTTTCTGACTGACCTCTAGCAAATTTATAAGATTATATGGCTTTTGACTGCTTCTACTCTTCCTGTTTCTACTCTTCCATCTTGATTGCTTTTTTTGTGTTTGGTTTTTGCTTATTTTGCTAATTTATTTTCTCTTTCTGTATTTTATGAGTAGTTATAAGCTACCTTAAATAAATTTTGGGGGGTAGTGGAATAATTTATTTAATCAATGAAATTTTAAAAACATTTTATTTGAAGAAGGAACCACTGGGAATTCAAGATCAGTCATCAGCAAAATACCATTGTCTTAAATCTCTCTTCTGAACCTTGCTGCTGCTTCTTGCTCCAAATAAAAACCAATTCTCTCATGAGTACACTAAATCCCTGGTAGCCTCTGAAATGGTAGATATTTTCTTTCCACAATTGTCCTATAGCACCTGATATAACAGGTTAATAAGTGTTTGCCCTTTCTCCTCCCTAAAATTTTCCAGCTTTGAATTTCATATTATCAAACTCTGCCACCCTTCCTCTCTGTGTTGAAGTCATCTACAATCCTGAGTCACTCCATTGTTTTAATTTTGTAACTCTTGGTTCATAGTTCTCCCCCAAATAACTCTATACTATGAAGCATATTATAATATACAATATAGAATGTACATATTATAATATACAACAGCAAATTCTAATATATAGTATCCTACATAAATATAGAATCACACACTCAGTACTCTTCTGAGATACTTATTTCCTTGTCAAAAAAATGTTCTCAAGCAAATAAACACAGCATTCCAAGTCTGTGTCAAGTCTCTTTCCATTGAGTCAAGATGTGCTGTTCTGAACTAATAATAGAATTATCAGTGCACAATCCTATTCATATGGAAAATCACAACCAAGAAGTTAAATGATTTGCTATAAACTCCATCTGTCTATTGAACTGGAGATATGTAAATTAAAGACATTGAAATAATTTATATGATGTATTTCTTGAATGCTATGCCTTGACCTTCATAAACTGGATCATTTAACAAGGCAAGTTTCAGACTTTAACCAATTTATAGTCACTGAACAAATGTGCCTCTGTGATTACCTCAGATGTACCTCTTTTTTAACTTACAGTTGACCAACTTCATGACCTTATTAATGAGATCACAACACATCCACATAGGGCACTTAAACTACTTAACACATATATAATCATAGTACCCTATCAGAATTTACTTTATTAAATTTAGAAAAGAAGTTTCTAGAAGAATACATGCAACATAATTAGCACCTAATAAAGTTTTAGTGTGATATTTCCTGCAAATTTTAACCTCTAACATTTGATAAGTAGTGCCCTATTTATATACTCCTTTTGTCTTTTAATTTTAACTAGTGTCATAAGTATACTTGCTAATATAAATATTCATTTTATGATCCTCATTAAGTTTAAGATTTTCACTAAATTCCTGAAGTTACAATGGGACATTATAATTATTCAGAGAACTAGCATGGTAAATATATTTTCTTTCTCATTTGCATTTATATAATTTCAAATCAGTAGATAAAAGCCAGAAACTAACTGGTGATAGTTGTTTTCTATAATCTACCTGGATTATTTAGTATGGAACAATTTAATTTTAGGGATACTCTTTGGCTTTTATTTATAAAATTGTTTTAGTTCTCCCTGAGACAAGTCTATTAAATACTAATTTATTAAATCCTAAGTACTGTGCTAAACTCCATTGTCTCATTACTTAAGAAATCCTGACAAATATCTCAGAAATATCACTACTGTTTTTTAAAAGAGTAACAGGCTTGAGATACAAAGTAGATATAACAAAACAATTTAGAAAGAGCTGAGCCAAGATTGAAATCTTAATCTCCATAATTCTGCAGATTCCCCTTAAATTCTACGTCACTATGCAGAGTAAAGTTTGACCTTGTTATTCAGTAAATAGTCTTTGAGGACAATCACAGTTTACAAAAGTACACGCCTTAACTTCAGTGTTTACATGAAGATTTGTATTTCACCCATAGTTTATATGATAAATTGGTAAGTTTACTATCCTAATAACAAATTGAACACTCAATCAATGTGGGAAAGAACCAACCACAACTTGAACTTCTCCCAGGAAGTGTTTTTACAGCAGCAAACCAAAAGTTCTTTCTGTGGAGAGGCTAAGACTGTTGAGAGAAGAGAAAGTTACTTTTTCTCTCCCTGCATTTGCCCTAGGCTTTTGCCAGACCATCCACTCACTTTACACTCTTTCCTGCACGCTGCTGGCAGGATTTCTATTTGCATAGATTGACAGATGGAGTTCTAGTAACTGAGGCCCCTCCAACTCCAATGGGATGTCATCAAGGACTTTAAAAAGGCTTTTCCCCAAACTATCTGCTTTATGAAATGCTATCTATCTTCAGATAAAGAGTTAATCATGATTAAGTGGCAGTAACTCTCAGAGTCTCTAGGAAAAACCCATTATAGAATATATTGGGCTTTACAGAGTGATGCTCCCTGGGTTTGTGCAGATGTTTCCACTTGAGTATTCACTAAAAGCGTGTGTTTTTGGAGCAAAGAGAATACCATATGTTTTCTATATTTTGCATGTAACAAGAAGTATCCACAATTTCTATGGACAAATATAATTTTGAAATTTGTACTAGGTTAGCCCTGAAATGAGATGTAATAAGTATCATGACTCTCATGCTATTATAATGCCATGTTCTTGCCCATACTTCACTTATTTGTGTATTTTAATAGCATGTATCACTTTGAATGAAAACAATCAAATTAATCTCAGAATTGAGTCAGTATAATGTATTTTGTATTTTGCATTATTATCAAGGAACTGAAGTGGTATGTCACAAAATGCTTCAACTAAAATTATGTTGAGTAAATGATTTAATCTTCAGACATATTAATAAATGAAAGTGCATAGTTCATTAATTACTATTCCTATGTAACCATTAGGTGCACAGTTCATATTTCAATTAATAAATGGAAGTGCACAGAGTCAAGGTTCATTTTAAATACCAGTTCTGTAGTCTGAAAATGCCAAGCTTGAATATTTGATATATTAATCAGATATATCGTGAAAAATAGATATGTATAGTTCTTTTTGAAAAAAGTGATATACTGCAATATAGTTCTGTATATATAAAGGGAAGTTTTTATATAATTTGGAATTATAGTTACTAATCAGGCTATTAAATTTTCAGAACGATTCCAATAAAAACATAAAGATCTATGATAATACCAGTATTAGAACTTTAAAAGGGCAGCTGAAAAATACTCTCAGAAGTCATCCGGGAATATGCTACCACTGATTTTTTTAAAGGCCAAGGAAAATCAAATAAAATCAGGATATGGTAAGGTTCAAACAAAACTAATCAAACATTATAGTGACACATTAAATAACTTTACTAAATAGCACTAATTAGTGATAATTGACTTCAAGTGTTGAGAAAATGAAATCAAATTATCTTTAAAAAACATGGACTTAAAAAGAATTTAGAAGTGTATAATAAGATTGGCCTAATTATATCAAAAGCGGGACTTGTGAGAGTGGAGCAGAATACTTGCTCACTTTCACAAAAGGGGAAGAGAGAATTAGGCTGTTTATTAGCTGCTGAAACAGCTGATCACCTCATATCTATATCTGATTGCAGACTGATTAAAGTGAGATGGACCCAACTGATTCTATTAAGGCAGAGTGCTGCACTCCTTTCCCATACTCCACTGTGGTCATTGTCAGGACCCCACCATATTTGGATGCTTGATGTTCCTGTCATCCCATCTGTCATTTAGTGAGTCAAATTCACCAGCTTCCAAGCAGGTTCCTTTCAGCCTACTAATAGAATTATGTTGGCTCTATAAAATAGTAAGAAAAAATGGCCCTTCTTGAAAAGAATAAAAGCCACAAACCCTGATATTCTAGCATTACCTTGGGATCTGGAACTAAATAATACACACCTGGATACATCATTTGACACAATTTGCTTTTGGAAGCAAATACTTATTGAGTGCCTGCTATGTGTCAACACTTTACCCACACAGTTTTTTCTCACAGCCCACTTATAAATACAAGGGATATTTATCTACATTTTACAAAGGAATAAGCTGCAGTTCAGGGATGCTAACATTCATAGACCTAGCAAGCGTCAGAGCCAGAATTCAAAGCTTAAGTCCATGTGACTGTCACTCTGAAGCTTATTTGCACAGTTCCACCAAGCCACATCTACAGGGATCTTTGAGTTTTCTGTCCATCACTTTCTCTTCAAGTATCTGGAACAGTGTCTGGTACACAGTAGGTCTTCAGTAAACAGCTGTGGAATAAAAGAAGCTCTACTGTGGTGCAGAGCCTGCTCTCACTAGTGCCTCTGTAGGAGGCCACTGACATTAAGCTTGTCTCAATCTGTTCCAGCTCAGAGTGTTTTTTGTGACCATTTATTTTCTTTACCTTTTCTTGCTTTTGAATCTTTAAACCTGGAAGGTAAAACAGGATCCGGCCTTCTTTGCTTTGACCTTCATAGCACACTAATGACAGTTCTGCATACAGCAATGCTTTGCAGAGGTAGTCAGACCATATTAATCATTGACAGAAAGTCTGTTAAAAGAAATCAATAAATCTACATTTCAGGAGTATCATTAGCCCACACTCATTTTTCACTTGAAAGAACTATGCACCACCTATCAAAATCTGAAGAGTTGATTTTTCTCCTTTTCTAAAAAAAAATGAGGACAGCAGTTTGAGTAACAGACTCCCTTAATATGATCACTCATTTGCTGTGATATTCAAATATGGAAAAGAGGTTCTGCTTAAACCATTTTCTCAAAAATGGTTTAAGAGGTCAAAACAAACAATAATCACAGCCAGAAAACTACGCTGTGGCAATTGTTGTATAATGGAAAGCTTTTTGTTGCAGTTGATTTGGTTTGTTCTCAAACAAAACCAAAATAACTTTGGGTAGAATGGAGTGAAAGAACTTGTGAGGAAAATAAGGCACCCTGGTCATTGAAGATGTGGGTGTAGCCTACAGCAACATTAGTAGGTCAAGGATTTTGGTCTATTTTGTTCACTGCTGTATCCTCATGTCTGAAACAGAACTGGATACGTACACTATGCACAATAAATATTTTTGAAATGAATTAGGACATAGAAATCATACCAATGATGATAATGGAAATGACAGTGGTAATCCAGTGTCTCAAAGAAGTCCTGTGAATGATAAGCCCTGAAAGATGAGGGGAGCTAGAGCATTTAAAGAATCTTCTCTCCAAAAGGTAAAATAAGAGATAAATTTAGCTCAAGAGAGCTCAGAGGGTACTTGAAATATCAGGGGTTACTGCAAATAAATATATTTACAGTTCAGGAACATAAGCAGATTTGGGAAGATTATTTTGTGCAAGTTTAAACATGAAGTGAAACAATGATCAGTATGTTGTACAGTCAAAAGCTTAAGTAAGTTACATGAAAATGAAGAATGAGATATAGATGCTTATTATTACTGTTATGCAACATTGCTTTTTAATTAATTTGGTGATCAAAGAAAAATAATTAGTAACCATATAGGAAAGAGAAAGATATATTTCTTTTTATTAATAATCAGATTCCAGGACACTTAAATTAAAAAAAAAAAATACTACTGGGCTTAAAGAATTTAGTAATCTGACTTCATACTGAGTAAATATTCCTTATATAGCAATATATTCTTTTAGGTAGAACTGAAAAATAATCTAACTTACCAAAAATTATAAAACAACTAAACATATTTAGCATGAAGTATACTCAGCTTCACTAAAAAACAGAATAAACACTTACTTAAAAGACCCTCACAAAGAGATATATGTGTAGCTATCCTAAAAATGTCACTTGTCTCGTGTTATATATAAATCTGATTAAACTGTAATGAGAATTGCAAATAAATTACAGTAGGAATTCAGAAGGATAAATGTGTGAAAGTAACCAATATGATTTTAAGGAAAAAAAAACTTGGGTATATGTTGGTAATGATTCTAGCTGCTTCAAGAAGTGAAACCCATTCCTAGTAGCTTAAAATAGGGTCTTTATTCTTGCTTACTTTGCAGTTCACTGTGAGTGGATTGGCTCTTTTTATTTGCTTGATATGGCTATTATTTCATTTTTATTTCTAAGCATAAATTCATTGAACATTCTGTGACAGTCGCTGGTTGTATTTTCTCATTTAATTCTCATGAGAACACTGAGTCTTTTCCTATTTTATGAATGAGGAAAGTGAGACTATGAAAGGTAGAGTAATATAGTAGAATCAGTATTCGGAAATTCATTTTATCTGACTGTAGAGTACATGGAATATTCTTTTGACTACCTTAGTTTTTAAACCCCTCTCACAATAGAAACAGTATATAAAATAAATCTTAACTAGCTAAATGGACGTGGCCTAAATAAGTAATATTATCCTCAGTTCGATCCTCAGTTTTCACATCTATAAAATAATGGAAGTTACATGAGAATATTTCCACAGCCCATGTGTTTTATAATCATGTGGTTCTCTAGTGAGAAATGGATTGTGAAGCTTGTCTGGCTCCAAACCCCATGGTTTTGGTTTTCTATACAAGTTGATGCTTATTTATTTTTATAACACTTTTGCTGATAACCATATAGGTAAATGCCCTATTTACTCCACCTATCTCACCTTTAGATGTGAAGGATGTTTGAGCATGGAAGGCTCTCCATAGAAGGGAAAAAGATTCGCTGCTTCTTAGCGTGACCACGTGGTACAAACTCGGTGGGGGAGCCTCCTGAGCAATGAACACTCCTGTTTATAGCAAGTAGATTTGTTTGGACTTAAACATGGAAATTGTATTTGAAAACAAGAAATTATGAAAATAATATACCCCCATCCATGTAAAACAAGAACAAATATAATTTAAGAACTGTTATAATAAAATGAGAAACAAATATTAAATAAAATATAAAATGTAGACTTCTTAATACTCAGCCCATATTTTAAAAATTTCCTATCCAAACTTCCTTGTTCTTCGTTAAAGGATAAACTTTTTGGAGTATTTAATTTAAAATTTAAAGTATAACCTTTTGTTGGTGGATCTATTTTAGTTTTCTTCAGGATTACAGTTTTGATTAATAAATTGAAATCCAATTGATTCTGACCCTACTTTAGCAAATGACTATTATAATGTGCTTTTTAAAAATAGCTTTTCCTGTATTGCTTGGCAATGGGACCATAGCAAGTCAGCCAAATAAAGGCTATAAAATTAAATTGGCTTACTCCTATATAGCTTATCTACTGGGTACAGTTGAGTACCTAACAGGCTTAAATACTTTTTTTTTTTGCACATATGGAGTCAAATTGCTTCAAAGGAAATTTAGTCCCATCATATTATAGGCTCTGCAACCTTGGTTACAAAGATACAAACACTTGTTAAAAAAATAATTAGAATATTCATTGTTATGCCACCAATATTTATTAATCTTGAAGCAAGATAAAAATTTTATATTACAAAAAGTAGGAATTTTTCTCCCTTAATATTTTAAAATAATTCTGTAGAGAGAACATATTATCTGCATAAAATTGCATATAAAATTATATGCATAAAATGTGTATTCCAGACATTTTTGTTATACATGATGTTCTTTGTGTGTGAACTACTGTCAAATTTCATAGCAGTGAGACTTAGTAACTCTTTAGCTATTTATTTAATTGTTATTTTTCTGTTATCTTTAAAAACATCCTACATTATTTATAGAGTGATTCTAAAACATTTGAGGAAGGAAAGCAGAGATTATACATTAGTCCATATGATGTCCAATACTGCTCTCTACTGGCAAAGAAGTAAGTCATAAACAACTATTCAGCCTTTCAAGTGAAAAAATATTCCATTTTAAATATTTGATAATGAGTGTGGAATCCTCAAACTTTCACACATCATTGTAAAATGCTTAAGGTAGGCATAATATAATACAGTGAAGGAATGGAAGAAATGAATACAGACATAACTTGTGTAAATTAGCTTAAAAGAGAAGTCTGTTTCATTTTAATTATTTGAAAAATATTTATGGAAATTTTGGAAAATATTAACCAAATACGACATATCTTATTAGTATTTTTAAGAGTCACCAAGGTAAATATTTTGTATATAATAGCAAGTTTGCTAACATTTCTATCCGTTTAATTTCAGCAGACTGCAGGCTGTAAAATGACTGTTTTGAGTACATCTGCCTAAACAATGAATATTCAAATACATTCAGTGGTGAGATATATGGGGTGCAGTATTTATATGGAATATAAAATTATGTCTATAGTATCAGAAGTTTGTTCTGTATTTATCGAAATCTTTGTAGATTTAAAAAAGACGTTTAATAGTTTGTAAAATCTGACAAAATCTATGCCATGTTGTTATACCTTTTGTTTTTTATACTAACAATACAGAAAACATTTTTAGATCAATGACTACATCTTACTTTTTATAATCTAATATTCTAAATTTCCCATCTGTGTTTTATATCTTTCTTATCTGTTCATTTTGCTTAGGAGTCATATTCAATGTTTTAATCTCAAAGTTCGATATATATATCAGTTTCTTTCCATATCTGAGTGGGTTTTCTCTGGGTACTCCTGTTTCCTCCCATATCCCCAGATGCACAGGTTTGTGAACTGATCTGTCTAAATGGTCTCCTTCTGAGTGTGTGTGTGTGTGTGTGTGTGTGTGTGAGTGCACCCTGCCACAAGGTGGCATCCTGTCTAGGGCTGGTTCCAGCTTTGCCCCCTGAGCTAGCAGGAGAGGCTCCTGTCACCTGGGACCCTGAGCTAAAATAATTGAGTAAATAATTATCTTACTTGTTTTTATTAATTTTTCTTAAATGTATGTATAGCTCACATTTATTTCAGTGTTTAATATTAGAAGCATTTAGGTCTTTATTTAGAAGTTTGGTAATATTTTTGTGACCAGAAATATGCTGTAGGAAATTAACTCTTGTTTATATCAGTTAACCTGTGGTAAAATTGGTTTTGTTTTATGTCCTTTGGCTAAAAATTACAGTTTCAAAGAACCTATTGATGCCATTAAGTGGGGACTTATTGTACAGAAAAAAAGGATAAATAAAACCCTGAACACTTTAAGTAAGAAAAAATGCAGGAACAATTATCACTTGCCAGAGAACACATAACTTCTTTTCTTTTGCTCTTTGAAAAATAGCATGCTGAATCTAATTGTATGAAGCAAAATAGTCTAAAACATTATGCTCTTTTTTTCACTAATGTTAATTTGTTTTGTTTTCTCATATGGAAGAATTAAGACATCAATGTCTTAATTCAAAAGATGAGTATCTTAATTCAGAAAATGAGCAAAACATAAAGATGAGTATTTTTACACAATTTTAAATAATGTTGAATATACCAATGTCTCATTTTTAACAGATTGTCAATTAAATATTTCTGTATTTCTTTTTTAGGTAAATAATTATAGAAAATAAACTTTTTGAGATTAACTTTTTATATTTAGTAAAATTTCCTTTTGATATATCTAACTTGTTCTATTTATCAATAATTCATTCATTTCCATTTTAGCAGTATTCCATAGTATAGGTGTACCATTGTTTGTTTAAGCATTCACTCATTGCAGAACAATTAGGTTGCTTCTGACTTTGAGCTACTACAAAGAGAGCTACTGTGACCATCATTACAGGACATTTGCTTGAATGTTAGTGTTCATTTCTCTGAAGTAAATACTCAAGAGTGCAGTTGCTGCATCTGATGCTAAGTCCCTGTCTAGTTTGAAAGGAAACTACCAAAAAAATTCTTTTCAGATTCGCTGTACCGTTTTACATTCCCACCAGCAGTGACATCCTGTAGTTTTATTTGCTAGATCTAGCAACCGTATTTAGAGTATTGATGTCTCGCTTGCATGATTCCCCCTGCCATTTTCTTGAACAGTCATCTTATTCCCCTTTGCAGCATTATTCTCTTCCATCTCCCTCTGAAATATGGCAGCTACCTGAGGACCCATGATTCTGGCACTCTTTTCAATCTCTCAGCCTTTCATTGTGACCTTAGTGCCAGGATCTCCCTAATCCACGTGTTCTCTTTGTAAATCTTCTTCCCCAGGCTCCAGCATTGTATACCCATTTGTTGACTCTGGTATCTCTAGTGAACACATCAGAGTCATGTTAACCTCAATATGCTTGAGTGTATGTGTCATTTCTTCCTTGCATCTTATTAATATGTCACCTTTTTAGAAAGAACTGATGACTCTATCTTATATGTTACCCACAATCTGCCCAGTTCATCTGTGTGATTAAAATATAATATGTGTGTCTGTGATCTAGACATAAACATGGACAATAGATATAGACACACACACACACACACACACACACACACACACTCATTAGGGTAAACTCCATGAATACAGGGACATTTTAATCTGATCTATACCTGGCACTTAGTAAATGCTAGACTGATAGTAAATACTCAAAAATATTTTAGGGAATAAATGAACATATGCAAAATTAACATGTTATCATCTGGGGGCTTAATTTCATTTTTATTTTATCAAAATAATCTATGTCAATTTAAAATAGTCAGATATTTCCCCGAGATTTATAATGAAAAAACTAAAAACCAAAATCTTCTCTAGCTCTTTTCCTAAGTCTCACTCATAGAAGCAGCTGCATTTTGCTTTCCTGTCTTTCGTCATTTTGTTCTGTGCTAGATAAACTGTTGTACTGCTGTGCTTTTATTTGTCAGATTTGTAGTGGCCATCAACACCCTCCTGACATCTCTGCCCTGTTTCCTGGGCTCATTACTCCCTCCGTTTTATTTTAGTTCCTTCTTTTCTTACTGAGAACTGGGACATGGCAGGGCAATTTTTTGAGCCTTTGCACATCTCAGTATGAATTTTTCTTTCCTCATATTCTGGAAACTTGGTTCAAAATGATTATTTCCTTCAGAATTTAAAGTTACTTTCTTCCTTTACTACTGATGTGAAGAAGTCTGATGTCATTCATATTTCTGGGTTTCATTTTGCTTTATTTTTTGTTGTTTGTTTCTCTCTGGAATCTTTTATGATCTTTTTTAAAAATCTCTAATATTTTGATGATAAGCCTGTTTGTGTTTGTGTATTTGTTTTCGCTCATTAATATGGTATAACATTGAGTTCTTTAATCTGAAAATTCATACTTTTGTTCTGGGAAAGCAGTTGATAGCATTGTTTCCTTTAGTTTTTCCTCTTCTCTATTTCTAGGACTCTATTTGGTTTAATGTTGGCTCTCCTAAAACAGGTTCTCGCCTTTAGGCATGCATCAGAATCACCTGTAGAAGATGTTAAAATGATCTCTGGGTCTCACTCCCAGTTTCTGATTGAGTAGAATTTGTGTTTATGACAATTTCCTAGTTATGATAGTTGATGTTACCAGTCCTGGGACCAAATTTCTAAAAACATTATTCTAGACCAATTCTCCAATTGTTCTATTTTGTGTCTTCTTTTAAATATCTGGCTTTTGTACTTTCTGTTTCCTTTCCATGGCCTGCGATTCCCCAAATATCTACCTTTCTGATTGTTTTACATTTCACCTTATCTGTGACATCTCCTCTGAACATCCTATTTAAAATGGTATGACACAGAAAACAGACACACAGACACAATCACACTCTGACTTCCACCCTTCATTCCTGCTGTCTCTCTGGAGCACTTCTAAAGTACCATATAATTCACTTATTCCTATTAATATTGTTTGGCTCACCCACTAGGTTGTAAGTTCCATTAGGGTAGGGAAATTTGTTTTTTCAGTGCATTTAATAAACATTAATGTTATGTTTTTTAATTAACAGATAACATTATATGTTTTTATTTCATATGATTTGAAGTATATATACATTGTGGAATGGTTAAATCTAGCTAATTAACAAATGTATTACCTCTCTGCTGTATCCTTAGCTCCTAAAATATGAACTGAAAAACAGTAAGCATTTAATAATTACTTCTTGTAATTTTTTCCAACTTTATCTTTTAATATTATTATTTTTTAATTGCCCGAGTCATGTTTTTAAGTGTCAACTCTCTTTCATTCTATATGTACTACTTTTTCTAGCATCTTGTTTTTATTATGGATGCAATATATTTATATTGATTGTAGAGTATTAGCCATCTTTTTTCTTCTTGCTTTTCCTCTACTTTTCATGTGAGAGACTTTTCTCAAATATATTTACATAATTGCTGTGTTTTGATATTTAAGACTGAGTCACTCAAAAGCCAACTGGCTGCTCTGTGTATTTGAGCAAGGCTTGTCATCACTGACTGATCAGGTGACCCACCTATTTCACTTGGAAATTTTAGCTGTCAGCATAAGTTGTCTTGTTTTTCTCGGGCTGTTTTCTCCAGGGAAAAATTATTTTGCTTGGAGCCTTATAAGATTAGCAGCTAGTATCCTAAGAGCCAAGCTGAGAAAGGAGTCTAGGGGTCTTTCAATTCTGCATGTGGACTTCTGCTTAGTAACTTTGTCAGTTAGGTGCCTCACTTCTGCTCCCAGCCATGCCTAGCATTTTGCAGCCTAGAGCTCCCAAGCCTAATTCTTTGGCTAGTTAATAACTCTTCTGTTGGAATAGGGTATATTAATTCCCTGGTCAGGGCATGATTCCATTTTTTTGTTTCATCCTCCAGGAATGAGGCAAAGTGAAAAATATAAAAATCAAAGTTTGTTTCCTCTGTACAAGCCTTTTGATGTCACTTAGGACAGTGATTTATGGATTTATATACCAGGCTATATGTCCCTGGAATGTAAGCATGTAAGCCTTTACCCAGTGTCTTAGGCAAGTGTTTCCCAGAACTAAACCCCAAGGCAAAAGATTTAAGTGCATATGATTTATTAAGGGAGTACTCCCAAGAGAAATCAGTAAATGAGTAGGAACAGCAGAGCTGACAAGAAGAAGAAATGAAGGAAGAATACATATCAACTGAAGCCTCAGCATTAGCCTAATTCCATGGTAAACTCTGTATCATGACATTATACTTAGTGCTTACCTCACCCCCAAACAAAGAAGCCAAGTCAGTAATTGGCTAAGGAGTGTGATGATGGGCGGTGTGGGTATGGGGGATAAAAAAACTCCCATATGCTTCTAGCTCTCAATACTGGCAAGGTGACTTTGACTTCATTGCCCAAAGGGAATACTCTGGAGGTCTTGAGTGTGAGTCATTACCAGCAAAGCATGTGGAAGCTGGAAGATGAGTGTCTGAGTTGATAAAGTGGATCCCAGGAGAACTGAGCAGGCACCAGTTGTGTCCACTAAACCCTAGTATCTTCCCCTCACAATAATTTGATAAAGGAATGGCAATCCCTCATAAACACCTTGCAGTTTAAAGAGGTTTCCTTTTCTTCATCTCTTATTGCAATTGCTCTTCAGAATGATTTTATAAGGAGAGAAGAACAACATTATTATCCTTATCTTTAAAAAGAGTAAGACAAGGCAGAAATTGGGGGACTTTTCTAACATCTTCAGCTTCTAAATTTAGAGCTTGTTCTAGCATGCTACTTCATATCTAAGAGTTTTATAAATATTTTAGATAGGCATAAGAAATGCATATAAATATGAATTATTTAATTTGTGTATCATATTTTATAATTTAAAAATAAAAAATATATTATAAGGAATAACCTATTTTTTAGTTTTAAAGTAATTGTCATATAGGTTTTTTAATATTACATAAGAAAAAGTTGGGTTAAATAGCGAACTCCATATTAAGATATAGTTTTATTTAATTCCCACCATCACTCAAGGCTTCTCCCAGTGTTGCATTACTCAAAGGATTTAATTAAAGCTAGTGTGAAAGAAACATGTTAAAAGGTTCCTGGAGCACAGCTAGAGGTTTATTTATTTTGAATATTCTTGGAGTTCTTCCATACTTTTCCCCTATGGCTTTATTCACATATAATGTTTTTGACTCATGACATTTCTGCTGAAGTATGAATATTCCTCCAGAAATATTGCCAGTAACACTTACAGTCTACTATTGACCCTGCCTTCTTCTAGTTCAAGAATTACTTACCTATAAAAGATCCACCTTTGCTTCTCTGCTCCTGCTAATCCTAGACCACCCACTAATCATGAATCCCTCAGTGATATGATAAATTCAGATAAGTTGAGAACAGTTTACCCCAGGGATGCATTCAGAACTAAATAGCTACTATTATATTAAATCTCCTTCAGTTATTTGAACGCTTCTTCCTTTCTAGATGATCTGAAATGGTGCTTTTCAAACTTAGTGGCACATTAATATCACTTAGGGAGTTTTAAAATATATAGATGTTGTCCTGATTCTGCCCTAGACTAGTCAAATCAGACTTGCAGGCATTGGTAATAAGTTTACAGCTTGCAATGTGATTCATTCTCTCTCTCTCTCTTTTAATTGAGACAGGATCTTACTGTGTTGCTCAGGCTGGCCTCAAATTCCTGGGCTTAGGCAGATCTCTTGCCTCAAACCCCTGAGTAGCTGGAACGAACCATTGCACCTGGCTAAAGTGCCCCATGTGATTTTATCATGCAATCAAGGTTGAAAACACTCATCCATAACTGGAGAAATGTGACAGGTCCATTGGTGTCAGGAATAGATTTGGCTGTCTCCCAGTCTTGGTAGCAGGATTTCATTTCCTTTCAGCTTAAAATTTCTCATTCACTTTGGTCTTTTATGTATGCCTGGTCAACCAACAACTTGAGGTCACAGTGGATAAAACTGAAAGCCTGTTGATATCTTATCCAAGGCCTGTTAGTTTGGTATAGTTCAAGCATATTAGAAAAAGGAACTGTTGGCTGGGTGTGGTGGCTCAGGCATCTAATACCAGCACTTTGTGAGGCTGAGGCAGGCAGATCATGAGGTCAGGAGATCAAGACCATCCTGGCCAACATGGTGAAATCCTGTCTCTACTAAAAATACAAAAATTAGCTGGATGTGGTGGTGCATGCCTATAATCCCAGCTACTCGGGAGGCTGAGGCAGGAGAATCACTTGAAACAGTGAGTTGGAACTTGCAGTTGAGAGGAGATTGCACCACTGCAATCCAGCCTGGCAACAGAGAAAAATGTGTCTTCAAAAAAAAGGAAGGAACTGTTGGACCTTGCAGAATCTGAAAAGTGAAACTTCTCTTTTCCTCAGTACAACAGTGCTTTACTCCCTGTCCTCCATGAGTTCACCAGAAACGGAACAGCAGTTATAGCCTATATTTTCAATTCACCTTGGTACCTACCTTCCACTGTCCACATGGCCTGTTAACTGTTTCTAACCCTGTTCTTCGGACTTCAGTACAAGGTGTCACTTGCAATACTTCTAGAAATATAATTCCCTTACCCTACCTCTAAAGATTCTGATTTATTTGACAAAGGAACATGTATTTTTACATTTTAACCAACTCCCTAGGTAATTCTCATGCCAGTTGTGCAGAAAGCTGATTTTGAAAATCAAAACTCTTATTTCTTTAGTGGTTATTTTTTTTTCAAAAATGAAAGAAGGAATAAGAGATAGCATAACTTTACTATTTTTTCCCTTCTATTCTGTAAGTTACTATATGAAAAAGATTCTACTTATGGTATCTTTATGTAAAGTTTACAAACACATATTGATACCTATGTCTGTACATAGGAGAAGTGATTAATTCATGAATCTCTTTGGTCTTATAATTGGTGGTATGTTACAAGAGCAAGAAAAGGCTTTGGAAAATTACATATACTTCATGAATTTAATGTTGATTTGCTCTGTATATAGCAATGTTTTCTAAAATAAAACCTCTATATTTCAATTCTACTTGTTATTGTACATTTAATGACGTTAGACTTCTGTTTAGGAGGAATTATGTCTCTCCAAGGTAGAGATTTCATTACAGTGTGATAATTTTTATGAAACTTTTTTCAATTTATGTATTGGTCAGGTTTTAACTAAACACACTTACTGTATTAGTCTGTTCCTATGCTGTTAATACCTGAGGCATACCCGAGACTGACTAATTTATAAAGAAAAGAGGTTTAATTGACTCACAGTTCCACAGGGCTAGGGAGGCCTCAGCAAACTTACAATCATGGTAGAAGATGAAGGAAGAGTAAAGTCATGTCTTTCATGGCAGCAGGCAAGAGAAATTATGTAGGGGAACTTCCCTTTATAAAACCGTCAGATCTCTTACTATCATGAGAACAGCCTGGGAAAGACCCACCCTTGTGATTCAATTACCTCCCATCAGGTTCCTCCCATAGCACATGGAATTATAGGAGCTACAATTCAGGATGAGATTTGGTGGGGACACAGCCAAACCATATCACCTACTGATTACCTTCAGAGTTATTTAAAACAGTAAAATTGTAGATCATATATGTTTTATTTCTTTAGTCTACTATAGCTTTACTTAGTTGTATATATTGGCTATTAAAAGAAGCTTGTATTTTAAATTCTACATGTTAGATGAGCCTCATAAGTGGAAAACAAAGAAAAATATTTACTTGAAATTATGAACTGTGAAATATACTATTGTTGTTAAATATAGTAACAAAATACAATTACATGCTTTGAAGGAAAAATAATTTTTATTTACTTAATAGGTTTACTAAATTTTAACTGTTGAGATCATCATTATTCCATTGGGTCTAATAAAATAACTTTATTTTTCTTTCCAGTAAAAATCTGCAAGTAAAATATTTAGAAAAAAAAGTTTTAAAAAATAATCTTTAACAGAAAATATAAATGATAAAGTAGTATATTTGTATTTTCATATAATATAAATAATAATTCTATTTAAGATATGAGTTTACATTACTCTGAAACCATTTTATTATGCAGTCTTATAGTTCAACATGATTCAGTGATATACAATGTAGTAAAGCCTGTGTCTCACAAATGACCATTTTCAGTTTCTTGGCAGTACAGAAGTGGAACAGCCAAAAGGAACAGAAGTTGTGAGAGATGCTGTAAGGAAGCTAAAGGTAGGGAAAGCCCTTTAAATAAATTACAAGTGTATTGACTCTGTCGTGTTGTCAGTAGATTGATGGAGATCAAAGCATGAATAGTTTTATCACAGATATAGCTTCACTCTATTAAAAATGAACTATTGAGCAAATGTGATCATATCAAGAAAACATTTTTAATAAGTATGTATACAAAATTGTTTTTAAAATATGGCATATTGTTCATATTTTTCTAAGATATAATGTGTCATTTAAAAATTATATATATGTATGTATGTGTATATATATATATATATGTATTTTTTTTTGAGATGGAGTTTTGCTCTTGTCACCCAGGCTGGAGAGCAATGGTGCAATCTTGGCTCACTGAAACCTCCTTCTCCCAGGTTCAAGTGATTCTCCTGTCTCAAACTCTGGAGTAGCTGGGATTACAGGCACCCGCTACCATGCTCGACTGATTTTTTTTTTTTTTTAGTAGAGACGGGGTTTCATCATGTTGGCCGGGTTGGTCTCAAACTCCTGACATCAGGTGATCCACCTGCCTCAACCTCCCAAAGTGCTAGGATTACAGGCATGAGCCACCACGCCTGACCTAAAAATAATATTTTATGGCAGTGTGCCTTGAATGCTGATGTTTAGTAGCTTGCCTTTACTTTGCTTGGAAAATGTGAACTTATGTCCCAAATCAAAAGCTAGTAATGGTATAACAACTATCTTTGAAAACTAGGACATATCTACCAGTTAAAAATGTGGAGTTAGTGTTGACTCCAGGCAGAATTTTGCAGTGACAGTGTATATTAAAGATGTCCTAATCAACAAATCCAGAAAGAACTAGCAATGTCCATAAGTAGCCATGGGGGAACAGGTGAGACTGAGAGAAGAGAAGGACATTTAATAAACAACCCCACATATCCTAGTCAACAAGTTTCCTGAGAAAATCTTACATAAGATGCCACATAGCATGTTTTTCTAATTGTTCCACATCTCAAAGGACATTGTTGTCACTGAGACTTAAAAATTTATAAACCTCCTTTAACAGAATTCTCAGCTTTATTGTATAAGAAAATAAACATACCACTACTTATTTCTTTTACACAATTAATGTTATTCTCTATAGTTGCTCTCACATTTTTTGGAGAAACAACCCTTCTCTAACTTTATTTGGTTTAGGGACCAAATCCAGTTATTCTAAAGGAGGGTTAGACCTCTGATTCTGCCAGGCAAAGTTAGAGACCTTAAATGCTTTTACTTTGCTTTGAGAATGTCATATCTGGTGGAATCTACTCTGTGTTTAAATTAAGTAATAATTGAATTGATGTGGCTTCTATTCTGGGTAAAAAAATAAAGGTCAATAATATTTTATTCATCTTATTTTATATGAGAATATTTTACTAATCCTTTTAAGTGAATATACTAAACTCCCAAGATAATATCGCTCCATTTGGGAAAAAGTGGATTAGCCAACTATTTATTTTCACCATTCATTAGGTAATAATTAAGACTCGTCTTTTATTGGTCAACATTTTTAATCATTCTAAAAGAGGATTTAAAAGGCTTCACAGTTTATAGACAACATTAGAATAGGATTCTGTTTAAATGCTTTCAAACTGTTGCAAATTCTGGGCATGAATCCAACTTCACTACAATCAGAATATTTTATGAAAGAACAATGCTATTTACACATAGTATTTCTTTATGCCTAGGAGGTTTTTTATTCAGTCAACCCAAATAAAAACCCAAAAAAATTCCATTGAATAATGAATAGATCAAATGTAAAGATATATTTGAAATCAAATTCTTTCTAAACAATGTCTAGTTTACATATATTTTTGCAGGATTTTATATGTATTTCTACCGAGTTTCATGTTTAGAAATGTACTCTGTTAATAAAAGAATGTAACTTACAATAAGATAAAAAATTACGTAGTATAGTTTAAAAATGCACACTTAGTTTATAGTAGCTGTCGTGTCTCAAATGTCTTCCAAAATAGGTGTGTATTTAATAAGCAATCTTTACTGTGCTGATTGAAAACATTTTCTATATCAGGAAAGTATACCTAAGGGTAATGATTTATACACCAATGATAATAAATAAAACAATGCTTTTTAATCTATTTTTATTTTATTCTATTTTTTATTTCTTTGTGCCAAGGGTCAGAAGCTACAATTTAAAGTATACCAAGAATATTTTTTACATGTCAAGCCTGGCTCTTTCTAAATTTTGGTTTTGTGCAGAAATGGCCAGTAGGTGGTGGTGTGGCTCTACTAAAAAAAGAAAAAAGAAACATTCATTTATCATACGTACACATCTCCGTTTTAATTTCCTGCTTATTTTTCTTAAACATATGAACTCTGACTGCTTTTTAAAAAATCTGTATAATTCAGTATGTGATTTTATTTGCCATATAAGGTAACATTTTATTTATATTTACTCATTTTTCAGCAATATTAATGTAATAGCTTCTGACATTAAAAATGAATTTAAAATTTAAGAATAAAAGCTAATGGAAAAATTAATTTTTAATAATAAATTTTTCATGTTTCTGTTTAATGATGCCTGCTTAGTTTTCAAAAAATTTTAAAACTTTGATTTTTTTTACACTCTGTCTCACTATCATTTTATAGAGAATTTACAGTTTATAAATTTTTAAATTAATATAGTAGTTTTTATAAGTACTGACCTTTAAAGGTTCAGATACTCAGATACTATATCAAGACATGTTCTTTTATTTCCTAACCATGTTCAACCGTTTCTATTTCTTGATCGTGTTTTAGCCTGAGATTTAAGAAAATACCAAGTTTTCTAAAATGTAGTAATTTTAAACCCTTTCAATGTCTATGTATTGAATAGCATTGTTATTTGAATTAATTTTATTTTTAATAGTGATTTATATATTTTTATTAGTACAACTAATACAAATGTTGGGGACTGAATGTATTTCATAAACAATTCATGTTTACGTGTAAGTAAGTATTGATATATAGATTCAAAGCTTATCAATTACTCTGGGAGTTACCTAGGGGGCAGCATTCCTGGAACACAGTTTTAGAGTGAAGATCTCACTCCAATGCAGCTAAATTAAAAATACATGACAGAAAATGTAGCCTTTGGGAATTGCTGTCAAGCCTTGTGAAGTCCCAGCCTAGTAGATTCTCCATTTGAACTCACTCTGTCTGTATTGTATAATGCTATTTTTGTCTTCACAATCAGTTATCTAATTAATAAAACATTTAAAACTTAATTTAATTATATATAAGCATAGTTCACTTTCCCCAGGATTATTGGAAATACTTTAGATTGAAAATATAAACATGAGAACCCCAAAGAATAGTAGCTCCAAATAATAGGTTTAAAATAGTAAATTAATTTTATTGCCTAATACTATATATTCCAATAGTAGTATAGTTAATTTCACTTTTTAAAAAGTCCTCTGAGAAATGGATAGAAATTGTGTAATGATAATATTGAAACTCAGTTGTGCTCCCTTTAAATTTTCCTTAGCAGTTCCATTTATCGGTGGTATATATTTAATGAAATGATTTATATATTTCAAGTATTACTCCATCCTTCCCCATCATTTTATGATGAAAAGGGCTTGATTTTATGTTTGTTGTATCCAGTCATTCTCCAAAATGCTTATGTATCACTTCCTTTGAATAATTTTTATTGGATTATTATATTCAAGTTTTAATGGCAGATCGCTTCATCTATCTAGCTCTAAGAATTAAGTTCACTGAAACAAAAATCCAAAGAAATTTGTGAAACAGACTCTTTTCAAGCATTACCATCAAAATAGTAAATAGGGAGAAAATAGAATATAATGTTATGTAGATTGATCGGCATGTCTTCATAAGGTTAATTAGAAATATCAGGAAAGCAAGAGGTCTGTGAGTATGAAAAGGGACTTAGAGGGGAGCATGCAAACTATTGGTTACAGTTAGCTTAAGTTTTAGAAAGAAAAGAGAGGCAGGAAGGAGAATATTAAACTGAGTAAAATATAGATTGAATGAATATAATCTTAAGCCTGAGAGTTGTGTAACATATGTTCAAAAATCAAGGCCAATAGCCAGTATGAACCTTGACATGCATAAAAATAGACCTGAGAATTTTCTGTTCTAAATGCAGAAAATATTTTGTATAAAAGAAAAAGATTATTTAGTGAATATTTGCAAATCTAGTTACTAGGCCTAATTTCTACAAACCCATTTTATGACCAAGGTACATAGCTTATCTGGGACTTTTCTCATCTTTGAAATAAGAAGATGAGATTGCATGAATCTGAAGCTATTTCGAGCACAATTACTTCATTCTGTTATGAAGCAGACAGAAAAGTTTTAGAAAACCTAGATAAGAAATGTGCTTACTTTTATTTTTCTTTCTCTCATTCTCTTCTTCTTCCCCCCTCCCTTTCTTCCTCCCCGCTCCCTTCTTACCTCTCCTCTTTGTTTTTCTACCTCACCCCCTACTTCCTTCCTTTCTTTAGTTCTTCCATTTTTACTTCCCTTCTCAATAGATAAGTTTAATAATAGTGGTTGTTTTGTGGTAGATGTTTTAGTGGGGGAAACTGAAAAGGTTGCACAGTTCTTGTCAGAGGTCGCAGGAATATGGTTGAGTCTGGATGTGGAAGGGGCTTCAGAAGCCATGCTTAGTCTGTTTCTGGAAAACAGCAGCACCTAGGAAACAAGCTGAGATTACCTCTGCAGCCGACAATGGGAGTTGCTTTATCCAGATGCATTCACATAGGTGGAGAACAGCTGACTTATTTTGTAAGCCTTCCTATGTGAAAACCTTCAAATTGCTTAACTATGCTGATCTAGAGATTATGAAGGAAAAATAAAATTAATTCACATTCTTTGAGAGAGAGCTGAGATAATTTTTAAAGATCTACACTCAAGCAAAACAAATTTCTTAAAGATTAAAAAGAAAATTAACTGGCAATTTCTTAAAGACAAAAAAGAAAATTATCTGGCACACGTTAGTTGTATCATGTGTAGCAATAAGACTGCTATATACCAAAAATAGCAATCCAAGTTCACAGAGCAGGACAGACAGCAAGCTGAAAATTTATACCACCCAAAATGGAATAAAACAAATGGTACCCTTGGGATAGGAAGGCAGACACTTAAAGGCATTCATATATGTATTTATTATAGTATTCTCTGTGGCCATGCAAAGCCATGAAAAGAGAAACAGACTTTGAATCACTCTGTGCTCCAGGATGGAGCTATACCATGTGTATTCACATCTGCCCTAAATTACAGTGAAATACATAGTGCAAGTAACTATGACATACAAGAGGACTGAAATGCTGTCTTGCATTACATGTCATCAATTTTGAGTCAAGTTAAGATGATCTGTATCCTTAGAGAAAAAAAGGTACACTAGGAAATAACTTTTTGAAACCCTAGAAGAGGGGCGAGAAATTCTTTCTTCTATTAGTTTTCTTTCCATTTCTTAAAAAGTTGGGTGGTTGTGGTGGTTGCAGAGGAGAGAAGGAATGTAGGGAGAAAGTAAAATTGCCAAATAAAATCAAGATGCCCAGTAACCTTTGAATTTCATACAAATATTTTTTAGTATAAATACGTTCCAAATATTGCATGGGATACATGTATGCTGAGTAGTATATGTATGTTGTGTTTGTGCCTATATTTTAAAATTAGTTTTTAAAAATAATATTAACTGTTTAACTTTCAAGTTTAACTGGGCTCCTGAAATTTTCCCCCACTAAGTTAAGTAATGCTAGGAGAGAGGCAGACACTCCATCTGCTAAGCACATGAGTATTCTGATTTTGTTTTTGACTTTATAACAGAACTGAACAAGCATTTACATACACCTACTAACTCAATGAGAAAGTACAATACATACTACTACAAAAATTTTGAAAAAAGTTGTGCTTTCAAGATACAATATTTATAGTTCTAGACTGAGTCTAGTTCTATACCGGAGTCTTTTAACTGTGATAATTACTTCAATTTTTCACTTTAGTTTGGATATGGTAATCAGCTTCTTTTTGTTTATTGATGTGGTTGGATAGAATAGTGTTCCAAACTAGGTAAATGTCTAGAAATGGCAAAGAGGGCTTATTTAATAGCTGATGAACTGCAAATTCTCTGAAGATAATAAAAACAAAAGATTCACAGAAAAACAAACTGATCTCTGCATATCTTCCCACAAAGTATTTTGAGTTTTCTCAATTGTCTGGTATGAATACATTTTTGTAAATACCATGAAAGAAGTGCATTAAAAATCATAATTTAAAAAATTTGCTAAAAGTCGATGTGAATTATAATAGCTGATTGCTATGATTTTTAAATATTTTGAGACTATCTTTATAAAATACTTGATGATTGGCAAACATTCACTTAAAAGTCTGAAATTGAATGTGAACTCCAAATGTATATTTATTTGTGTTCATTATTTATAGAAATAGAATTGTAGTTTTGTGAATAATTTTTCACTTGCAGTTTGCAAGACATATCAAGAAATCTGAAGGCCAGAAAATTCCTAAAGTGGAGTTGCAAATATCAATTTATGGAGTAAAAATTCTAGAACCCAAAACAAAGGTAAGGCTTATTTTTGAATGCTAGAGGCATTCTAATCTTTAATTAATTGCAATTACATTTCTATTTTCACAAATATTTAAAATGTTTTGCAACCCTGAACTGTTTAGTTCTGAGTTAAGGACAATTTGAAACTATAGGATTTTTAGAAGTGAAAACAACTTTTGGAATTTCATTATAAGTGATCTGTTCTTCAGCTTGTTTGGGATATAATATTAATAATTTATGCTTAGTGTATTTAACAGTGTTTGGACTTGTATTTGGGAATTTTTTTTCAGGAGATGTGAAAGAGATGCATACAGTGTGGTTCACTGAGTATGAAAGAAGATAAAAGCTGTGTGTTGCTTATTAAAATATTCTGCATTGACTTTTATTCCTGTAGATGTAATCAGTGTGTATTAGTTTTCTAGGGTGGCCATAACAAAATACCACAAACTGGGTAGCTTAAACGGCAGAAATTATTTTCTCACAGTTGTGGAGGCTGGAGTTCTAAGATCAAGATGCCAGCAGGGTTGGTTTCCTCTGTGGCCTTTCTCCTTGGCTTGCAGAGGGCTGCCCTCTTGCTGCCTGTTCATATGGTCATCTAACTGTGCACACACTTATCTGGTGTCTCTTTGTATGTCCAGTAAGGACACCCATCAAATTGGATAGGAATCATACTCATAGCCCCATTTTAACTTAATTACCTTTTTAAAGGCCTATTCTCCTGTTCAAAGAAAAATTGGACTAGTTAAATTTGGCGGAGTTTATTTGAACAGATAATGATTCATGAATCAGGCAGCACTTGAAACCAGAAGTTGTTCAGAAAGCTTTGCCCAGCAGCAGTGAACATGGAGCTTTTTATAGGCTGAACACAGAAATCAAAGTGATGACTCACCAGATTGGCTACAGCAAAGCATCTACCTTCTATGGGCATGGTATGATGAGCTGGCTGCCTGTAATTGGCTGAAACTTAGCTGTGTATTATACTTCTAAATTAGGGTTCAGCTTATTTACATCCTAGTCAGGTTGCAGTTTGTTATTTAGGTACTCAAAGTACAGAGACAACCCAGGTGAATGGCCTCAATCTTACTTAATTTAGCACTCCAACTACTGTCTCATTCTGAGGTGCTGGGGATTAGAGCTTCAACATGTGAATTTTGGGGAATACAATTCAGCCCATAACACAGTGTAAACTTAAGTTTTTTGTGTTTAAGGGCCTCAGACCCTTCAAAGCAAATAAAATATTTTAAAATATAATCTGTTCTGGATTCAAATTAATTAACATGTACTTGTTTTGAACTAAAGTGTTTCCTTCCAAAAGTCCTATGTTGATGCCCTAACCCCTAATGTGACTACATTTGAAGATAAGGCCTTCAAAGAGGTAATTCAGGTTAAATGAGACCTTAAGGGTGGGGCCCTCATCCAATATGACTGGTATCCTTACAAAAAGAGGAAGAGACACCAGGGATACATACACACAGAGTAAGGCCCACATGAAGACATAGAGTGAAGGCAGCAATCTGCAAGCCAAAGTGAAAGGTTCCAGAGAAACCAAACCTACCAACATCTTGATCTTGGACTACTAACCTGCAGAACTATGAGAAAATAAATTCCTGTTGGATAAGGCACCCAGTCTGTAGTATTTTGTTGTGTCAGGCCTAGTAAACAAAAACAGTATTTTATTCACAATGCCTCAGAGTGATTATTTAGTAATTTTGATGACTATATTAGTCCATTTGGAAAAATTAATATTTAACTCTGTTTTATAAATATGTACTGTCAAAACATTCTTCTAATACTAACATACATATTGACAAATTAATTCAGTTCAATGGCATACCTTCAACTTTCCGTATAAAAAAAAATGGCTTTCCTTCAAACTTTTCAAGACGTGAATTTAAGTATTCTCACAATTATCCTGTCTAAACTTCTCTATTATTCACCCTCAATATTCAATAACAAACAAATTTAGTTATGACAATTCTAAAATAACTACTGCCCAGGTGGCTAAAACAGAAAAGTCAAATGATGAAAAGATAGTAGAGAGTTGATTCAAGCATAAAATGGGATATACGCAGTTTGCTAGGAAACAAGGCAATTGAAAGCAAGGTATGAATGAGATAAATTCATTAGGCAGTTAGCAGTTACAAAAAGAACAAGAGCCCAAGGAAGCAATAAATTACAGAAGGACAGTGCAATCAAAATGTAGCAACCAAATGTAGTCTTACATGTCATGAAAAATAATCCTATTCCTATATCTTCTTTTCAAAACTAAAAATACATAGTGGCAAGTGTGCAGCCAGGATAGGGTATTTGTAGGGCCATGCTTATGTTGAAAGTTTTTTTCTAAACCATATAAATTAGGTAGCTGTTTTGCAGTGTGTGTACATGTTTGTGTGTGTGTGTAATTAATTATTCTTATTTTCAATTTCTTACCTGATGATTTGGGGCTTGTCACAGCACACACTGAAATTTGTAAAGCTGGTAATATACTTTATGTGCTATTCTCATATGTTCTTCTTATTTTTTATTTGAGTCTACCTATGGTGTATTCTAAACTGTAAAAATTTCACCACGTTCATGTATCATAATTTACTAAATCATTCTTTGTTACTGAACATATGGAATGCTTCAAATTTTTCATTAGTTGATAATCATGTTTAAATACTTACAAAATACAAACACTATTAAATGGAGGCTGTAGAGAAAACTTCTTTGGGTTTAGAATTCATAAGTTAATAATGGCATGTCATTAGAAATGCATAAAATGCAAATTGATTAAAACACTACAAGCTAACTACCACTAACTACCACTACCAGATGGCTACCACCTATATTTATAGGGTGTATGTGTCTGTAAAGAGAGACAACAATGGATCACGTAATGCAGATGTGGCACCTTGTTACCAGTTGGCTAGGTGAAGTGTATATGGGTATGCATTGCAACTTTTTCTATTAATTCCTGCATGATTTCATCTGATCTTTTAAATGAAACTATTTATTCCAATGAAAGATATGTGAACTGGCTGGGTGTGGTGGCTTACGCCTGTAATCCCAGCACTTTGGGAGGCCAAGGCTGGCGAATCACGAAGTCAAGGAGTTCAAAACCAGCCTGGCCGACATGGTGAAACCCCATCTCTGCTAAAAATACACACACAAAAAAATTGCTGGGCATGGTAGCAGAACCTGTAATCCCAGCTACTTGGGAGACTGAGGCAGAATAACCACTTGAACCCAGGAGGTAGAGGTTGTAGTGATCTGAGATCGTGCCACTGCACTTCAGTCTGGGCGATGGTGTGAGACTCTGTCTCAAAAAAAGAAAAAGAAAAGAAAAGAAAGATATGTGAAAACCTCTTTTAAAGACTTAATCAACAAGTTAGGCTATCATATCTATTTGCTTTTTCTTCCTTGGCTTCCTGACCACTTGAAGAAACCTCCCTTTATGAATTCCAATTGACCAATAACTTATGGTTTGTTAGGTTACTTTTTATACTTGCTCTCCTGATCATTGGTTATTTACCTGGACTAAGGATAATTTTTTTTTCAATAACTTTAAATATTTGTAAATATAAAGACAGAAATACCAAGCTTTTTTTAAAAAAAAAAAAAACAGCATATGATACTGTAGAGTGAGCAAAAACCAAAGTGAATAGAGTCAAAAATTGAGCTGGGCTTGGAAAGTCTGTGGTACAGCAATAGTACAGAATAGAGAAGCCTGTAGGATTAAAGCTGCACACCTACAGCCACCTGATTTTTGACAAAGTCAACAAAAATAACAAATGGGGAAATGGTTATTCAATAATTGGTGCTGGGATAGCTGGCTAGCCATATGCAGGAGATTGAAACTGGATCTTACCTTTCACCGTATACAAAAATTAATTCAAGATGGATTAAATATTTAAACATAAGACCTTAAAGTATAAGAATCCTGGAAGAAAACCTAGGAAACACCATTCTGGACATTGGCCTTGGGAAAGAATTGATGACTAAGTCTTCAAAGGCAATTGCAACAAAAACAAAAGTTGACAAGTGGGAGCTTCTGCACAGCAAAAGAAACTATCAACAGAATAAACAGACACCCTACAGAATGGGATAAAATATTTGCAAACTATACATTTAACAAACATCTAATATCCAGAAGTTATAAGGAACTTAAACAATTGTACAAGCAAAAAATAATGATAACCCTATTAAGTAGTGGGCAGAAAACAGGAACAGACCCTTCTCAAAAGAAAAATAAGTGGCCGTCAAACATGAAAAATATGTTCCATACCACTAATCAAAGAAATTAAAATCAAAACCACGAGATACAATCATCACCATACAGAGTAACTGTTATTAAAAAGTTAAAAAAAATAACAGATGCTGGTGAAGTTGTGAAGAAAAGGGAATGAGTATACACTGTTGAGGGGGATGTAAATTAGTTCAACCACTGTGGCGAGCAGTTGGAGATTTCTCAAATAACTTAAAACAGTTCCCATTTTCCAGTAACCCTATTACTAGGTGTATGTTCTTGGCATATATCCAAAAGAAAAACAAATATTTACATCAAAAAGGCATACATTCTCATTTTCTTTGCAGCACTTTTCAAAATAGTAAAAATATGGAATCAACCTAGATGCCCCTCAATGGTGGATTGGATAAAGAAAATATGGTGCACATACGTCATTGGAACACTGTGCAGTCATAGAAAAGAATGAAATCATGTCCTTTTACAGCAACATGGATGCATCTGGAGGCTGTTATCCTAAATGAATTAATGCAGAAACAGAAAACCATATACCATATGCTTTTAGTTATAAGTGGGTACTTATATTGGGTACTCATCGACATAATGATGCAACAGTGGATTATGAGGGCTACCAGAAGGAGAAGAAGGGAAGGGACATGGGTTTAAAAACAAACTATTTCATACTATGTTTAGTACCTCGGTGATGGGATTATATGTACCCAAAACCTCAGCATCATGCAGTATACCCTGGTAACAAACCTAAGCATGCACCACTGAATCTAAAATAAAAGTTTAAAACAGTCTGTTCGGTGACAAAAAAATAAAATAAAGGGAAAAGTAGTAAGAAAGTAGATGATTCCCACCTACTATTTTTGTTGTTGGAAAATCATATTTTAAGGTTTCTACCAATAAATTTATCAGATGGCAACCTATCAATTATATGATTCTGTTTCTTAAGCTTTTAGTATAAAATCTCCATGCTTCACCCAACCTAAGCCTCCTTTACAAGATATCAGTGAGGTGGGCTTAGACTCAACATGATTAGCCAGTTGACTTCATTATCCTATATTGCCTTATCAAAATTAATAAAGCCAATGCTTTTCTTTCCTGTCCACAAATCTCAATTTCCTATCAAGACTCTAATATTTAATAATTAATTAATATTAATTAATAATTAATATTAAATTGGTAACATTAAATTATTTAATATTAAAGTAATAATTATTTAATATTTACATTGATAATAGTAAATTATTAATATTAAAAAATAATTTATATTTTTTCTGTTATTTCTGCTCTTTTTGTTTGTTTTTTAGTACTTTCAGTTTTCATTTTAGATTCAAGAGTTACGTGTACAGATTTGTTACCTGGGTATACTGCATCATGCTGAGGTTTGGGATGTGAATGATTCTATCACCCAGATAGTGAGCACAGTACCCACTAGTTAGTTTTTCAACCCTTAACACCCTCTTTTGCCATCCCTCTATAAGTCTCCAGTGTCTATTGTTGCCATTATTATGTCCACAAGGACCCAATGTTTCTCATTTATAAGTGAGAACATGCAGTATTTGTTTTTCTGTTTCTGCATTAATTCATTTAGGATAATGGCCTCTAGCAGTATCCATTTGCTGCAAAGGACACAATTTTGTTCTTTTTGTGGATGCATAGTATTCTGTGATATATATGTATCACATTTTCTTTGTCCAGTCTACTGTTGATGGGCACCTTGGTTGTCCATGTCTTTGCCATTATGAATAGTGCTGCAATGAATATGTGAGTGTATGTGTCTTTTTGGTAGAAAGATGTGTCTTTTTTTGGATATAGGTCAAGTGTATATACCCAGTAACAGGGTTGCTGGAAAACAGTAACTGTTTTAAGTTCCTTGGGAAATCTCCAAACTTCTCTCCACAGTGGCTGACCTAAATTGTATTACCACCGATAGTGTCTCAGCATTCTCTTTTTATCATACCCTCACAGCATGTTGTTTTTGACTTTTTAATAATAGCTATCCTGATTGGTGTGAAATTGTATCTCATTGTGGTTTTGATAGGAATTTCTTTGATGATAAGTGATGCAGAGCATTTTTTTCATGTTTGTTGGCTGCTTATTTGTCTTCTTTAGAGAAGTGTCTATTCATGTCTTTTGCCCACTTTTTAATAGGGTTGTTTTTTGCTTGTTTAATTGTTTAAGTTTCTTATAGATCTGGGTATGAGACGTTTGTTGGATGCATAGCTTGCAAGTATTTTCTCTCATTCAGTAAGGTGTCTGTTTAATCTGTTTGATAATTTCTTTTGCTCTGCGAAAGCTCTTTAATTAGGTTCCACTTGTCTACTTTTTTTTTTGTTGCAATTGCTTTTGGGAACTTAGACAAAAATTCTTTGCCAAAGCTGATGTCAAGAAGGGCATTTACATTACTTTCTTCTAGGATTTTTATAGTTTGAGGTACTACATTATTTAATCCATCTTGAGTTAATTTCTATATATGGTAAAAGGGAGGGGTCCAGTTTCATTCTTCTGCGTATGGCTAGCTAGCTATCCCAGAACCATTTGTTGAATAGAGAGCCCTATCCCCATTGTTTATTTTTGCTGATCTTGTCAAAGATCAGATGGCTGTAGATGTGCGGCTTTATTTCTGAATTCTCAATTCTTTCCCATTGGTCTATGTGTCTGTTTTTGTACCAGTACCATGCTGTTTTGGTTACTATAGCCTTATAGTACAGTCTGAAGTCAGGTATTGTGATGCCTCCAGTTTTGTTCTTCTTGCTTAAAACTATTCTGGCTATTCAGCCTCTTTTTTGGTGTCATATGCAGTTCAGAATTTTTCAAAATTCTAATTTTCTGAAAAATGACATTAATCATTTGACAGAAATAGCATTGAATCTGTAGATTGTTTGGGCAATATAGTCATTATAATAGTATTAATTCTTCCAATTCGTAAGTATGGAATATTTTTCTGTTTGTTTCTGTCATCTTTGATTTTTTTCAGCAGTTTTGTAGTTCTTCTTGTAGAAATATTTCACTTCCTTGGTTAGATGTATTACTAGGTATTTTAGTTTTTTGTTGACTGTTGTAAATGGGGTTGCAGTATTGATTTGTCTCTTAGCTTTAATGTTATTGGTATACAGAAATACTACTAATTTTTGTACATTGATTTTATATCTTGAAATTTTACTGCAGTTGTTTACTATCAGTTGCAGAAGCCTCTTGGTGGAGTCTTTAGGATCTTCTAGTTATAGAAGCACATGGTCAGTTAAGAGAAATAGCTTGACTTCTTATTTTACTATTTTGAAGTCTTCTCTTTTTTCTTATTGCCTAATTCCTCTGGCTAGGACTTTTAGTACTATGTGGAATAGGAGTGGTGAGAGTGAGCATCCTTGTCTGGTTTCAGTTCTCAAGGGGAATGTTCTAGCTTTTGCTGGTTCAGTATGATGTTGGCTGTGGGTTTGTCATAGATGATTGTTACTATTTTGAAGTATATTCCTTTAATGGCTAGTTTGTACAGGGATTTTATCATGAAGGAATGCTGTATTTTTTTGAAGGCTTTATTCACTTCTGTTGATATGATCATATGGTTTTTGTTGTTAATTCTGTTTTTATGCTGAATTGTATTTATTGATTTGCATATGTTGAACCAACCTTGCATTCCAGGAATGAAACCTTCTTGATTGTGGTTAATTTTTTAATGTACTGTGGAATTCAGCTTGCAAGTATACTGATGAGAATTTTTGCATCTATGTACATCTGGAATATTGGCCTATAGTTTTCTTTTTTCACTGTGTCTTTCCCATATTTTGGTATCAGAATTATGCTGGTTTCATTGAATGAGTTAGAGAATGGTTCCTTCGCCTCAGTTTTTTTGGAATGGTTACAGTGAATAGGTACCAATTCTTCTTTGTAGGTCTAGTAGAATTTGACTGTGCATCCATCTGCTCTGGGGCTTGGTTTGGTTGGTAGATTTGTTACTACTGATTCAATTTCAGAATTTGATATTGTTCTGTTCAGGATTTCAATTTCTTGCTGATTCAATGTTGGAAGGTAATGCGTTTCTAGGAATTTATCAGTTTCCTCTAGATTTTCTAGTTTATGAGCTTTAAGGTATTCATGATAGTCTCTGAGGATCTTTTGTATTTCTGTGGGATCAGTTTTAACATCACCTTTGTTGTTTTTGTTGTTGTTGTTGTTGTTATGTTTTGTTTTGAGATAGAGTCTCCCTGCAGTGCCCAGGCTGGAGTGCAATGGCAAGATCTTGACTCACTGCAACTTTCACCTCCCAAGTTCAAGCAATTCTTCTGCCTCAGCCTCTCAAGTAGCTAGGATTACAGGCACACGCCATCATGCCCAGCTAATTTTTGTTATTTTTAACAGAGACAGGGTTTCACTATGTTTGCCAGGCTGGTCTCAAACTCCTGATCTTAGGTGAACCGCCCACCTTAGCCTCCCAAAGTGTTGGGATTACAGGCATAAGCCACCATGCCCAGCCCATTTGTTGTTTCTCATTGTACTTATTTAGCTCTTCTCCCTTTTTGTCTCTGTTTATGTAGCTACTGGTCTAGTGATCTTGTTGATCTTTTCAAAGAACCAACTTTTGGGTTAGCTTATTGTTTTTATTGATTTTTTAAAATCTCAGTTTCATTCAGTTCCACTCAGATTTTAGTTATTTCTTCTACTAGCTTTGGGGTTAGTTGATTTTTGTTGTTCTAATTCCTCTAGCTGTGATATTAGATTGATAACTGGTGATCTTTCTAAATTTCTGAGGTGTGCATTTAGCACTAATAGCTAATTTTTAAGAGCTTGAATACTCTTCCCAGAAGTGAGTTTTTAAAACTCTTAACGGATAAGAAGCATCTCTATTTTAATTCTTACCAAACCTGGAGAGTAATCTTGGAGTTTTAAAATCCTTGAGATGTTTTATTTATTTTTTATTTTTTTATTTTTTTATTATTATTTTTTTTTAATTGCATTTTAGGTTTTGGGGTACATGTGAAAAACATGCAAGGTTGTTGCATAGGTGCATACGTGGCAGTGTGATTTGCTGCCTTCCTCCCCTTCACCCATATCTGGCATTTCTCCCCATGCTATCCCTCCCCAATTCCCCACCCCCCCGCTGTCCCCCCCCACTCCCCCACAACAGACCCCCATGTATAGTGCTCCCCTCCCTGTGTCCATGTGTTCTCCTTGTTCAACACCCGCCTATGAGTGAGAACATGTGGTGTTTGATTTTGTGTTCTTGTGTCAGTTTGCTGAGAATGATGGTTTCCAGGTTCATCCATGTCCCTACAAAGGACGCGAACTCCTCGTTTTTAATGGCTGCATAATATTCCATGGTGTATATGTGCCACATTTTTCCTGTCCAGTCTATCATCGATGGGCATTTGGGTTGGTTCCAGGTCTTTGCTATTGTAAACTGTGCTGCTATGAACGTTCGTGTGCATGTGTCCTTATAGTAGAACGATTTATAATCCTTTGGATATATGCCCAGTAATGGGATTGCTGGGTCAAATGGAATTTCTATTTCTAGGTCCTTGAGGAATCGCCACACTGTTTTCCACAATGGTTGAACTAGTTTACACTCCCACCAACAGTGTAAAAGTGTTCCTATTTCTCCACATCCTCTCCAGCATCTGTTGTCTCCAGATTTTTTAATGATTGCCATTCTGACTGGTGTGAGATGGTATCTCAATGTAGTTTTGATTTGCATTTCTCTAATGGCCAGTGATGATGAGCATTTTTTCATATGCTTGTTGGCCTCATGTATGTCTTCTTTTGTAAAGTATCTGTTCATATCCTTCGCCCACTTTTGAATGGGCTTGTTTGTTTTTTTCTTGTAAATCTTTTTTAGCTCGTTGTAAATTCTGGATATCAGCCCTTTGTCAGATGGGTAGGCTGCAAAAATTTTTTCCCATTCTGTTGGTTGCCGATTCACTCTATTGACTGTTTCTTTTGCTGTGCAGAAGCTGTGGAGTTTGATTAGGTCCCATTTGTCTATTTTGGCTTTTGTTGCCAATGCTTTTGGTGTTTTGGTCATGAAGTCCTTGCCTACGCCTATGTCCTGAATGGTTTTGCCTAGGTTTCCTTCTAGTGTTTTTATGGTGTTAGGTCTTATGTTTAAGTCTTTAATCCATCTGGAGTCAATTTTAGTGTAAGGTGTCAGGAAGGGGTCGAGTTTCTGCTTTCTGCATATGGCTAGCCAGTTTTCCCAAC
The DNA here is from genome assembly GCF_030222135.1 of Aotus nancymaae. Classification (NCBI taxonomy): domain Eukaryota; kingdom Metazoa; phylum Chordata; class Mammalia; order Primates; family Aotidae; genus Aotus; species Aotus nancymaae. The sequence goes on along the minus strand of NW_026988419.1, from coordinate 44,498,275 downwards.
ACCACTTATTGAACAGGGATTCCTTTCCCCATTGCTTGTTTTTATCAGGTTTGTCAAAGATCGGGTGGTTGTAGATATGTTGTGTTGCCTCCGACGCCTCTGTTCTGTTCCATTGGTCTATATCTCTGTTTTGGTACCAGTACCATGCTGTTTTATATATTCAATTATATTGCATATTACTATAGAACAACTATTTACCCTATGTTACATATGAATATAGAGTATATGACCATGTATCCATATATATAAAGTACCATTTCTTGAATGCATTAAAAATGTAGGAAATCTAAAAAAGGGATTTATAAGCTCTGCTGAGCACCAGTGTCCCCAAGACATTTCTAAGAATGCCAATTGCTGTGTGTGTGTGTGTGTGTGTGTGTGTGTGTGTGTTTAGTGAGAGAGAGAGAAAGAGACAGTCCTCAGTTCTTGGATACAACCTAATCATAGACATTCACAGACATGCATTGAGAAGCTACTCTTCAAGGACACACACATAAGTGAAACATAAATCCATATTTCACTTTAGATATATGTTGATATTTAGAAAAAAAACAATTAAATGTGATACTTCTAAAATAAATTTATTTATAGTTAAACATACATGTATAAGACAGGATTTTAAATATATTATTAACTAACATAGACTGTCTTTATACAGAACAGAATCTTTATTTTTCTTTTTTACTTAGATGAATGACAGTGAAAAATGAAAATGAAGTGAATGCAATCTCAATAACAAGTGGCTCCTATATCTTTCTTTCTGTGTCCTTTCCCTTTCTGCTTTTCTCACTTGTCCTCCAAATGAAGATTATAGTGTGCTAGAAACAGGTGGTGTAGATAAATCAATTGGGATAAAATAATCTACTAGTTTTTTGTTCCAACTCCAATAAAATATCATTAATATTTAAGCCTATGTATTTTTTATTATGGTTATTGTGTTCCTGGGTCTCTTTATCCTTGCCAAAAATTATTGCTACATTTCAAATTCATAATGATCTGTCACAATAATAATAAAAAAACTGATAAAAATAATAAAATTACAGGTTTCAGCTCCCAAGACTGTTTTAGGAATATATCTTTGCTAATCCAAACAAAGATTTGGATGATTCATCACTGATCATAACCAAACACTTTCTGTGATTATACTGGTTGGATAAGTAAATGAGAGACTATGTAGATTTCAGTACCAGCTAAGTGAATGTTGTGTTTTGCATGTTACTCATAATTTCTCCCATCTGTGGAAAAGTGAATTTTTTCCTATAGTGTATAGTAATAATATTTTCTCTTTATTTATCATAAACATGGTTTTACAATTAATAAGCTGGTGTAGACCTCCTTTCAGTATTTCGGAGCTATAGTGTAGCAGAGGGCTGTTATTTAATTGACTATATTGTCATTAAAAAAAAAAAACAGGTCAGTAAGAAAGGAAACTGTTCTAATAGGCAAAATATAGAAAGAAGATAGTCTCAAACAAATATGGTGATTGTCCTTCGATGCTCTACACATAAGAAAGAAAAGATGCCCCCATCAAAAGCTAAGTAAATCAAGCACCTCTTCTTAGAATTGGTTCTCCCTGCTTTTAAACAGATGAATTAGGCTTTCTAGTAATGCTAACAAGCATTACAATCACACAATATACTGCCTCATTTTAATTTTCACACCTACCAAGCAACTATGTTATGGCTTACCATTTAGTTTGTATACAGGGAAATAATGCATTGCTGTAGACAGTTTTCTTAGCGTATTTTTTGTATATTGTATTTTATGTATTTATTTTTCATCTGCTGAGCAGTTATGTAAATCAGGGTAATAGAACAAATCTCAGCAAGTTGACATATCACACTCTGAACTGAGAAGGTTAAGTGTCTTCATGATACCAATGATTCTTATCTTGATCAAAAACTTTGAGATTTTGATTCAACTGAGGTAAAAACAGTGAAAATTTTTATAGCAAGCCCCCCAGGTATTTGTGCTACAGGTTGTCTGAAGCCACCTTTGAGAAACTCTTCTCGTTATAACCTAAAATAAAGCTTTCTGGGGGGATATTCAGCCAGCCTTCGTTGGATGAAACTATAGTTGCTTCCATTTCCAATCTTTCAAAACACCTACTCAATATTATGTTGGTGAACTGAGTTTCTGAATGATATTTATAGTGCTATAATGTTTCTTAGGAAAATATGTTTATGACTATAATATAAAAGGGAATCATTGATTTTTCTACTTGTCATAATCAAAAACATTGAATTTCTTTTCTACCTCCAACATGTTTCGGAGGATTGTGAAGAATGAATAATTAATATGGATGATCTAAATGAATATAAAGAGTGTCAAATGCTCCATCTTTTGACTGAATAATAGTAATTTTAGAAACACATTTATTTTATATAAATGTTTTTATTTTAATGATGTATACACCTGCTATTTTGTAAGTTATGTAATTTAATGTGGGTGTGTGTCTGTGTGTGGGTGTGCAAATATATGATGCAACTATATCTGTCTGGTTGCAGTATTTGTCTTCTGATGAGCAGATTTGACTCAGTGATTTGGAGACTCGATATATATACCATTCATGTACTGCTTCATGAAAAATGCCACAGAAATTCTAAGGATGAGCTTCCTAGACATAAGAGGTTCAAGAATGTATGAGTAACCATAAAATTATATAAAACAAAATTTAATAAGATTATTAAGGATGAAAGATAGTGTGTTTCACATGAAATTGTATACAGATAAAGCTGTGTTCTAAATTATAATGCTAGTAAATAGCAGTGAGATAAAAGTGAGAATTGCCCTGGTTTAAAAGAGTTCTGGTAATTTTGTAAAACTGTGGAGTTATCTTGTTCTTTCTGGGACTCATTGTTCTCTTCTGTTAACAGGCAAAGTTTAGGTATATGATTTCTCAGGAGCCTTTGTAGCTCAGATAGGCCATGAACCTTTGATCAACTTGTACTATGTTTTGTTTTTCTAAGCAGTATTGAAATGCATATCTTAGTTTAATCCTGAATTAAGAGGTCTATCTCTATCCATTATGCCTTTGTTTTAGTTTGGGCTATACATAATTATAAAATTAAAGATTGACAGATGATTGTTCTACTTCTAAAGTCATATATTATTAACACAAATGAGTATTTCAGAAAATGAAAAAAAAGAATCTCATCAACTATGTTTATTTCCATCTGTGTTCACAGGAAGTTCAACACAATTGCCAGCTTCATAGAATATCTTTTTGTGCAGATGATAAAACTGATAAGAGGATATTCACTTTCATATGCAAAGATTCTGAGTCAAATAAACATTTGTGCTATGTATTTGACAGTGAAAAGTGTGTAAGTATGCCAGATGTTTTAGGGTGGTCTGTTCTGTTTTACAAGCCAGGAATTGTCTTGTTTCTGGAATTAGTATAGTATTTGGAAATGAATAAGGTCTGTAAATACTTAGCTGTACTAATAGATTTATTTCTTCATGAGAATATGCTTCAGGATTTCATCCTTAACTAAGTTCTCATGTTCATGAGCATAAACTTACATGGAAATTTCTTTTATTAGACTGTCATGCCAGCTTATGTTATGCATTTATTTATTTTATTTTATAATAATTTAATCTATTTTATAATTTTAATCTCAAATATGATTTACTATTATGCACATAATGCATAGAATAATGGTGAGCAAAAGTGTGTTTCCCCCACACCCGCAGAATCTGATGAATTTTATAAAAATAAATACTTTTAACTCTAGGAAATACAATCTGCATGGCTCCTTAAAAAGATTTTCCAATATATTGAAAATTTAGTTTCTTATGTTCATTATATAAAAATCTTAATATAATGAAAGTTAATAGAATTGTGTGTATGAAATTCTATGGCAGCAGTTCTTTAATCATCTGTAATCTTAAGGAAAACCCATTGATGGCTGCAATGAAGAAAAAACGTGTAACCTCAACAATGTTATTAGTTTAGATAGGAAATAAAACAATTATCTATTTGCTAATTTTTCTGCTATCAAAAATAGCAGATAACTAACATTGTTATCACTTTTATGTCATTTATTTACCTAGTTTTAATATTGAGCATCTTAAGAACAAATACCTTTTTATTTGTTCATGTGACTCCTATGTACAAGTGCTCACTGAAACATTCCTTAAGAAAACAATCATGTTGAAAACTTACCAAATATAGAGCAAGTTATTATTTTTATTTTTTAAACTGTAGTTCTCTAGAAAGGAAAGCTAATGTGCTAAACTACTAGACATCATAATACCTTTTGTGAATTTGGTGAACCTTATGGAACATTTCATCAGAAAAAGATACTTACCAATATAAGACAATATTTTGTGCACAATTAGACATTTTATGTATAGTTCAAATTGGTTTTGAATTTTATTTTATATGAACTTCTGTTAAATTAATAAATCATATTTACATATTTCAAGTGCTTTTAACTGTGATTGCTTGCAGATTCTTTTCTGTATGATTGAGAAGATTAAAATTGATATTTGTTGAATATCTTCTATACATAATTTATAATAACCTTTTACCACCTACACCAAGCAGTAAACTCAGTTATTCTTCTTCCCTGCCTTACCCATAGAAATACATTTCCTTGAGATCCTTTGAAATGTTTCAGAGTCAGAGTTCATTATAAATATTAGCCTTCTTATAGATTTGTGCCACTTGTTTTATATTCTTTGACCCCTATCCAAATTTGCTAAATGAATATTTAAAATATAAGCTTGCCAGCTTAAAAGCATAGACCCCCTTTCTTCCTCATCATAACTGTCTGTAATTGATTATCAGAATTTCAATTTCTTTGACTCATTGTTCTCTTTGGATATAGCATATCAGCTCTATTTTCTCTTAAAGATTGAAAATAATTTCTTGAAGCCTAAGCACAGATTCACAATAATTAATGTGCATAAAAATTATAAGGGGTGCCTTTTAAAAGTTCTTATTAATTGGGGCTGGAACTCAGGAAATCTACATTTATCAAGTATATCAAGTGATTCTGCTGCAGGTAGAGGAAGTCTTGACTCAAAAGTTGCCAGATTCTCTCCAACTATAAGTTAGTATCACCTTTATGAGCTGAAAAGGGACATGTTTCCTCAGAATTTTATTATACCTGCATTATATTCACTATGAAGTTTTATCAGTGCTAATTATAATGATGACTATATTTAACAAAACTGATGTTATATGTATGTAGAATTTTTGATATGCCATCTCATGTAATTATCATTTTAAATAGTTTATCATAGAGTGCTAAAATGGGAAATAAGTTATAGCCTATCTTATACAACTCTCCTCCTATTTTAAAAAACCAAGACCAGAGATGTTGAAGTGAGTTTCCCAAAGTTACAAAATTAAGAAGTAAGTAGAATCAGGACTAAAATCCACGACTCTTAATTCCCATTGCTACAGTTATCTCATCTTGTTATATTACTCCCATAACTGTGGCCTCCTCTAGAGTTCATCTGCTCTTATTGAGGCCTTTACTCTATCTGTTAATTGTATTTTATCTTTTTAGTATTTCTTTGAAATTGTTGAGAATTTGAAAGATGACACCTTAGTATGGCACACTACTGGAATTCACTACTTTATTGAAAGTGAGTGTTGTATTAATAGTCCTCCTTCTTCCATGGTGGCAGTGAGGCCCATATGAGGAGTCAAAACATTCAACTGTGCCAAATCAGAATGCTGAATCTCTATAATTACCAGGAAATAAAGAGATAGTGCATTTCCACCCTCACTCTCCTACTGGAATTGCATCAGATGAAGCCACATAAAGCAAAAAATTTAAATGATATCCAGTATTTCATAAAATTAAAATCACTCTTCATACTAAGAAACAGGTTTCTTAAACTAATAAAGAAATGACAGTCAGTAATTATGAACACATAGATGTCAGAGATATTAGAATTACAGGACAAAGATTTTAGAACAGTCATCATATAACATAATAAAATGAGCAGTTACAAACACACATGAAACAGATGAGAAAGTAAGAAAGTCTTATCAGTGAAACAGAAAATCTAAGCAAAGAAATGGAAGGTATAAAGAATACTGAAAAATAAAATAATCACATAAAAACTCAATGTATGGGCTCAACAGCAGAATAGAGAGGATAGAGGAAAAGAATCAGTGACCTGGAAGACTGACAAATAGAAAATGCCCAATATGAACAACACAAAGATTGTAAACTCAATAAACAAACAAAAATGAAGCCAAAGCAGAACCTCATTGGCCATAAAAAATATCTACATATGTGTGTCATCTGAGTGCTAGAAAAAGAGAAATACGCACCCTTAAAAAACAGTCAAAGAATATTAGTTGAAAACTTTCCCCACTTGGCAAGGGACAACAACCTATAGATTTAAAATGTTGAGTGACTTCCAAACAGGATTAATCCAAATAACTTCACATCAAGACACATCATATTCCAAATAACTTCACATCAAGACACATCATATTTAAACTTATGAAAATTAAAGAAAAAGGAAAACTCCTGAAAACAACAAGAGATAAGCAAGTCCTTACCTATAGCAGAGAATGTGAATGACAGTGTATTTCTCATCAGAAACCGTGAAGGCAAGAAGAAAGTAGCATAATACTTTTTGAGTATTGAAAAACAATCCTATATCCATAAAATATTATTCAGAAATTTGAAAGAAATATTTAAAAATTATTAGATGAATGAAAATTAAGATAGTTTGCCACTACTAGACATCCTAAATGAATGGCTAAAGGAAGTTCTCTAAATGGAAAGAAAACAAGACAAAAAGGGGACTTGGAGCATAAGGAAGGAAAAAAGAACAAAATTAGCAAACATACGAGTAAATCTTTAGTTTTTCTAAATTATGTTTGATGGTAAAAGAAAAAAATACATTCTGATGTGATTTTAAATATGACTATATATGTATATGGACATATAAAATATATAAGGCAATTATATTAAACTAGGAAAGTTAAGAGGATGTAAAGGGAGGTGAGGTTTCTACACCTCACATGGACAGGAAAAATAATAGCAGTAGGTAACTATGATAAGTTATATAGGTAAAATGTAAATCCTAGAACAACCACTGACATGTTATATAATGAGATACACTTAAAAACACTATAGAGAAATTAAAATGTTCTCATTTTAAAAGCCATAGAAATACAATGCAAAGAAAACAGAGAAAGGAAAAAGATAAATAATGGAAAAGAAGATTAAATAACTTACTTAAGCCCTAGCATATCAAATATCACATTAAATGTAAATGGTCTAACTACACCCTAACAATATGTTGTTAGGGTGGGTTACAAAACATAATCCAGATACATGTTGTCTACTAGAACTTTATCGCAAACATTATATATAGATAATATAGGCAGGCTGAAAATGAAAGAATGAAAAGATATTTTTTATGCAAACATTATTCAACAAAAGCAGTAGTACGTATATTTACATCAGATAAAGTAGACATCAGTGTAAAGAAAATTACCAGAGTTAGAGGGGGGCATATAGTGATAAAAGGGAACCGCTCCCAAGAAGATATGGTAATCCTGACTGAGTATTAGCAAAAATTAGAGCTGCAGAATGAGAAACAAAAACAGAAAGAACTAAAAGTCTAAATAGACAAATACACAATTTAGTCAGAAAGTTTACTGGCACTTTCCCCACAATTTATAGAATAACTAGAAAGTCATCAAGGATATAGAATGACTCAACATCATCAACTAGTGGGATCTAATGAGCAGTTACAGAAAACTTCACCCAGAGACAACAGAATGTCCATTATTTTCAAGTGCTTGAGGAACATGTACCAAATTAAGTCACACCCTGGACTACAAAAATCTTGAAAATTTAAAAGAATTAAAATTATTTAATGTTTCTCTAACTACAAGGAAATCAATCTAAAGATCAGTAACAGAAAGCCAGAAAATCTTTAAAGGCTAGAAAATGAAACATCATATTTATAAATATTCCATACATCAAATAGCAATTCATAAATTAATTTTTAATTTAGTGACTTGAATAAAAATGAAATAGAGCATATCAACATTTGTGTGATATAACTAAAACAGTGTTAAGAAGGAAATTTGCAACAACTAATTTAATACATTAGAGAACAAGAAAGTCTTAAACGAATAATCTATGCTTCCCTGCCAAAGACACACAAAAATGAAAATATCAAAGTGAAACTCAAAGTAAACAGAAGGAAGATAAGATTAATAAGAGAAGAAACTGGTGAAGGTGAAAATACAGAAAATCAATAAAAGAAAAACCTGATTCTTCAAAAGATTATAAAAGTTACAAAATTCTATTAAATTTGACAAGAACAAAAGAGAGGGAGAAGACACAAGTTACCAATATTTAGAATGAGAACCAGAAGATTTCACTGCTCTGAATATCAAAAGAATGAGAGGATCCTATAAAGAACTTTACACACACATATTCAAAAATACAAATGAATTGGATCAATTATTTGGGAACAAATATTACCACAAATTACTCAGTATTAAATAGATTATTTTAATAGCCTGATAACTCTAAAGGAAATTAAATTTATAATTTAAAACATTAAAAGATAAATCACCAGGTGTAGATGGTTTCACTGGAGAATTCTATAAAATGTTTCAACAGGAATTAATGCTGTTCTTTACAGTTCATTCCAGTAAAATAAGAGCTAGAATGACTTTCTACTTCATTTTGTGAAACTAGTATTTCTCTGATATCAAAACCAGACTTAGACAATGCCAAAACAAACAAACCAACAAACAAAAAAAAACACTAGAGATCTAAATTCCTCAGGAATATAAATGTAAAATTTCCTAAGAAAATATAACCCAGTAATGCCTTGTATTATTCAGGGTTCTCTAGGACAGAACTAAAAGGATATATATATATATATATGTATGTATGTATGTATGTATATATATACATATATATATGTGTGTGTGTGTATATATACATACATACATATATATGTGTATAGTGGAGGTTTGTTAAGGAGTATTAAACTCACACAATCACAAGGTCCCACATTAGGCCATCTGCAAGCTGAGGAGCAAGGAAGCCAGATGGCAGAATACATAATTAACATACATGGATCAATTGTATTGCTGTATTATAGTAGTGAACATATGGGTGCAAAAATTTGCAATTGCTAAAAGAAATGGAATACATAGGTATAAGTCTAACTTAAGAAGTAAAATTTGTATGCTGAAAATGTATATGCTACAAATTGTTGATAAAAGAAATGATAGAATGTATAAATAGAGAGATACTATGTTCAGTTCTTCATACTGATATATAGATTTAACACAATTCCTGTCAAAATTATAGCAAGGTTGTTTGTAGATATAGACAAGATTATTCTGAACTTTATATGGAAAGGCAAAGGAACTAGAATTGCTAAAACAATTTTTAAAAAGAACAATGAAAAGATTCATCTACCCTATTTCAAGACTTATTAAATATCTTTACTAATCAAGACTGTAGTTTCTGTGTAGGGATAGACAATAGGTCATTGCATCCAGTCTTTTTACAAGGTCTATTTTCGAGAACGTATTTATTGCATATTCTTATTATAGCTATATTTCACTTTAGCCTTGTATTAATAATAATTTTTAAAACATACTTTTTAAAATAAAAATATATTGTTCTTTATATTTCATTACATGATTGGGGAGAGTTATTTTTCTTAGATTAGCCATCCAGCTTAAGATAATTAGCTTAAAATTGGAATCTGGAAACATATTGTTGCTGAGTATTTATTAAGAGTATCATGTTGTATTAATAGTCCTCCTTCTTCCACTACTAGTTTTCATGTCTCCATTTCATGAAACGCTGTAATTTACATATTAAGTCCCTGAGTTTAAAAACTCCAAAGAATTGGCTTATTCTGACAACAAGGAGGAATGACCAGCTATGAACTAGAAAACTTTTTAGTTAATTTGTCTGAGTTTTTTTTTTTTTTTTTGCGTGTAATTTTTTAAGACAGACTCTTTTGTCTGTACAAATGTATGAGATAAATGTGAAACTTTGTTACATGGATATAATGCATAGTGATCAGGTCAAGGCATGTAGGGAGACCATCACCTGAGTACAATACATCTATATTAACTATAGTCACCTTACTGTACTATCAAACATTGAATTTATTCCTCCTCTATAACTGTTATATTTGTACCCATTAACCCACTTCTCTTCATCGTCCCCTCCCCACTCAGTCTTCTCCGGCTCTGTTATCGGTCTTTCTACTCTCTACCTCCATGTGATCAAATACTTTAGCTTTCAGATGTAAATAAGAACATACGATATTTGTCTTTTCGAACCTTATTTCACTTTAGATAATGACCTCCAGTTCCATCCATGTTGCTACAAATGACATAATATCATTACTTTTTATGACCAAATAATATTTCATTGTGTATATATACACCACATTTTCTTCATCCGTTCAACCACTGGTGGGCATTTAGGTTGATTCCATATGTTTGCTATTGTGAATAGTGCTGAAATAAACATATGAGTGCAGGAATCCCTTTTATATATTGATTTATTTTCCTTTGAGTGGATACCAAATAGTGGAGTTGCTGGATCCAATGATAAGTATATTTTCAGTTTTCGTTTTGAGATCCCCATACTGTTTTCCTTAGTAGATTTAGTAGTTTACATTTTCACCAACAGTGCATAAAAGTTTGTTTTTCTCCACATCCTCACCTACCTCTGTTATCTTTTGTCTTTTTAATAACAGCCATTCTGACTGGAGTAAGATGATAACATTGTGGTTTTGATTTGCATTCCGTGACGATTATGGTATTGAGCATTTTTAAATATACTTGATGGCTGAATGTGTGTCTTCTTGTGGGAAATGTTTACTGATGTTCTTTCCCATTATTTTTAAAAGGGAACGTTTTTCCCCCTAAGTTGTTTGAGTTCCTTGTATATTCTGGAAGTTAGTCCTCTGTCAGATGAATAATCTGAAAATATTTTCCCCCATTCAGAAGGTTGTCTCTTCATTCTGTTGATTATTTCTTTTTCTGTGTAGATGCTTTTTAGCGTAATTAAGTACCATTTGTCTATTTTTGTTTTTGTTGCCAGTGCTTTTGAGATCTTAGTCATAAATTCTCTGCCTAGCCCAATATTCAGTAGAGTTTTCCCTAGATTTTCTTTTAATATTTTTACAGTTCCAGGTATTACATTTAAGTCTTTAAGCCACTTTGAGTTGATTTTTGTATATGGTGAGAGATGGGTTCCAGTTTCATTCTCCATGCGGCTATTCAATTTTCCTAGCACCATTAATTGAACAGGATGTTGTTTCTCCGGTGTAAATTCTTTTTGGCTTTGTCAAAGTTCAGTTGACTGTAAAAATGTGGTTTTATTTCTGAGTTCTTTATTCTGTTCCATTAATCTGTGTGTCTATTTTTATACCAATACCATACTGCTTTAGTTACTATTACCTTGTAGTATATATTGAAGTCAGGTATTGTGATGCCTTCAGATTGGTTCTTTTTGCTCAAGATTGCTTTAAGCTTCTCTTATTCTGTGATGAATGATGTCAGTATTTTATAGACGTTGCATTGAATCTGCAGGTTGCTTTGAATGATAGAGTCATTTAAATGATATTATTTCTTCCAATCCATGAACATGGGATGCTTTTCTATTTGTTTGTGTCATCAGCAATTTCTTTTATCAGTGTTCTATAGCTCTCCTTATAGAGATCTTTTACCTGATTGATAAATTTATTCATATATATATATTTATTCCTATATATGTGTATATACATATATGTGTTTGACTATATGCATGTGTGTGGGCATATATATATATATTGCACGATTGTAAATGAGATTGCATTTATTTCCTTCTCAGCTAGATCACTGGTGTACAGAAATGCTCCTGATTTTTGTACATTAATTTTGTATCTTCCATCTTATTAAATTCACTTATCATGTCTAAGAGCTTTTTATGGAGCAATTAGGTTTTTCTAGATATGAGATCATATCAGCAAACAGGGATAATTTGATTTCCTCTTTTCCAATTTGAATGCCTTTTATTTCTTTCTTATGTTTGATTGCCCTGGGTGGACTTCCAGAACTGTGCTGAATAGGAGTCATGAAGGTGGGCATTCTTGTCTTGTTCCAGTTCTTAGGGGAAGGCTTTCAACATTTCCTGCTTCAGTATGACATTAGGTATGGGTTTGTTATTTCATGGTGTGTTTCTTCTGTGCCTAGTTTTTTGAGATATTTTTATCATGAAGGGATGTTAAACTCTATCAAAGTCTTTTTCTGTGTCTATTGAGATGATTTTTTTTTTGTCCTTCATTCCATTAATTTGAGTTATCACCTTTATTGATTTGCTGAACCATCCACACATCTGTAGTATAAATCCCACTCAGTTATGATGTATTATATTTTTGTGTGCTGTTGGACTGAGTTAGCTAGTATTTTGTTGAGGATTTTGTATCTATGTTTGTTGGGAATATTAACCAGTAGTTTTGTTTTTGTTGTTGTTGTTGTATCCTTATCTGGTTTTGTTATCAAGGATATCTTGACCTTATAGAATGAGTTAAGGAGAATCCTGTTCTTCAATGTTTTGGAATAGGTTCAGATTGGTATTAGTTCTTTATATATTTGGTAGAATTTGGTTGTGAATTCATCCAGTCCTGGGCTTTTCTTTGTTGAGACACTTTTTTATTACTGATTCAGTATTGCTACTCATCTTGGCCTGTCCACATTTTCTATTTCTTCTAGATTCACTTTTGGTAGGTTGCTTATTTCTAGGAATTTACCCATTTCCTCTAGATTGTTCAGATTGTTCAGTTTGTCAGCATATAGTTGTTTTTAATAGTCTTTGATGATCTTTTGTATTTCTATGGTTACCAGGTATTATATTTTCTTTTTCATTATGATTTAGTTTATTTGAATCTTCTCTCTTCTTGGTTAGTTTACTTAATGATTTCTCAATTTTATTTATAATTTCAAAGAACCAGTTTTTTGTTTCCTTGATCTTGTGTATGTATTTTTAGTCTCTATTTCATTTAGTTCAACTCTGATCTTTTTTATTTATTTTATAATGTTAATTTTGGGTTGTTTTTTTTCTTACTTTTCTAGTTCCTTAAGGTGTATTGTTGTTAATGTGTTACCTTTCTACATTTTTGGTACAGGAATTTATTGCTATAAATGTTCCTCTTAGCACTCTTTTTACTGTATCTCACAGGTTTTGTTTTATGTTTCTATTTTCATTTGTTTCAATAATTTTTTAAATTTCCATTTCAATTTCTTTGTCAACCCAGTGGTCATTCAGGAGCATGTTGTTTAATTTTCATGTATTTGTATAATTTTCAATCATGCCTTTCCAACAGTCCCCAAAGTCCTAACTTATTTCAGCATTAACCCAGAAGTCCAAAGTCCAAAATCTCATCTGAGACAAGGGAAGTCTCTTTCACTTATGAGCCTGCACAATCAAAAGCAAGTTAATTAATTCCAATATACAATGGAGGTACATGTACTGGGTAAACATTCCCATTCTAAAAGGGAGAAATTGGCCAAAAGAAAGGGGATACAGGCCTCATACAAGCCTAAAATCCAGCAGGGCAGTCTTAAAGCTCCTAAATAATCTTCTTTGACTCCATGTCCCATATCGAGGACACATTGGTATGAGAGGTGGGCTCCCAAGGCCTTGGGCAACTCTGTCCCTGTGGCTTTGCAGGATACAGCCCTAATGGCTATTCTCATGTGCTGGTGTTTAGTGCTTGTGTCTTTCCAGTTACAGGGTGCAAGCTCTCAGTGGACCCACCATTCTGGGGTCTGGAAGATGGTGTCCCTTTTCTCACAGCTCCACTAGGCAGTGCCCCAGTGGGGAGTCTGTGTGGGGTGTCTAATTCCACATTTCCCCTCTTCACTACCCATGGAGTAGAGGTACTCCATGAGGGCTCCAATCTTGCAGCAAGCCTCAACCTTTACATTCTGTGTATCTGCAGGCTTAATTCCAAATGGAAACTGCCAAAGTTTATAATGTGCACCCTCTGAAGCAGTGACCTGAGTTGTACCTGGGTCTCTTTAAGCCATGGTTGGAGCTGGAGTGGCCATGAAGCAGGGAGTACTGTTGTGAGGCTGCGCATGGTACAGGGGCCCTGGGGCTGGCCCATGAAACCATTCTTCCCTCATAGGCCTTTGAGCCTAAAATGGGAAGGTATGCCACAAAAGTCTCGAAATTACTTCAAGGCCTTTCCCCCATGTCTTGGCTGTTAGCACTTGGCCCCTTTTCACTTATGAAAATTTCTACAGCCTGCTTGAATTCCTCCCCTGTAAATGAGCTCTTCTTTTCTTTCATATGGCCAGTGTTATGGTTTGGCTCTGTGTCCCCACCTAAATCTCATTTTGAATTGTACTCTCATAATCCCCATATGTTGTGGGCATCATGGCCCAGTGGGAGATAATTTGAATCATGAGGGCACTTTCCTCCATACTATTCTCATGGTAGTGAATAAGTCTCATGAGATCTGATGGTTTCATCAGGGGTTTCCACGTTTGCATCTTTCTCATTTTCTCTTGCCACCACCATGTAAGAAGTGCCTTTGGCCTCCTGCCATGATTCTGAGGCCTCCTCAGCCATGAGGAAGTGTAAGTCCAATTAAGCCTCTTTTTCTTCCCAGTCTCAGGTATGTCTTTATCAGCTGCATGAAAACAGACTAATACAGTAAATGGGTACCAGTACAAATTGGCATTGCTGAAAGGATACCCAAAAATTTAGAAGCAGCTTTGGAACTGGGTTAACGGGCAGAGGTTGGAACAGTTTGGAGGGCTCAGAAGAAGACAGGGAAATATGGGAAAGTTTAGAACTTTCTGGAGACTTGTTGAATAGTTTTGACCAAAGGCCTGAAAGCAATATGGACAATAAGGTGCAGGTCGAGGTGGTCTCAGATGGAGATGAGGAACTTATTGGGAATTGGAGCAGAGGTGACCCTTGTTATCTTTTAGCAAAGATACTGGCAGCATTTTGCCCCTACTCTAGAGATTTGTGGAACTTTGAACTTGAGAGAGATGATTTAGGTATCTGGTGGAAAAAATTTCTAAGCAGCAAAGTATCAAGAAGTGACTTGAGTGTTTTTAGAAGCATTCAATTTTATAAGGGAAGTGGGGCATACAAGTTCAGGAAATTTGTAGCTTGACAATGTCATAGAAAAGAAAAAAAAGTTTTTTGAGGAGAAATTAAAGCCTGCTACAGAAATTTGCATAAGTAATGAGGAGCCAAATGTTAATCCCCAAAACAATGAGGAAAATGTCTCCAGGGCATGTCAGAGGTCTTCACTGCAGTCCCTCCCGTCACAGGCCCCAAGGCCTAGGAGAAAATGGTTCCCTGGGCCAGGCCCAAGGTACCTATGCTGCGTGCAGTCTAAGGAGTACCTGGTGCCCTGCATCCCAGCCACTCCAGCCGTGGCCGAAAGAGGCCAGGGTAGAGCTCAGGCTATGGCTTCAGAGAGTGCAAGTCCCAAGCCTTGGCAATTCCACATGGTGTTGAGCCTGCAAGTGCACAGACCTCAATAACTGGGTTTGAGAACCTCTACCTAGATTTCAGAAAATGTACAGAAACTCTTGGATGCCCACACAGAACTATGCCACAGGAGTAGAATACTCATGGAGAACCTCTGCTAGGGCAGTGCAGAAGGGAAATGTGGGGTTGGAGCCCCCACACAGAGCACCCACTGGGGCACTGCCTAGTGAAGCTGTGAGAAGAGGCCCACTTGCTTTTGATTTTACAGGCTCATAGGCAGAAGAGACTTGTCTTGTCTCAGATGAGACTTTGAACTGTGGATTTTCAGGTTAATGCTTAAATAAATTAAGACTTCGGGGGACCCTTGGGAAGGCATGATTGGTTTGGAAATATGAGGACATGAGATTTGCAGAGGCCAGGGGTGGGATGATATGGTTTGGCTCTGTGTCCCCACCCAAATCTCATCTGGAATCGTAGCTCCCATAATTGCCACATGTTGTGGGAGGGACCTGGTGGGAGATAATTTGAATCATGGGGGCAGTTTCCCGCATACTGTTCTCATGGTAGTGAATAAGTCTCACCAGAACTGATGGTTTTATCAGGGGTTTACACTTTTGCATCTTCCTCATTTTCTCTGGCCACTGCCATGTAAGAAGTGTTTTTTACTTCCTGTCATGATTCTGAGGCTCCCAGCCATGTGGAACTGTAAGTCCTATTAATCCTCTTTTTCTTCCCAGTCTCAGATTGTCTTCATCAGCAGTATGAAGATGGACTAATACCAGCCTGGTGTCAAATTTTCTAAACTTTTATGTTCTACTTTCCCTTTAAATATAAGTTCCAACTTTGGGTTATTTCTTTGCTTATGCTTGAGTATAGCTTGTTAGAAGCAGCCAGGTCTTTGCTTAGAAATTTCTTCCTTTATCTAGAGGTTTTTTCTTCTATCAGATACCCTAAATCATCATTCTGAAGTTCAAAGTTCCCCAGTTCTCTAGGGCAGGGGCACAATGCAGCTATTTGCTAAGGCCTAACAAAGATGACTTTTCCTCCAGTTCCCAACAAGTTCCTCATTTACATCTGAGCCCTCCTCAGGCTGGACTTCACTGTCTACATCACTATTAGCATTTTGGTCACAACCATTTAACTAGTCTCTAGAAAATCCCAAATTTTCCCTCAGTTTTTCTGTCTTCTGAGCCCTTGAAACTCTTCCAACCTCTGCCTATTACCCAGTTTCAAAGTCACTTTCACATTTTCAGGTAGTTTGATAGCAGTTCCCCAGTCCTCAGTACCAGTATTCTGTATTAGTATGTTCTCACATTGCTATAAAGATATAACTAAAACTAGGTAATTTATAAAGAGAGATGTTTAATTGGTTCACTATTCTACAAGCTGTACAGGGAGCATGATTCTGGCATCTACTCAGCTTCTGGTGATGCCTCAAGAAACTTAGAATCATGGCAGAAGGCAAAGCAGAAGCAGGCATGGTTTACATGGCAGGAACAGGATAGAGGGGAGCAGTGAGGTGCTACATACTTTTTAATGACCAGATCTCATGAAAACCTGCTCACTATTATGAGAACAGCACAAAACAGATGGTGCTAAATCATTTACGAAACATTCACCACCATGATCGAATCATCACCTACCAGGTCCCACCTCCAATACTAGAGATTACAATTTGACATGAGATTTCATGGGAACACAGGTCCAAACCATATCAGCTGTAAACAGCATTAGTGAGGTCTGCCATTTCCTTGGAGGTTTATTGTGCAGATATTAGGGGAGGTGTGGTGAATTTGTGCTGGAGACTGGGATGTTATGCAGGTCACTGTTTAAGCCCCAGTCATAGCAGCAGTGGGCTAATCATGCCTATGTTTATTCCCCAGGCTGATAACATGCTGGCAATGGTATTGATGATTACCAGTGGACCAGTTCTTGGGCCTCTGCTTGGCTTGCTTGGATGCCAGTAATGGCCACAGTGGACTGGGCATGTGGACAAGTTCTTGGCCCCCTGAGCAGGCACTGTGGCATGGGTTATGGTAGTAGCAGGACAGGACAACTCTCTGTGTCCCAGGTACGTATGTAGATGTTGGCAGTGGCTATGATGGGCTGGGTGAGCCAGTCTTCAGGCCCACAGATGGTACTTGTAGTTAGGTGCCAGTTGAGGTAGTAGCAGCCAGGAGTTTAGAGTTTAGGGCCAACCTCATGCTCCTGGGAGGTGCACTCAAGTGCCCAGTATGGTGGATTGAGTTGGGTAATCCACAAGACCCTGGACTAAGTCCTGTGCTGGTCAAGCTTGTGCTCAGATACCCCAATGATGACAGTAGTCACTAGCTGTAGTGGGCAAGGGCAGAGCATTTCTCAGGTCCCCAGCAGAATGCATGAGTGAGGGGCAGTAGTAGCCACGCTGAGGCCCTGACGTTGCAGAGGTTGGAATTGGCTTTGGTAGCCACGTCTTGGGCTGGGGTATGGGGAATGCACATCCCTCTCATGGCCCAGTCCTGGTACATTTGCCTTCAGCCCTGGCAGTGGCAGTCCTTGCCTAGCTTTTACCTCAGCCCCAGCTACAGGAGCCCCTTCTCAGCTTGTGACTAAGTTTCAGTGGCAACTTGCACCCCACTCACATCCCATTCTCAGTCTCAGTGGCACTTGTGTTCCACCCGGCAGCTACAGCCAGTGCTTTCCTTGCTTGTTTCTTAGCCCCACCTATAGGAGCTTATTCCCAGGTCATCCCCTAGTCCCAGCAGCAACAGCCCAAGTTTCCCTAATGCCTCAGCCTCAGCCTCAGCTAACTACAAGTATCATCTGTGGGCCTGAAGACTGGCTCACCCAGCCCATCATAGCCACTGCCAACATCTACATACAGTACCTGGGACACAGAGAATTGTCCTGTCCTGCTACTACCATAACCCATGCCATAGTGCCTGCTCAGGGGGCCAAGAACTTGTCCACATGCCCAGTCCACTGTGGCCATTACTGGCACCCAAGCAAGCCAAGCAGAGGCCCAAATTAACAATCATTAAAAAGATGCGTCGAAAACAAAATGACAGAAAGCACATATTTCCAATACTAGAAACAGTGAATGGAGCTGCAGATCCTATAATCTTTAAAAGGATACAAATATAAATATTATATAATTATTTTGCCAGTAAATTTGGTCAATAATATAAAACTGATGAATACCTTGAAACTCAATTTCCCAAACTGACAGAGAAGAAATAAAAAATCTGAATGAATAAAATTACATATAAATATTTAATATAAATATATTTAATTTACATATGTAAACTTACATTTATATTTTTTAAAAAACTTTTTACCTAAGTATTTGGCTCACGTATTTGGAATTAAATATTTGGTCCAAATATTTGAAAAAACTTTTTGACAAGTGAAATACTAAGCCCAGATAGTTTCAGTAAGTAAATTTTGTAAAACATTTCTTTTTTAAATACCAATTATATATAAACCTTTTCTGAATTAAGAGAATAAGGTAACACTTCCAAATTATTTTATGATGCCAGTGTTACCCTAATAGAAAACATAACAAAGACCTTACAAAAAATGAAAATTATATTACAATGTTTCTTATGACATAGACTTAACACCCTTTTACATAATAATTCCAAGTAGAGTCCAGCAACATATAAAATATAAAATAGATAATACATTAATACCAGGTGGTGTTTATCCCAGTAATACAAGTTTGGCTTAACATATGAAAAATAAATTAACATAATACAGCATCTTAACAGAATAATAACACAATCATTTCAGCAAATATAGAAAAAGCACTAGACAAAATTCAACCCAATTGCTGATAAAATTCATAACATGCTAGGAATAGAAGAGTCATTTCTTTTCCTGATAAAGACTTTAAAAGTCCTACAGGTAACATCATAACTAATGGTGAATTATTGAATGCTTTCCTCCTAAGACTAGGAACAGTGCAAAGATGTTCATTCTTACTACCTATTTAACATGGTATTAGGTGTCTTCATTAGTGAATAGATGGGGAGGTAGGGCACACAGATTGGAAAGAAATAGGAAAAAATTGTCTTTTTCATGGATATAATAACAACTTTTTTACAAAAATTTGCTGAGGATCTACAACCACAAGATTTATGAAACAAATTTAGAAAAAAAAAAAAAAGGTTACAAGTCAACGTACAAAATTAAATTGTTTCTATCTACTAGGAAAAAGAAAGAACTAAAAATGTATTTACCATAGCATCAGGAAACATGAAATAATGAGGATTTTAAAAATATGCAAGGCATCTATACTGAAATCTTCAAAGTATTGCTGTAAGTAAAGAAGACCTAAATTAATGGAAGAATGATACCATATTCATGGATTGGAAGGCTCAGTTTAATTAAGTGGTCAGTTCTACCAAATTGATCGATCCATGAATTCAATACAATTCTAATTAAAATCACAATGGGGTTGTTAGTAGAAATTGAAAAGTTACTTCTAATAAGGTAATGTCAGTGACCTAGAATAAAACCAGAGTAATTTGAAGAGAGAAGACCAAAATCTGGAGAAGCATACCTAATGTCAGAACTTACCTGAAACTCTTATCAAGTCAGGGTGGTATTAATGTAATGATAAACAGATAATAATTAAACTGTATTATAGATTTTAGAAATATCCATATGTAGATGGTTAACATTTTTCCACAAATGGTGACAAAAAAATTCAATGGAAAAAAGAAAGTATTTTTGACAAATGGTGTTGAAATAACTAGCTAAATATGTGAAAAAAATTATAAAGAATTATCTTCTACTTATGCTGCATAGAATCATTTGAGATGGATCATAGACATAAAAGTAGAAGCTTTTGTAATCTTATACATAACTTTCATTACAAAAACATTGAATGTCACTATGAACTTAGATGGATAGTGATTTCCTAGAAATGATTCCAAAAGCACTAAACATGACCAAAATAAGGATTCAATGGACTTTATAAAAATAAAATGTTTTCTGTTAGTCTATAAACATTATCAGCAAAGTGAAAAGGCAAGCCACATACTATGAAACTGTATTCCCAATATGTGTATCTGAAAAAGGATCTGTATCCAGACTATATAAAAAACTCCTAAAAATCACTAATAAAAAGACAAAACACCTAATAAAAGTGGGCAGTAGACTTCTACAGGAAGTTAGTCTATTAAAGAGAACATAAAAAAGGCAACGAACACATGAAACTGGGCTAATACTATTATTCAACAGGGAAATGTAAATTTAAAACACATTACTATAGCAGCACTCATCCAGTAAAATGAATCAAATGAAAAAGACTGTCAATATCTGTTGTTTATGAGATTGTGGCATAACTAGAACTCTGTTACTGCTGGTGGAAATGCCAAATGATGTTATTAGTTTGGAAAACAGTTGCACAGTTTCTTATAATATTAAAGGTAGACCTCCCATGATTTAACAATTACATTCTAGGTATTTACCAAGAATCGAAAAAACATATGCCTACAAAAAGATCTTAGAAGAATGTTTGTACCAGTTTCATGTCTAATAACTAAGAACTGACAAAGCCATGATTGCCCATCAATAGTAGAATGGATAAATCACTTGTGGTATATTTGTAACATGAAATGCTAATAGGCAACAAAACCAATGTGTTGTTGATATGTACAAAACATATGAAACTCAAAATCTTTAAGTTAGTAAAAGAATAGACAAAAAAATGCATATTATATGGTCTATTTTTGTAGATGACAAGGATAGGCAAAACTATAATGGCAAAAATTGAGCAATGGTCACCCGTAATGGGATGGGATTTGACTGAAAGTAGGCATAAGAGACGTTCTGGATGGCTAGAAATATTCTTTTTCTTTAATAAGTTGGGGATTATGTAGCTTTTATGATCTATAAATTTATTATGATCTGTGCATTTCATTGTATATAAATTTTACTCTCCATCCCCAAAAGTGTGATGGTTGGAGAGTCAGAAAATCTGGATTTGAATTTGAGGTTCTCCACTCACTAGCTTTAGGCAAGTTATACAATTTTACAAAATTGCAGTTTCATGATATGTATTAATAATAATAACTTCAGAGTTATGATGAGAATCAATAAGATAATACATGTAGAAAATTTATGAGACAGCTAAGTGCCCAATAAAGATGTTATTATAAAAATGGAACATGATTTTTAAAAGTTATTAATATAAATAATAATTACTATGAAGCCAAATGTCATTAATAATCAACAATGTTATCATTTAAATGATTCTTTATAATGTACAAATTGAGTATTTGAAGATAACATAATGTCTCATTAAAAGGATACATTGAAATCATAATTTAAAAGGAAAATAACCTATAATTAAAAATCTACCCATCTGACAAAGGTCTAATATCCAGAATTTACAAGGAACTTAAACATATTTACAAGAGAAAAAACAACCCCATCAAAAAGTAGGCAAAGGATATGAAGAGATACTTCTCAAAAGAAGACATTTATGTGGCCAACAAGCATATGAAAAAAAGCTCAGCATCACTAATCATCAGAGACATGCAAATCAAAACCACAATGAAATACCATCTCATGCCAGTCAGAATGGTGATTATTAAAAAGTCAGGAAACAATAGATGCTGGTGAGGCTGTGGAGAAATAGAAATGCTTTTACACTGTTGGTAGGAATGTAAATTAGTTCAACCACTGTGGAAGACAGTATGGCAATTCTTCAAGGATCTAGAACCAGAAATACCATTTGACCCAGCAATCCCATTACTGGGAGCTCTCATATAAAGTTTCAGGCTTCTGACCTCATCTTGCATATGTAAAATCTGACAGTTTCAGATTGGAATTGCTCACTTCCACCAGATAACAATTAACTGGAACCGAGTAGCAGATCTTCCATTTAGAGGGCATACCTCAAGTTTTCCAAAGACACCACCTGACCAGCCTCATTCAAGTTACCTGCTTAGAGTTTAACAAACCCTCCTCAGGAAAAGGAAATAAGTCACAAACCAAGGAGAGAAACTGCATTTGGCACTCTGCTTTTGTTTAATAGACACTAAATATTTGAGGAAGGGAGGAAAACAAGTAGGAAATAAATGTCTGACAGAAAGAACTCTTGCTTCCAACTTTCCCACTTCAACAGCTATTCAGTAATGCCCAACGTCAAGTCTGCCTGTTTTTCAATGTTGTGCCTGGGTAGGCATTGAGTTATTATGTTAGCATACTACCTTACTCATTTACTACATCTCTACTTCCAAGTGTTGTCCTTTTGAAGTACCTCTTGTGAATGTCTTGGAGTAAATACTTATGTGAATGTTGTTTCCTTGATTCAGAAAAAGTTTGACATATTAAAATGCAAATCTTTGTTTGATTTTTACACAGGCTGAAGAGATCACTTTAACAATTGGCCAGGCATTTGACCTGGCATACAGGAAATTTCTAGAATCAGGAGGAAAAGATGTTGAAACAAGAAAACAGATCGCAGGGTTACAAAAAAGAGTGAGTAAACTAAGCTTGTTGTTTTACATTTGTGTGATATATAAGTACAGGGAAACTTGCATATCATCAAACAAATTTAGAAGGCCTGCCATTAAATTTTCCCCACACTGACTGATTGGAACTGCTTTCACTGTGTTCCTATAATTTTTCATTCCTGATCCCCTGCACAGTTTTTTTTTTTTTTTTTTTAACTATTTTATATTGAATTCCCACAAGAACTTAGTGTTCTCATGTGACTTTGCTTCACTTCCTGATGCTTCTCATGGGGATCAGAGCAGCAGAAGCAGCAGATGCTGGGTAAGTGGTTTTCCATGGAGATCAGATTCCTTTGTAATTAAATTATGCCCTTTCTCCACTCTTCAAAATCATCATAAGCAAATTTCACTGTCTTGCGGTTATACTCCAAGATTATGGGTATAGATTGCACAGTCCAACAAGAAAACACGAAGTTGAGGCATTAGGAACATAAAATTTGCACACACATAAAAATATATTATAAATTTAAGTCTTTGCAATGAACTAGAGTCCTCTAACATTTCCAATGCTTATTAAAATTTTATATAATACAAAATCCTAATCATAACTGTAGCCAGTATTTTCTAAGAAAAAAAAAACAGAAAGTTATTCAATAATCATTTTCTTTTTAGATCCAAGATTTAGAAACAGAGAATATGGAACTTAAAAATAAAGTACAAGATTTGGAAAACCAACTAAGAATAACTCAAGTATCAACACCTCCAGTGAGTATACTGATTATGTGTATGTTTTCCTTAGAAACAAGATTCCGTGGTGATAAAACATCTCCAGATGACTAGTTCTTCAATATTTCATATAATACTTTGGGATCAGTGATTTTAAAGTAAACATGGATAAAGAAGAAAGCTGCTAAGCAGTTTAATTTAAAATTACCTAGTTAGTTCAAACCAGAGTTGTTTTCTATTTTGCTATTTTCCTCTGAGTTTTCCAATGTAATTCAGCCCTTAACTTAGTCTTAACTTTTATTAAATAATGTAATTTTTCTCTTTGTGGCATAATCTTCTTTCATTTCTATTAATTACTATTTGTTGGATTAGATTTAATGACCTATGCCAGTCTCCCCTTGAAGTGCTGAACTTCATTATAGGAATTCAACTGTGAGCAAGACTGAACCTGGTTTCTTAATATAACATAGTAAGGGTTCCCACTGAGTGTGAGGCAATTGTATTTCAAACATTAAAATTAGTGGTATTCTCTGCAGACAAAACTCAAGGCTTTTTAGTTAAAATATTTAGTCTGACTTGTCACAGTTTTGAAATCCTTTTCTCAATACCGTGTATGATATCATTATTATGTGATTTTGGCAAAGAGAATTTATTGGAGGGAGGTGGAATTTAAAACAATATTTTTTTCTAGGCAAAATATATTCAGGAGAATTTTTTTTTCAGTTTGAGTCATCTATACTACTGATATTCTCTATTAAAGTATATTGATTATTCTTCATTTAAAAATATTTAATGTCTAGGACAGACACAGTGGCTTATATCTGTAATCCCAACACTTTGGGAGGCCAAGGCAGGCAGATCGTTTGAGCCCAGGGATTCAATACCAGTCTGGCAACATGGTGAAATCTTGTCTCTACAAAATGTTACCCAGGAGTGTTGGCACATCCCATGATAGCACCACTGCACCCCCACCTGGGTGACAGAGAAAGATCCTGTCTCAAAAAATTAATATCTAACTTATAACATAATACTATGAACTGAAAAAAGAAATTTGTTACAATTTTTTTTATGGAAGCTCATTGTGCTTCAATACCTAGGGTGTTCATTTTTAAAATATCTAATACTGTGACTGGAAACTATCATTCTCAGCAAACTGGCACAAGAACAGAAAATCAAACACTGCACGTTCTCACTTATAGATGGGTGTTGAACAGTGAGAATACATGGACACAGGGAGGGGAGCATCACACACTGAGGTCTGTTGGGGGGGAACTAGGGGAGGGACAGCAGTGGGTGGAGAGTTGGGGAGGGATAACATGGGGAGAAATGCCAGATATAGGTGATGGGGATGAAGGCAGCAAACCACATTGCCATGTATGTACCTATGCAACAATCCTGCATGTTCTTCACATGTACCCCAAAACCTAAAAATGCAATAAAATATATATATATATATATATATATATATATATATATATATAATATCTAATACTAGAATCATTTACCAGCTCATCACTATGAAAAAGAATGTTTCTATAGAAGTTTCATTTAGGCTTTCAAACTTGACACATTCTGGAAATGGGTCAACAAAATGATCTTTCCTGTAAACTAGCATTTTTCTACCTCCTATATGAAAGAATGAGTATTTCCATTGCTTGGCAGATGGTTTGTGCCAGTAGGGCTGCTATGGTCTTGAAGAAAGAGGTTGGGACTGAGGTACTGACATATCTATGCTGGAGCATCCTCTTCAAGTTCTGGTTTTATTATGATATTCCTTCTTACTTTTTCTTGTCCCTGTTTGCAGGATTATGATTTTTTTCTTGCCTCTCTCACTCCAAGGTACAGAGCATCAGCTCAAACTTGTTATTCAGCCTTCTATTCCAAGATGGAACACACATCCTTTTGGGTCTTGTTGAAATTAGTATTATAAGCCATGTTGTGAAATATGCTAGGAGAATGAGAATAAATATACGTCATTTATATGAAGGAGAAGCAACTTTTTCAAGGAGTTTTGATAATGTAGTTGTTTCTGGAATTCATCACATATGAGGAGCAGCTTTGCATCAGTTTTTTTATTGGCAAGGGAGTAAAATAAGCTGTATCAACTTTTTGGTTGCAAACCCAATGCTCATCATTGTGTTTCCTCTTTATCTGTGGAAGAATATTTGGGAGGAGCAAAGAGGTTTCAAACATATTATTAAAACTGCATTCTACCTTTATTTATCTTCCCAAAGCAGACATTGCTCTGAGAAGAAGGTGGATCAGGGTCAGGATTATGAATGTGCATTGCTGATCTCATAGGGTTACTTAGGCAGCTTCAGAAGTGACAAAGGGCAGGAAGAATGACAAGATGACCCTTGCTTCAATTTCTTTGACCATTTGGCTAGAACAGCCATTTCAAGTGAAAAGCATGCAAGTTGGTATATAAATGAAACATAGCCTGTCTGTAAGCATAATTTATTTATTTAGCAATTCTCATTAGTGGAGCTAGTTATATACAGACAGTAAAAATATAGAACTAACCATGTTTTAAACTGAATTAGCACTCCTGAGGTTATGTTATGCAATAATTATTTTAGGCATTGTGTTCATCTCAGCCAGGATTAATCTGAATAAAATGCTTCAAAAACTGCAACTAAGAGGTTAAATTTGAAAAGAAATCATTTTCTTTGAATCACTTTCTTGCACTTAGTTCATATATGTAGAAAACTTATTGTATCCTTGATCATTATGGAAAGACAAATTATAACTTTGCAATCTACTTATATTCTTTTGTCATGTAGTATCATTGTCGATACCTTTCCTTTAACTTTAAAAAGTATTTGTCATGTGGCTTTGTAGCTCCTAAAATCTTATCATTTTTTTTTAATTGTTAATATGCTGGAAGATGTACATCTTCATTAAGATAGAATCTGGAGGACATTGTACTAAGTGAAATACACTAGGCACAGAAAGACAAATATCACATGATGTCACTCATATGTGGAATCTAAAAAAGTGAAACTCATAGAGGCAGAGAGTAGAATGGTGGTTACCAGGGACGGGGGCAGAGTTGTGGAGAAAGGGTCTAGAAGATGATCAAAGGATGCAAAATTTTAATTAGACAGGAGAAACAAGTTCAAGAGATTTCTTGTACAACATGGTGATAATAGTTAATAACAAGGTATTATACACTTGAAAATTGCCAAGAGTAGTTTCAATTGTTCTCACAACAAATAAATACGTGAAAATAGAATTTATTTGATTTTTAAAAGAAAGTGAACTCAGGCATTTTAAAATTGCTAAATTTGGGCCAGGCGTGGTGGCTCACGCCTATAATCCCAGCACTTTGGGAGGCTGAGGCGGGTGGATCACAAGGTCAAGAGATCGAGACCATCCTGGTCAACATGGTGAAACCCCATCTCTACTAAAAAAATACAAAAATTAGCTGGGCATGGTGGTGCAGCCTGTAGTCCCAGCTACTCGGGAGGCTGAGGCAGGAGAACTGCTTTAACCCAGGAGGCAGAGGTTGCGGTGAGCCGAGATCGCACCATTGCACTCCAGCCTGGGTAATAAGAGCGAAACTCCATCTCAAAAAAATAAAAAATAAAACAAAATAAAATTGCTAAAATTTAAATGTAAAATTAAATGCTAAAATTTAAAGGGTAAACTGATATCTAACCAATTCAAATGATTTAAAAAACATTGTTACAGCATTTGCTAATGTGCTTCTTATTAAAAAACAGTTTTGCCTCTCATTTCCAATTTTAGTTATGTAGCTATGAAATAAACTAGTAGAACACTAAGTACAGCTTATTTTTTATATCTATTAAAATGAGCTCCCAAATTCCTGATATTAAAATAAATTAACATAAAATTAGTAACCTATAATTATTTTTGAAGATTTCTTAATGATTCATACTATTGAATTTGAAAAAGACTTTCAAATTGCAAATAATAAATTGTGAATTTAAAATATAACTTATTTAATAGCTTACCATATATCTACAATAAAGCAAATTTCTGTTAAGTTAGAAATATTTTACATCTGTTCTTTCTTGTGAAATTTGAACATTAGTTTTATAGGACACACAGCAGGAACATGAAGTACCTTCCAGAGTGCCCCCATGGCTAGCAAAGTAAACGCTTAATGAGTTTATAACCCTGGAAATAAGACTCTTATGGGTTTTATGTGTTTGTTTTGAGCTCAGAGGACTGAGGATTAGAATGTTCCAAAATTACTAAAGTTCTCATCAGGTTGTTTAAAGGATTAGAGGCAGTGATCTATACATTCATTAAAGAAGCATTGAAGTGAATTATGAATCCCATTATGCATATTGAATTACAACATAGGTATTCGTAATGGGATTCATAACATGGTATGGTGTATACAATTAATTTGATATCTGATAAGTTTTTAGTGGTGAAAGGAGCCCCAACCGCAGAAAACTCTTCACAACTGACCGGCCCAAGACAGGTCTTGATCCTATTGGAAGCCAAATTTTTCAAGTTAACGGGAAAGTAACACTTTTGTCAAAAAACTCAAATTTAAGTGTAGTTATCTATAAATGATTTAATGCTATAATTTGGTTCATAAAAATAAACATTAGCACAATAATGTTCTGAAATGTCAGGATATGCTGGTCTAACACAATGTAGTTCACACTAAGCAATTGCTCGTCAAATAAAAGACATCTTTAATCTTAGCTTTAATACAGTCTCTTGAGGAAAGGAAAAGAAAAAAGAATTTTGGGAGCTGTGGAATTAAAAGTAATGTGAAAATGAAAATAATGTAAATCACTCATATAGATGTTGTTTTCCTATCAGTTTGTGATGAAGTAGAAGATGAAGTCAGATATGGCAAGCAACAGAAACATTTTTTATAAAATTTGACTAGACTGGGCATGGTGGCTCACACTTGCAGTCACAGCCCTTTGGGAGGCAGAGGTGGGCTGATAGCTTGAGTCCAGGAGTTGGAGACCAGGCTGGGCAACATAGCAAAACCCCGTTTCTATCAAAAATAGAAAACTTAGCTGGGCATGGTGATGCATGCCTATAGTCTCAGCTACTTGGGAGGTGGAGGTGGGAGAATTGCTTGAGCCTGGGAGGTGGAGGGTACAGTAAGCCTGGGAGGTAAAGGTTACAATGAGCCATGATCATGCCACTATATTCCAGCCTGGGTGACAGAGTGAGACCTTGTCTCAAAAACAAACAAACAACTACAACCAAACAAAAACTTGATTGGATAACTAGAAAATGACAAGCTATCTTCCCCAACAAGAGGTCCAAAGTTAAAGTTGAATTTTGTAATACAAGACAATTATTCAAAAGTACCAAATCTTCTAAAAAATATAGTCTTATTGATGTTGATATCTTTATTCTATTTTAAGTCATAAATTTGAAATGTAATTATACGTTTTAATGCAGTAGAATGATCTACATGGACACCTTTGTACTTTAATGAGTCTCTGCTTAGGTGAGAACATAGATTTGTTTTTCCACTTTCCTCAGAGACACCCTAAAGGAAGGTTGGTATTTCTTAGAAAGTTTGTCAGTCATGGCTGGGTGCGGTGGCTTACGCCTGTAATCCTAGCACTTTGGGAGGCTGAGGTGGGTGGATCATGAGGTCAAGAGATCAAGACCATCCTGGCCAACATGGTGAAACTTCGTCTCTACTAAAAATACAAAAATTAGCTGGGCATGGTGGCACACGCCTATAGTCCCAGCTACTCAGGAGGCTGAGGCAGGGGAATCACTTGAACCCAGGAGGTGGAGGTTGCACCAAGCCAAGATCACACCACTGCACTCCAGCCTGGTGAAAGAGCAAGACTCCGTCTCAAAATAAAAAACTAAACAAAAGAAAGTTTGTCAGTCATTTATATTTTATATACATCAACAGAAATTGGTCATACTGATGGATTTTGAAGTTGCAAACTAAGTAATTTTAAGTTGAGACCTTGAATAAAAATATTCAAAACTTCTAGAAAGTTCCCTCAGGGTTTTATGGTGTGCATTTTAGTTTTGGTTTTTCTCTTCCTCATCCCACTACTTCATCACTGGGATTTTGAGATTGTTCTTGGAAGCAGACCATATGTTACAATGCATTTTATTTTGATTTTCATTTTATCTCACTTGTCTATTGTATACATTTGATATAGTTGTGATCTGCTATGGAATCTTAGAAAATGTGTACTGAAAATGTAATATTTCTATATGTCTAGGCTCTTGGGTTTTTACAGTTTATATATTTCAGATGTTAAAGGCTTTACATCCCATGAGGAAGAGAGGTTGGTAATAAATACACAAATATTTCAATAAATAAAGGTTAAAATTTAGATCTTATATATACTATGAATAAAACAAAATACAGCAGAATATAAGAGAATGATTGAGAGTTTTGTTTAGAGAAAGTGATCAGGGAAGGAAGCCCTTTCTAAGGAGGTAGCATTTGAATTGCAACCTGAATGATAAAATGTTAGCAAATGCAACAGGCTGAAAACAATAACAAGAATTTTGCAACTGCAGTGTAGTGACTGAAAGTCATAGCAATTGGAGAGGACATTGAAGAAAGACTCAGAGTCTAGATATAATAGGCCTTCATAGGCAATGGTAATAGATTTTTTTTTTTTAATGCAATATGTCACTTGAAGATTTTAAATGTGGATCATTTGGCTGCTATATGCAGTATGGGCTGTAAAGAGAACAAAGTGATGTCCCAGAAATAGACATTTCAGTAGTCTAAGAGAAGGGTAAATTGGACTATAATTCTACCTGTGGAGATTATGGGCAGAGCTTGATTTTTGACACATTTTGAAAGTAGAGCTTGCAAAATTCACTAATGGATTGGTTGGGGGCAGTACATGCACACATGCAAAAAAGGACCAGGAATGTCCCTTCCAGTTTAATCCTGTACATGTGGGTAGTGATGCCATTTTCTGTAATAGATATGACTGGGGAAAAGTGAGTGATAAAGAATCAATGTTTCACTTTTGCCTACGTTATTTAGACAGCCAATTGGAGATGCTTATTAGATGGTTGAATATGCAAATCTGAAATTCAAAGAGAAGATCTGGTTTCATGATATAATGCTTGAGTGAAAAAAAAAGTTTGTCCTTTTTTACTGTCATTGTTTATTGTTCAGTTAATATGCCCTATATAAATTTGGTTACTGTGAGTTTATGTAATTGAGTTCTAGCTAAATAAAATAATATGAGACTACTTTTTTGTTCAGTATTAAAATCAGACATTCCTAACAGTAAAAAGTATATCTTTAATATTTGCTTCATACCTTTTCACTTAAAACCAATTGTTCATATGCATAATAAATGGAGACTACTCCTATTTCTCACTTTCTCATATAAAACTTGATGTGAATATGTGACACTTCATGTATATAAAATATTTTTTACTCATCTGTAAACCGAATATTTACATATCTTCTAAATACCACATGATTGGATCAATCATGGGTTCTTTTTCTAGCAAATGAAATCGACTTCAATAGTACCTATATTACATACCTCTGTTTAATACTGAAATTGTGGAAATCTTTTCACTGGTTTTATAAATTGGATCCTTATTTTATACAGTCACTTAGATACACTGAGAAATTTCCATTACTTGACTATGCTGTTTGCTTTTTGCTGTGTTCTAGTGGTTTGGCAATAGATTAGAGGCTGGGTTTTCCACCATTTGGTACTAATTATCTAGGAACAATCTGATTTCCATTTATTACATTCATATGGCAATGTTGCCTACATTTATATTAGAAAAAAAAGTTTATTCTGCCCTCGTAGCCTCATAGCCTCATGAATACCTGCAGAAGATTGTTTCATTGTAAGATGTGGGCATCACAAGTTAAATCAAAACGTTCCTCCTGATTCTTGTATCTGGGTACTTTCATTTTACTCTTCTGACTATAGAAGGTTTTAACCAAACCAGACTGTTGCCAGGAAGTTAAGTGAATAAAATTGTAGTCCTAGGGAATACTGGGCTTTCTATTGCTGAGTAGAACAAATGTCTTCCTTTCAATTAAACCTAGTGTTAGATAAAATTATTTCTTTACATAATCAACTGTGTGGCCACTGATTAGACTTGATAGGACAATTATAAAAATGCGTATTTCATTGTGGGTAAACAATGTACCTATTTATTTCCCTCTAGTGTTTTCTCTACTACTATTGAAGTCAGAATGGGCAAGAGCAGATTGTGAAAGATCTTAATTACACAACAAGCTGAATGTGAATCTTTAAACAAAGGCATAAACTTTAAACATGAATTGGTTCAAGAACATTTGATGCCCACAAAAAATGATTACCATTCCACAATTTCACTTTCATAATTGTTAGTTGCACAAGATAATTCTGAAAGCATAAACCCTGTCTAATGGGAAGAATAATATGTTCCCATTCCAGTTCTGATCATAAGTACCTGGTCAAGTCATTTAGCCTCTCCTTATTTCAGTTTTCCACTTTGTGGTACAATTATATCCATTTAACTGTCAAGATTCTTGTGAAAAGTATAAGATAGTAGGTCTTACAACTAAGAGACCAATATAAACCAACTGTAGATGTAGAAATCCGAAAAAAAAACACAGACCTTGTGCTATAATTTCTAAATTAGATAAGTTATTACTTTTAAACATTATTTAAAAAGTGATATTGAAGATATGTTATAACAATGAACTTTAAAAATATGAATCGGCAAGATAATCTAGAAAGATCTGCTAGAACATTTTATACTATTTATTATCTTTCTCCATCTTTAATGTTATTTATAGTTTTCCAGGTTTTTTAACTAGAAAAAATTAATTTAATATATAAATGTAAGGGAATTTATTTCTTAATTCTAAATAGAATTTTGAGCTCTGCCATTTTAATAATTGTGATAAATTATATTTTAATCTTGACATTTTTGTTTTATGTTTAAAGAGTCTTTGGAGATTTGTATTGTCAGTGCAATTAAAAGCACAACATAAAAATTCAGTATAATCATAATGTTTCTATAGATATTACTACAGAATTTCTTAATCTTAAAAGCAGTGTTTCTGTTGTTATTGTTTAAATGTGTTTAATATTTACTAATAGAATTCAAACACTTTTATGATATTTCTTCTTATTGTCACATTTATATAAAACTTAAGGTTGAAATATTCACCATTGCCTAAATACACAAAGACACTACTTACTGAGAAAAAGAACTGCAAATGGGGAGGGATAGCATTAGGACAAATGCCTAATGCATGCGGGGCTTAAAATCTAGATGACTGGTTGATAGGTGCAGCAAACACCATGGTACATGTATACCTGGGTAACAGACCTGCATGTTCTGCACATGTATCCCAGACCTTAAAATAAAATAATAAGAAGAAAAAGAGCTACAAAAGCATAGCAACAACAGTTCTCAAACATGGATACTCATTATTAGTATATCTGAATAACCTAACAACTTCTGCATAATTAACATGTAATTTTTGAGCACAGAATTCACTTTAGTATAATAATTCAGATTCTGTGCACGTTCCTAAAGAAAAAAGACACTTGGAACTATGACCATAAATGAGTTGGTTGAACAGTGGTGCCATGTACTTCTGTAAGTCAGTCCAAAAAATATGTTTCCTAGCATCTGTCAGAATACTCACAGAAAGCCCAGAATAAAATTTCTTAAACTGGTTTTCTTCTAAACAATGTATTTAATTACTTAATCACATAAACATCTTCAACCAGTTAAAAACAACAGCCTAAAAAAAGACTAGTTCCAGAACCTTGAAACTTCAGTGCAAAATTGTCACTGTTTGCCATTTAGGTGCTACATCTGCATGTTCATATCTTTATTGAATAGGCCTAACCATTTAGTACAGAATCAAGCACTAAATTTGCCCATGTATTTAAATGTGCTGGACTTACATTTCATTTTTATGGGGAATTAGATATAATATCTGATTCCTTGACTTGAATTGCTTCTAGGTTAGGAATCAAAAACTCAAACTTCAATATGGCGCAGATTATGACACTGAAGTGTGAAATGGGCATATGGAAGGAGTGATAAATTTGAAATCACAGGCTAACTTTAAAGACACAGCAGATATTCAATACCAGTCAATTATTTTCATGCAAATATGTGGGCCCATTTTCTAGATTTTCTAACTTGTGGAGAAAAGTTCTGGATTTTATTGTGTAATGTATTTTATATATAGTAATTTATTTTTAATTTTAAAATTGTTACTGATACATATTAGTTGTATATGTTTGTGGGTACAGATGATATTTTGATACCTGCATACAAAGTATAATGATCATGAGGGCAATTGCAATATCCATCACCTCAAACATTTATCTTTTCTTTGTGTTGGGAACAACTAATTCTATACTTTAAAGACCTATGTGATCTAAACAAAAAAATGCCAAATTACTGATGACCCAAAGAAGACCTGTGAGGGATAGTTTTGGAGTCTTAAACTCTAGCTACCAAAACTGTTGACATGATTAAATATCCCTGATTTACCGTTTTGAAATTGAAAAAAAATACCATCTTAATTGTAGTATATAAGTACTTGATTATTTTTATATTATATACATTCTTCATTTCTGTAAATTTACCTCCCCAGAGGAAGGCATACTATGAGAATACATACTGCAGACAACATGATAAAAATAACAGAGCACTTTCAAGTATGGTTATTTTAACCTTCAGTTTGTTTTCAGGTACCTAGTAAAGAATTTCAGCCAATATATGTTGTAAAATATATAGAGTATTACCATTTATATTTTAATTCAGATAATATCAAGGACAACTTCCACTTACTATATTATCTTTACTCAGTACAGATAGCCTTATCAATTAACAGTTTAAGTAAAAAGATGCTCTAGTATAAATTAGACAATAAATATTCATAGACACTAATGTGTTATGTAGAGTATTTGGGAACAAAAACCAAAAATTTTCCTTCAAGGAACTTACAAGTTTAATCTATAATTAAAAATGTGACCACCAGCACAGAATTATACAGTAAGTTATATTGAACAAAAATAGATTTTAAAAATAGCATACATACACATCTCTACATAGATAGCTGGAGGTTTATTACAATGGAGATCAATAAAGAAATCAAAAATTACATATATATGCATATTAATAGAATGATTAGTTATATAACTCAGACTATCAGAGATTTTGCTTCCACACTGAACCCTTCCCTCAACTTAATCTCTCACTTTACATGGCTTTCTTTTTCCTTCTGCTTCCAGAAATATGTGAAGAAGGGCCTCCTAGCTTAAGGACATACCTCAGACTTGTTGGTCCTTCCAATTCTAATTTTACTTACTGCCTTTTACAATAAAGTTTATCAAAAATCAGATTTTTCTTGGCTGCCTGAATTTTTAAAGTCCCATTCATCTTTAGTGGTGAAAGATCTCTGAAATGTGATTTGCAGTTAAGGAATGTGGCTCCTGGCTGGAATTGAAAGTACAATCTTTCTGCCCTGAGCATAGGCAGTTACAAAGGCTTTGCCTGGCAAAGCTCATCACATTGTATTTGGTGGGAGAAAAGTGCCCTGGTCACATTGTATTTGGTGCAGTTTGGAGGAACTGAATGTAGTACTTAGGCCCTCTGGCCAGCCATGCTCTTGTGTGTATCTGCACTTATAGCCCAGGCAACTTCATTCAGTGGCCTCCTTTTAGGGAGCCTTAGGTGCCTTTTCTGGGACCGCCTTATTTGAGGGACTTGGAGACCACTTTTCTCAACTATGACTCAGTATTCAGTACTTTTCTACTGCTAGCCGTTCCCTTTTCCCTCCCACTGTCTCTTGTCTGAAGAAAACCCTTAGGAACCTTTTGTTCAGAAGTCCCTAAGTAATGAGACAATGCTTCACTTCTGCAGTGATACTTCTGACCCTTGCTTAGTGCCATTCTATGAGGAAAATGGAGCATTGATGGAACAGGCACCTTCTCTGTGGTCTCTTGCTTATACTATAGCAGTAAATGAATAAAGGCTTGATTATTACTTCCATTTTGGCTTGCTGTTTAATTGGCCACGTGACATCTGGCAGCTCAGCTCTCTCCAGCTCAGCTCTTAACAGTAGCTTTCCATGCTGTAATGGAAATAGCCCCTAAAAGTCATGCAACTACTGATGTTCAAACCCAGTACATTACTTGCTTATTATTATCGTTCTGATTCATTTGAGATGCTTGACAATCACCTCTTCTCATCCCCCAAAGTCTACAATTTGGAACTTCTCATGGCTATGGAAAGGGCACGATGACTAGAGTCAGACTGTTTTGAATTTTGAATTTGCTTTCTACTTCATATAAGAATGTCACTGGCCGGGCGCGGTGGCTCACGCCTGTAATCTCTGCACGTTGGGAGGCCGAGGCAGGTGGATCACAGGTCAGGTGTTTGAGACCAGCCTGACCAACATGGTGAAACCTTGTCTCTACTAAAAATACAAAAATTAGCCAGGTGTGTTGGCGTGTGCCTGTAATCCCAACTACTTGGGAGGCTGAGGCAGAAGAATCACTTGAACCTGGGAAGCGAAGGTTGCGGTGAGCTGAGATTGCGCCGCTGCACTCCAGCCTGTGTGACAGAGTGAGACTCCGTCTAAAGAAAAAAAAAAAAAAGAGTGTCACCAAGAATCTGTGGACCTTAATTCTCATGTGTTTATTATAATAAAAACATAATATTACTACTACTGATAACTTCAAAGAATGTTTTGAGGATTAAATATAAAATGTATGTTGTAACCCCTTTTGAAAATTCTACAAAGCCATAACTTTTTTACAACAGTTTTCTCCTAGTTCTGTGACTGTTCTCTCATTACTTTCCTTTTCCCATTTCATTATAGAAGCCCTCTCCAAAATAAATCTTTATGCTTTCTTCATTTTTCTCTCCATTTTCTTCCTCTCGGGTCCTGATTAATGCAATATTCTATTTAAAATATCTAAAAATGTAGTATTTCAGTAAAAAAAGATCAAATTAAGCAATCCACAATCTAAGGACTATGACATAGGAAAATCAACTCTATGTTTTAATTTTAGTAAAGTTACTGTGAAATGATCTTATCATCTTAACAAAACACTATTTTTCAAGTAAATTTCATGTATCCTTTTTCCCTTCCTCCTTGCCTTCTGTTCTCTTAGGATATTTCTCTTTCTGTCATTCCTTTACAGCTGCTGCACAAAATGTCTGGTCATGAGCAACATGGGTTTCAGAGATGCTCATCCTCTTTCTGGCGTAGTAGTGGTGATTCATCTCCCTGTCTCAATATTTCTTCCATCTCTGTCACTCCTGTCAACTCGCCTGATTCAAGACTATCACTGGGACTGTTAATACCACCACCTTCTAAATGTGGCTTTCCCAAGCCAGTCAGTGAGAGCAGCATCCCAAGACCTCATGTAATTTGCTAAGCAGATAACTCTTTTTTATTATCCCACTTATTTTGTTTAAACTCCGCCAAAATGTGCTATTTACAAAGTTATCAAAAATTTAGATATATCTTGAATCAACGTGATGTGATCTGGAGCCTTTATGTGCCATTTTTGTTTTATTTGATTACCTGATACTAGAAAGTTTCAAGTATAGGGTTGTGATAGTGTAGAAATTTACAAAGGATCTATCAGATATTGCAATTGGGAAATTGGATCATTGGTAAAAGCAATCTCAGTAGAGTTCAGTGCAAAAAGAGCAAAATCTGGATTGCTAAGAGTTAAAGATTGAATGAAGTAAATATTGGGACAGAAAGTGTAGTATCTCTTTCAAAGAGCTTAGCCTTGAAGGAAAAAGAAAGAGATGAGAGGCTGGAAGATTAAAGAGGGACAGAGTAAGTAAATTTTTGGTTGGTTTGTTTTGCTTTTAATGACAGCCAAGATTTTAGAATTTTTGTATCCTGGAAAAGAGCAGAGATATAGAAGTGAGAGGGGATACAGGAATGGGATAATTAAGGGAATAGTATTGCTGAGTAAGAGGAAAGAGGTAAGGGGATACAATAAACAAATTGTTATAGAAAGGGGGATGACAGCAATTTTCCTGCATGAAAACTAATATACTAACAATTATTTTAGCTGAGTAGTAAATCCATCACTCTCTACACACATAAGCCTCATTTTTCATCACCTGCATCATCTGTGAATCAGAAAAGTAAACATATTCTGAGAAATCTAATTTTAATATGAACCACTCTAAGCAATCTTTGTTCACATTCTCACAGGAAAAGCAAATTTTTCATCACTATTCCTCTCAAAATAGAAATTCTCTTTTTTTTTAATCCCTGATCCAATCAGATGGTTTTCAAAGGAGATTATACATATATGCCTATTGTCCCCTGTTTGACAAAGTGATGAATGTCTAATTTTTATATTACTTCTTGGCTACAACTTCATGAGATTTTTATTTATCTGTCCCTATATGTGTTCAGTTCTGGCCCAGACTGTTGTCAGAAAACTCAATGATTTGGGCAGTACATAGGTGATTATTAATTTAGTTTATAAGATAGCTATTTACTACAGAAAACTTGATGAAATCTTTCAAGAATAAAATGTACTGCAATGACTATCAGTTTAGTTATAAATACAAACTAAAATAAATCCTACTTTTGAGAATGCAAAAAAAATCAATTGCATTTGAATGCTTATATTTAAGAAGGCAAGTCACTTATGTCTACTTATTCCTGTTTAAAATGTAATCTTATGCAGAGTATCTTACTGAAATCATATTTTTATGTGAATAGTTTATAATATATCTAAGTCTCTGTTACAAGTAGCAAGCACTTCTATATATCCAAAACATTCACTGTATCTTTTATATCTATCTGGAATAATATGTTACCATTTTTGCAGAAATTTTCTATTGCTTTCTTCTTAATGAGCATTTATCGTAATTAATAGAACCATATGAAATTGCCAATACTTAACTATTTTTGTTCTACAAAATGACAAACTCTTATGATTCAACTGAATTTGTTGTTTATATATGTTACATATGCATATGAAATATTTAGCATTACAATGTGTCTATATGAAATACTACCCTAATTCGTATTATTTTCATTGCAGGTAGGCAGTATGACACCTAAGTCGCCCTCCACTGACATCTTTGATATGATTCCATTTTCTCCAACATCACACCAGTCTTCGATACCTACTCGCAATGGCACACAGCCACCTCCAGTGCCTAGTAGATCTTCTGAGATTAGTAAGCTTTCTCAACAAATCAATGTTCCTTGTTATATTTGTGTATATTTAAAATTATACATTTTAAATGTATAATTAAGACTGTGGGAAATTACGTATCTTAACAACCTCACTTACAATTTTAATTATTAAAGTATTATTTTTCTGTATGTATAAATTTCCTTAATTATATTTTACTTTATAATTCAGACTATACTACTAAAGACATCTCTATTTGCAACTTTTACCTATTGTGTGAACAATAATATTATGTATTACATAATAATATAAAATATTTAATTATATATCACTGTTTGAGGATTATATTTTAATTTTTTACTTTATTAAAAATAACTGGTGGTAATTATATTAATTTTGACAAGTTTAATAGAGCTGGCTAAAATATTTTTGTCATCATAGGGTTTATGAACTTTTTTAGTTGAAAAAATTACATAAATTATATGAATTTCATGAGCATATTAACCTTTTGTAAGGGTTTTTTCCTATCTAAAATGCTATAAATTCATTGCTTTTCTGTTTTATCTTTTATATATCTGGAATGAGCATTAAAGTCTCTATCTGATGAATTAGAAAACATCTAACAGATGCTCATTTTCAATATCTTGACTGTAATATATATCCATCTGTGCCCTGTGACAGAAACTGAAAGAATAAATCTCAATGGTCATGAATCAGTCACTATGTCTAAAAGGAAACTGAAAAAAGGAGGGTTTTACACAATCTGCTTGATAGCATACTGTCTAGTTTACATTAAGTCATTGTGAATATAACTTGAAGTTTTAGCTTAAGACTTTAATACATGGCAGGGCCCATATTATATTTGTTTCCTCCATGGAACTTAAAATACATTGCTCATGTTAGGTATTCAATATATGTTAGAGGACTAATTTGTGAATACAAAGTAACAAGACTAGTGTATTAGTCTGTTTTCACACATCTGAGACTGGGTAATTTATAAGCGAAAGAGATTTAATTGACTCACAGTTCTGCATGGATAGAGGCCTCAGGAAACTCATTGTCATGGCAGAAAATAAAGGAGAAGCAAGGCACATCTTACGTGGCAGCAGAAAAGACAGTGCATTCAGGGGAAACTGCCACCTTTAAACCATCAGATCTCATCAGACCTCCCTCTCTATCATGAGAACAGCAAGGGGGAAATTTCCAGCATGATCCAATCACCTCCCACCAGATCCCTCCCTCCGTAAGTGTGGATTGCAATTTGAGATTAGATTTGGGTGAAGACACAGACCCAAACCATATTATTCCACTTCTTGCCCCTCCTAAATCTCATGTCCTTTTCACATTTTAAAACTAATCATGCCTTTGCAACAATCTCTCAAAGTCTTAACTTATTCCAGCATTAACCCAAAAGTCCAAGTCCAAAGTTTTATCTGAGACAAGGCAAGTCTCTTTCGCCTATGAGCCTGTAAAATAAAAAACAAGTTAGTTACTTGAAAAATACAATGAGGGTATAAGCTTTGGGTAAATGTTCCCATTACAAATGACAGAAATTGGCAAAACAAAGGAGCCACAGGCCCTATGCAAGTTTGAAACCCAGTGAAGCAATCATTAAATCTTAAAGCTCCAAAATTATCTCCTTTTACACCATGTGTCACATCCAGGGCATGCTAATGCAAGGGATGGGACCCAGGGCCTTGGGCAGCTCCACCCCTGTGATTCTGCAGGATACAGCCCCCATGGCTGCTTTTATAGGCTAGCCTTGAGTGCCAGGCACAGAATGTAAGCTATTGGTGGATCTACCACTGTGAGGTCTGGAAGACAGTGGACCTCTTCTCACAGCTCCACTAGGCAGTGCCCCGGTGGGGACTCTGTGTGGGGGCTCCAACCCCATATTTCTCCTCTGCATTGTCCTAGTAGAGGCTCTCCATGAGGGCTCCACTCCTGCCACAGATTTCTGCCCAATCGACCAGGCATTTCTATACATCCTCTAAAATCTAGGCAGAGGCTCCTAAAGCTCAACTCTTGTCTTCTGTGCCCCTCCAGGCCCAACACTGCATGGAAGCCACCAAGGCTTAGGGTTTTTCCTTCTGAAGCAATGGCCTGAGCTATATCTTGGCCCCTTTTAGCCACAGCTGGAGCTGGAGTGGTTGGCATGCAGGACACCACATCCTGAGGCTGCACAGAGCAGTAGAGCCCTGGACCTGGCCCATGAAACCGTTTTTTCCTCTCAGTCTTCTGGGTCTTTGATGGGAGGGGCTGCCGCAGATATCTGACATGCGCTGGTGACATTTTCCTCATTTTCTTGGCTATTAACATTCAGCTTCTTTTTTACTTATGCAAATTTATGCAGCAGGCTTGAATTTCTCCTCAGAAAATGGGATTTCTTTTCTACCACATAGTCAAGCTGCACATTTTCCAAACTTTGATGCTCTGCTTCCCTTTTAAACATAAGTTCCAATTTCAAATTATCTCTTCGAGAATGCATATGACTGTATGCTTTTAGAAAAAGCCAGGTAACACCTTGAATGCTTTGCTGCTTAGAAATTTCTTCTGTCAGATATCCTAAATCATCTCTCTCAAGTTCGAAGTTCCACAGATTTCTAGGGCAGGGATAAAATGCTGCCAGTCTCTTTGCTGAAGTGTAACAAGAATGCTGCAGTAACACCTTGATAAATGTTTAAGTGTCTACATATTCCTGAGTATCAAAGTTTAATAAATATAGATAGAGAAATGCAGATTATGTAGACATAATCTATATAAGTGAGTCATTCCAAGTCACTTCTTGTCATTTCATTTACTAATTTTTTTCTTCCTTATACAATGGAACCTATTTGAAGCAGAAACTTTTGAGCAAAACTTCCTTTTCATTAATTCATTTTTAAACAAACATCTGCTATGTGAAAAGCATTGTTCAGTCTGCTTATGGAATAGTGGAAACCAGGACATTCCTTCAAAGAAAAGATCCTCTGAAATCTACATTTTGATTTATTGCCTGAGCAACACTAAACTGAGGAAAATAAATAATAGCAATTGTAATACTCCTTAGTTATATATAAGGAAACAATAAATTTCCATTTGGTTAGGATAGTCCTGGCTTATAGATTTTGTCCCAGTGTGACTATTGGAAATACTCCTTTTACTTTTGAAAGTATCTGTAATCGGATGATAAATTATGTGTCCCCCTTATTTATACAATGCCTGCAAGTACAAAGAGATGGTAAGAATTTCACAGTTATTAACTTATTGAAAACAAGAATCTGGAAAAAACCCCTGAAAACTGGAAATGTAAGTCTCCTTCACAACGAGAATCACAGAGTGATTTTACAGGATATGGCAGAAATCAAGTAGCATAAATATTTCTTACATAGCATTGAATTCAGAGAATGTAGAGTTCTCTGCAAAATGAAGGTATGACTATGTTAAAAATATACATTTTCATATATAATTTAATATTTTTCCAATTAAGGATACATTTGAATTGATACAGAGGAAAGGAATTTCTTAAGAATTTTATTTTAAAATCTCAAAAGAGGCCATAATCTATCAATTACAAACATCAATTTTAACTTTGATATTCCTTTAGTGATAAAAAATAGCAATGCATACTTTAGAATATATGTACAGAAAGCTTTTTGATACTGCATCCCTGTTACTTTTAAAAAATAAATGTATTTCTGGGATAGGAGGCATTTTTAAAGAAACTATCTCATTGTGGCTATCTAGAAAGGTGATATCTTACATACTACATGAGACAAGTGCTTTAAAATTTTCTCTGGATAAAAGGAGAGAGAAGAGTGCATGAACTTTGAGCAGAGCTACCTGTAAGTCTACTTAGTCCTACGTATTGCTTTACTATTGTTTTGCAAGGCATCAATCAATGGAATTAAGGTAGTCTCAATGAATAGTGCATTAATTTTAACAAATTTAAATTGTTTCAATAAAATATAGGTATTGTAATTTATTAATTAGCAACACTTTGGTGAATTTGATATTAAGAAATCTTCATTAAAAACAGAAACCTCTCTAGATAATAATTCTTTATAACAAAACTTTTTAATATAAAATGGATCTTTTCTTCCTCACTAATGTTTAACTGGTCTAAGCTCAGGAAAGCACAACATACAGTGTAAGTGTGGATTAGTGGCTCATTTGATTATGTAAATATTCATTTATATAATCCCGCCTTTGAAATCACTCCAGCTCACTTCTTGTTATTTCATTTACTAAATTATTTCCTTCCTTTTAGAACGGGACCTATTTGGAGCAGAACCTTTTGACCCATTTAACTGTGGAGCAGCAGATTTCCCTCCAGATATTCAATCAAAATTAGATGAGATGCAGGTGACTATTTTAACAGATTGGCTGATAAGTGGTTTATTTCATTTTCATCTGGGACAAAGAGGATGTTATGTACCAAAACTATGGTTTCCTTCAATTATTTTCACTGTAAAAACTCACTTAAAATAATTACTTTAAAATAATAATGTACAGTTAGCCCTAAAAATACTCCTACATATGCTAAGGATAAGGTTGTTGGTTATTTAATGGTTGAATTTACAATGGCAATAAGATGATTCATTTTTTTATACAAAGTGGTATGGATTCTAATGGTTCATTGTTTTGAAATCCAGAGTTTAAAAGTCATTGAATTAGATTTATAAGATTTGATCTCAGTTTTAACAATTATGAATTTGAAAATTGTAGATGAGAAGATCAGGGAAAATCTCTGTAAGATTAAAATTATTCTCTCTGAAAAGAAGCATTGTAGCTGTAATTCATAACTTTTGGGCTTTTATTTAAAAAGCAGACACCCAGTGACAACTTCTTTAGGAATGTGGTCCAGTTGGGTTTTCATTTCTCTCTCTTCCTTTTACTTTTTTGTTCTAAATTGATCTGAAGTTTGCAGAAGTCAGTTTTAAAAGCTTTGCACTATGGACCATTATTTAAAAATAGTCTTATGAACACTAAAGTAAAGTCTTCCCTTTATATTTGCCCTTTATATTTTGGTGAAGTTAT
Organism: Aotus nancymaae; assembly: GCF_030222135.1. Classification (NCBI taxonomy): domain Eukaryota; kingdom Metazoa; phylum Chordata; class Mammalia; order Primates; family Aotidae; genus Aotus; species Aotus nancymaae. Next base: position 44,454,484 of record NW_026988419.1, on the reverse strand, counting down.
TATATCCTATTTTTCATTAAAAAGTTTATATATGGTAGAATCCAGACAGACACCAATTATATGAAGCTGATTGAGAAGAGACAAGGAAGAAACTAAAGTAAGGAAAAGGAGGTATTTTTGTTTATTAGTCTTGGGATAATACATTCATTCTCTATGCCTCACTTCCTTGAAGAAACAATTATGGGTGAACCTGGTCTATCACTAATAATTACAATCCTTAGAAAATTCATTTAAATGCCCCTTTACTCATTTATGACTCCAGCTGTGTAGCAGTCTTATTTTCTAGGTAGTGCATGAATTCATTTTGTTCTAGATATAGTAACATGCCTGAATTTAAAAGTTGAGTTTCTTAACATATGCCTTCAGGTTTTCAAAGACTCTGTTATAACAGTGTTTCTCAAGTTGAATCATTCTTAATTCCCTTTTACATTAAAAATTATTTTAGATCCTTAGTATTAACTTAGAATTTTTAAATTTCGACAAAAATGTTATAAAGAACTTGTCCTTTTAGTTTTTATAAAATTATGATTCAATAAATTGTAAATTAAATGAAAGCAAAATTACAACACCAATACAGCATGGATGATCTTATTTTTCAAAACTAAAACCACCATATCAAATTTCTGTTGATTTCAAGATGTATTCTGTCTGATGGAACAGATTTCTTACTTCTTTTCTATGTTTCATATACTACGAAACTTTCAAATGGTGCCTAATAATTTAGCAAGAATGCTGTATTTCATATGAAATCAATTCCTTTCCTTTTATATTAGTTTTACCCATTGGACATGTACTACTTTGGACTAATACTTTTGTAGTAATAAAGACAAATATTGATGTGGTAGTATTTATTCTCAAGGGTTACCCAGATCATACAGAGTACTTTTCTACAATTTTTTTAGATTTTCCTAAAATTGGAAAAAAAAAATTACTGAGTTTCAAAGATAAGCCTCTATCTCTAGATTTTGTTGGAACCAAGTTTGAGACACACTGTATTTTGTGATGTGATAGTCAAATAATGTTAAACTGTGGTGTTTTTGCTTTTGCTGTTTCTAATATTTTCTTAATGTCTTTCTTAATTCTTTACTGCTTTCATGTGGGTAGCGCCAGAGATGGTTGGTATATTATTTTTACCATAATTTTAAATAACTTACAACTTTTTAAAGCTGAAACTTTAAAATTTGCATACTTTATTCTATAAAAATTCAAACAACAGCTTCATATGTTTATAGGATAATCTGATAGTTATGTTTAAAGAGGTTTCATAAACCGTATTTTAAGATTATTTTTCAATGACTTAATCACTAGTACATTGTTTACTTTCTTTATTTTTTTCTTTTTCTTTTCTTGAGGCAGAGTCTTACTCTATCACCCTACCCAGGCAGGAGAGCAGTGGCATTATATTGGCTCACTGCAACCTCTACCTCCTCAGCCTCCCCAGTAGTTGGGACTACAAGTGTGCACTACCGCACATGGCTGATTTTTGCATTATTTGTTAAAAACAGGGTTTCACCATGTTGTCCATGCTGGTCTCAAAGCAATGTACCCAGTTAGGCCTCCCAAAGTGCTGGGACTACAGGCATGAGCCACCATGCTTGGCCATGATTGTTTCTTTTAGTCCAAGATTTACTTGCAAGGTCACTTTAACTAAAGTAAAATAATATTTTCTTCATCTAAAGTCTATGATAGCTTTTATTATTAATCTTGCTAGCCTAATGAATCTAATACGCAATTTAGCAACTATATTTATCTTTGCATATCACATAAAACTTAATATAGTACAGTGGGTTGTGAATACCATATTGTGTTAATAAGCCTAGTGAGACATTAAGTTTTCATCTTTCATTTACAGAGATTGTAACTAAGCTATTTTTAAGGGAATTGAATTAAGTTTGAAATTACAGAAACATCTCAGGCATGTAAGCATTTATACAGAAATGTTAAGCCATATTTCAGTATAAGCAGTTAGAAGATTGAACATTTATTTGAAATCAATAATATGGTTATTTGATTTGACATAATTTAAAATTTCCAGTATATGTCACCAACAGGAAAATAAGTGGAATAGTATTGATAGCCCACAGTGTACCATGTGAGCTATAATAATTTAATACATTGAAAAATAAGCGTGGCAAGGTTTCAAAGGATGAAAGAAGCATGCACAAATAGTGTTAAGTCAACAGGTTCATACTCTGGGAGAAGATCAATGTACTGCTGAAACTTCCAGCAAATGCTGAGATAAATTTCAGAAGTAATCAACATTTATTTATTTATTTATTATTGTACTTTAGATTCAAGGGTACGTGTGCAGATCATGCAAGATTGTTGCATAGGTACATTCATGGCAAGGTGGTTTGTTGCCACCATCCCCCCATCACCTATACCTGACATTTCTCCCAACATTATCCCTTCCCCACCTTCCCTCTCATTATCCCTCCCGTAGCCGCCCCCAAGAGACTGCAGTGTGTGATACTCCCTCTTTGTGTCCAAGTGTTCTCAGTGTTCAACACCCACCTATGAGTGAGAACATGCAGTGTTTGATTTTCTGTTCTTGTGTCAGTTTGCTGAGAATGATGGTTTCCAGGTTCATCCATGTCCCTACAAAGGACATAAACTCATCGTTTGTTATGGCTGCATAGTATTCCATGGTGTATATGTACCACATTTTCTTTGTCCAGTCTATCATTGATGGGCATTTGGGTTGGTTCCAGGTCTTTACTATTGTAAACAGTGCCATGATGAATATGCGTGTGCATGTGTCTTTATAATAGAACAATTTATAGTTCTTTGGGTGTATACCCAGTAATGGGATTGCTGGGGCAAATGGAATTTCTGTTTCTAGATCCTTGAGGAATCACCACACTGTCTTCCACAATGGTTGAACTAATTTACACTCCCACCAACAGTGTAAAAGTGATCCCACTTCTCCACATCCTCTCCAGCATCTGTTGTCTCAGAAAACCTAGGAAAAACCATTCAGGATGTAGGCATAGGCAAGGACTTCATGACTAAAACACCAAAAGCAATGGCAACAAAAGCCAAAATAAACAAATGGGATCTAATTAAACTTCAGAGCTTCTGTACAGCAAAAGAAACAACCATTAGAGCGAACCAGCAACCAACAGAATTTTTGCAATCTATCCATCTGACAAATGGCTAATATCCAGAATCTACAAAGAACTGAAACAGATTTACAAGAAACAAACAAACAAACTCATCCAAAAGGGGGTGAAGGATATGAACAGACACTTTTCAAAAGAAGACATATATGAAGGCAACAAACATATGAAAAAATGTTCATCATCACTGGTTATTAGAGAAATGCAAATCAAAACCACATTGAGATACCATCTCACGCCAGTTAGAATGGCGATCATTAAAAACTCTGGAGACATTTAAAAATATTTAGAATACTACTGAATATTTATCAGACTTTTAAATTGGAAAGAACATTTTATAAGGAAAAGATAAGTATGGACATGTAGTATCCATTTTTTAAAAATTTGCTGTCTAAAAATATATAAATACTTTACATATACATAATTAAAGCAATTAGACAAATGATTAGGAAACTAAAGAATCAACAGATAAATAAAAAAAGCGCTAGTTTGTAAAAGAAGATCACAAGTGGCTTACACATATGTAGACATGTTCTGTCTAATCAAAGTAAACGTACAAATCAAATAACTGTAAATGCCATTTTAATCTAGCAGATTTTTTAAACTAATAATCAAACAATACAAGTGAAAGTGTGATAAAATAAGCACTCTAAATTATTGCTAGGTCAGAGTTAGTTTAGAGGTAACTCTGGCCTAGCAATCTCTTTAAAGAGTAACTTGTTATTAATCTTTTATTTCTATTTGATATCAAGACTTTAATCTATTGTGAGGAAAAAAATAATTATAAATGTGTTCAAGCTCTATGAATAAAAATACCTAGTCAACATTATTCATAGTTTTAAAATGCTGGGAAACAATCATCATAAAAATTAATAATATTTTATATAGTCATAATAAATTAGTTCTTTGGGAATTTAAAATAATCAGGGTCTTCAAAGATGAAAATGGGAAGATAGAAAACTATGTATATGTAATATAATACTTACATAAGAAAGTTATATGGCATAAATGTATAAGTATTGACATTATTATTAAAATCATTTTTAAATATCTGTAGATAGAAAAAAAAAGACATACTTTAAAATGTAGTAGCTTTTCTTTCCTTGATATGCTTTTCTATTTCAAAATAAGAAAATTCATCAAAATATTTCATGTAAAAAGCATATGGTGAATATTTTAATTATTTAATCATTCTTTTGTGTGACATTAGCTTATGATAATTCCCATCATTGCATAAGTGAATAAAGCCTCATTTTTATTAAGAGGTTTGAAGCTCAAGAGGATATAGAATGATTCAGAGTTTATTAAATTGTGATTTACAAAATGGGACTTACGAAGAAGATCGGGAAATGTGCAGAAAATTTTATCTTAGGAAGAAAGAAAATGAAGAAACCTTATGATATGTAAGAATCCTCAAAAAATCAATATGGAGAGGCCGAGTGCGGTGGCTCATGCCTGTAATCCCAGCTCTTTGGGATGCTGAGGCGAGCGGATCACCTGAGGTTGGGAGTTTGACACCAGCCTGACCAACATGGAGAAACCCTATCTCTACTGAAAATAAAAATAAAAATAAATCAGCCAGGTATGGTTGTGCATGCCTGTAATTCCAGCTACTCGGGGAGGCTGAGGCAGGAGAATGACTTGAACCCGGGACGCAGAGGTTTCAGTGAGCTGAGATTGTACCATTGCATTCCATCCTGAGCAACAAGAGCAAAACTCCATCTCAAAAAAAAGTGAATGTGCAGATAGATATTATTGTAAGTGATATACTAACACGTTATTACTGAAATAGTAATTGACCTCTATTTTACTTTGATGGCTATTCTATTCTATTCTGCTTTTCTGTGTCTGATAACACATTGACAAATAGTATTTTCAGGGTAATTGAAGTGACACTAGTTTACTGTCAGAAGGAACTGATAAAATTTAAAAGTGCTGTATGGTATCAAACATTTCCACACATAACTCTCTTTCTAGCTATCATTATCTATCGATGTATCGTCTATCTACCATTCATAATCTACCAGAAGATGACATAATACACAGAGCTTCAGATAACCTAATAAAATAATTTAAAGAAAAGTTTATTTACAGTATTTCAGTTTAAAATATGTATTTTTCTAAGTATTTGCTGGCTGTTTGAAAAATATAAATAAATATGGCAAAATATATTTTGTGATAAGAACAGATTTTTTAAAAATAATGATAAGTATTCTCATATTTACTCAACTAAATAAAAATTCTATTCTAAATACTGAAAAGACATTTTAAAAACTACAGATCAATTTCACTTATGAGTACTAATACAAAGCAGTTTAAATAAATTATTAAAAATAAAATCTAGCTGCATACAGAATACCACAAATGATTAAATGGGGCTCCTACCAAGACAGTTCTGATTCAATATGAGAAAATAAATATGATTCACCATATTAATGAATCAAAAAAAAAACCTTCACAATGATTACATTGTCATAATTACTATACATTAGTAGTCTCTGTACTATAAACATAATGAAGATTATTCTTTGAACATTAATAACAAAGTGTGGCTTGCAGCTTAATAACCACTTTCCTCCTCTATATGATGATGTTGATATTGGATTTATACAAAGATAAGAACATTTACATACTTATTCTAAATAATAGTAGTTTGGGGTATGCAAAATGATACACAATTAGCTAACCTACAGGTAGATATAGTCAGTCTAATTAAATAAAACATCCGAAGCAGAGGTGAATGAAAACCAGTGGTTCCCTTTGAGAGATATTTTGTTTTCTTTAGGATTACACTGCTGTCTACATATTATTTGCCAATAATGTGTCACGTGGCCACTCCAAATGACAAATTACCTTTCTGAAACATTTCAGTTCTGTTAGTAAGAAAAAAAAGATAGAGTATGTCTGAAGCACTACCACATTTGCATCTACAAGGAGACGTACAATGTAACCTCCACTTTCATTGATCACTGCGAGTCTGTGATTTTCATCTTTTTGTAGGCCAATGTGTATAGATTTACAAGAAAGGTTAGGAATGGGGAGAGGTGGTAAGACTGGAGATGGCCTACAGTTCAATTATCTTATGCCAAAAAAAAAAAAAGAGAGAGAGCAACAAAGAGATTGGAGTGGAGAAGGACAGACTCCTTTGCCATTAACTTTTAATTCAAAATCTTGGTGGATAAACAGTTTCATAGCAATTGTGTTTCTTACACTCAATAAAACAAAAACAACTTAACTTCTAAAATATGCAAAGGAGAGTAGAAGTCAAAGAAGCCAGTCTACTGTAAGCAACAGCAAGACAAGTAGGGGAAGCTTTCTCCATGGCAAAGTAGTCTGCAGTTGTGTGTTCCACAGAGGATATGGCATTGCATTTAAAAGCAATATTTCTCCAAGGCTCTGGTCAGTGCTAACCAGGAAGAAAAGGTGAAAATCATCAGGCTGTCTTGAGCCTCTCATCAATTTGAAGTCTATCTTAATACTGTTTAAATTAATAATTTTTAAAGCTAACAGATTTCAGTTACAGTAGAATGATGTAGTAGCTAGACTTTTCTGAAAAAGAAAACTTTATCTTAGAACTACCTAATTTTATGTATTTTCTTCTGTCTCTCATGCATGCTAACCTGGCATATCTCTAAAACATTAAAATGTTAATGGGGTCTAAAAGAACTGCCCGTGCTATCCATCTACATAAAAATTCAATAAGTCAGCATTTGACATGTAGTTATTTATTAGTTGATCAAAGCATGAAGATTTCAACTTCAGTTCATAGTCTTTTTTGTTCACTGTTTTTATTTTATTTTATTTTTCTGTGAGCATTTCTGATATTAATGATTTTATTCTCTTTTACAGGAGGGGTTCAAAATGGGACTAACTCTTGAAGGCACAGTATTTTGTCTCGACCCATTAGACAGTAGGTGCTGATGTTAAGAACAAGAAATCCTGACTCATGTTAAATGTGTTTATATACACATGTCATTTATTATTACTTTAGGTATTATTCATGTGCCAATATGTTTTTGAATATTTTAATGTTTTGAAAATTATTTCAGTTAAATTTCCTCACCTTCAGTATTGATCTGTAATTTTTATCTTAAAAACAACTTCCTGTAAAGTAGATCATACTTTTTTGTTCCTTTCTGTTTCTATTGTAGATGAATTTATAATTGAAAGACATATTATACAAATATCTGCCTTGTGTCTGAGTTCTATATAGTTAGTATCTTGAGATTTGTATTCATTTTCCAGATTGCTAGTTTATTAATGATTTCCCAAAAGCCATACCTTAATGATAACTTTTTAAATTCTGAAGAGATATACCAACGCCAAACTAAACATGTTCTGTTTTCAAACTAACAAACATGTTACTATTCATTAGACAGATATCATTTCATGTATAAATACTGTTCACATCACTGGGAAAATGTAAACTTTAAATATAATGCCACAAGGTCACTAATTCCTGGCAGGTAAAATTATAAGGATATAAATTCCGATAATAAACCAAATGTATTTAGTGTATTTATTAGTAAATGCAAGATGATGTTAGTTTTGATCAGTTATACTTCAAATACATAATTTGTTTTATAAAGATAGTGAACAAATGAAAATTTGCTATTTATTTAAAAAAAATTTAAATTTCATTACAAACGAGATAAGTTACATTACTATAATGGCAAAGCATCATCTAATTTGATATTCCATAAAAATCATTTGGAATATATGCTATCTATAGTTTCAGTGATATTACCATATTTACTTTGACAAATATATTTCTCCTCACTGCATAAGAACTACCCTTCTCATATTTTCTTCTTTGATGAAGATATTTTTCACCAAAGTTTATTTTCTGATACCCTATTAGTTGTGGTACTTTAAAATCTGCACCACCTGTTCTATATGAATTATCAATATTATTTGGTAAATTCAATTTGTATTTGTTTTGTTAAAGTCAAAAATCTCAGTTTTTCAAAAAAAAACCTAGTTGCTGCTCAGTCTCGTCTTGAACATGAGCAGTAAAATTCTCTTGCATTTCATTCTTGATAAACATTATGTAACAGACTAATTTACTCAGTAAAATAAAAATGTATGGTCAAAATTTCTGACTTGTTTCATCACATTATAAGATAAATAAACTAAATTAATGAAAATGTGACTTAGGTTAGGGGTAGCCCTCAAAAATAGATTCATCTTTCACTCATGGGAATTTTCTTCAAGTGTTAAAGGTACATTTTCACTAGGAAAAGAAATCAAATATGCTTATGCAATATATATTTGTGTGTTTTTCCATAATGTTATATGGTATATATGAGCCTTCTTGTTTAGTTTCTTTCATCTGCTAAGTTGTACCTTACTTAGAGGGAAATATATGTTTCATAAGGAAGAGTCTTTATAATTTTGTTTGTCAGATAGTATTTTGGAATTTGTATGAGGATGTTTAGAAGCCTTGTAAGTGGCTTTTTTTAACAGATAGAATTTGTATTTTTATTGTACTTTAAAAAGATTTATGTAATGGGTATATATTTAGTGGCCATTTATTATCAATGGTAACACAATAGAGTACTAAGATGGTATTTGCACACTTAAGATACGTTACTTTACCAATTTTTAATGGTAATCAACTCTGCTACTGGCATGATTAAATAGTACATAATCGGTCATTATTTCTCCAGTGCGTTTTTATGAAGATCTGGTTGAAAATTGTATTTCTATGTAAACTCAATTATATGTTTGGTTTTCCTGAAAATAAATGATTTTAGATAAATTGCATAATTCATTTGTTAAACAATCTCTAATTAATATAGACACATTCTGAAGATAATTATGAAACAGATTTTCTTGATCATAAATGGAGCTGAAAGAAAAGGAGACAGTGAGAGAGAAAGGCAAAGAAGAAATAAAGAACTTTACCTCTAACTTCATTTCTTGCAGCCCACACACATTTTAACTTTATGAGCAAATATCATTCAGTTGTGAAAACAGTGGACTGATCCTGCTGGTGAGAGAGGTCATGATTTGCTTCCTTTTACCAGAAGCATCTGGTGCAAAAACTGTATTATGTAAATATCAATTTCATAACTGGAGGCTTTTTTAACTTAGCAGTAATGTAAAAGGTGTCTTGGCTGATAGTTTTATAAAGGTGGACTTGATAATGGAATGTGTGTTATGACTAAGGGTGCAATCATGAAGTTTTGAATCAATTTAAAACATAATGTTAAGTATTTTGGGGACAGGGGACTCACATGCCTTTGAACACCAAGGAACAATTCATCAATTCATTCAGTAAAATTCATTTATTACTCACTTTATGTGAATAACATGTACTTTGTGGGTAAGAAAACATCTAGTAAGTTTGCTAACAGATATGTTAAAGATACCATTAAATTGACAGGATCCCTGATTTTAGTCAGTTTATTGTCATAAAGGGAAAGTATGGGAAGCCTGTAAATTAATAAATAAAAGTCAATATGTATTACAGCACTGTGTGAACCAAAAACTTCCCTGGGAACATTTATATTTAAGTGTGTTTAAGTCTGGGTACCTCGTACTAGCTGATGTCAGATAGCAGACAGCCAATGTGAAATTTATCAGGACAGGCCAGTGGCAAAAAGATTTTCATCTCTTTTTGTTCTTTTATTTTAGATTTGGACTTTTCTAAAAAAATTTAATAATATTATGGGGATGTATTTTCAGTAGGATATCTGATAGATAATATGTTGCATGTCTAAATAGTGATTTTTTTTATTCATTTTTATGTTACTTAGCATAACCCTGAAAAAACTGGCTGTTAATGTTTTTCTATTCCAGTGTTTCCACATATACTTCCAAATTCAATATTTACTCATGATTTTGGGCTTCATCCTCTGTTAAATTACTTGAAGAATCTTGGACTCAACTTTGACAACTAAATTTCAGACTCCACCTAAACTACACCCTTTATAGGGAGCTCATTAATTTGACAGTCATGGTTGGAATTGCCCTTGGACCCCTGCAGAAAGTGTCTTCTTCCTATATGACTTTAGATAAATATTTAAGATCTCCCCCTCTAATGTCCGTCTCACAAATTTGACACAAACCTTAATTCTTGTATATTTATTTCATGTTTTGACCTTTTGTTGTTAAGGTCCATGATAATCCACTAATGAAACCCCCTCCCCCAAAGCATAATTTCTCTAGAATTCCAAGTGGGATTTTCTTAATCTAGCAAGAACACCATCTTTTAAAATCATTTATGGTCTATTTTCTTGCTTTCAAAATATAATCTGAGAAATATGAATATTATTTAAGTAGCAGATAGCATTGTCTTTCTCTGGATTCATTTTTTTCTGCTTTACTTCTTAGCTTCTAATCAGTACTGTAGTACTTCCAAAATCATAATTAAATAATGCACAAAAGATGGCATGCTTAAGAAGGAGTGAGTTTAAAGGTGCACTTCTCATTTTTCTGACAGTACATGATAAATTGAAATAATCAAATTCCTTATTTCTGTATCATTAACATTGTGTTTTTTGTCAGTTAATAATACCACCAAGACTATGTAACACAAATTTTGTAACAATTTAGTTTCTTTACCTTAGTTATATTTTTGGCATTCATTCAGGTCTACACACAAAATTCACTGAACCAAGTCTTCTAGTTTTCAAGTGATTCTATAGACACCTTAGAATATTCATTAAGACTTTTAAAAGTTTATGTTGGCCGGGCGCGGTGGCTCACGCCTGTAATCCCAGCACTTTGGGAGGCCGAGGCGGGTGGATCACGAGGTCAAGAGATCGAGACCATCCTGGTCAACATGGTGAAACCCCGTCTCTACTAAAAATACAAAAATTAGCTGGGCATGGTGGCGCACGCCTGTAGTCCCAGCTACTCGGGAGGCTGAGGCAGGAGAATTGCTTGAACCCAGGAGGCGGAGGTTGCGGTGAGCCGAGATCGCGCCATTGCACTCCAGCCTGGCTAATAAGAGCGAAACTCCGTCTCAAAAAAAAAAAAAAAAAAAAAAGGAAGACTTGACTAGAAGCTATAGAAGTTGTCTTCTTAAAAGCGTTTTCCAGTATTCACTGGAATAACAAAGATCTCTATGAAAGAACATTCTGAAATCTCATAATATTTTCTCAGTATCTTGGACATAATCAACATGATAATTAACATGTTTTGTAAAATCAATAACATTGTCTAAGAAATATCTTTCCTTTTGTATTTTTAATAAAGCATTTTAAAAAATGTATTTTTTTTTTTGCTCTGTATTTTTCAACCATTTTGAAAGAAGGATTGCCTTCACATCCTTCCTCTTTGGTACCAAGTACAACACTTTGTCCATAGCATTCATTAAAAGATTGAATATTTATTTAGATGCTTCTTGCTAATTATCTGAACTTATATTTTTTATGTTCTCTTGGAAAGGAACAACATGCCTTCAAATAAATGTTGAGAGAAGATAACCACTATCTCATTTCCAATAAAATCTTTATTATTATTTTAAATTCTATTGTAGCAATAATTTGCTAAGTAAAGCTCTTGGTAATTATTGAAGTTTGTCTGACAATCACCATAGAATCATAGACTAAGGCAGTCTGGCCCAACTGATAGAGGAAAAACAAAATAATGGTTACTGAGTGTCAAAGAGGCTATGAAGACTCAAACATGAATGTTATGTAATTAAGGGACAGGGCCTGTGCTCAAGGGGTGGGAGAAGTATATATAGTAAGCAAGTATATTAAAAAAATGACAGTTAAAAACTCAAACTGTAACTTTTCTTGAATCCCATATTGTGGTCACAGTTTTTACCGGTTTGAAGTATTTTTAAGTTCATTTTTCTGTCCTTAACTTTTTATTGTCCTCTTATTTCAAATGAGCTTTCAGAAGAATATGTTGGGGTCCTTCCCAATTGCCTACTCCCTCCCCTCTGTCTGGCTAGGCTATTATGTTCTAGTCTGGTCCAAAGGTCACTTGTTCCAGTTGAAATAGCTGTCTGGATGGCCTGGAACTCATCCAGACACTGGTTCTTTCCTGCAAAGAAAGCAAAGATAGATGTTTGTTTCTTGGCTACGTTTTGAAAGGAAAAAAATAAAAGAATTTTATGCTTGAAAAAGATCATATAATTCTAGGAACCATTTAAAATTGTCATTATTTTCCTGTTTTGTGTCTGTTTTTGTTTTTTATATACTTTTCAAAATCCGTTATTTACTATCAGTATCATTAGATAAATAGGCAATTGTGTGTCAGAAGTATATACAGATAGATTTTCATACATTTTCATTAAATACTAATTTCTCTCTCTCTCTCTCTCTCTGTCTCTCACACACACATACACATACTTCCTTTAACTAATTCTTTATGTATCTTATTCTTAGTAGCTGCTTTAATTAAAGAAAAATAAACTTGAGCTTGAGTCAGGCTAGACAGTACAGGGGATGGAGGAGACAGGTAGTCAGGGGATATTCATAAATCTTCATAAATATCAACTTACCCACACTTGGCAAAGTGGCTATATACACATATTTGACCTCTTCATTTTTCACAAAAGTTGGACCATCTTTGGCCCAGGGAGTATTTAGAACCATGTAGTTATCTGAAAAGTTGTTTCTACAGTGATTTCTCTTTAATCTCCCCTAGTTTCCTCATAATGCCTGCAGTTTTTGTCTTTTCTACATAAAAGGAATTAAACAGAAAAATAACTAAAAAAAAAAAATGCTGGTTACTGTTTCATTACTTCCAGCCACCAATGGCAATTAGAAAAACAAATATTCCTTCCTTGGAATCACTTGAGTTTGTAAATTTCAAAACCATACAGTTCTTGAATCTTAGTAACTTCTGAAAAGATTACTTATGATGAACAAAGTCTGATCTACGGGGAACTGTTGGACTAAATTGTTAACACTCTATGCTTTGCTTACAGCATTAGTTCAACCTTCTTTGACATTGGGAAATACGAGCAACGGGGTTTTATGTCACTTGACATTCACAAACATTAGCCATTCTTGGCATAAAGAAAGGAAGAAATTTCCCCCAAATAAACCTAAGATTTAAAAAAATTACCAGAAGAATCATGTATTTTACATTCTTTAACTTGCCTACTAGTTGTAAATAAATATTGAATCAATCAATGGCTTCTAAGTAAATAGTATACCTCGCTCAGAATTAGAGATCATAATAGCCCTGTAAAAAGGGACAGGAACGATCACAAAACTCTTCCTTCCTTTGAATCTCTGTATTGTAGAAAGTTTTACATAAAATATTTCCACAAAATATTTTATGTAAAATATTTCCCTTCATGACAATCAAAGTTGAATGCAGGGGAAAAGCATGATTCTCTCCTCTCTCAGCCTTTCCTACTCTTAGGTACACGTTTAAAGACAGACCTCAGCAGATATTTACACTTGTAAAACGGAGCCTGTGTTTCTCTACAAAAGTGTTATTGGCTGCTACATTTTCAGGATGACTTCATGATGAATAAGGCACGTCTCAAAAGAATTCCAAGGCTCCCCCTCTTTCCAAGTGAATATTAAACTTTGAAAATTCCAGCCAAAAAAAAATACTGAAACACATAAGATAATACTACATTGAAATATCAAAACACAAGTATTCTTACATGTACTCACCTGGATAGAAATGTTTAGATTCACAGAGAATTTGTTCTATACTTGGGTTTTGCAGGAGGCTGCCTGTATGTGTTTAGGTTTTGTAATGTTTGCGAATATGAATATTAGAATACTTTCTTGAAATAGATTCAAATAAAACTTGCCTTTGAAATGTTGAGTTATACTCTTTGAATGGCTTTTTTTGGTAAAGTTTTTCTTGTTTAACTATAAAAGAAGGGAAATGCAGAGAATATAAAAAATTCTCAGCATGCCGTTAAATCTTCCAAAGGCAGCAATTGCCCTGTGCCTTTCTCATCATTTTGCATCCCTTCCTTAATCCTTAATCATAGAGCTGAAGCTAGAGAAGACAGCTGGCCGTGAAAACCACAAACGGCTCAAGTATTTATTATGTTATGCAAATTGATCAAAACTCTACAACTCTTTAGACAATAATTTATAGAAAGAAAGACACCTGAGACAGTACTTTCTTCTGAACAGTTCAACTTTGTTTTGGTAAAGAAGCAATAAAGAATATCCATCTGATTAAATAAGATTTATTAAATAGTTTCTAGACAGAAAATAAAGTCAATGAGACCATGGAAAGCACATGAGTCATATGACCTAGTTGAGTTTATTTAGAACACACACACACTCACAAAAAGTTGGGATTCCATCAAAACCAGATTGTTTCCCTCACTGTTCCCCAACTAAAAGTTTGAAAATCAAAGGAAAATTGGACAAAAATGTTCAAAAATGCTATGCATGAAAATTGTCTAACAACAAACAAAACTAAATAAATGGAACAATAAAGAAAAAACTGTTTCATCATTTTGATTTTTATTGGTCCATTCAACAGTATTTTTATTTCATATATATAACTTACATCAAATACCAGTGATCTTTTTCTTTAAGAATTAGCAGTAAAATTATAATAATGAATTCATTTTGGGTAGTAAAATGAAACAATGTAACTAGGATTTAAGGAACAAGAGAGTTATTTTGGAATGTGCTTGCTCTTAAGAAAGGCCAACAAGATTAAAATAAATTCATTATTGTTCTTCATGAGAATGAACAATTTAAAGCAGAGAGAAACTTCAGCTCTGTTTCAAAAGGTCAGCTGTGATAGTATTCAAGAGGAAAACTGATTTAATACTTAAGACAAATGCTTTATGTTAAAAGACTTCTCTGATGAGATCCTTTTGTGCCAACTGGCGTCTATGCTCCTGAGTGGGTAAACAGTGGAAGAAAAAACAAGTAATTGTCCTTTACTAATCCTTTTAAGTCCTTCAACTGCACATATTCTGAAGGGGCAATTGAAATGTCTGCACCCTGCTTACTTCTCCGCTGGAACTATGCTCCCTTTCCAGTGAGAACTCTCTCTCTCTTCGTAAGTATATGCACAGAACTGGAGTTTCTAGAAATGTGATTTTTGAATTTTCTCTAAGCCAAATATTAAAAGAGCTTGAAATATTCATTTTGAAAACAATTTAGGCACACATTCTTTAAAAATTTCAATTCCTAAAGGCAAAATCATCAAAGGAAAATTGTATAAATAACGAATATAGATTGGCAAGAATAGTGTTTATCCACGACTGCCAAAATTTAAGATTACTGATAGAGACTGTGGTATGTCTATGTGGCCAGAAAGATTATTGTCAGATGAACAATCTTTTTCATCCAGCACTCATCATAGAATATTCTTTGGTATATGTGAAACCACAAGTACATCAATGGGAACTTAGTGCAGTAAGTTGGAAATACTGGAGTCAAACCACTAATCATGGCAGTCAGACTTCCCAGAAGAAATTCATTGCTATAGAAATGATGCCAACTACTTGGGTTAAAAATATGTCTTTAAAAGTTACAGATCAGCATAATATAGAAGGGTTATTATCAAACTACGGTAATGTGGTTTTAAAGTAGTTTAAACAGCATTTCATAATTACATTTTTCTTAGATACAGGGACTCAAATGAAAGACAGTTACAAGCACCATCAGTTAAATACTTAATCAAGCTGGGGTTTGCAGATGAATGTATCTATTCCACCTAAATGAACTTTG
This sequence comes from Aotus nancymaae, assembly GCF_030222135.1. Classification (NCBI taxonomy): domain Eukaryota; kingdom Metazoa; phylum Chordata; class Mammalia; order Primates; family Aotidae; genus Aotus; species Aotus nancymaae. The sequence goes on along the minus strand of NW_026988419.1, from coordinate 44,438,730 downwards.
CTCGTAAAACATGAAAATCTTTCTTTGTGTAGAATATATGTCAGCATATATTGGTTGCAATACAGAAAGTTTTCTCATTGCATGCTACATAACTGTCCAAGCATTTTCACAAGTTAGTCTTAACTTTTTTGATAATTCATAATAATCATGAATTAATATGACCTAGAGCCAAGGCAATTATAAATATACGAAAGTGTGATTTTTAAAGTTTCTATTTAATATTTATAGCAATACTATAGACAAATTCAGAATAAAAGTCAGATAGAACCACTATCTTTTGAGCTTTTGTCTGAACTTCAAATATAAGACACAAACAAAAACTAAAGTACATTTTAAGTTGACATACAATCTTTGGTTGAGAAATATTACTATTTCAATACTACTTCTTAACTATGTTAAATGTTATAAATCCAGTATTGGTGTGTTTAACAAAGTATTTTTCCTAAAGAACAAAAAGTATTTATGTTTTCACTAATTTGTAATGAGTTCTTTACATGTAACTTTTTTTAGTTTCCATGTACTTTTTCTCTTTCCTTGTGTGTGTGTGTGTATACATATATATATATATATATATGGTTTTATAAAACATTTTTGTATTGACTTTATAAAGACAAATTTCAAAATGATTTCCCCCTTCTTAACATACATATATATATATATTTCTTAATGCTACACAATGCTGCTTTTCTATAAATGATACTTTAAAAAAAAATTTTACTTATTTAAGGATGCTCTTTTTGATGACCTACTAATTTGGCTGTATATATGGGTTATTAATGCCAGGAAGCTTTATGCATTATCTTTCACTGAGTTAATTTTGAAAAGCAGAAATAATCCGTTTGTCCTATGATGAAGGGATTTACTATTCTGCTCCCCCTTGAGTTTTTCCTAATGTCCATAAAATGATGTGAATTATTTAACAGAAATTTCTGATTACCCATATCATGATTTTCATGTCGATAGATGCAAAAGTGCAGCATAAACAGTATTTCAGGTGAATATCCTGAAATCCACAATGTGTAGACATTTTCCTATTGAAATAAATAGTTCTATTTCTCTAATATTCCACATTATAGACAATCAAACAATTTTGACAAATGAATATAATAAAATCAAATTTTTAAAAAAATTCTCATGCTAAGAAATAGAAGGTAACATTTGTTTAAGTAGACAAAGAATATAGGAAAAAATATTTATTTAAAAATTTAAAAAATTGTTAATATCAAAATTATTGTCAATATATGACCAATGAGTAAAAATGTTCTGTAAATTCTAAATAATTGTAAAATACATTGCACTATTATTAAATTTAATGAACAGAAGATTTCTCTACTGAGATTTAAAGTTTAGCCACATGTGAACTGTATTGAGTTGATCATATGATAGACTGTGGATTATGTTCTGTGTTAATTTTTTTAAAAACCTATAGATACTGTATGTTAACACATATTCCTTTCCTAGCCATAACTTTGGTTCTCATTTCTTTTTGTAGTAAAAATTACATTCAAGTACAGTGGTAACTTAATGATGTGTTGAGTTTATCATAGTAATGAATGTTAAATTAACTTTGAGGCAACTTACTTGGATTAACAAATCTCAGAAGAAAAAATACAAACTGTTAGGACATTGGATATTCTTGATTATATTAGTCTTTTCTTAATTAAATTTCCATGTTGTATAATAATATTTTGATAAAATTCAAGAGGCTGAAAATTGCTGGTGAGGATGTGGAGCAGCAGGACCTCTCACTTGTGGTAATGGAAAAAAAGAAACAAATCTGCTCTTTGGAAAATAGGCTGTTTCTACGTTTGGGGAAGAAAACATATGAGATGAGTTTGGAGTATCACATAGCATCTGAAAATAAGAGATTGCTTAAAGAAAAAGAAAGAGAAGAAATGATACTATGATGAGTATATGTCAAAGAAACACAGGAGTCAACCAAGGGACCTTCCATTGTCTAAAGATGGAACAATCTGAACAACAAAAATGGTAGCATTGGTTTATAACCCAAATTTTAAAATAATAATCCGTGAGTTAATATTGATATAAAGAAATAGTTGAATAAATTGAGGAGAAAAGATACATCTCCATACAGAAGAATTCCAAATAATTAATGTGATGCTTTGCCATCAAAGAAGTGAAGCATGACTCATAACTCCTTAAACATAGACTATGTATAGACAAGTACAATACACTGTGAAAAGAGTACAATGCTAAAGGGAGAAAAAATTAACTTTGCAGTGGAGAAGCCTGATGAACTATCAATCATAGTGACGGTAGATGCTCTTAATATGATATGATGAAATGGCACTTTACTTCTGAAGACTTCCTCTCTAATACCCATAAATTCAGTCTAATGATAAGAAAAAAACTTATCAGACACATCCCAACAGAAGAACATTCTGCAAAAGAGCTGACTAGTACTACTGAAAATTGTCAAAGCCATCAAAATCTAGGTTAGTCTGAGAAACTGTCACAGTGAAGAGGATCCTAAGAAGACATGATTGCTGAATGTAATATGGCATGCTGATGGAATCCTGGAACAGTAAAAGGAAATTAGGCAAAATTAAGGAAATCTGAATAAATTACAGACTTTTGTCAGCAATTATAATACATCAGTATTAGTGATGGTATTTCTGTATAATCTTTGTGATTTTTCTGTAAATCTAAAATTGTTCTGAAATTTCTAAAAGTTTATTGTAAAAATATTACCAGCCACTTGAGAGAGAACTTAAGTGTTTAGTGATGAAAGTTTTTTATTAACATAGAACTCGAGAGATTTTTAAAAATATAGCTACAAGAATAAGAAAACTAACTGGAGAAATACCCATTTTCTTTAGGCCTCCCACTAGAAGAAAAGCCTGTTTAGTCTAAAACCTAGAAAAGAACTGTAGACTCAGAAATATAGAAGTGGTGATAATCAAACAAGGATTGAGTAGGCATTAATTTTATAGGAAAGCAATAGAAATATTAGATTTTTTTTAAAGTTCCAAACATTACAAAATGATATTTTACAATACTGTTCCAAAGAGTCTGTCTATTTCAATTCAAGAGTAGTTCACTGTCTTCCAAGGGAAAATAAAAGCACCTTGGGAAGTTAAATAAGTACATATGGTACTTAATATGCTTACAGCTGTGTAGAGAAAAAGACATTTATATACCATTGTGTGGTCATAGATTAAAAATGAAAAAAGTAAAGCTGCTAAAAGTAAATGAATAAAATTTTACTTATTCACAGCTGATGCCACATAAATATTTTGAGTAGATCAATTTTATTTGTGCAGGGAAATATGAAACTATAAACTTAACACATTATATCTACCCTCAAGAAGATTTTAATTGTTGGGGATATCATATTTTAGTACTTAAACAACTCAGGAGGAATTAATATAAGGGTCATGGAAAGGCCTTTTAATTTAGGTCACAGTGACTTCTACTGATTGATTCTGTTGAGGAAACTACTTCAGGCCAGGTCAGACAAGGATACCCTGTGTCAACAAATGACTTCCATACACCAGAGGCTAACAATGAAGTTTATTTCTCACACTACAAATTCATTCCCAGTTATTGCTATTCTCTTCCAAGTAAGCTCTACACCAAGTGTGAAAAAGCCGTCCCTAACTGCGGCATTACTGAGCTTGTGGTAAGGAGCAGCAGCATGGCAAGCCACATGCTGACTCAGCAGTTCTGCTTGGCAGCTTCACATATCACTTCTGCTTAGTGGTGAAGACATGTCATTTTGTTGTCCAGAGTAAGTCACAAGCCTGCTCCTGCGTTCAGCAGAAAAAGGATACAAAGTAAAACAGTACAAGGAGGGAAACAAAATTTGGCCATCAGTCATATAATCCATGATAGTTATTAAATGCCTCCGAAACTTACTAACTTTGTGACCTTAGAAAAGTAACATAATATTTTTATGCCTCCAACTCCTTACCAAGAAAATATGAGCAATATTTAGTCATAAAATTAAGGACAAAGTGAAAATCAATATGGAAAGCATTTAAAATTAGGTAAGTACTGAGTAAGTGACAGCTATTATTATAAACACCAAATTAATGTAAAGCTACTGTTATAGAAATGAGAGTCTCAATGGCTCAACTAATAAAGTCTTATAACCTTGTATTTATTTTACTATTTTTAAAATATCAAATGACATAATTAAATATAGTTTTGATATGCTTTTTCGGAATAATTTTATTTTTCTGCTCCACAAAATATTCTGCAATTTTTAGCTGCTTGTTTGCTCTATATGATATTGTTCATGAAAGTGAGTGTCAATCTTTCCAGGACGGGATGCCTAGAACTAAATAAATCATAGCAAGACCTACATAACTGAAAACAGTAATATTGGTCTAAGGAAGGGTTTTCCCTGCCATGACATCCATTAGCATGGTTTTTGAAATGGGCCTGTGTCTGCCAGAGGCCTTTGTGCTGAGTGTGGCTAGAGAACCAAGAGTCCCACAAAGTATAACCCAGGTTGTCTTACTGGTAAGCCAAAAACTCTGTGCTTTTTCTATGGTTTGAAATTCATCTCAAGGAAGAATTCAAACCAAAACCAAACTTGGCTAAAATTCTTAGAAAATATGAGTACTTGGGCAGCTCAGATATGCTGAATGGTAAATGGCTGTGAACAGAGTTTTTGTCCAATTTTGCTTCCTTCAGCATGGTAGCAAGACGGAGTAGGAAGTAACCGTATCTGGCTTAAGGGGCAGGAAGCAATTGTATTTGTCCTAAATGTACACTCCTTATGTTTTTCCCTCTTGAAAATCTGAGTATTTGATTTCCATGACTCTAGTACTTTTTTCTTTATAAGTACAAATTCTTTCTCTTTTACTGGTAAATCTCTTCTTGCATTCATATAGTTTTATCTACTTCTACTTGGATTTTATTGAATTCTTATATTTATTGCCATTTTATGTGCTATCTTCTGCCTTTCTGTGTAGTTACTAAGCTGTTTACTGAACTGGTATGAAGTCTACTTTTTGCATCACTTTCAGTGTCTAGCACAGTACTGCTATAAATGGAAGGTTATTAGTAAGCATGTGTTTTTTTATGAACTCTCTTGCCTGATTTACAGTTCTATTTCCACCTATCTTTTCATCATTCTTTGATTTTTTGCTGTCATATCTTGAAAATATATATTTACTCAAAAGTAATTATGATCTGAGAAAAATATTTGATTAATTTTAATTGAGGTAACAGAAGCATTTTTAAATATTTTAGTTAGTCAATGTGGGATCTGGCTAATAAAGGAACAATGAATATTTGAATGAATTTCACATAGCTTTCTAAAAACCAATGTTTGAAGCATTCTCAAAGGGTTTATTTATTTTTTATTTATTTTTTATTGCATTTTAGGTTTTGGGGTACACGTGAAAAACATGCAAGGTTGTTACATAGGTGCATACGTGGCAGTGTGATTTGCTGCCTTCCTCCCCTTCACCTTTATCTGGCATTTCTCCCCATGCGATCTCTCCTCAACTCCCCACCCCCCACTGTCCCCCCCACGCCCCCCAACAGACCCCAGTGTATAGTGCTCCCCTCCCTGTGTCCATGTGTTCCCATTGTTCAATACCCGTCTATGAGTGAGAACATGTGATGTTTGATTTTGTGTTCTTGTGTCAGTTTGCTGAGAATGATGGTTTCCAGGTTCATCCATGTCCCTACAAAGGACGTGAACTCCTCGTTTTTAATGGCTGCATAATATTCCATGGTGTATATGTGCCACATTTTTCCTGTCCAGTCTATCATCGATGGGCATTTGGGTTGGTTCCAGGTCTTTGCTATTGTAAACTGTGCTGCAATGAACATTCGTGTGCATGTGTCCTTATAGTAGAACGATTCATAATCCTTTGGATATATACCCAGTAATGGGATTGCTGGGTCAAATGGAATTTCTATTTCTAGGTCCTTGAGGAATCGCCACACTGTCTTCCACAATGGTTGAACTAATTTACACTCCCACCAACAGTGTAAAAATGTTCCTATTTCTCCACATCCTCTCCAGCATCTGTTGTCTCTGGATTTTTTAATGATCGCCATTCTAACTGGCATGAGATGGTATCTCAATGTAGTTTTGATTTGCATTTCTCTAATGACCAGTGATGACGAGCATTTTTTCATATGCTTGTTGGCCTCATGTATGTCTTCTTTTGTAAACTATCTGTTCATATCCTTTGCCCATTTTTGAATGGGCTTGTTTGTTTTTTTCTTGTAAATCTGTTTTAGTTATTTGTAGATTCTGGATATCAGCCCTTTGTCAGATGGGTAGGCTGCAAAAATTTTTTCCCATTCTGTTGGTTGCCGATTCACTCTATTGACTGTTTCTTTTGCCGTGCAGAAGCTGTGGAGTTTGATTAGGTCCCATTTGTCTATTTTGGCTTTTGTTGCCAATACTTTTGGTGTTTTGGTCATAAAGTCCTTGCCTACGCCTATGTTCTGAATGGTTTCGCCTAGGTTTCCTTCTAGGGTTTTTATGGTGAAATAAGAGAGGACAGAAACAGATGGAGAAATATTCCATGTTCATGGTTAGGAAGAATCAATATCATGAAAATGGCCATACTGCCCAAAGTAATTTACAGATTCAACGCTATCCCCATCAAGCTACCAATGACCTTCTTCACAGAACTGGAAAAAACCACCTTAAGCTTCATATGGAACCAAAAGAGAGCCCGCATAGCCAAGTCACTTCTAAGCAAAAAGAACAAAGCAGGAGGCATCACACTACCGGACATCAAACTATACTACAAGGCTACAGTAATCAAAACAGCATGGTACTGGTACCAAAACAGAGATATAGACCAATGGAACAGAACAGAGGCATCGGAGGCAACACAACATATCTACAACCATCCGATCTTTGAGAAACCTGATAAAAACAAGCAATGGGGAAAGGATTCCCTGTTCAATAAGTGGTGTTGGGAAAACTGGCTAGCCATATGCAGAAAGGAGAAACTCGACCCCTTCCTGACACCTTACACTAAAATTAACTCCAGATGGATTAAAGACTTAAACATAAAGTCTCAGAGGGTTTAAACCACTGAGCTGCTTTTCTTGCATGAAGTCAAAATTGAGCAGCAATTTTTTCTTTAGCAAAAATATGGAAGCTTGCATAAGAAACAAAAACTTGAGAATTCTTAAAGTATAGAGTACCCAAAATGGAAGATCTGGAGTAAACCACCCCAAACCGGACTTCAGACCAGAGAAAATAAAAACAATGAATACACTTGAAGCTGCTAGTGAGCCATCACTTTATAGAGATTTCATGAATATTCACAACCAGGAAAAATGATAAGCTAGCAGCAGCATTTTACATGTAGTTAAAACCAGTGGGGAATTACCCCACTACTCGAGAGTCCTAGGAAGAAAGCATGTCATAAAGGCCTGGGGTAACTCTAAGCAGCAGCACCCGGGGGAAGACTTGCACTTTTGAGAGCGGGGCATTGGGAGGTGAGAGACAGGTTGACATCAGGGAAATTCTACTTAGTATTTTTAATATATTCTAAAGAAATTAAGATATAATACAACGAGATGGGTTCCATAAGAAATAGACACTGAGATGGATATTTACATACAGGTGTTTCACTGTGGATTGCTCTTTGTAATGACACCTATGCAGAGTGGAAGAAGCAGAATTGGGCAGAGAAGGATGTTGAACTGTGATGTAACAGTAACTTCAGCCGTTTGACAGGGAGTTCTGGAGCTGGAATGGCTCTTCATGTTATTTCAAACTGACAGAAGGCAACTGGTCCTCTATACCCTCTCACGCATTAGTTATCATAGACAATTTGCTTCCAGAGAGATGCAGTTACTTTGGGTAAGGAACCTCCCCACCTAAAGCAATTCTTGGAGAAAGACTTAACTATAAGCCTTCTAACTAGAAGACAACAATTCTTGCAACTGAGAACACAAATGTTTTGGGAACATTCTTTTGGAGAGATGTGGACATTTATTAAGTTTAATCCATTTGAGAACTGTTCCTCCACAGTTCTGGTTGGTCCTTTTTCCCTGAGAAAATATGCAGAGGAAAAATTAGTGAGAAAAACTAGAACTCCCAATACCATAGCTGGTAATACTACCCATTCTAAATTTCTATTGTAAATAGATCAATTTCAGTTTAAATGCTCACCGTAGTGAAGTGAGCAAGGCCTTCATTACTGGGGAGACTAAAACCCTGGACAATATGCTCATTAGCTGCTACATTATTTATTTACCATCAAAATTGAGCAGAGGAATTATCAAGCAATGCCCCAATTGATCACCTGCCCCCATTGGGTAACAGTGACCCTAACTCCACCTGATGATTAGGGGCAATTATTTCTGCCAGGGCAGTGATTCCTTTCCTTGCCTGAAGATCTCTTGGAGCCTTAAATATATGATAGCATCAATAGCTTAAAGTTTAATGAAATTCTTGATTTTTACCTGATGGCAGCATATCTTCACCAGGAACCAAAACGTCTGAAGCCACAGAGTCAATAATTGCAAAAACTAGAAGGACAAATTCCTCAAGCAGGCCGCTGGGAGTGAGGGTAGGCAGGATCACACGTACTCACCACTTGGTTACAAGTACCATATATACTACCTATCGGTGACACATGACTGATAATGACAATTGATTGAGGCTATACACAACAACTTGGAGGATGCGCCTCATGCTCACAGGGAATTATCTCCAAATTAGTAGGTTAGGGGCATTGTCGAAACACCACCATGCTATTAGGAGCAGCAGTTTTGGGGTTGTATTATATGTTACTGAACCACTACTGTATGCCCACTATTATACCTTTTGTACTATAAAGTCTGACTCTTTGTCTGATATGATGCTATTCAGGAATTCCTTGTCAATAGAGCAAATCCTTTTAAAGCCATGAGATCTTGAGGCAGGGAAAGTAAAATCTTATCCAGAATAGATGTTGATTTTAGTCAAGATGAATCACTACTTCTTCCAGGGTAGAAGTGGTCCAATATAATCAACTTTCTATCAAATACTAGTTTTTCTCTCAGAGGATGTTACCAGTTCAGGGAATTTGGGGTGTTCTCTATTACTGGTATATTGGACATTTGACAATGGCAGTAGCGAGATTAGCCTTAGAAAGTTGGAACCTAGGCTTCTGAATGTATGCATATCCTCCTTCTTTATCACTATACTACTCTATTCATTTACCCATTGTGCCAAAGATAGAAGCTGGAAGATATCAACTGGCCAAGTCATTCTGTCTACTTGGTTGTTTATTGCCACTTCCATGAGAATTTTCTTGCATTGGTTGTTAACGTGCAATAGAAAAGTCTTCATATTTCATGCTCAATATCCTAGTGCTATGTAGTGGTAGCACTAGGATTAAACAGACATCTCCTTGTCCTTGATCTTCTAATGTTTTTCTAGGTCTCTGACCAAAAACCGATTTATTCACCACGTCTGTGAGCTTGAATGTATTATTACCAGAGCCCCTATGTTTTTCTCATAAAGCAGATGACCAGATATATCATCAAAACTCTATTTGGAAGATTTTCCATTATGACTGTTTTCTGGACAGTGGAATGGAAAGATATCCATTTTCCAGATCAAAAAGCATACTATCTACCTGAACCCCAACCAATCTGCTTTGACACAGCAGCTGCAATTGAGACCATTCTTGATTGAATTTGTTGTAGGGCACTGATATCTACCAGAATCTATCTGATAAAGTCTAGACTGTTGAATTAAATGGGATTGGTGGGGCCATTAACCTGCATCCTTTGGGTCTTTAAGGATGGAAATAATGACTTCCCTTCTGCATTATTACATTCTCACAGTGCTACAAAGAAATGTCTGAGACTGGATAATTGATAAGAAAAGAGTTTTAATTGGCTCATGGTTCTGCAGGCTATTCAGGAAGCATGATGCTGGCCATCTGCTCAGCTTCTGGGGAAGCCTTAAGAAACTTTCAATTATGGTGGAACGTAAAGGGGAAGCAGGCACATTTTACATGACCAGGGCAGAAAAGAAGAGAGAGGGGAGAGGTGTTAGACACTTTATAAAAACAAGATCTCATAAGAACTTTGTTATGAGAACAGCATCAAATATACGGTGTTAAATCATTCATGACGGATCCACTCCCATGATTCAATCATCTCCCACCAGGCCCCACCTTCAACATTGTGGATTACAATTAAATATGAGATTTGGGTACAGACACAGATCCAAACTATATCCTCTTCCTACCCACTGCTCTCTCAGAATTCAATATTCATTGTTTTCTATTTATTGCCTTTTCTGGAGGGTTATAGTTTAATGGATTCAACTTTACTAACATTAGTGCAATATCTCCAACCCCATGTGCCAAGGAACTACTTTGGGTTTTTTCTCAGTAAGAAATTATAAATTTGTGTACCAGGGAAATAACCAATAACTCAATTGACTTATTGGAACTTGAACTTTGGCCAGGAATTCATTTATGGCAAGGCCTCAAAGATCTTCACTCTTAACAGAGGGTCCATGTTGATTTCTTCTGTCCAGCTTTCTTCAAAATACTTGGTCTTTTTTTTTCTTCAGTGTACAATTACTAAAGTAATTGGCCATAGAACCTGTCTTACTCTGATTTCTGTTTCTGAAACTGGGTAATTTATAACAAAAAATAAATCTAGTTCTTACATTTCTAGAGGCTGAGAAACCCAAGGATGAAAAACTACATTTGGTGAGGGCCTTGTCACTGATGGAGACTCTCTGCAGAGATCTGAAGTGACACAGGGCATCACATGGCAACAGAGCTCATGAGAGACAGCCAAATTGGCATTTTGTAACAGACCCACTCTCATGAGAACTAATCTACTCCCTTGATAACTCATTGATCCATTAACACATTAATTCATGAATGGATTAATCCATTGATGAAGTCAGCGCCCTCATGATCCAATCACCTCCAAAAGGTCCTCCTCTCAACACTGCAGCACTGAAGACCAAGTTTCTAACACATGAACTTTTGGAGGACACATTCAAATGATGAAATTTTACCCCTGGCCTCCAAAATTTGTGTCTTTCTCACATGTAAAATACATTCATTCCATCTCAATAAACTCAGTCTTAAGTTGTTCCAACATCAACTTAAAAGTCCAAGTCTCATCTTTTTTTTTTTTTTTTTTTTTTTGAGACAATATTCTTCTGTCACCCAGGCTGGAGTACAATGGCATGATCTCAGCTCACTGCAAGCTCTCCTTCTGGGACTCAAGTGATCCTCCTGCCCCAGCCTCCTAACTATCTGGGACTACTGGCATGTGCCTCCAGGTCTGGCTAAATTTTTTTGTACTTTTTTTTATAGAGACAGTGTTTTGCTTTGTTACTCATGCTGGTCTTGAACTCCTGGGCTCAAGCAATCCACTCGCTTTGGCCTCTCAAAGTCTTGACTAGAGATGTGAGTGAGAGTGCCTGGCCACAAGTCTGATCTTAATCAGATATGGGTGACACTCAAGGCACAATTCACCTCAAGACAAATTCCTTCCATCTGTAAGCCTGTGAAAACAAGTTATCTACTTATAAATACAAATGATAGGACAGGCACAACACAGACATTTCCATTCCAAAAGGGAGAAACAAGAAACAAGAAGAATATTTCCAAGTAAGTCCAAAACCCAATGGGGAAAATGATATTCAGACTCCAAAATAATCTCTTACTGCACGTGCTGCCTCCTGACACACTGGTGTGGGATTGGGCACCCAAAATCTCAGGCAACCTCACTCCTATGGCTTTTCTGGACTTGGCCCACATTTCAGCTCTCTCTGGCTGGTGTCATAAGCTGGTGGCTCTGCAGTTCTGGAGTAGTGGTGGTGGGCCCACTTCCATGACTACATTAGGCATTACCCTAGTAAGGACATTCTGATGCAACTGTAACCCACACTTACACTCATTGCTCAAGTGGAGGCTCTTTGTGGTGGCTCTGCCCTTACAGCAAATTTCTGTCGGGGCCTCTGAGTGGTCCAGTGCATCCTTTGAAATCTCAGTGGAAGTTGCTGTGTTTCCACACTTCTTGGATATTGTGCACCTCTAGAATTAGCAACATGTTTACAGTACCAATGCTTAATTCTAGAGCCACTTCCCAAGCTACATCTGTCCCCACTTGAGCCAAAACTTGGTGCTGCCAAAGTTTTGAGCAGAGTCCCAGAGCAGCTCTAGGTAGCAAGCCTGTAAAGGATGCCTGGGTGTCTTCCACAAATCCATTCTGCCTTCCTAGTTCTCTGGGTCTGTGATGGGTGAGGAAGTTTTGAAGAGCTCTAAAATGCCTTTGAAATTTCCCATTATTCTGATGAATAACCTCTGGCTCCCTTCTATCAGTGCTAATCTGTTTAGCAACTGATTGCTTGGCCACATCCAAACAGGACTTTTTTTATATGGCCAGCCTGTAAATTTTACAAATGTTTACATTCTACTTCCCTTTTAATTACAAATTCTGTCTTTAAATCATTTTTTTGTTGTTGTTCCCAAAGCTCACTATGAGCAGCCAAAAGTAACCACACACACTTTGCTGCATAAAAATTTCTTTTTTTTTTTGAGAATTACCATTCTCAAGTTTGGCCTTCCACAAAACCCTAGGGTATTAATACAATGCAGCCAAGTTATTTGCTACTTTATAACAAGGATGACCTTTATTCCAGACTCTAGTATGTTATTCTTCATTTCCATGTGAGACCTCGTCAGAATGTTTTTACTGTCCACCTTTCTATCAGCATTCTGGTCATGATTGCTTAAGTAATCTCTGAGAAGTTCCGGACTTTCCCTACTTTTCTTGTCTTCTAAGAATCACCCTTAATGCTCAATTTACAGCTTTCTGGGCCTTTTCTAGCCTTCTCCTTCAAATTCTTCCAGCCTCTGCCCATTATCCAGTCCCAAAGATGTGTTCACATTTTCAGGTATTCTTTATTATGCCCCCACTCCTGGTACCAACTTTCTACTATACAGTATTTTCTGTTAGTATAACTGAATACCAGAGATGGATAATTTATAAAGAAAAGAAATATATTTCTTACAGTTCTAGAGACCGGGAAGTTCAGGGCCAAAGGACCACATGTGGTGTGAGCCTAATTGCTGGTGAAGACACTTTGTAGAGTTAGTTCCAAGGTGGCACAGAGTATCTAATGGCAAGGAGGGGGACTGAAAGCAAAATTGGCTTTTATGACAGTCCCACTCTTCTGATAACTAACCTACTCCCATGATAGCCCATCAATTCATTAATCCAAGAATCCAGGAATAGATTAATTCATTCACGTGGGCAGAGACCTTATGACCCAGTCAACACTTAAAGGCCAAACATTAATACCATTACATTAGAGATTAAGTTTCAACGTGAGTTTCAGAGTGGACAAATTTTCAAACCATAGCAAATACTTTTGGAAAAAGTCAAGTAACATCTTTATCACATACATTTTGTGTAGTGTCACGGAGTCTTTATTCCTGAGGAATTGGCCCTTTCTTCGGTCAATGACCTCTGGTTTTAAAAACTTGCTTGATTCTTGATGCTCGTTAAGAGGTTATAAATTTTTATTGACTCTCCTTTTAGATCTAATAATAATTTTTTCTTTTTTTCTTTTTTCCTTAGAAATAGGGTATCACTCTATTGCACTGGCTGGAGTGCAGTGGCATGATCATAACTCATTGTAATCTCAAACTTCTGAGCTCAAGTGATCCTCCTGCCTCAGCCTCCTAAGGAGCTAGGACTATAGGCATGCACCACCACACCTGTCTAATTTTTTATTTTTACTTTTAATAGAAGCAAGTTCTCACTATGTTGCCCTGGTTGGTATTAAACTCCTATCCTCAAGCAATCCTCCTGCCTCGACCTCCAGAAATGCTGAGATCACAGGTGTGAGCTAAGACCTTGCCTGGCCAAGATCTAATAATATTGTCTTTATATATTTGGGTGCTCCAGTGTTGGCTGCATATATATTTACAATCATTATATCCTCTTGCTGAATTGATTTATTTTTCACTACATAATGACCTTATTTGTCTCTTTGTATAGTTTTGGCTTAAAGTCTATTTTATTTGATATAATTATTGCTTCTGCTTGTTTTTGGTTTCTGTTTCCTTGGACTATCCTTTTTCATCCCATCACTTTTAGGCTATGTGTGTCTCTGAAGGTGAAATGGGTTTCTTGTAGGCAACCTATAGTTGGGGAAAAAAAAAAAAACAACAAAAAAAAACCTCATTCACCCAGGCTATGTCTTTTAATTGAGAAGTTTAACCTATTTACAGTCAAGGTTATTAATGATAGGTGAGGGCTCACTCCTATCATTTTGTTAATTTTTTTTTGGTTGTTTTGTATATCCTTTGATTTTTTCTTTATTGTTTATTTTCACAGTTTGTTATTTGTTGTTGTAATAAAGTTTGCTTCCTTTCCCTTTCTCATTCATGTATCTGTTCTATCACTGAATCTTATACTTTCATGTGCTACCATTATGGCAGTGATTGTCTTTTGCTTCCAGATGTAGGACTTCTTGAAGCATTTCTTGTAAGATTGGTCTAGTGGTGATAAACTCTCAGTTTTTTCTTGCTTAAGACTGTTTCTTCTTCATTTCTGAAGCTTTGGTGGGTGAAATATTCTTGGCTATTAGTGTTATTTTCTTTCAGCACTTCAAATACATAAGGTCATTCTTTCTAAGCCAGTAAGGTTTCTGCTGAGAAATCTGTCACTCTAATGGAGATGCTTTTATATGGGACTTTTTTCTATCAGTATTTTTAAAATTTCTTCTTTTATCTTTGGTTTTTCACCATTTAACTATAATGTGCATCTGAGAGGAGTTGTTTGGTTTGACTCTATTTGGAAACCTTTGAGTCTACTAAATCTCATTCTTCATATTTCTCCTAAGACTCAGGAAGTTTTCAGTTATTATTTCATTAAATAGGGTTTCTATGCCTTTTCCTACATATTCATCTTCTGGAATCTCATAATGTAAATATATTTTTGCTTAATGATGTCCCACATGTTCCATGGGCTTTCTTCATTTTTTCTTCACTTTCTTCTTTTGTTTTACTAGGTTATTTCAAAAGACCTGTCTTCATGTTCAGAAATTCTTTCTTATTTTGATCCGGTCTATTGTTGAAACTCTATTGTATTTTATTTTGCATTTATTGAATTCTTTATCTCTAAGGTTTCTGTTAGGCTCTTTGTTATTATATCTATCTTGTTAACTTTCTCATTCAGATCAGAATGGTTTTTCTGATTTTTAGAATTGTATGTCTGTTTTCTTTTGTACCTCACTGAGTTTCCTTAAGATCATGATTTCAAATTTATTTTCAGCCATTTCATAGATTTCATTTTATTTATTTTTTTGAGACAGGGTGTGACTTTGTCAACCAGGGTGGAGTGCAGTGGTGCAATCTCAGCTCACCGCAGCCTCTACCTCCTGGGCAAAAATAATCCTCCCACCTTAGCCACTCCCCACCCCCACCCCCACCCCTGCCAAGTAGCTGGGACTACAGGCATGTATCACGTATCACCATGATTGGCTTTTTTTTTTTTTTTTTTTGGAATTTTTAGTAGAGACAGAGTTTTGCCGTCTTGGCCAGGCTGGTCTCGAACTCCTGGCTTCAAGTGAATCTCCTGCTTCAGCCTTCCAAAGTGTTAGGATTACAGGTGTGAACCACCATGCCTGGCCAGATTTCCTTTTCTTTAGAATTGATTACTGGATAGTTATTGTGTTCTTTTGTAGGTATCATGTTTTCTTGTGTTTTCTTGTTTCTTGTGTTCTTATATTGATATCTGCACATCTGATTGAACAGTCATTTCTAATTTTATGGATTAGCTTTCATGGGGAAATACGGTTTCTTGTAGATGTGTCCTATAGTGTTGGTTGGAATGGTACATTGGCTTTGGTCCTGGGTGGGTGCGATGGCATAGCCTTTGTGTTATACCTTTGGTTATAATCAATGTTAGCAAGGTCTGTGAGTGTTTTAGTGGTTTAGGTTATTTTGAGTGTTTCTGGAAGTGGTAGTGTGGCTTTGCAGGGGGCAGGATTGTCTGTGGCAGTGGACACCAGATAGGCTGGTTCTTGAGACCTGGGAGGCACATGCATGGCACATGACATCTCTGTCTGTGGAGGGGACATCGTCAGTTGCACTGGTGGTTGCTGTGTGGCTGACTCCCAGGCCTGCAGAGTGTGCTCGTTGGCTCCTTTAGTCCTGAAGTGACTCCCTAATCTGCTGAACTTCCTGTTTTTAAAGAAATAGGAAATGGCATGGATTTGGGTGAGGGGCTGTGGCTGTACCACTAGGTGCTGGAGGAGTCATTCTGTTGCAACTTTAGTGTGGGCATGGCAGAGTGACAATAGAGCCTCAGGAATGTGGTGACACAAGAATTATCATGTTTCAGGGCATGCTGTATTCCAGCAATGATTCAATTCTCAAAATGGTACCATGCCACAGAAGTTTGAATACTGAGAAGTTGAGGGGACCCAGCATGAATTCCCTTTCTAGAGCAATATGGGAACATGGATTGCAAGAAACTCCCCATACAAGACTCAGAGCGTATGAGAACATGGGAAGTCCCTCCTGACTCCAGGCTAATCCCAGCTGGGTGATTCACTTCCTTCTCCATGCTACCTGAGTGTTCATTCCTCAGAGTTTTTCATGTTTTGTTCAATTCTGGTGTTTTTCTTTAGAAACTACTTAAAGTGCAGTTACGTATTTGTTGTTACAGTCTTTCCTTATGGAGGAAAGAAGTGTTGGGTACTTTTATTCAACTGTCTTGATGACATTCTTTTTTCTTGATACTCAAATGTACCATTTATGTCTCTTGATCCTCAAATGTTCTTCTAGTTCCTGTAAATCTATAGCTTCTCCAGCATTTTGGGGATATAATGTGAACCATTAGCATGCTCAGTACTTACTTTTCCAGGTTATATTGTGACTTTAGTTATTGGTTTATTGGCCCAGAGAATAGGTGGGTGCAGACCCCAAGGGGGATGCATATTTCAGACTCATCAATCCTCTAAAAGCAGGTGACAATTGAAAACCATTAAGCCTCTTATGTAGGCTTAGAGTCAAGATGATCTGTGTATTCAGTTGTTTGATTAAATTGATCCACATGCCCCATTCTGTGTCTCAGGTTCTCATTTCTTCTTGACAAAAGCCTTAAACTTGGTATAACAGACCTTTGGTTTCTAAATCCAACCTGTTCTGAAATAAGCCTCCTATTTACATTCTGACCCTTATATTCAGCTTTTTTGTCTGTCTTTCAAGTGTAGAAATAAAGACTCTCTTTAAGATATGTCAAGACACTCTGGATTTCACAGTTTGCCTTAAGTTGATGAACAATTACTCTTAGCAGACAATTGTTTATTCCCCTTAATATAATCATATGCCCAAGCAACAGCTATTCAACTGAATAGTTCTTACATTTAATTTCTCCAAACTCTTAAATATCTAGGTGTATTAGTGCATTTTCATGCAGCTATGAAGAAATATCTGAGACTGGGTAATTTATAAAGAAAAACAGATTTAATGAACTCACACTTCCACATGGCTGGTGAGGCCTCACAATCATGGTGGAAGGTGAAAGAGGAGCAAAGTCATGTCTTACATGAGGGCAGACAAGAGAGCCTGTGCAGGGGAACTGCCCTTTATAAAACCATCAGATCTCACGAGACTTATTCACTATCATGCGATCTGCATGGGAAAACCCACGACATAATTCAGTTACCTCCTACAGGATTCCTCTCATGACACGTGGGGATTATGGGAACTACAATTCAAGATATAATTTGGGTGAGGACAAAGTCAAACCGTATCACTAGGTTATTTCATTTGCCAGTTTTAGTCTGTTTGTGTTGCTATACAGTAAATACCTGAGGCTAGGTAATTTATAAATAAGAGGTTTAATTGGCTCATGGTTCTGCAGACTGTACAAGAAACATGGTGCCAGCATCTGCTTCTGGCAAGGGCTTCAGGAAGCTCTCACTCATGACAGAAGGAGAAGAGGAACAGGCATCTCATGGTAAGAGAAGAGGAAATAAAGAGGAGGGAGGTGTCAGGTTCTTTTTAACAATCAAATCTCATGAGAAATAATAGAGTAAGAAGTCACTCATTACTGCAAGGATGGCACCAAGCCCTTCACAACTGATGACCCAACTCTTGACCCATGACCTCTTCCCACCAGACCCCATCTCCAACATTAGAGATCACATTTCAACATGAAATTTGGAGGGAACAAAAATTCAAACTATATCTCCAGTGTATTCGTTTCCACAGGTGTTCAATCACATTTCACTGTATTTATCAATTGCACTGCTACTGCATTGATGGGGATATAATGTGGACCATTAGCATGCTCAGAACTTACTTTTCCTGTGACTAGTTCTACTGCATTAGAAAAAAGTTCTACAGGGCTCTTACTTTCATTAGTTATTAGTTCATTATAGACTATTGTTATATTAGTTTAGTTATAGATTAACCAATAGTATATAGGTTATTAGTTTTATTAATTCTACTGCACTGTGTTCTACTGCCTATCAGTATTCTACACATCTCCAGTGATTAGTCCTGATTGTCAGCCCATCAAAAGTGGTATCTTGCTCCAAAATCTCACTTTAGAGTTTGCCACGTAGGTCCACTCCCTGTTTTAATTGCCATGTGTCAAATCCTTGTGGAAATATAATCTATGTTGGAAATTTGCAGCAACAAAAACTGTTACATAATAGGGAAGTAGAATTAGGTGTTGGGTTTTGATTGCAACCAAGACCTCAAATGATTCTATAGGAAACTATATAGCTGGAAAATACTTATGGAAATGTTTATAATTAGGGGGAATTTATCCTTCCTATTTAGATCAGTCATTGTATGTAGCCTGCCTAAAGATGAAGTGTATTCTTAGGTGAGGCAGCTCCTTTTGACAGAAGGAAATTCCTAGAGAGGAATTCAGCTATTCCAACAGGGGACAATACTACAAGTATTGGGAGAAGGAATACTTCAAGTTTATGGAGTATCTGAGAGGCAGAGATATAACATCCAGCATCAGCCACAAACACTGTATAGTAATATGCCTCTCTATGTTTTATTTGTATAATAAAATTATTTCACACAGCAATAAATTTAAATTATATCCTATTATAGCATAATGTTTCTTCTGTGCAATTACAAGAGACAGTATTTCCAGATGGCCCCCAAGATTCTTATCCCCTGGCATATATCCCCTACATAATCCCTTTTTCTTGATGTGAGCCAGACCGGTGGATATAATGTCACATCACTTCCATAGTTAGGCTACTAATCAATTGAGTTAATAAAAAGGGAGATTATCTTGGGTGGACCTGGCATAACCAAGTGAAACCAATTAAGGAAAGTGAATTGTCAGAGACACTCTCCTAGTGAACTCTAAGAAACAGTAAATTCCCTTGTTTTTAGAAGGCCCTTAAATGGAACTCTTTTAGATGCTAAGAGAGACCTCTGGCTGACAGCAAGAAAATGGGGATGCCAATCATGCAATCACAAGGTAATAAATTCTGCCAACAACCTGAATGAACTTGAAAAAGGACCCTGAGTCTCAGATAAGATAGTAGTTCCAGCCAAAAGCTCAATTTCAGCTGTGTGACACTAACAGAGAATCCAGCTAAGCCATGCATAGACTTCTAACCTACAGAAACTGTGACATGATAAATGGATGTTATTTTAAGCCACTAAATGTATGGTACGTTGTTATGTAGCAATTGATCACTAATCATCAACATTGAAGACACTCTACAACTGAAACTCAACTTACCCAACTTGTAATATTTCTCAAGATTAGGCAAAATGAAAACATTGTTTTAGTATTTTCCAGCTTCTCTCATTTCCCTCCAGACACATGGTTCTCATTCCTGCCTCTGTATTTGTTCCCAGAATGTGGCCTCTATGTGGAATCCTCTCTTTATCCACTCCATTTATCTAAATCTTACACATTCTTCAAGATCCAAGATCCACATCTTCTAAACTGCATTTTATTTACATTTTCTCTTATCTCTTATGGTACATACAGACTCATTAATTATATGGCAAATGTATACAAGTAGAATCCAATCTGCCTTTCATGCTGACATCATGAAATGTTGCAAAATGCTGTTTTTTTCTGATCAACTTCACAAAAAGTGACAAAAATTTAGAAAGATGGGTATTCTATGCCCTCTTTTTTCCTACTTCCTTGTCAACCCAAGCCTAACTTTCATGCATTAAGGACAGGGTGGCAAATGAAGTAGATGGATATGTCCTATAGAATGGGATCCTAATGAACAAGTGGATTTAAGGGGCAGGAGGGACCTTTTATAGATTATTTATTCTAACCACTCCATTATGCAGACAATAAAAATGAGACTCAAAGAGCTTAGGGGCCCAATGTTTTGCAGTTAAGTTAGAATAAAAAACAAATATCTCCTAATTCCCAATCTAATAAGTTTTCTGATTATAAAATCAGAAAAAAAAGCAATTGAGAGCTTAAGAAAACAAAATATGCTTGACTAACTTATAAATCATGATTAACTTGATTTATAATGAAGGATCAAATAACATAGGAGTTAAGCAGTGGGCTCTAGGTCCCTAAATCTTAGATGTTGATTCTACATCTGCCATTGGCAAAGCATTATTCTTTTTCATTTTAGTTATGAAGAAATCAGGAAAATCCAAACGTGATGTTTCATTTAAAAAATGTAGACCTGATCTTCAATGAACGCTAATATGTTTGTTTAAAGTGAAAATATATATGAAAGTTTTAAAATGCACAATATAATTGTTGTTCATTGGATGTGCAAGGAGAACTAATGTTCCTGCCTTTTTTGTTGAGAGAGCCAAAACGTGATTATTATAAAAGTAGTTCTTTAGGTTTTACATAGTTATCTGGAAACACTGGAGATTACATTGCTTTCCTTCCAGAAGACTCCACACTTTAATCGTTACCAATACATGCTGGCCTGATGTGAAACCTGAGACTCTCATATCACAAGCTGAGCCTTAGGAAGAAAAGGAAAACAAAACACATCTCAAATAACTCATTGCACATAATGCATTCAGTAACTGGATATTCTTCTTCCGGTAATATTTCATTAACCTTATAGATCACAATTTGATGATAATTTCTTACAAAGAAAAGTATAGTTTCGCAGGAGAACAATTTACTTTTCCTCCTCCTTTTCTTGCGTGACCTGACCAAACACTGAACCCATCACTGAAACTGTGCTGTTTCCACTTTAGTTTATTCCCTGATGTAAAATGATATCATGTTTCCGTTGTTTCTGGATAAACTCAAGGACTAACTAAACCTCAACATGTCTTGTGGCTTTGATCTAAGCCTCTGTGTATGGTTCCTAAGCCTCAGACAGAGCTCTGGTAAAATATCTACCAACTGTGTTTCTTATAAAACTTTTAGGTTTTATTGGAGTGAATATGGTGAATTTCATGCCTTGTTCAGTCTCTGCTTTTCCAAATGCTTGACATGAAAGGAATATAACCTGCCTATCACATAAATAATTTTTTTTTAAGAAATAGATTTTTTTCCCTTACAAACTCTAATTTAGTATTTTTTTCATTAAAGTAACCTTGTTAACCCATAGTTTTTATAATTTTTGTTATTGTCTTTCTATATCTCAACATCACTGACACTTGTCCAAACAGTTCAATAGCCTGATTTTAAATAAAATCAATAAAACACTAAATAACACAAAAACCTCTCTAGGTTCAAATGTCATCAAGTACGTTTTTAATATTGTTCTTGTCTGGTATTAAAGTTAAAAAGGCTGAGATTATTCCCAAAAAGCAGATTGAATCAATAACATACAGTGAATGTTCATTTTTCTGAGGTCAGAGTTGGGAGGCAAAGAGTCACCCTGAGGGGCTGCTCAATTCTCCTTCCTTTCTGCTCCTAGTCAGTTCTAGGAATCACTATGGACATCATATCAATTCCCTGGAGTCACAATACATCTTACCTGTTATCTTATCTAGAAGGCTTCTCTATCTGTGCACTATCTCCTCACCTTCACACCAAAGGGACATTCATTATGTAACTCAGATTAGCACTCGAGAAATGGCTCACATATCACCCATATAGAAATATGTTTACATTTACCCTTACTTGTCTTCTCCCAGCCTAATATACACACAAACTTATATACAACCATGTACTATTTGGCGTAGGCCCTACATTTTATCCTTGTTTTTCAATGATGAATCAAGGGACACATAAAGGAATTTTTATTAAAAGAAGATGTAACAGTCCTTGAACTCCTAATAAAAACTAAAAAAGAATAAAATTTCTAATCAATTAAAATGTTTAGAAGTATTATGAGATATAGTCCATGTAGTCTATCCAGTATTTATTTTTCCCTTAATCCTTACTAAGAGAACTCTAGTTTTGCTCAATATGGCAACATGCTCAACTAAAATTACTTACCTTCCCATGCTCCTTTGTAACTATTGAAGCACCTTTATGGCTAAGTCTATAATATTTCTTGATATAAAAGGTAAGAGTTCATTGGAAATGCATTATTTTTCCCCTTTTCCTTCTTTGAACTCAGGCAAAGATGTTCACCAGCCATTCTATGCTATAAGAATGGAAGCCAGACATTAAAGATGGCAGAGAAAACACAACAAACCCTCTTAATGGCATGATGGGGGGCCCCCCATGCCAATCCTGAACTATCTACCTCTGACTTCTTCCTATGAAAGAAAAAAAATGGCCAAACTACTAGATTCAAGTTTCTGTTGCATGCAACCAAACACACTCCAAAATAACTAAAATGTGTATTTAAAAGGAGAAAAAGGAATGTTTATACACTGTGGGAATGTAAATTGATTCAGCCATTGTGGAAAGAAGTTTGAAGTTTTCTCACAGAACTTAGAACTACCATTTAATCCAGCAATCTTATTACTGGGAATATACCCAAAGGAAAATAAATCATTCTACCAAAAAAGACATATGCACTCATGTTCATCACGGCATTATTTATGATAGCAAAGACATGGAATCAACCAAGATGCTCGCCAACAGAGGACTGGGAAAAAATATATGGTACCATAGAATACTACACAGCCATAAAAAAGAATGAAATAATTCCCTTGCAGCAACACAGATGCAGATGGAGGCCATTATCCTAAGCAAATTAATGCAGAAACAGAAAACCATATACTGCATGTTCTCACTTAAAAGTGGGAGCTAAACACTGAGTACACATAAACACAAAGATGAGAACAAGAGATACTGGGGATTACTAGAGGGCAGAGGTATAGCGGAGGGCAAGGGTTGAAATACTACCTATCAGATACTATGCTTACTGCCTAGGTAACAGAATCACTCATACACCAAACCCCAGTACATGCAACTTACCATGTTAAAAAACATGAATATGTACCCTCAAACCTAAAAAAAAAGTCAATAAAAAATTAACCAGTAAAGTTTTAAGGTGACAGTCCTATAACTCAAATTTCTGACTCCTCAAATTTTATTTGAATTTTCCTGGCTGGAAGCAAAATAGTGAAACCTTTTTTTCAGTTAGCAGGTTTCCTGGTAGGCAAGTTTAGGAAAAAAAATGGTAAGTTGAACTCCTTCCTATTTTGTAAATTGAACACAAATTTCTTAGGGTAATGTGGACAATAAATGATCTGTCCATGTTAAAAATTCAATGCAGGTTTCATAATTTTATACATTCTATCTCTCATTATTAAAAAGGATTTACTGTCTCTTACACAAATAAGATTTGAAAGAATTTGAATGGTCATATACTCACAAATATCTTTATCTTTGAGGTATTTCTTCTCCATGGAGAAGTTTAAAACACTTTGTGTATAACCATACATATATTTTCCAGTATGGCCCAATTTCAATAATACTTGCAGGCCATATGCCCTGATTAAAAAACAAATCATCATACACTTAATTAGGTTCTAAAAATCTCCCAGTAAACTATATCATTTTTGAAATGAATTATAGGGTTCTTTGGGTTTTGTTTCTTTTTCTTTTACTTAGTAAAACAAATCATTTTAAAGTTTTACTCCTTTACACGCTTTACAAGTTCTAGTTTTTGTGGGTTTTTTTTATTTGTTTGTTTGTTTTTGAGTGTGGATCATTGGCCCTCTTCTTTTTAATCTAAGTTATCCCCTTGCTCGAAACTTTTAATACCCCTTTCCCCAGGCTCTGTCTGATCCTCATTGCCTTCTATAGCATAACTTTATAATTATACAAAGGGAAAGAGTCAGTTGGAAAAGTCTTATTCTTCCCCGTTTTCTTTCTTGGAACATGGGCATTGTGCCTCGATGTGCAACAGTCAGTTTGTGCTACAAGCAACTTCTCAATTATGTCTCCTCCTATGTTCCTGTGCAAGATAAGGCTGGATCTAGGAATTCTAAAATGGTAGAATGCAAATTGCATTTTTTTCTAAAGGTTCGTTTTCAAGGCAGCTCTGAGTCCACAATGTTCATGAAACCCCTTGATAGTGGAGCTCTAAAGACCTATTAAAGTTGATACAAAATGTGAAGTCCTTGGAGATCTGAGTGTTTGGGACAGAGATCCATTTCTATTGCCAGATTATGGAACTAAGATACAGGGAGAGTGAAAGTCATGTCTCTAAATTATACGAATGTCAGTGTAGATGTTACAAATCACCTCCTAGCTGATTGGTCTCCAGCTTAATTAGTTCGATCCTCCAAACCTAATCTTCAATGCACCATTATACAGTTAGTCTTGATGCATATGGCTGTTCTAGGGCTTTCTGGGGATTATCTATGTTGGGTCTGAGCAAAATTTGGTGACACAGACAAGTGTTACTCCTACTAGGCCATTGATGGGGAGTTAGGGATTTGTTAGTGTGAATGAAATGATCAATTGTGATAGCCCCTGTATAGATGTGATTGTGTGTTCTTACTTGAATGAAGGCTGGACAATGAATAAGAGAAGACTCAAACTCAAGTAAGACTGAGCATCACAACAATGTCCCTTAAGGGAATCTTTTATTTGGTCCCATATGTGACATTTTTCTTGGCTGCAATTTCAATGCTTTTTAAGGGAAAGCACAGAAAACAATTTATTTTCTTTCTCTTTTTAGGATCTTAGTTGAATCACTTTCTTTAAAACAAAAGTTAGATTAACCAAAGAAAAACAAACAAGTTTATTAATGCATGTTGTACTCATTACATGGCAGAGGCCTCAGTTCAGAATTATTTCTCTCTCAAGGCAATGACTTAGAGATCTTGCTTAAACAGTATTTTTTAAAAACAGCCATAAATATTATAGAGTGACAAGCCTAAGAAGAGAGTAATATTAGGCTTCCAATAGGTAGGAAAATGTGGGAAGGTAAATTTTTTTGGGAAGAGTAGAGCCTGCTCCTGGATCCTCTGATGTTGCTATCTGTGAGTTCTCTTTCTGAGCTGATATAGGCTGAGGAGTGACAGGGTGTGCCCTTGTGTTTAATTTTTTTTTAGGTCCACAATTCCCAGTATTTTAGAGAGGATCATTTTGTTTTTCCTTAACTTTCTTAGATACCATGGCAGAAGTTGAGTACACAGGTTTCCCTGTCCTTCCTTACAAGTTCATGCTGGTCTATACTTCCCCATTTTCTTGCCAATGCCATCCTTTCCCACCTCAAATAAGAAAATAATCTACCTTGTCTTATTTCACGTGGGAACATAAAGTCCCAGTAGCAATGACTCAGAATCACTTGCAAAAAAACAAAACAAACAAAAAACATTATCTAGTTCCTAGATAACATAGGGAGGCTTAATCATTCAGCTTCCTCATAAGACATATATGTATGTTCTCCATTTAAAATAGGTGATCATATCTATTTTGCTTCATTTAAGCTATACGGTCTATATGACTCCTTAAGGGCCAGGGCAGGAAAGAAATGGGGGGATGGAGCCATTTATCTCAAGGAACATCCATTTGTTTTGAATCCTTAAAGTCCCAGTGCTAAGGATTTTGAAAATATTCTTGATATGGGAAACCTCTAGGCTCCAGCCTTCTCTTGCGGAATTAGCCAGAAGCCTGGGAAAATCTGAGAGGAAAGGATGAAAATAAAGGAAGGATGACTACTGCAGAGGCATGAAATATTTTTTGTTAATGTGTGTGTGTGTGTGTGTGTGTGGTTGACATCATAGCACATCAGGAACAAGAGACACAGCACACAATCCATGGTGGAGAGACCAAAAAGCCCCAAATTGGGGCATTCCCCATTCCTGACTATGGAATTTTGCATTTATGAGTTTCACAATCACCAAGGTTCCACAGTGTAATTTTCATTATTGGATGCAGGAGCTGGCAGTTCTTTCCCTTTTGTTTACAGATCAGTTATTCCATCCATGGCCTCAGGGATGTGAGTAATCCTGTAACAGAGAATTCCGGGAGTGGTTAAAAGTCATTGCTGGCCAACATTTCAACAAGCTCGAGGTGCCCTCAGCCAAGGGCAGGGCATGGACCAGAGAGCTTCTAAAAGGCCAGGCGGAAAAATCTAAGGGATCTGATTCTTCATTCTCTGGAGCCACTGCTAATTACAAACACATGGCACAGAATTGGAAAGGGACCCCTGGGGACAGGTCTTGAATGAAGCCCTTTTATACTTCTCTCCACAGCTTATGACATCTAGGTTTAGGAAAGCAGGGTGTAGATGGCAAATGTTAGAAAAAGCACAGGATGCTCTTTTTCTTTTGAGTGTTTAGATACTTTGCTTGAGAATGCTGCACTGTAACACCCAAGGCAGGCCAGTGAACTGGAAGATAAAATTTGCTATTCTTTGTTCATTGCATCTCATGCAGAAGTGCACTGTCTTGAAGGCTGGCATAGGCTCTGCTTTATAGGGCCTTGCTCTGCTCAGAGGGGATTGACTATAAATGAAAAGTGGGTGGGAAGTTTAGAAAAAGCTCACTAGGTTGATATTTCTTTCACAATCCTTTAAGTCCTAGCCAAGGAAACCCCTGGAGAAAGGGCAGGGGACCTAAAGGTTCTCTGCGGAGAACCAAATGTGCAGTTATTCTTTTTGACTTGCTGTGGGCATTAGGGCTGTCAGCCAAACTCCTGGAGGCCTTGGAAGAGAACAGTGGTTATAAAGCTGTTTCTCCTTAATCTGTCTCAACAAAAAAAAAAAAAAAAAGAAAAGAAAAGGAAAAGCCTGACATTCAGACTGTAAAAACTTTTTTTCAGCTTCAACTGGGAGAAAGTAAAGAGGTTAAAAGTCAGCATTCATTTCATTCTTGAATGTTGAGAACATCTTTAGAATCCTGCTGAGAGCAAGTACAAATGGATCTTAAAGGTCACATACATTAGCAGTCTGATGTTGACATAAAGGCAGCCAATTCTGATAGCTTTACAGACGGCTCTTGGTTAACATTCCTACTCAGATTCTCCATGAACTGTTCTAGACCTGAAAAGTCCATGACAGAATGGGAAGGGTACCATGGAATGAGAAGGGAGGCATAAAGCTTTGTGCCTGCTCTAGGCTTCCAGGCCCCAGTTCTCCTGCAGAACTTTCAGGAAAGCCAGGGCAAGACCTTCCGTAACAGTGGATTATACTACATTTAATTTCTGTTATGGTGTTTCAGTGTATACAATGATATGTGTATAAGTTTTAATCTATACACTATGGTAAGTACCTCAATCAAAAATATATAATTCAGGATTGGATAGTTAGTATTTTAAAGACCTGAATTAAGAATTCACACACCAGAAAAAGTTAACAGAGAGGAGCTTTAAATAATTCTGTTTTAATCTGCCTTAGAGAATTATTTTTCATAAGGAATGAGAGAAGTCCATGATGGCCTAGAAACAATAGGCAACTCAGCTCTTGTATTAATGTAAGGAAGAACCTTGTTGGGTAATAGCCTATGCTTAGAATTTGGACTGGTCTCGTACAAAGCCACTTAGAAGTAATTCTGCCCTGACTCTGATTAGATTAACAGAATCCTGACACTAAGGTAATATCAAATATGCCTCAAATGAACTTTTTATGTAGGTCCTTCCTGGAATGCCCAAACCTCAGAACCCACTAGTTCATAGTGTTAGAGTAGGTAGCTAAGCAGACATGAGCACAGCAGGAGATGGTACCCATCCCCTCACAGGAATGTCAGGCCACCAAAAGGTGATGGTCAGGGGTGGTTAAACTGTCTCTCTAAAACAGTAAGTGGTTGAAGCTGACACTAGGGAAAGGCAAACTCTCAATAGATAGAAAACACCTGAAGCTGGGGATCAGCAGCTTCCTTATAAGATCTCAGGAGTTGGTGAGCAGGCTTAAGCATGCACACTAAGAGACAAAATGGCAGAGTTTAACTGGAATATCACCTTCCTTTAGGAACAATGGACTGGTAAGGGAAAAATGCTTCAAATGAGCATATGCACAACTTCAGTAAACACATACGCATTGCACATGTAGACCCTCCCAAGTGCTGACAGGTCACTGTACATGCATCCTGCCTGCTCCAAGGAAAAATCAAGGGAGGAGACACCCAAAACCTGGAACCTTTCCAATGTATAAAAACTCCATGTCAAGAGTCTGACCTGGCACTTGGATCTCTCAAGTTATCTCCTTGACCCTCTTCCAGGTGTACTTTACTTCCTTTTGCTCCTGCTCGAAAACTTTTTAATAAACTTTCATTCCTGCACTAAAACTTGCCTTGGGCTCTCCTTCTGTCTCACGCTTCTCAGCTGAATTTTTTCCTCCAAGGAGGCAAGAATTATGTTTGCTACAGATCCATTGGATTTGCCAATGCTAACGATAGACCAGATTATATGACACTTTTGTGCCTGCTTACAACTAAATGTTATGTAAATATGGCAGAATTTGTTATAAGTTTCTTTTATTATATCTTATCATTTAATATTTATAAGCCTAGGTTAGGGGTACAAATGGAGTTGCACATGCTATAGCTTTAAATATTTAAAATTATAAATCAAATTGACAAACTTTACATTATTGCTTTTCCTTCTACCTTGACAACACCGAAACACTATTTATCAACGTCATCTGAGAAGAAGAATTTAATAAATTGACTAAGTTGCCTTTTCTCTTAGTGAAGTGTTTTTACCTCTCAAATCTTCTTCACATTCATAAGTACTTTTAATCATGGATTGACAGCAGCACAGCCCACAGATCTTCATAGGATTAAGAGAGTACTGCCTTTTGATGTGAGAACTTTGGGTAAGAAACAGGGGAAAGCATTTCTCTGAGACCTAAATTGCACCCTTGATATGTGAGTCTCTCTAAAGAGTAAGTTTCCAGACAGAGGCTTCTCTTGCATAGGTGTAGGAGGGTACTGCTTTGAAGTCACAGATATCTAACAAAATAAATAAAAAGCTTCAAATTGTGAAGAGATGAATTAGCTGAGATAAATTATAAACAATACTTGTGGTGGACACTGGAGATGCCCCACTTGTATCCCCTTGGTGTCCCCTCTTCCCATGCATTCAGATCTTAAAGCTCTTATTGTCAGAATCTACACGTTGAGGACATCTTGCACTTGCCCTTGCCTGACACAGGCCAAAATTCTGGAATGAATGGCTTTGTAAGTGTTCTGAACTAGGTGGATGAGAGTTTGATGGATAAATATTTTAGCTTCCTTGTTCTTTCGGTGTGACAACTGTGAGCTTAGTCTACAGTATATTTCAAAAAAGAATATACATAAAAACAATAAAACTGCAAACTACAAGTGGACTGAATTTAAAAATTCAGCTTATCCTTTTGAGCTTGCGATAGTAGGTTCTAGATATACTGATATCTAGATGTACAGATTTGTAGCCACAACCAAATAAAACTAGAATATAATTGCTTGTTTTCTAAAGTAGGCTCTTGAAGGAAGACACATATAGGCAAAAATACATTGTAAGGAGTTGAATCTACAACTTATTTTAGGCAAACCATATTGGATTTGATAAAACATCATTAGAGAAAATTAGGTTAAATAGTGTGACACATTTATATATTAACTTTTAGTAGTTGACATTCATTAATAACATTTAAATTATTTGTTTGCTATTTATTTATTAAAATCTTATTAGGGTATATGCTTGACCTAGGAGTTACAAAGATAAGAAGACATAGTTGTGGAATTTTGGCCAGATTTGTAGCTATGTAGAAATGTATACTATTCACTGGTAATGACTACTTTGCATAATCTAGTGACTTTAAAATAGAAGCACAGTCATAGGCTTATATCATTTACTATTTCTTATATTGCAACCAATACACATTTTGATGTCATCATAATTGTGGACGAGGGTAGATGTTAAAGATCCATTCATTCTTACTGAGACAGGCCTTTGAGAGCTACACTTCCCTAAATGTGTTTGCTGTTCCTTAGGCTTTAATCAGCCTCTCTTAGTTTTCTTTTTTTCTATTCTCCCAGTACACTTTGGCTAAATTGTCATTAATAAATTTACCACTTCATTTCCCCAATTATCAATTTTTAAATTAAAATCCATTTACTTGGACTTCTTTTCTATACTTTAGTTACTGAGAATTAGAAACTTTGTTCAAAAACAATATTGCCACAAATTTGTATCATTATCAAATTTGTTCATGCATATAAAAATTATTGGATCTCTTGAATAGAAGTGATTGGATAAATGATGCACCTCTCTGTGTTGGTTTCTGAATATTGGAAGCTCTCTTGGGTAGAATTTAGCTCTCTCTTAAGTACAGCACATTTAAAATCTCTGGGACTAATCTTCTCATACTTCCTTAGTATAAGAGAATAAAATGCAGCAGGACACATGGGCTTGAATTTCTTTTTTGGACAGTCTTTTGGCCTTGGAAACTAAACAGATGGGAAAGGTAGGACCATGCTTTTATGAATATGGAATCTTGGAAGGGAGGGGTAGGAAATAACCAATAAACAAACAAATGAGATTATTTCAGATAGTGATAAACCTTATAAGGTAATTAATTCATAGCAATCAGAGTGTAACAGTGGGGTAGGGTCAGTAGAACGGATAGAAGACCTCTTAGGATGAAAGGCAGCAAAAAATGAGTCATATAAGATGAAGTTGGAGAGGTAGGCAGGGGCCTGATGGGGAGCATTTGAAATACATGCAATACATATATATATATATATATATATATATATATATATATATGTATTCGTATATATATAAACAACATATATGTAACAACATTTATTATATATAAATAACAACTATATATATATAGTTTGTTTGTTTATAATTATATAAACAAACAGGAGAATTGCTTGAACCCAGGAAGTGGAGGTACAATGAGCCAAGATCACCCCAATGCACTCTAGCTTGGGCAACAGAGTGAGACTCTGTTTAAAAAAAAAAAAGTTTATAAGAGTTCCTTTATCTAGATATTAAATAAAAAGTTCTATTAAACTAACTTGGCAGAAACGGAAAATGACTTCTGAATAACAATTTCTAAAAGGTAACATAAACACTATGCACAAGAAGATTCTTGTGCATAGTGTTTATGTTACCTTTTAGAAATTGTATATTCGGAAGTAATTTTTCTGAATTATTTTCTATAATTAATCATATTGATAAATATGAATTGATAAATATGATTAATTATAGGTCTTCCAATTTTTGTTTAAAAATATTGTCATAAATTTGTATCATCATCAAATTTGTTCATGTATGTAAAAATTATCGGCTCTCTTGAATAGAAGTGACTGGATGAATGATACACCTCTTTGTGTTGGTTTCTGAATATTGGAAGCTCTCCTGTGTAGGATTTAGCTCTCTCTTCTATAAGGAGCTTCTATAATTAATCATATTTATCAATAAGGACAAAGAAATACAAATAAGTGAATAAAATATATATTCCCTGGATAAATACTAGAACAGAAACAACAAATAAATGAAAATAAAGCAAAAGAAGGAAATGATAATGATGAAAAATAAATAAATAAATAAGGTAGGGTATTAAAAAACAATAGATATACATAATAAAATATGCTTTTTCTTTTTGGGATGGAGTTTCACTCTTGTGGCCCTGGCTGGAGTGCAGTGATGTGATATCGGCTCACTGCAACCTGCGTCTCTAGGGTTCAACCGATTCTCCTCCGTCAGCCTCCTGAGTAGCTGGGATTACAGGCATGTGCTACCACACCCAGCTAATTTTCGTATTTTTTGTAGAGATGGGATTTCCTCATATTGACCTGGCTGGTCTCGAACTCCTGACCTCAGGTGATCCACCCACCTCAGCCTCCCAAAGTGCTGGGATTACAGGTGTGAGCCACCACACCTGACCAAATATGCATGTTTTTGAAAAAAATTAAAACAGACAACTAAGGAAAAACAAGTATAAAAATATACAAAATTAGAAATAATAATGAATACAACTATTGAAACAAATAGAAAAAAATGAAACTATGCAAATAAATCTGAAACCTAAATAAAATGGACAACTTCCTAGGAAAACGTTCTACCAAATGAACCCCATTAGATACGGAAAGCTTAAGCAGACTGTATCAGTCTGGGTCCATTCAGCATCATATTAGCAATGTCAGAAACCAGCATGGTGCCTTGTACAATGAAAAGTTAATCAAATTTCCTAAATATTCCAATATAGGGCTGAGACTTCATTTATCCTTCAATATCCTTGTATTGTTCTGATCAAGGTATGTTGCTAGGGTTTCTAGCTGAAAGCAAAACACTTCTGATGGTAGAGAAAAAAAGACTCCATTTCTGAAAGCAAACTTAATGTTTAATCCTACATGTATTTGGATTACTGCAATCGAATTTTCCAACCTTTGAGGATCTCTTTGTTATAGTTAGGGGATGGATTGGGAAGGAGCAGGATCCTGAATATTGGAACAGAGACACCTGTGGGCCATGAACCAGGAATTTAAGTATTTGATAGAATTATTTTTTTCTCCAATTTATCTAGAACACTTAGAAACAACCAACCAGTCCAATTTTACATCTTGTTTTCCATAAGCTGTTCTAAAGCAGCAAATGCTTAGTCACCCAAAGGCTTTCCTTAAATTGGCACTAAATTACAGATGTCTATAGATGATGTTTATATACTTGTTTGCCGTGGTGTGCAATGTACTGCTCTTACCACTAGAAAGAGTCATTAATAACTAAATCTAAACAG
The DNA here is from genome assembly GCF_030222135.1 of Aotus nancymaae. Classification (NCBI taxonomy): domain Eukaryota; kingdom Metazoa; phylum Chordata; class Mammalia; order Primates; family Aotidae; genus Aotus; species Aotus nancymaae. The sequence continues at coordinate 44,405,711 of NW_026988419.1, read as the reverse complement.
TACAGAGAATCGATTCTATATAGGGAAATGTCAGTTCAGGAGATGCAGTGCTTATTTGGAACAACTCTTGGTTTAACTATATACATAAGAATTTGTTAAGGGATTGATATATACACATACATACATAGATACATACATACATACATACATGTATATTTAAATGACAGTGAATGTCTCATTGGAAAGCATGGAGTCCAGAAAGAAGTGGTCCACTATTTTTCAAGTTTGGAAGGAAAAGAACTGTCAAGAATCCTATATATGGAAAAAACATCTGTGAGGAGTTGAAGAGAAATAAAGACATTTTCAGATGAGTAAAAACCGAGTTTATTTTTCACCAGCAGGCACATATTAAAATAATGGTGAACAGTATTGTAAACAGAAAATGAGAAGTAGAAGAAATCTTAATATTAGGAAGGATTAAACAATACAGCAAAAAATATCAAACAAACAACAAAAACAAAAATGGTTAATATAATAGTCTTTCTACTCCTGAGTTTCTGAATTATGTTTGAAGGTTGAAGAAAAAAAATTATAAAATGATGTAATATGAGTCTAAATTTATGTAGAAGAAATATTTAAGGCAGTTATATTATAAATGAGGGAGGCTAAAGAGATATAAAGGATGAAAAGTTCCTACATTTTACTTAAATTGGTAAAATTATAGTACCAACAGATTGTGAAGTTATTTATATAAAATATTTAAAGGAATCAATAAAATATTACAAATACATCAAAATAGAATTCTAAAACATGTTATTATAAAGTCCAGTAAAAGAAAACTGAAGAAGGAAAAATAGATCAGAATACATAGAAATAAAATAGTAAACGTGAGTCTCAAATCAAATTAACTGTAAACAGTCTTAATACACTGAGTAAAATAAATTCTTAGAGTAGATTAATGATGTGACTCAACTATATGTTGTTCACAAAAACTCATTTCAAATATAATGTAACAGGCAGGTAAAATAAGGAATGGAAAAAATATTTCATGTAAATATTAATCAAAAAGCAGCACCAGCTGCATTAATATCATATGAATTAGACCTCAAAGTAAAGAAAACTACAGGGACATAGAATGGCATTGTGTAGTAATAAAAGGGCCAATCCAGCAAGGAGATATCATAATCCTATATGTATATGCAACAAACAAGATAACTACAAAATATGTGTAGCAAACTTAATGGAACAGGGAGAAAAATCCACAATTACAGTTAGAGACTTCAATACACCTGTCTCAACAGAACAACCTGAATAATCAGCAAAAATATAGAACTCAAAAACACCATCGATTAACAGACTCTAATTGAATTTTACAGAGTATTTCTGACAATAGCAGAATACACATTCTTTTTCAGTGCCCACAGAGGGTATTCCAAGATATACCACACTAATGGCTATAAAACAATACTTAAAATTTTTTAAAAATAAATCACACAAAACTTTCACCAAGTACGGGAACTGAACAACACACTCCTAAATACTCTTTTGGTTAAAGTGAGTCTCAAGAAAATTAACAAAGTACATTAACTGAGTGGAAGTGAAAATACAACACATTAAAACTTTTGAGATACACTAAAACAGTACTATTAGGGAAATTTATAGCACAGGCTACATATACTAGAAAAGAGAAGTCTCAAACTAATAATCCAGTCTTCACCTCAAGAACCTAGACAAATGTCAAACTAAATCCAAAGCAAGCAAACAGAAGAAAATTATAAAGAGCAGAAATCAATGTAAATGAAAACAGCAAAACACTATAAAAAATCAATGAAACAATAAAATCACCAGAAAAGAAAATTAATGAAACAACGTGATATTTCTTTTCTTTTTTTTTTTAACTTTTAAGATCATGGACGCAAGTGCAGGTCTGTTATATAGATAAACTTGCGTCATGGAAGTTTGCTGTACAGATTATTTCATCACCCAGGTATTAAGTCTAGTATTCATTAATTGTTTTCCCTGATCTCCCTCCTCCACACTCCACCCTCCGAAAGGCCCCAGGGTGTGTTGTTCACCTCTATGTGTCCATTTGTTCTCATCATTTAGTTCTACTTGTATGTGAGTACATGTAGTATTGGCTTTCTGTTCCTGTGCTAGTTTGCTAAGACTGACGGCCTCCAGCTCCAGCCATGTCCTTGCAAAGGACATCATCTCATTTTTTTGTGTGTGTGTGTGACTTCATAGTATTCCATAGTGTATATGTACCACATTTTCTTTTCTCCAGTATATCATTTATGGGTATTTAGGTTGATTTCATGTCTTTGTTATTGTGAATAGTGCTTCAATGAACATTCACGTGCACATGCCTTTAAAATAGAATGATTTATATTCCGATAGTTATATACCCAGTAATAGGATTGCTGGATCAAATGGTATTTCTGTCTTTAGGTCTTTGAGTAATCGTCACATTGTCTTCCACAATGGCGGAACTAATTTACACTCCAACAGCATATAAGTGTTCCTTTTTCTCCACAACCTCGCCAACGTCTGTTATTTTTTGACTTTTTAATAATAGCCATTCTGACTGGTGTGAGATGGTATCTCATTGTGGTTTGGATTTGTATTTTTCTAATGATCAGTGACGTTGAACCTTTTTTCATATGCTTATTGGCTGCATGTATGTCTTCTTTTGAAAAAGTTTCTGTTTATGTTCTTTGCCAACATTTTTATGGAGTTGAAACAAAGTGATATTTCAAAAATTGGATAAAATTAACAAATCTCCAGAAAGACTTACAAATAAAATAGGAGAGTAGACATAAATCATGAAAATCAGGATGAAACAGGGAATATCATTACAGTTCCTGTGGACGTTAAAAGAATACTAAAGGAACAATATTAATAATTATGCACACATATATTTGACAACTTAGATGAAGTGAACCAAATAACACAAACTACCAGGAAGTATCCAGTATGTAATAAATAATTTATAGTTTTAAAACTTTCAAAAGTTAAAAATTCAGGCCCTTATGATTTCACTTGAGAGTTCTACCAAAAGCTTAAGATATTGTTCTACAAAAAGCTTAAAATATTAACACTAATTCTACACAATCTCTTTCAGAAAGTAGAAGAAAATGCTTTTTATATGAAACTAGTGTTATACTGATACCCAAACCAAAGAAAGACATTACAGTAAAAGTATATTAGGGGTAGTATACCTCATGAATATAGACAGAAAAATTATTAACAAAGCATTACTCAGTAAAACTCAGGGATATAGAAAAATAATTATATGCTGTAATCAAATGTGTTTTATTTCAAGGATCCAAGTAAGTTTCAATATTTGTAAATCAACGTTATTAGCAGTATTAACAAGTTAAGAAAGAAAGAAAAAAATGACATGATTACATCAATCAACCCAGAAAAAGCATTTGACAAAAGTCAACATTCATTCACCATAAAAGTTCTCAGAAAAATAGAACTAGGAAAGAACTTGATGCAGAACACCTATTAAAAAAAAAAACAAACCTACAGCTTATATTTTACTTGCTGCTGAAAGACTGAATGCTCTTCTTCTAAACATTGAGAACAAGGAAAGGATATTTATTCTTATCACTCTTATTTACAGTGTTGGAAATTCTGGCCGCTGCAATAAGGCAAAAAAATAAATAAAAGCATATGTATCAGAAAACAATAAATAAAACTATTCATATTTACATGTGATATTATTTTCTACATAGCAGATCCAAAGTAATCTACAAAAACACACTTAGAACTTATAAGTAAGTTCACAAGACATACGATAAACATGCGAAAAATAAGCATCTTTACATACTATCAATGAAGTGGACATACAGAAAATTACAGTACCATTTACAATATCTCAATAAGTAAAATATTTAGGCATAAATCTAACTAAACTTGTACAAGATTTTTATGCTGAAAACTACATGATTCCATTGAAGGAAATCAAAGAAAATCTAAGTCTGGATAGAGACACCTTATTTACGGATTGGGAGACTCAATATAGTAAAGATAACATTTCTCCCCAAAATGATATACAGGTTTAAGCAATCCCAATCAAAATCCCAGAAAGACTTTTTTGTAAATATAGACAAGACTTTTCTAAAATGTGCATAGAAATACGAACAAAAAGAGAATTCCTAAAACAACTTTGAAAAGGAAGCATAAAAGAGAAGGAATATTAATTTTAAGACAAAATATAATCTTGACTTGTTTATGGTTTAAACTCTGTGATATTGGTGGAGGGAACAGATATGTCGGTCAGCAGAACAGAAGGAAGAACTGAGAAATAGACCTACATAAATGTACCCAACGAATTTTTGACAAATATGCAAAGCAACTCAGTGGAAAAAAAGATAGCCTTTTCAACAAATGATAGTGCAACAATTAGAAATCCATGGGTAAAGGGAAAGTGGGGAGAGAGAGAGAGAGAGAGAAACGTGACCTTAGGTTTCTTCATTTCACAAAAATTTTCTTCTTTTGGTGATGGATATGTTTAGTATCTTGGTTGTGATGACAGCATCATCGCTGTAAACATGTGCCCAAGCTCATCTAGATGTACATATTAAATGCTTGCATTTTTTCACATATCAATTATACCTCAGTAAAGTTAAAGAAACCAAAATTAACGCATTCCTTTCTTTGTTCTTTCCCCTCCCACTACTTTTTTCTTCATGCTTATTTTCCCTTCCCTTCTCTCATTCTTCTTCCTTTTCTCCTACAAATCTCTATTCCCTCTTTAATACATTGTTTATTTTTCATTTTATTCTTCTTTTATCTGTACAAAACTATTTGGAGACACTTATCAAACATAATACAAAATAAGAGTATTAGGGATACAAAAATTAGACATTAAGTGAAACAATACAATTAAATTCTATTTGTCACTCCTTATGAATTAAAGTGTTTGATATCATTAAAAAAGTCTCTAATGTTTGTCAGTAATTATAAAAAGAAAACTTTAATTTCATTATGTAAGAAATTAAAACTGGTCTTAGTGTATGAAAAAAACATTTTCCCTGAAACTATACTTGGCAGAATAATTTTGTATTGGTTTGGGTTTGAGAAACATTATACAGTGAAGTAGACTCTGCTTTAAAAAACAAAAACAGAAACAAAAAAAATTTTTGGATGGAGCTTTTCTCTAGGCAGTAGGGTGCTCTATCATCATTAGCATTAGGTCTAACATTTATCATTAACATATTTTAGGATTTTCCCTGGATTATTCATTCCTTTAGCCTCAACTGTATGGAATGCACTGTACTGAGAATACTTACAACTTTACTGCAGCTGCGTTGGCATTAACTGCAATTCCCAGTATCAATGAACTTTCCAAATATTTTGTACTCAAAGTGTTGTTAGAATCCTGTTGAAAATGACCTTCTAAGTTTTTTACTGTTAGGGTGCTATTATAATCTTACTACTCAGTGGTCTGAGAATCAGAAGTAAGCATCACAGATCTTACTTAAAATGTAGAGTCTCAGGTTCCATCTTTGACCTACTGCTTCATAATGTGCAAGTTAACAAAATCTCCAGGTAATTCACATGCCCATTATAGCTTTTGGGGAGGTGTGGAGGCTCATTATTAGGGGCAGACTCGAGTGTTGCCAGGTTGGTACTTAGTGACTCCCTCTTGGCTAGACAATTGTGAGCGCAGAGCAAAACATTGTTTTATGAAAGCCTGCATCCAGGTATAAAGAAAAAAGTTTCAAGTAAAAACGTCATAAGTAATTTTATAATGAGAAAAGTTATTTTGAAGATAATAGTTTGAAATTGTTTTTATGTCTTAGTCAGTCATATAAATTTACCTGTTAATTTTCTGCATTTAGAATGAAAATAGAGTTCAAGGATATTATACACTCAATAAGGTCATATTCTACTATTTAAAAAATGAAAGGATGGGTGAAATTATCATCTAGGCAAGGTAGGTATTTTATCACTAAAATTAGTACTAACATGTATCACCAATATATATTTTAAGATTTTTCCTGAACTAGTCATTTCTTTAGTGCCAAGTGTAGAAAAACATGGCGGTTGTGGCTTTCATTGGCTATATTACAGAGCAAATTTAGGTTAGTATTCAATGTATTATTTTGAAATATAGAGTAACATAGAAGTTCTATATTTTTTACTGATGCTTGAAGGCACTATTTTTAAAATACCATTTTCCAATGCTGTGAAATTTATTTTCTTCTTCAGTATTTCTTTTCTGTTTTCCTGAATGATTATTGGTGAAAAGGGCAGAAAGAGGACTAGACTCAGAGCAACAAGGTCCTACTTACTTTACTCACACTTATTTGCTGGGTAGTACAAGAGTTAATCTTGATTGTGATACTTTGTTTCTTCATCTGCAAAATGAGATAATTATTAAGTAAAAATAGATGAGCTAATTTTGTAGGCAGAAAAAACATAATATTCCAATATATAGTACTATTTCTGCCTTTATTTTATTTGGAAAACCAAGGTTTTATGATATATTTTTAATTTTATAGAACCATATATAAGTGGAGGGGTCAATAATTAGAAAAATGGTTTTGTCTACTTCATTTAAAAGTCGTGTATAAAAAATAGAAAAAATACATATTGTATTTCCTGGTGTTCAGTCTTAGGGAATTGTGGTATAATCTGTAAGGTTTTGATTTTGCAGCTGTATTCATTAAGATAACTTTGGACTAAGTCTTGGAAAAAAGATATTGTTGCCAGGAAGTCCATCACTAAAGTTTTTAAGTTTCACTAAATCTTCCAGTATTGGATTTCTCAAACAGTCAGATCGAAACTTTTCATTATAGCACATATTTAAAAAGAAAAAAAAAATCTTGGCAAAGTGTGAAGTTCATCACTTTGCACTTGAAGCGTCTCATCCATCTTCTAACTGCTTGCTATGATCCATCAGCTATAATCACCAATTAGATTAATCTTATTTAAGCTTTGGTTAATTACATTTTGGTTCACCATTTCTAGCCTTGAAACACAGGATGATTCTGCACCTTCTACTAAATTAAGATCCAACTCCTTAGTCTGATTTTCACAGTCTTCTAAACTATGAGTAACCACTCTGTAGCTTTATTATCTATTTCCATGGAACTGGGAGCCTCTATCCCAGCCGTCCTCAGCTTCTTATACTTTCCCTAAACACGAATTAGGCTTTTCTTCTTTTAATGACTCTACAACTTGTGATTAACACACTTCCCTACCATCTTTGTCTATCAAGTGTGTTTATTTCAAGGCTCATCTTACACGTCTAGAGTAAACATAAATTTGGGTTTTCAAGAAAGTCTATTTTATATGTTTTAATGGAGTCATTATTAATAATAAGATTCCTTTAATTATCAAAAGTATTTCATTAGATGGTTATGTATTCAGCCATCCTGATGATATCAAATACTTTAGTAGAAAGAGAATCTATTGTGGTACAAAGCCTTACCCATAATGGAAAAACAACAACTGTTTAAAAATAAGCAAAGCAGGGAAGGATAGTGCAAAGGAAGTAGTAATACAAGTGGGGTACCAACAAATAGAAAGATTAATCTAGGTAAAGAAAGACTATACCTGAAATGACTCTCTGTTTATGGCAGAAAAGAAAAATAAGTTAGCAATTTTTAAAAAAAATAGTATATGCAAAGCTTGCTTATTACAAGTATAAAAGCTTGCACAGTTCAAAGTGGTTGCTTACATTGCTATTTAATGGTAGTAGGCTTTTAATGTTCACTTAATGTAGTTATAAATGACAAATTCAAAATGCTATTTTTTAAAAAATGCAAAACAAATACAAAAAGAAAACGACGGTAGAAATGGATAGTACAGAGTAGTAATTTGGGGAACAGACTCTGAAAGCAGACTGTCTAGGTCAGAGTCCTGCCTTTTCTTCTTAATGGCTGTATCATTTTGCCAAGTTTTCTAGCCTCAGTTTCCTCATTGTGAAATGAAGGTGACGTATCAGTACCTACCTAATAAGATAATTATGAGATCCCACTTAATATAATGCTTGGGAATCGATGAGCTGTGTAATAGTAATTGTCAATAAAATAATTATGTTTAAGTTGAAGAACAGATTTGAATGGAAAAGGTACTAAGCACATTCTATTACTTCTTGCTAATCTGACTGATAAGAAGGTATTGTGCCAATGATGCATTTTCCATATGATGAGGTTCATATATATGAAGCAGTATTTATTTAGGTAGCTTATTTAGGTATTTATTTAGGTAGCTTAATTTAAGTTGGTCATAGCACTTATGAATAAAAAAGTAGCAAGAAAAAATTTTTGATTAGTGCCATTGGTTGAACAACTACTATTTTAGACAAAGCATAGCTTTAATCTGCCATTATTCTTACACTGAAACCATACAGAAAGGTTATGCTCTGTATGTGCTTCTTTCTATGTTATCTTTAAGTGATTGGAAGAATATTAAATATGGAGTGTGTATTTGATCTGCTTTGACAAAAAATATAGGCTTTGTGTGTATCTCCACTTTATATATTTATGTAGGTTATTGAGACAAATTTAAGGTTCTTGATCTATTGCATTTAAGATGGGACTAGAGTTTGGGAGTATACATTTACATGTCAAGTGCTTCCTCAAAATGTTTGGAAATAATTTAAAAATTGTTTACTATGGATTCAAATGCAAAATTACGGCAAAAAAAGTCATTCTACAGATGACCAGATCTTAGTTCAATGTCAACAAAGAGCTTAAAACAATGAGACATTTTAACAAATAATAATTCAGATATTAAAAACACCAAGATTAACAGCAAGGAATTTCAAAGTTATGCTGTAAAAGAGATCAGTGTCTATCTTGTGGTATATTTATCATATAGGTTCAAATTCAGTTCTGTTCCTCCTACTTGAATGATGTCTGTGTTTCAGTTATCTCATCCATAAGACAGTACCACATCATAGATTTTTTGGTGTGTAGATTAAAAAATTAATATAATAAGGAAGTTAATCTATGTAATCTCTCTTTCTTTCACATCTGGAAAATTTCCTGTTCACCCCACAGGGGTTAAAAAACATTTAAAAATGTTTTTAAAAGAATTTTTTGTGTATTTCAAATAATCTAATTTTTCTAGCTTTGCCATATGGGCAATCCTGTGTCTGAGGATTTTTTTTAGTATAATATGCTTTGTAAATCTCTTAAACCCCTTCAGGGGGAGAAGTTATCATATTTAGTACAACACAGTCCCCAGGTTCTGGTTTCCTCATAGTATTAATATAGGACTTTGTCTGTTTTCCAAATACAGTATGCTGTGCTACCTTTAAAAAATAGGACCCAAAGAAATTGGGATAGCACCTTTTATTTTCCTCTGCAATGAGTGAGGAAGTCTCCCATCATCACGGAAAACCTGGAAATAGGCTGATAGACAGGAAGTCTAGTGTGAGGAGTATTCATTAAGGTTTCTTTTAGTTTGTTAACATTTTCTGTCCAGAAACCAATTTAATATGCTTTGATCCAGGAGGTTTGCAGTTCAGGTCTTTTTCCTCAGGATAATACCTAGCTATAGAAGAATAAGCAAATGCTACTGTGCTGTGTTGTCAGTTTCATGTTGGTGTGCTTTGAAATACAAGACATTGCCTCTGGCATAGTTTTATCCCTTATTGGCATTCTCTGGGATCTTTGTCAAATTCTTAATTAGATGTCAAGTCTACATCTCCTTCCTGGTATCTCCTTATCCAGTCCTCCACACTTCATTTTTTTCAGAAGGTCTTTACTTCCTTTTGTAGAGAAAGGGTGGAGGAGGGGAAAGTATAAATGCTCTTTTGTGCTCATGTGAGGACAGGTTGGTCCTCTTATGCCTTGTGAGGACAGGTGGGTCCTCATATGCCTGGAAATTTTTGTGCTCTTTTGTGCTCTTGTGAAGACAGTTTGGTCCTCTTATGCCAGGAAATAGTATGCTGTCATTTCTCGCTTCTAAGGTCTCATACAGTGTTCTTGCAGGGAACTACTCCAACTTAGTGGCATACAACAATACGCTTGCATGACTCCGGGTTGGTGGGTGTTCAGCTTATGAAGGATGTTTCTATTAGGATTGGATCTATGTCTGCTCCACCTTGAATGAATGGCTCCCTAAAGCATGTGCTTACAGTGAAAAACTGAAATGAAAGAGGAGAAAAACATCCATGCAAACACATTTTAAACCTAGTTCACATCATGTCACTAATATCTCATTGGTTAAAGTGAGTCACAATACCACATCCAAACTCCAGAGAATAGAACTATATTCTGCCCGTCATGAGAGCATTACCAAGGGTTAGATTTATAGTACTACTACAGAGAAGGGAAGAATTAGGTTTAATAACTCAAACTATCAGAGAGAGACAAAGATAAAACTTCAATCAGAAACATGTCCCTAATTGTATTAAAATATCATATTTTCTTTCATATTGTGTGTTTTTTTCTGGAACAGCAGAAACCAAAGTCTAGTCTAAACAAGGAGAGGAATTATGGAGTAAAAAAGGCATTTCAGGGAATATATAGCTTAGCAAAAGTACAAAAACAAAATTACGGATTTCACCAGGCGTTTTAGTTATTTTATTTTATTTTAATTTTCTTCTTCAACTTATATTTTAGGTTCGGGGGTACATGTGCAGTTTGTTATGTGGGTAAATTGCATGTCACCGGGGTTTGGAGTACAAACTACTTTGTGCTACCTGAACATAATTATTACCTGTACACAGGTAGTAAGCATAATACCTGACAGGTAGTTTTTCCATCCCCACTTCCTCCCACCCTCCACCCTTAAGTAGACCCTCTTGTGTCCATGTGTACTCAGTGATTATCTCTCCCTTATAAGTGAGAACATGAGGTATTTGGTTTTCTGTTCCTGCATTAATTTACTTAGAATAATGATCTCCAGCTGCATCTGTGTTGCTGCAAAGAACATGATTTTGTTCTTATTTATGGCTACATAATAGTCCATGGTGTATATTTACCACATTTTCTTTATTCAGTTCACCATTGATGGGAATCTAGGTTGATTCTATGTTTTTGCTATTATGAATAGTGCCATGATGAACATAGGAGTGTATGTGTCTTTTTTGGTAGAATGATTTATATTTTTATGTGTATATACCCAGTAACAGGATTCCTAGGTCTAATGGTAGTTCTGTTTTACGTTCTTTGAGAAATCTCCAAACTGCTTTCCACAGTGGCTGAACTAATTTACATTCCCTCTAGCAGTGTATAAGCATTCCCTTTTCTCTGCAACCTCTCCAACATCTATTATTTTTTGACATTTAATAATAGCCATTCTGACTAGTGCGAGATGGTATCTCTTTATGGTTTTGACTTGCATTTCTATGATGATTAGTGATGTTGAACATTTTTTTGTATGCTTTTTGGCCACTTGTATGTCTTCTTTTGAGAAATGTTTATGTCTTTTATTTTCTAACCAAGTTGTTTGTTTTTGCTTATTGAATTAAGTTCCTCATAGATTCTGGATATTAGAACTTTTTCAGATGCATAGTTTGCAAATATTTCTTCCCATTCTGTTTTTCATGGTATTAGGGGGAAAAAAACTATTTTAAAGTTCATAGGGAACCAAAAGACAGCCCAAATAGCCCAAGCAAGCCTAAACAAAAAGGAGAAAGCTGGAGGCATCACACTACCTGACTTCAAACTACACTACAAGACTACAGTCATAAAAGCAGCTTGGTACTGGCACAAAGACAGACACATAGAGCAATGGACTAGGTTAAGAACCCAGAAATAAAGCTGCACACCTACAATCATCTGATCTTTGACAAAGTCAGTAATAACAAACAATGGGACAAGAACTCCCTATTCAATAAATAATTCTGGGATAACTGGTTGACCAGTTCAATATGCAGAAGATTGAAACTGGACCCCTTCCTTTCATCATATACAAAAATCAACTAAAGATACAGTAATGACTTAAATACAAGCCCTAAAACTCTAAAAATCTGGAAGAAAATACCATTCTGGACATAGGTCTTGGCAAGAATTCATGATGAAGTCTCCCATAGCAATTGCTACAAAAACAAAAAAACAGGCAACTGAGACTTAATTAAACTAAAGAGCTTCTGCATAGCCAAGGAAACTATGAACAGAGTAAACGTTTCAGTTTTCTTGGCTCTTATGGAGCTCCTTTCTCTTTCCCTTCTGCATTAGTAGTGTTTGGAAATGGATGTTGTCTAATCTTGTCCTCTCTCCAAAGCAAGGTAAGTCCTGAAGCTCTAACTTATCCTGAAGAACAGGAAGTGGGCTGCTTTCAAGAAGAATCCATGCAAGGAAAAAATACTTCATGGCTAAGTCTTGGAAGCAAGAATTGTCTAGGTATTAGGTCTGAGGGGGCACATGGAGAACAGTAACTAGATTTGAAGTTTGCGGTTCATACTGAGAAACAGGTAAGAGTGAGCCAGCATTTCAATGGGTAAAGCTGCAAGATATTTTTTCTAGATGCAAAAAGGTAAAGAATATTTTATTGAATGGCTACAGCTGAATCTGTGCATTGAGGAGGTGATCTTTACAGTTCCAAGTCTGCTTAATACGTTTGCCTCTTGTATTGCAGGTTTATTTGTTTCTAAAGCATTAACAGGAACTGGGGACTGAAAGTGGTAAGCTGAACTGAAAGTTAGCATTGTTAAACCTTCTGATTCATTTAGAAGAGGTACCTGTGAGGATTTTATTCTGATTTTTAATTCAAAGCTAAGGTTTCAGTGCAAGTATGATCACCAAGACTAAAGACTATTCTTGTGGTTGAAGTTGCCATTATGTCATATATCTCAGAAATTTTAGCAGAGCGGTTATTGAGGGGCACACACTGGCTTGGTTGTATAAAATCTTTAGATCCAGTTGATACCTACAATTCACTTTTGCATTCTAAGATTGTAGAGATATAAAGATTCAAAACAACACTAATGAGACACAAACTCTAACAATATAACCATTGCTGTAATATCTTTCAGTGTCTATGAAAGCATTCTCAGTTGATGTGCTGTTTCTCTCCTTTCAGTATTCCGTTATAATTTACATAAGCTTGCTGCTGTCTCTAATTCTTATATTTGTATCAGGCAATATTCTCTTACATTCTCTTGAAATGTGATATTTATTTTGCACTTCCTTCACTGTATATTACCTTGCTTACTGTGTTTTTAAAGTAAAAGATATCATGACACTTACTAAAAAAAAAAATTAAACTCTACACATTTGTTAGAAATTGAAGGGATATATGTGAAGATTATCAGTGCAACAGTATGCCAAATTATATTGCTTGAAAATCACTACAAGGTAAGGAAACAGATACTTCTTTAAGAAAATAATTTGTTTCTAGCATCTTGCAATAGATCATATTTATCCAAGAAGTACTGATCAAAAAACAGTCAACTCTTTCTTCCATATGAATCTAAACAATTACGGTCCCTTAGATAAAGAGTAAAAGCCTGAGTCTGGGAATGTAGGCAGCTGTAGGTTTTCTAGAGATATTTAAACGGAATCTAAGGCATACTGTGGGCTTAGAAACCCAACGCATTGTTTGGCTTTGATGAGTAATACTTGATATTGGTAACTTTGCTGAAGGGTTCACAGTCCTAGTTCATTTTGGAGTAAGCTGGCATAGAAATCATTAAATCGATTATAATATTTAAAGTGCTTTAAAAATAAAATACCCTAAATATAGCTTAGGCATTATCTAGCCTCAAAGGAAGGTCCTTCATATCTTTAATAGAAAAGTTTCAGTTTCAGACTTAGGCCCTGAGGCAATTTCCCATTCACCTCTAACTTCCAGTTAGGATGGTAGCATAGACAAGGGGTCAGAGTCCTTAGATTTTCAGAATGAACAATATGAACTCTGACAAGCTCAGGGACAGTATGAAGGTACTCTGTTCCTGGTCTTGTTGCTGAAAAGAGGAGTCAAGGACTTTGATAATCTGGTATAGGAAACTTAGATATCAGCACACAAAGTCCTCCCGATCGAAAACTCTACTTGTTCCTTCCTTTCCTGTGATATAAAAGTCGTGACAGATCAATTATATTAATATTTGAAAAGATGTCATACTTGGATAGCAATCTCATTCAATTAACAGATTAGTCTTCTGTGGTTCCATAATATTTTCAGGTGTTTTTAGTGAGCAGATCACTAATTTTTATGCCAGAGAAATCACAGTTATTTTGGATACAGGATTTTTTTTGTGGCTTTAGACTTATAAACTTCACACCTTTTGATATGACAAAGAGATATATGTGGCAGATTTAACTCTGAGAACTGCTTTAACTGACAATCATTTGAGGTATAAAGTTCTTGTAAGGGTATTATTGAAACCACCTTATTAAAACAGTAATAACAACAGCAAATTGTTGGGCAGGAGGACAGATGCAAGTGTGGAAATCTTTAAATGGTATTAATCTTACCAATTTTAAAATTATGGAATTGCATAAATATTCCAAATAAAACCAGTCTATCACAACACCAGCATGTTAGATCAACTACTTCCTCAGATGGAAATCAAAAGCAAACCTCAGGAAGAGCTTATCAACGGTGCTTTAAATTTGGCCATTATATCTCTACACTTTTTAAGTTGTTATAATTGTTATTCCTATTTTGTGGAAAGAAACTATGTGGTTAAGAAGGGTTACAGTGTTTGAATAACAAGGTCACTATGTGTAGATCTGTGTGATTCCAGAGCCTGGATGTTTCCTTGTCCACCCTTTTACCAGCATCCTCTGTGAAGTAATATATTTCCTATATAGAAGAAAATTATTCACTTTTTACAACTAACAAAACTCCTTATTTAGATTTCATAAAATTCATTTGTTTTATTGGTGGGAACAAATAATAACTGAATAGTTGCATGCCAGACTTAAATGCATATAGCTTTTGGAAAATCATTTCATATGGCTTTTTGAAATGTTAATTAAAAAGTACAACTTGTATGATATTTCAGAGATAATTCTGTTTAATGTTACTAAAAGTTTGTAAAGTTGATCTTAAACGCATATGTTGGTACATACAAAAATAAAATATTCTGCATATATTTAAAATTAATGTATTTAGAAATCATTTCAGTGTTTTAATCTAGTTTATACAAATAATAATGATTTGAACATGTTTTGAAAAGCAGATGCTAGGGCTATCAAGTTGTATTTTTATAGCAGAAGAATATTATAATAAGAAGACAATACATAATTTATGAAAATATTTTCTGCTGTCATCAATGCATAAAGATTAGAAAGAGAGGAATCTAGAGTTAATTACATTTTCCGTTTAGTTTGGATGGAAAGTAAATTGTCAATATGAAATTTAACTGTTTATCAAACTAACTGGATAGGTATCCATCAATTAAAACACTGCCATTCTTGATTTTGTGATATGCTGAATTTTTCTAATATTTTAGGAGAAATTTAAAACTTCCAAAACAAGATGAATTTTATTAGTTGAAAAATGTGATATATTTTAACCAAACTGACTTTGTTTTAAAGATATTCTCCTATAACATTATGGACCAGGTCCAAAAACCTTGATTGATTAACAAGTCAGCTGAAAAGATCTCAGAATTAATAAACATTATTTCAAGGTTCAAGAAATAGGTAACTATAGTGATAACAACGAAAGTAACAGAAGATAGGTAAATATATATTCTAGGATTCATGGACTTTTTTTCAGTTTCTAGGAAAACCATGAATTTTTTAGTTCCTAGGAAAACATAGTTGTACCATTGCTAAGCATTTTTTTGTAAATACTTTGAGGATCACAGGATTCTGTTAGAAACAAACTTTAATAACTGTCCACTTTGTTAGAAAAAGCATTTCCAGAATAATTTAATTTATCTTTATGCTTGGAGAATGGAAAATAAGGGGAAGCAGCTGTCATTGTACCCACAATATTTTTCTTTTTCTTTATAAAAGTTATTTAGTTAGCCGGGCACGGTGGCACGTGCCCGTAATCCCAGCTACTCAGGAGGCTGAGGCAGGAGAATTGCCTGAACCCAGGAGGCGGAGGCTGCGGTGAGCCGAGATCGCGCCATTGCACTCCAGCCTGGGTAATGAGCGAAACTCCGTCTCAAAAAAAAAAAAAAAAAAAAAAAAAAAAAGTTATTTAGTTTTACTGTGCTTTTATTCCTTCGGGAATCTTCTTCCAATTCATTTATTCAGCAGTTGTGCTCCAAAAGTGCTTATAGGTTTTTGTTTATCTAGTTATATATTGCTTAAAATAAGGGCACACTGGAATTCTTAAAGTTGCAAGTAATAGAAATGGGCTTTATGTGGTCAGCTAAAATTGAGTTTATACTCAGGATACAAGAAAGAGCAAAGGCGAGAAGGAAATTATTGCACTGTACAATCACCTTGATATTAATACAGTTCTTAACAGACTTTGCAAGAGAAGAGGGAAGAAAACACAAATAACCCCATAAGCAAGAAAAGAGGGAATATCATCATTGACCTTGAAGACACTGAGAGAGATAGTACCACAAACAGCTCCATGCATATACATTTGACAATTTAGACTAAATAGACCAATCCCTTGAAGGCACAAACTATCAATAGATAATCTGAACATTTATCAATCTCATATATGAAAATTATTTATAAAAATCACCCACCTTAATAAAACACTTTAGGTCCAGATGGCTTCATGGGTTATTTATATCAAACAATTATGGATAAGTAGTATCAATTCTATGGAAATTATTTGAGAAAATAGAGGAGATTGGAATAATTCCCAATTCACTTTAGGATATCTGCATTACCCTGAAACCAAAATGAAACAACAACATCACAAGAAATGAAAACTGCAGACAAATACATCTTAAGAGGAGGATTTTGGCTTTCTAAAATGAGAGTAGTTACATAAAAATACTTAAACCTAAAGCATTGGTAATCTAAATGTATATATTTCACCTAAATTTATATATCTTTTTAGATACTTTTGTTAAAATGAGAGCAGCAATTAATAATCTAAAACAGAAAATTATGAATGATTTTTTGAGAATTTCTAATTCATTTTGTTTGACACATGACACTAGATTTTTTCACTCATAGGAGACTAACGAATTAAAGTTGGATGCATTATTTTAAGATTAATTTTGAAATTAATAAATTTTGCAATTTTGCAATCCAAAATGTTAATTCCTTAAAAAGTTTTAATACTTGAATGGCGTGAAGTATAAGGTATGATCATATGATAAAAAACTGAGATTAGATACCTAGCTAAAGGTGAATGACAATGAGATTAAGGTGGAAGAGAATAGAAAAATTTTATATTCTTAGTCATTGTATGATTCATTGTAGTGTCCACTGAAACTACTGTCCCAGAGGATTTGCCCAAGGAGATGACTGGGTTAGAAGGAATTTCTGAGAGAGAAGATTATGTTAGAATTAATTTAATCTAGTCAAGAGTCTGACTGCAGTTTGGTCCAGTCTCTCTGTGCATCAAGATTGCCACATAATCTTGGGCTACATCTTCAATAGCTTCTTCTTAAACCTGTCAAATATAAACATTCTTAATACATTATTTCTCATTCGTTGTTCCTCATCTCACTGTATACCCCTCATATCCAAATACCAGTGTATTACCAAAAAATACAAGTGAATTTTTTAAATTGCAGAAAATGATATATGAATGTTGAAGACAGTACAAAGACTGTTTTTTTGAAGAATTCAAACACATGTATGTTTTAAATAGCAAAATTGTTTACATTCCAGAATCTCTAGCCTTCTTTTCCTAATAGATTTTGCTTAATGTTGCAAGTGCTTTACTGTTTGCAAGGAAAGGGACCTTCATTTAAAGTTGATATGGATTATTTCTTCTTGTTTCTAAAGCAGATTCTTTATTACTGTAACAGAGTGAGACAGCATGAGGATTTTATTAAGATACTGAAGACTTTTGATGTATAAATAAAATATATTTCAAAATTTGCAGAAGCAGTGCTTAGAAGTTAAATTCTCTCACTATTGATATCTTGGTAGAAATTCTGCATAATCTTAATATTTCCACACATACTAATCTCCACTTTAGAGATTGGCTTTAATAGTTAATAATAATTGATAAATCCAGCTTCTGGTACCTCGTCTGGACAAAGACCACTGTTATATTTTGGGAAAATTAATGCATGGCTCATAATTTAACTTTGGGACTACAATATTTTGGGAATAGGCTCTAAATTAATTTTCCTGTTCCCATCTACAAATTTTATAAACAAAGTAAGGAGAATGAACTCTAGAAACAATAAACATTCTCTGCCATATCATTCACCAATTTTCATTTTAGTTTCCTAAATGTTATTGACAAATACTACTTGCTAATATGAGTTCACAGTTAATTATCCTTGCCATTATACGCTTAAATCCATTTACAAATTCATTTACTGTCATTAGTCTTACGATTCCACGAGAGAACAGAGATATTCATGCTTTAAGGTTTTCATTAGAAAATCTCGAAGGATATGAACAGATACTTTACAAAAGAAGACATACATGAGGCCAACAAGCATATGAAAAAATGCTCATCATCACTGGTCATTAGAGAAATGCAAATCAAAACTACATTGAGATACCACCTCACACCAGTTAGAATGGCGATCATTAAAAAATCTGGAGACAAATGCTGGAGAGGATGTGGAGAAATAGGAACACTTTTACACTGTTGGTGGGAGTGTAAATTAGTTCAACCATTGTGGAAGACAGTGTGGTGCTTCCTCAAGGACCTAGAAATAGAAATTCCATTTGACCCAGCAATCCCATTACTGGGTATATATCCAAAGGATTATGAATCGTTCTACTGTAAGGACACATGCACACGAATGTTCATTGCAGCACAATTTACAATAGCAAAGACCTGGAACCAACCCAAAAGCCCATCGATGATAGACTGGACAGGGAAAATGTGGCACATATACATCATGGAATATTATGCAGCTATCAAAAACGATGAGTTCGCGTCTTTTGTAGGGACATGGATGAACCTGGAAACCATCATTCTCAGCAAACTGACACAAGAACACAAAATCAAACACTGCATGTTCTCACTCATAGACGGGTGTTGAACAATGAGAACACATGGACACAGGGAGGGGAGCACTATACACTGGGGTCTGTTGGGGGGTAGTGGGGGGATAGTGGGGTGTGGGGAGTTGGGGAGAGATAGCATGGGGAGAAATGCCAGATAAAGGTGAAGGGGAGGAAGGCAGCAAATCACACTGCCACGTATGCACCTATGCAACAATCTTGCATGTTTTTCACATGTACCCCAAAACCTAAAATGCAATTAAAAAAAAAGAAAAAGACAAATAAAAAAAGAAAGAAAGAAAATCTCTATGAAGTTAAATAAACACACAAATTCTTGAATAAACAGTAGACCATAAGGTCAGTCATTGTCAACAATGTAGTTTAAAAAATGTTGGTGTTATACACATAAAATAAACTTTACTGTTTTAACCATTTTAACATGTACAGTTGAGTGGCATTTAGGACATTTACAACATTATGCAACACTATCTAGTTCCAGAGCATTTTTCATCACCCCCCAAAAATCCCATGCCCATTTAGCAGTCATCCCACATTCTCTCTAATCTCTAGCCCTGGACGGCCATGATTCTGTTTTCCATCTGTATGCACTTGACTATTTTGGGTATTGCATATAAACAAAATCATTCAATATGTGTCCTTTTGCGTACGCCTTCTTTCACTTAGCATAATGTTTTCAAGGTTTATCCATGTTGTCATGTGGATCAGTACTTCATTCCTTTTTCTGGTTAAATGATATTCCATTTAACCATTCCAAAGTGGATATACCACATTTTGTTCATGCATTCATTAATTGATGCACAGTTGAGTTGTTCCAACTTTTTGACTATTATAAATAGTGCTGTTATGAACATTCTTATGTAAGTTTTTGTTGAACACTTCTTTTAAATTCATTTGGATATATACCTAGGAGTGAAATTGCTGTCATATGGCAATTCTATGTTTAACTTCTTGAAGAACTACTAAGCTGTTTTTCACAGTGGCTTCACCATTTTACAATCTCATCAGCAAATTGGAGGGTTCCAGTTCCTCCACAATTTTACATTTTCCAGTTTTTCAATTCTACCCATCCTAGTGATTGCGATGTGGTATCTTGTTGTGGTTTTGGTTTGAAAAGTGCATTTTTAACATTATATTTATATATATGGAGAGAAAAAAGTTATAAAATGTATCATCAATCTTGAATTTCTTTTATTGCACATACAAGTTGACTACAGGTAAATTAGAAAGAGTCTATGGAAGAAATAGTTTGGTTTAAAAATATGGCAAATTTAAAATGAATGTGGTGATTAGAACCATATTCAATCCCATGCATAAACTGTATATGCATTATTCTCTGGTGATCACCTATTACAATCTTATGTATAAACTGTGTATGCATTATTCTCTGGTGATTACCTACTATTGAAATAAAGTTATCTTATGAATTGCTAATGAGAAATCTACTTTATGAAGACAAAAATGTGTGAGAAAATATTTGAATTTCCAAAATTTGATACCAAGTATTTTTTCTTCTTTTCAGCCTACTAATGAAATTAATCAGATGTAATTTTTTAAAAAGCACATTTCTGCTTTTACCTGTTGTATTTTGCAAATAAAATCTAATATTTTAAAAACTCAAATATTTTACATTCTTTTTGTGAGTGATCTCTTATATAATTTACTTAAATAGGGGAAAATATTCTTTCATGTGTTAAAAAGAAGTACTGACACACATAGACCGGTTCTCATAATTGAATTATGAACAGTGTTAAACAAATTTATGCTTTAAATTCAGGTCATGTTTACATTGAAAAAGTGAAACTATCAAATGTGCACACTTCCCTCCATTTGACTATACAGCTTAACCTTCACACTGTGGCACTAGCGGATCCCAAGGAGCTTGTCTTGAAATGTCTGAATCGAGGCACTTAGAGAGATTCTGTGGGTCTTTACTGTCAGTATATTTCCTGTCTGTGACATCCTGCTAGTAAACAACATGGGTAAAATGAGAAGCTGTACTGATGGCTTTAACATTTTCAGAAAGAAGATATATTAATGTGAGGTCAAGTTTTGCTCTGCTTGATAAAGGTGGAAGCGAGTAAATGATACCTCAAATAGTTCTAGAGATGCTTTTTATTTGGCAATACATCTGGAGCCCTTAAATATAATTTTGTATTTTTACTCTGCTGGGAAGAAGATACCATTAAGGATGCTCTGAGACCTAGTTATTCAACATGAGACAGTTATAACCACACCATTTTCTAATACACTTTCACATTCCTTGTGTGAAATAATGGGAAATCTAAAAGAAATAAATTTTGACTTATCTTTGGTTTTATAACTAAGTACTTAAAAAATATAAGCAAGCAGAGATAAGTAATACATTTCAGAATAATCAGCAATTAAAAGTAAAAGGAACATAGCTGATGAGGATTTATTATAATGAAAAAGATAATATGAGTATATAAAAATTATGTCACATAGACACAAATATAAATTACTCGGTATATATTTATAATATATATGTTTATACATTTTTATGCTTATTTAATTTAATTATGTGGAAAAACATAACTGATAAATCATATATCCCTTTTTCATTGAACTATACATAAATGATTCAGTGAATTTTTTTTAGTATCTTTTTTATGTAACAGAGTATTTGCTTTAAATTGCTTTTTAAATAAAGGATAATATCCCTAAAACCTTTTGGGAGACAATGACCTTAAGCAGGGCACACTAGGTGAAGATTTTAGCTAATATTAGAGAACCATTTAACAGGTTGGCCTGCTGTTTACCTGTTACCGGTCAGTGACTCGCAGGATGAAGTCAGACACTCTCCCATTATGCATGTGCCTGTATTCACTGTCCATGGCATCCCTTCTGCTGACCTCTTCATTTATGCCAGTAGAATATGCAGTCATTTTACTTTTGGTCTCTTTCAAATACAAGGAACTTGAACATTTTTAAAAAATGATTTTATTATTTAATTAGATGTGAGCTTGATATGTATGCATGGCTAGAACACAGTAACTAAATGCAGTTGCCTCTTTGGGAATTATGACATCTTGTTGTTGTTAGAAGCCAAGGGGAGTGGCTGCAAAGTAACTGAGTGGTTTAAGAGGGAGAACACACAGACACAGCCTTTCTTCTGAAAACAGGAGAAAGATACACTCAAATCCTTGGTCACTTTTCACTTTTGTTTGAGCCAATTTGCCACATCACATATCCCCACCTCACAGGGGCCAAGTAAAAATGAATAATAATGATCAAGGAAATCGATTCTCTGAAGAAGTTGTATGAGGCTCCATATTTTTCTATTTTTCTATATTGTTTATCAAAATAGCAAAGCTGTAATGTTTATTTTCAAGGACAATATCAACTGTAAAGGAAACATTCTTTACTCTAAATTACTGTGACTGTAACTGAGTATGAAATGTGAGTTAGATAGCCTGTTCTTGGTTTTTCACTTTCTCTGGAAGAGATGATATCCCATATGGATAGATTTTCCAAGTAACCAAAACATGCTCTATTAAACACAAAAGGTTTTCATCTATTTTAAATGTCTTGGATCCTGGATATCTTTCTGAAATGCATTGTTCCCAGTTATATTAAACAGATAACATAGGAGGTAATAAAATATGTTTTTCTAAATTGTTTTTAACCTTCTTCAGCAATAGTAACAATAATAAAAGTTATACTTGACTGAGGTTTACTTTATGCCAGAGAGGCTGCTAAACATTTGGTGTGGATTATATTCCTTAAATCTTAAAATTAGTCTAAGGGGTAGAGAAGAGCTTGTCTAAGGTAATATTATAGTATTAATATTACAGGGAGAGGAAGGTCAACTTAAATATGCCTGATTCCAGAGCTTGTTTTATTGTCCATGAAAGATTGCATTTTTTTAAAAAAATGTAGTTTTTCTTGTTTTTTTCTTTCCCTGGCAGTGAGTCGGTCTCTCGCTCTCTCCGGCAGCTATTGTGTCTAGAGCTCTGTCATCCTCTTGGTCTTCTTGTAGTTTTGCTTTCTCAAATCTGCAGAGAGGACAAATATACAAATGTCTTGAAGGAGCTGTTACAGATCTCATTTAAAGTCCAAAATTCATTATAAATCTTTAGCTTTCTCTATCACAGACAGAGGTATACTTATCTTAATATTTGTTTCACAACAGTGCTTAGAAATCTAAAACTAAGTTGGATATTATTGTACAGAAACTATTTCTTCATTTTTGTTGTTAAGTTTAATAATCCAATAATTTTATGGGGGAGTTTTTCTCCTTTGGAAAACTGGAATTCAACAAGACATTCCATTTATTCACCATGTATTTTTTATTTCTATTATAAGCTAGTTGCTGAGTAGGAAAGAAAAAAAGACATATTTTCCTACATAGAGCTTAAAGTCTAGAGGGTAGAAGGATAATCAAGATACTGTATTTATATCAAGTTTACTTATAAATAAGTATACAATACATTTCTGTCTGCCCATTATATCAAATAGTTTTCTTCACTTCCTTCTCCTCCCTCCCTCCCTCCCTCCCTCCCTCCCTCCCTTCCTTCCTTCCTTCCTTCTCTCCCTTCTGCCCTCCCTCCCCACATTTTCTAAGGCCTGGCAGCTAGTAAATGTCAGAGCCAAGGTTCGGTCAGATCTAGATTTTTTGAGATGTCAATGTATTCCTTTAATGTAATGTTTCCTGAGACTGATAACTTTTATGTCCCTCTAAAACAATTTTTCTATCTTTGTGTTATATATAAAACAATTTTTCTATCTTTGTGTTATATATTTAATATCAATAGCTGGTTGCATTTCTAAGTATTTACCAGAGTTTATTCAATCAAAGAATACATTGATAGCACTATGCAGCATTACTTAATGCACCAATTACCCAGAAGAACTTAGTAATTACATAATTACTCATAAATGGTTATAAAGAACATCCTAATTTCAAAAATATTAAGATGTGAATATGAGTGTCTTAGAACTAATGAAATCTGCATAACATAAATAGCAACAAAAGAAAAAATTTCAACACAATCAACAATGACTGCATGAGGAAAATGGTAATTGTGAAGACTGATATAATCCAGGTTCCTTGAATTGAGTGGATGAAATGACTGAGGCAATTTTTTCAAAATGAAAAAGTTGTTAACAGAGTTTGTTTAACAAATTATAGATAGTAAATAAAAACCCAGTCACTTATTACAACTTTTGAGATGATTTATTTATTTTATACATAACTACTAAATATATATATGTGTGTGTATATATATATATGTATATGTATATGTGTGTGTGTGTGTGTGTTTGTATTCCACATAGCAGAGGTGTTAAGTTCTGTTCTAGCAAGCAGTTAACTTCCTGGATTATAATCTCGATCAGTGCTGGCTTGGTTTTAGACTTTGTTGCACCGGTCTATTCCAGGTTTGCCTTCACCTATTTGGCATGGCATTTACTCCTTGGGCATTGTTCTGGGAGTAAGGATGTGGTCTTTAGTGCCCCAACTGAATGCCTAGGATGTTCACCTAAATTCTTCTTGCTCCAGTCTCCCAGGTATCTTCTCAGCATTGAACAATTTCCGAAGTCCCTGCCTCCCAGCACTGTTTTAGGTTGGTCCTCAGAATTACACCTTGTGAATTTGCGATTTAGGAGGTGGCTAAGCAGCAGAATTAAACTTTTACGCAGATCTTGTGACTCCTTCTCTGTGGATTCCTCTACTTTTCTATTGCCCCCCAAATTCCAGCTGCCTTGGCGGCCTCAGATATTGATCTCTGTTTATTCCTTCCAGGAAAACGCTGCTCTTTACTTGGCTTTCTTTCTCTGGCTTGTAATTTTCAAAATTACAAGGGCATCCTATAACATTGAAATCCATAAACTTTGGTTAAAAATTTTTATTTTAAAATCAAGATCGTCTATTGATGTAAAACTAAAACAACTAAAATCAGAAAGTTGAGAATATACAACAGTGCATGTGACATAAACAGGGTTTAGGTATAAGATTTTATTAATATTTTTTCATCACAATTAGAAAGTATGAAAGCCTGGATTTGTCTATTATGAGTCTAGACCATGTAATTTATGGTGAACTAAAGTAAAAATTTTAGATATTAAATTTTTAGAAAACATAAAAAGTAGGAAGACAATTGAAATGTTTGAATTCATGAATAATTTATCAGTTCTCTGTTGAGAGTATTTTTTTAAATATATTCAAAATTATTGACACACCAAGAGGATAGTTTCCCACCTGTTTCTTTCTATAATGCCCCTTTCACTGATAATCTGAGTCATAGTGTTAGTTTCCTGACATTTAGAGTGTTTTGGGGGGGATTTGAGTACATATTAGAATGATTTAGATGATAAAGCACTACCCCATATGGGGAATAATTTTAATATAATTTTAAACTAATATGTTGGATAACTTCTGTTAACAATATCCTACATAAATATAAATAAACATGCAAATTAATGTTTATAATTTATTTGTTACTATATATATATAATTTAGATAGCACAGATAAATATTACCCTTCATGTTTTAGTACCCATTTTCATGGAACCAGTTTCAGCCAGATTGAACGTAAGCTTTTGACAATGGATATGCTGCTTTGCCTTTCTCTTTTTGTTTTTTTCCATATCAGAAACAGCAGGGATGTTATAGCTCAGTAAGTGTGCAGCAGATCTCAGCTCTGGTTAGAAATGTGTTGAAAACTCTTTGTAGTTGTGAGTTGAGAAATATTTTCACTGTATTGAATAAATACATTTAATAATATAATACTAATGTTTCAACTAAATACATTTAATAATATAGTTTTAAGACAGATGACAAAGGTGAAGACATTTGATTCTCTGAATTTTCAGTTTAAAAGAGCATGTAGATAAAGTGCATTATAGGGCTATATTATGCAGTTGTCTTATTGTTTGTAAGTCACCAAAGTTTTAAGTACATTTAAAAGAACCAACAGCAAACACTTGTAAGATGCAAAATATTGCAACTAAGACTCAGAATGGAAAGTATTACAGCATACAGAGCAGAACTAGATTTCAAAGGACTGGAAGCCGGCCAAAGCTCCTTTGAAAATGCTCATGTACCACATACCTAGGGGGCTCCCACTTGCAACAGATTCACAGGAAAAAAAAAAGGCAGTGTGCACACCATGTGTAGAGAAAAACTGCCCTACAGAACTAAAATCGGAAAAAAGAGCATCAGAGCATTATTCGTTTTGGAAGCAACTAGTAAGAGAAGAGGAAGCACAATTGTACCTGTTTCCTAAAAAATCTGAAATGCCTTAAAACTCTGACTCATCTTGGTTAGAGCCTCATTTAGCAAGTTTTTTGGAAGTTTCTATGATTGTTGATTTTTGTCATTGCCAACGGTTAATCTTGACTATCCACCAGACTATTCCAGAAACCTATTTTGAAGTTCACGTAAAAATCAACCCTTACTGGTAAAATTTTTCTAACATGACAAATGTAATCTTTTATGAAGGCAGGTGCCATGATCTTCCTGGTTCCAGTGCATTCCTCAACCACAGCCCCTACATATAGTGAATACTCAGTAAATATTGCTACTAATATTAATTCTGTCATATACAAGATTTACCATCATATAAGAAAGATAAGTCATCTGTTTAATGCTGTGATAATAGTACTTCATCTAACTATAATATATATATATATATAATTTTTGCTGCCTAGGAAAAATCCCAAATCAGAGAAGCTTAAAACAACACTTATTTACTAATGGTTCTGTAAGTCACCAATTCCAGCCAGACTGGCTAGTGTGCTGACCTGAGCAAGGCCTAGCCTATTTTGGATAAGATTTCTCATAGGTCTGTAGTCAGTTAACAAATTAGCTAAGGCTGATCAAAATGAATAGATACTACAGAGTATGGTTTGGGAGAACAATAATTTGTGGCACTTACTTTGCTACTGATCATAAATACGTTTTTTAAAATCATTGATTTAGCTAATAGTTTTCATTGTTTTTCTCAGTAACCATACCTTCTAGTATTAAGTTGACTGACTTCCAGATTGTTAGTCCTTTTTGGGATTTGTGGGTGATACCTACACGTGTTTAACTTGACTAATTCTTTGATTCAGGGAGTGACATCTACATCCCAAAGGACAAACTGAGCCCACTTCCTGTTTTTGTAAATAAGATTTTAATGAAAATAAGCGCACTTATTTATTTACTTATTGTTTCTTACTATTTTCACATTACAATGGCAGAGTTGGGTAGTTGTGATAGAGAACATGTTCCACAAAGGCCAAATATCTACTATCTGGCCCCTATCTACTCTGATTTTCCTCCTGAATGATGATAAACATGGGGTTATATCTTCAGGGATTTCAATATTTTATTATTATAAATAATAATTTAACAATTATCGAGTACTTCCTTTGTGCTGGGTACTATTCTAACTTAATTTATCTCGACTAATTTAATTTTCATGAATGCCTTATGATGTAAGGTTATCATCACTTTATAAATGAAGAAACCGAGGCACAGAAAAGCTAAACGTTTTCTCCTACTGAACTGAGAATAGAATTAAATTCATTTTCCATGGCTTGTAAGTCATAATTTATCTCCCCCATGATAACTGTTTCCATTTCGTGTAATGCCAATCACTTTTAGCAGTCCCAGCCATACTAACTTTCCTTCAATTTCTTAAATATGCTGAGCTCTTAACTTCATTATGATCTTTACCTATGAAATTTACTTTTTATAGAGTAATTTTCATACCATTATATCTGGCTTCTTATTGTTTAAATCACAGCTCAAATGTCAGTTTCTCAAAGTAGTCTTGCCAAACAATTCTTCCAAGGAAAATTTTTCACCCATCTTGTTATTCCCTCTCAAAATATATTTTTATTTTCTAACTCATCACTTATCAAACTTGAAATTTTACATTTATTTGTTTGTATAACTGTTTATCACCTGTCTTTCTCAATATAACTTTACGAGGGCAGAAATCATGCACACTCTATCCAACACTTCTTAGAAAATGCCTGACACATGACAGTCATTTAATAAATGTTCACTGAGTAATAAAGAAATATGCGATATAGGAATTGAAAAGTTATCATTTACATGTAAATAAGATATTTTAAAAATTGTATTTAAAGTTCAAGTTACACGTACAGGATGTGCAGGTTTGTTGCATAGGCAAACTTGTGTCATGGGAGCTTGTTGTACAGATTATTTCATCACCCAGGTGTTAAGCCTAGTAGCCATTAGTTGTCTTTCCTGATGCTCTCTCTCTTCTCATCTTCCACCGTCCAATAGGCCCAGTGTGTGTTGATCCCCTCTATATGTCCATGAATTCTCATCATTTAGCTCCCACTTAAAAGTGAGAACATGCTGTATTTTCTGGAGTTAGTTTGCCAAGGGTAATGACCTCCAGCTCCATCCATGTCCCTGCAAAAAACATAATCTCATTCTTTCTTATGGCTGCATAGTATTCTGTGGTGTATATGTACCACATTTTCAGTATTTTTCTACTATGTTTAGATGTTTCACATTTCTCGAAGTCTTCTTTAAGCATATGTATATATATATTTATTATTTTTTATTTTTGTATTTAATTTTTCCTTAAATTGTCTTTTCTGAACATAAAATCACCTTCCTCTACCAAATTGTCTTCAACTACCCATCCATCCAGTTATTTATAGAAATACACATTGGATTTTTTGTTATGGAGAAACAGGTAATATGCCTCCTCAAGCAACTCTGCTAGAATTATGCCATTTTTAAGTGCCTTATTGTGTCATTTTTTACATATAGTATACTTTAACATTCCATCTTGCTTGATTGTTACTATCTTTCTCCTTTACAAATATTAGTGTCCTTAATTTCCATGTAATACATTTACATTTACAAGATTTCCATGCAATTTATACCCAGAAATCATATCTATCAAGATAGTATATTCAATTTAAAATGGTAGATATTGCCAAACTACACTTTTAAAAGATGACAGAAATTTTTACTTTCTTCAAAAGTGAATGTGAATTTTTTTTTCCTACAGCTTGAGACTATCAGACACTGGAAAGTTATTTCATATGTAATTTCAATGTATTTATCTTGTTATTAAATGTTCACATTGAACACATTTTTATATATTTTTGACAGTGATTTTTTTTTTTTTGGTGAATTGCCCATTCTTTTCTGAGCTCATTCCTATATTTAATTATAATTTTTTGGTTTCCATTTGTAAGAGAAATTAATTTATAAATGAATATTAATTTTTTATCTTTTTCACATGGTGAACATATTCCTGCCAGTCTGCAATTTTTTTTCACTTAGTTTATGAAGTATATTACCAATAAGCAATACGTATGCTGTCAAAGCTGTCAATCATTTTCTTCTGGTTTCTGTTAAGTTAGAATGTGCATTTGTGTGTTTATGTACATGTGTACATTTACATATTTTAGAATTTTTAAACCTTTAATTATTTAATATCCCAACCTTGCAAAAGGCAAAGACTCTTAACTTTCTGTGCCCCTAAAACTTTGCATGCAATCAAGCCAATTCACATGAGTTCATCTCATGTCTAGTGGAAACTCGTTAAATCTAACCAATGGCACCACAGCAAGTATACAACACTCAATTTCCTTATACACCAAAGACACAAGCTGAGTCAACAATTTATCTGCTTCCAAAATTAAAGCTGATTCAGTTTTTAAAAATGGCCACTGCATCCCATCACTGTCCTTCTAATTTCTACTAGCAGTTTTTCACTGTCTAGTACATGGACATGAGGCTATTGCCACCTGCTTAAGGTTTTCTGATATAGCAGTACTCAACTTGTCTATCAATCAGAAAACATAAAGTTATGTAATCTTTCTAAAGCTGGTGGTGTAAAGATGTTTATTTTCTCACATTGCGTGTGTCTATCCAGAGTAAGACTATACAAGAATAACGATAAATCTGTCATTAGGTCCTAGAACATTATGCAGTAGCAAAACATTTTGTAAAACAGTAATAGCCTGTAGTTTTCACTCCAGGAATTAAGCTAAAAAAAAGCCTCTCTCTAGAACACAGCAAGCCTCATGACACAAAAGAAAAATGGACTTGAACCTTCTGTTCAGAAGTGGCAACAGAAACAATTAGTTGACTAAAGCAAATCACCTGAAGGTCTTGTGTGCTAAAGGCAGATGCTCTGCCATGGGGAAGAAAAAATACTCATGAAAATAGTAAAAGATTACTTTTGCCTTTCTCCTTCATTGACTGAGGATATTGGTCTGAATTTATCTTCCATATGATTAATTTAGTCCTCAACAGTGTTCATTCTGTTATTTTATTTTAAATCAAGCTTAAATATTATAATTAATTCTGAAGTGGCTAGTTTTTTTTTTTAGTTTGTTTTTTAGCTTGTTTTTTTAGTTGGCCTCTGATTCACACTGATCTGCTGAATTTGAAGGTAACTGAAATCTGTGCAGATGCATGGAGCATATTGCTGAGAAAGACTCAATATAAATACAAGGTGAAACATGCAGACTATGCATTTGACTTTCTCAACTCTTAAAACAGGAGAAACTTGCTCTGGAAAGAGACTATTTTCATGTATTTTTTTTCATCTTGGCATCTTCCGATAAGGCATTCTCCAAAATTTTGTAGATTCCCCCAAACTCTAATTAACAAAAGAGTGGGAAAAAGAAAAAGAATCTTCTTAAGAAAGAAATAAGTATGAAGCATCTTCATGCTTCTGTACTTTAGCTTGGAAAACTCAACCCAACAATATTTGGATGAGAATATTAGAACTCTCTGTCTCCTTTACGTATACTATACAATTAAATGACTAAGCAAAGACCCTTAGTCATTCTCCCAGAGCAATCTACTAATTTATAGGGTCAGATGAAAAATCTGAGTCACTCTCATTGTTGGGATAGATAATTCTACCAGGGACTGAGCCCAGTAATTTAGATGTATAGTGGTAAATAAATGATGGCTTTTTAACTCTTGTTGACCAAGAATCATTTATGTATTTATTTCTCTCTCTTTATGCTTGGCATTTAAATATCATGTTATTGTACTTTCAGCAATGGCCTTGTGAGTAAACAGTTGTCAGTGGGGGTTGAGATGGTGGAAAGGGGAAGTAAAATTGTTGAGGCTGCAATTTCTTAGTGAAAAATGAATGTGTAGATATGTAAAAATATCTTTTGATGTGTGACTATGGTTTTGTCTCACATGGGTTACTTCTGACTCAGACTCATGTGCTTCTCAAAATTCATTTTCAAAGCGATTATCTCATGTTTTATTGTTATGTATCAAATTACTTTCTCTACCAATGGGCTGTTCCAGCATTCACCAGATCCACCCCACTGGAAAGTTATGTTTCTATTTTTTCAAACCATTTTATTCTTCTATGGTCTGTTTCTTCAGTACTGTATACCCATATGCCTAGATCATAGCAGGCATTTAATACATTTCACTGAATAAATTTAAAATGCACAAATAAGGCTCCTAATTGTACATCTGGTGGCAAATATCTCTCCAAATGTACACTCTTCAGAGGAGTCAAATCATAATTAAAACCACGTTAGGATGAGTGGCCAATCTCTTTGATGGTGAAGCCATTCTGTCATGCCATTTTAATTATAATGATTCTCATCAAACTGTCCTAGAAATTTGATTCCAAGATTTTGGTAGATTAATGTCTTGTTGACATTTTAGGAATTGGAGTTCACCTTTTCTGAATTCATTTTTACAGTGAACTTGATGTGATATTTGTCACATTTTATGTTTCAGGTATTTGCTTCCATTGTTTATAATTATCAAGTAACCAAACCTTAATTAACATTGTAATGTTATGAGGTTTGTACCTTGAATGACCATTAAATTAATTTTTTATCATAGAAATTGTCATTTATGGAGGATTTGACAATCATCTAAATTAATCTTAAACTCTTCCTGCCTATCTAACTTGCAATGATTCCATTTACTACATAAAAAATAGAGCAGCTAAACCAAATGCATATTTTTATTTTCATTTATTTTTTCAATTTCCACTTAAATGGTTCACGACTTTCTTAGTTATATAAACAAAATATTCAAAATGATCTTGATTATTTGCTTTATCAGCCCACAAAGGGAGAAAAAATAAATAAGTGCAAGCAGGTGTTAGACACAGATGTGCATTGCTAAAGCTAATAATATGCCATTCCTTCTCAATAGAATTCTTCTAGTACATTTTTTACCTGAATCACACACCATTGCAGTTCAAACCCAAGAATTAAAAGAGAAAACTCAATCATAGTTAAATATATAATGAAATATTTCCTCTATTCACTTTCTTCATGTATTCAAAAATAAAAAAGATGTAGTGGGCGTATCAGGAATACATTGGGTCTTAGTTATAAGGTTTTATGAGAAGAGTCAGAATAATATATGATTAGTGAATATTAAAGGAAGAAGGAAAAACAAGCTTCAGTTGAATTTTAAGAGCTAGCAACACAAAGATGCAGAATACACAACGGCAAAGATTATTGTCCCTGAAGCCAGACCCACCTGGCCTCAAACCCCAGCTCAATCATTAAGTAAGAGTAAGATTAGGCAAGTCACTTAAGCTCTGTATGCTCTAGTTAGCTACCCTGTGAAATGGAGATAATAATATCACTTAAGTCATAGATGATTGTGAGAATTAAATGAGTTAACACTTGTTGCTCAGAAGAGTGATTAGCACATAGGAAGCAGTGTTAAAATTACTTTTGTCATTATCACCTGAGGGAATGTCATATGGTATTAATAAAAAGGCAGTGATAGGCAAGTTGTGTTAAATGTTTCAAAAGTCAACCCTAGGAATTATGTATACATTTTCTTGGTAAAGATATACATCGGTTGGACTGTGTTAAATGTATAATTCAGAATTCTTCAACGTTTTAGTTGAAAGCATGGCTAAAAGCATAATGTAAGTAAACATTCTAGTAACATTGTTGATTACCTATCTATTTGTCCCTTTCTAATTGAAACAATTTTCTTTCAGATATTCAATGCTTACCTAGGTAGATATCCATTCTGTTTGAAAGGAAGCACCCCATATTATTGAAGACCGTTTGATTTGATCTGAAAGAGAAGGTAGAACATGAAGGAGGAGTGAAGAGAATAAGAGACATAGAACTGAAGTCCTTATTGAATGACAAAAGATCATTGCCTTAGCTGTAGACTCTCTCAGTTATGTGATGTAAGGTAATCCTTTTGTCATTAAAACCTGTTATCTATTTTATGATTACTGCAACTAAAAGTTTCATAACTAATGTACACACATATTTATACCTTCTGTACATTTATGTTTCTGAAGAAAATCTATGGTAGTTTTCATTTGGCAGCAAGTAACAGAAAACCCAAGCTAAAAGTAACTTATTACGATCTAAAAATTAATTGGTTATATACAGGTGGTCCCTGACTTACAAGTTTCAGTTTAGGATTTTATGATGGAATGAAAGCTATATTAATTTGATAGTAACTGTACTTTAATACAACGATTCTGTTTTTTTCTTTCATTACAGTATTTAATAAATTATATGAGATATTTAACACATTGTTATAAAATTCGCTTTGGATTAGATGGTTTTGCCCAGCTATAGGCTACTACAAGTGTTCTGAGAATATTTGAAGTGGGCTAGGTTAAGCTATGATGTTCTAAATTACCTGCAATGTAGAAGTTAGTAAAAGCAAATATTAATTAAGTAGACACTGTAATATGTTCCAAGTAGTATCATAGAATTTTGTATTTATGATGTCTTATATCCATCACTGGTAACCAATGATTTACGTACTGTTTATCAGGAAGTAACCCATTGTAAGTAGAAGAGCATCTGTACTTGGAAGAGGAAGAGTACAGTGTGCTTTAGAGCTGGCTTAATTCAGACTATCCAGCCCAATTTTTCTCTGATTCTCCAAGATCTGCTTTTTTTTTTCTTTTGGTGTGTTTTGGCTTCATACTCAGGCAGATACTAACATGACTGGCAGACTTACACAACTTACATTCACATGTACCCATTTAAGTATTTTTAAAAGAGAAAAATAAGACACTAGAAAGGTCAAATAATCTGGATCCAGTTTGGAAGTGTCATGATACATTCTCATATTCTTGTCCAGCTCTAGAAGCCAGGCCCTTAAGCAGTATGAAATACTATATCTCTATTAATCATAGTGATTGAAGGAAGATAACACACAGAACATAACAAATGAGAGTTAATTATTGGACCTTGTCGATTACTATAAATCCCTTTCAATGCAAGAACTCTTGCAAGAGTTCTTTGAAAGGAGGGGGCTACATGTATCATTTGAAGAGTAGAGTTTGTGAGATTTGACTATTTCCTAAGGTGAAAGGTATTCACTACCAAGAATATTCTAAAATTTTTCTCTGAAGGAGATGTTACAGTTGAGAATTTTGTTTCTAATTTATGAAGTATTAGGAGGAGAAATTTTAAAAATAAATGTGAAATATTAATATAAAAATAAAATATTTCTATATAAAAATAGTAGCACAAAAAGCTATAGAAAAACCAGATAATGATATTAACTAACAAAATGCCTCTATGAGAAAACTTTTGTTTGATCAGAAAACTCATTTAATTAACAGTGCTCTTTATATAAAAAGAAAAAGAAAACTTGTGGCATAAGCATCATGAGAAGAAAGTAGAATATTGAAAAGATAAAATTATTTCTGTGTCTACACAAATGTGATAAAAATTTGTGTGAAAACTCACCTTCCACAGACAAATGCACAATAAACATATGTACAATAAATATACTGCTGGGGTTATGTTATCTTTCCTAAAGACGTGTGTGTGTGTGTGTGTGTGTGTGTTTATTTAGAGGTAGGCCTCTAAATAATACTAAATTGGGCCCTACATTAATTTTTAGTAATTCATTTCCCATGTCTTTTTAATTTGCTCTTATAACTTTAGCTTTTATTTTAGGTTCAGTAGGTCTGTGTGCAGGTTTGTTATATGTGTATATCGTGTGATGCTGAGGTTTGGGGTATGATTGATCTCATCAACATTGGCATAGTACCTGATAGTTTTTTTAAAACCTTTCCCCTGTCCTTTCCTCCCTGCTCTAATAGTCGCTAATGTCTATTGATGCCATCTTTATGTCCATGAGTATCCAATGTTTAACTCCTACTTAGAAGTGAGAACATGCTGTATTTGGTTTTCTATTCCTGTGTTAATTTGCTTAGAATAATGGCCTCCAGCTGCATCCATGTTGAGCAAAGGACATGATTTCTTTTCTTTTTATAGCTGCATAGTATTCCATGGTGTATATGTACCACATTTTCTTTATTAAATCCACTATTGAAAGGCACCTAGGTTGATTCTATGTTTTCGCTACCGAGATAGTGCTATGATGAACATGTGAGTATGTGTGTCTTTTTGGTATAATGATTTATTTTCTTTTGGATATGTACCCAGTAATGGGATTGCTAGGCAAAATGATAGTTCTAAGTTCTTTGGGAAATCTCAAAACTGCTTTCCACAGTGGCTGAACTAATTTACACTTCCAACAGCAGTGCATAAGCAATCCCTTTTCTCTGCAACCTCATCAACATCTGTTATTTGTTGACTTTTTAAAAATAGCTATTTTGAATGGTGTGAGATGGTACCTCATTGTGGTTTTGATCCGCAAATTCTCTGATCATTAGTGACAATGAGAAGTTTTTAAATATGTTTTTTGGCCACTTTTATGTCTTTTTTTGAGAAGAATCTGTTTATATCCTTCTCTCATTTTTAATGGAGCTGTTTGTTTTGATCGTTGATTTGTTTAAGTTTCTCATAGATTCTGGATCTGACCTTTGTCAGATGTAGAGTTTGCAAATATTTTCTCCCATTCTATATATCATCTGTTTTCTCTGTTGATATTTTATTTTGCTATTTAGAAGTTCTTTAGTTTCATTAAACCCCATTTGTCAACTTTTGTTTTTGTTGCAATTGCTTCTGAGGACTTAGTAATAAATTCTGTCCTAAGACCAATGTCAAGAATGGTTTTTCCTAGATTTTCTGCCAGGATTCTTACAGTTTGACATCTTACATTTAGTTTAAT
This sequence comes from Aotus nancymaae, assembly GCF_030222135.1. Taxonomy (NCBI): domain Eukaryota; kingdom Metazoa; phylum Chordata; class Mammalia; order Primates; family Aotidae; genus Aotus; species Aotus nancymaae. Next base: position 44,369,747 of record NW_026988419.1, on the reverse strand, counting down.
CCATGTTGAGTTAATATTTATATATAGTGAAAGGTAGGGATCCATTTTCATTCTTCTGTGTATGGCCAGCCAGCTATCCCACAACAATTTATAAAAAAAGGTAAGGCTTTCCCTGTTGCTTAATTTTTGTTGACTTGATATCAACATCAGACGGCTGTAGGTGTGCAGTTGTATATCTGGGTTCCCCTACCTGTCCTACACATCGGTCTATGTGTCTGTCTTTGTACCAGTACCATGCTGTTTTAGTTACTGTAACCTTATAGTACAGTTTCAAGTCAGATAACACAATGCCTCTGACTTTGTTATTTTTGCTTAGGATTGCTTTGGCTATTCAGGATCATTGTTGTTTCCATATGAATTTTAGAATATTTATTGCTAATTATGTGAAATTTGACACTGGTAGCTTGATAGGAATAACATTGAATCTGAAAACCGCTTTGTGCAATATGGGCATTTTAATGATATTGATTGTTCCAGTCCATTAGCATGGAATGTTTTTCTATTTGTTGATGTCATTTATTATTTCTTTCAGCAGTGTTTTGTAGTTCTACTTGTAAAGCCTTTTCACCTTCTTGGTTAGATGTATTTGTAGGTATTTTATTTTATTTTGTGGCTCTTGTAAATGGAATTGCATTTTCTATTTGGCTCTCAATTTAAATGTTATTGGCATACAGAAATGGTACTGATATTTGTGCACTGATTTTGTCACCTGAAAGTTGCTGTAATTGCCTACCAATTTCAGGAGGCTTTTGGTAGAATCTTTAGGGTTATCTAGATATGGAATCATATTGTCAGTGAAGAGAGATTGTTTGGCTTCCTCTCTTCCTATTTTTACGCTTTCTTTCTCTTTCTCTTACCTGAACGCTCTGGCTAGAACTTCCAGTACGATGTGGAATAGGAGTGGTGAGAGTGGGCATCCTCACCTCATTCCAGTTCTCAAGGGGAATGCTTCCAGCTTTTGCCCATTCAGTATAATGTTGGCTCTGAGTTTGTTATAGATGGCTCATATTTTGAGGTATACTCCTTAAATACTTAGTATTGGGAGGGTTTTTGTCATGAAGCTATGTTGAAATTTGTTGAAAGCTTTTTCTGCATCTATTGAGATTATCATGTTTTCTGCTTTTAATTCTGGTTATGTGGTGAATCATATTTATTAATTGGTATATATTGAATCAATTTTGCATCACAGGAGTGAAGCCTACTTGATTATAGTGAATTTATATTTGATGTGCTATGTGATTTTGTTTGCCAGGATTTTGTTGAAGATTTTTATATCTATGTTCATCCTGGATATTGGCTTGCAGTTTTAGTGTTTGTGTGTGTGTGTGTGTGTGTGTCTGCTAGGTTTTTATATCACAGTGATGCTAGCTTTGTAGAATGAGTTAGAGAAGAGTCTCTCCTGCTCAATTTTTTGAAATAGTTTCACTAGAGTTGGTACCAGTCCTTTGTTTTACATCTGATAGAATTTGTCTGTGGCTTTGGTAGGTTTTTGGTCCTGAGCTTTGGTAGGTTTTTTTATTACTGATTCAATTTCAAAACTTAATTGCAAATATTTCAAGCATCAATACAAATGTCAAAAACTTTATATATACTTACATAAGTATACATTTATAATTATTTACTTATTAATTTTTAAAGTACAAATTATACTCTAGGTCTAAAATGCCAAATTAACTAAACTCAACTAAATTAACTAAACTACAATTTTCACTGAGAATTGGGAAGGGAAAGAAGAGAGAAAGTTAATGGCTGCTCAATTCCTGATATCCAGGAGGAGATGTTTAAAATGCTGTTGGGTAGAAATCTAGAACTGATCAAATCAAAACCAAAATGAAACAAAAAACATTTAAAAAGATGAATGCCTCATAAAAATAGGATATCTAACATTAACATGTCAGTAGAGAAACCAAAGCAAATTTCATTAAGTAGGAATCACTTACAGAATATTTATTAAGGGCTTGTGCATGATGAAAAAGTAATTGTTTATTTGTACATGACAATACACAAAGGAAAACATATAAGAAAAAACACACTAAAAATGAGAGAAAAAGAGAAAAACTTACTTCATTTCCCTCTTTCATAACTCATTGAAAATATCAAAAAGAAACAAGAGTAGCAGAAATCAGTGATGTAACAAGACAGCTGCAACCTCAAACCACAAACCATCACGTATATTTGCCAAAACTGTACAGCCTGGGCTCAGATGGGAACATGAAGAGAGTTCACATTTGTTGTGTTTAAACTTTAGCCAATTACATATTTTCCAAAAGTAAACATCACCTTCAAGAAAGGCAACACAACTATAGTTTGGTTAGAAAGCTTAGATCTAGCTCAGTATTGGTCACAGGTTTTCTGTGGAATGTCTAGAAAGAAACACAGTTTAGGATAATGAACTAGAGAAGTAGAGAGAAAAATAAAGATGATAAGTGATTTCTTTTATTTAGGATTTTGTTTCCTAGGTCAAGAAAACTGTAGAGAGTGAAGTAGAGTGGAAAAATAAAAAGAACAGCCAGGCTACAAAACAAAGGGTGTTAAGACTGAACAGGAATTGCTGTGAGCCCCGTGAGTCTCTCAAAGACAAAACTAGAAAAGAGTTGTGTCCTTAGCATAAAGAATTGAGTAACAGCACAAAGAAAATAGAAGGATGCATGTTCTAGAAAATAAAAACGCTGTTCCTTATTTCTAACTGCCCCTCTTTACAATATATTTTGGTAGAAGCTAGTGCTCAAAGATAGTTTCATCAGAAATAAACCAATTAAGTTCCTGTACGTCAATACTCCCAACATAAAAGGAATAGACACATTATCAAAAGGTAACTAACTCATAGACCTCAAGAAAAATCACTCCACCAAAATACAGGAAATAGTAGAAAATTATCTTTATAATCCCCAAAGAATGACAGGTAACAACATCCTTTTTAAAGAAGCACAGAAATGAGAGAGAATAGTTTTATGAAATCATAAGAAGATCATATGGGTGCAAATATAAAGTTTGATAACAGAGAATGGGGAAGTAAATTAAAAATATGCAAGGTGCTATAAAAACAAAAAAGAATAAAATGACTGAAAAGAATATCAGAAACGTGGCTGGGTTTATGAGAAAAGGAAAATATCAAGTAGTTAAAAAGTACTACAAAAAATTTAAAGTATGGTAATAAAGGACGTTTGGGCCACACATGATTGGTGGTTTTGAAAAAAACAGAACTCAGAATACAAAATCTATTCGAATTTATAACAGGAGGAACTTCAACTGAAACAAATAAGAGACTAGACTCTGTAGATTTATGATGCAAACTGTTTACCAGAAGAAATAAGAGAGTACAATAGACATCAGATATGTTTGGTGTTTAATATCACTTACAATTAGTGTCCAGACAGAAGATACCAGGCGTTTACACCAGAAGACAGTGCATTCTATCCATTAAATGATGTCTACAAAATATCTAGAAATGATGTCCTTCCTTTGACAGAAATGAAATGCCCCGTATTTTTACCTAGGTAAATTTTTGTCTAATATAATAGCGGCAGACAGATGATCATAAGTGCCTAAGAACTATTATTAACATAAATTTTGAAAGTAGTAAGAAAACTGGGAGATACATAAATGTGCATTATATCATCCTTACTAATAGAGAGTAAATAGAAAGTGTGCTAATTGAAGTGTAATTTTAAAAACTCCAGACATGCCCATAAGTCTAATAATTTATGTCAAAAATATGTGGGAATATTTTGCTATTTTTGCATATTATCTGTAATATCAGATTTTTCAAAATAAAATGACTCCAAACACTTCATTTTTTAATCTTTTTAATCATAATTTTAGAAGGATACTTTCAAAAATATAATTTTTGATAAAGAAATAATTGCCTGAAATTTAGCAATTCTACAGGTTTTACAGCAATTTGGAGGTTACAATCAATTAAAATTAAGCATAATTATTTAATTAAGACTACAATACATCTTGAATATTAAGTTAATATAGTTTTTCTTTTGCTCTACAAAAGTCGTCTACTATTATGTTGATCAAATGTTATTGATGTTTCCAGTAATTAGGGTATGGGTGATTAACCAAGACTACCCTTCCCAAATGTATGGAAAACATAGCTTTTTAAAATTAAATAATGAGCAAGTAAAATAATATATATTATTTTATATATCTTCCTTATATGTGTGTATATATGTATGTGTCTATATACACATAAGCACATATGGAGAAATTGCCAGAAACATAATAGTAGTAAAAAGGTACCCTTTTTAGGCTTGAAAAGCGTGTGTATAATTTGAAAAAATGTTTTTATTAAGTTTGTTGCATGTTCAGCTACTAAAGAATAGGCCTTCCTTTCAACTAGCTAAAAAATCACTTGCAAATAATATCATTTGTTACAAAGTAACATTACAAGAAAAAATCAGTGAACACTATCATGAACATGACTGAAAATGAGTTTCCATAAGCACATAAAAATGTCACCATATTGTAAGTCAAGTAAATAAACATTTGCTGATAAAGAATGTGAGCATAAACAGGTGTTAGAAGTAGTAAAAAATTATTAAATAAGTTATAAACATCATTGTACTCAAGAAATTGAAAATAATTGCACAAAACCCTTTATTTTGTACTTTGGGCTATTTTAAAACTGAAAATTAATGTTTAAAAAGTGAGGTTAGAAAGACAATCCTCATAGATTTCTTTGAGTTAGAAAATTGGAACAATGTAAAGGAAAATTTTCTTCCAGTATGGTCAATTGTTTTAAAACATTTTTTTACACTGTTTTCCCAAATTTTGACTTCTAGGAATTTATCTTAAGGAGAAATATATTTTGACAATGATTCTGAAGCTATTGGTGGTGTGGTATGGCATAGTGGTTAAGAGAGATTCCAGCGAAGGATTGCATGAATTAAATTCTTATGTCTGCCACTTTCTATCTGTGTGACCTTAATCTCACTTGCCTCAGTTTTAAAGCAGTAATTCTATTTGAAATCTCATCTAGTAACTATCGTTCTGAAAAAGGCTCACTTTAGTTTTGCGTGGAGATGTAATGATACTGAGTCATCCGTGTAATGACTTACGGACAAGCTAATCTCAAAATATGGAGGAAATAACATTTTAAATATAAAGGACGCTGTTTGGAACGGTTATATTAATAAGTGTCTGACTGGAGCTTTACCTCATGACAAATCAAAGCTTTAAAAAGACATGAAAGAGCCTAAACAAAAGAGAGAAGACACACGTATGAATTTTTTTCTTTTTGACTCAAACCTAGGTATTGTATTGATGAAAAAAATTGGTTACATTTTCTCCATCATGAGCGAATTCCTCTTATCGATGGCAAACATTTAATAATATTTCTTCACATGTAGCAGAATGATAACACTTTGTATGCTGGAAGTTGAAACCCTGAAAACACAGTGCCTCATCCCAGGCATTGGAAAGAAAATTGCTAATAAACTGAATTGGTAATTGTCATTTTTAATGTTATATATTTAGTCATTCTAACAGAGTGTCAAACATCAGGAGAGAGAGATTAGAAATTCAAGAGTGGTATAATAAATGAATGTTTGTTAAACATTAGAAATTTAACTGAAAGTTCTTTAACATTCTCTTCAACTGTGTCCTGAGAAAGAAATTTGATCATTACATGAATGAAGAAACAAAGTCAATAATTACAGTCATACCTTGTCTGTGGGCACAGAGTTCAGCTCCCTGAATGAGATGAGAAATGAGATTGATAAGAAAGAATTATACAGGACCTTGGAAATTAATTTTTAAAATAGTGGGGTTAATATATAAATTAGACATATTAGGTAGCAAAATTAATAGTTACTAAAATCAATTCAGTGATGTGGAAAAAATATCTTCAAAGAATGGAGTTAGAAGAAGAAAGATGTTTAGATATAAAAATATGAAATGTGAAAAATATAGAGAAGTTTGAGATGCAATATGAAAAGTGATTTACTAAAATAGAATGCATGTACTCATGTCATAAAACAATGATATTAAAAAGAAGGATTGCTACATTTCAGATAAACTGCAAGATAGCCATTCACACCCAGACACAACATAACAGAATTTTTAATTACATAGAAACAAAGTGATGAATCTCCTCTAAGGAAGCTGAATACTAAGTGGGAAGAGAGCAAACTAAGAGGCAATCAGATTTAAAACTCAGAGTCCACTCCCAAAACATCACTAATTAGTAGTAATGGAAGTGCTGGAAAAGATTAAGTTATATAAAGAAGTTGTTGAAAGTCTGTTTAAGGAGCACTCAGATCATCACTTCTTCCCACATTTGGGAAACCAATTTGACTGCTTCTATTCCACCTGATACACTGAATATTTGTCTTTCTAGAAATCATAAAACCCAGAATATCTGGACTGGCAATCATAAGACATAGTTATGGGCAGAGTTATATATGCTGCACTGAAAAAGAGAAATAAGCTCAATGTTTATCTAGATTAATGAGTTTTCCCCCACCCTCTTCTTTTTTTTTAAATTTATTTATTTAACTTTAGGTGCATACTATATCTGGCATTTCTCCCCATGTTATCTCTCCCCACCCTCCCCCTCTCCTCACCTCCCACTGTCTCTCCCCTACCCACCCCCAGTGTGTGATGCTCCTCTCCCTGAGTCCACGTGTTCTCATTGTTCAACACCCACCTATGAGTGTGAACATTCGGTGTTTGGCTTTCTGTTCTTGTGTCAGTTTGCTGAGAATGATGGTTTCCAGATTTATCCAAGTCCCTACAAAGGACACTAACTCATCATTTTTTATGGCTGCATAATATTCCACAGTGTATATGTACCACATTTTCTTTGTCCAGTCTATCATTGATGGGCATTTGGGTTGGTTCCAGGTCTTTGCTATAGTACATAGGGCTGCAATGAACATATATGTGCATGTGTCTTTATAGTAGAACGATTTATAGTTCTTTGAGTATTTGCCCAGTAATGGGATTGCTGGGTCAAATGGAATTTCTATTTCTAGATCCTTGAGAAATCACCACACTGTCTTCCACAGTGGTTGAACTAATTTACACTCCCATCAACAGAGTAAAAGTGTTTTTCTCCACATCCTCTCCAGCATCTGTTGTCTCCAGATTTTTTAATGATCGCCATTGTAACTGGTGTGAGATGGTATCTCAATGTGGTTTTGATTTGCATTTCTCTAATAATCACTGATGATGAACATTTTTTCATATGTTTGTTGCCTTCATATATGTCTTCTTTTGAAAAGTTTCTGTTCATATCCTTCACCCACTTTTGGATGAGTTTGTTTGTTTTTTTCTTGTATATCTGTTTTAGTTCTTTGTAGATTCTGGTTATCAGCCCTTTGTCAGATGAGTAGATTGTAAAAATTTTTTCCTGTTCTGTTGGTTGCCAATTCACTCTAATGATGGTTTCTTTTGCTGTACAGAAACTCTGAATTTTAATTAGATCCCATTTGTCTATCTTGGCTTTTATTGCCATTGCTTTTGGTGTTTTAGTCATGAAGTCCTTGCCTATTCCTATGTCCTGGATGGTTTTGCTTGCATTTTCTTCTAGTGTTTTTATGGTGTTAGGTTTCATGTTTAAATCTTTAATCCATCTGGAGTTAATTTTAGTGTAAGGTGACACCCCCACCCTGTTCTTATAATTCATCTTCCAGTACACTCTCAAGTCAGTCTAGAATATATTCAGAAGATACTTTTAAAGAACCTAGGCTTAAGATATGGTTTTATGGCCTACCCATTGAAACCACCAATCAAAAAGAACCATACTGTATCATAATCTTAAATATGAACAAATCATCATACATTTTATATTAAAGACAGAAATAGAATTCTACGAACAGGACAAAACAGAAGAAAACAAAACACCCTGAAAGAACAGAGTCTATGAAAGGAGAAGATAACTTTAAATCAATAATTTTTCTGTATTTTAATGTCTGAAAAATATCAAGCATTTAACTTTGTGCTTTTAGATAAAAATGATATTATCTATGAAACAAAACCAAATACTTTAAAACACAGTAATCTGAAGAATAGAAAAGTCCATGAACATTACTAATAAAAGAAAAATAACTTCAGAGAGTTGCAAGATACAATTGGGAACATCTCTTAGGAAAATTACAAAATGATGAAAAATAAGATATAAAATGTGAGAATATCAGTGGCCCAGTTTACAAAGTTCACCGTAGAAGTGAAAGTACAAGTTTACATATAAGATAACAGAGGGCAGAGCACCTTTAACAGTTTCGACATCTCCCAGTCCCAAAGACATAAATTTGAAGAGACTGGAGGAATTCCTCACATAATGGATTAAAAATACACTCAAAGTCAAGTACATTATCATGAAATTTCAGATCAGTGACAAAGAGGAGACCCTGCAAACTTCCAGGAGAGGGGAAAATGTTTACAGACAAGAGTCCAGAGATTAAATGACAACAGGGTACCTAACAGCACCCTGGTAGCTAAAAGAGCTTTATCATCTACATACTTGTGGGGGTCGAATGGGAAGTTTTTCAACCTATGGTCTAAAATTAATTGAATGATCATCCATGTTAGAAAGTAAAGTGCATATAAATGCAACATACCATATTTGTCTTTTGTATATCCATTCTCAGGAAGCCTTTGGAGGATATTCTCCACAAACTTAAAAAAGTAAAACAAGAAAAAGAATGACATAGGATACAGGAAAAACAACATATTCAACAAAAGGGAGAGGTAAAGAGAATCTCTCAAGTGATGAGGAATGGAGTTGTCAGGGTGACAGCTTATGTTGAATGTAGAGGGAAAACAATTTAGAATAGAATACATCAAAAGGCTATAAAATAAATTTATTTCAGAACACTAAATGGAATGCTTGATTTATTTTGATGTGCCAGTACAAATTTTTAAATATTGATAAAAACTTTAGGACTGAAATAATAGAAAACATAGATAAAATTAAACTGAAAATTATAATACACATAATTATGTAATCATAGTACATGCTTAATGATACTGTATTGGATTATCTATTGAGCTAATCATAAATACAATTTAACAACATTGGGAAAAAGAGTACCTAGGAAGACGAAAGTGAAAAAGAACCAAATTTCTGTCTTTCATGGTGATAATAAATGATATTCATAACTGAAAGTCCAAAAGTCAAAAAAAGTTACTTAAAGTTATGGAAGCTCTATAACATTTTGTGTTATGGAGATTGTTTCTGAAGAAGCATAAATAGAAGATGAGAAATGGTTTTCATTTCTATTCATTGTTAAAAACCTTGAAAAATATTTTCACATTCAAAACATCTAAGCTACATTTAAATTTAATAATAATAATAATTGAAGAAAATAGCCTTAAAATTTCTTGTAATAATAAGTGTCATTAGGATGGTACATATGGGAAATTTAAGAAAAATTGGTGAATCTAATTGTTATTATACCCAGAATCTTATCTGGGTTTTAAAATTTCCTTTAATTTGTAATGGCGGCAGACATTCTCAGATTTAGAAAGGATCAAAGAATGTATTCATTGGTATATAATAAGACTAAACAAGCATTCATATGGCCTCCATTTACCACTCTCAGTTGCCCCAGGACACCCAGGCCTAAGGATGTTCCTGAATTTGTTCTTGAAAAAAATAGAACAAAGGTCCATTACATAGATATTTCTGGGGCCCTTGCTAACAGGGTTTCGATCATTTATGGGTCATATTTTATAGGCCTGACAACAGAAATTAGCACAGTATGCTTAAAGGATAGAAAGAAGGCATGCATAATTTGCAACGAACTATTAGGAGAAGATCTATAACAAGTTCACACGGAAGGAAGGGGCCAGATCATTTAAGCTGGGTATGGAGTTTGAATTATATTACATGTGAGATGAGGAGACATTGAAGGCTTTTTTTTTAATTGTATTTAGGCCCCGGGGTATGTGTGCATGTCCTGCATCCTGCAGGATTGTTGCATAGGTACATACATGCCATGGTAGTTTGCTGTCTCCATTCCTGCCCCCCGTCCCATTGCCTACATCAGACATTTCTCCCAATGTTATCCCTCCCCCTCCTCCCCGCCCTGCCCCCGCTGTCTCCCCCTCCCCTCACCTCCACTCCGCCACCTAGCCCTGTGAGTCTTGTTCTCTTCCCTGTGTCCAGGTGTTCTCATTGTTCATCATCTGCCTATGAGTGAAAACATGTGGTGTTTGGTTTTCTGTTCTTGTGTCAGTTTTCTGAGAATGATGATTTCTGGGTTCATCCATGTCTCTACGAAGGACATGAACTCATTGTTTTTCATGGCTGCATAGTATTCTGTGGTGTATATATGCCACATGTTTTTTGTCTAGTCTATCATCGATGGGCATTTGGGTTGGTTCCAGGTCTTTGCTATAGTAAACAGCGCCGTAATGAACATACATGTGCATGTGTCTTTATGATAGAACGATTTATAATCCTTTGGGTATATACCCAGTAATGGGATTGCTGGGTCAAATAGAATTTCTATTTTCAATCCTTGAGGAATCGCCACACTGTCTTCCACGATGGTTGAATTAATTTACACTCCCACCAAAAAAGTGTTCCTTTTTCTCCACATCCTCTCCAGCACCTGTTGTCTCCAGATTTTTTTAATGATCGCCATTCTAACTGGTGTGAGATGGAATCTCAGTGTGGTTTTGATTTGCATTTCTCTAATGACCAATGATGAGCATTTTTTCATATGTTTGTTGGCCACATATTTGTCTTCTTTTGCAAAGTGTCTGTTCATATCCTTTGCCTACTTTTGAATGGGTTTGTTTTTTTTCCTGTAAATGTGCTTTAGTTCTTTGTAGTTTCTGGATATCAGCCCTTTGTCTGATGGGTAGATTGTGAAAATTTTTTCCCATTCTGTTGGTTGTCAGTTTACTCTAATGATTGTTTATTTTGTTGTGCAGAAGCTGTTAAGTTTAATTAGGTCCCATTTGTCTATTTTGACTTTTGTTGGCATTGCTTTTGGTATTTTAGTCATGAAGTCCTTGCCTGTACCTGTGTCCTGAATGGTTTTGCCTAGATTTTCTTCTAGGGTTTTTATGATATTAGTTCTTATGTTTAAATCTTTAATCAATCTGCATTTCTCTAATGACCAGTGATGATGAGCATTTTTTCATATATTTGTTGGCTGCATAAATGTTTTGTTTTGAAAAGTGTCTCTTCATATCTTTTGCCCACTTTGGGATGGGTTGTTTTTTGTTGTAAATTTGTTTAAGTTCCTATAGATTCTAAATATTAGCCCTTTGTCAGATGGGTAAATTGCAAAACTTTTTTTATTCTGTTGGTTGCTGTTTCACTCTAATGATAGTTTCTTTTGCAGTGCAGAAGCTCTTAAGTTTAATTAGATCCCATTTATCTATTTTGGCTTTTGTTGCCATTGCTTTTGGTGTTTTAGTCATGAAGTCCTTGCTTGTGCCTATGTCTATGTCCTGAATGGCACTGCCTAGGTTTTCTCTAGGGTTTTTATGGTGTTAGGTCTTATTTTAAATCTTTAATCCATCTGGAGTTAATTTTGTGTAAGGTGTAAGGAAGGGGTCCAGTTTCAGCTGGACATGGCTAGTCAGTCTTCCCAACACCGATTATTAAATGGGGGGGAATCCTTTCTCCATTGCTTATTTTTTTCAGGTTTGTCAAAGATCAAATGTTGTAGATGTGTGGCATTACTTCCGAGGCCTCTGTTCTGTTCCATTGGTCTATATCTCTGTTTTGGTACCAGTATCATGCTGTTTTGATTACTGTAGTTGTAGTGTAGTTTGAAGTCAGGTAGTGTGATGTCACCAGTTTTGTTTTTTTGTTTTTTGCTTAGGATTGTCTTGGCTATGTGGGCTCTTTTTTGGTTTCATATGAAGTTTAAGGTTTTTTTTCCAGTTCTGTGAAGAAGGTCAATGGTAGTTTGATAGAGATAGCATTGAATCTATAAATTACAAGGGAGGTGGAGGATCTCTTCAAGGAGAACTACAAACCACTGCTCAAGGAAATAAGAGGACACAAACAGATGGAAAAACATTCCATGTTCATGTTTTTTTTTCTTTTTCTTTCAGCTTTTTCTGTCTGTGCTAAACCATCTTTGCAGAGTTTGGAAATTATTTTTTTCTTCTGTAAATTCTGTAACAACAAAAATGGCATCAACATTCTTTGTACCATATAGCACAAACAAATCCACTGTTAAACCTTTTGCACCTTTTGCATTTGGAGGGATAAATATCAGAAGTGTTTTTAAAAAGTTTCTAAATTTTTGTGGAATTTTTATTTCCTGGGATCAAATTAAACTTTGTATTTATCTTCAGAAAATTCAAGAATTTTTAATGATCTAAAAAAAAAAAAACAACTAATGTTTTGTTTTTACTCACCCCAAAGCCCAGTCTTTGGAATTAAAGATGTGATTTGCATAATTTCTACTTTGAATATTTATTGAGTTTTATTTGTGGCTTACTAAGTGATCAACTTTAGTAACTGTGCATCTAACAATGGAAATGAAGTTGTAATCTTTGTTTCAATGAATATATTTGCTTAATATATGTACATGTTAACATAGAAAATATAAGCATATTATATATTTAACAACGTATGTCTACATATTTCCATTTTATGTTATGAATTTTTATACATTTTGTATCATATCATCCTGGGAGAGTATTCAATTTGAACATACTTTTTTGATTTGTTTGATTTTATTGTCCTTAATTATTCATTGAAGTTTAAAAACATCACAGCCTTGTCATCATAACCATGGTAATAAACTGTGGGCTGCTCTCATGTCTGTGCATAGAGAAAAATGTTCAAAGCATAAAGAGCAGGAGCCCTAGGAATCCTGACCTGGGGCCAGCAAGAGGTGACCTCAGGACAAAATGCATTGGAGACCAGATGCCAACTGTGGAGTCAGTAACATCCAGCATGGATTTCTGTAGCAAATAAGAATTCCAAGAATTAATAGAGAATGGTATTCCCTTAAAAGAAGATTATGTGATTCTTAAGTCATTGTGATTTTGGCATTAAAAGTCATGAAAATTCATAGTCTATTGAGGCTCAGAAGAAAACATTACAGTGAAAGAGTTGCCATTTATTTACTTCTCAAAATATGCTAAGTTGTTTGATATTCCCAAAATGTTTCCCCACAATATTTGAACCTTTTACAAAGTTGTAAAATTAGGATGTTTCACAAAATGTAACCAGAACAAAAATTACATTAATTAGCTTGTATTCATGACATTTCCCACTCAAGGAAAATGTTGTTATTGACAGCATGTATTTCTCCTTCTCTTCCTCCTAAAATTTTCAGTGTTCAATTTTAATAAAGACTATGTTAATTTTTGTAATAAAAGATTAGAAAGACAGAAAAATGGAGAGCAAATTTTTTAAAAATTTGTTGAGAATATAGGAAGAGTGATGACTTGAGATGATAAAAGAGGATGGGAAGTGGGAAGGAGCTGTTATAAATGTTGCTGAGAAGACTTTGATTCTCTTCAGAAGCTGCAAAAATATGTCAATGAGTTTTAGCTGGGGAAATGGTTTGGTTGCTGAATTGCTTTTGTTTGACTTCTAAGTGATCTGAACACAACCACAGATGTGAGTAATATAACTAATCCTATTTCACTATAGCAATATGTCCATAAGCATTTCTGTAATATACCTAGAAAAAAACATTGAGGAACAACTAACAGATGGCTGTTGACAATGTGCCTAGCTCTTTGGCAACTGTTTTTTGACTCTGGATAGAAAGATACACAGTATTTAAAAAATAAGCAGTATTGCAAGTATTTAAAACTTCCAGTTATTGTATCTATTATGATGTAGGTAATATTTTGAAGCCACATTGAGATTACTGAGTTCATTTCTATCAGAGAATGAAGATTTGGGAAGGATATGTTTATTCTGAAAAATGCGAATGAGAACTGCTCGTTCTGTAAGATACTTCATCTTCCATATGATAGCTTAAAGGTTTTTTCCTGAAATTAGCAGCCAGTGGGCCATTGTTTTCATATTTCAATATTAATATTCTCTTTAAGTCAGTATAGACATACAATTCAATTTTATCATAATTTTGTGCAGATATAGCCATTATCATTATTTTTTTTATTAAAAATTATAATCCAAAATATTCGAGGCTCAGAAACAATTTTATATTATAAGTACTACATTAATATTGGCCTATAATTACAGTCTTCTTTTATTTCAAATAATACTGTTTCCACTAATCACAAGCCAATTATTTGATTTATCTATTACCTAACTGTGTAAATCTATAAATCATTTCTGTTTAGCAATCTTTGGAATAACATGCAGTATATTTATGTTTTAATTCTCTTGATGTTGAAATTGGACTTGCTTTTCAGGACTCTTTTCAATTCATTTCTAAGCCATTTTGTACATTCTATAAACCACCTAATTATTAAAGAAAGTTTTTTTATTTGCAAAATTTTGAATCCAGCTGATTCCCATTTTCATGTCTTATGTACAAACTTGTTTACAAGGCACTAAAATAGAATTATGTAATTCATAAGAAAATATTTTCTTATATTCCAAAGATTGCTCAAAAATAGTCATTGAACAAGGCCAACCTAATTTCTCAGAGAAGGAAGTCAAATTTATAAAGAAATATGTCTTATGTAGACTTTATTGAAGCACAATTTTCTGGAATCAAGACTTTAAAACATGCATAACCTCAATAACTTTCAGAACCAACTTCTTTTCTTGATACAATCTATGTGAATCTGGAAATTGGCTACTTGTCCCTTTCTCCACCACATCCAATAAATTTTGCACTGCTATTTAGCTCCATCATTTATGTGTGAATATAAGTTACCATAGCAGTGCCTTCAAGAAAATCCTGGCCATCTAGTTGTAAAAAGAGCAGTTAGCTGATAGTCTTCAGCTATTAATATCTTCCAGATCTGCCTCAGCTTTTGAGCCAAGGCCAAAGACTTATGAGCAGTCCTAGGTAATCAATTCGTGTAGTTTGGATGGTAGGATCTGGCAATTTCTGGAAAGTGAGACTTATCTAACTAGCAATCTTTGCTCCAGAGAAAAGATTGGGTTGTCTGAGTCTTTATTACAAATGCATGGTAGTCTGAAACTCTCCCTGCCCAATCCTGCTTCCTCTGTTCAAGGTATTCCTGCTCAATAAATCCCTAGAACTTCTAACTTTACTTCGTTATCTGACCATGTTTTATAAACTCCACATATCCATTATCAAAAATATATTTCTAGGCCTTATTTGATGAAGTAAGAGGAAAAAACAAACTCTAGACTTGGAGCCAGAGGACATGGGTTTAAGTCTTGTTTCCTAACATTTTCGAATCTTGTGAGTGGTAAAATTGGCCTCTCTAATGACTAGTGTCCGTATCAATAAAACAAGTGTCATAATATCTACATGCCCAGAAAATAGCTTGAGGCTAAAATGAGAGCATGCATGTAATGGAGTTTTGAGGAATGTTCTTTTTTTTTAGATTCCAATTATTTATTAATCACTTTTTTTTTTAATTGCATTTTAGGTTTTGGGGTACATGTGAAAAACATGCAAGGTTGTTGCATAGGTGCATACGTGGCAGTGTGATTTGCTGCCTTCCTCCCCTTCACCTATATCTGGCATTTCTCCCCATGCTATCCCTCCCCAACTCCCCACCCACCTCTGTACCCCCCTCCCCCCCAACAGACCCCAGTGTATAGTGCTCCCCTCCCTGTGTCCATGTGTTCTCATTGTTCAACACCCACCTATGAGTGAGAACATGTGGTGTTTGATTTTCTGTTCTTGTGTCAGTTTGCTGAGAATGATGGTTTCCAGGTTCATCCACGTCCCTAGAAAGGACGTGAACTCATCGTTTTTGATGGCTGCATAATATTCCATGGTGTATATGTGCTACATTTTTCCTGTCCAGTCTATCATCGATGGGCTTTTGGGTTGGTTCCAGGTCTTTGCTATTGTAAACTGTGCTGCAATGAACATTCGTGTGCATGTGTCCTTATAGTAGAACGATTTATAATCCTTTGGATATATACCCAGTAATGGGATTGCTGGGTCAAATGGAATTTCTATTTCTAGGTCCTTGAGGAATCGCCACACTGTTTTCCACAATGGTTGAACTAATTTACACTCCCACCAACAGTGTAAAAGTGTAATTTATGGGCCTATTAAATTAACTAAATGGTCATCAGTTTATCTCTGGGCTCTTAAATCTCACTCTTATCCCATCTTTTTGACAGTATTGTCCTTAAAATATAGAGATATGGCCAACTGGCTGATTTCTAGATTCACTGGAAATTTTAACATGAACGACAGCATTAATATTCATTGATCTGTAAAGGTGATACTATTCTATTTCTGCTGTCTTTTAAGGTATAATGGATATATCCCATGTGGATCTATCCAAGAAAAAAAGGCCAAGCAAAAAACTAAATGGTGAGAAATCAAACATAAGCATTAGCTTTCTGCACTCAGATTTCTCAAAGACCAGTGAGGCAATTTGCAGTGTAAACAAATGATCACAGCACAAGATCCAGAAAGAGGCATAAGTACACATTAGCAACCATAATGACACAGGAATAAGTTGATAATTAACTCTTGCAGGGTTAAGGGGGTGATTTTATCTAGGAGGTGGTGTTTAATTTTAATGTGAAAAGGTAGATTAGATATTTTTCAGCCCAGTAAATATGGAGTGAAGAAAACGGATTCCAAGTAGACAAACTAGCATTTCTAAAGGCCTTAAGGTACAAAAGAACAAGTTTCTTTTGGGAACATAATTTGTTGGTGTATATGGTGTTTGTATCTAACAGAGAGACATGAGTACTTTAAGAGAGATGGGAGTGAAAAAAATCAATTGAGTTATGAGAGGTCCAGTGTACTATAATAAAGGCTTTGAACTTGGTAGTGTGTGGAGAGAGGGCAGCAATTTTAGGAAGGAAGAGACAAAATTAGCTGCTTTTCAATTAAGAAGTTTTACTCTGACAGTAGTGTACAAATAGGATAGAAGTGGAGGATGAAGAGGCAAAGACTATAATAATGACTAAGGTGTGGAATAGAAGTGTGGTAGTGGTAATAGCTCTATGCAAAAAAAGACAAATGTAGGTACAAAAATGACAAATGTTGTCTGCCGATAGGATGAAGAGAGGGATTGCCATAGCATAGGGAGAAGGAAGAATCCTGAGGTGAACTTTCTTATTTATAGGTTAGGTGATTGCTTGTGAAAATGCAGGACATGGAAGATAATGTTTCTTTAAGTTTGTATTTTCAATTTTAGAAGGAGGGAAAGGAGTGTGGATTAGAGCTCAGTTCTGGATGTAATGAGTCTGAGTTATCCCTAAGGTATTCTGGCATGAGGAGTAAGATTTATTTCTCTAACATTTAGGAGCTTTGCTGAGCTTCAGCCTACATTGAGTCCTTTAAGAGACTTAAGAATCAGCATTATGAAAGTGCTAAT
Source organism: Aotus nancymaae (assembly GCF_030222135.1). Lineage (NCBI taxonomy): Eukaryota > Metazoa > Chordata > Mammalia > Primates > Aotidae > Aotus > Aotus nancymaae. The sequence goes on along the minus strand of NW_026988419.1, from coordinate 44,352,344 downwards.
TAAAGCCATGTGAGTTTTTCAGTTTTTCTATGGGGAGACAGTGAGGATTAAAAGAGAATTTGGATGTCACTATAAAAGGGAAGTTAAAGGAAGTCTATTTGTAACACAAAAGTTCACTGTTTCCACACAGGAAAACTAATTTGAGAGTTTATAGCTGCCTGTTTGCTCGATGCATAAAATAAATTACATGCATACAATAATGAATCTTTGCTTAATAATACATTTTACTGAACTCATTTTTTCCACCATGAATTTTGATATAAAAATAAGTTTAAAAATTATATTTTCTTTAAAGTTTAAAGGTAAACTGATAATTACAGCTTCTAACTGGAGCTGTGGAGGAAAGCTATCAACAGAGGCCTTCAATCTTCAGGATTAGACCCATAAGTAACTCCAGCTTTGTCACTGACACTTGCTTATGGGGGACTAATCTGGTACCCAAAATAAGCAGAAGTGCCTGTGTCACCAGCCCCAGCAGACATACACCTCCCCTTGCTCTTTATTTTGTAATGAGAACGTACATAGAAAATATAGTAGAATGATTTATAATCCTTTGGGTATGTACCCAGTAATGGCATTGCTGGGTCAAATGATATTTCTATTTCTAGATCCTTGAGGAATCGCCACACTGTCTTCCACAATGGTTGAACTAATTTACACTCCCACCAACAGTGTAAAAGCATTTGTATTTCTCCACATCCTCTCCAGCATCTGTTGTCTCCAGATTTTTTAATGATTGCCATTCTAACTGCTGTGAGATGGCATCTCAATGTGGTTTTGATTTGCATTTCTCTAATGAACAGTGATGATGAACTTTTTTTCATGTTTGTTAGCTGCATAAATGTCTTGTTTTGAGAAGTGTCTGTCCATATCCTTTGCCCACTTTTTGATGGGTTGTTGGTTTATTTCAGAAAATGTGGCTCACATACACCATGGAATACTATGCAGCCATAAAAAAGGATGAGTTCATGCCCTTTGCAGGGACGTGGATGAAGCAGCTGGAAACCATCATTCTCAGTGAACTAACACAATAACAGAAAATCAAACAGCACATGTTCTCACTCATAAGTGGGAGTTGAACAATGAGAATGCATGGGCACGGGGGGTGGGGAATATCATACACAGGGGCCTGTTGGGGGGTGTGGGCCGCAGGGAGGGATAACATTAGGAGAAATACGTAATGTAGATGACTGGTTGATGGGTGCAGCATATCACCATGGCATGGCACATGTATACCTATATAACAAACCTGCAAGTTCTGTACATGTACCCCAGAACTTAAAGTATATAAATAGTAATAATAATGTAATCCCTATACACTTTCAAATTGGATGAAAACATACAATTATGATTGTTTATTATTTTGACTTCTGCTTGATGTATTTACTCTTACCAAAAAAAATATCATTTTTCTATTTCAAGAGCTAACATCTATATGGAAAAAAGCAAATCTTTCCAGAAATAAAACAATTAAAACACAATTATTTGTACCTACAAGACTTTCTTGTGCTTACAAGTAAATTACTTTCAGATCAAACGAGCCTATGGTGCTTTAACTATATTTACATTAAACTTTATCATTAGAGATTTATCTGTATAATATCTTGCAACTGGTTTCTATAACAAAGACATACAAATGGTCACTAGGTGTATGAATCTCTGGTCAATATCACTAAATATCAGGGAAATACAAATCAAAATCATAAATATCACCTCACACTTGTTAAGATGGTTAGAAAAAGGAGGAGGAAGAGAAGAAGAAGAAGGAGAAGGAGAAGGAGAAATAATCATCTAACCTCCCCATATTCTGCTCTCTGGCAATGCCTGCTTATCTAATTATGCTCTTAAAAATTCCACATCATGTGCAGCAGCTCACACCTGCATTCCTAGCACTTTGGGAGGCCATAGAATAAGAAGAGACAGCGGCAGCAAAAGAAGAATAAAAGAGAAGAAGGAGAAATAACATGTGTTGGCAATTTTGAGGTTCCATGTGGAGAAATGGAACCTCTTCCACACTGTTGTTAAGATTGTAAATGTGCTGCCACTGTGGGAAACAGAAAGGAGTTTCCTCAAAAAATTAAAAATGGAACTACTATATGATCCAGCAATCTCACTCTTCAGTATGTAGCCAAAGAATTGAATCAGAAACTTGCAGAGATATCATCACTCCCATGTTTATTACAACACTATTCACAACAGCCAAATTATGGACACAACCCAAATGTTCATCAGCAGGTGAATGGACAGAGAGAATATGATACATACAATGGAATATTGCTCAACTGTAAAAAAAAAGAAAATATGATATATACATATAATGGAATATTACTCAACCTTTAAAAAGAAAAAATATTGGGTAAAATATTACTCAACCTTTAAAAAAAAGTTGCAACAATATGGATGAATGTAAAGGACATTATGCTAAGTGAAAAAGCCCAGGCCCATAAGGACAAATACTGTGTGATTCCACTTATATGAGGCACCTAGAATAGTCAAACTCAAGAACAATAGTTACTATGGGGTGGGGAAAAGGAAAATGGAAAATGAGGAGTTGTATACAAACAGGAGTTGATTTGTATAAAGTTGCAGTTGTGCAAGATGAATTAGTTCTGTAGTTCTGCTGTGCTGAATAGTGTCTATAGGCAACAATGCTGTATCACTACTTAAAAATATGTTGAGGGTAGATATCATGTTAAATGTTCTTATTACAAACAAACAGAAAGCAATGGGACACAGAACCTTTCTGTGGTGATGGGCATGCCTACTACCTTGATCCTGGTGATTATTTCATGTGTGTATGCATATGTCCAAACTCATCAAACTGTACACAAATAAGTATAATTTTGTATATAAATTATACTTCAATAAAGCTATTACAAATAAAAAGATTAGTAAATTATTCCAACTTTGACTTAGTGTCTCAAAGAATTGAAATCGTAATAATTAGCATACATGTAAAGTCACAGTCTAGATAGACTCAAAATGAAGGTGTTATTGCAGTAATCGCTTAATATATGCTAGGCAGCTACCTTGATTTAAGCAAAAAAAGCACTGGGTTTCTCTATTTACTAGGTGCTTTTGACACATAAAATGATCCTTTTTATGTCTTTTGCTTCTGCTAAATTGCTCATTATTTTCAAATATATTTGCATATCACCTACTTTCTTTATGCTTAACATCATGCAAATTCAAAACTTACGTTCTGGGTTGCTGGCAAGGTTTCTATCTACAGTCCTGAAGTCTTCTACTGAAGGAGAAAATTAGGAAGAAATAAGGTAAAATTACTCTATCTGTATACAAAAATTGTAATCTGTATTTAGTTTTTTTGGAATTGACTTGTCAAGAACCATGAACAATGAACAGATCTTAATACATTAGTATAAAAAGAAGCTGTTTTTTAAGGCATCTTTATTAGTCTTGGCTATGTGACATTTCTGCAATGTTTCCATGTGTTTTGAAATTCCTTTAAAATAAATATTCTGGAATAATATGAAGAGAAAAAAAGATACTTTTGGGAGTGGGAGGAATGCTTTGGAAATCATCACATTCCAAATTCCCATTATCTTTTAAAGTATGACCTACATCATCTAGGGATAAAATAATATAAAGAAGTCAAAGCCTGTGAGATCACTTAAGTCTTCCTTCAAGTATCTTGAGAAGGCATCGTGATCTTGCCTTACACATCATACTCACAATGAATAAATAAATAGGAGTCCACACCAAAATATCTTATCTTTAAGATTCTTTTTTCCCTTGGTTTCAACCTATTTAAAATACATATCATCATAAAAATGTCAAATTTACCACTTTAAACGTTTTTAAATTTATCTTTCAGTAAGATGCCCCGAAATGTATGACTCAGAGAAAGGAATCTATTGCATGAAAACATTCAGGGAGTAGACATACTTACTAGAGTTTTGCTTAAGTATCAAGTCAGTTGTAATCACTTTGTCATCTAAAAATTATTTAGGGAATGCTCATTAGGTAAAATATTAGCTGTGAGAAGATTTTCTGTCAATTTTCTTGTAATTATAATTTTTAAAAATACTACTTGAACATTTAATATCTGTTAATTATGAAGATATATTTTGAAGTATATTTTAAAAGTCAAATCATGCTGGACTGTTAGAAATGAGTTAAAATATAGATGTTTAGAAAATAAAGCAAAGTGAGGCTTTTTTTTTTTTTTTTTTAAGATGGGTTTTCGCCATGTTGGTCTGGCTGGTCTTGAACTCCTGACCTCAGGTGATCCACCCGCCTTGGCCTCCAAAGTGCTTGGATTACAGGCGTGAGCCACCACGCCCAGCTAAAGTGAGGCATTTAAATGATCATTTCCTATCTTTAATTTTCTGAGAAGTTAGGTAAACCCCTTTCTATCTCACCTCTTCCCAAAAATACAAAAATTTATGTCATGTTAAATGGTGAGAAGAACTAAAACATCAGCTGTCAATGCAAGAGAATATATTTCTGGGCTGATAGAAACAGAATCAAGAAGAACAATGACAAGATAGCATGGAATAAATTTATACCTGGCAATAAAACGAAAAGAACAGAATTTATTTTGTGAGATATTTTCAAATTGGGTCCAGCACTTTATGTATCATTAGTAACATCTGTGACCAACAAAATATCAGTTAAAGCAAGGAAGGAAAAAGAATGAGAGAGAGATAAGAGGGAATAGAGAAAACAAGTTTTGATTAATCCAGTTTCTTAATGCACCTCTAGTTTTTTGAGTATTGTTTTCTAGTAATATGAAGTCATAAAAAAATCTAGAGTAGGCTAGATATGTGCAAATGTTTCCACTGCATATCCACATGAGTGCACTAAATACAATCATATTTACACTCCTTTCAGTGAGGTGGAGAAAGAGCGATTCTCTGGAGATTTGTTTGGTTACAGGACAAGATTGAACATGATTACTTACCTACTTATGCTAAGAAACTGTATCATGTTCATCAGATATGAATTATATTTGTATTGCAATATTTATATTAAGATAGATACTATTTTCAATGTTTATCTTGTTTATATTAGGCAAATTATTGTAGTCCTTCATAGACAATAAATGTAATGAATTATCCTGCAAGCTAAAGAGATTTTTCTTTCCTCTTGGGCCAACTTAAACCTTAATTGGCTTGTTCGTTTCATGAACTTTGGTTTTGGTAGTGTCACGTTGTGGACAAAGAATTTCAGTACGAGCCCCACCTGATTGACAAGAGCATTTTGGCCCATTCTGAATGCCTGGATGTTTTCTTTCAAAATATTATTTCAACTGTAACCTTTCAAGGTACCAGCAGTAATGCTTAAAGGGAGCATAATGTTCTCCAAGGATTTCACAGGAAAAGTAACACAAATTGTGTTCAATTAAATTTATTTACCACGATTTTGGTCCCTAGTATGTGCCTACTACATACATGAAAGTGTTTAATGCAGAGATTTTTTAAAATAAAAAAAATTATAATAAAAAACTCCAAATACAAAATAAATTTCAAACTTTGGTAAAATAAGAAATGTCTTCACATTTCACAGCCTGCAGGTCATCATAGAAAATCTGGGGTCGGGGGCTAGGGGAGGAATAGTAGGAGGTGGGGGGAATTTGGGAGGGACAGCATTAGGAAAAATACTTAATATAGATGACGGGGCAATGGATACAGCAAACCACCACCACAACATGTGTATATCTATGTAACAAACCTCCATGATCTGCACATGTACCCCAGAACTTAAAGTATAATTAAAAAGAGAGAAAAAAATTAATATCTGAATATCGAGGTGGTTAGTCCTTTGCTCTGAAGTATTTCAAGCAGTTCAGAAACAGAAAAGCTAACATAGTTTATTACAAGGTAAAGATTCAGTATCTTCAGTAAAGATTCAGTATCTTCAGCAGCCAAAATTATTTTAAAGATTACCTTAGGATAAACCCACTATGTATGGATTACTGTACATCTTGGCCATTTGCTGGCAATGAGAACTCTTCTCGGTTGGTAACTTAATAATATGGGGTAGTGACAGTAGCAATCAGATGGAAATGATGAAATTAGAGTTAACACTGGCACCAGCCCTCTGAATATCAGTAGAAGAAACTCATCCTTTCTTCTCACTGCAGAAACATGACAATATTCACAAAACACACAGAGACAGACATAACATTTGCTCAGAATCGTTGACATAATTCTCAATTATGTACAGGCTACCAGAGAAGTCAGAAGAAAGTTAAATGAAAAACTTTTAGTTGTAGAAGCTACTTAGGTTCCAAAGTAAAAATCACTACTTTGTTGAAAAGTGAGTTTACTAAGGGTAGAAGATTAGCACAGTTAATGAGGAATACATCTGCAGCATTAAAGCAGTTTATTTTAAAATTATATAGCAATTCTGTAGTGGAAATAAATGACTGTTCTAGAAGACGGAGGTAAGAATTGCTGTTCTTTCTGTTTACACACACACAAACATACATACCACATAGTGTGTGTCAATACACACGGAGAAACACATCCAAAAAGATTGAGGCTCCATAATTTTGTATTTATATGTGTGCATATAAATATTCATTTATATAATCATATATTACATTCTATATAATTTCTATATTATACACATGATATATATACAATGTATATAACCCACATTTAAAATTCATACACACATTCATACACACATACATACACACACACACACACACACACACACACACACACACCCCCTCCTCTCTAGAGACTCAAGCTTTCTGGTTCTTTTCCTTCATCTGTAAAATCAGAAAGCTGAACAATTGCTATAGATTTTATGGCTGTAAGCATATTATTTAATAAATTGTATCACTTTCCCTCTGGTAAAAATGACCACTGTAGACTGGCAGGAGGCTAGAAAGAGAAAGTTGTCATTTAAGAATTCTGTATTTGCAGGAATCATTTTCCTACCTACCTAGTAGAACCTTTTCAAATTATTTGATAAAAACTAAAAAAATCATAAATATATGAATTTCTTAAATGTCAGGATGTGGATGTAAGAAGAGAGTTAATATGTCTAGAGGAAATATAATCTTGAATAACTGTCAGGGCTACAATAGCTGAACTTGAATAATCTGGAACAAAGCATGTATGTACTTGCCAAAAATACTAAAATTTAATAAATCTGTTAACACTGGTCTAGCTGAAAGATATCTTGAGGCTTTCCACTTACAGAAACAGCCTTACTTCCCACTATGTAAACAATATTTTTCTTTGATCTGCATTCTTAGTTAAGTGCATTCCTCTAGTATTTAAAATATACAAGCATGATAACCTGCTAGATAGAATGAAAAGTCACAGGTAAATGCAATTGGTCAAAATAAAATATGTCTAAAATTTATTCTCATTTTCTATCATATAGCCCTAAAACATTGACTATTCTTTTCTGCTATGAACAACATAAAGCAGTATTTTCCCATTTTCCTTTTAGACAAGCTAATAGTAATTGATTGATCCATTCTCAAGAAATGAAAAGGAAATCTCAGCTCCTTAGAGCTTAACATCTGAAGTAATAATCAAAATAAATCTTATAAACAATTTTTATTTTTATTAGAGTTGTTTCATTTTAAGTATATATGTATCAGTATATTTTCTCTCAGTTTTACCCAAACCCACAGTTATGCTTTGAAATATACATATTGAGTACATATTTATTTTTAATATGCCAGTATGATTTTAGAGTAAAATTTTTCAAGGCTTATTATGTTTATAACTTGAACTTAACTTTTAAAATCTTATTGTAATAGGTAACTTGTTCTGAGTTTATTAATGACCAGAATACTAAAAGTCTTCTGAATATTAACTCTGGATTTTGAAGTACTGATACTGTGGATCATTTGAATAAAACACACAAAGGGCAGACTTTCCGTTTCTTTATTATTGAGAATATGGACTTTCTCTCTGTACATACATGATAATTTATGCCATATATTTTCCCAAACTGATAAACCATGGTGACAGATAATAGAAAATGCTTGAGTTTTTTTTTTTTTTTTTTGGTATTGGGTGATGAAAATTTGGAAAAGGACTAGAGAAAATAGTGGCTTTTTCATAGTCTCAGGCAGGCAATAAAGACAGGTTATGTTTTGTTTGTTTATTCTTTCTCTCTTTCTTTCCTTCCCTCCCTCCTTAATTTCTCCCTCCCTCCCTCCCTCCTTATCTTTCTTCCTTCCTTCCTTCCTTCCTGCCTTCCTGCCTTCTTGTTCTTTATTTCTTTATTTCTCTCTCTCAGGATTAACGAACAAGGGAAATGATGACATAACTGGTACAGGCTATCCTTTGAACCAGGTGGGGGCAACAGGGCACATAACCTAGAATCACTGGCTGGTCTAGAGTGTGCATCAGTACCAGCTCTGGTAGATCAGAACAACTTACTCAGTCTCTAACTGTGCTTAGGCACAATTTATACCATTCTTTTTTATATTCATTCTTCCACTATTTATTGAACAAATAGTATATGTAGTATATGAGTTACTGAGATGTTAAAGTCAACACACACACACACACACACACACACACACACAAACGTACCTAAGTTGGTTTGCATTTGAAAGAGGACAGTTTGCAAATAAGCAATTACAAGTATAGAGCCCATATGGAAAGCTGGTATTGCACATGAAACTACTCAAGAGACTGGACTCAACGTGTCATCATGTCCCAACCCTTTTACCATCATCACCAAAGCAACTGCACCTCTGGAAGCATACTGGTATGTAATTCATTTTCTTTTTCTATATCTGTAATCACTTCTTTAACAGCAGAAGTTTCTGTTTTATTTTATAGGCCCATAATCTCTCTACTTGTTTACTTACATCACTTTCTCCATTCCTCCTCTATAATATCCTTTAAGGGTTCAGGTGGTTTTGTGCTGGCCTTCAACTTGTATCTGCTAGTCAACAGTAGGAAAAAAGTGGCCTGGCCTAAGAAATCTTCCTTTAGGAATATTTCTTCAACTTAGGAGCATCTCAGGTCATAATTCCAGCAATTTATAAGTAAACATTCCCTCTTTTAAGGGCAGGGGCTGCATTCTCTTGCTAAGAAAATTAGACTGTTTGTTCTAGTAACATAAAACAAGAAGATACTTGCTTTTATAAAGGTGTGTGGAAAATGAAATAGAAGATTTAATCATTCCTTAAGCAAACAAACAGGGAGAACTTTGTAGAGGATGTAGCAATTGAATTGAAATTTCATGGTTGAATCACAGTAAAAACTATCTAGGCCATTGTCCCCATCCTTCCTCCTTCCTCTGAACCACTTTCCTGCCCCATACAGTCCTGCTTCTCCTCTCATCCCTCATCCAGCTGACCAAGTTCGCTCCCACTCAAGCAAACTCATACACTTATGGCCCAGATTTTATTTTCTCCCTCGTTGGCTTAACATGAAAAACAGGGAACAAAACTCAGAGTTTCTTCAAATGACCATGATGTCACAGGTGGGGAATGCTATGTATGTGTTTGGAGATGTAGCAGGAGAGTGGTAGAAAGGGCAAAACAGAGGACCATAGGGAGGGACAAGTTGAAGTGTCAGAGGCAAAGGCACAGAGGACTTGTGGAGTTAAATAGAACATCTGACTTTCATATGTGTCAGTGACTTATGCATAATAATTTAGCCATGAAATAGGAGACACTGCCAACAAATTTGATAACCAAAGAGATACGTTAAAAATAATAGTAATTTATACTTCATGTAAACTGTTTTATTTTTTTCCTACTCTAATGAATATAATACATATACAAAGCACTAAATGTCATAATTTTTAACAAGTTTTCTTTAGTCTTAAAAGTAATTTTAAAACATTCTCATCAATATTTTCAGTAGTATCATCCAACATCCTACATCAAACTGATTAATGTATCATTCACTATTCATTATATGTACCCATCTCAATTTTACTATCTCATATTTAGGAATCTGGATTTTCAGAAAAGAAATGCCAGAGAACAATTATTCATCTTATCAAGGATTCATTCAAGAATCCCATTAAATCATAAACTACTCGAGGAATTTACAAAATTTGTATTTATTAGAAATATTTTAAGAGAGAAAATTGTTATAAAAAATTAAAACATGATGCTATTTGTCCTACAATTTCCAGACAATATTTAAATATTAGTCTTATGTAATGTGCACAAGAATTGCCAACGCCTCAATGAGATTTTTTTTTTTAACCCAACAGAGTTGAAATTAGTCTTTCTTCTTCCTGTGCTTTACTAAACTTTTTTTTTTTACTTCTTTTAGTGTTAACCTCCTTTATCCTTCTATCCATGTTTATTTTACACATGCTGTCCACCTCCCCCCCGCCACCAAGCTAGGTTTTTGAGGTCTAAGCTATGTTGTATCCATTTTTTCTTCCTCTGTGATTCATAGCAAAATGCATGAAACATTGTAGATATATAATAAATGCTTGCTAACATGCATGTAGGTGCAATAAAAGTGTATAGCAGAATTTAAACATACAAATTGAAGAAGATTGGATAAGAAAAGATATTTTATAACAAACACCATATTCGCAGTTATTTAGGAATATTTTATAATTTACATATTGAAATTTAAACACAGAAATTGAAGGAGATTCGATAAGAAAAAATATTTTATAACAAATCCTGTATCAGCAGTTATTTTAGGAATGACTTAAACTTGGTCTCTCTTCTTCAGAGTTGATTACTCAGACGATAAGCATATACATTCCAAATGTTTCTGTTTTGCTTCAGTAAAAACAAAATCACAGGTGTAACTAGCAATATAACTTATTATCCAGAATAACATTTTTAGGTCATCTAAGTGGAAGATGGAAAATGTTTTTTGAGTAAAGTTCAATACAGAAATTATTTATTAAAACCCAAGCATGTGTGTGTAAAACAACACCAGGTAGAGATAATAATGAAAAACAAATTTAAGATCTTGAATCTCAAATCAAGCAATTCACACCGTAGACAATGAAAGTTCTTAACCAACTTTTTAAAGTCAGTTTTTCCTACTAAAAATCAAATTTTCTTACTAAAAATCTGGCCAATTTATGTTTTTAATTCAATAATTTCAACAGTATTTTCAAATTGTTTTCTGACAGTTGTACTAATATTTGCTATTATCAATCTTTTTCTTGAAATTTCATTAATATAGGGAATGAAAAATTGTTTCTGTTTTAATGTGCCTATTCCTAATTATTAGTGAGGGTGAGTGTCTTCTAAACCATTGACCACTCCTATTTATCTGCTATTAACTATTTATGTATTGGCTTCTCTACATTGAGTTTTTTACAGTAGGAGTGAAATTTTAGATCTTTTAAAATGTATTTTATATGTAAACCCTTTAGTATGTGTGTATAAGTCTGTTTCACACTGCTATAAATATCCACCTGAGACTGGGTAATTCATGAATAAAGGAGGTTTAATTGACTCACAGTTCCACAGGCTTAATAAGAAGCATGACTGGGAAGCCTCAGAAAACTTAGAATCATGGCAGAAGGGGAAGCAAGGACCTTCTTCACATGGTGACTGGAGAGAGGGCAAGTGCGGAGGTGCCACACATTTTTAAGCCATCAGATATTGTGAGAACTCACTCACTATCATGAGAACAGCAAGGGGGAATTCGCTCCTATGATCCAATCACCTCCTACCAGGTCCCTCCTCCAATTGGACATGAGATTTGGGCAGGGACACAAATCCAAACCATATCAATAGGTTTTGCAAATATTTACTCAACCATTTCACCTGTCTTTTAATTTGCTTTACAGCATATATTGTCATACAGATATTTTATTTTAATGCAGGCTAATGTAACAATCTTGTTTCTTGAATTTATGTTTTGAAGGTTACTTGATATTGCCTTCTGTTCTACACATCGAAATTATGATTATATTTCTCAGTTATACATTTAACATTATATAGGTTTTAAAAATAAATGTTTGGGTCTTACCAAAATTTATTTTTATTTTGTATATATTTTAGTGTAGAGATTTAACTTTACATTTTTTCCTAGATGAAAGTCAGCCAAATATTTCAACATAATTTAATGTCTTTTCCAGTTTTTCCCTGAAATAAATTCTGAACAATTAAGGAGTACATTTTGGAATGGACTTATCTAAGCATAAAGGAAAATTGTTATTGAACAAAGGGGAAAAACACAGCCTCTTTTGGGTATTAGTACAAACGAATAAAGGGAAATGAGCAGCAGCAGGACATTGTAGTTAGGTGAGGCTTGTTTGGTTCAGTATTTCCACTCCCTAAATGAGTGGGGACACTTTAGCCTCACGGTATTCAATTCAGACTTAGAAAAAAGTTGATCCTTTGTTCTTGGTTTACAGAAGTGTGTGTCTGAGATGATGATGGACAGCTCTGACGTTGCAGCAGCAAGAGAAAAATTTTGAGCATTCTGGATCTGTATACATGTGGGGTGGGCATTGCTGGGTGGTGGCAAGTAACAGGAAACAGGCTTCCTGCTTCCGTGGTCTGTGGTGGGCAATGATGTTTGCAGGCTACATGTGGGCCTCAGGCATTTGTCAGGTTGGGTGGTCTCTTCTCTGCATGAGTCAGAAGGAAGAGACCCAGCTGAGTGTATGAAATAAATTCATTCCATTTGATTTCTGTGTTGCAAGAATACTATAACTATTAGCTAATGTCAAAATTGATGCCTACCAGGGATGATGCTAAAATTTAAAAATACGTATGTGGCTAACATCTCTGAAAGAGAGGTGAGTAGATTGGGATCAAACAATAGGTAAATTAAGATATATTCTATAAATGAAACTGTAATAACTTCTATACACTGTATGAATGCTATTTACTTCCCCCGTAACATATAGAAAATCTTCTTCAGAGAACAAATGGCTTCTAAGCCATCATAGAAAGTTTTCACTTTTTTTCAAAACTTCAGATTGCAAAAGATTTATATTTACTTAATATGGTTTGTGATGAATTGCTAAAATTTGTCACTTTGATTTTTGGGGTTGTTTAATATTAAGTATAAGAAACTACTTAGGAAATTTAAATAATATTTTCTACATGGTACGAAAAAGATGTAGTTTTGAGGAACAAGACCCTTAATCCTCTTCAGCCTTCTACATTGCATCTCAAAAGGAGAAGTTAGAAGTCAGTCAGAGGAGGAACTGGTTGGCACCACCAGCCAGGTTAAGGATAAGACCCCTACTGCTAACTACAATCCCATCTATGGATCATGGATATGGTATGGAGGAATCTTTCTGGAAGGCATTGTTTTTACTTCAACATGATCAAACCCCCACCTAAGTCACGTACCCCATGCCTGCTTCATGGATCAAGACCCTTTCACATGTAATTTCTAGAGTTGTAAGCCCAGGACCCTTTCACATGTAGTTTCTGGAATTGTAAGCCTTTAAAAGGGCAAGGATTTTCTTTGTTGGGAAGCTTGGTTGTTAGGCATCTATGCCACTGCAGCTCCTGGCCGAATAAAACACCACTTCCTTCCCAGTTTGGTTTTGAGGGGTTCGTTTATGACCCCTTCCTGTTTCAGTATGATACATTTCAAAATTTTTATTTCATAGAAAATGTATCATCACAGATGTATCATATCACCACACTTAACCTTTGCACCTTGGTTGGCTCAAATCTGAAATCCCAAGTCTAATTTAATGTAAGCTTTAATTTTAGTTTTCTCAGGCACACTCTTGAATCATTAAGTTGTCTTCATTTGCATTAGCAATAGTTATGAATCCAATTTAGCATCATGTGTGACTTTTAACTTCATCCTCACTGAGGTAAATACCACTATGTAGTAGGGGTGGAAGAGAACCTGCAGCAGAATCAATACATGAGACAACAACCTATAATGCACCTGGGTATCTGTAAACTTAGAGTATTTGAGAAGAAAGAAGTTTTTTTTAAAGTGTATTTTCTCCAGCCTTTTTAATATAAAAATTGAGACACACAAAGGATAAGTGAATTGGCTGGTAAGGCAAAGCTAATTTGTTCAGAGCTGGGACAAGCCCCTAGTCCTCTGAATTCCAGTGTTTCACACTTTTTTCCCTGATGTTTAACTACCTGCTTAGATGTAACATATTCCAATATTTGAATTTAAATAACATTGTATTATTGATACTCTTAATTGTAGACAATATTTTAGGGTGAAGTGTGTAAGCTCTAGAGAAAGAAGGTATAAATCAAATCCTATTGTTTCCTAATTGTATGACCCTGGCAAGTAACTTAACCTCTCTAGACTTTTTAACCTTTCTTCCACGGTCAACGATAGGACTCCTAATTATTAATGTTATATCTACCACAAAATCCATAATGGGACTCAAATATAGTAATTCCTCTAAAGGACTTATATTAGTACTCAACATGTATTGATCAAGATAAACATTGCTGATTATTATTTTCATCACAGTCTCAAGTTTTGCTAGTAAGTGTGACTTAATTCTTCATCACATATTGTTTTGAACTATATTTATCCCATATATAATGCTCAATGATGGATAATCTGACCTATTCTGGAAATTAGCATATGTGCCAATCAGATGGATGCTTTATACATGGGTCAGCAGAAAGGGTTGAAGTGTCTTCCTTTGAAAATTATAATTTAAGTTGTTTTATGAAAATTATAATTTAAGTTGTTTTATATACATTATAAAGACACACATTGAGACTATTTTAATTATTCTGCAAATACTTATTAGCTTGCCTTTCAGTAAAAGAGAATATCATTTGCATATATTTCAATCTGATATAATATCATAGGATATATATGCACCACACCTGCATTTGGAAGCATGGTATGTATGTATAATAAATTATTTGTCTTTGGAATTCTTTGATTTAGCATATATATATATATATATATATATATACACATATATATATATACTTGATATTTAGTTTAATTTAGTTTTTCTAATTTTTAAATTTTTTATTAATTAGTTGTGGTTTCTCTATACATTATGCCACGTTTTTAAATGGGGAATATCTAAGTATATTTCTGAAATTCATATGTTAACAATTTGGTTCAAAATTACACTTGTCTTTGGCAAGTACTGTGGTAGATGCTAGAGATAAAATTGAGGAGAAATGATTCCTCAAAATGCTTATATACCTCATAGGTTGTTTATATTGTATTAAAGAACAAGTGCTTATATTTCTGGAATGTAAAAAAGTCATAGCATAAGGAAAGAGATGATAAAAATAATAATCTGAATGGTTTGGGATTTTGTGTTTTCTGTCTGGTAAAGTTGACTTGATTTACATGCAAATTCTTATTTTTTGCACATGAAACTGAAGATAGAGAGTCTGAATACTGAATAGAAAGTGACATGGTTATCTGTCTGGGTTCTCCAGTCAGACTTACCTGGGTGCAATTAATCCTTATTCACCATGCATTTGGGCCAACTATGCAAGTTACCTTACTCAAAACTCACTGCCCAAGTAATAGGAGTATACAATGAATTATTATATGGATTAAATAAAAAGTGATAGCCCATCAAAAGGTTTTAGCATAGTATCTGGTATACAGTATGTACCCAATAAACATTAATTATAATTTTATGGGTATAAAATGTTGGCATAGATATCTATCACCAATTGAAGATACAGTGTTTCTTTCGTATCTTAATTTTTCTTCCTTTGTATACTTCTCTAATCCGTTGTAAAAAAGACTGGACAGTCTTATACAAATAAGAGCCTTTTAAGCAACCTCCCACAAAACTTATTACATTCTTGACAAATACTTCCTTTTTAGGATTGGCATAAATTCATGAAAATCACCCTAAGCAGCTGGATAGTACACAATAAAACAGTGACCTTTTGAACTTACATTCTTAATATTCCTAATTACCAAATATTCTCATTTCTAAGAATAAAGTCAATGCAGTTATTGTTTTTTATAATATGGT
The DNA here is from genome assembly GCF_030222135.1 of Aotus nancymaae. Lineage (NCBI taxonomy): Eukaryota > Metazoa > Chordata > Mammalia > Primates > Aotidae > Aotus > Aotus nancymaae. The sequence goes on along the minus strand of NW_026988419.1, from coordinate 44,336,483 downwards.
TGTTAATTTTATAAAATATTTTCCAAATTCTCTTACAGTATATAATAAAAAGGACCTTTGTCTATTTTTGTAAGTTTGAAGTCAAATAGGGCTTTTTGCCAGTGACACAAAATAGAATGTCATTATGTTTGACAACATGCAGCCCTTTATTCAAGGAAGAGCATAAAGGATCAAAAACCCTACAGGATTAAAAATGCTGAATATCATCCTCTAAATACTGACGTCTCAAAATCTGATTTAAAACCATACTATCTAAGCCTGACAATGGTGAGCCTGCTCAATAATTAATTAAATAATGTGCAATGTGAAGGAAGTAATGTTCTGTCTGTCCAAAACTTCCTTCTCTAACTTTAACAAAGCAATATAAGGCTGATGCCATGGGAGAAAACAATTTTGATTATTACTTATTAATTTGACATGAGTTCAGTTGTCTAACATGAAAAACTCATTTTCACTCTTGTCCTTTGAAATATATGAGGGTTTAATGAAAGCATCTACATAATTCTAAATTACATTATGATAAAAGCATTTTTCTTCTTAGTTGACAGTGTGTTCTTTGATTTAGAAAGAGTGGACCATTAAGACTGGAATAGATGAAGTAGATCAGGTCAAACAAGAGGATGGAAAGAAAACATGAACTGAACAAAATATGATGTAATGGATCCTTTTTAAATTATCTTGAAAAAATAAAAGCAATCCTGAATATTTTTCACAGTTATGGATTTTATTTTTATTAAATTTCAAAGAGTTACTTGGTAGCAATATCTGGATATCCAGAGCTTTCTTTTATATCAATTTTGTTTAGATTTTGTAAATGTATCCTGCAGACTTTTTCTTTTAGATTCAGACAGGTTTGCTACAAAGGAATATTGCATAATGCTTCAGTTTTGGCTTCTAATAAACCTGTCACCCAACTTGTGAACATGATACCTGTTAAGTACTTTGTCAATTCTTCCTTCCTCCTACCTTTTGGAATCACCAGTGTTTATTGTTCTCATCTTTGTGTCTGTGTGTATGCAATGTTCAGCTCCCACTTACAGATAAGAAGGTGTGGAATTTGTTTTTTTTTTCCTGCATTAATTTGCTTAGGTAGAATAGTTGAATTATTCAATGATACAAAAATATTAATATTAAAATTATACATAGAGAAAAAGGATCTAAAATTAAGCATCAAAATCTCCACATTAATAAGGTAGAAACAGAAGGAAAATTACATTTAAATTAGGCAAGTGAGGTCACTTGTGATATACTTGTTTTTATGTAAACTAGACAAACATAGTGACATATAAAATACATATTCATCTGACAATCACCTTACTTATTTACATTTATAGCACCACATGAGGTTAAATCGGATTTAAATTTGGATACCAAGTTTGTAATTCAAATGCCTGCAAATATTGTAGCAGCTAGGTATAAGTTGTCTGTATACTATACCTATTTATTTTCTCATGACAGAAAATGAAAATACAGCTAAATTTCTTGAAATAGTTTATAACATGTTCTTAGTAAGTCTACAGTGGATAACTCAATCATTCCAAAGTCAGAACAGATCAAGTCCTTTTTTGGGCAAAAGTTACCAGTTGACCTTTAAGAGCAGCCATTACACTTCTGGAAATATACAATTTAATAAAAGAAAAAAAGTTTTCTAATTCAACCAAATTTGAAATTCTGATAAAACATTGATATTCTTCAATCTAACTCAAAATTACAGACAATTCTAAATATGATAAAAGCATCAAGATTGCAAAAACATATGCCACTGTGATATTCAAATGTAATTCAGAATACACTTTAGCTTTTTAAACTTCAGAAGGCATGTGTCTTTATAATAGAATGATTTATAATCCTTTGGGTATATATCCAGTAATGGGATTCCTGGGTCAAATGGAATTTCTATTTCTAGATCCTTGAGGAATTGTCACACTGTCTTCCACAATGGTTGAACTAATTTATACTCCCACCAACAGTGTAAAAGCGTTTCTATTTCTCCACATCCTCTTCAGCATCTGTTGTCTCCTGATTTTTTAATGATTGCCATTCTAACTGGCGTGACACATGCACACATATGTTTATTGCAGCACTATTTACAATAGCAAAGACTTGGAACCAACCCAAATGCCCATCAATGATAGGCTGGGTAAAGAAAATGTGGCACATATACACTATGGAATACTATGCAGCCATAAAAGGAATGAGTTTATGTCCTTTGCAGGGACATGGATGAAGCTGGAAACCATCATTCCCAGTAAACTGACACAAAAACAGAAAACCAAACACTGCATGTTCTCACTCATAAATGGGTGTTGAATAATAAGAACATATGGACACAGGGAGGGGAACATCACACACTGGGGCCTGTTGGGGGGCCGGGGACTATGGGAGAGATAGCAGGGGCTGGGAGGAATGGAGAGGGATAGCATTAGGAGAAATACCTAATGTAGATGATGAGGGGAATGGATGCAGCAAACCACCATGGTACGTGTACACCTATGTAACAAACCTGCAGGATCTGCACATGTACCCAAGAACTTAAAGTATAATAATAAAAAAAAGAAACTTCAGAAGGCTCAGATATAGACTTCTATTTGAATCTGCAAAAGAAGGAGGTATTTAACTGTGGCAACCATGAAAATAATCCTCCCAGATCGCAGATCTCCACTGCAGGGATCATAACTGACCAATGACCGAAAGTCCTACGTGCTGCAGTTTGAGATCCATCACTGCATGTGCACAGAGGTCGCAGTTCCCGGGTACCCTCTCAACCAATGATAGTTCAAGGCAGAGACCCAAAGTCAGTCCCTTTTCTTGCAGGCCACTTGGACTTGAAGACCCCTCATTGGTTTTGCTGAAACTTTCTTAAGACTGCACTACAGTTTCCTCCCAAACTTTCTTTCCTTCTCTCCTCCACCAGGATTGAACCTACTCCATGGTCTGAAAACTCTTTTCTCCTTTTCTGTCTCCAGTCACATTTTCCTTCACAGGTGTTTTCCCAATAAATCTCTTATGTGTTTAATCCCTACAGCAGATCTGCTTCTCAAATAATCCAAATTAACATGGTAACCTAAAATTCTGTCTCCAAAAGTTTCCTTTTGCTTTTAAGTCAATTAAAAATGAAATGTATAGATAATTTCCACAAAAATCTGTAACTTCATTTGTGATATATCTTAAATTTATAGCATCTTAGAACTGAGAAATTATAGTAATGGTTTTAGGTTGTTGTATATTTGTTGAATGTTATTCTGTCCTTTGAAATTTTTGTGATGCAAGCATAAGCCTTGTAATCCATTTTGTATGAAGTCAAATATTTTGCTCATGATTTCTGCAAAGTGCCTTGGGCTTATATTTGAATGACCATTGCTATCTCTCATTTACTGCTTCTTCTGCATTATTGATTTCATTTTTATCTCCTCTTGCATAAAAGAATTTTCTGATGTCTTCTTTTGAAATATAGAATTCAACTACTTTGACTTATTTTGAAAATGCACATGGACACATACACACACACACACACACACACACTCCCACACACAGACCCATAGGCACTTATATATGCATAATAGAGCTTACAAACTGTTTAAGAAATCAAAGAGAGATTGTAAAGAATTAGAATTTAGTTGAATACTATATAAATCTATTTTAAAAGTCTTTGGTCAACCAGAAACCTGGTTTTTACTAATCTACTTTGTCTTTACTTTCCATCCTTCTGCTATGAAGCCCCCATCTGTTTCTTTGTGTTTCTTTCTTCATCTTCCTCCTCTCCTTTCTCTCCTTTCCTCCTCCCCTCAAATTTGTATTTATAGTTATGTAAATTTATATTTATTTATATTAATTTAAATATAAATTTCTTTATTGACTCTTGCCAATACATATGTTCAGATCTCTCTCTTCTAAAACAGTCAGCAATTCATTCAACAATGGTATCTCATCAGCTCAAAATTGTGACAAATTTTAACAACAAGATATATATTTCTCATTCATGTGTCTCTGGGTTATAGTTCAGTTTATCTTATGTGGGTTTGCCTGAGTTTACCTGTACTACAGATTGTGATTCTTATCAGCAGCTATAAAGGGTAGACTCTTTTCTTAGTGGATGGTGGAGACCCAAGAGATTAAAGTAAATTATGTAAGTGAATGTAAAGCCTTACTTTGTGTCATATTTGATAATATTCATTTGGCCAAAGCAGTTTATAAGACCAAGCCAAACTAAAATCAACAATGTAAATATTTTTTACCTGTAATGGGAGGTACCGTAGTCACATGACAAAGTATACTTATGTATAATTCCTTAGAAAGTAGGAACAATGAGTAAAGAAGAAAAGTCCAGTCTACCATAAAATCCAATTCACAGAAGACATAACAAAGTATTTTCCTAAGTAAAGTAGGTTTGCTACTTAAGAGGACCTCTTTTCTATCAATCATTAAAATAAGAATTTTTTTGTTAACATAATGTGGCTATTTGTTTAGAAAGACCTGGCTCTGACCTGTGGGGACTGAGGCTATGCAAGAAAATAATGACAAAAAATGTGAAAAGTTCTTCCAAGTAAGTATTATTATATTAATCAATATTCTAAAATACATTAAAATTAATGTTAAAATGGATAGGAAATGAAATCAATATTTGCTAGATAAGTTCACTCTAAATAAAATAAAAATGATAAAATAATCTAAAACAAAAGTCCAATTGCATAATAAATATATTTATGACTCTTAAAAAGATAAATAACAGCCATATGCAGAGAATAACAATTTCAAAAACAAGTAGAATTAACACCTGTAGAAACAACTAGGAGCCCTGGACATCAAAACTAGAATCATTGAAAATAACAACAATATGAATTAATCAATTCAGTAATAGTACTGAGGAATTTTCCAGGACACAGCATAGAGAGATGCAAAGGTAAAATACATCATAAAACAGTCTAAGAAATGGAGCATAGTTTTGAAAGTGTCACTATAAGTCTATGAGGATTCCAGAAGAAAATAGCAAAGAACAGAACAATTTTTGGAGAATGGATGGGATATTTTTATAGACTTGAAGACATGTAACCTCAGATTGAAAGTGATAATTGAAAGTACAAAGCAAGATATAAATGATAAAGAAGTAAACACCTGTAGCTAAATGCTTTGTGAATGAAAACATTAGCGATGATGAGTGAAAAAAGCTTACTAAAAAAGAACAGATTATCAACAAAAGAACTATTAATCTGGACTCCAACTTCCAATCAAGCTACCATCCAAACATAAGGATAATATAAATAGATACACAAAGATGAAGTTGGGAACAATAAGCACTGGGAACTACCAATGGGGAGAGAGAGACAGGGGGCAAGGTTTGAAAAATTACCTAATGGGTACAATCAATGCTCACTACCTGGGTGATGGAATCCATACCCCAAACCTCAGAATCACATAAAATACCCATGTAATGAACCTGCACATGAATCTAAAATAAATGTTGAAGAAAAAAAAAGATGAAGAGAATTTTATGACCCATAACCCACACTGTAAGAACTTTCATAGAAATATGCAGTTTCATATCATTTGTCAAATTAAAAGTGACTTGCCATTTGCTATTTTATTCAAATTCTCAATGATCAGAACCAGTGTTATTTATATAATGTTCAACAAAGAGGATAATTGGAGTTGGAGAAATGACAAGTAACATACTCAAATCCATACAATAGTACCAGACACTAACACAGGATTTCTGAATTTAATTCTCACTCTATTTCTAATATATTAAAAAAATTACCCAGTTACAGAACACTTTGTCTCCCAGATAAAAGGAGTGATTCTAGAATTGTAATACAAACCAGAGATTTTGTTGCTAAGCAGAAGTTCTGCAAATGTTACTGTACATCATATACTATCAGAGAAAAATCAGCATCTAACCTTTGTCCTGACATGTTTATCTAAAGAACACTAAAAGAATCTTCTGATTTCATGAGAAGTATTTTCTGAGTATTTGGCATGGCTGTGTGTGCGAGTCTGTGTGTAACTATTATTGTATTTACTTATTGTCATTTGTTTTGTTTACTTCATTAATGGGGTCAACTATCAATGGACAACTGCAATGATTATTGGAAAGTCTCTTGTTTTCCTTGCTGGCACAGTATAGGCATCTTTCAGTTTACGTCTTAGCCTTGACTAACTGATTAAAAAGGATTTACCTATCATTTAAAACAAATAATAGAAACCAGAGAATTTTTTTTCATAGGACTATAATACTGTAGACTTCTCAGTCTTTTAAGAAGACAGAATGGAAACTCATTTTCTGAGCTCTGCATAAGCTCATACTGCATTTCTCTTTTAGGAATTTATTTCTGGGCAATAATAGAGTCACATAATTGGTCCCATGCTTTAAAATAATCAAGTACTCTGACCTCATGCTAAGCATATGGAATATGGTTAGTTGATGCCAGTCATTGTTATCATAATCTATTCCACAAAGCACAAGAGAATTAACCACTGGTTGTTTTGGGGTGTGGTATAAACTAGTCAGTAATATTTCTGGCCTTGAGTACACCTCTGAGGCAAGTGCACTAAAATCCAAATCGTTCCTGTAGCTGGTACATGTTACTCAGACTACATGTAGTAACTGAGAATTGTGTCATCACAGGGAGGAAAACTAATTATTTCCAGTGCCCTCACCCAAGTTTAAGAGTGTGTGAAAACATACCTGCTAGATTTTAATAGGGCTGGTGTTTACAAAGCTCTCTGTGGTTATGTGATCATGTCTATAAAAGAATATAAAATTTATTGAAGTTGGTAATGTTACAAACCTACAAAATGAAAGGAATGAGATTCAATGACTTAACATTGACATATTTCAGAGGCAGTTTCCAACCAATGAAAATGGAATTTGTGATTTCAAAACTTTAATATACATTTGAGAAAAAGACTGAATATAATTTATATCCTTCCACTGCTGGCTATTATGGAACCCACAGGGCAAGACTGTAGAAGTGGGTATGTCTAGAATAAGAGGAAAAATACTGATAGAATCCAGGTGTGAATGTAGATTTAGAGCCAGATAACTCTTAAATTCCTAATTAATGGCCAAGGAGTCAGACAGCCAAGAAAATTGTGGCAAAGTAAAGAATATTGAAATCAATTCAAGAAATACTAAGCAGTCTTGTTCATGGAAGAGCTCTTATGTGTTTTATAGACTATGACTCATGGCAGGCCACAAGGTGAAATCATGACAACAATAAAAGCAATAGCTAACAGATAATGACGTTTCCTATGTATTAGATACGTATCTCATTTACTCTTCCAACCTGATGATTAGGAGGCTATATTTAAACCACTTTGAACTCATGCCCTTTCAACCTCACCATGCCTCGTTCTACCTCTGAGTCTGGTCTCATCTCCCCTGCATGCCCATTCTCCTCTGTTTCTATGAAGATCTGCTTTTCGTGTACTATAATTCGTGTTTTTCGTTTGTGTGTTTGTTTGAGACAGGGTCTCACTCTGTCACCCAGGATTGAGTGTAGTGGTAGCATCTCGATCTTGGCTCACTGCAACCTCCGCCTCAGGGGCTCAGATGATCCTCTGAACTTAGCTTCCCAAGTAGCTGGGACTACAGGTGTGCACCGCCATGCCTGGCTATTTTGTTTGTTTGTTTGTTTGTTTGTTTTGTAGATGCAGGGTTTCACCATGTTGCCCAAGCTGGTCTCGAACTCCTGAGCTCAAGCCATCCACCCACTTCAGTGTCCCAAAGTTCTGGGATTACAGTGTCCCAAAGTCCTGTAATGTGCCCAGCCTGATTCGTTATTTTGCTGTATAACATCTCTATAACATCTAATGCATCCTTCTTTATTCTATCAAACAACACTTCCCTTTAAGTTTAAACAGCAAGTAAAATACATGAAACTTTACTGACTTGCTCTATATAGCTTTAAATTAGGGAGCAAGATATTTGTTTAAGTGTTGATCGTCAAGTAATTTAGTCTGAATATATGAACCCACAAATTTCAGGGCCTTTATTTTAAATAATATCCTCTTCATAGATATGCATGATTTATTTGCTCTGCTATCAGTTACTAAATGTACTGTATGTGCTTTGCTGAGTTTAGTAAATATCAATAATTTTAACATTATTGCTTAAAATAGTGTTACTCCCCAAATTAAGTGTTTAAGCTGGAACTTCTTGGAAAGATACACACCATCCTTTCACGGCCTTTCTCTGCTACTTCATCTCTCAGTAACCTTGCCTTACAGACTATGTTTTAGCCAAATAGTTGCCCAATGACAACTGGCTGTTTCATGACACTCTGTGTTTGCTCATGTGTTGTCATCTTGTTTTTCACTTTACTAACAACTGATTCTTTCAGACACCCTCAGAGTTGTGTTGATTATTTCTCTTCTGTGAACAACTTAAGCATAGTATTTGCATATAGCATACAATCTCTTAGTAAAATTACCTATTTTTGTGTCAGTTTCCTCCATGGCCATTCTAGCTCTCTAAAGTGAGACACAGATTCTTATGCAACCCTCTATTTCCAGTGCATATTCAGTGTCCATGACAGGGCACACACTAAATACAGCTCATGTCTCCTATGTCTCTATTACAACACATTTACTCTTATGATGCAATGAAAATGCATGTTGATAGTTTTTTTATTTTTAATTTTAGACCATTTCAATCTGTTTCAGTTATGTCATTTTCACATGCAAGTAACCGAAAGTTCAATTAAATCTTTTATAAACAATGAAAGGTTTATGCCAGTTCATATGAAACTGCAAATGCAGAAATAGGTTTTGAAGAATTATTTAATCAGAGTTCCAGCTCAATATCTACGTGATTCTTTTCTATGGCCATAAGTTACTTTTCACAAACAGGGGGCAAGATGACTATTGCAATTCCAAGTATCATCCATACATATTACACTGATCGAGAAAAGAGAGATGGCATGCCTTCTCTATCCTGGGGAAGAGTAGATTTATGCTCCTATGGTTCACAGCTGAAGCTAATGACAGACACAGTGCCAGGAATTAATTAAAACCAGGAATCTTAAGTTTAGCACTAATATATGACTCTCTGTTTAGACTCATATATTTTACTTTTTGAGATAATTAGATGAAAAACCAAGTTTTATTCTATATCATGCCATTCTTAAGAATTCCTCATAGGTCAGGAAAAGAAATTAAAGAGTTTCTGTTAAAAAATATTTTCACACAAAGTTATTTGTATTAGCACTTAACATTTTACAAAATTATTTCATTTTTTAAACTCAACTAAATTTCCAGGGGATTCCTTGAACTTTAGAATAAAACAAAACAAGAGACAAACAAACAAACCTACTATAACTCTTGGGCATATACATATTAAGAGTACGAAAGAAATATTCTTGAAAAATAAAAAGGTATCAGATATTATAAAGAACTAGATATTTCAGTACAATGCTTTTCAGTAAAAATAATAGGTAAATTACCAGTTATTTACAACATTCTATGAAATAGACTAAATAAAATTATAATAATAAGACTAAATATTGAAGAATTAAACTGAGATTAATCTAATTCAGAAAAAAGTAATCATTTTATAGAAATCCATGCTCACAATAATTTATACATTTCAAATAAAATTTAATTTTCACATATGCCTTTTTTTAAAGACATTCCACAGCACATTTTATAACTACTTTATCTTCATGTTGGGAGTGCACTGTACATATTAAATCTTTTGGAGGTAAAATAACTATGATCTTCTGGCCAAAGAGAGACCATATTTCTTTTAAACTTTACAAGCATGAGTCCTTTTCTAGTATTCAAACACTGCAAGCTCTGCACTGTTCATCAATGCATTTATAAAATTTTTTATAATTTATAAAATGCTCACAGACTCTTCTAACTCTTCTTAAACTGTCCCTGTAGGCCAAATATCCACAGCATAAGATTCATACTACTTATGGGTCCATATTACTCATGGATCTTACCTCAATCTACTTTAGCAACTGAATCTCACCTCATGCTTTCCCTACTTACTCTTTTGAAGGTTTTTTTTTTTTGACTATTTTATGCAATATTGTCTTTATAAAACACTTCTAGGTGTTTGTATCAACCATTCTTCCAGTATTTATTACCTCTCTCCTAGTTTTCCTTTAAGAAATTAATTCAAACGTAACCTATGTGAAACATCCCTAAACTATTTCCTATTAGTTAAAATTTCCTCTATGGTGTCATAGAATTAGCATTATATGCCAAGCAACTCAAAGGACATAAACAATAGAATGTGTTTAGTCAATGATTATTGAATTAGTAAATCTATTAATCTTGTAAATTTATTTCAAAAACATAGAAACAAATGTCAGCTTTATGCCTCTGTTGTTTTTGCTATTTAAAAAAAAAATATGTGAAGATGAAAATAGTAGACTAATACTTATGATTAAAAAGGAAATATTTATCGTGTATTGTTCTAATATTAAATTATATTTTAATCATAAGTTCCTATCCTATAACCTTAACTTTGATTTTAAAAAATTTTCTGAAACTTATCTCTAGTAAAACAAAGACCTGTAAAACTGGAATATCTCTTATGAATTTAAGAGAGTCCCTGAAACTTGCCTACTGCTATAGTCTAAATGTGTCCCTCTAAAATTCACTGAAGTGTTATCCCCATGGTAGGGTATTAAGAAGTAGGGCCTTTTGAGAAGTGATTCATATACCATGAGCAAAGCCCTAATGAATGGAACCAGTACCCTTATAAAAGTGGTGAGAGGTGCTGCCCACTCCTTCTGCCATGTGAGGCAGAAGGAGCCCCTTTTGCCATGTAAGGACACAGCTAGAGGTGCTGTCTATGAGGAATAGAGACTTTACCAGATGGGGGATCTGCTGGTGCCTTGTACTTCACAGCCTTCAGAACTATGAACAAATTTCTGTTGTTAGGGTATTTTGTTATAGCAGCTAAAACACACTAAGACACCTACCCAATGTGCTTTTCTCCAGATTCTGCTTGATGTAGAAAAGTGTCCAGGTAAAGACAGCAAATTTCTTATCCTCTCGTTTCTGAGGATGGCCATATTTTTGATCCCAAAGGAAAAACGAGGAGGATTCTGGGTAAATTTTGGCTTTTCTGTTATAGATACTATATGTTTTTTTTTTTTGCTTCTTTTTTCTGCTGAAATCTGGTCATGAATTGGAGGTAAAGAGGTAACACTGAGATTCTAATAATAAGTTGCATGTAAAAAATGGTTGGTCATAAGTTTCTGATCTTTAATAACAACCTAAAATAGCTATAGCAGTCCTGGCCTGACCAGTGTTAGTACTAGTCAGAAATTTCTTTTGAAATTTTAAAATACTTTTATTGTGCTATAATTCATATGTCAATTCTCCCATTTAAAGTATGAAGTTCAATGGTTTTTAGTGTGTTCACAGATGATGTGCAACCAGAACCAAAGTAAATTTTAGGATCTTTTCATGAGCTCAAAAAGAAATCCTGAAATCCTGTGCCCTTTACCTATTATTCTCTATATGCTGCTATCCCTAAGACACCACTAATGTAATTTTGTCTCTGTAGATTTTCTTACTCTGGACTTTTATATGAATGAAATAATTTGTTACATGGTCATTTGTGATAGACTTGTTTCATTTAACAAAGTGTTTTCAGGTTTATTGATGTGGCATCATATATCAATACTTCATTTTCTTTCTTACTTTTTTTTTCTTTTTTTGAGATGGAGTCTTGCTCTGTCACTGGACTGGAGTGCAATGGTGTGATCTCAGCTCACTGCAGCCTCCAACTCCCTGGTTCAAGAAATTCTCCTGCCTCAGCCTCCTGAGTAGCTAGGATTACAGGCATGCACCACCACGCCCCATTCATTTTTGTATTTTTAGTAGAGACGGGGTTTCATCATGTTCGAGAGGCTGGTCTCAAACTCCTGACCTCATGATTCATCTACCTTGTCCTCCCAAAGTGCTGGGATTACAGGCATGAACCATGGTGCCCAGACATTTTTTCTTATGGCTGGAAAAATATCCCATTGTATTGATGTGCCATAATTTGCTTAGCTGTTTATCAGTTGATGGGCATTTGGGTTGTTTCCACTTTTTGGCTATTGTAAGTAACGCTGCTATAAACTTTTATGTATAATTTTTGTGTGGATTCCTGTGTTCATTTTCCTTGGATATGTACTTAGAATTAGAATTGTTGAGTTATGTAGTAATTGTATGTTTAATTTATTGAAAAACTTCCAGATTATGTCCTAGAATTAGCTAAACTTCTAAAGAGAAAGTTTCCTAAGTTTATGACACTTTAAGATAATGATTTGTTCTGTCTTCCTTTTATGTTTTGAAAATTCTACCCAATCTTTGCTCACCGTAATCTATGTAATGAAATGTTATATAGATTTGCAACACAAATCAACATGAAAGAAATGAATAATTTATATTATATTTTTAATTATACTACTTTCAGAAAGAATCCATTGTATAACAACTTAAAAATTTAGAAAGAAAACAATCAGGCATTATAATTTACAACTCTAAAATATTTACTCCCTGGTTTCCTTAAATGGCAACCTTTCTATATTGATATATATTAATAACAAACCTTGATTGTTATTCATCTTTTCAGAAAATGTTAGTTGCATAACAGAAATCACATATATTTTTATTTACATATTATTGGCTGGTAAAAGGAGATACGGAAATCTGGGGCAGTGAGAAGTAACAAAATAAAAGCATAGTTTTTGTGAGCAATCTTTGAACAATTGAGTGACATTTGGCATAGACCCCCTGAAGGGACCGTTTTAGAAATGTACTCTGTGATTTTATGGCCAGTCCTTAAGGTATAGAATATATTGCACATTACGTATTATCATAGTGTGTCAAACCAATGAATTAAAAGTTATTAATGTTGAAACTTAAAAAAAAAAAGATATTTGCCAAGTTGAGAGAAGTGGATTCGGACTTGCCCAAGCACTAAGGAGCAGAAACATTTATCATGTGCTTCTGTCACTTTGTGTACAGGATACATGATGGGATGGATATAGGTTATAACTTATAACAAATGCCAAAGTAGAAATAGACTTGGAATTTATAAAAATCTTATATTTAAAGGAAATATTTTGCTGGTTGTATTGTATCAGCAATTTAAATATATTTCCTAATGTGATTGTCAGGAGGAATATTTTTTAAAAGTGGTTAATTCATGAACAAAATATATTTTAACAAAAAGGATATAAATTCTGTTTATGGCCAGGAGTCTGCTTTGGGGAATCCCACCCTCACTCACAGCCAGACTGAGATTCACTAAGCAACCTGATCTGCAGGGCTCGTGTTTCTGCTGCTTCCCCAGGGACTAATGGATAGTGTTGTTCACTGTAGAAAAACAAATATATTTCCCATTAATTTCTTTATTGTAAATAAGATGACTTTTCTTAAATGTAAATAGAGATGTGTCATTTATTTAAATAACATTTTAGAAATTGGCATTGGATAAAAAAAAGAAAGGTTTTGCAAATATGAGAGATAAGGAATTTGACAGAATCGGATCACTAGATCCAGCAGTTTCTAAGCCAGAAATATGCAATATCTTCCATGTGACTTTTCTAACTACCCATATCTAAATTACACAAATTGATTTTTTTCCTTATTTGTATATTGAGTTTGCCATCCAATCTAAGGCAGACATTATTTGTTACCTATGTTACTGAAACACCTTCTGTTGTGATTGTATGTATAACACATATTGATAACGAAGAGAGATTTTATGAGTTACAATTAGGTTTTTCTCAGTATCTTTTCATGTCCCCAGCTTCCCTCCACAACAAATATTCACAAAATTTTCTTTTGTATCTTCCAAAAATAATCCATACAAATACAAATTAAGTTATATACGTGAAAGGATATGGACACATTCACGTTGTTTATACAGGTTGTAGCGTATTTACTACAATGTTCTCCAATTTGTGTATTTCACTTAAAATATATATTAGAGATAATTTCATGACAATTCTTATAGAACCAATATTTGTTTTAATGATTGCATAGTATTCTTTTGTATAAACCCAATACATTTGGTATATTATAAAATAGGAAGTTCTACTTACAGTTTACATATATATTATACAAAGAATATCACTTATTAATGAATATATAATATATTTCCAATTTTTTGGTTGTGTATATTTATTTATATACAATTTTGGACAATAATAAAATAAATTATTGCAAATGGTTATATATATTTTACTCTTTGATTTATATTGGGAAATATAATGTGCTCTCCACAGAGGCTCTGTCAATTTGCCTCCCAACCAAGAATGCCTGAGGTTGTCTGTTTTTCTTCCTCCTTATGAACAGACTATGTAACCAATTTTTAAATAAATCTCTACCAATGTGATTGGTGAAAAATAACTTTGTCTAATTTTCCATTTCCCTTATTGTAAGTTGGTTACGTATATTTTAAAAGCCCCTTTTTATGTGTACTATTTATGTCATTTTACCCACGTATAGTTGAGCTATTGGGTCTTTCTTGTTGATTTTTGGAAACATTTAAATATAAATTAAAATCTGGTAATTTTTGGATATAGATGCTTCTTTGGATTTTGTTTTTTTTAAGGCTCTATTCCAATCATTTTATAATTTGTATGGAGTTGTATTTATACTTTTTTATCTGTTAGAACTGTGTAACTTTCCTTCTCATTAGTCTCTGCCAGCACCCAGCCTAATGCTCAGCCACAGTAGACACTACATAAATTTAAAAATTTTTAAAAATTGTTGAAGTGTGAAGATTTTTTAAACTTAAAAATCTAATTTATTTCTATTTAGTACCTATTAGATTGCAAACTTTATGAAGGAAGAATTTATTCTTTACTCTTATTTCCCATTTTTCCAATAAAAGTATAGATTGAAATTAGGATGAAAGCATAAATGAGTTTGTGGAAGGCAGACATTTTTTAATGCTGAAAATTAAATTAGATTTTTTTAATAATGATGTTGTCCATGTTTCATAAATAGAAGTCATTTAAATAATTTTAGTTTCATACAAAAACTAATTGAAATGACTTTTAGTATCTGACAAAAGAACTAACTTACAACTTACAGTGAAAATTCATGAACTGAACAGATCAGATTTACTGTTGAGAGTTGAATTAAAGCAGGTTTGTTGATATCAAATAATTGTTTCAAATAATTAACATGTGTTGAACACCACTTAATACCCTATTATATTTCCCCAAATTTTAGAATTTAGAAAGACATTTTTGCTTGACTTAAATATCAAAACAAATTTTTCCATTAAAAAAAGCAGAGTCTCATCATCCATATGCTGAGTTAAGGATACCAACAGTGAATCCTACATATAAAATAAATTCAAATATTTTCTAAGTTATTCATATTTTTATTATTAATTATTCTCTTTTTTAAAATTTATCAACCCACTTATCAGCAATAGCCATTCTGACTGTTGTGAGATGGTATCTAATTGTGGTTTTTGATTTGTATTTCTCTAATAATTAGTTATGTTGAGTATTTTTTTCTATGCTTTTGGCAGTGTGTATGTCTACTTTTGAAAAGTTTTTGTTCATGTTCTTTGCCCATTTTTTAATGAGGTTGTTTGTTTTTTGCTTGTTGATTTGTTTATGTACCTTATAAATTCTGTACATTACACCTTTGTCAGAGGTATGTTTTGCAAATGTTTTCTCCCATTCTATATGTTGTTATTTTATTCTGTTGATAGTTCTATTTGTTTGTTTGTTTTGTGGTATAAAGGCTCTTTAGTTTAAATGGGCCCCACTTGTCTATTTTTGGCTTTGTTGTAATAGCTTTTGGAGACTTCATCATGAAATCTTTGTCAAGGCCTTTGTCTGGATTGGTATTTTCTAGATTTTCTTCCAGAGTTTTTATAGTTTTAAGTATTACATTTAAGTTGTTAATCTCTCTTGAGTTTATTCTTATATATGGTGAAAGGAAGGGATTTAGCTTCAATCCTCTGTATATGGCTAGCCAGTTATCCCGGCACCATTTATTGAGCAGGGAATTCTTTCCCCATTGCTTGTTATTGTTGATTTTGTCAAAAAATCAGATGGTTGTAGGTGTGTTGCATTATTTCTGGGTTCTCTAACCTGTTCCATTGGTCTATTTGCCTGTTCTCACACCAGTACCATGCAATTTTTGTTACCGTAGTTTTGTAGTATAGTTTGAAGTTAAGTGTTATGATGTCTCTGGCTTTGTTGTTTTTGCTTTGGATTACATTAGCTATCTGGATCCTTCTGTGTTTCTATATGAATTTTAGAATAGTTTTTTTTTTCTAATTCTGCGAAGAAATGATGTTGGCAGTTTCCTAAGAACAGCACTGAATCTGTAAATTCCTTTGTGCAGTATGGCCATTTTAACAATATCAATTCTTCTTATCCATGAGCACGACAGGTTTTTCCATTCATTTGTGTCATCCCTGATTTCTTTCAGCAGTGTTTCATAATTCTCATTGTAGAAATCTTTCACCACCCTGGTTAGCTGTATTCCTACATATTTTATCTTATTTATGGCCATTGTGAATGGGATTGAGTTATTGATTTTGCTTTATTTGATTCTCAGTTTGGACATTATTGGTGTATAGAAATGCTACTGATTTTTATACATTATTTTTGTATCCCGAAACTTTACAGAATGTTTTTAACAAATCTAGGAGCCTTTGGGCAGAGATTGTGGGATTTTCTAGGTATAGAATAATATTGTCAATGATGGAGATAGTTTGACTTCCTCTCTTTCTATTTGGATGCCTTTTATTTGTTTGTCTTGCTTGGTTGCTCTGCCAGGACTTCCAGTACTATGTTGAATAGGAGTGGTGAGGGTGGGCATTAATGTCTTGTTGCAGTTCACAAGGTGTATGCTACCAGCTTTGGCTCATTCAGTATCATGTTGGCTGTGGGTTTGTCATAAATGGGTCTTATTATTTTTAGGTATGTTCCTTCAATGCCTCATTTGTTGAGGGTGTTTAAATTTTATTGAAAGCCTTTTCTGCATCAATTAAGATGATCATGTTTGACTTGGTTTTGGTTCTGTTTATGTGATGAATTACATTTATTAATATTAATTTGCATATATTGAACCAACCCTGCATTCTAGGAATAAAGTCTATTTAATCATGTTTAGCTTTTTGATATGCTTTTAATCATGATTAATAAAGTCTATTTAATCATGGTGTTCGTTTTTCAGTTTGCTAGAAACTGAAGGTTTCAGTTTGCTAGAAAAATCCTCAAATAAAGGATATTTGCCTAAAGTTTTCTTTTTCCATTGTTTCTCTGCTAGATTTTGGTATCAGGATGATGCTGGCATCAGACAGTCTATTGGGGAGGAGACCCTGCTCCTTGATTTTTTAGGATAATTTCAGTAGGATTGGTGCCAATTGTGAGTTCATTTGGTACAGAGTTCTTTCTGGTTTACAGGTTTTTTTTTTTATTACTGATTCAGAACTCATTATGGTCTATTTAGGCCTTCAGTTTCTTCCTGGTTTGATCTTGGGAGGTTATAGGCTTCCAGGAATTTATCAATTTCATCTAGTGTTTCTAGTTTGTGTGCACAGAAATGTTTGTAATAGACTCTGAGGGTTTTTGCATTTCTGTGGGCTCGATGGTAATGTCATCTTTGTCATTTCGGATTGTGTATATTGTGATATTCTCTTTTTATTAGTCTGGCTACTATCTACTCATCTTATTTATTCTTTCAAAAAACCATTTTTTGAATGAATTTTCACATCTCAGTTTTGTTCATTTCAGCTCCTATTTTGGTTATTCCTTTTCTTCTGCTAGCTTTGGGACAGGTTCAATCTTGTTTTTCTAATTCCTCTAGATGTGATGTTAGCTGTTAACTTGAGGTCTTTCTAACTTTTTGATCTAAGCATTTAGCACCATAAACATTTGTCTTAACACTGCTCTGAGTCTCCAAGATACTGGTATGTTGTATTTTTATTTTTATTAGTTTCAAATAATTTCTTAATTTCTCAATTGTCTGTGGGGGCTGTGGGATCTCCTGCAGCTAAATTCTGGAAGTCCATTGGTAAGAGTGAGTCACTCCACACTTATATCAATTACTCCTTCCTTGGAAGCCACTTGGGCCCAGAAATGAGTCCTGGGGCTTGGAATCCCCATGTGTTTTTTCCAGATTTCTACTCTTCCAGTCCAGAATCTGCATTCTTCCTCTGTCCCTACCCAATGCCTTCTTTCTGAAAACTCTATTTAGAGTGTGCCAGTCTACTGATAATCTGATCTTTCTAGGTGGGAAAAGCTCTTCTTGCTTGTGCCTATTCAGCTATTTTGGGTTTTTCTAAATTTGGATAATCTTCAAATCACAAATATTTTGAACTCATCTAAGATATGAGGCTACTGGACAATCGAGTAGTCTTAAGTCTAAGGAAACACAGATACTTTCTGAGAGATAGTACATGAGCACTGGTTCATATGCACAAAAGTATGAAGGAAAATCACATAGAGTTCATTTAAACAGTAAAAAAAATCAGCTAAATAGTTTAGCACATTTATAAATGCTGATTATTGTTTAGTATGAGAGTATAGACTTGTAGCCACAGACACAAAGAAAGATTGCACCTAATCTTTTGTCCATGTACCTCTCCAGGTGCCCTCAAGAAATCCTTAGGTCAGAGTAGTATACCAGAGACAGCTCCTGCTTAATGCAAGCATTGGGAAGAAATGTACAAACCGCTGTGAGAAAGGTACAAAGCACAAACATATTGTTACTGCCTTTTTGGCACAAAGTCCCAACTGGATCATTCTTGTCCGTCTACACATTGAAAAAAAAGCCTCACACCACTGAAGGAGGGACAGAATATCCTATATCTTTCAGGAAACACATGGAAATCCATTGTAGTATGGGGAAATAAAGAGAAAAAAAAGCACTTGATGTTGGGGCAATGTAGGACATTAGAGGTCCTCTACCACAGAGGAGGCAGGATCACTATAAAAGACCTAAGACCTGGGAACATAGGGTTTGCCTAAGACTGATGCTAAAACAGGACAAGAGAAAAATCTCTCAATTCCCTATCACCAGACTACCAACTAATGTGTGTTAAGTAATATCAGTCTACTGCTGAAAGAGAGGCAGAAACACAGAGAGAGATCTTCTTTGATTAGTAAGGCTATAGAAAAGTATAGAACTAAAGATAGAATAGAATCATTGAGAAAGTCTCCTTCCAACTAAGGTACTATTATAAGTTCAAAGAAAAGCTAGAAAAAATGGAAATCAATGGTGTCCCCAAATCATTGCAACAGCAAAACCCAAATCTTGCTCACACCCTGACTAGATTAACTCCATGTGTCAGACTAAAAGTCTAGCATAAAAAGACATGTTCATTTCACACACAGATAATATTTATTTTCATCTATATCATCTCAAACACAATGTACAGCATCCACCAAAAAATTACAGAGCAATGAAGTGAGAAAAACAATATATTGGCAAGATATACTTGAATCAATAAAAGCAGGTCCATATATAATCCAGATGTTGGGACTATGAAACAGAAAATTTAAAATAACTATAATTAGTGCATTTAAAAACTTGTAAAAAAGGTGGATAGCATGCACATACTACAGTTAAGAGAAAAAAATATAAAAACAGATTTTAAATTTTATCAGAATGACG
The DNA here is from genome assembly GCF_030222135.1 of Aotus nancymaae. Classification (NCBI taxonomy): domain Eukaryota; kingdom Metazoa; phylum Chordata; class Mammalia; order Primates; family Aotidae; genus Aotus; species Aotus nancymaae. The sequence goes on along the minus strand of NW_026988419.1, from coordinate 44,316,875 downwards.
AAAACTCTAACAAAGAAAGGGAAATGCTAGATATATAAAACACAGCAATTGAAATAAAAATGCCTTTGACAAAGAAAGAATCAGTAAATATGGAGATAATGCAACAGAAAGAAGCTAAGCTAAATCACAAAGAATAAAAAGAAAAGACTAATGCATGCAAGACCTTGAAGGCAACATTAATCAGTCTAATATGGGTGTAATAGGAGTCACAAAAGAAGAGACAGACAACATTGAAGAGAAATACTGTAAGTTAGCATCTGAGAATTTTAAAAAAATAATGAAAGACAGGAAACCACAGATAAAAGAAATTCATAGAAAACCAAGCTAAATAAACTGGCTAGCTAATTAAGGGTAATTAATAAATCACTTTTAAAAAGCATATTCAAAATGCTAAAAACTAAAGGTAAAAAGAAAATCTTGAAGAAATCCAGAAAAAAGAACATATTAAAATACAGAATAAAATATATATTTGCATATATGTGTATATATGTCTGTGAATGATAGCAGACTTCTCCAGACTGGATTCAAAATTATAGAAGCCAGAAGAAGTGACATGTTTAAAATTCCAAAAGAACCAAAAACGTCAACCCAAAATACTCTACCAAGTATAAATAACTTTCAAAAATAAAAGAGAAGTACTGAGAACCAGCTCAGCTGGGAAACTCCCAACTTGGTGGGCTGAAGGTATTGAGAAAGGCAGACACCCAGATAGCCAACAGAGTGGAACTATCCTGGGGACCAACAGCCTGAGAGCCTGCAGGGCTTACAGCTCTCCAGGACTGAAGGCCCTGAGCAGATTCATCCACATATTTATTTGCTCTTTGACTAATGCACAGGTATTCTACATATACACATAACTCAGGAATATACTTAGTGGGCAGCTGTTACCTGCCTACCACTGATTACAAACTAAAAGATAACTTCCATAAGGGAGCCATGGGGGCAGGGTAAACTTAATGTTTCTCAGCAGAGAAGGCTTTTTTCAAACAAACAAAATGGAGATAATTTATAACAACAAACCCCTACAACAAAAAAGTTAAAAGAAGTTCTTCAGGCAAGATTAATATCATAGCAGATAAAATCTTGTATCCATACAACTGACTGAGGAGCACTGGAAGTTTTATGTATAAATAAAAACACATATAATCCATAGAAAATTAATTTTCTTTTTTATTTTAATTGTTCTATTGACTTACTAATCTCACAGTTAGACTCTGTTTCAAACCTGAAATGCAATTATTCTGTGTATTGGTTGTTATCTAAAGCTGAATGTTAAAAATCAAATATTTAGTATTTGCTTTAATGTAGATTGATGTCTAAAATTATTTAATCAAGTGAACTAAATGACAATTCTTATCCCTTATTACTCACCATCAACACTGAATAAGCCAATTTAAAATTGTTATAGTTATTATCCTCTTACTTTCATGAAAATAATTCTAAGGAAGAGTTTGGAGAAGAGGAAATGGAGATACAAGAAAATAATGATTGCCTACTAGAAACACAAAAATTACTGTCTTCACCCAGACAGATTGAATCAAATTTCAGTGATAATAAAAAAGTCTTAAATGAAATAGGATATCATTTTGATAACACAGAAGCCAACATTAGCTACCTAAGACCTTAACATTCATAGTTCATAATTCAAAAACAAATAGTCTTTTTCCAACAGTACGTGTCATTGAAATTCATGTACGTTTTGTTAGTAAAACAGAGTTTAATAGCAAGGTGAACATTTCTACTCAGCACTCTCCCTAGAATTTTGCTAATAAAGATTTAGAGGAAATAAGGTTGAATGCCAATAAATCTATCTTGGCAAAATGTTCATAGAGATTTAATTTCAAATATAATTATTTTGCTTCCATTTTTACTAAAGAGCCTTATAACTATGCATCATTGAGAGGTCAGTGCATAATACATCATCCAAGGTTATTGTAACCTGAGAAAAAAACATTCTCGGTGATGAAAACTTCTAACTCATGAAATATTCTGTTGGTTTATTTTACAGGCAAATTAATTATACTAGCAAGTACCTCTGTGTGATGCAATATTTACATGTTCTTCTTGACAATTTTGGAAAGGAAGTTGTCAACTAAGGAAGAAAATATAAAACACATCACAAAATAGTATACTTTGCAAAAACATGAACCTTTCAATCATAGCCTATTCAAAGGAACAAATGAGATTTCTTTGAGAAAACACAGTAGCTGCAATACAAGGAGAAAAATTAAACCAAGAATATGATGTTAAAAGCACTAGTCTTCAAAGAAAATGATTCAGACTTAAACTACAATTGACAGAAATAATTTCCTGTTCCTACAGTTTTATCAATGTATAGCTTTCACTTTCTCAGTGGTTGGTTTCAAAAAATTGAAATTAATTAGATAATGAAACATTATGTACTGTTAAAATCCCAGTGTGAAAAAACAATCCCTCTGTAGGTTCTTAATACACAATGACTTTCTTTACAACAATTGGAAAGCAAAGTAAAATGAAATAGAAAATATAGAAATTTTGTTAATTTATTTTACTTCTCAAACATTAATGTCATATGTATCATTTAACTTATTAAGTATAAAATGTACAGATGCCATTTTAATTTTTAGATGTAATACTAAACTGTGAAATTTCAGGGCCACCAATTTACTTATTGAAATATAAATGGATATGTTATTTTAGCAGGAGTTGTCCTGGCAGTCTGCATGAGCAAGCTCAGCATCCTGTTCTGCATATAATTTAATATATGTTTTAACAGGCCAGAGATCACCAGGGGAATAACTCAGAAAAAAGCGGATAGTTTCAAAATTAAATGTATACTTCTTTATACACATTAAAGGAAAAAAATCAGTACTTAGAGTTTCTTCATCAAAAATAGAGACAACAGATGTGGTGAGGGAAAATTAACATAGAAACAAAATAGCAAATATAACATCAAATAGAAAAAAAATAGCTAATCACATGATTTCATCTATGCTTACTAGAGAAGCAAAGCCTAATTTTAAAGAAATGGAAATTTTTAGTAAATGCCAAGAGGATTTTTCCATATATTAAAGATCTTTGGCATAGAACCTATATGTATTTATCCAGATGTTAAATGTGGGAATTACGGTGTTAAATGGTAACTGGAAGTGCATTTGAAGTACAGAATAGTAATAACATGAAAATAGGTAACTCTTTTTGCAGAAAATAATTATATTTCTTTCTCAAAGGAATCTAGGATCATACTGTGTTATAAATGTTAAAAACCATAGAGGTATAAACAAACACAAAATTGCATTACTTCTAAAGTTCACACTTGAAATAAAACAGATTGAAATTTTCTAAAAACAATTGAGTGTGAAGTATTCAATAGTCTCAGAAAGATACATTGCAACATTATATGTTTAAGAATAACATTTTCTGAGTGTGCTCTGGTAATTATTTCCATAGGAGGCTATAGATGGAGTGAGGCAGTACTGCCTGGTGGGTAAGAACACATACTCTGGGTCACACAAATCTGGGTTATAACCCAGTTTTACCATGTATAAATTGTGTGAACTTGAGAAAGTCACTAACATCTCAGAGCCTCAGTGTCCTTATCTGTAAATAATAATGAGTACTCACCACAAGCAACTCCTATATTAAAGTCAATCAATTCAAGTGATTATGATTATTATAATCAACAATAAATTCTGTTCACAGTGTACTAAGTTGATTATGATTATACTGACCATCAAAAATGACCAAGTGTGTAACAGAATAATCACACTCTTCTTTTTTCATGAAAGTTATTACCTACAATGGTGCCCCAAGACTCAGCTGACACCACTGAGACATCTGTTGTCACATAAGAGATGCCCCCCAACCCTAAACCATTCAGTTTCCAGTGAGCTTCAAGGTATTTACCTTCATGGCTTGTGACTCCTAAAGTCCTTTAATCTCATGAGTTTCCTTAATTTTCAGGAGTGTATTGAATATGTGAAGAATGTAACATAAGATTGAGAAAAGTAGGCAGGTGCTAGGTTCATATAGATTCTGGAAGATCATGCTAAGGAATTTGTTTGTGTGCAATGATAAGTGCATGAAAGTACTTATCATGCACTTTCTCTCCCAGCCATGGTTGCTGGGAGGAAAAAAAGGGGCATTAATATTTAGTGAACACATATGGCACAATGATAATTGGTGTGTAAATTCAGATTAAAAGCTCAAAGTGGGGAGAATCTCATAGGAATTTATATAAATAGTAAATATTTTCTAAAGATATTTAAAATACAAATTATCTAACTCATTTTTCAAGATTTAACTTTTGCTCCAAAAATATGTTTGAGAAATGATTCTCAAAATAACTAAGAGAATAAAAAGATAAATATTCAATTAACTTTCACTTAGTAACTCATGCTTTAGAACCACACTTTATTTGTTACTTATTCCTCTCCTTGCTTTAACCATTATTAGTTTTTTTAAAAAGTCACTTAAAATTACACCAAGAACACATTAATACTTGATATTCTATTAATTTTTACATCATCCTGAAACCTGTTGTTCAGACTAAATAAGAAAGTTCTCATGGAGTACTAATAAAAATAAGGTCAATATTTTCATCTCCGTAGATTACATAGCTTTGCTCAAAATGAAACTCATGGTCTCAGACTCATCATTAATTCATCTAAGTTCATTTAAAAACTTTGCATTAATCAACAGTTGGGTTTCAGAACTTGATTATAATTCCTAGAAGTCAATCACAGAGGGGTAATTAAAAATGAATTGCTCCTAACTTAACTGAAAAACAGAAACTCAGAAAGGAACATTGCTCCCCCTGAAGATAATGAGATTGAATGTCAATGATCTGGCTTCCAAACCCAGTTCTGTCATTATCTTAATTCCAAGAATGACTGTTAAAACATTTTAGCGGAGAGAGATCCAAGATGGCTGATCACTAGCAGCTCGGGCTCGTAATTCCCAGTGAAAGCGCAGAGAACGAGAGGATGCCACACTTTCAGATGAATATTTGTTGCTCACGGACTAGGAGATTCCCAGCAGAGGAGCCCCACGGGTCGCCAGGGCGATTCTTGTGGCCGGTGTGGCGGTTTTGCTGGCGCCTTAGCGCGCCAGTTCTTGGTGCAGAGTCCGGAGATTCCCGGGCAGAAAAGCACCATCAATCTCAACACTGCTATTTTGGCCGGTGCAGTGGATTGCTCAGATTTCGACGCTGGGAATCAACAAGTTGGATGTCAGCTCAGAGACCTAGTTAGAAAGTCAGTAATTACAAAGACGACAGACCGATAAATATATAATGAAGGGAAGAAACCAGCATAAAAAGGCAGAGAATACTCAAAATCAGAATGCCTCTCCCTCTACAGGGGATCGCAATTCCTCATCAGTAATGGAACGAGGCTTAATAGATTACGACTGTGTTCCAATAACAGAAGCAGGTTTCAAAACGTGGGTGATAAGAAACTTCTGTGAATTAAAAGAACTTGTTCTAACCAAATGCAAAGAAACTAAGAACCTAGAAAAAAAGTTTGACGAAATGTTAACGAGAATGGACAATTTAGAGAGGAATATAAGTGAATTGATGGAGCTGAAAAACACAACACGAGAACTTCGCGAAGCATGCACAAGTTTAAACAGTCGAATTGATCAAGCAGAAGAAAGGATATCAGAAGTCGAGGACCAGCTCAGTGAAATGAAATGAGAAGACAAGAATGGAGAAAAAAGGATGAAAAGGAATGAGCAAAGTCTCCAGGAAATATGGGACTATGTGAAAAGACCTAATTTACGTTTGATAGGTGTACCTGAATGTGATGAAGAGAATGAATCCAAGTTGGAAAATACTCTTCAGGATATCATTCAGGAAAACTTTCCCAACGTGGCAAGCCAGGGTAATATTCAACGCCAGGTAATACAGAGAACACCACAAAGATATTATTCAAGAAGACCAACCCCAAGGCACATAATTGCCAGATTTATTAGGGTTGAAATGAAGGAGAAAATACTAAGGGCAGCCATAGAGAAAGGTCAGGTTACCCATAAAGGGAAACCTATCAGACTTACAGCAGATCTCTCAGCAGAAACCCTACAAGCCAGAAAAGAGTGGTGACCAATATTTAACATCCTTAAAGAAAAGAACTTTCAACCCAGAATTTCCTATCCAGCCAAACTAAGCTTTATAATCGAAGGAAAAATTAAATCTTTTGTGAACAAACAAGTACTTAGAGACTTCACCACCACCAGGCCTGCTTTACAAGAGCTTCTGAAAGAAGCACTATACATATAAAGGAACAACCAATATCAGCCTTTCCAAAAATATATCAAAAAGCAAAGAGTATTAACACAATGAAAAATTTACACTAACTAATGGGCAAAACAGCCAGCTAGCATCAAATGCCAGTATTAAACCTATATATATATTCTAATTGGATAAAAAGCCAAAACCCATCGGTATGCTGCATCCAGACCCATCTCACATGCAACGATACACAAAGACTCAAAACAAAGAGAAGGAGGAAGATTTATCAACCAATCAGAGAGTAAAAATAAACAAATAAACAAAAAGCAGGAGATGCAATTCTTGCCTCTGATAAAGTAGACTTTAAAGCAACAAAGAGCAAAAGAGGCAAAGAAGGACATTATATAATGGCAAAAGGATCAATGTAACAAGAAGAGCTAACGATTTTATAGATCAACGAGACAGAAAATTAACAAGGACATTCAGGACTTGAACTCAGACCCGGAACAAGTAAACTTAATAAACATTTACAGAACTCTCCACTTCAAATACACAAAACATACATTACCACCTCACACCTATTCCAAAAGTGACTACATAATTGGAAGTAAATCACTCCTAAGTAATCGCATAGCATTTCATAGGTTTAAATGAAATATTGGTTGGCTGCTTGTTTATTATTTTCTTCCATTATTCCTTCCTGTCTACATCAAGTATAATTATTGGTATAAAAGAGATTTTCAATACCCATTACTAAACTGCATTCTAGCCTGGGCAAGAAAGCAATACTCCCATTCTCTCTCTTTCTCTTCCTTTTTCTTCCTCTTCTTCATTTTTTTTTTCTTTCTTTCTTTCAAAAAAAAAAAAATTTTAGCTTAAAAAATAAAGTAAATAGTAATAATAATGAAAAGAAGAAATAAAAATGTATGCCCCTGAATTTATTAAATAAGTGAAGTACATCAAATATAAATCTAACTTTTGGCCGGGCGTGGTGGCTCAAGCCTGTAATCCCACTTTGGGAGGCCGAGGTCAGTGGATCACGAGGTCAAGAGATTGAGACCATCCTGGTCAACATGGTGAAACCCCGTCTCTACTAAAAACACAAATAATTAGCTGGGCATGGTGGCACGTGCCTGTAATCCCAGCTACTCAGGAGGCTGAGGCAGGAGAATTGCCTGAACCCAGGAGGCAGAGGTTGCAGTGAGCCGAGATCGCGCCATTGCACTCCAGCCTGGGTAACAAGAGCGAAACTCCGTCTCAAAAAAAAAAAAAAAAAAAAAAAAAAAATCTAACTTTTGCAGAGAGGAAAGTCATTGGGATCTTTAGCATTTCCAAGAAACTTATCTTCTAGTTCTTACAAATATCCTTAGTGGGGCCTATAGTGGACTTACTTATTTTGCATAATATGATTCCCAAGTTCAAAAGGAGAAAACGTGCCAAGAAGAAAGTCTCCGGTGGCTAAGTAAGCAATTCCTTAGCATTTAGCAACAACAAATGCAAGAAAGAAAAACTAGAATACCAGTTATATCCGATGCAAAAGATTGGAAAGACAAACTCTATTTAGTCAATAATGTCTTATAATTACAGAAATTCAGGGACAGGCACAAACAGAAAAGTATGGCAAAGCAATGAGAAGTAAAAGAATGAAAAATATAAGAGAAAATAGCATCATCACAAGATAGCAAAAGTTGTTATTTAGTCCAGTGCACCACATCCTTCACAACTGAATGCCTAGTTTTTTCTATGCAGCACAGTAAAATATTTAAGAAAATAGCACAACATTTTATATTTTGGGGCAATAGTTCCAACATGAAAGGTTTACATTTTTTTTAAAAAAGGGAAACAAATTTTACAGAACATTAATTTGCCCAAAATCACTTATTTCCCAGGATTATTGTATAATTGAGTTTTTAACTTTCCCTTTCAGTGACATTACATGAAGTGCTGCATTTATTATTGTTTATATTGTTACATAAATATCTGCTTTCTTGTTTAAAATGACTACATTATTTCTTACAGAGATGTTATGTAAAAGCATAATAGCTTGTACTTGGTAAGTCTTTGATAATTGCATATTGATTATATTGTACACTGATTACTGATGAAATTATATTTATTCCACTTTCTTAGCTAAACGTTAACTCATTCATTCACATTCTAATTAAACTAAATATTGAATTTTCAAAATTAGAAACTATAAATCTAAAACACATTGCTAATATTAATTGAAAATTAATACTTAAAACATGAATAGATCTATGCTAATGCTGTAATATTACACACGAATGTATTTCATTTCTAAATATTATCACTAATTTAGTTTTTAGGATCTATTGATAGATTTCCAGCTTAAGCAAATTAATATTAAAATAAATTGCCAATGTTAAATTTTGGAAGTATATTGTAATATCATTTAAAAAAAGTACTTTCCTTCCTTCCTGTGTCTTCCTTCTTTTCCATTCTTGCTGCCAGCCCCATATTTCAGTCACTTTTTACTCTCATTTTAGTATTATGTAGTGGTCTAAAATTATGAAGTCACCTTCATGCCTACATCTTTTACCAACTTCAGCTATTCCTGCATATTGCTAAAAAATTAATTCTTCTAAATCATGTATATGTCATTGTGTCCCTAGTCTATTATTATCTCCATTGGCTTTCCTGATGAATGAGGTCCACATTTCTCATCTTAGCCTTCAAAGTTCCCCGTAAGGGGGCCACAATCTAACATTACCAATGGCTGTGTACCAAACACACTGAACCATTAACTACTCTGTAAATTACTCATGACATGTGAATACTCGACTCCATTCTCTCTACCTGAATGCCTTGCTTTCTGTATTTCTGTACGCCAAAACATTATTCAGCCTCAAAGATGACTAGTTATTTTCCTGGTGAATGCCAATAGATTTTATTTATGTCTGTCGTATTGCTTTTATTATCTTATCATAGTTTTGTGAATATTCAATGTCTCAATCAATTTTGAAAACTGCCTAGTAGTTGTTTTGTTTTCCTTGCAATCTCCTCTCTGCTCAGCATTGTACATTTTTCATAGTAGATTCATTAAATATCAATCAAATAGTTGAACTGAAATGTAAATGTGCCTTATTTTATAAGGTGCCTTGCTCAGAACTGAATATTAAATGTTTTAAAGTTGATGTAATTTGTATTCCTATGTGACTAAACCAAAATAGAAATTGTCCCATTTTGCATTTCTTTCCATTGTTTTCCATGGGATTGTCAAATGCTAAAATCTGATTTCAATTAGAAGAAATAGATAATCCCTATAATTAGTGGTCTTGGAAGGATAAAAGCAAAACAAACCACATTCCTATCTCATTAGAAATATGAAAATTTGCTTTCTGAGGTACTGGCTAACCATGAACCAAATCTCTGGGAGAATTTTTACCAATAAGTAAAGTCTGTCATTCAATGGTTATATTTATTGTCTAAAACAGTGATTCTTAATTTTTTGGAGTTTATTTTTGTTTCATGATACCCATTCATCTTAAATATCCTTTCTTTAGAGTATCTGTGATTTCAAAAAACATTAAATGAATTAAGATCTACTTTGTTCTGATATCTTTTAGGGATGGTAGGGTTTGAGATTTCCATGATGCTGTTGAAAATAATTTTGGACATTCTGGATTATTGCACAAGCAGATTGAGAAGCCCTGGCTTATGTCATTCAGTGGTGCCACTTTCTTAACAAGAACACATATTGTGAATTTTATAAACATCTAGCTAGAATTAAATATGTAACCAGATTTTCAGCACTTTGAATCAAAAATTTAATAATATGGTGAATCTAAGAAAATTTTTGGTTTGATATGCATAGTTCATTAAGTCACTCTATGTAATCTTTTTACATTTCTTAATAGCAGTTAAAACATTTGACATTTCTTATTTGTTAAGTTTAAGTAATGCAAAGAAGAAATTTTCCATCCAATGATAATTTCTTTTGTCTAAATATCATTTTATTAGAGCCAAAATTTATCCTGCATGCTGATGCTTTACTCAGTGAACGTTTGCATGATGTTAAACATTTGCTGTCCATGTTTTTTGTTTACAGCCTTTAAATTCTTTCAGCCCTTTTCTCTCTTACTCATCACTTGGCTTAGCTGAAAAGAATTAGTTTTTTTCATTTATTTGAATATATCAATTCCATATATTTAACAGAACACTTCTCTTTTTCATATTCCCATCAACTTATTTATACAAATGTACCCAGAATGATACTTAATGTGGTTTTAAAAGAGAAATATCCAAACAATAGTTATCTTTAAATTAATTATCCAAGGATAAAAATGGCCTTTATAAGTTCCATTATCCATCCTCACAATTAAGATAAACTGTTACCTATCACTTTACAGAATTTGGCAGAGGAAGACTTTGAACTGTGAACTGAAGAAGAGACAGAAAAGAACTCTGTACAGATAGTTTACAGATGTGCCCATGAGATTTTTCCTAGTGTACTAAAATCTGCAGAAAACAATTTACAATTGTCCTTGGTATTACATTGCTGTTTTATGTCAGCGTGCAACTGTCCATTGACATAATTAATTTTACATTAAATCCCACCTTCCACCTTTGTGATTTTTTTAAGCAGTTGGGAGGAAACACTGGGTAAACAGAATTTATTGGCAGCCTTGTGTGACCTATGTACTCTGAGAATCAGAGTTGGTGTGGTGGCCGTCTCTTACTTACTTTCTCTCCCATGTAAATTCTGCATTTTGGCAAACAAAAAAATGCTGAATGCCAAAATTATGATAGAAAGTTCGTGAGTGTAATTTGTGAAATTTAAAATATAAAACAATTGTGGAAAACAATTACCATAACTTATGTGAAAAATATTCTTGATATGAGCATATTCAATGTAGTTTAACAGTATATAAAAATGAATTAAACCAGCAAAATGTGGATTTAATTCTTGAGAAAGGCCTTTCCAGACTAAAAGACCTGAGTAGACACAAGCACATAGATGACACAATTTGAAATGAAGTTAAATTCACCCACTGACGCATACATCTCTTCACTGCTCTAGAAGACTGCTGGCTTGGTCTCCTGTTTTTAAGAACATTTTACCATTAAAATTACTTCTCATAATTACACAACGAAGGGAGATCTTTTTATACAGGACATTCCTGTCAAATGCTGTGCTTGCCACTTTGGAACAGAGAGTAGAATGAGAACTGTCTTATTTTCTGTTAATCATCACATCAGTGTACTAAGGGCTCTTCATCTTTGCAGCCCAGAGAACATACTGTTAAGAAAAAGAGATGCAATTATCTATCAATTGCTTTATTCAATAATTATTTATTTTAAGTATTATTTGTACCTGGCACTGAATTAAATACTGAGAACACAGGTGCTAATAAACACACATTCATGTGCATACACACACACACACACACACACACACACAACCATATGGTTTCTGTCCATAAGACTCTTAGTTTCCTCAAGAATATAGACATGTAAATATATTATTATTATTATAAATACAATAAGATTTTTGTATCCCACACTAAAGATTTTAAATAGTGTTTTAAGGAAATTGAGAATTGCAGAATTATTTTAAGCTGAAAAGTTAAATGATTAAATTGAAAGTTGGAAAGATAGCTTTGTAGTCATATGGCAGATGTGTTAGAGTAGAAGAGAAAAAAAGACGTTACTTTAACATTATTATCCTTATTTCTTTTTTGTTCTTCATCTCAGAAGATAGAAAATTAAAAATGCAAAAGAAAAAGGGGATGATGTAAAAAGTAGAACTTTAGAGATTGAAACAAAAGTAGGATAATGGCTTATAAAAGAGGTAACAGATACAGAGGAAGGAGGAAGAAATGTGTATTGAGTTTTTGGTATTCTCCATGTGTCCATAATCAGATTATGGGTAGAATGAGCTGGGAACCCAGGCCATCTCTCTCATTGCTAAAATATGATGTGAGCCAGTCAAATGTATGGTGGCTGCTGCTTAAGTCAGCTGTTTAATTGTAGCTCTTAAAATATAAATGTAAGGCAGGCCTGGTGGTGACAAATCTCTCAGCAATTGCTTGTCTGTAAATGATTTTATTTTTCCTTCACTTATGAAGTTTAGTCTGGCTGGGTATGAAATTCTAGGTTGAAAATTCTTTTCTTTAAGGATGTTGAATATTGGCCTCCAGTCTCTTCTAGCTTGTAGGGTTTCTGCCGAGAGATCCACTGTGAGTCTGATGGGCTTCTCTTTGTGGGTAACCCAGCCTTTCTCTCTGGATGCCCTTAGCATATTTTCCTTCATTTCAACCCTGGTGAATCTGACGATTATGTGCCTTAGGGTTGCTTTTCTTGAGGAATATCTTTGTGGTGTTCTCTGTATTTCCTGGACTTAAATGGTGGCTTGCCTTGCTAGGTTGGGGAAGTTCTCCTGGATAGTATCCTGAAGAGTGTTTTCTAGCTTGGATTCATTCTCATTCAGGTACACCAATCAAATGTAGATTAGGTCTTTTCTAATCCTATATTTCTTGGAGGCTTTGTTCATTTCTTTTCACTCTTTTTTCTCTAATCTTGCCTTCTCATTTTATTTCATTGAGTTGATCTTCAATCTCTGATATCCTTTCTTCTGCTTGATTGACTCAGCTATTGAAATTGTGTATGCTTTGTCAAGTTCTTGTGCTGTGTTTTTCAGCTCCATCAAGTCGTCTATATTCTTCTCTAAGCTGGTTATTCTAGTTAGCGTTTCGTCTAATCTTTTTCCAAGGTTCTTAATTTCTTTCCATTTAGCTCAGAGAAGTTTGTTATTATCCACCTTCTGAAGCCTGCTTCTGTGAATTCACAAAACTCATTCTCCATCCAGTTTTGTTCCCTTGCTGGTGAGGAGTTGTGATCCCTTGGAGAAGAAAAGGCATTCTGGTTTTTGGTGATTTCAGCTTTTTTGTGCTGGTTTCTTCCCATCTTGGTGGATTTATCTACCTTTGGTCTTTGAAGTTGGTGGCTTTTGGATGGGGTCTCTGAGTGGACATCCTTTCAGTTGATGTTGAAGCTATTTCTTTCTGTCTTTTAGTTTTCCCTCTAACAGTCTGGCCCCTCTGCTACAGGACTACTGGAGGTCCACTCCAGACCCTGCTTGCCTGGGAATCACCCATGGTAGTGGCAGAACAACAAGGATTGCTGCCTGTTCCTTCCTCTGGTAGGGTCTTCTCAGAAGCGTACCCACCAGATGTCAGCCAGAGCTCTCCTATATGAGGTGTCTCTTTGGATATACAGGGGTCAGGGAGGCATTTGAGGAGGCCATCTGTCCTTTTCAGAGCTCAAGTGCTGTGCTGGGAGTTCTGTTGCTCCCTTCAGAGCTGCTGGGCAGGGATGTTTAAGTCTGCTGAAGTGGGATTCACAACCACCCCTTTTCTCTGGTGCTCTGACTCCAGAAGGTGGGGCTTTATTTACAAGTCCTGGACAGGCTGCTTTCCTTTTTTTATGATATGCCTTTCCCAGCAAAGAGGGAGTCTAGTCGCAGTTGGCATGCAGAGGCCTTGCTGAGCTGCTGTGGGCTCTGCCCAGCTGCTGTGTAAACTTCCTTGCAATTTTGTTTACACAGGCAAGGTAAAAACTGCCTCAGTAAAAGCAGACACTCGTCGCCCCACTGAGCTTGATCATCCTGTGTTGAGCTTAAACTGCTCTGCTAGCTGTGAAAATCTCAAGCCAGCTGGACTCAGTTTGCTGGTCTTTGTGAGGATGAGACCTGCTGAGCCATATCACTTGGCTCCCTGCCTTCAGCCCCCGCTTTTTTTTTCAGGGGAATGGGCAGTTCTGTCTCACAGGCACTCCAGGTGCTGGCTAGAATGGCCACCCAGTTTTCTGCTAGAAACCCACAGCACCAGCTAAAAGGGTCACCCAGTTTTGTACTGTAAACCTGCCAAGCTGCTGTCAGCACTAGTGGGAATCTCCTGGTCTCTGGGCTGTAAACACCATGGGAAAAGCACAGTATCTGAACTGGAGTGCTGGAGTGCCCAGGAAATTCCCCAGTGGCCTTCTTTGGGTGCGAGGGGGAATTCTCTGGTCTCTTGTACTTCCCAGATGAGGCAAGACCCCACCCTGCCTCAGTTAGCCCTCCTTGGGCTACACCCCCTGTCCAACCAGTCCCAGTGAGATGAACCTGGTACCTTGGTTGGAAATGCGGAAATCACTCACCTTCTGCATCACTCTCACTGGAAACTGCACCCTGCAGCTGTTCCTATTTGGCTGTCTTGGGCTTCCTTACAAGAGCTCCTGAAGGAAGCACTCTAAACACAGAAAGGAACAACCAGTACCAGCCACTGCAAAAACATACTAAATTGTAAAGTCCATTGACACCATGAAGAAATTGCATCAACTAATGGGCAAAACAATCAGCTAGTATCAAAATGGCAGGATCAAATTCACATATAACAATATGAACCTTAAATGTAAATGGGCTAAATGCCCCAAACAAAAGACACAGACTGACAAATTGGGTAAAGAGTCAAGACCCATCGGTTTACTGTATTCAGGAGACCCATCTCATGTGCAAAGACACACATAGGATCAAAATAAAGGAATGGAGGAAGAATTACCAAGCAAATGGAGAGCAAAAAAAAAGCAGAGGCTGCAATCCTAGTCTCTGATGAAACAGACTTTAAACCAACAAAGATCAAAAGAGGCAAAGAAGAGCATTACATAGTGGTAAAGGTATCAATGCAACAAGAAGAGTGAAGTATCCTAAATATATATGCTCCCACTACAGGAGCACGCAGATACATAAAGCAAGTTCTTAATGACCTACAAAGAGACTTACACTCCTATACAATAATAGTAGGAGACTTTAATACTCCACTGTCAATATTAGACAGATCAATGAGAAAGAAAATTAACAAGAATATCCAGGACTTGAACTCAGATCTAGACCAAGTGGACCTAAGAGATATCTACAGAACTCCCCACCCCAAATCCACAGAATATACATTCTTCTCAGCACTACATCACACTTATTCTAAAATTGACCACATAATTGGAAGTAAATCACTCCTCAGCAAATGCAAAAGAACAGAAATCATAACAACCACTCTCTCAGACCACAGTGCAATGAAATTAGAACTCAGAATTAAAAAACTGACTCAGAAGTGCACAACTACATGGAAACTGAACGACCTGCTCCTGAATGACTACTGGATAAGTAATGAAATGAAGGCAGAAATGAAGATGTTCTTCGAAACCAATGAGAATGAAGACACAACATATCAGAATCTCTGGGACACCTTTAAAGCAGTGTCTAGAGGGAAATATATAGCACTAAATGCCCACATGAGAAGCGAGGAAAGATCTAAAATCAACACCCTATCATCATAATTAACAGAACTAGAGGAGCAAGATTAAACAAATTCAAAAGCTAGCAGAAGACAAGAAATAACTAAGATCAGAGCAGAACGGAAGGAGACAGAGACACAAAAAAACCTCCAAAAATCAATGAATTCAGGAGCTGGTTTTTTGAAAAGATGAACAAAATAGATAGACCACTAGCCAGACTAATAAAAAAGAAAAGAGAGAAGAATTGAATAGATGTAATAAAAAATGATAAAGGGGATATCACTGCCAATGCCACAGAAATACAAACTACCATGAGAGATTACTACAAACACCTCTATGCACAAAAAACAGTAAATCTAGAAGAAATGGACAAATTCCTGGACACTTACACCCTCCCAAGACTAACTAAGGAAGAAGTTGAATCCCTGAATAGACCAATAACAAGGTCTGAAGTTGAAGCAACAATTAATAACCTAACAACCTAAAAAAGTCCAGGACCAGACGGGTTCACAGCCAAATTCTACCAGACATACAAAGAGGTGCTGGTACCACTCCTTCTGAAACTATTACAAACAATACAAAAAGAGGGAAACATCCCTAACTCATTTTATGAGACCAACATCATCCTGACACCAAAACCTGGCAGAGACTAAACTAAAAAAGAAAATTTCAGGCTGATATCCTTGATGAACATTGATGCAAAAATCTTCAATAAAATACTGGCAAACTGATTGCAACAGCACATCAAAAAGGTTAACCACCCTAATCAAGTAGGCTTCATCCTGGGGATGCAAGGCTGGTTCAACATATGTAAATCTATAAATGTAATCCATCACATAAAAAGAACCAATGACAAAAACCACATGATTATCTCAATAGATGCAGAAAAGGCCTTCAACAAAATTCAACAGCACTTTATGCTAAAAACTCAATTAACTAGGTATTGATGGAACATATCTCAAAATATTAGAAGCTATTTATGACAAACCCACACCCAACATCATACTGAATGGGTAAAAACTGGAAGCATTCCTTTTGAAAACTGGCACTAGACAAGGGTGCCCTCTCTCACCACTCCTATTCAACATATTATTGGAAGTTCTGGCCAGAGCAATCAGGCAAGAAAAAGAAATAAAGGGTATTCAGTTAGGAAAAGATGACGTCAAATTGTCTCTATTTGCAGATGACAAAATTGTATATTTAGATGACACCATCGTCTCAGCCCAAAATCTCCTTAAGGTGATAAACAAATTCAGCAAAGCCTCAGGATACAAAATCAATGTGCAAAAATCACAAGCATTTCTATACACCAATAACAGACAAACAGAGAGCCAAATCATGAGAAAGCTCCCACTGACAATTGCTACAAAGAGAATAAAATACCTAGGAATACAACAAGGGATGTAAAGGACCTCTTCAAAGAGAACTACAAACCATTGCTCAGGGAAATAAGGGAGAACACAAACAGATGGAAAAACAGTCTGTGCTCATAGTTAGGAAGAATCAATATCATGAAAATAGCCATACTGCCCAAAGAAATTTATAGATTTAATGCTAACCCCATCAAACTACCACTGACCTTCTTCAAAGAACTTGGAAAAAAACCATCTTAAACTTCACATGGAATCGAAAAAGAGCCTTCATAGCCAAGACAATCCTGAGCAAAAAAAAAAAAAAAAAAAAAAAAAAGCTGGAGGTATCACACTACCTGACTTCAAACTATACTACACGGCTACAGTAATCAAAACAGCATGGTACTGGTACCAAAACAGAGATATAGACCAATGGAACAGAACAGAGGCCTTGGAAGTAGCACCACACATCTACAACCATCTGATCTTGGAGAAACCTGACATAAACAAGCAATGGAGAAAGGATTACCTGTTTAATAAATGGTGTTGGGAAAACTGGCTAACCATGTGCAGAAAGCAGAAACTGAATCCCTTCCTTATACCTTATACAAAAATTAACTCCAGATGGATTAAAGATTTAAACATAAGACCTAACACCATAAAAACCCTAGAAGAAAACATAGGCAATATCATTTAGGACATAGGCATAGGCAAGGACTTCATGACTAAAACACCATAAGCAATGGCAACAAAAGCCAAAATAGACAAATGGGATTTAATTAAACAGTTTCTGCACAGCAAAAGAAAGTATCATTAGAGTGAAACAGCAATCAACAAAATGGGAAAAAGCTTTTGCAATCTACCCAGAATCTGCAAGGAGTTTAAACAAATTTACAAGAAAAAAACAACCCCATCAAAAAGAGGGTGAAGGATATGAAGAGACACTTCTCAAAAGAAAACATTTATGTAGCCAACAAACATATGAAAAACTGCTCATCATCACTGGTCATTAGAGAAATGCAGATCAAAACCACATTGAGATACCATCTCGTGCCAGTTAGAATGACGATCATTAAAAAGTCAGGAGACAACAGATGCTGGAGAGGATATGGAGAAATAGGAATGCTTTTACTGTTGGTGGGAGTGTAAATTAGTTCAACCATTGTGGAAGACAGTGTGGCAATTCCTCAAGGATCTAGAAATAGACATACCATTTGACCCAGCAATCCCATTACTGGGTATATACCCAAAGGATTATAAATCATTCTATTATAAAGACACATGCACACCTATGTTCACTGCAGCACTGTTTACAATAGCAAAGACTTGGAACCAACACAAATGCCCATCAATCATGGGCTGGGTAAAGAATATGTGGCACATATACACCATGGAATACTATGCAGCCATAAAAAGGGATGAGTTCATGTCCTTTGCAGGGACATGGATGAAGCTGGAAAGCATCATTCTCAGCAAACTGACACAAGAACACAAAACCAAACACCGCATGTTCTCACTCACAAGTGGGTGTTGAACAGTAAGAACACATGGACACAGGGAGGAGAACATCACACACTGGGGCTTGTTGGGGGGGTGGGGGTCTGGGGGGAGTGGTGAGGGGAGAGATAGCAGGGGGTGGGAGGATTGGGGAGGGATAACATTGGGAGAAATACCTAATGTAGGTGACAGGGGGATGGATGCAGCAAACTACCATGGCAGGTGTATACCTGTGTAACAAACCTGCATGATCTGCACATGTACCCTGGAACTTAAAGTCTAATATGTAAAAAAAAAATCCTTAAAAAAAAAAAATATATATATATATATATATAGAGAGAGAGAGAGAGAGAGAGAGGTTTAAGATATATATATATATATATATATATATATAGATAGATAGATAGATAGATAGATTTGGCTCCTCCCAAAGAAGACAACATTTTGGTTATAAATTAAAACCACCTAAACAACACTTCACATTCACTTACTCTTCCCCAATTACATAATATTGATTGCATCTTTAAACAGTATATATTTGGAAAGATACAAAATCATTAACATTAGCTTTCTTATTGCATCAAATGATCAACTTGGCTGGGAAAGGACCATGTCTCTGTCAATTCTGAATATACTTTCATATATTTTGTCCTTTCTATAGAAATAAATAAGGGAAAGGAATTTGGAAAGGAGAAAGTTATTTGGAGGAAAAAAACCATTGGCTTTAGTCCAACCATACATAAGTAGAAATACGTCTGATATAACTTTTAAAAACTAGACAATATAAGAATGAAACAAGATCTAGTGACAATCAGGAAGGAAATTCTAAACTTCAAAAGTGAGCTAAGAGACTTTACTCATTAAAAACATCAAATTAAAATAATCTTACTAAAGGTGTGAGAGATAGTAAGAAAGAATAATAATGCCACAATCATTGTAAAATAAGAAATGGAAAACAGTATGTGAGCAACCTGTGCTGATATGTATTATGCTGACCCGATATATTTTTAAAAACATATCATATTATATAGTCGTGCTGTTTCATTGTGTGTCAGAGAATTTGGATGTTAATAACAGTTATTCTCCATCATGTTTAGCACGTCATATAAATATTTATATTAGTTCCTTTATACCATTTGATTAAAGATATACTAATCAAGATGAAATGAGCCGACCAAGATTACTTGAGAATGCTCTCAAAATAAATTTCCTGACACTTTAAATAGAGCATCATATTATGTATAAGTGGCATTCTTTTCCCCACCCTCGCTTGTAAATAGTCCCTTACTTTAAAAAAATTTCCTAGACTTGCGAATTATTTAGATGCGCTTGATATACTGCACAATATCCACCAAAATGCCACAATCTAGCCTAAATCCTAGTTAAAAAAAAAAAAAAGAAAAGAAAAACAGGAAAGGAAGAGAACAGTGATAGAGGAGAACATGGGAGATGTGGGAGATGTGTGGGAAAATCAAACTCATAAAAGAATTCCTGTTCTCAACCATGCTGACTTTAATTCATTTCTAAGCTCCTTGATATTAGCTTAGCCAGTGACCAGGCAGCACTCTCACTGCTAATGGTCACATTTATAGAGAAGTATATAATTACTATACTTTTATAATATAGGATTATGATTCTTACAGTAAAAATCCAACTCAGCCTATTCCCCCTTGTATTTCAGTTACCTAAAGCATCATGTTAGGGGGAAAGGAGTTTGTTACATGTTCGTTTTTTTTAAAAAATTCACTTCTCATCATTTAAATTTAAAGAATCTGTTTTAAACTTAACAAGAAACAGTTTTGAGGTTTCTTGTCACTATTAGGTCCAAAACTGGGTAGAATATGCTCTTCTAAATGAGACATGGGTGAAAGTGTAGTAATGGGCCTGCATGGCTGGAACAGAGCTGGCTGGTCTGCCTGCCACAACCTTGTTGAGAAAGCGGAATAAGAAAGAGCTAACGTGATTTTTAAAGAAGTGCATATGCTCAGTGATGGTTTCTGCCAGATTTAGCTATATGCAATTTCTTTTATGTTTTCAGAATTGGGCCATTTGTTATTCTGCTCCATGAAAATTAATTAGACACTAATTAAATCCCAGGCATGTGAGCAAACCATGGCTTCGTGGTGCTTATAATCTAGTGAGAAAAACAAACATTAATGAAACTAGCACACATATAAATATATGCTTTTTATATATAGCAACAAATATATTGTTGGATACTATGAAGAATTACATATGTAATACTGTGAGAATATAAAGCAAAGGTGTTTGGCCTGACCTATAAGGTCATTATTTAGTACATAACATGTTGTGCAGATTTGTAGCCTAGAAGCAATAGACTATATAATATAGGCTAGGTGTTTAGTCAGCTGTACTATTTAGGTTTGTGTAAATACAGTCTACAATGTTTGCACAATAATCATATTTCTTAATCACTCATTTCTCAGTAAGTATTGTGTCATTAAAAGATGCATGCCTGTATTATACACAACAGAATTGAAAGTAAATTACCAGAGACAGAAGGAAATTATACACTTACTCTTCCATGTCAATGGGTTCTGCATGGATAGATTCAACCAACTATGGATAGAAAATACTCATTTTTAAACGGATGACTGCATTTCTATTGAACATGTAAGACTTTTTTTTATCTCTTGTCATTATTCCCTAAACAATACAACAATTATTTACATAACATTTGTATTATAGTAGGTATTATAAATAGTCTAGAGATGATTTAAAGCATAGAAGAGGATATGCCTAGGTTCTATGTAAGTACTATGCCATTTTATATAAGCGACTTGTATTCTGGTACCCATTGGGGTCCTGGAACCAATCCTCCATGAATATAAACGGATGAATATATGGTGATAAAATAGTCAATCTACAAAAAAAGACAAAGTGAACCTAAATGTTTATGTACCATACAACAGAACTGCAAAATGCATGAAGCAAAAATAATACGCATGATGAAAAAAATAAATAAATCTTTAATTATTATAGTTGAAGGTTTTAACACTCTTCTCTCAACAATTGATAGGATAGACAGAAAAACAGCAAGGGTACAGTAGAACTCAACAACACCACTGCTAAACAGAATATAACTGACATTTATTGAACATTTTCCTCAACAACAGCAGAGTACATCTTCTTTTCAAGTACTCATGAAACATAAACCAAGACAGATCACATCCTCAGCCATGAAATAAATGTCAACACATTTTTAAAAACTGAGATAACACAGAGTGTGCTTTCCAAATACAATACAATCAAGTAAGAAGTCATCAATAGAAAGTAACAGGAAAATATTCTAACATTTGAAAACTAAGCCACACACTATAAAGCAACTCATGGCTCAAAAATGAAATCTCAAGGGAAATCAAGAAATGCAGTGAACTGAATGAAAATGAAAATACATCAAAAGTTTTGAGACACAGCAAAAGCAGTGCTGGGAGGAAAATCTGTAAGATTAAAAAGACTATAGTAGAAAATAAGAAAAGTTGCAAATCAATAATCTAAGCTCAAGAATCAAGAAAAAGAAGAATGAAATAAACCCAAAACAACTAGAATGAAAGAAATAATGAAGACAAAAACAGATATCAGTAAATTTGAAAAAAAGAAAGAAAAAGCAATGAAACAAAAAGCCTATTCTTTAAAACTACTAATAAAATTTTCAAACCCCTAGCAAAACAAAGAAATAAAAAGAAAGACAAAGATGTATGCCTTCTTTTGTAAAGTATCTTTTCATATCCTTCGCCCACTTTTGAATGACCTTGTTTTTTTCTTGTAAATCTGTTTTAGTTCTTCGTAAATTCTGGATATCAGCCCTTTTGTCAAATGGGTAAGCTGCAAAAATTTTTTCCCATTCTGTTGGTTGCCGATTCACTCTAATGACTGTTTCTTTTGCTGTGCAGAAGCTGTGGAGTTTGATTAGGTCCCATTTGTCTATTTTGACTTTTGTTGCCAATGCTTTTGGTGTTTTAGTCGAATCTTAATTTGAATGATTTATCCATATGGGAACATTTCTAAATAAATTTCATAGTATATTAATGACTAATTATTTAAAGAAAAAAACAGGCTGGGCATGGTGGCTCATACCCATAATTCCAGCAATTTGGGAGGCTGAGGCAGATGGATCACCTGAGGTCAGCAGTTCAAGACCAGCCTGACTAAAATGGTGAAACCCCGCCTCTACCAAAAATACAAAAATTAACAGGGCATGCTGTCATGCACCTGTAATCCCAGCTACTTGGGAAGCTGAGACAGCAGAATCGCTTGAACCTGTGAGGTGGAGGTTGCAGTAAGCCAAGATCGTGCCATTGCACTCCAGCCTGTGTGACAGAGCAAGACTCTGTCTCCAAAAAAAAAAAAAAAAGCATCAAAATGGAATGATATTTTTCAAAAGAATTTTCTGAAACTCTTGTTGGATCTATTCGAGATTTGGAAAATAACCTTAACGGTGTTTTAAAGTTGAAATTAAATTTATAATGTTATTTCTTGAACAATGTAACTCATAAACTGATAATGTAGGATTAAGTTATAAAAATAACAACAGGCATACTACTCCTTCACTGCAGTTCCACCCTGAGTACAAATAGTTAAATTCTAAAGAATAACCTTGCAGTCAATCCCTTAAATGTTGTTATGATTTGAGGTTCTATTCTAGTCATCTCTCAGATACTTCCCTGAACCTTTAGTAAATCACATTGTCCTATGAACATGGTTGCATAAGTAACAATTATTTTGACATCTATTTATGAATTTTCTAGACTGAGTACAGATTTACTTATAAGATGCTATTATTTCTAGAGAAAATATAATTTTTTGCCCAATTCTAATTTTAATCCTATAATAAACACCACAAGAGCACAGAACCAATGCAGAAAACCATTTTCATGGTATATTCCTCCTGGAGTCAATAATATGCATCTTGGGAGTTTGGCTTCACTGATTCAGAGGTACTTAGATGGTAAATGCTGCTATTTCTAAGGAGAAGCTCATCTTCCCATTAAATTCAATCTATCTACAAAAGTGAGCAGAAGTTTAAGTCAAGGGTGAAAAAGTGCCTCTATTAGGTTATAATTAGGCTATTCAATGTCTGATAGAGAATTAAAAGCAGTGAAAATTTAAAACACATTTTCTTCATGGACAGCCATAAAATTATAATTGTGAATAATATTAAGTTATGTCTATGGGTATCATTTTTTCCAGAATCTGAAAATAATTCTAGAATTAATATGACCTTTGTTATTCAAAATGACTATCACATCTAGTCATTTTTTAAAATAACTTGAATAGTATTATAAGAAAAAGAAACAGAGCCAGAAAGAGGTTTTGAAGACCTAAGCACTGAAGAGAATATAGTTTTCCCCTGCTTTGGTTTAAAATAAAAAATATATAAAGTAATTGTCAAGAACGACAAAATTTTCTGATTTTTTCATGAAAATTACTTCAATTTTTTTTTATTTTTTATTTTTATTTTTATTTTTTTTTTGAGACAGGGTCATGCTCTGTAGCTTAGGCTGTAGTGTAGTGGCCCAATCTCAGCTAACTGCAGCATCCACCTCCTGGGTACAAGTGATTCTTCTGTCTCAGCCTCCTGAGTAGCTAGGCTTATAGGAGCAAGTAATGGCACCACACCCGGCTAATTTTTGTATTTTTAGTAGAGACGTGGTTTCACCATGTTGGCCAGGCTGGACTCGAACTCCTAACCTTAGGTGATCCACCTGCCTCAGCATCCCAAAGCTCTGGGATTACAGGCATGAGCCACCATGCCCAACTGAAAACTACTTCAAATTTTTTGAAGTACCAAAAATAAAATTATTTCAAAAACATATTTAGTGTCTTGAATTTCTGCGGCGTGCACTTGGCCTTTCTGGGAATTAGATGAATTGCCATGCTAAGAGATATTCTTCTATTCAGTCTGAAGGACTAGGAAGTTACACATAATAGTCTTTGTTTTGTTGGGAGGATGGGCACTCTGTGGTTACAAGGGTGGTTACAAATGGGCCAAACGAGAGAAATAACAATCTTATAAACTTCCCTTTGCTACTGCTATTATTATAGTCTTAATGAAAAGTCACTAGATGCTACTGGACCAAATGAGAAGTAGTCACTGTATCAATTTAGTCCCATAATAAGTTGGCATAATCCATTTTTAACAGTTCTTACAAAGTTAGAAGTCTATAAAAGATGGCACTTCTAAGATATAATACGAAAACCTTTGGCCATTGGGCATTCAAATCCAAGCTGATTAGTTCTCTCTATATATCAGGTCTGGAACACATGTTTTATCATGAACGGATAATGTAGTAGGTGGCTTCTTGGACTGAATGTGGCCAGTATTATATGTCTAATGATTTTTCCTTCCTAACTTTATAGCTTAGATTTTCTTTCATGTCTGACAAATTCGACTATTCAAATTTTACTAATGAACTTAATATTTTTCCACTGAGGAAAAAGATTGGTTCATTTTACTTAAAAATAAAGACAATTTTCCTTAGGGAAATGTATGAGATGTTAATTCTTCATAGTCTACATTTATGTTTTCAAAACTCCATTCCTTTTGGCTGACAGTATGAAAATTAGGTATTCTTGTCAAATAATGTATCTGTGTGGGAATGTGCACTGACTAAAAGCTGTTATGTAGTTGAAGGCACACAGACCCTGGGTCAGAAGTTCTGAATTCTAGTTCTCTTCTGCCACATTTAGTTGCATGAATTTGGGCAACAAAAGCTCCCCTCACTCAGTTTATTTTTTTGTAGAAGGTTAATAAATGCTAAATTAACACTAAAGTAATAATATTTGAAGCGATAGGTTAAATCACTGAAAAAAAATTGAATAATTTCAAATTTAGGGGCAATTAAGAAAAATATTTATTGATGGTAGGAAAAATAGACTTAAATTAGAAGTTAATATTGCTGTAAGTAAATCTAGAAATTCAAATTGCTAAATAATTATATTTGGACAGAATCGTGAGTTTTAAAGTTGCTAATCATATAGCTAGGTAAAAAAAATAACTAGGGTATTAGTTGATTGTTGCTTTTCTATTAGTGAACAGTGTGTTTTTATTGCTTAAAATAATCATGAATGTTTATGTTACATTTGTAGTAATGTTGAGAACAGAGATCATTATCTCATGAAATGAGATGCTACCAGAATCACTGCAGCAACTTTCAAAGTCATAAGATGATTCCCTGTCTTATTTGTGTCCCCTCTAATTCATTTACCACAACTATGAAGTGACATTTTGAAATTTGAACATGAAGCTCTCCGACTTAAAATCAGTCTACAGTTCCCTAATACTTTAGGCAAAAGTGTCTACGTTATCAGCATAACACATACATCCCCTTATGGTAGGACTCCTGTTAAATCTCCTGGCCTTATCTATGCCCATTCCCCCTGCTATCTCTCACCCTGGACACCAGTCATGACATACTATCTTGCCTGGCTGTCTGAGTTCTTCATGTCTTCACCACAGTGCATCCCCTTCCAGGATTTGCCTCATCATTCTGTTCCAGTCCTCACTCTTGATTTAACATGCTTAACATAATCCTTATCATCTTTAGAGAAGCAACTTAATCACTATCTTCTCTAAGAGCTACTTTGTGATAATGGACCACTTGACCACTCTTAATCTTTCAATATGCCCTGTCCTAGTATCTGCAATATATTATTTTCTGACTACTAGTGTATAAGCATCTTTTAGATATCATGTCTTTCTGACTTTTTGTATCCCCAGCAACCAGCTTATTCTCAGGACATACTGAATGCTAAATATGTGGTGGGTAGATATGTGTTTTAAGACGAATGTATAAATAAATTCTATGTAATATCAGTGGATAATACCAAAGAGTGTAAGTTTGGCAGGACAAATTTTACAGTACATTGTTAACAATAAAAGCGTTTTATAAAAAGAATGGATATTTATCTGGCAGTTAAATTGTAGAAAAGATTGCTTCACTGCATGAGGTTTTGGATTGGATAGTATCTAAATAATAACCATCGTAATAACATACTAGTAGCAATGGATTTATTCCTTTATCACCTCTCACAACAATTAATGAATGCTTACTGTGGACCAGGGACTGTGCTAAGTATTTTTAAAAATGATCTCATTTACCAGAAGGAAAAGGAGGGGGTCCTCAGATATATAAATTGACTTGTCTTTGGTGCAGCATGACTAAGTAAAAAGAAATTTAATTTAATCTATTATTTCTGAACTTTTGCCTTTCCAAGTACTTTGCCAAATCGCTGCATTACTATAGCAACTTAGCTCCCCAGAGTCCTGACACCACAGAATCTCTCACCTGTTGACTGTGTAGCACAAAAAAACTGAGAAAACTAGGGCGAAGACTTAGGCCAAAGTCAAGGGAAAAGGGAAATTGAGGGGACATCACGAAAATAACATGGATTCCTGAAATTCTGAGATTTGAGGGAAGAGGAACAGGGGCTTAGAGATTCAGGTAAATGAGAGAGAGAGCAAAAGGTCTACACCTTTTGGTGGAACTAGCTGACTTTTAACCTCTTTAAAAAAAGAGCAGTTTTTTCTTCCAGATTTCAGCAACAAAGAGGTCTCTTTGATCTCTTTCATCCATTTGGCACCACTCCCAACCCCACTCATTTTATCTACACCCTCGTGTCTAAAATTATTTTTAATTAGAAAGAAAGCTTTTCAGTTTATGATAAAACATAAAAGTTGGGGAATTATGCCTTGGTCCCACAATAACCCTTAAAGTTATTACATTGTTAACATCTAAATGTTGTGTTTTATTTTTTCCCAGAAAGTAAAATGATTGCCAGACTGTACTACCTCATTTTCTGGACACATTTATAATATATTTGTCTTCCTACCTCTTGTATTAGCCTCGAGAACAAAAAGAAGAAATTTGAGTTTGAGGTCAAGCTTTAGAAGTAGTAAGAAAGGAATACATTAGACCACGAGACATAATGAAAGTGAATCTTCCAAATGCCATTATTGCCACTCTAACTGAGGCAAGAAATAATATGCCTTGGAGATTGCAGAGAAAGGCATATAATTCATTAGGACTCAGTTACAGTTCTGATTACTCAACCTCACTCTAGGAATTCCATTCTTCTTCCCAACCATGATATTCTGCTTCTCCAATCTCTCCCTAATGACACGTATACTTAGCTCCATAATGAATTTTCTTTACCAGGATAGGGTTTTATTAGAAACTCATTCTTAGTAATACTTCTCATTGTTTAAAATTTGTATTTTTTTAATACTTCAAATTATAATGACCGTAATTTAAACTAGATTCTGACTCATTCTGAGGTGAGTGAGAAAAGGTAAGCATGACCATTGTTTTCTACTTCTCAATAGTTTGTGAATCTCATCATGTGGTAATATTTGATTTTTTAAAAGAGTTTTTTTTTTTGCTAACAAAGTATAAACTACAAATATCAAGGTGATTCTAGATATTTGTAACAGATTACTTATAAAATTTTGTTGTATTTTTTCCCGTCAGAATGCCCTGGAGTCATAAACTTCATAAACTTTATTTAATTACAATTTTAATAGTGTGTATATTTTATATGCTCTCTGCTGCTCCCATCTCCCCTTTAAATGGCACCCATACTAAGCTGGGTGTGATTTATATGATAATATTAGTAAATAGAAAAGTTGATGTTGACCAGTAGATTGATCTGTGGATGTTAAATATCATTTCTGGAAATATCAGGTACAATGCATAATTGTTTTCTTAAATGTATCTGAATTATAGTCATGTTTCAGTATGACCATGGACAAAATTCACCATCTCTTACAAAGGAATTCAGTTTGGTCTGACTAATATAGTTATCTTTGTACCACGTAACACAACTCTCAGTCCAAAAGTCAACCTCTCACATGCTTATTCTGATTTTCATGACCCTCAGTCCTAGCTAAGATCATCAAAAGGATTATCTGTGGATGCAAATAGGCTTAAGTAGTGAAATTATTTTTTAAAGGAAATCTCTAACAGAAATCAAAAGGTAATTTTTTCATAATAATGTAATGTCTGACTCAGTTGAACATGCAATAGTCTCTCTGACAAAGTAACTACAGTAAAAGAAGACAGAGAGGCTCCATTTACACAGGAGATAACTTGGTGTACAACCACTTTATTGACTGGCTTTAATGTGCACACTGGTTCCTGGAAAATAAAGCACATATATCAGGTTTTGGAGATGTGATGTGCTCCCCTTCAGGTTCTGACTGAAATGGGCCTCACTGTCTCAGGCTCTAATTCTGGAGAGTTTCATTGTTGTTAGAATATAAATCATCAGAGAAGAAAAGTCAAATACAAAAATATTCTTTGACACTCTAGAGTAACCCTAGAGGTTACTAGAGATGATAGTGTTGTATATGC
This sequence comes from Aotus nancymaae, assembly GCF_030222135.1. Lineage (NCBI taxonomy): Eukaryota > Metazoa > Chordata > Mammalia > Primates > Aotidae > Aotus > Aotus nancymaae. The sequence goes on along the minus strand of NW_026988419.1, from coordinate 44,288,154 downwards.
TTCTTAGGACCCATGATGCAAACATGCGCCTAAGAGTTGATATATTTTACATTAACTGATCAAAGTGTCACAATCCAAAGATATCTCTCTAAGTTTTTATAATATTTTTAAGGTTTCAAGTAATTCAAATCAAATGTTAAGATTTCTCTTTGAATTTCTTAACTTAATAAACTTATTCAATTGCCTATTCAACAGAAAGCACTCTAGGGTTCCAAGAGGATAAATATATAGCCAGCTTCTAGAAATATATCCTATTTAAATCAACTACATAAAATCACACTAAAATAATTACTCACATAAACTAGATATATAGAGTTAGTATAGTATTTGAGTCTTTGTTCATAACAAACTTTATAAAGTTTTATTGTTAGCTATTCTTTTTTCTTAAAGATCAAAGATTCACATTTCTAGTATTTCTCAGTTATTCAATATCCATGAACTATTAAAAGAGATGAAAAAGAATTTTTTTAATTTTTAATTTTCAATTTTCTTTTAAGTTCAGGGGTACATGTGCAGGATGTGCAGGTTTGTTACATAGAAGAGCCTGTTGGAAGGTTGAGGGTGGGAGGAGGGAGAGAATCAGGAAGAATAGCTAATGGATGCTTGGCTTAATACCTGGGAAATAAATCTAAAATATGTGTAGTCCTTTAATGATATTCTTGAGGACAGTACAGAGCCATCACTCTTAGATGACTAAACACATGCCTGAAGTTCAGAGGCTGACATAAACCTGCCCTTAATTTTTCCCCCAGCAACATAATCATCCATATCATGATCACATCAGATGGGCAACAGAGACTGCCTGATCTCTTTAGTCAGCCTCTTTCTACTTCCATCTTCTAGGTTTTCTAGCTTACAATTATTTGCTTTTTAAACTACTTGAAGTATATTACTTTAGAAATACAATTTATAAATATTTAGGAGTTCTAATTTTAATTTCCAAGTATCCTTCAATGATTAGTTAACATATTTTCCTATGTAACCCAAATGTTCCAAATCCTCTCGCTTTCATCTAATGTTACTGTATGAAGTCCAGAACCCTTGGCCGTAATTCCAGGGATTACTGAGATACATATTTTTGTCTCTTCGTCACTCCTCTCTCTTCTGAACTTCTGGCTTTTCTTTAATCACCACTGCCTCATTGCTCATTTGCTCACACTGGGTGTTGTCCTCTCCCTATACCTCTTGGTCCCATGTTGGAACATAAACTGTCCCTAAGGCTCTATTAACCCACAGTTATTGTGTGTGTCTGACTGCACTGAAGCTTTAGAGATGATGGAGGAGAATCACAATATAGGACATTAAATAATCTAAAACTGGATATAGGTATCATGTTTCTTAAGTTTTCCAGTCATTCCCATAAAAGGGAGCTCTTCTGTGCCTGTCCCCGTTCTGAAGTATAAGCCTGGTTGCTCAGAACTGAATGATGCCCACTGCTTACCATCCCCACTCCCCACCCACTAAACAGCAACTTGTGGAATAAATCAAACAAAAACGAAACATTCTCTCTCCAAGGTTAATATCTTTTACTTCATTACACAGGGAATGTCTGTATTTTCTTAACTTTTCCCTATAGGATGCTTCACTTTCTGCAACTAAAAAGCCTATTAAAGAACTCCCCTAATACAAGAACAACATTCCCCAGAAGTAAATTCTGTCATGACAAAAGATGGAAAGAATATACAGACAATGTTCCACCATTGTTTGTTTGTTTGTTTGAGATGGAATTTCACTTTTGTTGCCCAGGCTGAAGTGCAAAGGCACAATCTCAGCTGACCGCAATCTCTGTCTTCCGGGTTCAAGTGATTCTCCTGCCTCAGCCTCCCAAGTAGCTGGGATTATAGGCATGTACCACCACGCCCGGCTCATTTTGTATTTTTAGTGGAGACTGGGTTTCTCCACGTTGGTCAGGCTGCTCTTGAACTCCCAACCTCAGGTGATCTGCCCGCCTTGGCCTCCCAAAGTGCTGGGATTACAGGCATGAGTCACTGCGCCCGGCCACAATTTTTTAATTTAATGACATTTTTCCCCTCCTCTTTTCACATCAATTTGCATTTCTCTGTTTGTATAATCTCTATTTTTCTACTTAGAATTTCTAAGAAATGATAATCTCTGGGAAAGATTGGCAGCCAGAAAATCATCTGAAATAAAAATGAGTCACTTGGAAGTGAAGGACTGGCCTGACTGGGAGGAGTTAATTACACATGATACAAGAGACACTCAAACCCAAACTTTATATTGGTCTGAGAGCTTTGATCACTTGTGTCATGAATAACTAGGCTAACGTATGTAATATGAACATATCTACAGGTTCCTTACTTTTTGTCTTTGAGCCCAGAGTTGAAAATAAATCCTTGGCAGTGATCCATTTGCTTCCCTCTCTGTAAACCAACTTCATTTGTCAGGGTTCTGAAGCCAAAGTTATCTCCAAATCAAAAGGCAATAAATACCCCAGGTCAAAAAGCTGCAATCACAGAAAGCTATTTTTAGCTCCAGAATTTTCTCCTCTTTCTCTGATTCCCAAAATCCCTCCAGTTTTTCTTTTTGTCTCTTTCCATTTCTCTTTTTTTCTCTCCATTTCTCCACTCTCTGTTTCCTAACACATGGTTTTAAGTTGAGATAAAAGAGAACAAAAAGGAAGGCTGCAATGTTCATTGTCATTTTCTTCCCTAAGATAGGCATTTATACCACACTTTACAACATTTTCCCAGCTCCAATAGATTTTCTTTTTTCATGATGACTTTGTAAAACTGCATTCCTAAGGTAGTTCATCACTGTTTTTTTACTTCATGCTCTTGAAACTTTCCAGAACCTTTACCAGAGGAGGCCTCAGTAAATGGAGTTAGCATTTGAGCTCCACAGAGTCAGAGTCAAAAATAACAGTAGTCACGTGGTCAACAGTATTTATACAATACTTAATCATCTGAGCTCACAAGATAAAGAGGAGGCATTTTACTGTTCATAACATGTTCAGAAAGAGTGAGCTTGTAACAAGCTTTTTAATACCTGTCACTTAAAGTAACACTAGGTTCTTCTCAAAGGAGAATTCTACATTGATTTAAACTTACTGACATACAAAGTACGCATCATGGATGTATTTGATTACATAACTACATAGCCTTCATAATGGACCTGTATCCCCTTTCTTCACACAGAAGTAGCTCTGCTTCTAGGCAGCATTGATCACAGTATGAAAAGCAAAATTACTATCTTTTTTTTCAAAATAAGTTTTATAAAGTAATTAAAATAACTAGATAATCTCAACTTATAGCTCGGAGGCTCTTGTGGAGATAGTTTTTTTTTTTTTTTGAACTTTTAGAATAGGATTTATGTCTGTGTTACTTTTCTGAAAGATCTGAAATGAGTTTTGTCTTTTTTTTTTTTTTCCCAAAGAGCTACGTGGCATATCTTCATCCTCAGATTCACTTTTGCCCTTGGACTCTTTCTCACCCTTCTCCTTAGGGCGATGGGGGAAACAAAAGTACTATTTCAGCCAACCAACTTTATTAAAGCTTTCTCATCTATGAGGCATGAGAATATGTTTGTGAATCTGTTTCTCTTTTGTTTGGCAGTGAGAAGTGCAATTGCTCTTTAATTAGAACCTTCTGTGTACCATAAATATGGTTTAACCAAGTGTTTAATCTAACTCCAATGCAAGTGCAAATTGGCAAAAGGGGTCAAATGAAAATTTTATTTAATTATAAGACAAGTTAGGAATAGCTAAATGCCAGCCACCAGTGATTCACTGAGTTGGGATCTTTGCTAATAATTAGAGTAAAAAAGGGGGGAGTAATAAACGGAGTGTACTGGAAATCACAGTTGACAAGATCATGAGACTAAATGCTAGACTTGATGATTCTGGCAATATTTATCTGTGTGGGAATGGGTAAAACTGTCAAGATTATTGAAGCTTGATATTTTTATCTGTAAAAATTAGGAGTAATATTTCTAAAATATTTCACTATATAACTTAAAAGATTACACCTAGCTCTCAGATCCTGTAATTCTAATCAACACATAGAAAGACATGAAAAAAAACAGAAAGAGGTATGTATTAATGATTGGTTATTGTAAGAATTTATGGATTTGAGAAATACATATTCAGTCTTTACTTTATCACCGATGTTTTGCTTTCATGTTGTTTTAATAAAAGTGTTTGCTGATGTTGTCAAGGGATTTCCTCACTAAAATACAATCAAGAGATATCTCTGAGTGTCATTTCTCTTCTAATTGAAATTCCATCACATTAATCTCCTACAACTAACCGAAAATAGCAATGTTACTCAAAAATAGAAAGAAATATATCTAATCAAACTTCATTGAAAATGACACAATTACCTCCCTTCCCTAACGTTTGGCAATGTAAGCAAAATCCAAGAGCTGTATCTTTTGTTTTTCTTTGTGTTAGTTCCTGTTCATGTGTGGGAGAACATTGGTCAGTGACTCACATTACTGACACACAGCCAGCACAGCTGGATAGGCACAGAATGCATTTCATGATAAAAAGGACAAAGAAAGAAAGAGAGAAAAGTTTATGTGTTTGGTTTATTCTTGCTAAAAAGCAAGAACCAAATTTTTCTAAACAAACAGCTTCAAAGAAAAACAGTTTTGAGGACTAATTAAAAATTACTCTAATAACTTTTAATATGTAAAATACTTATTTAAGGCAGCTATTCCCTGTGGAAATCTCACCCTCTTCCACAAAAAAGAATCAGCAATTTATGACTATCATGAGAGTAAAATTCTAGTCAGAATTTAGAGGTACACACAACAAAATAAAAATGCTCCACAATAGTTTTGAACTCTTTACATATGCTCTTTACATATGCATCTTTATATATATACATATGTATCTTCATATATACATATATATACACATATATATCAAAGATATATATATATATATATCTTTAGAGATCTGATAAATGAATGGACTCAAATATCTGCACTCCAGCTTTGAAAATGTGAGTCAGCTGACACATAACGATGTCAAAGAAGATACATTTTTACAGAAGAACTTTTCATGAATAAAATTACATTTCCCAGTCCATTCATTGTAAATGACATTGTCACTTATTGTATATTTTATCTATGCTGTATAGAAGTTAAATTAAGTTGTTTGCTGTATAGTTAAGTTAAAACTGAAGTTTTTAGGATATGAGGTAGTATACAGCATGTCTATTAGCAATAGAAAAAAAATCCTCTATAAATGTAAGAGGAAAGGTCACTTCTTCAGACTATGTTAGAGTAGTCTGGCTTAAATCTTATCATTGAGAAATGAGTGCCATAGCCAACCCACTATTTTGACAGAGCTCAGCTGAATTTTTCCTTCTAGTGATGAGAAACCATGCCACATCGTCTACTCCAGCCATCTTCACACTTGTGGAGAGAAATTCAGTAGTGATACATCTGAAGTGAGATGAAAGATGTGTTAGTTTAACAACTGATGCAGAATTTCTCTTTTAAGGAAGATACTGTGTTTGTGGAGGTAAATAACTTGGAAGGTATTTAGAAGTGGAAAGTGAGACCTTAAGGGCAGGAGAAACTGGGCCCATGGCAAGAGACACAACTAAACTGCTTTGTATTAAAAATTGATAGGAACTTGGAGAGAGGAAATAAAAACAAGAGTAATCAACAAAAGATGATTTAACCTATGTGATTGGAACCTGGAGCCCAAAATATGGAAGGAGGTAGGGAACTTTGGGAATATCAATATCGAACATGGAATATTAAATAATGAGCCTTTTGGCAGTAGAAATCTCTATATCCCCTATTATTCAGTAGTCCTTTATGCATATAAAAGTTTTCTATTAGTCGTTTGGTATAACTAAGAAAAAGTATAGTGATCCACATTAAAATAATGTAATGCAAAACATAATAACATATAGTGGACATTTAGATGATCCCTAAAATGATTCACAGTAAGCAAGACTTAAGAACTGAAAGTGATCATAAATTCTAATGAAATTTGAAAATTCTCAAGATATAGTCTGAACTCAATGGAAAATACATTGAATCAATCTTATTTGATCTCAAAAGACAGGAAAAATGCTGTTGAAATTTAGTTTACATAATTATTTCCTCTTTTTCTGGATGTCCTTAAAGCTATTACTTGGCATGATCCTAAAATCATTGTTTTAAGAGAAAATCTATTGTAGAAAAATACAAGCTTTGGGAATAAATTAAAATGTTTAGAGGAATTTACATATCTCTATAAAATTTTACATATATGCCAAATTGGTCCCCAAGCTAAAACTAGTGACATATTAAAACCAATACATTTACAATGAAATATAACACTTTTTCTAAGACTATAATTTGTGACAATTCAGCAAGTGATAAATTGGAAAACATGGATGATAGGTACGGGCAATTTAAAGCTCAGTCTGGATAAACAGTGATGATTAATCTTAAGAGGATTTCCAAAACTCAGACAATAAATGATTAAAAATCAGCTTCTACAATAGTCAGTGGTGGCTGAATTTAAGATATTTAAACAAGCATTGGGAAATACAACGGAGCCTACTGTAGGCATGGACAGTGAGAGAAGACTTCTGGAGTCAGACAAATTTTCATTCATTCAGATCCCTGTAACATTGTTTACTTTATATTACATGCCATAAATTGACTATGTTATGAAATAGGAAGGGTAATATCTATTTTAAATGTTGTAATAATTATAAACAATGTATAAAGTGTGTGACATAAAGAAGACTGGCAATTTATAGTGACTATTGTATTATTATTTTGATTTTAGTAGTTTTAAGGAAAAGAGAGAATAGCACATACTGGAGAATTTATATGTCAATAATTAAATTTATTTAATATTTTCTATTATACATTTACCTAAAAAATATAGGGCTGGTGCTTCCATGTTTGTATGGAATAACAGTACTTAAAATATATGAAGCAAAATATTACTGAAATACAGGGATAAACTTGTAATTATCATCAGAAATGTAAATACTACTTCTAAAATAGGTAGACCTAAATTGGTAAAGATATAAAATGTTTTAACAACACAATCAACTTGACCTAATTAAAATATAAAGTCTATCCCAAATAATTACAAAATAAACATTCTTAATAAGTAGAAAAAACATTCACTAAAAAATATATTTCAAGCCATAGGATAAGTCTGAATAATTTTCAACAACAGAAACCACGCATAGGTCTCTGACTACAAAGGAAGTAATCAATATTGATAAGAATAAAAGTCTCCAATTATTTCTAGGGTAAACAATGCACTTCTAATCAACTCAGGGGTCAAAGAAGAAATCAGAATTTGCACAAAACAGCTGAAAGAATCACTTATCTATTTCTGTGTAGTGATCCACCCCAAAATTTAGTTGCTTAAAATACAACCATTCTCTTAGCTCATAATTCTATGGCTCCATAGTTGGAGCTGGGGAAAAGGGAGTGTTGCTTGAGCAATTCACCTGTTGGTCTCATATGCAGGCAGTTTATATGGAATGTGGATGACTGATTTCTTCTCCACATGGTCTTATTTGCTAGTTAGCTAGTTCAGTTGTCTTTACTTAGCAGTTGTGCATGCCATTTTAAGTAGAATTATTTAAGTTTAAGATAACCAATTGTTTGGTGCTTATATATGGAAATAAAATTCAGTTTAATACCATAATATCCAGAGTACTGCTCAAATTCACTTACTAGTTAAGTAGGTTTTTTCTTGGCAGATATCTCAGGAAACAGGTCAATCACCAGTAGACAGAATTTGGCTCCATCATTTTCAATATTTGCACATTTTTTTTGTCTTGCTTCATGACACTTTGTAGGATCTCTATTGCAAAGTTAGATAGTAGTGGCGTGTGCAAGGTTACTGATTTATTATTGCCTCTCAGCTCCAAATCCACACTTCTTTGTCCTATTCTGTGACACTGTAGCTGGATCATATAAATATTTCTCCTTTGGCAGCTGGCACAATCATTTGCAATATACTTCTGAAGTTTCAAATATTCAGAGAGATGTTACCTGTAGACTAAACACTGCAAAAGTTTGCTGAAGGAAAATAAAGAAGACATAAACAAATTGAGAGGCCCACCACTGTCATGGATTTTTAAAGTTCTATATGTTATCATGTAAAATCTCCCCAAATTGAAATATAGATTAAGTTTATGCTACCCAAAATTTCAGCAAGGCTTTTCTACTGGAATTTGAAAGGGTGATTATATTTACATGTGAAATCAAAGGAAGCGTAATAATTAAATAGTCTTAAAACACAAAAGTAAATGTGTTGGTCTTACATTCTCAACTGCAGAAAAAATCTATTCAACAAATGGTGCTGTAACTGTTGTATATCCATATGCAAACTCAATGAATGTCAAACCTTATCTTATAAAAATTATTCTGAATATATAGTGGAATTAAACATGGAACTGAAAACCAAAGAAAAAATCATGATAAAATCTTTTTTTTTTCCTTGGGTAGGTAAAGATATATTACAAAGGATACAATAAGAATTTGCAATAGAGGACTGGTGTGGTGGCTCATGTCTGTAATCCCAGCACTTTGGGATGCCAAGGTAGGTGGATCACCGGAGGTTAGGAGTTTGAGACCAGCTTGGCCAGCTTGGTGAATTCCCATCTCTACTAAAATAATTTTAAAAAATAGCTAGGCATGATGGTGTGCATCTGTAATCCCAGCTACTAAGGAGGGTGAGCCAGCAAAATCACTTGAACTCAGGAGGCAGAGGTTGCAGTGAGCCATGATTGTGCCATTGCATCCCAGCCTGTATGACAGAGTGAGACTCTGTCTCAAAAAAAGAAAAAAATTAGCAATAGAAAAAAAATGATTGAAATTCCTGGACACTTGCACCCTCCCAAGTCTAAACCAGGAAGAAGTTGAAACCTTGAATAGACCAATAACAAGGGCTGAAGTTGAGGCAGCAATTAATAGCCTACCAACCAAAAAAGCCCAGGCCCAGATGGGTTCACAGCTGAATTCTACCAGATGTACAAAGAGGAACTGGTACCATTCCTTCCAAAACTATTCCAAATAATGCAAAAAGAAGGAATCCTTCCCAAATCATTTTATGAGACCAATATCATCCTGATACCAAAACCAGGCAGAGACTCAACAAAAAAAGAAAACTTCAGGCCAACATTCATGATGAACATAGATGCAAAAATCTTCAATAAAATACTGGCAAACCAATTGCAACAGCACATCAAAAAGCTTATTCATCAAAATCAAGTAGACTTCATTCCAGGGATGTGAGGCTGGTTCAACATATTCAAGTCTATAAATGTAATTCACCACAGAAATGGAACCAAAGACAAAAACCACATGACTATCTCAATAGATGCAGAGAAGGCCTTCGACAAAATTCAACGGCCTTTTATGCTAAAAACTCTCAATAAACTAGGTATTGAAGGAACATACCTCAAAACAATACTATTTGTGACAAACCTATAGCCAATATCATACTGAATGGGCAAAAACTGGAAGGATTTCCTTTGAAATCTGGCACAAGGATGTCCTCTCTCACCACTCCTATTCAATATAGTATTAGAAGGTCTAGCCAGAGGAATTAGGCAAGAAAATAAATAAATAAAGGGAATTGAATTAGGGAAAGAGGAAGTCAAATTGTCTCTATTTGCAGACAACATGATTGTATATTTAGAAGACCCCATTATCTCAGCCCAAAATCTCCTTAAGCTGATAAGCAACTTCAGCAAAGTCTCAGGATACAAAATCAATGTGCAGAAATTACGAGAATTTCTATACACCAATAATAGGCTAACAGAGAGCCAAATCATGACCAAACTCCCATTCACAATTGCTACAAAGAATAAAGTACCTAGGAATACAACTAACAAAGGATGTTAAGGACCTCATCAAGGAGAAATACAAATCACTGCTCAAGGAAATAAGAGAGGACACAAACAGATGGAGAAACATTTCATGCTCATGGTTATGAAGAATCAATATCGTGAAAATGGCCATACTGCTTAAAGTAGTTTGTAGATTCAATGCTATCCCCATCAAGCTACCATTGACCTTCTTCACAGAACTGGAAAAAACCACCTTAAACTTCATATAGAACCAAAAGAGAGTCCACATAGCCAAGACAATCCTAAGCAAAATGAACAAAGCTGAAGGCATCATGCTACCTGATTTCAAACTATACTACAAGACTACAGTAATCAAAACAGCATGGTACTGGTACCAAAACAGAGATTTAGACCAGTGGAACAGAACAGAGGCCCTGGAGGCAATGCCACACATCTACGACCATCTGATCCTCGACAAACCTGACAAAAACAAGAAATGGAGAAAGGATTCCCTGTTTAATAAATGGTGTTGGGAAAACTGGCTAGCAGTGTGCAGAAAGCAGAAACTGAACCCCTTCCTGACACCTTACATTAAAATTAATTCCAAATGAATTAAAGATATAAAAATAAGACCTAACACCATAAAAACTCTAGAAGAAAACTTAGGCAAAACCATTCAGGACATAGGCATATGCAAGGACTTCATGACTAAAACACTAAAAGCATTGGCAACAAAAGCCAAAATAGATAAATGGGACCTAATTAAACTCCAGAACTTCTGTACAGCAAAAGGAGTAATCATTAGAGTGAACCAGCAACCAACAGAATGGGAAAAAATTTCTGCAATCTACCCACCAGACAAAGGACTAATATCCAGAATCTACAAAGAACTAAAATAGATTTACAAGAAAAAAAACAAACAAACCTATCCATAAGTGGGTGAAGGATATGAACAGACACTTTTCAAAAGAAGACACATATCAGGCTAACAAACATGAAAAAATGCTAATCATCACTGATTATTAAAGAAATGCAAATCAAAACCATATTGAGATACCACCTCACACTAGTTAGAATGGCTATCATTAAAAAATCTGGAGACAACAGATGCTGGAGAGGATGTGGAGAATTAGGAACACTTTAACACTGTTGGTGGAAGTGTAAACTAATTCAACCATTGTGGAAGACAGTGTAGCACTTCCTCAAGGACCCAGAAATAGAAATTCCATTTGATCCAGCAATCCCACTACTGGGTATATATCCAAAAGATTATAAATCATTCTATTATAAAGATGCATGCACATGTATATTCATTGCAGCACTTTTTACAATAGCAAAGACTTGGAATCAACCTAAATGCCTGTCGACTGTAGACTGGACAAGGAAAATGTGGCACATACACGCCATGGAATACTATGCAGCAGTGAAAAATGATGAGTTCGTGTCCTTTGTAGGGACATGGATAAATCTGGAAACTGTACCTCTCAGCAAACTGACACAAGAACAGAAAATCAAACACTGCATGTTCTCATTCATAGGCGGTTGTTGAACAATGAGAACACATGGACACAGGGAGGGGAGCATCACACACTGGGGTCTGTTGGAGGGGGCTAAGGGAGGGGTAGTGTTGGGGTGAGGAGGTCGGGAGGGATAACATGGGGAGAAATGCCAGATGTAGGTGACGGGGTGATGGAGGCAACAAACCACATTGCCATGTGTATACCTATGCAACAATCCTGCATGATCTGCACATGTAGCCCAGAGCCTAAAGTACAATTAAAAAAAAAAAAGAAAGAAAGAAAAAGGAAAGCATGTCTTCCCACAGTCCATTGGAAGGAAAAAACAGATTTGATTTTCCCATAGTGCCTGCAGTACCCCTGCCTGGGACGAAGCTAGGTTGATTTGTTTTCCAAGCAACAGGAGTGCCATTAGTGCAGTTGTGTTAATATGCTTCTCCAGTGAACAAACATTCCCAGGCTGAGACTTGGGTCCTGGAAAAAATGAGTCAAATGTGTATTTAATGACCAGGTCTGTATTTTTAGTTTCCATTGTGATTGTGGCATCTATAAATTGAAGATGTTCATTAAATTTAATATGAAATCTTTTTCTATCAAAAAAAGAAAAAAATGATTGATTAGACTTCATAAAAATTAAATGTATGTGTTAATCAAAGATACACTTAAGAAAAAGGACAAGGGGACAGATATAATAGAAAATAATATCTATGTATATATCGGACAATTCAAATCCATGATATATAAAGAATTTATACAGCTCAGTAAGAAAAATACAGAAAATTAAAAAATTATAAAGCAGCTGAACAGGCACATTGGTGATATAAGAATCACCAATACATTCTTTCTGTATCCCAGCAGGAAGTTTTTTTTTTAATTGTACTTTAAGTTCTGGGTACATGTGCAGGTCTTGCAGGATTGTTGCATAGGTACACACATGCCATGATGGTTTGCTGTCTCCATCCTCCCATCACCTACATCAGTCATTTCTCCAAGTGTTATCCCTCCCCAACCTCCCTGCCCCCTGCTGTCCCTTCCTTTGCCCCCTGCCCCCCAACATACCCCTGTGTGTGATGTCCCCCTCCCTGTGTCCGTGTGATCTCATTGTTCAACAACCACCTATGAGCCAGAGCATGTGGTGTTTGGTTTTCTGTTCTTGCATCAGTTTGTTGAGAATAATGGTTTCCAGATTCATCCATGTCCCTACAAAGGACACAAACTCATCATTTTTTGTGACTACATAGTATTCCATGGTGTATATGTGCCACATTTTTCTTGTCCAGTCTATTGTTGATGGGCATTTGGGTTGTTTCCAGGTCTTTGCTATTGTAAACAGTACAGCAGTGAACATATGTGTACATGTGTCTTTATAGCAGAAAGATTGATAGTCCTTTGAGTATCTACCCAGTAATGAGATTGCTGAGTCAAATGGAATCTCTATTTATAGGTCCTTGAGGAATCACCACACTGTCTTCCACAATGGTTGAACTAATTTACACTCTCGCCAACACTGTGAAAGTGTTCCTTTTTCTCTACATCCTCTCCATCATCTGTTGTCTCCAGATTTTTAATGACCGCCATTCTAACTGGCATTAAATGGTATCTCAGTGTGGTTTTGATTTGCATTTCTCTAATTACCAGTGATGATGAGTACTTTTTTAACATGTTTGTTGGCCTCATGAATGTCTTCTTTTGAAAAGTGTCTGTTCATATCTTTTGCCTACTTTTGAATGGGTTTGTTTGTTTTTTTCTTGTAAATCTATTTTAGTTCTTTGTAGATTCAGGATATTAGTGCTTTGTGTGATGGGTAGATTGCAAAAAATTTTCCCATTCTGTTGGTTGTCAGTTCACTCTAGTGATTGTTTCTTTTGCAGTGCAGAAACTCTTAAGTTTAGTTAGATCCCATTTGTCTATTTTGACTTTCGTTGCCATTGCTTTTGGTGTTTCAGTCATGAAGTCTTTGCCTATGCTTATGTCTTGAATGGTTTTGCCTAGGTTTTCTTCTAGGGTTTTTATGGTGTTAGGTCTTATGTTTATATCTTTAATTCATTTGGAGTTAATTTTAGTGTAAGGTATCAGGAAGGGGTCTAGTTTCAGCTTTCTGCAGATGGCTAGCCAGTTTTCCCAACACCATTTATTGAACAGGCAGTCCTTTCCACATTGCCTGTTTTTGTCAGATTTGTCAAAGATCAGATGGTTGTAGATGTGTGGCATTGCTTCCAAGGCCTCTGTTCTGTTCCATTGGTCTATATCTCTGTTTTGGTACCAGTACCATGCTGTTTTGATTACTGTAGCCTTGTAGTATAGTTTGAAGTCAGGTAATGTGAGGCCTCCGGCTTTGTTCTTTTTGCTTAGGATTGTCTTGGCTATGTGGGCTCTTTTTTGATTCCATATGAAGTTTAAGGTGGTTTTTTCCAGTTCTGTGAAGAAGGTCAATGGTAGCTTGATAGAAATAGTGTTGAATCTATAAATTACTTTTGAACCACCTTAGACATGTATGCCACATTCATTCAGGGATTAGTGCAATTCAGTTATTTTTAATCTTTTCATTTGGAAAGAGACATCTGATTTTATCAGAGTAATTGTTGGGATATATGTGTAGTTTCTATGTGTTTATTTTATGTGGAAGTTATAATTTTATATTTTGAAAGAGCCTAAATAATTATTGAAGTGAAGAAGAGGATGCATAGACAGATGACAGATGATACATAGATAAATAGATGGATGTATATGGAGCTAGTTCAAAGACCACAAGAATTACCTTGGCTTTATAAAAAGACTAACAATGAATGTAATATTTTCTACCTCTTTTAATTAAATTTTCTATGTAACATAATTCAATAATATATTTTTGCATGAATTTTCCTTCTAGTTAATATTAATGAGAGGGAATATCAATAAATAAGAAGAGATCCCTGAAAACAAAGAAAAATTAATATGCTTTATCTTGCTTAGCATTCATTACAATGACTTTCATTTTTTAAATCATTTCTCAAGAATTAAGTTTTTATATACATGTTTAGTGAGAGTGATCCAGGATATGCCATTTAACAAATGCTTGGGCTGGGCAATGTGACTCATGCCTATAAGCCCAGCACTTTGAGAGGCCAAGACGGGTGGATCATGAGTTCCAGACCAGCCTGGCCAACATAGTGAAACCCTGTCTCTACTAAAAATGCAAAAAAAAAAAAAAATAGGTGGGCATGGTGGCACGCACCTGTAGTCCCAGCTACTCGGGAGGCTGAGGCTGGAGAATCCAGGAGGTGGAGGTTGCAGTGAACGGAGTTCATGCCACTGTACTCCAGACTGGGCAACAGAATGAGACTCTGTCTGAAAAAACAAAACACACACACACACACACACACACACACACACACAAATGCTTGCAGCCTTGATTCTTTGTTTTTACTTTTTAGGGTATTAGTAATATTTAAGTTTAGATTGCCTAAACTTATGACAAAAACAAAACAAAAAATCTAGAATACCATTTAATATATATACCTGTCTTTTATTTATTTATTTTTAGACAGTTTCACTCTTGTCACCCAGACTGGAGTGCAATGGTGTGATCTCGGCTCACTGAAACCTCTGTTGATCCTAACCTCAGATGATCTGCCCGCCTCAGCCTCCCAAAGTGCTGGGATGACGGGTGTGACCTGCCATATTTTAAGACAAAAAATTTGAACTTCCTAACCATGTTCTCTTCAGCTTTGACGTTCTGTCCATTGGTTTGTGCTCATTGAGAGTTCATTGACAACTGTAAGTAACTGCTTTCAAAAGGTAAGTAGAAAATTGTATCTGTAAAGTCAAATAGTATCCACTAGCCTACCTCTTGTTTCAACTTCCTCTACATCATTCCCAAGTCAGTAAGGGAATGAAACATTATTTTTGGCTTTCTGATCTTTCTCCCCTCCTTCTATCTGTAGTTCTTGTGTGGTCTACCACTTTGTTCATGAGTGCAGTATTGTTCATGATGTAGTGCTTCTCAACATTTTTGAAGTAATACATTTCACCAGGTAGATATTGTCATTTCAAATCCACCACATTATACCAATTAATAGTCTACCATTAAGAAATTTAACATACTCATATTGGTGTTTTAATAAAAATTTAATATACTTTTTTTCTGCTTATTAAAAATTAAGGCTCTCATTCCATCTATTTATGAAAAATTACATAAAAATCACTTTGAACATGATAATTAAAAAATATATATTGGGCTCGTAATTCATTATTGTGTGCCATTCCTTAATTCATCTATTCAACAAAAGTTTATTGAATACAAAGAAAGCAATTCATCATATGGCAGGTGTATATTTGAAGATTTTCATTACTAGGCTGGCTAGAAAGATATTCTATTCACATAGAATATATTCCCACAATGACTACCCAAAGATAATACCACACTCACACCTCATTTTGTAAGAACATGCTAGATTGGAAATTATCTTGTCACAGATGAAAACCTGTACTTAGACCTATTTACTTTCATCACAGGAGTGTAAATTCTTCAGCATGTAAAAATCTGATACAGGTTAAAAGGTAAAACCAAGCATTAAAGTGTCCATATGGTTAATACATATAGATAACTGAACTCACTGTGCTCTTCTATGACATGTGTTTCTGTAAGATGAATGAAAATGTGTACAACTGGGGAATTTGGAGCGATGTCAGTAAAATACAGAATTCATGTAGGTCCATACGGAATTTTTTTCTAATGCATTAGTCTGTATGTTACAAAGAAACAGCAGTTGAAAACAAAATGAAGTAGAAGAGTTAAATGCACTAGACCACAGAAGGATACAGTACTTCCCATAAGCCCATTGATACCTGATTTTTTATCTTGACTCAGTTTGATCATGTGTTCATGTTTTGAAGTGCTTATAGTATGGTTTTCTCTGGTTATTTATGTTATACCTTTATCTTACCTCAGAAGTCTCAAGCCATTTTTACACCATCTTTTGTCTATCCACAACCATCTTTTTAAAAGGCAAAACTTCATATTTGCAATAATTTATCTTTACTTATTAGAATTTAAACTCTTTAAAGTTGTATTAATATTTTAAATAAGATAGCTATACTTTTGTTGTTACTCTGGATTCAAACAAATTTTGTTTGCACAACTCTGCTTTTTCCATAAGCCCACTTATATATACTGTCCAATATTGCATATCACAAAATTTTTTATAATTGCATACACTGTGTAAGAGTTGAAATATCTCTACTGTATAACAATGAACAAATGACCATTAAGCAAATAAAATTCAAACATTTCTGAGAACAATTGGCAGAGATAGAAATATTAGTCAAGTAATACTGTCAGTTTAGATGACAGGCAACTTGTGAACAAAACATAATTCCACTGAAAAAATATGAAAAAGTAGAGGGATTTTAAAAGAGATTTACATCAAAGTGAGAGTAAAATTAATGGAAAACTTCATATGAAACGCTTCCAAATAAGTGAAAAAAAAGGCTGCTAACATTGCACAATCAGGAATCAAGCTGCAAACTTCTAAAATATAAAATACTGAATTCACTATGGCTAGACTTGAGCACATATTGAGACTTTAATTAGGTATCAAATGTGACATGAAAAATTATTTGAATGCAAATGTTATGTTTAGGCAAAAGTGACGTTGTGGAACACATTGGATTTATGCCAGAAAAAGACAGAAATAATGAAGAAGAGCCTTTTGATTTATTTCCTTGTTCATCTATTTATCAACTTATCTACCTATCTATTTACCTTCTCAAATGTGCTCCCATGCAAGGCCCAAAAATGTTGCCAAGCATATTTTGATCTGATTTTATTATTTTTTTCTTATGCCTGAGTACCTATATTATTGCCTGGTGCAGGTAGGGGTTCAATAAATACTTGGTGAATAATTTTTAAACCAGTACATATTCCAGTTGATTTCCTCTTTTGGAAAGATCTACTAGATTACAAGTCTCATGAGGACAAGAGCAATGTCTATTTTATTCACCATCCCAGCCCCAGTGCCTAACATACACAAGATACTCAGTGAATATACAGTGAGTTAGTAAGTTCAGGCATTGCTTACCACATAAATCCTGAAAAAGACAATTTTTAACTCTTAAAACTAGTCTCTGTGCTGCCTTATAAGATTCCTAGACATTACTTTAGTTACTTGACAGAACAAGACCTACATCTCTTCAGTTATATTCTGGTTCTCCTTGACAGTAAGTTTGTCCAACAAACACTCATGAAATAGATTGTGCCTTTTGATATCATAAAAATACTGCTGCCCTATTCCAATGATTTATCATGGGTACCCTTGAAGATAGCTACAGCATAATGGATACATATGTGGAATTTGAATGTCTGAATTTGAATCCTAGCTCTGTTTCTTGCTAATTGTGCAAAATGCTCAAATTCTCTGCAAACCACTTTCCTTATCTATAAAATAGTAATAAAGTCATACCCATCCCAGAGGATTTCATGAGAAAAATGTGAGATAATTAATACACAAGAACTTCTCAGTACTAAGTCTAACATATATAAAGTGAGCAATAAATATGCTCCATGACTGCTCCTTTTTGGAACAGCAATTTTCTGTTCATGCTACCATTTCCTCTTTTATTGTTATCCAAGGAAACTCCCTAGATGATATCTCTTCCACATCCACTTCTCAATCTCAGACACCTTAATTCTTTAATTTCTGTGAACTATTAATGGAAATAAACATATTAACTAATATGTGACTAATCCTACATTTAATTCAAAACTTAACTCTGTAAGATGCAATCCTCTAGATATTCCCAGATATACTCACAATTAAAGAATAAATAAAAGAAGGTAGTGGAAACCAGTCCCTGAAGAGTTGTTAATTTCCTTCAAATGTTAAACTGTAGAGCGCTACTACTTTTATTCATATTCAGAAATATTTGCTTTTCTCCCATGCATTTTATTTAAATAATGTATCTCTCTTTAATTCTATTACTTTTCATGCATGTGGTGACCCACATTTGTTACTGGCAATAAATTATTAATAAACAATGAGTCAGGATATAGCAGCTTCTTGGTAGTTGTTTCATCCATGTGTTTGCAATATGCTAGGTCACGCCATTTGCAGGATGTTTGTATATTCGCTAGGGAGCCATGAACAATGGAACTGTTAGAAATATCTGGCTTTGTGGTGTACTATAGAAAATGAAAAATTCTAGGGACAGCTGTGTAATATAAGCAATAGTTGGAGAAACTATGTCCTAGAAAAACACAAGCCTGGAGCTTCTGTGTTATAAATGAACTAGAATATTGACTACCTAAAGTTTATTTTTATAAAATTTGGAGTAAATGTTGCAGTACTGCAATATTTGTAAAATAATTTAGCAATGCATTGTATTTCTTAAATTATACATACATGCATACACATATGTATGTATAGATACACATACACACACATATATGTAGTTTTAGATACACACACAACACATCTCTACTTACTTTTATTATTTTTACATACCCACTATAAAAAGTCAGATTACAGATCTGGGCAAAAAAAAAATGAAGAAATTGAACCTAAGACATCTTGTTAATGGATGAAAAAATAGCTATCAAAAAACCATAAGCTTGTATATGGATGTTTCTAGAGCTTGCTATGGTTACAATTCATTGATAAATAAAGGAAAAAACTCAAGCATCCAGTCTACCCTTTCTTTGTGGATTATATTTCAGACAAATCAAATAGTGCAAGAATTTTTTTTTATGTAAAAGAGCCACAGTTAATGGAGTTGGAAGAAACGATGGCATTATAAGTTTATCATTTTAAATACCAAAATAAATCATGGAGTATACTCCTGTATACTCCTAATGGCTGCTAAACTATTGTGAGATAAATCTACAGTGAACTCTGGAAACAGTCAGGCTGACTATACCTGAATCCAGTTAAATCTTAGCATCACTAAAAGTGAATATTCATACATTAAACAGTTTCCAGTGTGAAGTAAGAAGAAATAAACAGCATCCATGTAAAGTTATTTTGGCTAAAAGTGAGTACCTAAATATAAACAAGTTTTTTATAGCACTTTATAGGAAATACAAGGGAGAGAGGATCTAAATGACTCCATGAACATACAATCAACCAAATTACAAATCAGAGGAACTGTTGGAAACATATCTCAGTTCCAACTCATAAAGGGCACAAAAATGGAAGAAAGGACGTTACAAATTTAAAATAAGTAAGAGACACATCAATCAAAGCACATATGTATATCCTGTTGAGATTTGCAACTAGGGAAAATTGGGTAAGTTTTAGATAAATTAATAAATCATTTGTAATTTTATTGGATGTGATAATGACATTGTGGCTATATTTTGTAAGCCACACCCAGATATTTTACAAATATATACTCAAGTATTTTCAGTTGAAATTCTATGATATCTGCAGTTTGCTTTTAAATACTCTGGAAAAATATGAGGGATAGATGAAATAAATATACATGATACTGATGCTTGTTGGACTGATGGGTTACTGGTTTAATTACATAATGCTCTATTCTTTCTAAGTGTTTGAAAAACATTATAAGATAAAGCTAAAATATACAGAAAAACAAGTAAACAGGATGTCTTTGGCTGAGTATAGAGTGCCTAGGAATGTATATGAATATATTTGAAAATTTTAGCAAATACTAAATATGGTAGTTGAAATATGGGTAAAGGATGCTTGTTTTAATATTAGAAACAGTATACAAATTTTTGCACCAAAAGAAAATATTGAAGTCATTATATAAGAAGATGAACAATGTCAATATAGACAATAATGACAGTTTTAATAATTACTTTTAAGAATTTGAGAGCAGAGTTGACTGATTAGTCTTGTAGCCACATTCTGGCATTGGTTAGATTCCAATCAGCTATGAGATTTCCCCACTTCCTTGAGTGATCTGTTAGATTTCAATGGTTGAAGTGCTTGGTGCAACCAAAGAGAAAGGCATGAACTATGTAAGTTTTATTCCCATGTCAAACCATGGAGCAATAGTAAGTCTGGAAAGTTAAAGCAATCAATTACTTTTCATGTTTGCAGAAGAATCTGAATCACTGGGAGAGATCAAGAGTGCAGTTTTGGGTGGAAAGCCAGATTGGTAGAATTCTCTCCTGGCTAGATACCTTGACAAGTGTGGGGAAAGGAGCAAACACTTGTAATAGCAAATGACTAGACACAATCTAATTCTCTAAAAATAGAAAGGGAGTGTTTGGAGATATATGGATGGAGAGAGAGAGAGAGCAAGAGAGAGAGAGAGATTCACATACATATGCTTATATAGCTAAAAAAATGGATGAATAGATCAGCCAAACTAATGAAAATATTACACATGAGAGTTTGAATGAAAAAGAGATCAGAAATGATCACTACTATTCTCTGCACCTTGTTTTATAATTTTGACTTTGGAATTATGTATAATGCACTACATGACTATAAAACAAAATCAAAACTAAAAGATATCTAAAACTGTTAAAACAAAAAAAAATTAACACATAAAGAGAAAAATTATTTTAGTGACTTTACAACACAGGATTCACACTCTGGAATATCTTCAAAGGTCAGAAAACCTGAAGTGTATGTAACAAATATGTTTACAGAAAAAAATATACAAAATATATTTGTATATATAAATATATACAAATATATAAATATTGCAATATTTTGTAATGTAATATATTTTTAATATGTAATATATTTGTAATGCAATATTTTTATATTGAAGTATGCTTGCAGTGTAAGTGTGATGGTTAATACTCAGTGTCAACTGATTGGATTGAGGGATCCAAAGTATTAATCCTGGGTATGTCTGTTTGGGTGTTGACAAAAGAAATGAATGTTTAAATCAGTGGCCTGGGGAAGGTAGATTCAACCTTAATCTGGTGGGCACGATCTAATCAGCTGCCAGTGAATATAAAGCAGGCAGAAAAATATGAAAAAGCAAGATGAGCCAAGCCTCCCAGCCTACATCTTTCTCCTGTGCTGGATGCTTTCTGCCCTCGAATATCCAAATTCTTCAGTTTGGGGAGTTGGACTGACTCTCCCTGCTCCTCAGCTTGCAGACAGCCTATTGTGGGACCTCATGATAGTGTAAGTTAATGCTTAATAAACTAACAGACATATATATATATATGATATGATTATAATGTGTGTATGTATGTGTGTGTATATATGTATGTGTGTATATATATATATATATATATATATATATATATATGTATGTATGTCCCTCTAAGAGAACCCTGACTAATACAAATTTTGGTATCAGAATTGGTTCTAGAGGAACAGAATATTAAGGATGGAGTTCTTCCATTAATTTTGGGGTTGCTGGAATTGGCTGGCTAATATGATTAGACTCAAACATGCTGATTCTACTTCTAATAGTATGGATAACACTGACAGTCCTTTGCATGAACTGTTTAGAGAGTTATGCAAAATAAATGCACTTGACACTCCTGATTCACTGCTCATGGCAAGGAGTTTAGTGACTCTATACATAATAACTTTGACCATATGTGGAGAACCAAGAAACATAATGAAGCTCATTGGTTGCTCCTAAGTTCTTCAGTTAAAGAAAATAATAAACTCAGGGATATTTTTTCCTGGCTATAGAAGCAGATACTGAGCCTCAGATCTGTTAAGATTGCCCTGAGAAGAATTTTATCTCCTGTACGGAAAGAGCTGAAATTGTGAAAAAACAGACAGAAGATCTTATCATGACAGTGGCTGATTTGCAAAAAAAGGATGCATGCACAGCCTCACCAGGTGTCTACTGTTGAAGTGAGTATATTGATTGGAAAAGAATAGGGTCCTGCAACTTGGAAAGGGGATGTGTGGGGAGAACGCTGATGAAGCTGGAGACACTGAGTTTGCAAACTCTGATGAACCTTTTCTTGCCAGAAGGAACAGCTTTCCCATCCTCAGTGGCAACATCCCCTCCCAGACCCATGCTACCATCAGCCTTTCCACCTTTGTCAGAGGAAATAAACCCTGTGATGCCTGAGTCAACAGTGATGGCCTTTCCTGAGGCAGTTGCCAGGCAACATAATGTTGATTCTCCTCAGGAGCCATCTCTGGACACTTCTGTTTCCTTTTAGACTTATAACTAGACTAAAGTCCCAGTTGGCCACTAGAGATGTAGTTGAGAGTGTGACCCATGAATGGGTGCACTATCCTCAAAAACAGTTCTTTGAGTTCTCTAATTTATATAAACGTAAATCTGGAGAGCAGACATGGGAATGGATATTAAGGATATGGGATAATGGCAGAAGGAACATAGAGTTGGATCAGGCCAAATTATTGACTTGGGTCCACTAAGTAGGGACTCTACTTTTAATGTTGCAGCTTGGGGAGTTAAAAATGTTTCTAATAATTTATTTAGTTTGTTCACTGAAATATGGATTAAAATATGGCCCACTGTGAGCAAGCTGGAAATGTCTAATCTTTCTTGGTTTAATATAGAGGAAGGGATTTAAAGGCTTAAGGAAATTGGGATGATAGAGTGGATTAGTCACTTTAGACCTACTCATCCCAGCTGGAAGGGTCCATAAGATACACCCTCAACCAATGCCTTGTGAAATAGATCTTTGAAGAGCCCTGTAATTGCTCTTCTCTGTATGTCAGATCTAAAAATGGGAACCACAGTCACTCAACTACAAAATTTAAATACAATGGGAATAATTGGATCCCAATGTGGCAGAGGCCAAGTGACAGCACTCAACTGTCAAAGGTAAGGTGGATATATCTGCTGTAATGAACAGCAGAGGCAAAACTCATGTAGAGCTCTGGCATTGGCTAATGAATTATGGTGTTCCTAGAAGTGAAAATGATAGGAAGCCTACTGCATTCCTACTTAATTTTAAAAAGCAGAAAACTTCTAGATCAAATGGACAAAAGACTATTTGCATTATAAAAACAGAGAGACATGGCCCCTCAATTAATTTCCAGACTTGAGCCAGTTTACAGACCCAGAACCCCTTGAATGAAGGGGATGCTAGCTCCCCTGAGGAAGAATCTCACTACTTTACTGACACTGTATGTTGATAATCTTTCAGATTAGACCTCTGGCCTTTTAGCAGGTTAATTGTGTATTGGGGAAAGAGAAATGACATTTTGGGGACTACTGGACACTGACTCTGAGCTAATGTTGATTCCATGGGACCCAAAGCATCATTGTGGTCCTCCAGTTAAAGTAGGGGCTTATGGAGGTCAGGTAATTAATAGAGTTTCAGCTCAAGTCACACTTACAGTGGGTCCAGTGAGTCTCTGTACTCATCCTGTGGTCATTTCCCCAGTGTCAGAATGCATAATTTGGATAGATGTACTTAGCGGCTGACAAAACCCCCACATTGGCTCCCCGACTGGTATGGTGAGAGCTATTATGGTGAGAAAGACCAAATGGAAGCCCTTAGAGCTGTCTATACCTAGAAAAATAGTAAATCAAAAACAATATCACATCCCTGAAGGGACTGTGGAGATTAGTGCTATCATCAAGGACTTGAAAGACTCTGGGTGGTGATTCTCACCACATCCTCATTCAACCCTCCCATTTGGCCCGTGCAGAGGACAGATGGATCTTGGAGATTGGCAGTAAGATTAACGAAGTGGCAACTCCAATTGCAGCTACTATTCCAGATGTGGTTTCACTGCTTGAGCAAATTAACATATCTGGTACCTGGTATGCAGCCATTGGCTTGGCAAATGTGTTTTCTTCATTCCTGTCCAGAAGACTCACTAGAAGCAAGTTGCCTTCAGCTAGCAAGGCCAGCAATATATTTTTACTGTCCTACCTCAGGGATATATCAACTCTCCAGCTTTGTGTCATATTCTTATTCAGAGAGACCTTGATCACTTTTTGCTTCTGTAGATATCACACTGGTCCTTGATGTCATTATACTAATTGGACCCAGTGACCAAAAAGTAGCAAAGACACTGGACTTATTGGTGAGGCATTTGCATGCCAGATGATCAGAAATAAATCTGACTAAAATTCAGGGAACTTCTATCTCAGTAAAATTCCTAGGGGTCCAGTGGTGTGGGACCTGTGGAGATATCTCTTCTAAAGTGAAGGATAACTTGCCGCATTTGGCCCCTCCTACAACCTAGAAAGAGGCATGATGCCTAGTGGGCCTATGTGAATTTTGGAGGCAACACATTCCTCATTTCAGTGTGTTACTCCTGCCCATTTATTGAGTGATATGAAAGGCTGCCAGTTTTGATTGGGGTCCAGAACAGGAGAAGGCTCTGCAATAGATTCAGGTTGCTGTGCAAGTTGCTCTGCCACTTGGACCACATGACCCAGCAGATTCTTGGTGCTTGAGGTGTCAGAGGCAGATAGGGATGCTGCTTGGATCCTTTAGCAGGCTCTCATAGGTGAATCACAAATGAGGCCTCCAGGATTTTGGAGCAAGTTCCTGCCGTCTTTGCCAGATAACTATTCTCCTTGTGAGAGACATCTCTTGGCCTGTTACTAGGCTTTGGTGGAAACTGAAAGTTTGACTGTATGTCATAAAGTCACCATGTGACCTGAACTGCCTATCATACACTGGGTGCTTTCTGACCCATGTAATCATAAAGTGGGTCATGCACAGCAGTATTTCATCATCAAATGGAAGTGTTCTGTATGTGATGGAGCTCGAGCAGGTCCTGAAAGCATGAGTAATGAGGAAGTGGCTCAAATGCCCATGATCTCCATTCCTGCCACTCTGCCTTCTCTTGCCAAGCCTGCATGAATGACCTCATAGGGAGTTCCCTATGACTGGTTGACAGAGGAAGAGAAGACTAGGGCCTGGTTCCCAGATGGTTCTGCATTATAGACTGGCACTACCCGAAAGTGGAGAGCTGCAGTACTACACCTCCTTTCTAGGATATCCCTGAAGGACAGTAGTGAAGGGAAATCTTCACACCGGGCAGGACTTTGAGCAGTGAACTTGGTTGTGCATTTTGCATGGAAGGAGAAATGGCCAGATGGGTGATTATATACTGGTTCATGGGCTGTAGCCAACAGTTTGGCTGGATGGTGAGGGACTTGGAAGAAGCATGATTGGAAAATTGGTGACAAATAAATTTGGGGAATATGTATGTGGATGAACCTCTCTGAGTGGTCAAAAATTGTGAAGATATTGTATCCCATGTGAGTGCCCCCCAAGGGGTGACCTCAGCAGAGGAGGAGTTTAATAATAAAGTGAATCGGATGACCCATTCTGTGGACACCACTCAGCCTCCTTCCCTAGCCTCTCCTGTCATTGCCCAACAGGCCCATGAATTAAGTGGTCATGATGACAGAGATGGAGGTTATGCATGGGTTCAGCAACATGGACTTTCACTCACCAAGGCTGACCTGGCTGTGGCCACTGCTGAGTGCCAAATTTGCCAGCAGCAAAGACAAACATGGAGCCCTCAATATGGCACTATTCCTAGGGGTGATCAGCCTGCTACCCGTTGGCAGATTGATTATATTGTACCTCTTCCATCATGGAAAGGGCAGAGGTTTGTCCTCATTGGAATAGACACTTACTTGGGATATGGGTTTGTCGATCCCTTCATGCAACACTTCTGCCAACACTGCCATCCATGGACTCACAGAATGCCTTATCTATGATCACAGTATTCCACACAGTAACATCTCTTACCAAGGCACTCACTTTACAGCTAAAGAAGTGTGGCAGTGGTCTCATGCTCATGGAATTCACTGGTCCAAACTGTTCATCCTAAAGCAGCTGGATTGATAGAATGGTGGAATGTCCTTTTGTAGTCACAATTACAATGCCAACTAGGTGACAATACTTTGCGGGGCTGGGGCAAAATTCTCCAGAAGGCCGTGTATGCTCAATCAGTCTCCACTGTATGGTACTGTTTCTCCCATAGCTGGAATCATGGGTCCAGGATTCAAGGGGCGGAAGTGGAAGTGGCACCACTCACTATCACCCCTAGTGGTCCAGTAGTAAAATTTTTGCTTCCTGTTCCTGCACCATTACGTTCTGCTGCCCAGAAGTCTTGGCTCCAGAAGAAGAAATGCTGCCACCAGGAGACACAACGATTCCATTAAACTGGAAGCTAAGATTGACACTTGAACATTTTGGGTTCCTTCTACCTTTAAATCAACAGGCTAAGAAAGGAGTTACAGTGTTGGCTGTGGTGATTGGCCTGGACTATCAAGAGGAAATCAGCATACTACTCCACAACTGGAGATAAGGAACAGCATGCATGGAATACAGGACATCCATTAGGGCATCTCGCAGTGTTACCATGCCCTGTGATTAAGGTCAACTGGAAACTACAATGGCCCAATGCAGGCAGGACTACAAATAGCCCAGACCCTTCAGGAATGAAGGTTTGGGTCACTCCACCAGGAAAAAAATGCAAAATCTGCTGAGGTGCTTGCTGAAGACAAAGGAAATACAGAATGGGTAGAAGAAGGTAGTCATCAATACCAGCTATGACTACATGACCAGCTACAGAAATGAGGACTGTAATTGTCATGAGTATTTCCTCCCTTTTGTTAAAAACATATTTGTACATATGTACACTTATACTAAGAAAGTAATCTTCATTTTATTTCCTTTCCTTTATTATGTGGCATAAGATTTATTGACTTTGTATCAGCATTTAAGTATTGTTAACTTTATGTAATAGTATTTGGGTTGGGGATTGGTGCATTTCTAGTTGTAGGAAGTATAGTTGTACTATGTTAGGTATAATTATGACTTTATTACTGTCTTTATTTGAAGATTATGTTTGACCTCAGGAGATGGGTATGGGTTCAAGTTGACAGGGGGTGGACTTGTGGTGGTTAATACTGAGTGTCAATTTGAATTGAGGAATACAAAGTATTAATCCTGGGTGTGTCTGTGTGGGTGTTGCCAAAAGAGATAAACATTTGAGTCAGTTGACTGGGGAAGGTAGTTCCACCCTTAATTTGGTGGGCACAATCGAATCCACTTCCACTGAATATAAAGCAGGCAGAAAAACATGAAACTCCCAGCCTCTGCCTTTCTTCTATGCTAGATGCTTCCTGCCCTCAAACACTGGAGTCCATATTCTTCATTTTGGGACTTGGACTGGCTCTCCTTGCTCCTCAACTTACAGAAAGCCTCTTGTGGGACCTTGTGATCATGTAAGTTAATATTAATAAACTCATATATATATATGTATCCAGTTAGTTCTGCTCCTCTAAGAGAACCCTGACTAATACAGTAATCATTATATTAAACAGAATATTTCAAAATTCATAGGCATATATGTGTTTGTGTACATATGTATACATCTGTACCTATATGGATATAATAGAAAATTAGTAAATCATGATAAAATATATAGGAATCAAGATTTTCAAAGAATAAAAAGATAGTAATATGAAACTAAAAAAGTTAAGTAAATATCATAAATAAATCCACAATTTATTTTTCTTTTTCTAATAAATGTATTTTTTAACTCATGCCGCTGAAAAGGCCTAAAAGCAATGTTTAAATCAGAAGCAGTGATTACAAGTACCCTGGTATGAATCCTCATGATGGATAAAACCTAAAGTGACCTGCAATGAATCATGGCCTTATATAATCCCCTCCTCCTTGAGTGTGTGCAGAACTTGCCTCTAGCTAAGAGAACGGACAAAGATGATGAGATGCCACTTTCATGATTAACTACAAACTCCCTATTAGTAGGTTTTAATGAGAAAGATTCTCCTGCTGGCCTTGAAGATGCAAACTGCTGTGATGTGAACTACCTAGGAGAGGGGGTCGTGTGGCAAGAAATTGCTTGTGGCATCCAAGACTTGGACAGTTCATAATAAGCTGTGCCTTTAGTCTTACAGCCACAAGAAAATGAATTCTGACACCAACCTAAATAAATTTGGAAGCAGATTCTTCTCTAGTCAAGCATGCAGGTAAAAATTCAGTACAGCTAATTTCTTGAGTTCAGCCTTGTGATACCCTCAGAAGAGGACTGAGATAAGTCATGCCTAAATTTCTGACCTGCAGAAACTAAGATTTTGTGGATGTGTGTGTGTGTGTGTGCACGCACGTGTGTGTGTTTTAAGAGACTAATTTGTGGAAATTTGTCACACAAAAATAGAAAACTGTTATAGACTAGAAACTTTTTATCACTAAGAGGAACCAAGAATCCTTGAATAATTGGTTTCGGATCTCCACATAGAAATATGCTAGAAATATACAAGATAAGGCTAAACATGTTTTCATACCAGAAAGTAAAGAGTCTTAAAAACTATGAGGGCTTTGTTAAAACAGCACTTAGGAATCAACTCGAAGGCCTTCCTTAGGTTAGAGATGAGAAAATTTGATGTCAAGAAACATAGTTAATAGCAAAGCACTGACCTATATTAGACAGGCTACATTATAGGTATACCCCAAAAGGCCCTTTAGTTAATTTTGAAACTTGTGACATATTATTTCACTGGCACCATCTCATTTACTTCAACTATTATAAAAAAGGAAAGATGGCATCTATGTTATCTTTAATAAATGAACACTACTTTAAGCTAATGTAAATAGTGGAGATATAAAAATTATTTGTAGGAGAATTCTAGTTTAGAAATGCAGAAGGAATGATAAAATAAGAATATAACTGTTTTGCAATCCCTAATAAACTAATGCATCTAGGCAATTATCAACAGCTACTTTAAACTATTAGGTGAAAAAGTTGATGACATCTTTACAACAGGATAAGCATGACCACTTAATCCCACCTATCAACCTTAGCTTCACTTTAAAAGACAACCAGACATACTGTTTCTTCCTGATGTGATACAGTAGGAAGCCCAATGAACTATCTATGAAATGACCTTGCCAAATTGTTGAACATGAATCTCATAAAGTACCAGATCTACCATGTTTTTAAACTTTTATTTTAACATAATAGGCTTCCAGGAAAGTTGCAAGAATAGTACAAATAATTTCCATATACTTTTCATCCAGTTTACCCAAATGTTAACGTTTTGCCATATTTATCTTTCTTCCTGTTCCTCCTCCTCTTCTTCATTCTTTCTCTTTCTCTCTTTAAGTGTGAATACATACATTAATGCATAGCTTAGTGACAAGACTATGTTCTGAGAAACTTGTCTTCAAGTAATTATATCATTGTGTGAACATCATAGCATGTACTTACACAAACCTAGATGGTACCGCCTACTACACACTTTGGCTCTATGGTAAAGATTATTCCTCCTGGGCTACATACCTCTACCTTGTGTTACTGTCTTGAATACTGTAGACAATTTCACCACAACAGTAAGTATTTTTGTGTCTAAATATCTAAACATAAAAAAGGTAATATATTGCCCTATGATGTAATGAAGGCTATGATGTCAATAAGCAATGGGAATTTTTCAGCCCCATAATGGGACCACCATTGCATATTGTCATTCATCATTCACCAAAACATTATTATGTTGTACATGACTGTGTCTATACACATATATATGTATATATTTATATATATATTCACACATATGTGCACTTTTCTAAAACATTTAAGAAATAAGTTATAGTTATGACACTTTCCCTCTAAACATTCAGTGTGTTTTTCTAAAATAAGGACATTCTGTTACTAAGTCACAGTACAGTGATAAAAATCAAGAGGAGATAGTCATATAATAATATGAACTGTTTACAGACCTTATCAAATTTTGTCAATTGTCTCAATAATGTCTGTTATAGCAAAATGAAATATCTCTCTCATTATGCATTGCTTTTAGTTTTCATGTCTCTTTAGCATCTTTTAATCTGTAGCAGTTCCTCCGTCTTCTTTTGTCTTTTTTATGATAGCAACATTTTTTAAAAGTGCAGTAGAATTGCATTTTTTTCTTCTATAGAATATCCTTGAATTTGAGTATCTTCCATTATATGGGAAATACAGGAAAATGAGGAATATATTAAAAAAAAAAACATTGCAGCCAGCCAGCCAGCCATGATGGCTTGTGCCTGTGATCCCAGCACTTTGGAGGGCCAAAGGTGGAATGATTGCTTGAGGTCAAGAGTTTGAGACCAGCCTGAGCAATAGTGAGAAAAACATAAAATTTCAAAAAAAATTAGCCAGGCATGGGGGATGCTTTCCTGTAGCCCCAGCTACTTTGGAGGCTGAGGATAGAGGGTACAGTGAGCCTTAATCATGCCTCTACACTCTACCCTGAATGTGACCCTGTCTCAAACAAACAGGAAACATTGCAAGGCAAAACAGAGAAATCCAAACTATGAGAACTTCCACAGGACAAAAGTCTAGGTTGCTTCAACAAATTAAAGACAATAGAAAAGAAAGAGTGATTATTATGGATTAAAAATCATAGGCAATATATCCAAATGTGCTGTGCAGAACTGATTTAGATTCTCATTTTATTAAGCCAACTTTAAAATGTACATATTTAGATGTAAGAGAAATTTGAAACTTGCTGGATATAAGGAATTATTGTTAATTATTAGATACAATAGTGCTATCATTATATAGTTTTCAAAAATATTTCTTGTCTTCTAGAGATATATGCTGAATTATTTATGGTTAAATTGATAACATCTAGTTGGTGGTGAAAGTGATAGGCATAGATAAACAAGAACGCCTATATATTTATTATTGAATAGTTTGGGACATACAGGTACTTGAGGAGTTGTTATATCATTCTCTTCCTTTTGTTTATAATGGAAAGTTTCATAATTAGACATTCTAACATCTGTATAGGGATGAATAGGCAGAACCCACAAGATTTTTAAGGCAGTGAAAATACTGTGTTCTGTTTTAATAGTGGATACATGTCTTTATACATTTGTCCAAACCCATGCAATGTGCAATACTGAATGAACCTTAAGGTAAACTATGAACTGTGGATGATTATAAGTGAAAGCTGAACAATGAGAACACATGGACCCAGGGAGGGGAACAACACTTACAGAGGCCTGTCAGAGGAGGGTTGGGGAGAAGAGCACTAGGGAAAAGAGCTAATGCATGCTGGGCTTACTACCTGGGTGATGGGTTGATAGGCGCAGCAAACCACCATGACACGTTTACCTTTGTAACAAACCTGCACATCCTACACATGTACCCTGGAACTTAAAAGAAAAGTAATTATAAAAAATAACAATAAAGTATTTGTTTAGGCAGTCAAAAAACTAAACAAATGTAGGTTTATTAATTGTAATAAATGTGTCACTCTGGTGGAGGATGTTGATAATGAATGAGGCTGTGCATATGTAGAGGCAGTTTACATATGGGAAATGTCTGTACTGTACTTTCCACTCAATTTTGCTGTGAACCTAAAACTGCTCTAACAAAATAAAGTCTATTTGAAAAATCAAACTAACTAAAGGACTGAATGCCTAACCATGAGACTATTAGATGGTCAAACTCCCTGTGCTCATGAAGTATGAGTTATCTGATGCATCTACCAATAAGGTCTGGAATGAACATTAGTGGAACTCTAATAGATAAAATTTGGGTGAAGACAGTTCTGGAAGCACATAATTTGCATGAACTGGTGACTCACATTCCCAGTGGTCCAATTCTTATTCCAGTTTTACCATTCTCTCAACTTATTATCACAAATGACCTCCTAGGGAATTTCTTACCATCAATTGACTAAACAGAAAAATATTTCAGTGTGTTTTAGGGCTCCATGCCACATGCATATAGCAGCTGGAAGTATTATTCTGTAGCACAAAACTACTTAGATGGGTTCTAAGGGATAATGGAACTAGAAAACATTTCCTTTGGCAAAAGTTTGAGTGGCAGATCTAAATCTTAGGACCAAACACCTTGCAAAACACTTTTACACTTTTTCTGAGATGAGTTGAGGTTAAGATTTGTATTCATTGACGATTATTGATGATATATATGGATGATCAGGAATAAAATTTAAAAATGGATGAAAAGAAATTTGTGAACATTTATGGATGTTTCAAAGTAGGCTCAGAATATGCAAACATCCATTGTGGAGGATGTTCTTAATATCTAAATGGAAATGAAGAACTACTGTATACATGTTGACCAGCCCTCTTTCCCTCACTTCAGTCCTAGATCTATGTGCTCATGGTGGTAAGCTATCTCATTCATGGTTTCAACCATACTGATCTTCCATACCAAGGCTTACTTGGCTAGCTGCTTTCTATAAGAAATGTACAATTCTTAGCCTCTGTGACGGTACCACCACCTGAAGGTCTATCAGCCACTTGTTAGATCATACAGAATTTCATTATTATGGAGAAGGCCATGATTTGTTAACATTACAGTAGATTCTTATATTACATTTTGCTGCTTGTTTATTTTTCTTTCCCTATTTGCAAATTTCTTCTAATATACCTCCATCAATGTGCTTACTGGTTGTATTATTCAACTTTGTGGTATTCCACAGAACATATCTGGCTAATAACCAAGGATTTTACTTACCATTTACACTATTACCAAGAAACAGCATGTCTCGAGGGACAATGAAATAACACAAAAAGACTCAATTACTGTGCCAGCTGGGAGACAAAGCTTGAGGAGAGAGAGGTAGAATTGTATGTGGTGTGATATAAATTCTGAGCTAAAAATAAATATTGTTGTTTCTCCACTAATCAAAATTCTGGGATGGATCTGGGTTGAATATAAGAATATCTCTAACTATTATAGCTGCTCTCACAATATTTTACTTCCTACTCTTATTACTGTATGTTCTATCAGTTCGCAGATATTAAGAACAGGGATATTTCATTCCGTTGAAAACCTCAATTTTAGCCTAAGTCTACCTCCAGCTGACATTGTTTAAAAGAAAAAGAGGATGTAGTTTTGTAAGGTGTTTGATCCTAAGATTTAATAGGTTTCTGTAATACAATAGGAATAAGAATAATGACAAACATACAGTGTTCCTTGGAATATCTCCTAGAAATGCCATATGTCATGATAAAAATTGTAGAAAGACTACAGTAATGCTCTACAGATAAGACTGTCAAGTATTTTGTCACACCCTTAGTAAAATCTCCCGTGAAATGGGAGAATCATGAAATGGAGTGGAAGAGGAAAGACATAAATACCAGTTATGACCTCATAATTTTTTGATGAAACAAGGTCTCTATAGTCTTTCTTCCTGTGACATATAAATATTTATGTATTCTAATTTTCATTCTTTCCTTTTGTCTCCCTTTTTCTCTGCCATTACATGGCTATATGGTAGCAGTAGCTAATTTTACAATTTACGTATCAGTTAAATATCTGAATCATTACCAGACTAGACTGAAATTTTTGCTTAGCAATCTTGGACCTGTAATTGAAAACACTAACTCCAAAGTCTTTGTCTTGTCTATCAATATATGATGTAGGCAAAAAACACTTTATGTTGTACCTGAGAATGGATACATGTTGATGTTTATTAGCCAAATATATAAACTTTCATAGATATTTGCCATTCTTTATTTTTTTTAAAAAATGCTATATCTCCTAACTCTCCTTCACGTTTTGGTGGAACTCCTCGTTTTATGAGTACTGTTGGCAAGTGGAGTGCTCTTTTCTTTATGAACTCTAAAGATACCTGCTTTCTTTCCCAGTCTCACTTGGAGTTTAGGTGTAAACACATGACCTAGGTCCACTAATAAAATGTACACTCCTCAGAGACTTTGAATCAAGAGCTAGTGATGCTAAGGACTGGAACATATGTAAAATTCTGCAAGAGGCCATGGTGATAGCACCAATATGAGGCTCTTCAGTCAGCAGTGGTAGAAAGTCTGATGGTAGCATTCAGAGAGCGATATATTCAGACTGGATTTGTATGAAAATTAAATGAGCTGTATGAGTCATGGTGTTACACAATGTCCTGATGGTTGTGTTCTTAACAGCTAATTCCAGCCACTGAGATATGGAGGCCACATTTATAATAATAGTGGCTCCTTTTCAGGCCACTCAAATCCTGTTCTACTTCATTTGCCTCATACTCAGTTTCTCCAGTTCTGCCTTTTCCTGATTGCTGAGTTGGTTGGAAAAAATATCTGGACTTGATTTTGCCCCTGAATCACCTTTAATTTCATTCTTTGTTGCATAAGTAAAAGTCTTTCTTGTTCCCTTATTTGGTCAGGTTCTGTAAAAATATTAATTCAGCCCAGGTACACACTCTGGGCTCCCATATATCTACAAAAGGAAAGCTAATATTAAAAGCAAGGTACTATGAAAACCATGTGATAAACATATTTCCTCCATTAACTTTCATGTAATTACTTTTCATATTTCCCATGTTTTTAAAAGCAAAATCACAAAGACGTTTAAAGTTTGGCTTATGTAACATTTGTTATAGTGCAACTTCAATAATTTTAAAAGGTAAGTTCTAATTACAGAAAAAATATTAAACATTTTGCTACCGGAAGACAATAACAGCAGATATAAAGATAAGTTTTAGAATAACAAAAGGTGAAAATTCTAATTTATGGAATATTTAAATACCAGAAAATATCAATTGGGTCAATGTTTAATGTGATAAAGAAAATAAATCACCCTCCCTCTCTCCCTATTTTAATTTTTCTCTATTCATATTGAAATATGATAAACCAGCAAATCAATAATCATTTCAAACAACTGGTCAGAGATCTATTCCTATTTAGATTGGGGTTGCAGGCTAGAAAACAGGGAAAGAGCCAACATTTTGATGGGAAATAAGGGCCATTATAGAGGATGAAAATAGTATACTAAGAAAAGACAAATGATGCTGTCATGAACAGAAGACCATCTTTATAACTGCTTATCTGCCGTGCTATTTATCCTTACCTCGTCACAGACAAAGGGCAGCACACAGAGACTAGTCAGTATTGTGTGGCCTTGTACTTCAGCAGGTTGGCAGAATGTTCTTACTGAGCTGTGTAAAGTAGGTCAAGATGTAGTACAGTTTATTATAAACTTGGTAACTTCATTCAATAAAATAAAAACAAAAGTGAGTAAAGGGTTTACATCCACAGAATTTAATTGAAATATTACTGTATTTTTTTTGCTTTCCAAATTACTAGAATACACATATGCTGTAAAAGATAGTAACATAGTTCTTTTGTAACGGCCATAACATCCCCCATGATTCCTGAGGAATCCCTCGCAGCCCTCACACTGAGGCTGTAAGAACCTTCCACATGAGAGAAACAGTGACTAAACCAAGGTAAGGCTGAACTTTTCAGATACACCATGCTCTAATGGAAGCATCAGGAAGACTTGCTGAATTAGAGAGTATTTAGTGGCCCAATAGCTCTGCTGCTGAGGAGCTTTCACTGTGGAATAAGGGGGCCTCTCTTGCCTTGTTTATAAATCACATATACTGCTATTATCACAATATTTATTTCTCGCTGAGCATGGGAGATTACTGGGAGCAAGTGCAGGTGAAGTACAATATTATTTATCTCTTTTTGCTTTATAATAGAAAAGTAAATTAAAATGATGTTAAACTGCTACTTAATAAAAAAAATAGTTGGTATGTCTTTTTCTTTTCAAGGCATTCTTCCTAAGAGTGTGCAGAATTCTCACTTGTGCTTCAGTGGATTTCTCTGGTACTGGATGATATAGCTCTATGACTGAAGTAAGTTTTTAAAATATTCTCATGTCAGGTTTAATGAAAAAAATTGAAAACCATATGTATAAAAAATATAACTGTTACTAGACAATTTTAAACCACATTGAATATGTCATAGGCAGAAAAATATTTTGATGACTAACTGTGGTTATCTTAACTAAGGTCTTCTTATTTATTCATTTTCTAACTCATTTCTTCAAAGACATTAAGTTGACTTTGGTATTCTTCTTACCATGGCAAGTAAGTAACCAACATGTGTTTTTCCAAAACTCTGTGGGGAATTGTAATTTTCTGTGAAGGATTTTCCTAAATGTTGAAATGCCCTTCCTGGTTCCCAGTGACTAAGTTCCTACTTGGCTTGGATTTTTATAACAAGACTTTGGAAACCATTTTTCCCGGAGAAACATTTCACATTTAACTAATATTTCTGCAAAACTAGGTAAAGCATAGATTGTCTGAAACTGAATGCTCCCTACATTTAGACCATGTGTCTCTGTGGTTCAGGCCCAGGTGACAGAGAACTTAGTTCTCACTCTCAGCAGTAAATTTCAGATTGGTTGAACAACCCAGACACCTTCAGCATTTCTAAGTCACAGAATCAGTCTAGGAATGTGTCAGTGAGATGAGGCTTAGTACTGGCCAAA
Organism: Aotus nancymaae; assembly: GCF_030222135.1. Lineage (NCBI taxonomy): Eukaryota > Metazoa > Chordata > Mammalia > Primates > Aotidae > Aotus > Aotus nancymaae. The sequence goes on along the minus strand of NW_026988419.1, from coordinate 44,251,689 downwards.
GTCTGGAAATAGTCAGTGTAATACTGTGAGCTTCTGGGGCTGGGCCCAACCTTGACTTAAGACAGGAAATGTGTGCTCCGTGGCTCTCTGTCAGACCTACTTGGGCCTAGGTAAGACGTGCAGAAATCACAAAACGTACTTGGGGTTTTATAGCTCCAACTGGTAAATTCAACATTAAGCCTCCCTTTCCTGCTTTCTGACCTAATAGGAATTCTTTTCTTAGTTGTGCTTAAATACTACTGAGTGTATTTTGGCTTTCAGTAATTAGAAAAGCAGAAGTCTACAACATGTGCTATGTCTCTCAAATTCAGACTGCAGTGATATCATAGGTAAAAAGAGCACCATTCATCACATGGGGCAGGCTAGAAAAATTAGGGAAAAAAGAGTTATTTTTCTATAATAAAATCCAGACTGAAATTGAAATGGTGAGGAAAAAATGCCAAAAGAGAAATAGATTACCCTGACTATATATTTTAAGACTTGAAAATTATTAAACTGAGTTATTTTAAATTTGTTTATATGCATATGAATAATATATATAATTGATACATTTTATTATAATTTAGTATTTAGTATATAGATTTAAAGAAAAATATAAACAAATCATTAAGCATAGGGAAATACATTTTGCTTTAACTTTAAGCAATGCTTATTTTAACAATCCATTTGCCATCAGAGGTACCATTTATAAAATAGGCACCCCTCTCCACTTCAGTTCTTGCTGAGCTTCAGGTTGAAACAGAGACTGTATCAAGTAAATTACACAAAAGCAGTAATATTGATAAAATTTGGAAGGGAAACTGCTTTGATGGTAAACGTATCTTTCTTTAAAAGAAAACCTAATGTAAATCATGAAGGTTTATTCTTCCCATAATCTAAGATAATGACATAAGAAGGAAGTAATAAAGTAGAAAAATTTACTGATTTTTATGAACTATGTTTAAAAATTAAATCCTATGTTATGTTAATGAGATTAGTAAGCCAGACACATATTTTATTTTATTTATTCATTTCAAAATTTAGAGACAGGGTCTCACTCTGTCACCCAGACTGGAGTGCAGTGGTGCAATCAAGGTTTACTTTAGCCTCCACCTCCTGGGCTCAAATGATTCTCCAACAGCCTTCTCAGTGGCTGAGAAATAGGCGCATGCCACCATTTCAAGATAATTTTCGAAAAATATTTTGTAGAGATGGGGTCCTGCTATGTTGCCCAGGCTCATCTCAAACTCCTGGCCACAAGCAATCCTCCCACCTTGGCTCTCAAAGTGTTGGAATTACAGGTGTCAGCCACCATGCCTGTACAACATGTTATAAGAAGTAAACTGTGATTATTTATATAATTATTCAAACATATCAATGTTAACAACCTTTATAACTTTAAGTCAGAAGAGTGAATTGGGCTGAATATGTAAAGCTAAGTGAAAACCATTTAGTTCATCCACTTAAAAGGAGTAATGCATTACAATATGAAGTACTTGTTTTGTTTTCCATACCACTTTGGTTTTAGAAAGATGATATTTCAGGCTTTCCTTAATGTTCATGTCCTAGAATGGTTTAAGCATTATTACTTTTATGAGCAATTAATATTTCTTACAGACACCATTATTATTTCATGATTCTTAACTAGACCTGATAAATTGATAGAGTATTTTAAATCGTTTCCACAAATTCAGTGAAGTCAATTCCAGAATACAGTAAAAACAATGTCTAAAATGCTATATTTCAATTTTTTGATTACATAAATTTATTAAAGGAAGGGGGTACATGCTTTTATATCTCATTTAGATGAAGCTTAGCTAGTATTGTTGCAAAATAGCCATATAATACAGTGCCTTTTATTACATTTAAAATGCATTTATCTATATATTCATTTATTTGGCAAGGCACTGTACTAGGAGTTTGAGAGTAATCTGACTAAAATAAACAAGAGTATGTCTTATAAAATCAGACATGTTGCGTCTTGATAGGTTAAAATAAGTCTGAAAGTTATCCTAACAAATGAAACAGATTAATAGTATTTTACCTTCATTCATTTCTTTACATAAGATAACATGTGACATGGGGATGGAAATGGGACAGTAGAAGGTAAAGGGTGAAAGGAGGTGGGACAAAAGGAATCAAAACATGGAGAGACTCCAAGATAGAAGGCAATAAATGTCACTCTATTTGTCCACTTATGACTGTCAGTGTGACAAACCTTTGTTTTAATATTTCTTTTAATATCTTGTTTTTCATTTTAAGTCTGTAAAAACTCATTTAAAAATTTGTATTTTACTTACCATAAAGGTAATTATTCTATAAATATCTCCCAAAATTGAAAACAAACTGGTACTCAAATACATGTGCACACACATTCATAGTAACAATATTCCCAATAGGTAAGAGACGAAAACAGTCTAATGTCCATCAACAGATGAATGGATAAACAAACAGTGGTATAATGATACTAGGAATAGTGTCCATCCATAAAATGTAATAAAGGACTGACACAGCTACAATTGGGATAAACCTCAAAAATACTATGGTGAGTGAAAAAAGCCAGACACAGAAGCATGACTCCATTTATTTGAAATATCCAAAATAGGTAAATTCATAGAGAGAGAATGCAGATTGGTGGTTGCCAGGGACTGGAAGGATGTGGAAATTGTGAACAGTTGCTAAATAGTATGGACTTTTCCTTTGGAGATGGTAAAAATGTTTTGGAACTAGTTAGAGATGGTAGTTGGACAGTATTGTGAAGGCACTGAATGTCATTGGATTGTTTACTTTAAAATGGTTAATTTTATATTATTTAAATTTTACCTCAATTTTTAAAAGTTAATATTTTAATGAGTCCTTCTATTCTGTCAGATGCAAAGTAAATCCACTATTCAAGATAACAAGAAACATTGTCATTCAAAGAAAATAAATCATTCTAATAAAATATATAAAAAAAATTATAGAGCATTTAATCCATGTGTTCATCTGAGCATACTGATTTATATCCTCTAGTAAGTTATGTATTTTCAATAGGTTCTGGGATTTAAAGCCACTAATACATATTTCATATTTTTAATAATTAAACACCATTCTAATATAAGAATATTGTTGTAATTTTAAAATATTTATACCTATAACTTTGTCAAATTATTTAATCTCTCTAATAATCAATTTATCTGACTCTAAAAGGAAGAAATTTCCTTGTCAATGGGTGTGAGCCAGGAGCCTACAACAGAAACACACATGTATACTTCTATCTCAAACCTTATAAATCAGATATGAAGGGACAGTGTCCTAGAGGGCATATTTTGAAAAATCTCCATCTTCTCATATTTTGATTAATAACTATGAGATCAAGTGATCTCTTCTGTCCCTTACTTTTCATAAATTATATGAGAGTAACTTATAATTATGGCCAAATTATGAACCAAATCATTAGTGAACTTTTATACCTTAAAGATATAATCACAAATATTCACTCGATAATATTTCAGATTATTTTATTTTGCATAGTTAACAATGAAAAGAAACTATTTCCAAATTTTAATTCTGCATGTGTATATAAATTCTGTTTTTTAATTTTTGGATTTTCATTGATTATTTCAGGATATAAAAATATATATACATAAGTAAAATATATATTATTTATATATAAATTTAACTTTTAAAGACAATGTATAAATAATAAATTTTTCAGACATTTGGAAAGTTTTTGAAGAATATATTGCTTGCAGTTATTGTGAAATTTATATTTTCCCATAGATTATTCACTGAAGAATGTGATGCTTATTCATAAAATAACTTGATGTCATATTTTTGTGGGTAGCCACAAAAGTAGGCATTCTGACAGCCGTTTATTGCAACAAAAAATTCTTAATGACTTGCACCCTGAAAACTATAGAAACCAACTACAGGAAATCAAAATTATCCCAAACACTAGTATTCAACCCTTATGACATATAACATCTCTCAAATTTAACTGTGTGTGACTATCTGTCTGGCTGAGTTAACCCTCTGGATATAGACTGGTCAGTTGATTCTGCTTTTAGTAGCCATATGATTCCCGCTTTATTCACTTTCTTATGGTAGTAAGTTCTAGATCACAAGGTAGGAAAAAAGTAGTCAAAACTCTAGCAGAGTAGCATTTAGTGGTTTTTACATTGTTAAATTTTGCTAAGAAGTTCACCTCAGAAAACTTGAGACAGTGCCAAGAACATAACATGATGCATGATCATTTGCTTTCCAGTCCTTATAGAACACAGTTGTTATGACTTTGATTTAGTAGCAGAAGCTTCTAATTTGTGCAGCAAGTGGGTAATTTGGTATAGATAAAGCAGCTTAATATTCTTTTTGGCTGCAATTAACTTTAAATTAAATCATCAGATTAACTCAAGATATAGGTATCATAAAATTATTTTATTCAAGAAATTTTTATCAAGTATCAGGTGCATTATAGGCTGTCTTTTTGATACTGCAATTTAAATGAGACCCCGTCCCAGACTTAAATATATGTACCATTTACTTTCAGAATCAAGAAAAGTGACAATTGTATAGAATAACATCTATTTATTAAGGCTTAGCTATATTTCCAGCCCAGGTCTAAGCACCAGGGTTGGATATTAAGAAAATAGCCCTTTGTTCCTTAAATTTATTATCTACTGGAAGTAAAAGCCACCATGTTTGTAACATGATAATGTAGATAAGCACAGGGCATTTTGGGAGCTCAGGAGGGACACCTGACATAACTTGAACTGGGGGTAGAAGGAGGCCAGGAAAGAACATTGAGAAAGATCTCAGGAGGAAGTCATGCTTTCAAAATTAAATCTTAGAGGGTTTGGAACTAGTCAGGCAAAAATTATGTTAAGTAATACATGATGATAATATGTGCACAAAGTGCTATAAAATTACCAATTATAGCTTTAAATTATAGTTTGTGAAGAGATTCAGGAAATATTTATGGAGAAATGTTATTAAGCCTTGATTTTGAAGAATGAATGGGATCAGCCAGGTTGAGATGAGAAGAAAGAGCATTTCAACATAAGTTAAAAAAACATGAGCAAAGAATACAAGTATGAAAGTTGATATTTTGTTTGGTCTTACTATGAGCATTCTGTTAGATGCACACACCCTTCCTGAGGGACCTCCCAAGGATGTACTTTGTTGTGAAAGTGTTATATCTTCATCTTACAGAATAGCAGACAATAGTTGATATCAAATCTTCAAAATTATCTTCTAGAGTAGAAAGATAATAGATAACATCTAAAACTTAAAAATCAAAGGGCAATAGCAAACTTTGCTTTCCCAACCCCAGCCCCCCAAAAAGCAAATACTTAACAAGGAGAAAAAACAACTCACACAACTCAAACATGAAAATATTCGGTATTTCTGAGCCAAGGCATTTTCTTATATTCCTAAAAGCTTATTCAGGAGCTATTTGCTTCATTATGGAATACAGTGGTTCAGTTTCCTCCTGCTTCATGTTGTTTAGTGAGGGGGAGACTTTTCCTACCTCATGTCTCCCTAATTAGAAGAAGCTGAGGCAAAATTAATACAAGTAAAGAGCTTATTTAGACCAAGCTTGAAGAGAGCAACCCGGGAGTGCAGTTTTAAATTTCTCTGAATATACACTCAGATTACCAGCAATTACAAGTAGATTTTTAAAGGCAAAAAAAGGGGATGGGGAGTGAGCTGATACAAAGTTGTTTGTCAGGAATTCTCATTGGCTTACAGAAATAACATTGATTAGTGGTTAGCAATACATTGTTAAGTTATCCAGCGTGGTTTATAGTGTCCAGTGTGGCATTATTAGGTTAATTTATAGCTACATGTGGCAACAGCAAGCAGTTTTAAGAGACGAATACACAGCTCAAGGCAGGCAGTAAGGAGGGATGTCTCTCTGGGCCTGATAATTAAAAGAACTTGCATTCCTTAGATAAAAGTTATTTTCTCTTCTTACTTGAAAGAAGCCTTATCTGTGAATTCTGTCATCTTTTACAGTTTCTGGAAAAGATAGTGTTGGGGGCAGAGAGGTTGCATGCCTTGTTCCTCCTCAATCGTCCCTGTTGGATGATCATTTTTTCTTTGTTCTTTCTCTGTATAGAAACATCACAAAGGGATATCACCACTTGTCCTTGTAATATGAATCTTTTCCACCAATACCTCCTAAAAATTGTTACCTATAAGTCCCCACTTACTTTTAAGCCCCTTCCACACACTATCAAGTCCCAACCCATGTTGAAACTTAGTGTTGAACTTTTTTTTCCTGAGGATCATTTTGTTTGTCTTTCATCTAAGTCCTCTGCACCCTTGGACTCTTTTTAATGAGTTTCATAAGCCTTGACTTCCCTTATTTCCACATTCATAGGCTTCTAGTAGTAGGTGCTGGAAATTTTGGTGGAATTTTATTCAAAGCTTAGAGGCAATTTGAAGTTTGTGGAATGAGCTTTGTGTGTTGTCATAAAGGGCACATGGGTGATTCAAATTAGGGGGAAAAAATAAACACAGGAAGGAGTGGACCCTTGGATCCAATACTGAAGGCAGCATGGTTAGTAGACCCCAGATGAGTATGCCAACTCTGTACCTAAGAATAATTTCTACCTCAACCCCCCAACACACAGTCAGTTAAAGGCAATACCTGAATATCATCATGTCAGTATCATGGTAGCAATATTCCTAACTTTCTTTTAAACAAGAAAGGATATAAAATCAGCCACTTCTAGCCAGCACTCATTCAGAGTGGAAACATTGAAGCATATATAATTTGACAGATGCTCAATTATAACCCAATGAGCACATAAGCAATTTTTATTTCATACTTCTAAGACAGGCAAATGATAAAAAATTTATTTTACTTTTTCTGCATTGCATAAAATCTTTAATACTGACTTTAAGTTTCATTCATCTGACACAAAATAACTTGGTAATTACTTAGGGATTTCCAATATTTCTAGTTAACCATGCTCTTGAGAAAATATTGCTTAGAACATATTAATGAGTGAAAAATATTTTCATGATTACTAATATAAAGGACATATATGAAATATTTGCTATCTTTTCAATAAATTGCTAGATCTTTTTTTCCAATATGATACTACTACTTAAAGATTTCTACTGTAATTTTTTAAGATTGCAGAGTTAGTTTATATTTAATTTTAGTCCTTCTGGTGAGTGTGTATCACATTGTGGTTTTATTTTTTATTTTCCTGATGACCTGAAAAGTATCAGTTAAAATAGTTTACCCAATGTTATCATTTTTTTCTTTGAATTATTGAATTCTAGGAGTTCTTTATTTAGCCAGGAAGCCAATTCTTTTAAAATATATGTAAGAATGTGTGTGTGTGCATGTATTCACTATATATAAAATACAATATATTCTATATACACTGCATCTATATGTATCTTCACAATATATATACATATATATAACTCAAATTTTATATATATATATGTATATATATAATGAAAAAGAGAGGGACAAATAATATTTTCTCCCAGTCTATCACTTGCTTATTCATTTTCTTAATGGTATTTTTTGATTAGCAGGAGTTTTAATTTTGATGTAGTCTAATTTATCAATTTTACTTCTGTTTATTGCTTTGTAGTTTAATGCTTTTAAAGTTTATAAAAATAAAAACTGTTTTTATATTTTCTTCTATGAGCCTTAGAGTTTTATCTTTCGTGTTTAGGCCTCTGATTCATCTTACTTTAAATTTTTTGAAGCAGTGATAGGAATTTCTTTCTTTTTAATGTGAATATTTACTTGCTCTAATACCACTTTTTTAAACTCCTTTAATTTTTGCACATATTAAAAATATATAGATCTATTTATTTTAAAATATTGCTGTTGTGGTTTCCAAAAAATTACATAATCATATAAGACATATAAGTCATATAAATGACTGAAATATATATTCTTTAATCTGGACTCTGTATTCTCTTTTCTTGATCTATTTTTTTTTAATCTTTATACCTGTTCCACCCCTTTCTGATTATATTTAAGCCTTGCAATAATTCTTCAAGCCAATTAAAATCCTCTAATTTTTCTTTTTTCAGATTACATTGAGTATTCTAGGTTCTTTGTATTTGTATATAAATTTTAGAGTCAGTTTGCCAATTTTTATTTAAAATATCTTTAGTGTTACTATGATCATATTCAATCAACAAATCATTTTAAAGATAAGTAACGTATTAACTAAATTTAATCTTCCAACCCATGAATCCTACCACTCTGCTAAATTTCCTTGTAGTTCTAATAGTTGTTTTGTAAATTCCTTAGTATTTTCCATGTAAATGATTATACCACCTTCCAGTAGAGGGAGTTATACTTTTAAAAATATATGCGTTTTACTTCTGCTTTCTTGCCTTATTGCATTGGCAAGTGCCTCTAATGTAACACTAAACAAAAGTGACACAAATCTCCTTGCCTTGTTGCTGACCTTTGAAGAAAAAAATCCAGCATTTCATAATTAAATGATATATTAGCTCTAGGTTTCCTGTAAGTGTCCTTTTTTCTAAACTTAATACATACCCACCTATTCCTAATTTACTGACATTTTAAAAATAATAAATTCATGTTGATTTTTGTCAAATCACTTTGCTGCCTTTATTGAAATTAGTAAATCTTTTTTCTTCTTTATTATGTTATGATAAATGTGAATTATTTTCAGTGTATTCACCAATCCAGTGAGGTACATATGGCATTATTCTTATTTCCAACATGAGAAAATTGTAAAATTTTCATTTTATAAATGAGATGAGGTTGGGAGATACGGAACAGAAAGTTAAATGAAATAAACTTAATCAGATTGATGAGCCAGAGTAATTGGAATGAAAGAGAATACCAGATAGGATTTTTGAAATGGAAGTAAGATCTTTATGTAAGATTTGAGTTTATTTTAATATTTCAAAGCAAAGTAGTTATAAGGAATGAGAAAACTTAATATATGGGTATGGAAGAAGGTCATTCAAGTGGAGAAGAGTGTTTATGCTGGAAATGTACCAAAACTAAAAATTAGATGCATAGATTGTTGAAGTCCCACAAGATGATGGAGAAATTTTATTTTAATATTTCAAAGCAAAGTAGTTCCAAGGAATGAGAAAATTCAATATATGATATGGAAACAGGTCATTCAAGTGGAGAAGAGTGTTTATGTTGGCGATGTACCAAAACTAAAAATTAGATGCGTAGATGTTGAAGTCCCACAAGATGATGGAGAGACTTGAAGAGATAATGAAAAGTAAGTTCATTGCCAAAACCAGTAACGATTGGAAGTGCCTAGGTGGTCATACGATGGCACATACAAGGAAAGGAAATGTGTGGTATTTCTAGATTTACTGAGTTTCAAAACAAGGAGTTTTTCACAATAGTAGATTAATAATGATCTAGGAGGAGAATTGGTATCAAAGTGTATAGTAGGATTTCCATGTAAGATTTTCTTCCATATTGAATTATTTACCAAATGAGTTGCCTATAATAATTCATTATTTGTAATAAAGAAGTAGACATATACCCTGTTCTTCCATTCCAATTAAGAATATTGCCATATATTTAGATTAACAAAATGTGTGAATGGACACAAGTCAGTCTTAGTTTATATAACAAATCTCCAATTAAATAAAAGTTTATCACGTTCCTGTATCTGGGTGCCTGAATTTATTTTTCTCTTCCCATTACATAATTTCACATCACATAGAAACAATTCAACTTGAGAAAGTACACAAAACATGGCATAGCTATTACAATTAGTGAGTGTTCAGTTCCATTAAAAATCTACATGTATATTATATATTGTTTCTCTAAAACCTCTTTCACAATATAAGTCATTAACAGGACAATTAAAACACGCTTTTATGCCTAGAAGTATTTCTGCTTTCTCCAGCTGCTTGATCTAAATCATTACCTCCAGGAGAATCCATTTATTGGCTAGGGAGAGATTGGCTGTTTGGTATGTGTTTTGTATAAAAGCCAAAGTATATTTTCCTTCTCAAGCCATCACAGTATCAATGTCTGCTGTATTTTTACCAAAAAATGTTTTTTCAGTCTGCCTAGTCTTAGTAGACTAAATCAGCCTCTAGGCTATTGTTTGCTTTCCTGAGAAATCATAAAGTCAGGTAATGAAATAAATCCCATCTGTACAAATCTTTCAACTAAAGTCACAAAATAACATTAAAAATAAAGAATGACTTAATTTCAGCTCTGAATGTTTTAAAGCAACAGGTATTTGGGAACAACAAAACTAGGATGACTAAACTTTGGAAAATCGTGGTTAGAACCTTTCCAGTCATTGAGTGGTAATATCTGGAAAAGTATTTTGTAAAACTGTAGATAATTGGAATCAAGCATAAGAAAATCTGTGATGATTCAAATTTTAGATTCTCTTAGGATTAAAAAAAAAGACTCCTCTAGAAAACACAAATCCAAATCTCATTGATAATTTAGAAAGAGGAAAAACATATTTTTAATGAACTGACTAGGGTTTATTTATGGAATTATTCATAACAGTCATGCAATAAAATCTTATTCAGAGAATACCTTGATTTTAATCAGAATATAAGCAAGAGTGTATTATTATGAAGCATTTCCTAGAATATAAACAAGAATGTATTATTATGAAGCATTTCCTACAATGTATTATTATGAAGCATTTCCTATTATTATGAAGCATTTTCTATATATGTGTTATATCACAGAATAGGTTTTAGAACTATAATTCTTTAAAAATTAAAAATACTCAGCATTTCTCTCCAGCCACAATTAGGTATTTTAGCTATTACAAGTCTAAAGTTATCATTTTACTGACAAGATTGTGTCTGAAATTCCCATAATTAGAGTTACTTTTTGAGCTAAGATATAGTCTAAAACTGGTGAGCCTGAAAGTACAAAATTTCAAGAAAGAAGAGGGGTAATGTTCTTGTTCATTTCTTGTTTGTTTCTGACATAGTATTGTGTATCAATATATCAATGTTCTTACAAATGTTGGTTTATATACAAACTATAACAATATTTAATAGACAAAATATAGAAAGCTGTATTCAAAAATTACAAAATAAACATTTTCTTTTAAATACATATAAAACGTTTGTCAAAATGACTTTCATTTTTTCTAGAAAGCAAGCCTCAACAAATTTTAAAGGCCTCATATCACATAGAGTATGTCCTCTGACCGCTGTTAATTAATCTAGAAATCAATATTAGAAAAAATCTAGAAGATGCACAAATATTTAAACAACACAATTCCAAATAACTAACAAACTGAATCACAGCAAAAATTGGAAATATTTGAAAGTAAGTGCTTATGAGAAAATATAGTATGTTATAACTTGTGAAATATGGCTAACTCGTTTTAGAGGAAAAAGTATAGTTTCAAATCCATATGTAAGAAAATAACAAAAGCTGAAAAATAATGATCTAATTGTTGACCCTGAAGAAGTTAGGAAGCAAACACTAATGAAACCCAAGAAAAATAGAGATATTGATAATTACAAAGATAAGTTAACAGAATTATGGAAAACAAGCATACATGATGAGACAGGAAAATAAAACAAAGCTGAGAGTTGACTGCTTAGAATAAACACCAATCCTGATATGAATGATAATGAATAAATTTGTAGTATCAGTAGCATATAAGATATATCATCATAGATGCCATTGACATTTTAGAAAGGGTATCTCACTTACCTATTTTAAGGTCAGTGATATCTATAATGATGTATCTTGAATTCTGCAGAAATTTCATAACAAGGTCCAGCAATAGAAACTGTTCTCCAAAGTAGTTTTTAATTAAACTGGTGCATATCACCGAAATAAGATGAAGACGTTATATTTTAAATGTCATTGAATTTGAACATTTAAATCAGTATTAACCAATAGAAACCTCCACAATGAAGAAATATATTATAATTTACATCATTCAATATGGTAGCCACTGCCCACCTGTAGCTAGCTAATGAGCACTTGAAATATGACTAACATGACTAAAAAACACAATTTCTAAATTATTAACTTTAAGTAATTTATATTTAAATATCTAATACTTTCTTATTGAACACAGAAGATTTAGATGAAATGTATATATTTCTAGAATGAAAAAATATAGCACACAAGAAGGAATAAAAAATTGAATAGTCTTATAAGTATTCAAATTGGTACTATTCAGCAGGGCACTGCTGAAAAGATACCAAAAATGTGGAAGTGACTTTGTAACTGGGTAACAGGCAGAGGTTGGAGCAGTTTGGAGGGTTCAGAAGACGACAGGAAAATGTGGGAAAGTTTGAAACTTCCTAAAGACTTGTTGAATGGCTTTGACCAAAATGCTGATAGTGATATGGACAATGAAATCCAGTCTGAGGTGGTCTCAGATGGAGATGAGGAGCAAAGGTAACTCTTGTTATGTTTTAGCAAAGAGACTGGAGGCATTTATCCCCTGCCCTAGAGATTTGTGGTACTTTCAACTTGAGAGAGATGATTTAGAGTATCTGGCAGAAGACATTTCTAGGAAGCAAAGCATTCAAGAGGTGACTTGGGTGCTGTTAAAGAATGCCGTTTTAAAAGGGAAACAGTATAAAAGTTTGGAAAATTTGCAATAATGCAATAGAAAAGAAAATCCCATTTTCTGAGGGAAAATACAAACTGGCTGCAGAATTTTGCGTAACTGTCAAGGAGCCGAATGTTAATCACTAAGACAATAGGGGAAATGTCTCCACGGCATGTCAGAGGTCTTCACAGAGTTTTCTCTCATCACAGTCCTGGAGACCTAGGAAGAAAAAGTGGTTTCATGGGCTGGGCCCAGGGTCCCTGTTCTGTGTGCAGCCTAGGAACTTGGTGGCCTGCATCCCAGCCACTCCAGCTGTAGCTGAAAGGAACCAACATAGAACTTGGGCCATGGCTTCAAAGGGTGCAGGCCTCAAGCCTTGGCAGCTTCCACATGGTGTTGAGCCTGTGAGTGCACGGAAGTCAAGAACTGGAATTTGGGAACCTCCACCTAGATTTCAGAGAATGTATGGAAACACCTGGATGCCCAGGGAGATGTTTGCTACAGGTGTGGGGCCCTCATGGAGAACCTCTGCTATGGCAGTGCAGAAGGGAAATGTAGGGTCAGAGCCCCCACACAGAATCCCTACTGAGGCACCACCCAGTGGAGCTGTGAGAAGAGGGTGGCCTCTTTTCACAGACTCCAGACCTCAGAATGGTAGATCCACCAACAGCTTGCACCATGTGCCTGGAAAAGACACAGGCACTCAACACCAGCCCATGAAAGCAGTCGGGGGGTGGGGAGTTTTACCCTGCAAAGCTGCAGGGGTGAACTTCCCAAGGCTATGGGAGCCCACTTCTTGCATCAGTGTGACCTGGATGTGACATAAGAAGTCAAAGGAGATCACTGTGAAGCTTTAAGATTTGACCGCCCTGCTAAATTTCAGACTTGCATGGGGCCTGTAGCCCCTTTTTTTGGACAAATGGAATGGCTATATTTACTCAATGTTTGTACCCCCATTGTATCTAGGAAGTAACTAACTTGCGTTTGATTTTGCAGGCTTGTAGGCAGAAGGGACTTGCCTTGTCTCAGTTGAGACTTTGGACTGTGGACTTTTCAGTTAATGCTGAAATGAGTTAAGACTTTGGGGGACTATTGGGAAGGCATGATTGGTTTTGAAATGTGAGAACATGAGATTTTGGAGTAGCCAGGGACAAAATGATATGGTTTGGCTGTGTTCCCACCCAAATCTCATCTTGAATTGCAACTCCCATGATTCCCACATTTTGCGGGAGGAACTCAGTGGGAGGTAATTGAATCATGGGGGTGCATCTTTCCTATGCTGTTCTCATGATAGTGAATAAGTCTCATGAGATCCAATGATTTTAAAAATGGGAGTTTTCCTGCACAGGCTCCCTTTGCCTGCTGCCATCCACATAAGATGTGACTTTCTCCTTGCATTCTGCCATGATTGTGAGGCATCCTCAGCCATGTGGAACTGTAAGTTTATTAAACCCTTTTTTCTGTATAAATTGCCCAGTCTCAGGTGTGTCTATATCAGCAGCATGAAAATATACTAATATGGTATTAAAGAAATTGATTCTGTAATTAAAAACTCTTCCTCAAAGAAATTTCCAAACACCACAGGTAAATCATTTTTTCAAATCAGTCATTATAGTCTGATGTAGTATGAGAAAAATTATAGTAATCTCAAGAGATACAGAAAGTTATTTATAACTATTTAAATCCCTAGCATAAAGTCCAATAAAAGATATGCACAATTTCTAGACAGAAAAATCACAAAATATTATGGCAAATTTAAATTTAAAATATATAAATAAATGGAGATATTCCACATTCATGGATTGGAATATTCAACCCTCTCCTTAACTTTTTTTAAATGGCTTCATTACAATGCCGTTTAAAACGGCAACAGGATTGAAAAAGGTCTAGAGCAGGTTTATGCAGATCACGGTCTGTGAGCCAAATTTGGACCTGCTGCTCATTTTGTAAATCTATCAGATCCATATTTTGCATATTGTCTATGGCTGCTTTTGAGCTACAATGGCAGAGTTGAAAAACTATGACATAATAATTGCACTATGCGTCCCATAATGTCACGTTTATTTACTATTTGTCCCTTTATTTAAAAAGCTTCGGCAACTCTGGATCTAGACAGTTTTGTTAAAGGAGAACAAAATTGGGGGACATATACTACTGAATATCAAGGCACTATAAAGTAGTTAAGCATAGTTAAACAGTTAACTACCTTTATTATAAGAGTAGTTAAAATAATATGCTAGACAAACACAAATAGACACATCAACATCACAGATTAGAGTTTAGAAAGACACTCTCACTTATATGGACAATTGACTTAAGACCAGACCAGTGGGGACAGCACTGTGCTTTCAATGAAGGTGCCATGTCAACTACATAGCATATGGAAAAAATAATAGTCTTGACCCTATCCCATGCCATATACTAATACCAATTTCAGGGGCATTGTAAATTTAAATATGAAATGTTAAACAAAAAAAGCTTTAGATGAGAATATAGAAGAATATCTTTGTAAAATTTATTCATAGTGGAAAAGGCACAAAATACTAATAAAGGAAAGACTAATTGTATGACATTAAAATTAGAAGTTTTCTTCATTCCAACCACATTAAAAAATAAAATGTTTAGCTAAAAATTAAAGAATATATGTATAAATGTAATCAACAAATGATACTTACCTAGATTATATAAAAAACACACATTAGATTTCTAGTTTCAGCTTTGATATGTAAAGAGTTTGTAAATTGTAACTTCCATCCTTATAATAAAAAGCTAGACAAACTGAAAATCAGTGGCTTTTCTTTGTCTCCTCAGATATTTGAGGTTGCAGGAAAAAACACTATGCCAAAATCTGAAGACACAGGCAAAGCCAGAGCATCAGCGTCAAGGTCTGATTACTTGGAGTAGAAGCCACAGGAGCCATAAACTGGTTGGAACACTTAAATGGTAAATTTGGTAAACTGTCAAAGGCTGAGTGAGGAATAACATTAGAGTGAGAAATTTCAGCCAGTCTCCACTATTTTGTGGGCCTTACCTCTAGGAAGCCCACTTTTGTGAAAATTGTGAACACCTGAGAAAGATCCTCTCTTGGCTCTGGAAGAAAAGGAGAAGAGTAATAATTATGAAATGCACTAAGAGACTTTTCCACAAAAAGGCCTATTTTCTAGGGAAAAGTACTTTGTCAGAGCCTTCTGCTAATTGAGGGAAGAAAATTCCTTCTGCACTATCTCCCGCTAGCATTTATGTCTCTCCGGGGTATTGGAGTGGTGGTGGTAGTGACGCAAATATAGTCACAGTCAAAGGTGTTAGTGGTTTGAGTAAATAGGTCAAGAATGCTGCAGCTAAGAGAGGGAGTTAATAAAGAAGATAAAATAGAAAGGAAAAGGTATGTCACTGGAGACACAATTTATGAAAGTCATGTGCCTATCTTGATTGAGATTTAATTGGAAAATTATAGAATGTTTTCTCCATCCATGCCTTACCACCATGTCAGCAGGGTTCTAGTATAATCTCAGTGATTAGTACTATAAAAGCTGCAAAAGACAGATTCTCTGAGGGGAAGTACTTGAGGAAGACTAAAGTCAAGAAATAAGGCAAAAACTAAGATATTAACTGAAGCAAACATTAAACACAGCCCAATTACCAGCCAGATTAATATAAATTGTCACTATAAAGATCTATTTATTCAGTTCCTGTTGCCTGACAAACATGTGAGAGATTCAGCAAAATTTACAAGGCACTCCTAAAGGCAAGAAGAAAACACACTCTGAAGAGACAAAACATTTTCCAAACAGACTAGAATATGACACAGCTGTTAGAATTATGACAGGAAATTTTAAAGAACTATAATTAGAATGTGATATAATTTGGATATTTGGCCCCAAATCTCATGTTGAATTGTAATCCCCAATGTTGGAAGTGGGGCCCAGTGGAAGGTAATTGGATAATGGGGATAGAATTCACATGAATGGTTTAGCAGCATCTCCCTTGGTGCTGTCCTTATGATAGTAAGTTTGTTCTTATGAGATCTGTTTGTTTAAAAGTATGTAACACCTTCCCCTATGCTCACTCTTGCTTCTGGTCTTACCATGTGTTGTGCCTACTCCTGCTTCACCTTCTGCCAAGAGAAAAGCTCTCTGAGGTCTCACCAGAAGCCAAGCAGATATCCATGCCATGCTTGTACAGTCTGCAGAACTGTCTACCAATTAAATCTCCTTTCTTTATAAGTTACTAATTCTCAGGTATTTCTGTATAGCAATGCAAGAATGGCCCAACACAGGATGTTAAAGGCTCTAACGTCCTTTGGGTGGGAAAAAGTAAACAATATGCCAGAATAGAAAATACCACAAATCAAAACCAGAAATGATTTTGGTTTTGATGCACTCCTCAATAGATTTGACAAAACTAAGTAAACAAGTCAGTGATTTTGAAGATAAGGTCAATAGAAATATACATACATCTATAAACAGACCCAAATGTATGAGGCAAATCATGATAGAACTCAAAAGAGAAATAGACAAATGTACTATTATAGGTGGAGACTTCTGCACTCCTCTATCAGTAATTGACAGACCAGCAGGCAGAAAATCAATAGGGATGTAGGTGACCTGAATAGCACCATTACTCAACTTGACGTACTTGACCTTTACAGAATGCTTCATCCAACAATAGCAGGATACATGTTCTTCATCAAGCTCACATAGAACTTCCTTCCACATGGACAATGAAACACATCTGAACAAAAAAAGAACAGAAATCATACAAATTATTTTCTCTGACCACAATGGAATTAAACTAGAAATCAATAACAGAAAAGTAACTGAAAAAAGAATCCTAAATTCTTGGAAGTCAAACAAAATACTGCTAAATAACCCATGGATAAAGAAATCTCCAGAGAAATTTTAAAAGGCCCATTGGAGTGACAATAGCCAGATGGCTGACTAAAACTTTTTAGCACTCTTTCTCCCCATGAAAAAATTCAAACAACAAATAAACTACATTTTACCAAAAACACTAAAGGAGAGCACTAGAGAATAGCAAAGAAGCAGCCGAAATCCTGTAGAGCACAGAAACCCACAGCGGTTCCATAGAGAAGAAATGAAACACCTTGCTTCCATCACCTCATTCTCCCAATTGGAATTAGTTCAGAACAAGGAGGGACATTCTGATAAGCAAGAAGACCCCACCAGCCCCAAGCACCACCATGGACACTTACAGTCTTTGCTACTGGAAACACCTGTAGTCCTCACAGGCTCTGAGGCCCACTTGAGGGAGATCTCTAGAGTCTACATTCTGAGTTAGCCCCAGAGAAGGAGCTGATACTGTAACTTGCCCCAACACCCCCACCCCTCGCACCCTGCTATGGTCTGCCCTGCTACTGCTCTGCACCATCTTGGAAATGGAGCTACTGTTAGAATGCATCTTGCTCCAGGTCAGGTAGCTTTGCACCACTCCATCCCTGAGGCTCAGTGCCACTGCACCACATGCATCTGGTAGCCTGCCATCCCTAAGCATATCTGCTGCTATCCCCTACATCCTAGAGCCAAGGTACTGCAGAGCCAGTCCATCCTTCCAGTCACTGGCACACCTTCCTCTTGGGTTAAAACAAATGCAATGCCCCACTCCTAAAAGACCTCAAGCTTCTGGCACACCAGAGTAGTCACACATTCCCACACCATAGGTGAGGCAGCAACTTCCACTCAGGAGCTCTGAGCCTCTGGCACACTGGAGGAGTTGAAACTCCCAGCAGCACAGTTGCCCCACTTCCAGGGATCCAGAAGCTCTGCTGATGCACGTAGATGTGCTTTCTAGTGACTGAAAAGACATTGTGCTTTATGCCTCAGAATGAGAGCCTAGACTGAGCTATGCCACTCAGCTTAGGCTGAATTGCTGCAGTGCCCCACCTATCTAAAACTGGACTAGTATCTCACAGGCCAAGCTGCAGAAGCACTCGGCCTTTTTAGGGAGTGGAGTGGTTGCTGTGTTGCTCTTCACACTCCCAGGGCATAAGCCAGAGTAGCATTTTGTTATCCCTGGGTCCTTGCTGCTCCTGAACCTGGCCTCACTTTGGATCCTGGGATGGTGGGACACGATAGTACCTGGTCCCACCAGTAGCATATCTACTGTCATGTACCACCATCCTAGGATGCAAAGTCACCACTCATCCGCCAGAGCCTGAGCTGCCACTATGTTCTGATGGCTCTGGGTCCCAAACTGCAGTTTTAACCCTGCTCCCAGGGACCTAGCCTCCAGTGTACTCCTTCTTCCCCAGAACTGTGCCTGTGCTGTGCCTCCCCCTGCAGGTCAGAACCACAGCTACATTTCAGCCCCCGGGCCTGAGCTGCTGAAGTGTGCCTCAGAACAATAGACCCCTAGCTTAGTGGGAGAACTGTATTCACTCATGCCTTAAAGAGTACTTGTGTGCCTTGGGACACAGGTGCTATAGTAATTTTCAAGACAGCCTAAGAACCCACTCCACAGCTGCTTTGAGCACATGTGCCTTCAATCCCAGTGCCATTATGGCTGCCTATAGGCTGTGTCAGATCCAATACCAAGAAAGACCCTCTCAGCTAAGACTCCACACATTAGGATGACAAGAATAGGAGTATCTCTAAAGCCCCTGACCTTGTAACCTATGCAGCCACTGCCACTGCCACGAACTCCTGAAGCCTAGATCATTGAAGCACCTGTGTGCATTATTAACATTGATCTCAACTGAAGAAGCTACACAGGGGTATATCACTGTGTCCACATGGAACCAGAGCAACCATACCTTGCCCAGCTGGCACCTTCAGGGCCAACTGCTGGTGAAAGTCTTCTTGTATGAAAGCCACTCTATAAAGGAGGTGATGACTGCACCAGCAGATGTGCAAACATCAAAAAAGAGATATGAGAAATATAAAAAAAGCAAAGAAACCTGACACCATCAAAGAAACACATAATTCTTTAGTAGCCTACCTCCCAAAAATAGAAATTTTGAATTGTCTGAAATAAGTTCAAATTAATAATCTTAAGGAAACTCAGTGAGTTATAAAAGGACACAAAAACATAATTCATTAAAATCAGGAAAATAACTCATCATCTGAATGATAAACTCAAAAAAGAGGTACTTTTTTTTTTTTAAAGCAGAAATCTTAGAGCTAAATAATGTAATTAATAAAATAAATAAACAATTGAGAGCTTCAAGAGCAGACTAGATTAAGCAAGGAAAGATTGTGAACTTGAAGGTAGGTCTTTTGAAATAACTTCATCAGAAGGGAAAAAAGAAAAAAGAATGATAAAGAGTGAAGAAATCCTAGAGGACTTATGAGACAGCACTGAGCAAACAGATATTCACATTATGAAAATTACAGAAGGAGAAGAGACAAAGATCCAGAAAGCTTATTTAACATAAAAAAGATGAAAACCTTCTAAATCTTGAAAGAGTTATGAATATTTAGGTTCATGAAGCTCAAAAGTTTCTAAACAGATTCAACTCAAAGATGCACTGTCCAAAGCCTATTATTTTCAAATTTTCAGAAGTCAAAGACAAAGACAGCTTTAAAAGCAGCAAGGGAAAATAATTAAGTACTAATGCTTTTCCTTTTCACATATAAGGAAATTTCAATTGGACTATAAACAGATTTCTCAACAGAAACCTTAAACGTCAAGAGAGAATGAGATAAATATTCAAAGTGCTCTTAGAAAAAAAAATTATCAGCCAAGAATACTATACCCAGCAAAATTATCTATCCAAAATGAAGGAGAAATAAAGCCTTTCACAGACAAGCAAAAACTGAGGAAATTCATTACCATTAGACTTAACTTACAAGAAGTGCTTAAGGGAATTCTTCAGGTAGGAAAAAAAGGATAATAAACACAAATACATATAAATACATGTGAATTATACATAATTAAATCTTAAACACATATATGAGTTTATCACAAAGTACAAAACTCACAAATACCAGTAAACACGTGATCAAATCCAGCATACTTAAATAGTGTAATGGTGGTGAATAAGTCATACATATCTCTAGTATGAAGATAAGTTTTGACTCTTATTAGAGTCAAAATGGCCAAAAATAACTAAAGCTACAATTACTTGTTAAGAAATGTTTAATATAAAAAGATGCAAATTGTGACATCAAATCATACACTGTGGAAGGGCAGCGTAAAAGCCTAGAGATTTTGTATGCAATGAATGTTAAATTATCAGCTTAAAATAATAGATTATAATCATGAGCATTATAGAAGTTTCATGCTAACCACAAAACAATGACAAAAAACCTACAACAGCTAGTAATAAAGAGGAAAGAATAAGAGGTTAGCACTACAGAAAGTAATCACATCATAAACACAGACAAGAGAGAAAAAAGGAAACAAAGCAGCTACAAAACAACTGGAAAACAAATAATAAAATGGCAGTAGTAAATCTTCACCCATCAAAGGTAACCTTGAGTTGAATGAATTAAATTCCCCAATCAAAAGACAGAATGACTCAACGAATTTTTTTTTAAAGAGATCTAGCTATATGCTGTCAATTAGAGACCTACTTAAGCTTTAAGGGTACACATAAGCTGAAAGGGAAAGGATGGAAGGAGATATTCCATGTAAATCGTAACCGAAAGGGAACAGGGGTGGCTATACTTACATCTGATAAAAAATTTTGATTTCAAGAATTGAAATCAAAAATTATTGCAAGAAACAAATAAGGTCCTTATTTAATGATAAAGAGGTCAATTTGTCAAAAGGAAATAATCATTATAAATATCTATGCACCCAGCAGAGGAGCACCTAAATACGTAAAACAAATATTAATGGATATAAAGGGAGAAACAGAAATAAAATAATACTAGTGGGTTTTGGTGTCCCACTTTCAAAGATAAATACATCAACAAGACAAAAAATCAATAAGAAAATTCTGATTTTGAATTTCCCTTTGACCAAATGGACCTAACAGGATGTCCTAGTCCATTTTTTGCTCCTATAACTGACTATCTGAGATGGGGTAAGTTAGAAAGAACAGAGATCTATTTCTTACCGTTCTAAGGCTGGAAAGTATAAGGCTGATGGGCATGAATCTGATTAGAGCCTTCTTGTTACATCATTCCATGGCAGAAGGCAGAAGGGCAAGAGAATACGTGCATGTATTAGAGAGGAAAGGGGCTCAATTCATTCTTTTATCAGGAGCCCAGACCCACAATAAGCCTCTGACTACCCTGATTACAACATTAACCCAATTCATGAGGGCAAAGCCTTTGTGACTTAATCATCATTTAAAGGTCCCAACACTGTTACGTTGGGAATTAGATTTCCAAAACAAAAACCTAAAAACTTTGGTGGGACATATTTGATACATAGCACATACATACACAACTTTTCATCCAACAGCAGCAGAATACACATTTTTCTCTAGCACATGTGAAGTATTCTCCAGTATAGACCATATGTTAGGCCATAAATATTTAAGAAGATTAAAATAATATCTATTATCATTTCAGAATACAATAGTATAAAACTGGAAATCAATGACTGTAGGAACCTTAGAAAATTACAAATATTTTGAAATTAAACAATATGCTCCTAAACAACCAATGGCTCAAAGAGGAAATTGATTCAAATGTCTTTAGACAAATTGCAATGGAAACACAACATACCAAAACCCACGAAGTAGATGAAAAGCAGATCTAAAAAGTAAGTTTATAACAACGGGCTGGGGATAGTGACTCACACCTGTACTCCCAGCACTTTGAGAGGCTGAGGTAGGTGTATCACCTAAAGTCAAGAGTTCAAGATCAGCCTGGCCAACATGGTGAAACCACATCACTACTAAAAACTCAAAACAATTAACCAGGTGTGGTGGCGGGTGTCTGTAACCCCAGCTACTCAGGAGGCTAAGGCACAAGAATTGCATGAACCCAGGAGATGGAGGTTGCAGTGAGCCAAGATTATACCACTACACTCAGGCCTGGGTGACAAAGAGAGAATCCATCTCAAAAAAAAAAAAAGTTTATAACAACAGCAAATACCTACGTTATAAATGAAAAGATATAAGAGATCTCAACTAAATAGTATAACATTAAACTTAAACCTCAAGGAACTACAAGAAGAATAAATTAAACTCAAAATCAGAAAAAAGAAATAAATGACAAAAATAAGATATTTAAGTCAAATAGAGAACAGAACAACCATATAAAGAATCAATAAAACTAAGAGTTTATTTTAAATATTGACAAACTCTTAACTAGCCTAAGAAACAAGAGATAAGACTTAAGTAAATAAAATAAAAAATGCAAGTAAAGACATTGCAATAGATGCCTCAGAAATAAAAAGAATCACAAGAGACAATTATGAAAAATTGTATGCCTACTAATTGAAAAATGTAGAGAAAAGAGATAAATTCCTGGAAAAATACAACCTACCAAGATGAAGTCAGGAGCAAAGTCTAAATAGACCAATAAAACATATTAATAAATAGATTGAATAAGTAGTCAAAAACCTCCTAACAAAAAAAAAGACTACAGCCATATAGCTTGACAGCTGAATTCCATCAAACATTCAGAAAAATTAATATTAATGAATTCTTTTATTATTATTTATTATTATGCTTTAAGCTCTGGGTACATATGCAGAACATGCAGGTTTGTTTCATAGGTATACACATGCCTTAGTGGTTTGCTGCATCCATCACCCCGTCATCTATATTAGGTATTTCTCCTAATGCTATCCCATTCCTATCCCCCAAACCCCCTGCTATCACTACCCTAGCTCCCTACCCTCCAACAGGCCCCAGTGTGTGATGTTCCCCTCCATGTATCCATATGTTCTCATTGTTCAATACCCACTTATGAGTGAGAACATGTGGTGTTTGATTTTCTGTTCTTGTGTCAGTTTGCTGAGAATGATGGTTTCCAGCTTTATCCATGTCCCTGCAAAGGACATGAGCTTATACTTTTTTATGGCTGCATAGTATTCCATGGTGTATATGTGCCACATTTTCTTTATCCAATCTATCATTGATGGCTTTTTGGGTTGGTTCCAAGTCTTTGCTATTGTGAACAGTGCCACAGTATACATATGTGTAATGCATCTTAAACTATTTCAAAAAATAGAGATAGAGGGAATATTTTCAAACACATTTTATGACACTAATTTTGCTTTGATACCTAAGCCAAAGACATCTTAAGAAAAAAAACATATAGGCTAATTTTTTGATGAAAATTTATGTAGAAATTCTCAATAAAATATCAGCAAGTCAAATCCAACAACACATCAGAAAGATTATACATCATGGCCATGTGTGATTTATCTTTGGCATTAAAGACTGTTTTAACACATGCAAATCAATCAATGTCATTCATCACATTAACAGAATGGAAGGTAAAAATCACATGATCATCTCAATTGACACACAGAAAACACATGACAAAGTTCAGCATTGTTTCTTGTTACAAACCATTAACAGTTCAGGTATAGAAGAAAATTTCCTCGAAGTGATAAAGACCACTTGTGAAAAGTTCACAGATATCATTTCCCATTATAATCAATGGGAAAAAAAACTGAAATCTTTTCCACTAAGATTCAGTACAAGGCAAGGAAGCCTACTCTCACTACTTCTATTTAACATAGTACTGGAAGTACTAGCAAGAACACTCAGACAAGAAAAAGAAATGAAAGGCATCCAAATCAGAAAGGAAGAAGCAAAGGAAGAAGCATATGTCTACTTGCATATAGCATAGTGCCATATGTAAAACACACACACAAAGTTTCCACAAAACTCTTAGAATTAATGAATGAATTCACGAGAGTTGCAGAATACAAAATCAACATAAAAAATAAGTAGTGTTTCTATATACAAACAAGAACCTAGCTGCAAATGAAATAAAGAAAGCAATTTCTTTTATGATAGCTATAAAAAAAAAAAAACCTGGAAATAAATTTAACTAAGAAGATGAAAGGCCTCTACAAGAAAATACAGAAAACACTGACAAAAGAAACTGAAGAGGATACAAACAATTGGAAAGAAATCCCATTCTTATGTATGGGAAGATTTAATATTGTTAAACTGTCCACACTACCCAAAGCAATATACAGATCCAACAAAATCCCCATTAAAATCCCAATAACATTCATCACAGAAACAGAAAAATATATCCTGAAATACATATAGAACCACAAAAGACCCCAAACTGCCAAGTCAATTCCGAAAAAAAAAAAAAAACAAAAAAAACAAAGTTAGAGACATTCCAATTTCTGACTTAAAATTATATTACAAACTATCATAATAAAAACATTCTGATACTGACATAAATACAGATATACAGACTAGTGGAACTGACTAGAGAACCCAGAAATAAATGCAAGCATTTACAGTTAACTAATTTTTGAGATGGGCTCCAATAGGACACAAGGGGAAAGAACAGCATCTTCACTAAATGGTTCCAGGAAAATTGGATTTCCAAATGCAAAGGAATGAAATTGTTCCATAGCTTACATAAAAAAATCAAATCAAAATGGTTAAAAGACCAAATATAAGACCAAAAACTGAAAAAAAAGCCTCCTATAAAGCAAAATATTAAAAGTTCCTTGACGTTGGCCTTGGCAATGATTTTTTTGGATATCACACAGAAGTTCAGGCCACAAAAGCAAAAATAAATAAGGAGAACTGTATCAAACCGAAAACATTCTGCACAGCAAAGAAAACAATCAACAAAATTAAATGGTAGCTTACAGAGTATGAAAGAAAACATAGTCACAAATCACGTAACTGATAAAGGATTAATATTCAAAATTTGTAAAGAACTCATACCACTCAATAGTGGAAAAACAAGTAACCTCATTTTAAAAAATGATCAGAAGCCCTCAATACACATTTCTCCCAAGAAGACAGGGAAATAACAAATGCTGGCAAGAATGTGGAGAAAAGAGAACTCTTATACACTATTGGTGGAAATGTAAATTAGTATAGCCATTATGGAAAACAGTATACTGTTTGTATAGCCAAAGGAAATGAAATCAGTATATCAAAGAGATATCTATACCCTTCATGTTTGTTATAGAATTATTCAGAATAGCTAAGGTATGAAATCCACCCAAGTATCTCTCAAAGGAAGAATGCATAAATAAATTATGGGGTACATATGCAATTGAATATTACTCAGTACTCAGCCATAAAAAGAAGAAAGTTCTGTTATTTTTCAACAACATGAATAAACCTGTAGGATATTATGTGAAGTTAAATAAACCAGGCACATAAAGACAAATACTAAATGATCTCACTCATATGTGGAAGTTACAATCTTTATTTCATAAAAGTAGAGTACAATGGTGGTCACTATGGACTGAAAACAGGAGGAGGTTGAGGAGATGTAGGTTAAAGAATACAATATTTGGCCAGGCACGGTGACTCATGCCTTGTAATCCCAGCACTTTGGGAGACCGAGGCAGGCTGATCATGAGGTCAGGAGCTTGGTACCAGTCTGGCCAACATAGTGAAACCCTGTCTCAACTAAAAATTTTAAAAAATTAGCCGGGTGTGTTGTTGTGTGCCTCTAGTCCCAGCTACTCAGGAAACTGAGGCAGGAGAATCTCCTGAACCCAGGAGGTGGAAGTTGCAGTGAGCCGAGATCCCACCATTGCACTCGAGCTCATGTGACAGTGCAAGACTATCTCAAAAAAAAAAAAAAAAGATACATAGGAGAAATAAGTTTAAGAGATATGTTGTGCAACATAGTGACTATAGTTAATAATATATTGTATTCTTGAAACATGCTAAAAGAGTAAACATTACCACTGGCACTACAAAATTGACAAGCCTGTAAGTTAATGCATATATTTATTAGGTAGATTTAGTTATTCAACAATGTATATATACTTTAAGCATCGTTTTGTACACAGTAAATACATGCAATTATGTCAATTTAAGTAAATAAATAATAAAAAAGACAGATAACTCTGAAAAAAATACCAGTTTATGGGTTGTGAAAAAAAAAAATCTATAAGCCATTTATGTAAGAGGTTTATACTCAAAATTTATAGAGAACTTAGACTACTTAATAGTGGAAAAACAAATAACCTGATTCAAAAACAGGCAAAAGGCTTAAATAGAATTTTTTCCAAAGAAGATATAAAAATGGCTATCTGGTATATGAAAAGGTGTTGAATAACCTTAATCATCAGGGAAATGAAAATCAGTGCCACTATGAAAGACCATTCTTAACACAACACACCCGTTATGATGACTATTTTCAAAAAGTCAAAAGATAACAAATGTTGGTGAGGATGTGAAGAAAAGGGAACTGTTACACATTGTAGGTGGGACTGTAGATTGGTATAGCCATTATGAAAATAGTATGGCAGTTTCTAAAAAATCAAAAATAGAACTACCATATGACCCAGCAATCCCTCTTCTAGGAATATACCCAAAGAAAATAAGATCACCATCTTGTAAAGATATCTGCACTCCTATGTTTTTGCAGCATTATTCATAATAGCTAAGATATGAAAACAACCTAATTGTTTGTTGTTAGATAAATGGATAAAGAGATTGTGGTATGTATACATAATAGAATATTACTCAGCTCTGAAAAATAATGAGATCTTGCCATTTGCCACAATATGGATAAGCCTGTAGAACACTATGCTAAGTGAGATAAGTCAGATGCTAAAATAAAAATATTGCATGATATCAGTTATTTCATATATACAGATAGAGGACAAAATAGTGGTTAGGAGGAGTGGGGATAAAGAGGAAGTGGAGAGGTACAATTCAGAGCATACAAGTAGCAAATATGTAGGAAGAACAAGTTTAGGATCTAATGTACAACATGAAGACTGCAAGCAATATAATTGTACTGTATATGAGACATATGCTAAATGATTAGATTTTAACTGCTCTTGCCTTCAAAGCAAACGAAAATATGTGTAACTATATGTGATGACAGTTGTGTTAATTTGCTTTATTATGGTAATTTTTTTGCTGCCTGTATTTATCCCATAATGTCATGCTGTATATCTTAAATACACACAATACGATTTATTTAAAATAAAATAAGACTATTTCCTTAAAAAAGAACCCCCATAAATAAAAAAAATGAAAGACAAATTTAAAGAAGTGGGGAAAAAAACAGAGTTCATGAGAAAAGATTTCCAAATAGCTTGTAAATATGTAAAAAGCTGCTTAACATATTAGACATCAGGGAACTGTAAATTAAAAAGCATGGAATTTTAAAAGTGGCAATTCTAGGTGGTGAAAAGGATGTGGGCAATTAAATAAAAGTGTAAACTGGTAAAACAACTTTGGAAAACTGACAGCATCTGAACATATGCATTTGCTATGACCCAAGACATTCTCTCCTAGGAATATAATGAGCCACCAAGAAACAGTACAAGAATGTTCACAGCATTGTTCATAATGCATAAACCAAGACATAATCTAGACACTCACCAATAATAGAAAGCATAACTAAATTGTGACATAATAATACAATGGACACAATTAGCATATAAAATAAAGAAACATGTTACTTACAACAGCATGACTGAATCTCACAATCAGAAACCTGCATAAAAGACTTGACCCCCAATTAATTTAAACTGTATGGTGTGATTATGAGTCCATTTATGAAAAATTCAGAAAGACATATATATAAGTATTGGTGTTAGAAGTCAGAATACTTGTTATCTGTGTGGTGGAAAATTGGCTAGTGGCAGGAGTGGGAGCATAAAGGGAATTTCGGAGAAGCTGGTGATGTTTTATTTCTCGACTTGTGGTGGTTATATGATTATGTTTATTTGTGACAATTCACCAACCTGTACACTGTGGTTTTATGTACTTTTCCATAAGCAGGCTTCATTTCAATAAAAATGTTTACTTATAAAACTGAAGATAAAACACCAAATTCCATGCTGTGGAATATAGTCCTTCTTGTTCCAGGGCTTATGACTTCATACCACCCATGTACTTTTAATCTCTGCATCTAAGACATTCATATGGTCTTAAAATGTTTAAAGAGCTTCCAGACACAAAAAAACAAATATTGCATAATCTTATTTATATGTGGAATATAAAATAGTTGAACTCATACAAGTAGAGAATAGAATGGTGGTTACCAGAGGCTGGAGGTTTTAGGGGAGGTGAACTGGGAAAGGGAACACATTGGTTACTGGGTACAAAGTTATAGTTAGGTAGGAGGGATAAGTTCTGGTATTCTATTACACAGCAAGGTGACTATAGTTAATAATAATGCATCGTATATTTTAAAATAACTAAAATAAAGGATTTTAAATGTCCTCACCACAAAGAAAGGATAACTATTTAAGATGATGGATATGCTAATTACCTTGATTTGATTATTTCACAATGCTTATATGCATCAAAACATCATACTGTACCCCATGAATATGTACAATTGTTGTCAATTAAAAATAAAGTTGAAAAATATTTAAAGGCCTGTTTTAACAGATTCTTACTTTTCAGTAGGATAAAATTAAGTTGCTCATTTTGAAAGTTTGGCTTGCATTCCAAGGAATTATGTAATTTCCTGTCCAAGAGAGGAAAGTTCCTTGTTTCAATAATAAATGACTTCTCTATGTCCTCTACAGTATTAGAAAAACATTCTTCTGTAAAATTCTTTTTAGGCTTTCAGTTTCTTTTCAGGGTTACTGATGTTTCCTCCAAAGTCAGGAAAAGGAGCAATTTCTGTCCTTGGATTCATATTCGATTGCAAGCTCAGGACCATAGCCCTCAGAGCTGCTAGC
The DNA here is from genome assembly GCF_030222135.1 of Aotus nancymaae. Lineage (NCBI taxonomy): Eukaryota > Metazoa > Chordata > Mammalia > Primates > Aotidae > Aotus > Aotus nancymaae. Next base: position 44,222,440 of record NW_026988419.1, on the reverse strand, counting down.
TTAGCCATTTAGTTTATGTTTCTGCCTACTGGTGTATTTCATTCTCCTTAGTGCATTAATACAGCTTGACTATTTTTTAAACTTAAGATAAAGGTGTTCTTTTTTCTTTCAAATCTGCAAAGAAAATGAGAAGGTATAGAATTTTAAGTAAAGTTGCAATTTGATAGATGTTATTGATTTTTCATGGTAAAGCAACTAAAGAGGCAAGTTTACTAATTTATTATAATTAAAACATTTTATTTAAGTAGCCACACAACAAATTTCACTCTTGATTAATGCACTGTCACTTGAATCTAAGCTCAGATTTTGAATTCTAACAAGAATATTTTAAATTATTTTTGAAACAAACTGATCTATTTTTTAAAAATTTGACCTTTTTAGTTAACTAACAACTGTCAAGTCCATCTTTAAATTATGAAAAGGAAATAAATTATGTACATTGAATGTGTTAATTTATAAAGATATTTTATTCCTACAGAAAATAAAATCAGTTAATAAAAACTAAATGATCCAAAAATCACCAGTCTTTTAACTTGTATTTTGAAATTAAAACGAGAAGTGAAAGCTGTATTTATGATTAGGGGCTATGGAAAACAGACTATTAGAAATGTCTCATAGATTTAGAGCATTAGACTATATATGGCTATTTTCAGAAAAAAAAAAAAAAGTCAATTATGGTAGTCTCTTGGGTGTAAACTATATAAAGGTGTTTTTCATTCAATGATTCCCAGGCATTAGATAGTAACACATATGGATAAGCCAAGTACTACCTCATTATATAATGGTTTGCACTAGTTTTACTTTCTTGAAAATTTTCTTTACAACCTTAAAGCCATTTCTCAAATATCTATCTTCTTCTTTCAAATTAAAAATAAGTCTGGATGATTCCTGTAAAATGGAAAAAGAGGCAGTGTTGAGTAATGGAACAAAGAATAAACTTGGAATCTGGATCTTGGCTTCTAGACCTGGCATTACCCCCTCAGCATTTCTTTGGGCACATCAGTCTTTCTGAGTCTCAGTTTCCTCATTTGTAAAATGTGGATAACAACTCTTGTTCCACTTACCTCACTGGTTGTTTTGAACAAGTGCAGTACATCTGAAAGCTCTGTAAAAACCTATTACATAAATGTAAGGTGTTGCTAATACTACTACTATTTTAAAAAGAATTATTGGAACTAAATTTCTAAGATGGTATATCTGTGCTTGACTCAGCCATTTGACTTACACTGGATTATTTTTTGTTGAACTTGGAAATGTTTAGAATCTATCCAATTTTGTAACTTGCAGGGAATATTTAAAGCTTTAGAGACTAAAGAAAGCATCTGCCTTATGTTGTGGAAATGATGTGCGAATGCTACCAAATTGTTCATTTTAGATAGTAATAGAATTAAAGAGAAACAAACAAGAAGGCAGAGGAGGCATTTCCTATAGTTGAAATTGCTGATCATCTCTATGTATTTAAATGTACTAGATTAGAGCAGAGGGGCTAGGCCTGGCAAATGTGCTACCAAGGGGCCACCCAAGGCCATGTGTGGGAAGACACTGGCTCTAGTACAGTTACTCCTAAGTAACTTCCAGTTCTTTTTCCCTATGACCTTACAATTTGGCTCCATTGCTAGTGGGCACCATTCTTCCAGCTCTCCCTTTTTCAGACTGTAGTGGTGCTCCCCACCCCTCTTCATTTGCCTCTACCTGCCAAAGCTTTGAGGTTTCCAAAAGGCAAACACAGCCTGATCCTTCCCCCAGTGGCTGCTTTTGAATGTTTCAAACAATTTTTTCCATCTATTGGACTTGGAGACACAAGGATAAAGAAAAGTTATGGGAATGCTCTTAAATGTTTAAAGTAGGCTGACTCATCTGTCCTAGGTCACAATGACCATTTGGATTCCTCAGAGTGTTTTCTATGTACCTTAGGATCTCCCTGACCAGTTGCCAGCATCATTACCAAAGAAGCTACAGTCCATAGTTCTCTGTAAGTTGGTCTATCCCACAATCACAGTTCTGAAATACAGCCTGAATGATGTCAGAAGCATCCTGAATCACATGTGCCTTCGTGTGGCAGGACAATTGTTTGGTCCAGTTGTTCTACTTGAGGGTTTCCTAAACCAGTCAAGAGGATTTATATAGCAAAATGGGACACACTGGCCTCTTTAAAAAATTATTAACATATCATGCATTTATTATTAAGGTAGACTTCATATAATTCTAAATTATATTTCCAATGCTAATATCAGGTGATTCCTGTATTCAGAGAGTAGTGGTGAAAATTGCCTGTGGAGTATTGGCAATAACGAGAAAGGAGGGATGCAGAATGATTGCCCAGAATATCACTAGTAACATATTGGGCACGATTTTCCCTTGCCTTCTCAGGAGGGTGTGATAATATACTGAGCCAGCAGAGAAATAGCTTAACAGTACTGCCGCCAGGGATCGCTGAGGAGTGCTTCCAATTCCCCACGTTGGTCTTGGCAGCAGCCTTTCTACATTAACATCAATTTCCATTAGTTCACTGGTGGAAAAACACCAAAATGTGTCAGGTTGCTCATTTTAATCAACACATTGTCTTATGTGACTACTGAATGTTTCATGTAATATCCATATTTTAATTTCAGAATGCCTCAAAATATTTTCAATATTTTTCTTGTTCCAATTTTAACATTTTTCTAGTTATTTCATACTATTTTCCTTTGCATATGTTTGTGCCACTACAGGTAGATTTTCAAATTGTACTTTTTCTAAATAGCATTTTGGCCTTTGAAATTTGTATTTAAATGAGATAATCTGAGAAAAATAACTTCCCCTACTACCAAAGTCAGTGCTCAAGCTAAACACATTCCAGCTTCCCACTCTCATGCTCCTTGTCTTGCTGTTTTTTATTCATCTTTCAGACCTTAAGTGAAATAAATGTTCCTTCCTTAGGGGAATCTCCCCTAAGTCCTAGAATGAGTTTAGATCCTCCAGTAATACATTCACATAGTTCCTAGCACCTTAGGTTTGCATTACTTTATGCCATTTTTATTACATACCAATTTGTATAACTGTTTTTTTTTTTAGGTCTAATGGCTTCACCTCTGGACTATAAGCTCCAGGAGAGCAGACACTGTGCTTGTCTTGAACTCTTCTGAATTTTCTTTTTCTAGTAGAGTAGCTGGCACTTAGTAGTAGCTCAAAAATATTTTTGTGTAAGTGTAGAATAAACAAATCAACATCTCTCTGGAACACAATTCCTAATGAACATAACATCTGTAATCCCGATGAAACCTGGAGAAAATTCAGGAAATCTATGTCCACTGGTTGACCAGGTGTAAAAGATAAACTCTCTGATTCTTGCTTCAGTTGACAAAGTTTTCATGGCATATTAATTCTCTCAATCTTCAAGCTTTTACAGAATCAGAAGTTTTGCAAAGGAGGGTCTGTATTTTGTACCTTTGATGAAACACCTGCCAACTGTAAGTCAAATAGCTTTAGAATCTAGTCCTAAGACGTGGGTGGTATTCTCCATGCTCATTCCGTTCAACCATTATAAAGTGAGGTAAATTCACTATTTCTTTTCTACAGATGCAAAGACAGAGATGGAGAAATGCCGTTCTCATTGTTCTTACAGGCTGGCAATAAATGGCTGCAAATATAAAGAATGAAGCATTTTAAAAATTCTCATTTTACCATTTCTAGAGAGACTACCAACACCTGTGCTTCTTTTAGGTCCCACTATGCCTATTAAGAATTTTACATTCTTTCTGATTACTCAACTCTACAAGGCAGTCATCAACTGAGACCACTTGCTTGCCAAACAGGAAATGACTGAATAAAAGGCAAATACAAGGACAGCAAATCCTTTGAGCCATCTTATTAGGCACTGAAGAACCATTTTGATGGCAATCTTCCTTTTCTTTACTGGAAGCAGACTAAACCAAACTCTCACTTGATTTCCCAATTTAGAAGCTACTGCTTATTGTATATTCACAAAGTAGTGTTCTTACACACACTTTCTGTAAAGACGTGATAGAAGAGATTTAAAGACCCCAGTGGTTATCAATTCTGGATAAAGTTAAAACTTTAACTTTAGTGTTTTCCAACTAATTAGAAAATTCTAGATAAAGTTTAGAGCAATTTTTCAATTCTAGATAAAGTTAAAACTTCGACCTTAAGTGTTTTCCAACTGATTAGAAAATGTAAGGTAGATTTTTAAATTCCAACTTTCATTGTTATTTGTTTTAAATATATATTTTGGAACATGAACATTGAAAACAATAGGGACATAGTATTTATACTTGATTTTTAAAAGTAGGGCTTGGATGTTGATGTGAAATGTTTGGTAAGCTTTTGTTTCCCTTCACCATAGTGCTTGTGCTATCAAAACGAACATGTGGCAGGACTTTAAAGACTGATGCCAAACATATGGTATCCACAACCAGTCAGCATAACCTTTGGAATGCTAATTGCAGTGAAGAGCCAAATGAAAATGCTTAATAGCACACATATGGCTGGTTGAGGATTTCCTAAGAGAATGACTGACTACTCTTAGGCATGTAAATATCTTTGTCAAGTAGAACAGACAGATTTTAGTGTTGCAAGAAATACCAGGGTTAAACATAGTCTTTTAAAAGCTTTATGTATTTTTAAAATATGCAATTTAAATATAATTTTCATATCTTTATTAAATCTATAAAATGCCTTTTCCAAAACTATATGCCTTCTAGAAGGGCCTGCCATTTTCCTATTAATTTTTAGCCTGAAACTATCAGAATCACAGATGCAGTATTTTTTGTTGAACTAAATATATTAATAATCCATGAAAACAACTGCCACAGAAACATAAATTAAACATCTAGGTAAAGCATTTATTTTAAGCCCTAATTGTGGATCAAAAATTTTCAGTTCAAAGGAAGGGCAGTAATCACTTAATTTACTTCTTATTTTTTATTGTTTTAAACCTTACAGACCTTTATTGCAAGAAATATTTTTTAATTGTATTTTTTAATGTACAACTTGATATAAAGGAAATTATGATTCATAAAAGTGACATGATTTGTCCAATGCACATGGCGTGGCAGTAGCTAAGCCCAATTTGAACCTATGATTTCATTAATATATCCAAGTATTATTTTCATTAATTTACTGCATCATATAAAATATCCTGTAACAAGAATGTGAATGGACCATTAAAACTATATGGAAATTATTATTTTCTGAGGAACAAAATTAATGTAACTTCTGCCTTTTTTGAGGGCTTTAAGGGGGACCTATTTCTAGTTCCTTCTCTCTTTAGACCCCCGTCTTGCCCCTTTTTATGTGAAGCTTTCCTTCCATGTAATGTGCTACCTCAACATAGAAAGGAAATTGAACCAGCACTAACCTCAGAATTTCCTCTCTCACCAACTCTCTCAAATCACTGTTTCTAATCTCATCACAAAGCTACAACCTAAGTGGACTAAGAATAACTGTACAGACTTATGACATAATTAAAAAATTAAAATCTGTTACTCTCCTTTCTCATTTATGTGGTACATTCATAAAAGCTCATTGAAAAAGAATTTCTTTTTTTTTAATTTTTATTTTTTATTTTTTATTGCATTTTAGGTTTTGGGGTGCCTGTGAAGAACATGCAAGATTGTTGCATAGGTACACACATGGCAGTGTGATTTGCTGCCTTCTTCCCCATCACCTATATCTGGCATTTCTCCCCATGCTATCTCTCCCCAACTCCCCACCCCCTACTGTCCCTCCCCTATTTCCCCCGACAGACCCCAGTATGTGATGCTCCCCTCCCTGTGTCCATGAGTTCTCATTGTTCAACACCCACCAAAAAGTGAGAACATGCGGTGTTTGATTTTCTGTTCTTGTGTCAGTTTGCTGAGAATGACAGTTTCCGGGTTCATCCATGTCCCTACAAAGGACATGAACTCAATTGTCTCATTTAGCAGCATATTTATAAAATACCTATCAACATAGAACATAGTAATATTTTATTTTGATGTTGTTTTATTTGTTTTTGCTAAGAATACTGAGTTCATAAACTTCTGGTAACATTTATCTATTGCTGCACAACACACCACTCTGAAACTTTGTATACTAAAACAATGATCATTCATCTATCTACTCATGATAATGGGAGCAGGTCAAGGTTCATTGGGTATGGTTTTTCTGTGCTCCAAGTGGTGTTATTGTTGGTAGTTAGTGTTGGGGTGGGAGTGGAGGGTGGGAGAAGTGGGATCTAGCAGAGGCAGAACATTCTAAGACGGCTTTAATCATGTGCCTGGCACCTCAGCTGAGGTGGTATAATGACTCAGGCCTCTCTGGGATGGCTGGGCTTTTCTATTCCAGTGCTGGATTCTGAGTATGGGCTCACATATATACCCATCTGGGATCTTGATTTTCCTCCAGGTGGCCCCACTCTTTCCATGTGAATAGTCTAGACTTCTTTTCATGGTAGTTAACTTTCAGGTAAGTGAAAGCAAGCACTGTTGGGTCTACTAAGTTCTAGGCTTAGGACTGACAAGGGTTACTTCCTCTGTATTCTATTGATCATAGCAAGTCATAAGACCACTCAGATCTGAGGATGGCATACAGGCTTTGTACTTTGAAGGAAGAAGGGCAATATGCATTTAGGTGTGAGAGAAATTGTTGGTGACTAATTTGTAGCTAATTACTTGTGTGAATTAATCGTTTATATTTAGGTTAGACAAATAAAAGTATGGTTCTATCTTGAACTACCAATCATCTTTCTCTATACAGTGATGAAATCCTCAATCAAGAACAACAAAGACTTGATTATTTTGTTCTAAGTCTTTCTTTTTTGTCATATATTATATGTTATCTTCTGCCCTATTTCTGCAGTTCATGTTGGTTCAGACAGGTACTTGTGAAATCCTTAGATTAAGGATAACACATTAACTATCTCCATCAGCAAAATTGCTCAAAACTTAGGCTTTACTACACAAAATGTATCTTCTTTCTAACCACAGTTCAAACGCTTACACTTTATTGCTCTAATATTTCTCTACCTAATATCTCTCACACAAGACCATTAAATACAATAAATCTAGAAGACGTTGCCTTCTTCCAATGAAAACCAGGTATATCACTTTTGTGAAAAGATGTAAATCTTGACTGCAAAATGTCTTTAAGTTATGGCTCCCTCCTGCCAAATGACTGTAAAGTATAAAGTTTCATGTACCTGTCTAACTTTGAGGGAAGAAAATACAAAGAGATAGGTGTTAATTTTTAATCTGAAAAGCTGTATCTTATTTTCAGATTTTATTTACTCTATCCTTCTTAATCTCTCATATCAACCTTCCTCTACTTCTCTTTATACTGTTCACACGTTTCCCAAGCTGTATCTTTCCTTGCTGAAAGTTTACTTATGTAAATGAATCTCTTTATATAATAAATACATTTAATAATATAGCAATAAATTTAATATCTATACCAAGTAAAGCCTTAACTATTCCTACTAATTAAAGGATCAATATGTTTTTCTGGAAGAAACAGAAGGAGAAGGACATTCCAGGCTTAGGGAACAATGTGAACAAAAGTATGAGGCAGGAAAATGTAAGAAATGTCCAGGAAATGGTGAGTGATCTTTTATGACTAAAGCAGGTGTACATACAGCTTGAAGATCAGTTTCAATTTACAGTATGTTTGCTAAGGCTGAGTAGTGTTTTAAAATATTTGAATTCCTTGTTAATATTTACTACATGGGAAATTTTACATGACCTTTCAGATTCTTGATTTGTCTTGAAAAACTGAGATGGAAACCATGAACTCTTTTTTTCTGCATAGTAATATAAATTAGTAATATAAATTAATTAGACTAGGCTAAATTCTATAATAAGCAGCTGCAAATTTTCACTGGCTTGACACTATATATATATATATATATATATATTAGGGTTCTCTAGAGAGACAGAACTAATAGGACACACACACACACACACATATATATACGCATATATATATACACACATATATATGTTCTATTATATATATATACACACATATATATGTTCTATTATATATATACACACACATATATATGTTCTATTATATATATGTCCCATATATATATATATATGAGTTTATTAGGTAATCACTGGGTCCCACAATAGGCCACCTGCAAGCTGAGGAGTAAGAAGAGCCAGTCCAAGTCCCAAAACTGAAGCATTTGGATGTGAGAGGGCAGGAAGTATCTAGAACAGGAGAAAGATGTAGGCTGGGAGGCTAGGCTCTTCTTGCTTCTTCATATTTTTCTGCCTGCTTTATATTCTCTGGAAGCTCATTAGATTGTGCCCACCATATTAAGGGTGGATCTACCTTCCCAGGCCACTGACTCAAATGTTCATCTCTTTTGGCAACACCCACACAGACAAATCCAGGATGAATACTTTGTATCCTTTCATCCAATCATGCTAACACTTAGCATTAACTACATATATATATATATATATATATATATATATATATATATACACACACACACACACACACACACACACACAGACACACACATTTTTAAAAATTTTCCAAAGCAAGTGTTCTGTATTAGTTCATTCTCATGCTGCTAATAAAGACATATCTGAGACTGGGTAATTTATACAGGAAAGTAGTTTAATGGACTCATGGTCCCACATGGCTGGGGAGACCTCACAATCATGGCGGAAGATGAAGGAAGAACAAAGGGACGTCTTACATGGTGGCAGGCAAGAAAGCTTGTACAGGGGAACTCCCATTTGTAAAACTATTAGATCTCATGGCACTTATTCACTGCCATGAGAACAATATGGAGGAAACTACCCCCATGATTTGATTTTTTACCTTTGGGCCTGCCCTTGATACTTGGGGATTATTACAATTTAAGGTGAGATTTGAGTGGGGACACAGCCAAACCTTATCAATTTAAACCAAGGTGTACTTCATCTGCTGCCTTTCCTGTATGGGCTCTCTACCAAATGATGTATGACAAGCACAAGCTCATTTATCTTATCATTGCATCTTCCTCTGGGACCTTGGACATCTCAATTCAGTAGAGGAAAGAAAGAGAACAGAGAATTATGCATGGGCAGGTGTTATGGTTCAGGCCTAGATAGGGTGTTTGTCAGTCCTATGAACCAGAAATCAGTCACATGGCTCACCTAATTGCAATGAAGCCTGGGAAATATGTTGTAGCTGCATATTTGGGAGGTAAAGAAATGGCTTATGAACAATTAGCCAATGCCTGCCACAAGACAGCAGGCTAGAGGTGAGTAGCCTTTACTCTTTTAATTAGAGTGTATGGTGCCTCTTTCACCACATCATGCACCTAGCATGCTAAACTCATCTCAGTCATCTGCCTGGCTGCTGTAGGCTTTTAAATGTGCAAACCTCAGGATAGAAAATGAAAAAGTTCATGTCTAGAAGAGGTAAAGAAAGTTCTTTCCATAAAGGGAAAGTATTTAGTAAACCTTGCACTTAACAGAAAGAAATTTTTTGGGGGGTGAGGGGAAGCACAATTTTCTCTTTTGGTCAATGGACCATACAGACATGTAAGAGGACAAACAATTATCTAGTTTTTAAGTCAATCTATAAATATTTAAATATTTTCTAACTTCTAGCATCTAGCATTGCTTTTGCCATACTTCTAAATAAAATTGAGTATGTGTGGCATTTTTATGGTACCATTATTTTCCTCATTGTAAGAGAACTCTGATTTATGGACTGTGATTTTGAATGATGAAGAGAGATTTAATACACAGTTTAATTGTTTGATATTTTTCTCTGTAAGCCTGTCAATTCCTTAATTGTTCAGACCAAGTTTACAAATGTCATGATACAGTTAGTATTTTTTGAAAAGCATTGCTTTTGCAGGCATAATTCTTTTAAATGTTGTATACCTAGAGCTTGAGAACATCTTTGAAATTTCAGTTGATCTTCCTTTGTGCATTTGTAAAAGTGAAATGGACATATAATAAATATTCAGATAAATCTTAGTAATAGGAAGGAACTTGGGACAATTAAATTTAATCTCACTTTGCAATGAAGTCACTGAGGCCTCAGGAGGTAAACTCCTTTGTCCAAGTACTTAGATCTATTTAAAGTTCAGGGAATTTCCAGGTTACTTTGTAGCATAGTACCTTCATTTATGTGCAAACCATCGTTAAACCATCGTTAAACTTTACTACAAACACTTTGAATTGATAATTTAGGAGATTTCATGGTGCTGTTATCAAAGAGAGGAGAGGCTTAAGGTAAGACACAGATGACATATTAGGTAATGTAGCATGGAACTACCCCTCAAGGTCAGAGATCCCAGAAGGACAGGTACCATATTTGCTGTTCTCCAGCCTCCTTGAGTGGCATCTCCAGGTGTAGGAATGAACCAGATGAACAGGGCCTGAAGTGAACCCCCAGCAAACCACAGCAGCCTTACAGTAAAGGGACCTGACCATTGAAAGAAAAACAAAGAGACAACAACAACAGCATCAACAACAAAAAAGTCCCCACAAAATCCCCACCAAGGGTCAACAGCCTCAAAGATCAAAACTAGACAAACTCATGAAGATGAAAAAGAATCAATGAAAAACGCTGAAATCTCAAAATGCCAAAATACCTCTTCTTCTCCAAATGATTGCAATGTCTCTCCAGCAAGGACGCCAAACTGGACAGAGAATGGGATGGACAAATTGATAGAAGTAGACTTCAGAGATGGATTAAAAAAACTCTGCTGAGCTAAAGGAGCATGTTCTAACCTGATGCAAAGAAGCTAAGAACCTTGAAAAAAGGTTAACCTAAAGGAGCATGTTCTAACCTAATGCAAAGAAGCTAAGAACTTTGAAAAAAGGTTAAAGGAGCTGCTAACTAGAATAACCAGTGTAGAAAAGAACATAAATGACCTGATGGAGCTGAAAAACACAGCATGAACACTTTGTGAAGCATACATAAGTATCAATAGCCAAATTGACCAAGCCATAGAAAAGATATCAGAGTTTGAAACCACCTTGCTGAAATAAGGCATGCAGACAAGATTAGAGACAAAAGAATGAAAGGGACTAAATGAAGCCTTTGAGAAATATGAGACTACATAAAAAGAACAAATGCACAATTTATTGGAGTACCTGAAGGTAACAGGGAGAATGGAAACATGCTGGAAAACACACTTCAGGATATTATCCAGAACTTCTGCAACCTAGCAAGGCAGGTCAGGTCAACATGGAAATTCAGGAAATACAGAGAAAACCACTAAGATACTCCATGAGAAGATCAACCCCAGGACACATAATTATCAGATCTCCAAGGTCAAAATGAAGGAAAAAAATGCTAAGGACAATCAGAGAGAGAAAGGCCAGATTATCTACAAAGGGAAGCCCCTCAGACTAACAGCAGACCTTTCAGCAGAAACCCTACAAGCCAGAATAAATTGGGGGCCATATTCAACATTATTAAAGAAAAGAATTTTCCACCCAGAATTTCATATTCAGCCAAACTAAGCTTCATACATGAAGGAGAAATAAAATCCTTTACAGACAAGCAAATTCTGAGGGATTTCGTCACCACCAGAACTGCCTTCAAAGAGCTCCTGAAGGAAGCACTAAATACGGAAAGGAAAAACCAGTACCAGCCATTGCAAAAACATACCAAAATATAGAGATCAATGACATTATGAAGAAACTGCGTTAACTAGTGTGCAAAATAACCAGACAGCATCATGAGGACAGAATCACATTCACACATAGCAATACTAGCCATAAATGTAAATGGGCTAAATGCCCCCATTATAAGACACAGGCTGCTAAATTGGATGAAATGCCAAGACCCACTGGCGTTCTGCATTCAAGAGACCCATCTCATGTGCAAAGACACACAAAGATCAAAATGAAGGGATACAGGGAAAATTTACAAAGCAAATGGAAAGTTAAAAAAGAAGGGGTTGCAATCCTAGTCTCTGACAAAACAGACTTTAAACCAACAAAGATTTTTTTAAAAAAGACAAAGAAGGGCATTACCTAATGGCAAAGGAACGAATTCAACAAGAAGAGCTAACTATCATAAATGTATATGCACCCAATACAGGAGCAGTAAGATTCATAAAACAAATTCTTAGATAACTACAAGGATACATAGACTCCCACACAATAATAGTGGGAGACTTTAACACCCCACTGTTAATATTAGATGGATCAATGAGGCAGAAAATTAATATGGATATTCAGGACTTCATCACAGCTCTGGATCAAGTGGACCTAATAGACATCTACAGAACTCTCTACCCCAAGTCAACAGAAAATACATTCTTCTCAGAGCTACATGGCACTTATTCTAAAATTGGCCACATAGTTGCAAGTAAAACACTCCTCAGCAAATGCAAAAGATTTGAAATTATAACAGTCTCTCAGAACACAGTTCAATCAAATTAGAATTTAGGATTAAGCAACTCACTCAAAACCACAAAATTACATGGAAATTGAACAATCTACTCTTGAATGACTCCTAGGTAAATAATGAAATTAAGGCAGAAATCAAGAAGTTATTTGAAACCAATGAGAACAAAGAGATAGTGTACCAGAATCTCTGGGACACAGCTAAAGCATGGTTAAGAGGGAAATTTATGGCACTAAATGCCCACAAGAGAAAGCTAGAAAAATCTGAAATTGACACTCTAACATCACAATTAAAAGAGCTAGAGTAGAAAGAGCAAATTAATCCAAAAGCTAGCAGAAGACAAGAAATAACTGAGATTAGAGCAGAATTGATGGAGACAGAAACAGAAAAAATTCTCCAAAAAATCAATAAATCCAGGAGATTTTTTTTTTTTTTGGAAAAAACAAAATAGATCACTAGCTAGACTAATAAAGAAGAGAGAGAAGAATTAGACACAATAAAAAATGATAAAGAGGATATCATTACTGACTTCACAGAAATACAAACTACCATCAGAGAATACTATAAATGCCTCTATGCAAATAAACTAGAAAATCTAAAACAAATCAATAAATTCCTGGGTGCATATACTCTCCCAAGACTACACTGGAAGAAGTCGAATCACTGAATATACTAATAAAAAGTTCTGAAATCTAGGCAACAATTAAAAGCCCACCAACCAAAAAAACAAAAATTCAAAAAAGAAAAAAAAAAAAGCCCAGGACCAGGTAGATTCACAGTCGAATTCTACCAGAGGTATAAAATGGAGCTGGCACCATTGCTTCTGAAACTATTACAAACAATAGAAAAGAAGGGATTCCTCCTTAACTCATTTTATGAAGCCAGCATCATCCTGACACCAAAAACTGGCAGAGACACAGCAGCAACAAAAAAACTTCAGGCCAATATCCCTGATGAACACAGATGTGAAAATCCTCAATAAAATACTAGCAAACTAAATCCAGCAGAACATCAAAAACTTATCCACCTGGGATGCAAGGCTGGTTCAAAATGCACAAATCAATAAACATAATCTATCAAATAAACAGAACCAGTGACAAATGCCACATGATTATCTCAATAGACACAGAAAAGGTCTTTGATAAAATTCAACATCCCTTCATGTTAAAAACACTCAATAAATTAGGTATTGATGGAACATATCTCAAAATAATAAGAGCTACTTATGACAAACCCACAGCCAATAACGTTGAATACGTTGAATGGGCAAAAGCTGGAAGCATTCCTTTTGAAAACTGGTACAAGACAAGGATGCCCTCTCTCACCACTCCTATTCAACACAGTATTGGAAGTTTTGGCCAGGGCAATCAGGCAAGAAAAAGAAATAAAGTGTATTCAAATAGGAAAAGAGGAAGTCAAATTGTCTTTGTTTACAGATGACATGATTCTATATATAGAAAACCCTATCACCTCAGCTCCAAAACTCCTTAAGCTGATAAGCAACTTCAGCAAAGTCTCAGGATACAAAATCAATGTGCAAAAATCACAAGCATTGCTTTACACCAAAAATAGACAGGCAGAGAGCCAAATCAAGAATAAATTCCCATTCACAATGGCCACAAAGAGAATAAGATACCTAGGAATACAGCTTACAAGGAATGTGAAGAACCTCTTCAAGAAGGACTACAAACCACTGCTCAAGGAAATAAAAGAGGACACAAACAAATTGAAAAATTTCAACCTCATGAACAGGAAGAATCAGTATCACAAAAGTTAGCAGCTGACCAAAGTAATTTATAGATTTGATGCTATTCCCATCAAACTACCATTGATATTCTTCACAGAATTTGAAAAAACTAATTTAAATTTTATGTAGATTCAAGAAGAGCTCGAGCAAAGACAATCCTAAGCAAAAAGAACAAAGCTGGAGGCATCATGCTACCAGACCTCAAACTATACTACAAGACTACAGTAATCAAAACAACATGGTACTGTACCAAAACAGACATATAGACCAATGGAACAGAACAGAGACCTTAGAAGGAACATTGCACATCTACAACCATCTGACCTCTGACAAAACTGACAAAAACAAGCAATGGGGAAGGGATCTCCTATTCAACAAATGGTGCTGGGAAAACTGGCTAGCCATATGCAGAAAGCTGAAACTGGATCCCTTCCTTACATCTTATACAAAAATTAACTCCAGATGGATTAAAGACTTAAATGTAAAACTCAAAACTATAAGAACTTTAGAAGAAAGTCCAAGCAGTACCATTTAGGACATAGGCATGGGCAAACACTTCTTGACAAAAACACCAAAAGCAATTGCAATGAAAGCCAAAATTGAAAAATGGGATATAATTAACTTTAAGAGCTTCTGCACAGCAAAAGAAACTATCACTGGAATGAACAGGCATAGAATGAGAGAATATTTTTGCAATCTGTCCATCTGACAAAGAATCTAGAAGAAACTTAAATTTACAAGAAAAAAAATCAAAAAGTAGGCAAAGGATATGAACAGACACTTCTCAAAAGAAGATATTTATGTAGCCGACAAACATATGACAAAAAGTTCAACATCACTTATTATTAGAGGAATGCAAATTAAAACCACAATGAAATACCATCTGACAGCAGTCAGACTGGCAATGATTAAGAACAGACGCTGGAGAGGCTGTGGAGAGATAGGAATGCTTTTACACTGTTGGTGGGAATGTAAATTAGTTCAACCACTGTGGAAGACAGTATAGTGATTTGTCAAGGATTTAGAACCAGAAATACCATTTGACCCAGCAATCCCATTACTGGGTATATACCAAAGAAATATGTATCATTCTACTATAAGGACTCTTGCACACGTATGTTTATTGCAGCACTATTTGCAATAGCAAAGACATAGAATTAACCGAAATGCCCATCATTGATAGACTGGTTAAAGAAAAAGTGATACATATATACTATGGAATACTATGCAGCCATAAAAAATGAGATCATGCCCTTTGCAGGGACATAGATGAAGCTGGAAGCCATCCTCCTCAGCAAACTAACACAGGAACAGAAAACTAAATACCACATGTTCTCATTCATAAGTTGGAGTTGAACAATGAGAACACATGAATAGAGGGAGGTAAACAACACACACTGGGGCCCATTGGGGAATGGGGGGTGAAGGGAAGGTACTTAGTGAACAGATCAATAGGTGCTGTAAACCACCATGATATACGTATACCTATGCAACAAACCTGCATGTTCTGGACATGTATTTCAGAACTTAAAATAAAATTTTAAAAAAAGAAAAAAAATAAGAAAAAAAAAGAAAGTCAGATAATAATAAGTGTTGGAGAGGAAGAAATTATGTATCCATACACTGCTGGAGGGATTGCAAAATGGAGTAATCATTTTGGAAAATAGTTTGGCAGTTCTTCAAATGATTAAACAGAGAGTTACCATATGACATGGCAATTTTTATCCTAGGTAAATACCCAAAAGAAGTACAAATATATGTTGAAACTAAAACCTGTACACAGATGTTTATAGAGGCATTATTCATAATATCCAAACAACTCAAATTTATATCAGTGGATGAATGGATAAATAAATGAGGGATATCCACACAACGGAGTATTATTCATCAGTATTATAAAAAGCAAGGAAGTATTGATGCATACAACAGGAATGAATCTTGAAACCACTATTCTAAGTGAATGAAGCCAGTCACAAAAAATGTATTATGATTTCAGTCATATTAAATATCTATAGCAGGAAAATCAATAGAGACAGAAAGTATATTAGAGTTTTCTTAAGGAAATGTGAGGTGGGGGAAGAGGGTGATAACCAAGTAGTACTGGGTTCTTTTTAATATGATAAAAATGTTCTAAAACTGATTGTGATGATGGTTATATAGTTCTGTAAATAAGTTAAAAACCATTGAACTATAACACTTTCAATGGGTAATTTGTATGGCATATAAATTAAATCTCAATAAAGTTGTTAGAAAATACAATAGAAACTGAAGTAAATTTACATTCATCTTCATAAAGGAGGATTCCCCTCTTGTCAGGCCTCTAGAGTAAAAGATGAGTCAGTATGCTTTCAGTTGAGCTGGGTGTGGGTTTAGCTGCAGCTTTAGGTTTAGTAAGTGTACTATGGATTCAAATGTTTTGAGGGCAGTACTGGCACTTCGTCTTCACTATGGTCTTCAATCATTGATGAGATTTCAAAGTTCTGTTTGCTCCTCATAGCTGAATAGTAAGCTCACTTTCTAAACCATGAGAGATTTCTCCTTGCTTTACTCCCACAGCCGAACTTTTGTGTTGTAGAAGAATTCTCTTTTCTCTCCAGTGCTGTCTCTCATCTTAGAAAATCTCTGTTTGCTCTTCTGCCTTGCCCTGGTCCTTTAGAAGACAGATAAAAACTCTCTCCACTCTGAAGGCAGAGATCGTCTCCGAGGGGTTTCACTCAGTTCTTCCACCTGATCTTGACTTCTGAATTAAGCATGGAGTGCCAAAGAAGAGTGTGGTTTTCTCAGCTCTTCTACTCCTCCTCCAATGTTGTGTAACTTCTGGAAGTTTCTCTCAATTTTTCCCCATCTCTATTTTCAGCACTCAGTACAGATCAGAGGGAAAGAATTGGCAGTAGCAAAGTTTTGTTCTGTGTCTAGGGCTCCAGTGGAATTTGGTGTGTCATGCCAGCCCACACACAGTCATTAGAAATTTCAGGTTGGGCTGGTTTCCCCTGCCCCCACCTTAGGAGGATTGCTCCTCCTCCTTTCATATCAGTTACAAGAAGTCTCCTTGGCCCGTCTTTCTTAGGAAGAGCTTGTCACTTTATGGATTTTAGTTTATTTAATTTGCTTTGCATTCTTTTCTCCCTAATAGATATATATATTTTTTGATCTATGATTATGTAGCTTTTCCAATGTTTTGGTTGAAAGGGTGAAATAATGAAATCTTGCAACTTCCAACATCTGAACTGGAAGTAAGAAAACTACTAGAATTTGAGAGGTGAACCAACATCTGAACTGGAAGTAAGAAAACTACTAGAATTTGAGAGGTGAAAAGTAGGTTACAGAAAGGTTTTTGAGTATATATTGAGAATTTTCTAAGTTTTAAGTCCTATACATAGTCTCTGAATGCCCAAGAAAACAAACAAGCAAGTAAATATCTAGACCCTGGATTTTCTCATCTCCAGTACTTCTCTCTCCCCAACAGATTTTCATAATTTAAGCATAATACTTATCTTCATATATCAGAGCAAGTTATACAGAGAGCTATGGCCACAGCCAAAGGAGGCTCTCAAAATTACGTGAGTCAACTCACTGAGTCCTCTACAGTTTTCTTACATCTGTTTAAGCCATACACGAATGAGTTACCTCTGCCAGGAAGTACTCAGTAAAGTGGAGATTGAGTCACCTCTCTTGGTTATTGTGGTAAAAAAATGTGCAGGCTCAATGATGAAATAAGAAACACATTATGAAAGTATTTTGTGGAGCAGGAAATTGTTTGCTACAAGGAGAAGGTGTCACATGGCCCTTTCTATACCACTCATAAAACACATAATCCAATAGACTAGAATCCTCTCGTGTGGGAGATTTCTCACATCTCATGGTTTAAAATTGATAAATAATTGTTAGGTGTTCCTCTATGAACAACAAAAGATAAAACAAGGAGCTGAAGTATCCACTTGTATCCTTGATATGGTGTATGTTCCAAGTATAGGTTGCTCAGCTTACTTCTTGGATCATTAGTAAACCAAAGTGAAAACAATCATAAGCTGTGTCCAAGGAGTCAATGTTCATTATAACTCAGTGACTAATTAATAACAATGATAATAATAAACAAGTCATATTTAGTATGTTCCAAGTACTATTTAATTCTTTATATTTAAGCTTTATTAAAAGCAAACAAAAACCAAAAAAAAAAAAATCCCCTTTGAGCTATATACTATTGTTATCTCCATTTTACAGATGAGCAAATGGAGGCAAAAGTGGTCAAGGAACTTGCTCAAGCCACAGGTAATGATTTGTTACATCTACAGCTCACAAGAAGAAAATTAAATTATGTTACTATTCAATGGCAATTTAGTCACTAGTTATACTAATTAGTACTATCATTTGACATTGTTTATTATGATGGTGCTAATGAAAATGGGTTGGATATTTTACTATTTTACCCCTAAAACAAGTCCACAATGAATCATTTACAGTATTTCCCAGTTGTGAATTTTACAATTCTTTCATGAAGCATTCACTTATAGTAAAATATATAAATATATATATATATATATATAAATGTCTTATTTATTCCATCAACTAGCACAAATTCATTAAGCATAACTACATGTGGAGTGCTCTGTAAGCCAGTCTTTTCACTGGATTCTTAATTGAATGAGACTCACTTTTCCTCACTTGTTTTCCATGCCATTTAAAAAACTATATAATAATGGCACAGTGGCTCACACCTGTAATCCCAGCACTTTGAGAGGCTGAGGTGGAGAATCACTTAAGTCAAGAGTTTGAGACCAACCTGGCCAACATGGTGAAACCCTGTCTCTACCAAAAATATAAAAAAATAGCCAGGTGTGGTGGCATGAACCTGTAATCCCAGCTACTCAGGAGCCTGAGTGACAGAGCAAGACTCAGTCTCAAAAAATAAATAAATAAAAATAATAAATAATATGACATAATTATATATAATTTTTATTCATCTGTTTCTAGGATTAAAAAAATTATATTATCAGAGCAGCTGGCCACAAAGTGAGTACATTAAATGTAAATACATTCTTCTCAGAGTATAAAAAATAGAGTTCATCTTGGATAAGAAAGCAGCTGTTTTCCAGAATTCTATGTTCCTAGAAATGAGTGAGCTACTGTATGGAATTCAAGTATGGGTTAAACTGACAAATTTCCACATGTAAGTTTTCCAATGCAAGGGAATGCATTTTTTAAAATATTAATGTTTTTCTCCTTTACATATTGATTGTATTTAACCTTATCCCTTAAACAGATAAGATTCTTAGAGCAAGAATGCTCTAAGATAATGTTAATTTGTTGTTTCTTACATTAAAAGTAAGAATTTTGCAGTAAAGCATTGTTGGCAGAGAAAGGATTTTCTAAATTCCTCCTCCATCTATGCCTCCCCAACTGCATACCTCTCAAGAGTAAGACTTGTTTGATTATCTCTTAGAATTATATACAAGGGAGTTTCAGAAAGTAAGAGAAATGAGGGCTATCTATTTTCTACCAGCCCTAAGGAATCCTGGGAAAGGAATGAGAACAAGAAGAAAGAGAGTAGATGTGAAGTTCTTATTTTGTTTCTCCTTCCTTCTTGGTGACCCTAGGGTTGATGGTAGGTAAGATGTTTACAAATATCAAGATAAGGGAAAATGAAAGGTAGAAGGCTTTTGCTGTATTCAAGCTTCACAGTAAAATGGCTTCCTGCATAGTTGAAGCCAGGTCGAACATTAAACTTAGTAATGATTTGTGTGGTTAGACAGGAAAGACTCTGATACTAGCCTTCTTGAATGGAATGAATGGGAGCAAGAAGCAGATGATAGTCTGGAAGGACAGATTGCAAGAGGCGACCTTCGGCAGAGTGAGAGACAGAAGTCAAGAAGGGGATTATCTGAATCAAAGTCAAATGGGAGTCACAGCCAGGCTTAAGTTCTGCAGGCTGGAAAAGCTGAAGTAAAGCCTACTCAGCTAAGGAGGACTATGTGTCCCTGGTTAAGACAAGAGAGATCAAAACACAATTCACAGCAGACACTGACTTGTTGAAGTAAATGTCAGGCAAGCCAGAGCCATTTAGAACCCAGAAGATCCAGAGGACACAATGAAGACCTGAGGACCCCTCCCTGTCAATGTCAAAAGTTTACATAAGTCTCTTGCTCCCATATCAAAATTTTGACTTAAGATAGAGCAGGGTTGGGGAAGGAGGTATGAAGAAAACCATTTAAATTAACTAATGAGACTGAGTTTGCCAATAGGACTAAAAATTAGATAGTTTTGTTTATCTCTTGTTTACCAACACATGAGGAAGACAATATCCATTTTTGGCCAAAGAAAAATGCAAAAGCAGTTCTGCATATCTGAGTGGTATTGTGTGTAAATTATGTCTTCAGTATATTAGTTTAGGGAGATGTATGACATGACTCTAAATTTAAATCTACTGCTACACAACATTTGTGTTCTTTATCCATACATAAAATAAAATAATAATTACTAATAATAACACATGGCTATCATCACTTTTTTAAAGTATGTTCCCAAATTAATTACATGTTATTTTCATTTATTCTTCACAATAAGCTGGTTAGGGTAGTCTTATTATTTCCATCTTTACAGATGGAAAAAAAAAAACCCCACAGAGAATGGTTATATCATTTGTGAAAGATTGTAGAGCCAGGATTTCAACCCAGGCATTCTGACTCCAAAGCTTTCTTTTTAAATCACTGGCTATGAGACTCAATGATTTTATTACACTGTTCACTTTTATCTACATTTGTGGGCAATGTGTTGCTTGGCACCAAGTAGAGAAACGTCTGGATAAATAGAACGATTTTTTACTGAGTTGCTAATGTCCACATTCTAACATGGCAAATAGATTTTGGGTTGTTTCTACATGACATTAAAGGAATATTGCACTTACCTGGACTAAACGAGCTAGAAATTCCTCTGCTGGAATTCCAGTGGCTTTGTTGCCCTGTTTACTCATTGCATGTTTTAACTGAGGACATTCATTTAAGTTATGAAATGGAGACTCTTAATATAATGATTAACTTTGGGTAGCCTGTCTTTTTGTTGTTCCACTTACCATTGCATTTTCTTTCTCATTTTCTCCATTCTTTCAACTCATTCATTTTGATTTCTGTTCTCTCCATGTTTATGTTATCCTTTTCAAATTATTTAATTAGTTTCTTCTGGTGAGGGCTATTTTTCTTCATTAATGCTCTGCCCTGTTCTGTCAATGTTATAAGCAAAACTATGACATAAAGAATATTAAAATAAGAGATGGAGATTCCAAAAAGTAATTTGATGTTGGCTAAATCATTTCATTTTTCTAGGACTCAGTTTCCTTACCAGAAAACAAAGAGATTAAACTAGAACATTTCTAAAATTTACTCCATATTAAGAATTCTTGATTAGGCTTGTTGAGCTTGCTATTTACATTTAACATAGAACATAATTACTTTAGGCTGTGTCTACATGATGCCAAATATTAAACTGATTTAATAAAAAACATTTAGCCCATCATCCAGATGTTTTGTTTTCAAAACACCAAACATCTGGAAAACCCGGATCTTGGACTGATTTGACCTGACATTTTAAGCACCACTGTGTAGGACCAGCCAATGAATATATTAATTGAATTGATTGTATCTAGTTTCCAGTAAGCATTTCGATATGTAAATCAGGTAATTATATACAATATCTGTGTTTGATTTGCAAATATTTTCTCACTTCTCAAGAGTTGATTGAAATTTGAATAAAATAGAAGCTTGGTGAACCTACTTTACACAAAGGTTCATCTTGTTGAATGATCCTATGAATATCCTATCTTGATCTTGAAGATAAGACAGCCCTTTTTACAGGAGCTTTGATTTGGATTTTGGAATCCTTGGAAGAATAATTCCAATGCTACTGTAATTCTATTTGTTATCCCATAATTCATAGTGTTCATCTTCCATATACGTTCATATCCACCCTTATTCCTTAGAGGCACAGTTTGTTCATTTCCCTTGATCATTCCTTAGTGGTGATGAAGCACATTTGGTCACCATCCTTCTTATAAAAATAACTGAAGTACTTAAAGATGCTCCCCTTCAGGATGTCATCTTCCAGATGAGCTGTGTAGAGGATCTGCTTTATTTTCAACTCAGAACTTATTTTGCCATCGTCAAAATGTAGAGTATGTTAGGTGGAATAAACAGAATAAAATGAATAATTTTGATTGTATAATCATATGGCTTTAAGGTTGTTGGAGGAAACTTGGATAAAAATAATTATGAACAGAGACTCTTTGGAAGTGGGAAGAAAGTTTAGTTATGGTACGTCATAGTAAGAAAAACTGCTATTGTTAATTACCTACTTATATTATTGACATTAACAAACAAAATAGTATCTTCATTTCAAAACTGAAGACACAGAGTTTTAGAAGAAATTTTCCAGGCATACAAGAAACTATATGAACCAGAATTCAAACCCTGGCCTCCCTCCAAAATCTATGTGTTTTCCAATATGCAATATTGTTGCTATATCAAAAAGGGGTATTATCTCACACAAAACCCAAAGAGTTATTTGAACTGTTTTACAAAGTTATAAAAGATTATTTTGACATTGGGACATTTTATATAAAATCCAAATTTCCAACTTCTCTAGAAAAACTTGCAATACCTAGCAACACTGAACCAACAATTAGTGAGTTAAAAATAAGTTGTAGCTGCCTCTGGCAAAATAGGCATATACTATCCCATTGGCACGAGTCTTCAGCATTCCCTATCACATTCCTATTAATGTGTATAAATGACTATTGTTGTAGGCAAATACTGAATATTATGCCACTAAATCACTAGAGTATACCAGTGATTTAGTACCCAGTCTAATTAGCATATTTAAATAACATGCATGGCCTCATTTATATGCATGTGAAAACACCTAAATATTACAACAAATGTGGGAGAGGAACCCAGAGTTGAAAAAATAAGCAAATTTAAATGAGGCATTCACTTATTTACCATTAAGTTGATGAATACGGTGAGAATCTCTCTTTAGTCTTGAATAGAAAGTTATCTATGATTTTCAGTCTGCTGGAGAAATAACTGTGCTCAAATTAACATTCATGTAAGTGGTGAGGCAAACGTATCAAGGACATGACATGATTTAGACACCAAAAAAATGTGACACATGGGCAGTGTTTTTGCCACAACATCCAGATGGAATACATATCATGATCTAAAAGATGGAAATCTTTCTATTCAAAAAAATGTGATCACAGAGCCAACATGCTCTTGCTCCACTATAAGGTTATGACATGTATACATCTGTCATCCAGCTGTGTAATCCAAATTTGCTAAAAATAAGAGGTGGTATTTTCAAATACAAAAAGCTTATCATCAATTTTTGAGACAAATGTTTTGAATCTGACAAATTCCATATCAGATGCCAAGTCTTATCCTTTCAGTCTGTCATGGTTTTATCATGAATCCAAAAGGGTTAAATGCCATATATATTAAGAAATGTTGTTTTTCAGTATTTCTCTAATAGTCTTTGTAAAAAGATAAGTTAATCTCATAAATACTTGTCAGAAAAGTACAGTTGTAAGAGATCATAGCATCATACTTATTGAGCTTGCATAGTTTTTAAGAGGGAAAATTGTTGATTGGGACACTCATAAAAAGACAAAAGGAATAATATATAGTATTTTGCTGATATTTTATATATTTATTTGTTTAATAAATATTTACTGTGTGCTTACTCTGTGATAGACACTGGTCCAGGTATGTTACAAACCATATTTAAAAAAAAAAAAAATCTAGACATTATCCTTTTTCTCAGGCAGCTTGCACTTGAGTGGAAGGGAAAACCTCTACAGAATCATATGTAAAAATATTCTCTGGCAAATGCTATGGATATTTGACCTGGAGGGAAGTGGACTCCTTCAGAAAATGAGGTTTTGAAATCTGAAAGGAAGAATAGGTGTTAACTAAGTAAACAAATGAGAGGTGAATATGTTAGGCAGAGAAAACAGCATATATGGAGGGCCTGTAGTGAGATGCAACATAGTGAATATGAAGGGACTAAAGAATTTCATTATAGCTGGACAGAGTGCAAAACTAAGTGTGAGATGACGCCTGGGATGTGGAGAGGAGCCAGGCTATGCAAGACTTTGTTTGCCATGTTAGACAGCTGGTCTGCAACAAAAAGAAAGCTACTGAAGAATTTAGGTGAAAAATAAACTGATGTGTGTTATGAAAAGCTCACTCTGACTGCCATTTGAAGAAGTGATTTGAAGGAGGCCAGAATAAATGTAGGTAGACAAGCTAGTATACTCCTGTAGTAAGTACATGTGTTAGTTATTTATATCTGCATACCAAATCACCCCAAAACTTAATGGTTGAAGCCAATAAACGCTTATTATCTCACAGATTCTGTGGCTCATCACTCTGGCCAGGGCTTAATTGGGTTCTCTGGCTGTAGCTATCTCTCAAGTTTACATTCAAGGTGTTGTCCAGAGCTGCTGTTATCTCAAGGCTTGACTGGAGAAGGATCCATTTCCATGCTCAGTCAAGTGGTAGTGGCAGCATTCAGTTCCTTGTGGGTTCTTGGATGAGAGTCTCAGTTTCCTGGTGGGCCATAGCCAGAGGTCTCCCTCAGCTCCTTGCCACCTGGGCCTCTTCAAAGGCTCACAATGTGACAGCCGGCTTTCATCAGAACAAGCAAGAAGAGAGGAAGGGAATGAGAACGTGGCAGTGACCCAAGTCTTTTTGTAACCTACTCTCAAAAAGACCATTCCATAACTTTGATCATATTCTATTTATTAGTATTTAGGTCCAGCTGGCACTAGAAAGTAGGATATTATACAAGTATTTGAATACTAGAAATCAGAGACCCTTTGGAGATCTTAAAATATAATGGTACCTTGGATTAAGAAGGGATACAGAAAAGTATGTGGTTTCAAGAAGTATATGTTTAGAAAAACATCAAATGAGTTTGTTGATAGATGATTGTTGGATACATTTTATCCCCACCAAAATTCATATTTTAAACTCCCAAACCCCAGTGCCCCAGAATGTGACTGTATTTGGTGATAAAAACTTTAAAAGGATAATTAAATTGTTTGAAGCTGTTAGGGTGGGATCTAATCTAATCAGATTGACATACTTATAAAAAGAGGAAATTCACACACACAAAGAGACACCAGGACTGTGTGTATAGACAGGAAAGATCTTGTGAGGACATAGTGAGATGTTATGTTGACCATCCACAAGCCAAGGAGAGAGGGGTTCAGGAGAAACCAAACTGAGACACCTTGAGATTTGACTTCTAGCCTCTATAACTGTGACAACATAAATTCCTGATGTTTAAGCTGCCCATTCTGTGGTACTTTGTTATAGGAGTCTTAGCCAACAAATGCAACTGTTACCTCTGAGGATTGAGGGAAATAGAAATATCAATAATTTTTGCTAGGCTGTTTAATTTCACTGAATCAATAGTGATGCCTTGCTTTAATAGGAAATACCAAAAGAGGATCAAGGTTAAGCAGATCATTTTTTTCTTTAATTAAAAAATATTCATTGTTCACCCACTGTTATTGGACACTTCTAGGCACCAGGATAGAATAGAGACAAAGACAGCAGCAGTCACTGACCCCATGAAGCTTATATCCCATGTAATGTGTGGGTCTGTTGTTCAAAACAGACACTTGAAGTAGAGACAAATGAATCAGTCAGTGTTCTCAAGAGAAACAGAACAGGAGCTAGATTGGATAGATAGATAGATAGATAGATAGATAGATAGATAGATAGATAGATACATACATACATAGATACACAGATAGATAGATAGAAAATTGTTTCACATATGCCAAGGGAAGATAGTGTTTCAGAGATGAGGCAGTAGTCAACAGAATGGAACACTGGTGAGAGCTCAAATGAAATAAGGGGTGAAAATTTTGTGTTGGAATTGGTGCCATGGACGCCAGTTGTAAGCTGGGTAAAAGCTGGATGGGTAGAGAGTCAAGACTGAAGAAAGTACTGAGTAGAAGGTAAAAAGTGATAAAATGTAAAAAGGAAGAACAGTCATCTTGTCCAAAAAATGTATGTGTGGGTGGGCAGATAGGAAGAGATGGTTGAGTGAATGAGAAGAGGGTGAATCTACACACAAAATAAGAAAGCTAATAAATCATGTGGAGTTGCTGAGAATAAAAACATAAAACTCAAGTCACAGGTGATGGGAAGGATTGGCCCCAAGTAAGAGGGGGAGCTGCATTATGAGCTGTAGGCAGCTTGGACATGAAGTTTCAGAAGGCAATATGTAGTGGTCAAAGGCATAGACTCTAATTAGAATCTTGACTATCTGAATGAAAACCTGACCACCACTTGTTAGCTGTGTGACTGTGGGCAAAATATTTATATTATCTGTGCCTCTATAAAATGGTGATAGAAATAGCACCATTTTCCTAGGGTAGTTGACATATGTAAACTTTAAAAAGTAGTGCCTGGCATATCATAAGCATTATGTACATATTTATCATTACTATTATTACTGTCCCTCTGAACTAGAGGCCAGATAATCTGCTCATAGTGAGGGTGAATGGGGGTGGGGATTAGGGTTTGATATAGGTAGAGAGGGTTAGAGAAAGGAAATGCTGAGAGTAGGAAAGTAGTCCAGAGATGCTGTAGTTGAATTCTCCAGCAATATTGAATGTTCTTTCAAGGCTGGGATTGTGAATTTGTCATAGACTCAGGTTGTTCTATCACGTGAATTTTCCAGCAGTGCTTAGCCATTTGGAAACAGAAGCAGAGAAAGTAGGTATCTGAATACAATTAGATTGAGTTTTGCCAGATAGACTGTTAACACCTAGAGACAGTAGGGCAAGAGAGTTTGAGAATATTGGTAGAAAACTGTGTTTTATGGACTTTAGGCTGGATAAAGAAGGACACGAAGAAATGAGCTGGAGGTTGGATTTGGACACGATAGAGGAGCCTCATAAGAGAGTTGTTATGACCATAGATCATAACGCCACATCTGGCTGATCAAGATAACTATCTATTAGCTATAACTTAAACCAAATTGGTATTAGTTAAAATAGAATTTGGTGTGATCTAAATAAGCAATAATAGTGCAAGGTAGAATAATTTAGTGTGTCTTAGTCTGCTGAGAAACAGTAAGTAAAAGTGCACCAGTTGAGTACTTGAAAGCCTACTAAGTGATATCTTTAGGACAGAATTTCTTTCTCAATTTATCATATGAGAGGAGAAAAAGAAAATGATAACAGCATTACTACCCACAGGCAGTGTAACTTGCTGGATGAAGAGTGTAGTAATTGAGGAAGATTTTCAAAAAGGCAAGAGGTAGAAAATTCACTCAATTTGCATTGTTTCTTAGTGAAACATTTTTAGACATGGCTCTCAATGTTACTACTCAAAAGGAAAATCATACGTTGGCATGATAGGCTGAGATCCTTTGAATTAATGATGTAGTCAAGCTAATCCGGCTATAATTTTCTCTCTAACTTCTGAGACCCTTGAGAAATTGCCTATGTGGTCTCCAATCAATTATTTCATTGCATTCTAAGGATTAAAATAATGAAGAATAATTATTTTCCTCTTAAAAGAAGAATGTTTTACATACATAGTTTGGAGTGCTCTAGATATGATGCTAAAATCTGAACCAGACTTTGAGTTCTTTTAGGAAAACCAAACTTTAAGGTGTTGCAGCTTTAAATTTCAGAAAGCCTGATAATTCTCAATGTCATTACCTGTAAGGATTTTCATGATAAATTGAATATATAATGAAAACTCTTATTATTCAGAAACATTATGTAGAAATAACTGAAATATATAGTTGTGTCCAGAAGATTAATTCATGTATTGTTAAGGACTAAGAGACTCTTTGAAGCCTAGGAGAACAATGTTACATCTAACAAAATAGGTCAGCGTGAAGTTGCTTTATTTCCAGGACAAGGCAACATCCCTGTAGCCATTTCAGATCAGAGGATGAAGAAATAAATGGGCTCAAGACACAAATGACTTGCAAGAATACCATTTCCTCAGGGAGGAAAAGGGTTAGAGAAAAATATAAAGGGTCAGAAAGATTTTAGAATTTATGCTAATGTTCAATCATTAAATTTAATTCTAACATTACTGGGCACCTTCAGCAGATGATATGAAATGAGAAAAGATGCAATTGTTCAAATCAGCAAATTGATTCCTTGCTTAGTTAAATGTTATAGCAGTGGGCTCAGTTGGAATAGAAAGGTTAATTAGAGTAGGCTCTGGCTGGAAACGCAGTCACCAAGTTTCATCTTGGTTTTTATAATAACTATGCACAAGAGTTCAGCCTCTTTGAGCCACAGTTTCCCCACCTATAAGAAGCACTTGAATTTAATTGATTTCTGTTACTCTTTTCAGCTCTAAGTTCTGTGACTGTGTTTCTGGGGCTGCAGTTTTCTAGATCAGCTGCAACAACACTCCCTGATTAATAACTTAGAGGTATTCACAAACAGAAGATTATCTATTGCTCGTTGGAGACAGAATCCAAGAAAGGCTTAATTTCATGATTTTAAAGAGACCCAAGGAAGTGCATTTCCTCCATGTGGTTTTGGTTTAGGAAAATGTAAAGTACAACTCTGACTCAACTTGTGGGTGGTCAAATCTGGGGAAAGTAAACACAGGCTAGTTCTGTAATATGTTAGGTCATTGCAACTTTGTGTTTGTAGAAGCAGCCTGAGAAAAGATAAACAAACAAATGCTCAAATCAAGTGAAAAAAAGAAAGCTTTTTGTTAGATCCAGCTATAAACACATGAAATACACTGCTTCATAAAATGGAGAAAGCTAAAGATGTCAGTCTTTGATTATTTTACCATTCTCCTCACTCTCATGAAGACCCAAACAAATATATGCTCAAATAATCCACCTAAAAATTATCTTTGCGGCATTAATAATCTGCAGTTTAATGTCAAGTAAACCAAAATCCCATTTGACAAAGTTCTTGGTCACAGTTTCTAATATGTATTTTATCTTAACATTTTGAAACCATATGTTATTTTAATATGATAGAATGTAACCGGGAGTGGTAGAGGCCGACATAGAACCTACATGTTTATTCAAAAGGAGTCACAGTATTACGACATCGAAGCTTGTCTGGAGAAAATTTGGGGGATATATTGTGAAAATTTTTCCACTGACTTTTTTTATTATAGAATATTGACCTTATGCCTCTAAAAGATAAAGATAAGATTTTGTTTCACAGATATTATTTAAAATCTTATAAAATGTGTTAGTTATCTAAATATAAATAACATTAAAAATCAATCTAATGCTATCTTGCTAACTAATAAAGAAAATACGAATATGTAAAGCATTAAATCTCTAAGAAAATGCCCTCTTTTACATAATGTGTGATTGAGGAAGTGTATCAAGGATATGTAGTATTTCTTTGTTTATAATGATTTCAACTAATTCAAATAACTTTTGAAGGGAAATTATTAGTATAACTTTGAGATTAGACATCAAATTCCATACTTGAAAGTGTTGGAAGTACTATTTTTATTACAAAGATAGTTTTCATATTTTTAAAAAAGCACCTCCTTTCATTATTAGATGTTTCTGAAGAAAAAAAAATAGAATGCTGAAATCTTAAAAAAAGGTTATAAGCATTTTATTTGAGTAAGTTTACTTATTTTCTTGATATTTGCTCTGTGTATGTATAGTACAACCATACTCATATGTGTGCATAGATGAGGGTTAATGCTAACACAGGAGTTAAAATAACAAGACTGAAACTGTAGTTACTGGCCCATATGTAGCTCATTTCTGTGCTATTATTTAAAATGTTAGATCTACCTAAAAGTTCAGAAAATTAACAATCTATTTTGTTTAAAAAGATGAATACTGGCCCAACACAGTGGTTCATGCCTGTAATCCCAGCACTTTGAGAGGTCAAGGCAGGTAGATCATCTGAGGTCAGGAGTTCAAGACCAGCCTGGCCATTGTGGTGAAATCCTATCTCTACTACAAATACAAAATTTAGCCAGGCATGGAGGAGCATGCCTATAGTCCCAGCTACTCAGGGGCTGAGGCAGGAGAATCACTCAAATCTGGGAGGTGGAGTTTGCAGTGAGCTGAGATCATGTCACTGCACTCCAGCCTGGGTGACAGAGTAAGACTGTCCAAAAAAAAAAAAAAAAAAAAAACCAGAAAGAGGGAAATCCCATCAACTTTCAAGCCTTTAATTAATTAACTAATAATGTTCATTTATTTTACCACGTGAAGTCTCCCACTATTATTGTGTGGGAGTCTAAGTCTCTTTGTAGGTCATTAAGAACTTACTTTATGTATCTGGGTGTTCCTGTATTAAGTGTGCATATATTTAGGATTGTTAGCTTTTCTTGTTGCATTGATTCTTTTACCATTATGTAATGCCCTTCTTTGTCTCTTTTGATCTTTGTTGGTTTAAAGTCTGTTCTATCAGAGGCTAGGATTGCAACTCCTGCATTTTTTTCTTGAGTTGGTAAATCTTCAACTTGGTAAATCTTCCTCCATCCCTTTATTTTGAGCCTATGTGTCTCTTTGTAGGTGAGTAGCATCTCCTGAATACAGCACACTGATGGGTTTTGACATTTCATCCAATTTGCAGTCTGTGTCTTTTGATTGGGGCATTTAGCCCATTTACATTTAAGATTAATATTGTTATGTGTGAATTTGATCCTGCCATTTTGATGCCAGCTGGTTGTTTTGACCGTTAGTTGATGCAGTTTCTTCATTGTGTCAATGCTCTTTACGATTTGGTACATTTTTGGCGTGGCTGGTACTGGTTGTTCCTTTCTATGTTTAGTGCTTCTTTCAGGAGCTCTCGTAAGGCAGGCCTGGTGGTGACGAAATCTCTCAGCAATTGCTTGTTCATAAAGGATTTTATTTCTCCTTCACTTATGAAGCTTAGTTTGGCTGAATATGAAATTCTAGGTTGCAAGTTCTTTTCTTTAAGAACGTTGAATATTGGCCCCCACTCTCTTCTAGCTTGTAGGGTTGCTGCTGAAAGATCCACTGTGAGTCTGATGGGCTTCCCTTTGTGGGTAACCTGACCTTTCTCTCTGGCTGCCCTTAGCAATTTTTCCTTCATTTCAACCCTGGTGAATCTGACGATTCTGTGCCTTGGGGTTGCTCTTCTTGAGGAATATCTTTGTGGTGTTCTCTGTATTTCCTGGACTGGAATGGTGTATTTCCCCTAGGTTGGGGAAGTTCTCCTGGATAATATCCAGAAGAATGTTTTCCAGCTTGGATTCATTCTCTCTGTCACATTCAAGTATACCTATCAAATGCAGATTAGGTCTTTTCACATAATCCATATTTCTTGGAGACTTTGTTCTTTTCACTCCTTTTTCTCTAATCTTGCCTTCTCATTTTATTTCATTGAATTGATCTTCAATCTCTGATATCCTTTCTTCTGCTTGATCGATTTGGCTATTGAAACTTGTGTATGCTTCCCGAAGTTCTTGTTTTGTGTTTTTCAGCTTCATCAAGTCATTTATATTCCTCTCTAAGCTGTTTTTTCTCATTAGCATTTCGTCTAACCTTTTTTCAAGGTTCTTAGTTTCTTTGCATTGGGTTAGAACATGTTCTTTTAACTCACAGAAGTTTGTTATTACCCACCTTCTGAAGCCTGTTTCTGTCAATTTATCAGACTCGTTCTCCATCCAGCTTTGTTCCCTTGCGGGTGAGGCGTTGTGATCCCTTGGAGGAGGAGAGGCATTCTGGTGTTTGGTATTTTCATCCTTTTTGCACTGATTTCTTCCCATCTTTGTGGATTTATCTACCTGTGGTCTTTGTAGTTGGTGACTTTCGGATGGGGTCTCTGAGTGGACATCCTTTTTGTTGATGTTGAAGTTATTTCTTTCTGTTTTTTAGTTCTCCTTCTAACAGTCAGGCTCCTCTGTTGTAGGACTGCTGGAGGTCCCCTCCAGACCCTGCTTGTCTGGGGATCACCTGCAAAAGGACAATGTGATTTGTAGTTCATTTCAAAGGCATTTCTTTGAATTTAGGAAATTTTGACTTAAAGTTTTTTAAATAATTTAGTCAGTCAATTCATTCCTTTGTCAACAAGCAGGAGGTAGGAGGGTCTATGGAACAGATTTCCAATACATACTTTAATGTAAAAGAATCTGTGACATGTAGGTAGATTCTAAATTACTTTTGAGACATCCATTGCAATTTGCTTCTCTCTCTCTCTCTCTCTTTCCTTCTTTCTCCCTCCCTGCCTTCTTAGTATTGTATCGGTGCCACAGGTGGTTGTTGTATATTATTTTACTTTATTAAAGTGAGTCTTTAATAGTTCTCAGATTTCAAGAACTCTTAAAAGGAAAAATACATTATCTTAAATATTTAGTTGCATTAATTATTTTTTTCTCCTCCAAGTAAGCAGATAATATGTGGAATGAATTGATCCATTTTTTTGGTATGACTTAGAACCACATGTGTTCTATGTGTGTATAGCTATGAATCATGCATTTTTATAAATGTAAAAAAAGAAAGCCAAATTCAAATTTCTAAAATGAAAAGTTTAATTTTTCACCTAAAAGCCCTGCTATTATATAGAAATTCTCTATATTGGCAAAAAACAACAATCTTCCCTTAACCACTGATTATATGTGTGAGTCACATTTTTTTTGCATTTTATTTATACCTATACTTGAGGCAAACATAGTAGTCTCAGAGATTACTCAGCCATGGGGGAGCATTCACTTATTCCACTTACAGTTATTCATTGAGTGCCCATTATTTGCTAGTAACTGTATTAGCAAAATAGGAATAGAAAAATGAACATATCTCTTGCAACAGTGAACTGTAAGATAATGTGTGTTATTTGAAGCCATTGAAGTAGTTCAGATAATCTAGGGAGAGATTGGAGATTGAAAATAGGAGAAGGATGAGGACAAAACCATGTGACACCAGCATTTAATGGACTTACAGAGCATTACTTTCAAAAAAGACAGGAAAGGAGTGGTCATAGGAGAATAGAAAAGAGTAGTGTCACAGAAAAGAGGGAGCAAAAGATATTCATGAGGTACGTTCACTAGATTTCACAAAGATTTATTTTACTTTTCTTTCCTGTGTAACAGGAGTGGTATTTTAAAAAGAATCCCCAATTTACATTACTTTACTGAAAGTGAGTTTCTTTCTACCTATACTCTATCTGATACTTCAGTTTCAGGGAAGTGTGTAGAGGATATGTCAACTCCAAGAATCAGAGAAAGCAATGGGAGCACAGCCAACCCTTCCCAACTCACGAACTGTGGTAAGAATCAAACGAAACAAGATGAGAGTAGAGGGATAGCCGGTGGGTGAGCTATGTGGATCCAACCTCTGGACATTGGCCTAGAATGTGACAAATGCATTAGATAAATGGAAGAGAAGATCAAAGGAATGACACTTTGGAGAAGTAACTGATCTACAAGGTGATTTTCATGCCAACAAAGAGCCTTGCCAGTATATCTATGAGGACTATGTGGTGTGGTCAAATGGGAAAACTCTAGTTCTCATTTTATTAGAATCATGGATGCCAAATTTAGAGCCAATAGATTTGTCATGGGACATGGCATGGCGTGGAAAGAACTGAAAGGTGTACAGTACTGCCACAAATCCAAAGATGGATAAGTAAGAAAAAAAGTCCATCCCGGTTTTGAGCAAACCAAGAAGAAATAGGCCATAACTTAATCAGGTGGGCATCAGCAATCCCCAGTAGACCGAACTGGGACAGAAGAGTTAATCCCTATCTCAGGTGAGAGCTCTGGCACACACAGAACCATCATTGTAAAATCAGAGAACTCCTTTTTCCATCACCACATGGTCCTGAATGTCTCTCCCTCAAACCTCAAGTGTCTTACAGAAGAGCAGGGGAAAGAGGAAGAAATCTGAAAGTTCTAAGTTATTATTCCAAAGTGAGTGAATTAAATCTAAAGAAACCCTTCAAATTAATATGTACTCTAGGTTTTAAACTAAATTGATCACTATTTAATTCTTCCAAGCCTCTGCCCCACAACTACTCAGGGAATGAGAAAGACAAGACAGATCATAGTAGCTTTAGACAATGAGGAAATTGTATATTTTTCTGCACAACTGAGTATAATGTGAGTAATTTTTCAACCAACCCATTATGCTTCATTTGTTTTTATTTCTCATCACTCAGTAGAATCCATTTTGCAAAGTTTACCCTTCATTTGAAAAGAAGATGCAAATTTGGTGAAGTTAGATCTCCCTGCTGTCCTACAACCATCCTTTCCTCAAGCACACACATATTTTTAAAATTACAAAACTTCTAAAAATCTTTAATAACTGATGACTTGTGGAAAAACTCTTAGTAAGAGAGGTATAATGAGTGGCTATTGGCAATTTAGCATATGTTGATTATTTGGTATTTGGTTTATTTCAAGATAGGGCACAGTTTGTATAAACGTTTTGTCAGAGGTAGAAGAAGGGAGGTCTGATGTATGGAATAGTTAGAACATTGAGATAATAGCATCCAGTTGAAGCACAGGAGATTCAAGTGGGGAGAAACTTCGAAACATAGGATATACCTACATTTGGCCAGGAGTCATGGTTCACACCTGTAATCCCAGCAGTTTGGGAGGTCAAGGCAGGCACATCACTTGAGGTCAGCAGTTTGAGACCAGGCTGGCCAACATGACAAAACCCCATTTCTACTAAAAATGCAAAAATTAGGCAGGTGTGTGGTGGTACGCACCTGCAGTCCCAGCTACTAAGGAGGCTGAGGCAGGAGAATCACTGGAACCCAGGAGATAGAGATTACAGTGACCCGAGATCATATCACTCACTGCCCTCCAGCCTGGGTGACAGAGCAAGACTCCATCCGGAGAAGAAGAGAGAAGGAAGAAAGAAGAAGAAGAAGAAGAAGAGGAAGAAGAAGAAGAAGAAGAAGAAGAAGAAGAAGAAGAAGAAGAAGAAGAAGAAGAAGAAGAAGAAGAAGAAGAGGAAGAAAGGAAGAGGAAGAGGAAGAAAGAAGAAGAAGTAGAATAGAAGAAGAAGAGGAGGAGGAGGAGAAAGAGGAAGGAGGAGGGGTGAGGGGGAAGGGGAAAGGAGGGGGAGGGGAAGGGGAGGCTGTGGAAAGGAAGGAAGGAAGGAAGAAAGGAAGGAAGGAAGGAAGGACGGACACACAGATTTTAATCACATGTGATGTTCCAGTGGACTCTCACACCAACCTCAAGATGTGTTATGATCTCTGTTTTACTGAGTCAAAACCCAAGATTCCAAGTGATAAAGTGACTTTTCCAGGATCACATCACATTAAGTCCAAGAATCAGGACTTGAATCCAAGTCTTCTTCCTACATGTCCATTTCTTTTGCCACTACAATTACAGTAGCAACTTTTCAAGCATGATAATTTTACTCACACCCAGTTCCATGTTTTGATCTATCCAGAACAAGCACAAAATCTTCTTTAAAAAAAATGGCCCATCAATTTTTGAGATTGTAAACATTTCAGCTCATGCAATCCAATCTAATCTCTCTAGCTCTGTTTATTAGTAATATTTGTACTTGCTAACAGATGCTTAAAATCTAGGATCAGTGTCTTTGAAATGCTTTTAGTAAAAATGATTTCAGTTTGTCTAAAAGTAAGGAAAAAAATGATAAGTAAGGAAGTAAAGGAAAAGTAAAAGGGAAGACAGGGAAAGTTATCTGTATTTTAGACTTGTTAAAATGAACAAAGCAAATGAAATATAATAATGAATATCAATTAATGACTCAAAGAATATTCAGTTGTATTTGAATGTATAAAAATACAAGATACAAAACATACAAGATATCTCAGTAGAGATACAAGAGGATAACAAAAATGCATTTTTTCTGGTTCTAAGAAATAATATTTTTGCCTTCATAGTTCAATAAAAATAGGAATTTTATTACTGTGCAATGGGCACTTAATAGTAAATGGCTTTGGAGAAAATACTCAATAATTATTACATGAAGAGAATATCTCCAAGGAAGAAGAAAACACAGAATTAAGAAAGAAGGTTAGACATGAAAGCTATTCTCATGTGGCTAATGATAGAAGATACCTAAATTAAGGATGGGGGAAAAGAGGGATAATGCCAACGACATTTATTTTTATTTAAAATGCACAAATATTTTAACCAAATATGATGTTCCATTGGACTTTCACCCCAACCTCTACATGTACTCATCACCATTTATGAAAATCTGTTTTACAAAGAGAGATGTCAAACTGCATAGCTTTCTTTTACCTACTGTTTTTATCATATACATTTTTCATCTTCCAAGTGTCAATATTTCTGTATTTTTTTATTATGGACTTTTTTTGTAAGTAATTCATAGTTAGATTTTGTTTTTTCACCTAGTCTGACGATCTTTGTCTTCTAATGTGAACATTTTTAGTCCACTCACAGCAAAAATGTTTACTCTTGTTGATGTTGCCTAAAAAGTCAGCTGACTGGCTGTCACTAATTTGAAGGGAGTGCATCTTTTTGGCCACACTTAAAGTTTATATTTGTCTTGGTTTTCTATTGTTTACATATTTGGTTTTCTGGAAAGTATTGAATTTCTTGAAATTGTGGATAAGTATCTGTGGCATGTTTTATTATATTCTTCCCTCTCTGCTTCACCATAGCTTAACTGACAATGGACAGCGTGTATGTCTCCAACTCACTGGTAATGAGCTACAGAATGTGCTTTGGTCTGTAGAACGCAGAAGTGAGAATATTTCAGTACCTAGCCAAGCCCTTATGGAATACCAGGTGTTTCTATTTTTACCTCTTGTGCTAACACCAATGACCATGAGAAGAGCATGTTTAAATCAGCTGCTAGTCCCAAAATACGAGTCCCATAGAACATGACTGAACTTGATCCTCTATTAGTCTGATAAATTGTGAGCATAAAAATACACTTGTTTTATTGTAAGTTACTAAAATATGAGAGTTATTTGTTATGTAGCATTATTGATACAAGTTTCTGAGTAATGCAGTATCTTTTGTCAGTTCTGGAAAATTCAAAACCACCATGTCTTTTTTTTTTTTCTTTTGTCTCTCTCTCTCTTGCACTTATACATATGTTAAACCTTTTCACAATTTACTCTCTTTTAGTCACAAATAGCATTTTTTCATCTTTTGATTATTATATACTGTACTTGAGATAATTTCTTCTAACCCATATTCCATATCACAAATGCTAACATTTTAAATCTTCTTTTTAAAATGTCTATTGTGGCTTCTTCATAATTTCAATTTGATTTCTTTTCAAATATGGTTGTATCACTTTAATAGATTTCTTACTCCCTACAGATATCTTCACTCTTGTCTTTTTCCCCTTAACTGTAGTAAGGATATTATATTTTTTATCTGCATGTAATTATTGCATAATCTGAAGTCTTTACAGCTGTTTTTTTTTTCTCTTGTTTCTTCTGATTTACATTTATTTCCTCTGTGACAGATTAATTTTTATCACTGGTTATATTTTTGAAATGTTAAACTATGGGAAAGGTTCCTTTTCATGGGACAAGATTTGTGTTCTCTTATGAGAAACCGAGAGCACTCCCCATCTGTGTTCACCTTAAACTATGCCAAAAGTTTCAATTCTTTGGACCACTCAAGGAGTAGAAAACTGTGTTGTAATTTCATGCAAGAAATAGTTCTTTTCTGGTTTATGTTCACCCAGAGGGTGTAGCCCTTAGAGTTCCAGGTAACATGAGAGTCTCCTGTCACATTCCCTATCTATATGTGCCCCACCTTTGAGTTGTATCTTTTTTATCATAAGGAAGTTTATTTCCTAAGTCAACAAATACCTACAGGACAAAGGAAGCATCTATGTTTGCTTGCTTCCTTGGTTTCAACTCTTCCCCTATTTTACCATGATAATTGATTAAAGTATTTTTTTATTTTCTTACTGTTTTAAAGAGGGGAGTTTTTTTTTTAAGTATTTTACCCAGGCTTTAAATTGCTTTCAGGAGGATGATTGATCTAAAAAATCTATTCCATCATTATCAGAATCAGAGAGCCTCTTAGAGTTTTTCTAGGCCTTTCATTGCACTGCTACGATATTCTGTTTAATTTCCTTTTCTTCTCTCTGTTCTTCCCACCATCTCACATGTTTGTCCTAGAATCAATTTTGACCCAAATTTAAAATACATTTTAAAAAACCTAAAACAGCATAAAGTTAGTGTTGCCATTAGTCTGGCTGTAGTAAAGTCATTTTTTTTTTCCTTCCTACGTAAGAGATCATGTCTAGAAAGCCAGAAAAAATCTCTAGAATGGCAGCACTTTCTTTTCCAGTTCCTCTTTCCCATTACTGAAATCCTGTCTCTGTTCCTCAAACCCCATCACCAATGTCATTTTTTTAAAAACCTCTTATCTTTATACATTATTTTCTATGGAAACCCTGGTTACGTTTTATTTGCCTTATGAAAATCTCAGTGCCACTTTTTAAACCTCCTTGATACTGATTTCTAATCAAATCACCACCTTTCATCCTACTTTCTGGATGCCACCTTCTCCTTCTAACTCACTTTCTTCCACCTCCCATGGTTAGCTATCTGGCATATCCACAGCTTCTGCCTCTTTCATGGACTGGGTGTACTTTCACATCCAGATATCTCTTTGATGATGCTTTTAGCTTCATGAACTTTTTTAAATAAACTTCCATGTCACAAGACAATTCTTCACCATTTACTATTGAAAGGCAAGTAAAAAAAAAAGATAGTAATTAATCAATTATTTGTATACACATTTTATCGAAGGAATGATGTTCAATGGTGAATAAACCAATTGAATTGGCAACGTTTTTTAAAAATAAATATCCCGTGTTCCATATCTATTCCAAAAGTTCTGGTTCACCTCTTAACAACAGTCACACCCTGCTTTTGGCCTTTGAAGGTTGATTGCATTTACAGATCTCTCTCTCTCTCTTTTTCTCTCTCTCTCTCAGTAAAATTTATTAAAGGCACTTCTCTCAGTATTTTTGCTTACTTTTGCAACTTAACTCATGGAGGAAAGGTATCAGACATAAAATCTGAACTACAGCTGTGTTGTTTCAAAATGAATAATGTCTACTGGGTGAGACACTGAGTCAAGGGCTTAGTTTGCAGCATAAGGAAAATATTTGTGAGTGTTGCTGGAAAAGCTGACAGCATACCATATGCAGCCTCACTTTTCGATAGAGAAACATGCAAAAGAGAGCACAATGCTACTTTGGCTAGGAAAGCAGATGCAACTTTTGTAACCAAGTCAGCAGTATCCATAAGAATCTCCATTTGATTACAAGTAACTATCTTCTGTTCTTCCTTGTGCTAGAAAATAAAGCTATAAACTTTAAAAAAAAAATAAAACAAATCTCTGATAATCAGGGGGAATAGAATTCCTGGAAAAAGACAGTGAAAACTTTCCTATTGCTCAACACAGAGCATTATCTACAAAATATAATAGACTTAAAATTAATGAGTTCACTAGCCATTGCTTTCACAAACATAAATCAGGAATATGATTTTTGCCTTGACTGAGGCAATATGCAGATTAATTGAAGGTATATTTTCTAAAATGATAATTTAGATAAAGTTTTTTTATTAAAAATGTCAGTTCTCCCATGAAGCACTTTCACTAGACTATTAATACTAAAAGTCAGAGACAGTAGTAATGACCTTTAAAGAAAAATGGATTTTAAAATATTAGGCAGTCTGCATTTTTTCTATTTTATTTTTAATTTTTTTTATTGCATTTTAGGTTTTGAGGTACATGTGAAAAACATGCAAGATTGTTGCATAGGTGCATACGTGGCCGTGTGATTTGCTGTCTTCCTCCCCTTCACCTATATGTGGCATTTCTCCCCATACTATCTCTCCCCAACTCCCCACCCCCCGCTGTCCCCCCCGCTGTCCCCCAACAGACCCCAGTGTATAGTGCTCCCCTCCCTGTGTCCATGTGTTCTCATTGTTCAACACCTGTCTATGAGTGAGAACATGCGGTGTTTGATTTTGTGTTCTTGTGTCAGTTTGCTGAGAATGATGGTTTCCGGGTTCATCCATGTCCCTACAAAGGATGCGAACTCATTGTTTTTGATGGCTGCATAATATTCCATGGTGTATATGTGCCACATTTTCCCTGTCCAGTCTATCATCGATGGGCATTTGGGTTGGTTCCAGGTCTTTGCTATTGTAAACTGTGCTGCAGTGAACATTTGTGTGCATGTGTCCTTATAGTAGAACGATTTATAATCCTTTGGATACATACCCAGTAATGGGATTGCTGGGTCAAATGGAATTTCTATTTCTAGGTCCTTGAGGAATCGCCACACCATCTTCCACAATGGTTGAACTAATTTACACTCCCACCAACAGTGTAAAAGTGTTCCTATTTCTCCACATCCTCTCCAGCATCTGTTGTCTCCAGAATTTTTAATGATCGCTGTTCTAACTGGTGTGAGATGGTATCTCAATGTAGTTTTGATTTGCATTTCTCTAATGACCAGTGATGATGAGCATTTTTTCATATGCTTGTTGGCCTCATGTATGTCTTCTTTTGTAAAGTATCTATGCAGTCTGCATTTTTAATTCAAATTTTAAAATCATGATCTAAATTAAAGCTACTGAAAAGAAATAGGTGGGTGTTAAGCTAGGTAGAAACCTTAGTGTATTTGGTAAAGGGGTTTTTATTTGCTCTCAATGTCGAGCCAAATGTGTGCTAATATATGAGCATACATGTATATATAATTTGAATGTTTATGTACCTTGATGCAATTGAAATAATACTTGAGTAGCAGTCAGAACAATCTATTTTTTTTTTTTTTTTTTGAGACGGAGTTTCGCTCTTGTTACCCAGGCTGGAGTGCAATGGCGCGATCTCGGCTCACCGCAACCTCCGCCTCCTGGGTTCAGGCAATTCTCCTGCCTCAGCCTCCTGAGTAGCTGGGATTACAGGCACGCGCCACCATGCCCAGCTAATTTTTTGTATTTTTAGTAGAGACGGGGTTTCACCATGTTGACCAGGATGGTCTCGATCTCTTGACCTTGTGATCCACCCGCCTCGGCCTCCCAAAGTGCTGGGATTACAGGCGTGAGCCACCGCGCCCGGCCCAGAACAATCTATTTTTTAAACCACCATAAACTGGCTGTGTAACTGGGAATAAAGAGAAAAGCCTCTCTATTTATATTGAAGCTCTTTGAAAGCACTAAAAGTATAGTAACATGATGAATAGATCATTGAAAGGGAAGACTAAACTTCTCCATAAATCCAAGTATTTTCCAGAGTTAAACAACAAGTATATATTGAGCTTCAGGCTTACATGACGTGATCTTGCGACAAGGAGATCTTCATCTCCTTGTGGAAACAACACTGATACAAAAGCAAAATCCAG
The DNA here is from genome assembly GCF_030222135.1 of Aotus nancymaae. NCBI lineage: Eukaryota > Metazoa > Chordata > Mammalia > Primates > Aotidae > Aotus > Aotus nancymaae. The sequence continues at coordinate 44,180,994 of NW_026988419.1, read as the reverse complement.
AATAGATTATCTGTAAGGTTATTTTCAGTCTTTACATTCTAGGAAAATTCAAGATTAAAATGGGTTTTCTACCTGCATGTAAACTAGGACTTCAGAATCAAAAAAGTTAGGAAAGAAGTACAGTGCACACAGAGTTAATGGGGGAAAATGAGCTAATGAACTCTAGGGAGGCAACCATATTGCAGTATAAAACATTTTCTTGGCTTCTAAAGTAAGTATTGATTTAATAATGCAATAAATGAAGTAATAAGAAAAAAGAGAGCCAATATCAGTCAGTCAAAGTCCACTAGCAGGCTGACAAACATGACCTCGCAACAATCCATTTGCATGAGCAAATAATCACCATTATTAACAAAGTCGGTATAATAGAGAGATATTTAAATTTAACAAGTACATTTTAGGAATAAATTGCAATCATTATGAAAGATGATTGGAATGTTAGATAGCTTTAAACATTTATGATTTATCTGTTTATATGAAAAGGCTTAGTAGTCCCTTTTGATTATTGCAGACAACTAGATTCATTGAAATATCATCATTTGCTAACAGTGCCTAAGATCACGTTTAAAATCAGTAATGTCTTTTAGATGTGGTCCGAGGAAGAAGTTTTCAAACCAATGTATTTGGTACAATATAAGAGACCTGAGCAAAAAAAGTGGGGGCAGGGAAAGAGAAGGGAAAGAAAATATAGTTTCTGATGATTCAACTGGAACTAGTTAAATCCTTAGGGATTACCAACAAAAAGTCCTTTCGTCTTGCTTAAGATGGTTGGTTTTTAAATTTGTCAGACATAGGTGAATTAAATTAAAACAATGATGAAATCAGATAGTACTGCCAGTAAATTTGCCCACTGCCTCCCCGACCTCTAACTCCACTAAGAAAAAATGAGAATGTTCTACAGAATAAAGAACTAAGAAATTAGAAACACATATAAATACGATTTTCTCTTTTCCTTCGCTTAGGCAAATGAGAAAATACTTTTATGATGTAAGATGTCAACAAATTAATATAGTTGCTTTGCAACCTTGTAAATTCAAAATACCGAATTCAATTAGATTCCTTTACCACTATATAATCAGTTTGTTAGCCATTATTATCATGATACATTCTTGACTGATTTTAAGTCACTAATACTACCATTTAAAACAGAATGTGGCACAGTACAATTTCTGAGATATTTCACAGTTATTAAATTAGTTGTTACATGTGTAACCTAATCCTGACATGACTGATTTTCTTCTACACTGAATTATTTCAAAATTAATTTGTGTAAGAAAGCAAAACCTCACATATGCGTAAAGGAAAAAACTAGTCATGCTAGTATCTAAAATAGACTTGAAACCATTATTTAATTCATCCGTGCATGAAATTTCCAAGTCATTTTTTATTAGGGAAACAATTATTTTCAATGTCTTCAAGTTAAGAAAAAGAAAATATGGGTTCTTTACAAAGTAACAAGTCATTTAACTAGCAAAAAAAGAAAGAAGGAAGGAAAATGCTGTACTAGTAAATGTTCTCTATACTTTCTATACAAAATAATACAGGGGCTCTAAAGTTTGTTGCTATGAGAAAATATGTAAGAATTAGTCAGCATTTACTAAAATATGTTTTATATAGCATATTGTATATACCAGTTTGAGTTTTCTTTAATTAAAAAAGCCTAACTAAAATATTTTTACCTCCTTTATAAGACATAAGGAATTTTAGAAAAAGAAGAAATAAATAAATAAGGAAGAGGAAGGAAAGGAAAGAAGAAAAGGAGAAAAGAAATTCAAATCTATGTTACTTTTTCAATAAAGATGTTCTCTTTTCATCTACCTACTCAATGTGTTTCCATCTTTAAATGATCTTTTTTTCTGAGAACTAATTGTAAGATACGGGATTTTATGGGGAAAAAAGTTTTCTTCATACAGTAGTTTTTAAATGCTATTGGACTGATGAATTAGCTAAATATGTATCATTTCTCATAAGCATGGAAGTCCCCCAACTATAATAATGGTATCACTTATAAAGTGATGTCTTTTACTCTCATGGATCCAGCATCGAATTAATGAGACATTAATCCAACCAACACATGGTATAGTTTTTTGTATGTGGGTTAGTATTGAACATTGCATGTCTTGCTGTTATCATGTTTTGATATACTCTTGGGGTTTCTTTTTCCCCTGATGTTGAACATCTGATTTGTAAAGTTAATATATGCAGTTAAATTATACAGTGAGTACTAAGTCCGTATTCCACCTGCCTCAGTTAAGCCAGTGGTCAGTAAGATACTCTTGTTCAAGAACTTGAACCAAAAGCCCTGGAGTGAACAGGCTCTGAGTCACATTAATGATGGCACACCGGAGGGGCAGTCCTTCAAACACCACTGCTCACTCACCTGGCTGAAATCATCATCGCTTATGCACAGATATCCCTGGCATTCTTCTTAGTTATTCAATTTTTGTTCAAACTTTGTAAAACACCTAAGTACTGTTCCACAAATGATATGTATTACTAAAAACCAGTTTTCTTGATTCGAAAGAGGGGAATTACACAAGCATGAAGGAAACTGGAAACTACATACTTTAAAACCTAGGGTAGACCCTTAGAAAGGTTCATATATAGATCTTCATATTTTCTATTATAATATGGGCCTAGATACATCTTTAGAAGAAAGCCTATTGTCATTCATTGCATAAATTTTGTGTAAAGAGTTTATTTTTCTGTGTGGATTTTTGAATTTTTAGTTTTTATAAATATAGCCAAAAACCTCATTAATTCTAAGAAAGTACTCATTGTCAATTAGAAACACAACATTCACAGCATCTTTTATTCTGTTTGTTGTTTTGGAGAGTCAAATACCTAACATGACTTAAAAAGTTTTTTTATTTTTGTTTAAAGCACATGTATCCTTCTTTTCACCAATATGCTTATCAAGCGCCAGATTAAGAGCTAAATCAAGCTGAATCAAGAAGCTAAATATTTGTATTTGACCTTGACTAATAATTGAAATAAATATAAATTTTAAAGTCTAACGATATAGTGGAATTATCCAGAAAATAAAGCAAAAGATGAAAACACACAGAAAAACAAAATACTTGGATTGTTACATGACAGAATCATTCTCTGTGAGATCACGACTTCCCACAGCCTCTACCAGGCAGGGTAAATGGTTTTAAAGGAGGATCATGCTTAAATAAATACATTCTCAGCCGCCCAAGGGTTTGCTGACTTCTGAAGGTCCAGAAACACTGGCGAATGTTTGGCATCTCTGATTTCTGACCTGGATTGAACTGGACATGCTGAAATAATGTGAGAAAGGCTGTTTTCTGGCTAGAACTGGTAGTATATCTGCCAGCATTCCTGTGAACATGCTTTTCTTCTGTCCAGCTTTGACGTTTGAGAAGTCAAGTTATGTTAGACCTCGCTTGTATTCTGAACTATAGCTAGACCATAAAACTGTTTTGAAAATGATAGAAATGTTTAACCCAAATTTGTGAGGGCAGAGCATTTAGAAGTGATGAAATTTTCAAAAGTCAGAAACATGATGAGTGAGAGAAATGAATTGTTAAAACATGTGTCGGTGGAAATGTCATCTCATTCAGGGAAGGTGGATTGAAAATATCTTCTCGCCTAGTGTATATCCAAAAATCACACCAGACAAAAGGCCCCCAGCAGAAGATTTTGAGACATTAGAGATATCTATCACACCATGTTTAGTGGGAAGAAGAGGACACATTAATAGTTAAATCTCCATTTAAGACAAAGCATGCTAAGTTCATATTACACTAACAGGTTATTTGAGATGGCCTAATTTTGTAATTTATAAATAACCTTAAACTTTATTATTCTTCAAATTGATCTCCACCCACCAAACATTCCTTTTCTTTTTAGAGTTACAAATTTTCTAATGGGGAACAAAGAGTGACTAATGACTTACCCAAGTTTGTGTGTTGTTGTTAGCATTCTGAAAGTTTTTTCTCCTACTTATTATTTTATCTTGTTGAAACATAATTTGATTCTCTTTTGGAATCATGAAATAGAGTTGGAAGGCTTCTTTAAAGGTCAAACATCCCAGAAAATCCTTTGAGGAAAAGAGCAGCATATTATCCCCATGTTATACAAACAGTAGATTTTGCCTAGGCCTATGTCCACAAGATCATCACAAATTGAACCCATTTTTTGCCTTTTCAGTCACCAGTAAAGAAGGAGAACAGCTGGCTCCACTCCTTTGTATATTCATCTTTTATATACTTAGCAATCAGCCCTATCTCTCAGTGTTTAACCAAGACTAAACAAGAAAAGATCCTTTGGAACTTACTCATCACTTTCATTCCCAGTTAATTAATAATCATGTAGCTGACCCCTGAAACTTTCCTAAAGTTTTTTCCTGTTCAGTTGTAGGATTATAAGTGAGCATAATTGTCTTGAAAGAACTCAGCCATTACTGAAGAACATATGTTGAAAGTATTTTGTTACATTTCTTAAAGTTTATTACAAATTACTCTTTTTATAAATGAGGATAACACATAGTTGACTCATGTGCTTAAAATGGGTTTGTTTTTTCACTCATTACCAGCCATGTTCTGTGAGTATGCTGATAGTATAGATTTTCTTCTCTGTGTCCTCTATTTTCATCCCTAGCCCCAACTAAGAAGTTAAACATTTCTGTTTGATTTTGACTAATAACCAATCTGATGTCCACAACCACCTCCTGTCTATATGCCTATATGCATATGAAGGGTATTAAAATATTACCACTACCTAAGGCAAACATCCCAAAATTATCTAAATTCACTTCAATATAATATAAACTATATTGAAGACATATTATTACCACTACCTGTTGCAAACACCCCGGAATTACCTAAATTCACTTCAATACAACATAAACTGTATTGAGGAGAGATTATGACCGCTACCTGTTGCAAACACCCCGGAATTACCTAAATTCACTTCAATACAACATAAACTGTATTGAGGAGAGATTATGACCGCTACCTGTTGCAAACACCCCGGAATTACCTAAATTCACTTCAATACAACATAAACTGTATTGAGGAGAGATTATGACCGCTACCTGTTGCAAACACCCCGGAATTACCTAAATTCACTTCAATACAACATAAACTGTATTGAGGAGAGATTATGACCGCTACCTATTGCAAACACCCCGGAATTACCTAAATTCACTTCAATACAACATAAACTATATTGAGGAGATTGCAAACACCCCAAAATCACCTAAATTCACTTCAATACAACATAAACTATATTAAAGAGAGATTATGACCACTACCTGTTGCAAACACCCCAAAATCACCTAAATTCACTTCAGTAAAACATAAACTATATTAAAGAGAGATTATGACCACTACCTATTGCAAATACCCCAAAATTATCTAAATTCACTTCAATAAAACATAAACTATATTAAAGAGATATTATTACCACTACATATTGCAAACACCCCAACATTATCTAAATTCACTTCAATAAAATATAAACTATATTAAAGAGATATAATTTTTAATACAACAGAACATTTGAAATTCAATTATGCCAGAATGAATTACCCTGTGACTATTGCTTCAAATCAAATTGTAATTAAACTTTCAAATGGGCTCTACTGCTAGATAAATAATTGTAACAAGCATTCAGAACTAACCTTCTTCAAGACTTGTTGTTTATCATATAACCTCTGTGGTTTATAGCTAAATTGAAAATATCAGTGTATCTAAATGTATGCTAAATGAGGAAATCATTACTATTTACCTTGTTTTTTGTGAACGGGTATTTAATATTTTAATACGCATATCAAATACTGTTTTCTAAATGGCGGTGTTTGTTAGGAAAGATTTGGCAGCAATTAACACACTGCATCACTGATGGTGGATTAAACCATAAAAATATTTATTGTTTTCTTAATTAAAATCTGTCATAACCTTGTCCAGGCAATTCAGTGATGTCAGCACGGATCCAGGCTTATTCTTCCAGCCTTACCATATTTTCATTTTGTTCCATCTTCATAGCTCAAGGCAAGTTATATCCATCTTCAGAGCAGGAAGAAGGGGATATAGGGGGTTCATTTAACATTAGTCTCAATTATCTCTTTCACTGGGAAATAAATTTACTTTTTCAGAACCACCTCCACCCAGCAGAATATCTCTGTGATCACTTGCTTACTAACACCTGCAAGAAGTCTAGAAAAATAAGTTTCTATCAGATGAGAATTAAAGTTAGCACAATTGGCATAAACAAATCACAACTCATTTCCTGGGTTTGGCAGATTGCCTTGTCTTCCAGAGAGCAAGGGCTCTTAGACCACCACTTAAACAAAATGGGCTCCATTGGCAGAAAAGAAAGATTTGGGGAGTGGCTTTTGGTAGGCAGCCAAAAGTGTCTAGCATAGTAGCCATTCCCCTTGAGCTATTATTGTGCGCTTAAACAGGCACTACATATCATCAAACATCTTGGGGGAGATATGTTTTAGGAAATAACAAAAGATAGTTTTATCTAAAAAGTATGGAGCCATGTAGAAGAGACAAAACGGTTCTTAGTTGAAGAAAGGCTAAAATGTAGAGATGAAAAGGGCTCACTCTGTCTTCAGGCTCCACATCAATGTCTTACCAGGGGTTAGGATTACTGCAGGACTGGGCTTATGCTGAGAAAGCCGCTGGATCTACCAATCTCCCTCTGGTTTCCCTTTCCCCACAATGACCACACTGTTCCCACAGTTATGTCTGCCCTTGCTCGTGCTAACACCCCTCTTCTCAATCCAACAAGATTCAAATGTGAGCAAGACTCATCCCAACCCAGCCTCAAGGAGACTCAAACAGCAGGTAGAGATACCAAGAACACAAAGGACCGTATTGAGAGCTGTAACTAAGTCATAAATAAATATATAAAGTGGAGATAATAATAGTATATGCCTCACTGAGTTGTTGCAAGGATTAAATAAAATAGTTACACATGATAAGAGATAAATTAATATTGTAGTATTATAATAAGGGTGGACTCATATATATGGAATAAAATTAATGGTGAATGGTCACTGCTTAGATACCACTAGTGAAATATTTGAGGTTCAAAGGTAAATAATACGAGAGACTTCTCTTTAAAAAAATATAAATTTTACCTACACAACAAGAAAAATAAGAATTATTTCTTCTTCCTCTTCTACCACATTAAATGCTAAAAGACACTATATCTACTGAGTTTTCAGGGGAAAGGTTTAAGAACTGACCCAATTCTACTCACACAATAAAAACAATAGAAAGACAGTCTCAAATACTCAAGGACTCAGATTATAACCCACACAGTCTTCATGAAAAAAACAGTTATTCAAAACATACTTTAACCAAGAATAGCAGTCAGCGTCAACCTTTTAAAAACTAGGTCAAATCATGTCATTCTTTCTGCTCATAAGCCTCCAGTCATCCCCATTCACCTCACAGTGGTCAACACAAGAAGGACCAGAAAAATCCGGCTCCCTGATTTCTCTTACCTCATGTCCAATTCCCCTCACTCTTGGTCACTCAGCTGCAGTCACAGTGACTTGAAAAACTGGAGACATTCTCACCTCTGAACTTTGTAGAAACAGTCCTCTCTTCCCCCCACTCCCTCCACCATTATCTGAAAGACACTCTGTCATCTTCTTGCTTAAACATCTGTTCTTTCTGCAGACTCCTTGACCAATTGTTCATTGGATTATCCTCATCCCCAGTTCTACTTTCTCTCTTCTGGGCATTTCCAATACGTGCTAGAATGTGAGTTCTCTGTGTCTCCCCTATTAACTTGTCTCATCTTTTTTCTTTTTGGTGTGTGGTCTGGTCATTTTGCTCAACTTTTTTTCCAATGTGCTAATTCTTTTTTAATAGCTCTGTATTGTTTTCAGATTATTTGCTATATATTTTTAATTTTAAAGAGCTCTTCTTGGTCTATAATTACTCCTATTCTCCAATAACTTGTTCTTGGCTTATGGATGATATATGCTTTCAAATATCTATAAGGACACATATTCAAATTTAAAAATTCTCTGCTATTTTTTATATCATTTCTATGTCTGCGATCTGTTAATCTGTTTGTCCACCTTGGTCTTTCTCTCCCAGACTGTTAGTATTCTTCAAATGCCTAGTTATTCTTGGTTATACATTCATATTTATTAACATAATTTTATGTTACTCAGCATTAATTTCTATCATACTTTTTTTAGTAGTGTAATTCTGTCTACCTGAATAGGAAATGCTCATGGAAAGCTCCATGGAAGTTGGTGGATTCTGCTGAAAATCAAGCTTTCCTTTATAGTGTATAACCTTGGAGCAGGGAAGCTAGCTCAAGAACTTCACAAATATCAAAATGAAGCATGTTACTTTGGAAGTAGAATAATTCTCCATAATAGGGTTCTGTTAGGTACTGATTCTTCCTGGAACATTGTGGAAATATGGTTTCCTTTTAGGTTCTTCTTTACTTCATTCAACTCACTCTAAACCTTATGATCAACTCTTCCCCATGTCTATTAATCACTCATTATAGCAGGTAAGTCTTGGGTTTCCATCTGTGAACGAATATTGTAGAATTCTGCTCAAACATGCATGGGAAAATGAGGCACCACCTCAGATTTCTGTGATTCTGCTCAAGTCTTTTTTGGCCTTCCAGCTCCAAATTTATAATTTCTCTGGGGCACAGCCAGAGAAAAAGCCAGGAAGAGCTTTTTCTTAATGTGTAGCATCTTACTCCTGTAACATTTACAAACTATAATCTTTTTTCACACATCTACTTTACTTATCAGTAAATCCCTTCCCAATATCAGAGTTCTACAAGTTTGTCTACTCTACGGTTTGCTGAAGGAATCCTCCCTTGTTTACAGTATTCCCAATAACTCACTGTGTTTTATATCTTTGCTGCCATTTGGTGGCATCTATAGATAGAGAGGAGGCACATGTGCATGCCCAGTTTGCCTTGTAGACTGAAAGACAGGTTGGAAGTGTTAACTGTACAGTGACAAGAAACACATTTCAGATGAAAACAGTAGAAGAATAGGTATAGGAATGTTGATTCAGGGGGTTTTTCCTGAGAGATCACCAGAGCATTCTTGATTTTTCCATTTTTAACCACTGGTAAAAGGAATGTTATCATGTTTTTATATCCTTAGGTCTTAGCTCTCTTTGCTTCCCAAGGCTACTCATCAAATGCAAAATAAAGGCACTTTGGAGCCAATACGTATCTTTGTAATCTGTGGGTAACCCCCCATATAGGCACCAAGGATGGAGAGCTAAGCAAAATCCTGGCACAATTAGTGATGAAGAGTATCACAGTATATAGTGTTACTACTCAGTTATTTCCTTTTATATAATCCTTTATATATAATCATATATTAGTTCATAGAATGAATACCTAAAGAATATCTTACCACTCAGTTATTTCCATATATATATATATATATATAACTATATCTCAGTTCATAATCAGAGGAATGCCTAGAGTAGACATAGTACAGAGCATGAATTAAGGAATAAGCAGCTTATAGTTGGAGGAATATCTGGAGCACACACTGTGCAGAGCATGATTTAAGGGAAAAACAGTTATACCAGGACAGGAATCCATGGCCCAGGCAGCAGCATTCAGTACCATAAAGATACCCACTGTATGGCAGGCTTGGGGCAAGAGCCACTCCTCCTGATATAGGAGTTGTAGGACCTTGCTCCAGTTCTTGTGAAAGGCTGCCCTCAGACTGGCAACCCCTCGAGCATCTGAGGGCTCAAAACCCCTCCGGATAACAGCACCTTGGTGACTGAACTTTATCAGCTCTTGTTACTGTGCTAGCTCAAAAGCATCCTCCTATAGAACTCATTGGAAGCTGCCAGCAGGTGGCAGTAGACCCTGACAGCTCTATCACTGCTGTGTGACTTAAGCATCCTCCTGTAGATCTTAGGAGTAGCATGCCCATACATAGGGGTATTGCACACTGCACCCTCTTCACTGCACATGGCCCACCTCCATGCCTCAGTGACCTAGTAGGGGTGGACCCTTTGCTGCACATGGCCTATCTCCTTGCCTCAATGACCTAGTGGGGGTAGACCCCTTGCTGCAAACTGTCCACCTCCTAGCCTAGGTGGCCTAGTGGGGGTGGACCCCTTGTTTTATTGCTCACAACCCTATTACTATCCTTAAAGATGACTTCACTCACTACCCTGCCCCCTAACCTATACCCAATAAATACAGACCCTTCTAGACATTCAGGGCCTAGCCTGTCTCCGCTTATAGGTGGCATGGCCCCCCTGAACCCAGCTGCATTTTCCTTGTACTTCTGTGTCCTGTCTCTTTATTTCTCAGATCCTACACCTCAGCACAGCATAAGGGACACCCCATAACCCTGTCGGGCCCTTGCCCTACATTAATCTAATTCTAGAATTTCAGAAAACGTAATTGTAGATGCCAACCTGGAAGATTAGGCTCTGGACTAAAGTTTCACGGCAAAGATGTCCATAAACCATCAAAGAAAAGGATGGCCCTTGTTCCAAACCAATTATGTAAACACGACATAAATTTTATGGAAAACAATCTATAAAATTTCATGGCTGAGATTTCTCTCAGTCTTATTTCAACCTATGTCCTTATTCTGACTTTTCTGTTTGCTGATTTTCTTGATTTTTTCCTTTGAATTTGTTCTTTATTCTTTTCATTCCATTTCTCCTGCAAAGTCCTGTAAGAAAATTATTCAAGATGATAGAGAAAGGAACATCTTAACTTGATTATTGTTTTCCATCCCTTAACAAGTATCATGATTAGAGAATGACAGATGTAATTGGCCCAGGAGTCTAACACTAAAACTGAGTTTTTGAGAACAAAAGTTAAAACATCAAAGCCAGAAGGACAAATGAGGAAGGCATAAACATGTGCATTTTCTAATTTGAAATAAAGAAATATAAGTTATTTTTCATTTTAAATTGATGAATCAAATAAAATTAGGGTAAGGGAAAATAGAATGTAATAGAATTGTCCAATTTGATGCAAATGTTATTTCAGTAAATATCATTGTCTTTTTACTTGCCTTAGTAACTACTGAAAGATACGTATATTGATGATGGCTGTCACTTAAGTCTGGTTGTATTAGATGGTGAAGAAGATCCCTTAGGAGGCTTTATAATTAGCATAGACAACCATCATCTGTTTTGGATGATTTTGGAGACAGAATTTTTAGGCCCCTTCCAGCTCTGATCCTGTGTCTGGGTCTAAACAAAATGAATCATTTCCAAACAATGTTCTCAAATGCACACATCAGCACTTCCTGGTGCTGCCTTGTCTGAGAGGCTCAACTACAACCACAGATTTGGAAATAACCCTTTACCTCCCTTATCCTACCACTTACCCCAAAATACATTTTTTGTTTTCACAGTGTGCTCTGTTTCCACCTTCTCACACCTGCTTTTGCTCTCTGTCCTCACCCTGTCCACACACTGTAATCGAATACATATACTTACTGACTCTTTCCAGCTTACCAACTAATCCCTCATTTCCCTCCAAGTCAAGACTGTCCAGCTGTAAGAAGTATCATTAAATCAGAGTTTATATGCTCTCTTTCCTCTTCTTCCTGCTGTAATATGAAGCAAATAATTATTTCAAAAAGTGTTTTTCTCTGGAAAAGTTTTCTGCTTTCATAGACTGAAGTTTTTACATAAATATAAAGGAATCCAAAGTTTTGGACTTGGTAGAAAGAGACACTTGTTCACATTTGCATACAACAATCCACCATTAAGTAAAATTATTAAGCTCAACACAATCCATCTTTGAGCTATAAATTATAGTTACTCTATCTCAGATATACATATATATATAAACATATATATGCACATGCACATACAATTGCAAAAATTTCTCAATAAAATTAATATATCTAATAAAATACTTTAGAGTTAATATATGTCTATGAATCTTATCTTTCCATTGAGTTTTATTTAAAAATTACCAGGAAAAATTAAAATAGTAATAGAAATAGCTAATATTTTTTGAGCTCTTACCATGTTCCAGGCACTATTACCACCACTTCAAATGGAATCATCCATTTAATCCTCATAACATCCCTTTGTACTGGGTGTTATTTCTACCCATATTTTATGGATGATGAAATGAGATACAGAGATTTTACAAATTCTACCCAAGGTCAGTGCTACTAAGTGGCATAGTGAGGATTCAAATCTGTAGTCTAATTTTCAAATTCATGGCCTTAACCAACACAATTTAATGCATCATGTTATAATGAAATAATGCTAAATAGAAATATACCCAAAAAATTATCAAATGGAAACTTAATGAATAGAGTACCAGTGATGTCATTGAACATTTTAATAATAATGTAGTTATATGTGGCACAATTTCATCACAACAGGTTAAAATACATCTTTGCTTGCAAGAATAAAGTGCCTTCTTATGGTAAAATTATGCCATGAAGTGAGTCTTTGTGTACCTCCAAATTTATGTGTTGAAATCCTAATCCCCAAGGTAATGGCATTAGGAGGTGAGGATAATGGGAAGTGATTGGTTCATGAAGGTAGACCCCTCATCAATGAGATAAGAGCCTGTATTAGTCAAGTTTCTCTAGAGGGACAGAACTAATGGAATATATATATATGTATGTATGTATATGGAATATCCATATTCCATATATATATGAGTTTATATATTCCATTAGATCATATATATGATCATATATATATGTATATATGGAATATATACATATGTATAATATATATGGAATATATACATATGTATAATATATATATGGAATATATACATATATATTTTATATATATATGAGTTTATTAAGTATTAACTCACAATTGGCCATCTACAGGCTGAGGAGCAAACAGAACCAGTTCGAGCTCCAAAACCGAAGAACCTGGAGTCCGATATTCGAGGGCAGGAAGCATCCAGCATTGGAGAAAGAAGTAAACTGAAAGGTTAGGTTGGACTCTATTTTCACATTTTTCTGCCTGCTTATATTCTAGCTACACTGGCAGCTGATTAGATTGTGCCCACTCAGATTAAGGGTGGTTCTGCCTTTGCCATCCCACTGACTCAAATGTTAATCTCCTTTGGCAGCACCCTTACAGACACACCCAGTATTAATACTTTGTATCCTTCAAGTGGACACTCACTATTAACCATCACAAGTCCACCCCTTGTCAACTTGAACCCATATACATCTCCTGAGATTATACATAATCTTCAAATAAAAACAATAAAACGTTCATGATCACACCTAACATAATACAACTTTCCTTCATACAACTGAAAATGCACCAATCCCCAACCCAAATCCTATTACATAAAGTTAACAATACTTAAATGCTGATGTGAAGTCAATAAATTTGATGTCACATGATAAAGAAGAGATAAAATAAAATGAAGATATTTTCTTAGTACAAGTGTATACACGCACAAACATGTCTTTAACAAAAGAAGGAGGAAATACTCATGACAATTACACTCCTCCTTTCTGCAGCTGGTCACATGGTCATAGCTATTATTGATGACTACCTTCTTCTACTCCCCATTCTGTATTCCCTTTGCTTTCAGCAAGCACCTTGGCAGGTAGTGTTTTTTTTTTTTCCTGGTGAAGTGACCCAAATATTCATTCAAAAAGGGTCTGCGTCATTTGTAGTCCTGCCTGGATTGAGCTGTTGTAGTTTCCCATTGATCTTAATCACAGGGCATGATAATATTAAGAGACACCCTAATGGATTTCTGTATTCCATGCAATCTCTTCCTTACCTCCATTGTAGAGTAGTAGACAGATTTCATCTTGATAGTCTGGGTCAGTCACCCCAGCCAACACTATAACTCCCTTCTTGCCCTGTTGACTTAAAGGTAGGAGGAGCCCAAAGTATCCAGGTGGCAATCTTAACTTTCAGTTTAATGGAATCCTTGTTGTATCTCTTGGTGGCAGTGTTCCTCCCTCTGAAACTAAGACCTCTAAGCCAGCAGAACGTAATGTCATGGGTATAGGAAGCAAACACTTTGCTAGTGGACCACTAGAGGTGATGGTGAGTGGTGCCACTTTCACTTCCATCCCTTGATTCCTGGACCCATGAATCCCAGCTGTGGAAGAAACAGTACCGTATATTGGATGCTGATTCAGAGCAAGCACAGCTTTCTGGAGAACTTTGCCCCAGCCCTGCAAAGAATTTTCACCTAGTTAGTGTTGTTTGATTTCAAAATGCTATTCCACCATTCTGTCATTCCAGCTGCTTCAGGATGATGGGGAACATGGTAAATTCAGTGAATTCCATGAGCAAGAGCCCACTGCCCCACTTCTTTAGCTGTAAAGTGAGTACCTTGGTCAGAAATGATGCTGTATGGAATATCATGATGCTGGATAAGGCATTCCATGGTTCACAGATGGTAGTCTTGACAAAAGTATTGTTTGCAGATAGGCAAACCCATATCCAGAGTAAGTGTCTATTCTAGTGAGGACAGGCTTCTGCCCTTTCCATGATGGAAGAAGTCCAATATAATCAACCTGCCACCAGGTAGCAGGTTAATCACCCTGAAGAATGGTGTCATAATGAGGGCTCAGCGTTGGTCTCTGCTGCTGGAAAATTGGGCACTCAGCATTGGCTGCAGCCAGGTCATCCTTGAGGAGTGGAATTCCATGTTGTGGAGCTCATGTGTAACCTCCATCCCTATTACCATGGCCACTTTGTTCATGGGTCCATTAAGCAATGACAGGGGTCACTGGGAAAAGAGTCAGGGTGATGTCCACAGAAAGTGTTATCCTCTCCACTTGATTATTAAAATCCTCCTCTGCTGAGATCACCCTTTGGTGAGCACTCACATGGGATACAAGTATCTTCACAGTTTTTGACCACTCAGAAAGGTCCATTCACATACCTCTTCCCCAAATTTATTTGTCACCAATTTTCCAACCATGCTTCTTCCAAGTCCCTGACCATCCAGCCAAACTATTGGCTACAGCCCATTAATCAGTAAATAACCGCACATCTGGCCACTTCTCCTTCAAGCTAAGTGGACAACCAGATGCACTGCTCAAAGTTCTTCCCACTGGGAAGATTTTCCTTCATTGCTGTTTTTCAGGGATGCTCTAGAAAGGGGTGGGAGTGCTGCCACTGTCCACTTTCAGATGGTGCCTGCATATCATGCAGAAACATCTGTGAACCAGGCCCTAGTCTTCTCTACCTCTGTCAACTGATCATAGGGAACTCCCCATGAGGCCATCGGTGCAGACTGAGGGAGAGAAGTCAGGGTGGCAGGAGAGGAGACCATGGGCATCTGAGCCACTTCCTCATGTAACTTACTTGTGCCTTTAGGACCTGCTCAAGACCAATCATGTATATACCACTTCCATTTGATGAAGGAATGCTGCTGTGCAGGACCCACTTTATGGCTAGATGATAAGAAAGCATCCAGTTCATGATATGCAGTTCAGGTCACATGGTGACCTGATGAGCTGTAGTCAAACATTCAGTTTCCATCAACACCCAGAATCAGGCCAAGAAATGTCTCTCAAAAGGAGAGTAGTTATCTGCAGAAGACAGCAAGGCCTTGCTCCAAAATGGGGCCTCCACTTTGATTTACCTGTGGGATCCTGCTATAGGCTACAAACAGCATCTCTATCTGCCTCTGACACCTCAATCAGCACTGGATCTGCTGAGTCATATGGCCCTAGTGGCAGAGCAGCTTGCACAGCAGCCTGGACCTGTTGCAGAGCCTTCTCCTCTTCTGGACACCACACAAAGCTGGCAACCTTTTGGGTCACTTGATAAATGGACCAAAGTAACATACCCAAGTGAGGAATCCAAATTTGCCCACAAGGAAAAATACAAATAGGCCCATAAGGCATTATGTCTCTTTCTTAGTTTTAGGAGAGGCCAAATGCAGTAACTTATCCTTCACCTTACAGGAAATATCTCAACAGGCCCCATGCCACTGGACTTCTAGAAATTTTACTGAGGTAGAAGGTCCCTGAATTTTAGTTGAATTTATTTACTATCCTTTGGTAAGCAAAAGTCTCACCAGTATGTCCAGTGTGTTTGCTATTTCTTTCTCACTGGATCCAACCAGCATAATGTCATCAATGTAAGGGGCCAGTGTGATATCTTGCAGAAGCAAAAAGCAATCAAGGGCTCTCTGAATAAAAATATGACACAAAGCAGAGAGTTGATATACCCCTGAGGTAGGACAGTAAAGTTATGTTGCTGGCCTTGCCAACTGAAGGCATATTGCTTCTGGTGGGCCTTATGGACAAGAGTGGAGAAAAAGGCATTTGCCAAGTAAGTGGCTGCCTCCCAGGTACTAGGAGATGTATTAATTTAGTCAAGCAATGAAACCATATCTGGTACAGCAGCTGCAATTGGAGTCACCACTTTGTTACGCTTACAATAATCCACTGTCAATCTCGAAGATACATTTGTCTTCTGCCCAGGCTAAATGGGAGAGTTGGACTGGAATGTGGTGCTAATCACCACCCCTGTGTCTTTCAAGTCCTTGTTGGTAGCACTAATCTTCACAATTCCTTTAGAAATGCAATCTTGTTTTGGATTTGCTATTTTTTTTTTTTTAGGTAGAGGCACCTCTAATGGCTTCCATTTGGCCTTTCCCCCCATAATAGCCTTCACCCTCCTAGTCAGGGAGCCAACGTGGGGGTTCTGCCAGCTGCTAAGCATGTCTATGCCAATTATGCATTCTGGCACTGGGGAAATGACTACAGGATTAGTCCAGGGCTCCACTTGCCCCACTGTAAGTCAGACCTGAGCTAAAACTCCATTAATTACCTCACTTCCATTAGCCCCTCCTTTAACTGGAGGACCACAGTGACATTTTGGATCCCCTGGAATCTATGTCAGCTCAGAGCCAGTATCCAGTAATCCCCAAAATGTCTGATTATTTCCCTTTCCCCAATGCAGTTACCTTGGTAAAAGGCAGGACATCACCTTGGAAAAGGATGGGAGAAAGATTAACAGCATACATCGTTGGTAATGTAATGGAGTCCTTCCTCAAGGCCACCCAGCCTCCCCTTCATTCAAAGGGTTCTGGGTCTGTAAACAGGCTCAAGTCTGGAAATTGATTGAGGGGCCATGATTCTCTGTTTTTATACTTCAAGTTAGTCTTTTGTCCATTCAACCTAGAAGTTTTCTTCTTTTATAAGTTAAGTAGGAATGCAGTAGCCTTTCTATCAATTTCACTTCTAGGATCACCATGATTAATTAGCCAATGCCAGAGCCCCACATGAGTCAGACTATTCTGATTGGCACTTTTCCTCTGCAGTTCATTACTGTGGTAATGCCCACCTTGCCTTTAACTGTTGAGTGTTGCCACTTGGCCCCTGCCTCCTTGGGGATTCAGTTATTCCCAGTGTATTTAAATTTTGTAGTTGAATGACTGCAGCTAACTCCATTAGATCTGACATACAGAGAAGAGCAATTATAGGGCTCTCCAAAGATGTAGGTGCTGCCTTACAAATCTATTTCATAAGGCATTGGTCAAGGATATATCTGCTGGACCCTCCCAGCTGTGATGAGTAGGTCTAAAGTGACTAATCCACTACACCATACCAATCTCCCTAAGCCTTTGGATTCTTTCCTCTACATTAAAACAAGGGATATCAGGCATTTTCAGGTCACTCACAATGGGCCATCTTTTAATCCATATTTTAGCTAACACAGAAAATAAACTACTAGAATCTTTTTTACATATTAGTCTTTTTATTATGTCAGGTATGTCATGAACATCTTTTTCAACTAAGTACACACTATCATTTTTGCTAACTGTGTATTATATCAATAAAATTGACTATAATGAGTTAATCATTCTTTTAAATTTGTATTATATCTAGAGTAACATTCTACAAAGAACATCTTTCTTAATTGTGTGTATTAGTATAATGATTTTGCTCTTATAAATAAAATCTTTCTTATTTTGTTTAAAAATGATTTTTAGTATAAAGAAAAACTGCTGAACTCTATTTGTCTTGTACCTAGTCCCTTCATGGCATTTATTTTATTAGATTTAACAAATTTTAGTAAAATTTTCTAGGAGTACACTAATATCATCTGAGAATAATTATGATATTAACCCTCCTTTTATGATATTTAGTATGATTAATTGTGCTTGACATATTGTATTTGGTAAAAATTGTGAAAGTTATTTGAACAATAGTGGTAATAGAAATTATCCTAACTTCTTTCCATACTAATACTTGTGAAATACAGTCATTTAAATATATGTGAACAATTAACTTTGACTAATTTTTAGTTATATTTAGGAAGTTCCCTTTTATTATTTATTGACTTTTATCATGAATAAATGCTATTGATGTTTATCAAATGCTTTTTGGAGGGAGAATTTCTTGATGTAATTTCTTACTTTTTCTTTGTTAATGAAATTAATTAATATGGTGAATTTCCTAATAATAAATCACCCTTTCATTCCTGAAATTTATCTGCTTGCACACTAGTTATTATATGCTGCTTTATTCACTTTGTTATACACCTGGATTTTCTTTAAGGACTGGAAGAGGTATGTTTCTGTATCCCTTTGGCCACAGTGGCATGAAGGAATAGTCATGAAATTTTGTTTTTCAATGAAATGAAATCAAATTCTATCTTCATGTTTTAGTACTGTGGGACATAGGCAAATTAAAATCTCTGAGTCTAAATTTTTTCATCTTTATTCAGAAGTGTTACAAGTTGCTGAATATAAATTTTGTGAAGAATAAAATGTAAGAAGATAGATAAAACCCTAGCATGGTCCCACTCTCAGTAAATGTTAATTTACCTGTTCTGTGAGCTAAAAAGTAAGGATGCCAGGACAACATATAGCTATGCTTTCAAGTGTTTTTGTCCTAAACTACGGTGGAAATGTCCAATTGTGTGTACATAAATAGCAAAGGTGATATAAATTTCACACTTTTTTTTTTTTTTTTTTTGTTACTACTTTAATAATAGCAGCTGCCAGTGCGTGAATCTTCTGGCTGGAGTACCTTTACAGCAATCTGTTATTTTTGTAACAGAACTGTTTGATCCAAACATGTGTTTTTGTCAAACCTTTCCCAGGACTCCTTATTTATAACTACAGTAAATGTGTCCAGTGGCCAGTGTAGTTCTCCTTACATATGATCACTAAAACATATTTGCAATTGAATAGTTACTGCTGTTTCCTTCTCTGAATTTCTTTCTAGGACACATGGAAAAGCAGAAGGCCACTGTTTGCACAGCCAAACATCCTCTGTGTCTGGAAATTTTGGCAGTCTATGCAGTAGGTTTCCAAGTATGATTAGCATGCATCTTACATTGGAAATTGTGAAAGCAGCTACCAGTACTACACCTGGCACAAACCAGATTTTAAATAAATATATGAATAAATGAAAGGATAAAAAATTATTAAAATTTTAGTACCTTGAAGAACTAAAACAAATGGTTTTATAGAAAATGTAACTTATCCATTCATTCACACATTCATTCAAATAAATATTGATTGAAGGTTTGCTATTTTTCAGACACTAAGTCACTGCAAACATTCTGCTCACTATGACATCCTGGCCCACATGGAGATTACAGTCTGGTGAATAGATAGTTATTGAACACACATGTAGTTCCAAAATTAGTGAAGGTTATAGAGAAATCTATTATGAAGCTTATAACAGGGAATAAAAATATAGAAATTTCATGTTTTATCTTTAAAAATATGAGATTTGGTGCATCAAATCCTCCTTAATCTGTATTTGTACTGTCAATGTATAAGAATAGCAATTGAACATATCACGATCACCTTCTGAATATAGGATTATCTAAAATCTGATTGAAGCTCTAATATTTAAATGACATTTATTATAAAACTGATTATCTACAAAATCAAGAGATCACTTACAAAGAGAACAACATTGAGTCAGTTATTTAGAGGTTGACTATTTTCTTTCCAAAACTAAACATCTCTTTATCACCCATTAGCAACACAACACTGAAAAATAACACTATTCAAAAATAGGCAGCTAAATCTTTAAATGCTACCATAGTATAATCTAGAAAACCCTGACTGGATATAAGTAACATAAAAGAGAGTAGAATATGCTCAACAAATTGAAACATAATCAAAACAATAAAATACGCTCTAATTCAATATAGAAAAAAATACATAAGGAAAAATCACAGATAAATTTTACATAAGATTGAAGGCCCTACATGGATATTTAAGGAACAACTACTCTTGGACTAGTCTGAGCCTACATGCTAAACATGGCTAACTTTCACTTCTTGTGAGAAAAAGGCAAACCAACTAGCACGCATTGCACTCATCCCTGGCAATATTTATCAAACTCCCTTACTCTCTTCTCATAACCTTCTGGCAACAGTCTATAGGACCTTGAAGATCCGTCAGCTTCTACTCACAGAAATTTCACTATGACTACATGAGGCACTCTTGGTTAGATACTCAAAAACAACATACATCAGTTTTGTGAGCTTTCCCTGACTCTGCCCCATTTAATGCATTAAGAGGACCCCTCCCATCACTTTCTACCCTTATGAAATAATGCTCTCAAGGAGCTCAGACTTCACAAAAGACAAGATTCTGAAAGGCACACTCAACCATCCTTGGAAGAAATTGCCAAGCTCTGGCTCTCCTCTCAGAAAGGGAAATGGAAAAGTAAAGTGAGCACAAAATGCATATCAAAATCTCAATATTCTCAGCAGAAACTTCCTTTCCTTTGGATCCCTTTCATCAGAATTTTAAATCCTTAAGTATTTCCCATCAGCCTAAAAACAAAAATAAAATAAAAAATAATTTGTTTACCATCAATGATATCTACACTGTCAAATTCATGTCAGACTATTTTTTTTCAGCCTTCTGAGTTATTGATCTGATTTTGAATAGAAATAAACTTCAATAACAAACACACTGCTAATCTATCTTCTCAGCTGGTTTTCAACATTTTTGGTTAGCTTTTCCTTCATCAAAGCTAATGAAAGCCATCTTTGACTGTTTTTGTCACAATTCTATAACTAGGCATTTCTAGTATAGGCATTCATTTTCCCCAGGCTTGATTTCTAAATTGTCTGACTGTTCTCTTTGGATCCACTCCTACTGTACTCCAAACCTTTCCTCACACCAACGTTAAAGTAATGTTTTGATAGCTAAAATTTCATCATGCTTTTCTCTCTTACTTAGAAATCCTTCAATAGCATGTTGGCCTATTGAGAAGAAAGTCTTATACCTTCCTATAGTATATAATGCCTTACTCAATTTCATTACTGCCTACATTTCCTGCTTTGTCTTACCAATCCACCCTTGCCATCTGCTCCAGCTTCACTGACATTTTCTCAGTTTCTCAAAATAAATAATGCTCTCTCCCACAACAAGTCTTTTGCTAAAACTATGCCCTATACTCTACTGCTTTCTCAACTTTGAAGAAAGTTCTCATTGATGTCAACTTTCATTTCCTGAGAGTATTTTCATATGTCATAAATCAGGTCAAGAACTTGTGTTATATACTTTGGTAGCACAACACACCAGTTCTTTATAATGGCATTGTTATATATCAAATAGTATTTGTAATAAATTGATCATTGTTCCTCTTTACCAGTTCCTCTCCATGATGGCAAAAATCTTTGAGTGTTTTTGTCACAATTATATAACTAGGGTCTGGCACAGAACTTGCCATGTAATTAATGTTTAATAAATTTTATGGCATGAAAACCCCCAAAAAACTAATTTTATAGAAATAGATACTAGTTAATTTGATAAAGTGAGACTGGGTATGGTAGCTCATGCCTGTAATCCCATCACTTTGGGAGGCTGAGGCAAGTAGATCATTTGAGCCCAGGAGTTCAAAATCAGTCTGGGCAACACAGTGAAACCCTGTCTCTTAAAAAAAAAAAAAAAAAAAGATAGCATAGCCAGACCTGGTGGAACACATCCATAATCCCAGCTACTTGGGAGGCTGAGGTGGGAGGATCACCTGAGCCCAGGTAGATACAGTGAGCCGTGATTATGCCACTGGAATATAGCCTTGGTGGCAGAATGAGACCCTGTCTCAAAGAAAAAAAATGCCATAGGGGAACAAATAACTACCTTTTTTTCAATCATTTATCTTTGATCAAGAAGCACCTGGATACATTTTTAACAATGTACACTGACATTAATAAAAATGCCTATTTTCTTCCCCTTGCATATTTTAATAATATTTTTGAATTATCAGTAGAAAAGCAGGAAAGAGTAAGGTGAAATTTATATTTCTTTCATTTCTCCATTTTCATAATGCAAAATGTTGGCTCTTATTATGTATATATAACCTGAAACATATTGCTGGTTTATATCTATAAATATAGATATAAATATTATATATAAAATAAATGTAACAACAAAGTGTTTAAGGGTATTGGACCCTTCCTATCTTCAATAGTGAAACTTAAATCAGTCTTATTTAAATTTAGGAAGAGATATTTTTGACAACTTCTTGGCAGTAGTAGAAAGTGATAATAAGAATTTATCAAAATGTATCAAAAGATGAAAATGTCAAACAATGCTTAACTGTATTGAGAGACCTATGGAATTTTATTGCACTTGGTAAAACTTGAACATAACTAGCTGATTTACCACTCAACATGTTGGAGGCAAAAACAAACAAACAAAAGGAGGCATCATTTTAAGTAGTTGATGCAATTTATGGTGCTTATTACCAACTTTGAGCCATTTGCAAGCTCAGAAAAAAATTAGACACCACTGATCAAATATATATATCCCAAGGCTATATAGCTAATTTACTAGCATGATCAAATCTTTGAAAATTGCTGTAAAATTTAAATACATACATGCTATCCACTAAGATACAAATGTAATTTTTATGTATAACATAAGATATCAAAATTGATTTTACATTTTTATTTTAAAGTGTTTATTAGGTGTTCATTGACTGTGAGGCTGTCTATTAGTCATAAAATTCTCAGTGGAATATATCCTAAAATATAATAAATTATTATGTGCCACTTTACTGCTAATATTTTCAAATCCAAATTTGTACAACACACTCTCCAACTTCTTTTAAAAAGCTATAAAAACTATGACACATGCAAAAACACTAAGACCAGATTCTAAGTATTTTCAACTGAGAAAAATGGCAAATGCACATTTAGCTCCCAAGCAGAAGACCTCTCTTTATTTTATCCAACAAATAAATTAGCTACATACTACACTGGTAGCTTAGAATATTCGCGACCTCACGGGGCTTCATCTAGTTCTCTCCAAAAATTTTAATCACAACTTTGGTAAATCCTGTGAAATATAGATTTATTTTTACCCTCAAGCATTGTTTGTATTATAATTCTTATTATATTAAAATAGCACTTGAAGTTGACATTTAATTGTTCATATCACACATGTCAAGTAGACAAAATAAGTATTTTGATTCCTTAATATTTGATTTTGTCATTTTTTCAAGTATTTTAAAAAATTAACTTCACATGTACATCAAATGAAAAACAGAATAAATATTGTCTTTAGAAGGGAAATTGGTTTTTCAATTCATCCAATTACCAAAAACTTCATATTTTAAATTATTCTAGGTCATTTTAAAAACAAATGTTCTCATCTGTTCCCCTTCACTATTTATACACCTACATCCCACCCCATAGGTTGGCAGGAATTTGCATGGTTATGTTGTTGGAGGGAAGTATTCATGTTGCTAGAGTGGAGCATGAATGAAAGGGTGTGTCCAGGAATCTGTAAAAATGTTTTTCTCAAACTGTATTGACTATTCTTTAATGCCAGTTGACTCATGCAAGATCACACACTTCCAGTACAATAAAGGGAATAGTCTCTGTTCTCCATCTATGTAATTTGAGTGGATTTTAAAAACCAGCTATCTGGTTTCCTTTATCTGTTCATCACAAAATAATAATTTGCAATTAGATTAACCATAATACCTGGATGTACATAGAAATGATTTGTATACAATTATCACTATTGATAGATTACGTCAGTGGACAAAATCAAAAACGCATTTTAACACTCCTCCCTTTGTCTTATAATTACCAATGATGTGAATGCCTCCTGATCTGGCTCTACCATCACAAGGAAGTTCCTTAAGGACAAAAAAGTACATGTCATTTATATATTGTAATATTCCCAATATTTAGCAAATATTTGGACATTTAATAAGCACTAAAATTTGCAACAGTAGAAACAAAATATGCGAATTATCCATTTAATGGTCTGATAAATTAATCGACAACTCACAATGTACAGAAGAAAGACACTGGAATTATATCACTGATAGGTTAGATTACTGTCATCAACTCTGCCTGTTTGTTGATCTTGAAGTGGTTTTCAATTTTGACCACACATTGGAATAACCTAGAGGATTTAAAAAATGTCCCACCCAGAGCACTTCTCAGATGAAATAAATCAAAGTCTCTGGAGGTAAGATGTCAGCAGCATCTGTGTTTCCTAAAGCTACCCTGTTGATTTCAATGTGGAGCTATATTTGGAACACCTTTCTAGAGAAACCTGAAGAATGCACTTATTTCACTGATACATGTTAAAAGAGAATACTAAGATGATTTCAATAATTGATAACAAAGAAGATAGTTAATTCGAATAGACTTAGAATGTCATGGAGAAGAATGATTAAAATTTTGGTTCCTCAATCCCAATAATTTGGGGAACATTCCCAGATCAAAATATGAAAATGTATGTGTTTGAAAAGTTGCATATGATAGAAAGTACATTAAGTCTGGAGGATGTTTCCTGGGTTCTACAGATGGTCATCCATAAATTAAACTGTACATCTCAGTTTTCTCACCTGTAAAATGATCAGGTTAGGCTGAATAATCTCTATGATTTACTCCAGCCCCACAATTTTATAACTGGTTTATCCTGAATAACTATTTTAAACAGTTTCTAAAATGTATGATTTTTCCATTGGAGGGTATATCCTTTATAATTATGAAGAAATAGGTCTTTGGTAGCAATCAAAATTCTTGGTTTTATATTTAAGAGCTCTATTAAATAAAAAAAATAAATGTAGAGTCTTTTGGTTTTGATGAACGGTTTTTCTTGGCTCAAATTCTTTGAGGTTGAGTACAGATAACAAGATTGCTGCCCATAGTTCACATGAATAATTCCAACAGTATTGGCTACCATACTCTGTAAATCCCAGTTAATGGAACAAGGTTGATTCTGACTGAAAGAAGGCTTTACCACCTAAAGAGAACTGTAAGAATTAGTACTAACTCTGGTAAAATAATATGACATATATTATTGGTTCAGAGTTAGTACAATGAGACTAAAGTTGAACTTACTATTAAAAGATCTTGCTCTGAATTTTAACATCAAGTTGAATCGTCCATATTTCTCCCATGCTGTGTTAGTCCATTTGTGTTGATATAAAGAAATGCCTTAGACTGGATAATTTATAAAGAAAAGAGGTTTATTTTGGCTCATAGTTCTGCAGGTTGCATGGGAAGCATGGTGCTGGCATCTGGATCCTGGTGAGCCCTTAGGAAATTTACAATAATAGCAGAAGGTTAAGGGGAACCAGTCTCTTATTACATGGCAAGAGAAGGATCTAGAGAGAGAGAAAGCAGAGATCCTAGACTCCTTTAAACAATGATATCTCACTTGAACTGAGTGAGAATAAACTCAATACCAAGGGGATGGTGTTAAGCCATTCATGAGGGATCCACTCCCATGATTCAATACCTTCCACCAGAGAGATCCAAGATGGCCGATTACTAGCAGCTCAGGATTGTAGCTCCCAGTGAAAGTGCAGAGAATGAGAGGATGCCACACTTTCAGACAAATTTTTGTTGCTCACGGACCAGGAGATTCCCAGCGGAGGAGCCCCATGGGTCACCAGCACTACTCTTGTGGCTGGCGTGGCGGTTTTGCTGGCACCTCAGTGTGGCAGTTCTCGGTGCAAAGTAAACGGGACTGGGTCCCCTTCTGGTCAATGTTTGGAGCTCCAGGAAGGCAGAGTCGCCCATTCAGCTGATTGAGAAAGGGGGATTCAAGAGGGAAGCCAGACTGGAGATTCCTGGACAGAAAAGCACCATGAATCTTAATGCCGCTGTTTTAGCCAGTGTAGTGGGTTGTTCAGATTCCGGCGCTGGGAATCAATAAGTTTGACATCCACTCAGAGACCTAATTTGAAAGTTGGTAATTACAAAGATGACAGGTGGATAAATTTACAATGATGGGAAGAAACCAGCCTAAAAAGGCTGAGAATACCCAAAATCAGAATGCCTCTTCCTCTACAGGGGATCACAGTTCCTCATCAACAGGGGAACAAGGCCTGATGGAGAATGAGTGTGTTCCATTAACAGAATTAGGCTTCAGAAGGTGGATAATAAGAAACTTCAATGAGTTAAAAGAACATGTTCTAGCCCAACGTAAAGAAACTAAGAACCTTGAAAAAAGGTTTGACGAAATCCTAACAAGAATAGACAATTTAGAGAGGAATATAAGTGAATTAATGGGACTGAAGAATACAATACGAGAACTCCACGAAGTATGCACAGGTATTAACAGTCGAATTGATCAAGCAGAAGAAAGGATATCAGAGGTAGAAGACCAACTTAATGAAATGAAACAAGAAGACAAGATTAGAGAAGAAATAGTAAAAAAGAATGAGCAAAGTCTCCAAGAAATATGGGACTATGTGAAAAGACCTAATTTACATTTGATAGGTGTACCTGAATGTCATGAAAAGAATGAATCCAAACTGGAAAATATTATTCAAGATATTATTCAGGAAAACTTTCCTAACCTAGTAAGGCAGGACAATACTCAACTCCAGGTAATACAGAGAACACCACAAAGATATTCCTCAAGTAGAGCAACCCCAAGACACATAATCATTAGATTCACCAGAGTTGAAATAAAGGAGAAAATTCTAAGGGCAGCTAGAGAGAAAGGTCAGGTTACCCATAAAGGGAAGCCTATCAGACTCACAGCACATCTCTCAGCAGAAACCCTACAAACTAGAAGAGAGTGGGGGTCAATATTCAACATCCTCAGAGAAAAGAATTTTCAACCCAGAATCTCATATCCAGCCAAACTAAGCTTCATAAATGAAGGAAAAATAAAATTTTTCACAAACAAGCAAGCACTCAGAGATTTCATCACCACCAGGCCTGCTTTACAAGAGTGTCTGAAAGAAGCATTACACACAGAAAGGAACAACCAGTATCAGTCATCCCAAAAACTTACCAAAAGGTAAGAGTATCTCCATAATGAAGAATCTATATCAACTAATGGGCAAAATAGCCAGATAGTATTAAATGACAATATTAAACTCACAAGTATCAATATTAATCCTAAATTTAAATGGATTAAATGCGCCAATTGAAGACACAGACAGGCAAATTGAATAAAAAGTCAAAACCCATCAGTCCGCTATATCCCGATCCATCTCATAAGCAAGGACACATAAAGACTCAAAATAAAGGATTGGAGGAAGACTCACCAATCAAATGGAGAGCAAAAAAAAAAAAAAGAAAAGAAAAGAAAAAACAGGAGTTGTAACTTTCATCTCTGACAAAATAGACTTTAATAGTAACAAAGACTAAAAGAAACGAAGGACATTACATAATGGCAAAAGGATCAATGCAATAACAGGAGTCAATGATCATAAATATATATGCACCCAATATAGGAGCACCCAGATACATAAGACAAGTTCTTAATGACTTATAAAGAGACTTGGACTCCCGTACAATAATAGCGGGAGACTTTGACACCACATTGTTAATATTCGATGGATCAAAGAGATAGAAAATTCACAGTGACATCTGTGATTAGAACTCAGACCTGGAACAAGTAAACTCAGCGAATGTTTATAGAATTCTTCACCCCAGGTCCACAGAA
Source organism: Aotus nancymaae (assembly GCF_030222135.1). NCBI lineage: Eukaryota > Metazoa > Chordata > Mammalia > Primates > Aotidae > Aotus > Aotus nancymaae. The sequence goes on along the minus strand of NW_026988419.1, from coordinate 44,153,133 downwards.
CATACATTTTTCTCAGTATCACATTACACCTATTTTGAAAGTGACCACATAATTGGAAGTAAATCACTCTTCAGCATTTGCATAGCATTTCACAGACTTAAATGAAATATTGGTTGGCTGTTTGTTATTTCCTTTCATTATTCCTTCCTGTCTCCACTGTTAAGCACAATTATTGGCATAAAAGAGGTTTTTAATACACATAAAACTATCATTTAAAAAATAAATAAAGTATATTTTTCATGGAAGAGCTTTGATATGGCATTTCAAACTTTCTTCAGCAAACATAAATCTAATTTATCCTCCCAAGTATAAGCTATTCCATTTCCAAGCCATTCTAGAAAACCCCTTCCCAACATATTTCTGTGTGAAATCTCACAACTGTGAAATTTCTGTTTAAATCTTCATTTCCCCAGGTTAGTGGCAATTAGTGTAATATATGGATATTACCTGCTGCTCCTACCTAGGTGTGTTATACTTTATATACAAATGTATACATACTGTTGTGAAAATGTAAAAATACACACATAATCTCCTTAAGGCTGTTAGAGATGGAAGGGAAGGAACTGCAATGGGACTTAGAATGGCAGCAAGAACCTAGGGAATTTTAGCAACCATTTTGTTTCTCTTTCATAAACTGCAGGATTTTTCTCTTAATGCATTTCTAACAACCTATTTTCTCTAACTTCTAATAAGTTTAGCTTCATCTTGTCATAATATGATTCACATGTATAGCAAATTTTTTAGTTCTGATCTTTTTCACCATTGGCAAATTATTTCCATACTTCTGACTCAGAGTTGTAAGAGAGAGAACCTGGCTGGATAAGCTCACTTTATTCCACCAGTCCACATTTAAGGCCAGTAGCCAGTCTAAGGAGGGCTACCACTGGATCCCTGAGGCAAAAGAAGGGTGAGATTACAATCTCTAAAATTGACTGCCTATGCAGACAATAGAGATAGCTGCTTCTAAAAACAGACTTTGCCCAGTAGTCATTAGCTCTAATAAAGACCTCATATTTATTTTCTCTGTCTCTCTGATTTACAAACTAAAATTCGCCTTATCTCCTCCTACTGAGATTAGAGAAAAATCACACTTACTAATAGGTGGGAAACATAGGTACAAAAACAAATCTTTTCAATTGAAAAATTACAATACGACTAAGCTTTCCACAGATTTTACCCAAAAATAATTTTCTTGTATGTCACTATAGTTGTATTATAACTATTATGTCTATAAATGTAAATGGAAAATAAAACTAAGCCAAAGTTAATTTTGAAACTATCAGATAATCAGAATTGAGCTGGGAATAAAGTTATTAAATTGTGTCCCTAAATCTTTCAAAAAATATTGACCAATAAATGAAAATTTTGGTTTGACATTGCTTATATTAAGATGAACATTCTGGTTCTAATTTAGCCAACAGTGAGCAATGCTCTGATCAAACTGTTCTTTAATTTCAAGAATATAATAAATGTTATACGAGTTCCAAGGAGATAATGTTACCCTTTTCTTATATAACTAAAAATAACCTGTCAATTTAGTCTTGCCTTTGGATCATTAATGATTCCTAGACACATACAGAACAGGAGAGAAAGGCACAGCCAAACGGGATAATAGTATGAGTAAAAGTAAAGCGAGGGTGAAAATGAACAATGCCAGTTGAGATAATATGAAAACATGGAACAAAGCAATAAAGTGTTTCAGAAGTTGGTTTATAATAAATTAAGCCCTTGATATTCAGGATGTATGGACAGAAATATGTAAAATACACTGCTCATAACAATCTAATGAATATAATACATTTGATAACAATAACTGAGGTTTGTCTGGCCTTTAGTTAACTTTATGTCAGAACCTGTTCTTTATATGTATTAACTTACATAGTTCTCACAATAATCCTTTGATATAGATGTTATTGTTTTTTTCCATTTTACAGATAATGGATCTGAGGCAAAGCAATTAAATGACTTGCCCAAGCTCAAATAGTTAAAAGAGAAAGTTAAAACCAAATATATCTTACAAGCTAATATATAATTTTGTTACTAAACCTACTTTTTCTAACCTGTTTACTTTTCTATTTTGTGTATTACAAGAAAATTAGGTACAGTCTGTAAAGAAATCAATTATATACCTGTGAGTATGGGGAGCTATAGATGAGTATGTTTCTGTGTTACTATTTCAAGAGCTAACTGGAGAGAAAATGGCAACATGAGACTCAAGTTTGGTTTGGATTGGACAAAGCACAAACTTGTTGAACCTAAAGAGTATGTTCATTTTTTAAATGCATTTGGAAAACTAATAAACAATTATTTTATGGGTAAATTTCCTAGTAGGCCATTTTTAACTCTGAAATGTTTTGACTATCCAAGGCAACAATCAATATGCCATTCATTTCAAAGAGCATATAGTTTATAACTCTGAGTTGTTATTTATCCCCAGTTCCCACAATTTATCTATTTGGAGACTACAAACTTGAATTCCTTTTTCAGAATTTAACTATGTTTTCCTTCATCTAGTTTATAAAATTGAGATCTATGGAAGTGTATTCGTTCTTGCATTGGTATAAAGAAATGCCTGAGACTGGATAATTTATAAAGAAAAAAATGTTTAATTGGCTTATGATTCCACAGGCTATACAGAAAACATGGTAGGGTATCTGCTCAGCTTCTGGGCAGGACTGGGGAAACTTAGAATCACGGGAGAAGGTAAAGGGGGAGTGAGCCTTTCACATGGCTAGAGTAGGGGAAAGCAAGTTAGGGGGAAGATGCCACACACTTAACCAGATCTCATGAGAACTCTATCAGGAGAAAAGCAGCAAATGGATGGTGCTATACCATTCATTAAGGATCCATTCCCATGATCCAATCACCTCCCACCAGGCTTCACCTCTAACACTGGGAATTACAACTGAATCCAGATCAGGGTGGAGACACAGATCCAAACCATACCAGGAAGCTTCTTGTCAATTTATTCTCTAGAGGGCAATAATTTGTGATAAATACTAGTCTTAAAAATAAAAGGAAAAAGACGATTTTCTTAAGAAAAAAATCCTAGCCTTTTTTGTGGTGTTTGATTGTTGAATGGACTGACATAAAAAAGAACACATCAAATAAATTAGCAACTAGTGATTTTTTCTCTAAATTTGTACATAGCTACTAATATTCATTGATACTGTCTTTTTATCCATCAAGTTCAGGGAGCTAGAGAAGCATACTTCCCGACCACTCCATTTCGCCTCTTCAGGCAATAGAGCCCTATGTATTACTGATGTATTTTATTCCAATGATGGGCTTATACTCTTGGTTGAAAAAGTTTTCATTAGTCAACTACTCATGTACTGAATTTAACTGAAGGCTGGAGGAATCAAGATCCCCAAAAAATAGGATCACCATAAACTTGCATAAAAATGTAGAGATACTGATCTGTTTAAATGACAGTGGTTAGTAAATTAGTAGTTAATAGTAAATTAGTTTCATTTTAAATAGAAGTAAATTAGTAGTCCATTAATGTTATTTTTAAACAATCTTGGAAATTTTTGAGTAATTGGTTTTCATTTTCCAAATGGAAGTTTTTTGAACATAAAAACTTCTACAACTTATTGAAATGTGATGGTTTTCCTTTGACTCAAGAAACTCTTCATGTGGTCTTCTCATGTTTTCATTGTCTCCAAGTTAACTCTGGTGGTCTAACTGACCCAAAAAAATCAGCAACTTTGAAAGAAACCACTAAGGTTTATATAGTTTTATTAGACATTTCTCTAAAGCCATTTTATTTCAAGCTCTTTAAGCTGTATACAGTCACTTTCAAAAGACATATTTGTTTTCTTTTATCGTTCTCTGTCTAGTCAAAGGTCTTAATTACTTTCTAAGTAAATATATAGTAATTAAATTATAATCTAATGTTTATATGAAAGTTGAAGACTTCATTGCTTTAGGCTTTAGACTTTCAATCTCCTGCAGAGATAAAAATCAGATAATTTCCTTACCAAGTAACATCTGATTTGTATATGCAGTGTTTAATAAATATCATCTAAATGGTCTCTCAGTTGTTCACACATGTGTAAATAACCTAACAGGGAGTGCTTACTAGTGCACAGCTAAATTTTCAGTTTTATTCTGTAAATTTTTTCATGGAATTTTTCTTCTAAGAGCATACTTCAGGTCATATTTTCTTTATCCCGTGAAAGGTAGTCAGAGGTGGCATGCCAATTACCAGTAGGAACAATTAAGAGTGGTCCAATTCTCTGTATTCTCTTCACCTAACACAGAAAACCCTAAAGTTAATAGACAGAAGATCTTGTATCAGTCCAATTCCCTGAGTGACTGCAGTGAGCAGAACCCCCACTGATCTGCAGTGATATGTAGCATAAACACACAATAAATCTCTGTTATTTTAAGAGTTCTTGGTATATTATAAATGTAAGTCTTTTATCACATATGTGTATTTTTTCCCAGTCTGTGGCCTGTCTCTTCACTCTGTTATCAGTGTCATTTACAGAGAAAACTTTTAAATTTTAATAAACTACAAATAATTTTTTTCAATGCATTGTGCTTTTGGTATTGTATTTAAAACTAATACCTGAACATCAGGTCATGCAGATTTTCTCTTATTTTTCTTCTAGAAGTTTTATGGATTTGCATTTTACATTTATATCTTTGATCCATTTTGACTTAATTTTGTGTGAGGTATGAGATTTATATGGATGCTTATATTTTTGCTTAGGGATATCCAATTATTTCAACAGCATTTCTTGAAAACACTATCCTGTTTCCATTGAATAACCTTTCAGTGGAATAACCTTCACACCTTTGTCAAAATCAGACGGCTATACCTGTGTATGCTTACCTTTGGGCTCTCTATTTTGTTCCAGGAATTCATGTATCTAATTTTTTTGTCAATGCCAGACTGCTTTGATGATAGTAACTTTATAATAAATGTTGACATCTGGTAATGAGAGTATTCCAATTGTTTGTTTTCAGAATTGCCTTTGCTTTTCCAGTCCCTCTTCCTTTCCATATAAACTTTAGAATTATTTTTATATTTACAAAACAAGGTTGCAGGAATTGTTATTGGTATTATATTTAATCTATAGATCAGATTGGGAAGAACTGATGTCTTACCACTGTGGAGTCTCCTAATCCAGGAGCATATCTGTTTTTCTATTTAGATATTGTTTGATTTATTTCCATAGTAATTTGCAGTTTTGTGCATACATATTTTATACACACTTTGCTAGATTTATAACTATTTATTTCATTTTTACTTTTGGTGCTACTATTTGTTTTTTAACTTCAAATTCCAGTTTGTCATTGCTGGTACATGGGAAAACAACTGGCTTGTGATTCTTGCTTTAAACTGTTGCATTTTTTCTTTAACAATTGACTATCTCTTAGTGATTATGAAAACAGAACCTAAAGCATAATTATTCCCTTTAAAAAGTCCTAAAATATGTCATGCTGTCTTAGGGACACAATAGCTGGTATTGGGAAAACTGAATCTGGAAACTGAAAAGATAATGATGCGTGCGCTGCAGCATGGAGATAAAACATTTGCTGAAGCCTGTACTAACACGCAAGACAGCTCATGTTCCCAGTGTACTTGTAGCTCTAGGGGAACATATTGGAAAGCAAATGTTGGTTGTCTGTATTGGTTGCCACTGGATAGTTTTGCAATAGATTGCAAGAAACAAAGGAACTCAGGAAAGAATTAGCCAGTTTCCAAAGAAGAGGAGAAAGGAAATAGAATGAGTCCAGAAACTACTTTTTTCATCCCAAACAGCCAAAGATTGAGAAATACTTTGTGAGACAAACATTCACTAAAACCTTTTAATTAATTAAATTACCTCTGGGCATGGAGCAAATTAAAGGTATAAAGCTCAGTAATTTTGTTGTTAGTTTTTTAAAAAAGGATTCATTATTACATGCTCCAGTCTCAAAGGACCTAACACAAAGGAGAGAGTGAGAAAGAGCAAGAGAGAGAAAGCAAAGAAATGTAGCCGTTCTGACAACTGTGTCTCAGAAAATAGTGTTAGTCTGGTTACAGACCCATGACTAAAATCAGACAGATAATACGTTCGGTGAGTTTCTGAGAGAGCTGTACTTCTTAAAGAACCAGGAGTCTGTTCTTCCAGACTTTAAATGATCTTTGAGCACCCAACCATATATAGGCAGTAAATGAGTTAAGAAAGCAGCACAGAGTATTCCCTATTGCCTACTTTAGCTGTGGCCAAGAAATATATTGGAAAAAGCCAACTCTTACAGAGGGTGTAGCTAGTGACTTGCAAAACAATGAACAAAGGAGTTCTTCCCAAGGAATAGAATCAGAGCATAACCAAGGAACATTCTATACCTCCAGGACAGAGAAGCTCATAATATCTTACCAGTGGAATTTTAGAATTGAGGTGAATCAGGGCCTGTAGAAAGTAAGTCCCCTATTCTTTCTGTTTCTGAAGGAAAGTGTTTATGATCTTCCTTTTCCATCATTGCATATTGTGGGTGGGGGGCAGCACAGGGTAGGTGAGTGGTTGGGTAGGTGGTACCTTTTAGCTTTGTTTAGCTCACTATTCTCTAGATCAAAGCAAGCCAAATTCAGACCTAATGAACAGAACAGTGCACATCCTTAGAGAGAGCTTGAAGTTTAAATTCCATACCATGACTGGAATGACTATTGAGTTGCCTCTCTTTAAGTGGTATTGAGTATGTGCTACCTGTGGGAAGGAGAGTAATCAGAATACTTACTGATCAAAAAAGCAAATTGTAATAAGGATGTTATTATGATTTTCCAAGATTTTAGGTCTCCTCTGCTTCCATAATCATTCACTTTTTATGTTTAAGTACAGTCCTAAGACTTATTTTAGTTAATGAAATGTGAGTGAAAGTGATATGTCAGTCTGAACAGAAGCATTTGAAAACTTCAATTCGCCATGTGTTTGTTGATTTATTTTTAACCTAGCAGGGCTAAGCCTGAAGTCTCACTTCGAGTGGCAAAAGAACTTGAATCAAGGTAGTCTTTTTAGAAACCCCTTATCTGCCAACCCACATTCTAAACATATTATGAAAAAGAAAGAAAAAAAATGACATCGCAAACCACTGACACATTTTTTTTTTTACAGTTTTTGTTTTACAGCATAAGGTTATCCTGATTATTGCACCAGGCTTAACAACACTTGACACTTGGAAGATTAAACTCAACAACTTTGTAGATAAGTTAAAATTTTCAGATTATGCATGAAATTCTCAGGGAAAAAAAAATCAAAATTCTACTTCCTTCCAAAATGCATTAGTCATAATAAACACATAAGAAGAATAAGACATGCAGATCTGAAGCTAGGAAACCTTTTGAAGCTTGTTTTTTAAATCCTTCTACTTCCCTTTTCTGTGGATATTCAGTCTCCAGAGAGCCCTCATCTCTATCCACCAACCCTCACCTCTAAATACGTAATTGTACACAATTTAGAACATGATGGTTTTGGAGAATATGCAAAAGCAGTGCCATTTGGAGTTAGCAAAAATTATCTCTATTGTTTGGTTTGGAAACTGGAGAAAACCATATAGGATATAAAAAACAATGAACAGGTTTATACACATTTATCTCTAGATGCAGTAGTCAATAATACTTTCCCTTCTCTTCTTTCTCTTGCCTTCTTTTTTTCACTGTTATCTTTTTCCTGTAGATAAAAGAAAGATCTTTTCCCACTTTGTATTCTTAGAATATGCTTTTGAAAAGGTATTTTTAAGATAAAAATCAAAAATTGGTATGATTTACTAGGATAATATATGTAATGGTATGTCCATTTAAGGTATTTTTTCTCAGAAATCTGTTTTAAGATGTCTTATCTACATATTATACAAAGTCAGAATGTGTTTCGCTTTAGAACTTCAAAACTGAAACACAGAGAAGTTCATTTATCTGGCATTTAATTATAACAGGAAATTTAGGTATTCTTGCTGGTGGAAACAATTTTGACTAAATGGTAATGTAGGATCTCAAATTTCATAAGCATGAGGTGTGCTATTCATTATACTGAGAAGTTTTACTAAATGTTAAAAGATATATTACAATTTTATTATAAAATGAAGGCAGATGTTTTATGGAATACATTCTAGTTCTCCTGTCTCTCAAGATATTATTAACTATTATCCAGCAAACCATTTTCTTATACATTTCTTAACACCTAGATACAGCTTAAACTTTCCAATGTCTTACAGCTATAAGAAATTAAACATATAATACACTAAGCTCCAGGGACAAGAAATCAACAAATACCTGTTTGCAAACAGCATTTTTCAATATTATTTCAACATTAAATGGAGAACAAGTTGATTTTAATAAAATATTATTTTAAAAGTATGGTTTTATAAAGCTATGAAGTGTCAACACAAAATACACACAACAAATTAAGTCTGTTAGTATAGAAGGCATTTTGATTCTCTCAGGAGTATGTTCTCAGGATCAGACCATTTACTGAGTGCTGTTTTCCATGACTGTGATGAAATTCAGCTGGGCCACTAACAGTCTTCTCCAGGGAGCTGGCAAGTCGAAAGGGAATTGCTACAATTGGCGTCCCTTCTCCCCACTCCCACTTCACTGCCCTCAGTGAAATTGACTGTCTGGGAAGACAAAAGTATACAGACAGAGAATTCAACATTGAGTTTAAAGCAGTGCCAAAACCCACTCTATTTAATGTAGACAGTGAGTTTCCACCCACAGCTTCCATGTCCTGTAAGTGTTCCAGTCCTGTCGGCTCATGAACAATCTTTTCCTGTGGACAACTGCCAGTTACTTGATTATTATATTTTTCTTTCTAACTTTGAACTTGAATTATCTTTCACCAGTTGAAAGTCTTTCAAAAATATGCCACAATAAAAATTAACTCTTTCTATTAATTTTTCTTTTTATTTATAGAAAATTTAAGAATATGAGCCTCACTAGCAGCACTAAAGAAAAATTGGAGTCAGAAAAATAAAATCAAGTCTACATATTTTATTGTCAAAGAAGAAGAAACTGGTTGATGAAGAGAAAGTAGTTGATCTTTGATATTGTATATTATTTCTTTCAATGAAGACCTCAACCTCTGCCACTGTATCTTTTCTTTAACTTTTTGGAAAGTTGCATTGAATTTGTTCTCATATTCATGAGTATGACCATACTGGTTGGGTTTCTCCAACCTAATATTTTTTCTGTTAGCATTCTTCATTATAGCTCCTCTTACTTGAGAATAAGGCACTATATGTGACTTTGCATATAATCTAGTATGGCTATATTAGACAAAAAAAGAATAAAAAAGCTTAACCAAGTTCATTACATTCTTAGTACACTGACATTTTTACCAATAAATATGATAATTAGCAATATGGAAATGGTAATAATTGGCTTAAACACTGGACATAACTATCAACTGAAGAGACAACACATAGATATTCTTGAATACTTATCCTCTATGTAAAAATATAATAAATATTAAGCACTAGGTCTGGTTTACCTACACCAACTAAAGTTTTCTATAAATTCCAAAATTTTAAACCATATTTCATTAGGAAAATAATGTGTGAGGCTTAAATCTCATGAGGGATTGATAAGACTTTGTTTTATTGATTTGTGTATATACATTGGTTCATATATGAATATGAAATACCTAACTAATATGAAAAGGAGTGTAAACATGTCCTACCTTCTACAGACAAAAAACAAACTTAAGAGACTTTTTAAAAAATGGTATTTTCTTCAAAAACACTCTTTCTCTGTTACATCCTCATGACACACAATATTTCCAGCTCTCGGGTAAATGGTTCCATTTCATTTGAGGACAGGTGCCATGTGAGGTCAAGAGTACAGTGGTAGAACACGTAGTACACGTTGGCAGTAGGAGACATGACTTCTGGATAAAAGAATGAGAAACTAATGTTTCCATCCAGAGTGTCAGTTAAAAACTCAATATTTGGTGATGATGACAGGAGGGTGGGGAGGGCTTTGTATGACTTTCTCTTAATGTTTTTTTTATGATGTTTCAAAAATTTATACACTGTTCCAAAATAAACCACCTAGTTTTAAATAATAATATAATTGGGGAATTGTACAAATTTGAATGGTGCTATTTGCTTTGATATAAAAAAAATCTGCAAAGTAAAAAATATGGCTTTCCATAGGTAATTGTGGTGTTCAAATAATAATAATAACACAATTAGCAAAGAAAATTATCTATGGACATTCTAAACAGTTGTCATAGGACTAGATTCTTATCCAGTTGGAAGGTGACAGAAAGATTTTTTTAATTCAAATCCAAGATTTCTTTCCATCTTCACTAGAACACCTGTTGTCAAAATCCATCAAAACTTTTAAACAAGGGCACTAGTTATAAATCTTCTTGATATTTAGTAAATTAGTTCTTGAAATAATATTGATTACTTGTCATTTGTGTCTCCTCTATTTTCTTAGCTCATAAATTTTAATTTGAGGTAACTAGTTTAATCTTTACAGGTACTATACAGAGAGTATTTAATTTATTATATGATTTGAGGAAAACTCTCTTTCTATACATTTGTTCATATAAGAGTCCAGGATAGTAATTTCTACTGGCTTGTAAGCTCCTGTCACGTAGAACCAGAGTCTTTTATATTGATTGGAAGCACTGACTTTGTATTAGTTTCCTTTTGTTGTTGTAAAAATTACCACAACATTGTGGCTTAAAACAACACGTATTTATTATCTCATGATTCTGGAGATAAGGAGTCCAAAATGAGTCTCACAGGCTAAAATCAAGATGTCAGAAGAACTTTCTTCCTTTCAAGAGGCTCTAGAAGAGAGTCTGTGTTCTGGCCTTTGCCCGCTTTTAAAGGCTGTCCACATTACTCCACATTACTTAGTTTGTTGTATCCTCCCATCTTCAAAGTCAGCAACGGCTGGTTGAGTCTTTCTCACGTCATATCACTCTGACACTGACTCTTCTGCCTCTCTCTTCCTAATTTACAGACCCTTCTGATTACCTTGGCCCCACTCAGATAACCCACGATAATCACCCCATTTTAAAGTCAACTGATAAGCAACCTCAATTCCATCTGCAGTTTTAATTCCTTTTGCCATGGAACCTAATATATTCACAGCTTCCAAGAATTAGAATATGGGCACCTTGGGCAGGCCATTTTGCTGCTTGCCACAGAGATATTTACACATTTGTGAAACTGAGCATCTTAAAGAGGTGATTTTCAATATAAAATATGTGGTTACTAACATATTTCCATGAACTTTCCCAACAACTGAAAACATCATCTGCTTCTTTTTTTAAGGACATATTTTCATTATATTTAGCACTTTATTTCTCCAGAAAAAATGCTTAGAAATCCATATTTCTTAAACGAGTCAGTTGCTGACATTATATTCAGGCATATAAATTAATTAAAAACTTTGTAGAATGTTATGTAATTTCTGGATTTTAATAATGGCATGTGGCTCAGCAACAGTCTCAATAGAGTAAATGAGTCTTTAATAATAACTGATTTGTAAGAAACTTTCCAAGTTTACAGCTGTCTTCTTTAAGATTGTCTTATATACTAAAATATTTTATCTTTTAAATAAGGACTTTACTTAGTTAAATGCAAAAAACTTTACTTTTTAAATACTGCATCTAGCAAATTTAACATATAAGCACTGCTGTATTTATTGTTTCATATTATGTAAAGGTGTTGTACATACTTTGTTTTAACAAATCACCAAGACATAACTAGGCAAACAGGTGCGTCACTATCCTCCCTTTGTAGATAAGAAAACAAGGGGCTCAGATGAATTAACTGCTTTATCTAACATCACTCTTCTAGAAAATGCTACAGACCAACCCGCAACCCAGAGGTTCTGATGACTTATGGTAAAGGGTGCTTTCTACCATTGCATTTGTTATAGAGGAAAATGTAATAGGAAACACCCATATAGAAACAGAAACAAGATTAGAGTCCATACTCAAACAAATGAATAACCCAAATTTAGAGAAAGAAAACAACCCAATTTAAACATGGGCAAAAGATCTGAATAGATATTTCTCAAAAGAAAATATGCAAATAGACAAAGACATATGAAAAAATACTTAACAACACTAATCATCAGGGAAATGTGAATTATAACCACAATGAGATATCACTTCATATCTGTTAGAATGGCCATTATAAAAAAGAGTCAAGATAAGTGTTGGTGAGGATAAGGGAAAAAAGAGAACCCTAGTACACTGTTTGTAGAATGTAAATTAGTAGGGCCATTGTATTATGGTTACTCAAAAAATAAAATTTGGAACTACCATATGATCCAACAGTTCCACATCTGAGTAAATATCCAAAGGAAATTAAATCAATATGTCAAAGAGATATTTGAATTCCAATATTCATTGCAGCATTATTCACAATTGCCAATATATGGAGTCAACCTAAATGTCCATCATCAGATGCAGGATAAAGAAAATGTGGTACATATACACAGTGAAAATTCAGCCTTAAAAAAAGACAATTCTACTATCTGCAACAAACATGGATCTTGAAGAAATTATGTTACATGAAATAATTCAAGCACAGAAGGAGAAATATCACATGATCTCATTAATATGTGAAATCTAAAGAGTCAAAACTCAGAAGTGGAGTAGAATGGTGGTTACCAGGGGATGGAGGGGCAATGGAGAGATGAGGAAAAGTTACAAAATTTCAATTAGGAGAAATAAATTCTAGAGATCTATCATACAGTATGGTAACTGTAGTTCATAATAACCAATTGTATACCTGAAAATTACTAGGAGAGTAGATTTTAAATGTTTTCAGAATAATAAGTATGTGAAGTAACAAATATGTTAATTAGCTTAATCATTCCATGTATGTACATGTATCAAAACATCACTTTGTACCACATAAGTGTATATATAATTTTGTCAGTTAAAATAAATACATTTAAATAAGATTAGCATTCATAATAATAAATTTATGAATACTGAGTGGAAACAAATTTATGAGAGTAGGTTTCAGCTTCACAGGGAGAAACTGATTTTTGTCTTAGAATATGTTGCCGTTCACCACTAGGATTTTACTTTTTCACTCACCATTGTTGTTTCCCCTTTAGGAAGGTATGTCACCAAAATGAAACATTTTACCAATAATTATGGTCACCAAGCTTCCTCGCCTTTGTTTATTTGCTAGAAAGTATAGAAATTGAAACTAGAACATTGAGTGACAAAGAGAAGCCCAAGAAGGAACTAGGAAAAATCTAGGATGAGATTCAAATAACTATTTTCAAAGACATGAGAAGTGCACTGTAAATTACTGACTTCATGCCTTAGGAAAAGCCAATTAATCTCTATGTGCCTCAATTTCCTCACTTATTAAATTGGGATAAAATGTTTCCCACAAAATTCACAAGAATAAAATACAATGTGTTATAATTAATTTTGGCTAATGCAAGGGTATAATAAATTCAAGATCTTTATTTGAGAAATTTCACATTGTTGTTTTGGTTTTTTTTCTGCTACCATAAGTCCTCTATAAGCATACTTTCTTTCTTTTTTTTTTTTTTTTGAGAAAGAGTCTGGCACTATCGCCTGACCTGGAGTACAGTGGCACGATATCGGCTCACTGCAACCTCCACCTCCCAGGTTCAAGCAATTCTCCTGCCTCAGCCTCTCCAGTAGTTGGGATTACAGATGCCCATCACCACACCCATCTAGTTTTTTGTATTTTTAATAGACAGATTTCACCATGTTGGCCAGGCTGGTCTCGAACTCCTGACCTCGTGATTTGCTCTCCTCAGCCTCCCAAAGAGAGGCTGAGATTACAAGTGTGAGCCACCGTGCCCAGTCCATAAACATATTCCAAAGCATTTTTCTCTATAATTAACAAGGTAAAAAATAAAACCCTAATCAAGTAAAATGAGTTTTACTTTCCTTTGTTCCTTTACCAGACTTCTTACATTTTTCTTGACATAATCTTATTTATTAGGTACAGATTGTCAATACCTATTAGGTTTGGTTTTAATTTTGAAATTGCTATGATGGAACTTCAAATTCATCTATTTTGTAACCATAGTTAAGTCTTTCATGCTGTATCTGTAAATTGGCTAAAAACAGATACTATGATGAGATAAAAATTAAACTTTGAAGAGCCCCATGTGTGATAGAAATGTACCTCTGCATTTCTTCCTCTGAAGGTAAATTTCATGTGCATTGAACTGTCAATGTAGTAAAGTAATTTTTTTCTTTTCTTTTCTTTCTTTTTTTTTTTTGGAGACAAAGTCCTGCTCTGTCACACAGGCTGGAGTGCAGTGGTGTGATCTCAGCTCACTGCAACTTCCACCCCCTGGGTTCAAGCAATTCTTCTGCCTCATCCTCCCTAGTAGCTGGGATTACAGGCACACACTACCAGGCCAGGCTATTTATTTATTTATTTTAATTTTTAGTACAGACAGGATTCAACACGTTGGCTAGACTGGTCTCAAACTCCTGACCTCAAGTGATCTGCCCACCTCGGCCTTCCAAAGTGCTGGGATTACAGGCGTGAGCCACGGCACCCAGTCAGTTTTTTTCTTTTATGCCATTAGTTGCTGTAAATCACACTACTTTTCAATTTGATTCATGACTTTCTGGTAGGACATATATATATATTGGAATATCTAATGTGTCTTATATTTTTGTTTCGTTGACAAAAAAAAAGTTCTCTCAACCCTTAGATTTATCAATTTTTCAACAAAACTGTCTGATTTTCCTACGCATATATGTCCTGGAGCCTCCAGCTTGTGCAGCACTTTCAAACACATGCGCAAAGATCTTGAATTGATCTGCGTCATATCAGCCTCATATATCACTCCCCACTTTGTATTTGCATGCACTGACACTGAAATCCTCCCTCTACATCCTTTGGCCAATTAGACTCTCATCATCATCAACATGCCCATTCTACTATTTTTGGAGTCCTAGCCAAGAGAATAAACAGAGGCTACATGAATGCAGCTAAATATTTAAAGGCTGTAAGTTAAGTCAACAGCTGCTAATAAATTTTGCTTTATCTTTGCTTCTTAACAAATTCATTCATTAATAAATCAAAATTCTTAATAAATACACAGTTTTTAACAAATTCAAATTCTTAATATTCAGACAAACATAACTTAAAAGTAGGTGTAAAGAGATGGTTTGTATATTACTAAGGTCAAAATAATATCAAGGGTGACTGAATTGAATCATTATTGTGCATTTAGGCATTCTATCAGTGAACTGACACTTTTTAGGGAACAGGACTAAAACCCAGATATAGATAACTCAAATTATCATTAATTTACTCTGTAAAATTTGCTTTTACTTATTATCATTTCAGCATAATATATGTTATATAATAATATAAAGGAGAGAGGCAAAGAGGTGTCTGAATTCCAGGGGAAGATTATCTCTGCCCCAACCCCCACCCCACCTTCCCACTCCAGTTCCTTATCTCACTGAAAGCCACTTCCACTGCTCATTCAAGTCTTCACATTCTTCATCTTTCAAATAGTTCTTGTGACCTGATTTGTCCAGGACAGGCAGTTAAGATGCTGAGGGTTAACACTCAGCCCTCCCCTAGGGCAGAGCTAAAGGAGCATTGTAACACACCCCTAGATGATGCTGTAAGGCAGGAGCACAAAGAGCCCCTGGCTCCTGCACTGGCTCACCTCCATGCTGCCCCTCCCGAGAGGGGTTCCAGCTGTGGGCTGAGTTGTGGGCTGAGGGAAACAAACCATTCCAGTTCCCTCATGCCCACCAAGGGGGTCAAGGGAACGCTCCCTACTCACCAGTTCAAATTATGCATGTTTAGAGTAATGCGTTGCTCTGTTTTGGTGCTAAGCGCTAGATCCTGAGTGAAAGATGTACCAGTATTGTACATACAGAAATATCACATGATAGAGGAACTCATATGTTCCTTAGTGTACAGTGAATAATTAACTTTACCCAAAGAGGGGTCTGGTCTTTGTCCTTAACTACTGGGAAATTTGCTTTTACTTATTTTGGCATAATAATTATAATCAACATATTTAATATTTAAATCAAAATTATTTAAATAAAGCTAAATTTTTAGTCAATCTTATGGAAATTAATATCTATCTAGTTGCCAATTTAAAGAATCTATAACACACTTTTTTTTTTTTTTTGAGACGGAGTTTCGTTCTTGTTACCCAGGCTGGAGTGCAATGGCGCGATCTCGGCTCACCGCAACCTCCGCCTCCCGGGTTCAAGCAATTCTCCTGCCTCAGCCTCCTGAGTAGCTGAGATTACAGGCATGCACCACCGTGCCCAGCTAATTTTTGTATTTTTAGTAGAGACGGGGTTTCACCATGTTGACCAGGATGGTCTCGATCTCTTGACCTCGTGATCCACCCGCCTCGGCCTCCCAAAGTGCTGGGATTACAGGCGTGAGCCACCGTGCCCTGCAACACACTTTAAATATGTTTGTTCTAGCATCCCAGAGAAACAAAGTAAAAGTAATATGAGTTGTTAAAAGTTTCAAAATACTCTTCAACTGTCATGGGCAATGCTTGTGAATATGATGCTAATTTGTTAATGTCTCCAAAACCACAAATGGAAATGTAAAATGGAACACAACAAATGGATCTTAATCCTACTAGGCAAGAGCTTTACATTAGGCAAGAATGCATTATGATAGTACAGTGGAAGGAGATGATATATTAACTATTTTGAGTTTTCTCCTGTCCAAGCTCTACTACCTTTCGAATCCTCTGAACACTCCTAAGTACTGTAATCCCCAGCTTTAGCATCACACAAACCAAAATTTTAAAGGTATTGAAACTGGGTTGATTTTTGCCTCTAGAATATAGGGCAACAGAAACAGTTTCCTTGGAGTCTGAATGGGATTATTGATACAGGAAGAGGGCAGGGAAATGTGGAGTAGAAAAGGGCAAGGACCCTGGTGAGGGCTCCGCCCTCAATCTTGTACCCTCGAACCTAAATGAGAACAGGCACTCTTGTTTTCACACCAGAACGTTGCAGTTTCCAAGACCACTCTGGCCCGCCACGCCCCTTATCCTGTGCTCATATACGCTCGAGGCCTGGGCTGGCTCAGACACACAAGTCACTGAATGCTGAGAGGAACAGAGGAGGACACTGGCAGAGAACAGAAGGGCAGAGAGCAGCAGACCAGTAGACCAGCATGGCAGAGGTAGAGAAGAGAAGTGTCTGCATTCCAGGGGAAAATTATCGCTGCCCCCACCCTCACCTCACCTTCCCACTCCAGCTCCCCATTCCACTGAAAGCCACCTCCACTGCTCAATAAAGTCTTCACATTCTTCATCTTTCAAACAGTTCTTGTGACCTGATTTGTCCAGGACAGGCAGATAAGAAGCTGAGGGTTAACACTCAGCCCTCCCCCAGGGCAGAGCTAAAGGAGCATTGTAACACACCCCTAGATGATGCTGTGGGACCGGAGCTCAAAGGCACTCACCCCTGGCTCCTACACTGGGACACCTGCATGCTGCCCCTCCCAGTAGGGGTTCCAGCTGTGGGCTGAGGAAAACAAGCCACTCCAGTTCCCTCATGCCCACCAAGGGGGTCAAGGGAACACTCTCCACTCATCAGTTCAAATTATGCATGTCTAGAGTAATGCATTGCTCTGTTTTGGTGCTAAATGCTAGATCCTGAGTGAAAGATGTACCAGTATTGTACATATAGAAATATCACATGACAGAGGAACTCATATGTTCCTTAGTGTACAGTGAATAATTAACTTTACCCAAAGATGGATCTGGTCTTTGTCCTTAACTACTGGGAAATTTGCTTTTACTTATTACCATTTTGGCATAATATATGTTGTATAATAATAAAGAAACACAAAATAAAAATTAACTGTATTAAAATACACATGATTTACTATGTATATTAAAAATGTAGATGCAAAAAATTAAAATGACTGTTATATTTGCAAATATAATAAACTTTTTTTCCAAAAAAAGTTTAATTTCAAATCTATTAGAATTTTGAGGAGAAAAATTATAATCAACATATATTTAATATTTAAATCAAAATTATTTAAATAAAACTAAATTTTTAGTCAACCTTATGGAAATTAAGTTGTATCTTATTATATCAATATCTATCTAGTTGCCAATTTAAAGAATCTGTAACACACTTCAAATATGTTTTGTCTAGCCTCCTAGAGAAACAAAGTAAAAGTAACATGAGTTGTTTAAAATTCCAAAATACTCTTCAACTGCCATGGGCAGTACTTGTAAATATAATGCTAATTTTTTAATGTCTCCAAAACCAAAAATGGAAAAGTAAAATGAAACACAATAAATGGATCTTAGTACTACTGGGCAAGAGTTTTATGTAGGCAAGAATCTCTTATGACAGGTTTCTGCAATGTCTTAGGAGTGTTTTTGTATACCGGGGACTTTGGCCACTAGGCAATCTAACAATGTGATTTATGATGGAGGCTTTGGAACATACCATATCAGTTTCACCCTCTGGGAAATGGAGAGTAAAGATATGAACCAAACTCCTGGATACTGGAGACCAAAGGTCAGCTATGTGGGCTATATGTAACTGAGCCCCAATACAAACTCTGGACACTGACGACTAGTGGAGCTTCCCTGGTTGGCAATACAGTTGGCCCAGCTTTACCATGAATTCCACCAACTGTGGATCAAAAATATTAAGAAAAAATAGGAATACAATAATAAAAAGTAATACAAACTAAAACCCAATAAAATATAACAACTATTTAAATAGCATTTCCATTGTATTAGGCATTTTAAGTAGACTAGACATGTTTTAAAGTATATGGGTGGATATGCATAGGTTATATGCAAATCCTATGCCATTTTATATAAGGAACTTCAGCATCTATGCATTTTAGTATCAGCAGAAAGTCCTTGAACCATTTCTCCATAGATACCAACAGACAATTGTATTCTTTGAGTATTGTCACACTTCAGTACCAAGAAGGTAATGTGTCCCTGATGATGATGGAAGCTTCATTTTCAGAACCCATGCAGATTTGCCCTATGTTCTCTTCTTTCAGCTGGTTCTAATTTGTATTATTTCATTGTAATAAAACTGTAATCATAAATATGCAGTTTTCTTGAGTTCTGTGAGCTATTCTAGCAAATGACTGAATCTGAAAGTGGTCATGGGAACTCCCAAATTTGTAGCCCGTTGGTCTAAAGTAAGGGTGGTCTTGGGATCCCCAGCTTTGTGGCTAGCATCTGAAGCAGGGGAAATATTGTAGGAACTATTCCCTCACTATGCAGTTTGTCTAAATGCCATTATATCTAACACTTCGCATTTTACATGGTTAGGATATGTGAGCCCTCTATAGCAGACTGCCAAGTTCCTCTGTACCTAACAAAGTGGGGCCCTGTTCCCCACAGCATCTCTGTATTTGTTTTGTTTAATCCACAAGTTCTATTTATCCACATCTTGCAAAAGTCTCTTGTGTACTGATTATCCTCCCCCTATTTTCTTCAGTTGTGTATAGTTTTTTCTTTTTAAAAACAGCTGAATTTAAATACAGTAAACATAAAATAAGCTGCACATGATTAAAGTAAACTGATAAGATTTGACATATGTATACACCCATGCCAACATCACCACAATCAAGGTAATAAACATATTATCTACAAAAGTTTCCTTGTGCCTCTTTGCAGTCCTCTCCCTGCCCCTCCTGACTCCCTTTACCAAAGAACAGCATTCATTTTCTTTCTATCTATAAGCACACTTTCTATAGATAAGTTTGAATTTTATAGAATTTTACATAAACAGAATGATACAGCAGTACTCCTTTTAGTCTGGTTTCTTTCATTCAGCGTAATTATTCTGAGAGTCTCAAGACTGATAAACGATTCAATAGTTATTGCTTTCTATTGCTGAGTGGTATTCTATTGTATATAAAATTCCATGATATGTTTCCCATTGACCTATTGCTGGAGATGTGGATTGTTTTTAGTTTGGGTTGTTATAAATAGAGTTGCTATGAACATTTATGAACAAGTATGGACATATACTTTCCTTGCTATTGAGTAAATACTAAAAATAAAATGACTGGATCATGTGGTATATGTTTAACTTCTTAAGAAACTGAAAAACTGTTTTTCAAAGCAGTTATATCATTTTACATTTGTATTAATAGTGCATGAGAGTTTCAGTTGCTATGCATCCTCGACACTTTACATTTTAATTTTAGACCTTCTAATAAGTGTGCAATGTTATAAAATTGCTTTTCTAATTTGCATTTCTCCAGTGACTAATGATGTTGAGCATCATTTTAATATACTTATTACCATCCATTAATATTTTTTTATAAAGCATCCTTTCACATTTTTTATTTTTTAAAAAATTGGGTTCTTTGTTGTCTGAGTTTCAAGAGTTCTATATATACTCTCTCTATATATAGGTATAGAGTTTGCAGATATTTTCTTTCGATGTGTGACTTCTCTTCTCAATTCCTTAACAATGTTGTTCAAAGAGCCAGTTTTTAACTTTGATAAGCTTCCATTTTACAACTCTTTCTTTTACGTATTGTGATTCTGGTGTTGTCTCTAAGAAATCTTCAGTCAACCCAAGGTTAAAACAATGTGTTCTTATATTTTCCTCTAGTGAATTTATGGTTTGAGATGTTACATTTAGTTCTATGACCTATTTTGAGTCATTTTTTTTGTATCTGGAGGTAGGTATGAAAAAAAGTTCTGTTTTTTAAATGAATATCCAATCCAGAACAATTAAACAATTACATTCTTTTTTCATGGAATTAACTTCATACTTTTGCCAAATATCAATTGACTATGTAACTATTTAATTAATCTGCTTGTTTATACATACACCATTATCAGTTTGTGTTGAATACCTTAACTTTAAAATAAGTCCTGAAGCCGGATAGTTTGTCTTCCAACTTAAATCTTTTTTTCAAGTTGGTTTGTCTATTCTAAGTGCTTTGTGTTTTTATATGAAACTTAGAATGAGCTTGCCAATTTCTAAAAACAAATTGTGCTAAGATTTTGATGATTGAGACAGCATTAAATCTATAGTTCAACTTGAGGAGAATCGCTACCTTAACATTATTATGTGTTTCAATTTATAAACAAGATATACCTCTCCATTTATTTAGATCTTTTGTTATTAGAGTTTTACAATTTTTAGTGCACAGGCAAGCCTTGCACGTGTTTTTCTTTTGAGATTTGTTCTTAAGTATTTTGTATTTCAGTGTTACTATAGATGGTATTTATTTAAATTTCATTTTCCAATTTTAAGTTGCTAACATGTATAATACAATTAATTTTAGTATATTCATCTTTTACCCTACAGTGTGCTAAGCTTACTTAGTAGTTCTAATTTCTTATAGTCTAATCTAAATGACTTTATTTTCTTGGCTTATTGCACTGTCAAAAACATCCTATATAATGCTGAATAGATAAGAGTGAACATCCTTCCCTTCTTGATGATCTTAGAGAAAAAGTATTCAGTCTTTCATCATAAAGTATGTTTAACTGTAGATTTTTCATAACGATTCTTTATCAGGTTGAGAAAGTTTCCTTATATGCTTAGAAAGCTGAAAGCTTATGGATGGTTGATGTTGTCAGATGCTATTTCTGTACCTACTGGAATTATTATGTATTTTTATTTTCTAGTCCACTGATATAATGAACTACATTGATTTTCAAACTTGAAACAGATTTCATATTCCTCAGATGAAACCCACTTGGTCAGTGATTTTTGCTTTATGAAGTATTCTTGGATTGAATTTGCTATCATTTTGTTAAGAATTTTTACACCTATGTTCACAAGGCATGTAGGTTTGCTATGTTCTATTTGTGTAATATTTTTTGTGTGTATGTGTGAGACACAGTCTTGCACTACCTGGGCTAAAGTGCAGTGGTGCGATCTTGGCACACTGCAATCTCTGCCTCCCAGGTTCAAGAGGTTCAAGGGATTCTCCTGCTTCAGCTTTCCAAGTAGCTGGGATTACAAGTGCCTGCCACCATGCCCAGCTAATATTTTGTATTTTTAGTGGAGGCAGGGTTTCACCATTTTGGCAAGACTCAACTCTGGACCTTGTGATTCTCTCGCCTCTGCCAAAATGCAGGGATTACAGGCATGAGCTACCGCACCTGGCTATGTAATATCTTAATCTGATTTTAGGATCACAGAACACTAGTCTCATATAATGAGTTTTATTTTTATTGACGATTTGGTATAGTATAGATATTATGTCCTCTTTATTTAATTGAATTCATCAGTTATCTAAAATTAAATTTCTTTCTGGGAAGATTTCTTTTTATCTGCAATAACATTATTTCTAATAGATGTATGGCTGTTCATGTTATCTATTTCTTCTTGGTTATCTATTTCTATATCACTTATTTGTCCAATTTGATAAGCTTTACATTTTAACAGGGTGTTTAGTCCATTTATATTTAATGTTATTATTATTAAAATTAGTCTTAAATCTATTTCTCTAAATTTTATCTATTAATATACATTTTTTTCTGTACCATTTGAGAACAAATTACATACACCATAAACCTTTGCCCTTAGAAACTTTGATGTGCATTTTCTAAAAATAAAGATGTACTCTCATGTAATCCCAGTACAATTATCAATTTCCTAAGTTTATATTGATATAATATTTACATCTATTTTACCTTCTATACCTTAATTTTATCAGCTGATCAATTAATGTCTTTTGTATCATTTTCTGCTCTCATTCAGGATCCAGTCTAGAGTAAGATAATGTGCTGTCTGCCATGTTTCTTTATCTTTCTTTAATCTGGTACATTTTCAGAGTTTTTAAAAAAATCTTTTATAACGTTGACACTTTGAAGAATAAAAATCACCTTTTAGACTCGAATTTCTCTTTATTATTGTATTTGATGTTTTCTCATAATTGGATTATGGTTATGTATTCTCACCTGAAACACTACATAGTTGATTTTACGTCTTTCTAAATTATCACATCTGGAGATACAGATTGTCCCTCTCTCCCTCACAGGTGATGTTAATTTTTTGATCACCTGGTCACAATACAGTGCTAAAATCTCCATTGAATAATTACTATCTTTTTTCTCCATTGAAATTAATATGCAGCCTTTGGGTGACACTTTAAGACAATGTATATATTCTCCTAATGAAAACTTCTTTCTAAAATTAGCACAGTCATGACCTTGCCTAAATCAATATATCACATAATATTTACCAAATGATTATTTTTCAAGTCTAACATTTCCTCCATCTTTGTCACTTAGTCATCAATATTTACTTTAAGGAAGATCGCTCTCCTCTCCATTTATTTAGTTGTCTATTTATACATTTCCATTTGTTCAGCAGATTATAATTTATTAAGCTATGCAATTATTTTGGTGCTCAAATTGTCCTAGATTTGGCCAATCAGAGCCCTTTCAGCCTGGCACCTGTATCCTTATGACAAACCTCCATTGTTTTTTAGTGCTTTCTTACTTTCTAGTGTAACGAGAAGAGCCACAGTCATTTTGAACCTGCTATACCTCAGCCGTGGTATTAGATATGTCTTCAAGGTGTCCTGGTTCGTTTTAATGAAGAAGGTAACAGAGAACAAAACAAGGGCATCAAGTGGGTTCGTTGGTATTGCTATCTCTTCTTGAATGAGGGTATATATTTAAATATCATATTCATAAGTTACTTTGATTAGTTTGTTATTTATTTTCCCTTCTTTGTGGTTATGATATTCCCCATTGAAATGCAATTAGATCCATTTGTTTCAGTGTTCTTTCAGTTTTTTGGTTATATTTCCCCTTTCACATTTCTATTAATTTATTTTTAAAATAAATGTAGACTTACACAGTTTCAAATACCACAATTATACAAAAGAGTATACTCAAGAAAATGTCATTCTCTCCCCTTATAACTCCCACTTTATTCGTGAGAGTTTTTCTATCACTTGTCTTTTTGAACTACAGTGAAATTTTATATAGCAAGCCATGACAGCGTTGGAACTTTGTTATTTTTGACATTATTTGATAATAAAAGAGTGATATCTATTTTATGGAGTATAAATATGCATATGTATAGTTGTGCATCATCAAAATAACAACACAAAGATATTAAAGTGTCATAGAGAATGAATTGACTTCTAAGAATTCATCTGTGGATTCAAGTACAAGAAATGTGCTTTTTTTATTTTCTTCAGGAATCATATCATATAACAGAGAAAAAAAGAGAGATAAGCAAAGAGAAAGAAAGAAAGAAGGAAAGGAAAGAAGGAAGGAAGGAAGAGAAAGAAGAAGGGAGAGAAAGAGAAGGAGGAGGAAAAGGAGAAAGAAGAAGAAAAGGAAAAAGAGGAAGAAGAGGAAAAGGAAGAAGAAGGAAGAGGAGGAGGAGGAGAAGAAAAAGAAGAAGGAGAAAAGGAATGAAGGAAGGAAAGAAGGAGGGAGGGAGGAAGGAAGGGTGGGCTGCCAGTGCTCTGCAACAGTATGTATTTTTCATGGGGTATATAAATATAAAGTTATATTTTGAAAAAATAAGTAGTATATGTAGGTTATGGTAAATACAATGCATGCCTATTCTTCCTAATGGTATGAATGTGGCGAAAAACAAGAAAAAAACTTGTACTTAACTAATAAGTATTTTTTCATATTTCTCACTTGAGTTTTGCTAGAGTGTATTATCATACAAGATTATTTATTAACTGAAGAATTAGTAGAATTCAATATTAATATTCAAATTATGAGTATAAAATAAAATAAGAGTTACCCAATACCTGTTTCCCACATATCTTCTTCCTTTCTTCTCTTGAACTCCTAGTCAGCACTTCTGGCTCCTACAACACAAACTCGTTCAGTACTTTTTTCCATCTGAAAATTCAACTCCGACTCAATTCCTCTTCCAAGTTATATTATATGTTAATTACACATTCTTTCCCCTCACTTCTAATATCTCACTTTCATATATCAAGTTTTGTTAGTCATGTCATAATTCTAGAAATTACATTGCAATAAACTGACAATTTTGAGGTAATTTAATATCCAACATGCTATGAAGTCATTTTAGTAATTTCACATAAAACCAAAAAGGCAATAAGTAACCAGTATCAGACATTTGGATTTAAATAACAAAATTTGATTAAATTTCATTTTCTTAGCACTTCATAACTTAATGCTTCTTCCCACATATTATCCCTTTGTTTAGTTAGAAAATAATTATCTTTGTCATAGATATCTTATCTAAGCAGAACTATAAGAAAAGCATTACATTAAAATGTGATTAGAGATATTTTGGCTGCAGCAAAGAAAGAAATTCCAGGCACAATAAAAATAAAAAGCAAATAAAATGTTCCAGTGTAAACTGTGTATTTTTAAACTATTTTGTTGTTGTTGTTTTGTTTTGTTTCAGTGTGCATATAATTTTGCTAATATGGTATGAAAGAGAAAGTTCTATTTACTAATATATGAGAAATTCTCAGCAGCATATTTGTCTTAAGCATGAAGATTAAGTTTAGTTCTCTAATAATACCAGATGGTCTGCTATCCTTCTATATTAGCTCATAGTCTGAGGAGAATTCTAACATGTGGCAGACTCAGTAAAGAGATGAATTCCAAATTCTTAGCAGAGATCTGAAAGATGGCAATAACACTGACAAGGAAAATAATACACAGATTCTCAGGCTCCAACTGGTTCCTCCCTCTTTCTTCACCCACGTTTCCAACATTTTTTCAAATTGGAGTTTTGGTTTTGAGAAAAGTGCACAAACGAAAAACCTCTTATTGGTCTACACATCCTTGAGAGTCCACACCACCCTATCTGTATTACTCTAATGAGCCATTTCTGTTCCATTTAAAATAGCATATTCTTACCATCCCTCTAGCTTCTCTTTACTGCTTTATTTTTCTTTTCACCAGTTATGACCCCTTGATATACTATCTATTTTATACCTGTTTAGTGTTACTGTCTTTATAAATGGAGATGTCAGGTCCATGCAGGACTTCCAGGTCCATGTGTACCGGAAATATTTGCCTCTGTTTCCTTGAAAGGCAAAAGCAAATAAGAAATTTGGGCAAACTTAAGGAAAACAAGAGGAGAGGCTAAGCCTTTGGTGGTTTGGAGTGGTTTGGGAAGTCCAAAAATATTAGAAGCATCCCAGATAGCTTTATTAGGTAGTTTTAGAACAATTGAGAACATTTATTTAACACAGTGACTGATAACTTGATTGCCCAAGAGTTGATGCTGCCTGAAGACGTAAGCAATTTAATAGTAATTCTTATAGTAAGAAAATTAAGGTAAAAATACAGTTCATTTAAAATTACTTGATTAAAACATCATATTGAGACAACCTTTGAGAATCAATACATCCATTTCTAGCTATGGTGTCATTGTCAGAATCTTGGTGAATACAAGGCTGGCTGTACCATTTTCTGGCCTGGGGGGCATTTTGAATACTCTCACTAGAATATAGTAAATGTATTGAACAAACAATCTATGTACATTCACAGAGTTTACCTCTATTATCTGTCTTTTGTATTAATTTTCAGATATTTATTTAGCACCTGCTATGGGCCAGGGAGAAAATTGGTTATTTAAACAATAGAATGGCTTAAAGATAACTGTTGAAATACTCTTTGCTGCATTTTAGACATGTTTTTATTATCCAATGAAAAACTTTAAGAAAAGTTATTTCCATGGGTAATCTAAGCTTACTTTCTTTTAAAACAATAAAATCTAATTCCACATCCTCCTTTCCATTCATTCTTATTCTTACTTTCTTTTCCTTAAAAATAGATATCAAACACATACTAGGAGCTAGGGGCTATGCTACCTTTTAGGGATCTAGGTGTGAGTGAAACAAGCAAGATGATTATCTCCTTGATTCTTAGACTCCATTACAATTAACACAGAAATCATCAATTTAAATAACATATGATGACTGTTTTGACAAAATGTAGGTACTTATGGGAAACAACTAACCTTTCTATGCTTCAGAGAAAACTCGTAGATTATCACCATGTGACAATGAAAAATGGTTAGGATATAGTCTGATAAAGTGGGTTGTGGGAAGAATGTCAAGTAGAATATATTTAACAATCTGGAGGTTAAGAAAGAAGATGATGGCCGGGCGCGGTGGCTCAAGCCTGTAATCCCAGCACTTTGGGAGGCCGAGGCGGGTGGATCACGAGGTCGAGAGATCGAGACCATCCTGGTCAACATTGTGAAACCCCGTCTCTATTAATACAAAAAAATTAGCTGGGCACGGTGGCGCGTGCCTGTAATCCCAGCTACTCAGGAGGCTGAGGCAGGAGAATTGCCTGAACCCAGGAGGCGGAGGTTGCGGTGAGCCAAGATCGCGCCATTGCACTCCAGCCTGGGCAACAAGAGCGAGACTCCGTCTCAAAAAAAAAAAAAAAAAAAAAAAAAAAAAAAAAAAAAAAAAGAAAGAAGATGATTAGTTTTGAGGAACGTAAACAGGTTCAGCATGGTCAGAATGAAGACTAGCATGTTGAGACCCGAGACAAGAAAGTGAGATGAGGAAGAATTAGGAAATTCTTCTTAAGGTGTAAGTTTTTATCCTATGAGTGGTGAAATGCCATTGATAATTTATGAGTTGGAGAGTAGAAGGATGAGATTTGGATTTTAGAACAATTTCTCAAGAAAGTAAATAAAATACATATTTTTTAAAAACTGGAAATAGGGCTAGAAACTTGGAGGATGTTACATAAATCTAGGCAAGAGATAGACTATATTGATGATCTCTGGGTTAGTGATGTGCATAGATTTGAAATGATAAATACAGTGTTTAGAACATGGAATTTAAGTTACCCAAGAGATCTTCAAGTGGATGTATTTAATAAACAGTTGGATATATGGCTTAGCAACTGGAAAAGAAATCAGAGGTGAAGTCAATGTTTGAGTTTATTTTGTGATTCATTTATATTAAAAATATTTGTTTATGACTTACAATGTTCCACACTGGGGACTGAAACTAGCCATTGGTGCTGCAAAATAGAACAAACTAGACAATGGTTGTAAGATTTTACAAGCCAGCTAGAGAGAGAATAACATAAAAATAGGTAAAATAGATAGTGTATCAAAGAATCACAAGTAGTGAGAAGAAAAATAAAGTAGGACAGAGAAGGAAGAGTGCTGATAAGAATATGCTATTTTAAATGAATGAGGAAAGTACTAACTAGAATTACGTTTGAGTGAAGACCTGAAGAAGATGAGGAAGCAACCCATGAAGCCATTGGGAAGGAACAATCCAGGTAACAAACCAGCAAGTGCAAAGCCTTAGGCAGGGATATGCCCAACAAGTGCAAAGCCTTAGGCAGGGATATGCCCAACAAGTGCAAAGCCTTAGGCAGGGATATGCCCAATATATACATAAGGATACACTGGTAATTAAAATAATAGGATATGGTTTCAAGTCTTAGATTTAAGTCTTTGATCTATCTTGAGTAGATTTTTGTATAAGGTTAGAGATGAGAATCCAGTTTCATTCTTCTACATGTGGCTTGCCAATTATCCCAGCAACATGTGTTGAATGAGGTGTCTTTTCCCCACTTTAGGTTTTTGTTTGCTGTTGAAGATCATTGACTGAAAGTATTGGGTTTATTTCTGGGTTCTCTATTTTATTCCATTGGTCTATGTGGCTATTTTTACATCAGTACCATGCTGTTTTGGTGACTATGGCCTTATAGTATAGTTTGAAGTCAGGTAGTGTGATGCCTCCAGACTTGTTCTTTTTGCTTAGTCTTACTTTGGCTATTTGGGCTGTTTTTTTGTTCCATATGAATTTTAGCATTGTTTTTTCTAGTTCTCTGAGAATGATGGTGGTTTTTGATGGGAATTGCATTGAATTTGCATATTGCTTTGGTAGTATGATCATTTTCACAATATTGATTTTACCATCCATGAGTATGGGTTGTGTTTCCATTTGTTTGTGTCATCTACGATTTCTTTCTGCAGTGTTTTGTAGTTTTCCTTGCAGAAGTCTTTCACCTCCTTGGTTAGGTATATTCCTAAATATTTTATTTTATTTTGTTTTATTTTTTGCAGCTGTTGTAGAAGGATTTGAGTTATTTATTTGATTCTTAGCTCTGTCATTTTTGGTGTATAACAGAGCTACTGATTTGTATACATTAATTTTGTATCCTGAAACTTTGGTGAATTCATTTACCAGTTCTAGGAGCTTTTTGATGAGTCTTTCAGGTTTTCTAGATATACAATCATATCATCAGCAAACAGCAGTAATTTGACTTCCTCTTCACCAATTTGGATGCCTTTGATTTATTTCTTTTGTCTGATTGCTCTGGCTAGAACTTCCAGTACTTTGCTGAATAGAAATGGTAAAAGTGGGCAGCCTTGTCGGGTTCCAATTCTCAACTTTATCCCTATTCAGTATAATGTTGGCTGTGGGTTTGTCATAGATGGCTTTTATTACCTTAAGTTATATCCCTTCTCTGTCAATTTTGCTGAGGGTTTTAATCATAAAGCAATGCTGGATTTTGTCAAATGCCTTTTCTGCATCTACTGATATGATCAAGTGATTTTTGTTTTTAATTCTGTTTATGTGGTGTATCACATTATTTATTGACTTGCAGGTGTTAAACCATCTCTGCATCCCTGGTATGAAAACCACTTGATCATAGTGGAGTATCTTTTTGATATGCTGTTGGATTCAGTTAGCTAGTAATTTGTTGAAGATTTTTGCATCTATGTTCATCAAGGATATTGGTCTGCAGTTTTCTTTTTTTGTTATGTTTTTCCCTGATTTTGGTATTAGGGTTATAGTGGCTTCATAGAATGATTTAGGGAGGATTCCCTCTTTCCCTGTCTTGTGAAATAGTGTCTTTGGCAAAGACTTCATGACCAAGAACCCAAAAGCAAATGCAACAAAAACAAATATTAAAAATGGGACTTAATTAAGCTAAAAAGCTTATGCAAAGAAAAAGAAATAGTCAGCAGAGTTAACAGACAACCCACAGAGTGGGAGAAAAATCTTCACTATCTATAAATCTGACAAAGGACTAATATCCAGAATCTACAAAGAACTCAAATAAATCATCAAGAAAACAAACAATCCCGTCAAAAAGTGGGCTAAGGATGAATAGACAATTCTCAAAAGAAGATATACAAATGGCCAGCAAGCATACGGAAGACTGCTCAACAACACTAATTATCAGGGAAATGCTAATCAAAATCACAATGCAATACCACCTCACTTCTCAAAAAACTAATAGATGTAGGCATGGATGCGGTGAAAAGGGAACACTTTGACACTGTTGGTGGGATTGTAAACTGGTACAACCACAATGCTAACCAGTGTAGAGGTTCCTTAAAAAACTAAAAGTAGATCTACCATTTGATTCAGCATTCCCACTACTATCTATTCAGAGGAAAAGAAGTCATTATACAAAAAAGATACTTGCACACACATGTTTATGGCAGCACAATTTGCAATTGCAAAAATAAGGAACCAGCCCAAATTCCCATCAATCAATGAGTGGGTAAAAAAAATGTGGCATGTACATACTATAGAATACTACTTGGCCATAAAAAGGAATGGAATAATGACATTCATAGTAACCTAGATGGAATTGGAGACTATTATTCTAAATGAAATAACTCAGGAATGGAAAACCAAACATCGTATGTTCTCACTCATAATTCAGAGCTAAGCTATGAGAATGCAAAGTCATAAGAATGATACAATGACTTTGGGGACTAGGGGGAAAGGGTGGGAGTGGGATGAGGAATAAAAGACTACAACATTGAGTACAGTTTATACTGCTTGAGTGATGGGTGCACCAAAATCTCAGAAATTGCCGCTAAAGAACTTATTTATGTAATCGAACACCGCCTGTTCCCCCAAAACCTATTGAAATATAAAATACATTTAAAAAAAGAAAAAAAGTCATAGGATAATAAGGAATAGAAGAGGAAGGACAAGGAGAAGGAGGAAAGGAAGACATGCAGGCAAGAAGGAAGGAAGGGATGGGGGAGGGAGGGAGGGAGAGAGGAAGAGGAGAGGAGGGGAAAGGAGGTAAGGAAAGGGAAGGCAAGGGAAGAAAAAAGAAAAGGTATCTTTTACTTTAAAATAAAGGATACCTGTATTACTGCCAAAATATCCATTTAGATAAAGTCTTCTTCAAATGCATTACAAAATTGCCTGTCTCCTTTATGTCGTATATAGCATTCCACTTTTACTGGTAAACACTATTGACAGAACTATGGAATAGGGTATATTCAGGCTTTTGTAGATGTGCTTGCTCCAACGCTGGATGTTTTAAGGATACTGGGATTATGATCTATACATTAAAAAAAAAAAACTAGTCTGCCTTTTAGAGTGATTTTATCTATTCTATTTCCTATTTATCTCATAGACAAACTTTTCTGAAGCCCATCTAATTTTTTTCATATCAACTACTGCTATGCAACCATATTTCTCTTCACCATATTCTTGTGCAATCAACTATTTTACAAATGCTTTTGCATTTATCTCTTACACAACTTTATTATGTTGGTATTGGTCACAATAGTCTAATAGAAAAATTTTTTCTTTTAATCTTAAGGCTATCATGCAACGTGTAGCTTTGTCATACCTACTAACGGTATGAATTTTTGTTATATTTACTAATTATTATTATATAGAAATATTGGAAAATAATTTCATACATCTTATTTCAATAGCATTTCACCAAGAGGTGTTCACTTACCTATCGAGGGATAATATGGGCTTTGCCCAAATTCACTAACATGAACTCTGCAGTATTAGGAAGTAGGTTGAGCATCTCTGCTTAGTCTCAAACATGTAGAATTGTCCAAGCAAAAGGTAGTACTTTGCAATTTATGCCCCATCATTTTTAAGTACATTCACTCTTTTTTACACAAATAAGTTTACATCATGTTTAAATTTACCACTTTATAAGTGAGAGAATTTATACCAAGAGTGGACAAATAATCTCTTTAATATTAACTAGATTATAATGTCTTCAAGGCTAGGGCTTATGCATTGCTTTTTTGCTTATATCCTGAAAAATTCAGTATGGTTCTTTTCACACAGTATGTATTTGAATAGCATAGTCAACTAATAGAAAGAAAATATGTAAAGTACACCACTATCCAACCAGAGGGACTTACATGAATGATCAGAAAGTAATTAGGAGGCAATATGTGCAAAGTGGATAATGCCCTTGAAAACCCAATCTATAAAGTGAGAATAAATGACACATATATCAAATGATTAATGTCTAAAAGTAAATACTATAAAACTTGGAATTTGGTTAGCTGTCTTCATTTATTTAATGTACAAAGTCCTTCAGTTTAACTGTTGTTCATGTTCTTCACCTGCTTTTTGGCACTGCATAATTTTTATATGTGTATATATATACACATATATATAATTATGCATAATATATATTTATAATTTTATAAATATATACATATATATTTATACTATATAATACATATATATTTATACTATATATTTATATATGTATATATATATGTGTGTGTGTATATACATATACAAAAATTATGCAGTGCCAAAAAGCAATTGAAGGACATGAATGACAGTTAAACCGAAGGACTTTGTACATTAAATAAATGAAGACAGCTAACCAAATTCCAAGTTTTATAGTATTTACTTTAAAATATTTACATATATACATTTATGTGTATATATATTTAACAAACATAAATATATATTTATACTCTATATATATATGTATATAGTTATGTGTGTGCATATATATGCATATATATATGCATATATATGCACATATAATAATTAAAATGTTGTTTGAGGCAAAAACTTTTCTTTGAAGAAACGGGAATTTATCAAGCTTGAAAAAGTGATAAAGAGATGTCTAAGTTGAGAAATGTTGGAAAATCTGCGAGAGTGTTGTAAAGAAAAACCTATGATCCTTTTGGAAATACTTGCCTAAGTATGTCATTTCAGGACAGCTCCCTGCCACATAAGTAA
The DNA here is from genome assembly GCF_030222135.1 of Aotus nancymaae. Lineage (NCBI taxonomy): Eukaryota > Metazoa > Chordata > Mammalia > Primates > Aotidae > Aotus > Aotus nancymaae. The sequence continues at coordinate 44,120,196 of NW_026988419.1, read as the reverse complement.
GTTTTGTTGGAGACTGTTTTCATTTGTGCATGGTCAGGATGGGATCATTTTGTACAGTTTACAACGTGGACAGGCCCTGAGGGGAGGGAAAGCCTAATTTTTCACTTTCTGGCTTTACTTGACTAATCTAAGCTTAATACTGACTACAGTAAAACTTGGATTATCCTAACAGATTTTAAGAAAAATAAAAAATAGGATTAAAAAATCTAGTTGAGTAGAAGAACAGGATTTTACTTACTTAGATCTTTTGTATTCCATTGTATAGTTACAACACCTCAATTCAAAGCAATAAATTTAAAGGACCCTTCCACTGACTTTTAAATTTCATAGAGTACTGAGTTTTTCCCTTTTCTATTATTTACTTTTATTTTTGCAATCACAACAGAAAGAACGTGTGTTTGACTGGATCCTCACATATTTTTCAAAAACATTTTTGGAACTATTCTATGGAATTTCCTTTAGGATCATTTTATGAAACATTCAAAAATCAGAATCGTTTCCATACATTTATTTTTTTAATACAATGTCAAACCACAACGTGCAACAAATTGTTTTTGTCATAAAAAAAAAATTAAGCCTACCCTCAATGGTTACACCAATAGAAACATGAAAATAATATGTTTTGAACAAATAAGTGATTGAGAAAAAATTGAACAAAATGTAGTTACTCAAAATTATTCCATCGAAGAGGAAACGATTCATTTGAATATATAGTTTTGACATGTTTAAAAGCATATCGGGCATGGTGGCTCAGGCCTATAATCCCGGTACTTTGGGAGGCCGAAGCCAGTGAATCACCTGAGGTCATGAGTTTGAGACCAGCCTAGCCAACCTGAACAAATTCCTTCTCTACTAAAAATACAAAAAATTAGCCGGGCGTTGTGGCCAGCGCCTGTAATCCCAGCTGCTTGGGAGGCGAAGGCAGGAGAATTGCTTGAACCCAAGAGGCGGAGGTAGAAGTGAGCCGAGATCGCGCCATTGCACTCCTGCCTGAGCAGCAGAGTGAGACTCTGTCTCAAAAAAAAAATTTTTTTTTTAAGCATAGGACTACTAAATTCACATAATATGTGGGTATTAAAAGAATGGATTGCGGAACCAGATTTCCTGGATAAGCATCTTGGCTCTGTCATTTACCAAATGTGCAATCTTAGGCAAATCGTTTTGCTTATTTATAAAACAGATATAGGCTGGACCTGGTGGCTCACGCCTGTAATCCCATCACTTTGGGAGGCCAAGGCTGGCAGATCACGAGGTCAGGAGATTGAAACCATCCTGGCCAACATGGTGAAACCTCGTCTCTACTAAAATACAAAAAAAATTTAGCCAGGAGTGGTGGCATGCACCTGTTGTCCCAGCTACTGAGGAGCCTGAGGCAGGGGAATCACTTGAACCCGGGAGGCTGAGGTTGCAATGAGGGGAGTTTGCTCTACTGCACTCCAGCCTGGCGACAGAGCGAGACTCCGTCAAAACAAAGAAACAAAAACTAAAAAACTACCACAGATATAAAAGTAGTACACGTTCATAAGATTGTGATGAGGGTACTTTGTGTGTGTATGTCAGAGAGAGAGAGAGAGAGAGAGAGAGAGTGTGTGTGTGTGTGTGTGTGTGTGTGTGGTACTTAGTATGCAGGAGCCCTATTCTAAGACAGGCTTTATTGTTTTAATTATAAATAATCATCTACAATTATTTTTCCATAACAACTTTTTTCATACTAATAAAATCAAAATACGTAGCCCATTTCATAGTTCATCTTTAAACAGACATTTAGTAAGCAACAAACATGCCAGGAACTGCATCAGACATTAGATATTTAATATTTCTCAGATTTTAGTTTGAGATGATTGAAGCTCTCTGCATAACACTTTTTAGGGCTAACTACTTAAATCACAGAGTCAAAAACCATTTCTGAGACTATTTTAACTGTGTAAGACTCTCTTCCTCTTCTTCACTCAACCCCATTTTTCGCCTTTATCTATGCAAACTAACATTTGCAAGCCAAGCTTTTTCTTACAAGCTTTTGGGAAAAAAAAATTATCTCTTGGATAAGGATCCAAAATAAACAGTTCAAATAAGATAGGCTTTGGGAAAATGTTAATAAATTTGCCTTTGGCAAATTATTTGAGTTTCCTTGTATTTCTTTCACTTGGCAGGGCTTTTAATTTTGAAGTTAAAAAAAAAGAAATGAAGAAAAATGTCATAAGATTTCACAGATGGGTACTTTTTTTTATTATAAAGTGACAATTTTCTCATAAAACCACAACTCAAGATTGAAAATTTGGGGGCCTTTAATTTAAACTTAAATTATATAAAATGGACTGGACAAATAATGATATTGCCAGAAAACTTTGAATCATCCATATTTGACTAGAATCTCAGCATCTCATCAGTCAACAGGTCCTTACCAAATGCCTGCCCTTTTGGACTGCTTGCTAGGTGCTAAAGAAACAGTGGCCACCAAAACAGACGCAACCCTTTCCCCAAGGAGCTGCCAGTCTTGCAGGAAACATAAAGTAGTAATTATGGGCAAATTATTATAACTATCAGAAAATAAATGAAGCACTTTGGGAATGTAGCCATTCAATATGGTCCATATTTTGGTATTCTTCAATATTTTAAAATATCTTTGCCCAAGATTTTGATGCCCATTGTCCCTAAATTCTAAACTTTTGAGAAGAAGAAATGAGAAGCATTATCTTTATCTTTTCTAGTGAAGCAAAAGAAAAGTTAACTACACCAGTGTGGTGATGGGAATAGCAATGAAGAAAGCTGACACCGTGATGGTTACATTCAGGCACTGGAGTTGCTGATTGGCTATCACTGCTGCTGTTGTTTTCTCTGGTTGTCTTGTCATACTTTCTTCTTAATAAGAGCTAGGAAGGATTTTGCTAACTAGTGGGCTGCAATCATTAAGGATTTGGTGAAATTCCAAAATCCACAACCCCTAGAAATTTTCCTGGATCCCCTACTTGGAGAAACATTGTAAGCAACTTACAGCACACTAAATCAGAAAGGTTGGCCTGTAAAACCATTTATGTAATTTCTCTGCTTTTGTTTTGGGGAATCTTCCAAAAGAAGTGTCTAGAGAATCAGATACAATTTGAGCAGAGTATGCTAACGTGGCTTCAACAATGATTTTACTTTTCTTGTAATTTTGTACTCAACAATCATTTTTTCCAGTGATGTGTCATGCTGTCCCAGTTGACTGTCTGGCCATATTTTGCCCTGGTGTTTGCAATAGCAAAAAGTGCAGCTATAAAATTATCTTCTTCAGTTTGATGTTAATTTCAATGAAATCTTCCAAGATGTATCCCCTCTCTCTTTTCTCCTCTTATGTAATAACAAAAGAACCAACAGTTCTTGATCATATTTTGAATGGGAAATACTGGTATCTTAAAATAATTCAAGACCTTTATTTTAGTTACTTATTTCTTCCTAGTCATCATAACAAATAACTGACAAATATACTTTTGTTTTTCCCTTCCTCACCATAAAAAGTGTATCACTTGTACCACTTCAAGTTAGGAAATGGGAAGGGTCAGGGAACTCTCACACAGTCCTACCCAGTTTGATCACACATTACCTCCAATGCTAGCCTTCAGCTGCTGATCTGCCACCATCAACCACACCCTAACTAAAATTTTAGAAGTCACTGTTTCAGCAGAACACCAGGACACGATCAATGGAGACACAATCTGCTGAATCTAGGTCAATGTGGTTGCTCACTTTGTAGCTAACCTCGCCCTTAACAACCAAAAAATTGATGCAATTCCTATAAATAAAGGAACCACTCTAGAACACCATTACCTGCTGTGTATATACCGTTGACATGCTCAACTAAACAGACTGAAGTTCCCTCAATTCTCATGAGAATTGAAACTAATAAATGAAGTAATAAAAAATAAAGCTTTAGACATTTGTCTTACATTACATGTGGGGTGTCTGTATTTGTGGGAAGGTAGGAATTTTCAGTATTTTAATTTGACATTTTGTCTTTTTTTTTTAACATTTTGCACAATTTTTTCCTTTTAAAAATTTTACTGTAAGGAAATTGAGTCAAGAAAAGTAAAAACAATTTTAACAAAAAGTGTGATAATTCCTCTTTGAAACATTTTAATCTCATGATACACATTTTATGCCATTTTTTCTTTCTGTCCTAAAATATGAATTGAAATTATAATGCATTTTTTAGTTCAATTATTTCAGTTCATTTGAAATTGACTTTTGGCTTTTCTGTCATTCTCTTTCATAACCCTTGGAAAATTACCTGTGTTTCTTTCTATTTTATAATGTTTTTAAGTGGTCTCTCACTTGTAACACTTGTGGTGAACACAGAGTTTGACTGCTTTCAATTTATTTGCTAACTAGTTCTATTGTTTATTTTTTTCTATTTTATAAATAAATTCATAACATCTGGAAGTTTTTAAAATCCATTATAAATCCAAAGACTTCCTATGCTGGACAGAGTAACCTTCCTTTTTGAGAGTGATGGAAATACTGGAAATAATTAACTCATTGAAAATTACATGAGTTCTAAAGGATACAAAGGAAATAGATTACTTCAGATGTATTTTGCTGGATTAAGTGTTTCATATTTTAAATCACATGCCATTTGATTCTTATTAATTTCCTACTATGCACAAGGCCGCATAATAGCTATGATGGCATATAAAGTGAAGGATAAATCATAGTTTTTCCCTGGAATAGCTTTCGACCTAGTAAAGAACATAAAAGGCTGTAAATTAAAATAAACTAAGAGGCATAGGAAAGGCAAGGTAAATTAGAGGAAGAGCAAAAAGATTTTAACGAGAGAATCAGAAAGATTTTGTAGATCAGCTGATCTTTGGGTTGAATCTTCAAAATAGATAGGATTTGAACATATAGAATGAGGAACAACCATTTAAGATAGACAGCATATGCAAAGGCATAGAAACCCATAAATATATATTAGGTATTGGAAAAAGAGAGCCATTTGATTTGGTAAGAAGGTAGTATTTGAATCAAGATGAATTGCATATTAATTAGAATTATGTAAAACAGTGTTTTGTCTCTTGCTGGGTTTGGATTGAGAAATGGAGAAATGGAGAGGGTGGCTGGACGTGAAATAATAGAAATCAAATTATGTTAATCTATTTAGCATCATTATGGAAAGGTTAGCACTTCGAATAAGCAATATGGCATCTTTTTATGTGAGAACTTTCTACTTGGAGTCGTTTATTTTCATTAGTCACATGTTTTACCTTAATTACTTCATGAAATATATCTGATATTTATAAAATAAAGAGGTGAAGGGCAGAAACTGATCCACAGTGTGAGTGCTATAATTTTTTTAAAGAAATGCTTATATTCCTAAACACTTAATATTTTAAATACTATTTAATACCATCCTAATTCCGTCATTCTCCTTTACATTTATCAGTGTCTGTTATGTACGAGGGACTGTGTTTACTACTGTGCATGATGTTTAAAAGTGGGTGAGGGTGGAAAACAAATAAGTTATAAAAAGGAATAAAATAAGTACATAAAGAAATAGTAAACAATGCTTCTAAAATGGATGTTGCCACAAGAAAGCCAAGACTCCAGAGGGCAGCACTTGGATCCTTGGGAACAAAAGGAGACTATTTGCTGTGGACTCCTTCCTCCAAGAATAATGTCCATATACCAATAATGTACCTAAATATAGAGTTCTTTAAACATGTTTTAATGTATAGACAAAAACGAAGGCTTTAGACAATTTAGTGGACTGTTTATCATATGAGCAATAATGTTGACCTGACAAGGGGCTGTACGAAGTAATAGTCATGGCAAGTTAAACACAGAAAGGCCACATTTATGTCTGTTTATTTTAGGCAAGGGAGCCTGATGAGGAGGCATTCCATTTTTGTGTACTTAAGAATTATTTGGATTCAAAGATCCTAAATCTGAGCCCCCATTGTGTATCTGAACAGAAAGGATATTGGTAGGAATTAAAATCAGTCTCCATTTGAAGCATGTAGATTCCCTGTTTGGCTTTGACCTATCTCATGCATCTATCAGAAGATCACAATTTGGGCCTTTCTTTTATCTTTACACAGAATTGGCTACAGCTGAAGAGCTGTTACAGCTGTGTTGGATATTGCTGAAAATTCCTAAGGATGACTCAGATGACAAATTATATTTGATAGAGAGTCTAGTGGGATTTGCAGAGTAGAGCTTCAACCCTGAGAATGATTAAGTTAACTGAAGACTCAACAGGGAACTCCTAAGCTGCTTCACCATGTGGCATCCCAGCTTCTGTGTCACCCCTGTGGTAAATTTATAAAGTAATCACACTATTCAGGAATGAGATTAGGTAAGGAGATGAATTTCAATTTTCTGTCAATTTTCAAATATAATTACAATAATAATGATGATAACAAAACTATAATTAAAACATAAATATAGAAGGACTTTGTTCAAGAGAACATGCTTACAATACCTCAGAAAGTTTCACAATTCAAGTAGGGGCTGGCCAGTAGTTTCTCTTTCAATTATTAATAGTCTGTTACGTAAATGAGACTTCAGGTGACAGGTCTATGTCTACATAAGAGAAAAATCATAGATACTTATCTACTTATGTGAAGCAACATTGATATAACAAATTCAAATTACCTTACATGTATATTAAGGCAGTTTCCTAGAAATTTTTACTTGCTCCAATTTTTGTCAGCTTTTAAAAGAATATACATATGTATTTAGTTATACATATATATGTGGGGGATATATAAACATATACATATATACACACAAAGACACATATGCGATTTCTTTTGCATGCCCTAAGATTGTGCTTCATTAATAAGTGTAAAGTAGTGAACTTTTACTTAAATACAATACTGAAAATTACTGAAAGATTAATGACAGGACAAAAATCAGCATAGTAATTTTTGTAAATTGGCCACTAACTCTATATCATTTTTTTTTATCCTTTCACAATGCCTCATTAGAAAAAATATAAAGTTAAGTGTCAGATTTGTATTTACCACACTCCTAAATTGCATAATAATACCTTTACCACAATCAGTGACTAGTGGAAAGCATGGCGAAAATATTTGGAAAGTGTGCTAGTTAGTCCCAATTGCAATGAGTTATTTTGAGGGTCATGTAACCTCTTTGAACTTTCTGTTCAAGCTTAGGATACTTTCCAGCTGCAAAATACAGAGTTAAAAATTCAGAGCCTTAAGTTTAATAGCAAATAATAGATAGGATTCAAGATGCTTAGTTTTTTCTAACTAAGTTTTACTGAAACTTTATTTTACTAAATGTCAAGAAAATATGAATTTTGTAAAAAAAGCAAATTTTTTTAGTTAATTCCAATTCCAATGAGTAATTTTCAGAGTCATGTAATCTCTTTAAACTTTCTGTTCAATCTTGGATCCCAAGATACTTTTCAGCTGTAAAATACAAGATAAAAATTTAGATTTTAGGTTTAATAGCAAATAATAGATAGCAATTGAGATATTTCATGTTCCTCACTAAATTCTGCTAAAACTTCATTTTACTAAATGTCAAGAAAACATGAATTTTGTAAAAAAGTGAAATTTCTAGGCTAAAAAGAAATGGTTATTAATATAGTTTATAAGAACAAAAACAAGGGGTCAATGAACTCTACCTTGGGGACTAGAGGGAAATTAAAGAAAAGAGTCTTGAAGACTTGGTCATATAATCACTCAAATACTGGACTATCATGTCCCACTGCCATTGTAATTGCCTCAATCTTGGAAATATCTAGAGTTAAATATATTTAAGTCCTGCAAGTACAACATGACTTTTCAACCATATTTTTGGTTCTATTTGCACATACTAGTATTTGTTCAAATTCTTTTAAAGGAAACACAACTCTTCAAATGTGGTTTTACCCTTATAAACTGAATGAACTGATCCACCTCTCTGGGAATAATAAAGAAGACCTGGATTGTATTTTACAATTGTATTGGTAGTTATATTATCACAAGTACTTTTCAAAAGGCTTTACAGTGATTTGAAATCTAGAAAGTGTCCCTAAAAATAAAGCATCTTGTTGGCTTCAAAAAGAAAATCACACATAAAGCAGCACAACAAAGTGGAGGGGAATGGAAAGAGAGAAAGACTGAAACATTTCTGTTCCATGTGTTTTCCATGATGGAGATAATTGATTTTCTTAGTGCTCTTGTAGAAAGTGCTGCTGGCATTCTCTGGCCTACTGAGTTCATCACAGCTGTGCTTGTGCATCTCTTCCCAAGCTCCACTTTCCACTGAATTGGAAAAGATTTGAATTTTTGGTTGATAATCTGCCACACCCTTGCTTTGCCTCATCTTTCCAGGCATTCTCTTTGTTAAAGGAGATCCAGATTAATCAGTGCTTTAGTTGGTGCAGGTATTTTGATTTGTGTTAAAACTCCAAATGCAGTCCAAAAAGCAAAATGACATGTTTATGTGTCCTGGTTAACATCCGTGAAGTCATGGAGGTGTGGGAAGAAATGGGTGTCTAGGTAACAATGAGGACAGCAGATCCTGGATGGCATAATAGGATTCAGAAGTGTATGCATTTCACCTAGTTCAGACCCCGTATTAATAAATGCCTTGCCAGGAGAAGACATAGGATCTGACACTCAGGATGCAAAGGATCCTAGTGAAAAACCTCCAAATATAATAATATATTTGAGGTAGTGAAGAATGGTAAATCAGAATATCTGGAGAACGAATTATCTAGGTCTTGTCTGAAGACCTTAAAAATACAACAATCCTTCCATATGCAAAATATCAGCTAATGTTTTGAAAGTGAGTGCATCAATCATGAATTTTCCTTATGAGTATAAGGCTTTTAATTGAAATAGCTAATCAAATTAAGAACTTCAGAATAATAGTACTTTTATTTATAATACCTAAAATAAAGCATAACAGCATTATTTTTAAAATAACATTTCTAATTTTTTATGTTGGAAAATAAATCTAATGAAGAAACTCAATAAATTTCAACTTTTATAGACCATCTAAAACAATGAGAGAAATCTATTTAATATAGATGCATCAATTATATGTAGATACAAAGACATGAGAAAAACTAATTATGTTTCTGAATTGGACTGAACACAGGAAATATTTTTTGAGTACGGGACAAAGATGTTTGAAGGACAGAAACATGCATATATAACAATCTTTCCCCAACATCTCTACTGTGATCCAATAGAAAAGCTTATATTCATGACCATTCTCAAAAGTTACTTTCCCCCCACGCCCCCAAGCAAAAACTCCCCAATCCAAACTAAGAAGATACACAGGAGGTTGGTCTTGTTCTAGTTTTTCTTTCCTGTTGTCAAATGATGTCATTTACAGTGAGATGTCTTGGTTTGTGCTCCTTGTGATTAAAGATATAAGAAAGCAAGTGTGCGACTGCCCATGCTTACAGGATTCATGTACATCTGGGAATATACATACGATATAAATCGAGTGAAAATTGAGTAACACAAATTGGAAGAAAGAGAAAGATGAAAATAAGTTTAAAGGAGGTAATTTACTTAAGGAGCAAAGTTTTGCATTGAGGCATGAGGAAGTGACTTCCATGAACAGCTGTAAAATGGGGAGAATTTCATGTGCACGGGCATAGAGATGGACGTGTTTAGGTTAACATGGAGAAAATTCGTTCAAGTGACCTCAATTACAATTGAAATGTCCACTGTAGATTATAGAGATAGATGAACTTATGATTAGGATATAAAGAGATAGATAACTATGAACTTATGATTAGAGTATAAAGAAATATCTCCATTGCCAGATATATCCTTATACTTTGGACAAGCATATTTTTCCTGCAGAGATTTATCAAAGACCTATAAATGGTATTTGCCCCTCTTTCATATATGACACAAAAATTACTGCTTAGATAGATCCTGAAATGCATTGGAAAGTTTTGTGGATGAGGATCTGGAAAGTATACACATGAAAGTCTAAATTAGAAATATTTATACTGATCTTTAGAGTAATGCAGAAAAAAATGACAACTTTCTCTGGTACTCTTTTGCTATTCTATGTGATAAACTCTTTCTCTTCCAGTTTCCTAAAAAGTTATATCATGAGAAGCCTGAATTTTTCTCTAGAAAAATCTGTTTATCTTTCCCAGGCAACATAAAAATTGGAAATCTCACAAGAAAGCACTCTAGCTTGCTAAAGAAATTTGTGAGAAATGGAAACAGCTATAGATAAGTATCTAACTTTCAGGAAGCCATTCAAACATAGCTCAAATACTTTGTCTTTTGACATTTGCCTGAAACCTAACTTCTGGGACCAGGGTGGGTGGATGAGTCGAAGGGTCAAACGGAGGCTGTTTTATTCCAGTGAATCTCTTACAGTTTCCTATTTAAATTGAGTTAGGGTTAATTCTGGTAAAATCCCAACAAAAAAATCTGGGAAGATCAGTTCTGCAAATTAGACCTACCGGAGAAATGGGCATCAAACAACTATTCAAAATGATGCAGTTGTTAACTTTATAAGGGAAAATAAAAATATATACGTTTAAATTATATATATTAAAACATAAGGCAGAGCATTTCTATATACATTCCAAGTTATACAAACATATATGTAAGACTGAAATATGTAACAAACTTTTACATAAGCAGATGCATACAAACTCCAGATGTACTCTTTTTCTTACTGTGGGTTGTGTGTTCTATACGGGAAAAAGAAATATTTATCATTTCTTTTACTGCTGAGGGGATGGGTGCGGCTCTCATATTTCAGAAAGGGGCTGGAAAGTGAGGGAAGCCAAACTTTTTCCTATTTAAGGCCAAAGCAAAGGAATCTCAGTGGCTGAGTTTTATGACGGGCCCGGTGCTGAAGCGCAGGGAACAACTGATGGTGCTACTTTGAACTGCTTTTCTTTTCTCCTTTTTGCACAAAGAGTCTCATGTCTGATATTTAGACATGATGAGCTTTGTGCAAAAGGGGAGCTGGCTACTTCTTGCTCTGCTTCATCCCACTGTTATTTTGGCACAACAGGAAGGTGAGTAGGTACTAATTTCAAGAAACTTTATGGGATTTTTGTCTTTTCTTCTCCTCACAAAGAAAGGTATAAAAGGGAGTATCAGCTACCTGATTAAAAATAATTTTCTCTATAAGCTCCCAATTGTGAATCATTGAACTGGCCATGACTGTGCTTTTCACATTTGTTGAAAAATAATAGTATTATGTTACGTGTGTATTTAAGAGTTCTGTGGTTGTTTAAGAAAAGATGTTCTTGTACTAACTTGTTTTCATGTTAAAGGCACTGGAAACTTTTAAAAATGGCTTTAAAAATTTTCCCTCCTGGATTGTTAACATCTTGGAATGCTTCCCCAGGCAGTCTGGAAGTTATTGGTCTCTTGTGATAATTTTATATTCCTCTTTGTCTGCTGGATTCTTTGTAAGGTTAGAATATTGAACATTGTTTTCTAAATAAGAATGCATTTCAAATAGCATGGATTAAGAACAGTCTAAAGGAAGGTACTATGCATTCAGAATCATTGAATATATTTCTGTAAAATGGCAACAAGATATCTATAAACGTTCTTCAAAGGGATCAAACTGCTAAAATATTTTATTATTCCTGTTTTAGTCTGTTTCAAGAATGACTGATTAATTCATATTTTCTAGTAGCTTGTTGTTAAGGGACTAATATTTTCCACATATTCTACATTTTAACTGCATTCGCATTAATGAAGAAAATCCTTTTTAAAAAATGTTTTCAACAGGAGTTTTGACTTTTCTACAAACAAGGTAAAGATACTAGTACTGTTTGACTCCAGAAAGCCATTTTGCTGTATTTTCTAATAATTGCATGTAATGTTTGTCATATTCTATTTTCTCCTAAAAAACACATTTGTCTCATTATTTATGTAAAGGTATTATTTTATTTACCATAGTCATGAAAACACTGAACAAATTGGAATACAAACTTCCATAGAAATAAATAATTAAATGTTAAATGTAAAGATAGGAGAACTTACTAGACAATTTTTATTGCACATAACTAAACACGGTTACATTTAAAACTGTAGATTTTGCAAAGACATTGCATGAAAATTTGTCTTTTGTTCGTAATATCAAATCTTTGTTGTCTTCACAAGTAATACATGTAAATGTATGTAGGGGGGCAGGGGTAGATATATGATGAAATGTCTTTAGTTATCTTTGGCCCATGGACACAAAAGAAAAGAAACACCCATATTCCTTGTTCCCTTAATTTCCTCTCCTCCTTACCCCTCCTCTCCTTCCCTTCCCCTCCTCCTTATCTCTCTCTGCCCTGTTTGGCTCCTTTAGACTCCTCTTCACTCATCACCCCACCCCTTCCTAGGCAAGCCCATTCTCTACTCCTCCTCTGTCTTCCCTGCCTGTTACTCCCTCTCTATTCCCCATGTGGCCTCCTTATGTCTCCATTTCTTTTTTCAGTTCTCTCTCTCCTTGTCTCCTCACCCTTTCTTTCCCCAGAACTCTCAATCCTTCTTCCTTTCTTATTCCTTTCTCCTTTTTTCTCTCTATCCTGCTCCTCCTACAAGATGCCACAACTACCAGCCCTTTCTTAGGATAACAAACAACTGCTATCCCCCACCACCCATTTATTGAGAAGACTACGAACTTTGGGATTTTAGCTCAAAAAACTGCAACACATTTGTAGTTGCCTAGTGTAGTTGCCTAGTTGCAATACATTTGTAGTTGCAGTTAGAAGCTTTTTATAACCACTGCAGCTATTTTTCTTCCCAATCCAACTTTAGAGGAGGAGTGTTTGATACTTACAGTACCTTGACATCACATTAAGCTCTATTTTCCTTTTTCTCTTTAGATGCAAAAAATAATCAATAAGTATAAAATTTTGCTGATGTGTTTGTGTGCTCTTAAGCTCAAAAAGAGTTGAAAGAGATCTTGTTCAGCCAATTTTTTTTTTTGTCATGAATTAAAGTTTCAGCAATTTAAGACAGTACATCTTATGTTCCCTATGGGTTTTACAAGAATATTGTGTGAGTAGATAGCTTTGGAAAAGTTACAGGAGGTATCTGAATATACAGCATACTGGGAACTGTCATAAAATTCTGGAGTGGGGGTTTCTTATATATGTCCTTATAAATTCGGAGACAGCACAGCTCTAATGGACACTCACTTCTAGTTCACACACAGGCAATTTCTGGAACATAAGTCCTCAAAAAGAATTTTGGTCTTTTTACAAATTTGTGAAAGTTGTATTTAATTCATGTGTTTTACTTCACCAATGGAGAAACATGGTCTGTTTTATATTTCCTGTAGTTTTTAAACATGCCAAATTTTAAGTGCAAAGATGCGTCACCTAGTGGCTGACAAGCCAGGTTACCATTTGCACGATGAATGCCAATATTAATGTTACATAGCTGGTTTCAGTAGTTTATAATGTGCTTTAAAAAAAATAACATGCATGAATTTTGAATGTTAACACTGCTTTCCTAAGGAAATTAGTATATTATGGATAAAATAATATAAACACACATACTGACACAAAAACACAATGGCAACAATATTCAGAGACTTTTTGGAAATTAGCTTAAGTGTTACGGCTATTAAAAAATTCCACATATGACTATTTTTTGAATGAATTTTTCATAACTCTGATATAGTCTTTATTTGACATAAGTATTTTATTCACTCTATTTGCTAGATAGATTATAGACAGCTGTTACTAAGTAATATTGCTTCATTCAAGCAAAAACAAACTTTATTTTAATTAAATGTGTACTAATATTTGAGTTTCTGTATTTTGCTATAGTGATAATTCCAGTAAAGTGAACTGTGGGCCTTTAGTTGTTTTAGAATTTTGAAACTGTAAATAAACACAGAGAATCAGTTTCTTATTAGAGGTCATAAGAGTTTATTTTTCATTATGCTTTATGAGAGAATTTGTAACTTGATCAAGTAACATTCAAGATTTCTGCTTTGTGTTTGTCCCTGCAATTAAACATACTGAACTAACAGAAAAATGAAGCATAAATTTAGAAACAATTGCACTTTTAAGGGGAGATGATGCATCCTTGCTCACATATCTCAGGGTCAGTCATCTAACATGGATCAGTGCTTCATTTGAGATTAAAAAACTAGCAAATGACGGAGTCAAGGTTAGGACCAAAATTCTGTTAAGTCCTAGATAATTACAGAACACACATTAAAATCACAGTATTTGAATTTTTTGTAACTATTTGTCATTGAAAGAAGATACTAAAAAAATTATTTATCATCCTAGAAAGTACATGAGCTAATGATACATTTCTAAAGGTCAAAAAAGAGTAGGTATTTTTCTGTTTAATACTCAACTTTATAGAAAGTAGTAAATTTAACCCCAGAAGCTCAGGATCTTATGATTTTAAAAGAAATTATCAGTTCCATGTGAGTAAATAAAGTATTATAATACAAAATTTTGTGTTTTTGTATCCATGGTACCTTGCATTTCCTTATCTGAGCTTTGAAAAGTTTGGATTTTCAAAACTGTCTATTTATGTATAGGCCTTTAGATCACCTGATGTTGAATACTCTCCAGATGATCTAAAGGCCTATACATAAAAAGATATTTTTATTAAATTCTGGAATTAAACATTTCAGCATTATAAGAAAAGAAAGCAAAGCCACTGGAACAATTCTGGGAAAGAAGGAAAGACTGTGTGATTAAATGCCTTTTAACTAATTCAGATTCCTGGATTGATGTCTTATCTACAGGCTTCTTTTTAAAAATCAAGAATGATTGGCTGTGAGTTTGCCAGGATTATAGTTGAGGCTAAAGGACAGCTCCTCAGGAAATCCCTGTTCTACATCTACAGTCACATGCTGGACCTTGAGTTGTCACTCAGAGAAAAGAGTGCCATCTACCGAAACTCCACGGTTTCCATTGTGAATGGCTTCTTTGGTGCAGAGTTCCAAAAATTATGTAGCCCAGCTCTTTTATTTTGTAACATCTAGGGATATCACCGTCTTGAAGTGATTAAAGTAGATTGCTTAAGAATTAAAGCTTTAAAGATGAAAGATGTTATTGCTTTTGCTGGACATGAGGAACAGTTGTAAAGTTTCCAGGTCTACAATAACTTTCTGGAACCCTCTCAGTGAACTGTTTCTTGTAAAACAGTTTTCCCTAGGAAAAAAAGCTCAATCTCATTGTTTCCACACTCCAAGAAAAAAAAAAAAAAAAAAAAAAAAAAAAAAAAAAGGTCATCTAGTGTAAAAAAACTATCCAGACTTTTCAAAGGGGAAACTTTGTCTGTTTCATGTCAAGATGACAACGGAAAAAATGAGATAGCTATTCTTACATAAATCATTTGTGAACTGCAGTTTGGGGAGTTACATTAACCACTAAAGTTTCAGTCTGTGTCTAATGAAAACACAGCAGAAGTGGATTCCTTTCAGATTAACTAATAAAACCCTTGCTTTTTTCCATGACTGAGGTCAAGCACTGCTGTTTAGAATGTAGCCTTAATGAACAAAATGAAACACTGAAAGAGGATGAGTCAAAATGTCCAAAAGATGTAAACATAAAAGAGAAAAGATCCAGAAATTATTAAAAGTTAAATTTGCCTCAAAAACTAGTATTGAGAGAGTACTGCGTCAGTAAAATGACGTATATTTTTCTGAAACTGTTTCTTTATAGTATTTCACATTGAAGGATGACAGAGACTGCATTTATCAAGTAAATTAAAATCATAGAAATACTCTTTGGAGTTGCATAGCATATTCACAACTTTCAAGTTTCATTCAACGAAAACATCTAATGAACATAGATATGCATTAATATGAATCATTTAATAATTATATTTTCTGAAAAATAGGGTGCTAATGAGACATCTTAAACATATTTTTGCATTGGATCCAGAAGTCTTGTCTGTCTGGTATTGTTGTTATTAGAATCCTACTTCTGTGTATATAGCAAAACATATGCTGGGTTTCTGAATCACACATTTATTTTGTTGGTGGTCTGGATGTCATCAGGGTGGCTTTAGAGATATAACCCTTCTTCATAAGGTCAAGAGAAAATAAACAGGAGAATTTAACTGCAAATGGCATCTTCCTGTTTTGAGGCCAGACAAAAAAGATATTTTGCAGAGAACTGTTTTCCTTAAAAATACACCTATCTATACTCAGATTTTAACTTTGCAGGGATAAGAAAAATCACATATGACAGAGCTTTGAAGTTGGTTTCTTTAATCATACTCAGTTTTGAAATAGCAGAAAGAAAATAGAATGCAGTAATTTAGAGTATCAAATTTAGAGAAAGCCTTCTTACACTCAAATCTTCTTTTTTACCCTGACTATGTAACCTTGGGAAAATTACTTAATGTTTCTATGGTTTAGATTCCTCATCTGTAAAATTAGGATTACGACAGCTCTAAGCTCACAGGGCCTTTAGGAGTATGAAGCAAAATAGATATGCAAACTACTCAGACCAGTTCCTACAAGACAGAAGGTACTATACAAGCTCTGCCTACCACTAGTTTTACTAACACTGGCAAATAAAATGAAGGAAGAAATTAAAGTACTTAGTAACTCAGTGATAAGGATGGTGAAATGTAAAATTTTATTTATAAGAATATAAAATTTAAAGTTATTTTCCAACTGTAATAAGACAAGTAGAATATATTTTCTTCGATGTTTTTTATAATTTGACTCTAAGCAGATTTTATTATATATGCAATTGTTGGTGGTTAGATATATGATATTTTAAATTTTCTAATTATCTAATTATTTTATTTTAACAGAATAAAATACTAATCAACTTAAAGGAAATTTCTAATTGAAGATTGAAAAATCATGTATTTATAAAATATGAAACAAGAAAATATCTACAAATGCTAATTTATCAATTTATTTTTCCTGGAGAGAGCAAGAATAAATAGAATCTTTTTTGTCAATGCAAAACAATGCTTTTAAATTAAAATTATTCACCTATAATGTCTACAGATATTTTCTTCAGAGTCCTTTTTGTTAAGTCATCTAACATATTTTAAGATACTCTAACGGATACATAAGCAGTAGAAAAAAAATATTTTATTAAAATTTATGTTTTCCAAACAGTATCAATTTTTTTTTCAAACAGTATCACTTAAAAGCCAAACCAAACATGTTTCAATTGGAAACTATATGAACTCCAACTGCCCACATGTACAAAATATTCAGCTTTTTAAAGTAATAAAAATAAATTATGATAATTTATATATCAAATCTGTGATTGTTAGATTTTAAGATTAAAGAACACCTCTTCTCAGATAAAGATTCAGCAAGAAGAGAAAAGGAAAAAATACTAACTTGTTATTTAAGCCAAATTAACAATTTTATTAGGTGCTTTAGGGAATAATATTATTGCTCCAAAAGTAGTATTAAGATAAACATAAATTGCATTTTTATTTGGTCCTAGCAATATGATTTCTTCAAGTCAGCATGATTTAACATAAAGAATAGAAACAAAAATCACAAAAAAGTAAGCTTTACACACGTCTAAAAATATAAAATTATGTTATCTGGCTTTATTTTTCTCTAAAATTCCAAAAAAGAAAACTAGGAAAGAGCTAAGAGTAGTTTAAGTCATGTGATAACTTCAATATGTTTTATGTTATAGATCCCAGCAAGGAGATGATTGAGTTTAATGCATTGCTTGTGTGATCACAAGGAAATTTCTTTCAGAATTTACTCTGTAGTAAGGAATAGAAACACCAAACGACATGGGAGATGGAGTTTAAAATTAATTACAAATTGAAACAGAGAGATTTAGTTTAAACAACAAAAATAAAGGAAGTAATTGGAAAATCCATTACTTTCCAATAGTAAAATGAAATCATTTGCCTTTTATTTAATACTTTTGGGAAAAAAATAAACATTTTTTATCAAAGCTACTCTGAATAGAGATATCTAAGAAATGAAGAAAATAATATGAGATGACTTATCTCTGAATCCCATTTTCTATTCTATTTCTAAATGTTGCAAATGGCTAACTAGAGCATTTTCATTCCTCTTGAAACAAAACACTTTCTCCCTTGACCTTGCCATGATTTTCCCACATATTACCAGGTGTTAAACTAAGGTCCACGAAACACCAGTCTAAGAGGTTTAGCTTTCAGTGGAATATACTACTAACCATATTTTGTCATGCATAGGATAATAAAGAAAGCTACACAAAACTCAATATTTTCAGCAAAGGTAAATAAGTTTGAAAAACACAGAAAGGCCTAATTTTCAGCCACAAGTTTTTACAGGAACTGACTTTTCAGGAGAGCCAAATTTATTTCAAGTGGACGTGAAATAGTTATGGCAATAAACAAAGCTGCTACATTAATTCTTATTTTTTAAGCATTCCAACTCTCTTTTCTTTTTTTACTTAAAACAGTATGACTTTCTAAAGTAAAACAAAGTATGCACACACCATGTTGACTGTCATGTGCAGGTCAGGAGGAAAAAAAATACCTTAAGAATATGACAATGTTTTAAATTGCACTAAAATAATCTTTATATTGAGACCTCTGTGTTTTAAAAAAGTACTATAATATGTTTCTAATAAAATTTGGAAACAATAAGCTAAATAACTACTTAAATTTTTATAACATCGAGTTTAACCCAATTTTAACAGATTCATTTACAATTTTAATGTCAACATTGTGCTCATTTATTTAATAATTAGCAGAACAAATGGAAAGTACTGTATTTCTAATGATGTGAGGACACCCTTAATGAGGCATGAACATAGAAGGATGAATACATAGGAGGGAAAAGTATTTATGTTAATTTCTAGGCAGATCAATAACATATAGAAGATGTTTAAAATAGGAAATGTTTGACCCTAACTTTAACTATTATCCTCATTTGTCTTTAATATGCCTTTAGTATTTAAGAGCTGCTTTTTGTAACCCACATGCTGTATTAAATGTTAAAAGATATTTCTGATTCAGAGGCAAAGAGCTAAAAGAATCATCAGTAACAATCTAACCATGTTTTTGAGGATGGATCTGGGAGGGCTTAAAATATACATTAATGGGAAAATCTTGAGTTGAAACTAATCTGTAGGAACATTTCACAAAAAGTTGATCTAGAGAAAAATTTTAAGTCGTTCATTTTAAGGAAAAGTACCAATGCAAAGCATGTGTTCCATGTAATTTTACTGCACAATCTTCCAACCCCAAATCTTCAGACTTTTTCTGTAAACTGGTGAACTTAAGACTTAAATGTAAGATGCCACTTCCGTCTAGAGAACAAATGGGTTTAAAGCATTGACCCTTCTATGTTATTGGTGTTCACACCAATGTGTAAATGATTATTTGTTCTTCTCTTAAATATATTTTCCATAACACCATTCAGATAGGCCTACTTCATTTGCACCGAGATAAGCTTTTTGGTGTTCAGCTTCTAGATTCACTAAGAATTAAGAAATGCTCCTTTAAAAGCTTAGGAAATGTATATAGAAAATATAGCCCATGTTTTCATGTATGTGTTTCAAGCATAAGGGAGGAATTATAATAACTTTTTTAAATAAACAAATTACTTGCCTACTTAAAATTGCAATTAAAAAATGAAGCTTTCCTTCAGTAGCTGTAAACTACATTGAGAAATTGTAACATAAAGTAAGAATGGATTTTTTAAACTTCTCAAATAGATCAAGTGTGTTGTATAATATTAAATTTGTATCAGAACACAAAAATGGAAATGAAATGGGGAAGCAATTTCAGTACTCTCTAGAGTCTAGGCTTTGAAATTCTTTTTGGTGAACATTTAGTAAATCAGCTAAACATTTTGACTTATTTAAATATGAACCTAAATTATTATTTCCCCGGATAGAGAGATGATATAGAAACAAGAATTTGAAAAGGTAATTTTTGTGGATGCACGTAGTGCCCAGATGGAAAAATCTCAGGAACACCGAAAGGCCTCTTGACCACTAGGTAGTAAAAAGTAGTTTTGAACTACTTGCCTACCCAGAAGCAGCCCTCCTTTAGTAGACACTTTAACGATCATGGCTTTGAGAAATAAAAGTTTGGCTGTCTCACAAAAATATAAATTACTAAACGGTACATCATTTGTTGTTTGCAACAATTTTTGCAGCTGCTTAGAGACTTATTATTTATTTACTCAATTACTGGCAAACTATCACACTAATTCTCAAGAATTAAAGTTGTATTTAAGCACAATCCACAGCTAATGCTTTAAGAATTGAGACCAGGTTTTGTTTTGGCAATTCCTAAGCTGATTCATTGTTAATAGCTGCTGAAATTTCAGTACCTTGCAGATAATTATGAAGCAAGTCTAAAATTTTGGTTGAAGCAAATTTTTTAACATTTCAAGCCACAAATACAGATGGTTGTGATTCATATTTTCCCTATTATTTTTACTTATTCCTTGCCAATATTTATTTTAAAAACATCTTTTTTTTCTTTTTGGTGATTTGGAAATGACTTTCCATCCATATGGGATATACAGTATATTATGTCATATCATGTTGACCTACTAATGCCAAACAGAGCTAACAGTGACATTCAATACACACAATAAGTTCTGTTAAAGCTTTCCCAGGAAAATCTGGTAAAGTTTTATGGTGCCAAGATTAGCTCAGTTTTCCCTTGAATTTCTCAAATAGGTTAATAAAATCCAGAAAGTCTTCAGAGTTAGTGACAAAATCATCTTTTTAGTTTAGTTTAATGCTCCCATCTGCTGTTAAAGCAAAGAATAGCAATTGGGTAGAAAAGCTTATTTTCAACTGTGCAATTGTGCAATTAATACATACATGTTTAAATATTGTGTGGTATACATTGGTGTTAAATCCTACTGTAAATGAAATTAAAATACCTGCTGGTATTAAGGAAAATTGACTATGGTGTGCCAATTTTATGTTAATAAGTAGATATGATATTTTAATTAATTTCTTACTGCTTAGCAAATTATGTAGGGAAAATAGAATTTTCTAATGAAAGGAAGAAATTATTTGTTTCAAACCATCTCAGGTTTGGCTATTGTTAATTAATAGTCCTGACAGAGTAACAAAAATCATATTTCAGCAAAACCTAAGGGAACTTCATGTCATCTAACTTGTTTTTCAGCTGTCGAAGGAGGATGTTCCCATCTTGGCCAGACCTATGCGGATAGAGATGTCTGGAAGCCAGAACCATGCCAAATATGTGTCTGTGACTCAGGATCCGTTCTCTGCGATGACATAATATGTGACGATCAAGAATTAGACTGCCCCAACCCAGAAATTCCATTTGGAGAATGTTGCGCAGTTTGCCCACAGCCTCCAACTGCTGTGAGTTTAAAGATAAACTGTACATCTTCAATATTCATTTTTAGACACATGCATAGTTCCTATATCATAGGAGCCTAGAGGAAATGAAAGTCATGTCTGTCAAACAGCCATGTTGGTATTCCAAGTAAAAAGGAGACATTTCAATTTAGAGATAAGGATTGGTTAGAATCTGGGTTAAGAAATAATGTGCAAATTCTGTGTCTATTTTAAATTGTTTCTTTTCCATTTATTAGCCTACTCGCCCTCCTAATGGCCAAGGACCTCAAGGCCCCAAGGGAGATCCAGTAAGTAAACATTCTTCAGTGGAATAAAATTAATACTAATGATAATTCTAGTAAGAGTTTGCTTTTTTTCTTCTCATATCCCTTCTAGATTTGAACGTCCATCATACATTCTCTTTAGTACCACATATTTGAATAATGGCACCAAACAACAAACTGAGAATCCATAATTGTACATGTAAAGATTTCAATTCCCCAAAATTCATATTATATCTTCATCCCCATGATCAGTTTGAAGAAAACATATAGGTCAATATACAAAGGAATACATTATGCTTAAATTATTCACAGATTTTAAGAAGTATGTGTTATGAAGAAAATATATTACATTGATTCCTAATATTATAAAGCAGGGAAACAACAATCTGATAATGATTCTGAATCACCAGGATTTTTCACTATTTACCTCTTTTTTTATTAGGGCCCTCCTGGTATTCCTGGGAGAAATGGTGACCCTGGTATTCCAGGACAACCAGGTTCCCCTGGTTCTCCTGGCCCTCCTGGAATCTGTGAATCATGCCCTACTGGTCCTCAGGTATAATAAATTACAATATTTAAAAATCCCATTATAAAGTTTATCTAGTTCATCTTCTTTCTTTACTCTATACTGTATCTCACTATTATGAGTTCTTCGTATGTGTTCTCTGATTCTATGTATTTAATAAATCTTTATTTAGTGTTTTTATGTATTAGGCACTATCCTAAGTGCTCTATAAGTATTCATTCTTCCTCATAATGCTAATGTCATTGCTACTATATCCTTGGAAAATTTGTCAATTTCTCAGTAGATATATAGCATACACATTATGTAGACGTGAACTATCAACTTATAAAAAATTAACCTACATAATTCAGTTAGTACTACCTCTATACTTTATTCCCTTAGTAACACCAACGTCAAAGCCTCTAAAAGTTTAGACAAAAAGCAGTTGAATAACTGCAAACATTCATACTGAACTCAAATCAACAAGATAATTTCTGCCTATGAAACTGCTCTTGCTAATACTTCAGAGCACATCGTGGTTCTCCTGAGGCGTGGCAACCAACTAACTCTGCATATAAAACAATCAAACAAATAAATATGACAAAATTTCTGCTGCATGAAATTAGGTGAAATAAGAAAACATATGACACAAATCTTTGTGAGGTTAAAAAGTGCTTTTCAAAAAGCAATTCAGCAAGAGCCAAAGGATATTGTCTAACTTCTTACTCTGGTAACCAAATAGAACCTAACTCTAGGCCTAGAACTTAGAATAAAGTTTTGAAGAAATCCAACAAGCATATGAGTTTTTCTACTATTTTTTGACTTATTTTCTACGGAGATGTTTATTTGAGTGAATCTTTTAGTCATATTAACCAGAATCCAGGGGATATGAATTTTACTTGTATCATTCACTGTTGGAAAAATAATTTGACTTCATTTTTTTTTGGCTCAAAATGAGAAGGTGTATTATACGATCTCAAGAGTCTTTTGGCCTCAAACAGCCTATGATCCCATGTTTGTAGTGATGGAGGTACTGCTTAGAAATAATAGCTGCATGATAAGAAAATTGGGGGGAATTAACATTGAACACAGTGGAAAGATCAGTGTATCAAACAACAAAATGTTTCTGTAGGATATCTAATGTCTAAATCTACAAAAAGACAGGATAAGCAAGATAATGAATTAACACATACCACATCTTTTGGCACACAAAAATCTATCAGTGGATAGTAGATGTTGCATGCCCTTCTAAATGCTTTTTAAAAGAATGATGAACTGTATATTAACATGATCACATATGTTTGGTCTCCTTGCCACAGAACTATTCTCCCCAGTATGATTCATACGATGTCAAGTCTGGAGTAGCAGTAGGCGGAGTTGGTGGCTATCCTGGGCCAGCCGTATGTACAAATGTTTCTTAGCACTTTAGAGCTTTATTATCTTTCTGGTTTGTTAAATTTTGAATGGTTGCTCTTTTAGGAATTCAGTATTTTTATGGAATTGTGCAAAATAGCTTATTCTTACTAAGGTTGGAAAAGAAAATGATAGCATTATCATGTTTTTTCTATCTCAACTCATTTTTTCTCATATTATGCCTGTATTGCCACTTCTCCTTTATATAACCACCTGGTGTACAGAGGTCCATCTTCCTTCATGCTTAGGTCTCACACTCATATATTCTCTAATTTTAATCACATTTTGTTACTCACTTCTGCTTTTCCTCTTTCTCACCTAAGTTCTTCAGAATCTTCCTTTTATGTCTTTTCTTTCATCAAATGCTGCTTTCCAGATGACAGTCCAGATAATGAATGTCAAATGCCACAATCAGTGTCACCTGCAATTCTCAAATCAAAAATCAATATTTCCAGAATTCATTGATTCTTCAAGTTTATCTTCTTTAAATAATAGCTATTCATCTTGTACATAAAGGGTTTTCATCATTGTAAATGACCTAGAGTTTCGATAGAAGAAAATAATGAAAATAATTGAAATCTGGGCACATGTGCACAATATGTACTGGCCCATGTGCACGACCCTGGTTATAGAACAGGCTCTCAGGAGAATCAATAGTAGTGAAAGTTATAATTTCACTGCAGGCAACAAGTACATAAGTGTAAATAAAGCACAGCTCTGGATTCTCTGTTATTGAGGAGGATTGCTGCTCAGACCATTGGACTGTATATTCATGACTTCCAAAATTAGAGAGAACAAAATTTTTCCCAATAGATTTAAATGACATATAAAGAAAGACCTTTAGCATTAACATAAAGTATATCACAAAAACAGAATTTTATGTATCTTGACTATTTTAGGAACTGTGATTTTTTTGTATGTCTTTCAAAGCCAGAAAGAAAATTATGTTAATTTACGTATACATTGAGTCTTACTCAGCTACATTCACATTATATTAATCCTATTTTTAATCAAATATAAAGTTTTTACAAAAAACAAAAACAAGTCAACACGCATTGACATTTCAGAAAAGTGTTTTTAAGAGAAAATGTAAATATACAAACTACTGTTTTATAAATTTACTATCTGTATTTAGAAACAGCATGCTACAAACCTGAAGCATGCTGCTTTCAGCATGCTGAAGGTTTTCTAGTTTAATCTGTATTTTGGAACAGTAATAAATCAAGTGTCCTATGTAAGATGATTCTTGTGTGATCATATGAATCTCTGTCAATTAACTCTGTGATATCTATATCAACATAATTATGGATTTAGGGTTGATTTACATTATTATTTTAGATACCTGATACAGTATTTATAATGTGGCAATAAATATTGTTCCACACTGAGTTTCACTGCCAATTGAGAAATTGATTCTCATATTGCAGGGATTTTCATATCATTGTGTACTAATTTTTCCAGATTTTCAATTCCCCTCCTTAGGAGTTCAGGACAACATTTTATAATGTTTATTAATAATTTACATGGAATCAGTAAGAATTTCATTAATGTTTGCTTGCTAATATCTTTATTGTAGATCTCATGAATCAAAAATAGTTATTAAAAATGAGATATAATTGGTCACAGTTTTAACAATGCCAGTATTATTCTTAAAGAGTGTTATCACTTTGAGGCATGAATAAAGTGGATTCTACATTCATTTATTTTGTTTTTCATTCAAATTCACATTTCAGGGCCCCCCAGGTCCTCCCGGTCCCCCTGGTACATCTGGTCACCCTGGTTCCCCTGTAAGTATAGCCATTAGTGGTGTTTTCTTCATTGTTAGAAAAATCAAATTAATATATATTCTGCTATAATTCAACCATTCCAGCATGCATAATCCCAATTAACTAAAGAAGTCATACCAAGAAAATGTTTAAGTCTTCAAAGATGGAATTCCATATTTAATTCCTTTCCACCAACAATTATTAGCAATTAAGACTTTGGTAAAATTAAACCACATTAATTTGCATGTGTTATGGCTTTTAGTCCAAAACCATTCTTTTTGAACTAAAAGCCATACCACATGCAAATTAATGGAATGCAATATATTAACTTCATTCTGATCTGAAAAAATTTTGGTCTCAATATTTATAAACTGGAGTAAAATTTTGCTGATTACATTCACAATCCTGATTTCTTACTGTCAAGACATAAATGAATTATATGAAGATTTTTGTTACTTTTAAAATATTTACATATTCTACTCACTAGGGATCTCCAGGCTACCAAGGCCCCCCTGGTGAACCTGGGCAAGCTGGTCCTGCAGTAAGTAACAATTCAATTTATATTCAATAAGTTGATAATTCTATATGGAACCTACCTTTGTTTTCTCGAACAAGTATAGATCCTTACAAAATGAAGATTACATTTACCTTTAAATGTGTAAATAACAAAAAGCATTTTATCGAGTCTTTTGGACTCTTTCAATTGTTTAGCCATCTTACAGACACTCCTTAATAAGGGAATTCCCTTATGATTAGACATCAAAATAGTCCACTTCCCAGAGCTTATACACATTCTATATATATTAAATATAGGTTTCATTTTTCTGTAACCACTCAGTTCACTCTTACATCTACTCTACTGAAAAATATGTATAATTATATGTATTTACATATGTAAATATGTACATATGTAAAAATGTATGTATGCATATATGTTAGACAGTAACATATGATCTAAGAGAGTCTTCCAGAAGGATATGCTGTGCAAATGAGCAAATAAAATGGAATTATTTAAATTCAATATTTCATGAAATTTAGAAATATATTTATATTTAAACATGTTTAATATTCCAAAAAGTGTAGAAATACATTTGAATTTATGAATACACACATGTAATATCAAATACAGATATATGATGCTTTTAATTTTTATTAACAATAAGTTGATATAATAGATGTATAATATTAACTCAGTAAGTATCATTTTCATTATGTGAAACATTAAAAGTTTTTTCTAAAGGAGGTTCCTTGCCGGAATACATACTGTTTAATAATAAATTGTAACAGAAAAACTTACCAGTCTATTTGTTTTTTACTTCCTTATTTTCAGGGCCCTCCAGGACCTCCTGGTACTATGGGTCCATCTGGTCCTGCTGGAAAAGATGTAAGTTTTTAAAAATTCAATAAGAATACAGCAAAATTTAACTTGGGATATTCTAAACAGCATTTGTTTTATGTCAGAATCCCAGAAGAAAAAAATGTTATTCAAAATATTGTTGTCTTAACAACATTTTAGCTCATACTAATCTTTGAGTAGCTATACAGCATTTGCATACATACATATAGATAGATCTTATTTGTGGAATTCCAAAATAAAACCCCCAAAGTGCTTTTTGACTGTTGAGATGGCTCATCCATTGAATATACTATTTAACTGGAGGAGAAGTAAGCGTTTCTGTGTGCCTCTTGTAATGATGAAATCGATACCACTACTTAATGAACTTGGGAAGTTATAGATACCTTCAATTCTATGGCATTCTTTCTTTCCCTTTTAATTTCCAATAGCAAATTATTTTTACTGGGTTGAGGAAGGGCTATATTATTTCAGTGACTAGAAGCACCTGCATTATCTTTCATAAGCTTATGTCAACTTAAGCTTATAAAAGATGGGAAAGGTCCTCATCACGCCTTCTACCAAGAAAGCTGATCTCAACTATACATTTTGGGTAACCATTTTAATGAGTCCTTCATGAGAAAAATGCAAAGTAATCACTTTGCTTATTGGCTACAATGTATTTTCTCATACATGATCACCTAAGTATTCTTTATTTCTCCACGTAGGGAGAGTCAGGTAGACCTGGACGACCTGGAGAGCGAGGATTGCCTGGACCTCCAGTAAGTCTTCAGCATCTAATAAATTAATCGTAGTAATCTTAGCTTGAAAACTATTATGTAATTTAATTGAATTAAACTTAAAACAGAAAGTGTTTTACTACTAGATTGTGATTCTATTTGAAGGTTCATTAATATTTTTTCATTAATTATTTTTAGGGTATTAAAGGTCCAGCTGGGATACCTGGATTCCCTGGTATGAAAGGACACAGAGTAAGTAGTTTCTACCTTGCTTACAAGGTATCCCATTGGGCTATGTTTACTTGCCTAATGAATTTTACTGGACAATTATGTGCCAAAAAAGGTAATTCTGACAATGAGTTAATTTGGGTTTTTTAAGTTTGCAAAGTTTATTTGTTGACCAAACTAGTCATTGTATGCAAATTAAAGGAGTTGATTTCTAGTGTATAAAATAATCTTGAAATATATAGTTTTCTTACTATCACTATCAGAAAAAATAAAAACCTTTTACGAATTATGGTTTTTATTAACTTAGCATGATTTATAGATTGAGTTGAACAACTTTATTCTATTCAAAACCTTATGTACGTTCAACCAACTGGGCCTAAAACCTATCAACTTAATTATGATAAAATCTATGAAACTCATGTTTGCTACTCTATAGTTAAGGCAACTTTCTTATGAGACTAAATTGCACTTTCTAGTTAGTTCATATTTTCCTGCTGTAAAATCAGTGTGAAATATCTTCAACCCATTTAAACAAGTTTTAAATCATTTAAGGTAATTTTGCAAGTAGTGTTATAAAGATCAATTATAAAAATTCAATGTAAATTTTATCAATCATTCTAGATTATTAACAGATTTTAATAATTTTGCTATTTTTATACACTTTCTAGGGCTTTGATGGACGAAATGGAGAAAAAGGTGAAACAGGTGCTCCTGGCTTAAAGGTAAATCACAACAAAATCATATTTTATAAGTAAATTTATTAACTATTAAAGCTATATTTAAGATTTGCATTGTGAGGCTTAACTTGTTTTCTGAAATTTATCTGAATTTTCCTATTAGGTGTGAATAATTGTAACTAATTGAGATATTAACATTTCCATGAAAACTGATAACTTGAAGAGTCTAGATTAGAAATAGTTGAGCATCTTAGTATAATTTATCAATTACTTCTCTTTAGTCTTTAAGTTTTTAAATACAGAAATTGAGATTTCTGGTAAATAAAATAGTAACAAAAATTAATATTGTTAAAATGTATATCTTTTTCTAGGCTCCGTAAACTTTTCCATGATATTCTATATTTAAAAATCGATAATGTTATCTTCCTCTTATATAAAATGCTAACATATTTTATATTCATCTAGGGCGAAAACGGTCTTCCAGGTGAAAATGGAGCTCCTGGACCCATGGTAATTACGTTTCTTACATATAATGTTCAGTTTTATTACTAACCTCATGGTTACCCAAAACTGGCTTTGCTCCCACCCCAACTGTTCTTACACTTGTTAAGATTAGAGTAAGACCATACTATCAATTTTACTCTGTAGGGTCCAAGAGGGGCTCCTGGTGAGAGAGGACGGCCAGGACTTCCTGGAGCCGCAGTGAGTATTGTTACTAACATTGCACAACTACACTCAAAGTGACAGATCAATGTCTCAGTAAAGTTTCAGGCTGTACAAATATGTTAGGAAAATGACTTTCCTACAAAATCATACTCAAAGATACTGTGATAAAGTTGTGGCTATAGTTAAAAGGAAATAAATAAATGTTTTACAATTATTATCTCTATTGAGAATTTTTGTGTTAACTTTTCATATGCCATTAGAGCCATTTTATCTGCTTTCAGTCCTGAAAACAGAATCCAATCTTTCTACATTTGATCGTTGCTGTATATATCAGAATTGTAACCATTGACTTTAAAATATATCATTAGTAAGCAGATTTTAATGTACTTGAAGAAAATTCAACTCACTTGAGTCAGAATTTTAGTCAAAATATTATTCATGACCAGTCATTCAGAATTAAAAAGATATTTGATGTAAACTTCTCTTTATAGGGTGCTCGGGGTAATGACGGTGCTCGAGGCAGTGATGGTCAACCAGTAAGTAACTTTGTATCTAACTCTTATTTGCTTCAGGATAAAGAGAAATTATGGATTGTGGATTATTTAATATTTTATAAATATCAACTCAGGTATATACATATATATATGTGTGTGTATCTAGTACACACATTAGCATCTTTAAAATTTAAAAAGTGAAAATATATTGTAGTCCCAATATTCAATATTGTATATATACATGTGATTAAAACTGGCACTGAGCCCACAAACAAATCTAGGTTCTGACACTCATTCTACTTGACCAACTGCTAACATTTGAATGGTGCTCTCAATGTTAGTTAATATCCAATATAAGACATGGCACTTAAAAGAGCCCTACAAAATGGATACAATAGATATTATGTCCATTTTTAAACTGGAGTACGAAAGCTTCAGGGAAAAGTAACCTGCACTAAGTCACAGAATTCATGGCAAAGTAGGGAGAAGCCAAAACTTTCTAACTTTAGATTTCACTCTCTTCTTATTTTACCATATTGTTTCTCCACATAATATCCATAAAATATAAATATCATTTTAATCTGCATAAATATCTTCTTTACTTTATATGTGCTCACTTATTTACTAGTATGTCAGCTTTCGTTTATTTGAAAAAGAGCTCTTGAAATTGTATTTAATTTTTTCAGGGCCCTCCTGGTCCTCCTGGAACTGCCGGATTCCCTGGATCCCCTGGTGCTAAGGTAAACATGTGTTTCTATAGAAGGGTATAAAAATATTTTGGAGACAACAGAAAATCATTAGATTGCTTCTTGCAACTGATTTTTTTTAATCAGTCAAATGGATAGCATTTATCTATACATGTCTTAAAAGCCCTATTCTTGATTCTAAAAAAGGTGTCCCTAGCATTCAACTATCTTGACATTTCTTCTGATGCCTTCTCTCTTTCCCCAGACTCTTTCCAGGAAACAGATAACACAGTCACACACATAGTTATCATTTTTCTCTGCCTTTATGATTAATGATTCCTTGCTTTACTGGCAGTAACCTTTGGGATGTGTGTTTAAACAGAACTGAAGAGTGAATTGGCTAAGTGAATAGAAGTGGTAAGAGAAACTGACTACATAAAGTTTTACCATTAGGGTGAAGTTGGACCTGCAGGGTCTCCTGGTTCAAGTGGCGCCCCTGGACAAAGAGGAGAACCTGGACCTCAGGGACATGCTGGTGCTCAAGGTCCTCCTGTAAGTGTGGCAGTTGAAGGAAGAGTGCAGCTTCACTTACTCCGTGAAAGCATGTGCTTCAATACGGCTATCAATGAAAATTACTTTGAAAAAAAGTTGCTTAGAGCCCTACAACGATCCTCCTGTGATACATATTGATTTGATTAGTGATTAAAATGATAGTTTTCGACTGTTGTACTAGTCTATAATTCATGATTTTTTATGTATATATAAAAGAATAGAGGGTAGTTTTCTGATGTTTTCAACAATGTGCCCCAAACTAATCACCAATCATAAAAACTCAGAGAAGAACCAAACTCAAAATCTCTCCTATTTATGTATTGTTTAATAATTTATACCAAGTACATATTATCTCTAATTTATTTAGATAATGATTCTTCTGACTACATTTCATATGTGTGTTACAGTTGGAGGATTCACCTAATTTCTACAAAGCCTAACACTCACCCATAAATTTATTTTCATACAAACAACTTCAAATATATACGAACTATTTGCATTACTATTAATACATTATCTGTTTTTTGTATACTTAGGGCCCTCCTGGGATTAGCGGTAGTCCTGGTGGTAAAGGCGAAATGGTAAGCTGCCCCCCACTATTCACCCTTACCTCATCCACACATTACTGGCTTCTTTTACATTTTGTGTGACAATAGATTTGTGATATTTAAGTGAGATATTCAGAAAAGAACATTCAAGTTTGGCTAATGTTAGTGTCTGGTTTGTTCTTAGGGTCCTGCTGGCATTCCTGGAGCTCCTGGACTGATCGGAGCCAGGGGTCCTCCAGGACCACCCGGTGCTAATGGTGCTCCTGGACTGCGAGGTGGTGCAGTAAGTTCTCTTGTTTTTTTTCTCTGTTGCCTGAAAGTTATAGTTTAATTCCAACAACAAAAACTTAATAGCAAACTTTTTGCTCCTGTTCAGTTGAATTTATATTGATTTCATTCTTGTCTTATAACTGAATTTTGTGTTATTGGTGACGATTTTGTTAGTCGAATCTTCCCTGTTTTTCAACCAAGACTTTGTTATACTTTAGGGTGAGCCTGGTAAGAATGGTGCCAAAGGAGAGCCAGGACCACGAGGTGAACGCGTAAGTATTACTGCAACAGATCTGGTTATTTCTTGGGAAACTACAACATAATTAGAAAGTAAACAGGTAAAACTTTGAAGTAAATTCTTTATTTTACCTTTTTCTTTTCTTTAGGGTGAGGCTGGTACTCCAGGTATTCCAGGAGCTAAAGGTGAAGATGGCAAGGACGGATCACCTGGAGAACCTGGTGCAAATGGGCTTCCAGGAGCCGCAGGAGAAAGGGTATGGTTTCCATGGGGCATTAAAAAAAAAAAAAAAAAACCAGCATCACTGTCATCTACATAAACCTCAGGGTGAAATAGCCAATATTTCTTATGTTGAGTGCTCAATGGCAAATATTGTTTAAAGCATTTGTAACTTAAAAATATTATTTGCCACTCTATGAAAAAGAATTACAATCTTTTGGACTGAAATATTTGTCTTTCATTATTGTCAGGGTGCCCCTGGGTTCCGAGGACCTGCTGGACCAAATGGTGTTCCAGGAGAAAAGGTAAATAACTTTAGTTTCTATATTCCTAAATGCTAGCACCACAAATAGGTATTTCTTCTATGCAATTTCCCATTAATGAAAGCCTAAATATCTGAAAAACATATATTGGAGCTAAAAAACATTCCTAATGTAAAACAACAATTGAGTCTTCTGTTCAACCAGTTTAAGCCACTTACTTACCCTCTATGAGAATCCTTCACTTATCTGTTAATTGGAAAGCATTTATCTGAGCATCATTGCAAGAGTACAATAAACTAAAATGCCTGAAAGGTCTTTAAAAAGTTATATGCAAATATTTTATATCATTAAGATATTTGATTTTAGATGCACAAAATATGTTTTTAACCACACTAAATATTGTTTTTTTAAGCATGTGATGTTCACACAGTTGCTTCAAAATTTTTTCAGTATGGCAATCTAAGCTAAGATAATTGATTTTACATAGAAATTTTTCAGCAACACATCACCCCTTTTGAAAAGTCCAAATGATGTTCTCTATTTGTAACCAAAATATTGTTGATATCTAGGTTAGTGAAGGCTATGTTAATTTTTTTTATTTCTTTCACTAACTAGGGTCCCGCTGGAGAGCGTGGTGCTCCAGGACCTGCAGGGCCCAGAGGAGCAGCTGGAGAACCTGGCAGAGATGGTCTCCCTGGAGGTCCAGGCATGAGGGTACAGAGAAACATTTGTTTGAATGACAATTTAATTTAGTAAGAAGAAATATAAGACAAATGAAGATAGATCAAAAGTAACTTAAATCAATCAGATTACATCTTTTGTAAGGCCCAAAACAAAACAAAATTATTTTAAGTTAACTAAAGCCAGGATAGTTCAAGGAGAACAGAGCAGAACATAGAACACTTACCTAAGATTCTTTATAGACAGAGAAAAGATGTGCAAATCTGAGGACTTCGCATGTAAATGAAAATATCAAAATTGTACAAATAGTATATGTTGCATTTTTTTTATGATTTCATTTTGAATCACCTAACAACTGACTTCTTTACTTCAGGGCATGCCCGGAAGTCCAGGAGGACCAGGCAGTGATGGGAAACCAGGGCCTCCCGTATGTACATTTTTAAAATCTCATTTTAAAAGGCCAGTTAAAATGGAATGTATATGTTGGCTTATCCTTGATGATATTATCTTTATCAAACCTTTATTAAGGTAATGTTTTTCTCATTAGGGTAGTCAAGGAGAAAGTGGCCGACCAGGTCCTCCTGGGCCGTCTGGTCCCCGAGGTCAGCCTGGTGTCATGGGCTTCCCTGGTCCTAAAGGCAATGATGTGAGTTTCCTCATTAATTTATTCAATAAATATTTGACAGGAGGGCTTTTATTTTCCATATGGAGTGTAGAGATGGTCAAAGCTCAGTCTCCCCTTCAAAGCATGGAGGAGTATATGAAAATAAAATCGTATGTAGGAAGGGAGCTGACTATATAATTGGTTATGGTTGTACGAGTATATATGGAGCAGGCAGATAAAAAATATGAGACAATGATATGATGAGTTATTAGTAAATACTGACCACTTCTTCTTTAGGGTGCTCCTGGTAAGAATGGAGAACGAGGTGGCCCTGGAGGACCTGGCCCTCAGGTATGTAGCTTTCATCAGTTTATTTCTAGCCTTCAAATAGATGCATTCATCTCTAACCTTATCTAATTTGTATTATTTCTACTTCCCTAACTGCTCTTGTTTTTATTGTTTTTAGGGTCCTGCTGGAAAGAATGGTGAAACTGGACCTCAGGGACCCCCAGGGCCTACTGTAAGTTTACTCACATAAAATTGGAGATGAAAATAGGGTGGA
Source organism: Aotus nancymaae (assembly GCF_030222135.1). Classification (NCBI taxonomy): domain Eukaryota; kingdom Metazoa; phylum Chordata; class Mammalia; order Primates; family Aotidae; genus Aotus; species Aotus nancymaae. Next base: position 44,086,238 of record NW_026988419.1, on the reverse strand, counting down.
GGAGGGGCAGGAGGAATGCTTCAAAAATTACATGATCTCTGACACTGTGTTATTATAGCTTACTAAAGCAATGATGAAACTTGCTGATCTAGTTATCTGGCTAAATGCTGGCACTGAGTTTAGAGCTTACATGTGTGCTTTGGGCCCAGATCCTCCCATTTCTTCACATCACTACTTTTAAAATGAAGCAACAGGCCTGTTGAAGTGGATACTGTAGACTAAATACAAAAGGATGTTTATAATAAAGTGTATCATTATACTTTTCCAGGGGCCTGGTGGTGACAAAGGAGACACAGGACCCCCTGGTCCACCGGGATTACAAGTAAGAGCTTGTTTTTAAATGTCATGGCATACCTGACTGTTCAAATTGTGTCCCTAATAGATTATAAATTATCTGAAGCTTAATCTGTGAGTCTGCCTTTCACCTGAAAATAAAATGTCAGGCAATATTAATAGATAGGCATATCTTCCATCTCCATTCCAGAGTACATTAATAAGTTATTTAGAAGAATTAATGAAACTCATATAATTCTATTTGCTTATACTTATTTTTATTATAACGTAAATCTATATAGCCAAATCTATCATGCCATGCTTGTCAATACATTTTTATATGTAGCAACTGAAAGAACAGAGAGAGATGAACATGGATTTGTAAGATATGATTATCACGTATGTGTCACTGGATTTTGAGTGGCACAATGCTTCTACCCCTAAAAAGAACACTGAAAATGTTTTTTTAATATCTTTCAGAAACACGTGTACATATGAGAAGCTTTTCTATAAGCCATGTTTGAAGTAATTACCTGATGCAATCATGATTCTTTCTAGGGCTTGCCTGGAACAGGTGGTCCTCCAGGAGAAAACGGAAAACCTGGGGAACCAGTGAGTAACATTTCATTTTTCAAAACTCAGAAACTGAAGGAATACATAATAATTGTTTGTCAACTATTAACTTTTTACATTTCTTATGCCGTGATATCTGAGATTTAACATTTAATTTTGAAATATTATCAAAACAAAGACAAATTATTTAAAATATAACTATTATATAGAGTTTGAATTTTTCCATAGAGTTCATAGTTTCAAGATTTGAAAAATTCTATAATATGCCAACATAACAAATGCATATTTTGCTTATACTTACATAAAATGCATTCTGATGTGGGTCTTACCATATAATGCCAACCTCCTAGGGTCCAAAGGGTGATGCCGGTGCACCTGGAGCTCCAGGAGGCAAGGTAGTATTTCAATTTATTCTCTAACTTCTTCAGTATGTTATAGAGCAATTGATTAGTGGTATATTTTTAGTATATCAAGCCAAAATACTCTTTCTTTAAAAGAGCATTGTTGCAAATGTTTGATAAGTATGCTTAGAGAAACTCAAGACATTTGCAATACATTAAATTTGCTTTAATCTGGAAAGTCCAATTCTCTGACATTCATCATCACTACAGAATCAAATACAGACTTAAAATTTCAAATGGAAAATACTGCCAATATGTTGATTCTATGTAGGAAAACTATTCTTATAAAAGAACTTTAAAATGTTGCCCTTGTGACTAAGATAGTATGTGTTTCAACGACAGCTCACACTTAAGCAGACTAAGTATCCAGGTTCTCTTTTATACACTCTTTTAAGTGTCCAGTTCCCACTCAGCTGATCAACTATTTATAAGTTACAAATTTCCAAATTGTTCACAATTTAAGGTGCAATTTAAGGTGTTTCGGTTTTGGCTTTGGGTTTTCTAATATGGTTATATACATATTTTTATCACAGGGTGATGCTGGTGCCCCTGGTGAACGTGGACCTCCTGGACTGGCAGGGGCCCCAGGACTTAGAGGTGGAGCTGGTCCTCCTGGTCCCGAAGGAGGAAAGGTACCTTCACATAATTCCATTCACCTGGGTTTTAAAAATGCATTTGGTTTCCTTCTGATCATTTATTATTTCTCACTTATTTTCAGGGACCTGCTGGTCCTCCTGGGCCACCTGGTACAGCTGGTAGTCCTGGTCTGCAAGGAATGCCTGGAGAAAGAGGAGGTCCTGGAAGTCCTGGTCCAAAAGGTGACAAGGTATTGACATGTTTTCTCTTAATTATTCAATAAATCAGACATTGTAGGTTTTTAAAAAAGCAACACTCCTGGAAAGTAATTAACTCTATTTTCAAAATTAATGTTATCATTTTATAGTAAGTGCAATTAAGAGGGATTCCTAGAGCAACAATGAATTAGAACACCCAATGTATATATCAACGAATGCTAAGGGTTACTCCTTCTTGGCCAGTTTTCTCTGAATATACTTTGAATCTGATGACATTGGATGTTATTTGACAGGGTGAACCAGGCGGTGCAGGTGCTGATGGTGTCCCAGGGAAAGATGGTCCGAGGGTAAGTATTTGCAGTGAGGAGAAGCAGGCCTTATGTATATGTTATATGGGACAGTCTTGCACTTCAACATTTATTTTTTCCAAAAACTACTCCAGATAAATTAGATAGTTTACCACATTTTGAGCATGAAAAAACTCAAATGACTTGATTTATAATTAAATTCTTGGTTTATATCTATGGCTACCTGATAGGTCTACAGTGATCAAAGAATGAAAAAAAACTTTAAAAGTATGAACGGTCACAAACTAGCATTTGTAAGTCACTAAAATCTGAAATAATCACCAAATTTAAGATGATCAATGCTGCTCATTAAGAAACTAAAAGTCATCAAAATTCAGTATAATAAATACTCCTCATTAATAGACTTTATATTAAAAGTTATAATAGTATGATGATTCTCACTATGGAACAGTATTTAGCAACAAAAAGGGATGAACAGTTGATGTACACACAGCAAATTGTACAAACCTCAAGGACAACACACTCAGTGAAAAACGTTCAGTCTCCATGGGATACATACTGCCTAATTCCATTCCTGTAATATTTACAAAATAACATCCCTTTAGAGCTGTAGAACAGATTAGTGGTTGTCAATAGTTAGCAATGAGAAAGAGAGAGATGAATGTGGCTATGGAGATGTGACATAAGGGAGTCGTATGGTGACTGAACATTTGAGTATCTTGATTGTGTGGTAATCATGCAAGTCTACCCATGGAATAAAATTCTATATAGCTGCATACACATACACACATGAATGAGTGTGTGTATCACTGGTGAAATCTGAGCAAGCTCTATGGATGGTATCAATGTCAATTTCCTAGTTTTAATATTATACTATAGTTGTGTAAGATGTTAACATTAGGGGAGGCTAGGAGAAGGATGCACAGAAAGTCCCTGTATGTTTCTTTGCAACCTCCTGTGAATCTATAATTCAAACAAAAAGTCAAAACCAAAACAAAAAACATATTCTAAATATGATTATAATTAAGTCAGTTAATACATTTATATAAGTTACCTTAAAGAAATTCATAACTACTTCACTTTTGACAGACTAAATAGATAAGCCGTCATTCAAGAAAAAAATAAAAAAGGCTCAATACTTATGTAATATAAGTAAAACTACTATTTGGAAATTTCAAGTTGAAAGATTTAATATGTACAATAATACTTTGAGAAAACATTTAAATTATCAATCAATTGAATAAAGAAATGCACTTTAAAAAGACATTACTGGAAGATCTTACATGACATCCTATTTATCTTCTACAATAGAGATAAAGATAAATGAATCAATAAACCACTGCTGAATCCTATTTTCTTCTGGAGTCATCCCCAAAGAGTCTTGTATTTACTGAGCTCTGCAGTATTTACACATTGAGTGAAAAGCATTGCATTCAAGCCATAAAAAATTTAAAAATTACGTTATCTAGTTTGCTGGATATCTATGTCTATACACTCACTAATTATTACCAAAAAAAGTTGTATCTTCAAAATCAAAACGTATTTTTATTTTCTCTAGGGTCCTACTGGTCCTATTGGTCCTCCTGGTCCAGCTGGCCAGCCTGGAGATAAGGTAACACTTAGTACTCTCTGGAAATAAAAAGAAACTATCTGTGTCTTTTGGATGCAAGACAGTGTGACATTGTTTCTCTTTTTCCAGGGTGAAGGTGGTGCCCCCGGGCTTCCAGGTATAGCTGGACCTCGTGGTGGCCCTGTAAGTGTTAAAGACATTCTCAACATATTTTTAACCCCATACAGACAGTAGCTTCTTACACTTCCCTTTTTAGCAATTCTGCCCTGGGTTCCTTGAGCCTCAATTTGGAGATAACTATCTTCAGGAACCATATAGCATGCAAGGGAATGTTAAATTTTTAAAATCTAAAATTCACAAGAGACCATTTTAAATCAGGATTTCTTTCCTAAATAACCGGAAAAATATAGAAATTGTACAAGTAGTATATGTTTGTAATTAGGAATGTCTTAATGTATAGAATCTCTGCCTGAGACTTCTTTTCGATTTAAAATTGTTGACCTTCAGGATTTAACACTCTGGAAAGATATTTAGTAAATGTTTTTTAAAAATAAATCAGTTAATTTTTCAATTGAGCCTCTACCATATATTGAAATACATAAATATCTATATATATAATTAAATCTGTTAAATACTTTAAAATTCTCAAACTATTTTTCTTGCAAATACTATCACAGTAGGAGGCAGAAGGAATCTGTGGTTCTAATAATGGCCAATCACAATTTTGTTGTGAAATGGAAAAGTCTTCAGAAGTTTATTCATTACTCTGCACATTTCCTGCTTAAAGGAAAGAAAAGATAAGATGATAATAGACATTTCCTGCTTAAAAGAGATGATGCACACTCCCCTCGGGATGTCTTCACTGTGACTAAGAAGGATATTTTTCTCTTCAGGGTGAGAGAGGTGAACCTGGCCCTCCAGGACCTGCTGGCTTCCCTGGTGCTCCTGTAAGTGTGAACATTTACACGTACATGACTCATAGCCCAGAACCTCTATCTTGCTGAAAAATCACAAAAGTACAGTCAAGTTTGGGTTCTAGTCCCATTTTAGCCAGTCATTCCTTATAAGATTATTGTACCCCTATTTTTATTTGACTTTACTCCTATTGTCACTCTTTAAAAGATGAAAATAAAAACACCTGTCCTGCCTTTATGACTGGGTAATGAACTAAAGCAGCACCGTAGATTTAAATGCACTCTGAATTTTTGTGAGTTCGTCCATTATAAAGTGGTACTAATTAAAATTTGCTCTTAAATCCAGTCTTTCTCAAATAAATTTACCGGTGCTAATTTTCAAATGCTTAATCCTTAGAGAGACTTCCTCACTATTGGCAAATAACGTACAGTTTATGCTTTCTTAGTCGTGTTCTTTGATCATGAAAATATTTTGATTGCCTTTGTTTTGTCATGTCTTCAGAGAGCCTTATTTTGAAATTTTATTTCAACTCCTTCCATCTGAAGACTTCTCTATTCTGAAGAAAAATAATAATAAGCCAAGTGAATCATAAAGAATGTCAGCTGAGAGATTGTTGCTGTTGTTGCATGTAGGGACAAAATGGTGAACCTGGTGGTAAAGGAGAAAGAGGGGCTCCAGGCGAGAAAGGTGAAGGAGGCCCTCCTGGAGTTGCAGGACCCCCTGGAGGTTCCGGACCTGCTGTAAGTTCTCGCCTGTCTATCTATTTATCTATCATCTGTATATCCCTCTCTCTCTCCCTCTCCTCCATCTCTAAGTGCTAAGTGTTCTAATGGAAAAACACAGAAGTTTATCAGTAATTTAATACTTTATACTGAGATAGCATGTCATAGTGGCAAGAGTAAAACCTTTATATGAACATAGCCGAAGTTTGAATCTCGGCACTAGCAGCCTAAATGTTATTTTAACCTCTTCACAGTTACTGGTTTTCAAAGGCTTAATCCTTTCCCCAAATTTTGATGTTGGTGCTATAATTATCTATCTTCCTTCCATTTCATATAGGGTCCTCCTGGTCCCCAAGGTGTCAAAGGTGAACGTGGCAGTCCTGGTGGACCCGTAAGTATTGATTCTCTTCACTATTATTCTCTAAACTATTACTGAAATGCATTCATTGATATTAACATATATAAAAGCTGCATTTGAGACACTAGATCCATAAAGAGGAAGCAAAAATTGTAATCGCTCATTCATACATGAGTTATATGTAAATTCCAAGGGGAAAAAGCAAACCATGAGTGAATTTCAGGTACAATGCAGATCATACCACATGTTGTATTTTTTATTTGTTGTATAGCTATTTGTTCTACTTTTGAAATTCAAAACTATATTACCATTTCACAGGGTGCTGCTGGCTTCCCTGGTGCTCGTGGTCTTCCTGGTCCTCCTGGTAGTAACGTAAGTATGTTTTAAAGTCTTTTCTCATCATATACTTCGGAAAGAGCATTCATATATGTATAGGATGAGAAACTTACACATTGCTACTTATTTCTCTATTAAGTCTCAAATAAAATTATTTGAAGTAAAAAAGGAATGAAAAAAGTGCATTTTTATTATGAATATTCAAATTTCAAACAATTCTTTGTAGGGTAACCCAGGACCCCCAGGTCCCGGTGGTTCTCCAGGCAAGGATGGGCCCCCAGGTCCTGCGGGTAACACTGGTGCTCCTGGCAGCCCCGGAGTGTCTGGACCAAAAGGTGATGCTGGCCAACCAGGAGAGAAGGGATCACCTGGTGCCCAGGGCCCCCCAGTAAGTAACTTCATTTTTTTTATTGATTGACAGTACTATTTTGGTTTTTATCACAAACTGATTAGAGAAAAGCATTGTCACATAAAGATGAGCTAAGTCTTCATTATCTGTATTAGGGAGCTCCAGGCCCACTTGGAATTGCTGGAATTACAGGAGCACGGGGTCTTGCAGGACCACCAGGCATGCCAGGTCCTAGGGGAAGCCCTGGCCCTCAGGGCGTCAAGGTGAGTATAGTCGTTTTTCACTACACTCTTGCTTTCTTTGGTAGCCTTCGGAGATCACTTAACCATATCCAGGATGAAAGGTTCTCCTGTCATTGGGGTACCAAGTAGCCAAAAAATTATTTTTTAAATATTTTTAGATTTTTCAAAGCATATATTTTATTAAATGGTTCCAGAACACAAAAACAGGACACATCACAGACCAACCTTGAATATAGACACAAATAAATTATTATAACAGAAAAATCTTGCCATCTCAAACACCTCTTTTAGGAAACTTATGAATATTCTTCAATTTATTGACTGTCAGTTTTAAAGGGGGAAATGGTGTTAGCTTATAGATCTAGGAAACTCTTTCATTGATGCCTGTTATCCATCTATTCAAGTCGTCTTGCATTCCTGGCTCTTATTCACTAGTGTTATATTCTTATAATATTCTAGTGCTTAGCATCTAAAACATTCATTTGGTAAATAGAGTAATAAAATTGCATTTTTATTAGGGCTCATAGTATGACACTTTAAGCACTTATTTCAACAAAATGTTATATAATATTGTCATAAAATTAATATTTAACATTTAAGTGTATTCAGTTGATATGATATTTCTAGTAAGTATATATTCTTAAGATAGAGACAAATAACCTAATTTTAATGGTCTCCATAAATCTAGTTTCATAATGGCTCATTATTATTTTTTTCTTGTAATACTCATGTCTATGTATATATCTCATATTAGAATGTACAGTATTCTGAATTAGATAATCAATGTAACTTTTCAGCCCTTTGGCATCCAGAGTCACTGGGCAAGTTAGGAAATGCAAGAGGCTTACTCCCCCAAACTTTTTCCTCATAGCTGGTATAGTTTTAATTTTACAGTTCAATAAAAATTGAATAAAATAAGATTTTTTTCCTGAAAATAAAGATATCTGGTAACACCATATTAATTGATTTCTTAAGTTAAAACGAAATATCTTTCATTTCTTTGTATACAGGGTGAAAGTGGGAAACCAGGTGCTAACGGTCTCAGTGGAGAACGTGGTCCCCCTGGACCCCAGGGTCTTCCTGGTCTGGCTGGTACAGCTGGTGAACCTGGAAGAGATGTGAGTAGCCATGTTCAACCAGCTGTGTTCTGGAACCAGTAGGAAATGTTCAACCAGCCAGGTAGAATTTGATAATTTATTTAAGCAAAGGTGAAATTGAGCCTTAATGTTTGTGAGTGTAAATATGGCCTAATAACAGAAATTCTTTCATTACAGCTTAGAATAGGCTTAAAGGCCCCTGTTCATTAATATTTACCCAGTGAATAATCATTAGTGGAGAAAATATTATCTCTAACTAAATTAGGAAAAAAGTTAATAGAGAGAACCACAATTTACATGTTTTCTGAGTGAAAATGTTCTGCAGTATCTGTGATCAGTCTTTTATTAATTTTAAATAATTTTAAATTAATATTATTTATAATTGACAAATCATAATTGTATACATTTATGAGGGACAATGTGATGCTTTAATATATGTATACAAGGTAGAATGATTAAAGCAAACTAATTTTTAAACTATAGATTTCCATTAACAGTTTAGATCACTATTTCTAAACTTTTACTTATTAGAGGTCTGTTAAGACTCTTTTTGGATATTATTTTTGTAATCACCTCTCCTCCTCTCGCCCTGTGAAATTTTGGTACCACAAACATACTAAATATCTGTTTGGATATTGTGACCCTTTGAAAGACCACACTTCATTGTAATATCTAAGAAATTTTACCCCTGAGAACCAATTTTCACCCCCTTGAAAACTATATTGCCCTGTTGACAATGCATGGCTTAAATGGCATTTTGGAAGGTTTCAAGAAACTTTATTTCCTTTCTCATTTTTTAATCAGGGAAACCCTGGATCAGATGGTCTTCCAGGCAGAGATGGATCTCCTGGTGGCAAGGTATAATAAACACATATGCAGTAGTTTTGTGTAATTAAAAAAAGTGATCATCATGTTTATTTTGGACCTGTGAAATTGTTCACAGGGTGATCGTGGTGAAAACGGCTCTCCTGGTGCCCCTGGCACTCCTGGTCATCCAGGCCCACCCGGTCCTGTCGGTCCATCTGGAAAGAGTGGTGACAGAGGAGAAACTGTGAGTTCCTAGGAGCAGCATCTCTTGTTTGTCTATTTCCTTCAATAAAGACATTTGTAGGTAGAAGATAGAATGTCAGATCTGCTAACCAAAATATCATTTATTTTACAGTTTTAATGCCAATTGTTCCTTGGAAAAATGTGTTAATAAGGAAATACCAGAAGTACCTGGCAGTAGTCAATGAAGAATTCATTACTAAAACCCAAAATCATATTAATCAGACCAACTATCTATTTGCTGGGTGAATGTAGGGCCAAATTAACAGGGCTCTTGTGTAGCTTTTCTGTTTAGATTCCTATAAAGCTGTAAACAGGGCTTCAGGACTTTGAAGGAAAAACAATATTAACTTCCAATAATTGCATGCATACTATAATTCTATCCTAATGAAATTATTTACTTTTGAAAACAAAGTTGTGTCAGCACATAAAAATAATTCCGTGTATGTTAGCTCATTTGAATGTTTTCATCTTAGGGTCCTGCTGGCCCTGCTGGTGCTCCTGGTCCTGCTGGAGCCCGAGGTGCTCCTGTAAGTTTTGTCACATGTTATTTTGTTGTTTTTTTGTGGTTTGTTTTATTTTGTTTTTAAACTCATTCTACAGGCAGGAAAAATTTTATTTTCTGGCATGTTCATGAACAAAGGATGAGAAAAAGAAAAAAAAATCTATATATACATATAGATATATATATGTATTTATGGAACAACTGTAAACTCTCCTTTGATGATGATAATATGGAAAACAGTTCAGGATCTAAACGTTCTTTGGAGCCAAGGATAGAAATATCAGTTGTTAGGGTTCCATGCAATTATCAGTCCAAAATTAAAACAACCACAAAAACAATCTCATTTCATATATCAAGTGTCTGTTGATGGGGGACTTTTTAGCTGATAGAAAGCCATAAAATATAATTATTATAAATTCTATTTTATTTTTCCAATATGTATGTGTGTATATGACTTCAATTCAAAATGTGTTTCTAAAGGGTCCTCAAGGCCCACGTGGTGACAAAGGTGAAACAGGTGAACGTGGCGCTAGTGGCATCAAAGGACATCGAGGATTCCCTGGTAATCCAGGTGCCCCAGGTTCTCCAGTAAGTGCATTCATTTTGTTGGAAAATCCCTTCAATGTATAACTGACAAATTTTAGAGATTAAGAGAAGAAAGCTTTCCATCTCTAAAAGAATGTGCTAGAAGAGATGAGAAATTGACTTGAGGGCTAATTCGAAACAACGATCAACATGAAACAATGGGGAGATTAAAGAAAGAAAAAAAATTCATCATAATCCCCACGTTTCTTAATCTGATCTTGAATGCAGAGTTTCCCAAAGTTTTTTAAGGCCTTCACTCATATGCACACTTCCTTTCCTTCCAGGGTCCTGCTGGTCACCAGGGTGCAGTCGGTAGTCCAGGACCTGCAGGCCCCAGAGTAAGTAGCACAGAAAGATGTTAGAGGTCCACGTGTTTAAAATGTCTGCACTTCAGAAAGATATTCTAGCATTGTGGTATCATGATACTTTTTTAGGGACCTGTTGGACCCAGTGGGCCTCCTGGCAAAGATGGAACCAGTGGACATCCAGGTCCCATTGGACCACCAGGGCCTCGAGGTAACAGAGGTGAAAGAGGATCTGAGGTAAGACATCACTTATACGCATGTGTATTTAATTTGCTGTAAGCTTCCAATTTTCAGAAACACTGTGCATTATCTTTAAACTGAAATAGACACAAGGCAATCACTCAATTTAAAAACTGAACAATGACTTTAAGACATTCTCCATCACATTAAAAATTTTTCTACCACACTATAACAGGAGAAAAATATCTTTTTTATAATTTGATGAAGTAACCATGGTATCAGAATAATGACATCTGCCCAAGTTACCAAATGAACCCATGCCACACTGCTATCACACTAGAGATCTCGGAATTACAACATTCATAATTATTTGCATTTATGTAGTGCCTTTCACTTCTCAAACAGCTTCTCTGGTTACTATTTTGTTAATGATACCATCACTCATAATACTGTCTATCCCATGCCTTTGGGGTAAATGACATAAAAACTATTATCCCAACAAATTACATGCCCTTTTGTCATGTCAATATTAGAGTCATAGCTCATGGGTATTTACTTACGTCATTCATCCAGAAGGAAGAATGATAGAGAAAACTTGTGCTCTGACACTACTGATTCTTACATAGTGGAATAACACCTTTCTTGGTAATGAATTGTAGTTATTATAAATCAGTGATCACGTTACCCTAGAAGCACCCAAATAAACCTTTAGTAAAATAATTATGATGACACAATGAGTGAATGATTTGAATTATTTTTAAGTCATTTTCTTGGACTGGCATTGTATTCTTAGATTGGTGACCAAACAAGCATACCTCAATGATTCATGTTTTACTCATTCTAGGGCTCCCCAGGCCACCCAGGGCAACCAGGCCCCCCTGGACCTCCTGGTGCCCCTGGTCCTTGCTGTGGTGGTGGAGCCGCTGCCATTGCTGGGATTGGAGGTGAAAAAGCTGGCGGTTTTGCCCCATATTATGGAGATGAACCAATGGATTTCAAAATCAACACCGATGAGATTATGAATTCACTCAAGTCTGTTAATGGACAAATAGAAAGCCTCATTAGTCCTGATGGTTCTCGTAAAAACCCTGCTAGAAACTGCAGAGACCTGAATTTCTGCCATCCTGAACTCAAGAGTGGTATGTTTGGGAGTCTTTCATCTTAATGGCAACAGGATTACAGAGAAAGCTGCTTAGATTAGAATGAGAAAGAAAAAACATTCACTTTCAATGGAAAGCTGAAATAGTACTTTAAGAAAGTTTACTTAAAGAAAGTAAACTTTGCAGATATAAAATATAATATAAATAACTTCAGAATATGCCAAATATAGAAAGATATAAAAATAATTTTGTAGAAGTTGTAATATAAATCATAAGTTATTTGAGTATAAAGTAACATATCATTTTTTTCTCAGGATTAAAGATACATAAATTGATAGAGACAATTGTGATCTGATTATTGCAATATTTACTACTAATAATTATCTAATTACTATATTTTTTAATTAAACACATGAAAAATTTCAGAATACTGTACAAAATTAAATAGAATATTATAACATTTTAAGGTTTTACATATATTGGGTTAAATATTTCTGTAAAGCAAAATTATTTCAGGTTTTCAATTATCTTGTATGGAACATTGCCTTTAATAGGAGTCATTTCTATAAATTAATTAAAATAGGAGACAAGCATCAATCATAGGGACTTCAGCTTTAGAGCTATTGGAATAAATCTAGGTTAGACAACCAGCTTATATTGTTAAGGAAGATTACATATAATAATTATTTTTTTAATAAAAAAGGAGAGACTTTTGCAAATATTATACAACGAGAAGGTCTTAGCTTAGTGTATCATCCTTATTAGAAACCATGATGCTACATTTTATTTCAGTGCTTTCTATAGACATAGCTAACTCTTTTACCTCACCAATTTTAATCAAAAAGTCTGTCTATCATTCTATACATAAAATGCAGACACATTAGCAGTCAACATTAGAAATGCTTTTACAGGTAAACGAACAAAATCATTTTATTAATGGATTTTATAACCAAATCCCATTCTTCTTTTTGTGACTATTCAGGAGAATATTGGATTGACCCTAACCAAGGATGCAAATTGGATGCTATCAAGGTATTCTGTAATATGGAAACTGGGGAAACATGTATAAGTGCCAGTCCTTCGAATGTTCCACGGAAACACTGGTGGACAGATTCTGGTGCTGAGAAGAAACACGTTTGGTTTGGAGAGTCCATGGATGGTGGTTTTCAGGTAAGAAAGGATATACCTTTTTTTAAATAAGTCATCACTATTTTCTTTTTGTTCTTCCTATATGTTTGTCACAAAGCAAAGTTATTAAGTTGGTGCAAATGTAACTGTGGTTTTTGCCTTTGAAAGTGACAGCAAAAACCACAATTATATTTGCTCCAACCTAATAACTAATAACTAGAAGAGCTCAAATGATTTTATATAGCCAGGCAACTATACTTTTATAATCTTATTGTCAATAAAATCTAAGCTATATTAAATTATTTTTGTATGCAGATACCTTTCTTTCACATCTTAAGACCTTTTTTACTCTGGCATGCAATAAAAAATATGTTCACACATAAAATATCACACATAAAATATATAAAAAGCCCATACTACAATATGCATGCACATACTACTTGAATCCCTCGCATGCAGTTGCAGCTAAAATGGTTGACCTGGTTTATTTGTTTCCTATTCCAGTTTAGCTATGGCAATCCTGAACTTCCTGAAGATATCCTTGATGTGCAGCTGGCATTCCTTCGACTTCTCTCTAGCCGAGCCTCCCAGAACATCACATATCACTGCAAAAATAGCATTGCATACATGGATCAGGCCAGTGGAAACGTAAAGAAGGCTCTGAAGCTGATGGGGTCAAATGAAGGTGAATTCAAGGCTGAAGGAAATAGCAAATTCACCTATACAGTTCTGGAGGATGGTTGCAAGGTAAGAAAGAACATTTTGCTATATATAGGTCATAATGCAGTCAGCATTTCTAGTTTAATCATGAAAGTTATTTTGAATAGATGAAATAAAATTAATAGGATGAAATAAAGATAGCATTTGGTATGATACATTGCATCTCCTGATTCATTGCAAGGAGTGTTAAATGCAACAAAAAGTGAGTGGATTTTAGACTCCAGATGAAAACCAGTTGACGTAAAAGCATTTGAAATTTAAATCTATATTGCAAACGTTGTCAGATGATTGAGACAGTTGCTACGTGTTTTGAATAATATCTGTCACATTAACTCAATCTGAAATGTCTGCTTTTTTAAATTTTAAAGGTTAACTTCAAATCTCTCCTTTGTTATTGTTATTTGTGAACAAAAGGAACACTCACTTCTAATATTAGCAAATTTCATCCAGAGTGACCTATTATAAAACTATTAGCAATGACCAGAACCAGGTCTCCTGAGGATGCACTGGTCTATAGCAATCTCCCTGCTGCATTTACTAAGAATCCCTACAAGGCATTTGTTTAAGAATAGTGTTTATCAACTAAGAAGATTACAGTTTTGAAGTGGAGCAGATCTCATATACATGAATAATAACATGGCACACTGAATGGTCCTTTAGAGCAAAAAGGTTTTTTTAACTTGATCAGTCAGAGTTGTCTTAATAATTTTAATGTCATGGTCACTTATATTTTGTCCTTTTTAACAGAAACACACTGGGGAATGGAGCAAAACAGTCTTTGAGTATCGAACGCGCAAGGCCGTGAGACTACCTATTGTAGATATTGCACCCTACGACATTGGTGGTCCTAATCAAGAATTTGGTGTGGACGTTGGACCTGTTTGCTTTTTATAAACCAAACTCTATCTGAAACCCCAACAACAACAAAATTCACTCCATATGTGTTCCTTTTGTTCTAATCTTGTCAACCAGTACAAGTGACCAACAAAATTCCAGTTATTTATTTCCAAAATGTTTGGAAAGAGTATAATTTGACAAAGAAAAATGATAGGTTTTTTTTTTTTTTTTTTTTGCTGTTCCTCCACATACAAGTCAAATGCTTTTTGTTTTATTTTTTTACCAATTCCAATTTCAAAATGTCTCAATGGTGCTATAATAAATAAACTTCAACACTCTTAACGATAACAACACTGTGTTATATTCTTTGAATCCTAGCCCATCTGCAGAGCAATGACTATGCTCACCAGTAAAAGATAACATTTCTTTCTGAAATAGTCAGACATGAAATTAGAAAAGCCCTTCCTATTTTAACTACCTCAACTGGTCAGAAACACAGATTGTATTCTATGAGTCCCAGAAGACAAAAAAAAATTTATAAGTTGATAAAACTTATAAATGTCATTGATTAATCTCCTGGAAGATTGGTTTATAAAGAAGAGTATAGTGCAAGAATTTAAAGAAATATTTTTAAAGCCACAATTATTTTAATCTTGGATATCAACTGCTTTTAAAGGTGCTTCTCTTTTTTCTTGTCATTGCTGGTCAAGATTACTAATATTTGGGAAGGCTTTAAAGACACATGGTGCTAATGTACTTTCACTTCTAAACTCTAGATCAAAATTGTTGACTTGCATTCAGAACATAAATGCACAAAATCTGTACATGTCTCCTGTCAGAAAGATTAGTTGGCATGCCTCAGGGGATTCTCCCCCTTCATCCTGTAAAAGTCAACAATAAAAACCAAATTATGGGGCTGCTTTTGTCACAATAGCATAGAGAATGTGTTGAAATTTAACTTTGTAAGCTTGTATGTGGTTGTTGATCTTTTTTTTTCTTACAGACACCCATAATAAAATATCATATTAAAAGTCTCCTGGTTTTTGTCACTTTTCAGACATTTTAAAATTCATATCTACACTAATGAACTCCAGTAATCTTTAAAAAGTATATTGAATTCTAATTCTATAGATTAATAATGCAATAACTTTTAAGAATATGAAATAATGTAGCATATGTTCAGACTAGAGATAATGCTCAGCGAGGAATCCTGTAGATTTTTAGAGCGTATTTGGAGACCCCCTGTGTGTCATATTGAACACTGAGAGCATTCTGTTTGAGAGGATCAATCCCTGGAAATGGTAACAGTAAATCAAGGTGTCCCCAAAGTGGGAAGTTGATAGTTTGTCAGAAAGTCATTGTAATATGGATATCTGGAGAAACACATTAATATGAAGAAAAATTGACAAGTACCACATGATCTCATTTCTATGTGGAATATAAAAGAGTTGAATTCGTTAATGTAGAATAGAATGGATGAGGGTGGGGTGAGGTTGGGAGATGTTAGTCTATGGATACAAAATTTCAGTGAGATAGGAGTAATAAGTTCAAGAGATCTATTGTCCAACATGGTGACCACAGTCAATAATGATGTATTATGTTTTTAAGAATTACTAAGAGTGTAAGTGTTCTCACCACAAGAAATGATGAGAATGTGAGCTACTGCATATGTATGTATATATGTATTTGTATCTCTGTCTACATATATATACACATACACATATGTATACTATATATATATATATATACAGAGAGAGAGAGAGAGAGAGAGAGACAGAGAGAGAGAGAGAACTCAAACCAATAGTGTGAATTAATAAACTAGATGCTTGGAGTTTTATTTTAGACCAAGAAAGATAACTAGATCACAATGTTCTGTCTCCTGTATTTGTAACATAACATATCATGGAAAGTAGTTCATTTCACTATGTATAGCTCTAATTTATTGTGTGTCATTGATCCCAATACTCAGTTTAGTGAACACACTAGAGTTAAAATTACTTGTTTGCCTATTTGTTTATTTATTTGCTACCAAACATCTAAAGTCCTATCTCACTGCAGGGAAGTTACAATCAAATGAGTCTTGGTTGAGGTTGGAGGCCATAGACCCTTGCTTTCCTAACCTCTCTTGAGTTAGGCTTTAGGCAAGTGACCATGTGACCTGAGCTTGACAAGTTAGAGACACACACCTGAAGGTTTCAATCTGTAGACAGTTGCATTCATTTCATCTTACTGTGATAGCAAGTTACCATAAATTTAGGGACTTAAAAACCACACAGATTTGTTGTCTTACATTTCTGAACATCAAAAGTCTAAACTGAGTCTTGCTGGGCTAAAATCCAAGTGTCAAGCAAAGTTGTCTTCCTTCCTAGGGACACTAGGGAGAAACTGTGGGTTCCCATTTTCAGCTTCTAGAGGCTACCCGGCTTCCTTGGTTCATGAGCCATTTCCAGCATCAAAGCCAGAAATATCTGGTCAAGTCTTTCTCACATTGTGTCATTCTGACATTGGCTCTTCTGCCTTCCTATTTCACTTATAAGAAGCAGAATTTTTGCATTGGTCCCAACTGGATAATCCAAGATACTCTCCCTATTTCAAGGTCAGTTGGTAAGCAACCTTAATGCCTGCTGCAACCTTAATTTATCCTTACCTTGCCAAATAAGGTAATATATTTACTGGTTCTGGGGATTAGGATATGAACGTATTTGAGGGAGTACTATTTCATCTACCAATGATAGTGATGCAAAGACGTCAAAAGAGTTAAAAATCCAGTTTGGAGGTGATCACAGCTAACAGTTGGGGAAACAACTGCCAGATATCACAAGAAGCATGGCCAGTAGTGCCAGAAATGGCATCCAGTGTCTTGTGTTTATGACAGCTTTGCCAGGTTGCTTTTAGGGTATGATTTTGAAGATGGCTCTGAATGTCAGCATTCACTTCATTTTTGTTGATTTTATGAACCTGGATTCTATAGCTTTCACTGAGTCCCTCTGAACTTCAGATAAAAATCTATAAATTACATTTTTACTTCAGTCAGCCAAAGTCAGTTTAGATTGTTTACAACTAAGAAGCCTGACTAGACCAGCAATTGCTAACAGCAGAGCTGGCAGGAAGCAAAAATGCAAGCAAATGGAAAGAGTCTGAGATCAAATGTTTGAACTAGTTAAGGGTGAAAGTAGAAAATCCAGCTTGTATCCAGGAATGAGAATTTGGAAGCCCATGGAAATAGGATTAATCATTTATGATTACATGGAGTGATTTGCACTTTAAAGACAAGGCTTAGGGAGATAAGTGGCCTCTACTACATGACAGTATGTTTGAATTTCATGAGAAATTGCAGGACCGCATGAGAATGTGGCTGCTGTGAATGGTGGTCAACCAAAAGAGAATGACAAGTTCAAGTCCCTAACTTTTTTGGTTTAAGACACAGAAGAAAATCTATGCCCCTTCCCTGACTATGCTAAAATAAAGACATACTATCTTTCTGGGAAAAAAAAATCATATTTTTCCAAAGGTTTGATATACTAAAAACCAAATACAAATCTTAATTCCGCAGATCACTAGACTTCAACATAAATCTAAATTTTATGTTATTTTATATTTTCCAATTCTCTATTTGATTGCTCTATAATTGGGAAATAGCAAGACCCTGGAAATTTAAATGGGGTTTATGGAAGAATTCCCTTCAAACATTCCAGTTTTACATTAAGTTTCTTTAGACATCTGAAATGGGATCTGCATTTCCTTGCCCGGTAATTGCTTTCCCATTCTTAAAATGCAAGACGACAAAAAAAAAGCCGATTTTCTTCAGACCTCATTCTCACCACTGCTTATTGTCTCCAGATTTGTAACTGAAGTCAGATCCCAGAATGCCTCAGGGATAGCAATTTAAAGGTCAATCTCAAGAAGAGGTTTACACATAAAAAGAATGAAAGGATTTAACTAATTTATATTGTTTATAATCTGAGAAATCTGTGTGGGTTTTGAGATACTAGACAAAAAAAGAACTGTGAAATTTGGACAAATGTATCAATATATGAATGTAACAAAGAGTTATAGGAATATTATAATTATTGACATGGTTGAACCGAACTCAGGCCTCAGAGGTTGCCCAAACTGAATGAATTTGAGACATCACAAACTTTCTGAGAGGTGGAGAATGTAATTCAAAAACATAAGAAGATAGAAATATTAGGATGAATTTTTCATACGTGACACAATCATTCACCTTCTGAGTACATTCTCAAGGTGGACCAGTAAGGTTTTGAGAAACACTTGGTGGGCTTCATGCCAGCACCTTTGAAAATCTCCTTGTGTGTGTGCAGTCTGGAGATGGAAGTAGAAAAAAAAAATCTAGCTGAAATAGGCTTCCTGATTCCAACGGAGGTGACAGGATCCAAGCTTGCAGAGGACAAAGGGGGACTCTAGACTACCAGAAACAAAGTGAGGATGATATTGTACAAGATAGCAGGACTGTCATGGTAGAAAAAAAAAAAATAGCATTAACTCAGAAGTAACGTTGTTGGTGGCTGATTAATAATGAGAATGAAGGGCTGCCAGGGACAGTCACACTTAGGTCTTTTATAAACAATAATGATTAACTTATTTAATTCAGGTGCAAGAGATCTCAGATCAGCAACCACACAGGCCTCAAGACTTTGCTCAAGTCCTGGACTATAAGATGGTTAATAAACCCAGTGCCCTTAAAGGAAGCAGAAGTTCACTGCTCTGGAGGAAATCTCCTGCAATAGAATCGTAATTGATAAGCACTTACCATGGGCCAAGCATTGTTCTAGTCACTTTAAGCTGATTAATTTATGTATTACTCACTTTAATTCAATGTGGTACTAGCATTTTCATTTTACGAAAAAAAAAAAAAAAAAAGGAAAGAAAATGAGGTACAAGAGATTAAGTAAATTGTTCCAAGTCCCCTAACTAATAAGAGAGAGGGCTTAGATTTTAACCCAAACATTTTGGCTTTACAGCTAATACTCTAAGCCATGACACTAAACAGTCTAAAATATTTACTATACTCTTTCTCCAAATGAAACCTACGTTAACATTTTTGTGGTACACTGAAAGAAGGTCAGTTGCCTGACTTTGGGGAAACTATGGAAGAGTAATGATAAATTATTATTACCAGTTACTATAGATTCATAATGCCGCTCTAAAACTTGAATTGGAATTTTGATTACTCACTTCCAGGGTTGTCATAGGTAATTCGGGTACCATAATTCAGGTAAGCACGCATTTACCTTATTTAGTAAGTCACATAATCATAAGAGGTTTATCGAGCATGTAATGTGTACCATGTGTGGACATCATATCTTATCCTACGTGAATTTCCTCCCTTTTTTAGGCCACGCCTTCTCTATCTCCATTATCTTCCTCTACCCAGTCCTTAGAGTACCATCAGTCACTCTACTATCTCTCCTTGACAATCTCATCTATTTCCATAACCCTACTCATTAATTAAAGATAATTCACAAATTGACTTCTGGCTTCGTGGAACTAAGGATCCTTATGTTCTATGGATTAATTACAATTGCCATGGAAGTTTTGAAATATCTTTAGTGAAGGAAGTAATATAAAGCTTTTAAAGAAATTATTCCAGGAAGAGAGAAGAGCAATAGCATGAGGAGAGGAATGTTCCAGATGTGTTCAAGGAAAAACAAAGGGAACATGTTGGGGCAAAGTTAGCACCTGGAGGAGGAGTATAAGAGAAGGACATAGAAAACAAGAAGGAGACAAACCATGTGGAATCCTATAAGAGGGGTGACCATAGGTGCAGCTTTGCCTGGAAAGTAACAGTTTATGCCTATGTTCCTAATGTCTAATAAGATTTAGCATTGTAGAACTCAGAAATATCCTAGTCTGATGACATTATATGGTCACCCTAATTTTATTTGACACTGTAAGGATGGCCGTTGCCTTAGTGAGATGAGAAACTACTATGATAATGGATTACTGCTCCATTCTGTGACTGCTCTTTTGAGATGACTGTGTGTTAAGGGCAGAAGCCATGAGAACAGTCAGGAGTCCATGGCAGTATTCTAAGCCAAGAATGATAGTCGTCTCCACCAGGATGGCAATAGTAGAAGTGATTAATAGTCATGTTCTGGATGCATTTTGAATACGGAG
This sequence comes from Aotus nancymaae, assembly GCF_030222135.1. Classification (NCBI taxonomy): domain Eukaryota; kingdom Metazoa; phylum Chordata; class Mammalia; order Primates; family Aotidae; genus Aotus; species Aotus nancymaae. The sequence continues at coordinate 44,065,755 of NW_026988419.1, read as the reverse complement.
CCAACAGGGCTTAAGAGAAAGAGAGATACCTGGTCAGGCGCAGTGGCTCAGGCCTGTAATCCCAGCACTTTGGGAGGCCGAGGCGGGTGGATCACTTAAGGTCAGGAGTTTGAAACCAGCCTGACCAACATGGTGAAACCCTGTCTCTACTAAAAATTACAAAAATTAGCCAGGCATGGTGGCGCATGCCTGTAATCCCAGCTACTCAGGAGGCTGAGACAGGAGAATCACTTGAAACCTGCAGGCAGAGGTTGCAGTGAGCCGAGATTGCACCATGCACTCCACCCTGGGCAAGCCAGACTCTGTCTCAAAAAAAAAAAGAGAGAGAGAGAGAGAAAGAGACATATCAAGCATAATCCAAGACTTTTGGTCCATGTAGCTGCTGGGAGAATAGAGCTGTAACTAAGATGAGGGAGACTAAGATGAAAAATTTTAAGGAACTCAATACTTTGAAGCTGGGCATGTTACATTTTGCATGCCTATCACTCTTCTAAGCAGACTTGCCGGAAATCAGAAGAGAGGTCAAGGCTAGAGAAATAAACTTAAGAGTTTCAGTATATGGCTTTTACATCCTTAGAAGTAGTGAAGATCATCAAATAATGTAGTGTAGAACGACAGAAGAAAATATGAAAGCCTGGGATACTTTAATATTCACAAACTGGAGAAATGAAGAGGAAGCAACAAAAGAGACAGAAAAGGAAAGAAAATCATGAAAGTGTAGTGAGTTAGGTGCCAGGTGAAAAGTTTGCCGTTTAAATTTTAGAATTGTGGCAGAAATGAATTTAGAGTCAATGTAATCCAAGACCACTAATTACAGATTTTTAAAAGTGAGGTCAAGTGAGGTTATATGAGGTTTTCTGCCCGTAAATGGCAGATAGTGATGCAATACAATCCTTTAATTCATAGTTATGTTATCTCCTTATTATCTCTTTCATGATGGAGGATTCAATACAACTTTCTTCACCCTCAAACTGGCATTTTAACAAAAATTATTCTACTTCTTTGGCTGAAATAAAATGTATTTTATAAGGATTGAGGATGAAGTTTATACAACCATTATAACATAGTTAGAAAATGCAGAAAACTAAGAAGAAAAATTGAGAATCCATGTTCTAGATCAGTGTCTATTTCCTTAAAGTCTTCTTTGCATATTCTAACATAACTGGGATAATATCATATATGCAATATTGTATGTTGCTTATTTTACTTAACATAATATTATTTTATTCATAAACATGTATTTTTAAATTTTTGGTCAAATTAGGAGAAATATAGAGGAAACTGTTCTTACAAAGTAACGACTCCAAAGTTAGAAATCACTTCAAAGGAAACTTCCTTTTATCTAGTTTATACTAAAATCCTGTTTATCTAGGTTCTGTCCTAGAGGAATGTGCCTATTTTTAAGAGTGAGTCAGAAACTATGAAAAAATATTTTCTTTTCAGACATAATTCGTCATTGAGTCATAACTCGCTAAGATAGCTTGAGACGATATTGGTGAAAACATTTTAAACAGCACGGAATACTTGAAAGATCTCCCCAAATCTCCACATTCTCTAGTCTGCTCCATTGAAGGTTTTCAGAGACCTTGCAAAGAATCACTTGTTGAGTCATTGCCATAAACAAAAGACTATCATCCATGGCTAATATTTTTTATTAAATAAGATTTTCTCTGATATTTTGCTAATCCTTTTTCTTCTCATTGCTTAGTCTTCCTCAAAAACATCTTTACTTTTAAAACACCTGAATGCGTTCACTAAAATGCATTGAATTACTTTGTATTTTTAGACCACATCTGCTATAATGTTTATTAATAGAAGTCAGGCTGCCTTTTGAGGTCCATACAATTTAGAATTAGGAGTTATGATATTTCACACCATTTTCGTGATGATGTGAGAGAAATGATATGCTTTCTTTTATCTTGAAAATGAGATACTTTATAATGGAATAGAAAAAAAGCAAGAGTTAAGCTCTGTCTTTGGTTGAGTTCCCTGAAAACAGACTCTAAAGCAGCTAATGATAGGCAGAAGATTTATTGGGGAATTACTTTGGGAGATACATCTGTAAGGAGATGAGAAAGGAAGGTTTAGACAGAGGGAGAAGCTGACCCCATGCAATTGATGGATGTTTCAGGGGACTCTACAGGAAACTTTGGAACTAAGATGGCCCTTCAGAGTTGCTATCATTCATAGTAAGAGGGATAGGTCTTTGTATTCCTGAATCAGACAATCATTGACTGTGGGCTGAAATTTGGAAGGGGTGGAGTTTACATCTGGTAAAGCAGTCTTTGTAACTGGGGGCAATTCTAAGTGAGAGACACTGCTATGAACCCTCAGTAACAACTATTTTCAGCGGCTGATAGATCAATGTTTTGGCTTTGCAAAGGGCATACATGTGGACTGACAAATTATAGGCTCCTCCTATATGTTCAGTACTCTTCTGAACACTATAGGGAAATATAACACATGATTGTTCCTCCTTAGGTGTGTGTTGTCTAGGGTAGATAAGTTGAACCCATATGAAATGGCACAAAAGCATTCAAGACAAGCAATTAAGTGCTAAATTGTGCTGGGCTGCCTTACCTATAAGAGATATAGATAGTAGATGAGAAAAAGAATTGGCCAATGATGATTATATTTTCAAGACTGTCTTCTTTAAAAAGATAAAATGTATTGTGCAATTAAAAAGGAGTGTTATTGAAATAAATGGTGGAGAAAAGGAAAACCACTTTGCACTAATAAAGATAAGAAGAGGACAAATAGAAGAATGATTATCTTCTGTCCATAGCACAGTAAGGAATCCAGGCTACCTAAATCCATTCATTTTAATTCAGAAACAGTTTTGAGCAATTACTAAATGCAAGGCTCAGAACCAAGTGCCTAAGAGGACTCAAGGAGAATAAGAGATTATGAATTTTAGTACAAGTATGATGACACAAGCATGTCACAAGACTTAACATGATAATTTGAATTAAGGAAACACAAAGTACTAGTGATGGCAGTGGTTGTAGCCATCTTGCAGGCTGCAGCAGGGAGGCACATGGAGACATAGCTGGGGCTGCACACTCCAGGGAGCTGGTAGGAGCCCTGACTCTTCTGAGTTGGTGCAGGAGCTCTCCAGGTGCCACTGCAGCTGCCCAAACGGTGCTGCAGACCCAGGCCTCCTGCTCTGTGGAGCAGGCAGGAGCCCTGCCCTCCTGGATTGGGGTGCACCCACCCACGCTGTGGCTGTGGCTATAAGCCTCCCTGTGCTCTTGGAGGGGGCAGCAGCTTCTTGGGTGCAGGTGCAACTGCCCTCTCAGGCCCAGGACCTGGACGTCTCTGTAGCCTGCATCCTTGGGGACCCAGGAAGTTCCCTCTCCCCACACATCCTTGCAGGCTTGGGAGTGTCTGCTCTGACTACCTGGCCTCTTTCCTCTGCCACCCTGGCTCTGATCTCGCCCCCAGTTGCAACTAAGCCCTGGGGTCCTGAATAACAGTGAGACACAGAGTCCTGGACAGAAGTTGGTGGGTCCCTGGTGAGGTCCCATGGATGACCTGCCTGCAGAGAGGAGCTACTCACTGCGGGTCTCCTCTGAGCTGTTGTAACACTCAATAAAGCTCATCTTCATCTTGTTCACACTTCACTTGTCTGTGTACCTTGTTCTTCTTGCATGCAGAACAACAACTTAGGCCAATGCACCATGGCCACAGAGGTTTCCAGCCAGAAAATTGACACCCCAAAGATCCCGTAACACTAGAATGGCACGAGCAATGAACAGACATGTCTACTTGGAGGCTCTCAAGACAGGCTACATGAAGCAGGTGACATGTGGGGCCAACTTTAAATAATACAATGTTTTTCAGGGAGCAAGAGAAAGGAAGACCATGGAAAATACTGTAAGGAAAGAGGTGCAGAGTTTGGATGCATACTTGTCAATTTAAATTAGCCCAGTTTCAGATGGAGAATGGGTTTCAAGCAGTGGTGTTGTAAGAGATGAGGCTGGAAATACAGTCTAGACATGAGACCTTAGAATAGCAAGGTGATGAGCTTTTATTTTGTCTGCTTGCCAATCCAGTGTCATAAAAAGGTATTAAATATTGAAAGACTTGAGGAGAGCACAAAATTAAGGGAAACACAGGGAGCCATGGTCATCTTTACAGGCAATGAAGAGATACCTATTGTGGAAAGAAGGAGGCAGACTGGATCTCCATTTTAGGAAGGATGAGGATGAGACAAAACAATTTTAGCAGGGAGTCAGAGCACATTTTCTTCAAAGACTAGACTGAAGAAAGAGCCACAGAGTGTACATATACTTGCTGGGAAAATTAGGTTAAGGAGGGAAATGGGGTCAGGTTGAAAGAGAACATCAAAAATCAGGCAAGAGACGTTTCCTTTTAATAAGGACTGAGCGGAAAGTTACACAACTTCAGCCTTACTCACAGCTTTCTACGTGGCAGTTAAACATGACAGTGATTCATTTGGAAGGGTGGTTGAACATGATAAAATGTGTGACTGATTGGAGAATACTAGGTCAGAGGCAGCTAAGTCAATTTGGAAATTATCCTTCTGCAGATGGTGGATGAAATCATCTGGCTCCAGAATGAAATCATCAGGGAGCAAACCTTTCAAAGGAAAGGGGAAAAGAACAGCATGGTGTGTACATGGTGAGAAGGAGGACGTGAGGGAAGCATCACTAAGGGTCTGATTAGGAGTACTAAAGCTTTTAATCATTTTTAAAAAGGAGGATTCAATTTTGAGGTCTGAGGTTGTGATTAATTCAAGGGCTATGAGGAGAGACAGGAAACTGAACAGAAGGAGGGCTTCATTAGTGCTATTGATAAAAATGGTTTGGGACTGATTTTCAAATTTGTCTTGAATTTAAACCACCTGGAGCCTGTCCTCAGCAGAGTCAGCAAAGCACAGCCTTGAAAGAGGCGATCACTTTCCTAAGAACCCAACAAAGCACAGCATTATGCAAGGAAACATGTCAAATGTCTCTGGGAGGGACTTGTACTTTAGCTTCCTTTGAGTCTTTAAGGCTAAAATTCTAACTACAGATGTTTTCAATTTATATTGCATTTTTTTCTCATTAAATTGGCAAACAATTGTGATTATTCTGTATCTCCAGCTGCCTTTCATTATAGGCTCTATCACATAACAGTTTCAACTGCTGGGAAAATTGTTCATATTACCGTTACAGCTCCACCTATCTCTATTTATTACCACTTGAATCTACATTTGTACTTCACATATATGCAGACCAACTCTCTGCCCTATCAGTTTAACCATAACTGCTTACATGCATATGCTTTTGGTATGCACTCTTTAAAATGTGATGAATCATATTCTTTTATTAAAAATAAATGCATTTGGGAGGCCAAGGTGGGCAGATCACTTGAGGCCAGCAGTTTGAGACCAGCCTGGCCAACATGGTGAAACCCTAACTCTATTAAAAGTTAGCTGGGCATGGTGGTGCATGCCTATAATCCCAGCTACTCAGGGGGCTGAGGCAGGAGAATCAATTGAACCTGGGAAGCAGAGGTGGCAGTGAGCCAAGATCCCACCGCTGCTCTTTAACCTGGGCAACAGAGCAAGAGTCTGTCTCAAAGTAAAATAAAATAGACGATTCTCAAAAGAAGATATACAAATAACAAACATATGAAAAAACTGCTAACCATCACTAACAATTAGAGAAATGCAAATCAAAACCATAATACAATACCATCTTACTCCTCTAAAAATGGCCATAATAAAAAAATAATAGATGTTGGCATGGACGCGGTGAACAGGAACATGCACTTCTACACTGCTGAAAGGAATGTAAACTAGTAAAACCACTGTGGAAAACAGTGTGAAGATTCCTTAAAGAACTAAAAGTAGAATTACTATTTGATTCAGCAATCCCACTACTGGGTATCTACCTAGAGGAAAAGAAATCATTATACCAAAAAGATACTTGCATGTGCATGTTTATAGCAGCACAATTTGCAATTGAAAAAATGTGGAACCAACCCAAATGCCCATTAATCAATGAGGGGATAAAGAAACTGTGGTATGTATATATGATGGAATACTACTCAGCCATAAAAAGGAATGAGTTAATGACATTAGCAGCAATGTGGATGAGATTGGAGACTACTATTCTAAGTGAAGTAACTCATGAATGAAAAACCAAACATTGTATGTTCTTACTCATAAGTGGGAGCTAAGCTACGAGGATGCAACAGCATAATAGTGACACTGGACTTTGGGGAATCAGGAGAAAGAGGGTGGAAAAGGAGTGAGCTATAAAAGTACAAATTGGGTGCCGTGTATACTGCTTAGATGATAGGTTCACCAAAAATCTCAGCAATCACCACTATAGAACTTACTTAGGTAACCAAACACCATCTGTTCCCCCAAAACCTATGGAAATAAAAAATTTAGAAAAAGAAAAGAAAAATAAATGCAATCTCTGGGGTATTTTTTAACCTATAAGATAGTCACATAATGTGAATTAAATATCATTTGAGGTTTCTGTTGATAGCATCAAAAGAATATCCAGCAGAGAATTATAAGCAAATTTTTATAAGACGTTGCTAAATTTTTAGTTTTATCTCTAGAGCTCCCTGTTACATCTCACAAATGCTTTTGTCTAGTTCAATTTTCCAATAGAATTTTCATTTTCTTTCATATTTCATTGTGTCAGTTTTATTGAATTGAGTCATGAAAGTATAAAAATGAGAATAAGAGATGCAGTATAGCATTAGACACGGCTTCAAGCCCTCTTCTCTGACTTCAGTTAATTATAACATCCAAGGTTTAGAATTTTATGACTAAAAAGTAATATTCATACAACATATTCTCCTTTTACTCTTTCCCCTTAAACTTCAGCATTCTCCAGTGGTCTCTTCTGGGCCCACTATTCTCCTCTGCTGTGAATGACTGCACTACATTGCAATCTCCAACAACTACTGGATGAGATGGCTCACATGTCTTTATATATAATCCTGACTATCTCCAGCTAGATGCTCCATGGACATAGAACACATGTCCTCAGCCAGCCCCCTTTGTTAGTCCCCATCTCAGCATATGCCAGCACCTTTCTTCCAGATACGTGAGCCAGAAACTTGCAAATGATCTGAAAATCCTTGGTCCTTCACTCTTTCATCAGATTGTGTTGATGCTTTTTCTTAAATATCTCCCAAATCCATCTCTCTCCAGCTGCAGTGACATGAACTGCTCCTTCTTGCTTCTTTAGCTTATATATTGTTCTAACCAATCTTTCTCTTTTCAGTTTTACTCAAGTTAAAAATTCTTCCTTCAGTATTGCTGCCAAGGTGATCTTTCTAACATGCAAATCACAATGTGTTTTACTTGCCAAAACACTTCGATATTTTTCAGTGAAACTTCTATTGGTATTTTGGGTGGTTCAGATTTTTTTAAAGGGATTGGCCTACATGCAAGAATTTCAACATCTTTGGCTCATCTACAAAATGCCTAAAATATTCCCCAATCTTTATTACAACCACAAATACCCTCCTCACACATTTCCAAGGGTCCCTCTAGAGGGTATGGTTACACATCCAGCTAAGAACCACAGATAATTTCCTTAAAACACCCTCAAAATAATTTTTAATTTCTTTATTTCTACATATAAGTCCCTTTATGATATCTTTTCCTGCTTCTCTAACTTCTCCTACCAACCCCTTGCATGCAGTGTAGCATAGAAACTGCCCACTAGTGGCTCCCCAGGCAAGGCATGACTTTTAAGAACTTCATGCCTTGATGTATGTTATTCTCTATGTCTTACGTTCTTTTATTGCTCAAGACACTGTCTTTAACCCTCACAACTCATTAAGAAACAGTGTATTATAGCTACTCTTCCTTGCTTCCTCTCCTCTCCAAATTCCAGCCTAGCTTACATGGCTAGGTCCCATGCTTCCCATGTACATATCTAATTAATATTACTTATTACCATGTATTTATTCAGCTTAGTTGGTATGTTGGTCTGTTTTTCCCACTAAATAGTATTAACAGCATATAAAGCAAGGAGTGACCTCCTGCACCACGTGCTGGGTAATAATTTTACATTCCAAGGCAAAAATACCAGTATCTGACATGAAATCCACATGAAAAGCATGTACCCACAATAGATTCCTAGTGGTACAAAACCATTGTGAAATTGGTTTGGCCATGTTAAGTTCTATTCTATCTTATATCTATATTTATTTTATGTAATTTGTTGGGGATTTTGCCTTTTGTTGTTTTTTGTTTTACAAATAATGTTTTAAGTTACTTGTCACTGGGTAAAATCAACAGCCCCAGAGGACATCCTAGTGTGTACTACTCTATCCTCAACCTCTGACTCACTTTTGGGCCTACTACCTTCTCACATTTATGGGAACGATGAATAAACCAACTAGAGAAGATGAGTTTATTCTTTCCACATTCCAGAGGGAAAAACAGACAAAAGACATATGTGTTTTTCCCCTGACACTTAATACTATCAGGCATTTAATGTTGTCAAATTCTGATAGAATTTAATATCTTATTGTATCTGTTGTATTTTCATTTCTAATGATATCAAATATCTTCCACATTTATCAGTTTTTATATTGTGGCTTTTGTAAATTACATGTGTAGGACTATGCATATTTTGGAGGTTTTTACAGAAACTGTATTAAACCATTTCTGTAATATATATTACATAAATTTTCCCAACTTGAACATGCTTTGAAGCATTTTATATATATATATATATATATATTTTTTAAGGTAGGATCTCACTGTCTTGCCAGGGCTGGCCTTGAACTCCTGAACTCAAGTGATCCTCCCACCTCAGACTACTGAATAGCTAGGACTACAAGTGAGCAGCATTGTGCCTGGTTATAGTACAGATTTAAGACATATTTTAGAATCTGATCTTTCAACATTTTATTACTTATGTATTTGTTTTCATTTCCATTCCAAGATTATTAAACTACGCAATAATTTTTATGCTAATATATTGAGAGGTTTTAAAAATTGAATCAGTTCATTTGGGAACTTTTTTGGCATAAGAATTAAAGAAAGAAACATGCTTTCAAATGATACATAGTTATCACTTTAATAGTATTTACTGAATAAATGGGGATTAATTTTTTTCTATGTTAATTCTAATATAGGTACATAGGTTAATTTCTAAATATTTTTCTTTCCCTATGACCAGTAGCTTTTTTATTATTTTTAAATATTTACTTGGGCCAGGGCCCACTTTTATTCACCATTTCTGTTTTGGAGGAGATTTTTTTTTAATCATTTTTCTTGCATATTTTTCATTCTAATGACCTTCAGAATAGTTTTGTCATGTTTTCTGTTTTTAAGATCTTATAGGGATTTTCAGTAGAAGTATTTATCTATTAATTTAGGAAAAAAATTACATTTTTCAAATATTGAGCTTCCCTATGTTAAGTGAGGTTTAGCCCTAATTTTATTTTACATGTCTCAGTCAAGTGTTATGGATTTTTTCAATCAGGTTATGCAAATTTCTTGTCATGTTTAGGAATATGTTGTATGTTGCTATTGTCGTTGGATAATAATCCCTTCTTCAATTGTGTTTCTGTGCAGTAGTACTAATAGCAACAGTAACATATTATGGTAATAACAATGTATGCTTCACACTAGTACATAAATCAAGTATGATTACTCTTGAAATGTAATTTTCCAATTACACATAGTATACAATTTTTCATCATTCACTCAATGAATGTATGTTGAGCATGCACAAATACTAAGAAAATTTTTAGAACCAGTGTAAACAGTCTCTGCCTTTGTAACAAATACAATTAATACAAAAGACTGACACTATCCAAATAATCACACCCTATACAAAACTTTGTAATTTGTGCTATAAAGAAGAAATACAGTGTGCCAAGAAAACTTACCTGCGTTGTGATGAGGAGTGAGGAGTCTATGAGGCATTGAGAAGAGTTCTGAAAGATAAGTACAAGTAAACTGGGCAAAAGAATGCACATTCAAATGGTTTTCAGCAGGACAGGGAATCTAGAAGTTTTTAGAAAATTGACAAAATCCCATGTGAGTGGAGCACAGAGTAAGGCAGATAGTGGTGTAAGGAAGCCTGGGAAGAAGGCAGGAGTCAGGTCATACCAGTACCTCATAGTTTGAAGATTTTTGTCTTTATCCTAGAAGCTACCACTGAAGCTCAATAAGATGAGTGCATGTGTGTTATGTTAGCCAGGGTGGTGGGAGAGAGTGAGAGGTGACATATTCGGATTTTTACTACAAATTGATTTATCTGGCTGTAGTGAGAAGACTGGATCAGAAGAGGGCAAGAGTAGATGCCTCAGAACCTGTCAGAGGCTATTGAAAATGCTCAGGTGAGACATAATGATTATGTGGACAAGGATACTGGCAGTGGAGATAAAGAGAAGGATATGGCCTTAGGGAATGTTTAGGGTGCAGAATTGGAAATATTTAACAAGGACAGGACTCTGGCATGGTCTGAGAGAGAGAGAGGTGACAAAAATGACTTCCATGTTTCTGGCCTGCCTACATGAATAGATAATGAGGCTATTGCCTTTTTTATCTGTTAATTTTGAGAATTTTTATTTTTATTTTTTAAATTAATCAACAATAAATGTATGCCACCATCCTCTTCAAATGTAGATTATTTCACTTTTTGTAGTATAGAATTTGAAGTGTCTATGGGACAGGAAAGTAAAGAAATCCACTAGTATAATAGGACCAACAGATCTAAAACATAGGCAAGAAATTTGAGAGCTTTGGCACAGTCTGGGCAGGCTTTTATTTGTAGCATTCCCAAAATCCAAATAAGAACTGTCATTTCTGTAGCCAAAAATTGTTAGTGTTTGTGACTTAAAAGTATTGCCACATATTTCTGGTTCATCTACATAAACTTATATAATCTGTATGGTTTATACTTGAAGGAAGTCAAACAAACCTCACACATTTTTTTAGGCATATAAATACTCAAATTTAAGATATAGAGTTCAAAATATAACCAGTTTGGGGGAAAATGATGTTGTAAACTAAATACTGAAAATAAAACTGAAAACATTTAGGCTAAATTCATATGTGATACACTTTGAGACTTATGTTTTATCATCACAGTTTATTCAGTCATGAAAAATCTATGGCTTTCCCTTTTTATCAATAATACTACCCTGACATTTTTAAGGGCAGAGACAGTATTGTCTCTGCCCTTAAAATACCAATTATCAGATAATTGGTATTATGTTGCTTTTGTGGGTAATGTTGTAGATAGATTTTCATTTATAAACCAGTACATACATGATGGAAGGTATTTGTTGTATCTTTTAAACAAATGGCAAACAAAGTATACCACCACATCTCCTTTTCACTATTGGAAATGAAGTAGATCTAATATGGTCAAAGGAATTCCACAAAACAAAAACCACTGACATGACAAAAGCGTGCATTTAATTTGATGCTTTGCAGAGATACATGACCAAAGTTGGGTGCATGGCTTGTCTTTCGGGATGGTCCCAGCTGTTTATTTTTAAAGAAAATAATTAAAATAGAGGCAACAAATGCAATTAAGAAAAAAAGAGTCTTGAGACACAAGGGGACCTACATGTTCTGGTCTTGAGCATGCAAGTATTACAAAGCATTCCAGATACAGTATGACAGAGGAACGGTGAACAAGCATTGGAACGATGCTCTTTCTCTCAGAAACGGGAAGTCTAACAGTTATGTTTTCACAATGGTAGTGACTAAACCATCTTTATTTTTAAAGAAATTTATAGGAAGAATTTTAGCACCATCATTAAAGGAAAAATAATAATTTTTTAGCCCTGCCTATCTCCAGTCTTGGAATAATAACAGAAGCATAGCACCTTTCAGTATCTAAAATATAAACAAGAATAGTAAGTCCATCCCAGCTTCTAGAGATGAGGTAGCTCATGCTAAGAAATGTTGGGTCATTTTTCCTATGAAAGTTCAAAGGCCAAATGGTCTAATTCCGATCATCACATTTGATTAGAGTCAGCTCCACAACTCAAGTTTCTAGATCTTTTTCTTCATTATAGGCTTCAGGATGATGAGATTGTACATGTGGAAGAGTCTCAACTTGGGGTCCTTGGACATGTCTGTAAAGTTCTATATGTCAATTATTTTGCATTCAATATCTTCTTAAATAAGAAAGTGCAAATGTATTAAATGGTATATACTAGTGTAACTTCTATCAATATTGATAGATTGAGTCAAGAGGAGAAAGATATCTTTAAATTTGAATGAGAAAGATGTCTAAACTTAGCATATTTGACAAAAATTTAAGAAGTAGAAGTAAATTCACTTTGTTCTTCAAAATGCCACTGTATATATACTATTTAAAAATTCTATTTGAGACAGTGAAAAACTGGTGTATTTTTAAGATTCTCCTTAAAGAGTCTCTATTATAGTTACACAGTATCAAGACATGCATGTAGGTCTCAATCACAAGTTAAACATTTTGATGTCACTTTTAATTGACAATCTTGGAATGAGAGGCCACAAAAGGGCACTAATTTCTATTTTTCAACTACAGCCAAGCAAAATAAACAGGTGTTGTGGCTCTATATACCCCACTCTTTAAGCTACCTGCCAGGAAGAATAATTTCCTCATAAATACTAAGCAACTTTTCCATTACACTGAAATAAATTGAAGAAAACGGAGATTTATTTATTCAATCAGTTTACTTTCTGTAAAGGTGGTCATTGTCATTGGTCATCTTAAACCTAAACTGTTGTATTGAAAAATATTTAAAATCAATTAAAACTTGAGGATTGTAAGTAAAATAAATATTCTGAAGGATAAGGAGGCCAGGCACTTAAGACCATATATACAATGCTGATGCAGGATCAGCCATTACTTCAAGAGTCTCAGGATCAACTTCAAACAGTCAAAGTTCTTGTGAATGGCGGTGGTCATTGATGGTGGTGCTCATTGTCAATGCATCTTGGCTTACTTTACACAAAACAAACTGGCCCAATTTCAACGCCGAATTCCTGGTCTGTGCCGCCAACATCCACAGGGGCAAGATCTATGATGGGCAAGCGTGCCACATTCTGTGTTCTATATTCAAAGACAGTCTTGCCCACATTTCCATTTCGCTTCTGAAATTAAATGGTACAATGGGTTAAAAGCACATACAAGTTTTTCCAAGTATTTTAGACAGCAACATTCCCAGACAACTTTTATAATGTAAAGGCAATGATTTTTAGAGTACTACTTAAAAAAAATGAAAACATAAAGTGAGTTATTAGTGTACTTATGTGACAGAATTTCTTTCATCCTTTAAGTAAATTCCCATGGTTCTTCTGCAGCTTTCCAAATGATCACTACCAATATAAATTATGACAGCTTTTTTGTTTTCCACAAATGAAACTATAATTTACCATTCAGTATTATTTTTGTTTTATATCTCAATATGCAAGTGGGGAGACTTACAATTTGGTGAAAAAAAATAAAGAATCTTGGATTGATTACACATTTTAGAAATAAGAAATTTTAAGCATGGGACTGAGATTCAGTAAGTTAAACAACTTGGAAAAGAACCAAAGACAGTCTGCAGAAGAACTGATCAGATCTTAGGCATCCAGTTCTTTCTTTACTATATGTATTCAAACCCCTGTCATGCTTCATGTCCTAACACACACTCGAGTTTACCCTAAAGAATGACTATAAACAAACTGCTAGTATGCTCATACACAAAGTAAAACTGCCCCCAGTTCTAGTGCCATAATAGTATTTTTAACAAAATTAATTTCTTTCCTCAACCAGATCAATGTCAATAAAAAAGTACTTACAGAGCAAGTGTCTTGAAGAACTATATATCTGAATCTAATATTTCCCTCTGCTTTGATATCTAAGTCATTTGCCCCTTTGAGAACCACAGCTTTTTTGAGGTTCTTAGCTTGATCATCCATGTATCCTACACTGTTTTTACAGACGTAAGTAATGTTCTGGGAGGCTTCTTTTGATAAAAGGCGCAAGAAGGTCATCTGAGTAATGGCTGTGTTAGGTGATTGGTGGTCTCCATAAACAAACTAGAAAAACAAAGAGCCTTTGTCACACACAAGACTGAAGGTTTCATAATGGCTTATACATGTATAGATAAATTGATTTCAGATAAATTAATTTTGAAGAGTATTACTTTAATTCTTGTCATAAAGCAAGCTATTCTACCTATACATCTAAACATAGGTATCTAAAATATCTATGAATACTCACAAGAACCTCTGTGAGTATGATGTGAGAACTAACCTAGACAAAGGGTAATGAAACCAAATATAACTATACTTCACCAGAACAAGCATAAATATTTTTAAATCTGCTTCAATCACATATCAAAAATAAGTCATTATTTTTATTGCTAATTTAAATAAAAATTAGGAATTAACTAGTAGTACAAAATCTTTTTACCCCAACTATTACATAATTGTAAGAAATAAGAATTAAAAGTCTTCCATTAGCTAACAAAAATAAATAATGAAAAAAAAATTTGTATACACTTTCCTACTCACCTTCACCTCTGAGCACTCCCATCTGAGCTTTTTTTACGTTTTATATTAGCTATATTTCAACTATTTATATTTAAAATTTAAATTTTCATGCTAATTAAATGATAGATTCTAGTTTATCTTGTATATGCACCCTTAATGTTCTTATATAATGTTTATTCCGAACGTGAGTTCTAGGAAAAGGTCAGAAGCAGAAGTGAGAAGAATCTTTCTGTTAGGCTGCCATCAAGAGATGCAAAATGAAATATTCACATTGCAAGAGGCAGTGGCATGGCCAGATGGTTGTCTGAACACTGGACTGTGATAGAAACAGGGTAGACTGGGACTCAGGAAAATATCAATCGACTTCATAACATTACAAAAATGACTTAAGTTTAAATAATATTAAAAATTTGACAGAATGATTCAATTATTTAAAACATTGTTATAGCCATTATCTAATATTAATTTACCATTTATCCCAAAATACAAGACCCTAAACTAAGTATTTTATATCCACATGGAAACTATGCAATAAATATTATCACCATTACTTTAAACTAGCAAAACTGAGTCTCCAAAATGTTCAGTGACTTTATGAGGCCCCAAAGTCAGTAAGAGATCCTGGTGAGGTACCCAGGTCTCCTGAAGCTGAATATACAGAAATAACTGTTTGTCAACTGTGGTAAGATCCCTTCCGGGACACTCCACAGTCCATGTCATATATATTAGAGAAACTTACAGTAAAAATAATTATTTTTCTATATTTTATCAATGAGAAAATTTTAATTAAAAATTTATGTTGACTTACAGCGAAACCTTGTTTATGCAATGGTATTACAATTGTAACTAATGAGAATATATCATTTCAAAATAAACATAGTAAAATAATCCTGGTTAAAAAAAAATAGCAAAGTCCTAAATAACTAAAGAAATGTAATAAGTAATTAAAAGTAAAGAATACAGTTTTAAGTAAGCATATTAAATTACCTGAGATCCTCTATTCATATCAAGACCATACCACACAGGTTTATGGTCAGGAGATTTACTGGCCCACCAGGTTTTACGTGGTACACTGGATGGGTTTGCTGAAATACATGTTTCCCCTGTTTCCATGTTGCAGTAAACTTTGATTGCATCCTCAACAGATCCTTGGTTAGGATCAATCCAGTATTCACCTATTTTTCAAAATAGGAATTTTACTAAATAAAGTCAATCTCAATCATGATTATGAGTATCCAAAAGAATTAGCAGAGAGTTTGAAAATATATATTCCCTGATTAATAATTATTTTAAGAGAGAGTACCCCTTAAGAAAAAAGTAACCATTATGCATCGAGGGACCTTTCTACATGTTAGTTGCCATTGTAAGGCAATTTGCCAAACCATGTACTTAAGGCCCAAAACTTCCATGTAAAGGAAATATCATTACCCCCATTTTATAGATGAGAAAACAATACTGAAAAGAGACAACTACAGTAAGTGGCTTTGCCAAAATAGATGTGTTCCCCTTAAATTTATAAAGCCAATCTTTTAAAGTAAATTAAAATTAGAATATAATAATGTAACATCAAAATGATGAGTGAACAAATGAGTTGAATTACAATTAGAATGCTATGAATCATTTCATTGGCTCTTTTTAAAATTAATCTCATATCTGGGAGATTCTTAAAACAGGAAATACCAAGGCAGTGCTTGGTGGTAGGCATACAGTCAAATACACAATTTTATTTGCATATATGGGTGTATATATTTTATATATATATAGTGTGTATATTATATACATAATATGTGATAATTGCATTTTAAATGAAATTAAAGTGGTGGAATGTATATAGAGTTAATAAAATTGTCCTTTCTTCAAAGATAATAATTTTAGCTATTTTTGTCAATGTCATTTCAAAGTTAACAGAAACTTTTAAGCACTTTGTAGATCATTTGTCTCCTATGACTTAGGATCCCTCTTCTCTAGATCTTATTAGATTAATTAAAATGACAGAATAAGGTAAACTCTAAGCCTGGTACATGCAACTAGGGCAGAAAAACTATTTTATTCCAAAATGCCTTGGAACCTCATAATAATATAATCCTACCAGCAGAGATTCCAAAAGTATGATTTACAGAACATTAAACTACATGAAAGGAATTACATATTTAAATAAATTTGGGAAATATATGATTGATGATCCAACAATATTTTAACATTAAGACACTGACAGGTTATGCAAGTAAATAAATATTTTTAACAATACTAAAGCAAGTATTTTCCACATTTCCACGAAATGCTTTTACTCCAAAAAAATCAGTATTTTAAGATTTCTGGATGGAAATGGAAGTGCCATCATGAAACTGGATTATTGATAGGATATATCATCTATTATAGTACATTTTTTAAAGTTAACTTTTATTTTAGATAGGGTCCTCTGCAGGTTTGTTACATGGGAATATTGTACAATGCTGAGGTTTGGTGTACAGATCATGTCACTCAGGTAGTGAGCATAGTACCCAATAGGTAATTTCTCAACCCTCACTCCCATCCACACCCTCCCCCAATAGCAGCCTGCAGCGTTTATGGTTTCATATTTATGTCCATGTGTGCTCATTAGCTCTTACTTATAGGTGAGAACATATGATATTTGGTTTTCTGTTCCTGCATTAATTTGTTTAGGATTATGGTTTCCAGTTACATCTATGTTTCTGCAAAGGACATGATTTCATTCTTTTTTATGGCTACATAGTGTTTCATCATGTGTATATATCACATTTTCTTTATCCAATCTACCATGATGGGCACCTGGGTTGATTTCATGTCTTTGCTACTGTGAGCAGCACAGTGATGAATATACGAATGCATGGGTCTTTTTGGTAGAATGATTTATTTTCCTTTGGCATATACCCAGTAATGAGATTGCTAGGTCAAATGGTAGCTATGCTTTAAGTTCTTTGAGAAATCTCCAGACTGCTTTCCATAATGGCTGAATTAATTTACATTCCCACCAGTAAGTGTATAAGTGTTCCCTTTTCTCCACAGCCTTGTCAGTATCTGTTATTTTGTGACATTTTAATGACAGCCATTCTGACTTGTGTGAGATGGTATCTCATAGTGACTTTGATTTTTATTTCTCTGATAATTAGCGATGCTGAGCATTTTTTCATGTTTTCACAAAATTGACTGTTTTTACCATTCAATTATAAGCTCTATGTTTACTATTTTTATCTCATATCTATCACTAAGTAGAAAGTCAGTAACATATTTTGGAATGCAGTTGAGAATAAAACAATCAGAAACAATGGGTTTTGTTCAAATGGCCCGTGGTCTACTCACCACTCTGCTTTGTGGAATGGCAAAGCTTTAAGTCATCACATGTGCGGGCTGGGTGCTTTTTCGAGCCATCGGGGCTGCGCATGGTTTCAATCTGACTACTGAGTGACTTCAAGGTAGCATGAACCCCTGGGTCTGTTTTGTTTTTGTCATCAGGAGCCGCCTGATCTTCAGTAAACTCTGGAAGTGGATCTGGCATGCTGTCATCATAGTGCCCCATGATATCCCCAAGAGCAGCTGTAAGGTGGCCAGGGGGACCTGGAGGGCCAGGTGGACCAGGTTCACCAGGAGGGCCCTAATTAAAAATAAATTGGATGGACATTTAACACATTGTTTTTGTTTTACTTAACTGGTAGAACTTGGTGCATAGGAACTTCCAATAAGACAGTCCAATCTGACAGCAAAGGGAGATCTATGACTCCTGCTCTTTTGTAACTAGATGGGGGTGATCTAACAGGCTGTAACATTCAAGGATGAGAAATGATGCCTAACCATTTTCAGGCAACAGATCTTCAAGTCATTATCCAAGATAAAGAAAGATCAAAGCACAAAATATTTGCTCAGGTTTTTACCTTGAAGATACAATATATTTTATGCAAACAGTATGCAAATATGTGTGTTCATTTGCAAACTATTTTGGTCAAGGTACAACCAAAATGTTTTAAAAGTACTTTTGGACAGAAGCTGAACAAAGGATGCTGGGGAATAGTGGGTGCCCGTTCTATAAGATTATATGTCAATAACAAGAAAATACCCACAAGAAACACCCATAAGAGAATTATACTACTACTTCCAAATGAGAGGGAGAGAAACTTAGGAAGTCTTTTTATGTGCATTAATTACTGTCCAGATAAAAATTATCTGTCCTAAGCAAAATCGAAGAAATAGTCTTAGCTTTTAGAGATAGGGTCTTGCTGCTATGTTGCCCGGGCTGGATTCAAACTGCAGGCTCAAGCAACACTCCCGATTGAAAATAAGACACATTGAAGTAAGAGGGAGATAAACACAAAAAGTGGCAGAGACAACGAAATGGATCCTCTCTATTAATTCCCTTCTGCACTTCCCCAAGGAAGAACTCAGCAACTTGAAAGAACCAGGTGACAATATGAAGAGACACATAGTTCACATCTCAAGTAGAGAGCAAGATTTGGGAGCAAGGACTCTCCAGAAAGCTGGAGTTCTACTATTGGCTCTGCCACTTGTTATATGGCTCCAGACAAGTTGCTTTCACCTTCAATGCCAATGCTTCCTCGCTCTCAAAGAGCAGTTACATAGTTTTTTTTTTCTTTCTATCTCTAAGGTCATATATTGAGTCCATGCATTCCCTTACACTAATTTCAGGAGAAAGGAAAAGGTTTTTATTTTTTATTATTTTTTTTTAATATCAAGGACCACTGAACCACAAAATAAAATCAATCAACAGCCACATAAGCCAAAGGTATTCCAATTCTCTAGCTGTTTCCTATTCACAGTTAGAGAAATAAATGAGTAGAAACTATTTTTCTTGCCCACAGGAAATATAAGACTATTTGATCCACATAAGAAATAAATATCTGGCATAACAGTACTGCTATGAAAGGCAAAGAAAAGGGAAGGAAGAGAAGGCAAAGAAGACCAACGAGGAAGAAATACCAGCGAGGGACACATAAGCTCATATACAAACAGGCACATGAGTACACTTGTGCATGGAAGACGTATGAAGATGTTTTCCAGACATGAAAGAAGCAGGGATCTAACTAACGTAGTATATAACTTTGTATCATCCTCAAGACTATTGAAACTTTTTACAAAAAGTTTTAATTGAAATCCTCCCTGAATGTTGTTTTCAATGTAGAAAAACTTCAATTTCATACTCTCCATTTTCCAGCATTTTTATGCGTTTTCATGAAGTAGTAACTATACCTCACAGACATTTAAAATATTGCCCTTGAGAGCAAATCAACATTTTCATAACTTTAATTATAAAAACAATCATAACATGTTCTTTGCTCTTATTGGTATCACATTATGTTAATGTCTGGGTAGGCTGGACTCTGATTTTATGTGATCTAACTTATCCATATTAAAATCTTTGAAATAGTTACTTATACAAACTCTTGTGTGACTTTTAGGTTTGCTTTCAGAGTCCCTTAAGTCTCTTGTCCATCAGGCTGCACAGATATTTCTTGGATAGAATCGGAGCAATTGAAATGAATAGCATTTCTTGCATGCAAACCCTTGTGACTTTACCTCAGGTCCTGCTTCTCCTACACTGCCTCGTACACCTGGAGGTCCAATTGGCCCAAGTGGCCCAGGGTTTCCTTCTTTACCTGAAGGACCAACTGGGCCTGGAGGACCCTGCAAGAAACAAAGACTGTAGTTAAGATTCTATGAAGAAGAACTTTTGCAATGCTTTTCTCTAATCAAAGAACTATTTTATGTATTGAGCTATTAACAATGATTTCTAAGATTCATTTTCTTACTGATTAATAAATGAACTTCTGGTACTTTGTAACATTTATGATTTCATCACACAAGAATTTTCCATCATCCATGCATGGTAAAAGATGAATATGAGTTTACATATTTAATGGACTAGTCACCTACTTTTACTGGTAATAACTTTCATTAAACCTTAAATATTGTAAATTCAATTAACTTGAAATAAGAAAATGACAAAAGTTGGAGTGTTTAAGTGAAATTTCTGTGCTTATGGCTTAGAATTTCATGATGTCCTATTATTCTCAATTTTGTGTATGATTTGTTTATACTGCATTTAGATATAGCAGATTTTTTAAAATTATTTTTTCTATTTTTTTCTACAAAATGTTTTCTATTTTCCTAAGTAATTATATACATCAATTGTCTTATGCCATCAATGACTTTTACAAGCAGCATTAATACAAATGGAGAATTTCTAAAAGCTTCAAATATTGGTTTCATTTTATTATTTACTTCCAAATTAGCCTTATGCAAACTACTTCTGTGGAATAATCACAATTACTTACTTTGTCTTTTAAGACAAAATATATTCAGTTTTAAAATCTGTCTCCACTTCATGGTAAATCCTATTTTATCATCTCAAAAAGTGAAAGTTTAATAGAAATTATAATTAACACAATGTAACCAAATGAACTAACAGAGGAATATATCCAAACCCTAGGTAAGGAAGTTTAATGTGGCCCCATGAGGTAATATGTCATATTTCATGGCATTTCTACTTAAAATTAATTGCTAAATACCTTGTCTCATACATGTGTTGCCAACCTGAGGAGACGAGCCAACTTCAGCTTCAATACCATGAAAATGATACTCAAGCATTAGCAGTACATCACCAAAGGCATTATTATTTACACCTGCAACTTATTCATTTTTGTTACTTACTCTTGGGCCAAATGGTCCAGGGATTCCAGCACTTCCTTGTTCACCATTTGGACCCTAAGAAGGAATACAATTTAAAAAATGTTGCAAAATCTTTGGATTCTGCTTTGTACTGTTCTCAAAAATGTGCTGTCATTGACTTTAGTGGCATAAACTACTTTGATAAAGTCATCAATCTCTGCAATGTCTACATGAGTTGATCAATGTTAAAGACACGGGTAGGAGTAAAAGTGCATATAACCTTTGCTTTATTTCTTCCCTACAAATTATAGCTTATTATTGGCAATTATCATTTGTTATTCATCAAGATATTCGTTGAACTGAAAATAAGATAAAAACATATCCACCTATTTTATAGACAGATAAATGTTCATGTCAAGATACCTATGTAGTTTCAACTGGTGGGCAAATAATACTTAAAGAAATAACTTACAGGAGGGCCAGGAAGACCCTGAAGACCTGTAAAGCCTCTGTGGCCCTTCTGACCTCTGTCGCCTCGATCTCCATGATCACCTTTGTCACCACGAGGTCCTTGGGGTCCCTAGAAATAGTCATGACATGAAAATTAGTTGCCACATATTATTGTTGAAACTACAATTTACTGTAATTTTACTGTTTATAATTGTATTTACTATAATTTTGTATATGGTATTTTATATGGATTAATATACTTGCTTATTTAAATAGTATTAGACCTAGAAATTTCTGTATACTTTTCCCAAAGAATCATAGGTGATTACTGAAAAAAGATATAACAATACTTTTCTAAATGTTCCTTTTTTTACATGCTTATCTTATATTCATACTAAAATTAGATATTTTTAGGTTTGAGCTAGCCTATCTGAAATGTTTTCCAAAGATTATGTTTTACATATTTAGTTATTATTATACAAAAATATTGCCACCATATGAAGGTTTTTTTAAATTAAAACATTTCATACAATTTTTAACAATGAAATGATTTTAAATTTGGATATGTAAATAAACAGCTGGGACTATATTAGGAAATGGCAAAAACTCGCTTGAACAAATTAAACAGAAATGTCATCATTAAGCCACTCTCCTCTAAAGGACAAAGCAACTCTATGTTATCCCATATCTGCAATATCTGTAACCAAATGCAGTGATCTTGATGCTGAGAAACTACAAAGAAAGCCATAATTAAGGATCTTATTTGGGGATAGAAGGTATACCCAGAGAAGAGGTAAAAATTATCTAATCAATTTCAGATGTTTTGTTATTGTTGTTGCTTTTGGTTTTTTGATTTAAGTCCTGGGAAATTAAAAACAGCTCCAGGGTTCACAGCAAATTGTGGTTCCAATGATTTACTGTAAACTGACACGTGACATAGAGTCATCTACTATAGAGCTGGCTTCTATTGCTTTTAGTGTTTTCCCAAAAGAGAATTGGATCCCTATTTATCTGATTTTGGAAGATTACTGCAATCATCAAATCAGCTGGCTCTCAGGTTAATATTTCCCTTATTGTTTTGATTTTGAGTTCATATTTCCTAATTATCATACAGTCTAGGAACCCACTTTTAATAAAAATAAGATATCAGTAGCTTTTACATATTTTATATAACAATGTAAATTTAAATACTATCAAAATCAGCCTGAAGTTTTTCATAATGTTAGAAAGCTTCTTTTATTTGGGGGATGACCCAACGTTTCATAATTTAAAATAAATTAAATCAGAAGGTACATATTTGAATTACTAACTACAATGTATTTATTCAAGAAAACAAAATTACAATGTTTCTATAACTTTTCAGAAAACTATTTACTTGACATGCTTTGCAACTGTAAAATATTCACCAGTCAAGCTCAAATTAAAGCTGAGAATTATTTAATAATATGGCCATGATTTTAAAAATATAATTGTTCTTTTTGAGAACAGACATTAATTTACCTGATGGGCATGAAAAGAATATGACCTGTTAGACTGCACATGAGATGATTCATTCATGATAAGACATCTATATAATAAAGTTAACCTGAAAGTGATTCATTGCAAATAGCACAAAGATCAGAACATAGAAAAATCTAGTTGAAAATGAAACAATATTTGAATAGTGCTTTTCAAGTTTACAAAGAGCTTTCAAATCCATTTTCCTATGTGATTTTTAGAATAGCTCAGAGGGAAGCGGAATAATCCCTATATTTTAGGAGAAATCTGTGACTTTAAAAGTCTCCATGATTATTGATAGAATTCATGGTTAAATTCAGAAGAATTGTGTTAAAATTTTTAAAAATAAACTTGTATTTTTTTAAAAAGTAAACTCAAATAATTTTAAATTAATATTTTTGTTCAAGTTTAAGGAATTTCATATTTTTCAGTTATGAATCTTAAATCATACTTCTTTCTTTCTTTCTTTCTTTCTTTATTTTTATTGCATTTTAGGTTTTGGGGTACATGTGAAAAACATGCAAAGTTGTTGCATAGGTGCATACGTGGCAGTGTGGTTTGCTGCCTTCCTCCCCTTCACCTATATCTGGCATTTCTCCCCATGCTATCCCTCCCCTTTTGGAGTATATTTCATATAAGAAAACATTAAAAAAAAAAAAAAAAAACAGAGAACTTACAGGTAATCCACGTTTCCCAGCTCGACCAGGTGGTCCTATAGGACCCCGAGATCCCTAAAAGAAATTTTCAAAACAAAATTGGCGTAAGAAAAGATATTCACCTATTAATAGGTATAGGATATCAAAACTATGTGTGTATAGTAGGATGCTTATATATATGTCTGTGTGTGTATGCATATTCTTATGATTAATTAATTGAAATCAGGCAAATGACAGTATGTAGGTAAGACTGTGGTCACTATAACTTCAATGACACTTTTTTAGTCCATTTTATTCATTGACTTCATTGAATAAGTACCACCTTAGTTGAATACAGTAAGACATTACTCACATTTAACATAACACATACTTATTACATTCTCAAATGACAGCATTTTCAGATGATGGAGGTCAACGAATCAGTCTCTTGTATTCCTTCTTATAAATGAAATTTTGCTTTTCATACTAAGAAACATATACTAATTCATAATTAACTGTTTGCCATTCATTATTTACAGTGTTTAACGCAGTGCACTTGTATGATTGTGTATGTGCATATATGTAGCTTATAACATAGCATATGGGTGTGTAAAACTGTCAGTGTGAAAATGACTCCCTCCTTACCGGATCTCCTCTTTGTCCTGCATCTCCTGGAGCACCCACAGGGCCAGGAGTTCCAGGGGCACCCTGAGAGCCTGGCAGACCTGCGGGCCCAGGGTCTCCACGATCACCCTGACAAGAATAACCATGATATTATTTTTTAACATTTATTCTAAAACCGCAATATTCCATATGTTCATGTTATTCATATAGTATTAATGATGGAAAAATATACCCTTTAAAACTTATTTTAACTTATTATTTTACTTATATTTACTAACTAATAAATTGAATGAAAAAGAGTAAAGTTATTCACCCTAATTTCAGGTCTCATCATTCCCCTCACCTACTCCCTATTGCTCTCACAGTCAAGATCATTGGAGTATAGAATTGATCACCTCCAGAATTTAACATGTTTTCTAGACCACCAGTCTTTAAGCTGCCATATCATTATACTTGGAATACACAAAGACTTTCCAAAGATCGTGAAAACAAAGAAATTTTCAAGGAAACCACCTTCTAGATTTTCCTCTCCATATGCAATCTTTCAGAAAACTAAATTGTGATTACCCTTCCTTACTTTCCCTTCAATAGTCCACCTTCTTCTGTTTTACAAAAGAAAGGCAGAAATCATAGCATCTGCAATCTTATTATGATGCAAAGTCTCAAGGAATAAATACCTCTAGGCACTGAACTAAGGGACATTTCCAGAATGCATAGTTTTCTTGAGTATAAAGCTAAGAAGGATGAGGAAAATAAAGAGACTCCTTTTTATTTTATCCAGATGACCCAATTATGACAAGGCTCCAAATATTACTTGTCTCCTTAAGAAGTCAGAGGTGAGGTAAGTGTTATATGAACATGTCTAAATATAAATATTTGACTTGAAAAATGGACTATATATTTACATATTTTCTGACAAAATCATCTTATTTGACTGATTAATTTATCAACCTAGATAAACTTTGACAATTAGGTTACTGAACAGACACATAATAAATTGAATAAGCTAAATTAGCAATTTCAAGGATTTGGAAAAAACAAAAAAACTTGGTCAGGTGCGGTGGCTCACGCCTGTAATCCCAGCACTTTGGGAGGCCGAGGTGGGCGGATCGTGAGGTCAAGAGATCAAGATTGTCCTGGCCAACATGGTGAAACTCTGTATCTACTAAAAATACAAAAACTAGCTGGGCGAAGTGGCAAGCACCTGTAGTCCCAGCTACCTCAGGAGGCTGAGGCAGGACAATTGCTTGAACCCGGGGGTGGAAGTTGCAGTGAACCGAGACTGCACCACTGCATTCCAGCCTGGAGACAGAATGAGACTCCGTCTCAAAAAAAACAAAAATAAAAAATACTTAAAGCACTTATATATCTAGAATTTACCAGGACTCACCTCCTTTGCAACTATTTCAACTCTATATATACATATTCAAATCTCATTTCATTTACAAGATTTAAAAATTATGACCTTACAAAAAAGGTTGTTATTCAGAAAAATCACAGCTGCATTGGAACTATGAGGAAAAATGATAGTTTTTAATATAAATTTAAAATATTTCAGATTTGCCTGACTTTAGATTTTTTAATCAGCGAAATGTCTCTTACACGTTCTCCAACAGCACCATCCCGTCCTGGGGTACCATCATTACCAGCTGGACCCTATAAAGAATAATAGTTTGAAAACCTACTTAACAGAGTAATAAAAAAACCTCATTCCAATTGCCAGAAAAATGACAGTATGTTTTGCACCTGTTTTATAAACTGTAAATTAGCATTTATGGAAATGTCAGCAGAAGAAAGGGTTCTGCCTCTTTTTTATTATTTTGAATTAGTGTATATTAACACATTCTTACTTTATCCATATTCTTCATTTATATTTCTTATTTTGAAAAAATTAAAATCCTGAAATACTTTGAAATAAACAATTACATCCTTACCACTTTGTTTTGCTTGTATTACCAATGAATGGTTTTTCCTACATTTACTTCTTAAGATTATTCAAATAATATCCTTAAAGTTTTGAAATAAAATAACTGTGTTTCAATGATATTAAATTACTTTAAGAAATATATAGTCTTCCTTTTCTATTTTATTGTGATTTTTATTATAAATATGTCCTTACTATCTGGTCAAATATTGTTACAAAAGCTATTGATTCTTTCTTTCAATAAAATGTTACATTAACTGTTTGATGATTGACCCCTTAAAACGCTGAATAGAGGATATTCCAACCTTAAACTTTTCAAATTGCCTATCAAAAACTGATTTCCTCTGAAAAGTGCCTAAAGGAACATGACATCCATTATGTTACTTTATCGTGATATTTAAGTAAAATAACCTCTACTAGCTTTACCCTTTTTGCAAGCTGTAATAGCTATATTAATCCTATCACCATAAAACTTGGCAATTTTGATAAATATGCCATTACAAAATGAAATAATAACAAGGGAAAAGATGAATGGATGTGTCCTTTCACTTTCAAAACAATTTGGCAACAGTTTAAATGAACTAAAATACTTAGCTCCAGACTAGAGGAAGGTCAGTGCAAAGACACCAATCCTGTTACCTTGTCTTTATGTCATCATATAGCCAACTCTCTAGGGAAGTAGAGTACATCAAATAACATTACTAAGAAACTTCTTGAGGTCAAATATTAAATCAAATTCTAAATCATTTGCTGAATGAAAAAATTGTTCCCATGACATTCAGATAACAAGAGAAGAGTTATTTTCACTATAGTACTCACTTCTGGTCCAGGTTCCCCTACAGGACCGTTGGAACCTGGGGGTCCCACAGGTCCAGGTGGACCTTTATCTCCTGTTGCACCAGTTGGTCCTACTTTTCCTGGTGTGCCCTGAAATAGAAGTATAAATGTCAAACACTTCCGACGAAATTGAAGAATGCTAGTTCCTATAAAGGCTGTTTTCAAAATGGTGCCTCCAGGCTCCCTGTATAACAGTAATTTTGCATTATCTTACAACACCCATGTAATTATAATGCTTTCTTAGAGGCATGCTCACCTCCTATCAGACTCCTCCTGACATATCTAAGGGACCAAAAACCAGCCATTTTTTTTGCCACCAGCACAGGTGTGCAATTTTGGGTTCTAATCATGTATACCATGGTTGATTCTAGCTGCCCTTCCGGAATTTGCATCACTCTCATCCTTTTTCAATTCTGCTTTGTCTGTTCATTTTATTTCTATGTTCTGATACTTTGGTCTCACTCTTGAGAGATTTTACTTTCAAGTCTTTGGCTCACTTCTGATAACAGTAAGACTTCCCTTAACTCCTACTTTGTTGGTTTCATATTTCTACCCACATGTCTCCCAGTTCCAAGATCCCATATATCTCTCTGTCTACATTCCATATAAAAACATCATTAATTTTTTCAAGCACTGTAATCTTTTAGTAGTAAAATGTAGTCTCTTCAAAGCTAAATTTGAATCAAATTTTATCCATACTCCAGGGAATATAAAATCCTAAAGCACTCTCCAGGGAACAGGAGATTACCTTCAGATCATTCTTTAGCGTTCACCCCACGTTCATCTCAAATATTACTTTAGCTCAACTGTGTCTTCCCTTTGATGGTTTACTGTGAAATACCGTGTTTTCGATAAGCGTGTTTACTTAAAAAGACACTACCTACTCACCAGGAGATTATCCCCCTCCTCTAGCTCCAGGGATCTTTTTAATCTTTGAAGAAAGATTTAAAGGTCACCAAAAATCCATATCCTTATTTGTCTACTTTTCTAGCTCAGGGTTAAACAAATATATATTTTCAAAGACTTTGTAAGGTAGTTAAGAATTTGACTTTTAAAATCAAAAGGTTTTTAAGATACTCAAAAATTAATGTCCTTACAATACTGTTTAAATCGATTCATCAAGCAAAAAAAGAAAAATCAATTCTCTAAACAATTTGTATTGCACATATTATATAAAATATTGACCGTATAAAATATGCAGCTACTCACCGCTGGGCCTGGCAGGCCAGGCATGCCTCTCTCTCCACGTTGCCCAGGCATGCCAACAATTCCTCTCTGCCCGGTAGTTCCAGCTGGACCAGGCGGGCCATCTGGACCCTAATATTGAGGACAAACTAAAATCTGGAACTATTCAGGGTAAAACCGTACCCACGGAATTTACTGTAAGTTGGGTACAGCTTTATAGGTTTTTCAGTATGAGAAAGAACTTCTCTGTTTCACAAAACCACACTATATATGAGTACTCATAAATTGTAATCCACACAGAATCTCTAACATATTATTTAAAGGTGAAACTCATCAGTTGGAAAGAAACTGAAGATTAATGTGAATATTGACTCAATAAAAGAGGTAACTTCAGAGAAATTTTTTTTGTCTTTTTAAAAAGACAGAAAGTTCAAAAATAAAGAAAAAATATTTATCTAAACACAATATTTAAAGGTATTTGCATTTAAAATATAATATACATCTATTTTTTAAAGTTATTAATAATGAACATTTAATTTTTTTGTTTAGTATTTAGATACCATATCCATTACTGCTATATTTTATATCTCTCTATATATATATATTTTTCTTAAAGCAGAGAATTATAAATTAAAATCTATAGGGCATAATGCACTTTAAAAATTTAGGAATGTGCCCAGCATAATAGTCAAGCATTTTTGTGACACTGGTCATTACGGCTTTCTATTTGTAAATATCTCAGTTGAAGGTGGTCTGGAACAAATATGCCAAACTTACAGGTTGCCCATCTTCTCCTGGGTCCCCTTTGTCTCCTGGGCCACCAGGGGGGCCAGCTGGTCCTCGATCTCCCACACGCCCATGAGAGCCAGGGTCCCCACGAAGACCTGGAGGTCCCTCCTTCCCAGGTTCCCCTAAGGGCCCCGCGGGTCCTGGAGCTCCCTAGTATTACAAAGAAAGAAAGACACAGGAGGGCAAAGTGGAAGCCAAGTAAGAGCGACTGATAATGCTGTCTGCCTCAGATGCAGATGTCCAAGCCTGCAGGTTCATTTTGCCTGTGAGATAATCAGTCATTCAATAGGATTTATACAAAAGAAAACACAGCTGTAGATTCATTCCCCAGGGGAAAAACTAAATATCATTTGCAGTCAATTTCCTTTGAATAATTTTTAAAGAGTGGTGCAACTGACTTGAATTTTCAGACTTATTTAAGGCTCCATTCCAATTATGAATATCCAATATTTTATTCTGTTATAATTATTAATTGTTATGATTTTATCTTATAATGAAATAACATTTATTAAAGAAAGTTTCATAGATACATCTTAACTGAAGAGAATGATTATTAGCACATAATATTGTAAGTGTTCAGTATCTAAATGGAATAATAATCAAACATTGGTGTTAAAAAGAGCTTGCAAATTAGCTCCTCCAAGAAATACTAGATTACTAAGGATGATTTGCTTTGCTGAAATTTTCTTGGCATTATTGGAATAAGAGTTGTTAAATAAGAAAACATAACATTAAGGAATTAAATAGAATAATAAATATAACTCAAATGTATACATGTGTGTGTAATTATTTCACTATTAATGACTTGACTCACTAAGTTGACTTACAGCAGGGCCTGGAGGTCCAACTCTGCCAGCAGAACCTGGAAATCCTGTAGCACCCTAGAAACAGAATATCATATAAGCAAATTTTAAAGTAATATCAATTAGTTACATGTAGTTTCCTGAGATTTGTTTTACAGGAAGACTGAAGCCTTTAGATTTACTTTCATGTTGCAAGCAATACATTTTTTTCTTCACGTGCATCTCATATTTGAAGGAATTAACCTAGATTAACTGGCAAGAAGGGCACTATTTTCTTTTGCCATGCAAGTAGTGCTAGAGTCACATTAATATTTTATGTAACTGAATTAAATAAAGTGCTTTCATATTTTTTATTCTTTTATATAGGTAATATGTTACTTACATTACAGATGAGGCACCTGGGTCTCCAAGATTATAAACTTGATTTTAACTCAAATCTCCATCTGAGTTAAGTGCCTTTTGCACTACAGTACAGTTGATACAGATAGTAATTTGTTATTACAGCTTCAGATGAAAATGATCTTTTTCATGACCAGGAAGCCCTAGATAACTAGAATTAGCTATGCATACTTTGCAAAACATCAAAGAAACTTACAGGCGGACCTTGGGTTCCTCGACCACCTTTTAGTCCAGGAACACCATTAGGACCCTAAATAGAAACAAACAAAAGAGCACTGTAGTGAAGCAAAAGAGGCTCTATGTACACTCCAAACATGGGGCACTTGATTCAAGTTAAGCCTTTTTGTTGTTAACTTACATGAGGGCCAGGGGATCCTGCTAACCCTTGTGGTCCAGGAGAACCAGCATCTCCCTTCTGTCCTGGCTCTCCAGGTTCACCTTTTACTCCAGGCTGTCCATCAGGGCCCTACATGAAATTATACAAACAAGAAATTGATTATAAGACAGGAAAATTATTTTAGAGTAATTATTACTAATGTATCAATTAATCATATATTTTGAAACAGTGCTTTTTAATCAGTATTAAAGCATAGTAAAGGAAAAAAAAACTACTCTGATGAGATCTTTCAGGACAGCCTGAAAAATAAGCTATCCCACCACATTTTCATTTTAATAATTACAGCTCAACTAGCACAAACTCAAGTTTTGTGCCAGTCTATAAAAAAATGTATTGAAAATGAGAATATTGTCTAGAAAACTGTAAACTTTCCAGAATTATTAATACGTCTTAAAAACATATGACAATGATCATTAAACTTATTAAGAGAAGTGTTTACTTGTAAATTAGGGATATTTGAAAATTATACCTGGGGTCCAGCAAAACCAACAGCTCCAGTTGGGCCATTTTCACCACGAGAACCCTAGACGGAGACAAAGATTACTGTAGCTTTCACACATTATTCTAAACAGGAACAATATTTTAAAATATGATCATATAAATTTGATATTTAGACATGTAAATATAGAAAGATTACACATATTGCTTAAGAAAGACCCTTAAGAATTATATAAAAATATAGGTCACAGAACAAAATTCCCAAGGTCAGAAGTCTCAAAGCAGCCTCCAAATTATTCAGTAAACAAGCCGTCTAGCTAGACTTAGTAGATTTTATAGCAGGTAATTTTTAAATGTAATTAGAAATACAAAAGCTAAAGACCAGGAAGTAATAAATAGCCTAAAATCAATAAGCATCATTTTATATAAATACCAAAACCAAATGATGAATTGTTTTATTGCTCAGTCTTGCACTAAAGAACACCAAAATACTGTCACTTACAGGATTGCCCCGGGAGCCTGGAGGGCCAACTAGACCTCGAGGACCAGGTTCACCCTAGAAAGCAGATTTCAGATGGTTATTGTCCAAAACAGCAGCTAAACAGAATACAATTTTAGGACACTAGTCATTGTGTAGGGGGAGACAGTGGAAAAGAACTCTGAAATGATCTTGCTCGCCTACCATATGTTATAAAATGGAAAGATTTATGAAAGAGCCAGCTATTCAAAACTCATAATTTTGAGTAGACAAATTAAAAACTTGTGACTTACCTTTTCTCCAGTAGGACCTGCAGGACCTGGAGGGCCCAAAGGACCCGGAAGACCCTGTCAATTAACAGAACATAGGCATATTGAGGGAAGAAAATGCACAGAAATCTTCATGCCTAAACAAATAAACAAACAAAAAAGAAACGACTATTTTGTTTTAACTTGAGTGCTTTTGCAAATCACTATCTATAATAAAGATAAAAATCATTATCTATAATAAATGATATAATGTATATATTTTCAAAATTTTTCCGTCTAGTTTAAAACCATTCCCATCAGATTTTCTCCACATGGCATTTTATCTCTTTCATGCAGCTCAACTCATGCATACCTGAAACTGTTTTCAGGTATTAGGGCTAAATTAATGCTAAGCTTCAAAAGTGTTTCTGCTTCTTAGCCTAATTAGCTTTGCTAAAATTTATTCTGATACTTGACCACAAATTGAAAAGAGGCGTTCCTTCTTTTGCATGTAGTACTATATTCTTAAATTATAATAGCAAATTATCACTTTTTATTTTTAAAAAATGAAATCGTGTTAAGGCATTTTAGGTTTTTGTTTGTTTGTTTTTGTTTTTGTTTCTGTTTTGGCACAGGGTCTCCACTCTACATTGTCCAGGCTGGAGTGCAGTGGCTATTCACAGATGTGCTCACAGCACGTGCATCTTTGAACTCTTGGCCTGGACTCAAGTGATCCTCCCATTTCAGACTCCAGACTAACTGGGACTACAGGCACAAGTCACCATGCCTGGCTTAGTTTTCTTGAGATGAAAAGGAAAAGTAGTTAAGGTTTACAGCCTAAAACCTCGGCTACTTTGAGATTTCTAGGAATAAGAGAGCTAACACTTAGAGGACAGGACAGCTAACACATGGGGACACAACCTGAGTCTTCTTGACACATTATCATAGTCTTGAAACTGCTGGAATATTGGAGTCCTCTCTCAAACAAGTTCTCTATCTGATATCTGCATATGCAGCCCAAATATACTTTTATCATTTAATTTCTGTATTTATTACTGAAGAAACTTAAGGAACAAAAATGACTTTAATTTTACAGTTTTGACAAGCACCTAAGAAATCTGTGTTCTTATAATCTCTGGGACTATAATGGAATATACGTCCATATTAGTAGAAATACATATATTCCATATATTGCAATTTATATAATACAATTCCCTAAAGGATTTGATGGAATATAAATATCACTTCATTGCTTATGTTTATAGATTTTTTATACAGAGGAAACATGTTATTCATTTTTTCCCTACTATGAGATGACAGTAAGTGTTTTGCTCTGCTT
The DNA here is from genome assembly GCF_030222135.1 of Aotus nancymaae. Lineage (NCBI taxonomy): Eukaryota > Metazoa > Chordata > Mammalia > Primates > Aotidae > Aotus > Aotus nancymaae. The sequence goes on along the minus strand of NW_026988419.1, from coordinate 44,032,588 downwards.
CTTTCCTGCAGCAATGTATTATCCTCATTAAAAATAAAGCAGTCATTGCTTACATCCTGATCCTAGCACACTGCAATTTCAAAGTTAGTTCATAGGCACAATAGATACATATTTTGGAGTTTCCCTTAAAACAAACTACCAATGCATCATTCCTACAAATAGTACTGCACTACTTATTCATTCCAGGATATTTATGATGTAAAATATTAAAAATATACCAGATTTACTTGACTATTTTTGAAATGTTAATCAAATATTAGATTTAACTAAAAGGCAAGGTACATCTTTTGTGCATAATTTGTTAAAAGAAGTGGTGTATCATTAATTAAATTTGCATAAAAAGGACTAATTACCCTAAGGTGAAACTTTTCTACTACATTTCACCATATTTTCTTAATCCAAAGCTATTATAACCAATATATTAACAATTACTCAATGCAGAACCAAATAGCAGTTCTCTTTCATTACGTTACAACCGCTATTGCCAGGGCATACATGACAACTAACAGCAAACGATGTCATACTGAGACAGAAATCATTCATCAAATATCAGGCACTATTCCAGAAAATGATGGATGTTAAAGCCATTGTAACTAGCCACACTTACATGAGGAAATCATTTATGTCTGAAAATATATTGTCCTTCAAGTCTGATTGTCCCAGGAATTATAAATATACATTCTAATTTCAAAGACCTACTGCTCGTCTTTGCAGTTGAGCTGCAGTTGAGCTGCACGTCAGTTTCTGACATGACATTAAACAATGCTTTGAGGTGGACCATCCTTCTTGACATTCTGCTTATTCAAACTCTTTATTAGTGAAAACATTAATGATGATTTACTGTGCAGTAAATTTCTCACCCCAAATATCCAGTATACTGAGAAAGAGTTATCACAACTTTGGTGACTCCACAAAGCTCTACTTGCTATTGCTGGAATGAGGGATTGGCCAACTCACTAGATTAGCATTTTAACAGAAATAAACCTTGTATATGAAATAAAAAGATGATAGAGAAGAATAAAGAGGGTTCCCACCTCCTTAAAGCACCTATCTCATAGGGACAATAAATATGTTTTTACTTAAGTTTCTCTATTTAATTCAGGGCAAGCAAAATAAATACCCATTGCTGGGTATTCATGTGAGCAGATCTCACATGTCATTATTCTCCAGTTCCTGACTACCAAGGAAACATTATTAACTTTATTTTGGAAAGTTCAGGCAAACTTATATGATACTGTAATGTTGGTTACTAGCCCAGCTAGAAAAAGAATGCTTTTACTTACTCTGGCACCATCATTTCCAGCTGTGCCTTCAGCACCTTTTTCTCCTATGCCACCCTGGGAAAACACACAAAATATAATTTATTCATTTAATTGTCTCTTTCCCACATTTGTGTGTAAGTTTCATGAGAGTGAAGGGTTAATTGTCATTTTCCTAGTTGTATCCAGTTGAGCCTGGGATGGCGGCTCACACTGTGCATTTTTTCAGTATTTATTAGAAGAATGAATGAATGAATGAATGAATGAATGACTTGTGACTCAGGATGATAGAAATAAAACCCGCTCAGGAAATCACTTTCAGTATAAAGTCTGAATAAATGAACTTAAAAAAAAAAGACTTACTCTGTCACCCTTGGGGCCAGGAGTTCCTGCAATTCCTCTTTCTCCCGGCATACCTTGAAGACCCGGTGGACCTGTATCTCCAGGGGTCCCAGATGGACCTGGGCTGCCCTAAAATGAACCAACATTAAATGACCACACCAATACATTAAGATTAATGAAACTGCTTTTTAGCGGGTCAAAAATAGTTGATATCAGCAATTTCATGTAGTTCAACTTAGTACTTATATTTTTATCTAAGATAGTTGTCTTTGAGTGAGTTGATAATTTTGAAATTTGAAAAATCAGATTTGCTTTTTTGATTGTTGGTTTACATTTTCAACTTTTCTCTTATGAGGCAATTGAACACTAATTCAAATAAAAATAATACAGTTGCCTTTTTTCCCCCTCTGTTGGCAACATAATAGAAGATACTAAGAAAGAAAGACATTACATTTGGAGAAATATTTCATTCTCTCTTTAATGAAACTGATATTTGATATTAGCCTGGCTTTTCAGCTAATATAGTATCTAAATTGTAGTAGACCATATCAATCACTATAACTGTGAAAATATTAAGGGGTCTCATCCCGTGATCATGAAAAATTCTACTTCAGTTGTTTCTACTAAAGTTGGCCACATTATCTTCCACCAATCGCTAAATGGCACACATTTCTGCCTTATGATGCATTGTATTTTCAAATTTCAAAAATTCCATATTTTCACATATGTAGTAAGCACAATTGTGGGACCTGAGACAAGGAAAGTGAAGCATATTATTATAAAAGCCTCCTAATAAATTACGGAATTTTCTATTTCTTTCCTCTGCATTTTCATAGAAGCCACTAATAAAATGTACATAAACATTAGGAATGTTTTTGTATATGGAAATCTATCATCATGTGCACTAAACCACAATCCCCATCACAGAAGAGAGTCTTCTGTTTAGCTGATACTTTAGTTGCAAGGGAAAACCCTAGTAAGCACTCATTAAATATTTGTGGAAAAAGAAAATGATGTAATCAAATTATCTTTCAAACACAAGACAAATGCATTCTAGCACCATCATGTGTTTATTGAGCAGTACTTTTAAAGAATTTTTAAATACGGAGATCACTAGGATACTTACTTTTGGGCCATCAGGACCATGTCCTCCAGCCATTCCCTTCTCACCAGGGAGTCCAGTTATTCCTGGTTCTCCTCTTTCCCCAGGATTTCCTCGTTCTCCCTAGCACAAAATTGGAATGTCAAATAATCTCAATACTTGATCTAAAAATGGGTTAAAATATTTCTGAGAAACGGCTTCTACCAGGAAACATTCAGAAATGAGACATTGCTAAAGCTCAATTTTCTAATTTAGCAATAAGAAATAAATTTGAAGTTTAAGGATATGCTAGTTTCATAGCACAAAATATTTCTCACAAAATTGATTTTTATCTAGTCAAAGCATTTAATGGTTAAAATAAATCTCAGTTTAAGAGTTAAAAAGATACCTTTTAAAACTGAAGCAAGTGGGAAACAAAATTAATCATGAAGATTGAAATACTTACTCTAGGTCCTAGTGGGCCAACTGCTCCGGGATCTCCAGGAACACCCTATAAATACATTTTTTTAATGGAACAAGAGCTTTGAGTTTTGGCATTTATCAGAAAACTTTCCAGTTCATACACCTAGTCTCTATTCATGTGCCATTAGAAGGCTGCATAAGCCAACAATATTAAAGAAAGAAAAGTACATATATTTTTATAAATAAGAGAATATCACATATCTTAGATGAAAACATTTTTCCAAAAAACTTCGTGTTATACCTGAATGCTTGATTTTCAGCAATGTGAGAGAACATGCAAAATACTGTTTCACAAAGATAGAGCATTAGTTTTCTTAGAGGCAACAAAATACATGCTAAATGTCTTTTTTTTACTAATGGAAGATGAAAAAGTTTAAATAAAGAAAAGTTATATAAAAAGGGCTAAAGAGTTGATCTTTTAAATAGAACCAATTCAATTCTACTCAATTTAGTAAATCTTTCTTGAGCCTATAATATGGACAAAGAACTCTATTAGATATAGTGGGTTCAAACTAGTGCAGTCGCTTCTACGTTAAAAGTTTCAGTTTGTTCTTAAATCAAATAAAGTTTGTCATTTTGAAATTTCTTTATTTGATAAAGATGGTAACTTTATTAAATAGGCCTCCAATTTTCTCCCCTGAAATGGACTGTCTTCATTGTGGCCTGATCTCCCTAAAAGCCAAATCTGATCATATTATTCCTTCCTTAAAAACCCTTTTTTCTTTTTTTCTTTGAGATGGACTCTCGCTCTGTCACCCAGACTAGAGTACAGTGGCATGATCTTAGCTCACTGCAAACTTGGCCTCCTGGGTTCAAGCCCTCCTGTGTCAGCCTCCTGAGTAGCTGTAATTACAGGTGTGTGCCACCACGCCCAGCTAATTTTTGTACTTTCAGTAGAGGCAATGTTTCACCATGTTGGCCAGGCTGGTCTTGAACTCCTGACCCCAAGTGATCCACCTGCCTCAGCCTCCCAAAGTGCTGGGATTACAGGCATGAGTCGCTGCACCCAGCCTAAAAACCCTTCCTTAGCTTCCCATTACTGTAATGATGAAGAACAAATTAGAATCAAATTAAAACCATCCATGATGTGGCCCCTGATTCACACTCCAGTCTCCTTTCTCCCCTCCCAAAATTATACTTCCCACTCTGATTTAGTAAGGTTGTCTCATTTTCTGGAGTTTTTTCCTATCTTTCCTCCTTCACTTTTACCATCATTCATCCTTCAGATCTCATATATTACTTTGTCTGGAAAATTTTTCCTAAACCCCCCAAGTCTTATTTAGGTGCATCTTTTTTTGTTTCCATAAACATAGTATCATAGTATCCCCTATCATAGCATTTAGAGCTTGCTATTATTGTAATTGTCCCATACTGTTTGACTCCTACTATACTGTAAGGAGGGCAAGGTCCAGATTGATTTTGTTCAGCTTGTTCAAGCCAGTGCTTTGTAGAGCCAAGCACACAGAGTGTTCATCAAATATTTATTAAATGGTTAATTAACAAATGAATCACTCAAAGAAAAATAAATAAATCTATGTGCCAGGAAAATTACAGAATAAAATTGTTAGTATTCATTCATAACTGTTTATATAAGTGGTTAAGAACACATCTGGGGAAGCAGATGACCTGGATTGAAATCATATTAGCTGTGTGACTTTGGGAAAGTAATCTAACATCTGTAATTTTCCTCATCTATAAAATAAAGATAAAGATAATGATAGTACCAGTATATAGGGCTGTTTTGAGAACTCAAAGAGATAATGTATGTAAAGGAAAGCACAACAGAGTCTCATGCACAGAAACTGATAATTGAGCCAGCAACATGTGGTGTTGCCATTATTATTATTTAAACACTTACTTGATCACCTGGCTTTCCACCTTCTCCAGGAGGCCCTGGAGGACCAGGAAGCCCCTAAAATGAAAGTAAATAAAATTGTGCATCTGTGAAAGTTTAATAGTCTACCAGTGTTAACAGTTTACCTTTTACAATTCATGGAGTCTTCAAGACTATATTTTCAAGGAAAATATATTGTTCAGACATTTTAAGCAAAATATATTGTTCAGAAGCATTACAAAAAAAAACTACCAACAAAACACAACAGCTAGTCAATTCATAGGATTATATTTTCATCTGCACATCACTTAGCAAAAAAGAGATAATGTAAGAGGAGTTTATTCATATTTGTTGAGTCTTTATGGCTCTGTGAACAGTATTTTAGACTGCTAGAATATTATTTAAAGTCAGTCCATAAAGTTTTTTTTACAAATTATGATCATTCCTCTTACTAATGTACATATTGATATATGTAGATAAATTATGAAAATTTGTTCAATAAAAAATTCTAGTCACTGTGCCAGTTAAAACTAGATCAGCCTTAAAATGGTTTAATCAACTTTGTTGAGATATCAGAAACAGTTTATTCCTGATATCTTTTTATTACTTTTTTGTTTTTTTATTTATTATTGAACATTTTATTCCTAACATACTTTTATTACTTTTCTTTTTTTTTTTTATTTGTTTTGTTCATAATTTGGGGTTTTGATCAGTATTTTTAGAAGTCCATTACTTTACTTTGAACAAAAGTGTTTGATTTTATCTATGTTATCTACTAAAAGAGGAATGACTTTTTGAAAACTGTAGAATTTAAAATCTTCTGACCATATATTTTGTATATATATTTTAAAAGCATTTCAGTTAATGGAAGACGAAATGGAAAACTGAATTAACACATACCTGAAAACCTGTGGGGCCTGGAGGTCCCTGTTCTCCTCTTTCACCAGCTAAACCCTAAGTTGTAAAGGAAAAAAAAAATTGTGAATATAGCCATATCTTTGTCTGCTTCCTGTCTATGTGAACCACTAGAAGTATTGCTGTTTCTTTGTATTTCTTCTAATCACATGTTTTTCACTTTAGCTAGGTAGTAAACTAGTATTAATAGTCATCAAATGGTATTGTTTTAAGTCTGTGGAGATGAGAAAATCTTCTAAAGCCAGTGAAGTAACTGATAACATGTATTTATTTTTTGATCCAAACTTAAATGTCTGGAGGCAACTGTAAACCTATGGGAAAATTGGATTGAATATGGGAAAACCAATTACTTTTGTATATCTAATCAAAAAACGTAATATTTATTGTAGTTTATTTCTGAATGTTGTAAGAATTATTTATCAAGACTTCAAAACCAGAATGACTACAGAAAGCAAAGCTAACATTTTAGAAAGATATTTAAACTTTCCCACCCCAAAACAAATAAATATGCCGAAATATTTCTGATAAACACTTCATTTTAAAAACCTAAAATGAAAATACGACCTCAAAGAGTAAGTATTATTCCTTTTGCCTCCTAAAAAATGACTTGAGTACTTTTTCTACTTTTTTGGAGGTGGAGTCTCACTCTGTGGCCCAAGCTGGAGTGCAATGGCGCAATCTCGACTCACTGCAACCACCAGTTCACTGGCTCAAGCGATTCTCCTGCCTTAGCCTCCCAAGTAGCTAGGATTACAGGCACACACCACCATGCCTGGCTAATTTTTGTATTTTTAGTAGAGATGGGGTTTCACCATGTTGGCGAAGCTGGTCTTGAACTCCTGACCTCACGTAATCACACCACAGGCGTGAGCCACTATGCCCAGCCTTAAATAAATTTTTATGAGATGCATTATTGAGAGAATTAGATAATTGAGTATTTAAATATTTTAAATAAAATACGTTATAAATAATTGTTACACATGATTTTCCTCAGTTGATATACTCTTTGTGACATATAAAGACCTTTGCAGTCAGACTTTTGAAGGAGTTTGAAGTAAAAGATCAATCATTATATTTAAAAAGACAGAAGACACTATATCATAGGAATCAAAAGAGAAGATATAACAGAAATTCTTCATTCCCATACATTCTTATTCACTTTTCCTGAAACTTAATGCATAATTCTTGAACAAACATCATTGAAAAATACTATACATATATATATATTCTCAATAAAAAAAAAAAATCACATACCGGTGGGCCGACGGGACCAGAAGGACCAACTTCACCATCTTTTCCAGGAGCTCCCTAATATCACACACAGATAAGTTGTGAGGTGAAGCCATGAGAATTTGAATAGTTCCTCTATTATTTTTCTTTAGCAAAAAATGTATACTTGCCCTCTGCCCAGGAACGCCAGCATTTCCTGCTTCTCCAGGTTTCCCAGGGTCACCCTAAAGAATAAATGAAGCTTTTGTAAAGTTCAAGTAGTTTGTCAAAAATATGCCTGCTCCAAATGAGGGCCATGATGAGATGACAAACATATTATACACTGTACTCACACTGCTACCTTTGGGGCCTGGAAGACCCATGCTCCCAGGCTGCCCTCTGATTCCTATGGAACCTGGAGGACCTGGACGACCATCTTCCCCTGGAGCACCCTATGGAATTAACAGGAGCCATTAAGTTTCCTGTAAGTTTTTTCTAAATATTGCATCACCTAAAGTGTCACTTGCCTTTAATTACTATAATGTTACATAAAGTTTAAATTATCTTGCATTTTTATGTTAAGGAATCAGGACAGTCAAATGGGTTTTTTAAAACCACTGAAGTATTTTGAGTATCTAGAACAGAGCTTTTATTGTTATCACGACATAAGCTTCCTCATGATGTTTCCTGACAATCATATTAATAGGGGAAATATTTCTTCTTTCATTTACTCTGGTTTGTGGTCATGAAAATTCAGGACTTCTATTTCACATTGCAGGACAAGGGAAGCTCTTAGAATATATAAGCTGTCAAAATTCATGCCTACTTATCCATCAAACATATAAAATTGGAAGGATATCAAAAAATGAGAATATTGCTAATAGACAAATTTCACCAATATTAAAAATTATTATCATTTTAACTTTTTCACTGATGTCAGGCAGAGAAGCAATTTCAACCTCAAACATTTATCTTAGTAAAATTTGATCTACATTTTTGTCAACTTGAAAACAGATCCTAAGAATATGCTTCCAGGTGTTTTAAATATGCAAATATGAGCAGCATCCACATGATCAAAAACATTTTAACCTCAAATAAATATCATTTAAGTTTCATGTCTATTGAAAAATGTTAGTGGTGTGGATTTCTGTTTAAATTACTTACCAAAGGTCCAAGTTTTCCTTCAGGACCTTGAACACCAGGATTTCCTGTCAAACCCTGAAAATAAAAAAGCAGCTCTTAGTTTGTTGCTGACCTGCAGTTGAAGTAAAGATTCTCAGTAGTAAAACTAGTGTTGCATTTTTGTCAACTGAATGGAAGGACATTTCTGTAAATCAGATAAATTTTTACGTGATATATTGTTAAAATAAAATTTATCAGAATTTCTCTGCCAAAATTACTTTACTTGCTATATTGCTATAAAATTATATTTACAAATATTCATAAATTCTTTACTTGCTAACAAGTTATAAAATATAACAAACAGTATTTTTCCCCTTCCAATTGATAAAGCTATTCATATATACTTTTTGAGAAAGAGAGATTAGAAGTTACTGTGTTTTCTATATATGATAAAAATCACAAACCAGTATTTTTTTAAATAGCGAATTGGGTCAAAACCGTAAAAACAAATGTTCTAAACTGTAAATATAAACCAAATCTAAAAACAAAGAAACAAAAACCCTTCAATGCATGCTCAGGAGCACTCCTCCCAATCAATGGAGAAAACACTTGCTACATTCTTACCCGAGCGCCTGGAAGCCCAGGTTCGCCTGGACGTCCTGGATCCCCCTGGCTTCCTTTAGGTCCTGAAGAACCTACAGGACCCCGTTCTCCTTGAGCGCCCTGTACCAAGGCAAAGCAGATGCATGAGGAAAAAGAGTATAGAAAAATAAAAGCAAGCAGAAATAAAATTACTGTTTTACAAATCAAGGCACTAATGTAACATACAAATATTTTGTCACCACATTCCTCCAACTAGCATTCTTCTCCCTATGCCTCTTAATACAGGAATTACACAAGAGGGGATTGGGGTTAGGCCTGACATCTGTATCCATATCCTTTCTGTATCTGAGCCCATGCAGGGCATAGCTAGATCACCATGCTGAAAAATGGCATCTTCTGGAGCACCCCCCACGTAAGTATCAACATTGACAGGGCAACCTCACCTTTGGCCCCGGTAAACCATCAGAGCCTGGAAAACCACGATTGCCAGGAGCACCCTACAAATGACCAAAATATGATTCTTAATTAACTGTTGTGGATTTTTTGCAATATGTAATGAATAGTTGGTTTCTATTTTTAGTACTATAAAGTTTTAGGAGCTGTGTTCAGTCAACATAGCTATAGATATGCATAAAAAAATCTGACTTGATGGGAAAAAATTTTAAATTTTGAAGAATATATAAGTACTGAGCCAAATAATTCTTCAAATCAAGAAATATTCTGCACTTTGGGAGACTGAGGCAGGCAGATCACCTGAGGTCAGGAGTTCAAGACCACCCTAACCAACATGGTGAAAACCTGTGTCTACTAAAAATATAAAAATTAGCTGGGTATGGTGGCAGGTGCCTATAATCCCAGCTACTGAAAAGGCTGAGGTACAAGAATCTCTTAAACCCAGGAGGCAGAAGTTGCAGTGAGCTGAGATGTTGCCACTACACTCCAGCCTGAGCAACAGAGCAAGACTGTCAAAAAGAAAAAAAAGAGAGAGAAGGAGAGAAAGAGAGAAAAAGAAGGAAGGAAGGAAGGAAGGAAGGAAGGAAGGAAGGAAGGAAGGAAGGAAGGAAGGAAGGGAAGGAAGATTCTAATAATTCATTGTAAAGTCAAACAGAGAAAAGCCAATATCTAGAGATGAGAGGCAAAAGTACCATCTAAAGCAATTAAAATGTCAACAATAACATGCATTAATGAGATTTTTATGAAACTCTTTACATTCTCCAAAGTGCTAGACAAATGTGAGATTATGGTTCTTCTTTTCAGACCTGTCTCACTATGCTCCAGTCACAGCTACCTCTTCTGTTCTTTAAAATCACCAAGTCCTTTCTGCCCTCCTTTGCTTTGCATTTGTTTTTTCTCTGCTAAGAATGTTCTTTCTTCCAAGTATTCTACTGGCCTATTGTCATCTTCAGGTTTCAGCCAAAATGTTATCTTCTCAGAGGACTCTCTTTCCTAACTACCTAATCTAACATTACACCACTGACATACATGAGTAGTTACTCTCCAACGTATCATGACTTTATTTAGTGTGTGTATGGCACTTTAAAAAGTGTGTACCTCTATTTTTATTTACCTGTTGACTTGTTTATTGTTTACCTCTCCATTAAAGTAAACAACTATTTACTAGTCGCCATATGAGGACTAGGACCATAGACTTCTTGTTCGCTGACATAATTCCAAGTACAGATGGCTCAAATTGGCATAGAGTACTGATTTAACCAATATTAGCTGAATCAATGAAGAATGATTAGTCAGTTGGCTCTTTGTATTTGCAGATAACTGTACTGACCTGTGCAAGGCATCTGAAAGCATTTCTCTTAACTGTTCTAGTTTTCCTTACTATTCTTATATTACTCAGGTAATTCCCTCACAACTATAAGAATGTGTTGTATTATTCAAATTTACCCTTTCTCCTACTGGTCCTGGAGGACCAACTGTTCCTGGGTCACCTCGGGGACCTCTTTTGCCTTCTTCACCAGGTGGACCTATCGGACCCTGAATACCATGTGGCCCCTGTTAAAAACAGAAGGACAGTTACCAGAAAGACCCATTCAACCAATGAATTATAGTTGGAAGACCCATTTAATGAAGTCAGTATTTTAAATTTTAAAGTATATGGAAAAATTAGATATTTTCATCTCAAGCTATTATAATTCTCATTATTATTTTAAACCCTTGAGCATTCTGAGCTGTATACTTCTAGAAAATACTATGATCTTCTTATCATTAAAACAATGAAACCTTACTGGTTCTCCTTTTGGGCCAGCTTCTCCTTTGAAACCTGGAACTCCTGGATCACCCTGAAAAAAATATATTGGTCTAAGAACCAGGACAGTTAGCTAGTCCAATAGTTACAAAAAACAGGCTTTAAAAATTCTCTACAGCTGAGTCTGTTTTGCATCAGTAGTATAATATAATTATTTTTAAATGAATGCGTGTGAATGTGTTAATTAGTATGTGTAAATTCTTATGAAATTCAGTATAATTTGGTAGCCATTTATTTAATTTACGGTGGTCTTTAAGATATTTATTTTTAAATCATGTTTTTTATCATGTATAGTACAATAAATGGAATTACTGAGTACTCAAATTTGAAAATTAAAATTGGAACTGTCAATGACAACTTCTATAGAGAAATATATTTAGGTTGTATTTTAGGATGTGAACTTGTTTACCCAGAATCAAAATAATTTTATATTTATGTTATATTTATTGAGAATTTAGCAACTACAAATAGGGCATCTCACTCTTGGAGTGTTCAGGGGTTTTCTATACGTGTGTCTTTAAATACCAATCATAATTTAGGTTGTAAGAACTGATTACAAAATTCAGAACTTGGTAAATGTGATACATTAGCAACACTCATGTTTTAATAGATCTGTCACCAGCACTTCGAATTTATCAGCATGACCACATTACTTGGAACAGATTTGAAAATATTTGTTTAAATATTTATTTTTATTTATCAAGCTAAAAGCTATTAAGCACAACTTCTCAATGTGTTTATTTCTTATGGGTTCATAAAAATATTTTTCTAATAAATAATTTCTGTAAAGTATGAAAACATTCAATCTGATTAATATTTTTGAATCACTCTTTAAGAATAACTTTCAAGAAATAGTTGTTGAACCCATTTTAAGCCAAACTGTCATCATAAGTTCCTATTAAAGCTTCATATTTCCTCACATTGGCTTGCATAATATTTTCATAATTTCATTATTCAATTATTTATAAAATTCTATGAGGTGAACCATAAAGTTACAATTTTATTATTTTAAACAAAAGAACACTAAAATTTAACATACTGCAATAATGTTTCACTTAGAATTTAAACATCCAAATTGTACCTTAACATTTAACTTTTACTTTACAAAGACTTCAATCTTTATTTCCCTCACTTGGATAACTCACATTATCTACGTTTCATTGCATCACATTACATGTTATTACTTTTGATGCTCTCAGTTAGATCATACTAAAAGATGACAGTTCTTTCAAAGGTCATTACCGGTTGGCCTCGAATTCCCTGAGGACCAGTGCTACCCTGAGGTCCTGGAGATCCAGGAGGCCCTGCTGAGCCAGGAGGACCAGAAGTACCCGGAGAGCCCTATGAAACAGCAAGGGTGATGTGATAAGTAGAGACACAGGTAGCCGTCTAGGGCCAGTGTCTAAAGAATCATGTCCATTTGAGCTTCACATGGCATAAACGCAGTACTCACCGTTGGACCTTTGGCACCAGGAGTACCATCAGTTCCTATTGCACCCTAAAAGGTACATTAAAAGTTTATGAAATATTAAGCAATATCTAGATACAAATATGGTAGTATACAGAGTCCAGCCATCTTCCAAAAGGAAATAGAAACATTTTTTAAAAATAACCAATGTTATATCATAAAAATTACTTTTTTTGGACTAATTTTCTTTTATTTATTTTTTTTTTTTATTGTACTTTAGGTTCTGGGGTACATGTGCAGATCATGTAGGCTTGTTGCATAGGTACACACATGGCAATGTGGTTTGCTGCCTTCATCCCCCCGTCACTCTTTTATATAAAAAATGTAAAACTTACAGGCTTGACAAGGGAAATATGTTTTTTCACAGTTTCAAGCACTCATTCAGAATTCAGAGAATATATTAAATTTTATATTTCAAAATAGCTAGAAAAGAGGACTTAAAATGTTCCCAACACATAGAAGTGATATATGCTCAACGGAATGGATATCCTAAATAACCTGACTTGATTATTAGACATCTTAGGCATATAACAAAACATTGCAGGTACCTCCTAAATATGTACAAATATTATATATCAGTAAAAAAAAATTAGGTTGAATTTGTTCTGATGTTACAAGAAATATCCAGCTTTCTGAGCTGGTTCTCAGATATGCTAGGAACTTACAGGAAGACCTGGAGAACCAACTGGACCTGGGGGCCCAGTTTCACCTCTCTGCCCCTGAGGACCTTCAGGACCTCGTGCTCCTGTTGGACCTGCTTCTCCCTAAAAGGGTGCAAAGGGAAATGTTAATTTAAGAAAAATACAGGAGTGGCATTGTACAAAGTTGACTGCTTATTTGGAATTTTACATTTGAAACCCAAATATTTAAAGAGTCCAAGGGTAAAAAGAGTATTGCAGGACATGTGTGTCCAACCAAGCTTAAGGAGTGGACTCAGTTTCCCACTTCCTTCTTAAGGGATGACGCTGGTGGCCTCTTCACTAGGAATATTTTCCATATGCAATCTCCAGTTAGAGAAGCACTACACATCCATCAGGGTTAGCTTAAGTTCCCTCACCGCTGAACCTCCACAAAATCTGAAATTTTTCTTTACACCTCTATCAGAATGTTACACTTATTAACATATTTAACAGTTAAGATCATCTAGATTCATAAAGAAAAACTAGAAACATCCCTACACCTCAGGCACAGCAAGTTACTAAAATATTAAGAATAGATATTCTTAAATGTGCCTGGTTTACTTTTAATATGTTCTTACATAAATACTCAGGCTATTCAAGCCCATTTCTGTATAGTGTATACATTCAGACTCTTTAACACAAATCAAATGAGGGAGAAAAACTGACTGACTCACTGTGTTCACAGGAGTTGTTTTTGTTCAATGTAAAGCTAGACATTTCAAGTCTAGCAACTTACCATGCAATTACAGCTTCGTGCCATCATTACGGGATGAATTATATTATTTTCCACTATTTATAAAACAACCTAATATGAGCTAAAATGTGAGTCAAGATTCAGACGATAGTTTTCCAAATGTGTGAGACTCACTGTAAAAAAGTCTATATAAAATTTCATATCCTCATTACTGAACAAGAAATTGTTTTCTTGCTATATAAGCAATATAGCGAATCATATTTCAGAGCATAAGATTTGAGTTGTAAAAATTCAATTCCATTGACCTTCAAGAAAGCATTTATCAGTAAAGTGGAAAACATCTGGACTACAAATGTCTAATCAACTTAAGTTTTGGTAACCTTATAAGCAAAATCCCATCTATTTTTAAACTAAAAAAACAACACTTCTTTGATAAGAATTAAAAGATATTTTTTTAAAAAACGCAAGTTTTTAAGAGCAGAACGAAGTGGTTAAGGTAACTCAATAGCTCCCTTTATTTCAAGTCAAGATAGTGAGTCCCGCTGGCAAATAAAAATGCCTAGTTAAGTTTTAATTTATATGAACAACAACTTTTAGCATAAGTTTTTCCCATGCAATATTTGGGACATACCTATACTAAACATGTATTCTTTGCTTATCTGAAATTCAAACTTAATGTGGTTTCTGTGTATTATCTGACTTATTATGTACCTGTGTGGGTCTAATCCTAAAGGGACCTGAAAAACTAAAATTCTAAGCCTTAGGAATCTCATCAGTATCAATAAAGCATATTGAATCTCTATTTCAATTCACTGAAATACAAAGAACTGGATGTGGAAGTTTGTTCTTTATTCAGAGAGCAGAGACCATGGTAGAACTTTGTAGGGAAAGCAGGATCCTATCCAAAAACAAAGATCCAGGAATTTTATGGTGGAGAGAGGTAGGAAGGAAAAGACAGAAAATTTCTAACAGAAACAGTTTTGCTAGATGTTTGAGTTTTATTAAGCAGTTTTCAGTAGCCAACATCCAGTACTACAAACATCCAGGAGGAGAGAGAAGTAACCAGAGTGAATGGTTGTATATAAACTATGATTGCTAGTGAAGTTAAAGTAAACCCCATGAAAGTTGGAGTATAAACCTCTTTCTGCTAATTCATAGCTTTGTGAGTATTTCCTTAACTAACTCAGTTTGGGGGTGGAGGGTCTCATAAAAAGAGTGAAGGGATTTTGCATGTTTGATAGGGGTATATAGAGAGTCTGGGCCAGAGTCTGTGGTAGTGACAATTATTAGGACTTCAGGGAGCAGATCAGATTCAGAGGAGAACCCAAGAAGATCCCGCCCACTTGAGTTCACATTGAGTTCTCAGTGAATGCAGGGAAAGGAATTAAGGCACCATTTTTAAAAAGCTGCATCCCTATAGCACAGCATTTGAAAATGTCATTAAAGAGAGCCTACAGAATCATTTGACTTGGTGATTCTCACATATTCAAGGAATATTTGAAATGTCAGCTACAGACATTTTTCTTCTGGTATATTTCAAAGTTTAAATCCAATTTGAGTAACATAACTAATAAAAAGCATGAACCTACATTGAGGGTGCCCTCGGCAACAGGCACTATGTGAAGGGTTTACATAGATGATGTCATTTAGCATAAGTTTTTCCCATGCAATATTTGGGACAACAAAATTCCATGAGAAAACAAGGTTTGGAGGGTCCAGGTGACTGTCCGTGACCACAGTCATTTTTGTACAGCATAATCTGGTGCATAATCTTTTCAGGATGAAAAAAGTCATTGCCAAAGGGAAACATGGTATCAGGGGGAATTGGATGTATTGTATTGCTTACAATTTGAAAGAAGTGTTCTGAATTAATTCTCCAGTTTATCTAACGTAATCTTAATGTCCTTCTACTGTCATCCTTGAATTTCTCCCAAAGTACTGAAAGAACCAGTTGTGACTTACTACAAATGTAAGTCATCCTACAAAATATGTTAATCCATTCCCACATGGAGAGCCAAATATTCTCCAAGCCCACTGCTTTAATGACTGTGTAGAATTGGGTCCGGGGATTGTGGGGTGCGGAATGATAACAAATGTTAGGTGAAAGAACAGCCTTTTGACAACCTCTAATTTATATAATCCTCCTATTGTTTGGAACATTCTGTTGTTTATTACATCTGGATACTCTATTCAAGAATAGAGAATTGAGTTCCAATTCAGCTTAAAGCTCCTATTCCTTATAGCTGTTCTGATTGGGGCATTAGAGTCCTAACACATCAGGTTCTTTGATATTATAAGGGTATAATTATAAGAAATTCTCTTTTAATTACAATTATACAGTTAATTTTATTTTTTCATTTATCTTTTTCCATATAATGATGGACAATGAGCATACTCTAGGCTCTTCCCTTAGTTGAAAGTAACTTCCACACTCTTTAATTAAATGTCATTCATCATTTTGGGACTCGTAATCACACAGCATTAAATATTGTATATTAACATTAACATCTTACCTTCATTCCAGGATTTCCTGGAAAACCAGAAGAGCCTGGTATCCCAAGAGGACCCTATTAAAAGAAACCAGAAAAGTAATCAGACATATATTTAATTAGTATCTAATTAGGCCAGTTTTAGCCTTTGGCATCATTTTGTATTTGACACATAAGAAAAACCTGGTTTTCACTTTAAAATCACAAAGATAACAGTGTAATTGTATTCTAAGTTTCCTTCAACATCAATTAGTAATGCTAAAAGATATATCCAAGGCATTACATATAATTGGATTACTCAAATAGCATAAAGGATTAAGTCAATCACAAGCATAAAGTGTTTGAAACAATTGCCTCTTGAGAGATATACTTTCTTTGTGTTAATCAAATAATGAAGTCTTTAGAAAGTTATATTTTATATCTAGTACTTCCTTCTATAAAAATGATGCTTAAGAATCATCTGGAGGCCAGGCACAGTGGCTCATGCCTTTAATCCCAGCACTTTGAGAGGCCGAGGCAGGCAGGCCACCTGAGGTGAAGAGTAAGACCAGCCTGGCCAACATGGTGAAACAATTGTGTATATTTAATCTCTACTAAAAATACAAAAATTAGCTGGGTGTGGTGGCGGGTGCCTGTAATCCCAGCTACTTGGGAAGCTGAGGCAGAAGAATTGCTGGAACCTGGGAGGTGGAGGTTGCAGTGAGCCAAGATCATGCCATTGCACTCTGTCTCCAAAAAAAGGAAAGAAAAAAAGAAAAGAAAAGAATCATCTGAATATTTTAGAGAGATTTTTCAGGCAATAATAAGTGGATATTTATATTACCCTACATTTGGGTAATGCACAGAATTTAAACCATTGATTATCACTGATTAAAAAGCTACATTTTTCAAAAGTGAGGGTAAGAGGAATTCTAGTACAGATTATTCTGACTCTTCAAGGATTGAACTTTAATCCCATCAGTTTTGAAATAATAAAAGCCCTTTCAAAGTATACTTTTTTTTTTCATCCTATGTTTTGTTTCCTACATACGAGAAAGAGGAAAAGATCCTTGGGGCAAATGATCTCAATTACTGTAATTATACTTTACTTTTGGCTAATAGCTTTAAATTTTTTTACCTGATGATATTTCAGTATTGGCTCATGTTGATCATGAATATTTCCTACTCTTTCTCTCTTTCCCTCATAATACTTTCTTTCCTTGGTGTTTTGTTAGTATAATTTACCTTGTAAATTGACGCTACTTTTGCTGTTGCAACAAAATAAAATTGTTCCACAGAATATTTATTTAGGAACATTTTCAGCCACAACTTTGTGCTCAATTACTATGTTAAAAAATGGCTATAATCCCAGCATTTTGGGAGGCTGAGGCTGGTGGATCACCTGAGGTCAGGAGTTCCAGATCAGGCTGGCCTACGTGGTGAAACCCTGTTTCTGCTTAAAAAGAAAAAAAATAGCTATAGAAAACATTTTATAAATATATTTGTGCAATTATAAAACACCACTTTTTGGTTTCCTGCAACAGCTATTCACATTAATGACCCTGTGGAATCATCTGCAGAACTTTAAAAAATACTGATTCCTGAGTCCACCTCTAGAGATTACATTTAGATTGGATTGGACATCAATATTTTTAAAAGTTTCCAGGCAACTTGAATGTACAGCCAAAGTTGAGAACCACTAATTTCATGACTAACAGATAAAGTTTACTACATGATGACTACAATATAAGTATGTACATTTTACTAATAACCAGTGTTAGTCATTTATGAAATAATTTATTCTAGATACCATTATATCTTCCTTTTTAAAGTCAGGGCACCACTATTTAAAGTCACATAATTTGATGGGAAAAGCACATGTATAAGTTGCTCTATAGTTCAGAAAATAACCTTATGACTTTAAGCTCTTTTTAAAAATTAAATTAGTTTTGTATTGCTTGTAGAGATACAATTTAAGTGTCCTTGACAGAATAATAGTAGAGGCTTTGATCCATAGCACTGTTACAACAAAAATCTACTTTATCTCCACAGAGCTCTTAGGATCCTTTGTACCTCTGGGTAACTCAGCAGTTAATGAGCAGCAATTGAGGCCATTCACAAGTGAAAACTATTGCAAGTAAGGGACTTTTAAAAAGGTAGTATGTTAGAAATGTGTCAAAATTTAAAATTGTGCCTTTGTTTATAATTTACATTTGATTATTTGTTTATAATTTACAGATGATTCTTTAGTCTCAGCTGTCTTAATTTCATCATCCACATTTCCAGGAGATTATCTTTCTCATCATAAAGTTTCTATGTTTAAAATCTCTGAATGATCTCACATTAATTACTATATAAAAGAGCTCAAAAACCCTTTAACAGGTAAGTATAGCCCTTCATGATCTAGATCTAGTTATTTAGCTAATTTGCAATGGCTAAATAAGTGTTCAGATTTTCATCTTCAAATGTGAATTATCACAGTTACAGATGATTACTTATGAAATAGTATAAGACAGTCCGAAGCAAAATACAATAGCATTGTCCATAGTAGGCATAAACAGCACAGTGTACAAAATATTGGTACACATTGAGACCTCATCATTTCTCATTCCATGTTACACTTTTACTCCCACAGCTGTATTTATTGCCTGTATGTTAAAAATTTCCAAAACTACATTTGAACTTTAAATTTCTATCTTGAGCTCCACTCTTGCATATCTAATCACAAAATTGAACTCATTTATTCTCATTCTAAACTCAAACCCACAAACAGTAGCCTGTTCCTCTTTCTTTATTTCCAATTTCAGATAAATTGCATCATCCATCAAATACTTAAAACCACAAATCTACTGGGCCATGTCCATTAGAGTTCTTAGCTCATTGATATGCAGTTGGCCTCTGTTAATATTAAAATAACTTTAGTTCCCATCTTTTCAATTTCTCTCTGGAATTATGCCAATGGTGTTCAAACTCATTCTTTAGTCTTAGCCATCTTCATTTCATCTTCAACATTACCACCTGTAATTCTTCTGGTCATCATATTCCTGTGTTTAAAATCCCTGAATGATCTCACATTAACTACTATAGAAAAGAGCTCAAAAACCATTTAACACAGTAAATATAGCCCTTCATGATTTAGCACCTGCCTCTCAATCCAATTTTACCTTCCTAGAATTTTCTGAGCCCACTGGGTTTTGTCATCTATCCATCCTATGGACCATGCTATATTCTTGCCCATTTTATATATTAAATACTTATCTCTCAGGGCTTGGCTTGAAAGTTGTTCCCATACCTCAAGTTGTATACTATATTATAGAGTTAGCAATCATGTTATACAACAATATTGATCTCTCTCTCTTCCTTAATAGAACAGTTTTGAAGAAGTACTGTGTGTCCACCAGCTTTTTATTCCAAGTATCTGAAACATGGTGAGTGCTCTGTAAATGTTTTGGAATGTACAAATGGAAGAATGAATGAGTAAATTAATGAATTAATATGAAATATAACTCACCATTGGTCCAGGTTTTCCAGGCATACCATGTGCACCTCGTTGTCCCTAATTAAGAGAAAAAGATGATAGGATAAAATTACATTTTATATATTTTCTCATAATTCATTTGCTTTATAAAAAATTTCCATGTTACAAATTGAAGAATAAATATTAAAGTTAACTAACAATAACCCTCACTCAGTTAATAGCAATATAAATACATTTACACAAGCTGATATGGTAGTAATAAATTTATCTATTCTTATAGCAATAAAAAATAAATCAAGATTTAAAAAATAAGACTGATTAAAATGAT
This sequence comes from Aotus nancymaae, assembly GCF_030222135.1. Taxonomy (NCBI): domain Eukaryota; kingdom Metazoa; phylum Chordata; class Mammalia; order Primates; family Aotidae; genus Aotus; species Aotus nancymaae. The sequence continues at coordinate 44,012,364 of NW_026988419.1, read as the reverse complement.
TCATTTTACTTTATTAACTTCTAACAAATGAACTCAGAGACAATAAAAATTTGGACAACTCAATATTCTTAATATGATTCATTTTTCTTTAATGTATCACCTTCTAACAAATGAACTCAGAGACAATAAAAATTTGAACACCTCAATATTCTTAATATCCAAATAAACTCAAAGAAACAATGTCCAGAAAACAAAACACACATAGATAAATTAAGTTAAAGTGAATTCTGTGGGTTTCACCCAAATCTCCCTTAAGTACTGAGGTATTCATTCTGTCAGCTGGAAATAAAACCTACTGATGGCTCACGATTGAGACATTGCCTAGGAATTGCCCTCAGCTAAAGGGAATTAGCTCTCCCAAGACTGTGCTCTTTTCTTGGTCAATGCAGGGATACAAAGCATTGGCTCCTATTTGAGACAAGTCTGCAAAAGCCATCTCAGCTCTATAGTTCCTCTGACACTGACTGAGGTCTCTGTTATAATTGCAACACAATTCAATTTCTCCCTCTGACAAACCCTGCTTTTATTCATTCCTTCAAAATTACAGTTTCTAAGAGTACTCACCAATAAATTTCCTGTACTGTATACAAGTCACTTTTTTGAGGCTGTTTCCTAGGAAACCTGACCTAAGACTCTAAGACCACTGATGCCAGAGTGGTACAAGAAAGCAAATTCTAAAATTGGAATTTTAAGCTGAATTTCCCGCTGGTAAACTGGTGACAGAGTTATGAATCACCCTTGGCATGCTGCGATGGCACAATGGTAAATATTGTCATCAGTGGTGAACAGAGATATTTTAAGGGAATGAGCTAGTGATGCAATATCTCAGACATTTGAGAAGAAATAAGAAAATAGCGATTAGAAAGCTTTTTATAATTGCATGGGTCTTGTATAGTGCATCTGTTAGAGAAGGACACTAAAAGGCTGATGGTGATTAATCACCAATGTAAGAATCCTCGGCAGCATTTTTTAAAATTCTCATCTTCTACAATCAGAGAGAAGAAAAAGATAAATATCAGGCCCAGCCCAGAACTTAATGCTTAGAGTATAAGAGCTCTTGGGATGGTTGAATTCTCAAACCTAGAAAGTCTGTTATGTCATGGTCAGAGTTCTGGACTGGGAGGAGTGGGACTCTGAGATTCAGCATTAGGATATATGGGTCAACACACTTAAGAACTTCAGCTGGGCCCAGTGACTCATGCCTTCCAACACTTTGGGAGGCTGAGACAGGAGGATTACTTGAAGCCAGGAGTTTGAGACAAGCTTGGACAACAATGTGAGACCCTATCTCTACAGAAAAATTAGTCAAGAATGGTGGCATGCATCTGTAGTCCCAGCTATTTGGGAGGCTGAGGTGAGAGAGTATCACTTGAGCCCAGGAGTTCAAGGCTACAGTGAGCAGTGACTGTGCCACCGCACCGTAGCTTGGGCAACAGAGCAAGATCATGTCCCCAAAATTTAAAGGAAAAAAAAAAAGAACTTTAAAATTTCATGCCCATCTAAAGTCTGGGCATACAGAAGTGGCCCATTCCCCCATTAATAGTTGGTACTTCTTTCTTGTTTGAAGATGATACCTAAGCCTCTACTTTAGCAGACAACATAAGCCTCCCTTCTGGACACTAGACCGATAACTAGCACTACTCCTGATTTTTAAAAAAGATATCTTACACCAAAGCATCTATAAGACCTAAACATCAGGTAGAGGTGGGATCTGAGAAAGAATATATGGGTCTTGGTCCTGAAGGCACTGAATCAAAAAAAAACAATATAAAGTTGGGAAACTTTAATGATGTGGAAACACACTCTCATGATATTGTGATTTAAAACCCTGATAAGAACCCTGAGAAATAATGCTAACACAGGAGACAGTTCTTAGAGATGTGGAAAGAGCAATGGCCCATGCTGGGGCAGAAATGTCAGAACTTCCTTGGCAGATGGTACAAGAAAGCACAAAGAAGTGAACATACTATGTTGATAGACTATGTCAGCCTGGATAAGCCAATAGCTGACTCTATTCTACAATATTTTCTATATCCCCTTAGGACACCTTGCTTACTAGAGTGATAAAGAATGGCCTGGTGAGAGGGTCTTATGCTTTCCAAACCAGGGTCCCTGAATTTGGTACTGTTGAGAAGCTCTGAGTTGGTTGTCTTCTATGGGCTGAAGGTAATAGCAGAGACAGTATAAACCTGGGATTTCTAATAGTAATGGGGATGACTGGATCTTGAAATAATAGAGGAAAGGTGGCAGTCCGTAACTCTCTAAAGCAAAGTAGGTGCAACGTAATGAAATATAAGTTTGAAATATTAGTCACAATAGCCTGACCTTCAGAGAGGTGTGAAAATAACAGAATATGCCTCCTACACAGGTTCAAGTTACATAAGTAGCCACAAGAGTATTTCTCAATCTATATAATTAAAATGAATCGAGGACAGGTGATCAGGAGGTGCAGCTCTTTCAAAAAGTACACTCAGAGTATCCACCTCTTAGGAGTATGAGGAACATAAAATGCTTGGAAGAATTTTTTATATACAATAAGCACTTGATAAATGTTTCCTATTACTGTAATTTTATTACTATATCAAAGTTTGTGTTTTTCTATGGACTATATTCCATGCTGCTATAAGTATTCATTATTTTCTTAATTTTTGTATTAAAGTAGATGACAAATGTACTGTGGTTATATGTTAACATTAAAAGCAAAGTGAAGACCATTCAAGAATTCGCTGTACTTTCTTTCCAACTTTTCTGTAAACCTGACTTTATTCCAAAAGAAAAATATAGGTGACCAGTTACTCATTTAAAAGGCAAGTCCAGTAAACCAAATCTGAAAAAGAATCGAAATATACATCTCAGCAGTATAAATAAAAGCAGATATACTTACAGGAGCACCCTGCGGCCCAAGTCTCCCTCTCTCTCCTGGCATTCCCCTTGGACCCTGTAGATGATAGAGAAGAAATATCTCTTGAAGCACCTAATTTGAAATTTAAGGTAGTCTGACTATCCCACTCAATTCAATTGAGATTCAAGATAACTGGCCTCATAGCAGTAGTATTTCCAGGGGCAATGTTAGGTTTGAAACACTCTCCCCCTGTGGAGATAAATAACCTATCACCTCTTACATAAATAGATTTCACTTAACTTAGCTTTATTAACGGGCTAAGTCTATAATAATCTTGATTTGATCACTGAGTATAGAAAAAGAATAAGGGCATTCAACTGTTAAGAAAAACAATGAAATGGAGGAAGCCTTTTCTATTAGAAGGGCTCAACTGTCTTGTGCTTGTTTGTCAGCTGGTTATCAAGATTATTTTACCAACCAACATATGGTCTCCATTTATTTTTATTTTTCATTTAAAAATTATCTTGTTATAATCTGAAAAGCAAGGAAATATAAAATTAGAAATTTAAGAAACAAGAAAACCAGCACATACCAGAGGACCCATGGCACCCATTGGACCAGTAGGGCCTGCTTCACCCTAAAACAAAAATGAGAATACATTACAACTCATACTCAAATCACTTTGTTCCATGTGCATAATTTTAAAAGCATATTTTCAAAGAGGACATATGAAGGATGTACTTATGATATAGGATCTCAGAATGTTTCATTACCTCTTCTCAAAATAGAATAAGTAGTTTTAAAGAAATACATCTAAAATAATATTGGGGACTTAAGATTGATGGAAACTATCACAGCTAGCCACAGTAACTAGTCTCGGGAAAGGACTTATATGGCTGTGTCCCACATGTCTCAAGTAAAACTTTACAAAGCTAAAATTGATTGTAATATTCTCTTAAGATCTATTCTAAAAGACTTAGAAATAAAAAATGTTAAAGCCAAATGATTTTCCACATTAGGTTCATGATGCTTTCCACTAAAAATTCCTTTATACTTCCTTGATGTTTTTTCTTCCTGCAGAAATACAAATAAATTTTGAGAAGAAACAATGGGCAGAAGGTCCTGGTATTAAAGGAGTCCTCAATAATGGGGCAAATGAATAACCTAAACCTTTCAGATATTTTTTAAGGAGAAAAAAAAAGATTGTATCTTAGAAGATAGATTCATAGTGCCATCTTCGTATGAAGATAACACCTATCCTACACTGGCAGACACCCAGTGCCATCATGGCTATCCTTGGGGGCATATTTAAGTCATGTCATGGTAAAGCCCTCACCACTCATCTTTGGAAAATTATATTTATTTATCAAACTATTTATTTATTTATAGCTCTCTCTCCTGCTGAATTAAGGTGGTCCTGAAAAATCTGTAGGCATTTGAAGTAAAACTAAGATGCCAAGGTGAGGTTACAGTGAGATAATTATAAGATTACCTTGGATCCAGGTGCTCCAACTTCACCTTTAGGGCCTTCAAGACCTTTGTGTCCCTGAGAAGAAAATTATAAATTTGTATTTGTATCTGTTTTTTCAATTCTCAAAGGCATAAGAGAAGAACCAAAAATAAGCTTGCAGAAATTGCCTTATAAAAACAAATCTCAAAGTTAAAGTTGTTGTTCAAAATATTTTCAAATTCTCAACCTTTTCTGAAAGCTTATTCAAGGAAAATTAGAGTTTTCACCTTTAAACAACATTTTCAGCTTGCAGTGTTCTCACCCTTCAAATATTTGTGACTTCATAGAAATTTAATCTGTAGCCACAAATAAAAAACTTATAGTGGCTTTAGAGAAAACACATAACTACCGAGTTCATATTGTTAACAAATATCATTTGTATTCATGGTGAATATTCAAAATGCTTAATAACAAGTATAGCAGCAGACATCCTAATCAAAATCTCAACTACTCAAAACAGAGGCCAGTCAGTGTATATTGATTGAATATCACTATTTGATATTATGATAAATAGATTAGATAGATGATAGATTCTACATACATAAACAATATATGATAGCTACATCATAATTATCTTTGGTAATAAGAAAGGCATTCTATCGCTTTCCAAGTCTAGGTAGACTGGGCCCCTTCTGTGACCTAGTACTCTCTATCACTACCATGTCATTTATTCTACTATATAGGAATTGCCTGTCTTTTCATCCGTATCCCCCATTAGCCTGAAAGCTTCAGGCCAGAGATTTCTCTCATTCATCACTGTATCCTCTTTTGTAGTATGGTATCCAGTACATAGTAAGAACTCAAAATATATTTCTTTATCAAATCAAATTAAACTCAAAGGAAATGTACTATTCTGCACCATCTGCACATGTACCCCAGAACTCAGTTTAATAATAATAATAAAAAGCATTGTAATTTCAGTAACCACAGATGAATGCTCAACCTGCAACCATAGACAGTTAAGCACAATTGATAAACTGACTGGTAAAAACTTTGAAGGTAATGCTCCCCAGAGCCGATTCACTAAACCACAGTATCTAAGAGGATTACAATAGATTTAACTTACTCGGTGACCCTTCAGACCTGGAAGACCAGGAGCCCCAGGAAAGCCACGAGCTCCCTGGAAGGAAAACATAGATAAGGCATTTTAGAGTCATTAATAAAGATGCAAAATTCCTTAACATATCATTTTCTTCAAAAGATAGCTAGTACACAGTTTTTCAGCAACATATTAAGAAGAACAACAACAAAAAAAGCAGTATACTTTTATCTGTCAAAATATATCTGGGTGACCAAAATTAGCAAAGTAAATAGCTAAAAATTAGCTGTTAGAAATGGAAATATAACTTATACAAGAATATAAATTAATGCCAGGTATTGAGTTAATGACATTTTAAATTTTTCACATGACGTCCCCATGTTATAATTAGTAGTGAAAACAAAACAAGAACATAAGCTTGAATCAATATGTCCAATGTCAGAATTGACTATACCAAGGTAGAGAAAAAAATATTCAGGAGAGAAATTCATGATAAAATATCCATTTCCTTCTTTATTGGGCTTTGTTTATAGTATAAGATTAAATGCCTTTGTAGCAAACCAATGTTTTTATTTTCTATGAATTTCTGAATATTGGTAGTGGAATATGATGGGAAGAATAGTATTATAATGTGATCAGGAATGTTTTTAATAAATGGTTTAGGAGAAACATTGTGGATTTATGATTTAAAAAACTAAATGAATAAATAAGTGAAATATCCAACAGAAAAGAAAGTCAAGAAATATGAGAATGCTTTGTTTCCTGACTAAATAATTACTTAATTTCTGCAAATTCTAAGTAGCTTTCACCTAAACATATTAAATAAAAAACAATAGAAATACCACAGAAAATCAAATCCGGTGGTACAATTATTTTGAAAAGATGCTTGAAACTTTTTCCTTGTACTCTCTTAAAATAGACACTAAGCCAGTGACTTAATTATTTACTTATTATCATGGCCTACATTAATTTGATTTTGCAATGAATTGCCATTACCACTGCACCAGTATATTGAGCACCTTGATAGCATTGATTGATGTTATAAATTAATGATTATTATTATTAATTTATGTATATCTGGCACTTAGCCTTATATCTGGTTAATGAGCATTCAATGAGTAATCATTGGATTAACAACTGAATAAAGAAATGGTTTAATATTTCTAACTCTCAAAGCACTTTAATTTTTCCTAAGGAACTTCTCTTATCCTAGCATGATCTTACACAGATAACAAAATCCTTCTGCTCTACAAATATAGGTTTCATTCACTATTTTCTAAAATAAGCAACTCAATGAATGAAATTCATATAATAAAATCAAAGCAATAATTCCTCTATGACCTCTTGAAAGAAAATTATTTCTTTAGTATTTTAGGGGGTTATCACAGTAGGGGTAGAACAAATCATGCTCTCTGAACAAATGAAGTCCCATTAATTCTTCTGTTTACACCTTGTTCAAGAATTGTTTCACATCAAGAACTCCCTTTAAGTGTTCAACTTAATGCTTCATTGTACAGAGATCTGTCTTTTCTCCATTCTTAACAGACAACTTAGTGCAGACCCATCTAAGCCTATAGTGAAGTTGCTGAGCTATGTTATTTCAAATAATTAGTTAACTTCAATTTTTATGGTCTGCAAGGGAAATCCTCATGCGATTAAATATCTCTAATGTAACAAGAAAATGAACCAGATGTCCTAATCCTCATAAAAAAAATTATCATTCTGCTGACCCAGGACTGTCATTACAGCACAATCACACATTGCACTGAGCTTGCACAGTGCATCTGTGGTGTGCTGGCAGGGCACCCTTCCTCCCCATGGAGGGCCCACACTGTGAGCATGAGCAAGAGTGCAGTAGGACATGGGAAGTTCAAATCTGGATTGGCTGAAAAGGACATCTGTGCTAATAACTAAACCTCATGCCTTTGTCTGCATTTATTTCCCAGGCTGATGGAGGAGGAAAGAAAGCAGGGAGTTGAGAGACTGATTTATAATTGCAACCAAATAATCCTTTGAGCTTTGTAAATTTCCCTTAAATGAAAAGGGAACATTCGTTTGTTTAAAAAAATTCCTAGCATTGAACCTCATCAATTTTCAGAAAGTAATGTGGTACTGTTGATTGTACTAAGTGGTAGAAACATAAGGAAACAATAGTAAATATAATAAATAGGAGAGGAATGTTTAGGGGCTGTTGGGCAGGAGAAACCCAAGAAGTAGGAATGTTTAAGGAAGATTTTTGCTTGCTTATCATTCTCTAATTTTCCCCATGGCCAGTGTAACAAATTTTAGAAGAGGGCCTGGCAAAGTAATTTGAGTGATGACAGACAGGTGGGTTCAGAGAATGGCCAAGGGGCCAGGTCCTGGATTCTGATGGAGTAGTTGCCAGGGGATGATTCTTTTAGGGAGCCAAGGGAGAAGAAAACAGCTGTGTTAGGAGGGCTGGAAATCAGTGTATATTGTCATATGATTTTAGGACCCAGAACATTAATCAAGAATTTCAGCCAAAATTAGAGTTTGGGGAGCAGCCAAAGAGGCATCCTGTCCATAATTTATTGTCCCAAGTTGATAAAACAAACAAACAAAAAAAAAAAAAAAAAAAAAAACAAGGCAAGGCAACAAGCTTTTCTTCAAGCTATTGTTTAGACATGTGTGACAATATAAAGTAAAAATATTTAAGAGATTTTTAAAAAGCTAAAATAGGATTAAAGTATAAATTGTAAATAGGTCAAGCTGGTAACTCATTTTATGAAAAAAATCTTTTTTATGAATTTTCTGAGGATTTAACACTCAGTTTGGGGAGTATTCATGTTATGTTTGACATACTTTTCTAACTCCAGAAGGCTTATTTATGGTGGCAATGCAAAGCAGAGAATTGGAGTTAACTATCACTATGGCAAAATGTCCTGTGACATTTCACATTTTTACGGAAAGGAACAATGCTTGGTTGTCTCCATTTACTTAGTGCCTGATACATGTGCATACAATGAATTGCAATTTAATTCAATGTGCTTTATTTTTCAAAGTTTACCTTTATGTTGTTCTATTGATAAGTGTAAACTTACCGGAGATCCTGCAAATCCCACTTCACCAGGATTTCCATTTCTGCCAGGTTCACCCTTTATAGAAAAAATGTAGGAGATTGGGGAGGCAAAAGTGATTAAAAGGTTCTTCTCTGAAACTACATGATAAATAAATTACTGATAAAACAGTCTTCTTTAGAAAGCTAATGGGCAATTCTCTAAAGAGTGCAAAAAATAAAATAAAAATAAGTTCCATTCTTACTATTCCTGAAAATACTCCATTCTATCAAGTTAGTCTGTGGCTTTTATTAATTTACTCAGAAGAATACATTGCTATAAATTATCCTTATCTGATCAAGCTCATCATTTTATGAACATGAAATTTATACATGCAAACATACATGTACACTATAGGATATATACTATAGAATTTATACGATCACATGACACTGAATTAAAGTATTGCTTCTTAAAATACTACTTTCCATTTCTTTACTGTGGTTAAAAAAAAAAAGGACTACCAGAAATATGTGCTCTATGGCCAAATTCAATGTAACCTGTTTAAATTAATCTTATGACTCACAAGGAGAAAATATTTATTAATACTTGGTTTAGTATCGCAAAGAAATAATGGCCTACTCATAATTTGATCCTTAACTTTGGTACAACTGAGAATCTAGAAATGTAAGTCTGCTATTGTACACTGTTCTCTGATTACATGTTCTTAATGTTAATATCTGGAGCTGGGTCTTAACTTTAATTAAAAATCCAATTGAAATCATTTTTTCATCATTGGAAAGCCATGTTGGCACTATATTACTAACACATTTTAAAAATTCCTTTCAAATAAGACCTCATAATGATGTATTGCCATCAGAGCAACATATTTCTTTTTCAGGTAATTTCAGTGGGTTCACTAGGAAAGGTTGTCGCTACTGTGACAACAAGCCTAGCATTTAATAGAGAAATCTGAACAAAAAACCTGGGGAATGCAGAAAGAGACAGTAGTACCTAATAATATAATACTATGCAAATTAAGAGTGTTTTTAGATATTTGCAAAATTCAATTCTGAGTTCTCCAGTTTACATTGAATTTAATGGAAGCTCAAAGGGTGGGGAAATGAAATGGAAATTAATACAGAACATTCTTTTTAACATTGTAACTCCTTCATCTCTTCAAAACCTGAATGGAAAATGAGGAAAGGTAGCTTACATCTTCCCCAGGTTTACCAGGAGGGCCCTCTGGTCCACGTGTACCAATCGGACCCTAATAATTAAAAAAAAAAAAAAGGAAAAAAAAAGAATATTTATTTTTACTTGCCAATAATATAATTCAAAATATTGTTGAGACAAATGAAATGTCAAAATATTATTGAGACAAATGAAAATGATATTGTTGAGACAGAGAAATACTTTCATTAATGTTTTGAATTTTATGTTACATCCCTCAGATCATGTTCTCAACAGGAAAAAAAATGTATAATTGCACAAATGCAAATCACTCAGCACTAATGATCATAATCAGTCTTGGAATTTAAATATTCTGTTACAAGAAACATATAGCTTAATAACAGTTCATAGAACAGGACTCCCAAACTGGATTGCTATTTCTTGCTACATCAGGGAGGACCTGGGAAGATAAATAACTCAATATTTGACATCATTATAATGGTGGACCCAAATGTAACTGGGTCTACATGCTTACTTGACATTTACCATTGGTCCAGGGTCACCAGGTTCACCAGGAGGTCCTGTTGGTCCTGCACCACCCTACAATTAAGAACAAATTATGTAAATAAACCAAGGAAAAATAGAATACTAAATCCTATACTTCTCAATATACAGTGTAATTTTTCAGACAGCTGGCTCTGCCTTTTTCGAGTTGTGTGACTTTGGACAAGTTACTTAATCTGTCTATAACTGTTTCCTAATGTGTAAACTCAGAATAATATTGGTACTTACCTTATTAAGCTGTTATGGCTGGTTAAGTAATTAATGTGTGTTCAGAATCTAGAATAGTGCTGGCACAGAGTGTGTGAGGGCTCAATCAATGGTAGCCCTCCTCATCAACATCATCACATCTTCATCACCATTATCAACCATCTTTTCTATTCACTGATAGCTTGAAGTAAAACTCCACACACACGATAATGATAATGTGATAACCTTGACTGAACTAAAGATCATTTTCTTTCTTTCTTTTGAAATATTATTTCCTGATGCCTGTTAAATTGCTATAAAAAATAAAAATAGCTCTACATCACTATTTTATTGGCATCTGATCAGCATTTAAAAATTATATCATATTATGTTCTTCCTAATGATCCCCTGGAACAAACATCTTAATTCTTTTTTCTAATAATGCCACATGGGAACTGCCTTCTATGAACTGATTTCATAGCTTCAGAGTCAGTATATAACCAATTATGAACATTTTCATGACATAACATAATGATCTCTTGCTTCAGACGCAAATGTATATAATCTTGTTCTCAAAGGTCAGTCACATAAAGCAATCAGATGATAAAAATTTACCCCAATAAACTTTGCAAAAACATGCTGCATATATTTCTAAATAAATAAAAACTAATATATCCCATTTGAAGTGAACATTACAATAAAAAATTTAATACCAGCCAAAAGCAGTCATGTCACAGAGACCTCATGTAATATATGTGTGTGTGTATTTTTTTCCTATAGTATGTAATTTAATTATAAAAAGACTTACTTGCTGTCCTTGTAAACCTTGTGGTCCCCTTGGGCCAACAGGACCCTTAAAAACAAACGAGGAGAAACGTTGCATAGCATTCATGACAATTAGGTCGATATTTCAAAAATGTTGAATCATCTCTAGAATCTGAAAAAGTGAAGCTTTGACAAAGGGGGATATTATCCATCTGTACTCATTTGGAAGGCAGCTAAATTCAAGGAGATTAAAGCTTGGACAACATTTGGGATGATTTTATACATACACTCAGTGTTATAAAGAGAAATGAGCCATATGCCTGTACACACCCCATGTCTTTAGAACAAGAATGCTTGCATGTTTAATGAGTGGCTCTGTTAAGTGAGAACATCCGAATAAAGAAAAATCTTGGCAGACATAAGTTAGTTCTCAAACTTCCTATTTAATTCTTCAGATTCACAACAGATAATTCCTATAACTTAAATAAATACATTGAATTAAAGGTTTATGAAACATCAACAATAATGACTAGATTATTTTAAACGTGGGTTGAAAACTGGGGCACTGAGTTTCCTGGGTGATTTCTTTCTTTCACAACATAGATTGAACATATAAACACAGGCTTTCCTCATTTAAACATGAAATCGTTGCCTTTGTAACCTTTGACAACCATGACTCTGTGGATAAGGTTGTCATTCAGAAATACCATACTGTGAATGGCCACAATTGTGAAGTTAGGAAAGCCCTGTCAAAGCAAGAGATGGCTAGTGCTTCATCCAGCCAAAGAGGTCGAAGTGGTTCTGGAAACTTTGGTGGTGGTCGTGGAGGTGGTTTCGGTGGGAATGACAACTTTGGTCATGGAGGAAACTTCAGTGGTCATGGTGGCTTTGGTGGCAGCCATGGTGGTGGTGGATATGGTGGCAGTGGGGATGGCTATAATGGATTTGGTAATGATGGAGGCAATTTTGGAGGTGGTGGAAGCTACAGTGATTTTGGCAGTTACAACAATCAGTCTTCAAATTTTGGACCCATGAAAGGAGGAAACTTTGGAGGCAGAAGCTCTGGCCCCTATGGTGGTGGTGGCCAATACTTTGCCAAACCATGAAACCAAGGTGGCTATGGCGGTTCCAGTAGCAGCAGTAGCTATGGCAGTGGCAGAAGATTTTAATTAGGAAACAAAGCTTAGTAGGAGAGGAGAGCCAGAGAAGTGACAGGGAAGCTACAGGTTACAACAGATTTGTGAACTCAGCCAAGCACAGTGGTGGCAGGGCCTAGCTGCTACAAAGAAGACATGTTTTAGACAAATACTCATGTGTATGGGCAAAAAACTTGAGGACTGTATTTGTGACTAATTGTATAACAGGTTATTTTAGTTTCTGTTCTGTGGAAAGTGTAAAGCATTCCAACAAAGGGTTTTAATGTAGATTTTTTCTTTTTCTTTTTCTTTATTTTTGCACCCATGCTGTTGATTGCTAAATGTAATAGTCTGATTGTGACGCTGAATAAATGTCTTTTTTTTTTAAAAAAAAAAAAAAAGAAATCGTTCCACTGAGGCATACTAAGGGAAGAAAAGAAAAATGCAATTTTAGAACATTTGTTATTATACGTCTATCACTATTTTTAAATGCCATATTTTAAAAAGTAAAATAAATTAAAATCAAATTTATTCTTATGGCAAAATTTTAAATTTTTAATGGAATATATAGTAAGAAAAGCTCCATTTAAAAAAAAACCACATATATGTAATTTAAACTCCAAATGGATAAAAACATGTAGCTAAAAACAAAAACCCAAAAGAATCACTAAATGATGCCATACTACTAGCAACTTAAAAACACACAACTAATTTTTAAAATGCTGATAATGCTGGCCTTAAGGATGGATAGGAAGGGTGGTTATCTATGAGGTCTAATTTTATACTTCTTATTGCCTGAAATTCTATTAACCTGGAATTAGCTTGAACTATGTTATGAGCAATAAAACATGGGAGAGATGGGTTTAAAGTGTTAATTTATTCAATAAAATTGTACTGCTCCAAATATCCAGGAAAAAAATGGGAGTCTTTCTGATATAGAAGAAATTCAAAAGACGATAGGAATGTTGAGAAGACTCAGCCAGGAAACCATAGAGCTGTTGGAACAAGGCAGCCAGAGGATGTTACGCAGAAGATAATAAAAATGAAAATAGCAAAACATCTAATTTCAAAATTTTACCAAACCACTGTTTCTACCACCATCAAAAAATAGTTTTGTTTTTTATTTATAAAGGTATAGGTTTTATTATTGTTCTTGTGGGTATGTCTTAAACTTCTTTATTTTTTTTCCAATATTAAATGAAATATATAGCTAGACCTTTGTTAATATCAGCAAACACTTGGCATATTGTGAACAGAACAGGCTAGGCTTTTAACTGGCACATAGTAGAGTTAATAAATCAAATGAATGAATGAGAATGTTTAAGAAGATGTATATTATTCTTCTTTGACTAGTTAACTCAAGATTCTCTTTTTAAAATAATTTTTTCACTGAAGTACTTCAATGATCAGTAAAATTTATGCTTACCACAGAGCCAGGCATTAGTCCTACTTGACTCCCAAGTCCAGATTTTTCATCCAACCCAGCCATTTGAGCTGAAAACGGCTGTAAAAGCAATGTGGTGACATTATTTCTGCAGTAAAAGACATACATCAACATCCTTTTCAAATGGAGAAACATAAACTCTCTGGAATTCATAATTACAGAATGACTCTTCTGAGAATCATTTTAAATGCTTGACTTTAAAGCCTGGAAAAAGACTTAAGTTGTCTTTATTGTTGTTGCTTTTGATTGACCATTCTTTCCCAGAGTATTTTATAAATATGTTGCTCCAGAGCAATTTCTGCAATGTGGCAAATGTGTGATACTTGATAAAAGCATGGATCATTCTGATAAGTACTAGCTAGTCTAATTGATTGCAGGTTTAAGTGTCTTTAACTGATTTCTTCCCACATTAGAAATGCCAAATATCTAAACAAAGCCTAAAAGATGTCTTTAAAACATTTGTCCTAAAGATTCCAGATTCCATTTTGGACTATTTTTAGATGATTTTTTTTTTTGTTTCAATGCCCAGTAAATTTTAAATTATATTTATGTAAGTTGATAAAACTTTTATAGTCCTTTTAATGAATCCCTGAATGTTCCAAGATTGGAAACAGTTTGTCCTACTCCCTTTCACAATTAAAAAACCCTAGTAATCAAACTGATCAAAATTGTTCATATACATTTTAGTAGTCACATTAATTTCCAAATTTTGGTGGGAAAGAATGTGTGTACTGTTTATAAATAAATTGGCAATTTCCTCTATAATCAGTTCAGAAAAATATGTATGAACTTTGGAAAGCAAAAATCATATTCAGATTTCATGTGTCTCCTTGTTATACTCTCAATCTACAGGCATGCCTCGTTTTACTCTGCTTTACCAGTACTGTGCTTATTACAAATTCAAGTCTTGTGGCAACCCTGCACCAAGCAAGACAACTGGTGCCATTTTTGCAATAGCATGTGTTCACTTTGTGTCTCTGTGGCACATTTTGGCAGTTCCCATAATACTTCAATGTCATTATTGTTCTTATTATATTTGTTATGATGATCTGTGTTCAGTGATCTTTGATATTACTAAAGTAATTGTTTTGGGTGCCTTGAATCATGCCCATATAAGACAATAAACTTGATGGATAAATATTGTGTGTGTTGTTCTACCAACCAGTTGTTCCCCATCTCTCTTCCTCTCATGGGCCTCCCTATTTCCTGAGACTCAACAATATTAAAATTAGGTTAATTAATAACCCACAAATGGCCTCTAAATGTTCAAGTGAAAGAAAGAGTCTCACATCTCTCACTCTACATTGTAAGCTAGAAATGATCTAGTAAGGAAGGCATGGTGAAACCCAAGATAGGCCAAAGCTAGACATCTTGAACCAAACGGTCATCCAACTTATGAATGCAAAGTGAAAGTTCTTAAAGAAAATTAGAAGTACCATTTCAGTAAACACACAAATAATAAGAAAGTGAAATAGCCTTAACGCTGATATGGAGAAAGGTTTAGTAGTCTGTATAGAAAATCAAACCAGCCACAACATTATCTTACCCAAAACTGAATCCAGAGCAAGGCCCTAACCCTCTTCAATTCTGTGAAGGCTGAAAGAAGTAAGGAAGTGGCAGAAGAAAAGTTGGAAGTTAGAAAATGTCAGTTTATGAGGTTTAAGGAAAGAGGCCATCTCCATAATATAAAAGTGCAAAGTGAAGCAGCAAATGCTGATGCAGACGCTGCAGCTAGTCATCCAGAAGATTAAGTTAACATCATTGATGAACTTGATGGCTACACTTGACAACAGAATTTCAATGTACATAAAGCAGCCTTCTGTTGGAAGTATATGCCATCTAAGACTTCCATTTTCAGAGAAGAGAAGTCAATGCCTGTCTTCGAAGCTTGCAAGAACAGGCTTACTCTCTTGTTAGGGGTTAATGTAGCTGGTGACTTTAAGCCAAGACCAATGTTTATTTCTTATTATGGAAATCCCAGGGCCCTTAAGAATTATGATAATACGACTTTGCCTGTACCCTATAAATGGAACAACAAGGCCTGGATAACAGCACATCCGTTTACAGCCTTTACAGCATTGTTTACTGAATATTTCAAGCCCACTGTTGAGACCTATTGCTCAGAAACAAAGGATTTCTTTCAATATATTACTGCTCAGTGACAATGCACCTGGTCACACAAGAGCTCTGATGGAGATTTACAAGGATATTAATGTTGTTTTCATGCCTGCTGATACAAAATCCATTTTGGAGCCCATGGATCAAAATAAATTTCAACTTTTAAATCTTATTACTTAAAAATATAATGGTCAAAAAAAACTGAGAACCTTCTGGAGAGGATTCACCATTTTAGGTGCCATTAAGAACATTCTTGATTGACTGGTAGAATGAGGTCAAAATATCAGCTTCAACAGGAGTTTGGAAGAAGTTGATTTCAATCCTCATGAATAAATTTTAGTGGTTGAAGACTGCAATGGGGAAGTAACTGCAGATATGCTGGCAATAGCAACAGAATTAGAATTACAAGTAGAGCCTGAAGATGTTGCTTAATTGTTACAATCTCATGATAAAACTAACAGATGAGGACTTGTTTCTTATGAATGAGCAAAGAAAGTAGTTTCTCAAGATGCAATCTCTTCCTAGTGAAGATGCTGTGAATATTGTTGAAATGACAACAAAGGATTTTGATACGGCAAACTTCATTGTTGTCTTATTTTTTAAATTACCATAGCAACTCCATTCAGCAATACCACTCTTATTAGTCAGCAACTATCAGCATCAAAGCAAAACACCCCATCAGCAAATGGCTTGCTGAAAGGTCAGATGATTATTAACAATTTTTAGCAATAAGCTATTTTTAATTAGGAAAATACTTTGTTTTTTAGACATAATGCTACTGCACGCTTTATAACAGACTACATTGTGGAAAAACATAAGTTTATATGCACTGGGAAACAAAAATCTCACACAACTCACTTTATTGTAGTATTTCACTTTATTGAGGTGATTTGAAACTGAATCCACAGGATCTCCATGGTATTCCTATCTTCATAAATCTTCTATGTCTGCCACTAACCATTCAAAGAAGTAGGTATAGAAAGACATTTTGTTGGACTTTACTTCAAGTAAAAAAACTAAAATTGAGAAAATAATTAGGTGTCGTTTTTAGAGTCAACTCAATGACTTTCTCTCATCATGGATGTGTCATCCTCTCTTGCGGAGGATGCAGAGCAGATTTTGTTGGCATTCTGAGCATAGAGAATAGGACAGATAAATCTCTCATTTCATTCAAAGGGTGGAAAAAGCAGTGATCCCTTAGAATCAATAGAAAAAAGCAAAGCTCATGGAGTCCAGAGCTGACATTCAGAAATACAAACAATTTGAAGCAGTACTTTAGAGAATATGTCTTCAAATGTTTCCAACAATTCCCTGTGGATTCATTAGTTTTATTGTCCATAGCAGTGTTGACCTTATTTAACTGCTCTTATAGTCAATTGTCAATATCTAAACTGATACAGTTTAAAATACTAACAGTATATCAATAATTTAATACATGACCTATACATGACATTAACAATGCACACAACTCACCCTGCTCATGCCATCGGGTCCTGGGTGGGACGGATGTCCAGGGGGTCCTGGAGCACCAGGTTGACCAGGAACACCTGGTTCTCCATCAATTCCCTGAGGTCCACGAGGACCCTGGAAGACAAGCCAGTGAAAATTAGAACCCACTGACAAATACATACTTAGTAGAAAGCTAAAGGTGCAGACTTCTTAATGGCAAGGGAGTGTTTATTATTTTAAAAATAAATGGCAATTTAGCCACTTAGAGTAATTTCATAAGCCACGTCACTGCCGATTTCAGCATGCCTCTGAACTACCATGCAGATGTGGCCTGGGTAAGAATTTTACGTGGTGTGTTAAAGGCCCAGAAATCAGTATTCTCAGAATAATTATTTTTAAAATTTTCAGTTCAACAGTATTCTAGAGTGAATTTCCTTATTTGATTCAGGTTTTGCTGTTCAAGGGTATTTAATCAACAATTATAAATTCACCTGTCAGGGATATTACAGTGGATTGTCAGTGGATTACGATTATGTTAACTATGTATATGTCTGCTTAACTTCTCCCTCCTCCCAAAAATTCAAGAGCCCCTTGATTGGAGTTTGTAGAGGTTTTCTATCTAATTGTTTAATGTTTTACATAGTTCCTGGTACATACCAGACACTCAATACATACATATTATATTGTTACCTTTCAGTCCTCTTTAATCCTTTAAGCCTGGCACACTTTTCCTTCCCAACCCCAGAGGAAGACTAGACCAATGAGAAATTGGAGGCAAAGGCACTGTGACCCAGCCAAGTCTAAGTTCTCAGAGAAGTGAGCAATGATTTCTAGCTGCCAAATTCCACCCTTCTCCTAACCCACATTCTGCAGGCAGCTTGGGGAAGAGCCACGTCCTCAGTTCTGGAAATGCTCTGTCCCCTAACCTCATAATTCCCACAAGGCTAGTTAAGTATTTTCTGGCTCCTTAACCCCAAAGAATATTGACAGGCTTTAAAAAGAAAGAATCAAAAAGTCATAAGACAATATGCTTTTTATAATTAGAAGCAGGGATCGAGGGAAATATGGTAAATGACATTTAATAGTTTAAAAAAAAAAACTCCCATGCTTAAACATGAGAATACCTGCACGCCCACAATAAGCAATCCAAATAGGAGCTGATAATGCAGAGGGAGTAAAGACAGGATAAGCTTAGGTAGCAGAGGCGGCAGTTTGCATATGATGGTTTGGGGGAGGGTGGCAAAATAGCAATGTAGAAATTTAATTATTTTAATATATTTAAACTTGTATATAGACATATTTACTTCTTGCAGTAGTAGGATAAATAAGCAAATTTATCTATTAAATAGAAAACTCAGCCTGAAAAACTTACATTAAAAAAAATTTAGAAAATTATTCTCAGTTTTTAAAAATCAAAACTTGTCTGACTCCTAAACTACTAACAATTTACTTCACACTTTATTATGGTTCACAGAGGCTGATTTCAATTGTTCTCTAGGACTTCTGGATTAAACGAATGTCAGTAACATGAACTGGATAGGTATACAGCAGCATAGACAAACTAACAGTCTGTTTTAATCATAGAGCCTTGTGTAGAAAACTCTGAATCTGTTCTTTCAATGTTCAATTGCTAATTAATAACTAGATATTATTATACACAAAAAGTGAATTGATGCATAATCTCTACTCCCAATGAGATTTCCAAAGAGATACACAAAAAACTACATTTAGTGTCAATAGCAGTGGAGAGAAGTTTGTGAAATATCCATTTTTCCTCCAAAGAGATTGTGACTTTCTCCATTCTGTAATTAACAATCATATTGCAAAGTCTGATCCTAAGATTTTCATTGACTTCCTGATTCATTATATGCCTCCATGGAATACCCTCTAAATAGCTTATGTAACATACTGTTACACAAATTAAAATAAAAATTAATAAAGACTTATAAAAATTGTCAAAAATTAAGTGAACACAAACAAGACAACAAGTGACATTAAGAGAAAATAGCATAATGTTTATTGGTAAATACCAAAAGCAAACTAGAATCTGGGAGCTCATTAAAAGTATCTATTTTTATATCTCCAAGTGAGCTGAATTGCATAATTCTTCTTATATTAAGGTAAATGTTATATTTATTATCATTCCCTTCCATTTCCAAGATACTCAAGTATCTCCGCAGTAATCTACAATAAAAAGTACCTCCAGATTGCCACTAGGTGGCGATGTTTAAACAGCCACAAGTAGAAAAGACGAATGACCGGGAATTGTCAAGAATTTCATTTTTCTCTTTCTCCTCTGTCTCTGACTCTGTCTCTGTCTGTCTGTCTCTCTCTCTCTCTCTCTCTCTCTCTCTCTCTCTCTCTCTCTCTCTCTATATATATATATATATATATATATATATATATATATATATATGTGTGTGTGTGTGTGTGTGTCTGTGTGTGTATATATGTGTATATATATGTGTGTATATATATATATATATATGTGTATATATATACACATATATACACACACAGACACACACATATATATATCTCACACGCAGACACACACAACCACAATAACATGTTACAGATGTTAAGATCTAGTATATTTCCCATTTTACAGATCAGGAAACATACCAATAGTGGTTAAGTGTCATGTGCAACTAGAACTTAGCATATTATTGACCTGACAGGTTGCTAGTTTGTCACTATGAAGTTATCTGAACTTAAAACTGAGGATGTATGATGAGAAACAGTCATGAAAATCATTAGCTAATCCTAAAAGTTTTGTGGGAGTATCTTATACTGAACTACTGACATAGTAGTTCTCGGGCCAGAGCTATTTTGCCTGGATTTGGCAATATCAAGAAACATTTTTAATTGTCACAACCGTATGGGGGATGGCAGTTTCAACTGGCATCTAATGGGTAGATACCAGGAATGCTACAAAACTTCCTACAATGCATATCGAATTACTTGGCCTAAAATATCAATAGTGTTGACAATGAAAAATCATGCTGTATATTGTGAGCCTTCTGTACTGTTTGATGGTAACAGAACTGCAGGGGCGGTTGGCGGGGGGGAATGCTATTTATGATTGCAGAACCCCCCTATATTGTGACAACCATAATTTTTGTCCAGCTAAGCAGCTCCTAGAAGGCTTGAGATGAGGTAAAACGTTCTACCTATGGGCATTCTGTTACATCATGCCCATCATTTAATATACATCATTTCATGCAAAACTATCATTTCATGTTTTGAAATCTGTGTAGGTGGGCATAAGAAGAGAGTTCTTAAACACCGTCACACTACTTCTTCGCTAGGATTAAGAGAAGAACAGATTTCCTTCTAGGACATCTGCCAGGATTGTCTCACTGCTACTCCCCATTCTCTCTCTCTCTCTCTCTCTCTCTCTCTCTCTCTCTCTCTCTCTCACACACACACACACACACACACACACACACACACACACACACTCTTATACCCAATTGACATTTATTGTCTCAGGCCTACCAAGATAGGAAATTGACCACATCACAAAGTCAGACAGGGAAAATAAGTGAGAAGGGCTGGAGAGTAGATTCTTTGGATTTTAACCAAGAACTCTGGAAGTCTGGTTCCACAACAACTTCTACCTAGAGTTAGAACCCAATGTTATCAATTACTTACAGTGTACAGGTACGTTGGTTCAAAATCTTTTTTTCATGACCTCCCACCTTCCACCCAACCGATGTTATTACCTATTTCTGTCTTTCTAGATCTAGAACAGACATCTGGAGAGCTACAGCAGTGTTTAAGCTACCAGCACTAGTGAGAAAACTCAATACAACAGCAGTGAAGAATGGGGCATAAAATAATCTAAACACAGTCTTGCTGCTCACCTGTATGGATATGCACAACCTCTTGGGGCACTGCTTTGCACCCACATGCCTGTAAATACCATACGTACTCCAGACCCATTTCAAAAAAACTACTGACATCACACTGTATATGAGGTGAAATGAGTAGAAGGAGAATGTAGTAACAAGGATGAAACCAGTGGCACATGATCTAAAATTTATCTTATCCTCATTTATATATTCAAGGTTGTCTGTTGCTTCCTTGCCTTTCTAACCCTCCCATTTAAATACAGATAAATATATATTTAAAAGGATAAAAATCTACTGAGAGTTTTAGTAGATATCATTAGAGAAAATAACTAAACAGTACAAATTTTTCTAATTGAAACATGGGATAAGAGCAATATACAAATTAATATCGTTATTTAAGATACAAAAGACATTAGATCTTACAAGTGATATATAAGGGAAAAAATTGTAACCCTAACACTTGAGAACATGTATTCTATGCAGGTAGGTAATAAAAGAAAACCTTTGGTATATATTATATATTATTCTCAGATTTTATATCAAGCATATTGAGGTCATTATTTTATTTTAAAGGTATTTCCTTTGGTAATGGGATTGTTGATTTTTAAAATTAATCCTTTGATATCTCTGCAGTGGTTGCTGAGTGAAAAAGTCAGAGTGCTACCTGGGAAATAAACTTGTGCAACCACTTAAAAGAAAATTTTATCCTCTAATAATTTTTTCCCATATCCAGCTTGGTTATTCCTGTAGCAACCACAGATCACATAACTTGGATCTTTTATCTCAACAGTGCATTCTTGGCATTGCTTACTCATGAGTGAAACTCATGATATGTTAATTATGCTTCCTTAAGTTTTACTTTATTTTGATTTGACCTCATAAGGGACAAGGAAATATCATTTGTGTTACCTACTAAGATAATATACAATTATTATTGTATTTTGTAACATTTAATGGAGGTGAAAGGGGAACAGGCTCCCAGCTCCTTGCTGCATTCAGGGAGCACAGTGTAGACTGACTGGCTACACGTTCCCAAAAAGGAACCCTCCTGTCAACTTACAGGTCTTCCTTTTGGCCCTCGCTCTCCTCTTGGTCCCTGTGATCCTGGAGGTCCCTAAAACAGAAAATGATGATTATGCATGTAAAAATTTATACTTTCTTACTGAATTTTGTTTAAATTTGCTTGGTAAAAGAAAATTGGAAACACCACACTTAATTCAGTTCAGTTGAAGACTATAGAGAATAAAGCCATGTGCATACAAAAGTTCTGTACACTTAGAAGAATTGTTTATTTTTTAATAATCAGTGAAATTTAAAGATCTATAAAGAACTAGGTGCACATTACGGCATCATGGAGCATAATGAGCTAAATAGATTAGCTTGACTAGTAATTCCAAATTTTTAAGGATCGTATTTGCTGTCTTCTCCTAGGTAAAACCTTTGCCACTAAACTCTGAGCGTAAAAACTTACAGTTCTGATTTTGAAAATTACATAAATGCATAAACCACAAATTATCAATTATTCCAGGGGTTGTATGAAATCAAATTGGTACAGGATACTCCAAAATGTTCATCACTGTTCAAGTTGCTGATGAAAGCAATGGAAAGGAAAGCCTCTTAGCCTAGTACAGTACTGCTTTATGTACATTCAAACATCTTTTCTTTTTACTGGATTTAGAATATTGCATTATTTCCCTTGTATGTTTAAAACTCACTGAGGATTTTCCAAATCTTAACTACAGTTACTTTTCCCTTAAATAACAAATGACTATTATATTTCAAAAGTGGTATTATTGTGCTAGTATCTTAAAATGGCTTTTTTCCCCTGGGAAATGGCTGTTGCCAGGGGCACTTTGTTTCTCTTTAAAAGGGGATTTCAACTGACTTATGAAGATTATATTCTGTATTTACTCAACCCAACATATAGCATTGTTTAAAAGTAAGGGCTTCAGAAGAACCAGAGTAAGTCTGTTAAAACTGAATTAGAATTTGATTTGATTTGATGTATTTAACATTTACATGAAGTGTGTGTGTGTGTGTATGTGTGTGTGTTATGAACACTGCTGATAATCCAAACTTGAAAAAATTGGTCTTTTAAACTAAGCCATAAATATGCTATCCTGCTATATGATTTCTCAAATTCTACTGCAATATATCATTTAATTTTATTAAGCAGATAAAACTAGCTCATCATTAATAATCATAGTCAAACAGCACACAAGTATGCCCTAATTTCAGGGAACAAAGTCACACTAAAATTAACAAATGTAACAATGGAGTGTTTTGCCTTTTATATAATCAATAGCAAGACTAACATAATGTTTCTTCCATTTCAGAATAAATTGATTCCTTATCTACCATTCATTGCTGCAAAGAAATGCCTTAACTTGAAGAAGGTTTAAGACAAACTGTTTTAAGAAACAAAGACTCATTGTTTTAATTATTTATCTTATCATGGATATAATATCTGTAAAGATTTTCAGTACCTCAAGGAACACAAGAGTACCATGAATATTGGGAGAAACTACTTACTGCTGGTCCTGGCCGACCACGTATGCCTGTTACCTAAACAATAAATAAGAAAATTTGTAAAGGTACAGTTTTCTGCAGATATTCAAAAAAGTCTATAGTCAACAAATAAGAATAACAACAAAAATCCCAGTAATTTTTTTAACAAATAGATGTCAACTGATGCCCATTTTCTCCTCTTCTTAAGATTTAAGATGTTATCTAGTTTTAAGTCTAATCTAGGGAGGCAGTGCTGGCCTAGTGATAAAGAGCACCAACACTGGAGCCAAGAGGCCTGCATTCAATATCTTCATATTACCCCTTGCCAGATGTGTGACGTTGGACTAATTACTTATCCTCTCTGTTCTCAAGAACCTTAAATGGAAACTTAAATGTAAAATGATAGTGATGATTACGTAATTACCTCCCTCATAGAATTATGAAGACAAATGAATAAATATTTGTATTTGTAAAGCAAAGACATAGTAAGCACACATAAATGCTTTTCTAAATGAAATAAAACAATATGAATTATTTAATTTTTAGGTAATCTTTGTTTAAAAAAATAAACAAGCCAAGTAAAGACAAATAAAGAATGTAAACACTGCTAAATAAATCAATAGGCATATTCTTTTTGCCTTGACCAAATGATGATAATGTCTTTAAAACCCAGGACAATGAGGCCAAGGCAGGTAGATCACTTGAGGTTAGGAGATGAAGACCAGTCTAATCAAAATTGTGAAACCCTGTCTCTATGAAAAATGCAAAATTTAGCCAGGCCTGGTGGCTTGCACCTGTAGTCTCAACTACTCGGGAGGCTGAGGCACGAGAATCGCCTGAATCTGGGAGGTGGAGGTTGCGGTGAGCTGAGATTGTGCCACTACACTCCAGCATGGGTGAGAGAGTGAGACGCTGTTACAAAAAAAATAAAAATAAAAATAAATAAAACCCAGGAGATAGATTGTTGAAGTGCTTTAATCCTATTTAGTAATATACTTCTTGATCCATTTACAAATTTAAAGAAGTCTTAGGAATTCTTATGCAACATAGAATTTTGATCAAGTCAGGGCATGACATATTTCCAAAAGTATAGAACAATAAACCACTATACTAACTAGTGCTAGTATTAACTATCAGTGTATCTCACATGTAATATATTTAACTTTTTTAAACCATGGCTTTATTCCTTCAGTCATGGGACTACAAAAGTCAGGAACACAGAATATAAAATACTGTATTAAATAACTGATCTGTTCTGGTTTGCTTGTGTTATATTAAAAACTTGTTTTTAAAATAACTAATTTGTTTTTGAGGGTATGTATACAAGCAATAATATACAACTAGACTATAATCTAAGTTTATTTAAGGCACATTGAAACAATGATTATACATATACTTACAACAGGCACTAATCCTGGTTCTCCTTTTTGTCCCTATGACATTAAAAACAATTTAAAAGTTCAATTAGCACAATATAATGGCTGGCTGGGCAAAACATGTCACACTAGAATATGCCATGTAATCACAGGAAATTTCTGTGTAAGAAATGCAAAAAAAAAAAATGCAAAAAGAAAGTTAACAATTTTTACGATATTTAGTCAGACATTATTCATTAAAAAATTACTGCTCACCTGAAAGACATAAAAAAATCCAATGTGCAAAATATATAAAGCTATTTTGCTTCAGTTTTTACACAGATCAAATCCAAAGAGTTGACTACAGCACAAAATAGTTTCAACAACGAGATGTAAAGACAAAGCTCCAGAGGAAAAACAACTGAAAGACTGAAAACACAAAAAGAGCCAGAAATTGTAATATATAGTAATTAACATAAATTAATATGTATAAATTCAGACTTTTAGTATGTGACACATAGTTTTCAGGATCTAATTAGATGCCCTTCCTGAACCACTAGCACCCTTTTTAGTACTCATGGAAGGGCACTAAAAATGAGTACCTGTGCTCATCTTTAATAAAAAGAAAGAAAAAAATGTAAGAATTCTACTCAGAAAATTCTCAATAACTGAAGAAAATCTAGGGAAAAAAATCAATTGACTAGGAAAATCAAACAAAATAAGAAACTATCATATAAGCAAATAGGGTCAGGTCAGTATAATTGCTTTTATAATAGATGTAGCAAATATAACAGATGTAGATGAAATTTATTTCATCTACATTTAATTCTTAGAACTTTTCTCAGAAATTAAATTCTCATTGCATGATATCAGGTACATAGATTAAATAATATTGGATGGATTGTAGCTTTATATATTTCTACCTAATCACATACTAATTTGTGTTCTTCATTTCAAAATTTGTCTTCCAACAGATTTTGGTCTCCTCAAAGTCACGGCTGTGTCTTAGTCTACTTCACATGCTCAGCGTAGCACATGGAAGCATGCAATAAATTCTTAAATGTATTATTTTTCCATTAATATATTATGAAATAATGCTCTTTACTGGGCAATTTTGTAGAACAAATATGAATTTAACAACTATCTCTAAAATGTAGAAAGAAACAAGAGGAATGAGGTCTAGTTTATTTCTTCTTTCATATATATTATTCTTTAATCTGATTATAAAAATGATATGTGTTCATAGTAGGGAATTTTGAAAATAGAAGAAATACACAAAAAACAAACAAACTAAATATCCTACTCAACACCCCAGAGATATTCACTGTTAATGTTCTGGCATTCTTAGTGTTTCACCATGAACATGCACTTTGAGAATCGAATCAATGTCTCATTATCTTACTCTTATTTTTTTTTTTCATTTTTAAGTTTAAGAATGACATTACAATAAATATCCTTGTTTATTAATGTGTGCATGGAATCTCTGATTAATACCTTATGATATGTTTTTAGAAGTTAAATTTGCGGATTAAAGATATTTTAAGTTTTGTAACCCAGATCACCAAATTGTATTACTAAAGATACAATCTAATTATATCCTTCCAATACTATTCTGACAAAATTTTATGAAGTGAAATGATGGACTCAAGGGCGGAACTAATAATAACTCAATCACACTTGCTGAATCTAATGCTGAAGCAGCAAATATTCTGGAAGTCAGGAATAAATCGAGAATACGAAAGAGGGAAAGGGCCCTCCAAAAGCAGGTGGGAGTTCTACAGGATAAGTTCAAGATAGAAACACTAGGTACTAATGACCAACCTACACAAGGCCTAGGGGAAGAAAAAATTAATATATGTGGGCTCAAAGTAAAATAGGCTTATTTCCACATGTTCGCATCTGCTACCTTCTAGAGTCCTTCCATTCTGAAAAATGCAAAAATAATAAAAATTAACCATAAGAGCTACAATAAAAGATATTTTTTGAAATGCTGGTAAGAATTTGAACTGTTTAGAAAGGATGCACACATGATAAAACCTAGGAGTACATACTAAGGTTACATATTAAATAAAATCGATAAGCTTATTTCTTCATGTTCACATCTGCTACCTTACAGTGGCTTACGCCTGTAATCCCCGCACTTTAGGAGGCCAAGGCAGGTGGATCATGAGGTCAGGAGTTTGAGACCAGCCTGGCCAACATGATGAAACTCCATTTCTACTAAAAATACAAAAAATTAGCCAGGCATGGTGGTGCGTGCCTCTAATCTCAGCTACTCAGGAGGCTGAGGCAGGAGAATCACTTGAACCCAGGAGGTAGAGGTTGCGGTGAACAGAGATCGTGCCATTGCACTCCAGCCTGGGTGACAGAGCAAGACTTCATCTCTAAAAACATTAACAACAACAACAACAAAAAGAAAGGGTATATAAATGTGTGTCCAATAAACAAAGGACTTTATAAGGATGACGCTGAAACAATGCTCCTTCTAGAGCAAGACTAGAAAAACAAATAAAAAGAGAGGACAAATTATTTCAGTCAGAATAAGAAAAAATAGAATAGCCTGTTAAGAATAGTTGTGAAATTTCCATCCTAAGAGACCTACAAGAAAAACGCAGACTTTACATTTGCTTTGTATGTAGGGGAATAGAACTCTCTGATACCTGTCTTACCAAATTGTAGGCTTTTTGATATGACTGTTCTGTTGCTGCACAATATTTAAAAGGGATTAAATGTTCAATTATAAGTTTCTGATAATAAATTCCCTAATGATTCTATACATTTCTTATTTTGGATATAAGCCACAAATATAAATATTTGTTTCCACTGTTTTTTTTAATATGGGCTTTGAGTAAGTTAATTTGTATGGAATAATGGTTGTCTAAAGTTTTACTAAATTTAATTTTCATACCCACTGAGAAACATAAAGTTCATGTACTCAGATCCAGATGTGAATTACAAATACTTATCATTTAATACCATGTGAACATGCTTTGTAGGATGTCATTACCATGGAAGCAGTCATAGTGTTTTCCTCACATTTGTATCATCTATATCATTTGCCGACAGCCATATAAAAAAGGTTCAATAACTATGTTGGGGTTAACATGAATGAATGAATGAATCAATCAATGAGTTATAAGTAAATATCAATATGAATATAAACCAAAAACAAAATGCATTTTTATAGCATTGCTTTGCTCTTGTGTTTCTAATGATACCTGATGACAAATTAAAACAAGTCATGAAGATAGTGGCACATAACTACAGTCTGCTACATTGGCAGCTGCTTTGAGTATATCCTTCACCCAGTTTGCCCACTACTTTTGGAGAAAGGCAGCAAATGACACAGCCTACCAGCTGTCTCTCTAAGTTGGGTAACTGCTAACTGAATTAAACTGATTATTTCAAGGCAGTACTCATTGTTAGTTTTTATTTCCATTAAAGTTCATCAAATTATTATATTAGCTATTAAAGCTATTCATTACAATAGCTTTCTTTTCATAGATTGATCTGTCTCTCTACCTATCTATCCATGCATCCATCCATCTTTCACCTATCTATGAAGTTTGTTTAAGGCCTATAACAATCTGCTAAGTTTCAATTTATTTTAGTTTTCACAGTAAATTAAATGTGAGACAGCATTTGCAGTCCTTCGTAAAACTGGCCAAGATCTCCCCTTGATAGCATCACTCTCATCATGAAGGTGCAGCATTGCTTTATCTGTTATCTGATAAATCATTTTATTAAAGTTCCACTGTGTACAAAAGTAAAGAAAATTTATGAAAATTGGGACCAGTAACCATTTCTACTCCCTTGATCCCTGTGCCCATCTCATTTGAATAATACTGAAGCAAATGCCATAATCTTCAAGATAACCGGAAAACTGAGTGCACTCTTACGGAAAAAAGAACTTTCTTCACTCCATAAGATTACCTTACTGATGGCAAGTGACCAAGCTGACCAGCTATACTCGGGTCATAGATGCAGCCTACCTTGTTTTCAAGTGTAAAGCTTGTGTCCAGAATTTGATTTTAAGCTGTCTGAAGGTGAAGGAGGGCAGAGGAGGGGAGGAAATGTCTGTTTGATAAAATGTTCAACTAATTCTCGATCTTTACTTCCCAGCCAATGAGAGAGGGCTACAGTCCCATTGAAGTCAAATTTACATTCTTCATTCCTTCCTTCCTTCCTTCCTCCCTCTCTTTCTTCCTTCCTCCTTCCCTTCCTCTTATCCCTTCTTTCTTCCATCATATGTGTATTGTACTTCTAATATGTCCAAGCTATATACTATACAATGATAAATGTGGAGAATAAAAAGGTTAATAAAACATTGCCAATCCCTAAAGATTTCACAACTTTCTGGCAGAAACAGATACACAAACAGAAATTAACCATAAAGTGAATGGGTTAGAGGCATCTGTCCTTTGGAAACACAGTAGCTGAACTGTGCTCATATATTTGTCATAATGTACTTGTATGGTACTTGGTACTTTTCAAAAGCTTTCAAACATTTCAGAGCACAGTTCTGTGTAGATAGTATCAGATATAACTCTGCTTATGGAAAAGAAACTATGCAAAGTAAAACTTACCTTTCTTCCTCTACCTGTAAAAAGAAAAGAGTAAATGCATTATTTTATGAAGAAACAATTATTGAGAATCTGCTAAATATTTACTTTCAATAATTGGTATCTTGTGGAGTCAGAATTATAGTGATAGTGATTACACTATCAGCAGTAGGCAGAACTCAAACAGTTTTGGATCAAAACTTCAATAAAAGGCAAAAACTACATCTTTTTGGAAAATTCTGAAATGATATTAATATTCTTCACAACAGTTATATGACATGTTAAGTTCATTAAATTATTATATTAGCTATTAAAGCTATAATGAATTATTGTTCATCAATATTCTCTATTTTTGCTTTTTGTAATTTTATGAGTAAGGCTGTTTATTCATATGGTTCAAAAGCAAAAATGTATTAAAAATATACAATTATACACTAAAAAATTTCATTTTTCATTCCATCCTATCCTATTTGCTCTATTTCCATTTCACCCCGAGCCCCACAGGAGGCCACTATTACTGGTTTCTTGCACATTGTTCTCAAGTTTAGCTTTGCATATGTAAGAAAATTATTATAGACTCATTGTTCTACATTTTCCATACTGTTCTTCAGTTGTATGTCATATGGATTGTTAAATCTTACAGATCTTTGCTTATCAGTATATAGTTTGTTTACTGTTTTTCTTAATTTTTTAATAAGATTCCACTATATGATCTAACACAATCTATTTAACTAATCGTTACCTTTACCCATTAAGGACATTTGGATTGTTTCTAATCTTTTGTTATCACTAGAATATACTTTATCGTCTAACCAGGACAATTTTTAGCAAGAAAATTGATATAATTTGGGGTTTTCCTGGGCATTCTAGAATGGGTGGTTATGCTGGCTATTAAAAATAATACTGTAATGAGTAATTGTTATATATATGCTACATGCAAATATATTTGTAAGGTAAATTCCCCAATATCCTTTTTGAGTTGAAGGATATTGGCATTGGTAATTTCATAGATATTACCAATATCCTTTCATAGAAATTATGCCACTTTACACTACACAAATAATAGACACATTTCCCCACAGGCAATACACAGGGATACGCAGTATGCTATCAGACATTTTAATTTTGGCCAATTTGATAGGTAAAACATGATAGCTCAGTATAGTTTTCATTCACATTTATTGTATTATGAAAAAATTTGACAGTCTTATCATATATTGAAGAATCATTTGTATTTCCTTTTTGAATGATTAGCTAATTTTCCTTGCCTGTATTTTTATTAGGTCACTAATATTTTATTTATATCTACTATTTCTTTATATGTAAAGAATATTAAATCTTTGTGAATTGAGTTACAAACATTTCTACTTTGCTCATTTTTGTGTGCCACACAAATGTTTATTATTTTTGTACATTTTTATGGCATCTGGGCTTTGAGTCAGAATTAATAAAGTCATATATTTTAAAGGACTATAAAGAAATTCTCCTGTTATCTTTGAAATCATTATGATTTAATTTTTCTTATTTAAATCATTGCTTTATTTAGAATTTGCACTAGTGTAGAACATACTTTTATTATTCAACTTCACTTTTTTCCAGATGACTGCCTAGCCATTCCAGCAAGATTTATGAAGTAATTCTTTTCTCCACTGTTAAGATGTGGTCTTCACTGTATTCAGTCTGATCCTGTATATTTGTATCTACTTCAAGATTTTATTTATGTGTCTACATCACATTTTTTAAATTAATGATTCCTTTTAAAAATCTTGTAGGCCTAGTCATCCTTAATTGCTCTTATTCTTAAAGATTTGTCTTTCTTGTTTATTCTATGTAAACTTTAATTTACAACATACTGAATTCTCAAAGAAAGTGTGCTCTGTTTATATTGGGATCATGTTAAAATCATTAATTAACTTATGGAGAATTTATGTGAGTATAAAGTTTAGTCTTTCTAACTAAGAACAAAGTAGGACATTCTGTTTTTTAAAGACTTCATTTGGCAGTATTTAAAAATTTTCTTCAGATCTCATATATTTTGTGTTGTTTATCCTTAAGTATCTGTTGCTATTACAAATGAGGAATTTTTATTGCTATTATGTATTCTATGATGTCAGTGTTTATACATAGTAAATCTATTAATTTCTGCTTGTTAATTTTTCACTTCCATGTCTCACTAATTTTTTTTAGTATTTTTTTTACTCAATTTAATAGGTTAATAAGTATACAATTGTATTTTCTGCAAATGGATAACTTTTATTCTTCTTTTTAGAGTTTGGAGACCTCTGATTTTTTTTTTTTTTTAAGTCAAATTATTTATTCAGACACAGTACTGTTGAATGGTACTGGTGATAATGGACACTTCTTCTATCTTTGTGTTTAGTAGGGATGCTTTTAGTATTAAGTATAATGAAACTTTTACACTGAGATGTCAATATTGTATTATGTAAATGTCATTTATTACCAAGTTAGTAACTGTCTTTATCAAGAATATTTGCTGATCATTGTCAAATACCTTTACTTTAATTATGAAGGAATTTATATACTTTCTATTCATAGATCTGTTAAGATAATTATTTTCATTAATAGCTTTCTTAATATTGAATTACTTTGCCCTTGTGGAATAATCTCTACTTTTTGATGACTGATTACTCCCTTACTATGCTAATAGACTAACATTTTATTTAGAATTTTAAACAAATATTTATAAAATCAGTTCATAATTTTTCTGTGTGTCACTGTTATTACTTTTGCTGTGAATGATATACTTCCTTCATTGCAAAATTTTGAAAGTTTGCCTTTTCTTTCCATATTCAAGAAGAGGTTTTAAAGCATTAAAACCATCTGATTTCTTTTAAGATCTTTTCGTTGTTTGGCACAACTGTGAAAACACCTGGACTTGCTGCTTTGGGAGTCTAGCTGCTTTACAAATTTCTCTGTTTCTTCTAAGAAAATCCATATTCTTAGATTTTCTCTTTCTACTAGGGCTACTCTTAATGAATTACATTGTCCTAGAAAATTATTCCTTTCATTTTGGTTTTTAAATTTATGGAGGTACAGTTGAATAAAGGGACCTCTTAATGATTCTTCTATGTTGCTTTATTTTCATTAGATAATTTTCTCTTTATCATTTTTTGCTTTAGATTCAATTTTTTGGTTGGATTTTTATAGGACCATGTTTTGGTTGGACATATTATTTCTACTATATTTCAGTTTTCTCACTTTTCAGTTTCTGCTTTTTCCTTTACAATTTTTTTCTTCTACTTACTTTCAGTTTATTTTGTTGATTCTTTTTAACTTTTTGAGACAGGTGCTAAATGCACATATTTTTATTCTTTCTTTTTATTTACATAGGCATAGAACTATGATTTTTCATTATAATTTTAAAAATAAAATTTTCACTATGTTTTCAAGTAACTTTGTTTGGTATGTTAGGCCTTCTTATGTTTAAAAAGATTTATATATTAGTTCTATCAATTATATTCCATATTCTATTAAATTATGTTAGCATTCTTTTACATTACTCATAGATCTATATTAGTTTAGAGTTTCTATTAGTTCCACTAAAATGAGAAATGATAAAATTGAGTGTTTATTTTTCCTTACATGCCCCTGAAGTTTTCTTCTAGCATTCAATTTTAACAAGGAAATGCTCTTTTTTAGCATTTATTTTTGTGGTGTTAAATGTGCCACTACTTTGTCCAAGTGATTTGTCAGGTTTGAATGATATTACTTAACTTTCACCCTTAAAGATGAAGAATTACCAAACTCACTCTAGTTCACACTTTCCTTTGCCTCTCCCTTTCATTATACATTAATTTAATAATTATTTCTGCATTGTCAGAGCTGTAATGTTTATATTCCCATCTGTCACCCTAACTTACACTTTTGTTTGAATCTTTTTCTAGAGTTAAATATAACAAATGCTCACATAAGTTATTTGACAGTTTCCTCAATTAACTCTTGGTTGAGTTGCATTTAGCTGATGGTAGTTTCCCTGAGAAGTTTATAGAAACAATATTCCCAGAGCCCCAGAGAAAATTTTTTTCTGTAGCTTTTATATTTCAAGGAGAGATGGATTTACATGTAACTTTAATTAACCATATTCTCTCCTTAAGAAATAAGTATATATCGCTCCACTGTCTTCTGACACTGGATATGCTGAAGAAATTTGTGACCAGTCTTTATAATTTTTCCCTTGAAAATAATCTGTTCTTATTCTCTGACATTCTAAAGAAGTATTTATCTTTAAAATTTAATGACTTTATTAAGTTATATATGTCTGTTAACTCTTCTAGGTCAGTTTTTCAGACATGTGGTTGTCATTCAATATCTAAATTAATGTCTTACTTCATAAAAGTATTCTTGTATTACATCATGATTTATTCTATTCAATTACACTAATTTTTTTCTTTGGGTACTCTTCTTCAGGGTTATCCTTTGCTTGTCTTCTACATCTATTATTTTTTAACTCTAAAAATTGTGATTCATTATTTTCCTATTCACATGGTTATCATCGGTATCCCTTGCTTTATTTTGTGTAGTGTCGCCTCTCCTTGTGATCCCTCCTATTTCATCTTCATTTCTTTGTGATGATTTGATTTTCCTTCTATTTATTTTCTGAGACCATTACTTTTTTTCCTGCTTCATAGCCTTCTTTCTTAAAAAGAAACATTTTAAGTTTTTTTTTTTTTTTTTTTTTGGTTCATGGTAAAATCATAGGTCAGAATTTTCACATAACAGAGATATATCTAACTTAATAAAGTCATTAAATTTTAAGATAAATACTTCTTTAGAATGTCAGAGAATAAGAACAGATTATTTATCAAGGGAAAAATTATTAAGACTGGTCACAAATTTCTCCAGTGTATCCAGTGTCAGAAGACAGTGGAGTAATATATACATATTTCTTAAGGAGAGAATATGGTTAATTAAAGTTAAATATAAATCCATTCTCTCTTATAGCAATATATGTTCTGGTGTGTTCTTATTTCATAAATGTAGATGAGCTCAACCACTTTTTATCTTATGGCATCTGTGTATAATGTGATTGCCAGCTCCTAGACCAACTGTTTGAAGGAGATTGTACATTTTGGTGTGTTTTCTGATACTTGCCACCATTGTTTCCATTTACTATTCACTTATCTCCACAGACTTAATTTTACTTTATTCCTGGGCTTCTTTGAAGATTGTATTTGTTTTGGGTAACTCTTACACATCTTGTTTTTAATACTTTCTTTCATACGTTTCTTATTACATTACTGAAAATTGAGTGTAGGTATTTATCCAAGGCACATTGTTTCTGTTCAAGAAGCAGAGAAGAGGTAAGTTGCTGTTTCCATGTACATACCATTGAACCCTTTATTGTATTTGCTGTTATTTGCAATGAAATTTTGAAAAAAATAAAGCCTTGATATTGTCTTGACAATGATGAATTAGAAGTCTCATGACTGCTAACACAAATTACCTAAAGGTGTAATATTGCTCTTACCTAGTTTATTGAAACCTATAAATATAAACTTATTTCCCTTACATGTATCTTTAAAATATATACTCATACTGAAATACATAATGTCTTTTAAACACAGAAACTTTTTCTTCAAAAGTTTTGAAAGTTTTACTTTATATTATTTTTTCTCCTGGAAATCTAATTCATTCTTTTACCTAGCCAACATGGAAAGCATTCTGCATTTAAGAGCCAATGTAATAAAGGGTGCTGTTGCACTAAATTACATTAGGAATAAGTATTCCATTCACTATGACAAAGTTGGCATCAAGGTAGATAAATGTGTTTTCTAGATCTTCTCTCAGGCATTAATGGACTTCAAGGAAAACTGAAAAATAACTTGGAGGCACTCGTCAGGCATATGGTAACAAATGACCATCTTAAGTGATTCAAGAAATTCTCAGATTAGACATAACCACTCAAAATTCAGCCCCAAATGCTTCAGATATTTAAGAAGACAGGAAATTACTGCCTGATTCTACCTAATTTTAAAGTGAGTGAGAAAAATCATTAATCATTAACCCCAAAGGCCACTGAAAAAAGCTGCTTAATTATTCTCTTGGGTTGCTGAATGCTGAGAGTAAAAAACATTGCAACTATAAAGGTGAGTAACTGCATCAATTATGAGTTGTCCTAAGTATTCTTACCAAAATTTGTATTGCCACCTCCAGGTGTTTGTGAACAGACAGGACAGCATTCCCCAGGGGGTGTTACAGGGTCGGCACAGTCCAGCACATCCTGGCACTCTATCTTGTCACAGAGAATGGCTCCATTGTCACAGACACAGATCTGGCAAGGAGCAGGTTTCCAAATGTCCCTGTTTAAGTACATCTGGCCATTCTGAGTGCAGGCTATTTCTTCACCATATCCTTCTAAAATAAGAAGAAAAGAAAGAAGAGGTTAGTAATGTGAAATTATGGAATTGGGAAAATATTTTAAAAGGTGAGTCATCTTGTGGATTCTAAAACATTCTGGACTAAGAAGTAACCTTCCAAGAAGCCAAACACAGATGAACTGATTTCATATTGTAAGAAAATAATATGTAATTCACCATGAAATGATGATAATGTATCCTTGCATGGTAGGGGAAGAAATAAAAGTGATCTAATGGAGATATATTTTTTAACCAGGTAATGCTTCCTTCAGGATTTTATTCCTGAATGTATGAATGATCAAACATGAGAATATCAGTAAAGAGGGATAAAAGAGAACCATCTGAAAATTGGGAAAAAATG
This sequence comes from Aotus nancymaae, assembly GCF_030222135.1. Classification (NCBI taxonomy): domain Eukaryota; kingdom Metazoa; phylum Chordata; class Mammalia; order Primates; family Aotidae; genus Aotus; species Aotus nancymaae. Next base: position 43,976,101 of record NW_026988419.1, on the reverse strand, counting down.
AATACTTCAAAGGAGAATATATAATTTGAGTGTTTGGTGAACCCTATTATGACTTGTAACTCACTAGAAACTAGTAAATTCCACAACAGGAGACAGTATGTTTTCATGTACCATAGAAAAAAACTTCAAAAATGAAAAAGGTATATGCTTTTATTAAAATTATTTCTAAAATACAGTAAAAAAGAATAGCCATGTCCCATTTCATGGAGTAGAATTCCATTAGATATCCTAAACCAATGGTGTTTACTAAACTGTGGCAGAAATGCAAAATTTATGCAGGTAATGAGTTAATTTATGTTTGCATCAAAATTAATTAAGAAAAACCGCAACCAAAATAATACACTGAGTTAATATATATTTCTCTAGTGCTTTTCTACATTTACATTACAATTTAAGACAGCTTGGGAAAATATATTTATTTATATGTGTATGCACATATTACACAATAGCCCTAATATTATACATTTACCACCAAGTAAACACACGTATTACATCAATAACTTTGTGATTTTATGAGAAACAATAGTATAGAATTTTAAAACATAATGTGGATCAAATCATCCATGCTTAAATATATCAGAAAATTCCCAACTACTTAAATTCAAAACTCCTTTATAAAAGCTAAAGACGTTCTTTCCCATTTCTTGCACAACTTGATCCCTTTTGCCTAACACTACCTCTCCTTCCTTCATTCCAGGCCCTCATGGCTAGCTATCATGACTTACTTCAATGTCATCTACCCTTGAAATTCTTTTCTGACTACCCTGCAAAAATTAGACTTCCTTTACCCAATTGATATTTTTCATAAAACTTTTCAAAGAACTCATGCCCTCAGCCATTCATTCATTCATTCATTGTGTATTATATGCTAGGTAATTTAAGAGATACTAAAATGTGAACAAATAGGCAGAAAACACTGCCCTCGGGAATTTTATTAGAATGAGTATTAATTTTTAATTTTATCTCCCTCACTAGAAAAAAATTACATGAAAGTAAGGACTAGGTGTCTTGTTCATCATTGTATTTCTTTTTCTTTTTCCTTTTTTCTTTTCTTTTTTTGGAGATGAAATTTCACTCTTGTCACCCAGGCTGGAGTGCAATGGCATGATCTCAGCTCACTGCAACCTCTGCCTCCTGGATTCAAGTGATTCTCTTGCCTCAGTCTCCTGAGTAGCAGGGATTACCGATGCCCACCACCATGCCCAGCTAATTTTTGTATTTTTAGTGGAGACAGAGTTTCTCCATGTTGGTCAGGCTGGTCTCGAACTCCTGACCTCAGTTGATCCACCTCAACTTCCCAAGGTGCTGGGATTACAGGCATGAGCCATTGCGCCCCACCTCATCACTGTATTCCTAAAAGTTGATGCTATACTTTTCATAAACCTGCCATTTCATGTCTACTGGATGGATATAATGAATGAATCTAAACTAACTATGGTTCACTAGTTTAACTGCACAGCAGAAACTTTGTACTTCATAAAAAGATGTTTTAATGTAGTTGTAATCAGTTTATGAAAGATGCTATCTGGCCAGGCACAGTCGCTCATGTCAGTAATCTCAGCACTTTGGGAGGCTGAGGTGGGCGGATCACGAGGTCAAGGTATCAAGACTATCCTGGCCAAAATGGTGAAACCCCATCTCTACTAACAATACAAAAATTAGCTGGGCGTGGTGGTGTGCGCCTATAGTCCTAGCTTCTTGGGAGGCTGAGGCAGGAGCATTGCTTGAACCTGGAAGGCAACGGTTGCAGTGAGCTGAGATCGTGCCAGTGCATTCCAGCCTGCCTGGCAACAGAGCAAGACTCCATCTCAAAAAAAAAAAAAAAAAAAAAAAAAAAAAAAAAAAAGGAAATATATTATGATTTGGCATATAAATATATTCAAATGATAATGCAAAGCCATATATGAAAATTATTTTAATTATTTTAGCTTACAGTACAGATATTAATCCAAAAATCTGCTTTATATAATTTTTATCAATTATACTTTAATAAAGCTTAAATAAAAACATTTTTCTGACTGTCCTGTGGAATATTTTGCTTCATATATTTAGTTTATCATCATCACAGATATTTGGTAAATGGAAAAGTGCTTTCAGAGAATAAAACTACTATATCCTAATGGTTTGTGTGCTGTTTTATAAGGTGAGGACTAAGTTTCTAATCTGTTTTATCTTCATTAAAAGACTTGTATCACAAAATACATATCTAATCAACAAAACAGTATTAGCTCTATGCCCATAGTGCTATTGTAGTCATTTAAAACCAATGGGAAAATAGAACTTATGTTTTAATATGCTTTTCTGGAAGACTATTTCGAAAAAATGAGACATGTATTCATCAAATAAATAGTGTGACTTTTAGATGAAATATCACTTTAACACAATGTAGTTGCATCACGAACATTTCCAAAGACACAACCTGTACTGTATAAAAATGGGCTTATGTTCACAGTTCACTGAACAATTCCATTAAGCAGGTAAATTAAGAGTAACTTTGCTCATTAAGTTTTATGATTGAGAAGGAAATATCCACTTACAAATGTTAAATTCTATTACCTGATAATGAGATACTAGTTCAATTAGCTTGTTTCTCCCATTCCACACTCTTGGGTGGGGGTGGGTAACAGTGTTTAAAATTATTAACTGGGAGTTAAGTGCAAATGTGCCTAATACTAACCGTGCAAAATGTTGAAAGCATATGTAGCTGGGTGTAGTGGCTCACACTTAGAATCCCAGCACTTTGGAAGGCCAAGGAGGGAGGACTGCTTGAGGCCAAGAGTTCAAGACCAGCCTGGCAATACAGTGAGACACTATCTCTACAAAAATTTAAAAGTTAGCCAAGCATAGTGGTACATGCCTGTAGCTCCATCAACTTGAAGGGTGAGTCAGGAGGATCATTTTACCTCAGGAGTTCTAGGCTGCAGTGAGCTATGGGCAAGCTACTGCAGTCCAGCTTGAGCAACACAGTGGGAACCTGACTCACAAAAAGAAAAGAAGGAAGCATATGTGTTCCTTTCTGTCCTCAAAAATACATATTATTGTGGGGTATTATATATATTATATATGTTACACATATGATAACAATATATGTTTTATATATAAAATTGTGGAGTGCTATATTTGTTTATATAATAAATGAATATAATTAACCTATAAGTTTAATTATACTATATTTGTTTATTGTATAAATCTTGAAAGAGCCATAGAGAACAGGATAAGTTAGCTCCTGAAGTTTTATTAAATAAAATCTTATAACAAAGCATATATTATTATTGGACAGACAGTATATTATATATGAGGATATATATCGCTGATGAAACAATTAGATATTTGGAAGTAGAGAATATGAAAATCAAAAACAAGATGGCATGTAATAATGTTGTCAAGTAAACATTAAAATATATGAGGGACTCTTCAGGGGTAGCTTATCTTATTCTTTGTTCCTCCTTTAGGTTGGAACTAACACATTGTCTCAGTCTTGTGTTAACCCCTAGAAGAGCAGTTTCTCTCTGAAAGTTTAAGACAACATAACCTCTACTCAAGGGGCAAAGAAGTGGGCCACTGGGTTACTTTCTTTAAATTATAATGTTAAAAGTTAGTTTTGTACTGTGAGTCATCACTGGTTCCTTTCTCCTGAGAATTTATAATTAAATTTAAGATGATGTGGAAAGTTAGTTGAAATGCTTTTAAATAGCAAGGAGATGAAAAACCACATTCACTCTGCTAAACCTTGTCTTCTCTTCACTCAGACAAGAATCCATATACATCACAGAGGGCTCAAAAACTCAGTGAACGCTCATTGTTCATGTCTGAATGAAAGGCATGTACAAAGAAACAGTGGGTAGAAAATACAGGGTATCACGCAGTTTTGACGGATCTACATGGTCGTTGTACACCATATAATTAAGTTGTCCCTTCTGTTTTCTACATAGACACTTAAATGAAAAGTAAAATAGAAAGAAAATTGCAGCCAATTTGTTGAAAAATATTGCAGTAAAGTTGTCATAATAGAATTATTTTATAAATGACAATGTGGTATAAAATAAAATAATTTTTAAATGACATTCTGAGAAATTTAATTCTGTCCTCCTGATTCCTCTACCCAAATCATAAAATTAATCCAAGCTGATATGCAAGGCTTAGATTCAAGGCCCAGAACTAAAATAAATAAATAAATATTTCTTAAAATACTTGGATACTGGGGCCAGTGCGGGGTTGGGGTGGAGTTGGGGGAGGAAGACCATTAGGAAAAATTAGGAAAGATAGCTAATGCATGCTGGAACTAATACTTAGGTGATGGATCGACAGTGCAGCAAACCATAATGGCACACATTTACCTATGTAAGAAACCTGCACATCCTGCACATGTACCCTGGAACTTAAAATAAAAATAAAATTTAAATTTAAAAATTGAATAAACAAATATTTTTAAATAATCTAAACAAGAACTCCAAAACTTTAATTTTGCATTACTTGTATTTTTTGCTGTTTATGTTTTTTTAAGTTTCCTAAAATTGATTAGGACTGGTATAAATCTGATAATATCATGACTATTTTGTAATTTTCATGGTGTTTTAACTTTCAAAATTTTTATCTCCCAAGCTACAAGATTCTTTTACCCTCACCAAATGTTCCAACAAATTGAATCTATTGTGAAGTCATTCCCACAAAAATTCTGGCACTGATATATACAGAGAAGAGATATATTTAATCTGATCACATTTTATTTTAAATCAACTCAGTTGTTCTGTATCTCGTATATCCTCATAGATTTCTCTTCTCATAAATCTTAAGTGCTTTTATATTTAGTTGTAAGAATTCAGTTCTTAATCACTAGATGGCAGACCAAATCCACCATCTTATAATAATTAGAAACTAAATTATCACAATTGCAGCTTGCCAACTATACGTTAGGCTCTGCATCCACATTTTTTCATACAATTATACTTATGGAAAAAAAAAAAGCCTGCATAGAAATGGCCATGTTGAAACCTTGGACTGGCCAAGAGAGATTATTGTATTTGTATATCAAATTATTGGAATCTACTTAAAGGCTTTGAAAAATATATGAAATATAAGTCCCTAAAATTATGCCAGATATTCTCTAGCCATTAACTAAAGTTCTCCCATGCAGAAATAATATAGAGTGCACATGTGTTACAAAAATTTTAAATCTCTTATTCAGACGAATGCTTGTATAGATCATTTTCCCTCATTAGACTGTGAGCTCCTCAAGAGCAATTGTGTTTACCTCAGCAACCTTCACACTTAATGTCATAATCTGTCTTTGATAAATGTATGTGTAGCTTGGATGAATGCAGATGTGATTGAGGAAAGGAAGGAACTAGTTCATTGATACTCCTGTTTAAAAGATAGCACTTTTAGCTCTCTTTCCTCCTCCCCTAATCTTCCCAGGGAGGAAGTGCACTTAGGACCCCTTTTTTGAATGAAAGGGAAATGGTCACTTGGTGGTTCTTACCAGGTGTGTCCCTGACATTCAGGCCTCTGTGTAACCAGAAAGGAAGAATTCTGTGTCAGCCACGGCATTTCATATTTTAGAACAATCTTCAGAAAGCTACAGCAACCCTTCAGCCTTCCTGATCCAGCTCATTTAGGCCCCTTTTGGGAGTGTGAAGGACTGGGATACCATTATTTAAAGTTTCTCTAACTGTAAAGGTCCTTGAGGGACTATAATCATGGCACTGTCAGACAGTGACCTCATGAAATGGAGAGAGAATGTCTTGAGGGACAAAGGAGGAGGCAGTAAAGCAGTCCACGTGTCCCTCTGGATGTGCAGATGCTGCCTTTAGTAACACACAGAACAGCATGGGCTGCTGGATGGGGTTCCAAAGAGCCTACCAAGGAAATCCTTCCCTTCCTTCTGCTCTAGGGCACTGTTTATCATTAGAAGAGAACGACAAAGAGGGACAGCATTCAATTCCTTCTTTAGACCCTGTGAAGGAGACGCCAAAAATTCCACATTCCTCATTTTGCTTTCTTTAAACAACTCCCAAAGTTTAAAAGTAAGTTACATATGAAGCCACCAGGGATAGCTGAGGGGGATCTATTACATACTTTGACAATTTTTTTCTATTTCAGCCTCAAGATCTATGGGATGGTGGGAGGGTAAGTATGTATGGAGCAGGCCTATGGGGTTTTACATCTTCTGTTCTTCAATCCACTACATATAGACTTTTACCTTGTAGTGAGCCCACAAACTTCAATCTGGTTTTAGGATAGTTATCCAAATTACTACTTTTTCCGTGCCCTCCTCCTCTTTTTCCTTTATCAACTGAACAGAAGTAGGCATTCAATAATGATTTGACCTGAGTTAAATTTCTGTTCCACTAAGGACAATCATGTTTTATACTCTAAAGCAAGATAACGGCAATTTTGAAAAATTTCCTTGAAATCTAAAAAATTAAAAAGGAAACAGCTCATACATAGCACTTCAATGCATTTCAGTTAGCATATAAATTTTTAAAAATTAGATAAACTGCCTGCAAAGGTGGTTTGTTTCTTCAGTGCAACCATTAAATGTTTTCCAATCTCATAAGCAAAGGTTTTTCAGTTAACTAGTAAAACTTCTGTTTTTACTTTACTTAAAATGGAAAAAATAGAAAGGAAAAACTCTCCTATTAGGTACTATTTAAGTTTTTTTCCATGTATCATTGGGAAATCTAAATGACTGCGGCCAAAATGGGAAACTAAAACTACACTTACTGCACATGCAATGCTCATCTACAGTTCTGTCTGGAAGACTAGCTTTCGGTCTGCTAATGCATTTGACATAGATTTCTTTTTTTCCCAAACACATATCTCAAGCTACAAAATAACTGCAAAACATCACAAAGAGAATTGAGAGAAGTCATAATCTATACACCAGAAATTTCAGTAGTAATTTTTATAGCCAATCTTAGTTCTAATCTTAAATATTAATCCTTTGTGAATAAATTTGATACAGAGCTATGCCAAATGTGTCTGTCTACTTAAACACATGAAGAATTTGTAATTGTTTTGAATGACATCTACTTAATCTCTCCTAGCATAATAGTGTTTGAGATAAACAGAAGAACCAAAAATCTGCTTACCTATTTCTCTTTCAAATGAGAAGTAAACACTCAGTAATACCTAGTATCCACATTCCAGATTTCCTTCATCTCCTTTCTGTCTTAGCTCAAATATTACCCACTCTGATCACCCTACCAAAAAAATTGCACATGACTACACATACATACAACCATAATACTCTCAATTCACCAAGTCTTATTCTTTTTTTCTTTTAATTTAGTATTTATCACTTTCAAGCCTACTATATGATATTGGATTTATTATGTTTATCGTTTGTCACTCCATGATAGATTTATAGCTCTGTGAGAACAGATAGAATTTATTTTGCTCCCTTTGTTGATATATCCTGATATCCTCGAATAGTGTCAGGATCATCGTAAATGCTCAATAAGTATTTGTTAAATTAATTTGTTGAATATTAGTTGTTTGCTTAAGAAGCTTTAGATGGTAAAGTCATTTTATAATATTCTTTTGTATATAAAAAGGGATTTTTATAACTAAAGTCAATTGTAAGAATACCAAGTAAGAGATCTAGGCCACATTTAATACAAAATGATATGTTTTGATCCTGGGATATTACCTGATTTTTAGAGAAGCCCCATTTTAGCTGTAATTTATGTGGGCCAAATCTTCAAGGCTTTAAAATACTAGTAATTAAGAGAATATTATGTATTATTATTTATTCCTGACATTATATCCTAAGAAGAATGTATATTTTACTCATTTTTATAACTGAAAATAATAATTATTATGAGGATATTCAGTATGGGATACTCTATGAATATAAAATTAAGTATTTTACATAAAATATTTTAGAATCAATTTAACTTTGTATTTTATTATGTCTTTGCAGCTGCATTTTGCCTTCTTTTTCAATTTTCCCTGATACAGAAGAATATTTAAGGCCTCTAGAGAAAATCCAGACATTGTAGTCAGCTTATTTCTTCCAATTCATTCTTTATTCACTGCCCTTGCCTTGAGCAAGTTGAAATTTCTTTTACAATCCACCAAACATTCCACAGTTCTCAATGGCTCTTTGATCCCATTCATTTCACTACCAAAGTTTCTAAAATATTTTGAAGAAAGTTTCTAAGAGGAATTTAAAGGGATGCCTCTTTCTGCATTATTCCCTCTGGAGCTCAGTTCTGGAGGCATGGGGTGAGGGGGACTAGTGCTGTCATTCTGAAGGCATAATTTCTAATTTTATACTCTTGGAAATATCTAGTGACTTGAATTAGCATTCAGTTTTGTTCTACTTTACATCGATTTAACTTATATCTATTTTGTAGCCATTAAAAAATAAGTGATTTTGCTGAAGAATAAAACTAAAACTAGATTTTACTCTTCTTTCTGGCATTCCTTTCCAAGTTACTTTCAGAACAGTTAATAGACTCTTTAAATAAAATTCAGAACCTAAGTTTATCTCTTAATCTTCATATTTAATTTCTCCCTTATAATGTGCATAATTGTATGGAAGTCAACTTATTTATCGCATGTTTAAGATCAAAACTCAATATTCTCTGAATCTCAAAACCAGCCAAATGCTATAGCAATACTTGGTAGGAGAAAGAGAAGTTGTTGCTTTTACTGGAAAGTTACATTAATAACTTTTTAGATGCACAGCAGAGCTCTTCATTAGATAATTTCTCCACTTCTAGGGAGAACAAAAGACAAGAGAAGCAAACAGACAAGGAGGATGAAGAGTGGAAGGAGGAAGAGGGGTAGAGGAAGGAGGATGAGATGATTGTCTTCTTTCCATGTAACTTTATTACATCAAGAAGAAGGATTTACAAGTTTCTTTAGAAAACAACAGAATTAACCTGAAAATACTTCTTTATCCTATTAGGGAAAATACAAAGAATGAATCCAAGATTTTTCACGTGCAAAACGTGAAAGGAGAAGATGCTATTTTCCTTACTAAGTAAATATAGTAAATTATTACAATTTCAAAAGTTTTAGATTATTACTTAATGTTATTCATTCAGTTTTTAAATTCTGCATTTTATCATTATTATATAATTCATATTTTAATTTCTTAAAACATGATGCCAATGAATAAAATATCTATAAAGGAAAATAATACTTTGTCATTTTCTTTAAATATCTATGGAAAGATTAAAAGTTTCTAAAATCTTTCAATAATTTGCTTAATTCCAAATAACTACAGAACATTTATTTGGTGCTAATTCAGTGGTTAGCATGTGCTGAGATCAGAGGAGAAAATTTATAGCATTTCCTAAAGTATAAAATTTAGTTTAGGCAAAAAGGTTAACTAAGTTGTTTACTAGTCAACTGATTATTACTATATTAATATATGAAAAGTGTGCCTCAATATTTCCACTTGTTAACATATAGGAAAAGATAAATATATAGAAAAAGATAAAATATGAGCCTTTACTTTTGGGGAAAAGAAATCTTTAAAGATGTCATAAAGAAGTTTGCTTTAAAGTATTGAAATTTTATCCTATTAAATTTGTCAATCTGGAAAAAAGAATAGGGGCATTAGTTAATCCATTTAATTAATAATTATCTAGCAAATAATAACAATTTTATTAAATACTTGTTTAGTATAAAAGCAAACTTTGGATCAGAGAATGAGACATTTGGAGTTCAACTTTCAAACAACCAAAATACACAAAAGCTGCAAAAGATAATGAAATTTTTTGTAGAATAATTTTATACATATCTGTATTTCACCAGTGCATTCTAGAAAAATTACATTCACACTGAAACTTCATAAATGCATTCTATTTTCTCATTAACCTACATTTATCCTGGGGCCTTTTGAATTATTGGTCCTTATCTTGGAAGTCTTCCTGTGATTTGAGAGGTCTTTGCCTAATGCTGTTTATTTTCATTAATTACAGCTAAGTCTGGGGAACATCAACCTGAGGATTTTCTAGAATCCAAAACAAAAACAATCTTCAATCATTATGGAAATATAAAACTCTGTTTATCAAAGCAAACTTCAATTAGCAAGGAGTGAACAGAATACAAAATGACATTAAATTCTCTTAAGAGTGTATCACCTCTTGACTCTTCTTTGTATCCTATTTGGTAATGAAACATGTTTTAAACTCTTAGACAGCAAGACAGCTGGATACATAGAGGAGAGAAAGTGGAAACCCATATATGCAAATCATTCATTGATCCCTGAGAATATAGCAGCTATAATAATGGCTAAGGCCACAGTTTTGAGATCCCCTGTGTGAGTTTCAGTCCTCCTTGTTTGTTTTAGTCTTTCAACAACTTTGGCATTAAGAATGTGTTCAAATCATAAAATAAATGCATTTATTTTTGAAGCAAACATTTGAATAACATAATGTGTGCATTTTGATAATATCGTTTATTTATTCAACAAATATTTTTCTGTTATTTTGCGAAGCATTGGGAATACAGTTAAAGTAGTGAATTCCTCCCTACCTTTAAGGAGTTTACAGACTACTGAGAGAACCCGTGCTGTTGAGAAACATTAAGCTTACTCTGCTCCCTTGGCTCCTTTGTGGAGGATACCTTGTAGTTTGTAATTTGTCATAGGTGAGTACCAGCTGCCTACCTGGTATATTCCTGAGTTATGTGTATATGTAGAACACCTGTGTATTCATAAGAATCACCTGTCGAAGAGCAAATAAGTGCGTGGATGAATCTCTGCTCTGGGCCTTCAGTCCTGGAGAGCTGCAAACCCCACAGGCTCTCAGGCTGTTGGTCCCCAGGATAGATAGACTCTGTTGGCTATCTAGGTGTCTGCCTCTCTCAATACCTTCAGCCCGCCTGGGTGGGAGTCTCCCGGCTCAGCTGGTTCTCAGTACAGTGCAGTAACAGATTATTAGAACATAAATCTTTAAATATAAAATTATAGGCAAACCTTGGCTGTTGTGGGAACACGTAGGAAGAGCATATCATCTAGGCTGGAGATCAGGGAAATCAAGAGAGTTCTGGGATTTGAGTTCTTTAACTTCCTTATTTCCTTTTTTTAATTTATTGTTTTGGGTTTCTTTTTTAAGTGAGAAAATTAAAATCAAAAGCAGTTTCTTCCAAAAATTCACTTCCAAGGTGGATAAATTGTTACACTTGGCTCCTTGCTGGTAATTGGCAACAGATTCCTTTTCTCTGCCAACTGGCCAGGATGGATCTGAAGCAGCCCAGGTACTTTCTCTCACCCATGACTCTGATTTTAACTTCTTTACCATCTCTCCCTTTGCCTGAGGGTAAAACAACGGCACTCTGTTTCTAAGCTAACTGGCATGTCCATGGGAAGATGCCTTGGAGGAGGGGTGGGGATCATGTGTAGGTGCTGCAGGCCAGCAGTCCGGAGGCCAAGACAGTGTGCACAGCAACATGGCAGGAACCATTTGTTGCTGATGACTAACTCTAGCAACACTGGGACAAACTACAAATGCGTTTTTCTAGGTATAATTCCACAGTCTTTCTTCAAATTTAGATGTAGAATTCTGGATTATAGTGTTTTGACATTTTAGGAAGTCAAAAAAATACAGTGTAATGTCTAGTTTGAAAGAAGCTGACTTTTGTAATTTAGAAAACACTGCGAAGTAAGATATTAAATAAGTGTACTAAAAGTTTATACCTAGCACATCCACTTATACTCACTTTTTTAGATTACTTACGCATTTATTGAGTTTACTTACTCTATGCCTGACTATATCCCATGGAAGAAAGATACAAAAGTTAAAGACACACAAGCTACTCCAGAGGACCTTAAAGGAAAGTTTATACGATCACACCTCTAACAAATATTTACTAGGAACATTCAAAATGTAAAGTATCTTCTATCCAGTTGTTTCTTTAATGACCACAATTAGTTGAGGCAGCAAATAGTTTATATAAGATACTAGATTTGAGAAATTACAAATAAGAAATCTGAAAAGATGAGATCAATATAAGCTGAAATTATCTCAGCAGGGGTAAGTAGAAGTGGGTTCTTAAGCAGGCCTTGAAAAATGGAAGGTATTTATGATGGTGGGGGTAAGGAAAACTCTGTCGGGGAAAAAGGCAGGAAACCACCTAAAAGAGGAATAGAGAGGGGGGAAAACATGTCACATACATAGTGTCAGGAGGGGATGGTTTAATTTATCGAAAAGAAGAGGGATGAGAATACTTGGTAAAAGTGATGCCTCTTCCACTAGGAAGGTTTTAACAACTTGCCCACATGGAATTTGGCCATTCTCTTCTTTTGCCCTCATCTCACCTTATCCATATACCTGGAAAATACCTGGAACATTCTATTATACTTATTGGTTTGTGTACATGTAAAATCTACTGGGCTGTACATTTCTTAAGGATGAAAAACATTTAATTTCTCTCTATATCATGAGTATATAAAAGTGCCTGATACATGGAAAACATCCAATAAATGCTTGCTGAATGAATGAATAAAGTTAATAAATAGGAGAATGTTTAAGTAGCTTTCAGGAATATTAACCTAACTACGGAATTAAATAAGAAATAAATGGGACCAAAGACCACTAGTGAAAATGTTATACTGAAGTAAGAAGAATCAGTAGTTTTAGAAATGAATAGAGAGAGGTAAAGCCAAGAGACACTAGGTAGAAAATACAAAGGGTTTGATGAAGTATGGGTGAGAAAAAGTATGTATTTATTTATTTAGAGATGGAATTTCACTCTTGTTGCCCAGGCTGGAGTGCAATGGTGCAATCTTGACTCACTGCAATCTCTGCCTCCCAGGTTCAAGTGATTCTCCTGCCTCAGCCTCCCAAGTAGCTGGGATTACAGGCGTGCACCATCACGCCCAGCCAATTTTGTATTTTTAATAGAGACAAGGTTTCACCATGTTGGTCAGGCTGGTCTCAAACTGCTGACTTCAAGTGATCAACCCACTTCGGCCTCCCAAAGTGCTGGGATTACAGGCATGAGCCACTGTGCCTGGCCTAAACATTTTTAAAGATAACTTCAGAGTCTCAGAAATGGAGGAAGACATATCTACTGGGTATCTATGGGTTAAATTGTGTCCTGCTAAACAATATATTGAATTTCTAATCCTCCGTACTTCAGAATGTGACATTATTTGGAAATAAGGTCATTTAAGATGACCTAATTAGTTAAGATGAAGTCATACTGGAATATGATGGGCCCTTAATCCAATATGACTGGTGTCCTTATAAGGAAGGAAGAGGGGCAGAGACACAGAGAGTCAGACATTCATTTCTCTTGTCATAAGCCACCCGGTTTGTGGTACTTTATTATCAAGCAGACCTAGGAGAGTAACACAGGTGAATAGTCCAGACATATTAAATAAAGGTTTTGGAGAGATAAACAAATTTAATTTTAAAAATTCTAAACTCTATTTAAGGCATGTTGGAGTGAATCTTAAGGAAGTTATTACCCAGTAGAAATATTAATAGCAGCTATTAATTTTGTTCTAAGAGCTATGTTAAGTGCCTGATAAAAATTTTCCACGTAGTCCTAACAACCATCCTGGTAGAGGCTTGGAGTCAACCATGATCACAAAGCTAGTGAGTGGCAGCGCCAATATTTAAACAAAAATACACCTGTAACCATTATACATTATGTTAGACAACCAGACTGCTATATTAGAGAGAGGACAAGGGGATGGCACATTTACATGTGCAAAAGTCTTAAGTCACACTCTAAATGTGGGTTTTAAATAAGAGAGTGGTAAAGTGACAAATAGAGCTCATATGAAGAATGAACAGCAATAGAAGCTTCCATCTCTAAGGTAAAGCCTGGTTTACCTTAGAGATGAAAAAAGGAAGCTATTTAAGGTGGGTGTTTTAAAAGGAAACGTGTTAGTACAGAGAAGCAATTAAAACATACTAAGATTGTGAACCCCATTCTTTCTATTCAGCTCCCAACACTAAATGGTGGAAATTTCATTTCCTGGTGCTCTGCCTGTGTAGCCACCAAATGTTACCATCCTAATATCCGGTGAAATTTCCCCTAGCTTTCCTGAGGCGTCACAGGATATTGATGGGGGAAAGACTATCTCCATGACATGAATAAGTCTTTCAGGTATTTTAATGAGTAGGGATAGTAAATGATTGCATACCAACTATTATTTAGTTCTTTTTAGATTAGTTTATAGGGCACAGGAAATGAAATTTTTCCCCAGAATATTCAGCTTGCATTATATAAACATGATTCCCCTCAGCAAACAGAATGCACTATGCTTGCTATTTAACTAAAACTAAACAGGGGATGATAAAAAAGTCATTGAGGAAAATTTAATAATATTCAACACTATAAAATACAATTTAAGAAAACTATCAACTGCCGCTTTTTAAATTACATTACATTCATGTTTTCATTTTCTTTCATTTTTCTGAAGTCTGAACAAATATTTTCAAAATTTCTTAACTGTGTTTTCCTTTGTTTTATTTTTTTATTTAATCTTTGCTATAGATTTGAAAATGGAATCTTCCTCCAGGGACCAATTTATACCTTCGATTTTTTTCCTATTTAGTAACTGTCAGGTTAGTCACAATAGAATTGATTAGCAATAAGGATTAGAAATAAAAGTAAATAATGAAATAAATGTAATTGCTCATTTTGCTTTATAGTAATAAAAGAAAGCATGTGATATAATAAAAAACTTCTAAATAAGACCTATTTGTATATTGATTTAATGGAAGATAACTGAGTGAATCTGGATATGCTTATGGTGTTCATAGAATAGCAATGACTGAAAATTATTTAATGGAATTTTACTGGCTAAATATCAAGTATAAAGATTATGGGATTTATCATGAACTCAAACAAACTTTTCATGACTGGACCATATTATAAAATTAGATGACAAGATGTGCTGAATACAAAAAGAAAACCAAGGTATGTACCCACCATTGGAAACCTCTCCGACATTGCAGAGGTTCAGCCATTTGGGAATAGGGCCATTCGCAGCATCTGACTTGGTAATAGAACAGTTAAATAGATTTAGAGGCATTATTTTATGTCCAAATGTATTTTGGTAAATACATTTACCAATGACTTTCCTGGGAGTTAGGTATTCTAAGGCATAGATAAAATTATTCTCCATATCCACACCAAATTGCATTTACAACAGTGTTCACATACAGTTGACTCTTGAGCAACATGGGTTTGAACTGCATGGGTCCACTTATAAGGGGATTTCCTTCCACCTCTGCCACCCCTGGGACAAACCCCTTCTCTTCCTCCTCCTTTTCAGCCTACTCAAAGTGAAGACGGTAAGAATGAATACATTCATGATGAACCACATCCACTTAATAAATCATAAATATATTTTCCCTTCCTTATGATTTTCTTAAGAACATCTTCCTTTTTCTAGCTTCATTTAAGAATACAGTATATAATACAAACAACATATAAAATATGTGTTAATCATCTGTTTATGTTATAGGTAAGGTTTCCAGTCAACAATAGGCTATTAGCAGTTAATTTTTTAGGGAGTTAAAAGTTGTACATGGATTTTTCAGCTGCAACCATGACCCACATATTGTTCAACAGACAACTGTATTCAGCATGATTCTTCCTCATCTGATAAAATTAAGAGAAAGTTGTTTATTTCTTATGGGACCCAGGCTTTGGATTCCTTTAACTGTAGAAGGAGTAGGTGAAGAGTTTAGTCAAAACTTACAGGAATGTGAAATCTGTAATGATAACCCTCTCCCAGCCATGACTTACACTACTTTATGCCAGCCTATACATGATGAATTACAAACTCCACTATTTATGTTTCTAAAGTTTTCAGAAATGTAAAAATTGATTTTTACATGGGAACTATGTTATACTTAAATTTGTTGGAGATTAATTTTACTTAACAATCATTCAGCTTGCTCATCTTAAGACATAAATGATTAGAAATATTAGTAAGGGAAATAAACCAATATGATGATACAGGAGCAAAATCTATATTACCTAAAAGTCAGTATATGTGGATTCTTTCCAATTATAATATTTTGTGTAATGAAAGAGTTTATGAAAAATTTCTTTCAGTTATGATTAAACCCAAAGTGATAATTTTATTTTAAAATGCTAACATCTAGTGTTTATTAACAAAAGAAATCATTTCTCTCTCTTAAAATTATTTTAAAAATGAGCTTTTAAATTTATTTTCATAGTGCTAAACAAGAGTGAATTTCAAGAAAAGTGACATGGCACTTAGTGCACATCAAGTGGAACATTCTGCAGAATTTCTTAAGAGGAAAGAGGAAATCAGCTCTTTGGCTTCTAAAGCTCAGAAGGAATAAATTAGGGTTTTTAGTAAACCATGTAAGTCAAATCTAATTTCCCCTACAGAGGTAGCATTATAATAATAAAATGCATTCCAAACCAAGGGACTAATAACAGCTTAACAAAAATAGCCACATTTACTAAATGAAATATATGCAGTCCATTGTGTCATGTAGGGGATTTGAAGTGGTCTTGGCAGGGTGAGGAAACAGACTGGGGTCTCCAAAGAAATATCCACAGAAATACTGCACGGCACAGAATGCTAAGGCTATGAGCAAAGACAGTCTTTTTCCATCCAATAAATACTGAGTACCTATTATGTGCCATTTCTTTTTTAGGTCCCAAAACTAAACAAAACACAAGACACCTTTCTAACTCCAAGTAGCTATATCCTATTGAAGAAAACAATCAGATAAGCAAGCAACTAAAGTAGATAATGATAAGCAATTTATAGAAATAAATACAGAGTGCTAAGGGAGCATGTACAAGCATTGCTTAGGCATTGTAGGAGGACTGGGATACCTTTTCTGGTGGAAGTGATGTATGAACTGAGAACTGAGAAAGAAGAATTTATCCAGGAACCATTTGTAATTCACTACGATTAAAAGAAAGGGAAAGAGAAGAGAAAAAAAAAGAGTGGTTAAAAAAGGGACAGTGTTGGAAAAAATGGCAGCATCAGGTGTCTGGAACACAGATTTCTGATGTCCTTCGGTCCTCTTTTTTGGCTCCATCTTCAGAGAGAGTAGGACCTTGCCAACCCAAATCAAAAGAATGAGAAATGGAGAAAGAGAAAGCAAATTTGCAGCTCTAACTAATAGCCTTTCAGATGTATTTTGGCTCTTAATCTAGTCACTGGAAACCCTTAAGAGGCAAAACGATGCAGGAGGAATGGAAATTGAGGAGTTCAGAAAACCTAGGCTTTTTAATTTATTTTACTTTTTCACACCAACACTGAAAATTACTTGCTATGTAACTTTTGGCAAATTACAACTTTATTGATTGTCATTTACTTTCATCTAAAGAATAGGGATAATATACCCCCTTACCAAGGTTGTTTTGAGAATCAAATAGATGTGAGAGTGCTTTGAAAACTAAGCATGTGTTATTCAAACACAAACTATTATTATTTAGCGCAGAGGTTCCCAGATTTCTCTTGCCTGATTCAAATCCATTTACACGTATATCAAATGAAGAGTCAGGCTCACCTCTCTCCTCCTTATAGGGCTTATCAGAATCTGGAGTAAGATGAAGCAGGAGAGAAAAATCTACATTATTTTGACAAAAATCCATTTATATAAGGCTATGATCACAGTGAAGGAGTGCTGCTTCTCCCACAAAACGCCCTGAGGTCAAGTCTGTCTATATAAATAATGTCATGAAACAGAAATGCACTCAGATTTCAAGAACAGAAATGATAAGAGTAGGAAAGAGGAGAAAGTGACTTCTGCAGGGCAAGATAAATTTTTCTGGGTAAGCATATGATACTGCACAAAGCCACTGCAGCAATTAGTTGGGCCTATTAATGCCACAGTACCTGATCTAGCTGTGCACAGCAATACACCTGTGTTTAATGGAATCACAGCTGGAAGACTTTCGAAGCTAATTCTAATTATAGGGCACCTTGACAAGAGGCATTTTAAGCCATTGAAGTATGTTTTGTGACTTCTGCCAATATAACCCATACATACCTTGCTAGTTATGTTTAAAAAAGTAAAAACTTTTTTAAAAAAGTTAAAAGTAGTTGGCATTTTGCTTGCAGAACTGGGAGGCAAATCCCATAATTATCTTTCCAAGCCATCCAAAGCTTCAGGTTCCTTTTGTAACCATATATTTATGATCTTTCGGTTCTTCTGTAATTCAAATATTTTATCCAAAATCAGTTCAATAAAAATTATATGTAGTTTGTGATTTTAAATGCTGTGTATCCCTCATCTTGTGGAGTTTTTTGTTTTTATTTTTAATTTCAGCCTTGATTTTGTTTGAAGTTGGTGCTCCTCAAACCTGACTTTGCATCAGAATCACTCAGAGAATTTTTTAAAATACTGATTCCTAGACCCTACTTCTGATATTGTTTTGAAACTGGAAATTTGTGTATTTTAGAAGCTTCTCTAGTATTTTGATGCCAGATTCAGAAATAATTACTGTCGTCCTCACAAGAAGCATTTCAATGATGTGCACCAAGAAAACTGTTGTTCTTTAGAATGATCATTCCCATTTGAGACCTTTCCTTCCTTACGTTCAGTTGTTAGAGAAGACTCTATCTTCTACTTCTTGCTTATAATAACAGAGAAAAAGCTCAATGGCACTTGACTCCTTAGGAAAGTTTACCACTGAAAACTACCACAGTCCTGAAATCTCTCTCATTAAACATCTGTTGTAAGGCATAATCATTTTTGAATTACAATTGCTTTAATCAGTTAGAACTCTTTGGTATTTCAGTAATAAATCTCCACAAAAAAAAGGTCTCCAAT
This sequence comes from Aotus nancymaae, assembly GCF_030222135.1. Lineage (NCBI taxonomy): Eukaryota > Metazoa > Chordata > Mammalia > Primates > Aotidae > Aotus > Aotus nancymaae. The sequence continues at coordinate 43,957,352 of NW_026988419.1, read as the reverse complement.
TTAGATTAGTAAAGTGAAATTCTGGTGTGAACATAAGAAGTCACAAAGCTCTCCCAGATTCCATTTGTGCCTTTATAGTCCCCTGGTGAGTTTTATCACTGGGTAGAATTCACAAACCAAAAAAAAAAAAGGTTCAATAAATACATTTCACACAGGGAACTTAACAAGAAAAAACAACTACCTTATAGAAAACAGATGGCTAGCGATACCAAAGCCGAAAGGCTGTCAGCTGTGTCTTCAGCCTGTTTTTCTGTGCTGGTATAAATTGGCAGAGAAACCTCCTTACATTTCACTAAGAGGGGCCCAGCCCATAAATGACTTGCTAAAGAAATCTGAAAATCTGAAAATCATATGTTTTTCAATATGAAATATGTAAAATGTTTGAAGACTGACTTTTTTAATGAAGATTTTTCAACCTTCTATTTTGAGATGATTCTGGGACATTCCTTGAATTATCCAGAAATGAAGAGAAAATGGTATAGATAAAATAATAATTTTATGTCAAATTTCATTTTTTTCTCATCTTTTAAAATCTTTTCTCTTTTACATGCAAAAGCTAGGTACCAGGTGACATTTACTTTGTAAATCACCTGTTTGATTTCGAAATGGACACGTTATAGTATATGATTTAGGAAATCATTTTCAAACTAGGAATTGAAGAGCAACTTATCTGTATCATACAACCATTTAAACTTCATCCATATTACTATTTAGAGGAAGAGCTTTCATTATAACTTAGCTATTTACCAAATATACATATTAGGCAGCTACATTAAAGACTGTGTGCTGGGAGGTTTACCGTAATATAAAGTTTAGGTCCTCATGTGGCTTACACTTTACTTGTTTTAAATTGTGCTCTCTTAATGGTTCTGCCTGCAGCAGTTATAAATTATATAAGCATAAGTGACCTTGAAGCAAAAAAAGATGAAAGAAATTAATAGTTAGCTAAAGATGTCTATATTGTGATATTCTAGAAATCTTTTTGGCCACAGAACTAAAATTTTTTCCCTCCTATAGTCCTTCAGTTTGATTCAACAAAAATGCATTTTCTGTCTTCTCCATGCCAGACACTGCTCTGGATAGTGGTGATAGAGCAATGAACAAACACATTCCTGAACACTTTTATTTCTGAGAGAAACAGTCTTGTCTAATTTCACATGAGAATTTTCCTTCCTTTAGTAATGTGTGGGAAGATAGAAGTATTTTGTGGTTAGAACCTATGAGTATGCTTTTATACAATTTCCTCCAAATCCTTTTAGTCACTGAGCTATTTTAAGAGGTGAGTCTATGAAATAGACTTCTAGAAGTACGTGTAAGGATTTAAGTTTTTATATACAACCTCTTTACAAATTCATTTACTGATTTATTTAACGATAATTTTTGAGCACCTAATATGTGCTTAGTTTAAAAGGGCATTTACTTGTAAAAACACTGATCATATTTATTCCTAATTTTTGCTTTAATAGTTAGACTACTCTCCACTGAAGCAGGATATCTGTGTATTGCTCGTAGCTGTATCCCTTACATCTAGCAAGGGATCTAGGACATAGTGGGTTTCCACTGTAGCCACATGAACTAAAAAGGAAAGGAGGAAATGAAATCAGAGGATTGCCACCATATTTAAATAGCCACCTTGGCTCTGAAAAGATTTCAAATAGGTCTAGCATCTAGCATCTCTTCTATACAGATAAGTTTCCATTTAATTTTATAAATAAAGTATTCAGAGAGTAAACTTGTCTACAAACCTACCTTTTACACAGGTGACTATGAAAAATTAATACAGTTTATAAAGCCCAAGTCACATCACAAAAGTTTAATATATTTATTTTTATTTATTCAACACATTCTTGACTGCTTTCTATATCTTAGGCACCATATCAATGTTAGACATGCAAGTGTGAACAGACAGAAAAGATTTAGTCCTTAAAGAGATTATATTCTAATGGAAAGAAACAGGAAATAAACAAATATTTTACTTACTAATCATACAATATGTCTAGTAGCAAGAAGTGTTATCAAAAAAAATCCAGCAAATTAAAGACAGAGAGTGCCAGGAGAAAAGTGAATTGAGTGGAAAGGGGAGACTGGGCTTAATTTTGAATAATCAGGGACAGGCTCACAAATAAAGTAGAATTTGAGCAGAGACCTGAGGGAAATAACATAGTATTTTCAAGTGACGATTCTTATTAGAAGAAATGTCATCTTTAAGTCCTGTCATCATAAAAAGTGATTTCAAGTTCTTTCTTGGGTTACAGGAAATGACTTTGACAGCTAAGTGAATTGTAAAGTTCATAAAATGGAGTAATGAGTTTCTTTGCCTATGTAATTCCCCAGCAAATAAAATGCAAAGCACCAAAAAGGTTTTTGTCTTCTTAAACTGTTCAAACCATTGGAAAAATTTCATGAAAATATAAAATTTGCTGAGAAAATTTAACATTTGCTTAATTTCTTAGGTGAAAAAAAAGTCATAATCAATCAGGTTTAAAAGACCACAATCAGGATACTTTATTGGACAAAAAATTTAGGGTCAAAGGTTTACTTTGAGCTGCCATTGGACACTGAATATTTCTTAGAGTAAAAACAGAAACTAGGCCTGGAGCTCAATAACAAGCTCTGTCTGGACCTGGAGGAGGGAAAATATGTGATAATTTTTCATGTAATTGGGCTTCAGGAAAACACACTGATGGTACCCTCTTTTGTTCAAAAAGGTGAAAATCTAGGAACTCTAATGAAATGTACATTAAAAAACTGAATTGTTGAAAAGAACAAATATATCAAGTATGATTCAATTAGTTTTAGAGTCTAAGAGAATTTCTTCATCCATATATATAACTTATAGTTAAATTTACTTCTCATACTTATTAAAACAAATTAGAGGAGAAAGAAATTCTACATGTAAATTAGAAATTATGTATTTTTCATAATATTTAAATATTTCAAACAAGGCAATTCTATGCAATATAATTGATAAAATGTGAATACTGAACTTTGGGTTAATTCAGAGGCTGACATGTTTTGATTATAAGGTATCTATTAATTCATCCACAGAGGTTCATATTTTGATTGTCTTGTATTAAAATATCTGTTCTTTGAAAAAATAAGTCATCGAGTTGTACGGACATGTAATTAAACATAGTCATGGCAAAGTTCTCTGACCTCAAGTGGCCAGAAAAGCCACGTTTTGCATCTATTTTTATGATACGTAATCATGGCCTAGTTTTTAGAGACATAAGTAGAAGTTTCCTACCACATCAACATTCCAGAATAACAGTATCATTTTGGTACAGACAACTTCAGAAAATCAGAGAAGAAAAAAAAGGGAACTTGTTTTTGGAAAGATTACAAACCTGATTTTACTTTTTTTAAAAATTTCTGTTAAACAGAGAAAATGAACTTTGTGTATTTAAGGGAGTTGCATAAACTTATTAGCCCTGGCTTCACATATTAAGTAAAAACTGTCTTAACTTTATAATAATTTGACTGTACTATTACTTAATCAATTATCTTTAATATCTTTGAAAAAAGAATAGTATTAAAAAACAATGAACTAAATTCAAATAACCAAATCATAATGTATAGGAATAAAAGAGGTATTTCACGTAGTTTTTAACAATTCATCCCATTTATTGTCAAAATTAATAAAACAGGCCAGGTGCAGTGGCACATGCCTGTAATCCCAGCAATTTGGAAGGCCAAAGTGGGCAGATCACTCAAGGTTGGGAGTTTGAGACCAGCCTGGCCAACATCATGAAACCCCATCTCTACCAAAAATACAAAAATTATCTGGGTGTGGTGGCGCACACCTGCAATCCAAGCTACTCGGAAGGCTGAGGTAGGAAAATTGCTTGAACTTGGGTGGGTGACGGAGGTTGCAGTGAGCCAAGATTGTGCCACTGCACTCCAGCCTGGGGGACAGAGTGAGACTCCATCTCAAAAATTAAAAGAAAAAATAAAGTACATCATTGTCAACAGTTTTGCATAAAGCAAATTCAAAATTGATGAACTCCTAGAGCAAAAACATCCTACATAATACCTTCCTGGAATTTGAGAGTCAGCAAACAACAAACCAAGGGCAAATTTCAAGAAAATGAAACAAGTTATGTCATAAATGTCAATTCAAAAGAGTTCCACATACATCTCTTAAGCTTGGCTAAAACGAGGAAAACAGGGTGGATAATCAGTTATTATTTACAAAATGAAATCCTTCTAATCCCAATTAATCTTTCATTAGTAATAACACTAGCTTCTGCATGCCTTATTAATTAAATGAAATTAGTACAGACTGAGAAGTTACACAGAGCATTAATTTTAAAGCTTTGAAAAGTTTTCTTGCCCTTAAGGACAGTATTCGTATCTCCAGCTCACAACCTTGGGTCAGCTGTACTATGTATAAATAAATTACATATTATGTATGTAATAAATCTTCAAGTCACAGTTTTTCTTCTTGTTATCTTTCTATTCCTATTTTCCATTTCAGCTTACATCATGGCTGCAGTCAATAAAAAATGACAGGCTTAATTTAAAACCACATACATTCTAATTCAAACCAACCAAATAACAAAAACAGAACCTACCACAGATGGTCATGGATTACTGGACTATTACCTCAACCCTATTAGCAACTTTTTTTATTCCTAACCTGGACATTTAAGTAATATGTAATTTATAATGGAGATATTTTATGACAAAATATTGCCAAACAGTCAGTTGGGAGTTATTAAGAGTAACACAAGGGCTTTGAATGCTCCTTGAATCAGCAGAGTACCTACCTGGTAAAAGAAATACTGCCTAAGCTTGAAAATGAAGTACTGCAATGATTTCTGACAAATCCTACTCCTCTGTGTCATAAATACTGGTTACAAACAGTGAACTGAAGAACAAAACATAGTGCTCCACATGGCAGTTTATCATTCATAATCTGTAGGCTAATGTCTTTCAATTCTTTCCACTTCAAGCAGTTGTAAACACTATGTTCATATCTACATATTTAGGAAATCTCCAGATTAATGAAAAAGAACACATACTTTATAAGAGATATTAAAAGATTATTCAGTTTAAAAGGATTTTGTTTAAATTGATAGTAGCTATAATAGTGGTAATAGGAGAGGTAACAATAGAAGCTTACATTTATTGACTACTTAATAGGTGGTAAATATTGTCTTAACTCTTTTATGTTCTCAATCTCACTTAATCCTCAATAAACAGTAGCTCACAGAAATTCTCATCCCTCATAAGCGATAGGCCCTGGATTTGAAACAAGAGAGTGTTATTGCAGGTGTAAACCTTTTCATCAGTAAGGAGGATCAGCAGAGAAAGAGGTCCACCAGTCACATTTGTTCCCTGGATGTGCTGTGGTCAGGGAGGTGTTAGAATAAAATGATTGCTAGCATGGGACCTACGGGGCGAGGCCCTGACTAAAGCTTTGGTTTCTCAGCACTGAAAGTGCAGAAACTTAATAGTTAACTCATCCTGTATTCATCAGATTAATTTTTAATGCTAATCTATGCTACATATGTTCATAGGAAATTATTTTGTATATAAAAAGACAATATATTATTCTGCAAACCAGAAGTTTCCAGTGAGCTAATCAGCATCTTCTAATGAAAACCTTACTGTTATGTACACAAAAAATACCTGAGTAAAAATTTACATGTATATAAATACATATTTATGTATATATGTTTATACGTATATACCTTATATATATATATAAAACCTTCATATGTGTGTATTGAGGGTGTAGATATTTTATTTTACACAGGTGTAGTTACACAGGTTAACCAGGAAGTAGTTATATACACACTCATATTGGGCAGCTGTATATATTTCCTTTTTTATAAATACATATATGTACATTAAAATATCATACATATATAACGATGGTGAAATCTTGGGTTTGTATGTTTACACAGACAGACATAAACACTGAAATTTTATGATGCTAACAATAATACAATGATACGGAGAGTAGGGAAGGGTCAAATTTCAAACTCTGATCTTTTCATACTTTTAATGTTATACTATATAATATTTATTACATTTTATCTTACATTTATTTTTAATACTTGGAGTTAGACCGAAACGCAACCTTACTGAAATAATTACACTGCTTTTTTCCATTTTCTTGCCATAAGTACATTGTCTTGCCAAATATATTTAGTTTGGTTCAGTTAGTAAAACATGGCAAGCTATAAACTTGCTTCACTTCCAGCTACTTACAATCTGAACTTTATTTTCATTTTAACTGATGATGGCCCAAACTTTTTATTATCTCATAATACTCATCAGTTTGAAAACCAGAAGTCAAATTTCACATAAAATACTGAATCTAAATTCCATCTCTTTAGTGTAGCAGACATCTATATTATAGATTCTGTAATTACAATTATTAATCTACAATTAATAAATTTTTTCTTCATTCATGTTTCTTCTGAATAAAACTGGAGCAATCTCTTCAAGCAAAAACACAAACCTAACACATTAAATATGGCAATAGAATGTGGTTTACAGATCTTGAGTGAATTATTATTGATCTTTTACAGGAAATGATATAGCTCAAGAGGCATAAAAATTATCACAGAAAATAAAATCCTACTCTTACATGAGATATGTCTTCTGAAGTTTTGAAATCTAATGATAATATACATATCAAGGCCACACCTAAATTCAATTCTGTATTGGCTCATGTTAAAGAAGACCAAATTTAGTGAGCTGGGTTGATTTTGTACTGAAATTTTAAGTAATATTCTTTTGATGTAGTCACACATTGTGTATTAAACAATGACAGTTTTCACTTAGAGGAAAATGCTTTCTCTCATCTTACTAATTTGTTAGCCATGAATCCAGGAAATATTTTCCTTTCTTCTTTACAATAGAAAAAAACAACAGCACATGGGCTAGAACAGGAGCTAGCTCCTAATTGTGCAGAAGACTGTAAGGTGGGGGCGGGGCGGGTAGATGGGCTGTTGAACTGGGGCTTGTGCAATACTTATGAAGGCTTGAACCACTATTCACCGCAAGGTGATGGGTGCATAAATGATGTGTGTCTAGGATTTCTCAGACCTGGAAAATTTAAAGAGAAGATAGAAATCAGTATTTGTGTTTGACAGCTTTCAATTTTTTGATGTTAATAATGTAATTCAAATAGTTTTTCAAAGCACTGTTTGAGCCCAGCAAACTATCTATGCGGGCCTAATCCAGCTGAGGACTCCAGGTTTAGGGTGTGTGTGTGTGTGTGTGTGTGTGTGTGTGTGTGTGTGTGTGTATATATATATATATATGTATGTATATAAATATATGTGTATTTATAATATATTTATTTATAATTATATTATATATAATAATTTATAAATTATATATTTATTTATACAAATATAAATATATATACTTATATATAATATATATTTATATTATATGTATTTTTATATATATTTTTTAGAAAGAGTCTTGCTCTGTCACTCAGGCTGGAGTGCAGTAGCATGATCTTGGCTCACTGCAACCTTCACCTCCCAGGTTCAAGCAATTCTCCTGCCTTAGCCTCCCAAGTAGCTGGGATTACAGGCACATGCCACCATGCCTGGCTACTTTTTGCATTTTTTTAGTAGAGACGGGGTTTCACCATGTTGGCCAGGTTAGCCTCAAACTCCTGACCTTGTGATCCACCTGCCTCGGCCTCCCAAAGTGCTGGGATTATAGGTGTGAGCCACCACACCCAGCTGGATATTTTGGGTAGTATTTCCAGCCTCTTTCTAACTCTACTCTTATTCATTAATATGTCTTGATTTGCTTCTGTTTATATACCACTTGTAGGAAAAGTTTGAGAAGAAATGCTATAAAACCCAAGGCTCTTCTATGGTCTCTGCCTCCAAATATTAACATACACATGCTTCACTGAAATATTTATAGATATGTGTATATACACCTATTAGTACACATACATATATTTCCTTGCTCTGTCAGCTGACGGAATACAGAAGCAACAACTCCTAAGTAGCAATGAACACACCTCAGTCCCAGACTGTGGTTTCTGATAGCATTCTCCAATATAAGAACAAGAGCTCTTTGAATAAACAGCTGATTCTAGGATGGGGCCAATAAATATACAAAATGAGCCTAAAACACCTTATAGTAACAGAAAGTAAAAAAGTACGTACACACAAAAATGCCCACATGATGGGGAAAAATCGAATGGACACAGAAGCCAACTAAAGGACCTTCCAATAGCCAAAACTGAAACAGTTTGACAAATAAAATAAGAAAAGTAGCATTTGATTATCACCAAAAATGTAAAATAAATATGTATGAGTACATATTGATATAAATACAAACAAAATATAAAATAGAATAGGACAAATCTCCTATGCAGAATTGCAAATGATTTATGTAGCTACTCCACCCTTAAGGAGTTGGAGACTAACTCTCCAACTCCTTAAGCATGAACTGTATGTACATAGTGACTTCCTTCCAAAAGGTACAGAATGGAAAGGGGAGGAAATAGCAAATTTACATTGGAGACATAGGACAAATACCACCCTAGACAGGTGATCAAATTTAACATCATGCCTGGCACAGTGGATCACATCTGTAATCCCAGCACTTTGGGAGGCTGAGACAGGAGAATCACTTGAACCTGGCGGCCGAGGTTGCCATTGTATTCCAAGATCACTCCATTGCACCCAGCTAGGGGAACAAGAGCGGAACTCCATCAAAAAATAAAATAAAAAAGTTTAACATCAGTAATAATAATTCATGTTGATAGTTGAGAATGGCACTTTACCTCCTCCCAACACCCATAACTCCGCTAATCATGAAAACAAAAATCATACACATCCTAATTGAGGGACATGGTACAAAATATCAGGTCAGTACTCCTGAAAACTGTCAAAATCCTAAAAAACAAGGAATGTCTGGAAACTGTCATAGCCAAAAGGAGCCTAAGGAGACATGCCAACTAAATGTAATATGCGATCCTGGGGGGTCCTGGAACAGAAAGGGGTCATTAGGTAAACACTAAGAAAACCTAAAGTATGACTCTAGTTAATAGTAAAATATCAATATTGGTTTATTAGTTCTGAATGTAAGATGTTAAGAAGAAGGAAAATTGGGTCTAGAGTATTTGAGAACACTTTGCACTATCTTTACAATTACTTTGTAAATTTAAAATTTCCAAAATTAAAAGGATATTTTAAAAGCAACCAGATGTTACATCACATTCAAAATACAATTGGTTAGCATTTCTAGAATTCTCCAGTCATAAAAATCAAGAATAAAAATAAAAATCAAACTGTAAAAAACTGTATTTATACCAAAATAATCACACTTTAACATATGCACATACATCATACAATACCATACAGAGCAAAAAATAAAATCAACATTTTCCAGCAATTGTAAACAGAAAAAACATGCCCAAGGCCTCATTGCAGAACAGAGCCCTCTGATTCTACATGGCCTTTTTCCCTTTATTCTGTCTTAAAAGAGATTAGAAGACTCTTCTGAACATTAATACATTTTAAGCCAGGAGGCACATTTGGTATATATTATGAAACAAAGATATGTTTATAGACCAGAAATTTAAACATAGCGACACTATTGTGATTCAACAAAGCTTATAATAAAAATACAGAAAATCCATGTGTAAAGGTATATGTGCATATATAAGAAAAGAAAGAAAGAATGGGGAAGTTGACCGTTATTCAAAATGTACAATGCTATAGTTAGAGCTTTAAATTTCCTTGCTATTTTCCTTTTAGATTATATCTATATCCCCTCCCCTTCTTTTTATTAAATCTTATTTCTCATTGTAGAGGCTTAATGTATACTAGGAAAAACAGCTTCTAGTATCAGAAGACATAGCTCTAGTAATTACCATCATGGAGACCTTGAGTAAGTCATATATTTTTCTAAGGCTCACTTTTCCCATATTAAAAATTAGTTTTAACAATTCTTATTGCAAATGAAATAGCTAAATTACATTAAAAAAGCATTTTAAACTATTAAGCACAACACGGATATTACTTGTTAGTTGATCTAGATTCAAATATTTTATTCTAAAATATACTAAAATTTTCACGTTGCTCATTTAAGATTTAAAAATATTTTAATGAGAAATCAGCATTATTTTATTAAAAGGAACTACAAAATAGCTGGATGTATTCCTTTTAATAGAGATGTGCTGGAAGTGAGATATTCTGGGAAATGAAGCAGGACTTTGACAGGCAGAAATGGGACTGGGTAAAATGAGTTGAGGATTCCCCATGGTCTTGTAAGGAAGCTAAGTTTGAAGTTAGCTGGAAATACAGTGTGCAATAGACCAGTAAAAACATTGGTGAATTAATATGCTTAAGGTTACCACTAATAATAATAATAAAGACCATCTAGTGTTTACTTTATACAAGGCAGTTTTCAGATGTTATCTGACAAATGCTCATGACTGTTCAAGGGAAAAATTATTTGCCTATTTTCCCTTATTACATATAAGGAGATTGGGGTTCACAGGAGCAATATGATTCCACTGACAGTGAAAAGTCAGTTTTCAGAGCCTTATCTTTGCAGATACATTCTTTTTATTATTTTAACCAAAGACTACATTGTTGATACATTAATATATACAATCATCTGACTGGGATAATTTATTTATGGCTCCGGTTAAAGTTTTACTCTTAGCAAACAATATAAAATAAGTTCATATAGTCACATGGGTCCTGTAGTTAATAAAAGTTTTAAAGTTAGCACACTCATTTCCCAACTTTCCCCTGAATTCTTGAAATTTACTAATGCAATGTCAAAATAGCAAAATGCACTGTTAAATTTTCTCTAGATTCTTAAGGTGGATTTTGACTTAAAAACTTAAGCGAACAGTCCTGTTCATTGGGTCAAGGAGATTATAGAATCTAACAGTGAAGTCATCTCTTTTTACTTGAAGAAATTCAGTTGTTCTATATATTTCACCTGCAAAATCTGATAACGAAGTGTATGTCAAGTATCAAAGACTAAAAGTTGAGCTTCAACAAATTAAGGAAAAATATTTAAGATGTTTTATAGATAATAATTTTATAAATAATGTCAAATTCTTTTCTGGAAATTCTTATGCCTATGGTGAGAGATAATATAAATCTGATATAATCAAGACCTAGATTTTTCCCTATTATATGTAAATATAAACATTGCATATACTTGATAAGTTATCATTGTAATTGATACAGATTATTCCAAATCATTAACAGTTAAAACTATGTTTTTATATTATGATTGACAACAATTTTAAACAAAAATGTTTTTAATAATAAAATACATTGTAGTGTGAAACAAGATACCTCTTCGAACTAGGTGTATTTATTTATTTTTAATTTATTTATTATACTTTAAGTTCTAGGGTACATGTGCAGATCATGCAGGTTTGCTACATAGGTATACACGTGCCACGGTGGTGGTTTGCTGCATCCATAGCCCTGTCATCTACATTAGGTATTTTTCCTAATGCTATCCCTACCCACCCCCTGCTATTCGTCCCCTAGACTGCCACCCCCCAGGCCCCGGTGTGTGATGTTCCCCTCCCTGTGTCCGTGTGTTCTCATTGTTCAACACCCACTTATGAGTGAGAACATGCGGTGTAACATCAATACTTCCCCTGAAAATCCTTGTTTTTTTAATTTTTAAAATAAATGCTTAACATTTATGATATATGTATACCATAGATTAGTATTTTCCATACTGCTGTCAACTAACTCACCATAATTATAAATGTTTTATATCTGTGCATATCATTTACCAATACTTACGTGCTTTGCTTAATTAAAATATATTTTGACTTGATTCTTCCCTTTCTTAAACCTTAGTTTTAAATCAATCTCAGATTTAATAAGCTATATAGTTTTTCCTATTATACATATAAGCATTTAACTTACAAATATAAAATGTTGTGTGTTACTTGAAATTATCTCATGTACTACTAGTGACTGGTGTCACTCATAGATCATAGAATTCATAGATCAGAGAATTCCAGAGAGTGAATAATTTCTAAAGTTAGCTGATGCCATAAAAATTATGAGTAGATTGTAAACTGAGGAAATTAAATGGTACTATAATAAAAATAATACTTTAAACCTATTCTGAGGAGATATAACAATGCCACTTTAACACTATGTACTAGCTTTATTTATAAGAATACACTATACATGTGCTTAATAATTGAGTGCACTTATTAAGCACTCAATAAATGGTAGCCTCAAAGTAATGATTAACCATATATTAATTAATGTCTACTAAAGAATAATAATTTAAATGCTTATTATCTTATGCCCACTCTTTCATAAAGTCAACCAAAAACTTCTCTTCATATTGTACTATAATTAATTCCTGTTCATTCTGCTTTTAATAGGACAGACACCCTTCAGATTTCTTTGTACTATAATTATCCTGCAATCTAGTTTAAATGGAGCTCTCAAAACTTCTTCTTAAATGGCCCTTCAATCATGTCACCTTTCTCAAACCTCAGCAATTGCTCTCAGTTGCACTCTGGCCCACTAACAACTTTGTCCTCACCTTCAGAATTGTGTCATTTTTTTTTCCTCTCTGGTTGTTGTTCACACCTTATACATCTCATCGACTGCTTTCTGACCTACTCTCCCATTCTTTAGGCTATTAATTCTCTTAAATATTATTTTTATATAACAACAAAATCTCTACATTCTTAAGTAAATATTTTCTGCATCAGTCATGACTGTTCAGTCTCTCCTAATGCGTAACATGTAAAATTTGTAGGTGCTTAGCCTCTAGCTTCATGCCACACAGAGTATGCAGTATTAGCTACTTCATAAGCCACCAAGCCGCCTCGACTTGCCTGCATTATCTGTATCACTATTTGTAGGGCTGTTGTATATTGTTTGCAGTTTGTACACTTCACAAAGACTCCAACTGGGGAGGTCAGTGAGAAATGACATAAAATCCAAGCTTTTCTTGTCATACTATGAACCCTAGCGTGGGGCTTCCTCCCAGAAGAAGAAATGCCTTTTCTTTTGCACAAGGGCCCTGTCCACTTGCTTAGGGTTACCTGGAGGTAGCACTGTTTTCTATTTCAGACAAAAGGCGTGTAAAGACCTAGTGTAACCCTGTAATTGAGGTTAATATTTCCCATTGTAAAATGTTCTGCCTAACTTAATCCCATCCTAATATAGTCTTTCTCATATCTCCTATTAGAATGAGGCTTCTTCAATGGCTTTAACAAAGTATTAATTCAACAATTAGGTTCTAAATATCCATTGTGTTTATTATCCTATGATTACAAAACATAAAAAACAATCTGTAATCAAACAACTCATACTGTGATTAGGGAGCTAAGCCCATGCATGAAACTTATAAACAAATAATATACCTTGCTTTGGTGTGAAGGCAAGTCTTCCAGGCAATGAAAGAGAGACATGTGGAAGTTAGAATAACTAGTAAGGACTTCACAGGGGAAACAGGTCTTAAACTGGACTTTGAAAAAGGGGTAAGATATTACTAGACTGTAGGAAGAAATTAAGACATTATAACAACATAAAAAATCCTACAAATGGTATATCATATGTATTATGTGTTCAGTCTTTAAACAATATATAGCTGCAGAACTGGAATTCTTAAAGTACTAGACATGGTAATGAAGATTAATATAATGGGATCACCAGAGTAGAATTTTTAAGTTCAATCTGTTTTCCAGATCTTTAGGGGAGAAAAAAAAAAAGTAGTGTTTGTATTTATCATCTGCAAACCAGATGGTTATGGCAAGCGGTGTGGACATTCAAACACATTCTTCGTTGCAAGAAACCATGTTGCTGTGATGCAAGACTCTTGGGCCTCTGAAAACAGTGAACATAAAAGTACTTGAGGGTTTTCTGAACAATTCAAAAACTCAAAAGACAAATAAAACAGAACAAAAGCTACAATTTGACACACATTAAGAGAAAGAATCTCAGTTTCAGTAAACAAGTACATAGTTGGGAATTTGCTTAGTTTTACCTAGTTAGGAGAGCAAAAATTTTATTTTTGAGCAAGAATCTTCTCAAAGGAGAGGGGAGAAAAACAAATAAAAAGTGCTTATTTATTGCAAATTCTGAATTAGAGAACTGGTCTGTGTTTGTATGACATACATAGTCATGTATGTTAGCTTCAGAAGGACACTGTAGGTTGCAGTATCCTTGTTATAACCATACAGTGCTGAATGAGAACAAACAGAAATATGTGTGCTTACATACATACATATATATGTTATATGTGTGTGTTATGTTTATATAATAAATTTTTCAAGACTCAATAAAATCCATTTGCCATCTTCTTAAATTAAAAAATACATATATTTTATATATGCAGTTTTATCAGAGTTTTTTAATCCTAATGAACTGGGAAGATGATAAGTGCTTATAATTCCAAGAAATAATGTGAAACCTCAGATGCACTAACCAGTCAGCATGAGTAGAATATCCTGAGCAGTAAGCACATTTAGGGCACTAAACAGGCCTCTAGCAGGCCTGACTTGTTAATGTAGATGAAGAATTCTCCATTTGGTTCTGAGTGGGAACAGATGCCTCATATCTTTTAGAAAGGAAATTACATTCTACAGAAGAGGAACTCAACACTGCCAAATTAATAAGATGAGAGATTTCATCATCTCCTGGAATACATTACGATGCAATTTTCCTCTTATTCCAATGATCCTTCCTGAACTAGCCCTTCTTAGAGTTTAGAAGCTCATGGAAGGCTGAACTAACCTAGAACAACCAGAATTGCCTTCAGAGCACTGCAAAATTTTTACTGAACAGCCAGAATTGCCTTCAGAGCACTGCAAAATTTTTTCTTAATTCCTATATATATGGAACAGTAGAAGCCATGAGTGCTTCCATGTTTGTATAAAAACTTCCTTATTTTAAACTCTGAGTAAGTGGGATGTGAGAGCATGTAAGGGTTCTTGCATTTAGAAAGGGTTAGAAATATGACATGGGAACTATACCGCCAATAAAAATGTTACTGAAATGAGTAAGGTAATGTGATAAAATGCACACATCAGGAATTAAGAATGATATATTTCTTGAGCATCTTTTTCTTCTTGTTTATCTTTTACATGGATTCAAGGCAATGTTCACTAAATTTCCTATTTAAATAGTAAAACACAGTAATGTAGATATACTATAATTCACTAAAATAATACAACTAAGCTGAAAATATAAAATATTCACTTGCATAACCCCAAATAGCTATTGAATATCTACTGCAGTTGAGTTTACTATATGCAGGTGCTATAGTTGACTTTAAGAATACAAAATCAAATAAGATATCATTCCTCTTTTGAGAGTTTACAGACTAATAGATAAATCCCACAGATAATCAATATAATAATGCATGGTTATGTGTAGGAACAGAAGCATGTATTGGATGCTATGGTAGCACATAGGAATGGCATTCAAATCAAACTGGAGGTCCAAATGAAATAATTTACAATTATGTATTGCTATTTGAATCACACACCAAAACTTCAAGAACACAAAAACTGACATGCAATTTTCTTGCTATGTAATCAGTGTCTATTATATTGCCTAGATCATTCTGGGTTCTTTAAAAACTATGGTCAATTAATGAGCTGAAGAAGATCATATTCAGAAGGGTTTTTACTGAGCAAGTACAATATTTTAAAGAAAAATATAACTTTTCTAAGCTACTTATAGTATAGGGGAAAACCTGTATAATAGGTGAGACCAGGCTACAAAAGTATATGAGATATGGCATAATCATTGTTTTCTGAGAAGGATAAAAAGGAGAAAATAGATAGATACATTTTAATACTGTGTTCCTTCTTTGGAACCCAAAATCTTCAGTTAAATTATTAAATTCCCAAAGACTTGACATGAGTGGAGTTTGCTGTGCACATGAGTGAGGTAATGACTCTCACACCTAGACTCATACAGAGCAAGACAGTAGAATCACATTGAAGGCAAGGACCAAGGATTTACGAAGGATTACATGCAATTTAACTGAAGAGGCACCTACAGCTAACATCTTGATTAGGATGATAATATCTTAATGACATTTGAATGGATGAATATTAAAGGAAATGGGAAAGATATTCCAAGATCTGGGAGAAGGTACAGTTATGAAATTTTACAATTTAGTAAGAATTGTACTGCAAAAGGAAAGAAAAAGTTCAGTGGGAGGTGAATGAAGATAGAATAATTGGGCATCAAATTGTGAAAGGCATTGGTTGTTAAACTGAAAAATATTAACTTTATTTATAGGCTACAGGGACACTTTTTAAGCAAAATTATCTGAATAGTATATAACAAAAAGAAAGTGAAAACGTTGATAAAGTATAAATAAGGTGAATTTATTTTATAATCCTATCATAGACCTAAAGAATGCCCATTGAAATACAAGAATACAGATGATTACAGACATTGCCAAAATTGGATTTTCTGAGTCTAGGCAGAATTGAGCAGGAATTGATGCAGGTTGTTTCATGGGTGCCCACTTCTGTCCACTCAGTATTCACAATGATTAAGCCTAGCATTTGGCAAGAAAAAAGGAATGCCATATAAAATAATTTAATTTTAGTAAGGGGAACTTAGGAAAATCTGGCTGTTATTAAAAAAGAAGTAAAAAGAAATAGTTTAAAATAAAATGAACCACAGAACGTCTGGAGACTATTTTAAAATATGCCATTAGAAGCCCAAGATGAATTTTGTGTCATGAATCATAAAAACAAGCCAGATGCATTAAAAAATGCTTTCACAGCAAACTATTACAGTAAAAGCTGCTTTCATGGGGAGAAACAAGCATCTAAATCAGATTTTCCCAAGTAAAGGGAAAAGGGAAGCCTCCAAATTTTGACAATCAGATACAACTGGAAATTAGACCAGAAAAAGATTTGTGAAACTATCTTACAAGCAACTTCAAAGCCAATAATAAGGAGATCCTTAAAAATGTCAAAGAGAGGAAGGAATCCAATTCCAGAATCCAAAGAAATCCTAAATATAAAATTGGATTATTTGGGGAACATTCAAAGAATAGTTAGTTCTTTTCTCTTTTACTGTATTCATTTGATGATTTCAACACTTAAACTACATATTAAAGTACTTGTGTCATAAGTACTGGATCCAACTGCCAAAAAAAAAGTTGTTAAATTTAACACAGATAAATATCTAAGATGCTAATAGCATATATACAAAAATTAAGAAAAATGTAAGGGTTAAATGTGGAATAATAAGCCAAGACATATGACCTGTCAGTAACAAATTAAGCAAATCAGAAAAGACAAGCTGTCAATATGATCCCCATTCATAAAGACAGAATTCAGTGAATACCCTAGAAATCTAAGGTTTACTTCCAACCAGGTAATCTGGTAGAATCTCTACAAAGGAGAGAATAACTATGTTCTTGAAACAATGTAACTCATAGAGGAATCATGGTACTGGGAGGGAAAATGATGCTTGAATACTTGTATGACTAGGTTCATACAAAAACTGATTAAAGATTGAATCACCATGGGATTTTGAAAGATGTTCTAACATGCATTAGGAGCTATCTTAGAGTCAAAAACAAAGACCAAAAAATATTTCTTCAGGTGGAAAAGTTCAAATACTTAGGCCTTCCTAGGACTATAGTGCTATAACATCTCTAGAAAAAACATTACCCAGAGAATGTTCTGGACTTACAGATATCACAGTACTTCTTTACCTTGCAATCCATCTACTTGCCTTCAATAATACCCCAAGGTCCTAGCAAGGTCCCAAGGGTAAGGAGGTAGATGGAGAAGGAGGAGGAAAAGTTTTATCTCCTCTCTGATGGTCGCCAAGCTTCTACCAAATGAGCTGGTGGAGAATTTCTTGAGGATTCTATCACAGATATTTAGAACCATTTCTGGATTATCTAAACTTCAGGAATTTAAAACAATGTGAATGATTATCATTAAAAAGCTCCATGATGATCTTAGTATTAATGGAAAAAGGACTAATCTTTGTGGAAAATGTACATGCATTCACACAAAAAAATATGTTACTATTCACTGGGGAGAGGGTGATCCAAATTTTGTTTAGATGACAAACTATATTATGATGGGAAAGACACAGAAAAATGATCCCAGAGTGTGTTGCACACTCATCCTTTGAGACAGCCAAGCAAGATGCTAGTTTTATAAGTCAACAATTATTTGTCAAGAAAAAAGAATATATATATACATATATATATAGTAGTATGTGACACTTAAAGTCATAATATGGGTAGGTTTGAAATATGTCATGTGGCATAAGTTGCTACATCTAAGAAAAGACACATAGAGGTGGAAAGAATCAAGCAAAGGGCAACCACAGACCAAAGGGAGGTAAGGACTTTGGATGAATCCATGCAGAAGACCTAGGGCTTCTTGGCTGGAAAGATGAAACTAAAAAATAGTGTGATAGGCCAGTGAAGTCTTCTAAACTGTGAAGGATGTAAATTGAGACTTAAAAGATGTAAAAATAGAATTAAGAAGAAAAGAACATTATAAAGTCAGTAATAAACATGAATCTATATCGCCCTCAATATGGTGTCAGAAAATTATGAAATACTGTAACAATCAAAAAGACTGAGCTAAACCTAGGAATGCATATTCTAGAATCATAACTTTAGATGAATCTTCATTTTTCCATAAAGAACAAACTAAATCTCACATATAGAGTTACAGACCATTGCCTTAGCCAAAAATGGAAATTCCCAAAACATATGAGTGGACATTAAGCTTACTATAATTTTGACATGGTCTTCAAGAATAAATGCTAACTTTGGCTGGATGCAGTGGCTCCTGCCTGTAACCCTAGCACTTAGAGAGGCCAAGGCAGGTGAATAACTTGAGGTCAGGAGTTGCAGACCAGCTTGGCCAAAGTGGCAAAAAGCCACCTCTACTAATATATAAAAAATTAATCAGGCATGGTGGTACGTACCTGTAATCCCACCTACTCAGGAGACCGAGGCAGGAGAATCACTTGAACCCAGAGGCAGAGGTTGCAGTGAGCTGTTATCATGCCACTGCACTCTAGCCTGGGCAGCAGAAATAAGACTCACTGTACTCCAATAAAATTTTGAAAAATGAAAAATACTCCTCCAGCCAAGGACACTTCAACTTCCTTCTACCAAAAAGAAAACTTGATATGACAATGTTAGGTGAAGATTTTCCCATGATAACATCTTTTATGTTGCTTCAGAAACTAGTGAAACAACAGAAATCAGGTTCTACAAACTTCAAACAAAATTGTTTTATAAAGTGAAATAAATGAAGTAATACTTGCTGATTAATAATACTGGAACATTAATATCTGATTGACAATTAAAACTTTTGGTCTCCACCATCTAAGAGAAATTACTGGTAAACATATTTAATATTGGCTCCATATTCCACTAACTTCTGAAAGCCTATGAATTGTAAATGGTCACATAGAATGCAATTTCATTTGCAGAAGTCTTGTGTATATTTTATATTTTTAAAAATTGACTACACTATTAACCAAAAAAAAATGAAAAAGGTTAATTATAAAATGAAATTGAACTTGGCTAAACATCAACACATTCTGAAATTTCAAGAATGAAGAAACTATAAGTGAATTTTGAAAATCACTGATGTTTTCAGGGGATAAAGATATAAATTCTACATTTGCATTTTCCTAAGTGTGCAGTGGTTTAAAGACTGTTTGGAAGCCTAGCATTAGAAATTTCTATCATCAAGTCAGTATCCTCCAGAATAAAAACACTGGCAGTCCTCTTTCTTAGCCAAGTTTTTCTAGAGAAAAACTCCATGGTAATGCTTATTAAAATAGAAGCTTTTATATAGTGTTCTTTGTAAAGTCCTAGTAGAAACTTAAACACACACTTTTCAAAAATGATGTGTGTCTTATGGCAATATAATTCCAAGCTTGGTACAATGCAAGGGCTTTAAAATCTCTCTGTGAAGTGTATTTTATGTGTACCCTCAGTTGTTATGGTTTGCTTTAATTTATGTAATTATGTATGAGGTCAATATGGAAAACTAGCCCTCACTCATTACTGGCAAACATTCCTGAACAATGTGTGTGCCTTCAGGAATCAAATTAACAGGCTCACAGTCTATAACAAGGTCAAATGAAAGCAACCAATTGTTCAGGCACTAAACAGTTGTGATTGTTTACTGTATTACAATCGTACTTTAGAGATGACTTAACAGGCATTAAATTATATCCAGAATGCTCTCAGATGACAATCAACTGAGCACACAAGGCAAACAGAGCTCATGCTAATTGCCAAATATGAGGACACAAATGCAACTCTCATTCTGTCATATCAATATAAAAATCCTTAGGACACAGGGCTGAGGTGATTGCTGTTTGGAATTTAATCAACTGGAGTTCTTTTGGACACACTAATTTTTGAAGATGTAAATTTTAAAGTTATTTAAAAATTCTCAAAAATTGAAATGCTAGTGTGAAATGCCAGTGTCTCCATCTTATAAGAAAATCAACCTAAATCAAGCTTAGATTTCTTCATATAACCTCCTACCCCCATTTTAAAAAACCTTGAAAGATAAAAAGTTTTCTGCAGACAATAAATGTTTCTTGATGTTTATTGGAACCTCTACTCTTTTCAAACCTTTGTCCTGGAATAAACTTAGGAAGTTTATCTTTGGTTCCTTGAACACTAAATTCATTTATACAGAGCATCAGAAGAGAACAAGAAGCTATTTAGTCTAATTTCTTAGGAATTTCTTCTATAGCATCCATAAGTGGCTGTAAAGCACCTGCCTGGTTACTTCGAGAAATGGAGGATTCATTACTTCAAAGGGAACCCATTGTATTCTTAGGTCAAATGTTAAAAAAGGTTTTCTACAAGGACTCCCACATAACATTTTAGAAATTATTGCCATGCATAAATGTGGAGCAGAGGAGCAAAGTAGTCTGTAAGGTAATTTGATGAAAAAAATCATGGATTATCTGGCAGCCAAAATTGACTGTTATTCTTTCTACCATAAGGCGCTACCATGACCTATAATAAAAAATAAATGTAACCCATTTCCACACAGATTATCACTGAAACATTTTAAGACACACTAACCAGGACCTCCCCCCAGCATCTTACTCTCACGTTCTTTGAAATGAATTTATACCCTTCACCCCTTCCATTAAAATAGAATAAACATATTTTTACCTGGATATACATCCAAAATGTACCTTCTTTAAAGCAAACTAATTTCTATAGTAAATGGTGCTATAGTAGGTCTTTACATTGTTTTATGTTTTATATTTAATAAAGGCATAATGACAGATGAAGCAATCTTCAGAGTGAAGACAATCTAGATAACAGATCTCCTCAAGAAAAGCAATAGTGAAAATAACTGGGTTTTGACTGTCTTATTTTCTGTTGCATCCATTTACATGATGGTAAATGTTTAAAGAGTAATGATGATCCAGATAATAGGGAAATCAAATAAACACCTGACAGTTAGCTATTGCTTCCATACAATTCCATTTCAGTTAGTTTATCCCCTTCCATGATGAGTTGCTAAAGTGTGTTTAAATTAAAATCTAAGCAAGGCCATAAAACACTTATTCATCTGTAACTCTTTTTCTTACCTTCTTAACTGTAAAACTCGCTAGTGTACCTTCTCTAATTTTACTCTACAATTTTTCTTAAGACTCTGCTGTAATGGAGCCTCTCCAACTGACTGCACACACCTTATATAGTTCTCAAGAACTTTGGTTAAACTCTATCCTAGTAAGTAATTATATAAAAGCCATATTTATTTAAAAGCCACTTTACTTTAAAAATCACATAACTATGGAGTTCACTTCAAAGTTGTACTGTTGGGTCTAAGACCCCAGTAGTTGTATTAGAAAGAGAACTATTATGCTCTTTTGCTTACTTCAGAGCTTAAATAAATAAATCTCTGTTTTTCAGTCAGTAAAGGGAAAGAGTCAAATAATTACAATGCAATATGAACAAAATTCTTCAAAATCTTAGAGGAGAACTAGGAAGTAAGCCATCTACTTTGCTTTAAGTACTTCAACACATGATTTCATTCAATCCTCACACACTGCAAAGTATCAGAGCAAGTATTCTCATCCCTTATATTTTTTAGATATAGAATATGGGACTTATCTGTATGATTTAAAATACAAGATTATGCAGCTCATAGATCAAAAATCTAGGATTTAAGATGAAAGTTTCTAACTCCCTGTACAATAATAGGTAAGGTCAGCACTCCATCACTTTCAGGCTACAAGTTATGATTCCAAAAAGTTCTAAATTGTATCTCTGTGGTGTTTCTTCATAGAAATTAGGATGGCAAAGGGTAATATGGTAAGTTAAAATGGCAGGAAAGCCAACACACAATGTAGCTCAACTCAAAATATAGATGTCAAAAGCTTCCCTAGAGAATTCACAGTGGAACACAGCCAGGTGTCCAGGTGTGGAATGAGCTAGTTCCCTACAGTGATCCCTTCCTGTTATCCTGGCTCCTGTTGCTCCACCCCCAGGGAAACAGTTGCAGTATGAATTAGATTTTTAGGTTCCAACTCCCGCAGAGGCTGGCTTTTTGGAAGAGCCTGGCTGTTTCTGGCCCTGGACCAGACTTAGCACAGATATTGGAAAAATCTCTTTCTCAGAAAGGAGCTAGGGTGGAAAGCATTATAGTAGTAAGGAGGGAGAGAGTGGTGAGGAATCAAATAGTTTAGAAATGAAGATCAAAAATCTCACCAAGATGTGAAGGCAGATGGCGAGTTTTATTTATCTTGACTTGCTTAGAACTGGTTGGTTTGGGATGGCAGTTAATAGTCTGCATTGTAAATCAACATATGTGTTTAAAACAATGTTGGGGGAAAAGAAACATAGCAGATATTCAGAGTGTAAAAGGACACATTCAATCAATGTTGGATTTTTATTTTTGTATTTTCTCATCTTTTAGAAAGCAATCTCAAGTGGGTACCTGATTTGTAGACACAGTGTCTGGTTGCCTATGTGGTTCTAAACCAAGAGCCCACAAAAAGTCAACCTAGCTAAACATTTTCAATATGTGAGTCTGCTAACATTACATTCAATTCTCAGATATCTTCTGAAAATGTAATTTTCCTAACTGAACAAAAATGTAATGTTACTTCTGGAAATTGGTTGGAAGGAGTCAGATGGAAGAAGAAACCCATTCTTGCATGCTCTTCACATACATTATTTCATTTGGTTCTCAAGCTCCTTGGCAATAGCTCCTTGGCAATAACATTATAAACTCCATTCTACAAATGAAAACACTGAACCATTTAGAGATTATGCGATTCAGTCAAGACTATCATGTCAAGAATAAACTCAAGATTTGAAGGGAAATCTGTTTAACCCCAGTCATGCATGCTTCACTAACCCATAATATCTAACAAGTATATTAGCCAGGAAGACTTTTCCTGATTAACATAATAACAACAATAGTTACAGGAAAGATAATGAAGAAGGCACAGGAAAGGGTAAGTGGGGTGCACAGGGGTGATAAGCTTGGGTATGCATCATCATACAGAGGCAGATATGCTTTTACTATATGTAATTACTGGAGCTCTAAAGTTTGTTCTCTTGGCTTAACTATCACCCCTATATCTATACTCTCTGGTTTCTGCTTGCCTTGCTTTCCATGGTCTGAACCCGCTTACATCAGTGCTTCACATCCCTTTTGGTTGTTCTGGCAACACATGTTTCAGTTTTCTGTAGCAGTTGCCAAAACAAGCATTTGAACATCTGGAAATCATCCTCCATCACTTTCACCGGTAAGATGCATTTTCCTTAAAAGATAGTTCCCATATAGACCCTCTAAGATTCTGCATTACCTATGAATAACAGTTTTCCAATATTCCCTGGCTATGGAAAATAGCAACCCACTGACTGCAAATTCTAGCACTTTCAGTCATGTTAATAACCACACATTTTATGAGTCAACATTATGGTGTCTTGAAGTAATACATTTTTTAAAAAAATTAAGATAATCAAGCAAACAAAAAAGGCACATACACATACACATATCTGCATGCACACATACACACAACCACAACTCTTTGGATTCCTTAAAGGAGATTACTATATCAGAAGCTCTATTTTTTATTCTCTAAGACATGATACTTGAAAGTCAATGCCATTAATATCAACTACAAAGAAATAATGAAATGAATGCATAGCAGTAACACCAACAAAAATACAGTATTACGCTAAAGTTCTAGTTCAAGACGTATTGGCATGACTTAACAAGGTTTAATAAAGATGCTGCTCATTTGCAAAGGGAATCATAATTCAAGACTCCTTTTTCTTCCACAAATATGATGTGGGTTGATGCCAGAGTAGTATCAGGTCCACAAAATGACCTGGCAAATGTCTCTGATACTGGACAAGGGGGCAGTACCCAGCGTCGCAGAATCTTGCCAGTTTCCCTCTTCCCTCACTCTCCCTAGCATGATGAGAAATATGTTGCCAAGGCTGTTCTTGAACTCCTGGCTCAAGCAATCCTCCCAACTCGGCCATCCAAAGTGCTGGGATTACAGCAGTGAGCTACCATGGTGTCCAAATGAACTATAATTTTTAAAATGAGAATTTTAGTAGACTTTGGTTCTATGGGGTTAGCATCTCCATTATATTCACTTTTGTATATATTTTACCTGGCATAAAACTTAGGTTGTCAGTAAATGCTTGATGAATGAATGAATAAATGAGTGGTTATGAGTACTTAGAAACAAAATAAGGTCCCTAAAGTTTTATTTATTTATTTATTTATGTTAGAGACAGGGTCTCATTCTAACATGCAAGTTGGAGTGGCACCATAAGAGTTTACTGCACCCTTGAGCTCCTGGGCTCAAGGGACCCTCCCATCTCAGCCTCTTAACAGGGACTATAGGTGCACGCCATCAAGCCTGGCTAACTTTTTTTGAGAAAACAGTGTCTTACTATGTTGCCCAGGCTGGTCTTGAATTCCTGGCCTCAAGCAATCCTTCAGCTTTGGCCTCCCAAAGTGCTTTGATAACAGGCATGAGCCATTGCACAGGGCTTTTGGGAGATTTTAAAATGCTTTATATCACATCTGTTTCATTTATTTTATAGCAAATATTGCTCTACATTTTGCTCCTTTGGCCTTTCACCTGCCAGGTTCCATCTTCTAAGATCTTCATGCAAATTGAATCCACTCTGTGTGAAGTTGTACCATTCTCCAGAACAGCACTGGCCAAGACAAGTTTCTATGATGATGGCAATGTTCTATTATCTGCATTGTCCAAGACAGTGGTCACTGGCATTAGTCTATATTATATGGGACAGCACTGTTTCAGAATCCTATCCCATTTTTAATTTACTTACAGAACTATTCCTTTATGGCACTTATTATTGGAAATTATCTTTTTAAAATATATATTTTTGTTCATTTATTGTCTTTTATTTCTCTGTATTAACTTCTGCCATAACACACTAGCACAAACCTAGTGACTTAAAACACCAAAAATTTTCCAGGTTCTAGAGGCCACAACATCACTTTACTCATGGCTCCCTCTTCATTATCAGAAACAGAAGAGTGGCATCTTCAACTATCTTTCTCTGGCTCTGATTCCTGCTTTTGTCATCACATCTTCCCCCTCTTTCTTTTTCTTAGAAGGATGCAGGAGATTACGTGGGACCCAGCTAGTTACTCCAAGATAACCTCTGTATTTTAAAATTAGCTGATTAGCAATCATAATGTCATCTAAAAACTTAATTCCCCTTTTCCATATAAGGTAACATATTCACAGGTTACAGAAATTAGAGCATGGACATCTTTGGAGGTGGCCATTATTTTGCCATTCACACCCTGAAATAGAATTCAAGTTCCATGAATCTCAGAGACTTGCTCATTACTGCATCCTCAGAGTGGCAACACTTCCCTCAATAAATAAATATTTATTTAAAAAGAAATTTCAAAATTTCTTCTTTGTGGAACAAGTTTTGGTGTATACTGAGGACTGCAGAATTTTAAAAATATAAAAATTACATTTGAAGACAAACCCATATATAAAATTCTTCTTTTTAACATATTATCCTTTCACAAGGCTTTGTCAAGACTTGAAAGTTTCAATTGTGCTCAGTTTTCTGATGTATATTGATAGTCCTGTCCTCGTAAATTAATTGTAAAAGATTCTGGCTATCCAGCTTTGTTGGAGAGACTGTACCAATAAGACATAGGCTTATATAAGCAGAATATTATCACACCTTGATGTTTTAGTACAAAAAATTAATATTCTTCTTCTATAGCCAAAAACATGTATTGACATTTCTCAACTATGTTTTTGTGCTGAATATTTGAGTCTGTTATCTGATAATAAGTTCCACTAAACTCACAGTGTAAAATCACATTATCTTTTGAAACTTCCAAAATAGCTAGCATGAAATCCACTATTAATTCACACTAGAGAATATTATAAGCATATGATCTATTCACTCACTCTAATAATTTACAATAAAATAGTGGAAATATGGCTGAAGATAAGTTGCCAGAGTAGCTGAAAAAAGTATCTGTTAACAAAATAGAAAATTCAGCCTAGCCAACTCTTAATATGACTATGCAATAGTTCTAACCACCTGTCTATATTTTTTTACTCATCTCCGCAATGGATAGCACTGAGGCTATACTGAAGTGAGTTGTTAAGTATTTTGCACAATTTAATGAAACTTCCAGCTGTGAGATATACATATGTGTCACCACATGAAGCCACAAATACAAATAATGCTAAGACTTTTAGATCACATTTCACATTAAAAATGAAAGTTGTATAAGTATGCTTTCTTTTTTTAATGTTTCTGCCAAGTGTATTAAAGTGTATACAAATAATCACAAATTTGGAAGTTTAACCCAAAACAAAGATAAAGACAAAAAAGAAAAGAGTGGTACAGGAGAATCTAAAATATTCACTAAATTGACAGAGCATGCTAACAAAATTTAAATAAAGAGATCTAAAAGAAGCAAGAATATAATTTCATCATATATCTTCAACAATAATTACAAACACACTGCTCTGTTATCTTCTAGAGAAGGTGATATTTCACTACTTTGCAAACCTGACTGGATAGAGTAAACTACATGGAATTCCAATCCAGGCTGTTATCTACTTCAAAGTGTTTTTCACACATACCAGTAAAAGGAAGATTGGAATGTAATGTGCTTTGGATGACAAAAATAAAATGTGGGCTAATTCTTCAGTGGAACTAAATGTTTTGTGGTATTCTTGTTTGAAATAAAATTTTGCCAAAGCTTTAGTCAAAATGTCCTACTTCCTCTGGTATGTCCTGGTTTGAAGAAACAACTTATTATTTTTACCATTTGCAATAATAAACTACAGTATTTTATTCTGATATTAGGCATACATCTATTATTTGTTCTTGACCTAAAGAGGAAATAATATTTTAGTGGCAACTAAATTTTCAAAACATTACCATTCTATACATCCGTTTTTTTCTCTCTCTAGATAGACTTCAATGAAGGTAGGGACTGTGTCTTACATACTGTGGTATCCCTACAACCTAGCACAATACCTGAAATGTAGTGCACGTCCAGTAAATATTTGCTGTATTTTAATTATGAAGTCACAGTGTTAGGTAATCATACAGTAAAAAGTAAATGAATTACTAAGCATCATTACCGTAATAGCTACAGATACGTGCAATGACTGAATCTATAGTAATGACTTTTATGAGTAATTTATAGAAATTTGGGATTATTTATGTTAACCAATATTATTATTATGTAAAGGATTAAATATCAAGCCAGAACATTTTTGCAATTCTTTATTAAAGCCACTGATTACAGTCCTCTATTTTTGTAGTGCTATGAACATTTCTTAGCACTAAAAAGTATTAACACAGTACAAATACCAATAGACCACACCCGTCATTTTATTAGTATTTAAGAGATCCCTAAGATTAAGAAACAATATAGAACTAAAAGAAATTAGCAGAGTAGAATTTAAGTCAAATATATGACCCAAATGGCTACTATGTGAAATTAGTTCAGGAATCGATATGTTTGAATATGTAAGAGATTTAACCTCTGGAAATTTTACTTTGGTTCTTAACTGTAAAGACAACTACTCTCTCAAAAATAGTTAGAAAACACCATATTACCAGATCCAATATCTTTTCTTCATCCTTCCTTGGATCTCTATGAGGCAGGAACTGTCAATCTCTCATAAGAATATCTCTGATAACTTCCATAACTCTATATTCTCCTGTCTGCTTCCTCTCTGAAATCTTTCACTCATTTCCCAACATCTCCAGCTTTTCCCCTTTCCTGAACTGACTCTAGACTTATTACCAAAACTTTAACGTCTTTTTGTTTGGTGCTTATCTATCCTATTTCTTAGCCTAATTATTTCAAGTGCTTTGCAACTAAATTTGAAACTTCCCAAGGTCAGAAATGGAGGATTCTACTTCTGAATTCTTTACTAAATATATAGATCAAATGCACCATTGTACTTTGTTTGGTGCAAGGAAGTCACACAAATATTTATTATCTATGGATTGATTGATTATAAATGGGTAGCATTCATACAAACTGGCAAAACATATCTGCAGGCAATTAAACTTTTAACTAATTAGTAACTACTTTTAAGAAAACCTGAACAAAGGTGTTGATCATCTATGTCACTACATCAGGAAGAAGAGTAGCAAATAAATATTTTAATTAGAGAACCTCCTACTGAAAATATTTGGTTCAGATGTGGTCTCTGCTTAAGCTGGTCTATATGCATGTTGTTAGTTATATACCCATCAGTTCTCTTTACCAAAATCTATAGCTAACTGTATCGCTCATATCAGGTATCTAAGTAAGACTGCTTTTAATTCTTCTTTCTACTTGCACTGTCTAACATGGTGCTTAGAATTCAGAGACCCAGAAACCACTCAATAAATATTTGACAAATGACTGTTTCATTGATTTTAAATCAGCAGAGTATACAAAGCTATGGCAGAAAATCTAACAGGAGTGTCTCACTGAATGCTGAACAAGCATTATTTTTTTCTCAAAAGTCATTTTTAGCCCTTGCACTGTCACAGAGCCTGTGATTACATTTGTTTTCAACTCTACACAGATTCCAGCTACAAGGTTGCTGCTTTTATTACAAGTAAATGCATTAGTTGAGTAAATTACAAGCTGTGTGATTCTGTCTTCCTAACTACAGCTCTTTATGCATATCCACAACTTCAGGGACTGAAAAAATTATTTTAAAAAATCTAAGCTTCTTAAACATTCAGTTGGCCAGGCATGGTGGCTCGTGCCTATAATCCCAGCACTTTGGAAAGCCGAGGCAGGAGAATTACCTGAGGTTAGGAGTTTGAGACTAGCCTGGCCCACATGGTAAAACCTCATCTCCACTAAAAAATACAAAAATTAGCCCGGCATAGTGGTGAGCACCTGTAATTCCAGCTACTGGGAGGCTGAGGCATGAGAATCACTTTAACCCAGGAGGCAGAAGTTGTTGTGATCCAGCCTGGGTGGCAGAGCAGGATCCTGTTTCAAAAAATAAATAAATAATAAATAAATTTTAAAAATAAAACATTAAATTATATTTTTCCTCATTATTGCCTGCCACAGGTTTGGTCTCACTGAAGTCTCTAAGAACTCAGCACTGATCACAGATTATTTTCATGTAAGATAGAGTGTTGTTCTTGGTGGCTAAAATTGCCATCCTCTATTTTTTTCTTCTCTCTGTAAGATACAATTTAGAGAGGCCTGAAATACGAGCCAGAAAATTGAGGCTCTATTCCTCTGTCCAACATCCTCTGCATCATTCATTCCTTTTAGATTCAGTGTCCTCATCTTTAATCTGACGTTCTGAGAATGTATGATAAAAGAAGTGGGTATACTTCATGAATTGTATAATACCACTTACATGTAGTGTGGTCTTACTATTTATAGAGGCAGAAGACACCAAAAATAAATGTCAACAGAGAACAGACCACTAGCCATCTCAGAAAACTCTATTTAACTTTGTCTCTAAGAAAAACTTTATCTTGGCAATCTTTATCCCCCCTTTTTTGTATCTTGAACATCTTTCTCTTTCTGGAGCTTTTTTCTGAAGCCTATAAGCAGCCGACTCTGCCTTCTGAAAATAAAATAAACCAAAATTCCTCACTGGACTCTACGTCTTGTTCTGACTAGGGTCCCATAGCTCTTCTTCCCTTTACAACTCAGCTTCTCAATGCACAAAGAAAGAAAAAATAAAGTCTATACCTCTGTCTTCCCTACTACTGAAGGCTGAGTTTATAATTAATCAATAAATAAATTGTCAAAAAAATCAAAACTCTAATAATAATGTCTTCCTACCTTCTATTCTATGCTCTAAGACATTAAAGTAGTTGTAGTTTTCTACAAAACAATGCTAATTACTATTCCTGAGAATTTCTTCATGTACTTTTTCTTATCTAGATGCCATCCTCTTGCCTTCCCTCTTGTCTCATTTCTGCTAGTTACTGCATATCTATCCTTTATGTTTTGGATACATGTGCAAGAAACAAACCCATGCAATCAAGGGTGCATTGGACACTATTCCTATGCCATTCTTTTTTACTGTATTTATTACAAAGCATTACAGTTATTTGTTCATGTATCTATTCCTCTCATTATGTATTCCTTAAATACAAGATAATATGTCAATCATCTTTGTGATTGACATATTACATATTCTGACTCGAGTCACTATAATAAAACAGGTTAGATATAAAATCAACTTTGTTCCCATGTAATTACAGTGCTTTGATGTACATATTTTTATAAGGATTTGGACCAAAAGATGCTAAATACATCTAAATTATGCATAAGAGCTGGTTCCATGTTCTTCAGTTCAATGCTATGTATATAAAAACTTAGGCAAGGTTATGTAATGTAATTAGACAGCAATCTAAAAACAGAGAGAAAGCACTTAATTTTGATACATGAAGAAAAATATATTTTGTTTGAAATATCAGTCACAAACTTTTATTGAGTTCCTACTGTATGCATAGCACTAGATCTGAATCTGACTTTCTGGGTTTGAGAGATGGTCTTTATCCTCAAGAAGCATATAACTAAAATATCAATGACATTTATAATAAATGTAATTTAGAAAACAGGGGACAATGAATAAAAAGATTTACTGTGTGCTAAATGTGTTAAAGAAAGAGAAAGTGCTACTATTTAGAGAAAAGAGAAAAAAGATGTCTATGATGTTCAAAAATGTTTTCAAAGAGGATGGACATCAGACTTGATGGCAGACTTGAAAGATTTGGATGTGAAGGAGAGGAGAAAATAAAGAATAAGGAACATAATAGAATTCATGCAGAGGAATGACTTCTCAGGTGTGCCATCCACAGAGGCTTTCCCTGAGCTCCCACCCATCCCCACCTCTCAGGCAGTAGAAGTCTTCTGTTATTCCCCTGATTCTTTGTCTGCTTCTGCCACAGCACAGACCTCAAAGTATTATCCTTGTTTCATTCCCCTTAGATGATTAACTTCTTGGGAATAAGGATTAAATATTTGTTTCTGTAGCAATCAGTAAAGAGCCTGATAAATAGAATGCTTACCAAATTAATGAATAAATAAAGGTATATGCCTCATAACTTGCATGGTGGGGGATATACTTCTCTGTAGAGAAAAGCAAGTTGAAATCTTCATCATTTGAGACCAGAGCATCATTTTGTTTAATAAAATGTTAGATTTGTCGGAGTCATCTAAAGCAAATTCTAATGTTACTGGTAACACTTTCGTAATGATTTCTGAATATAGAATGGGTTTTAAATTCCCCAAATTAGTAAATTATTGGCAAGTGCTTTAAGATGACCAAAGTATATGTCACTTATTGAAGAGTACATTAAGCTAGAACCTAATAGTTTCCTCCCACTGGAATCCCTGATGTAAACATGGATGTGAGCATTTGTGTGTAGACTGGTTTTCTAAAATACTATCAGATTTTTAATCTGAATGTTTCATGCACTTGAATTCAACACACATATTACTTGTAAGAATGTAAAAACGAAGCTTATTTTCTGCCCAGAATCCCTGAGAAAGGAATTCTAGCAGGACTTGAGAAGATAAATGTTTGCAGGACTCAGTCATTACTAGCAAAGGTGGGAAATGGGAGAACAAACACAAAAATGGAGTCTCATTTTCCCAGAAGATAAAGGAGGACAAGCAGCATATTCAAAAAAATTTCTGTGGTCAAGGAATATCAAGGGCATAAATCAAATCTTCTAAATATTCATGGTAAACACTTATATATCTATATATGTCCCAACACAATTGCAAAGAAAAATAAGAAGTCAAGAAGATACAAAAAATAAAAAAATTAAGAACAAATATGATCTACTCCTCAGGTTAAAGCCCACAACCATTTAATAATAATAATTCACCTTCTCTCTTGCCCCATTTTTCTGCTCCTTCTCCACCTCTCCCATTTTTCTCCTTCTTTTCTTCATTATTATTTGTATTCTGGATGAAATAGCAATTTAGTATGTTCAAAGGTTGTTGAAAAAAATAAGTACTACAAAGGTGAATGCACCAGCTGTAAGGGCAAGAAGGCATCCTGCTAAACTCTGACATCCCATCTCACCAAAACACATTTAGAGAACACTGAGTCTGTGGTTAAACAGTGTAACACAACACATGATACATTTACATATTTCTCTCTAATTGGAAAATTCAGTTAATATGAAAAATTTGATATCAGATTACTTTGAATTTTTTTACAATCATCTTCTTTTATATCAGTGTCTAGAAACTCTGTTGTAGAGTCACTCAGTGAAAAGCAGATCAATTCACAAGTTATAAATTGGGAGCTGTGCTCCTTAAATAAACCATATTTAGGGAAATAACTACAAACTTGAATTGATCAAAACTTCAAATGCAGATTTACAAGTACAGAAACATATTACCACTCAGATTATTTGTGATGCTTGCATCTACAAAAATGTGTACATGAGACTTTCCACTGTATTACAGCACAAATATGACTTAAGTTAAGTACCTTTATGTAAATATTCTATAGTCATAGGCTTTCAAAGCAGACAGTGGCCCTGGGTAATGTATCATAGGTTTTCCAACAGAAGTAACTGAGGTTCAGAGAATTTAAGTCACTTCCACAAAATCACCAAGTTAGCCCATACAGAGCTGCAATTATGATGCAGATTTCCTGTGTCCTGGTCCAGTTTTAATTTAAAAGCTTTTCTTTCAAATTATTTCAACAATTCATTCATGAAAGTAACAGTCTATTTAGTTAAGGCCCTCATATCTTTAACTGCATGTTTCTCTCTACACAAGTAGAGTCTTAAAATACCAGAATGTAGACAGGCCTGAGGGATGATAGGAACTTTTTCTAAACATTTGGCTCAGATGCCTGTGGATATTTGTCACCAGTTTAAACTTCCAGCTTCACGTCACCTTCTGACCCAGGGAAAAGGGATACCATACTACAAACAGAACTTAGCGTTTAACATTGAATCTGAGACAAGCTTCCTGATGTGAGATGAATAAAGAAAAAGTAATAATAACAGTGATCAAGGTTTCTGCCAGGAAGCTACACTTTTGCTTGTAGGGAGACTACAGTCCAGTTAGAGCAGAAAAATCACATTTTGTTTTTCTATCTGTTCTGTTTTTCGTGAAGTCAAAGCCTCTATTCTTATTTTTTTCCTATTTAATTCCTATTCTGGGGCTTTGGGAGATGTTCTAGATAGTTATATAAGAAGTCTATTTTATTTTGCTAAACAAAAGATTTAAATAAGATTTTGAAAAAATACAACTTTGCCTTCTTTTATTTCTATGAAGAGTCTTATATTCCTTTGGATTATTATTACTATTGTTTACTTCAAATAAGAATTTTATTTTGCATTTAGCTGACTGTTCATCACAGTAAAAGTATACTAAATAATAACACCTTTATATAATATATGCTTATATAATAGGGTTTTACAGCTAAGAATTTCCACAGATATTATGAACTCTTTCTTTTGAACCAGTAAGGTAGAAAAATGTTAAGTATTACCTCTGTTTTGTAAATAAGAAAATTAAGACCCCAACACATTATGTTTATAAAGAATTTAAAAGGAAAGAGTCAGAGCTTTATTGCAGTCCTCTGACACAGGGCCAGTTGCTATCTGGACTCTATCCACGTTGAGTTAGCAGAAGTTGGGCAAGCTCAAACAGCTGCTTTCTCTTCATTGACTGCTCAGGCAAGGTGCATGCCATCCCTCACAAAAACACTGCCCCAGGGCTCAAATAAGTCTGTCTTGACATCAGTAAAATGTCATTAAAGTAAACAGATGTTTTACATATTGAGCATATTTCCACTTTTCTCAAACAACTCTACCTGAGCCAATGTACAAGCAATTGCCAAAACCTTTATATTAGAAAAAAAGAATTAAATTAAATTAGTATATGTACCACAAAATGTGCAAAATGCATTTTAATACCAAAGGATAATTTTGGGGGTTTTCGCTGCTTTGCTTTTCCTGAATTGCTTTGTAAATAATCAAGAGCTGAGCACAAACCTGGCCAAAGGGAAAAACATGAGACAAATAAAAATAACTATAAATATAAATAGTAAATGAAACTTTACTATTGTCATTTCAAATCTCCCAGTTATACTTCTTCTTCTTCCACTCCCTCCACAATTTTGCCCCACATGCCTAGGATTCACTGCTCCCTTATCCTTCCTCCTATCAAACCTAGTAACTGGGAATAATCTGATAAAAATTGTTTTAGGTATTGAAGGAAACAATCTGTAATGAGCCAATCAAGGAATCCATTCTAAAAGTACTAATAACATCCACATTTGTTCAGTGCCCGTTAAGGCCACGCATTTTAATTTAACTCCTCAGCATGCAGATGAGGAGAGGAACCTGAATCTTAAAGATCACGAACTTGCAAGGTTGCAAGGTTAGCAAACGGCAAAGTCTGGACCCAAAGATAAGAATCCAAAGACCCTTCTTTTGTTAACTGTGTATTGAAAATAAATGGAAAGAAGTGCTAACTGTAAAAAGCTTTATGTGGAAAAATGGTAATAGGAACTCTTGGGAAGCTCTCAAAATAAAAATTAAAAACAAAAACTCACTACTGAGTCAGTGTCCTAGTCCTATTGCTTGTAGGTAGGTCTAGTTGACAGAATATGTGTTTTTAGCCAAACAAATATAGTATTGTGACACAGTTTATTTACTTATCTATTTGTTTATTCTAAAATGACTATGTTTAAAAAATAGGGTAAAAAATAGAAGAGTCAAAGAACAGATGTTGAGAGATATCATCTACTTTCCCAAATTTTTAAAAATTCACTAAATAAATCCCACAATACATCATTTAGGTATGGTCATACTAAATTAGCATGGAGCCTTACATTTTAGTGCATTTCAATGAGGCTATCTGAGCCACCTGTCCATCGGTATCACTTGTATACTCTCAGAGAGCCCTTCTTCCCAGGCTCTTACTGCTTTCCATACCCTCTCTCCTGTCTTCCACATCCTGCAGACTCCATAGAGGCATAAAGTTCTACCCAGGTGTGACTTGAAATATGCTTTTGAAGAGAAAAAAGATTGAATTTTTTTAAAAAAATGACTTAAGACAGGAAAGGAACATTGCAGGCAAAGAGGTACTCATTCTGAAATCATTCCAGTGAAACTGTCATCTTAGAGGGCTTCTTCCAGAAATTCAGCTGGCCATGTTAGGTCACTTTGAGCATGTATCATGAGGCAATTTTAGGCCTCTATCCTGAAGAAACTTAAAAGCCCTCTTCAGAAACAGTAGGAATATAGTGGACAAATTTGCATTTTGATTATAACCAGGCAACTTTCAGTTTCTAATAGAAAATACTTAAAGTGATTTTAACATTTTGATTGTGGAACCCTCCGTGGGGAAGCAGGGTGTCTATGACACCTGAATTTTATTCTCCTATAGTGTCAGCCACAGAGTCCATCTGGTTTACTGTGATTTTTACCCAGAGCCTCTATGATTTTCATGGCCAGAAAATATTGAGGAAAAGCATCTTAAAAGGCAAATTACCACATAACAAGCTTGCATTACAAAGGTGTAATATCATTGAATCTGTGTCCTAGGATGGTAACTATAGAGCATCTGGACTATATTAGTTCCCTGTGGGCTAGAAAAAAAAAAGAACACCAAACAGGTAAATTGTGATAAAAGGTCAGGCTGGAAGGAAAAGTCTTAAATTTGAAAGAAAATCTGGGAAAGAGACATCCAGATGGAGCTTAGTAAAACACTGGAAAGACAAAGATGGCCTCCAAATCCTAAAAAAATGCCTTTTCTTCAAACAGAAATGAAAAGGAAAGCATATTTCCCTTAAAAACTAAAAACAAGCCACCTATTCAAAATTATTTTCTTAGAACTGGGCCTGCTTTACTCCTAGGACTTTAGCAAATGTTGCACCCAAGGATAGTGAAGAGGTACAAGGTAGCTCAGGTGACAGGGACACTCGGCAAGTTTACAAGATGTATGTATATTCTGAATATACTAAAACTTACCAATTCTATTTTATTTTGTCATCCGCCCTATTCCCAAACACAAACACTCACAGAGAAACTTGGAGTCTATTCATTGATTTACCTCTATAGAACTAATTCTATTTCCATTTGTTCTCATTGTTTACATAAAGGAATACACTCCCCTACTCCATTTTTTAAAACAAACAAACAAAAATGATTCTAAGTGCTATATAATGAAATATTTCTGGGCCAATGGGAACTCCACTGGTTTACAAACCTATGAGTTGTTTCTAAGCAAAATTCAGTTCAGTTATACTATGCTTAAGAGAGAACAACAAAAGTCACCAATAAAAAACTTGCCTAATCTAATCAACAGATATCAAAACTTAAGGAAAAATAGGGAAGGAATGAAGAAAGAAGAGATTTTTCTTTTTTTTTACAAACACCTAGCTGGGCACAGCACTGTAGCACCTTAAAGGTTTGAACACCAACTCCCTGACAGAATTTGCAGTTACTCTTTATTCATCAGCTGCAAGTCTCCTTTTTCCCAGTACAGACTTTTTTTTTAAATTCTTACATCAGAATCTCTCACTTGCCATGGAATTGTCAGTGCCCTCTGTCCTCTCAAAGCAAATATAACCCTTTTTGCTGAAACCTCAGAAGTTTTATGTTTGTAGCCCAAGATCAGAAAACTAGGAACTTTGTAGCTGATCCTTCCATGGTAGTCAGTTAACCTCACTGTCCACCAATCCATTCCACAAAAAAATTCTAGCTAAAAATTCATCACAATGTGAGAAACATAGTGCCCTTAATTAAACTGTAACTTTCAATTTATTTAATATAAAAATCTGAGAATGAAAGAATGAGAAAAAAAGGCTTTAAAATACTTCCAAACTAGCATAAATGAATCTGGTAAGGTTCTTCTGTTTCAAGAACAAATAAACCTATTACTGCTATGAAAGCTAAATGAAAATATTAAATCTCTATAAATAAATTGTATTTGCTATGGGAACCATCCATATTTTCAGAATTGAATAATAAAAAATCTAAAGCTGATGACTATAGAACAACCATTGAATATCAAAAATGTAATTAAAGAACTTCATAGCTACAAATTATCTGGTAAAATTCCACCTGCATCTCTCCTTCCAAGTTAAACCTGTCATTTTTTTTATTATGAATTTGAAAAACTACAAAGAAATAAAAAGTACAGCAAAGTAAGGAAAGTGTGAGCATGAAAAATGTGCCAATATCCCTCATCAGTTTCTGCTTTCTGGAGTCAATTTCATAAAAGTCTCCTGGGAGTGAAGGGAGTGAGGTAAATTAACAGCTTTTGGAAAGTGAAGAGACTTGCTACAGAATCTGGGAAAAGATGGTCACCCTTACTACTGTATCCAAATAGTCCTGGAGCTGCCTTGTAAATCCCTGTGTAGTGAAGCAATGCCTCTCATTCCAAATGCAACCCAGAGCAATGCAGAGTGGAAAACAGGTTTTCAGCCTTTAATAGAGACTTTATGGCTATCATAGTTTCACAAAGTAAACTCTGAAGCAGACAGGGCTGGTAGACAGGCATGAGGTGGCACTGGGGCACGGAGTGGATCGTGCTTGGCTTGCTCACAACTGAGAACCAGCATAAAGATTTAAATGCATGTGGGGCTGTGAAGCAGGAGAGAGGCAGTGATGCTTCAAATCACAGGGCCATTAGAAACTCTCCAATTGGAAGTGCCTTTTGTTTACTCTTTCTTTTGTTTTTTGTAGTAGTAAATCTACAAAAACAGAAAACACAATACAGTCTTTTTATCTGAAGAGTAACAATTTAAAATGGGGTTTAAAAGCTTATTAATGCATAGATAAAATCACTGATATATTATCAAAATGATCATAGCAGAAAAATATACAAAAATTACATTTTAAAAGTTTTATGCTAGGTTTAATCTCTCTGAGAGCAAAAGTTGTTTCTTTGTAA
Organism: Aotus nancymaae; assembly: GCF_030222135.1. Lineage (NCBI taxonomy): Eukaryota > Metazoa > Chordata > Mammalia > Primates > Aotidae > Aotus > Aotus nancymaae. The sequence goes on along the minus strand of NW_026988419.1, from coordinate 43,918,924 downwards.
CATCTAACATCTTGATTCTCATAATCACCCAATAAGCATTTATTATCTCTATTATTATTAAATTTTATATATTTAATAATAGTAAGATGGAGTTTCACTCTTGTTGCCCAGGCTGGAGTGCAATGGTGCAACCTCCACCTCCCGGGTTCAAGTGATTCTCCTGCCTCAGCTTCCCAAGTAGCCAGGAGCTTGGATTAGAGGCATGCGCCACCATGCCTGGCTAATTTTGTATTTTTAGTAGAGAATGGTTTTCACCATGTTGGTCAGGCTGTTCTCAAACTCTCGACCTCAGGTGATCCACCCACCTTGGCCTTCCAAAGTGCTGGGATTACAGGCATGAGCCACTGTGCTTGGCCTGTTATTATTAAATAGTAATCTAATAATAATATATATATTGTTTATATATATATTTAAATGTTTATATATATATATAAACACCTACATGGTAGCATATATATGTATGTATATATATGATAGTATTCATCATAATTATTTGAAGTATCATTCCAATTTGATAGATGACACTGTGACACAGAGAAATCAGGTAAAATTCCCAAGAATAGGAAAATACAACTTGCAAAACCTAAATTTGAATTCAGATCACTCATATTTGACTGAATGAATGGTGAGAAAGATTTTTCTAGATTTTCACAAATAGAATTCAATTGGCATATATGCATGGGTGGATCTAAAACATAAAATGAATTCATGACATGGTCCCTATCTCCCAGGAAACTTATTCCTGGTTAACACCAACACATTTGCAACACAAGGACGATCCCTTGAAAGGAAAGGTGATATTTATTGCAGATAAGAATCTCCTGGTTTCTTAGAGGATATAAGATTTGAAATAGGACTTGGAGGAAAAGGTCAATAGGCAGAGGGAAGATAAAAAGAGAAGCATGGAAGTACTTAAATCACAAAAGTTAGATGTGGGAACAGTAAAAAGTTAGATCTGAACTGAGAAAGGATGCTGCATGGTGTGCAGCAATCAATAGTGTTAAGAACAATAATAGAAATCATGGTAGCTATTTAGATAGAGTGGAGAATATGAGCAGTCTTGCAAGGCAGCTGGATACTCTTGGCATTCTTAGGTTAAAAAGAAAGTCACACAGAAGTAAGGTCAATGTAATGTGTTAAGTGTGATGCAATAGTCAATAGCAGCTCAGAACAAACTGTTAAACTGGAAAGTGACATTATAAAAATAGGACTTAGAAAGACTAATCTTGTTGGAATATTAAAATGGATTCATGGGAAGAAAGCATTCTCAGTATGGTATGGTTCCTGCATGGCAAAGGTGTACTGACTATTGAGAGATGGCCAAAGAGGATCACTTAGCTCAACTAATGAGAGAATGTCAGTTCTGAGTGGAATCTGGACAGTAAAGAATAAAACGGATAGAGAGAGAGTGAGAGAAAGAGTTTGTGTGTGTCTGTCTGTGTTGTGGGTGGGAGCCTCAAGCAATGCCTTATTTCGAGTCTGAGAATGACAGCTGATGTGACTAAAACTCATAAATGGGCTAGATCAGTAGGGTCTTATATGTCACATTAAGAAGCTTGAACCCTATTCTTTCTATAAGTTATGGGAGCCAATGAAAGTTGTTAAGGAAGGTAAAGACATAATTAGATATTCATTTTATAACACATTAGTAATAGAGGGCATCAGTATATGTGTGGTTGGAAAGCAGACACACAGAAGGCAAGGAGATGAATTAGATGCTATTGCAGTAACCCAGGGATAGACGATGAGAGCCTAAACCGAGGCATTTGTAGTAGAGATGGAGAAGAGGTATACTTGAGAAATATTTAGCAGATAAAATGGTAGATATTAGTGAATGACTGGAATCGTGCTGACTGAATGACTGGGTAGCAACATGTTGCCATTAACCGGCATAAGGAGGACTACATAAGAAAAATGACCAAGTCTTGAAGAGAAGCCAATAAATTGGGTTTTGGATACACTGAACTTGCAGTGGTTCTAGGCTGCCCCAGGGATAGTTGAAAATATGTATTTATCTGAAATTCATGTGAAAGATCAGGGTTGAAGAGATTTTATAATTATCAGCATTCAGCTGTTAAACAAAATCCTTATTTCTAGATGGCCTAGGAAGAGAATATACAGAGAGAATCAATGAACTAAATCCTGTAAGAAGAGCAAAATGCTAAAGGAAAAAAGAAGGAGCCCTTGAATGAAGCTGAGAGGGAAAGGTCGGGGAGGTGGAGGGAGAACCTTCAGGGATAGCACTTTAAGAAAGCTGGAGTGATCAATGGTCTCCAACAAATAGGAAAGGTCTGATAAGATAAGATGAAAAGGGCCCCTTGGAACACCACACATTTTAATCCTCACCATGCCAGAGCAGCCTAAGTGGAATGGAGAGGCCAAGTGAGGGCATAGAAGGCAGAGACAGAAAACTGCACTGCTCCCTTTAAAGCAGCTGAGCTAAGAATAAAGACTGGCTGGGAGCTAGACACAGGCTGTGGGAGAGCTGAACTTGTCTACAGGCTAAAAAGAGCGAGCAGATAGAAAGGAAGTGGCTGAAGTTATACAAAGGAGAGCACGACTGATGGAACAAGTTCCCCAAAGAGATGGAGAACAAATAAAACACAAAAGAACAAATCCAGGAGGTGCTTCAAAACAATTCAAAGATTTGGTGAAAGCAAAAAATACACCACTAGGGTTTACATCTGTGGTCACTGAAATAGATTGTAATGTCACTTTCAGCATCTCATTTAAGTACTCTAAAATTACTTTTAGGAAAATTTCTTAAATGATCCTCCTAAGAATCTCATCAGATCACAAAGGTTTATACTATTTCCTCAAAATTTCAGATGAGGACACAAATTCCCAGTGAGGGTAAAGGACCCTCGGCAGGTAGCAAAACTGCTAAACAAAACAAGGACCAGAATCCAGATGTTCTCTCACATGATGGCTGGACCACACCTTACTATACTTGTTATACTACATAGACTACAACAAGGCTATGATGCTTATGTTGAAAGTAGCGTTTCCACCAAAAGTATAGTTTGCTGTCATCTTAAACCTGAATTCACAATTCTGATTGGACACCCCAAAAAAAAAGCGAAAAAAAGGATACAAAACTAAGACTGTCTTTCCTCCTTCCTAGTCCTAAACTTAAAAAAAAAAAAACATGTCAACATTTTTGACTTTGAATATAACACTAGAAGGCTATAGTAACAAAGTTTGATTAATTCATTAATATTAATTTATTAATTTAGTTAACATTTCTATCTTCTTCCTTTTTTTTTTTTGAGACAGCGCCTCACTTTGTTGCCCAGGCTGGAGTGCAGTGGCATGATCTCAGCTCACCGGAGCCTCCATCTCCCAGGTTCAAGCAATTCTCCTGCCTCAGCCTCCCGAATAGGTGGGATTACAGGTGCAGATCATTTTTTTTTGGTATTTTCAGTAGAGGTGGAGTTTCGCCATGATGGCCAGCTGGTATCAAACTCCTGACCTTAGGTAATCCGCCCACTTCAGCCTCTCAAAGTGCTGAGATTACAGGCGGAGCCACCACACCTGGCCTCTATTGTCTCTGTAGAAGGCAAGATTTAGATAGGAAAAATCTTGCTTTATTGTAATTTCCCTTATACATTGTTTCTTAGTGAATATTTTAGTGTAAGATGAAATCAACTTGATTTATTTGAAGGGTTTAGTTTTTTAAATATTGATAAAATAAAAACCTTAAGGTTGCCAATATGATCACACCTTTAAGGCAAAATTTTCCATAGGACAGATTTCCCATGCCAATGCCAAGGGTAAATAGTCTTTTAAATATTGAATATGACAGTCTATCTTACATAAAATTTAGATAAATATATCTGAAATTTATATTGAAATACATTTAAAAGGAAAACTAAATTATCAGTATCTTCCTGATAATTTTATTCAGACTCCAAAAGCCTATTCAAGCTGTGACTTTTAGTTATAAGAAAAGTTCAAAGACTTCAATTCATATTTATCAGTAAGTTGATAATGTCTCATGTTACCTTTTTAGTGAAAACTCTAGCTTCGTGGAAATAAATAAAAAATATTAAATCAAGGAATATCTTTACATAACTTTAAGATTTGTCTTATATAAACTTATGCAACTTCCCCAAATTTATACAATAGATCCAATTAATAATTAACACTTCCAGTCTTTTCCCCTTTCCTTTATGATATCTCTTATGTGTAAATCTAAGCTTTACAATGTTGCCATCTCAGAGAAGAAAATCAGATTAAAAATCAGCTGACCTTTGTTCATACATTTTAAGAATGCCAGGTGTAAGGCCAGGTGATGATGTATGAATCATTCTTCAACCTGGAAAAACTGTATGATTTTTTAAAATTACATGCTGTGGCCATAGATTAACATGATTCCAATCTTCTAATTTCCAGCTTCTTAAAACAAAGCTTCCTCTTTCTGCTTTTGCCTCACATCCTGCATTAAGTACTTGTCTGGAATGATGAACACAATACATTTCAGGCCTGTAGTGATAGTGCTAAAAATGTGAGGAGCAGAAAGAGAGAGGAAACGATGAAAATGAAAAAGATACATTCACCTGGAAACACATTTGAATAGCATGTGTCTTTTGCATAGTAGAATGATTAGTCTAACCCACCATGAGGGGGATTGGGCCTTAAGTTATTTCACCATCACCAAGTGATGGTGAATTTGCAATGGTTTATCTACAGACTTCAATTAAGTAGCCTTATAAGTAAAATGAATAACTAAAATAGCAAGTTATTACCAAAGTCTTAATGTGTAGCCTTGGAACACATAAGCCAACAAGTCCACATTAAGATTCAGAGTGTCAGTCAAAGATTTAATACGGTGGTTCGCCAGTGTAAATCAGAGTCACCTGGAGAGCTCTTAAAAACATACAGATGCCCAGACTCCATCCAAACCTCCTAGATATTAGGAAAGTAGGCGGGGGTGGGGGGAGCTAGAGGGCTAGAATCTATATTAATCAGAAGATCTTAGGTGATTTTTTATACCATTTTTATCAACACTGATCTGTGGCTTGCTTACTATCTACCGCACAGAGTCATGGTCCAAGTATACATTGTGTTAGTCAATATTAAGAATTCACTAAATCTATGAATCTACCAATGTACATACGTGGAAAGAGATAGACTCTTCAAACTCAGCTTCAGTTTAGTTTGAATAAAAGTTACGTGTCAAAATTTATCTAAAGACAATTAGATTAGGAAGCAAAGAAAATGCAGCCTAATATTTAAGTGCCATTCAGTCTTGGCTTCACAGTCTACTCAGAAATGAACCATAACCAAGGTGGATCTAGTCACACAACTATATTTTGTCCATTGAAACCATAAGATCTAGGCCACTAAAAGCAGCTGACTTTTTGCTCACTGAGGTAGGGACCATAGGACTCTAATAGTGCTGCTTCCTTATATCTTTCATAGTAGAACTCAATTCAGTAGAGTATGTTGCCAGCGCCACTCAAGTAAAGGCTGCATTTCCTGGCCCCTTTTGAAGCTTTGTATGACCATATGACTAAATTCTGGCCAACGGTAAGTTTAAATGTTTTGAAGACTTTAAAGTCTTCATAAAAGGGAGCAGGGTGGGGAATGGCTCACGGTCTTAGTTTCCCATCCTCTATCCACATGCCTAGAAAGTACATGCAATGGCTGGAGCTTCAGCAGCCATTTAGGACCATAAAAATAAAAAACCATAACCTAGAGATATGGGAGCCAGGAGAGGTAGAAAAAGCTTCAGTCCTTAATGACTTTGTGGGGCCAATATGCCAGCCTTTCACTACCTACTTATAAGCATTTCTTTATATTTAAAAAAGAAAATCTTTTCTTTTTTTTTTTTGGGATACAGTCTTGCTCTGTCACCCAGGCTGGAGTGCAGTGGCATGATCTCAGCTCACTGCAACCCCTGCCTCCCAGGTTCAAGCGATTTCTTGTGCCTCAGTCTCCTGAGTAGCTGGGACTGTAGGCACACAACACCACGCCAACTTAATTTTTGTATCTGGGGTAGAGACAGAGTTTCACCACGTTGTCCAGGCTGGTCACAAACTCCTGACTTCAGATGATCCGCTCACCTCGGCCTCCCAAAGTGCCAGGATTATAAGCATGAGCCACTGTGCCCAGCCAGAAAACCTTTTTTGTTTGTTTAAACTACTGCATTCTGCTACATGTACCCGCTGTAAAAGTCTGCATGTCCTACATGATTCATAGTATGTATTTCAATAGTAATGAGTTTAAAACAATTTATGAGTGAACATATATCTTATGCTATGCATTCATATTCTGTACTTCCTTTAAAATGATGTCATCCAAGTACTGCTGAGTGTTAACTATCTGCTTCCTCATATTTGTATTGTAATAATGTGATAAACGGCAGACATATCATAAAAATGCAAGAGACCATGACATATAAGACTGTGAGCCCCTCATCTCCCAGAATGCAAAAGTTAGCTTGGGTCCAGGATATCGATGTAGGATTGCAACATGATGGCTGTAAATTCATGGCCCATAAGCCAAATATATACTCAGATATATTTTATTTGGCATATGCAATACCTTCTGAAAATGTTACTTTTGAATGTCTTAAAGTGGGCATGCACCTTCAGTTCTCCACAGGCCCCATCATCCCCTGTTGATGTACAAACACTGGCTTGCTTCACTTGTTTATGTTATCTGCCTGGCCTCTGAAAGCATGGAAGTGAAGTTTACAGTATTTGGAAACAAAATGATACATTTCTGCACCTTCCTTTCTACATTGCTTATCCCATGATGAATACAATGATTCATAACAAAGTTTATTTTCTAAAATTAAGTATATAGCTTCTAATAACAAGAATGTCTATAGCTCACTAGATGCTAGGCATTAACTTAGGAATATAAAATATACTGTAAATGCTCTAGTATTTTCCTTAACACAAATATGGAATCTTTCAAACACTACCACCCCCATGCACACAAACTCTCACCACACACACACATACATACACACACACACACAAATTCTTTAAAAGCTAATTTTGTCATTTTAACTCCCTGATTTTTCACACACACACATACACCCACACAAACCCTTTAAAAGCTAATTTTGTCATTTTACTCCCTAATTTTGATACTTTAGTTTTGTTACTTTAGTTTTAACTAAAGTCAGCCCAACTCCTAAACTTTCTCCTTTCGGTTTCTTATGAATTTAAAAATTCAAATCAGTTCTTAAAACTTAGTGAGAATGGAACTGATTTGGGCTTAAAATGCCTAAAACTTTATTTATTTACTTTTATCTTCTCATTCATATGTATTTCTATCAGGCAGGCAGACTCTGATTATATTTTAGATTTCTGGTAAAGAACTACAGTCAAGTAAAGGGAAATATACCCTGAAGTCATAAAAGGAAAGAACAAATAAAAAAACTTATTAATACGCTCTTACATGCAAAAACAGATCTCCACATTTCCAAGGAGACATATTTGTACAAAATGTAAATATCACATTATGGGACTGTTACAGCCAAAATTTGAAAAAAGTGTACTTGCTTTTCATGTGTGCCTTAGATATTTTTTTCATTTAAAGCATCTGTTTAAGCTTACACTTCCCCAAACTCAAAATCAAATGGAGTTTCTAAATTCTGACACTTCTATTAAGCTTGTGACATGTCTAAACAGGAAAAAGAAAGTATTGCCAAGTATCCATACAATACCAACTTAAACAAGACATGCATGGTAAGTAAGTACAACACAAGTTAAGTAGCTCTGAATATACTATATTCTGGAATTCTTTTCTCTACTATCTTGAATTAGGGCCATAACGACTTTCTTTTGCTGTTGAATTTTTATCACGTATATTCTCTAAAGTTGAGAAATAAAATACTGGAATTTTTTACAATACATATGCAAGCAATTACACATTCTGTAAAATCTGATGTTTGGAATTCCATTTTCTGTGCTGTTTGGTTATACTGCGGGATGTGGGCACTGGGGTTGGATTGGAGTTGGGGACTTTTTTGCACCAAGCATCACATTCCTTACATTTATGTCAATTACTATCAAGAAAAATTAAATTCTGCTCATTTTTCAGAAACATCTACAGAGTAATTACAACTATTTGGGAATGTCTTTTATAATATGGCCTATTTCATATACCCTGTGAAACATTCCTTTCATTTATTCACATATTCAATTATTTCCATATTTTATTAAAGTACTTTATTTATTTTAACATAAATTAACAAAGAAAGTGGTATTAAAAGTTTAAAATTAAAGTTGGTTGCTTTGGTGGGGGAGGGGAGTAAGTTGTTCTTTTTAGAGTCAAATTTTCAATTTCTTTTGTAATTTTTCTGTTTTTTTTCTCCTGTTTGCTGACTTCTACTTTCTATTCAATTATTTTTGCCACCCTTCAAAACAACACATGCTTTTCATGCCATTATAAAGAAACTCAAAACTTTTTACCTTTTATAAATTACCTAATATTTTAAAAACATAAAATGTAACATAAAAAGTTCCAAGTCTTAGAAAGTGCCCCCTCTATGGGACTCCTGACAGATTATTGGATATTCATCTCCAGATTCGTATTTTCACTTTTTAAACTTTTTAGAACTTCTGATCTCTAGATTAATTTTATAAACATTTTAGAAGCAAAAACACAGAAGCAGATACTTGTCCTAAAAATATATGCATAGTTTATACACATGTATGTACAAAAGGTAAGTGAATGTCCAAAGTTTTAAAAGCTTGAGTTTGATGTTAAATAGTTGAGTTGATGAAAATCTATAATGGCTTATTCTAAAAGAGTACATGTCTGTATTTGAAAGTGCAACCCTCAAGAGTAAAGACTTAATAGAGGAATCAATTTAAATATTTTCTTATATTCTATAACAGCTATGCATTTTTGCTTAACCATACCATATAACCCAACTGTAACATAGGCAAATTGCACAGGAAAAAACACTTGGTCACCAGGCAAGATTTATCTTTAAAAAAAAAAAAAGCTTGTATCTAGAGGGTAATGTCCATGCAAATATTCCATGCCAAATAAGATACATATAAGGCATGCTGATTTCCTGCCTTCCGCCATCCAGCCGGGAACCACCACTGTCCTGTTAATCAAGCCAGTAGGGTGGGAAAATACCACCGTTTAAGAAATCTGGCTTCTATCAGCCTCTGTCATGGAGAAACAAATGAGACTGCCTCCCAGTAAGCAAAAGTGATCACATTTTCACAAATGAAAATGGTAAAGAAGTGTAAATTGTTAAAGAGGAAAGAATGAGGAGCCAAAGACAAAGAAAAATCAAAGCTATCAGAGTTGCTGCAGAGGTTTTTCTAAACAAAGAATTTTATGAAGCAGCTGAAGTTCAGTACAAAAAGACTCCACCCTACCCAGCTTCTGCCGCGACTTTTCCTTGCTCTGAAAACTCCAGCCCACAGAACAGAGCTCTTCTAACTAAAATGCCTTTAATGCTCCGTTTTAAGCATTCACTCGTTTCTTCTTTTAAACTTCCCACTCTCACACTCAGGCAAAAGGACTTATGGTAGGCTTTTCCAGAAACATTTAGTAGTGTACTCTCTCCAACGGCAAATCTAGAAGCTCCGGGTTTACAAACATCCCAATTGTCTTTCAAGTCGTTTTCCAGGTGCAAATCCGTCAGCCCCCTTCTCAAACTTCAAACCAGAACCTCCTCTTCACGCTCTTCCTGAGGCTTAACATTCCATCTATTTCCCAAACCGTGCAATAAACACTACAAGCAAAGCAAATGGCAAACTCACCATCCTCGCCTTCTTCCTGGGCTTTTATTGAGACAAATTGCCCTAATAAAACAGTAAGAATGAGGAGAGGTCTTGCTTCCGCCCAGTTTGCCATCATGTCTAAATATTAGACATGTGGGTTCTCCTGAGAGTGAAAAGTAGATTCTGAGGTTATTGTAGCACCATGAAGTCAGCTGTGGGCTCTTCTTTCAGCACCAGCCCCAGGGCAGCCTCTGCAAACCCCGTTTTTCAGCACCAGCTCCAGCACAGTCTGCGAAAACTTTTTTCAAGCGATGCAGCTTTAAATAGGAAGAATGCTGCCTCCACTTCTTTTCCTGCCCCTTTTCAGCTTGTTCAGGCTCATAACCATCCAGTGTCTGCCAAGCAACGGTCTGATTGATGGTAAACAACCAAATCAGAACACGCGTCTCTGTGCCTGAACTTTCCCTATTTCATTTAACTTTTAAGCATAGATGGGGCTTAATAACAGAAACAAACATTTGTTTCTCATTTCTTTTATTTTTAAGAAAGTCTGTTAAAACAAAAGGGTCCTATTTTCCCCTCCCTAACCTTTCCCCCAGACACACACCCTTTAACTTTTCCCCTATAAGCTGAAAAAGACATTCCGGAGGAAATCCAGCCTTTTAACCTAGTGGTGTTGTTGTTGTTGTTTTAATATGTAGGTATTTCAAGACTCTCTTCTCCACCTTAAATCCTTAAAGAATCACATTTTAACCCTTTCTTTTAACTGAATAGGGAGTATTCTTATCCCCTTCTCAGATTCGATTTATTTTCCCATACTCTGAAAGGGAATTATTAGAATGTTGCCCAGGTAAAATCCAGGTGAGAAAACCATTTTGTAAAAATGAATTTGTGATACATTGTAATTCGAATTAAGAAGGCAGGTCCTTTCCTAACGTCTCCACATCCCTTATTAAGGGGCCACATCTGCAGATTCCTCTTGTCCTGGAAAGTTTTACCATGTTGAAAAACAGTCTACTAAGCAGTGCAGAGGAATGGCAAGTACTCCACCTTGGGATGAAAAAAGGCTTGTTTCTGCCTTTCTTGAGTGGTTCTGCCACTCAACAATTTTGTTGAGTGCCCATAGTCCTTTATCTCTGGGCACTCCAATTTTCTCATTTGAGAAAAGGGCTTTACCGTGACCAGTGTACAGGGTGGTTTAGTGACACTGAAATGAGTAATGTATTATTAACAAAGTTCCAAATTGCAAAGAACTACATAAAATTAGATGGTGATATTATTCACTCTAAGCCAGTTTTGCAGGGAATATAATAGACTCAGTTGCACATACCTTTTAAAGACAATATCCATGAACTTTTGTGCCACCCTCACACTTGCAAACATCTTAGTAACCTCAGAGGGCTCTATATAATCTAATGTATTTGCCACCTCGAGTCTCCCTAGAATCAGAATTGATGTTCTGTACAATACAAGTGAGTCAATTGTTTATAATTATTCGGCAACAGGTGCCTTGCACTGTGCTAAGCACTGGACAGAAAGGATGACACAAAAGAAATAAAAGACATACTCATCACATTCAAGGAACATATGTAGGTGTTGAAAAACTAAATTTACAGGAAATAAAGATACATAAGCCAGAGTATATAAATAAATATGTGAGGGATGCATTAGCCCAGCAGAAGTTCAGAGAAAGGAGAAATTATAAAATAAGATTAGGCAAGTAAGACATTATTACTTGTTTTCTTAATAGAAGAAATCTAAGAACGTTTGCATTTTAGCTTTGGAACTAGACTGGATAAATATTCCAGTGGAGGTCAACTTTCCCAGTTGTTTCCAGCTTTTTAACCCTGTACCCCTCAGTTTATATTTTCATTTAGACATAGCACATTTCAGTGACTTCTGTCACCACCACACTGTTCTCAGTGATGCCCTTACACTTAATGAATTGGCTAAGTGAGGACCAAAAACCACCTTTCAGTTAATTCTTTCTAGAATGCCTGAGAGAGACTAGGACTTGAAAACCACCTGACTAAATATTCAAAGATAACAGGAAAATAAATAAATGTGGGAGGAAGGAATTAACCTTTTTCTGAGCTTGCCAGTTCTAGTCTACCATGATGCAATTTTAGACCAATACCACCCTGATATCGAAGGGCTGGCACAATTTTCAGGCACTCTGTGCAGCATTTTTACTAAACTGCAAAACAACAGACATTTATGGAGAATCTACAACTCTCGGAACCTATGCTGGAGATACAACAATGATTGGATAAGATTGCAGGACTTGAAAGCAGTCAGTGTAGAAAACACTCAGTGGCTGCTCAGATCAGTAGTTTAGTATCTGTCATTAAAAGTTATCATCTGTTTGTTAATAAAGTTGTTTTAATAACTATAAACATGGCTTATATAAGAAAGATTAAAACTACAATGCAATCTCTCACAGTTGCCACCAGTTTCAGTCTCCTCTTCCCACCATACTGAAAGCACATGGTATGACAGGGGCATAGCAAATATTTGTCAAAAGAGCTAAGATAAATAAATCTTCCATATTGTCCTTGTGAACTCTTAAAATCTTATTGCTGTCAAGTCATAAATAGCAAAATGTTTTGCAACTTGGGCTTTTTCTCTATGTCTGCTTTTAGGGTCCCACATTACAATTTGGAAAAGACTAAAATATACACAAGTGTTGACCAGGAATGTCTGTTTAATATATGTGGTTGGATTCAGAATCGAAGACAACACCATTTCTTTGCCCTTAAAGAACTGATTATAGGCCAGGCACGGTGGATCACACACCGTGGATCCCAGCACTTTGGGAGGCCGAGACAAGTGGATCACTTGAGGCCAGGAGTTGGAGATCAGCCTGGCCAATATGGTGAAACCTCGTCTCTACTAAAAATACAAAAATTAGCTGGGCATCGTGGTGCACGCCTGTAATCCCAGCTACTCGGAGGTTGAAGCTGGAGTATTGCTTGAACCTGAGAGGCAGAGGTTGCAGTGAGCTGAGATCATGCCAGTGCACTCCAGCCTGGGCAACAGAGCAAGACTCCATCTCAAAAAAAAAAAAAAAAAAGAACTGATTATAGACCTCACTGCAGCAGTGGGGCACTCAGAAATCTGTCCCAATTACAGTGAAGCCTATCCCAACAGTATATGTTTCATAATAATATGTGCTAGTAAGTGAATATTTTCTAATTCTCACAGCAATCCTGAAAGATATTTATTATTTTTTTCCAATTATATGTAGGTGATTATGGTTCAAAGACATTTACTTGCTCAAGTTTGCTCACCTACTAAGCAGTAAATCTAGAATTCTACTTCAGTGATGTTTGACTCCAAAGTGAATGTTCTCATCCATTTTTAAGCTCTTTTTAGATCTCCCTGACACTCAAACTTCTATTACCACCACACTGTCCCCAGGAGGAGGCTACTTCCACTTAATTAATGGGCTGAGTAAGCACCAAAAATCACCTTCCGCTACTTCTTTCTATAATATATAAGAAAATCAGTACTTACAAACCACCTTGCTAAACATTCAGGAAGAATAACAGAAAAACAAATAATAAAATTCAAAGATTCTTATATTTCTTCCACCAAGAAAAGTGATAATAATGCCTTACTTGCTTGCCTAATCTCATTTTATAATCTTCCCTTTCTCTGAACTTCTGCTGAGCTTAATGCATGCCACATATATTTATATGCTCTGGCTTACAAGAAAAGGTGTCTCAGTGCCCTTTCAGGGTTGATCTCTCCCTCTGCACTCCTCATCCCATTCCTTCACATTTCCTTGAAGATGTGACTCTGTCAGCGTCTCCTCTCTTCTCTACCTTTCACCTTTCTTCCTCTACGAGCACCTTTCCTACAGCCTGTAAAGCTGCTCCTCACCAATAGCCGATCTTTAACACAAAAAAAGAAGGGGAGATTTCCCTTAACCCCACATCTTCTGTGGTCTCTTTTTCCCTTCCACTCCTTCTTTCAGTCATCCTCCATCCCTGTATCAGAATCTCATTTCTAGGACTCTACTATAGATTACACTGCCAGAGACATCAACACCCCTTTGTTAATAAACCCAAAGGTCTTTCTCTTTTCTCCTCCTAACAACTGATATTCTGATTACTTCCTTAATGCTGAAACACTTTCCATTCATGGCTTCCCTGGTCTCACATATCCTTTTATGCCTGCTGCTTTGCTAGTCAAACTTCCTCTACTAATTCATCTCAGAAAGTCATCTATGCTCTCCACTCTTGTACTATCAGCTTTTTTCTCTTCTTATCCATTGACTTGGGGTATATTTACTATTAAATTAGATTCCTTGACTTTATTTCTATTTACATGCTAATGACTCCAAGTCAAGGCTTCCCTCCTGAGCTTCAGACCTATATTTCCAAGTGTCTCCATTAAACATCTCCCACTGCCGAGGCGTAAAACTCAGAACCTAAAATGAAACTATTGTGGGCGGATACTCTTCATTTTCCCTAAACCTGCATCCTATTGCTCACCAAGTCCTCTTGATTTTGTCATGCATTCTTTCATTCAATTACTCCTCTTTCTAAGAAAGCTGACTCCCAGTTACCTACAAAATATAATAACATGAGTTTAAAATAATAATAATAATGATGCATGCCTATTTCTTGGTTCCAATCTTCTGCTTTCCTCTTGTTGTTTTATCCAGAGGAAACACAGATTTTCCCAGACATATAAAGCAGTTTCACACCTCATAATTTTACTCAGGCTCTGACCTTTGCCTGAAGTAACCACCTCCCTGGTCTAATTCATTCTCTCATTTAACAAATATTTATTGAGGGTCTATTATTTGTCAGCTTCTAATGAAGGCACTAAGGTTATAGCTGTGAACAACACAGACAAGGTCTCTGATTCCACACAGCATACAACCATGAGTAGAAAAACAGCAATAAACAAGTAGGTAAATATACAAACAAGGTGATTTTAGACAATTAAATGCCATAAAGGAAATAAACAGTTGATTATTTTAGAGTTGCTCAGGAGTTGGAGGAAGGAGGGATGCTTCAATAGAGCCATCAGGAAAGACCTGTTTTAAGGAAGCAGCAGTGAACCTGAGACCTAAAATTTCAAAAAAAAAAAAAAAAATTATCATTGGAAAACAGAAAAGAAGACACTGCAAGCTAAAGAAATAGCAAGTGGGAATGGCCTGGACTGGTGTATGTGTTTTCTATTGCTGCCATAAAAATGTGACATAAAACACTAATGTATCATCTTATATCAGAAATCTGACATGGATCTCATTGGAATAAAATCAAAGTGTTAGCAGGGCTGCATTCCTTCTTAGAGGTGCTTGGGGAAAATATTTTCTTGTTTTTTGAACTTTCAGAAGTTATCTGCATTCCTTGTCTTGTGGCCTCTTCCTCCATCTTCAAAGTCAACAGCATAGCATATCCCTGACATGTCTTTGTTGTCATGTTTTTCCCTGACTATGGCCTGGAAAGGACTTTTAAGAACCCATGTGACAACATTGGGCCCATCTGAATATTCCAGGATAATTTCCCTCATCTCAAGGTCTTTAATAACATAGCCAAGTCCTTTCTGATGTATAATGTAACATACTCACAGGTTCTAGGGATCGGGACATGAGCATCTTTGGTTGCTATTTTTCTTACTACCATAGATAGAAATAAACTTTGATTGTATAAAAATAGGCAGAAAGCCATTATGGCTGGCATGATATGATATAAGATTGGACATAAGGTTTATCCTTCATTCCTTGTTGGTCATGGGAAGGAATTCAAATTTTTTTTTCCTAAATGCAAGGAGAAATCAACAAAGCATTGTTGTACAAACAAATGACATGCTCTAATATGCTAATTTTCAAAAGATCTGTTGGCATGTGAGAAACATATTATGTGAAGGCAAAGATAGAAGTGGGGACACCAGTTAGAAGTACTTTTAGTCCAAATGGGAAATAATGGAGTCCTAAGAAAGGACAGTGGAAATAGAAAGAAGCAGAAAGATTCAGGATATATTTTGGAAATAAAATTTCTGCTGGATTATGAAGAGCTAGACAAAAATGAGAAGCTGAGGAGGCCACTTCTGCTGACTGAGTGGATGATACAGCTGGCAAAGCTCAACTGTTGCCTCTTCTGACAAACAGGTCTGCTCCTTCATAAAACCCACCACCGTGTTCTGAGTAGACCTCTGTTAACATCACACTATATTTACATGTCTGTTTCCCTTGTCATATTGAAAATTTCCTGAGATTAAAGACATTGTTGGGTACTTTATATTTGCTCAATAGCTATTTGTTGAACATACATTGTTTGATAAGGAATCAATAGAACATGATGATTAGATGACCATGAGATGAGTGGCTGTGAACATAAATAAGTATGATTCCAAGGTTTCAGTCCTAGAGAACCAGGAAAATGATTGCCCTAGAGAAAGAAATATCTAAACAAGGAGGAGAAACTAGTAATAAAGTAGGAGAGCACCGAAATGATTAGGTGCATCTGTGCACATACATGCTTTGAAATAGTAAACCATAATCTTTTTTATTCCTTAAGAGATGGGGTCTTGCTTTCTTGCCCAGGTTGGAGTGCAGTAGCATGATCACAGCTCACTGCATCCTCAAACTCCTTGGCTCAAGGGATCCTCCTGCATCAGCCTCCTGGGCATGCACCACCACAATCAGCTATTTATTTAAATTTTTTTGTAGAGACAGATCTCTCCATCTTTCCCAGGCTGGTTTTGAATTCCTGGGCTCAAGCAATCCTCCTGCCTCGGCCTCCCAAAGTGCTGGGATTACAGACATAAGCCACCTTGCTAAGCCAACAAACCATAATTTTTGAACAGAAAAAGATTGTATATTATGAATATACTTTTTTCTCACTGAAGGCACTATGAAAATGATAACCAGAACAACAACAATAATAATGGTTAGAATTTATTTAGTACTTACTATGTGTCAAATACTATGTAAGCACTTTATATGTATTAACTAATTTAATCCTAAAATTGATGCTGTGGGGTGTTATTATCTTTCCTAGTCTGCAGATGAGGAAGGAAATCGAGGCTAGTAGAAGGAACTAATTTGTATCAAATTACACACCAAGGAATAACTATTAATAAATCCTGCTCTGAAATCCTGGCTGCACAGTTTTTTCTCTTAACAAGGAAGTTCAAAGAAATTATATGATGTTTATTTTCTTAGCTTAAGCTCTATCACTGCTCTAAAAAAATTACAATATTGGGAGAATCACTCAAAATGTCTTTATAATATTTTTCCAAGGAAAACAAATGTCTGTACCAATGAATTTAATTATCAATGCTATCTATATCCAAACTTTATAAATATGTTACCTCTATCTGAAAATCTCTGCTGAAAATATGTCTTTAACATTAAGACATTATTAGAGGTATTTCCATTTTTGTGTTAGAAATTTATACCTTCATTTAACAATCTTAGATATGAATTTTCATTGTAATCTGAATACTTATATTTTAGCTTAGTCATATTTTGAGAAAAAATTTGCATTTTACATTTTAGAATATTGTGCTGTTTCCTAAGGCATCAATCATTACATTTAGAGATGATGGAGAATACTGTGAGCCAAGATCATAAATAATATGAGAGCTTGGCTTGTGCAGCACTCTTCTCTTTACATACTACTCGAGCTCACACATACTCTTTGAGACTTACAATAACCGAGTGAAATAATATGCACTAAGATGACTGCTCCCATTTTACATTGAGATTCGAGAGATTAAGTTGTCAGAAGTTACACAATGTAATGAATGGCCTCTTATATTGGTTTACAAGACCTAGCACCCTATCCACTGTACCTTAATAATTAAACTGCAATTCAAATTTTATGAACTACAAAGATAGCAACAAAAATGTCTACAGATATGTGGTGGTTATGAACAAGACAGAGTCCAAATGCTGGCCCCACCACTTACTAGCTGAGTGATGAATAAAAAATCACACATCTTTTCTGCATTTTAGTTTCCTCATCTGCAAAATAGGGATAAGGATATTACCTACATCATTGGTAAATGTTGTACTAAATGAGTTGAAAATTGTAAAACTCTTAGAACAATTTCTGTCATAGAGGTAATATTACATAAATGCTGATTAAATAAAAATAAATTATGTTAGCCTTTCTTCTAAAAAACCCCATTTAATTTATCATGAGTTTAAAATGTCACTATTAAAATTTGCTTAAGCATCAAAAACTCAGGTTAACTAGAGGAAGTTTAATCATGTACCACACTATGCTCCACTCACCCTCTCATTCTGTTTTTTTTTTTTTCTGTTGTATTATGTTTATTGAAATAGTTTACAAAATTACATCTTTTTAGGTGTTTACAAAAATTACATCTTTTTAGGTGTACAGTTCTTTGAGTTTTAACAAATGGCACCAAAGACCTCCTATGCCAAATGAGTATGCTATGCTCCATGGCCTGCTTTTAAAAATTTAAAGGCCTAAGAGTCTGGTTGTGTCTCAACAAATAACGAGTCATTCAGCTCATCATCATACAATCATGGGACTGTTATTACAATTTATATGATTCTTTTTCACTTCAGAAAGTTCCACCATTTGGAGTCAATCTCTTTCTTCCATTCCCATCCCTGGCACCACTGATCTGGTTTCTATTTCTTTAGTTTACCTTTCTATGTTATATAAATGAACTCACACCATATGCAGCCTTTTGTGTCTGATTCCAAGATCCATCCATGCTGTTGCATGTATAAGCAGTTCATTCCTTTTCTTAAAGCTTTTATGTTTACATTTTAGAAATTTATTTCCTCATTCTTAACCATTCATCCATTAGTTATTTTTTAAGCCTAATAAATCTTGAAACATGGATGACTGTTTGTATTGGAATAGACAATTCTCTGTAGCTAAATTGAGAGTCCATGAGTCAAGGCTTCCCTTGAGGAAAGCTTTTTAAATGACAGGACTAGACACAGGCTACAAAGGGGAAATTGTCCAGAAATGCAATGGCACCAAAGACCTCCTATACCAAATGAGTGTGCTATGCTCCACGTCCTGCTTTGAAAAAGTTAAAAGCCTAAGAGTCTGGTTGTGTCTCAACAAATAAGGAGTCATTCAGCTCATCAGGATCTGAGTTCTAGCATTGTTCAGTTGACAATTATGTGGCAGTTAGAGGTCTGGGAAATGTGTCTTTTCTTGGTATGGAGAGAGCAGTACAAGGCAGGGAAGTCAAAGTGATACATTTTTTCATATTCAGTAAGTCTGTCAGTGTTTTGTTTAATACTTTAAAGACTTCTGTGTGTTAGAGAAAACTATCTCTTCTACTCCTTCAGTAAAATCAATTCTGTTTTGTAGATTTATAGAATTTTCTGTCTTCGAGAGATGAAAGGAGTTTTTTTACAAATTGGCCCTTGAGAGAAAAATATAATTTTATATAAATCTGCTATTTTAAGTACCATTTCAGTTGTATTTTTGTTTTACAATGTATTTTTGTGTCTAGTATTTGAATGAAATAATTGCACTAGCTCTCAACATGCCAAAATAATTCAATACCAGATTATTTGAAAATGCTTTTTAAGAAAATCTGAGTAATAAAAGTATTTATCCCTATCTACTTCTCCTGATATAGATGCATTAAATGGGAAATGGCCAGCAGTGATCAAGTCTTGATTAATACTGAAAAGCAGAAGCTTGTGCTTACAATCACTGCCATCACAATTCTTTATAGTATGTAAATACTTTAATAATCATGAAGCTAAAATGGCATTATTGATTTAAAAATATATGATGCCCTTGTAATTCCAGTTATTTGGGAGGCCAAGGCAGAAGAATCACTTGAGGCCAGGAGTTAGAGACCAGCCTGAGCAACATAATGAGACCCTAACTCTAAAAAAAATAATAATCATCATCATAATAAAATAAATGAGGCAGGCATGGTGGTGTATGTCTGCAGTTCCAGCTACTAGGGAGGCTGAGGACCACTTGAGCCCAGGAATTTGAAGTTGCAATGAGCTATGATCATGCCACTGCACTCCAGCCTGGGTAACAGAGCAAGACTCTGTCTCTTAAGTAAAAAAGAAAATATGTGTGTGTGTATATATACAATTCATTTGAATTAGAATTTCTATTTAAATATCTTCAAGTAATCAATGAGTTCACATTGGTGTAAATACACAAATACTCATTAAGAAAAGCTCTGACCACAGCAATTGAAGTAGTAATTATATATTAAAGTGTAGTCAGTATATAGCCAAGTTTTTCATCACAAGGACCCACGCATTAATTATACTGCTTAGAAATCAGCAGGAATACGTACATTTGGCACTAATTATTATTAAATTAAAACATGTACATATCCATTCACTAAAATATACATGCAAAAAAGAGTTAGTGAAGGAGTAATTCATAAACTTGATTTTGAATATGTTCTTAAATTATTGCATCTACATCTGAGTCCTTCTTGACACCCAAAGGTGTCAAGGATCCTGTGAACAGTTACTACAAAAAAGAGGAGTCATTCTTAATACACAGTAAATACTAAAGCAGGTTTCATTCACCAGTTGGAGAGTGTGCTATTTTAGTGGTTTTTTAAAGTATGTGAGTGATATCATCTCATGAGATTTGGAGGAACACATGGATTTCATTTTGTTGTTTTACAGAGACTTACTTTTGTTTTCTCTGGAATAACTGCAATCAGAAGATATTATTGGATGAGAGAGATTTTATAAATGTGCCTTGTCTTCCCTTTCAGCATCATCTTCAGTTCCGTCATTTTAGAATGAAAGGAATCTTGAAAAGCCATAAATACAATACACAGCTAAAACACTCAAGGGATACTTAGAACATTTGGCAATTTGTCTCCCTGTTAATTTACTTAAAAAAAATTTATATTTATTTGTAAGAAGAGTTATTTTATTAATTTAGGCTTGTAATCAATCTCTAAGGCCCAGCAGTTGGCTCCAGAAACCATAATGTACTTAATTTCTTAGATTTTTCCTGTATTCTCAATTTTTATAAATCTATTAAAAACTCTCCAAATAATTTGGACATTGAAATTATCAGTAGCAGGAAGAATTAAGGAATTACTGTACTCCTAACGCACGAGCATCAGCCATCATACCCTTGTTTCAAATGTGACTTATTCGTCCTAATATGCTCATCCTACTTAAGATGGGGTTTTGATTTCAAAAATTATATGATCTATATGCAAATCAATGTAATGCACATTGTTAGAGAGATGACTTTGAGAATGCAAATATGTACAGGACATAGTCCTGGCACACCAAGGGCTTACATGGTTTGGTGGTAATAGATGCAATCTAACACATAATAAAGGAATGAATCCCATGATACAAACACAGAGAACAAAAGGAGAACAGGGTATGGTAAAAGGACTTGAAGTCACAAGGAATCTGGAAAGAAACTCTGGATATGACAGGATTTAAGCAGAGCTTCAGAATATGCATAGCACTCCAACAGAGATGCCTGAAGGGAGATTAGGGAAACCATAAACAAAACAAAACAAACAAACAAACAGAACACCACTCAGGTGTCTTAAGGAAATTGTTAGTAGCCTAGCAGAGTTAAAACATAGGTGACTCAAGTCCACAACAGCAGGGACTAAAAATCTAATATTTTCAAATTCTAAAAGGAAAGCATGTTTAATTTACAGTAAAGGAGATAGGAAAAATGCCAGGAAATATTTTAAAAGCTAACTGCAATAGGCTGGGTACGGTGGCTCAAGTCTGTAGTCCCAGCACTTTCGGAGGCTAAAGGTGAATCACCTGAGGTCAGGAGTTCCTGACCAGCTGACCAACATGTTGAAACCCTGTCACTACTAAAAACACAAAAATTAGCCAGGCATGGTGTTGGGTGCCTGTAGTCTCCGCTACTTGGGAGGCTGAGACACAAGAATCACTTGAACCTGGGAGGCAAAGATTTCAGTGAGCTGAGATTGCACCACTGCACTCCTGCCTGAGTGACAGAGGGAGACTCCATCTCAATAAATAAATAAATAAATAAATCAAGCAAGCTAACTGCAATAAATCTTAATCTTAACAACTTTTGTCTTTTAATGATCTAGGCAGTATTTCCAGATAATTTATGTATTTATAATTATATTTCAGAGTACTTTAATTTTTTTATGATTTTACTAAGCTAATAAACGACTGAACTGGATTCTTCAGGATGCTATGTCTTGATGGATGCACATAGAGATGATTTTTTATGAGTTTACTAAGCTAATAAACTACTAAACTGGATTCTTCAGGATGCTATGTCTTGATGGATGCACAATAATGTCCCCATATCTTTACTCTTGTAGAAAAGAAAGAAAGAAGGAAAGAAGGAAAGGAGAGAAAGAGAGAAAGAGAAAGAAAGAAAGAAAGAAAGAAGAAAGAAAGAAAGAAAGCACTTCTACTACTCTGCATGGTTTATTTATTGTAGAACCACACCCATATATTTGCTTCCAAAAGAAGACATAGCTCAAGAAAAAATGTGGATGAATCAGTAACCATACATAGATGTGAATTCTGCTTTTCACATAACAACTTCAACCTATCTTCCAGCTCATACCAAAGTAGTCATCCTTTTCAGCAGCCTGTGTCAACATAGCAGAGAAGTGGAAAATACACATAGGTAGGTCCCTCATTTGTTTAAATCTGTGAGGGTTACCAGATCTTTAAAGCAAAAAGCTTTACTTTAAAGACAACATATAGTTCTAAATTCTAAATCCTGAAGAAAAGGAAATAAATATCTACTATAATCAAAGTAATTTTAAGTTTTAAAAAAGGAAACAAAAACTAGTCTTGTCTCATTGTGTCATTAACAACTTGAAGTGTGATATTTCTGAAAGGAGTATTCTACAGAATATTCTCCTTGGAAGTAGGTCTTTGGGAAACATGAATTTTGTTCATGAAAGCCTCTCACTAACCACTTTATATGAGGACAACGCCATAGGTCCTTTAAGTCCAATTTCTTATTTGCAAAATGCAATGGTAAAAGCCCTTTAATATTTCTGAGTATTGTTTCAGGAACTATTCATGAATAAGTTTTGTAAATTCTTTAAATTAATAAAGCATGTTGTCATTCTTATTACTTTACTTATTTTACCTACATATAAAGAGTGATTCGATAGGCCCCTTCCAGATGCTGGCCCCTTGATCTTGGATTTTCCAGCCTCCAGACTCAGGAGCTAATAAATATCTGATCATTATAAATTACCCAGTCTCAGGTATTTAGTTTTAGTAGCACAAAACAGACTAAGAAATCAGTGAGCAATGCACTGTTGCTTGGTTTGGCAGGGTTCCCTTCAAACTGTCTAAACTCAGAAAGATTTTCCAACTTGAATATTGATCTAACAGGATGAACTAAAAGGAGAACAAGTTTGGAGAGAAAGAAAAAGAAAGAATAATGAGGAAGACAGTCCAATATCCTTCTGGGAAAAAAAATAGACATTTCATTTGCTTAAAAGTAATATACAAAATCAAAATACTATTTATTTACCACTTATGATCATAAGAGTTTCAAATACATATACTATAAATGATCTTTTTTGATTGAATGGCAATAGCAAAAATGACATGTGTTGATCCTAAATTTTTGTTTTGAAATTGCAAAGGACTTTCACAACAACACCCCACTGAACTGTCTCAACTGAAATGGGTGGCACAAACTTCATTTTATAGATAACATTTACCTAAGAGGGATTAAATAACATGCAAAAATTATACAAGTAGTGAGTAAATCACTCAGGACTCAAACCCAGATCTTCCTCTACTCCAGAGAAGGCCATAAGCACCCTTAGATGCTCCCAAGACAGCATTTTCTGGGGGAGAGAGGATAAGTTTATGAGATTCTTCCTTTTCCAACTACATATCTGCATAATGCCAGATCTTAGTGCATACTTTAACCATAAAAATTTATGGCAACAGATTAAAATCAGATGCAATCATGAGAATCCTGCTGTATTCTATTAAGCCAGATACTAAAGAGATTTTCAAAAATAATGCCACTCTTCTAATCAATTTTTGGTTTCAATAAATATAGTTATTTTCATAAAATGCATTATTTATGTTTTACATATATCCATATGTAATGGATATATTGTTATTATTTTAATAAATTAATAAATGTTTAGAAGTCTTTCATTTTTAATTTCTAAATGGTAAATGCCAATAGATATAATCCACCACAAAAAGTTATTTGGGTTCTTCAATAATTTTAAGAGTACAAAGGGTTCCTGATACCAAAACAAAAGTCTGACAAATACTGCTCTACACTATGGTCCAAGCAAGTCTATTTCTCATCTACATTTTTAATATAGCATTAGTTTTCAAGTTTAACAAAACAGCACATGCCTTTCTCTCACCCCTAGAAAAGGGCTAATGCAGAAAATATTTAAAAAATCATTTGACTAACAAACCCACCACTGTAATATAATCATTGTTAACATTTACAACATTTATTTCTCTCTGAGATTTCTTTCTCACTTAAGAATACATTTTACATGTAATCTCTTGCTTCACATACTGCTTTTTTCCAATTAACACTGTGCAAGGACTATTTAATGTATGATGCTACAAATCCTATGTACAGGTCTTTTAATGGCTGTATAATATTTTAATTTGTATCTATAATTTATTTGGTCACTCCCCAGTTGTTAAATTCTTAAGCTCTACCCTAATTTAAAATATTATAAATAGGAGTGGTGAGAAAGGGCATCCTTTTTTTGTGCTATATTTCAACAGGAATGCTGCTAGCTCTTGCCCATTCAGTAAGATACTGGCTATGGATTTGTCATAAATAGCTCTTATTATTTTGAAATAAGTTCCATCAATACCTATTTTATTGAGAGACTTTAACATGAAGGGATGTTGAATTTTATCAAAGGCCTTTTCTGCATCTATTGAGATGACTGTATGGTTTTTGTCATTGGTTCTCATTACATGATGTATTACATTTATTTATTTGTGTATGTGGAAACAGCCTGGCATCCCAGGGATGAACATAGTACTGAAAGTTCTGGCCAGGGCAATCAGGCAAGAAAAATAAGTGAAAAGTATTCAAACTGGAAGAGATTAAGTGAAATTGATCTGTTTTCTATTTAGAAACCCCATTGTCTCAGCCCCAAAACTCAAGCTGATAAGCCACTTCAGCAAAGTCTCAGGATACAAAATCAGGGCACAAAAATCACAAGCGTTCCTATATACCAAAAATAGAAAAGCAGACAGTCAAATCATGAATGAACTCCCATCACAATTGCTACAAATAAAATACCTAGGAATACAGCTACAAAGAATGTGAAGAACCTCTTCAAGGAGAACTACAAACCGTTACTTAAGAAAGTTCAACCATTGTGGAAGACAGTGTGGCGATTCCTCAAGGACCTAGAAATAGAAATTCCATTTGACCCAGCAATCCCATTACTGGGTATATATCCAAAGGATTATAAATCGTTCTACTATAAGGACACATGCACACGAATGTTCATTGCAGCACAGTTTACAATAGCAAAGACCTGGAACCAACCCAAATACCCATCGATGATAGACTGGACAGGAAAAATGTGGCACATATACACCATGGAATATTATGCAGCCATCAAAAACGATGAGTTCGCGTCCTTTGTAAGGACATGGATGAACCTGGAAACCATCATTCTCAGCAAACTGACACAAGAACACAAAATCAAACTTCGCATGTTTTCACTCATAGATGGGTGTTGAACAATGGGAACACATGGACACAGGGGGAGGAGCACTATACACTGGGGTTTGTTGGAGGGGAGTTGGGGGGACAGTGGGAGGTGGGGAGTAGGGGAGAGATAGCATGGGGAGAAATGCCACATATAGGTGAAGGGGAGGAAGGCAGCAAATCACAATGCCACGTATGCACTATACAACAATCTTGCATGTTTTTCACATGTACCCCAAAACTTAAAATGCAATAAAAAATTAAAAAAAATAAAAAAAAGAAAATAAGAGACAACACAAACAAATGGAAAAGAATTCCATCCTCATGGATAGGAAGAATCAATATCGTGAAAATGGCCATATTGCCCAAAGTAATTCATTGATTCAATGCTATTCCCATCAAACTACCATTGACATTCTACACAGAAGTGGAAAAAACTACTTTAAATTTTATACAGAACCAAATAAGTGCCTGTATAGACAAGACATTCCTAAGCAAAAAGAACAAAGCTGGAGGCATCATGCTACCTGACTTCAAACTATGCTATAAGTCTACAGTAACCAAAACAGCATGCTACTGGTACCAAAAAAGACATATTGACTAATGGAACAGAACAGAGACCTCAGAAATAACACCATACATCTATAACCATCTGATCTTCAACAAACCTGGCAAAAATAAGCAATGGAGAAAGGATCTCCTATTCAATAAATGGTGCTGGAAAAACTGGCTGACCATATGAAGAAAACTGAAACTGGACCTCTTCCTTATACCTTATACAAAAATTAACTCAAGATAGATTAAAGACTTAAATGTAAAACCCTAAACCATAAAAATCCTAGAAGAAAACCTAGGAAATACCATTCAGGACATAGGCATGGGCAAAGACTTCATGATGAAAATGCCAAAAGCAATTGTAACAAAAGCAAAAATTGACAAATGGGATCTAATTAAACTAAAGAGCTTCTGCACAGCAAAAGAAACTAACACCAGAGTCAACAAGCAACCCATAGAATGGGAGAAAATTTTTGCAATCTATCCATCTGACAAATGTCTAATATCCAGAATCTACAAGGAACTTAAACAAATTTACAAGAAAAAAAAAACAGACAACCACATCAAAAAATAGGCAAAGGATATAAGCAGACGAAAAGAAGACATATATTCGGCCAACAAACATATGAAAAAAAGCTCAACATCACTGATCATTAGAGAAATGCAAATCAAAACCACAATGAGACACCATTTCATGACAGTCAGAATGGCAATTATTAAAAAGTCAAGAAACAATAGATGCTGATGAGGCTATGTAGGAACACTTTTACACTCTTGGTGGGAATGTAAATTAGTTCAACCATTATGGAAGACAGTATGGTGATTCCTCAAGGATCTAGAACCAGAAAACCATCTAACCCAGCAATCCCATTACCAGGTATATGACCAAAGGAATGTAAGGTATTCTACTACAAAGACACATGCACACATACATTTATTGCAGCACAATTTACAATAGCAAAGACATGGAACCAACACAAATGTTTATCAATGATAGACTGGACAAAGAAAATGTGGTGCATATACACCATGGAATACTATGCAGTCGTAAAAAGAAATGAGATCATATCCTTTGCAGGGACATGGATGAAGGTGGAAACCTTCATCCTCAGCAAACTACATGGGAACAGAAAACAAAACACCATCTGTTCTCCCTCATAAGTGGGAGTTGAACAACGAGAACACATGTACACAGGGAGGGGAAAAAGACACACTGGGGCCAGTCGAGGTGTGAAGGAACAATGGGAGGGAGAGTATTAGGACAAATAGCTAACACATGCAGGGCTTAAAACCTAGATGATAGGTTGATAGGTGCAGCAAACCACCATGGCACATATATACTTACGTAACAAACCTATATATGCTGTACTTGTATCCCAGAACTTAAAGTAAAATTTAAAATTAATTAATTAAATATTACAAATAATGGAAGGTGGAAAGAGTTTCTAGTGTAATTCCCTGTTTCTGGGTGGTAGATGAAGGCACACAGAAGAACTTGTATGCTTTGTTGTGGCTAAGGAAGGATTTGCTAAAGTGACTAAATTGGCTTTAAAATAATGTCCATTTAGGTTTATTTATTCTACAAATGATCGTTAAGCTAAGATTCAAATGACAAAAAAGTAGCCAACTGTGAGAAATTCCAGGGAAGAAAACTCCAGCAAAACTATATACAAATGCATGCAGGCAGGATCTGCTTGATATCTTTAAGGAATAGAGATGACCAGTGTGGCCAGATGCTTCAAATTAATATTTTCCTCTTACATAGCAAATTTTCTCATAGGCTCTTGTTTTTCATTCTGTTACTTTAACCTTTAATATAATACATATTTAGATCTAGGAGTATATTATGCTACCTGAAGAAGAGTATGTTACTCTTTATCTTGCCCATTTTCCACCTGAATACTGGTAGAATGAATACATAGGATTTGTTAACTTAATATAATAAATATAAAGATATATAAAGACAACTAAAATATTAAAATAATTAATGGGCTGACAAGTACAGAACCTAATCTGGCAATCGTTTATGTTTTGCAGTACTGTTGGAGTAAAGTGGGATCTCTTATCTCTACTCAGTGATTATTTGATTGTAAGCAAAAGACCTTATAAAACCAAATATAATTTATCTTTAACTGGATGGGATATGAATAGCAAAAGAGGAGACATACAGTAGAAGGTACCACTTTTTGAAAAAATCCAGTGGTGAAGAAAAGACAGGGTAGAAAGTTTGGTACAGAGAAGGGATGGACAAGAAAAAGTTGTATTTGTTGGTTTCAGACATGATGAACAGAGCCATTTATCAGATACCTTCATTAGTGATATATCTGAGAAATCAATGTAATCAATTTCTGGATACAGAAATTGTTTTCATAATAGTGAAAATGTGAAGTTAATAGTGTAAAAATCAACTCTGTCCCTGCCTCTGTAAAACATATGTAAGTTTTCATTTTGAGAGATATAGTAAAGTAATAATAATATGCAATTATTGGAAATGATGGTCAACATCAAGCCACCATTTCTCAATCTGAAATGTAAACTAAAAACTTTTCTCAGTGACAGTCACTTGTTTCATTTCTTCAATTCCAAGTTGGGAAGCAAAAGAAAGTTAATAATTTTTATTTTCAGACTAATTCTACTTTAATTTACAATTTTTTTCATCAACCAGGTTATGTATTCACTCATTCAACCATGCAAATATTTCCTTCCCTAAAATTCTATAACACTTGCTAACCTAAATTGTTAATTCCTCACATTTCATATGCTAGTGTGTACTATTATTTGTCCTTTCATATGATTATGTTTATCGCCTCAGTACACTATTGCTCCTTACAAGGAAAAGTCAAAACTAAACCTTTTTGAAACTTTATGTGAGCTGGATTCTAATAAATATGAATAACTGGTCAGTATATGATCAAAAAGAATGCTGGGCACTTCATTAATTCTATTCATGTTTAGCAAAGATTTGTATAACCTATATCTAAATAGTAATTAAAAACTTAAACATAAAAGTACATGACTATTGCCAAAAAGGGAGATGTATCATGGAATAAGGTTATAATTATCTATAGAGTAAAATTTATAAAGATATAATACCTTTTAGTTAAGAGCTTTAATTGTTTAGAGGGAAATGAAGCATTTATTAAAGTTACAATAGCATATAAAAAAGTCCATCATACTTTTGAAAGCTCTTAACTAGGCACAAGAGTGAAAAAAAGGCATGGTCACACCCACTACAGGCAAACACATGTTCATAACCAAAGCAGAAAGGGACATAGGGGGCTGATGGTGAGTATTCTCTTCAAAAGCTTTATCTTCTCTTTAAAATCTAGAACAGCCCACAAAGTTGTTTGTTTAAGTCATCCAATCACCAAGCTGTACTGTGACTAATCAAAAAGTAAAATAAAAATCAGAACCCTAAGAATCAAGTTATGAAAGCTTGTACAATTCGAAGTTCTAATTTTGTAAAAATACAGCTAAACAAAATTTTCTACAGATAAAATATAATAAATTCCCAAAGGAAGCAATGTAAGTATACTTGGTTTTCTCATTTTACTGCAGCAGACTTATTCTCCATCCTTCTTTGTACATCACTATATCCTACAAATTGACCATTACAGGTTGCATCAACAGCCACTCTTGTTCTCTGGCTTTTTATTGGGGTTAGGCCAATGGAAAGTACAGTAGGGGATTGAAAGGCAGGAAGAGAATGACGACAGGGCACTGATTCTCCCAATCCCCGCCTGCCTGCTGTGGTTAGAGAGTGGCTACCGTCCAGTGAAGTAGCTTTTTCCTACAGTTACATCTCCACAGATTTCAATAACTTCTCTCTTCCTTGCACCTTCAGGCTCAAGAGTAATAAAGGAAGGCCCTGGGTTCCCTTTTTGGTCTTACTTTGATGGCATAAATAATAAACTTGATGGTATAAATAATAAACTAAACAACAAATCCAAATTAAGAGCTGGAGAAGAGGGAGGCAGAAAGAAGATGAAATGTACTAATTTTCACATCTTTCATTGTTCAAAGTTGTTAGATAATACCTCAAAATAAATATGGAACTAGAGGGCTTTCAACTTCTGACAAGAAAGTAGGAAACTGATAAGTGAATTACTCCCAGCTTAATAATAATTAAATGCCACATAATCTTCAAAATTATAATTTTTCCTTAACCCAGAAAAAGTTTAGGTTATATGGTAGCTAAGTAAGTTGGATTCTAACAACATGGGAAGAAGATGGGACTGCAATACCAATGGAAGGAAAAGAGAGAGAATGGAACAGAAAAAAAATACTTGAAGAGATAATGACCAAGAGTCTTCCCAAAATAATAAAATATACTGATTCAAGTACCTCAGAAAAAGCCAAGCAGAATAAATACCAAAGACAAAACAACTACTTATATATTTATACTCCTGAAAGCCTTTTTTAAAAAAAGAAATCTTTAACACAGTCAGAATTAAGAGATATAATACATAATGAGGGGGAAAGAATCATATGAAATTTCTTATCAGAAACATGGCAAAACAGACCAATGGACACCACCTTTGAAGAACTGAAATAATAAAACAATGTCAATAAAAAATTATTTACCGAGCAAGCTACCTTTCAAAATTAAGAAGAAATATTTCTTTAATACAAACAATAACTAATTTAATTCCCTACTGGCAGCCCTGTACTACAAGAAATGTTAAACATAGTTCTTCAGACAAAAGAAATATGATGGAAACCTGGATCTACACACACAAATATAACATCTTTGGAAATAGTTAAGGTGAAAGTAAATATTTTATTTTAAAAACAAAAAAGACTGTATTATTTTTACTCTAAAATATAATTGAATCTCTAAAGCAACAATACTTGCAATTATAGCATATAAAAAGTTAATTATATGATAAAAGTAGCACAAGATGTGAAAAGGAATTGAAAAATTACTGTGCAGAGGTTTAACAATATATATGATGGTTGACCTTCATCAAAAATGCATATCCTAAAGCCTAGGGCAACCACTAACTAAATATTAAAAAGAGGTTTTAATGATAAGTCCATAATGAAGATTAAAATGAAATAATACAAAATACTTAGTTAATCCAAAGGAGGCATACTCAACATAGTTAGAGAGAAAATTCAAAAACTGAAAGATATAAGTTAAGAAAATATACAGAATACAACACAGGAAAGCAATAAGATGAGAAACATGAAAGGCACAAGAAGTAACAGAGATTAGAGTACACAGTACTAGCAAATATCTAATTAGAGTGCTCGAAGGAGGGAATCAAGAAAAAGGAAAAGAGATTTTCAAAAAGATAATGGCTAATAATTTTCCTAAGTTTGAAATTATCTTGATCCTAAAGTTAGAGAAATGTAAAAAAACCTAAGAAGGGTAAATGAAAATAAAATAATCAATGAACACATTGCATTGAAACAGCAGCACATCAAAGTATTATAAAAACCGCATGAGGAAAATAAAAACAAATATCTGTGAAAGGAACAACAAATAAGCTAAGGACTAATTTCTCAACAACAATAAAAATTAGAAGGCAGTGGAATTCTCAAGAGATATGGTTAAGGAAGGAAAAGTTATCTTGGAAAAAATATCTGAGGTACAAAAGGAAAACACAAGCAAGGAAAAGTGATATGCATATAGGTAAATCCAAATAATCCACTGATCTTATAAAACATTTTTAAATCTAGTGTGTTAATAAAAATAATATAAAACTAAAATTATATATTATATATGCACATATGATAATAAATGCATATGCACAGAGTTTGAGGAGCATTTTAAGCTCCTGTTTTAGTTGGTAAGAGATTAAAGATATTATTTTTAGGCTGCTAATTTTAATATGCCGGTTAAAATAACTAGGATAATAATTAAAAGAATAAAAATTAAATGCAAAAAATACAATCTAGCGGGGGGGGGGGAAGAAAACAATGTGAACAGTAAACAAACTGCACTAAACCCCTCCCTGCAAAAGCAAGAGAGTAGGAAATAGGAAAAGAGAAAAAGCAGAATAAATCAAAAGAATAAAATGCAACGTTAAATGTAATTCACAGAAAATATAAATAAATGGAATTATGCAGCTAAAAGCAACAGATTGTCAGACCAGCAATAGACTGTTCAGAATTCTCATGTGTTGAGAAAAGACAGGAGTTGGAATGAATGAAAGAGAGATGTGGAGACTGGAATAACCTTGACTTACTGAAGAAGCAATAAGTAAACTGGTCAGATGTGGCAGAGTCTTCACATTCAGAAGTAGTAGAAATCAATTTCTCCAGGTTTAGAATTCATGTGGTAGAAAACTGTGAGCTACTGAGCAAAAGAAAGAAATGATAATGGTAGTACATAAGCATGGAGGGTTCGAGTGTGAGATTCCACAACTCACCCTGAGGAAGATAATACACTCACTATAGGCATGATGAATTTGAGAATCATCTTTAAAACCATTATCTTTGTTGGCAAGACAGTAGAGATGGAGATAAGAGGATAGAAAAGTGGAATCAGAGACATAAAACTCATTTATTAACCTTTTCTAGTTATCAATTTTGATCATTTGATTTCACTACTTATTACACTTAAACTTTCTAATCTGAAAATAAAGTTATTTATTCTTCAAAAGAGTTCTGCTTAACAGCCCACTCTCCCAGAATGATACGAATACTGATATATTTCAAACCCCTCTTCTGCTAAGTATTTTTTCCTATAGTAGAATAGAAATGCATTAAAATGCTAAGAATAAAATTCAAGTTCAGTTACTTTCCACTGGTACAGATAAAATATAAACCTGTAATGGAGGCCTTTAATGTATATTTTGGAAAGAAAAGAAAAGATGAGTACTTCAAACATATGCACAGGTCAAGGAAATACAATAAGGCTATATCATGACCATAATATAACTGTCCTACCTTATTTCTTTGCACCCTCCCAAATCTAAAAGTGGCATTCCTTTCAAGTTTTAGCCAAAAAAGCATAGAATGAACTTAAATACAATGTAGTCAAGAACCAAACACCATAACTCTAACTTATAATCAACACACCCATCCCATAAATACAGGAGAAACTCTAGTGGAGTGGTAGAATTACAGGGAGCAGACCAGTATTTGCTTTGGCAGATGTGGAGTCTGTGCAAATAGGAACACAGCTGTATGCAGAATATTTTAGTGTTTCTAAAACTGCTGAATTAGACATAAAGAAATACCCAAAGTTGCAATGTATCAGCAAGTTTACAGAACAAAGTGCCATTTTGATATTTAAAATTTTTTTTTACAGAATCTGTCATCTGTACCAAGCATTTTTGTCACCTTGTTAGTTGTAATGCAAAACTTCCAGCTTCATGGTCGCAGCCACACCCTACTTACATGGTTACAGTTCTCTTCTTACTTTAGAGGATTTATTATTTTTCACAAGTATATTGCAAACTCCAGAGGAACTGGTGACTATTTAGCCTAAAAGAGACTTAATTAAATATATAATTAGTAACATATGTGTGAAAATTTCAATTAAAGTGAAATATCTCACACTGAAGTTCAGAAAAGCAATGCTAGAAAATCACTGAGAATAAAATTGGAGCACTTAGTCTATAACTTTTCCTGTCTAAGAATGAAGCATTTTTACATAAAGCTCTTTGAATTCCCCAATTTAGTAAATTATGCTATTTTATGGAGAAGCGTAGGTCTCTTTAACATTTCAAAAATTAAAATTAAAAAGAAGTATCATTCCATTCACGAAGCAAGGCTTTGCCAAAGGTGTTTGCTAAATGAATGATGACAATATCCCCATAATACCTTACTTCTCTCACTCTTCAAAATTTTTAACACTTATTTCTGGGCTAATTAATCACAACCTACTGCAACCTACGTTGTTTCTAAATTAGGAGTTCATGTGTGTCTACTTTCCTACTGATTCAGCTTTAGATCTGTATGACTCCTGTTTCAGTAATTGTTACATTGTCTTAAACACACTTTCAAACTGCTGAATCCATTTCATCTTTAAACTTTCATTTCAGCATACTGGAGTATCTCTCTCCTTTAATTCGTTTTTCCTTTAGATTTCTGTCCCAATACTGTAAAAATATGGGGACTTAATCAAAGACTACAAACAGGTTTCATGTTGTGAGTTAATTCCTGATTGATTCATGTAACTGCCTGAAGCATTGTAATGGAAGACTTGAGAACAAGTCTCTATCTTGTCTTGGATTCATCATGTTGTGTTGAATTAATTATGTATGCTATGGGATTGGAATGGTGGAGTGAGAAGTGGTAGACTATCTGCCATTTATTTGTGACCCCCTGTCTTGGGATCTCCTGGTGGATATTAATGTTTTACCTCACAAAACTCTAAACTGATTAAAACTACCACACATCTTTCTGCAGCATTCTCTTAGTTTTCATACCTTGAAATAGAGAAAGAGACTCCTAACACCGTTATCCTAACAACAGTGACACTTCATCTCTGTTTCACTGAAGGATTTTACTGATAGTCATCTCTACATCCCACCATTATGTTGAGGTATTTATAAAGAAGCAAAGAAAAATAATTCTTTCCCACAAGAATATGGAGACTCCTGCCTTTAAAACACAGCTTATTCTGTTTCCCATTTTGTTAGCCAAAAGAGAAGAAATCTCTAAAGAAGCCAAAATGTCTGAATTAATGAAAGATTTTGTGTTCACTCTATACCAGTCACTGTGCTAAGTGCTTTATGTGGATTATTTCATTTAGACAGACATTTAGTCCTGGGGATGTTCAGTAATGTGTTCAGGGACCCAGTGCTGGTGGGTAGCAGAAAAGTAATACGAACCCAGGAAATCAAATCCCAAATCTCATGTTCTTAATTACAATGTGAGTTTACTTCTCTAAATAAGGCAATGGGCACTTCTAGTTTTCAGTAAGATAATGGAACTGAATGTTAATGTTCAAAAACAGCAGTTTATATTTGGCCTTGGGTTTGATTCTTATTCATACCCTACTTGTTACCTGAGTCACTATGAACCACTCTTCCCTTGAATGGAAAATGGAAGTAATGCTCTCTAAATGGTGAAATTAATACGAAGATTAGTAAAGTAATTATATATAGGACACTTGGCCCATAGTAAATGTCAATAATTATTACTTATCTACATTCATATTTTAATTTCTTGTGATTCCTATATGTAGTAAGACCTTTAGGTTTAAAAAACACAATTTGCTAGAAAAGCAAAAGTAATGATTATGTTTTATAAATTAGAAGTTTGTATAACATAATAAAATTAGGATATCACATTTCTTAGAAAAATTGGTGGAAGTTTTAAGTAATTATAGAACTTCTTAATACCCCACCAAAATCCTGTGTCCTAAAATAAACTGTTTAAAGTAGGAGAGCGATTACCCTCTCCCCACTTAGCAAACTGCTCTTAGCATTTCTTAAGTCTGTAGTAAACTTTTTAATGATTACTAGGTGTGTACATCACATAACAGACCAGGAGTAAAGGAGCTAATTAGGGAAAAGAAAACTGTAGAGACAGAGCTAGTTTAAGTGAATTCAGGCTTGCTGGTAGACTCCATAGGAAGGATATGTAGTTAGAACTATGTCAAAGCTGGGAAGGGGGAAACCAGGAAGGGCAGGGAGGTACCATAATCACATAAACAAATGGCAGGAGCAAAAGCAGCCAAGACTGAACCAACCAAATGCTGAAAGCAGCTTAAAGGGATAAAATCAACAAAGCAGTACATGTACAGCATCCCAGACCAAATTCTGCAGTCTTTATCTGTTACGAGACTCTTAGAAACCTAAGGGCCTACACTCAGCTTGAATGGAGGGCACACAAGCTCTCACGCGGCATGTGTGTGCCCTGTAGACCAACTGCATGCTGAGGCACAAATATAGGTTGCCTAGATATCCCTGTATATTGTGATTTGAGAAAATATAAGAAGTTTCTTCTCCAACATATACCCTGGGATGAACAGAAGTCCGACAAGCTAAGGAGTACTCTCCTGTTAAAACCATGAAGGACTAGGGCCAAGTCTGAAAAACCACTGGAGGAAAGGTAGTTATATTTGTCATTTACAACTTACCTAAAAAAGTATTCGCCCAACCTATTTATACCGAGAGCAATTTTGAGGAAGTTGCTTGAAATCAATAAAGTGTAGGGGACCAAGGAAAGGCATGAGGAGCCACAGAGGACAGCAGGACTGTGAAAGGTGTCTTTGGAAGATTCTGATAATAATGTCACATAGTTGAAAGTTTGTGTAGAATTGGCCCAAAGTACTCCGATAATTTGTTTCAACTGAATTTTGAGCAGTGATTAAATGAGAACCTGTAAATTCATTCAATGCAGAAGCCTAAACTAAAATTGTTTGATTTGTCATTTAACATTGCTGACAATTTTTATAAATAATTCAAATGTAGACTTTTCAGAATAGCAAATGTAATTTTGTTAACATAACCTTGGGTTTTACGCAAATTAGACTGAAAACTGACCATGTCTGCACTTAAAAGACTGGAGAACATTTTTTGAAATAAACTAGTAATACGAATGCATATCAAAAGAAAAGTTGGTTTTCTGCTTGGGTATGCTAAACTGGAATTAAATTAGGGTATGTGTATGACTTTTCAAACTTAAATTAGAGAATGTGAATTGAAGTTTCGCATCGTGGTATTTTCAAAAATTGGCTGTATATTCTCATTGACTCCTCTAATCTTTTTTTTAACTTTTAATACACAAAATATTTTTGTACCACTGACAGATATTTTTTAAATTATGTCAAAAATAACTCAGGAAAAAAAATTCACAAGCATTTCAGCTTCCATTCTATTAAACGTAAGTTACAAAGAACTTGCTTTGTTATTTTACAATTTCAATTAATTCCCTTTAATAGCATTGATGTACATGTACATTCATCAGCCAACAATTTTTTTATCAAGCATCCATTAAATGCCATTTTCTGGTCTTAGTGCTAACGTCTGCAAAGATCAATAACCTGCCCACGGAAAGTGCACATGTTAGCTAGTTAGAAAAGATAGTAAATAAATACAATACAATGAAATAAGTATGCTAGGTCACTTCTTCTAGCCAAATTTCTCAAACAGCTTCTCCACATTAGCTGTCTTCATTTTCACTCTACTCCACATGGCAGAGCCATCACTCCACTGAAAAGGATCCCCCTATGATCATTGATGAGGTCACTAAATCCAGTGCAAAAACCTTTATAATTATCTTACTAACCCTCAGAAGCATTCAAAACTGTTGCTAATCCATCCTTTTGAATTTTTTTCTCACTGTTTCTGTTTCTCTCTTGCTTCTGATCACTACTTTCTTGCCATTTGGGGTCATCCTCTTTGACATGACTTTTAATTATTAAATTTATTAAAAATTCAGCCATAATTCTCTGCTTTGCCTTGCTCTCCTCTCCCACTAAGACCTTAGTTAGAGTGTGTATGCTAGAGATTCCAAATGTATTTCCCCAGTTAGCTATTACTTTTGAGCTATGAAGTAATTTGTGCAACAATCCTCTCAACTCCCTTCTTAAATGTTCAAAGAAATATCAAAGTCAACTTAACTAAATTCAATTTCATTACTGCTCCCTTCCAACCCATCCTCCTTTGCCTAGCTACCCCCTTGTTACCTCTAATTCCAGTTCAAAAGTCACTTTCTCGCAGAACTCCACATAGTAGAAACCACGGATATTTTGATCATCATTGTACATTGCTTTGCACAATGTCCATTACATAATAAAGAATCTATACACACTTGATTTGAATGAACAAACTATTTATAGAAGTACAGAGGAGCAGGCCATTAATTTTGTCCAGAACTCTCAGTTTAATGAAGGAGTTGACTCTTACAGAATGAATAGGATTTTGTCAAATAAAAACGACAGCAGAAGAGGCAACAGATGCAAAACAATGGAGGGATAAGACAATTCAGGAGAATGAAACAAGAACTGCAGAGCAAAGGTCATGGTGCAGCAGGGACTGGAAGTTAGGAGGCAGGATAAGGGCAGTGATAAAAATAGAAAGGAAGGATTGGGGAAAGAGCTGAAAAATTAGATTTTGACCAGAATTTGAGGAATCTGAACTTTATCCTACAGGCAATGAGAAGCCACTGGATGTGAAAGTTGAGACAGAGAGATGATCCGCATTTTAGAAAGTATACTACATTGGTTATTGAGCTATTGACTTTCATTTCGAATCCACACTTCTCTGTTCTGGTATGCTGACATGGGGATGCTGCAAATCTTCTTTTATCAGCTGGTTCTCCGTTAGATTCTTCCAATAGAAGATTATAAAGGGAAACTGGAAGAATAGAAGAAGGGAAAAAAGACTCCCTTTTTCCTATTTGCTTTGTTTTTTGGCGACATTTTCTTACCACGGCACCAGAGCATTTTTTGGCTTTGCCACAAATGGCCTCATCTGGCCCCCTCGGAGGTACCAATAGCATGCAGGCAGTGTCCCTTCTTCCAAGTCTGAATCCTGCTTCATGGGGTCTTTATTTTAATCTTCTACTTTCTGAAAACTCTAGCCTCCTGCCTGTTCCCTGCACTGTATAGGTGGTAGAAGCTTCTACAGTTATTCCTTTTATTTGTTAAGTCTTCTAACAACTGATAATCAATACAGTATCAATACTCTATATTGAAAAACTCAGTTTGGCTTCTGTAGCTCTGACTGGCTCCTGACTGACATAACCACTCTACTGTGGATTAGAAAATGGAGTGGTAAAAACTTAAACTAGGAGACCAGTTAAAAAGCTCTTTCAATATTATAGGCAAGAGATAAAGTAAGTCAGTGGCTATGTGAGTGAAGATTTAATTATATGATAAAAATAATAATATCTAATATTTTGGTAGCACTTACTATATACAGGTACTATTCTAAGTTTCATAATCCCTATGACAGAGGTACTATACTTATTTCCATTTTATAGACAAGAAAATTGAGACCCAAAAAGTTTTCAAGTAATGAGCCCCAGATCACACAGATAGTAATGTTGGAGACAGCATTTAAACCTGTCTTTTGGTTCCCAAGTACTTCCTTTTAACAACAAAAAAGGTTGATTTTCTTGAGGTATTTCTGAGAAAGAAGCAACAATATTTGGATACTAATTCAACAGAAAGGATCGTGGAGAGGGAGAAGTGAGAAAACCTTACAGACTCTTAATTTTGACTGGGTAGATTATGAAGCTTTTAACTGCAATGGAAAACAAAACAAAAAGATCAGTTTGGGATTCCTGATAGAAAGATTCAGTTTTGAATATTTTGAATTAAAGATGCTTATAAGTGTGATGTCAGCTGAAAGTTAAACTTGAGTCAGGTCCTTCAAAAAAGTTGACACTGGAAATAAAGATTTCAGAGCCCTGAGACTAAAGAGGCTACATGAAGCCATGAAGGCAGATGGTAATGCCTGCCCTGAAAGAGAGGCTAGGGAAAGAGAGTGAGCTGAGTTTTCAGGCTGTTAAATATAAATCTTTCGGGTCCTTTTTTCTACATAAAGAATTGCAAACAGTCTTCAGAAGAAATATGTATTAAGCAACAAAATAGAGACGTGCAGGATGAAAGGAAATGTATGTGGTATGACACACAAGAAAAGTATGAAACTATTCAACTGGCTTGTTTTTTATTTTCTTGGAAGAAACAAAAAGAAGAGGAAAAAAAGGAGATAGAGTTTAAAATGAAATGTTTTAGTTCCTAACTGAAATGCAGGATCCCCAAGATTGATTATGCTCCTTAGAACGCTTTGGCCACAGAGACTGGGATGACATCAGCAAACCAATCCCTAGCTGAGGAGAATGAGTCATATTTTCGTCTGTTTTCACTTGATTAAAATATTTTACATTTGTTGAGCTCGACAAAAAAAAAAAATGACAGAGGAAGCCATTTAAAGTGGAAAACTGAAAATCCAAATAGGGTGAATTTCTGACTCACCAGAATTGCAGCATCATAGGAACTAATAACTTTGATTTAAAGAGACATTCAAAACAAAAACCAAAAAATGTTCATTCAATAAATAATTCCCCAAATTCCATCAAAGTGCTTTAGGGTTTTCTTTAATGTTTAACTTAATACCAACAGAGAAAACACTAAGAGAAGGTGATCTATAATGTTTTTCAAAGCATGAAGTTAAAATCTTGTCAGCTGTATTTAAGCATCATCTGGTCTTTATAACTTATTTTGTTCAGATTAGTATAAACTTCTGGCTTTGATGGTTCAAATGGATCTAAATATTTCCTTCTTTGGAACAGGGGAGGCAGGAAAAGCAGAGTAAGGGGTGGGACTGAAGGTTTGCTTCTTTATGGATATCTATGCCAAGTAATCTGCAAACAATCCACTTCCTGGCCAATGACTGCTAATGGATTTGCCCAGGAATTTTTTTAACTGTAGCTGCTTATACTGACCTTTATCTCCATTAGCAATTAGATATTTATAATTAAGCAGACTTCACTTGAAAAAGAAATCTATTACTGCAGACTTAGGCAGTTATTTTTCTACATATGTGAATTATTGTGAGGCTCAAATCACACAAGTGAAAGACATCTGTAAATTACGAAGCCCTACATAAACTTCAGTTATGATTTGTTTAACAGGCCAGAGCATACAGAGATCATCTAAAAATGGGAGTAACACTGTTTGGTGTTATTTCAAATTAAGAAATCCTGATGCTTTCCAAAATTTCATTGTTCTTTATACTATAATGACATTCATTATATCTTGTCCATCAATAAAACTTACTGAGCTCTCCAACAACCAGTAGGTGGGTCTCTCTGAATATAATCAAAAAACATATTTTAAAAACTTAAAAAATTTTTCTCACCTTAAGTTTAAAATTACATTATGCCAAAAAATTAGATGACAAATATCACAATTAAAAATTATTGTCATTATTATTATAGAAAGAGTTAAAGTTTATATATTAAGAATAGTTCTTATATATCAATGAGAATAAGGCAAAGAATCCAGTAGAAAAATTGGCAAAACTCTGAACAGGCCACATATCTTTAAAAAATTATAAATGACCACAACTAAATAAATAGATAAGAAAATAATTACAAGCTTACTAAAAATTAAGTAACAAAAATTTAAAAACAATGAAATAATATTTCTTACATTTCAGATTAACAAAGATTAAAAATGAAATTATCCAGGGGGGAGCCTGGGAATATGACAGATACAGTGACTGCACAGTTTTTGGCTCTAGCAGAAACCATACCTAAAAAGAGCAGCAAGAAAGTAAAACCAAAAACCTAGAGATAATATTTTTAATGAAACCTGATGGCAATATATGAGTGTGTGGATACAAACCACCAACAGCCTCAGGCCTCCATAATTTGAGAAGCTGTGCAGAAGAAAGTGGAGGAAGCGTATTTGATGGACTTGAGAAATGACAGGACCACCCCAAAATAGCTGCCAGCAAGTATTCACTTAAAAATACCATAGCCCACTTTGAGATCAATGGCTTAGAGGAAGAGGTCGCACAGTGGAAGGATTATTTTATCACTGGCATTTTTTAGAATCACCAGTGCAGGCTGATAGTATAAAGCAGATAAACCTTAAGAAGTTCATCTGTATTTTTAACTCTACATAAACAACATGGCCTCCTTCCTGCCTGTACCTGGGGCAAACTGCTTCCACTGCCACCTCTATACCTCGAGATGCTACTTACTGGAACTAGGAAGGATTTTGTAAAATACAATAGCAAATGAATGAAAAATGCCCATGAAATGAGTTGGGGCAATCTGTCTCTTGTGAATTCTTATAACTTATCTACCAGGGTTCTCCTCTAGCATAGGGCCCCACACTGAGATGACACTGATGGGAGTGAAATAAAAATTGAATGGTAGCTGGGCAATAGAGACAAAGGAAAAATAAGGCCAAGATAAACAGGGGTGGCAAGAGGTGGGGGAAACAAGAGAATTAGGAACTCTCAAAAAGTAGCTGCTATAATTTTTAACACTATATATATATATATATATATATATATTTTTTTTTTTTTTGAGATGGAGTTTCGCTCTTGTTGCTCAGGCTGGAGTGTGATGGCACGGTCTGAGCTCACTGCAACCTCTGCCTTCCAGGTCCAGGTGATTCTTCTGGCTCAGTCTCCTGAATATAGCTGGGACTACAGGCGCACACCACCACTCCCAGCTAATTTTTTGTATTTTTGGTAGAGACAGGGTTTCACCATGTTGGCCAGGCTGGTCTCAAACTCCTGACCTCAGGTGATCCATCCACTTCAGCCACCCAAAGTGTGGGGATTACAGGTGTGAGCCACTGCACACGGCCTTAACACAATATTTTTAAAAATCTTGAAGGGGGAAGTTGTATAAAGTTGGAAAAATCATCTGAACCAAGCCTCTATCTAAAATATCAGGAAAACAAAATTCACCCAAGAAAATGACCAAGAGAAAAGTATCAAGATTAAATGCTATACAAAATTACTATAAGAAAAGGGGGATATAGAGAAGAATAATATTCCTACAAACACTGAAAATGTGCCAAAACACATCATAAAAAGAGAGACAGTCAGACATTATGTGCCTCTTGAAGAAAGAACACATCTGCTGTGATCTTGCCACATGATTGAATTTAACTCTGATCAAGTCTCTAGATCCAGATGTCAATATGCAGGAAATACAGAGGGAGGAGGAACTGCACCATGACTATGCAAGCAGCAAATCCAGACTGTGGGAAACTACAGGCTATGGCCTGGGTTCCTCAAATTAACAGAAAGCGGGGATGACTGGAGAGAGAATTTATAGATCAAAAGATTTATGACACATACCATGCTAAAATAATGAGAAAGAGTGAATCACAATGCCTATAAACACACAGTTGGTGACAAAACCACCAAGAAATACAAGAAAGGGATTGAGAATCCCTGGATATTTTTCACAGTTCCTCTGCAGGAAAGTAGAGAGGGGTTGTGTTTGGTATGGGACACACAGAAAGGCTTCTGGGTAGCTGGAAATGTATTTCCTGATCTGAGTATAGTGGCAAGGCTATTTGCCTTATTATATTTCATATACATATATATGCATGTGTGGGTTTTTTTGTATCTGGATTATATTATACAATGAAAAATGGTTTTGATTGTAGTGCCTAGTATAAACAAAGATGGGGGTAAAAGACACACCTAATTCTATAATTCTATAATAATTTGGGTACATAAATCAGAAAAAAATGTAAAATGGCATATTGAACAGATCAAAAGCCTTCAAAATATAGATAAGCTTATACTCATCTATTCAGCAATTCCATTTCTAGGAATTTATGCCTATAAATATGAATGCCTAAACAAAGACATATATTTTTCATACCCTATTCTTTATGTCCAGGAAAGTAGAAATACCTTAGTGTTTAACAACAGCAGTTTGATTAAATAAATTATAAATCATACAGAGATAATAAATTAATATAATAAAACTAGTAGGGACACCTAATTAATGACATAGAATGCATTCATGTCATGTTAGATACAACATACTCTATAAAACAATACACATATGCATATATATGTATGCATAATTTTCCCCATATACATATAGGGAAAATTCCAAGAAGAAATGATGAAAAATCTTCATAGAGTTTATTTCTGGGAAGTGGCATTACAGAGTAACTTATTATAATTTCCCTATCTTTATTTTTAACATTCATTTAAAAAAGTATGGATTACCTCTGTAACTAGCAAAAGGCAGTTAAAAGTGATTTCTTCCTTTCTGATCAAAAAAGAAGAGCAGTAAGAGGCCAGGCAAGGCAGGGCAGGCAGGACAAAAGAGTTCATGGCAGCTTTGTAGCTTGACTAACCAATGTGACTAATTCTCAGTAGTGAATGGATAGTTTCTTGAGGTACTTTGAAATTCTGTAAAAGGTACTTGTTTTCTTCTATATGCATAATATAAAGAACTCCTTTAGATAAATTTTGTACTTGAAATCTGTGTCCAACTGACACCTATTATTAACAGTCTTTGCCAGGGCCTGATCTAGATACATTTTCCTATGTAATTTTATTATAATCCTCAAGAACTTCCTGTGAGTTAAGTAGTATCATCTTCAGTTTAAAACTGTGATAAGTCAGACTCAAAAAAATGAATAGAATTTCTTATTGACACACAGGCAGTAAATAGCAGATCTAGGATCTGAACCTAGGTCTTCTGATTCATTCTCAGTTGAGTACTTCAAGCTACAGTGGAAACAAATCTATACTTAGCTATCATACATGATAAAAGAAGAGCTAGATCTTCTAGGGTGATCTAATCATCCCTGTTACCTGTGACTGTCCCAGTTTAAAAACTGAAAATCCCATATACTAGGCACACCCTCAATCCCAAGGAAACTGGAATGGCTG
Organism: Aotus nancymaae; assembly: GCF_030222135.1. Classification (NCBI taxonomy): domain Eukaryota; kingdom Metazoa; phylum Chordata; class Mammalia; order Primates; family Aotidae; genus Aotus; species Aotus nancymaae. Next base: position 43,874,695 of record NW_026988419.1, on the reverse strand, counting down.
GTCACTCTAAGAACACAGCTGTCTGAAACAGTAGCCACTAAGCAGAAGCGTCTATTAAGCACTTGGAAAGTGGCTAGTCTGCATGTAGTCTGCATGCTGTAAAAGTAATATATGCATCAGATTTCTCCAAAATGTAGCATAAAAAACAAAATGTAAAATACCTCATTAATAATTTTTATGTTGATTACATGTTGGAATAAGAATACTTTGATATATTGGATTAAATAAAACACATTACTTAAAATTATTTGCACTGTTCCTTTTTACTTTTTTTAATGTGGCTGCCAGAAAATTTCAAATTATATATGTGGCTTGCATTTACTATCTTACATTATATATCTTTTGGGCAGTGCTACTCTGAAAAAAATATATATATTATATATATATAGTGTTAAATTCATATCTATTTGAAACATTTTGAAAGATTCAACATCTAGTTTTCAAATTTTTAGTCTTCTAAAAGTAGTTTCCCTGTCCAGAATTTATCAAAATTTAATTCTACCTCTTTCCCTTTCTCCTGATTCTAAATTAAATAACTAACTAAAGTAATTGCTAATAGAACTGTAAGGGAATTCCCACCTCCCCCAAAATAAGAAAGCTCCTACAATTCAAGTGTTTCTTCCCTGTAACTGGCACAGCAAAAATGCTCATAGGTCCAGATTTTTATTCTTTTCACCCCTTCTTACTTACCTTGTGTGGCTCAATTGCTAAGCTAGCCCACCTGGGTATCAATAAATTAAACATGCTATTGGGCTTTGAGAAGAATTCATTCCTCCCATAAAATATAGAATAGTGGTTTCAATTACGTGCAAGCTCTGTAACAAACACTTCTTTGGTCACATTTTTAGCATGTTAAGAAAGCAAGACAAATTATTTGTAATGTATCAATATAATTTGCAAAATGAATATAATCATTTTTCTTCTCATGATTAGTACTATGCAATGACAGCTATGTGGAATGATTTGAGGGATAACAGTAATGTCCCAAAGCTTCAACTGTCCCCAAATACCTCCCATTTTAGCCTGGAAATTCTATATTAAGATTCATCCCTTTGAGTCAAGTCACTAATCTCTATTGGCTGCTGTTAGATTTATTCAACAACTTAGTAACTCATTCACTCACTATTCCTAGTGAGCTAGGAGCTTCCTCTAAGAGCTTCCTCTAACAGCTAGGTGGTGTGAATTCAAAGGATGAAAATCGAGATGCCTGCTACCTTGGGATTTCAAAATCTCATATACAAATTAAAAATATATAATTCAATTGATATTACAATCAAGGTTATATCTGTCACTAGGGTGAATTAATCATGTTAAATAGCTGTGACATTGGCGGGTAGATACTAGGATTCAAAAAAAGTGTTATAGTCTTAAGGCTAGGATCGCAAGTTCTGGAGTCAAGCAAATCACAATTCTAATTCTGAACATTGCTACTTATGAGATGTGTGAAATTGGGTGAATTATTTAGGCTTTCTCAGTCTCCATTTCTCCAAAAGGGAAAAACAGTAACTAAATAAGCTCAATAACACCTTGAGCCCTCAGCATTGTCTTCGGAAACACTGTGTATACTCAATAATGTGTGATTTTTATTATAAATGGGTCTAATGAAATCTAAATTTGCTGGAGGGGAAAGGCATGGGCAGACCCATAGATACTTTACTGAGCAGTGAGGGATAACATGAGGAAATTGCAAAATTAGGTGAAGGCAACTCTCAAAAGAGGATAAAAAAGAGAGAGAGGAGGAAAGTGACAGCAAGCATCAATATAACCATGTTGCATTGTGTCTGCATGATTTGATAAAATAATTCTCAAAAAAACCATTAACACTCTGCTTCATTATTTAAGAATGAAGACTCATTAGTTACAGATAATATGAAACAGTTCCCTACACTTTTTGTATTTATTTACAAAGTTAAAAAAGGCATCAGCATCTTGTTAACATAGAAAGATGCCAGGACTAGAGGTCATAAATTCCCTTAAAAGCACTGTAATCAGTGTAAAAGCAGAGTGGATTTGCCCTTCTGAGCTCTGGGATATGTCATAGCAATGTGTGCACATAATCATATTTTTAATAAAATTATAAAAAGGAGATATTTTAACTGTAATAAATTAAGGCCACTCTGGCTTCCTTTTTTGTCATAGTTTCCTTTATGGTCCAGTACTGTTGAAGTAGCCACAGGCATTTTGGGAATCCAACTAAGAAACTGAACTGGGGAAACACTTACTTTTGATTCAGTGAGATTTGTGTGTGTGTGTCATTCACAGTCCATTACACACATATGTTATTGCTAACAAGCCTAGTGTGGAAATGACATCCAGAAATGCTCTTACTTGTTTTACTGACTGAAGCTGCATTGCAACATAAAAATTCAGGACTAAGCTTGATAAGAAAGCCTAGCAGAGGTGCAGCCTCCAGAAGGGAATTGTAATGTCATTAGTGTAGCTGGGGCATCTCCACGGGTCATCCAGACATGCCTGGTACATTTAGGATCTTGCTTACCCTGTTCTCTCCCTAGCCGTTTTCTGGGTAGCTTGTCATACACCCGATGAGGAAGAGACTATGATGATGAAGCTCAGAGCACATTCAAGGTGTCCCACATACTTCATGGAATCACATTCTGCATGTAATATTTCGTAGGCAGATTTTCTGGCAGATTTCCTTCAACAGAGACCTGTTAATGTCAGGAATTTGGAATCATGGCCTTTTCATCCATAAAACAGCAGCCGTATGGTCACATGCAGAAGTGGGTTTCCTCATGCTCACTCTACCTTTACTGTGACCACTTGTGAGGTTTGCTCAGTGGTTCCCTTTCTGTGATAGTCAAGGATTCTAAGAATGTTATGCTAACAGATACACTGAGGCTTTTGATGACACTTTCCATCTGATAATAACAGATATAAGTTAGTGCTATAGGTTTTTACAATGGGTTGAATACTTTCTCCTTCAAATTAATGTTCCCTGGAAACCTCAGCATGTGACCTTATTTGGAAATAGGGCCTTTGCAGATGTAGCTAGTTAAGATCATACTGGACTAAAGTAGACACTAAATCCAGTGACTGGTTCCTTTACAGGAAGAGGAGAGAAAACAGAGAGATACACAGAGAGGAGACCATATGATAACACAGCAGAGATTGGAGGCATTGTATACAAACCAGGAAACACGAACAGTTACTAGGAGCCACCTAGTAACCACCTGCTGGGAAGAGGTAAGGAATGATTTTCCCCCAGAGCCTGCAGATGGAGCATGGCCCTGCCAACACCTTGATTTCAAATTTCTAGACTCCAGAACTGAGAAGGAACAAATTTCTGTTCTTTAAGGCCAAAAAATAAAAGAAGAAACACCCAGAACCCAGGGTTAGAATTTATATATTAATGCGAACGTGTCTTATGATGTCTTGCAATGAAAATATGTGGGTAGCAGAGAAAAGATAAGGTTTAAAATGTATAAAACCAGCAAGAAGTGTGTGGAAAATTCTTCCAGTCATCAACTGTGTACAACTGAATTGGAACATTAGGTTCTCATTGACGCCTAGTCAAAATGGAAGTTCTCTACAGTCAACAGTATGCTTTATATTTCAGTGGACACAATGATAAATGTACCCATATATTCTTTTTAGTTTTTTGTGGAAAGCCAAAAAATGAATTTCTCAGACACCACTATTTGAAGGATGAAAACAGTAGTAGTAAAAAGCAGAAGTTACTTCAGTGCATGGAAATGCTTGTTTTATGCATTTTGATACATTAGATCATATTTTAATGTATCTGATTTACCTTATCCTGGCAAAGTCTGGTACTTTCAGAGCAAAAAATCCACAAAATTGCCACTGATCCAGCAAAAGAAAAATAGCTTGAAAAAGCTAGTGTTACAATAACAAAACCAGTGCACACACATGCATCAGTCAACATATAAAACAAAACAGCAGCCATTTAAAAATGCATTTAAATTGCTCTTGGTTATACATTAATTTTAAGTTAACAGCGTGTAGTTCTCACAATTATTGATTATATCAAAATTAATACATAACAGGAAGTGTTCTAGTAGGAGCCAAAAACATTAACATAAAAAAGATTGGTTAACACTCCAGTCAAAATCTTTTCTATATTTGTATTTGTATTTGTATTTGTCAGGTTTTTACATTCAAATTTATTATTTCTTTTTTCATTCTAAATAAATAATTAACTCTCATAGCAAATTTATATTTTTAATCTTGTAGTTCTTTTCTTATACAGAGTCAAATTGAATACATTTCAGGCCCCACAAAATCTGGAACTACCTTTATATAAGGGTAAAAACTGAATGGAATCATCACATTCATAATGACTTAAGTGAGAAGGTGGAGGTTACACTATAAAACATTTGAAAATAACTTAGGTAAAATAGAATTATAGATCCCAGAGTTTCTTATATCATGATATTAAAACTCTGAAAGAATGGGGAAAGTATACAATTTAAACTTCTTATTATAAGGTCTTTGAGATTTAGAAAAGTAAGCGAATTGCTTGAGTTAGTGAAATAGGCTGTGTACCAGGTTTGAACTACAGTGTAAGCCTGATGAAACCTCTGGCCAAGCATCTGGGAGCTGTGGAGCCAGGGTCAGCTTCATGGATACGTGACTTGTGCAGATAGAGGGCATAGAGGACCCCCCACTCTTAGAAGTGTTCTTTGCTGAGTTTAATACCCTACTGTCATCTTGAAATTCTTAATAATTTTTGAACAAAGGGGTCCACATTTTCATCGTGCACTGAACCATAAAATTATGTAGCAGTTCTGTGTGGAGCACAAATGGCCTATTACATTGTCCCACGTTGGGTCGAAATGCAGGCCTTTATGCCCGCCTGGCTGTCACTAGCTGCAGCTGCCGCAAAAAGGACATGATCTCAGGTGGAGACACACACTGCAGCTAAGGCCCACCCTGAAGGAGCTGACAGCTGGGCAAGACTTTTCATAAAGGGAGATCCAGTGGATCTCCGGTGGACACAGTATATCGCTGTGTCCACCACTGTCATAATATCCATTTATTCTATGTGTGTCAACATCTTATCAGAAAACTAAAAATAATTTTTGTTGCCAATTTTCTCCTTCTTCATTACAAGTGCATAAAGTTTACCAGAAAGTCTGTCATTTTCCAAAGTCAATGTCTTAGTAAGAAAATTCTTTAGAGAATTCAAATTAGTAGAAAAGTATGATATATTTTAATTATATTTTATACTTACAGCTCTAACAAGTTCAGTGTATTAAAAAAAAGGATAAGTACAAATGTTCTTCCATGGTTTGAACATGCCAATCACTTCCACATTAGCCAATACAAAAAGAAAATTTTAAGTCTCTGATTTTTTAAATCAAATATCTCTTAGATATACATTCCAAATAAACTATTTGAGTTAAAGATGTATTTTAGAAAGATCTTGAATTTAGAGGAATCTGAAAACACATCAACATCAGTAATCTTGGTTATAAATTAGAAAATAAATCACCAGCAGCTACAACACTTAAAATGAAAAGTCCAAAAGAAATATTATTTTAGCATCTCGGTATCATTTCTGATGCACTGTGATCTGTCGCAAGATCATGAGCATAAGGCCCATCACCCATACCTCCCCATCACTCCTACTCTGATCATTTTTTATAGCATAAATTTCTTTGACTTATTATTCTCATTTTTTAGTTTCAGTGCTTATCTCCTCCCTCTATAATATAAGCTCTCTGAGCTTAGGGCTATTTGTCATTTTTATTCACTGTCATACTTCCAGGGCAAAGAAGAGTGGCTGGCCCATAATAGATGTTCAAAAATCAGTTAAAGAATGAATGAATAAGTAAATCCATAGAAAGTTATTAAAAATCTTTCCAGAATTGCAACTAAAACTACTATCTACAAATTCACATTTTCACAATTCACAAAGTTAGAGAGCTGTTATACCAGACCTCAACAGAAATCAAAATTAAAATGATAAGGCAATACTCATACTCTTAAACACTCCGAATTAGAAAAAATAATTACAGCATAAACCAGTTTGAAGTTCAGCTTTTGTTCATGGATGATTAAATCTACTCCGAATCATGCTTTTGTTACAGTCTAATGGTTATCTTAAATAGCTGAGGAAGGTATAGGAGAGTTTTTCTAATTCTTTTTGGAAATGGAGAAAGACCTAGAAATTGTATTCTGTGCTGATAATAAAGCTTGGTTTCTACCTTGCTGCTCAGGACATGATTAAGGTCTTATCATTTACTGATACATGGGAGCATAAATCCTTGAGGAATGGAGTTATAGTCGGGTTCTAGCATTATTAGTTTGTTGGCAGCTCAGAAATAAACCAAGAAGTCCAGAATATGGATCTATTCAATATTTAAATCTAAGGATATTTGTCTTCTGAAATATGAATGTGTTCATGAGACAGTTGCACCATATCCTGAGTCCATTCTGAGTCACAGGCCTGAGGCCTCAAAAACAAAATTATAGGCATTACTAGAATTAAGCACTTAAAATAATGTATAACTTTATTTTAGTTGATTCAGTTAAATCACTATCATTTTGTTCCTGTTTAACTTTTCCCTTATTCTCAAACATTCTAGTAGGGTAAATTAGTCTAAATGTGCTTCTGAGTTTAAGCCAGATGTCTACAAATGTTAGTGTACATCAGAATCATCTGAGATGACTGATAAAAACGGAAATTCTTAGGACCCTTCCTTAGAGATTCAGATTCAGTAGGACTGAGGGTGTGGTCCACATATGAAGAAGTATTAGAGTGCATACGTATGAATTTCAAGCTCTTGTTGGTGTTGAAATCGTCTTAGAAACAATACTAGGTAGAACAGATAAGAAATATTTAATGAATAAACATGTTATTAAGTATGATTTTTCATAATATGTTTTCCAAACCTTGTACATCAATGAAAAGTATTTTCTATCTCCTGCCAGTGATATCCTCCTATCCAGGAAAGGTGCCAGTTCAGGTTTGTTCTCAGAATCGAAAGAAACAGCTGTGTACTAGTAAATGCCAGAACAAAAATGACAGGGTAATTTCCTTCTTAGGCTACCAAGCAGACTGATCTTCAGAGAAACTAGGCTGGGCACTTGAAAAAGCACTTAAGGGCTTGACTCCTGGCCATTGGACTTTGGCCAAGGCAAATCTGCCTGCTTTCCTCCTCAGAAGGGGCAGTTGTGTTTGTAGTTTAGGAGAGGAAATCACTAATGCCCAGTAGTAAGCCTCCCAGAATCCCAACAGTATAACTCTGTTACAGGCTGAATAGAGTACATCACCGAGCATATGAAAAATAGATCTCAAGACTAGAGTAAGCCAGCATTGGTCCTGAAAGCTACTTCACATGAGGCTAGTCTAGTCCCTTATGCTGAGAAATTCTCATTTACCCAGCATGAGTATTCCAGGAGGAGTATGTTAGAATAATTCATGGATAATATTCAAGGCTATAAATAAATACTAAATTTCAATTAAAAAGGTCAAATATCTGGGTTTTGTCTAAGTCAGTCCAGCTAAAAATGTGCTCCTATATAAATTAGTTTTATTACAAAATATCTTATCTTTTAGACAATAAATTCTTCAAATGACTTATACAAAAAACTCCACCAAAATAATTACCGAATGAAGCCATCATCCAAATTTAACATTTTTTCTTCCTCCAGACTATCTCACTTACAAGAGTTAATGCAACAAAGCCATACACTGAGCAGAATTGTATGCAAATAGCTAGCCTGGCCCACACTTGCCTAATATATGTCTACTTCCTGTTTTTCCAAATTCAAATCATTCTCTTCATTCACTGAGTCTCTGTGAACACTAGACCAAGCTAGGCCATTGGAGGCTCAGAAATAAACCAAGAAGTCTAGACAAAGCTAATAAACTTGTAGAGGAATATGTGTGTTCATGAAAAGACATGCCCAAGAATATATATAGCAGAACATTCTTAATAGCCAAAATAGCAACCACTCAAATCAACATCATGGATAAATAAATTTGTGGTTATGATCATACAGCAATGAAAATGAATGGTCTATAATTACACACAATTATGCAAAAATCTTTCAAACATGATGAGCAAAAGGAGCCACACTGTTATTCCATTCTGTATATTTCTATTTATATGAAGTAAACTTTGGTGTTACAATTCATAATAATGGTTAACTTGAGGTGAAGGAATAGATGGTACTGACTGGAGGTAAGAACTAGGGGAGCATTCTAGGTTTCTCACCAGATTCTGTTTCCTTATCTGTGTCCTAGCTATAAGGGTCTGTTTACTCTAAGAAAATTGTGTGGGTTGTACACAAATGATACATGTACTTTTCTGTATGTACATTATACTTCAATAAAAAGTTCATTTAAGAAAATTCTGTCACATGTGATACCTCTGAGAAAAATTATATAAAAATATATTAGGCCGGGTGCAGTGGCTCACGCCTATAATCCCAGCACTTTGGGAGGCCGAGGCAGGTGGATCACAAGGTCAAGAGATCGAGACCATCCTGGTCAACGTGGTGAAACCCTGTCTCTACTATAAATACAAAAACATTGGCTGGGCATGGTGGTGCTTGCCTGGGGTCCCAGCTGCTTGGAAGGCTGAGGCAGAAGAATTGCTTGAACCCAGGAGGCAGAGGTTGCAGTGAGCCAAGATCATGCCATTGTACTCCAGCCTGGGTAACAAAAGCGAAACTCCGTCTCAAAAAAAAAAAAAATATATATATATATATATATATGTATATTAAATATGAAGATGAGAGATAACAGGGAAGGAGGGGTGGCGTCAAAGGAAGCTCAGAGGGAAAAAGAATAAGATGAAAGGATGTTTTCATAAAAATAACTGCCTGTTTCCTGATGTGGAGAGGTAAACTGAGGATAAAATCTAAAAAAATTTCTTCTCCAATGAGCGAATATATGTCAAAAATTAAACACAACCAAAAAAAAAATGGCACTGAAGTCCCTGACTAATCATGTAAAAAATAAAGTTAGTTCCCTGTCTTACACCAGTGATTTCCCAGAAATAACTTGCCATTACAATTCAGAGAGAGGTAAAATATAGAACAGGGTATAATAAAATATAAAAGAGAAAACTATTTTTTAAACACTAGAAAATATGGCAGAGCACGGTGGCTCACGCCTGTAATCCCATTACCTTGGGAGGCCAAGGCGGGCAGATCTCTTGAGGTCAGGAGTTCCAGACCAGCCTGGCCAACATGGTGAAACCCGGTCTCTACTAAAAATACAAAAATTAGCCAGGCATGGTGGCACATACCTGTAGTACCAGCTACTCAGGAGACTGAGGCAGGAGACTTGCTTGAACCCAGAAGGTGGAGGTTGAGGTGAGCTGAGAACATGCCACTGCACTCCAGCCTAGGTAACAGAGTGAGATTCTGTCTCAAAAAAAAAAAATTAATTAAAAAAATAAAAACTAGAAAATATAATTTTGAAGCATGAATAGCAATTCTAAGCATGACATCATAAGATTTTCAACTTCAAAAGTCAAAATTTCTATGCATCCAAAAACCATTAAGTGAAAGTAAAAAAACTGGAGGAAATATTTGCAGCTTATATGAAAGGCAAAGAGTCAATATACTTAATTTGTTAAGAATTCTTAAAAACCGCTTTCCGCCATCTTTCCGTGCCGCCACAATGGTGCGCATGAATGTCCTGGCTGATGCTCTCAAGAGCATCAACAATGCCGAAAAGAGAGGCAAACGCCAGGTGCTTATTAGGCCGTGCTCCAAAGTCATCGTCCGGTTTCTCACTGTGATGATGAAGCATGGTTACATTGGCGAATTTGAAATCATTGATGATCACAGAGCTGGGAAAATTGTTGTGAACCTCACAGGCAGGCTAAACAAGTGTGGTGTGATCAGCCCCAGATTTGATGTGCAACTCAAAGATCTAGAAAAATGGCAGAATAATCTGCTTCCATCTCGCCAGTTTGGTTTCATTGTATTGACAACCTCAGCTGGCATCATGGACCATGAAGAAGCAAGACGAAAACACACAGGAGGGAAAATCCTGGGATTCTTTTTCTAGGGATGTAATACATATATTTACAAATAAAATGCCTCATGGACAAAAAAAAAAAAAAAAATTCTTAAAAACCAATTAAAATAGTTTAACAGAAAAACAGACAAGAGACACAGTAGGCATGTCACAAAAGAATACAAGTTAATAAAAAATAAATCAACCTCAATGCATATCAAAACAATGAGACATTTTACAGTTATAAAATTGAGAAGGATTTTTATATATTAATAAGAAGTATTGGCATAACAGAGATATTATGGGGTATAAATACTAAAACTATTCTGAAGGACAATTAATCAAGCTTAATCAAAACTCCTTATACTGTACATACCACCAGTGCCTCAATGTTGACTTTCAGCGGGGTTCCAAGAGAATCATAAGATGGTTGTGTAGTACCAGAGACAGCAGCAACTCTAGGATCCAAAAGCTTATTAGGGCTGCTGTTGGAGCAGATGAGGAGCAGGTGGCCAGGCTTCTCAAGATCTTTGATACAACAGGAGTTAGTTCCTTCTCACAGATGAGGAGCAGGTGGCCAGGCTTCTCAAGACTTTTGATACAACAGGAGTTAGTTCTTCCTCACAGATGAGGAGCAGGTGGCCAGGCTTCTCAAGACTTTTGATACAACAGGAGTTAGTTCTTCCTCACAGATGAGGAGCAGGTGGCCAGGCTTCTCAAGATCTTTGATACAACAGGAGTTAGTTCCTAATGAGGCAAAAATTTAAAAAAAATTTTGTAACAAACTGACCCAGATGGACTAGTTGAAAAATGGCAATCACCTCTCCCATCTTGAATATAGTGCTTAGTATTATTTTAACCTAAAAAACTCTTACCACAGCTTAATTTTCACAGTCAGACTCTCAGGGAAATCTGTATTCACATTTAGCCAAACATCAGATTTCTTGTCTTTGCTCAGTTTTGCTAAATGAAAAATCTGGTGAGGGCCTGTTTTATTTTCCCATTTACAGCAAAGAGAATATAGTAAGCATTTTGGGGAAAAATAGTTTTTAAGCAAAAAAGGGTATTTTCCAGCTATGAAAAATAAGAATATTTAACTGTTCAAAACCAAAACCAAAAAACAAATAAGCAAACAAAAACCACAATTTCACATATATGTTCTAAGTTGAACACAGAATACGGAGACTTTTCTGACTTTTTTTATTTGTATGGTTGATTTGTTTTGTTTCTTATACTTTTTCATTTGTAAAACAACCAGTGAGTTAAATTACATGAGTACAGAGCTAATATGTGCTGTCTCTTACTCCTGGGAAGAGACTCTGAAGTTAAACTGCCTGTGTTTAATTCCCAGTTCTTCTATTAACAAGCTGCATGACTTCAAGAAAGTGACATATTTTTATTTCTGTGCATTAGTTTTCACTTTTGCAAAATTGGAAAATAAAGGCAATATGACTACAATGTTTTTATGAATATCAAATATCACCACATAAACACTGCAGATATATCCTGATGCAATAAAAGTGCTTAATAAATAGTGTCTGTCATTATGTTTACATTTCCTAGCTATTTTCTCTACTACAGATAAAAATCATAGAGCACTACTTGTTAGTGATCACATTCCCAAAAACTCGGCAAACAAAAGCATATGTAAATAACAAAACCTAACAGTAAATTGAGGAATGAATGAGGAGTGGCATCAGCAAGATGTAGTAATAAAAATCACCTCCTTCATCTCACAAAATATCAAATCAATAACAACATATGGACTAATTCTGTTTATCAGAAATCCAAAAACCAGTTAAGAAGCACTTGCATCCCAAGAGAACACAAAACCAGCTACATCGAAGCAAGTAGAAAAAAATTTGCTGCCCTCTCACCATAGTCCCTCTGGCTGGCAGAGCACCATGTGATTAGAAGGAAACTACCAGCTTCTGGCTTCTCCCTGGTGAGAGAAAGAGAAGACTGGCCCATACATGCAATGTTCTGACTTTTTAGGGGGGGTTTTGTCTTGCTTGTCTTGGAGCACTGATAATACTCAGACATACTCTAGATGCTTGGGGGCCACTGAGAACACAAAAAGAATGTGGTGTATGCTGCTACTCTGGAGGAACCACCAGTATTGCAGACAGAGGCCTCCTCCTCAAGGAGGAAAGAGAAAAGTGGATCACATGTCCAACAGTCCAACATTTTGAGGGGCTGCCCAAGGGACTGGTTTCTTTCTCGAATTTCTGGTAATGCAGATAGGACCTAGCATACTCTAGATGCCAGGGGCCACCAAGAGAATAAAAGATCTCAGTGGCATGCTGCTGCTCAGATAGCATGGTCTTACAGCAGATCAGCAGGCCCACCATGGGATGGTAGATATCAGAGAAGCAAAATATTATGAACTCCTGAAAAAGGAAACTAGCAAATTCTTCTAAATAGAAATCTACATATGCACAATCCCAGAAAAGACACGTCCACAGTAAAAGTTTAAGAGGCCTTCAGAATCTCTACTTTGGCTGATTGATTAAAGTTTTTCCTTCTTATAAAGCTAGTTTAAAAGACTGGGAGAGGTGGTTGTTTTTTCAAATATGCAGACACCAACACAAATGGGAGAAAATGATTTAATCAAAGGAACAAAATAAATCTCCAGAAACTGACCCTAAAGATACAGGTTATGCATTCTCAGCAAACTGACACAAGAATACAAAATCAAACACCGCATGTTCTCACTCATAGGCGGGTGTTGAACAATGAGAACACATGGACACAGGGAGGGGAGCACTACACACTGGGGTCTGTTGGAGGGAAATAGGGGAGGGACAGCAGGGGGTGGGGAGTTGGGGAGAGATAGCATGGGGAGAAATGCCACATATAGGTGAAGGGAGGAAGGCAGCAAATCACACTGCCACTTATGCACCTATGCAACAATCTTGCATGTTCTTCACATGTACCCCAAAACCTAAAATGCAATAAAAAAAAATAAAAAATAAAATAAAAAAAATCTTAATTCTCAAATTGGGAGTTTTAAAAAAAAGATACAGGTTATGAATTATCTAACATATAATTCAAAATAAACATCAAATAAAGATGCTCAATAAGCTCATGAAAATAATGTATGAACAAATTAACAAACCAGAAGTAAGTTCTCCTCTATCAGTAATTACTTTAAATGTAAATGGATGAAATTCACCAATCAAAATACAGAGTGGCTGAATAGATTAAAATAAAAACAAGATCCAACTATGTGCTGTTTATAACAGACTCACTTTAAATGTGAGACACACATAATGAAAGAATGGAAAAAGATATTCCATGTAATTAGTAACCAAAACAAAACAGGGGTAGCTATCCCTAAACAGGCAAAATAGACTTTATGTCAAAAACTGTAACAAGAAGCAAAGAATGACATTACATAATGATAAAAGGTTCGATTTACCAGGAAAATGCAATTATAAATATCTATGCAACCAATATCAGAGCATCTAAATACATAAAGCAAATATTAACAGAAGTGAAGGGAGAAATGGACACCAACATTATAAAGTAAGAAACTTCAAAACTCACTTTTAATAATGGATAGAAAATCCAGACAGAAGATCAATAAAGAAACAGAGGACTTGAAGTACACTATAGACCTAAGAGATGTATACAGGACATTTCACACAACAGACACAGAATATGCATTCTTCTCAAGTGCATATAGAACATTCTTCAGTACAGATCATATATTAGGTCACAAAACAAATGTTAACTAATTTATAAGATTGAAATCATATAGATGTCTCTTCTGATCACAATAGAATGCAACTAGAAATCAACTGCAGAAAGAAAACAAAAATTCACTAAACAACACATTCTTGAACAACCAATGGGAAAAATAAGAACATAAAAAGTGAAATTAGAAAATATTTTGAGACAAATAAAAATGAAAACACTACATATTAAAAGTTATGGGATGCAGTAAAAGCAGCTGTAAAGGAAGTTTAAAGCAATAAATGCCTACATTAAAAAAGAAAGATCTCAAGTAACCTAATTCTATACCTTAAGGAACTAGAAATAGAAAAAAAGCTAACCCAAAGTTAGCAAAGGGAAAGAAATAAATAATAAAGATTAGAGCAGAAATAAATGAAGTAGAAAATAGAAAAACAATAGAAAAATCAACAAAATTAACTGGTCTTTTGAAGAAATCAACAAAATCAACAAACCTTACACTAGACTGAGAATAAAACAGTGAAGACAAAAAAAGTAAAATAAACATCAAAGAGGAGACATTACAATTGATGCCACAGATAAAAAGAATTATGAGAGACTACTATGAACAATTATAAGCCAATTATAGATAATCCAAATTGGATAGCCTAGAAAAAAAATTGATACATTCCTAGAAACATGCAGCCTAACAGAACTGGATCATAAAGAAACAGAAAATCCAAACAGACCTAATAACGAGTAAAAAGATTGAATCAGTAATCAAAACCCTCTCCAAAAAGAAAAGCCCAGTACCAGATGGGTTCAACGATAAAATCTATCAAACTTTTAAAGAAGAATTAATGGCAATCCTTTGCAAGCTCTTTCAAAAAATGGAAGAGAAAGGAACACTCTGAAACCCTTTTTATGAAGCCAGCATTATGCCAATACCAAACCCAGAGAAAGACACCAGAAGAAAAGAAAACTTTAAGTTAATATCCCTGATGATTTAGATGCAAAAATCCTCAAAAACATATGAGCAAACTAAATTTCAACAGCACATTAAAAGGATCACACTATGACCAAGTGAGATTTATCCCTGGGATGCAAGGATGGCTCAACATATAAATATCAATTAATGTGATTCACCACATTAACAGAATGAAGGATAGAAATCATAGAATGATAGAAATAGATGCACAAAAAGTATTTAACAATATTCAATATCCTTTCAAGATAAAAAAAAACTCCACAAACTAGGAACAAAAGGAAATAAACTCAACATAATGAGGTCATATATGACAAGTCCACAGCGAACATCATACTCAACAATGAAAAACTGATAGTTTTTCCTCCAAAATTAGGAGCAAGGCACAGATATCCACTCCTGCCACTTTTATTCAACACAGTACTGGAAGTCCTACTCAGAGAAATTAGGCAAGAAAAAGAAATGAAAGGCATCCAAATTGGAAAGGAAGAAGGAAAATTACCCTGTTTGAGATACCTGAAGACTACACACACACACACACACACACACACACACACACACACAAATACCTATTAGATCTCACAAACAAATTCAGTAAAGTTCCAGGACACAAAAATTGACATACAAAACTCAATTGTGTTTGTATGCACTAACGGTGAACAATTTGAAAAGGAAATTAGGAAAACAATTCCATTTACAAAAGGAACAAAAACAATAAAATCCTTAGGAAAAAATTTGAGGGAGCAAGAGACTTGTACGCTAAAAACCACATAACATTAATAAAGAAATTATAAATGATACAAATGAATGAAAACATATTCTGTGTTCATGCATTGAAAGAGTTAAGATTATTAAAATGTCCATACCACTGAAAGCAATCTGCAGATTTAATGTAATCACTATAAAAATCTTAATGACATACTTATTTTCCAGAAATAGAAAAACAAATTCTAAAATACACCTAAAGCCACAAAGACCCCAATTGGCTAAAACAATATTGAGAAATAACAAAGCTGAAGATATTATACGTCCTGATTTTAAAACAAATCAGCTGTTTTACAAAGCTACAATAATCAATACAGTATGCCACTGCCATAAAGACAGACATGTATACCAATGGACTAAAATAGAGAACCCCAAAATAACATTAGACATTTATGGTCAACTGATCTTTGAGAAGGGTACCAATACACAATGGGATAAGGATAGTGTGTTCAACAAGTTATGCTGAAAAATACTGGATATTCTCATGCAAAAGAATGAAATTGGACCTTTATCTAACACCATACCCCAAAATCAATGAAAAATTGATTAAAGACTTAAACACAATACCTGAAACTATAAATATCCTACAAGAAAACATACAGAAAATGTTTCATGACATTGGCTTTTGCAATGATTTTATGAATATGACCCTATAAACACAGGCAACGAAAGCAAAAATTTTAAATGAGAATACATCAAACTAAAAAACTTCTGCCCAGCAAAGAAAACAATCAAGAGAGTCAAAAGGCAGCCCAGAGAATGAAAGACAATATTTGCAAACTATATATCTGATAAAGTATGAATACCCAAAAGAAATAAAGGATTATATATAAAGGATTCCTACAGCTCAATAGTAAAAAACTAAATAACCCAATTAAAAATGGGAAAATGACTTAAATATTTGTTCTAAGAAGACATAAAAGCAGCCAACAGGTATATGAAAAAATGCTCATTACTAATCATTGGAGAAATGCAAATCAAAGCAAAAATGAAATACTATCTCACACCTGCTAAGAAGTCCACTACACTTTTAAAAAGTAACAGAAAACTGTTAGCAAAGATGTGGGCAAACTGGAACACTTAATGTACTGTTGGTAAAATGTAAAATAGTGCAGCCACGATGAAAAACAGTGTAGAGATTTCTTTAAAAATTAGAAATAGAATAGAAATATGATCCAGTAATTTCACTTCTGGATATTTATCCAAAACAATGAAATCAGGATACTGAAGAGATATTTGTACTCCCATTCACTCATTGCAGCATTTTTCGCAATAACCAAAAGGTGAAAACAGCCTAGTGAATGGATCAAAAAATGTAAGTGTATACATATAATGAAATATTATTCAGCCACTTAAAAAAGAAAATCCTGGCATATGCTACAACATGCATACATCTTGGAGACATTATGCTAAGTGAAATAAGCCAGTCAGAGAGGAAAAATACTGCATGATTCTCCTTATATGAGCATCCGAAATAGTCAAACTCATCTTAGCAGAAAGGATAATGGTGATTGCCAGGAGCTAGGAGGATGGAAAAATGGGGAGTTTCTTTTCAGTCATATAAAGTTTCAGTCATGCAAGATGAAAAGCTTCTTAGAAAGCTATTGCATAACAATGTACTTACAGTAAACAACACATTTAAAATTTTGTTGAGTTAATATTTTTCTTCCAGAACATGTTTTTCCAGAACAAAAAATTCATTGCTGCTATAGACTGAATGTTTATGTCACCAGCAAATTCACATTGAAATCCAATAAAACATGTTACATGTTTTTTTGCCACAATAAAAAATAAATACATGAAGAGAACAGTAACTTTACCAGGTATACTAGGAAAATAAGAGAATAAATAAAGAGAAAGGTGAGCCCCTTCTGAAAGGTGGCCTCAGGAAAACCTGGGATTCTCATTCACACCCAGTGCCTTTGATCCTTTCTCTAAAAATGTTTTACATTGGTGGGGGAAAGAAACATATCCACAAAATTGCATTTAAGGCAACTACATACTGATTCATGTGGATACTTATTAAGTTCACACAGAACAAGCCTGACCCCCAGCTACCTGAAATGAGTATTCTTTTTTGTCTGATAACTTACGAACATCTGGTATCTTAAGAAAAAAGGACATATGTAGAAATATACAAACAGAGATGATAGAGATAAAATGTTTAATGAATGTGTAGAAGCTATTAGAGTATTTGTGTGTATGTTTCTTATAACTAAAGAAGAATAAAAAGAGAAAAAGATATATTTGTGTTATGTCCTATTTTTCCATTCCCTATTCCAAGAAGATAGTCCATCTTCAATGAGATTTCACTATCTCAAAGGAGAAGGAAGTGGAGGCCTTTCTCAGATCTTGCTGGGAAAGCTGAGTGGAGAAGAGTTTGTTGGAGGAATTCAGAGGGTGATGTAGCAAGAGAGGAAATATTCCACATGATTAGAAAGGAAGAAAGGTCTCTGTCCTGCTCCATTTGGGCATGCCAGGAAAGTGGCAGAACCATTAGGAAAATGGTTCGTTGGTGGAAGGGGAAGAGACTGGACCCTCACACTGAGATCCTTCTGGACCTAAGTACATTAACAGCAGAGCCACTTACCTTTAAGTACCTCCAAGGGTTTGGATAATGGGAAAGTCCTCAGTGACCATGGTGAATCAGAGACTCTCCTTCCATCTTCTGGGCACTTTGTAAACCTCCTGAATTTTTGTGCAAACTAGAGACATAGATAAGCACCTACATTTAAAATTATGAGGTTCTAATTTCCCAGGTGAGTAAGGGATTGAGACTCAAATTTTTTCTTTAATTGTGAAAATAAAGTAATAGGCCATTTCTTCCACATCTCACATCAGGTAATAATATCTATAATCACAACACATAGGAAGCTATTTATGGCATAATTATTTTACAAGTGAGAAAGATAGGTTATAAAGCATTGTATGATATAGAAGCTGGTTTGTGTAAAATAAAATAATATACTGAGTTCCTACAATAGGCCAGGCAATTAGCTGTTTGGGGCAGGTTGCAGAGGAGTGAGTTTCAAGAGAAAAGGTTTCTCTGGAAAATGTTTTTCCAGAACAAAAAATTCATTGCTGCTATAGACTGAATGTTTATTTCCCCCAAAAGTTCACATTGAAATCTTTTTGAATGCAATTATATTTGGAGGTGGTTCCTTTGGGAAGGATAAAGCCTTGTGAATGGGATTAGTGTCCCTATAAAAGAGATGCCAAAGACTTCCCTTGCCCTTTCTCCCATGTAAAGACACAGCAAGAAGATGGCCGTCCATGAACCAGGAAGCAGAACCTTACCAAATGGCAAATCTTCAAGTGCCTTTATCTTAAACTTCCCAGCCTTGCGAACTACTAGAAATAAATCTCTGTTGCTTATAAGAAATTAAACCATTGGTGAAATCACCCCTGAGAACAATGCTTTCTGCTGAGTGACTAACATTGAGACCTAGTTTAGGCTTCAAAGTGGCTAGGGCCCAGAACACTGACACATGAATAAAATTTAAGAGAACAAACAGCTGGATTTCTAGTATACTTAGTTTTCTATTTCAGAGTTTTATCAAAATAAAACAAGAAAATTTCCATCAAAAGCAAGTATGTAGTAATAATAGTCTCAGCACCATCAATACATATGGTTATTATCCTGAGGGTACGAATCATGTTTTCTTGTTGGCATCTGTGTCTTTTCTCTCACTGCTTTCATTTTGTTTCTAGGTAATTGGAGGTTGAGGTCCAGGAAAGATAAACAGTGTTTTAAATGATTCCATAAAGAATAAAGTTATTATTGCTTCCTAAATCAAAGCTACATGTAGCCACATGTTGAGGTAAGCAACGACAAATAAAAATGAGACATTAACATTTCTACTTCCTGTAGCTGGTTGTCGATGAATATAAACACTGGAAATAGCTGACTAGAATTGAGACCCAAAGAACTCTAAAAAGTACTCATCAGAAAAGCAAATGGAATTAGATATTATAGGATCATTAAATACAACTTTGTTATTACAGTTTTACCTGGGTATTTGAAAAAAAGAAAAGGTTAAACAATATTTTTCTTTCAACTCGATATTTTCTTTTAATAGAGTTTATTCCATTGTTTTATTGTTGGAAGAAGGGTAGAGATAGTCCTGACTTACAATTGTTCAACTTATGATTTCTCAACTTTATGATGATGCAAAAGTGATATGTCTTCTCAGTAGATATATACCTCAAATTTTAAATTTTGATTTTTTTTTCCCAAGCTAGTGATATGCAGTATGATACTGTCACTATGCTGGGCAGCATCAGCAAGTCACAGCTCCCAGTCAGCCATGCAATCATGAAGGTAAACAACTGATACAGTGTGCTGTGCTGCCAGAATTTTTTGGATATCGTGTTTCTCATGCCATCAGGTCTACAAAATGTCAATTTTTGACTTGAAATATTTTCCACTTGCAATGGGTTCATCACCACATGACCTCATTGTAAGTCAAGGAGTGTCTGCATTTGCTCTTTCAGTTATCTTATTTTAAAGATTCTGTTTTATTTTTGCTTCTTAGCTATTTTTTCCCTCTTTTATTTTATGGTCTATATTATCTGTGATATCTACTTCCAGTATGCTGTAAATTGTGTATTATGTTTTTAGTTCACTAGTGTTTACGTTTATTTAAATATATAGTTGTCAGTTTATCAAGTTCAAGAATAAAATAACATCTATTAACTTCCTCCTAAATAAACTGCAAACTATACATCCTCAACCTAGTCCCATTCCACTACACACATCCTAGTTTTTGATTTTATGCTCTGTAATTTTGAAATCATTAATATTGCATTATTTTATTAAAGAATTTTAAGGAATTATATTTCCCTTTTATAATTCTACTTATAACAAGAATTAGACTCATTTCTATGTTTACATAAACTCAAAGCCTACCATCAGCTCTTTTACACCATTAATTTCCCATTCAAGAGTACTTTATTCTAGTTCTTCCATATATTGGCTGAATTGCATATTTAAATGAAGATTTTGGTAGGGTAGCTACATAAGTTGTATATTTTCCTGAGTCATTGGATACATAAAAATATTTTCTTTTGACTTCACATAGAGTTGATAGCCTGGTTACATAGGGAATACTTGGATTAAATCATCTCCAAATGAAAATTCGGTAGATGCTGCCCCCTGTTCTTCTGAGAGCAGAGCAGGAGGTAAAAAGCACAGGACCTAGAATCAGGTAAACATCAAGTGTTGACAGATCTTGTGATTTTTTAAAGAGACTCTGGAACTTTACATTTTAATGTTTATATTCAGATTTATAAGTGTTAATAATTATCATTGAATAATGGCCTCACACAATGCCCATATCCTGCTTCCAGGAACCTGTTACCTTGCATGGAAAAAGGGACTTTGCAGATGATTAAGAACCTGGTAGTGGGAAGATTATCTTGTATTCTCCAAGTGTACCCAATGTAATTCCAAAAGTCCTTACAGGGGGTATAGGGAGGCAGAAGGAACACAGTGAGGGAAGGGGACATGCTAACGAAAACAAGGGTCAGATTCAGAGAGAGGGATCTGAAAATCCAACATTTCTGTCTTTGAAGAGAGAAGAAAGGGACACAAGGTAAGGAATGCAGGAGGACCTAGAAGCTAGAGAAGACAAGGAACTGATTGTCCCATAGCACCTCCAGAAGGAACAAAACCTGCCCATGCCTTGGTTTTAGCCAAATAAGGCACATTTCAGACTTCTTCCTCCAGAAATGTAAGATAAAAACGGTACTGGTTTAACCCGCTAGATTTGTGGTCATTTGTTACAGCAGTGTTAGAAAACTAACACAATAAAAAAATAAATAAATAAACCAAACAAGTCAAGTTAATTATATATGTAAGCCAAGATTTGGCTTTAGACCTTAAATCGAGTATATTTGAAGAAAATACTAAAGGTAGCCTTACCAAAAAAATGCCTTAATTGGGTCAGGCTGCTATAACAAAATTCCCTGGTGGCTTAAACAGCAAACATTTATTTTTCATAGTTCTGGTGGCTGGGAAGAACAAGATCAAGATGCCAGCAGATTCAGTTCTTAGCAAAGGCCCTCTTCATAGTTTGTAGGTGGCCACTGTCTCACTGTATTCTCACATACAGGCAAAGACAGAGAACACCTATGTCTTTTATAAGGGCATGAATTCCATCATGAGGGCCTCACCCTTATGATCTACTCTAACCCTAATTACTTCCCAAAGGCTGCATCTTCAAATACCATTTGAAGATTAGGTATTTAGGGGGATTAGGACTTCAATGTGTGAATTTTAGGGCTACAGAAACATTTAGTCTGTAGCAGACAGTAATGTTTAAAGTATTCGATAACTTAAAATGAGATCTTGCCTGTAAAGTCCAGGGATGTATGCTGTCAGTGTTTTATGTCTTGACTCTGCTTTTTACTTTCTGAGTTTCTATAGCCAATCAGTTCCTCTTGTGATGGCCTTATCCATGTTTTTCTCCAGTCCTATAGGCCCAGTAGTCCTCCAGTGTCTTCAAGACAGCCCTGCAGGTCTCTTTTCCAAAACTTTACATGTTATTTTTGTAATATAATCTTCAGAGGAAATAAATACTACATTATCTCCAGGTTCTCAGAGGAAGCTTCATGGTGGCTCTCAAGTGCAATCAATAAAATCTAAGATATAAAAATACACTCATAAATAGACCATATAGAAAAACCATATTAATAATATTTTTTCTTTGTTATTCATTGGTATCTGTTCCCACAAATTGGACTTCAAACTTTCAAATCTAATCATGTATTATTTTATCATTAAAACCAAACAGCTTGCCACACAGACAAAGTTAATGTCTTAAATCATTTTCATTTTCATTCTTCAATCTTCTATAATGTTCAGTAGTGCTCTGTTGTATTCCACATAAAATACAATCAACAGAACCCACCAGATATCCTCATTATTCTCTGGCACACAACACAGCTCTTGTAGTCCATCTTCCCTTTTTTCCTCTTAGATAATTACTATTTTTTGGTAAACTGATTTTCCACTTATTAAAATTGAATGAATAACTACCTATTGGGTACAATGTTCACTGTTTAGGTGATGGGCACACTAAAAGCCACTAGACAATATATCCAATCAACAAAACTGCACTTGTGCCCCCTGGATCTATAAAAATAAAATAAAATAAATTGAATGAACATTGCCCTGTGTTACTGAAGATTCCTATTCAATTTACTTTTTCTACATACAAGCTTTTGAATGGGTTTTCCACGATTATCCTATTGTTCAACAATTATGCCTGGGCAACATATTGAGATCCCATCTCTACAAGATAAATAAATAAATTACATGGGCATGCGCCTGTAGTCCCAGCTATTTGCGAGGTTGAAGTAGGAGGATCGCTTGAGCCCAAGAGGTCAAGGCTGCAGTGAACCATGATCACACCCCTGTACTCCAGCCTGGATGACAATGCAAGATACTGTTTGAGAAAATAATTGTAATATTTTTCCAAATTTCCTTTATTCTCTTAGCTACTTCATTGATTGTTCTATGACTAAAGGTTAAGGAATAAAATAGCTGAGTCCAAAACTGAGTGATAATTTAAAGATTATAAACCATTATTGCCAAGTTAGCTCCTCAAAACTATACTCATTTGCACTGGCACTTTGCTGGTACTAGGTATTCTCCCCTACCCAATCTTTGCTAACTTGGCAGGCCCCAAATGGTATTTCCATTTTATGTACTTTTCATTGACCACAGTGAGGGTGAACATTTGTTCAAATGTTTACTGTTAATATTTTATCTGAAAAGTGCATGCTTGAGCCCTTTCGCATTGTTGTCTATTGGGGTTCCTCTTTTTCTTATTGACTTATAAAAACATTCTGAAATATATACAGCCTATTGGCCTTGTCATATGTATAGTATGAACATTTTCATCTCCATCTTTACTTTGTTTATAGTGGGGTTCCAGAAAACCATTTGATAATGGAATAAACAGTAGATAAAGAAAGGAATAAACAGTAGATAAAGAAAGAGTCTATGAAAAGGAATCTGTCAGATGATCTTGAGAAAGTGGGCTACAGATCACTCAGTGCCCAAAAATTTCTAGGGTAAGTAGGATGGGGCAGCCTAGCCAGTCCAATTCCCACTGTTTACTCGTGGAGTCAGGGTATCAAATGGGGATACCAGAATAGATGATCAAAAAAATTTCCTGATATCAAAGTCTGTAATATTTTGATGGGTTTGATGGAGGAGTAGAGAATAGAAAAACAGTGAACCTCTGAATGGACCAAGAAAATACCACCACTTAGGGAGAGAAGGGCAAAGAAAAGAGCAGCTTAGAAATGCTGAAACCAAGTAAGTGATGAACAATCCTTTTCTATTTGATAAGAAGAAAAGAGAGTAGAGGAACACTAGAAACTTAAAGAAAGGAAAAGAATGAAGGAACAAGGGAAAAAAGGGAAGGAAGAGGATGGAAGAAAGAAGGTGGTTATCTTTTGTAACTATTTCTATGTTCAATCTAGCAAAAATGTAACATTGAACTGTGGAATTTGTATTAGTTCATTTTCATGCTGCTGATAAAGACATATCCAAGACTGGGTTATTTATACAAGAAAAAGGGTTTAATGCACTTACAGTTTTACATGGCTGGAGAGGCCTCACAATCATGGCAGAAGGCAAAGAGGAGCAATTCACATCTTACATGGATGGCAGCAGACAGAGAGGTTGTGCAGGGAAACTTCCATTTTTAAAACCATCAGATCTGGTGAGACGTATTCATTATCATGAGAACATGATGAGAAACACACACCTCCCAAGATTCAATTACTTCTTACTGAGTCCCTTCCACAACACATGGGAATTCAAGATGAGATTTGGGTGGGGACACAGAGCCAAACAGTATCATTCAGCACCTGGGCCCTCCCAATTCTCATGTCCTCACATTTCAAAACCAATCATGCCTTCCCAACAGTCTCACAAAGTCTTGACTCATTTCAGCATTAACCCAAAAGTCCACAGTCCAAAGTCTTATGTGAGACAAGGCAAGTACCTTCTACCTATGAGCCTGTGAAATCAAAAGCAAGTTAGTTACTTCCTAGATACAATGGAGATACAGGCATTGGGTAAATACAACCATTCAAAATGGGAGAAATTGGCCAAAACAAAGGGGCTACAGGCCCCATACAAGTCTGAAATCCAGCAGGGGAGTCGAATCTTAAAGCTCCTCGACTCCATGTCTCACATCCAGGTCATGCTGATGCAAGAGCTGGGTTCCCATGGTCTTGTGCAGCTTTGCCCCTTTGGCTTTGCAGAGTCAGCCTCTCTCCCAGCTACTTTCTTGGACTAGCATTAGGTTTCTGTGGCTTCTTCAGGCAAACGCTGGTGCAAGCTATTGGTGGGTCTAACATTCTGGGATCTTGAGGATGGTGACCCTCTTCTCACAGCTCCACTAGGTGGTGCCCCAATAGGGACTCTGTGTGAGGGCTCGCACACCACATTTTCCTTCAGCATTGCCCTAGCAGAGGTTTTCCATGAGGACCCTGCCCCCTGCACCAAACTTCTACCTGGACATCCAGGCATTTCCATACATCTTCTGAAATCTCGGTGGAGGTTCCCAACCCTCAATCCTTGACTTCTGTGCAATTGCAGGTTCAACACCATTTGGAAGCTGCCAAGGCTTGTGGCTTGCACCTTCTGAAGCCACAATCTGAGCTCTACATTGTCCCCTTTCAGCCAGGGCTGGAGCAGCTGGGATGCAGGGTACCAAGTCCCTAGGCTGCACACAGCACGGGGACCCTGGGCCCAGCTCATGAAACCACTTTTTCCTCCTAGGTCTCTGGGCCTGTGATGGGAGGGGCTGCCACAAAGTTCTCTGATATTCTCTGGAGATATTTTATCCATTGTCTTAGGGAATAACATTCAGCTCCTCATTACTTATGCAAATTTCTGCAGCCAGCTTGAATTGCTCTTCAGAAAATGAGATTTTCTTTTCTATCACATTTCAGGCTGCACATTTTTCAAAACTGCCTTGGGGAAGAACATTCAGCTTCCCATTACTTATGCAAATTTCTGCAGTCGGCTTGAATTTCTCTTCAGAAAATGGGATTTTCTTTTCTATCACATTTCAGGCTGCAAATTTTCCAAAACTTTATGCTGTTTCCCTTTTAAAACTGAATGCATTTAACAGCACCCAAGTCACTTCTTGAATGCTTTGCTCCTTGGAAATTTCTTCTATCAGATACCCTAAATCATCTCTCTCAAGTTCAAAGTTCCACAAATATCTAGGGTTGGGGCAAAATGCCCCACCAGTCTCTTTGCTAAAATATAACAAGAGTCACCTTTGCTCCAGTTCCCAACAAGTTCCTCATCTCCATCTGAGACCACCTCAGCCTGGATTTCTTTGTCCATATCATTATCAGCATTTTGGTGAAAGTCATTCAACAAGTCTCTATCTAGAGATTTCCAAAGTTTTCCACATTTTCCTGTCTTCTTCTGAGCCCTCCAAACTATTCCAATGTCTGCCTGTTACCTAGCTCCTAAGTTGTTTTCACATTTTTTGGCTATCTTTTCAGCAGTGCACCACTTTACTGGTACCAATTTGCTATATTAGTCCATTTTCACTCTGCCAATAAAGATATACCTGAGACTTATACAGGTTATAAGGGTTTAATGGACTTACAGCTCCTTGTGACTGGAGAGGCCTCATGATCATGGCTGAAGGCAAGGAAGAGCAAGTCATGTCTTACAGGGATGGCAGCAGGCAAAGAGTAACTCCCATTTTTGAAGCCATCAGATCGCATGAGACTTACTCACTATCACAAGAACATCAAGGGAAAGATCTAACCCCATGATTCAGTTACCTCCCACTGGGTACCCCCAACAACACATGGGAATTCAAGATGAAATCTGGGTGGGAACACAGCCAAATCATATCAGGATTCATGACAATAATGTGTCTTATAGTTTATAACAATTCCAGGTTTCTTGAGAGCAGTGTTCATGCTTCCTTTTTCTCTATTCAGATAATTCAACAGGTCACAATAGAACCACAATATAGTGGTATTTCACAAAAGATGCTACTTCTTTGGTTTTACCCACTCCAGACACAGAAACGTTATTGCAACAGTTAGATAAAATATAATATCTGGAAAAGGTGCTTTCAATCAAAACTTAGTGATGGATTATTTCAGATGATTAAGCTTAAACTATGGTATGCTTACTATATCTGTTTGATTCTAAAATTAATTAGTGGATATACAAAATTTTTTAAATAACTAAAAAATATATAGTTGGGAACCAATATAAACTTACATCTTACTCTCCACCTAACAGAACCATTTTAATACTTAGCCAAAGTAGAGTTTTTCCTTTGTAAGTCAAAGAAGAATTCCTTTTCCTGGGTTTCCCCAAAACCTTCTCTGTGTGTAAAGCTTTATCCATTGCCATATGAACCTTGTGAAATGTTGCATGAGCCACTGGGATAGTTTTATTCTCAGACATTCTTTAGGAAATTTCTGAGGGTTTAATTTTTATCAATTGATGTCTTTCAATATTGGCATTCTCCAGACCTGGCCTGCCTGAGGGACATTTGTATTTAACTTGGAGCTACCGGGAGCACGCCTTCTACTACCACGCGTGGCTGGATGACCACCCGACAGTGCGCCCGCGCTTGCAGGAAGGCTGGTGCTGCTCGTCAGTGACCCCAGGTAGTCTGGGCTGGAGAAGGGAAAGCTTTAGAAAAATCCACAGTGGTACATGTACCACAGGGGAAGATGCTGTGAGACCAGTCAGCTTTGGTAGTACAGGGGATTCCAAAAGGTGTTGCCATTAAACACTCTGAGAATTATGATCTTGCAACCCTGAAATGGATTTTGGAGAACACAGCAGGGATTTTATTTATTATTAAGAGGTGACGGAGAGAGTTCCAAGATGGCTGGTTAGGAGGAGCTCAGGATTGCAGGTCCGAGTGAAAGCACAGAGGGTGAGTGAATGCCACATTTCCGGATGGATTTTTACTGCCCACAGACCAGGAGATTCACAGGCGGAGGAGCCCTATGGGTCACCAGCACGGCTGTTTTAGCTTGCGTGGCTGTTTGGCCTGTGCCCTGGTGCAGGGGTTCCCAGTGCAGAGTAAACTAGACTGTGTCCCCTCTTAGCCAGCAAGGGGAGCTGAAACGGGGAGCCAGGCCAGGAGATTCCTGGGCAAAAAAGTGCCACGAATCTCAGAGCCGCAGTTTCAGCCGGCGCAGCAGCTCCTGGTGCAGAGTAAACGAAACTGTGTCCCCTCTTAGCCAACAAGGGGAGCTGAAACAGGGAGCCAGGCCAGGAGATTCCCAGGCAAAAAAGCACCACGAATCTCAGAGTCATGGTTTCAGCTGGTGCAGTGGGTCACTGCACAGGAAATCACACAGATCCCGGTGCCTATTCAACAGGCGACCAGGTCACCTGGTAGAGAGCCAACCGTTCAACTAAAAAACAAAAGGCTCTGAAGCAGGGAACCAGGTGACCAGGCCCGGCTGGTCCCACCCCCACAAAAACAAAAACAAAAACAAAAAAACAGCAATTGGAAACGCTCTGGGTTGAGACTTTCACGGCAAGCACAACTGAACCTGGGACGGTCCAGCTCTGTGGAGGAGGGGCGTCTGCCATTATGGAGGCAGACTGCAGTTCCCAAGGCAACCTGCCATAGCCAAGGCAACCCACCATTACAGAGAGAGTCCATCACGTCACTACAGAGGTGGGCCAACACAGCGGAAGCAGTTCTAACTACACCCATATAAACAGGACTGCAGGGAAGTTCACATGGCAGCTGGGCGGAGCCCACATCAGCTCAGCGAAGCCTCTGCAGGCTGAGAGTGACTAGGCTGCCTCCTTGTGGGCAGAGAAAATGGCAGCAGCACAGCGGAAACTCATAAAGCCCTAACTCCCTGGGACAGAACACATGGGGAAAAAAAAGGGGGGGTTTATGAGTTCTGCTGCTGCAGACTTAAACTTACCAAAATCAGAAAGTCAACAACTACAAAGTCGACAGGTAGATAAATCCACAAAGATGGGAAGAAACCAGAGCAAAAAGGATGAAAACACCTAAAACCAGATCCCCTCTCCTCCTACAAGGGATCACAACTCCTCACCAGCAAGGGAACAAGACTGGATGGAGAATGAGTGTGATGAAATGACAGAATCAGCCTTCAGAAAGTGGATAATAAGAAACTTCCATGAGCCAAAAGAACATGTTCTAACCTAACTCAAAGAAACTAAGAACCTTGAAAAAAGACTTGATGAAATGCTAACGAGAATGGACAACTTAGAGAGGAACGTGAGTGAATTGATGGAGCTGAAAAACACAACACGAGAACTTCGCAAAGCATGCACAAGTTTCAACAGCCGAATTGACCAAGCAGAAGAAAGGATATCAGAGGTCGAAGATCAACTCAATGAAATAAAACGAGAAGGCAAGATTAGAGAAAACAGGGTAAAAAGGAATTAAGTCAACAAGAAATATGGGACTATGTGAAAAGACCTAATCTGTGTTTGATAGGTGTACTTGAATGTGACGAAGAGAATGAATCCAAGCTGGAAAATACTCTTCAGGATATTATCCTATTATCCAGGAAAACTTCCCCAACCTAGCAAGGCAGGCCAATATTCAAGTCCAGGAAATACAGAGAACACCACAAAGATATTCCTCTAGAAGAGCAACCCCAAGGCACATAATCGTCAGATTCACCAGGGTTGAAATGAAGGAGAAAATACTAAGGGCAGCCAGAGAGAAAGGTCGGGTTGCCCACAAAGGGAAGCCCATCAGAATCACAGCAGATCTTTCAGCAGAAACCCTACAAGCCAGAAGAGAGTGGGGGACCAATATTCGACATCCTTAAAGAAAAGAACTTTCAACCCAGAATTTCATATCCAGCCAAACTAAGCTTCATAAGTGAAGGAAAAATAAAATCCTTTGTGAACAAGCAAACACTCAGAGATTTCATCACCACCAGACTGGCTTTACAAGAGCTCCTGAAAGAGGCACTACACATAGAAAAGAACAACCAGCGCCAGCCACTCCAAAAACACACGAAATGGTAAAGAGCATCAACACAATGAAAAATCTGCATCAACCAATGGGCAAAACAGCCGGCTAGCATCAAAATTGCAGGATCAAATTCACACATAACAATATAAACCCTAAACGTAAATGGAATAAATGCCCCAATCAAAAGACACAGACTGGCAAATTGGATAAAAAACCAAAACTCATCAGTGTGCTGTATCCAGGAAACCCATCTCACATGCAAGGATACACAAAGGCTCAAAATAAAGGGATGGAGGAAGATTTACCAAGCAAATGGAGAGCAAAAATAAGCAGGAGTTGCAATTCTCATCTCGGATAAAATAGACTTTAAAGCAACAAAGATCAAAAGAGACAAAGAAGGTCATTACATAATGGTAAAAGGATCAATGCAACAAGAAGAGCTAACGATTCTAAATATATATGCACCTAATACAGGAGCACCCAGATATATAAGGCAAGTTCTTAATGACTTACAAAGAGACTTAGACTCCCACACAATAATAGTGGGAGACTTCAACACACCATTGTCAATATTAGACAGATCAACGAGACAGAAAATTAACAAGGATATCCAGGACTTGAACTGAGACCTGGACCAAGCAAACCTAATAGACATTTACAGAACTCTCCACTCCAAATCCACAGAATATACATTCTTCTCAGCACCACATCACACCTACTCCAAAATTGACCACGTAATTGGAAGTAAATCACTTCTCAGCAAATGCAAAAGAACGGAAACCATAACAAACAGTCTCTCAGACCACAGTGCAGTCAAGTTAGAACTCAGAATTCAGAAACCAACCCAGAACCGCACAGCCTCATGGAAAATGAACAACTTTCTCCTGAATGTGGACTGGATAAACAATGAAATGAAGGCAGAAATAAAGATGTTCTTCGAAACCAACGAGAATGAAGACACCACATACCAGAATCTCTGGGACACATTTAAAGCAGTCTCTAGAGGAAAATATATAGAAATAAGTGCCCACATGAGAAGAAAGGAGAGATCTAAAATTGATACCCTATCATCAAAATTGAAAGAGCTAGAGGAGCAAGATCAAAAAAACTCAAAATCTAGCAGAAGACAAGAAATAACTAAGATCAAAGCAGAATTGAAGGAGATAGAGACACGAAAAACTCTTCAAAAAATCAATAAATCCAGGAGCTGGTTTTTTGAAAAGATCAACAAAATAGAGAGACCACTAGCCAGATTAATAAAAAAGAAAAGAGAGAATAACCAAATAGATGCAATAAAAAATGATAAAGGGGATATCACCACAGATTCCACAGAAATTCAAACGATCATCAGAGATTGTTACAAACAACTCTATGCATATAAACTAGAAAACCTGGAAGAAATGGATAAATTCCTGGACAGTTGCCTCCTCCCAAGCCTAAACCAGGAAGGAGTCGAAACCCTGAATAGACCAATAACAAGGTCTGAAGTCGAGGCAGCAATTAAGAGCCTACCACCCAAAAAAAGCCCAGGTCCAGATGGGTTCACAGCCAAATTCTACCAGACATACAAAGAGGAACTAGTATCATTCCTTCTGAAACTATTCCAAATAATCCAAAAAGAGGGCATCCTTCACGAATCATTTTATGAGACCAACATCATCCTGATACCAAAACCCGGCAGAGACTCAACAAGAAAAGAAAACTACAGGCCAATATCCATGATGAACATCGATGCAAAACTCTTCAATAAAATACTGGCAAGACGATTACAACAGCACATCAAAAAGCTTATCCGCCATGATCAAGTAGGATTCATCCCAGGGATGCAAGGCTGGTTCAATATATGCAAGTCTATAAATGTAATTCACCACATAAACAGAACCAAAGACAAAAACCACATGATTATCTCAATTGATGCAGAGAAGGCCTTCAACAAAATTGAACAGCCCTTTATGCAAAAAACTCTCAATAAACTAGGTATCAACGGAACATATCTCAAAATAATAAAAGCTATTTATGACAAACCAACAGCCAATATCATACTGAATGGGCAAAAACTGGAAGCATTCCCTTTGAAATCTGGCACTAGACAAGGATGCCCTCTCTCACCACTCCTATTCAATATAGTACTGGAAGTTCTAGCCAGAGCAATCAGGCAAGAAAAAGAAATAAAGGGTATTCAATTAGGAATGGAGGAAGTCAAATTGTCTCTATTTGCAGACGACATGATTGTATATCTAGAAGACCCCATCATCTCAGCCCAAAATCTCCTGAAACTGATAAGCAACTTCAGCAAAGTCTCAGGATACAAAATCAATGTGCAAAAATCACAAGCATTCCTATACACCAATAACAGACTTAAAGAGAGCCAAATCAAGAACGAACTGCCATTCACAATTGCTACAAAGAGAATAAAATACCTAGGAATACAACTAACAAGGAACATAAAGGACCTCTTCAAGGAGAACTACAAACCAGTGCTCAACGAAATAAGAGAGGACACAAACAGATGGAGAAACATTCCATGTTCATGGTTAGGAAGAATCAATATCGTGAAAATGGCCATACTGCCCAAAGTAATTTACAGATTCAATGCTATCCCCATCAAGCTACCAATGACCTTCTTCACAGAACTGGAAAAAACCACCTTAAACTTCATATGGAACCAAAAGAGAGCCTGCATAGCCAAGTCAATTCTAAGCAAAAAGAACAAAGTGGGAGGCATCACACTACCAGACATCAAACTATACTACAGGGCTACAGTAATCAAAACAGCATGGTACTGGTACCAAAACAGAGATATAGACCAATGGAAAAGAACAGAGGCATCGGAGGCGACACAACATATCTACAACCATCCGATCTTTGACAAACCTGATAAAAACAAGCAATGGGGAAAGGATTCCCTGTTCAATAAGTGGTGTTGGGAAAACTGGCTAGCCATATGCAGAAAGCAGAAACTGGACCCCTTCCTGACACCTTACACTAAAATTAACTCCACATGGATTAAAGGCTTAAACATAAGACCTAACACCATAAAAACCCTAGAAGAAAACCTAGGCAAAACCATTCAGGACATAGGCGTAGGCAAGGACTTCATGACCAAAACACCAAAAGCATTGGCAACAAAAGCCAAAATAGACAAATGGGACCTAATCAAACTCCACAGCTTCTGCACGGTGAATGAAACAGTCAATAGAGTGAATCAGCAACCAACAGAATGGGAAAAAATTTTTGCAGCCTACCCATCTGACAAAGGGCTGATATCCAGAATTTACAACGAACTAAAACAGATTTACAAGAAAAAGCAAACAAGCCCATTCAAAAATGGGCAAAGGATATGAACAGATACTTTACAAAAGAAGACATACATGAGGCCAACAAACATATGAAAAAATGCTCATCGTCACTGGTCATTAGAGAAATGCAAATCAAAACTACATTGAGATACCATCTCATGCCAGTTAGAACAGTGATCATTAAGAAATCTGGAGACAACAGATGCTGGAGAGGATGTGGAGAAATAGGAACACTTTTACACTGCTGGTCAGAGTGTAAATTAGTTCAACCATTGTGGAAGACAGTGTGGCGATTCCTCAAGGACCTAGAAATAGAAATTCCATTTGACCCAGCAATCCCATTACTGGGTATATATCCAAAGGATTATAAATCGTTCTACTATAAGGACACATGCACACGAATGTTCATTGCAGCACAGTTTACAATAGCAAAGACCTGGAACCAACCCAAATACCCATCGATGATAGACTGGACAGGAAAAATGTGGCACATATACACCATGGAATATTATGCAGCCATCAAAAACGATGAGTTTGCATCCTTTGTAGGGACATGGATGAACCTGGAAACCATCATTCTCAGCAAACTGACACAAGAACACAAAATCAAACATCGCATGTTCTCACTCATAGATGGGTGTTGAACAATGATGGGAACACATGGACACAGGGAGGGGAGCACTATACACTGGGGTCTATTGGTGGGGAGTGGGGGGACAGCGGGGGGTGGGGAGTTGGGGAGAGATAGCACGGGGAGAAATGCCACATATAGGTGAAGGGGAGGAAGGCAGCAAATCACACTGCCACGTATGCACCTATGCAACAATCTTGCATGTTTTTCACATGTTCCCCAAAACCTAAAATGCTATAAAAAAAATTGGCATTCTCCCAAAGTATATAATGTCCTAAAGATCTATGCCTTTTTCTTTATGCCTCTACATATGTAATCTTTCTCACTGATTATTCTTTCCCTCATTCCTTTGGTCATGCTTTGATCTATCGCACTCTTAACTGCATTGTAGTAAAGGGAGATTTTTAAAATCCATTTTGCTAAGAAGATTGTTCACCATTTGGTAGGGTAACAGTTGAAACTGTGTTTCTTCTATTGATGTCATTACAACTTGCATTTAATACAACTCCTCTGGCTGGAGAAATTTATAATATGTGATGTTGAACTATTTCACAGCTAATATTGTGGAAGCCACGAAAGCACTCAGTTTAAGATAAAAAGCAGCACAGGTTTGTTGATATTGTCAGTTTTACTTAGGCACCACTGCAAATACTCACAATTTTATATTTGACTATTGTAAACAGAAATACATTATTTTATATCTGAAAAAACATGTATTTCAACCTCCCTAGAAAAAAAAGTATATAATATGGAACTTTCCAATCATTCACCAATACATGAAAAATTCAGTTCTCACCCAGAAATCCAATCCAGATTATGACAGTTTACACATTAAGTTCTAGTTGGATATCTTTGTTTCACAGAATAATTTATTGGAAGAACTACCCTAACCAAGCTAGAGCTGAAGGTGAGAAATTTAGCAAACGGAAATAGGTGATATCTCAATAGCATTTAGCTACATGCCTTAACTACATGAGACTGAGAAACTTCATAGAAAAGAAATAGAACTCTGTTAATATTTGGGTTTTAGTTATATACAGATGTGACAGACTGCAGTGTGAGAATGTGGTAAAATGTAACTGAAGCCAAATAATGGGCATACAGAGAGCAAGTTTCCCTTGAGAGAAAAATCAGCATAAGGGAGGAATAAGTTTGGCACAATGGGCCAGATACAGCAAAAGGTTTTCTTAGTGGGGAAAACTGGTGGTTGAAGACACAACCTGAAGAGATGTTTGAAGCCATAAGATTTGGCCTTCTGGACTGAAGAGAGCTGCCTATGATCTTTGAGAAAGAGAAGTCTGTGGAGTAAACCTGAAACAACACTATTGTTTCTACCCAAAGTTAACGAATGTTACAATTTAAAGAGCTACATCAAACTAATTCTTCAGAGAAGTAATAACTGTCCCTCTACTTCCACACAGAACAAAAAAAGCAAGATTGAGATGAAGGAAATGTTTCTGCCACATAAAAGAGATTACCTTGAATCTGAGATAGGTAGAATGGTGATGAGGTCCAAGCACAGGTAATAGAGAAAACACGGCCATGGACCAGTTGTGGTTGCTGTGCAGATGGGCCAAGAAGAGAATACTGTAGATGGTGCAAGAAGCATAAAAGTGAGGAGCAAAGTGGTGGATGCCAACACTACAAGCAGAGGGCGGGTACAAAAGTAAAGGTGCAGGGATACAAAGTGGATTTTAAAATGTATATTAATAAGTGTATATGTTAATAGGTGCTGTGTACCCCACCCTTTCTCCCCAAAAGAAGTCCTGTGGTTAAACAGGATTATGAAACATGAACCCATAACTCTCCTTCAAGATTCACAACACAAATTAGAGTCTGAAAAATTCTACAGTAGAGAAACCCAACATGATCACATTTATTTGCTCCTGGGGCACTCTTATTTGCAACATGCTCATTGTCACATTGAGGAACAGATTATATGGCATACCAGTTTAGGAAGTCTTGTTCTAAAAAAGTTTTTTTTTCTTTTTTCTTTCTTCTTCTTCTTTTTTTTTTTTTTTTTTTTTTTTTTTTTTTTTGAGACAGTCTTTCTCTGTTGCCCAGGCTGGAGTGCAATTGCGTGATCTCAGTTCACTGCAACCTCCGCTTCCTGGACTCAAGCGATTCTCAAGCTTCAGCCTCCCAGTAGCTGGGATTACAGTACGGAGCCACCATACCCTGCTAATTTTTGTATTTTTAGTAGAGACAAGTTTCACCAAGTTGGTCAGTCTGGTCTCTAACTCCTGACCTCAGGTCCCACCCATCTTAGCATCCCAAATTTCTGGGATTACAGTCGTGGGCCACCGCATTCAGCCTAAAATTTTTCAAGTTTTAAAGACCACAACATGGCAAACAAGTCAATATATTAAACAATAACAGGTTCTTAAGAAATGTTGAATATTCAAAAGCTTTAAAATCAATACTTGTTCTAATTTTTCTAGGAGTAAAATTGTTATTAATTCATTTAAAAATACTTTATTCCCAACATAGTTTAAGCTACACCTTTTACAAACATAGTTCTTACTACTAGCTCTAAAATCTTCATAAAAAGGGAAGGTAAGTATTCAATCCACAAAATGTTATAGTTTCTATGACAATAGCAATATGCTTTTTTCAGTGTCACAAATTAGTAGTTTTCATTTGTTAGATACAGCTGTGTATTTCATAATTTATGTTTATACAACGAAGTCTGGCATTTCAGAGAAGTTTCCCTTATCTAAAGTTATTTCAATGTTTTAAAAACTGGAGAAGAAACAGATGTTGAAGGGTGAAATTTATCTTAAACTATTTTAGAAATATTTGGCAACAATGACTAGAGTATTAGTAAGAGAACAGCTCTTGTAAAAATGGCAAGTATATTTTGCATGTACATTCATGAAAGAAAAATAATTTAAAATGAAACAAAGAATTATCAAACGTGTATCATAGAAATATTTATTAATATGAAAAACAACTTTCAGTAAAAACTGTATTTTATCATCATGAGTTTGAGTCTATAAAACTCTGTGTATCCATTCATACATATAATATATTGAAGAAAACACCACAAATTCTTCCTGCTTTTTGTAGCATGTGGCTTTTAAAAATAAGCCTGGTAATTTCATCCTTTTTCCTTACCTTTGAATTTATACTATAGCTTTCAAATTAACCCTACATGAGAAAACAGACTAACAACCCAATATTCTTCTGCAATGATTTCTGAAAGATTTTGTGGTTTGAATAATAATTCATGTTTCTGGACATATCTGGTCATTTTGCATATGTTCATTTCATTCTTGGTTAAGGTATGTTTCTACATCATTAGTGTAATTTTAAGGTATCCACAAGGCTATTTTTGTGGATATATTAAGAGATAATTCTAATAAATAGGAGGTTGTTATATGTCAAAGGATTTGGGAAAAAATAATAGTTAGCTTAACTTAAAATTGTACAATGACTTTTTAAAATTATTTGTAACAAGAATAGCCAATTCTGTAGTTCTCTTTGGCAGACCAGAAAAGGTTTTATTAAAATAAGCTTTCAGGAAATGAAGTTAGCAATATAGAGAGTAGGCATATATTATCCCAGGATTATTTTTTTCACAAAAATTCTATAAGATGGCTTTTGAAATTGCATGCCAGCAGTTATCATTAATTGCAAGCATACACCAAAATAGCCAAAATTGAGAGAGTTTACATGTCATATTGAAATAAGGTAATAGTTTTTAAGCAATGAACCTATCATTAATGAAAAGCTTAAATTCTTTCTCCAGTTGGTCTTGAAGTGTGAGGTTTACTGTGTATGTTATGGCAAAACTCCAGCAGCTGACTAATTTACAAACAGGGAGTAGATTGGTTATAGTTTCCTATGGTAATTCAGGTTTCAAGCTTCCTTATTCAAAAATAATCTAGAAGTCATTAAGTGATTTGAGTATAGTTGAAGTACAATACATTATATTTGTAATTTTAATCCAGAGTTCCAAATTTAGGTGTTAAAAGTGGTTCTTTTGTCTATGATCATCTTGATTGAGTAATCCTGTTTCATTATTTAATTAAAGCATACAACAATTCAAATAACACAGACCCAATCACAAACTGTCAACTGAATTAAGGCCAGTGTAGTTAGGTGTGTATTATTCCATGTACATGAGTATGGTTGTAAATGAGGAAGGAAGAATAGCACTTTTCACTTATGGTCTATAGCTAAGCCATATCTCCCATGAAAATATTTACTCTATGATAAGAATGAATAATATTCAAGATGCTTAAGGTGCTAGGGAAATGGAACACATAGCAGCAGCAACTTCTACTTAAATAGGATTTACTGTATACAGAGTACAGGGCCTAGAGCTTTGGATATTTTAACTGATTTAATTTGCACTGCAAATTCATGAGGTTACTACCATATTATCCCACTTTAC
Organism: Aotus nancymaae; assembly: GCF_030222135.1. Classification (NCBI taxonomy): domain Eukaryota; kingdom Metazoa; phylum Chordata; class Mammalia; order Primates; family Aotidae; genus Aotus; species Aotus nancymaae. Next base: position 43,836,983 of record NW_026988419.1, on the reverse strand, counting down.
AGATGAGGGCTAAAACATCAAAAGGGTTAGTAACTTACCAAGGTCATGAACTTGGTAAATGAAAGAGCCAGGATTAAAACCCAGACAATTTGACTTCATAACCCATGCTCTTAACCAAGTAACAAAGTTTAACCTGGCTCTTATGCATCTCTAGAGAGTAATACTTGGCCAATTGTCCCAAATATCTGTGACCAAACAATCTGGAGCCACTTTAGCTAGAATCTTCAATAGCAAGACTAACATAACTGATATTATTTTCCGCAACTTCCTTCCCTCCGTGTCTTGAAAATTTATCTTAGACTTCTACTGATTTCTCTACTTTCTTCCTTCATAGGGGATAAGTAACCCTCTTCATTTCTAAGGCTAACTAAACATTCTACGTTAGCACTTAATCCCATCCCCTATCACATTCTTTAAATAACCTTCATTCTTAACTGTTCTCTCCCTACCACACAGTATCCCTTTCTTCACCCAAGACTATATATTTGCATCTCTACTTCTTTGAGAAAAGAAATAATCCCACAATCCTACTCCCCCATAGAGCCACCATACCATCTTCATTCCTTATTCTTGCTCTTTTCATTTTAAGGAAAGGCAGCTGAAGTGGGACCAAATCAATCACTGTGCTTTAGTCAGAGACTAAGAAGGAATCATAATGTGAATTTCTCAACTTCTGTGATGTAAAGAGAATAGGGCTTGGAGCCAGAAGCCCACCTTGCTTAATTAATGGTATGAATTCTGGTCATCAATCACATGCAAAATGGGAGTAATGATACGATTTCCCTGGGTTCTTATGAGGATTACATATGAGGGAGTAGAAAAACCCCTCAAATTGATGGGGGAACATGGCTCTACACAATAAATAGTTTAAAAATATTTGTTGAATATGAATTAAAATGATTATAATAAAGTTAGAAAATTATCCTCTAATAATCAATAAAAAGATCAAAATGGATGAAAAGGAGAGAATGCCTGTGCGTGAAAGAGAGACAGATCAAGATCATGGGGGAGGAAATGATACTGTGTAGGCACTAATACTCAATACTCTAGAATTCATTCATTCAGCAAATACTAATAGAACATCTACTGTGTTCCTAGCAGTGGTCATGGCATTTGAGATTAATAGTGAACTAAACAGACTGAATCTCTCTGCCATCTGACTCTGCCCACTCCAACAGATTAATCCTTCTAAAGAACAATTATGATGGGTTATTTTCTTGTTTGAAAGTCTTAAATAGTTCTTTATTGTCTACTTAATAAATTCCAAAACTCCTAATCCATCACAAAATGTCTTTTATATTTTCTTGAGCTCTAAACATTTTTTCAGTTTAATTTCTTACTATTTCAACTTTTCTCCTACATGAACTTTCAAAAGACAGTAAAAAGTAACATTTTAAAAAGACTCTATAACGCCTCTAGTTTTAGAATCAAAGTATATTTTAGTATAGCTGGGATATTTGAGAAGTTTGAGAAAGGAGGAATTTCAGATGATGGGCCTGTGAAGGAAAACTGGACTCCAGCCAGATTATAAAGGACATTATATACCATACTAAGAAGTCTCAGTTTGTTCATAAAGACAACTGAACACTGTTTTAACCAAGAAGTGTTATGATCAGGTCTGTGTTGTTGACAGGTAATTCTGGGGGCAGTTATAGGATGAGTTTGAAGAGCTGTCTGGTGGCATGAGAGGCAGTTAAGAGAATATTGCCATAATGATGAGATGGAGATAGCTAAATGAATAATGCAGTGGAGCTCATGGCATGAAGGGCCCTACTCCTGTGAAACATTTCAGAGCTATTATCAATAAGGTCAGAGGCAAGTTGGCAGAATGGTTTAATGGTTATGTGGTTCCGGAATCAGACTGCCCTTGTCTCAGACCTATCTTGCCCACTTACTAGCTTATGACTTTTGTCAAGTTACCTTATCTTTCTTATATTCATTTTCCTCATTTTTAATGTAGAGATAAATAGCATCTACCTCCAGAGATGCTATAAGAATTAAAGTCAATACTCCATCCTGGTTCTTGGCAACAAGCTGGCTAAGGAAGTGCTTTATGAATACTAGCTATAAGCTGTATCACTAAAACATGGAAAGTTAGATGCATCATTTCCACCCAGCTTTGTGTGTCTTTGAATTTGCTGAGCGTTCCTTCTACTGTACATATATTGCATTTTTATCTTTATTGGATCATTCTTCATGCAGTCTCTTTCAGTTCAATCTCCATATGCCAAAACTCAACCTAATCCCAAGTGCTTGATTTAAGTCATCTGAATTCTCAGTGCTTTAACTCAGTTTAGATTTCAATTAAATTTGGTCAAAGTTCTCTGAAAGCCTCACCAAACATGTTGTTTTCAGCCCCTGAACTTTCACATGACTTTATATCATTCTTGACCCTTACCACACATAATCTTGCATTTGAGGACTCTTGATGTGTGTAACTAACCTCTCTTCATTGCTCTGTGAGACCCTTCCCCGCTGCAATTCTTTTGGTGCTTTGCACATAATTAGATTGATCTCTTAAAAGATAAGTCTGATGCATAACTGTTTGATGATTCACTCACTCACACACTCAGTGACAAATAATTCAAAGGAAAGTCATTAACTAGATTATAAATACCTTACTGCCCTAAACTGATTCTCCTTGTAGTCAATACTTATCATCATCCTGGAACCTGTTGTGGGAAAGCAGTCTGAAAGGTGTTCGTTAAGTAATCTTGAGTTCATACAATTTGGTCCTCTGTTGATTGTCTTTGGGCATTTTATTATTCTTAAAAAATCTTTCCAAAAAACAAAACTCAAATTTTCTCAATTAAGATAATTTTAACTTTTAAGTACACATCGTGCTATAATTTAACAGGGATGATAGCTGTTTATCCTGATTGAGTCACATCGCATTTCACCGTGTGGGCAGGCATCATCTGAATGTTTCACAAACAGCAGTTATGATGGGTGTAAATATCGGTTGGCTTAACTTAGTTTAGAAACACAAGGCTTCTATGGCCAGTGATCTAAACCACCACCACTGTTCCACTAAAATATTTTGGGTAGGGCTTTAAAATGTTTGGGAAGGGCAGCCAGCCAAACACATATGCCATCCAGATTTCCAAGTCTAGGAGTGGGAAAGAGGGAAATCTGCCTGAGCATGCGCAGGGCAGACAGCAATCTCACAGTCACTTCTGTGCTCCAGTGCTGCGCTCCTGCCTGGACCCCTGGCAGCATGCCCGTCCTGACTGCAGCCACTCCAGGCCCTGTAGCACACGACATTCACCCTGACATTACATCAGAATCAGGCTGCCTCTGCCTGTCACTAGAAGCCAAAAGACAGGATTCCACTGCATCTGAGGCAAATGTTGTTGAGGCATGCCAGGAAAACTGTGAATCAGAGGCCAATTTGGGAAGCAAACCACCTCACAGATTTCTTGCCCAACCTAGAAACAAAGCTCCTATCATTTTAAAGCGTCAATACACACCTCCTCCATTCCAAAGACATCATAGTCATTCTGTATCTAATAACCTCTGTTCTGCTACCAATAAATGGTTGTTATATTTACTCATCAGACACACAAATAAGTATCTGCACACTGCATCCTACACCCTTTCCCAAGGGTATGCCTTATGGCACATAGAGGGCAAAAGGAAAGGATCACTCCCCCTTCTACCAATCAGAAAACAGGCTATCCACATTCTTTTCCATGTATTAGAAACATCTGCCTCTGATCCAAAGACTTTGGGTTGATAGGACTCTCAGAATCCAAACGTAAGTTCCAAATGTTAATTAATAGACTGTGTTGTTAATTTAAGAGTAAACAGTTAAAATCCAAACATATTAAGAGTCCAATTCAAATATAAATTTCATGTAAATCAAAAATTTGCACTCTCTAGTTATTAAAACAGTAACATTTGTGTAGTCATTCAACATTTTTTCCAATATACAATAAAATTTATAGGGTGATTTTAAGTACCATCTGGACTTCTGCTTTTCTCCATCCAAATGGCAACCTTCTTTTCCCCAACCCCAACACCCAACATCTCTTTGATGCTGGAATTTTTTTGCTGAAACCTACTAAAATTTGGACAACTGTTTGAAAACTGTCAATATTCTCACAAAATGGACTACATTATATTGCCCATGATAAAATAATTATTCATGCATCAAAAGATTGACTGCTATCTAAATAAACACTTTTTAAAATGTCAGCATGATTCAACTCAACAAACACCAATTACCTTTACTACAGGTTGGTTCCAATGCTAGACATTATATATAATTATATATAATTAATATAAGCCCCCTCAAGGAGCATATAATCTAATGGGTAAAATAGATACAAAAATATGTAACTATAATCTAAAATGGAATAATGTAAGAACTAAAGTGAATTATAAACATATTATAAGATTAAAAGGGAAGGAACTATTCATCTTGACGAAGGGATTAAGATGTTTCATAAAAGAAGTTAGTACATGAGCACCTTGAAAGATGAGTAAGATTATGTAATAAAAGAGATGAAGAATCTTCTACTCTCTAAAACATGATAACTTAAAAGTACAAAGTGGGTGCAGACCTCACAAATAGTGTGGAATGGCCAGAGGACATGGCACAGGAGTTGGCATAGGAGATGGAGCCTTAAAGGTGATTAGAGAATGATTATGACCTTCAGCATTTATATGTTAGTTATTTACTATACATTCAGATGTCTCTATTTTGTGCCTGTTATATATCCCAGGCAGAGTACCTGACACTGAGGATTCAACAAGGGAGTCTTGCCTCCCTCTATAGAGAGGATTTGGTAAAATTTCATTGTTGTGGGCAACAAAAAGTTTGTGAAGGTTCTCATGGAAAGAGATGAAATACATGAGCCTGTGCTTTGAGAGCACTGTCCTTTGAAAAGACATCAAACAGATTGGAAGGACAAGACTGAAAACACTAAGAGCGGGTGTATCTTGGCGGAAACTTATTCTCTGCAGTACTGTTGTCTTTGCAGTAGAATTAAGGCCACTAGCAGTATTACCCAAGGCTTCTCTTCTCACTGTGACATGAAGAAATGATTTGCCAGATTGGTGAATTTCAAAGGAAAAACCAGGCATGTAGAGCTCTGCTCACTCTTGATTTCTTGGGAAAGCACCTGACCTTGGAGATCTGTTCTCATCTTCTCCAGACTGCAAGTTGTCCACAGCTGACAATAACTGGATAAGTAAGGCTGGCTAATTCAAAAGTTTATATTTAGGAAAATTTGGAGATCTTTGCAAATCAGAAAAGATTGTCCTCATATTTTTATACCTGCATAGTATTCCCTTTTTGGATGCATCTTAACATTACTGTTGGAAATTTAAGTTATTTGCAAGCTTTCCTATTATAAACAATACTGCAGTTAATGATTTGCACAGACCTCATTTCATATATTTATCCACTTATCTGTGATATAAGTACCTAGAAGGAAAGGCTATATACATTCACAATTTTAGTGGATATTATGCAATTGTCTTCCACAGGGAGACTAATTTACTCACAAAAATACATAAGAAAGCCAATTTGCCCCACAATGCTTGTCATCCCAATATTTAGATTTTTATTCAGGGTTCCTAAGTTTATAGAAAATGTATTTTATGAAACATTTTCTAATCTTGGCACACTGTAATAGTTAAAATTATTCTTACTATATATGACAATTCTCTGCCTAAATAATTTGTGAGGTTCTAAAATATAAAAGCATTATGTGAACATCAAGGTGCATGGATCCCCTCATTTATTTGATTTTAATATTTAAGATATATCATATCTCAATATATAGAAAACATAATCTGAGCTTCAATATAGTCAAAGGTAATTCTAGAACATGGCTTTAAAACAGATTTTGCTTTTCTGAGCTGGAATCTGAAATGCCAAAACATCTATGTCATATTTAGATGTAATATTTTTTACCACAGGTATAATAACAAATGTCATCATTGTCAATTAAACAATTTTAACATGTGTGATATGCAGGGAAGTGGGCCAGATCTTGGGAATAGAAAGAAAAATAAGATAATTGTTACTCCTGCCCTCAAAGTAATTACCATGCATTAATAATTGCTACAGAATATACCATAAAAGCCAACTTCCAAGTGGAGAAGCATTTTATTTTATCCAGTGAAAAGCCTTTTTACCTATACAATGCTCTCTTATTAAAATACACATAATCCCTTTTTATTGAACATAAATGAAATAAATTTATTTGTTGTTAAAATCAGTTCTATTGGGTTAATAACTATTATTTGTGTTGTGAAGTTAATTTTTGTCCATGCAAAAGTATGACTCTAGATAATTACATTGATAATGCTCAATTTTGGCAGAGTGGTGATTTGCCTCATATTTTCTTCCACTGGTCCATCAAAACTAATATACTGCAGCTGACAATTACCCTACAATTTCTAATTTTGTATCAAAAATAACTTACACACATTGTTGCTTTTTCCCCGTGATTTTAAATGACCAGTCTTTTCTGAATGGACATCTTAGCTAAACACATCTGATAATTTTATTGGGAACAGGAGATACTAATTAATTCAGTAAAAAGTGAAAATGTCCTATTTTTGCTTGACATAACTCTGGTCCCAGAACTGCTGAAAATAATGAACTATGCAGTTTCATAACTAAATCTTGTCCTCAAAATGAAAGATTGTAAGGAATATGATATGTGTTTGAGTTTGTGTGGGTAACTTGTAGTGTTCTAAGAGTTCTTTTTTTCCATTCACATTTTGGGATTTTATTCCTGTTTCACCTAAAAAAGAAAGGACAGGGAGTCTTAGCAACCCAGAAAAAGCCACATAGCCAGAGAGCAACATGGTGGAATAGGAAGAACATGAAGCCAGGAGAACCAGATGCCAACCTCAGCTCTGACAGCCAAAAAGCCAGGGAAAATTACAAGGCACCCAGGAAAACCAGGTGTCAATCTCTGCTCTGACAGCCAAAAAGCCAGGGAAAATTACAAGGCACCCAGGAAAACCAGGTGCAACTTCTGCTCTGACAGCCAATGAGCCAGGGCTCATTGGGTGGCCCAGTTATTTGCCAAACCTTGAACCATTTTCTCAACTGTAAAGCTTACCAAATGTCCTCTAAGGCCTCCAATTCTGATTCTCTCACCTACATTCGGACATTTCCAACCTTCATCCTGTACCTCTTCTTCCCAAGAGAGCAGACTGGAAGATCAGATAAGTAAATCAAATCTGAGTAGGAAACAGGTCAATCGTGACTTCCAGTACCTTTGTTACACTCTAGTCCAGAAATGCTTTTGGTGGCAGAATAGTGGCAAGTAAAAGAAAAAAGTGCACTAGGAGACAATTATGCAAAGAAAAAATACGGATTTCTTTCCTTCTCCAAATGTGAAAAACAAAAATGTGACTGAGTACTGTATGCCGTTGTAAGATTTTCCATTTATAGAGACTTATAGTAATATTCATTCAGGTCCTAATTTTCCAAGGTTATTTTTAACTTCAGTAACAGTATGATTGTTCTACTGCACTACGGTAACCATATGACATCAATTTTCCAAGACAGCCTCAATTTTAATTGGCTTGTCCCTAATTTAGAACAAATTTTAGACTTATCCCTTTTGAAAGTTGAGGGAATATGATTACCCATGTGTTTAATTATCCCGTCTGTGTCTTTTTTTCTTGATTACAATAACAAATTTGAAATGAAAATAAAAGAGTAAGGAGAGATCAGATTTTAATATTTTACATCTTTGTACTTGGCAAATTGTCTTATAAGCTGATAGAGTGACAGAAGAGTTGGAGGCTCACATAAAATCTATCCATTAAGTTGACACAGATACTAGGAGATAGGGCTACATTTACTGATCACACAGAGTTTAGGAGGCCTAGAAAGAAACGTCAGGATTGTTTTAGTGTTAGCAGCATTTTCAAGCGAAGATATTAGGGTCCCTATCAGGGGAGAGAAGACAACTAAGTTTAGGAAGCCAGAAAGGCTGACTGACAGCTGTCTTCCGGGCAAAACATACAAGGGCCACAAGACCTTGGTAACTGGACTAAGGTCCCAGGTTCTACACAAGAATCCACATAGAACAGAGAAAGAAGAGGGCAAGGAAGGTTATCAGAAATGCCCAATACTGGACACAATGATACATGGAAGAAAGGAAAATATTTATTTCTTTTTTATAAATTGACTATAGACATCATGACACTGTGTTCCTAAATATTTTAGTATATATGATCAAAATAAAAGTAGTTTTTAAACTTTGTTGTATTACATTCCTCTTTAAAGAAAACTGCTATAAGCTATAAAGTCTTTCAGAAAAAAAAAAAAATGCAAACACACAATATTGTATAGTTTATTTCAGGGGAATAACAGCTGCCCAGAAAGTCATCCACAGACTTCAATTAAAAACCTTTCACAAACAGAGATAGTGTCTTTTTAAGATAATCTACAAGTACAGTGCCTGCAAATGCCAAGGCTATTGGGCAACTAAGAGTATTTGGGTAGTCCGGTGACTGGAGAGATACTCATTCTAGAACTAAGAGGATAATTAGTAGAGTCAGTCTCATGGGGAGCAGAAGCTGTCCTGTTCAGTCTAGAAAATATGTGTAGGGCTTAGATTTGTGGTATGAAAATCAGTAGGCCCAGTTCTTGAAAACTCAATCCTGCAAAGGCTGAGAAATGATGTGTTTGATGAGGCTGATGTAAACAAAAAACCTACTGCCTGTGCACCATGCCCTACACCAGAGACAAAAATAAAGTCAGGCTTTTCTAAGGGTCAAACATGAATAGTAAAGGTCAGAGAAGAGGGCTCTGCTAATGGCATTTGGCAAAAGGTAAAAGAAAGAAAGAAAGATGGTGACCAGATGTTCTCTATTTAGAATCTGTAAAAGGGAAATTACATTACAGTGGTAGGAATTCAAGTTATATAAAAGGAAAATCTTCTGTCCAGTGAACTTTGTAAAGCATGAGACCTAGCTACTGATGGACAGACACTACTATTCTCCTTCCATGAATTATTCAAAGCTAGAACAGATATTTGTGTGTTTTTAGCAATTTGAATATAAGGTTTCCGGAAGCAAAATTTCAGGTCAGACATTCATGGAGATATTCAAATTCCTTGAAAGATTGACATATCCATATATTTGATATTTATTTCATTATAAAAGTTTTTGTAATTATTTTTAAATCCATTGAATTCTGCTAATCTGACACTTTGCCCTAACTTTTCCATATAAAATTACTGAGAATAAGAATTGCTTGATATAATTCACAATCAATATAACCATGTGGATTCCATTCAGCATCTTTAGCATTCTTATTAATTCTAATTAACTCGTATTAAGAACAATTAATGATGAAACCATCAAGCTGTTGCCATCAAGTTATATAATCCTAATTGAAATTTTTTTTTTTTTTTTTTTTTTTTTTTTTGAGATGGAGTTTCGCTCGTTACCCAGGCTGGAGTGCAATGGCGCGATCTCGGCTCACCACAACCTCCGCCTCCCGGGTTCAGGCAATTCTCCTGCCTCAGCCTCCTGAGTAGCTGGGATTACAGGCACGCGCCACCATGCCCAGCTAATTTTTTGTATTAGTAGAGACGGGGTTTCACCATGTTGACCAGGATGGTCTCGATCTCTTGACCTAGTGATCCACCCGCCTCGGCCTCCCAAAGTGCTGTGATTACAGGCTTGAGCCACCGCGCCCGGCCTGAAATTATATTTTTAAGCAAAATGATTCTGATATCTACATATGTGTGTTGAAAATAATATCCTAAATAAGTACATTCTGAAAAACTGCAAAAAAAATGGAAAAGTAAATACAAAAGATGTTCTGGAAAGACTGTTAGAAAAGTAATGAGATTTACAGATTGACTAAAACGCCAGGAAAACCTCCAAAGAATATTTGACATTTGGTCAGTCAGTCAGAGGAGAGTTGGCAGTTGGTCAGGAAAAATGTGAATCATAAAAGTCTATCTCCTCCATTATACAATGCATATGAATCAGATGTCTGCTAGTTCATTCTTGGTCTCAATTCTAAAGTCAGCAACTGCTTTATATATTTGGCTTCATGACCCAGATTAGATTTCCTGTTCTTTCAACTTGAAATACATGCAGCTCACACTCACACAGACTTGGGGTAGAGTGAAATGATCCTCTCATCCATTCACACCATCTTTTATTCTGGACAGTTCCTGGGGCAAAATTGCCATGTCTATCACCTACAGTAGAAATTTGACCTTCCAGCCAAATATTAGGAAGCACAGTAGTGACTGCTATGGCAACAGACTAAACATACATACCATCTAAAAGGTAGCTGGAAGAAGAGCTAAGTTATTCCAAATAGAGAGAGGTAGGAAAGTTTAAATTTCTCAAACCCTAAAATATGAAAACCAAGAGCATATACATCATAGTACGGTAATCTTGATGAAAGTATAAATAATTATTTTTTATGATTGTTTTATCAAATATTACTTTCAAAGAAGTTGTTAAATTACTTAATCTCAGTTTCTAATGAACTACAAATTCAAAGGAAAATTTCAAAATAGTAATGCTTGTCCAAAGTTTCCAAATGCTGACTTCTTAAATAAGATCATATACAAATAATCTGAAACTATTTCACTCCTTTGGAGTTGTTCCCATCTAGCCTTCCAGTTGAAAAGAAAAACACTAGCAGCACCAAATGTAAGCCACAAAGGAAGAAAGGACACCACTTGTCCAAACCCTACCTTCAGTTTTTTTTTCTCTGAAAGCTTTTAGTTTTCTTGGTCTTTCCATTATAAACACACACACACACACACACACACACAGACACACACACACACACACCCTACCTTATCAACTTTTTATCAGGACAAAGTTTTTTTAGTCATTTGTACAAAAGCATAAGATGATTGCCAATCTTAGCCCACTGTTTTTGTGGGGTTGGCTGAAATTTTAAAACTGATCATGAAGAGAAACAACATTTATAGTTCACCAAATAGTTCTCTAAAACAGTGATTCTAAGCCCTGTTTGGCTCAGAGTCTTGCTTATTAAAAAAATTTTTTTTTTTTTTTTTTTTTTTTTTTTTTTTTTGAGACGGAGTTTCGCTCTTGTTACCCAGGCTGGAGTGCAATGGCGCGATCTCGGCTCACTGCAACCTCCGCCTCCTGGGTTCAGGCAATTCTCCTGCCTCAGCCTCCTGAGTAGCTGGGATTACAGGCACGCGCCACCATGCCCAGCTAGTTTTTTGTATTTTTAGTAGAGACGGGGTTTCACCATGTTGACCAGGATGGTCTCGATCTCTTGACCTAGTGATCCACCCGCCTCGGCCTCCCAAAGTGCTGGGATTACAGGCTTGAGCCACCGCGCCCGGCCCTTAAAAAAAATTTTTAACATTCTTGTACTATAATGAAATTTTCAGAACATACAACTTTCACACATACCTAATTTTAAATCCCTATATTGTTCTAATTAAATAAGAACGGTATAATCTAATTAATCCCTATATTGTTTTAATAAGAAATTTAAAAGGAATTTAAAATAAAATAATCAGTATTTCAATATTCAGATGCTCTACCATGATGACACTAGATGACAGAGAATAGTAAGATTCTCATTATCAACCACTATGGATTTATAATAAGTAGGACAATACCCATCTGATTATTGCAGATGCAAATTTTGATATTCCCATATTTTGATATTCCCATATTTTGATATTCAACATCTAAATATAAAGACTAAATTACTATAGTCAGATTAAATGTATGTGACAGTTGCATTCCAGAGAAATTTATTACATATTAGAACTCTTCAGAAAATAGTCGGTGTTTGCATATATAATGAAGTTTTTTTAAGCTCAAATAATTGCAAATGGATTTTTCACTTACATGAATGACTGGCAAGACCTTCAGTCAAGCAAGACATAGGACAATTCTTCCCTGCATTCCAAGAAATAAATCATCTCCAGTTTCCAGCCACTTGATGTCAGTTTCAATTTTTAAAACAAATAAAATGCTCTCAAAAACATCCAAAATTCTAGAGAGAAGTACCTCAACCTCCACCCCCAATCTTGAGAACCACAGGTCTAGAAGGAGACAGCTGAGCAACTTTACACCCATGTTGATGTAAGGTGGGATATGAAGTGTTTCCTTTGGGGATATTATAACAGAATATACATGTGCCATTACAAATACAGTCATGCACTGCATAACACTTTAGTCAACAGTGGACAATATATACAATGGTAGTCCCATATATTTATAATGGAGCTGAAAAATTCCTATTACCTAGTGACATAGCTTTCCTAACATTGTAGTGCAACTTATTACTTACATGTTTGTGGTGATTCTGGCATAAACAAATCTACCATGCTGCCAGACATATAAAGTGTAGAGTAATGCCTGGGTCTTCACGTTCATTCACCGTGCACTCACCGACTCAGTCAGATCAACTTCCAGTGCTACAAGCTCCATTCATGGTACATGTCCAATACAGGTGTACCTTTTAAAATATTTTATACCATATTTGTTACTATACCTTTTCTATATTTAGATAGATTTAGATTCACTAATGCTTACCACTGTGTTACAATTGCCTAGAGTATTCAGTACAGTAACATGTTATAAGGTTTGTATCCTACAAGCGTAGTAAGCTATACTATCTAGATTTGTCTAAGTACACTCTTTGATGTTTGCACAAAGACAAAAGCATCTAATGAAGCATTTCTCAAAATATATCTCCATCATTAAGTGAAACATAACTATACTTTCAAGTTCAAAGAATTGGAATATGCAAACTACGCTCTCTATTAAGAAAAAAAATCAAAAGTCAATAACAAAGATAAGTTTTAAGTATGTAGAAAATCAATTGCATTCTTACATACCAGCTACAAACGGCTAGAAAATGTGTGTAAGATACAATTTATAACAGCAAAAAGAAATATAAAGAACCAAAGAAAAATATAACAAAATATGTAAAATAATTCCAAGAGGCATATTATAAAATTATATTGAAATTCATCAAAGAAAATCTAAATAATTGAAAACATTTAGTATGGATATTGAAAGGAAAATGGTATTTTGGCCACGTCTATTTTCAAGTGACATAAATGTATAACATCAAATGATATACTATGCAGTCATGAAAATGAATGAACTACAGATTTTTGAAGCAACATAGATAAATCTTAAAAACAACATGTTTATAGAAAGAAGGGAGACTCTAAAGCATGTGTACTATTTGATTAGATTTACAGTAAATTCAAAAATAGGAAAAACTAAACTATATTGTTTAGGGATACGTACATGGTGGTAAAAACATAAAGAAAAGCAAAGAGACAGTTACAATAAATCAGAATGGTGGTTAACTCTAGAGGGAAAGAGTTTATAATCAGAAATGGCTTCATTAAGATAAATATATATGTAACCCAATAAAAAATAGGCAAGATATATGAATCATTGGACTCATAAAAAACCAAATTTGAATTCTAAGTTATCTCATGGTAAAACTGAAAGGACAAAATCTTAAAAGCAATCAAAAAGGCAGATGACATACAAAGAACATTTCTCACAAAATAACCTATTCAGAGTACTGAGGACAAAATATTGCACAAGCTGAAGTGTGAAATAAAGACTTCAGAAAAAGATCTACTGGAAAACTGATCTTTTACTTAAGCAACCACAGTGGTAGTAAGGAATATGTAAGATTAGTACCAGTTGCTTGAGCATGGCGAGGGAGTAGGCAGATAGGCTCTTCAGAAAAGTTGGAAAGGCCCAAAGGTTACAAAAATCCCTGGAAGACCAAGATTATATAAAAACACTAATTCAAAATAAATCAGAGATCTAAGTATTAGAGCAAAACTACGAAACTCTTGGAAGGAAGCGTAGGAGTAAATCACAGTGACCTTAGATTAGGGAATTTCTTATGTGACATCAAAAGAACAATCAACAAAACAAAAAAAGAAATAGATCTACCAGATTAACATAAACTTGGTGCCTTACAACAGATATGTATTCTCTTACAGTTTGGAAGGCTAAAAAACCAAGGTGTCAATGGAGCCATATTCTCTCTGAAGGGTCAAAGGAGTCTTCTTCCTTGACTATCTAGCTTGCCAGCAACCCTTTGTGTCCTTTAGCTTGTAGACACAGCCTTCCAATCTCCAACATCAAATGATATTCTCCATGTGTGTTCTGTATCCAAATTTTTCTCTTCTTATAAAGACATCAGTCACTGGATTAGGGCCCACTCTAATCCAGTAAGACTTCATTTTAACTTAATTACATCTTCAAAGACCTTGTTTCCAAATGTGGTTACATTCAAAAGTACCTGGAGTTAAGGTACTTTTTAGGGGATACAATACAACCTTCAGGAATCTCAATTCTAATAAAATAATTTCACCAAAGAGGATATACAAATACCTAATAAATGTATGAAAAGTGCTCACTATCATTAGCCAGCAGGAAATCAAAATCACAAATAATACCACTTAACACTCAGAGAAGTTGCTAGACTCAAACAAAAACAGGTATTGGTGAGGAAGTGAAGAAATTGAAACTCTCTCATACACTGCTAGAAGGAATGTAAAATGTTGTAGCCACTTTGAAAAACGGTTTGGCAGTTCCCCAAATTAAACATATGACCCAAATATTTCACTTCTATATGAATTGAAAACATATGTTTACACCAAAGCTTGTACACCAAGTTTATATCACAATTACTAATAATAGCTAAAAGGTGAAAACAAGCCAAATGTCCACCAACTAATGAATGGATAAATATTGATGTGGTATAACCATACAAGGGAATATGATTCAACCATTAAAAAGACAAGAAATATAGATATATGCAACCATATGGATGATCCTTAAAACTTTCTGCTAAGTGCAAGAACCCTGAAGACACAAAAGACCATGTATTGCATAACTCTAAATCTATGAAGTGTCCAAAATAGGCAAATATCTAGAGATAGAAAGTAGATTACTGATTGTTAGAAGCACGGATGAGGAGAAAATAGGGAATGACTGCTCATGGGAATAGGATGTGTTTTGGGGGTGGGGTGATGAAAATATTCTAAAATTACATAATAGGATGATTGAACTCTGTGAATATATTTTAAAAGCAATGAATTATACATTTTAAAAGGGTGAATTTGTGGTATACAATTTGTATCTCAAAAGATGTTATAAAAGATACTTTAAAATACTGCTTCAAAAGCGCTTTCTGTCACTAGGTAGTGAAATGAAATATATAGATAATCTATGACCAGTCATTCTACTCCTAGGTATAAATACCCAAAAAATTATTGGACAGTTAACATAAAATCTCTAAAAATATTTTTATATTAATAAAAATAAATATTATACTAAAATAAATATAAATACTATATTAATAAAATGATAAATTGATTGATAAAAAGTACTGGGCTATGAAACCAACAAGAATATATAACATAATGCCAAGAATGTTTTGGTGGTGGGTTTGGTTGGCCTACTTGATTTGATAGAGTTATTTTCATAGTTGGCTGAATGACTTTTGGTAAATCACTAATTTTTGACCCTAAAAGCATTTCTGTAAATAAAAATATAATATAAGATACACATTGCCTGTGTCTATACTCTTGCCTTGGAGTCAGATGAAGTATACAGATAATCTATGACCAGCCTTCTACTCCTAGGTGTGTTTTCCCAAAAATTCTTAGACTGTTAAATAAAATCTCTAAAAATATTTATTATAGTGTAACATGTAGTAATGGCAGGTTGGAGGCAACCTGGGTGTTCATCACAACATGTTTGCTTATTAAAAATACATTCACAAAACATTCATTTTGCAAAAACATATACAAATAAAAAGGAACAGGTTAAATGCATTTTTAAAAATAACTGCCTAAGGAGAAGAAAATAGGAGCAATACATATCATGTAATTTACTCATCATTTTAAAAAAGCAATAGAATAAGAATGCCAGGTAACTGAGGAGCGAGGATACTGAATGTGGAGCACAGTGAGGTTGAGGCCTAAGTCTGGGCCTTTACATGCTCCTGGAGACATGATTCACAAAGGCAGACTGACTCCTACCAAGGCCTATACATATGGGCAATGTGTGTCTTACATTATATTTATGTTTACAGAAATTCTTTTAGGGTCAAACATAAGAAGTTTACTAAAAGTTATTTGGCAAACTGTGACTATGAAAATAAGTCCATCAAATCAAGTACGCCAACCAAACTCCACCACCAAAAGAGTCTTGGCATATATTATATATTCTTTTTGGTTTCAATAGCCCAGTGCTTTTTTGTCAATCCATTTATCCTTTCATTAAATATTTTTATACATGATTCCTTCTGTATTATCTTTATTGACTATTTAGTACAAAGTTGCATCTCCAGAAATGAGGGCTTTATATGTTTCCCTATCCCAAAGTGGCATTAAAAATATGTTACCCACTGTTTTTTAACATCCAGTAAATAGTATTCAGATAAAGTTCTGGTTTTATTTGTTCCCATACCCTTCGGGTCAGAGTATTTTTGAAACAAATTTTAAAAGGAAGTTCTTCATTAGTATGAACTCCTTGTTAAGTCAGAATTACAATCATCAAACTAAGAGTTCTAAGAATATTGGCATTGTTTCCACAAAAAAAAAAATGGCATCACTTCATTTTTAAGATATAACATTCTCTTCTCTTTGGATAAAATATTTTGTTGCCTAAAATTTTCAGTAATTCCAGCACCATTTCTCTGGCTAACTGAATATGTGGCAGAAGTTTAAATTGTTTCCAGACCTCATGCTATTTTTATATTAGTCATCAGAACAAATTCTATTCAGCATACTCTTCCCTCAGAAACAATTTTTCAAACAAACACCCTACATCTGAGAAGTAAGAAGCAATCAGAATTGGCATTCAGAGAAAAGCTATGTTTAACAACTGCAGATTTGCCGCTAATGAATAGTTAAAAATAAATGAAGTTTCTTAACTGTTAAGTAAACATACATAAGACAATATGCTTTTTCTAGTAAAAAAAACTATAAAGAATACACAAAAAGCACTTTATCTTTTGGCCAAAAGGTAAAAATCACCTCTTATTAACAAACAATATTTAGAAAAAATGCCACTGTCTATTTTGTATCAATTAAACTCTTTATTAAAATAATACATCTATTACTAAAACTACTTTTTGGAAAAGGTGGAGAAGTTGTCTAGCTTTTGGTCAAGAACACAATTTTACATAAATCAGATTTGAGTGTTAGATCTAGCTTTGCTATTCAGCAGTTGCTTAACCTTTCAAAGCCTTTGCAGATTAAGGATACTAAATAAGATGATCATGTGTGTCTCCAAAACTTTGTAATACTCTGAAACCAACATCTAGCCTTATCTTAAGGAAATGTAATAAGAGATTCCATAGAATTGGTCCATTACCATTACCAACTCCAGTACTTAACTATTTTCAATGTCAGGAAATTCATCTGAGCCAATCTAAATCATAAGCCTTTCTCATAATTCTTGCCATTATGTGGTTAGAAACCAGATGATTATTTTCCCTTGTATGGAAAAAAATTAATTCTATACTTGAATATAGCTAATAAACTATTCCTCAAATTTTCTTCTCCAGACTGAATAGTTCCAAAACTTCCTTAAGAAATCTCAATTTCCCAGAACTTTCAATACTATGTTGAATAGGACTGGTGAGAGAGGGCAACGTTGTCTTGTGCCAGTTTTCAAATGGAATGCATCCAGCTTTTGCCCATTCAGTATGATATTGGCTATGGGTTTGTCATAAATAGCTCTTATCATTTTGAAATATGTTTCATCAGTACCTAGTTTATTGAGAGTTTTTAGCATGAAGGGTGTCGAATTTTATCAAAGGCCTTTTCTGCATCTATTGAGATAATCATGTGGTTTTTGTCACTGATTCTGTTTATGTGATAGATTATGTTTATTGATTTGCATATGTTGAACCAGCCTTGCATCCCAGGGATGAAGCTGACTTGATAGTGGTGGAAAACATTTTTGATGTGCTGCTGGATTTGGTTTGCCAGTATTTTATTGAGGATTTTGCATTGATGTTCATCAGGGATATTGGCCTGAAATTTTCTTTTTTTGTTGTGTCTGCCAGGTTTTGGTATCAGGATGATACTGGCATCATAAAACGAGTTAGGGAGGAGTCCCTCTTTTTCTATTGTTTGGAATAGTTTCAGAAGGAATGGCGCCAGCTCCTCTTTGTACCTCTGGTAGAATTCTGCTGTGAATCTATCTGGTCCTGGGCTTTTTTTGGTTCATAGGCTACTAATTACTGCCTCAATTTCAGAACTTGTTACCGGTCTATTCAGAGATTTGACTTCGTCCTGGTTTAGTCATGGGAGGGTGTATATGTCCAGGAATTTATCAGTTTCTTCTAGATTTTCTAGTTTATTTGCATAGAGGTGCATATAGTATTCTCTGATGGTAATTTGTATTTCTGTGGGATCAGTGGTAATATACCCTTTATCATTTTTTACTGTATCTATTTGATTCTTCTCTCTTTTCTTCTTTGTTAGTCTGACCAGAGGTCTACCTATTTTGTTAATCTTTTCAAAAACCAGCTCCTTGATTAAATGATTTTTTGAAGGGTTTTTCATTTCTCTATCTTTTTCAGTTCTGCTCTGATGTTATTTATTTCTTGTCTTCTGCTAGCTTTTGAAATTGTTTACTCTTGTTTCTCTATTACTTTTAATTGTGATATTAGGGTGTCAATTTTAGATCTTTCCTCCTTTTTCCTTTGGACATTTGGTGCTATAAATTTCCCTCTAAACACCACTTTAGCTGTGTCCCAGAGATTCTGGTACATCGTGTCTTTGTTCTCATTGGTTTCAAAGAACTTATTTATTTCTGCCTTAATTTCGTTATTTACCCAGCATCATTCAGGACCAGGCTTTTCATGTGGTTATATGGTTTTGGGTGAATTTCTTAATCCTGAGTTCTAATTTGATTGCACTGTGGTCTAAGAGACTGTTTGTTATGATTTCAATTCTTTTGCATTTTCTGAGGAGCGTTTTACTTCCAGTTATGTGTTCAAGGCAATCAGGAAGGAGAAAGAAATAAAGGGCATTCAAATAGAAAGAGAGGAAGTCAAATTATCTCTGTTTGCAGATGACATGATTGTATATTTAGAAAACCCCACTGTCTCAGCCCAAAATCTCTTTAAGCTGGTAAGCAACTTCAGCAAAGTCTCAGGATAAAAAATCAATGTGTAACAATCACAAGCATTCCTATACACCAATAATAAACAGAACCAAATCATGAGTGAACACCCATTCACAATCGTTACAAAGAGAATTAAATACCTAGGAATACAGCTAACAAAAATGAAGGACCTCCTCAAGGAGAACTACAAATCATTGCTCAAGAAACTAAGAGAGGACACAAAAAAATGGAAAAACATTCCAATGCTTGTGGATAAGAAGAATCAATATCCTCAAAATGGCCATACTGCTCAAAGTAATTTATAGATTCAATGCAATTCCCATCACACTACCATTGACTTTCTTCACAGAATTAGAAAAAACTACTTTAAATTTCATATGGAACCAAAAAGGAGCCCATAGAGCCAAGACAATCCTAAGCAAAAAGAACAAAGCTGGAGTCATCAAACTACCTGACTTCAAGTTATGCTACAAGGTTACAGTAACCAGAACAGCATGCTACTGTTACCAACACAGATATATAGACCAATGGAACAGAACAGAGGCCTGAGAAATAATGTCACACATCTACAACCATCTGATCTTTGACAAACCTGAAAAAAACAAGCAATGGGGAAAGGATTCCCTATTTAATCAATGGTGTTAGGAAAACTGGCTAGCTGTATGAAGAAAACTGAAACTGGACCCCTTCCTTACACCTATACAAAAACTAACTCAAAATAGATTAAAGACTTAAATTTAAAGACAAAATAGATTAAAGACAAAATAAAGATTAAGACCATTAAAACTCTCGAAGAAAACCTAGGCAATACCATCTAAGACATAAGCATGGGCAAAGACTTCATGACTGAAACACCAAAAGCAATGGCAATAAAAGCCAAAATTGACAAATGGGATCTAATTAAATTAAAGAGCTTGCTTCTGCACAGCAAAAGAAACTATCATCAGAGTGAACAGGCAACCTACAGAATGGGAGAAAATTTTTGCAATCTATCCTTCCGACAAAGGGCTAATACCCAGAATCTACAAGGAACTTAAACAAATTTACAAGACAAAAACAAACAATCCCATCAAAAAGTGGGCAAAGGATACGAACAGATACTTCTCAAAAGAAGACATTTATGTGGCAAACAAACACATGAAAAAAAGATCATCATCACATCGTCATTAGAGAAATGCAAATTAAAAATGCAATGAGATACCATCTCACACCAGTTAGGAGGGCCATCATTGAAAAGTCAGAAAACAACAGATGATGGAGAGGATGTGGAGAAATAAAAATGCTTTTACACAGTTGGTGGGAGTGTAATTTAGATACTTGTGGAAGACAGTGTGGTGATTCCTCAAGGATCCAGAAATAGAAATACCATTTGACCCAGTAATCCCATTACTGGGTGTATATCCAAAGGATTATAAATCATTCTATATGCACACATATGTTTATTGCAGCACTGTTCACAATAGCAAAGACTTGGAACCAACCCACATGCCCATCAATGATAGACTGGATAAAGAAAATGTGGCACATATACACCATGGAATACTATGCAGCCATAAAAGAGGATGAGTTCATGTCCTTTGCAGGGACATGGATGAAGCTAGAAACCATCATTCTCAGCAAACTAACACAGGAACAGAAAACCAAACACTGCATGTTCTCACTCACAAGTGGAAGTTGAACAATGAGAACAGATGGATACAGGGAGGGGAACATCACACAATGGGGCCTGTTGGGGTTGGGGGGCTAGGGAAGGGATAGTATTAGGATAAACACTTAATGTAAATGACAGGTTGATGGGTGCAGCAAACCACTATGGCATGTGTATACCTATGTAACAAGCCTGCATGTTCTGCACATGTATCCCAGAACTTAAAGTATAATTTTAAAAAAATTCAATTTCCAATTATTTAGAAACAATTTCCAACTACCTGTATAGTGGATTTTCTGTGATTATACTCCAAGTTTTTTAGATTTTAGCTTTGGAGCTCCAAACCAGACAATGAATTTCAAGGAAGATCTGAGGAGAGGTGACTGTTATTCTCCACCAGTTTGTGGACATGGATAAGTAACTCATATTTCAGAAACTAAGAAAACCTTTACTCCATGTATAGCATGACCACCAATTTTGTGAAATGATTATAACTTTCTCTTTGCCAAAAATGTCTTAGAAAATGACTGGGTGGTTCTCCTCTACTATCCACAAACTAAGAAGGAGGTACAAATAGCTCTTCTTTATAGTATTCTAAGGAAAGACAGATTTCAAACTAGATGGATCAAAACACTGGTTATTTCCTGATTCCTAACAATGTATGATGCTTTTGCATGTCAAGTCTCAGGTTAAATAAAACTTATATGTTGGAAAGCATTATGATGGCGGAAAGTATAGAAAGTTTTCTATATGTGAGATCTAACTCAAAATTTATCACTTACTATCATGTGACAGCCTACATCCTTCCCATAGCTTATCACTTGGTTTCTCTGGGCACTGCTTTCCTCAAATGCACTTGAGAAAATGAGCTATCACTTCACACCTATTAGAATGGGTATTAACAAATATACAAAGGAGAAGTGTTAACAGGCATGTGGAGAAAAAAGAGCCCACTGTTGGTAAAAATGTAAATTAATGCAGCTATTATTTAAAAGTGAAGGTTCATAAAAAATTAAAAATAGAACTACCATATGATCCAGTAATCTCACTACTGAATATATACCCAAAGGAAATAAAATCTGTATGTTGATGAGCTATTTACACTCTCATGTTAATCCCAGCATTAGTCACAATAGCCAAGATATGGACTCAACCTAAGTGTCCATCAAGTAAGGGAAAGAATGGATAAAGAAAATATGGCATATATACACAATGGAATACTATTCAGCCCTAAAAAGAAAGCAGAATCCTGTCATCTGCAACAATACAGATGAACCTGGAGGACATTTCATATTTTATTGCATTTTAGGTTTTGGGGTATGTGTGAAGAACATGCAGGATTGTTGCATAGGTACATACATGGCAATGTGGTTTGCTGCCTTCCTCCCTATCACCTATATCTGGCATTTCTCCCCATGTTATCCCTCCCTAACTCTCCACCCCTGGCTGACCCTCCCCTAGCTCCCCACCGACAGACCTCAATGTTTAATGCTTCCCTCCCTGTGTCCCTGTGTTCTTATTGTTCAACACCCACCTTTGAGTGAGAACATGCAGTGTTTGTTTGATTTTCTATTCTTGTGTCAGTTTGCTGAGAATGATGGTTTCCAGGTTCATCCATGTCCCTACAAAGGACACGAACTCACCGTTTTTAATGGCTGCATAATATTCCATGGTGTATATGTGCCACATTTTCCCTGTCCAGTCTATCATCGATGAGCATTTAGGTTAGTTCCAAGTCTTTGCTATTGTAAACAGTGCTGCAATGAACATTCATGTGCATGTGTCCTTAGAATAGATCAATTTATAATCCTTTGGATATTTACCCAATAATGGGATTGCTGGGTCAAATGGAATTTCTATTTCTAGGTCCTTGAGGAATCACCACACTGTCTTCCACAATGGTTGAACTAATTTACACTCCCACCAACAGTGTAAAAGTGTTCCTATTTCTCCACATCCTCTCCAGCATCAGCTGTCTCCAGATTTTTTAATGCTCACCATTCTAACTGGCATGAGACGGTATCTCAATGTAGTTTTGATTTGCATTTCTCTACTGACCAGTGATGATGAGCATTTTTTCACATGTTTGTTGGCCCCATATATATCTTCTTTTGCAAAGTGTCTCTTAATAGTCTTCACCCACTTTCGAATGGATTTGTTTTTCTCTTGTAAATCTGTTTTAGTTCTTTGTAGATTCTGGATATTAGCCCTTTGTCAGATGGGTAGATTGCAAAAATGTTTTCCCATTCTGTTGGTTGCTGGTTCACTCTAATGATTGTTTCTTTTGCTGTACAGAAGTTCTGGAGTTTAATTAAATCCCATTTGTCTATTTTGGCTTTTGTCGCCTATGCTTTTGGTGTATTAGTCATGAACTCCTTGCCAATGCCTATGGCCTGAATCGTTTTGCCTAGGTTTTCTTCTAGGGTTTTTATGGTGTTAGGTCTTATGTTTAAGTCTTTAACCCATCTGGAGTTAATTTTAGTGTAAGGTGTCAGGAAGGGGTCCGGTTTCTGCTTTCTGCACATGGCTAGCCAGTTTTCCCAACACTAATTATTAAACAGGGAATCCTTTCCCTATTGCTTGTTTTTGTCAGGTTCATCAAAGATCAGATGGTTGTAGATGTGTGGTGTTGCCTCTGAGGCCTCTGTTCTGTTCCATTGGTCTATATCTCAATTTTGGTAACAGTAACATGCTGTTTTGGTTACTGTAACCTTGTAGTATAGTTTGAAGTCAGGTAGCATGATGCCTCCAGCTTTGTTCTTTTTGCTTAGAATTGACTTGGCTATGCAGGCTCTCTTTTGGTTCCATATGAAGTTTAAAGTGTTTTTTTCCAGTTTTAAATGCCCATATGAGAAGCAAGGAAAATTTAAAATAGATACCCTATCATGGAAATTGAAAGAGCCAGAGGAGCAAGATGAAAAGAACTCAAAATCTAGTAGAAGACAATAAATAACTAAGATCAGAGCAGAATTAAAGAAAATAGAGACATAAAATACTCTTCAAAAAAATCAATAAATCTAGGAGCTGGTTTTTTGAAAAAATGAACAAAATAGACAGACCACTAGCCAGATTAATGAAAAAGAAAAGAGAGAATAATCAAATACATGCAACAAAAAAAGATAAAGGGGCTATCACCACAGATTCCACAGAAATACAAACTATAACTCTATGCACATAAACCAGTAAACCTGGAAGAAATGGATAAATTCCTGGACACTTGCATCCTCCCAAGCCTAAACCAGGAAGAAGTTGAAACCCTGAATAGACCCAATAACAAAGGCTGAAGTCGAGGCAGCAATTAAGAGCCTACCACCCAAAAAAAGCCCAGGTCCAGATGGGTTCACAGCCAAATTCTACCAGACATACAAAGAGGAACTAGTATCATTCCTTCTGAAACTATTCCAAATAATCCAAAAAAGAGGGAATCCTTCCCAAATCATTTTATGAGACCAACATCATCCTGATACCAAAACCCGGCAGAGACTCAACAAGAAAAGAAAACTACAGGCCAATATCCATGATGAACATCGATGCAAAACTCTTCAATAAAATACTGGCAAGACGATTACAACAGCACATCAAAAAGCTTATCCGCCATGATCAAGTAGGATTCATCCCAGGGATGCAAGGCTGGTTCAATATATGCAAGTCTATAAATGTAATTCACCACATAAACAGAACCAAAGACAAAAACCACATGATTATCTCAATTGATGCAGAGAAGGCCTTCAACAAAATTGAACAGCCCTTTATGCAAAAAACTCTCAATAAACTAGGTATCGATGGAACATATCTCAAAATAATAAAAGCTATTTATGACAAACCAACAGCCAATATCATACTGAATGGGCAAAAACTGGAAGCATTCCCTTTGAAATCTGGCACTAGACAAGGATGCCCTCTCTCACCACTCCTATTCAATATAGTACTGGAAGTTCTAGCCAGAGCAATCAGGCAAGAAAAAGAAATAAAGGGTATTCAATTAGGAAAGGAGGAGGTCAAATTGTCTCTATTTGCAGACGACATGACTGTATATCTAGAAGACCCCATCATCTCAGCCCAAAATCTCCTGAAACTGATAAGCAACTTCAGCAAAGTCTCAGGATACAAAATCAATGTGCAAAAATCACAAGCATTCCTATATACCAATAACAGACTTAAAGAGAGCCAAATCAAGAACGAGCTGCCATTCACAATTGCTACAAAGAGAATAAATATCTAGGAATACAACTAACAAAGGATGTAAAGGACCTCTTCAAGGAGAACTACAAACCACTGCTCAATGACATAAGAGAGGACACAAACAGATGGAGAAGCATTCCATGCTCATGGTTAGGAAGAATCAATATAGTGAAAATGGCCATACTGCCAAAGGTAATTTATAGATTCAATGCTATCCCCATTAAGCTACCAATGACCTTTGGGAGGACATTATACTAAGTAAAATAAGCCAGGTACAGAAAGACAAACATCATGGGATCTGACCTATATATTAAATCTAAAAAAATTCAAGTCATGGAAGTAGAGGGTAGAATGGTGATTACCAGAGTTTTGGGGGCCAGGGGAATTGGGAAAATATTGGTCAAAGGACACAAAATTTGACTTTGGTAGAAGGAGTAAGTTCGGGAGACCTACTGCATAACATGGTGACAATGTAAATAGCTATACATTGTATACTTGAAAATCACTGAGAGTAATTTTAAGGGTTCTTACCACAAAAAGAAAAATGATAAGAATGTAAGGTAATACCTATGTTAAATAGCTTGTTAACTTTAACTGTTCTACAATGTGTACATATTTCAACACATCATTTTATATACCATAAATATATATAATTTTGTCAATAAAAATATTTTTTTAAAAATTATATATACTTCCTAAGATTGTTGTAAGATTATAATAAGATAAATAAGGTATAACCCAGATGTAAAGTATTGTTTTATCTACTCAGTCTAACTCTGGTACGACACTGATAGAAAATTTAACTCCTTCACAAGTATCCACAGAAAAACCATTTATAGCAAGCATGTAGAACTTTGGATAGTTTTGCTGAATATTTACAAAGTCTGAGAGGGTCACATCATACAACACACAGCATTTCACTTATAGTTCTCTATATGTTTTACCCACAAGGTCTGTTTTCTCCTAACCTTGGATTCAGCCTTGCAAATTCTCCTTTCCTTTCTCTGGCAACTCCCTCACAACCTACCCTTGGTTACATGAACAATTCAGCCCAGCCTCAGCTTCTGTGCTAAAAACACAGACCTTTCTCTAGCAAAGTGCTCAGAAAATTACAGAACATACTGGAGAATTATAGGTAACTTGGCTTTTTTTCTACTATATAAGCAAAGAACTTTCTTGATAAAGTGCTTAATCAAAGTTACATTTTTTCATTCATCCCTGTGGGAAATTGTACCAAAGAGAATTAGTATTTCGTGCTAATGAAAAAATAATAAATATTAAATAATGATATATTTTTATCTTTATACTTTTGTTTTCTAGCTTTACAATTTAGTGTTTCAAATATTTCCAGTGTTCATGGTCAACCAACTCAGTAATAAAAAATAAAATATAATGCACTGATACTCTTCAAAGCAAGACCTGTGGGCAATAGTTGAATGAGTACCATTTTTATTTGTTGAGTTTGTGTATAATTATTTTTATCTTTAATCTTTTTCTTTACTTATCATATTCCACTTTTTGCTCTGCTTGGTCACTTAATTATTTCTAGGAAAGGATCCTTAACTGGAAAAGCTCTTCTAGAATTTTAGTTCCTTTGACTATAGTAAATCAAGCATAAGCCATACAACAGTGAAGCTTACTGAAGCACTGAGATGATTAACAGGAATAGTTTTTCAACTTACTTATCTTTCTATCACATGCTTTGCCTACTTTTACGTAGAAGTTATTAATTATATTGTATCATATTTGATTCTTAGACTAGCTAATTTTAAATATTAGCAAAGTATTTTTATTAGCATCAAATGATTCTCATAAAAGGAAAATGCTACCTTCTAAATTTCTGCAGCATAGTTTTCTCATTTGCCATTTGAGCATCTTTTTCCAAAATATCATTTTTATATAGTAAATTAATGTATATATAATCATTGAAACATGGAGTACCTTTTTAATTACATTATTTTTCTTTTTTAATTACATTATTTCTTTTTTTTTTTTTTTTCTGAGACAGAGTCTTGCTCTGTCACCCAGGCTAGTGCAATAGCATGATCTCAATCTCGGCTCACTGCAACCTCCACCTCTGAAGTTCAAGAGATTGTCCTGCCTCAGCCTCCCAAGCAACTGAGATTACATGCCCCAGCCACCACACCCAGCTAATTTTTGGATTTTTAGTAGAGACAGGGTTTCACCATATTGGCCAGGATGGTCTCGAACTCCAGACCTTGTGATCCACCTGCCTTGGCCTCCCAATTACAGGTGCGAGCCACCATGCCTGGCCTAATTACATTATTTTTCAAATAAAAAAGAATATTTACTTCTAAAATTCCAATCTCCTGTAATTAATGCTACTGTCCATGATTTGGAGGTAAATCTGACAGATTACTATTAGTTTACTCTGTTTTGTATTTTAAACCTTCCCCTCTAAATAACCCCCAACTAATTTGTTAACTGAAAATACATAAAAATACAGAAAGCTTCTTTTTCCAAATAACAATATTCTTTTCAATCGTTTGTAACAACCCAACATGATATACCAATTGATTTAGTGTTTGTATGAGGTTTAACATGAAATTTTCACTTTTTAGGTCAAAATTAGCTGAACATCAGCAATTTAATATGATTTAGACTAGTAACTATCTTCCTGTAATGGAAGAAAAATAGTGATACATATTTCTTCCTATCAGTTACACAACAAAACTGCTAGAAAATTGCACAAATCTGTCTCAGACACACTACACAGAATGCTTATGATTTCAAATTTTTATCTCATCAACCAAATTCTACATTTTTTTCTCCAAATTAGGCAGTGTATGGTCTGAGAACAGAGTTGGAGATGATTATGTTAGGGCTTTTTTATTCATTATGTGTAATAACCACCACATGCTATTTAATGTCATATACTTACTGGATTACATGTCTGCTGAGATGCCTTAGCCCCCGTTGCTTACGTACAGTAAATTGTGTCCTATGAGGTTAAGGGCATAGAAAAATATGGGAATTTTTTTCTGGTTTTATGAATGACATCAGATTTCCAAAAGACTGCTAAATACGTGCTGGAGTTCTCAAGTGCATGCTGACCGTATTGCATAAAATCATTGTCCGTTTGCCACATTTAAATTTTCCGTAGGAATTGCTCAGTTAGGAGTCACATTACATAAGTTTGACTCACTTAAGGCTCTAGCATTTTAGAAATCTACCTTATAAAAATTATATTTAAACAAGTTGGAATATTTTTATATTATTTCTGGAAAATAGCATCAGAACTTAGATTTAATATATTTTAAAAACATAAGATTTATTTTCTCTTTTGCAATGATGTATTATTTCATACTTTCTGGTAGTTTTCAAAATTTTTGAGTTCTCATCTCATTTGTCTTGCATCTATTAAACTTCTTGCTTAATTACCATAAATTCTGTCTAAAAATAATATCATAGTTTATTAGCATTTAGTTTTCTTATTTTGCTAATTTAGAAAAGTTATATATTATGAATGCTCATTATTGTAGCTTAGATTGATTTTTGGAGTAAAACAGATCTGTATTTCAATCTAAGCTTTGCCATGCATCAACTATAAAACTTTGGGGATGTTATTTTGCCACTCTAACTCTATTTTCTCATTTGTACTATGAAGATAATAAAAATTATATGTACAAATGAAACTAGGAAACATATAAAATACAAAATTTGGGGACTGATCTATACTAAGTAATGAATAAAATTACTAATTATTAATAGTATTAATATTGTTTACCCAAAATCCAAAACAAGAAGCCCTCTGACCATAGGTCTTTTAATTATCTAAGGACTATATACAAATGTAAGTCAATCAAAATGTTCTCAACATGACCCCAAGATTCATGGAAGCACATCACAGAATTAAGGTAAATCAAGTAAGCAAAACCAAGTATGGCTTGTTTCACAAAATAACAGGTTGAAAACACAAAGCTTGGGTTAATTATTACTTGTGAGTTCAGGTCAATCACCATAAATTCTTACCCCTCTCTATCCCCTTAAAAGCCAAACATCACAGACATTACAAAGGCACACCTAACCATTTTTCCTAGACTTAAGAATCAGGGCATGCAAGAGTCTTTTCAGGCTATAGTTTGGAAAGACACTAGGTTTTAAAAACAAGAAAACCCTTGCTAGCCACAAAGTATACAGGGATACTATGGACACACAATATATTTTTAAATAAAATCAAAATATATTGTTCCATATTGTCATCAGATACAGATACTCATAGATCCAGTGTCTTCATACAGACTCACTAAAAATATTCTAAAAGAATAGCCAGTTGTCAGTGTCTCTAGTTATTACTCGACAAAATACACTGGGCAAAACAGTGGTGATCTGCAAGTCCCCTTTGGTCAGGAACTTTCTCTTCCCTTCAGGAAAACTTGGAATCTATGTAGGTTTCCAAAGTGGGTGGGTACAAGGAGGTCAACAGTGCCCTCAGAAATGTTACATTTACTACTAAAAATAAAAGGGTTTTCTTTTCAGGAAAATTAATAGCCTGACTCCCAGAATGCCAGCAGCTGACACTGAGAGCTCAGGCAAGAACAAGAAATCATAGAAACCTTGGAGATACACTAAGTCGATACAAAACAACTTTAGGGAATATTTTCTACCACATTTCTTCTAAATCACAATCTGATAGTGTTTTCCTATATTCCTTTTCTTGATAAGCTGAACTAGATAGCTTCATCTGGTCAGACACTGGGGCATTAGTTAGTTCTAGAAAAAAAATTTACTCCCATTGGAGAGTCAAAACTTTTTAATTTCTGGAAAATTAAAATTAAGCTATTTCTCAATTACAGTAGATATTTCACCTTATTGGTTTTCATTCAGGAAATTTTGATGGAGGATAGTGAATGGCATTATCTTCTTGCTTTGTTAATAATTAACCAGACATCAAAACCTAATTTTTAAAAAGTGAATCAAAACAAAATTTAAAAGTTAAAGATGTATTATTTTTATAACTAGACTATTATAAGATAGTTTATTTCTAAAAGTCTACAAAAATTGCTGAATTGAACTTTTGTCATTACAAGTGAGTACCAGGATGAAATATGTATAAAATAATTTCCAAGAATAAGACAGAAAGATATACCACTAGACAAAAGAAAACTTGAAATTATTTATAAATAGCTTTGATACAAAAGCTTATTCAAATGAAAACTACTATAAACTGAATGTCTGTGCCCCTATAAAATTCACATGTTGAAATATAATCCCTAGTGTGATGGTATTTAGAGGTGGGGACTTTGGGAGGTCATAAGGTCATGAGGGTGGACCCCTCATGAATAAAATTAGTGTCCTTACAGAAGAGACCTGAGAGAGCTCTCTTATCCCTTCAAGCATGTGAAATTACAGAGAGAAGACAGCTGTCTATGAACCAAGAAGGAGACCCTCACCAGATACCAAATTTGCTTCCATGATCTTATACTTCCTAAACTCCAGAACTGTGAGAAATAAATTTTTGTTGTGTATAAGTCATTCAGTTTACCTTATTTTGTTATAGAAGCCTAAATAAACTAAAACAGAAAGTTTAAATTAGTTCTTTTAAGTTTATCATTCCAGCACAGATTTTCTTTCCCTTGAATTTTCATGATCCATATTCTTTCCTACAATGATTTAATAAATTTCATTTAAACATGTTTGCAGCATTTATTTTGCTATACTATAAATATCCTGCATTAAAATAAATAAATAAATAAATATGTATTTATACACTTGTAGGTATAGGTACTACTGCTTCCTACTATACTTGAAATTACTATGCAAACTCTCTAAATACATTTTGTGTCTTGTTTCTTACATTTTTCAAAATATCAAGGAATATACAATAAGAAGTTATATTATACAAGTCTTTAGTGATAAATCATAAAAGAACAAAGCAGGAGACCTGGAATATGACTTGTTTCAGAGAATTTTCTAATTCATTACAGTCCCAAAATGAACATCTCCAGACAATATTTCAATCATTTCTGTATTTTCCAGGACAAGGTATATATATTTTACATTTGGGAAAATATTGTGAAATATTTCTTAGACTGAATAAGTCAAATAGATCATCTGAGGCTCATAGCCTTAGAAACTTCTATGCATCTTAGGGATAAAACTCAAGCAAACCATTTCCCAGCAAGAATACATTTCTCAATCAAGAAGAAGCAACTATTTTACTTTGGATTCACCTACACTCTTCCACTTAAGAAAGCACAGGAGTATAGCTTATGATTAGCCAATCATTCTAATACCATTTAACAAATATTAGCTAGGTGCAAAAGTTGCTGTGGTTTTTGCCATTGAAAGTAACAGCAAAAGTTGCAATAACTTTTGCACTAACTTAATATATTATTTTTCTTCTGTAATGTATAAAAGTGAATTTTAACAATATATTTGCATATATATATATTTGCACATTGTGTGGTTACTTTACACAATTTATAACAAATTTGAATATTCATTATATCTCTTAATCTTTACCAAAACTCTATGAGATTGTCAGAATGGACTTTTTATTATTATTTCAATTTTACAAATGTAAACCTAAAACATAACTAAATCAAGTGCTATGCTCCCTGTCAAATAACTAATAAATGGTGGAATTGGGCAATATATCTAAACAGAAATTACATTGAATGTCAAAACAGTTCATCATATGAAATAAGAGTTTAAAGAGCTTGGAATTAATGCAACAAACCACTGACCCAAAAATGCCACATGGTTGTAAATAATTAGGAGAGAACCATAGCTGTGTGGTCTGCCTAGTGTAAAATCGCAATGAATGGAGCAGTTTTTATGAGTAAAAGACTTTGAGTTTACTGGATATTTAACAGACAGTGTCTCAAAAAGTCAGATTCTCCAAATAGTGACAAAAGAAGACAACTATGGCAGTTGTCAACAATTCATCTTTATGTTTGATTCATGTGGCAAAGAAATCTTTTGATTAATAACTACTCTCTATGATCAGAATGACTGCCAGTAGTATCATCTCTAAAAGCAACTATCTTTAAAAAATTAATTCATTTAACAAATATTTATTAAATGTGTACTACAAGCAGGACTGCTCTAAGGACATGTAGCAATCTACAAAACAAAGTCCCCGATCTTTTGGGACTTATATTCCTCTGTTAGCATAAACAACTAAGTAACTAATAAGTACCTAAAGGCCATTAAGAAGAGTAAATTCTTTACACATCAGAGACAGGAACTGGAATCCTACAGTATGAAACATACTAATATTCCTATTATAGGCCAGGCGCAGTGGCTCACATCTGTAATCCCAGCACTTTGGAGGCTGAGGTAGGAGGATCACCTGAGGTCAGGAGTTCAGGATCAGCCCGACTAACATGGCAAAACCCCATCTCGACCAAAAAAATACAAAAATTAGCTGGGTGTGGTGGCAGGCGCCTGTAATCCCAGCCACTCAGGAGGTTGAAGCAGAGAAAAATGCTTGAATTCTAGAGATGAACATTGCAGTGAACCAAGATTGAGCCACTCCACTACAGCCTGAGCAACACAGCCCAATAACATACATTTTTTTTCAAAAAATAATATATGCCATTATTAATAATCAAAACATAAAAATATAACAAAGAAAGATTAAATGAACTTTGATTACATAATTCTTATGCCTCTATGCTAGCATTTTATTTAGTTCTAGAAACATATAGCATATCATCATTTACTTAAAGTATTTAAATTGTATTCCAGTGACTGGAATGTTAGTGCAAAGGTAAAATGCTGCTAAACATTTCAAAAGAAGCATGATAGTATAAAACAAGTAGAAATGTTGGAAATAACAATCATTAATTTCATTGCTATATCTTCCATTTTCTTGTCTGATGCAGTCACTTTCTGCCAAATATTCCACTTGTAATACTGAAATAATAAAACTGGTGATCAAAGTAAAGAAATTTATTAGGCAGAGATGCTAATAGAAGACACACTAACACTAAGAAATTTCATATGACAACATCCAAAATGAGTCTATGTTCATCTTTAGTATATGTAAATTAAATGTATTCATTTTTAGCATACCACTTGTACACATGTTGCCTTCCATTCTTGTTTTATATTGTCTGTCTACATTGATGCCTGGGTTCATCTTTTCTAGGTCATTGATTTTGAAATGTGAGTGGAATATTGAGCACAAGAGATTAGAACAAGTGGGTGGGAGCAAACTAAATTGCTAGGCTCAATAGAGCTTTTGTGTCTCATGATCTTTAACACTCTAGAAATACTTAAATTTTAGGATAAATTCAAAATATTTATCCTAGGTGCTACAAATAACATGTATCATATTTTCTGCTAAAATCCACTTCAAGAATAACAAAGACTATTATTATGCCCCAATTAGGAATATAAGCAACATTCAGTCACTGTCTACTCAATTTAACAAATACATAAACTTCCTCTTGTGGCAACAAAATAGGTAAGTGTTTTTAGTTAAATATGAAAGGATAAAGAGCTATGGAGTCTTCATGTATGGAAATATAGTACTGAATTAGTAAATGCTGTTGACTTGTTTGAGAATAAAGATAAAGGAAGAAGAATAAAAGGAAAGAAGGAAAGAAGAGAAGGAGAAAAAAGGGAAGAAAGAGACGGAATAAGGAGGAAAGAAACCAGGGAAGGAAAGGACAATTAAGACAACAAAGGAGAAAAGATAAAATTTAAAGAAAAGAGAAAACGTTACCCTATGAGATCATCAAAAACAGGGAAAATCAGATAATCTTTCACAGTCAAAAGGAACCTAAGGAAATCTGATGACTACATGTAATGTGGTAACTCAGAAGAGATCCTGAAACAAAAAAAAGTAGGGGGGATTTTGGGTAAAAACTAAGGAAATTTAAATGTGGTATGAACTTGATAATAAAGCATCAATATTGGTTCATTAATTGTGACAAATGTGCCATGTTAATGGAAGACATTAACGATGGAGGAAATTAGATGTAGGATATACGGAAACTATTATCTTTAAAAATCTTCTATAAATTAAATTGAATAATTCTAAAATTAGAAGTTTATTTTTAAAATATGAGCCTAAAATTCACTCTACCAACTTCAAAAAATACCACGAATCCAGAGTTGGTCTCTAATCTGAACCACATTCACCATTAATCTGGAAATATGTACTAAAATTACATGTTACAAAAAATAATGCTGCTTAGCCTAACTACTAGCCAGAATCGGAATCAAGTTTCTTAGAGTAGATGGCAAGAAATCATTCAGGTCATGAATAAGCATATTGATATTTATTAATATTTACATGCTTATATCATGTATTGCTTATAAATGCTTATATCATATATATGATATGCTGAGATCATATATCGATATTTATAGTTCTTTCAAAGCAAAACAGGTAACAATTTGTTGGAATATGAAAGTGTTTTAATTATATTTTTAATATTCAAATGTTCCTAAACCATGAACACTGTTATGTTTAATATGACAGACAAATATAGCAAGTTCTTGTGAACTCAAGTATATTAGTCCATTCTCACACTGCTATCAAGGACTACCTAACACTAGGAAATTTATGAAGAAAAAATATATAATTGATTCACAGTTCCTCAGGCTATATAGGAAGCATGGGTGGCCTCAGGAAACTTGCAATCGTGGCAGGAGGCGAAGGGGAAGCAAACACATCTTACTATGGAAGAGCAAGAGAGAGAGTGAGAAGAGGGAAGTGCTACACACTTTTAAACAACCAGATCTCAAAAGAACTCCATCACAAGAAAAGCAAAGGGCAAGTCCACCCCCACGACCCAATCACTTCCCACCAGGCCCTTCCTTCAATATGTGGGGGATTCTAATTCAACATGAGATTTGGGTGGGGCACAGAGACAAACCATATCACCAAATATTAACTAATATACAATATATGTTGCTTAACAACAGGGATATGTTCTTAGAAATGCACGGATAGGTGATTTTGATACTGTGCAAACATCATAGAGTGTACTTATACAAACGTAGATAGTATAGCCTACTACACACATAGGCTGTATGGTATAGCCCATTGCTCTGACCACTGTTGTTCATGCAGTACACTGTTTACCATGTTCATGCCTTGTTATCTGGCATATGACTGTATTAAGGTATGCTTGGATAGCAAGTACTTTGCTGGGGTCTTTTATTATTTGATATGGGGTATTTCTTGTTGTTGTTGTTTTTTATTTTATGAATTCTCTTCTTCTGTGACATCACATGGACGCCCCTGAGTTAGCCTTCAGTGTACTACTGCATGAGCATGCATGTGTGTGTGTCTCTGTGTGTGTGTGTGTGTGTGTGTGTGTGTGTGACTAGAAAAGAATTCTCTTGAGGCTATATTCTTTATGAAGGAAGAAAGATAAAAACACAGAGCAAGGCAGTGTGAACACCTCTGCTTGTTCCTGCCCCCAAATGGAAACATCTTCTTCTAACATAGGCTACTGTGACAAAAGTTGGCACTGTTCCCCTAATGCCAGACCATATGTCAAAACCTTCCCCAAGGCTTGACAAATCACAACTCTATCTTACCTGTTAAAGCCCTGAACCCATCAATACCTAAAAATTGCTCCTAATTCCAGGACCTGCACCTCCAGAGAAAGTTAAGACAATTTGAAAAGATCCCTTGAATTCTGACTAATAATCTACATCTACAGTGCAATTTCCCATCTGTATCATTTCATTTTGGTGCTCACAAAAATCCCACAAGATGAGCAAGGCAAGAAATGTTTATTTTATAGAGATAGAAAACTGAAGTTGAGATGAAATAACTGATTCCCAGAAGGTCACATACCACAGCTACCACAGCAGAACAAGCAAGATCCCAGGTCATCTAACTTGATATTTTCCCACTAGCAGCTCTGCTTCTGATCAGGAACAATATCAAAGACATAATTTTTGACTGATAAAAGTGGACCTTTAAAGTAAAAGGCAAATTTTTAAAGATAACGTATCCTTGAAGAGATGCCTTTAATAAGCTGGAATGTGCTTTAGAGATGAATTTCTCTGACTTGTATAATATTTTTGCATTTTTATCTCTTATTAATTATAAACATGAAGCAAATGCCTGGCCAGATAAAGCATGAACACTTGTGCTTGCACAAATCATTTAATTAGGATGCCTACCACCTCAAGTTTTCCCAATAAACACATTTTATATCAATATCATAATATTACATTTGACATATATCTCTGATACTACCTTATTCGACCAAACAGCCATTACTTAATTATACCTTGAAATTAAGTGCCTGGATTCTCTGTGTGGCCTAAGGGTACCTCTAGAAAAGCTCATACATGGTTAAAAAAAAAAAAAAAAGTACTGACGACAAGAAGAGTACTAAATTGACATAGGCAGGTCAGATTGCTGTTTGGGCATCACATTTAAGAAATTATAGTCAAGTGGCTTT
This sequence comes from Aotus nancymaae, assembly GCF_030222135.1. Taxonomy (NCBI): domain Eukaryota; kingdom Metazoa; phylum Chordata; class Mammalia; order Primates; family Aotidae; genus Aotus; species Aotus nancymaae. Next base: position 43,800,614 of record NW_026988419.1, on the reverse strand, counting down.
TAGTTGCATCCCAACTGTCCATTTTCAGGTGGTACTTCTGCCAAACACCAGATCACTAGGGCTGTATTAAAAAGTTCAAATAGCACACTCAAATTTGAAACTAAAGATCTTATTTCTAGTTCTTCAGCTGGCACACATGAGAAGTACTTTTGAACACCAAAAGAAGATGAAGAAATAACTTACAGTGAATGGAAAATGTTAGGAAAGAGAGGGCTAGACAATTCTATGAGTCACTACTGAGATAGCTAAAGGGATGGGGATTCCAGTCCACTCATTAAAGTGTGGGTTGAAATGTTGCTTTATTTTTCAAGAATTTCCATGGGAGGAACTAAGAGGGAAAAACAGGAGGTGGTCAGAGCTGACTACAGACAGAAAAGGCCTATCTTAAGAGTAGTGAGATACAGGCATAAGTGGAAGGCACGCCACAGCACAGAAGAGACTTTAAGTCTTAAATAGTCTTAAGAGACTTTATAGCACTATTTCAAAAGTGAACTGAATCCTTAAAAGAATTCCTCTAAATGAACAAAATGTAGCTTTTAAATTATTTTAATTTACATCTCAATTCATAAATACAATATGGAATTACTTTGACTGTGATTTTAAAATCTTAGAATGTCTGTTTTTAACAAGGGAGAAAAATATTTTAACATAGAAAATAATTTTAGATTCATAATTTCCTTTGTAGGAAGAAATTGTTACCTATTATTCTTTCAAAAATCAGAAGCAAAATGTCAGAAACAGAAAAAAAAACTTAATAATGAACATCTACCTTGTGGATATTAATTTAGAGTATTACCATAATATCTATTACCTATCTCCTGGGAAATATATGGTTTATACTTTTTAGACAATCTGCCTAAATTTAAGAAGTGTCAGTTGCATCCCTGAGAAGCCATGGAATGCAGCAGTTAAGAACATAGAACAAATCCTGGTTCTGTCACATGTTAGCTTAAAATTTCAGAGACCCATATAAAAATCTTTTAAAAGTACCAAATCGGTAGTTAATGTTGATTGAAGTAAAATAGTATCTGTGAAGTACTTGGCACATAATCAATGGCAGTTATCATTAGAGGTATGAAATTTTTAAAAATTTAAAGCTAATGAATGACAAAATAAAAAATGTTACTTGCCTTCCAATTCTGTTACTGACCCCTGAGATATGGGCATGGAAGTGGCACAAGCACAATGAACACAGGATAAGTGACTTGGAAGGTGGGGAGGTTGGTGGGGGAAGATGTGATGATGTATAAGTGAAAAAACCCTTCTCTATTCAGTTCAACACATAGTTGATGAGCTCCCACTATAATCCCAGTCATCTCAAAAGATGCCTATCACTTCCTTTAAGAGGCTAATCCTGATGGTGAGACAAGACTTGTACCCATGGAACAAGGAAATATATGATGAAGCACTAAAATTAGTAGTGTAAGGCTTATGCAATGACTACTTCCTAACAAACCATGTTACAAGATTTAGAGCAATACACATATAACACCAGCTGCAAAAATCATTGTAATTCATCTTCTTAAGATAATCTAAAAATGTTATATTCTATTAGTCTGCCTAGAAAAGAGACAAAATCCTGACTTCTTTTTGTGACTTTATTTTTGACATCTAGTTTTCTAAATTAAGCAGAAAATCCAACTTTGGTTTTATCTATCTGAATTTTAAATGTAATATTTATCTCTTAATGTCTCACACATTTCAAAAACATATAGCTATATTTCACCCTTTATGGGCCCAAACTATTCAAGGATTTCCAGAGTTGTGTATTACATATATGCAAGAAACAAAGAGCAACAGCACTGGAGAATTCAACAGATGACAACAGCTACACTAAAAAAAATATATATATATCAGAAAAGAAAGTATGCCACCTGCTGTTTATGGAATGAAGAGGTCCAACAGTAAGTATCTGAATACATGAGTCTAAGCCAGAAAAAAAAAAAAAAAATAAGGCACTTGGGCTTCTCTCTACTTTCCTAGGTCCTGATTTCAGCATGTTGTAACAAGTTTATAATCATGCATATGTTAACTAAAGTTATTGTAAACAAGTCTAGTCTTTGTCTTTCTCCTGTACATTATAAAGGTATTAGGGTTTTTTTCTATCTGTGTTGACTTCATTTGACTTGTTAAGTCCCCGAAGGTAAAGAATGATGTATTTTCTTAAGTATGATTGTATAGTTTTAAAAAGCACTACAAGCAGTATCAGGCAGTCAGTAATGTGATGACTACAAACAATCATACATCAACAAATTGTATAGCCTAGAAGAAATGAATAAATTCCTAGACACATACAACCTATCAAGACTGAATAATAGAGAAATAGAAATTCTGAACAGATGCATAATAAGTAAAGACATTAAATCAGTAATGAAAAGTTTTCCATGAAAGACAAGCCTAGAACCTCATGGCTTCACTGCTGAGTTTAACCAAACATTTAAAGAACTAATATCTATCCTTCTCAAATTCCCTAAAAAAATTGTACAAAAAAGAATACTTCTAAATACAATTTATGAGGCCAGCATTATCCTGATACCAAAAACAGACAAAGATACTACAAGAAAAGAAAATTACAGGCCAGTATCCCTGTAAAAATTCAAAATCCTCAACAAAATACTAACAAACACATTCCACAGCATGTTAAAGGGATCATCCATCATGATCAAGAGGGATTTATCTATGGGATCCAAGAAAAAATGAAAATCAATAAATGTTCAAAAAATGAAAATCAATAAACGTTATATACCACATTAACATAATGAATGACTAAAATCATATGATCATCTCAATAGATGAAGAAAAAGCATCTGACAAAATTCAACAACCATTTCTGCTGGAAGTTTCAACAAAGTAATTATAAAAGAAATGTACCTCAACGTGGTTGGACATAATGGCTCATGCCTGTTAATTACAGCACTTTGGAAGGCCAAGGCAGGCCACATGAGATCAGGAGTCATGACCAGCCTGGCAAACACGGTGAAACCCCGTCTCTACTAAAAATACAAAAATTAGCCGGGCATGGTGGCACACAGGGAGGCTGAGAGAAGAGAATTCCTTGAGCCTGGGAGGCGAAGGTTGCAGTGAGCAAAGATTGTGCCACTGCACTCCAGCCTGGGTGACAGAGTGAGACTCCATCTGAAAAATAAAAAAAGAGAAATGTACCTCAAAACAATAAAAATCATATATGACAGGCCCATTGTTAACATTACACTCAATTGAGAAAAGTTGAAAGCTTTTTCTCCAAGATCAGGAACACGACAAAAATGTCCACTCTTCCCATTTCTATTCAACATTATACTAGAAGTTCTGGCAAGATCATTAGTCAAGAGAAAAAAAAATGAAAGCTATTCAAATTGGAGAGAAGTCAAATCATTCCTGTTTGCAGAAGACATGTTATTATATATTTTTTTTAAAAAAAAGACTCCACCAAAAATCCTACTGGAACTAATAAACAAATCCAGTAAAGTTGCAAAATACAAAATAAACATAAACATATTAGTAGTATTTCTGTACACCTACCTTTGTAAGCCTAGTATTTCTTATTGATGTGATTCAATCAATCAAACGCCATTTATATTAGCTATCAAAGTAACAAAATACGTAGAAATAAACTTAATAAGGAGATGAAAGACCTGAACACTGAAAACTGTATTCACAAAACACTGATGAAAGAAATTGAAGGCACAAATAAACAGAAAGATACTTCACATTCACGGATTGGAAGAATTACAATGTCCATGCTACTCAAACTGATCTACAGATTCAATGCAACCCCTATCAAAACTTCAATGACATTTTTTAAGACATTTCTAGAAATCCTAAAATTCATAAGGAACCACAAAAGACCTCAAAGTGTCAAAGCAATCTTGAGCAAAAAGAATGAAACTGGAGGCATCATACCACCTGGCTTCAAAATATACTACAAAGCTATAGTAATCAAAACAGCATGGTACTGGCATAAACACAGACACATAATCCAAAAGAACAGAATAGAGATTTCAGAAATAAATCCATGCACTTTCGGTCAATTGATTTTCAGCAAAGGTGCCAAGAACACACAATAAGAACATCTAGATGTGTGTAAGTACATGCTACAATGTTCGAACAGTGACAAAATCACATACAGATATATGTCTTAGAAAATGTCTCCATCATTAAGCAACATATGACTGTACAACATTTAAAATCCAGCAATGAATAATTTGACAGAGAAGTCTGAAATGGAATATTCTGAAAGGAAACCAAGAGTGTAGTGCCATGGCAGCCAAAGGAGCATTTGCTGAGATGAAAAATGTCCAGTGATGTAGAATGCTGCTGAGTAGTCAAAGAGGTTGAAGACATAAATTATACATTGGGTTTTGTGACTTAGAGATAATAGAGCAAGAGTTGTTTGAGGTAGAATTGTTAGTGAAATAACCAGATTAGAGTGAATTGAGGAGCGAATTTTCCATGAAAAAGAGAGACAACACACGTAGAAAACTTTTCAAGTTTTCCTGATTGAGGATATACTGAAGGGAGAAGTAAGATAGAAATATTTGAGGATTTTTTGTTAATATATACACACATATACATTATTATATGTAGGGAAAGGGAACCTCAAATACATTTTAGATGGAGATATTTTAGATATAACAAATATGTGAATGTTATATCTCAAGGGAAAATATCTCTACCTGTAAAAAAGGAGCCCTTGATGAATTAAGAAGGCCATCAGAAATGTAAAAATTCTGAAAGAATGTCTTCATTGTAGGTTCTAAAATACTGGCCCTTATCCTTGGATACAGGCATATATTAGTAAACTCAAAAAGTTTCAAAGTTTTCTATACTGGTCTTCTTTATGTCAATAAATTATAACAGTATCTCAGAGACACATTTAATTAAAATTTCAGAATATTTAACTAATACACCTAAGAAATCTCTTTCAAGAAAGTCATAGTGACTTTTATCTGACTCCCATGGATTGAGTCCATAAATCTCAATAAACATTTTTATTTTATGCACTTTGGGTATAGATAGTCTTCTCGCTTAAGAGATTTAAAGACATACAAGTATCCTAATAGATATCTTTATACTAACTCAACAAGGAAGACTGAAAGGTTACAGTTTCGCTGCTGGTTTCTGAATCAGTATATTAGCTCCATAATCTTAACTATAACCTGAGGGGGAAAAAAAAAACAGGAAACAAGTTTGCTACACATGTTATTTCATGATTCATTAATTCCAACAATTTCATATGAATAAAATGACAAATTCATAAAATTGTGAGACTCATTGTCATTTTTTCTGTTTTATTCCCTTATACTTGAAATTGATTATTTCACTTCTGGCATTTTCCCCCACAGCTGTATTAGGACATTTGGTTACATTTTTTACATACATTTTATTATGAATATATTGTTTCAGAGTAGGTGTTATTTTCATGGCAGAAGTACTTCAGACATACTATACAATGTGGTGGTTATAAGCCACATTTGGAAATTATGACTCACTATATGGGCAAGATCATTTCTCTTCATCACAGCTTGAATTTTTATATCTAGGTAAAATTTTTTTTCATTTCGTACTCCTGAAAATTTTTCTGCTATTTTTTCCTGTGGAAAATTAAGCTCCTTGGTTTAAAAAATACAAAAGAACTTGCTATATTCTGTACTGATTTGTTCCATTTCTAGGATTATACTATAAATGTATTAACTTAGCATCTTTTATTTATCTTCTGTAGAAAACTATTTGAACATTTTTGAATTTTCTCTATGTTATAAAAATAGAGTCTAAGTCCAAGGAATCCATGCACTTTTTTGATTATGTGATCATAATTAACACCCCAGAAGGAAATCACTTTAAATGATGGATAGCTCCAAGCCCTATAAAATGAAATTTTGCATTTCCCTAGAGGGAAAAACAGTAGCCTACTCCAACCCAAGAAACTCCACTAGTGATCTGATTCTTGGGAACTTGGTAAACCAATTTGATATAATTGGCAATATATACCATGGGTAGATAAAACCACATATATTGTATGGAAGACCACAGCTTATTAGTTGGTAACTTACTTTTGAAATGAGGGGTAAAAATCTACTTAGGAAAATTGGCTCATGATTAATATTTATTTCAGGTAAAAAAATTATCTAACAGCTAAATTGAAACTATAGAAGACATCTCACCCTTATATCTTGACATTGGTCATTCTGCTGCTTCCAAACGCTGAGGGTTTTACAGGTTAGAGCCTGCATGCACTGTGCAGAAGTCAGAACAGAAATGCTTGAGAATTAATACTCTCGTGGGAACAATTCTCAACCAGTAACTGATGGGAGTTGGTACACAAACATCACAGTTAACTTGTCCCTTAGCTAGGATAAGTCTGAGGTATTCTACTATATAATCCAGAATTTTCCAGCAGGATAGAACAAGTGGTAACTGGCTTGACTGTCTGTGACTCCCCAGAATTCATATGTTGAAATCCTAACCCACAAGATTACAATTAGGAGGTGGAAACTTTAAGAGGGAATTAAGTCATGAAGGTGAAGCCCTCGTGATAAGGATTAGTCCTTTTATAAAAGAGACCCCAGAGAGCTAGTTATCCCCTTCAGCCACATGAGGACACAGCAAAAAGATAGTTGTCCATGAACCTATAAGCCAGCCCTCACCAGACACTGAATTTACTGGTGACTTTTCTTAGACTTCCCAGCCTTTGGAACTGTGAAAAATAAAATTCTATTGATTAAAAGCAACCCAGGTTATGGTACTCTATTACAGCAGCCTGACAGGCTAAGACAGCACCCTATTGCTTTCCTTCCCTTCAGCGTCTCACTCCCTTACAAGTGTCTCCTGGAATCAGCATTCAAACTTGCACCATCAACCTTGTTTCCAGGTCTGCTATTGAAGGAACATAAAATAAAATGAAAGTTATTTGATATTTTCTTCCTCCAATTTTGAATCTATATTTATATAACCTTGTGTCAGCTGGCCCTGTGAAAATACATGTACTATATAATCAGGCAGAAACAGTCGCATCACATTTACCTTAATCAACTCTAACGTTTGACTATACTTCATTAGAGGAGGAAAAATTTGATACCCCTTTTCAGTTATTTCAGACTTTATTATATTCCTAATAAGCTGTTATCCTTGGAATTTATCGTATTTGTCAGTGCAATCAAATATTGTTAATATAATCACTTTCTAAAACAGAATTCATTTTTTAAGTAGAATATACTCATGAAAACTCATTAGAAAAATTCAAAGCAATAGACAAATATATCTTCATTATGTACTGAGCATTTCAAATGTCTGCCAAGAGAAGAGCTAAAGCTATATAGCAATTTGTTTTCATTTCTACATAGATACCATTAAGTATCTACGAATAAAAATATGTCTTCCATATTTTGACCCTCAATTAACAAATTACACACTCTTTTTGTTTTGTTTTGTGAGAGAGGGTCTTGCTCTGCCACAAAGGCTGGAGTGCAGTAACACAATCATGGCTCACTGCAGCCTCAATCTCCTGGGCTCAAGTGATCCTCTGATCTTCCCACCTCAGCCTCCTGAATAGCTGGACTCCAGGTACATACCACCATGCCTAACTAATTATTTTTAATTTTTCTGTAGAGACAGGGTCTTGCTTTGTTGCCCAGGCTGGTCTCAAACTCCTGGGCTCAAGCAATCCGCTTGCCTCCACCTCCCACAGTCATGAAATTATAGGCGTGAGCCACCGCACACAGGTACACACTTTCTTTTATTCTTTCTAGAATAGAGATTCCTAGAAAGTTTTATTACCAAGCGGGCATGTTTGAAAGCATGTTCCTCTGAATATTAAATATTATTCCCTCAAAATGTTCCACACAAAGGATACTGTGGCAAATTAAGCTTCAGAAATGACTCTGCTTATCCCTGTAAAGATTCTGAGTCCAAATTAATATACTAAAGATTCCTTGGCCAGGGAATGTGGCTCAAGCCCATAATCCCAGCCTTTGGGAGGCCAAGTGGGGATCACCTGAGGTCAGGAGTTCAAGACAAGCCCGGCCAACATAGTGAAACCCAATCTCCACTAAAAATACAAAAATTAGCCGGGTGTGGTGGCACATGCCTGTAATCCCAGCTACTTGGGAGGCTGAGGCAGGAGAGTCACTTAAACCCGGGAGGCAGAGTTCCAATGAACTGAGATGGCACCACTGCATTCCAGCCTGGGTAACAGAAGGAGACTCGGTCTGAAAAACAAAATAAAAACAAGGACTCCCAGAAGTCCTGAAGAAAAAAATTATTTAACTTAGTTTGACTACATGGATTTAGCCATGCAGATGTATACAGCACATTGACAACATGGATACAAATTCTGATTCCACCGTTTCTAGCTGTATAAACTTGGGTGAGTTAAACTTAAATTCCTTGAGCTTCCTTTTTTTTAAATTGAGATCTACAAAGAGTAAAATTGATAGATTAAAATGTACTGTTTTATAAGTTTTGACAAATATATGTATCCTTTGAAATCCCACATCAATAAAAGATAGAACATTTTCATCATCTTTTTTTTTTTTTTTTTATTTCATTTTAGGTTTTGGGGTACATGTGAATAACATGCAAGGTTGTTGCACAGGTGCACACGTGGCAGTATGATTTGCTGCCTCCTTCCCCTTCACCTGTATCTGGCATTTCTCCCCATGCTATCCTTCCCCAACTCCCCACCCCCCCACTATCCCCCCTCCCCCGCAACAGACCCCCGTGTATAGTGCTCCCCTCCCTGTGTCCATGTGTTCTCCTTGTTCAACACCCGCCTATGAGTGAGAACATGTGGTGTTTGATTTTGTGTTCTTGTGTCAGTTTGCTGAGAATGATGTTTTCCAGGTTCATCCATGTCCCTACGAAGGATGTGAACTCCTCCTTTTTAATGGCTGCATAATATTCCATGGTGTATATGTTCATCATCTTTTTTATTCAACAGTTTGATGCTCACAGATGTGGTTTTATTTGTATTTATTCTTCTGGGAATTTTTTGAGCTTACTGGATTTACAGGTTACGGTAGTTTTTTATTCAAACTTTAAAAAAATAGAAAACCCAAATTTTCGGCCTCATTCTCTTCTCTTCTGAGCCTCTAATTACATCTATTCTAGGCTGCTTGAAAATGCTCCACAAACGCTAAGGCTCAGTTTGTTTTCTTTTCTCTTTATGCTTCAATGTAGGTGTTTCTCAAGTTTAGGCAAAAATTTTGCTGCTGCTTCTAATCTACTGTTAAGGCCATCTAAAAATTTTTAAGTTTTAGATAGTATATTTTTTCTTATAGGACTTCTATTGAGTTTTTATTACAGTTTCCAAATTCTCAAATTCCCTATCTCCTCACCCATTATACCTATCTTTTAAATTTATTGTTTTATGCAGTTATCCTGCTAGTCATTTTTTTTTTTTAATTGCATTTTAGGTTTTGGGGTACATGTGAATAACATGCAAGGTTGTTGCACAGGTGCACACGTGGCAGTATGATTTGCTGCCTCCCTCCCCTTCACCTATATCTGGCATTTCTCCCCATGCTATCCCTCCCCAACTCCCCAACCCCCCACTATCCCCCCTCCCCCCAACAGACCCCCATGTATAGTGCTCCCTTCCCTGTGTCCATGTGTTCTCCTTGTTCAACACCCTCCTATGAGTGAGAACATGTGGTGTTTGATTTTGTGTTCTTGTGTCAGTTTGCTGAGAATGATGTTTTCCAGGTTCATCCATGTCCCTACGAAGGATGTGAACTCCTCCTTTTTAATGGCTGCATAATATTCCATGGTGTATATGTGCCACATTTTTCCTGTCCAGTCTATCATCGATGGGCATTTGGGCTGGTTCCAGGTCTTTGCTATTGTAAACTGTGCTGCAATGAACATTCGTGTGCATGTGTCCTTATAGTAGAACGATTTATAATCCTTTGGATATATGCCCAGTAATGGGATTGCTGGGTCAAATGGAATTTCTATTTCTAGGTCCTTGAGGAATCGCCACACTGTTTTCCACAGTGGTTGAACTAATTTACACTCCCACCAACAGTGTAAAAGTGTTCCTATTTCTCCACATCCTCTCCAGCATCTGTTTTCTCCAGATTTTTTAATGATCGCCATTCTAACTGGCGTGAGATGGTATCTCAATGTAGTTTTGATTTGCATTTCTCTAATGACCAGTGATGATGAGCATTTTTTCATATGTTTGTTGGCCTCACGTATGTCTTCTTTTGTAAAGTATCTGTTCATATCCTTCGCCCATTTTTGAATGGGCTTGTTTGTTTTTTTCTTGTAAATCTTTTTTAGTTCATTGTAAATTCTGGATATCAGCCCTTTGTCAGACGGGTAGGCTGCAAAAATTTTTTCCCATTCTGTTGGTTGCCGATTCACTCTATTGACTGTTTCTTTTGCCGTGCAAAAGCTGTGGAGTTTGATTAGGTCCCATTTGTCTATTTTGGCTTTTGTTGCCAATGCTTTTGGTGTTTTGGTCATAAAGTCCTTGCCTACGCCTATGTCCTGAATGGTTTTGCCTAGGTTTCCTTCTAGTGTTTTTATGGTGTTACGTCTTATGTTTAAGCCTTTAATCCATCTGGAGTCAATTTTAGTGTAAGGTGTCAGGAAGGGGTCCAGTTTCTGCTTTCTGCATATGGCTGGCCAGTTTTCCCAACACCACTTATTGAACATGGAATCCTTTCCCCATTGCTTGTTTTTTTCAGGTTTGTCAAAGATCAGGTGGTTGTAGATATGTTGTGTCGCCTCCGACACCTCTGTTCTGTTCCATTGGTCTATATCTCTGTTTTGGTACCAGTACCATGCTGTTTTGATTACTGTAGCCTTGTAGTAGAGTTTGATGTCCGGTAGTGTGATGCCTCCCGCTTTGTTCTTTTTGCTTAGAATTGACTTGGCTATGCGGGCTCTCTTTTGGTTCCATATGAAGTTTAAGGTGGTTTTTTCCAGTTCTGTGAGGAAGGTCATTGGTAGCTTGATGGGGATAGCGTTGAATCTGTAAATTACTTTGGGCAGTATGGCCATTTTCACAATATTAATTCTTCCTAACCATGAACATGGAATGTTTCTCCATCTGTTTGTGTCCTCTCTTATTTCGTTGAGCAGTGATTTGTAGATCTCCTTGAAGAGGTCCTTTACGTTCCTTGTTAGTTGTATTCCTAGGTATTTTATTCTCTTTGTAGCAATTGTGAATGGCAGTTCGTTCTTGATTTGGCTCTCTTTAAGTCTGTTATTGGTGTATAGGAATGCTTGTGATTTTTGCACATTGATTTTGTATCCTGAGAGTCATTTTAAAGTCACTCTGCTAATTCTAACACCTATGTGTGTGGGTCTGTTTCCAGTGACCAATTTTTCTCTTAACAGTAGATCACATTTGCTGTTTTTCCATTTGTCCAGTTATTCTAGATTGTAACTGGACATTACTGATTATAAATGGTAGCGGTCTTTCATTGTTTTATCTCCCTCTGAAGAGTGTTAGTTTTGTTTCAGTGAGCAATTAAATTACGAGTAGAATGATTTTGCCTTAGTCCAAATGTAAATCCCTTACTCCTGGGATGTAGTTATTTTATAAAATATAGTCTCTCTCGGGTTTCAGTGAAAATCCTGAACTATTTACCAACATTCTATAATCTGATAGGACTGGAATTCCAAACTCTTGTCTCTCTCAATATAACTGCTCATCCTTTTCAAACTGTCAGTTGTTTTTTGTTCCATTATTTGGTAAGACTTCTGCATATGTGCAGTTCAAAAGTCAGCCAAATAGTTGAGGAGAGTAATATATAAAAGAATTTGTATAGATTTTAATAATTTCCTTCTTTGGCTCCCCATTATTGGATTCTTCCACCAATTTCCAGCCAATCTGGTAGCTCCCATCCTCTGCCTCTTCAGGTCAGTAAAACTGTGACTTTCTGATCAAATTCTGTATATTCTGAGCCATACGTCTTAAAAATGCCCCCAGTGGAAAAGCCATATAAATGTTGATCTCAACCATGGTGGTACTGATCTTTCAAGAAACAATTCTTCTCCAGTTTTATCTGCTTTTGATTGATTTCCAGTAGCTTCAAATATTTTTAAAAATATTTTATATGCAGTTTATAATTTTTATGAACAGGATTAGTTCAATACAAGCTACTGCATCACTACTGGAAACCAGACTGTACCTCTGAAATATCTTTTCATTATTTCTGATTTTATTATATTATAGTAATGCAGGCTTATGACTACATTCATAATGTAGTCTTATGGCTACATTAAATTTGTCATTATTTTTAGGGCATTTTTTTTAAACTCTAAAAAATGAGGATCATTGTTGTATATGTTTTGTCTCTGAGTGTGAGGCACTTTATATGTTATAGAGAGGCTTTGTGTAAGTTGTTTTTCTCTATGATTAAAATTTTTGTCAAAACTGTCAAAATCAAGAGTATAAATTTACTAGTTTCTCTGACATTTCTATTAATATGACACATTTTGAGTCTATATTATGAGATAACAGAAGTTGAAAATTATTGTAATTTCCTAGTTTTTTCTTCCATAAATAACAAATTATTAATAATAATTTTGCTTTAAATGTTATTTATTGTATTAATAAAGCTAAATTAAATTTCTTTATTTATATATTTCTGGAATACCTTTTTCCCTATAACTTTACTTTTCTATCTATGCATATCAATATATTTAACTGATTTTCTTATGAATATAATACAACTCGATTTTTGGCTATTTTTAACCAAATCCAAAAATATCTGCCTAAAAGAGTTTAATTTGTTTATATTTATTGTAATTAGCAATACCTTGTCAATTATTTATATCATTTCCTGTGTTTTTAAATTGCTATTTTTCCTTTGCTTTTATGTATTCCTTTCTTAGATTGATGCTTGAGTTAATCAGATTTAAAGGTAATCTTTATTTTCTCTTTTTCACCTCTACTATTTTTTGCTATATATACTATTTTTATTATACTAGTGGTTACCCTGAAAAGTCTTAATCTACAAATTTAACTGAAGAAACAAAAAACAACTCTCTGCAATATACAAGAACCATAAAATACTCAACTCTGAACTCTTCTCCCACATTTTTTCTCTCTCTACTTTTATCTCTTAGTTTAGTTCTACCTTATTTTTAAACTCTCCAAAATTTAGCTACTTTTAAACTAGGTTAACCCACATCTTCACCAACTTATTTGTTTTTCCATTTGCTTTTTGCAATCTATTTGGCACAAACCAGGGTTAGCAGGTTCTCATCAGTGTATTTTTTTCCACTTGAAGCCTCAAACAGAAAGCAAACTTCCAGGTTGTTTTTCAAAGCTTGTATATTGAGTGTTACTAGCTTCATTTTTGCAAGCAGAGCACTAAAATGTTGTTTGTTATACTGCGGGACTCAGTACCCAGACATGTACATGGTTCTTGTCCTTATGTTGGTGTTAAATTCTCATTTCATAGAGCCTATATTAAACTCAAAACCTTTATGGATTTTAATTGGCTCAGTTTCCACTTTTATTGTTCTCAATTTCGGGTATTTGCAGATTACCATTTCTTTCATTGAAAATATTGTGTTTTAAATTATTTTAATATTTTATCTAGAATTTTGGGGTTCCTTGTATCTTGGGGACAGTAGGTATGCATGTTCTGCAATTCTCAACAGATAAACCTAAGAAATTTTTTCATGGACATAATTCCCAGCAATTATCAAGATTTAAGAGATTTTAATCTCACAATTATATCAAATAGCACTTCCCAAAGATATATGACTGCTTTAGTGTTTCAAAGATTAAGGTTAATTTATAAATAAATTATACTATAACCTAGTACAATTTATTATACTTGTATCAGATATTGAGAAAAATAAAAATAAAAGCCGAGTCAATTAAAGCTCATAAAAATCGAGGCTTTACATCAGCTCTATGAAATGAGAATTTAACACCAGCATAAGGATAAAAGTGTTATATATCCTGATTTCCAAATCACATTTACTAATTTAGTGTGACAGAGAAAGTTAGATTGATCTAATAAAAAAATAAATTAAGATAGTACATGCAACTAAAAGGTAAAAGAGTTACAAACTCATAAAACTTACTAAAATGAGAATAAAACAAGGCAGGAACACTAAGAAAGATGTTATATTAACCCAAGCACAAAATAACTGGAATTTGTATAATTAATTGGCAGCAAAGATAGAGAGGAAATGTTGTATTCCAGAGATACTGTGCAGGAGGAAGCAGGAACAGCATATGGCAAAGTGTTGGCTTGTGAGGAAAAGAAGAGAGAAGAATTGCCTGCAGGTGACCGAATGTGTAAAATAGATGTGCAGGGAGCATGTATTTCAGAGTCTTCGAAGTTACAGTATCTCACAAAATTCATGTTTGCAAAACTGCAGCTTACTGCATTTTTCTTTAATGTTTTGACTCTGAGGCTACAAGCTGCCAAATGTAAATATGTATACTAATCACTTTCTAGTAAACTCAATCCAATCAAGTGATTTTTTAATGACTTCCATTTAAAATGCAATCAGATTCTCTTTGGCCGCAGTCTCCCTTCCCTGAGATTGATGCTAACCTCCAGGAATGCATATGTAATTCCTCACAAAATAAATGTCAAGTGTTCTTGACCTTTATTATCTCTGTCCTCAGATTTTCTCTGAAGGTTCCAAGTGCTAGCATGGCCTCAAGTGTCACCCCCTTACTGATCCCTCTGACTCCTCACATTTTTTAAGTTTTCTATACTGCTCTACTCCATTACACACTTCTCATAAGCATAAGAAAGACCTGGATGTTCTCTTGTGTCCTGATGAAGACTGGGACATTTAGGGAGGAGTGCGGTGTTTGTTCTTCACTGACTCTTCCTTTTCATTCTTGGGAGGGTGCCAACCACACCACCATGTGGGACAGGTGTGGAGCAGGCCCCTTTTTTTCTCATGTCTCTGAAGCATACTGAGAAATGTAGGCCAGGTTCAATGCTTGCTCTATTCCCTCTTCTCTACTTCTAAAATCTTTATTGTTCCCAATCTGGAGATTTCTGTGACCATAAGTCTATTCTGCAATGACAACCAGAGATCATCTAGAGATGGCATTGCCACTCAAGACTTCAACTTCATGCTTGAATATGCAGCTTAGGAGAATATGGTGTCTTTGTTCACAGTCCATTTCTAAAAAGAGCATTACCCTTCTTCTCCCCGGGCAAATAATGGCTCTATGCTTCACTCTCTTAATAGAGATTGAGAATGTGGTTCAAAGCTTGGATATAAAAGCACATCAATATTATCACATATCATTTTTCCTACATAGGACTTCCCAAGATACAGGTATAACTGGACCAATAGAAATATACTTAAGAAAAGACAAACATAAGCCTTGTCTTGTATTGTAAGCATACACGTATGCATTGTAAGCATAAGAAAATGTAGTAGTCTTTTACAAGACAGAAAATTCAAAAGTGGACAGTGGCAAAGATATGGTAAAGAGAAGTTAAAATTAGAGCCCAAAAATATTTGCTAAAAGTAAAAATAAAATACATAGGCAACATTATAGAAAGAAAAATGATAATCAGAAAAACAATAGTAATAATAATTCCTTTAATAATAATAAAAGGAGATTAGGTTAGGGAAGAAAACCAAAAGTAAATAGAAGCTTATAGCCTGAATCTAAAAAGAGTCTTTAAAAATTCTAGTAAATTATATTGCACATTACAAAAAACTGATGACTAAAATAACTACTTTCAAATTAATAATATCTTTCAGTAACAAAGCTTTTGGTTGCAAGTAACAGAAACTGTCTTAAGTTGGCTTAAATGTTAAGAAAATAATTATTTTTCATATCAGAAAGTCTAGAGGCTCAATGGACCTTAAAATAAGACCCCACGGGAACTCCAGACTCCTTCCTGTGCAGATAATAATGATGTAGTGGCTGGACTTTGTCATCAAAGCTTAGGTTTTTTCTATTTGTCCACATTTCCCTCCTTATTCTTGGTTTTATTCTCAGGCTAGTACACTACTGGTTATCATATTCACCATGTAAAAATAGAAAGGAAAAGAGAGAATATCTCTTCCTATAGTACAAGATACAAGCAAATTTCTCCAAAAAGCCCCCCATAAGGTCATCTCAGCTTGCATTAAAGGAATTATTTAACTTCTGATGTGTAACTACCACCTTTTGAGCTGGGACAAGGGCAATTGGGGGCCCAGTATTCTCAGCAGTGCCATACCCAAGGCAGAGCTGCTATCCCATGAGTAGGAGGTAGGCAGAAGAGACTACCCAACCTCTCAGCTACAGTCACCCAGGACTTACCCCATCAACAAGTAGCTGGGGTCAGAATGAGAAATGCTAATGTTGGACTCACTTTTGATTACCTCTCTGGCATTGGTCTCTGTCTATCCTTCCCTCACAACATCATTCAGGTTCATCCCTTTCTCTCAATTCCATTCCTATTCAAATTCATATTCGCATCTTCATACCTACGCAACAGCAACTAACATGGCATGTTCACTCTGTGCTAGACAACTAGGCACTTCTTGTGTGTTGTCATTTAATAGTCACACAAATATTTGAGGTACTTAGTATTATCTCCATTTTACAGATGAGGAAACACTAGAGAGGTTAAGTAATACTCCCAAAATCAAAAGATAATGAGTGGCTATTAATATCTAAAATCAATGTACTATATCCATGGTGAATGATCCTTCTTAAAAAGTAACCCTGTAATATCCCAAAGTTAGATTTCGTTTATTAAATTATAATGAACAAAAGCACAAAAGAAAAAGAAAAATATGCTGAAAAACAAGAATTTAAATAATTATTCTCTTACACTAATTTGTCTTTAATTTTTAATATTTTTCATAACAAAAAATAAACTCTTTTTGATTTGATTTTTCCATGGCAAAATATTTGCAAACTATCCATCTGACAAGAGATTAATAACCAGAATACATAAGGAGCTCAAAAAACTTATAGAAAAAAATCTAATAAACTGATTTTAAAATGGGCAATTTTTTTTTTGAGACAGAGTCTCACTCTGTTGCCCAGGCTACAGTGCAATGACCCAATCTCAGCTCACTGCCACCTCCACCTCCCAGATTCAAGCGATTTTCTACCTCACCCTCCTGAGTAGCTGAGACTACAGGCACACACCACCACAGCTGGCTAATTTTTGTATTTTTAGTAGACACTGGGTTTCACCAAGTTGGCCAGGCTGGTCTCGAACTCCTGACCTCAAGTGATTCGCCTGCCTTGGCCTCCCAAAGTGCAGGGATTACAGGCGTGAGCCACTGCACCCAACCAAAATGGGCAAAAATTTGAATACACATTTCTCAAAGAAGACATATAAATGGAAAATAGCCATATGAAAAAGTGCTCAACATCGTTGATCATAGAGAAATGCATATCAAAACTACGATGACATATCATCTCACTCCAGTTAAAATGGCTTTTATCCAAAAGTCAGGCAATAACAAATGCTGAAGAATATGCAAAGAAAAGAAACCCTCATACACTGTTGGTGGGAATGTAAATTAGTACAAACACTATGGAGAACAGTTTGTAGGTTCTTCAAAAAATAAAAATGGAGTTGCCATATGATTTGGCAATCCCACTGCTGGCAATATACCCAAAAGAAAGGAAATCAGTATATCAAAGAGACATCTGCACTCCCTATTTGTTGCAGCACTGTTCTCAATAGCAAAGATTTGGAAGCTGTCTAAGGGTCCATCACAGAGGAATGGATAAAGAAAATGTAGTACTTATACACAAGGGAGTATTATTCAACCATATAAAATGAGATCCAGTCATTTGCAACAACATGGTTGGAACTGGAGGTCATAATGTTAAGTGAAATAAGCCAAGTACAGAAAGACAAACATTGCATGTTCTAACTTATTTGTGGGATCTAAAGACCAAAACAATAGAACTCATAGAGATAGAGAATAGAGGTCAGGTGTGGTGACTCATGCCTGTAATCCCAGCACTTTGGGAGGCCGAAGTGGATGGATCATGAGGTCAGGAGTTCAAGACAAGCCTGGCCAACATGGTGAAACCCCATCTCAACTAAAAATACAAAAATTAACTGGGCATGGTGGCATGTGCCTGTAATCTCAGTTACTCGGGAGGCTGAGGCCGGAGAATTGCTTGAATCAGGACCTGGGAGGTGGAGGTTGCAGTGAGCCGAGATTATGCCACTACGCTCCAGCCTGGGCTACAGAGCAAGATTCCATCTCAAAAAAAAAAAAAAAAAAAAAAGAGAGAGATAGGGAATAGGAGGGTTACCAAAAGCTAGGAAGGGTAGCAGAGGGGTTGAGGGAAGGAAGGTGGAGTTGGTTAATGAGCACAAAAACATTAAAAAGAATGAATAAGATCTACTATTTGATAGCTGAACAGGGTGATACAGTCAATAATAATTTGATTGTCCTTTTTAAAATAACTAAGAGTTAATTGGATTGTTTTTAATACAATGGATAAGTGTTTGAGGTAATGGATACCCAATTTTCCCTGATGTGATTATTATGTATTACATGCTAGTACCAAAATATCTCACATATCCCATAAATATATACACCTACTATATACTCAAAAAAAATAATAATTTTTAAAAAAATTTTAAATTGATTCACAGTGATTCACCTTTGTACTCATATAATTGACAACTTATTATTTGATGAAGAGAAATCCAGATGCTTTTCATATTGTATGAGCTTTTCTTTTAAATTTTCTTACATAGAAGTCTAACCCCACATAAAACCACAACCACAAAAATGCCCTTAACATCTTCGATTGTAACTAAACGCCTACAGTCTTGAAATTCTTACTTTTTCCAGAAGCAGAAGTGAAGTAGAGATAGCCCCTCAATGCACATTTCTCCCGTGTTATTTCTCCACTCTATTTGCCAAACCAATGAAGGACATTTTCTAAAAAATGAACGCCACTGTGAATTCAAACAGCTGGAATTTAAACATAATATCATTTATTTTTTCAACCACTGTTTTTAATACTTTCTCAGATCTGTTTCTCATTCCTTAATGTTATATTTGGTACATTCCATAACTTTCTAGTAACTTTTGATTATTAAAATCCAGACCAATGTAAAGTTGCAATCTCAAACTCAATCTAAACTTTCTTGGACCCAAACATGAGGACAAACTTTGACTTCTAGAGGTAGCAATGGGACAGGAGACATAGACAAGTCGGTATATATGTGTTATTCTCTTCCTTCGTCACCCTTTCTCTTCAAAGCCTAGCTCCTTTAATGGGTTGAGGGTAAGGAAAAGAGAGAGGGACAGAAACAAGTGCCTTTTTATTTAACTGGCTGCTATTATAACCTTCTCTGTGACAGATTTCTGTGCTTCTCTGGCTAGGCATTGATGCCTTATTCATGGAAGACATCCAAATCCTGACTCTCTTGTGGGGATTGTATGAGTTCCCTTACAGCACAATTCTCTGCTGAAGTAGGTTAAGCTCCAGGTCAACCTCATTCTCCAATCCCAGCTCCCTCCCATGGTTATACATCTACTATCTCTTCCTACTGGGATCTCCTAGCAGGAGATAGATTAGCAAACTGGCTAACACAATGCCAGTCAATTTCTCCTTCTGGTGGGAACCTCCATTCTTTAGGATTGACTCTCTTGGAACCCCTCCAGCTCCCAGTTTGACTTTAGAAAGGAAAGAATCTCCACTTCTCCCCTAAGGAGGAGTGAGGGATATATCTAACACAATCACTGCATGTATGACATTTCCTATCTCTCTAACCTATTCATTTTATATAAATGAAAGAGGATAATACAGAAGGGTTGGTTCCATCACTTACTAGTAACTCAGAAGGAAGTGTAAATAATGGGTACTTAATACCTCAGATTTTTCAGCTTTAACCCTAAACATTGAACACTGAATTCCAATGAATATCCTGCTACAAAAGCAAAATTTAATATTTTTAATGCTACCCCACTGTTTCTGTCTACCATTTTCTAAAGTTATATTTGCTTTGTTTTTCTAAAAGCAGTCAGGAAAATAAATATTGTATTAAACCCACAGTTATTTGCACACAACTAATAATTTAATTTTCCAGACTACTACCCAAGAAGTATATTTGCTATTTTGCTGGCTTTAAGCTAAAGTTTTTAAACCAATAGTTTCTAATATTCATATTCAGATACATAATTCCAATGACTTTTAAAAAAAGAAGTAATTTGAAAACTGCATTAATTTAAAGAGGTCCTGATTGCATTAAGGCTATCATTTATTAAGATCATCTTCTATTGTTGTCATATAGACATATCATCAGGTTTAGAAAATATCTGCACCCCAGACCCATTAGCCCACCTTGATACATGCCTCAAATGATATCTAACCTGCAAAGAAGAACTGCTGAGATCTGATATCAATATTCGGGCTATAATTTGTGGGGCAAACATATTTTAATATTTTAGGAGTATTCTCCCTAATGATACAATATAGTCATCTTAGAACATGAAATATGATGAGCATCTATCAAATATTACTTGAAGATACCAACAAGTTATGGGAAAGATGAAGATTAAATTGCAGTGCCCTTTTTTTTGCTGTTATTGGGCTGATGTTTAACGAAGTTCACAGCACCCATATTTCAGTGTGAAGGAGAATGTTTCTTTTTCCACTAATAAGGATGAAAATGCACTACTCTGATAAGTTCGGAGAGGTACTGACCCCAAAACATGAACACCCAGGGGACAGAGCACTGAAGCTAGATGGAGAGCTGCAGCATCATTCATCATTTTTGCTGACAAATAATTCATCTTTTGAAAGACAGAAATGCCTCTGTAACAATCGATCTGTTTTGTTTCGATCCCAAAGCAAGTCATGGTGCTTGCATATTGCATTTAAGTACTGGCTTTAAGCAAAAACTTAATTTAAAAAATGACCCTAAATCAAGAGGTTCTTTCTTAATGTAGATGAGACCCGATGACATCGTTAAAAAATAGCAATGCCCAGAATTATTAAGAACTAACTTGTTGCACAAAGTGAAACTAGAGACTTGTGTAAGGATTCCCTCTATGGCCTTTAAAATTCATCATAAGTAAGCATGTACTGGTAGCAGTTCTCATGAAAGAAAAGAAAGAATAGCCTTTTCAGCAAATCATTCCGTAGTGTGCATCAATCTCCAAGTTAAAGAACTCTTTTAGGGATTGGTATACACAAATACTTGAACCAAGCAGAGTCAAGCTTCTCATTACAAAGTAATAACACTTACAGTCTTCTGACTGAAAATACATATTTCTTGCCAGTCAGCATATTATACTTTCTTCACAAATTATCTTTTTTCTCTGCAAGAAAAGTTGGGTGGACATATTTTTATGCATGTTTCTGTCTTTCTCTCTGTGACTGCATTTTTTTAAATCCACTCTGTACATTCTCAGAAGAGAATCGGAAATTACATTAGAAACTTCATCTGGAGAGACTGTAAAATTGGAAGTTTTTATGGTACCCAGGTTTTCTGTTATCATCTATATTTTCTTCACTGTATTTAAAAATTAAAAAATAATGTGTATATATGGCAGCAAGTGTGTAGAAACAAAGAAACTTTGTATTTAGGACACTAAGAAAGGAAGAAAGGTAAAACTATCCCCACTCTTCAGTCCAGTCTTGAGAGGGGAAAAGCCCGAAGAATAAGATAACAATCTTCCGAGGAAAGAGAAGTAGACAAGTCCCCCAGGGGCTACAGCCAGAGGAGGGAGAGTCTTGCAGTTTGGGTGTGTCTGAGAAGTAAGTAGCAATAACAGAAGACCTAGATGGTCCCAGAATATGCAAAGTGGCACCCATATTGCAATAGGCATTGGTAGTGGTTCAGACATGTTGGAGTTTTCATTCTAATGCTGTCCTGAAGAATAGAAGTGTGACTTTCCACAAGTCAGATATTCTCTCCAAATACTTCCTTTCAAAAAAATGATCATGTGTTCACCAACTCAAAGGATTTTTTTGTGAGGAATTTAAAAAAGATGATCTGACTGGGCATGGTAGATCACACGTATAATTCTGCCTTTTGGGAGTCTGGGACAGGAGGAATCCTTGAACTCAGGAGTTTAAGACCAGACTGGGCAACATGGCAAAACCATGTCTCTACAAAAAATACCAAAAATTAGCAAGTGATGGTGGCAAATACCTGTAGTCTCAGCCACTCAGGAGGTTGTGTGGGACATTGCTTTGAACCCAGGAAGTTGAGGCAGCAGTCGGCCATGATCATGCCACTTCACTCCAGCCTGGGTGACAGAGTAAAACCCTGTCTCAAAAAAAAAAGAAAGATGATCTGTGACAGAATTTCCCTCTGTCCATGTCTGGCCCATTAAATGTTCATGGAAATAAAAGGTAAATATGAATGTGATACTGTTAATTACACTGGAACAACAACATGCATAAAATACACTTTTCTGATGTCCTGTCCAATTCACTGAACCACTTTAAGACCAGTAAAATAATGTATTATCTGCTAAATCAGAATGATTAACTACTTGGGAAATAAGAATCTCTATATTTTTATATTAGAAATTAGTAAATTTGTATGTGTTTATTTGTATTCTTTAAAAATGCAATCATTTTTACTGCTTTTTCCTCACAATGCAGTAAATTACACCAAATTTACAAATCTATATGAGATTGTTTGCCGATATTTTATAGACTATCACATTATTAAAGATTGTCACTGAAAAATAGTTAATAACATGGTAAACAGCTCCACAATCTGGTTTTACTACATGAGTTACTCAAAAACTGAATTTCACCAAAGATTCAGTGTATTTATCAAACTAAAAGATAAAATGCCTTGACTCCAGAAGAAACCACAAAGTCAAATATTCTCCATAAGATATTTATTTGGGATATTCAAAAAATATTTATCTTGTATCTTTCTTTTGTTAGAAAACTAATTATTGCCTAAAAATATAGGTAGAAAGAATTTCCTGAGGAAAGAGTTTTGTGCTAACACTAGTCTGTACCTAAATCACAGAAAAGCAGAAATCAAAACACAAAGATGCTTCCAGGTATCACTGAACATATGTAGTGATTTGGCCAAACTTAAAGGGGATAATACTGTATCTCCAAAAATTGAATATCTATTTTATTTGAATAAAGTTCTCCACTAATTTCCTCACTTAATCTGATAATTTCATTATGAACATCCCATTTCTCTACATCCTAAATTTACAGTTTACTGAAAATCTACTAATTTTTGTCATTAGTTGCAGTTAACCGAATTAGTGTGTTTTAGGCATATCTGCCTGCTCAAAGTAGTAAATACTGAAACTTTCTGGTGATTTCCCCATGAATTACATAATTCTGAGATGTAAATTTTTCAAATCTCCCAATATTGTCCACTAGCATTTAAAATTTAAAAGCTTCTCTGAAGTTAAGGGGCTGTTTTCTTAGCTATAATTTCGGATAATGGCAAAACATTATAGTACCAGAAGCCTGAGCTTAAGAAGCCAGCTCCTTACTCTAGAGACCCCTCTCAATTCACCCCAACAAATACACAGAATATATAACTTCCTGAACAGGTGGTAAGCAGCAGTGCTCTCTCATCCACCTCACTCTCTCTCTTCCTATTTTCTTATAGGTCATTCTTGCCCAACAACCCTGATCCAAAGTGCACATCAAGTAGTAATATCTTAGAATTACAGAAATCCCCATTATGTGTGGTTTTGCTTTTCACAATTTCAGTTACCTGTGGTCAAAGTCCAAAAATATTAAAAGGAAAATTCCAGAAATGAAAAAGTGCATTTTAAATTGCCTACTGTTCTGACTAGCATGATGAAATCTTGCACTGTCCTGCTTCCTCAAGCACCAAACATGACTCATCCCTTCATCTGACATATCCACACTACATTCCTGGCCTGTCAGTCCCTTAGTAGCTGGCTAAGTTATCAGATCAGCTATTGTGGTATCACAGTGCATGTACTCAAGGAATCCTTATTTTACTTCATAATGGCCCCTAAGCCCAAGAGTAGTGATGCTGGCAATTTGGATATGCCAAAAAGGAGTCATAAAGTGAAGAGTTCTCAACTTAATAAGGAAAGAAAAAAAATGAAGAGATGAAAGGTCTCAATTTAATTAGGAAAGAAAAAAATGGTATGCTGAGATTGCCAAGGCCTACATCAATAAGAAATCTTTTATCCACGAAATTCTGAGGAAGGAAAAAGAAATTTGTACTAGTTTCACTGTTGCGCCTCAGACCACAGAAGTCACAGTGCATGATAAGTGCTTAGTTGAGATGGAAAGGACATTCAATTTGTGGGTGGAAGATATAAACAGAAACCAACTGTCAGCAATTAGTTTCTGGTTCAGTACTATCCACAGTTTCAGGCATGCATGGAAATCCTAGAAATTCCTCCCAAATAATGGAAAACTACTGTATTTCTCTTACATTCATTTCTTTTATATAAAAGTGCTTTGTAAACTATAAAAGTGTTCAAGACTTGCTTTGGGGTGCATGTTTCCATTCATACTCCCTTTTTAATAAATTTGCCAGTCATCACAACCTCTATAGGCCCCCAAAAACTGTTCCTGGATATTCACCCTAGAGTTGGTCCTCAAACCACCTAAAGAGCTGGGAACATGACTACTATTCCATATTAAATCCTCTCCTGCTTAAATAAGTGTTAAAGTAAACTAAATATGGCCTGAGAAAAACTCCATACTTCTACATTTGAGTCCTTGTAGATGAACTGTAACCTAGCTTAACTGTCAGACAAAATTGAAAGCCTAACTTAAGAGTGTGCACTTGTTAACAACAGCTGAGCATGGGCCAATCCCAGTGGCATACTTCAACCACTCACAGAATGCTGAATGTTCAAACTGCCTTAAATAAGGCAAACGCGAAGCTGTAACCAATCTCACTGTTTCTGTACTTCATTTCCAATTCCTGTATATCACTTTACCTTTTTTTGTCTATAAATCTGTCCTGACCACGAGGCATCCTGTAAGTCTCTGTGAATCCGCTGTGATTCTGGGGGCTGCCTGATTCGTGAATCATTCTTTGCTCAATAAAACTCCTTTAAATTTAATTCGGCTGAAGTTTTTCTTTAATCACAAGCTAGAGTAAATTAGGTCTCTGTGACTAAAGATACTAGCAATATGGTCTTACATTTTATGTTCTGTGAAGGTCTTCTTCTCTATCTCAAAATTTAACTATATTTTAATGCTTGTATGTATTTATAACTATGAGATTTTTTCCTATTGCATTTCTAATTAAGTTTGCTGTTATATAAAACAGTCACTTTGTTCAACTGTTTTAGAAGTTCTAACTATTATGCAATCAGTTCCCTTGGATTTTATAGTAATCATATTACCAAAAATAACAAGGGTTTTATTTCCCTTTTTCCAATATTCTTAACTCTTATTTTTTTTATCTTGTTACTTTGGCTAAGATTAGCAGCACAATATTCATTAGTAATAGTAATACAGATAATAGTTGTATTAGTCTGTTCTTGCATTGCTACAAAGAAATACCTGAGACCAGGCAATTTATAAAGAAAAAAGGTAGGAGGCTGAGGCAGGAGAATTGCCTGAATCCAGGAGGCGGAGGTTACGGTGAGCCGAGATCATGCCATTGCACTCCAGCCTGGGTAACAAGAGCGAAACTCCATCTCAAAAAAAAAAAAAAAAAAAAAAAGGTTTAATTACCTTGTGGTTGTTCAGCCTGTATAAGAAGCACAGTGCCTGCATTTGCTTCTGGGTGAGAGAGCATCAGGAAGCTTACAATCATGGAAGGTGAAGAGGGAGTAGGCACCTCACACAGCAGGAGTGGGAGCCAGAGGTAGGGTGAGGTGCCACACTCTTAAACAATCAGATCTCGTGAGAACTCACTCACTGTCACAAGGACAGCACCAAGACCTGAGGGATCACTCCCAAGACTCAAACACCTTCCACTAGGCCCCACCTCCAACACTGGGGATTATATTTCAACATGAGAACTGGTCAGGGACAAATATCCAAACCATATCATTCTTATATTTTTCTATATGTAATAGGAGGTGCCGGAAGTACCTCCAAGTTTCTGGTAGATAATGAAATAAATAAAATTTAATTACTTTCTTCTCAGTGAGGAGTGCATTGTGCCATGTACTATGTGCTAGGTACAAAGTTTTTCACTGAGAAGAAAGTAATCAAATTTTATTAATAATGTGATCAAATTTTATAAATAATATTAAGAAGTCAAGTAAAATAAGGACTGTGAAATGACTGCTTATGAGGCTCATAAAAAAAAACAAATATATTTGAAGTCTGAAACCAACAAAATAGAAAGAAAAAGATCAGGAAAATATTAACAAAAGCTAACAGCAATTTTTAACATTAGACTCCAAAACAAAAATTAAAAAGATGGAATAATATTTCATATTGCTGCCAGAAATAAAATAATTGCTATGCACTTGGTATCAGCAGCCTCACATATCTACCACCCCAGAAGTGGTATGCGAATAAAGTAGCTCTGGCAGGAAATGCGTGGGCCTGACAGCACAGATTCTCATTTACGAGTCTGCTGCTATGATTTGAATGTTTGTGTTCCCTCCAAAGTTTATGTTGAAACTTAATCCCCAATGCAGTAATATTAAGAGGTGAGGCCTTTAGTAGGTGATTAGTTCATGAGGTCTCCTCCTACATAGATGGGATTAAGGCCCATATAAAAGACACTTCACAATGTATTCAGCCCTTTGGCCCTTCTGACTTTCACCATGTGAAGACGTAACAATGAGTCATTATCTTGGCAGCAGAGAGTAAACCCTCACCAGATATCAAACCTGACAGCACATTGATCTAGAACTTTCCAGCCTCCAGAACTGCAAGAATTAAATTTTTATTGTTTTTAAATATACAGTCTTTGGTATTTTGTTATAGCAGAAAAATGAACTCAGATAGCTCTTTTGATTACTGCTGCCACCAAATGTCCAATGTGCCAGTAGGAGAAACCTACACTGAAACCCTAATACAACACTATTCCTTGAAGAGATCAATGGGCTAATTGGTGACAAGTTGATTACACTAGACATCTTCCATCCTGGAAGAGAGAGTTATTCGATCTAAAAAAAACTTAACATACATGCTAGATTTCAACTTGCTCAACCGCCCTTCAGAGCATCAGCCGGCACCTCTTTCTATTAGGATATGTTTGATCCACCAGCATGGAATTTCTCAGAACAGTGGATTCACTTTACAGGATAAAAGTGTGGAAGTGAGTGCAATAGCCTGCTGGAACCCATTTCAATCTTCTCTTGAAGGTCTCTTGAAGGTACCAGCTTAGCTCAGAAGCAATGCTCTCTGACAATGGGTTGCCATCCTCCAACATACAATATAGACATTGACTCAAAGAACTTTATACTAGTATTGTGCCATGTACTATGTGCTATGTACATTTGTATGTTTCCAATAGGAAGAATGCAGGGGTCCAAGAATCAGGGAGGGAAGCAAGGGTGGCTCCATTTACCATACCATTGTCCTCAATGACCCACTGAGGGACTTGAACACATCTTTCCCATCTAACATGCTCCAGAGCACTCCCCATGGAGTTGATCAAAACTTTGTCGGGTCTGCATCACAGATTAGTTTATCAGTCTATTCAATCCTATTTCTTCCCAATTCTTTCCACAGGTGTTGATCCCTAATAATTATCCTGTACTCCCAACTCCATCTCAGCATCTGCTTCCACATAACAGGACCTATGGTCAATGCATCTTCATCATGTGCATTTTTAGGATAGCTGTCAGCGATCATTTTCACATTTCTAACAATAAATGAACTGTTGTGCTCATTAATGAGAGAATTCTGGTACATAGCTTCCTCAATGAGGACCAGTCTTGACAATGGAAAGTGACACAGATTTATTAATGTTAACTTGTTTGTAATACCTAACAAGTCACCATGCTTAATTCAGCTGTCATTCTTTCTAAAATAATAATGGCATTAGTTGACTGTTTTTCACAGGGACTATTTGACAACCTTACAGATCTCTAGAATAATTCCACCATCTTTCTTTATAAGTTACAGGAGTTCAAATTACAAGAATTTATCACTTGCTCTTGGTTAAAGCTTATTTCTTTGTATTGTTGGTGTGACAAGTGTTTGAGGGGTTGAATGCGTTAAACATTCTACATGTAAAATGTAATTACACATAACCCTCCACCTTCATTAAAAACATTATCCACCTATTTCCTCAAAATATGATGTGACCCAATAAGTAAATTTCTAATATGCCTGTTTTTTACATCTGTGTTTGCCTCAAAGGAAATACAAACAACAGGGGAAAAAAAATGTTTGTTAAGCTGTTTCTTAAAAAATTAAAACATGCTAATATGAATTTGGTCTTCAAAGGTGAAAAGAAATTCCACATATATAATGCATTTGAATTCCTTTTATAGAAATCATTTTCAATTAATTTTTTATTCATTTTTCTTCTCTTTACACTTAAATCTTAATGTTGGGACAGTAATGATTATGAAGCAATTATGTACTCTACATTTCGTTAAACAAAGTTGAAATATGGTGAGATTTTTAACTTATTTGCTATCAACTAATATTCTACCTGCATACAAATTATACATATAATACTTAGAAAATTCTTGAAAAGCATACAATGAATAGCACATTATAAGAAGGCCAATTAAAAATTAATAAGCAGAAAGAAGAAATTGAGTACATAAAACAAAAATTAGACAATAGAGTCCTACCACTACACATTTTTAAATGTGTGTCAATCAGGATTAATAATGCCAGGTTCTATAACAAAGAATATCTCAGTGGATTTGTCAAAGGAGATCGAACCAGAGAAACTCCATTTTGAGTGAGGGCTAGGAAATTGAGGTTGAGGCTTGCTGAGCTGCAGTCCCAGAAAGTTAGGTATTCTTAGCCCCTAGATGTCTACAGTTAAGGGAACAGATTAATCATGTTTATTAAATGAACTCAGACTTGGGAGTGTCCTAACATCTTGATATCTGGAGAACAAAAGCATTCGTAATTTTGCTTTAAAGATGACAATACTGATTCTTGCAAAATATAGTAATTAAGAAAATAAACCCTTTATCACAAACCCTTGTAGCAGGGCACATCTGCCCATGATCTCTTTTATCCTATATATAAAAGAGCATTGTACCTAGGGTGGACACATTCCTCCTCTTACTTTCAGGAATGCCCTACTCTGTCTATGGAATAGCTGTTCTTTTACTTCTTTACTTTCTTAATAAACTTGCTTTTGCTTTGCACTGTGGACTCACCCTGAATTCTTTCTTGTGTGAGATCCAAGAATCCCTCTCTTGGGGGTCTGGATCAGGACCCCTTTCCTGTAACAGATTTGAGCAATAAACTAGGGTCTGGGTGTGTAGGTGTGAGTGTAGGGGTATGTTTTCTCATGGAAGATCCCATATGTATTGTAAACCAAAAATAAAATTCTAAGCCCTCCCCTCTCCCTGTCAGCCAAGGGCATTCCAAAATAAACCAGTTCAGGCCATGATGGGAAGGAGGAAAGAGGGTCAGGCATGCCTCATTATACCCTCCTCCTGTTGGCACTCAGGCACAGCTGACCAGCATTAACATTAAAACAGAGATCTTACAGCTGAGAAAACAGAGTTTTTGTAGCAATAAGACACCAAATTCCGGGCTGACTCTCTAATATAGCACGACATGATAGATAGCAGGCCCTGAAATAAATCAAAATATTTTACCCCAAAATACGTTTCTTTGACATATTTTGAAATGGCTCTGAAATGCTATCTCTTGTGGGAGAAAATCTACTTTTTGTAGAAAATCCCTATTCCTTTCCAGGTCTTTTCCTTGATCCCAGAGAGAATTAACTTAGAATCTGGCGCCTTTTTAGGTCTGATAAGACTTCTGAAGCTGGTACCCTGGAGTCTTTATCTGCATGATAAAACCTTGTTCTCCACAACCCCTTATCTTAACCCAGACATTTCTTTCTATGGATTCCAGGTCTTTAGATAATAACTCTTTCACCAATTGCCAATTAGAAAATCTTTGACTCCATCTATAACCTGAAAGCCCTCCCTTCAAGTTGTCCTACCTTTCTGGACTGAAACAATATACATGTTACACACATTGATTGATGTCTTAAGTCTCCCTAAAACATATGAAACCAAGCTGCAGCCTGACCACCTTGGGAACATGTTTTCAGGATGTACTAGGGCTGTGTCACAGTCCATTGTTCACTCATATTTGACTCAGGATAAATGTCTTCAAATATTTTACAGAGTTTGATGCTTTTTATCAACAGTATGTTTCTGATTTAGTGACTCTTGGGCAGCTCTGCTTCAAGTAGTGATTTAGTGATCACAGCTCCTTTTGTCACAGGAGGTAGCTAGTCAGACATGAAAAGGGCATAAGAGGTCTCCCTCCCAGACAACCTCATCAAGAATGTCAGGCAAGCATCAGGTGATGGTCAGGTGATTGCTATACTGCTTTTCTAAAATAATAATTGGTCACAGCACCAGAAAAAGGGAGTTTCCCAATAGATGGAAAAACCTGAAACTGGTGATCAGCAGCATACCAATAAGATCTCAGGAATTGAGTGAGTGGGCTCAAGCATGCACACTAAGAGGAGTTTAACTGATAGATGACCTTCTAGGAGCATTTGCCTGGCAAGAGAAGAATGCCCTGAGTGAGCATGTGTACAACTCCAGTAAACATACTGCACATGCAGTGCCTCCAAAGTGCTGGCAGGCCACTGTGCATGCAGACTGCCCACCCCAAGGTAATAATCAGGAAAGAAGGGACACATGACTTCAGAAGTATGCCAACATATAAAATTCTAAGTTAAAGGTCAAAACGTGCACTTGATTGCTCAAGTCACCACCTGGCTCTCTTCCAAATGTACTTTACTTCCTTTTGTTACAGCTCTAAAACTTTTTAATAAACTTGTGCTCCTGTCTAAAGCTTGCCTCAGTCTCTCACTCTGTCTTATACCCTTCAGTTGAATTATGTCTTCTGAGGAGGCAAGAATTAAGGTTGCCACAGACCCATATGGATTTGCCATTGTTAACGCTTTCACACTGATGTGACCATATGTCAGATTTTTCTCTGTGCTTCTGATAGATCTTCTGCATTTAGTCAGCTCACAAGCATAAAGAAAGTATGTTTAAGTTTGCAAGATAATTTGGAGGTCATGCCTAAAATTGGCATATGTTCATTCATATTCTGTTGACCATGCTTAGTTACATGGCCCTATGTAGATGTAAGGTGACTGGAAAGAACAGCATTTCTCTATGACTAGAAGAAAAAGGAAGTAGTGTTAAACACATAGCAATTTCTTTGCTTTACAAGGCAGAATATATAAAAAATAGCGAGCTTAATCATTCTTATCTTCTTATCAGTGGAAGCAAAGTTGTACGTGAGGAAAAGAAACATTTATCTGTTAATAAATGATTTTTTAAAACACATATCAAGTGAGTGCTAATACAAGGAACATTAATAATGGATAATGCCACAAAGTGGTTTTCCAGAAATAGAGAAGACTCCCAGCATACCACAGCAGCCCTACTGAAAAGTAGCTAGACTGTTAAAAGAAGAAAAAACACATCCAAAGAGACGACAGATAAGCATACAAAGATGAGAAAGATTCAGCACAAAAACACTGAAAACCAAAAAAGTCAGAGTGCCCTAAAGGGAATAATCCTAACAAAAAATTGGCAAAAGATTTGAATAGATGTTTCTCAAAAGAAGACATACAAATGGCAAACAGGAATATGAAAAGTTGCTCAACATCATTGATCATCAGAGAAATTCAAATCAAAACTACGATGAGATATCATCTCACCCCAGTTAAAATGGCTTATATACAAAAGACATTTTATATATTAAAAATGGCTTATAACAAATGCTGAAGAAGATGTGGAGAAAAATAAATCCTTGTACACTGTTGGTGGGAATGTAAATTAGTACAACTACTATGGGGAATAGTTTAGAGGTTCCTCAAAACCTAAAAATTGAACTACCATATGATTCAGCAATCCCACTGCTGGGTATATACCCAAAAGAAAGAATATCAGTACATTGAAGAGATAACTGCACTCCTATGTTTTCTGCAGCACTGTTCATAATAGCTATTTGGAAGCAACCTAAGTGACTATCAACGGATGAATGGATAAAGAAAATGTGGTACTTATACACAATGGAGTACTATTAAGCCATAAAGAATAATGAGATCAAGTCACTTGCAACAACATGGATGGAACTGGAGATCATTATGCTAAGTGAAATAAACCAGGCACAGAAAGACAAACAACACATATTTTCACTTATTTCTCGGATCTAAAAATCAAAACGATTGAACTTATAGAGATAGGGAGTGAAAGGATGTTTACCAGAGGCTGGGAAGTGTAGTGGGGAGCAAGGGGAGGTAGGGATGTTTAATGAGTACCAAAAAAAAAAAACAAAAAAAAACTAGGAATGGCTGGCTGGAGTTCCAAGCCAGTGGGTCTCATCCTGTAAGGTACCATGGAAGTGGGGCCCACAGACTGTTGCTACTCAGCACCCCCTCTGGATTCCACCTCATTCCTAGGGAATTGTTTACCAGGTTTTGAAGTGTCCAAGGGAACCAGGGGCTGAAGTGGACCCCCAGCACTGCACAGCTGCTGTATAAAAATGTGGCCAGACCAGTTTTTTTAAGCAGGTCTTTGATCCCATTTCAGCTGACTGGATCAGACCTCTGATCTGGAGCCTCCAACCACTTCCCACAGGTGTGTTCAGGCTGGCAACAGTCTGTACCTCCCTAAAATGGAACCTCCAGAGGAAGAGGCAGGCTGCCATCTTTGCTTGTTGACAGCCTTCACTGGTGATACCTCGAGGTGCTGGAAAATCTGAGTCGATTAGGGACTAGAGAAGACTCTCAGCATAGCACAGCAGCCCTACTGAAAAGTAGCTAGATTGTTAAAACGAGAAAAAAAAAATCATACAAAAGTCAGCAACCTCAAAGATAGACAGTAGATAAGCATACAAAGATGAAAAAGATTCAGCACAAGAACACTGAAAACCAAAAAAGTCAGAGTGCCTTCTTTCCTTCTAATGACCACATGCATCACCTCTCCATCAAAAGTTCAGAACCATGGAGCAGGTCAAAACTCCCGTGCTGATCAGTAGTGGGATCGCGCCTGTGAATAGCCACTGCACTCCAGCCTGGGCGACATAGGGAGACCCCATCTCTAAATAAATAAATAAATAAAATAAACAATAAAAAAAGTTCAGAACCAGGCTGAGGCTGAGATGGCTGAAATAACAGAAGTAGAATTCAGAATATGGATAGGAACAAAGTTCACTGAGCTAAAGGAGTACATTGTAACCCAATGCAAGGAAGTTAAAAATCTTGATGAAACATTGCAGGAGTTGACAGACAAAATAGTGGGTATAAAGAAGAATGTAACCAACCAGACAGAGCTGAAAATACACCCTACAAGAATTTCATAATGCAATCACAAGTATTAATAGCAGAATAGATCAAGTGGAAGAAAGAATCTCAGAGTTTTAAGACTGCCTGTCTGGCAAGACAGGCAGACAAAAATAGAGAAAAAAGAATGAAAAGGAATAAACACAACCTCCACAAAATATGGGACTACATAAAGAGACTGAATCTATGACCGATTAGTGTACCTAAAAGAGATGGGAAGAATAGAACCAATTTGGAAAACATACTTCAGGATATCATCCATGAGAATTTTCCCAACCTAGCTAAACAGGCCAACATTCAAATTCAGGAAATGCAGAGAACCCCAGTAAGATACTTCATGGGAAGATTATCCCCAAGACACATAATCCTCAGATTCTCCAGGGTTGAAATGAAAGAAAAAAATGTTAAAGGCAGCTAAAGAAAAAGGCCAGGTCACCTGCAAAGGGAAGCCTATCAGACCAGCAGTGGACCTCTCAGCTGAAACCCTATAAACCAGAAGAGATTGGGGGCCAATAGTCAACATTTTTAAGGAAAAAAAATCTAACACAGAATCTCATATCTGGCCAAACTAAGTTTCACAAATGAAGGAGAAATAAGATCCTTTTCAGACAAGCAAATCCTGAAGGAACTTGTTACCTCCAGACCTGCCTTACAAGAGATCCTGAAGGAAGCAATAAATATGAAAAGTAAAGACCATGACCAGGCACTACAAAAACACACCGAAGTAGACAGACCAGTAACACAATAAAGCAACCACATAAACAAGTCTGCAAGATAACTAGCTAACGTCATGATGATAGGATCAAATCCACACATATCAATACTAACCTTAAATGAAATAGGATAAATACATCAATTAAAAGACAGAGTGGCAAGCTGGATAAAGAACCAAGACCTATTGGTATGCTGTCTTCAAAAGCCCCATCTCACATGCAATGACACACATAGGCTCAAAATAAAGAGACGGAGGAAAATCTACCAAGGAAAACAAAAAATCAGGTGCTGCAATCCTACTTTCTGACAAAACAGACTTTAAACCAACAAAAATCAAACAAGACGAAGAAGGGCATTACATAATGGTAAAGGGTTCAATTCAGCACGAAGAGTTAACTATACATATGTACCCAACACAGGAACACCCAGATTCATAAAGCAAGTTCTCAGAGACCTTCAAAGATACTTAGACTTCAACAAAATAGTGGGAAACTTTAACACCTCACTGGCAATATTAGACAGATCATTAAAACAGAAAATTAACAAAGATATTCAGGACCTGAATTCAGCACTTAATCAAATGGACCTAATAGATATCTACAGAACTCTCTCTGCCAAAAAAAAACAACAAAATGTACGTTATTCTCATCACTACATGGCACTTACTATAAAATCAATCACATAGAAGTAAAACACTCCTCAGCAAATTCAAAAGATCTGAAATCATAACAGTCTCAGACCACAGCAAAATCAAATTTGAAATCAAGAATAAGAAATTCATTCAAAGCCATACAATTACATGAAAATTGAATAGCCTGCTCTGAAATGACTTTTGGTTAAATAATAAAATTAAGTCAGAAATCAACACATTCTTTGAAACTAAAGAAAACAAAGATACAACATACCAGAATCTCTGGGACACCGCTATGGAAGTGTTAAGAGAGAAATTTACAGCACTAAATGCCCACATTAAAAAGTTAGAAAAATCTCAAGTTAACCTAACATCACAACTAAAAGAACTAGAGAACAAATCGTGAACAAATCCTAAAGTTAACAGAAGACAAGATATAACCAAAATCAGAGCTGAACTGAAGAAGATTGAGACATGAAGAACCATTCAAAGCTTCAGTAAATCCAGGAGCTGTTTTTTTGAAAAATTAATAAAATAGATCACTACTAGCTAGACTAATAAAGAAAAAAAGTAGATTCAAATAAATACAATCATAAATGACAAGGGGAATATTATCACTGATCCCACAGAAATATAGCCATCAGAGAAAATTATGAACACCTCTATGCACATAAACTAGAAAATCTACAAAAAATAGATAAATTTCTGGACACATACGCCCTCCTACAACTGAACCAGGAAAAAACTGAATCCCTAAATAGACACAGGATTATCTCAATAGATGCAAAAAGGCTTTTCATAAAATTCAACATTTATTCATGTTAAAAATTCCCTATAACTAGGTATTGAAAGAAAATACCTCAAAATAATAAGAGCCATATAAGACAAACCCACAGCTAACATCATACTGAATAGGCAAAAGCTGGAAGCATTTCTCTTGAAAACCAGCACAAGACAAAGGTGCCCTCTTACCACTTCTGTTCCAAATAGTATTGGAAGTTCTGGTCAGGACAATTAAGCAAGAGAAAGAAATAAAGGGTATTCAAATAGGAATAGAGGAAGTCAAATTATCCCTGTTTGCAGATGACATAATCCTATATCTAGAAAACTCCCTTGTCTAAGTCCAAAAGCTTCTTAAGTTGATAAACAACTTCAGGGAAGTCTCAAGACACAAAATTACTGTGTAAAAATTACTTGCAATTCTATATACCAACAACACTCAAGTTGAGAGCCAAACCAGGAGTGAACTCCCATTCACAATTGCCATAAAAGGAATAAAATACCTAGGAATACAGCTAACCAGGGAAATGAGAGATCTCTACACGGAGAACTACAAACCACTACTCAAAGAAATTAGAGATGACACAGACAAATGGAAAAACATTTCATATTCATGAGTAGAAAGAATCAATATCATGGAAATGGCCACACTGCCCAAAGCAATTTACAGATTCAATGCTATTCCTATTAAACTACCATTGGCATTCTTCACAGAGCTAGAGAAAACTATTTTAAAATTTATACAGAACCAAACAAAAAAAGCCCAAATAGCCAAGGCAATCCTAAGCAAACAGAAAAAGTCTACAGACATCATGCTACCTGACTTCAAACCATATTACAGGGCTACAGTAACCAAAGCAGTATGATACCGATACAAAAACAGACACATAGACCAAAGGAACAGAATAGAGGACCCAGACACACTGCTACAACTGTCTGATCTTTGATAAACCTGTCAAAAACAAGCTAAAGGAAAAGGATTCCCTATTCAATAATTGGTGGTGGGATAACTGGCTAGCTATATGCAGAAGATTGAAACTGGACCCCTTCCTTACACCATATACAAAATTTAACTCAAGACGAATTAAAGACTTAAATGTAAAATCCAAAACTACTAAAAACCCTGGAAGACAACCTAGGCAATACCATTCAGAACAGAGGTACAGGCATTGATTTCATGATGAAGACACCCAAAGCAATTGCAACAAAAGCAAACCTTGACAAATGAGATCTAATCAAACTAAAGAACTTCTGTACAGAAAAAGAAACTATCAACAGAGTAAACAAATAACTCACAGAATAGGAGAAAAAATTGTGCAAACTATGCATCCAACAAAGGTCTAACATCCAGCATCTACAAGGAACTTTCAAACAAATTTATGAAAAAACAACCCCATTAAAAAGTGGGCAAAGGAGACGAACGGATGCTTCTCAAGAGAGACATACATGTGGCCAATAATCATGGAAAAAAAGCTCAATATCACTGATCATTAGAGGAATGCCATGAGATACCATCTCACACCAGTCAGAATGACTAATATTAAAAAGTCAGTAATAGATGCTGGCAAGAATCTATTGTGGAGAAAAAGGAATGCTTATACACTGTTGGTGGAAGTGTAAATTATTAGTTCAGCCATTGTGGAAGACAGTGTGGCAATTCCTCAAAGACCTAAAGACAGATATACCAATCAACCTAGCAATTCCATTACTTGTTATATATGCAAAGGAAGATAAATCACTCTATTATAAAGACACATACACATGTATGTTCCTTGTAGCACTATCAGCAATAGCAAAGATATAGAATCAACTTTAATGTCCATCAATGATAGACTGGATAAAAAAATATGGTATATATACACCAAGAAATACTATGCAGCCATAAAAATGAATGAGATCATATTCTTTGCAGGGACATGGATAGAGCTGGAGATCATTATCCTTAACATACTAACACAGGAACAGAAAACCAAATAACACATGTCTCACTTATACATGGGAGCTCATGCAGGGCTTAATAACTAAGTGATGGGTATATAGGTGCAGCAAATCACCATGGCACATGTTTACCTATGTAACAAACCTGCACGTCCTGAAGGAAAAAAATGAAAATAAAAAATAAAAAAATAAGTGGGAACTAAATGATGAGAACACATGGACACACAGAGAGGAACAACACAAACTGGGGCCTTTCAAAAGGTAAAGAGTGGGAGGAGGAAGAAAATTAGGACAAATAACGTATGGTTACTAGGCTTAATTCCTAAGTGGTAACATAATCTGTAAAACAAACCCCCATGACACAAGTTTACCTGTATAACAAACCTGCACTTGTACCCCTGAACTTAAATTATAAGTCAAAATTTATTTATAGTCTATAAGCTCATGACAATGAATTAGCCTCCCTTGTAAAGCAAATTTTGAACCAAATAACTAGAAGAAGGAGGCATGTAGAGGGAGTCAGCTAATTCAAGGCTGGCATAGAAATCAAAGGCTAGCCTGAGGCCAGAGAAGGAAATTTAGTAAAATAGGTGATGGAATCCTTGACTTGGGGATAAGTTAATGTTATAAAGGTTGACACTACAGGTGAAAAAACTTAACTGGTATTTTTTATCCTCTTGTCATACTTCAACTTATTTCTTAAGTCAGTACATGCCAACTCTATTCCCCTCAACAAGAATCCATTTCATGGCGGGAGGGCAGCAGTAAAGAAAAAAAAAAAGAATCCATTTCAATTTAACTCCACAGCATGATTTTTTCTTTTTCTTTTTTTTGAGACGGAGTTTCGCTCTTATTACCCAGGCTGGAGTGCAATGGCACGATCTTGGCTCACCGCAACCTCCGCCTCCTGGGTTCAGGCAATTCTCCTGCCTCAGCCTCCTAAGTAGCTACACAGCATGATTTTTATAAAGCTTCTCACTCTCCACAAACTCCTCCAATTAATAGTATCAGACAGGTAAATGGTATTTTGATAAAGCCATTTTGGCATGAGAACACTTTGAAGCAGCTAAAAATAAAATTATTAAACTTTTCTTAACAACATTTATTTTTTATTAATTTGTGAAGCAAATATCATCACTTCATCTCCTCCCTCAGATCTGGGGGCAGAGATAGAAGAAGAACCAAGGATAACGTGAGGTTTGGGGGTGCCAGTTGCTACACCTGTTTTGAGTGGTTTTGAATTTTGACACAGCCGCTTTAGTCACCTGCAAATAAACCTCTGCCAGAATCAAACAGCTGCCTCCAAATGGACACACTGCATCTGATTAAGCTTAGTTTATTATCATTATACATCTGCTTTTCTCAAAGTATTCATATCCCCAGGATATGTGGTACTGTGCCAGGAGACACTCAGAAGCAAGGTTCAACAAGACAGCTGCCAGAGATGTCTATTTAAGACATATTTGAGAAAAAAATAACACTGCCTGTTACTGTTTTTTATATTAAAACACACTTTATGTTTTAACAAAAAAAACTTTTATGTCATGAAATAAAATGAAATTTTGAATAAATTGTTAAAATAAAACATTACATGTTAAAGAAGGAAACTGCCTGGAGTCACTTCATCCTTTTTGCCTATGCTCCATGTTCCTTTTCCTCTGTTCCTAGCGGTCCTTCAACAGAAATGTTTGAAAAGCACAGCCATAAACTATTCTATACCTCCCAAAATACACAGACACACACACACACACACACACACACATTCAGAGGGAGAGAGAGAGAGAGAGAGAGAGAGAGAGAGAGAGACGTTCTCATATATACCTTAGCAATTAATCATTCGTTTGTGTGTATAATCTGCAGTGATTTTTCTTGTCATTTATTCTTGTTTGTATATATTTGAGAGTGTTTCTTTCATTGATAGAAACATCGAAGTAGGAAAAATATACTTATATTCTCACTCTAACACTTCAAATTAATCCCAGTACTTTGGGAGGCTGAGGCAGGTGGATCACCTGACGTCAGGAGTTCAAGATCAGCCTGACCAATATGGTGAAACCCCGTCTCTCCTAAAAATACAAAAACTAGCCAGGAGTGATGGCAGGTACCTGTAGTCCCAGCTACTCCAGAGGCTGAAACAGGAGAACTGCTTGAACCTGGGAGATGGAGGCTGCAGTGAGCCACTGCACTCCAGTCTGGGTGACAGAGTGAGACTCTGACTCAAAAAAAAAAAAAGGAAGAAAGTAAAGTAAAGCAAAAGAACAAAAGAATAGACATTCCATAGATAGAGAAGCCCCAAGGGCTGCTGGTTGCCCATTTTTAGGGGGACCTCCTCTTTTGGCTTTGGAGCCCCCATCCCTCTTTCTCTCTACATGGGGGAGCTTCTTCCTTCTGTCTTATCCCTTCTTTCTTGCCTATTAAACTCTTCACTCCTTAAAACCAAGAAAGAAAAAAAAAACAACTCAATTTGGAAAGTTCCAGGACTATATATGGGTGTTCCTCTAAAAGTCTGTTTGTAAGTCAAAAAGCATTTAGCACAGAAATAAGGCTAGAAATGGTGATGAGAATTGTATATGAGATCACAACAGCATATTCAATCCATTGTGCAGTTAAAATAAATTTTCAATGAAATGTGGAATAAAATCAGTTTATTATAATGATGATGATGATGAAGAAGACAAAAACAAGCAACTCAATTAATAATTTATTTTTAAAGTTTAATTTATAGGCTGATAGTAGGGAGAGAAGCAGCTTCAGAGGCAAAGATTTAGAAAGAAAATATTAAAGAGGCTGTGAAAGAGACATCTAAGATATTTAGACAAGAAGGTTATTTAGGCCGGGTGTAATAGCTCACACTTGTAAACCCAGCACTTTCGGAAGCTGAGGCCAGGAATTCGAGACCCAGTTGGGCAACACAGTGAGACCGTGTCTCTATGAGAAATAAGAAAATTAGCTAGGCATGGTGGTGTGCACCTGCAGTCCCAGATAACGCGAAGGCTGAGGTGGAAGAGTAACTTGAGCCCAGACATTCAAGGTTACAGTGAGCCAATCACACCACTGCCCTCCAGCCTGCGTGACAGAGCAAGATCCTGTCTCAAAAAAAATTATCATACCTTTTCTGG
Organism: Aotus nancymaae; assembly: GCF_030222135.1. Lineage (NCBI taxonomy): Eukaryota > Metazoa > Chordata > Mammalia > Primates > Aotidae > Aotus > Aotus nancymaae. Next base: position 43,760,073 of record NW_026988419.1, on the reverse strand, counting down.
TGGGAAATGGGGGGAGTTCATCCAGTCCCCACCATAAAAAGTATAATAATAACATCTATAAAAATCAAAATGAGGCCAGCCGCAGTGGCTCATACCTGTAATCCCAGCATTTTGGGAGGCTGAGGCGGGCAGATCACGTGAGGTCAGGAATTCAAAATCAGCCTGGTCAGCATGGTGAAACCTTGTCTCTACAAAAAATACAAAAATTAGCTAGGCGTGATGGCACACACCTGTAATCCTAGCTACTCAAGAGGCTGAGGCAGGAGAATGCCTTGAACATGGGAGGTTGAGGATGCAGTGAGCAGAGATCATACCACTACACTCCAGCCTGGGTGACAAAGCAAGATTCTGTCTCAAAAAAAAGAAAAGAAAAGAAAGTCAAAATGAAAGAGTAAGTAAATATAATTTGAATTATATTCAGTTTTTTCAGATTTTCTTCTAGTCCTTATATATCTGACTATAGGAGGTTTAAATGATGCTGATTTTCACTTAAAACATATGCTTTCTCCTTCCTCCATACTTAGAAATCACTAAAATTACTTTTAATAGTTTTTTAATGTCTGCATGAATATTTTTAGTTCACAAATATCAAGAAGAAAAATTGTTGAGGGTTGGGCATGGGAATAGGAAAGAAAAAGAAAACAGGAGGAAGAGGAAAGGGGGGAGAAAAAAGAAGACAGAATTAGAGAGAAGGGGGAACAAGAACAGAAAAAGTACAGATTGTGTGAAACCCCGTCTCTACTAATACAAAAAAATTAGCTGGGCACGGTGGCACGTGTCTGTAATCCCAGCTACTCAGGAGGCTGAGGCAGGAGAATTGCCTGAACCCAGGAGGCGGAGGTTGCGGTGAGCCGAGATTGCGCCATTGCACTCCAGCCTGGGTAACAAGAGCGAGAGTCCGTCTCAAAAAAAAAAAAAAAAAGAAAAAGTACAGATTGAAGAAAGGAAAACTCTCAGGTAATTGAAGAAGAATTAGAAGAAGGGGAGATGTGTAATTAAAGAGGTATATGCAAAAATCAATGATCATGGTGCTTCCTTTTGGTGCATTAAATGAAACAATGAAATTTGATGAAGAATCAAATAAAGGGTTGAAAGATAAGTTGAACTAGGTAGTCATATAACTTGAAAGTTTACTGATGGCCACCCATACGTAAGAAATTACTCAAATAGAAATAACCATGTAACTAAAAGTGATCAGTTTTTTTAAGGTAGAAGTTTAAAACAATGCTGAGAATAGACTTAGAAATTTATAGTTAATCTTGATCCTACATAATTGGAATGTTCATGTGCTTATTTTCAAGATGAAGTTCATACTGAATCAATTTAGGGCTCTGAATTCTCACAGCATGATATATGTTGTAATTTTCCAAACCATTATACTCTTTACAAGCCATTTATAACACTTTTAATGTGATTCAAAATTTTGGAATTTAATGGCATGTTTATCTTCTGAGATATTCAGCTTGCATATGCAACACAAAAATTCCTACAGAATCCATATGAAGAGCCAACTTTATTCTTTCTCTATTTTGTAGTAGTGCTCTCAACTAAGTTCCCCTGTGCCTTATCCAGAAAAACTAGCATCCTGTAGTTATGAGATTCCAACAAAAAATAACAATGAATCCATTTTGAGTGCTTATCATGTTTCACTTCCCATGCCAAGAAATTCACATTCACTAACTGATATGTAACTAATAACACTTCAATGAGCTAACTACTTAACCAAACCTTCTGCTTTTCTACACAATGTATCTTTAAAACTGCTACAAAAGTTACATGTCCACAGAAAAACACATATTTTTTGGCAGAAAGTAGATACAGCTTTGATTCCCAGAGAGCTAAATCATTTTACAAGTCTTATTGAATTCCCAGCAGGCAGCACCTCCCTCAGGCCCAGGCAATCCAGCATGTAAGGGAGGCCATAACAAGTCTCCAGAAAACAAGGGTCCGGAGATGGTCTGACATTTTGGACATATCAGTTTATAACTCCCTTCCATGTGGTAATAGATTGAGGTTCCTCCCAGTCCCACAGACTTGCCATCAGTGTGTCAAGCCTTTAATAGAGGCCAGCACAAAAGGTAGCAGCTGACAGAACGTCTTAGATATGTGGAATACATGTAAAAGAACAGGATTTTGTCTGCCCCACTGCTATAATACCAGTCAACTTAATCTCAGCCAGTTTTCCCAGTGCCAAATTCGTGGTAATCACGGAAGACAGAAATATGAAATCCTGGTGAACTATCAGCCAGCACTGAAAACCTACGTCTGTAAGTGGTGACTGTCAGGTAGTATGTGATAGAATATTTAAATTTTGGAAGTGATTGAGAACTTTATACAACTTTTGCCTTATAGAAATGTGATGGTTGAACCTCATTAATTAATTTTGGGAAGTCAAAAAAATTACAAATAGAACTACTATATGATTCAGCAATCCCACTTCAGTGTATATATCTAAAGGAAATAAAATCAGTGTGCACTCTCATGTTCACTGCAGCATTACTCACAATAGCCAGGATACAGAATCAACCAAGTGTCCATCAACAGGGAAGTGAGTAAAGAAAATGTGGGATATATACATGATGAAAAATTATTCAGCCTTAAAAAAGAAGGAAATCCTGTTATTTACAACAATATGTACCAACCTGGAGAACCTTATGGTAAGTGAAGTAAGCCAGGCAGAGAAAGACAAATACCACATGATCTCACTTAAGTGTGGATTCTAAGAATGTATAACTCATAGAACTCATAGAAGCAGACAGTAAAATAGTAGTGGCCAAGAGGTGGGAGAGACAGAGAGATATTGGGCAAAGGGTACAAAGTTTCAGTTACAGAGGATGAATATGTTTTATATATCTATTGTACAGCATGGTGACTACAGTTAATAATAATATATTGTATAACTGAAATTTAATAAGAGAGTAGCTCCTAAGTTTTCTCACCAAAAGAAGACAACTATGTCAAGTGATGGATTTGCTAATTAGCTTGATTTTGGTAATCACTGTATAATGCATACATATATCAAAATATGTTGCATAGCATAAACATATACAATTTTTATTTCTCAATTTTATCTCAATAAACCTAGGGAAAAAATAAGTGAATCTCAAGCATTAAAAAATAAGATAAAATAGAATAAAACTTCTTAAGCTCTCAAATCCTCAATTGAGTTTAAAATGTGTTTCTCATTGCTGTATTTATTTGCTTCAGCCTTTAAATATGGTAGGCAAAGAAACAAAATATTCTTTCAAACAAAAAACTTCAGAAGTCTATAAATAATGGAATATCCACTTATAGTTAGGATGTAGTCAGAAGAGATTGTCACTCTAACCAATACAAAAACAGAAAAGCTACCAAATAATGGTTTTGTGTTTTTTGGTTTTTTTTTTTTTTAATTTATGAGGGGTAAGAGAGAGAGAAAAAAAAAAACTAAATGATTCCTGGAAATATAGCAGGAAGAACAAACTCATAATGAATAGGGATAAGGAAAAACTGCTAAAGTGTTAATAAACTTTTGACAGTACTGTGTGGGCTGGCCTAACAATCTAGAATTCTGGTGTGCCTTATAAAAGAACAAGTCAGCCACACACCAGTTCACCATGTGACCTTCACTGAATCATGTCAATAATGTAGCAAAGGGCAGGGGCAGAGAAGGAGGTCTGAAAGAAATCCTCCTGAAAGGCACTTTGGGTCTTGACCAAGTACAAGTCGATTTCATTACTTCAAAATGTAGGAAGAGAGCAGAGCAAAAAATCCTCTGAGACATGCTGAGCCATCACTGATTGAAAGGCAGAAGAACACCAAAGGCTAAACACAGGGAAAGAAAATTGATAGAGGTCACCCCAACTTGCATAGGGTAGAGCTATGGCAGCAGCATACCGAAGGATGGAGACAGGGCAGAATAACTGAAAGAAATTCCCCTGAGGTGCACAGGGCTTTTACCAAAAGCCAAGCTGCAAAACCCAGAGAGCTGAAATAAGATAGATATCTCCTGAGACATGGAAGGTTAGGGGCAGAGCTGGAGAGCAAAGAAAATTCTTCAGTATCTCAAAATCCCATCCCTTCCCATGTGTTTGTGGGAGGGTCCCAGTGGCAGGGGAATCGCGTGAACCTGGGAGGCAGAGGTTGCAGTGAGCCAATATCATGCCACTTGCACTCCAGCCTGTTGACAAAGCAAAACTCTGTCAAAAAAATAAAAAAATAATAAAATAAAAAACTACCAGACTGAAGTAAAAAGAGAAAAAGAATTTTAAAAACCTGAACCAAGCAAACCAAGATATATGAGATAATGCCACACATCATAAAATATGTGTACTTTGAAGTCTCCGAAAGAGAGAGAAAATGGGAAAAAAATATTTAAGGATAATAATTGAGACTATTCCAAAATATGTAAAAGATACCAACTTAGAGATCAAACCCAACGCAAAATAAACACAAAGAGGACCACATCTAGGCACATCATAGCAAAACTGCTGAAAATCAAAGAAATAGAAAAAGTTATTTTTAAGAGAGGATTTTTTTTAAATAACGCATTATTTTCAGGGAAACAAAAATTAAAATGATCACTTAATTCTCATCAGAAGCAGTGGAAGCCAGAGATAATAGAATGACATCTATAAAGTTATGGTGGAGAAAAAAACACTGCAGCATAAAATTCTATAACCAATGAGAAATATGATTGAAAATAATTATACTTTAAGATTTTAAAAGGCTGAGAAAATTAATTCAAGAAATCGTAACTATAAGAAATGCCATGGGAGGTTCATCAGGCTGAAAGGAAATGATACCAGATATAAGCCCAAATCCATGAAAAGGAATGAAAAGCACCAGAAAAGGTAGGTATTACATAAACAAGAGAGAATATTTTTGTTATTTTTATTTTTATATATAGGAACTTTAAATTTATTTAAAAGACTATTGATTATTTAAAGCATAAATAATAACAATGTAGTGTGAAATATGTAATGTGCAGTAAAAACTAACTACAACACAAAATATGGATGTTATAAAATTCACACTGTAAAGTTTTTACATTGTTCATGAAATTGGATTTTCTATTTTGAAGTAGATCATAAATTAATAATGCACATTGCAACCAGCAGAGTAACCACTAAAACATAATAATTCAAATAAGCATAGATAAAATAAAAGCAGAAATAAAGTTTAATACTAAAAAAATTTGAATAACCCAAGAAAATACAGGAAAAAATTTCAAGAAAAAGAAAACATGATAATCCTAAAACCAACTATATGAAAAATTATATTAAAGAACACTTGACTCAGAAATTAGATTATCACTGAAAAAAGCAACACTAAACTATATGCTACTTATAAGAAATGCATTTTAAATATAAAGACATATATTAAAAAGAAAATGGTGGAAAATATATTGATATGGTTTGGGTGTCCTCACCAAATCTCATCTTGAATTCCCATGTGTTGTGGGAGGGACTAAGTGGGAGGTAATTGAATCATGGGAGCAAGTCTTTCTCATGCTGTTCTCATAATACTGAATAAGTGTCATAAGATCTGATGGTTTTTATAAAGAGGAGTGTCCCTGCACAAGCTCTCTCTTTGCCTGCTGCCATCCATGTAGGACGTGACTTGCTCCTCCTTGCTTTCTGCTATGATAGTGAGGCCTCCCCAGCCACATGGAACTGTAAGTCCATTAAACACTTTTTCCTGTATAAATTATCCAGTCTCAGGTGTGTCTTTATCAGTAGCATGAAAACAAATTAGCATAGTAAACTGGTATCAGGAGAGTGGGGCACTGCTGAAAAGATACCCAAAAATGTGGAAGTGACTTAGGGACTGGGTAATAGGCGGAGCTTGGAACAGTTTGGGGGACTCAGAATAAGACGGGAAAATGTGTGACAGTTTGAAACTCCCTAGAGACTTGTTAAATGGCTTTGCCCAAAATGCTGGTAATGATATGGACAGTGAAATCCAGGCTGAGGTGGTCTCAGATGGGGATAAGGAACTTATTGGGAACTGGAGTAAAGGTGACTCTTGTTATGTTTTAGCAAAGAGACTGGTGGTATTTTGCCCCTGCCCTAGAGATTTGTGGTACTTTGAACTTGAGAGAAATGATTTAGGGTATGTGGTGGAAGAAATTTTTAAGGAGCAGAGCATTCAAGAGGTGACTTTGGGTGCTGTTAAATGTATTCTGTTTTAAAAGGGAAACAGCACAAAATTTTTAAAAATTTGCAGCCTGACAATGCAATAGAAAAGGAGGTGAAATTCAAGCCAGCTGCTTGCATTTTAATAAGTAATTAGGAGCCAAATGTTAATCACTAAGTAATGAGGATAAATTTAAATAAGTAATGAGGAGCTGAATGTTAATCACCGAGACAATGGGAAAATGTCACCAGGGCATGTCAGAGACCTTTGTGGCAGCCCCTCCCATCACAGGTCCAGAGGCCTAGGAAGAAAAAGTGGTTTCATGGGACAGGCTCCCCTGTGCTGTGTGCAGCCTAGGGACTTGGTGCCCTGCAGCCCAGCTGCTTCAGTCATGGTTGAAATGGGCCAAAGTAGAGCTTGGACTGTGGCTTCAGAGGGTGCAGGTCTCAAGCCTTGGCAGCTTCCATGTGTTGTTGAGCCTTTTAATGCACAGAAGTCAAGAATTAAGGTTTGAGAATCTCCATCTAGATTTCAGAGGATGTATGGAAACTCCTGGATGTTTAGGCAAAAGTTTGCTGCAGGGGCAGGGCTCTCATGGAAAACCTCTGCTAGGGGAGTGTGGAAGGGAAATGAGTCCCTACTGAGGCACCACCTAGTGACGCTGTAAGAAGAGGGCCACTGTCCTCCAAACCACAGAATGATAGATCCACGGACAGCTTGCACCATGCACTTGGAAAACCTGCAGACACTCAATGCCAGCCCATGAAAGCAGCAGGGAGGGAAGCTGTACCTTGCAAAGCCACAGGGGTGGAGCTGCCCAAGACCATGGGAACCCACCTCTTGCATCAGCATAACCTGGATGTGAGACATGGAGTCAAAGGACATCATTCTGGAGCTTTAAGATTTGACTGCCCCACTGGATTTCAGACTTGCATGGGGCCTGTAGCCCTTTATTCTGGTCAATTTCTCCCATTTTGAATGGCTGTATTTACCCAATGCCTGTATCCCCACTGTAGCTAAGAAGTAACTAACTTGCTTTCGATTTTACAAGCTCACAGACAGATGGGATTTGCCTTGTCTCAGATGAGACTTTGGACTATGGACTTTTGAGTTAATGCTGAAATGAGTTAAGACTTTGGGGGACTGTTGGGAAGGCATGATTGGTTTTGAAATGTGAGGGCATGAGATTTGGGAGGGGCCAGGGACAGAATGATATGGTTTGGCTCTGTGTCTCCACCCAAATCTCATCTTGCATTCCCACATGTTGTGGGAGGGACTTAGAGGGAGATAACTGAATAATGGGGGTGGGCTTTTTCCTTACTGTTCTTATGATAGTGAATAAGTCTCATGAGATCTGATAGTTTTAAAAACAGGAGTTTCCCTGCACAAGCTCTCTCTTTGCCTGCAGCCATCTATGTAAGACATGACTTGTTCCTCCTTGCCTTCTGCCATGATTGTGAGGCCTCCCCAGGTACGTGGAACTGTAACTCCCTTAAACTCTTTTTCATTTATGAATTACCCAGTCTCAGGTATGTCTTTATCAGCAGCATGAAAACATACTAATACATATATATATATATATATATGTATAAATTTTTTAAATGGTGAAAATAAGAAAGTTGGTGAGATCATATAAATATATACCGAGACAAAGTAGACTTTGTGACTAGAGATAAACAGAAAAATGATAAAATGTGGATTTATCAAGAAGATGCAGCAATACTAATAGTGTATATTATAATAATGAGGCCATCAAAGTACACAATTCAAAGATTGAGATCTAACAGAAGAAATAGAAATTACAAAATAGTTGAGGATTATAACATTCTCTTGACTTTGATTCATAATAGAAGCAGTTAAAAACAGATGATTAAGGGTATAACTAATGTGAGTCTTATCAACCAACTTGACCTACTTAGCATTAATAGAGCACTAAAACCAACCACTCCAGGACACATATTCTTTTCGGGAATATATGGAATATTAGCCATGAAAGACCATATACTGGGCCATAGATCAATTCTTCATATATTTCAAAGAACTGAAACCATACAGTTGTGTTTTGGAGACAACATTATTAAATCTATAAGTAATCTAAAAATCCCCAAACATTTGGAAATTAAGTAACACTTCTCAAAAACTCATGGATCAAAAGAGAAATCACAAAGAAAATTGAAATTATTTTAAGTGAAATAATAATAAAAATACAACACATCAGTGTTTTACATAAAGTGCATGGGAAAATTTATAGTAATTAAATGAGAATATTGGGGGGAAAAAGAAGAGTTTAAATTGAACAATCTAATCTTACTCTTTCAGAATTTGAAAAAGGGAGAGTAAATTAGAGCCAAAGAATATAGAAAAGGTGAAAGTTAAAAGGTAGAAGTAGGAATCAATGCAACAGAAAACACAATAACAACAGAGAAATCAACAAAGTCAAAAGGCCATCTTTTTAAAAGATTAATAAAATTGCTAAACTTCTAGCAGGACTGATGAAGAGGAGAAACAGAGTCAATAAAATTACTAATATAACAGATGAAAGAGGGACATCACCTCAAAGCTTGTAGATATTAAAAGGATTAAAAATATTATAAACAATTTTATTCCAATGAAGTTGACATCTGAAATAGTATAAGGGAGAGAGATCCAAGATGGCTGATCACTAGCAGCTCGGGCTCGTAGTTCCAAGTGAAAGCGCAGAGAACGAGAGGACGCCACACTTTCAGACGAATATTTGTTGCTCACGGACCAGGAGATTCCCAGCAGAGGAGCCCCACGTGTCGCCAGGGCGACTCTGGTGGCCAGCGCGGCGGTTTTGCTGGTGCCTTAGCGCACCAGTTTTTGGTGCAGAGTCCGGAGATTCCCGGGCAGAAAAGCACCATCAATGTTAACACCACTATTTTGGCCGGCGCAGTGGATTGCTCAGATTTCGGCGCTGGGAATCAACAAGTTGGACGTCAGCTCAGAGACTTACTCAGAAAGTTGGTAATTACAAAGACAACAGACGGATAAATATACAATGAAGGGAAGAAATCAGCGTAAAAAGGCAGAGAATACTCAAAATCAGAATGCCTCTCCCTCTACAGGGGATCGCAATTCCTCATCAGTAACGGAACAAGGCTTAATAGATTACGAGTGTGTTCCAATAACAGAAGCAGGATTCAAAACGTGGGTATTAAGAAACTTCTGTGAATTAAAAGAACTTGTTCTAACCCAATGCAAAGAAACTAAGAACCTTGAAAAAAGGTTTGACGAAATGTTAACGAGAATGGACAATTTAGAGAGGAATATAAGTGAATTGATGGAGCTGAAAAACACAACACGAGAACTTCGCAGAGCATGCACAAGTTTAAACAGTCGAATTGATCAAGTAGAAGAAAGGATATCAGAAGTCGAGAACCAGCTCAGTGAAATGAAACGAGAAGACAAGATTGGAGAAAAAAGGATGAAAAAGAATGAGCAAAGTCTCCAGGAAATATGGGACTATGTGAAAAGACCTAATTTACGTTTGATAGGTGTACCTGAATGTGATGAAGAGAATGAATCCAAGTTGGACAATACTCTTCAGGATATCATTCAGGAAAACTTTCCCAACCTAGCAAGGCAGGGTAATATTCAACTCCAGGTAATACAGAGAACACCACAAAGATATTCTTCAAGAAGACCAACCCCAAGGCACATAATTGCCAGATTTATTAGGGTTGAAATGAAGGAGAAAATACTAAGGGCAGCCAGAGAGAAAAGCCAGGTTACCCATAAAGGGAAACCTATCAGACTTACAGCAGATCTCTCAGCAGAAACCCTACAAGCCAGAAAAGAGTGGGGACTAATATTTAACATCCTTAAAGAAAAGAACTTTCAACCCAGAATTTCATATCCAGCCAAACTAAGCTTTATAATCAAAGGAAAAATTAAATCCTTTGCGAACAAACAAGTACTTAGAGAGTTCACCACCACCAGGCCTGCTTTACAAGAGCTTCTGAAAGAAGCACTATACATATAAAGGAACAACCAATATCAGCCTTTCCAAAAATATATCAAAAAGAACATTAACACAACGAAAAATTTACACCAACTAATGGGCAAAACAGCCAGCTAGCATCAAATGCCAGTATTAAAGTTATATATATTCTAATCGGATAAAAAGCCAAAACCCATCAGTATGCTGCATCCAGACCCATCTCACATACAACGATACACAAAGACTCAAAACAAAGAGAAGAAGGAAGATTTATCAACCAATCAGAGAGTAAAAATAAACAAATAAATAAAAAGCAGGAGATGCAATTCTCGCCTCTGATAAAGTAGACTTTAAAGCAACAAAGAGCAAAAGAGGCAAAGAAGGACATTACATAATGGCAAAAGGATCAATGTAACAAGAAGAGCTAACGATTTTATAGATCAATAAGACAGAAAATTAACTAGGACATCCAGGACTTGAACTCAGACCCGGAACAAGTAAACTTAATAAACATTTATAGAACTCTCCACTTCAAATACATAAAACATACATTACCACCTCACACCTATTCCATAAGTGACTACATAATTGGAAGTAAATCACTCCTCAGTAATCTCACAGCATTTCATAGGTTTAAATGAAATATTGGTTGGCTGCTCGTTTGTTATTTTCTTCCCTTATTCCTTCCTGTTTACATCAAGTATAATTATTGGTATAAAAGAGGTTTTCAATACCCATTACTAAACTGCATTCTAGCCTGGGCAAGAAAGCAATACTCCCATTCTCTCTCTCTCTTTCTCTTCCTTTTTCCTCCTCTTCTTTATTCTTTTTCTTTCTTTCTTTCAAAAAAAAAAAAATAGTATGAACAAATTCCTTGAAAAATGCAACTTAAAACTCATACAATAAAAGAAACAGAAAATCTCAGTAATTATATGTTACCAGTTGAATTGTGTACCCCCAAAATTCTTTATTGAAGTCCTAACCCCCAGTACCTCAGAATGTAACTTTATTTGGAGATAGTCTTTAAAGAGGTAATTAAATTAATATAATGTCATTAAATTGAGCCCTAACCTAATATGACTGATGTTCTTATAAGAGACTTATTCACAACTTTATAAGAGATAAAATGACAGATATATACAAAGGGAATACATGTAAAAACACAGAGAAGACAGCAATCTATAAGTCAAGAAGAGAGGCCTCAGAAGAAACCAATCCTGCTGACACACTGATGTCAGACGTCTAGACCTCAGAATTATGATAATATAAATTTCCATTGTTTAAGTCACCTAGTCTGTGGGACTTTATTATGGCTTTCCTAGAAACTAATATATCATACTACTGATAATGAAAGAAAGACTGTAAAAACAAAAAAGATATAATGTAGTCATCTCAACACATTTAAGTGATATAATTATATAATGCATCTCAGCATAAAAATTAAGATATAATACAGGAATCTCAATAGATTTTTTAAAACCAGATTTAACAGTATGAAACATCCAGTCATAATTTAAAATTCTTAGCAAATTAAGAATAAATAGGAATTGTTTAAATATAATAAAAGGCATTTATTTTTAAGAAAACTATCACCTGGGGAGGAGAGAGATCCAAGATGGCTGATCACTAGCAGCTTAGGCTCGTAGCTCCCAGTGAAGGTGCAGAGAACGAGAGGACGCCACACTTTTAGATGAATTTTTGTTGCTCACGGACTAAGAGATTCCCAGCGGAGGAGCCCCACGGGTCGCCAGGGTGACTCTTGTGGCTGGCGTGGCAGTTTTGCAGGCGCCTCAGCGCGGCAGTTCTTGGTGCAGAGTCCGGAGATTCCCGGGCAAAAAAGCACCATCAATCTTAACACCGCTGTTTTGGCCGGTGCAGTGGATTGCTCAGATTTCGGCACTGGGAATTAACAAGTTGGATGTCTGCTCAGAGACCTACTTAGAAAGTCGGTAATTACAAAGGTGACAGAGGGATAAATATATAATGAAGGGAAGAAACCAGCGTAAAAAGACAGAGAATACTCAAAATCAGAATGCCTCTCCCTCTACATGGGATCACAGTTCTTCATCAGCAATGGAACAAGGCTTAATGGAGAGCGAATGTGTTCCATTATCAGAAGCAGGTTTCAAAAAGTGGGTGATAAGAAACTTCTGGGAATTAAAAGAACTTGTTCTAATCCAATGCAAAGAAACTAAGAACCTTGAAGAAAGGTTTGACGAAATGCTAATGAGAATGGACAATTTAGAGAGGAATATAAGTCAATTGATGGAGTTGAAAAACACAACACGAGAACTTAGCGAAGCATGCACAAGTTTAAACAGTCGAATTGATCAAGCAGAAGAAAGGATATCAGATCTCGAGGAACAGCTCAGTGAAATGAAACGAGAAGACAAGATTGGAGAAAAAAAGGATAAAAAGGAATGAGCAAAGTCTCCAGGAAATATGGGACTATGTGAAAAGACCTAATTTACGTTTGCTAGATGTACCTGAATGTGACAAAGAGAATGAATCCAAGTTGGAAAATACTCTTCAGGATATAATTCAGGAAAACTTCCCAACCTAGCAAGGCAGGGTAATATTCAATTCCAGGTAATATAGAGAACACCACAAAGATATTCTTCAAGAAGACCAACCCCAAGGCACATAATTGCCAGATTTATTAGGGTTGAAATGAAGGAGAAAATACTAAGGGCAGCCAGAGAGAAAGGTCAGGTTACCCATAAAGGGAAATCTATCGGACTTACAGCAGATCTCTCAGCAGAAACCCTGCAAGCCAGAAAAGAGTGGAGACCAATATTCAACATCCTTAAAGAAAAGAACTTTCAACCCAGAATTTCATATCCAGCCAAACTAAGCTTTATAATCAAAGGAAAAATTAAATCCTTTGCGAACAAACAAGTACTTAGAGAGTTCACCACCACCAGGCCTGCTTTACAAGAGCTTCTGAAAGAAGCACTATACATATAAAGGAACAACCAATATCAGCCTTTCCAAAAATATATCAAAAAGCAAACAGCATCAACACAATGAAAAATTTACACCAACTAATGGGCAAAACAGCTAGCTAGCATCAAATAGCAGTGTTAAACTCATATATATTCAAATTGGATAAAAAGCCAAAACCCATCGGTATGCTGCATCCAGACCCATCTCACATGCAACGATACACAAAGACTCAAAACAAAGAGAAGGAGGAAGATTTACCAACCAAACAGAGAGTAAAAATAAACAAATAAATAAAAAGCAGGAGATGCAATTCTCGCCTCTGATAAAGTAGACTTTAAAGCAACAAAGAGCAAAAGAGGCAAAGAAGGACATTACATAATGGCAAAAGGATCAATGTAACAAGAAGAGCTAACGATTCTATAGATCAATGAAACAGAAAATTAACAAGGACATCCAGGACTTGAATTCAGACCTGGAACAAGTAAACGTAATAAACATTTATAGAACTCTCCACTTCAAATACACAAAACATTCATTACCACCTCATATCTATTCCAAAAGTGACTACATAATTGGAAGTAAATCACTCCTCAGTAATCGCATAGCAATTCATAGGTTTAAATGAAATATTGGTTGGCTGCTTGTTTGTTATTTTCTTCCCTTATTCCTTCCTGTCGATATTAAGTATAATTATTGGTATAAAAGACATTTTCAATACCCATTACTAAACTGCATTCTAGCCTGGGCAAGAAAGCAATACTCCCATTCTCTCTCTCTTTTTCTCTTCCTTTTTCTTCCTCTTCTTCATTCTTTTTCTTTCTTTCTTTCTTCATTTTTTTTCTTCCTTTAGAAAAAAAAAACTATCACCCTATATAACAGTAAAACACTGAAGGCTGTCACCCTAAAATTGGGAACAAGGTAGGGTGTCTTCCCTCATCACTTCATGATACTAAGCCCTAGCCAGTACAAAAAAATCAAGAAAAAGAAAAATAGCCAAAATATTGTAAAGAAAGTAAAACCATCATTATTTGCAGATAACTTTATGGTATATGAAGAAAACTCTAGGGAATTTCCAGAAATCAACCAAACAGAAAAGGTGAATTAGCAAGGTCTCAGAGTACATAATCAGTGTCCAAAAATTAATTCCTTTTAAATACTGCCAACAATTAGAAATTGTGATTTAAATATACTACTGTTTACAATGGCATTTTAAAAATTACATGCTGAAAACTAAATCTAACCGAAGTTCAAGATCTTCACTAAAAAATATAAATCACTGCTTAAAGTAATTAAATGTGAAGATATACTATTTCATAAAATTGGAAGACTAAAATTTGTAAGGTCTCCTTTCTCCCCAAATTCATAGATAGGTTTAATGCCGTCTCAGTTAAATGTAAGCAGGCATTGTTGGAGTAAATATAAGCGGTTTCTAAAATTTGTATTGAATGACAAAGTATGAGAAAAGCCAAAGCAATGTTAAAAGAGAACAAAACATGTTTAAGGGCTTGCAGTACCTGGTTTCAAGGCTTACTATAAAGCTATAACTATCATGTCATGTTTACATAAAAATATACATACCTACCAATAGAGCAGAATAAAGATTTCAGACATAAGACAATGTACAGATGGTCAACTGGTTTTTAAAAAAGGTGTCAAGATAATTTAATAGGGGAAATTATAACCTATTCAAAAAACCATGTGAGAACTGTCTCTCCATATGAAAAAAAAAAATCCTTGGCATTTGCTTCGTATTATCTGTAAAAAAAAATTAACTCATTACTGATCATTGATCTAATTGTAAAAGCTAGAATCATAAAGCTTCTAGAAGAAAAAAGGAAGAGAACATCTTCATGACCTTGGAGGTAGTCAAATAGTTGTTGAACAAAACTTAAAACAAGCCATTAAAGAAAAAAAATTAACACTTTATATTAGTTTCATCATAATAATCAAAAAATCATTTGTCATCAGGGAAATGCAAATAACAAACCACAATCAACAGAATTTTTTTAAGCAGACAAGTATTGGCAAAGATATTGAGAAATTGTAACTCTCATACATTGCTGATGGGAATGTAAAATGGGGCAGCTGGAAAACAGGCAGTTCCTCAAAAAAGTGAGAAATAGAGCTGTCATATGGCCTAGCAATTCCATTCTTAGAAATATACTTGAGAGAATGGAAAACTTATGTTTACCCAAACCTGAACATTAATATTTATAACAGTATTAGTTGTATTAGACAATAATAGAAACAACCCAAATGCCTATCATTTGATGAAAGAATTTTAAATGTAGTATATCCATACAGTGAAATATTATGCAGCCATAAATCATGCTAAATGAAATAAGCCACCCACAAAAGGCCACAGATTGTATTATTCCATTTACATGAGCTATCCAGAATAGGCAATTCCACATGAACTTTTTTAAGTAAATTAGCAGCTGCAAGGGACTGGGGGAAGAGGAAAATAAGGAGTGAGTGTTAATAGATATGGGGTATATCTGAGATATGATGAAGATGTTTAGAATTACATAGTGGTGATAGTTGCACAACTTTGTGAATATACTAAAAAACAATGAATTGTTCACCTTAAAGGGTGAATTTGATGGCATGTGAATTACATTTCAATTTTTCTGAAACAGACATCATTAAGAAAATGAATAGACAAGACATGGACTGGGAGAATATGTTAAGAACACTTATCTGACAAAGATCTTGTCCAATATAGAAAGAATTCCTAAAAATAAACAATACAAAGACAAAAATCAATTAAAAATTGGTAGAAGATTTGAAGAGACATCTCATGAAGGAAGACATGGAAAGGCCAATAAACACATAAAAAGTTCTTCAATATCGTTGTTAAGCAGAGAAATGATAATAAAGACACAATGTGATAAAATTTTAATTTCACTAGAGTAGTTGAAATCAAAAAGACAAATAATCAAATAACGGCAAAAATGTGGAACAAATGGAATTGTCATACATTGCTGTTGAGATTGTCAAATGGTACAACCACTGTGGAATATCAGCAATTTAATATCATAGTTCTGTGATGCAGCAATCCTACTGCCAGGAATTTACCCACGGGATATAAAAAACATTATGTCCGGGCCAGGCGCGGTGGCTCACGCCTGTAATCCCAGCACTTTGGGAGGCCGAGGCGGGTGGATCACGAGGTCAAGAGATCGAGACCATCCAGGTCAACATGGTGAAACCCCGTCTCTACTAAAAATACAAAAAATTAGCTGGGCATGGTGGCACGTGCCTGTAATCCCGGCTACTCAGGAGGCTGAGGTAGGAGAATTGCCTGAACCCAGGAGGCGGAGGTTGCGGTGAGCCGAGATGGCGCCATTGCACTCCAGCCTGGGTAACAAGAGTGAAACTCCGTCTCAAAAAAAAAAAAAAATTATGTCCATAAAATGGCTTTTACAAGAGTATCTTAGTGCCCTTATTTACAATAACCTAAACTGGAAATAATGCAAATGTTCATTATCAAGAGAAAGGAAAATGGTGGCATATTCATATAACAGGATTTTGCTCAATTACAATTTTAAAAAATGAAAAACTGATCCATGCAAAAATATGGATGAATCTTACGCATATTTTGACTCAAGAAGCCAAATCCAAAAGAATATATACTGTATGAGTCAATGTATATGAAGGCAAACACATGCAAAACTAATCCATGTTGTCTCTGGTGTTTGGAGGAGGGTATTGGAGAAGCGACTAGGAAGGAATACGGGTAGCATTCTGGGTGATGGAACTGTTATATATTGCCTTGAGTGGTGACTGTACAGGTTTGTACAATAGTCAAAATCGTTGGAATTGTAAACTTAAGACCTTTCACATTTTAAGTACACCACTCTTTCAAACATTAAATAAAAACAAAAAAAAATGTAAAAACCTAAACAATAAGTCAATTCAGAAGTTATCCAGACTCCATTAAATATCAAAGGGTTTAGATTCAGGTTGAGTTTATGGCCAAAGAATTAGGAACTATTCTTTTCTGGCCTACTTTTTTATTCATTCTTGACATTAATACCATGTTTGTAAGATATGCCTTTGTATATATACTTTGCTCAATACAAGCACTAATATTTAAACTAGATTAAACAACCCCAGTGCACACTCACACATTCAGAAATATCCCTTTCTGGCAGCATTATGAAGTGTTTTTTGACATCACTTTTTAATTGAATTTAAAAAACTGTTTTCAATTACCAGTACTATAAACTTTTAGAACTGTGGGATTAATCCAAACTACCTCCTTCAAAGACAAGTGAATTAAACATACTCATGGAGGAAGCATAGATTAGAATCATGATTTTTAATCTATTTTAAGAGAATAAAAGAACAGAAAGGGTTACAATCTTGTCATATTATGCAACTCTTCTGCTCTAATATATCAAAAACTTGATGATCCAAGATCATGCAGAACAGCTGAGAAGAAATCAAAGTAAACAATGTACCTTGCAGCCAACAGATCCTGCCAATATGAGATTAGAACTCTCTATCCTAGCAAAAAAAAAAAAAAAATGGTTTTGGAAAGTTCCCTACAACATTTTATGACTCACAGATATTCCCAGAGGTTCCTGTTTCCATTCTGCAGTAGACAGTGTTTGAAGGAAGACGTACAGTTCTAGTCAACTGTTGTTCTTAGGCAACTTGGCTGAAAGATCTGTTTAAAAAACATTTGTTGGAAAGATGATATGTTTGGGTGCTTTAATTTTTTAAACAAAATTGCAGATTTTAAATTTGTTTAACTCTTAATTCAACATTGACTAAAAGAATAGCCTAAGAAGAATTACTATGTTACATTATATATATTACAAACTTAGCAACTTGCCCATTTGAAAATTCCCAAACCAGGGGGTATGTATTCTTGGCACACTGCCTCATGCATATCCTTCCAAACTGCCTCCAGATCCCTGGCTCTGTATTCAATAGCTCTGGCTCTGATCTTGGCCACCCAGTTCAATATCCCACCTTGGCTTCTACTTTGACCAACACTGCCAAGTCACCTCCCATCCCACCAGGACTTGATTCCTGGCTAATCTCCACTTTTGTCTAACCCCAGCTCTCTCATTTCCTTCTAAGCATTAAATACCATTCGTGAGCTACATTTCTCCCCATCCTCAACCAGCTCCACTCCACAACACTCCACCTACATGTTAGTAGTCTTCATTCTCCAAGGCCCCTTCTTCCTTCCTAGCCAGTTCCCCCATTCTTCAGGTTCTTTTCTTTCCAAGGTTCAAAATAATAAGCCACCTGGTGCTTAACAATTGCCATCATTTACATAAGGTCATGTGTGGCTTTTTCTGATAATAACTATAAAGATATGGATATGAGGAGAAGGTATAATATTATAAAATATGTTAACAGTATCCCAATAAAAGCCATTCTTTCAGTTAATTGGCATGTTAAAAAAAGGAAGACTGATCTCTCCTGACTCCTTAAGTGACTCATTGCTGCTGCTGCTCTACTACAAAGCCCAATCTTATATTTCTCATTGATTCTTGCCTATTCCCCTAAACATGCTATCTTTTAAAAAAATATTTTCTTTCCCAGGTTCCATACCCATACCTCCCTTGATTCTGTTGTGAATCAGACTCTGCACAGATGCCGCAAACTGGATCTAGCCTAGACACATGTTTAGTGTGACTTACACTGCATTTTAGATTTTTTTCAGCTGGGCACAGTGGCTCACACCTATATCCAGCACTTTGAGAGGCCAGGGCAGGCGGACCACCTGAGGCCAGGAATTTGAGACCAGCCTGGCCAACATGGCAAAACCCCGTCTCTACAAAAATACAAAAAAATGAGCTGCGTGTGGAGGCATGTGCCTCTAATCCCAGCTACTTGGGAGGCTGAGGCATGACAACTGCTTGAATCCAGCTGAGATTACGCCACTGCACTCTAGCCTGTAACAGAGTAAGACTCTGTCTCAAAAAAAAAAAAGATTTTTTTCAATTTGTTGACAGTTTAAAAATTAGAAAACTGAGAGTAAAAATAGATATTTCCAGTTTTACTTGATGCTCAGATCATGCGACTCTAGATTTACATTTGTGTATAGCAGCATCTGTTATCAAAACACCAGGGGTTCAGGCTAGGTCCTGCTACTTACCACACAGAAAGTCAATCACTGAGATGAGTATTGCCAGGGAAGAAGGCTTTATTCAGATGCTGCAGCTGAGGAGATGAAAGATCAGTCTCAAATTTACCTCCTTGACCAACTAAAATTAGGGGGTTTTACAGCAGGAGAGTAATGTAACTATGTGTGGGAAAATAGAAATAGAGGGGTAAGGAAAAAGAGTTGGTCAACGGGAAGTGGGTGGTCAGTTAAGCAATCATGACTGGTGTGGGGCTTACATCTCATTGTCCAGATGCAGTAATTTTCTAAGTTTCAGTTACTTGATACTATTTGGGAGGCCTGTTGGATGATTTCCTGCGAAAGGAACTCAGATAAGACAAATATAAGTTTCTCAAGTTTTAAGACTGAGAGGGTCAATTTCCATCTTTATGCAAAGGAAACCATAAACATCAGTTCTATGGGACAATTGGGCCAGTTTTTGCATCTTCTTTCTATTTATCAATTCCCCAATCATGGTGAATCTGGTCATCAGTCTTTCTGACAGCTTCATGCTGAGAAGGGATGTCATGGGATAAGGCTAAGAGTCAACCCACTTTTGGGACTACACAGACCCTCAGCAGGGTAAGGGGCAAGACATTTTCCCAGGTAGAACTGGTCTCTTGACAACCGGTTTCCCCCTGGCCACAAGTGGCTCCATTCAGTCAGTGGGGGGCTGAGGACTTTTTGTCCCATACCATTGCTAGAGTAGTGTGCTATATGCCCCAGGTTCACCCAGTTCTCAGTGGAACCTCTATGGCCAAAGGAATTAGAGTCAAGACATATAGCAAATTAAATGTTCTAGTCCAGATGGGACTGGAGGTAGGCAGATATTCATAATCTTTAAAACTCTTTAAGCAACATAAGACTTTAAAAGCCAAAAAGTAAGATTACACTATTGTTTACAACTCAAAGGAATCTCCTTTGTCATTAAGAAGCCACAACTCCCAAACTGAGTTGTCTCTTCAACCTTGGTCTAAAATGGTGAGCTCTTTTAAAGGTCTATGTAAGGGCACATAAGCGCATCACAAAATAAAATATATAACTAATTTTAGTCCTCAAGTCCCTCAAAATCTCACATATCCACCTCTTCCACAATAGTCCCTAGGCCTAGAGGGATTGAATAGTTTTCATTTCTGGCCCTGTGTCTCATAAAAGCAGCTCATTTTGATTGTCACCTCTCCTGAGTTTCTGAAGATGAGGCTTTGGCTGATGTCAATATTCAAGATTTAGCAGGTATCAGTGTCGTTTGCAGACCCAGGAGTCGAAGCCCTGTAACTTAACAGCACAAGGATTAATTAATAGGATATTTTCCAAAGATGTTAAAGGGCTCTAAATATTTGATCAAAACAGAATTATAGGTCATTGTAAAATAATAATTATTCATTTAACCAAAGTTAAATAAAAAAGACTTTTAAAACAATATAAAAATAAAGTTACAATAAACTAGCATTCTACCTATAATATGCAGAGAGACTACTTTGGTATAAAATAAGTTTCTATCAACAATATAAATGATCAAGTATAGCATATGCATTTATGATAAGAACAGATGCCAAAGCTTAATGAAATGTTTACAGACATATAAAAGAACATCTAGAAATTTGTGGTTGAGTTTACTAATACTGCAGAAAGTCCTATCATTCTAACATGACTCTCATGATAGAGTCCTATCATTCTAACATGACTCTAACATTCTATCATGATAACATGTAGAGTGTCATGTAGAGTGACTAACATGTCACAAATTAAAACACTGTCATTTGGTGTCTAGTACTTGCTGCCTGCGGCACTTCAAACCATTGTATTAAGTGGTTAAGTGACTCCTTGCATATGTCTAATTGCTAGCATTCTAGTGATGCAACTGTGACCAAAAGTATCAAAAATGTGATAAGTCCCGTGCCAAACTTATCGATGTGCAACAATAAACTTTTTTACCATCATAAAAAAAAATAGTAAATGCAAATATCAGTTTTAGAAATTCAGTATGAAGATAATCTCCATCTACTTAAATACTATATAACAAAACAGGGACAAAGTAAGAATGAGCACACAATAATTTGTTTTCAGCTATTTAAAAGAGTATCATCACACACTTCTAGGACTGGTTTCTCAATGCAGTACGAACAACTATATTAGGTAACTTTCACCACTAGAGTCTTCAAACCAGGACAACACTTGTACTTATTTTATTTGCAAGTACACACATAAGCTTGGGATTAAAAAATCACTAGAAAGTCTCATATTTTTAGTTACTACTTAATCCAAGTGAATGTCACTTGATTTTAATAATGCTACTAAACACAACTAAAATAATTTGAGAGAAATACGTCAATATAGTTTCCTTAAGAAAAAGGCCAATCTTTCCTGAACATTAAAACTTTGTATCCATATCACAGTCTTTCCTTACTATCTAAAGCAAAAGATCTGAAACTAACTCAAATTATTGATTGAACTGAATTATCTGAAATCAGCACCATTTAAACAATTTTATTCCCATCTACTTTCTTAAATAACAAAATAATGTACTATTTCTGTTTTGAATTTATAAAAATAAGTCAAGTCTTAATTTTGGCTAGGAAACTTAAACTCTTAAAGCTCTCTAGATCATTATAGGTAAGCAAAACCAATTCAGTTTTAAATGCCAGGAGCCAGGCTGGAGTGCAGTGTCACAGTCTCGGCTCACTGCAACCTCCACCTCCTGGGTTCAAACAATTCTCCTGCCTCAGCTTCCCAAGTAGCTGGGACTACAGGCACGTGTCACCACACCCAGCTAATTTTTGTATTTTTTAGTAGAGACAGGGTTTCACCATGTTGGCCAGGATGGTCCCAATCTCTTGACCTCATGATCTACCTGCCTTAGCCTCCCAAAGTGCTGGGATTACAGGCATGAGTCACCGTGCCCAGCCAGAAATTTTTTTAAAAAATAGTTTTATATATATAATTTATATATTTATAATATATATAATGTATATATCTATTTGCTATTTGTTATATATTTACTTGCTATTTGTTCTTCTTTGGTTTACATATATATGTACAGATATGCTTATTTATTTTTATGCTTCTATTTATTTACATATGCATATAATACATATGTATATATACATATATGTAAAACCCAAAGAAATACAAATAGCAAATAAATGAAAAATGAAAGCAAAAACAAATAAACAAAAAACCAACCCCAAATTTTTCTCCTATTCAGTTTACCTTAGAGGCTACAGTGTTACCCAGAGCCAAAACACATACACAAACACACACACATGCACACACAATAAATATATTGTTTTTGATATATAAATTAATGTCTTTAAGTCTACCAATACTACTATACATTTTGAATATTTAAGAAATTTACTCTAGACACTTGGCAAGTAAGTACTTTAATGCTAGTACCACCAATGCAGAATAGCAAACACAGTGTGAAATCAAGCAGCACAAGCATTTGTGTGAAATTTGACTCCCTGCTAAATCTAGCTTCATGCTTACCTATATTTAAAAAAAGATTTGCCACACTGCCAATGTATTTCCTTATAATATTTCTTGTCTTTATCAAGACTAAGAGCTTTAACTATGAGTAATGTTAGTCAAATTTCTCCAATTTCCTATCAGGTTTTACTTTTTATCTTTCTATTTTCTCTGTATGTGCATGAAGATAGACATACACAGAAACAGGAGAAAAACTTCATATGACTTATACAATGTATGACATGCTCAAATTTTCTGTTTGGTCTTAAATTTTCTCTTGTTTAAAAAAAAAAGTCATTTTATTTTAGGACAAAAATTTACCGCAGTCCATAAATTGATTCAACCTTTAGATAAATTCTGAATTAGACAAATTATTCTTTTTTTTCAATAGGAACAAAAATTCTCTGGCACATTTTACATTCAGAATTATATATTAACTACAGTTTTTATTCTTAGTAACGTTATGTTTTAGTGAAAACTACTAGGAAGTGAGGAATCCTGAACTATCAGATGTTAGTATTTTATATTTGAGAACCTTCTATAATTTTTAAAAATATATTTCTTTATATAAAAACCTTTTTTTAATTGAAAATGGCCAGACATCTAAAATAATTTGGATGACTCATCAAAAATAATTAAGATTTTAAATTACACAAAAAGTTCACCTATAAGCATTTATCCCATTTACAGGTACTCTATTCTTTCATTTTTTAAACAGTTTATCTAAATTACTTCTGAAAACTGAGATATCAGACAAAGCTGGTGGTTAGTTCCTGTTAACCATTTTATAACTTGAGAATATCAGGTGTTCACCTAAGTAAGAATCCTAAATCCATGGGTATTTTTGCCAATAACTCAGAAGACTCAAGTGTTTTTATTAAACTAACAACATTAAATGTGTCCAAAAAGTCACACAAAGATTATTTGTGTTTTAGCTGGGTTTATAGTTTTATAACCTCCTGTGCCAAACCCTGACACCTCAAAATATCTGGCAGATGCAACTATAAAACCCAGACAAAAATGTAGACTGACAACTCCAAAGGCATTTCTATTTCTATATTAATAATTTTAAAGCCAGCTTGTTTATTAAAGAATTACTGAAATCATTTGAACTTGAAAATTGCTTGGACTTATTCACTTAATTTATGAGCACTCTTCATTTTTGTCAATTTAGTAGACACAACATATAACATAATAAATGTACATACACATAAATACATCGAAATGTATATACACACACATAAACAAAGATCCAATAGCTTTTACCTCTGAACTCTAGCCATGAGATAGCAATACAAACTCAGTTTTATGAACATGTTCACATGTCTAAATTTTGCCCCAACAGGTAATCCAATGAAGGATGTGAACCAAAATTTTGGGTGAAACAGTTTCCATGGCAGTTTGATTTTTAAAGGCCAAACCTACCCAGACTCCAAAAAACTCCTGCGGACCAAACAGTATCACAGAAGAACTCCATGTACTAACCAGACGAGACCCTGCTTAGAGTAGCAGCATAAAAGTCTGGATACACAGAACTCCATCCCCCTTTCCTGTTCACTAGCAATGAGGCTCATGGAGATGCCAAACTGCCCCAGACACCAAAGAATACTGGGATCTATATTGACATGCACACACAATCAATCATTAAAACACAATACAACTGCCACAGCAATAAACAAGTCCCAAGAGTGTCCAAATTGAAATAGTTGGGATGCTTCCTCTCTCCATCAGTTGAGCTTGTTCAACCTGCAAGTGGAAATTCCTTTGGAATTCCCCACATTGAGAAGAGCACACCCCCTGTCTGGTACCCACAAAATACACTAACCCATCCAGATGCAGATGTCAAATATCAAAAGCTACTCTTCCTAGGCAATCGGAATGTAGTTGGGGCTGGCAGCAGCAAGACTAAAGAAAGAGAGACCAAGACCCACCTCTGGCCAAAAATGGGCAGATAGCTGCTTAGGAGGGTTTCTGAAACCCTTCCGGCCTGCAGCAGCTAAGCTACAATCAATGTGTGCCTGGTCAGGGAATCAAAATATGTTACTGAAACACTAGAGGTTCAGTCTAGGTCCTGCTGCTCACCATACAAAAAACAATTACTAAGATGAGTATTGCCAGGGAAAAAGGCTTTATGCATGTGCTCCAAAAGGAATTCGGGAGGGGTAAGAAAGAGGAGTTGGTCAACAGGTAGCAGGTGGTCAGTAAGGCAATCATGACAGGTGAGGGCCTATGATTCAGTTCCTCAATACTATTTGAGAGGCCTGATTATTGGTCTCACAATTTTTAATATATAAGATAAGACAAATGTAGCTCCACAAATTTTAAGACTGAGAGGGTGAATTTCTATGTTTATTCAAAAGAAACCATAAACATCAGTTCTATGGAACAACCGGGCCGTTTTCACCTTGGCATGAGTCAAACAAGATATATGTGGATGCAGTGACTTTCCAGCAGGCAGCTGTACATAAAGTTCTGGAGCTCATGGAAGTTGTCTAGGCTGAAGACAGGGATTTAGACATCTTTAGAACATAAATAGTGGCAGAAGGCCTGAAGGTAGGCTAAAATAGGATCATGTGGAGGAGAAAATATAACAAGTAGGGCACAAGACCAGGAGCAGAGCTCTGAAGATCACAGATATTTAAGATTCTACCTAAGCGATGTAAGGAATAGCAGTAGGAGGAAAAGAAGGATAACTTATTAGAGAAGTATCCCAGGAAAAAAGGGAGAATTTTCAGGAAGGAAGGACCGATCAAACAGTATTAATTGCCAGAGAAAGTGGGTCAAGCCAAGATCATAAAAATATTTATTGGGGTTGGCAATATGGAAGTCATTGGTGAACTCAATGGTTGTTTCAATAGAGAAGAGGCAAGAACCAGATTGTAGGGGTTGAATAGAGAAGACTTAAAAAAACAAGATAAGTTAGTGTAACCCAATTTATGCAAGCAGTGCCATGAACAGAAGGAGAGAATGCTGACAGGTCTATGACAATCAAGATGACACTAATACATTGACCTAAGTCATTATACTACATTACATTACTGCATACTAATAAGTGTTAGTTGACAGAGTATGAATAAATAAATAAATATTAATTATAAAGAGGTAATTGACTTGAACAGAAAGGTAACAAGTTCTCCAACATTCCTTTTCAACTTAAGTTCCTCAGCATAGTACATTAATATAATGATGATTAGTTTTTAAAACCCTGGATTAGTTATTTCATTTATGCTCATTTCTTGCAAAATGCTATCAAATCCTTGCAATCGATACATCTAAAATCATGAGCAACTACAGGCAGCTTGAGGCAAAGTAAAGAAAAATGGATTTGGTTCCACCCCATGTTTCCAGCCACTCACATGTATGATGTTGAGCAAGTCTCTTCATCTCTCCAGCTCTTAGTTTTCTCTCTGTGTAATGGAGTATGGACTAAACAAAAATAGGAAATAGATAGCAAGTCATTTCAGTAATTGCAAAACCTAACTGGAACCCCAGGATAAGATCTTTTTACAAAGAAAAATTACTATTAATTTTAAAACCAAGCTTTGGTTATATTTGGAGCTATGAATACATTTCACAAGATATATTCCATATCAAGCAATCAAAATCATCACATATATGACATAATAAAAGCCAAAATCAAAAAGCATTTTTAAAATATAAATCAGAAACACAATCTAATTAATTTGTTATTTGCTTTTTACTATTTTTAACATTACATATAATTTCAAATATATATATGATGGTGCAAATATATTAGACAAGTTAGGAAAACAGAAACCAAATTGTTTTCAACAGAGGATTTAAGGGAAGAAACTGGTTTCACAGGTGTCAGAAGGATGAATAAGTAAAAAAGTCACATAGAGGTAACTCAGGAAGTAGCTACAATGCCTGAGGTTAGGAGAACAAATGGGAAAAGATGGAGCTAACAGGAGGCGGAGCCACCAGATCCGGTAATCTAAGGAAGAGGCTTGAGCTGGCTGCTGCTGGTTCTCTGGGGGAAATGATAAGCCGTTTCTGAAGTGCCAACAGGAGCTGGAGGCTAAAGCCACTTCCACCATGGAGACCACTACCTAACACTTAGGAGAACTGCCATTTTAGAATAGAAGCCAACAAGAATAAAACAAATTTTAAAACAGGAAGGAAGTCTTGTCTCCTCTTCCAATCCCCACTCCTCAATAACTTCAAGTCTCTGTCTAATAATTTCAAAAAGCTGCCGATGAAATCAGAGGTATGAAATTTGCAAAGTCACAGCCCTAGCATTACAAACTAGTGTCAAAAAAGGAGGACATGTTGCTGAGAGACAACAGGCATATTACTTGCACAGCTTTGCTTTTTAAGAAAAGTAAAGGTTAATTGCATTGTAGTTAACAGCACAAAAATTAATGTTGAAAAAAGTATAGTATCTTGAAAAATGTGAGAATTATAGGGATCCTTACATGAACAAGTAAGTACACATAAGCAGAAAAGAGAAAGTTGTCGCATAATTAGGAACAGAAAACAGAAAGAGGGAGGTAAGAAAGAAAATATGGGCTTCATGGAAAAGATTTATATTAAAAAAGGAAAATGATACTAATGTGAAAGTAACAATAATTATAATATTAAAAGTTCTATATAATTAAATTAAGTTTCAGGTATGAGAAATGGACTGTTAAATTGGTGCCACAGGCCATGATGAAATGTCTAAAATCTAGGATTACTAGGCTTCTACGCTCATGAGCAATTGCTTTGTCAACAAGTGCCCCAGAGTTCAGATAGACCAACAGTGACATCTGCTGCCATGGACTTATTTTTAAAAGGGCCAGTCTCAACATTTTCAAGTTAAGACTCCTGCCAAACCGCTGGGCATCTGCTGTGATGAGTCAGCACTTCTGGAACTCCTGTTTGTAATCTGTGCTATTAGAAGATTTTCTAAGGAGAACACAGAACATGGGAAAACGAGAGAATGTTTGAAAATGTAACTAAAACAAACAAAAACAGTAGGGTCAGAGGAATAAGTGATGATACAGAAACTTCACATTGTCTTTTCACATCCTGTTTTTCCTTTAACTAAGTAAATCCAAATAATCTTGCAGTTGTTAGCAAGCATAAGCATGTCTTCATTAAAAAGAAGGATTAATTTAACTGTTGCCAGCTTCAGTGGATTCCAACCCCAAATTTACATCATAATATTTAGACCAGAAAAGAAAAATAAAAGCCCAACGATCAAAGGAGGGTATGTAGGAATTTTTAGAGCCACCCTTGCTTAAGAAACCACTTCCTAGCTATCTAAGTGTTTACCTTGATTATACCTCCTTCAACATCTGCTGACCTTCTGGTTCTTCCTTTTTCTTTTCTGAAAGGCAACAGAACATAAGGTTTGAATCAAAAATATGTTTTTGATTTAACAAAAAAAAACATATTATCACCAGTGTTAAGTGGTCAGTGTGGCTCATTTATATGAACCCACAAATATTAGCTCAAGAAAATCATGAGTTAATTTATTTGCTCTAGAAAAAATTGTAAATTACATGAATCTCTACCCCAGTTATAAAAGAAGATCAACAAAAAACACAGATGTTTCAGCTGATGGAGAACTGAATTAAGAGTTCTGGCTTCTAGTACAAGGTTCTGACCAAGCCTCAATGTGTCATCTTGAGGAAATTATATAACTTCACTGAGCCTTAGTTTTCTCTTCTGTAAAATGAAAGGATGAGGCTATATGATGGTTGAAAAATGAGATACAACTCATTTTCCTTCTTGGGTTAACTGGCAATAGTCACCACTCATAACTGGGTACAGTTTAAGTTACTGTAATTAAGTTACAGAAATTAACTCATAAACTGCATGCGGACTATGGAAAAGAGTGCTAATAGTAGGGGGGTCTGCTGTGGACCACAGAAATGTGAGCGGCTGCATGCACACCACTTATATACCAATTCACAAATAAGACAATCTCTTACCCTTTTTTGTAGCTGTAGATTCTGTCATCAGCCATCTTATTTAGTGCCTACTGTATTAGCTATGCAAGATGCTCAAAGGACATCATTTCTAATCTCACAACATTTTAAAGACAAGAAAACCAAGCCTCAGAAAATTACGTAATTTTTTCAAAGCTATATAACATAGCTGGACCAATTACTAACATAATCTTCTGACAGTCCATTATAAATAAAAACTTCTCGTATTTTGGATCACATCCCCTAACCCTCTCAAAACACAAAAGCTATATTATAACATCATTGTGTGCTGTCAGATGATACCTATATACCTACCTAAAGAAAGGATCAAAGTTTGGACATAAAATTTGGCTGGCCCACATAAATATAAAGGGCAAAGGAGGAACCTCAGGGAAAACATGTCTAAGAAAATGATTTTTCCAACAAACAAAGTTAATATACAATGAAAATTAAAAGTGACAAAGGAAGGAACAATAACTAAAAGTCATGTTTAACTTTAAAGCAAATAGAATTCTATACAAATAAAATTAAAGGGATACCAAATCCAAGTTGAAAAGAACCATAAAAACAGGATACTGTGTGTTGCCTCAATCTGGAAATAATTGCTGACTTAATTGGTCAGCTACACTGACAGTAATGTGGGATGTAGCAGACACACGTGAATGTACAATAAATACTACTTAATGGTGATAGTTTATAAGTAATTCAGACAATGGATTCCTGGTGAAAAATATTTTCTGAAGTTTCTTTAATTTGATATACATCTTGTACATGTTTTAGATTATTATAATATTCCAGTACAGTAGAAAGCAAACACATGCTAACTTTTTATTAGAACAAATGAACCCTTCTCATCAAATAATAGAATCCTCAAGAGTCTTTAAAAGTAGCCACAAAATTGGTCTATATTGACTGGTTACAAAATTACATACCGATGCTTTCAAAGTAAATACTCAGAAATTTACAATTGCCTTTGGAAAATTACTCAGCAATATGGATTAGTAAAAAAGCTCTAAGAAAATCAGATGCAAGAATGAACTCATAACAGAAAAAAATGATTGTTAGTGGCCAGATTGGATTTCATATCAAAGCACCTTGTGTTCCTATAATTAGCAGACTAATTTATTCATATTATAAATATTTATTCTTCACTTATCATGTACTCAGTACTGAAGCAGTCACCAAGAATACATTCATAAAATAAAATAGTCCTAACTTTGAGGAGTAGATATCTAATTAGAGACAGGCCTATAAATAAATTAAAATACAAAGTGACAAATAAATCAACTGGATTATGTTTGAAGTACATATGTATTACATGAAAGGGAAGTAATTAATTTTCTCTCATAAAATCAGGAAAGGATCAGAAAGACACAGAAGTACAGGAACAAAGTGAAGGTCAATCTGTTTCTTAAGACACTATTAATTAATATGTTGTTTACATAATACTAAAATAGTGAAAACTGTAAAAATTTAAGTCATAGACTTTTAGACAGGCCCCACTCATATACAAGAAAGCTCTAAAAAGAGTACAGTCAATAACCACATGAAAAATAAAATTTATATAATTATAATTACATAAAGCAAATGTTGCACTATTTCTCATCCCTACTATTCCAAACCAATATCATTCCAGGGTGTGAAGACCCGACATGCTATCATGCACTAAGAAAGTCAACACAAGAAAGTCCTACAGAGTGTTATTCCACATGGCTTTGTGACTAATTCTGTTTGTGGAATGAACTGAGCTGCGGTCATGGGTCACTTTCAGCCAGCCAAGAGAATGTTTCCAGAGTGTAATTGTTCTGGGCATCAAGGTACTTTACAGCATGTTCCCAATGCCTTTTCATACTTTGTGGCCAGGAGACTGCTGAGAAAATATTATTCACCACAATTAGACTGGACTAGTCAACCTCCTGGTTATTACATCTCCATGTCAACACAAGCCATGTCTGTGACCGAATTTACCAGATGTTTCTAATTTTTCTACCTTCTGAACTACAAGTTGAATTTTTTTTCTGGCTTTGAAATATTTTAAACAAAGGACTTTCTGTGATGTCTCAGAAAAACTCACAAAATGTAAACCCTAGCTAATATCAGAATAAGAGTCCTGGCTCTCCTGCACTGCCACTCTATGGGATTTCTTGCTTCTCACTGCCTATGACATTTTGTCAATAGGGTTTTTACCTATAGGAGTCTCATTCACTCTCTCAAGTTCCCCATATGACTAACATGTAGAAAAACTTCACTAAATTCTGGATTCTGGAGCTAACTACACAACCTCTGTTGCTGTATTACCTGAAACAAATGCTATTTCAAATTAAAGTCTTAATATCTATAAACATCATCAATTTATATACCCTTTCAAACCAACCATTGCATTTCTAGAACATTATCGAAAGATTTTACACATATTCACAATGAAGTTTTTGCTAGATATTTATTACTACTTTGTCAAGACCTGGAATTTAGAAACAACCTGAGTCTTTATTAGTAGGGAACCAGTAGTATATTCTATTCTATGCCCACATACAGAATAATATTCAGACCTTATAATGATTAGACAATTCTCTAAATATGTAATAACATCAAAAATCTCCATAATTATTATTAGGTAAAAAATAAGGTGAGGAACTAGATTGATATTTGTGTGTGTGTATATCTGTATACGTACACAGACAATACATACATATATACTGTAAACTTTGTGTCATTTTGAATTTTATTTTGTTGTTATGTGGAAGTATTGTTTATTCAAAAATAAATTTGGGAGAAATAAAGTAAAATAAAAATAAACAAAAAGTGAGACTTTGAGGAAACTACCCACAATAAATTAACGAAAAGCGGGCAGGAAAGAAGGAAGAAAAAAAGAAACAGAAGCTTAGATTCTAAAACCACGGATGGATCTGTCTCTTATTTCCTATAGTAAAATTTCCAACTGTGTCACAGATTGGCCCATCCTAATTCTGACAATTTGCAACCCTCCAGGAGGGCCATGTGACACTTGACCACACACTCTCCTCTCCCATGAAATGCCTTGCCCTGATTCCTGACCTGGTCCTCTGTCATTCCTCTCAGTGCTCAGGCATTTCCTCATCCCCCTTCTCCCTGAGTTCTTCCTTCAAGGCTTTGGCTGTGGGCCTTTCCCAGAGCTCAGAGATTTCAGCCTCAGTATCTTCAAATATTCATTTAGAGGCATATTTCGCCCACATTTTATTTGTAGATGATTCCCAAAACTAAACCTCCAATATTTGTATACACTCTGTCACCTTCCTTGTCTTCCCTTTCCTTTTTCATTCTCATTGTTTTCTAACATTTACACATTCTGATTGGCGACAGAGAGCTTCCACCAGTTGCTATATTAAACACAGAACTTAATCTTTCCCAGTCTCTTCCTGCTTTCGTATTTTATATGGTCTTCATTCAAAACTAAATGTCAAATTCCTCAAACTTAGGAAGATTTTTACAGTTATCTTACTATCCACCTCCTCCTCCATCTTCACCCAGTCAGGAATAGCGTTCTAGACTAGATTCTTACTCAACATAGTCATATTGAATATTATACTTTTATGAATAAATAATTCCCCCTCATGACCACTAGACCTAGTACACAATTTGATGTGTATAATAACACATAGGAATTTTCCTTGTGATTGACTGATTTCCAGTCCAAGCTGTTCTATGATAGATTTGAAACAGTCCACATCATAATTATTTGCTTACATTTTCTTCTCCCTTTTGAGGCTAGGGCCTATGTGTTATTTTTGTTTATACTGCTGGGGCCTCCCATTAGGAGTTTATCAATAATTCCTTATTAAAAAATGAAAACAAGAAAAAAGAAAATGCAAGATTAGAAGTATTTTCCATAAAGGATTTTGACATTTAATAAATTCATATTTTTTCTAATAAATGTTTTATACTCACATTTGATAAAATATGTCTGTCACTATTATAGGAGGGATAACTAAAGTTCACTAATTCAGATATGCAATAAATACAAATTAATTTTCATTACTCAACTGAATTGTTATTATGAGTCTGGAATGCAGGCTGAACACTTCAACTTGAGTCTTTTTGAAGGTTCTCCCAATTATTTAAGGGTTGTGTTGAGGTTTAAAGAAAGAGTAAGGATCTTAAGGATCTTACAGGGTTAAGAATGGGGGGAGATAGAAAGATAATATGGCCCTGAAGTCGCCTCTCATATACAGGTTACACCTGAGAAGTTCATCATGCCATGGCATTCTGGTCTTTCAGGTGACAGTTTTGTACCATTCTTGGAGTGTGGAAATTTTGCCACAGAGCTCCCCATTTCCCACCTGCCAGAAGCGTCATGGAGTTACTTCTTTGATAGCATCTTACCAAGCCTCATCCTCTCAAGAGCATTGCCAGGAAATGAAGTGGAAGATTCAGATCTCTAGGATACCATGAACCTCCCAGCTTTTATCTTTTCTCTCTCTCTTTTTTTTTTTTAATACTGTTTAAGTTTTTATAACAGCTTGTCTCGTGAAGAGAGAACACTGGAATAGGTGATACTTTCTTGCTATAGCAAACTCAAATTGTGTCAGGCAGTTCTGATCATTCCAATCCATTACTTTCTAACATCAAAGCAATTCCACCTTCCAATATCCAGCCAAGACACTTTCCTTTGCTCTCATGTCTACTTTATTTTACTGATTACACAAGTCCTTTCCCCATTATGAGGTTTACATTGCTAAAACAAAAGCCAAGTTTTTTGTGCCCACTCAACCACATCCCTTCCTTGAGACACTGAGCCCCAAACCAAATACTTACTTGCATATGAGAAGAAAAAGGGAAAAATTCATGAAGTTTAAAAAATGAATTTACTATCTCAACATATCACACTGTTTTCCCCAGCTCTCCATTCTCTGTCTCTTGTCTTTCCTTTCCCTTTTTCACTCTCATTGCATCCCTACATGAAATCACCCATTTCAGGGCACCTATCATCTTACACTCAGATTACAATAGCCTCCTGAGTCTCCACTTCATCTCTGGTTCCCATCATCCCTTTCCCCTATAAAAGCATCTACCATGCCCCTGTGTAGTCTTCTGTTGATTGTTGCAGAAAGTATAAATTCTTCTACCAGTTTGAAAAATATGCATGAAATTGTCTCAACCTAACATTTTTATCTGATTCCCTGTATTCAATATCTTTTCCAAAAATATCGATCTTTATTGTTCCTCTCATGCATATTTTACTCATTTCTGCCACAGTACTAGTCACAGTTTCTCTCACTTTGAAGATTCTCAACCATTTTATTCTCTAGGTAAATTTTAACCAACTTTTAGAACAAACTTTAGAGTCAACACTGCAGTCCAGTCTCTCTCTTCTGCATATTAATTTCACCACAGAGCATGCATTACGCAATTTAGTATTTAATTGTGCACTTATGTGTTTTTGAATTGCACCTTACTTATTTCGCAGATTTTATCTTTGTCCCCTCCACTAATTGCAAGCACCCTGAAGGCAGGAAGCATGTTCTCATATCTCCTCCATTGTACCCAACACAGAATCTGCCATGTCATAAACACTTAATCAACGCTCATGTGATGGGATGACCATGTGACTTGCCAGTGTGGCCCCTCCCAATCCCTGCCAACTTCCCCTACCCCAACATTCACACACACTTCCTTCTACCTGACATCTCTCCCCAAATCAGAAAGCAGTGAATAATTCTATACAGGAATACCTTGTTTTATTGTGCCTTGCTTTGTTGCACTTCACAGATAATGCATTTTTTTTTTTTTCCAAATTGAAGGTTTGTGACAACCTTGCATTGAGCAAGCCTATCGGCACTATTTTTCCAACAGTACATGCTCACTTAGTGTCTCTGTGTCACATTTTGCTAATTCTTTCAAATTTTCAAAGTTTTCATTATTATATCTATTATGGTGATCAATGATCAGTGATCTTTGATGTTACTATTGTTATTGTTCTGGAGGGCCCTGAAACACATCCATATAACACAGCAAACTTAATAATCCATAAATGTTGTGTGTGTTCTGATTGCTCCACCAACCAGTCATTACCCTGTTTTCTCCCTCTCCTCAGGCCTCTCTACTCCGAGACA
The DNA here is from genome assembly GCF_030222135.1 of Aotus nancymaae. Classification (NCBI taxonomy): domain Eukaryota; kingdom Metazoa; phylum Chordata; class Mammalia; order Primates; family Aotidae; genus Aotus; species Aotus nancymaae. Next base: position 43,725,429 of record NW_026988419.1, on the reverse strand, counting down.
CAATATTTAAATTAGGCCAATTAGTAACCCTACAATGGCCTCTCTAAGTGTTCAACCGAAAGGAAGACTCACACTTCCTTTCAGTTGAAAGTCTCCCTCTTTAAATCAAAAGCCATGGCCAGGCTCACGCCTGTAAACCCAGCACTTTGGGAGGCCAAGGCGGGCAGATCAAGAGGTCAGGAAATTGAGAACATCCTGACCAACATGGTGAAATGCCATCTCTACTAAAAATACACAAAAATTAGCTAGGCATGGCGGCGCACGTCTGTAGTCCCAGCTACTTGGGAGGCTGAGGCAGGAGAATTGCTTGAACCCAGGAGGCGGAGATTGCAGTGAGCCAGGATCACGCCACTGACCTACAGCCTGGGCCATAGTGTTAGACTCCATCTCAAAACAAAATAAATAAATAAATCAAAAACTAGGAATGATTAAGCTTAGCAAGGGATGCATGTCAAAAGCCAAGATAGACCAAAAGGTAGGGCCCTTTCACCAAACCAGTTAGCCAAGTTGTGAATGCAAAGGAAAAGATCTTGAATTAAATGAACAGTGCTACTCCAGTGAACACAGAAATGACAAACAAAACAAAACAAAACGCCTAACAGCCTTATTGCTGATATGGAGAAAGTTTTAGTGGTCTGTGTAGAAAATCTAACCAGCCACAACATTCTCTCAAGTCAAAGCCTAATCCAAAGCAAGACCCTAAACTTCTTCAATTCTGTGAAGCCTAAGACAGGGGAGGAAGCTGAAGAAGAGAAGATTGAAGCTAACAGAACTTGGTTCATGATGTTGAAGGAAAGAGGTCATCTCCTAAATATGAAAGTACAAGGTGAAGTTGCAAGTGCTGATGTAGAAGCAACTAGTTATCCAGAAGATCTAATTAAGATCACTAATGAAGGTGGCTACACTAAGCAACACATTTCACTGTAGAAAAACAGCATTATATCTGAGGAAGGTACCATCCAGGACTTTCATAACTGGAGGAGAAATCAATGCCTGACTACAGAGGACAACTTCAAAAAACAGGCTGACTCTCTTATTAGGGGCTAACACAGCTCGTGACTTTAAGTTGAAGCCAGTGCTCATTTATCATTCCAAATATCTTAGGGTCATTAAAAATCATGAAAAATCTACTGCTTGTGCTCTATAAATGGAAAAACAAAGCCTTCATGACAGCACATCTGTTTACAACATAATTTACTGAATATTTTAAGCCCATTGTTGAGACATACTGCTCAGAAAAAAAAAATCACTTCAATATATTAGTGTTCATTTATAATGCTCCTAGTCATCTAAGAACTCTAAAGGAGATGGATGTAAAAAGAGATTACTGTTGTTTTCATGTCTGCAGCCTCTGGATCAAGGAAAAATTTTGACTTTCAAGTATTGATTAAATCAATACATTTCATAAGGCTATAGCCACTGTATTTATGATACTTCTATGCTGCTTTGTAGGATATTTTGAAATCAAGTACTGTGATGGCCCCAGCTATGTTCTTTTTGCACATAATTGCTTTGGCTATTTGGAGTTTTCTGTGGTTCCACACAAATTTTAGGATTTTTTTTCTACTTCTGTGAAGAACATCATAGGTATTTTGACAAGTATTACAATGAATCTATAGATTGTTTGGATAGCACGAACATTTTAACAATATTAATTCTTCCAAGCCATAAGAAAGTGATACTTTCCATTTTATAGTGTGTGTATTCTCTTCAATTTCTTTCATCAGTATTTTATAGTTTTTGTATAAACAGCTTTCATTTCTTTGATTAAATTTATTCCTAGGTAATTTCTGTGGCTATCATATATGGGATTGCTTTCTTGATTTCTTTTTCAGATTGTTTGCTATTGATGTATAGAAGCACTAGCAATATGTTTAGTATTTGTTTTATAACCTGCAATTTTATTAAATGTATCAGTTCTAACAGTTTTTTTTGGTGGAATCTTTAGGATTTCCTATATATAAGATCATGTAGTCGGCAAACAGGGACTATTTAACTTCTCCCAATTGGAATACCTTTTTTTTTTTTTTTTGCTTTTTACTGATTGCTCTTGCTAGAAATTCTAGTACTATGAGTAGAAGTGACAGGAGTGGGCATCCTTATCTTGTTTCTGATCTTGGAGAAAAAGCTTTCAACTTTTCACCACTGAATATAATATTAGCTGTGGATTTGTCATACATATACGGTCTTTATATTGTTAAGGTACACTTCTTCTATATCTAGTTTGCTGAGTTTTTATCATAAACAGATGCTGAATTCTGCCAAATGCTTTTTCTGCATCTATTTAGATGAGGGTTTGATTTTTGTCCTTCATTCTGTTAACGTGGTGTATCACATCTATTGATATGCACAGTTGAACCATTCTGGCATCCCAAGGATAAATCTTATTTGATTATAGTGAATAATCCTTTTAAATGCTGTTGAATTCAATATGCTAGTGTTTTGTTGATTTTTGCATTTCTGCTTCTCAGGGATATTGGTCGGTAGCTTTCTTTTTCAGCTGTATCCTTGTCTGGTTTTGATATTAGGATAATGTTAGCTTCATAGAATGAGAATAGAAGTATTCCTTCCTCTTCAATTTTTTGGAATAGTTTGAGTATAATTGATGTTAGTTCTTCTTTAAATCTTTGATAGATTCAGGAGTGAAGCCATCAGGTCATGTGCTTTTCTTTGATGGGAGACTTTTTATTACTGTTTCAATCATGTTATGCATTATTAGTCTAAACAGGATTTCTATTTTTTCATGGTTCAATGTTGGTAGGTTCTATATGTCCAGGAATTTATTTCTTAGGTAGGTCTTACTATTTGTTAGCATATAGTTATCATAGTAGTCTCTAATAATCCTTTGTATTTTGTGTTATCAGTTGTGATGTCTCTTTTTTCATCTCAAATTTTATTTATGGGGGTCTTCTCTCAAGATTTTTCAATTTTGTTTATCTTTTCAAACACCAATTTTTGTTTCATTTACCTTTTTATTTTTAACTCTCAATTTCATTTATTTTTGCTCTAATCTTTATTATTTCTTTCCTTCTACTACTTTTGTGTTTGGTTTGTTCTTACTTTTCCACTTGCTTGAGGTGCATCATTAGGTTGTGTATTCAGTCTTTCTACTTTTTGAGATAGGTGTTTGTTGCTAAGAACTCCCCTCTTAAGGATATTTGTCAGTAATATTCACTATTGTATGCTCAGCACCAAATTTATGGTAAATAGGATATATTTTTTTAATTTTGTTTAGTTAAAATTTTAATTAGGATTTTGTCTATCTTAACATTATATTTCAAGTAATAAATAGCATTTTCAAGTAAAAACAAAAATAAAACTCCCCTCCTAGAACCTGCTTTTGCTGTATCCCATAGCTTTTGGTGTGTTGTGTTTCCATTTTCATTTTTCTCTAGGAAATTTTTAATTACGTTTTTTATTCTTTCATTGACCCATTCATTATTAGAAGTATGTTTTTTAATTTTCATTAATTTATAGTTTCCAACATTATTACTGTTATTGATGACCCGTTTACTCCATTGTAGTCAGAAAAAATATCGGATGTTTATTGTTTTTTATTTTATTTTAATTTCTGGGGTACATGTGCAGGACGTGGAGGATTGTTACATAGGTAAATATGTGCCATGGTCGTTTGCTGCACCTATCAAACCATCACCTAGGTTTTAAGACCCACATGCATTAGCTATTTATCCTGATGCTTTCCCTTCCCCTGCCCCTCCAATAGGCCCCAGTATGTGTTGTTCCCTCCTTGTGTCCATGTGTTCTCATTGTTCAGCTAACACTTACAAGTGAGAACATGTGGTGTTTAGTTTTCTGTTCCTGTGTTAGTTTGCTTAGGATAATGTCTTCCAGCTCCATCCATGTTCCTGTAAAAGACATGATCCCATTCTTTTTTATGGCTGTTCTTCTTTTTTAAAAAATTTGTTATGACTTGTTTTGTGACATACCATACATTCTATCCTAAAGAATGTTCTATGTGCTTTTGAGAAATATGCGTACTCTGCAGCTGTCAGATGGAATGTTTTGTAAATATCTGCCGTTAGGTCCAGTTGGTCAAGAGCACAATTTAACTCTGATTTTTTTGTTGTTGTTGATTTTCTGTATGGACAATCTGTCCATTGCAGAAATAGGATGTCAAAATCTCCTACTATTACTGTATTGCAGTCAATCTCTCCTTTAGGTCTATAAATATTTGTTTTATATATTTGGGTGTTGGGTGCACATATATTTAGGATTGTTATATCCTATTACTGTGCTGACCCCTTCATTATTATATAATGGCCTTCTTTGTCTTTTTGATCATTTACAAGCCTGTTTTACCTGATGTAAGTATAGCTCCTGCTGCTCTGTTTTGGTTTTCATTTGCATTAAGTATCTTTTTCCAGTCTTTCGCTTTCCATGTGTGTGTGCCTTTAAAGGTGAAGTGATCTTGTAGACAGCATGCAGTTGGGTCTTGTTTCTTTTTTTTTTTTAATCTGTTTAGTTACTCTATGTCTTTTAATTAGAGAATTTACTTAACTTACATTCAAGTTTATTATTGATAGGTAAAGGTTTACTACTGCCATTTTATTATATTTTTATGGTTGTTTTATAGATTCTTTCTCTTTTCCTCTTTTAGCATCTTTCTTTGTGGTTAAGTGATTTTCTGAAATATATTTTGATTCCACACTATTTATTTTCGTGTATCCATTATAGGTTTTTGCTTTGTGGTTACCATGAGGCTTACAAAAAGCATATTATAGTTATAACAGCTTATTTAAAACTGTTAACGACTTACCTCTGATCACAAAGAAAAGTAACAAAAAAACTCTGCACTTTATACCATTCTCCCCCACATTTTGACTTACTGATGTTTCAATTTATATATTTTATGTTGCCTATCACTCAGTCAATTGTTTATATAGTTATTGATTTTAATAATTTTGCCTTTTATTTTTCATATTTAAGATATAAGTAGTTTAGTTACTCCAACTAAAGTATTAAGAGTATGATAAATTTGTCTGTTTTCTTTCTTTTATTGGGTATTTGTTTTCTTTCACAGGCTAGTATGCATAGAATATATGAAAATGAGAGACAACAATTTTAAGACTATTAAAAAATTACCATCTTGAATCTTTTGACAGAGCTATAAATCACCTCCACTTACAAAGCTTGAAAAACAAAAAATTTACCTATATAATTTTTAGACAATCATATAATAAACATGGTTGTTTATTATATGATTCTTTATGGTTGTTTTATATAAAACAACCATAAAATAAATAATAAAATGGCAGTAGTATATTATAAAAATATAATAAAAAGCCACATATCTATGGCTTTATAAGGCCACCAGGCTATTAAAGGAGAATGCAGAGTATTACAGATGCTTCAAACCAATGAAAAGTATTCAACTTACACCTTAAACAGATAAATTATTTTCCCTTTACCCATAATTTATCTTCTAATTTTACCAGCAGCATTCTGTCAGCTCAACGCACTAAAACCACATTGCTAGGAAAATATCAGTCATGTTTTCTTTTTACATTCTATGAGTTATGAACCAAGAGCACAGCTGAATGATTAACTACTTGTCTTAGTTCAGAATATTCCAGTTGAATCCTCACTGCCAGATTTTTTTTTCATTTCTTATTTATAATTTTCCTGGCAAACATATTGTTAACTTTACATCTCTGTAGCTAACTGCCAAATGTGACAATAAGTTATTCAACTTATCAGCTTTCCTATTCTTCTAAGCAAGCCTAGTTTCTGCTTAAAGAGGAAATATTCACTAGAAAGTGCTAAATAATAGTTAGAAAATATGAGAAATACTCCATTGTTACAAATAAGAATCTAAATTCACATCCAGATCAACAATTGAATGTTACAAAGCTGGCTGAGGTACATTTTCACTTCAAACACATTTTTTAGAATACTTTCATTTTTATTGAATAAGAATTTTTAGATCCCATTTTAAAGTATCAATTTTTAAGTCATTAGAAAGAAAGCAATTAAGTTCTTATAATATGTATAATCTTTGAAAAGATAGATCTTCCTCAAGAGGATAGTCTTTGAAACAGATAGAAGAAAGTCATTTCATCTCCTTTAGCATTGATTTCTAAATGATACCCTGACAACTGTGCAGAAGCCTCAGCTGAGGCAGATATGCTGCCCTCCTCAGATATGCTTTCCAGCTCCATTCCTTAACACTAGACCAATGTCTAGGGTCAAGGGTTACCATTGCCTGAGTCAGGAATTAGCACCTCTGCCAGTGACATAAGGGATTTGTTACCAAAGAAGCTACAAGACCTGGCTAATGTGAACTGATAGAAACAGGACAGTGTTTCTAGAAATGGCTCTTAAAGTTTCTGAACCAAGAGGGAACCCAAACTTTAAATCTGGATTAGGGAGAGTATGTTAATATGGGCACACTTTCTCCGGCTCAGGATTTGGTGCCCTGGCAAAGGTCTCAGGATCAAGTTCTGATATGCTGCTGCAATAGCTCTTGGAAGCTTGGAAAAACAGATGGCTTTCTATCAAATAAACTGGAAATGCTGGAACTACCTTGCCAGAGTACTGAGAAACAAAAAGCAAATTTCCAGAGAAATGAACATGCTAGAATGAGTCTATTACATAAGACTTGAGAAACCACCAGCTGACTTTCCTTGGGAAGGGCTGGAAAACATTTCATTAACTACATGATAAGGAATGTACTAGAGAGAGAGATGGATGCCACTATTAATAAGAAGCTTTATAGTGGCTGCCCTCTACAGACTGAGGCTGATGGCAGGAGATGCTATTCTAGTGGCTCCCTAGTGTCAATGGGAATGAAAGGATTCCAGAGTAGTAGACGGAGATGACAGCATAAGAGGTAAAGTGTGTGCAATAATTATAATTGGCAGCAAGGTTGAAATAGCATCCAGGACATCCTGACCCACAGAGAATTGTGTGTGCACATACACACACACACACACACACACACACACACACAGAGAGAGAGAGAAATGTAAAAGTGATCAAAACTGGATTAGAAGGATAATACCAGCTGACCAAATGTTACCAATGGAAAACTGCAATATCTCACCTACATTCCATATCTGAGCCAATTATTAAACAAGAAGCCATCAATTAAAAGAGAGGTCAGATCTTCACAAGGAAGAACTCTAGAATACTACAGTTAGAGGGAGTAGTAATTCCCTCAGTCCTTCCACAGTAACTCCTAGTCCTCCACAGTGACCTCATGTCATTTATCAAATATCTTTACATTAAGAAAAGAATCAGGATTTTTTTTTAGACTGACTGTCTCTGTCTTCCAGCCTGGAGTGCAATGGTACAATCTTGGCTCATTGTAACATCTGTCTCCTGGGTTCAAGTGAGTCTGCAGCCTCAGTCTCCTGAGTAGCTGGAACTACATGTGACTGCCACCGTGTCCAGCTAATTTTAGTAGTTTTAGTAAAGACAGGGTTTCACCATATTGTCCAGGCTGGTCTCGAACTCCTGACCTCAGGTGATCCACCTGCCTCGGAGTCCCAAAGTGCTAGATTAAAAGTGTGAGCCGGCTGGGCGCGGTGGCTCACGCCTATAATCCCAGCACTTTGGGAGGCCGAGGTGGGTGGATCACGAAGTCAAGAGATCGAGACCATCCTGGTCAATATGGTGAAACCCTGTCTCTACTAAAAATACAAAAATTAGCTGGGCATGGTGGCGTGTGCCTGTAGTCCCAGCTACTCGGGAGGCTGAGGCAGGAGAATTGCTTGAACCTGGGAGGCGGAGGTTGCGGTGAGCCAAGATCGCACCATTGCACTCTAGCCTGGGTAACGAGCGAAACTCCGTCTCAAAAGAAAAAAAAAAAGGTGTGAGCCACCACGTCCAACCAAGAACCAGGATTTTTCAAGAGCTGTTGAATTCAATATGTAAACTGACTGTGGTAACAGGATTCACAAATGACACCATATCCCCACTGTGAAAGTGGGAGTATATGGAGGTTGGATAATAAATGTAGTTCTGGCCCTAGTCCACCTCATACTGAAGTCAATGAATCCAAACCCACCAATTGATCTTTTCCTTGTTTCCTTATGTGTAATCAGGATGAACACACTTAACAAGTGGCAAAACTCTTATAATGTTTCCTTGACCGGTGGAATAATAGCTATTGCAGAAGCAATAAATCTAGTGATTTAGAACATGTCATTTAAAGTTCAAAACTCCCCTGGAGGCACTCCATATTATCTTGTCTGCATTGTTTAGGATATATGGATTGATGGTTTGCATCTGGTTTAACCTGTTACACAGCTTGGCTGTAGCAAAGTGACCAGTAAAGGTGTAAAAAGCCCTGCAGTAAATTTGTATTTGAACTATGCTAGACTTAGATACCCCACACATATCTGAAAAGTACATAACCCAAAGATGAAATGCCTCATGCGTAACTGAGAAAAGACCCTGGGAGGTCTGCATTGGGAGTTTTCAGACTTCCTATAATTGCCTGCACTTTCCTTCTCTTTGTGTGCCATATTATTTGCAATTATTAAAGCCTTACATGAGTGTACCCTGTGGAGTCTTGAGAGTTCTTTTATTTTGAGACCTTGGATAGCACCATCATAAGGCCCTTATAAGGATTAATTGAGCTAAGAAATGTAGAGCACTTAGCACACTGCCTTACCCGTAATAAGTGTTCCCTAAATGACAGCCATGGTTATTCATATTTTCCCTCTCTCCGATAAGGTCCGACCCCCACTCCATTAATGACAACATTAATTGAGGTGGAATAATTTGCTTCCATGGACTATTATTATCTGTAGCAGTGGTTCTCAACAAAGAGCTATTTTGTCCCTCCAGGGACAACTGACAATGTCTGATGACATTTTTGGTTGTCACAACTGGGAGAAAGGTACCATTGACATCTGGCAATTATAGACCAAGAAAGCTGCTAAACACCACCCCAGGACAGCCTCTCACAACAAAGAATTATTTAGCCAAAAAAATCAATAGTGTCAAGGTGGAGAACACTGGCCTGTTATTCTCATTGTTTATCTTAATTACCATCACATTCCTCAATCACGAGGCACACATCCCTGCAGGTATGTGCATGTGTGCATGTGCATATGCATGGGTGTGTGCTTGTGTTCAATAAAAGTCAAACCTATAAGATGGCCTGGAAATTTCTCCTGCCTAGACAAGGAGCTGCCTCTCTTTATGGCAAGCTAACTGAAGAGGGGCCTCTGCTGTTGCTGTTGCTGCCTACCACAAGTGTTAGCTACATGCAGGGAATTAAAGAATGAGAACTCTGTGCTACCATATCAGCTCTTCTGGAGGTTTATGCGCCTTCCCATTTATATCATTGTCACGACTTTCTCAGATCAGACAAGAAATATTTTTCCACTCTCTGGTCCTTTTTTTCATTCCTGGAATGAGACTGTGCATCCTCCACCAGAAACTCTCCTAAGGGTTGTAAGTGTTGGCAAATGATCCCACTTTTCTATCCAATGCCTGCAAAGTGAATCTAGTGCATAGAAAAACTACTGTAACAACCTCATACTCAGAAATTCTCCCTCACTCCTGCGCCTCACAGAAACAAAGTAAAACTATATTCCAATGACATTCTGGAGGTCATTTTTACTTTTTCTCAGAGTATGTTCATAACACCTTACACAACCCAACGCCTAGGAGTATATCTGATATTTTCTTTTTAGGGTGACCAACTGCCCCAATTGGCCCAGGACTTTTCCAGGTTTAGCATTGATAATCCCATGTTCTCAGAAACCCCTCTGTCCCAGACAAACAAACTAGGATAGTCAGTTGCACAACTCTTACTCAAGTGCTTATTAGCATGTAAAACAGCTACATTGTAATAAATGTTGTGATAAAGCAAAATTCCACATATTGACTTCCATGTTTTATTAAATGTAATTACTACATTGGGGCAGTACTCCAGGACATTCTTTCTCCCAGATCGACTTCACTACTATTGCCTTTATATGGCCAGTGCTGTCACACCACAACCCTCAGGTAACTCACACTAAGAAGCCACTTTCCAAACTATTACACAATGGATCGAACAGAATCAGGAGCTTTACCCAAACAGCTTCTTCCTCAGAGCTTAGCTCCAAAACAAGCATCTTATTCAACAGAATAACAATTAAAACACTCTATCTACTGTCACAACTACTAGTAATCCAACCCATCACTCTAATTTATATTTCCAGTATCTAGTCCTTCAGATGTGTGTAATTCATCTTCATGTGACAGGAAAAAGAATTCATGTTGCCCACCATGGGCCTTCAAATTACTGAAAATAAGCAGCCACCTGTTTTTACAACAGTCTACTTTGATAGGTCCTATTTTTAAGCAATCTAGATTTTAATGAATTTTAGCTTTTAAGTCAAACATCTTGATTTATAACACAGAAATTTATTTTCCAATTCCTCTGCCTTCAGATGCCTTACAATAGCCCCACCCTCATCCCCATTTTAATTACATAAACATGCAACAAATAATTGTATTTCTTTTCTCTTGTTTCTCAGCAATCCTGTGAATTAGGTAACTCAGTTATTGTCATTTTCATTTTTATAGATGAGCAAACTTATCTGACATCAAAAGAGAAAAAGATAAATTCCTTTTGAGAATGTATAACTGTGTTATTGTATTTGCAGTCTAGAAACATATCTTAAATTCATAGTGTTTCATTCAATTCCTCTGAGTTATTTCAGGTATCTTGTTTGCTATGATAACATCCTTAATAAAAACCATTGATGTCACCGGCCATTGGCTGATACAACTTCAGGTGCTGATACAACTTCAAGTGCTGATACACTTCATACTGTACAATATACATCAGACAGTGTATGTTAAGAAAAATCACTGGTGTTCCAAGGGAGAAAAACAAAACACTAGAATTCATCACAAATAAAGATCAATTCACATTTAAGCAAATACCAAAATTATTTAGCAGTTGAATTCCTATTAATATACTTTTCCTCATGCATTACCTAACACTAAAGTCAATGTCTCTAATGTAAGAGAATTTTTAAAAGTCCACTATATTAAATCACCAGTAATACATTAAAGTTAACTGTGGTATTAACATAATTTCATACAAAATAGCAGTCTTTGTACAACATAAATGGTAAAAGGAACCGGATGAGTTTCTACCAAAGGGAAGTCCTTAATTCTTTTGCCACAGCCAAGACTTTCTCCTTTCCTATTGCATGATTTGGATTTCTATACCCTACCCATTTTGTAGGTGCACAGCAAATCATTTGGACCATGTATTATAATTAACTTGGCCTATTCAGGTGATCATAAAGAAAAAAGGAAAAGCCTGTTTCTTGAGAAGTTCCATCCTTCTAAATATACTTTCTCACTAATGAAGAGAGGTCACCTATCCACTATAATACAGTAAACAGAGTGATTTCTTGTGCCATGAGAATGTGTCCCTGCATTGGCTGCTTACAAGCAAATAATAACACTAAGCATTCATTTTGTCTAGATAACACACTAAATTTAAAACATGGCTTCAAATAAAATAAAACATGAAATATATAAGCATGTGTAACTAACTGAAAGAAGAAAGTTACTATGGCTTACCAAACATTTAAGTTAGAGTGCGTATCACTAATACTTAAAAATAATATTATAAATGTATGTTTTGAACTGGTCTTACCTGATGTTGAAGACTGTCAAGTTTTTTTTATTAATATTGGTACCCTCCAAGAGTCTTAAAGTATATTTTGTCTGACATTAATACAGCTCTGCCAACTTTCTTTCAGGTTGCATTTCATTATTACTTTTTTTATCTTTTTATGCTTAAATTTTCTGTATTCCTATGCCTTAGATACCTATTTTGTATGTAGAATATAGTTAATTTCATTTTTGTTTAATTTTTGAATCTGGTCATCTCTATCTTTTAACTTGGGGAGTTTGATACATTTGTTTATATTGAGATTATTCAAACTTCTGAAAGCTTTTGGAATATGTATATATTCTTATTTTTATATTAATTGTTAAATTTTGTGTGTGTTACCTATGAATTTTGATCATTATAGTAGAAGGACATTTGTGCTGATAAAATTAAGAGCCAGTATTCTATGATAATATGACTAAATAAACTCTTGGGTCATTTCTAAGAAAAACACTTTGACTATGTTTTCCAACAATGGTTGGTTGGTTTGTGTTAGTTTTCTAACTTCATGATGAGGTCTAGGAATGTCACACAATTGAACTTCGATATGCACACAATTCTTCCTCATGTATTGATTAAAGACAATAAACCTCATAAATCAAGATATTTCATCAGCTTTACCCATACATCTATTGGGCAGGTAATAATAATAAAAATTAACACATATAGCACATACTGTATGCCAGGCATTGTTCTGTGTGTTCTACATTTTTTTGACTCATTAATACTCCCAGCAAGTCTGTTATGCTGCCATAATGGACACCAAATGACTCCCTATTGCCTTTAATTTTCTCCATCATCTCATCTCTACTTCTAATTGTACATTTACCTCTCTCTATTGTCTTTTTTCTGGCTTTAGGAATGGGTGGTGTGATAAAGTTGAAAGAGCAATGAGGTATGAAGTCAAAAAAATGCATTTTGAATCCCATTTCTAGTACCACTTGATGGCTTGGCAACCTTGAACAAGTTCCTATTCTCTTCATCTGCAGAACGAAAATAAAAATATCTATTTCATAGAGTCATTGTAAGAATAAAATAAGATAATGTGTGAAAAGAGGTGTTCAATGTGTATTCTTTCTCTCCTCATCATCACATTAATAGTGTAACATCAATAGAATTATATAAACTTGCTCTAACAACAACATAAACATGCGATGTATAATTTAAACAAGTCATTTTCAGAGGTGTCATCTCTGGCTGTCACCTTATCTAAAATAAAACACACAAAACACACACACAATCACAATCAACACATAAAGCATACACAACACATGTGACACAGAAAATGTACATACCACATACATACAATCATACTCAACACCCATACAACATGCACATACAACACACACTACATATATAATAACCTTCTTATATAAACACACATACTCACATAATTTCATATGCCCAAAACATATTTTATTTCCTTTATAGCATTTATTCAATACCTGAAATTATACAGATTGATTGGCTTACTTATTAAATACCACTGCTCACTAGAATGGAAACATTAATGGAATAGGAAAGTGATACAGCTAGCTAATATGTGCTAGAAAAAGGCTAAGTGTGACAGGATGTGATACAGTTTGGAAGTTTGTCTCCCCAAATCTCATGTTGAAATGTAAACCTCAATATTAGAGGTGGGGCCTGGTGGGAGGTGTTTGGATTATGGGTGCAGATTCCTCTAAGGCCTGTAGAACTGTCAGCCAAATAAACTTCTTTTCTTTGTAAATTATTCCCTCTCAGGTATTCTTTTGTAGCAATGCAAAAACTGACTAACATGGAAAATTTTTACCGAGAAGTGGGGCATTGCTATTAAGATGATAATGTGGAACTGGCTTTAGAACTGGGTAATAGGCAGAGGTTGGAGGAGTTTTGAGGTCTCAGAAGAAGATAGATAGGGAAAGGTTTGGAACTTCTTAGAGATGTGGTAGGTGGTTCTGACCAAGTGTTGATAGGAATATAGACAGTGAAGGCCAGGCCGATAAGCTCTCAGATGGAAGTAAGAAATTTATTGGGAACTGGAGTCAAGGTCACCCATGTTATGCCCTAGCAAACAGCTTGGCTACATTGTGTTTATGTCCTAGGAATCTGTGGAAGTGATGACTTAGAGTATCTGGTAGAAGTAATTTCTAAGCAACAAATCATTCAATATGTGGCCTAGCTGCTTCTAATAGCCTAAGATCAGATACAGGAGCAAAGAAATGACTTATAGTTAGAACTTATATTTAAAAGGGAAGCAGACTGTAAAAGTTTGAAAAATTTGTAGGCTGGCCAGAAAAAGAAAAATCATTTTTAGAATTGGAATACAAGTATGTTATAAAGCAATCACTTGCTAAAGAGATTAACATGGCTAAAATGGAGCCAAAGCTAATCGCCAAGATAATGAGGAAAAGGCCTTGAAGCTATTTCAGAGCTCTTAGAGACAACTCTTGCCATCACAAGCCCAGAGACCTGGAAGTAAAGAATGTTTTTGGGGGCCAGGCCCAGGGCCCCATTTCCCTGCACAGCCTGAAGACACTGCTCCCCATATCCTGTTTGCTCCAGCTACAGCTACAGCTCAAAGGGCCCCAGATACAGCTCAAGCGACTGCTCAAGAAGGTGCAAGCTTGTAAAATAGAAAATCCTAATCCTCCTCCACAGAAATGTTATCAGAATTAAATTATGGGTAGAAAACATGGGAAAACACCTAGAACAGAGACAAGTACTCAATACATATTTATAGAGACTTACTTACATTTAGAAGTCTCTAAAACCAGTAGTACCAGATGACCATTATAGTACAAATTTTAGCCACTCAAAGTATTTGCTTTCAATTCAGTAAAACATTTAGAATTAGTTTCATAATTAAATAAAATCTGTATTATTATACTGAAAATCCATTTACAGACATATGTCAAGTTTATTAATGTTCAGTTTTTTAAACTGTCTAATATGCTATAATGGCACACTTTATATACCTATAAAACATTGAAAATAAATAAAGAAGTTCATCTTTCACTATTTATGTTTAAATATACATTTAAGTTCTGGAATTATATTTAAAAATATGTGAAAAGTTATAAATGGCAATATTTCTGCAAGTAGACTAGCATGAGAATTTTTCACTTTTAATTTTAAGCCCCTATGTATTGTTTAAGGATTTTATAAAGAGCATATATTATTCACATACTCAATCAAAATAGCATAGATTTTTCCAAAAATACAGTCATTATAAAGTGGAATATATCCTTTTTTTCCTGATGGAGCATTTTTGAATAAGAGGTATATTTAAAAATTACATTTTGAAGGACAAGAGTTGACTTGTTAAGTCATTACCTCATCTTCCATTCGCAGGCTTTTATTATAGTTATACAAACAAGCTTTATTTTTGAATACTTTCATGAACTCACACCTCTTTCATCTGAAGTTAAGACTGTTCCAAAGGTGAATTTTGCAAGCCAATCAATTAGTAGCAAATGCAATGACTTCATATTTTGGGAAAATTGGCATATTTTTTAAAAACATTTTTTTCCATATGCTACACTTGGCACTAACTTCAGAATGTCCCAGATTGTTCTGGATCATTTCATGGCAAAATTCATTTCTGTATTACCTCATTTTCTTCCCCATAGGATGCCTTTTCTCTGTTCAAGGTAAGCAAACATTAATATCTCAGCAGGGAAAATATGACTCTTTTAATTTTTATAATAGACTTTTCAGTCCCAAATATTACAGTGGTATTACAGTTACTGCTCTATAACTACACAGATTCCTTTTAGTTCAATTCAACAAATACTTATTGATCATCTTATATACCACAAGCTAGGGTCATTTCCAGAGTTACAAAGTTAGCTAAGTGTTTAAATATTCTGCTGTTCAAACAGTCATCAATCAAAAGGAGAAAGAGATATCTAAAGAGAATTTCAATGTGACCCCTGAGAGTCAAGAACCCACAAAGAGGGGAATCTCTCTGGTTTCTGTTTTTCAAAATAAGCATGCATTCTTCCACTCAAATTTATATTTTTGTCTTATAAGTTCGTACTAAGTAAAATCCCTGTGTACTTTTCTTTGTACCAGGCTTTCTAAATAGCTGTAAATAATCAGACTCTGAATAATATTCTTTGTGAATAACAATAGTGTCTGGAAAAAAAATACGACAGGGATGTATACTTTGGGTCTCACAGTCATGTGAAACTAAATCCAAAATGAGAAACTTAGATCTTAGCACAAACGAATGCAGCTGATAGAAAGAAGAGTGGAGATAAAGAATGAGGAAAAAGAGAGAAAATGAGTCAGTTGTATAATTCTTCTCTCCTATAAGCAAAAACATCTCCAATCCAGGAAATGCTTTTATTCTCCCATGTAACTAAGGTCATGGCTTTGCTTTCACATATCTATTTTGAACTATTTTTTCTAAAACAGTAGGACAATGTGCTGTTGACTGTTGCTGTGAAAACACACAAATGAGGAGAACTTAACCTTGAAATTGAGTTCATTTTTCTTGGAAAAAATGTCTTATGGAAGAACAGAAAGCAATCTGCATGAAACTTACTTGAGAAAGCAGCCATAAAAGAAGGTATTGGTTCAAGGGACAGTTATGACTTAGGAAAAATATTTTATTATAAAAATATTATAGTAGGAAAAATTAAATGACACATAGCGCATGAGTGATGAGGAGTAGGGCACAGGTTTTGCTAAATACTGGATTAATTAAATTACTATTTTTTGTGTATCATTTTCTTTACTAAAAGCAATCTCAAAGGTTAGCTCTCCTTTTTTTTTTTTGAGGGGGAAATACTCATATTCCTATAGTTTCTAAAATCTCTGTGGTCCAACTTTACCCTTTTTTAAAAGTTTTGAGATCACTGGTAACAACAAATCAACCATGATCTCAAAATAATTTTAATGACTTTCACTTATTTTATTTAAAGAAATGACTGCTAGAGAACTAATTTTTTTTTTTTTTTTTTTGAGACGGAGTTTCGCTCTTGTTACCCAGTCTGGAGTGCAATGGCGCGATCTCGGCTCATCGCATAGAGAACTAATTTCATTGAAAAACTGAAATGCCACATTTACAGAATGTGTGTTGTATGAATGCATTGTTTAAAAAATTATCAAATATCTACTTTTTACTCAGTATTAGATAGAGGGCATAAAATGAAAGCACAGGTGGCATCCTCAAAGATTTTCTACAAAGAATTTTTTGCGTCATGACTTAAAAGTAAAAGCATCTCCATCTAAAATTTTTTTCAACTGAATATACAGTTGCATCTTACTACAACATGTATTCTCTAAATTGAAAGTATGCCTTCAGGTTAAAGGAAATCTGAGCTAAATAATCTATGAATAAACAAATAAATATAAATGGATAGAAGTAATCAGTGTATAAGTTTACAAATTTTCCTTTCACACTATGGATCTCTTTAAAAATGCTTTCTAAGCAAAGAAGAATAAAACATGTTTATCTTCAACAAAGCTAACAGGAAACAGGACCACATAGGAGATTTAGCTGTCAAATACCACCTCATAAGGTAAATCTGAACAAACTGTTAAACAGAATATTTATATTTTTATTTATTTATTTTTTTTTTTTTTTGAGACAGCATCTCGCTCTGTCACCCAGGCTGGAGCGTAGTGGTGCTATCTTGGCTCACTGCAAACTCTGCCTCTCGGGTTCAAGCAACTTGCCTGCCTCAGCCTCCTGAATAGCTGGGATTACAGGTGTGTACCACCACGCCCAGCAAATTTTTTTGTATTTTTACTAGAGACGGGGTTTAACCATGTTGGTCAGGCTGGTTTCGAACTCCTGATCTCATGATCTGCCCACTTCAGCCTCCCAAAGTGCTAGGATTATAGGTGTAAGCCACTGTGCCCAGCCAATATTTTTCTTTCTAAACCAATGTAATTTACCAAATATCATGACTCCATAAATATATTTTGCTAGATAGCTTAGAGATCCTATCTTTGATTTGTTGAATAAGGTACAGATCATAGTTTCCTGATTTTATGATTCTGTTTCCTCATCTTCAAAATGGGGACAATGGCTTCTTGTCAGGTAATATGATGTCAGTGTTTTCTCATAAATTGTACAGTTTCTCAATGTTTAAACTCACAGAGATAATGTTATTTCTTAAGTTTGTCAAATTAGGACAATAGAAGAGTTTTCCAAGTGCAGTATTATCTATCTTTACAGTACATGTATAGGTCTGGAGGGATCTCATGGTTAATTGATTCAAGATTTTTGCCTCAAGATAGATCCAAAGTGCTTCATAAGAAATACAATTTAATAAAAACAATGATATTTGAAAATAATGACTTAGACATCTGGAATTCAGAAGAAAGCGAGTAAAAAGGAAAAAAATTGTTTTATTATGCATAATCCGTTATATTAGCATGTTAACAAAGTTCCAAGATTAGCAGAGGTCAGAACAGTGGAAAGAAATCTCCAACTCTTCCTGGGGAAGCTTCTGACTCAGCCCAAACTTCAACTTGGCTTTCATTCTTATTGTCCTTCACAGGGAGAATGAGATCTTTTTGCCCTTTTCTGTCTTTCTGCCATGCATGGCTTAGAATGTTAATCTAGCTCTTCCACAATGTGTATAAGCAAATAATGTCTTTGTGGCCTCAGGGAAATATGACACCTTATTTTATTATTTGACTCCTTGTTACTGAATACTTATGCATTAAATTTTAAAAATTATTTTAGAAATACTTAAAAATTTTGCATACCGCACTGTTTGTTAATATTGGTATTTGAACACTTTCTAAGATCTTGCATTTTAAGTTCTGCTTATCTTTATCTACTTATCCTTTTATTGCCTCACTATCAATAATAAAAAACTGATATATTTATTCCATCACCAAGTATATTATGTCTTTCACAGTTAACTCCAGACTACTTTAGTTAGCTAATTTTCAACCATATTCTTGATATGTTTGAAAAAAAGATAAAAATATACTTGTAGGATAAACAGTAAATCTTGACTTGTCTCCCGAAGTACATAACCAAGATTAGAAAAATATGGCTTCAACTACAATTGCTAATCAATTGTAGCATTCTTTCCTTCTGAACCCAGGTGCAGAATCTTTTCCAAGTAATGCTCAAGGTAACAACTACTGCTCTTTAAATGTTGGTACAGGAATATAAATGTATTTGTATTCCCTAGTATAGAAAGGTTTGTACAATTTTGAATTTATATTATCTATGTAGTTGTGAGCATCCTATAGTTAGTAATTCTCAGTTCAAATGGACAAAATATTGGAATAAATATTTTACTTTTCCTTTGGTAAGCTTACACTTATATCCACCTGAATTATTTAGAAGTAATAAGCAGTTTTCCATAAGGCAAGACAAAGGCACTATGTTCCACTTGGCAAATTATGTAAAGTTCCAGTCCCAGGAACTAGAGACTAGGCAGGAAAAAAATGCTGAATTTTTAAAACAAATAGCAGTTGCTATTATTTTGTTAGAATTATAAAATACATTTAATATATTATGAATTATATGCATGAGTGATCTGTGACTAAGGCTCATATGACCTTACAGGACAAAGCCCAAATATCTGAAAATAATCAAGGCCCTTTATAATTTGATCCAATTTTTCTGCTTCATCTTTGACTACTTTCTACCTTGCTTCCACCAAAGGGTAAGTTGAATTGTAGCCTGCAGTTCCTGCAGAACTGTACCCAAGTATGGTATCACGTGTCATGTTCCCAGACATTTGAACGTCACTCCCCACCCCACTGACTTAAGTGCCCTTCCCTTCTCTGCTTTACAATTCCTACTTATTTGTCAAGATCCAGGTTAAAATCTGCTCTCTGAACCTTCTCTGAACTTGGGCAAGGTCAATCATTTCATACTCGTATTATTGGAGCACTTGGTACAGACCTACATTTTACTGGGTAATCATAATCACTGGATAATCATATAACTATTAATTCCCCATAAACTACATACATGGTCCTCAAAGACAGGAATTCATGGTGCTTTCATGTTTGCATTCCCAGTTTCTTGAATAATACTTACACAAAGTAGAAGCTTAACAAATACATATTGAATTAATAAATAAATGTTTGAATAAATCATACACTAACCTAAAGTAAATTTGAGTTATAACCAAGACCTTTTCCTAAGTCCACACTAATCAAATTATTAATTTTACTAGTTTTGTAGGTCCAGCAAAAATGACAATCTTGCAACTTCTGTATTCACCTATCCCAATCTCTCCACTTTCTCCTTTTTCATCTAGAGAAAGTTGTGAATGCAAAACTGAGAGATTTAAGGTAAAAAGAATCATGCATCGTTACAGAATAGACAACATTACAAGCAAGATTATTTGTTTCTCCTTGCAAACCAATTATTGAATGATTTGTATTGAATAAATGAACTGGAGTGTTCTGAGCGACCCAAAGTGCACTTAATGGGTCACAGCTGACCCATTTTTAAGGGTATAAATAGCACACGTAGCGAGAAAATTCCTTATAAGAGTTGCCTGACTTAAACTTGGAGAGCGATGAGCTGTTTGTAATTTATTATAAAAGAAGCACTCATCTTTTCTTGTGATTCTCTTCCCTGAAGAATGTATATGCTTTAATCATTGTAGTAAGAGAAATATTCCCTTCCTTTACTCCTCCATGGCCAGTTCCAAAAGAGATTTCTTTTTTAATGCACATCTATTATGTCCTAACTGTTTACATTAAGGATAGGAAGCAGTTTAAACAATAAAAACATATATAATAAAATATAATTAGAAATAGAAAATAGTAAAAGATTCATCTCAAATTATGCTATGCCCTTTGATAAATCTATTTATATGAAAACATATAACTCATAACTCTTGATTTTTTTCACCAAAGGAAGTAGCTGATAATAAAAAATATTCCATTTTTTGTAGTATAAGCTCTATCAATTTGAGCTTGTTTATGCATTTAAGTGTGATGGCATTCACTGGCAAACACTCCAAAAGTGCACTTTCTTTTATAGCAAAATGCCTTTTAAATAAAATGTTTTCAAACCTGGCTAAGAAAGTTTGGAAGGGAGATAAGCCTCATTATTACTTATGATTGTTATAAATATTAAACCCTTTTATGCCATAAATTGCAGATCCTTAAAAATAAATTATTAGCTTCAAGCTAAATACTAAAATAATTTTATTTCATAGCAATATATCTCAAAGCAATGTGTGCATAATTATAACTTCTGGTATGTTATTAGAGCTAAATTTTGATATGAGAAAATTTTAATACTTTATATTTTAAGACAGTTTAAGATGTTGCCAATTTTTTTAAAAAATTATGTATTTGATCAAAGTGGTTGTGATTTAAGATGTAAAAATTTCCCATTTGATAAACAAAGTCTTGTCAAAGGATGAGTAGAAAACCTGCCATAAACTATAAAGTTATGAAAAAGCTAACTCATATATTAGGAAACATTTTACTGCAGAAGATTAAAATAGGCTTAAAATGTTTATATCATCCCACTTTTGACTGGACCAACTCTATAACGAGGTAGGTAAATTGAGCCTTTAACCTGCTTTCAAAAATAGCACAAAAACAGTTCATAAGAATTATGTTGAGTGAGAATTGGAGATTGGAAATTATCTACAAGGATACATATCTTCCTTCTCCTGACACCATCAAAAGTGTTTCTCTCCTTTATTCCCCAAATTGGCTGAGGAATTACCATACACTCAGTACCCCAAGCTACCTCTGTGGAAGTAAGGTTTTCATGTCAGTTCTGCAATCAGATAAACTGGGGTTTTCTTGAGGCTTCAGTATCTGAAAGCAACAAGTACCAGGGCAAATTATTTAAACTCTTTTAGATTCAGGATCTTCTCTCGTTTCAGTGGTGAACATCCAGTTTTCTATGATGTGATTCTTATGTATTGCATGTCTGTAACAAAATATCTCATATACCTCATAAATATATATCCTACTATGTACCCACAAAAATTAAGAATTAAAGCATTTTTAAAATGAGGATAATGGTAACTACTTCTGAAAGTTGTTATAACTATTAAGTAATAATCCTTAAGCAGGTAATATTTATTTGAATTCCTGCCTCCCCATCGTCTCTAATATCCAAACAGCAAAGTAATCACATAAATTCTAACTTTAAAAAATGCTTCTCATACCTGAGACCTTTTCTTACCAACTGTCTCTCATTACCTTCCATCTCCTCCTCATTCTATTTATCTTCTGCAACATTGTTAGTGTTCCCTTTCTCAAAATCCATCTAATTATATCATGTTTCACCATATGCAATGACTTACTGTTAATTCCTTTTTGTTTATATTCTTAAAGTCAACAACTTGGCATGCCATTCAGAACTGGCCCAGTCTGGATTCATCTCACATCCTATGTTTTGGGGTTTACTGTAACCACATTGCAGTTAGTGTTCAACAAACACTCATACATCTATGACTTTGTCTGCACTAATTCCTCTACCTAAAATATTATTCATCAATGTCTCATTTTCATATCCCATGTCAATGTCATCTCTGTGAAACCTTCTTCATTTCTATAGTACTCATTTCTAGTATAAACATGATTATGATATATTGTGAATTTATATGGCATTTACACAGAATTGAGAGCAGCTAGTCATTCTGTAAATAGAAAATATTAGCATATATTAAATGCTAATATTTTTTATTAAATAAAAATATCTGCAGATAAACAATAAAAGCAAAAGAAATCTTAAAATAAAGAAATAGAAAATAGTTGTGAAATAGATACAGTAAATATGTAATTTGTAAGAGCAACTTATATGCCATCATTTAGCTTAAATTCTGATTTTAAGTTGCCTGAAAAACAAGGTAAAAATGAAGAATAAATTGAGTAATCTAATTCTCATTGTTTAAAAGGAGAAAAGCTGGCATTGCAGATACTAAGAGAAGCTAAGATTTTTCTGGCTCCAGATTTTAAAAGAAAATTCTCATTGAAACTTTGTATATGAAATATGAGATGCTAAGTAATTAGTAAATTTTACCCTCAACAATTATGTTTATTTCCAGTATTTGCTGGAAAAACCCTATGACTATTATTTATTTTATTACATGATACAGGTGTACTATTAAAATTCAGTGAAGGTAATTATATATCAGATCAAATTATTATGGTGTTAATGGTCTAATTTCTTCCAAAGACCACTGTTAGAGTAGCTGGGAAAGTGGTTCTAAATTCTATTTGAGCTGTGAACCCTTTTAAGAATCTTTCAAATACTACAGACCTCTCAGCACAAAAATGCACCAGCCTACTGGCTTTGTATACAATTTCAGGAAGTTCATTGATCCCTTTAAGTCCGTCCATAGGTCCTAAGGACCAGAGTATAGATGGATTTCACAGTCTTTAAATAATTTCTCATACTTATCAATTTTCAGGCTTAATACTTTTGATTTAAAAAAAAAATGAGGAGTAAATGATTCAAGGCTGCAGTTTTACTGAAATTCCTAAAATATTTCATCTGAATGACTCTGTAAAACCACAAGGCAAAATTTCTTTTCTCAAGCTAACAGTACATTTAACTGCTTAGACAGTATCACTTTAGCTTTCCGCAGGCATTTTTTATGGCTGGATGAAAGGGTATCCAACCTGTCAGTTGCTAAACTGACAGGTCATAAAACTGACATGTCATTATTAAAGGCCACAGAGAGGCAGAGTACAGAGGTACCTAAGGCAAAACAGAATTTTCTTCAAAGAGATACTTGAGATTCACTCAACTTAAGACATGTTAGTTAATGGATACTGTTTTCTATGTCCTTTACACTTTGCATACATTATTTCATTTACAATAAATTAGTCATTATTGCATTATAAATATGAGGCAACCAAGGCTCAGAGACATTAAATAATTCGCTCAATGTTTCAAAGTTAGTAACAAAGCTAAATTTCAATCTGAGCTATATAACTCCAAGTTCGTGGTCTTTCTCGCACACATTTTGATAATCCTTCTTCCTCCTTCCTTTGCTTACTCATACTGAAAAAACTTGGGAAACTCTACATTCTAAGAGACTCTTTTCATAACTCTGCTCAGAAAGAAGGTAAATAAGATCAAAATTTTTTGTTAAGAGTAAAACACTGGCAAGAAAGGAAGAAGAATGGCTGAATAGGAACAGCTCTGGAGTGCAGGGAGTGCAGTTCCCAGTGAGAAGAATGGCAGAGGGTGAGTGATCACTGCATTTCCAAACGAGTTTTTACTGCCAGCAGAAAAGATTTCTGGGCTGAAAAGTGACAAGAGTTTCCAGCACAACTGTTTCAGCTGGTGCTGCGGGTCTCCACACAAAAACTCGCACAAATCCAGGCAGCCATTTCAACAGGTGCCTGGAACGCCTGGGATACACAGCCACCCATTCAACTGAAAAAAAAAATGGGGGCTGAAACAGGGAGCCAGGTGATCTGACTGAGCAGGTCCCAGATCCCACGAAGACCAGCAATCTGAAACACTCTGGATTGAGAGTTTCACAGCACACACAGCTGGACCCGGGACAGTCCAGCTTGGTGGGGGAAATAGCATCGGCCATTACTGAGGCAGTCCAATACTACTGAGGCAGTCCACTACTACTGAGGCAGTCCACCATTACTGAGGCAGTCCAAAACCAATGAGAATGAAGACACAATGTACCAGAATATCTGGGACACATTTAAAGCAGTGTCTAGAGAAAAATTTATAGCAATAAATACCCACATGAGAAGCAAGGAAAGATCTAAAATTGACACCCTATTATCAAAATTGAAAGAGCTAGAGGAACAAGATCAAAAGAACTCAAAAGCTAGCAGAAGACAAGAAATAACTAAGATCAGAGCAGAACTAAAGGAGATAGAGACACAAAAAACCCTTAAAAAAATCAATAAATCCAGGAGTTGGTTTTTTGAAAAGATCAACAAAATAGGCCGCTAGCCAGATTAATGAAAAAGAAAAGAGAGAATAATCAAATAGATGCAATAAAAAATGATAAAGGAGATATCACCACAGATTCCACAGAAATTCAAACCACCATCAGAGATTACTACAAACAACTCTATGCACATAAATCAGTAAACCTGGAAGAAATGGGTAAATTCCTGGACACTTGCATCCTCCCAAGCCTAAACCAGGAAGAAGTTGAAACCCTGAATAGACCAATAACAAGGGCTGAAGTTGAGGCAGCAATTAATAGCCTACCAACTAAAAAAAGTCCAGGTCCAGATGGGTTCACAGCCAAATTCTACCAGACATACAAAGAAGAACTGGTACTACTCCTTCTGAAATTATTCCAAACAATCCAGAAAGAGGGAATCCTTCCCAAATCATTTTATGAGACCAACATCATCCTGATACCAAAACCTAGCAGAGACTCAACAAGAAAAGAAAACTTCAAGCCAATATTCATGATGAACATAGATGTGAAAATCTTGAATAAAATACTGTCAAACTTATTGCCACAGCACATCAGAAAGCTTATCCATCACCATCAAGTAGGCTTCATCTCAGGGAAGCAAGGCTGGTTCAACATACACAAGTCTATAAGTGTAATCTAACACATAAACAGAATCAAAGACAAAAACCACATGATGATCTCAATAGATTCAGAGATGGCCTTCAACAAAATTCAACAGCCCTTTATGCTAAAAACTCATAATAAACTAGGTATAGATAGAACATATCTCAAAATATTAAAAGCTATTTACAACAAACCCACAGGGAATATCATACTGAATGGGCAAAAACTGGAAGTATTCCCTTTGAAATCTGGCACTAGACAAGGATGCCCTCTCTCACCATTCCTATTCAATATAGTGTTGGAAGTTCTAGCCAGAGCGATCAGGCAAGAAGAAGAAATAAAGGGTATTCAATTAGGAAAGGAGGAAGTCAAACTGTCTCTATTTGTAGATGATACGATTTATATTTAGAGGACCCCATTGCCTCAGCCCAAAATCTCCTTAAACTGATAAGCAACCTCAGCAAAGTCTCAGGATACAAAATCAATGTGCAGAAATCACAAGTATTCCTATACAGCAATAACAGACTAAAAGAGAACCAAATCAAGAGTGAACTGCCATTCACAATTGCTACAAAGAGAATAAAATACCTAGGAATGCAACTAAAAAAGGATGTAAAGGGCCTCTTCAAGAAGAACTATGAACCACTGCTCAAGGAAATAACAGAAGACACAAACAGATGGTAAAACATCACATGCTCATGGTTAGTAAGAATCAATATCGTGAAAATGGCCATACTGCCCAAAGTAATTTATAGATTCAATGCTATTTCCACCAAGCTACCTATGACCCTCTTCACAGAACTGGAAAAAAACACCTTAAACTTCATATGCAACCAAAAGAGAGCCCACATAGCCAAGACAATCCTTAGCAAAAAGAACAAAGCTGGAGGCATCAAGCTACCTGACTTCAAACTATAGTAGAAGGCTCGGTACTGGTACCAAAATAGAGATACAGACCAATAGAACAGAACAGAGGCCTCAGAAGCAACGCTACACGTCTACAACCATCTGATCTTTGACAAACCTAACAAAAACAAATGGGGAAAGGATTCCCTGTTTAATAAATGGTGTTGGGATAACTGGCTAGCCATGTGCAGAAGACAGAAACTGGACCCCTTCCTGACACCTTACACTAAAATTAACTCCAGATGGATTAAAGACTTAAACATAAGACCTAACACCATAAAAATCCTAGAAGAAAACCTAGGCAAAACCATTCAGGGCATAGGCATAGGCAAGGACTTTATGACTAAAGCACGAAAAGCATTGGCAACAAAAGCCAAAATAGACAAATGGGATCTATTTAAACTCCAGAGCTTCTGTACAGCAAAAGAAACCATCATTCGAGTGAATTGGCAATCAACAGAATGGGAAAAAAATGTTTGCAATCTACCCATCTGACAAAGGGCTAATATCCAGAATCTACAAAGAACTAAAACAGATTAACAAGAAAAAAACAAGCCCATTCAAAAGTAAGCAAAGGACATGAACAGCCACTTTTCAAAAGAAGACATATATGAGGCCAACAAACATATGAAAAAATGCTCATCATCACTGGTCATTAGAGAAATGCAAATCAAAACTACATTGAGATACCATCTCATGCCAGTTAGAATGGCAATCATTTAAAAATCTG
Source organism: Aotus nancymaae (assembly GCF_030222135.1). Taxonomy (NCBI): domain Eukaryota; kingdom Metazoa; phylum Chordata; class Mammalia; order Primates; family Aotidae; genus Aotus; species Aotus nancymaae. The sequence continues at coordinate 43,698,677 of NW_026988419.1, read as the reverse complement.
GAGACAACAGATGCTGGAGAGGATGTGGAGAAATAGGAACACTTTTACAGTGTTGGTAGGAGTGTAAATTACTTCAACCATTGTAGAAGACAGTGTCGCAGTTCCTCAAGGACCTAGAAATAGAAATTCCATTTGACCCAACAATCCCATTACTGGGTATATATTCAAAGGATTATAAATCATTCTATTATAAAGACACATGCACACATGTTCATTGCGGCACTGTTTACAATAGCAAAGACTTGGAACCAACCCAAATGCCCACTGATTATGGACCAGACAAGGAAAATGTGGCACATATACACCATGGAATACTATGCAGCCATAAAAAACAATGAATTCATGTCCTTTGTAGGAACATAAATGAATCTGAAAACCATTATTCTCAGCAAACTGACACAAGAACAGAAAATCAAACACCGCATGTTCTCACTCATAAGCCAGTGTTGAACAATGAGAACATATGGACACAGGGAGGGGAGCATCACAAACTGGGGTCTGTTGAGGGAGGACTAGGGGAGGGACAGTGGGGGGTAAGGAGGTTGGGGAGGGATAACATGGGGAGAAATGCCAAATATAGGTGACAGGGGGATGGAGGCAGCAAACCACATTGCCATGTATGTACCTGTGCAGTGATTCTGCATGATCTGCACATGTACTCCAGAATCTAAAGTACAATACATGTACTTTTTTTTAATCTTTTTTTTAAAAGAAAAAAAGATTAAAAGACTGGCATTACTTTAAGGGTCTTTCCTGAATGGACTCTCCCATCTACTACCCTAGTAGTTATGTAGCCATTTATTTAACCAGACTTGTGCAATATACACTGGTTGTTTGTGGGTTTTAAAATATATAACTTCTCTTAAAGTGAGTGAAATAGTTAAGAAAGAAAGAAAAGAAATAAAGAAAGAAAAAATCTCAGCAGTTAAAAATGCTGTTTGTATAAGTAATTATTGTAGTGAATTTTGCCTGTGGGCAAATAATTCAGAAACATACACATAAAATATTTTAGGAATGTCAAAGATGAATGGAATGGGGTGAGAGGATCTATCTAGGGGAGGTAGATGAGATGTTCCAGAATCCACTAGGATGAAATAAAGTAAATAATCTCTCTTATTTGGGATGTAGGCTGTACTTAAGTTCAAAATTGTCACACATAAATTTTTTCCTCTTTACCTTTAAAATACCTAAGAGAATAACAACAGTAAACAGTTTTAAGCTAAAATATTTTAAGCTAAGAGTAAAGATAACAAAAACGTTATAAAAATTTAAAGCTAAAATCAAAATTAAAATATAACTGTAAAATGATCAAAAACATGAGAAAAATAAATATAATAAAAACAGATTTGCCTATTGGTTCCTAATTTTTTTAATGAAAGGCAAATGACATATTCCATCTTAAAACATAGAGTTAATTTTTTAAAAAAACTCTAGTACAAGTAATTAATATAGATCTAGTTATAATCGGTTCATGTATTTATGCTATCCAATTATTTTTCTGTAAAAAATATAGAAATTTTTTAAAGAGAATGCTAGACCAAAGAATCCACCCATTCATGGAGACAATAAAATAAGTCATTTACAGGGGAAAGAAATTAAACTGTCTCAGACATTGAACCAACAATCCTTAGTACCAGAAAACAGTAGAACAGTAGCTGCAAAAATCTTCTTGGAATAAAACCCAAGTATTTTACAACATTTTATGATTTGTAATTTGTAGAAATTTTGAATTTGTAGAAATTCAAAAACTCAGAGAATATAATATCTGTGAGTACTTACTGACAATGAAATTCAGCCATCAAATATGTGAATGAAAACAAAGAACTGAGGAATGAAGAAGCTGTTATAAAAAGACTGGTAGAGAAAATGAAATTCATTTAAATGAAAACCAAAACTAGTGAGAATTACAGCTATAGAACTAAATGACAATTTATAAAAGCTGAAAAGTAAACATTATATTACATTGAGTAAAAAATGGAAACAAAGAAATGGGTGGATGAAGGAAGAGTACTCATTTCCTCACCTTTTACAGCAGAAATCAGTAAATAAGGTATAAAATTGAAACATAAACTTTAAAAAAACTTTTTAACATTTCTCATCTTTTTTAAATACAGAAGGCTCTTTTAGGAATACTATGTCTGATGAAGAAACATCTATTAGAAGCTTAAAAAATCTTTCATTTTCCTTTTGTTAAATTCCAGTAAATTTAAACATTTCTTTTAAGGTAAATTATTATGTATATTTAGATTCCAATTTTTATGTACTGTTTCTAATCATCTATAGCTGTATTCCTATCTTTATAGATGCATTAAGCAATGTCTGAAAAGATGTTTTAATTATTATATTAATTTTTTTCTGGATGATTGGGCATGGAAGGAAGGTATTTTATTCTCTTGTACATTTCTTGATTGTTTAAATGTCCATAAAGAGGGTTATTATTTCTATGAAAAATAATTTTACATTCTACTTAAAATCATGGAAGTATCACAAAAGAGGGTAGTAGGTAGATAATCTTGAAAATAATGAACACTTGAGGTATGTTATGCATTCTTCTTTATATGGAAAGATTGTGCAGTAATTTTAGAAGAAAAGATTAAATAAAATTTGAAATAAAATTGTATTTCTTCTATCACTTAAAGCTGTAAGCTGACATCTCAAGTTAACTTTCCTAAGTCAAATCTTCTTTAAACAGAATTCAAAAATCAGATTATAGATTTTTTTAAAGTATTATAAACTTTATTTTTAGTAAAATTTATTTGAAAAATAGCCCTTTGTTATTGTGTCATTAGATAATTAAGTTAGACCATAATACAAATTATTTATTTTCAGATTGTGTCTCAGAAAGTATGTTTGTTGAAATTTAATAAAGAAGGGATCATGTAATAATTTCCTGCTGTTAATGCATTTTTTCCACATCCATTAAACTTATAACTTTAATAAATGACTACTTAACAATTAACATTTCTAAAAATTTAAACTGTTCATTTTAATAAGCTAAATAACTTACATGCTAACTTTTAACTTTTTTCAGGGAAGCAATAAGTAAAAGGTGATATACAGATTAGTGTTTCTTTGTTGAAGCTAAAGAATTCCTCTTTTTTTTCCTTTTCTTATTTTTTTAATCTTTTTTTTTTTTTTTGCACACAGAAAATGATTCGGTTCCAATGCAAGGAATTCCTCTTCAAGACAAGTAAAAATACTGAGGTGGAAGGACCACCTGAGCCCAGGGAGGTCAAGGCTGCAATGAGCCATGCTCATGCCACTGCACTCCAGCCTGGGTGACAGAATAAGATCCTGTCTCAAAAAATAAAATAAAATAAAAAAGTAATTTTTAAAATAAATTTTCTAATAAAAACAATTAAAACTAAATAAAATTATAGCAAATGTTTACTCAAGTAGTTAAAGATCAAGATATAACCCCACTGTCATCATATAGTTAATTCTATTTATGGAAGTTTTTCTAATTTCTACGTATAGGTTATTATAAGTCATACAGAAAAAAAATTCTGGTTCTTATATAATTATCTTCTATTCATCCATTTAACCAAATTCTCTTACTATAAACAATTTGTACATTTTTACGAACATGAGTGTGTTACAGGTATTACAGTAGCTTTTGCTAAGGCTGTCGTAACAAAATACCATAGAATGGGTGGCTTAAACAACAGAAATTTTCTTCTTCACAGTTGTAAAGGCTGTAAGTCCAAGATGAAGGTGCCAGATGGATTGGCTTCTCCTGAGGCCTATCTCTTAGCTTACAGGACAGCCACCTTCTCACTGTGCTTTCACAAGGTCTTTCCTTTGTGTGCACTCTTTACTGGTGTTTCTTCCTCATTTTATAAGGGCACCAGTCATACTGGATTAGGATTTCAGCTTTATTGTCCTTATTTATTTTTAATTACCACTTTAATGCCCCCATCTCTAAATACAGTTTGCCTTGGGTGTCAAGGCTTCAACATGTGAATTAGGGAGGACATAATTCAGTCCAAAATAGGTTCTAAAAATACTAAGAAAACACAGTCAAGAAAAGAAAGAGAAATCATTTTATATTTCCTTTTCCATTATTTCAGGTATTATTTCATTTGTATTAGTGTTTTCTATTTTTATTTTTATGGATATATAATAGTTGCACAGTATTTATGGGGTACATGTTAACTTTTGGTAAGCATACAATGTGCAATGATCAAATCAAGATAATAATGATATTTATCACCTCAATCATTTAATATTTTTTGTGTTACGAACATTCCAATTTCACTCTTCTAGTTATTTTGAAACATACAATAAACTATTGGCAACTCTAGTTGCCCTATTGCACTACCAAACACTAGATCCTATTCCTTCTAACTATATTTTTGTACTCATTAACTAACCACTCTTTATCCAACTCTCCCACCATTCCCCTTTCCCATCCTCTGGTAACCATCATTCTACTTTTTATTTCCATAAGATCATTTTTTTTAGCTCCCACATATGAGTGAGAACATGCAATATTTTTCTTGCTATATCTGGCTTGTTTCACTTATAACGCTCTCCATTTCCATTCATGTTGTTGCAAATGACTGAATTTTATTATTTACATGGCTGAATAATATTCCATTGTGTATATATACCATATTTTCTTTATTCGTCCACTGATAGACACTTAGGTTCATTGCATATCTCTACTACAGTGCATAGTGCTATAATAAACATGGGAGTTCCAATATCTCTTTGATATACCTATTTCCTTTATTTTGGATGTATACTCACCAGTAGGATTGCTGGATCATAGAGTAGGTAGTTCTATTTTTAATTTTCTGAGAAATCTCCATACTATTTTCCATAATGGCTATACTAATTTACATTCTCATCAATAATGTACAAAGATTCACATTTCTCCACATCTTCACCAGCATCTGTCATCACCTGTCTTTTTGATAAAAGCCATTTTAACTAAGATGAGACGATATCTGAATGTAGTTTTGATTTGTATTTCTCTGATGATTAGTGATGGTGAGCATTTTTTAATATACCTTTTGGCCATATGTATGTCTTCTTTTGAGAAATTCCTATGCAGATCTTTTCCTCACTTTATAATCAGATTTTATTTTTTGCTATTGAATTATTTGAGCTTCTTACATATTCTGGTTATTAATATCTTTTCAGAGGGATACTTTACAAGTATTTTATCCCATTCTGAGAGTTGTCTCTTCACTTTGTTGATTGTTTCCTTTGCTGTGAAGTATCCTTGTAGATTGATGTGATTCCCATTTGTCCATTTTTGCTTTTGTTGCCTGTGCTTTTAGGTCTTACTCAAGAAATCTTTGCATAAACCAATGTTCTGTATTTTAAGGGACTTTCAAAACAATGTTGAATAATATGGAATACTAATTATTTCCCTGTTCTTTATCATTATAATGGAAAGTCTACATTTATATTAAACATTGGTCATTTAGAATAATAATTGCTATAATTTCTGATCATCTTTATTTAAGCAGCATTCTGGTATTCTTATTTCTTTAGGCTTTTCATTAATAACATTTTTTACTCAAGGCTTTTCAGTGTCCATTCATACAATTATATTGTTTTCCCCTTTAACTGACAAATATAATGAACTAAGTTCATAGATTTCTAATATTGAAATAACCTCACCAATTGGGCAAGAGAAAGAAATAAAAGGCATCCCAATAACAAAAGAAGAAGTTAGACTGATGATATGATTCTATACTTAGAAAACCCTAGAGACTCTGCCATAAGGCTCCTAGAACTAATAAATGACTTCATCAAAGTTTTAGGATGCCAAATCAATGTACAAAACTCAATATTATTTTTATACACCAGTAACATTCTATCTGAGAGCCAAATCAAGAATACAATCCCATTTACAAAAGACACACACACACACACACACACACACACAAAAAAAAAAAGAAACCTAGGAACACATCTAACAAATGAGGTGAAAGATCTCTACAAAGAGAACTACAAAACACCGCTGAAAGAAATCAGAAGCAGCACAAATAAATGGGAAAATATTCCATGCTCATGGATTAAGAAGAATCAGTATCATTAAAATTTGTCATACTACACAAAACAATGTACAGATTCAATGATATTCCTATCAAATTACTAATGCCATTTTTCACAGAATTACAAAAAAATATCAAAAATTAATAAGAACCAAAAAAAAAAGCAGCCTAAATAGCCAAATCTATCATAAGCAAAAAGAACAAAGCCATGACCAATGGAACGGAATAGAGAACCCAGAAATAAAGTTGCACACTGAGTACCACTTGATTTTTGACAAACATAACAAAAATAAGTGTATTAGTCTGTTCTTATGCTGCTAATAAAGACATACCCGAGACTGGGTGATTTGTAGAGGAAGAGATTTAATTGACTCACAGTTCCACATGGCTGGGGAGGCCTCACAATCATGGCAGCAGGCAAATGAGGGGCAAAGTCATGTCTTACATAGTGGCAGGCAAGACAGCTTGTGCAGGAGAACTCCTATTTATAAAATCATCAGATCTCACAAGATTTATTCACTACCATGAGAACAGTATAGGGGAAACCATCCCCATGATTCAATTATCTCCACCTGGCCCTGCCCTTGACATGTGGGGATTATTACAATTCAAGGTGAGATTTGGGTGGGGACAGTCAACTATATCGATAAGCAATGGGGAAAGTAATTCTATTCAATAAATGGTGCAGGAATAACTGGCTAGCCATATTCAGAAGAGTAAAACTGGACCCCTTGTTAATATACAAAAATTAACTCAAGATGGATTAAACACTTAAATGTAAGATCTCAAACTATAAAAATCCTAGGGAGAAAAAACTAAGAAATACCCTTCTTGATATTGGCGTTGGCAAAAAAATTATGACTAAATCCCCAAAAGCAATTGCAACAAAAACAAAAATTGGTAAGTGGGACCTAATTAAACTAAAGAGCTTCTGTACAGTAAAAGAAATTACCAATGAATTAGACAGCTTACAGAATGGGAGAAAATATCTGCAAACTATAAGTCTGACAAAAGTCTAATAGTCCAGAATCTGTAAGGAACTTAAACAAATCAACAAGCAAAAAACAAATAACCCCATTAAAAAGTAGGTAAAGGATATGAACAGATACTTCTCAAAAGAAGACATACAAGTGGCCAAACAAGCATATGAAATAATGCTCATCATCACAAATTATTAAGAAAAGCAAATCAAAATCGCAATGAGATACCATTTCACACCAATCAGAATGGCTTTTGTTAAAAAGTGAGAAAAATAACAAATGTTGGTGAGGCTGTGAAGAAAAGGGGATACTAACACACTTTTGGTGGAAATGTAAATTAGTTCGGCCACTGTGGAGAGGAGTTTGGAGATTTCTCAGCAGAACAACCGTTTGACTCAGCAATCTCATTACTAAGTATATACCCAAAGGAATACAAAGCATTCCACCAAAAGGATATGTGCACCCGTATGTTCATTGTAGCACTGTTCACAATAGCAAAAACATGGAATCAACCTAGGTGTCCGTCGATAGTTGATTGGATCAAGAAAATGTGGTACATATACATCATGGAATATTACACAGTCATAAAAAAAGAATGAAATCATGTTCTCTGCAACAACATGATGCAGCTACAGGCCACTATCCTAAGTAAACTAATGTAGAAATAGAAAACTAAATGCCACAGGTTCTCATTTACAAGTGGAAGGTAAATAGTGGATACACATGGACAAAAAGATGGGAACAAAAGACACTGGAGCCTATGAGTGATAGAGAGAGAGATGGGAGCAAGGGCTGAAAAATTACCTATTGGGCACTATGTTCAATACCAGGATGACAAATTCAGTTATGCCCTAAACCTCACCATTATGCAAGATTTAATTTTATTCAAAAATAAAATTTGAAAAAGGGGAAAAAAAGAAATAGCCGTGCATTCCTGGAAGAAGTTCTACTTATTCATGATGTATTATTGTTTGGAGGCATTATTGTATTGTTTGCTAATATTTTACTTAGAATTTTTGCATCCAAGAAGATTAAAATTTTATATAAACTTTGACTCAACAACTCCACTTCCGGGACACTAGCCTTTAAATAGAGTTGCAACAGTTTAAGATGTTTATGTTTGAAGATGTTAATACAGTGCAATTTACAGTGACAAAAAAAAAAAAGTCACTATTCTGTAAAGAAGTCAATTTTTAAATTGCAGCTACTAACTAGAGGGACAGTGTTCTCAGAGTTTTATATACTAGTAATCTTGTAGAAAGATGGGGTTGTAACCATTGCAGAGAATAGGGAAGAAAGAGGGGAAAGAGTTTTTAAAATGCTTAGGCACTAAGTATTGAGAAAAACTAAACATTTAGCAATAAGGACTTGAAGCATTCAAGTTCAAACTAAGTGAAACAAGTCCATTGTGGTGCACACAGAACACAATCCAGGACTAAGTTTTCCAAGAAAATTTTCTGTGATGATGTAAACGTTTCTGTATCTGTACCACCCAATACAATAGCCAATAGAATTGACTATTAAGCACTTGAACTGTTACTAATACACCTGAGAACCTTATTTTTTTATTTTACTTTAATTTTACTTAATTCTAGTTAACTTCAATATCAATAGCTGCCATGTGGCTGATGGATATGATTGATATTGGATATCACAGATCAAAGAAGATAGACCCTCGGAAACAGTGATTAAAGCTTATTATCAGTTCCTTTAGGAAGATAAGTTGGTGACAAACAGTAAAACACACTACTTGTAGATAAGAATACAGCATATGCTAGAAAGCCCTTACTTTTTAAAATGTTTAAATTATTTCAAAATTATTTTATTACAACTGGTAAATCTGCTGGGCTCATAAAGTGATAGAGTGTAATATGGTAACTACATGTATGCATAGAGCACTGAAAGAACTCAGACAAGGAGGGCAAGCTTCAAAGTTCTTCACTTAATCTTCCTGTCAGAGCATTTATTTTATTATTTATTTATTTATTTATTTATTTATTTATCTATTTATTTATTTTTGGAGCGAGTGTCTGGCTATCGCCCAGAGTGCAGTGGTGTGATCTTGGCCCACTGCACCCTCTGCTTCCCAGGCTCAAGCCAGCCTCCCAACTCAGTCTCCCAGGTGGTTGGGACTACAGGCACATGCCACCACACTTAATTTTTATATTTTTTGCAGAGAAAGGGTCTCATTATGTTGCCCAGTCTAGTCTCAAACTCCTGAGCTCAAGCAATATGCCTACCTTGGCATCCCAAAGTGCAAGGATTCAGGCATGAGCTACTAAGCCCAGTCTGTTAGAACATCTACATGTGTAACCAAAAATTCCATATGTACACATTCAACCTGTGCCAACTTCTGTTCTAGGCATGAGAAAACAGCAATAAAAATGACTCTCCTGGAGGATGATCGGATAAAGTAATTACTGCTATATAAAAATAAACAGTGATCAGGCAGGGAGTGCTGGAGGGAGCATTGTGAACTAGGATGGGTGATCAAGAAAGCCTTCTTTAAGGAGGTGAACTTTAAATGGAAAACTAAATGATGAAAAGGAGCCAGGATGGTAAAGATCCACCTTCCAGGCAGAGGGAACAGACACTACAATAGTTCTGGAGTGGAAATTAGCTAGAAGCAGAGAGAGGCCTGTGTGACTGGCATGCAGTATGAAAGGCAAAGAGCCTTGAAGGATGAGGTTGTATAAGTGGGCAAGGAGTGGGCTAAGAATGTACTTGTAGGCCAAGATAAATGGTTGGATTTTCACTAACTAGAGTGAACAGGCATCGCAGGATTGCAAAGCAGAAATGTGACATTATGTGATTTGTTTTTAAAAGGTCATCATTGTATAAAAAATAGATTGCAGTCACATAGGGTTTAAGTGGGAGCAAAATAAAATCAAGAATTAGGAGCCTAACACATTCACAAACTAAAAAGGAATTATGCTGCCTTTGTTTTTCTAACATTAAATAACAGTAATGCTGATCAGAGAGAAGTGATTCAGTCCTCTGCTTGGCATTTCCTCTTTTCCGTTCATTCCCTCTTATTTATTAAGTCTGCAAAGATTTTCTAAGCACATTTTATGTTCGAGGCACTGATACTAATCAAGAGAACAAGATTATCCCCAGTGGTTTAGGCAGTTCTCCTGATCTCAGAAAATGCTAATGAAAGAGTCACTGAAAGGTTCCCAACATTCTATCGCAAGCAAGCTATATTGAATAGTTGTAATCAAATATTGTAAATCAGATATCATCTGATTCTAATTTCTATTAGTCTATGATAGTTCTATGTAAATTTTTAGGAATTTTTTTTTCAACAGCCAATTTCATTTTTGGAATAAAAATTATCAAAAAGTCATCTATCAAGAGAAGATACAAATCGTGTCTAACACTATATAAAGTAAACCCTTCACTGTAGCTAATATTACACTTTCTTACAGAAAATTTTATGTTGTGTGACAGTAGGTAATAAGTCTCTTATCAGTCAGCACTTCAGCAATATCCAGCATATGATTGATGGCCATAATTCTATAAATTCCTACTACCTTTGTAGCAGCAAAGCTTAAGTTACATTATTACCTTTGGGAAGTAATGTTCAGACAGAAATACAGAGACACAAATATGAGACACATTTTATTCACCCTACTAAAAACGTTTTTTAATGAAATCGCCATGAACAAATGGCAAAAATTTTATTAGTTTTTTCATAAGATCTTTTTTATCTTCTTCCTCAGATAATTTATCTGCTCCAGTGACTTTAGAATGCCTGAATCCATGCTATTAGTACAATCTTTAGTATAGAATCACTCTATAAATTTTATATTGGAATAAGGCAATTTGGTCTTTCAACCGTATGTATAATCTGCTTGAAATCTGTGAAGGAGTTGTGACATTATTGTTTATTCCGGTTGTATTCACAAGAGGAAAAAATAAAATTAGTTATTCCTCCTAATTCCCACATCTCATCACACAACATGTTCCCATCATTAATTGGATCATTAATGGAAGCAAATCCTATTCCAATATAAACTGAAGATCACTGCAATGGAAAATGTTAACTTCTTTTGATCTGCCAACATTAAGAAGGCTACAGTAAATATAAAAAACTGGACAGAAGATATTACTGCATCTAGAAGCTAGATTCTACCAACATATTTTGTTTTCTGCTAAATTTCATGAAACCTAGAAACACTGTGAAGCATTTTGTGAAAACATATTGGTCAATGGAGGCATTGGTCTATCATTGTAATGAACAAGATGACTAAGCCCTAAAACAGATTCAAGTTCTTTTGGGCCTCCTAGATCTCTAGGAGCTGCCCAAAACCTAGCAAGTTCAACCTAAAATATAATCAAAATAGAGCAGAAGTAGGTCCCTTGAGGCTGCCTATGTGTTTAAATGTAGATTCACCGTCTTAGCAACCCCAATCCCCCGGAGCCCACCTGCACAAATCACAACAGCATATACCCAGATGGTTTCGTCCTTCCAGCCAAGATCTACATAGTCACAGCAGAACAAACCTATATGGTTAGTCTGACTTGAAAGTCACCAGCAATGTTTGTAAATACAAAAAGAGGTCTAATAAATCTGTCAAGATGATTGAAACTACCAATCTTTACCAAAATGTCTCCAGTACCAAAGAGTAAAGATAAACTTGACCAGGCATACTTCATAATAGAGAGAAAGTCCCCAAAAGAATGGCACAGAAGACAAATGAGCATCAATGTGAATCACATGAAATATGGTTGCTGCTCCTAACATGCCTAGTTATTAGGGTTAAGATGGAGGAAGAAATGAAATGAGGTTATGAGATAAAGGCAACAGATACAGGAAAGCCAGACATAAAAAGTTTGGATTAAGATGATATGCAATATAATGGCTGCTGTCAAAGGTCATAGGAACATGTGGTATGGACCATGCTCACCTGTGCTCCAAAGTTGTTGAAAGATATTAGTAATCAGTTTCCAACTGCAATCTTCATTTTATAGTCTCACTAAACACAAGAAAATAAAAGATCAAAGGTAAGCATAGGTGGCAAGTACTTAAAAGCCATTTCCCCAATTTATACAGCAAATTGAGCAATTTATAACAATAAGGCATCCATAATTTATTTTTGGAATTCACTAAACTTGAATTATTTTCAAGTTCTGAGACTGTCACTTTGGAGTGAGATCCTAAACATACTAATAGAAGCTAATTTCTTAAAATAACATAGTTTTCCTTTTGGTCATTAGGTTTGTTTAGTTCAAATGTGAGTTTATTAAAGTTGGCTTAAAAGGTAAGTCATTAATTAGGGAAACTTGTAATTTGTAATTTTCAAAGATTTTTTTAAAAAAAACACTACTTACTTTTGAAATGCATCCAAAGCAATAACACTACTATGAAAGTAACAAATTCTCTGAGACCCCAAATTTGGCTAGATCTTGTATGATGGAATTTGAGATTTAGATCTGAAATGTAAGTAGGATGGCAAGATGCATCCTTACTCCTGTATCCACACACAATATCTGACAGAAATGTAGGGAATTCAGTTTAATATTTGAGCTGCACATGCTCTTAGGCTGCACAGTAGTAGAAACTACATAGAACATCTCTGACCTTTGGCTGTTTCCCCTGATGATGACAAACTTAAAATGAGAACCTGTTCTCATTAAATAAAAGGTTGATTGCTTTGGATCACAAAAAAGCAGAACTAAACAAAGTAATAGTTGAACAAAATAGCAATCTAGTGTATTAGCAGAGATTATGTGAAAGATGTAATTACTCTAGATTGTCTATACCAAACTAATGAAAGTGCTCCCTTCCATCTTATCTAATATATTCAACATACTGATCTCAGAGGGCATCCACCAGATTTCTCCTTCTATTAGAAGGAAAAGTCATTCATTCTAAAAGGATGGATTTATAAAGCCCTTTTAGGTATACTTATACACTGTCTTCTTATTTCTGAAATATAAAAAGAAAAAGGTTAGGACTTGCTTCAAAACAGATTTACATCACATTTCGCTCACTCTACATGCTAAAATTGTTTGATTTTTTTGTGGTTGATGTGATTACCTATTGGTCACTAGTTCTTTCCACTGAAATTGATGTGTATTCCTTACACTAACTGTGCATCTCAATATTACTAAGTTTGACATCATATTGAAATGGTGTTTCTATTAAGGAACTAGTCTATATAAGTTATTAATGTTCAGTTAAGATATTAGTTTGTCCTTCATTAAAATATTTTTGCCATGGTAATACATGATAATATTCCTTTTTTCTAGTTTTAAAAATAAAATAGGCCGGGCATGGTGGCTCATGCCTATAATCCCAGCACTTTGGAAGGCCGAGGCGGGTGGATCACGAGGTCAAGAGATCAAGACCATCCTGGTCAACATGGTGAAACCCCGTCTCTACTAAAAATACAAAAATTAGCTGGGCATGGTGGCATGCACCTGTAGTCCCAGTCACTTGGGAGGCTGAAGCAGGAGAATTGCTTGAACCCAGGAGGCAGAAGTTGTGGTGAAACGAGATCGCGCCATTGCACTCCAGCGTGGGTAACAAGAGCGAAACTCTGTCTCACAAAAAAAATAAAAATAAAACAATTTGAACAATGTTAATATTGGCATGTATATAAGCATTTTTACATTTATGTATCAAGTTATATGATATCTGAGAAGTTTAGACACTGGGCTTAACTCAACTGCTCAAAGTTCCATATAAACCTGAGAAGTAAAATTTGGCGATGTGAAAAACCGCCAATGCAATCCCCAGAATGAGTGCCTTTACAATTTTGTTAATAGATTTTTGGACTCAACCAGAACTGGAAATACGTACAACACTCAGGAATTACTTCCTAAAAGATATCATACTGACTTTGACCTTATCCTCTATGGAAATAGTTACGTTCTCCTCTACTCTCAATTATCCCAGTCTTTCACAATCATATCAAATGATTATCTGTCCCTTTTCTTTACCTGTAAACAGGTCCTTACCTCCAGAAGTAAAGAATATCCCTTTCTTCTTCCTCTAACTTTATAGGACAAATGTACTTCCACATGCCCCCATCTAAAGAAGCATATCATCTTACTTTATCACCAAGAGAAATGCTTTCCTTCATCCCATTACTCCCAGGCAGTAAACTGCTTGGGCCCAGCTTTGCAGCAGGGAGGAGGTAAGGAATATGGGAAAAAAATAGCGACAGGGCAAGAATTCTTTGCAGTGGTAATAGATGTGATAGGCACAGTAAATCACACTCATCACATGGCCCAAGATGCAGGTAACCATTTGAAGGACCATCTATTTGCTAACCCTCCCTAGAAGCCTTGTTAAGGATTTAGTCTAGTGATGAATTATCCAATCACCTGGGCAGATTAAGTATCTACCCTGAGGCTACTGACAGTGGGTAAGAGGAATTAATTTTTGGAAATACCACATTTATCTGTAAGAGAAAAAGCCTGTAATATCAGTTACATCTAGGTTCCCCATATAGTCCTATCTTATTGTTACTGTTTAAAGAATAGAACTCTACCCACAAATAAAAGAAAAAAAAACTGTCTTGTAGAAACATGTAGATGAAAATAATTTATTTGCCAATTTGCACTTAATTAACAATGTCATTTCAGTATCACATGTGTTCCCCTGCAACTCACAACTTCTCACTTTTTCAATGTATTTTTTTTCGAAATCTCCAAATCCTCTTTACAGAAAAACACAAAAAGAAATTGCTTTCAACTGTGGCTTCATTCCATATGTCTAAAAGTACTATGATTTTCCAGTTTTGGGTCTGGGAATATCCATGTTTATTCTTTTAAAAAATTAAGTAAAAATGAAAGAAAATTAATAACAAAATTGAATTACACTATGTCCCATTTTGTAGTTGCTGGAAAACTTCATATACAAATAGCTTTTATACAATCTCATTAATTCTTTTTCAATATGCTTTTCAGCTTAAATATGGACTAGTACTACAGAGACCCATCTTTCTATAGTTCAATTACTATCTCTACTTAAATTGTATGAAACTTTCATTTCTACTCAGAGAGAGAATGTGAGTCATTGTCAAAGCAGTATCTGTATAATGTCTGATGCTTAATGAGATGGGTTTGTGGTTTGAGGAATGCTGTTTATAACAGGGAGATTTAAAGTTGAGTTCTCCTGGACAACAGTGACTCAAACGATTTCCCAATTTACACAGAAGCATTAGTCATAAAGTGATAACTGGACCTTTCAATAACTAGGTCTTATCCTTTCCTTCTTATAGCTTCTATTAGATCTGCTATTTCTTAATTGCCAGAAGAAATAAACTTGGAATGCCTTTACTTTGTGCCAAATTTCCCTCAATATTTCCTAGTTACAGTAGCAAAACACAGTAATGTCTGGTTTTTCACAGCATGCAAGACCTTTGCCACAACACTAGTTTCCAGCTGCCTACCTGCCTTTACAGCCTTGATATTCTGTTCACTTAATTTTCATTTCTTCTCAGCCAAATTTTTTATGCTCGCCATCCGTTACAGGCCATTTTCCTCCATTCAACTTTATTAATCAGAAGCTAAATGAGGCCTCACCTTGAGCATACCTCCTAATCACATGCTGCTATGGCAACCAATCCTGTACAAATGCTTCAGTCCTTAAGGGTCATTATTGTGCATTCTTTCCAAGGGCCTGTCCCTCTAGCAAAAAAAAGATAAGTTGTTCTTGGATAATGTTGATTTTAATCTAGTTAGAGTAGGTAATACAGTAGGAGAAATAACCACATAATATGAACTGAGGAATATAAGACAGATTTTGAAAAAAAAAACAAAAAAAACATAACTTTAGGTTCTTCATACAAAGGGTTTTTTTTTTTTGTAATTTAAATATGCATAGTCTTGGGAGAGCTTGCTATAGACTGAATGTTTCTGACCCCCAGAAATTTATAGGTTGAAAACACTAATATCCAATGTGATGGTATTTGGATATGGGGAACCTTTGGAAGGAATTAGGTCATGAGAGTGACCTTATAAAAGGATGAATGCCCATCTAAGAGGAGACACGCGTGAGTCCACTTCCTCTCTCTGCTCTGTCATATGTTCTCTGTTTGCAAACCAACAATAGTGCCTTCAGCCAACAAGAACCTGTCCATGCTAGCACCCTGATCTCAGACTTCCATCTTCCAGAACCATGAGAAACAAATGTTTCTTGTTTAGCTATCCAGTCTGTTATAGTAGTGTGAAGTGACTAAGGCAGTTTAATTCAGCAAAGTAATCACATAATAAAGAAAGAGACATAAAACCTCTGTCTCCTCGACAGGCTTATAAAGATGCAAAGTATGAAAGGCACAATTAAATAGAAACAAGGTATACAATAAAATGAGGTAAAGCTCACTGAAAGCTAATTCTACCTAACTAAAACCTGGTCCTTTCCCGGAGAGTTGCTTTTTGTTCACAGACTATAAATAGTGTAAGTTAGACTGAACAATAACTAGTTTTGAATTACACTCTTTATTTTAATCATTCATTTTAAGTTTGTCTTTTCATGAGATGGTTTACAGCAGCTCCAGAATTTGTGTTATTTCCTTAGAGTCCAATGTTCATTATTAAAACTTCCACAAACCTCTTGGATAAAAAGATATCAGAGAAAAATATCTCAGTATAAGCATAATCATCTAAAAAAATTTCAGTCAATGAAATTACTTCTAGATGATGCTATCAGAATAATTTATTTTAAATAAAGAATGAAAGACTGTCAAATGTACCTCAGATTTTCACAAACTCTGTATCATACTTTATTTTACCTTTTTAACATGGTTTAAGATTTTTTTCATAGCTTTCATGATCTTTCGGACAAAGATAATATTTACATTATGAATTAGAATAAAATAGATTTATAAAGAAATGCATAGTGTGGATAGAAACTGGAAAAAAAGATGTTCATCAATTAGTAGTTTACCAAAGCATATCACAATTTGTAGGCCAAATTTTAGTATCTCTTTTTAGCATATACTTGAAATCTGTAACCAAAAATAGAAGCTTCAATAAGTTCCATAAGCCTTCCTTTTGGTTTTTATCTTAGGGATACCAGATGAAACTTGATTTTTGTTTTATAACAACTAAATTCATATTAGTAGTCTTGGGAAAATATAGCTCATAGTTCACATTTCTAAATAAAATTTAGAGCAAATATATTATAAAAGCCATACTTCAGAAGCTATTGGTAGCTCGGCACAGTGACTCATACCTGTAATCCTGCCATTTTGGGAGGCCTTGGAGGCAGATCACTTGAGGTCAGAAGTTCGAAACCATCCTGGCCAATCTGGTGAAACTCTGTCTCTAAAAAATACTCTGTCTATAAAAAATACTCTGTCTCTAAAAATACAAAAAAAAAAAAAAAAAATTAGCCAGGTGTGGTGGTGGGTGCCTGTAAGCCCAGCCATGCCTGTAAGCCCAGCCATCTGGAAGACTGAGACAGGAGAATCACTTGAACCTGGGAGGCAGAGGTTGCAGTGAGCTGAGATCACACCACTGCACTCCAGCCTAGGCAATATCTCAAAAAAAAAAAAGCTATTGGCTAATTTTGCAATTTTGCAAGAAAAATGTAGTGACATTTTACCAATACGATTTACAAAGAATATATACATAGCATCTATAGGATGGAAATCAGGATATTTGAGTAAGAGTAGAAACCAAGCCCCTTGTTCAGAATACAGGGAATTGTATTAGCATTTAGTCCCAATTTCTCACTAGTGTTGGCTTTTTTAAACTTTATAAAGTTTAAGAAATTTATAGATATTTTTCTCAATGACAAATACGAGCTGAAAAAGCTCAAGTGTATGATCTCGGACAAATTACTTAACCTCTCTCATTCACAGCTTGCTTCTAAAATTTTCTTTTCTCAATTCTGTACCCCAGAGGGTATATGCAGTCAATTTTGGAAATCACTGGTATAGTGAAAAGAAATAGACTTTAAAATGTAGTGCCTTCATGAGACTAAAAATACTACTCTCACAGAAGTATAGTTAAGAATCAATGAGATAATTACATAAATGTTTCTAGCATAGAGCCTAATGTGTGCATTAGAATTTCATAGGCTGAAAACCCTAATCCCCAGTGTGATGGTATTTGGGTACAGGGCACTTTGGAAGGAATTTCATAATGACAGTGGAAACCTTATGAAGGGATTAGTGCCCTTCCAAGAGGAGACACTTAGGCCTGATGAAGGCACTCAGTAAACAGTAACCATTCTCTTCTTTTTTCATTCAATTATTCAAACAACCTTTATTGACTAGTTGTAATAACTGGGTGCTGGATGCTGGGAATACAAAGGTACCATGGTACATTAAAGGAGCTTGTGGTTTCATGAAGAGACAGATATATAAACATAAGCAAGATAGTAAGAATATTATTCCTTCAACTAGTATTATCTGAGCACTGCTGTGAACCAGACATTGCCAACTTTTGAAGGTAAGACTTAATCCTAGTAGGAAAGGTTTCCAGTTATCAATTCTTTAATGAATCTAAGAGGATTAATGTTTTTCTTTTATTCATGCCAGTTTTGTGGAGTTTTAAGAAAAATTTTTATCTATATTTTCAAATTTATTAGTAAAAATTTACATATTTCTTTTCTGTTTTCAATTTGCTTGGTAAATTTTCCTCTATCCCTTTATTTTTGAGCCTATGTGTGTCCTTGCATATGAGATAGGTCTCTTGAAGACAGCATACCAATAGGTCTTGGTTCTTTAACCAGTTTGCCATTCTATGTTTTTTAATTGGGGCATTTAGGTCATTTACATTTAAGGTTAATATTGTTATGTGTGGATTTGATCCTGTTATCATGATGCTAGCTGGTTATTTTGCAGACTTGTTTATGTGGTTCTTCATAGTGTCACTGGTCTTTGTGCTTCAGTGTGTTTTTGTAGTGGCTGGTAATGTTTTATCCTTTCCATATTTAGTGCTTCCTTCAGGAGCTCTTGCAAGGCAGGTCTGATGGTAATGAATTCCCTTAGCATTTGCTTATCTGAAAAAGATCTTATTTCTTTTTCATGTATGAAGTTTAGTTTAGCCAGATACGAAATTCTGGGTTAGAAATTATTTTATTTAAGAATGTTGAATACTGGTCTTCAGTCTCTTCTGGCTTGTAGGGTTTTCACTGACAGGTCCACTGTTAATCTGATGTGCTTCTTTTGTAGGTGACCTAGCCTTTCTCTCTCACTGCCCTTAACATTTTTTCTTTCATTTTGACCTTAAAGAATCCAATGATTATGTGTCTTGGGGATGATCTTCTAGTGGAATATCTTACTGGAGTTCTCAGCACTTCCTGAATTTGAATGTTGGCCTGTCTAGTAGGCTGGGGAAATTCTCCTGGTCAATATCCTGAAGTATGTTTTCCAACTTGGTTCCATCCTCCCTGTATCTTTCAAGTAGCCCAGTTAGTTATAGATTCAGTCTTTTTACATAATCCCATATTACTGAAAGGTTTTGCTCATTCTTTTTTATTCTTTTTTCTCTATTCTTGTCTACCTGTCTTATTTCAGAAAGATAATCTTCAAGCTCAGAGATTATTTCCTTTGCTTGGTCTATTCTGCTATTAATACTTGTGATTGCATTGTAAAGTTCTTGTAGTGTATTTTTTATCTCTAGCAGGTCAGTTATTTTCCTCTCTAAACTGGATATTTTGGCGTTGGCTCCCATATTGTTTTATCATTCTTAGCTTCTTTACAATGGATTACAATATGCACCTGTAGCTTAGTAAAGTTCATTATTACTCACCTTCTGAAGCCTACTTCTGTTATTTCAGCCATCTCAGCCTCAGCCTGATTCTGAGCCCTTGCTGGAGAGATGTTGCAGTCAGTACTGCATTGAGTTTTCACCATTTTTGCATTGACTTTTTTCTTATCTTTGTGGGCTTATCTACCATCAATCTTTGAGGGTGCTGACCTTTGGATAGATTATTTGTGGGTTTGTTGTTGTTGTTTTCTGTTTGTTTTTCTTTTAACAGTCTGGCCACTCTTCTGTAGTGCTGCTGCAGTTTTCCGAGAGTCTACTCCAGACCCTAGTGGCCTTGACTTTTTCCTATACCTGGAGGTATCACCAGTGAAGTCTAAGAAACAACAAAAGTGGCAGCCTGCCCCTTCCCCTTAAAGCTCCATCCCAGGGGGTACTGACCTATTTCTGGCCCAAATGTGCCTATATGCGGTAGCTGGAGACCCTGGTTGGAGGTCTCACCCAGTCAGGAGGAATGGAATCAGGGACCCACGTAAAGAAGCAGTCTGCCTGCTTTTTGGTAGAGCAGTTGTGCTGTGTTGGGGATCCTCTCAGCCCCCAATCAATTAGAGCTCTCCAAGGCCCACAGGCTGGACTAGCTGAGAAGCCTGAACAGCCAAAGTGGCAGCCTGCCTTTGCCTCTCATACACCCCATCCCAGGGAGAAATTAGAACTCTGTAGACCCCATAGAATACAGATGGGGGTGGCCAGAGGACCTGGCTGGAAGGACCCACCCCAGAGGTGGAGTGAATCAGGGTCCCACTTAGAGAAGCAGTCTGGCCATGCCTTGACAAAACAGCTGTGTCATGGTGGGGAACGACCTCTGCCCCTGTTGGTGGCTTGGACTCTCCAATGCCTGCAGGCTGGAATGGCTGAGTCATCCAACCAACCCAGATGGTGACTCTCCCCTCCCTCCCAGGAAGAGATAAGAGCTCTGTCCCTAATATGTGCTGGCCACTGTGGCTGAAGGGCCTGGGTCAGGGGTCCTGCCCAGCAAGGAGGAATGGATTGGGGCCCTGCTTAAAGAAGCAGTCGGGCCACAATCTGGCAAAGCTGCTGTGCTGCTGGGGAGACCTTTCCTCCTCTGGACTATTTGGACCCTCCAAAGTCTGAGTGCTGGAATGCGTGAGTTGATCAAACAGCAGAGATGGTGCCTACCCCTCCCACTGGGGGCTCATTGGTCTCAGGCAGGCTACACCCTGTTGCCAATGGCTGGCTGGAATTCTAAGCCTATGGGTCTTGTGAGATGCCATGAAAGTGAGGCCTGCAGAATGAAACCGCTTAGCTCCCTGGCTCCCTGGATTCTGTCCCCTTCTTAGGGGTATGTGCGGACCTCCCACCTTGCCTGAGTTGCAGACACATTTGTGGGGATCCTGAAGCCACAGTATATATAAAGCTCCTGGGTCTTTGTACATGTCTGAACAGCTGCTCTGCCAAGACTCTGCACAGCTCTGTATGTTGGACCCAAGGTTCTGGTGGTGTGGGCTCACAAGGGATCTCCTGATCCATAGGTTGCAAAAATCCATGGGAGAAGTGTGGTTTCCCGTGGTCACACAATCAATCACTGCTTCCCTTGGCTGGGTTGGGGAGAGGTTTCCTTGATTCTGTGTTGCTCCCAGGTGGGCTGTTGCCCCACCCTGTTTTTCCTCATTCTCTGTGGTTGGAGTTGTTTCCCTAATCACTCCCAATGACAGAAGCTGGATATTTCCATTGAAAGTGCTATATTCACTTATCCCTTTCATTCCTCTATGTGAGTGCCACAGACTGCAGCTGCTTCTAATCGGCCATCTTGGCCCTCTGTCCCCATCTTTCATAGATGCTACCATCATGAAATCATCATGTAGAATCGTCCAGCCTGGGCCCTCTTCTGATTTTACTTCAGTCTGTTTGGCTTTTGGTTTCTTCACAGTTGAACTTGTCTCATTTGTACTTCCATTCATTCCTCACAAAACACTGATGAAGTCTTTCTTGGAAATAGTTGATATCAACTTAGCATACTTTCTAATAGAGCTTCCAGCTTCTTTAACCTTTTCATCAATGTTCTTTTGATGTTTCTGAACAGCATTAAATAATTGCACCATACCCCTCATTGCAATTCTCTGAAAATTTCTCTCCATTTTTTTGTCTTGGACAACATCTGGCTTTACTCTGCACATCATTTCCCACTCCAGCCTCTCATCACACTATTTTATTTTCTTTAGTCTTCCTTGCTTTAACTTTTCTTTTTCTTTGTCCAGCTCCTTCTTTCTACCTAGAATAGTAGGTTTACTTTCAGGAGGTTTTGTCAAGGATTTTAGCCATGGCATCTGCCCAGTCCGTATTAGTTCCAATATTTGATTCTGAATCATTTACATTTTCTTTGTCACAAGACTCAACAACATCCTCACTGTCAGCTTCTATTGCTTCATCATCAGAATAAAAGTGGCCCTTTTTGGCCAGGTGCGGTGGTTTACACCTGTAATCCCAGCACTTTGGGAGGCTGAGGCAGGTGGATCACCTGAAGTTGGAAGTTCAAGACCAGCCTAACCAACATGGAGAAACCCCATCTCTACTAAAAATACAAAATTAGCTGGGCATAGTGGCACATGCCTGTAATCCCAGCTACTCAGAAGGCTGAGGCAGGAGAATCACTTGAACCCAGGAGGCAGAGGTTGTGGTGAGACAAGATCACGCCACTGCACTCCAGCCTGAGCAACAAGAGCAAAACTCCATCTCAAAAAAAAAAAAAAAAAAAAGTGGTCCTTTTCCAATCCACAGCTTCCTATAGACCCTTTGCTAGTGTATGTGACCTCATCTTCCAGCTGCAATGCTATGGCTCCAGCTACCATTTTATCTTCTTCTTTGAGGACTTTTTCAGATTTTCCTCTGCACTGACATGTGAGTCCTGAATGCTGCTGCCATCTTTTTGTATTTCTGTCCTTCCTGGTTTTGATCCATTTTCACTGTTGTGCATGGATGGGTTAGATGGTTATTGAGTGACAGACATTAAACATTTTAAAAGATAATCTGAGAATCTGGGTGATTTCTCTTCCTCCAGTGAATTAACTTTTGCTTTTATCAAGTTATCAGGGTTAAGAAAAGTTTGCTTTAATCCAATCAGGAATTGAGATCATTTGAAACTCACTTTCAGTTCTTGCAAAGGGATAGTCTATTTCTGATTTACCCTTACTTAAGGATGCAGCTTTTGAAGGTCTTAACTGAAAAGACAGCCATATCTTGCTCCTTGACAAACTCTCAACTCCAAATTTCATTCCTCCATCTTCATAAAATGTAGAGAAGCTCTACTCAGCTTCTCATCCTTCCAATCACTGATTTCACTTTTGAAATCTGCAATTTCCTTGAGGGATAAAGCATCCCCAAATGCTGAACTCATTTTTGTTAGTTTCCCTCTTCTTTCAAGGCCTAGCTTAAAAATACTTGGTAGCTATCTGATGTCTTCATATAGGTGTTCTTTTCTTAATATTTTATCCAAATTTTATAATCATTCACAAAAGGAAAGTTGGTTTTAAATAACCTAGTCAACCACTAACAGAAATGGAAATTCCCTGACCCACGATCTTTTAATTTCATTTTTTAGTCCACCGTTTTTTTTGGCTACTCTCTTACTTCTATACTATGTCACTTAAATTTTCAATCTAAAAAAAAAAAGAAATCACTATCCTGACTATTGGTGTATTCACAATAGGCCTAAGCATCTTAGACTATGCATATCAAAAATGCAATCTGAAAAAAAAAAAAGAGAGAGAGGGAATCCAGCAAAAATATTTCAAATGTAGGACATCCAGAAGTGTTTGGCATCTCCCCAAGTTATCTCTTTTTTTGTTTGTTTGTTTTACTTTCTTTCTTAGAAAACTTACTATTGCGGGAATTCTGTATGACCTACCTGTTACTAGGATTTGGTGCTCTAGGGTTGTTGTGGGGGCTGACAGAGACCAGAGCTACCAATTACTACCTCTGCTAGTGATTTGACACAACCCCAAAGGCAGGCATTTTCAGTTGAACTATCTCACCATTTACAAAAAATTATAGCACTGGAATGAGTACTGTGTTTCCCTTTATGGTCAACAACTATTATTCAAGGGAAACAGAAAAACAGCCCTTGAAACACATTATATAAGCATAAAGTCTACTGGAAAGAAAACTTAACAAGTGGGAAAAAAGAGCAGAATGCACATGATACCTAGAGTGTTCTAATCCCACAGCATATAGTATCTGGCTGGGCACAGCTAGGTTCATTATGTAATATCCTAGGAAAAGAACCCTGTCTTTGTATCATGGTCAAGTAGCATAAGGGCAAAATAAACTCCAGATGGACTATGTAATAATGGGAGCTTGCTGGTTGAAGAAATGGTTGAAAATAAAGAGGAGTCTCCAGAGCTCAAAGCAAAGATTAATTACAGCAACAACATAGCAGGTGTCATTAGGAGACTTTGTTCTTCTTACATTGAACAGGTTTGATCCTCCTGCCAAGCCAACTTTGTATAAAGCCAAGAAAGAAACAGAAGAAATCAAAAGGTTAATCTTCAGGGCAATCCAAGAGAAAAAGGTTTCTCTTTCTCAGATTTTTAGCCCTAGTTGTACTATTATGTACATTATTTGAACTTAATAGACATTTGGCTTCCATGTGTCTCAATCTACTCATCAGTATCCTTGGGGATGATGAAAGAAGTGAAATTTGATAAATTTAATACCAGCTCTGATATTATGACAGTGTTTTTTAATTCTCTAAAATTCTCCATAAAGTAGCCCAAGATTTTAATGACACAACTTCCTCTCATGCACTAATCCACTTAGATCAGTAGATCTCAGCCCTGAGAATCTAAAAAGCCTTTTAAAAAAAATTATGTCAAGCACATATAAGTAATCAGAATAGTACACTAGCCCTCATTTAACTATCACCTGACTTCAATAATTATCAATATTTGGCCATTCTGTTTTAATCTATATCTTCAGTACTCCACACTCCTCCCACTCAGTTATTCTTTTTAACAGTTTTTTAGGTATAATTTACATGTATTGGAGCATAAAAATCTTAGTAGTGTAATTCTGACAAACAGATACAACTATTTAACTCAATCCTTATGACAAGACAGAATATTTCCACCTATCCAGAAAGTTCCTTATTTGGAACTGCTTTAAAATTTTATTAAAATGAAATCATATAATCTGCATTATTCTGTGTTCAGCTTTTTTGCTTAGCATAACATCTGTGGGATTTAGTCACGTATTTGTTTTCTGTCGCTGTGAAACTTACCACAAATTTAGCAGCTTTTAACGCAAGTTTATTATTTTGTAGTTCTATAGGTCAGAAGTCTAAGCACAGAATGGCTGGATTCTCTGCTTAGCGTACCACTGGCAGAAATCAAGGTGTCAGCAGAGGCTGCAAGTTCTCATCTGGGCTCAAGGTCTTCATCTAAGTTCACTAATTGTCAGAATTCAGGGGTTGTGGAGGTGTTGGGGAGGTTTGTAATTGTACAACTGAGGTCCTTTTTTTCTGCTAGGTCTTGGCCTAAGACCCTGATCAGCTCCTACAGGTCATCTGCAGTGTCTTGCCACATGACCCCAGAGGCAGTTTGCAATATAGTTGCTTGCTTTCTTCCAAGTCAATCAGAGCACATCTCTCTGAATTCCTCTCTTTTTTTTTTTTTTTTTTTTCTGTTGCCCAGGCTGGAGTGCAGTGGTGAGAATCTTGGCTCACTGCAACCTCTGCCTCCTGGGTTCAAGCGATTCTCCTGTCTCAACCTCTCGAGTAGTTGGGATTACAGGCTCCCAAAACCACGTCCAGCTAACTTTTGTATTTTTAGTAGAGACGGGATTTCACCATGTTGGTCAGGCTGGTCTCAAACTCCTGACTTCAGGTAATGTGCCCCCCTCAGCCTCCCAAAGTGCTGGCATTACAGGCATGAGCCACTGTGCCCAGCCCCAGCTCATCTTGTAAAGGACTCACTTAAGTCAGAGCTACCCATAATAATCTCTCTTTTGTCATTTAATGTAACATGATCACATGAATGATATGATTAATTTTGTGTGTCATCTTGATTGAGCTGTATCTAAGAAGGTGTTTTAAGCTTACACTAAATTTTCAAGAAAGTGGTTAATGTTTTTCAATTTTTTTTAGGCAATTTGCTCCAAGTAAGCATTCAAACTCCATACCTGTAAAGGTTTTCTTACAAAGTACTATTTAGTTAAAAAGGTAAATGATGTAGGAAGTACATGATAAGAAGAAACTACCACATTTTAAAATCCTTTGCCTTGAGCCTGGAAAGCTTAAGAATATGGGGGAAGTGGAGGGAAGTGTTTATATCTCTCAAAACATAGCTACAGCTGTTTTGAATCATAGAAGAGGTTTAAAAATGTTCTTAAAACTGAGCTCAGAATACCTAAAGAGAGGTTCCCTACACATTGAAAGGGGCATCTACCTTCTTCAAAACATAGTTTTCTAAGTTATTATATTATTTGGGTTTGTTTCAATGTGACTGATTTAATGTTTTAATGACAAAAGATAAGACTCTTTCTGCCTTTGAAAAATCCAAAATCCTCCATCATCTCAGCAGCTGTGTATGATTAAGAATGTAAATAGACTCAAGAGACTGATTCCATCTCCAGGTCCTCTGTTCATGAATCACCGACCCAGAGACATAATTTTAATGGAAATAGAATTTCTTTCTAAAGCAACAAATAAATCAACTTGCAGGAATACTGCCGCAAGACAACTCCTCTTTACCAGCTCTGTTGTACTGAACAAAACCAGGCTCCATTTTCTTTAAGACATTTATAACAGTTGACCTGTAGCCAGGAAAGGAGAATTTCTCTGTTTTTCATTTTCAGGGAAAATAAAAATATTAAGGTTGCCTCTCCAGTAATAGTAACTTAAACTTCAGGCCTTATTGTGGCAAGTGAAAAATCTTTTACTGAGGATGCAATATTTTTTATGGTGAAAGTAGACCTCATTACTTCAGGAGGTTCAAACAAAGATTGAGTTGACTGGCTCTGTTTACCTGGCCATCCTTGACCTGTGTTTGATTTAGAGATCAAGATGAAATCCCCTCTAATCTGGTGTTGTAAAGAAACTGTGATGTATTACTTAGCCAATTGTTTACTGCAAAGGACCCACTGCAAGTAAGTGAAGAATAATGCTAAATGAATACAAAACTCAAGTAAAAACAATAAGTTATCTGAAATCAGAGGCTCTAGCTGAAACTGAAGCTAAAGGCAAATTAATTCAGTCTCACAGACACTACTGTACTGTCCATTGTATATAAACCATAGTGCCTGGCCATACACTCAGTTTTGATTTTTGCCTTTCAGATGGTGTGATGTGGAAAGAAAATACGTACATGGCGTAAATATATAAATAGAGTTGCCATACTATATTCAAATTAGTCTCAAAAAAATCTGTGACTATTCATTCGTAATACTGGTCTGAAGACCCTAGGATATGAAGCATGAAAAGGAAGGCAACTCAGAGAATAAAATTCAGTGGCCATGGTGATTATTGATAGTCATGTTTTAGACTGGAATTTAATAAATATTAAAATAACAAATTATATGTACTAATGTATCTTTTTACCATCACCTTTACTTTATATCATCTTTCTAAATACTGGATAAAACCCATACAGGACAAATCACCATTGCTACTATTCTGTTGGTCTCATGTAGAACAGTGCCTGGTAGCGATGAAAGGCACTTTATTTAATATGAACACAATCAGTTAACCACATGCTGAGTTACTCAGATATATTTGTCAGTCTGTCAAATGTTTTGATATAATGAACTAAATTATTAATTCAACTGGTCCTCTTGACTTTGGTTGCAGAAATCTAGCCTGGAAATAAAGCAAAATGGAATAACAGGGTGTCCACAATCTGATTGTATAATTTGTGTAACTATATCCATTTACCTGAAAATGCACCCATTCATTACCTTATTTGAAGTTTTATTCACAAATTTTCCACTCTGCATTTATTCTTCTTTAGAGATATACTTTCTTCTCTTTTCTCTGAAAGTCACTGCTATGATTTTGTTTCAACAAAAAATTACACTCACAAAATGACACAGGATAGATTCTGCTCACAGAATTCTAGAAAAAGCCTGACATTTTATAGATTTATAAAAACCTACTCTTTTCTTTTTTAAGAGCTAGAATCTGGATCTGTTACCCAGAGATGAAGTACAGTGGCATGATCATAGCTCATTACAGCCTTAAATTCTTGAGTACAAGCAATCCTCCCACCTCAGCCTCCTGTGTAGCTGTGACTACAGGCACCAGACACCTCACTCAGCTTAAATCCACTCTTAATGCTAAGGCACATGCATTAAGTGCAGAAATGCAAGTCTCATTGTTCAATTAGTAGTATCTACAGTAGTTTGTAAGGAATTAATGAAATAAAAAAATTATTGTTAGTTTGTCATTAATACTTTCTGTTAGAACTCTTAGAAATGAGATTTAGATTTCTACTTCTAATTGGGAGACAAGATGGGAAAACTTCAATAATTGCATAAATTCATAATAAAACTACCACTTAATTTCTTAAAAACTATTCACTTAATTCTAAAAATGGAATTATTTTAATGGAAAAATTAAAATACAAGCTTTATAATACCTTTTTATAATATTGAATTTATTTGTGACAAATTAACCAATTATTTTTAAGTGGCTTTCCTAATGAAATTACTGAAGCTTTACTGTTTATATATGAAATCACTCAAGCAGACACGAAAACATAAACAATGTCATAATAGTTTTCCACCTACACCCAAACCACAGTTTGACGGAAACTTTAAAATGGAAAGTAGAGCACTTAGAATCTGTTTGCTTTATAATTATAATTCAGGCTGAAAAAATAAAGAGAAAGCTTGACATCATGCAGTAAATGGAAGAAAGCAATATGAAGCTATTCTCTTAACTTAGAAGTATGTTGTATTCTGTACATAAAATACTACAGGTCACACTTTCAATCAGAAGTAGAGGAATTTAACTTATTTTTATAAGATAGGAGAAAAGAGAGCTACTGAGTCATTTTCCTCAATGATACTGAAAGCTAGATAAAATAACATGGAATATTTTTTAACATAAGTTTCTACATACACACTTTGAAATTTGTTTTACTTTGAGAGGAAACTACTGCCTAATTAAATTACTTCCATTATATTTAATATATACTAAAGATATCATTTAGTCATCAAACTTGGCCATTAACAAAAGACAAATTATGCCATGTAATCCCAGAGCTTTCAGAGGCCAAGGTGGGAGGATTGCTGAAGGACAGGAGTTCAATACCAGCCTGTGCAACAGTGCAAGACCCCATCTCTACAAAAAATGAAAAAGAAAATTAGTCCGGCATGGTGATGCATACCTGTAGTCCTAGCTGCTTTGGAGTCCGAGGCAGGAGAGTTGCTTGAGCCCAGGAGTTGCAGGCTGCAATGAGCTATGATCACTCCATTGGACACTAGCCTGGTCGACAGAACGACAGTCTCTTAAAAAAAAAACAAAAGGAGAAAGAAAGGCCAGGTAATTATCAAATAATCTCTAATATAGTATTATAATCATATATCTGCCACATTTTTCATTAATGCTTTGTTTTTTAATCTAGAAGTTAAATATATGCACTGAGTGATTTGATATAAAGACAAATTCAAGAAGGCTTTTTCATGTTTAAATAACAAAGCGAAAATTATGTGAAGATATATGGAATTGCCTAAATTTTTAGTGAATCGATGTATTTTATAAATGCAATTAGAAGGTAACTCACTAACATTATGAATAACTAAATTATATAGTTTATTATATAGTCATGTATTATCCTCTTGAAGTAATATGTCAAAGTACTTTAAAATTACAATTATTGGAGATCGATCCAAGATGGCCGCTTAGGAGGAAGTCGGGATTGCAGCTCCGAGAGAAGGCACAGAGGGTGAGTGGATGCCGCATTTCCAGACGGACTTTTACTGCCCACAGACCAGGAGATTCACAGGAGGAAAAGCCCCACGGGTCGCCAGCACCGCTGGTTTGAGCGGAGTGGCCGCTCAGCCTACGCCCTGGAGCGGGGGGCAGTGGCTTCTTATGCAGAGCGAGAGAGACAGAGTTCCCTCTGAGCCAGAAAGGGGAGCTGAAGCAGGGAGCCAAGCCAGGAGACCCCCGGGCAAGGGAGCGCCACGAATCTCAGAGCCGCTGCTTCAGCTGACGCAGTGGCACACAGGGCAGTGGATTTTAACTGCCCACAGACCAGGAGATTCACAGGCGGAGAAGCTCCCCGGGTTCCCAGTGCCGCTGGTTGGACCGGAGCAGCCGCTCGGCCTGCACGGGGTGGGGGAGCAGCGGCTCCTTGAACAAAGTGAACGAGACTGTGTCCCCTCTGGGCCAGCAAGGGGAGCTGTGGCAAGGAGGCAAGCCAAGAGATTACCGGACAAAGAGGGCCCCTCTGGAAACACGGCTGAACCCGGGACGGTCCAGCTCTGTGGGGGAGGGGCGTCCTCCATCAGGAAACACCCTGCAGTTCCTGGGGCAATTTTCCGTAACCAAGACAACCCGCCACTACAGAGACTCCGTCACTACAGGGGCGGGCCAGCATAGCGGAAGCAGTTCTAACTACACCCACAGGACTGCAGGGAAGCTCACAGGGAAGCTGGGCGGAGCCCACAGCAGCTCAGTGAAGCCTCTGCAGGCTGAGTGTGACTAGACTGCCACCTTGTGGGCAGGGAAAACGGTAGCAACACAGCTGAAAAGCATAAAGTGCTAAACCCCTGGGCCAGAACACTTGGGGAAAAGAAAAGGGGGTTTATGAGTTCAGCTGCTGCAGACTTAAAATTACCAAAATCAGAAAGACAGCAACTACAAAGTCAATAGGCAGATAAATCCACAAAGATGGGAAGAAACCAGCGCAAAAAGGATGAAAACACCCAAAACCAGAACAGCTCTCACCCTACAAGGCAGCATAACTCCTCACCAGCACGGGAACAAGACTGGACGGAGAATGAGTGTGATGAAATGACAGAATCAGCTTTCAGAAAATGGATAATAAGAAACTTCTGTGAGCTAAAAGAACATGTTCTAACCCAATGCAAAGAAACTAAGAACCTTGAAAAAAGACTTGATGAAATGCTAACGAGAATGGACAACTTAGAGAGGAATATGAGTGAACTGATGGAGCTGAAAAACACAACACGAGAACTTCGCGAAGCATGTACAAGTTTCAACAGCAGAATTGACCAAGCAGAAGAAAGGATATCAGAAGTTGAAGATCAACTCAATGAAATAAAACGAGAAGGGAAGATTAGAGAAAACAAGGTAAAAAGGAATGAACAGAGTCAACAAGAAATATGGGACTACGTGAAAAGACCTAATCTACGTTTGATAGGTGTACCTGAATGTGACGAAGAGAATGCATCCAAGCTGGAAAATACTCTTCAAGATATTATCCAGGAAAACGTCCCCAACCTAGCAAGGCAGGCCAATATTCAAGTCCAGGAAATACAGAGAACACCACAAAGATATTCCTCTAGAAGAGCAACCCCAAGGCACATAATCATCAGATTCACCAGGGTTGAAATGAAGGAGAAAATACTAAGGGCAGCCAGAGAGAAAGGTCGGGTTACCCACAAAGGGAAACCCATCAGACTCACAGCAGATCTCTCAGCAGAAACCCTACAGGCCAGAAGAGAGTGGGGGCCGATATTCAACATCCTTAAAGAAAAGAACTTTCAACCCAGAATTTCATATCCAGCCAAACTAAGCTTCATAAGTGAAGGAAAAATAAAATCCTTTGTGAACAAGCAAGTACTCACAGATTTCATCACCACCAGACCAGCTTTACAAGAGCTCCTGAAGGAGACACTACACATAGAAAAAAACAACCAGCACCAGCCACTCCAAAAACGCACGAAATGGTAAAGAGCAGCAACACAATGAAGAATCTGCATCAACCAATGGGCAAAACAGCCAGCTAGCATCAAAATGACAGGACCAAACTCACACATAACAATATTAACCCTAAATGAAAATGGACTAAATGCCCCAATCAAAAGACACAGACTGGCAAATTGGATAAAAAGCCAAAACCCATCAGTGTGCTGTATCCAGGAAACCCACCTCACATGCAAGGATACACAAAGGCTCAAAATAAAGGGATGGAGGAAGATTTACCAAGCAAATGGAGAGCAAAAATAAGCAGGAGTTGCAATTCTCATCTCTGATAAAATAGACTTTAAAGCAACAAAGATCAAAAGAGACAAAGAAGGACATTACATAATGGTAAAAGGATCAATACAACAAGAAGAGCTAACGATCCTAAATATATATGCACCTAATACAGGAGCACCCAGATACATAAGGCAAGTTCTTAAAGACTTACAAAGAGACTTAGACTCCCACACATTAATACTGGGAGACTTCAACACACCATTGTCAATATTAGACAGATCAACGAGACAGAAAATTAATAAGGATATCCAGGACTTGAACTCAGACCTGGAACAAGCAAACCTAATAGATATTTACAGAACTCTCCAGCCCAAATCCACAGAATATACATTCTTCTCAGCACCACATCACACCTACTCTAAAATTGACCACATAATTGGAAGTAAATCACTCCTCAGCAAATGCAAAAGAACGGAAACCATAACAAACAGTCTCTCAGACCACAGTGCAATCAAGTTAGAACTCAGAATTCAGAAGCCAACCCAGAACTGCACATCCTCATGGAAATTGAACAACTTTCTCCTGAAAGTTGACTGGATAAACACTGAAATGAAGGCAGAAATAAAGATGTTCTTCGAAACCAACGAGAACGAAGACACCACATACCAGAATCTCTGGGACACATTTAAAGCAGTCTCTAGAGGAAAATATATAGCAATAAGTGCCCACATGAGAAGAAAGGAGAGAACTAAAATTGACACCCTATCATCAAAATTGAAAGAGCTAGAGGAGCAAGATCAAAAAAACTCAAAACCTAGCAGAAGACAAGAAATAACTAAGATCAAAGCAGAAATGAAGGCGATAGAGACACGAAAAACCCTACAAAAAATCAATAAATCCAGGAGCTGGTTTTTTGAAAAGATCAACAAAATAGACAGACCACTAGCCAAACTAATAAAAAAGAAAAGAGAGAATAACCAAATAGATGCAATAAAAAATGATAAAGGGGATATCACCACAGATGCCACAGAAATTCAAACCATCATCAGAGATTATTACAAACAACTCTATGCACATAAATTAGAAAACCTGGAAGAAATGGATAAATTCCTGGACAGTAGTCTCCTCCCATGCCTAAACCAGGAAGAAGTCGAAACCCTGAATAGACCAATAACAAGGTCTGAAGTCGAGGCAGCAATTAAGAGCCTACCACCCAAAAAAAGCCCAGGCCCAGATGGTTTCACAGCCGAATTCTACCAGACATACAAAGAGGAACTGGTACCATTCCTACTGAAACTATTCCAAATAATCCAAAAAGAGGGAATCCTTCCCAAATCATTTTATGAGACCAACATCATCCTAATACCAAAACCCGGCAGAGACTCAACAAGAAAAGAAAACTACAGGCCAATATCCATGATGAACATAGATGCAAATATCTTCAATAAAATACTGGCAAGCCGATTACAACAGCACATCAAAAAGCTTATCCACAATGATCAAGTAGGATTCATCCCAGGGATGCAAGGCTGGTTCAATATACGCAAGTCTATAAATGTAATTCACCACATAAACAGAACCAAAAACAAAAACCACATGATTATCTCAATTGATGCAGAGAAGGCCTTCGACAAAATTCAACAGCCCTTTATGCTAAAAACCCTCAATAAACTAGGTATCGATGGAACGTATCTCAAAATAATAAAAGCTATTTATGACAAACCGACAGCCAATATCATACTGAATGGGCAAAAACTGGAAGCATTCCCTTTGAAATCTGGCACTAGACAAGGATGCCCTCTCTCACCACTCCTATTCAATATAGTACTGGAAGTTCTAGCCAGAGCAATCAGGCAAGAAAAAGAAATAAAGGGTATTTGATTAGGAAAGGAGGAAGTCAAATTGTCTCTATTTGCAGACGACATGATTGTATATCTAGAAGACCCTATCACTTCAGCCCAAAATCTCCTGAAACTGATAAGCAACCTCAGCAAAGTCTCAGGATACAAAATCAATGTGCAAAAATCACAAGCATTCCTATACACCAATAACAGACTTAAAGAGAGCCAAATCAAGAACGAACTGCCATTCACAATTGCTACAAAGAGAATAAAATACCTAGGAATACAACTAACAAGGAACGTAAAGGACCTCTTCAAGGAGAACTACAAATCACTGCTCAACGAAATAAGAGAGGACACAAACAGATGGAGAAACATTCCATGTTCATGGTTAGGAAGAATTAATATCGTGAAAATGGCCATACTGCCCAAAGTAATTTACAGATTCAACGCTATCCCCATCAAGCTACCAATGACCTTCCTCACAGAACTGGAAAAAACCACCTTAAACTTCATATGGAACCAAAAGAGAGCCCGCATAGCCAAGTCAATTCTAAGCAAAAAGAACAAAGCGGGAGGCATCACACTACCGGACATCAAACTCTACTACAAGGCTACAGTAATCAAAACAGCATGGTACTGGTACCAAAACAGAGATATAGACCAATGGAACAGAACAGAGGCGTCGGAGGCGACACAACATATCTACAACCACCCGATCTTTGACAAACCTGAAAAAAACAATCAATGTTCAATAAGTGGTGTTGGGAAAACTGGCTAGCCATCTGCAGAAAGCAGAAACTGGACCCCTTCCTGACACCTTACACTAAAATTGACTCCAGATGGATTAAAGACATAAACATAAGACGTAACACCATAAAAACACTAGAAGGAAACCTAGGCAAAACCATTCAGGACATAGGTGTAGCCAAGGACTTTATGACCAAAACACCAAAAGCATTGGCAACAAAAGCCAAAATAGACAAATGGGACCTAATCAAACTCCACAGCTTCTGCACGGCAAAAGAAACAGTCAATAGAGTGAATCGGCAACCAACAGAATGGGAAAAAATTTTTGCAGCCTACCCGTCTGACAAAGGGCTGATATCCAGAATTTACAATGAACTAAAAAAGATTTACAAGAAAAAAACAAACAAGCCCATTCAAAAATGGGCAAAGGATATGAACAGATACTTTACAAAAGAAGACATACATGAGGCCAACAAACATATGAAAAAATGCTCATCATCACTGGTCATTAGAGAAATGCAAATCAAAACTACATTGAGACACCATCTCACGCCAGTTAGAATGGCGATCATTAAAAAATCTGGAGAAAACAGATGCTGGAGAGGATGTGGAGAAATAGGAACACTTTTACACTGTTGGTGGGAGTGTAAATTAGTTCAACCACTGTGGAAAACAGTGTGGCGATTCCTCAAGGACCTAGAAATAGAAATTCCATTTGACCCAGCAATCCCATTACTGGGCATATATCCAAAGGATTATAAATCGTTCTACTATAAGGACACATGCACACGAATGTTCATTGCAGCACAGTTTACAATAGCAAAGACCTGGAACCAACCCAAATGCCCATCGATGATAGACTGGACAGGAAAAATGTGGCACATATACACCATGGAATATTATGCAGCCATTAAAAAGGAGGAGTTCACATCCTTCGTAGGGACATGGATGAACCTGGAAAACATCATTCTCAGCAAACTGACACAAGAACACAAAATCAAACACCACATGTTCTCACTCATAGGCGGGTGTTGAACAAGGAGAACACATGGACACAGGGAGGGGAGCACTATACACGGGGGTCTGTTGGGGGGGACGGGGGATAGTGGGGGGGTGGGGTGTTGGGGAGGGATAGCCTGGGGAGAAATGCCAGATATAGGTGAAGGGGAGGGAGGCAGCAAATCATACTGCCACGTGTGCACCTGTGCAACAACCTTGCATGTTATTCACATGTACCCCAAAACCTAAAATGCAATAAAAAAAATAAAAAAATAAAAAAAATTATAATTATTAACTTTTAATTAAAGAACATTTTGCATTTTTATTTCCAACTCTTTAAGAATGACTAAATCTGGCCTCACCCATTCTTTCTATTCTCATCACCTAATTACTCCCTCCATGTGTCTGTAAGAAAACAGTATCAGAGTTGTTTTATGTTTCACAAACCCATCATACTAGTGCTCATTTCATTCTGCTACCTGGAAAATATCTTCCCCTTTACTGCCTAGAGAAATTCTCCTCCATCTTTAAATGATGATTTTAATAATATTGATGCCCAACTCCAGTATCACCTTCTCTGTAAAGTTTTCTTTATTTTCTCAGAAGTATAGATTGGCTTTTCTGTGCTGACAGAGATTTTTTTCTTTGCCAATATAATAAATTATGATTTGATGTCTATGTGCTTTAAGCCTAAGTTACAATTAATGTTCCTTAAGACTGGGACCTGTTTCAATCATCTGTTTTATTCTAGCACAGTACCTGAGATAGAATCTCAACAAATATCTTTTACAATTGAAAGGGAAGGGCAGAGCAAGGAAGAAAAGGAAAATAAGAAAGTAGTTATATATTCATTCTAATAATGCCACCTATTTTTTTTTTTTTTTGGAAAATTATAGGAAGCAAAAATCATCACATGGTTGGAAATCTATGAACTATCACCAATATAATTCAGATGTTGGTAGGCTTTCAAATTATTTCACGTATCAACACAGCATTTTAATATTTGGAACTATATAGTAAGAAGTTATATAGGTGTTGAATCAACATCTGACTATCACTGCAAGTCTTTGGGAAAATAGAGGTTCTGAGTTATTACTCAAATGATAATATTAATAACATCTTGTTTGATTTCTTTAAAAAACATACTATTAGGATGAACAGCTTTCTAATTAAAGAATAAACAGGCTGGGCGCGGTGGCTCACGCCTATAATCCCAACAATTTGGGAGGCCGAGGTGGGTGGATCACGAGGTCAAGAGATCGAGACCATCCTGGTCAACAAGGTGAAACCCCGTCTCTACTAAAAATACAAAAATTAGCTGGGCATGGTGGTGCGTGCCTGTAGTCCCAGCTACTCGGAAGGCTGAGGCAGAAGAATTGCTTGAACCCAGAAGGCAGAGGTTGTGGTGAACCGAGATCGCGCCATTGCACTCCAGCCTGGGTAACAAGAGCAAAACTCCGTCTCAAAAAAAAAAAGAATAGTTAAACAAAACTTGGCATTTATGGGAAAGAAAATCATACTGTTATTAAGAAAAGAGTTTTAAGTACTATCTAACATTTACTTCAAGCAATAGTTTCCCAGGAATGATTTGCTAGATACTAATGGGGTCAAAGACACTAGACAGTTCTCCAGAGGCCCTTTTCTATTGAAAGGGGCTTTCAAAATAGTGGGAGTGGAAAAAGAAGCTAGCGAACTGTTTCTTCACACACCAAATGCCTTCTCGGAGTACTAACATCTGTTTCAGTTTACATACTTTGAGTATGACTTTACACATGGAAATTAAACTTAGGCATCATGCCTAAGAAGAGGCCTGTCTGCAAAAGAACAACGTGTACCAGCTGGAATTTGTATAGGTCCACATTCTGCACAGCATAATATCCTGTGAGCCACCAATGACCCCAGTCCCAAAATCCAAATGTCACAAAGCATCATCCTAATGTTCATGAAATGTTTACAGTAGGGAGGGAAAAGACAGTGAGGAAGAGGAATGTGACTGAGAAACAATATGGAGGAGCTCTAGAATTTAAGATTCAAGAGATACTTTTGTACATAAAGACCATTAAAAATCCAAAGATCTTTTTGCAATTATTTATATTATGAAATTCTCAGTCTATAACATTCCACTAAGTTTATTTATTAGTTAGGCATTTATGATACTTTTCGATTCACTAACAGGGTAATTATAATCTCCAGTTGACAAGCAGAATGCAAATCTTCAAAAATAATGATGCACCTTTGCTGCCACCATGTGGTATATCTGTATTTTTGCAGTTGCAGCCTCAGTTTCTAAATAATAATTTCATTCAATTCTGAAGCCATCAACATCAGCTCAGATCTCTGGTATGAAAATACCATTAAAAACTTGAAGAATACAAGATCTTCTCCAATGTCATTTACATATCAATGAATCACCAATCAATTGATAGCAAACAGGAGCTAACAATGCAGGAAGCATTGTATTATGTTACCTAGAAAAACAATACATTGTCTTGTGCCCAAAGAGCACACATCTCTTAACATCTAAACAGAAAAATCAAGCACTAATATGCAATAACTCAAGAGTTATTGTGTAATTGGATGGCAGTGAGTGATAAAGAAAATTTCAAGTTCTCTAAGTGGAAAGTAGAAAGGTGCCTGAAAATCTTCATGGAAGAGAATGGAAAAGCTGTATGGCTGTTAGAAAGGAGTTTGATAGACAGTATGAAAGCAAGAAAGCATTTTAGGTAGAGTAATATTAAGTAAAAATCCAGATCTAGAATCTTTAATGAATGTTCAGAGAATCATTTTTATGTGAAGTTTATGAAGTCAAGACAAAGAAAATATATTAGAAAGATAGGTCAGGTCAATTTACGACAAGCCTTTATTGCCAGACCAAGAAGCCTGGATTTTAGCCTATAAGTCACGGTAAGCTATTGATTCAACATACAAATTTTTTCCCATTGTAGATATAATTCCTCTGTCACATGAACATCTATGAATGCATGTAAAAATAAGTTATTTCTCAAACAGAGAATACTCTAGCAGCTAGGATCCTCTAATCACTCACACCAAGTAAGTAATTTAAGGTTATAAGATCCTTGAAATCAAAGTCAACCAATGAATCACTGCCAAATGTCCAGGGAAGAAAATTAAATAAGTATTAAAAAGGATGATGATTGGGCCCAAGGAGATGTGAGATCTTCCTAATAGCCCACTGAGGTTTTCTGTTCTGAGAAGATAGGTGTGGATTGCAGGGAAGAAGAAGAATTTTAACAAGAAAAAGAAAAGAAATTTAGCCTCATGGGAACCTTTCACAACAGAGTATAATGTAATTTGTGTTAGGGAGGGACAGGATTCAGTAAAAAGGAATTAAGGGCCAAGACAGACACAAAGAAAGACTCAGATGTCCAGTTAACAATCCCAGCATTGAGTCCATTGATGAAAGATTCAAAAAGAAAAACAGCTTCCTGGGTGTAGTTTTTTTTTTTTAGATGGAGGAGTCTCGCTCTGTCACCCAGGCTGGAGTGAAGTGGCATGACCTCAGCTCACTGCAATCTCTGCTTCCTGGGTTCAAGAGATTCTCCTGCCTCAGGCTCCCAAGCAGCTGGAATTACAGGCACCCACCACCACGCCCAGCTAATTTTTGTATTTTTAGTTGA
This sequence comes from Aotus nancymaae, assembly GCF_030222135.1. Lineage (NCBI taxonomy): Eukaryota > Metazoa > Chordata > Mammalia > Primates > Aotidae > Aotus > Aotus nancymaae. The sequence goes on along the minus strand of NW_026988419.1, from coordinate 43,659,605 downwards.
GACAGGGTTTCACCATGTTGGCCAGGCTGGTCTTGAACTCCTAACCTCAGGTGATCTACCTGCCTCGGCCTCCCAAAGTGCTGGGATTACAGGAGTGAGCTACCATGCCCAGCCTTGTGTGCCACATTTTATTGGATGCTATATTGATTTATTTTCAAAAATGAAGTTACAGAGCACCATATGGAATAAGGAATCTCTAGAATGAAGTTCAAATAACAGCTCTTCAATCTTCACAAGTGTAAAATCAAGGGGGAAATTTAAATACAGTCCTCTTGAAGAAAAATAGTAATTATCGAAGAAGTACAGTAAAAATTCATATTGTAAATGAAAACATTTTTCTAATTGTAACATAATATGCACAGATGGTTCCTGTTCATTATTATAAAAACAGCTCTCTGCATTAATATTCAAAACAGCAATGCTCTTTTCTTTATTCTTGAACAGCTTTCAAACTGCTTCCTGGAACTCTAAAGACCCTAAGAATGTTTTCCTTCTAGGCTGGGCACAGTGGCTCACACCGGTAATCCTAGCACTTTGGGAGGCTGAGGTAGGCGAATCATTTTAGGTCAGGAGTTCAAGACCAGCCTGGCCAACATGGCAAACCCCATCTCTACTAAAAATACAAAAATTAGCCAAGTTTGGTGGTATGTGCCTGTAATCCCAGCTACTCGGAGGCTACAGCATGAGAACCACTTGAGCCTGGGAGACAGGTTGCAGTGAGCAGAAATCGCACCACTCCACTCCAGCCTAAGCAATAGAGCAAGACAAAAAAAGAATGTGTCCATTCTAGAGTCTTCTACTTAATGACTTTTCCTTAAGCAAAGGACATAACAGCATTAGATATTACCATCTTTTCTTTAATTCTTATATTTTGTGGATACATAAAATTCATAGGCATGTGGATACATAGGCAGAGCTTCCCCCATATGATAGAAAAGCAAATATCCAAATATTAGAATCAAAGAATAGCTAAGATATGAAATCAACCTAAGTATCCATAAACAGATGAATATAATTTTTTAAAGTGGTATATATGCACAATGAAATACTATTCAGCCATTAAAAAAAAAAGAATGAAATTCTGTCATTGGTAACAACGTGGATAAACCTGGAGGACATTATGCAAAGTGAAATAAAACAGGTGCAGAAAGACAAATGCCACATAATACAATTTGGATCTGTGTCCCCACCCAAATCTTATGTTGAAATGTAATCCTCAGTGCTGAAGGTGGGGCTCTGTGGGAGTTGCTTGAATCATGGGGGCAGTCTCTCATGAATGGTTTAGCACTATCTCCCTGGTGCTCTTCTCATGACAGAGTTCAAATGAGATCTAGTTGTTTAAAAGTGTGTAGCACCTCCATCCCCTTCTTGGGGGTCCTGCTCCTGCCATGTAAGATGCCTCACTCCCCCTTTGCCTTCTACTATAATTGCACATTTCCTAAGGCCTCCCCAAAATCTGAGTAGATGCCAGAATTATGCTTCCTGCACAGCCTTTGGAACCTGAGCCAAATAAACCTCTTTTCTTTATAAATTACCCAGTCTCAGATATTTCATTATAGTAGTGTGAGAACAGAGTAATACAGAATTGGTATTCGGAAGTGTGGCATTGCTATAAAGATACCTGATAATGTGTAAGTGACTTTGAAATTGGGTAATAGACAGGTTGGAAGAGTTTGGAGGGCTCAGAAGAAGACAGGAAGACAAAGGAAAGTTTGGAACTTCCTAGAGACTTGATAAGTTGTTATGACCCAAATGCTGATAGTGATATGGACAAGGAAGTCTAGACTGAGGAGGTCTCAGATAGACATTAGGAACTTACTAAGCTAAAGGGAAAAGTCAAGCTGGGAACTGCTTAGGGCCAACCTGCCTCCTATTCTATTCAAAATCACCCCTCTCACTGAGATAAATACATATCTAATTGCATCCTTTGGAGAGGATAATCAGAAACTCAGAAGAATGCAATCATTTGTCTCTTTTCTGCCTATAACCTGGAAGCCCCTCCCTACTTAAAGTCTTATCACCTTTGCTTTGAGTTTTCCCACCTTTTCAGATGGAACCAGTGTTCATCTTACATATGTTGATTGATGTCTCATGTCTCCCTAAAATGTATAAAGCCAAACTGTGTTCTATCCACATTGGGCACATGTCGTCAGGACCTCCTGAGGCTATGTCATAGGCATGTGTCCTCAACCTTGGCAAAATAAACTTTCTAAATTGGACAGATAGACTGGATATACTCAACAAAGAAAATGTGGCACCATGGAATACTATGCAGCCTTGAAAAAGTACAAGTTCATGTCCTTTGCAGGGACATGGATAAATCTGGAAACCATCATTCTCAGCAAACTGACACAAGAAGAGAAAACCAAACATCACGTGCTCTCACTCATAGGTTGGTGTTAAACAATGAGAACATGTGAACATAGGGAAAGGAACATCACACACTAGGGGTGGGGAGGTTGGGGTGGGATAACAAATAAAATAAAATAAAATAAAATAAATAAATAAGCTTTCTAAATTAACTGAGACCTGTCTCAGATTTTCAGGGTTCACAAACTGTAGTAAATTTCACTTTTGCTATGCTTTCACAAATAATCTGACTATATTGTGCTCTGCTCTAGAGCTATGTGGAACTTTGAACTCGAGCGGGATGATTTACTGTATCTGGCAGAAGAAATTTCTAAGCAACAAAACATTCCAGATGTTACCTGGCTACTTCTAACAATCTATACTTCTATGTATGAGCAAAGAAATGACCTAAAACTGGAACTTATATCTAAAAGGGAAGCAGAGTATAAAAGATTGAAAAATGTGCAGCCTTGCCATGTAGTACAAAAGAAAAGCCCATTTTCAGAGGAGGAATTCAAGCAGCCTGCAGAAATTTGCATGAGCAAAAGGAAAGCAAGTGCTGATAGTCAAGACAATGAGGGAAAGCCCTCAAAGGCAGAACTAAAAGGAAGGCAGGTGCTGATAGCTAAGACAATGGAGGAAAGACCTCAAAGGCATTTCAGAGACCCTCATGATAGCCCCTCCCATCACAGGCCCAGAGGTCTAGGAGAGAAGAATGGCTTCTTGGGCCAGGCCCAGGGCCCCTCTGTCCCTTGCAACCTCAGAAAACTGTTCCCTACATCCTAGCCACTCCAGCTCCAGCTCTAGCTCAAAGGGGCTCAGGTACACCTCAGGCTGCTGCTTCAGAGGGTGCTAGCAGTAAGCCTTGGTATCTTTCACATGGTGTAAAACCTGTAGGTGCACAGAGTGCAAGAGCTGAGATTTGGGAGCCTCTGCCTAGATTTCACAGGATGTGTGAATAGCCTGCATGTCCAGGCAGAAGCCAGTTGCAGGGGTGGAGCCCTCATGGAGAACCTCTACTAGGACAATGCAGAGGGAAAATGTGGGGTTGGAGCCCCCCACACAGAATCCCCACTGAGGCACTGCCTAGTGGAGCTATGAGAAGAGGATCACCATCCTCCAGACCCCAGAATTATAGCTCCACCAACAGCTTGCACCATGTATCTGGAAAAGCCACAGACACTCAATGCCAGCCCATGAGCAGCCACAGCAGGTGAACTCTGAAAAGCCACAGGGCCAGAGGTTCCCAAGACTCTGGGAGCCCACCTTTCTTGCACTAGCATGCCCTGAGTGTGAGACAAGGAGCTTTAATATTCAATGACTTTAAGCTCTCAAACCCCTGCTTGGGTTTCAGACTTATACAGGCCTGTAGACTCTTTCTTTTGGCCAATTTCTCCCTTGGAATGAGAGTAATTACCCAGTGCCTGCCCTGCTGGGTTTCAGCCTTCCATGGGACTTGTAGCCCCTTGGTTTTGGCCAATTTCTTACATTTGGAATGAAAGCATTTACCCAATGCCTCTACCCCTGCTGGAAGAAACTAACTTGTTTTTGATTTTACAGGCTTATAGGCAGAAGGAGCTAGTCCTGTCTCAGATGAGACTTTAGACTGTGGACTTTTGAGTTAATGCTGAAGTGAGTTAAGACTTTGGGCCATTGTTGGGAAGGCATGACTGTATTTTGAAATGTGAGAGGGGCATGAGATTTGGGAGAAGGCAAGGTGAAATGATACACTTTGGATGTGTGTCCCCACCCAAATCTCACATTGAAATGTAATCCCCAATGCTAGAAGTGGAGCCTGGTGGAAGGTGATTGAATCGTGGGGTAACTCTTAGGAATTATTTAGCACTATACCCCTAGTGCTATTCTCATGATAGTGTTCTCACCAGATCAGTATGTTTAAAAGTGTGGGCCAGGTACGGTGGCTCACGCCTGTAATCCCACCACTTTGGGAAGCCAAGGCAGGTGGATCACGAGGTCAGGAGTTTGAGACCAGCCTAGCCAACATAGTGAAACCCCATCTCTACTAAAATTACAAAAATTAGCTGAGTGCAGTGGCATGCGCCTGTAGTCCCAGCTACTAGGGAGGCTGAGGCAGGAGAATCGCTTGAATCTGGGAGGTAGAGGTTGCAGTGAGCCAAGACTGCACCACTGCACTCCAGCCTAGGTGACAGAGCAAGACTTCATCTCAAAAAAAAATTTTTTTTTAATTAGTCTGAAGCACTTCCTCCATCTCTCTCAGTCCTGCTTTTGCCAGACGGTGTGGTGATTCCTCAAAGATCTGAAACCAGAAATGCCATTTGACTCAGCAATCCCATTTCTGCATATATACCCAAAGGAATATAAATTGTTCTATTATAAAGGTACATGCACATGTACATTCACTGCAACACTGTTTACAATACTGAAGACATGTAATCAACCTAAACGCCCATCAATAATAGACTGGATAAAGAAAATATGGTACATACACACTATAGAATACTATGCAGCCAGAAAAAGGAACAAGATCATGTCCTTTGTAGGGACATGTATGGAGCTGGAAGCCATTATCCTCAGCAAACTAAACAGGAACAACAAAAAAACAAACATCACATGTTCTTACTTATAAGTGGGAGCTGAGTGATGAGAATACATGAACACATGGAGGGGTACAACACATACTGAGGCCTGTCGCAGGGGCAGCCAAATGGAGGGAACGCATCAGGAAGAATAGCTAATTTGATGCTGGGCTTAGTACCTAGGTGATGGATTCATCTGTTCAGCAAACCACCATGGCACATGTTTACCTATGTAGCAACCTGCATATCCTGCACATGTACCCTGGAACTTAAAATAAAAGTTGATTAAAAAAAAAAAAAAAAACAAAGTCTGAAAGGGATAGTGTTTGAAGCAGACAGTGCTGTGTTCCAAGATCAGCGCTACTGATTATAAGCAGAATGCTTATCATCTTACCCCAGATCAATGCTAATCAACTTACCCCAGATAAGTTAGCATCTAAGTCTCAGGTTTTTCATCTTTAAAACAGAAATACCACCTTCAGGGCTGTTGAGATAGACATGTATGAAGCATCAAGCATGTGGCTGGCCCATGGTAGGTACCAACTGAGAGCCATTCATATATAGAGCTGCCATTAAATTGTTTTTGAAAGTAGTACTTCTCAAACTTAAATATTCATAAGAATCACCTGTAGATCTTGCTAGAATGCAGATTCTGATCCCACATATCTGGGTAGGGCATGAGTTTCTGCATTTCTAACAAGCTCCCAGGTGACACTGCTGTTGCTGGTCCATGGACCACATTTTGTGCAGCAAGATTTCAAACCATTCTAAAATTTCGCCTTAGCCACTAGGTAAAAAGATCATACAATATTTTCACTAGAAAATATTAGGTTTAATGTATGGGTTTAATCACAGCCCAAACAGAAAAAGCATAATTATAACCATAAGAACTGTTGGCCTTAAATGGGACATAACCAGCTTGTGTTAATCATCACTAATAAACTTAACTGCCTGAGGTTCCCAGGGCAGAGGTATACAAGAGAGGAAGTGCAAAATGAAAAATATATAGGATAGATAAGGATTTCAGCAACATTGGAAACCTAAGAAAAGATAAAAATTGCACCATTATTAGGAAATAAAAAAAAAGAACAGAGCCCAAGCGCCTATCACTAAGTAATTCATGACATTATTATAAAATTAACGTAATCTGCTTGAAGATGTCTCCTATGCACATTATATACGGTAGTGGTGTGAAAGACTATACGTGATGTTTATTATCTGTTGAAGGGAACAGAAACATACATGAAGACACTAAGCAGTAAAAATGTGGCTAATCCTTCTTGCTCGTGGGAAAGTTTTTTTTTAATTTATTAAATTAAAATTAAAATTTTTAAAAAACAATTCTCAAAACTCAGCAATAAGAAGATAACCAATAAAGCAATGGGTCAAGGACTTGATGACTCTTTACCAAAGAGGATATATAGATGGGAAGTAAACACATAAAGTGATGCTTAACATTAGGGAAGTCAAAATTAAAACTACAATGAAATACCACTATCAACTCTAAAATTTAAAAAATTGATAATAGCAAGTCCTGACAAGGGTGTAAAGTAACTAAAACTTTCATATATTACCTATGGAAATGCAAAAATAGTACAGTAACTCTGGAAAAAAAAAATTTGGCAATTTCATAAATAAACATACACTTATTATTTGACTGAGCAATCCCATTTGCTGGTATTTATCCTAGAGAAAGAAAAGCTTATGTTCACACATAAACCTATATATGAATGTTTAGAGAAGTATTATTCATAATTTCCAAAATCTGGGGGTAAAATACATTCTTCAACAAATGAATGAATAAACTGTGAAATACCCATAAAATGGAATACCATTCAGCAATATAAAGCTGTGATGCACATAACATAAAAGAAATATGCTAAGTAAAAGAAGCTAGATCGAAAAAGTTACATACTATATGATACCATTTATATATGGCTTTCTGAAAAAGGCAAAACTCTAGGGATAGAGAACATATTAGTGGTTGCCAGGGGATAAGTCTTGGGGAAGGGAAAGAAGCACTAGGGAATTCTTTGGGGTGTTGGAATCCTTTTGTATCCTATTTGTGATGTTGGATACAATAATTTGTGCATCACAGATATCAAAGAAAGCAGATTTTATTGTATGTAAATTTTTTGTTGTTGTTGTTGTTGAGATGGAGTTTTGCTCTTGTCCAGACTGGAATGCAGTGGTGCAATCTTGGCTCACTACAACCTCTGCCTCCCAGGTTCAAGAGATTCTCCTGCCTCAGCCTCCCGAGTAGCTGGGATTACAGGCATGCACCACCATGCCCGGCCAATTTTGTATTTTTAGTAGATATGGGGCTTCGCCATGTTGGACAGGCTGGTTTTGAACTCCTGACCTCAAGTGATCCACCAGCCTCGGCCTCCCAGTGCTGGGATTACAGGTGTGAGCCACCATGCCCAGTCAATCGTATGTACATTTTTTAAACTAGCCTAATCATTTCACTTTTTAACAAAAACGCTACACTGTCTTCACTTTCAGAGTAAAAGCCAAAGCTGTTACAACGATCTAGGAGGCCCTATGAACTGGCCTCTTATTACCTTTCTGACCCCATCTTCTACCACTCTGACCTCTTCTTCTACACCCACTTGATGATTATTCTCCAGCCACACTGGCCTCTTGACTTATCTCGAACATGGAAAGGAATACTCTTTCTTCTGGCTGACTCATTCACCAAATAGCCCCATGCTTATTCACACCCTCAACTTTTCATGTCTTCATTTCAAATGTTGCCATCTCAGTAAGGCTTTCCCTGAAAACCCATTCTAAATGCGATCCCACCCTTAGACTCACTTTCTTTTCTACTTTGAGTTTCTCCTTAGCAATTAAAGCCATTAAAAGTATAGTATGTTTTTGTTTCTTTTGTAAGGTAAGGTCCAGTAAGACAAGGATTTTTGCTTACTGTTTTTCTCACTCCAGTATTCTCAGATCCTGAAAGAATGTCTGGCATACACTAGGCACTTAGTAAATATTTCCTGGATGAAAGATGCAAAATAAGTGTTTGTGGAAAATTCTTTTCCTTCCATGTATAGGCTATGCTCTTTCTTGCTATTCCCTTATTTCTTCTAACTGAAAGGAACATGAACTGTGAGCATAAGGACAAAACCAATATGGTTAAGGATAACAAATGGAAAGAACAAAGTAGAGAAAGCATAGGTCCCTGGTGGCATGAATGAACCACTGCACTAGCCCTATTCTGCCTACTTCAGCCTTGTTATATGATAAAAACAAGCCACTATTAAACAGCTGTAGGAAGCATTGGTTCCTTAAAAATTATGTTCCTTTAAAAATGAACATTGGTTCCTTAAAAAAAGAAATCAAAACACAAATTATTTATCTTTCTGGACTCTTCAGAAAATTATAACCCTGTGTAAAAATAATCCTTCCATAGGTTTATCAATCCAGCTAGTTTTTGTCCATAACGGGATTTCTGATTCTTTTCCGAAAAATTTAAAGTTACTATACATAACATACAACTGGTCACACTAATTTGAGTGAAAATCTATTTGTTTCTTGGCTTGGGTACTAAGTAAAAGCCTGTATCAGGTTACAAAGTACCCAACAAAGTCTTTAAAAGATATACTGTGTAGACATCAAGAAACTAAACAGGCCGGGCGCAGTGGCTCCCGCCTGTAATCCCAGCACTTTGGGAGGCCGAGGCAGACGGATCACGAAGTCAAAAGATCGAGACCATCCTGACCAACATGGTGAAACAATGTCTCTACTAAAAATACAAAAATTAGCTGGGCGTGGTGGAGCACGCCTGTAGTCCCAAGCTATTCGGGAGGCTGAAGCAGGAGAATTGCTTGAACCCGGGAGGTGGAGGTTGCAGTGAGCCGAGATCGTGCCACTGCACTCCAGCCAGGCGCCCGGCGACGGAACGAGACTTTGTCTCAAAAAAAAAAAAAAAAAAGAACAGCTTGAGATAAACCGAAATTATTAAATATCTTCCTTTTCTAGTTCTGGCTCCTCAAATAAAGTTTTGAGCACTTATAATAAACTAGACTTCTCAGTAAAAAGTAAATTTATCTCTGATTTTTACACTGATGCTGTCCCAGGATATATCCTGACCTTTGTGAGTATCCTATTTCTCCACAATAAATAAAAGTATGAGTATAATCATGTGTGGCTTAATGATGGGATATGTTCTAAGAAATGCATGTTAGGCGATTTCATCATTGTATTAACATCATAGAGTGTATTTACACAAACCTAGATGGTACAGCCGACTACACACCTAGGCTATGTTACAGCTGATTGCTCCTAGGCTACAAATCTGAACAGCATGTCACAGTACTCAATATTACAGGCAATTGTAACAGAATAGTATTTGTGTACCTAAACACAGAAAAGGTACAGTAAACACACAGTATTATAATCTTACGGAAACACCGTGTTATAAGCATTGACTGAAAGATCCTTATATGGCATGTGACTATACTTGTGACAAATCAAGGAGTGAAATCAAAATAGGCATCACAATATACAGGGTCCAAGTACGTGTAACTTTAAAAAGGAAAACTGAAGATAAACTGGCAAAGATGAACATCTTCGGATTTTAGGGGTTCCTAACCCACAGGCTCTATCCATTAATGTGAAAAGGTAAAACCAAGGCAACCAGAGAGCAGCGCCCTGAAATTTGGCGGGACTGGCAGAATGTCGGATTAGCCAGAGCAGCTACACTTAAAGATGGGGAAGATGCACCAGAATCCCGGAGTAGGAGCCAGATTCCCAAAGGAAGAAAGCCAGGCCCTAGGAGCTGTGGAGATTCTGTAGGAACCTACGCGATGCTTACAGGAACAGGAGAAAGGCTAATGACAGGAACAAAAACGCTGTACCATGAGGAGAATGCTACCTTTCCACCCAATAACTCAAGGCGGCGACGACCAAGAAACGCAGGGACCCGAGAGGCTTACGTCATCCTGCAGCGCCAGGATCACAGACACAAAAAAGCGACGCCTCCTGGGCGGGGGTTGTGGGCGGGTGGAGAAGATGACTGGAGGTCAGGTGGTGCATTGTGCGCCACCTTTCCCTTCTGGCGGAAAAAGCCAGAGTCAGGTTGACAAGGTCGGAAAGAAATATGTCCGTATTAAATAATTGTGTAGAGGTATATAATAAAAACTGATCGTCTTTGAGTCTCTGTTTTCCTTTCGCCTTTTCTTACAAGTGTCTTAGTTTGACCTTGCCCACACAAAAGATGGCTGCATAGGCGCTGCGTCCTACCATTGAGTCTCAGGTCTAGACGGGCCCGTGGGTGGGTTCTTTGGGCTGGGAACAGCCCTATTGCCGGATGAATATAGGAAGTTCAGGGCGGGACTAGCGATTAGCCATTCTGCGACTGCGCAAAGATGGTGGAGGAGAATATCCGCGTGGTTCGTTGCGGTGGCAGCGAATTGAACTTTAGGAGAGCTGTGTTCTCTGCGGATTCTAAGTATGGGGGGCACCGCGCTTTCTTGGCTGAGGGGCGGGGCGTGAGTTTCCCGAGGGTCGGGGAGAAGGAACTGTCAGTAGCGTTCGGACTCTCCCGCCGGCAGATAATCAGCTTCACGGAGAGCACGCGCGTGTGGGGGATCCCCAGGGTACCCGGAGGTCCGGTTAGTACTGCAAGTTCGAATGTTCCTCCCTCCCACCCGATTCCTGGACAGTTTACCTGCAGGTAGATTGAAAGCCCCTGGGGCAGGTCTCCGTGTCAAGGATCTGGAGGGTGCTCGGGCACCTGGAAAATGGTCCGGGCATGGATGTGATGGATGTATAAGCCACTACTTTAGCAGTACCTACTCTCTCGTACAGAATCATGTTTTGGAGTGACTAAAACCTAAAAGTATTCCTCTTTTCCTACCCACCCCTCACCCTTGAACCATAGAGCATAGTGGCAGTCTTTTTGGAGCTTTACATGAAAACAGATGTTAGATTCTTTATGAGATTAAAATACGCTAAGACTTGGTCTCTTTACTCAGTGTAGCTGGAAACCAAACCACTCCCTGGCTTCAGAATCCAAATCTTACATTATGAAACCTTTGTACGTTTCTTAATCTTTGCCTCAGTTGCTATCATCTGTAAACGGGGATAATATTTAGTTCATTTCACATGGTTATTGGGAGGATTAAATGCTTACAGACAAGGCCAGGTATTTAACGGCTCAGTGTATGTAGCTGTAATCATTATTGTTGTATTGTCAGGTTTTCAAATCACTTAAGGTAGAGTGACAAGTAATAAAAACAAAAAACCCTTTCTGTCTTATAAGAGTAGAGGTAGTATCTTATGAAAGGTTGTAGCCCTCACAATACTTTTGTTTGTTTGTTTTGGCGGGGGGTGGGTATACAGAGTCTCACTCTGTCACACAGAGTCTTAGTAGAGGTAGTATCTTATGAAAGTTTGCAGCCCTCACAATATTGTTTTTGTTTTTTTTTTTGGAGGGGGGCGGGTATACAGAGTCTCACTCTGTCACACAGGCTGGAGTGCAGAGGCTGGATCTCAGCTCACTGCAACCTCTGATCTGCCTCCGTGGTTCAAGCGATTCTGGTGCCTCGGCCTCTCGAGTAGCAAGATTTTATAGGCATGTGCTGCCACGCCCAGCGAATTTTTGCATTTTTAGTACAGAGGGGGTTTTACCTTGTTGGCCAGGCTGCTCTGGAACTTCTGGCCTCAAGTGATCTGCCTATCTGAACCTCCCAACGTGCGGCGATTACTGTGAGCCTCTGTGCCTGGCCAAACCCCACAATATTCTGCATATGAGTGTATGACAGTTAGTTGTTGATGGCAATGCATGTATGACTGAAAGAGCATTCATAAATTGCCTTAGAAGCCAAAAAAAAAAAATGAGTCCTTAGTCTTTGTTGACATTGATCTTGTGAATCAAAGGAAGAAACAGAGGCTGTCAAAGCTCTGCCACTTTGGACTCATATCCATGTAACCAGTTTCTTCCTCAATGTACTGTTTCTACACCTTATTTATTATAATGAGGTCCATTGTATGTTTCATTTGCTAAGCCCAACAATTCATTTTTCAAGTATTTGTCAACTATGTATTATGTATAACATGCTGCAATGACAAAAACTAAGATAATTTTAATATTGATCTTACCTTCAAGGAGCTTAGAGTCCAGTGAGTAAAAGGGATACTCAGTAACAAGTGTTGCATACTGTGATCCTGTAGGAAGGAGTTCATAAGAAGAGATTACTTCAAACTAAGAAGGATGGAGAATGTTGTTGAGCAAATGACATTTGTGCTAGGCCTAGGTGATATTTTAACTGGAGAATATGGACAGAAGACATTTCAGGTAGGGAGGACAGTGTAAGCAAGAAAGAAGTGATTTCTGTTGAACAGCCTGGTCCTGTTAGCTACCAGCCTGTTCAACAGAAGAACAGTATAGTAAGAATGGTATATATCAAGGGAGGTATTGGGAAATGAATTTGGAAAGGACACGTGCAGCAATTTGTTGGTTGTTGTTTGGATCAGAGAGAATGATTTTTTAATTCTTTAAGGGGACAGCAGTAATCAGTTGTAATCTGATTGTGTTTCTTCAATAATGTTAACCTGAAAACTGTAAAACTCCATGATACATGTTGGTGAGTAGAGAAACGAGAGCTGGATAGGCTGGTAATCTCAAAGTACAGTGATGGCATAGAAGAGGGAGTTACATAGTCAATTTTCCCTTCAGTAGTGGATCTTGTAGCACTGGCAAGAGTTTGCCTCACCAGTGATACTGGGGGATGGAATGCCAGGCAAACAAGCTTGAAATCTGGGGGCCTTGAAAACTGGGGGTATCGAGTCAGTGTATTACAGCATCGGGTATAAGAGATGGCAGGAAAAGACTCTGGAAGAATAGAAACCAGGGGTTAGAAGCCCAGTGCAGGCATTCAAGCAGGAAATCACTTTTGCCCAAACTAAGGAAATATTGAACATGGAGAAGAGAGACAGGGTTTTAGAGTGATTTCACAGTCAGTGTTAATGGGGAGATAGAGTTCAGTTCCGGGTCTGTTAACTCTAAGGTACCTGTAAAACAACCAGGTGGATATAGCTAGTAGTAGGCAGAAATTCAGGACTGAAATTTGGGGAACTTGGTCAAAATGTAGAGTTTTTTTTCTTTTTGTCATCGTCTATATATAAGCTAATACTTAAAACCAGTTCTCTAACAAATGAACAGGATTATAATGAACTCAGCAAAGATTTGAAGATAATCTACAAGGTACTATAAGGAATTGGCTGCCTTATACAAAGAGGAATAGGCAATTTTGTATTTTACCTCAAAATGCTTATTAAGAAAGCCAAAATAGTAAAATGACGGACTTGTGGAATTTTGGCAGCCTCCTCTTGAAAGTAGAACAAAAACTCTGTTCTGACTACTTTAGTGGTTTGTTGTGAGGGGCAAGTGGGTATTACATGAAAGTTTCTGGTGTTCTCACATTAGATATTACTGACTCTCAGTCCAGTTCCATTTGCATCCCAGTCCGCTGCATCCCCCAGTTATATAGTGCTATGAATTATTGCATTGGGGTTGCTAGGTGAGAGAAAACTGAAACAATGGGTCATCCTTGCCTTTCACATTCCTAAATTGCCCACAAGCTAGTGTCGCAAACTCAGTATTTTTCCCTTGCAGATCACTCTGAGTATTGCCGCTGTAACAATTTTCCTAAGTTGTTACTGTTATAACATTATTACTCTAACTCTTATTCCTACTCTTGCTCAGAACTCTGTAACAGTTTTTTGTTGCCTCCTTAACTGTAGTTCTTCTATGTGGCTTTCAGTCCCTTACCTGATACAGCTCAAGTCTTCTTACCCAACTGTTTCCTGATACTACCCATTATACATACTTTGCTTGTCAGATAAGTACATTCTCTGTGTCTTGTACATAATCATGCTATTTCCATGCTTTTACTTATGTTGCTGTTTTTTCTTCCTACCACTTAAATCGTACATCCTTCAGAGCCTAGTTTAAATCCTGGTTCCGGCTTGGAACATCCCTAATTTCTTACTTCTTCACTTTCTCAACAAAGATGAATCCTATGCGACAGGTGTTGTGGTTGGGTGCATTACACACCTTCCAGTCTACAAGGTTAAGGTATTATCCCTATTTAGTGAGTGCTTACTGTGTATGCTACATTGTTTCACTTAAACTTTATGAGAAAGTGTTATTTGCATTTTACAGTGGGTAATTGTAAGTGGAAATATGAAGTTTAAAGAGGTTAAGTAAATTCTCTAACATCATTCAGCTAATACATGATAAAGCTGGCATTTGAATCCATTTGTGTTTGACTTACTATTATTGTTTATAGTAAGTGAAAACATTGTCTCACTTCAAAGAACTCGCAGTATAGTAGAGGAGAAACATAGTACACAGACAGTCTTAATGCGTTATGGTAAGTTCTGTGATGGAGCTAAGCCCACCGTTGTGTAGAAGCACATTAGGACTGGTGCTGATCTAGAATGAGAAGATGAGGAAGGGCTTCCGGGAGAAAATTCTGAGCTGAATCTTAAAGCAGTAGTCAGAGTCCTAAGAAATAGGAAAGACCTGTCACTGATTGGAAGGTTCTAAGATGTGATAACTTATGTGGTATGCTGGATTGGGTTCTATTAACATAAAAAAGACATTAATGGAAAAAGTGAAGAACTCCAAATAAATTATATAGTTAATAGTCATGTACCAGTGTTAATATCTTAGTTTTGACTAATGTGCTGTGCTTATGTAAAGTGCTAACATTAGTGGAAACTAGGTGACATGTATACAGGAACTTTAATTCTTCTGTAAATCTAAAATTATTTCAAAATTAAAAGTTAAAAAATAAAAAGCTTACTCTTTAGAAATTAAAAAAAAAAGAAGTTAGAAAATCGTGTTCTATCCACATGTTCTCACTCATAACTGAGTATTGAATAATGAGAACACACGGACACAGGGAAGGGAACATCACACACTGGGGCCAGTTGTGGGGGTTGGAGGGGTAGGGAAGGAATAGAGGGAGTGGGAGCATTGGGGAGGGATAACATTAGGAGAAATACCTAATGTAGATGCCTGGTGGGTGGATGCACAAACCACCATGGCACGTGTATACCTATGTAACAAACCGGCACGTTCTGCACAGGTACCCCAGAACTTAAAGTATAATTTAAAAAAAAAAAAAAAAGCACTGTAAAACAAATACTCTGGTTGTATTCCCCTTTAAGTAAAAATTTTTGAAAAATCTGACTAGGTATATGTTTATTTACTTATAGTGACATACGTCTACTGCTACTGTGTTTATTAAAATGTCAAGAAAACTTAAGGCAAGCTTTGTACCTGACCAACTGTATGAGTTTGAGTCAGTGATTTAATGTTTCAGCCTAGAATTTCTCATCTGCAAATTGGAAATGATAATATATATTTCATATTGTATTGAAATAATTTGAGTAAATATTGCATTTAATGGGAACAACATAGCACTTGACCTCCACAAAAGTAAATAAAGTTACTTTAAAACTTAAAAAAAAAAAAACATGTTCTATGTAGATAGGAGAAAGTGCATAATCATGGAGAGAAATTTGACTTTGAGGGGTTGCATTTAAGTAATGAAGCCACTGTTCTTTGCTGAAAAATAAGAAGAGAGAAAATTCCTTTTTTCTGAGGAAGCTTATCAGAATCAATTAGGGAACATTTCTGGGCCAACAGTAGCCACCTACCCACTATGGTCTCAAGGAAGCCATGTCTAAAGGACCTCTTGATACTGATAGGGTGTATCTAGGGGGATGGGAGAAATTGTTGGAGTTGTGAACTACTTTAATAGAGCACAGTGTTAAGTGAAAAAGTAGTTCAAGTTAGACTAGTATCAGACTACCAGGAATTTGGATCATTTCCTAAAGGCAGAGGGAAAACATTGAAGGATTTTAACTTAATTTCATCTGTGGAAGTGATATGGTCAAATTTGCAAAATTAGTCTGGTGTGAGTGTGAAAGCTGTATTGAAGGACTGCACCTGGAGACTGTAGAAAGCCCTCAAGAGTGGTCCAGGCTGCAGATGTTAAGCCTCTGAACTGAAGTACTCATGGGAATTGAGAAGAGGGAGGCTGTATATCTCAAATGCTTTGTTGCTCATACATTCTTGATCTTATACCATTTCGTACAACCATGCCTCATGAATGATAGCACTTAAAAGATTCCATTGATTATAAGATGCATCCTAATTTCAAAGAGATGAACATGTAAAAATCAAGTATCTTAGAACTGATAAAACAGGATAGTAGTGGCCTCAGTTTGCAACAGATGTACTCTTAGTGTGTTGTAATACAGTAGCCCTCCTTTGTCCACAAGGGATATGTTCCAGGACCCCCAGTGGATTCCTAGAAACACAGATAGTACCAAACCCTATATATACTATATTTTTTCCTATACATACCTACATATGATAAAGTTTAAGTTATAAATTAAGCACAGAGATTAACATAATAACTAATAAAATAGAACAATTATAACAATATGTCAGTATCACTACTCTTACACTTTGGGGCTATTTTTAAGTAAAATAAGGGTTACTTGAACATAAGTACTGCAGTACAGCAATAGTGGATAGGATAACCTAGACAGTTTCTAAGCGACTAATGGGTGGGTTTGTCTACAGCAAAGAAAGCTGGAAAAAGGAATGATTCATGTCTCAGGTGGGACAAGAGGATTAATCACTATACTGAGAATGGCATACAGTTTTAAACTTATGAATTATAACTGTAGGTATATAAAGCCAGGGAAAATGAAACCATAAATAAGAGAATACTACTGTAGATATAATGGGCACAGAGCAAACATTTTTACTTGGAAGATACAAGATTTATATTTCTGAGCCTTGTTCCGTGATAATATCATGAAAACAGTCAAATAATGCCCCAACTTAACCACCTTTTGTAATTTAGTAGCCACTACTACATGAAAGAAATCCAGAAAGACAAAGCAAAGCCAGCCTTTCAGCAACAAGAAAAAAAATGGAATAAAGTCTTTGTATTTTTCTGTACAAGAGGCCTAGACCTCACCAACTGGAGCAGAACTTTGACTTGGCATTTGTAAGCCAGTGTTGCTAGTGAACCATGGAGATGTTGGGGACATGGAAAGACACTCCTGTTGGCAGTACTATTGAAGAGTAATAGTTGATAGTGACTAGCACAGTGTCTGCACCATTTAATGAGCAGGCAACTTGGTTATTAAGTTGGCTGTCTTTGCAGGATAATTTCATTTAAAGCCTTTGTCTGCCAACAGGCAAGAGATATGACATTGGCATCATTAATCTCTTCTGAGTTAGTGAACTGATTGGTCGTAGATGTCCCCATAGACAAAAGGCACACAAATTTGAATATTCAATTCTTAAACTATACTGAAAAAAACCTCTGTTGCATTTTTATCATGGACAATAAAAAGATCGTACTACTATTGAGTATGTGATATGATTTGGCTGTGTCCCCACCCAAACCTCATCTTGAATTGTAGCTCCCATAATTTCCATGTGTTGTTGGGGGGGACTCAGTTGGAGATAACTAATCATGGGGGCAGTTTCACCCATTCTGCTCTTGTGGTAGTGAATGAGTCTCATGAAAGCTCATAGATTTATAAAGGTGAGCTCCCCGCACAAGTTTTCTTTTTGCCTTCCACCATGTAAGACTCACCTTTCATCTTCTGCCATGAATGTGAAGCCTCCCCAGCCACATGGAACTGTAACTCCATTAAACCTCCTTCTGTTATGAATTACCCAGTCTCGGTTTTATCTTTTTTCAGCAGCATGAAAACAGACTAATAACAGTATGTGAAACTTGCTTTTCTTTCTTTTTTTTCCAGGTATATCTTCTGTGTCTCTGGAGACTTTGTTAAAGTTTACAGCACAGCTACAGAAGAGTGTGTACACATACTGCATGGGCACAGAAATCTGGTGACTGGAATTCAACTCAACCCCAACAACCATCTACAGGTGTCAAACAGTTTATAGCTGAATCGTTAAGAGTGGTTTTGTTCTTGACAGAAAAATTTGAGGGAAACCTTCCAGGTTATAAGTAAAATATTTGTTTATCTTCAGGTATAGGGTATTTTTCACTTACTAAACTACATTGCCCATAGTCTATTCTATGAACCATTTGTTCCACGGAATGCTAATAGGTGTTACTTGAGAAGGATGTTCTTGGCTGTATGAGTTTCTGAAATTCAGGGCTAGGCACAGTTAAATCTATTTCTTGATTGTAGGTCTTCTTAGGTCCCCTTACATGTATTGCAAATATCCAAAAGGGGTATGCAGTATTTGGTTTTTCTCAAACTTATTTGACTTGTGAACCATTTGGTTTCTGGGACACATTTTGAAAAGTGTTGGCCAGGAGGTATTGATTTGGTAGATCTGTTCCTTTAGAAGTGAGGCTCTGGCTTACTCTAGATGTTGCCTAGTCTTAAGACCAGTGTCTAGATGAGAACATTTCTTTGGTGAGTTGGTCAACCAGTTAGTTTCAAGACAAATTTGGGAATTTAATTTAGTCCAGACTTTGCCACTTCCCTAATAAAGTAGCCCTTGTTTCTCAGTATTCAAGAATTATGAAATGGTCATTTTAATTCTGTTCCTAAATTTTAGCAAATCTACTAAAATTTTATCTCAACAATATTTTGTTTTTGTTCTCATTTTTAATCAAATTCCATTTTTCTGGATTAGTCACAGCCAACTTGGAAGTTATTAAGTGAATTTGCATTACCTTTCACTCTTATTCCAAAGGAACTAAAGTAGCACCAATCTTTTCTTTCCAAAATTAAATGAGCTACTCCTAAAAATCAAAGTTAAGTAACTTTTCTGCAGGATCCAAGTACATATTTTATCCTTGCTGTCCTCTGAGGGTTTGACAAAAGTTTATCACTGTGTGTAGCATTTGAATGTTTTTAATAGCAAAAATATTTTGTTAAAATTGAAATTTGTGAAGCCCATATACTAAATTTTATAGCCAAAAAAAAAAGTATACACATTGCATAAAAGCTTTGTTTCAGGTTGACTGAAAGTTAAAATAAAATCAGATTTTATAACTTTCAGTAGATTTGGTTGAGGTGTGGGGGCAGCAATTCTGGACTTAGAAGTTACAGTATTTGTGTATTAACCATTGTTTTGACAGTTATTATGTTTTCACTTGTTACATTTTACTAGTCCTTATTTATGATTCTTATATACAGTCATTGGGATATAAATTTCCTAGTTAGTATAATTTTTTGACATGGATAGATAATATGGTTTTACTCCAACATTTTAAAATTTCTCTTCTCTATGTCTCTATGTGCAGAAATCCTAAAATTGCCACTTTCTTTAAAAATATTAAAATTCTTTGTAAACATTATAAGCAAAGTATTTTCCTGTAACGACGACAACAAAAAATCTAGCAGAAACTTAATAAAACTAAGTGCATTAGGACAAACATAAAGCTATGTGTTACTAAGGTCTTCTGGTACTACCAAAGTATGGTCCACAGTCCAGTGTCCTAAACCATTAGTTACCATTCTATATGACAGTACAGAAAGTGAGTGTCACAAAACACTTTGACATTGCCACAGCATCCTAGCACATTGTAATTTCTATTGTATTTTATGAAAGTATTGGTCCTTTACGAATTGGAAGAAATTTTTTTTACGCAGAATATTCTTAATCACTTGAGAGGCACTCTTTTAACACTGATAAGGTGGAAGGAGTTTGGCTAATAAAACTAAGTTCTGGCAGAAAGAGCAGCAAGCTCTTAAGTACTTTTTTTTGTTTGAGTCTCACTCTGCTGCCCAGGCTGGAGTATAGCAATGTGATCTCAGCTCACTGTACCCTCAGCTTCCCAAGTAGCTGGGATTACAGGATGTGCCACCACACCTAGCTAATTTTTGTGTTTTCACTAGAGATGGAGTTTCACCATATTGGCCAGGCTGGTCTCGAACTCCTGGCCTCAAGTGATACAGCTACCTGAGCCTCCCAAAGTGCTGAGATTATAGGTGGGACCCACTGTACCTAGGTGCTTTTCGTATCTCATTCACAACCTTACCATCTCACTCTTCAAGATAGAAGGTTGACTTTTTTCCTCTCTCTTTTACTTGAAACTTGAAATGGATGGATCTGCTTCTTGCAGAGAGCTATGAAAAGATTGCTTCACAGAAGCAATGTAAATGACTCTACCTCTTTAAGGTTAACAGTGAATTAATGAATAGAAAATGCCCCTGATCAGCATTATTCATTTGGTATCTTGATGAATTTCCTTTTTTTAAATCAATTTTGTACTGTTTTACCCTTTTAGCTGTATTCTTGTTCCCTTGATGGCACAATTAAACTGTGGGACTATATAGATGGCATCTTAATAAAGGTATGTGGATTAATCTTTATTTTTCCTTATGTGAAAATAAAAGGCAATGTAATATAATGGTAGATGTACTGTTACAAACATTTAAATCAATTTCCTAAACAAGTTACAGAATAACATCAAAAAAAAATTGACTACATAAAAATTTTCCACTTACAAAAAGACAAGTTAAAGCTGGGAGAAAATATTTACAGAAAATATTATTCCAAATATACAAAAATATTCCCAAAAACCAATAAGGAAAAACTAATAGCCTTGTAGGAGAAATTGGCATAAAGTAGGAATACGTAAATTCAAAGAAAAAGAAATACAAGTAGCCAATAAATATGAAGAGATGTTTAAACTCATTAATAAAGAAACAGAAATTAAAACAAATGACATAGTATTTACCCTGTAAGTTTAGCCAAATTGTAGATTGAAAAAAGTCTAGTGATAGGTAAAGTATAGAGAAACAGGTACTTTGTACACAATGAGAGTTAAAACTAAAATTAGTAAACACGTTTTGCTCCAGCAGTCTAACCTCTAACAATCTCTTGTTAAAATAATGGCCTGTACATGTAGTCCTTAAAACATTGTTTACGGCAGGAAAAAAGTTAAATATGACCTTGATATCAGTTAAAATTATGATATATTCATTCAATACAATACCATACAGCCATTAAAAAGAGTCAGATCTGTATATAGGAAACTTGAGAGGGTATTTAACAAATACAAAGCAGTTGTCTTCTGTAGGCCAGGTACTCTCCTTATGTTGGGAATACAGCAATGAGCAAAATAGATAAAAATCCCTGCCCTAATGGATCTTATGTTCTACTGGAGGGAACAGTCAGTAAACACTATGGTGCTCTTTATTTTTCAGACTTTCATAGTTGGATGTAAACTTCATGCCCTGTTTACTGTTGCCCAAGCTGAGGATTCTGTCTTTGTTACAGTAAATAAAGAAAAACCAGGTATAGTATAATTACTTACTATATATGGCATTGAGTGGCCTTTACATTTTACAATTCCTCAAAATATAACATTTGGTTTTAATCTAAAGCTAACAGTTTTTAGAGTGGGCATTTAAATTGCTTTTGTCATTATTGTGTTTATTAGGAGAGGCTTTGTATGAGTTCTGAAATATGCAGTGGGGGAAGGATTATTTTATATGTGGTTGTAATAATAGACTGCAAAGCTCAAATTTTAAATCTGCTTTGCAAAGGTGGATAGAATTTGTTTTCCTACTGAACTTAAATCTGTTTTTCTTCAGCATCACTATCATTTTATCCATCGTTGAACACTTCTTACTCTCTTGAGTCAGGGTAGGAAATGGCAAAGAAAATTGGTTGGTATTAAGAATAATAGTGTGACTAAGTTATTAATTACGTTTTCACTGACTTTGAAACATTGGTCCATTGAAACTGCTGTGCATCAGCATTGTAGGAATTTCTGGAATATTGTCAGTGATGACATAATTGTCCTTTATCATAGAATTTAATAAAACAGAACAGTGACATGAGGACACATCTAAAGAAATTTTCTGATCCCCAAATTCAAGAATGCCACCATACTCTGTGGTATCCTCCATGAAATATAGTTCTGTTCAGAATGAAGAATCCGAAGCAGCTTTAAGATGGTTAGTGGGGCCGGGCATGGTGGCTCACACCTGTAATCCCAGTGCTTTGGGAGCCCAAGGTAGGCGGAATGCTTAAGGTCAAGAGTTTGAGACCAGCCTAGGCAACATATACTACAACCCTGTCTCTAAAAAGAAAAATAAGTTAGACATGGTGGCTATAGTCCTAGCCACTCAGAGGCTGAGGTGGGAGGATCACTAAACCACCTCCAAAGGACATTTCAAAAAATGTTCTAGAGGTGGCAACGTTCTTAAAAATAATTAAGTCATCTTGCCAGATGACTACTTCAAACATAGCAGTCTTTTTAATGTTTAATTTCGGTTTTGTTTGTTGAATATGTAGATTCTTGGTAACGGTTCACATATGTACGAAAAATTCAGATTCCTATTCTTCCTCACTGGCAGTTGATCACTAGGTTTGGGATGTACTTTAGGAATTTGCGTTTTTAATATCATCCCAGATGATTCTTCTCATCGCTCATGTTTGGTAACAACCTCCTATACTCACTCCCTGATTCCTCAGTTGGAAAAGTAGTTACCAGTAGCTGTAGCAAAACTTTTTATCCATGATTCTAAACACCAAGTACACATAGGAATCATGCAAAGAACTTAAGTAATAAGATTCTATATGCTGGGGCCTAGTTGTTTACTAAAAAAGTTTCCCAGTTGTGTCTAATATGCAAGACAGGGTGGAAAACTACTGATCTAAAGTAAAGATCTTGCGTTGTAATCTAAATTCTTCTCATAAGGAGATCTATTATTAGTCTTCAGTACTTGGCATATAATGGGCACCCAGCATATGAAAATCTGGATTGCTGCTACATAAATGTCAGTCAGGCTTGAAAAGTTCCCCTGTGCTAGCTGCCTTGCTTACTGCACCACTGGCCTCTCATACTCAAATACAAAAACATATATTATATATGTATGTGTACCTTTTTGTGTTGTTCATGTTCCGCAGCCCAAAACCAGAGTCTCTGATAGAAAACTGAATAAATCATGTTGCAGTTACTTCTCTAATTTAAAAACAAATTAGCCTTTTATTTACATGTTATTTTTGATGGTATTATTTCTTGGCTAAGCGTCATATAGTCATTCCACACCTAATTAAGCACCCACCATGTGCTAGATGCTGGTATGGTTGCACAAAACAAAACACACAATAAGTCCCAATAGTAAACTGACTGGATCAGTTATATGACACAGTAAGATGAAAGGTGGTCTATAGAAAAATAAAGCAGGGGAGGGAAATGGGCAACATTGGAGGAGTAAATATTAAATAAGAGGAATAAGGGCTGTGCAGCTATATTGGAGAAGGGAGACAGGTGGGAGTGAGCCAGTGGAGAATAGATTATATGTAGCATTATAGGATATTGGAAGGACTTTTGCTTTTACTCTGAGTAAAAAAAAATACCTTAAGGAGATATTTTTTAAAGGGATATAAGAGAATAATATGCCAATATTACAGAAAAGGAGATTTTATCCTGTAAATATTATGGCAGACCCATCATAGATGGTATTTCTGAAAACTCTCAGATGGTTTATTGCTTTTGGCTACTTACTTCACCAACAGTCATATTCCTTTTCCATTTTAACATTCAACTTAGTACTTTGGAATGTAAAACGCACCAGTAAGACACAAGGTGATTTCTAGTTCTATATATTTGGGGCGTTTATGTACATGATTTATGGCATTAGACGTCCACTAAAACTCATTAATTCAAACAAAGAGTCTAACCTTAAATTATGTTTTGTTCAAGATTAGCCTAGAATTATTATTTTGGCATTGAATAAATTCTAGAGTACTGATTAGGAGTTTCACAGGGTAGGCATGGTGGCTCACGACTGTAATTGCAGTACTTTGGGAGGCAAGGTGGGCAGATACTTCAGGTCAGGAGTTTGAGACCAGCCTGGCCAACCCCATCTCTACTAAAAATACAAAAATGAACCAGGTTTGGTGGCACATGCCTGAAGTCCCAGCTAGTCGGGAGGCTGAGTCAGGAGAATCACTTGAACCTGGGCGGCAGAGGTTGCAGTGAGCCAAGACCACGCCACTGCACTCCAGCCTGGGCGACAGAATGAGAATTTGTGTCAAAAAAAAAAAAATTCATATGAATAAATGCACATGTTCGCTGTCTTTAGAGAAGCTTTATATTAATATAGCTTCCTTTGGCTAGATATATTTCAGCTGGTTTCAGTGAAACTGCCAAAATCATCAAGCCAGGAAGTAGAAGCCAAGGAGCTGTCCATTGTTTTGGATTACATAAACCAGTCACCCAAGTGCATTGCCTTTGGAAATGAGGTAAATTTTGTTTTGTTGGTTTTCTGTTTTGTACCTAAAATTTCTTTCCTGTAGTGTCTCTTCTGGGCATTTTATGTTACAGTGATTTTATATTCCCTTGAATTATTTTATTTTTATTAGTAACTAAGAAGTCTCTTCATTGCTTTAGCATGTATTTATGGTAATAGATTTTTTGGGATCATCCTTACTTTTGTGTATTCTGTCCTATTGCCTTTGTAAACTCTCTTAGACTATATATCTTTAGAAAATATGGCCTCTCTGTTCATAAATAACATGCCCATTATAGAAAATTTGGAAGTTACGGAAAAATATAATGAGGAAATAAAACCTATAATCTCACTAGTGATAATTGAAGAATCCGTTTCTAGGTTTTTTTCTTAACATTCATAAAATAACTTTTCCCAAAAAGAATTAAGATCAGAAGTCTTTTTATCTTTTTTTCACTTAACATTGCAGCATGTGTGTATACTAACATGTTTTCCATAAATAATAACTGATGTTTATATTGTGATTTATTTAGCCATTCCCTGTTAACAGTTACTTTACTCTTTTAAAATCAAATGCTATGAAAAGCCCTGGACATGACTGTAGGGGCATATTTCTTTAGCCTTTAGTTTTGTAGCATTATTTTGGCATTATTCTGAAAAAAGTTCATTTCTCAGAGTAAAATTTTTTAACATCATTAATGTCAGCGTTCTTCAGTGTTGTTAGTCATCAATTAAATACAAATTAAAGCCATAGCAACATACCACCTTAACATCCACTAGAATAGGTAATGTTGACAGAATATAGAGCAAAGTTAAATATATTTACCCAGCAATTCCGTTCCTACATAGAAATGAAAACATTAACACAAAATGATGT
Source organism: Aotus nancymaae (assembly GCF_030222135.1). Taxonomy (NCBI): domain Eukaryota; kingdom Metazoa; phylum Chordata; class Mammalia; order Primates; family Aotidae; genus Aotus; species Aotus nancymaae. The sequence continues at coordinate 43,634,597 of NW_026988419.1, read as the reverse complement.
GTACAAGAATGATTATTCATAGTAGCTCCAAAATGTAAATAACCCAAATATTCATCAGCAAGAGAATAAACAAATACGATATGTATTCATATTTGTTGAATATGGGATGCTGCTCAGCATTAAAAAGGAGCTAATGACACACATGAGAACATGGATGAAATTCAAAAAGATGATGGATGATGTTGAGCCACAGAGGCCAAGCACAAAATAGTGTATATTTTACCATTTTATTTACATGAAGTTCTATAGCAAGCAGAGAAATAAGCTGTGGTGATCTAAACAGATGGGTGAGGATGGGGACATTGAGGAATGACTGTAGAGAGGAAGAAGAGGGCATTTCTGAGGAAGAAAATTTTCTAGATCCTGATTGTCGCAGTAGTTATGTAGATATACATGTATGTCAAACATTGCATTTTGGTATATATAAATTATTCCTAATGGAAAAAAAAATTAAATCATTGCACTTTAAGCTTGAGAGTCTAGTTTTAGGATTTAGGACCTAAGTTCATCTTTTAATTTTCTATCATTGTTTTAGTAGTATGATTATTCTTTCTACAGCCAAAGTAGAATATATCGTTTTATATTAATATACTCTTATCAGCTGAACAAAGTTACTGTTAACTTTTGTTGGGAGGGGATGTTTCTTTTTAAGGAGTGTTGACTATATTTGTGAATGTTTATCTTCTCTTTGAAATACCAGGGAGTATATGTTGCTGCAGTACGGGACTTTTATTTGTCTGTTTATTTTTTCAAAAAGAAAACAACATCAAGGTAAGAATTCTTTTTTATTAACTTTATTTTATTCCCTCAAGAGTTTGTTATAATTTTATTTCTTCCTTACAGCTATAATCCAAGGCTATTCCTACTTTCATGTTACAAGAGATTGTCAGACCGTGAAGTATGGAGGTATAGTTTTTAACCATACCATTGGTCACCAAAACCTAGGAAGCTTTTTCCAGCCAAAAGCCCCATACACCTAAATTCTAGTCTGCATTCTTGGAGTCAAAGTTGGGTGTATTTTGACAAGATTTCACCATGTGATTCTCATTGCCATTTTAGAGATGTAGGAATGAATATAGGCTTTGGGATATGTAAGTTTAAATTGGATCAGATTTTTTAGTCCATTTAATCCCCAGTGCACCTCAATTTAACACATATTTAAAATGGAGATAATAGCTACCTAACAGAGGCATAATGATGAATAAGTTGACATATTTAGAGCAGCTAATGCTAAGCATTGAGTAGTTACTATTTGAAAGTAATAACCCCCTCTTCCCTTTTACCGTGCTAAGGTTGCTTTCTTTTTAATGTAATAAGGATCCTGACTTCTTCAGAGCCTGAAGATTGACAAGTATTCAGCCAAAGAATAGGAAATAGGCTAGATATTATAACAAGTATATTTATCTTTTTGGATTTGTCCCTTCAGATGCATTAGCCATTTGTCTCAGATCTAATGTCTTAGGTTTGATTATGCCTCATGCTAAAACTTAGGTTCAGTGAGAAATTTGAACAAGCTTTGCCCAGGCCAAAATAAATTGCTAAAAGGACTGTCTTGTCTTTACTTAAATGTCAGTGGCTTCCATAAATAAATTATTATGGTAGAATATTAGTTACGTGAAGTTTATATTGTATATTAATGTATGTTTACATAACAGAATGCTTAATTCTTAATCAAAATTTTCTTTTTAAAAAAAATCCTGCATTTATATTCATTGAATTTTGAGCTCTACAATTTTGGTCGCTATTGCTGGGAACTCTCTTCTACTTAACTACATTACCACTTACCAGGAGACTTTAACAATTAAGGGAAATTTTCTTTTTCTCCTAGGTTTACTTTATCATCATCAAGAAATAAGAAGCATGCTAAGAACAATTTTACATGTGTAGCATGTCACCCTAAGGAAGACTGCATAGCATCTGGTCACATGGATGGCAAAATTCGTCTTTGGTCAGTTTACTCATGAAGAGCATGGCAATCATTTATATACTGTTTTATGTTAGTCCTGCATAACAGGACTATCTCTAGGTCCAAGGAAACAGCCTCCCTTTCCTTTTTTGTGTGCTTTTCATTTCTTACTTACTGTTTTAGAATTTCTAACCTTGGGCTTGAGTAAAAAATTTCTTGTTGCTTATAATTATTTATTTTTGTTTGTTTGTTTGTTTGTTTGTTTTTTTGAGACAAAGTCTCTCTCTGTTACCAGGCTGGACTGCAGTGGAGCGATCTTGGCTCACTGCAGCCTCCGCCTCCTGGGTTCAAGCAATTCTCCTGCCTCAAGCCTCCTGAGTGGCTGGGATTATAGATGCACACCACCATGCCCAGCTAATTTTTGTATTTTTAGTAGAGACAGGGTTTCGCCATGTTGGCCAGGATGGTCTCGATCTCCTGACCTCGTGATCCGCCCACCTCGGCCTCCCAAAGTGCTAGGATTACAGGCATGAGCCACCACACCTGGCCCTATAATCATTTTATTGAAGAAAACTTTTTTTGTTTGCCGTTTTCCAAAAAGGAAAGACTGACAATAGTGAATATCTAGGAGAACGCCACATTTATAGAAGTCAGTCACTGGTTAAAAATAGAAAGTGTGCACATTAAGACCAGAAAGCTTCATATTATGATTTATTATATTTGGCATATATTATGTTTGTTATATTTGGCATGCTGTCATTTTCCTAACTTAAACCTATGGTCAAATTAAGAGTTTCATTTTTCTCCAACAGGAGGAATTTTTATGATGAAAAGAAATACACATATACATGTTTACATTGGCACCATGATATGGTTATGGATTTGGCTTTTTCAGTGACAGGTAAGTGCAGGTTTAATTATTAAAATGAACTTTTGAAGTATATTAATCAAATGTTTTAATTCACTATATTTATAGTTTGGAAGATTTAAAGCTGCATGGGCCAAATGAATTGCAAACATTGTGTATTACCCCTGCAGTTTGGGCTTTGCTCAGCACAGTAGACTTTAGGTTTTGAAGCCCTTCAAAGTTCTAAAGTATACATTTGTGATAAAAAATCTCTGTTGTTAACCTAAAGAACTTATTTAAATTATATGACTTTTTGAAGATACGTCTGCTACATAGCTAAGTGTGTGTGGTCCATAACCGTAGCTTATCAGATGCAAGTGACTATTCTAACACTTTACATCCATTATCTGATTTAATCATTGACCCCAGAAAATGAGTGGCATTATACCCATTTTACAGATAAAGGAAGTAGGATTTGGAGTCGATATTAACTTGCCAAACATCACATGTCAAGTAGGTGGGATCTGGACCTGGTTCTGATTTTAAAGCTCCTGTTTTTAACTGTTACATGGCCTTATTTAACATTCACTATTTTAAATTAATTTCAATCATTGTTTCATTTAAGCTGCATGACTTCTGTCACAGTTTTGTGTAGTGTAGCTATAGCGAGTAAAAATACCTTCAAAGTAAGATGGCCTTCAACAGAAATATGGAGAAGCACATCTTATCTTTGTTTACTTTTAGCGTCCTCACACCCATGTGGTGAAAGTTATGTCAGTTTATTGTGACTGGTCTTGTAAGAAGGTTACTACATACTAGAGAAGATTGTGTGCCTAAAAAATGAAAAGGCAGGAAAAGTGATTTTTCTTTCTACAGGTCTTCCTGGAGACTGACAGGACAAGTCTTAGATGATACCATGTGCTGTGGGATCCTTACAGGGTTACTTGGGTTTAATACCCAGAAGCCCCAGGAAATAGGAGGCACCTTCAGCCCAATTATGGTTTGCGGAGCAATGACTAGCATATGGAGGCAGGATCCAACCTGTCACTTAGAGTAACAACAGGAGTATAGTTGTGACGTGGGAGTTGAGACAGAAAAGGAAGAGGAATTCACCTAACCCTGCAGATAAAAAAATGTAGGTTATTCATTTGTATTCTCCACCCTCCTTCCCACTCCACACCCCTAAAATACTAGTGAGTGCTTGGTATCTATATGTACACATCTGTATATGTTCCAGACAGGGTCTTTTTTTTTTTTTTTTTTTTTTGAGACAAGGTCTCACTTTGTCACCCAGGCTGGAGTGCAGTGGCACTGTCTCAGCTCACTGCAACCTTGACTTCCTGGGCTCAAGCAGTCCTTCCCCCTCAGCCCCCTAAGTAGCTAGGACTACAGGCATGTACCACCGTGCCCAGCTAATTATTTGTATTTTTTGTAGAGACAGGGTTTCACCATGTTACCAGGCTAGTCTTGAACGCCTGACCTCAGGCAATCCTCCCGCTCCAGCCTCCCAAAGTACTGGGATTACAGGTGTGAGCCACCATGCCTGGCCAAGAGTTGAATTCTTGATGTTATATTTCAAGTGACATGAATATTTTTAAATGAGAAAATGATTACAGTATGTAGTTGTCAATGAAATGTCCTTACTGACTGTATAGATATGAGTTAATAGAAAAAAATAGCTATGTAAATGTAAAAGAAATAGATTTTAGTTGTTTTTGAAAATTAATGAGGCATATATGAACTGTATGCACAGCGTATTATATATGTGTATATATCAGATTAAACTTAATTTTGTTTGTGTCCATTACAACTTTACATACCTTTAGTCTTATGTTTAGCTAGATTTTATCAGTTTGCAGCTTTAGAAAATTTGATTAAAACCCCATTATAAATGAGCGATCTTTAAAACCAGTCGTTTTAGATTCATGAAAGAATGAAAAATGGTTATTTGATGGAATACTTTTGAGAAAACAGTCTAAAACAGTGTCCTAGGCAATGTTTATGTATCCATTTAGCCAGTAAGATAATCTCTTCCAGGGTTTTGTTTGTCTTCTAACCATTAAATTTAATTGACCACATTTGGCTGGTGGCTACCGTGTTGACAATACAGGTCTCAATCAAGTTGAGGAGAATTGATGTTTTTATAGTATTGAGTATTTTAGTCTCTAATCATAATAAATACTTTCCCGCTTTTTAGGTCTTCTTTGTCTCCGTGAGTTAGGATTTTTTTTCTGTAGGGTTCTCATCTATATTTTTCACCAGACATTTGATGGTCTTTTGATAGTATTTTTTATTTTATCTAATTGACTTGCTAGTTTTTAAAAATAAAATTGTTGTATATTTCTCTTACAATCAGCTGAATTTACTTATTCTAAAAGTTTATCTGCAAACTATTTTGGCTATGCCTTGATGTAGTCATGCTGTCTGTGAACACTGAAGTGATTATTTCCTTCTTTCCAATCCTTAAGTCTTTCTGGTTTCATTTCAGTGCACTAGGACATCCAGTTAATATTGAATGAAAACGGTAATAGTATTCTTAATAACAAAGGGAAAGTTTTCAATAGTTTAACTTTTAGTGTGGTGTTTGCTATAGTTGTTATTGAGGTACTCTTGATGAGATTCAAAAGGTCCTATCCATTTCTGAGTTTCTGATAGATGTTACCATGAATGGGTATAAAATTCTATCATTTGCTTTCTCTGCATCTATTCAGATAATCATGATTTTACTCCTTTCTTTCTGTAAATGGGGTTAATTACATTAATTTGTTTTTCAACTTTTAAAGTAATCTCTCATTCTTGCAGTAAACTCTGCGATGACAGGATATCCTATTAATATATCATTGGACTCAGTTTGCTAGTATTTTGTTTGAGAATTTATTTGTGATGAAATTGGCTTGTATTTTTTTATTTATATAATTTTTTTTGGTATAGTATTATGAGGATCTTGTGAAGCAAATTAGGAAGTGTCCTCTTTTCGTTACATGTAAACTCTTTTGGTTACATGTAAAATTGGTTTCTTTCTTTCTTAAATGTTAGAAAAATTTATTAGTGAAGCTAACTTGGCCTAAAAGATGTTTGTTTTTCCAGCTTTTCTAGTGGTCGACAGAAGAGTTGGTCAGCAACAAACTAATCAGATATCACTGGAAAAAAAATTCCTCAACCTGTGATCATTTGTCTTGAGAGTATATTAAAAGATATGAGGACACTTTTTATAGTTTTAAATTAGTTTATTTCTCTAATATGATAGGGAAAATAAATGTATTAATTATATTTTTCTTTCTCTCTTTTCCTCAAACACTGTCCTTTTAATTTCTTTGAATGGATGTGAAGGCAGCAGTCTGCTGAGTGGCGGTCATGAATCTGTACTTGTCGAGTGGCGCGATGCAATGGAGAAGAATAAGGAGTTTCTCCCCCGTTTAGGAGCTACTATTGAACATATCTCAGTCTCGCCTGCAGGAGATTTATTCTGTACTTCTCACTCTGATAATAGTAAGTCTAAGTTTTTTATTGTGAGAAAATATATAAACACCATAAATTATCTAGCATCTGTAGGGAACAAAGAAGAAAAACCTAAAACCTAGAGTAGTATAAGATGTAATGAGCCTTCTTTTCATTTCATTACTTCTACCCACAGGTATCACCAGAATTCAGCATTTTGAGAATTATTTTTATAAAATGGAAGGCTAAGTGTATTTGGTTATTGATGTGCCACTTACATTTTCAAAGTCTTTTAGTGTGGGATGACATGGGAAAGTAAAGGGAAGGTTTGGAAGAAGACATTGGTGCTTTCATAAACCTGGCATTTTCAAAAGAATACTGCAAGATTCTCTTTTGATACAGCCACTATCTCGGGGTGGGTGTCCTGTGGATTTGATACAAATAGAGGTAGTCTTGTAGTTCTCCAAAATTTTGTTCATCCAGTGACTACTCAGCCTAGACTAGGGTGTCTTTGTAAATCCGCTTCCTTTTCTTTCACAGAAGAACTTAACTGTGAGCAAGCCATTTAGTGGCAAGACTCCAACAGAAAAGCCCCTATCCCACTTCTGGATTTTCAACTAAATCACAAAATATATTCCCTGATTTTCTAGTAGTACTCTGAGTTAATTGAACTTAATGGGTTGTTTTATATTCTGGTATATTTCAGAACGATATAAACTCAACTGACTCCTTCACCTTGAAGCTCTAACCCAGGGGTGTCCAATCTTTTGGCTTCCCTGAGCCACATTGGAAGAATTGTCTTGGGCCAGACATAAAGTACAGTAACAATAACGATAGCTGATGAGCTAAAAATAATAATAATGTTTCAGAAAGTTTATGATTTGTGTTGGGCCGCATAAAAAGCCACCCTGAGGCACAGGTTGGACAAGCTTTCTCTAATCTATTGATATTTAAATGCCTATTTTTCTCTACCCACAGAGATCATGATTATTCACCGAAATCTTGAGGCATCTGCAGTAATTCAAGGCCTAGTAAAAGGTATTGCAGAACTCAGTAGATTTGGAATCATGTACATTTTAAAGAGTACATATTTCTCTGATTTCACCTTTATTTGTCACTTCTGCAGATAGGAGTATCTTCACTGGTTTGATGATTGATCCAAGAACTAAAGCTTTGGTTTTAAATGGAAAACCTGGCCACCTGCAGTTTTATTCTCTCCAGAGTGATAAACAGTTATACAATGTAAGATTTTTATCCATTAGCCTTAAAACTGATCAAAGCTCTTTACACCACCACTGGAGTCAAGCAGTTTCTTAAGTAGCTTTTAAAACAAGATCCTGTGCATATGTTTACTTGAACGTAGAATTATCTGTGGTTACTTAGTTCAGTTGTTAAGAGCATAATTCCATTGAGGCCGCAGTTGCAGATTACACGTAAACCAGTTGGCACTCATACACTTGCTGTCTACATTTTGTTTCAGAATGCCCTCCTCTTAGCTATGCCATACATCTGTGCCTTTGAGTCATAAGGATAAGGAGACGAAAATAGGTAGATTGACAGTACAAATTTGTATCTGCTTTGTGGTGAAACACTATCTATTCACATAATGAAGATAAAATTTTCAGTGTAAAGAGGAACACTTCTTCCAGTCCTGTTAAGTGCAATCCAGATGTCTTATGCCCCACAGGACTCTTTACAGGTCTCTGTCATAGCAACTGTGACACTAGCTCTTTCTTTCCATGGCCTTTAGACCCCTCAAAAAAGGAAGTATATTAATCTTTTTATGCTTATCTCAAGTACAATGCCTGTAAATTGTAGGCATTTAGTACACATAATAGTAGGCATTTTATTTACTTAGTATAGGCAAGGAAATGAGATTTTTTAAAACAACTATAAATAAGTGCTAGCCTACTTACGTTAGTTGTCTTTTTTCATTTCTTGAAGATGGTAGATTTATTTCTGTTCTGCTTGTTTCTAGTGATGGAGAATCTGGCCTTGAGATTATGTAAAGCTGTTTGTTCTTAGAAACAAAAGAAAAGCATGACTATGAATTAATGGTTCTGTTGTATCATATAGTGCATGTTAGTAATCTCTAATATTCAAGGTCATTGAATAATTACCACCAAATTGATGCTATGTAATGTAATCCTTTTTTTTTTTTTTTTTTTTTTTTTTTTTGAGATGGAGTTTCGCTCTTGTTACCCAGGCTGGAGTGCAATGGCACGATCTCGGCTCACCGCAACCTCCACCTCCTGGGTTCAGGCAATTCTCCTGCCTCAGCCTCCTGAGTAGCTGGGATTACAGGCATGCGCCACCATGCCCAGCTAATTTTTTGTATTTTTAGTAGAGACGGGGTTTCACCATGTTGAACAGGATGGTCTCGATCTCTTGACTTCGTGATCCACCCGCCTCGGCCTCCCAAAGTGCTGGGATTACAGGCGTGAGCCACCGCACCCGGCGTGATCCCTTTTTAATAGCAATTTTGCTGTCCATAGTAACAGTTAGTTCATTATTACCTTTAAAAATCCATTACTTAAATAGATTACAGAAGTTGTCTTGGATGTAGTTAATGATCATTCCTCGAATGCTGTAACATTTGTATATTTACGTTAATAAGCATTTTGGTTTTTTGTGTTTTTACTCATCAGTTAGATATTATGCAGCAAGAATATATTAATGATTATGGTCTGATCCAAATTGAACTAACAAAGGCTGCATTTGGCTGCTTTGGTAACTGGCTTGCAACAGTGGAACAGCGGCAAGAAAAGGAAACTGAGCTTGAATTGCAAATGAAACTGTGGATGTATTCTAAGAAAACACAAGGGTAATACTATCTGTGTAGCCACTTCTTAATTTCAGAGTATAAAATATTTCACTTCTTATTTTATGGTTTCAATTGTCAGTCTTGAAGATGTTTCATCTTGACAAGCTTTAGATTTAGAGATATGGGAGAAGTGTTACTCTAATAAAACCTTTAAGCTTTCTGCTCTGAGAAAGCATCGGTGTCCTCTAAGTCATAATGTCATCTCATAATGAATAAAGAAACCTGGAAAAGTGACACCTCCTCAAGGGCATAATACCGAATTCTAGGCAAATCCAGGATTAGAATCCAGATGTTCCCTTGCTCTTCCATTAACATCATACTGCCTTTGGCAAAGAGGGAGTGTAGGTGGAAGTGTAGTATAGCATAGCATGGATGTTGTAATTAGAAAAGGAATCCATTCTTGCACTGTTGGCTATAATAACCACTTATCAAATCTTTGCTATGTGCCAAGAACTTGGCTTAGAGCTTTGTACCCATTGTCCTACTCTTCAAAAGAACACTGTAACATAAGCCTGTTGTCTACATTTTATAGGTGAAGAAACAGGCCCAGAGAGATTAAGTGGTTGTCCCTAGCCACTTTTTTTTTTTTTTTTTTTGGTTTGTTTTTTGAGATGGAGTCTCACTCTGTCTCCCAGGCTGGAGTGCAGTGGTGCAATCTTGGCTCACTGCAACCTCCGCCTCCCAGGTTCATGCGATTCTTCTGCCTCAGCCTCCCAAGTAGCTGAGACTACAGGCATGCACCACCATGCCTGGCTAACTTTTTGTGTTTTTTTTTTAATAGAGACAGGGTTTCACCATGTTAGCCAGGATGGTCCCAATCTCCTGACCTTGTGATCCGCCCGCCTCGGCCTTCCAAAGTGTTGGGATTACAGACGTGAGCCACTGCATCTGGCCGTCACTGTTCTTATAACTTCTGTTTTTTTTTAAATCACAGCCCCATGCTGCCTTGATGTTCTTTTAAGAACACAGTCCTAGTTATCTTTCACTCACAACATTGCCCTCTAAGCTCAAAACAAGCTTTAAGAGGTCATTTAGGTGGCTGAAAATAGTAAATAATGACCGGCCAGTTTGACTAAGTAGTTTTCTTTCTGTATTTCCTTGCCCCAAGTGGCGCATTTCACGGCCATTCCATTTTTTATTTTCAAAAGTAGGCAGGCATCTAGGTTCTGTGCAAGTTTCCTGTAACGTGTAATATACATAGTAGGCTTTTGAGTATCATTGATTGGTGACCTCTGTTTTATACTCATTTTGACCAGTGAGTTGACTACTACACATAATATTCTCAAGTCATACAAGGACACAGGCGATACATTAGAACTGTTTGCATCCTGTGGCCATTAGAGGTAGAGCACTCAATTGTTTGTCGTTCTTGGTGATTATCAGTTGCCTGTTCTTCCAGATGTTATTGTAAAATGTACAGCATGTCAGAAATTCTTACATACATCACCTTGTCCTCATGCAAGAATAAATTTGTGATTTCCTTCCTACTAGGTTTATTCTTAACACCAAGATTCACATGCCACATGAAGACTGCATTACGGCTCTCTGTTTCTGTAATGCAGAAAAATCTGAACAGCCCACCTTGGTTACAGCTAGCAAAGATGGTTACTTCAAAGTGTGGATATTAACAGACGACTCTGATATATACAGTAAGTTAATTAAATATGGTATGTTTAACATGTGTACAACTTTAGGAATTAATTTGTTTCTTTCATGACTTGTATCCATTCTGGGAGGACATTTTCTACTTTATTGAATTCTACAGGATATTGCTTAATTTTAATAGATTTAAGAGATTACATTTTACATGCCTGTTTCCTCAAATCTGTTCTCAAATGGCATTCTTGATTAATCATGTGCTGATTATTCTAGTTTTTTAGGGTAAAGTAAAAGGGGTTTTTACCTATATTCCTTTCACTCTTCCACTAGAGGGAGCTCAGGGTCTCCAGGAGAGGGCATAAATTTCAAAACAGTCAGTATTTTGTAGCAATTCTGACTTAAAGAAGTTGTGGGGAACACGTCTTTTTGTTTTGTGTCTTTGTTCCTTTTTTATTTTATTTTTTATTTGTGTGTGTGCATCTTTGTTTCTTAATCCCTACTGCTTATAATGTCCCTTGTTTAGCAGTCTCCCTTTATCAGTAGGGGATACATTCCAAGAACACCACCCCCCACCTGTTGATGCCTGAAACTGCAGATAGTACTGAACCCTACTGTTTTTTTCCTATATGTACACACCTGAGATAATGTTTATTTTTATAAATTAGGCACAGTAAGAGGTTAATTTTAACTAATAATGTATATTACAATAATATGCTATAATAAAAGTTAAGTGAATATGTGCATGCTCTCTATCTGCCTTTCTCTCTCTTTCAGAATATCTTCTTGTACTTTACTCAGCTATTTTCAGACCTCAGTTGACACCCCCTAACTGAAACCACAGAAAGTGAAACCTCACATTATGGGAGACTAGGGGAATTACTGTAATGTTCTCTAGCATTTCCATCATTTCTGAACATTATGGCTTATATTTCCACAGAAAAAGCTGTTGGCTGGACCTGTGATTTTGTTGGTAGTTATCACAAGTATCAAGCAACTAACTGTTGCTTCTCCGAAGATGGTTCTTTACTAGCAGTTAGTTTTGAGGAAATAGTCACAATATGGGATTCTGAAACATGGGAACTTAAATGTACATTTTGCCAACGAGCTGGGAAAATAAGGTAGGTAAATCATTTGGAGAATATATAGTATTTTTTAACTTATTTAAATAAGTCTTAAAACTTTAGTCGTCATTTATGCTTTCTGCGAAAGTCAGTGGGGCAAGCAGCTAATCAAATGCTGGAAAGCCAGTAATTCTGAGTCCACAAACTGTGCCAACATTTCTGAAATTCAGGTTAACATTTAATTCTCGGCCTACCTATTTTTTCTTCGGAATCTTTCATGGATGTGCTAGATAACAACAAACTATACATAAGCCTCAGGGGATCCAAACCATCTTATTTTCTGTGTATTCCCATAAAAACCGTTTTATGCACCAACCTCATTGTTTCTGAGAGGCTCGGGGGAAAGTAGCAGCAGCAGCATCTTGAGGTACTGCTTCAGGTAGTTGGGCCCAAGGACAGAATCAGGTGCCTAATGAAATCATCTCTAATTTCTAGCATGTCTGATTCTGAATTTACTTTGCAAAACTTTCTTAAGAATTGAAATTGAACTTGTTCATCTCCTCAGTAAATAACATAAAATAGGATTTTTGTCAGATAACTCTGTACATTTCACATACATTTTCTCTGTTACATGTTGTTATACTGCACAGTGTATTAAAGAATTGGTCATCTGATCTATTTTATTAAAGAAATAGCTAAATGAACCCTTCCTGTTATACTCCTTAGAGCCTTTTTTCTTCAAGATAGTTATAAACAAAAACATATGTGTCTATATAAAAATCTTCATTACATAGAACTAATACAGCCGCTGGAAGCCTACAGTTTTTTGTAACTAAATTTACTCGAACTGACTGTTGCTAACTTCTTGTGGTTTTAATCCAGGCACCTTTGCTTTGGGAGATTGACATGTTCAAAGTATCTACTTGGTGCTACTGAAAATGGCATTCTTAGCTGTTGGAATCTGCTGAGTTGTGCATGTAAGACATTTTTTACTCTGAAGTGATCTGGCAAAGCACATAGGGAGTTGACATTAAACTTTGGCATTTTAGGACTTAGGGATCATATCTTCAGGTCTATACTTGGAATAATCAGTTTTTTACATGACATATTATGCCACCAAAATTTGGAAATACTGGGCCTGTAATAGACATCATTTATTAACGGTTTAACTGTTGGTAAGTCGGCTTCCATTATCCTTACCTTTTTCCACTGTTTTCAGTGTGTGGGACTTTCTGGTGCCCTCCATATTCCCCATCCTCATAACAATTTGAATAAAGTTTTCTGCTCATTTTTAATGCCTACTCATCTGCATTATCCCTGACAGTTTATATTCAAATGTAGTCTATCACAGCCCTAACAAACGTGAACTTAGTGGCATTTTACTCATTTGAGTGTATGTTTGGAAGCCATGGTAGTTGCTTAGTAATGAATGTGTGTGATAACTTTTTTCAGTATTCTTTACAGCTAATTCTGGTTAACATACTGTCCACATTTAGCATTGCTGTCCACAAAAGCACTAGACATAAATTTTAATGAAATTGTAATCTTTTCATGGTTTGTACAAGGAGTGCTGTAGTTGCAGTATGTTTTTCTTTCAGCCTCTCACTTTAATGCAGCCTTCCACAGATAATTTCATTATGTGTCTATGTGTGTTAGTTGGAAGCATAAGATTCCTCCTCCTGAGAATAATCGAAATTTTTTAAAGCTTTTGGTAAATCTTTCCTTAGAAGTGAATCACCTTTTTTTCCTCCGCAGTGGAGTGGAGTGCAAAATTAAATGTTAGAGTTATGGAACCTGATCCTAATTCAGAGAATATTGCTGCAATCTCTCAGTCGTCAGTGGGTTCAGATTGTAAGTACAAACCACACTTTGTACTAAGAGAAAATCTGTGGCCTAAGTTTTCTTCTTAATATAATTTGAGTCAAACATGCCTTCAAATCAGATGTTCATTGGAAGCCATTTTGCTTGAGGCACGGCCCTTCCTTGCCCCAACACCTTGTCATTGTGTGCATCCATACTTAGTTCTAGGAGAGCTCCAATAAGTTTCTTATTTTTCCACAAGCCAATTCCTACTCAGTCTTTAAGATTCAAGAGATTTCACCACTTTGACACATTCCCTACTGCCCCTGAGAAGTTATAATTGGTCATCCTCTGTGTTCTTGAAGCAATTTCTACATTTCTAGTACTTACAGACAAAATACTATGGCAATAATATTTTGGTGTCTGTCTTCTGCAGTAGGTTCTGGCCTCTGGAGCAGGAATTCTTCTTTCTCTTTTTCATCCTCATAGCTCTCATTTTTAACCTGTCTGGCCCACAGTAGATACACAGTAGATACTTCTTGAATCAAAGCCTAAAACAGGCATGACTTGGGACAGTTACTCAATGGGGTGAGTCCCAGCATTAGTGTGATCTGCCCATCTGAGGCTAGAACTAACCTTTTCAGGCAAAATGTTATTGTGTCTTTGTTTTTTCCCTCTAGTGTTTGTATTTAAACCTAGTGAGCCAAGGCCATTGTATATTCAAAAGGGTATCTCCAGAGAGGAAGTCCAATGGGGAGTGTTTGTTCCACGAGATGTCCCTGAATCCTTCACCTCAGAAGCTTACCAGTGGCTAAATAGATCCCAGTTTTACTTCCTAACAAAATCACAGGTAACTGCCCCCCTCAAAAAAGGCAATCACTTTGTACATGGAATTTTAGAGAAATAGCCCATGACTATTGGTATGAGTTTGTTTCTAGATAAAATAGCTTCATTAAAGGATTATTTCTCAAAAAATTGTCTAATATGCTCAGTACAGCAGTATTATTAATGTAAATGTATTACCACTTTACCCCACACCTTTGAGGTTCCTTAGGTATTGCTTATATTAACTCTTTGACAGCAGAAAAGCAGAAGACAATTAAAATACTTCAAAGTTCATGATTCATTTTTTTATTTTAGTGTTTAATTTGCAATTTAAAAAATGGTGGCTTGAGTTTGGTCTGTCAGTTGTATTTTTTATTCATTACCAGTTCTTAAATATCTCTCAGACATAATCTTGTAACTCTTATAGTAGTTATTAAATAGGTTTAAATCTTTTATTCCTTTTCCATTGTCAAATCAAAATGGAAAATTTGACCTTCCCATTTTTTAACACCCTCTAACACCTCATTTAGATTTGTACTGTACAGTTTGTCTTTTGCATAATTAATTGATCTCTCTTTTCAGAGTTTATTGACATTCAGTACAAAGTCTCCAGAAGAAAAACTCACACCAACAAGCAAACAGGTATGTTTTAGCCTTTCATGGCAGGCTGCATTGCCTCTCTAAAAGGATACAATTACCTTTTAGAAGTCAGCTATGAGAAAAATATTTCACTTGGCCCTAAGATGGAATTAAAAGCCATACACTTACAAACTGATGTGTCTCTTTTGAAAGTTTTAGTGCTCTTTTAAAATTGTTTTAATTTATAATATCAGAATTATATGCTTCTGACTTAGTCAAATATTTTTGCAAGGCTCTTTAGTAAAAACTTTTCCAACACTACTGCCATTACCCATAAAAACAATCACTCTCAAATCTTTTAGCTGAAGTTTTTATTTAAATCTGAATCTTTAAGAATCTAAGAAATGTTTATGTTTCTAATTATAGGTTTTCGGAATTAGATCTGTTAACTCTGATCTGTTGAAGCTGAATTTTTAGCCCCTTTTCACATCAGCACTCCCTGCATATACACAACACATACTTTCCCTACTTGTTCCCCAATTTTCCCCATATGGGAAAATGTTAAATTGGTTAGTTCAGTAGTCATTGTCATAGCTGTGTCAACACAATTCATAGCCAAGCTATATAGTAATACACAGAACGTTTTTCCTTTTGTGACCAAGTTTTTATTTTATCTGGAGTTAATGATTGCCTTTTTTCTCATTTGCTTAGTTTTCTGTTCTCACATAATTCAACCCCAAATTCTACCTAAGTTGTGTAAGTCTTCTCTGAGTATTTTCAGACACATTAGGTATTCTTTCAAGTCATGAAGGTTTATTTCCAAGAGCCTTCCGACTATCTTCAGTCCGGACTGAGTGCTCTGGAAACCTGCTACACAGCAGTCATCCTAGGATCTATATTCGCCATCATTCTGGGGATATGTTTGACCTCTACTGTATTAGTGGCATAGTTTTTTCCTTTGGTCATTCCCCTGCTTTAGTGAAGCATTCTTTTAGTGCGTTGGAGGTCAATTTAAGACGTTGCATGTTTGGAAATGTTTTTATTCTCTTTCACTTGATTATTATAGAGTTGTAGGTTGAAAATCACTCTCTTAGAACTTTGACGTTATTGTCCTATTATTTCACAATTTCCAGTATTACTAGAAGTCCAATACCATTCATATTCTTTTTCCTTTATCTGTAACTTGACTTGTTTATTTTCCTTTAAAATTCACTGGATTCATTCAATTTTTTTTTATTAATTATTTACCATATGCCAGGGACCATTCTAGACACTTGGGATACAGTAGTGAGAACAGTAGTCAAGTCTCTAAACTTGTGGTGTTCACAGTCCACCAGAAGAGACAGTAAACAACATGCATTAAGTAAAATATGGAGTATAGAAGGTGATAAGATTTATGGCAGGGTGGGGAATAGACAAAAAGACATTCCATGTTTTTCTACCCCAAAATTATATGCATGGGGTGCAGCTTGTAATTTTAAACATGGAAGTCTACGCAGGCCTTATTGAAAAGATTTTGACTTTTTCTCTGAGTGAAATATAGGACCCCTTGGTGGGTTTTGTGTAGAGAACTAAAGAGGAACTAATTACTTCTTTCCCTGTATTTTCTGTTCTTTTTCTAGAACTCCTATTATTTAGTGCTGGACCTTCTATAATGGTTCTCCAATATTCTTAATGTTTTGTCTATTTTTTTGTTTGTTTTCTGGAAGATTTCCTCATCTTTATCATCAAATCTTTTTTTCTTTTTCATGGTCTATTTCCATCACATTTTTGTTTGTTTCTGGTTTGTTTTGATTGTTGCCTTTCATCTAGAGGTTTTCATCAGATTCTGACGATTCTTGGCTGTCTTTGGATTTCAAAATGTGTTAAAAAGCCACTTGGAAGTTCCCTGCCTGTGCAGAACTTATCACCTGGCTTCCACTAGCTGAGCTAATTTATGGAGACAATTTCAAAGATCATTACAATTGACCCTTGAACAACATAGAGATTGAAAATCTATGTGTAATTTTTGACTTCCCAAAACTTAACCTGAACCCTTACCGGTAACAGTCAATTATTTGTGTTATGTATACTATAAACTGTATTCTTACAATAAAGTAAGCGAGAGAAAAAAATGTTAAGAAAATCATAAGGAGGCTGGGCATGGTGGTTCATGTCCCAGCACTTTCGGAGGCCAGGGCAGGTGGATCACTTGGGGTCAGGAGTTCAAGACCAGCCTGGCCAACATGGCAAAACCCCATCTCTACTAAAAATACAAAAATTAGCCAGGCATGGTGGTGCACGCCTGTAATCCCACCTGCTCGGGGGACACTTCAGCCTGGGAGGTGGAGGTTACAGTGAGCCTGGATCACACCACTGCCACTGGACCCCAACCTGGGTGATAGAACGAGACTCCATCTCAAAAAAAAAAACTTATAAGGAAGAGAAAAATATACTTATTCATTAGGTGGAAAGAGATCATCACAAAGATCTTCATCCTCATCTTCACATCGAGTTGGCTAAGGAAGAGAAGGGGCTGATCTTGCTGTCTCAGGTCTGGCAGAAACAGAAGAAACTCCACATAGACGTGTTATTCAAACCCTTGTTATTCCAAGGTCAGCGTATTTTTAGGTCTTACTTAGGCTGGTCAAATTAACCATGTAAAATTCTTCTGCATTCTTGCCTGAAGGATTTAGACCTGCCTGCCAGTGTTCTGAGAACTCCCTACGTGAAGTACAACTGCCTAGATATGAAGATACCACCACCGCTACACATACCTAGCCAAAAAACATAGAGCTTTCTGCTGGGGCTGAGGAGGAGTTGTGGGAATCAGGGTGCTTTCTAAGTAGAGTTTATACCAGACTATTTGGTTTGTCTAGTCCCATTTTTACCCCACATCCAGGGTTACTATTATTACCCAATCCTGAGCATTTGCAGGATTTTGTAGTATGAATTGGGATGCTTCTTGGCTTTCCCTACAGCCAGCTTAGAATTGTGCTTTCTCAGCTCTACTAAGTTCAGTACCATCCTTCAGCCTGCTTTCCAGCTTCCAACATACTACTGTTGAGGCCTTTTCCCTCATTTTCTATCATTGTGAGTGTGTGCCCTTTGAAAGCCCTTTTGCTGTCATTTCTGTGGGATTTGGTGAAGAAGCAGTGGTAAATGCATGTTTGATTCTGACGTCTAAGTGTGCACTGCTAGCTCTTCTCATAAGTGGGCTGCTGGGCCTTAGTTGCTTTCTCTGTGAAATGAGAGAATCATACTAGCTGGATAATTTGTAAAGTTCCTTTCATCCCAGACTTTTTATGATTTTGCAGTACTTACTGTTAAGTCAAAAGCAGTTCTTCCTTTTTTCTGACATAATTTCCCTTTGTCTTAAATCCTTATAGCTGCTAGCAGAAGAAAGTCTTCCCACAACCCCATTTTATTTCATATTGGGAAAACACAGGCAACAGCAGGATGAAAAATTAAATGAAACTTTAGAGAATGAGCTGGTACAACTACCCTTAACAGAAAACATACCTGCAATTAGTGAGGTAAGTAATTATGAAAGCACACCATGTGAAATAGATCAAATGCATTTAAAGCCCCTGAAGTTGGAGTTTTTACACAGTCAATCCGTAATTTATATGTGATACAACTTTGATACCCAAACTAAATAACTAACAAACTGAATAACAGCCTTGTGATCTGAGATTGTTTTGCCCTCGATCCTCGGGCAGGATAGGGGTGATCGTTGGGATAGATGTAGGAAAGTGGAAATGCGTTTTTCTGTGGTTTGGCTTATGTATGGGGAAAGCCTTTTCATGTTTCGCTCTTGGCATTTACAGTAAAAGGGACTCCATGAGGACACTGTAGGGACAGACTGCGGTGGAGGATAACCTTTTTAACTGCAACCCTGTTTTCTGTTTGACTCCAGCTTCTTCACACTCCTGCCCATGTCCTGCCATCTGCTGTTTTCCTGTGCTCCATGTTTGTAAATTCATTGCTGCTGTCTAAAGAGACTAAGAGGTAAAGCAGTTCTTAAGACAGGTGTAGATACACTGTTTTGGGAAATAGGATGGTTTGTGTTTATCCTTTTATTGAGTAAGCTTCCACTGTATTTCTTTATTTCATAAGCTTTCAAATAAATTTAAAGGCTATAGGATTACTAAGTCAAGTAAAATACATTGAAAATAAGTTTCAGAAAAGAGATCTCTTATGTGTGTGTTTGAAGTGTTTGGTACATAATTTAAAATTACACTGTGTCAGTATACCTGCTCTTTTGTAAATAACCCATAATTTTTAAAGTGTACTTACTCAGTAACAAGATTCTTCATTTACTTTGTATGATGATATTTTTACATAGGTGTCAAATTAGAAAGTTACTGTTTAGAAACATTTTTAATAGTGTTTATATTTTGTTCTGTTAAAGTGCTGAAGAAATTCCTAAAGATGTAGATATGGAAGAAGAAAAGGAAAGCGAAAATTCAGATGAAGAAAATGACTTTACCGAAAAGATCCAGGATACAAATAACAAAGATTTAGGAGAAGACATTATACATCAGTTGTCAAAATCTGAAGAAAAAGAACTGAGAAAATTTAGGAAAATAGACTATAGCTGGATAGCTGCCCTTTAGGCATCAGAGATGGGGAGGATTCTTGCACTTTGTGTTTTTGATTGTATGTTGATACTCCAAAAACATCTATTTTAATGTTTTTTCTGTTCTAAAAATAAGATAATAAATATTAACAAGCTTTGCTTTTTAAAAAACTGATAATATGAGCATATATTTGCATCATGCTTTACAGTTACTGGATCATTCATATACCACATCATCTCATTTTTTTTATTTTGAGTCACACATCAGCCTTATAAAACAAGTAGGTATTTTCTTCACAGGTGATACAGCAGACTTGACTTGTACAGCATGTGTCCCCTTAGCTGCAGGTTGGAGATATGAAAAGTTTTGAAAATTAAAAGGCTTCGTTGACATTATTGTTTTAAGTTTAATACTAAAATTGATTTGGTGGCCAAATATGACCTGAGCTGGAGTGAGGTTTCTTTAGTCCTGATTCATTCCTCTAAGTGTATTTATTTCTCTTAGAGAAATTTAGAGACGAGTTGATTATGTGGTGTTCCACAAACCTCACTGAGGATATTATGTAATAATATGGGCTGAAAAATTCTGAATTCAGTATCATCTAGCCCAAAGTCCCGTTGCTAGTAGAAAATGATCCAAGTCCCCTGTTTTATGTTAGAGCAGTGAAGCTGCTCCATCTGAACCACCTAGTATTTTGAGTTTTCTACTTCCCTGATGTATTTCTGTAACATTTATATTTAGAAGTTAGCACAAAAACAAAGTGTTCATTAGAGCCCATCTCAATGAATGTTCACAAAAATTGCTGCAAATGACTTTTTAGTTTGTGCTGTAGACCAAATGTTTGTGTCCCCCTAAAATTCAGATGTTGGAACCTAATCCTCTATTTAGTATTTGGAGATATGGGGCCTTTGGGAGATGATTAGGTCATGAGATTGGAGCCTTTGTGAATAGGATAAATGCCATTATAAAAGAGATTTTGGAGAGCTCCTTTGCCCCATCTAACACGTGGGGACACAGCAAGGAGAAAACCATCTGTGAACTATGAAGTGAGGCCCACCAAACAGCAAATCTGGTGCCTTTTGTTAGACTTTCTGGCTTCTAGAATGGAGTCATAAATTTCTGTTTATAAGCCACCCAGTCTGTAGCATGCTCAGCAGACTTAAAGTGTTTTTGAATCACTATTCATGTAAAATCTAAACATTTTTTTTTCAAGCCCCCCACCTCCACCTCAGACTCCAAAGTAACTGGGACTACAGGCACTCACCTGGCTAATTTTTAAATTTTTTGTAGAGCTGTCTTGGTATGTTGCCCAGGCTGGTCTCAAACTCAGGCTCAAGTGATCCTCTCATCTCTGCTACATTTTTAAAAAATAATAGCTACATTGAGATTTGAGATGTTGCACACCATCACCATAATCAATTTTAGAACATTTCCATCACCCCAAAACTAGCCATTTCCCTCAACCTCCCTCACCTCACCAACAACGCAACAACTCATCCTATCTGTAAATTTGCTACTCTGGACATTTCATGTAAATAGACTCATACAATATGTGATCTTTTGTAACGCTGCTTTCACTTAGCATCCATGTTGTAGATATATCAGTTCATTGCTTTTTATTTTCACTTTTGTGAGTATACCTAGGAGTAGAATTACTGGGTTATTTGATGACTATGATTAACCTTTTGAAGAACCACCAGACTTTTACATACCAGCTGCAGCATTTTACATTATTGACATCATGGCACATAAATTGCTTCACATCATCCATTAAATCGAGGCCCCTTTTACTGATGTTGGGATGGAAGGTGGAAACTTAAAAAAAAAAATTGAGATCCCTTTCAGGGGTGCTTTTGTTGTTTTAAGTCTATTTTTTAGAGTAGTTTTAGATCAGGAAAATTGAAAGGAAGGTACAGAGATTTCCCATATACCCTCTCCCTCAACACATGCGATAGTCTCCCCATTATCAACATCTCTGGTGCACCAGAATGGTACATTTGTTACAATCGAAGAACCTACCTCAACCCATCATAATCACCTTAAGTCTAATTTGAATTAGGGTTCAGTCTTGGTGTAATTCTATGGGTTTATGCAACATATAATGATATGTATCCATCAGTATAGTATTACACAGAGTATTTTCACTGCTGTTAAAATGCAGTGTTAGTTTTTGAGGCCAGTCTTTGAGGTTTGTTCTGATCCCAGGAGGACAGAACTGTCTTTCCTGTTTTTGTTTCTGGTAAACTAGCTGATTTATGGTTTAGCCTGTTGCTTTAATGGGGCTACCAGCCTCCTCTTAATTGCTTACCACCCAAATCCCCATTGTTTGTGAAGCTTAAACTTCTGCATTATGTTTTAAATAATGTCAGAACTCTATTCTTATGGACTGCCTCTTGCTCCTGGTCAAGATCTCTGGGCCACTGTTCTACAACCATGGGTAAACACAGAGGCCATTATTTTTGCTTTACAAACTGGGCAGAGGCAGTAGCCTACAAGCAAGCTGGGGCAGTGGTGACCAGAGCTCCAGTATTTTTGGCCTACCATCCTTGGAGTAGAGGCTCCACTCTGTGAGTAGGGTCTTGGTGAAGGAAGGGAGATTCCAACCTCTGGCCTGGAATTTAGCCTCTGCAACAGAGAGTTGGAGGCAATGAGAAACGCTGACAGCTGAGGGGAGAGGAAGCTGTCTTCTTGGCCACGGCTGCCCAGAATGGAGTTTCTATCATGCTGGCTCAGTTGGGGAGGAAGGAGAAGCTTGTGACTTGAGTGCCACAGACTCTCACTGTTCTTGCCACCAAGATTAGAATTTCTTGAATAAATGTTTCTTCATTTTCTGTATACCCTTAAAACAATTTCTGGAGACTTTATTTACTTTATTAATTTTTGAGATAGTCTCCCTCCATTGCCCAGACTGGAGTACAGTGGCGTGATCTCGGCCCCCGTCATCTCTGCCTCCCAGGTTCAAGAGATTCACCTGCTTCAGCCTCCCAAGTATCTAGGACTATAGGCACCAGCCACCACACCCGGCTAATTTTTTTTTTTTTTTTGAGACGGAGTTTTTGCTCTTGTTACCCAGGCTGGAATGCAATGGCAAGATCTCGGCTCACCACAACCTCCGTCTCCTGGGTTCAAGCAATTCTCCTGCCTCAGCCTCCCGAGTAGCTGGGACTACAGGCGTGCACCACCGTGCCCAGCTAATTTTTGTATTTTTAGTAGAGACGGGGTTTCACCATGTTGACCAGAATGGTCTCGATCTCTTGACCTTGTGATCCACCTGTCTCAGCCTCCCAAAGTGCTGGGATTATAGGCGTGAGCCACCGTGCCCAGCCTAATTTTTATATTTTTAGTAGAGATGGGGTTTCACCATGTTGGCCAGGCTGGTCTTGAACTTCTGACCTCAAGTGATCCACCCACCTGGGTCTCCCAAAGTGCTAGGATTACAGGCCCAGCCAATTTCTGGAAACTTTAAATGGCTAGGTTTTTTAAAGTAACTTTCACTAATTATGGTTGTTCTGAGGAGCAGGTCCATGGAGCTCAGACTGCCATTGAAGTAGACCTCTCAAGTCTCAGTTTATATTTTCTTCTTTGCCTCTTCTTTTTTTCTTTCCTTTTTTTCTTCTTTCTTTCTGTGTACAATTTGTTGAAGAAATCAAGTTTGCCCTGTGAGTTCCTCACTGATTTTACAGATTGCTTTCATGGCTTTTAACATGACCCTCTGTATAGTGGTAGTTGTATCTAGAGTAGCACTATGCAACAGAACTGTAATGCAAGTCCTATGTATAACTTTAAATTCTCTAATAGGTACAATAAAAAAGTAAAAATAACCAAATGAAATTAATGCTAATGATATATTTTTTTAAACCCTAAAATAAACGTTATGTTTTATTAAATTCCATGTATCTAAAATATTTCAGCATATAACCAAGTTTTTAAATATTTATTGGGATATTTTACATTTTTTTCCATACTGCCTTCAAAACTCAGTGTATATTTTATGCTCACAGCACATTTCCATTTGAACTAGCCACATTTCCA
This sequence comes from Aotus nancymaae, assembly GCF_030222135.1. Lineage (NCBI taxonomy): Eukaryota > Metazoa > Chordata > Mammalia > Primates > Aotidae > Aotus > Aotus nancymaae. Next base: position 43,611,124 of record NW_026988419.1, on the reverse strand, counting down.
GTACTCAGTTAGCTACCTGTGCCTAGTGGTTATGGTTTTGGACAGCACAAATCTAGACACTTGATCAGATTAGCTTGGAAATTTAAGTAAAACAAGAAAGATTGTATCAACATTCATTTTGATCTTTTCAGCTTCTCCCTCTCTCTTCCTTTAGGAGAGAGGTGCATATTGACATAATTACAAATAAATTTTATTATTATTTTGCCCTGTTCAGACACTGATGTGATACTTCCAAGTGCAAGAAATACTTATTTTTTGCAGTTGTACATGAAAGATTTTATACTTTCAAATCAAATTACTTAAAGTAAATTCAAGACATATCTTTTTAAAACAGTGATTACTATATAACCTGAAAAATCACTATGTAAGCGTGGACTTAATTAAATTACTTTTTCTAAAAAGTTGACCACTGACACTAAAACTTTGCCAGGGAAGATTATTTTAGTTCTTCCTTCAATATTAACAATTTTCTTTTCAAATAAGACTATACAAATAATAGGGAAATGGCTGCTTGATTCCTTAAAACCTGGACTTCCGTCTAGCCATTCTATAATGCTGTCCCTCAGTTTCTTTCCTACTGGAAACTGGTCTGGTCATAGAAGGTGAATGCATAAAGACTACTCACCTTCTATCCCTCCCTCATTGTTCATTTCATTTATCTATCAAGACATGAGCCCGTTACACTTGGTGCCCTCACTGGTATGTCCATAATGAAAGGCATATCCTGTAATTCAGGAAATATATAATCTCAACTTCACTGGGGAATGGACTGCATGTTAATCACCAGCTATGTGCTGTGCATTTCACACACATCATACTTTGTCTATAATATCATGTGTCAGGTGTTACCCCAATTTAACATATGAGGAAACTGGTTTCGGAGAGATTAAGGTTACTGGGCTATCAGAGGTGGGGCTACAACAGGAGGATCTCTGCCTATCAACTCCCAAATCCTGTGCACTTTAGAATAACACATTGTCTACCAGATACTTAAAGCAGCTAATTAGCATTACAGAAGGATCTGTAACTGGGGAGGAATTATTATAAGAAACAAACAAAATAGCCCAGATTTAGAGCTAATCTTAACTGTAAACAAGCTAGCTAGCTCTGTGACCTGGCTATAATCCTTTAAAATGTCTCAACTTAAATCCCGTCATCAATAAAATGTGCTCTAGCCCCATGCAAATTGTTTTGTTTGCCTAATATGATTATATTGCACACATAGGAAATGCATGTAAAATGTGAATATTGTACAACATTATACACTTGAGAATATACAAAATTTTAATGAAAAGTCTAGGCTAATTGAATAGAGATTGATTAAAATAATCTCATTGTTAATGTGCTGGAAAAACATTCCTCTTTGGCTTTTTCTATCACAGACTAGCACCCAATGGAGAAATGATAGAGTATGTTAAAATGTTGTGGATAATGTGTTTTAAATAATTTCAGTTCTTTGTACGATGACTATAATGGAGCCTTTAACAGGAACCTATTAACATAACCATGTGGTTAAAATTAACTAAATCTTGTCAATGGCACCAATTTTTCTGTGAGGCTGCTCTGTCTGACCTACTACTTCTAGAAATTGTGCTTCCTCCGTTAGTTGTGTTTATTGATAGCAACAAAAATGACAGTTACCTTAAGACACCAAAGTCATTATCCTGTCACCACACAGTCTTCATAGAAATGGTAAAAGTTCTGAGAAGGATTTTGGATCCCAGGTAGATTATTTATTCCTGAAGCATAACTTTGAGATTAAAACAAAATAGAAGTGGAAGTAACTGGGATTCGATAGTCGTATGAGAACAGGAGGTGAGAGAATAGAATCAAAATTAACCACTCATCCACAGAGATGCAATCAATAGTTATGTGGCTCAGATTGCTTTGTTTTTCAAAAACCATGAGCAAACCACTTAATCTCTGAGTCTCAATTCCTTCATCTAAATTGCATAATTAGACAAAATAACCCCTTCCAGCTCTGATATTCTGTGACATCAAAACTTAGATACCAGAATATTGTAGCATAGGCCCCACATCACATCCCCTGCCTCGAAATGCCAAGAAACTGGTTTTGCAAGTATTAAATTTTTGGTACATGTATTTAAATAGGTGGAGAGATGGCTATCTTAGTTTTCCATCTGCAGGCATGACATACCCCTGGCTTAGAAACTCCCTGGGAGATCAGAGCACTTGGTTCACAAAATGAAATAATCAGACATGAAAGTGCACCAGTTCCTTTCATTGTTTTGTTGAGTTTTGATAATCCTTCTTACTCAGTGGTTGTCTACTTTAACGGAAGGATGAATATAAGTGCTCTGAAAACAAGTATTTTAAATGCAAACATTGATATTATGCTCTAGCTCACATAGGAATTTAAGTTTAAATTTCTTATTACTTCAGAAATGCCTATCTGTAGTTGTGAAATTGAGTCCACTAGCCCAACTCAATTTGGTGATGTCTCTGCCAGAAACAGCACTGGTCTAGGAGTCAGAAGACCACTAGCTCCAGTTCTGTCTCTGTCTAGATTTGTACTTCTCTTATTTGAGGTCTTATTGTTTTAATCTCGAAGAAGCCTGGGTTTCATTAGAATCAATATGCATTCAATTTGCCTAGACTTTTCATTAAAATATTGTATATACTCAAGTGTATAATGTTGTGCAGTATTCACATTTTACATGCATTTCCTATGTGTGCAATATAATCATATTAGGCAAACAAAAGCATTTGCATGGGGCTAGAGCACATTTTATTGATAAGGGATTTAAGGCTCAGACAGTTTAAAGGATTATCGCCAGATCACAGAGCTATATGGTCCTCTGAGCCCCTTTGTTGACTCTCAAATTGTGATTCTCCAAAGTGCCCAGAACTCTGTTGGCCCTATCCAAAAATACATGTGTGACCTTTCTACTTAATTGCAGCCTCCTTGGTGCCAGACAGAAGAGGAAAGAAGCAGCTTCAAAGGCTACATTTCTGAATAAGAGAGAAGATCCTGCACTAACTAAAGGAAACTGAGGTGTTCTTTGCCTGAATCTCTTTAGACTTTACCCCAGAAAACAGGACTGGTGTCAGAGCTCCCATTAGCAACATCTCCAGAGAAACTATGAGCAAAGTATTTAATACAGCTCCCAGAGGCAGGCTGCCTCCGCAGGACTTAATAAAACTTGGAATAAGGGAGCAGGGTGTAGGACACACAAGGAGCTCTCATATTTGTTGAATGAAGATAACCACAGAATAAACAAGATAAGAGCAGGTAGGGTTACGGCTTTACTTAACAGTCAAGGTGAAAATGAAGGGCTGAAGCTTGCTCTTTATATGCAAATCTTTTTCCCAGGCTCCAAGTACTCCCATAAGACAATAAAGACTGATATATTCTGTAACATGTGCACTGCATTTCATGAATTTCAGGCAGCGAAGGGATTTTTGGAACCCCTGCCAACTAAATATATCTGACTTCATTCCACTCCATTCCTCTGCTATATCCAACCTGTGTAACACTCTTCTCTCATCCCCCTAATTCATGACCTTGGCAAAAAATATCCTCTTGACTATATAAAACAAGCTACAGGAAACACTGAACATTACAAGATATACCACGTATGTCCAGGTCTCTTAGAGAAGCATCACTGACTCTTGAAAACCAAACAACTCAGAGAACACATCTTTATTGGTATATCCTAGAATTGGGACTATCTTGAGACAGGGACAAGAATTTCCTGTGTTATATTTGCCTTTGCCTTCTTCCTGACTCATCTAACTACCTCTTTTGGTGGGAAATTGGACTACTCTGAAAATTTCTGCTTGTTTTTGGAGAATATCTATAGTACAAGAAATGTGCACACAAATCACTCAGCCCACATTTACTCTTCAAAATGTTATAGAATTTACCCCCAGGGTGCTTTTGGAGTGCAAAGAAAATGTAGCTCAACCCCAGCTCAGCCACAGTGGCTCTGCTGACTTACTGGGAAAATCACTTAAACTTTCATGAGCATCCATTTCCTCATCAGTGAAGCGAAAGGAGGCTGAAGCATCCCAGGGGCCTTCCGACTCTGATAGTACTTGATTGCAAGTGTATTATGTAATATTTTCTGTAATTAAGATGGTAATTCATGCATTGATAGTCATAATTTATTGTAGAATATGGTAATAGAGAATCTTACTGTGTTGCACACAGAATTTTTTATACAATTAAAAAGGGAGGGATGGACATCTCCTGGCATGGAACTGCAGTGACGCCCACATACGTCCTGCCTTAGCAGTGCTCAGGCCCGGGTATATGTATGTTGTTGGGGAGGAGGAGGGGGGTGGGTTAGACATGAACAATTTATGGAAGAGATTACTGCCAGCTTTTTAAGGGCCCCAGAGGTATAATAATAACATAATAATTATGAGAATATCCAAAGTCTTTCTAAAGCTCATCATGTGCCATTCAATCCACACCTTAAGATGCATGTGATAATGCAGTTTTGTAATCTCTAGCTTGCAGACTAGGACACTAGGCCCAGGAAGGTTAGGTGAATTGCCTGGGGTAACAGCACTAGTAAATGGATGAGCCAAAGCTCCAGCTCGATTTGGCTCTAGGACTTGTTCCTTAGCCACTGTGGTCCCCAAAATCAGTGAGAGGGTTTCCTCACCACCATCCTCAGGCCTCCTGCAAGTGCAGCACCCTGGCTCTGGAACATTCCCATTCTGATGAGACTGGGTGGGGTGGGGTCTCTGCCCCACCTGGCCTCGAACCATCATTGAATGATGTCTGCCTGCACCCATGTCCCCACCCTCTGGAGGCTCCTTGGTCTCCTTTGTACCTCCTCTCAATCTTACCATAGTCTCAGCTGCTCTGCAGATCCCAGGCATCATCCTGAAGCTGCTGAGCTGGGTAAATGAAAGCCTGGACCCTTCCCCGATGGAAGGTGAATGCCTGCCTGGGCAACAGCACTGCTGCCATCTCAGCTAGTGTGGGAAGGGCTGTGGGTGTTCCTGGTACAGAGCACCATTAGATACAGTGCAGGCCTTTCTGCCAGGGCTGTCCGAGAAACTGCAGGCTTCCCATACTCTGTATCTCCACCCTCCTTGTAGCACTGCTGGACCAGCTGGGCTGCCTCTCCAAGGCCTGGCACAATATCTGTGTGGGGGACAAGGAGTCCATGGACCCACCTGCTGCTCACCTCCAGGATTATCTTCCTCATCCTGGAACTGACTCTGATTCGTTCCTGCTGGATGGCCCTCATCGTCATCTGGGGCTTGAAGACCCAGATTACTTGCTCCTTATGTAAACAAAGTATTTCCATGGGCCAGATAGCCTCACGTGGCTCAGCTTTTACGGCCCAGAGATATCTCCCAGGCCTGTGTTTCATCCTGAGACAGATAGCTTTATCATCTTCCTGGCCCCTCAGGGCTTAATTTAGTAACTGTATTAGGGTTCTCTAGAGGTGGACTAATTCAGGGACCTTGTCTGTATTATAATCATTTGGCTCTCTCAAGGATGTAAGAGAAATTGCACAATCAGTTCAGATTGAAGCAATTTTGTTTTGTTTTGTTTTGTTTTGTTTTTTGAGATAGAGTATTGCTCTGTGGCCCAGACTGGAGTGCAATGGTGCAGTCTAGGCTCACTGCAACCTCCACCTCCCAGGTGCAAGCCATTCTGCTGCCTCAGTCTCCCAAGTAGCTGGAACTACAGGCACACGCCACCACACCTGACTAATTTTTGTACTTTTAGTAGAGACGAGGTTTCACCATGTTGGCCAGGCTGGTCTCAAAACCCTGACCTCATGATCCACCCGCCGTGGCCTCCTAAAGTGCTGAGATTACATGCATTAGCCACCGCATCCAGCCCAGATCGGAGCAATTAATTAGACAAGTGGGCACAGATCTAACTCTCATGATATGTGAAGAGTGTCAGGAGGCTAGGGTTTTTTACAGAAGCACTAAGAAATCCAGGGAAGCTTTATTTTCCCTCAAATAACCACAATGTCCTAATCATACCAAGGAGTGACAAGAAATTTCTAGGATCCAAATGTTCAATTTTTTTCAAGAAGTTTTTGAGTTTATACTTTGCACAAAGGTGAACAAGATCCAGCTTCTTCTAACCTTAAGTTGCAACAGTGTATATGGTCAATTTGTTATAAGCCCCTGAGACCTGAAACTATGCCTTCCCCAGTTTCAGAGTAGACCCATTATCATCACAGATAGGCAGGCTTAATATTAAATAGCAAGAGAAGATTCTAACCGGATGATCTGCCTTCAAATAACTCCATTAAAATTGCTGCCTTACTGTCACTGCACCCAGCTGTTCTGGGGGCGTGTACTATTAGGAGAAACTTGTCTATCCAGACCCCTCTGCAGTTAACAAAATGCAATGCACATTGAATATCTCATTAATCTCAGTAACTATAGACAGAAGAGTTATATTGCACAGAAGCTGTTACTTCCCCAAAGTCTAATGATGAATAACTGATAGAATTCAAATCCTAATCCAGACATTTTGACTACAAAACTGGAATTCTTTCCACTTCCTTTGTTCTATGTAAACCCTCAGTAATGTTAATAATACAATGTTAATTATTGAAATACTTGCTATTCTACTTCTTAGGAAATAAGATGTCAAAACTTTTTAAAACAGACCAGCTTAAGAAATTGTATACAAATTAAATGGCATTGAATTTTGGCCATAAAAAATATATATATGAATTGAAGCCCCACTTTTTGCCATACATCACAACTTTAATACTAGGAACTGATGTTAGTAAGTGGGCTAATTGAGTGTGTGATAACCTAAGATATCACTTTTTACAACAAGGGTATTGTGTAAATGATTTATTATGTGACTACTTGAATGCAAAATGCTTAACCCTTAAAATTAGCAAAATTTCATTTACAATAAAACTCTGTTTAACTAAAAATGGTTAACCGAAAATTGTATAGTAGTTGACTTCTGCTATACAATACCAAGCCTATACAATACAATAAGAACTGCATCATGGCTGCTTATTTTCTCCATTGCTCTTCTGAACCCAAAGGAGTGGGAAAGGGCTACTAGACAAACATGAAACAAAATGTAACACCAATTAACTGCCCAGAGTGACTCCTAATAGTTTCAAATGCAGTTTGACTCAGTTGTCCAACCAAATAGCTGGGAGTAAACTGCAGGTATTGTTCTAGAGCTCCAAAGAGGTTTTGTGTTTAGAGCTTATTAAAAAAAGTTCTGCCCTAAATGAGAAGTCACAGTTTAAAGCTGCATGTTCTGTAGTTGCTATGCACACACATTTATTATCTGTAAACACCATAAATGTATATTAAACAGAGTGCTCTCACCAGTCAATACAGTTTAAAAAGAAAAAGAAAAAAAAAAGATCAGGTAACTTGAGTCTCAAAGAACACTGGAATCTTGCCTGAAGAGTCTGAGCAGCTGCCAATAGTTCCCTTCCATTTGTGCATGGGTTGAGGCATCTCTGAGACCCTTAGGGTTGAAAGAAACTGGATCCACTGGCTTTTAATGTAGCAGCAGCATCTTTCAATGCATTGAAAGATGCTGCTGCTACATTAAAAGTCCCTGAGACCTGAAACTGTGCCTTCCCCAGTTTCAGAGTAGGCCCATTATCATCATAGATAGGCAGGCTTAATATTAAATAGAAAGAGAAGATTCTAACCAGATTTCCTGCCTTCAAATAACTCCATGAAAATTGCTGCCTCACTGTTACTGCACCCAGCTGTGCTATATTAAAAGATGCTGCTACTATATTAAAGTCATAATACCTCTTCATGATTGGCATGAATCTGTGACTGATAACGTAATTCCTGAGTAAACCAGGAGCATTGTTTAATGTGCTCTAGAGAAACAAAATCTTCAGTCATTTTGATTCCACTATATAAGTTATGGGCCTGATGTGGAGTTCCTGCTGGGATAAACACTGACCTTTGACTACAAAACTGGAATTCTTTCCACTTCTAGAAATTGTACAATAGTTCAGCCTTGACCTCCATACTCTTCATGAAAATGCTGCCTTAGTGATCGGTCTAAATACCAGCTCTGATCATGTATAGGATCATGATCTGCTTGGTTTTCTTTTTTCTTTTCTTTTCTTTTCTCTTCTTTCTTTACTTCCTTCCTTTCTTTTGTTTTTTTAAGAAAGGATCTCACTCTGTTGCCCAGGCTGGAGTACAGTGGCACAAACACAGCTCACAGCAGCCTCGACTTCTTTGGCTCAAGCCATCCTCCTGCTTCAGCGTCTCGAGTGGCTAGGACCGCAGATGCACACCACCACACCCAGCTAATTTCTTTGTTTTTTGTAGAGTTTCGCCATGTGGCTCAGGCTGGTCTTGAATTCCTGGACTCAGCGATACACCCGGCCAAAGTTCTGGGACTACAGGAGTGAGCCACTGAACCCAGCCTGCTGGGTTTTCTCGAGTTTGCTGTTAGTTCATCAGCATTCTGTCTTGGATAGTTTTAAGGAGTTCTTCACGGTCACACTATCCTTTGGAAATTTCCACATAGATCATAACATTAGCTACATCAGATATATCTAAATAAAGACTTGAGGCTCCATATTTCCAATCTCTAATTAGTCTGTAAGCATTATATATCTTCAGACCCAAATCTGGCCAAACAAAGTAGTTTGGCAGTCTAGATTTGTTATTTAGTTCGCCATCTTACCTGATGTACTCAAGTGCGCTCAGGCAATGGAATGTTGGCACTCAGATCATCAAACCTGGAAGGCATCATATCTCTAAAATCTTCTCCTGGTGGCTAGTCCTTAAGTTTCCACATCATTAATTATTTTTCACTTTAAAGCTATTTGGTATAACTTCAAATCCACTCTAGAAGTCTCCTGCTGTGGCTTCTCTGATCATTTCATTAGGTCCTGCCATTAACTAGGATGACTTCCATATTGCCAGACTCTTTGGTTGACCATTTAGTTTATGATGCACCCCACAAACCCTCACTGGTTGCCCTATTTCAAGCACTCCCCGAACACATTCCAGTTGCTCCTGTTGGGATCTTGCAAACATAGCAACAAATTATCTCACAGCCAGGTGTGGGGAGTGTCAGCAATGCTGGCTTGTCAGCAAGCTGGCTTGTCATCAGTCCCTGAGGCTGCTTAGATAAATCAGAGGACATCTTGTTTTCCACCAAAGAAGCATAGATGTCATCAATGATTTTGGTGTATTCTTAAGTCCATTTTCTGTCTTTGTTTGTCTTGTTGATATTCCCACCGGTTAGGTCAGTCAGCCAGTTTAAAGCAGATGTGCTGGCTGGACAGGCAGACTTTGTGCCTTTGGCTGGCTTGGAGGCTACATCTCCACCCATGGCTGCCGTACCAACACTGAGGAATTCTGCTGGAGCACTGTACCAAGAGTAGGTTTTTCTCTGGCTCTATGAAGTCTGTTTTATGTCTTTCTTTGAGAGTGGCTTTGTTAAGAGCTTGGATTGCTTATCTGAACAGAAACAATCTGCCTCTATTCCTCATTTTGCTCTTGCAAAATGGACAGTCTCCAACAGCATGAAGAGTTTTCCCAGGAATCATCATATAAACTTTTATATGACAGTGCTGCCAGTCATATAAAAGCATAACAATACAATTATTATGTATAATTATATTTGATAATAATAAATGATTATGTTACTGGTTTATGTATTTACTATACTGTATTTTATTATTTTGGAGTATACTTTTCCTACTTACTTAAAAAAATAGCTATAAAAAAGCCTCAGGCAAGTCCTTCAGGAAACATTCCAGAAGAAAGCGTCTTTATCACAGGAGATGACAGCTCCATGTATGTTACCGCCCCCGCAGACCTTCCAGGTGGACAAGATGTAGAGGTGGAAGATAGTAATATTGATGGTCCTGTCATCAATACATGGGCCTAGGCTAATGTGTATGTTTATATCTTACAAAAAAAGGATCTTTAACCAAAAAAGCAAAGATCCTTTTTTTTTTAACAAAAAAAGTAAAAAGTAAAAAAGAATTTTAAAAGTTTAAAAGTAGAAAACAGCTTATAAAATAGAATACAAAGAAAATTTTTGTACCATGTGTGTATATTTTAAGCTGTGTTATTACAAAAAAAAAAAGTTAAAAAAATTAAAAAGTTTATGAAGTAAAAAAGTTATAGTTACTGGTAAGGTTAATTTATTATTGAAGAAAGATAAAATTTTTAACTAAATTTAGTGTAGCCTAAGTATACCATATTTATAAAGTCTACAGTAGTATACAGTAGGCCTTCACATTCATTCACCACTCACTCACTGATACACCCAGAGCTACTTCCAGTGGGTGAGCTCCACTCATGGTAAGTGCCCCATACACAGGTGTAGTATTTTTTTATCTTTTTATTTATTTGTTTGTTTATTTAGAGACAGGGTCTCACTCTGTCAGGCTGGGGTGCAGTGGTGATCATAGTTCACTGAAGCCTTGACCTCCCAGGCTCAAGCAGTCCTACTACTTCGGCCTCCCCAAGTAGTTGGGACTACAGGTGTGCACCACCATGCCTGGCTAACTTTGTAAAAAAAAATTTGTAGAGACAGGGTCTCACTAAAGTTGTCCATGCTGGTCTCAAACTCCTGGGCTCAAGTCATCCTCCCACCTTGGTCTCCCAAAGTGTACTTTTAATCTTTTATCATATTCTAACTGTACCTTTTCTATGTTTAGATCACAGATCCTTACCATAGTGTCACAATTGCTTATAGTATTAAGTACAGCAATATGCTGTACAGGTTTGTATCCTAGGAGCAATAGGCTATACCGTATATAGGCATACCTCAGAGACACTTAGGGTTTCGTTCCAGACAAATTCAATAAAATGAATTATTGCAATAAAGTGAGTCACACTTTTTTTTTTGGTTTCTCAGTACATATAAAAGTTATGTTTAAACTCTACTGTCACCTATTATGTGTACAATAATATTACACCTAATAAAAATGTACACACCTCTACAGACAGGAATGGCTGGTTGGTGGAGTAGTCAGAATACATTTACCGATTAAGTTCACGTTCTTCTATGGGCATGGTTCATGGCACCCAAAAACAATTACAACAGTAACATCAAAGATCACTGATTACAAATTATCATAATAGATATAATAATGAAAATGTTGAAATATTGTGGGAATTACCAAAATGTGACACAGAGACATGAAGTGAGCACATTCTGTGGTAAATCGTGCTGATAGACTTTCATCAGGGAAGCAAAACCATTTTCAGAAGTCTCCAGCAGAATCTTTATATATGTATTGGCTAAGATTGAGTCATTTAGCCAAGATAATCTAGACATCAAGTGTCTGGAAAAGAACAACAGGATTAGTTTAGACTGGTTATAGTGCAACCTCTGGAGCTGGGCAGATTGCTGCTTGTAATACTGTGCTTCATAATAAACAATCCTCCAAACCTTAGTGGTTTATAAGAACAAGCTTTTGTTCCCCACTTATGGACATGTAGGCCAGTTGAGACTCTGCTAGGTTTGGTCAGGACTGATTGGGCTTGGATCCAGGAGGTGTATATTTTTATGTCTGCCCCACACGTAACCTTTTTTTTTTTTTTTTTTTTGAGACAGGGTCTTGCTCTGTCATCCAGGCTGGAAAGCAGTGGCATGATCACAGCTCATTGCAGCCTCAATCTCTTGCCCTCAAGCAATCTTCCCATCTCAGCCTCCAAAGTAGCTGGGACTTGACTTTAGGTGCAAGCTACCATGTCTGGGTAATTTTTGCACTTTTTGTAGAGACTGGGTCTTACTATATACCCCAGGCTAGTCTCAAACTTCTGGGCTCAAAAAAATCCTGCCATCTTGGCTTTCCAAAGTGCTGGGATTACAGGCATGAGCCACCATACCCAGCCAACTCCATATATATGCTCGTTATGACACTACTGGCCACCCATGGCATGTTCTTCTCATGGAAAATGGGAGATGTGCAAGAAGTCTGACAAAAGAACACAAATACATTTACAGTCTCTGTTCATGTGATGTCCAGTGACATTCCCTTTGCCAGACAAATCAGCTGGCTAAGTCCAACATAAATGGGGTGAGGTGACATACTCTGTATACTCCATTAGAAAGTGCTACAAAGTTGTATGCTAAGAGGTGTATATGTATAATTCAATTGTGGAATTGGAACGAAGGATTGGGAACACAGATCCAATCTATCACCTAATTCCAAACAAAACTGGGACCCTGACAGCAAGCAAGAAAGGAATGGTTGTTGGCTAGCCATGCAATTGTATCTTCACATTAGATTAGTTTAAAAAAAACCTTAGGAACTTAAATGGCAGGAGAAAAAGGAGAAAGTGAGGAAATAGTAGAGTGACAAATTGTTTTCCTAGGCAGAGGTTTTCGGCTATCACATTGATGCTGATTTCAGAAGTCCAGAGCTGGGTGTATCTACCCCAGAGAGTGAGACTCTGAGAGCCTTCTGCCTTCAACTGCAAGCTTTCCACATTGAAATTAAAGTATTTTTTGAGCATGAAGAACATGAGCCTCAAACATAACATTTTCTAGGATTTTTTTTAAAAGTCAGGCTTTCACACGCTTTCTAATTCTCCCCTCTCACTTTTTTTTTTAAGTAATTTGGTTGGGTGTGGCTGCTCATGCCTGTAATCCTAGCAATTTGGGAGTTTGAGGCGGGGAGTTCCAGACCAGCCTGGCCAACATGGCAAAATCCTGTCTCTACTAAAATTACAAAAATTAGTCAACGTGGTGGCACATGCCTATAATCCCAGCTACTTGGGAGGCTGAGGCAGAAGAATTGCCTAAACCTGGGAGGCAGAAGTTGCAGTGAGCTGAGATCAGCACAATGCAGTCCAACCTCAGTGACAGAATGAGACTCTGTCTCAAAGAAGAAAAGTAACTTGTTTTGAGTCAGAACCCTTGGAGTTTATCCACCTAAGAGAGAAACAGAGAAATCAGAAGTTGAAAATGCAAATCTCTCCAGAGTTTCCAGAGTTTGCAGATAATTTAAGTGTACTGAAGCAGTGCTGGTTATAGTAGCAGCCAGCCTCCAACACGGTCCCCAATGATCCTCTCTTCCTAGTATTCAGGTCGTTGCATAGTCTCCTTTCACATTGTGCCAGACTTGGTTTGTGTGAACAGTAGTATACAGTGGAAACAATAGCAGGTCACCTCTGAGATTAGGTTATAAAAGGCACTACTACTTCTGTCTTGAGTACTCTCTTACCCTCTCCCCTCAATTTCTCTCTCAGATGACTCACTTTGGCAGAAGCTCATTGCCATGTTGTAAGCAGGTCTGTGTAAGGTACGACATGGTGAGGAATTGAGTCCTCTCACTAATGGCCACCTGATAAGGCATCTTGGAAGCAAATCCTCCAGCCTCAGTCAGGCCTTCAGATGACTATTGACTTGGTTGATAGCTTGCCTGCAACTCTGTGAGAAACCCCAAGAGAAAACCACCAGGCTAAGCCACTCTGGATTCCTGACTCACAGAAAATGCCTAAGATATGTTTGTTTGAAGCTGCTAAGCATTGGCATAATTTATTACCCTGCAATAAGAAAAGTAAGTTATAGGTAATATCATTGATAAATACAGATGCAAAACTCCTAAATAAAGCATTAGCAATTTGTACTCATTTAATGTACAAAAATGGCACTATATCATTTGTGGATCCAGGAATTCAAGGATTTTCCAACATTGGAAAATCTATTTATGGAGGTCATAGGCATATAATATTAAAATTCTTGGTAATAAAAGAGATTCCCAAGGAAAAAAAAATAGACTAGAAAAAGTGATTTTAGTTTTCTAATCTAGAAAACTTAAAGTGATTTTTCTAGTTTTCTCTTAAACATCTTGCAGAGGAGACCTCAAAGGAGCAGCCAATGAAATATGGGCAGGGCTTGGAAAGAGGGATGTGTGGTGTCAAGATAGCCAAGAGAAGAAAGTGCGCCGAATATCCACATGCTCAGAGGTCAAATGAGATGAGAACTGAGAATTACTATAGCTTCCGTGCTGTGGTGGTCACTGGTTCTATGATAAGCATAAACTCAGTGGAGTGATGAGACAGAGAAACCTAATAGGAATGGGTTGAGAGAAATATGAAGTGAGAAAATGGAGCCGAGATGACAGAAAATTCATTTAAGTGAAACCCTGAAGGGGAACAGATAAATGGGTTGGTAGCTAGACTCTTAAAAGGAGTGGGATAAAAGAAAGATTGTGTTTGCATTTGTTGTTATTATTTAAGAATGACAGGTACTGAAGCATATTTGATACCAAAGAAAATAATCAGTAAGTAAAATCTGGATGGTGTTGGAGAGAGCAAAGATAATTATGGGACCAGTGCTTCTCCCTCAGCCATAAATACCTTTCCAGTTTCCAGCTCAGGTGAAACTCAACTGTTTGCCACCCTCCTGAACTGAGGTAGGCTGAACATAGAGGAAGAAAAATACACAGCTGATCTCACTTAAAATCTGTGACCACAAATCTCAAATGGGCATATAACACCAACCAAGAATCCTACCATATTTCCTTATTATGATGACTTCTTCTCTCTGAAAACTTATTCATGTCCTTCTTCTTTACGTTTAGTTATTCACTACGTCTCATACATCACAGGGAAAACAGAAACTATTAGACATCGTCTCTTCTTCTCCCCACCAAATCCACCTGCTTTCTGCATCTGCCTTTTTTCTTGTCTCTCCAAGTGGTCTGGACTCCACTTCTTTATAACAGGAAACTGGCTGAAGGATAACTGCACACATTAACCCAGAACAAGTTAGGCTTAGAAGAAATAATAAACACAAAATAAAACTGAAAATCACTAATCCTATACATAATAAAAATTTCAATAAAATTAATGAGTGAATTCAATCTCCTTGAAAAGATTAGATTTTCAAAATTTGATGTGAGAAAATTAAATTTGGTAGTAATAATGTTATATGGTCTGGCTCTTTGACCCCACCCAAATCTTAACTTGAATTGTAATTCAAATTGTAATCCCCACATGTTGGGGAAGAAACCTCATGGGAGGTAACTAGATCATGGGATTTGTGCCCCCATGCTGTTCTTATGATAGTGAGTTCTCGCAGTGTCTAATGGTTTTTTAAAAGGCTTTTCCCCACTTCACTATGCACTTCTTCTTTATGCTGTCATGTGAAGAAGGATGTATTTGCTTTCCCTCCCATTATAATTTTAAGTTTCCTGAGGCCCCCCTAGTCCTGCAGAACTGTGAGTCAATTAAACCTTTTTCTTTATAAATTACCAAGTCTCAGGCAATGGGGACATTCTCTTATAAACATATTTCCATGCGAATAAAATTGATCATATCACAATTTTATTGCCTGCATAGTATGCTAATAAACTAATGCATCATATTTTATTTATACCATCTCCCATCTATGTTGTTTAAATTCTTCACTACTCAAAAATAATGGTACAATAAAAACTTGTACACATACAGATTTCTGTACTTGGATGATATATTTCCTTGGGTTACATTTTTAAAAACCATTTGCCAGAAGTTTGGAAATAATAGATTATCAGTATGTTTACTAAATAACTCTGCCAAAAAATGAAGAAAATAATGGAGAAAAATGTGGAGAGGAGAAAATCAGTCAGTCTAGTGAAATTTATGACCATATATTTTTATTTTATCTCCTCTTAAAATGCTTTATATTAACTTTTGAATAAGTAATATATGCATATGATTAAAATGTGATTGGATTTTGGAGAATATGTGGAAGTAATTGTCTGCCTTTCATATGTCTTCTACAGATATGTAGCAAGAATTACGTCAACAAAAAGAAGAAACTTTGAAGACTTCCATAAGTCTTGCCACAGTATTCTCAAGGTGGAGGTAAAACAGTGTGAGAATTTTTTTTTTTTTTTTTGCTTTTATGATTTTTCTTTTTCTTTTTCTTTTTTATTGTACTTTAGGTTCTGGGGTACATGGGCAGATCATGCAGGATTGTTGCATAGGTACATACATCCTCCCTGTCACCTATATCTGGCATTTCTCCCCATGTTATCCCTCCCCAATCTCCCCACCCCCCACTGTCCCTCCCCTAACCCCCCCAACAGACCCCAGTGTCTGATGCTCCCCTCCCTGTGTCCATGTGTTCTCATTGTTCAACACCCACCTATGAGTGAGAACATGCAGTGTTTGATTTTCTGTTCTTGTGTCAGTTTGCTGAGAATGATGGTTTCCAGATTCATCTATGTCCCTACAAAGGACACTAATTTACTGTTTTTTATGGCTGCATAGTATTCCATGGTGTATATGTGCCACATTTTCCTTGTCCAGTTTATCATCGATGGACATTTGAGTTGGTTCCAGGTCTTTGCTATTGTAAACAGTGCTGCAACGAACATACGTGTGCATGTATCTTTATAATAGAACCATTTATAATCCTTTGGATATATACCCAGTAATGGGATTGCTGGGCCAAATAGAAATTCTATTTCTAGGTCCTTGAGGAATCACCATACTGTCTTCCACAATGGTTGAGCTAATTTACACTCCCACCAACAGTGTAAAAGTGTTCCTATTTCTCCACATGTGAGGAGAAATTTAAGAAGGAAAAAGATAACGAAGGCAATCTGGGTCCCCTTGGTGAGGAGTGTGGTCAGTTCCTGGAGCTCAGTCAGGTGTGGTTGGTTGTAGTTCATTTGCAAATGATTATATTATATATAAAAGCAAGAAGGATGTGTCTGCTGTTTTACCAGTTTACTCCATAAACAACAACATACATGGACAAAACTAAAGACTGCAGGTGCAACTTACATTTCTAACCCCATACCAGCTGTCTCCCATATTGCTTGTAAGGTTACCAGCAATGAAGCAAACAAGTGTGGCTGGATCTGTGAAAAACCATCATCATGAATAGGAAAACCTATGCTAATATCTGGTCAATGAATCAGTCACATCCTATTTTTAAGGAAAAGACTGAGAGATTTATTGTGTGAGTAATGGTTCAATAATAAATTTTTTTTTCTGAATGATTACCATGACTGCTAATAAGTGGGTGTATTCATGCACAAAGACAAATGTTCTCATGCTGAGAAGTTAAATATTGCTGTCATTTTTTTTATACTCTCAGATGAGCCTTGCCATATGAATGGAATATGGAATGATGGGGACATAGGAAGGATAGATTATGGAATAAATAGTAAATGTTTCCTGGTGGCTGATTTACATAAGATTAAATGCAATTGCCTGTTCCTCTGACTCACTACAAAGTTTCTTAGTTCAAGAGGCAAAGTCTACACCTGGGATTTCAGGAAACACAAGGGTCTTTCTAAATACTTACTGGCCAGAATATTTATCCACAATTCCTGTAAAACTTTAGCACACATCAAATATGGTCACTTGAGAAAAGTATGTCCCTAGAAAAGTCAAATCTGTTTAGACTGAGGGGTGATAATGGAAGGTACGTGCTATAGAAAAGGAAAGAGTTTTCACATTATATAATTAGAGGAAATTTTAGCTGAATTCAGGACACATTGTGTAATGAAATACAGTTAACAAACATGCATTAGTAGAATTAATTAGATTAAGTTCTTTGCTAGAAAAATAGATGCAAAAGAGGCTAAGACCTTTGAAGATAGGTTCCCCCCACCCCACCCCATAGAAGCATTTAAGAATGTCCAAGCTTAGATCCCAAAGGCTTATTTTGAGACAAAAGGTACTAAACGCTTCTTAAAATTACTGCACACTTCAGTATATCTTTCTGCCAGGGAAGACCCTGGATTACCATCAAACAGAATCAATGGTTATTCTTCCTACCTTGTATCCTATGTAAAGCCACATACTATCTTCATAACCTTAAAAATGTAACAGGAAACTTGCAACCCAACCATGTGATTTTCATCACAGTAAGAATCTATTTCTAGGTATCTAAAAATGGATCTAACAATGACAAGCTGTATCAATTATAGAGTAAGAAAAAAACATCGTTCAGCTCTGCTTAACCCACTTTAATACATACTTGTCTAACATTTGACCATTTTTCAATTTGGAGGAAAATGATAAATATGATATTTGTTTGAAAAAGTTTGACTTTATAGTAATTCCACAATAATCAAATGAGATCTAACTTGATATTTTGACCAGTTGGTACACACCAACCAAATGTATTTTTTTTTAAATAATGACTCATATTAATATAAATTCTATTTACACTTTCTTCCATCCAAACAATGAAAAATATTTTAGAAATTTCATTCAAGGACATGATTTCTCTGAACCACTGGCTATAGTATAAGATGATTTTAGGCAAGAGATAATTTAGAAGGAACTTACAGAAAACGACTAATGATTTTTCTAGGGTAAGCATGAATTAAAATCATATTTAGTTTCTTACAATTTTCCCAACTGTAGTTATTCACAAAAACTTTCTAAGTTTTAGCCAATTGACTTTTACTAATACAACATTTTATCCCACATTGAGACTAGAAAAAATCTTTCATCACAACGGTTTCAAAACATTTAATTTTCGAATGAGCCAATGGCAGTCATACAGTCTCCATTAATCTCCACTAACATCTGGGAGAGTGAGTCCTGCATGAGTTTAACAGGTTAGCTTTTTGATAATGCACTCCAATCTAGTCAGGCTATAAAACGGGAGATGAATTTTTTTTCAGCATAGCAAATTAAACCCATATAATTTGTTAACAGTAAATTTTCCTCTGATTATAAATGTTACAGATTTCCTGATATCATTTCAGCACAAATGAATTAATTTATATTTTCTATTTTATGAGTCTAGTTTCAAGCCATCTATCTGAAATTACAGTATTTAATAAGAATATTTAAGAAATATATTATTGTTTTAAAAATATGCAAGATACAAAGGTTTTTGCTTAATTCTTCCTCTATTTATATTTAAGAAAGAATGTAAAATATCTGAAAAAATGTTTTAAAAGAAAATGTCTAGTTGCTAGTAATTACCCATTATCTAAAAACTCTACATTTTAAAATCCATTTAGCTGCACACTATCATGGCAAGCAGTTTTGGCAAGCAGTTTTTAAGCTCAGAGTCCTGAAACTCCCTGAATTGAGATGTTTGGTAAACAAAGTCTCTTTGATGTGCCTTCCTCTAATGATTCAGTCTGACTCATGTAAACGAGAAAATAATTGGTAACACAGAATTAGCTGCCAGGCTTCCTCTATCCTAAAATGCACTTTCCCCTTTAACATTTCTGTAATCAAAACGTCTTTATATCAATGTGCAGTATTTAAAACAGTGCCATGTTCTTTTTCAATAAGCTGGCAGGGAGTGGCAGGGGGGCGTGTGTTTGTCTGTTCATTTGTTTGTATTAATTTCGTCTTCCTTCAGGAAAAACTGGTGGGGCCTAGCACTACCAGACTCCTCAGGCCCGTCATCTGCTTAAGGCTTTCTTTCTTTTTTTTTTTTTTTTTTGGTTTGTTTCTTGGGGTTTTTTTTTTTTTTTTTTTTTTTGAGATGGAGTCTTGCTCTGTTGCTCAGGCTGGAATGCAGTGGCACGATCTTGTCTCACTGCAACCTCTGCCTCCTGGGTTCAAGCAATTCTCCTGTCTCAGCCTCCCGAGCAGCTGGGACTACAGGTGCAAGCCACTACACCCATCTAATTTTTTTGTATTTTTAGTAGAGGCAGGGTTTCACTGTGTTAACCATGATGGTCTTGTAACTGGGTGACAGGAGCTAGGCTGCAGGGGATCCCAAAGATGCTCACTGTTCCCAGATTAGATGTGTTTTCCCAGGTCCTTGGGCCTCACTCACCCAAGAATGGGAGAGGGCCCTGGTGGCCCCATGAGCTCCAAATAAATATCGGACCCAAAGAGCTTTGCAGAAAAGCAATTTATTAGGCAGAGAAAGAGAGAGAGAGAGAGAGAGAGAGAGCGCTCCCATGCTGTTGTGGGAGGGGATCCAGAGATGCAGTCCACACAGGTAAAGAGAGACAGACAGAGAAAAAGGAGGGGATCCCAGAGAGGGAAATCCGTATAGGTAAGGGAGAAGAGGGAATTTAACCCCACAGTTACTCCAGCCCCATTCAAGTTGTTGTCCAGTGAGAGGAGCTTTTTCAAACTTCCTTTGGAGTGATTGATCTTTGACTCTGATGCTGGATTGGCTGCCTGGCTCGCAATAGAGCCCCTCCTTCCAAGGCTTTTGGCAGGCTTTCTAAACAAAGGAAGCTCACCTGGGCTGCCTACCTTCCCACACACAGGAAAGTTAGACAAATAACTGTAGGCTCCCAGATGTGGGCCGGGGGTGGATAGAGGTATGGCGCTGGGAAGTCCTTGCCTTTGAAACCATGCTCCTTGTGGACCCAGGAAGAGAAGTTAACATAGTTCCTCAGTCTCTGTCTCCTGACATTGTGATGCACCTGCTTTGGCCTCCCAAAGTGCTGGGGTTACCAGCGTGAGTCACCACACCAAGCCCTGCTTATGGTTTTCTAAGTGTGCCATGGCACAAGAAAGGAAAGAAACTGTTTTCATATTAGTGGTAAATCTTACAATCAATAATGTTTGCCTAATTGGCTGTACATACCAAGTATATTGAACAAATTCCTTTTAACCTCTTGCTTTCTTGAGACCTTGCAGAGAATGTGTTAATTACATTAACATTATTGGTATTAAACCATGACCTAAGTTTACAGGTGACCTTCAAATAAATATTTATGTAGCTAAGAACTAGACTTTTACTGCCACCATAAAGCTTGCCTTAAGGAGAAGGCATTCTTGATACAAATCTAAATAGGCCCAAATCAAAGAGACTCATTTTCTGTGCTGCAATTATTTTTCTTAGTTTCTCTGAGGCAACAAATCTGCTATTCAGGACTGACAAACCTTGAATTCTGAAATGGACAACCAAAAAAAAATGGTTTTTGTGCAACTAAATGACCAGCCATAAAAGATCAAGCTGGAACTGCAAACCTGAAGGATTAATATATATTCTT
This sequence comes from Aotus nancymaae, assembly GCF_030222135.1. Taxonomy (NCBI): domain Eukaryota; kingdom Metazoa; phylum Chordata; class Mammalia; order Primates; family Aotidae; genus Aotus; species Aotus nancymaae. Next base: position 43,590,254 of record NW_026988419.1, on the reverse strand, counting down.
CTTTTCTTCATACTGAAAAACAACGTTTTACCCAGTTTAGAATGCCTAATCAGCTGTTACAAAGACTTTTCAACCAAATAATTGGTTTATATTTTGGATTATTACCTGAAATAATATAAATATAACTTGGTATAATTAAAAAGTAATGATTGAAATAATAGATATTAGCCATCTTTCTATCCATTTGAGGATTTCCCTGTTGTTTTTTAAACCTGGTTAACAATTCCCTTTAACTTTAATTAAAACAAAAAGATATGTGGCCATTTTACAAAGATAACTGTATAAGTCAACCATCTCTCTCCTCCATTATTAAAAAAAAAAAAACTAATACAAATGGAGGCACTCCTAAAATTGGGAGACATATATATAATTCTATGACACATGGTACATGAGTAGCTTTGATAAGAAGCTGTATTTTTCTTAGAGTATTTTTAACCAAGTTGCTCTTCTTCAAGTGAAGAGCAATTATTGGCCGTGGAAAGACAAAACTCAGTGCTGCAACACCTGTGATGAAGCCCCTGCTCAGTCCCTTATTAGCTAGGAGACGTCGGGTTCATCACTTAATCTCTCTAAGCCTCATTTTCCATGGCTGTCAATCAAGAAAAATAGATTACTTCAGAGAGTGTTTGAGGATTCAAATTATATAATAGAAATGTATATGCTTTGTACATTATAAAATGCTCTATGAATGTCCTTAATGACATTTTAATAATAAAATCTGACACCACCCTGGCTGTGCAAGATTTAGAGATTATTTAAATGATCAAAAAAGAAGGCTTGGCATGGTGGTTCACACTTGTAATCCCAGCACTCTGGGAGGCTGAGGTGGGTGGATCACCTGAGGTCAGGGTTTCGAGACCAGCCTGGCCAACATGGTGAGACCCCGTCTCTACTAAAAATATAAAAATTAGCCAGGTGTGGTGGCTCACACCTGAAGTACAAGCTACTCATTAGGTTGAGGCACGAGAATTGCTTGAACACTGGAGACGGAGGCTGTAGTTAGCTGGGATCGGGCCACTGCACTCTAGCCTAGGCAATAGAGTAAGACTCAGTGTCAAAAATAATAATAAAATAATAATAATAATCAGAAAAGAAAAGCACCAGAAATTGAACTTGGTGCAATTAAGTATGAAGCCCTTACAAGCCATGCTTGCTTCCAAGACTGGTGGACCCACTCCAGGACCCTCCGGCTGTGGAAGAGGCAGTCCATTGAGACCCGTGGGCTGAGGACACAAAGTTCAGGTTTCTGGACAATTGTGACTAGTTGGTTTTCTCACTCACAAAAAGCCAAGGCACCTCCCCCTCTGGAGCTTAGCATCTAGTACAGGAGACGCATATTTATCAAATAATCACTCAGATACCTAAAAACAGTAAAAAGCCATTAAATGCAGAATTCAGAGGCTCTGAATCGTGTGAGAGTTGGACTTAATCTATTTTTGATGTTGTCACTATGCTTTCCAGAGGAAGTAACATTTGAACTAAAATATGAGGAATGACAGGCAACAACTAGATTTGGGGAGAGGGGCAGAAATATTCCAGGTAGCGGGAACTGCCTTATAAAAGGCCTTGAGACAAAAGGACCTGGAAGGTGAATGTGTAGTTGGAGCCCGAGATTGGTGGCGCAGCAGAGGCCATCAGGGGCCGTCTTTATCTTTATTTAAGGGAGAAGAAAGACAAGATTACTTGATTTAAGTAACACTGTGGAGAATGGATTGGGGGATGGGGAGCAGGAGTGAATAACAGGAAGTTTGATTAGTATGGGAAGTTTAATTTAATGTCAAAAGAAGTAGGAGTGACAGCCTGTATCCATGGACATAGAGTAGGAGAGTTTAGGGATAAGTCTTCAGGGCCTCCAACTTTAAGGTCTCAGGAGAGAAAGACAAGCCTGAAAGGAAGTGGTAAGAAAGCAAGAGAGACCTTTAGAGGGTTTGGAATCAGGAAAAACAAAAAGCTACTGAGCAGTCAAATAAGACTATGATCAAAGAAATATTCTCATTGTATTTAGTGACGTGGAGGTCATTAGCAAGAACGATGTCAGGGGACAGACAGGGACAAAAGCCAGACAAAGACTAACAGGAAATAAGGAAATGAGACCAACTTGCTTTTAAAAATTGGTTGTGAAAATTAGGAGTAAAAGATCATGAGAGCGGAGGAAGAAGACTCGTAGGGAACTGTTTGGGACATTTTATTCACCCCTCAAATTATAAGAGCCAGGTCACTTAGTTTATTGGTCTAGAATTTCTTTCTCCCTTTAATTTGGGGTAAAGTTGGTCCCATTTATACGATAGCCTTAGAGAGTATTTGAGGAGGAGGAGGAAGATGGAGATTGGATTAATACATATAGACTATTACATTAAAGGCGAGCGAGTTATTCATTCACTCACTTCCAACAAGCTCCACACTAGGGCTTATGGTTTCTAAAAGCTGCTTTCAATGGTATAGTTATGGAAGAAAAAAAAGCACAACATTTCTCCACATAGGTCTGGAGCTTCCCTCTCATTCAAATACCTCTTTCCTCACAACTATGCACAGCCATGTCCTGCTGCTTCCTGACACCTCTTGTGGGTCCCTCTCACCCATCGCTGTCTTCAAGGACTTGGAAACTTCCCCCATACCTAGTCAGGTAAGAGCCCTAGGAGTACCACTACTCGCTGTCTCAGTCACCATGACTCAGTCCTTCCCTTACTGAGGGGAGACTTCCCCAAGCCTCTAGCTCTTGGTGTTATGCTAGTCTGTGCTATGTTAACCAAAATGAGATTCCAGACCCTCTTGTCACTCTTTCAGCTTTCCACTATCAATCACTGATAAGAAATCACATGTCAGGAGTTGGTAATTGGAGCTTGTCTTACAAGTCCTGCTGATCCCAGCTTCCCAACATAGGTCCAACACCTTCTTAGACCCTGTGGCCTTTTCTGGGAAGTTTCTTCTAGCTGAACAGACCTGTTGATAGGGAGTATAGTATCTTAGGCAACCCTGACATTTTTTTTAATGTAAATTTATTTTCCATTACTGACCTTAATTTGTTGGCTAGTTAATGAAAATAATGAGAATCCCTAAGGATCCCATATAGTTTATGAAATTTAAAAAAATTAAAGAGTATTCTGGAAGCCATTCCCTAATCCTGGGCTGCTGAGCTCTCAAGTGAATCTAGAGAGTACAAATATAAAGACTATATCTCTGGGGAATGGGTTGGCTTCTGTCTTTGAAAGGAAACATGACAAATAACTTGTACATGGTATTAATATATTTTCCAATTTGAAAAAAATTCATAACTTAAGTTAGAAAATTGTATATTGTAAAATAAAGGCTAGGCATGGTGGCTCACACCTATAATCTCAGCATTCTGGGAGGCCAAGGTGGGAGAATCACTTTAGCACAGGAGTTTGAGACCAGCCTGGGCAACATGGCAAAACCCTATCTCTCCAGGAAAAAAAAAAAAAAACCCCAGGCATGACAATGTGTGCCTGTAATCCAACCCCTGTAATTCAAGCTACCAGAGGCTGAAAAAGGAGGATCCCTTGAGCCCAGGAGGTCAAGGCTACAATGAGCTATGAATTGCATGACTGCACTCCAGCCTGGGAACAGAGACCCCTGTCTCATATAAATACATAAAATACAATACAAGGCAGGACAAAAGTCATGAACAGATATTTTACTGAAGAGGATATCTGGATGGCAAATAAGCACAAGAAAAGATACTGAACATCATCAACCATTAGAGAAATGCAAATTAAAACCACAATGGAGGTCAGATGCAGTGGTTCATGCCTGTAATCCCAACACTTTTGGAGGCTGAGGTGGGCAGATCACTTGAGTTCAGGCATGTGAGACCAGTCTAGGCAACATGGCAAAACTCTATCTCTACAAAAAATGCAAACATTAGCCAGGAGCAGTAGTGCATGCCTGTCATCCCAGCTACTCAGGAGGCTGTGATGGGAGGATCCCTTGAGCCTGGGAGGCAGAGGTTGCAGTGAGCTGAGATCATGATACTACATTGCAGCCTAAGTGACAGAGTGAGACCCCTGTCTCCAAAAAAATTAAAAATAAAAATGAAATAACACTATGTACCTATCAGAATGGCTAAAATAAAAATAATGACAACATAATGTGTTAATGAGGATGTTCAAAAACTAGATCACATATACTTTGCTGGTGGAAAGGTTACTTTTTTACTAGGAAACAGCTTGGCAGTTTCCTATACATTTTAACATGCAATTAATATTTAACTCAGCAATTGCACTCTTTGGCATTTATCTTCAAGAAATTAAAACTTATGTTCACATCAAAATCTGTACATGAATGTTCACAGCAATCCTTATTTGTAATAGCCAAAACCCTGGAACAGATGACTGGTTAAACCAAGTTGGTATATCCATACCAATACTACATACCAACAGATAACAGTCATACCACAGATAACAGTCATCAACAGATGACTGGTTAAACCAAGTTCGTATATCCATACCAATACTACTAGCAATAAAAAGAAACAAACTATTGAAACAACTTGGATATTCAGATAATTATGCTGAATGAAAAAAAGCCAATCTAAAAGATTATATACTATATTTTCCATGGCAGCCAATCAAGAAAAATAGATTCAATCACTGTGATTTTTTGAAATGACAATTTTATAAATGGACAGATGAAAGGTGTATATATAGAGAGAAGTGAGTGTGGTTACAAAAAGGCAACAAGAGGTATCCTTGCAATGATGGGATTGTTCAGTATCCTGACAGTGGTTGATATGCTTTGGCTCTGTGTCCCCACCCAAATCTCATCTTGTAGCTCCCATAATTCCCACATGTCATGGGAGGGAACCAGTGGGAAATAATTGAATCATGGCCGTGGGTCTTTCCTGTGCTGTTCTCATCATAGTGAATAAGTCTCATGACATCTGATGGCTTTAAAAAATGGGAGTATGCATGCACAAGCTCTCTCTTTGTCTGCCACCATCCATGTAAGATGTGACTTGCTCCTCCTTGCATTCTACCATAATTCTGAGGCCTCCCCAGCCACATGGAACTTTGAGTCCAATTAAACCTCTTTCTTTGGTAAATTGCCCAGTCTTGAGTATGTCGTTATCAGCAGCATGAAATTGGACTAATACAGCAAATTGGTACCAGGAGGAGGGTATTACTGAAAAGGTAACTGAAAATATGGAAGTGACTTTGGAACTGGGCAACAAGGAGAGGTTGGAACAGTTTGGAGGGCTCAGAAGAAGACAGGAAAATGTGGGAAAGTTTGGAATTTCCTAGAGACTTGCTGAATGGCTTTGACCAAAAGTCTGACAGTGATATGGACAATAAGGTCCAGGCTGAGGTGGTCTCAGATGGAGGTGAGGAACTTGTTGAGAACTGGAGAAAAGGTAACTCTTACTATGCTTTAGCAAAAAGATTGGCAGCATTTTCCCCTGCCCTAGAGATGTGTGGAACTTTGAACTTGAGATGATTTAAGGTATCTGGCAGAATAAATTTCTAAGAAGCAAAGCATTCAAGAAGTGACTGAGGTGCTGTTAAAGGCATTCAGTTTTATAAGGGAAGCAGAGCATAAAAATTTGAACAATTTGCAGCCTGGCAATATGATAGAAAAGAAAAATCCATTTTCTGAGGAGAAATTCAAGCTGGCTGCAGAAATTTGCATAAAAGTAGAGAGGAGTCGAATGTTAACCCCAAAGACAATGAAGAAAATGTCTCCATGGCATGTCAGAGTTCTTCACAGCAGCCCCACCCACCACAGTCCCAGAGGCCTAAGAGAAAATGGTTTCATGGGCTGGGCCTGGGGTCCCTATGCTGTGTGCAGCCTAGGGACTTGGTGCCCTGTGTCCCAGCAGCTCCAGCTATGACTGAAAGGGGCCAACATAGACCTCAGGCCATGGCTTCAGAAGATATAAGCCCCAAGCTTGGCAGCTTCCACATGGTGTTAAGCCTGAGCTTGCACAGAAGTCAAGAACTGGGGTTTGGGAACCTCTGCCTAGGTTTCAGAAGATATATGGAAATGCCTGGATGCCAAGCAGGAGTTTGCTGAAGGAGTCAGGCACTCATGGAGAGCCTCTGCTAGGGCAGTGCAGAAGGGAAATGTGGGGCCACAGCCCCCACACAGGGTTCCTGCTGGAGCATCATCTAGTAGAGCTGTGAGAAGAGGGTCACCATCCTCTACACCCCAGAATGATAGATCCACCAACAGCTTGCACCATGCACCTGGAAAAGCCACAGCAACTCAAAACAAGCCAGTGAAAGCAGCTGGGAAAAAGGCTGTACCTTGTAAAGCCACAGGGGCAGAGCTAACCCAGACCATGGGAACCCACCTCTTACATCAGTGTAACCTGGATATGAGACATAGAGTCAAAAGAGATCATTTTGGAGCTTTAAGATTTGACTGCCCTGCTGAATTTCGGACTTGCATGGGGTCTGTGGTCCCTTTGTTTAGCCAATTTCTCCCATTTGGAATGGCTATATTTACCCAATGCCTGTACCCCCATTGTATCTAGGAGGTAACTAACTTGCTTTTGATTTTACAGGCTCATAGGTGGAAGGGACTTGCCACATCTTGGATGAGACTTTGAACTGTGGACTTTTGAATTAACACTGAAATCAGTTGAGACTTTGGGGGACTGTCAGAAAGGCATGATTGGTTTTGAAATGTGAAGACATGAGATTTGGGAGGATCCAGGGGCAGAATAATATGGCTTGGCCCTGTGTCCCCACCCAAATCTTATCTTGTAGCTCCCATAATTCCCACGTTGTGGGAGGGACCTAGTGAGAGATAATTGAATCATGGGGGTGGGTCTTTCCTGTGCTGTTCTCACATCACCTGAAGGCTTTAGAAAATGGGAGTTTGCCTACATAAGCTCTCTCTTTGCCTGCCCCCATCCACATAAGATGTGACTTGCTCCTTCTTGCCTTCCAGCATGATTGTGAAGTCTCCCCAGCCATGTGGAACTGTAAGTCCAATTAAACCTCTTTTTTTTGTAAATTGCCCAGTCTTAGGTATGTCTTTATCAGCAGCATGAAAACAGAATAATACGGTAGTATTAGAATACCTTCATGTGATACCTACATGCGATAAAATTGCATAGAACTACATACACACACACACACACACACACACACACACAAGTATGAGTAAAACAGAACATTTGGATAAGTTCAGAGGATTGTATTAATGTCAGTGTCCTGGTTGTGACATGATGCTACAGTTTTGCAAAATGCTACCATTGAGGGAAACTGGGGAAAGTACAAAAGGAATCTCTGTATTCTCTCTTAAATTGCATATGAATTTATGACTATCTCAATAAAAAGTTTCAAATCAAATCGAATACAAAGCAAATTTTCTTACTGCAGTCTGTACCATTTTTTGCTTAGATATGTTCTAAGCAAAATGGTGATGAGGAATGTTCATTTTTAAGCAAATATTTTGCCATTCGAACTTTAAGACAGCTGTGTCAATAGGCTACCCCACCACATGAGCTGGAAAGTGATAGTTTAAACATTTTTTTATTCAGATAGTCAATGAATGCTTTATATTCTTTTCAAATAACATGCCAGTAGCCAATTCACTATATGAAAACCACAATCAAATTTTTTCCAAATCTGATTTTTTTTGGCAGTCCACGTCTATGAAAATGTAGTAGGAATTGCCGTCGGGACAGGAGTTTGCAAAAGGCTCTTTAGTTTGCCTAACAGAATGCTGACTTTGCTGACTTTGCTTTCTACACAAAGAGTAGTTACGTGAGGAACTCCTATTAATCTACAATCCATAATCCTATGATTTTAGGAGCAGGCTTGGTTATGAATTCCCTTCTCTGCTCCTCCTCTCATAAGCTCATCTAAGATATCTGAATCAGGAGAGGGGAGCCCATTCTCCAGCTTCTCAACAGTTTACCACCATAGCAATCAAATCACATTTTCAAATTCCTATTACTAACTCTAACAGAGACACTTTCACAAATTTGACCTAACATTTTACCTTCTATTTTAGAAAGGGTTGTTCATAAGAAATAACCATATAAAGACCATTTCTGCATTTTTTAAACTATGAATAAAATGTGTTGGTTGTCCTCTGTATTAAGTGTCTCACACATAATGATTTTTCATCAGGAATTTCTTTTTCTTTAGTGTGTTGGGGAAAACAAAACATCCCTTTGGATAAAAGGTATAATTCCTTAGATTAAATAATGAGAAATATATAAATCCAACATGTTTGATTTTGCCCTGACTACTGAGAAATTCAGATGTTTTGTTCTCATTTACAACTTTTAGTCTAGTCACAGCTATTCTCTCCTTCCCCTATTCTATGTACATCGTTATAATTTGTCTTAAAAGTTGATTTTTTTTTTTTTAGATTGAGTGTTGCTCTGTCACCCAGGCTGGAGTACAGTAGCATGATCTCAGCTCACTGCAACCTCCACCTCCCTGGTTCAAGCAATTCTTCTACCTCAGCTTCCCCAGTAGCCGGGATTACAGGTGTGTGTCACCACACCTGGCTAATTTTTTGTATTTTAAGTAGAGTCAGGGTTTCGCCATTTTGGTCAGGCTGGTCTCGAACTCCTGACCTCATAATCCATCTGCCTCGGCCTTCCAAAGTGCTGGGATTACAGGCATGAGCCATCATGTCCAGCAAAGCCTGAGTTTTTTTAAATGTTACTTAAATTTTAGCCAACTTGACTAAAATCATTTTTGTAATACAACTTTAAATTCTTTTTTACAAAACGATATACAATATACTTGAAGGAAATAAGTCTATTGAAAGGTCATGTGCAAGATTACTTAATGGACTTGTGTTTCCATTCACTTGAAAACTTAAGACTCAGGGATGCTTAGTTCCCATTTTAACAATTTCATGTATTTTTCTTGATTTAAGACAAACTGATTGCTCAGATGTGAATTTAAATAACTAATCCTAACTCATATAGTAGACCTAAAAAAAAAAAAAAGAAGAAGAAGAAAAAAACATCCTGTCAGAGATTTTCCAGATGGTTTCGTTTCTGACTCTAAATAAAGGAAATGATTCCTGCAAAAATATATTTTCTGCTGGGGTATAAGCAAAATCACATAGGAAGAAAATTTATGATCACTAAAAAGATATGTACTAATTTTTAAAATGACTAGGATGCAAAAGTCCATTAGGTCACCATTGAAGGCATTTCTCTCTCTTTTTTAGATGGAGTCTAGCTTTGTCACCCAGGCTAGAGTGCAGTGGTACAATCTCAGCTCATTGCAACCTCTGTTTCCCAGGTTCAAGTGATTCTTTTGCCTCACCCTCCCAAGCAACTGGGATTACAGGTACGCATCACCACGTCTGGCTAATTTTTGTATTTTTAGTAGAGACAGAGTTTCACCATGTTGGCCAGGCTGGTCTTGAACTCCTGACCTCAGGTCATCTTCCTGGAAGGCATCTCATTTCTAATCTGCCAGTCTGCAAACCAAAAAGCAGTGATAAAGGACATCACAGATTTCTTGGCTTTATGGAACAATCTTTGTTCTGACCCTCTTCCAAGAGTCCAAAGACAGGTTTTAATTCTGTAAGAGCTAGTCTAAGCTCCCGCCAAGAATCTGTTTCCCAATTCCTCTCTATCTTTATTTCTGGTCTTATATCAAGAATAACTTTCATTGGAATTTCATAAAACATTGGATACAGACCACTGAGCCATGTGGTCTTCCAGCCTGATCCTGTCTCCCCTTTCAGTGGCTACTTCCATCCTGAGCCTCTTAGCTATGATTTTCACTGGTTTCTCTTGACAGAAGTTCCCAATGTCAACAGTTCGGGGTGGTAGATTTTGGCAACTTCTCTGGTTTACCATGGCTTTCCTTGATGACAACTCCTACAGGTGATGGTTATAATAAATAGTGGCCAACCTTTCAACAGTGTTCCTCACTTTTGTACAAATCCACCATGACCCTACATCTAAACTGAGGCCGATATGTTTGTGCAAGTACAGACCAATACAGGAGAACCCAAACATTATTACTCTGCTCATTGCAAAAACTCCAGACCTCTACCTTTTTGCTCATAAGCTTTTTGTCCCTGGTCATCTTATTCCTGGATTCTTGCTCAACTTTTAGATGTATAACTGATTTTTTTCTGAGTTTGACCTCTAGTACTCTCTCTTAGACATACACTATAGACTAAGCTCTCTGGATACCTCCAATTCCTATAGTTAAATAGTAACAACCTTGTGTAGTACCCCATAGGCCTGTTCCACTCTCCCTTTAACCCCATTAAGAGGTACTACAGTTATTTCAAGGATCTTGTGAAGCCTCTTGTGAATGTTAATTTCCAGTCCTTTAAGGAGGCTACCCCTAGTAAAGGTAGAGAGGAGATACTCAGTGCTGCTGCACAGATGTCTGCTCAGACATGAAGCCAAAGTCCAATTCAGATATAAAGGAAATGCACAGACACTCAAATTCTTTTTCATTTTTCTTGCTCACACAAGGCACTCATCTGAATTGGAGCACAGGAGAACCCTTAGCTATTTTGTAGTTATCCCAGCTGGATAAATTAACTGAACTCTAATGGTCAAACAGGACACCGCTTATAAGGATGATTTTAAATACTTTGCTTAGATGTTCCCACCACAATGACCTCCTTTCGATTCTCCATATACACCAAATTCAATTCCTCATATACACCAGATGTAATTGCTTACTAGGAATTACACAATCTGGCTTCTGCTCACTTCTCCAGACTCATCCTTTGCCACTTATCCTTCTCACCCCAGCCACAGTGATGTTCTTTTAGTTTTTCAAATGTTCTCACTGGCATCTAGGAGTCCACAGCTGCATTTGCTTTTGACGGACATTTTTTAACCCCAGTTCTTATTCATCCTTAGGTCTTAGCTCCCTTAACAAAACCTCCTTAGCCCAAGTTTGAATTGTATGGTCCAACTGTATATATACACGGTGTGGAACTGTACATATCGTGATTTAGCAGGAATTAAAATAACATCTGTTTAGCATTTTCAAAATGTTATCTGTTATACCTGGTTACTTGATAGTCTCTATCATTAGACTGCAAGCTTTGTGAGGTCACAGGCTATGTCAACATAGAAAATGGTCAATATGTATTTGTTAAATGAATGAATAATCAAACTATAATTTTCCAATAAATCCCTCTAATGAAGTGTGTTACTTCTACTTAGATTGGTTACACTATGGGAATATTTATGTTCTTTTGTGAACATGAAGATCTTACCCTGCTGGGTTTGCTTGATCTTACCACCCTATATCAGTCTTACAGCTGGGCTTTGTCTGTTTTGACAGTGAGAAGTAAAATGGGTTGGCCTTGGTTTTGAAGCAAAATAATCTCCTGAATTAAGAAAAACTCAGATAGCAGCTATACCACCATGGTCATAGACTAAGCCTGTAAACTTCGATTGAAAGGCCCTTGAAAAGCCATTCCATTCTTTATCCTTTATGTATGAAAACATTGATTTTGACAGTTTGTAGTCCAAAACACAGAAACCTCAAAGTTGGCAGAAAATATTATCTAGAGGGCAGTGTATGACTGAATACTCAATTATTATCTCATTCCCAGGAAATATCCTATCAGTCACTTTTGTTATGATTCTACCCTATGTTTGAAATTGAGAGGATTTTAATAAACAGTCTAGTTTTTCTTCTTAACTTTAAAAGCAATGTTTTTGAGAGTCGGTGGAAAGGACAATAAAGATATGAATTTGTTTTCCTCTGGCCAACGGCATCCCTGTTTTTGCAAAATCACCAACTGTGGTATGCTTTCCTATTCCCCTCCCCCCCATAGAAATGTGTTTATCTATCTTACCAAAATAGAAACAATCCCTGTAATCAGTTCCCTCGGAAATGAAGAAAACATTGGCTCTTCCTTCAGAAAGAGGATGTTGGTTCATGGGAACAAGTACCAGCAGTGAGTTCTGACAAAAATACAGGGGGCACTGATTTAAAAAAAAAAATCAAATATTTGTATTAGAACAGGTTTCAGCTACTTCAGAAGGTTTAATACCTGTTGAGAAGAAAAACACTTAAGTATTGTGTTCATCACATCTAATTAATAGGTTCAGTTAATTGAACTTTCAAAGATGTACCATTTCACTCCTAAACCTTTTAACAATGAAAGAATCATTTAAAACTCTAACTTCAAAAATCCAGAATAACTTCCAAATAGTTTCATTATTAATGCAGGCAACTGCCTAAGCAAATACATTAATCTTATTCAACATCTTCAAATCTTCAAAGATTGTCCTGAGATCTGAGATTAGAACATTCAAACTGTAGATCCTACAATTCTCAGATTAGTTCTAATGTCCTGGAGCATGTCTAGCTCAAGAGCCAGAATAATGAAATGGAGCAAGGGGATGGTTCAGTGAACAGTGAGACCAGCCCACTGGGAACAAGATATAGAAATAAATGTTAATGAGGAGGAGGAAGAAAATATGGCAGATTCTAGACTTGAGTTGAGCCACAGACTATCTTAGGATAGTAACCCAAGGAGAGATGTCTGTACCTCACTGCATTCTTGAGTTGTGAGAGCAACTTAACCAAAAAGGGCAAGCCCCAGGCATAGAATGTTCTGCTTACTGCTCTGAGCAAAATGATATCCTTTCTTACCTGTTGCATGCCTATCATGCATGCTATCTAATGATAGAGCTGTCTTTTTATGCATCTTGAGGCCAACATCTGTGCCCTATAATAATCTATCCTACCATGTAACAATGCCTAGCACAGAATAATATGCAAAAAAATTTTAAATAGATGAATAAATGAATATTATACTCAAGTTACAATACTTGAACTTCAATGGAACAAATCACTGAAAAGTATACCATTGGCATCATTCAAACTGTATATTTAGATTATATACAATATATAATTTGTTTCTTAATTAATGCCTTTAAATTCACAAATTTAAGGAAAACAGTAAGTCACCAACAGAAAAATGTGAGACCACGTCTTCATATTTGGAGTATGCTGGAATTTAAATGGAACAATACTCAGCATTTTAAAATGCTCAGTTTGGGTAGGAGTTCCAAGATGGCTGGTTAGATGCAGCTCAGGATTGCAGCTCCGAGTGAAAGTGCAGAGGGTGAGTGGACGCCTCATTTCCAGATGGATTTTTATTGCCCACAGACCAGGAGATTCCCAGGTGGAGGAGCCCCACGGGTCACCAGGGTGGCTGTTTTGGCCAGCACGGCTGTTTTGTCTACACCCCGGCACAGTGGCTCCCAGTGCAGAGGCTCCTGGTGCAGAGTAAATGGGACTGTCTTCCCACTTAGCCAGCAAGGGGAGCTGAAACAGGGAGCCAGGCCAGGAGATTCCCGGGCAAAAAAGTGCCACGAATCCCAGAGCCGCGGTTTCAGCGGTGCAGTGGGTCACCACACAGGAAATCACACAGATCCTGGCACCTATTCAACAGGCAACCAGGACACCTGAGAGAGAGCCGACCATTCAACTAAAAAATAAAAGGCTCTGAGGCAGGGAACCAGGAGATCAGACCCGGCTGGTCCCACCCCCACAAAAACAAAAACAAAAACAAAAAAACAGCAATTGAAAATACTCTGGGTTGAGAATTTCACAGCAAGCACAGCTGAACCTGGGACAGTCCAGCTCTGTGGGGGAGGGGTATCCGCCATTACTGAGGCAGGTGCTGTTGCTGAGGCAACCCGCCATTGCCGAGGCAACCTGCCATTACAGAGACAGTCTGTCATTACAGAGGCGGGCCAACATTGCAGAAGCAGTTCTAACTACACCCATATAAACAAGACTGCAGGGAAGTTTACACGGCAGCTGGGCGGAGCCCACAGCAGCTCAGCAAAGCCTCTGCAGGCTGAGAGTGACTAGGCTGCCTCCTTGTGGGCAGGGCAGCCCTGAAGAAAAAAAAAAGGCAGCACCGCAATGGAAACTCACAAAGCCCTAACTCCCTGAGACGGAACACCTGGGGAAAAAAAAGGGGGTTTATGAGTTCTGCTGCTGCAGACTTAAATTTACCAGCCCAGCAGCTCTGAATGAACAACGGGGCTCACAGCTCAGCACCTGAGCTAATATAAAGGACAGACTGTTTCCTCAAGCAGCTCCCTGACCCCCATATATCCAAAGAGTCACCTCATAAAGGAGATCTCAGACTGACATTTGGCAGGTATCCTTCTGGGACAAAGCAGAAGAAGAAACTGGTAGCAACCTTTACTGTTCAGCAGCTGCTGCAAGTGATCCCCAAGCAAGCAGGGCCTGGAGTGGACCTCAGCAGTCCTACAGCAGAGAGCCCAGACAGTTAAAAGGTAAACTAAGAAACAGAAATAATTTCACCAACAACAAACAGGATATCCACTCAGAGACCCAATCAGAAAGTCAACAACTACAAAGCCGACAGGTGGATAAATCCACAAAGATGGGAAGAAACCAGTGCAAAAAGGATGAAAACACCCGAAACCAGAACACCTCTCCTCCTACAAGGGATCACAACTCCTCACCAGCAAGGGAACAAGACTGGATGGAGAATGAATGTGATGAAATGACAGAATCAGCCTTCAGAAAGTGGGTAATAAGAAACTTCCATGAGCTAAAAGAACATGTTCTAACCCAAGGCAAAGAAACTAAGAACCTTGAAAAAAGATTTGATGAAATGCTAATGAGAATGGACAACTTAGAGAGGAATATAAGTGAATTGATGGAGCTGAAAAACACAACACGAGAACTTCGCGAAGCATGCACAAATATCAACAGCTGAATTGACTAAGCAGAAGAAAACATATCAGAGGTTGAAGATCAACTCAATGAAATAAAACGAGAAGGCAAGATTAGAGAAAACAGGGTAAAAAGGAATGAACGAAGTCAACAAGAAATATGGGACTATGTGAACAGACCTAATCTACGTTTGATAGGTGTACCTGAATGTGATGAAGAGAATGCATCCAAGCTGGAAAATACTCTTCAGGATATTATCCAGGAAAACTTCCCCAACCTAGCAAGGCAGGCCAATATTCAAGTCCAGGAAATACAGAGAACACCACAAAGATATTCCTCAAGAGCAACCCCAAGGCACATAATCGTCAGATTCACCAGGGTTGAAATGAAGGAGAAAATACTAAGGACAGCCAGAGAGAAAGGTCGGGTTATCCACAAAGGGAAGCCCATCAGACTCACAGCAGATCTCTCAGCAGAAACCCTACAAGCCAGAAGAGAGTGGGGGTCGATATTCAACATCCTTAAAGAAAAGAACTTTCAACCCAGAATTTCATATCCAGCCAAATTAAGCTTCATAAGTGAAGGAAAAATAAAATCCTTTGTGAACAAGCAAACACTCAGAGATTTCATCACCACCAGACCTGCTTTACAAGAGCTCCTGAAAGAGGCACTACACATAGAAAAGAACAACCAGCGCCAGCCACTCCAAAAACACACGAAATGGTAAAGAGCATCAACACAATGAAGAATCTGCATCAACCAACGGGCAAAATAGCCAGCTAGCATCAAAATGGCAGGATCAAATTCACACATAACAATATTAACCCTAAACGCAAATGGATTAAATGCCCCAATCAAAAGACACAGACTGGCAAATTGGATAAAAACCCAAAACCCATCAGTGTGCTGTATACAGGAAACCCATCTCACATGCAAGGATACACAAAGGCTCAAAATAAAGGGATGGAGGAAGATTTACCAAGCAAATGGAGAGCAAAAATAAGCAGGAGTTGCAATTCTCATCTCTGATAAAATAGACTTTAAAGCAACAAAGATCAAAAGAGACAAAGAAGGACATTACATAATGGTAAAAGGATCAATGCAACAAGAAGAGCTAATGATCCTAAATATATATGCACCTAATACAGGAGCACCCAGATACCTAAGGCAAGTTCTTAATGACTTACAAAGAGACTTAGACTCCCACACAATAATAGTGGGAGACTTTAACACACCATTGTCAATATTAGACAAATCAATGAGACAGAAAATTAACAAGGATATCCAGGACTTGAACTCAGACCTGGACCAAGCCAACCTAATAGACATTTACAGAACTCTCCACCGTAAATCCACAGAATATACATTCCTCTCAGCACCACATCACACCTACTCTAAAATTGACCACATAATTGGAAGTAAATCACTCCTCAGCAAATGCAAAAGAACGGAAACCATAACAAACAGTCTCTCAGACCACAGTGCAATCAAGTTAGAACTCAGAATTCAGAAACCAACCCAGAACCGCACAGCTTCATGGAAACTGAACAACTTTCTCTTGAATGTTGACTGGATAAACAATGAAATGAAGTCAGAAATAAAGATGTTCTTTGAAACCAATGAGAACAAAGACACCACATACCAGAATCTCTGGGACACATTTAAAGCAGTCTCTAGAGGAAAATATATAGCAATAAGTGCCCACATGAGAAACAAGGAGAGATCTAAAATTGACACTCTATTGTCAAAACTGAAAGAGCTAGAAGAACAAGATAAAAAAAAAAAACTCAAAACCTAGCAGAAGACAAGAAATAACTAAGATCAGAGCAGAATTGAAGGAGATAGAGACACGAAAAACCCTTCAAAAAATCAATAAATCCAGGAGCTGGTTTTTTGAAAAGATCAACAAAATAGACCACTAGCCAGATTAATAAAAAAGAAAAGAGAGAATAATCAAATAGATGCAATAAAAAATGATAAAGGGGATATCACCACAGATTCCACAGAAATTCAGACCATCATCAGAGATTATTATGAACAACTCTATGCACATAAACTAGAAAATCTGGAAGAAATGGATGAATTCCTGGACAGTTGCCTCCTCCCAAGCCTAAACCAGGAAGAAGTCAAAACCCTGAATAGACCAATAACAAGGTCTGAAGTTGAGGCAGCAATTAAGACCCTACCACCCAAAAAAAGCCCAGGTCAAGATGGGTTCACAGCCGAATTCTACCAGACATACAAAGAGGAACTGGTACCATTCCTTCTGAAACTATTCCAAATAATCCAAAAAGAGGGAATCCTTCCCAAATCATTTTATGAGACCAACATCATCCTGATACCAAAACCCGGCAGAGACTCAACAAGAAAAGAAAACTATAGGCCAATATCCATGATGAACATAGATGCAAAAATCTTCAATAAAATACTGGCAAGCCTATTGCAACAGCACATCAAAAAGCTTATCCACCATGATCAAGTAGGATTCATTCCAGGGATGCAAGGCTGGTTCAACATACGCAAGTCTATAAATGTAATTCACCACATAAACAGAAACAAAGAGAAAACCCACATGATTATCTCAATTGATGCAGAGAAGGCCTTTGACAAAATTCAGCAGCGCTTTATGCTAAAAATCCTCAATAAACTAGGTATTGATGGAACGTATCTCAAAATAATAAAAGCTATTTACGACAAACCAACAGCCAACATCATACTGAATGGGCAAAAACTGGAAGCATGGAAGCATTCCCTTTGAAATCTAGCACTAGACAAGGATGCCCTCTCTCACCACTCCTATTCAATATAGTACTGGAAGTTCTAGCCAGAGCAATCAGGCAAGAAAAAGAAATAAAGGATATTCAATTAGGAAAGGAGGAAGTCAAACTGTCTCTATTTGCAGATGACATGATTGTATATCTAGAAGACCCCATCGTCTCAGCCCAAAATCTCCTGAAACTGATAAGCAACCTCAGCAAAGTCTCGGGATACAAAATCAATGTGCAAAAATTACAAGCATTCCTATACACCAATAACAGACTTAAAGAGAGCCAAATCAATAACGAACTGCCATTCACAATTGCTACCAAGAGAATAAAATACCTAGGAATACAACTAACAGGGAACGTAAAGGGCCTCTTCAAGGAGAACTACAAACCACTGCTCAACGAAATAAGAGAGGACACAAACAGATGGAGAAACATTCCATGTTCATGGTTAGGAAGAATCAATATCGTGAAAATGGCCATACTGCCCAAAGTAATTTACAGATTTAACGCTATCCCCATCAAGCTACCAATGACCTTCTTCACAGAACTGGGAAAAACCACCTTAAACTTCATATGGAACCAAAAGAGAGCCTGCATAGCCAAGTCAATTCTAAGCAAAAAGAACAAAGCAGGAGGCATCACACTACCGGACATCAAACTATACTACAAGTCTACAGTAATCAAAACAGCATGGTACTGGTACCAAAACAGAGATATAGACCAATGGAACAGAACAGAGGCGTCAGAGGCAACACAACATATCTACAACCATCCGATGTTTGACAAACCTGATAAAAACAAGCAATGGGGAAAGGATTCCCTGTTTAATAAGTGGTGTTGGGAAAACTGGCTAGCCATATGCAGAAAGCAGAAACTGGACCCCTTCCTGACACCTTACACTAAAATTAACTCCAGATGGATTAAAGACTTAAACAGAAGACCTAACACCATAAAAACCCTAGAAGAAAACCTAGGCAAAACCATTCAGGACATATGCGTAGGCAAGGACTTTATGACCAAAACACCAAAAGCATTGGCAACAAAAGCCAAAATAGACAAATGGGACCTAATCGAACTCCACAGCTTCTGCACAGCAAAAGAAACAGTCATTAGAGTGAATCGGCAACCAATAGAATGGGAACAAATTTTTGCAGCCTACCCGTCTGACAAAGGGCTGATATCCAGAATTTACAATGAGCTAAAACAGATTTACAAGAAAAAAACAAACAAGCCCATTCAAAAGTGGACAAAGGATATGAACAGATACTTTACAAAAGAAGACATACATGAGGCCAACAAGCATATGAAAAAATGCTCATCATCACTGGTCATTAGAGAAATGCAAATCAAAACTACATTGAGATAGCCATCTCACACCAGTTAGAACGGCGATCATTCAAAAATCTGGAGACAACAGATGCTGGAGAGGATGTGGAGAAATAGGAACACTTTTACACTGTTGGTGGGAGTGTAAATTAGTTCAACCATTGTGGAAGACAGTGTGGCGATTCCTCAAGGACCTAGAAATAGAAATTCCATTTGACCGAGCAATCCCATTACTGGGTATATATCCAAAGGATTATAAATCGTTCTACTATAAGGACACATGTACACGAATGTTCACTGCAGCACAGTTTACAATAGCAAAGACCTGGAACCAACCCAAATGCCCATCGATGATAGACTGGACAGGGAAAATGTGGCACATATACACCATGGAATATTATGCAGCCATCAAAAACGATGAGTTCACGTCCTTTGTAGGGACATGGATGAACCTGGAAACCATCATTCTCAGCAAACTGACACAAGAACACAAAATCAAACACTGCATGTTCTCACTCATAGACAGGTGTTGAACAATGGGAACACATGGACACAGGGAGGGGAGCACTATACACTGGGGTCTGTTGAGTGGGAGTTGGGGGGACAGTGGGGGGTGGGGAGTTGGAGAAAGATAGCATGGGGAGAAATGCCACATATAGGTGAAGGGGAGGAAGGCAGCAAATCACACTGCCACGTATGCACCTATGCAACAATCTTGCATGTTTTTCACATGTACCCCAAAACCTAAAATGCAATAAAAAAAAAAAAAAGAAAATGTACATTAGTTCAGCCCCTGTGGAAAGCAGTTTGGAGAGTTCTTAAGGAACTTAGAACAACCATTCAGCCTAGCAATCCCCTTACTGGGTATATACCCAAAGGAAAATAAATCATTCTGCCATAAAGACACATGGACTTACGTTGTCATTGAAGCATCATTCACAATAGCAAAGATAATACACAATAGCAATGAAATCAACCTAGGGGCCCATCCATGATGCACTGGATAACGAAAATGTGCACCACGGAGTACTATACAGCCATAACAAAAGAGCAAAAATCATGCCCTTTGCAGCAACATGAATGTAGGCGGAGGCAATTATCCTAAGCAAATTAACACAGGAACAGAAAACCAAATATTACATATTTTCACACATAAGTGGGAGCTAAATATTGAGTACTCAAGGACATAAAAATGGGAACAATAGCCACTGCAGACCACTGGAGTAGGGAGAGCAGGAGGGGGACAAGTGTTGAAAAACCATGGGGTACTGTGCTTACTACCTGGGTTATGGATTCAATCACACATCAAACCTAAGCATCACACAATATACCAGGTTAAAAAAAAAAACCTGCATATATATCCCCTGAATCTAAAAGTTGAAAAAAAATTAAAATGTGTGGCAAAGAAAAAAAAAAAGAAATAGGGAAAATACAGCCATGAGCAATAAGACTACTAAATTGTCTTCATTTATTCATATATGTAAAATGCTTCATTCATCCTAAGTATCATCATGGGTTGAGGCTACTAATCAAAATAAAATCCATGCAAATATATGTACATGATTTGCAGATGAGCCATGGCCTCCAGGTTTCTGGAAAGTTGCCAGTATTGTCTTTGACAAAACAAACTTCAGGCCCTTCCAAGCTCTAAAATTGTTTTTTATTGTATTTTCTTTGTTAAAGATGCAGAGGTCACAGTGTGAGGGGATAGAATGAGGTAGGAGGGATGTTAGCCCAGACACAATCTTTATAAGAGATATGCACCGAAGTCTTTACACCCCATGATAATTCTGACACTGGATAGCTAACATTTTCAGACAAGGAAGGATCAATTAGGCACCAGATCTGTAGAAAAGTATATGATCTTCTTTCATAGATTTAAAAAAATATAGCTATTTTTAATGTAATTTTAAAATTTTTCTAAATATAAAAATAATTTTATAATTTAAATTTTATTTCAAAAAATGTTCTATAGGATAATGCTGTTAGTTAGAACCAGGTTATCTTTCTTTTGCTCAAATGAAGAAGAGACACTGCACAAAAACAATTGTATATTATTGGTCCTATATTGTTCTGAATTATTTAAAGATCTTAGAGGTAGAAATGATGTGCTAGAGAAATAGTGTAGTGTATTTCTTACCATATGGAGTAACTAAATCATAGTTAAAAAAGAATTGTAAAGTTGATAAAAGTAAGAATAAAAAAATTATAAATATAAAACAAATGCTCAGTTTGGAGCTATTTCTGCTTTCTCATGTTTGCTAATCTTTATCCTTGTCACCAGCACAAACACATCCTTATCACCAGCACAGTCACGCCTGTATTTATTCTACATTAGTTCACCTTTAAGCAAAATGTGGTGCTTCCTCTTTTCATCCTTGTCACCAACACAGTCACACCCTGTATTTATTCTACATTAGTTCACCTTTAAGCAAAATGTGGTGCTTCCTCTTTTCATCCTTGTCACCAACACAGTCACACCCTGTATTTATTCTACATTAGTTCACCTTTAAGCAAAATGTGGTGCTTCCTCTCTTGCAATCTTCTGTTTGAGCTTCCTCCACAACAACCCCTATCATGCTCACTAGAACCACCTTTCATCATCGCTGTTCAACAAAACATTTATTAGCAATAAGGACAATATTCATTGGCCTTTATTATCTCTGGAACATAACAGACATGTTAGATTCAGTCTTAAAATAGTATTTTACAGATAATAAAGTTAAAAGTTTAGAAAACTTACATAAATTGTCCATAATCACATGGATGTCAAAGCTGCTGGCCTTAAAATATAAATGGAACTCAAAAGAGGAGTTAATGTGGGAGTAATAAATTTGATATTGTTAATTGACAACACATTGGGAATTGTTGATGCCAAGAGAATGCATGAAATAACTTAGGGAGAGAGCACTGGATAAGAAAAAAGGATGCCAATGTTTACAGCAGCACAATTCACAATTGCAAAGACAAAAATTTGAGCAATAGTGTTGATTTTACAAAGGGGTCAAGAGGGGTGAGGATTGAAAAAGAGGTTCTGGATTTGTCAACCATAAAGTTACTGGTAATTCTAACAAGGGCATTTTCTAAGAAGTTGTGAAGTTGTGGAGATAGAAGTCAATTTGCATAAAAAGATTATGAAGTTAAGAGGGCAAACATAGACAAATCTCACACAAATTTTGGTTTCAAAGGGAAAAAGAAATATAAAGCAGTAATTTAAATCAAGGGAAGATTCTTTTCATCTTTTTTTGGTGTTAAGAGGGAGGAGACAACATATAAAATATGAATATGAAGCCACAGGTAACTGACTGAACAAAGGCCTAAAGGCGGAGGGGAAGGATTTGCTTGGGGACAGAGGTGGGAGGAGGTAGGGGTGGGTGACACTATCAATTCTGGAAGAATAGGGAAGATAAATAATGGGCTTTATTTTATCCATGACTTCAGAGGTAACGTCATACACTTAAAGTGAGAAAATGAGTAGGATAAAGAGTTACAGGAAAATTAAAAACATTTACAACTATCTTAGCATAGAAAAAGTAAAGAAACTAAAAATAAATACAGGACTGCCTGGAAGAATCAGGAGCCCAGATAGGAGAATGGAAATTACCATAAATGTCTCAGTTTTCCCTACAAAATTCAGGGTTGGCAAGTTCCCTGCTCACCATAGCTCTTAAAATCACTCTTTCTAGTAAGAGGATTTGAAGATGGGAAGCCATATTGGCCAGCTCAGAAGGTTCCACTCTGTGAAATCAGCTGCATTCAAGGCACAGTAAGGGTTTCAAAGCCAGATGCGGTGCTCACGTGTCACGACAAAGCCAACACCTAACTTTATCTTTGCCCTCTCCACCTCCATCTATTAGTCTTTCCCAGACTATGGGTATCCTTCACTTTCCTTCTTTCTTCTCACCTATTTTTCCCCAAACTCTACCCAAGTTGTGCCATAAGCATAAAAACTACAGCAGAAAAAATGCATGTGTGTTGTTTTCGAATCCATCACATGGTTGGTGAATATTTTTATTTTATGTTGTCTCAGGTCAATGTAGAGGAGAGAAAGCCAGTCACAAGAGTGAGCAATCATTCTTAAGACCTGCCAAGCAAAGAAGCCTGTTGTAGAAATGCTGACGATGTGGGAGCACTTTGTGGTTTAACTGGGTTGCTAGTCACAACATTGTAACTTTGAAGATTTTCTTTGAAATTGTAACTCCGTATGTATTAATAGTACTCCCATGTCTACAATATGGATTTAAAATCATTTTAAATCAACTTGCTTTTATGAAGTAAAAAATTATATTCAAGTATCACCCACCCCTCAACACACACGCATTCACCTTTAAAAATTATCAACTTCTCAGTCGGGCGTGGTGGCTCACACCTGTAATCGCAGCACTTTGGGAGGTCAAGGCAGGTAGATCATGAGGTCAGGAGTTCAAGACCAGCCTGGCCAACATGGTGAAACCCCATCTCTACTAAAAATACAAAAATTAGTTGGGTATGGTGGCGTGTTCCTGTAATCCCAGTTAATCGGGAGGCTGAGGCAAGAGAATTGCTTGAACCAGAACCTGGAAGGTGGAGGTTGCAGTGAGCCAAAATCGCACCACTGCTTTCCAGCCTGGGCTACAGAGTGAGACTCTGTCTCAAAAAAAAAAAAAAAGAAAGAAAGAAAAAAGAAAGAAAGAAAAGAAAAGAAAAATTATCAACTTCTCACTAAGTCAATATTTTCTCTAGTCAAAAATTTGGGGTAATTTAGATATAGAGTAATTTTAAATTTATGCTTAATATGTGATTAATTCAGGTGGTTTACTAATTCTAACTAGTCTTGGTCATAATTAGTGTTTTTTTATAACTTTATTTTAGTTTTATCTTTTGAAGTAGAAATTCACTTTATTCCCATGGAATTCCTGACAATAAAAATGTATTTCAAAAGTGTCAATCTATCATGCTTTGTTTTGTTTTTGATCAGAGGTTTCATTTTAAAAGAAGTAACTTTCAAAAGTCATGAAAGTTCCTGCCTCATAGTCAAGTTAAAATAAAGAAAAACCTTTACCAGACAGCACTTTTCAAGTCATGTATAAGATATTCTGTCTACTTAAAGAAATCATGGCTGGATGAGGGGGCTCACACCTGTAATCCCAGCACTTTGGGAGGCTGAGGTGGGCGGATCATGAGGTCAGGAGATTGAGATCATCCTGGCTAACACGGTGAAACCCCATCTCTCTCTCTCTATATATATATCTATATATAGATATATATATAGAGAGAGAGAGAGAGAAATCACATCTGCTATAAAAAGACAATAATTTTAGGATTTATATTTTACATTAATTCTCTTAAATTATTTTTTATTTATTGATATGTATAATTTTAATGGAATTTTACTATACATTAAATAATCTTAACTTTCTCTTCTATTTCATAGTGCTTCTCCATTTATTAGTTCTTCCCAGAATATGGATATTCTTAACTTTCCTTTCTCTCTTCTCACCTAGTTTTCCCCAAATTTCTCTAAATTTGCCTTTTCTGGAATCTGCCCTAATTCTGTTAATACTTTCAGAATGGTCTGATTATAATTCTCTCAATAATGCTACAACTGTATTCATGGTACAAATGTAATTTGAGGACTTGTTATATCTAGCCAGACACTGTGATGGACACGGTAATCCAGAAATGCATACTACCTTTGCCCTGGAAAGCCTCTCTTCCCAGCTCATAGACTCCAACCCTCTGTGTGGGGGACCCTCAAGGCCTTCTCCTTCAGAACTCAGCTCCAACATCCCCTCCCCATAAAGGAGACCTGTGCACTGTCCCCATCGTGCTGTGACAGATGATCCCCTCACCAGCATGTACTTTGAATTCCTCTCATAAAATAATCTTGTTTCATGAGAATCTGTTTTACTGATTGGATCCTTCATCCAAATGCAAGCTCCTCCAGGGCAGAGTGCATTTCTGGACAGCAACTGGGGATCCAGAGAGGGTCAATATGGCTGGATTTTCAGGCGCAAAGGAGAAGGGGAGGGACGTATTCTCCCTGACTTTATAGTTATCTGAAGATTGGCTTTTAAGGCTAAATTTTAAGTTGCTTCCACATTGAGAAGAAAATTTCTATCTAAGAGTTTGAAGTCACAGCTCCTCTGTTTTTGAAAACAAGATGAAAAATGGTTTCTTAATCATTTTTTAACTTGAGAAAAGGAAATGTTCAAAGAACAAAATTTGAAACTGTGGCGTCCTTCCGAGGAGGAAAGTCACGTACAGCAGAGGGAGCACAGGGTCCGCAACGCGGGCTGAGCAAGAAGCAGGGGAGCTTCAGGCCTGTGAGTTCTTGTAGAGCTCCAGGCTGAGTGGCTTCACAGAGCTGTCCCAGAGACAGCCTACTAATGGAACAAAAGCCTGATGAAGGGCTGTCTCCTTCCTGATTATGTTACTTTTAGTCCATCACGACAAATAGAAGGCAGATTTCCCAAATACACCAAGAAAGTTGAATGGCCTGAAGAAAATCTGACATCTGTAAATCAGCATGGATTAGCTCTCAAATACTTTGCATGAATAATACATTAAAATGGCAGCTCAAGCAGGACAAGCAGGCGAGAAAACAAAAACAAAAATGAAAATCAGAAGCCTGGTTAGGAGATAAGTACCTGATAAAATCATTCTTTTCAAAGAATGCCAGGAATCCAGATTTGAAGATTGACCATGTCAACCTCTCCAGTCTCTGACTCCTCTCAAGAAAAAAATGTGATAAACAAATTTATAACGAGCATTTCAGTACTTGTTTACACAGTACTTCAAAGTCCTTAAAAGCAGTTCTTTCTAAGCCTCTTAAATGTTTCAGGAGGCTATTAATTTATGTTATAAAGATGACGACTTATTTAGCAAATGTACGCAGCAGTCTAGCCATTATGACGAACCTCAAAATAGGAGAGTCCAAACCAATAGACTTTATTGATGTGTGTTTGCCCATACTACTAATTTAGCATTTGAGGTTAAATTTAAAAGCAAAGCCCTTAATGTGAGGCTGCATCAGTTATTAACTAAGGACTTACACATTCTTACACATTAAATACATATATACAATGCTTTTTAAGACGAAAAGAAAACCTTAAATAGACTATAAAGCATAATGAACTCCCTAGTCAATTGGCAAGGTGTTCTCTGTTCCAAAAGATTCAAGCAGAGGAGCATCAGTCAGCAGATAGGAGGTAGGAGGTGTCCAAGGCTCCAACTGCTTGGGAGGCAAAACTCTCTAGATCTGGGAATCCCAGCTTTAGGTAGGGGCCAAATCAGGAATTACTGTGAAGCCCTTGAAATCTCCAGAAATGAAATATACCTCAAGACATTCTAATAAAAAGTTTTGGGGCCAGGTGCTGTGGCTCATGCCTGTAATCCCAGCACTTTGGGAGGCCGAGGCAGGTGGATCATGAGGTCAGGAGTTCGAGACCAGCCTGACCAACATGGTGAAACCCTGTCTCTACTAGAAATACAACAATTAGCCAGGTATGGTGGCGCATGCCTGTAATCCCAGCTACTCTGGAGACTGAGGCATGAGAATCACTTGAACCTGGGAGGCAGAGGATGCAGTGAGCCGAGATTGTGCCCTGCACTCCAGCCTGGGTGACTGAGCGAGACTGTCTGAAAAAAAAAAAAAAAAAGGGCAAGGCTATGACAAAACTTGATGACAGTGCAGACAGTACACTTTGCTGATGCTTTCAAAATCTAAGCTAAAGCACTGCTCCCAAGCTAATAATTAATGTGCTAATATAAGCCTAAACTTACAAAAAATCATTGTTGGACTCTGCTTTCTAAGTAAGACCTTTAGGGGTACTTTGACTCTTTCTGTTGTTAAAGGAAATACTAAATTGGATATTCTCTCCATCCAATGTAAATGTGTTCACCATTTTATAGGTGGGAAGCATGAAGCCAGAGAGATAAGGAATTTTCCCTACATCATATAGCAAATAAATGACAGTTTGTAATATAATTCAAACATCTTCATTCGATAACTAGAAACAACAGTCATATAGCTAACCATTGTTGAGCATAGTTTTTAATTCTTTACTTTTTTTTTTGTATTTATTTTCCAATCTATAATGCAGATACTACTGTCATTTCTATTTTGCACGTGGGGAAATGAAGCACAGAGTAGCTATATAGCCTCTTCAAGGTCACACACAGCTAGTAAATAGAGAGGCAGGAGTGAAATTCAACCAGCCTATCTCCCCAGTCCATGGTCCTAACCACTATACCCTCACCCTTTATTTCTCTACCGACTTTCCCACTGTAATTGTTTGTGGGTGCTTTATCTGTCAGACAACCTTAAGTGGCCCAGGTGTATAGCAAGTCCTCCAATAGTGTAAAGGCAAAAATGAAACCACTAGGGCATCTTTTTGGTCTAATTATCAATAACCAGGATCTTCCCAAAGGAGGCACATGTACCCCCAAACTCCCCCACCCCCACTACCCATAATTCTTGTCATCACCTGTGGTCTCTTGGTTCAGGGCCTCAGTGCTCTGAGAATTCCTAACTCTACCAGCATTCACATTAATTTTACTGAGGCATTCTCTCCATGGGCACAGTCATTTGTTTTATAGAAATGTAAACACATTTCACCACTTACTGTTGCTTAAATGCCCTCTATGATATTCTTGCCAAATGGCCTAGAAATTTGAAACCTTCCATGGTAGCATGTTTGGGCAACTTTAAATGTGAGAAATTTCTTCCTCACATTGAAACTAAATATATCTGTAGCTGCCTTTTATTTTCCCTCGTTATAACTTTCAGGTTTAATCTGATTTTTCTTATTTTGAGCATTTAATAAAAATGACAGGCCTTATCTCCAGGAAAAAAAAATTTAGACATGGATAAAAACTTTTACAATCTTTGGAGAATTGCAGGGTTCTGAAGGCCTATGAATGGTCTATAGACTTTGGGCTTAGAAACTGTCTTCCAATAACAGCCCTTCAAATACCATAAGGCAAGTGTGTTCCATACTTTAATGATATACTGTGTTCAAGTACTTAGACCTGTCTTCTCTCTCCACGGAATTGCACCTGCTTAGACTTTGCCACTCATTTCAGCCCATGGAAACTTTGCTGAATCCAATTCTGTGATATAATCTATTCACTTTCCCTCCTTCGAGTTGCTTTTAGACTTCATCAGCATGCTCTAATCTTTTCATCACAGCCAATGGAAAGATGTAGGCTGGGAAACAGCTGGAAAGATACAGGCTGGGAAACAGCTGGAAACAAATCACTGCAGTTGGCAACTAACAACCTGCCTCTCAAGGAATGCCACTCAGCATAAGTAGGATGTGCCCACGACATTTCTTGCAAAGATCATTTACCGGGACCAAAGTCCATGAATACACAAGGAAGTGTGCATATTTAACAAACAGAATCTAGTCATTGTGGTTAACTCTGTTCCTGAAAGAGACCTGCTTTTGTTCTGTTTTCTTCTAGGTTGGCTTAGTTCAGGAATTGGACTAACCAACTCAGGGAGTATGAAAACACATGTACCACATGATTAAGGGTTGAAGTACTGATTGCGAAATTTCCTTTTACAGTTTAGCATGTGACCTCATGAAATTCACATATTTTCCCAGGTCTGAAGATGCCAAAACTTTTAGCCCTCCTACATAAATAGAATGGCTACCTAATGACCATCCTTTTGGCTTGAAGGATTCAAATGGTCACTAATTTAAATGCCATGTTTGGTATTAGGGGATCATTTAGGGGTTTAATTTACTGTTTTAAAATAAACTTTTTTATGCTGTGAGGGCAAATTTTACTTCCAGTGTTCTAGAGTTTTATGGACAAAATTACATTGACCCTGTCCATGTACTCCATAGAGTTTATAAATAAAGTCATATCCCTTTTAGTGTTTATCATTTCAGAACTAAGAGATGTAATGAAGCCAGCATTGAGGAAATTGAAAATGATAGAAAATGGTAGAATTAAGAGTTGTAATGAAGCCAGCATAGAATGAAAATTGAAAATGATCTGTCAGGGGACCCTATTCTATTACTAACCACCCGAGAGATCATGAACAACTAAATTATCCTTTCTGGGCCTGTTATTTCTCATATGTAAAAAAGGGGTCAGTTGTGTGACTTCTTCTCTAAGGTCTCCATTTTTGAAAATTCTGTCATTCTCATTTTGTTAAATTAGAAGGATGTACCACACCATCAGAAGTAAGACAAACAGGCCAGGCATGGTGGCTCACACCTGTAATCCCAGCACTTTGGGAGGCTAAGGCAGGTGGATAGCCTGAGGTCAGGAGTTTAAGAACAGCCTGGCCAACATGGTGAAACCCTGTCTCTACTAAAAATACAAAAACTAGCCAAGCGTGGTGGTGGGCACCTGTAATCCCAGCTACTCGGGAGCCTGAGGCAGGAGGATTGCTTGAACCCGAGAGGCAGGGATTGCAGTGAGCCAAGATCTCGCCACTGCACTCCAGCCTGGGAGACAGAGACTCCATCTCAAAACAAAACAAAACAAAACAGAACAAAGACAAAGAGCAACTTCTGTATTCCTTATTCCTTTCTGTGCCTTAAACTTTAAGACAAAGTATTATTTTATTTATGTATTTATTTTATTTTATTTTTTTGATATGGAGTCTCACTCTGTTACCCAGGCTGGAGTGTAGTGGTGCAATCTTGGCTCACTGCAAGGGGCTGGCGCAATTCTCCTGCCTTAGCCTCCCAAATAGCTGGGATTACAGGTG
This sequence comes from Aotus nancymaae, assembly GCF_030222135.1. Lineage (NCBI taxonomy): Eukaryota > Metazoa > Chordata > Mammalia > Primates > Aotidae > Aotus > Aotus nancymaae. The sequence continues at coordinate 43,560,795 of NW_026988419.1, read as the reverse complement.
TGTACCACCACGCCTGGCTAATTTTTGTATTTTCAGTAGAAATGGGGTTTCACCATGTTGGCCAGGCTGGTCTTGAACTGCTGACCTCAGGTGATCCACCCACAGTGGCCTCCCAGGGTGCTGGGATTACAGGCATGAGCCACTGCGCCCAGCTAAGTATTATTTTAATATGCAAAGGCTATCATACAATATAATTTCATTTTATTCATGGTACATAGTAGATCACAGGATATAATGCCTCTAATCCAGTGATTCCTAAAGTTGGTTGCAGGTTGGAAACACCTAGGGAACTGTTAAAATGGCTTTTGTCTAGATCTTACTGTATTCGTCCATTTTCACACTGCTGTAAAGATACTACCTCAGATTGGGTGATTTATAAACAAAAGAGATTTAATTGACTCACAGTTCTGCATGGCTAGGGAGGCCTCAGGAAACTCACAATCATGGCAGAAGGTGAAAGGGAAGCAGACATCTTCTAGGCATCAGAAGAATGATCAAGTAGGAGAAACTCCCACTTTTAAACCATCAGATCTCATAAGAACTCTCTCACTATCACAAGAACAGCATGGGGGAAACTGCCCCCATGATCCAATCACCTCCCACCAGGTTCCTCCCTTGACACGTGGGGATTACAATTCTAGATGAGATTCAGGTGGGGACACAGAGACAAAATCTTACTCCCAAATCTTCTGATTTAATTGATAAAGGGTAGTAAGGCCAGATGGATCAGCAAGAGTATAGAAACTTCCGCAGGTTCAAACAATTGCTCAAACTCATAGTCCTCAATTCTGACGACATACAAGAATCACTTGGTGATTTTTCACACCTGCCAATGCCTAGCCCCACCTCCAGATTCTGATTTAATTGGCCTGTTGGACCTAGGCCTTGATAGGCTTTAAACTCTCCAGATGGCTCTGATGTGCAGTCAGAGTGGAGAACCACTCTTCTATTCCCTACCACACAAGTTCTATCCCGACCTCCTACTCCACCCACACTGGCCACTCATCGAATGAAAGAACCTTGGAACTCATTACAAAGTACAACTCTACCTTCATTATATCATTGTTTTGCCAATTTCCTCTTTTTTCTCTAGGACCATAATCCTTTCATCTTGTCAATTAACCACTGATCCCTATCCTGTGACCTTATTTATTGATTTATCAAATGCTTCTTTTCAGATTGCAACCCCACTCCTTTCTGTCACCTCCTGACTCTTCATCCATCACTCTCCAAAGTAGTTTGAATGCCTTTGCCCACTACTTCAAACTTCTGGATTACCCTGACCAAATTTCTCCTGTGATTCCAAACAACTACTATTAAAGAGAATCTAAAGGAGACATCAAACTGAAAAAAAATCTCATTATGGCCAACAAACAACCAGATGCTGGGCATAATATAGCAAAAGAATTAAAAACTCACACACATGCACTAGAATGATTTATAAAACCATGACATTTTCTTCCACACAAATTTGGCTGTAGTTTTGGCCATGTACTTTAAGAAAAATAAGGATCAACCCTGAAAAAGAACCAATATAAGTATATTATCAAGGGAATGAAGAAGTTACCAAAAGAAGAAGAAAGCAAAAGTTAGAAATTTATTATAGAAAAATAAAGGCTGAGGGTGAATCATTTATAAATGAGAACTAAAATTATATTACCTAAGCTATGGAATACAGAGGTAAAAGAAGAATGTTCTAGGAAAAATGAAAAGTAATATCACACAGTAATTATTTTTAAAACCCTAAAGTGCTTGTACAAGGTAAAAAGTAAATAGGTTTGTGGAATGCTTAGGTAAAGTTTTTTTTTTCTTTTTCTGAGACAAAGTCTCACTCTGTCACCCATGCTGGAGTGCAGTGATGATCTTGGCTCATTGCAGCCTCCGCCCCCGAGGTTCAAGTGATTCTCCTGCCTCAGCCTCCCAAGTAGCTGGGACTACAGGTACGTGCCACCACGGCCAGCTAATTTTTGTATTTTTAGTGGAGATGGGGTTTCACCATGTTGGCCAGGATGGTCTCTATCTCCTGACCTCCTGATCTGCCCACCTCAGCCTCCCAAAGTGCTGGGATTACAGATGCGAGCCACCGTGCCCAGCCAAATTTGGTTATTGATTGAGGCATAAGGGAGTTTGCAGAATGTAAGAAGGAAAATACTAACATTTAGGGAGACATTTTAGGAGTTTTTAAGGTATTTTCATAGGCATGTTCTTCTTCAAGTTTTATCAAAAAACAAAAGTTAGTGGTGTTCAGAATAGTTTGAGGCCAGTATTGTGAAGGCATCCATCATCTGCTCCCACGACAGTGCCTTTGAGATGCTGTCTGATGTAATACTGTGCCAGCCAGACCTTTACTCTAGCAGTATTTCTATTCTAATGACCAGAGGTGAATTTACCACGAAGCGAATGAAGCTTTAAGTTTTAACCTCGTTTCTTGCAAGAAGTTCTTTCCAAACCCTGAGGAACCTGGCAGTGGTTCCCGTAGTTACATGTTTTTGTGAAGTAGCAAACATAAATTATTGCAATTTTTAAATTTTAAATATTTACTTTTGTACATACTCGGTATTGATAATTTTGTATTATTTTTATTAAAGATGGAATATGTACCTACTTCTTCTTATGAGCCATTATTACTAAGTCATAGTGTCCTGCTAACCACTGAAAGACCATTAATATCCCCTCCTGCTTCTCCATCAACACTCAGCCTTCGCATTTTACCCATTCCTTGCTCTCTCCTCAGCCATCTTCCTTGTTTCTGATGACAGTCTCCTCACAGAGAATGTGTTCCCAGAGAAGACACAGCATTAGGTAAAGCTTTCCAATTATTCTTTACTCTCTAAGTGGTCTTTTCCTGTACCATTTCCCGACCTCTTCCTCCATCTTAGAGGAGTTGAAGAACTGGACTTCTATATTGGAACTCCAACCTCCTCCCTGTAGGATCAGCTCTCCCTTCTCAGTCTGGTCACCCTCCCTCTCCCTTCTTTTGCCACAAAGACCAGAGTGGGGCCTTTCCTGCTGCCTTTGGGTACACTCTGCATTTTCAGCTCTTATGGTCTCATTTAGCAATTTCTCTCTTCTAATTTTCCATGTCTATAACCAAAAGGAAAAATACAGCAAAAACTGAAAATGCCTTTCATCCTGAGCTGTTTTGGCACAAATGTCCCAGAAGGAAGGGAGGGAGGAAGATTTGTGGCAGCTGATTCTGGGCCAAGCTTGGGAGCATCTAGTGCTTCCCCCGCTGTTGGAGATGTTGCCAAAATAGACAGTGGGAAATGTAGAAAAGAAGAAAAACAACAGCTTGATAGTCCCCTCCTCCCAACTAAGTGTGGTTTAGGCACACCTGGTTCTAAAGTCAGCCTGAGCTAGACAGAAAGGGCAGTCTGGGGGTGTGCATCCCTGAGGAGGGTTCCTTTACACACGTGCACGCCATAGAACCAGGTCAGAAGCACTGATTCCAAAGTTCATTCATGAAGATTCAACTGCATTCACGCCACACTACCCACCCAATACAGGAAAGGGAACATTTTTATGTAACAAAGATTTCATAACACAAGCTTAAGCACAAAAAGCTGTAGCACTTAGAAGTTTGTCTAGAAGACTTATGTAGACTATCTCAGAATATTTTTGTTATCATGGTTTATTCCGGATTAACTGACAGCTAATACTAACTAGTGATTCTGCAAAATGTTTAAAATATGTTATAATGCTATAATCTCTTAATTTTCTTCCCAGTAAAAACATCTGTTTAAATCAGATTAAATAAATATTTTAATAAAAAGATATTTAAATAGGAGTCTAGGGCGAGATTAGCATTGCGAGTGAACAGAAACACACAGTTTGCCAAGAAAAACGAAACAAAACAAAACAAAAACCAACAGTTGAAGGGATTTGAACTTTACTCTAGATTTCAGTCTATGAATTTGCAGTAATTTAATGTGGCATATTTTGTTTAACCTAGAAAAATACACAATGTTTATGAAGTCCAAGAGAGTGAACTTTTATGTTGCTAAATATTCTTAGTACAATAAAATGTTAATGCTGTGCTAAAATTATATGTTTTCACTTATTCAAGAACCAACTGCTGATTTCCTGAGTACAAGAGACTTGGTAATTAAAATAGATCATAAGCAAATGCATAACCCTAGATACTTTTTTCATATGCCATTTGATAGCTCTCCAGTACTAATTTGAGTACTGTTGCACTGGGGATTTAAAAAGAGCATACAGATAATAACCAAAGCTTGAAAATCCCTGAAAGTTTTAACATTCTTAACATAGAATCATTTTTGTTAAATGTATGTATCTTGATTTTTGCTTACCCATCATTATCACCCTGGCCACTTAACTTTCAATATTATAAGGTGCACACTTACTGAAAATGCTGAATCACAATGATATGAGATAGTCATGCAATCTCTTGCTTAGAATTATCTAGCAAAGAAAGCTCAATGACCAATATGAAATTTAGTCCATTACTAACATCGGCTATTTTTCACTCTATTCTTTACCTGAGTTCTACAAGGCTACATTGCCTCTAACATGAGAAAACAATTGGCCACACAAAAATACAGGTCATATTTCCTGTTATATTAGACTAAGGCTTACAGCATAGCATATGCATGTCTGTAAAAGACAGCCACGATATATAATCTGAAAATAATAACCAACACGACCACAATTTCCTGAAAGGATTGGACTAGTTCCTTAGAGTTTATGACAATGGAAATGAATTCACATTCATCAGTTATCAATGCCACTTAAGGCATATGCACACTGAAAGGGCATTGTGGCCCAAACATCATGGAACACACAGCAGAAAAGTTGGGCAGACCCATGTCCTTTATAGCGATAGCCACATCAATCATCTTTCTAATCTCAGAGAAATATACCAGCACGCCGGTACTCAGGTTAGTAAATATCGGTTACAAAGGGTTGAAAACAGGTTATGTTCTTGTGTCTCCTTTTTGCCACTGTACCTTGCTGCCCTTTTACTTCTCTTACCTCTGTGCTTGGCACATAGGTGGGTTTTCTGTATGGTAAACACAGTAAGAAGAAAAGTGAATAATTTGAGATACAATGTAATTAGGTTTAATTCTTACAAATAAGAATTTTTAAGGATGTTTGAATTGGAAGAATAGTCCAAAGGGGAACTGTAAAAGATGACCTATTTTTAGTGCACCAAAAAGGTGTCATTAACTAATTGATTCATTAATTCATTCAACAAATATTTATTGAGTGTCTTTTGTATAGAAGGCGTTGTGCTATGCTCCTATGATTCAGTGATCAAGGGGACTGCTATGATTTGAATGGCTCTTCCAAAATTCATTTTGAAATTTAAATGCCATTGTGATGGTATTAAGAGGTAGGACCTTTACAAGGTGATTAGATCATGAAGGCTCTGTCCTCATGAATGGATGGATTAATGCAAATATCATGAGAGTGGGTTAGTTATTGTGGGATTGGGTTCCTATAAAATAAGGAAGTTTGGCTCCCATCCTCTCTGTCTCACAAGCTTGCTTGCTCTTCTTCCTTCCACCGTTGGATGGTAGAATATGAAGGCCCTTGCTGGATGCTGGATCCATGCTCTTAGTCTTCCCAGCCTGCATAAATAACAAATTAAAAAATTTCTGTTATAAGTTACCAGTTTCAGATATTCTGTCATAGTAGCAGAAAATAGTTTTTGAGTCAAGAACAAATCTGGACACTGATCTCACTGAATTTACATTCTAGTGGGGACAATAGTTTAAAAAGAAAAAAAGAGCACATGAATAATGATACGATTATAACTGTGATCAGTGCTAAGACAGAAAACAATGTTGGAGAAATAAAAAGGTGAGCACCGCATCATGCAGGACCTTGTAAGCCACATCAAGAATTTCTTTTGTATCCTAAGAGAAATGGAAAACACTTTAGGATTTAAATCAGAGGATATATATATATTTGTTTTATATATTTTTTGAGACAGAGTCTTACTCTTTTGCCCAGGCTGGAGTGCAGTGGTGCGATTTCAGCTCAATGCAACATCTGCCTCCCAGGTTCAAGTGATTCTCCTGCCTCAGCCTTCTGAGTAGCTGAGATTACAGGCGCTCATCACCATGCCTGGCTAATTTTTCATCTTTAAAGATTAGTGGTCTATAAGTAGAAAAAAATGGAGGAGATGAGCAAAGCAAGATGATGGCAGCAGTGTGGGTGAAAGTAAAGGTCCAGTTGGGAGGCTATTGGTATAGTTCATGCAAGAGATGGTGGCAGCTGAGCCAGAAGCATAGCAGTGTATATATGAAGACATATAGTTGCAATATTTGCCTACAAGGTAATGCCTTGACAGATGTTTTAAAGGAGACAAGAGTCAAGGGTACCGTTAGCATTTCTATTATGAGCAATTGGGAGAATGGGGGATGGGGAAATTGAGACTTTATAAATAAAGAGTAGATTTGAGGGATTAAAAAAAAGAGTTCAAATCCAGACTTCTTAAAATTGATATATATATGAAAGGTATCCAAGAGCAAGTAACATTTACTTAGTAACACTTACTAAGTAAATGTAGGTATGTCTTTGGAGCCCAGAAAAGTCTGTGTTTAATATTGATGTTTATTATATATATATCAATCTCCAAGTCATTGGTGTATACTTAACACTTTTTATAAGTTGCGGGAGTAGAGGAGACATCATAGGAAAATAATGTGGGATTAGCAAGAAACAAAGGTCCAAGACTGATCTTTGAGGAACTCCAATTTCTAAGTGGAGAAGGTGGAACTCCCAAAGTAGAATGAGAAGGGTTGGCCAGAGGGGGTAGCAGGAACACTAGATTGTGTGTCGTAGTAAGTTGTGTGTTACAGAAGCCATGGAAAGAAAGATTATCAAATGGGGAGAATGATCATTCAGGGAAAACCAAGTGTGGAGAGCACTGGGAATATATGTTGGATTTTGTAATGTGGATACCATTGAGGTCTTAGCCAGAACACTTTGAGTAGTGTGGTGAATTGGGGAAGACAGCTATGAAAGGGAAGTGAAGGCATTAGGAAAATGTGCACAGATAACTCTTTCTAGAAGTCTGATTATGGGTAAGATCTTGAGGTTCTATCCTGGGTTATGTAGCCTGCATTTTTCCATTTGTAAAATGAGGATGTGAATATAATCATACTCAGAAAATAACTTGAGAAAAACAAGGGTAAAGCCCTGTGCTTGGCATCATTCTGATGAGTTAAGTTCAAATAAGATTTATTGTGCATGTGCTAGATTCCAGAATAAAAAGATAACTAGGACGAGGTACATTCTTGCCAAGAGCTTATGATTTAATGAGGGAGACATATGAAAATATGTGCATTTAAGAAAACATGGTACATTTGAAGATGCATTTGAGAAGCTTTCTAGAGAAAAAGACACATGAGCTAAGTTATGAAAGAACAAACAGGAATTATCCAGGTGGTGAGAAGAAGCAAAGATACAGCATGGAGGGGAATTACAAACACAGGTAAAGGTCCAACACAATTAAAATTCTGTGTATACCCTGCCCACATACAGGGAATCTACAACACATCGGCCACTAGAATATATAGTTGCAATATGAGAGTTAAGTCCGGAGAGGCAAGCTCATGAATAATTTGTGTGTCATGTTAGGAGGAGTTGACTTTATACTCAAGTAACTGGGTTCAAATTCAAGATCAACAACCTGTTAGTGCTGTCATTTTGGGTGAGTTACTTAAATTTACTGAGCTTCAACTTCCTCAATGAGAGTGTTTATTTTCAATTTCTTTAAATAAAAACTTAAATAACCTTCATCCTAACAAAGATGTCAACTCTCAATTAAGGTTAAAAATTGTTATTAGAGGAGGAAGTAGCCTTAGACAATCTCGTTCAATCTATTCATTGTGCATATAAGGAAATTGAGTCCTAGGGAGATTGATTAAAGGCTAAAGCAATGAAAAAGTGAAAAAGCAGGCAGAGGACCAGTTGTCCAATGTCAAAGGGCCAATAGAAATGCAATTTTCTGATGTTGAGCCACAAACTGAAGGTTGAAAATTAAGACAGGGATGGCAGGCAGGGTGCAATGGCTCACATCTGTAATTCCAACTCTCTGGGAGGCTGAGGCAGGAGAATCGCTTGACCCCAGGAGTTCAAGACCAGCCTGGGTAACATAATGAGTTCCTATCTCTACAGAAAAAAATTAGCCAGTAGTGGTGCTGTGCATCTGTAGTCCCAGCTACTTGGGAAGCAGAGGCGGCAGGGAGCTGTGATTATACCACTGCGCCCCAGCCTGGGTGACAGAGTGAGAATCTGTCTCAAAAAAAAAAAAGGGACAAGAGGTGAGACATGGTAGCTAGCTACCCTAGTGTAACTTACAGTTTTATATATATATATATATATATATATCTTTTCCTTCCTAGCGTAACTTACCATGAGATAGACAGACAGATAGATAGACAGACAGACAGACAGACAGACAGATAGATAGATAGATAGATAGATAGATAGATAGATAGATAGATAGATAGACTGCAAGAAGCATGGTTTTGACAGAAGCCAGGCCAAGCTCATATTTCCATTCTGCCATTTACTAGTTGTGTGACTTGAGTCAACTATTTTCTGTATCTGTAAAATCTGAAAATTATACCTTACTGACTTCTAAAGAAGCTCAAATAAGTTAGCATGTATGAACATGCTTAACAATCACCCAACAAACAGGAGGCACCTAAACATTTTAAAAATTCTTTCTAACAAGAATACCAGGCAGACTGCCACAGACACAAACTGAGTATACTTAATAATATATACCCAGACAATTTATTCTCAAGACATCACAGAGAGTCTGGTAGTGGGCCGTAGACTATTTTATAGACCATTTTCTATCTTCCAGATTCCTGAACAGATGATGACATGTTAGTCAAAAGCTCAGAGACCAAAGATCGGAGTCTGTATTGGACTTGGTGATGCCTTTAGCTAACAAGAAAGGGCCATGTGTTGGGTTGGTGAGGTTGGTGTGGCACCTATCATAGAAATAAACACAACCAAAGGGAAGAAAAGTTGAAACAGGGTAAAGTAGAGAAAGAAGCAGTCCACCAATTCTCATCATGTCAAACAAAAAGTGCTTTGGCTGGGCAGACATAAAATGCTTTCTCTGTAATTATTAGCAGCCGTTGCCTGAGAATTATTTTGAGCTTATTCCAATGTGAAAACTAAAACAGGACGAGTAAGCACTTTTCTTTAACTGCATGACCTTTCAGGAAGAAAGCATAGAGATTTGCTTGAAGAAGCAATAGGAACTAGTTCTGTAACCTTCACGTGACTTGGTACACTCCAACTCCCTGATGAAGAAAACAGGGGTCTCGACAGAACAAACCATAGGCAGAGTGTACATGAAGATTTGAACCATGTTTCATTGCTGCTGCCTTCCTTTGCTGAAGTCTGCTAACTTCTCTGTCATGGGCCTTTGCTAACATACCTCTTGTTGAAACAGCAAACCAAAAAACAAAGGGAGACAAGCTCGCCACATCCTTTTAATCTTTAGCCTTACAAATGTTTTGATTTACCAGATTCATACCACATAACACCTCCCTTTGCCCGAGGTTAGATAACTAATTAAGTGTTTAGAGTGAGGGAAAGGGAGAAGCAGTGGAATATAAATACGAATTGAGAACTTTAGCTCCTGGGTAGGTGGTGGTGAAATTATCAAAAGTAGAAACATGGAAGCACATAAGGGGGAAGATTCATTTGAAAGCCCCGTAGGACACTGAGTTGGTGCTGTCCATAAGTACTTAGACATGCATATGGATCTTTGTCTGAAGTAGAGAAATAACTGAACAGAATCAATACAAACCTACAATACAATGCTAAGAAGGCACCAAAAAATTGCATGTAACATTCTCTATCTCCAGAAGTCAGATTTACTTAGGAATTCAAGTAGGAACTGTAGTGGTTTAGAAAGCATATTTCTATCTTACCAAAGGAGGAACAGAAGAAGACTGACCACAAAATTTAAAGAAGACAGGCTGATTAACCTGGGGGATAAGAGAGATTTTCTAAGACAAAAGATTGAGATCTTAGTAGAGAGGTAGAAAGATTAAAATGCCATCTTGAAGATGACAGGGAAAGGACACCCCATCTCCACCTGCCCTTTTTAGGAGCTTAGAAAAGGGGAAGATGGGTCGGTTTCTACCAAGTAAGAAATTGTGACCTCTTGTAACAAAGGAGAAGACAGCTGAGAGAACAGAAAACTATTGAGAAGCATTTTTAAAGCCACAAATAGAAATGAAAAATTGATTGGGTAAGTTTAAATAGTGAGAGAAGTCTACAAAGTGATTACAGAGTATCTGGACTGATATGATGGGGGAAGATGAAGAAGAGTAGCCTCAAAGGCTTAGAGCATATTGGGTAACTAAGCACAAACAATGAATAAGCAGAAACTCTAGGCAAATATAAAGTAGAAAAAAATATATTTAGAATAAAGGGTGACATGGTTGATCAGGAGTTTGTAGAGCAGTACCAGCAGAGACAGAAAAGAGCTGAGTCACTACTAAGATGGAGAATTGACTCTCAATCTTCTAACACTGAGAGAGCCATAAAATAACTCAGTTCCCCAAGTGTGTTTCATTCCCCATGAGGCCCACATTTAGAACTATTCCTGTGCTTCCATGAGATTTCTATTGCCTTACTTCTACAAATGTCTTTACACTAAATCCCTCAGTACTTAATGGAGTCTGACATTACTTGTCCCTTTTTCTGGCAGCCAAAATTGCCTAACATGCTAAGAAGTGAACTTCATCCTTTTTACAGTGTATTGGCCCAAAATGGATAAAATTCTATAGATGTATGCTGCCCAGTGAGGACAAAAAGAGATTATTATCTTCTCCACTCTGGATATTACCCTTTTATTCCTTCATTGGAAGCCTTATCACATTGCTGTTTATACTGACCTCTGTGTCAAACATCCTCAATTCTTTCATTACTTACTTATTCATTCAATATATATATGTGCTGGGCACTGTTCAAGGCACTGAAGCAACACTGTCCATGCCTCATGGAGATTAGCATCTAGTGGTGGAGACAGATATTGAACAAGTATCACACTCATGGAAGTTTGATTCATTACACATGAGCAAGGGGATGGCCCCAGAACCACTCATGCTCACCATTAGACCACCTGCCATCATCCTCCACCCCTCACTGGCAGGAAAACAGAGGCACTTTAGAGCTCCCTCCCGAGGGAGACTCACAGTCTCTACCACTATCTCTGCTTTATCTTCACTTCAGTCAGCAGAAAAAAACTCAGGAGATCCCACAAACCCAAACTCAATATCCATAAGGCTGTGACTTCAGCTCCCACCCTACCTCCAACTCCTCCAACCCTTCTGGTGTCCCCTGAAGCGTGCTCAGTGCATCATCACTTCCCAACATCCTCAAAATGTCCATGAATGTTCCTGTCTCCTTAGGGCTCCAACTAAAAGCTACCTCTTCCCTGAGTTCCCTGCTTCCCCTCCAGCCCTCTCAGGTTGTGGCCGTTACAGCTCTCTAAGCCTGGAGGTGGGAAATGTGTCCTCCTTGCTCCTCTTCTAGATCTTTTTCCATCTCTCCTCTTACCCCCTACACACACACACACACACACACACACACACACACACACACACACACACACAGTTTTGAATCTTATGTCATCAAACAACACTATCCATTACCTTCCCTATAGGAGTCATTTAATCACCTGCCCTTTTCTCTCCTCTTTAAACTTCTCCAACACATTTACCTCTCCTGGTATTCTTAACTAATGACCCAACTCCCCTTTTCAATGATAAAACAGGAGAAATCCAAAGAGAACTTAAACAAGCTCTTCATATCTACCTGCCTATTATATCTGAGTCATGTACTCTGCATTTTTGTCACTAGTGATGAATTATTTGTATTCTTACTTAAAGTTACTTAAGTGTCTACTCAAGGGCTTTGCTTTAGCAACTCTTCCATTTCTTGTTCACACACCAGGGTGTTTCACAACAGCTATAAAGATAAACATGTTACATTTTTTTCCCATCTTAAAATCCTCTTGACCTTCCTCTCTAGCTGCTTCCCTATTTCTCTATCCTCCTCTACACTGTATATACTCTAGAAACCTAGCTTTCCACTTAAAAATTAGGTTGCCCTTAGCAAGCTTTGTCATGTGTCTCATTTTCAGTTTCCTCATCTATCCAATGTGAAAATTAATGCCAATTTCATAAGGTTGTTGAGCAGGTTAAGTGACTTACCATAAGCAAAGTGCTTTATACAAAAAAAGCATCCAATAAGTGTTAGCTCCAAATTTCCTCAACACTGCGGGTTAAGCACAGGTAAACAATGGAGAAAGGAAAACATGACTTTGTTCAAATGAACTGCACTCAAGCTATTCTGATAACACACTGTACAAACTTCTCATTATCTTTCATTTCCAGCTCTTGTCTTCACAAACCTATTATTTTGACCCTACCAGTCACTTATAGCCAAGAGGAGACACCAAAATGATATCGATTTTTAAACACTTGCTAAAGGATGCAGAAAGGAAAATCCATTTCTAATGATTTTATGCCTAATCCATGAAACTTGGTAGATGAAGAATTGGTCTCATTCTTCCATTGTAACTGTTCTTAGAAGTCACTTAATTTAAATATATATATATTAATCAATATAATATATATACATGGTAACAAAGCAAATAGGACATATGATAAAAAGCAAAAATAGCACCCATGTCTTTCTCTTCTTACCCTCAATACCACATCCCAGAAGCAAACCCTTTCAACTGTTTCTGTTCGTAGTTTCAGTGGTTACCTCCCTCATTCTAGATACTATGATTTTATCTCTGTTTTGATTTATCCACTTTAGATAGTGTCTAATTACTCCCATATATGAGAGCTTAAAATTCAGGTCACTTACTCATGTCTACTCTTCTCAATGCATATTATTAATATTAATAATTCTATAAGTTATCTTTACGTCTTTAGATAATATATTTAAACCTCTATTTCTTATCTTATCAACTTTTGCAGTGTCTCTTGCAACCTCAGTTACTAAAGGCATAATTTAATGCAAACTTCATAAGGGTAAGAAGTTTTGTCTCTTTTTCCCCTTTCTCTGTATCTCAAGTACCTAAAACAACATCTGCACCCAGTAGGTTCTCAGCAAATATTTGTCAAGTGAATGAATGAATGAGTGCATTAATGGTATCAGTGTATTAACATCCTTACCCTTTCTTCTACATGTTCTATTTTTCCTTCTATCCATTATAATTTTGCTTTTTTGCTATGTAAGTTTATTAATATTTGCATCCAGTCCCGTAAGCACAGAAAAGCCTTCTGTGCTTTATTAATAGGTGACTAGGACTAGGAGTCTTTGCTTTTCCCAAACACTGTTCAGTTTTAGAGATGAACCACCAGGTGTTTTGCCCTCATGTTGGTTTGGGGAAGAAGGACTGGTTGCACCAGCTTAATTACAGACCTCAAACAAATCCCCTGATTTCAATTCCAGTTCTTATTCCCTTACTATGGACTCAGGCTAGAGACTTCCTAGGATTTTGCAGAAGAGATTGACTCATATCTCCTTGTACCTTATCATCTATAAAATAATGAATTTCTTAGCCTGTTTCATTTATCAAGATATTCCCATTCATTTTTAATCTCCCAAAAGTTTATTAAAATCATTTGTTTGTTGGTTTATCCACAATTTCATTGTCTATAATGTCACTAGTTTATTTCTCTTTGTGCATCTCTACTTTTATTAGTAGATGTTAAAATGAAAACTTGCACCTTGTCTGACATCTTAAACTAGAAGCATTAGAAGTAATTTTTAAAGTGTTCCATTTGATTTGTATGTATGTGAAATAATTATGTAATACAGATGATTTGTCATAGACAACTTCTTGCCTTTCTTGCTCTGACCCTGACTTCTCACATGAACTATAATATATAATTGATCTTTGAACAACAAAGGTTTGAACTGTGCAGATCCATTTATACATGGATTTTTTTCAATAAAAATGACACCAAGTATGCCTTTCTCTCTTGCCTCCCCTCCCACATCTTTACCTCTTCTGCTTCTGCCACCCTGAGATAGCAAGACCAACCCCTCCTCTTCCTCCTTCTCCTCAGCCTACTCAATGTGAAAATGAAAAGGAAAAAACCTTTGTAATGATCCATTTAATAAATAGTAAATATATTTTCTCTTCCTTATAATTTTCTTAATAACAGTTTCTTTCTTCAGGCTTTCTATATTGTAAGAATACAGCATATAATACATGTATAAAATATGTGTTAATTGACTATTTGTTATCAATAAAGCTTTGAGTCAACAGTAGGCTATTAGTAGTTAAGTTTTGGGGAAGTCAAAAGTTATACGCAGATTTTTGACTGTATGGGGGTGTTGGTGCCCCTAACCCCCATGCTGTTCAAGGGTCAAATATATTTAATATGTTAGTGTTGATTCTCTTGATTTTCCTTTCTTATTTTTAATTTATTTCAGAGTTTATGTTAATTATGTAATCGATATTTTAAGACACATTAATTTTACAAAAATGCAGTTAATAAGAAAATGCATTTTAAAAGTAAAACCTCCCTCCCCTCTGCATATATACTATAGATAAGCTCAAATCCTACCTCATAGAGAATCAAGAAGAGGGAGGGGTGAGGAGGGATGAACAGGCAATTGTGACCTGGCTTCCTCCTTATATGGCCACAGAGCCAATGTGTGGGTACAACCAATATTTCCAAGGTGATGCTCTAGAGAATTCTAGAAAAAATGTCCAAAGACTGCCTATACTTATCACACTTCTACATGATGAGAAGCAATTCTCTTACCAATATTCATTGATTTATCCAGCAAACATTATTTTAGAAGGAAGGAGTCTCATATTTATTGATAATACCATGTTCTAATTCTTCTACCTATGTTATCTTTTCTCATTGTTAAAACAAACTTAAGAAGTAGGTATTACAATAGGCTTGTCATTTGAAGCCTTAACCTTGGGGATTTTAGCTATTTGCCAGTAATCCCAAAAGTGTAGAACTTGTAATTTTTCAAAAGCATTCATTTGCTGCTGATGCCAAGTTGAAGGCTGAAGTAGTTGAGCAAGTCATTAATCAGGGAGTAAGATGGAATTATTCTGAGCATCTTTATTTTAGCTTGAGTTTGTATTCTCACCTCTCTATTGCAGCTCTCCAGAAATATTATGGTAGTATTCTTGCATTTGAGGATTTTCATGTCTTAAGATTGTTCCTTAAATATTTCAAGGGTCTACTATAATCCAGAGGTAAAATGATGTGACAGTGTTCACTCAAGAAAAATGTCAAGCTGATATTTAAGACCATTTTTTTCTGGCCTCCAAAATTCATGTTCTTCCTTTGCTAACCACTAAGTTTCCCCCCATGCTGGGGATAAAACTACAGCAAGAATCATTGGCTCCAACAAATCTACAGCCCCATAAAGAAGGGGATACCTCTCACAGCAGCACACTATGCTTCAGGCAGGCTGAAGATTCCTCCAGAGTCAACCAGGCAACAATGAAGCTTTGTTACAAAATTAACCCCCTCCTAATGACCAAAAGGATAAGACAAGCAAATGCAAATCACTCAATTAAATCAGTCAAACAACCAATTTAATTACAGGTAGAGATTTGTGGCCTGAGGAGAATATGAATTAATTGTGAAAAATTGACAAAGAAACAAAAAATGAGTTAAGAAGCAATAGCCTAAGTTCTGCCAAACTCAGAGGCAGTCTATGACTCAGGCAGCCTGTGGTTCACCACCTTCATTGTAAGTTGGAGGAGTTTCATAAAACCCCATTGTTCTAGTTATGAAGTGTTCCAGTTGTTTTCAGCAACAAGTAAATCAGTACCTTTGGACATGGGTGATACTTGGTCAATGACCGAATCTGTTCCTCCCACCAAAATATCTCAACTGGATTTCTTCAAACCAATTAATTCTATTTTTGTAAGGGGAGGTTTGTCCATACCTTCTTTAATGAGATTAATAAGATCAAGCCTTCCATAAAATCACTAATGTCTAAAAACAACCCCAAATCTCCATCCTCGATTGACTCCAGCAGATATTTATGAGTTTTTCCTGCTGGGTGTCACGTACGCTGTTTGATAAGGATGTGGACTCAGTTCTGTTCTTTTCTCCCAGAACAAATTTCAAAATAACTTTAAAAAAAAATGACATCTGGTCCCTATGCTGCTTAGTTAGCTAAGATGCCCTTAGATAAGAATTGTAACCATTTAGAAGGCATGAAGGCCATATAATCAATGAAATTATCAGTGTTTTCTCTTAAAGAAAATAGTACACAGAAAAGGTAAAATCGAACTCAAATTGCATATAGTAATCACTCAAGACATCTAAATGACACTTCAGAGCTACGGAATACCTTCACATCCATGACTTCACTGAATCCTTAGAAGATTCTTGGGAGATAGATGTTATTTTCTTTTTAACAGGTTGAATATCCTGCCTGAGGTGACATAGGTGCTGCATGACTGCAGCCAGCTCCATTTATATATAATTTCTTTACTGGGGGCAAACCTGACCCCTGCTAAGAGAGGTGTTGGGGTTACAACCCCCGATAATGTCTTTCTTCACATTGTGTTTGCAGTGTGCGTAACACATATTCTCAGTAAAATATCTAATGCTTGTTGGAATCAGATAGAAAGCAGTGCTTTTTGCCAACAAACAAGAATACTCCAGCCAGGCATGATTCCAGTTCAGATCTACCTGACCTGCTTCAGCTTTGACCTGGGCAGATCATAAATCATGATGAAAAGATTGCCCAGTCTTTGCGCTCATTCCCTCTTTGCCAGATCCACGTGCATTGCCAACAGACTGATTTATCAGATTGTTGTTATGAGGATGACTAATGCCACATTCATCGTGCCAGGTATCTTCTGTGCCCAAGCTCCTCCCTAGGAAAAAGCAGCAGCAACAGTTGACGTTGCAAGAACTAAGAGGAAACCACGATCCAAGAGAGGTCACCTATGACCACAGGTCAGCTAGATGTGAATGAAAAATTCTTTTGCTGATTTATGAAATGTAAAATAACGTAAGGATCTAGTATTTATTCTAGAAATTCTATGAATTTTACTGAAATATTGTCAAAAAACAATATGTAAAGCTTTCAAACTGTTGGCCAAAGGTAAATGTTAGTGGTCAGATAAGTGGAGAGTTATCCCAGCATGTGGCATGTAAAAGGTCACAAATGACTTTAACCTGTGTCAGCCTGTCCCTCCATTTGCCTCTCTCTGCACTGGGACACCTCCCTCTTCTATACTGAGGAACGAGCTTTGTCCCTCATATCTTTCCTGAACTCAGGGAGTTGCTCTGACATCGCCATGACTCACTCTGCAGCTGGGAACCATCCTTGCAGTCATTGTCCTCTCTTTGATGGAGGCCACCCTTCCTTCACATGAGGCCAGCGACAGGAATGGCTGTTTCTTTTTTTTCTGCCCAACCTATTTGTTTCCCACAGTGTCACCCCACAAAGCACTACAGGAGTATCAGTTATTACCAAATTGGTAAGATAACCAAAGGAACTGGGCATAAAAAGGAGTAGTTTAGTCCAAGAGAGATAGTCGAGTAGCAAAGCACCCAGCAAGTTGAAGGCCTTGGAGTGGTTCCTGCATGAACCCTCCCCAATTCATAACCTGCTTCCCTACCTGCACCTTTCTGGTATAATCTCTGCTCCTTATATAATCTCTGAGATGCAAACCGCCACCTTTGTAAACCCTCACCCTTAACCCCAGTGGTCATCCTTCCCCCATGGGAAGTCCAAAGTGGTGCCATCCAGGGTAAACATCATGTCCGGGTCCTCTCTGAGAATTCCCCATCAGTAAGGGCTATGGACATTCTTGTTTCTTCAGCTATCCTGCAAATGGCTGTCAGTCAAGATACACATATCTCCAAAGGATAGACATTCACTCTCAGATATGAGATAGCCAGCGTCTAACTAGAAATCACAAAGTGGTGGCCAAAAACATGTTTTATTTGGGCCTGCATTTAAAAAAGAGAGAGAGAATCAGTTTATGGGGCAGACAGAATGATGGCCCCCTCCAGAAGTCCATGTCCTAATTCAGAACCTGTGAATATGTTTATTTCCAAGGCAGAAGGGACTTTGCAGATGTGAATAAGTTAAGGATCTTGAGGTGAGGAGGTTATGCTGGATTACTCAGGCAGGCCCGATGGAATTGCAAGACTCTTTATAAGGGAAAGAAGGAGGCAGGAGAATCAGAGTGAGAGAAAGAGAGGCAATCAAGGAAGCAGAGGGTCAGAGACAGAGGGATGTAAAGGCGCTGTGCTGCTGGCTTCGAAGCTGATGGTAGAGGCCACAAGCCAAGAAATGCAGGTGGCATCTAAAAACCAGAGAAGGAAAGGAAATAGATTCATCTCTAGAGCTTCAAAATGGAGCATAGCCTACAAACACCCTGATTTCCACCCATGATAAACATCTGACCTCCAGAACCATAAAATGGTAAATTTGTGTTGTTTAAGCCACTGTCTATGGCAGTTTGTTACAACATCAATAGGAGGCTGATACAGTTTCCACCATTTAAAAGCAGAAGTTAAAAAAAAAACTTTCAGACCTTTCTCAGAATTTTTTTTTTTTTTTTTTTTTTTTGAGACGGAGTTTCGCTCTTGTTACCCAGGCTGGAGTGCAATGGCGTGATCTTGGCTCACTGCAACCTCTGCCTCCTGGGTTCAGGCAATTCTCCTGCCTCAGCCTCCTGAGCAGCTGGGATTACAGGCACGCGCCACCATGCCCAGCTAACTTTTTGTATTTTTAGTAGAGACGGGGTTTCACCATGTTGACCAGGATGGTCTCGATCTCTTGACCTCGTGATCCACCCGCCTCGGCCTCCCAAAGGGCTAGGATTACAGGCTTGAGCCACCGCGCCTGGCCTCTTTCTCAGAAAATTTAAAAAATATCTGTCCACAGAGGGCCTACTTTCCAGGGGAGAATTGGCATAGCAGCCTCTGCCTCTGTTCGACGGAGAATGGGGTCTGCAGGTCTGCACCACTCCTACCTTCACTGTGCTCTCAAATGCTGAGGGTGAAGAGCCAGCTACTGATTACTATGGTCTTGGCAGTTGTGATTCATGGCTGCCCCGCTTCACTCAGTACCCTGTCATCGCAAGTGGTCACACCATTCTTCCTCTACCCTTTTATTGACTTGAACAATAGCCTAAATGGGCAGTCATTTGAAGTTTAAAAACCTGCCAGTGGAAGGCTTCTGCTTTTATCTTTGCCTCTGAAAGCATGAACCAGAGATGAGAGGTAAGTGTGTCCATGGGCAAGCTAGAAGGAGGGACAGAATCACCCAGGTAAGTATCACCAATGCGGCTCCATATGATCTCGGGTTCAGACAATTTACTTTGACAGTGTTATTTCACAGGTCATTTGTAGTAATCACCTATACAAATAAGGATTCTGTGGATTATGATCATTTGAAGTCTTGGCTTTTTATTTTTTTCAATTTGAGGGAAGAGAGATCCTAAATTAGATTTTAGCAAGATCTGGTCAGTGATTAATGTATACAATATTTTATAAAATTATGTTTTAAATTCAGTGAATGTTAGCCAGATTCTGCATTGTTTTGTCTGAAAAGAAAAGCTTTGGCCACAAAACAATTTTCTAACGGTCTTGAAAATAGAAATGCATAATGCTGAATGTACTTAAAGCATGCCCAAAGTAAAGTATTTCTGCCATGGAAACCACCTGCTCAACAACTTGACCACGAAATAAATGTTTCCACTGTATAGAGAGAATTTTTGGCCAAGCCAGAAACACCAATGCTGAGCTGTAAATGCCTGCAGTTATACAAAAGGCCACTTTATAAAATGGCAGTTGGTATTTTTCTTTTCCAGTAACACTGAATATCAAAAGGCAGCACCGACAGTACGCTTCCAGAAATCATCATCATTTCCTCAGTTAAAAACACCTATTCAGAGCCTTCACTTGTTAACAGGCAACTTCACCTGGCTTTATTTTTATAACACCTCTGATGGCTCAACTCTGCAACTGGCCAATCACTGTGGACAGGCCAGTTCTATTATTAGACTGGTTTTGAAGAGTAAGCAGTCCAGAATAGTGGCAGAGATTTATTCTCCAAAATTGGCTGTTCCCTGTCAATGTAAACTCTAGTCAAAGAACTAATCTCTTTGGGACATGGATTTGGAAAATGAGGTAGTTTTAAACTGCTTATGTGAATACATTTTTTCAAAGAGTGAACTAAATCACACTGTTCTCTGTGGTACGTGAGATGTCAATGTGCACCACATGGGGAACAACTGTTAGACTGTCTGTTTGAGACCTGTAGTAGTGTGCTAGGGCTGTCTTAACAAAGTCTCACAAACTAGGTGGCTTACAAAATAAATTTACTGACTTCTCAGTTCTAGAGGCTAGAAATCCAAGATCAAGATGTTGGCAGCGTTGGTCCCTTCTGAGGGCTCTGAAAGACAGTCTGTTCCGTACCTCTCTCCAGGCTTCTAGTGGTTTGCTGGCAACCATGGGGATACGTTGGTTGCATCACCCTGGTCTCTTTCCAGCCTCTCTAAGTCAACTTTCCTCCACATTATACTCTGATCTTGTCCTCTTTCCCTGCTCTGTCTCTTGTGACTACAATTATTCCTTGGCTCCAAGATCACCTTTAGGCAGCTGATTCTGTATAAGCTGCTATTTCCAGACTTGATTTCTCTACCTAGCTACGAACTCATGTTTCCGGTTGTTTGTATCTAAACGACAGTAAAATTGAAACGGAAAATATCATCTCATTCTCCCTGAGCCATCTTCTCCTATTACATTATTTCTGGTAATTTATTATTCTTGCATTCAGCCAGGCGTTGTACCTTGTGGTCATCACACATTATTTTTTCTCTTGTTCTCTAATATCCCATTTTTTTCTAGAAATCCAGTTGTCTGTTTCTGATGTGTAAACTGTCTGCCTCTGACTTGTCCTAGTCCAAATCCTCATTGCTTTTCACCAGGATGGCTTAAATTGCTCCCTATTATCTCAGCCTCTCTTTGCTGCATTCTAAACTATTCCCTGTTCATCCACTTTAACCCTCCAAAAGTTCAGCTGAAAAACATAATTGGTTCCCCCGTTCTCTATAAATTTTAAACTGAGACATAAGTTTGAAACTGGTATTTGTAAATGCTGTACTTTGGATATACAGTTTCTTCTGGGTTTCCTCATCACCTGCCAGTGCTGCACAGGTACCCACTTTGTATTATATCACACTGCTAATAAAGACATACCCGAGACTGGGTAATTTATAAAAGAAAGAGGGTTAATTGACTCACAGTTCTGCAGAGCTGGAGAGGCCTCAGGACACTTACAATCATGGCAGAAGGGGAAGCAAACACATCCTTCTTCACATGGCAACAGCGTGAAGAGCAGAGCAAAGCAAGGGGGAAAGCCCCTTATAAAACCATCAGATCTCGTGGGAACTCACTATCATGAGGACAGCATGGCAGTAACTGCCCCATGTTAAAATTACCTCCCACTGGGTCCCACCCATGACATGTGGGGATTAAGGGAAATACAGTTCAAGATGGGATTTGGGTCAGGATACAGCCAAACCATATCACTCTTCTTTGGCCAAACTAGACTACTTTCTTTCCTTTTCTTTTTTTGAATTAAAAGATTGGATAGAAATGGATCCAAACTATGCATCCCTTAAGGCCAAAGACTTATTATTCCATATTCTATATAAAGTCATTTTCTGACAGCCTAACAGGATCTGTGATGACTAGCATTTTATTTGATCCTCTTTTATTTTACTTGACACAAGCCCTAATAAAGGGATGGGCTCATATACTCAACAAATGCAGTAGCTGACAGCCTTTCCCAATAGGTCTTGCTTTAGAGTTATTAGCATGATTGTCTTATTCTGTCTGCTAGATTGTAAGGTCCTAGAAAGTGAGGATTCTATTTTATTCATCTCTATAAGCCCTGACAAGTGTTTGTTCTGGGCCTCGAATAGACAACTAAGCAAAGACTATTAATTTAAATTAAAAACTATATTGGAAAATCAACTTGACACACCAAGAAATTGTATTCCCAGCCAATAGATGAGCAGAAGGTTGAAATTATTATTTGATCTTAAATATCTTGTTAAATTCGCATTAACCACTAGGTTATGTAACTTTATCTTTGAAACATCCTAATACCTCTCTTACAAACGTTCCATGGACTGCTTGCTAATGGCTGGGGACTTGGAAAAGAGGGGTGGAAAATGGAAGAAGAAATCTTCATATGCCTTAAATCTTAAATCTTACTCTCCAGAATATCCCCCTAGACACAATTTGCAAACATAGTTATTTCTGTTGCTCTTTAATAGAAGATTTCTTGCAAGAGACAAGGCTTAGATTTGCCTCTTAATTATTTAAATTGAACAGTCAGTAATAAATGTTGGTCCTCTTGGGCTTCCTTACAAGCTGACAGTGAATCATCCTAGTCTATTTTTCTAATTTATCTTGGAGTCTGAACTCACCTACAGAGGGATGGCAGACTGCTTTCTCCAACATGACATCCCTGGTTTCCCCTCATCTGGTGGGATACATATTCAATTATAATGATGCTGGGATTTCTAAAAATGTAGAAGAACTTGACACTGTAACAGTTGTCTGAGTACCTTGCTTGAAACAATGAAATCTTAAAATGTAGGTAAATGAGTATGAAAAATATTCACCATTTGTGTCTACGTAGGAGGTATAGGGATCCCTTCCCACAGCAAGCTGCTCTAGCCTAGGATACTTTAAAATGTAATTCAAGTTGTAAAATGTGATAGACATTATTTCCAGAAAATGTCTACTAAATTGTAAAATTAATTGCATTTAAGTCACTGTTTTGTAAATCCTGTTTCATAAAATGAAGTCACACTACATGAAAGAACTTGTCTGGGTCTTCAGAAATGATCCAATATTCAGGATAATTGTTGTTTACCGTGAAGGGCAGTCAAAAACCAAACCAGTTCTAAGTATTCAGACTAGCTCAGTGTTTCAGAGGTTAAGCACTGGAGGCAGGGTCTAGGCTTAAATCCCAATTATATCCCCTACTAACTGCATTAGCTTGGACAAAGGTATCTAACCTCACTCAGCATCAAGTCCTCATCTATGAAATAAGTATAAGCATTGTCTTCCTCATAAGCTTATTATGAACATTTAAAAAGACCATACTAAATGGCCTACTCCAAAGCAGCCACTCAAGCTACTTTAGCTATTTTTATTCATAGCAGTCACTCTATCAAGTTAAGCTAATAATTGTGCTTCTTATTTTATTTTGGCACTGAGATATTTGGATTTCTATGGCTTTTCAAAAACAACTTTATTGAGATATAATTCATATACCATACAGTTCACCCATTTAAAGTATACAACCTAAAAGGCTTTTAGCATGTTCAGAGTTGTGCAGCCATCATCACAATCTAATTTTAGAACATTTAAAATTTGTGTTTGCTTAATAAATTAATGAATTTTTTAAATTGTCATATTATTCCTGCCTCTTAAAATTATTGCTAGGTTCTCTATAATGATATGTTGAATGAAAGAAGAAACCAGTTTATTACTGGAACTGGCAGTATTTTTGAAGTTGGAGAAATGAATAAAATGTGATTGGCATGAGGACAATTCTGGATGAGTTCTGTCTTCCTGGCTGTCTCACAGGAAGTCTAAGACCGATCCAGCTAGTAGAGCAGAGAAAAAGCCACAAAATCATTATTTTTCAATAGCTGGCTTGTAGGTTGGATAGTCTGCCCTGATAATAGAATGAGTCTCCTGACCCAAATATATATAATATTTTTTAAAGGCTTGGGACAGTAGCAAGGGCAACTCTATAGTCCTAGGTGGTGTAAAGAGTAGTAATAAAAAGTCACAGTGTGGGAGATCACGAATCTCTTTAAAATTCTGAGATCTGAAAAAGAACTCTGGATAAAAAGTACTTTAAGGTACATTACTTCGCTTTAAGGAGACGGGAGTTTATGGATGTTTATTTCATCCCTAACTAAGCACAGATTGACTAAGATCAGCTATTCATGACTCAGCATTTGAGGGAGAGGGCTCTATTTAGTGTTAGCTTGGACAGGACACAGAAAGTTAGTACCTGGGCAGGAAATATAAACCCTAGCAGTGGTATTCCAAGACAATGGTTCTGAAGTTGTGGTGAGATGGGCTAAAAATGAGATCAAATGACAAATGAAGAAAAACTGGAACCACTTCACAAACTTTCCTGGGTTCAGCTGTGTTCAAAACACCCACAAACACATATTCATCCATAGACATATTCTTTGGTTCAAACACACTGATTGAAAACATATTAGATTTTGGAATTTTTCTTAAATAAATCAATAGGGTCTTAGCAAGCTAAAAGTGTACTGTTAACAGTCACCAGAAGTTTCTTCGGGCTAGTTCAGGCAACAGCTGCATAAATATTTCTCACATTGGCTGCCTGCCCCACTCTACTTCTTTGCAGGAAAGACCACATTGTTTTTTCCAGTTTAGTTCACTGGTTGTATCTCATGTGGACTGACTAAAGAGTGTTATTTCTAAAACTAGGAGTGTTCCAAGTATAACTAGGACTTCTGGCGACTAAAGGGAGACCACTAAATGATTTTTTCCCTCTAATTTGCTGATTCCTCTTCATCCTTCAAGACTTAGCTCAGAATATTCAGTATCAAGAAATGAGGACCTATATGAATAAAACCATAAACTAACACAAAGATTTGAATAAATAGAAGACATGCTATTTAATGGAAAGAAAAATTTTAAAGTTCAAAGTCAACTTTTCCAAATAACATTCTCTATGTTGCCAGTCAAAATCTCAATGAGCTCGTTAGGAATGGACAAAACAATTCTAATGCTCATACAGAAAAATTAAAATGCTGGCTGGGCATGGAGGCTCACCCCTGTAATCCCAGCACTTTGGGAGGCTGAGGCTGGTGGATTACCTGAAGTCAGGAGTTCGAGACCAGCCTGGCTGGTCTCATCTCTACTGGTACATCTCTACTAAAATATAAAAATTAGCTGGGCGTTGTGGTGGGCGCCTGTAATCCCAGCTTCTCAGGAGGCTGAGACAGGAGAACCACATGAACCTGGGAGGCAGAGGTTGCCGTGAGCCAAGATCGCACCATGGCACTTCAGCCTGGACTACAGAGCAGAACTCCATTTTAAAATTAATTAATTAATTAAAAATAAATAAAAATGCTAAAAGAATGAGGAAAATTCTGAAAAAGAATAAGAACTTATCCATGCATGTTATAAAGCTGGAATTAGTATTGACCCATGGATTTTTAGACTCCGGTGAGTGCAAGAATAAAGTCTAGAAATAGTACCACATATACATGTGAATTTGGTATCCAATAATAGCTGCTATTTACTCTTATTATGTGTCATGTATTATTCTAAGCCCTTTACATACACTTATGTATGAATCCTGGAAACAATCCAAGAGATACATAGTATTTTTATCCCTGTTTTACAAATGAGAAAACAGATTCACCCAGTTAGTAAGCAATGGAACCAGAATTTGATCCAGGCAGCATAACTCCAACACCTATTAATTACTATACAGCATTTTATATCAGCAAGGGAAAAGATTATTCAACATAGGTAACTAGTATAAAACCTACCTTTTTTTTATATCACAGCTAATTCTAGATGGCTTAAATAATTCGCTTTAAATAAAACTGTAAAAGTACCAGGAAAAAATATGAGTTAAAAAAAAACTCTAAGTGGAAAGGCCTTTTTACCGCCCACTCAAAACTCAAAATCAAAATTGAGAAGACTGATAGACCCAATTCATAAATATTAAATCAAAATTAAAGTGAAATAAGCAAAGAGGTGAAATAGCCATGGTGCATATGACAAACCAAAACTAACATCCCCAGCATGAAAAAATCTTTTATAAATCAGATCATGATAAACATGCCTATGAAAAACACGCATAATTCATAAAAATCAGGAAACTAGGCAAGAAGTATGAAAAGTTTAATCTTACTGTTCCTTAAAGAAATGTGCATTCAAATAAAAGTTTTTATCAGATTGACAAAAACACGTAACAGACTGACAAAAATCTGATGTTGACAAAGGCGTAGGAAAATGGTGATTTGAATTGGTACAACTTTTCTGGAGAGAATTTTTGCATTTATGAATCAAAATTTCAAATGAGTATAACTTATGATCTAGCAATTTTTCCAGAGAACTATCTGTGGAAATTATTTCTCAAGTACCCAAAGCTGTATGCACAATGATGTTAATTACAGCATTATCTAAAACAGCAGAAAAACAGGAAACAACCTAGTTGTCCTCTGCCTAAATAGAGGCAAAAAGTATGACAAAATACTACATGGCCATGAAAAATTGTAACATGATTTTAAATTTATTGATTTGCAATGATATCCAGGTTATATTGTTGAATGAAAAATTATCAAGATACTGAATAGCATGTGAAGTATGGCTACATTTTTATAAAATTATGGGTATGCAAACACATATACATGCATGCCTGGAAAGTTATTCACTAAAATGTCAACAGCAATGATCTCTGTGAAGAGATTTTGGGTGAGTTTTACTCTCTTGTTTATATTTTCATGTACCATTTGGAATTCTGGTTTGAGATGGAGTCTCACTCTGTCGCCTGGGCTAAAGTGCAGTGGTGCGATCTTAGTTCACTGCAACCTCCGCCACCTGGGTTCAACTGATTGTCCTGCCTCAGCCTCCCAAGTAGCTAGGATCACAGGTGACCACCACTATGTCCAGCTAATTTTTTTGTATTTTTAGTAGAGATGGGGTTTCACCATGTTGGCCAGGCTGGTCTCGAATTCTTGACCTTGTGATTCGCCCGCCTCAGACTTCCAAAGTGCTGAGATTACAGGCGTGAGCCACTGTGCTCGGCCTGGAATTATTTAATGAGCAAATAAATACCACTAAACAAACAGAGCAGACAAAACTGAAGCATATCTTCTCCAGGAAGCCTTCTCTAACTCCAGATTGGTCTGGATATTGTCCTCTAACCTCCCATAGCACCATATACACATCACCACGGCACTTCCACATCACAATATAAAGATATTTATTTGTATGCTTTTCCCTTTCTTATGAAACATCAGAAAATACCTCTGATATCCTATTATGTTGTTTTTCCTGTGCTGAGCTCAGTGACTGACACATAGCAGGCACCAATGACTCAACCTATTTGGGAATTCAAACTAGCCTCCTCTAAAATTATATATTGTAGAAGGAAGTAGGTGTGAGTTTTATGAGATTAAGATGCGGTTTTTTTCACCAGAAGTTTTCATAAGCTAGATAAATTGTGGAGGAATACAAAGTAATGACCTATTTATATGGATCCATCTACCTTTAACAAGATTCAAGGTCTCACTAAATTAACGTCCTTCAGAATTCTTATTGGGAGTCCTGCCGTTTAAGTCTTGCTCATTAGTGACACTAACTTGATACTGGGAGTATGTCTAATTATCTGAAACTCTCACTTCCTGTATCTGCAAATTAGAAATGAGAATAATTCACCCCGCAATAGGAATCTACCTCCAATGACTAGTGATAAGGAATAGCTAAGAGAGTGTTGCCCGAGGGCTCTATTTTAGGTATGCTTCAATTCAGCTCCAAATTTTCCAGTGAACTCTGTATTTTGACATTGAAAAACAATGTTTTGGCACTACACTATACTTAGAGACTTTCACAATAGGCTCCTCTTATCAGTTCATCATGTGATGTTTTCCTTGAACCAGATCACACATTTTATTCTGGGGTTAGCACTTTTGGACTATGGTAACAGATATAAACTGTTGGTAGAAATGGCCACTAACTAGTAATCATTGTTAGATATTAACATAAAATATAAAATACATGGAAGAGGGGAGTAGGTAACATATTGGGGTACCCAGTATGTAACCTACCCAAAGGGTTAAAAGGAACCCCCTAACTGAAATTATTTAAAAACTGAAAGACCTAAACTCCATATCCAAACTGGTAATATATTCACAACCATACTTTAAGGGATGGTGTTGGTTTTGTGGTATTGATGGTTCTATTACTGCTTTTAAAAATGCAAAGACATAATGGTATTAAATGAAAAGTTATAGCTTTACCCCTTGCTAGACTAACTAGAGATAATCATTTGGCATTATTTCCATTCTCGGGTCTTCAGGTAGTTATTTCATCAGTAGTTTGTTTCTCTGTGTTTAGAAGGGTGTGATTTTCACACACTCCTCCAGCCAATTGAAACATCAGTTTTTAATAAGCACATGAAAACTGTGACTCTTATTTTATAAATGTTGACACTTACAGGTCAATTCATGTCTGAGTGTTTGTTTAATCTTTGGAAGTTAAATTTGGAATTTCTACAAGATCTTATGTTAAACACGTGTCACCATTTTGAACATACCATATTGCATAAAACTGTTTATAAGACCTGTATGCATTGCTAAGCATTTATTTGCTTAAAATCAAAGACCTAAGAGTTTTAAGAACTGCAAAACATCTGAGAATATGAATGAAATGCTGCTAGAAAAGAGAGAAAAATAAAGGATGATTAAAACTGAGAAGAATGAAAAAGAAGTATTGGATCCAAATAACCTACAAGCCATAGTCAACATATTTGCACATGATGAAAACAGTATAACATAATTTACAACACAATATGACATATATTTATATTATATTTCAATTAACTTAGTTCTAAGACCATACAGTCTTTTCCTTCCTCTTTACACTAATACACTTTTCACTTGTAAAAGAAGGCAGTCTTGCAGTCAGTTTAATGACCATCAACACATCACAATAATAGACTTTTTAAAAAGTCTGCTTATATCTTCCTAAACCTATGTTTTCAAATGAATGGTATAAGTTATTCTCCCAATAAGTCAATCGTTGGGCTCATGAAGATTTGTATTTGAGAAGAATGAGCCTGTTAATAAATGTACAGATAAAAGATTTAGGTAAGGATTAGGATCTGCTAAAGCGGCAGATGTTAAGCCAGCTACATCTAATTCTCAATACTACTAATATAGCTCTATTTCTTGATTTAGCAACCTAAAACAATGACCCACTGTGAAAGATAAGTGATTCATCTCACTTCCTGCTTTCTCCCTAACCATTCTCTCAGGTTTTGTTGGTTATTGTATACTTTTTATTAATTACCTTTCATGATTTCAAGTAATAAGCTTAAATTCTCTTTATTTTTTTCATTAATTTTACAAAGTATCTCAACTTCCAC
Organism: Aotus nancymaae; assembly: GCF_030222135.1. NCBI lineage: Eukaryota > Metazoa > Chordata > Mammalia > Primates > Aotidae > Aotus > Aotus nancymaae. The sequence goes on along the minus strand of NW_026988419.1, from coordinate 43,531,575 downwards.
TCTATAAAGTGAGAACATATGAACGCTATACTATCCTTCACTTCTCACCTGTAACTCTCAGGTTTTGTTTAACTATACCATGACTTTTAAATTACCAGTATTGATAACATTTACAGTATATCCTATCTTCGTTTTATGAAGTCTTGGGTGTTTTTAAAATATGTATAAAATCTTGTGGGTGTTTTGTTTGTGTATTTCAGAGACAATATCTCCCACTGTTGCCTAGGATAGGGTGCAATCATAGTGAGTAGCTCACTATAGCCTCAAATTCCTGGTCTCAAGTGGTCTTTCTGAGTAGTTGGGACTACAGGTGCATGTCACCATGCACAGCATATTTTTTTAATTTTAAAATTGTTTTTAGAGATGGAGTCTCCTATGTTTCCCAGACTGGTCATGAACTCCTGGCCTCAAGCAATCCTCCCACCTTAGCCTTCCATGTAGTTGAGATTACAGTAGGCATAATCCACCATACCTGGCAAAGTCTTGTTTTCATAAAGGCTTTTAAAATAAGCCTTGTTTTTAAATAAAGTCTTGGTTTTTAAATAAAGGTTTGTTTTATAAAGTCGTGTCCTTATTAAATCTTCTAAGCTTTGTTTACTGGTTGATTCTAAAAATTAGAAATGAACAGCATATAGAACATTATTATTATATTGATATTATTCATTGCAAATTTAGGTATTATGACTAAACCTCAGGAGAAAGAAATGTAAGGAAAACTTTGCCACTCAAAGGAAATGATTTAAGAATCAGAGTATCCAGGCACAGTGGCTCACGCCTGCACTTTGGGAGGCTAAGGTGGGTAGATCACTTGAGGCCAGGAGTTTGAGACAAGCCTGGCCAACATGGTGAAACCCTATCTCTACTAAAAATACAAAAAATTAGCTAGGCGAGTGGTGCATACCTGTAATCCCAGCTACTTGGGAGACTGAGAGAGGAGAATCTCTTGAACCGAGAATGCGGAGGCTGCAGTGAGCTGAGATCATGCCACTGCACTCCAGCCTAAGCCAGAGTGACTTGTCTCAAAAAAAAAAAAAAACAAAGTAAACTTAATTTTCTTTTCTTTTACTCTAATAATTCCTCAGCATCATGCCATATAAAACAGTTTACTTTGTTTCATATGTGGAACATGACTTTCTTGTACAAGTTTTTGTGTTCTTCCTGAAGTTTCTTGTTGCCTTTTTTCCACATTACACATGAAACATAGAAACCTTCCTCATTTCATTAAGGTAGTCCAGCTTCTCCTCTTATGTCCCCCACCCCCAGTTCAGCTCCTGTTTATCTGCTCTCTCTTACTTGATTTCTCAACAGAAAGGTATTTGACATCCTAGATTAATCTTTGTGATCTCTTACTTTTTTTCTCATACTTTGTTTGCTCTACTTTTAAGTCCAGGCTTTTATATTGAATGGAGGGAAGGAGAGGCAATCATATTGTTAATTTCCTCTTGTTCTCTTTTTGCATAAAACCATGTACTTGCTTTATAGATACCATTCCTTCATCAATCTCGGAGGACTTGAACTAGAATTTTAAAAAATTTTTCTTTTCTAAATTATCTGTTTTTGTTGGTCCATCACTTTCTTTTTTCATCTTAGTCCTATCTGATGCTGTTGATTTTCCCCAGGTATCTGGCCATCACTGGTGATCTGCACATACTCATGAGAGAAAGACTAGGCTGATGAATCCAAGTAGCTCCTGTGGATTTCCTCTGTTGTTAAGTGGGGTTTTTCTTGAAAAGATACCACACTGACTGGAAGGATTTCTGTGTTAGTGGGTAAGTCATGTCATTGGGTAGGCTTCTTTAAGGGCAGAGAGCACAAAGGTAAATCAGGGTTCCACTCCCATTATCAGAACAGGAAGGCATGTTCTGGGGAGTGAGGGGGGGTTACCTGGGGGGGCATACCTTCACTAAGAGCATTATCTCCACCCTAACTGTTAACTTTCTTCAGCCATTCACTTGCAACTGTCACCACATCAGTTTCACTGTAAATGTGCTCTGCATTGGGGAGCAGCTATTTTGTATAGATCCTTCTGCCCACTTCCCTCACTGGTTTTCCATAGCTGTCAATCTAAGCTACTCCGGAAACAATGGTGTGTACCTGTGTTACAGCCCTTCGTACTGGGGCTCATGTATCAGTACTCACTCATCTGTTCATACTTTTTTTATGCCAGAAATTTGTCTTTGATCTGGTGATGATTCCACCCTAGGAATCCTCATTTGCCATAAACAAATAGGCCCCTTAGGCTATTTAGGATTTTCTGGCACTTCTCGTTAGAAAAACTCATGCAAGTGTTGTGGGGTATGGAGGAGAGAAAGCCTTTGAACACGGACAGAAATCATTTTAGATTCTGTTCTGCTACTTACTGGCTGTGCTAGAACATGACATTTATTCTAAGACTGTTTCCTCATCTCTAAAGCACAGATAATTCTTTTTTACTGAGTTATGGTGAGGATTAAATGAATAAAATGTTGACAAATAATAGATGTTCAAATGTTAATTCCTTTCCACTGGAGTGCCTTTACTTAAATACCTTGGATTTAATAGATAAGAATATATATACCTATTTGATTAATATATAGTAATAAAATATATGTATCTATTTGGTTAATACATAGTACTAAATAAAATCTATCATTGGACAAACATTCTTTTAATTATCTTCACATTAAGCTCAAATACTACTTTAGATATGACTTAATATGTGACCATGTCCTGCTTATCTGAGATCATTTATTTTAAGGTCTTCAAAACATAGTTCTTCAGAACACGGATTTCTTTTGAAGTGTTTTAGTTACCATAAAATATGTCTATTCTCTTACATCTTTAATCTATTTAACTAGATTAACTTTTGTATTATCATTATTACAATTGTATACATTAGTTTAGGACAACCACCAAGCTGATTTTGAACATACTTCAGAAAATTTGCAGTGCACTTTTCTCCCAGTAAAATGCAATAAGGAAAATTTTCAAATAGAAAAATACATACTCACCTACACAGAGGCCAGGGTAAAGAGCACAAAATAAATGCACTTACTTGTATTGTACTTTGATCTCCCATTTGTCCGTTCTTTAGATAAAATACTAGCTCCTTTTGGACTTGAAAACAAGTCTCCTTATAAGGAAAATAAGTCATGTGTGACTAAGTGTAGCCAGTTCAGATTTGTGCTAATTGTGTATGTGTTGTAACAAGGTTCTTCTAACTTTTCAACTCCATTCTTGAACTGCTGTCTTATAAAACAAAAATTTTCTGGTAGCAAAGATTTTTCTGGAAGGTGAAGCAAGAGGAAGACGACATTATGAAAAGAAGGAACAATGCTTAACTGAAGTTATAGAGTTTGAAGTATCATTTGAGGGAGAAAAGTAAAACTCAGTGGTCTTTTGTCTCAGTTGAAAGGAATAGTGGACTAAATTTATTTTTAATCACAATAAATATTAATATTAGACAAGTTGTATATCTATTTTCCTCTGTTCTATTAAAGTTGTAAATTACTATATCAACAGTCTTAATGCAAACATGACTTCTATTTTAACCTTCCTTAGAATGTGGGGCAAAAATACATAAGAGTCATCAGACAGAGATATAATCTTGTTGAGGAAACCAAATGATTATATAAAAAGATTTGTTTTTAAAACTTCATTAAAAACAAATTTTAAGAACAAACCCTAAACTGTTCACAGTGGTGGGTACTTCTGAGGATTCAGGAAGTGGGATGGGAGAAGTGGACTTTCATTCTTTAAAATTTGGTGCTTTTGTCTTTTTCAAAACAGTAGTGCACCATCTTTATCATTCTGGCAACTTGAAAAGCTTTTTTTAAACGTCATTATCCTATAGCCCAATAGTGCAAACACACAGAATAAAGGAACTATGTGGTAGAATTCACACATCAGTATGGCAGATAATAAATACACAGATTATTTGACCTAAAGGAATCTCCAATAAAGGATTCCTGATAGCTTAATATTCTTTGCCACAAATGTCTGCCCAGTTCTTTCTTATTCTCCTACTTGGCAATTCTTGTACATGTATTCTGCTCTCTTCCTACACTTAGTAGCTTTAATTAAATTCTATTTCCTTGCTCACAAACAATCTCCTGAGAGAAAATCTTTTAAAATGGCATGTATTTTGTTTGGTTAGCAAAGTGCTTTTAGCACTTTCAAATTAGTTTTCAGTATTTAAGAATTTGGAGATTCCAGGTCAGGGGCGGTAGCTCACACCAGTAAATCCTAGCACTTGGGGAAGCCAAGGCAGTCAGATCCCCTGATATCAGGAGTTTAAGACCAACCAGGCCAACATGGTGAAACCCCATCTCTACTATAAATACCAAAATTAGCCTCCAGCTACTCAGGAGGCTGAGGCACAAGAATTTCTTGAATCCAGGAGGCAGAGGTTGCAGTGAGCCCAGATGGTGCCACTGAACTCCATCCTGGGTGACAGAGTGAGACTCCATCTCAAAATACAAAAAACAAATCAAAAAAAAAAAAAATTAGAGATTCCAGAATCTCCAGCTCCTCTTTGAAGATCAAAAGATCTGACAACGCAGGACCCACATTCCAGCATGGCAATGGGGAGTGCTTACAGCTGACCCCTTAGCCTGGGTACACCCTATTACCACCCCAATAGGACTGCCAGGGCCATGTGCCATTTAGCATGGCTCTTGCACTGTCTTTTGTCTTACAGGAAACAGGAAAGTAATTTCTTATTTACGCTCTTATTTTCTTAAACGGTAGGGAAAAATGAAAAAAAAAAAAAAATCAAGCAGGCAAGATGTTTCCAAAAAAGGGGAATATTTCTTTGTAGAAATGAAGATGATTTACCTGTGTTTACTATGCAAACAAAGGGTATCTATGCTGAAAGACTCAATAACCACAAGAAGGCTGCATGCAATAGAGAAAAGCAGGAAAATAATGTAATGAATTTGTTTTTAAGTGGGAACAAAATTAAATAATTTTGTAAAATGCAATACATATAAAATAAATATTTTCCTATTTCTAAATCTACTTCATTCATTTTTGTGACCTAATTGGCTCTGCAGTTATTTGAGTTTGACCCCATATTTAGAAGTACCCCCATGACACAGCCACACAGCACCTACCCCTGCCCTACTGCCATGGTCTGAGGAAGTAAACAACAAAGCTGTCCAGACCAGCAGTGTTTCTTTTCCACTTCCTTCCTCTTCCTGCTCTGAGCCATAGTCTACAAAGGTAAGGGCAGCAGCTGTAAAAATTCCTGTTAACACTTCAGCTCCCTGCTCCTTCTTCCTACACAGGGCCTCTCTCTCTAGGTGCACAGACGGACAAAATGCCCATATTAAGAGCTGAAGCCTCCCCTTGTTAATGTGGTTCTATTCATTTTTCAAGGTCATAGGCCTTGAGTTACAGCTGTAAACACTCAGGACAGATCTCTAACCCCAACCTTGACCCCTGTGGGAGGGAGCAGAGAGCTGGTTCAAGACAGCAGCCAAACCTAACAGGCATCTAGTTTGCACAAACATCATGAGCAGATCAGTAGCTTCAGGGTGATGCCAAATACTCTCAAGGTCCCAATTTTAGGAGAAAGGAAAGGAGACTCTGATCGACTATGTCTGAGTCCAATCTGCATCCCTAGGACTGATCACAGTTCAGATCAAGTCCCCAATAAAAGTTTCCTTTATGTAAAATGTAGTTCTATTTTCTCTAGAGCCAGCAGGCATCTATCCTCAGCTCCCCCTCATTACTAAGGTCACCCTCTAGTAAAAAGGCTACCTTGTCTTGTGGGTCACAAAATGATTCCACATGGCTTTTCTTATTTGATTCAATCAGGAAACTTGAAAGGTAGGTAGGGTTGGTTTATAACATCATCTCCAACGTACAGAAGGGAACGTGAAGTGAGAACTTAAAAGAGCTTAGTGTAACATATTCAAGGTAAAAGAAAGAGTGCTGGGCCTCATGTTTACTACACTTTTATCCAGGCCGCCATAAACCAGAAATGTGAACAGGGAGATAAGACTAAAAACCATGACACTGTAGCCCTTTACAGAGAAAAACATGTTATCCAAAACAGATGTTCTTTAACAAAAACCTTGTTAAATAATTGGGGAACAGAATTCAGGAAAAAGAAATTAAGATTTAAAATATATTTTTATATAGAAATTTTTTTACAAAGATTTTACAACATAGCAAATCATTATGTCATACTGTAGAAAGATGAAGCAAAGGATTAAACTCCAAGGATAAAGAAAGTGCTCACAGCAACGTATTACAGTCTCCATGAAAGTGCATATAAACAGTTAAGGCAAAGTACCATCTTGGTACAGACATGTTGCAAACTGACTTTTAAAACAATTTTTTAAAATATATACAAACTTTCTTTTCCTCTATTCTTCTCAAAGGCATTTGAAAGGGATACTTTTATTAATATTCTTGCTGTAGAACAATGTAGAAATAACTTCTGGGTACAAAAAACAGTAAAAATAAAAATATTCTACCTGAGTGTGTTAAAAGTAAAACAAATGATTTGTAAAACAAAACCTTTACAAGTGTGGGCTTTCTACATGTAACTTGCCAGACTGAAGGTCTACACTCCCACATTCTAGACAGAGATCACTAATGACGGTAACGTGAGTTAAAGTAGGATTCTTGCCCTTCTGTGTAGCTTCTGGCTTCTAGGTTCTATGACCAAACTATTGACATATTTGAAGACTGTATGCAGTCATCGTGTGATAAATCTACTGTACAGCTTTGCTTCTACCTGCAGCTTACATGATAACCATGCTCTGAAGTGCTACATGTGCTTAATACAATATGTTGCCCCATCTGATAATAAAAATACAAAGGTGCTCTTTAAGCTAAACCATAAACCTTATTAGAGAATTCTAGTTAAGTATTTTCTTTTTCCACATACATGTAAATACCTTAAGATCAATAGGATAATACTGGTTATCAAAATTTAGTCTTCATACTTAAAAGAATTTGTTTGTAAAATATAACTAAATAAGATGCAAAAAAATAAATTGGCCAGTCTTGAACAAGAGTGGGTTTTACAGAAAACTGACATATCTGAATTCTGGTACAGATAAGAATCTGCCAAAGGATAACTGAGCTCGCGTGACTAACCACTCTTTTATGTCGATTCCATCTACTCATGAGAAATAGGAGAATTCAGTGTTATCATTATAGTCTCCGTATTTCAACTGAGTTTTTCTTTTCCAATTTTTTTTCCATGTCTAAACATAGGGAAATTAACCAGCTCATTTCTGCTGACTTAGGTTTCCTAGATAGCTTTTAGTCCTCAAGGCACAGCTGTGGTAAAAAGAGAGAAATACCCAGTCATTTATTGGAATTCTGCAGTACAAAATAAGCACATGTGCTCTATACAATTTAGTAACAGGATAGCAACAGTTAACTGTCTCAAACAACAGATGCATTCGCTTGATTTTCTTTCCTAACTTCTTTTGCATCAGGACCGCAAGCAAAGAGCTTGTTTCCTAGAGTATTTTGGGCAAATCGGAAATACATAATGTGGCCCATTGCCACAAAGGAGACTGAAATCAATACGAGCAAGCCAAAAGCTTCAGGATTTGGAGCCAGGATGACCATGATGAAATGCAAAAGATCAAGAAGATAGTTCATGGAGTTCTGTACACCATTTATAATGCCTCTTTCAGATTCGATTACATTTTCTTGCAGCAACTGTGTCACAGTTAAATCAAAGGACCAAAGACCTATAATAAAATATTTTTTAAAAGATTAGATTTTAGTTTACCAGCATACATTTCAAATTACAGATAAAAATCTGTTGACATATGCAAAATATACATTTTAGCCTAACTGCCTTTAAATCATCTTATATATATCATAGCCTTGCCTTAAGAGAATTATTTTTCATAAAAAAAATTTGGTTATTAATGCCTCAATAAATGATTTTTACAGTCCTCAGAGAAAAAGAAGTCTAATCTACAAACTTCTTAGTTCTGTTTTTCTGTGATTATTCATACTACAAAAACAAAACTTTGAAATTAAAGACATAATAAATCCCATTATAGTATAAGTACAATTATTTTTAAAGTTTCAAATGACCTAATATATGGCTATGGTTGAAGTATAAGGAAACTTATTTATTTATTTATTTATTTATTTATTTATTTATTTTTGAGATGGAGTCTTGCTGTGTCTCCCAGGCTGGAGTGCAGTGGTGCGATCTCGGCTCACTGCAATCCCTGCCTCCCAGGTTCAAGTGATTCTCCCACTTTACCCTCCCGAGTAGCTGGGCTTACAGTCATCCACCATCATGCCCGGCTAATTTTTGTATTTTTGTAGAGATGGGGTTTCACCATGTTGACCAGGCTGGTCTTGAACTCCTGACCTCAGGTCCACTCACCTTGGCCTCCCAAGGGATTACAGGCATCAACCACCACACCCAGCCAAGTGTAAGGAAATTTTAAACCATTGTTACATTACTGCTAGAGTTCTAAAGCCCATACAATAAAGCTGTCTTGCTTGGAAATTAATATCTCCAATAAATTAATGAACTTCTTTGTATCACAAGGTAAATACAATTTCATTTCAAGAGTGAATTCAGTCAGAGATAATTCATCAGTACTCTATTAATGATTACTTAAATTTTGCTTTGCAAGAAGTCTTTACATTATGTTTCCTTCCAGGGCTGTAAAACCCATTTGTGTGGCAAACTATGTAAGTACATATCAGCTAGAGAAGACATTTGAAGGATTTTTTTCTTACTTTCACATCTTCTTTTAAAGCCAGAAACATTACCTTTTTAGTGTTGTCCCATGGGAATAGTCACTAAACTACAGTTTCATTGTTAGGGTTGTTGCAATATCAAGACTCTACTAGGTGGCAGTATAATTGATATAGCTAATACCTTTTATAAATTAAATTACACTTAAAAAATAATCACTTGAGCCCAGGAATTCAAGATCACCTTCGGCAACATGGCAAAACCCCATCTCTACAAAAATACAAAAATTAGCCGGTCATGGTGGTGCATGGCTGTAGTTCCAGCTACTTGGGGGACTGAGGCAGGAGGATTGCTTGAGCCCAGGAGATCAAGGCTGCAATGAGCTGTGATTGCACCACTGCACTCCAGCCTCAGTAACAGAACAAGATCTTGTCTCAAAAAAAAAAAAAAAAAAAAAAAAAGTAACATTTAAGATACTCATTTAGAAAAAATTTTCAAGTCTGAACCATGTTTTAAGTATATGTACATAATAAGGTAACAAATACAGGTTTTCAAACTATAAAATATATTTAAAAATAAAGTACAAATATAGAAAATAATTTCACAACAGTGGATTTTGCTTAAATTAATATTTAGGGAATATTTCAGATCATTATTAATGGATTCTCTGAACTCACATTACAGAAAGACACTTTAATTCATACTTAGTTCATTAAAATACAAAAAGAGATTTCTTACCGATTCTAGCAGCAATGACGCCTGCAAACAGCAGACTGACGGAGATTATGGGCACAGATTCAGTACTTGTCTCCGGGACCATATTAGCAGAATTAGACCCGTTAGACATGTGTATTTCAGTTGTAGTAATGGTTTCAGGTATCTTGGTAGGTGTAATTGACTCTCCTTGAATGAACCTTGATCGGATATCTTCAAAAGGAGAAACAGACAAGTCCAGGGGGCTTCCAGGCATGAACACAGAGATCACACACAAGATCAAACAGGAAAGCTGTGCCAGTCCTGAGATCAGACCTGTCCGAACCAAACCACATTTTCGACGTAGCCAAGTAAAAGCCACAGTTCCCATTATTCCAGTTATAGCTGATGCTCCCATCAAAATACTGAGGATTGAACCACTCAGTCCCTGAGTATAGGCGTACCCTGTGGTGATGCAGTCGAAGCCCAGGACAGTCATATAAAGGAAAGCAAGACCCATGCCAGCCAGAAACACAGGCTGGTTGTAGTAGGAGACCCATCCATCTCGGAAGGTACGGAAGGGCTCAGCCATCTGGGAGGCACAAGTAGGCTCTAGCTCATGTTCAAGCTCATGGATGTTAGAGCCTTTCACATCCATTAGATGAGTTCCCTCCATGGGTTTTGGCTCAGTATCTGTTAATAAAAGGTATCATTATTTTGTTGGAAAGGACATATGGAGATAAAAGCCAATTATTAATAGTATTTTTTCCTTCTCCTATTCCCCTCCCTCAAGGGTACCCTTGGTTATACATTATAAAATGTATTTTCTTTTACTAATAACTTAAGAATTACAGCCAAGGAATAATCATCAAGTGCATTTTTGTTAAATAAAATACTATTGATCTATCCCTCTTTTCTTTTCTCTCTTTCTTGCTCTTAGGAATTATACTCACACTAAAGTAAACAGCAGGAAAACTCACCAGATAAAATATAAAAATTGTCTTAGAAAACACAGCATATTATTTTCTAGGTCCCTGCAGAGCTGGGTGAAAGATTCCATTTACCCAGAAGCCCAATTTCCTCTTCCCTATGAAGTACCCATCTTTGTGTCCTCACTCTACTGTCCTACGAATGACCACATAACACCCTCCTCACAGACTTCAAGGGATTCTCTCGATCTCTTTTTTTTCCCCCACTTTTTTCCCAGTCCTATGACTTAGTTTTGCCCAGCCATCTCTCAACTAATTGAACCTCTATGACTACTGCTCACATCAAGGAAGAGGGCCAGGGCACCCATTCCAACCCCACCAGATTCAACCCAGAGTTTTCCTCCAGATCCTCAAAAACCTGTTCTTGCCTCACCTACCATAGTGATATATTTAACCTCATCTGGCCCTCACTAGTAATAAAACCTGATACAAATTCAAAGTAGTTCTGATCTTCACCAAGATTTAAGGTCGGAACATGAGAATAAAAGGAGTAATCACTGTGTTTAGTTTACCTTTGTGTAAATTCAGCTGTTTCAATTCAGTTTCCTCTTCTTTAAGAGCAGCTTTCACAGCTAGAGCAGGGGTTTTTTGGTAAACCTTCCAGAGTAGAAAGTACTCCACACACATGGATACCAAGTTCCATCCCGAAATAAAACCACAGCCAATGACTGGGGAGCCAAATGTCATAATCTGGCCAACAGCCATTGGGGCCAAGATGTTGGTTAACTGGTCAATCCTTCGAATTGTGGCATTCATATCTAGAGAGGCAGGTGAAAGAGGCAGGTAAATGTGCAAACCCATCAAAGACAGACTGCCCATTTACACAATACAAAGCTGTAAACCAAGAGTATAGATTCCTAAAATGTTATTTTCTAAAGCACATTTGTAAGAGAACCATTTTGTTAGAAAAACATTTGTTGTTTGGGTCAAGTCCCACTAAATTTGCCTCAAAAATGACAATTTTCTTGGGATTGCATAAATCAGACTAACAGCTTTTAAAATGAATACAATAGTGACTCTACATTCATTTTTTTTCAACAAATACATGTTAAATGCCTATTATAAGCTAGGCATCATTCTCAACAATTCTTAACAGCATAAAAAAGACAAGTAATATCCTTCCCTGTCTTCATGGAGTTTACATTCTCACAGGATAACAAAGGCAATAAATCAACAAGCATAAGTGTGTGTGTGTGTGCATGTGTGTTTATATATGCATATATATGCATATATATACAAGCATGAGTGTGTGTATATATATACATACATATGTATATGTATATGTATATACATATACATATGTATGTATATATGTACATGTATATGTATACATATATGTATATATACATATGTATATGTATATACACACACACTCTTATATTTGTATATATTTGTGTGTATATGCTTGTATATATATGTATATGTACACACACATATACATATATTGCATATGTCAGATGTGCTCAGGGGAATGTTCTAAATAAGGCAAAGTATGAAAAGGACTCACTGAAAAACAGAGAGCATCAGAGAAAAGAGAAGCACTGAGAAGAAACACTGGCTTGGTCACATGAAAGATTCTGGGGACCTCAAAAAAAGGAGAACAATAAGAGCAATGCCTGAATAAAGCTGATTTAAGAGACTAGTGCCAACCCTAGGGGACACCATTTGTATTTTGAGTGAGTCATATTCTGGAGCACAATGTGAATGCTTCCCATGGCCTTATGGAAAGCAAAGTACTGCCCAAAAACAGAATTGGAAATAGACAAATCCTTTGTTTATGTTTTGCCAAAAAGTAGAACAAAGAAATAGAGTAGTAGAGAAGGAAGTGCGGTAAAGATAGGGATTTTTAGGAGGAACAAAATTAGAGCATGATTAAGTGCTGCCTGAAATGATACAGAAGATAAGGGATGTAATCTGAATCTACTGCATAAATGGAGGAGTTGTTCTTAGACAGGAACACAATTCATCAATAGTAACAAGAGTAGAGGCCAGGTACAGGTAGGAAGAGAGATGTGATGGTGGAATTACATGGAAGCTCTCTTCTCATTTCTTCCATTTTCTCAGCGAAATACAAAGCCAGGTCCCACTGATGAAAATAAGGGTAGGGGAGGAGGACCTGAACGTGTGATGAGAGAGGGGAAACAACTGTGAAATGGTCCCCTAGGAAAGTGGAGAAGGAGAGAATCAGAGAAGAAAGTGTGATTATCTGGAAGCATGAAAGGACCAACTCTGCGGCTGTGAACCTCAAGTGAGAATACTAAGCAAGGTCGTGTGTTTTTTTCCAGCCATGCTCTACTGTGGAGAGTTGGATTTAACCATAGTCTTACCAAATAAAAGTGACAAAAGGAGAGGGGGTCAACTGAGCTGAGGGTGTATATACCAGGAGACGATCATATAATCATGACTGGCCTTGAAATTTAAGCTGGGTAAGAAAGAGACAAGAGAGAGGTCATGGACAGTGAAAAGGCAGTGGAATGAATGGTTTGCAGGTGCCAACCACATTGATTGATTGTTGAGGCTTTGGTAGCGAAGAAGTTGCTGGAAAGACAGAAGGTGGTTTTTCAAGATATGGATGCCTACGACTGAGATTATGGGAGGAGAGAATTTAGTGGTGATAGATAACAAGGTCTAGAGTTTGACTATGGGAATGTATACCTGAGTCAGGGTAGAGGACAAAATAAAAAGGAAGTTAAAAAATGTCCAACACAAAGAAATGATAAATGTTTGAGATGATGAAGATGTATCTCCATCTCATCTGATCACTACATACTATAAGTATCACATCACTGTGTACCTCATAATAAGTACAATTATGTATCAGTAAAAAAAATTAATAAAAATAACTAAAACCAAAAGTTTTAGAACAAAAAGAAAGTGATCTACTTTCTCATTCCCTGTCACAGAACAGAGTGAAATTAGTGAGACAAGTCTTAAACAATCATTTGGGTTAGTTACCTTAAGGGAAAAGCAATACGTGACAAAGAAGTACATTAACAGAAAATTGCCTTTATTCCTTTGTAATTCTTCCTGGTTCTCAATTGCTTTCCAATTAGTCCTATGAGTATATAATACATATATGATAACAGGAGAACTTTGACATATTTCACCTTTCACTTGAGAGGCAAAGGCAGCCTTCATTGATCTTACACTTGACCGCCTCTGCAGAGGCTTCATTACCATCTGCCTCCCACTAACTAATAAATTTCCAACTCATATGCCAACAGAGAAATGTGGAATTCATCCAAATAACTCAATAATTGGAATCCAAAGAGCAAGTAACTAACGAAAACATATACTTGAATCTTAAAATCTCAGAACAATGACAACAAATTGTTTCAGTTAAAATTATTTCTTACTCTTTCCCTACTTCAGTTTTCAAGAGCTCACGGAGCTTCCCAGTGTCACCAATTTCCATCTTTTACATTGTACTTAGGAAGTTAATAATATGTAGGTGTCAGTAGAAATGTTATATTAGAAAAGACCTTTTATTTTTCCGATGCAGAATGGATTTTTTTTTTAAAAAAAGACAATCATTTTACTGGTAGCAGACTAGAAAAAAATCAGTCTTATGAATATGCAAATATATGTTCTTTACCAATTGTTAGTTAGTCTTACAGAAGCACACAAATATGTGTTCATTTAATTCCAATTTAACTGTTCTCAGATACAGCTGTGGCACAGAACATAACATTAAATAACTACTTCTATTATAAAAGGTGTATTACATTTCATAGAAAAAAATTTAAATTTGCTAGCAGGTTTGTCTACTTCATATATGAAATCAATTTTTAATCGATACTGCACAAACACAGAATTTATCTGCCATACTTGATCAAGCTAACTGGCAGACTATTTTTTAGAATGATGGGCAAGAAAAATTTCAGAAGATACTAATAAAGAGTGATCCTCAGAGGAAACCTCAAAAATCAGCCTGCATAAACACAAATCATTCCTGGCTGGAGTAGGTGGGTCTGTGTACAGAGACACAACCTCACAGGAACCCAAGGCAGCAGCTGGAGTCCCTTCTAGATGTACTTTCCCCCTTCTTTCTCCCATTTTTCCTTTATCCTCCTCCTTTTCCTCTGTTCTCCTTTAACTTTGCAAGAGCAGAAATGGCAGAAAAAATCCATAATTAGACACTTGCTGACCTTCAGAACTAAAGAAGTTTCTGTTTCTTGTTTTGAAACATGTAGAAGTTTTCCTTCACTTGTCCACCAGCCCACACTGCTGGCTGGCTGTGAAAGAGCACCACTTAATAAAAGTTAACATAGACTGGACAAGAGTTCAACAAACATCTCACTTCCTTTCCTACACTTGAAAAACTTCAGAAAGTTAGAAAAAGACTGCCTAGATTCTTCTACTCTGCAATAATTCATAACATAAAGAGAGACAGCTGAAAAATGACCAGTCATATTTTTGTTGTTCTTGGACGTCACTTCATAGAAAAATCCCACAGAGTTATGTGGGAGGTTTGTATTTTTTTATATATATATGGATAAGTTAAACATTCTGGTTAACTTACTTTTTCATATTTCAGACTTCACAGAGTCAAGTTAGTTAAGATCAGCTAAGTGAAATAAAATCATTTTATTTTATTTTCATTTTATCTATAGCTGCTGCACAAATTAAAGAAAAATCATTGTAAAAGCCAACATTCTCCTCTAAATATATTCCAACAAATATATATGTGATCTGTTGTCAAAATATATCCTTTTGTACCCTTTGAATTTTAAAACATGGATATATTTTACATGCTTTAAATAGTGTGTTAAAAAGAGAAAGTAAACAAAGAAGGACAAAGCCTTATCTAGTTCAATGTGACAAAAAAGACATGAAATTATTCCTCATTATAAATGATCACAGGAAGAAAAGTAAATGAGAATCATGATTTTAGCTCCAGAGAGAATTTCCTGTGATACAGATTCACACATGTTAAACTCATCTTACACACACACCATCCTTTAAATCAATCACTGTGGAATTTCTATCTCAATGATAATACTGCTACCACAAAGTGATGATTTAGGCAAATTCTTCTTCTAGACCTTCCACAGACTTTGTTCTCCTTCACTCACCCCTCCTTTCTTTTTTTTTTTTTAAACCAAATGGTCCAAACAAAGCTGCCTGCTAACCCCAGCACATAATCTGCCTTCTGTATCCTGGGATAAGTCATTTAAGTCATCAAGAATGGTTTACTTGTCTGTCAGGATAGTTAGGCAATGCATTTGTTACACCCATTATCTCAGTAATCAGCAGAGATGAATCAGCTGATCTGACAGGTAGGTAGGTGTACCCTTCCTTCTTTACCCTGTGTAATTATCAGTCCAAATTGTATCTGTGTGTCTTATGAGGGGAAGGCAGGGAATAATGAGTGAGGGAGGTTATTCTGAGCCTAAGTAATATTGACGGAATAGGACACGTTGCTTTGTAAGCATTATTCAGATTTTCTTTGACCACTTGTTTATATTTCCAATGAGCAACTAAGATGGTAAGCTTCTTAAAAACTGCATTCTATCTTCTGTTTCTTTGGTATTTGTAACAGCAATTATATTACACTGTACATAATGTAATAGAAGTTATACATTAAAACTTTAAGTTAGAAGAAATTAACCTCTAGAGTCTCTTCTACAATTAAGTTCTTTCCATTTAGTTTAGAGGAAAATAATACCTATATGATTGATAAGCACCAGTAATAACATTCATAGGTATGACCAGTAAAATCTCATGTCAGATTTTCACTGTTCTAAGTATTAACATTTAGAAAGTTGATTGAATTTTCTTTTTTAAAAAAAAGGAAATAAAAAGAAAAAGTTATTCCATTTGCCAAGTTTGGGTAGGATAAAAGAGAAGTTAGCTATCCTACAAGTTAACTTCATAACAGGGATAAATCTTAGCACTAAAACTGACAATAAGGTAAGAAAGAAAGTATGCTTTCAATTTGTGGTTCCTAAAAAAATATCCAGAACAAAAATAAAATACAGCCTCATTTACCACCACTGATTTAAAGTGAATCCTAACAGGCCCATTGAATTGAAAGAGAAAACCAAATTACTTGCTAGTTTGCTTCTGTCTTCTCCTGCAACAACAACAATCCAGTCCCTTTGGATTGTGATTGCAGTAGCAGTACTGGCCAAATTTGCAATATTTGCAATAGTGATGATCAGGATGTAGCAGGAAGTCTAACGAATGACAAGAAAAAACTGAGTTATAATGTCAGTTTACCACACTGTACATATGACATTAAACAATGTAGTTTAAAATGGTCTTTGGTGGAATAATAAAAAAAAATTATTTTAATTTCATTTATAAGAAATAATTTTACTTTATACATATGAAACAATGAATACCAGCAGTCAAGTTAAAGGGCATAATGTCCTAATCTATATAATCTTTATCATCTGTACTATACATAATATAAAAATTATAATAGTCATGTGAATACAGTTATCATAAAATGTTAAGACAGTGGTGGTTTTGATCATTTCTCCCATAAATATTGCCTTTGAAAAGAATGTTGAAGGAGAATTGAGAACACCTGTATTTAAGTCAGAGTTCTGACACTTTCTAGTTGCATGACAATAAGCAATCAACTAATGTCACTTTGTCTTAATTTTTTCAACAAAATGAAGGGAATAGACTCAAAGATTTCTAAAGTCCTACCCAGCTTTGTAACTCTGTAATATCAATCCAAATATACATAAAAAGATTCAATATGACACCAAATGCATTGTTTCTACCATACCCCATCACTCTCCTCTTTTCCATCAAGCTCCTATGAAATCACAACATGAAAAGTTATCTAGTTGACATTCCCAAACAGAAGTAACAATTATTATTGGAGGAACACAATCATATGAATAACATTTCTTAAATAGCACGAACAAAGTATAGGTCACTAAAAAGCTGAAAACAAACAACTGAATTCTATAGTAAACTCTTAGACATGCCATTAAAAACCAATAGGACAAAATCTAAATTCAAACAATACTTAATAAGTGCCTGTTGTGGGCAAAACAATGACAAAACAAACTATAGGGGATATGACAGTAGACATAGAAATCAATATTAAAAGGTCACATCTGCCTAAAGAAAAAAAAAAAGACACTCCCTAGCCTTAAAAGTACTTTCATTTTTTTACCATTACCAGATATTCAATTTTTTGCCATGAAGAATCTCATTGAGAACTTACGAGAACCCATCCATGGTACATGGTAAGAAGCTCGTGTTTATGTAAGAAAACCATCATCAGGATGATTCCACAAAGGATGACTGAAACGTTCTGTACCACCAGTGAGGTCTGGGCCACTGTGCAGAGGATGAGACAAAGTGTTCATTACATCAAAATGTGTCAGTGGGACTGCTCTTATCCTCACATCATTGTTCTACTATATTAATGCACAACATAATAATTACAAGATAAAAGAAAATCTTTCTGAAGTCAATCCTGCCTCAACTACTCCCAATATGACCCAGAGGATCACACCAGACCAGTAAACATGCAAACAAAATGAAGTACAAGTTTTTCTGTTCATTGAAATCTGTCATAATGACCACATTTTCATTTAGTTTATCTTCTTGGAAGCTGAACATAAACAGGGCTGTAGTATGATATAGATATGATCCATATTTCAGCTCTTTGTTACTTCAGCAAAAACAAGAACATGTAGGAGGTTAAAGAGGAAGTTATGAAATCCACAACCTCCTATATGGCAGGCTGCATCTGATAACATGGTATAGATAAATAGGAAAGACACACAAAAATTTGCCAAGAATAAAGCAGCAGTGTATTTCTTTTGGCATACTAATGCTATTTGCCATTGCTACGAAATTCTAAGCTACCCCTTCCATCTCAGATGGCAATTCTCTTAACATGAGGCACCCATATAGATAAAGCACTGGAGTAAGGACAGATAAAGATTCCTGGTAGCCTTTTTTCTTCCACTCAGTAGATAGATGATCTAGGGCAGGATACCTAATGTCTCTTATGCCTGCATCTAGAAGGTGAGGATGGTAATACCTGTCTTCCTTATTCTATAGAGTCATAATGATGCTCAAATAAAGTACTTATGAAAGCACTTTGGAAAATATAAAGTTCTATATGTAAGGGATAATTACAGCTCTTGTCTTCAAGGATAATATAGTTCATCCTTGCTTGGAAGGTCATATCAAAGACCCAAGACAAAATAAAACACTTTCTGAAAGAAGTCTGAAATAAAATCCCAACATATAATTCATTAATTCATTCATCCATTCATTCACTGGATAAGGATTAGATGCCAACTGAATGAGGTTCTGAGCTTTCAGGACCCTACAGAACAGAAAAAGAAAAGGTATGTGAACAGATAATTGTATCTGTATAAGTGCAACAGCAGAGGTGTTAACAAAGCCTCAGGGAAACACAGAGAAAGAAATGGTAAACTCAGCCTAGAGGTATCAGGAAAATATTTCATAAAGAGTAATATATGAGTCAATTATATAGGATAAGTGGGAAATTGTTATCCTACCCCACTTTTCTTCATCCAATTCAATATTCTTTCCTAATCTATGATTGTAGTGCTCAAAAATTATTAAAGGTTTCTGTGTATAATATTCCTGTGTTTCTATGTATAATGATGCAAATAAGTAAATTTTTTTCTAGGTTACAGAAGTTTTTTCTATATGTGTTCTGGTCTGCTCATTCTAAAAGCAGAAATATGTTTATCTAGACTATTGTCCTAGTAGCACCAAGTCCTGGAATTTGATAATCCTGTTGCTCTGTGTCCAGAAGCAGTCATCCTGCACTGAAAGAGTGACACCTCAATTTTTTTTCCAACATCTAAGTCAGATATGGCAAGGTCTTGGCATTGAGCAATTCAAGAAAATTTACCCTGAATGATTATCCATATTTCCCTTATATCCTAGATAATTTAGTTGCTCAATTACTTTCTTTCCCATATAAAATGACATGATTTCAGTACTAATGCTTAGAATAAATATCAATATATTATTATTTCTTTTTCTCTACAAAATTTATAATTCAGCCCTTTGTGATCCAGGCTCAACTGCTCTCCCTTGAATCTATAGTTTTCAATTCCCTTACATACACTCTTACATGAAGCATAGTAACCAAAGAACAGATGTCACAGCTGTCTCAGGAACATCACACTAAAGGGACTCCAGTGCAAGTCATAGTTAGAAAGGAAGCCCAAGTTAAGCAAACTTTTAATGTTTAACATGTTCTCAGAAAAGTGCTACAAGGTTAATCATTAACATATAAAATGTATGAATAGCAAAAGAATAAAAAAAAATCTATTAGGTCAATGTTCAGGCATCCCAACTTTGTGTGGGAGCCATGGGACCCTCCATTCAGAGGTGGTGCCATCTAAGGCCTCCTCCCTCAGGTCCGTGGTGTGCAGACATTCACTGGATTGGTCATGGTTGTTGCTCTCTTAGTTTGTTGTTTCCTTTGTTATGGAGGTAGCTCAGGCATTGGTCCCATGGATACAAGGGCTTAATTATATAACAACACTCACCTTTAAGTCTAGCATTCTTATCCACCCAGTCACCAATGATGGCTCCCAGGACCAGAACAGACCCTGCCACCACTAGCCCGTAGACTGCTGTCAAAAGGAGGCTGTTTCCATAGAGCTCTACCAGAAACACAGACACAGCAAAGTGCCACATCCGATCTCCCTTAAATAAGAAGAGAAAATGTTTTGATGGAATATTTTTTGTTTCTAGTCTATTGTACTCAGGAAGTTTGCTTCCTTATCAAAGCGGCACTTCCTGGCTACATTATGAGACTTTCAAAGTCAATAATTACTCTTAGATTGAATAATGATCAGATGTTAAAACTGTTCATCCCAGCACAATAGAAAATATTCTTGCCCAAATATTAAGTAAACTTGAAAAGGCATGATATTAATGAACCGTACATTCTCTTTGTCATTCTAGAAAAAAAAAATGCAGTTTCCAGACCCAAGATGACTTTTTGAGATAAAACTTGTTCTCCTGTGTGCCGGGTTTCTCCTGGGGCCTGGAATTTGCCTATCTTGATTGCAGAGGCATAAAGTCATTTGCTTTTGACCAGAAATCAATTACAGTATAATTCACAAACATTAGTATACCTTGAACATCAAGAAAAAGTCAGTTTCCCAATTTGTAAAATGACAGGAATGGACTATATGATCTCTAAGTTTCCTCTACACCTTATATCCTAAAACCTATGAGATTTCATAAAGTCAAAATTTGAAAGTCATAAAACAGCAGAGTGATCAGAAACAGGAGAGCAATAAGGGCAAATTCTGGTACCACATAAACAGTGATGTCAGAAATAAACGTAAATGCATAAGTAAGTAGTTACATTAACATTTTAATACAGATGAGTTTTGAAAGGGGAAAAAAAGTACTTATTTCTTCACACAAACTCCAGAGAATACAGGGAATTTTGGAGTTCATTACATGAAATGTGATTTAACAGAAACTTTTAAGTAAATTAGGCAAATTAATGTCATCAAAAATCTATAATGGACCTTATTATGAGATTTTAGGCTCCATCCCTGACTTCTGAAATTAACATTAAGGAGGACAATCATATGCCATCATAACTTATCTCTAGGAATCACTATAGGAAACCAAATTCCAGGCCTCACAGATTTACACTATGGAAATACTTATACTCCTAGTTCTTCCCAAAGTCTGTTACCATCTTCATGAAATATCCATGTATTAGAAGCAAATACTATCCTGGCATGTCAAATGATTTTAAATATTTAATGAGGCCGAGACAACAATTTTATACATTCGAAAATTGATGCGTGTTAGCAATCATTTACAAGAAACTTAGTGTAGACCAGTAGTTCTCAACCAAGATGACTTTGTTCTTCCTACCCTCACCCCACCTCCCTGGGGATCATTTGGCAATGTCCGGAGTAATTTTGAATTGTCACAATGGCAGTGGGGGGTGGAACTGTTACTTAATCTTTAACTTGAAAAGCAAATTTAGATTTGATTACAATAAAATGAGGTGGGGAGTGGGGAGGTACTTTATTATTCTACTCTCCATTCCTCTGAATAGCTCCCAAGGAAAAGACAAAAACACATAAATGTCCCAAATGATAGGTTGCCTCTGTGAGTGAATTTTCTTTCTTAACATACATGTTAAGAAACACTTTTCTAATACTGTTGCTTCTTTCTTTTTTTCTTCCTCTTATTGTTTTTTAAATTGTTTTAGAGTCCTCTAAAGCAGGCCATCAAAAGAAATGCTATTAAAGTTTTGTCTCTTGCTTATTCTTGTATGTCATACCACCTCTTTGATGGAGGGAAATAAATTGCTGCCATTACCCCAATTTCCAACAGGTTTAGGCTTTAAGAAGCAAGAGATTCTATGCTCACAAAAACTCCCAAGAATTAGGTAAAGTCTACATAAATATTGACCAAGTACCCATCCTTCTTTATTTCCATTTCTTGCCTTCCCACCTGTTCTTACCAAACTTGGATGACCTGTTTATGTGCCCATGTACCCCAACTGGACTGAGAGCTGAAGACAAACCTAGTAACTGTCAATGACTGATCATGGTCCTTAATCCACTTAATAAATACTTACTGAGTGGCTACTATGTACTCAACACTTGCAGGCACGGGAGCTTCAGCAGCCCACAAAAATCACAGTCCATGTTTTCATGAAGCTCACATTCCGGTGAGCAGAGACCAAAAGCAAATCTAGCACAAGGCATGTGTTGCTGTGAGGAAATATAAAGTAGGATGGAGCTGGTGGCGACAAAGGCCTCCATGGGCAAAGAAGCGAGGCCTGTTGGAAGCAAGGGTACAAGAAAGGCAGATATACTGGGGTTTAAATGGAGAGTCTATAAGATAATGATATAAGATATAAGAAACTGGTCCCTTCTTTTAAAGCCCATACTAAATTGTATTATAAGCTCCTTAACAATAGTATCCACTTCTTTTTTTTTGTTTTTTTGTGTTTTTTTTTTTGACACAGCATTTTGCTCTGTTGCCCAGGCTGGAGTGTAGTGGTGTGATCGCAGCTCACTGCAGCTTCAAACTCCTGGGTTCAAGCAATTCTTCCACCTCAGCGTCCAAGCAGCTGGGACTATAGGTGTGCCTCATGACACCCGGCTAATTTTTAAATTTTTTGCAGAGACAGAGCCTCCCTATGTTGCCCAGGCTGGTCTCAGACTCCTCGGCTCAAGCAACACTCCTGCCTCAGCCTTCCAAAGTGCTGGGATTATAAGCATGAGTCACTGCACCTAGCCAGAATCCACTTCTTAGACTATCTTGTATTTTGATAGTACAGAGTAAAATGCATTGATCCATTGGCAGATAAAACTGAAGTCAGAAATAAAAGGCATTCAACCTCACACAAAACTAACCTGAGGAACCCTCTACTCCAGTGCCCCTATGTTCACTGCATAGGAAATCATGATTTGTCAAGGTGCGCAGGGAAATGCATACGTACACACACACACTACAGAAACATAAATATTTTGTTGTAATTAAATCAGGCAGAGTGCCACATAAGAGACAAAACACAAAAAGTATAATTACCTAGTGTTAGAGACACTCCTCTTTTGCACTCCTTTGCAGTAGAAAGGAGTAAAAATCCACTAAACCTTATATGGTTGTAGTTGCTGCTGTTTGTTTACTTTCTCATGAGAACTTCCTTTGCTTGACTTACTGTAAAGTTGGGATAAGCATCTGTCACCTTTCTTGTGAGACTTTTAATTAACATGACAAAATATCCTCCTGGAACAACCACAGTGCCACTTGTTTTCTGGCAAATCTGACCTCCTAACCTATTAACCAAAGGTCACATAAACCATAATCAGTATTTGGAAGTGAGCCATCTTCTTCCTCTAAGAGCTAGGCCACACCACAGGCTGAGAATTTCAGATACTATTTCCATCACCTGTTTTTAACACTTAATATTTATTGAATTAAACTGGAGGAACAAACTATTGCTTTAGATTTATTAAGGGTTGTTTCTCTAGGTTTCTACTTAGCATCATCAGCTGTGGAATTAAAACAAACAAACTCACACCAATTCCACTTTGTTTACATGTATTTGCAGAGTCATCTCTGTGTAAGCCACTGGTAAGATAGGAGCTTGCGTTTCTAAAATGTCATCTATAAACTGCTATTTCCTAGAGAGCCAATAATGTAGCTTAACAATTTCTCAAAGGCATTGGCTATAGATTTCCTCTTACAGTGGTTTCCATCCATGTCTTAAGGATGATCCAATAGAAGTTTCCAATGTAAAAGGAAAATAACATTAAAAAAATTTACTCTCAAAATTTTATCTATTTACAGTTCTTTTTAGTTAAATATGTATGAGGCATGAACAGAATATAGCCAGTTTTATTGCTTTTAAATAAGAAGAATAATTGTTTAACGTTAAAGATTCTAATCATTATTAAACATACATCTAGCATCATTCTAGGTTATTCTTTTTCGGGGAGAATTTTAAGAGCCCAGACCTACAGAAACACTAGGTCTCTTCCAAGACTACCTAGAAAGTCAGAAGGAAAACTGTGAATCCATTACTGATATTCACTGGATGATAATTTTTAAGATAGCCTTGGATGCCCCAAACATTATCTAACTGTAGATAACATTTTTAAAGACCAGAATTTTTGTCACTCAGATATTTGTTCTGGGCAGTCATTTATGTTTCAATTAATCTTCGAATGCTATTATTAGCCTAAGTCAGTCACTCTACCTATTGTATTCTCATGGTGCTACACGCTGGAACTAAATTTTAACAAAAAAAGAAAACAAAATATTTTAAAATGTGAAGAGAAGGTATATAACACATCCATCCATTTTATGTAGCAGATATGTCTATTTACTAAGGCTACTAATGCAACATACAATTTAAAAACAAAGGAATTATTCCTTTCTTTGTTAATCTTGTCTGGATAGTTGTCTATATAAACTACGATGATCTGATAATTTAGTTGCATTAACTAACTCTCATGGGGAAATAACATCAGTGTAAATAACGTTTTCATTAAAGCATGTGTACTTGGATGATTTATTTCTTTAACTGCTTGGCAAAACTGGTAGTTGGCTTAATACAAATGGCTAGAACAAAAGGAAATAAAACATTGCGCAACTGTGTTGTAAGAATGTGCATTCTCACTTACCCAAGTGGAGAGAGAATGACCAAGGTAGAGGAGGAATTTTGCAGAGGTCAGGTAGTCGGCCAAAGATCCTGCAAAGACACAAGCGGGGAGATAAAAACGGATCGTAGTCACTTAATGAGCTGAGGGCAGAATGCTTATCCCCTTGATCTTATTAGAACATGATTATTAAAAACTACATTGTGGGACACACCACGTACGTTTTATCAAGTTACCTATGAACCGAGGTATTTCGTTCACTTAATACCATTCACTTAAATTCAGTATGACCTAGTCCATAACTGCCCAACTTCACATTTCACATACAGTGAAGAGACTCTTGTTTCAACATTTTTTTGTTTACACAAGGCAATCCAAACGGCCCAGTCTACTCCAACCATGCCTATGTGCAAGCCCCTTTTCCCACACTCTGAATTTCCTTTCTTCCTTAACGTCCACAAATATGAATCAAAGGATCTTTTACAAAGCTATGGTTAACAGCAGAGCCACATTCCTGCAGAACCTGCGTAGAGCTGCTTGTCTCCAAAGCCCAACCTGGGTTTCCACCACTTGCATTTGGTTAATGCCACTCACCACAGCATCCTCTCTGGCGGTTGTGTTCTCCTGCCCTGGTCATGACACTGGGCGGCCCCGCTGGCTCTTCGGCGGCTGCTATCGCTGCTGCTGCTGCTCTCGCTGAGGTGCTTGTTAACAGGAGTGCAAGGAGCTGGAGGTAACACCTCTAAAAACACAACAGACTTGGGCAAAAAGACTACAACGACTTTGGCAAACCACAAAAGAAAAGGGGCCCGGGGATTTTCCTTTTTCCTTCTTTCCAAACTTAGCTAACACTGTAGCTGAAGTTGGAAAGGCAAAGCCTTATAGAAGCGGGTTGGGAGGCTCAGCAGGCCGTCCGAGCCTAGCGGACACCCCAGCCAGCTCTCGCCGCCGCCGCTGCCGCCGCGGTGGGCCGGGCCCAGCTCTTATACCGAGGCGAGGGCGGAGCTCCCTGCGGCCACCGACTGGGGCCGCCCAGTCCCCTGCAGAGCCGCCCGAGCGTCCCCGCGGCGCGAGGCGGCCTCCCGTCAACCCTGCGCACCGGGCCATCTCCACGCCCTTCGCGGGAGGAGTCGCCCGCCTGGGGCGCAAGTATCCAACCGGCCGCAGACACCCTGAGTGGGCTGCGGGGACCTTCTCCTCGACCCGTTCCACTCGCCGCGTTTTCCCTCCCTCCGGGGGTCGGCGGTGGGGCTGGGAAGGGGAGGAAGGCGCGTGGAGCCGGCGGGGCGGTGTCGGGAGGTTCTGCGCGAAACCAGGCGGCAGGTGCTGGAAGAAAGCGCTGCGCACCGGCTGCCTGGCGGTTCAGGGAAAGGGCGGCCGCCGGACGGTCGTAGTGCCAAGCTCCAGCCCGAGCTTGGAGGGTGGGGATTCCTTTTTTAATGAAAATAATTTTTTAATACAGGTATCTAAATAAATATAATTCATGCCACAGAGGCCACTTTCCTGGCCTTCCCATTCCGGCCCGCCTGCGGGAAAGAATGTCTTTCCTTCCCCGGACTGCATAGCAGAGCTTCCCTCAAAGAACCAGAATCAAAGGGCAGGAAGGGAGCGCAAAGATCAGAGTCCAGCCCTCTTCAGAGGAGCAAACGGAGGCTTGCAAAAGTGAAATCCCGCAGCGAATTACAGACCTACCCCTGTCCCCAAACTGGGTCCTCCAAATCCGTCCTGGAGACACAAGGAGGACGCTGCAGCCCTAACAAGCCCTTCACCATCATTCCCCTTCCTTCTGTACCCTCTCACCCCGCCCCCATGCGCGCGTCCCTTCCCACCTAACGTCCAAATGCCCCAGTGGTAGGCTTACCAGGAATACCGGTTATCCCAGTTGTGTCTCTGGATCTGTCCCTGTCCAGATAAAGCCATTCGGTGGCCTCCTGCAGGGGGAGGTGAATGACTCTAAAGAACACCGGACTCTAGCCTTGGTTGACTTCGTTTATCTCTTGCTGTGCAAAACCCCTGGGGCATACTAGCCCCTTTGGCCAGCCGGTTACCTTATCCTTCTCAATCTCACCAAAATCGCGGGAGTGGATCCTACATATTGAACCTCCAGCCTCCGCACCTTGAGCTCAGGGCACACTGACACCCAGTAGTGAAGGGAGCCACGCATATGCGCCCTGTATCTGCACTCTTAATCAGGAGCCCCAAAGGTCTACGGGTGGGTGCCGCTGGATGACGTCGGGATGTGGTCTGGAGGGTAGAGATAGGGGCTTTACAGTTTAACTACCGCTCTTAACTACTTTTTTTTTTTCTTTTCTTTTCAAGCCCTCTTTTTGCCTTTCTTTCACAGGACATTCAAGTTCTTTCTCCCAATTTAGAGAGGTTTTGGTTTGCTGATGCTGGAGAATAGGGTCATTTATCCATGCATCCTTGAGAATAAGCCAAAGTATACTCAGATGAGTGAAGTAAAGTGAAGGAGTGAACTGGTAAATAAACTCTCCACTTTATGGCGATCCCTTATTAGAGATGAATTTTTTGATAGGTCCTCAAGCAAGGAACAAAGGATAATGATAGTTTGCACATTTGCCACAGCGTGTCTCAGCAACAAGGACCTCTAAGTGCCTTACATTAATTATTACATGTTATAAGAAGGTGTGTCATGCTGTTCCCAGCTTCCTGGTGGCTTTTTAAAAGTTCGGTTGGTTAAAAAAAAATTACTTCCCATAGACACAGTTTGAGAAGTATTTGTGGAAAGAGTAGCTAAGTCAGTGTATACCTCAAAATGTAATATGGAGTCTCTGTTCTCCATTGTCACCAAGGAGTCCCCAGAATCCAAAACCGAGAGAATGTTATAAAGAACAGATGGGAGACTGCAGTGAAACAAGTAGGAAAGATACTTTGGAAAGAAAACAAGCAAGGTTCATGACATTAAAACCAGTGAATGAATTATAGAAGGGGAATCTTAAATACTAGTTAATGAGAATAGTCGAGATATGTTAGTTGGGGCTTATGAAAGGGAAAGGAATTGAAAATGAAAATAGAATAAAAATCCTCAAAATATTCAGAAAGTGCAAAATGACAGAAATCTTTTGGCCTTGACATTCTAGATTACAAAGCACCTCTTTAATCACAAGACCCCACCGGCTCTTCCTCCTTCTGAGAAAACATTTGACCATTTGAAAATTAAGATTTCTTCCAAAAGTCATATACATTTTTTTGAGAACACAGAATATACAACTTTCCCATCATCAATGTAATCATAACTAAGAAAGTCATACAAGTTTTAAGTCAGCTTACAAAAAATTATAGATGCCCTAAAGACCATTTTTCAATAAAATTTCAACATTTTTTTAAAGTTTGTAACTAGCTTAACCAACTTTTTAAAAATTCTAGCCAGAATAAAATGTATGTGGCTATTTAAAATTCATTAAAAGGGTTTATGGTTGGGAAATAAAAATGGTTTTATCATTTCATTTTTATGCTGCCTTTTCACTTACCGGTCAGGCATCCTCAGTTTCCTCTGCCATAACAGATGTGCTCACCAGGACAAAGGCAGAATAAAGAATGGTCACTATTCCACTGCTCTGAAGAAAAAAGTAATAGAGTTATCACCAGCTATTACAGGAAGGGCTCCAATCCAGGATAGTGCTTCTGTTGGATGTGAACCTTTTTATGTTAACTTAGGAGCTATAAAGCCATGTTTCCATTCAAAAATCTTTCTCAGTGTTACACATAATTTTCAAGAACTGATTTATATTTCTATAATCTATGACTGAATGGACTCTTGAGAAGTTTAAGTCCAACATCTACTTTAAATTACAGTCATCCTATTGAAAGATAAATATCCTCCCAGGTCTTCATTTTGTTTGAATATTTCAAACAGATTTGACCTTGAGAAGTTTCTTATGAACGCTGGCTTTCATTGGTAGTGCTCTCTTGCTTCCTCTCTCTCTCTCTTTCTCTTTCTCTCTCTCTCTCTCTCACACACACATAGACACACAAATACAAATATACACAGTAGTCCACGGTTTCTAGTTGGAAAAATTAAATACAGAATTTAGAAGATTCCAAAAGAAATATACTCCTAAGGCAAATCCATAGAGACAGAAAGCACATTGGTTGTTTTCAGAGGCTGGGAGGAGGGAAGAACAGGTAGTGACTACTTTACGGGTATGGAGTTTCCCTTTGGGGTGATGAAAATGGTCTGAATCTAGATAGTTGCAATGGTTTTACCACATTGTGAAACAATAAAAGTCTCCAAAATGGCTCAAATGGTGAATTTTATGTTATGTGAATTTTACCTTGATTAAATACATATTTAATCAATATATATAATCGATATATTTTAATCAATAATTATATATTTAATACAATATTAATATATTATATATTTTAATATAATCAATATTTAATCAATAATTTGTATATATTTAATTAAGGTAAATATAGATATATTCTTAACAGAAAAGTTCATCATTTTTCTATAGTGGTATTGATTGGGATAAATGTAGGCCAAATGTGATCTCAGGAGATCTTAATCAAATAGAAAGAGACTGTGGAAAGAAAAGAAATCTTGTCCATTACACTAACTGGAAACTAAAACATGGAACTAAATTAACTGTTTGGTTTCCTCCATGTATAGCCGGAAAATACACACATTCCATTTAATAAATATTTCCAGCTCTTAACTTTTGCCATGGATTGTTACTTTTGCTGTCTAATCTAACTCTCTCATGTTACAATGTTAAGTCTGTTCTCCTGTATTCTGTCTGAATTCAGTAAAGCACAAGACAAATGCTTGCTATCACCACAGCAGTATCCCCTTCACATTCTCCAGATGTTGCTCAGTAATAGGGCAGCATCCTCAGGTTGTATAAACAGGGATGGATTTCTCAAGTGTTCAGTCATTTTAGCTGGTCTTCTTGATGCTCTTTTCAACTGCAATTTGATTACAAGCCCCCTCACAGAAGAGAGCACAGAGCACCTCATGCATCTAAGCAGAGTTACTGTTACACATTCTCATATCCTCAATCTTCCCTTTCAGATACTCTACACTGTTTCTAAGCAGCACCTTAAAGCTGATCCCTACTAAGCTGGCCATACGCTTATATTCATGAAGTTTGCATTTTGCACTGCTGTCAAAAAGCTCAGAGTTCCTTAATGTTTCATTTAGGACATAGTTCATGTTTCCAGGGCAAGAGTCCCTGCTACCAGCTCCCTCCCCACCCCAACCTCTTCGTGGTATAATCATTATGTCTGCTCTTCTATTTCATTTGTTTTCTTTTTTTTTTAGTAAATGCTATTCCCTACTGGTGATTTTTGCCTTATCAAGTATCATAAAATGCCCATGTATTACAGCATGTCAATTATGAGTGCAACATAGTAAAAGATAATGATGTCTCACAGTCATAAAATTCCTAGACAATATCCTTAGTCTTGGGTCCTTGAATTTGTGTTCACACGATAGTGTAATAAGGAAAATCCTAGAACTATAAAGACTTTTATCATGTGACCTAGACAAAGCCCTCTTCTCTAACACAATTAGGAAATTCTGGCTAGAGTAATTATATCAGCATTCAAGACAAGTTAAAAATACAGTATGAAGGCCCCTCCCAAGGCTGTCTGTCAGAAATATTTCAATGCAGTGTTATCTTCATTGAGCCACATATATAACAATAAACACCATGTATTTGGAGCACTATACAAGTGGAAGGTATGACACAAGGTGCTTACCAGATATTATCTTATTTTCACAACACCCCTGTGAAATAATACTGATATTATCCCCATTGTACATATAAGGAACTTCGACTCAGAGAGGGTAAATAACTCACTAGAGGTCACTCAGCTAGAGAGGGGCAGAGCTGGGATTCAAGCCTAGACTTGTCTGATTGCAAGGTCTTTGTTCTTTTCACTTTGTTAGCCTGTCCTTGCTTGTCTAGTAAGATTGGGGCAACACAGGTGATGCCAATGAGCATAAATATGGCTCGTTTCTCAACACAGGTGATGCCAATAAGCATAAATATGACTCTTTCTCAACACAGATGATGCCAATAAGCATAAATATTGACTCCCTTAAAGATGACAGATACTCAGGTACCAAAAAGGTGTTGGAAGTAACTTAGCACTGATGGTGGAGGCCGGCATAAAACCAGGGCAGTAGTGGTGGAGGTACCACTATCCCCTTGGTCATGTGGGAACCACTTAATACCAGGAGCTGTCAGAGAGTGTCAGTGTGGAGCCTGCTGCCCAAATCAAGGTAATAGTCTTAGCCACACTTCCAGAGCACTATATGTCTATAAGATGAATAAATAACCTATTTAATGTTGCCAAAAGCTCACTTTTATACTTTCAGATATAAAAAGGGGAGACTAAGTAAAAATGAAATATTTTGGAAGTTTTCCATGTTTATTTTCAGACTGCTTACTACTGAATTTTGTAATCAGTATTAAAAGATGTGGGAGTTGGGACTTTATAAAAATATTTTGTTATCTCAAAAATAGTCAAAAGGAATTTCTTGGCAGTGTAGAGGGAAATAAGTGATAGAATTTTAAAGGGCACATGATAAGTATAGATTTTACAATATGAAGGAGGTTATTTTTAAGCAATTTATAAAGCAGCATTAGATACAGATTTATTATTCAGTACAGAAGATGAGTTTTTCTATGGTACCAGAAGAAATGTATTTTTGAGAATAATTTTTGATATTTAAAAAATGTTCTACCAAGAAGAAAATAATATTACACAGGTCTTTTCAGTTTTCA
This sequence comes from Aotus nancymaae, assembly GCF_030222135.1. NCBI lineage: Eukaryota > Metazoa > Chordata > Mammalia > Primates > Aotidae > Aotus > Aotus nancymaae. The sequence continues at coordinate 43,500,341 of NW_026988419.1, read as the reverse complement.
TGTGCTTTCATGTTTTCTCACTTAATCCTCTAGTGATTGTACAAGGTCTTTGATCAAGGACATTGTACATCACATCAACCCCAAAGCTCCATTGCCTGTATGTGTGTGTGCCAATGGAGGTAAGGAAGGTTTTGACAGGGGTTGGTGATTTGGTGTACTATGGGTTTGGGGAAAAAAACTAAAACTGAGTTAAGGAGAACTCAAGGGGCTGAACACAAAAGATCAGGATTTAGAAAGAGAATGGGCAGCATGGTGCATCAGAAACAAGCTTCAGATTAGAAGCCAGGAGAAAGAGTTCCATCTTTGCTAATAAGCAGCTTTGTGTCTTTGGGCAACTTATTTGACCTCTATCTAAGCTCTATTTTCTCATTTGTAAATTAAGGCAATAGTTGGTCTCTGAGATCAGACTCATCAAAATTGTGATTCAATAACAGTATTTATGGTTATTATTTTCCACTTAATGCTTTTCTCTATAATGAGCATGTATTATTTTTATAATGAGCATATATTACATATCCAAAAACAACAAGATTAATTTAAACTCTCTAAGGCTTTAATTCTTCAAACACAAAAAGGCTTTATGCCACCTCAACCTTTGAACAGGGTTAACTGTAAATTTTCTTCAAGGATGCTGATTTAGAAAATGCTAATTAAAGTTTTAAAAATATGAATCGCAATAATAGTTTTTGAAGAAATTTCAGTATCTTCCTAACATATATGTAGGTATTATTTTATTTAAGAGGAAAATGGGTGATGGTTTTCTTTCTTTTATTTTATAATTTTTATTCAAATAATGTATACTTTTACATAAAGGTTTATTTTTACTCTTAAAAACAATACAGGAATATTACAGACAATAATGAGTTGTTTGCAAATCAATCTGCAATATTTTCAACTTTCTCTAAGTGTCTCAGAATACACAAACACTGAATGAATTCAAGTCATTTCTAAAAATATAATATCTTTTTCTTTTTCAAATTTTTGATACTCAATAAAGATGAAATAAATTGTCTAATTTGTCATATCATAAAATTTATGTATATGTATATAAAGTTTTTTTCAAAGTGAAATATATTACACATTAAGATTCAGCAAACTATTTTTTCAGAAACCAAGATTCCAGTTCTGTATCTTAAAATGCCTATAAAATTACCATGACAATAACAATTTACAAACCCAGTTTTCACCTATTTGTATTTATTCTGTTTACCATATTCATAATTCAACTTGAGTCCTATGAGTCTCCATAAAGTCTGGCTTAATGAATTAGTTCCCAGGAAATTGCCTATGGATTAAATTCCCAAACTTAGCATGGTATTCAAGGTTGTTGGCAATCCAGACCTTCCGACTTCCTACCCTTATCTCTTGTGAAAGTCAGGAGGGTCTAGATTGCCAGCAATCTTGAATGCCAGGCTAAAAGTTTGGGAATTTAATCTACAGGCAATTCATGATTTTCTAGTCTTGATTTTGCACTTGATTTCATTATTATATCTCTGGGATATTTTGAGGTACTCATTAAGGCAACATATGATCCTTGCTTATTTTCAGGGTACTTTATCTGTCTTCTGGATCCAGATAGTCATAACCTGCTAATATCACCAAGTAAGGACCTTAGTTTGATAACTGCTTTGGTGCTTCTGCACTTAAATTAATTGCTTTTTGAGTTGTTTAGTCCATCTGTTACCTGAAATGTAGCAATGCATTTTTGAAGTTTTGCTTCCTGAAGAACATCACATTTACATATGAAGATTGATTTTCAATATACACCTATAGAGTTGCCAAAAACATACAAAATAGGTTGCTAAAATTGATTGGCAAAAATATCTTTGAGGTTATAAATCCCAAAGAATGTGTCCTTGAATGTGTAGGTTTCATTTGATTGTGGAAGCCCAGCTGAGGCCAGCTTTAACTTCTTCAAGAATTGTTTTTTAGGCTTACCTGATTCTCTACCAGCTCTGCCTATGAGCTTCCCCTTTTCTGTCCCCACCTTTTTTTTCTGATGCACAGGCACAGCTCGTTATTATCCTGTGGCAAGATCAGCATGTCATTTCTTGTGGTCATGAGGTATATGTTTTTTGTACAATCTACTTTGTATTTGCCTCAGCACTAAGATGGATCCAGCCTTTGATTAAAAACAATAATGCAATCTTAGGAAATCACATTAGAAGACATTAATGTTTTGACTAATTTTAAAATGCAAATGAAAAACACCTAGGCTGTAATTTTCAGTTTATGAGGAGGTAGGGTATCATTAAATGAGTTTAGTTTCTTCTTAGTACCAATTACTTTAGAGATTGGTAATTTGTTTGTCCTTTTCACGTGCAGTCTACTGCCTTTAAGGTAAATGTGTACTGATGTAGAATGATGATTGTGTTTCAGCCCTTCATAGGGTGGACCATCTAAGGTAAAGTTGAACACCAATGATATAATGGTTAAAGGTTTGTATTTGTGTCACAAAAGTACTTCTGTACTACTTTTTAAAAAATGTCTCACTTTAAAGCAGTTGACCAACTCAAACAAGACTGTAATCCTAGCAAATTAAGTGTATTCATCTGCCTATTGTGAGGTGATAACCAGCTGATGATTGGATATTTAGGAAATAATTCCTCACTAAAGTCTCACAAACTGCATTAAATTGGTATCTACCTTTACTTGATTGTATTATCTGGCTCCAGGGAAAATCTGGCACTTTTTCTTTTTTCAAGCTATTCACATTCTTCCAAGCACAAATGTGTGCTTGGAAGTCTTCTGACTTCTTGTGTTCACGTATTTCAGAGGCTTCTAATCTATACCATTTGTCTCAAATTGGTTTGCAGACCATAGCAGTATATAAAATCACCACTGTAAAAATGTCCCAGAAGTGCCCTAACTGTGCCTTTTGGTCAAATTAACTAGCTATTGCCTTCACATAGAAGCTCAAAATAACTAACACTTCCAGTTCTCTGCCAAACATATTGAAACAAAGACAGTTTGGCTATACAACTAAACCTAAAAGTTCCACCACAGATAAAATCTGATGGTTCAACACATAAAGGAGTGGGTAAGCACTTCTGAGGTAGCTTACAAAGATTACGGGTCAAAATCTTTCTCTAATAAATTTCTCTATATATGTATGTCCAGGTTAACCCTGAGTGTAAATATTGTTCACATTGTCCCAATGTAACTCTGTCACCCTTTCAATAGAAAGAAAACTTCTCTACTGGAATCAACTGGTTTTGAAATTAAAAGAGGGAAGAAGAGCCTTCCATTATTTAATCTAGACCTTTTTTGATTGATGCATAATGAATGTACATGTTTCCGGGCTACATGTGATATATTGATACATGCATACATTGTGTAATGATCAAAATAGGATAATTGGAATATCTATTACCTCAAACATTGATCAATTCTCTGGGTTGGGAAAATTATAAATCTTTTCTTCTAGCTCTTTTGAAGTAAACAATAAATTATAGTCACCCTACTGTGCTATCAAAACTATAGTCACCCTACCGTGCTATCAAACACTGTAACTTATTTTTTCTATTAGACTGTATTTTTGTTCCCTTTAACCAACCTCTCTTCATCTCCACTCACCACTACTTTTCCCAGCCTCTAGTAATCACCATTCTACATATATATATCATATATATGATATATATAACCTCACAGTTGGATTTATTTTATATATATACAAACACACACACATGCACACACACACACACATATATAGACACACATTTTCTTATCCATTCGTCTGTTGATGTACACTTAGTGTGATTCAATTTCTTGGCTATTATGAATAGTGCTGCAATGAACATGGACGTGAAGATATCTCATTAATGTACTGATTACTTAGCAGTGGGATTGCTGGATCATATGGTGGTTCTAATTTCAGTTTTTTGAAGAACCTCTGTACCGTTTTCCATTACTGTATTAGTCCATTTTCTCACTGCTAGAAAGACATACCTGAGACTGGGTAATTTATGGAGAAAAGAGGTTTAATTGACTCTCATTTCTGCAAGCTGTACAGAAGGCAGGTCTTGAGAGGCCTCAGGAAACTTACAATCATGGTGGAAGGTGAACAGGAAGCAGGCACAATCTTCACATGTCAGAACAGGAGAGAGAGAGCACGAAGGGGGAAGTACTACACACTTTTAAACAACCAGATCTCATGAGAACTCCCTCATTATCACAAGAACAGTAAGGGGAGTCTGCCCCAATGATTCAATCACCTCCCACCAGGCCCCTCCAACACTAGAGATAAAATTCCACGAGATTTGGGTGGAACACAGAGCCAAGCCATATCTATGACTGCTCTAATTTACATTCCCACCAACAGTGTATAAGGGTTCCCTTTTCTTCCCTGTTCTCTACATGCTCACCAGAATTTGTTATTTTTTGTCGTTTTGATCAGGAAGATAACCATTCTAACTGAGATGAGATGATATCTCATTGTGGTTTTGATTTGTATTTCCTTTATGATTAGTAACATTGAGCATTTTTTCAGAGTGCCATTTATATCTCTTCTTTTGAGAAATGTCTGTTCAGATCATTTGCTCATTTTTAAATTGAATTTATTTACTTATTTGCTATTGAGCTGTTTTGAGTTCTTTATATATTCTAGTTATTAATCCCTCTTGTTGGATGAATAGTTTACAGATATTTTGTCGCATCCTTTAAGTTGATCGTTTTCTTTGCTGAGCAGAAGTTCTTTAGCTTGATGTAATCTCATTTGTCTATTTTTGCTTTTATTGCCTGTGATTTTAAAGTCTTAACCCAAAAATCTTTACTCAGACCAATATCCGGAAACATTTCCCCCATGTTTTCTTTTAGTAGTTTCGTAGTTTTGGGTCTTATATTTAAGTATTTAATCCATTTTGATTTGGTTTTGTATATGGTAACATATAGGGATCTAGTTACATTTTTCTGCATATGGATATCTGGCTTTCCCAGAACCATTTATTGAAGAAAACGTTTTTGTTCTTGGCAGCTTTGTTCACTGTAGGTGTGTGGATTTGTTTCTGGGGTCTCTATTCTGTTGCATTGGTCCATGTGTCTATTTTTATGCCAGTACTATGCTTTTTGGGTGACTATAGATTTTTAATGTATTTTGAAGTCAGGTAGTATGATGGCTCTAGCTTTGTTGTTTATGCTTAGGATTGCTTTGACTTTCTGTAGTCTTGTGTGGTTCCATCTGAATTTTGAGATTGCTTTTTCTAGTTCTGTGAAGAATGCCATTGGTATTTTAATAGGCATTGCATTGGATCTGTAGAGCACTTTGGGTAGTATTCCATGAGCATGAGATATTTTTTCATTTTGCATATGTGTCCTTTCCCACTTTTTTCATGAATGTTTTATAGTTTACCTTGTATAGGTCTTCTTTGTCTAAATTTATTCCTAGATATTTTATTATTTTGGTACCTATTGTAAGTGGGATTGAGTTCTTGATTTCTTTTTCAAATTATTCACTGTCAACCAGTAGAAATACTACTGATTTTTGAACGTTGATTTTTGTATCCTGCAACTTTACTGAATTCATTTATTGGTTCTAACAGGTATTTGGTGGAGTCTTTAGGTTTTTCTCAGTATGATTACATTGTCTGCAAGTAGGGATCATTCTTAATTCTTCCTTTGCAATTTGAATAGCCTCTATTTTTTTTTCTTTGAACATAAATTTTATTTCCTGGCTCAGCTATTAAGAAATCAGACACTATTTTGTAAACCACTCCCAGAAACAAGACTATAAATGCCAGAAGGACTTAACCTACATTCCATTGACCTAAGATTCAGACTCTGACTTTGGGGCAAAAGGGTAATTTGTAAAAGATCATAGTGGTTTGCCCCCTGTCTTTAAGGAAATGGTATGGCATAGTAGAGGGATGTGCTATTTGACTCTAGACAAACCTGAATTTAATCAAGACTCTATTATTAATTATGTGATAAGGTTACCTAAGTCTCTGAACCTCAGCTTCCTTTTCTATAAAATAGAAATAGTAATGCTTCTTTGCATAATGTAGGCTCAAGTGAGATGCCAAAAATAGAGTGCCTGAGACTTGGTGAATTCTCGAATGTTAATTTACTTCTCATCAGAACTTATGGACAGACAACTTAGGAACCTATTGGAGAGCTATCTTTTCACTGATCTCTATGTTTCCTGAATCTGTGTTTTGCTTTTTATAATCTGGTTTTCACTTCCTATCTGAAAAAAAAATTCTATTTGTCTACATTCAGCATTTTATTTGCCTTAGAAATTTACTTTTCAAACTTTCAGAAAACAATCCTATTTAGAGTACCTAGAAGTTAAGTTCATGCTTGCTGAATCTCCGTTCTTTATAATTTCATTGACTTCAATCATTTCATTTTAGAATCTTCACATTTACTAATTAGGGGTCAGCGATCTTTAAAAAACTAAGGACCAGTCTTCTTTTTGATTTGTTAGTGAGGTGGCTAGTACTGCCTGGCCAAATCTCCTGGCTAATTTCACAAATTGAGGTGGCAAATGCATGTAGACCACCGACCTTAAAATCTGGGGAGAGAAGGGGAAGAAGGGTTACAAGTTAGCCACGAACTGAATAACTGAGGTCTATTCACTCAGACCGCAGGAGGATGTGTCTATCTTCCTTTGCATTATGTTTCTGGTGCCTAAATAGTGCCTGCCACATAATTGTTGCTTAAGAAACGTTTGGTGACTGACTAAATGAATGAATGAGCAAATAGATGCCATAGAAAATCAGCCCATGTATAATTATTGATAATAAGCTGTATGTTACAGATGCCTTGTTATATCAGGAATGTTTTCAGTGGCAAGTCACCTATTAGTGGCTTAAACAAATGAGCTTTATTCCCCACCCCCAGTTTGCAAGAAGGCAATTGTAGATGTGTTGACCCAGTGGCTCTATGATGTTAGGTGTGGAGTCTCTTAGACTTTACAGAGATGCAAGATTGTTGCGGGACTTCCGTGCATCATGTCCTTCTCTAACCATGTTCAAAGACAGAAGTAGCTATGAGTACAGGCAGGGAGCCTCCCTTAGTAGCCCCTTCTTTTATCAAAGGAGAAAATATTCCTCAGGAGACCCCCAGGGGATTTTCCCTTCACTTTATTGAACAGAACTAGGCCATGTGCCTGCTCTTAGGACAGAAACTAGGTGAGATTATAGGCTCTTCAAGTAACATCTCATAGAGGTTCTGCTAGCAAGGAGGAATTTGTGGGGATGGCTTTTGGCAACATGGCAAGACCTCGTCTCTATGAATAATTTTTATTAATTACCCAGGTATAGTGGTACATGCCTGTAGTCCCAGATACTCAGGAGGCTGAGGCAGGAGGATGGCTTAAGCCCAGGAGGTTGAGGCCACAGAGAGTGGTGATCACTCCACTGCACTCCAACCTGGGTGACAGAGCAAGACCCTGTATGAAACAAACAAACAAACCCCAGTGTTCTGTTGATATTTATTGGCTATAACTAGACAAAGAATTGATGCTTTTAGTTATCTATTCCACTGCTAAAGTGGAATGCTGAACTAAAGCAGTGCTTTTTTATTGAAATGCCATGTATAATTCAAGGAAAAAGACTAATAATGCTTTTGAATTTTCATCAGTACCTGTGATTTGGCCAGTATTTTTTGGTATTACTTATTATTTGAATGGCTATTTGGCTTATTAAGAGAATAAAAATTTATTTCAACAAATATAATTAAATTAACATCTGGATTCATTTTGAAAATGTGTTTCTTTTATTATGGCCATAAGAATATTGGAGTTTCTGTTTGCCCTACTAATCAGTGTCCACAAGAAAATAACGAATCAAGATGTAAAAAATTCAAACAGCTTTCTAGTATCATAGTATGATCAAAGCCCTAGATACCTCACCTAGTATCTAGTATCATAAAAGTCCTCAAAATAAGTATAATCCAGTATTTTAAAATTTAATTTAGTTAAACTACCTGTTTGTGAAAATACAAACTTGGTCTCAAGTTACTGTTTTCAGTTTCAGCAAAGTAGCAGGTTTCAGAAAATAGTAATTCCTAGGGTAGCTATGAGAGGTTTTGTTGCTTTGTGAGATTCTCCAAATTGTTATTATTTAAGTGATGGGCATCAAATTTCAAAATGATAAAAATCGGGCCTGGTGTGGTGGCTCATGTCTGTAACCTCAGCATTTTGGGAGGCTTGAGTCCAGGAGTTCAAGACCAGCCTGGTTAATACAATGGCACTTCATCTCCACAAGAAAATAAACAAAATTGGTCAAGTGTGGTGGCATGTGCCTGTAGTCCCAGCTACTAGGGAGGTTGAGGTAGGAGGATCATTTGAGCCCAAGAAATCAAGGATGCAGTGAACTATGATCATGCCACTGCACTCCAGCCTGGATGACAGAGCCAGACCCTGTCTCAAAAACAAAACAAAAACAAACGAAAAACCTAACAATAACAAAACCCTAAAAATTGCCTGCATCATATAAGGGGTCTCAAATAAAAATTCCTCCAAAAGAAAGCACTTATTTCCAGTAATTTTTGTGTCAGTGTTTAAAGTTATAATTTGGATAAAAGAGTTTTTAAAACATAAATTTCCACTTCCCATCAAACTATGTCTCCAAATGTACCAACATTTATATTTTATTAAAGAGAGACATCTATCAAAGTAAGTATAGCTATCCAACTAAAACACTCATTTCTCCTTTAAAAAAAAAGCCAATACATTAAAATTAGGATTATTTACTTTTAAATGTTATGTGTTGTAATGGACAACCACTAAAAATATCTTAAGTTATTTATGAGTGGGTCTTTCATATTTTTAAGAGTTTGTGCCAGTTAATGTAACAAGTCATCATCATCAAATAACTTGCTTGACCACTCTAGTAAATATTAAGCATTTATTTAGATATGAAAGCGAAGTTTACAGGATGTAAGATTTTCCTGGTAAGATTGGGACATTTCCACAGAATACAGGATGGGTGTCACCCTTACAGTTTCCTAGTTAGTAGATTATATAAAATCAGAATATTTTCAATTTTTTTCTCTTTTATTTGTTCTCCATCTTTTTTTTAGAACTTATTTTCCACACTACAATTGATTACATGTTACATTCTTAGAATCTATGTAAGAGAATATCGTTCATAAATCTGTGCTTATGAAATGAAGCCTGTCTCTATCAACTTGTCAACTGAGCATTAGAATCTCTGGCTGGCAGTGAGTTGTTTAATTGGTTAGTAGGTTTGTTTGTTTATTTTTGATTGGTGATTTTTTCTTTTTATTTTTAAAATTATGTCTGGGTACAATGGCTTACGCCTGTAATCCCAGCGCTTTGGGAGGCCGAGGTGGGCAGATCTCAAAGTCAAGAGATTGAGACCATCCTGGCCAACATGATGAAATCCCTTCTCTACTAAAAATACAAAAATTAGCTGGGTGTGATTGTGCATGCCTGCAGTCCCAGCGACTCAGAAGGCTGGGGCAGGAGAATCACTAGAACCCAGGAGGTGGAGGTTGCAGTGAGCTGAGATCCTGCCACTGCGCTCCAGCCTGGTGACAGAGCAAGTCTCTGCCAAAAAATAAAAAAATACAAACTCCAAGGATAGTTCTCATTGATCATTGAGCATTTAAAAGCAGGATCTGAGGATTATAAGTGTTATGGGTTGAATCGTGTCCCCCACCAAATTCATATGCTGAAGTCTTAACCTTCAGTACATCAGAATGTAACCTCATTTCAAACAGGATTAATGCAGATGTAATGAGTCAAGAACAAGCCATATTGGAATAGACTGGGCCCCTAATCCAATGTTACCACTATCTTATAAAAAGGGAATATTTGGATACAGACACACACACCCAGGAAGAATGCCATAATAAGATGAAGGGCAGAGAGCCACAAGCCAAGGAACTCCAAAGATTGTCAGCAAATCATCAGACGCTAGAAGAAAGGCACGGAACAGATTCTCCCTTATATCCATCAAAAGGAGTCAACCCTGTCAACACCTTGATCTTGGACCTCTAGTCTCCAGAACTGGGAGACAATGAATTCTGTGGTTCTAAGCTACCTGGTTTGTAGTATTTGTTATAGCAGCCCTAGAAAACCAATACAGTAATTAATCATAATTAAGCTTCTTGCATCAGACAGAAATAACATTTGACTACCCCAAGCATTGTTGTTTTTCCAGCATCAAACACAATCAAACTAAATGTGATTGTGCTTGCTGAAGCAAACTACTCATCTCATTTTTACCACCCTTTTTACCCCATCAATACATTATAATTCTTTAGAAACTAGTTAATTTTGGTTATCAGTTATATATACTTAATATTAATGTTTCCTATGGCAGAAATAGCATAATGTGACGCTGATATTAAGTATACATAAGTAATCAAGGAAAAAATAGCATTCAATAATTAAAAGAAATTCTAGCATTACAACTAGAGTGCTAAATTTTTTACATAAAAAAACATGAAGGCCCCTGTATTCAAGAAGTCTATTTCAATAATAAGAAAAATAAGAGTGATTGAAGACTAATGATTTAAGAAATTTCCTTCCTTCTTCATAAGTCAATAAGGGCAAAATTCACAATGTTTTCTTTCTGTTCTATGGGTTAAAGATTTAGATATAATGTAGAACAACGTGTGGTCACTTGTTAGATGACTAGAGGCCCCACATCAATATTCTAAAATTTAAGGCCAAAGCCAAGAAATAAACCAGACTCTCTTAGGGCATGGTAAGGCTATTGAGGGAGGTTAAACTCTCCTTCAAAAAGGGGTGGTCCCCACTGAGGAGGGAGAGGCAAAGGAAAGGAGAGAGAGAGAGAGAAAAAGAGAGAGAGGGAGAGAGAGAGAGATGGACTCTCAGCACCAGCTCCTTCAAGGAAAAGAGAACTATTAGGCTGGTGCAAAAGTATTTGCCCTTTTAATGGCAAAAACCACAATTACTTTTCCACTAAACTAATACTTGATAGGCAGACCTTGGAAAGGTCACAACAGTAGATACAAGGATCATTTGGCTTTGCCACACTTATTTTAAATGTCTCTTAAGGCCATCCAATTCATTTTTCATTCATTTAATTCTCACCAGGTTATCTGGCATTTATTAATTTAGTATCACAGATTGCATAATGTTAGATAGGTAGAAGGAATATTATAAAGTGGTTTTTGTTTGTTTGTTTTTGTTTTGGCCAGGAAAGGAATACGCCTCTCTGCAAAGTACAGTAGCAGTATAAATCAGTATCCTTAGTTTAGCAAATATCTAGTTACAATAACAAAAATAATATCTGACACAGAGCACTTGCTATGTGCCTGACACTCCTCTAAGTATTTTACATATACTAATTCATTTATTCTCACAGTAAGCCCCATGAAGTAAGCATAATTATTATGCTCCTTTTCTGGCAAGGAAATTGAAGTTTAGAACCCTGGGGAAATTTTTTACTAAATTTTTAGACCTAAATGCCAAAAAACTAAATAGTTAACCAGAAATAATCCCATAATGTGCTTCACCTTCTTATATCTGGCTTGAAATAGCCTCAGCAATCATTATCATACAAGATACTACCTGTACTATCTCAGCAATTCTCAATTCCCTCTTGAGAATTAGGATAGAATTTAGAGACCAGGTCTCAGTGTGCAGCTCAGGCTGGCCTCGAACTTTTGGCTTCAAGTAATCCTCCCATCTTAGTCTCCTGTGTAGCTGGAACTATAGGTTCATGCCACTACACTTGGCTGAGAAGATGTAATTTTGTTCATAATAATAATGATAACAAGAAATACTGAGACCTGGTCTCTAAAAATTTTTTTTAAATTATATCTTCTCAGAGCAACTATGTGTGGGTAAGTCTCAAAGATGTAATTTCCCTAGCATCCACAAAAAATATAGATAGTGCAAAAACAGCTTAAAAATTTAGGGCATACGGATTATGTACAATTCTATGTTCATACTATTGCATTACTGTTTCAGAAGCAGTGTTCCTAAGATGTCAGTTTCATCAGTGTGAAGTTCTTTTGCAAGTAAGCACTAGATATTCAGATTGCAAGTACAGTCATGCATCACTTAACAACAGGGATACATTCCGAGAAATGTATCATGAGACAATTTTGTCATTGTGCAAACACTGTAGAGTGTACTCAGACAAACCTAGATGATACAGCTTACTACACACCCAGGCTATAAACCTGTACAGCATGTTACTGTACTAGATACTGTAGGCAATACTTACACAGTAGTAAGTATTTGTGAATTTAAACATATCTAAACATAGAAAAGATAATGCATTGCACTATGATTTTACAACAGCTAATGACATTACTAGATGATAGGAATTTGTCAGCTCTATAGTAATCTGATGGAGCCACCATCGTATATGTGATGTGGTACGTGACTGTAATAAAACCCTATTCACAGTATAAGAAAGAGCCTTCATGTATTCCTTGGAACCACTGTAGCACTTCAAAATGTACAGCTAAAAGTTAAATTTGAAGTGCCTACCTTTCATGTATAAATCTCCATATCTTTTATAGATGAACTGAAAATAAACACCAACAAAGTATAAGCATAGAACTACATGCAACTTTTATCTCTGATAAACAAGACATTTAAATTTTATTACTCTGGGCCCAGCACAGTGACTCATGTCTATAATCCCAGCACTTTGGGAAGCCAAGTTGGGCGGATCACTTGAGGTCAGGAACTTCAGACCAGCCTGGCCAACATGGTGAAACCTAATCTCTACTGAAAATACGAAAATTAGCCGGATGTGGTGGCACACACCTGTAATCCCAGCTACTCGAGAGGCTGAGGCAGAAGAATCACTTGAACCCAGGAGGCTGAGGTTGCAGTGAACTGAGATTGCACCACTGCACTCCAGCCTGGGCGACTCAAAAAAAAATTATTAATACTCTGGTCAGAAAAATATTTGTGTTTCTGACCAGAGTAATAGAATCAAGCATTCTGTCATAGTATCGGTATTAAACAAATAGAGATAAATTAATCAGAATAGAGAACAATGAAGCAAGGTAAAGTGAAAGACAATCAGAGGAAAATACTGAGAATCTTCAAATGGGACAGTTTTAACATAAAAGATATTCAATAAATATTTTTAAATGAATGAATGATTAACAATAAATTTTAAAACTCTCAATCACTTCTATTATTTAGTATTTGTTGTATGACATGAAGGTATTTGACACTATACAAAAGTTTTTATCTTATTTTCCCTCTTAAATAGAGGAACAATACCTGGATATTGCCTGTATGAAGAAATGGCTTAAAGAGTTTAAGGTAAGATGCAAGCTATTTCAGGCAAGCACTTCAGTTTTTTACATCCATGAGAATTCTTTACAAACAAGCAAAAAACATGAAGTCACAAGATGCCGTTTACCCCTTTACCTAAACTGCATCAGATTATCATACCACACATTCCAGGGATGGCGGGCTTACCCTTATCTTCAAAATGAATGATGTTGAGAACTCAAGATAAACACTCAAAGGGGATACGCTGTAAAGAGAAAAGTAAAGGATGAGAATTTAGTTTTCCTTGTAAAAACAAATCGTCCACTGGACTTACCTTCTAATGAAATAAATGAGCCATGTCTAGGTAGGCACAATGTAGAGGAAGATTTGTTGTTGATTGGTTAGATCATTTCATTGGAAGAAATTTAATATTTAAGAAAAGAAATGTAGTTGCATAGTCCTCTAATTGTCAAACGTAAAGAATATTCAAGTACTGTGTAAATTCTTTTATTAGTTAAAGAAGACTTTGCATTAATGTTAACTGTTTCGATTATTGGTAGCAGGGCAAATTTTTTCTTGCCACATCCTCATATTATCTTCCTGCTTAATTGCCTCCTTAATAGACTCTTACAGCCTGCAAAAACTGAAAGAAAAGGTTTTAATGACTACTATGTAAGTAAAAATGTTAATTACCTCCCCAACAAACATGAAAGGAGAAAACTAACCACATCAACTAGGTGAGGGCAGAGAAAATCTTCTGTACTTAGGCTTCTTTAGACCAAATAAAGATGCTGGTCATTCCCAACAAGAGGAAGAGAACAAGGAGGAGATTGGCAACAGCCCACAGCTTGGAAAATGGAAAGCTTCTGTATGTCATGAGTCTGAGCTTCATAGGAAAGCTTCATTATGCTATTGGAATTATTTTAAATTTCCAGCACGACACACTCAATCCAAAATACATTCAGGAGACATGTGTAACTATACAATCATCTCTAATAATCCCCGCTAATAGGGAACAGTGGTACAGATAACCCAAAATGTCTTTTAAAAAATCATTTTAATTGGGCAATGGATAGTCTCTGATCAACATACGGCGTGAAAAGTTGATGAGCAATCAGAAGCCCTGCCTCAGTATTGTTGGTAGTTGTCACACTCATTCTTTCAAGAAGTTTGTGTCCAGTGTTGTGGAAACTGAAGAGGCAGAACGCAACCCTAGGAATAAGTGAAGATCAAAGGGAATATGGAAATTGAGAGGTATCCATTTCAGAGATCTCTTCCAGTCTAAAATTTAGAAACTTGTGTCTGAGAGACAAGGAAGTTAACAGGCTATCACTGGATAACCTATCTCAGAGAAAAGGAAAAAAACAGTTTTATAAGAACTTTTGATCTTCAAAGTCAGAAATAAATGTAAAGTAAGTTTAGGAGAGGAAGTTAACCTGAGTGCCAAGAACTAGCTGGCTTAGAACCAACTGGCTCAAGAGCAGAGGAACACTTATTTTAATTAAAAGAAGAAAAGAAATTTTAAAAGAGAGGTGATAGCACATGTTATTTAAGAATTCAATTGGGAAAATTTCCCAAAGAGCATTTCTACTCATTCACATCAAAACAGCTATAGTCCTACCCAAATATCCACACATATTTGTATTTTCAGTGTGTGATACACAAATAGCCTAACCAGGTCTAGTTCTAAAACATATTTATCAGGAATATTTCATAATAAATTCCCAGGCTGGAACCTAGATAAAAACTCAGGAGGCTGCTGCCCCTTTTAGAATTAACCACGTGGGAAGCTGTAGGATGATTAAGTGAACATAGAATGTCTATGAGCTTTTGAAAGGCAGAAACTTGGTTTTATTCATCTTTGGAAACCCAGCACCTATTAGAGTGCTTGGTACATAGTCACAACTGAATAAGCGGTGTATAGCCATAGGTCACTACCAGAGCTGAGAACAAATCATAGACTGAAATTCAGATTATGTCAGTAACTTCTGTGAACTTTCATGAGTCAGTTCCTATCCATTTGGTCACCTAGGAAGGAGGCTGCCTGTTGGGATGTGTAATGTATCCAATG
The DNA here is from genome assembly GCF_030222135.1 of Aotus nancymaae. Lineage (NCBI taxonomy): Eukaryota > Metazoa > Chordata > Mammalia > Primates > Aotidae > Aotus > Aotus nancymaae. Next base: position 43,485,090 of record NW_026988419.1, on the reverse strand, counting down.
TATATTGAAGTCACCATTTAAAAGTGCCGAATTACTATTATTAACTAAAGAACTGGTTCTTTGTATTCACAAAGGTATCGTTCATCTACATACTTGAAAGCACTTCCAATCATAGCAAATTACTTCTATCACTTTTCTAAAACTTTAATACATTTTAAGGATTAAAAATGTGTTTATAGTTCTCATTTTTAATTATTATCTTTACCCAGTCCTAGATGGCTTAACTGTAATACAACTTTTAAAGCCTTTGCCTAGTCTTTTACCTTTTTTAGCATTAATGAAATACTTATATAGAAAGGATTATGAGGTACACAGAAATAATATAGTAGGCCCTTAGAATCAGTAAGTTCAAGGGTAGTACGACTTTAACTCTGTTCATACCTAGACTCAGATAAATCTGAAGAAATCTTTGCCATTAAGAAGAGACTTGTTATGTCTGAACTATCACTAGCCCTGGGTGTATGGGTCAGATCTAGGGCTTAAGTGGCCCATAACCACCAGGGAACAGCCATATTCAATAACATAAACCCAAGTCCTCAGGAAGCCTTTAACTTCTTGGTTCTCCTAGCACCTGAGAAGTTCGGGGTGTTTCAGTGTTGAGAGGTTCCAACAGGACACATTCAAGGGCCCCCTCTACTTCGGCTGCTTAAATCTAGAGTAGCCTTGAGTATTGGTACTTTAGCCATTTCCAGGCAACCCTCTGAGAGTCGCTTGTTATTGCAACACTCAAAGGCCCAATTTATAACTGGTGCAGCGCTACCCGTCTTCGCTGCTGAAAAGAGGGAAAATGCAGAGAAAACCAAAGAAGCCATGAGCCAATAATAGATTCAAAAAATGCTTATGTCTGTTTAAAAACTTTTTTTGAAAAATATATGGTTCTTATGCAAATGTAATTTATTTCAATAAATAATAATAAAGTGACTTTTATAGGTAGGAGATACATCAGCACTATGAAGATTACGAGGGTGACTAAAATATAGATTCTAATCCATTACAGTTATTCTTACCTTTAAAGGAGAGGGAGTTGGGAATCCAATCCTTCTCCTTTAAAGGTAAGAAGGGGGTTGGGAATCCCAACCGCCTTCTTTCAAACAGAGGCAGGAAAAGCCAAAGACTCACTTTACCAAAGTCCCTTGACTGTTAGAGGGGTGAGTCCCTCAACTGCCATGTGACCGTTTTGGCCAGTGAGATGTAAGAAGTCTGCTGGAGGTGTTGGGAGCTATTTTTCTTTTGTGTTGTGCCTAACCCCTGCCCCTTCACCTCCACCTTGCCTTGAATGCCGACATGCTGCCTGGAGCTGTGGCAGGCATCTTGCAATCAAATGGGAAAGAATGGGAGTGTCGCCATGATGCTGGACCTGACAACACTGAGCTGCTGATGCAATGTCATCTGCCACCTCTTCCCAGCTTTTCTGTCATGTGAGAAAAAAATAAAGCCTTATCTTTTTAAGCCACTATCAATCTTTGTTGCTTAAAATGGAAAAGCATTTGTAACTGATAAAGAATTAATAAAAGTATTTTTTAGGTACACAAATAACCAGGTTCAAAGAAAGAAATTACATGAAGTAGGTGCCACTGTACTCCAGCCTGGGTGACGGAATGAGACCCTGTCTCAAAGAAAAGCTGCTTGAGTTTGAGTAGCTTATATTTATTAAAGTTCATTTTATGCTTATTTTATTTATCTTTCTTTCCTGTGTTTCTTAAATATGAAAACAAAAACATCATAAACCCATTTAATCATGATAAATTATTGTTTATTAAAAAAATTAAACTATCAGTAGCCAATGATTCATTGCACCCTTCACACAAACCTGATTATTATATGTATATATTCTAAAAATAAATACAATAATGAGCTCCTTGCTTCCGCATAGATGTCACATCAAAATTATAGGATGTGTAGGCTTAAGGTCAGAGCAGTAAGTCAGAACTCTGATCCTAACCAGCTCTGGACAAAGCTGTTGATAAAAAACAAAAATTATTTTAATTAACATCAACAAAAATCCTATCCCAGTACAGAGAAATGCATTGTGACTAATTATTAGATTCAAATATCTTTGCTGCTTATGGGCAAGTCCATTAAAGATGCTAATGAAAAGCCAATTTTTCTTTTAATAAATGATAATTCTCCAAATTTAATACAATGGTGAGGATGATCAATTTAGTTATTTATTTAGAGTGTAAGAACACATCACTTGAATACTTGGCATTAGCAGGAAGGACTGATTCATATTCTCTGAAATAATCTCTACATAGATAATTTTGGAATTTTCCAAATCTGCACATTGTCAGATTTCTGTTAAGTATGCTTAATTCTGCAACAGTAATAATTAAGGATATTTTATGCCAAGGTATCAAGACTAAAAATTCTGTTTAGTGTCTTCGTTTTCCCAAGCAAATTAGTCTTGAGAAGTTATTTTAGTATAGAGTTAAATACTAAGTTACATTAAAAAAAAGCTGATGTATTATAGCCTCTAATATTGCTATGCATTTTTAATATTCTGAATAGTTCAAAACAGAGATGACACATTAAACCTGTTAACATACGTTCCCTGTTTTTAGGGGAATGTATGTTAACAGGCTTAATCTACAAAATATGTGAAATTATTTTTAATAACAGCTACAAAATATGTGAAATTATTTTTAATAAATAAAATTATGCTTCTAAAAGGGTACATGCTAAAAAAATGTCTAACTTTACTATGTTAGTTAATGGGCATCTAAACAAATTAAGAAAATAATTTTTTTCTTCTTGCTTAATTCATATTTACTAATTTGCATTTGATTTGATTTTATTAGTATTTACTTTACTTCACCCATAGAACATATGTGTGTGTGTGTGTGTGTGCATGTATTTGTTCTTTGATCCCTTCATAGCTTCAGAAAGCTGATCTATGTATAGCTAAAATACATGAGTCTTGGAATATGCAAGTATTCATGATTCTCAAGTATCCTAAAATTAAAAGTTAATTTATTTTACTTTTGAAATATCTTTAAGCCTCTAAACATTATCCATATTTGCTTGTGTCTGTTACAGACTGAATTCTATTTAGGAAATATCGCACAACCTGAGAGCAAGGGACTGTCCCTTCTTACATGCACATCATTCTCAGCCTCCTCCACTCCCAAACTAACTACCACCATACACGCACAATGTTTTTAACAAAACCAAGGAATCATACCTTGCTTTCTTCAACATTTCTTTGCAAACAAAAACTAATGGCTGATGTTTGGGGGTGAAGGTGGCCAACTTCTCAACAAAGGCACTCAAGAGCAAAGAGAACCTTCTGCTCCCAAAATAGAAGCAGTGGATCTTCCATCCACTCCTGGCTGATATGGCGGAAGCCAGGCAGAACCAGTCAAGAGTGGGATCCCAAATGTGTGTTCATATCTGTGCATACACATACATCTCTCTCTTTTTTTCTGTCTCTCTTACACATTTCCAGCTGGCCGTTGGCCTAAGTAATTTGCTCCATGAAATAAAACTGATTTCAGAATAAATTACGGAGACTACTAAATTACTGAATTCAACTTTGATACCTAAAGAGTTTAACCAAACCTTTCTAAATTTTTCCTAGTCAATTGCAATCATTAGGTTTCCATTTAACTTCTTTCAACTCATTCAGAGGCTGATCTTTCATGCACCATTACTTTTAAACACCCACAGTTATCTTCTATTACAGAGGGAAAATTTTATAAATATATATGTTTAAAACTCATTCTTATAAACAATTTGAATCATAATCAAATTCTTTCAACTCTTGCTAGGTTCACCTGAGCTCATATTGATGTTAGCAATAACTTGTTTTCCAAAGCCTCAACTTTTTTGACAGAATTAACTGGCACTGTCAGGATTTGGTTGGGAGTTTGTTTTTGTTTTGATTAACTGTGTTTATATTTATTTTTAACCAATTCAATAAAAATAACCAAATTAAAATAATATATTACTAAATTAATCATTTGTTTGGTTGAACTGACCAATTCAACCATGAGTGTAATCAAATACAGTGCAAAATACCAAGATTAAAATTTAAATTTGTTCAGAAATATGGAAATTCAGAATATGTAACTGCATTTATACTATACACACACACACACACACACACACATGCATATTATGGTAATGTACTCTCATCAGACAAAAAGGTACTACCATAGGACATGATTAGATAACCTGAAAATACTGTGTGCCTTTAAGAGCTTCAAATACATGGAACTGTACAGAATAATATTTATGCTACCAAACAATGTGTAACAAGGTGTGGCTCTTGAGTGCCACATCATAATTGTTATTTAGACTTTTGAGCTTGTTCAACCATCATTTATAAGTGCCAGGAGAGAAGCTAAGCTGAGAGCATGGCAGACTGTGGCCTGGATGGGTAGATTGTCACGTGGTCCGAGTTTGTCTTCGGAGCTTCCCTTCCCTTTGCTGGGCCCTCCTTGGTGTGTCTCCCTCATTTGCCCTCCAAGTACACCCCCATATACTTCCTCCACTACCAAAGTAGTCTTCTGGCCCTCAGCAAAACATGCTCCAGAAAATGATGGAATACATTCCCTTTCATGTGTAAATAGCTAACAAAGCTTCATTTGTTATCACCCCTGAATTATTTAAATTTTAGTTACACAACATATAAGTAAAGAATAAAATAATTAATTTTCTAATTTCAGGATCCTGGCAAATGAAGACAGTATTTTTGTAGTAGGAGTTGGCACTCTTCCCAGCGAAAGGGTTAGGGGAAGCATAGTAACCTCAAATTATTTTCAGAATTTGCTATAGATATTCATATAAACTTGGATCAGGTGAAACATTTCCATGTAAAATGTGAATGCCAATATTTGCTTATGTCAAGTAGTTGGTAACTTTTAGCTTGATAACTTAAACCATGATTACTTTCAAGACTCATTTTACCCTGAGTCGCCTCCAAATTACTATAATCTGTAGAAAAATATTTGGTTGTCCACTTCCCAGGGATATTAATCTGTCATTTTTCACTCTGTTCCTGTTGCCTATTTTAACACATTATAATTTGGCTCACAGACAAAAGAGAAAAGTTCAGTTTTCTCATTTTAGTATTAAGAGAATGAAAATAGTAACTGTGTACTAGGTTAAGCAAGGAACATCATGTGAGACAAAGGGCAGGAAAACATGTTAGAATTAGGAGGATGATTGCCATGCAATTAAGCATTCAAGTTTCCCAATATGTTGAGGCTGTTAAATCTTTCCAATACTTCATGAACCGCATAAAAAGTCACATTCAAAGCAGCATTAGCCGATATCCCAGTACCCGTCTCTCTTGTCTCTGACACTCGACATCACAGTGTGAGAGCTACCCAGTTCTGCAGCAGTTTGTGCAGCTAATGAGAGATGTTCATACCCCAGGGCTGCTCAACCTCCATGTTTTTAACATGAGCACTGAGGATTGTTGGCATTTTAGGCAGCATTGTTATAATGTGGCTTTCTCTCTCCCTCTTTTTCTTTCCTTTTCTTTTTTTTTTTTCTTCTTATCACCTCCATCCAGTGGCCCTTCAGTGATCCCTACTGTGGTTGTATTTCCCAGGAGATCCAACAAAAACAGAGACAAGGGTTTCCAGAGGCTTCCTCAGAATTTACGGAATTTTTTTTTTTTTCTTTAGATAGAGTCTCACTCTGCCACCCAGACTGGAATGCAGTGGCTCCATCACAGCTCACTACAGCCTCAACCTCTCAGGTTCAAGCGATCCTCTCACCTCAGGTCCCTGGGAGCTGAGACTACAGGTACACTACACTATGCCTGGCTATTTTTGTATTTTTTTGTAGAGACTGGGTCTCACTGTGTTGCCAAGACTGGTCTCGAACTTCTGAGCTAAAGCAATCCACCCGCCTCAGCCTCCCAAAGTGCTGGGATTACAGTTGTGAGCCATTGCACCCAGCCTAGGCACGAAATTTTTAAATGAGCTATGTTTGGGGCATTCTGAAGTGTTCTTCCTAACCGCATACCAGTTCATTTTCACAAGGGAAGCTACTGCAGGTCTCAGGTGAAGAATTCAGACAGATCGAATCTTTAGTGAGCAGGGAGCAGCATGATATGCTGAAAAGAACACTGGTCCAGCAATCAGGAGATCTGAATTCTAGACATGGTTCTGCTGCAAATAGAGTAATTTAAATCAGCATTTATTTGCCCTGGGCCTCATTTTCCTCACCTATAAAAATAGATGATCATCAAGATCCTCTCCAGTATAACATGTTTTTGAAATCTATAAATTCTACCAATCTGTAAGGTCCTATAAAAAAGTAACCGATTAGTTAAATTATTAGGTAGAAGTCTGACTTTCCAAGTAATCATAAAACCTTCAGAAAGGAAGAAAAATGACCAAAACAACACAACAGCAAAGAAGCTTCACCCCATTCTTTTGAAATTATTCACTGTCTTTCCAGTAGCAGCTCTGACTATTACAGGCTAACACTTGTCTTTTGGCCTACTCCTATGCTGAACACTTAGCATCGGAGGCAAAGGAACAGGAAGTCGTTTCAGTTATTGATACCATATTCTTAAAGCTCCTTATACCACAGTTATCCAGTTTGGAACTCTGGCAATATAAAGGAAATTCTACTCTTATATAATTCACAGAAATAATTTGTTAGGACAGAAAACAGATTTACCAATTTGGAGGTCAATGAACTTCTTGGTTGATTTAGAGATGGCTTTCTAGAAGGCTTTAGGGATCTTCAATTTCCTAGTAATAATACGTTGCCCATACACAAAGCACTTTAATATAATTCTTTATGCTGTGTTGTTTTTGTCTTTCTTTTCATAAATTTGTACTATTTAACCTCCTTTGTAATCTATATTAAAACATTGCATGATGTTCTAATAAAAGTAATAATGATCAAAAATTAAAATTACTTAACAGGAAATTCATCATTTTCTGACATTTTAATTGGTTGCTTAGTATCCAGACAAATTAAAGACATGTTCTCCTAAAGGAATTAAGCTTAAATTTATTTATGCTAATTCACTTGAGGTTAGAGCAGTTATAAAACAATGTAGGGCAGGTTCCTCAAAGATAAAACTATCAAATTTGGCCTTCTACTTGAAGATAATACTGTGGTTTGACATAAATAATAGACATTATAAAAACACACAGGAGAAACTGACATAGAAAAACTGTCAAAATCTGATAGGCAATGAAAAAACGGTGCTTATTGGAAAAACAGAACACACTTGATTTAAATAAAACTGGAAAACAATTCTAAAATAATAAACAAAAAAACAACAATTTTATTTCACCATCCCTGAATATTTTTCATGATCGTGTCATTGGATTTTCTGATTCATTCCTGTGACTGTCTTCCTCTGCCTTTGCCCTTATTTTGTAGGGCTCAAAATGTATACAGATCACCCTGTTAGGAGTCTAGAAGATCACATTCCCCATGAAAGTTGCTTCAGTCTCATTATTCATCTATAAAACAAGAAAATGAAACCAAGATCTCTAGGTTGGGTTTTTTAGATTTTAAAAAACTTTTTAGAAGCTGAATCAATTTTTAAGAAAAAAAAAATCTTACCTATGAAACCCAATAGTGTAAACAGATACAAGAGTAGCTGTGTGTGTGTGTGTGTGTCCATGTGTGTAGCATCACGGGATGAGAAAGGGCAGAGCCCTATCCACTGGGCCTCTCCCCCTCTGCTTGATGACCACTGAACCATCACAGAGTTTGAGAATAACCGTGATCTCTTAGCTATTTCTCCATACAGGCTCTGACGTTTGACACATATTTGCACTCTGTTTAGTACTGCAATTATTACTGCAACAGAGCCAACTACATAGCAATGTTTTCTCAATTCTACAGAGGTACCTCTGGACTCTTGGGGGTAACGAGATTCAAAAAAGAAGCCTCGCCACTGGGGTTCTGTAACGTTCTTATCCCCCTCCCTGACCATTTCAACCAGAGCCTATATGTTGTATATATTTTAGGGTCATATAAAATTTAGTTTGAGAAAAAGACTCTGTGGCTTAAAAAGTTCAAAATCTACTGTTCTGGAACAGTGTTTTTAGACACATAAAAACTTTCAAGAGGGTGACCTCAATGTTACTACAGGGTTTGCCGTGAATATGTGTATTTGTTCCTCCTTTGTGGCTAAAATGACTGCTGTTCCCACCATTGCTTGTGAGCAAGAAATGAATAAGATATATTAACTTTAACTTAGTTCTTTATTTATAGAATTATTATATCCTGATGCAGGAACTTTAACAACCACAAAAAACTAAGTTTGGTAGTTAAAAAGAACTAAAATGCACCACTAAGTACATTCTTAGTTGCTTCATGATTTTAATTCATCTTCAAGGCTGCATTGGCAAGTCAGCAGGTCAAAGGGGCCTGATAGTAGCTAGTTTCTTTTTTCAATTCTTTCTAAATGATGAGATCTAAGAGAGATGAGATCCAATACTTGGAGCAAGGTGAAGGGACAATATGGAGGATTTAAAGAGATGATTTGATATGTTCCTGTTTTTAAAGCCTGGCATATTTAAAATGCATGTGTGTGTAAAGATATATGTGAAATATTAACTGATATTCTAATTACTGCCTACAAATGGTAATCATTGGGGTTTTTAAAAATGAAATTATTTATATAATCACAATATTCATAATCAACAATCAAATGTATAAATGAATCAGAGCAAAATCAACCATTACTAAATTTGAGGCCACACAGCCTTTCCTTCTCTTCCCAGTTTCTTCATGTACTGTATGCACTCTACATAGTATTGGGGTGGGATGGTGTACCCCACCACTCCAAATCCAGAGTGTATATCTGTTGTCTCTGAGAAGCCACACAGCTTGGAGCTAGAGGGAAATATTTGTGGTTTTGATACCTTCCTGACCTACCTGAAGTGTGAGGGGAGACGTAGTGACTCCCTGAACTCTATTTCCTAACTTAAACATGAAAAGGTCTTGACTGCTTAGGAAATGCAATAAATAAATAAATAAATAAAAATAATTTTCAAAAATATGAAAAGGTCCATCAGGTATGTAAACAGGATGACTCAGGGTTATAATCCAGGTCTTCTCTTTCAGATTATTTATTAAAATGTCCAACCTTCACATATTATCAGTTCCAGGGAAATTATTATCCACCATGCCTGAACAAAAAGAAAAGTCAATCTGGCCTTTGTTTGTTTGTTTTTGATAGAGGGATACCATGATCTAATAGAAATCTAATTTAAAATCAGCTAATCACAAAGGTATTAGAAATCAAATCAGTTATTTTTATATTAGATAGGGTTCTCAGCTATAGAAATATATATACTTATTATAATAACATATATACTTCCTTTTCTTCCCTCCCCACAAAACAACTTTTTTCAGAAGACAAATTTTCACAAAAAGAAAATATCTTCTACTGTGGAAACTTGGTAAAATTAATTTGATTGCTATGTGCCAAACTTTCCGTGTAAAGTTAGATACCAAATTATACTGGCAATATCTAAATTTTTATAAATTCATTTTAAAATTTACATAACAGAGGCAATTTAACTGTAATGTGTGTGTTTTCTTAAAAATATGAAATAGATGCTTTTAGAATAGAATAGAATCTGAATTTGAAGGAAATACTGAGGTCATTTTGTATTTCTCTGCGTGTGTGTATACATATGTTTATATATATATATGTTTATATATACACACAGAGAGAAATACAAATATGTATATATGTATATGTACATGTATATATGCATCTTTTACAACTCTCATTTTTTCCCTTGCCAATCAAGCCAAAATTCCATGAAATTATGGTATAGAAATAGTTAATAAAATCTGTTAGCCAATAATATTAACAGAATTGGAACCCAGATTTTAGCTACTGAATTTGGAAACATTTCAGCTTTAAAGCTGTGAGGAAAAGCGTCGAGAGAGTCTTTATGTATATCTACCTGATTTGAGCACTGTGTGCATCCAAGTAGAGTAATAGGGGATAGAGGCCTAGGAACTTGGAGAAAAGGCAGCCAGGAAAAATGTATCAAATATACAGGGCAGCTGAACCCAAGAGCAGGCTAGGACCCAAGGAGAGAGCCTGGAAACACCTCCTGTTGGAGCCTGGGGAAGGAATTTAAGACAATCTAGTGTCCACCTGTCCTCACACTGCCTTAGAACATGAAGGAAGGGCTCCGGCCCCATTTGGTAGCTGTGAAAAAGAGAAGGATTGACATGCAATATGGGGATCAAATGGCCAGTGACAACCAAGAACTGAGAAAACAGTTTAATAAAAAGTGGCAAGTGACAATAAAACAGGCAAGATTTGAAGGAGCTCTCAAAAATACCCAGAAGGAAACTCAGTTCCTTGTGGGCAAGCAAATGAGAGTGAACAATTTTTATTTGATTGTTAATAAAAAGGACTATCCCAGAAGGCTGGAAAATGTAAAGCACTCCAGTTACATTTGTATTACATGAGATGTATTCTCAATGAAACGGAAGTTACACTGTGAATACATTATGGCAACAACTTGTTAAAACCATTCTAACTTCTTTACTTGAAGAAAAAACGCTACTCTTTCTATAAATTAAGTCATTTATGTCTCTTTTGTGCTTCTATATATCCCCTGAAGAATGAGGAAAAGAACCTCACAGAGGAAAGAGAACTAATATTTATGGAGCACCCACTAAGTCCCAAGATGCTTTATAGACATTGTCTTCACTTAATCCAGAGCAACCTTTGCAAAGAGTTACTATAAATCCCATTTTATTAGGCAAGAAATTGGGGCTCAACATCAACTCACTTGCCCGAGGTTGCATAGTGTTTCTCACACTTGAGTAAAGAACAGACTCCTTTTATAAACTATCACCAAGAATATGTCAAGTCCCCGGTTTAAAATACACTGATTTATGACATAATTCATGAAAACATCGTTCAGTTATGAATTATCAGCATAAAAGAAAATTTTATTTCATGTAAGGGTAAACAATAATTTTATGTTATTTATTTATTATTAATTTATTTATTAATTTGAGATGAGGTCTTGCTCTGTCACCCAGACTGGAGTGCAGTGGTGTTATCTTGCAACCTCCACATCCCAGGTTCAAGTGATCCTCTGGCCTCAGCCTCCGGAGTAGCTGGGACTACAGGCTTGCACCACCACCCCTGGCTACTTTTTTTCTTTTTTTAAGAGATGGAATTTCGTCATGTTGCCCCTGGCTAGTCTTGGACTCTTGGACTTAAGTGACCCGCCAACCTCAGCCTCCCAAAGTGTTGGGATTACAGGCATGAGCCACCGCGTCCGGCAGTAAACAATAATTTTAAATACCATCATTGAACTGAAAACAGCCACATGCATGTGTACGTGCGTACACACCCCAAAATTCAAAATACAAGTATCTGAGAACGTCTTCAGACTCTTAGATGTCAACAAACCCTTGAGAAACATTACATTTTTACCATACTCCCATCATTCAGGCATCAAGAAGAGGATTGAGTTGTGCTATACAATAATAAGTAGACTGTAAGATCTTCAGAACTCATTTTTAAGCTTATAATCTGCAACCAGACATGAAAATCCATATCCCTATTTTCTAATTAGCACACAAACTTCCACACTGTAGCCAAGTTGTTGCAAAGCTTTGCCAAAATGGGTCAGCCTCAGAAGATTAATGTTATGATACCCTCACACAGTGTAAGGCCATTATTTTTGGACCTAGTTTCATCCAGGGTGCTTCCTGCTTCCATAAGCATGTTTGACTGGTTTGAACAGTCTTAGACCCTTGCTGACAGGTTTATCTCACCCTTCTTCTCCTCCCCCTCACAGATCTGCCTTGCACTAGCCTCTGTGTAAATAAACTAGTTAAAAGTGGCTTTCCATATATCCTATGCTTTAGGAGCAATTTCATATAGAGTCATACCTCCATGTCCACTGGGGATTGGTCCCAGGAACCTCCTCCACACCCTGATACCTAAATCTACAGATGCCCAAGGTGGTTTTTTTTTTTTTTTTTTTTTTTTTTTTGAGACAGAGTCTTGCTCTGTCTCCAGGCTGGAATGCATTGGCACGATCTCGGCTCACCGCAACCACTGCCTCCCAGGTGGTTGCGGTGAGCCGAGATCGTGCCACTGTATCCAAGTGACTCTCCTGCCTCAGCCTCCTGAGTAGCTGGGATTACAGGTGCACACCACCACACCCAGCTAATTTTTGTATTTTTAGTAGAGACAGGGTTTTACCATGTTGGTCACACTGGTCTTGAACTCCTGACCTCATGATCCACCAGTCTAGGCCTCTGAAAGTGCTGGGATTACAGGTGTGAGCCACCCGCCCGGCTGAGATGCCCAAGTTCTTTATATAAAATGATATTTGCATTTAACCTACACATACCTTTCTATATACTTTAAGGCATCTCTGGATTATTTAAAATACCTAATACAATGTAAATTGTATGTAAATAGTTATTAAACTGTATTTTTTAAATTTATATTACTTTCATTGTTACATTAGTTTTAAATTATTTTGAAATATTTTCCACATGTTGTTAGTTGAATCCATGCATGCAGAATCCATGGATATGGAGGGCCAATTGTACAAATTCCAGGATACAACTCACGCGATACAAACTTAAGAAATAGGAACTCTTTTACACTGTTGGTGGGAGTGTAAATTAGTTCAACCATTGTGGAAGACAGTGTGGCGATTCCTCAAGGATCTGGAAATAGAAATTCCATTTCACCCAGCAATCCCATTACTGGGTATATACCCAAGGGATTATAAATCGTTCTATTATAAAGACACGTGCACACATGTTCATTGCGACACTGTTTACAATAGCAAAGACGTGGAACCAACCCAAATGCCCATCAGTGATAGACTGGACAAAGAAAATGTGGCACATATACACCATGGAATACTATGCAGCCATTAAAAAAAAAAACGAGAGTTCATATCCTTTGTAGGGACATGGATGAATCTGGAAACCATCATTCTCAGCAAACTGACACAAGAACAGAAAATCAAACACTGCATATTCTCACTCATAGGTGGGTGTTGAACAATGAGAACACATGGACGCAGGGAGGGGAATGTCACACACTGGGGTCTGTTGAGGGACAGTGGGGGGTGGGTGGTTGGGGAGGGATAACATTGGGAGAAATGCCTGATGTAGGTGACAGGGGGATGGAGACAGCAAACCACCATGGCATATGTGTACCTATGCAACAATCCTGTAAGATCTGCACATGTACCCCAGAACTTAAAGTACAATTTAAAAAATTTTTAAATTAGCATGATGGTCCGCACCTTGTAGTCCCAGCTACTCAGGAGGCTGAAGTGGGAAGATCATTTGAGTCCAGGAAGTCAAGGCTGCAATGAGCCAAGATAGTACCACTGCATTCCATCCTGGGCAACAGAGTAAGACTCTGTCAAAACAAAACAAAACAAAACCCACTAGATATGGTGATGGTTGTACAACTTGGTGAATTGACTAAAAATCATTAATTGTCTATATGAGATGAGTGAGTTTGTGGTATATAAATTATACTTCAATAAAGGTGTGTTTTAAAAGAGAAAAGGAAAAAAAAAGAACAAATGGGCCCCTTTAAACAGGAATTTCCTTTATCCCAGAGACTGTGCAGCCCATTTTACCAAACATGTGATTTGGCAGTCTCCCAGGGCTTCAGTATGATCCCTCTTTGCACTGCTGGAGATAGAATAAATACGTATGATAAAAATGCATGTAATAACTAAGATAAATGGAAGTATCAGAGATTAATTACATTTCCAATAGGAAAGAGCTAGTCATGAAACCATAAAGACATGAGTTTTTTTAAACAGTAAAATGGGAATTGTAATTTACACCCCCCAAAAGTATGTTTTCAATTGCTTTCTACTAATTATTAAAGGTTGACTTTCTGACTTAAGAGGTTTTTTCCATCAAAAATGTCTAAACATGCCAGTTTAAATTCATGGTGTCAGCAAAAAATGAAAACCAAACTGCATATATTTTTCCTCTCATTAATAGGAGTTGAGCCAGCTGTTCTCATGTGCCCACTCTGGCAGGGAAGCTGAAAGCAAGTATGTGAGAGGGAAGGAGTGGTATCAAGGCTCACACTTGCCTGCAGATGCCGTAGCTGGCTTTAGAGTTGTAGTGATTCATGTATTATTATAATATTGCAACCTCACCAACTGATTTCAACTAAAAAAATTGTTTGAGTTATATATGACTTTTTCACCTCTATCTAGGGAAAAGAATGCGTATTAAATTAGTCCATATATGATATTTTTCCCCTTGTGGTAAACCCTGGAAGAGCAATTTGCCCAAAAAAAAAAAAAAAAAAGTATAGCTAATAGGTTTCTTCCTGTTTCTTCCTTCCTTCATTCTTTCCTTTTTCCTTCTTTCCTTCTTTCTTTTTTTCCTAGCAAAAAGAAACCTAACTAATGACATGTACTTTCCAAATATCCATATATTGACTATTAAGTTAGTTTAGAAAGATGAAATTGACAAAACACTTTTTCCCTTAATACTAAACTCCAGGCAACGACTGAGTTGTTTTCAGTTTGGAGTGTGTTTGTTTTTGACCAGTATGAGTCTGCAGTCCTTTAAGAGGCTGAAGCTGATATCTGGCACACATCACTGGGCATGTCAGATAGTGAGAGTTCCAAGCTTGTGGAAGGCTGAAGCATGCAAGGTCGTATCTTCTCTTTGCCTTCTACTATTCAGAGCTCCACTTCCTGCAATTCTTTCCTAATGTGCTTCTTTGCCATTTTGCAAATGTTGATCAAAAATGTCAGGATTCTTTGCTATCTCAAATCCCAAAATATCTGTGACCTTGAACAGCACATACATGATTTCTAAAAGGAAAACAGCAGAACTGATGGAAAGCATTTTTATACAGTCTTTTTTTTATTTCCCTTGGGAATAATAGATAATCTTGAAAGAACAACTTTAAAAATGTTATGCTTTATTGGGAGATTGATAACTATAATTTGAATAAGACTCAGTTAAATAACCAATTGATAAATATCAAGTTTACAACTTAAAAATGAGATTTCCACCCTCCCTGCCCTACCTCTTAAATTAACCCATTCAGTTCTCACAGCAACCCTATGACCTCCTGCTTTATTTTTCAGTCTATATGTGTAGAAAATGAGATTTCTACCCTCTTCCCTCAAATATGAGCCAATTTAAAATAAAAAACGTACAAATGCTTGTTTCCTCAAGCAAATCTCAAGGATAGTTTAACTTTCCACCAGAAAAGGCAAACAAACCTGATTTGAGAAAGATAAGGCTGTTGCTAATGCTGAAATAAAGTATCAATCCAGAAGCTAGCCCAAGACAAGATGTCAAGATATGCATATTTTGCTGGGCATGGTGGCTCACACCTGTAATCCCAGCACTTAGGAAAGCCAAAGCGGGCAGATCACTTGAAGTCAGGAGTTTGTAACCAGCCTGGCCAACATGGTGAAACACTGTATCTACTAAAAATACAAAAATTAGGGCTGGGCGCATGGCTCACGCCTATAATCCCAGCACTTTGGGAGGCCGAGGTGGGTGGATCACGAGGTCAAGAGATCGAGACCATCCTGGTCAACATAGTGAAACCACGTCTCTACTAAAAATACAAAAATTAGCTGGGCATGGTGGCGCGTGCCTGTAATCCCAGCTACTCAGGAGGCTGAGGCAGGAGAATTGCCTGAACCCAGGAGGCAGAGGTTGCAGTGAGCCGAGATCGCGCCATTGCACTCCAGTCTGGGTAACAAGAGCGAAACTCTGTCTCAAAAAAAGAAAAAAAAATACAACAATTAGCCTGGTGTGGTCATGGGCACCTGTAGTCCCAGCTTCTCAGGAGGCTGAGGCAGGACAATCACTTGAACCCAGGAGGAGGAGGTTGCAGTGAGCTGAAATCGCATGACTGCACTCTAGCCTGGGTGACAGAGCAAAACACCATCTGAAAATAAAACAAAACAAAGTATGCATATTTTTGTGTGTATATTTCTCCAGCATTTCGGATCTGCATTATGCAACCCACTTGATAACACCCTCTCCCTGACCCCCCAGCTGCTGGGAGGGCTCCACCAGGTTTCCTGTACACCACTCAGCCCTTTCCAAAGCTACTCTCAAATGGGGACTGAAGAAGAAGGTTTCATTCAGTCAATGTGACTATTGAGTCAGTCTGAGTAAACCTGTTAATCTCATGAAATGTGTTTTGAGTCTTATCTTTAATCGTAGAATGAAAGGTGTTTGCATTGTTAAAACATCTTCAGGCTTTGTTGTACAGGCCTGTGATAGGGGATGCCAACCAAGAATTCCCTGTACTACTCTCAAGACTGACTTCTAAGATTAGGTTGAGATCCAGGACCAGCAATGGCAATGAGTCTGTGCAGACATATCCCATACAATCTGCATTTGAGAGAATTTTGTGAGTTTGTGACAATTGTACTTTTCAAGCTCCATTTCCCTGGCAGAATAAAAACATCTATTCTAAATTTCCTTTACTTGAAAATAAAAATAGTAAAGCATTTTGCCAAAATGTTTTCACAGCCATCAACACCTGTGAGGTGGGCAAAGCTGGCCTTGTTTCTTCATTCTACAGATTGGGAAACCAATGCTCAGAGAAATTGATGATCACGGTAAGGCTCAAAGAACCCAAGTAATCTCAGAATTCTTTCACTTGCACAATGCATTCCAAACACAACATCAGGGTCAGATTCCTGAATCCTGCCCCAAAAAGGTCTGGAATAGATCTGGGAATCTGCATGTTTGTAAAGATCTATCTCCCTAATGATTCTAGTGCTCAGACAGTTCATCCTAATGAGGTCATAATCAGCCGATAAGTGATGAGAATCCTGACCTATCTTGATGTCTACTGTGATCATTCCCTCATCAGCTCTATGTTCCATTGGATTGAATCTCAATGGAACCTACTGAGAGAAGGCAGAACAGAGATATAAAACAAGCAGAGAAGTAATTTGGCTCCAGACTGCCTAGCTTCAAATCCCTGCACCTTGACTTAATAGTGTGTAAGCCAGATCAAGTTACTCACCTCTTTCACCTTCAGTTTCCTCAGGTCATAGGGTTTCTGTGAGGATTAAATGGGTTAATCCAGGTAAATCACCTAGAACAGTGGCAGGCACTTAGTAAATGTTATTAAGTATTATTATGATTCTGGTTTTTAAAGCTAATGAAAAAATAGAATATTTGATGTTTCACTTTAATGAAACACATATAATCACCAAATATATCAATTGGGGTTCTTTGTATACCAACATAGATCAGCTCTGGCTAACAAAAGCCAAAAGAGGAATTAACTGGAAGTCATGGGACAGCTTGCAGAAAAGAAGGAAAAGCTGAAGAATGAGATCTCAATTAGGACAGGATCAAGACTGCTATGAATATTTAGATGTCAGGAACCACTTGACAGTCCCTTAGAGTCCTGCCCTTGGCCTAATATATGGCCTGTCCTTGAGAAATATTAATGTGCTGAGGAGAAGAATGTGTATTCTGCAGCTGTTCATTGAGATGTTCTGTAAATATCTATTAGGTTCATTTGGTCTATAGTAGCGATTAAGTCTGGTCTTTCTTCATTGATTTGTCTAGATGATTTGTCCAATGCTGAAAGTGGGGTGTTGAAGTCTTCAGCTATTATTGTATTGGGGTCTATCTCTCTCTTTAGTTCTAATAATATTTTCTTTATATATCTGGGTGCTCCAGTGTTGAGTGCATATATATTTACAATTCTTATATCCTCTTGCTGAATTGACTCCTTTATCATTATTTAATGATCTTCTTTGTCTCTTTTTGTAGTTTTCGTCTTTAAATCTACTTTGTCTGATATAGGCATAGCTATTCCTGCTCTTTTGTGGTTTCCATTGTCATGGAATATCTTTTTCCATCCCTTTATTTTCAGTCTATGTGTGTCTTTATAGGTGAAGTGTGTTTCTTTTTTCTTTTTCTTTCTTTCTTTTTTTTTTTTTTTCAGACAGAGTCCTGCTCTGTTTCCCAGGCTGGAGTGCAATGGTGTGATCTCTGCTCACCACAACCTCCACCTCCTGGGTTCAAGCAATTCTCCTGCCTCAGCCTCCAGAGTAGCTGGGATTACAGGCATGTGCCACCACAGCTGGCTAATTTTTTGTGTTTTTAATAAAGACGGGGTTTTACCATGTTGGCCAAGTGGGTCTTGAACTGCTGACCTCCCAAAGTGCTAGAATTACAGGCATGAGCCACCATGCCCGGCCAAGTGTATTTCTTGTGGGTAACAGATTGTTGGATCTTGCTTTTTTTTAAATCCATGTAGTCACTCTACGTCTTTTGATTGGATAATTTATTTACATTCAGTGTTGTTATTGATAAGTAAGAACTTACTCTTGCCATTTTGTTATTTGTTTTCTAATTGTTTTGTGGTCTTCTCTTTTCCCTTCCTTTCTGTTTTCCTTTTAGTGAAGATGATTTTCTGTAGTGGTATAATTTCTTGCTCTTTTTTTTTTTGTGTGTGTGTGTGTGTGTGTATCTGTTGTATGTTTTTTGAATTGAGGTTACCATGAGGTTTACAAATAATATCTCATAACCCATTACAAATAATATCTCATGACTTTAAACTGATGACAACTTAACACTGATTGAGGGTCCTGTCCTTCAGATGAAAGAACTACACTCATTGTTTCAGATCACACGTTACTCATTTAAGATTCAAATTCTAGATCATCTATTGACCTGGTTAAGGTCATGTGCCCACCTCTTGCCTAAGAGATAAGAGCATTTTAACTAAAACTCCCACTACGACTCTAAAGATAAGTAAGTAAAATCAGGGTACTGTTACTAGATGAAGAGATACATGCTGGGAAGACAAAGAAAACAGATATTCATCATCTAACTAAACTCCAACCTTGATTGGCTGGAATTTGTTTACATTTTGCCACAGATGCCCAAACAGGTGTGCTAAAGTCCTCTGGCTTGCCCCAAAAGAAAGCCAGTTTGACTTACAATATGCTAGAAACAACTTAGCAATATTCTAAAGTCAAGATACTCAAGGATTCTTAAGTCTGTCCCTAAATCTGAGCCCTTCTCTAAAAACTGTGTAAGAATGTTGGAAAACAGGTTCAGGAGTATACGGACCTATAAAAATTTCTAGGAGGCTGGCTGTATTAATGGCATGTTGATGTAGAAAGGAAACAATACCAGAATAAGAGATGAGGGGATGGGCAGGGCCTGGATTCTGTGGCTCCGCTGGATATAGCAATGGGAAGCTTCCAAAGAAGACATAAAGTTTTTAAGAAGTGAAGACATAATTCATACAAATTAAGAATGCAAATGCATAAAGGCTTTACTCAACCTATTAACTAATGTGAGAACCAGGAAAACAGTATAACTGGTGCAGAGAACATTTTGAAGAACTGAATATTTATAAGCATTTTGAGGAGGAATGCTAGAATAAGATTCCTAGATTAAATAACAAACTGGTAAATATCTCTCAGGAATATAAAACTATAATCACCATAATCTTTGAGTTCCCCTTTATGCCAGGCAGAAATAATGTGCATCTCTACTGGAGACAAATCTATAAATTAAAATTTAACTTCCCAAAGTCTGGGCCAAATAATAAGTAGCTCATCTCAAACACAGGTTAATGACTCTAAGATAATTGAATAATCCTTGATGATGGGTGAGAGCTTATTATTAAACATTGTCTTTTATGACAAGAAGAGTATGTGAAGAATTCTCTTGATTTTATTTTCAAGTTCTTATAATGTTTCTTAACAAAGGTATATCAACAGGAAGCAAGAACTCAGGGAGAGAAAGCAACAGTGGCTCCAGGGTATTACAGGTAGGAGAGGTCTCTGCCTAATGGCAGGAGACCAGAGGGGAGGCCTTCCTTCACACAAGGTGTTCCTATGTCAAGTGTTTTTGAGTAAGAAACCATAATTAATATTTGCAATGGTGACAAGTCACAGTGGGTACTTCATGACTAAAGAAGAACATCAAAAGTCTTGTATGTATTACATACTAGAATAACTGGATTTATTAAAATGTTCTGGTTGGTTAAATATCCTGTGTGTCTGATGCCACAAGCATTTATTAATTATTTAGGTTGCTGTTCTTTTTCTGAAGCAGAAAGCATTTTTCTTTCTCAGTTCTTTGGTTTTTGAAATTCCTAAAAATCCAATTTTCTCTGTTTAAGTTCTGTAATTCAAGGATAAAGCAGTAGAAAACCAACAATATTATGCCGTAATAACTTTATTACCCCAGAATAAAATCATAAAATCATTTTTAGGAAGTTACATTTCTCAAGACATTAAAATGAAATGGATTTTTATTCTCTAGAATTTTTTTCTTCTATTGCACTCTGACACAGGGAATGAAAGCAATGGTCTCCAGGATTCCTTTATTTTATTGTGATCCAAGGAATCTACCTTGACTAGGTTTTCCAAATGGTCACAGAACACATTTCTGTGACAGATAATTAAAACTGTACATGTGGCAGATTTTACCAATTCATCTTTTAAATGTCATGTCATTAACACAATTAAAATATAAAATATATGCTGGCTCAATCCTAAGGACTTTTACAAATACGATACTTATGTTGGTTTCCCAAAAATTGAAAACCACTTTGTGAGAATAAAGATAAAACACATAATTGAGAATAACCTCTGCCTCCTGGGTTGTCTCAGACTCCCAAATAGCTGAGACTACAGGCGCATGCCACCATGCCCAGTTAATTTTTATATTTTCAGTGGAGACAGGGTTTTGCCATCTTGGCCAGGATGGTCTCAAACTCCTGACCTCAAGTGATCTACCTGCCTTGGCCTCCAAAAGTCTGGGATTACAGGCATGAGCCACTGCACCTGGCCTGCAGCAGCAGCATTTTTTGAAGAGACTGTCTTTTCCCTATTTAATTCTCCTCTGACCTTTATTAACGTCTTTTAATCTTTCCCCAGTGTATATTTTTTGCACCTTCATTGAAAATCAGTTGGCTATAAATACATGGATTTATGTCTGGGTTCTCTATTCTGTTCCATTGGTCTGTGTGTCTGTTTTTATACCAATACCATGTTGTTTGAGTTACTATGCCCTTGTAATATATTTTGAAGTCAGATAGTGTGCCTTCAACTGTGTTCTTTTTGCTCAGGATTGTTTTGTCTATTAGGGCTCTTTTTTTGGTTCTATATGAATTGTAGGT
This sequence comes from Aotus nancymaae, assembly GCF_030222135.1. NCBI lineage: Eukaryota > Metazoa > Chordata > Mammalia > Primates > Aotidae > Aotus > Aotus nancymaae. Next base: position 43,463,963 of record NW_026988419.1, on the reverse strand, counting down.
TTGCTTTTTTTCTGTTTCTGTGATGAATGTCATGGGTAATTTGATGGGTATTGCATTAACTCTGTGGATCACTTTAGGTAGTATGGTCATCTTAACAATATTACTTCTTCCTATCCACAAGCACGGGATGGCTTTCCATTTGTTTGTGTACTCTTCAGATTCTCTCATCAGTGTTTTGTAGTTTTCCTTGTAGAGGTCTCTCACCTTCTTGGTTAAATTCATTCCTAGTTGATGGGTTTTTTTTTGTAGCTACTGAAAATAGATTATAAATTTTTGAGGAATTGCCACACTGTCTTCCACAGTGATTGAACTAATTTATATTCCCACCAACAGTGTAAAAATGTTCCTATTTCTCTGCAACCTTGCTGGCATCTGTTGTTTCTTGACTTATTAATAATTGCCATTCTGACTGGCATGAAATGGTATCTCATTGTGGTTTTGATTTGCATTTCTCTAATGATCAATGATGTTGAGCTTTTTTTCATATATTCAAAGTGTGATTAACTACTCACTATTGTGGTTCTGTGAACTCTCTTTTCTTAACACAAAAGGTAATTGAGAGGAAACACGTCAGTTCCAGGGTAACCGATCAACCTTGAATTGGCTGTACCATATTCAGCTATTTTCCTTGGCATAATAAATAACTTCATATAGGCTGGATTAAATAATATATGATCATAGTCTAGCATAAAATGTAATATATAAAATTATTCTATATAAATCCTGTATGTGATCATTATTCAGGCAAAATTAGGAAACTTCTGAGTGAAAATAAATTTTCTTGAATTAGTTGGTAAAAATTTGCTTGAATTATGGAGTTAATAGCAGCAACAACAATTGACTTTGTAATATATGTAGTAAACTGAGCATTAAGTGAACAGTATCACAGGCCTCACTTTAAATGCTGTATCATGAATTAAACTGAAATTGAGTATTTTAGATTGTTATTTGGTTGATTTCCGAAATTGCATAGATCAATGGGAAGAGTTGGACTAATTCTGAAGTCAGATAGGGCCTCAATTTCAGCTCAGTCACTTAACTGCCGAATTTGAGCAAGTCTGTTAAGCCGTCAGAGCCTCGGTTTGACCATCTGTAAAACGGTGCACCACTATGCACTCTTCAGACGTGTTTTGAAGATTAAATGACTGCACTCACGTAATAGCATCCAACACATAGAACATGCTCAGTAAATGGGTGGTTTCCTCTTCTTCTTTTCTTTGGGAATCTTAAGCTGAAATAATGATCATTAAGTGAAAGAAAACTAAATTAAGTAAAATGTGTTTCTTCTGGCAAGAAGATCAGTTTAAGAATACTGATTTAAGAATAACCTAGCTCTCAGAGCACATACTGCTGAATTCCCTAAGAAACAATATACAAGTATTTGACTTCAGCAATCTTTAAAATTTAGTTGCACTAGTGTAGCTGGTACTGAGATTTAAGGCTTCAACAACTCATACCTTAAAGTAGCTTTTCAGTTCCTACATATGAGTTATTTTCCACAATGATAACAACCAAAAACCCACAGGTAAATGAGAGAACAGTAGATAAGAAGGAAAAATTTATTAACTTTTGTACTTTTGGAAAAAAAACCCTGAGGGATTCTTAGAAATATGTTTGGATTTGGGAATATCAAACCTTAAAAAAAGTTACACAAGTATATACCCATTACACAGATTTATCCTCTTAACCGTTTGTCCTTTGGACTCTCTTGCTCACATTCTCTTTTTCTCTCTATCCAGACGGATAGAGAAATGAATTTTTTTCAAACATTTAATGGTAGGTTGCATATAGCCATTTCCCCCAAACTCCCAAATACTAGTTTTTTTTGTATTATAAGAAAGATATTCCCTTACATACACACACAAAATATAATCAATTTAACATGGATACAAAATTTATCTATTGCCTATTAAAATCTTGGCAATTTACACAGTAAAGTCCCCATGACGGTTAGGTTTTGTTGTTTTTCGTTTTTGTGTTTTGCTTTGAGTTTTGGTTTTTAGTTCCTCAGTTTTTGTCATTTAGAACATGTAGATCCAGTAGGATAATTATATTCAGTTTTTATGTCTCTGGACATCCACCACAAAATTTTCAGATTCAACGGTCAGGCAGTAGGTCCAGATCATCCCCATTCCAGGAGCCCCAGGGAACCCATTTACCCAGTCAGGCTCTGCCAACATGAGTGAAAGAGGAGAGGTTCCTCAGGCTACCCTCTTCACTGTCTCTGGATTTCTTTAGGGATGGTCAACAAGAAAGTCTTTCATCTCCTCTGAGGAGAGAAATTTCCATCAACAAATGTTTCTGCACAATTAGACAAGATTAGTCACATGCTGCCACATCCTCTGAAAAACATGGTCTCTGTTATGTTTCTCATAACCAAGGATATTTATTCTTTCCAAATGTATTTGTTCTTCTAATAACTGAGTCCTATCTTCTATCTCTACTGTGTTTGGAGCATTGTTTTGGGAATTACAGAAGTGTGAGCTCAGGGGAAGGAAGGAGTCCTCTTCAGCTCTTCCTGAGTGCCTGCTTTGGCTTCTCAGAGGTGAGCAAAGGTTAGGAGGAGGTTGACAGTAGGTTTGCACACCCTCCCAACTCACTGATAAGTAGCCAAGGGAGTAGGCAGCACGGGGGCGGTGCTGGGTCTTTTTCACCCACCTAGATCAGGTGAACAGTGACTCATTCCCAATAGTCATTTTTGCAGGTTACAGACCTTCCCTTCTTCACTCAGAGAAGGTAAAAAGAGCTCAGTGTGTGAGGCACTGATATGTATGTGCATAGTAACCATGACCCTGATTATAAGATTCTGTGTACTCGTGGTAGAATGAGAGTAGTAAAGCAATATCTATGGTTTCCTTTTCCTCTTTATGTCAGAAGGAGGACAAAGAGAGGGGAGAAAAAGACCAGGAGTCAAAAGAAGACAAGGACTGTGACTCTCTGTATGTTTTCATGCAGTACCAGGTCACTTTCCACCACTAGAGTTGACCTGGATTCTAAGATTGGTACATAAAATTGACTCTTGACCTGGGCTGGCTCTCCCCACCTCTTCTCCATGCTGCTGCCTCCACTCCAAGAAAGCCTAGCTTCATAGTGGTCAGGAACAGAAATATTTCTTCTGAATACTGTGGGTTTTTGCATTTTAGAGAAGGTCTTCAATATCTTTGAACCCAGAGCTGCATACACATTGGGCGAGAGTTTGGGTGGTGGACAATATTGCTGCGTTAGATTGTGGGCTGGCCCAAGGTAGTGTATGATCAGGGTATGTTTCATTAAGGGTCTGTCGTATCTGTGGTGTTAATCTCTCTGGGAAACAAACTCTAAATTCATCACGACAATATCCCTCTGAAGTAGGCACCCTTAGAAAATGAAACTTTTCCCCATGGAGTCTGCCCAAGGTGCCTGAATTGATGACATCAGTGCTGAATGAAGGTATCACCTGGGTATCAATAGTGGAAAGGTTCATGATGCCACCTCTTTGCGCCTAGTGGAAAATGAGGCAGAAAGTGAAAAACTGATTTGGGTTTCACTGAGTAAGGAGAAAGAAAGAAGAACAAAAGGTGTGGAACGAATGATCCAGCTGGTTGGAAGGAAACGTAATGCTGCTGTTATCCCCAGTGCTGTCAGCTCCATACACATACAACCTGATCTGGATCCCACCTCCTGGAGCCTCATCAGGCACTGTGAGTATACTGACACCATCCTGGAGGAAACATGTAATGGCCTAGTTTTTGAGCGCAAAAATAATGTTTATAGAAATATTCTCAGGTATGGCGTGCCCTCTCTCCTCTCTGGGGATGGTGGCCTTGGTATGTTCCTTCTGGCCATTTTTGATGACAAGATGCAGAAATTATCTTCTGTACACAGTTCAACCATCCGGGTTGAGGCACCACCATGTAATTTTCATGCTCTGGGTGGAGCACTGACAGAATCCTCCAGAGATAACCACAGTTCATGCACCACAGGTGAGTCCTACACCTTGCTCTCAGCAGGCAATGATTCTACAGGTTGCCTTGAGCCCCAGTTCAACATTTTGAAGCCAAAGCAGTCAAAGATACTAAGTGAGTCCTCATCCTTGCCTACTTGCAATCGTTCTTCTGTCCATTGGACTCTCTTGCTTCATGTCACCTGGATTAAAGCCAGAGACTTCAGGGGTGTCAGAGAAGGCAAAGAAGCTATCAAGAGGATAGAGCTGCAAAGAATGGAGCAAAGGATGGAGCAAAAGTGGTTTGTAGAACCCAGGGAAAAGTAGAGCAAGAAGAGCCCCTTGAGCCACCAGATACACCACTGCTATACTGTAGGCCTGGCAGGAGAAGTTAGGGCAGTGTGGTCCATTCAGTCTCCACCCCAGTCTCTTCACTCTACCCAAGCTCTAAATGGGTCTAGAATAGTAACCATTATCTTTTACAGAGAGCCATTCTTAAAAGGAAACGAAGCCTACAGACTGGCAAGATTAATTTCAACTCTTAATAATATCACCTAGTACTGTACATCCCTCATTTTATTTGAGCCTCATTCCTGAACTTTAAGTTCAGAAAGGCTGAGTTATCCAGTAAGTGAAAAATCAGTACTGAAGAACTCAGGGGATGTGACTGCTTATCTGTCGATGTTCGGCATGAATAGAACAAAGACACCTAATCAAGGACTGAATGATTTCTCCAGGAATATAATTAAAGTCATCCCTGGCCCCCAGATTTTTGCTTATCTCTAGAGACACAAAGAAGATGAAGCAATCAGACAGTTTTAAAACAGGAGTAAAGGAAGGATTTCCCCAATCTTACTCTGCTTCCAGCACTGTGTTTCTCCCTCCCAGGATCCATCCCATATGAAAAAGGAGGAGAACAGGCCAGACACGGTGGCTTACACCTGTAATCCCAGCAGGTAGGCTGAAGCAGGCAGATCACAAGTTCAGAAGATAGAGACCATCCTGGCCAAGAAGGTGAAACCCATGATGAAAAAGCAGGAGAACAGGCCAGATGTGGTGGTTCACTCCTGTAATCCCAGTAGGCAGGCTGAGGCGGGCGGATCACAAGGTCAGAAGATAGAGATCATCCTGGCCAACATGGTGAAACGCTGTCTCTACTAAAAATACAAAAATTAGCTGGGTATGGTGGTGCATACTTGTAATCCCAGCTATTCCAAAGGCTGAGGCAAGAGAATTGCTTGAACCCAGGAGGCGGAGATTGTAGAGAGCTGAGATGGCCACTGCACTCCAGCCTGATGACAGAGCAAGACTCCGCCTAAAACAAACAAACAAACAAACAAAGCAGGAGGACAAAACTCATTTGCTGCATACTAGTGGGAGAGATGAGGAGCTCCTTCTCCATGTAAAATACAATGTTGAAACAAATTTTGTACCTAGACCTAGGTCTTACAGAATTGCTTAATTCCAGGGATCATTTTTCACTTTGTATAGATGACTCTGATATAGAATACAATGGGAATGGGCTCCCTGGAGTCATAGGATACTAAGCCCTATACCCCACATCTAATAGAGGGCCAATCAAAAATGTATGAAGGGACTAGCACAGTGGCTCACGCCTGTAATCCCAGCATTTTGGGAGGCTAAGGCAGGTGGGTCACCTGAGGTTAGCAGTTCAAGACCAGCCTGGCCAACATGGTGAAACCCTGTCTCCATTAAACATACAAAAATTAGCTGGGTGTGATGGTGGGCACCTACAATCCCAGCTACTCAGGAGGCTGAGGCAGGAGAATTGCTTGAACCCAGGAGGTGGAGGTTTCAGTGAGCCAAGATCATGCCATTGCACTCTGGGCAACAAGAGTGACAATCCATCTCAAAAAATAGTAACAATAAAAAAAACAAAAATTTAAAAATGCATGAATGGGCTGGAGCTTGGGGATGGAGTGGTTGTGGCTCCACTTTGGGAGGTTGATGTTTTAATGTTTTAAGAATGTTTTACATTCTTTTATTTATTATGAAAGAAAATAGAAGCATCTAGATGAGGCTCCAAACAATTACATTTTAACATTTCATCTGCCATCATCAGAATAACCCTCTAAAGAAATTTCCTTTAAAATGTTCCTCTTCAACAAATGTCCACATAAAAACTTGTATATGAGTCTTCACAGCAGTATTACTCATAAAGGCAAACAGTGGAAACAATAAAATGTTCATCAACTTATAAATGGATAACAAAATATATACAATAGAATATTATTTGGCAATAAAAATGAATGAGTAGTGATACATGCTACAACACAGACGAGTCGAAAACATTACACTAAGTGAAAGAAGTCAGTCACAAAAGTCACATATCATATGATTCTATTTCTATGAAATGTCCAGAACAGGAAAGCCAGAGAGACATAAAGTAGATCAGTGGCTGCCGTGGGTGAAAACAAGAAATGACTGCTAATGCTGCTAATGGGTATGGGGTTTTGTGTTGAGGTAATGGAAATGTTCTAGGATTATATTTGCTGATTGTTGTATGACTTTTTCAATATACTAACTCAATTAATTTATATAATTTAAAGGGTAAATTTTATGGTATGTGAATTATAGTTCAACAAAGCTACTATAAAAAGTTTTAATAGTAGCTTTGTTGAACTATAATTAGATGCAAAACTCAGAAGTACGAGTAAACAGCATTTCAACAAAGCAAAAAATAAATGAAAAAAAGAAAACCTTGCCTGTACCTTAAATAAAGATAGAAAAGAAAAATATCAGAATTGGTTTTCTTTGAGTTGTGGAACCTCAGTAAACTTTTCTTTCTACGATTCTGTATTTTCCACATTTAAAAAAATAGGCAAGTATGAATTTTTAATGAAAAACAAACACCAAAACTAATGCACATAGGAAAAAAAAATAAGTACACCAAGAAGTTAACAGACTTTAGTTTGGGGGAGTGGGATGGTGATTGATTTTTAATTTCATCTTTGTGTATATCTTTATTCCCAACTTTTAAATATAGTAAGTATTCATTACTCACTTAAATAAAGGGAGAAAATTCCTAGATTGTGGACATGGCTGAGCTGATTTTCATGTGCTCCCAGATCGCTAGCCAAGGTGCCATAGGCCTCCATGGAAGGGCATGCACCATCATGCTAGGCTTGAGGATTCCCGAAAAGGCACACTCTGGAAGGAACCGCTCTGGAAGAAAGCTCTGGAAGGAACCCCTCATGACCAAACGGTAGAAGATGTGACTTGCCCGGGTAGAAATTAGTCAGCCTTTAACATGTCCATTTTGGTACAGCAGTACTTGCTGTTAATCCAGCTTTTGTGCTGGGGATAGCCGGCAGTCCAGCATAAAGGTAGCTCTTCAGTAAATATCTCCAAAACTGAGAAATTGCACTGGATACTGGTCGTGGTAATTATGAGTAAATACCTTCAACTTCTCTTTCTTTTAAAGCCACTCTTTCACCCTTTGCTTAGCTACTTTGTATCGCTTCCTGTCTCATCTGAAGTCTTCCCATCGGCTTGCCCTGACCTCTCTGTGTTCACCTCAACCTCTCTCTGGTTTGAGGCTCCTCCTATGTGCTCTCACAGCAAACTGCACTTTCCACATCACAGCATTTAAGAAGGGAATTTTCTGTTCGGTTCTCTGCCTCTCTAACTACATCATGTGCTACTTGAAGCAAAGACAGCTGTCTGTCTTGTTTATTATATTCCCAGCACTTAGTTTAAAACAGAGTAGAAGCATAGGTGAAGGGGAGGGAGGCAGCAAATCATACTGCCACGTATGCACCTATGCAACAACCTTGCATGTTTTTCACATGTACCCCAAAACCTAAAATGCAATTAAAAAAAAAAAAAACAGAGTAGAAGCTAATATTTACTTGTGGGATGGATGAATAATATGTGTATGGCTCTATAGGTAGCACTGCATCGGTCTCATATTTTCATTCTGCACAGGAATTTGGAAGGCATGATGGATTAAAAGTGGTCTTCCATGATATCACAAGACATGCCTTCTGGATGGGTAGTGATACAGACTGTGTCTCCAACAGAAATCTGGAGAACTTCAAAAACAAACATATGGTCATTTGAATCTGTCTCCCTGTTAGTTAGGGAGAGCTCCATTTTCATTCCAGAGAATCACCCATGTTATTCCTATTGTTTGAGTTGTTTTGTTTTTGTTTTTGTAATTGAAACCTGAAAACGAATCAAAACACTAACAGGAAACATACGCTGCTAAAAAACGTCAAGAGCTGGGGGCAGGGAAAAAGAGACAGAAGTAGGGAAGGGAGAATGAAAACAAGCTGAATTAAACAGCATTCCAAAACATACTCTTATTCTAAGACAGCAGGAAGTTATCTGACTGTGGTTCTCATGATGTAAAACATTTGACAAGTTGGCTGATCTTCAAGAGAAAAATATAAAAACAATTTCTTGGTATAAATCTAGACTTTTTCTTAGACAGCAAGCAGAAAAAAAAAAAAATCTTTCTTTTTCCAAGCTGAGATCTTAGCCAAAAAAAGAAAGATAGAAAATTCTGAAATTCCATTTTCATTAATAAGATTATGTCATATAGGTAAGGCCTGGTAGCTGCCACCTGTAATTCCTAGCACCTTGGGAGGCAGAGGTGGGTGGATTGCCTGAGGTCAGGAGTTCAAGAATAGCCTAGGCAACATGGAGAAACCACGTCTCTACTAAAATACAAAAAATTAACTGGGTGTGGCGGTGCATGCCTGTAGTCCTAGCTACTTGGGAGGCGGAGGCACAAGAATTGCTTGAACCCAGGAGGCGGAGGTTACAGTGACCCAAGATCACATCACTGTCCTCCAGCATGGGTGACAGAGCAAGACTCCTTCTCCAAAACAACAAAAAAGAAAGGATTATGCTAAATAAGCTAAACAAAAACACTGAGAAACAGTGAAAACACTGGATTAACAGAATATCAGCTTCAGAATGAACATTAAAAGGTTGGCTGTTTATCTTGATGATTTTTTAAAAACCCTTTTAATGCTCTTAGAAGACAAACATGCTCCTTCATTGCTTGAGTTCAGCAGTTACTATAGGAGCCAGATATATTTGTATATCTGGCCCCTTCCCATTCTCTCCTCACTCACCCTCCCATCAACACACACTTGCTAGCACCATATCCTCTGTAGGAAAGATGAATCCCATGAAACAATGTGATGCCTCCTCCCTGGCCACAGGTGACTTAATCAGCATCAACATCTTCCCTCACTGTTACCAAACAGATGTTCTCAATTTAGAGCATACAGATGGCAAAGTCAGTTTGGTTTTAATTCATCCCTTTATAGCAAGAATAAATGTATGCTGCTTTGAATCACTAATTTAAATACTATTCCATTACAATATAATGAAAGAAGGAAAAGGAAGGGAGAAAAACAGAAGGAAGGAGGCAGAAAGAAAAAGAGAAAGGGAGGAAAGGTGGAAAGAAGGAAGAAGGGAAGGAGGGAAAGAGGAACAGAAACAGATTAACCATTTCCAAAGAGGTGAAATAAATACACATTAACCTGAGTTATGTTCTCAAAGTGATTCAATACATTTTGGCCTTTCAAAAGTAAAATCTTGTTATTGGGATTGAGAATTTATAGATACTAAATATATCTATAAATTCTGCTTCAATTTAAACAATTGTACTACATTAGTCAGGCTAAATTGCTCATGAACTTTGAATTTAAGTATGAATCCAGGCAGCAAAAAAATGAAATAACTCTCCTATTTTGAGAAACAGGGAATAAAACTCAATAAGATAAAGCCATTTTCAAGAGAATTTACCTACCTGGTAAAACCAAAAAAGAATCCTTTAATATGTAATGATGTGAGAAATTTAACTGAATTCTAGTTAAATCCAACATAAGTAATAATAAAATTACATTCATTTATTTAACAATCATTTATTGAAATCTACCACACCAGGCCCTGCAGTAGGCACTAAGGATATAACAATGGACAAAACTGGCATAAATTACTGACACATGGAGCTTATATTTGAGATGGGGAAGATAAACAAAATTAATAAAATATACAACATAGTCTGTTATTTGTGGTGATAAAAGTAAAATAGAGAAAATGAAACAAGAAAGGGATGGTCAGGAAATTCCTCAATTAAAAACTTACATTTGAGTAAAGATCTGAATGGACCTTTAAGTTTATCCACATAGTCTAAATGTTTGGATTGAAGTGACACTTTCTGAAAACAAAATATGAAGGGCAACTCTTCCTAGTTAAGAGTCGACTTTCTGTCCCTAGAACAAGAATACCATAGGTGGCATCATCCAGCCTTTGTCCAGCTGACAAACACCATCAAAGTTTTGTGGAGCTTTGCCAGACTCCCTTACTCTCAGACAGGCTTAATCATCCCCTCCTCTGTCTGATGCCTCCTCACTACATACAGACTTCTATGGCATACCAGGCATTCTTCCCTAGTAAATTATATGCTCCTTAAGATTTTTTATGGCTCTGTTTATCCCTAACATGTAGCACAAGGTCTTATTCATTATAGGATTCATTATATAACTCTTTTTTTTCTTTTTATATTGGGTCATGTTCTGACGCTCAGGCTGGAGTGCAATGGCATAATCTTGGCTCACCGCAACCTCCATCTCCTGGGTTCAAGTGATTCACGTGCCTCAGCCTCCCAAGTAGCTGAGACTACACACATATGCCACCACGCCTGACAAATTTTTGTATTTTTACTAGAGACAGGGGTTTCACCATGTTAGCCAGTCTGGGCTTGAACTCCTGACCTCAAGCGATCTACCTGCCTTAGCCTCCCAAAGTGCTGAGATTACAAGCATGAGCCACTGCACCTGGCCCTCATTTTTTCTTTTAAATTGAACAGATGCACATAACCAAATAGTTACAGTAAACGCAATTATAAAACAAACATCTCAATATCCAAAGTCAGTAACCACTAAATAAAATATCAGTTGGCTAGATTATCTTTGAATTAGAGAATAGAGCACTCCCACCTATAAATTCTTCAAGCATTTCTCATGGCTTATAGGAGAGACCATTCGGAGACCTTGGCCAGGCATTCAAGGCCTACAGCAGCTGGATCTTGCCCACTTTCCCAGCCTCCTCTCCAACCACCATCTTCCATCTCCCCTATTCCAGTCATACCACCATGTTTATGATACCTTAAAAGCCATGCCTCTGAGCCTCTGCAGAGGCTGTTTGCTTTGCCTGGAATCCTTATTCTTTCTGTGTGCCTGGGAAACTCATAGTCATGTTAAGCATCTGTTGCAGCTTGGTTTCCTTTTAAAAGTCTTCCCTGATATCCTCAGGTAGAGTTACTCTTTCCTCTGAGCTTCCAAATTTCCATTCCTCAGCTACAATATTTATTACATCGTGGTGTAACTGTTTTCTTGTCTGGCTTCTCTACTTGGCTGAGAAATCTTTGAGGATAGAGACCATTTTATTCATCTTTGTACCTTCAGTAGGTGACAACAGTGCCAATCACATAGTAGTAACTTAATAAGTCTAGGTTGACCGAATGTTGAATATATTTTAAGTGCTTGATTGAGAACATTCAGGGACATATTGTCAGAGAAGAAAAACAAGTCTCTAGTTTTTTTTTCTATATAACATTCTCCACTTTGAGTAAGGTGGCTCACATTGTAAAAGCATAAAATCTAAACCAATAAATCATTTATCTCAAAAGCAAGAATCTCTTAAATCCTTGGTGATAGAGCATGTATGTAGTATGCTCTATTTCATATGGCATTAAAGATTTAAAATATATTCAAAATTAGAAATGTAAATAAGTGTAAGCACTTTATAAACAAGTGGTTTTGACTGGGGATGAATTTGCCCCCTAGGGGACATTTGGCAATGTCTGGAACCAGTTTTGGTTGTTACAACTTGGAGGATGGGGCTGCTACTACCATCTAGTGGGTAGAGGCCAGGGATGCTGCCAAACATCCTATAAAGCGGGGTCCCCAACTCCCAGGCAGTGAACCAGCCTGTTAGGAACCAGGCTGTGCAGCCAGAGATGAATGGCAGGAGAGCAAGCAAAGTTTCGCCTGTATCTACAGCTCAGGCGGTAACCTGAGCTCCACCGCCTGTCAGATGAGTGGTGGCATTAGATTCTCATAGGAGTGCAAACCCTACTGTAAACTCCACATGTGGAGAATCTAGTTTTCGTGCTCCTTCTGAGAATCTAATGTCTGATGATCTGTCACTGTCTCCTATCACCCCCAGATGAGACCATCTAGTTGCAGGAAAACTATCTCAGGTTTCCCACTGAGTCTACATTATGGTGAGTTATATTATTATTTCATTATATATTACAATGTAATAATAATAGAAATAAAGTGCACGATAAATGTAGTACACATGAATTATACCAAAACCACTCCTGCTCACCACCTGTCTATGGAAAAACTGTCTTCCATGAAACCATTCCCTGGTCCCAAGAAGAAGATTGGGGACTGCTGCCATAAAGCGTAGGACAAATCCCACAGCAAAGAATTATCTGGCCTTAAATGTCAATGGTACCAAGGTTGAAAAACTCTGACCTAACCCTTTTATCTCAAAAAACTCTATATTTTTTGCAAATTATCATAATGACATTGAAGTTATGATGGGATCTTAGGGTAATGCAATTGGTTCACTAATCAACTTTTAGGAATGTACAACTTCTAAAAATAATTGTAAAATGTTGTACTCTGAACTCAGGGAAATATCAATCTTGAGAAAAGGGAAGGGCTGGGTTTCATGTTCCGCATTCGATCAGTAGTAATCTGAACTCTGCTAAAACAATTAGATGATAATAAAACATCATATTCAATCTCAAAAACATTTGGATAATTATTAATAAGCATTAATGAAAGCATTATTGCTGATAAAATGGATCACGACTTTGGAAAGAATCACTTGGCTACTTAGCAATAAGCTTACCAACCTTTGTAACATTTCAGCAACGCATACAAGACTAGGGTAGTTTAAAAATCAGAAAATACATCAAAACAGAATCAGAAAATGCGAAAGTATTCTAAATGATGATAACTAAGCTTAACTTGTCACACCTGACCCCAGAATATATGTTAAGAATGTCGTGAGAGTAGCAACACTTCAAACTTACTTACTTTATTGCAGTGATGCAATAGGAATGTGATGCAAAAGAAAATCTCTGTTTCTGTCTCTAACTTGTTACTGACCATATTTTGATGACCTATAGGTGGGCTTCACCTTGATTTACCTTTGATATGCAAATACAGATTGAGTATCCCTAATTTGAAAATCTGAAATCTGAAATGCTCCAAAATCCAAAGCATTTTGAGTGCTGATATGACACTACAAATGGAAAATTCCACACCAGTACTTTTGCTTTTCGATGGTTCAATGTACACAAACTTTGTTTCATGCACAAATTTATTGAAAATATTGTATAAAATTACCTTCAGATATATGTATAAGGTATACATGAAACATAAATGAATTTTGTGTTTAGACTTGAATCTCATCCCCAAGATCTCATTATGTATATGCATATTTAATCTAAAATCCAAAAAAACTGAAATACGAAACACCTGCAGTCTCAAGCATTTCAGATAATACTCAACCTGTGTAATACTTCAAAAAAAAAATGAATTTATCATTTTTCCATTATGAAGTGAAAACTCCTAAATTATTTTCAATGGCATCACCCAATTTCTGGGTACCTAGACTCATAATTCTATTATCTTTCATTTCATTCTGTATATTTCAACCTCAATATCCAACTACCCTCTGGATTTGTATCATACAGTAGTTTTTGATTTGATCCTTTGCCCAGTTTATTCCCTTTTATCCCTGCTCTTAAAGCCACTGCTTTAATGAGGCCCTTATCATTTGTTTCTAGATTTTTGTAACAACCTCAAAGGTCTTTTATCTTTAGTGTCTCCCTGCTCCACTCAGGTTATTACATGATAATGAAATAATAACAATGCCAATTATAATACTGACAATTCTAGGCTACTGTAGCTTGGGGGTTTATAGCCCAAGGTTTGGAATCAGACTGCCTGGATTTCAAGCAATTAATAACAATCCTATGAAGTAGCTACTGTGATTATTCACATTTTACAAATGAGAAAGTGAAAGTGTAGAGGATGGAAGTCACTTACCCTAGGTCACATATCTAGTAAGCATGTAGCCAGGACCTGGTCTAGTCAGTTTGGCCCACCCTCCAGCCTATTTTCACCCAGGACTCAGTGGGTCCTATATCCATACCATGGAGCTACTCTCCATACATCTTGACCTAATGTGCCTAACTTGTTTTCTCTTTCAGTATCACTTTTGCATGTAATAGGCGAGTCACATTTGTTTCTTTTTGTATATGGTAGTGAATCATTTTGAAATTGTTCTCAAGTAGCTCCATTTATTTTTTGTTTCTTCATCTAGGCTTAAGTTTTTTAAGAGTTTTGTTATTCTCTCAAACTATCTAGTATAATACCAATTATTAAGTACTTTGAGATTATCTTTAACTACATTTTGGGAGGCCGAGTCGGGTGAATCATGAGGTCAGGAGTTCGAGACTAGCCTGGCCAACATGGTGAAACCCATCTCTAAAAATTAGCCAGACGTGGTAGCGTGTGCCTCTAATCTCAGCTATTCAGGTGGCTGAGGCAGGAGAATTGCTTGAACCTGGGAGGCAGAGGTTGCAGTGAGCCAAGATTGTGCCATTGCACTCCAGCCTGGGTGACAGAGCCAGACTCTATCTCGAAAAAATAAAAGAAAGAAAGAAAACCCTTTACAAATAAAAAATGCAAGAAATTGAGATGAGTACCTAATATGAGTTATTATTATAAAGATCAAGTTAGAGATTCCCAACATTTCCTAACAAATAACCACAGCAAGCTAAATTTGGGGATCCTGAAAAATAGTAAAATTTTTAGGCTTCATTTGCTAATGCCAAATACAAGGGCTGAAAAAACAAAAACTTTATTCTTCCAATCAGTATAACTGGTCCAGTTGTTCCAGAATATCATCCAGCTTGAGGGCATAAAAGCTTTTGACACTTTCAACTGAAATCACAACCTAGATTGGAAGTCGGCAGTGATCATTTTCACAATAATTGTAAACCATTTGAGCAAGAATCTCAGGAAGGATAGAAACTAACATTTTTCTCCATTTAATACCACTGTTACCATTACGTCCACCATTCAGAAACCTTCCACTGGAATGACAGCTGCAACAAGTCTTCAGTTTGGCTTATTCATATTCAGAAAAGAGGAAGAGATGAGAAGCTTAACTTATCAATTAGCATAAGTTCAGTCTTGTGCATTGCCGTTCACTATCTTGTACCCAGAATGGACCTTGCTCATAGGCACTCAATTTGTTGAATCAAAGGCATGGGTTCAGATATTTACATTCCCATTATATAACAGTAATCGTAACAATAATATCTGCCATTCATCAAATTGATGATATAGCATGGTGGTTAAAAGCCAGCTCTCTAGAGCCAGACTGCCTGAATATACACTCCAGCTGTTTGTCCTTGGGAGACTTATTTAATGTTTCAGACCTCCAGTTTCTTCACATGTAAAGTTGACCCAATGGATGTAACTGCCTTCCACCAGACTTCTGAAGGGATTAAAATAGAAAATTAGTGCTGCACACTTAGTATAGTATTATACAAATTCAGTGCTCTAAAAACTGCAGTTATTTTTGAGTGCCTCCTCTGTGTCAGGGACTATACCAGAGTTTCTCAAATTTACCACGATTGACATCTTGGGCCAGATAATTCTTTCTTGTGGGGGCTGCACTGTGCATTGTGAGAGGTTTAGCACATCCCTAACCTCTCTACCCACCAGATGCCAGTAGCATATCCTCAGTCATGATAATCATCACTGGGGAGCAAAACCATCCCTGGTTAAGAGCCACTGCACCAAATGAGCTCTTTCTTTACAAATATCTTATCGATTCCTCAATACAATTTGACAAACATGCCAATGGTATTGTCTCTATTTTACAGATAAGAAAATGGCAACAAAGAGATGTTACCAACTTGGCCCAGGTGACCCAACCTGCCCAGCTTCAGCTGAGCCCCATGGTTTTTTGGTTTTGATTTTGTTTTGAGATGGAGTTTCACTCTTGTTGCCCAGGCTGGAGTGCAATGGCATGATCTCCGCTCACTGCAACCTCTGCCTCCCAGGTTCAAGTGATTGTCCTGCCTCAGTCTCCCAGGTAGCTGGGATTACAGGCGCCCACCACCACAGCTAGCTAATTTTGTTTTTTTGTTTTTTTTTTTTTATAGAGTCGGGATTTCACCATGTTGGTCAAGCTGGTCTCGAACTCCTGACCTCAGGTGATCTGCCCACCTTGGCCTCTCAAAGTACTGGGATTACAGGAATGAGCTATCACACCTGGCCTGACCCCATGGTCTTGACTATGCATTGCCACCTCTTTAGTGTAGGTGATGTTTGTTTTCGTGCCTCTCTCTCTTGGTTTCTCACCCACAAAGGTACTACCTGTAGGCAGCGGCCACAGAAGGACCTTCAGAAGATAATAATGAAGACAAATCTCACCTCTACAGGGTTGTGAGATGATCTCAGAAATCCTTGTATTATGCCTAAAAGCCTTGATGCACAGTTTTTCTATGCAGAGCAACAGAATTTTGGTAAATCCTACCTGGAGTGGGTAAACAAGGAAACATGGCATTATTCTAAAAATATATTTCAGGAATGTGAACTTTGCATAAAGTCCCACCTTTAATTCCTCCCTCTTCCTCAGTTTCCCTGCCAAGTCCCTCACCAAGTAACACGGATGGCTTTTCCACTCAGCTTCCTTTTCTGTTCTTACAAACTCCACTGCATCCCTGGCCCTCACGAGTCTGCATGGCACTGCAGTTTATTCAGCTTCTTGCTGCCAGACCAATCTTTCACAATAATTAAATTCACCAGGTTACTGCCCTGCTAAAAAAGCACTAATAAATCCTCATTTTCCGAAGCATCATGTTTAAATTTCACTAAATTGATATTCTAGGTCCTTCAAATGCTGTCTCTGTCTACTTCTTGTCATGTTGTCTCTCCTCCCTGCACCAAATTCCTCACTATCCTACATATTTGCTGAGGAGAATCCTGCCTTTTTAAGCCCCTCATCCTATGGCTTCCTTGCTTGTCAATGCCGTCCCTTTTCTGCATCTCTGTGTCAAAATCCTGGCCATTCTTTTAGGCCCTGCTCAGTTGAAGACCCTCCAGAGAGTATTGTTTGACTATTTCAGGCTTATCAAGGCCTTTAAAGATACTCACAGCCCTGACTGTCCAAGCCATACCACCTAGAATCTCAGTTTTAATTCAGTATCTGCTGGAGTTTCATGTTTGCCCGGATGGATTATAATTCTGTTGCATATTGGTACTGTATCTCACACTTATGGGCTATGCTCAGAGAAGGTCCTCAGTGAGCCCTTACAAATGAAATTCATAGAATTCTCCTGCTGCTGTAGGAATAGAGGGAATACTTCAGAGAAATCTGAACCCGGGATCTTATCTTTATGTCTAGGGCTCCACCCAACATGAGGTCACCTCATGTTCACTGCTATTTGGAAACACTGTTAGCAGCACACCTGCCAACTCATTTCCTGCTTTGGCCCTTTGTCAGTCCTTAGCTTTCAAGACTCCAGGTCTCCTTTTCTTATCAGCACACCCTGACTTACTTCTGTATCATGGTCTTTGACACTGACTTTCTTCCTTGGGAGTAAACCCAAATTATCACGTTGAGAATGTGCTTTATGGCCTCTTTACTGGTGTCTGGGAATGGAAATTATGACATCATCTAAGTCAATGAGTCCCAAACATAACTGATTATAAGATCAGTTGTGTGCTTATTAAACATTCCAATTCCCAGGCCCTGCTCCAGACCTACTGCATCAGCATATCCAGGGTAAGGGCCTGGGAACTTGAGAAATTAATAAGCATCCCAGGTGATTCTTATGATCAGATGAGTCAAGGAAGCACTGAGCTCAGCTACTGGGTAATATTTTACCAACTCAGCTGATGAGACATTCAGATTCAATTGAAAATCGGAAAATAGGCATCCTAGAGAAGGAAATCATTGATTTCAGGAGCTGGCAGTATTCTTCTTTATCAACTTCCATTTTTCTAGCTATTAATATAAGGAAGTGTATTAGTCTGTTTTTACACTGCTGATAAAGACATATCTGAGACTGGGTAATTTATAAAGAAAAAGAGGTTTAATAGACTCAACAGTTCCATGTGGCTGGGGAGGCCTCACAATCATGACGGAAGGTGAGGGACAACAAAGGTACGTCTTACATGGCAACAGGCAAAAAGAGAATGAGAATCAAGTGAAAGGGGAAACCCCTTATTTAAAACCATAAGAACTCATGAGACTTATTCACTACCACGAGAAAAGTATGGGGGAGACCATGATTCAATTATCTCCTAGTGGGTTCCTCACACAACATGTGGGAATTATTCAAGATAAGATTTGGGAGAGGACACAGTCAAACCATATCAGGGAGTATGTTTTATTAATGAACCGCTAATATAGAATCTAGCTGTCGTTCCTTAAACAAGTCATCTAGGGATTCTGAACTTCAATTTACTAACTTATACAAAAAGGGAGGATTGGATCATATCAGTAATTTTTTTTTAATGAGTACTCACTGCATTTGCCCTTAGAATCACCCCCGGGAATTCTAATGTTATTGATCCAATTCTGTTGTATAATTGAGGTTAAAATAAAGTAAACTGGTGATTTTTAAAGTGACTTACAGCTCTAAAATAATCCTTTGATTTAAGAACTCCACTTTTCAAAATATAGTTGTGTCAATTCTAGACATTTATTTCATACCATATGTAAATATATACATATACTTTTTATTCCATTTTTTTCAATATCATCTTTGTTAAGTGTTTGACATTTATGTAAAAAAGAGGCTGAATAATTCTCTTTCTTTTTTTTTTTTAAGATAAGGTCTTGCTCTGTTGCCCAGGCTGGAGTGTGATGGTTAGATCACAGCTCACTGCAGCTTCAACCTCCTAGACTCAAGTGATCCTCCCACCTCAGACTCCCAAGAAGCTCAGACTACAGGTGTGCACCACCACGCCCAGCTATTTAAAAAAAATTTTTTTTTTAGAGATGGGATCTCCTTATGTTGCCCAGGCTGGTTTAGAACTCCTGGGCTCAAGCAATCCTCCTGCCTTTGCCTGAACAATTTGTATGAGTTATTATTACGATACAAAAACATTCAGGAGTATAATAAAGTCTTTTAAAATATACAAGCCAAGAGACTTGTGAATAACAACAACCTCGCTGTTAATCCAATCAAAGGTAGGCATATATTTATCCATTCCTTCAGTATTGTGACTAATATTTATTGTTGAATGCCTGCTAATTTATCAGCTCCAGTGATAGTTACTGGGGATACAACAATACATGAGAAACAGTCCAATCCCACATTGGAAAGATAAGCATACTGTCACTAAAACAAACACGATAAGGATCACAAAGGAATCCAAAGAGCTACAAGAACATATAAAGAAAGACCTCCTCTGCTCAGGAAAGGCTTGTAAGAAGAAGTGACAAGTAGGGTGAAACCAAGTTAATTGGAATTAAGTGCCTACGTTAGGGCAAGGTAAACAGCATGTTGGAAGAACCTGAAGTAGAAAGAGCTTGAGAGTACTAGGAAGAGAAATAATGTCAAAAAGGCTGGAAATAGTCAATGAAGGGGACAGTGGCACAAGCAACTACCACGTAGGCCCAGGTAAAAGAGTTTAGAATTTAAGAGCACTGGGAGCCACTGAATACTTTAAGCAAGGGGCTGAAGTAATCTTAGGTACATATTTAAAAGTTTCCAAAGTGCTTGGAGGGTAGAGATGCCTGAGTGGGCACAGGGAAAACAGGCTGTTGCAGTAGTCAGGGGAAATACGACGGACTAAAGTGTTAGGAGCAGAGATGGAATAAGGGGAATGGATTTAAGAAATCTATCTAAAGGAACTCAGAAGAGCTTAGTGATTGGCAGGCTGTGAGAGGTAGAGAAATCCAGGAGTCAAGGTTTCAGACTTGATTAACTGGGTGTGTGCCCATGTCATTTACTGAGATAAGAAATCCTGGAAGAGGAAACATAATGAGTTCAGTCTGAGACACACTAAATGTGAAACATCTGTGAGTCAATCAAGTGCAGGTCTTGAGTAAAATGAATCTAGAACTCAAAAGAAATATCTAAACTCGAGTTACAAATTGAGAGTTGTCAGCATATAGATAAAAATGGAAGTCATTAGATGTGGATGAAATCACCTACTGTGGAAGGTGCTGGAGCTAAACTTATACACCTGTAAGACCTATTCACTCTCAAGGGGTTCACAGTCCAACACATGCAGCCACATATGAGCAAGGCCAGAATTTTAGTTCAACTAACATGGAAACTACACTGAAAAGCCCTATTATTGATCACTAGAGGTATACCCCTTCTTTGTTCTACCCTCTGGAGGCATATTTCCCAATTCAACCCAAAACTAGAAATGCATCTAAAAGTAAACTAGCCACCACTTTGTTTTAATAAAGTAGGCTTCAACAGAGAGTACCGTTTGCGTCACTAAGAGATTTCAGTTAACTCTTAAAACTAAAATTTAGAAGTTGAAATATATTTACATTGATACTATGCTTCTCTAAATCATTGAACAAGAAAGTACAGGGAGTGAATTGCAGATTTTGTGTGTGGACATTCTCATAGTGATGTGAACTTAACAGTTTACAAGGCTATGATCACAAAGCCCAAGGTCTGCTAGACTTGTGCTGCATGTCAGTCAGTCCACAGTCTAAGGGGTTTTGGGGACACGGTAATCCAATGAATATTGACATTTTTGAGATTTGACCCAATTATCCCTTTTCCTCCCTCCATTCCTTTTTCTTCTCCCACTTCTTCCCTCAATTATTCCCTCCCTCCCTTCATTCCTTTCATCCTACCTCTTCTTTTTTTCCTCTCTATTTTTCCCTTTCTCAACAGTTTCTGCTTCAAAGCTTTTTTATGGAATAAGACAGAGTACACATACAAAATCTACACACCTAATACAGCAATGTTAAGCGACCTCTCCTATGGAAAGCACTTTGACAGAACCACAGCATCAGTATTAAAATTGGAAGAGTTCTTGTGGATCATCTTACCCAATTCACCTATTTTACAAATCAAAAAAGGAAAACTTGTATCCCATTGATGTGCTTGAGACTCATCTTAAGGCTTTTTTGGCCATCATGCTAGATTTCGCATAATAATGGCAGACACTCTTTTGTATTATTTTATTAAGTTAGCAGGCAAAGACCTCTATTGACCGATACAGTTAACCACTGACACATGTGCCAAATGAACCCTTGAAATCCAGCAAGCTTGAATTGAAATGTGCTGTAAGTATAAAATATGCAACAGATTTTGAAAACAGCATAAAAAAGTAAAATGTTTTAATAATTTTTATATTGATTTTATGGTGAAATAGTAATGTTTTAGATACATTAAGTAAAATATATTCCTGAAATTCATTTTACCTGTCTCTGTTTACTTTTTTAATGTGGCTACTAGAAAATTATATATGATGCTCACATTTTGACTCATTTCCATTCTGTTGCAGAATAATAGTGCCTATCTCATTTAAACTTTTGTTGGTTAGCTAATATTTCAGGCCTTTATCTTAAGTTCCTAAACTCATCCAACATTGATAAGTAAAGAAATTCAGTCACCTTATCAAAAAAATAGGGGGAGGGATCACATGACCTAAAGAGTGCTGAGAATACATTGGTCATACATCAGTAATCCAAAGAATGTAATGATTTGTCCAACGTCACAGAGATTAGGACAGAGACAATTCCAGGGCTTAGGACTTATATTTTCTCGTTGACCTTTTATCTTGAAGAGTTCGGTGAATAAAACGGGAATGGTTTTCAATGACTACAAAACTGATTTCAGTTGAATTAGACAAATATTTGAAAGCCTAATAGGTGCCAGGCATTTTGCTAGGCAGCAGTAATTGAAGGGCTTAAGTTTTATCACTTTAATGTGTGGAGAACTTCCCTCGAGTTCTAAATGAAAAATAAAACTACTTTTGCCACACTTTTCTCATATTCTTAATTTAATTATGACCATGTCCATGTGGGCATGTTTCTTAATTTTAAAGCTCTAAACAGAAAATTTCATCAATGTAAAAAACCTGTTAAAAATTTCATAAAATATGGCCAGGTACGGTGGCTCATGCCTGTAATCCCAGCACTTTGGGAGGCCAAGGTGGGCGAATCACTTGAGGTCAGGAGTTCAAGACCAGCCTGGCCAACATGATGAAACCCTGTTTCTACTAAAAATACAAAAATTAGCCAGGTGTGATGGTGTGTGCCTGTAATCCCAGCTACTCGGGAAGCTGAGGCATAAGAATCACTTGAACCCGGGGGTGGAAGTTGCAGTGAGCTGTCACACCACTGCACTCCAGTCTAAATGAAAGAGTGAGACTGTCTCAAAACACATTTCATAAAATTTGATTATATGTTAATAAAAATTAATTGTAACTTTTAAAAATACATTAAAGTAATTATCAAAGTTTTTTTCACAAACTGGTCTATTTCTTCTGGTTATATTTTAGTTGAAGCTTGAAACTTAAGTATATTATCTGAAATATACTATTTATTCTTTCCTTAAAAGACCAGATTTTGACATCTATTTATATCATCTATGGTCATGAGGTTTATAAATGTTCTGTTATCAAACAGCAAATTTTAGTTTTTAACTATAGGCAACTCATAAATATCCCTGGCAAATTTAAAGGAATTACACTTTTTTTCAGAGTAATTCTTCATTGCAAGAATAGTAAAGGAATTACTTAAATTACTTGCCTTAAACCTTTGGACACTGTGGCTTATTCTTCTATTATCATCTTGGCTTTAACTACTTATTGTTTATATCATCAACAAGGAAATGCACCATCGTTAACTATAGAATTAATTCTACTTTGTTATGAGTATTCTAGTATGGTGATGGATTCAATATATCAATATTTTAGTTAATTATTTACATCTATATTCATAATTTTGGGGGCTATTTCTATCAAGTTTTGGTATGCAAACCATGCTGGCTTCAAAAATTGGAGGTTTTCCATAATATTTTGTAATTATCTATGTATTAGGCCAATCCAAATACATGAAATTGTCAGTTCTTTGTAGATGAGAAAAATATCAATAGTCAAAAAATCACTCAGCCTTATGCGTTTTAAAACAGTATTTCTCCAACAACCTTTTCAATTTCTTCTATATTTGTTAGTCTTTCACTGTTTACTTACTTTTCTTGAGTTACTTGTGTTCATTCATATTTAGCCATAAACAGTTTTATCTGGACTTTCAAATTTATTGCCACTGAATCACAAATAATCTTCTCCTTAAAAGATTTTCTTTTTAATTTTGCCATGCCTGTTCTTATATTCCCTTTCTCATTTCTAAATTTATATATTTTACTTTTTTTCCTTTTTACTTAATCAGGCTTACTAATCTTTTCTAAGAACCCAGGCTTGGTCAGGTACAAGCCTGTAATCCCAGCACTTTGGGAGGCCAAGGTGGGCAGATCACTTGAGCCCAGAAGTTTGAGACCAGCCTGGGCAACATGGTGAAATCCCATCTCTACCAAAAATACCAAAAGCAGCCAGGCATGGTGGCACATGCAGGTAATCCCAGTTACTCTGGAGGCTTATGTGGGAGAATCACCTTAGCTCAGGGAGGTGGAGGCTGCAGTGAGTTGTGATGGTGTCACTGTATTCCCGGGTGACAGACTGAGACCCTGTCTCAAAACAAAACAAAACAAAAAACTTAAAAAAAATCTGTTTTGCAGTTTCAAAGTTTATCATCATTAAATCTCTGTTCCTACTTGTTTTTATTTTGTTGCTTTCTTTTTCAGTCTCTTTATTTGAATTTTAAAATCATATATTTTCAGTGTACCTGTTTTGAAAATAAGCAAATAATGTTTTAAACACTTGGGTGGGAGGGGGGGAAAAGAGGAAAAATAACATGTTTTCCTTGGTACTTTTCTTTGTCATTTGACTTCTTGCCAAAGTATAATCTTATCTTGCCTCTCTAGTTTGACAGAAAAGCAAAACAATAAGCATATTTTTTAATTTGTGATTTATTATCTCAGGTCCCACAGAAATTGTGGTGGGTAGGGAAGAAAACAATCTTTGTATCCCACATTTATTCAATAATCAACCCACTAAAATATCTGTCTCCAGTCAAACATCTCTGTCCCTCCCTGCCCCCATGAACACTGGCATCTATGCCCAATAATGGGTGGTTAATTTCTGGCTAAACTTGGATGTTGGAAACATTAGTGTAAATAAAATGAAAATCTATTTCAAAGTGATATTACAAATGTCACAAGGCTGTGAAGTGATGTTTCAAGAATTACTGAAAAAGCCTTTGACTAAAGAGAAATTCAAGAAGGCATATATGTAATACAGTAGGTGCTCCAAAAGAGAATGTTTTGAATACCAAAATATTTAGAGTCAACTTTGGGAATATTGATAAGGTATGAAGTCTGCAAATATTTTTGGAAAATCAGCACTTTTTGGTCATTTCAGGCAAATCAAATGTGAAGTGAAAGATGTCAAATCAGTCTCTTATATGTTGTTGGGTTTTTTTCTGGTGCCTACAAAAGCCAACACAATTCATTCTTTGTTCATTCAAAAAATTATGGCATACTTGACATATAACTCTATTTTGTTAAATATCAGATGATATGAATTTATTTGCATAACTGTTTATATTCAAAACTTATGTATTTACTATAAAATTTGTTTTCACTATAAACATATTCAATTTAATAAAGTTTTCATGTACAAATTATCCCATAATTAAACTTAGCAATATTCCCAGAAAATTTAGCAACATTCCCGGAAACCAGGTGAAAACCATTTTTTCCTTCTTCATACAGTAGAATAAAAAGTAAAAAGGAATGAAGAGAGCAAACATCAAGAAATAATTTAACTGCTTCCTAGTCCCTCCCCACTAGGCCTTTCTCACATTGCTTTATTACTAGTTTTTAGTTGAGTTCTGAAGACAATGGGCAAAAAACCCTGTAATACCGTATCAGGAACGTAGCTCCTGGAGCAAGTTTGCCTTAATTCATGTCTCACATTCACTATTTACTGACCGCATAGTGTTGGGCAAGTTAACCACTCCCTATGCATCCTCATCTGTAAAATGAAGACCATACTGACTGCATTTGCTCCTTATGGCATTATTACAAGGATTAAGTGAGTTAAAATATGTAAAGTTATTAAATCAGTGCCTGGTATGTAGTGATAAGTTTCCAGTAAATTTAGCTGCTGTTTTAATTCATATATTCATGTTCAAATGCCAAGTATAAAAGCACATACCTTTAATTGTGTAGTATCATTAATTATCTTTGGTTGCCTGTGAGTGGTTTCATTGGAATAGATAAATGAGAGTTAACTGTAATAGTTCCTCAGGAGTTTTATCATATTTTTTTTTACCAAGTAGAAAAATTAATACTAAACAACACTACATTTTCAATTATTTAATTTGGTTATAACAATAGATGACAACTTGATCTTGAAAATAAAGATTATATTCCATAAAAAGATTATAAATAAATATTTTTCTATTTCAACAACAGCATCACTAATATTTTTCAATCTGTTGTTTTCTAATATAAAACAACTTAGTTTTATATTAGAAGAAACATAATTCCAAAGAACAGTGGAAATATCTGGTAAAATGATATTATCTTACTCTCTCTGTACTAAGAGAAGACAGTAAAATCTTAGGGATACATGTGATCCTTTGCTATTAAGTATAAAAATACCATGTAATGGAAGGATGAGGACAGAAAAGAACAGTATGGAAACATCAGAATTCAACTGTTTTCCAGGTGTATAATAAAAATGGCAAATATGTTTGCACCAGCGTGGACAATTCTATTCCTTCTGTCTTTTTCCATCCCTTCTACTTATTGTTTTATTCAAATACATTAGTTACAGCAACACTGAAGCTATAAATTGCTTTTAAAATCTAGGTTTTATTTTGCTAGATGTCGTATTGCTATACCAAATCTATTTGACTGTCTCTGAAAATGTTTTGATTGATTATTTTAAAACACACCCTAATAACTTGTTTCAGAGGCTCTAGATTCTCTCTGGAATTTTTTTAAATATATGCTTGCTTTCCCCCACAAGCCTGTTTTTTTTACAATTCCCAGGGCTACAAGTATAACATTCTGACTGGTTACAAATTAAAACTATTCACCCATACATTTGGCAAATACTTAATAGTGACCTATGTGCCAGACACAACAGTCACAGTCTGCCCTCATTGAGGTTAGTTAAGTAAATAATTAAATAAATAAATACATAGTTACAAACTGCTACAAATGAGAAGGAAGATTTTCTAATTAAATTCAGAAGGTCAGGAAAGGCTTCTCCAAATCTGAGAAAGCTATTGCAATAGTTTATGCAAGAGATGATGAATTGGCCTTGGATGGTACCTATGTAATGGAGAGAAGGCAGCAGGTTTGGATTTATTTCACAAGTAGAATAATAGGATTCTGATAGTTTGCAAAGAGGGATGAGAAAGAGGAAAGAACTGAAGATGACTCAAAGGTTATGACATATACAACTTTTTGGATGAAGGCGCCATTTACTGAACTGGGGAAAATTGAAAGAGAAGTAGGTTTTCAAGGGGATTACATAAAGTTCAATTTGGGATATGTTTACTACAAGATGTTTGTAAGGCATTTATAATGAAATGTCAAATGAGGATTTAGATATAACAGGCCTAAATCTCAGAAGAAAGCCATGGGCAAGATCAAGTTGAGCTGTTGGGATTTAAACACATTAAAAGCCTCAGAAGTAAATGAGGTTGCCTAAGACAAAAGTGTTAAGAAGAGAGGAAGGCTTACAACTAAGTCCCAATTAATTTGAACATTTAGAGATCGGATAGGGATGGTCAAAAATGTCTAATTTGACTAAGAAATCAAATAAAACACTATTAAGTAGGAGTTATTATCCCCATTTTCCAAAGGAGAAAACCTATGTTTAAAGAGGTTAAGTAACTTACCCAGTTGACACAGCAAGTAAGTCATCCCAACACCAGATGCAAACTAGGTATGTGTGGTACCAAAACTTTATTCATTTCCTGTGCCATATTGTCAGACATACTACTACTCTGAAATTACTGCTTTTCCATCTGCTAATTTAGGGCTATATCTAACACGTTCTTCTATCAATGTAGACATTTCTCTGTTCCCTAAAATATATTCATACTACAAGTTTAGTCACTAATAAAAATACATCAGTAGAATGCATAGTTGTATGCCCTATTTTTGTAAATGAATAATAAATAATTTTTCTTTGAGAAAATTAAAGACTTAGCCCCATACTCCCTTGCAGTGTGGACTTAAATAAGTCATTAATTTCTTTGAGCTACAGATTCCTCATCTATAAAATAAGCAAAAGAATACCCATCTCACAGGATTGCTGAACATTAAATGAAATGACACATATTAAAATGGTTGTAAACTGAAAAGTGTTTTACAAGTAGCTGTTTTTATTAGTATTATTATTTTCATTTCCAAGGTCATTATAGGCTGCTTCTACCAAAACACTAAAGTTTTCTAATCCCACAATTCATCTCTTTAAAACAGTATTATAACATGATATAAATATAAAATAGTTTACCTACAGTTAAAGAAGGTACATTCGATTCAATATTTAAAACCAAATGAGCAATCATCAAAACTAATATAATTTCTAGCTGTTATATGCTTTCACCTAAACAACTTTTTAAACTTTTCTGTGACATTTGCCACTTTTATCCCTTAAAATAAATAATTTTCACATAATTATAATAGTTTTACCCAACATTATTTTATATGGCCATACCATTCTATGTGTCTAGATATCTTATGTTTATTACAATGAATGCACAGTGTTTCATAGAGATAAAACCATAAATTATTAATTAGGCCTGACCTACAATTGAAAATTTAAAGTATTTTCAGAACACTATTTGGACATTTGATTATATTAAAGAATTACTTAATTCTTAATTATTTACCTGTGATAACTTATGTGTTTTAAATGAGTCATTTTTTAAGATTCACAATGAATGACTCATGTACAAAATGATATAAAGTCTGGGGTTTGCTTCAAGCTAATGATGGGGGAAGATGAGTGGGTGGAGAGATACATGAAACATGAGGCCAGGAGTCTATAATTATTGAAGCTTAGTAACGGGAACACAGAGGTTCATTATCCTCTTTCTGGTCTTTGTATATGTTTGAAAATTTTCATAATAAAAACATTTTTAAATGAGGAGGCTAAATGTCCACTAAGAAAAAAAAAAACACTAAACTAATCTAAAGCTTAGGTGCAAACCAGAGCAATGCTTTTCAAAATGTGGTTGAATGACTACATGCCTCCTCACAATCAGTTGCAGGACTTACTACAAAATACAAGTCTCCTGGAAATCTAGAACTTCAGGAGATGAAGCTTATGAATCTAATGGGGAACTTCAACTACAGACTGGATTTTGAGAGCTACTCTTTTATACCTAAAGCACTTGGGGGAAAAGAAGCCTTTCTAGGCAACATTTAAGACTGTGTTCTTAGAGATGACCTGAGTCCTCAATTATAGAAGAGAAGTTTAATAACTTTTGTTTTGAGTATTCTGTATCCAAGGGAGTTGCAATATTAGTTTGTGTTTCTTCTTTCATCCCAGCTATGTTTAAGTAATCCTTTAGGAAGCTTCATGTCACTCTTATAATTCAGGTAAGGTACTAATGATTAGGCTTATTTTACAGAAAAGAAAATGGAGGCACAGAGTTTCTGGAACTTGCTCAAAGTTACACAATGAATTAGGGCTATCTTGGATTTAGAAGTTATAATTTCACATTTTTAGACTAGAATGTACTTCTTCTAGGGTATGGAATAACTTCCACTTTGAAGAGGGATCAAAGGGATATTATAGAATTGTTGATACTGTTGCATTTTGTTTTTGTTTATCAATAAGGATTAAGTTAACTTTTTATGAGTATTTTTATTAGAAATTATAATTTTAGAATTAAAAACAGCAAAGCATAAACCGTAAAGTAAAAAATGAGATAGTGTAGAGTTCAGAAACCCTTATCACTGTAAGAGAGCTTATCACTCCAAAAAAGGCTATAAAAGATAATACTGGGCCAGACGAGGTGGCTCACACCTATAATTCCAGCACTTTAGGAGGCCAAAGCAGACAGATCACTTGAGGTCAGGAGTTCAAGACAAGCCTGGACAATATGGCAAAACCTCGTCTCTATTAAAAATACAAAAAATTAGCCGAGCGTGGTGGCACTTGCCTGTAATCTCAGCTACTCAGGAGGCTGAGGCAGGAGAATTGCTTGAACCTGGGAGGTGGAGGTTGCAGTGAGCTGAGATTCTGCCACTGTACTCCATCCAGCCTGGGCAATGCAGGAAGACTCCATCTAAAAAAAAAAAAACAGCCCAAGCAAACAAACAAACAAACAAAAACAACAATAGCAACAAAGATTATACTGACTTCAGATAGCTGGGTTCAGGTGGATTTAATTCCCAGCAAGAGTATCCCTTTCCTATGGATTCCTTTCTGGTTCTTCCTCTAATAGGTAACCTTCCTTGTATATAACAAGGGATATAATAGTCTGGTTTAGGAAATGCTTAGAAAATTCATAAAATATTTTACGACCTTCAAGAAAGTAAAATTTATGAATGAAATGACAGAATTCTTGAATGGAATAAATGGGAAAAAAATGGTCCAGGGTCTTGTGAGTCTTGTGGTAAAAATGTTCAAACCTGGGTAACTAAGTTTTCTCTAGTTTCACTAGATTCTTTAAACCATGTATCTTGTGGGAAAAAAAAACAAACCGAACCAGTTATTGATTTGAATTCACAGGGTACTCTACCTACTTGTGTTTTGTCTTCACTAACTTGACTCCAAAATCATAACTAGTTCAAATAACAGTACTAGTGGTACAATAATATTTTCTGGTTCTTGGAACAAAACAGTCTGCCAAGTTCTAAATGCTCAACTTCCCTCCTACCCTTTCACTTCCTCCCCTCCCCCTGCTCCCTTTATACATTCCTCCTTCTGCAAAAGCCCTCCTGTGACCTTTCTTTCAAGAGGTTTCAATCACAGTGGCAGCCACACCTATGATTATAACACTAAACCAGCAGGAAGTATGGCTTTAAGAATTTAAATCTCAACTTCCATTAGAAAATAATCAGAAACGCAGATACACAAACATGTGTTGTTTTGTTCTGTTTTTTTTTTTTTTTTTTTTTTTTTTGAGACGGAGTTTCGCTCGTTACCCAGGCTGGAGTGCAATGGCGCGATCTCGGCTCACTGCAACCTCCACCTCCTGGGTTCAGGCAATTCTCCTGCCTCAGCCTCCTGGGTAGCTGGGATTACAGGCACGAGCCACCATGCCCAGCTAATTTTTTGTATTAGTAGAGACGGGGTTTCACCATGTTGACCAGGATGGTCTCGATCCCTTGACCTCGTGATCCACCCGCCTCGGCCTCCCAAAGTGCTGGGATTACAGGCTTGAGCCACCGCGCCCGGCCGTTTTGTTCTGTTTTACTGGGACAAGCCAACAACCATGGCATAGCAGTGGTTTTACAACAAAAACAACTGAACCTACAAGCAAACACAGGTGAATGGAGCTAACTTGCTTCTTTCACTATCGTAACAGAAGTAGCATTTTTCTAATTGTTAAGACCCCAACACACAGTTACTTGTGATCATAAACAGACATCAATTAATCATTTTGTAAAACTTCATTATTGCTAACGATCAGAAGTAAGGTAAAAACACCTCAGCTATGAAGAGCTCTGCACTATAGTGAAGGCATTGTGTGAAGAAATACATCATCTGAATACATAAACAATTATTGCTAATATGTCACTTAGGTTTTGTCTCTATTGCTTCACTCAGGTGGAAATACTTATGTTTTGTAAAGCATCTCAATTCAAATTCAGTAACAATAAATCCCTCATCATTATTTGCAACTCCTCGGATAGTAAACATTTCACAACTATTTTATTTAAAGGGACCAGCCACGTACTGTGACCTAAATAATAGACGATTACATTTAATTTTGTTTCTTCAATAATGTAGACCAAAATATTTCGAGCATGTCCTCAGTGTTTGGGAAAGAGGTGGACAGTGGCGCCCACATGGAAGAGTTCTAGAAGAAGCCAAGATAATTTTGATTAACCTGCTTTACAGCTGTCTGACATGTAAAGATACAACAGGCACGGGCGGTATATAAAGCATCTTTCACTGGTGTCATTCACAAGCCACACTGACCTCTAGGTTGTAAAACAGAACTACCAACAATGAAATCTTTAAATCCAACTGGCAGGAGAGCAGAGCTGTGACTGAGATGAGGCACGTGAGGCGCCTGGGGCGGAAAATCTGAAGAGGCACTTACTGCAGGACTCTGAGAGTCGGTGCATCTTCAAACTTTGCACCCTGCCTCACTCGCCACATCCTAACTTTCTGCCCTGCACAAAACCCCAAAGCGAAGTTGGCGGCAAGAGTCAGGGAGGCCTGATGTCCACATTCCACAGCTTTGACGCAAAGCTTGAGAACCAGCCTTATCGCAAGTAAAAAGGATTTACTCATCTCTACACCAGTTCTTGGAGACTGCCATTTCCCTCGGGACCAGCCTGGTGTGCCTTGTTAGGACAACAAAGCGTTCTCCCCTCATTCTCCCCACAAAGAGTTTCCGATAAGGATCCGGTAGTTCCTCTCCCAGATCCTAGAGCCCTGCTGGAGAACAGCAGTCCAGTATCTCAGGCCCTGTCCCCTTCTGACAGAATTCTTGCTACAGATCACCTATTTAGACTGTGATATTACCTCTGCCTTGACTTCACCCCTTGGTCTTACAGCCTACCTTACTTCCCCCTCCCCACCCCTGCAATTCCCAGTACTGTCTGCTTGCTGAGACTTCCCTTTGGTCTGCTAGTCTACGCTTCCTAGAAGAGTCTGTAGTTGAGTCTGTCTCCTTTCGAATGGCTCCCAGTTTGTCCTACACATCAGAGTTGACAGAACCATCCAATCCCTGTGACAACCAACAGTACCTCCACACATTTTTAAAAGCATCCGCTAGGGAAACCCCTAGCTCTGCTGAGACTCACTGGAAGAGAAGACACAGCTTCTAGCTGTACGGTGGGCTGCAGATGGGCAGTCCTGAGCCAGTTAGACACGACACCTGGTACCAGCTAACCCTAAAGCTGACTTCAAGCAATGCAGGAGTTAGAGCAGCTGAGGGCGGAAATAGAAGCAAATAGGTAAATATTCCAAAAATAAGATAAAGTGTGAAAGCATTTTAAGACAGTGTAACATAATATTAAAATGATTATCACCACTTTGCTGAGTACTATGTTGTCTTGGGCAGCCCCTGCTGTGAATAAACAAAAACGTCAGAACCTGGCAGAGCCATAAGCAACAGCCCACTTCCCAAAACGGGGTGAGCAGCTATAGACCAATCAGCGGTGTCGGGTGTTTCCGGCTACTCAGTATGGACAGGATTGTGAGTCAGAACCAGTCCCAACTTTAACCAGAGCTTCCACTCTGCCAGACACTACAATAGAAGTTGGGGTACAAAGACCAATATGCTGGAATGCTCAGTCTCTTCAGCTTTACAGATAAGCCTCACTATTACCTCTAAACAAAGTGGAAGCCAGGGCTGGCAGCGCACACCAGGAATCCCAGCACTTTGGAAGGCTGAGGTGGGCAGACAGCTTGAAGCCAGGAGTTTGAGATCAGCCTGGCCAACATGGTGAAACCTCCATCTCTACTAAAAATACGAAAATTAGCTGGGCACGGTGACACAAACTTGTAATCCCGGTACTCGGGAGGCTGAGGCAGGAGAATCGCTTAAGCACAGAAGGCAGAGAGGTTGCAGTGAGCCGAGATCGCAACATTCACTGCACTCCAGCCGGGGCAACAGAGAAAAACTCTGTCTCAGAACAACAACAGCAAGTGAAGTGATACTTCACTTTAGAATTCTCTTTTTCCTAAACTTGGATTCCTAAAACGTTTCTAAGCTAGCAGTTTTGTAAAATCTTTTTTTTCTTAAAAATCTAGCACATTTAAAGTATTGGAAATTCTAGGCTTTAAAAAATATTGGGATTATACCAGTGCCTATTTATCTCTATAAACTAGTCAGAACAGAGGCCCTCTAACTAGAGACATTAGAGTAGAATTTATTAACACACCTCAGAAGTAGGAAAATAGTTTACATTCACACAGTGAGACATAAAGCCTGTTCTAAATTATAGACACACGACACAGAGAGGTTATTGCTTCTGTTTTACAACTTCAATCTCAGGTCAAAAGTAAACACAAAACCACAAAAATTCACCAGCACTTCTGCTTGAGCTGCCTTTGTGTTAAAACAGGCCGGGTGTGGTGACTCACACCTGTGATCCAGCACTTTGGGAGGCTGAGGCAGGCAGTTCACCAGGTCAGGAGTTCAAGACCAGTCTGACCAACATGGCGAAACCCTGTCTCTACTAAAAATACAGAAATTAGCCAGGCGTGGGGGCATGCGCCTGTATTCTCAGCTACTCAGGAGACTGAGACAGAAGAATAGCTTGAACCCGGGAGGCAGAGGTTGCAGTGAGCCGAGATCTCAGCACTGCACTCCAGCCTGAGTAACAAAGCAAGACTCCATCTCAAAAACAGCAAAAACAGACAAAACAAAACCTCACCAGCCCACATCTCAAATAGCTGTCCTCCTTCCCTCTCAGTGGACACAAAAGTAATTAATTAATTTGAGCTCACAAATGATAAACAAAAAGACTTACAAACTGGCTTCTTTATCACTTCTCTTTATTTATTTATTTATTTATTTGAACCTCTGGCCTCAAGCAATCCTCCCACGTCAGCCCCGAGTGGCTGAGATTACAGGTTTGGGCCACTGCACCTATCTACCTCTCTACCAATGGAGACTAGACGTCCATCATCCAACAGATATCACCAAATAGTTAGACCACAAAACCAAACTCCCAATCATTGCTGCTATCAATGTATCTGTAATGTATAAGTTATACCTGAATAACGAATCGGGAATGTACAAATCAGAAACAAAAACAAAATTTTAAAAAATCAATAAAAAGGAAAAAAGTATATATAACCACTTGGTATTTCTCTAAGAGCAAATAAAAAACATGCCTCAGTTTGAACAATCTGTGATGTATACATTTCTTTGGCCAGACAGTTTGATTCATCACATAAGTCCACTTGGGCATCTCTGTGGAATCTTAAGATTTCCAATATTATAGTGTAATGCTCAAAAATATAAAATCATGTCTCTAATGTGAACATAAAATGAATATATGTCAAAGTTTTATTCAACTAATTAGTTAATGAGGGAACTGATAAGACTTTAAAACCAGTACAGAATATTAGAGAAGCTAGGTGTATATCAATAAAGAAATAAGATAGAATTGTCAAGTTAGATACAACACTGACTAATGTGTTACAGAACAATAAATCATAACCTGTGTTGGTATCTGGTACACCAAAAAAAATTATTTGCATCCCTACCAGACCAAAATTCCTACCAAAGTTAACCTTTGTCCCTACAGAATTGTAAAACAGCCCAGTCAATATAATAAGGTCCACAGCAGCACTGAAAAAAAAAAAAAACCAGTAAATCTCTTTTGCCTATTTCCAAGTTTTAGTCATTTTTTCCACAGAAATGAGATATTGCAAACATTGCATGGGACATAGATGTACTAAAAAACTATTAATTCATCTGAAATTCATGCTGCATTTTATCCGGCAACCCTAACCACGAGTTAACCAAAACTTTACCAAGTTTGTACAGTTCTGTTGCCAACATAGTATCTCTTAAATCTGTTCCTCAGCTTCATCTTTCCGTAGATAATAAATAATGTATTTAAAGTGCTACTTCTATTGCACGACTATTCTTTATATTTACCACTGGAGGGCGCACATAACTCGTAATATACTGGATAAGAGGTCGTGAAGAAATCACCTGAGCGTTTCTGCATCCCAACCACTAGAGGGCAGTACAGGAACATCAGATTTTGCAACCGGATGGTTGACGCGCGCCCTGAGCAGCCATGCGCAGGCGCAAAACTGCTCCCCAGGCCAGACCCGGCCTGCGCATGCGTTTAAGTGAGCGCGCAGACTCTATTGTTAACACTCGCGGGAAAAGGGTGCGCGCGGCTGGAAGCGCGCATGCGCCTTGGCTGCTCCTATAGGCTCCTGCAGCGCTGAGCATCCCGCCTGTCTGGTGCTGGGTGGAAATGCCCAACCGAGGGACGCCCCCAGAAGACAGCTCTGTGCTGATCCCCACCGACAATTCGACCCCACACAAAGAGGATCTTAGCAGCAAGGTGAGGGTGAGACGCGACGAAAGGCTCCTGAACTCGGGACCGGGCGCCACTGGACCCTGAAGTTGGTCCGCTGGGGGCAGCTTGGGGCCTGCCCGGGCCTCGGCTTTCCCCTGCTACTTTGCTCTTTTTGTTCTTAGCACTTGACAACCACGGTTAGTTATTTTCTGAAAACAGTTGCGATAAAGGAGATCTTGAAATTTGTCCCGAGATTGGACCCTCCGGTGGCAGTGGGGCGGAGTTTTGGTTCAAGGTTGTCCTCCCTAGTCTTTTTGAACTTTTGGAAATACCGCCCACCCCACATCTGTTCCATCGCAGATATTCTCCATCCAGTTACCCGTGCCAGCCACCCGGGGTCCATCCTTGACTCCCCTCACGGAGGCTTATCAGTTCTACCTGTGAGGGTCATCTCAAATATGTCCCTTTATCACCGTCAACACTCTCAGCATCCCAAATAAGCCACCGTCATTTGCCGTCGGGACCTCCCCGCCACCCCCGCCGCAAAAGAGGAAGCCAATATAATATAAACCTTAACTGCCACAAACAGACAAAACCTTTAAAGATAAATGGGGGTGGGTGGTGAGGAGGGATAAAGTGGGGAGAAATGCCAGATATAGTTGTTGGGGAATGGAGGCAGCAAACTACTTTGCCATGTATGTAACTATGTAACAATCCTGCATGATCTGCACATGTACCCCAGAACCTAAAGTACAATTTAAAAATATATATATTACTCTTTAGAAAATACATCTTTATTGACAAGTTTGAGGAGTAACTGCCCCCTGCAATATAATAGGTCAGCACTTTTTTTGGTTCAAATTTTATTGCATATTAGAAATCTCCTGAGGAGATTTTTTCCCCAATAGTTTTTAGGGAATAGGTGGTTTTTGGTTACAAGGATACGTTACTTAGTGGTGATTTCTTAGATTTTGGTGTACCTGTCACCCAAAAAGTGTTTAAAAAAAAAAAGATAAACGGGGGTGGGGAGGGTTATAGCCCTTCAGGTATTACACGTCCTAGATTCTACTTTGGTTCTGTCCCAAACTTACAGTGACATCTTGGGCAAGTCTCTTTAATCTTTCTGTATCGGTTACCTTCTTTGAAGTAAAGTGAAATGTAACACCTGTCATTCCTAAAATGGGAAAGCCCTGTACAAATGTAAGTCTCAAAGAATGTTTACAAATTCGGTCTTGGAATTCAGCCTCATTACTGCAGCTCTGCCAATGCGGAGACCGAAAGGTGCACACTCATGGGGATGGGGGCTGAATTTTCAAAAGACATACAGCCCATTCTGATTACACCATAACAAGCCACTTATGCGTACTGATGGATACAGATCCCTGAGGCGCGTGAGGTAGCACAAATATTGTAAAAGCTGCTTTTAGAGGCACTTGCGACACTATGTAGTGAGTCATGTTCACAAAATAAAGAGTTAAAAAGAAACTTAGTTTTCACTTAGTTGAGCCCTCACCTACAAATAATTAAAGCCACAGCCAGAACAGATGCCCAGGCCTGTAGTCCCAGCTACTCTAGGAGGTTAAGGTGGGAGAATCACCTGAGCTCAGGAAGGTCAAGGCTGCACTGGGCCTTGATGGCGCCACTGCATTCCAGCTTGGGCGAAAGAGCAAGACCCTGTTTCACAAAAACAGAAGAAGCCTAGTTCAACAGTGCCAGCTCTATGCTAATCATTGAGATAAAAAGAGGGAAAAATACAAAGATGGAACGTGATAGGTCTTACTGTCCCCAAATAGGGCATTGCTTGATTTGAATGTTTGACTACACCACTTAGTACACAAAGTCATGAAAATGTTGAAAAAAGTAACCCACCTCTCATTCTATTTGCCTTTTTTTTAAAAAAAAATCTAAATTACATCTTAATTGAAAGACTGAAACAGCTTTTGGTGTATATCATATATTTTTAATAAAGGTATAAACGTCATTTAGTAACTGTAGTCCTTGGCGTGATTGCTGGATACCAACACCAAATCCCCTATCTGGACGTAATGGTTTAGCTAACATTTTGCAAATGTAATCACTGTTTTTTCTCCTCCAGCTTTTCCCAAACTGTACCCCTACACAGACTGCTGTTGAAAATAATCTGTATATTCATGAACTGCTCGTTTGGAAAATCAGTACATCATAGCCCCTTATCCCATCTTTAATTTTAAAACAACCCCATAAGGGATTCTCATTAAGCATACTTTGAAAACATCTAACTTAAGGAGTTTTGTTTTTTTTTTTTCATTATTTCAATAGATTAAAGAACAAAAAATTGTTGTGGATGAACTTTCTAACCTTAAGAAGAATAGGGTGAGTTATTATAGGAATTCTGAATAATATATGGGAGGTTTATTTAACTATATGTTAAAATTATAAGAATTATATATAAGATATAATCATACTTTAATAAAATTTATAGTATTTCAGCATCTTTTTAGTTAAATTGCAAGTGCCTAGATTCTTTTTTTAAATGGATAGATCTCATGGTTGAAGATGTCTTTTTTCTATCATATGCCATTCACATTGCCTTTGCAACAAATGATTCTAGTTGTACTTTGGTATCTTGGAGCTGTAATCACTAATGATGTTTA
This sequence comes from Aotus nancymaae, assembly GCF_030222135.1. NCBI lineage: Eukaryota > Metazoa > Chordata > Mammalia > Primates > Aotidae > Aotus > Aotus nancymaae. The sequence goes on along the minus strand of NW_026988419.1, from coordinate 43,426,072 downwards.
TTTTATACTTGAATTTGGTGTTTTCTTTTGATATACATGAACTTTGTATTGAGATGAGAAGAAACTTTTAAATGAATGTGGATAATTAATGAACAAAAAAGGGTACATTGCTTCCCCTCCCTCTAAAAAATTTTTACATAGATGTTTCAAAATGTGTAAATGGTTATTTAATGTCATTTCCATTAATATAAACAAGCAAGCTACTGCTTTGTATATAATTATAGTGTCAAATTACATTTTAAAGTTCAAGAAGAAATGAGTTTGAGCTCTTAAAAGCATTTTAAAGATTATTTAATAACTGGCAGGTGAGATATTTCTCATATTGTCACTTATGGAATATTAGAAGTTGAGGCACATACAAAAATTAGCTGGGCACATCTCTGTAATCCCAGCTACTTAGGAGGCCGAGGCACAAGAATCGCTTGAACCTGGGAGGCAGCGGTTGCCATGAGCCAAGATCACGCTACTGCACTCCAGCGTAGGTGACAGAGCAGGACTCCATCTCAAAAAAAAAAAAAAGTCCAGGCACAATTAATACAAACTTTCTCTAGAGGCCAAATTGGCAGAAAATCTCAACAACTCAAAACTAAACACTTTGACTCAGCAGTTCCATTTGTAGTAATTGATACTTTGGAGAGAATCACGGGAGTGCACAAAGATTTGATTACGAAGATATTCATCACAACATTGATTTACAGTAGTAAAGAGTTGGTAACACCTTAAATGTCTAGTATTTGAAAGCTGAGCAAATAAACTGTCATATGTTATACCTATATAGCAGGAAGTATAATTTGGTTGCCATAGCTTGTTTTGGCATTTTAGTGTTCCTGTAAAAGAACACTTAAGAAAAAATGTTCTCAATGTATTGCTCATTGATAAAAGCACAAATCTGCAGGCATAGTAAGAACCTTTTCTGTTAAAATGGTATGTGGAGAGAAAATAGTTTCATTTCAGTAGTAGCAATTTCTGATGTTAGGGTGATGGGTGACTTGTCTTTTTGTTTATCTGTATTTGCTAAAGTATTGTGCTGAATATATGTTACTGACGTTCAAGAATTAGTGATAATAGGGTTAAGGATTTTAACATCTACTTTTTAGATCAAAACTTGATATTAGCCTAAATTATGTTTTGCAGAAAGTGTATAGGCAACAACAGAACAGCAATATATTCTTTCTTGCAGACCGAACAGAAATGCTGTCTGAGAGTAAAAGTAAGTTTTTTTTTGGCGGGCGGGGGGGTGGGGTTTGGGAGGGGTGCCTAAATTATACTCATCTGAATGTTAAAATATATATCTAAAGAATAATGCAGCAATTTGGTTTTCTTCGAGTTAGCCTTCAAAGATGAGTCAACAGTTTTAAAAATATATGTATCATAATATGTGTTAGAAAGCAATAGTTATTAGCATGTGCTTTAGAGTCTCAAACAGGTCTAAGTATGACAGACTATTACCATCTTCTATGTTTGTGACTTCATGTGAAATACTTTAAGCCTCCAAGGTATTGTGGGATCTAAATAAAATGCTATATATAAAGTGCTTAGCCAAGTGCTTGGGCCAAAATGAGCACTCAGCAAACAGAAGCTATTTTTCTAAAAGATAAATATATTTTTTATTAGTAGCCTGTTGTTACTTATTATTGGCACTGGCACAGTGCGTGTGTTTATGTGATTTGATTTTGGTAAACAAACTTGTATTGCCCTATGAATTACTAGGTAAAAGTTCAAAAATTTTTATTTTATTTAATATTTATTCTCCTTCCCTGCAACAGATATATTAGATGAACTGAAAAAAGAATACCAAGAAATAGAAAACTTAGAGAAGACCAAAATCAAGAAATAGTCAACCTGATTTCACATAGCAATGTGTGGCATTTGTTGTTCTGTAAACTTTTCTGCTGAGCATTTCAGTCAAGATTTAAAAGAGGACTTACTGTATAATCTTAAACAGCGGGGACCCAATAGTAGTAAACAATTGTTGAAGTCTGATGTTAACTATCAGTGTTTATTTTCTGGTCATGTCCTCCACTTGAGGGGTGTTTTGACTATCCAGCCTGTGGAAGATGAAAGAGGCAATGTGTTTCTATGGAATGGAGAAGTTTTTAGTGGAATAAAGGTTGAAGTTGAAGAGAATGACACTCAAATTATGTTTAATTATCTTACCTCCTGTAAGAATGAATCTGAGATTTTGTCACTCTTCTCAGAAGTGCAAGGTCCCTGGTCATTTATATACTATCAAGCATCTAGTCATTATTTATGGTTTGGTAGGGATTTTTTTGGTCGCCGTAGCTTGCTTTGGCATTTTAGTAATTTGGGCAAGAGTTTCTGCCTCTCTTCAGTTGGCACCCAAACATCTGGAGAGACAAATCAGTGGCAAGAAGTTCCAGCATCTGGACTTTTCAGAATTGATCTTAAGTCTACTGCCATTTCCAGATGCATTATTTTACAACTGTATCCTTGGAAATATATTTCTAGGGAGAATATTATTGAAGGAAATGTTAATAGCCTGAGTCAAATTTCAGCAGACTTACCAGCATTTGTATCAGTGGTAGCAAATGAAGCCAAACTATATCTTGAAAAACCGGTTGTTCCTTTAAATATGATGTTGCCAAAAACTGAATTGGATACTCACTGCAGTAATACTTCCAATGTGCCACTTACGAGAGAGACACTTCAAGTCTTTCTTACCGATGTACACATGAAGGAAATAATTCAGCAGTTCATTGATGTCCTGAGTATCGCAGTCAAGAAACGTGTCATGTGTTTACCTAGGGATGAAAACCTGACAGCAAATGAAGTTTTGAAAACGTGTGATAGGAAAGCAAATGTTGCCATTCTGTTTTCTGGGGGCATTGATTCCATGGTTATTGCAACCCTTGCTGACCGTCATATTCCTTTAAATGAACCAATTGATCTTCTTAATGTAGCTTTCATAGCTGAAGAAAAGACCATGCCGACTAGCTTTAACAAAGAAAAGAATAAACAGAAAAATAAATGTGAAATACCTTCTAAAGAATCCTCTAAAGATGTTGCTGCTGCTGCTGATGGCAGTCCTGATAAACATGTCAATGTGCCAGATCGAATCACAGGAAGAGCAGGACTAAAGGAACTACAAGCTGTTAGCCCTTCCCGAATTTGGAATTTTGTTGAAGTTAATGTTTCTATGGAAGAACTGCAGAAATTAAGAAGAACTCGGATATGTCACTTAATTTGGCCGTTGGATACAGTTTTGGATGATAGTATTGGCTGTGCAGTCTGGTTTGCTTCTAGAGGAATTGGTCAGTTAGTGGCCCAGGATGGAGTGAAATTGTATCAGAGCAATGCAAAGGTATGACACAGTATTTCTTCTCATAAGAATTTCTGAGACCTATTTTTGACCCTCAAAGCATTTAGTATTTTGATTGTAAGAATATAGCATATTTTAGTTGCATTTAAGCTACAACACAACATATATGACTTCTTTAGAATTGGATATATTTTACTTTTTCTGGTTTTTCTCCAAAAGTGTTATCTTTAGGTTTGTAATTTTTTAAGCTTTTCTTTTATTTTCTTTACTGTGTAGTTGATAACATTTTTATATGGATTTCTTTAAACCACTTAGGTAGTTCTCACTGGAATTGGTGCAGATGAGCAACTTGCAGGTTATTCTCGTCATCGTGTTCGCTTTCAGTCACATGGTCTGGAAGGATTGAATAAGGAAATAATGATGGAACTGGGTCGAATTTCTTCTAGAAATCTTGGTCGTGATGACAGAGTTATTGGTGATCATGGAAAAGAAGCAAGGTAATTCTAATCATTTGAGTGCTGTTATGATATTTTTATAAAAAACAACAGAGTGTAAATGGAGACTTGTAAGTTTATTTTCTCTTGGAGATTATTCAGATGAGTAACAGTAGCAGCAATAATAGCTTGGCTCTATATTATAAACACAGAAAAGAGCTGGGAAGAGCTAGGAGAGCAGTTGTTTTCTAAAACTCATTCTCTAAGAAATGTCTTTTCAGCAATTTTCAAAGGTGACATAATTACATGATTGTTTTTAAGACTACAGTGAAAAAGACTGTCAAAGTAGGCCAGGCATAGTGGCTCACATCTGTAATACCAGCACTTTGGGAGGCTGAGGTGGGCAGATCACCTGAGGTCAGGAGTTCAAGACCAGCCTGGTCAACATGGTGAAACCCTGCCTCTACTAAAAATAAAAAAAAATTATTTGGGTGTGGTGGTGTGTGCCCATAGCTCCAGCTACTCAGGAGGCTGAGAATGACTTGACCCCGAGAGGTGGAGGTTGCAGTGAGCTGAGATTGTGTCACTGCCCTTCAGCCTGGGCAATAGTGCAAGACTCTGTCTCCACAAAGAAAAAAAAAAAAAAAAGACTGTCAAAGTACAACTGAGATGTGAAATACTAAGAGAAGGTATTTAGAGGGTTTTGTTCAGTTTTAAGTGTTTGCTTTCCTCCCAGTAAGGGCATAAGCTACCCCTGCAACCTTTTTTCTTCAATGTTATAGAAACTGGCCTTGTCTCTATAGACATTTTATGTATAGATCCATACTGATTTGAAGGTAGTCCTTAAACTGGATATTCCTCTGCCACATGTTTTTTGAACACAATTTAGTCACATACTGCAGATTACCTAAAACCTTCAAAGAGACCAAGGCACTTTCATGTATGTATTCTTGCTTTTCAGGTTTGTTTTTACCTGTATCCTATTTCTGGTGGTAGTGAACAAATGCAATATTTAAATAGAACTTTCTAAAACCTTAAGGATAAAGGAAGATGTGACATTTAAAGAGCAAAAATCCATTCAAGTAGGCTAATTTATTAAGTGGTAGTTTATTACAAGGGTACAAGCATCCAAGAACAGGAAGTCAAGTAAGCTTCATACTACACTTTCTCTCTCTCTCTCTGAGACTTCATTGTTTCTTGTCTCTACCTTAGTCTTTTCCTCTTTCCACTGACTCTTGGTTGCCTTTACATAGTTGTCATTGTTAAGTTTCTGATCCTGGCCCATGTAAAATTTTGGCTACTATGTCATTATTCTGTCATAATTTTCAAGATTTCACTATAAAGAGATAATTAATACAGTAATTCAAAGTCTGTAAACTGTTTTCTCTTTGAAGAACACGAGAAAGAAAGAGGAGAAATTTAGTTTTATTTCAGCTAGGTCATAGAGAAGGGAATTTGTCTAGTAAAGGCACTTATGAAAGTATGTTACGCTCAGATAAAAATGCATATGAAGAATGTTTAAAGCAGCTAATACAGAATTGTGATCTAACAAATATTACAGTGGCTAGATCTAAATAATTTATTATGTATCTTGACATATATATTAACAATAGTGTGTTGATTTGATTCTTTAGTTAAATTTGCTTTTGCAACTCATTGATTTTTATGTAATATTCCCTATAACAAATGTCTTTACCGTTTCCAATCTCTTAACCTAGAATAAGATGTAATAAAACAGAAACACTAGTGTAACTGTATTGCATTTTGAGGCATGGGAGGGAGGGTGTTAAGTATTTTAAACAGAAAAAGAACAGAATTTTGTAAAAATTGGAGAAGCAAAAGGGCAGAAAGTTTTTTTTTTTTAATCTAATATTTTGTTTGTAGATCATCCCAGAATTTAGGGGGAAAAAAATCTAATATTTTGTTCTGTTATACCAATTTATCACCATTTAGTTGGTTTAAGTATAATTAAACAATTTTGATTAACAAAGTTTTACCATAGGTAAGTGTTTTTTAGGTTCAGGACTGTGGAGCCCTTCTATATTCGTTCCACATCCCTAAAGTGTCATTTCTTTAGATGGGATAAAGGTCAGACACAGATTGAATAGTTAACTAAGATCATGCTTGTAGGCCAGGTGCAGTGGCTCACACCTGTATTCCCAGCACTTTGGGAGGCTGAAGCAGGTGGGTTACTTGAGTTCAGAAGTCCGAGACCAGCCTGGGCAACATGGCAAAACCTCATTGCCACCAAAAAAATACAAAGATTAGCTAGACATGGTGGTGCTCGCCTAGGCAGGAGGATTGCTTGAGCCTGGGAGGCAGAGGTTGCAGTGATCTTGATCCAGATTTCACCACTGCACTCTAACCTGGGCAACAGAGCGAGACCCTGTCTCAAAAAAAAAAAAAAAAATCATGCTTGTTTTCAGGGCCTCCACAAAGATACCTTGTAAAACAATTTGAAATTATTTCCAGACACCATAAACCTAATTTATTTATTGAGACTTAGACTATTTTGTAGTATATGTATTAAAATTAGTCATACGTTATGAAACACTTTTAATGTGACTAAATTTTAGCTATAAAACTATAAAAGTTATTATAACAGGTTGATTTTATTTTTATGTAGTGGTTATATTATCTGTCTGTTTATTTTAGATTTCCTTTCCTGGATGAAAACGTCGTCTCCTTTCTAAATTCTCTACCAGTTTGGGAAAAAGCAAACTTGACTTTACCCCGAGGAATTGGTGAAAAACTAATTTTACGCCTTGCAGCTGTGGAACTTGGTCTTACAGCCTCAGCTCTTCTGCCCAAACGGGCCATGCAGTTTGGATCAAGAGTTGCAAAAATGGAAAAAAATAATGAAAAGGCATCTGATAAATGTGAACGGCTCCAAATCATTTCCTTAGAAAATCTTTCTACTGAAAAGGAGACTAAATTGTAATGTGATTCACAATGTAACTATGTTTATATAAAAGTAAAAATACTCTGTTGCTTTATTGTTGTATAATATAGTAGTTTTAAAGTTTATTTGGGTGAATTTTCATTTTTTCTTGTCACAGAGCTCCTAAAACCATGGGATTTCCTTAGTGATAGGGAGTATCTTTTGTTATTCATAACAAGCCCCTTTTGATCACACCTGAGTTGATGCTAATAAGGTGACTTAGGGTGAGGTCTCTAAATAGCCTTTAATACCTGCAGTTTGGGAGGCCAAGGAAGCGGGATCTCTTGAGTCCAGGAGTTTGAGATTAGCCTGGACAACATGATGAAACCTCATCTCTACCAAAAAAAAAAAAAAAAAAAAAAGTACAGAAAATTAGCTGGGCATGGAAGAATGTGCCTCCCTATTTGGGAGGCAGGTGGGAGGATTACTTGAGCCCAGGAAGTCAAGGCTGCAGGGAGGGGTAGAATCACACCACTGCGCTTCAGCCTGGGCAACAGTGAGACCCTGTCTGAAAAAAAAGAAAAACCAAAAACACAAGTGATTAGAAAAGTTGGAATTTCATCTCCACCCACCAGCCTCTGGGAGAGAGGGTGGTACTGACGATCGAGGTCTATTAAACTCTATAAAAACTGTTGAACAAGATTTGATGAGCCTCTGGTTTGTTGACCATGTATAGGTGCTGGGAGTGTGGCATGCCCAGAGAGAACGTGGAAACTCTCCCTCACTTTAATACTTTACTTTGCCTTATGCATCTCTTCCATCTGGCTGTGCCTGAGATGTATATTATAAGCCAGTAAACATAAGTATTTCTATGAGTGTTGTGAGCCATTCTAGCAAATTATTGAACCTGAATAGAGGGTCATGAAAACCCCCAATTTATATAGCTGGTCAATCAGAAGTACCAGAGACACAGACTTGAAATTGCCATCTGAAGTAGAGACAGCTTATGGCACTGAGCCCTTAACTTGAAGGATCTGACACTAACTCCAGGTAGATAGAGGCAGGACTAAATTGTAGGATACCCAGCTGGTATTCAGAGAGCTGGAGAATTTCTTGGTGTGGAAAAAAATCCACACATTTGGTGTCAGAAGTGTGTCAGAGTGAAGAGAAAGTTTGTCTTCCAAGACTCACTCTCTCTGATAGCTCCATCCAGAAATGAATCAGTTACCTCTCTTCAGGGATCGTGGTTTAGATAGGGTCCTGTTTGACAGGTGAAAGAACTACAGGTTTAAAGAAGCTAAACAATTTGCTTACGGTTCATCCTCCTGAACAGTACGTGTTACTTCTATTACATTTAGGCAGTTCATTTTCCCACCCCAAGAACTTTTGAAGACTACAGTTGACCCCTGAACAACACATTTGAACTGTGCAGTTCCGCGTACATGTGGATTTTCTTCTGCCTCTGCCACCCCTGAGACACCAAATCCAGCCCCTCCTCCTCCTCAGCCTACTCAACCTGAAGACAAGGATGAATAAATCTTCTACTTACTGTGTTTTGCCTCTCATCCACACTCTCTCCACCTTTTGGTCTATTCACTCCAACCTGATATCCACCCACATTGCTTAACTGTAAACTGTCATACCAGTGTCACTGTGAAATCTGTCCCCAATGAGGGTCGACACCGTTTCTGGATCTGGCTGCCCTTTGATTCTTTTAATCATAGTAGCAAAGAAATTTGAGGATCCTGACAAACAGGTCAGTAACCTGGCAAAGGCTTTCACAGGCCCCAAATGTATTCCCTGGGACATGCAATGTTCAGCCTAGATTTAGATACTACCTACACAGCTTTCATCCCTCCATCTGAAAGTAGACAACTTTGAGTGTCTGTGTGGTCCTGAGCACTAAATTGACATTGCTTATATTGGGAGTAGATGAACTTCAGAAGTTTGCCCTGTGACCTAGGTAGAATATTATAACAATACAGTTCAATACTGAAAACAGCTATGACTTATATAATACTGTATTCCAGGTGCTACTCTATGACATTTAAATGTATTCATCAGTTGAACTTTTATAAGGAATTTCCAGGTCATCTGTTCCACCAGGATACTGTGAGAGAGAGAGAATAGACATGCATTTGTGTGAACCCCAAGAGGGCCTGGGTATTTACAGCCTTCTGCTATTCAATTCCATTAGCTCTGGGATGAAGTTCTGTGTTGATCCTTTAAAAAAGGAGGCAACTCTTTTCCAAGACTTGAGACATATGGAACAAACAATTTGGCTATCTGGAAAAAAAAAAAACACAAATTCTTGAAGTAGGAGATTCATATTTCATAAGTGCAAACATGCAAATTTCTGTTAAAAAAAAGTCCTGGAATAGTCCTCATAAGTTAATTAATATTTATTACCATCGTAGCTAAAATAATGACATGGTTACTGGAAGAGAAATTATGCCCCAAACAGTTACCAAGAACGTCCATGCTGCTACATTCAGTGGCGGAGTTTTTGTTCTCATCTCCCCTGACCTGGCAGCAGCATCCAACAAAGTTGGCCTTGCCTTTTTTTTCCCCCCTTTGGCTTCTGTGACCAATTTTGGTTTTTGTCCTGCCTTCTTGGCTGTTCTTTCATTGTCTTCTTTACTGACTCCACTCTCTACCTGACCTTTAAATGTTAAATTTCTCAGGTCTCTAATCCTTGGTTCTCAACTCATTCTGTATGCCCTCCCTTGGTGATTTCGACCCCACTCCTGTCTTCAATTACCATAAACTTGCCAAAGTTTATACATCTAACCCCTACTGCCATTCTTAGCCCAGAACTGTTTATCTAAGGCATATCTCACATCTCTATTTATTTCTCTCACAGGTACTTCAAGGTCAGTTATGTCCACAACTGAACTCTTAATCTTGCCCTGATATCCTGTTGCTCCTGACAGAAATTTGGTTCTCACTTAGACACCACCATCTTTTTCAACATATCCCCATTCAATCTGTCACCAACAATCTTCCTCATTATTTTTCAAATCTGTCCACAGTCCCCGAGCCCCCACCTCCACTGCCACTACTGTAGCCTAATCCTTTGAGATGAAATTCAAAATCATTACTCAGCAGCCTGCAGGATCTGGCCATCGCACACCCCTGCAGCCTCAGTTTGTGCCCACATCTCTCTTGTTCTCTGACAGGGTTTTGCTCGGTTTCTCAAACATTTCAACTTCCTTCTCACTTCAATTCTTTGTCTCTTCCTGTTGCTTGTTCCTGAAAAGCTACTTCTCCAGTTCTTTGCTTGGTTAGCTCTTTTTCATCTTCCAGGCTTGCAGCGGTGGTGGGTGGTGGGGGGAGTGAGGGGGGTGGGGAATGGGGAGTGGGGAGATGAGGGACGGGGGATTGGGGGGTAGAGAGTGCGGGGGGGCTAAGGGCACTTCCTCAAGCAGCCTTTCCTAGCCCTGGGCTAGGTTAGCTTTCATTCGAGTGCTGTCATTCCATCTCCTTTTGGCACACTGTTAAATAAATATAGCTGTGAGATCTGTTTAACGGTAAGCTCCTTGGAGTTTTGTGTCTGCCCTGTTTTCTAGGGTTTCCAACTTGTAGCTCAGTGCCTGGGCATAATAGGTGCTCCATAAATGCTTGTTGAATGAAAGAATGATGATGGAGGTGGCATTCCAACTCGGAACTGCCTCAGAGCCCAGCGCTTTCTCCTCTGCCACCTCAGAGCCCGGCGCTTTCTCCTCTGCCACTCTGTTACCGTGTTTTAGAGGCAGATAGTGAGTGCGGCACATGCCCAGGGTAAGCGGCTGGGTTGAGCTTTAAGCCGGTTTGGGAAGATGAGCACGCGGTGGGTCTGAGCCGGCGAGGGGCCGGGCGCCGCCTGGGGGCGCTGCAGCCCCGGCGGGACGCGCTAGGCCTAGTCGCCCGCAGGCTCCGCCCCAGGAGAGGCCCAGCCACTCCAAGGCCCGGAGGACCAACCGCCTCGACCCGCGCCGGGCGGCGGCTGTGTTGGCTGGTGAGGCCACGAGGGCCGGGCCGCCACGGTGGGGCGAACCGCCCAGAAAGTTCCTCTCAGTTTTTTCCGGTGCGCCTCCGCTCGCCCATGCGGGGACCTTGAGGGCGGATTCAAAGCCCTGCGGGAAGCCATCTAAGGCGGCGACAACTGTTCTCAGTCCCACAGGAACGGCGCGGACGCAGCGTTCCTCTCCCGGACAAGAAAACAGTCATTCTAGAGTAGGTTCCTCTCCTTTCCTTGTTCTTTGCCTTTTCCCGTGCCCATGGCAGACCCGAGCTGCTTGTGGACGTGGGTCCGGTAACTGAGTATGGACAGACGTGGGTTCTGTTTCTGAAAGGCGTGAAACCTCAGATACGTCCTGCAACCTCCTGGTCTCTGTTTCTACCTCTAGAAAGTGGGCATAACAAGGTCTGACTCACTCACCTGAGGCCTCAAGTCTGGCACCCAAACCAGCAATATCAGCATTTCCTGTAACTTTACCAAAATGCATATACTCTGGCCAACTCCAGCTGATTGAATCAGAAACTCAGTGGTGGGATTCAGCCATCTGTATTTGAACAAGCCCCAGGTGATTTTGATACAAGCTAAATTTTGAGAACCACTATATAACAGAGACCAGTCAGATGAAATAAATGAAACTATTATATAGTAAAGAGTCTGGAATATAGTAGATGCTCAATAGTAGTCATGGTTGTTATTATTTATTCCAGGAATAGAGATACATTCAGTGACACAGAAATTGAAGGTTAAGCAAATGCACAGATGCTTCTTTTCTTTTCCTTCTTTCCTCCCTCCCTCCCCTCCCTCCCTTCCTCCCTCCTTTCTTTGTTTCTCTCTCTCAACCCTCCCCACCTCCTTCCCTTCCTCCCTCCCTTCCTTTCCTTTCTTTCTTTTCTTTCTTTTCCTTTTCTTTCCGGAGTTTCACTCTTATTGCCCAGGCTGGAGTGCAATGGCGCGATCTCGGCTCACCACAACCTCCGCCTCCCGGGTTCAGGCGACTCTCCTGCCTCAGCCTCCCGAGTAGCTGGGATTACAGGCACCCGCCACCATGCCCAGCTAATTTTTTTATTTTTTTATTTTATTTTTTTAATAGAGACGGGGTTTCTCCATGTTGGTCAAGCTGGAATCAAATCCCCGACCTCAGCTGATCTGCCCGCCTCAGCGTCCCAAAGTGCTGGGATTACAGGCATGAGCCACCATGCCTGGCCCTTTCCTTTTCTTTTAAGCAGGTCATTATAGTCTTGCTTTAAAAAAAAAAAATGAAAACAAAATAAATATCCATATGGCTTGGATATTTACCCACTCCAAATCTCATGTTAAAATATAGTCACCAATGTTGGAGGTAAGGCTTGGTGGGAGCTGTTTGGATCATGCGGGCGGATCCCTCATGAATGGCTTGATGCTTTCCTGGCAGAGTGAACTCTGCCTCTGAGCTCATAAAGGATCTGGTTAAGAGTGGACATTTCCTCTTTCTCTCGATTGCTCCCTCTGTTACCATGTGACACGCTGGCTCCCCTTCGCCTTCCACCATAATTGTAAGCTTGGTCTCACCAGAAGCTGAGCAGTTGCTGGTGCCACGTGTGTACAGCCTGCAGAACCATGAGCCAAATTTCTTTATAAATTATGCAGTCGCAAGTATTCCTTTATAGCAACCAAACACTAACACAAACATATACAAAAGAAAGCCTCTCCAACAACAAAATAGGTATGTAACAGTAGCTTCTCACATATAAACTTAACATTTCTTTTTGACATACATCTTCTTTTGACTTCTTTGAAAAGCAGAACATGGTTAATGTTAAAGGTTTTATAATTCTTATTATTTAATTCAAATTTCAGCTTTCATATACTGCAGTTATTTTTAATTTGAACAGTGTAATGGTTGACCATGAAAAATTAACCTTACGTAGGTGAAAGTTACAGATTTATTTCTAGAGAAATCCAGCTTCATTCCCATGTCAGATTTTATTGATGATCTTTTCCTCTATATTGATTACAGAAACTTCAAAAAGGACACACTAGATTTAATTAGTAATGTCAAGATTGCCCAAAAAAGGAATACCTAGACTTGATCAAGTTCAAGATGAAGAAACCTTCCTGGAAAATTTAGCAATACAAAGAAATGCATCTGCTTTTTTTGAAAAATATGATCGGAGTGAAATACAAGAGTTACTAACTACTGCACTGGTTAGCTGGTTGTCTACCAAAGAGGATGGTCGCTCTCAAATAGACATGCCATGTGGAATTATGAGTCAAATGAATAACGTAGGCTTCTCCACTGCAATCCTACTGACTCCTGTGGACCCTACTGCCCTCTTAGACTATAGAGAAGTCCATCAGATGATAAGAGAGTTGGCTATTGGAATTTATTGCTTAAGTCAAATCCCTTCCATCAGTTTAGAAGCTAATTATGATCAGAGTTCTTCTTGTCAGTTACCTCCAGCTTATTATGATACCAGAATTGGGCAAATTCTGATCAACATTGACTATATGCTGAAAGCACTATGGCATGGAATATACATGCCCAAAGAAAAACGAGCTAGATTCTCTGAATTGTGGCGTACCATCCTGGACATTGATCCTGATGGAAAACCTCAAACAAATAAAGACATTTTTACAGAGTTTAGTTCAGCAGGTAAGAGAATTTAACACTTCTTAAGTTTTTTTTTTTTTTTTTTTTTTTGAAATGGGTTCTTACTGTGTTGACGAAGGTTGTCTTGAACTCCTGAGTTGGAGCCGTTCACCCACCTAGGCCTCCGAAAGGGCTTGGATTACAGGGATGAGCCACTGTGCCTGGCCACTTCTTAATTATTTTTATTCAAAATCATTTAAAAATTTTTAAAATTTTATTTTGATAGTTTTGGGGGAAACAGGTGGTTTTTGGTTATATGGCTAAGTTCTTTAGTGGTGATTTCTGAGATTTTGATGCACCTGTCACCCAAGCAATGTACACTGTACCCCATGTGTAGTCTTTTATTCCTCACCCTCCTCCCACCAGAGTCCCCAAAGTTGATTATATCATTCTTATGCCTTTGCATCCTCATAACTTAGCTCCCACTTATAAGGGAGAACATACAGTATTTGGCTTGCCATTCCTCAGTTACTTCACTTAGAATAATGGTCTCCAGCTCCATCCAGGTTGCTGTGAATGCCATTATTTCATTCATTTTTATGGCTGAGTAATATTCCCTGGTGTGTGTGTGTGTGTGTGTGTGTGTGTGTGTGTATATCACATTTTCTTTTCTTCTTTTCTTTTTAGAGATGAGGGTCTCCCTTTGTTGAACAGGCTGGTCTTGAAATCCTGGCCTCAAATGATCCTCCCATCTTGGCCTCCCAAAGTGCTAGGATTACAGATATGAACCACTGCACCCAGCCACAACATTTTCTTTATCTACTTGTTGGTTGATGGGCATTTAGGCTGGTTTCATATTTTTGCAATTGTGAATTCTGCTGCTATAAACATGCATGTGCAAGTGTCTTTTTCATATTGTGACTTTTTTACCTCTGGGTAGATACCCGGTACTGGTATTGCTGGATCAATCTATCTTTAGTTCCTTTAAGGAATCTCCATACTGTTTTCCTAGTGGTTGTACTAGTTTACATTACAATCCCACCAGCAATGTAAGTATTCCCTTTTCACCACATCCATGCCAACATCTATTATTTTTTTATTTTCAAATTATGATCATTCTTACAGGAGTAAGATGGTATCTCAGTGTGGTTTTGATTTGCATTTCTCTGATAATTAGCAATGTTGAGCATTTTGCATATGTTTGTTGGCCTATTGTATATATTCTTTTGAGAATTATCTATTCATGTGTTTTGCCCGCTTTTTGATGGGATTGTTTTTTTCTTGTGATTTGAGTTCCTTGTAGATTCTGGATATTAGTCCTTTGTTGGAAGCATAGTGTGCAAATATTTTCTCCCACTCTGTGGGTTGTCTGTTTACTAGTTTTTTTTTTTTCTGTTTAGAAGCTTTTTAGTTTAATTAGGTCTCATCTATTTATGTTTGTTTTTGTTGCATTTGCTTTTGGGTTCTTGGTCATGAACTATTTGTCTAAGCCAATGTCTAGAAGGGTTTGTCCAAGTTATTTTCTAGAATTTTTATGGTTTTAGGTGGTCTTAGAATTAAGTATTTAATCCATCTCGAGTTGATTTTTGTATAAGGTGAGAGATGAGGATCCAGCTTCACGTGGCTTGCCAGTTATCCCAGCACCATTTGTTGAATAAGGGTGCCCTTTCCCCACTTTATGTTTGTGTTTGCTTTAGTCAAAGATCAATTGGCCATAAGGACTTGGTTTTATTTTCAGATTCTCTATTCTGGTCCATTGGTCTATGTGCCTATTTTTATACCAGTACCACATTGTTTTCATAACTATAGCCTTGTAATATAGTTTGAAGTCAGGTAATGTGATGCCTCCAGATTTGTTCTTTTTGCTTAGTCTTGCTTTAGCTATGTGGGCTCTTTTTGGTTCCATATGACTTTTAGGATTTTTTTTTATAGTTCTGCAAAGAATGATGATAGTATTTTGATGAGAATTGCATTGAATCTGTAGATTGCTTTTGGCAGTATGATCATTTTCACAATATTGATTCTACCCATCCATGAGCATGGGATGTGTTTCCATTTGTTTGTGTCATTAATGATTTATATCAGCCGTGGTTTGTAGCTTTCCTAGTAAAAATAGTTTGCCTCCTTGTCTAGGTATATTCCTAAGTATTGTATTGTATTGTATTGTATTGTATTGTATTGTATTGTATTGTATTGTATTGTATTGTATTGTATTGTATTGCTTTGTATTGTATTGTATTGTATTGTATTTTTTGCAGCTGTTGTAAAAAGGATTGAGTTCTTGATTTGAGTCTCAGCTTGGTTGTTGTTGGTGTACAGCAGTGCTACTGATTTGTGTTCATTGATTTCGTATCCTGAAACTTTACTGAATTCCTTTATTGGATCTAGGAGGTTTTTTGGATGAATCTTTAGAGTTTTCTAGGCAAATGATATTATCATTGGCAAACAGCCACAGTTTAACTTCCTCTTTACCAATCTGGATGCCCATTATTTATTTCTCTTGTCTGATTGCTCTGGCTAGGACTTCCAGTACTATGTTGAATAGAAGTGGTGAGAGTGAGCATGCTTGCCTTGCTCCACCTCTCAGGGGAAATGCTTTCAACTTTTTCCTGTTCAGTATAATGTTGTCATTGAGAGTTTTTATTACCTTGAGGTATGTCCTTTCTGTGCCCATTTTGCTAAGGGTTTTAATCATAAAGCAATGCTGGATTTTGTCAAATGCTTTTTCTGCATCTATTGAGATGATTTCTGTTTTAAATTCTGTCTATATGATGTATCACATTTATTGACTTGCATGTGTTAAACCATCCCTGCATCCCTGGTATGAAACTCACTTGATCATGGTGTATTATCATTTTTGATATGCTATCGGATTCTGTTAGTATTTTGTTGAGGATTTTTGCAACCATGTTCATCATGGATATTGGTCTGTAGTTTTCTTTTTTTGTGATTTTTTTTCCTGGTTTGGGTATTAGGGTGATAAAGCACTTTATTGTAAACACACCCAGTACTATCCCCAGGCACATGATAGTAGAGTGACTGGATTTGGAGAGGTTCCCAGCCTTATTTATAAACAATTTAAACAAGATTTGAGGCAGAGAGTGGTCAGAACGCTGTTGCAGTGGAAAAGGGTGTTCTATATTACAGTGTTGCAGTAGAGATAAGTCAAAGTAGATGATTTTGAGAGATATTTTAAAAGTAGAATGACAAAACTCAAGACATAAGTTTCATACCAGGAAAGGACTGATTTTGGCTGATATGCATCAATAACACCACATTGTTAAAATATTGAACCCTTCAATTGGCAAATTGAATTACTGCAGGCCCAAGCTTGTTGAATGCCTCCCTCCCCAGGGATCCCCTGAAAAGCTCCATGATCCAGAAAAGGGTAAATATGACAAGCAGGAGGTCTCTGAGATCCTGCTTCAGCACTATGGCTAATGTCTATTCTTCTTGGTCAGTGCCAATGCTATGCTGGTGGCTGTTTTGAGAATCGCCCCTGAAAATGTAGGTGTAGAAAAGACAGTATTACTCTTTTGGTGCTCTCCCTTTCCACCTACAACTTGATTAGAATGTTCCTGTGTGTCTCTGATCCCCTTACCAGGTTCACCACTGCAAGGGAATCCTCATAGAGGGTGGCCCTCAGATATGACAGACAGCTGGGTGAAATAGACCAGATCCTGGGCCATGACGTTGCTTGATGTAACTAACTTTGCCATCAAGTAAGCAGGAGTCTGACAGCAGTGGCAGAGAAGGCTCAGGACAAAAACAAGTATCCTGTGGTGCACTTGAGGAAAGGTGCAGTCAGGTCAAGCCTGTATGGAGCAAAAACTACAGTTTAAAAGTGTGGTCTGAAAGGATGTGAGGCAAGGAACAAAAGGTGTCTGGTACACAGTGTGACTCATGTAAATTTGGCTGCAGCCCTTTCTTCCAAGCTTAGTGTCAGAGATTGAGGGAGTGTACCACCTCTCCACTGGCATGATCAGAGAGCTGGTGTCCAAGCTTTGTAATTGCAACTACATGGCGGCAAGCTAGAAGCAGTGTAAGTTGTTACATCACCATTCATGTTTGGGAAAACAGCAACTCCTCTCTTGGCATGACTGGGAAACTGGGTTCACACCCTGCACCTGACCATATGATTATCTTAAACATTGTGCTACAGTGGATTTCCAAGAAACTGTGCAGAAAGCCAACTCTTTCTGGGAGGGCAGACTGCTAGGAATCAGTCTTGGCCAAGTGAACCTTTACCTCTCACATAGCTTTGCATAGTACAAATCACCAGCAACACCATTCTTTAAAAACAGTAGCAATTGTAGAGAATAGAGCACATCAAAAAATCTGGTCATGTTATCCAGTTTTCTCAGCAGGGATTTTAATTAGGGTGGATCCCTTGATCTAATTCTCAAATTCTTGGACTCTTTCCAGAAGGCTAGGGGGATGGAAGGAAAGAAGAAAACATTTCATGATAGCAAAATAGGAGAAGGGAACTTTTAATTGAAATATTGAAAAAAATTATTACTATTATTTTCCTGTTCATTCCCTGTTCTCTGTCAGGAATGCCTTCTTCCTGCTCACCTCACACCACTCATCCACATTTTTCCTAGGGTTATTGTTACTCTTTTTTTTTTTTTTGAGACAGAGTTTCACTCTTGTTACCCAGGCTGCAGTGCAATGGCATGATCTCGGCTCACCGCAACCTCCGCCTCCTGGGTTCAGGCAATTCTCCCGCCTCAGCCTCCTGAGTAGCTGGGATTACAGGCACGCACCACCATGCCCAGCTAATTTTTTGTGTTTTTAGTAGAGACGGGGTTTCACCATGTTGACCAGGATGGTCTCGATCTCTTGACCTCGTGATCCACCTGCCTCGGCCTCCCAAAGTGCTGGGATTACAGGCGTGAGCCACTGGGTCCAGCCGCTACTCATTTTTTGAGACTTGATTCAGACACTGCCTCCTTTATTTGGACTCTTATCTATGCGCAGAGAAATACTTTGTATTTTGAATTGAAATTATTGGCTTAATTTCTTTCTTCCATAATAGACATTAAGCTCTTTCTTGAGAGCACAGAAAATTGTCTCTTTTTGGTTTGATTTTAAATTCTCAGAACCTTATACAGTGTATGACATATAGTAAACTTTCAATACATGTAGAAATTAAATGGGTAATAGAATATAAGGGAATTGGCCAGGCACAGTGGCTCACGCCTGTAATCCCAGCACTTTAGGAGGCTGAGGTAGGTGATTCACTTGAGCTCAGGAGTTCGAAACCAGCCTGGCCAATGTGGTGAAACCCCATCTCTACAAAATATACAAAATTAGGCAGGGGTGGTGGTGCATTCCTGTAGTCCCAGCTACTCAGGAGGCTGAGGTGGAAAGATCACTTGAGTCCAGGAGGTTGAGGCTGCTGCAGTGAGCCAAGATCATACCACTACACTCCAGCCTGGGTGACAGAGACCCTGTCTCAAAAAAAAAAAAAGCAGAGATATTAAAGCTGTGGAAAGTTATATTTCCCCTCATCCTCCAAGTTTAGTTTGATCCAATTTTGTATTAAATTCTTTTTCATTATTTACTTTCCTATGACTTTGTACATATTCCTTCCAGTTAATTTATATAATGTGCACTTTCTTTTTCGAATTTTTTTTTAAAGGGACAAGCTCTCACTCTGTCACCCAGGCTTGAGTGCACTGGCATGATCTCAGCTCACTGCAGCCTCAGACTCCTGGGCTCAAACGATATTCCCACTCCAGCCTCCTGAGTAACTGGGACTATAGGCATGTGCCACCATGCTCAGCTATTTTGTTGTTGTTGTTGTTTATTTTTTGTAGAGATAGGTCTTGCTGTGTCACTATGTTGTCCAAGCTGGGACATTTCCTTTCTTTAATAACTTTATTATTGTTATTCTTTACTTCTGGTACTTGATTCAAGGAACTTTATTTTTCATGACATAAACGATCATGTTTTTTTTTTAAGTAGCTAAGTTTTCCATGTACTTATTACTAGTTCAGTTCCAGTCTTTTGAAGGGAAATATTGAACTCTTCTCAATAAAAAGTGGGATATCAAGTTCCATTTTTTCGTTAGAGATGTCTCTCTTGATACCTTCATCTTCCTCCTTTGGTTAGCACTCATTGCTTTAAGCCTACTTCGCTTTCCTTTAGGCCCTCTCCCTGCCCCCAGCCCAATAATTCCTGTGTCTCTCTTTCATCTGAGAGGCTCTCTTCACCCGCAAGGTGACCCTTGCTGCTTGTTTTCATTTGGGAGTGAGATAGGAACACTGGTAGACCTCAGTGTAGAGTGATGAGGAGGAAGCCCTGACTTTCCACTGCCAAGCCTATCCCCCAGATGTTGTATCTGCAGGTCTGTTTCCTCCAGTCTCCTGCTTGGAGGGAGGGCCATGAGTCTGGGGCCAAAGGAGGAGAAGGAGCTGTGGATCTCTCAGTTCAGCACTCAGACTCTCATTTAACTCATTTTCAGCACAGCTGTTCCTCCCAACCCTCAGCTGTGCTTTGTACCCTTTTAGTGAGGAAGAGGAGAGGGGCTGTGCTATCTGGGGAAGATGATCTAGGGGTCTCACTACACCTTTTCTTTAAAAAAAATTCTTATGCCATGGCCGGTCCTTCATAGCCTCCACATAATGCTTTCAATTTCAAAGGCTTCTTATGTTTTTTGTTGGCTCCCAACTACCCCAAGCAATGAAGTTTTAGTGCTATCAACAATCCCTCTGGCTTTTTAGGCTTCTTTAAATTGCCAGAGTCCCTTTCATTACTTCATAATTTATCTACCGATTGTGCAGAAAGGAAATGAATTGTATTGACCATTTAAAAAAAAAACCCAAGAGTATTCTGGCCTTTTTAAAAAAAGATTTGAAAAAGAAAAAAGGAAAAAGATACATTGACCTATCTTTATACTTTAAAGCATTTATATTACAAACAAA
The DNA here is from genome assembly GCF_030222135.1 of Aotus nancymaae. Taxonomy (NCBI): domain Eukaryota; kingdom Metazoa; phylum Chordata; class Mammalia; order Primates; family Aotidae; genus Aotus; species Aotus nancymaae. The sequence continues at coordinate 43,405,979 of NW_026988419.1, read as the reverse complement.
CGCCACATGTTCTACAGGCATGTCTTATGATTTCAAGCAGTTTTCTCAAGTCTATATTAAGGGTAACATTGTAGATATAACTATCTTAAAAAGACCATTTGACAACAAGAAAGTCCTCGATTTCTTTGTAAGTGGCAAGAAAATGTAGCATGGGAAATTTGTCATTTTTTAATAGAGTAAGATCATGTTTTGCTTCTTTTTTTTTTCTTATATCACAATCATAATCACAAAGTTTTAATTCTTATTTATTAAGTGATGATTACTAGGCTGGCAGGTTCTTTGTTTATTGTATATGTCTATCTTCTCATTGGCAAAAAAGAAAGAAAGAAGGAAGGAAGGAATGAGGGAAGGATGGAGGGAATAATACTAGCCTGAAAAAACAAACTATGCTTTTGGCTCAAGTGAGAAGCTGATTCCCTGCTTAAAGAAAAATCACATTTTCTTGTTGTTCCATGTTTTCTTTGATCAAAGGTGGGACTTATGTTTTCTCTTTCTTCATTCACCTTAGTAACCTGCTCATCTGTCTGCTTTCCTCTTAACAGAATTTTATTGGCATTGCTAACTTAAGAATCATAAGATTTACAAATTTGGAAAGGAGATTATTTTTTGAATTATTTTTAATTTTTGTGGGTACATAGTAGGTATATATATTTCTATGACATATTTTGACATAGGCATGCAATGCCTAATAATCACATCAGGGTAAATGGAGTATCCATCACCTCAAACATGTTTCCTTTCTTTGTGTTGCAAACAATCCAATTATACTCTTTTAGTTTTTTTAATGTACAATAAATTATCGTTGACTGTAGTCATCTTGTTGTGGTCAAATACTAGATCTTATTCATTCTATCTAACTATATTTTTGTAGCCATTAATTATCCCCACTCTCCTCCCACCCCACCATTCCCTGCCACCTTTCCTAGCTTCTGGTAACCATCTCTATTTCCATGAGGTCAGTTGTTTTAATTTTTAGCTCCAACAAATAAGTGAGAACATGCAAAGTTTGTCTATGTGTGGCTTATTTCACTTAACATAATATCCTCCAGTTTCATCCAAGTTGTTGCAAATTACAGGATCTCATGGCTGAATAGTACTCCATTGTGTATATGTACCACATTTTCTTTATCCATTCATCTGTTGATGGACACTTAGGTTGCTTCCAAATCTTGGTTATTATGAACAGTGCTGCAACAAACACGGGAGTGCAGATATCCCTTTGATACTCTGATTTCCTTTCTTTTGGATTTATAACCAGCAGTGGGATTGCTGTATTATATGGTAGCTATATTTTTAATTTTTTTTGAGAAACCGCCAAACTGTTCTCTATAGTGACTGCACTAGTTTACATTCCTACCAACAGTGTACTAGGGTTCCCTTTTCTCCACATCCTTACCAGCATTCATTTTTGCCTGTCTTTTGGATAAAGGCCATTTTAATTGGGGTGAGATGATATCTTATTATAGTTTTGATTTGCATTTCTCTGATGATTGGACATGTTGAACACTTTTTCATATGCCTGTTTGCCATTTGTATGTCTCCTTTTGAGAAATGTCTATTCAGATCTTTTGCCCATTTTTTAATCAGATTAGATTTTTTTTTCTTATAGAATTGTTTGAACTCCTTATATAGTTTGGTTATTAAGCCCTTGTTGGATAGTTTTCAAATATTTTCTCCCATTTTGTGGGTTGTCTCTTCAGTTTGTTGATTGTTTCCTTTGTTATATAGAAGCTTTTTAAGTTGATGTGATCCCATTTGTCCATTTTTGCTTTGGTTGCAAACTGTGCTTGTGAGATATTACTCAAGAAATCTTTGTCCGGGCTAATATCCTGGAAAGTTTCTCTAATTTTTTTTTAGTATTTTCATACTTTGATGTCTTAGTAAGTATTTAATCCATTTTTATTTGATGTTCGAATATGGTGAGAGATAGGGGCTAGTTTCATTCTTCATATATGGATATCCAGTTTTCCCAGTGCCATTTATTGAGGAGACTGTCCTTTCCCTAGTGAATGTTCTTGGCACTATTGTTGAAAATGAGTTCACTGTGTAAGTATGGATTTGTTTATAAGTTCTCTATTCTGTTCCTTTGGTCTATGTGTCTGTTTTTATGCCAGTACCATGCAGTTTTGGTGATTATCACTTTGTAGTATAATTTGAAGTCAGGTAATATGATTCCTCCAGTTTTGGTCTTTTTGCTCAGGATGACTGGCTATTCTGGATCTTTTGTGGTTTCATATAGATTTTAGGATTTTTTTTCTATTTCTGTAAAGAATAGTGACTGCTATTTTGATACAGATTGCAATGAATCTGTATATTTCTTCTAAAGGATTACAGTCTTCAAACTGGCTATTCTGACAGGCACTTCAAGGAAGGGAGGAGCAAGACAGGAATTTAAGCTTAACTGTTTGGCCAAGTATACATATTCAAGTATACATATGCAACAAATTATAGGAAGAGCTATGAACATTCATGAAGTGGGTTTTAACATGCATATTGAACAAACATGCATATTACATATGCATGTTTGCTTTGGGGTGGAGACTTAACATTTAAATGCATTACAATTAGGCCCTTATTATATGTCAGAAGGTGAAGCAGGGACTTGAAGGCATTCCCTGTTTATAGCCTCTGTAAAGAGGCCAGAACCATATTATGATCAGTGGTCTTATGAGGAGAAAGTTATTAAAATCAGTCTCTTCTTCAGTCAAAGCTCTAGTTATGGCTTGGGAGACAGAGAGGTCAATTATTCAGCATCTGTTGGTGAAAGAGCTATAATTCTTTTAAAATTGCTTTTCTTGAGGACAGTGCTTGTTTAACTGTTAGAGAAAAAAGAAAAACCTTGTGGCAGTTAGAACCTAGTTTACTCTCTAAGTAGAGGGGTTTGTGACTTCACCCTTGCCTGGGTTTTGTTTATAATTTTGTATATTATTGTTACAAAGAGTTCATTCTGTCAGTCTTATGGTCTGTATTTTAACATTAATGCTGGTCAGTTGGTTGTGTCTAAACCACAAAAGGAAAGGGGTATAATGAGGCATGTCTGACCTCCCATCCCATCATGGCCAAGAACTCAGTTTTTAAGGTTTCTCTGGGGTCCCTTTGGCCAAACAAGTTTGTTCAGTAGGTTGCAGGGGGGTGCTTAGAATTTTGTATTTGGTTTACAGCATCTAATTTTTCTTTTACTGTCATGTTAGTAGGATTTCATGATAAAATCTTGTATTCAGTCTTCCATATTTATCCAGAAGCCAAATATGAAATTTTCACTATCTAAAATTTTTCTTTTTTATCTTAAAGGTTTGACTGATATTACAAAGGATCCAGACTTTAATGGAATCTATGATGAAGACATGAATGAAGATCCAACATATGATCCCAGTAGCCCTGAAGAAACAGCTGTATTTATGAAATATGCTGAAAATATTATGCTAAAGTTAACATTCAGTACCACACAAGTTCAACAGTATGAAAATGTCTTTATATTTGAAACAGACTATTGGCTTACTAATGCTATAAAATGTAATCAAGATTATCTTGATATTTGTACCTACCAAAGACTACAGCAAAGATTATATCTTCAAAAAAAGATTATTCAAAAACACTTTGAGAAGAAAAAAGATATCAGAAGAGGGATAGGATACCTAAAATTAATATGTTTTCTGATTCCATTTCTACTGAATTTAAAGAAGAAAATGAAAGTTCCATATTTAAATAGTCTGCTTCAGCCTTTTTCAGGTAAGAGTATCACCAAAAATCAAGTATAAAATATAGGTATATATTAAATATATGTTTAAATACAATTTTGTTTCTGGTATATGGGTATAGGCAGTAACCTAGCTATAACCTGTTGGAAAGAGAAAACAAAATTTAATATCTCTAATGTAATTTAAAACACTCAGTATCTGTACATAGTACTTTGTATATATTTATACTAAGTATAAAGGCTACTGAAAGTTTCAAAATAAGTTAAAATAAGTTCTGTATGAATAGGGAAATATGCCATGTTCATGATGGGACAACACTGTGAATATATCATATCTCATTCAAATTACTCTATAAATTCAGTGTACTTCTAGTCAAAATCATGACCATATTTTTCACTGAAGTTTACACACTTACTCTAAAATTAATATAGAGCAGCAAAGGGTCATTAATGGTCTTTCAGAAATTAATAACCCTTTGCTACTCTATAATAAAACTACAATAATGAATGTAGAATTACATTGAAATGAAACATGTTAAAACTACAGTAATTAAATGAAGGCAGTATTGGCACTGTAGTAAACAAATAGAGCAATGTAATAGAATAGAGAGCTGAAACAGGGCCATAATTAATGCAATTTGATGGGACTTCAGTATAAACTCTTCATCCTATCCAGATTAGCATACAATTTATACACTTTCATTGCTGTCCAAGCATGTAGGTTTATTATAATGGGCTTTTTCTTCAGATGGCAAATTTTCAGCAGAAATTTTGCAAATCCTTTAGTAAAAGTTGGTACCATGAGAATTCAGGTGCTGAAGATATAAATTATCTGTGAACTATTAGAACTAGAATCATGACAGTGCATGGCTCTTGGGTGGTGGGGAGCATGTATGGAAGTGGGAGGGACTTGCTTAAAGAGAACGTTAGCTATATCTGCAATATCTTATTACTTAAACTATGGGAAGCAAATATGACTAATGTTAAATAGTTAATTCTCGGTGTTGAGATCAGGGTGTCTAGTGTATATTACTTTTTGTACTTTTCTTTACCTTTTTTATTTCCCAAAATACATTATGTACCTTATGTTGATGAAACCATATTCTACTAACCAGTCAAAATATTGAAAAACCTAATCTTTGCTGGAGTTTGAGGTTTTTGTTTTTTGTTTTTTGTTTTTGAAATGGAGTCTTGCTCTGTCATGCAGGCTGGAATACAGTGGCATGATCTCAGCTCACTGCAACCTCTGCTTCCTGGGTTCAAGTGATTCTTCTGTCTCAGCCTACTGAGTAGCTGGGATTACAGGCATCCACCATCATACCCAGCTAATTTTTCAATTTTCAGTATAGACAGGATTTTGCTATGTTGGCCAGGCTGGTCTCAAACTCCTGACCTCAGGTGATCTGCCCACCTCAGACTCCCAAAGTGCTGGGAGTACAGGTGTGAGCCATTGTGTCCAGCAGAGAAAATTATTTTTAAAAGTAAGTTTTCTGTGTAGTTTCATTACTTTCCAGAAATGTGGGCTGGTTATTTTTGTATGTGAGATATACCCATCTATTTCTTTATAATGTCTCCTTTAACACGAGATAAGCTTTTGTTTATTTAACCAAAGATTCTCTTAGGCATAGAGTTTCTAGTCCTTTCTTATAATTGGAGTAAGATGTTAATCTTGAGCTCACTTACAAGAAATCAATAATTAGAACAATGTTTTGAGCGTACATTTGAAATGTCTGTACAATAAAACTACAGAAAATGCTCAACATGTCAATATTTATTATATATATATGTGTGTGTATTTATGTATATATATATGAGACAGGGTGTCACTCTGTCACCCTGGCTGGAGTGCAGTGGCACGATCTCAGCTTACTGCAATTTTGACCTCCTGGGCTCAAGCAATCCTCCCACCTCAGCCTGCCAAGTAGCTGGGATTACAGGCATGCACCACCACACCCAGCTGGTTTTTGTATTTTTGGTAGAGACAGGTTTCACCATGTTGCCTAGACTGGTCTTGAACTCCTGGGCTCAAGCGATTTGCCCCCCTTGGCCTCTCAAAATGCTGGGATTACAAACATGAGCCACTGTGAATAGCCAAAAATATATTCTAATGATAAAATATTTATATACATTAACAGCATAAATAATTTTATGAACTATAATTACTAAGATTTTAATTTCATCTGGAATTTTCTTTGTTTACATGAATGAGAAATTAGATCTCTTAAAATATGATTGTTTATGTTCTGTTCATGTTTTAAATAAAAGTTTGTTTTCTTTTCTGGAGATGACAAGGTCAAGACAGAGCGAGAATTGCCTCCATTTATTTATGGAAGAGATTTTAAATGCCAGAATTTTCACTACAAAGAGAATCAATATTTTCATGTTCATGGAGGAATTGAATTTGATATCAGCACCCCTTCAATTGAAAATGCTTTGGAAGATTTTCAGGTTTAAATGATTATTCCTTAGTTTATCATTTCACAACTCTTTTATCCTATTCTCCAACCAAAAAGAGCCTCTGTTGATACAGACACTAGACAGCTCTCCAAATGACTATTCTCACAACTCACTAACTTTTTCATATATTATTTTAACATAAATGAATTAAGTACAGTTATATGTAACATACTGTGTTGGATAACTGAGATAAAATTATAAATAAGCTAGGTACATCTATCATCCTCACAGAATTTACAGACTTCTAATGGACCATATTTGCCCTAGAATAGGTAATCAAAGAGTGCGGTAGAAATTTCCAGACGCTCATTCTTCCATTTTTTTCTCAAAGAATCAAGATTAGAACAGAGATCCTCTAAAGTTTTAGAACAGTAATTCTTCACCTGGAATTTAGTGTAAACATTCTACATTTCAATTGTTATTGCTTTCTGTATACTATATGTCTTCCCTTTTGTATTTTTTTCCTCATTCTCAAAATAAGGATTAGATACATGTAGCTGCTATCAGGGTCTTCTGGAATAGTAAACTTAAAATTTGTCATTTACATATATACCATTTCATACAAATAATTCTTATAATTGTTTAGATGTGTTTAAAGATATGTCTTTAGTAACCTAACTCATATTTTAGAAAAATTTAGAAAAGATACAAGATTGTGCTGCTAATACATTTATAGAAGATTCAGGATACAAAGAATATTACTCAATACCAGTCATGGAATTTTATGGAAAAAGGTAAGGAGTTTTCACTAATTACTGACACTAGCTACAATTTGTTGAAAGTTTGTAGAGAACGAAGAAAATGACAAAATGCAAAGGTTAATTTAAATGTTTACAGTGGTGATTCCAGAATAATAACCACCATGAATGACGGATTGACTCAATAAAGTATTAAATGTTGTAGTTACTACTTGATGTATTTGATACAGTCTGTGTAACAATCCTTAAGATCTTGTAATTAGTTCTTGTAATTAACATAGTGGTTAAATAGGGATAGAGTTGGGGATCAAATCACAGCATTTTTTTGTCTTTTATGTGTTGTGTTCTTAGAGTTTTAAATCTCGGACACTGATGTTTGGAAATACGGGAAGTAGAACTCCGAAGAAACATTTTAATTTGAGGCAAAGATTTAAAAACAAATAAGGAAGTTTTGCTTGTTGGTTCATTTTTTTGTTTGTTTGTTTTTTGAGATGGAGTCTCACTCTGTCACCCAGGCTGGAGTACAGTGGCATGATCTCGGCTCACCACAACCTCCACTTCCCGGGTTCAAGCAATTCTCCTGCCTCAGCCTTCCGAGTAGCTGAGATGACAGGCACGCACCACCATGCCCGGCTAATTTTGTATTTTCAGTAGAGATGGTTTCACCATATTGGTCAGGCTGGTTTCGAACTCCTCATCTCAGGTGATCCGCCCGCCTTGGCCTCCCAAAGTGCTGGGATTACAGGCGTGAGCCATTGCACCTGGCCCATTTGTTTGTTTTTAAGGCATGCAAGCAGTTGAGAGGATAGGACCAAGTCTGAAACTTTGGAGAATAGTAACTCTTAAAGAGGGTAGGGAGAAGTAGAGGAGAGAGAGCAAAGGAGACTGAGAGGGAATGATACAGGTAGAGGAGGAACAAGAGCATATGATAGCATAAGGCTGAGGTGGGAGGATCACTTGAGGCCAAGAGTTCAAGTCTGCAGTGTGCTGTGATCATGGCTGTGAATAGGTATTGCATTCTGGCCTGAGTACCATAGCAAGACCCCATCTCTTAAATAATAATAAAAAGGGAGTGAGTATGAAAGCCAAATTTCAGAATATAGAAATAGTAAAAAGCATCAAATGCAACACAGAAAAGGGCCAAGTCACTTTTATCTTGGAGAGAGCCCTCTAAATTTAGCTATGACTTGCTATGAGAATTTTAGTGGAGTTTTGGTTAAAGGAGGCTATTTTCAGCAAGTTGAAGTGTTAAGTGCAGTAGAGTTATAAGTCATAAAAAAGTAAAGAAAAGACTATGAATTTCTTTCAAGATACATGTGAGTGAGAATAATAAGAGAAATAAGGCAGAGAGAGTAGTGGGATAAAGGAGGAAAGGGGGAATCTTTCTACTGAATTACTCTCAGGATACACATATCATATTCAAGCTGAAGTCAAAGACTATGTGGCTAATGACCTCCGTGATTTTGAAGGGAACCAAGTAGCAGATCTCATGCCTCTGGAATGGACAGGTGATGTGTACTCCCTGGAGGAAGAATCTCTTGCCCAGGGTCCCAGCACCTGTTCACATACTCCACATACAATCCTTGCCAAACTAAATAGTTTCCTTGAGTCACTTTTCAATAAACCTTTATTTTTCAAGTTCTATCAGGCTTCTGGGGCACCAGTGATCCTGGGAATTCAGGGAAACAGCTGGGACAGAAGCTATACTTGGTGAGAGGCTGTTGTGGGTGAATGAGTATGGTTGCTATAAACACAACATCATTGCACTGTAAGAGATTGGTCATATCATAGTGGAATTGTTTTTCTGGTTTGAACTAATGCACAGCATTTGATCATCAGCATTGGTGAATGGTAGGCTGATACATACCAATTTGCTGGTTTTAAAATCCAACATGAGCCTGTGTCCCAGACCTAGACAGCATGGAGTAAAAGTAAAAACCGCAAGTTGAGTTATAAGCAGAATTTTTCTGGCTCCTCTACCAATCACTAGAGAACTTTCAGTTCTTTCTACAACCCAATCCACATACAATTTTTTTTTTTTTTTTGAATCTCATATGTCAGCAGATCAGCCTTCTCAGCTACCATGGAATATCTTCAATTTCCTCCTTTCCTGCCTGGGCACATAAAGCCCAATAAGCCCCATGAGTTGTTTTCTTCTAAAAATTCAGTTTAGTCATGTAGTAAATGCATGATTGGTAATCAAGCATCCAGGTCTGATCCAAACAGCTCCTTAAGGTCCTAGAGCCTATCACCACTGTGAGTCAAAGACTGTTCAAAACTTTCAAATCTAAGTAAGATACAGAGCACCTGCTCCTTGATTTTGGAGGCTAGAGTCTAATAAGCTAGGAAAGTCCCCACTGATGAACAAGTGACAAGCCCTACCACCTGATCTGGTACTACACCTGCAAGCTGTGGGTCCAGACAGCCTTTAGTTTATATTCTCATGGTCTAGTTTCCTTTTAAAGGAAGAGGATGATGTATGAGAAGAATAACACCCTCAGATAAATGTGAACAGGACTTCAGACATACCTCCATCCATGCACTGAGGTCCCTTATATTCAGAAAATTGGAACTGAAGTACAGATCAAGGAAGACTATTAGCCTCTGACTAATTTATAACAGTGTTTCCCTGTGACCGTCCTGTAACTGACTCATGAGACCCAGTGATTCTTCCTTAGCTACTGGGCACAGTTTCCTCAGCATAATCACTAACTTCCTTCTCAAGATATTAGTGTAATGGAACAAGTTTTTAGCTCTCTTAGGAAAACTGATCGTCCCTGAGCAGCAGTGAAGAACCATAGGAGGGGTTACCACTGTCAAGAATACTGTATTTGGGCCAGGTGCAGTGGCTTATGCTGGTAATCCCAGCACTTCAGGAGGCTGAGGTGGGAGGATTGCTTGGATAGGCTGAGGGAGCCTAGGAGTTTGAGACCAGACTGGGCAACACAGTGAAGACCCTATCTTTGTTTGTTTGTTTGTTTTGACAGAATCTTGCTCCGTCACCAAGGCTGGAGTGCAGTGGCACAATCTTAGCTCACTGCAACCTCCACCTCCTGGGTTCAAGTGATTCTCCTGCCTCAGCCTTCTGAGTAGCTGGGATTACAAGCATGCACCACCACTCCTGGCTAATTTTTGTATTTTTAGTAGATAAGAGATTTTGCCATGTTGGCTAGGCTGGTCTCAAACTCCTGACCTCAAGTGATCTGCTCACCTTGGCCTCCCAAAGTGCTGGGATTACAGCCATGACCTACCATGCCTGTCTTTAAGACCCTATCTCTACAAAAAATTTAAAAGTTAGCCAGGCGTGGTGGCACACACCTGTAGTCACAGCTACTCAGGAAGCTGAGGTGGGAGGATCACTGGAGCCTAACAGGTGGAGGCTGCAGTGAGCTGTAATTGCACCACTGCACTCCAGCCTTGGCAACAGAGTAAGACCCTGTCTCAAGAAAAAAAGAATACTGTATTTACAACAATAAATAGTTGCATTTGGAGGAGAAACCCTGGCAATATTAAGAGGCTTCCCACTGTCAGAGGTAGTTAAGCAGCTGAAGTATTTATTCACTGCTGAAATCCAGACTTGGGAAAGGTACCTCATGGGGGGCAGGGGAGGAAGGTTGCCGTTTTCCCTCACCTATGATGATAAGCAAACCTAGGGAACAGAGTAACTCAAAATTTTATCAATTTTCCATTCCAGAGTGATAGGGATCAGGGCTGTTTCAATCCCCAACTGTGTTCCAGGGACCTGGTAGGAGAGGGGTTTCTCTAGTTCACTGCTGCAGTGAGTAAAAGACAAGGAGCCATTACCCAAAGCATCATTCCAGATCACATTCAAGGTGAACTCTTGAGAAACCAAATATAGATGTAATTAGCTTAAAAGAATAAGAGGTAGGTAAGCAGACAGTTAGATGACCTAGAACTTCACCCAGAGTTAGGTCTTCGAGGAACTTTTAGACATTGCCCCAGATCACTAACATGAAAAGGACAGAGTCAATACAATATGAAGAAGGCATTTTTATATAAAGACTTGATTAATAACAGTTGATAACCATGTTATTAATATACTTACAGTTGAGTACAATTTAAACTACCATTTTGTATTTGATTGTTACAGAATAAATGAAGTTTTGCCAGCATAGAAAAAAAAGTAGCAAATCAAAGGTGGAGAAATATCTTTTTTTCTTTATTTTTTATAGGTACTATGTGATCTATTTTGAACTTGAAACTTTCTATCAGCAAATATATAAGACACAGTGGTGGGGAGCCATAAATGATATAGTGAACAATCTGAGACTGAAAAGACTTCCACTGACAGATGCTCAATTACATGAACAATTTAAGAAAAAATTTGGTTTCAAAAAAGCTATGAAATGCAAGGTATTTCAGTGACTACCACATAATAAAGTATATGAAATTATGTATTATTGATAAGTATATAACTCAAATGAATGTTTATTTTGGGAATAAATAATAGGTTAAAGTCTTCAATATGAAATAAAATGCCACCTTTTTTTTTTGAGATGGAGTCTCACTCTGTCACCCCAGGCTGGAGTGCAGTGGCGTGGTCTTGGCTCACTGCAACCTCTACCTCCCAGGTTCAAACAATTCTGCCTCAGCCTCCTGAGTAGCTGGGACTACAGGTGCATGCTGCCATGCCTGGCTAATTTTTTAATTTTTATTTTAGTAGAGATGGGGTTTTACCGTGTTGCCCAGGCTGGTTGTGAACTCCTGAGCTCAGGCAATACGCCCACCTTGGGCTCCCAAAGTGCTGGGGATTACAGGCATGAGCCACTGTGCCTGGCCAAAATGCCACATTTTAGTAGCCGAAAAGCTATATAATTCTGGATTATAAATTTCTGGCAGAGTACCTGTTAATGCACTGCACTGTGATTAATCTCAATAATGGCTCACACTTACTGATTGCTTATTCTGTATGTTAGGCAATATTATAAATCAATGAACTCTTTTAAGGTATGACTAGTCTTATTATTATCATTTCTGTTATACAAATGAGAAATTTGAGGTGTAGAGAGGCATCTTTCACAAATCATATAGTAAATGGCAGAGCCAGGCCTCAAACCTGGGAACTAAAATCTAAGGAGCAAATCTAGCATCCTGAATCAAATCTCCACGTCTGTTTCAACAAGCCTTGATGTACAGCTTCTGGAACTGAGCAATGAAGCTCACCAACTTCAAAGGTTAGATGGGTATTTACTTTCCATTTATTTGCTTTGATGTCCACAAATTAAAACCTTAAAAATTTGTTAGTTGAATTTTTAAACATTAGTCGGAATATCTAAAAGAAGAGGGTGATATTTTTATCTTTCAATGACAACTGTATTTCCATAGCTATATGTTTCAAGTTTCTAGACTTCTAAATTAGGTTTTTCTACAGTCAGACAAGGAGCACAATGATCTCCAGTTGTTTAAAATATTTCAGAAAAAATAAAAATAATAAGAAAAATTCCCCAAAATATTTTTTAAGTTCTTAATAGTTGCTTATAACTCTAACAACTTTAATCATTATCCAGTAAGAAACTTTCCACATAGATCTTGTGAAAACTCTACTTAATTTTAGCAGCATTCATGTGATTCTGTTAATATATTTCATGTCCTTTTTTCCTTAAACCAAACTTTAGATGTGTTTTGATAAACTGAGTCTGGCCTTCTTAATTTTAGAGTATTCCATTTGGTATGAAGTCTGCTGTTGAAAGAGGGTTGTCTGCAGTTTTCCATACATTTAGCCGTAAAACCTCAAGCTCGACAATCAATGTTGCAGATGAAGCAGGTTATACTATTTTTCATCACGCTGCACTGCACAACAGAGTTTCTATTATGTGTCAACTGTGCAATGCTAATTTTAGGGTCAACCAGAGGCGATCTGTTATGTTCAGCCAAGGTAACATGAACTTTTTAAACCTAAAATGTTGTTATTTTATTTGCCCTAATTGAGCAGCAGGAATGCATGTTGATTTTAGAGCAGATTAAAATTGGATTAACTAGAGCAAAGTTGGGGTTTTTTTTTTTTTCATTTATCTAAGAAGGGCTCCTTTTAGTTTTCTAAGTATCACTTATAGCTAGTTTATATAGTTTTATATTTGCTCACTGCGTCTTCTTCATTTGAATATAAGCTCTATAAGAGGGCAAAGATTTAGTCTACTTTATTTGTCATTGTATCCTGTGTCCAGATGAAAGCTTGGCTTAGTGGTTGCTCAGAAAATAATTAATAAAATTAGTGCATGGATGGGTGAAGGCAGGATATCATTTGATAAGCACTGGCAAAATTAATATACACTGATATACTACAGAAATTCAGAGAACAGCAATAGATATGACTGTCAGGTCCCAGTAGAACAATCATTCTTTATTCCAGGATCCTCAAACAAGGAATAGTTTCTTCATATTACATATATTTAAATTACATTTAAGAACAAAAAATTTCTTGATAATAATAATGTTTAGAATTAATAACCCCTTTAAGATTAACCTCATTTAAACTTTAAAAGCTATTTTTGTGGTGATTAAATATGCATGCATATTTTATAGTCATTGAAATAAACTTAGCTAGTATAAAAACAAACTTGAAAATGAAATTGGTGGCCCTCCATAACTGGAAAGGAAAATATAGATACATTGTCAGGGGCAGGTGTAATGGGTCACTACTGTCATGCCAGCACTTTGGGAGGCCGAGGCTGGAGGATCACTTGAGACTAGGAGTTCAAGACCAGACTGAGCAGCATAACGAGACCCCACTATAAAATTAAAAACAAAAACAAAAACAAAAAAAACTTAGCCAGGCTTGGTGGTGTATGCCTGTAGTCCTAGTTATTCTGAGAGGCTGAGGTGGGAAGATTGCTTGAGTCTAGGAGTTTAAGGTTACAGAGAGCTATAATCGCACCACTGCACTTCAGCCTGTGTGACAGAATGAGTGTGTGTGTGTGTGTGTGTGTGTGTGTGTGTGTTTAGATTGTCAGGAATGGTCAATGCAACAATATTGGCAATAAGAAGTGGTGATTTTATATTTAATGAAGTCAGCTATCTTAATAAGCTATATTAAATTTTTATAGACATCAAACAAAATGTGCTTTAACCCTATTGAATATCCATAAATTCTGTACTCTATCAGTATGATTAAAATGTTTTGATATTCAGATTCTTTTGTTACTCAAAATATTCAATACATAATGAACCTAGTTAAAATAAAGCACAGTTCAATCACATTTAAATGCAATAGGTAACATTATTTAAAGATGTATTACTTTAAGTCTTTTTTAGTGTGGAGAAGTCTTTGGTAAATTAAAAGTTTCTTATGCGCTCTCTGATTGAATTTCCATTTGCTGAGAATTGGGTAGATTTTGAAGTGTGGAAAACTTAATACTCTACTGCTAGTATTATTACTTAACCAACACAAAATTATCCCACCTATGAGTTTTAAGCAGCCACTTGAGGGGCAGAATTTCCAGGTCTGCTTTGATGCATTGTCAGATGCATAGGACATGCCCTGATGTCTTGACCAAAAGTTATTCTCAGTACTGTTCAATGTAATCTTGCCAGCTACAGCTACATAGTCATTTTGTTCCTATTCATATGAGTCTTTTTGAATAACTTAGGAAAACGCTGTATATTAATAATCGTACTTCGATGTGCATTCCCTTTTATTATTTATTTATTTATTTATTTATTTAATTTTTTTTTTTGAGACGGAGTTTCGCTCTTGTTACCCAGGCTGGAGTGCAATGACGTGATCTCGGCTCACCGCAACCTCCGCCTCCTGGGTTCAGGCAATTCTTCCTGCCTCAGCCTCCTGAGTAGCTGGGATTACAGGCACGCGCCACCATGCCCAGCTAATTTTTTGTATTTTTAGTAGAGATGGGGTTTTACCATGTTGACCAGGATGGTCTCGATCTCTTGACCTCATGATCCACCCACCTCGACCTCCCAAAGTGCTGGGATTACAGGCGTGAGCCACCGCGCCCGGCGCATTCCCTTTTAAAACAGTCATCCAAAGTAGAAGTAAAAAAGGAAAGAGATGGTAAGACATAAATAAAATATTTGGTGCATTTAAAAAGACTATTGCATATATTAGAATTTTTCTTTATAGTATATAATTTTCAAAATGCTGTTGCATATTGCATAATGATGTTTTGTATTCATTTTGAAGTATAAATTACTTTCTATCCATAGTTATTTATTGATATTCCTCTTCAGTTTGGGGAGTTTTCTCTCTTTTTTTCCTGTGGAATTTGCTGTCACCTCTATTTTTATAAATTCAGGCCCAAAAGTGGTTTCTCCAACTTAAAAAAAAAAAGTGATTATAATGTAATTTTGATATGCTGCCATCTAGTGGCAGTTACAATCTGAGGTCTGAGGAATGAGTCATTCTTGACTGAGATAATATAGACTTGACCTAAATGTTGGATATGGAGAAAAACAAAAATTTAAGGTTATACTTTCTGTGTCTATATTTAAGAGACTATACTTTCATACTCTATATAAGAGAATTCAAAAAGGCTTTTTTTTTAAAGAAACAACTTACAATGACCTGAATTGTCAAGGGGCAAGGGATAGTCAAACTGGCTGTCTTCCAACGGGTGTGCTGTTGCACAGCAAACCTGAGATGACCTCAGAGAGGGAGCCTGCCCTCATCCTTCCTCCTTCCAGTTTCCTGCCAGGGCTATGCATTGGTAGATACTGACAAGGAGCAGAGGACAGGGGTTGCTTAATCTGCAGGGGCAGGAGAGCCACTGTGGTAAAGGAGGTGAGTGGACCTGGAAGGGGAGAAGGAAGCTTACCTGTCCCATCCACCCTGTAGAAATTTCCAGCTGAGTAACAATGGTGTGCCTCCTACATTATTGCTCTCTCTTTTTCTTTTCTTTTCTCTCTCTCTCTCTGTCTCTCTTTATTGTACTTTAGGTTCTGGGGTACATGTGCTGATCATGCAGAATTGTTGAGTAGGTACATACTTGGCCAGGTGGTTTGCTTCCTCCATCCCCCCATCACCTGCAACTGGTATTTCTCCCCATGTTATCCCTCCCAGCCTTCCCTCCCCATGCTGTCCCTCCCTTAGCCCTCCCAACAGATCCCAGAGTGTGATGCTCCTCTCCCTGTGTTCATGTGTTCTCATTGTTCAATACCCACCTATGAGTGAGAACATGCAGTGTTTGGTTTTCTGTTCTTGTATCAGTTTGCTGAGAATGGTGGTTTCCAGATTCATCCATGTCCCTACAAAGGACACGAAGTCATCATTTTTTATGGCTCCATAGTATTCCATGGTGTATATGTGCCACATTTTCTTTGTCCAGTCTATCATTGATGGGCATTTGAGTTGGTTCCACATCTTTGCTATTGTAAACAGTGCCACAGTGAACATTCGTGTGCATGTGTCTTTATTGTAGAATGATTTATAGTCCTTTGGGTATATACCCAGTAATGGGATTGCTGGGTCAAATGGAATTTCTATTTCTAGATCCTTGCAGTATCACCACACTGTTTTCCACAATGGTTGAACTAATTTACACTCCCACCAACAGTGTATAAGTGTTCCTTTTTCCACATCCTCTCCAGCATCTGTTGTCTCCATATTTTTTAATGATCGCCATTCTAACTGGCGTGAGACGGTATCTCAATGTGGTTTTGATTTGCATTTCTCTGATGACCAGTGATGATGAACGTTTTTTCCTATGTTTGTTGGCCTCATAAATGTCTTCTTTTTAAAAGTATCTGTTCATATCCTTCGCCCACTTTTGAAGGAGTTTGTTTGTTTTTTTCTTGTAAATCTGCTTTAGTTCTTTGTAGATTCTGGATATTAGGCCTTTGTCAGATAGGTAGATAGCAAAGATTTTTTTCCCATTCTGTTGGTTGCCGGTTCACTCTAATGATTGTTTCTTTTGCTGTACAGAAGTTCTTAATTAGATCCCATTTGTGTATTTTGGCTTTTGTTGCCATTGCTTTTGGTGTTTTAGTCATGAAGTCCTTGCCTATGCCCGTGTCCTGAATGGTTTTGCCTAGGTTTTCTTCTAGGGTTTTTATGGTTTTAGATTTTAGGTTTAAATCTTTAATCCATCTGGAGTTAATTTTAGTGTAAGGTATAAGGAAGGGGTCCAGTTTTAGCTTTCTGCGTATGGCTAGCTCTGGGTTCCCAAGAGGCCGGCATGTCTGCCAAGGACTCTTGGCCAGCAAGAGGGTTCCAACATGAATAGGGGAGTGCATGGAAGAAAAGAGAGACAGAAAGTGGGGTCTGGAGGACTGAGTAAGCAATTGCTTAAACAGCAATGCTTAAACAGCAACTTTATTTTGCACATAGTTAGTATATATATCTTTGTCCTACCTCATTTACAGGAACAGATACCATTATCTTATACATGAAAGGGAAGAGAAAGTCCTCAGGGTACAAGCTTAGGCAGCAGATAACACAATAGTACAATCAGATACATAATCAGGTACAATCAAGTCACACGGGTGGGTCTCATTATCAAGTCATGCAGGTGGGTCTCATTATCGGGGTGGGGAAACCTATAGTTAAAAAGTTAATGATCTATACAAGGCACCAGAGAGGCAGTAAACCTATTATCTTTGCAAACAGCAGTCACAAGAACAAGCACAGGACTCAACAATAGCGGGTAAACAAAGTCATAAATGCAGGAACAGAAAATAAACACAATGTCTTCTCAGACCACATAGGTATCACATCATCGTCTAGCAAAGTTATTTTCATATATCCTTTGATTTCAGTTCAGCTTTCCCATAGCTCGACTGCCTCCAACGGGAAACTGTGTCCGGGCTCAAGCTCACCATATGGCGAGGCCCAATTCCGAGGGGCTTCTCATGGGAACGTTCCCCACAGCTAGCCAGTTTTTCCAGCACCATTTATTAAACAGAGGATCCTTTCCCCATTGCTTGTTTTTGTCAGGTTTGTCAAAGATCAGTTGGTTGTAGATGTGAGGTGTTACTTCCATCCACCCTGTAGAAATTTCCAGTTGAGTAACAATGGTGTGCCTCCTACATTATTGCTCTTTTTCTTTTCTTTATTTTTTATTTTTTTGACAGAGTCTCGCTTTGTTGCCCAGGCTGGAGTACACTGGTGCAATCTCGGCTCACTGCAACCTTTGCCTCCCAGATTCAAGTGATTCTCCTGCCTCAGCTTCACTAGTAGCTGGGAATATAGGTGTATGCCACCACACCGGGCTAATTTCTTTGTATTTTTAGTAGAGACGGGTTTTCACTGTGTTAGCCAGGATGGTCTCAATCTCCTGACCTCATGATCCTCCGCCTCAGCCTCCCAAAGTGCTGGGATTACAGGTGTGAGCCACTGCACCCAGCCTCTCTTTTTCTTTTCTAACTATCACTTATGTCTACCTTATATAAATGTATTTATTTATTTAGTTAGTCTCCCTCACTTCAATATAAGCTCCATAAAGGACAAGGATTTGGTCTACTTTTTTAGCCACAGTTCCCTAGCACCCAGAAAAATGCTTGGCCTTTATAGGTGCTCAGGAAATTTTTCTTGAGGGCTGTACATTTTATTGGAAACCTTAAATACTCTTCATACAGAACATGTCTTCAACTAAGGCTCTTATGTAGTCTATACAGAAAACTGAAGCTTTCCAGATTTGGGGCAAGGAGAGGGACAGTACAGAGGACAAGTGCTTAGTTTGCCACAAGGACCCCTCATGATTAATGGTCCTCAGCCAGCTTATCAGCTTCTTTTTCCTTTTTATCGTTTTCTTTTTAGCATATTCATTATACTTCTTTCTAAATTTTTGTTAGTGATTGCCCTAGAGTTTATAACATTAATTTACAATTATTCCAAGTCTACTTTCAAATAACACTAAGCCACATCACAGGCAGTATAGGTACCTTATAATAACAAAATATTCCTAATTCTTCCCACCTATCATTCATTCATTCACTTCACTTGTGCATAAGCATATATATATGTCATTCATTTCACTTATGCATAAGCACATAGAAGTATGTATCTAATCGATATTCAAACCCTTTGTTGATAATGTTATTATTTACTTATTTTGAGATGGAATCTTGCTCTGCCACCCAGGCAGGAGTGCAGTGGTGCAATCTTGGCTCACTGCAACTTCCACCTTCCAGGTTCAAGCGATTCTCCCACCTCAGCCTCACATGTAGCTGAGATTACAGGTGTGCACCACCACACCCTATGTATTTTGTATTTTTAGTAGACACGGGGTTTCACCATGTTGGCCAGGCTGGTCTCGAACTCCTGACCTCAAGTGATCTGCCCACCTTGGCCTCCCAAAAGTGCTGGGATTACAGGCGTGAGCCACTGCACCCAGCCAGATAATGTTATTTTGAACAAATGGTTATCTGTTAGCTCAGTTAAGACAAATAAAACATTTACTTGACCTTCATTTTCTTCATTCTCTGATGCTCTTCCTTCCTTTTTGTATATGTAAGTTTCTGACCTATATCATTTTTCTTCTCTTTGGACAATAGGTCTACTGGTGGCAAATTCTCTTAATTTTTGTTTGAGAAAGTCTTGATTCCTCCTTCACTTTTGAAGGATAATCTTACAGGTTACAGAATTCTAGGTTAGTGGTTCCATTATCTCAACACTTTATTTTCCTCCACTCACTTCTTGCTTGCATAGTTTCTGAGGAGAAATCAGGTATAATTCTTATTTTTGCATCTCTATAAGTAATGTGTTTTCCTCTGGCTTCTTTTAGGATTTTCTTTTTAAAATAATTTTTAATTTCTGTGTGTACATAGTAGACATATATACTTGAGGTCCATGAGATTTTTGGATACAGGCATGCAATGTGTAATAGTCATATCAGAGTAAGTAGAGTATCCATCACCTCAAGCATTTATCCTTTGTGTTACAAATAATCCAACTATACTCTTAGTTATTTTAAAATATGCAATTAATTTTTTTACTATAGTCACCCTGTTGTACTAGAAAATACTAGGTCTTATTCATTCCTTCTCTTTTTTACCCATTAACCATCCCCATTTCCCCCCATTACCCTTCCCAGCCTCTGGTAACAATCATTCTACTCTGTATTTTCATTAGTTCAATTGTTTTAAATTTTAGCTCCCACAAATAAGTGAGAACAGGCAAAGTTTGTCTTTCTGTGATGGACTTATTTCACTTAACATAATGACCTCCAATTCCAGCTGTGTTGTTGCAAATGGCAGGATTTCATTCTTTTTCATGGCTGAATCCTACTCCATTGTATATCCATTTGAATGTGTACATTTTCTTTATCCATTCATCTGTTGATGGACGCTTAGGCTGCTTCCAAATCTTGGCTTTTGTGAATACTGCTACAATAAATAGGATGATTTTCTTTATGTTTGTTTTTCTGTAATTTGGAAATGATATGCCTCAATGTTGTTTTTTGTTTTTTGTTTGTTTCTTTTGGTATTCATTTGGCTTGGTGTTCTCTGAGTTTCCTGAAACTTTGGTTTGATATGTCACATTAATATGGAAAAATTCTCAATCATTATTGTTTTAAATATTTCTTCTTTTCCTTTCTCTCTTCTCTATCTGTTCTTACTTTACCTAATCTTTTTAATTTATTTTTATTTTTATTTTTGAGATAGGGTATTTGTTGCCCAGGCTGGAGTGTAATAGCATGATCTCAGCTTACTCCAGCCTCTACCTCCCATATTCAAGTGACACTCCCACCTCAGCCTCCCAAGTAGCTGGGACTACAGGCATATGCCACCATGCCTGGCTAATTGTATTTTTTATAGAGATGAGGTCTCACTATGTTGCTCACGCTGGTCTCAGACTCTTGGACTCAAGCAATCCTCCCTCCTTGGCTTCCCAAAATGTTGGGATTACAAGTGTGAGCCACTGCACCTGACCTGGAGGTAGCTACTGATATATCTTCAAGATTAGAGATTCCTTCCTCACTTGTGTCCAATCTCTTTATAAGCCCATTAATGACATTCTTCTTTTCCTTTACAGTGTTTTTTATCTGTAGCATGTCATTTTGGTTTTTTCATAGGATTTCCATCTCTGCTTACATTGCCCATCTGTGCCCACATTGCCCATCTGTGCCCATCTGTTCTTGGAAGCTGCTTTATCCATTAGAACCTTTAGCATATTAATCATTGTTGTTTTAAATTTTAAACAACAAAATCATCGTTGTCTTAATCCCTGCCATGTCTAGTTCTGATGCTTGTTCTGTCTCTTTAAACTGTGTTTTTTTTGCTTTTTAATATACTTGTAAATTTTTCTTGATAGCAGAACATGATGTACTGGGTAAAAGGAACTGTAGTTAAACAGGCCTTTAACAATGTAATGGTAAGGTATTGGGGGAGAAGCATTCTATGTCAGTCTCTTGGTGAGCCTGCGTCCCTCTACTTTGAACTTCACCAGTGCTTCTCAGTCCTCTCCCCATGTCCCTTAGGCCAGGCAGGATGGTTAGAGGTGACTGGAGTTGGGCATTTCCCTTCCCTAGGTAGCTTAGGCTCTGATAAAAGCCCAATAGGTCAGGCTCTGGTAAAGTAGTTTCTCCTGAGAGCAGGCCTTGTTCAGAACAGAATGCCCTGGAGTATTTCAGAATGGTTCTTTTTCTCCCTCCCACTGCTGGAAGTATGAGGGGATTTTTCTTCAATATTCACTGTGAGGACCTGATAAAACTCCTAGAGGTAAAACACATGAAAGCATGGGGCCCCACTATGATGGGTCTTTCTAGAGTTTTAAACTTTCATACTTGTCCACACTGAGCTAGCAATTGTAAATTAATGTTAAGGTTTTCTTACCCCAGTAATGATTCCTTAGGAAGTTTCTGCTTGTGAATTTCTGCTATACTAAGTTATGATTCTCTGAATCCACCTGTCTCTCCAATTTTGAGGGAATCAGTTTGCCTGTTACCTCACTTCTCTGATGAACTTAAGGGTTGTTGATTTCTTTACGGTTAGTTCAGCTTTTTACTTGTTGTTAGGATGAAGTGGTGACTTCTAAGCTCCTTAAATGCCAGACCAGAAACTGGTAGACTAAACAATAATTTTCTTCTTTGAAGAAACTGGAAGACTAAACAATAATTTTACATAAATAGATTTGGGTCTGATTTTATGGAATATCAAGGCTATACTATCAAGCTCCAACTATGAAGGCAGGTAGGAGGACATTGGAAGTTTCTGATGGGAGAGATTTAATGAAAACAGTGCTTCATTGAGAAAATATCATTTAAACAGAGAAATGAATAGGAGTTAGCTAGATCCTGGTAAGAGAGAAATTGTTGGGGAGATGGAAGGTGTCAGAGAGCAGGAATAGCCCAGGGTGACAAGAGAATTCACCATCCAAATCAGGGAGACTTGAAAAGTGAAAGGGCACTATTAATAATTATGCTGGTGCAACAGACATTGGCCAGTACTTTCCTGGGTAAACTGGGACGTGTAATTTCGCTACATTTGGGGAGCTACAAGAAAGTCAGAACGAAGAGAACAGTGTATGGATGGTTTTATTGGGAGGTAGGTGAAGAAGGTAGTTGTAGCTGGTGTTTCAAGTTAAGTTGGAGCCAGTGGATCGTGTCACTGTTCCTCATAATCAGATGGCCTTGAGAAGCCATTGAGCAAGGAGATGAAAAGATCAGATTTACGTTCTGAAAAACTGGATTGGATAAGGGCAAAACAAGATGGGAATAGCAGTTGGGAGATGATTATGGCTTGGATTAGGATGGTGATGGTGGTAGAGATGGGTTCTAGAGATATTTAGACTTGGTGATGGGCTAGTTATGGAGAAGAAAATGAGAGGGAGGTGCCAAAGAGTCTTCTAGATTTGTGGTCTGTAGAACTGGCAGGATCATGATCTCTCTCACTGATTTAGGAAGCAATAAAAGAGGAGCAGGTTTGGAGTAAGGACAGGAGTTCAATTTTGAATACATTAAGTTTGAGGGGAAGTGTGAAGATGCTTTACGAGATGTCAAAGATATAGATCTGCAAATCAGAAGAAGTCAGATCTAGAGCTATAATCCTTGGAGTCATCAATTTGTATATGGTAAGCAAAGTCACTGAGAAGAGAAAAAGGCCCAAGAGTGAGCCTTAAAGCTCATTTGGATATTACGACAATGAGAAGGTTCCAAAGGAGACTGCCAAGGAGTAACCAGTAAGGTTAGACAAAAATTGGGAGTGTGATATCACAAAAGCCAAGAGAAGAAATTATTTTAAATAGGAAGAAGTGGACAATGGTGTAAAATGCTATTGAGAAATAACTAAGGTGAGAATTGAAAAATGACGGACTCACGTGACAGTTTACTTACTATCATGACAACAGCATGGGGGAACTGCCCTCATGATCCATTTACCTCTCTCCTTCGACAGGTGGGGATTACAATTCAAGATGAGATTTGGGTGAGGCCATAGAGCCAAACCCCCATATCAGGTGGTAAAAGTATGAATTGCTGTTATGCTTTGGGAGAATAATTTGGCAATATATATTACTGGTAATAATGATGCTATTGATAATTATATACTTTCACCCAGCAACTCCCATTTTTGGGATTTTTTTTTTTTTTTTTGAGATGGAGTCTTGCTCTGTTGTCTCGCTCTATTGTGCAGTGGCACAATCTCGGCTCACTACAACCTCTGCCTCTCGGGCTCAAGCAATTCTGCCTCAGCCTCCTGAGTAGCTAGGACTACAGGCATGCACCACCATGCCGTTAAATTTTTTTCTTTTTTTGTATTTTTAGTAGAGACAGGATTTCACCAGGTTCGCCAGGCTGGTCTTGAACTCCTGACCTCAGGTGATCCACCTGCCTTGGCCTCCCAAAGTGCTGGGATTACAGGCACGAGCCATTGTGCCTGGCCCATTTTTGGGAATCTACTCAAATTATAAAGACCTATATACAATGGGAAAAAATAAAAGTGCCCATTGGATTTAGTGACATAGAGACCTTTGTGAAAATCTATATATTTTTCAATTTCAAAGGATCTTATCCTCTACTAAGAAACTTGAGTCAAATGGAAAATAAACAAGAAATAATTTACCATAAGACTATTGTACACATTGACTTAAATTTTCAAATATTTAACATTTTATTTTTTCAAATATTTAATATTTTAAATGTTACTCATTTTTCTTTGCTTATAAAGAAGTATGGATTTTTTTTTAATTTTTGGTTTTTGTTTCTAAATATGGATTTTTAATGGTTGGATATCCCAAGTTAAATAAAGGAACATAGGGTTGTGTAAGTATTTTTTTAATGCTTACTTTGGAGATTTTATATTATATAATACTAAGCTCTGTGGTTGGATATCAATAAGGCATTTAGGCTTTTTTAGGAATGTTAGTGCTTTGATCACTGAAGTAATTGTCCAACCATTCTAGGTCCAACACCTCTACACCTTGCCGCACAGGCTTGCTCATTAGAAACATCAGTCTGTCTACTCTGTTTCAAAGCTGATTACACACTCTCTGAAGAAAGAGGCTGGATGCCGATTCACTTTGCCGCTTTCTGTGACAACATTTGCATCGTTACTGCTCTCTGTAGGAAGGATCCTAGTTTGCTAGAAGCTGAGGCAACAGCTGAGTAAGTCATTAAGCACTTATATCAGGTTAAGGTTGATGTCTAGGCAATAATAAAAAAAAACAAGAAGAAAGAAAATTAAATTGAATATAAATTTCTGCTTTTCATGGCTTGCCGAACACACTGCCGCTAAAAGGCAATTGGCATGGGTAATTTGAAAGATATGTAAAGTTTACTCTGCTATCCTTTCTACTCACTGTCTCTAGAATTTAAAAAGATGAGAGCTTCTATCAACCTATGCATGTTTTCTGAAAGAATAAGGACTAATTCCTAGGGAGTTGTCCTTCACCTTGTTCCAATAGTATGGTTTTGCAGATTAATTTTTCATGTTAAATGTTTTACTTAGTCCCCTGGAGAAGTCTGAGACTAGGGAGGGGAGAATTGCTCTAAATTGGATCCTACACAACCAGGTGGCAGCCCTAGGACTTCAGATCAAAGGGGATAGGCTTTGGATTACAGGAGAAATATCTAGTGGTATCTGGAAGAGAAATACATTAAAAAGAGCGAAATAACTTTGAAATTTAAAAAAACTCCAACAATCTTTTGTTTTACAATTTAGCTGCAGATCAGCATTTAGGATAAAGGTGTCACTTCTCCAGAAGGTACATTCTTGGCTGGAAATCTAAAGCCAGGTTATTATTTTGGATCTCTGAGCCTGACTTAGACCTAGTTTCATTCAGGTTTTTTAGGTCTTCGAATAACCTGTCCACTATTATTCAGTGGTCTAGGGCTAACATAATGGCTTGTTAGTATGAGGGACACCGGCTTCTTCTTGACGCTCTTAACATGTGGAAGCCACCAGAGGAAGCTGGTGTCCCTCAGATGCCAACTCCCACTTTCACCATCATGTCTACATTGCAGCTATGAGAAGAAAGAAGAGGCCAGGTACAGTGGCTCACACCTATAATCCCAGCACTTTGGGAGGCCAAGGCAGGCAGATCACTTGAGGTCAGGAGTTTGAGACCAGCCTGGATAACATAGCAAAACCCCCCTCTACTAAAAATACAAAAATTAGCCAGGCATGATGGTACATGCTCATAATCCTAGCTATTCTGGAGGCTGAGGGACGAGAGTCACTTGAACTGGGGAGGCAGAGGCTGCAGTGAGCTGACATCGTACCACTGCACTACAGCCTGGGTGACAGAGTGAGACTCCATCTCAAAAAAAAAAAAGAAAAAAAGAAGAAGAAGAAGAAGCTGGGAAATAGCCAAACAAAAGATCTTCACTATCTAAAAATCAGATAAGAGTTTTTGAGCAAAACTGTTAGTTTTTGCCACAATGAAGAAGCTGGGATTTGAAAACTGGACATGAAGTAATGGGTGTAACTAATTCCTGAGCTTCAGTTACATCATTTATAAGATGGGCTGATAATACTTGTTTTGCTTTTTCCTTTACTTACAGAGTAGTTGTAAGACTTAGATAGGATAGGGTATTGTAAGAACTTTGTGCATTATCATCCTCCAAACAAATTTTAAGGCATGATAATTAAGTTGGGGAGGTGGGTAGGGACCCATACTAAGGATGGCATGGCAAAGGGGCAAATTCATTTACATGTAGAATACAGAAGATGGGAATTCCTAAGACCAGAAGGTGGTGGTGTAAGTCAGACTTACTCCAATTGCAGTTTGAATAGTTTTACAAAAAGCAAATTTGACACTATATGTGTGTTTACTTGTTATATTATGTTTCTTAATTTTTAGGAATCAGTGCACTCCGCTGTTACTGGCTGCCACTTCAGGAGCACTGGATACTATTCAGTACCTGTTTTCTGTCGGTGCTAACTGGAGAAAAACAGATATTAAAGGAAATAATATAATCCATTTATCAGTGTTAACTTTTCATACAGAGGTTCTCAAATATATAATAAAGTTAAATATTCCTGAACTCCCAGTGTGGAAAACTTTGGTAGGTGAGTATAATCTCTTTACAAATACATGTTCTGATTATTATTTAGTTTAATTATTGATACTCTGAAAGAAAGAAAACAACGCATGCATTATATTTTAAATATTTAAAAATCATGAAATAAACATTTTAATTAAAACCAGAAATAAAAATACAAATAATAAAGAGCTAAATTTTTGTGTGTGCAAACGTAGTTTTATTTCCAAGTTAAAATCAAAGATCTGTGACCCAAACAGACTATATTTTACATAACTATATTTATTTTTATTTTCCAACTTTCTCCAAAAGCTGAAATATCTCCTTCATCAAGAAAAAGGAAAGAGGAAATTTTAAGTGAAAAACATTCCCTCCAATTTATTCTTGCCTCCCAATTGTAGAGACAAATTTAGCAAAATCTTTTGTTATATTTTGACAAATGTTTTGTGAAAAATTCCACTTGAGTTTTTTTTTTTTTTTTTTCGAATTTGCATTCAGTCTAGCCAAAATAAGGGTAAGTTACTAGGCCAATTATATGGACATATCTAATTTTACTCCCTTTAATGACCCCCACTAAAATTACATGGAGATTAAACAATAATAATACCACCAGCAGCAGACAAGCAAGGGAAAACAAGAAAAGATACAACAGCAATAAAATACTGGAAGATGGAAACAGATAGGCAAGGCTTAGGACTAAGCCTAAAAAGCTGAGAACCCCTTGGACTCACACCACAAATCCTCAAAAGGCTTGAGAATTGGCAGTGCCCATTAGGAATGCTCTCCTCAGAGCCTAACTTGGGAAGACCTAAAGATGCCAAGGCTAGAATTCTCCCCAATAAATAGAAAGGAGAGAGACTCAGGAAACTAAGAGTCTTACCCATGCGTAAAGCATAGGGAATTTCAAGGAAGATAGCAAAGGGAAGTTCCAGAATGGAACTGTGTATCCAGTCTAGAGGAAAAAGATGGGAGGAATTATCAGTAGGTACAAGGAAAACTAAGCAGATGAAATACAGCAGTCTCCCCTTCTCAGCGGCTTATCTTTTGGTGGTTTTGGTTCCCTGCAGTACAGTACAATAAGATATTTTGAGACAGAGGGATAGAGCACATCATATAACTTTTATTATTATATATTGTTGTAATCTATTATTAGTTGTTGTTAAGCTATTACTATGCCTACAGACTTTATTATAGATATGTATGTTCAGACAGTCTGGTTTGACTTATGGTTTTTTACTTTACAGTCATGCAAAAGTGATACACATTCAGAGAAACTGCACTTACAGTCCCCATACAACCATTCTGTTTTTAACTTTTAGTACAATATTCAATAAATTACATGAGTTATTAAACACTCTATTATAAAATAGGCTTTGTGTTAGATCATTTGGCCAAGCTGTAGGCTAATGTAAATATTCCAAGCACTTTTAAGTTAAGCTAGGTAAGCTATGCTGTTTGGCAGATTAGGTTTATAAATGCATTTTCAATTTATGGTATTTTCAACTTACAATTAGTTTATCAGGACATAACCAATCATAAGTTGAGAAGCATCTGTCAAGGAAAAAACATAGTATATACAGGGTTCAGCACTATCCACAGTTTCAGGCATCCACTGGGGGTTTTGGAATGTATCTTCTGCAGATAAGGGGGAAACTATTGTAAAATAAGGAAATTATTTAAAAAAAAAAGCAAAAATAAAAATGAGACACAACCATAATACATTACAGTCTTCAGCTGTGAATAATAAATGTAGAGACATCATCATATAAGTACCTAACATTGATTTAACTAAAAGCTATAAATACAGAGAAAGGGAAGTAAGAGGAAAGAGCAGAGCAGTGTTGAAAGAGTAATCCCATTTTTCATAACATGAAGTCAGTCAATGAAGTCCAAATCAATGTAGCAAAACACAGCAGTGTATGTAAATATGTAGAAATAAGGAAATTTATAAATCATAGAAGGTTATAGGGAAGAGTCCAAACTGATTGTATATGGAGAGATGAACCCAGAACAGTGGGGAGGGTGGGGCCAAGAATCACTAAGTTTTGTTATAGATCTTTTAGTAACATTTAACTCTGAATCATGCACATGCTTAATTTGATATAAATAAAAAACAAAGCCAAAAAAGAGAAATTAATTGGAGAATGAGAATTGATTTTTTTTCAACAACTCATTTTAGGATGGGATATGTTTAAGATTTTCAACCCCATTCTACTGATTCAAGAAGTCTGTATATTCGGTTTTAAACTGGCTCAATACCTGATCTTGGAATTTAGTGGGTACTGGGAACATATCCCAAATACTGGATATGAGCTCCAAGAGATATTGGAAAGTGTTTTTAATGTTTATTTGTGTGCATTTTGATCATTTTGTAATCTTGTTAGGAGGAAGTGAGAGGACCATCCTGTTACTTTTACTAGACTAAATCATTGTAAATACCTACCTTAATAGTAGGAAGCTCTGGCCCTTAACAGGAATGGCCTAAAAGAACATAAAAATTTACTAGGGCTGCTGCTTCCTACAGCCATTGTGGGGAAGTCCTGACAATGACACAAAGAACAAACAACAGTGAGCATCTGGCCACTACTGTTTTGCCTTGGGCCCTGCAATAGCTCTCCCTCCTCACACTGCCCATTTCCACTATGCATAAAAGAAACATCAGTTAATTAGAGGTCTCAGGATTAGCTCTTAGAGTAGAAGCTGAATTTTAAGAGAATGTCATGGAGTAATCTAGCCAAGGTAGATGCAGGATAGATTTGGTAATAGAGTAGCTGGCTAAAGAGATGAGGAAAAGACAGTCTGTGTATCTTTTCTAGCACAATAGACATGTATATTTGTAATATCTTCTGTCTGTAGTAAAAGTTCCTCCAAGATTGTATTTAAAGTATCTTTTTCATACTCAGGAAATGTATAAAGCCTAATTTCTAATTTAATGGATATTAGATTTTTATTAACAGTACTGTAGATTACTTTGCTATTCTTGAAAACCCACATTCAAATTTTATTTAACAACTGATTTTAGACAAGAGAGAGATGTACTATTTTCCAAGGAAATTTGAAGTATGTGACCAGCCAACCTAAGCTATTCAGACCAAAGATGAAAAATTTTAGCCAGGCACGGTGGCTTGTGCCTGTAATCCTAGCACTTTAGGAGGCCAAGGGAGGCGAATTGCTTGAGCTCAAGAGTTTGAGACCAGCATGGGCAACATTGTAAAATGCTGTCTGTCCAAAAAATATAAAAATTAGCCGGGTGCGGTAGTGCATGCCTGTAGTCTGAGCTACTAGAGAGGCTGAGATGGTAGATCACCTGAGCCCAGGGAGATCCAGGCTGCAGTGAGCTGTGATCATGCCACTGCACTCCCGCCTGGGCAACAGACTGAGACCCCATCTCAAAAAAAAGAAATTTCAGGATTTTTTTTCACTAATTATATAGACTATAAACCTCAAAGATCATGGGCTGATGGAATTTGTCAGTAATTCACAGGAAACCATGCGGATAGGGGAATTTAATCCATGCATTTGGTGGTAATACTGGTGACCTCAACCCTTGGTTTTACTTAGCTGGTACAAAAACAAAATCAAGCATTTCATTGCCTCTTGTGTAAATTACATCTGTGTTTTTCTGTTGAACTCTTAACAGAAATGTTACAGTGTGAAAGCTATAAACGAAGGATGATGGCTGTCATGTCCTTGGAAGTAATTTGTTTAGCAAATGATCAATACTGGAGATGTATTTTGGATGCAGGTGATGCAAACTCTATTTTTAATGCTATTTTATGTAAGCTATATTTTATTCAGCAGTCATTTTAAAATATATTTTTAATTGTAAAGGAAAAATTTTAGTTGATTTTAGGTTTCTTTTGCTAAGATCACTTCATTTACCTGTCAGCCATGTTCTATTTTCCACATGGAAGCTACACAGGATCAAAAAACTATGTAAATTCTATTCATTTAAAAGCTCACAAAATTAAAAACTGATGTTAAGTGTTAATTTAAGTATTAAATTACTTTACCATACTACTCTTGTATTTACTTTTATTTATAAATTATTCCTATTATGTAATCTGCACAATTTACTTTTGAAATTATAAATAGCAAATTTAATGTCAGGCCTGGTTTGTAACTAGCTCTGCATTTAGAACTTAAGATAATTGCTTAACCTCTCTTAGTTTAGTTTATTCACTAATAAAATGGCTCCACCCCATAGGATTGTTTTGAGAATAGCATTGTCCAGAATAACTTACTGAAATGATGAAAACGTTCAGCTAGGCACGGTGGTTCATGCCTGTAATCCCAGCATCTTGGGAGGCCAAGGCAGGAGGATAGCTTGAGCCCAGGAGTTTGAGACCAGCCTGGGCAACATAGTGAGACCCTGTCTTTATATCTGTCTACCTATCTATCTGTCTGTCTACACACACACACACACACACACACACACACACACATATAGGGAAAATGTTCTATTTGAAAATGTCCATTATGGTAGCCACTACCATAATGTGCTCATTGAACACACGTGAGATGCTCCATAAATATTAAATGAATAAATTAAAATTTGATTGATTGTAGATGGTCCCCTAATATATTCCTGAAAACATGTACAAAAAGCTCTATATCCAAAAGGTGAACTATAGACTTAAAGAAGTCATGAGGGATATTTTATTTCAGGTAGCAAAATAAATAAGGTTGTTTTTATACCTATTATATTTTCTAGCATTTTGTCTGTGTCCTATAATGTGCTTTCTGTTTATCATTGAATTGATATAAGTAAAACAGGAATCCAACTGAAGCCAGATTTTCTATTTTCATTATGCCCAACGATTTTCATCTTTGAGCCAATTGTAATTGACACTAATGTTGCATTTTTACTAGATTTAGCACTTTTTGTTTTTCACATGCTGGTATAAAATAAGGATAAAATATAATAAAATGCTCAAATAATTGCTTTAGCAGTGCCATAAAAAGTTGATGCAGTAACCAAAACTGAACTCTACAATGTGGTAGCACAAATAATTTATTTATCAATAATCTTAAGCCAGAATTCAGTGTTTCAATGATGGCTTAAGGTTACTAATATAAAATGTATAATTGTACTACAGGAAAATCAAATATATGAATAATGAGAGCTGCCCATACCAAAGACAAGACGTAAGGTTTCTTCATGCAGTTTCAAATGATAATTTTATAAATATTTTATGAAATTATTTGCTAATTGTTTATATTGCAATATCCATAAATATTATTTAAATATTGCCATGATATATTGACTACAAATGGTTACCAATAATTCATGTTTTTTTTTCTTTATTGCTCTTTTCATTACAGGCACCATTCCTGCCTTAACCAATCTATTAAAAAGTTCCAAAATAAAACTGCAGTGCAAAACTGTTGGGTTATTAAGTAATATCTCAACCCACAAAAGTGTAGTGCATGCTTTGGTAGAAGCAGGAGGCATTCCATCTCTAATCAACCTACTGGTTTGTGATGAGCCTGAACTACACTCTCGCTGTGCTGTCATTCTATATGATATTGCTCAATGTGAAAACAAGGATGTTATTGCCAAATATGTAAGTTCTTTTCATAGACCATTATTTTTAACTAATAATAAATAACTCTCTCACATAGAAGTTACAAAAATAGAAACCCATGTTATTCAGTGACAAAACTCTCAGGGAAGGATACAGCAGGGAAAAGAGAGGGAGAGGAAGCCTGGTGAAAAATATTCCACTGAGAAGTTGGCATCTGAGTGCAGTCCAGAAGTAGATAACAGAGTATTTTCTTAAGTTAGCATATGTTGATTACTTCTTGCTGTTTATCAATTACCAGTGCAGTGTCTATAATGGCAAATATTTCCTTTTTTTTTTTTTTTTTTTTTTTTTGGTTTATTTTTAGAATGGAATCCCAAGTCTGATAAATCTCTTGAACTTAAACATAGAAAGTGTGCTAGTCAATGTAATGAACTGTATACGGGTATTATGTATAGGAAATGAAAACAATCAAAGAGCTGTGAGAGAACATAAAGGTCTCCCATATCTTATCAGATTTCTGAGTTCTGATTCAGGTGAGCTTCTATCTCTGTATTATTTTATAATGACCAGATATATTAAGTGAAGCAAACATGGATTTGGACTTGTCCTATATGAATAGGTGTCCTGAATCTGTCTTTGAATAGATCTAAACATGTGTAATGTAACCTAAATATCTAAAACACAAATTTATTTATGTTTCCTAACTGCTAAACTATGTAGAAAACAGTTCTATTTATTTATTTATTTATTTGAGATGGAGTCTCACTCTGTTGCCTAGACTGGAGTGCAATGGAGCGATCTCAGCTCACTACAACCTCTGCCTCCCGAGTTCAGGCAATTATCCTGCCTCAGGCTCCTGAGTAGCTGGAATTACAGGCATGCGCCACCACACCTGGCTAATTTTTGTAGTTTTTAAGTAGATACGGGGTTTCACCATGTTGGCCAGGATGCTCTTGAACTCCTGACCTCGCCCACCTTGGCCTTCCAAAGTGTTGGCATTACAGGCGTGAGCCACGGCGCCCGGCCTCTTCCCAGTTCTTTATCCGCATCCCCAACGTCTTTCCTGAGCTTTAGAGCTAGTTTGGATTACTGAAGAACTAAGTAAAGACACTTCACTCCTTTCAGAATTTGGGTCCAGATGAGAAATAGGCAGGAATCAAATAGAGATCAAAACTTCAGCCTTATCGTTGGAAAGCTTGCTCCAAGAAAACAACAAAAAGTGCCAAAAAGAACCTAAACCATGCATTTGCAATGACTCATTCTTCAAACTAAAAAATTAGGGAACTCACTATTCTTCTCATAAGGAAGGATGAATACGGAGTAAACTTTTATTCTTAATACTTCTGAGTTTGCCATGGGTGGAGGAATTTCTGCTTTTTGTACTGATGCAGGGTAAGAGAAAGAATGGTTTTCCCCACACTCTCTTAATTTTATTAATCTTTAAGGGTTAACATTCCAAGTGTTACTTGAGTGATCTCTATAAAATGTAAAGTTGATTATATCTTCTTCTTTAAATTACTCAGTTACTGTGTTATCATCTAGGATATGGTCCATATTTCCAGCATGACCTATAAACCCTTTTTACTTTCCTACTTCAAGAGGAAATGACCTTCCTGTCACTCCCCTCTGATGTTACTGTCAAGTAATATTGAACTTATTGCTATGTTTTTTCCTTTGGCCTTTCCTTTTGTTCCACAAGGTCAAGGACCTTGTTTTGTTGGTTCATCATTGTTTCCCTAGTGCCTGGGACAGTGTCTAGCACATAGTAGCTATTCAATAAATATGCACTGAATAAATAATTAGATGATTAAATGAAGAAAATACTCTTAACAATAAAAATAATATATTTGGCATAAATTGATATAAAGTGAGTATAGAAGTTGGTATGAACAATAAGACTTTAATAGAGAGATGATTAACCTCGATAGTACATAAAAAAAACAAATGCTGCATTATGGAGCATCTAAAGGATATCAGTAGATGCATGAATGCACAAACACTTTTCTATCTAGTTTTGCTTTTGGAAATATGTTGATATTCTACATAATAAAAAAATTAAATCTACAAAGCTGGAGGAAATGAAAACTGAAAGAAATAAACAAATTGTATAACTAGCTTTAAAAAGAAAAAATATAAATAATTGTAAACACAGTGCATTATATACCCTCTTTCTAAGGGTAAACACAAAACAAACTACACACAGATCTTGAGTTCTTTTTAGTGAGCTTGTATGTCATAGTGATATGGGTAGAACAAATCTGAACCCACATGATAAGTACTGTAGGACTGAAGAAATGAATAAATGTGTTGATATTATTAGGTTCTTCTTGTGCAAAGAAATATGCAGAATGTAGGATAACAATAAAGAACCTTGTGGGGTTGGGGTTGGATTGGAATTGGAAGTATATGTGTGTATACACATATACATATATATGTATACATACATATGGATTCATATATACATATACACATATATGTGTGTATATATATACATACGTGTGTGTGTGTGTGTGTGTGATCAAGAAGCAATTATATTTCAGTAGCAATGAGCACACCTAGCACCCAAATCTTGGTTTCTAAATATCATCCCTCATTAAAAGGAACCAGAGCTTCTTGGAGAAATAGTTGATTCCAGGGCAGGGACAGAAAAGGTATATGGTGAGTCAGGAATCATCATATGGTGACAGAAAGTAGTAAAATACATTTTTTAAAAAAAGGGGAGGCATATCTATAGGACACAAGGACAACCTGAAGGGGCTCCCACTGGCCAAATCTTAGACAATTTGAGTACCAACATAAATAAGAAAATACACTGGGCACAGTGGTTCGTGCCTAAATCCCAGCACTTTGTGGGGTAAAGATGAACAGATAGCTTGAGCTCATGAGTTCAACATCAGTCTGGGCAACATGGCAAAATCTCATCTCTACTAAAAATGCAAAAATTAGCTGAGCGTGGAGGCACACACCTGTATTCCCAGCTACCTGGGAAGCTCAGGTGGGAGGATAGCTTGAGCCTGGGAGGCAGAGGTTGCAATGAGCTGAGTTCATGTCACTGCATTCCAGCCTGAGTGAGAGAGTGAGATTTTGTCTCAAAAAAAAAAAAAAAAGAGAGAAAAGAAAATTAATGGGTTATAACTCATTGAATAAAATAGGATCTCATGCACTCATCCTGATAATAATTGGATAAATAAGGAAACAAATAGAGAATAAGGTACGGATCTTCCATACAGCAGAATGCCAACAATTGTGAAGGAGTGGTAGATTTGGAAAATTAGTATTGTGCAAACAGCGTAGTAAAGATTGGTTCAGGCAAAAATTATAAATCGTTGCTAAATCTTGGGGACAAATTTTGATATTTACATGGCCTTAAAGTGTTTTGCTCCCTATTAGTTGCAAGAGGGAAAAATAGCAACTATACAGTAGAGAAACTGCATGATCAAAAGTAACATCACCAATGAGGAATAGATGGACATTATATAACTCCACAGAGGATATCCCCAGAACATAATGTCACTTTTTTTTAATGGGGTTGCTATGTTTCCTGGGCTGGTCTTGAACCCCTGGGCTCAAGCAATGCTCCCACCTGAGCCTCCTAAGTTGCTGGGATTACAGGCACACGCCATTGCACCCAAGCCATAATGGCTTTTAAAAAATATTCTGGATGGAGGTGCATATCTTGAGTCACGAGGAAATATCAAACAAGCCAAAATTGAGGAAAGTTCTCTAAACTAAATGACCCATATTAATTAAAAATGTCTAAGTCATAAAAGACCAAAAAAAAAAAAAAAACCTGAGAAAAGGTTCCAGATTATAGTATACTAAAGAGACATAACTAAGTGCAATACATGGTCCTGGTCTGGATGGTGTACTGGAAGAAAGTAAATATGATAAAGGACATTAATGGGACAATCAACACGGTATGATTAAAGTATTGCATCTACTAATTGCCCTGTAGTTACCTCAGAGGATAGCCTTGTTTTTAGTAAATATACACTGGATTATTGAAAAGATAAAAGGCCATGATGTTTGCATGCAACATATCCTCAAATTTAGAAAAGTAAATTATATAGATAAATGGATTAAAAAAACCTAACATGGCAATATATTAAACTTATAAATTCTGGTAAATGTATACAGGAATTATTCATACAACTTTTCTGTAAGTTAAAAAAATGCAGCTGGTAACAAGGATGGAAAACTTCTCTGACTTATTCATACAACTTTTCTGTAAGTTAAAAAAATGCAGCTGGTTACAAGGATAGGAAAATGTTTAGACTCACCAGTACCAAAAATATAAAACAAAATGAGACAGTATTTTTATCTATCAAAGTAGCAAAGTTGATGTATTTATTTTTAATGATAATACACATACTCAAAATGGATGCTGCAAACCACCATGGCACTGTATACCTATGTAACAAACCTGCACGTTCTGCACATGTACACCAGAACTTAAAGTATAATAATAATAAAAAATAAATAAAATTAAGACAATCAAAACAAACAAAAAATATCCCACAGTGCAACTGGTTAAAACAATATAGGAAAATGTTTAGGCTCACCAGTACCAAAAATACAAAACAAAATGAGACAGCATTTTCGTCTATCAAATTAGCAAAGTTGATGTATTTGTTTTTAATAATACCCATACTCAAAAAAAAGTGCAACTTGTTAAAAGAATATAGGAAAATGTTTAGGCTCACCAATACCAAAAATACAAAACAAAATGAGAGCATTTTCATCTATCAAATTAGCAAAGTTGATGTATTTTTAATAATACCCATATTCAAAAAAATACAGTAACATCGATACTTTTGAACTCTGATTACGGAAGGCTAAGATGCCATTATCATTTTTGATAAATAATTTACTGAGATGTACTGAGTTATTCCAGTAATTCCTGAGCCTCTGTGCTAAGGGGGAAAGATACAGACATGAAGGAAATAACTTATATGTCAAGAAGATTTCTCCTGGAATTGTTTAAAATAGTGAAAAGTTGGATACAACATATTTTCAAAATGTGAATGGATAAGGAGATGTGATATACTCACCTGTTAATGGAATATTTAAAAGGCACTGATGTTCATAAAGAATGGGAAAATGGGCCGGGCGCGGTGGCTCAAGCCTGTAATCCCAGCACTTTGGGAGGCCGAGGCGGGTGGGTCACGAGGTCAAGAGATCGAGACCATCCTGGTCAACATGGTGAAACCCCGTCTCTACTAATACAAAAAATTAGCTGGGCATGGTGGCGCGTGCCTGTAATCCCAGCTACTCAGGAGGCTGAGGCAGGAGAATTGCCTGAACCCAGGAGGCGGAGGTTGTGGTGAGCCGAGATCGCGCCATTGCACTCCAGCCTGGGTAACAATAGCGAAACTCCGTCTCACAAAAAAAAAAAAAAAAAAAAAAAAAAAAAACAAGAATGGGAAAATGAGGCAGAGCACAGTGGATCCCAGGTGTAATCTGGTAATCTGTAATCTGTAATCTGCTGACATCTGTAATCCCAGCACTTTGGAGGCTGAGGGGTGTAGATCCCTTGAGTCCAAGAATTGAAAACCAGCCTGGGTAACCTGGTGAAACCATGTCTTTATAAAAAACACAAAAATTAGCTGGGCGTGATGGTGCACTCATGTAGTCCCAGCTACTCGGGAGACTGAGGTGGGAGGATAGCTTGAGCCCAGGAGGCGGAGGTTGTAGTGAGCTGAGATCACACCACTGCACTCTAGCCTGGGTGATAGAGCCAAACCTTGTCTCAAAAAAGGGGGGAGGGGAATATTTTAATGGTAAGTAAAAATGCAGGTTATTGTTTTAAAATACAACTATATTTAAATATATCTGTAACTATCTAAATCTATCTTCATAAGAAATAGCGCATGAGATTATGCCAAATGTTTGATTGTGTTTAGGTGGTAAATATAGTCAGTTTTATTTATTTATTTTTATTTTTTTAATAAGAAAATATAAAGAAATATATTTCCATTTTTCTATAAGCTTTCCATAAATTTGATTTTATAATATGGGAAACAAATGATATGCTGCACTTTGATATTATTACTTTTCATAAAGTTTCTTTAACTTGTTCTTAAATTCATTTGAAGATGTGTTGAAGGCTGTATCTTCTGCTGCAATTGCTGAGGTTGGGCGTGACAATAAGGAAATTCAGGATGCTATAGCTCTGGAGGGAGCGATTCCTCCTCTGGTGGCTCTTTTTAAAGGGAAACATATTAGTGTCCAAATGAAAGGTGCAATGGCTGTGGAATCACTGGCAAGTCACAACCCTTTTATACAGAAAGCATTTCTGGAAAAATCATTAACTAAATATCTTTTAAAACTCCTAAAGGTAGGAATTTTATGATTACTGGCCATTTTTCTTAGATGATATATTCTATTTTGAATTGTTAAGTGAAT
Organism: Aotus nancymaae; assembly: GCF_030222135.1. NCBI lineage: Eukaryota > Metazoa > Chordata > Mammalia > Primates > Aotidae > Aotus > Aotus nancymaae. The sequence continues at coordinate 43,367,803 of NW_026988419.1, read as the reverse complement.
AGAAAAACTAAACCAATTCTATAATAAACATTTTATAAAATATACATTCCTAAAATGTTCAATAAATATTCACTGAATTAATGAAATATTTTTAAAAATAGGCATTTCAAATAGATGTTAAGGAACAAGGAGCCGTTGCACTTTGGGCCTTGGCAGGACAAACACTAAAACAACAAAAATATATGGCAGAACAGATTGGATACAGCTTTATAATAAATATGCTTTTGTCACCATCTGCTAAAATGCAGTATGTTGGTAAGTTATTTTCCTTATTTTATTTTTTTTTTTAGAGACAGGATCCTGATCTATTGCCCAGCCTGGAATGCGGTGGCGCAATTATAGCTCACTGCAGCCTTGAACTCCTGGGCTCAAATGATCCTTCTGCCTCAGCTTCCTGAGTAGCTGGGGTTACAAGTGTGAGTCACTGTGTCCTCTGCATATTGTAGAACAGTCACACTGGAGTATCATACAGGTCTTTTGCTTTTCTTTATCAGGAAGTGAAGCTGTCATAGCTCTAAGTAAGGACAGCAGGATGCATCAAAATCAAATATGTGAAGGAAATGGAATTGCACCATTGGTTCGTTTACTAAGAATTAGTAAGATTGCTGAAGGCACACTTCTCAGTGTTATCAGAGCAGTGGGATCCATTTGTATTGGTGTGTATCCTTATTCTCAATTTCTTAAATATCTGTAAGAACAAGAACAGACTTGCACAGAGAAGTGGTAATTAATCTCTCTTCCTCTCTATCCTCACTGTTTGAGCCCTAAATGGTATTTAATGTATAAAAGACTTACAACTTTAAAAATTTCTCTAAGAACTTGGTCAGCAAAAGTAGTATAATTAAGAATTTTATATCAGACTTGCCCTTGAACTATGGCTAAAAAGGAAAATTAGGACAATAAGCCTGGGCTATTTTGACTGAAAGCAATCTCTTTTTTAAGTCTAAAAGAAAAATAGTACTTTTGAATCTCAAGAACTATATCTTTTGGAAGATACAAAAGAGTTTCTAATGCTGGGGCACATTCTTATGCCTCTGTAATGATCATTTGTTTATATAGCATAGAATTTCATTGCAGTGGAATTGACGTTTTGGGGTTCCTAAGAAAATGTGGAACTGTCAGTTGTGACTCACCAAAAGTTAAAATTTGGGTTCTTGCTGACCTTAATGAATGCAGCATGCTGATTGTAGACTGCTTCTTGCAAACAAGAGGAAAATCAATCTTTATTTCTAGATCACTGAATTTCCTCAAAAATAGTCCAGCTGAATGAAGTATAGGAATTGATTCTAACATTTTTTTCTTTGCTTGCGAAAAGTTTCTTGCATAAATTCATGCACAATTCCAAGACAATAAGCCAGAGAAGATGTTTCTTTTCTCAGCCAGACACTCTGACATAAATTACAGTAATTTCTAAAGTTCTAATAAATGATAACATTATATGCAAGGCTGCTTGATATGCATACACATGTACATAATCAAGTTTCTTCTCATTAGTTCATTTCAAAGCTGTCCACATCAGCTGAGTGTGTGTGGGGGGTGGGGGTGGATTGCAGGGACAAAGATCTTTTTTTCTTCAAACTTCCCTAAATACAATATGTAGGTGATTTCACTGTTCACTGAAAGTGAAGAGAAAGGCTGAAAGGCTCAATCTTGTGTTCATATTTAACCCATTTATTTAGGGTTAACCCATTTATATAAACCCACTGTATATTTATTGTGACATTTATTGGCAAAAGAACAGAATTAAAATTGTTTGTCCACGTTCACTAGAAAGAAATAAGTTTCTCAACAGGAAATTGCAAGGAGTGGAAAAAAAAAAAAGAGAGAGTTGAGTTTCTCTGGTGAGATTAGGCCTGCAATTTAAAGTAGTATGTCATAAAGAGACATAGTAAGAGTATCTTTTAGTCGTGTATAATTTAAGAAACCTAGAAATTTTAACTTGGTGATTTACTCTAGTCATTTTTGTAAAAATAAACTTTTTATAGAAAACAATAGAACTATGAACTTAAGTACCTCGCATATTTCTTCAGTAAATGATAGCTAGTATTATTATTCATTGATAGTATAACATTTCTAATTTCTTTGCTTTGTGACTATTAGGAAGCCATTCACAATTCTAATAAGCTCTCCATGTTTATTCTCTTTGCCTTTAAAAATATTAATTTAGGCTTATTAAAATAGTGTCAATATAGCATACTGTTTTGTAATTTACTAACCACATTATCTTAGGACACTCTGCCAACCAAAAATATCAACCTATGTTTGACTTTACCATTTACAAGATGGAAAAAAATATTACCTCATTGTCGTGGACTCTTACAGGTGTAGCCCATACAAGCAATCCTGTCAGTCAACAATTTGTTGTAGATGAAAAGGCCTTTCCAGTACTTATCCAACTACTAAGAAATCACCCTTCTCCTAACATTAAGGTATATATAAAGGTTTACATTTTTTTCTGATATGGTAAAAATTAACAGAAATATAATTTTAAAGAAAATTTTGTACCTTTATGCAAGTTCATAAACGTAAAAATATTTAATCTTTTAGACTAAATCCTATTTTCCTTGGAGAAATAAGCCAAAAATAAAAATAAACAAAATCCTAGAAGTTTTAAACAAAAAGGTTGCTTCGAACCATAAGAGAATAGTAAATTTTATTAAAAGAGGATTTCTTCAAATATGACAAGAAAATCTTATGTTTTTACTCTTCAAAGAAGTTTTTTCCTCAGATATTTGATTATTTATTTACAGAACTTCTTCCCTACCTCCCCAGACACTGGTTGCTAAAACTGGGCAGGGATAATGGGAATGTGTGACTTATATGGCAATATTTCTCAAATATTAGTAAATCTTGTCAGTACTACACCTCAAACCAGCCCTGCCTTTTGCCAAGCAGCCTCTACTGGCTGGAAGTAATAGTTTTAAAGGCAGGATATTACAAAGAATTATTGTGAGTTGTAGGGGGTCATTCAGTCTTCCATTTACTTTCACTAAAATGCTTTTAATAAAATGACATTCACATCTATTCAAATACTTTTAATCAGGCTTTAGAAATTCAGGACATCTATAGTTGGCTAGGCAAGAAATTATAACAGCAAAAAATTATTTTATCTTCAAAATTTGGTATTTACACTGTTAGAGATGAGAAAATAGAAGTAACATAGGAGGACAATATCTAAATAAATAGCTTTTTTTTTTTTTTTAGACAGAATCTCGCTCTGTTGCCCAGGCTGGAGTGCAGTGGCACCATCTCAGCTCACTGCAACCTCCACCTCCTGGGTTCAAGTAATTCTCCTGTGTCAGCCTCCTGAGTAACTGGGATTACCACAACGCCTGGCTAATTATTATATTTTTGTAGAGATGGGGTTTCACTATGTTGGCCAGGCTGGTCTTGAACTCCTGACCTCAAGTGATCTGCCTGCCTCAGCCTCCCAAAATGCTGGGATTACAGGTATGAGCCACTGTACCCAGGATGTTTCTCTTTTTAATTTTTATTTATTTATTTATTTAAATTGAGATGGCATCTCTCACTCTGTCAGTCAGGCTAGAGTGCAGTAGTGCAATCTTGGCTCACTTGCAGCCTCTGCCTCCTGGGTGAGGTGATCCTCCCACCTCAGCCCACCGAGTAGCTGTGACTACAGGAGTACACCACTATGCCTGGCTAATTTTTTGTATTTTTTTGGAGACAGAGTTTTGCCATTTTGCACAGATTATTCTTGAACTCCTGGGCTCAAGAGATCCTCTCACTTTGGCCTCCCAAAGTGATGGGATTATAGGCATGAGCCACCATATCTGGTGCATTTTTTTTTAAGAAATATGTGTGTTATCAGAAAAGAAGTATATTTTAGTGCATATTTTCAATGAGTTTTGAACTTTGTTTAAATAGACCATAAACATATTTCAATACTTTTTCTCAAAATAAGATTCTATAATGGACAAAATGTTTTGCAATAATTCAGTAATCATACTTTTCAAATTCATAACGTTTTTCATAGAAATGCATAGTATAGCACTTTAAAAATTTATCTGAGTCCCAATAATATACAAGATTCATCTTCCTAATGGGCTTCAGAATGTGCATTAAATGGTTCCAGAACTAGAGGAGGAAAAAAATAGCAGTACTATTCCTTAGTACTACTCCCCAAAGCTTTGCTTAAATTAATAGGTGCTGCATCAAAGCCTTAAAACTCAATGATCAGTAGTTAACAAGCAGTTCAAAATAGCTTTTTAATCCATGTCAAAAAAGTAAAACTTTTTTTAAATATGGAAGGGATACAACTATGCACTTAGGATAATACCTTTTTACATACTCTGTTGGCCCTCGTTCCCTTCTCCAGTGCCCTCAAATGGAGCTCTGTGGTTGGTCTCTGAACACAGAAAGGTTATCTTCTCAGCTGTTAAAAATTATGAGGGAGTTGTTAAGTACAGCTATTTCACTAGTAAGATAACTGGAATCAACGGATATATTTTATCAGATTTTATAGTATCTTTCCACAATGTATCCTATATAAATGCCTGCACAATGAAATGTGTAATTTCATAAAGCTAAGTGAAAAATAATTTCTGAAAACTACATATTTAGGTTGAAGTGGCATTTTCCTTGGCATGCATTGTCCTAGGGAATGGTGTGTTACAGAAAGACTTACATGAAAATGAAGGATTTGAGTATGCTGATGTCCTTTATCTTCTTCACTCAACAGAAAAGGTAATACTTTTACAAAATACTGAGGGTCATTTAGAAAAAAATGGTTTTTATACCACATCCTCAAATTATCTTCAAGTCTTCTTCATGGCAATATTCAGTTTATTATTTAAGAAAAGACATGTAAAAGATCTCTTTGTAGGTCATTAGTGTATAACAATGTAATAATACTGCTCCATATTTTTCTGAGTTGTCCCATTTCATTATTGAAATGTGGTAATTTTAATGTTTGGTGATGAGTCAAAAAACAAATCTCTTCTGTCCCAAATCAAATTTTAAAAATAATTTTATATGCTTTCAGCCCTCAGTCATTCACTTCTTATCCAATACAGTAAAGTGGTGCTTCTCAAACTATTTGTGATGAAGAAATAGCTTTTTCCCAGCAATCTATTATGGAGGGATTTTTTTAACTTTAAAATTTTTGAAATAATCTTAGACTTTCCAAAAATTTATAAAACTACTATTCTGGCATATCCTTCATCTAGTTTTCCCAAATGTCAACTAGAACATTAACACTGATACAATACTATCACTAATCTGCAGACCTTATTTAAATTTGGCCAGTTTTCTCAGCAACGTCCTTTTTTTGGTTTTGTTTTTATATATTTTTAATTAAAAAAATAATTTTTATTTTTTCAATGTCTACTTTTTGTTCCAGAATCTAATCCAGGGTCTCATTTACATCTAGATGTCTTGTCTCTTTAGCCTCCAGTTTGTGAAACCCAGCCCTTCTTTGTTTTTCATGATTTCATTGGTCTTTTATGATTTTGACATTTTTTATGAATCCAGGCCAGTTATTTTATAGAATATCCCTCAAATTGACTTTGATGTTTTCTCATAATTAAATTGAAGTTAGACCTTTTGGCAAGAATATCACAGAAGTGATGTAGTCTTCTTGACTCACCTTCCCAGTACGTCATATCATGAGGCATATAATGTTGATGTATCTTACTGATAATTAAACCTATAGTGGGAGACTTCAGATTACAAAGACGTATTGTACAAGTTAAAGGGGAGGGAGGGATGTTCAGCAGTTAAATATGTCACTGAATGAATAGCTATCTTATGGGTAATAACAGGAATGCAATAAAAATTAGGTCAGGAACCCAGGAACCTAGCCAGTAGGAGTAATCAAACTATGGGATTCATTTTGAAACATTAATATCCACTTTATAATCTAAACTATTTACTGTAGACTTCCATAGTGATACTGCAGGAGTGAACCCTACATGGAAAAGAAGTGGAAATCAGTCAAGTCTTAGCATATTTCTCTTACTTCCCTCTATCTGACCTTGATACACAAAGCATGCCCCTTTGGTTCATCTCATTGCCATTCTTTCCTACTTGGCTCTAGGTTCTATTTTGCTATCTGTTAATCCGCACTTTGACCAGGACTGAGACCTAGTTTCTCAAGCTTGACTGTACCTAATAGCTTTCCTTATGCCTGTTGCTAGGTGACCATTGTGTGTGTGTGTGTGTGTGACTTTTATTATGGGAAATTTCAAATATATATAAAATGAAAGGGTAACATAATGAATCTAAATGTTCCTATGACCCAGCTTCAGCAGTCATCAACTCATAGCCAATCTTATTTCATCTGTACATCACTCTCTTCTACTAAATTATTTTCAAAGCAAATTTCAAGCATCATATAATTTTATCTATAAATATTTCAATATGTACATGCAGCATTTTAATATTATGATTAATACTGGCAGAATAAAATTCAGGGCTGGGTGTGGTGGCTCACATCTGTAATCCCAGCACTTTGGGAGGCTGAAACGAGTGGACAGCTTGAGCTCATGGGTTCAAAACCAGCCTGGGCAACATAGCAAAACCCTGTCTCTACAAAAAATACAGGCAATTAGCTGGGTGTGGTGGCGTATGCCTTTAGTCTCAGCTACTTGGGAGGCCAAGGTAGAAGCATTGCTTGAGCCTGGGAGGTGGAAATTGCAGTCAGCCAAGATTACGCCACTGCACTCCAGCCTGGGTGACAGAGAGTGACTGTCCAAAAAAAAAAAAAAAGAAAAAAAGAAAATTCACTAAGATTAATGAGTTTTCTCTGTGTGTACTACATTATTCAAATAACATACTAATAATACAATATAATTATTTTTAATATTAAAAATAAAATTTAGTAATAAGATTTTATCTTTTGAATCTTTCTGGAAGATCTACCATACTTATATAGTTTTGGCAAGCAGACTAATTCTACAGAAGAAACTAGCTTTAGCTGTCTGCCCAGCCTTAGAATGTTAAAATATGATTCTTAAAAATATTTTTCTCCTATTCTTCCTTAAAATATAGTACAATGGAATTTTACAAGTGAATTTAAGAGACGATATGGAATACCCAATAATGCATGGAATGCAATAGATAACATGCTGTACAAGAGAAGTTTTGATTTATCAACTCTACTTTGAAATGTTGAAAATTATAACATTCTGGAGTAACTCTGTAATCTGTTTTCTCTAGTAATGTCATATTCTACTCCCAGTGATAAGAATGTAATATATTTTAATGAGCCAAAGTCTATTACGTTGAGTAACATGATCAATGAAGTTCACTATAATGCATGTTTCTCCTATTTTTAGGATATTTGCTTAAGAGCAGGGTATGCATTAACCCTTTTTGCCTTCAATAATCGCTTTCAACAATACATAATATTGGAAAGTGGAATAATGACCATATCTATTTTTGAACCTTTTCTTGAATCAACAATTGAAACTGAGAAGGCAATGGCAGCATTTCAGGTATAAAATCAGAGATTAACTCCTCAAATTAATAAATATGTCATTTTGTGAAAACTTGAAAATTACAATTTGGAGGCCCAGAAAAATGTTTACTTATTTGTAAAAATTTAGTACTTTGCATTTAAGCCCCTCTACCTCATAAAAACTTCATTATCTATGAGGATTTATTCATTAATATAGAATTTTACAGGTTACAAGATGCTTATGCCTTTATACCTCATCTCATGTTTATAATAAGCCTGTGGGGTTGACAATCAGGTAGTATTATTTTCATTACCCCATATTAAAGGACATAGGTAGGCTGGGCACAGTGTCTTACGCCTGTAATCCCAGCACTTTTGGGCAGATCACCTGAGGTTGGGAGTTTGAGACCAGCCTGACACATGGAGAAATCCCATCTCTACTAAAAATACAAAATTAGCCAGGCATGGTGGCACATGCCTGTAATACCAGCTGCTTGGGAGGCTGAGGCAGGAGAATTGCTTGAACTCGGGAGGCGTAGGTTGCAGTGAGCTGAGATCGTGCCATTGCAGTCCAGCCTGGGCAACAAGAGCCAAACTCCATCTCAAAAAAAAAGAAAAATAAAAAAAGAAATAGGTAGAAAAACATGTTAGCATCCAAGACAGGTTTTCTAACTGTAAATCTTTGGTTGATCACACTGATCCTTCAACCTAATAACAACTGTCGGTATCTGGGAAGTCTTATTCTCTTTATTTTCTATCCTGTGCCCTTTAAGAGAAGTACTTTCTATGAACTCATATTGAAAGGATGCAAAAGTTGCAACCATTGTAGGAATAATAATAGCACTTCCTATGGTCACTGCTATGACCAGACAGGAACAAGTGCTCTTAACTCACTCCCCACTCCCACCACATGCTGCTTCTATTGAATCCTCTAAATACTTCATTTACTCTTCTAAGAAGTATCAAAAGAATAAAAAAATTTAAAAAAATTACAAAAGTGTGGCTGGGTGCGGTGGCTCACACCTGTAATCCCATCACTTTGGGAGGCCGAGGCAGGTGGATCATGAGGTCAGGAGTTCGAGACCAGCCTAGGCAACACACTGATACCCTGTCTCTACTAAAATACAAAAAATTAGCTGGGCATGGTGGCGGATGGCTGTAATCCCAGCCACTCAGGATGCTGAGGTGGAAAAATCACTTGAACCTAGGAGGCAGAGTGAGCCGAGATTGTGCCACTGCACTTTAGCCTGGGTGACAGAACGAGACTCCGTCTCCAAAAAAAAAAAAAATTACAAAAGTGTAATTAGAGATGCTGAGTAGAAAATGTTTAAAGATTCTCTGCTTTTTTTCTGTTTTCAGATTGTCATATTGGCTAAAGTCATTAGAGATGTGGACCATATTACTTTGTCTGCAAGAGGTGTTACAATTTTAGTTGATAGTCTGTATTCAGTTCAGACTTCTACTATTGTCTTGACAGGTAAGAAATGACTAGAAGTTAATTTTAGCCACATAAAACTATTTTCAAAAACAGTTTACTGTAATCCGAATAATAATAAAATAATACACCTGATACTCTGCCACAAGAACTCATGTTTATCTACATGGAACTCCGCAGCAAGTCTACATGAAACAATGGGTATCTACTCTGCACCCAGAATAGAAGCAGAGTAACTCTGAACACAGACTTTTTGCTTTCCTAATTGCTTTTCCAAACCCTTAATTATTTTTTTCCAGGATATAAATGAGAATTCTACTATGAACTACCAAAAGCAAAATCAAAAAAACTGATTTATAATAGTGGTGGTAGATTTACACAGATGTACTTCTGTCTGGTTTCCTTTTGTCCAGTTGTACACATTTTGCTAACACTGAAAAGTTACTTATGTCACTATGCAACAAAGCAAAGCAAGATGGTCCCATAGAGTTCTCAACACATTTAATGCTATTGCATAACTGCATCTACTGCAGACCTAACCCAACAGCTCACATGTATTAGGTGATCAGTAATATTTAATTGACTTGTTACACCTCTCTCAAAGTAACATAAGACAGGGTCAGAATTACAGTAATATGCAGTAACTACTACCATTATAAACAAACAAATAAGTATTTATTTTTTAACTAAAATGGATCTCTAAAGGAAACTTCACTTGATGCCATAGAATTCTATTTTTATGAAGTATATTTGCATGGCAAGGAAGGAAAAATGAAGCAATGAAAACTTTCTGATGGAAACTAGCTAGAAAAAAATGTTTAAAGAAGTTATTAAATATGTTTTAATCTAAATAACATTATTAATTCAGTGTTATAGTAATTCTGTGACTCTGAAAAACGACTGTAGTGGGTATACATTCCACAAACTCTTATGGGAAATAAATGCCTTATTATACTAGCTTTCAAATATTAAATTAATTTCCCCAGGATGAGGAGAAAGAAATCTCAGAAATTACTGGACTTTCTCTGCACTCCATAACCAGAGTCATATGCATGTCCAGGTTATCTCCGGCAAAGCCTGATATTCAGGCCTCAGGTATAGTGTAAAAATAACTGATGTGCTTGATGTCGAGTTGACGTGGTTCTCAGAAAAGTCTTCAAAAGCACAGAAGTTTTTAGGAGACTGTGATTTCTGTTACCAAGAATTTGGTTTTCCTATATATACCACTTAGCTATTCTCCACTCAAAGTTCCTCCTTCTACTCCTTTGAGAACTATAAACCTTAGTTCTCTTTCTTAGCTGCTCCCTCCGTTTCCATTTCTAACTTCCCATCTTTAAAGGCTCTTTTTAACTTTAAATAGAGCTTACCTTTAGACAATTTTTGCTTTAGATGATACAACCCAGTTCTCCCCATTCTGAGGCAATAAACACAAAGAATTTCTTGGCTTATAATAGAGGCCAGACAAAAATACAAGGAAAACAAAAACTCAGGTCATATAAAGTATCCACACACAAATATAAAAATACATTTTTATCTTTAAACACAAATATACATAAAATAATAAGTGGGTAGCTACACAATTATTGGGACACTTTATTATTTTAAATCTGAAAACATTTCTTTTTATGGTAAAAACGTCAATGCATTTAAACCTCAATAAGCAATACATCGTTTGATTTTAAAGTATTAATAAAGCTTAAAGCCACTTCAACTGCAAAAGGACATATTAAATGTTCTTATGATAATCAAATCATTATGTTCATAGTTATTTTTAAAACCCTAAAAACTTCAAAACAAAATATATTCTGAAGCTATGGAAGAAGGAAAACCTCTGATTTTCAAAATTGTCCACCCTTACATAAACCTACTTATACCGTTTGTGACAGAAAACCAAACTGTAATTTTGGGGAGTTTATTCTATATTTACATATGCATGCTTTTCCTCAGTGCTGCTTCATTGACAGAGATGTCTTGTGACACAAACCTTTTTCAGTGCTATGTGTAATTAATGAAAATACTGTAAGTTTATATCAATTAAATAACACAAACATTTTTCTTGTTTAATTTATAGGGAATTTAATAGCAAGCCTGGCTCATTCTAGAGCTGGTATCCCAGAAGCATTTACCACATTAGGAACAATCCAACGGCTCTGCTATCATTTGTACTCAGGGACAGAAGAGGTAAAAACAAAAAACAACCAATTCTAAAATTAAATATGCTAAAACTATAATTTACCTTTCTGTGTACTAATTTTTCCACTGATTGACTATGTTATATAATATAGTTCCTGTTCCTAACTCAAAATTAGATGACTTTTCTAATACTAATTAGTCATACATATCCGCCATCCACAATTTTAATTCCTATAAAAATATACATTTGTTTTAACTCTAAGTCTTAGGATTTTAATAACAAAAGCAGTATAAAACAACTGTAATTAAAGATTTAAAAAGAACTAACTACCTGTTCAAATTAGTTCCTGATTTAGAAAACAAAAAACCCTATATAATAGGTGATCTAAATGCTGGAATTAAGAGTCAATTTATAAATATGTTGATGACAAAGAAATTTATAATTAAAATGTTTGTCAAGTAACAAAAACTGATGACTCTGATCTAAGTCATTTCTATGATTTGAAATGAATGAAAATGGAATACATAGGATAGTTTTCCTTATGTGCCAAGCAGGGTTAGATGTAAGGGTGTGTGTAAGAGGCTGTGCTGGTCACAGCAGTGGCTTGCCTCTGAGTGTTCCCCAACTCTCTTCCACTAAGGTCTAAAGCAGTGTTACTCCACCTTTAGAGTATATCAGAATCACCTGGTGGGCCTGTTAGATTGCTTGGCCCCATTCCTAGAGTTTCTGAGCCAGTACATTTGAGGTGGGCCATAGAATTTGCATTTCTAACAAGTTCCCAGCAGCTGAACTGCAGGTCCAGGGTTCAGGGTGTAGAAGACATAGGAGCATACAGAGCAACTGGATGCCAACATAAAGACCAATATGTTTACTCTATGAAACTTTTTATGCTACCAGCTATCATATTCCATAACAACTGCCCAGGAGCATACTTTAATTAGTCATATGACCAACTTATGGGTCATAGACAGAGGGAATTTTCCTCAAAGAACTATTTTTTTCTGGAGTCCTGTGGCCTGATACTTGTGCTTCTTTCTTTGTTTTGGACAGTGGAAAAATGAGTTGCTTTAGTAACATCTGAATGTTAAAAAAAAGTAATAAATAAATAAATGAGTTGCTTTCCCTAAGATTTCTGTTGCCAAGAGTTCACGTTTCCTACATGTACCACTTAGCTATTCGCCAAAGTATCTGGTCCTACTTCTGTGAGAACTATAAACAAAATAATTAAATAAGAGTTTCTAGGGGTGGAACCCAGGCATAACTGTCAAAGTTATATGGGTGATGCTAATGGATTGTCAGGGTTGTGCTCCACTGTCTTAGTTCAAGCTCAAAGGTTCTTTCTTGGGCAGCACATTAGAATTACCTGTCACACCTTAAAAAAGAAGAAGGAAAAAAACCCAGATTCTACCCTCAAAACATTTTGATTTATTTGCTGGGCTTTTTTTTTAAAACATTCCCAAAGGTTCTAAAATGTTGTTAAGATTGAGAACAACTAATAGAAATCAATGGCAGTTGACAGCTCTCTGTAAAAATATGGCTGTTAAGCTTCCATCTATACATTGCCATTTGTTTGCATACATTATTTGCTTACACTTGCTGCCTCTCTTACAGAGACTTTCCTATGAAGTAGCTAATTAGATTACTAAGATATTTTAAGATCAAAGCCCACTGGTTAAGAAAGAACTGTTTCTTCATTTAGGTTCGTGCAGCTTGTTCCTCTGCTCTTGGCTACTTAACATACAATGCAAATGCTTTCCGCATCCTATTAAAAGAATGCAGGAATAAACCTAATCAGTTCATTCGTATAAAAAATAATATCAGCAGAGATGCAAGTATTAACCCAGCATTTTTAAAGGAATTTCAAATGCAACAAACAGTGGTGGGACTTCCTTCCTTAAGGTATAGTCCTATATCAGAAGTCACAGTAGTGAAATTATTGATAGAGGAAACTTTAAGCAGCTTTAGTAAGATCAAACAAGAGGAACTATTCTTGATATGAATATATCTCCTATATAGCAGAGGATAAACTTCATTCTAAATGGCCATTGCCAAAACCTGTTTTAATTCCAACTTAGCACCAGAGTTGTGGGTACAGATAAGAATACACCTAGATCTTGAAGATCCTCTCTGGCCAGGATTATTCACATTTTAGAAAGTTTTTGGGAGACTGGTCACCACCACATCTGATTCAAGAAGTCACTTTTTAGTAGACTAGGGGTACATTTGACAGTTCTGAGACAAGACCATCACCCCGACCTTAGCATCAAATGGGTCTTCTAGACTAGGCCAAATTCCCAGGGTAGAAACAGGGCTAAATTAGACTTAGTGGTTAAAGTTATGGTGAAGTTTTCCAGGAACTTATTCAGAGGATTTCAACTCACTGTTGTGGTTTCATCACAAACTTAAGTCCCCCCTAAAAAGGAAGAGAGGAGAATCTCTTTACTATGGGTATATTATCTGTTCTGTAAATGCAACTGAATTACAAGTTTTCTCTGCAAGTAGTGATACTCATACATAGGAAATAGAACTACTCAAAATACATGATTAACTCTATGATAATGGTAGAGAATAGGATCCAATAGAGCATCATGGTTATCTATGATTGTAGATAGCCACGTACAAACATAGATTCTCCATCAATTTTAAGTACAGAGAATGATGAGTACATCTTTGGATCTACTTTAATTCTTTGAAAAACTGAAAGTCTAAAATGGGTGACCTAATTTTATGATAAGCCAAGGAACATATATTATAACTGTTATAATTGATACTGCTAAATAATTTTCATTGGTTCAAAGAATTACAATAAATAATGTAAGTAGTATTTTACACAGTCACTCCCACAGCTAGCCCATGTGATGACTTTGTGGGAAGTAGAAAAATATACCACTTTTTCAGACCTATCTTCTTCAAAACCCAGCTGAAGTGTTTCTTCTTCCGTAACTCTTCCCCTTATCACTTCAAGCAGATTTAATGTTCCAAATGCTTAGAGTAAATAAGTGAGTAAATGAGTGACTGAATGTAAAATACTTACAGGTAACATGCAGTTAGTGGAGGTAACATGTATGAATTAGGCCATTAGGCATTAAACCTGGTACCGTTATTTCTTCATATATTTTTTCTGGGTGCATTATGTCTTCATTCATTTTAATAATAATAAAAATGTTTTTCTTTTAGTCTGGAGAAGAATGGAGGACCATCCATAATTCCTGTCTTTAAAAAAGGTAATTGATTTTTCTTTTATCTACAAAGTACCTCCTACCCAGATACTTTATAATTCTGTATTCCATCTCTAAAAATTATTCAAAATGTAGGCTGGGTACAGTGGCTCATGCCTGTAATCCCAGCACTTTGGGAGGCCAAAGTGGGCAGATCACTTGAGGTCAGGAGTTCAAGATCAGCCTGGCCAATATGGTGAAACCCCATCTTTACTAAAACAAAACAAAAACGAAAACAAAAACAAAAATTAGCCAGGCAGGGTGGTGCATGCCTGTGATCCCAGCTACTTGGGAGGCTGAGGCAGGAGAATTGCCTGAACCTGGGAGGCAGAGGCTGTAGTGAGCTGAGATCACACCACTGTACTCTGGCCTAGGTGACAGAGTGAGACTCCATGTCAAAAAAAAAAAAAAAAAAGTAGAGGCTACCCCCCCAGAAAAAGTTTACCTACATACTTTTCTTTTGTAATTCCATCTACCTAAAGTATCTTCTTATTTACAAGCCCATGATAATCATTTTCTTTAAGGCCTTCTCTACTAGTATCACTTGAAAGTGATCCCTGTCTTATTTTGCTTTTCTCAAACCATGCATAGAAATGTCATTATTTAAACACCTTGTAAGTACGACTTAAATTATGGACTTGCTATTGTTGTTTCATGTACAACTTACTTATCTGAATTCTTAGGGCTGAGACATTTTTTTCATTGATATTCTATTATATAGTTTTGTACATAGTTGGTACATTATACTTGAATGGACTAGATTTGCAGAGATCAGGGTCTAGATCTCATATTATTTATCCCTTCCAGGGAATAGGAATTACTTGTTAATTTCACATATATTCTTAGTGCTTGTTCATGTAGGACCAAAATCATTCCTTACTTGGAATGTTGTGCTACCATGAAAATCAGGGATAGAAACATTCAGAAGTCAAGATCAGTTTGCTAGAGTCACAAACAGAAAGGGACAGAATTTAAAGACAGTAAAAGGAGAGGAAACAACTTCATGTATTCAACGAGTATATGAGGGAAGCTAGGTATGTGAGGAGGTTATATAGAAATATACATAGAATATCAATATAGAAATACAGAAATCTATATAGAAATCAATATAGAAATATATAGAATATTCATTTTTTATATAGCTTCTTTAATGTAAGAGTAATTTACACACAAGAATAAAGTCAGTCTCACTCTTTCTTCACTTTAACACTGGTTTCTAAACAACAACCTGTTTATCAGTCATGATCTGATGAAGTTTTCACAGGTTTGTGGTAACATAAGAAAAAATAAGGACAAGGTAGCAAGTTTCTAATGAAATTCATTTCATTCAATGTCATGTCTATCATTTTCAGATAATGCCTTTTATATTTTCTTTGGGTACTAAAATATTCTTTATTTTACATAATGATGTTTAAAGTAGTATTTGTTCTTTTATTGGTGATAACTTGACATAATAACAAGCAAGCAAACCATATAGTGGTCCCCACAAATTTTTGGCCTCTGACATCTAAAAGTCTGGAAGCACTGATCGGTTCTCTTAGGATGTTATGTAAAGAAAATAGAACTACATAGAACTAGAAGTAATGAGACTACACCTAGGGCTCTCAGGAGAGATTTAATTGGGGCTCTCTAATTTTTAGGGAAAGAGCACCGAAGAAAATTAAAACCTAAAATTCAACTTAAAGATTCTTTGACTTTATTACTTCCTGTAACTAACTTCGTGGGACTCTTCGAAGCAACAAAAAAGACCAAGGATTCCCATAATATTTTTTCTTTTTCATCTACAATTACATCAGATATCACAAATGTATCAAGACCAAGAATAGTGTGTTTGAACCAACTTGGGAAACACGTCCAGAAAGCCAACCCAGAGCCTGCAGAAGGCTAATAAAAGCACTTTAGTATGAAAGGATTTTTGAGCCATCTTTTAAAATTTTTTTTATTTTTAATTATGGTAATATGCAAATAACACTACTGAATAATCTTTTTGAAGGGAAGTTCTTGATCTCGATACTAAGCATATTTTCCTTAGCATGTCTATGGAATTTAGTATCAGGTCAGAGTTATGGTTTCAAAAAATAAGTAGGATTTCTGTAAAGATAAGTAGGATCTCTGCTTCCTGGGTTCAGGCAATTCTTCTGCCCCAGCCTCTTGAGTAGCTGGGATTACAGGCACCCACCACCACTATCCCCGGCTCATTTTTGTATTTGTAGTAGAGATGAGGTTTCACCATGTTGGCCAGGCTGGTCTTGAACTCCTGACCTGAGGTGATCCATCCGCCTTGGCCTGTCAAAGTGCTGGGATTACAGGTGTGAGCCCATGTGCTCGGCTTCACTGTGTACTTTTTTTTTTTTTTTTGAGACAGAGTTTCGCTCTTGTTACTCAGGCTGGAGTGCAATGGCGCGATCTCGGCTCACCACAACCTCCGCCTCCTGGTTTCAGGCAATTCTCCTGCCTCAGCCTCCTGAGTAGCTGGGATTACAGGCACGCACCACCATGCCCAGCTAATTTTTTGCATTTTTAGTAGAGACAGGGTTTCACCATGTTGACCAGGATGGTCTCGATCTCTTGACCTCGTGATCCACCCGCCTCGGCCTCCCAAAGTGCTGTGATTACAGGCATGAGCCACCGCGCCCGGCCCTTCACTGTGTACTTTAAAGCTCCCCTTTTCTCCATCCACTTGCTCAATTGCCTCCATACAGTCTGAGGGTCTTGCTATAATCCATTCTCTACCTGGGCTGCAGTTAGCATTGTAAGCATATATTAATAAGCAGTTATTTTCCCTGATACGTACTTAAGGCTTTCTATGTGCCAGAGTCCAGAGCCAGTAAGTGAGTGAATGAATGATTATTTATTTGTTTGAGATAGGGTCTTGCTCTGTTACCCAGGCTGGAGGGCAATAGTGCAATCACAGCTAACTGCAGCCTTAAAACTCCTGGGTTCAAAGCAATCATCTCACCTGAGTGGCTAGGGCTACAGGTCCTTTGTCTCTGTTATGCTGAGTGTGGTGGTACAGGCCAGTAGCCCTAGCTACTCAGGAGGCTGAGGTCTCTGCTATGTTGCCCAGACTGGTCTCAAATTCCTGGCCTCAAGTGATCCTCCTCCATTGGCGTCCCAAAGCACTAGGATGACAGGTATGAGCTACCATGCCTGGCCCAAAGCTTGTGTTCTTAACCACTGAAAAATAAGAGACCTCTTTAATCTTCATATTTAATTTTAAATTATCTTAATGGTGCTGAGTCACAACTTTCTGGTGGATTGACTAAAATAATAGGAAATGTGGAGGGAAACTGTATATTTTATACTAGAAATCAATACATATTCAAATGATAAATTGTGTTATCCACCACCATTAAGGATAAGAATTCATAAGAATGGACATATTAAGTTTCTATAGATATTTTAAAAAGCCTTTAGAGAGCAACTTTTGAGCTCTGAAACTGGTTTCAGGTACGCTCAAGACTGTATTTTAGAACTATTTTCAGGTTATCAGAGTTTCTTTGCATTCGATTCCAGGAATTTCCTGAGTATCTTGGCCTAGCCAGACCATCTTACCGCTCCTAAAATGTATACTATTTCTCCTAAAGCACAATGCCCCCATAAAGATTATTTTTATTACTCTACGTTTTTTACTTTTTTTAAATGATGTGTGAGAAGTTGGCCCTTGGAGGCTGAAGTTGGAGGATTACATGAGGCCTAGAGTTTTAGTCCAGCCTGGGCAACATAGCAAGACGCTGTCTAGAAAAACAGTGATAAGCTTATGATATTTGCAGTACAAAGTCTGGATTCAAAAAAAAGTTAACCAAAAAAACTCCCAGATTTATTTCCATCTGATTATATACAATTTCTCAAATAACTGATGTGAAAGTATATGGACAACTAAAGTGTACAATACATACTTCAGGGATTACTTACATGTTAAAATTGTAAAACCTCAAATTATATGGATTTTAAAAAATGCATAGACATCCTATTCACTCCAGAGAGCATACCTAATAACAAAACTCTTTTTTTTTTTGTCTTTTTGAGATGGAGTCTTGCTCTACCACTCAGGCTGGAGTGCAGTGGCATGATTTTGGCTCACTGCAACCTCTACCTCCTGGGTTAAAGCAATTCTTCTGCCTTAGCCTCCCAAGTAGCTCGAATTACAGGTGAATGCCACCATGCCTGGCTAATTTTTATATTTTTAAGAGATGGGGTTTCACCACATTTGCCAGGCTGGTCTCCAACTACTGACCTCATGATCTGCCCACCTCAGCCTCCCAAAGTTCTGGGATTATAGGCATGAGCCACTGCGCCCAGCCCGTAACAAACTCTTAAAATTAATAACATATTATGTTAAAGAAAGTCAGCTTTTGGAAATATCTGCTTTGATGCGACTTTGATCTAAAATTGCTCTCTCACGCATACCTGTAATCCCAGCACTTTGGGAGGCTGAGGCAGGCACATTGCCTGAGCTCAGGAGTTCAAGACCATCCTAGGCAACATGGTGAAATCTCATCTCTACTGAAAATACAAAAAATTAGCTGGGCGTGGCAGTGGTCACCTGTAGTCCCAGCTACTCAGGAGGCTGAGGCAGGAGAATTGCTTGAACCCAGAAGGCATAGGTTGCAGTAAGCCGAGATCACACCACTGAACTCCAGCCTGGGTGACAGATGGAGACTCTGTCTACAAAAAAAAAAAAAAAAAAGAAAAACAAAATAAAATTACTCTCTCATTATAAAGTCAGCTTCATGTTTCAATAGAAGTCAAAAAATAGAAAAATAGCTTCTCCTATTCTGATTTGAGGAAGTGGGGGAAAGTCCTAGGCCCATATGATACAGGGCCAAGATTCAGCAAAATTACTGTACTTCTTTCAAAGTTTTTCTTTCTACCTGCCAACATCAATACATTCTTTTCTCAAAAGATGTTTTATTTTTGTTTTTAATAATTAAAAAAAAAACACTATGTTCTCTTGTAAGACTTTAACATTACAGTATCTCAGAAGAGCAGGTAAAACATCAAACATAAGAAAAAGAAGTAACGAAAGAAAGTCTTGATGAATAATTAATATTATATGTCTTCTACAATTTGATACACAAAACAATAAAGACTTACTTTTAACATTAATACTACCTGTAGGGATTTTTTTGAACAGCAAAAATCATAGGTTCATTTTTAATCGTGGTACTTTTATGGCAGCTTCTTCAACTTCTTTTGATATGTCTACTCCAAGAGGACATCTACATCAGAATCAGACAAATCACATTATTTATTTGCTTCATGATCCATCACTAGTTCTGCAGACTATTTGCTTAGAATTCTGACGGTATAAGTATCTAATGTATAATTCATCATATGTGGTGATGATTCTTAAATGCATCCAAATATAGTGGGACCTCAAGTCAGGATAACGAAAGCTAGCCTCATTAATAAGAAATCCAAATTTCGAGACATTTTTTGAGAACATCTGTTTTCTTGTTCTCAAATACTGTACATAAGTTAAAACATAAAATATAAAAATAAGGAAAATATCTTATAAATCTCTACAAAGCTAAAAAGGTGAAACATTTTTGCCACACAGCTAAAGTCAAACATTCACATTTTACAAATGTCCCAGGTTTCTATAGGTTCTCTATAGCACAACTGTCTAGTTATGGAATATAATATTGACAAGTTTTTTTGTTTGTTTTTGTTTTTTTGTGAGATGGAGTCTCGCTCTGTCACCCAGGCTGGAGTGCAATGGCATGATCTCAGCTTACAACCTCGACCTCGTGGGTTCAAGCAATTCTCCTGCCTCAGCCTCCTGAGTAGCTGAGATTATAGGCGCCCGCCATGACACCCAGCTAATTTTTTGTATTTTCAGTAGAGATAGGGTTTCACCATGTTGGCCAGGCTGGTCTTGAACCCCTGACCTTAGGTGATCTGCCCACCTCAGCCTCCCAAAGTGCTGGGATTACAGGCATGAGCCACTGTGCCTGGCCAATGCTGACAAGTTTTAAAACATCAGATGAAAAGATGTTTAAAATATAATTATGTTAGATTATAAAAATAATTGTCTTTTACTATTCCAGAATTAACTTATAACAGAATTATATAGTAAACTGAAAAACCAGCTAGGCATGGTGGCTCACACCTGTCATCCCAGCACTTTGGGAGGCCAAGGTGGGTAGATCACTTGAGGTCTGGAGTTCGAGACCAGCCTGGCCAATGTGGCGAAACCCAAAAACTAAAAATACAAAAAATTAGCTGGACGTGGCAGTGTGCACTTGTAATCCCAGCTACTCAGGAGGCTGAGGCATGACAATCACTTGAACTCAGGAAGCAGAGGTTGCAGTGAGCTGAGAATGGGCCACTGCACTCTAGCCTGGGTGACACAGATTCTGCCTCAAAAAAAAAAAAAAAGTAAAAGAAAACACTGTGCTATTTGTTGGATCTTTGATTTGGGAGAGGAAATAAGGCTTGCAGGAAATAGCTATCTTTTGGCCAATTCTCAGCTGCCTGTGTAAGAGCATAATCACAACCCATTTTCATACCTGAATGCTTTCTGCAGGTTTTCCTTAAAATTCCCAGCACGTTAGCTGGTTTTGAGATGTTACTGACATTGCAAAAGTCCAGGCCATGAACATCGTTTCCACTCTGGTTCCAAAGGAGGGAATTCATCACCCTTACTCATGGCTTGTTTCTAACTCACCTAAACTTGTCAAGATTTTTATAATTTGATACGGTAGCAAAAATATTTCTTATACAGTATCAACCTCAACTAGGTTTATGAAAGACATTTATGTCACTTTCCTTCAAGTACCACCAAAATGTCAATGAAAACCTCATATATAAAAGCAAAATTCAGGCTTTGACTTAAGTAATGTAACTTGCATAAAAAGCATGAATGGTACCACATACTTTGGTTCATAGCGGATATCTTCTATGTCATGTAAGATGCCCATGCCAGCACGTAATCTTTCAATACCGTTCCTAAATAAGAATTATTAAAATAAAATCAATAGTTCCAAGATCTGAAGGAAGAAGGTTTAGTATGATAAAATGGCAATTAATATTTACATGATTATGAGTGAAGCACATATATCTTGTGGCCTACCATGCAATCATAATGCCATTATCAGTGCACAGTCTGGGAGGAGGACACAACAAAGTGCACTGTGTTGCGTTTGTTAAAATTTCCAGAGCTCTGCGGATATAGAAGTTACTTGCAACACCTCCAGATGCAACCTAGGAATTGAGAAAACCAAAAACTATTATATATGGATATGAATCAAGCTGTTAATTACACCTAGGGGAAAAATATCAGCATTATACAATAATAAACTATCTCATTTTGAGATGGACAGTGGGCAAGTTATATATCTATATAATAAAAATTTAGAAAGAAAAAATCACTAACAATTCTAATAGCATAGAAACATTACTAGCATTTTTGTATATTTTCTTCACAATTTTCGTCTCAATATTTAATATAATTACAATCATAGTAAACTATTTTAGACCTTGAATTTTTTATATTGTGCATCTTACTACATAACTCTTAAAAAATTATTCTTTGATATCCATGTAAAATTCCACCTATGAATTACCACCATTTAAACATTTTCCCACTTTAGTTTATAATTTTTAAAAGAATAAAGTTTCAGATACAGTTAAACAGGATGTTTATCAAGGTTTTTAAGCATAATTAAAGGGATTTCAGCTGGTACAATGGTAGTGGGTTATCAGAACTTATTAACATTAGTGTTGCATGAAAGTTTTTGTACCACCTCCCACTGCTAAATTTGACTGGCTTATTTAAAAACAAAAAGGGATTTCATCAAAGGATGAAGGAAATCTGCCTATTTTTCTAAAAATAATGACAGCAGTTACTGCATTTGCTTTCTTTATCATAAACCCTCTTTTAAATCCAATAAGAAGATGCAATCTTGGACTTTTGTGCTATAGAAGCTATATAGATGTCTCATGAAGCTGTCAAACTAGTACGAGAAATGGCGTTAGTCTTTCCTATCCTGCATAATTTCATACTGTCAGGGCTAGCATAGCGTATAAAGATCTGTTCACCTAAACACAAGGTCAAGGTCTTGGGAAAAAAGTAACATATTGCAAAGTGTAACTATTACTATAAAATGAGATAAAACTTACCAGTACTGCATTATTTTGAGGTAACAAATCTTTCTGCTTACAAAACAGAATAGCCCGATGTGTTCTTTTCACAATATGACATGCTGTTGTGTGCTGTACTGCGGCAGCAATGTCTGCAGCTGAAGACAAGATTTGTCCCTGCTCAATACCTGCAGAAATGAGCAGGTATTTTTAGAAACAATCCAGGAATATTTATCTGTTCGACTTTACTAATTAGAAATATACCTTCCTCTTTTTCCTTTTGTATTATTATTTTATTAATAAGGTGTTGAAGTCCAGTAAAAGAAAAATCACAATTTTTAGCACGTTGCAAGGGAGGTGTGATGTCAAAATGAAATCTGTTTCCTTGTTTGGCCAAATGTTCTATGGCTTTCCCACCGCTCATGGTGGAGCACTCTGGATGTTTTATTAAAGAAAGTCTTCTTGCCACCTATCAAAAAAAAATATTTTTTTAATGAGTCATAAAATTAAATACTTTGAAACCAAAAGAGGCAAAGGAAATAAATTGAAAATTGCTAACAACCCCCCCCAACCAAATGAATAAAACATGCTATGCTTTGAGAAATATAGACTATAGCTGATATTCAGATAAGCAGACAACCCTGTTCCTTATGATGACCTGAACAACAGAGGCCAATCACTGCCCCTGTCTATGTTTGCTCTTCTATTGGGGTTGGAAGATAGGCTTGAAGTTGACAATGACTGCTTAATGATGAACATCAGTAATAAGAACTTACCCTATGCTTTCTTCCTATCAGTTCACTGTGGGAAGCAGTGTATTTTTTTGTTTGTTTGTTTTTTGCCCCATATATATGGCAGTAGTCTCTGCAGTATTCTAAAACATAGGGTGAAAAAAAACCCTATCTGTCTCTGGTGTCAGCAATTATGTGATTTAATTATAGAACTCTGTGTCTTTATGTTAATCTTTATATGTTTTCTTATTTTACCTTTTTGCAGTATGTTAGTTTACAAAGCACTTTCCTTCACATATATTATTTGACAAAATACATAACTATCTGCCAACTATTTCAGCCTTTATGTATAGATACTAACCTCTTACCATTTTATTAGGAAAGGCTAAGAAAGAATTCTAAAATTGTGTACTACTTTTTATTTTTTCTTACCATACGTGAATTTTTTTCAGTTTACTAAGATATCATTTAGAAATATTTAGATGAATGGTGGCAGCACATCTATTGCTACCTAGTTGAAATGGACAACATAACAAAAAAGAATGGAGAAATTAATTCTTAAATAATTACCTTGTCAAGCATGTCACCTGGTGCTATGTCCAAAGACTTTCCAAGAAGCAGAAAATCTGAAACTCCTTGAACTAATGCCAATAGACAGTGACCTCCAGAAATCAAAAGAACTAAAAAAGGAAATTCTACTTTATTGGTCAATCTAATAGTAAGTGCATGAGCCTCCATATGATGAATGGGAATGAATGGCTTTTTTAACTGTCCTACCAGCTGTAAGCTAAATGATAAGCCCACTCCCAGGCTTAAAGCAAGTCCTGGTTTTATGGTAGTTGCAACTGCTGAGAGGTCACTTGGAGAGATGCTACTGGCAGAAAGAGCTTCTTGTACTATTCGTTGAATATTTTCTCGGTGAAGCTGTTGAGCTACTGGAGGAATAATTCCACCTGTTCTGAAAGAAACAAAGACAGCTTTTTGTAGTTTTAAGAATGTAAAAATGAAGAAAAATGATAATATATTACAACTAAAGGCATGTCCTCAAGTTAATCATTATATAGTTGAGTAAATCAAGTATTTTCTAATGTGTACCTTCTATTGTAGCACACTGTGGTTATAACTCAGTATGCAGTAATTAAGTGGATAATGTTCCTGAATTTTTCAGCTTATTCACAGCAAACTCCCACGGATTTATTTGTTGATTAATGAAATCACCAAAACAATCTTGCAAAGCATTCCACACAAGTTTTGAGCATGGGAAGGACAGGAAAAAAACTGTATTTAAGGAAAATTAATCTTCTTGCTGACAGGAGATTTTAAGAGAGATTACTGCAAAAGTATTTGTGTAAAGTGATTATATTTTAAACTGGGTGATTGCGGGAGTGGAAAGAAAGGGACAGAGAACCTTGAGAACCGTAATAACTAATTGAATATAAGGGTCAGGGGGACTAAGGCATCAAAGTTTGTTCAGCTATTCAGCTGGAATGACTGGGAGAAAAGAAATTCTAAAAGAGAAACATGAAGACAGCTTTATAAAGAAGATGAGCTAATTTTAAAACACATTCCACTTGAGGTCACAGCAGGACACAGATAGCTTGCAATCCTGAAATGCAGTTTGGGAATCTGGTGTTCAGAACTGGTAATTTGGATTTTTAGTCCATGTAAGACAATGGATGGCCACTCCAAACGTCAAGTGTAAAGAACTGAGGCAAATTTGCTAGAAACAAATTTGCTATGTGACTGAGTTACAATATGAG
Source organism: Aotus nancymaae (assembly GCF_030222135.1). Classification (NCBI taxonomy): domain Eukaryota; kingdom Metazoa; phylum Chordata; class Mammalia; order Primates; family Aotidae; genus Aotus; species Aotus nancymaae. Next base: position 43,343,020 of record NW_026988419.1, on the reverse strand, counting down.
AAGTAGAGCAATAAAATACAGAGTCTGCAAAATGCAGTGGTAGTCTCAAAAAAAAAAAAACTTCAAATATTTGATGTTGCAAAACCTACTAGTTCTATATGTAGAAATGAAACTCCTCAGTAAGTGCATTTAATGAATATTTGCTGAATAATTAAAATATTGTTTCAGGAAGTGAGGGGGATATGAATGAAATGATCTATTTCAGCACATCTACACTGTAATACAATTTTCCTTTATTTTTCAAAGTTACTTTTTCTCTTATCTCTCTCATCTCTGTTAGCGGCATCAAATAACCCTCAGGTTTCAAAGTTCATCTTTACCTCCTTTCTCTTCCTCATTCTCCACATTTAAGTTTATCACCACTCCCACTGCCAAGTGTCAAGCCCTCATCTCAGTCTATTCAACAGTCCTCTAATTGCACTTTCCTAACTATGTCCTTTGATCCTTAGAGGCCATGCTATATTGCTCCCAGAGAATACTCTACAGCACAGTGCCACCTGTTATTCCCCTACTCAAAACCTTTAGTTTCGCAGATTTCGGGAGACATCAAATCCAAATTCTCTCCCTGTGACTCGTTTCTTCCTTCTCTGTCTTGCCTTCCTCCTTTCCTTTCCGTGCCTTTTCTGTATATTTTATCTTCCAGGGATTATGCTAAATACTAGGGCCAAATAAGAACATGGCTGTATTCTCAAAAAATTAATAATAACAATGTATTTTTGTCTTGCTATGATTTGTAGACAGTATGGAGTGTGGATTAGGGAACAAAGCTAATAAAGAGGCAGAGAAACCATTGAGGCTTGAAGCTATATAGCCAAGAGTCTATATAAGCCTACACTCTAACGCACTTATATGGTGAGCAGTTCAAAGGCAAGGGTCATATGTGTCATTCATATTTGTACCCCAAATGCCCCAAGTATTGCCTGGCAACTGTAGGTATTCAAAATATGCTGAAATGAGCTAGGTGGATGGTATCACTGAAGCCTATTTGTCTCCTCAAGTGACCTATGCTGTAGCTGAATTGAACGTCCAGCACTTTCTCAATTCTTTGCCTTTGCTGACAATGCTCGCTCAGTGATACAGTTTGGATCTGTGTCCCTGCCCAAATCTCATGTAGAATGGTAATGCCCAGTGTTGGAGATGGGGCCTGGTGAGAAGTGACTAGATCATGGGGGCAGACTTTCCCCTTGGTACTGTGTTGTGATAGTGAATGAGTTCTCATGAGATCTTGTTGTTTAAAAGTGTGTAGCACCTCACCCCTCTCTCAGTCCTGCTCCTGCCATGTAAGATGCCTACTCCCACTTTGCCTTCCGCCGTAAGTAAAAGCTCCCTGAGGCCTCCTCAGAAGCAGATGCTGCCATGCTTCCTGCACAGCCTGTGGAACCATGAACCAATGAAACCTCTTTTCTTTATAAATTACCCAGTCTCAGATATTTCTTTAGAGCAGTGCAAGAATGAACTAACACAGCCAGGTTATAATATTCTTTCCATCTCCATTTACTGAAGGCCTAACAAAAGGCCACTGAACACCTGTGATATGTCAAACATTATGTTGGGCACTAGATATAGCATAGTGATTAATACAGACATGGCTTCTGTCACCATGGCACTTGGACTCTACTGAGAGAGATTATACATAAATGAGCAAATGTATAAATTGTGAAAGTATTACAAAGTATATATGCAGGGTATGGTGACACAGAATAGAATTTAGATAAAGTGGTCAGGGTAGTCCTTTTTATGCCATTAACATTTACGTGTTCAAAAGTTCAGTGCACTCAAGAGAAACTGAAAGGACTATGAAGCTGAGACATGGTAATAATAGTTACTGTTTGCACCACTTGTGTGATATTTACCTTATGCTGCCTTGTACTATTAATTCCCCTTGTAGGTCTAGACATCATGCTTCTATGATCAAGTTAAGCTTCCTGAAGCCAAGGACTTTCCAGTACTTTACGGTGCCTTATTAATATCCAACACAGTCCCTCCCGCATATTGTTTGAGGCTTAATCTGCCTCTTCACATATATTTTTTTCTAATGCCACCTTCCCCTAATTCTATGAGGCAGATGTTAATTTTCATATTTTCCTGATGTGAAAACAGAATCAGAGAGGATATGGAACTTGCCTACAGTTACAGAGGCACTACTAAGTGCTTAATTCAGGATTCAAATACAGGACTACGATTTCAAAATACCAGGCTTTTTCACTATTCAGATGTTGTAAATTGATGGCTTAAAGACATACTCATCTGTAGAGTATTTTAATATATTTTGAATTAGCTACTAATTTTAAAAATCTCAAAATATGACATTAAAAATTTGGATTTCCATTTTTTCTTAAAACTTACGATACTCTAGTAACACAAGTCCTGCATTCTTGCATGACAATTGGCTAGAGCTGAGTAGTGACCTCCTCCAGACATTTTCCTATTTATATCTTGTCCATTTATTTGGGTATCCTACCTGGTGGTCCTCTACAAACATCTCAGTTTATAATCCTTGCACCATTCTATGCTTACTGTAATTTATTTAAGTACTAACACAACGTATATGTATAAATATGAATAGGGTTTTTTTTTCAGTGATTAACACAGTTTTCCTAGGACTTCAGCTGAGACCATGAAACATAGAAGTGGAGAAAAGAAGGAATGCATTACTGAAGGAAAATCATTGATAAATACTGAAGCTGAGAATGAGCTTAGTTTCTTTTGGCAACAGGATTAGTTAAGGTTGGGACCTTATTGTGAAGACTCTTAAAAGCCAGGATGAGGTGTTTGAGATTTTCTATAGCAGTTGTTTAAAGTGTTTGCAAAAAGGAGTAAGACAGTAGCTCCTGAAAACTTTTATATATGACAAATAGAAAAGAATGATTTCATTTTACTTTTTCCAAAAAAAGTGGAAATGACTAAGACAATGTCTACTTACTTTAAATGAACTTCAGTTTGGGAATGTATAGCTTCTCCCAACACATTTCCAGTTTCATCCACTACAGCAGCTGCTGTATCATCACAACTGGTTTCAATTCCCAATACTATTTTATGAAGAAATAGTGTTCCAGGATGAAAATTAAAACTTCTTAAAAATCCATAAACTTTCCTTTTTGATGGTTTAAGAACTCCTGCTGTCTTACTCAAGATTAGCATACTTACTCTATAGATAATTCCTGAAAAAGAATTACAGAAACAACTTCTTATTTGCAATTGACATTGGCCTGCTAATCTTTCAATATATAGTTTTACAGAATTACAGGAAGGTCTGTAAAAATCACCAAAATTTTGTAAAGGCTATAGCAACATGTGAATATAAATAACATTATGAATGGATATAATGTTCCTCAAGAGGGAAAACGGGTCAGATATAAAATTTTTTAGTATTACTTGCATGCTGTTCCTACCAAAGGACTGATTATTAAGACAGCTAATATTACAGTACAATAATTGATAGAGTCCTCTGAAAAGTGCTATTTTTTTTGACAGCTAAAATTAAGACAAAATGTGGATTTTCTAAAAAGAATCAAACAACAAAGGCAGATGGAACAGACAAAAATAATGTATTCTGTCTCCTAAAAACACCTTTCAAAATAAAACTTGATCATTTGGTTCAAAAACAAGAGTTAACATAAACACACACACATCAGATTTAGTCTCTGGGTTATAAACAATAGTGTTCTCATGAAGCTCTTCTTAAAAAAAAGAAATATTTCGACTAAGATGACTGCAACCTAACACGTATTTTATCTTTAATTATAATCTTTGGAATTAAATCTCCACTTTTTGCTACAGGTTTTATCGTAACAAGCATCTTCCCAAATCCTTTCCCCCAAAATAATAGCCCATCACTAAAGCACAGTAGTATTTTCACACTGCTAAGTACCTAATTTTATGCCCCCAAATCATCCGTTCTAAAACTTTCTAGGTGTTAAAGCAGATCGTTTCTCCACCACACTGAAGGGATACAGGGTATCCCAGGGATTCGAGGTGAGCGACCTACTTGCAGAGGACAGTTGCGGGCAGGGCAGCCCAGACAGACCGGAAACCCTAGAGGAATTAGATTTGCATTAACAAAATCTGGACAAGGAGGACTGTGCGAAGCACTACCCTTTGGGGCCAAGAAAGCTGCAGGGTGAACCCACGTGACTTGGGTAGCGCCGGTCTCTGGTCTGCTATAAGGCGGCGAAGGGCGCGAACTGGAACCGCGTTTCCAGGTGCACGCCATCATTGGAGTGAAGAGTGAGCAATTTCACCCACCTTCCTCTTGGGGAGCAGGTGCTAGCGCTTGTCTCCTTTCCCTAGGACTGTCGACTGCCCTTATTGCTGCAGGAGAAAGCCCGAACCTGGCGCCCGGAAGTGACGTCATCAACACAGTGCCGGGTCCCTTCCAGAACTGGCTGCTGTTTCACTAGAGAGCGGCATTCTTAGTAAAAACAAAAGCTTAAAGGCCGTCTTTGCCCCAAACGTCCTGTGTGCTCGCATATATTTTTCTTCAGATTTGCAGATGATGGGAGTTCCGTAGAATTACACAGCTAGTGACTGATCCAGCGGAGACCGATTACAGGTTTGTCTGACTACACATCAAGTTGCAAACACTAAGCTACAATAAAAAGAATTTTTTTGCCTTTTGCTGGAATTTGGTTGATATTGTGAGAAAAGGATGGGGTAGATTGTTCATTCCATTTTTAAGGGAACTATCACCAAATCTAAAGGTAGGGGTGGGGTACCTGATACTTTCATCGGAGAAATAAGATGGAAACTAGCGGCGCGGTTCGGGTGGTGGTCCAAAAGAACGGAAGTGTTTCTGGTCGGACAGTGTAAACCGTTACTCCCACTTCACTTGGAAGAAAGGGGCTGGCTTATTTTTATAATTTTTTTAAAAAAAGGCTGTGGTAAATATTCTGTTACCTTAAAAAAATCCTATTTTCATATTGTTCTTACTATGTACACGAAATTCAGCATGGTATGTTTTCAGAGTCTTGCACCTGCTTTTTTTTCTTTTATTGGTTTGTGAACTTGTTACCATTGTTTGAACAGATTTATTCCAAGAGTCTTTCTTCTCCCCTGCTGGTATTTAAGATTTCAGTAAGCAAGGATCTTAAGAATGCACTGTTGTACAGGGCTGGCATATATACCTGTACTTTGCACGTTGTGAAACTCTGGGTATAAAAGATGAGTAAATCCTATAACATGTTGGGAAGTCACAGAGTAGAGTCTAGAGGTAGATACAGAATAAGTAAGTAAATAATTACCAGAATATGGTTGAGGTTTTTTAGTGGAGCTTACGTTTTTCAAAAATTTCAATTATGTGTAACAATAACAATAATAATAAAAGGGCACTATCAGGCACTGTTGTAGATTAATTTTTTCACCATCCCATGACGTAGTTATTGTCCTCATTTTACAAGCAACTGGGCCAGTGAGTTTGGATGCTTTGGAGGTCACACAACTAGGAAAAGTGAGCTAGGATTAGAAGTCAGGCCATCTTGCACTGGAGTCTGTTTTCTTAACTGCTAGTAGATAAAATAACTCACATTTTCTCTAGGGTGAATTGTTGGCCTAAAAAAGGAAAAAAATTAAAACCTAAAGTTTAAGAAAAATTATATTGTTTGATTACATATGGCAGGTCAGAGGTTATTTCTGTTAATTCACTGGAATCCAGTTTGAACATAAAAACCTTTCACATCAATTATTATTTTTCTTACAATTCAATTATGTTCAGCAGGTGTATCCCAATACTCTCCTGTGCTGTCAAGACAATCAAGATCCTATTGTGTGTGCTATCATTGGTAGATTCCTCATCTAGGCACTCTTTGGCCAGTGTTTAGTCCAAATGCTGTATTATGTGAAACAGCAGAACTCTAGGGCACATTAGAAAGGAATTTTATCTTTACTTTGACCTAATATATGTGAAGTGGCACTTATACAAGTCCCATGTATTTAGCAAGTGAAGGTGTATATTTTCTATGTTCTTTATTGTAGCACAGGAGAGGGTTATTAGGGAAAAGGCCTGTATGCTCTCTGAGGCCTGTCTGTTCTTTATGTAGATATTGTATGGCTAGAATGCCACTCATGGTCATTCTCAACAAATATGGCCTATGTAATTTCAACATAAATCAAGAGTTCCAGCTCAATCTAGATATGCTCATTTTGTCTCAGATATTGTGTGTCTAGCTTTCCATTTGTAGCCTTCAAGGAAATTTTAATATATAATATGTATTAAAACATAGAATCTTATTTTCAATATTTATTTCCTAATTATGTCCTACTACATTAGGTTTTATTTTCATTTATTACATTTTTATTGGGTTCATTTCTTTGTGACAGGAACTTTATTAGTTGCTAGTGATACAGATAAGGTCCATTCTCTGTTCTCAAGGATCTAAGTCTATAGGCAGCAGACAAAAGGCAATACAGAATTATGGAAATATGTATGGAAAGTGCATTCTGAGAGGGGTATCGCTTGGGGAAAGCCACGTCGGCTTGCCGCAGATGTATGCAGTCTGGTAGGTCTACAATGTGATTACTTAAGTTTCAATATCTGATTTTTTTAATAGGCTTGAAATTGGTTTATCAGGTCTGGAAGTGACTGGAGTTGGGAGTACTCAGTTACACACCACAAACTGATAATATCTGTGTGAAAGCCATTAATACTAATGTATTAATTTATGAGAAATGCAATTATGGGGGAGCTAGGATAGTTGAGTCTGCTGGTTATCTTCCTTGTATTGACCAAATTACAATGAAGGCTAAATCCAAATTATAATCAGAGGATTGCTTGGTAAATATGGAATGGAAACAATAGAAATGAGTCTGGTGCTTTTAATGGCTAATATTTCAAGCCTGCTGCGGCCCTATCCACTTGAGTCATATGTGTCTTACATTCTTTGAGTTGGATAATGCTAAAAATACACTGCCATTTTCCTTTCTCCTTTTAAATTTTCTTTGCTGACCAATATCTTTTGATGTGGAACATTCTTTCATTAGTAGTAATACTGTCAATCAGGTCTTTGGAAGATACTTCAGTTTCTGTTTGCTGAGTGTTATGCTTATTTCACAAATTAACTTCCCTGAACTTTATTGTGGTAGAATTTACATAACAGAATTTACCATTTTAACCATTTTTTTAAGCTGTTACTAGCAATCTCAGAATAAAGACATTTTAACCATTTTTAAGTACATTCACGTTCCTACACAACCATCACTACCATCTAGCTCCAGAACTTTTTCATCCAAACTGAAATTCTGTACCCATTAAACAGTAAGCTTCTGGCCAGGCAGTTGCTCACGCCTGTAATCCCAGCACTTTGGGAGGCTGAGGTTGGTGGATTACCTGAGGTCAGGAGTTTGAGACCAACCTGGCCAACATGATGGCCGTCTCTACTAAAAATACAAAAATTAGCCACGTGTGGTAATGAATGCCTGTAGTCCCAGCTACTTGGGAGGCTGAGGCATGAGAATCACTTGAACCCAGGAGGCAGAGGTTGCAGTGAGCTGAGATTGCACCACTGCACTCCAGCCTGGGCAACAGAGGGAGATTCCGTCTCAAAAACAAACAAACAAAACCAATAAGCTCCCAATACTTCTGCCCTCCAGCCCTTGGCAACCACATTCCACTTTGTCTTTGAATTTGTTACTCTAAGTAGTTCATAAAAGTGGGATAACACAGTATTTGCCATTTTGTGACTGGCTTGACATATCATAATGTCTTCAAGAGTCATCTAGGATGTCGTATGTATCAGAATTTTCTTCCTTTTTAAGGCTGAATAATATTCCAATGTGTGTATACGTCACATTTCTTTTAACCATTCATCCCTTGATGAGCACTTGGATTGCCTCCACCTTCTGGCTTTTGTGAATAATGCTGCTGTGAACATAGATGTACAAGTATCTGTCCAAGTTCCTGCTTTTGCTTCTTTTGGGTATATACCTAGAATTGAAATTGCTGGATCATCTAATTTTAATTAGAATCTCCATACTCAGATGATCTTATTTCCTTATTTTTCAAATGTGTGGGTCTATGTGTGGTTTTGGCAGGGAAGGGACAGGATAAGTCTCTGTTGTTCCCACATACTCCCCATGACTGTTAAGTGCTGTGATAGAAGCATATGGTTTGATGAGAATTCTACGAGGGACAAATGTTTCAAAGGGTCTCTGTATTTTCACCAGCAATAACTAATAAATCATCTGGCTTCTCTGTTCCCACTATAAAAATTATAAAATGAAGAAAATGATGCATGTTTTAGCATCTTGGTAATATGGTCAACATAAATGCAGGATATTTAAACACTCAGGGGTTTTCAAAATAAGACTGTTAATAAAAATTTATAACTGCAGAAAATTTATATACTGTAAAATTCCTTTCATACTTTATATCTTAAACCTATTCATTTTACAATGTTAATGAAATGGCTATATTTCTTTACTATAGTCCTTGTATTTAAGATTATTTTATCAACACATACTTATGCAATCAGAGTGAAAGAACACAGTGATAAACTGCCTTATCTGCTAAACTTAACATTATTTAGAACTTGAGAGCTACAGTTAAGTCATTCCATAACCATTGTTTATCAAGGGCTTAAATAATTAGTCAAGAAATGAAATAAATTACTATGCCGAAAATAAAACCCAAATATTTTTATTATTTTTCTAATTATCAAATATTTCAGATTTTGAAAAAAATTAAATACTATAAACAACTTCTGTGAGGCCAACATTCAACTTGAGATAAAATCATCCAATACAGTTGAAGCTATATATCCTATATACTTGATACATTCAGGATTCCGACTTTGATGTTTATATTCTCATGTGTTCATTTGTAGTTATATGAAAAAATTTAAACCCCATGTAACAAACTACTTGCTGAATCACTGGATCATTTTTACCTATAACTGAAATTAGGGAGTAAAATAAAAATGTGATACATCTCATTATTTTCACACAATAAAGGAGAGTTTATCTCTGCTATTCTACTTACCTTCCCCTTCCCTGCCCTGCACTACTACAAACCTCCTTTGAGGGTATGTTACCTAGACATGTCTTTTTAGTACTGAACTTGTTCACATTTCTCACATCAACATGTACTATCTATGTTACTGTTTTGGGAATTATTCTTTTCTATCCTGTTAGAAAGACTATTAAATTGCACTGGTTAACACTGGGTTCCTCCATTTGTGTTCTTCATGACTAGCATGAGGCTATTTTTAGTGATGATGACATTTATAACATTTAAGACAGGAGAAATATACTGAATGAAAATCAAGGTTCAGCTTTAGCTAGACAAGATGAATCAATAAAATCTAACAAGATAGAGTTCTACAGGAAAAATGTCTTAAGAGTTTGGTTTAATCAATAAGCATGTGAAGGATAAGCCATCATTTAACAGCACTACCTGTTGACAATTTGAGGTTTTAGTGACATAAAGTCAATCAGTGATATGTGGTTGTCAAAATAACTAAAGTGGTATTTGGCAGCATTAAAAAAAAAAAAAAAAGCATCCAGAACAAGGGAAGTGGTACTCTCTTTCACAGCATATCTGATCACCTCTTGTATTTAACTCTTGTGCTATATAATAAATAATAAACTGGAACTTAGAGAATTACCAGGATAGTGGGAGAAATGTGAAACCATATCATATGAAAAATAGTAAAGGCTCCAGTAATATTTATTCAATGCTGTTGACACCAATTTAAAAGTTATCTTTAAATATTTGAAGAGTTATGTAAAGATAACTTTTGACTCAATATATAACAAATTGTAAATTCCATTACAAAAATAGAATATGCTATCTTATAAGTCCTCCTCTATTATTATAAAACAGAACTGAATGGAAGGGTGGTAATTAATGAAGATTTAAGCTAAAGTAGGGGGCCGGGTGCAGTGGCTCATGCCTGTAATCCCAGCACTTTGGGAGGCCAAGCCAGGAACATTACTTGAGGTGAAGAGTTTGAGACCAGCCTGACCAACATGGTGAAATCTTGTCTCTACTAAAAATACAAAATCAGCTGGGTGTGGTGGCGCATGCCTGTAATCTCAACAACTCGGGAGGCTGAGCCAGAATTGCTTGAACACGGGAGGCAGAGGTTGCAATAAGCCAAGATCACGCCACTGTACTCCAGCCTGGGCGACAGAGTGAGACTGTGTCTGTCTCTTAAAAAAAAAAAAGGAAAGGTAGGAGGTAGGTGGTTGAATTACAGTCTCTAAGGGCTTCTCTAACTTAGCATCAGATAGCTCTATAAGCTAATTCATACAGGTATTAGTCAAGGAGATATTATTATGCCCCTTAGGATCTTTATAATTCAATAGACAATAATACTATAAACCTAGAAAAAGGATGGGGCAGGTCAAAGGGACACAGCAGTCAACTTGTAAGAGCTCCTAATGGTCAAAGCTAGAGGACAATTTGAGCAACAAATCATGATAATGGATTATAACCCAAAGAATGAAATATCCATGAACCCAGAGTTTAAGTGATTTAATAAATAAATGAGGGAGAAGAGAGAAATCTTCCTTATAAAAGATACCAATAAATAATTATAGAAGGAATAAGGATAACAGAAAATCATCACTAGAACTCCACAGTAATAATTAATTGCTGCAGGAAAGATCCACCAATGTATGCTAAAATTAGTGGCATTTCTGAGCTCATGACTCCTTAGAAATTGCCATTATGTCTCCTGACTTGAAGTTAGGAACATTCATGACATGGCAGTTTATTTTGTTCGAAGTAATAGTCATTACAGATTTTGTTTTAATGGAATGTAGGCATCGAAGGGAAGGGAGTTGGTTTCTCTTGTTTATCAACTATCCTTAATACCTAAATAATTCCTATAACAGAGTGGGCCCTTCAAATATCTACTGAGTGAGTAAATATTTTTAAAACATTGACAGGAGAAAGCAGGAAAGAAAGCATGTGTAAGAGATTTCTATCTGATGTTAAAAAAATGTAAGCCTTTTGAGATAAACTTTAAAATAAATAAAAACAAATGAATGTTTTTTGTTACTTTAATTTTACAAATTCAGTTGCTCAAAAACTTAAATAAAATGTCACTTTAATTTTGATGACTAAATTTGGAGAGCTTTTCAAATAATCTTACACCAAGGAAAAATTTTATTACAGATACCAGTTATTTAAAAATACATGGGAAAAGACAAATATACAAAGGTAGTATCATACAACTGATTTCTAAACTCAATACTTTTGAAATACAGAACAATGATCATCACCCCCAGAAGTCAGTTTACTGACACAGATTGATGTTTAACTTGATCTATAACTCTTTTCATTCAATTTTGTTTATAAATGTTACTGAATTTTTAAATTTCGTCCCATATCTGAATTTTGTGGGGTTTTTTTTTTGAATGTTTACTTCTTAAAGTAGTATATAGTTATTTCTTGTAGTTAATGTCAGCAACTATAGGATGCTTTCCTAAGTCACAAGAATTGAATGTGGTTGCTGTTCTGAAGACAGTTACCATTTTGACCTATCTATACTAAGACCCATGTATTCAAAGGCAAAATATTAATCGACAAAATATGGGGGCTGAGAGCAAGAAAACTAAGAAAAGAAAATGTTATCTTTTACTGCAGACCTGCCAAAAAAAGACTCTGTTACTTACTTTGGTACTATTGCAGAGAAGCAGTTTCTGCCAGACCAGAGGCTGGCTATACGGTTGTTCCTTTTATATTTCCTTTTCCAAATGATGACAGACTTTGCCAACTAAATTGTTCAAGCAAATAAGCAGATACCTTTAAATTACCATATACTTTTTAGTTGCTTGAAATTATTTTCTCAATTGGTTTAGCAGCCTTGTGTCTGGAAAAGCAGTAAAACCCACTTTGTTCCAAAATTAGAACACTGACTCTGAGGCTGCTTGTAAAATGCTTGGCTATCTTCTATCACCAATCAGTCATGAAGGTGAACCTCCACCTCCATGAACTCTGTAATGTAATAAATGTAAAAATGACCTCATCGATCAATACACAATATTAAGCCAGCAAATCCAAAAAAGTACCCTCATAAGTAGGAACTGGCTTGTATAAAACAAGAGGATATATATCCTCTTACATAAAACAAGAGAAATATGTATGGTAATAAAAACAATCTTTAATAAACCTGTATAGAGATGATTCTGGTTTACATGTAAGTCTGCTTTAACCATACTGAATGATTGGAAATGTTCTCTTCTTAACACAATTCCCATTCATTGTAAGTTAAGCTGGTCCTAGTTTCTTAGAAATTTTTATTTCCTTGAATTCATCTACTACATCTTCACTGTGTTGCCCTTTAACTTGTAAGCTGGGCCTGCCCAGCCTGCTTCTAAAGCCTCTCTTCAGATACCACATGTATTAAAGAGAGGCATCATTTAACAGAAATCTGCACTTCAAAATAGCACTTGAAGGACCAGCCATTGACTCTCCAATGTAAATACCTCTCATTTCACATTATCACAGGAACAGTGCAGTTTACTAACCACTCCTTCCTTATAAGAAATTCAGTAGCTATAAAAATCTTTGTTCAGTTTCAAAAAATGTCAATACTTATTAATTCCAAAGATCCGAACACCATGTAGTTGTGGCATTTTGGGAATTAGCACACTCAGGAGAGAAGCTGTGTTTAGGATGAAGTGAGTTGAATCATACTTCGTATAGAAACTTGCCAGAAAATATCTGTAGAGATAAAAGTTAAGAATATATATATGTAACATCCAAAAATAAAATTACTTAGAAATTAAACAATTTTAAAGGTAGAAGAAAAGGCCAAAACATAAATACCTAAAAATAAAACTATTTTTGAACACTAAAACAAGAGGAATCCTTTTAGTTTGGCCCCCAGTTTATCTGATTAGGAACTAAACAATTTGTTTAATGGAGGTCCATATTTTCCATTTCTGTAATTGTGTTAAATATGTTTAATAGAACATTTTGCATCCTTTAAAGCAAAAGGTTTTCAAACTAGGGTTCATATGCCCTCTGAAATATCAGATGTAGTTCCGTATTTCCATATATGTTTCTGAAAAAGATCTGGATGCAAAGCATTCATCTTATTCTCAAAAAGTTGTGTGACTCACAGGTTAGGAACCTCTACTGTAAAGCTCTGAAAATGGGGTTTTAGTGCATTAGTACAATTCCTATCTTTGAAGGAAATAAATATTTGGTTGCCCTTTTGATGTTCTCATTTTTGTACTGTAGTTGAGCAGGTCTACAACCAGTTACTGATAACTTGAAAGACACTGTTGTACCATTCCAGCTGCTTCTTAATAATCAAATGCATGTATGTTTTTGGATGTCCAACTGAGAATTTGTTTTAACAAGCCCCAAGCCTAAAGCACCTTTAAAACCATAAATCACCACTGCACCCAAGTGTTACCTTTTACTAGGAAAAAAAAACACGTAAATCACTCAAATCCAGAATGTTTAATATTACCTATGGGTATATCAAGGTACAGACACATCATCTGATTACTCAACGAATAATACAGATAAGATGTAAAGAATAAAACATCCTATCTTATTTGTTCATAAATAAGAAGTTAGTTTACATATAGGTATTTGTCTATTTTTGCAGTACACAAGGAGTATTCTAATCATGTTTAACTACTGACATTAGTTTCTCATAAGGGAAATAAATATCTTATGTAATATGGTTAGAAGAGAGGAGCTACTTCCAAGTATGACTAAAAACATCACAGTCAGAGAATTTTACATATTTTCAGAACCATCTGGATTGAGAAATTCTACAATCCTCCACCTATTTTACAAACTATAGTCAGAAAATTCTTTCTCGAGAGTAAACCATGTTCTTCAATTTTGAAATTCTTTCTTCCTGGTTTCATATATTTGAACGCTATATTTATACTTCCTTTACTGAACAAAATAGGATATCCCTGCAAGCTCATTTCATTTGCCACCATCATTATAGGTTTAATCTATAATCTGATAGGTCAGAAATAATAAACCTTATAATAGGTTCTTCTGACTACAACATATCGTATGTCCCCTTTTTGTCTTTTAATTAAAACTAATTTTGTGTGTAGACCATAAGAAAATTACTTGACTTTTTCAAAAACTTAGACAACCCTCTGATGGTATGCAAAACCCAGGTGGCAATCGGTGTGACAACGTTTATTTGCCAACAGCTATACTGGAAAGAGACCTGTATTACAAGATAGCAGTTTAGGGTTTAACCTGGGCTCTTAACTCCAACTAGGTGCAAGATCTTCAATAAGGTAATGTATTTGAGTCTGTTCCTTTACCTGGAATAACACTCCATGTCACACCTACCTGACAAATGATGATCAAATAGGAAAATGTGAAAGTACTTTGAAAAGTCTTAATGCTATGTAGATGGCTTTAATGCTATTTTTTCAGTTAAGCAATTTAATCAGAATATTTGAAATCCTACCTGCCGGTCAAAAGTATATTTTGAGAAATATAGACACTGTATAGAGGTACCTCTCAGCTGACCTTCTGTGTGATAGCTGTGATTAAAAATTCAGAATATGTCAGGTGTTTTGCATATATTATAATGCTATATAGATGAGAAAACTGAGACTGTGAAGAAATTGCCAAAACTCACAAAACTTCAAAGTAGTTGAGCCAAAATCCAAATTTAGGGCCATCTGAATAACCAATATTTTTGTTATTACATGCATGCATGCATTCATTATTTATTTAATAAATTGGGTCTTGCTCTGTCGCCCAGACGGAGTACAGCAGTGTGACTACAGCTCTCTGCAGCCTCCAACTCCTAGGCTCAGACCACCTTCCTGCCTCAGCCTCCCCTGCAGCTTGCATTTATTTTTGTTAGGCCACACCAATACTTTTCTTTGAGGTTAATTTTATATGGGACTAAATCAATTCAAAATTTGTCCTCAAAGTGTTATAAATTAAGGAAGAATAACCCCATTATTTTATGCTCAGTTTATTCCTTTCACTTGAAAAATGCCTTCCCTTACTTAACTATCTATCTAAAACCTATCCTCTCTTAAGTTCTAGCATAAGGATTGCCAACACCTCCAAGAAGTCTTTTGTGCTACACCAGGCTACACTGACTATCATGGACATTATTATATATAACCTATGTGGTACAGAGTATTACGATATATGAGCAATACTTCTATTATGTGCAGGCCACTGTACTTTGGAATTCAAAGCAATCCATGTCCTTATAAATTCTTTGGAGGGACAAAATAAAACATATATACAATTTTTATTTGTCAATTATACCTCAATAAAACTGGAGGAAAAAGGAGGTGGCATTTCAGATAGGAGACAGGATTTGAACAAAGAAACAGAAATAGGACTACACATGAAATATTCAAGAAATGCTGCTTAGGAGGCCAAGTAGGAGTTGGGTGGGGATAAAATACTTACATAAAGGGAAAATGAGGTAGGAACTATTTTCTGGAAGGCCCAGAATATCAGACAAGAAGAAATTAGATACGAGATGCAAGGTTACATGCAATCCAGATAGATACCTCATTTATTTCTTACAACATTACGATTGAATTAGGTATCACTAGCTAGAATTTTATATATGAGCAAACCAAGCTGGCTGAGTGATATATATAGGACTCCACCCAGGTCTGTCCTATAATGAAAGCCTGACCTCTTTTTTTCTAAACCATACTCTTTCCCAAGGAGTCTGAATATCTTAATAGGTTGGGTGGCCAACGAAATTCTTCTGATTGTCTAAATCATCGCTTAGGGAGATTAATCTGATAGTGTAATATAGAACATGATTATGTATTTTGTGTTCTTATAAGAAACCTAAGGACAGGGCCTGGAATACATGTGACCTGTGTATACTAAATG
Organism: Aotus nancymaae; assembly: GCF_030222135.1. Classification (NCBI taxonomy): domain Eukaryota; kingdom Metazoa; phylum Chordata; class Mammalia; order Primates; family Aotidae; genus Aotus; species Aotus nancymaae. Next base: position 43,327,209 of record NW_026988419.1, on the reverse strand, counting down.
TCCAGGTGCACTGATTAGCATATAATATTGTCTCCATATGTACTGACTGAAGTGAAAACTAGTTTATTATCAACTTGTTAAAAATTTTGTCTATAATTTATATTCTATCTGAGGTGCTACTTATTGATAGAAGCTTTCAACAAAATATTTTCTAATTCCAATTCAATCTTCAAAGGATATCTTCCTCTTATCCAATCCTCCTCATATCTAAAAATGTCTGCCACTTACAGAATTATTGGAGAAATTGTGAAAAACTTCCGTGAAGATGTAAACTGTACTCCATAGTCCAGTTGTTCCCAATGAGTTAGGAGTCTTGCTTTACCCTGGTCAGGAGTTTCGAAAGGTGTTCCTTTCACTGCATGCAAAAATACATACATCCCCTGGAAAACAAGCAAGGGGGTATAAATGATCAGTATCAAATACAAAATTAGCTGTCAGTAAGCATTAACGAGGTCCCAAGCTGTTTGTGAGAGTGTGATTTAACTGAGTTCGTTTTAAGTTTTTATATAATAGTGACAGGCTGTGGCCAATTTCTTTATAATAAAATGGAGCTTTCTGGGGTATGTAAATATTATTATCTGAGAATTGGTAAAATGAAAGTAACCTGTTTGCATTTCTTTTTCATTAAACTGAAAATAAGTATCAGAGTAGCTTCATATCTTTACATTCAGATTTTCTTACACTTTTCCTATTAGGAAATAGGATTACGTTTTCCCCAATGTATAGGAGGTTTTTCTTCAGGGTATATTAATAAATTTTATGATACTTAAAAAATGATAAAGACATACAAACTGGTAGAAAACAACAAAATGATTAAAGACTACTGGGAAAAATAGTTTTTAGATATTTAATGACGACCACCTTTGCCTTAATAGTTCTCTTCCAAAGCAACAAAGATATAATAGGTATAATGTTCCACTCAATTCCCTTTTAAAATCACCATTGTGCCTCAATAGTGTTTCTTCGTAAGTCAGTTTTTAAAACTCAAAGCAAATAACATTACTAAAAGCCATTCTGTCAGATCAAAATCTAAACATGTATTTTTTTTTATTAATAGGGTAGAAAAACCCAATATATACTAGATTTGGTTTCCTTGAGAGGATGATACCCATTTAGATTGATAGGCAGTGTTTCATTCAGCATCACTGCTTGAGGCACTGTAACAGGATAATGCCTAAATATTATCATGACACAAAATTTTTCCTTCTAGATACTACAATGTGATGTCATTTTTCCTACCTCAACTTTTAATGATTATATAGAAAAATTAGGGATTTGAAATTTTATATGACACCAGGTTAACCAAACCCTTCCTTTTAAGGCTTAGTCTACTTCATAGTTATTTTATTAGGCAATTCAGAAGTTGTTTAGCTACAATTACAAAGCTATGGAGGAAAGGACTCATGTTCAGTTGGATTTAACCCACCAAATATTTAATAAGTGGCTATATGTACAAGACACAGGACATATATGCACATATGAAATTGAATGACATGTACCCAAGCCTTGGAAAAATTCAATCTGCTAAGAGATGGTAAGGAAAAAAAAATAAGCATGAACAACTAGAAAGTAGGGCAGAAACTGCTATCAAGGTACAATCAGAGTACTCAGCAAATGGGAGAGGAGGGAAAGGTTCCTTGTTGCTATGGCAAAAGTCTTGATGTGACCTCGTTAATCACCTCATTCTTAAAGGTTCAGCTCAAATACAATTCCTTAGAAAAACCTACCTCATTAGTAATAATCTCTTGTCTATGTGGTTGTATACAATTTTATTGAAAATACTATTACAGTACAATATATCATGTTAGAGTTGTTTGCATGATGTTTATTTTCCCATTAGCCTAAATACACTAGGAATAAGCACTAGTACACTGCAAGCATTAGAAATGTTGGAACATGACATTACACCAAGGAGTATTTATTCTGTAAGCACTAGGAAACCATTTTCATATGGGCTTTAAAGTGAATTATAAAACAGAAAGTTTATGTTTTCAAATTCTCAGGGGGTATAGGACCCCAAAAAAGTTAAGAACCTCTATTCCAGACGACATACATGTTAGAATCTAAGAGAATCATCATCCTGTCATTATTTCCTCAAACCACCTGTACTTAAATCGTGTTTAAAGTATCTAAACAGTTTATTTTATATATCTTTTCAGTGAAAAAGAATAAAATCGTATCTGGCCATATATCTTCTACCCCAGTATTACTTTTAAAATTGTTTTTATACAGAAAAGTTTGTGATGATTATTCCTACATTAAAAGAATTAGGGAACAAAAGCATGTAACTCATGGCTAGTCCTTACTGAATACCTACTGAATCAAAGTGAATCATTCATTTTTAAAACTGGGCCAAGAATCTTGTGATTAATACCTCTAAGGGTGAACTGTAGCACTTAATAAAACAACTAGTCTAAGTTTCCACTGTATGGTTCAGAAAGGCAAATACACTGTATTTTTCTGACCGGGTGTAATAATTAGGTCCATTTTCTCATCTTTAAAGGCATTCAGTATGTATTTCAGATTTTTAATTGGTTTAATGTAGGCTATTTTCAAAGTAAACTTAAATTTGGAGTCATGTAATTACAACTCCTATAGCTAATTAGTTAAGTTTTTAGTGTGGTAAACTAATCACAAGTAAATCACAAGTTTGCTTTTCTATATATACAATGTCAATTACCAATCATTTGTCCATGGTCAACCAACTTGAAACATGGTTAGAGGCTGGTGGTGGTGCAGAGGATAGCTTCTAAAATATATTTAATACATGTGCCACTGGAGAAAAGCCTAACTTATTCAGCAAATGTTTAAAGACGTTTTTAGAGATATAAAAATTAAAACATAAAAAAGAGATAAACTGCTAATTCTAAAACTAGGACAAACACAAGATTAAAGAATGCAGCATGGGAGTTGTGTAGATTCCTGGAGGGATAGTTTTGCTGGGCAAGCAGGAATCAGGCAGAGGAGGAAGAAGGGGGTGGTATTAACATAGTAGAGACTGGGCTGGGCGTGGTAGCTCATGCCTGTAATCCCAGCACTTTAGAGGCAGGTGGATCACCTGAGGTCGGGAGTTTGAGTCCAGTCTGGCCAACATGGTGAAGCCCCATCTCTACCAAACATACAAAAATTAGCCAGGCGTAGTGGTTCATGCCTGTAGTCCCAGCTATTAGGGAGGCTGAGGCAGGAGAATCGCTTGAACCTGGGAGGTGCAGGGTGCAGTGAGCTGAAATTACACCACTGCACTCCAGCCTGGATGACAGAGAGACTCCATCTCAAAAAAAAAAGAGTAGACACTGAGTGCCATGGCTCACTCATGCTTTGGGAGTCTGAGACAGGAGGATCTCTTGAGGCCAGGAGTTTGAGACTAGCCTGGGTAACATAGCAAGACATCCCCATCTCAATCAATCAATCAGCTGAGCATGGTGGCACACACCTGTCTATAGTCCTAGCTACTTGGGAGGCTGAGGTAGGAGGATCACTTGAGACCAGGCGTTCAAGGCTACAGTGAGCTATGATCATGCCACTGCACTCCAGCCTAGGTAACAGAGTAAGGCCCTGTCTCTGTAAAAAAACTAAATGGCTGGGTATGGTGGCTCATGCCTGTAATCCTAGCACTTTTGGAGGTGGTGCAGGACTGCTTGAGGCCAGGAGTTTAAGACCAGCCTGGACAACAAAATGAGTCCCTATCACTATTAAAATAAAAGAATAGCCAGGGTGTTGTCATGTGCCAACATAGTGAGACACTATCACTATTAAAACAAAAAAAAATTAACTGGGTGTGATGGCACATGCCTGGAGTCCTAGAATTTCTCAGAAGGCTAAGGTAGGAGGAGCTATGATCACGACAGTCTCTTAAAAAAAAAAAAAAAAAGAGTACTTGGTCAAAGGGAAAAGAAAATACAGTAGCAAAGTTTAAGCCAAAGCAATAAAATGAGAGCAAAATGATTTTCTTTACTGCTAGTGTACAGCCTGTATTTAGAGATGGTTGAGATAAGGTGAACTCTCCTTGTTTCTGCACTGTTATCAACTGGTCTTGTATGTCACACAAGAAACTTGGATTTTACCATGACTGCAATGGATAATCACTGAAGGACTTAAGAGTATGACTTTAAGCAAACATGCATTTTTAAAACATCACTCTGCCAAGCTGGAATGGAGAAGGGTAGGGAAGCATCATGAAGACCATTTGATTTATTTGAATAATTTACTTGAGGAAAAAAATGAGGGTATGGGCATCAAGTTGAGAGTAAAGCAGAAGACACTGCTCTGAGCAAATGGATATGGAATATAAAGGAAAAGAAGTTATCCTAAGATTTAGGTGACCTTGTTCTTGTTTGCATAGGATGATTCTGATTATACCTATTCTTTTGTAGTAGTTATTATCAGAGCTCCATTTTACTCTCAAAACAGTCTGTTTGGACTATACATTACAGATTGAGTACCCCTTATCCAAAATGCTTGGGAGGAGAAGTGTTTCAGATTTTGGATTGTTTTGGATTTTGGAATACTTCCATATACATGAGAGATATCTTGGGGACAGGACCCAGTCTAAACATGAAATTCATTTATGTTTCATATACATCCTACACACAACACAGTCTAAAGCTAATTTTTTATGGTATCTTTAATAATTTTGTACATAAAGTTTTGACTGCACTTTAATTGCAATCTGTCAGGAGGTCAGGTATGGAATTTTCTACTTGTGGCATTGTACTGGTGCCAAAAAAGTTTTGAATTTTAGAACATTTTCTATTTTTGGGTTTTCTGATTAAGGATGCTCAACCTGTATATTAATTGCTTTACCATTAATATTCAGCTATCTGGCTTGGCCTTTAGATAAGATTAACAGTGAAGTCAGAGGAGCAGATTACGGGTGGTAAGGGACTAATCAGGAATAAGATAAGTACCATTTATACTTGTTTGGTTTAAAGTGCAAGGTAATCTGGTGATATAAATAAATACAAGCATCCTTATTCTACAGGTAGAAACTGAAAATATGGGTAGATGAAGTAACCTAGGTAGAATCATAGCATAAGAAGAGATGAAGAAAAGAACTTTGGGAATAGCAATATTTAAGAGAAGAAAAGAGAAGGAAGACCCCATCAGAAGAAAGAGAAGGTCAGAAATACATGCAGGTGATCCTATGGAAGCCAAAGGAAGAGTGTCAATAAAAGGGAGATCATTAGTGTAACATAATTCAGAGAAGTCACTATTTAAAAGAAAACATAGTTTGCCCTTACAAAGTCTATCACATAAAATGGACTAAATGGACACATATTTATCATGTCTACCAGCGCATCATTCCTGTCCTCCTCCAGTCAACTTCAAATATCCTCCAGAAGATAGAAAATAAATATTATTATTATTGTTATTATTTGAGACATGGTCTCACTCTGTCACTCAGGTTGGAGTACAGAACAATCTTGGCTCACTGCGACCTCCGCCTCCCAGGCTAAAGTGATTCTCCCACCTCAGCCTCCTGAGTAGCTGGGACTACAGATGTGCCACCACCACATCAGCTAATGTTTTCTATTTTTTTGTAGAGATGGGGTTTCAGATTTCACCATATTGCCCAGGCTTCGAAATCCTGAGCTCAAGTGTTCTGCCCACCTCAGCCCCGCAAAGTGCTGGGATTACAGGCATGAGCCACCGTGCCTGGACAAAATAAATGTTAATTTTTAAAAATCTGTTTCTCCTGTTTTCCTGTCTTAATGCTTTAGGTTCATTTAAAAAAATATCTTTCAACGAATTTTCTGCTAAACTGGATTCAATTAAAACTCTCAACTAGCTCTATTTCCTTCTTTACACATTACTTTAATAGGCTGTTAAAGACAAGAAAAGTTGCTATCAGGATTGTTGTGTGTGTGTGTTTTTTTTTTTTTTTTTTTTTTGTAAAAGGCAGTTTCCAGGGCTGCATAATATGTCAGTAGAGTCAATCAAAACTTTGATGCTTTGTAGAGCTAATACGAGAGAGTGATATTCAACAAGCAGCAGCTAAGGCACCATAAGATTCTGAATCATATAAGATATGATTAAGTTAAAAACTTAAATACTGAAACAGTATACTTACACAATTTAGACAGATAAGTTAACAAGGATTGAAACTAAAATGATCTATTTTCTAGAGTTTATACAATAAGAGAAAAAAAAGTCTTACTTAGAAAAAGGCCCAATGTAATGTAAAAGAAAGAGAAAATTCTATCCCAGATTAGAATTTTTCAAAATTAAGTCTTATATACTAAAAAACGACTAAACTATGCACTTTAAATGAGTGCATTTTATTGCATGTTAAAAGCTGTTAAAAAAAAATGAAGTCATATATATCATAAAACCTTAAGCTTTTTTAAAAACTGTGTTTAAACACACATATCATAAAATTTACCATCTTAGCCCCTTCTTTTTTTTTTAAACAAGCAGTCTGGAGTGCAGTGGCACGATCTTGGCTCATGCAACCTCTGCCTCCCAGGTTCAGGCGATTCTCCTGCCTTAGCCTCCCCAATAGCTGAGACTACAGGCATGCAGTATTTTTAGTAGAGATGGGGTTTCACTATGTTGGCCAGGCTGGTTTCAAACTCCTGACCTTGTGATCCACCCGCCTTGGCCTCCCCAAATGCTAGGATTTTAAATGTACAATTGACTGGTATTAAATAGATTCACATTGTTGTGCAATCATCACCATTACCATCCACATCCAGAACTCTTCATTTTGCAAACCAAAAACTCTGTACCCATTAAGCAGTAACTTTCCATTCCTTCCTCCCTTTAACTTCTGGCAACCACTAAAACTAAAGCTTTTAAGTAGTATAATGTGAAATTCTTACCAGATTATGTATAATATTTGTTAAAGTCCAAGCAACAGGAACGCTGAAGAAGGGAATGCTGAGTAAGACAATATGAAGCAAGCCAACTCCCAATGCATATGTCAGCCACATACCCCGACTGTTCATGACACGGGTATTTGGATTCACTTCACTGTGGGCGACTCCAACATTCATGTTTGCTCTGTAGGAAAGTAATGAAATGAATCAACACTGATACAACTGGCAACCTAAACACCCTCAATTCTGACATGACAAGGTACGTGTATTACGAGGATTATTTTTTCCTAGATATTTTGAAATAGCACACAAACACCATCCAAAATATGCTACTTGTAGATGCTGATGACAGCAGTAAAGAATCTTCAACATTTGACTTGATGGTAAGATAAGACTTATTTTTTATGGTTCTATTTGAAAAAATAGTTAAAATGCTTTTCCTGAAGTTTGTTTTCTAGCATGTTATTTTGCTGAATAAGAAAATTCAAATTCAAAGAGAAAACCTACATTTTCTTATATCATGAGAGCAAAGTGAAACGCCAGAAGCTAAATTTACCAATAAATTTATATTAAAAAGAAAAAGCAGAACTCACCCAGCCAGTCCGTCAAGTAGCCAGACTCTTATATCTGACTTAATGTATCCATAAAGAATGGTCAGAGTTCAGATCACTTCTTTCTGAATATTGAATGTGGAAGGTACATGCTGTTGATATAATGTGGTGTAAAATTTACATGGTCAAAGGATAATATTTCTCAACTTTGTGATATAACTAGGTGAAAGCAAGGAGTCTTCTTAATATTTCTCTAGTCAACTCCTCAAAAACTTCAGTTTTCTTTTTAAAAAGTTTTTCCCTGGGTATGTCTTTGTAGCAAAAATAACAATAAAAAATAAATAATAAAAAAAAAGTTTTTCCCTTCTCCTTTTCCATTGAAGATGGACTCCAAAGGAAGAACTGATAATAGTTTTCAGTTCTTTTAATGATGCTGTTTACTTGGGTCTAAGTATTCCTTAAAATAAAACTGTCCTGAAGAACACCTATCATCTGAGGGGGTGGAAAACGAGGCTATATTATATTTGGAACAACTGTGATTTTAAAAAATAAACGCTTGTATTACGGAGTTCGCATACGGAGAAGAATTTCTCATAACCCCATCCAGCAAGTGTTTCCGGAGTATAATGCTCCTTCCCCTTTAAAAACCCATGGAACAGGCATCAAGGCTTAAGGTGACCAAAAGTTAGATACACTAAGACCGCTAAAGTCTCCAATTTACATGTGTAAATCTTTCGTCTAAACATCCATCATTTATCATACATTATTTTTAACTAGACTATGCCAACACTCAAGATAGTTTTCCCACTTTCTACAGGATGGAGGCCTGAAATTTACATCTCAGCTGGAAGGCAAAGCTGGTGCGGTACTCACCCTACTCCATTCCCCCCAGCAGGTTTGCCGGGCTGCCCCAGGACTGGCAAACAATGGCCTTATAGACCGTGAAGAGGCTGTCGGCTCTGCCCTTGTTGGTGCCTCCGAAGGCGGCGACCCCTCAGGGAAGCCCCCCTGCCAGGCGGGCAGCCCAAGCGCTCCGGGCCAGAGAAACTCCACTGCTACCACCTCCCCACCCGCCCCTTCCTTCTCGCGGCCGCACGTCACGTAGGACCCCGGCAAGACAGCAAGGATTTGCTTGGGGGCGAGCCTCTGAGGCCACTTGGCCCGCATGGCCACGCAAGGCGCCGCAGATGCAGCCGGAGCCCACTTTTTCCTCTTAGGACGACCCTAGGTCGCCAGCAGTTCCCTATCGACGACGGCGACTGTACAGCATCCGTCGCGTTCCTGCCCACTTACCCGCCACCCTACTCCGAGCCGCCAGCTTGCAGCAGGTCCAGCCCGGCGGCTAAGGCCGCGGATTGACGCTCTCAGCCCAGGCGCTGCGCAGCTTTCGGAAGCTTTCACCGGAAGACTCGCTGCCAGCTGATTGGCTGCAAGCAACGCCAATCCCACTTTTCGCCACAGAGAGGCGGGACTAAGTGCCGCGCTCCCAGTGCCTGCTCCGCCGTGCGCGCTTGCTGGGGGGTAAGTCGGGGCTCGGGCCTGCGCTTCGGGTGAGACACTGGCTGCTCGCCGCTGGTGGATGGTAATTGCCTGCCTCGCGTGAGGAAGGTAATGTGGTGTGACTAGTGGGTATTTATTATATTCTCGATGGCTCGAGGGCCTCCTCCCCTCTACTACTCCTGGTCCGGGTGCGAACGCTGCCGGCAGCTAAGGACGCTCCCAGCTTGGGGCGGGAAGCACAGCCGGGCTTGCGGGCGCGCTCACGTGGAGCGCGTTCTCTGAGCAGGTCTGGGCTCCGGAGTGTTCTGGTTTGGTCTTTGTTGCGGCCCCTTCCCCAGACCCTTGCTTTTGTTTTCCAAGCAGCAAATTTAACCCATGACACCTATAACTCATCTTGTGAGGGTGGCAGTTATTTACCATTGTATGCTGTGGCATCATACAGGGGGTACAAATTAAACTCTTTAAAGTTAATCACGATTTTTGCTCGCGGCCTTCTGGGTTTATCCGTACTCTAGACAGGCACCTGTATTACATCCTGAGGAAATGTGGATGCCAAAAATTGATCTTGAGGAAAGTCTTGATTAGATTTTTTTGTAATCGTCTTTGAAATGTAATTTCCCTCACCTTGGCAGTGCGGGAAGTTTGTGATTTTTATTGCCGTCATAGCTTTCAACATTTTGAAGTTGACTTAGAATGTTGGCTATGTATGTCTGTGTATCTTGCATTTCTGTTGGCTTTATGACATTAATTGTTTTGAATTTGGTCTGATCTTTAAATAAATTAATTCTTTGTTTTCTCTCCAATGAAAGTCTGTGAGTTCTCTGATCTTTACTTCTTTTTTAGGCACACCTGTTGTCCTTAACTGACTTTCCTGGTCATCAGCACTCTTTCAGAAGTGTTTCATTTCCCTCTCAGCAAATATGGAAGACTATCCTGATATGACCAGACATTCTTTGCTGTGATTTGTAAGCTCGATATAAACCCTTCCACTTTTTCAAAAACGTTCATTTGGTACACATACAGTAGAGTGCTATATTCCAGGGGTTATGCTAGGGATGTGTGATTGATATAAAACTCCTCTCCTCAAAGAACTCTTAAGTCAAGAGTAACAGACGGAAACACATATTAATAGAATAACTTGTGATAAGGTTAAAGTTAGGAATGAAGTAAAGGGGGACTGCAGAGGAAAGAATGCCTAATCTGTTGGCAGGTGAGGGAGAGGAGGCTGGAGCAGGGAAGAAAAGCTTTCTTGAAGAGTTGATACTTGAATTAAATCTGGAAGGATGGTTAGAAGTCAGCCTACAGTGAGAGAACTTTATGAGCTGAGGAAGGAGTGAATGTCACCACTTTAAGAGAGACAGTTGACTGGAAGTGATGGCTCACGCCTGTAATCCCAACACTTTCAGAGGCTGAGGCAGGCAGATCACCTGAGGTCAGGAGTTCGAGACCAGCCTTGCCAACATGGTGAAACCCTGTCTCTACTAAAAATACAAAAATTAGCTGGATGTGGTGGTACACGCCTGTAATCCTAGCTACTTGGTGGGGGCTAAGATAGGAGAATCGCTTGAACCTGGGAGGCAGAGGTTGCAGTGAGCTGAGATTGCTGCACTCCAGCCTGTGAGACAAAGTGAGTCTCTGTCTCGAAAAAAAAAGAGAGAGAGAGATGAGTTGTACAGTATGATTGCTGTAGTGCACATTTGGGCAATGATGGGATGACATTGGGAGAGAAGTCAAAAATCCAATTGTTAGGAAGTTTGGACTTAACCTGATTGGCAATTGGAAACCTTTATAAAAATTTTAAGTGGGGCAGCAACATGATGAAATTTAAATACAGAAAGAACCCTATAGGTGGTTGAGATTCAAGTCAGAATATCAGTTAGGTAGATATTGCAGTAGTTCAGAAGAGAAAGGTTGAGAGGCTGAATGGAGGTAGCACAAAGAGGAGAGGACTAGTTTGGGAAACATTTAGATAGTAGGAGAGGTAGGACTGGGTGTCAGGATATAGAGAGTAAGTAGAATTTCTAGGATGACTTCAAGGTTTCTAATTTTGCTTTATGTACCTCAGTTGAAAGTGTTTGTCTGGGCGCGGTGGCTCATGCCTGTAATCCCAGCACTTTGGGAGGCTGAGGTGGGCGGATCACCTGAGGTCAGGAGTTCGAGATCAGCCTGACCAACATGGAGAAACCCCATCTCTACTAAAAATACAAAATTAGCCGGGCGTGGTGGCACATGCCAGTAATCCCAGCTACTGAGGAGGCTAAGGCAAGAGAATCACTTAAACCTAGGAGGCAGAGGTTGCAGTGAGCCGAGATCACGCCATTGCACTCCAGCCTGGGCAACAAGAGCAAAAACTCTTGTCTCGAAAAAAAAAAGAAGAAAATCTTCAAGGGCATGGCCTTTGGAGTCAATGCCAAGGTGTGCATCTGCCACTTAATAGTTTTGTGATCTTGAGCAAGTTACCATGCCTTTAAGTCCTATTTGGTGATAAAGGATGATAGAATATATAGAGTTGTTGTGAGGATTAAATAGGATAATGTATATAAAATTCTCATGTTGGCTATTTTTTTATTATCAAACAAGAAATGTAGGAAGAAAGTTAATTAGAGGCCGGGTGTGGTGGGTCACTCCTGTGATCCTAGCACTTTGGGAGGCCAAGGCAGGCAGATCACCTGAGGTCACAAGTTTTAGACCAGTTTGACCAACATGGTGAAACCTTGTCTCTGCTAAAAATACAAAAAATTAGCCAGGTTTGGTAGTGGGTGCCTGTACAGCTACACGAAGGCTGAGGCAGGAGAATCACTTGAACCAGGGAGGTGGAGGCTTCAGTGAGCCAAGATCATGCCATTGTACCTCAGCCTGGGCAACAAAAGCAAAACCCGAAACTTCATCTCGAAAAAAGAAAGTGAAAAATTCTCTAATCACTTTGGGACATGTTACGTTTAGGTTGCCTTCAGATCAAATAAATGATGATATTTAGAACATAGATGGAAGTAAGGCCCTGGAGTCCAGAAAAAAGTTATGATATGCAGGTGAACTGGAGGATGATATGGAGACCAGTTAAAATTATATATATAAAGGGAAGGAGGTTACTTTTTCTAATGTTTATGTTAGCATAAGAAAGATGCTGATAAATTATATTTAGTGGTCCTTCATTAATATTCATGAAGTGCAGGGCTTGCCATGAGTGAAGGATTTGATTGTTCTGCCTGGCACCCAGAGATACATCATACATAATTTCCTACATTCAAAAGTTGTACAGCAGGAAAAAAGGAAGAAAAAAAGTTTTACAGTTCAGGAAAGGGGTGTAGTAGTTTCAATTATACAATTTAATTAATTTAATCTTTACAGTTATAAGGTAATATTTTACATTGATTATAGAACAAAATGATATTTGATATTTTGAATATATTAGATTATCCAGTACCTAATTAAAATTAACTTCACTTTTTTTAAAACCTTTTTTAATGTGACTACTAGAAAATTTTAAATGATATATATGGCTTACATTATAGTTCTATTAAACAGTGCTGGATAGAGTAGTAGTTAAAATGGCAGGCTCCGAAATCACACTACTTTGGTTTTATCCTAGCTCTTACTAACAGCTGCATAACACTGAGGAAATTAAACTTTCTAAAATTCAATCAGCTAATCTATAAAATGGAGATAATACAGATACAATATGCCTGTGAATTTGGGAGAGACACAAGTATTCAGACTGTAGCAATTAGGAGAGAGAAAGATAACCTGACGTATGAAAAGAGATACAGACATCTTAAGACACCAGAGGACACAATGGGATAGGGTAGATAAGTGATAGAATTCATGCTATGAATTGCCATGGTCTTAGTAAACTAGAATGAGGAATATTGGGATGAAATCTTAAAAAAAAAAGATTTTAGTTTTGTCATTGTAGGGGATGAGGTTATTATAGGGAATGAGACAAAGATGATGAGATTGAGACTGCTCAGAAGGAGTCAGTCTTGGTTTGTACCCCAAGTTTTGTTGATCAGTGTTTTTCTGATCAACAGCTAAGATTTTGTAGCTAAGATAGAAGACTTCTTGAACCCAAGCCCCTATGGGGTAGGGGTTAAAAGTGAAAGGATTGTTCATTAAGAGGTTTAGAGGAGCTCAATTTAGAACAAGTACCCTGGAGTGTTTTTAGCATTTATATACCAAACACTGTAATAAGTTATTTATATATACTACCTTATTTACTTCTCACCACAATCATATGATATCGTTATTATATCCATTTTATAGATTAGGTGATTGTATTTTAGAGAGTTTAATTTCTTCAGTGTTATATACCTGTTAGTGTAAGAGCTAGGATAAAACCAAAGTAGTGTGATTTTGGAGCCTGCCATTTTAACCACTGCTCTATCCAGCACTATTCAATGGAACTATAATGCAAGTCACATATATCATTTTAAATTTTCTAGTAGTCACATTAAATGGATTTTTAAAAAGTTAGTTTTAATAATGTGTTTTATGTAATCTAATATATCCAAATAAGATAAAATCATTTCATCTTCTAATCAGTGTAAAAAAATATGAGTTTTATTAATGTTGAGTTGGAAATTGAGCATGTATTAGCATATCTCAGTTTGGACTACCCACATTTCTAGTGCTCAGTAGCTACATGTGGCTAAGTGGCTACCATATTGGACCGTGCACATCTGTCCCTTAGATCGAGGTAATTTTGAAGCTTGGAAGAATGCAGAGGTGCCTTTCGCTTGTGACAGCACTAATTTGTGTGAATGTTATGATGATGCAGTAGCCTACAGTCCACTGTTTCCCTGCATGAGTGGGACGGGGAGGCCTCCCAGCCGTTGAGAACAACAAAAATAACCACTGAGAGGTAGTTGTTCACAGCTACTCTCCTGAGAACTGGGTACTCCAAAATTAAATCAAATATATAGATTAATTAGAGGGTAGTTAGTATTAAAAAAGAATTCCCAGCATTCCTTTTTATAATGATCTCTCATCATAATACTGTACATTTTTTTTTGAGACGGAGTTTCGCTCTTGTTACCCAGGCTGGAGTGCAATGCTGGGATCTCAGCTCACTGCAACCTCTGCCTCCTGGGTTCAGGCAATTCTCCTGCCTCGGCCTCCTGAATAGCTGGGATTACAGGCACGCGCCACCATGCCCAGCTAATTTTTTGTGTTTTTAGTAGAGATGGGGTTTCATCATGTTGACCAGGATGGTCTCGATCTCTTGACCTCGTGATCCACCCGCCTCGGCCTCTCAAAGTGCTGGGATTACAGGCGTGAGCCACCGCGCCCAGCTGATACTCTGCATTTTATAAGGCCTTATCATTTGTAGAATAACATTTTGTATATACTTTCTTATTTGATTCATCACAGTAAACCAGTGAGGTGTTAGCTCCATTTTTTAGATGATGAATTGATTTATGGAGGGATTTGAGTTATTTGCTCCATTTTTATGGATGACGAATTGATTTATGGAGGGATTTGAGTGATTTGCTGAGTTTATGTGTAATAAAGGTGAACCCCCAATACCTATTTTATAGGTTCTGGTCTGTATATTTTTTCACTGTGCCAATCACTTTTGCCTTGTATATAGCCAAATATACTGTATTTATGAACTGTGATCAGTTAACACTTTCAGAACCCAATATGTCAGGCCTCTTACTGGAAGTGCATTCCTTAAACTCCTATGTAATTGTTATAGTGCTTGTACTACATTTCCTACTCAGTTACTGACTCTTTCCTTACATTTCTTTATTTGTCTTAGGCTGCCTGAGAAATAATCCTAAACCGATGACTTTCTGTTTTGTTTTTGGTGTTTTATTTATTTTATTTGCACCTAGATTCTATAGGATTAAATTATCATGGGAGCTAGTCATGGAAAATAAAGGAAGTACCTTGGTGTCCACCCCAACACCCCCCCTTTTTTTCCCTAAAAAAATCTTGACTCTGTAGAGGAATTGCATGTTGTCAAGCTTGTGCTTATTTTCCCGTAATCTTTTCTGAAATTAGGCAGTAAGATGCAAAAAGCCCCCTCCCTGCATGCTTTACAAATGGAATTTCCATAGGACATTTTTGGATTTTTTTTTCATTTGTTTGAACAAAGGATTTCTAGTTACCAGCAGAGATTTTGGATCTGCAGGTTGGAGCTATAAAGGACCTCAAATGCCAATCTAGAGATTTGAGCTTTATCTTACTGGCTTTGAGAATCCACGTGATTAACATAATGTTTTAGGCAGAATAATGTAGAGGATAGTTATCTGACATATCTGGTATAAGACTAGTTCAGGTTAACAGTAATCCTAACTCTAAAGAAGCTTGGTGATTGAAACAGATATTATAACTCTTGAGAATTTATGGATGACTAATGATGTTTAAATGAGACTGTTGATAAGGCACATAACTGATTGTCATTATCCACTTCCCAAGGTCATATCATCACTTGCTCATTCTCAGCCAGCTACACTCATTATAGCACAATTGTTCTTATCATTCTTCAATTATTACTATAGTGTTTGTTTTTAAGAAATCTCTTTAGAACATCCGTGTCTTGATTCCAATATTTATGAGCTTTCAGTGATCTATAATGAGTTTGGACCATGATGTAGTTGGCACAGACATTTAAGGAAATAGATTTGATACAAAAATCTCAAATGAGAAATACCTGGGTCCAGTTACTTACTTGGCTTTCAGCCTCTTGAATGGTCATAACAATAAGTCTCAATGAAGATGATCTACATAGTACCTACTTTTTATGGTTTAGAGGTTTAAATGCAATACCGTATGTAAAGTGTTTAGCACAGTGTCTAGCATACTATATATTTAATGTAGTAGTTGCTGTTTCTATTGTAATCATCATCATTTTAGTTAATGGGCAGTATAGACTGGATGGCCAAAGGTTAAGAGTCATTGAGGCTAATTAGGAAATTATATTGGGAACTAAGTGTGAGAAATACTGAGAAAAAAATGGATGGGATTTAGGAGTTGATCAGATTTGAGTTAGGGTGAATGGATTATTCCTATAGGAAAGTCATGGGTTTAAGGTAGGGATTGGTTAATTATATCTTTCTGCGTAAGATAAAATTACAGTTTGAGCTAGTAATTGTTTCAGCAGGCAGGTGGAAATACAGGGTTAGAGTTAAGTTAGAAATGGTTATAATAATAATTAGTTCCACAAAAATCCTGAAAGAAATTTTAAAAAAGCAATTTCTTCCTCGAATGTTATTGTGGCCTGTTTGTTTTTAGGTCTATTGTGGATTTTTTGAACCCATTTTTGGTTATTTTTATCCATAGGCATTTATATGTATTCATATATTTCGTATCAATAGAGGAATTGTTGAAGGACTTGCCTTAGCTCTGCCACTTAACTGAATGACCTTGGACAAGTTTTCTAATTTCTTTGTGCCTCAGTAGTTTTATAAAATTGAGGTGATGATGGCACCTATTTTCAAAGGATAATAGTGAGAAATGGAAGCCTTATGGCTGGGCCTGGTGGCTCATGCCTGTAATCCTAGTACTTTGGGAGACCAAGGCAGGCGAATCACTTAAGGTCAGGAGTTCAAGACCAGACTGGCCAACGTGGCAAAAACCCATCTTTACTAAAAATGTAAAAATTAGCTGGGTATGGTGATGAGCACTTGTGATCCCAGCTACTCTGGAGGCTGAGGCAGGGCACGTGAACCTGCAAGGTGGAGGTTATGGTGAGGCTGGGTGACAGCAAGACTCCATCTCAAAAAAAAAAAGGAAGAAATAGAAGACTTAATATTGTATGTGCTAACAGTTGAGCCTAGCATGCAGTAAGTCTCAATGAAGATAGTCTATTATTTATCCTTATTATTGCCATCTGTTCTGTTGGTCGGGAATGTTTAACAATTCTTACAAGTTGAATTTTTGTCTTCTAGCTGCTCTGTTAAAAGTGAAAATGAAACAGTTGCCTGCGGCGACAGTTCGACTCCTTTCAAGTTCTCAGATCATCACTTCAGTGGTCAGTGTTGTAAAAGAGCTCATTGAAAACTCCTTGGATGCTGGTGCCACAAGCATAGATGTTAAACTGGTAAGTGTCCTTGAGAAGCCAAATACTTTTAAGACAAAGAGAAGGGGCTGGGCAGATGTTTTCTCCTTAAACTGTTACCTTTATTTTATTTCTTTACACCAGTAAATTATTCATAGGATATTGGACCCTTTGTCTTAAAAGTAAATCCTTAAAAATAAATTTTAATTTAACATTATAATAACACTAAAGGAAATATGTTATAAAAGAAAACATGTTCTTTAGGAATCCGTCAGCTAAACCATCTAATGTTTGTATTTTCTACATACATATGTCCTTGCTTATTCATATTTTCTTGTTTTAGTTATTTTCTTTTGCATTTTATTTTTTCCATCTAATCAAATTTCAAACCATTTCCCTTGTTACTTTTTTCACATTTAAAAATTCAAGTGCTGTATACTAAATCATTTGGGTAAATATGACCTACATCACTCATGATTTATTGCAATTAGTTTGCATGTCTAGTTCCTCTGTTCTAATTGCTAACACATAGAGGTATGTTTTATTTATTTTTGTGTCCTCTATACCTGGCTAGTACCTAGTACATAGTAGGAAGTTAAATAAATCTGTTGGATTGAATATAAGAACACATTTTTTAAAAATCTCCTAATTATCAGATGTTTATGCTGCTTCTGGTTTTATAGAACTAGAAACAATGCTGATAGAGATACATTTGTAAGAAAGGGAGCTAACTTTTTCTTATCTACTAGGTAAGATTCTATGACATGGACATACTATATGTATTTTGTGTAAAAATAAAATCCCAGTCACTTTTTATAAAACTCTGTGACTTAACTACTACTATACCCATTTTATTTATTATTGTTAATATTTTTTAAATTTTTTGAGACGCAGTCTTGCTCTGTCACCCAGGCTGGAGTGCAGTGGCTCGATCTCGGCTCACTGCAATCTCCCTCTCCAGTTCAAGCAGTTCTCCTGTCTCAGCCTCCTAAGTAGCTGGGATTACAGGTGCGTGCCACCGTATCTGGCCAATTTTTGTATTTTTAGTAGGGATGGGGTTTCACCATGTTGGCCAGGCTGGTCTCAAACTTTTGACCTCAGGTGATCCGCCTGCCTCGGCCTCCCAAAGAGCTGGGATTATAGGTGTGAGCCACTGTGCCCAGCCATACTATACCCATTTTACAAATAATGTTCTGAGAAGTTTTCCAAAGTCACATAATTAGTAAGTAGTAGAGCCAAGAGTGGAATCCAGGTCTTTCTGACTCTAAAACCCATTCTAGGTTTTCTCTCTATGCCAATGGTTCTCACAATGTTTGGGTGCATCAGAATAACTTAGGATGTTTGCTAAAACCATTACTGAGCCTTACTCATAGAACTTCATAGTCTAGGTGGGGCCTGAGAATTTGCATTTCCAGTAAATTTCTAGTTGACGCTGATGCTGGTGGGTTTTGGAACATACTTTGAGAATCGTTCTTTTATATCAAACCTTGTTCTGTTTTTAATACACTCTAAGCTTTATAAATGTGAAAAAAAGTACATTAAATTAAATCCAAAGAACGACAATTTGTTTTTCTTAGGTATTTCATATAGTCAGTTCAGTCTGATTGGAGTACTATTGATAATAATTAAATAGGATTAGATAGTTATAGCTGACAGAGTTCACTTAATAATCTGTGGCAGGCAAACATCTTTTTCTTAAACATTTCTGGAAGAAAAACTGGTTTTTAAAATGGTGTTACAAAGCCAACAGAAGTCCTCTATAAAACTAAGTTAAATATTTTAATCTGGCTGTAAATTTTAGTCTCTTGACATTAAAACAGTATTTGCTTTGTAGAATTTTAAGATACACACCTTAAATGTGTGGCTCTTCATAATAAGACCTGTTTTATTGTGGTTTTATGCTATAATAGCTATCCTGACTAGGTATGTTTTCATAATTAGTTAATTAAATGTGATGGTACTATTTTAAACATCCAAACAAATCTTTGTGTTCTTATTACGGGATTTCGAGACCATATTGGCCAGGCTGGTCTCAAACTACTGGCCTCAAGTGATCCGCCCATCTCAGCCTCCTAAAGTGCTGGACTACAGGCATGAGCCACTGTACCCGGCCTGATTTTTTTTTTTTTTTTTTTAATAAAAAAGACAGACTGTTACTCTGTTCCCCAGGCTGAAGTGCAGTGGTGCATTCTTGGCTCACTGCAACCTCAGTCTCCCAGGCTTAAGCGATTCTCCTGCCTTGGCCTCCTGAGTAGCTGGGATTACAGGTGTGTGCCACTATGCCCAGCTAATTTCTTGTATTTTTAGTAGAGACCGAGGTTTCACCATGTTGACCAGGCTGGTCTCAAACTTCTGACCTCAAATGATCTGCCTGCCTGTGCCTTCCAAAGTGCTGCAATTACAGGCGTGAGCCACTGCGCCTAGCGAAACTTAATTTTAGATTGAGAGAGGTGTGAGGAACAAAATCTTAGGTGTCTCCCTCCAGTGCTTTGTATATCTTATTTATCTAAAAATTGCTGACATATACAGTATTGTATCATTTTAGGTTATTAGAAAGACATAATATTATTTTAAATACTGGAGTCATTATGATTATAGAAAGATTTTTTTTCCCCCTTTATAAGTTGCATCTATGGTCATACACATAGGACTTTGTGGAGTAGAGTCAGGCTTATTAAGGAAGTTGGCTACCAGATTTAGACTATGGTGTTCATACAAATGAACACCATGGGAATTTAAATTTTGTTTTCGTTATGTATGCATATTTTTAGTATTAGAATACAAAACTGTGAATTGAGATTTTGAAAAAATTTTCTTTGCCTGATGTGATGGCTCACACCTGTAATTCCAGCACTTTGGGAAACTGAGACAGGAGGATTGCTTGAAGCCAGGAGTTTGAGATCAGCTTGGACAACAAAGTGAGACCCCATCTGTGCAAAAAATTAAAATAAAAATAGCTAGGGACTATGGCGTGCACCTGTAGTCCCAAGCACCTCAGGAGGCTGAGGTAGGAGGATCACTGAGCCCAGGCGTTCAAGGCTGCAGTGAGCTATCATCATGCCACTGTACTGTAGCCTGAGTGACAAAGTATCTAAAAAAAACTTGACTTTTTTTCAAATTAAGAACTCACTGGTTTGCCAAATTAGAGGTGTTTTCTCAGCAGTTTCCTGTTGGATGGCTATAGATTTTTATGTGAGCAATAAGGGAGAAAGTATTAAAAATCAGGTTGATTCCTACCATAGAAAAAAGCAAAATGAGTAAACAAAAAAACAAAAATAAATAAATAAAAATCAAGTTGAATAATGATACTTGCTAGGTTCTTCCTGACTAGAATATGTGTTTCTTTGTTGCTGATGGACTTCTGTTCTGTTTTGTTTTGTTTGGGGGCCATATATATAAAAGGTATATGTAATTCAGAATAATTTTTTTAGTCAAGTTTAAACAAATTATGGTATATTGTAAATACCCATGATAATGAAACAGTGAAAAGAAACCTTAAAGATCAGCCTGACCTCCTTATTCTACAGTTGAATTGAGTCCAGAGAAAACAAGGGAGTTGCCTATTGCACCATAACTAGAAATTAGTAGAGCTAAAGAATTTAAGCTCTTGGCCCAGCGCAGTGGCTCACTCTTGTAATCCCAGCACTTTGGGAGACCAAGGCGGGCAGTTCACCTGAGGTCAAGAGTTCGAGACCAACCTGACCAACATGGAGAAACCCTGTTTCTACTGAAAATACAAAAATTGGCAGGGTGTGGTGGCACATGCCCATAATCCCAGCTACTTGGGAGTCAGAGGCAGGAGAATTGCTTAAACCCAGGAGGTAGAGGTTGCCATGAGCTGATATCACGCCTTTGCACTCCAGCCTGGGCAACAAGAGTGAGACTCTATCTCAAAAAAAAAAAAAAAAAAGAATTTAAACTCTTATTTCTATAATGTTATGTTTCCATAAAAGTAAATCAAAATGTCAAAATTCTTTCACTTGTGTTTCTTTCTAAGTGTGATAACAGTTTAATATTTTTATATACTAAAACTGTTTGTTGACATTTTATAGGAGAACTATGGATTTGATAAAATTGAGGTGCGAGATAACGGGGAGGGTATCAAGGCTGCTGATGCACCTGTGATGGCAATGAAGTACTATACCTCAAAAATAAATAGTCATGAAGATCTTGAAAATTTAACAACTTATGGTTTTCGTGGAGAAGCCTTGGGGTCAATTTGTTGTGTAGCTGAGGTAAGGTAATTATATTGGTTATTTAGCGATTTCATAATCACTGAATGTTACAATTGAAACTAACCTGGTATTTGGTGAAGTATGGTTTTAAATATTTTTATTATGGTAAAATATGTATAACATAAAATTTATCATTTTAACTATTTTAATGCTGTACAATTCAGTGGCAATGGCATTATCTGCATTCACATTGTTGTGTCTCTATCACCATTATTCATCTCCACAACCTTTTCATTATCCCAAACTCTGTACCCATTAAACAATAATGCCCTTTCCCCCATCCCCTAGCACTCACTGTTCTACTTTCTGTCTCTATGAATTAGACTATTCTAGGTATCTCATGTAAATGGACTCATAAATTATTTGTTCTTTTGTATCTGGCCTGTTTCTCTTGTAATGTGTTCAGGGTTCATCCATGTGGTAACATGTATCAGAATTTCCTTCCTTTTTAAGGCCGAATAATATTCCATCATGTGTATATACCACATTTTGTTTATCTGTTTATCCACTGGTGGACTCTTGGGTTACTTCCACCCACCTTTGGATTATTGTGAATAATGCTGCTGTGAACATTGGTGTACAAATATCTGTTTGAGTCTCTGCTTTTACTTCTTTTGAGTATATACCCAGAAGTAGATTTGCTATGTCATATCATAACTGTGCTTAAATTTTTTTGAAGAGCAGCAAAGTGTGTTTTGCATTTGAAAATTAAACAGATATTTAACTGTAGCACTTCTCAGAGCCTTTACTATATTCAAGCACCTTGTAAATCTCTAAGGCTGGTGGTCTGTATAGGTACATTTTCCTATATCTACTTGACCATGAAATTCTTTTATTGAGAAAGCATATCATTTTTGTTTGTTTGTTTGCTTGTTCTGTGGACTACACTTTGGAAATACCACTCTAATCAGTACATTTAGTGAGATTATGCTCTAGAGATGTGAATTGACTTGGTCTAAACCATAGCTAGTTAAGGGCAGATTGGATCCAAGAACTCTACCCTTCTGACTGTGGGTTAGGTGCTCAGTGTCTATAAACTCCTGCGTTTAGTGCTTGGCACAGTCAGTTCCATAGTACCAGTTATACTATACTGTCTCTGCCCCAGATTTTATAACTAGTTTGTGGCAAAGCCCATCTAGAACCTTGATCTCTTCATTTCTTTGTATTGCAGTTGTATTTGATTACCTGACTGTACTACTTTTTTTGTGCTATACTATTACTCTGGGTATTGGGCTCTTTTATTGGGTGACAGTATCTATGTGCCAGTGAGTGATAGGATGATTGTAAGGGTCTCTTGAGCTATTTGAAAGTTGCCCAGTAGCCATGTAATTCTTCATTTGTGCTTAGGCTGGCAGACCCTATTTAAGCAAGAATGTTCCAGTACAGTGAAATGATAAGACTTCATACCTGTTGTTCTGAAAAAGTGGCACAGACGTGAGATATTGTTGCTGTCTTCTCTTCTGGTCTTTGGACATCTGTTTAGTAGTCCAGTCTTCCCAGGAGTGATATAGTCTCTAGGTTCATTGTAGTCTTCCCTCAACCCTTCTTCCTTTGAAGTGCTGGCATAGTATAGCGTAGGTTTTCTCCATTTTTTTGTGGATAGGATTCCAGCTCAGTACAGATTATCCTTGACTTATGAGGGAATATATTCCTGATTAAACCTTTGTAAGTTGAAAATATTGTAAATCAAAAATGCATTTAATGTGCTTAACTTCTTGAGCATATCACAGCTCAGCCTAGCCTACTTTTAACATGCTCAAAGCACTTACCTTGGCCTACAGTTGGGCAAAATTATCTGGCAACATAGTATACTGGAGAGGATCTGTTGTTTATCCTCATCTTCACACAGCTGACTGGGAGCTAGTGGCTCACTGCCTCAGCATCGCTATTGTATCCACCACTTTTTACTGAATGCATATCACTTCCACAGTACTGCAAAGTCAAAAAATCCTGTGTAAGTAGCACCATTGTTAAATTGGTGACCATCTGTATTCAGTTTTTTACTTTTGCACTTTTCTTTCTGTATAACATGATGTCCTAAGTAGGCCAGAAAATTTGCAAAGGAGATGAGGTTTAAGTGGGAGATTTTGCTGTTAGAGCATGGAGGACTAGGGGCCCTTGTTTATTAGAATTCAGATGTTTAGACATCATTAAAGGGAAATTATTATGTGTACTCTTAAAACCTCTATCCAAAATGTAGCACGCTGTGTACCTCTCTATTTTCCTCAGCACTTGCTTTAGAGTTCACTGAGCCTCCAAATAGATTTTGGAGAAGAGTGACTAGAAGGTTCAACTGGGCATTGTCCATTTTTCTCCCCAAGACTATAAATGGGAATCTACAACCCTGGATCTTGTACAAAGAGTTTGTTTTTAAAATGGAATGGTGTTTGCACCTGGGAACCTCTGAATCTCCCCATACTGTTTAGCTGTTAGTGGCTGCTTTAGAAGTCATCTTTTTTTCTGTTTTAGAACATAAGTATTTGATTTTTTTTTTTTTAGCTGTTGTTCAAACTTGGCAGATAGGCTTTAAGCTTTATTTGGTAGATTATTGTCAAAAAAGATTATTTGATATTTCTGTATTTTCTGCAAGATATGTGTATATAAAACCCTTCAGAGCCAAAATTGGTCACAATTAGCTTTGCCTGCTAGATGGCAGCACTATACTTGGTTTTTAGAAATATGTTTTACAAGAGCCATGTGATTTATTCAAATCTTCACTGTAGTTCTGAGTTTAGATGGCAATTTTGTAAGTCTTTGTCCATTGGTCACTTTCTATCTTGTTTCCTTATTTGGTTACTTAAACCCACTTCATAGGCAAGTTTATCATTTTGTCATTGTTTTATTTTTAAGCACTCAAGTAGCCTTGAGTATAAATAAAATAATTTTGCTCATCAGAATTACAAAACAATTGTTAGAGTATCACAATAATAGATAACTATAAGGTTTTAAAAAAATATTTGCAATGCCAAGCATTTGTTTGTCTTAGAAAATACTAACAGTATTTTATGGAGTTTCCTTTCTTACAGGTCTTTGGGAAAATCGTATATAGATGTGTGTATGTATGCATGTGTATACACACACAGACACTAACAACACAATGAATTTTTATATATGTGTACTCCTGATCAAGATTTAGACCATTATCAGAACCCGAGAAGGTTCCCTCATACCCACTCCCAGTCAGTACTCCTCAGAGGTAACTGCTACTCTGACCTCTGTCAACACAGATTAGTTCTGTATGTTCTTGAACTTGATATAAATGAAATCTTACAGTATGTATTATTTTGTCAAAAGAGTTTTTGGTGATGATTTAGGTTTGGTTATACCTGAAAGCTAAAGGAAATACAGAGCTAGCTGGAAGGAACTCTGATAGTAGTAGGGGCTCTAGTACACCATTAGATTCCCCAACTTCAGGACTGAGCAGTCAGCCCCCAGCTGCCAAAAGTGTTGGTGACTCACCCTTGAGTCTCGCTCTGGAGCTTGCCCTTACTGCAGCTGAAGAGAACTGCCTTACACCTGCATCCAATGACTGGTTGAGGGGTTATAAAGGTCCCAGTTCAGGACAGCATTGCCCTATGCCCACTGGTGATCATCCCAGAGAACCCCCAAATAAGCTGCCTGCTCACTAATCTCCATCTCAGAATCAGCTTCATGGATTAACCAGCCTACAATATAGGTCTTCTGTGCTTCAGTCTCTTCATAGTACTCATGAGGAAACTGAGGTCTTGTGAAGCCAAATGCTAAGTCTTCTTACCTCAACTTTAAAACTCCATCTCTAATAATCAAATAATGTTCATTGTCTACTCCATGCAGGGTGCTGTGCTAGGTAGTTGATTTCAGAGGATTTGTACACAGTGAAATAAGTGAAATACGAAATTTGTAACCTATACAGGGATACATACTGTGTTCAAGGCAAAACCCAGAATTCAGTTCTAATTTCATGCCTTTTATTAGTGAGTTTTCCATGGTAGGTTATATTACCTCCTTACTAGCATGATTAGAAATGTATTTATAAAGTTTAAAAACACTTCCATATTAAATATTAAATGATTTACAAATTTACCCAAGCCTGCAATGGTAAGTTCAATAGCTAAGTTGTTAGGAGTAGGTGAGTTGAAACTTATATGGGAGGACTATGAATAGTATTTCAGAAAAACAGGAAATTTTGTATGTTTGTTGAAGTCAGTTACATTTAAAAATAAATTTTTTTGAGTAAGACCTATTTAATGGCTACTTTTTTGGGGGGAAAAAAGTTCAGTTTTTAAATTGAATGAATATTCCTTAGCACTCAGAATTGAGGTTTCATATATAGAAAAAATACATTTTCATGACTGGCTTATTGTGAAACTTTTCAGATGAAAATTACAGTGAACACAATAAAAATTAGTGATTTGGTTATTTTATCTACCAAACTGATGCATATAATTTAAAGTCATAGGGTTGTAGACCATCCCAGGCTCAGTGGATTGATACGTAATTGGGCACACTATTGAACAGCCATCACCCATAACTCCAGTTGTTGAAATTACTTTCTCTTTATTTTTAAAATGTTGATAATTAAGAAGAAAAATTAAGTTAGACTTTTCAGCAAAATTGGCTGGAGAAATCTAAAATATATCTAATTCTATGTTCTTTATTTATATACTAGAATGGTCAGTTTTCCTAATTTGTCAATTATAAAATAACTTCCAACCTTAAACAGTTCGAAGGAGTAAACCTTTATTTTTGTTGTTCCTAATTTTAAAAATTTTTTTGTAGAGATAAGGTCTTACTCTGTTCAGGCTGGGCTAGAAAACCCGGCCTCAAGCGATCTTCCTGCCTCAGCCACCCAAATTGCTGGTATTACAGGCATGACCCACTGTGCCCAGCAGGCATTCTTTTTATATCTACAGGGTAAACTGTTGGTGTTTAAAAATGGACTTACTGATTTCATGATCTGTGATGAGTGTAAGTATATCAGCAACTGACACAAATTTACTGGTAATGGTTTTCTTTAAAATCACATCAGCAAGCATAACTTCTTGAAATTGTTGACTGTAGAGTAGTAATTTTGAGATATTTGACATCTTTAATGTTTAATTACTAATACTAATTACTAAGCACAGTGACTGGGTTGAATTAGAGATAGTGAAAATCCTGTTTTGACCTTCTCATAAGAATTTTTGTAAAGATTGTTTGTATTTATTATTCCTATCATAAAATACACATAAAATATTTTATTCCTTTTTAGGTTGATATTTTATATGTGTTATCAAAGAAATGTTTAAGAAACTAACAGCATTTTTGAACTGGATTTTATATGGATGCTAAATTACACTTTGGTTTTAGGAGAAATAAAGAACAAATTCTGAAGTAGGAGTCATAAAGGCTAATTGTAAATCCTGAGTGTTTGGATAGGAGACCTGGCCAAAGGCCAAAAGTAGTTAAGTTTTCTGAGAATCTTTTTTTTTTCTTTTTTAAATCAAGTGAGGATCAAATAAAATAGTACATATTACAGTGTCTTGAATATCGTGTGCATACAGACGAAAGTTATTTCTACTTTGGACTTGTATGTGAAAAGTAGTATGCTGCTGTATCATATAGGTGATAAGATCATTAGACTTGCTTATTCCTTTCTGCAAACAGTATTTTACCTCAACATTCAATGTTTATGTATACTTTTCCACATTTGGGGGAAGTCCTTTCTAAAATGTAATAGCCATTTTTAGGTAAATTCCTTCAAATTCTCACCAAATGTCTTTATCCTGTAGTATTAGTTCATTTTTTCTCTTGTTTTTTCCTCAGAAGTGTTAGTCATCCTCTGTATAACATTTATATTTATTGATTCATTCATCTACCATTTAAATGGTTACAATGTACTGAATATTATTCTGACCATATCAAACTCATCATGCAATTGACCCTTAAATATCAACTGGTTGAGGTGCATACCCTTTACCCCACCCCTTCGTCATGCAGTCAAAAATTCACATGTAACTTTTGACTCCTTTAAAACTTAACTACTAATAGCCTACTGTTGACCAAAAGATAACATATTTTGTATGTTACGTGTATTATATATACTATATTCTTACAATAAAGTAAGCTAGTTTTATGTTATTAAGAAAATTATAAGAGAAAATATGTTTCTGTTTATTAAATAGAAGCCGTTCATTAAGTGTTCATGTTGAGTAGGCTAAGGAAAGGGTGGAAGAGGAGAGATTGGTCTTGCTGTTTCTAGTGGCAGAAAATCTGTGAGTAAGTGGACCTGCACAGTTCAAACTTGTGTTGTTTAAGGGTCAGCTGTATAATTTTGTGATGAGATAATGTAGGATCTGTAGGTTTGTTTTTGTATAACATCACATTAGGCCTCCATAGCTTAGAGGAGCAGAATGAGAAGCTGAGTCATTCTGTTTTGAAGATGGAAGTTGGGACTCACTTATTTGTGGGCCTACATGTTATAAAAGGGTCAGGGGAAGCCCCTAGCATCATTATGATGGTTCTAAGCTGCTAAGGATTCCTGACTCCTTTTCCACAGTATAGGGTGGTCTCCTATATCCTTTATAGCTATAATGGTAGAGCTTCAGTCAGAATAGGTGTGGGAAGGTTCAAAGCAGTTGAATATTTTACTTCCAAAATGCAGCTTCCTCACAGGTGATGGAACTCTGTTGAAAGGAGAAAAGCCAGGGCTAAGATCTCCCTGTTGCTAGACTCCCCATAGTGGGTGTCTGGGAACAAGTTCTACAGTCAGAGTACTTTAATTAGTGCACAATACTTGTATATACTGCACAGGCAGGCAGGCATACTCACATGCAGAAAAGAAAACATTTCAGCCATTCAGGCAAAAGTCTGTATTTCACTTGAATCATAAAAACCTTTAGTTTTAGGCTCATATTTGTGTCAATGTTCATCTAAAAGTTAGCCTCCCAAAAACTCAAAAGGCTTTATCATAATTAAATGAATTTTTGTCAAGAGGATTTTTACTCGAATTATCAGAGTATATATTTTTTCTTTACTTTTTGTCTAAACATTGAAGAAAAACTATGTTTATCTAAAGTTTAAATGCTTTTATGTAATTTTAATTTTGTAATGATACTACAATTTCTTGAAACTCAGTAAACTGGACAAGAGTCAGTTTTAATAACTGATAGCCTCTGAGGTTCTCTAAGGACTTCTAAAACTTCTCCTTTTAAAATACTGGTTTTCTCCTTTTACAATACTGGTTTTCTTTATTTCTTCTCTTGACATCACGAGATTCTCTCTCTCTCACCATTCCACAATGTCTCTAGTAAGAATCACCAGTAATAGTGTGTACTGTTAGAGATGCTCCTGATGGTGGAGTTACTGCAGGTTCAAACGCTGAATTCATTAGCTTTCTGAACCTATGCCTGGTCCAAAAAAGTTTCCTGCTCTGGACACAGGGTCATATGATGAAACGAACTCTTGAAATACAATTCCCTTTCCTTCCTCTGAGGAACACACTGTATTTCATAAGTTTATGAAATACCCTTATGTGTTTGCTTTATGCTTTACTGTCTTTAGCCATGAGTTCCAAAGCATTTCCTATCTAAATAAATTTTCATAATCTATAAATTGTAATTTTACAAAATTTTAATGTTGGAAAATAGAGGGTTTTTTTCACTTTAACGTAAATGTTGCGTTATGAGCACTAAGGTCTTATTTTGCTTTTTAGCACTTCAGTTTCTTCATGTAGTCTGGAATATATTTGCTATTCACTAATATGTTTAAAGGATGAGCCCTTTAATATCTTGTAAGATGCTTTGAAGTAGTTGAAACAAAATCCCATGTAACCTTATAAAGTATTAGCATCATCTTCATCTTATCACCCTTCCCTTAAAGATGATATGTGTAATCATTTATTCTGGACCATCTAGAAGCCACTGGCAGGGTTAGTACTGGAACTCAGAGTTCCAGAGCTGCCTTTGCTCGGTGACACCAACTTTAGGTCATGTGGCTAGTTCTTTGAAGAAGAGAAATAGAATTCAGTTAACCTTGGCATTTTGGAAAAGCAGTTGGTTAAATGTAGAATTGTTTTTAAAGGAATAATTATGGAATAATTAAACACAGAAAAGAAAATCTCTAGCAGTTTCTGTCCTCTAAATTACACAGCTTTTGAACCATTTAATATATTTTGGAAGAAGTAGATCCCTTAAGAGTACTCAGTAACTCATAGTTTTTCAGTTCTGCTTTTTTTGGGAATAGTATCACAGTAATAGCAGCTTGACATAGCGCCCCTTAAGAGTTGTATAGACTTTATTTTCAGAGAGAATCTAATGTCCTCCGCTAGTACTGTGAGCTAGAGAAGCTGTTTCTTTTTTATTGCTCTGATATTCCCTGCATGGTACCAACATGTTCCACAGAGCTGTAGGCCCTACAATAAATCTGCTTGGTTAGTGCAAGGTGACAGAACCATCAAGTGTAGACCCACCTGGATTCAGATAAGTTCTAGCAGTGGGGTTGGATCCTTATGGTGTCTAAATTATATAGATTTACTTTAGAATATTCAGTTCTGCATATAACGATGGTCAAGAAAGATTACTCCCAATTTTGGGTCATCATTGGCTCACCAGGTGTGTGAGGAGACTACCTTCTACCTAGTGCTTTCCTTGCCAGCATCCCCACTCACCACTTTGTTTCTTTCTGACAAAGGTATATTTTATTATTGTTATACTTCCAAACCTATCTCATGGGGTAAGTAAATAACTGAGGATGAACCTAGCTCAAAAGAGGGCAGACACCTTAAAATTTATATTTCTTTTTTTTTTTTTTTTTTTTTGAGGCGGAGTTTCGCTCTTGTTACCCAGGCTGGAGTGCAATGGCGCGATCTCGGCTCACCGCAACCTCCGCCTCCTGGGTTCAGGCAATTCTCCTGCCTCAGCCTCCTGAGTAGCTGGGATTACAGGCACGCACCACCATGCCCAGCTAATTTTTTTGTATTAGTAGAGACGGGGTTTCACCATGTTGACCAGGATGGTCTCGATCTCTTGACCTCGTGATCCGCCCGCCTCGGCCTCCCAAAGTGCTGGGATTACAGGCTTGAGCCACCGCGCCCGGCCAAAATTTATATTTCTATGACTAACATCTGAGGAAATATTTTCATGCCGAATGAAATGTCTTCTTAACATATGCTTACATGTTTTAAAGATTTTTAGTTAAAAAAAATTTATACTTAATAAGTTTAAAGCTCAGGTTTAAGAAAAAATATCCATATGTATAATTTAAATTTTATTTTATTTTTTGGAACATAAACTTGAAATACAGAAGTCCAGTTTTACACATAATATAGAAGAGGGGAGGGAATGATCACTTTACCAAATAATTATTCATTTACCAACAAATTTATAGAAATAGTTTGTTAAAAAGCAAGTTCCCTTAATACAGTTGAAGTACTTGCTTTCACAGACATAAGTCATATAATGCATATAATACAAATAGGCATTTCAGGGATACTTGTTTGTGTACGAGTGTTTTAATAAAGTGAAATACTCAAAACAGTAATTTGCTTCATAAAAAGTATAAGCTGGCCTATTGCTTATTGGTGTAACTCTAAGGAGTATTACAAAAGAACTGGTCACAAATGTTTATTAGGTAAAATACAATATTGAGTAAATATATTATGCAGTAATTATTTCAAATCTACTTTGATAATGAACCCATTGCAATATCTAAAGTGTTAGTTTTATTAGATGGTTTTTTCTCCCCAGGTTTTAATTACAACAAGGACGGCTGCTGATAATTTTAGCACCCAGTATATTTTAGATGGCAGTGGCCACATACTTTCTCAGAAACCTTCACATCTTGGTCAAGGTAAGAGAGCAACTTTGTATACAAACATTTTTTACCTTTTCTGTCTTAATAGTTTGTTTTTAAAAAAAAAATTACTCCTTCAGTACAAATGTATTGCTTTGGGCTTGGCCCTGATAAAGGCTAGTTAACTTCCAAGTAAACATTCAGCCTTTACTCTAGCCACCAATTTCTGAAATACTTAGAATTTTTCTCAAAAGGAACTGTATAAGAGACTGGACACCTCCATGGACTAGTTACTCTTCTTTAAAAACTAAGAGTATTTATTTTACCAGTGCTGGATCACCAGTGTCATCTTTATATATGAAGGTTAATATTTTATTGAAACATATAAAACATAATGGATTTGGTAATAATGGTAATAAGCCATACCCTCAAGATATGATTAAATAGATAATTTAAAATATATTTGTTTATTTATGGAAAACTTTAAACATATGCTTAAGAAGTTACAGCACTTATCACTCAGTTTCAGTAATTTATCAGCTCATTGCTACAGTTCTTTCATGTAATACCCTCACCCATTTCTTCCTTTTCTGTATTATTTTGAAGCAAATACATGTATTAATTATTGTTTCTACTTGTAATGTAGTTATATAGTGTTTTATATATTTTTATGTAATGTTATTACATTTTAATTGATACCTTACATTTTCTTTTCTTTTCTTTTTTTTTTTTTTTTTTTGCGTGGCATTTTTTTTTTCTATACACTTGGTTCTCACAGTGCATTTTCATTTTTTATTTATTTATTTTTTTCCTGAGACAGGGTCTTACTCTGTCACACAGGCTGGACTGCAGTGGCATCATCTTAGTTCATTGCAATCTCTGCCTCACAGGCTCAAGTGATCCTCCCACCTCAGCCTCCTAAGTAGCTGGGACTACAGGTGCACACCACCACCAAATTTTTGTACTTTTAGTAGAGACAGGGTTTTGCTATTTTGCCTAGGCTGATCTCAAATTCCTGAACCCAAGCGGTCCACCTACCTTGGCCTCCCAGAGTGCTGAGATAACGTTTAGCTGATATCTTATGTTTTTACGTTTCTCTAAAAACTATTTACTTACAAGGGTAAAAAAGATCTCTTTAGGCTTGAGTTTCACGTATATCCTTTAATCTTTTTCTAATAATGTCTAGTAATAGGATGATTAAGAGACTGTTAAAATGATTACTTCTTTAGAGTCATGTTCAAAATAATTATTAGATCTGAAAAGGGACTTGTGGGTTTTGTTGTTGTTGTTTATACTGTATATTTTCTGTGGTTTCTTCCTTCAATTTTAATGTCAAATTATTGAGTTTGTTTTTTTCAAATGAATTCTGTCTTCATTTCATATATAAAATATAAATTTCTTACATTTTAATACTGGTACCAAATTCTTTCACTCTTTTTCTTATTTTGTAAATACTTAGCTTAATTACTGATTACTTTTGCCCATTAGAGTTGATATTTTTGTTCCACATAAAGAAAAGTTAACAGAAACTCCTAAGACAAAGCACTTTTTTTCTCATTTATTCATTTAATGAAAATGAGCTCAAGTCTAACAGCTATTTTATTTGACATAGACTAATACAAATATTACATATATTTTAATTAAAAACAATAGATTATAATTCTTTTATTATGTATCAAAGGTTAGGACAGAGAGAAGGCATTTTTAAAATATGGTTCCTCTCTAGAAATACTCTGACCCCAGTTCTTACTAGTTCAAATTAGGAAACCATTGGGAGATATTTGAGTGGCTATCCAGTAGAGTACTTTGAAGTAATCTAGTCGCCTTATAAAACTTAAAAGAATTTATTTTTATCTTAGTAGTAACCAGTCTAATCTGGATGGCCAATGGCTTTGCATCACTCATGCTTCTCTTGCTTTTCTTTATTCATCTCCATGGGAACTATGAAATAACAATCCTTAGATATGGAATCCATCTGATCTTTGCCCTTTTGCTGTTGATTTTCCTTTTCCTGCTGACCTCAGTCTTCTACCTTAAATAAGTGAGGTATGCATATTAAGGAATATCTGTCGTCAATAAATGAACTTTATTTTCTTCAGTATATTTCTTTTATCTCAAGAAACAAGATTAAATACTTAGAAGGTCAGTAGTTACAAAACTACTAATTGCTTTTCATAACTCAGTTTTTTCACCTAATTATAGTTGATTGGTTAGGAAAACAGCAGAAAATCAAAGTCTTAATTTTAAGTTGTTCTAGATGGACATTATATGTATCTACAAATACTTTCAAAAGCCTTTTATATTTATATTACCTTAGTGCTGATAGTTTTTGAGTGATTGAATCACATACTCACATTTCACCAGCTGTCATTTAGCTTCCATTTAAATATTTTCTGCGTAAGATAAAATTACAGTTCAACCATCCTAATTTATACCTGTACATGTAGGGTTCTTGGACTAATTTCTGCTGTGAAGTGAACATCCCTGCTTAGCATTTACGTTTCATATTATCCGATATAATGATATCTATGGGTGACATAATTGTAGATAAAGAAACAACTTAAAATTTTATTTAGGCATTATAAAATTTGTTACCCCTTTAAACAACATATTTTATTATTATTTTGAGACAGAGTCTCACTCTATTGCCCAGACTGGAGTGCAGTGGCATGATCTTGGCTCACTGCAGCCTCCACCTCCCAGGTTCAAGCAATTCTTGTGCCTCAGTCTCCCAAGTAGCTGGGATTACAGGTGTGTGCCACCACGCCTGGCAAATTTTTTTTAGTAGAGACAGGGTTTTGCCATGGTGGCCAGGCTGGTCTCAAACTCCTGACCTCAAGTAATCTGCCATCCTTGGCCTCCCAAAGTGCTGGGATTATAAGCGTGAGCCACCGTGCCCAGCCTATAAAACATATTTTAAAATGTTTAAAAATAGTTTACTAGAAATTCCAGCTCTGGCTTTTCTAGATGTAGATATTTGTTTTCTGAATTAATTTAACCATTTAAAATGACTTATGTGTTTAACAGTATGTCACCTTAAGTTGCCCTTATCTTCTGTTCACTTCCATTTTAAAGCATTTTTTTACACTAAAAAGAAAAATCTCTATCTTTTAGATTATTGTACCAAGTACATGGGGTAAATTCTTTGTGTTAGTCCTATCATTTTCTGTCATCGCATCTATTCCCTTTACCCTGGGTAATCAGTATCAAGCTTTCTAAATTGATTTACCCTCCTGGACAAATTCTTTTAATACCTTTCAGTACTTCTGCCTTAGAAATTTCTCATATATCAAAAGTATATTTAAAGGGCTCTGATCAAGGTATTTCCTTTCCCCGCCGTGTTACTAGAGTAGAACATCATGTTCTTTGTAAATTCCTACTGTGTGTGATTGTGCATGTATTAAAAGATCTTTTCATCTTACTTTAAGAATGGAACTTTTATTCATTAAATATTTTAAGAAAACATTCTGATGTAGTCAAGCAACCATACCTTTACATTAGGAATATAAATAGCTGCCATTCTAATAAATGGCATACCATAGGATCATGTAAAAATATAACAGGGAGCATATTACAAGACTGCAGTTTAATTTTGGTGTTTGTAGGATGTGCTAAAGTTAGAGAGCTGAATGATTTTCTTGTAAAACATAATAGTATAATGGGACCTCCTCCCTATTGGCCAATATTACTTGGTACTTTTAAGGAAGCACATTTCTTTTTTGTTTTTGTTTTTGTTTTTGTTTTTTTTCTTGAGACAGGGTTCATTTGGGATCAGAAAAGACTTTTCCATCAGTATGTTTTATTCAAACATATAATTCTCATTATTCTCAATTGGCTGAATGCAGTGACTCATACTCCAGCACTTTGGGAAGCCAAAGTGGGCAGATCTTGAGGTCAAGAGTTCGAGATCAGCCTGTCTGACATGGTGAAATCTCGTCTCTACTAAAAATACAAAAAATTAGCTGGGCGTGGTGGCTGGTGCCTGTAATCCCAGCTACTCAGGAGGCTGAGGCAGGAGAATAACATGAACCTGGGAGGCGGAGGTTGCAGTGAGCCAAGATTGTGCCATCGCACTCCAGCCTGGGCAACAAGAGCAAAACTCCATCTCAAATAATAGTAATAATTCTCAATTTAGTTTCACAGGATATTTTTAAGTGATGAAGCAATAATTTATCAATATACAGATTAGGCATAGTGTGGTCCTAGATAGATAACATATATTTAAAAATCAACAGGTATCTCTTTTTACTTTCATATACACATTTATATTTTGCCCTCTTGATTTCTGTCTTCTGTCTAGTGCATGCCATTATATTTGTCATCTAGGAACTTACAGACTATTGGGGAAGACAGATGAGTGAATAATGACAAAATGAAGCCACTGACTGCTTAGAGAGAGGTTAGCAAGTTTTCAGAAAAGATGACGTTTGAGTTTGAAGATGGTAGGAGTTTGAAGATGGTAGGTAAGAAGACATGGAGTACAACCTTTCGGCAAGAGAAAAGTGATGGATACAGATTTCAAGAGACCATTGCTATCTGTGTAGCAATGGAGGAAAAGCATAATTTTTAAAATTGTATTCGTTAAACTATGAAGAACTGTGTCATAGAGAAGTTTAAATGAACTAAGCCCAAGAGAAAGACTACCTCTTCCTAGAAAAGAAGTGCCTGGGGGCCATTTGCATCCCTGGGAGCATTAACTGAGTCTGGAGGAATAGGTGGATAAAGGAGCAGTCCTTCTATAAATAAGGGATCTTTTATGGTACTAGGAGAAGCCAGCTGAACTTTTAATAGCCACTTGTGGGCTGACATGACTGATTGGAATATGGGATCCTCAAACAGGGCTAGTCCACCCCACACACAATCTCAGCAGGACTTTTGTTGAGTAAAAAGTGATGAAGAAAATTAGGATTGAGCTAGAGAAAGAAAGATCTTAAAGCCTTGCTAGGGGAAGAGGCCTGATTCCATCTTAAAGACATTTGAAACCAGAGGTGAACCGAAACTAAAAGGTTCAACTCAGATAACTCCTAGTTAGATTGAAGAGATCTGTTCTTCACCCTACTTGCTTGGCAGGAAACAAAACACTTTTTCTGGGAGAAAATATTTTCTTCTTCAGTTTCTATTGTTCTTTTATACACAAGTTTTGGCAAAAATAAAAATTTTGAGAGACTGGAGAAAAGGAAAATGGGATCCACAATCAAGAGAAAAAACAGTGTAAACAAACTCACCAATAACCCAGATGTTTGAATTAACAGACAAAAACTTTAAAAAAATAAACTTATGTTAAAGAATTTAGAAGAAAAGATGGTCAAAATTGGTAAGAAGGTAGCAAATTTCAATGGAGAAATGGAAACTAAAGAACTAAATGGAAATTCTAGAATGAAAAAAGTACTATGTTTGAAGAATTAATTGGATGGACTTATTGGAGTCAGGTCAATAAAAATGATGTACACAAAAGCACCGAAAGTAGAATGAAGAAAGAACATCAGAGACCTGTGGCGACATTAAATGGTATAACATGTGACTGAAATCTCAGGAGAGAGAGAGAATGGGGCAGAACAGAATCTGAAATGAAAATATCTGAGGGCTGGGCACGGTAGCTCACACCTGTAATCCTAGCACTTTGGGAGGCTGAGGTAGGCAGATCACTTGAGGTCAGGCATTTGAGATCAGCCTGGCCGACATGGTTAAGCCCTATCTCTACTAAAAATACAAAAAATTAGCCAATTTTTTTTGTATTTTGGCACATGCCTGTAATCTTGGCTACTTGGGTGGCTAAGGCAGGAGAATCTCTTGAATCCAGGAGTTGGAGGTTGCAGTAAGCCAAAATCATGCCACTGCACTGTAGCCTGGGCCACAGAGTAAGACTCTTTGTCTCCAAAAAAAAAAAAGATTACACAAAAAAGGAAAATCTCTGAGAATGTTCCAAGATTTTTGAAAAGTTGTAAGGTCACATACCAAAGACAGTAAACAGAACCAAGTGGAATAAAAATAAACAGAACCGTAGCTAACCACATCATAATTGACTTACTGAAAACCAGTAATGTGTTGGACAGAACTGTTGTTAAGGCAGTATATTATACTTTAATTGGAAGTGTTTTTTTCTTTTTTAGAGATTCATAAAATTATGGTGCTGTTTACAGCTTTCAGGAAATATTAAAGGCAGCCAGAGAAGAAAATAACATTGAATTCAGAGGAACAACAAAAATAATGACAGCTGATTTCCCATCAGAAACATATAAACCCCAAAAAATGGAATGACATCTTTTAAATATTTAAAAATTTTTGGCCAGGGACAGGGGCTCATGCCTGTAATCCCAGAACTTTGGGAGGCTGAGGCAGGCGGATCATCTGAGGTCAGGAGTTCGAGACCAGCCTGACCAACGTGGCGAAACCCCATCTCTACTGAAAATACAAAAATTAGCTGGGCGTGGTGGTGCACATTTGTAATCCCAGGTACTTGGGAGGCTGAGGCAGGAGAATCGCTTGAACCCAAGGAGGCAGAGATTGCAGTGAGCTGAGATTGTGCCACTGTACTCTAGCTGCTTGGGTGACAGAATGAGACTCTGTCTCAAAAAAAAAAGAATTTTTCTTCAATTTAGACTTCTATAACCAGTAAAAATGCCCTTTAAAGAATGAGGACAAAAAGAAGGCAATTTCATACAAATAAAACAGAGAAAATCTGCCTCCATGCACAATAAGAAATACTAACGGAGTTTTTAAGCTGAAGGAAAATGATTCTACACAGCAACCTGAATCTGCAAGAAGGAATGAAAAGCACTAAAAAATGTGTGGAAAAAAATAGAAAGACAGAGTATTTTAAAAATTTATTTTACTAAAACAAAATCAGCATACTGTGGAGTTTATAACAGAAAAGTAAAATGTATGACACAAGCTTTACAAAAGGTAAGAGTAAATGAGGTATCCTGTTATAAAGTTGTGAATATATGTTATACGCTCTAGAGTAACCACTAAAAGTAATACAGAGTTATTTAGCCAAAAAGCCAATAAAACGAAGTGCTAAGAATGATGTGGCAGAGTTCATTGTGAGGATTTAGAGTAGTAGAAGCAGTAGATTTAGCTTAGAAAATGATAGCATAGATGGTAGATTATGAAGGGCCTTTTATATCATAACAGGTAGTTTGTACCTTACTATTGTAAGCCATTGGAATTTATTTTAGGCAGAAGGTTGATATGATGTTACTTACAAAATTAACTAGTATGTTATTTACAAGATTAACTGATCATTTCTACTAAAATTTTGTCTTACTGTAAGAGATACTAGAACTACTAGGGTTTGAGGGGAGGGAAAGGACTTTACATAAATTTGAGAGAGACTTTTAGGATAGAATAAGATAGACCTATTAGACTTATGCAATATTGCAGTAAGAAGTAGAGGGAGCAATCAATTTAGTCTGTAGTATCTGCCTTTGGAAACCGTTGGATGTTGATGTTATATGGGGAAAAAAAGGTTAGGTGTAGTATCAGACCCAAGGAAGAAGATAATGAGTTCTGGCCTGAGTATGGTTGATTTCAGATACCTTGAGGATAACCAGGTGGAGATACTGAGTGAGCATCTGTCTATAAAACTTAAAAGAGGCCAGGTGCGGTAGCTAAAGCCTGTAATCCCAACACTTTGGGAGGCCAAGGCAGGTGGATTTCAAGATCAGGAGTTCAAGAACAGCTTGGCCAATATGGTGAAACCCCTGTCTCTACTAAAAATACGAAGGTTAGCCAGGTGTGGTGGTGCATGCCTGTAGTCCCATCTTGGGAGGCTGAGGCAGAAGAATCGCTTGAACCCAGGAGGCAGAGGTTGCAGTGAGCCGAGATCGCACCACTGCACTCCATCCTGGCGACAGAGCCAGACTCTGTCTCAAAAAAAACAACACAACAACAACAACAAAAAACTTAAAAGAGTAGTTAGTGTAGCTCTTAATCAATTCTAAGATGCACATTTTGTCACATTTGACATCCTAAAAACAAATTGTGGCTTATAATTAATGGCCTCCCAAAATCCTTTTTGGAAAGACAGCAATTTTGTATGTTCTTACTGTATCAATTGAGTTTTGTGCAATATTGATAACTCATGTGTTGATTGAAGGAATAAACATCTTCATATTTTATTGCAACAAATGCTTTATGACACTTAAAAAGGGAAATAATCACAAGTAAATGAAGTGAAGCTGTGTTAAATGCCAAAGGATTGCCGTCATATGCAAAGCATTGAAATTGATGGCACCAGAAGAAATTGCCACATTTGTGGGGGTAAAGAAATTTCAAAGCAGTGAGAGGGTGATGTGACCATTTCATGTGTTGCACAGGACTGATGTTAAGGCAGTGTATCATAGTTAAATTGGAAGTGTTTTGTTTTTTTGGTTTTTTTAGAGATTCACAAAAGTGTGAGTGCTGCTTGCAACTTCTGTGAAAAGAATCATTGGCATATAGGTAGTAGTTGATGACATGAGAATGGAGGAAACATCTAGGGAGAACAAAGAATGAAGTGAGGTCTCTGTGAATAGGATCTGGTATGGATTCTGGTGTGTATGTGTTTTCCGTTTAGCAGTGGAGGCAGAATGCATACCTGCTGTGATTGCTAAAAGCATGCACTTCTTGATCTCCATCAGCTTCTGCTCCAAAATTTGGCAGTGACCTGTTTACTTTCCTAAGGCAAAGAATAGTAGCACCAAAGTGTTACTAGTGAGAAATACCATGGTGTTCCAAGGAATTTAATCCGGCCTTTGGAAGTGATGTGTGCAGTTAAGCCAAGGAGATGCTCTACATAAAAATAGAGGAAGACCCCCCACCAGCACCAAAATCGTTAGTAATGTTATATGCTGACGAGGACCTGATCAAGAACAAAGCAGGAAAAGATCAAGTGTGAGCAAAATAGGAATATTGCCCTTCCTTTAGTCTTTTTCAACAAAGATCTTTTCCCTCCAATCTTATTTTTTATAGTAAATTTCCTTTCAAAAATTACAAGTACTATGTGTCTTCCATAAATAAATAAATAATTCAAATACAAACTTTATTTTTATTACTTTCTCTTATTTTCTTTCTTCAATATATTCATTTAAAACTTTTTTGTTAAATGCCTACAGATTATTGGTCATTGTTTAAGGTGCTAGGGATATAATGGTAAACATGGTAGTCCTTTGCTCTCTTACTTGTATCCTAAGAGGGGAGGCAGACAAAAGTTTTTTCAACTAGTGACATTTTCTAAAAAGAAAGGAAACATAGTTCCAGTGTAGAAGCAGCAGCCTTGATTAGGGCATTTAGGGATGGATTTTCAAAAGACATACTCAAGCTGAGATCTGAAGGCGTTAGCTATGGCAAATTGACGGAAGAACGTGTACAAAGGGTCTGTGGTGGAAACAAAAAAGTCTGACTTGCTGTAGGAACAGAAGGAAGGACATTGGTAGGAGAGAAGATAGCCATGGACCAGGTTATGTAGGATCATGTAAGTTTTATACCTCCTCATTCCCACCCCTTTTCTCCAGTTAACCAGTGTTACTGATATGGTTTGACTCTGTGGCCCCACCCAAATATCATCTTGAATTGTAATCACCATGTGTTGAGGGAGGGACCTGTAATCCCCACTTGTCAAGAGAAGGTGGTGATTGGATCATGAGAGTGGTTTCTCTCATGCTGTTCTCAGGAATAGTGAGTTCTCAGGAGATCTGATGGTTTTGTAAGTGTTTGACAGTCCCTCCTTCATACACTCATACTCTCTCCTGCCACCTTGTGAAGAAGGTGCCTGCTTCTCATTCCACCATGAATGTAAACTTCCTGAGGCCTCCCCAGCCATGTGGAGCTGTGAGTCTAAACTTCTTTGTTTACAGATTACGCAGTCTGGGGTAGTATCTTCATAGCAGTGTGAGAACCAAGGGACTAATGCTGATAATAGTTTAATAATAGTTTATAACATTGAGTTACAAGCTATTGTTAGGCTTTCTCTTACATTATATCTCTTTCTTTTCATGAATCCTTATTTAAGTTATATTGGAAAGTGCACCCACATTAGGATCTTCTGTTTACATTCAAACTTTTAAGATGCTTTGCTCACCACATTTATTTTCTCATCGTGTCATCATAAAATGTGTTTTTTTCCCCCTTAGAAACAGAGTCTTGCTCTGTCACCCAGGCTTGAGTGCAGTGGCACAATCATAGCTCATTGCAACCTTGAACTCCTGGGCTCACAGGATACTCTCACCTCCTTTTAGAACTTTAAAACTACTAGTAATTTCTTTTTCTCCTCTTGGAACTTTAAAACTACATAAAATTTTACACTAGGGTTTCAAAGTCTTACATGTTCTTTATGATTACCCTTTTCTTTGTGTTTTTGCCCTATATTATAAGCAGTAGGACAAAGATTGACCTATTGCAGCAAGTTTAGCCTTTTTGACTAATTCACAGTAATAAATATATTTTACCCACAATCATAGCTCATTGCAACCTTGAACTCCTGGGCTCACAGGACACTCTCACCTCGGCCTCCCATGACACGATGGCAGGTACTACCATGCCAGGCTAATTTTTTATTTTTTAAAGATGAGGTCTCACTTTGTTGCCCAGACTGGTCTCTACTTCCTGGGCTCAAGCCATCCCTACTACCTAAGGCTCCCAAGTAGTTGGGATTATAGGTGCACCCACCACACCTGGAGAAATCTCTATTTTGATATTATCGTCATTTGCTTAGAGTTTATCTTCCATTATTTTCATCAAGTACATTTGGGTGATATGCTTCTGGATCTTTGCAAGTCCAAAAATGTCTTTATTTTGCCCTATACCTGAGTGTCAGTTTCTTAATTTCTTCTTAATAGTTTATAAATTGTCTTCTAGTGTTATAGGTGAGAAATTTGATGTTAGTCTTTTCTTGTAAGAAACTTGTTCTTTCTGTATGAGAGTTTGTAAAATTCTTTTCTTGTCCTCAAAATTTAGAATTTCCAGTAGAATGTAGTGTTTTTCTTTTTAAGATATTCCTCCTTATAATGAAGTAAGCTCTTGAAATCTGCACTTAAGCCTTTAACTCCAGAAAGTTTTCTTCTATTCTACATCTCCATTTGTTTCTTCTTTAGAACTTTAAAACTACTAGTAATTTCTTTTTCTCCTCTTGGAACTTTAAAACTACATAAAATTTTACACTAGGGTTTCAAAGTCTTACATGTTCTTTATGATTACCCTTTTCTTTGTGTTTTTGCCCTATATTATAAGCAGTAGGACAAAGACTGACCTATTGCAGCAAGTTTAGCTTTTTTGACTGATTCACAGTAATAAATATATTTTACCTAGCAACCCATTTCACATATAGCAAATCAAAACAATGCCATGACATATTTATTCTAACTATAGGTGATGCACTCTGTTTTATCTTTTTATTCTATTTTATTTAAAAAGAAAAAAGATGGTCGTTGTTAAATACTAAATCAGTGGTTCTCAACCAGGACAACTTTGTTTCCCAGGGAACATTTAGCAGTATCTGGAGATATTTGATTGTCACAACTAGGGAAGATGTTACTGGCATCTAATGGGTAAGAGGCCAGAGATGCTGCTAAATATTCTACAATGCTCAGGACAGTCCCCCACAACAAATTATCTGGCCAAATGTCAGTGCTACCAAGGTTGAGAAACACTACACTACACATTTATTTCATTACTCCTCAGTGTAATGACTCTCTACACTGACTGTACATTCACAAGAATCACCTGGGAAGATTGATTTCATAACTCTGAGATTAACTGGTGACTAGTAGTTTTAAAATGTTTCATTCTTCAATGTTTTGAAAATATGGACCTATGGTATATGGCTATGACAAACATTCAATCCTAATTTTATATGGCAGTGGTCTTTTTTTTTTTTTTTTTTTTTTGAGTAAAAGCCAGTGGTTAACCTGATAGTACAGCAGTATAATATTTACACCTTTGTTCAGCTTTTCAGTTAAATTAATTTATAAGTTAAGGGAATTCTTTTGTTAGATTATTCTGTGTTTTTGAATGTTGTTGAAAATGAGGTAAATTAAACTAGATTACTAGATATTATTTCAGGCAAGAATTTCCAGTGACATAAGGTTATTACATACACTGTGTAATCTTATATCTCCTATAGATTGTGAAGTCCAGAGTAAGCACCATTCCCAGGTAGTTTGAGCACTGGCAGATTTCTTATGATACTGCATTCTCGTAAGCCCGTGTTTCCCCACAGTAATAGAAGTAAGATTATGCTTGTTTAGACCACATAGAAGAGGTCATACTTCATAGTTCAGTATTGTTACAAATAGTAGAGTCTAGCATGGAATCAGAATAGTTTGCAAAGTTGGGCCTTTGGGTTTCTATAATTGGAGGAGGAGGCTTTCAGTTATAGAAGGGGTTAATTACAAATTGTATATGGATTTGAAGATCTGTGAAGTTCCTTCCAAATCTAAATATGTTTTCCTCTTGTCTGCCAATAGGTACAACCGTAACTGCTTTAAGATTATTTAAGAATCTACCTGTAAGAAAGCAGTTTTACTCAACTGCTAAAAAATGTAAAGATGAAATAAAAAAGATCCAAGATCTCCTCATGAGCTATGGTATCCTTAAACCTGACTTAAGGATTGTTTTTGTACATAACAAGGTAAGCATTATTTTATTTTTATAAGATTTTTGGTATATGATATAATAAAAAGAACAATGTTTATTTTCTAAATCAGTTAGATATGGGCTATGACTAAATGTTTGTGTGCCTTCACAAAATTATTTGTTGAAAACCTAATCACCATGTGATGTTATCAGGGCATGGGGCCTTTGGGGAGTGAAATTCATGCCCTTAAAATAAAGGAGACCTGAGAGGGCTACGTGTCTTCTTCTGCCATGTGAGGAAGCTGCTACATAGTCAGAGGCACCATCTATGAACCAGAAAGTGGGACCTCACTAGACACCAAAGTTATCTGGTACCTTGATCTTGGACTTTTCAACCTCCTAAATTTTGAGGAACAAATTTCTATTGTTTATAAGCTACCTTTTTGTGGTATTTTGCTATAGCAGCCCAAAGACAATATGTAAAGAGTCTTTTTTTCAAAATGTTAGTCCACATTTGTGTAGTTTTATCTTTATTACATAAAGAGTGTCTTTAATTTGTTGCCCAATATCTATATGAAATATGATTGAACCTTTCATTTATTAATCTCTAAAAGCAGGGATTTCCCCCAACAGACTTTTTCATCTAAGAAATGTCTTGAGTGCTTACTTTTATCAGGTAGTATGATCTGGAAATATGAAAATGAATAAGATGGGTTCTTTTCCTTTAAGGACTTCACAATTTAGTAACATTTTTCACCTTCTAAACTGTTTAGTCTTTGGAAGAGTGTGTGTGTCAGGAGGATACAAGTGTAATTTTGTTACATGGTTATGTTATGTAGCGGTGAAGTCAGAGCTTTTAGTATATCCATCACCAGAATAACATACATTTTACCTTTTAAATAGTTTGTCATCATCCAGCCTCCTCCCTCTGTAACCCTTCTGAGTCTCCATTGTCTGTCATTCCACATTCCACACTCTATGTTCATACATATGGTTTAGCTTTTACTTTTAAGTGAAAAAATGCAGTATTTGTCTTTTTCTGAGTTTCACTTAAGATAATGACTTCCAGTTCCATTGTTGCTGCAAAAGACGTGATTTCATTCTTTTTTATGGTTGAATAGTATTCCATAGTATTCCACTGTGTATACATACACATTTTCTTCATCCAGTTATATATTGATAGCACTTAAGTTGGTTCTATAAATTTGCTGTTGTGAATAATGGTGTGATAAACATATGAGTGCAGGTGTCCTTCTGGTACAATGATTTTCTTTGGGTAGATACCCAGTGGGGAGATTACTTGGTCAAATGGTAGTTCTATTTTTAGTTCTTTTAGAAATCTCTGTACTGTTTTCCATA
Organism: Aotus nancymaae; assembly: GCF_030222135.1. Lineage (NCBI taxonomy): Eukaryota > Metazoa > Chordata > Mammalia > Primates > Aotidae > Aotus > Aotus nancymaae. Next base: position 43,282,442 of record NW_026988419.1, on the reverse strand, counting down.
GAGGTTATACTAATTTACATTCCCATCAGCAGTGAGTAAATGTTCCCTTTTCTCTGCATCCTCACCAACATCTGTTATTTTCATCTTTTTAATCATTGCCATTCTGACTAAGGCAAGATGATATCTCATTGTGGTTTAATTTGCATTTTTCTGGTTATTAGTGATGTTGAGCATTTTTTCATGCGCTTGCTGGCCATTTGTCTTCTTTTGAGGAATGTCAATTCTTGTCCTTTGCCCACTTTTTAATGGGATTTTTTGTTTTTTTGTTTTTGATTTTAGTTTTTTGAGCTCTTCATACATTCCGGATGTTGTCTCTGTTGGATACATAGTTTGCAAATATTTTCTCCTATTCTGCAGGCCATCTATTCACTCTGTTGATTGTTTCTTTTGCTGTGCAGAAGGTTTTGAATTTAAGGGAAACTCCACCTCCTTTCTTTCCATTTTTCGAAGCAAGGCTGATAAGAGAAGGTAGTCATCTTGTTGCTTGATGAATCTTAAAGGAAAGGTTTATATGTTTTCTAATTATTCTGTTTATCTGATGAAATTTCACATGGGTATCTTGCAGGAAAGCAAACTACACAGCAGTGTGGAAACCTGATGTGGAATAGGGAATTAACATTTATTGAGGGCCAACACAATGCGAGGACCTGTGCTAGGTGCATTTAGTTTTCTGTGCTCCTCACAGCAACAACCAAATGATATAGGGATTGTATCCGTTTTGCAGTTGTTCTCTGAATGGAATTCAGATAGGTTTAATACTTTGCTCATTGTTATGCAACTAGTAAATTGAGATGGGATTTGAAACTTAACATGCCTTCAGAGTGCTTTACGTGCTACTGTGTTCTCTTCCTTTTTTTTTCTTTCTTTTTTTTAATTGAGAGGGTCTCATTCTGTCACCCAGGCTGGATTGCCGTGGCACAAACACAGCTCTCTGAAGCCTTAGACTCCAGCAGTCCCTTCCACTTCAGCCTCCAGAGTAGCTAGGGCTGCATGTGAATACCACCATGCCTGGCTCATTTTTAATTTCTTTTGTAGAGATACGGTGAGGTCTCCCTATGTTGCCAGGGCTGGTCTCAAGCCTCTGAGCTTTCAAGCAGTACACCCTCCTCGGCCCTCCAAAGTGCTGGGATTACAGGCATGCGCTCCTATGCCTGATCTTTTTCCCTATTTTAATACTACTTTATATTTATATAGTTCTTTCCCAGGTTTCAGAACAGTTACAATAACTTTGTGAGCTAGAAAGCATTATCTCTGTTTATATGGGGGAACTTAAATCTCAGAGCAATTAAAGGAATTGTTTTATGTATTATAGTAATAATGCTGAAGTCAGAACCCTTTTTGATTCAGTTTTCTTGTCAGGAAGATTATTAAATAAAGCCTTGGTAGAATGTTGAATGTTATTGATCAAAATGTTTGATCATTTAAAATAAAGAAAAAATTAAGAATAGCGACCTATTCCTGCTGGCATGGAGCTCAACCAGGTAATACCTTGAGATCCCTTCCAGCTCTACGATGCTATGATTCCTCAGGATGTTGATGGATGGAAGCTCATCCTACTAATAAAAATAACCCTATGGCCTCTGGATCCCGAGGATGCTTAGTAATAATTTTGTTTGTCCCCAAATTAATAAAAGACCAACATTAGAAAAAACATAATAATTAGGAAGAAAAAGCAGATGAAAAAGGTAACATATAAAGAGAAATATGAATTATATATTTGTAAAAGAAAAGTGAGTACAAGAGAAATCTTTTGAGTAAGAAAATATAAGTGAAGGCCAGGTAAGATGGCTCATGCCTGTAATCCCAGCACTTTGGGAGGCCTAAGTGGGTGGATCATTAAGGTTAGGAGTTTGAGACCAGCCTGGCCGACATGGTGAAACCCCATCTCTACTAAAAATATAAAAATTAGACAGGCATGGTGGCAGCTGCCTGTAATTCCCAGCTACTCAGGAGACTGAAGCAGGAGAATCGCTTGAACCTGGGAGGTGGAGGTTGCAGTGAGCCGAGATCGCACCACTGCACTCTAGCCTGGGTGACAGAGTGAGACTCCGTCTCCAAAAATAAAGAAATAATAATAGGTGAAAACAAAATTATTACCTCACATGATAAAAATGAATATATTAGAAATATTTGAAATGACATGAGAGTTCTTACTCATTTTAAGTCAAATATATGTCTTCTAAGGTTTTTTGAGAGGTTTATATCATTTTCCCAACCAATGTAAGATTATCAATGTAGGTATTTTCTTTAGAAATTGGAAGGCAGGGGCCTCGGCCTCTGCCCGCCTGCACGCCCCCTCTGCGTGAGGGGGCAGAGGCGGGAGAGGTGGGGTGGTGGTGTTGGCGCTGCCACGTCTGGGCCACAGTTCCCAGCTGTCGCGCGGGCAGTAGAGGAGGTGGGGCTGGCGCTGAAGCCAGATCCAGATCCGGTGCTGTGCACCCTGGTCGGGGAAAGTCTGACACGCCTGGGTAGGAGCACTGACTGCGGGGCCTAGGGACCTTACTAGAAAGATAAAACCTGATGAAACTCCTGTGTTTGACCCAAGACCACTCAAAGTAATGAACTGGAGTCAGAATACAGTTACAGTTTCTCCAGCCGTTTTCCCAGCATCCTGGAGAAGGCTTGGTTTTGAGGCCTCTTTGTACTGCTGACTTGGAGATTTTTTTTTAAGGTATGGGGTCAGCTGACAGAGACTGGAGTTGCAAGCCCTGAACAATTTATGAAATCTTTTGAGCATATGAGGAAATCTGGAGATTATTGTGCTACAGTTGCAGAAGATGTGACTCTAGGAAAGATTGTTGCTACAGCAACTCTGATAATAAAACATAAATTCATCCATTCTTGTGCTAAGGGAGGAAGAATAGGAGATGATGTCCTTAGTGATGAATGCAGAGGGAAGCAGCTTGGTAAATTGTTATTATCAGCCCTTTGCTAAGCAAGAAACTGAACTGTTAAAAGATTACCCTTGAATGTCTACCAGAGAATGTTGGTTTCTATAAAAAGTTCAGATGTACTGTATGTGAAGAAAACTACATGTGTCAGAGGTTTCTAAAGTAAAAATCTTACAAGAAAATTGTCAAAGGAGCTAATGCTTCAAGGTCACAGTCTTCCTAGAGTTGAAGTATTTTGTTGCTGCAGCTAAGTGACCTCCATAAATAATGGATTGAAAAAATATTATACTACTACAAATACAATGACATTTACAAAATTACTTTGGGCTGGTAGGACGTGCTGTGAATTTAGATGACAAATGAATAATATAAAAGGGATGATTTTTAACCAAAGGCATCTATTTTTAACTTGAATATTTTCTTGCATTGTATTTTTCTGCAAGTTTGGCTTCATTTCTGAATGGTATTCGAGAGGATGGGTAATAAGGAGTCATATGTCTGCTATCTGTGTTGCTCATTTAAAAAAAATGTATATATTGAATAAAGGTTGTTTCTTATCAAATGCATAAAATTAAATATTTTTGTTTCAAAGAAACATCTCAATACACTTGGGGGTTTATCGTTTCCCATATACTAAGGCTGGATAAATTAGTTGTTATAACTAAGCATAGTGTAGTACAACATTCGTTGATCCCAATACAGGCAAACAAACTGGTCAGCCTTTTAAAGAAGTAGAAGAAATGAAAATTATTTGACAAGATTAAAAGTAAAACAATTTAAATGTCTTACTAAAAGTTTATGTAGGTCTATGTAGATAAAAAAGTACCACTTGTCTTATCTGTGAATTATAATTATTCATTTGTTAAAAACACCTAAGAGCAATTATAGTGGGACATCAAAGGTACTTTGTAAACAGTGAATTAGCAAACCTCAGCATATGTGTTTCTACGCTGATTTTTTATTTTCATGGATATCTGAAGCCTCTCTTCTAAGTTTTTTTCAAAAATGGAATATCACGAAACTGAGTGAAATACAATACTTAAAAATATATTGTACTGGATTTGTCAAATTCATAAAATATTGATGGAAGCTTTACTTTTTAATGTGGCACTATTCTGGTCATTATCCTGGTTTTTTTTCTATTTAATTATTTTTAAAAGTTAAAGAATTAAATACTTTAATGGTTTTAATCTTTTGCATTCCATGTTACATTAAACCTGTTTATATAATGAGTAGTCTTCCGTTAGAAAAAAAGAAATTGAAAAGGAGTATTTATAGTGTACTACATTTTATTATTTTTGGAGGACACTATATCAGAACTTATATTTAGCAAACATAAGTTCCTCTGTAGCCTTCAGTAATTTCAGATGCAGTTAAATCCTGGAGAGTATGTTGAGAGTATTATACAGTGTGAAAGTAATACACACTTAACCGAAAGTCTTTTTATAAAATTAAGTATTAGCTATTATTATACATTGAAATCATGGACTGACTTAGAACAAGCTATGTTCAAGCTTTTTTCTCATAGTAAATTTTTTAAATTTTTATGTATTTTTAATAGTGCTGTTACACCTTTAAAATGTTAAAATATATTGTTAAACCTCCAAAATAGCATTGACATTATAAACCTTTTTGAACACTGAGTCCTACTTTGCTCTTAGCCTTTTTCTTTTAAACATACCTGCTTTCATCATTCTTTATGTACTTTTTTAAAGAATTTTTTTGTCTGCTTAAAATTTAAACAGGACAATGTTGTTGTCTTTATTTTTTTCTGCATTGGAAACAATCATATTGCGCATAATATGAGAAGTACTACTGCTATTTTGATAACTTGGATTAGATAGTGTTCCTTCTTTTTATGAAGGTTTAACCTGCCAAGACATTCTTTGAATACTGATAATGTTGATGTTCTTGCCAGTATGGTTATGTTAGAAAGAGGTATTTTTCTTCTTTCATCACCATGTTCCTTGAAAGCGTAGTGAATAATGAGACAGCCAAAGGGAAATAATTTACAAGTGGATTCAGTGAGTTTATTTAAAGTAGATATTATTTGGAGAATTGCTAGAGCCATTCTTTAGATGAGCACTACAGTTTTCAGCTTTAGTTGTAATAACTTAATCCCTGTGAGGTTCTACCATAAATATTTTTATTTATAAAGTAGTTATTTTGCAGAATTAAGTTTTTCTCAATATGATAATACTTGAAACCAATTTAGGTTTCAGGTTTTATCTTAGCTATTTCATATGACCAAGCTTAATTTCATAGACCACTAGTTCAGAACATGTGAAATGTATGATTTCAAATAAGGGCTACTCCTATATACATTATAATTGCTGATTTGTGTGTATACTTGTTTTTCCAAAAATATTGTTTGTGATTTTAAAAATTGTTTTGATTGAATTTTGTTCTGATAATTAGACGCCCACTGGTACTGCAAAAACTGAATTGGATGTCATTGATATAAGAAGGTTTTAACTGCTATGAAAGAGAGACATGAATTAAAGAATGTTTTCCTTTCTATTCCCACTTCCATATCACATGAACATTAAGGCTTATTGAGGTGTTGGTTTTTCTGTGTTTTTGTTGTTGTTTGTTTGTTTGTTTTGAGGTCTAGAAGAATGATGTCAGCTCTGAAGGGTTGAATATCTCTGAATTCGGTTAATCTGGGAAGAGGCAGGGCCTTAACCAGGAACAGAGATCCAGAAAACTGGCCATGGAGATTTGGTAGTGGTGGCTGAAGATTTGGATTATAAGATGAAGATAAATAAGTGATGCCCTATAATATATATCCCCTGCATTCATGATATTATCCATGGTCATTTTTTCTTTCTCTACCTTTTATTCAAATCATCTTGAATGTCCCAAGTTTGTTTCAGCTGTGCTATGGGGAATCAAGGAAAAGTCTTTTGCCATGATTGGACCAATGTTAAGGATCAGCTTCCCTCCCCCAATTCCAGCCAAGCTTGTGGAGTCAGTATAATCAGAGAGAGGCTCCAATTTAGGAGTGTGGCTCAAATGCCCCTTCCTTAGGAAGAAATTATTCCAGTGCCAATCTGGGAAGTTTGGGTGTGTTTTGTTTTTGTTTTTGTTTCTTTTTAAATTAAAGAAAGTGGATATCTTTTCAGATATATTTTAAGATTAGCTTGGGGCTGATTATCAATATGGTTTTGTTTGGGGTCTTTTTTTTTTGCTACTTACATATTAATAATGACAAAATTTTTTAAATGGTTTTCATGTTTTCTTCTTTTTTTTTTTTAAGTATTCTTTTACTTTTCACCTAAATTCTGTGAAATACGGAAAAGATAAAAGACATATAAGTCAAATTTTAGTGTAGTTTCATGTTTGTAAGCACTGTTAGGAGTCTCTGAAGTCTTCCATTATCTCTCAATAGGACATTATTCCTCAACTGCTCCCATTGTGTTTTCCACATACTTCTGTTGTGTTATTTTGCTTTAGTGGCAGTGATTTGCATTCTTTCTTTCTTATTTGACAGCCTTTGTGGGAGGGAGGGCTGCATCTAATTCATCTATATTGACCTTATTACTGAGTGCATAGTGCAAGATGGAATATTAAATGAATTAGGTGGTGCTAAAGCCAATAGTAAGTATTTGAAACACTGGTTTTAAACACTCTGGCCTCTCTCTGACCTTTTTTATAATATTTATTAATAAAATTCATTCTTGGCCGGGTGCTGTGGCTCATGCCTGTAATCCCAGCACTTTGGGAGGCTGAGGCAGGTAGATCACCTGAGGTCAGGAGTTTGAGACCAGCCTGGCCAACGTGGTGAAACCCCGTCTCTTAAAGATAAATAAATAAAATTCATTCTTTTGAATTCCCTAGTGACCTCTTATGTATTTAGAGAGTATATTTTCACTCGTATTCATATATACAATTCTAGTCCATTGCCCTTCCTAGAAGCTAAGTCACTGATACATCTTCTTTAGAACTAATAAGGAAACATAAAGACTGCATGGATGGTGCAATTGGGGAAAAACATTGATGGACAGTCTCTAAGAGCTGTGAATTTAATGGATTTTGTTGCTGTTAATAGTCAAATAAAACCACATAATTGTTCCTTTTCTTATTCTCTAACCAAATACATTTTATGTACTTATTATTAATCCTAACACACATTTCTCTATTCCAATACTGTAGATTTCTCTTCCAAACAATAATACACAGGGAATCCTGCACAAATCTAGCTTTTTAAGATTAGGCCAGTGAAAGTCAATGACGGCCTCTAAGGCCTTTTTTAACTCTAAAACTCTTTGATTTTTAAGGATATTTACATATGTATACCTTGAGTACTTCATTTCTTTTTTACAAAATTGGAATTTCACGTTTCTGTTACTTGGTTCTACCGGGTTCATATATCAAATTGTAAAATAATAGAAGGTAGAAAGTACTGCAATAAACATGGTTATGCAGATCTCTTTGACATACTGACTTTCAACCTAAATGCCCATCAAATGATGAATGGAGAAAGAAAATGTGATGTGTATATTCTATATATAACAGAATGCCATTTAGCCATATAACAGAATGAAATCCTGTAATTTGCAGCAATATGGGTGATCTTGGAAGACATTATGTTAAGTGAGATGAGCCAGGCACAGAAAGACAAATACCACGTGATCTCACTTATATGTGGAATCTTAAAAAGTTGATTTCATAGAAGTAGAGACCAGAATAGTTGTTACCAGAATCTGGGGAGTGGAGGGAGGAGGAGAAAAGCTGGAGGGGTTGGTCCATGGGGGTAAAGTTATACTTAGGAAAACAGTTCTGAATATTCTGTCACTCTGTAGGGACTGTATAGTAAATAACAATGTATTATGTAGTTCAAGATAGGTAGAAGAGCTTTTGAATGTTGTCATCACAAAGAAATGAAAAATGTTTGAAATGATAGGGTAATTGCCCCGATTTGATCATTGTACTATGTATACATGCATTAAAACATCACATTCTACCTCATAAATATATGTAATTATTGTGTGTCAATTATAAATTTAAAATCATAAATGTTTTAAAGACTGGATTACAGAGTTTACTGGTAAACAGTTCAATTCACTGTAATAAAGCATCTCTCAGTGTATCTCTGAAGAAACATTCTCAGATTTAGCTTTTTAACCTGTATATGTAAACTCTTCACAATATCACAATGGTAAAAGAGTTAACAATCATGCTGTAGATGAAAAAAACTAGATTATAGAGTTTACTGGTAAACAAGTTCACTGTAATAAATAAACTCACAATGCATCTCTGAAGAAACATGCCCAAACTTAGCTTTTCAACCTGTGTATGTAAACTCTGCTATAAGTTGGAATGGTCAAAACCATGGTTAAAAAGCATGTTCTAAACACTTGATTACAGAGTTCACTGATTGGTAAACAGTTCAATTCACTGTAATAAAGCAGCTCAAACTGCATCTCTGAAAAAAAAGAGGACGTAGAAGGGATCCTTAGGTCTTTAAATCTGAAAAGACCACTGAAAATCTTTTTTGTCCTGTGTCAAATCTTTTAGCAAATAGTGTTTTTAATCCTGTCCACCTCCCCTTTTATCTTTATGTAACCCCAAGAGTTTGAGTGGATTGTCCAATGACTTAAACATTGAATATATTAGAAGATGAACTACAGTTCACATGTCTTAATTTTTAAAGCAACATTCATCCTCTCTTATTGTAGCTTCCTCACACCAATTATACTTAAGAGTATTGAGTAGGTGCTTTGGAACAGTTAAGTGATGACTTGCACTCTGAAGGAGCTTAGGATAGAAATGAGATAAGATGTGAAAGTGTATAAACATAACATAAATATACCATAGACCTTGTCATTGCCCAAAACTGCACTTACTCTATAATTTCAGTGTTATGTGTTACTTCTCTAATCACTACCTCCCGTCTCTCCATCTTACTCTCTTCAACAATCCTTAGATTCTGTTGAACCAATGATCTGTTGATCCTACTGCCTCTTAACTGTTTCTTGTCCTCTGGTATCCTTGGTTCTTGCCTTACCCTGCTTAAATTTTGTGGTCCATCATTATCATTCTTCTTTTGGAACTCTGTCAGTTCTCTTGGTCCTTTCTCACTTAATCGTACTTGTTTGACTAACCAAATCCTGATTAAATCCATCTCGTCATCATTTTGATACCCGAGCCAGTATGTAGGGGAAGAAAACACACACCCATGCTGAATAGTGCCTCTGTAAATTCATGAGCACTAATGTTCATGTTGTCAGACAGTCATACTTCTGTTTTTCCAGTTAGCAAACCAGAAGCCTTAAGGTTGTTCTTCGCTACTGATTCTCTCACATGTCTACTCTGATTCCAGAGTAAATTCTATAGATTTACCTTTAAAATACATCTAGAATCTAACAACTTTTCACTATGTCTGTGACTACAACTGTGATCCAAGCTACCATTATCTATCACCTGGATTTTGTAATAGTATCCTAATTAACTCTCTCTGCTTGCTTCTTGCAGTCTTCAGTGTATTTTCAGCCTTGTAAAAATGTGAGTCAAATCATATAACTCCTGTTTAATTAGTTCCCATCTCATTCAGAGTAAAATCAAAGCCTTTATAAGCGGCTATGAATTCTCTATTGGGGTCAGTAAATTTTTTTCAGATGGTAAATATTTTAGGATTTTCAGGACCATATAGTTTCTCTTAGAGCTATTCAGCTCTGTTTGTAATGTGAATGCAGCCATAGACAATAATACTTGATTTACAAAAACAAGAGGCCCCTGGGGGCTGTAATTTGCTGACCTCTGTAGATCTGACCCTCCTTCATTACCTCTGATTTCATTACCTTTTTTTTTTTGCTCATTTTGCTTCAGTTGTTTCTGGATCCTGTGAGTCATACTTCCAGCTCAGTACTGTTGCATTTGTAGTTTCTTTGTCTAGAACATTTTCCCTCCAGTAACTGGTTCAGTACTTATCTTTTAGGTCTTCACTTAAACTTTCTCAGTGAGGCTTTCTTTAGCCATCCTAAAATTGCAACCATTTTCCCTCCACCTCCACCCCCATGTTCCAGCTTTATTTTTCTTGTTCAATATGCTATATATTTTATTTGTCTTGATTTATTCTCTCTCTACCTAGAATATAATTTCCTTGAAGGGAAGGACTTTTGGTTCTTTTTTCCCTGTCATATGCCCAGTGCTTATAATAGTGTCTCAAGTAGGTGCTCAAAAAATATGTCAAATGAATGAGGGCTGAGAACAGGAGCACTCTATTATGCTGGTGGCACTAGCCCAACTGGTCTGTAAGCCTAGACCTTAAAGCACCTGAGATCCAGAGGCAGATGGTATCACTGAAGATTAAAGGTAACAACTGGACAGAGAGATGGCAAAACAGCAAGTATTAGCTCTCATACTCTTGACACTTTCCTCTCCTATTGGTTGGGGGACTTCTAGAAAGTCACCAAAAAGTGGGGGCTGAGTCTGGCCACTTGGCAGGTGGTGGTATTCATTCAGTGGAATAGGAACAGCCTCTGAAAGTGATTTCATCTACCACCCCCAGGTGGTTGGGTCATAGGGAAATTCTATTACAGCAGAATTTGGTTATGTGTATAAATGGATCAAGATTATTCTAACTAGAGAAACAGTTTAAATATAAAGTACATAAAATACACAGGCAGGAGAGCACATTTAGAGGCAGTGAAGAAGTTTATTTAAATGAGTTGGTATTTAATATGAGGGAAGAGGGGAAGATAAATCCAGTAAGATAATTTAAACTTTTTAAATTAGAAAATTGGAAGCCATTAAAAACTTTTAAGTATGAAATTGACATAATCAAGATGCTACCTTTGAGAGTCAGTTTGACAGTACTCTACAGGGAGGAGTTAGGGAGACCATAAATATTTTGGAAGCTGCTGTAAATTTTAGGCTCTACGGGCCTGAATTCAGACAAATGCATTATGGAAAGCACAAAGTGTCTATGATCTGTCGTAGCTATCATGAGAAGAATCAGTGGGACTAGCTGACCGGCTGTGAGTAGGAAAAGACCAGAAGAGGTTTGAAGATACCTGATTTATTTAACTTATATGCCTAGAGAAATGATACTATATCATTTTTTAAACCTTGAATGCATACATCGGAGTTTCTCCTATAATATATTACCTTCATGAATTACACTGACATAATTTTGATTTTACTACTAAAAGAAGCTTATAGAAACAAGCAAAACTTTTAAAATGAAATTATTACTGTACCAGCAGGGAGTTCTTAACTATTCAATTCAGAGAGAGAAGATAATCAACTCTAGGCTGGATATTATTATTATTATTATTACTTTTGAACAGTTTCTTGCTCTGTTGCCCAGGCTGGAGTACAGTGGCATGATCTCAGCTCACTGCAACCTCCACCTCCCAGGTTCAAGCAATTTCCAGCTAATGTTTGTATTTTTAGTAGAGATGGGGTTTCACCATGTTGACCAGGCTGGCCTTGAACTCCTGAACTAAAATAATCTGCTCTCTCAGCCTCCCAATGGATATTATTTGTTACCCTTAAAACTTGCTGCTTGTTTTGGGAGGGAAAAGGGCCCAGAAGTAGAATAAAGAACCATATTGTTGAGATTTTTGCCTGAACAAAATAGGGTGCATGGGAAGGGAATAACCTTGGGTAGGTACCAGGGAGCTGGCCGGGCGCGGTGGCTCACGCCTGTAATCCCAGCACTTCGGGAGGCTGAGGTGGGCGGATCACCTGAGGTTGGGAGTTCAAGACCAGCTAATCAACATAGAGAAACCACGTCTCTACTAAAAATACAAAATTAGTCGGGTGTGGCAGTACATGCCTGTAATCCCAGCTACTTGGGAGGCTGAGGCAGGAGAATCTCCTGAACCCAGGAGGCGGAGATTGTGGTGAGCCGAGATCGCTGTATTGCACTCCAGCTTGGGCAACAAGAGTGAAACTCCGTCTCAAAAAAAAAAAAGTACCTACCTTACAGAGTAAGGTTTTTAAATGAGAGAAAGCATTCATAGCACAGTGCCTACTCCATAAGTACTCAGTAAAAGTTAATAGTTATTGATGGTGTGAATATTGTAAAAATCTGATTAGATTCAAAAATGATCATTAGAGGAAGTGGCCTTAGGACTGGTTCTGGGAAAGACTAGGTGGGCAGAGATATTCAAAGCAGGGAGAACAGCATGTGCAATGTCAAGGAGTCATCAGAGGTCAGAGAAAGCTGGTCTAAGAAATGAGGACAGGAAGCAAGAAAGGTTGCTTGGAGCCAGATTCTGAAGGACCTTGTGTACCTTACATGGGAATGTGTACTTCTTGTTGAAGTGACCCATAGGGAACTAATTGAGAAGTTTCAGTAGGAGACTAACAAAATAAGATAATTCTCATAGCAGTTTGAGGATCGACTAAATTATCTTAATTGTTGTGTAAGAATGTGGAAACTGATTCCATTGTGTGGGAAGTTACACAAGGAATAGAGAAGGGGGTCTAGACAATAAAAATATTTCTGATATAAATAAGACAAGATTTGATTACCAGTTAGAAATAATCTTTCTTGTTTTTACCTTTAAATTTTTATTATTTAATGTTTTGTTTTATATCATTTTATTTTTAGAGACAGGACTCTCTCTGTTACCCAGGCTTGAGTGCAGAGGCATAATCATACCTAACTTCAGCCTCAAACTCCTAGGCTCAAGCAATCCTTCTGCCTCAGACTTTTGAGTAGTAAGGAACACAGCTGCATGCCACCATATCTGGCTAATTTTTATTTTTTGTAGAGACAAGGTCTCATTGTGTTGCCCAGGCTGGTCTTGAACTCCTGCCTCAACTTCCCAAAGTGCTAGGATTACAGGCCTGAGCCAACATGCACAGCCTATTATTTAATTTTTTTAAAAGATCCTACCTTTACATGGTTCAAAACCCAGAAATGTATGAAAAGGTAGAATGAAAAAATTACTCTTATCTTTTTCTTTCATCAGCCTAGCTCCTATAAACTGCCCCTTCTGTAGGTAAAATGTCTATTATTTTATTTGCAATCTTCAGGAAAATAATTATGTGTGTTCTATTTCAAAAAGAGAATATAAAATTAGGGTAAAAGTAAGAGATTTTAGAACTCATTTGTGCTGCATAAATTTTACCAAGGCAGAATCATTTTTGAAACTCTGAGGCTGCTTAGCAATAATCAATTCATATTAATGTTTATTATGTCAGTAGAATGTGGTTTGTTCTTTTAACAATAGTATTGATACTGTGATAGAATAATCTATAATTTTATACTGAATTCAAAACATTTAGCAATGTCTTAGCAATGAACTGCTATAGCTAATATTGTTCCTGTATTGCCAGTGTGGGAAATAAATAACCTTTTTAATATTGTGTTTGTGCCTCTGTCCTTTTTGGAGTCAGAGTCAGTGCAAGTACATACCCAGGAGTAAATAGTAATAGATGTAGATCCAGTTATAGTAGCTTGTAAGATCTTAGAAGTGGTTAAAACTTACGATACTTAAGACATTTGGCTGGGCATGGTGGCTCACACCTGTAATCCCAGCACTTTGGGAGGCCAAGGTGGGAGGATCGCTTGAGCCCAGAAGTTCAAGACCAGCCTAACCAACATGATGAAACTCTGTCTCTTCAAAACATAGAGAAAATTAGCCAGATGTGGTGCACACCTGTAGTCCCAGCTACTCAGGAAGCCAAGGCAGGAAAATCCTTGAGTCCTGGAGGTTGAGGCTGTTGTCAACTGTGATCACACCACTATACTGTAGCCTGGGTGACAGAATAAGATACTGTCTCAAAAACAAAACATGAACAACAGCAAAATTCATTGGTGCTGCTTCTTGTTTGTTTGCTGGAAAAAAAAATCCAAATATGAGTTAGTACATGTATGCCTACAGTTTGCAAGAATTTTGGTTGCCGCCTAGGCCAGTAAAGTATCCTCTTTATTTCCCTTTCTAGAAGGAGTTGACTTTGCTCAAACAGTTTTAGCATTGTATTATTCACTTAATTATTCATTATCTGTGTGCAGCCTACCTTTCTCTTTATCACAAATTGCCTTTACAAAGAATTGAGGTTTACTAATTAAATATTGAGTATTCTCAACTAACTTCATTTTCTTCAAGTAGGGTATGTTAGTGAAGTAGGAATGGGGCAAGATATATTTGGCTAAATTCAATCAAACTTAAGATGGTGTGCCTGTAATAATATATTTTTGATTGAAGTGCTTTTGCGCTGTCATCATACTGACTAGAGTCAGATTCTTAGTTGGCACATCTAGATGCTCCAACTTTGTATGACCTAGATAGAAAACATATGGAGGTTTGTGTGTATTTTTAGCACATGTTAAGCTTTCAGCCTAAGGGTAAGATTTACAAAAACCTTCAGGTAGTGAAAAAAAAAAATCTCTGTTTTGGAAAATAACATAGAATTGATGAAATGGTAGAGAAAGCAAACTGAAAACTGTATTCTGGATTTCCAGAATTCATCACATTTTATAGTTTAGTTTTTTAATGATGGATCCTGTTTTGAAAATGAATCTTAGTTGCCTAATGAGAAGATTTTACTTGTTGGCAGACTGCTGTCATTTATTGCTGGCCCAAGTGTAACTAGTTTAGAAAATGCTCTCAAATTAGTCCCTTGATCTGATGCAAGAATTGCCTCGTGTGCAATAGTGCTCTTAGACTCCTAGCATGTTTACTCTAAAGTAAAATCACATTGCATAGTTCTCATGTTTCACAGCTTTTCTAGGACCCGTTTCCTGAAGTGATCTTTTTACAGTTCTGTATACTAACTATTCAGCAGGTCAGGCAGTGAAATAGCATCCTTGCATTAATCAGCAGCTAAGATTTATATCTGTATCTAAGGCATCACTCTAATATAAACTAAAATAAACAATATGATGTTTACATTAGTAATACCCCAGGCTTTTTAGCTGTATTCAGTGCAAGAATTTTAAAACATTAGTTTTTTTGAAATATTTCCTTGAATATTTTATTTTAAATATGTCAATATCAGAGAGTTAGCATTCCTTTAAAGAGGTACAATTTTTGTGTATAAGTTTGTTGTTGTCGTTGTTGTTTTTAGAGAGGGAGTCTCACTATCACCCAAGCTGGAGTGCAGGGTAAGTCACTCCCACCTCAGCCTCCTGAGTAGTTGGGACTACAGGCATGTGCCAGCATGCCCAGCTAATTTTTAAATTATTTTTATAGAGACAGGGTCACACTATGTTGCTCAGGCTGATATTGAACTGCGGGCCTCAAGTGATCCTCCCACCTTGGCCTTGTGAATAAGTTTTTATTGTTCAGCTATTCTTTGTCGTAAGTAACTTCTGATATAGAAAGTATGAAGCAGGGGACATCATTTCCTATAATTGCAGATTATTCAAAACCTTATCTACTTCCTTTTATTTTGAACATTGTTCCTAAATTATTAGCTGTTGGCTGGCTTAAAACTAGAGCCATAAAAGCAGAAGCCAGTAGTTTGCCTGTTTAGAGACTTAAGTGCACATGCACACAAAGATTACAGTCTGGTAGTTCTTCCAAAAACATGGAGCTACCATGTGACCCAGCAATTCCACTCATAGGTATATACCCAAGAGAAATGAAAACATAGGCCCACACAAAAATGTGAACATACATGTTCATGGCAGCATCAATTATAATAGCCAAAAAGTAGAAACAGCTCAAATGCCCATCAGCTCATGAAAGGATAATTCAAGTGTGTGATCTACAATGGAATATTATTCAGCCATTTAAAAGAAAGTAATGATATAAGTAAACCTTGAAAAGGGTATGCTAAGTCAAAGATGCCAGTCACAAAAGATGATATATTGTATGATTCCATTTATATAAAATATCCTAAGCGGGCAAATTTTATATAGAAAGCAGATTAGTGATTTCGAAGGGATAGGATTCATCACTGATGGATATAGAATTTCTTTTTGAATTGATAAAATTGTTCTAAGATTAGATCAAGTTGGTGGTTGCACAGCTCTGTAAACCCAAAAACCATTGAATTGTAAATTTAAAGTGGGCAAATTTTATACGAATTTGTATATGAATTATTCCTTAAACTGTTATGTTAAAAAGAAAGAAATGCAAAGATTGGTTTGGATTTTCTTGAGTCAAGTAGAAAACAAAAAGTGTAATTTCAACAGGTATGCTGGTGTGACAACTAGCAGCCTTAATCTTTAAAAACAAAGAGCTAGTTTTCAATTCTACTAGGGTTACTTTTCCCTGGGGGAAAGAATGTGTTTATTTTCTCATTCCTTTAACAAGTAAGTATTTGTTGGGCCTTACTAGGTGTCTGGTACTGTTCTTAGTACCAGAGACTCAACACTCAACACTGAACAAGCTGAACTCATCATCTTCCTGCCACTAAACCTGCTCTTCTGAGTGTCTGTCTTGGTGAGTGTTACTACCACCATTCCAGTGTCACAGGTCAGAAATCTAGGAGGCATTCTTGATTCTTCTTTTTTTTTTTTTTTAAATTATCAGATATTTTATTTTATTTATTTTTTTATTGCATTTTAGGTTTTGGGGTACATGTGAAAAACATGCAAGATTGTTGCATAGGTGCATACGTGGCAGTGTGATTTGCTGCCTTCCTCCCCTTCACCTATATGTGGCATTTCTCCCCAGCTATCTCTCCCCAACTCCCTACCCCCCGCTGTCCCCCCCACTCCCTCCAACAGACCCCAGTTTTTGATGGCTGCATAATATTCCATGGTGTATATGTGCCACATCTTTCCTGTCCAGTCTATCATCAATGGGCATTTGGGTTGGTTCCAGGTCTTTGCTATTGTAAACTGTGCTGCAATGAACATTCGTGTGCATGTGTCCTTATAGTAGTACGATTTATAATCCTTTGGATATATACCCAGTGATGGGATTGCTGGGTCAAATGGAATTTCTATTTCTAGGTCCTTGAGGAATCGCCACACTGTCTTCCACAATGGTTGAACTAATTTACACTCCCACCAACAGTGTAAAAGTGTTCCTATTTCTCCACATCCTCTCCAGCATCTGTTGTCTCCAGATTTTTGAATGATCGCCATTCTAACTGGCGTGAGATGGTATCTCAATGTAGTTTTGATTTTCATTTCTCTAATGACCAGTGATGATGAGCATTTTTTCATCTGCTTGTTGGCCTCATGTATGTCTCCTTTTGTAAAGTGTCTGTTCATATCCTTCGCCCATTTTTGAATGGGCTTGTTTGTTTTTTTCTTGTAAATCTGTTTTAGTTCGTTGTAAATTCTAGATATCAGTCCTTTGTCAGATGGGTAGGCTGCAAAAATTTTTTCCCATTCTGTTGGTTGCCGATTCACTCTATTGACTGTTTCTTTTGCCATGCAGAAGCTGTGGAGTTTGATTAGGTCCCATTTGTCTATTTTGGCCTTTGTTGCCAATGCTTTTGGCGTTTTGGTCATAAAGTCCTTGGCTACGCCTATGTCCTGAATGGTTTTGCCTAGGTTTCCTTCTAGTGTTTTTATGGTGTTGGGTCTTATGTTTAAGTCTTTAATCCATCTGGAGTTAATTTTAGTGTAAGGTGTCAGGAAGGGGTCGAGTTTCTGCTTTCTGCATATGGCTAGCCAGTTTTCCCAACACCACTTATTAAACAGGGAATCCTTTCGCCATTGCTTGTTTTTATCAGGTTTGTCAAACATCGGATGGTTGTAGGTATGTTGTGTTGCCTCCGACGCCTCTGTTCTGTTCCAACGGTCTATATCTCTGTTCTGGTACCAGTACCATGCTGTTTTGATTACTGTAGCCTTGTAGTAGAGTTTGATGTCCGGTAGTGTGATGCCTCCCACTTTCTTCTTTTTGCTGAGAATTGACTTGGCTATGCGGGCTCTCTTTTGGTTCCATATGAAGTTTAAGGTGGTTTTTTCCAGTTCAGTGAAGAAGGTCATTGGTAGCTTGATGGGGATAGCATTGAATCTGTAAATTACTTTGGGCAGTATGGCCATTCTCACGATATTGATTCTTCCTAACCATGAACGTGGAATGTTTCTCCATCTGTTTGTGTCCTCTCTTATTTCGTTGAACAGTGGTTTGTAGTTCTCCTTGAAGAGGTCCTTTATGTTCCTTGTTAGTTGTATTCCTAGGTATTTTATTCTCTTTGTAGCAATTGTGAATGGCAGTTTGTTCTTGATTTGGCTCTCTTTAAGTCTGTTATTGGTGTATAGGAATGCTTGTGATTTTTGCACATTGATTTTGTATCCTGAGACTTTGCTGAAGTTGCTTATCAGTTTCAGGAGATTTTGGGCTGAGATGATGGGGTCTTCTAGATATACAATCATGTCATCTGCAAATAGAGACAATTTGACTTCCTCCTTTCCTAATTGAATATCCTTTATTTCTTTTTCTTGCCTGATTGCTCTGACTAGAACTTCCAGTACTATATTGAATAGGAGTGGTGAGAGAGGGCATCCTTGTCTAGTGCCAGATTTCAAAGGTAATACTTCCAGTTTTGGCCCATTCATTATGATATTGGCTGTCGGTTTGTCGTAAATAGCTTTTATTATTTTGAGATACGTTCCGTCGATACCTAGTTTATTGAGAGTTTTTAGCATAAAGTGCTGTTGAATTTTGTTGAAGGCCTTCTCTGCATCAATTGAGATAATCATGTGGTTTTTGTCTTTGGTTCTGTTTATGTGGTGAATTACATTTATAGACTTGCATATATTGAACGAGCCTTGCATCCCCGGGATGAATCCTACTTGATCATGGTGGATAAGCTTTTTGACGTGCTGTTGTAATTGGCTTGCCAGTATTTTATTGAGGATTTTTGCATCTATGTTCATCATGGATATTGGCCTGTAGTTTTCTTTTTTTGTTGAGTCCCTGCCGGGTTTTGGTATCAGGATGATGTTGGTCTCATAAAATGATTTGGGAAGGATTCCCTCTTTTTGGATTATTTGGAATAGTTTCAGAAGGAATGGTACCAGTTCCTCTTTGTATGTCTGGTAGAATTCGGCTGTGAACCCATCTGGACGTGGGCTTTTTTTTGGGTGGTAGGCTCTTAATTGCTGCCTCGACTTCAGACCTTGTTATTGGTCTATTGAGGGTTTCGACTTCTTCCTGGTTTAGGCTTGGGAGGAGGCAACTGTCCAGGAATTTATCCATTTCCTCCAGGTCTTCTAGTTTATGTGCATAGAGTTGTTTGTAATAATCTCTGATAATGGTTTGAATTTCTGTGTAATCTGTGGTGATATCCCCTTTATCATTTTTTATTGCATCTATTTGGTTATTCTCTCTTTTCTTTTTTATTAGTCTGGCTAGTGGTCTGTCTATTTTGTTGATCTTTTCAAAAAACCAGCTCCTGGATTTATTGATTTTTTGAAGGGCTTTTCGTGTCTCTATCTCCTTTACTTCTGCTCTGATCTTAGTTATTTCTTGTCTTCTGCTAGGTTTTGAATTGTTTTTTTTATCTTGTTTCTCTAGCTCTTTCAGTTTTGACAATAGGATGTCAATTTTAGATCTCTCCTTTCTTCTCATGTGGGCACTTATTGCTATATATTTTCCTCTAGAGACTGCTTTAAATGTGTCCCAGAGATTCTGGTATGTGGTGTCTTCGTTCTCGTTGGTTTTGAAGAACATCTTTATTTCTACGTTCATTTCATTGTTTATCCAGTCAACATTCAAGAGAAAGTTGTTCAGTTTCCATGAAGCTGTGTGGTTCTGGGTTGGTTTCTGAATTCTTAGTTCTAACTTGATTGCACTCTGGTCTAAGAGACTGTTTGTTATGGTTTCCGTTCTTTTGCATTTGCTGAGGAGTGATTTACTTCCAATTATGTGGTCAATTTTAGAGTAGGTGTGATGTGGTGCTAAGAAGAATGTATATTCTGTGGATTTGGAGTGGAGAGTTCTGTAAATGTCTATTAGGTTTGCTTGTTCCAGGTCCGAGTTCAAGTCCTGGATATCTTTGTTAATTTTCTGTCTCGTTGATCTGTCTAATATTGACAATGGTGTGTTGAAGTCTCCCACTATTATTGTGTGGGAGTCTAAGTCTCTTTGTAAGTCTTTAAGAACTTGCCTTATGTATCTGGGTGCTCCTGTGTTAGGTGCATATATATTTAGGATCATTACCTCTTCTTGTTGCATTGATCCTTTTACCATTATGTAATGTCCTTCTTTGTCTCTTTTGATCTTTGTTCTTTAAAGTCTATTTTATCAGAGATGAGAACTGCAACTCCTGCTTTTTTTTGCTCTCCATTTGCTTGGTAAATCTTCCTCCATCCCTTTATTTTGAGCCTTTGTGTATCCTTGCATGTGAGATGGGTTTCCTGTATACAGCACACTGATGGGTTTTGGCTTTTTATCCAATTTGCCAGTCTGTGTCTTTTGATTGGGGCATTTAGTCCATTTACGTTTAGGGTTAATATTGTTATGTGTGAATTTGATCCTGTCATTTTGATGCTAGCCAGCTGTTTTGCCCTTTGGTTGATGCAGATTCTTCATTGTGTTGCTGCTCTTTACCATTTCGTGTGTTTTTGGAGTGGGTGATACTGGTTGTTCTTTTCTATGTGTAGTGCCTCTTTCAGGAGCTCTTGTAAAGCTGGTCTGGTGGTGATGAAATCTCTGAGTACTTGCTTGTTCACAAAGGATTTTATTTTTCCTTCACTTATGAAGCTTAGTTTGGCTGGATATGAAATTCTGGGTTGAAAGTTTTTTTCTTTAAGGATGTTTAATATCGGCCCCCACTCTCTTCTGGCTTGTAGGGTTTCTGCTGAGAGATCTGCTGTGAGTCTGATGGGCTTCCCTTTATGGGTAAACCGACCTTTCTCTCTGGCTGCCCTTAGTATTTTCTACTTCATTTCAACCCTGGTGAATCTGACGATTATGTGCCTTGGGGTTGCTCTTCTAGAGGAATATCTTTGTGGTGTTCTCTGTATTTGGACTTGAATATTGGCCTGCCTTGCTAGGTTGGGGAAGTTTTCCTGGATAATATCCTGAAGAGTATTTTCCAGCTTGGATGCATTCTCTTCATCACATTCGGGTACACCTATCAAATGTAGATTAGGTCTTTTCACATAGTATATTTCTTGTTGACTTTGTTCATTCCTTTTTACCCTGTTTTCTCTAATCGTGCCTTCTCGTTTTATTTCATTGAGTTGATCTTCGACCTCTGATATCCTTTCTTCTGCTTGGTCAATTCGGCTGTTGAAACTTGTGCATGCTTCGCGAAGTTCTCTTGTTGTGTTTTTCAGTTCCATCAATTCACTCATATTCCTCTGTAAGTTGTCCATTCTCGTTAGCATTTCGTCAAGTCTTTTTTCAATGTTCTTAGTTTCTTTGCATTGGGTTAGAACATGTTATTTTAGCTCACGGAAGTTTCTTATTATCCACTTTCTGAAAGCTGATTCTGTCATTTTATCACACTCATTCTCCTTCCAGTCTTGTTCCCTTGCTGGTGAGGAGTTTGATCCCTTGTAGGAGGAGAGGTGTTCTGATTTCAGGTGTTTTCATCCTTTTTGCGCTGGTTTCTTCCCATCTTTGTGGATTTATCCACCTGTCAACTTTGTAGTTGCTGATTTTCTGATTTTGGTAAGTTTAAGTCTGTAGCAGCAGAACTCATAAACCCCCTTTTTTTCCTCCAGGTGTTCTGTCCCAGGGAGTTAGGGCTTTATGAGTTTCCACTGTGCTGCTGCCGTTTTCCCTGCCCACAAGGTGGCAGCCTAGTCACACTCAGCCTGCAGAGGCTTTGCTGAGCTGCTGTGGGCTCCGCCCAGCTTCCGTGTGAGCTTCCCTGCAGTCCTGTTTATATGGGTGTAGTTAGAACTGCTTCCGCTATGTTGGCTTCCGCTATGTTGGCCCGTAGTGACGGACTCTCTCTGTAATGGCGCGTTGCCTTGGCGATGACAGATTGCCTCGGGAACTGCAGGGTGCCTCCGTAATGGCGGACGCCCCTCCTCCACAGAGCTGGACTGTCCCGGGTTCAGTTGTGCTTGCCGTAAACGTCTCAACCCAGAGCGTTTCCAATTGCTGTTTTTTTGTTTTTGTTTTTGTGGGTGTGGAACCAACCAGGCCTGGTCACCTGGCTCCCTGCCTCAGAGCCTTTTGTTTTTTAGTTGAACAGTCGGCTCTCTACTAGGTGACCTGGTCACCTGTTGAATAGGCGCCGGGATCTGTGTGATTTCCCGTGCGGCGACCCCCTGCGCCGGCTGAAACCACGGCTCTGAGATTCGTGGTGCTTTTTTGCTTGGGAATCTCCTGGCCTGGCTCCCTGCTTCAGCTCCCCTTGCTGGCTAAAAGGGGATGCTGTTTTGTTTACTCTGAACCGGGAGCCGCTGCGCCAGCTGAAACCGCGGCTCTGAGATTCATTGCGCTTTTTTGCCTGGGAATCTCCTGGCCTGGCTCCCTGTTTCAGCTCCCCTTGCTGGCTAAGAGGGGACACCGTCTCTTTTGCTCTGCGCCGGCTGAAACCGCGGCTCTGAGATTCGTGGCGCTTTTCTGCCCGGGAAT
Source organism: Aotus nancymaae (assembly GCF_030222135.1). Classification (NCBI taxonomy): domain Eukaryota; kingdom Metazoa; phylum Chordata; class Mammalia; order Primates; family Aotidae; genus Aotus; species Aotus nancymaae. Next base: position 43,260,139 of record NW_026988419.1, on the reverse strand, counting down.
CTCCTGGCCTGGCTCCCCGTTTCAGCTCCCCTTGCTGGCTAAGAGGGAATGCAGTCTCGCTCACTCTGCACTGGGAACCTCTGCACCAGGGCGCAGGCCAAACAGCCGTACTGGCCAAAACAGCCGCGCTGGCAACCCATGGGGCTCCTGCACCTGTGAATCTCCTGGTCTGTGGGCAGTAAAAATCTGTCTGGAAATACAGCGTCCACTCACCCTCTGCACTTTCACTCGGACCTGTAATCCCGAGCTCCTCCTAACCAGCCATCTTGGATCGGGTCCTGATTCTTCTCTTTTTATTCTCTCTCCACACGCAGTAACTCATCAAGCCTGTTTTGTATCCTTTAGTCTGTCCCTGTTTTCTGTTTTCTTCCTACCAGTGTGGTGGTTCTGTTAACCCAGCCCAGTGATTGTCAGCCATAGTGTATTAATATTAGTAAAGTACCAAAGTTTGCTTATGGTTTATCTTTAAACACACACACACACACACACACACACACACCCCTACCCCTAAGGGAATAATCCTGTGAATGTCACTTTCACTGACTTGCATTCCACTGAACTTTTGGAAGAGGAAGAGAAAGCAGTAGCATGATATCTAGTATACTAGGAAGTAAGTACACATAGTCTTCAGGTCATCTATGGGAATATTTTTTAAATGTGAACTTTCAGTTTTGCATGTCTTCCTTAAAAGTTGAGAGTCTCTGAGTTGGAGGAATACAATCACGTTTTTTTTTTTTTTTTTTCGAGAAAGAGTCTCTCTCTGTTGCCCGGGTTGGAGTGCAGTGGCTCGATCTTGACTCACTGCAGCCTCCACCTCCTGGGTTCAAGCGATTCTCCTGCCTCAGCATACCGAGTAGCTGGGATTACAGGCATGTGCCACCATGCCCAGCTAATTTTTGTATTTTTAGTAGAGATGGGGTTTCACCATGTTGGCTGATCTTGAACTCCTGACCTCAACTGACCCACCTGCCTCTGCCTCCCAAAGTGCTAGGATTACAGGCGCAAGCTACCATGCCTGGCCTTATGATCACATTTTATAAAAATCACATTGCTATAGTTTCAGTTCTCACTAAATTATTCTTGCCAAATATTTTTTTCTTATATCCATCTCTAATAATGGTATTTTCCCAATTAGATTTATCCGGTGACTCTGCATTGCATGTAAGAGAAATTATAAACTCTTTTGCATGATGTGTCAAGTCATTCATATTTTAGCTCCTTTCTGTCTACCTTCATCTCTAGCAAGGCATGCTTGCTATATATTCATGCTTTGGCATGTACTGTTCTATTTGTCAGGAATGTGCTTCTTGGGATTTGTCTTAGAGACAAACTCCTGTCAAGTCTCATTGCCGTAAGGCTTCTCTGTGCAACTGACTTAGGTTTCTTCTGTGATGCTCCCAGTGTGCTGTAATAGTAGTTTTTATAATGTATTATAATTATTTTAAGATTTTGATTTCTTTGTATGTTGTTAGCTCTTTTAGAGCTGAGACCTCATCCTTTTATCTTTATATTCCCAGATTTTAGTATGGAATCTGGAACAAAATGGATAATAAGTATTTATTGAACAAACTCAAAATTAGTTACTTTACAAATTTTAATTTAACCAAAGTATTTTACGTTATAGTATCAGACAAAATTAAGGGATTAAAATATGCTTATGGTGACTCTATATCCCATTTCCTGGAGCAATTCTGAATTTCAATAGTCTACTTTATTGGCCTTTAAATGTAATTAACAAAACATACCATAATATTTTGTTTAGAAGTACAATATACACATTGAACCTATACCTTAAATTTAAAATTGTATACAATTTATTTTTGTAATTCGATTTCATGTACTTGTTACAAGAAAAACTTGAGATATAAATTTAACAGTGTTTAAGTGAGCAAAGAACAATTCACAAATCAGGCAGCCCCCATAACCAGCCTAAGTTCAGAGCAAGGCCAGGGCTGCCTCATGGTCAGATGATATTTCTGGACCAAAAAAAAAAACCCGAAAATGATGGACAGAAAATGGAAGTGAGGTACAGAAACAGCTGGATTGGTTACAGCTCAGTGTTCGCCTTATTTGAACACAATTTGAGCAGTTGGCTGCCTGTGATTGGCAGAAACTTTGTGATTGGTACAAGAGTAGGTTTCAGCCTATTGACAGATGCGTTTAGGTTACATTTTGCTACGTATGGAGAAACTTTTAAGCCAAACTTAAAATATACAAGGAGTAAGCTTTAGTCTAAACTTAACATACTTTATGTCTTTTTTGTTATACCGGTCACTATGAAAGCAATAATAGTGAAAAGTTGAAATTTAGGATGGAGAAATACCTGAATTATTTTTTAGCTCTGCTATTTTGCTGTGCATTATGGTACTAATTATTGCATATCTATATGAATACTAGTGAATGCAAATTTTTGAAAATTTATAAATCCTTAGATATAAGGATCTGCATAATATGATTAAGGTTGTTACCAAGAACTGTGTTCTCAAAAATATTCTGACATTAGTTGCTAGGATAGTAGCTTTCAATCTTTTTGGACTTTTCTGTTCTGATGTGCTTTTTTCAATTTGAGAACCCCAGTGTACTCCTTGCCCTCCTTCTAAAGGCAAATTATTTATGTGACTAGGTTAAAAATAATTTTGTTTTTTATTCTTTAATACACTCAATTGGAGATTACATAGCATATCACAAGGCCATGGGTGATAATCATACAAAAAAAATGCATTTATCAGTCAGACCCTTTACTTTTTGAGAATTCCCAATTAGAGTCTGGAGCTGCTTCTAAGTTGTTATTGTCATTGACTAGAAAGACGATAAATATTGGCAAAGTAAAAGGAATGAATGTTTAGAGCCGAAAAGTGGAGTGTAGATCTTGGTTCCATGACCTACTATTTATGTTTCTTTGGATGTAACAATTTCTTTGAGTTGCAGTTTACTCATCTCTAAAATGATATAATAATACCTACCTAAAACGGTTGTGAAAATAAACAGTAGTTTTTATAACAGTAGTACCTAACAAGGAATAAGGTTTTCATGAATTGCAGCTCTTATTGGTATCAATGAAACCCTAGGAATAGGTAAAAGATTTTCCTGTTACACCAAATATTGAGTTATTTGTCTTATTGAGTAGTTGTTACACTGTCTCCGCTTTCCCAAGCAGGTTGCTCTTTGAGACTCTAAAAACAAAGTGGTTTGAAGATGGCACAGATCAACAAGCAGAGTCATTGATTATTGTCACCTTGTCTGGGAGAGTACATTCCTTCACTGCTGTTCCTGATATGTCAATTAGAGAATATGAGTCTGTTTACTTCACCTTTCATCTTATTAGACGTAATATCATTACCACTACTTCCTGCCTACATAGATTCCTGGTTATAGTTAAGGAGTTCCTTTGGCGAGAATCCTTTGGTCCAGTCTCCTCTTTTTTTTCCCTGTTATAGACTTCTGCCTCTTTTAGACTATAGAAACAATGAGACTCTCCCAAGAGTGTGCTGACATCACTGGTTTTTTGAAATGGCTAAACAGTGCAACCTCACACATGGAATTGGAAGCAGAATTTTATTACTCAGTTTCATTAGCTTGGTTCACTGAAAAAAGGACTTTCAGCTAATGAAACTGAGTAATAAAATTCTGCTATTGTGTACTTTCTCCATAATCTTTAAATATCACTGTCATTTTGCTTTCAACAAAAGAACCTCCTTTCTGCATTTTAGAACAAAGGGGAACTTTCTCAACCTCCAGCCACCGAGTCTACAAACCTACTTGCTAGTGTACCCATTAGTTTCCTGGTCTTTAGTTTCGTGGTCAAATGTGTCATATTCCTGCCTCCAGTTATTTCTCTGTCTGCTTTCACTTCCCAGCCAGACTTTCCGAAACACTTGTTTAAGAAAAGTTCTTTTTTTATATTCACTATCCAAATTGGTTCCATTTACTTCTCTAGAACTGCTCTCACACTCTTGATTGCCATGTAGCCATCCACTTCTGTTCCTACCATACTCGCTTGACATTAGAGACATAGGATGACTGCTTTCTTCAAAAACATCCTTATTCTGTCTACCACACGCTCCTGCTGCTCTTTCTGCCTCTGTGACCACTCCTTTTAGGTTCTTCTTCTTCCTCTGCCTGTACGTTGAATGGTGATATTGATGTTTTCTCCTAAGCCCTTTGCACAGTTTCCTTAGGACATAGGAGGTGCTAAGTGAATTTGTTGAATTCTACCTGTACTGATGATTTTTTCAAGGAATTTGACTGTAATCGAACCTTGTTTAACTGAAGAAATTGCAGTATATCATATCTGATTATGTACTTCACAGCCAAACCTTAGTCTAATCTCTGTGGACCATGATTCTCTTAAACGCTGCCCTATGTTGACCTAAAAGGAAAAAGCTGAGGCAGAATTAATATAGACAGTTTGTTTGGACCAGTGCTGAGGACAGCTGCCTCAGACACTTCCAAATTGCCTTGGGGAGTGCTCCATTAGGCTTTTATTACAAGCAGGTTTTTAAAAGCAAAAAGGGAGACAAGAAGTGGGCTGATAGAGTTGTCTGTCAGGGATTTTCTTCTAGTTTACAGAAATAATGTTGATTAGTAATTAGCTTTACATCATTGAGCTGTAGGATATGGGTTATGGTGTCTGGTTTGTGGCATTGTTAAGTCAATGGCTACTTGTGGCAATAGCAGTCAGTTTCAGTAAATACTTAGCTCGAGGTGGAAATGGTTCTCATTTTAATTCCTCTCTGGGCCTGATAATTTAAAAGGGCTCACATTTTTCAGATGCGAAGTATTTTTTATATATACGTGTGTGTGTGTGTGTGTGTGTGTGTATGTGCGTGTGTGTATGTGTTTATTTTTTTAAGACAGAGTCTCTCTCTGTTACCCAGGCTGGAGTGCAATGGCACAATCTTGCCTCACTGCAACCTCTGCCTCCCCAGTTCAAACGGTTCTCCTGCTTCATCCTCCTGAATAGCTGGGATCATAGGGGCGTGCCACCATGACTGGTTAATTTTTAGTATTTTTAGTAGAGACAGGGTTTCATCATGTTGGCCGGGCAGGTCTCAAACTCCTGATCTCAAGTGATCTGCTTGCCTCAGCCTCCCAAAGTGCTGGGATTACAGGCGTGAGTCACTGCACCAGACCTATTTTTTCTCTCTAATCTCCAACATACATACAGTGAAAAAATTCCAACATCATTATTCAGCTTTTATGTTTATGAGATTCAGTTAACGTTTTGTGAATTATCTATATAAAAGGTACAAAGGTAATTTTAAATTATTATTTAATTAAGAATGCTTTTTTCAAAATTTTTATACCTGTTTGACTGTCCTATAGCACAGCTGCCCATCCTCAATAAAATAGTAATACTTTACTTGGAGCAGCAATTTGTTTTTAAATATACACAGAAGTCTATATTTGAATGTGAGGATTAGCTGTGGAGAGACAATCAATATTTAATGAAACAGTTTTTTACTGGGCACAGGCATATATGTATGTGCTTGTCTATGTATGGATTTTTATCTTCCAACAACTCTGAGAAATCTTGTGAAGAGGAGGAAACCAAGATAAAGGGAAGTTAGATTGTACACTGCAACATATACAGCTTCTAAAATTCAGAACCCAAGTTTCTTCTGTCAGATCTCATAGCTCGTGAATCTAAGTGATACTGAAATTTTAAGTTGAGGATGAATGCCCAAATGTAGGAGTAAAATACTGAGTTCTTGAGTTTAATAAATCTAAATTGTGTTAAAAGTTGTCTGTATCATTTCTGTCCTTAGGCAGTTATTTGGCAGAAAACCAGAGTATCAGGTCACAAGATGGCTCTCATGTCAGTTCTGGGGACTTCTGTTATGAACAATATGGAATCCTTTGAGTACCACTCTGAAGACTCTCAGGTATACAGCAAAGATGTTCTCTGATAATTCGGATTTACTAATGAAGCTGTTTACATATTTCCCTTTGGGGCAATTGCAGTGACAAAAGTTAGTCCTTTAACATTTTAATCAAATATGTGTGTAAGGTAAAAAGAAAATATGGAGCTTCTGTTAAACCTCTTTCCCCTGCTTCCCTTTTTATCTTTTCTGTTTGTTGCTTACATTGATTTTCAAAAAAATTATGTTCAATTTGTAATCTTTTCTGTTTACTTTCTATTATAAAAGAAAAATAGTTGACTAGATGCAGTAGGTCACACCTATAATTGTAGCACTTTGGAAGGCCAAGGTGGGGGAATCACCTGAGGTCAGGACTTCAAGACCAGCCTGGCCAACATGGTGAAACCCTGTCTCTACTAAAAATACAAAACTTAGCCAGGGGTGGTGGCACATGCCTGTAATTCCACCTACTTGGGAGGCTGAAGGAGGAGAATCACTTGAACCCAGGAGGCAGAGGTTGCAGTGAGCCGAGACTGTGCCATTGCAGTCCAGCCTGGGTGACAGAGTGAGATTCTATCTCAAAAAAAAAAAAAAAAAAAAGGGAAAAAGAACCGTTTTTTCCCCCTTTCCCATTCCAAATATGTACTTAAACTTTTTCTTTTGTTTTTGAGACAGAGTCTTACCCTGTCACCCTGGCTGGAGTGCAATGGCGTGATCTCGGCTCACTGCAACCTTTGCCTTCCAGGTTCAAACTGTTCTCCTGCTTCAGCCTCCCAAGTAACTGGGATTACAGGCACCTGCCACCATGCCCAGCTAATTTTTGTATTTTTAGTAGAGGCAGGGTTTCACCACGTTGGCCAGGCTGGTCTTGAACTCCTGACCTCATGATCCACCCCGCCTTGGCCTCCCAAAGTACTAGGATTACAGGCGTGAGTCACCACTTCCAGCCAACTTTTTCTTGATCTATCAGTTTTAGACAGTGCTTTTTTACTCCCTAATACTAGATGAAGTTATTAACTCAAACTTTTCCTCGTACTCCTTCCTCTTTCAATCATATCAGCAATAGTTTTATATTATCAAGCTTAATTATATATATATATTATATATATATATATATTTTTTGGTTTTGTGGTTTCTGTTTTTTTTTTTTTTTTTTTTGAGACAGATTCTTACTCTGTCACCCAGACTGGAGTGCAGTGGCAGGATCTTAGCTCACTGCAGCCTCCACCTCCTGGGTTCAGGTGATTCTCATTTCTCAGCCTCCCTAGTAGTTGGGATTACAAGGGTGTGCCACCCCATCCAGCTAATTTTTATATTTTTAGTGGAGATGGGGATTTCACCATGTTGCCCAGGCTGGTCTCAATCCCCTGGCCTCAGGTGATCTGCCTGCCTCGGCCTCACAAAGTGCTGAGATTATAGTCATGAGTCACCACACCTAGCCTCATGTTTGCTCATGTAGCTATTTTTTAAGTCTTCTATCTTCTGTCTCAAGATTGATTCTAAAAGTTGAAAACTTATATGGACTATGAAACAATCTTCATTAAAAGGCCAATGTTGTAGTAAGATTACATTTTACCTCTAAAGAGCTAGTGTTATATCTCTTATGCCATACAAGTGAGAATATTCCTAGAGCCCTGATTAAATGGACTCTCTGTTCTTGTACTGCCATCATTGCTCAGAATTTATTTTTTCTTTGCTTTAAAAATGGACTGTCTTACATAGTTTTTCACTTTTTCTGGGGTTTTCAAAAGTTTTTTTTTTTTTAATGAAAAAGTTTTTTTCATCATGTTAGCAATAAAATCCAACTCTTTTAGTCATCCCAGCTGCAGTTGGTGATCCATTTCATTACATCTTTTTGAAGTCATTGTTCTTAGACCCCACTTATTTCTTATTTGGATCATATCTTAGGCCTTCTACATAACTCTTATCTTCAGATTTCTTTTTATAGGAATAATGCTTGGTTCCATTATTTTTGGTATGTCATGCCTTCCTCTTTCTTGACACCCATATTCATTTTTCTTTTTTTTTTTTTTGAGATGGAGTCTCACTTTGTCGCTCAGGCTGAAGGTTCAAGCAATTCTCCTGCCTTAGCTCCTGAGTAGCTGGGACTACAGGCACATGCCACAATGCCCAGCTAATTTTTGTATTTTTAATAGAGACAGGGTTTTACCATGTTGCCCAGGCTGGTCTTGAACTCCTCAACTCAAGTGGTCCACCACCCCCACCTCCCAAAGTGCTGGGATTACAGGCGTGACCTCCTACACCGGCCCCATGCTCGTTTTTCTGGGGCACATCTTTATCTTCCACAGAAAGAGGGGACATGAGAGATAAATTTTCATGTTTTTGGCTGGACATGGTGGCTCACACCTGTCCCAACATTTTGGAGGCTGAGGCAGTTGAGGCCAGAAGCTTAAGACCAGTCTGGGCAACATAGTAAGACCCTATCTCTAAAAAACAAAACAAAACAAAAATTGGCCAGGTGTGGTGGCTCACGCCTGTAATCTTGGCACTTTGGGAGGCCAAGGCAGGCAGTTCACTTGAGGTCAGAAGTTTAAGACCAGCCTGGCCAACATGGTGAAACCCCATCTCTACTAAAAATACAAAAATTAGCCAGGCGTGGTAGTGGGTGTCTGTAATCCCAACTACTCGGGTGGCTGAGGCAGGAGAATCTCTTGAACCCGGGAGGTGGAGGTTGCAGTGAGCTGAGATCCTGCCACTGCACTCCAGGCTGTGCAACCGAGCAAGACTCTGTCTCAAAAAAAAAAAAAAATTAGTCAGATGTGGTAGTACATGTCTGTTGTCGCAGCTACTTGGGAAGCTGATGTGGGAGGATCCCTTTAGCCCAAAAGTTCACGGTTGCAGTGAGCTATGATCATGCCACTGCACTCCAGCCTGGGCCAGAAACAGACCCTGTCTCAAAATCAACAAATTTAAAATATAAATAAATAAAAAATTTCATTCCTGAGAATGATTTCATCTTGCACTTTTTCTTGTTGATAGTTAGACAGACATAGAGTTAGATTGAAATTAATTTTTGAGGTCTTGAGTATTTTTTTACTATCCATTTTTGCTAATGGGAAACAATGCATTCCACTTTTTTTTCTATGTGGTAAGTTCTCTTCTATTTGAAAGTTCTTAGGATCTTTTCTTCATCCTTACAAGGATGTGTCTAAGTGTGTGTCTTTTATTTGTTTATTGTGCGGAGCACTTGATGTGGATCTTTTGAGTCTGAAAACTCATTTCTCTCTCAGCCCCACGTTATATACTTCCATCCATTATCATTTTGATAATTTCTGTTTTTCTATAAAACTCCCTATTATTAAGACCTCTGTTATTTTTCTGTTGTTTTTTTCTCAAGTTTTTCATCTTTCATTTTTTCCGTAGGTTTTGAGAGATCTGTTTTCTAACCTTTCTATTGAATATTTTTTATTTTAAGAGTTATGTTTAATTTCCAAGAGTATTTTTTATTGCTCTTTCATAACTTACTGTTTTAGGATATAAAACTTGAGTCTCTCTAAAGATAATTGTTTTTGTTTTTTTTTTTTACTTTTATTTTTGTTTTTTAAAAAATTACACTTCCTTTAAAATCAAAAGCAATGTTTTTGTTTTTAAATTATTTGTTTCTTAAATGAGAAGAGGTCAGTTTGGTTTTACTTGTCAGGTCTTTTTCTTCCAATCCTCTTAATTCTTTTGTCTTTCCCCATGTAATTGGGAACAGGGTGTTTGTCGCTGGGCTTATTGACTGTCAGGTTCTGCTTGAGTGTTGAATAATCAGGGTCCTAATTCTGTTCCTGGAGTTGTGCTAAGCAGTTGATTTCTTTTCTTCTCTTCCATTTTTTTCGTAATTTGTTGAAATCTCTTCTGCTGCTAAGTCCCTTCCCATTCTCTTTGCAGTATTGAGTTCTTAATTATTGATTGTCATTTTATTAAAATCTTGGATGGAAGCTTGTACTCAGGTAATGCTTATGGTTTTCTTTGCCAGAGGAATAATTCAGGCCAACCTTAGTGGCCAGCTACAGTGCTGGCCATGATCCGAAATGGGTTCTAATTTTCAGAGCTCCCTAAAGAGTTGTTTTATAGTTTTGACATACTCCCAGTGCTACTTTAAACTGATTAGGGTGGCTGACTTGGGATGGCAAGGGTACTGTCTAAATTCCGCTGGATTCCTTGTAGCTTTGTAGTACATCATTGCCTACAGTGGTAACCCAGGCAGGTTATGGCAGGAGATCTAGACTTGATGCCTGTGCCATCATGCTCTGGATATTCTAGTTATCATAATTTGGTCTGAAGACTAGCAGTGTTGGCAGCACCTGGAAGCTTATTGTAAATAAAGAATCCTGGGCTTCATCTTAGATCAACTGAAGCAGAATCTACATTTTAACAAGGCCCCCAGGTGCACATTCAAGTGTGAAAAGCCCTGATCTAGACCTTGGTCAGCTATAATTTCATGAGTAAATGGGACTATCACATAAATCAGTCCTGTACTTGGAAATCTTTTCCTTCCACCTGTTTTGAGATGTGTTGCCGGATCTGTGCTTACCCATTGAATTTTTATTTTCTCTTGAAATAAAATTGCATAAAGACTCCTAGTAATCCATCATAGATATGAGAATTTTTGCTGTACCTTATGTGGTTATTATTGCATGGTGGAATGAGGGAATTTGGTGAGCAAACATGTGTTAGTGTTCTACTTCCATGGGCTGCCATGGGCTGTCTCTCTGGTGAGAGTGATCATCTAACCAAATCCCTCTTCTGTTATTGCAGTATATGTCTAAGGTGTTGTGTTTATGTTGCCACCAGCTACCCATCATCAATCCATGCTTTCTGGGCTTGTATGGTTGAAGGAGACTGATCCTAAATTACAGTTTCTTTGAGCCCTTTCTCTATCCGCGACCAAAAGCAATCTTAAGTTGTTTTCCAACAGCTGGTTGGTGGTTGTCCTCACTCACCTCACTTCTATCCCCATTATATACCTTTAAGTTGTACAACTTGGCCACCAAGTCCCCTTGACTAGTCTGGGATGACAGTGCCGTTGGCCACTGGGAAACTTGGATGTAGAGAATCTTTATTATCTCTTCACATAAAATGAGGTTACCTTTTTTTTTTAATCTACAGGGACCCCACATGCAAAGAACTAATTATTGGTGGTGATCTCAACAGGGCCACTGCTCTGGTGGCTTTTGTGAGGCATTTCCCATCATGACTTTGTGCGCTTGATGGAGCTCCTGAAGTTATCCTTTTTGAAATCTGTCTTCCCTCTGATTATTTCCATCTCTGCATTACTTTATGCTAAGTTCTGAGTACATTCCTCATCATTGCCTGCTTTTAATTCCCAAAACTATATAGTTTGTTTCCAGGATTTAGAGTTGATTTGTTTTCATATTCTTCTTTTCTTAACTTGATGTACAGCTACCAATTTCAATTTCTTTATCTTAAGTGGATGCTACTTTTCTTTTTTAAAAAGCATGTTACATATACTAATAATTTCAAAGTCCTTTTCATATTGCTCTATCATTTCTACTTTCTTGAGGCAAAATTCTCTAATTCTCTGATATTTTATATGCTTTAAAAACTTAATTTCAAAATCATCTTGAATTCAGGTTTATTGTTTTTGTTGCTTTGTTTTTGCTTTCCCGAACTTCCCTTTCCTTCCCATAGTTTGGCAGATCGTTCACTCACTGGCCCCAATCCAACACCAGGTATAATATTAGTAATTCATGCCTCGTCCTGCCAAGATTTTACAGGCCCCTTTTCTTAGCCAGTTTGGCTTAGCCTTGTTCTTGGTTTGGAGTTGTCTCTGTTCTTTCTTGTGACTCTGGCAAGCAGCTCCAGACAGTGGCCACAGTATTTTTAAACTTTTTTTTTTTTTGGGGAGAAGAGGTGCTATATGAGCCCCCCTTTTTAAATGGAAAGACTGGTTTCAATGCCCTGTCTTAAATGGGGTGTTTTCTGTCCTTATTTCCATACCAGAATTTAATTTCCAGCTGATAGATCTTGTTTCTGATCCTAGACCACACAGGACATTTGACTTTAGCCATCACTCCCTGTTAAATGTTTTGCAGTCATAACATCTTTAATTACTTTTATGTGGGTGGCCTTTTGAAAATTTGTATTTTATCTATCATTGTTACATATTTGCAGTTGGGATGGGGGAGAAGGGGATTTTCACATGAACTTGTTTCATTGTCCTGACTAAAAGTAATTAAATTAGTACTTTAAAAATGTAACTTCATGGTGTTATGGAGGTTTACTGAAAGAGAAGAAGGATTAGTGTTAGGGGACCAGCCAGGATTGCATCAGTATAATCAGGGGTAAGAAGAGGAGATGGGTTTGACAGATTGGGTAACTGGCAGGGCTCTTATCATAATAAAGGAGTATAGGAGGAGCTAGCAGGGTAGAAGTAGGATGAAATACTTTACCAAGTTTTGAATGTGGTGAGATTGAGAATATTTTTTGTGACAACCAGTTGAAGATAGTGAGCACTGGGGAGTGAAAGAAATAGAAGCTGTACATCTGTATATCTTAGCATCACTAGTGTATGGGTAATTGTTAAAACTATAGATGTGAATGAAATTACTCAGGAATAGTAACTAAAGAGCAAGAAAAAGGGGCCTGGTAATGGAAGTTGGGGATCATCATCATTTATAGGGGGTAAGGAAAAGGAGAGAAACCCGCAAACCAGAACGAAGAAGAAGCAGAAAGACCAAGAGAAAGTTGCAACAGATTCACACAGTGGAATGCTTCCCAGATGAGAGAATTGTTACTGGTGTCAGGGGCTGCAGGGAGTCAAATAAGAGAAGGGCTGAGTAGTGTCCCTCAGAGTTGGTTATTGAAGTAGAAGCCTGCGTACAGGGGATTAAAGTGAGGGAGCGGCCCACAGTGGAGATCAGTTAGGGAAGAGAGCCTTCAATTTTTGTTTTGCTTTTTAGGTTGAGGAATACTTGGGTACAGAATTTTGTAAAGTCATATCTAATTCTTAATTTTGTTGCACTGATTTGGTATCTCAAGTTATTTCTCTATGAACTGGCCTGATTTTCACTTTTTACAGCATTTTATAAGAGTTTACCGTTTTATTTTACTTTACCATATAACTAAAACATAGTTTGTTCTTAAGATTATCCTAAACCATTTTTAAAGCTCAGTATCTACAATAGTGATTATACAGTGGCCAATCAAGATGGTGTGAAAGGAAATCACTAGCAATGTTACGTATTTCTTCTTCATTTTATTCTTTCTTCTTATCCTCTCAGGGCAGACTTTTTTTTAAAGTCACAAACCCAGTAACTCTTTCAGAGGCTAAACAGGCTCTTTCCCTGATGCCCAGCAGTTGCTTTAAGAATGGTCTCATGTTACCTGGTAAATTATACAACCATTTTTAAATGCTGTGAAGTTTTGCAGTTAAGTAAGTAGTATCATTTTATAATGGATTATACAGATTAATTTATTTTTTCAAATTGGCAAAATTTGGCATTGTGACAATAATGCACTTAGTGTTCTAAAATTGGTAATGCATCTCCTTAAACACTTAGTTCCAAGGGCAGGGATAGCCATAGACATAGGTGGCAGCCTACAGGCTATGTTAATAAGGAACCTCATGGTTTCTGCTTAACTAAAAATAGTACCCCCACTGACTTACTTGCTTTTCTCAACCTAAGCTAAAACTTTACTGTTAACATTCCTTGGCAGATTAATAACACATCTAGTTGTCTCTGATAAGAGATTTTAAGCCTATGTTTTAAATAACTTAACCAAAATCAAATAGCTAATGGTAGAACTGGAATTCAAACCTTGTCAATCTGACTCTGTCTTATATTCTTAACAGGATAGTATATTGTCTTTAATTTTGTTAGTTAACTAAAGATAAAAGTGGGAGCATGTTCCCTGATTCCTGTCCTTTCAATATCTTTCTCTTTTCTCTGATATTCTTTTCTACTGTCCTTCTTTATTTTCTCCCTCCTCTTTATACATTGTAAAGTAGAGAAAGATAGCATGTAAATAATCTAAAACGAAGCTAAAGTACAACAGTGCAATCAGCATTTAGCTCTGAAGAAATTAATATAGAGTAAAAGAGATTTTTTAAAACTCAGAAATGAAAACCCAGTAAGATTGGCTTTATATAGCATACTCGGAATGAAGATTAAAAACAGCCACTTCTTCATAGGAAAAGATGGTTAAAGAGAAAAGGACAAAGAGCCAGAGAAAAGTCACAATGTGAGGAAAGAAACTTTTGAAAGACAGAAAAAATGGTTGAGTAGAGAGTGAATGCTGTATGTCCAATGGCAGTTAAATATCTGAAAGTATAACCGTTCATGAATATTTTTATAAATGCCAATTTTACCTTAGAGTTGAAAAAAAAAAACAAGAGCAGACAGCACCAGTGTAGCATGCTTCACTATTTTATTTAAAGTTAATACGTGACACATGGTTATCAGGAAGTATGTGGCTTTTTAAACCTTAAGATGAAAATCTGTTTTTAATTTTTTTATACCTTTCAAAGTGTTGCATATAGCCAGACTCATGGAACCACATTGCTGACATTGCATATTCTGTAATTGCTATATAGATTTATCTCAGTGGATTTCTTCCAAAGTGTGATGCAGACCACTCTTTCACCAGTCTTTCAACCCCAGAAAGAAGTTTCATCTTTATAAACAGTCGACCAGTCCATCAAAAAGATATCTTAAAGGTAATCTGTTTTAGGAAAAAAAAAAAATCATTTGAATTGGAAATTTAGAACTACCTCTATCATTAGTCACATTGTAACAAGGACTAATTCTAAGAATTTGCTCTAAAATGAAGAAAAAGAGATATAATATCGTTTATTAAGCATGGTGCCTGATAAAGAGACATATGATATCTCTCTTATTCTTCACAGCAATTCTATGATGCATTATTATCCACATTTATAGCGAGGAAACGAATGTTCAGTGTTTCTCTTAGGCCATGTAGCCAGGAAGTTAAGAGTTAGTAGTTTTATTTGAACCCTAAGCCTTCAGAACTTCCATGACATTGTGATTTTTTATTATTCAGCCAGTTTCTTTGGACATTTGTACTTGCTATGAATGCTTGTACTTCATTTAGCTTCAAGCCTCCAGAGGAGTATTACTACTTATATAATGCTTTTCCTTTTTTTTTTTTTTTTTTTGAAATGCAGTCTTGCTTTGTTCCCCAGGCTGGAGTGCAGTGGTGCAATCTCAGCTCACTGCAGCCTCCACCTCCTGGGTTCAAGCGATTCTCCTGCCTCATCCTCCCAAGTATCTGAGATTACAGGTTTCTGCCACTATGCCCCTAGCTAATGTTTGTACTTTTTAGTAGAGATGGGTTTTACCGCATTGGCCAAGCTGATCTTGAACTCCTGACCTCAAGTGATCCACTCGCCTCGGCCTCCCAAAGTGCTGGGTTGGCAGGCATGAGCCGCTGCACCCAGCCATGATAATGCTTTTCCTAATAAGCAGTTGCATCTACTCAATTTCTCAGTTGAATCTGCTCCTTTTCATTGTACTTTAAGGTTGGTGATATTATCTTTATTTACATATTTTTCTTTTATTTATTACATGTATTTCTAGTTAATCCGACATCATTACAATCTGAAATGCCTAAAGGAATCTACTCGTTTGTATCCTATTTTCTTTCTGAAAATCGATGTTCCTACAGCTGATGTTGATGTAAATTTAACACCAGATAAAAGTCAAGTATTATTACAGAATAAGGTAATCCTTTTCAAATAATTTTTTGTTATGCTATTTATAAACATATTCCTGTTTTCATATAAAAAAGCTTTGTTTATATTTTTCTTTATTTAAAATGTTGTCTATTTTCATATTTTCCCCTAAGATTTGTTAATTTGTATTTTTAGGAATCTGTTTTAATTGCTCTTGAAAATCTGATGACGACTTGTTATGGACCACTACCTAGTACAAATTCTTGTGAAAATAACAAAACAGATGTTTCCACAGCTGACATCGTTCTTAGTAAAACAGCAGAAACAGATGTGCTTTTCACTAAAATGGAATCATCTGGAAAGAATTATCCAAATGTTGATACTTCAGTCATTCCTTTCCAAAATGATGTGCATAATGATGAATCTGGAAAAAACACTGATGATTGTTTAAATCACCAGATAAGTGTTGGTGACTTTGGTTATTGTCATTATAGTAGTGAAAATTCTGATATTGATAAAAACACTAAGAATGCTTTTCAAGACATTGCAATGAGTAATTTATCCTGGGAGAACACTCAGATGGAATATAGTAAAACTTGTTTTGTAGGTTCTATTAAGCACACCCAGTCAGAAAATGGCAATAAAGACCATATAGATGAGAGTGGGGAAAATGAGGAAGAATCAGTCCTTGAAAAATCTTCAGAAATTTCTGCAGATGATTGGAGCAAGGGAAATATACTTAAAAATTCAGTGGGAGAGAATATTGAACCTGTGAAAATTTTAGTGCCTCAAAAAAGTTTACCATGTAAAATAAGTAATAATAATCATCCAAGCCCTGAACAAAAGAATCTCAATGAAGGTCCATGTAACAAAAAATCAAATGTAATACATAATAAATCTGGACAAGTTACAGCTTATGATTTACTTAGCAATCGAGCAATCAAGAAACCCATGTCAGCAAGTGCTCTTTTTCTTCAAGATCGTCGTGCTCAGTTTCTCATAGAAAATCCTAAGACTAGTTTAGAGGATGCAACAATACAAATTGAAGAACTGTGGAAGACACTGAGTAAAGAGGAAAAACTGAAGTAAGTTTCAAGAGCTTGAATGTGACCTGAATTCTATATGACTCACTGTTTAAAGGGAATTATTTACGGAAAAGCAGAACGGAAAATAATGGCTTGGATAGAGTACCTTTTTTGGTAACACTTTTTTGTTGTTAATTTAGGTTTTTTGCTGGGCAGGAACTTGTATTATTTTGTTTTTTGTTTAATATAAGCCTTAACTGCTTTCTAATTTATTAAGTTTGTTGTTAAAGGTTTTCCATTCATCTCAATTTCAAACCACGATTATCTTCTATTTCTTTTTGTTTTATGTTTAATAACTTGCCTGTGGTAGAACTTTTTTTTTTTTTTTTGAGATGGAGTTTCGCTCTTGTTACCCAGGCTGGAGTGCAATGGCGCAATCTCAGCTCACCACAACCTCCGCCTCCTGGGTTCAGGCAATTCTCCTGCCTCAGCCTCCTGAGTAGCTGGAATTACAGCACGCGCCACCATGCCCAGCTAATTTTCTGTATTTTTAGTAGAGACGGGGTTTCACCATGTTGACCAGGATGGTCTCGATCTCTTGACCTCGTGATCCACCTGCCTCGGCCTCCCAAAGTGCTGGGATTACAGGCGTGAGCCACCGCGCCTGGCCCATGGTAGAACTTTTTAAAAAAGCTTTTGCATTATAGCAGTTATAACTGATGTTTTTAATACCTTAACTGTTCCTTTTCTAAATTGGTCTCCAAAATATGTAACACAACACAAAAAATTTAGTATCGCAGATTCAATTTAGTGTTGTTCATTCATACTGTTTCTATTCAGTATAACTTAAGGCTTGCTTCTAAGATGCATTATGTATTATAACTTATAAATGATAGTGGGTGTTTTTATTATGTAAATAGGTGGTTTGATCTGTCTTTGATTAGAATATTACTTGCCATCTTTAAATTAGATATCTGAATAAATGTTCCAAAATAACATGATGAATGTTTCTAATTGACTTAGGACACTTAATATAAACACAAAGTATATTCTGGTGATCTAACCCAGCAGAAAATGAGAGTGGAATTATACCTCCAATCATATACAGGTATCTAAGTATCTCAATATTATGTCAAATATGTGGACACAATTTTAAAGGTAATTCATCATCCAGAGTTTTTATTTGGTGTTAGACTACTTAAATACTTGACCAGTATTTTTATTTTTTTATTCTTTCCTTAGCTTATTCAGTCTTATAAAAACAGTATCAATTTAAAATGACAAAGACCACTGTTAACACCAAAACAAAAAGCTTCCATAAAGCTTTTCTCTTCAGCCTTTTGTTGTCAGGCTTTTTTTTTTTTTAAGTGGGAATGGTTACTGTGTTTTGTTCTTTTGGAAATAGCCACAAAAGTAGACATTTTGAAGTGTGAAGCCATTACCCCATTTCACCACCCATCATTCTCATGGTCAGTCCTGTTAGTACTGTTTTAGCCATACTTCCATTCACTTTCTTTCCCTTTATTATTCTGAAGCAAATCATAGGCATATCATCTATTTCAGTATGTTAACTCTAAAAGATAAAGAAACTCATATTTTAAAACCATAATAAAATTGTTATAACTTTTTTTAAAGGTATATATTCCTTAACATATCAAATACTCAGTGTTCAAATTTATAAACATTTCATAAATGTCAGATTTTTAAAGATTTGTTTTGAATTATGATGCAAATAAAGTTCACATAATTGTGATTGTCTTTAGTTTTATCTGAATGATACAACTATGCAATTTAAAGGTGAGGGGACTTAACTTTTAAATGCAATAAGCCCACAAAAGTTGAATTGCATTGCCCAAGGAAATGAATTGACAATTGTCTGGGAATAGGAAAAAAGCGTAGATGTTTCAAGTTCTTATGGAAATAGGGACAGTGTACAAGCTTATGATGAAAACTTACTTTGCTGGCTGTTCCTTGCAGCCTCACAACAGCAGGTATCTTTCCAGTTGCCTTTTGAGGAATGTTTGCATTGTTTCTCCTTGTGGATCCCAGGGTGTCAGGTTACTAGGATTATGATTAATAGGCCTCATCTAAAAATCTGTTTGCCATCAATTACCAGAATATTTCAGGTAATATTCTGGAATCAGTCTTACGTTCTCTCATATTGCCGTAAAGTAGACAAAAGAGACATTGATGATCAAGACAGGCCTCTGAAGCTTCACCTGGGTTCTAACCACAGTTCTTTGTTAGCTTTTTATTAAAAAATATGGACAATCTCTCATGGATTGTTGTGAGGATTAAATAAGATATTATGTGTTATGATATAAGATCAATTACCAACACATGATTGCTCACAATGTCAGTATGATCAGTTTTTAATCTATGAAAGGGAGTTTTTCTGTTGAGAATAACATTTTTCATATGCCGAGTCAAGATTAAATTGAATTTGGAGGCCAGAAATAGAAACCTGTGAAGAAAATATAGGTATCTTGGGATCCAAGGTCTACTGTATGTCACAGAGTACTGTGCTAGAACCTTTCAGAGCCAGGGGTCCTGGGACCATGATCAGCTAAGTCCGGAATTATGATTAGTGAGAAGGTAGAGCAAAAATGGTATGACATCTAAGAATCACACCAACTACCACTTCTCTCCCTGTCTTTATCTTGGAGTTCTTTCCATGAATCTAAATTCTCTAAGGTTTATTAAGGGATATGAGAGTAGACTCCTCTTCTGTAGACCTTCAGTCCTTCCTTTTCTTTCTTCTTTTTTATTTCCTGTTTTCCTTTTCCTTTCTTCTCTCCATCCCTCCTTTCCCTTCCCTTCCTCTAACTAGGAAATATTAAGGGCTTTCTGTGTATGAGGCCTGATGTACTCTAGCTAATCACTTCAGTTATAAATAAAACATACTTTCCCAACTCATGAATGGTGTAGGCTAGTAACAAGAATGTGATGAGCTTTAAGATATAAGTTTTAAATTTAAGGAATTATAGAAACACTTGGGAGTTGGACTTAATATTATCTATGGGACAGGTAATGCTTCCCTGCATAGACATTAACCAGTAGGATTTTAGGGAATTGTATAGGTAGAAGGAACATTATGTGAGAAGGCCCAGAAGCTACAAGAAGCATGGTATTATTAAGGGAATAAGATTTTCTCTATGACAGGAACAGAATATGAGAGAGTATGAGTAAAGAAAGATAGGGGAAGGTGGGGGATGGACAATGGAAGGTTCTCAAAGCTATAACAAAGAGTTTGAATAAGGAGTAGGATCAGGATTATTCAGTTATTAAAATCCTGATGAGAGCTTGGGACAGACTTTGGAGTCAGGGGGTTACTTTCATTGTTTTAGTTCTTCCTTTCTGGAGTTTCTTTCTTACTCGCCTTTCTTCTAGCTAATTAAAATTCAGATTTAGGCATGTGCCCTACCACTGGGGTCTCAGTCAGTTGACATTAGCTTGAATTTTCATTTGCAGTAGTTTTAAATATATTGCTATTTAAGAAAAGTATTGCAATTATGAAAATGATAAACTTTATAACTAAATGCAATGTTTAGTCACAAGAACATTATTTTAATTGACTTCTGGCCAAATCAGGATTAATATTTTCCATTCAGGTGACTAAATCCGTTATTGACATTAAGTACAATGGTAGCAGCTGCTTTTACTTAACATTTACTTAATACTCCTTTGGACATAACTTTTTGTATTTCCCAAAGAACTAATTAAATTGACTTCTTCAGTAAATCGAAAGATGAATACCATATGTGAAAATTTGCATATTATAATTAATTACAAATGGTACCTTTGTTTTGAACTCATTTTACCATGGCATGGGAAAAATATTTAATTTGAATGTCTAAGAGCTAAAAATACTATTTCTAGGACATAGAGAAAGTAAACTATTGAAAATCATGTGTTTTATATAGCTAATCCAGAATCTCAGATTCTAAGTAGAAAATAACTTTAATATGGGATGGTAATGTAACCAAAGAAGCCTTTTTTAAATGTAGTTTACAAGGAAACATTCTCATCCAGATCATATTTCTTCATTCAGCACACATGTACTGAACACAAACTACATGCCATGCCGTGGTCTCCTGTCTGTTAAATCTCACTTTTCACATTTAGCACTATTCTCTCAATAATATTTTTATTTCTTCACATTCCATATTTTTCCTTGAGATTATTATATGTATATAATAAAATTCAGCTATTGTTTTAAGAGTATGAGACTAGAAATGGCCGTAATTCTCTAGTGTCAAGTTTAAAACTTTCTTTAAAAATAATCTTTTAGCAAAGTTACTTAATTTCCAACCATTACTCGCACCTTCACTGTAAGATTTCTGTTTCTTGGTAGAAAATAATGATAGCAAAACTTTTATCACCATTTACTCTGTGCTAAGTAGTATTCTACATACTTGGCACACTTTAACTCATTTCATTTTTCACAACAAAACTGAAGTAGATGTAGCTTATACATATGTTACAGTAGAGCATAGTGAGACACAGAAACATTAAATAATTTTCATAGGTTTACAGAACTGCTAAGTGGCAGAACCAGGCCGGGCTGTCTTCAGGGCCTGTATTCTTAATCACCACACTTTGCTGAACACATAGCAGTAGTTTCCAATTCTGGCTGTGTACTGGAATCACCTGTGGCCCTATCTCAACCTAGGCCTAGGAATTAGAAGCTCTGAGGGTGGGATCCAGGTATCACTTTTTAAGAAAAGGGGTGACATTAACCACTGTGCTATGTCTTTGGCTCCAGAAGTTTCATTTTCCTCATGTTATTGTTGACAAAAAGATCTCTTTAACTTTTAACCAGTGAATGTTTTTTAATTCTTGAGTTCTTAGAATCTATCCAATATAATTTTTGAAACATCCATTATCTTGTACCTTTGAAATTGAGTTATAGGGAATTCCTCAGATCTGGAATTGACCCATTTCTTTATTCATTCTCTCTTTTTCTGATTGCTTGTGGCTCAACACTTTCTTGCGGCTCAACTAAAAAAAAATTTTTTTTTTTTTTTTGAGGAAGGTCTCTAGTTCTGTCAGTTCCTGAGGAAGGAGTATATACTGTTGCCATTCTGGCTTCTTATGCTTACTATTTGCATGGTGTATCTTTTTTCAGCCTTTTAGACTGTCATGTCTTTGTATTTCAAATGTAATCCTTGTAGATAAAGTTGGGTGTTACTTTTTAAATTCAGTTTGATAATCTTTGCCTTTGGATTTCAATATTTAGTCCATGTAATATAATAACTGACATGGTTTGATTTAGGTCTGCCATTTTCCTGTTTGTTTTCTGTTTGTCCCATCTCTGTTTTGTTCTTCTGTTCCTCCTTTCTGGGGGGAGAGGAGGCCTTTAGGGTTAAAAAATATATATATTTTAGTATCTAATTTTAATTTCTTTATTGAGTTTCCGTTAGTTTTTCTTTGGTGATTACATTATGTATCCTTAGCATAATCTACTTGGAGTTAATAAAATGGAAAAACCCTGTAAGTATAATTTCACTTATGTTTGGTGTCACTTCTTAATAGTGCACATATACTGGCAACTAATTCTCATCTTTATCTGAAAATGTCTATTTCATCTTCATTTTTGAAGGACTTGTTTTTTCAATGAGATAGCCAAATTCTAGGTTCTTTTACCACTTAAAAGATTTCACTGCCAGCAGTGTGCGGTGGCTCACGCCCGTAATCCCAGCACTTTGGGAGACTGAGGCACGTGGGTCACCTGAGGTCAGGAGTTTGAGACCAGCCTGGCCAACATGGTGAAACCCCATCTCTACTAAAAATACAAAATTAGCTGGGTGTGGTGGTGCATGCCTCTAATCCCAGCTGCTCTGGAGGCTGATGCAGGAGAATCGCTTAGAACGTGGGAAGCAGAGGTTGCAGTGAGCTGAGATCGTGCCAGGGCACTCCAGCCTCAGCAAAAGAGGGAGACTCTGTCTCAAAAAAAAAAAAAAAAAAAAAGGATTTCACTGTCATTTGGCTCTTTACGATAGCCATTATTTTTGCTGTTTCCTCTTTGTACTGTTTTTTTTCCTCTCTGCTTTCAGGATTTTATCTTAATCTTTGGTTTTCAGCAGTTGAATCTCATATACCTACCTGTGAATTTCTTTGCATTAATTCTGTTTGGAGGTTTGCTGACCTTGCATCTGTAAGTTTTATTTCCCCAAGTTTGCTGATTGTCAACCCAAATTTCTTCATATTTTATTTTCTTTCCCAGTTTCCATTTTTTATCTGGGACTCCAATGACGTATGTATTAGATTGTTTGTTTTCCCATTGATCACCGCAATGCCTTTCCAGTTGTCTTCACTTTTCTGTAAAGTGAACACAACACATTTTATCATATCTATTGATCTGTCTTCAACTTTACTGACCCTTTCTTTTCCCATCTCTGATCTGCTGTTAAGCCTATCCAGTGAAAATTTAATTTCTGATACTATATTTTTTAGGTCTAGAATTTCCATTGTATTTTTTGTTTTATAATTTCCACTTCTCTGTTGAGATTCCCCCTTCTATTCTTGCATGATGATGATCTTTTAATGTTTAATGCTTAAGACCTTAAACATTTATTAAAATTTGTTTTTAAATGGTTTTTTGATAATCCTAACATCTGGGTCATCTTGAGGTTGGCTTCTACTGACCACTTTTTGTTTTACCATGACTCACATTTTCCTGTTTTGTTAGAGTGGTAACTTTTGAATGTACAGTGGGGCATTGCGGATGATATGTTTAAAACTCTGGGTTCTGTTATCTTCTTCTGGAAAGTGCTGATTTTTGTTCTACCAGGTATTTAAATTACTAACAGATCATCTTGAGCTGTGGAGATTTTGTTTTTTACTTTGTTAGGGAGAAGCTGTTTCAGTTTTGTTCTTGGTCCCAGGGCAACTTCCTTAGTTTAGGACATAGGTTTTTTATCATAGGATGTGGCCCTCTTCCAGTTTTAGTTGAAAGCCCAAAGTGTTTCCCAGGCCATGAAACTGGAATTCAGCTTCCAAACTTTGTTTCCCCTGCAATGAGCAGAAGCTGAAATCTCTGTTCAACTCATTTAGCCTTGTAATGGCTGTTTTCCTTTGGGTTCCCACACATGGGATTTTCTTTCTCAATTTTCAGTTGTTCTGGAAGCAGATAGCTCTGTGTCTTGGAGACTCGAGCTAATAACATTGCAACATTCTGATTGAGTTCTGACCACCCTGCTCCCTCTTAATACCGGGAATTGCCCCTCTGGGTAAAAGTTGTATAAATGTGGGTTTCTGTCTCTTTTTTTCGCTCCCCCAAGGAGTGAATCCATTGCAAATTTTTTCTACTTTTGGCTGTTCTTAATTGCCCACTTTAAATAATTGAGTTTTGTTTTTGTTTTTTTTGAGGCACAGTCTCGCTCTGTTGCCCAGGCGGGAGTGTAGTGGCACAATCTTGGCTCACTGTAACTTCTGTCTCCTGGGTTTGAGCGATTCTCCTATCTCAGCCTCCCAAGTAGCTGGGACTACAGGTGTACACCAACATGCCTGGATAACTTTTGTATTTTTAATAGAGACAGGGTTTCTCCATTTTGGCCAGGCTAGTCTCGAACTCCTGACCACAGGTGATCTGCCTGCCTCTGCCTCCCAAAGTGCTGGGATTGTAGGCATGAGCCACCATGCCCTGCCAATAATTGATTTTTATATTTTGTTAAGTGTTTATCATAGTTATATGCAGGAGAGTTAATCTAATACATGTTCCTTTGTCATTACTATACCTGGAATGCCAGTTCTTTATTTTTATAAAATTTACCTCAGATGGTTAATATGTTTCTGATTATGATCTCATTAGTTCTATTTTATTTCTATTCTTAGATATGAAGAGAAGGCTACTAAAGACTTGGAACGATACAATAGTCAAATGAAGAGAGCCATTGAACAGGAGTCACAAATATCATTAAAAGATGGCAGAAAAAAGATAAAACCCACCAGCACATGGAATTTGGCCCAGAAGCACAAGCTGAAAACCTCATTATCTAATCAACCAAAACTTGATGAACTCTTTCAGTCCCAAATTGAAAAAAGGAGTCAAAATATTAAAATGATACAGATCCCCTTTTCTATGAAAAACTTAAAAATAAATTTTGAGAAACAAAACCAAGTTGACTTAGAAGAGAAGGATGAACCTTGCTTGATCCACAATCTCAGGTTTCCTGATGCATGGCTAATGACATCCAAAACAGAGGTAATGTTATTAAATCCATATAGAGTAGAAGAAGCCCTCCTATTTAAAAGACTTCTTGAGAATCATAAACTTCCTGCGGAGCCACTGGAAAAGCCAATTATGTTAACAGAGAGGTATGATGATGTAATATTTTTTAACTGTAAAAATATTTATTATAATAGTTTATACTAGATTAGAAATTGAAGGTAGAAGGTTGAGAATGTTTCCTAGTAAGGAATAGTGGTTTTTGGGTTTTTTTTTAATCTTTTAAAAATTTGACTTCTAGGCCAGGCACTGTGGCCCACACCTGTAATCCCAGTACCTTGGGAGGCTGAGGCAGGTGGATCACGAGGCCAGGAGTTTGAGACCAGCCCGGCCAACATAGAGAAACCCTGTGTCTACCAAAAATACAAAAATTAGCTGGATGTGGTGGCATGTACCTGTAGTCCCAGCTACTTAGGAGGCTGAGGCAGGAGAATCACTTGAACCTGGGAGGCAGAAACTGCAGTGAGCCAAGATGGCACATTGCACTCCAGCCTGGGTGAAAGAGCGAGACTGTCTCAAAGAAAAAAATTTGATTTCTAATCCTTACTGGAATTGTTTATAAATGATATCAGAATACATAGTTCACTTCTACATTTAATAAATATGAAGTTGATTTCTCTTGTACATTAGTAACTTCTCTGGGGCAATTTTGAAGTTAGATTGTCATGACTTTATTCCATTATGTACTATTGTTTTAACATTTTCAAACACATAATGAAATAGAAGTATACAAAGAATATCTTTATCAGTAATTATCAAGACTGCCACATTTGCTTTGCCTTTCTAGATAGTATATACACATACATTTTCTTTCCTTTGCCAAAGTAGTTTAGAACAATTCCTCTTCCTACATCTTTCCTTACTTCTCTCTCAAAATATGGCTGTTTTCTCACCTGACCACAATACCTTTTTCATACCTTACATAATAATAACTCCTTGGAATTGTTCCTCATTATGTCAAAATGCCTTTTTTTTACAGTTTTTAAAAAATTCTATATTTAATTTGTATCTAAACAAGATCCATGTATTACATTTGGTTATCTTGTTTACATCTCTTAAAAATCATTTTATTATTGTACATACTGAGTCATTTGTTCAGTGGAATGTCCTGTTGTCTCTATCTGTTTGCTTTCTTAGGGTGTTCAGCTTCTTTTTCTCTCCCCCTTGTTTAATTGGAAGTTAGCTTACGAGAACTGAATACATTTAGATTCTACTTCCTGGTGCCTATTTCATAGATTGGCTGTGTGCTTTATACTTCATCACATCAAAAGGCACTGTCACTAGGTTCAGCTAATGATAGCCTGTCTTTCACATGAAAGTTTCCCATCAACCTTTCCATGTAGTGGTGCCATTCATTGATGATTTTTGCCTGAAATAATTTTATTATTGGTTGTAATAACTTTCTTTTCCTATTCTATATGAGCAAATTGCTTTCTGTAAAAATAAATAACCTTGGATGACAAAGCCTGGGGAGACAAAAATAAATTTAAAGATTAAAAAATAATGACTAACTTACTAACATTTCTCTTTTTTAACTTAATATTTCTTTTTCAGTCGAACACACGTAGAAGAGAATCATGACAAAAATAATAAAAACCTGAAATTTAAAAAGATAAGAATTTGTTCACTAGGACACATCATTAGATAACTGTTTCAGAACTTCCAAGAATAAAGCAGAAATCATTTATAAAATATGTTAAAAGTCTTGTTAAAGATACTGCAGTCTTGGAGGAGACAAAAATAAGGACAGAACACAGAAAAACATCTGTTAAGTCTGTCTTTTTAAATAAGGCAACAGCAACCATATTAACCAAAATCCAGTATTTTTCATTGTGTTCTCTTGAGATTGGCTTAGGAAACTGTCAGAGGAAGAATTAGAAAATAGTTCCTTAGGCTACATTCAAACAGTTTAAACACCTGGTGGTGCTTTTTGCTTTCTTCCCTAAAAAAGAGTTAGGGTACATCTGAATTTTTAGACTTGACTGCTTTTCTGAATGGCATTTGTAAACTTCATTGACATTTCAAAAATCTTTTTGTGCTTTTTGAATTAGAGGTTTTTAAAAATATTTTTCTATGTGATATTCTGTTATTCAAAAAACAAATACATTAAAAACTATTATTTTGGGACCATATTGGCCTGAAAATAAATCTTTCTTAATTGAGCCTAAATAGGAATAAAGATTAATTCAAAATAGTTTATTTTTTTCTTCTTTTGGAGTGTGGCATCCCCATCACAGTTAATGATGTAAGTTTTTCAGAACGGAGTCATGGACCAATTTATTCCCACAATGTGACAATATGGACAGGGTAATTATAGGTTGGGCTCAGTTTTCTTGCCAGAGTTCTAATGCTGTTTGTGTAACTCACTTCTGAATGGAATAATTTTGGTATCTATAAAACATAAAGTAAGGGCTCAATAATTACAATGATGGCTAATATTTATTGAACATTTACTATATGATAGGAACTTGGCAAAGTTTAATTGTGGAGCATGCACCATTAATTGCTATACAGTATCATAATCATTACCACGACCACCATCCCTACTGTCTCTCAGATGAATTTTTAGGACATTAGTTAGATGAAACAGAGTACATGTAAAATATAACCAAAGCTCTCTTCTCTGTAATATCAGCTCTTACAGCCAATGACTAATAGATCCTGACCAAGCCTAAAACCAATATGCAAGGTTGATTTGTACCCTAGATGATCTTTGGCTTCCTCAGAATTCTTCACCACTCAGAATCATTTCATATGCCACCTTTGGCAAACATGCCATACCTGCAGTAGACTGAAAGAAGCTCTCCCAACCTCTAAATTGATTAATATATAAGTTCCTAGAAGAAAGAGATATATGTTTATCTTTTTGTTACAGAAGAAACTTGGAATAGCAATTGAAAATTTGGCAGGATGGACCACCTAACTTGACTATTATTGTATCTGTTTTGAATGGATAAAATGGAATTATTTTTAAAGTTTTCATTTGTATTATATTTAGAGAGAGCCATTTTTAAAATTTCACATTGATTTGTAACATTCTAGAAGACAGATTGTCTTCTTTCTGTTCCTCCTTTCTGTATACTGTGTGCAGTAGATATCAACAGAAATGTAAAAAGTGGTTTCTCATAGGGCTACTTATATACCTTTGTATTTTGGTTAATGATAACACTTGTCAAAAGGCCCTTGGATTAACTTTTTCCCATAAACCCTCTTATTTTGTGTATTTAATAAGTTAAAGAGCCATAATTTCTTTTGCAGTCTTTTTAATGGATCTCATTATTTAGACGTTTTATATAAAATGACAGCAGATGACCAGAGATTCAGTGGATCAACTTACCTGTCTGATCCTCGTCTTACAGCAAATGGTTTCAAGATAAAATTGATACCAGGTATGATAGTATGGTTCACTATTTTCTTTTGTGCTCAGTATGGAAATTCATTGGGTGGATTTAAAAAAAAAGAGAATCCGTCTGGCTAGAGACTTCAGTTTTCCTGGCTGGCCCCTTCTCTGCTCTTTTGTAGTTTTCATACTCAACTGCCTTCTGCCCTACCTTCTTTTACTTTCTCTTCATCTGGTATCAAAGGGTTACAGTGGAACCATGAGGAAGGACTCCACTGTCTTCCTTCTGCCTCTAAACTTGTCATGCCCAAAGTATAGAAAAACAGAGTTCAACCAAAACAATGTTTGAAGATTTTTAAAGGAATGTTTTACTGAGATACGAAAATAAGTTAAAAGAATATACAAGAGCCATGGAGCTGGGTATATAAAGAAAATACGTTGGGGTCCCAAACATAAACTAATTTTACTTGATTTTTGTGGTTTTAAGGATACCTAACCTAAACTTCTTACCTGTCACCTCAATTCTATTAGTCCAAATCCCAGCACTACCATTTAAAAACAATGTGTTTTGGGGCAAGTCAGCTGGCCACACTGTTTTTATTGATAACAACTAAAAATTACTGAATTATTATGTACAGGGCTCTATTCTAAGTATTAAATGCATTAATTTAATCTCCCTAATATCCCTGTAAAGTAGGTTCTATTGCTGTCCCCATTTTACAGATGGAAAAATTGAGGCATAAGAAGTTAAGTTTGCTCAAAGGGACACAGTTATTGGTAGAACCAGGATTTGAACCTAGGCAATCTGCCTTTAGAGCCTAGCTATTAACTCATTTATTATATTGCCTTCCTGTCAAAATTTAGATATTTACTTCATGAAGTATTTGTGAGCATTAACCAAGGTAACAGTTAAGTCAGTGAGCATGGTACTTGGCAATGGAAGATGCCCACATAGTCTCTTTTCTTACCATCCTTCAGCCCCCCTTTAGCAGGCTTGCTGTCATTTCTTTTATTCTTCCTAGAAATATTTCTTCCTCAGGGTCCATGGCATCTTAAAATTTATGTGAAGTGAATTTACTTGAAGCAAGGGATAGGTGGGTGTGTTTGTTTTATTGACTTAATCTGTTTTTCTAATTAACTATATGGCGTTGTTGGCAAGTACCAGTTTTTTCATGAAAGATATTAAACAGGCTGGGCATGTTGGCTCACGCCTGTAATCCCAGCACTTGGGAGGCTGAGGTGGGTGGATCATCTGAGGTCAGGGGTTCAAGACTCACCTGGCCAATGTGGCGAAACCCTGTCTCTACTAAAAAATACAAAAATCAGCCAGGCATGATGGCAAGCACCTATGATCCCAGCTACTCAGGAGGCTGAGGCAGGAGAATCGCTTGAACCCAAGAGGCGGAGGTCACAGTGAGCCAAGATCATGCCACTGCATGCCAGCCTGGGCAACAGAGTGAGACTCTGTCAAAAAAAAAAAAAAAAGATGTTAAACAGCAGGTTGTTATTGTTGTTTTAAGGATAACTATTCTTTCTTACATCCCACTCAATTCCAAAAGCATATTTATTTTTGAGCTACCCAGTAAGTTTATATCTGACAGATGCTTTCAGCTCTTAGCTTTTAGAAAGTATTTTTAAAATCTTATTGAATGCCTGATACTTTCAATAGTATCAAAGATGCAAAAATGATTAAGTCACCTGCAAACTGACTTTATTTGATTGGAATTAACTTTACTTAGATTATCATCAGCATTATTTCCCTTGTCAATAACAGAGCAAGTTAAAGACACTTACGTTTTCTTTCTTCATTTCTTTGTTTTTTCATTTTTAAAAAATAAGTTGTATTTTCTTAACAATTCTATCTTGTGAGAGTATTCTTTACACTAACTTTGAGTCAACAGTTTGCCTGTAGTCACAATACATTTTTGGATAAGGATAAAAGCATTTGAAAGAGAAGGAATACATCTGGCCTTGAGAGAGAAGATTCTCAGTGTGACCCTAAGAACTTTACATGCTAATGGGAATAGCTTTCTGTCCTGCATAAATCAGAATTCCATATTTTAAGAAGTGAAAACTTGTCAAACCACTTACTCATTTGATATATTTTCCCTGAAAATTGGTAAGCATTTCACAGTATTTTATGGAAAGTTTTCAAAGGTTATTGTTACATAGTTCCAAATGTCTCTAACTTTTCCATATCTGAATTTTGCAAACACAGAAGTTAAAATATTGCTCAATTTCTTTGTTTGTTGCCAGATACTTCTTACCCATTTCCACTAATAATTCTGTGAAACGTGTATAATTTTCCAGAGCAAATGTAGTTAGTATTAGACTTTTCATTCTAATCATACTAAAAGATTTAGGACTACCAATAGTGAAAAGTCACTTAGACTGATATTTTTGGAAATTTTCATATCTATAGGTAAAAGAGATGTAAACTAGAATATTCTGCCACTACTTCTTTGCCTATCCACACACAGTTTTGAGTTCCATTCACGTTCCCCCTGTTGCTCAAACTCACTTTGTCTCCACTATTAGTCCATTTGTGTTGCTATAAAGGAATAGCTGAGACTGTAAGGAATGACCGCAAGCAGCCTACTTTATAAAGAAAAGAAGTTTATTTGGCTCATGGTTCTGCAAGC
Source organism: Aotus nancymaae (assembly GCF_030222135.1). Lineage (NCBI taxonomy): Eukaryota > Metazoa > Chordata > Mammalia > Primates > Aotidae > Aotus > Aotus nancymaae. The sequence goes on along the minus strand of NW_026988419.1, from coordinate 43,229,380 downwards.
TGTACACGAAGCATAGTGCCAGCATCTGCTTTCCTTTTACATTTTAGTTCCAAGTTTAAGTCATTTCTTTGCTGCCATATCTGATGGTAGCCATGCCACTTCTTGAACGATTTGCTGCTTAGAAATTTCTTTCACTAAATAGCGAAATGAAATAGTGATGGCCTAGGTCATCACTCTTAAGTTCAAACTTCCACAGATCCTAAGGGAAGAGGTATCCAATCTTTTGACTTCCCTGGGCCACACTGGAAAAATTGTCTTGGGCCACATGTAAAATACACTAACACTAACAGTAGCTCACAAGCTTTTAAAAATTTACAAAAAAACTCTCATAATGTTTTAAGAAAATTTACAAATTTGTGTTGGGCCACATTCAAAGCCGTTCTGGGCCATATGTGGCCCATTGGACAAGCTTGCCCTAGGGCATGGATACAGTGCAGCCAGATCCTTTCTGGGACATAAAAAGGGTGACATTTACTCCAGTGCCTAGTAAATTCCTAAATATCATCTGAGACTTTATCAGCCTTTTCACTGTCCGTATCAGCATTTTAGTCACAACCATTTAACCAGTTTCTAAGAAGTTCCAGACTTTCCCTTATCTTCCTGTCATCTTCTGAGCTCTCAAACTCTTTCAGCCTCTGCTCTTACCCAGCCCCAAAACCACTTCTACATCTTCAGTTATCTTTATAGCAGTGCCCCACTCCTCAGTACTAATTTTTTGTGTTAGTTCGTTTGTGTTGCTATAAAAGAATACCTAAGACTAGGTAATGTATAAAGAAATGAGGTTTATTTGGCTCATGGTTCTGCAAGCTGTACATGAAGCATAGTGCTAGCATCTGCTTCTGGTAAGGTTCTCAGAAAGCTTACATTCATGGCAGAAGGGGACGAAGAGCCAGCATGTCACATGGCGAAAGAGGGAGCAAGAGAGAGATGCCAGGCTCTTTTAAACAACCAGCTCTGTGTGAACTACCACAGAGACCTCACTCATTACCATGGGGATGGCACCAAGCCATTCATGGTGGATCTGCCCCCATGACCCAAGCACCTCCCACTAGGCGCACTTCTAATAGTAGAGGTCACATTTCGACATGAGATTTGGAAAGGACACACATCTAAACCATATCATCTTCCTTCATTGAACTCTGTATCTCATCCTGTAATGCTTGATAATACAGTATTGTATATTATTCTCCAGTTGTTCTCTGGGATAAATGTTAGGATACTGTCTCTGTAGTCTGCCACCATTGCACCTGCCATCCAGGTCAAGGATCTAGTCTGAAATTGGGAACAGGTAAGGGATTGGATTATTGAAGTCTCAGGATTTGTAACTCTTCAAGTTATATCACGTGTCTTTTTTTAAATTAATCCATTGATAGCTACTACTTATCCAAGATTGGACTGTCCCTTTTCCTTTAATTCCAGGTAGCATTATGTAGACTTTATGAAAGAACACTGTTACACAGATACAGCCAAAGAAGACAAATCTTTGCTATTTTCAAAAAACATACATTCTAAAGCCAAATCTGATGGTTTGAAATATGTGCTGTTATGGATATGTACCCAGTTTTACATCCAATCCTGTAGCTAGTTTTTAGTTTTATTTTTTGAGACAGAGTCTTGCTCTGTCGCCCAGGCTGGAGTGCAGTGGCACAATCTCAGCTCACTGCAACCTCTGCTTTCTGAATTAAGTGATCCTCCCATCTCAGCCTCCCAAGTAGCTGGGACTACAGGAACGTACCACCACACCCAGCTAATTTTTTTTTATATTTTTGGTAGAGACGGGGTCTCACCATGTTGGCCAGGCTAGTCTCAAACTCCTGATGTGATTGGCCTGCCTTGGCCTCCCAAAGTGTTGGGATTGCAGATGTGAGCCACTGTGCCCAGTCATTTAGTTTTTTTTTTTTTTTTTTTTTTTTTTTTGAGATGGAGTTTTTTTTTTGAGATGGAGTTTCGCTCTTGTTACCCAGGCTGGAGTGCAATGGCGCGATCTCGGCTCACCGCAACCTCCGCCTCCTGGGTTCAGGCAATTCTCCTGCCTCAGCCTCCTGAGTAGCTGGGATTACAGGCACGCGCCACCATGCCCAGCTAATTTTTTGTATTTTTAGTAGAGACGGAGTTTCACCATGTTGACCAGGATGGTCTCGATCTCTTGACCTCATGATCCACCCGCCTTGGCCTCCCAAAGTGCTGGGATTACAGGTGTGAGCCACCGCACCCGGCCTCTCATTTAGTTTTATTTTAATCACTAAGAGTAATTTAAGTAACAGTTAACATGTCAGTTTTATACATTGTCCTGGTAAAATATTTTGAACAACATTAGTATTTTCTTCTAATTAGTAATATGTTAATGTTACTGTGTGACTTTTTATAATTTGTAAGTTAAAATCACAGAAATAATTCAGGCCTTTAGATATTAAAATGGTACGGTAGAATTTGAAGAGCAGCAGTTGTTAAAACACTTAAACCGGTTTTATTTTAATAAATATCATGGGACTCCATTTTCTCTCCAAAGCAAGAAATGATCTAAACCAGTGTAAGGAACAGAACAGCAATAACTGGGATTAAGTTAAATTATATAAAGCACATGTGGTGTCAGTGAGCACTTATGACTCAATGTGAAATCCTATGGGAAATTACTATTTGTTCTCCAACTAAGGAACAAAACTTTGTCCTGACTGTATTAAAATCTAATGAGGGTTCACTAAATTGTTTTAACAGCAATTTTTGTTTTTAATGGACATGTTCTGGAATATAAACTTAACTATGTGGGTTTTTTTCTTTCAGGAGTTTCAGTTACTGAAAATTACATGGAAATAGAAGGAATGGCTAATTGTCTCCCATTCTATGGAGTAGCAGATTTAAAAGAAATTCTTGATGCTATCTTAAACAAAAATGCAAAGGAAGTTTATGAATGTAGACCTCGCAAAGTCTTAAGTTATTTAGAGGTATGCATTATTTTATACCTATGTTATTATATACAGGGATCCCAACTCCTGGCCATGCCTGTTAGGAACCAGGCAACATAGCAGGAGGTGAACGACCTGCCAGTGGGCATCACCACCTGAGCTCCGCCTCTTGTCAGATCAGTGGCAACACTAGATTCTATAGGAGCACAAACCCAATTGTGAAGTATGCATGCGAGGGATCTAGGTTGTGCACATCTTGTGAAACAGTTTCCTGAAACCATCCCCACTTGCCATCTGTGGAAAAACTGTCTTCCACGAAACCGGTCCCTGGTGCCGAAAGCTTGGGGACCACTGCTAATTCTATATATAGAGGTATTATAGATTGACTAGACTTTAAGATACGTATTTCTTAAAATAGTAAATTATTTCCAAATAGTAAAATATTTTCTGTTAGTTTTATTACGTATTTGCAAGAAGAACACTATTAAAAAAACACTTCATTAAAAGTTTTCCATCATAGACTGATTGTGGTAAACTCTATCATGAATTCTTACCATAACATTTCTTGGGTACATGAAGAAAAACCTTATGAATGAGATGTTTTGCAGTGAAGTTCTTTTTTAAAAAAAAAAATTTATGAATAATCCCCTTAGAAGGGATTCAAAGTAATTCTGCCTTTATAGCATATAGTTGTCTAAAAAGTATTGTAATATAATTCTAAGTCCTGATCTCATGAAGAGCAATAGAAGGGAAGGAAAGTGAAAGATCTGAATTGTTGAATAAGTGGAAATTTTCATTTTTGTGACAGTATTCATCATAAATGAGAAATGTAACAGTGGGTTAAAAAAAGGATTAAGGAAGGTTATAAACTTTAAAATGTCTAAGTATGAGATAGTAGCAGGAAGACAATAATGTTTGCATCTATATCTATATTTTGTTGTAGATATCCCTCAAGATTGACTGGTATTATTTAAAATACAAATCTGAATTCTAATTAAGTTTTTCTCCCTTTTTAAAAATGAGCCATTTTTGTTTACAGTTGATAGTGTGCCTGCTGTATTCTGAAGGTCAGACTTCCTTAACAGAAAAGTCTGCTTGTTACCCCTTCTGAAGTATGTATTCAGTAATGTTCTGTGAATCCTTTAGGACCTTTGTCCCATGGGAATTCCCAGCCTTTTGTGGAGGTAGCTTAACATTGATAGTTTCTAGAGATGTCAAGGGAATATACTCTTGTGAAAGAGTTAGTATGAACTTAAAAGTTGAGGGAGTCGTGGGTAGTGTTTTGTGTACTGAAGAACCCTGTGGGGAGAAATAAGATTTCAGAAATAACAGAAAAAAGGTAATTGGGACTGGTTTTAAATATTTGTTTGCTAATACTTTACCTTTCAGTATATTAAGGCAATAGTGGTACAAGTGTTAAGAAAAATGGCCTGGAAAAAAAGGAGAGAACTTAAACCACAGGGATGCTTCTATTCAAGGTCAATAAGATGAATCAGAGAGAAAGATAGGAAAGTGAAAGGAGAACCAAGAGAGGGGTGGATATAAAAGTCAAGGAAGGAACAAATTTTAAACATAAGCAGTATCACGTTCTGTATAGAAGACCATCAGATATGGCTGCTAGATGGAAGTGATAACATTGAAGAGAACCATAATGGCAAAGTACAATTGTCCTTCTGTAAACTCGGGATTGGTTCCAGCACCACCTGTGGATACTAAAATCCAAGCATACTCAAGTCCTGCAGTCAGCCCTGCAGAACCCACATTTACAAAAAGTTGGTCCTCCGTCTGTATGGATTTTGCATCCCATGATACTGTATTTTCTATCACAGTTGGGGTTGGAAAAAAAAATCCATGTATAAGTGGACCCACACAATTAAAACCAGTGTTATTCAAGGGTCTGCTGTAGTAGGAATAGAAGACATTTGCCAGTGGTTAAAGAGTGGAGCAGTAGTGGGAAGGTAGGCAGCAAGTCACATGATAGTGAAAGGAAGGAAAGAGTATGTTTGGCATGTTTGTATTGAATTGGTGTAAAACTGACAATAAAAAATTGCAGAGGAGGCCAGGTGCAGTGGCTTATGCCTGTAATCCCAGCACTTTGGGACACTGAGGTGGGCAAATCACCTGAGATCAGTCGTTTGAGACTAGTCTGGTCAAATGGTAAAACCCCATCTCTGCCAAAAATTAGCCAGGCATGTGGTGCGCACCTGTAATCCCAGCTACTCAGGAGGCCGAGTGAGGCAGGAGAATTACTTGAACCCAGGAGGTGGAAATTGCAGTGAGCTGAGGACACACACTGCAACACCAGCCTGGGCAATAGAGTGACACTCTGTCTCAAAAAAAAAAAAAAAAAATTGCAGAGGAAATGTTTCCAAAAAGGCAAGAGAGAAGATAGGATATGAATGTGAGGTTTAGAAAGTAGAAACTCTGAATCAAGGGCGGAAAAATGAAAATATTTGTATGTAAACTTAAAAAAAATTTTCTTAATCATTAGAACCTGTGGAATTTTAGGTGAACTTGAGAGACGTCATGCTGATACGTGTGGTGAAAGAGTAGAAGTTACCTGCTGAGAGTGGAGGGGTTGTGGGAAGGCATTTGTAATTTTAGTACAGTAACAAAGATCTGAAAATAAGAGCTGTAGGTTACTTAGAGAGGAATAAGATTTCCAGGTGTCATTGAGGGCTCATAAAAGTTAACATTTGTGTTGGGTCCAGCCAGAACAGTTTTATGACTCTCAACCATGCTCAGAATTTGTCCAAGGGTAGAGATTAGCAAGTTAGATATGGTGGAAGAACAAGAGGTAAGTGAGTGAAGGAAACTTGAACACATATATAAGAAACTGTGTTAGACCCTAGACGGGTATAAAGATAAATTAGATTCTAGTAAGAATGTAAAAAGAGTGCAGGTTGCTAAAGCTAGCATCCTTAATATCTTACTCACTATTCCTACCTTTAAGGAAAGATGACACAAGGGTGCTAGTAGGTCAGGAGAATAAGGAGGGATTGGCAAGATTAAAGGTCAGAGTGAAGAAAAACATGTTTAGTTGAAATAAAGGAATAGGATGGTTGGAAAGAAGAGGGGTGAGTTGTTAAAGAGAATATTAGGACTCAAGATCTTTGAAGTACAGCAGTTTTTAAAAATCTTAAAAGAAGCCAGCTTTGCTAACACTATCTTATCCCCAGACCCACAGTTTTCCTTACCTCAGAAAACAGCATCACCATACCAAAAATATGGACATGATCGTTGATTCTGCATCCCTCATAACCAATCCATCAGGGAGTCTTCTTGACTCTACCTCCAGCTCATGCCAGGAATCTTTATACCCCTCCTCCCTCTCAGTTACCATGACACTAGTCAAAACCTCTCACCAGGACTGCAGTGGCTGCCTGCAAGACTCCTTGCTGCTTTTCTTAACCTGCCTACCTCAAACCACCTGCCTCAACCCACAGCAGTCAGAGTGATTGTTTTAAAATGTGAAACAAATTTCAGGTTTTTGCTTAGATGCTCTCTGGTTACTTGCCTATTCATTCAGATCAAAACACCAATTTCTTACCCTGTCCTAGAGGGTGATCTAGCCTCTGCCTAATTTCCTTTTCTTGTTTTTCTTTTTTAACAACTATGTTGCACCCACACTAAACATTTGGTTCTTTCTGTTCTGTCTGCCTGAGATGCTTTTCTTTCCCCATGATCTTTGCATCAAGGTTTCTTATTTATTTATTTTGAGAAAAGGTCTTGCTCAAAAGCTAGAATGCAGTAGCATGATCACAGCTCACTGCAGTCTTGACCTTCAGGCTCAAGTGATCCTCCTGCCTCGACCTCCTGTGTAGCTGGGACTACAGGCATATGCCACCATGCCCAGCTTTTTTTTTTTTTTTTTTCATACAGACTGGGTCTCACTGTGTTTTCCAGGCTAGTCTCAAACTCTTAGTCTCAAGCAATTCTCCTGTCTTCATCTCCCTAAGTGTTGAGATTACAGACCTGAGTCACCCCACACCCAGCCTGGTTCCATATTTAAATTCAGGCTTAAAGCCATCTCCTCAAGTAATCTTTTTCCATCTCTACAATCACTCTATCATGTGGCCCAGTTTAATTTTGTGCATTATTTTTTGGCTAAAATGTTCTGTCTTATGTCTGTTTTCTGTTTCTCTGCACTAGAATGTAAATTTCACAAGAGCAGGAGTCTTGTTTTTCGGTTCACCACTACATCCTTAGAGCTGACAATATAGTTGATGCTTAACAAATATTTGTTGTGTGAATTCATAATAAGATGAAAATAATCAATATTCTGTCTTCCTTCTTGCCAGGATAATATGTTTTCTGCTTCAGGGTATATCATGGTAAAATGTGTGACTTTCCTTTTGGACAGGGAGAAGCAGTGCGTCTATCCAGACAATTACCCATGTACTTATCAAAAGAGGACATCCAAGACATTATCTACAGAATGAAGCACCAGTTTGGAAATGAAATTAAAGGATGTGTTCATGGTCGTCCATTTTTTCATCATTTAACCTATCTTCCAGAAACTACATGATTAAATATGTTTAAGAAGATTAGTTACCATTGAAATTGGTTCTTTCATAAAACAGTATGAGTCCGGTTTTAAATTATCTTTGTATTATGCATCATATGGTTATTTTTTAAATGAGGATTCACTGACTTGTTTGTATATTGAAAAAAGTTCCAAGTATTGTGGAAAGCATAAATAAACTAATATAAACTATTCATTGTATTCTCAAGAACCAGCCATCATAATACTTAGGAGTTATAGTCTCAGAATTGGAAAATAGGTAGTATTCCCGGTGGTTGATTTACTAGGTCAGCTCTGTGCAGGGAGAAATCAAACATCACACATGCTAGCGTATCTGATAAACAGTGTCAATATTTCTTAAACTATAATGGAGAGAGTGGGAGAAAATGAAAAAATGAAGTTCAGAGGAAGGAGAAAACACCAGAAATCTTTCCATTAACCTCCATTTAGGGAGTAACAGATTAGATGTTGCTCTTTGTTATTTGGTAATTATTGGATTTGGGGGTCAATATTTGTCAGAGAACATTGGAAGAACTAGATTTTTAACAAAATTTAGGTGATTTTGTTGTTGTTGTTTTGAGACGGAGTCTCGCTCTTGTCACGCAGCCAGGAGTGCAGTGGCATGATTTTGGCTCACTGCAACCTCCACCTCCCAGCGATTCTCCTGCCTCAGCCTCCCAAGTAACTGGGATTACAGCCGCCCACCACCATGCCTGGCTAATTTCATATTTTTAGTAGAGATGGGGTTTCACCATGTTGGCCAGGCTGGTCTCACTCCTGACCTTAGGTGATCCCCCCACCACGGCCTCCCAAAGTGCTGGGATTACAGGTATGAGCCACGCCAGGCCATTAGGTGAAAATTATTTATTGTACATATGCCCCTTCCAAAAACCGGGTCCCACAGTGCACCAAAATACCTTTACAAAAAGTTGAAACCTGATTTTTAATGAGTATATTTGTTGTGCAAAGTAAGATATGTTATACTGGATACGATGTCTCCACACACACACCATCTCCCATAATTCTCAAAGATCATCTTTAAATTCCTAAGATCCTTGTGTTAAGAAGTACAAATTGTGAAACCTGGATTCTGCCTTTTCTTCTGGCAACATCATCCTGTTTTGCATGACCCAAAATCCTGCTTCCCCCAACTCTCCATTATCCCTTTTATAAATGTGGAGAGCTTACTTGGAATGATCATTTTAAATAACTGGGTAAACTGAGGGAAGAGAGGCTATCAAAAGATGAAATTTGCATCATACATTCACACTCGCCCTAAGTAAAACGACTCATTTTTTAGCCAATATAGTCTGTATTGGTCCTACAACTATCTTGTAGACGAAGAAACTCATTTTTTCCTACCAGTTCTGAATTGTGCCAAAGCAGGTTGGTAGGAATGGCAGTAGGTATTTACCACCTATTTGCTAGATAGGTTAAGCACTTACCTTGGATGATCTCATTTAATGTTCACAATGAATTTAAAATTGTAGGTACTGTTGAGATTTTAATCCCAGAGCTCCTGTTCTTAACCACCGTTATGCTGCCTGCCATGAGAAATGGGCCCTAAAGAGTTACTTGGGTCAACAAAGCATAGGTAGTTGGGGACTATTAAACACGTCCTGACACTACTTTAACGAATGCTGGAGTAAATCAACCTTGGGGTGCAACTTTTTTTTTTTTTTTTTTTTTTGGTAACAGTCTAGCTTTGTCACCCATGCTAGAGTGCAGTGAGGCGATCTCGGCTCACTGCAACCTCTGCCTCCCAGCTTCAAGCGATTCTCCTGCATCAGCCTCCCGAGTAACTGGGATTACAGGAGTCCGCCACCACGTTCCGCTAATTTTTGTATTTTTAGTAGAGATGGAGTTTCACGATGTTGGACAGGCTGGTCTGGAACTCATGACCTCAAGCGATTCGCCCTTCTCAGCCTCCCAAAATGCGGTAATTACAGGCGCCAGGAACAGCACCTGGCCACGTTTTTCTAACAGTGACTGGAGTAGCAGCTGGTCGTCAATCAGCTGCTTTTTCCAGAACAGGAATGGGCTTCAGGTGAGGGTCTAGCGTCGCCCCACGGACCAATCTTGGTTCACGAGGCCGAGGGCAGCCCAGCAATCACGCGGAAGCCCAGCAATCACCCGCAGCGCTCCCATCCTCCACAGGTCTTTGCAACAGCCCCAGCACCACCCGCGGGACGAAGTGGCTGGAGCTGGGGGCGGCCACGGGGAATCGCTGGTTCCCAGGATGTAGGTAAGAGCCGCTGCGGGCTGAGAGGCTTACCCGGAATTAAGCGCGAGGCGAGGAGATCCGAAGGAAAAGGAAAGCCTCACTCCAAGTTACCCATTTGCCTCTTTAGTCTGGGTTGCTAGAGCCCTTGGCCTGGGAGAAGGACTCTTAAGATGTGAGTTCCAAAGGGCTCTTTAGACCCAATTGTGTTGCTTAGGATCCCAGCCTTGGCTATAGCTACAGGGCTGACCCAAAGCCATATGGAAGTGAGGCTTTCAGGACCCTCTTGGATGGACTCTTTTTTTTTTTGCTTGCCTGCAGAACTGATTTTGATAGTGTTCTCTTTTTTTCCTTTTTAAAATTTTATTGTTATACTTTAAGTTCTGGGGTACATATGCAGAACGTGCAGGTTTGTTACATAGGTATACACGTGCCATGGTGGTTTGCTGCATCCATCACCCCGTCATCTACATTAGGTATTTCTCCTAATGCTATCCCTCTCCTAGCCCCCTACCCCCTGCTATCCTTCCCCTAGCCACCATCCTGAAGGCCCCGGTGTCTGATGTTCACCTCCCTGTGTCCATGTGTTCTCATTGTTCAACACCCACTTACAAGTGAGAACATGTGGTGTTTGGTTTTCTGCTCTTGTGTCAGTTTGCTGAAAATGATGGTTTCCAGCTTCATCCATGTTGCTGCAAGGGACATGAACTCATTTTTTATGGCTGCATAGTATTCCATATTTTCTTTATCCAGTCTGTCATTGATGGGCATTTGGGTTGGTTCCAAGTCTTTGCTATTGTGAACAGTGCTGCTATGAACATATGTGTGCATGTGTCTTTATAAGAGAATGATTTATAATCCTCTGGGTATATACCCAGTAATGGGATTGCTGGGTCAAATAATATTTCTATTTCTGGATCCTTGAGGAATCACCACGCTGTCTTCCACAATGGTTGAACTAATATACACTCCCACCAACAGTGTAAAAGCATTCCTATTTCTCCACATTGGATGGACATTTTGCTGGGAAGGTAGCCATCTATGGTCCAGGCAGGCCTAGGAGGTTTTAGATATTTAACATACTGAAAAATATGAGGCCTGTATTCAGATGAATGGATTTTTGTTACTTTCATTGGCTACAGATTCTCTGTGATTTTATCCAGATTTTGTGGCTCAAGTTGTAGGAATTGCAACCCAACCCAGCACAGCCTGTATTTCTCAACTAAAAATGTAAATAGGAGCTATTTTTCCCTTTCCAAATTATTACCTGTTCCATTTTCATCTTATGTTTGTCCTAGGACAGCCTTTTTTTTTTTTTTTTTTTTTTTAGGGCAGGAGGGAGCAGGAGTCACTAAATAAACTTGGGCTTGGATCTACACTGAAAATCAAAAATAGATTTAATTCTTGTAAACCAAAAAGCATCTGAGGTAGGTCTCAATAAATTTAGAAGTTTGTTTTGTCAAAATTAAGGACATACCCAGGAGACAGGTCTGTGTGCTTTTCTCCAAAGATGATTTTGAGGGCTTCAATATTTAATGGGGAGAGAGAGGAGATTATGGTCACATTACTAAATCCACACGTTGCGGGAGAAAAGGAGCAGGTAAAGGAATGGTCAGTGTATTGTATGACACTCAGTAATTTCACAGTTTACATAAGATAAGGTGAACATAGAGTAGCTGCTATGGAAATGTTTAACCTTTTATTTGTAGCTATCTGCTTAGGAACAAAGGAAGGGCAGTTTCTTGGATGACTCAGCTTTCAGCTTAATTTTTTCCTTTTGGTGTAGTGAATTGGGTCCCAAGTTTTTATTTTTGTTTACACTCTTTACAGTACTTAATTAACACAAAGGAAATAATACATTTGGGGATCCCAAATGTTGACCACTAACTTAACCAAAGTTACCAGGCAAATTAAGATACCAATAATGGTACTAAAGTATTTAAATGACTAGACTTGTTCTTGGAATGGAGCATTTCGGGCAAGTCAATGTTCATGGATTTATAGTGGCTAAAAATAACCTTGATATGCACGAACTCATTTTACAGATGAGAAAATAGAAGCCCAAAGTGATTACATAACATACGTGAGCACACACAGCTGTATCTAGTGCTCTACTAGTTCTACTTTAAATGTTTATATTACCATAAACAAAGGAAGGTAAGTAGTGGAAAAAAATCAAATTTTGCTGCAAAGCCAAATAAAAAATGAGTTGAGATTGTCACCTACTTTCTCCTTTTACAAGCATAAATAATCAAGAGTTAACTATTAACCTTGTAAAAGGAAAATAAATCTTAGGGCTCCTAAATCACTAAGCTAAAGGGAAAAGTCAAGGTGGGAACTACTTAAGACCAACCTGCCTCCCATTCTGTTCAGAGTCACCCCTCTGCTCACTGAGATAAATGCTTATCTGATTAGCCTCTCCTTTGGAGAGGCTATTAGGAGTTATTAGGAGAAGCTCCCAAATTATTAGGCAAGCTCATTTTTAGCAGGTTGTGACGTCTCGTGTCCTATGAAAAGAAAATAAGGGGAGCAAGGCAGAAAAACAATAAATAAAAGAACAATCCTGGAAAATCTATATAGGCTGCATTACTCTGAAGTCCATACATCAGTAGGCAGATATGAAAGTGGCTTATGTAGGTAAATAGGTTGCTGTTATTTTCTTCTGAAGTTTAATTTGTTTAGCTTCACTTTGCAGGGCTTTACGAAAGCACAGCTTAGTTTTCAGTGACTTCAAATTAAGAAAAATGGGGGAAAAGAAGGAAAAAAATGGAAAACATTATTTTGCAGGCTTATAGCCCAGAAAAAATAAATTCAGTCCAAACTCTAGAAAATAATAAAAATTGAAAAACATTAGGCCATACTAGAATCTAACAACAGGTGTACTATAGTTTTCGAAACATAATTTTTCTCCAGTTTCCCATTTTATTAAAGACAAATCACAGTAGAACTGATTCATTTTATTATACTTGTCCTGATTATTTGTATACAGTGCAGCAAGAATAATGATTTGTTTTTACATAGGATTTTAAATTGACTTTGATGGAATTTTATTCCATGGAAGGAATCTCTCAGATAAAAAGTTTTTTAAAGCTAAGCCTAGCCATGGATTTGTATCATCAAACACCTATGAGTTGGGTGAATTCCTCTCTGAGGTTCCAAGGTAAACTTGGGGCTCCTGGGCCTGTCAGAAAGTGGCATTCATTCTAAATTAACTGAGACCTGTCGCAGATTTTCAGGGTTCACAGCTTTATTCTAGAACTTTCATTTAATCTCAGCTAAACTTTGTAAGTTTTATTTTTAAAGCCTTCTTCACTGTTTCCAGTAATAACTAGTATGAACCCAAAAGTATCTGAGAACAGATCTCAATCAATTTAGAAAGTTTATTTTGCCTAGGTTAAGGACTTGCTCATGACATAGCCTCAGAAGGTTCTTACAACATGTGCCCAAAAGTGGTCAGGGCACAGCTTGCTTTTATACATTTTAGGGAGACATGAGACATCAATCAATAGGCATAAGATGTACATTGGTTCAGTCCAGAAAGGCAGGACAACCCCAAGCAAGGGGCTTCCAGGTCAAGGTAGATAAGAGACAAAAGGTTGCATTATTTTGAGTCCTTGATCAGCCTTTCCTTGAATATGCAACTTAGTCTGGCTCAGTGAATCTCCATTTTTATATAAGCAGTAGGGCAGAGGAAGCAATCAGGTATTTGTCTCAGGTGAGCAGAGGGATGACTTTCTGTCTGACACCTGTTAGGATAAGCTATCAGTTTACATTGCCAGGGTGAAATTCAACAGAACTGTTTTAGGGTAAAGATCTTGAGGCCCACAAGGAATTTCCTTGTGGGCAAAATATGAGGGAGGTTTGTAGCTTTTAAAAATCTTTGTAGCTATCTTATTTAGGAATAAAAGGGGAGGCAGGTTTGTCTGATGTATTATAGTTCTCAGCTTGACTTTTTCCTTGGCTTATTTTTGGGGTCCCAAGATTTATTTTTCTTTCACACTAGCAACACACTATTGGACTCTCATAACTGCTCTCTGAGGTTTTCTCTGCTTACTTGATTTTTGGTCACAATTTTTATTCCTCCTTAAAACACTACAAATTAATGTAGAGATATTTTCACTGGCTTTTAAAAATTCTGTCCCAGTGGTTATCAACCTTGAGCATACATCAGAAACACCTGGAGGTTCTTATTAAGTACTGATTGTTAGACACCATGTCCACAATTCCTAATCTTGAGGGTCTGGGGTGGGACTGAAAATTTCATTTCTAGCAAGTTCCAAGATGATGCTAACGCTACTTGTTGGGGAGCCACACAGGGAGAACCACTGCCCTATCTCATGTATCAAAATTCCCCTAACAATCTCAAGTTCATTTCTATAAGCCCATATTTCTTACTGACTTTTACTAAAATCTGCCAGACAAAAAACAAACCAAGACTTAGAAGATCTCAACCTGACTATGCTGTTCTAGACATCCATTTCTTCCTCTCTGAAATTAAGCAGCTGAACTTGATCTACAAGTACACAGTCATTTCTAACATTCTGTTATTTTGCTTCTTCCTGGTTTGTTTTTTTTTTGATTGTCAGCAGCAGGATTTGGAACGACCTCTTTTCCATTACTTATGTCTACTATTAAACATATTTAAATGCCTCTGAACTAGCTCACTTTTTCATAAAATCTTTTAAACTAAAGGGGTGAGGAGCAGACTTCTTCCACCTTGTGTTAGTTGGACATGAAATTGCTGTATCAAACTCCTTCATTTCTATCTCCTTAGTTATAGCTACATTTCTTAGTTTATTCAGTGATATTTATTATAACATTCAGTACTACTTAACAGAATATAGAGAGAAGACATTCCTTGCCGTCTAGAGGAAGCAAAATAAGCAACATAATATAAATGTTATGATGAGATTATGTAGTATTGTTAATCTATATGGGTCTGCTGCACCCTCTTGAAAACCAACCTAAAGTTTCTAGTTGTTCCTTAAATTAAATAGTTTTTTAATTTATAAAGAATGTAAATATTCAAATATAATTCTCTACTTAACATTTACACGCAGATGCCTAATAAGATGAAGTAATGACTGGTAATTTAAAGTGATTTTTAATGTTGAACTTATTTGATATTTAAAAACTTTCTTATAGATATTTTAATTAAATTTAGTAATTTAGATGATAGAAATGAATGATGAATTAAGAAACAGACAAGAAATTGTGAATGGATTGAACATTTTTATGGGAAAAAATATGTTTTTATATTATTTCTTTTAAAAAAGGCATTTTTGTTTTTAAACTGGCTTTCATTTGATCTTGAGACACTGGTAAATTACAGCAATTTAACTTGCAAGACAGTGATGCTGTACTGCCAAAAATATATTTTAAGTAATTCGCTAATAGTAATAGCCAAAAAAATTTCTATATTTTTACATGTAACTTACTAATTATGTATGATCCTTGTTATCTATTTCGAAGTTATTTGCATTCTTTTTTGGTCTTTTCTCCTTAGTTGTCTCAGTCAATAACTGTTGTAGAATAAACACTTCCCTGTATACATAGCAATAATTCTTGATCCCAGATGAAAACAAGATTCCCAGCCACACATACACATTCAGGTCTTAAATAACAAAGATGTTATTGAAGCAGTACAGTTTTAGCTGTTTTCCCCCTTAAAAAACGAAATAAAATGTACAATCCTCTGTCCCTTAAGTTGAAAGGAGAGTACCTCATGTTTTGTAGGTTTCTTTATTATGAGTTTGAGGATACTGTTTATGCTAGTATATGAGTATGGCACTTCTCCCACTTTAATGTGCATGTGAATCTCTCTGGGCTTCTCTGATTGGGTAGGTCTGGGGTAGAGTCTGATATTCTGCATTTCTGGCAAGTTCCCTGGTGATGCCGATGCTGCTAGTTCAGGAATTACACTTGGATTAACACGAGTGCACATAATCCTGTGGCCAAGTGCCAGAGTCTTGAAATAGAATACAGATAGATTTTTAATGCAAAGATATACTAAAAATAATCAGATTAATGAATCTGTTTATGGCTCTCTATTCTCTTTGGGAAGTCGTTTCTCATGGGACATCATTCTCTATTTAGAAAATCAGATTTATATATCTCAAAAATGTTATGAGGTAGCTGGATCTGCCATCATTTCTTTCTTTATTGTACACATAGGCATTTCCCCATGAAAAGGTGGGAACTGTTCCTCTGCTCCTTCGAATCTGGGCTAGTTTATGATTACTTTGCCCGTTAGATTATAACAGAAGTGACGCTATACAACTTCCAAGACTAAGTCATAGAAACCTTGCAGCCTTCCTGGCTATCTTGAAATGGTTGCTATGGGGAAGCCAGTCACCTTGTAGGAAGACAGTCTACCCTGAGTCTGCCATTGTATAAAAAGTACAAGCTAGACAGACAAAGAGGCTATGTAGAAAAAGATGCTTGATTAGTTCTCAGGTGTTATAGTCATCTCAGCTCTGGTGCCAGACATTGAGTAAAGATGTCTTCGGGTAACTTCACTCTCAGCTGTCATCTGATTACAACTGTATCAGGTAGCTCAAGTGAGAACCACCTAGCTGAGCTCTTTGACCCCCAAAACCAAGAAATAAAAATTGCTAAACCATTAAATTTTGTGGTGATTTGTTTTGAAGCAAAAGATGAACAGAACACTTACATTATGCTAACTTGAGTTTTATTACTGAAATGTCTTTTTGGTCTTCCAGAAAATGATCAGTATAGGGATTGCAGATTCATCTGAAATTTTCATACAAATAATAATATGGTCCTGGTTTTTATGTAAATATGTAGCATTTTGTTTTTTAAATTAAAATGTTTGAGTATTAATTTTTTATTTTATTTATTTATTTGAGATGGAATTTCACTCCTGTCACCCAGGCTGGAGTGCAATACCTAATCTTGGCTCACTGCAACTTCTGTCTCCTGGGTTCAAGCGATCACTTGCCTGAGCCTCCCCAGTAGGTGGGATTACAGGTGCCTGCCACCACCACTAGCTAATTTTTTGTATTTTCAGTGGAGACGGGGTTTCACCACGTTGACCAGGCTGGTCTTAAACTTCTGACCTCAGTTGATCCCCCTGCCTCGTCCTCTCAGAGTGCTGGGATTAAAGGCATAAACCACTGTGCCCAGTCTAAATGTTCTAGTATTAATTTATATATGAGTCATTTCTTATGATGCCTTGGAGATTAGGGATATCAGTGTTTTTGAAACTTCTTTATAGATCGAATTTTTTGCTTTGTCACATAATCACATAATCACTTTGTCACATAATCATTTTTTGCTTTGTCACATTCTCACCTATCCAGGTAATCAAACTATGAGTGAGAAAGCAATTAATATTCTTTATTGAACATTAGCTTTTCTTTTAGCTTTGATTAATGCCATGTTTTGTCTAGATATTGCTCCTCATGGTAGTTTCTTAAGGCACTCTCCTTTGAGCATTACTTCTTTCGTAAGAACGATTTAGTACAGTTTATGAACTTATTTATGTACTCAGTATTTACCAAACATCTGTTATAAACATCCTGGAAGATTGAAAACATAGAGTAATTCAAAATTAAAACATAATCTATCCTCAAGAAGATTTTGGTCTTAAGTGAGAAAGGTCCATAAATAGCCATAATAAACCAATGATAAATCAGAGGAATAGAAATGCAGGAGAGGATCAGAATAAATCAAAGTCACATCAGTAAGGTGATCAGCTTCATGAAGAAAAGTGCATTTGAGTTCAGCAATGAGGGCTGGGAAGGTTTTCTTATTTGTTTTTTAATTAGAAGTGAAAGAAGGCATTCTAGACATAGGGAACAAAAGGATAGAGGCAGTAGGGGTGAAACATTCAGAACTGTGCCTTAGCAAAGGTTACTATGGCAGCAAGGTGTGCGGGAGAAACTCAAGTCCAGTTAGAGGCCTGTTGCAGTAGTTAGAGCACACACACAAAAAAATGCATGAATTAAGGTGATGGCCCTGGAAACTGGAGGGAAGAAAAGAGACAAGTGGAGATAAATGCAACAGGACTTGTGCTTGCTTTCTCTTTTTTAATTGCTTTTTTAAAAATTATGCTTTAAGTTCTGGGATACATGTGCAGAGCGTGCAGGTTTGTTAAATAGGTATACACGTGCCATGGTGGTTTGCTGCACCCATCAACCAGTCACCTATGTTAGGTATTTTTCCTTATGCTATCCCTCCCCTAGCCCCCTACACCCTGACAGGCCCCAGTGTGTGATGTTCTCCTCCCTGTGCGCATGTGTTCTCACTATTTGCTCCCACTTGTGAGAGAGAATGTGTGGTGTTTGGTTTTCTGTTCCTGTGTTAGTTTGCTGAGAATGATGGTTTCCACCTTTATCCATGTCACTGCAAAGGGCATGAACTCATTCATTTTTATGGCTGCATAATATTCCATGGTTTATATGTGCAACCTTTTCTTTATACAGTCTATTTTTGATGGGCATTTAGGTTGGTTTCAAGTCTTTGCTATTGTGAGCAGTGCTGCAATAAACATACATGTGCATGTGTCTTTGTAGTAGAATGATTTTTAATCCTTTGGGTGTATACCCAGTAATGGGATTGCTGGGTAAAATGGTATTTCTGGATCTAGGTCCTTAAGGAATCACCACACTGTCTTCCACAATGGTTGAACTAATTTTCACTCCCACCAACAGCGTAAAAGCATTTTCAATTTCTCCACATCCTCTCCAGCATCTGTTGCTTCCTGACATTTTAATGGCTGCCATTCTAACTGGCATGAGATGGTATCTCATTGTGGTTTTGATTTGTTTTTTTCTAATGACCAATGATGATGAGCATTTTTTCATGTTTGTTGATCGCATAAATATCTTCTTTTAAGAAATGTCTGTTCATATCCCTTGCCCACTTTTTGATGGGGTTGTTTTTTTCTTGTAAATTTGTTTAAGTTCCTTGTAGATTCTGGATATTAATCCTTTGACAGATGGTTAGGTTGCAAAAATTTTCTCCCATTCTGTAGGTTGCTTGTTCACTCTGATGGTAGTTTCTTTTGCTGTGCAGAAGCTTTTTAGTTTAATTAGATCCCATTTGTCAATTTTGCCTTTTTTTGCCATTGCTTTTGGTGTTTTAGTCATGAAGTTTTTGCCTATGCCTATGTCCTGAATGGTATTGTCTGGGTATTTTTCTAGGGTTTTTATGGTTTTAGGTCTTATGTTTAAGTCTTTAATCCATCTTGAGTTAATTTGCATATAAGGTGTAAGGAAGGGATCCAGTTTCAGCTTTCTGCACATGGCTAGCCAGTTTTCCCAACACGATTTTTTAAATAGGAAATTATTGCCCCATTGCTTGTTTTTGTCATGTTTGTCAATGATCAGATGGTTGTAGATGTGTGGCATTACTTCTGTTCTGTTCCATTGGTCTATTTATCTGTTTTGGTACCAGTACCATGCTGTTTTTGGTTACTGTAGCCTTGTAGTATAGTTTAAAGTCAGGTAGCATGATGCCTCAGCTTTGTTCTTTTTGCTTAGGATTGTCCTGGGTATATGGACTCTTTTTTGGTTCCATATGAAATTTAAAGTAATTTTTTCTAAATCTGTGAAGAAAGTCAATGGTACCTTGTTGGGGATAGCACTGAATCTATAAATTACTTTGGGCAGTATGGCCATTTTCACAATATTGATTCTTCCTATCCATGAGCATGGAATGTTTTTCCATTTGTTTGTGTCCTCTCTTATTTCCTTGAGCAGTGGTTTGTAGTTCTCCTTGAAGAGATCTTTCACATCCTCTGTTAGTTGTATTCCTAGGTATTTTATTCTCTTTGTAGCAATTGTGAAGTTGCATTGGGAGTTCGCTCATGATTTCGCTCTCTTTAAGTCTGTTATTGGTGTATAGGAATGCTTGTGATTTTTGCACATTGATTTTGTATCCTGAGACTTTGCTGAAGTTGCTTATCAGCTTAAGGCTATTTGGGGCTGAGACGATGGGGTTTTCTAGATATACAATCATGTCATCTGCAAATAGAGACAATTTGACTTCCTCTCTTCCTATGTGAATACCATTTATTTCTTTTTCTTGCCTGATTTCCCTGGCCAGAACTTCCAATACTATGTTGACTAGGAGTGGTGAGACAGGGCATCCTTGTCTTGTGCCAATTTTCAAAGGAAATGCTTCCAGCTTTTGCCCATTCAGTATTATATTGGCTGTTGGTTTGTCATAAATAGCTCTTACTATTTTGAGATATGTTTCATCAATACCTAGTTTATTGAGAGTTTTTAGCATGAAGGGCTGTTGAATTTTGTCGAAGGGCTTCTCTGCATCTATTGAGATAATCACATGTTTTTTGTCTTTGGTTCTGTTTATGTGGTGGATTATGTTTATAGACTTGCATATGTTGAACCAGCCTTGCATCCCAGGGATGAAGCCAGCTTGATTGTGGCAGATAAGCTTTTTGATGAGCTGCTGGATTTCGTTTGCCGGTATTTTGTTGAGGATTTTCACATTAATGTTCATCAGGGATATTGGCCTGAAATTTCCTTTTTTTTGTTGTGTCTTTGCCAGGTTGTGGTGTCAGGATGATGCTGGTCTAAATGAGTTAAGGAGGAATCCCTCTTTTTCTATTATTTGGAATAGTTTCAGAAGAAATGGTACCAGTTCCTCTTTGTACTTTTGGTAGAATTTGGCTATGAATCCATCTGGTCCTGGGCTTTTTTTGGTTGATAGGCTATTAATTACTGCCTCAGTTTCAGACCTTGTTATTGGTCTATTCAGGAATTTGACTTCTTCCTGCTGTAGACTTGGGAGTGTGTATGTGTCCAGGAATTTATCCATTTCTTCTAGATTTTCTAGTTTATTTGCATAAAGGTGTTTATAATATTATCTGATGGTAGTTTGTATTTCTATGGAATCAGTGGTGATATCCTTTTTTTTTTTATGGTGTCTATTTGATTCTTCTCTCTTTTCTTTATTAGACTGGATAGTGGTCTATATATATTGTTAATCTTTCAAAAAATAGCTCCTGGATTCATTGATTTCTTGAAGGGTTTTTTGTGTCTCTATCTCTTTCAGTACTGCTCTGATCTTAGTTATTTCTTATCTTCTACTAGCTTTTGATTTTATTTGCTCTTGCTTCTCAAGTTCTTTTAATTGTTATGTTAGGGTGTCGATTTTAGATCTTTTCTGCTTTCTCCTGCGGGCATTTTGTGCTATAAATTTCCATCTAAACACTGCTTTAGCTGTGTCCCAGAGATTTTGGTATTTTGTGTCTTTGTTCTCATTGGTTTCAAAGAATTTATTTATTTCTGCCTTAATTTCGTTATTTACCCAGTAGTCATTCAGGAGCAGGTTTTTCAGTTTCCATGTAGTTGTGCAGTTTTGAGTGAGTTTCTTAATCCTGAGGTCTAATTTGATTGCACTGTGGTCTGACAGACTGTTGTGATTTCTGTTCTTTTGCATTTGCTGAGGAGTGTTTTACTTCCAATTATTTGGTCAATTTTAGAATAAAGGTGATGTGGTGCTAAGAAGAATGTATGTTCTGTTGATTTGGGGTGGAGAGTTCTGTAGACCTTGTTCCAGAGCTGTGTGCAAGTCCTGAATATCTTTGTTAATTTTCTGTCTCGTTGATCTGTCTAATATTTACAATGGAGGGTTAAAGTCTTCCACTATTATTGTGTAGGAGTTGAAGTCTCTTTGTAGGTCTCTAAGAACTTGCTTTTTAAATCTGGGTGCTCCTTCTTTGTCTTTTTTGATCTTTGTTGGTTTAAAGTCTGTTTTATCAGAGACTAGAATTACAACCCCTGATTTTTTTTTTCTTTTCATTTGCTTGATAAATATTCCTTCATCCCTTTATTTTGAGCCTATGTATGTCTTTGCATGTGAGATGGGGATCCTGATATAGCACAATGATGGGTCTTGACAGTTTATCCAATTTGCCAGTCTATATCTTTTAATTGGGACATTTAGCTCATTTAGATTTAAGGTTAATATTGTTATGTGTGAATTTGATCCTTCCTTTAGATGCTAAGGGGTTATTTTGCCCATTAGTTAATGCAATTTCTTCATAGTGTTAATGGTCTTTACAATTTGGTATGTTTTTGCAGTGGCTGGTACCGATTTTTCCTTTCTATATGTAGTGCTTCCTTCAAGAGCTCTAGTAAGGCAGGCCTGGTGGTGACAAAAATCTCTCAGCATTTGCTTCTGTGTAAAGGACTTTATTTCTCCTTTGCTTATGAAGCTTAGTTTGGATGGATATGAAATTCTGGGTTGAAAATTCTTTAAGAATGTTGAACATTGGCTCCCACTCTCTTCTTGCTTCTAGGGTTTCTGCAGAAAGATCCACTGTTAGTCTGATGGACTTCCCTTTGTGGGTAACCCAACCTTTCTCTCTGGCTGCCCTTAACATTTTTTTCCTTATTTCAACCTTGGTGAATCTGACAATTATGTGTCTTGAGGTTGCTCTTCTCGAGGAGTATCTTTGTGGTGTTCTCTGTATTTCCTGAATTAGAATTTGGCCTGTCTTGCTATGTTGGGGAAATTCTCCTGGATAATATCCTGAAGAGTGTTTTCCAACTTGATTCCATTCTCCCCATCACTTTCAGGTACACCAATCAAATGTAGGTTTGGTCTTTTCTCATATTTCCATATTTCTTGGAGGCTTTGTTTGTTCCTTTTCATACTTTTTTCTCTAACCTTGTCTTTAAACTTTATTTCATTAAGTTAATCTTCAATCTCTCATATCCTTTCTTCCACTTGATCCATTTGGCTATTGATACTTGTGTACGCTTCACAAAGTTCTGTGTTTTTTAGCTGTGTTTTTTGTTCTGTGCTTTTCAGCTATGTTTTTTGTGCTGTTCTTTTCAGCTCCATAAGGTCGTTTATGTTCTTCTCTAAACTGGTTACTCTAGTTAGCAATTCCTCTAACCTTTATTCCAGGTTCTTAGCTTCCTTGCTTTGGGTTAGAACATGCTCCTTTAGCTCGGAGGAGTTTGTTATTACCCGCCTTCTGAAACCTAGTTCTGTCAGTTCATCAAACTCATTCTCCTTCTGGTTTTGTTATCTTGCTGGTGAGGAGTTGTGATCCTTTGGAGGAGAAGAGGTGTTTAGGTTTTTGGAATTTTCAGCCTTTTTGTGCTGGTTTTTCCTCATCTTCATGGATTTATCTACCTTTGGCCTTTGATGTTGGTGACCTTCGGATGGGATTTCTGTATGGATGTCCTTTCTGTTGATGTTGATGCTATTTCTTTCTGTTTGTTAGTTTTACTTCTAACAGTCAGGTCCCTCTGCAGCAAGTCTGCTGGAGTTTGCTGGAGGTCCATTCCAGACCCCGTTTGCCTGGATATTACCAGTGGAGACTACAGAACAGCAAATATTGTTGCCTGTTCCTTCCTCTGGAAGCTTCGTCCCAGAGGGGTACCCACCAGATGCCACCTGGAGCTCTTCTGTATAAGGTGTCTCTTGGCCCCTCCTGGGAGGTATCTCCAAGTCAGGAGGCACAGGGTCAGAGACCCACTTGAGAAGACAGTCTGGAGAGCTGTGCTGGGAGATCCACTGCTCTCTTCAGAGCCAGCCGGCAGGAATGTTTAAGTCTGCCAAAGCTGCACCCACAGCAACCCCTTCCCCTAGGGAGATGGGAGTTTTGTCTGTAATCCCCTGACTGGGGCTGCTGCCTTTCTTTCAGAGATGCCCTGCCCAGAGACAAGGAATCTAGAGAGGAAGTCTAGCTACAGTGGCTTGCCAAGCTATGGTGGGCTCTGCCTAGTTTGAACTTCCCAGCACTTTGTTTACACTGTGAGGTGAAAACCACCTACTCAAGCCTCGGTAATGGTGGATGCCCTTACCCCCGTCAAGCTTGAGTGTCCCAGGTCAACTTCAGACTGCTGTGCTGGCAGTGAGAATTTCAAGCCAGTGCATCTTAGCTTGCTGGGCTCCATGGGGGTGGGATCCACTGAGCTAGACCACTTAGCTCCCTGGCTTCAGTCCCCTGTTCAAGGGAGCGAAGGGTTCTGTCTCACTGATGTTCCAGGTCCACTGGGTTATGAAAATAACTCCTGAAGCTAGCTTGGTGTCTGCCTAAATGGCCTCCCAGTTTTGTGCTTGAAACCCCGGGCCCTGGCGGCTTAGGCACCCAAGGAAATCTCCTGGTCTGTGAGTTGTGAAGACTGTGGGAAAAGCAGTCTTTGCATCTGGGCCAGAGTGCACCATTCCTGAAGACACAGTCCCTCATGGCTTCCCTTGGCTAGGGGAGAGAGTTACCCAAGCCCTTGCACTTCCCAGGTAAGGCAACACCCCACCCTGCTTCAGCTGCCCCTCCATGGGCTGCACCCACTTTCTAATTAGTCCCAATGAGATTGCAGGGTACCTCAACTGGAAATGCAATCACCTGCCTTCTGCATTGATTTTGCTTGGAGCTGCAGACTGGAGCTATTCCTATTTGGCCATCTTGCCAGCCACCCTTGTGGTTGCTTTTGAATGTACAACTGGCCCTCCCTAAACATGGGTTCTGCATTCGTAAGTCCAATTAACTGCAAATGAAAACTTTTGGGGAAAAAATGCAATAAAAAATAACAATACAACAATAAAAAATCCAAATAAAAAATTAAGTATAAAAACTATTTACATAGCTTACATTGTAATAGGCATTATAATTAATCTAGAAATGACTTAAACTATATGGGAGTATGTACATATGTTATATGCAAATACTATGCCATTTATTTTATTTTTTGAGACAGAGTCTTGCTCTGTCACCAGGCTGGAGTACAGTGGCGTGATCTTGGCTCACTGTAACCACTGCCTCCCAGGTTCAAGTGATTCTCCTGCTTCAGCCTCTTGAGTAACTGGGACTACAGGTGTATAGTAGTCTCAGCTCATTTTTTTGTATTTTAGTAGAGACCGGGTTTCACCGTGTTAGCCAGGATGGTCTCGATCTCCTGAACTTGTGATCTGCCCACCTCAGCCTCCTAAAGTTCTAGCATTACAGGTGTGAGTCACCGTGCCCAGCTGCCATTTTATTATAAAGGACTTTAGCATCTGTGGGTTTTGGTATCTGGTATGTGGACTGGTCCTAGAACCAATCCCCTGGGCATACCAAGAGATGACTATATATATGTATTTTCAAGGTATCATAGGCATTGCAGGTGACTCAATTTTCATTTCTCTGCATAAATTATACTACCATTAGTATAATGGTAGTATAATTATGGCCACATTATACAGATGGACACTGGTGGAAGGGTCTGGGTTCAATAAAAACAATTATCTCTGAAAATCAGTTTGTCAAATATATATCCTTTGTACATTAGGTAATAGACCAAGAATGTCTTTAGATGCTGCTTTTAAAAATAAAAATTAGTGTAACATTCATGTCTTAGAAGAACAGAATGAATACTTCTAATATCAGATACTTATACACAGAATCTTTGAAAGATGATGAACTTTGCCGCTAAAGTGTAGATCAAAATAATTTTCTTTATAGCACATTTATGAAGTAATATTCAGTTTAATCTCCCCGATCTTCTACCCCTTTCTCATAGAATGGATATCTGAAGTTATTTTTCTATTTTACTTATATCTTCCACAGGTAGAATTGACATCTACCTCTTTTGGGCATCCTCAAATAAAATCTTGTTTATTACTGAATTAGAAACAAGAACTAAATCTCACTGAGCTCACTAAGTTGCAATAATGCTTGAAACTACCTAATCAATTTTAGACTTGTTTCTTCTCTGATCACCTCATCTGATCTCTCTCTTCTCATGACCATATCAGACAATTAAATTTTATTTATATAATTCTGCTTCTACTTTTAGTTTTCCTCTTATATAGTATTACATAATATTGTTATTTGTTATTATATTATCATTAGAATATATAATATTAAATATATAGAAAAATAAAATATAGAAAAGTTAATATATCATTATGTTATGTAAACAATATAATGTTTCTTATGTTTGAAATAAGTCTCATTTTCTTAATGTGGAAGCTTTTTATGTCTTTTCTTAACATACCTCTCATAATATCTTATTTCAAATATCAGGAAAGATTTGCACTTGTGATTTATATTTTCAAAATTTAAAGGCCATACTTAAAAACCTTCTTAACTAAAAAGTGCCAATTAAAATTTAGAAAATTTAGAATCAAATATAAAATATTGAATATTAAACATTCATATTAAATATTTAAAACATCTCAGTACTGAATTCTAGTCAATTAAAAGAACAACACTAATGAAAGAAAAAAAGACAAATAAAAAGGTGACTTGAACACTATTTACAACAAAAAAATGCAATTGGTTACAATTAATGAAGAAATAAAATGAGATCACAACCATTAACACAGAAGGAAATATTCAAATGAAAGAGCAAAGGAGAGAGAAAGTGGAAGAAAACATTCTGAGTAGAGAGGAAGAAAGGAAGTGAAAAGGAAGATCACCACCAAAGTTCTTCCCCCATTTTCTCCTCCACTAACATTTTATATGGTTCTACACTAGTATGTAATCCTAATGCCTGGCTACTCCAGCTGGCCAAAATCTCCTATTTTTATTTTTAACACTGAAGTAACTCTTATACCCTAGCACTTGTGTTTACCATTCAGTCAGTGCTTATATTAAAGCCAGTAAGTATTGTGATTTTTCTTATATTGCTTCACTTCTGTTTATCTTTATTGCCTAGCATGAAGCCTAACCCAGAAGGCAATCTATTAATATTTGTATATTTGAATAAAACATTTTATTTAGCTCTGTTTTTCTCCAGTTCCAACTCTGAAGGTATTAATGTACCAATGCTGGTCTTAATCCCCACACTCTCCAAAGGAGAAGCATCATGGGAAATAGGATTAATGTTTTATTTGGGACCAAATCTTGAGGGGACTTGAATTCATCAGGCTAAAGGTTTTCAACATTGGAAAGAGCAACTAAATGTTTTTGAATAGGAAGGTAACACAATCAGAGCCATACAGTTTAAAAGCAAGTTTAAGATGAATCAGAATGAATAAGAAGAGAAGTGGGAGATCATTTCAGAAAATCATAGTGCTATGCCAATTAGGCGATCATTAAAAAATCAGGAGACAACACATGCTGAAGAGGATGTGGAGAAATAGGAATGCTTTTCC
Source organism: Aotus nancymaae (assembly GCF_030222135.1). Taxonomy (NCBI): domain Eukaryota; kingdom Metazoa; phylum Chordata; class Mammalia; order Primates; family Aotidae; genus Aotus; species Aotus nancymaae. The sequence goes on along the minus strand of NW_026988419.1, from coordinate 43,202,646 downwards.
ACTGTTGGTGGGAGTGTAAATTAATTTAACCATTGTGGAAGACAGTGTGGCAATCTTCAGTGATCTAGAAACAGAAATACCGTTTGATCCAGCAATCCCATTACTGGGTATATACCCAGAGGATTATAAATCATTCTCTTATAAAGGCACATGTACACATATGTTCATAGCGGCACTGTTCACAATAGCAAAGACTTGGAATCAACCCAAATGCCCATCAATGATAGACTGTATAAAGAAAATGTGGCACATATACACCATGGAATACTATGTAGGCATAAAAAAAATGAGTTCATGTCCCTTGCAGCGACACGGATGAAGCTGGAAACCATCATTCTCAGCAAACTGACACAAGAACAGAAAACCAAACACCACATGTTCTCACTCATAAGTAGGTGTTGAACAATAAGAACACAGGGACACAGGGAGGGGAACATCACACACTGGGGCCTGGGGGGTGGGGGGATAGGAGAGGAATAGCAGGGGGTGGGAGGATTGGGGAGGGATAGCATTAGGAGAAATACCTAATGTAGATGACGGGGTGATGGATGCAGCAAACCACTACCATGGCACATGTATACCTATGTAACAAACCTGCACAGTCTGCACATGTACCCCAGAACTTAAATAAATAAAATGAAGAAAATCATAGTGCTATTACCCAGGTATGGTGGCACACTTCTGTAGTCCCAGCTACTCCGGAGGCTGGGGTACAAGAATCACTTGAACTCAGGAGGCAGAGATTGCAGTGAGCCAAGATCATGCCAATGCAGTCCTGCCTGGGCAACAGAGCAAGACCCTGTCTAAAAAAAAAAAAAGAAAGAAAAAAAATCATACTGTTAGAATTTCATTTATGTTATGTCTGTTTTAGTCATCTTACATTCATTGTGTTCTTTCAATATATTAATAGAAGAAGTTTCTTTAGAAGAACTTGAAAAATAATTTGACTTTCTTGAGGTATACAAATATATTATTTCTAAACTTAAATTCAATCATAGTAAAATTTTAAAGCATATATATTTTTTCAGTTTTCTAGTTCTGATATTTGCCAGTAAAATGTGTTAGTGACTTTGGAGGATGACAAAGATGGAACTTAACAAGAATGTTGAGTTTATGCCATACATAGACAAAAAGATGCTTTAAATTTGTTTAATTTTATCTTGATTTTCATAACAGCAAATATTCTTTTATTTGTCTAGGGAAAAATGTACATTTTGTTATCTTTCTTTGTGTATTAGGATGATGTTGGTCTCATAAAATGAGTTAGGGAGGATTCCTTCTTTTTGTATTGTTTGGAATAGTTTCAGAAGGAATAGTACCAGCTCCTCTTTGTACGTCTGGTAGAATTCAGCTGTGAACCTATCTGGTCCTGGACTTTTTTTGGTTGGTAGGCTACTAATTGCTGCCTCAACTTCAGACCTTGTTATTGGTCTATTCAGGGATTCAACTTCTTCCTGGTTTAGCCTTGGGAGGGTGTAAGTGTCCAGGAATTTATCAATTTCTTCTAGATTTACTGGATTATGTGCACAGAGGTGTTTGTAGTAATCTCTGATGGTAGTTTCTATTTCTGTGGCATTGGTGGTGATATCCTCTTTATCATTTTTTGTTGCATCTGATTCTTTTCTCTTTTTTATTAGTTTGACTAGCAGTGTATCTATTGTGTTGATCTTTTCAAAAAACTAGCTCCTGGATTTATTGATTTTTTGAAGGGTTTTTTGGTGTCTCTATCTCCTTCAGTTCTGCTCTGATCTTAGTTGTTTCTTGTCTTCTGCTAGCTTTTGGATTTGTTTGATCTTGCTCCTCTAGTTCTTTTTATTGTAATGTTAAGGTGTTGATTTTAGATCTTTCCTTGCTTCTCACGTGGGCATTTAGTGCTATAAATTTCCCTCTCGACACTGCTTTAAATGTGTCCCAGAGATTGTAGTACATTGTGTCTTTGTTATCATTGGTTTCAAAAAAACATCTTTATTTCTGCTTTTATTTCATTATTTATGCAGTATCGTTCAGGAGCAGGTTGTTTGGCTTCCATGTAGTCGTGTGATTTTGAATGAGTTTCTTAATCCTGAATTCTAATTTGATTGCACTGTGGTCTGAGAGACTGTTATGATTTCCGTTCTTTTGAATTTGCTGAGGAGTGATTTACTTCCAAATATGTGGTTAATTTTAGAGTAAGTGCGATGTGGTGCTGAGAAGAGTGTATATTCTGTGGATTTGGGGTGGAGAGTTCTGTAGATGTCTATTAGGTCGGCTTGGTCCAAATCTGAGTTCAAGTGCTGGGATTACAGGCATGAGCCACTGTGTCCAGCCCTATATAGTTACTTCTTAAGATTACTTTGCTGCATCAAATACGTTTTGACATGTTGTGTTTTCATTTTTATTTATCTTAAGATACTTTCTGATTTTCTTTTGATATCTTCTTTGACCCTTTGGTTGTTCAGGAGCATGTAGTTTAATGTCCACATATTTGGGAATTTCAAAATATTTTTTCTTGGTTATCGATTTCTAGTTTCATACCACTGTGGTTGGTAAATATATTTGATATGAACTTCAGTCTCCTTGAATTTGATAAAACTTGTGTTGTGGCCTAACATATTATCTGTCCTAAAGAGTATTTCACGTGCACGTTGGAAGAATGTGTATTGTGTTGCTATTGGACGGAATGTTTTGTGTATATCTCTTAGGTCTAATTGGTCTACAGTGTAGTCCAAGTCCAGTGTTTCCTTATTGACTTTCTGTCTGGATGACCTGTCTAGTCTTAAAGTGGGGTATTGAATTCTCTCGCCACTATTGTATTGCTGTCTATCTCTTCCTTCAGATTCATTAATATTTGCTTTATATATTTACATGATCCAATGTTGGGTGCATATATATTTACAGTTGTTATAGTATCCTGATGAATAGACCCTTTTATCATTATATAATTATCATCTTTGTCTCCTTTTACAATTTTTTATTTCAAGTCTATTTTGTCTGAGAGTAGAATAGTCACACTGCTTTCTTTTTGTTACTATTTGCGTGTAATATCTTTTCTTCATCTCTTTGCTTTCAGTCTCTGTGTGTTCTCAAAGCTAGAGCAAGTCTCTTATAGGCAGCTTATAGTTGGGTCTTTAAAACAAATTCATTCAGTCACTCCATATTTTTTGATTGGATAACCTAATTTATTTACATTCAAGGTAAATTATTGATAAAGACTTACTGTTTATCTTGTTAATTATTTTCCAGCTGTTTTGTAGATTCTTTGCTTCTTTCTCTCTCTCTCGCTATCTTCCTTTGTGATTTGTTGATTTTTTGTAGTGGTTTGCTTTGATTCATTTCTCTGTATCTTTTTGGTATCTATCGTAGGCTTTTGCCTTGTGGTTACAATGAGGCTTACATGAAACATGTTATATTTGTAATAATCTATTTTAAGCTGATAACTTTCATTGCGTACAAATGCACTATGCTTTTACTTCTTCACCCCAACATTTTATGTTTTGGATGTCATAGTTTACACCTTTTTATATTACAAATCTATTAGCAAGTTATTGTAGTTATATTTACCTTCAATATTTTTATATTTTAACATTTCTGAATTGTTTTTATTCTTAGGCAAGGAAGTCAGCACTGATATGGTAACCTGTAATATTTACTGTATAAAACATTTGAATAGTTATTTTTATTAATGATCATTTGTATGTTTCTTATATGCATCAACCACTTTAATGAATAACTGCTAGTTTCAATAGTGATAATTATGTGTCAAGGTATTTTTTATAAGCATAAAACTGATTTCTGTAACACAGGTCACATGGCTATAATAAAGAAATATGCTTTGTTTTAATTTATGGTAGGATAGGCTTCATATATATATAAGGTCTTGTGTTATTGAATATATTCTAAATTTAGCTTTATTTCATTCAGTTAATTTATTTGAAATTGATGGGGCAGACATTTACATTTGTATTATGAAATTACTGAATAAACAAATATACAACTATAAGTGAAATGATTATTTAAATTACTTTAGAACAAACATTAAAAGTTATATTTGCATAAAAGTCATGATAATTTATAACACCTAGTTTTTATAAAAGAAATCTTGTAGAATGGGAAGCATGGCTTTAGGAACTAGTTTGGTAGAAATTAAGGATAATGGTTGCAGCCTCATGTCAGCGTGGGGCACAGTGTATTACTTTATTGTAGTTTGTTGTTTTGGCTTCACAGTATCACAAAGTCTTGATTCACAGATAGCAATATTGTTGACCTTACCTGAATTCTTTCCCGAGAGTGAATATGGTCGGGCCAAACTACTATAAACCGGTAGCTTCATGCAGAACTATACTTTCTTAACCAATTGTAGTATCATAAGAATTTGGAATGTGTGCAGAGATGGGAAAAAAAGATTTCAAGATCTATTCTCTTTTTCTCCTCTCTCTCTCTCTCCTGCCATCTCTAATTGTAAGAGCTAAAGCATAACCATATTTTTTTTGCTGATTATCAGTACTTAAAACTGGAATTCAAATTAAATTGCTAATATGGTATCAAAAGTCACATTTAAAATCTCAATGAACACAAAGACACAACTCTTAGGTGATATATAGCATATGTAAACTTTTAAGAGGGTATTTATAAGGACTATTTTGTAACTTATTACTTGCACTAGAGATTGGATGTTATTTGATATAAGCCAAACCTCAGAATCTATTTTCTTTTTAAGCACTGTTCACATGGCAACTAAAGGAGAGGCATAGTTTATTCCACAGATTTAAGTTAAGCTTCTGCATATTTCTCTAAGGGACATTCCCTATGTGTTATTTCTTTCTATGGATTTACATATTAATTAAAGTTTATTTGAATTGTCGGAAACTAGAAAATGCACATGAAGAAGAATTTTACTCCCTCTGAGGAAATGTTGCATATTAGACGGTGGAAGGAAAGGAGACTATTTAGGCTTATTACTTAGTGTCTTCAGAATTTACCATATAGATAACCACATCTTGGTTGTAAGAATTACAAGCAACACTTTGGGATTTTTGAAGTTTTATGGGACACAAAAAGCTGAGATGTGCTACTCTTCATATCATTTATTAGGACCCATTTGAACATATGATTATAATTATTTGTTACTAATTTTAAAGGATTTATGTCAGCTTTTAAAATTGAAGGGGAGGTACATACATTACAATTACTGAATTTTGAAGGAGATTTCTAGATTTTATTGATCTCTTAGGTTCTTAAAATTTTTCAAGTCACAATTGTAATTTATTATTTGATTGTTAAGTGGTTTATAGTAGCTACTCAGGTACTCTGTAATGTCAAATATTATGCCAGTATTTATGTCATGATTCTGATCATATTTATGTGTGGTAGAAAAATAGTCAAGTGTTTAATGAAGAAATTTGACCAAATTTATAGTTTACTCTAGAAATTTGACTAAATTTACTGTATGCAATACGAATTAGAAAAATTCAGGAAAGAAAAGTTTTTGGTTATTTGAAACATCTATTCTACAGTTTCTTTAAAGGCTGATTGTTTTTAAAGCATTAAGCTGCCATTCTTACTATCTTTAATGACTTAAATTCATTTTATTCCTTGATTACCATTTTGCCTTATTTTCTCTGAATTATTTGGATTAATTGCTTTAGCAAACATTCTTTAAAAAGAAACCCTGTCTCTACTAAAAATACAAAATTAGCCGGGCATGGTGGCACATGCCTATAATCCCAGCTACTCAAGTGGCTGAGGCTAGAGAATTGCTTGAACCTGAGAGGCAGAGGCTGTAGAGAGCCAAGGACCCTGAACAACAGAGTGAAACTCTTGTCTCAAAAACAACAGCAACAAAAAGACAGTTTGGATAAATGATCACATATAGTAATTTGTGAAAACCAAGGACTTTATGAAGTTTATATAAACAACTCATAAATTGATGTATCATGTGATTTATTATTATTATCTCTATACTTTTGATTAATTTATGAATCAGTCAATCATATAGTTCATGGTATGTTTCTAAGATGACATGTCAACATTTTACTGCATGTTAGGCAGAATTAAGCTTTATAAAATTTTGCAGTAAAATTAGTGTTTTTCTTGATTCTTTTGATGTGAAAAATTACTTCCTGTGTTTCTTTTCAAAACCTAAGCAGCATGAGGGGAGCACTATACACTGGGGTCTGTTGCGGGGGAGTGGGGGAGGACAGCAGGGGGTGGGGAGTTGGGGAGAGATGGCATGGGGAGAAATGCCACATATAGGTGAAGGGGAGGAAGGCAGCAAATCACACTGCCACGTATGCACCTGTGCAACAATCTTGCATGTTTTTCACATGTACCCCAAAACCTAAAATGCAATTAAAAAAAAAGATGGAAAAAAAAAAACAACCTAAGCAGCAAACTAAGAATTTTCATTTATCATGTTTACTTCCAAAAGGACTAGAAAAACTGTTGTAACATAATGGCTTGGCTGAGGATATGTACTGCAAAACTGCAGAATATTATAAATTGTTCTACTATAAAGACACATGCAGATGAATGTTCATAGCAGCACAGTTTACAATAGCAAAGACATGGAACCAACCCAAATGCCCATCAATGATAGACTGGATGGGGAAAATGTGGCACATATACACCATGGAATATTATGCAGCCATCAAGAACGATGAGTTCCTGTCCTTTGTAGGGACATGGATGAACCTGGAAACCATCATTCCCAGCAAACTGACACAGGAACACAAAATCAAACACTGCATGTTCTTACTCATAGGCGGGTGTTGAACAATGAGAAGACATGGACACAGGGAGGGGAGCACTACACATTGGGGTCTGTTGGGGGGAAATAGGGGAGGGACAGTGGGGAGTGGGAGGTTGGGAGGGATAGCATGGGGAGAAATGCCACATATAGGTGAAGGGGAGGAAGGTAGCAAATCACACTGCCACGTATGCACCTATGCAACAATCTTGCATGTTCTTCATATGTACCCCAAAACCTAAAATGCAATAAAAAAATAAAATAAAATAAAATAAAATCATCTATATCTGAGCTAAAGAGAAAAAGGATCTATTGGGAGAAGATCTGAATGCTTTGTTCATCTTGAATAAGGAAATGTATATATTATACTTTACATGTTTTTCCTCATGTATATATTCAAATATAGTCTCAAGAACTCTTTATATGTACATGTTAATGAACTTCTTTTTCTAAACCTAATTTGACAAATGTCTTTAAGAAAAGAAAGCGACTGGAACACTTTTGACGCCTTTCATATTCTCCCTTAACTTTTCCTCACCAAGTTCTATAATTAAAAGTAGATATAAGGGCCAAATTAATATATTTCACAGAGTTCTTTCTCATTAATTCTTTAATGTTTTCATCAACATTGGCTTTTTTGTTTGTTTTTTTGTTTTTTGGTTTTTTTTGAGATGGAATATCCTCTGTTGCCCAGGCTGGAGTGCAGTGGCAGGATCTCAGCTGACTGCAACCTCTGTCTCCCGGGTTCAATGATTCTCCTGTCTCAGTCTCCTGAGTAGCTGGGACTACAGGCATGTGCCATCACGCCTGGCTAATTTTTGTATTTTTTTGTATTTTTAGTAGAGACAGGGTTTCACCATGTTAGCCAGGACAGTCTCAATCTCCTGACCTCATGATCTGCCCACATTGGCCTCCCAAAGTGCTGGGATTACAGGCGTGAGCCACTGTGCCCAGACTCAACATTGGTTTTGTAATTATTTTTCATCGTCACTCCTGTAATTTATCCATTAAATATTAGTTATCCAGATTTATTAAATTACTAGAATAGTCACTTATTTTGCTCAAAACACTTTAATAATAATATATTATGTTTTCTTTAAAAAGTAAACAAAAGCCCTCTTGAAACTATGTAAGTTACATTTATTGTATTTACCAATTTTGATTACTTTGTCATGCTACAGGGAAGTGATTACTGAGAATTTATTATTAAAATATTGGCTTTCCTCATGGTTCCCTTGAATTAAATACATATGGCTACAGATTAGCTGGAACACTGATGAAAATGAATTGTAAGCTCAAACTTCATTATCATTTGTAATTTAAACAGTGAATCTGATACAGTGTTACCTCATAATTTTGATGCTCTTTGCAGTACATTTAATATAGAACAGTTGCTAAAGAAACCCTGTTCAAATGTGTGACCATTTTTATGGAAAACATCTGGGGTAATAATTATAATTAGTTCAGGATGTGTATTGTTTAAAAATAATCATGAATTCATGGAGAAGGAAGCATATCTTTTTCTTAATGACTAGAATAATCCAAATAATATGAAAAAAACAACTTTAATTTATTGGTAGCTGTACTTAGACTTTGCTTTAGAATATTCCATAAGGAAATGAGAAGTAACTTTTATGTAAAATGCCAAATTGGCACTTTACACCTGTTAGTGTGTTTCGTTTAGAACAGCTGTGTCTTTTATTATCAGTAAACAGATGCAGAAAGTAATGGAATGTTTTAAAGCAATATGTTAATCCTGTCTTCCACTACTGAACTGTCTCACAATATAGTGATTAAATATTGACTCTGCAGCTGTTACTTACAATTATATAGAATTTCTTAGTTAATTTCTCCTTCCCAAGCCCAAATGCTTTAATATTTAGAGATCTAGTTTCTAATCTTAAAGTGTTTCATAATGCAGTTTATTTATGACAAATGGATTTCTGAAGACAAGTTATCTCAGTACTACAAATTCATATTCTTAAAATTCTTATTAAATGTTTCTATGAATTGATTAATGTTCTTTGTAGGATAAACAATTTAAAATTTTTGTTTATTTTTCTTCACTTGTTCATGAGTATGAAGATGATTATTGACTATAACAATTTTGTTTAATTTTATACTTGAAAACTGCCAGGAGTAAGCTAAATAGGAAATTATGGTTCTTTCATCAGACATTTATGAACCAGTGTATAATGCTTTCTTAGAATGATGACTATGCAAGTTATTTCAATTACAATAGCCCTTTTGCAGTTTAGTTATGATTTTAATTCTTATATTTACCTTGTCAGTGAAGATATTTAAAATGTTGCTTCATTATCATATTTATTCTTAAGCTTGAAGAGCAGTTGTATTAGCCAAGATTGTTATTAATATCTAACATTTATTGTGCTCTAAGTATACGAAAGGTATTGTATGAAGCACTTTATTATAATATTCTTGTCTTATTTTATAGATGAGAAAATTGAAGCTTAGAGACATGAAATAAATTGACCAAGGTTTTACAGCTAGGAAGTAGTAGAGCTTGTATTTAAACCAAGGCATTTTCACTCTCAAGCCTCTTGTTCTTAACAGCTTTACATTTTGCTTGCCATTAGCATCTGATATCAACATTATACAGACGGGAAATTATGTGCAAAGTAAATTTTGACAGTGTGCTTTTTTGAAGCCACCTTGTTCACTGCAGTGTGATTATTAAATTGTTTAGGCAACTTGCCTAAAAAGAAAATGATTAAAACATGCATGGCAAGAGAGAGAGCTTCACTTTTTGGTATCTCCTCACACCATGACTGTGTTGGTAGTTCACAGTCTACACTACTTTTTAAAAACTCCCTTTACGATTTTACACTCATTGTACCACTTGTTGAGACAACAGCAATTTATTTGTTCCTCTTCCTAAAAATGACTTTTGCTTCTTTACTTCAAGAGTTTTGAAAAGGCAGCATGATGTAGTTTTTACCTACGTTACATGATTTATGCATTAACCAGGCAATGTCAGTTATTATCAAAACTTATTTTTATTAAATGACATTCCTTTGTCAGAATAGTCATTACTAACTACTTCTATATTCTCAGTTTAGTATATCATTTGTCATAGGATGTAACCCCATTTTGTATATGAAAAAACTGGGACCTAGAGATATTAAGTAAATTGGCCAGAATCCCAGCTAGCAAATGTTGTTTGTGTCAATTTGATCTTTTTCTCAAAAGAAAAAAATTAAAAATCTAAAGTGTACAACTAATCATTTTTTAGAGGGCTTTAAGACTTCAAGTTACACCAGATGGTTACTTACATATACTTTCCCTTGACACTGATGAGCATGCTTATAAGATTAACTAGGATCACCAATGTCATGCGGTATTGCTGAGGGGGGATTTAAAATATATTAGAAATCCATTATAAGGTAATTCTGAGGGGGCAAAATGTTTTTGGTTGCAAGCTGCCCAAAGTATAAGAATAGATGTATCTTTGCATGCAATAAGATGAAATGTCATGTTTATAACAGATTTTAACATGAAAAATAGATTTTTGCTCAGTTTAATTAGCTATTCTATACTTATTCAGCATTATTGTTTTATTTAAATTATTTTTATTAGTGTCTTTATCAAAACCAGTTACCCAACACACAGAATATAAGATAAACAATTAAGCTATCACTTTATAGTGTGTAGCATAGAGCTTTCCCAGGCAGGTATACTTATTTGGCTTTTGTCCTTGTTTTACACTTTTGAAGTCTTTTAAAAATTAAAACTTTTTAATTTGAGATAATTGAAGATTTACATGCAACCGTAAGTAATACTGAGAGATCTCATGTACTTTTCACCCAGTTCCCCTCAATGGTAATATATTGCAAAATATATAGTTCAATATAATAGCCAGGACATTAATGTTAATATACTAAAGACACAGAACACAGAACCTTTTCATTGATCCCTCATCTATTTTCTTTAATTTTCTTTTTCTTTTTTTTTTTTTGAGACAGAGCTGTTGAGGGCAATGGCAGGATCTTGGCTTACTGCAGCCTGCACCTCGCAAGTTCACACAATTCTCGGGCCTCAGCCTGAGTAGCTCAGATTACAGGCATGCACCACCATGCCCAGCTAATTTTTGTATTTTTAGTAGAGATGGGGTTTCACCATGTTGGCCAGGTTGGTCTGGAGCTCCTGGCCTCAAGTGATCTTCCAGCCTCAGCCTCCCCAAGTGCTGAGATTACAGGTGTAAGCCACTGCACCCAGCTTATACTTCCATAATTTTAATATACCCATACTGTATTTCTATAATTTTTTCATTTTCAGAATTTATATAAAATGGAATCATACAGAATGTAAACTTTTATGATTGCCTTCTTTTAAACTCATTTTAATTCTGTGAATTGTCATTCAGGTTGTTAAACGTATCAGTAGTTCATTCTTTTTTACTCCTGGTAGTATTCCTTGATATGGATGTACCACAGTTTATTTACTTATTTATCCATTGAAGGACATCTGAGTTATTTCCAAAACAGAGTAAAATCTGGTTTCATTCGCAGTACAATGTATAGTTTTGCATTTTACTCTTCAGTTTATGATTGATTTTGAGTTAATTTTTGTATAAAATGTGAAACATAAGTCCAAGTTCTTCTGTTTTTTGTTTGTTTGTTTGAGACAGAGTCTTGCCTGTCACCCAGGCTGGAGTGCAGTAGCACAATCTCGGCTCACTGTAACCTCCACCTTCTGCGTTCAAGCAGTTCTCCTGCCTCAGCCTCCTGAGTAGCTGGAATTACAGGCATGTGCCACCATGTCTGGCTAATTTTTTGTATTTTTAGTAGAGACAGGGTTTCACCATGTTGTCCATGCCAGTCTTGAACTCATGGACTCAAGTGATCTGCCTGCCTTAGCCTTCCAAAGTGCTGGGATTATAGACGTGAGCCACTGTGTCTAGCCTTTTTCTCTTTTTCTTTCTTTCTTTTTTTCTTTTTGTTTTTTTTTCTATTTACTTACTTTATGTTGTCTCTGTAGAGTCAACTCTAGCTTGAGTATGAGTGTGCTTGTGTGTGTTCCTTATCCCTTCCTCTTGCCCTTCCTCCATCCTCTTCCTGTATCTGCCTTCTTCCTTCCTTTTTCTCTCTCCCTCCCTTTCAGGGCTTTGATACAAAATAGCAAGTGGCAGCCTACACGCACCAACATTCTGAATTTTTCTAACAAATTCACTATGCCTACAATAATTTATCTTCCAAATTACTGTAGGATACAGTTTTGCCAGATATTTTGTTGTGGCTTAATCAGGATCATTTACTTTCCAATCTACCATTTCTATGCCCTCACCATTGCTGGTCAACCATATATTCTCCATTTGGTTCTGGTAACACTCCACTTCCAGCATTGTATTTTGTATCACATTTGTTTACTATAACAAACGTGAAAAATATAAATGTATTCTTCTTTCATGGAGTCATCAATATAGGACTGGTATGGCAGTTTGAAGAGGTCAGATTCCTGGGCTTCTACTCTTTTCTTGCACTATCATCCTCAATATGTAACTTTCATCTCATGGTCTAGGATGGCTGTCCTAGTCCTGCCATCACATTACGTTCCCACCGGTAGACAGAAGAAGAAAGGAGAGTAGAGAGCATTATGTTGTTTTCCTTTGAGGTACAGATAGAAGTTGTACACCGTTCTGCTCATACCCAGCAGCAAGCAAGGCTGAGAAGCACAGTTTTTATCTGGATGGATATACCTAGCTAAACTGTAAGTGTTATATTCCTGAAGAAAGAGAGGTGAATAGAGATCTTAGTAGATAACAAGCAATCCTGCCCCAAGGCCTGAGGGTACCACTATTCAATGTATACATTTCTGCTTAATTCCTGTTTTCCATTCAATGGTTCAGTACCACTTTCTACTATGTCTTGTATCCCAGTGTCTGAAATCCTTTTTGTTCAAATTCTCCAGCCCACAAATTTCTACCATACTACAGGAGAAAGAAGGAATGAAAGCGTAATGACCTGGCTGAGTGGTGGAAAGAGTAAACAGCTTGGACCCCAGTTCTCAGCCTGCCCTCTCATCCCCTCCTTCTGGTACTCCATGCTTTCAAGAGTTAATGCTTTCTAGGATTTTTCAGGGTGTACTCTCTCTCATCAGGATCTCCCCATGAGGGTAACTTATTCTGGCCTCTTCCAGAATACTGGAATTGCTACACCTCCATCTACTTTATATCATCAGGAAATGTGAACTTTCTTACCCACTGATATACCTTTTTTTCTCTTTTCCTTGTCTTTGTGGAGTTATACTTTTATGATTCCTTAACTATCATTTCAGTGGAGTTTCTGTAAGGAGAAGAAAAAAGCACATGGTCAATTTGCCGTGTTTGCCTGAAAGCTTTGTATTTACTATTTTGTGTGAAATGTGTTTGGCAACCACACCATAGTTTCTGTTGGTATTGTTTGCCTTAGTACTCTATTTTTAGAGGTTGTTAGAGGAAGACAAGCAAAGAAGGCTGAGAAGAAATAGTCAACAAGAAAAGAAAAGTCAAGAAAATGTATCATAAAAGTTGAAAGAAGAAATTATTTCAGAAAAAATAAAATGGTCAGCTGTGTACAGTACTACTGAGAGGTCAAATAAGATGAAGACAAACCTGTGACCACTGGATTTGACAACGTGAAGTTATTGGTGAATTTGTCAAAAATAATTTCATTGAAGTGATGAGGATCCCCAGTGTGGTGATTTGTAGAGATTAGGAGGTGAGGAATTAAAGGCATAAACTATACTCCCTTAGAAGATTTTCTTTAAAGGAGCAGAAAAATGGATGATAGTGAAGAAAGGTAGAGAATTATGGATGGGTTCCATTCATCCTTTCTGTTTTTAATATGGGCAATAATAGCATGTGTATGTTGTAATAGGAATGTTTCAATAGAGAGGGAATACTTCATAATGTAGACCAGAGAGCAGAGAGGACCTAGAATTAGTTTGAGTAAAAAGAGTTGTAAGATCATCAGAACTTGTGCAGTATAATCAGCTGGTAGTCAGGAAGGCGTGCAGATATACCATCTTCTCACACATAATTAGGGATTATAGATTTGTTCACCTGACATTACACAGATATTTTGAACACATGGGTATGCAAAGTACTGACTGGGTTAGGCTCTGGGAAAAGGTGATAGCAGTCTCTGTCCTAATGGAACTAGCAATCCATTACAATAGAGAGAGAATTTAAAATGAATTGGTAAGTATAAAGAAAGATAGGGAAAGTGTAGGGTGCTGGATGAACACATAGCAGAAAGGTTCTAGAAGAGGTAACAATAAAGTAGAAATGTGAAGGGTTAGTATGAGCTAGCCAGGTGAAGAGGGAAGAATAAACTTGGCAGAAGAAATAGTATACACCAAATCCCAATAATAAGAGAAACCTTAAAGAAATTCTATTTGGCTGAAGCTCAGTAGAAAAAAGGGTAGTAGCAAGAAATGAGGCTGAAAAGACAAAGATCATATCATTGTAACTTTTGTTAAAGTGTTGGCCTTTGCTGTGGCTGGTCATTGAAACATTTTAAACAGGAATTATATCAGATTTTAGAAGAAAAAAAATTCTGGCTACTGCTTGCAGACTAGATCAAAGGAGAGCCAGAAACAAGTCAAGGAGACCAGTTCGAAAACTATCAGATTAATCCATAACCAGTATGAGTTGTCTAAACTAGACATGGGCATAGAGGGAAGTAGGTGGATTCAGCAGATACAGATCCCTGCTGGTGAATTCTGTATTTGCAATCTTGCCTACTCACTAAAATTTGTAACCCCCAAATCAGTACTCACTGTATTTTCACAGTTATTTGCGGACACACACAGAGCAGCAAAAAATTTATGTTGTCTAATGCACATGTTCCCAGCTGAGGTTGAACCAGGCGACACCCTGTCTTCTTTCAGTTCTTATACTGTAAACAAATGTCTTTTTCACCTATTAGTTATTGCTATGTTTTTCTCATACCTGTGCTTTTTATTGGTGATTTCACTGTTTAACCTGGCCCTGAGCATACTTTTAAAGTACTGTCTATATAGTGTTCCTAAGTGCAAGAAGGCTATGATGTACTTTATGGGTCAAGTATGTTTGTTAAGCTAGGCTTCGTTATGGTCTGAGTTATACTGCTGTTAACCATGAGTTCAATGTTACTGAATGAAAAGTGTGTTTAAACAGAAACACACCTTGTGTCCAACACCATAGTCTCTTTATTATACTCACTAACCTTGAGGGAGGGGGTTTCACCTCACATTCCTGGCTTCAAAAACCATGTATTGCACATATGAAAGTGAACCCAAAGATTATCCTATCCTAAATTGTTCCGGAGATTCATAAACAGACCTATGGACATGTCCAGTTGGATGTCTTTTAGGAATATCTAACAATGTTGTGTGTTTACTGATTGCTGAAAATCTGTGAACAGAGGCTCAAAGGAATGTAACCCTGTATTTCCTCTAGGAATGGTGGTTTAGCATTCACTAATTCAGTGTTTATAGCTACTTTATAGAATATAACGCACGCAAATAAAAAGAATCGACTCCATTTAAGTGATAGAATGTACAAGACTTAATAGTTTCTTAAATGGAGGTAATGACAAATGAGAAATAAAAGAAAATTCTCAGGTTTTGGTCTTGAGCAAATGATAGTGCCATTTATGAAAAGGAAAGAGCAGTTTTGGGGGAGGCAGGAGCCATAGGGACTAGAGATAATAAGTTTAGTTTTTGACATGGTGAGTTAGATGTTCCTGAAAGACATCCAACTGGACGTGTCCATAGGTCCATTTGTGGGTATGAATCTCAGGAACAGTTTAGGATAGGATAATCTTTGGGTTCACTTTCATGTGTGCAATACATGGTTTTTGAACCATGGACTCAAGTGATCTGCCTGCCTTAGCCTTCCAAAGTGCTGGGATTATAGATGTGAGCCACTGTGTCTAGCCTTTTTCTCTTTTTCTTTCTTTCTTTCTTTTTTTTCTTTTTGTTTTTTCCTATTTCCTTACTTTATGTTGTCTCTGTAGAGTCAACTCTAGCTTGAGTATGAGTGTGCTTGTGTGTGTTCCTTATCCCTTCCTCTTGCCCTTCCTCCATCCACTTCCTGTATCTGCCTTCTTCCTTCCTTCTTCTCCCTCCCTCCCTTTCAGGGCTTTGATACAAAAAGAATCGACTTAAATGGAGTCGATTCTTTTTATTTGTGTGCGTTATATTCTATAAAGTAGCTATAAACACTGAATTAGTGAATGCTAAACCACCATTCCTAGACCCCCTCCCCCAAGGTTTGGGTGTACAATGAGAAGAGATTATGATCGAGGACAGAATTTTGAGAAATGTCAATAAAGAGATGACTAGAGGAAGAGAGGCATGCAAGGATACTAGAAGCAGAGTAGAGAGAGGGAGAGAAATCAAGAAAGTGTACATCATCAAAGCCAGGAGAAAGGACCATTTCATGAAGGAAGGTGTTTGTATTATCAAACATAATCAAGAGATGAATGACTAAAAAATATGCATTGGATTTTAGTGAAAAGTACATTTATAGATCTTTCTGAGGATAGTCTCATGAAGTGATGATGGAAACCTCGTTATACTGGATTGAGTAGAATGTGAAAAAAGATAAATCTGATTTGAAATTAATCTAGATAACTTTTTCTTCAGTTTTTAAGTTTTCTGTTCACCTTTTGCATTATCATTGCTATTCGGTTGATAACATGTAAGCAGGACACATAGGCATTTTTTCTTGATTGTTTGGCAAGGATGAGCCCACTAAATCTCAGTGTTTATGGAGCTTTCCATTTTACTCTGTGGGAATGACAGGATATGTCCCATCTCTGCAGAGATTAAAAAAAATACCCAAATGATTTTTATGCTTTCCTCAATTACCTTAATTTTAATTAATCAATTAATTATTTTTTAAGAGCAAGGATCTCACTCTGTTGCTCAGGCTGGAGTGCAGTGGTGTGATCATAGCTCACTGCACCCTCAAACTCCTGGATTCAAGCAATCCTCTTACCTCAACCTCCTGAGAAGCTAGGACTACAGATGCACACCACCATGCCTAGTTAATTTTTTAAAATTTTTATAGAGACAGATCTCTCTCTCTCTGTTGCCCAGGCTGGTCTTGAACTCCTAACCTGAAGTGATCCTCCCACATTAGCCTCTCAAAGTGCTGTGATTATAGGCATGAGTCACCATGCCCAGCAATGAACTTAATTTTGAAATACCTTTGCTACTTTTAATATTCAGTACTCAGGCTGAAATCTCAGTTCTATGCTCTTTCTTTCTCTGCTAACTATAAAAGTCTAGATAGCTTAATATATTATACACTTTTGGTCAGAGAGTGAATATTTTGTTTACAGAGTATAGAAGAGGTAACAATAAAGTAGAATTGTGAAAGGTTAGTATGAGCCATCCAGGTGAAGAGGGAAGAATGAATGTGGCAGAATACTTGATGACATAGACATCAAGTATTAAAAAATGAAAACCAAATTAGCAAAGACATCAATTATTAAAAAATGAAAATCAAATTAGCAGTTGAACACTCACATTTCAAGAACAAAGTGAAAAATAGTGATGAGTAGGAGCTTGATTAATATTTTTATATTACAAATAAGTTTTAGTGAGCATAATATTGATTTTTTGCAGCTATTCTTTTTAACTTTTAATGTGAAATAACAGTAGACTTACAAAAAGCGTATGAAGAATTCTGTATACACTTCACTCAGATTCTCAAAATATTAACACTTTACCACATTGCTTTAACATTCTTTTCTCTGAAACATTTTAAAGATTTTGAGTTGTACACACATGATGCTTTTTAACCTCTAAACACTTCAGTGTTCTTTTTTTCAAAAAATAAGGATACTGTCTTGTGTAAGCTCAATATAGTCGTCAACAAATCAGGAAATTAACATTGATGTAGTACTATTGTCTAGTATACAAGACTGTGCTGTTCAGTATGGTAGCCACTAGCCACATGTGGCTATTTAAATTTAAATTAATTAAATACATTAGAAATTCAGTTTCTCAGTTACACTCCTCACATTTCAGGCACTCTACAGTCCAGTGGCTATCATATTGGAGTGCATAGATATAGAATACTGCCATCATTGCAGAAAGTTGATTAGTAATGCTCTAGACATACAAATGTTTCCAGTTGTCCCATTAATGTCCTTTGTAATAAATACAAGATGATTTTTTTTTCTGTTTTAGGAATGATTGTACAATCAAGTGACATTTAGATTTCATGTCTTTTTAGTATTGTTTAATCTGAAATTGTTTTCAGAATTAATTTGTCTTTCAGGTCCTTAACATTTTTCAAGAGTTACAGGCCTGTTGTTTTATAAAATGTACTTCATTGGAGTTTGGTATTTCCTTCAGATTAGTGTCAGGTATTGCATATTCAGGAATAACACTACTGAAGTGCATTTTTGTCTTTTTCAGTGCATCATATTTGAAGACCCATTATATCAATTTTTCTTGTAATGTTAACATTGATCTATCAGGTTCATTGATATATTTCCATTGTAAAGTTAGAGAAGCTATTTTTTTATTTAAAAAAAGTTGATTTACCAATTTTAACAATCTAGAAAAAAAGAAAGTGACTATAATACTTGATGACATATACAACGTGTTTAAGTAGAAAACACAAGAATAAAAAAAGCAATTATCACAGATAATATTGCACAACTTCAGTTGTTTCCTTCCAATTTGCTTTACGTAATTGGGTGGATATAAATTAATAAACAGAAATTTGAGCAAAATACCTGTAACAATTTAACAGAACCTGATAATTTAATTTCTTAACATTTTTCTCAAATTTATCTTTAAGTCTTTCCATCATGGGGCTCATAAGGAAATTTAACCAACATATTGATACTACAGTTGAATGTCAAATCTTTACAAAGTACTTAAGGCATACTAAATTCTTCTATAATGCAATTATTAAGAACTTTCATGACACTGTGTTTTGTATGTAGAAAAGTGTTAGAGTCCAATAAAAAAAAATAAGAAATATTTCTGATTTCTTCATTAGGTTGAGACCACTTTTCCTTTTCCTAATGAATTATTTTTTTGCTGTTATGTCACTGAGGTGAACAAATAAGTTACCTTTGAGTACATAACAAAGAAATAAACACATGAGAAATGGATAAAAATAAATTACTACTACATCTTTACTAGACTGTCTTTACCTCCAATGTTTTAGAAGCCTAGATATTTAAAGTATTCTGACATTAACTGCAAGAAAAGAAAGAGCAATTCCTTCTTTTTTGAGATCACGAATATGAAGTCATGTGGTTATACAAATTCTGCATTTGTGTGCAAAATGTGAAACACAATTATATTTATTCTACCTGCTTCATTTTGTCAGTCAGCCAACAGGACGTAAGAGATACCTTTCCAAGAAACAGAGACTAAGATGTGTTTTATGTAACGTCTGTAACCTCAGCACTACAGTAATGAGAGATGCAGTATCCTTTTGCTATGATTCAAGACAAGAGGGAAGGAGGTCACAGGAAACAGGATAAATCAAAATTGTTACAACTGAGTAACTATTTCTCATGAGGTCTCACCATGGTGCCACCTTCCTTTATCATAAACATGGTGGCATAATTCAATCTCAACAAATCAGGATTTTTAATATTTAAAATTTACCTTGACTTTCAATTGTCACCATATTAACAACAAAAATAATTAGATAAAACACATAGGAAAGTGTAATATTAAACCCCACTTGAATAGAGTTGGTTTATTGACACATTAACTTATTTTTTTATAGAAAAGGGATAGTGCATCTCAGTTTGCTTACAAGCTAGGAGATCACTTTGAATTCTTCATTTCCTAACTGCAAACAGAATACAGCACTTATGACAGATTATAACTGGTTTTCAAGCATAGAACTAGCCTCAGTGATGATAATACACTATTTTAAAAGACCTAAGGCAATGAATTCCATTTCCAATGGAAAAAGAGAACTGTGCAAACAAGCTTAAAACTACTTTTTGTGTGTGTGCCAGTGTTATAAAATGTAGCTTTTAATAAAACCTTGACCCAAATACCAGCAACATCAGAAAAGAATTTGGGTAGGAGGGGGAAGAGAAGAATGATTTCATTTAGGAAAAATAACTACCATCTTTTTCTTATCATCAATATACACAATTTAAACAAATACAGCTGCTGTAACACTAAATACAATTCCTATAGACTGGAGCAATAACAAGGTCAAAATACAGTTATATTTTTAAACCTTGAATCAAGGCTTTACATAAAAATACATCTTACTTTTCCAAGTTTCTAAAATATCACGTATTTTTCCCCCAACAACTGCAGCCATCCAGGAATTTTTAGGAAACTTTTGTGTATGATCTTAATTCCTAACCATGGCTCTTTGGGCTCAGTGACAAAAGATCAAAACCACCCAAAATGATGGTTCACTTGATGTCAGATGAGAGACGCTGGCTCAGTAGTCTCATAGGATGAAAGCAGTGCTGCATCAACTGGCTCCATGCAGGACAGGCACGTGAATGACGTCATTAACCAGTCATCTCTACAGTGCAGGTGATGCGCATGTGCGGTAGAAATTGAATTGGGTCCCCTTAAACAAGGTTCATCATCAGATCACACACTCCCGGATCTTTTTTTCTGATCCATCTCTTTTAGGGTCAAAAATCCTTTTAGGCAGATGTTGTATAAGGCCTATTGTTTGAGCTATCCTAATTTGTTCCTCTTCAGTCAGCTGAGTTGCTAGCCGAGTCTGGCTAGGTGTTGGAACTGGAACTAAGCTGGATCATGGCTGTGGCTCCTGATCCGGCTTAGTTCCCTCGCCAAAGCTAGCCCAGTCGGACTGAGACTCCTGAAGAAGGGAGACGTAATCCGAGGTGGGGGATTTGAGACAGTTCCCCGTCTTCCGGGGCTGGGGTGTGTGATCTGTGCGCTGACAGTCTTCTCTGTTTTCTACCTTGAAGTTAATATGTATGTGGGATACTTTGAGACTATGTAAATATATTGTTGCTAATACTTTCATCCACTAGTTTTAGCATCTACTGATGATGATTCTAACTTGAAACAGTTGTGGTGGTTTGTGAAATAATAGTGTTTTTTTTTTTCTTTTTAAAGTTTATTTTGAATTAATTTACATTTACAAAAATTGTAAAAATAGTACATTCTTCACCCTAAATGTTAACATCTTACACAATCATACTAATTGTACTGTGTATGGAAAACAGGAAATTAACATTGATGCAATGTATTGTTATTATTTTGAAGACAGAGTCGCACTCTGTAACCCATGCTGGAGTGCAGTGGTGTGATCATAGCTCATGTTAACCTCAAACTCCCAGGCCCAAACAGTCCTCCTCCCTCAGCCTCTCTAGTAGCTAGGACTACGGGTACACACTACCACATGAAAGAAATTTTTTGTAGTGACAGGGTCTCCCTGTGTTCCCCAGGCTGGTCTCAACTCTTGTCCTCAAGTGATCCTCCTGCCTCAGTCTCAAATACGAGCAATCATGGCTCACTGCAGCCTTGATTTCTTGGGCTCAGGTGATCCTCCCACCTCAGCCTCACAAGTACCTGAAACTATAGGCACACACCACCATGCTCGGCTAATTTTTTTGTAATATTTTTTGGAGAGACAGGGTTTCACCATGTGGTCCTGAACTCATGAGCTCAAGTGATATACCTGCCTTGTCCTCTCACAATGCTGGGATTACAGGCATAAGCCCCAGCCTGATCAATATTATTAACTGATTTACAGACCTTATTTAAATTTCGCCCATTTCCCAACTAATGTTCTTCAAAGAAAAAGAAAAAAGTTCTAAATTTTGCCAAACCCCTAGGCTGGAGTGCAGTGGCACAATATCGGCTCACTGCAACCTCCGCCTCCTGGGTTCAAGCGATTTTCCTGCCTCAGCCTCCCAAGTAGCTGGGACTACAGGCCTGTGCCACCATGTCCAGCTAATTTTTGTATTTTTAGTAGAGACAGGGTTTCACCATGTCGGCCAGGATGGTCTCAATCTCTTGACCACCTGCCTCGGCCTCCCAAAGTCCTGGGATTACAGGTGTGAGCCACCATGCCCGGCCTGTCATGTCTTTCTTATGTGATTAGTAGAGATTAACAGATGATCACCTTCATGCATGTGACCAACAAGACCAAAAGGGGATAATTCCTCAGTCTTTCTTTTTATGACAAATGGTCATTAAAAAGCAAGGTCAGGAGTTTGAGACCAGCGTGGCCAACATAGCGAAACCCCAACTTTACTAAAAATACAAAAATTAGCCAGGTGTGGTGGGATGTGCCTGTACTCCCAGCTACTTGGAAGGCTTAGACGGGAGAATCGCTTGAACCTGGGAGGTAGCGACTGCAGTGAGCTGAGATCGTGCCATTGCATTCCAGCCTGGGAGACAGAGGGAGACTCTGTCTCAAACAAACAAACAAACAAACAAAAAGAATAATTCTATTCATGATAAATGGTGATTCCACCACTCCCTCAGCCCCCACATACCACTACTACATTTATACCACATTTATTAGTTGGGATTCTATTTTCTGGGAAGAATTATCCCTTTTCCTTTATTTACTGCTATCAGTAGGGACTCATGTGCACTGTTAGTCCCAACTACTTGGGAGGCTGAGGTAGGAGGATTTCTTGAGCCTGGGAATGTCGAGGTTTCAGTGAGTCATGATTGTGCCACTGGACTCCAGCCTGTGCAAAAGAGCTATACCCTCTCTCTCTCTCTCAAAAAAATAAATACATAAAAAATCCATTGGTATCATTAGTTATTTCGATGCTGCATTATCCTAGATTTGACCATTGAGAGCCTTTCAAGCAGGTTTATATTGACTGAATATGTCTCCTGGTAAAAATGATATTGTTTTACATTATTGGTAACATTTAATTAAAAGCCACATGGAATATGGCATTCTTTGTCAGCTGAGTATCTTAAAGCTATTTAAAATATTTGATTCATTGTTATGGTCCTAAAAGGCAAAGATTATGAATCATATGATTGCCTGTATCTCATATCTAGATTATCCTATATCTCATGCCCATCACTGAGAGCAGTATGTCATCACTAGCATCAATTTATTAATGTTTAATTTGGACAGACATTCAGTTTCTTCAGTTTTCAGTTTTGAGAAAAAACTTATAGAATCAGCATTTAGTTATTAATATTTTCTTGCCTGTTAAGTGCCTTTACTAATGTTAGTGCTTATGAAACTAGGTTAACACTATATTTGGGTTGAAATTGATAGTTCACTCATGTAACAGAATTATCTCTCAAAAAGACTTCTACTCCTTTTGGGAGGAAATGTGAGAGTGGGAGCAGGAACAGTATCTTAGAAAATCAAAACTGTGTACCTAGTATCTAGCATTATGTTTGTCATAGTTAAAGCTCAGTAAATATTTGTTGAATGAATGAATAATACCCAAGGAAGGGCTTACTTTCCCATTTCTTTTGTTTTCAATTCTTTTAGATGACTTTTTAACTTAGTCATTTTTCATATGTGGGCCATTTTTGCTTTTCACATTTTACTGCCTAAATATCTAAAATTATCAAAGCCTTTCCAAATTGTCTTCTGTGGAAAAATATGCGGGTTGAAATTTTCAAAAAGGGGTAGAGATTTTATGTACAAAAATTAAATTGATTTCTTTTTTGCACTTAGCTCACAGAGACTTTAATATATTAATTAAATACTGTGAATCTCTTAGAGATGGGAGAAAACTTGACAGTTTTGAAACTTGTTAATGAGAAAACCCGTTTTTCTCAGTTTCTAAGAGACTATGAGAAATGCTTATCTGATTTTTTAAAAAGCCTACTTAACTCTCTTTAGGCTTATTTCTTTGTTATTATTTTATATCATTTTATCATTTTGTCACTTTTGGACTACTTGATATGCCCAAAATGAATTTTCTTTCTTACTAACCTGGATAGCTTTTCTCAGCTAAATATGGCATGTCCTAAGAAGTCCATTGATTGCCCAAAAAGCTGAGCCCATGGATTAGAAATAGCCTTAAGATTACTCATCTAAACATTTGCTACACATTTATCAGAGAAATTTAATGCAATTTTTCTAAGTTATCTAAATTCTTTGTAAGCCATTCTATACACCTTGGTAGGAGATGTTTCATATTTGCAGAAATTTCAAATATTCCGAGAATGTTGAGTCAGTTTCTCAATTGACAAAATTATGCAGAGTAAGAAAAATGTCCATAGAAATAGAACCAAGAGACGTCTATATAAATAGTAGTGTGAAGAAGAGTGAATTCCTTTTTAGCTGTAACATCACATTTTTTGCATATTGCACACATTGTTTAGCCGTTTCTAAACACATTTCCATTTACGTCATTTGTAAAAACTGCCTAGCCTCATATTCTGGAAAACTGACAGAGTTGTGATGAACAGATGCAGATTCCGTAATTGTAATCGGCCTTTATTCTAAACTAATTTTTGGCTCATGCATGTTAATGATTCCTATTTTTCTCTAATTTTACCTTAAAATTGGAAAGGGTATTTTTTTAGACGGAAATATTTTTTGTTGACTTTTAAAAATCAGGGCTTATTATGGCCTGTAGGTTCTCCAATTACTGATATTTAAACCTAGAATTTTAAGAGTGCCTTTTTAATATTTCTGTTAATAATTAATTTTACATAATCTTTAAAATTTTTCTTTCATAATTCCCAGATAAATATATCAGTTTTAAATGAAACACCTTTTTATTTTTTTTATAATTAACAATTTCTTGGTTTTAAATAATATATAGATCATTTAGAATATAAAAAATTGTAAAGAATTTATTTTATCTACGTTTTTACAATTCAGGTCTATCTTAAAGTGAATAATAAATATTAGTAGAGCCTCAAACAGAAACAAAAAAATATATTCTCTTACTCTTTTATTATTGTATGATTTTCTAACAATGCCATTTAAAAGACTTTGACTTTCTAAAGTAGGACTAGTTCAGGTGAATCTCTGATTGTCTTAAAGGGACTATATGATCTTGCTTCAAGCATAATACATGTAACATTTTCAAATAAGATGAGATAAACCTGAAAAAATCTGATCTTTGAACAGCTACTATGACAGCTTCTGACTAGTGCCAAATTTTGTCATATGAATGGGGAGCATGATATTTATTAATGAAGAAATGGGTTTCTAAAATAATTTTTAGTGTTTATAGGTCCTTTTTATTAAAGTATGAGATACAGAACAAGTGTTTTGGCATATTGTTGCTTGCTATAAGGAAGATTTAATAGCTTGTTTTGGACTATTAATAGAAGAGAAGTCATTTAGAATTCAGATATATATTTAGAACTAGCATGTGTGCAAAAAGATACAAAGTGAATCAAGAAATTCTGGAAAAGATTGAAGAAAAGACTTTACTATTTTCAAGCTAATATTGGTAAAGTAAATATCAAAAAGAGACTTAACATATTTTCTTTATTTTGAACATTTTATTAAAGGTGCCAAGTAAAAACTTAAACTTGACAGAATTAAATCAGTGAAAGTATGAAAGTCTTTTTCTAAAATAATAGTTACATAAATATAATTTTAAATGTAGTCTAGGAAACCCAAAATGCTTACTGCAGTTAGATATAGGAGATGATTACAAACCGAACAGCTGTCTGAGTTTAGTAACACAATGCTACTTGTTACTGCTTATAGCAAATTTAGTTATGTTATATTAATGAGTTTTCTCTGATTTTGAAAATTTCTTGATCATACTTTTTGCATAAAGAGGAAATCTTCACATTCTACGTACTTTTTCAGCAAATGTTAATAGGAATTCAATGATTTGTTCTTTAACTTTTAATGTGTTGATTAAAAGATGTGTATAGTATTAAAAATACATGCCAAGTAGGTTTGTTGCATGAATTTTATAGCATATAGTAAATGAAAACCCTGGTGACCTTTTGGGCTTGTTGGTCACATGCATGAAGATGATCATCTGTTAATCTCTGCCAATCACTAGTGCATCCTTTTACAGAAGACAGAACAGTTTTAGTTGTGCTTCATTTGCTTTTTTTGCAAAGTGCTTTAATAAGAAACCTTAGGAAATCATTTAATATTGTAGGATTATAAAATAATGAACATTTTCTGTCTAAAGACAATAATTTTACAGTGAGACAGAATTTTTATGCAGAAGCAATATTGAAAAAAATTCAACATGTATATGTCTACATATTTTATTTGGATATTTTTATGAGTTTGTTTTAGATGCCAATAATAGTTTTCTGAATGTTATAGGCATGAATGGCTCTGTTAGACTTGTCCACACACACACACACACACACACACACACACAGCTATCTCTCACACACTTTCACATATGTAATGTGTTATTTTCTTGTTATAATTGTGAAATTTTAAAAACTCAGAAAAATACAGTGCCTCTCATACTTTGATATATATGATTTACCTAGGACTTCGTTAAAATCTGAATTCTAAGTCAATAGTTCTAGTGTAGGTTTTGAGAATCTGCAATTATAGCAAGTTCCCAAATCATGACTATTCTGTTATTCCAGGGTCAGAAAACTTTTGTTATTAAGGACCAGTTAGTAATATTTTAGGCTTTGCAGGCCAAGAAGCAAAATTGAGGATATTCTGTAGGATATTTCCTACATTACAGGATAGAGAAACAAATGTCCACAAATTTTTTATTGATGAAATTCAATTAATAATAATTAAGAACTTTTTTGTGGTATAGCTGTATAATGATACACTACTGATAAAAAGGAATAAACTGATACACGCAACAACAGAACGAATCTCAAAAACATTATGCTGAGTGAAAGAGACCTTACATGGAAACAATATACCATGTGATATCATTTATGTGAAGCTCTAGAAAATACCAACTGGGCCAGGCACAAATGGCTAATGCCTGTAATCTCAGCACTTTGGGAGTGCTGGGATTATTGAACTTGAGATACTTGACTTATTCAACTTGAGAAAGTCAGCTGACGTGTTGTGAGGACACTCAAGCCGTAGTGGGAGGATCACTTGAGGCCCACAGTTCAAGACCAGCCTGGGCAACATAGTGAGACCCTGTCCCCGTCAGTACAGAAAAAATAAAAATGTATGTAGGCATAATGGTGTATGCCTGTAGTCCAGTTACTTAGGAGGCTGAGGCAGGGGTATTGTGCGAGCCCAGGAGATTGAGGTTACAGTGAGCTATGATCATGTAACTATACTCCAACTTAAATGGCAGAGCAAGACTCCTTGTCTTTTTGAAAGAAAAGGAAGGAAGAAAATACAAACTAAACAACAATAACACAAAGCTGATGATGGTTATATGGAGACAGGATTGAAGAGATGAACTGACTACAAAGGAACCTGAAGGAACTGTTTGGATAATGGAAATGTTCTGTATGTTGGTTGTATTAGTGGTTTAGCAGGTGTATATGTCCTTCAAAACTTATTGAACTTGGGAAATCCAGCTGACATGTTGTGAGGACACTCAAGCAGCCCTGTGGAGAGACTTTGGGTTCCAAAGTGGTGTAGAAGCAAGTTGACTTCAGTCCCTTTCACAGAAAACCACAAATGAGAGCACCGAGATTACCACCAGCAATATCCCAGCACTCAAATATGAAGATAAAACAGTTCAGAGAATCACAGAGAAGTCAAGAAAAAAATCTTTGAGCACAACTCTATAGGAAAAAATCTAATAATCCAGTTCAAAAACTGGCAGAAGATTTGAATAGACATTTCTGAAAAGAAGACATACAAATGGAAAACAGATATATGAAAAAGTGCTCAACATCACTGACCATCAGAGGAATGCAAATCAAAACAAGATATCATCTCACACCAGTTAAAATGACTTACATAAAAAAGATGGGCAATACAAATGCTGGCAAGGATATGGAGAAAAGGGAACCCTCATACACTGTTGATAGAAATGTAAATTAATACAACCACTGTGGAAAATAGTTCGGAGGTTCCTCAAAACAACTAAAAATAAAGCTGCCATATGACTCAGCAATCCCACTGCTCTCTGTATATCTGAAAGAAAGGAAATTGACCCATTGAAGAGATATCTGCATTCCTGTGTTTGTTGCAGCTCTGTTCATAATAGCCAAGATTTTGAAGAAACCTAAGTGTTCAACAAATAAATGGATAAAGAAAATGTGGTACTTAGGCTGAGCATGGTGGCTCACACCTGTAATCCCAGCACTTTGAGAGGTTTGAGGTGGGCGGATTGCCTGAGCTCAGGAGCTCGAGACCAGCCTGGGCAACACAGTGAAACCCCATCTCTACTAAAATACAAAAAAAAAATCCAGATGTGGCAGTGTGCCTGTAATCCCAGCTACTGGGGAGGCTGAGGCAGGAGAATCGCTTGAACCCAGGAGTCGGAGGTTGCAGTGAGTCGAGATCACACCACTGCACTCCAGCCTGCGCAACAGAGCAAGATTCTGTCTCAAAAAAAAAAAAAAGTGATACTTTTACTGTGGTGTACTATTCAGCCATAAAAAAGAATGAGATTCAGTCATTTTCAACAACATGGATGGAACTGAAGGTCATTACGGTTGAATTAATCCAGGCACAGAAAGACAAACATCACATGTTCTCACTTATTAATGGGATCTAAAAATCAAAACAAATGAAATTATGGAGGTAAAGAGTAGAAGGATGGTTACCAGAGGCTGGGAAGTGTAGTGGGGGGTTGTGGGGAGATGGGGATAGTTCATGGTTACAAAAAAATATTTAGAATGAATGAATAAGACCTAGTATTTGCTAGCAAAACAGGGTGACTATAGTCAATAATAATTTAATTGTACATTTAAAAATAACTAAAAGAGTATAATTAGACTATTTAAAACACAAGGATAAATGGTTGGGGGGATGGATACCCCATCTTCCATGATATAATTATTACACATTGCATGCCTGTATCAAAAATCTCATGTACTCCATAAATAAATACATCTAGCCACAAAAATTAAAAATTAAAATATTTGAGCAGATAGTAATAGAATAGGACTTCCATATCTTCAGTGCCTTTTCCCCCAATCTGCCCAGCACCATGCATATAGAACATTTCTCCTCCTGACTCATGGTTTCTATACTGGTGAAAGTGAGATTGAGATGGACAACCTGCTTCCCCACCATCTTGGGTTCCTGACAGGAGACCTATCCCTGCTTCAACCCACAGGAAGCATTGGGAATGTGTGAAGGAAAAAATATTCCTGAGGACAGCCAGATACAAAGCAAGGAGATGGGACTATCATCCCCAGCTGTGGAAACTCTGCTCTGTTACTCCACCAAAGGAGATACTAAATCAATCAGAGTGGCCTTTCAGTAGTACCATGATGTAGGAGGTTTGTTCCATCATTCCCCTGGGCAAAAGCCCCTAGCCAGACTTTCTACACACTACGGGAATATCTCCTGTGGGGCCTTCCCAATTTGGGATGGGCAACACTCTTGATTGTTTACTAGAACTGAGGCAAACCTGTGCTTAAGGTACCATTTAGTGCCAAAAAAGAGGCTACAACCTAGTGGAGAAAGAAATAAAACAGTAGATTACAAAGAATCTCTAAGTAAATATATCTAATAAAAACTAAAATAAGCCAGACAGAGAAGACTGGAATAAATAACCAATTCTTCAATGCAAAGATGTAGACATACGGGAAACAACAACAAACAGAGAACCTCCTCAAATGGAACTAGGCAAGGAACTAGTGACTGACCTTAATGAGATGGTGATGTGTGAACTCTGACTAATTATCCAAAATAGCAGTTTTAAGAAAAATCAGTGGTCTTCAAGATAACACAGAAAAGCAGTTCAGAAACTTATGAGAGAATTTGACAAAGAGATTAATTTAAAAAAATCAAATATTGGAACTGAGAAATACATTAGTTGAACTGAAAATTCAGTAGGAACTCTTGAGTAGACTGGATCACACAGAGGAAAGGATCAGCAAGCTGTAAACAGGCTATTTGAAAATACACAGTTGGTTGAGTATGGTGGCTCATGCCTGTGGTCCCAGCACTTTGGGAGGTCAAGGAGGGTGGATCACCTAATGTCAGGAGTTTGAGACCAGCCTGACCAACAAGGTGAAACTCTGTCACTACAAAAAATACAAAAATTAGCTGGGCATGGTGGCAGGTACCTGTAGCCTCAGCTACTTGGGAGGCTGAAACAGGAGAATTGCTTGAACTCGGGAGTTGGAGGTCCAGTGAGCTGAGATCATGCCACTGTACTCCAGCCTAGGTGATGGAGTAAGACTCTGTCTCAAAAATAAAAATAAAAAAGAGAGAGAGAGAGAAAATACACAATCAAAGGAGAAAAAGGAATGACAAGGAACAAAGATTCCCTACAAGGTTTAGAAAATTACTTCAAAGACCAGATTTAAGAATTATTGGTGTTTTAGAGGAAGCTGAGCAAGAGCAAGGGGTAGAAACCTTCAAAAAAAAATTAACAGAAAATTTTCCAAAACTTGAGAAAGAGATAAATATTCAGGTATTGAAAGTCCAGAGGGCTGGGCACAGTAGCTCATGCCTGTAATACCAGTACTTTTGGAGGCTGAGGCTGGTGGATCACCTGAGGTCAGGAGTTCAAGACCAGCCTGGCCAGCACGGTGAAACCCCATCTCTACTAAAAATACAAAATTAGCTGGGTGTGGAGACACACATCTGTAATCCCAGCTACTCAGGAGGCTGAGTCAGGAGAATTGCTTGAACCTGGGAGGCAGAGGTTGCAGTGAGCCAAGATTACACCACTGCACTCCAACCTCGGTGACAGAGTAAGACTCTGTCTCAAAATAAAAAAAAGATTATTTGAAGGCCAGAGAACACCAATTTATTCCAAATTAGACACCCATGGATATAATAAACCTCAAAGGTCAAGGATAAATAGAGGATCTTAAAAATAGCAAGAGAAAAGAATATAACATGCAAAGGAGCTTTAATTCATTGGGTAACAGACTTCTCAATAGAAATCAGGCCAGGAGGAAGTGTAGTAACATTTTCTAACTACCATCCAATAATACTGTACCCAGCAAAGTTTTCCTTCAACTATAAAGGAGAAATAAAGCCTTTCCCAGACAAACAAAAGCTGAGTGAATTCACCACCATTAGACTCATTTTACAAGAAATGCTAACTTCAATCTAAAAGAACAAAACTAACACATGAAAAGAAAACATTGAAAAGTATAAAACCCACTGGTAAAATTAAGTACACAGACAAATTTAGGATGTAATTTGATGTGAAATCCACTCATAACTCCAGTATGAAGCCCAGACAACAAGTTTATGGAAAACAATAATGGCTACAGCAACCTGTTAAGAGATAAGTAGTATAAAAATATACAAATTGAGACAATATAAAGTCAAAATGGGGGAGTGAAAATTTAAAATTTCTGTTTTTTAAATTTTTCTTTGTTTTCACATTTTGAGATCTAAAGTAGTCATCTCTTTAAAATAACTTGTCATATCTATAAGATTTTTTTTGTGAGCCTCACATAATCACAAATGCAAAAACCTGTAATAGATTCACTAAAAATAAAAAGCGATGAATTAAACATACTAACAGAAAAAGAGTCAACCACAGAGGAAGACAGGAAAAAAGGAAGAGAGGAGTTACAAATCAATGAGAAAATAAACAACAAATTGGCAATAGTAAGTCTTTATCAGTAATAGCACTGAGTATAAATGGACTCAATTTGCCAGTGAAAAGGTATAGAGTGTCTAAATGGATAAAGAAACAAGACACAACTATATGCTGCCTATAAAGTTCACCTGTATATACATAGGCTGAAAGTGAAGGGATGGAAAAAGAGTATTGCATGAAACCGGAAACCAAAAAAGAGCAGGGGTAGTTAAATTTAGATAAAATAGACTACAAACCAAAGACTGTAAAAAGAGACAAAGAAGGTCACTATAAAATGACAAAAACAGTCTGATGTAGTTTTCATATTTGTCCCTGAGAAAATCTCATGTTAAATTGTAATCCCCCATGCTGGAGGTGAGGCCTGGTGTGAGGTGTTTGGATCATGAGTGCAGATCCCTCATGGCTTGGTACTGTCTTAATTCTAGTAAGTTCTTATGAGATCAGGAAATTTAGAAGTGTGTGGCACCTCCTGCTCAGCTCTCTGTTTCTTGCTCCTGTCTCATTATGCAATATACCTGCTCTCCCTTTGCTTTCTGCCATGAGGGTAAGCTTCCTGAAGCCCCCTTAGAAGCCCAGCAGATGCTAGCATTGTGCTTCCTCTAAAGCCTGCAGAACCATGAGCCAATTGAACCTCTTTTCTCTAAATTACCCAGTCTCAGCTATTTCTTTATAGCAAAACAGCCTAACACAGAAAATTGGTACCAGAAGTGTGGCTTTACCAGAAAGATACCTAAAAATGTTCAAACAACTTCAGAACTGGGTAATAGGTAGAGGTTGGAAGAGTTTGGAGGGCTCAGAAGAAGACAGGAAGATGAGGGGAAGTTTGGAACTTTTTGGAGACTGATTAAATGGTTGTGACCAAAATTCTGATAGTGATATAGGCAATGAAGTCCAGGCTGCTAAGATCTCAGATGGAAATGAGGAACTTATTGGGAACTAAAGCAAAGTCATATGTGTTATGCCTTAGCAAAGAGCTTGACTGCATTCTGTTCATGCCCTAGGAATCTGTGGAAGTTTGAACTTTATAGTGATGATTTAGGGTATCTGAGAGAGGAAATTTCTAAGCAGCAAAGGGTTCAAGATGTGGTCTTACTGCTTCTAACAGCCTATGCTCAGATGTAGGAGCAAAGGAATGACTGAAAGTTGGAGCTTACATTTAAAAGGAAAGCAGAACATTAAAGTTTGAAAAATTTGTAGGCTGGCCATATGGCGTAGAAAAACCACTTTTTCAGAAGAGGAATTCAAGCAGGCTGTGGAGCAACCACTTGCCAGAGTTATTTGCATAACCAAAAGGGAG
The DNA here is from genome assembly GCF_030222135.1 of Aotus nancymaae. Lineage (NCBI taxonomy): Eukaryota > Metazoa > Chordata > Mammalia > Primates > Aotidae > Aotus > Aotus nancymaae. The sequence continues at coordinate 43,170,038 of NW_026988419.1, read as the reverse complement.
CCAAGTGCTAATATCAAAGGCATTTCAGAGGACTTCACAGCAGCCCCACCCATCATAGGCCCAGAGGTCTAGGAGGAAAGAATGGTTTTGTGGGCCAGACCCAGGGCTCTGCTGCTCTATGCAGCCTGAGGACTCTGATTCCTGCATTCCAGCTACTCTGGCTTCAGCTTTGGTTAAGAGAGTCCCTGATATAGCTCAGGCTCCTGCTTCAGAGTATGCAAACCATAACCCGGCAGCTTCCATGTGGTGTTAAGCTTGTAGGCACATACAGTGCAAGAGTGAATGAGGCTCGGCAACCTCTGCCTAGATTTCAGAGGCTGTATGAGAAACCCTGGGTGTCCCGGCAGAAGCCTGCTTTAGGGGCAGAGCACTCATAGAGAACCTCTACTACAGCAGTGCCAAGGGGAGATGTGGGGTTGGAGCCCCCACACAGAGTCCCCAATGGAATGCTGCCTAATGGTGCTGTGAGAAGGAGGCCACTGTCCTCCAGACCCCAGAATGGTAGATCTGCCAGCAGCTTGCACCCTGAACTTGGAAAAGCTGCATGCACTCAACACTAGCCTTTGAAAGCAGCCATGGGGGCTGAACCCTGCAATGCCACAGAGGTGGAGCTCCCAAGGCCTTTGGAGTCCACCCCTTGCACCAGTTTGCCTTGGATGTGGGACATGGAGCCACTGGAGATTATTTTGGAGTTTTAAGATTTAATGACTGCGCTACTGCACTATTAACTTGCATGTGGCATGTAGCTCCCTTCTTTTGGCTGATTTTTCCCTTTTAGAATGGGAATGTTTACTCAGTGCCTATACCTCCCATTGTATCTTGGAAGTAACTGTTTTTAATTTTACAGGCTCATAGGTATATATGGGGTTTGCCTTGTCTCAGAAGAGACTTTGGACTTTTGCCTTAATGCTGGAATGAGTTAAGACTTTAGGGGACTGCTGGGAATGCATACAAGGCTTGCTTTTATTTTGCAGCCTGAGGGAGACATAAGATTTGGGAGAGACAGGGGCAGAATGAAATAGTTTAGATATTCGTCCATGCCCAAATCTCATGTTGAATTGTAATCCTCAATGCTGGAGCTGGGGCCTGGTGGGAGGTGTTTGGCTCATGGGAATGGATGCCTGTCTTAGTGATAGTGAGCTCTCATGAGATCTGGTCATTTAAAAGTGTGTGACACCTCCCTACTCATACTATCTTTCTCTTGTCTGCTTCACCATGTGATGTACCTGCTTCTCTTTGCCTTCCACTATGTTTGTACGCTCCTTGAGGCCTCCTTAGAAGCTGAGCAGATGTTAACACCATGCTTCCTATAAAGCCTAAAGAACTACAAGCCAATTAAATCTCTCTCTTTTTTTTTTTGAGACAGAGTCTTGCTCTGTCACCCAGGCTGTAGTGCAGTGGCATGATCTCGGCTCATGGCGTCCTCTACTGCCCAGGTTCAAGCAATTCCCCTGCCTCAGCCTCTTGAGTGGCTAGGACTACAGGTGAGCGCTACCACGCTTGGCTAATTTTTTTGTATTTTAGTAGAGACAAGGTTTCACCATGTTGGCCAGGATGGTATCGATCTTCCAACCTCGTGATCTGCCCGCCTCAGTGTCCAAAAGTGCTGGGATTACAGGTGTGAGCAACCATGCCGGGCCTAAATCTCTTTTCTTTACAAATTACCCCACCTCAGGTATTTCTTTATAGCAGTGCAAGAATGGACTAATACAAGATCAATTCGGCAAGAGGATATAATAATATGTATGTACCCAACACCAGAGTTCCCAGGAATATAAAGCAAACCTTAATAGGTCTAAAGAGAAAGATAAATTGCAATACAACAATGATAGGGGACTTTAACACCCCACTGTCATTAATGAACAGATCATCCAGAAAGAAAATCAACAAATGTCAGAGTTAAACTACACACTAGACCAAATTGGCTTAACTGATCTTTATAGAACATTTCACCCAACTGCTGCAGAATATTCATTGTTTTCATCAACACATGGAAAATTCTCCAGAATGGACCATATCTTAGGCCATAAAACAATCTCAATAAATTCAAAAATATTGAAATCATATCAAGTATCTTTTTTAACCACAAGGGAATAAAACTAGAAGTCAATAAAAAGAGGAAGGTTAGAAAGCATGAAAACACATGGAAATTAAACAATATCCTTCTAAATTATTGGAAGACCAGCTCCCAATATATCAATGTGGATTCAATGTCTCTTAAAGTGATGGAGTGGTCAGTGAAAAGAAAGAAAAACAAGGAAACAGTTTTTCTTAAAGCTGGGCCTAGGGGAGACACCACATAATGCTGCTCTGTGGATGTCTAACATTCCCCTGAAAACCTCAGTTTTTATTATGTTCTTTCATTAGGGGAGGGGGAGTGAGGTTACACAAAGTTTCAGTGATAATTATACGAAAAGAAACATAAGCAAAAACTGTTGATCAAAAATCACAATATGGTATTGTAAAAGCAGAACAATGTATAGGTTACTTTCTGTGTGTCAGCATAGAAACCATAAACCTTAGCAAGAATAGAGGTTAAACATAAACTTATGATTATCAGCAAGAAAAGCATTGGGCTCACAGCTGCAGGGAGAACAGGATCTGACACAGGACAACCAGCCTGACCACAAAACTGCAAGAGGGGGGAGACCCCCATGCAGGCCTGGAGGAGAAGTGGGAGAAGAAAGACTTTACATCCTTATCTTAGCCGCAAAGGTTTTCCTCACAACAGACGCCCCTCATGCATCCATTTATAGGCTCTCCATAAAGGTCGCATTCCCTTTCCAGGGCCATAATCAATATGCCTTTCCTGGGAAAGGAATCTGGGTAATAAGCCTCTCCATTACATATCCCTTTATAGGCTGTCTGCAATGAGAAGCTTATTATGTGCTGTTATCTCTCTCTAGCAGTCAGGCTATGTTGTTTTTCTTTTACACAGAGTTCCTGTTTTTACAAGAACAGCTCAGCAGAGCCAAAGTTATAAGCTACATTTTAACTCTTCACATTATTCTTCATTTTCTCAAATATAATCAATACAGTAAGTAACAAGCATAACAAAGCAAATAACTCATTTCGGGTAAACCAAATTCTAAGAGAATTTACAGGTTAAAAATCAACAACAATTTCTTCTTGCTATTTCAGATAGCTTGGGTTTTGCCAATTCTTCCAGAAGCTTGGGGTTGCTCATTCACCACCAAGGGGTCTACAGTGTTCCCAGAACTAAATGACCAAATGGCCAATGAAGAAATTAAGGAAATTAAAAAAATTATTGAAAGTAATTAAAATGGAAATACAACATACCAAAATCTACGGGATACAGCAAAAGCAATGCTAATAGGGAAGTTTATAACAATAAAAAACTGTATCAAAAACATAGAAAGACTTCAACAAACTAACAGTGCACCTCATGGAACTAGAAAAGCAAGAACAAACTAAACTCTAATCTAGTAGAAAGAAAGAAATAATAGAGATCAGAGCAGAAATAAATGTAACTTAGACCAAAACAAAACAAAACAGTCCAGAAGCAGCCCTATATGAAGCTCTATGTGGCTAGAAATGAAAGGCCAATAGCCAGTAGGGAATTGATGCCTTCTGCCAAGAGCCTGGTGAGTGAGCCATCTTAGACACAAACCCCACTGCCTCATTCAAGCCTTTGGATGACTTTAGACCCTGGCTGACAACTTAATTACAACTTCGTAAGACACTTGAAGCCAGAGTCACCCAACTAAGTCATTCCTGAATTCCTATTCACAAAAACTGATTCTAAAGCCAAAGACTAAAAAACTGTTTGAACTATTTGCTTTAAATGGATGTACTTTAGTTTCTTGTTTTAAAATTATATCTCAATAGAGTGAATTTTTAAAAACCTTGATTAAGATGATGAGTGAAGGAAATATGTGAAATTACATTATAAATTATAAATTGGTATTCAAATATGTTGTTATCATTGTTTTAAGTACTTCCAAGAGTCCTTTATGTTATAGTTAGGGCAACTAATAATCTGCACCTCTTTTATCAGGAGACTATTTATTCTGAAGTTATACCTGGCCAGTGTGCATTTGGGTAAATATTAAGTAGTCATTGCTCTACAAATATGTCTGTATTAACTTCTCCAGTAGAAGAGTGGGGACTTCTGAACTATTTGCTTGAGAACCCAGGGTTTAAATATACTATAGTTGCTACTTGACACTTCCAAAAATGGAGATAAATAAAGACAGTATGGTGGTATAATATACAAGTTTTGGACTTTATATCAAGGAAGCTAGGGTTCAGTTTCCACTCCAGCACAAATTCACAAAGCAATCATCGAGAATTACTCAAACTTCCCAGGATACTTTGTAAATTTCTTCCTTTATAAAAGTGAAGTTATTAGACTAGGTGGTTTTAACTTCCGAATCCTTCATTCTATGAATTAAACCCTAAAGGATTAGGAGAATATAATACAAAGCATAAAATGGCATAAATACAGCATTAAAAGATACTTTTGTTTCTCATTTTATCTGAATCTATCTCTTAGAAAAGACAAGCTGGGAGCAGGCTCATGCTTATAATCCCAATGGCTTGGGTGGCTGTGGTGGGAGGATTACCTGAGGTCAGAAGTTCAATATGAGCCTGGCCAACATAGATCCTGTCTCTAGAAAAAAAATTTTTTTAAGTTTAGTGCTTTCCTATGACCCTAGTTTTAAAAACAAGTAGATTTAGAAGAGTTTGATTTAATGACCTGACAGAAGGCTTTGTTGAAGCATTGGAACATTGTATGATTTTTAGACACTTAAACTTTCTGTTTCTCCTTTTAGCCATTAAAACATTTTTAGTTCCCAGATTCTGAAATTATCTGAAGTTATCTCTTATATTACTAGATTTTTAGTCATAGTAAATAGGTGCATGTATCATAGGAGGATACTTTTTCTTAAATCTTCAAATAGAGATTTTAAAACAAGTGTTTTTATACTTTTTCAAATACTTTTATTCTTTGGTTTTGCATTTCATACCAGAAAGCCAGCTTGCCCTGATATATAGTTACATAAGGGTAATAATCAGTATACATAAAAATTATTTGAAAGGTTAGCTCATTATTTCCAAATTGTGCTTTCCTATATTTACATTAGCCTATGCTTAGTGCAGCTTTAGGATCATTTAGATCGATATTCAAATCTCAGCTTTGTCAATTATCAGCCATATATAAGTTGTTCAAGCTTTCTAAACCTCAGTTTCATTTCTTCTTTTTTCCGAATGGAGTGATAATACCTATCTTATGAAGCTGTTGATTAAAGATTAAGTGAGCAAACACTAAAGTGCCTAGTAGTGAGAAATTTTTCTTTTATTTCCAAAAGTTAACAAATTAACTAATGTACCAATTATTAGACCCAACAACTGAGTTTTTGTTTTAGTGCATATGAAGAACTAGTAACAGAAAAAAAGATCGGTTTGTTCTCTTAAGTTCCATCCTATTCCACCTGCATTTAAAGAATGGAAATAGCCCACCCATTTCTTTGGCTTGATACATGGCTATTTTATTTATATTTTTTGCACATTGTTGGCTCTGAATAGTTTTCAAACATGAATTATTTGTCCAATCTTTTTTATAAGTATACAATTTTAAACTATTTTACGAGTGCTTAAATTATTTCCTTTATTCTAGCACTAGTAATTAAATTTATAAAACATTTAATGAAAAGGCAATAATAATTCCTTGTCATCAGAAAGATGTAGGTTTGAATTCCAATGCTGGATGTAATCTTGGGCTAGCTGCATAATCTTTAAGCCTAAATTTCCTTGTCAATTAAATGATGATAATAATTATTTAGCATGGTACATGGAACATAAACACTCAAAAAAGTTGTGTATCATCATCATCATTAAGTGATAACAACAGATTTAACCCTATATGGATTATATATGGGTTAACCTTATATGGGTTAAATCTGTAACCCATATAGGTTACTCTTGGTGATTTCTAATTCTAACCAGAGTTTTCAAATCTATGTGAAGAATAAATCTACTACTATTATTCAAAAGTGTATACTTTTTTGATGGCAGACCAATAGTATTACCTTTATATAACGTGGAAATTTGAAGCAATAGGTTTATGTTACTAAGATTCTTGACCAACAACTTTACCAAATTCATCAACATTGTTGGGTTATGCCAGCCTAACTTGGTGGAAAATTTGGATCATGAAATATTTAAAGTATAATAAGTACATTTGTTTACCTCCTGTGAGACTTATCACAGTGGTAAATACATTGTAGGCAGTTGTACTAATTACTTTATTAATATTGACTTAATTGCTATAAGTTGAAGAATTAAAATGTGTAGCATTCTTCACCATGTACTAGCAAATGGTATTCTGAAAGTTAATAAGAAAGAAATTAATTTATTTTAACTTTTTAGAGGGTCAAAAAGATTAATTCACAAATATTAAAAATCATTTTTACCAAGTCTTGTTACAGATTCTGAAAATGAGATTCGGATCAGAAGAATAATTTTCTTTGTCTCTGTAGACAGAGCTTAGAGGACATGAGGCTTTCGATACATCTCTGTTTTCTTTTGCATTTAATTTTTATACTTAGCTTTTTTTAAAAAAATCATTTTTGCTTATGCTACAGTAACATATACCTCCCCAGAAAACTTCAGGCAATATAGAGAACAAAGTTAAAATTACCCATAGTTCTGCTTCCCTGCACTACCCACTGTGAATATTTCAGTCTGTCTCTTCTAGGCTCTATTTTTTTTAAATATATGTACATCCATTCCTATAAACATGGTAGGACCATGTCTTTCTATGTTACTACATTAAACTTACAGTGCCACTTCAATTATCAATTGCCTTATGACTTTTTCTATTAGGGTCTTAAGTTTTTAGTTTCTTTTTAAGTGCTCTTTTATGTAAGATAAACATAGCATGTCAACATATATGTAGCTTATACATAACAAAGTCCTGCAACATTTAATTTGTGGTACTTTTTTCCTCTCATATAAATTTTCAATTTTTATTCAGTAAAATTGTTGTTTTTCTTATTGATATGTTTTGGTATTCAGCGTAGAAAGACCTTTCACTCAAGGTTATGTAGGTATTTAAACTTTTTTAAAAGTTCTTTTGTGGTTTTTGTTTTGTTTTGCTAGTTCTTATGTGGTTTTATTTTACATTTAACTCTTAATCTTTTGCTAAATGCTTAAAGTACTTTGAAGGCCTAATCTAGGAAGTAGGAAAAGACAATTGTCCCTCAGTATTCACAATGGGGACTGGTTCCAAGACATTCCCCACCTCCCAGCAGATAGCAAAATCTTTGCATACTCAAGTCCCATAATCAGCCCTGTGAAAACCAAGTATGCAAAAAGTCGGCCCTCAGTATCTGGGTTTCACATCTGACAAATACTGCATTTTCAGTCTGCCTTTGGTTGCAGATGCAGAATCTGTGGATATGGAATGCTGACTGTATTTATTGAGGAAAAAGAAATCCACATATAAGTGGGTCTATATAGTTCAAACCTGTGTTGTTCAAAGGTCAACTGTTTATGCGTAGGTAAACCCAATTGTTACCTACTTTTAACTGTACTGAAATATAACTCTTCCAAGGTTTGAAAGTCTAAAGTTACAGAATCAATCATGTTATCTTAGTCTCTCTCTCTCTCTCTTTTTTTTTTTTAAAGACTAGTTAAGTGCAGTAGTGAGCATGGGGGTAAGAGTAGAATAAGGCCTTCAATCTATAATTGTGGAGAGTCAATTGAGGTAAGTCTCTACCTTCAGACCGGACTTATCCTAGTCTTTCATAGTCTCCTTTGCTGAAAGTAAGAAAGGGGCTCATGGTAGAAAGCCTTCAGGGTCTGAAAAAGAGACCACTAAAGAACAACAATTTACGTCTCAATGTCACTTTTAAAAGCCTAGATGATAAAGCTTGTTTATATTTTCTAAAGTCATCAAACTACATAAATACTCAAAGACATGTAGATATGAGACATAAGTATATTGCATATGTATACAAGTAGGTAGAGTTCTCCTCCTCTATTTTGTGTTAATTTTCTTCCCACTAATGACTTGAGTTCCCTCAAAGACTTTACATTTTGTCCTGACATTGAGAAAGGGTATCTGATCCTTGCTGTCTCTGGTTGAGATATCTTATCCTACCAGATGTCTGGGCATGAGTCTTCACTCTCTATATTATCAACTATAAAAATACTTATGGCCAATACAATTCTTGATCTATTCTTTATTCATAGTCCAAGTCTGTCATTTATTAGCTGTGGGAAAGTTACTTACCCTCTCTGTGTCAATTTCCTCATCTTTAAAATTAGCAGACAATAATAGTACCTGTCTTATGGGGTTGTAAGGATGAAAGAAGTTAACTCATGTAAATCATTTAAACAGCACTTAGCACATAATAAATGTTTGCTTTATTATCATCATTATAGTCATCATCACCATCATTATCTTATCAATAGCAGGTTATAATGATTGAGAGCTCAACTGTTTCTAGTTAATTAGGTCTCTTCTTGGTTTTGGGCTACCCACTTATCAACCTTTGCTATTTGGCTCTCTATCCGTGTTATTATAATAAATCCTTGGCAAGTGTACTGACTTAATTCTCAACTTTCTTTCATGCCTGAGGGGGTTAGGGGGAGTGGCAGAATATGGGGAATTTTTCTGGATCATTTCTGCACTTTCCTGGAGATAAGTAATGTTTGGGGGTTGGGTTTGGAGGTATTATCTCAGACCTCTTTCACCATTCTGTTGCAACAATCAAATCAGACTTCCTAGTACCAATATTAGGTTTTCTCACTATACTTCAATAGAAGAAACCTTAATTTAGTTCTCTGAATCTTCCTTTTTTTTTTTTTTTTTTTGAGACAATGTCTCACTTCTTCCCCCAGGCTGGAGTGCAATGACATGATCTCGGCCCACTGCAACCTCCACCTCCCAGGTTCAAGCAATTCTCTAGTCTCAGCCTCCCAAGTAGCTGGGATTACAGGCATGTGCCAGCACACCCAGCTATTTACTTTTGGGTTTTTAGTAGAGATGGGGTTTCACCATGTTGGCCAGGCTGGTCTCGATCTCCTGACCTCGTGATCTGCCTGCCTGGGCCTCCCAAAGTGCTGGGATTACAGGCGTGAGCCACTGCACCCAGCTGAATCTTCCTTTTTCAGTATCTTCGTGGCACTGTTTTCTTTCCTTTAATCATTTGGTAAATGCTTTAAGTACTTTGAAAGCCAAATCTAAAACTTTCAAATAGTGAATTAGAGGTATAGGTCAACACAATAGCTGTTACCTGTATTTCATTGTCCTAAAATATTTCACTAGTCTTCCAAGACCCAAAAGTCTAAAGTTAGAGAATCATTTATCTCATCTTCATCTTTAGAATAGCATTTGCTGAAGGCAAGTATAGGAGATCAGAATATGCCACCCAAAAATATGTCACTCTGGCATAAGAATTATTTTGAGCTGAAGGCACTTGAGAAATAGCAAATGCAGGAAGAACTCTCTGACCTCCCCACTCTTCTTATCTAAAAGCAGGTTATAAAATTTCCTGCAAGACAGGTGTTCTTCCTGAACCAGCAATAGAAGAACATTCTTAACACTGGAGACTGGGAGTTACTGCCAAAATAAATCTACACAAACAAACTGAAAACAATCCTTATCTTCCATCCATTTTCCCCATATATTTCCTGGTCACTGTCTCCCAATGTACTGCCCCTAGGCTAACACCCTCTGTCTTATCATATCCTCACAATTTATCATTCTTTGTTTTGAAAGGTATATGAGCTTTTGAAGCCTAACTGCTTCTTCAGATATTCATTTTTCTTGTGAGGGTTCCCATGCATATAAAAATATTAAATAAAACTTGTATGCTTTTTCTTTGTTACTCTATCTTACGTTAGTTTAATTCTCAGGCCCAGACACAAAACCTAAGAAAGTAGAAGAAAGTTTTCCCTCCATTATGCAAGAAAGGGACTTATTTCTTCCCCTGCCCTGAGGTGGTCAATGGTACATCACACAGCTTCAGCTTCCAGTCTTCTAAACAAGACCTTTTTGGAACTGAAACAATATCATACCATTTTTTTTTCTCCTTGATCTTAGAAATGGAAGCCATATTATGAAGATCTTAGTTTGGAATTCTAAACAAGAATTTATCTCCTTTATTTTATCTGTTTTCCATGCAAAGGCAATATTTATAAATTAGGAGAAATGGGTAAAAGAAAGTTAACAATGAGGAGCAAAAAGCAATTTTTCAATATCTAAAGATATTCTATTACAGTTGTTTTTATGATCATTTTGAAACAGGCTACTTCTACTGTACTTAGGGTGTGCAACTGTAGGAGAATTACATGCTATGTATCTCTTTAAGAAATTTTACGTATTATTTTTGGTCACATCTTCTATAACTTGCATATGTAGTCTAAGGGTGTTTCCTTTTTATTTTTGGCTATTTAATGAATTGGTTCTTATATAAGTATAATGATCATGAATCTTCACTGTGAATAAGTTACTTTTAGTTACACCCATTTAGGACTTGAAAATCGTAGACTGTAGTGATGGAAAGGGGAAAATGAGAACTAGAGTTAAACAAAACAGAACCAGATCAATAGTAATATCAACAGAAATTAAAACTAGGTGCTCAGGTGGCTTTTGTTATCTATGCCAGTTGTAGAGATTGTATCTGTTCTTGCTGGTTTAGTAATTTTGGTGCCTACTGTTAAATGTGATAACATCCTTGGCCAGATATTTTTGGGAGGCCCACTTACAAGCCTACAATAGGGAAACTGGGGACAGGCTGTATCCAAAAGGGCTTCACTCAAGGCCTTGTCCGTCAAGTTCATTAATCTAATCCAAATATGTAGTAGAGTAGTTAGCATATAGGTGCTCAAATAATGACAATGATTAAGATTTTTTTTTTTTTTTTGAGATGGAGTTTCGCTCTTGTTACCCAGGCTGGAGTGCAATGGCGCGTTCTCGGCTCACCGCAACCTCAGCCTCCTGGGCTCAGGCAATTCTCCTGCCTCAGCCTCCTGAGTAGCTGGGATTACAGGCATGCACCACTGTGCCCAGCTAATTTTTTTGTATTTAGTAGAGACGGGGTTTCACCTTGTTTACCAGGATGGTCTCGATCTCACTCGGGGCCGACAATGATAAGATTAATAATAAAAGCAGCTGACAGTTATATGATTCTTAGTAGACGTTGAACACTGTTATAAGACTTTTAGATATAGGTCAGGTGTGGTGGCTCATGCCTGTAATCCCAGCACTTTGGAAGACCGAGGCGGGCAGATCACCTGAGTTCAGGAGTTCAAGACCAGCCTGGCCAACATGGTGAAACCCTGTCTCTACTAAAAATACAAAATTAGCCAGGCATGGTGTTGCATGCCTGTAATTCCAGCTACTGAAGAGCCTGAGGCAGGAGAATCACTTAAATCCAGGAGGCAGAGGTTGTGATGAGCCAAGATTGCATGATTGCACTCCAGCCTGGGTGACAAAAGCAAAATTCCGTCTCACAAAAAAAGTCTTTTAGATATATTGATTCATTCATTTCTCCTAACAACCTATGAGGTGCTATTGTTAATACAGTGTCAATATTACCTCATTTTTACAGATGAGGAAATTGATGCCTATAAGTTAAGTGACGTTTCCAAGTTCTAATGGCTAACAGCTGGTAGAACTAAGATACAAACTTAAGCTGTCTGGCTTTAGAGTCCACCTCTTAACAACTAAGCTGCTTCTTTTGTTGTTTATTGTTTGTGATATTGATTGAATGAATGGATGAAACCTGCAAAGGTATTGCCAACATGAAAACATTATCAGAGACTTAGAAAAAAAATTCAAGGTCATGGTTGAAAGAGATGAGGATGTATGTTGAGCCAGACAGGTCAAGTGAAGATGTAGTAGTAAAGTGAACATCAAGGTTGGGGAATTCCTGTGAGTAGGAAGGCAAGAGAAAGAGAAGGAAAGAAATATAGTCCAGATCAGGTATTCCTCAAAACAAAAAACATTCTGCAAGTCTTTTTCCTTAGCCTGCTGGTATAAACAAGTGGCATACCTACTTCATCAAATTATAAAAAAACAGATGTTTTCTCTTAAGAAAATTGTTTAATGCATCCACATCCTTACACAGTACATTCTAAGTGGTATTATAATAAATTTACATATGTATACACACTAGTTACTTAAATTTGTGGTAACTATATTTTGCAAATTAAAAGATCAGAACATATGATATGACCAAACTTTTCTTCTGGTTTGGTGACATGTTTATACAAGAAGCCTTACAAATATATACACATTAATATGCCTAGTGTTCATTAATGGAACACTAAGCTTGTGGGAGTTATATTTTACTGCTCAAGGTCATCACCAAGGTCTGACTGCAAAAATTCAAAAAATTGCAACCTAAGGCATACATGGGTTAAATCACATTGTGTTTGACCATTAAATATATATATTTAAAGCTATGTTACAACTAACACATTTTTGCATCATTTTTATCATAAGTGACTAATTTTTTCCCAACATCTGTTGGCATACGTCAGAGTAATTTATTTGGAGCTTTGCGATTTTATTGGCCATTAATGACTTCTTTGATATTCAATTATCAGCAAAAATGATCTCTGCATCCTTGCTCAGAATTAGACCAGGCAGTTGTACATATTTGCATATTACTGATGTTTAAATTACCATAATCTTTACATGTCCAATATCTTTGACCTCTAAAAAGTTGATCTTTAAACTATTCAGTTAGCAAATTCTTTTTTTAAAATATAATTTTTTTTTTTTAAATATAATTTTTTTTTTTTAATTTATGGGCTTAGAGGTACAAGTACAGTGGTGTTACATGGATATATTGCATAGTGGTGAAGTCTGGGCTTTTAGTGTACTCATCACCCGAATAGTGTACATTGCACTCCATAGGTCATATTTCAGCCGTCACCTGCCTCCCACCCTCCCACCTTTTGGAGTCTCCAGTGTTCATTATTTACTTTGTATATTTACATGTACCTATTGTTTATCTTCCACTTATAAGTGAGAACGTGTGATTTTTAAATTTCTGAGTCATTTCACCAAGGATAATGGCCTCTAGTTGCTTCCATGTTGCTGTAAAAGACATGATTTCATTCTTGGTTTTTTAGCTAGTAGTAGTCTATGGTATATATGTATTCCACATTTTTTTTAATTGTTCTGATTCTTTTATTTTTTTTTTTATTGCATTTTAGGTTTTGGGGTGCATGTGAAAAACATGCAAGGTTGTTGCATAGGTGCATACGTGGCAGTGTGATTTGCTGCCTCCCTCCCATTCACCTATATCTGGCATTTCTCCCCATGCTATCCTTCCCCCCCAACTCCCCACCCCCCCCGCTGTCCCCCCCGCCCCCCAACAGACCCCCGTGTATAGTGCTCCCCTCCCTGTGTCCATGTGTTCTCCTTGTTCAACACCCGCCTATGAGTGAGAACATGTGGTGTTTGATTTTGTGTTCTTGTGTCAGTTTGCTGAGAATGATGGTTTCCAGGTTCATCCATGTCCCTACAAAGGACGTGAACTCCTCGTTTTTAATGGCTGCATAATATTCCATGGTGTATATGTGCCACATTTTTCCTGTCCAGTCTATCATCGATGGGCATTTGGGTTGGTTCCAGGTCTTTGCTATTGTAAACTGTGCTGCAATGAACATTCGTGTGCATGTGTCCTTATAGTAGAACAATTTATAATCCTTTGGATATATGCCCAGTAATGGGATTGCTGGGTCAAATGGAATTTCTATTTCTAGGTCCTTGAGGAATCGCCACACTGTTTTCCACAGTGGTTGAACTAATTTACACTCCCACCAACAGTGTAAAAGTGTTCCTATTTCTCCACATCCTCTCCAGCATCTGTTGTCTCCAGATTTTTGAATGATCGCCATTCTAACTGGCGTGAGATGGTATCTCAATGTAGTTTTGATTTGCATTTCTCTAATGACCAGTGATGATGAGCATTTTTTCATATGTTTGTTGGCCTCATGTATGTCTTCTTTTGTAAAGTATCTGTTCATATCCTTCGCCCATTTTTGAATGGGCTTGTTTGTTTTTTTCTTGTAAATCTTTTTTAGCTCGTTGTAAATTCTAGATATCAGCCCTTTGTCAGACGGGTAGGCTGCAAAAATTTTTTCCCGTTCTGTTGGTTGCCGATTCACTCTATTGACTGTTTCTTTTGCCGTGCAGAAGCTGTGGAGTTTGATTAGGTCTCATTTGCCTATTTTGGCTTTTGTTGCCAATGCTTTTGGTGTTTTGGTCATGAAGTCCTTGCCTACGCCTATGTCCTGAATGGTTTTGCCTAGGTTTCCTTCTAGTGTTTTTATGGTGTTAGATCTTATGTTTAAGTCTTTAATCCATCTGGAGTCAATTTTAGTGTAAGGTGTCAGGAAGGGGTCAAGTTTCTGCTTTCTGCATATGGCTAGCCAGTTTTCCCAACACCACTTATTGAACAGGGAATCCTTTCCCCATTGCTTGTTTTTTTCAGGTTTGTCAAAGATCGGGTGGTTGTAGATATGTTGTGTTGCCTCCGACGCCTCTGCTCTGTTCCATCAGTCTATATCTCTGTTTTGGTACCAGTACCATGCTGTTTTGATTACTGTAGCCTTGTAGTAGAGTTTGATGTTCGGTAGTGTGATGCCTCCCGCTTTGTTCTTTTTGCTTAGAATTGACTTGGCTATGTGGGCTCTCTTTTGGTTCCATATGAAGTTTAAGGTGGTTTTTTCCAGTTCTGTGAGGAAGGTCATTGGTAGCTTGATGGGGATAGCGTTGAATCTGTAAATTACTTTGGGCAGTATGGCCATTTTCACGATATTAATTCTTCCTAACCATGAACATGGAATGTTTCTCCATCTGTTTGTGTCCTCTCTTATTTCGTTGAGCAGTGATTTGTAGTTCTCCTTGAAGAGGTCCTTTACGTTCCTTGTTAGTTGTATTCCTATGTATTTTATTCCTTTGTAGCAATTGTGAATGGCAGTTCCTTCTTGATTTGGCTCTCTTTAAGTCTGTTATTGGTGTATAGAAATGCTTGTGATTTTTGCACATTGATTTTGTATCCTGAGACTTTGCTGAAGTTGCTTCTTAGTTTCAGGAGATTTTGGGCTGAGGTGATAGGGTCTTCTAGATATACAATCATGTCGTCTGCAAATAGAGACAATTTGACTTCCTCCTTTCCTAATTGAATACCCTTTATTTCTTTTTCTTGCCTGATTGCTCTGGCTAGAACTTCCAGTACTATATTGAATAGGAGTGGTGAGAGAGGGCATCCTTGTCTAGTGCCAGATTTCAAAGGGAATGCTTCCAGTTTTTGCCCATTCAGTATGATATTGGCTGTCGGTTTGTCATAAATAGCTTTTATTATTTTGAGATACATTCCGTCAATACCTAGTTTATTGAGAGTTTTTAGCATAAAGTGCTGTTGAATTTTGTTGAAGGCCTTCTCTGCATCAATTGAGATAATCATGTGGTTTTTGTTTTTGGTTCTGTTTATGTGGTGAATTACATTTATAGACTTGCGTATATTGAACCAGCCTTGCATCCCCGGGATGAATCCTACTTGATCATGGTGGATAAGCTTTTTGATGTGCTGTTGCAATTGGCTTGCCAGTATTTTATTGAAGATTTTTGCATCTATGTTCATCATGGATATTGGCCTGTAGTTTTCTTTTTTTGTTGAGTCCCTGCCGGGTTTTGGTATTAGGATGATGTTGGTTTCATAAAATGATTTGGGAAGGATTCCCTCTTTTTGGATTATTTGGAATAGTTTCAGTAGGAATGGTACCAGTTCCTCTTTGTATGTCTGGTAGAATTCGGCTGTGAACCCATCTGTACCTGGGCTTTTTTTGGGTGGTAGGCTCTTAATTGCTGCCTCGACTTCAGACCTTGTTATTGGTCTATTCAGGGTTTCGACTTCTTCCTGGTTTAGGCATGGGAGGAGGCTACTGTCCAGGAATTTATCCATTTCTTCCAGATTTTCTAATTTATGTGCATAGAGTTGTTTGTAATAATCTCTGATGATGGGTTGAGTTTCTGTGTAATCTGTGGTGATATCCCCTTTATCATTTTTTTATTGCATCTATTTGGTTATTCTCTCTTTTCTTTTTTATTAGTCTGGCTAGTGGTCTGTCTATTTTGTTGATCTTTTCAAAAAAACAGCTCCTGGATTTATTGATTTTTTGTAGGGTTTTTCGTGTCTCTCTCTCCTTCAATTCTGCTTTGATCTTAGTTATTTCTTGTCTTCTGCTAGGTTTTGAGTTTTTTTTATCTTGCTCCTCTAGCTCTTTCAATTTTGACGATAGGGTGTCAATTATAGTTCTCTCCTTTCTTCTCATGTGGGCACTTATTGCTATATATTTTCCTCTAGAGACTGCTTTAAATGTGTCCCAGAGATTCTGGTATGTGGTGTCTTCGTTCTCATTGGTTTCGAAGAACATCTTTATTTCTGCCTTCATTTCAGTGTTTATCCAGTCAACATTCAGGAGAAAGTTGTTCATTTTCCATGAGGCTGTGCGGTTCTGGGTTGGCTTCTGAATTCTGAGTTCTAACTTGATTGCACTGTGGTCTGAGAGACTGTTTGTTATGGTTTCTGTTCTTTTGCATTTGCTGAGGAGTGATTTACTTCCAATTATGTGGTCAATTTTAGAGTAGGTGTGATGTGGTGCTGAGAAGAATGTATATTCTGTGGATTTGGAGTGGAGAGTTCTGTAAATGTCTATTAGGTTTGTTTGTTCCAGGTCTGAGTTCAAGTCCTGGATATCCTTATTAATTTTGTGTCTCGTTGATCTGTCTAATATTGACAATGGTGTGTTGAAGTCTCCCACTATTATTGTGTGGGAGTCTAAGTCTCTTTGCAAGTCTTTAAGAACTTGCCTTATATATCTGGGTGCTCCTGTATTAGGTGCATATATATTTAGGATCGTTAGCTCTTCTTGTTGCATTGATCCTTTTACCATTATGTAATGTCCTTCTTTGTCTCTTTTGATCTTTGTTGCTTTAAAGTCTATTTTATCAGAGATGAGAATTGCAACTCCTGCTTTTTTTTGCTCTCCATTTGCTTGGTAAATCTTCCTCCATCCCTTTATTTTGAGCCTTTGTGTATCCTTGCATGTGAGGTGGGTTTCCTGGATACAGCACACTGATGGGTTTTGACTTTTTATTCAATTTGTCAGTCTGTGTCTTTTGATTGGGGCATTTAGTCCATTTACATTTAGGGTTAATATTGTTATGTGTGAATTTGATCCTGTCATTTTGATGCTAGCTGGCTGTTTTGTCCATTGGTTGATGCAGATTCTTCATTGTGTTGCTGCTCTTTACCATTTCGTGTGTTTTTGGAGTGGCTGGTGCTGGTTGTTTTTTTCTATGTGTAGTGTCTCCTTCAGGAGCTCTTGTAAAGCTGGTCTGGTGGTGATGAAATCTCTGAGTACTTGCTTGTTCACAAAGGATTTTATTTTTCCTTCACTTATGAAGCTTAGTTTGGCTCAATATGAAATTCTGGGTTGAAAGTTCTTTTCTTTAAAGATGTCGAATATCGGCCCCCACTCTCTTCTGGCCTGTAGGGTTTCTGCTGAGAGATCTGCTGTGAGTCTGATGGGTTTCCCTTTGTGGGTAACCCGACCTTTCTCTCTGGCTGCCCTTAGTATTTTCTCCTTCATTTCAACCCTGGTGAATCTGATGATTATGTGCCTTGGGGTTGCTCTTCTAGAGGAATATCTTTGTGGTGTTCTCTGTATTTCCTGGACTTGAATATTGGCCTGCCTTGCTAGATTGGGGAAGTTTTCCTGGATAATATCCTGAAGAGTATTTTCCAGCTTGGATGCATTCTCTTCATCACATTCGGGTACACCTATCAAACGTAGATTAGGTCTTTTCACGTAGTCCCATATTTCTTGTTGACTCTGTTCATTCCTTTTTACCCTGTTTTCTCTAATCTTCCCTTCTCATTTTATTTCATTGAGTTGATCTTTGACTTCTGATATCCTTTCTTCTGCTTGGTCAATTCGGCTGTTGAAACTTGTGCATGCTTCGCGAAGTTCTCGTGTTGTGTTTTTCAGCTCCATCAATTCACTCATATTCCTCTCTAAGTTGTCCATTCTCGTTAGCATTTCATCAAGTCTTTTTTCAAGGTTCTTAGTTTCTTTGCATTGGGTTAGAACATGTTCTTTTAGCTCACAGAAGTTTCTTATTATCCACTTTCTGAAAGCTGATTCTGTCATTTCATCACACTCATTCTCCTTCCAGTCTTGTTCCCGTGCTGGTGAGGAGTTATGCTCCCTTGGAGGAGGAGAGGTGTTCTGGTTTTGGGTGTTTTCATCCTTTTTTCGCTGGTTTCTTCCCATCTTTGTGGATTTATCCACCTGTCGACTTTGTAGTTGCTGTCTTTCTGATTTTGGTAATTTTAAATCTGCAGCAGCTGAACTCATAAACCCCCTTTTCTTCCCCCCAGGTGTTCTGGCCCAGGGAGTTAGGGCTTTATGCTTTTCAGCTGTGTTGCTACCGTTTTCCCTGCCCACAAGATGGCAGTCTAGTCACACTCAGCCTGCAGAGGCTTCGCTGAGCTGCTGTGGGCTCCGCCCAGCTTCCGTGTGAGCTTCCCTGCAGTCCTGTTTATATGGGTGTAGTTAGAACTGCTTCCGCTATGCTGGCCCGCCCCTGTAGTGACGGAGTCTCTGTAGTGGCGAGTTGTCTTGGTTACGGCAAATTGCCCCAGGAACTGCAGGGTGTTTCCTGATGGAGGACGCCCCTCCCCCACAGTGCTGGACCTTCCCGAGTTGAGCCGTGTTTCCAGTGGTGCCCTCTTTGCCCGGGAATCTCTTGGCTTGACTCCTTGCCTCAGCTCCCCTTGCTGGCCCAGAGGGGACACAGTCTCGTTCACTTTGCTCAAGGAGCCGCTGCTCCCTGCCCCCGGTGCAGGCCAAGCGGCTGCTCCGGTCCAATCAGTGGCACTGGGAACCCATGGAGCTTCTCTGCCTGTGAATCTCCTGGTCTGTGGGCAGTTAAAATCCGCTGCCCTGTGTGCCGCTGTGTCAGCTGAAGCAGCGGCTCTGAGATTCGTGGCGCGCCCTTGCCCAGGGGTCTCCTGTCTTGACTCCCTGCTTCAGCACCCCTTGCTGGCTCAGAGGGAACTCTGTCTCTCTCGCTCTGCATAAGAAGCCACTGCCCCCCGCCCCAGGGCATAGGCTGAGCGGCCACGCCGCTCAAACCAGCGGCGCTGGCGACCCGTGGGGCTTCTCCTCCTGTGAATCTCCTGGTCTGTGGGCAGTAAAAATCCGTCTGGAAATGCGGGGTCCACTCACCCTCTGTGCCTTCTCTCGGAGCTGCAATCCCGACTTCCTCCTAAGCGGCCATCTTGGATCCGGATCCTCCACACTTTTAAAATCCAGTTATCCATTAATGGACACTTAACTTGATTCCACAACTTTGCTATTGTGAATAGTGCTGTGATAAACATACAAGTACAGGTGTTTTTTTGTTTTGTTTTGTTTTCGATAAAACGGTATCTTTTTCTTTCGGCAGGTATCCAGTAGTGGAATTGCTGGGTCAAATGGTAGTTGTATTTTTAGCTCTTTGAGGAATCTCCATACTGTTTTCCATAGAGGTTGTACTAATTTACGTTTCCACCCGCAGTATATAAGTGTTTCTTTTCTCTGTATCCTCACCAATGTCTATTGTTTTTTGACTTTTTAATAATGGCCATTCTGCCTGGTGTAAGATGATATTTTATTGTGGTTTTAATTTGCATTTCTCTGATGATTATTGATGTTGAGCAAGCAAATTCTTATTGGGATGTAATTTAAGAACACAAAATGTACCATAAACACCATCACGTGACGAAGTGGGAAGAGAAGTTTCAAAAAAGATTCATATTTTTGCTAAACCATCCCACTCAGGGTTGTTTAAAAACTGAATCCAATATAAATACCTTAAAAATTAAGATAATTCAGAAAATTGATATAAAACTGATTGAGGTCACAATGAATGTTATTGTTTAGCCATTTTTTTTTTCTGGGCTTTTTTTCCTTCACTAAAAATTATTTTTAAGTTTTATGTTCTAAACTTGGGTGTAAGAACAGACCTTCATATATGCTTCTCTATTTTGGAAATATCAGGATCTACAGTTTATTTAAAGATTATAAAAAAATTATTAAGAATAATGGACCATTTTCAACTGATAATGCTCAAAGTTTTGAACTTATTTTTACTAGTATATTTTCAAGAGCACTTAGACTCCCAAATCTTACATACAAACATGAAAAAATTAGTCTGTGCTGTACTATAATAAAATCACAGGTTTGCATCATGTACATATAAGAACATTTTTTTTCTTTTTTGAGACAGGGGCTCACTCTGTCACTCAGGCTGAAGTGCAATGGCATAATCATGGCTTACTGCAACCTTGAACTTGTAGGCTCAAGCAATCCTCCTGCCTCAGCCTCCTAAGTAGCTAGAACTGCAGGCGCACACCACCATGTCTGATCAATTTTTTTTTTTGCTTTGTGGTAGAGACGGAGTCTCACTATGTTGTCCAGACTGGTCTCAAACTCCTGACCTTAAGTGATCCTCTCACCTTGGCCTTTGAAAATGCTGAGATCACAGGTGTGAGCCCCCTCAGCTGGCCAATGTTAATTTTTACAACAATTTTCAATTCAGCTTGAAGAATATCAGACATGCTTTCTATTATTAAATGTAATTCTGAGGTCAGGAGTTCAAAACCAGCCTGACCAATATGGTGAAATCTCGTCTTTACTAAAAATACAAAAATTAGCTGGGCATGGTGGCACTCACCTGTAATCCCAGCTACTTGGGAGGCTGAGGCAGGAGAATCACTTGAACCCAGGAGGCAGAGGTTGCAGTGAGACAAGATCATGCCACTGCACTCCAGCCTGGGCAACAGAGGGAGACTCCATCTCATAAAAATAAATAACTAAAAGTAATCCATGATCATGATATAAGGTTCAGATGTTATAGAAACATTGGATGTGAAATGTTTAAAAAATATCTCTTTTCTCCGACCCTTACTCCCATTACATAGAAATCTTCTATGCTATACATATATATCCCTTTTGGAAGACAAATGACATCAGCTCCATTCTTAGTTCTGATTTTGCAGACATGTCCTTTGCAATCAATCCTCACCCATATTTTATTACAGTTAAAACATAAGTTATGGAAAAGTTTTCAGAAATCTGTGCCTTTTGTAGCTCTAGATTTATCATTAGCAAACTAATTTATTAGTAAGTCAGCTGCCACCAAAACCAGAGAAAACAGCCATTTAACCATTTATCTCAACAATAATTTTCATATGAAAATCTGTAGTTAAATAAGAAGATATTATTATATGATAGAAACTACTGTGACATTTTCCCAGTATCTATGGTACAGCTTTTTTAGCTACTATAGTAAAACTTTTTCATTTTTGATAACAGCTATGAAAAATAGTTCATCAAAATACAAAAGAGTGAAAAGACAAGCCACTGTGAAAAGATATCACAACTCACTCTGTTGCCCAGGCTGGAATGCAGTGGTGTGATCTTGGCTTACTGTATAACCTCCTCCTCCCATGTTCAAGCAATTCTCCTGCCTCAGCCTCCTGAGTAGCTGGGATTACAGACACGCACCATCATGCCCAGCTAATTTTTGTATTTTTAGTAGAGATGGGGTTTCACCATGTTGGTCAGGCTGGTTTTGAACTCCTGACCTCAGGTGATCCACTCCCCTTGGCCTCCCAAAGTGCTGAGATTACAGGCATGAGCCACCATGCCAATAATTTGATTATATATTTGCAGATATCTAATTGACAAAGATATTTGCCACCTATAATTGACAAGGGATTAGTGTCTTGAACATATAAAAAATTCGTACCTATAAGTTAATAAGAAGATAAGCAACTCCATAAGGAGCTGGGCAAGAGACTTGAAAAAGTACTTTGCAAGTGGTT
The DNA here is from genome assembly GCF_030222135.1 of Aotus nancymaae. Lineage (NCBI taxonomy): Eukaryota > Metazoa > Chordata > Mammalia > Primates > Aotidae > Aotus > Aotus nancymaae. Next base: position 43,148,109 of record NW_026988419.1, on the reverse strand, counting down.
ACTGACATGGCCCACAAACCATCTAAAAGATGAGATTCAACCTCACTGTAATCAGAGAAGTACACATTAAAACTACAAGTAAACTTATCTGGTTGGCTTAAATTTAAACTTCTGAGAATATCAAATATTGACATCAAATACACACACACGCACAAACACACACACTCGCATTAGAAGCTCTTGCATATGTGCACCAGGAGAGTTGTGCAAAATGGTTGTAGTAGCTCTGGGTAATATAAAGAACTGGAAAACAAACCAAATGTTCATCATCAGTAAAATGTATAAATATGTTGTGATACCTTTATATAACAGAATGCTATGTAGCAATAAAAATGCATGAATTACAGCTGCATAAAATAACTTGAATGAATCTCAGCATATCATGTTGAACTTTTATTTTGAAAATAAAAGTCAATGAATATTTACAGCATTATTTAATTAATACAAATTTCAGAATGTTCAAAAGTAAACATAAGTTGAGATGCAGTTTTATGTGATACAACCCTAAAGAAAAGCAAGAAAATAAAATACACAAAAGTGAGGAAAGTGGTGACTGCTAAGGGACAGAGGTGAAGGAAATGAGCTCAGGAAGGAGCACACAGGACTTCAATGGTGATGTTATTTTTTCTCTTAAACTGGGTGATGGTATGTAAATATATATATTTTTTGTTATTCTTCATATGTTATAAACTTTATAAATATTCTTTCCTGCTTCTCAACATTTAATAAAATTATGAAAATATTATATGAAACAAATATAAATTTTTAATATAATCTAAAAACCTGAAAATGATTATCTTGTAAAATTATACATGCTTTCCCCTCCTGTGGGATACTAGCTTCATAACCAACATCTATTACATAAAGATGTGGTTATTTCCTTCATTGGACATATTCCAAATAATTAGACTTTAACAAATCAGTGTTTTCTTTGCCATAATTCTTAAATGTTTACTGATTTTTTCAAAATTACAGTTGTATTTATAAATTTCTCATTAGCAATCCTAAGCATGCTTTAAATTAAGAAAATATTTAGAAATTGCCATTCTCAAATACTGATATTTTCAAAAGTAAATGCTACTGTTGATGCATTACTAGATTTTGCTGAGTAAAGCTCTTTCCACACACAAACATGTCAGCCACCTGCAACTGTTTGTCAGTGGACTTGGTTTGAGAACACTACTCGTAATTGTAAACTTAGGAATGTGTGACAAGCTAACAGCCAGCTGTGCATATTCTGACTTTTCCCAGGTGTTAAAATAAATAGGACCATTTGGTTCACTTGTAACTCAACAAAATATTTCATGATTCATTAGCTTGAAAATCCACTTACAGTTTTTTGAGTAGGTAATGTTATATTCATTTGAAATGAAAAACATATACCCAGAAATATTTGTGATATTATTACTTATAATATTCAATGGTCTTTTCATAAAATGAGAAGAATTTTAACGTAACATTTATGTCATTTTTTTCATATTCTTCGTATAGGAAAACATCAGCCACTTCTGCTTATAAGCATAAAAAAGAATGAAAATATGTTTTATATTCAGTTAGAGTTCAACTTGCCTTGGCAGAACTGAGTTCCAAACTGATCTTGCATGAATTACTATCTTTGGTACATGCCACATGTTTGATCATTATCTGATAATAATTACTATTTATTGAACACCTGCTGTTAGGTGTTAGCCCAAGAGACCCAGATGCCTAAATCTTTTCTTGGCTAAACTACCCATCCTCATAAGGTTTCTGAGGGAGAATATACTTACAAAAGACAACTGCAACTGGGAAATATGAATCCATTTTATTATTAAATTATCATTGACCTGAAACTCCTAATACAAAGCCAGAGTTCCCAGAGAAACTAGAGTGAAATATGGGGCTTAGGCAGCTCCTCCCCTCTTCTTCAAAAGGAATGAAATGAAAAAGAGCAAAGAGGATGGAGTGAGCTGAAAGAAAGAAATGAGCTAATAGAGCTCCCTTGCCTCTGCCCCCTTCCATTATACACTTTTATTTCTAATCTTTTGACACAGTGATTATTGGACCGAAGCTTATGATAAAGCAAGAGTGACTCTATCCCTTGAAAGAGAAGATTCATTCTTTGCTTTTCTCAGATAAGAGGATAAGTGATCATAACTGGTCAGATTTCTGACCCTAATTAAGCTTCGTTAACTTGTGGCAGAGACATACTGTTTTTTTTTTTTTTTTTAAGTACACAAATGCAGCCTGCTTTCTTTGTCTTGAGTGAGATCTGCCATGTGGCTAAGCAGAGGATTGTGAGGTCAGGAGAGTAAGGTCCCTGACCCCACCTTTGTGTACTTAACTCCCTCGTTACTTACCCCTGCTTTTTATAAAAGTATGCTGGACCTACAGAGACTCCTTTCTTGGAATCAATTCCAAGAGACTATTGGTTAACTCCAACTCCAGACTAGATAAGAAATGTATGTCTATTCAACTTTCCATTCCAAATATTGCCCAGCTTCACACTCCAGCCTATACCAGATTTTAGAAGTTGACAGTAGGGTTTTGCCCAGTCTTTGAGCAGTATTGTCTTTGACCAGTATTTTGAAATGCATAAATTCTGCCTCATTAGGTTTCAGGGCAGTATACCATATAAGACAACTGTGAGAAACAAAGTGGATTCCTTCTACTCCTTTTAATCAGAACTTCATACCAGTTCCAGCCTTATAGAAGAGAAGGGAGGAACTCACACCTGTGGTCTTTACATATATACATACCCCAATATAGAATCAGATTAATGTTTATTTCCTGGGAAGACGGTAGAGAGAGCCAGGAGAAGGTGGAGGGAGCTTAGATATGGTCTCTACCCAAAAGACTAAATCAGTTATGCCAGACACTGCCAAATATACTCGCTTCACAGCGTAGGAGTGCACTTATACTAGTTTATTGGTCTCAGAAATATACTATAAGTAAGACTGCCTTTGGCATACTAGAGAACAGTTTTTCTTTTTTTAATACTAAAAAATGTATCATTCCTGCTTCTAGAAAAAATTATATATAAATCTTATATTAAGCTCTTTAAAACATTTATTTTGTAGGTCAAAATTATGGCTCAATTTACCTCATAAGTCCCAGGTTCTTGACATTTTAAGGTGCTTTGTAACCTTAAAGTATCAGACATGGCCAGGAGTGGTGGCTCACACCTGTAATCCCAGAACTTTGGGAGGCCAAGGCAGGTGGATCACAAGGTCAGGAGTTCTAGACCTGCCTGGCCAATATAGTGAAACCCTGTCTCTACTAAAAATACAAAAATTAGCTGGACATGGTGGTGCATGCCTGTAGTCCCAGCTATTCAGGAGGCTGAGGCTGGAGAATGACTTGAACCTGGGAGGTGGAGGTTGCAATAAGCTGAGATCGTGCCAATGTACTCCAACTTGAGTGACAGAACAAGACCCAATCTCAGAAAAAAAAAAAAGTAACAGACTCACTGAGGGCATATTTAAAACTGCTTTGAAATGCAATGTATTCTCATACAAATGAATGGACATTATTCTTGTTATAGAGAATTTTATCAATCTAATGAAAACTGAAAACCATATTAAAATACAGTCATGTGCCACATAATGATGTTTCAGTCAACAATGAACAGCATATATAATAGAGGTTCCATAAGATTATAATACATATTTATACATATTTTAAAATACTGAGATATTTTTAGATACACAAATGCCATTGTGTTACAACTGCCTTCAGTATTAAGTACAGTAACACACTGCACAGGTTTTTAGCCTAGGAACAAAGGGCTATCTCATATAATGTAGGCATATAGTACTTATACCATCTAAATTTGTGTAAGTTCACTCTATGATGTTTGCCCAAAGATGCAATCCCCTGATGATACATTTCTCTGGATATATCCCTGTCATTAAGTGACACATAGCTATATATGAATATGATACAGTTAGAAACACTAAAGGCTGGAATTAATGATTATCTTCATTTTTAATATTGTGATAAAAAAGAAATGTAAGCAGCATTAACATTGGAAAAAAAAAACAAGAACTATTACTAACAGATAACATGAGTTCTCCTAAACAAAAAATAATCAATTGAAAAACTTTTATATCTGACCAAATCTAAGATAAATATATGCCTTGCACTATTAACAATGGTTACCTCTGGGCAGAGAAGAGAGATGTTAGGGTTAGGGCATAAAGGCTGACAATTACTTTTTAATCGCTGGATTTTGATATTGTTTGAACTTTTATAATGAGCATGTATTGGTAATAAAAACTAAACTATTTTAACTCTTTACATAAAATTCATTTAAAAAATTTTAGCAAAGCACTATATAAGTTGCTTCACTTTGTGTATTGGATATTTTTGTATAATTTGGACCCATTATAATACAGTAAATAAAATCATATTTTACATTATTTTGGATCCTGTTTGGTAGCATTTTACCTGTAGTAAAACAAATTCTTTCAAAACTGGAGTCAATCCTCTCAAGCCCTGATGCTACTTTATCAACTAAGTTCCTTTGTAGTCATTTAGCAGTGTTCATAGCATCTTCACCAGAAGTAGATTCCATCTCAAGTACCCACTTTTTTGCTCATCCATAAGAAGCAAGTCTGATCTGTTCAAGTTTTCTCATGAGATTGCAGTAATTCAATCACATCTTCAGGCTTCACTTCTAATTGCAATTGCTACTTCTCTTCCTGTTTCCACCACATCTGCAGTTACTTCCTCCACTGACGTCTTGAACACCTCAAAGTCATCCATGAGGGTTGGAATCAACTTCTTCCAAACTCCTGTGAATGCTGAGAGTTTGATTTCCTTCCATGAATCACAAATGTTCTTAATGGCATCCAAAATGCTTAATCCTTTCTAGGAAGTTTTCAGTTTACTTTGCACAGGTCCATCAGAGAAATCATTATGTATGGCAGCTACAGCCTTGTAAAATATATATTTCTATTTATTTCTTCTTTTTTTTTTGAGATAGGGTCTTGCTCTGTCACCCAGCCTAGAGTGCAATGGTGCAATCACAGCTCACTGCAGCCTCAACCTCCTAGGTGCAAGCAATTCTCTGACCTCAGCCTCCTGAGTACCTGGGACCTCAGGTGCATGCCAACACATTCAGTTAATTTCTGTATTTTTTCTAGAGACAAATTTTTGCCATGTTGCCCTGTCTGGTCTCAAACTCCAGGATTCAAGCCATCCATTCACCTTGGCCTGTCAAAGTGCTGGGACTGCAGGCATGAGACACCTTAGCTAGCTGTAAAATGTATATATCTTAAATTAAAAGACTTGAAAGCCAAAATTCCTTCTTAATCCATGGGCTACAGAATGGATGTTGTATTAGTAGACATAAAACAACATTAAGTGCCTTGTACATCTCCATCAGAGCTCTTTTTTGGGTGACCATGTGCATTGTCAATGAGCAGTAATATTTTGAAGATGAGATGGGAAGAGAAGGCAAGAGGGAGGTGGGGGTTGTTATAAAAGGACAACATGTCTCCTTGTGGTAAAGCAACTATTCTGTATCCTGACTTTGGTGGTGGTTACACAAACCTACACATATGATAAAGAAACTAAATACATACACAAATAGGTGAAATAAAACTGGGGAAATCTGAATAAGATTAGCAGATTATATTAATTTCAATACAGTATGCTGGTTTTGACATTATACCATGATTTTGCAAGACAGTTCCATATTAGTGGAACCTGGGTAGAGATATATGTTACTTCTTATAATTTTATGTGATTCTATAATTATCTTGATATAAACTTCAATTAAAAAGATAGCCAAGAAGTTATGAAATACCAATCCACAGACTCAAGTAGCTCAGCTAATCCCCAAGCGAAATAGTAAAGAAAACCTGCAACTAGAATGGTAAGACAGCTAAGTATTCATTAAATTGCAATTTCCCTTTCTGCATAGAAATAGAACTACCAGATACATGGCTTCTCAAATACTCCATATTTTTCAGCCTTCCTTATAGGTAAGCGTGACTTTGTACATAATTTCTTACCATTATAATGTTTTTAGCTGGGGACCTTGTTTATTTACAAGCTATCTCCATTTTCCTTCCTCTTCCTGTAAACCAAAGCAAGAATATGCCTGTGACCTGGTTTTGACCATGGGTGGCAGAGAAACAAGATGGAAGAAACCTGGGCTCCTGGATAGCAATGTGGACCATAGCCACCTATCAACCTGGAATAGGGAACCTAGGCTGTCATTTTGAAGTATTGTATTTTTAATCTTTCCTGTTATACATCTACAGTTTCCCTGAACTTATATACCTAGATACATCAGGGTGTAACTTCAAAACCAAAAACGAAAGCAAACTGGTAAAGGAGCTACGTTTTTCTGTCAACAGAAACAGATTTTAGAATGATATTTTTAATGAGTTAAAATAAAATAACAACAAACCTAAAATTCTATACCTGATGAAAAGATTCTTCAAAAACAAGGGTGAAATAAAATTATCTGACTAAAATAGAGATTATAATGAGCAGAATGTCACTGAAAGAAATTCTCACAGATGTACTTCATTTAGAAGCAAAGTGATCCTATAAAAACGATTTGAGATGTAAAAAGAAAGCATCTGTGTACAGTTGTGCACACATGTAGTCCTAGCTACTTGGGTGGCTGAGGCAAAAGGATCACTTGAGCCCAAGTGTTCAAGGGTATAGTGGACTATAATCACACCTGTGAATAGCCATTGCACTCCAGTCTGGGTAACATAATGAGACCCTATCTCTAAAAAAAAATAAAGTTTTAAAATTAAAAAAAAGAAGAAAAGAACACTGTCTGAAGTCATAATAAAGTTAAATGGTGAAAAAAGATAGTTTCACACCGCTGCACTCCAACCTGGGTGACAGAGCGAGACTCCATCTCAAAAAAAAAAAAAAAAAAAAAAATTGGAGAGCAATAGCATATAAGTTAGGAGGAAGCAAATGTTCTGTGTAATTCAGGAAAAAAAAGATTTTGATTAACATAAAATGTTGATAAATTTGCATGTTGTGTGGAATATCACGGTTACCACCAGAAGAATAAGGAACAGTATACTATAAGTTGAGAGAGAAAAACAGAATGAGCAAAAGTACTTAATCCAAAGGTAGATAAGTAAAAAAGGAAAGAAAGAAATAAAGAACAAGTGGTACAAATATCAAAGAAAGTGATAGATGTAATTTCTGAGTTAAGTGTGAACAGATTAAATGATATAGTTAAATATTCTGTATTTATTTATTTATTTATTGTAAAGACAGAGTCTTGACCTTCTTGCCCAGCCTGGAGTGCAGTGGTCTGATCATAGATCACTTTAGCCTTGAACTCCTGGACTCAGGCAATCCTCTTGCCCCAGCCTCTGGAGTAGCTAGGACTACAGGCAAGTACCACTCTGCCTGGCTAATTTAAAGAATTGTTTTATTTCCATGTGTGTACCTATGCAACAATCCTGCATGATCTGTACATGTACCCCAGAACTTAAGGTTCAATAAAAAAAAAAAAAGAAAAAAAATTTTTTTGTAGAGATGGTATTTCGCTATATTGACCAGGCTGGTCTTCACCTCCTGGCCTCAAGTGATCCTCCTGCCTTGGCCTCCCAGAGCACTGGGATTATAGACATGAGCCACTGCACCTGGGCTAAATGCTGTAGTTAAATATTTTAAACTGTAGTTAAGCAACAAAGATTGGCTGAATTAAACAAAACATAGCTATGCACTACGTACAATAAGCACATCTAAAATAAAAGGGTACAGAAAGGTTGAGAGTAGAAGAATGAAGAAAGAAGAATTACGCAAATACGAAGGCCTCTTCAATAAGACCCCACTCCAGAATCTTTAAGTCAAGAGCATTACTTGGATTGGAAGGTTTCTATCTAATTTTTAAAATTTCACTTCACCAGGAAGAGTAAGTTTATTTTATATACTCTAATCTTTCAAGAAAGTTTTTTTTTTATAAAAATAGATATTTATTATACAAATAATACAAATTTATGATACAAATGCACAAATATACAAATAATATTTCCTATAATATTATAGAAAAAATTAGAAAATACTAATATCTAAATAGGAATTCTTTTTGTTATACAAACACCTGCAGGATCAAATAGTATGGATATACTTAAGGCTTTTGAAACATATAGCACATATATCATATACAAATATTTACTACCTAGGCAAATGTACCATAAAAGCAGTACCAATGTGCATTTTTACTTTCTTGCCCACATCCAACTATGATCTAAATGTTTGTTTTCCCCAAATTCATATGTTGAAACATATCGCCCCAGAGTAAGTCCTCTGGGAGGTGATAAGTTCTTGTGGGTAGAGCCTGATGGGGTCCCAGAGAGATGCCTTGAGCCTTCCATTATGAGTTTATACTGAGATGACAGCCTCTATGAAGGAAGCAAGCTCTCAGCAGACACTGAATCTGCTGGCACCTTGACCTTGGAATTCTCAGCCTCCAGAACTATGAGAAACTTTTGTTCTTATGAACTATCTGGTTTATGTTATTTTGGTATAGCGGCTTGAATAGACTGAGACACACCCTCTTTACCATTATTAAAAATGATAAAATTTCTTTGACTTAATGTTATAAACATTTTGACCTAAGTTTTAGAATTTTAGGACCTTCCTTTCCTTTCCCTTTCCTTTTCCTTTTCCTTTCTATCATCATCACAGGGTCTCACTCTGGTTGCCCAAGCTGGAATGCAGTGGCATGATCTCAGCTCACTGCAGCCTCAACCAGGTTCAGGTGAGTCTCCCATTTCAGCTTCCCAAGTTTCTGGGACTACAGGTGTGCACATGTGGCCAGTTTTTTATACTTTTTATAGAGATGGTGTTTCACCATGTTGCCCAGGCTGTTCTTGAACTCCTGGACTCAAGAGATCCACTTGCCTTGACCTCCCAAAGTGCTGAGATTACAGGCATGAGCCACTGAGCCCAGCCATCAAGGTACTCATTTCTATAGACATACATGTATCAAGTTTTTTAAATGGCTAAATTATCAGAAACTGTTTCAGAATTACCAAAATGATAAAGGATAACTAAAGAATAACACAATGAATATCTATATATTCCCTCACCCAGCTAAGACATAAAACATTGCTAATGTTGAAACTCTGTAATTTTCCTGGATTATATTCCCTTCTTTTCAATCACTTATCCAAGAGTTACCATTACATTGTATTTGGTATTTATCATTCCCATATTTTTTAGAATACTTTTATTAGTTATTTATCTCTCAGCAAATGACATTGTTTTGCAAGTTTTTAAACTTAAGGTAAATGGCATCACAATGTGTGTGTTCTTCCACAACTTGCCTTTTTTCATCAATATTGTGTTCAAGATGTATTTATATTAAAATGTTTAACCTAATTTCTTTTTTATCTTTTTTTCCCTTTCTTCACATGTAGTCTAAACACATGCTTAACACAATTTCATACATTTTCACTACTAATAGTCCATGGTAATTTCATAATCTGTTTTTCCTGTTGACAGCAATTTAGCTTATCAAGAACATTGCTATGTTAAACAATAAATCTATCAATATTTTTCCATATATGCCCTTAGGCAAGAGTATCTTTTGATTAACAAGTAGAAATAATGGTCATAGGATATATTTATTTTCTTAGAATGTTGCCACAGTATTTGTAGCAGTTTCCATTCACCAGCATATTAAAGTTTACTTCTGTATGTCTTCACCAATACTTAGTATTGTCGGACATTTGCAAATTTGTCATTATGGCAGGCATAAAAAATATTGTTCTATGACTCTAACTTGCATTTTTTGATTACTTATGATGTTGATCATTATTTTACTTGTTTATCGACCATTTGGTTTTCTTCCTTGATAAACTGCTTTTTATTCCACGTTAGTACTTAATCTTCAAAAGTAGACTGAAAGGCTAGTACAAATTTGTTCATTTAATTAGCAAATATTTACTGAGTGCCTTCTATATATCAGTCACTGTGCTGAATATATAATGTAATTAACATACAACACTGTCCTTGCCCTAATAGAGCTTACAAAGTGAGTTACTATTTCCTTTTTCAGCTTATGATATTGAAATATAATTGGAGGTTTTCCTTTAGACAAACTCAGTTTGATAACCATTACTTTCATTCAAATATCTGCTTTTGGCTCCAGGCATCCAGGGGGGGTTCCTAGAAAAAAGTCATCTCAGACTGATGTTACGATTTCAAATATTGAATACTGTTATTGAAAATGATGTTTTTCTAAAACATGGCGTCTGATATGCCTGTTAGGCACCCAAATAGATAATCAGTTGATCACTCAAGTCTGGATTTAGAAGAGAAATTTAATTTAATTTTGGTAGTCACATATTTCTAAATGATATTTAAAACTATAAAACAGGATATAACCATTGGAGTAGGTAGAGGTAGAGAATAAAAGAGGTCTTGGACTAAATCTTGGGGTATTTGAACATTTTGAAGTTATAGAGATATAGAAAAAGAGAGTTGACAAAATAAGTGTTATAGATACACATACACATATATACACAGTCTTTGACTTACAGTGATTTGAATTACAAATTTTCAACTTTTGCCAAAACAGTATGCATTCAGTAGAAACTATTCTTCCAGTCCTGATACAATCATTCTGTTTTTCACTTTCAGTACAATATTCAATAAATTACATAAGCTATTCAGCACTTTATTATAAAATAGGTTTTGTGTTAGAAGATATTGCCTAATCATTGCCTAATTTAAGTGTTCTGATCACTTTTAAGGTAGCCTAGGCTAAGCTCTCCTATTTGGTAGATTAAGTGTATTAAATTCATTTTAAAAATAGACTCAGGTACATGTGCAGGTTTGTTATATGGGTGTATGGCATAATGCTGGAGTTTGGGCTTCTAGTGAACCCATCATCCCAAAAGTGAACATAGGTACCCATTAGGTAGTTTTTCAGCTTTTACCCCCACTCCTCCTCCTCCCTTTTGGAATCCCCTGTGTCTATTATTTCCATCTTTATGTTAATGTGTACACATTGTTTAGCTCCCACTTACAAATGAAAATGCAGGCTGGGCACGATGGCTCACACCTGTAATCTCAGCACATTGGGAGGCTGAGACAGACAGATGACTTGAGGTCAAGAGTTCAAGACCAGCTTGGCCAACATGGTGAAGCCCCATCTCTACTAAAAATACAAAAATTAACTGGGCATGGTGGCGCATGTTTCTAGTCCCAGCTACTTGGAAGGCTGAGGCACAAGAATCATTTGAATCTTGGAGGTGAAGGTTGCAATGAGCTGAGATTGCACCACTGCACTCCAGCCTGGGCAACAGATTGAGACCTCATCTCAGAAAACAAAACAAAACCAAAAAATAAGTGAAGATGTGCTATTTGATCTTCTGTTGCTGCATTAATTCACTTAGGATAATGGCCTTCAACTACATCCATGTTGCTGCAAAGGATATGATTTCATTCTTTTATGACTGTGTGGTATTCCATGGTGTATATGTACCACATTTTAAAAATCCAATCTACCACTGATGGACACTTAGGTTGATTCCATGACTTTCGTATTATAAATATTGCTGTGATAAACATACAAGTGCAGGTGTCTTTTTTATTAAATGATGTCCTTTTCTTTGGTAGGTATCCTCTAGTGGGATTCCTGGGTTGAATGATAGTTCTAAGTTCTTTGAGAAATCTCCATACTATTTGCCATACATTTGAACTACTTTACATTCCTATCAGCCCCGTATAAGTGTTCCCTTTTCATTGCATACTTACCTAATCTGTTATTTTTTGACTTTTTAGTAATAGCTATTCTGACTGGTGTAAGATGGTATCTCATCATAGTTTTAATTTGTATTTCTCTGATGGTTAGTGATATGGAGCATTTTTTCATGTTTATTGGCTACTTATATGTCTTCTTTTGAGAAGTGTCCATGTCCTTTGCTCACTTTTTAAGGAGTTATTAGTTTTCTTATTACTGATTTGTTTAAATTTCTTATAGATTCTGCTTAATAGTTCTATGTCAAATGTATAGTTTGCAAATATTTTCTCCCATTCTGTAGGCTGTTGACACTGTTGATTCTGCTGTACAGAGATGCCTTAGTTTAATTAAGTCTCATGTACCATTTTTTGTTTCTGTTGAATTTGCTTTTAAGTTCTTAGTCATACATTTTTTTGCCTAGGCCAATGTCCAAAAGAGTTTTTCCTACTTTTTCTTCTAGGGCATTTACAGTTTGAGGTCTTACATTTAAGACTTCAATCCATATTGAGTTCATTGTTGTATATGATGAGAGGTAGGAACCAGTTTCAGTCTTCTGCATATGCCTGGCTAGTTTTCCTGGCACCATTTATTGAATAGGGTGTTATTTCCCTGTTGTATATTTTTGTTGACTTTGTTGGAGATCAGTTGGTTGTAGGCGTGGGCTTTATTTCTGGGTTATCTTCTGTTTCATTAATATATATATCTATTTTTATGCCAGTACCATGTTGTTTTGGTTACTATATCCTTGTAGCATAGATTGAAGTTAGGTAATATGATCCCTCCAGCTTTGTTCTTTTTGCCGAGAATTGCTTTGGCTATTTCAACTCTTTTTTGGTTTCACATGAGTTTTAGAATTCTTTTTCTAATTCTGTGAAAAATGACTTTGGTAATTTTATAGAAATGGCATTGAATCTGTAGATTGCTTTCAGCGGTATGGTTATTTCAATGATATTGATCCTTCCAACTATAAGTATGGAATGTTTTTCTATTTGTGTCATCTATGATTTCTTTCATCAGTGTTTGGTATACATTTAATTACCTGGTAATAACCAGGTAACTTTTTATCAGGCAATTAATTACAAGGTAATTTTTTTGGCTATTATAAGTGAGATTGAGTTCTTTATTTGGTTCTCATCTTGGATGTTATTGGTGTATGGAAATGCTATTGATTTCTGTATGTTGATTTTGCATCCTGAAACTTTACTGAAGCCATTTATAAGTTCTAGGAGTCTTTCGGAAATCTCTTTATTTCTGCCTTGTTTACCCAAAATTCATTCAGGAGCAAGTTGTTTAGTTTCCATGTATTTTTGTGGTTTTGAGAGTTCTTCTTGGTATTGATTTCTAATTATGTTTTATTATGGTTCAAGTAGATTCTTGATATGATTTGGATTTTTTTTTTAATTTTTTTAACTTTATTATACTTTAAGTTCTGGGGTACATGTGCAGATCGTGCAGGTTTGTTACATAGGTATACACATGCCATGGTGGTAGTTTGCTGCATCCATTGCCCCATCATCTACATTAGGTATTTCTCCTAATGCTATCCCTCCCAATTCCCCTACCCTCTGCTATTCTCTCCTAGCCCCCTGCCCCCCAGGCCCAGGTGTGTGATGTTCCCCTCCCTGTGTCCCTGTGGATTTTTTTTAATTTACTGAGACTTGCTTTATAACAGAGCATGTGGTCAATTTTAGATAATGTTTCATGCAGAGATGAGAAAAATGTACATGCTGTGATTTTGGAGTGGAGTAGTCTGTAGATATTTGCTAGGTCCATTTGATCAAGAGGCCAATATAAATCCAGAGTTAGTTTTCTGCTTCAACGACCTATCTAATGCTGTCAAGGGGTTGCTGAAGTCCTCCACTATTAATGTATGGCTATCTCTTAGGTCTAGCAGTATTTGTTTTTTAAATCTAGGTGCTCCAATGTTGGGTGCATATATATCCAGCAGCGTTAAATCTTCTTGTTGAATTGAATCCTTTTTTGTTATATAATGCCCTTCTTTCTCTTTCTCTCCTTTTTTTTTTTTTTTCTTACTGTTGTCGGTTTAAAGTCTGTTTTATTTGATGTAAGAATAGCCACCCCTATTTGTTTATATGATAGATTTTTCTCCATCTTTTACTTTGAGTCTGTGGGTGTCATTACACATGAGATGGATCTCTTAAAGATAGCAGAAGGTTGGGTCTTGTATTTTAATCCAGTTAAGTACATGTGTCTTCTAAGTGAAATATTTCAGCTGTTAATGTTCAAGGTTAATATTCATATGTGGAGTTGTTCCTGTCATAGTGTTTTTAGCCAGTTGCTTTGTAGTCACAATTGTGTAATTCCTTTACGGGATATGTGCACTTTGCACTTATGTGTGTTTTTATGGTAGCACATATCATTCTTTCATTTCCATGCTTAGAACTTTTTTGAGCATTTCTTGTAGTTCCAGCCCGATGAATTCCATTAGTATTTGCTTGTCTTGGAAAGACTTTATTTCTTCTATAATATATTTGTGAAGTTTAGTTTGGCAGGATATGAAATTTTGGGCTGGCATTATTTTATTCTTTAAGAAGGCTAAAGATAGCCCCTAATATCATCTGGTTTGTAAGGTTTCTGCGGAGAAATCTACTGTTAGTCTGATGAGATTTTCTTTATAGGTAGTTTGGCCCTTTTCCTTAGCTGCCTTTAAGATTTTTTTCTTTCACATTGACCTTGGATACTCTGAAAACTATGTCTGTTGGAGATGGTCATCTTGCATAGCATCATGCAGGTGTCCTTTGAATTTCTTATATCTGGGTGTTGAACTGTCTACCCAAGATTAGGGAAATTTTCCTGCATTATTCCCTAAAATATATTTTCCAAGTTGTTTTCTAGCTTTCATTTTCTCTCAGGAATGCTGTTATGTTATAGGTTTGGTCACTTTACATAATTTCATATTTCTTGGAGGCTTTGCTCATTGTTTAAAAATTCTTTTTTCTTTCTTTAATCTAGGTTAATTCAAAAGATTAATTTTCAAGCTCTGAAATTCTTTCTCGCTGATCTATTGTTAAAGCTTTCAACTGTATTTTGAAATTCCATTAGTGAATTTTTCAATTCTAGAAGTTTTCTTTATGTTTTTCTTAATATGATTCCGCCTTTCATATTCTGAATCATTTTTCTGGTTTGTTTGTATTAAATGTAAACTCTCTTGAATCCTGTTGAGTTTCCTTGCAATCCAAATTTTGAATTCTTTATCTGTCATTTCAAACTTTTCAATTTGGTTAGCATCCATTGCTAGAGAGCTAGGTCAATTCTTTGGAGGTGTCAATACACTTTGACTTTTTGTACTGCCAGAGTTCTTGTGCTGATTCCTTCTCATTCAAGGTTACTGTTACTTCTTATTTTTGAATTTGCTGTTGTTTGGATAAGATCTTTACATTTTTTATATCCTTTTTTCCCTTGAGCATATGACTGTGGTTCATGTTGTATATGATCATTTGGATTCATTCCTGAGTGCTTTTAGGGGGTCAAGGCTCTCTAGTGGCTCCTTGTTTCTGGGTAGTGTCTGTGTGATGGCTTTCTCAGATGCTGCTTGTTGTAGTATTGGACATATGAGCCGATGTACTGTTGCCTAAAAGGCTGACAGTGTGGAGGTCTCAGGGAGCTTATGTACTAGCACCAAGCACCTCTGATAGCAAGTTTTTTATTTAGTGGTGCAGTGCAGGCTGTAATCCAGTAGATGGCACTTAAGAGTAAGAGATAGCTTGCCCTCAGTTAAGCTAATGTTGAGTGGAAGAACCAACCCTGATTGGGGGTGTGGGTAGGAAGAGATCATGTTGGGGTACATTGACGTCTTAGGCGAAGGGGTGATGGTGCACAGTTCCTCATCCTGAGCTAGCAGGAACAGAATCCACTTCCCTATTATGCCCCTGTTGCAGGGCTCACAACATTGGGTTCATAAAGATTTTGATCTTTGGATCCTGGCCACAGTGTGGCTGCATGCTACAGATATACCCTCTGAGGGCTACCATCAAAATGGGCTCTGAGCAGTGCCTCTTTTCCCATTCCAGAGCAGACAACACTGTATCTTGTCTTGCCTCCTTTACCAGAATGCTGCCATTCTATGTAGGGAGGGCGAGTTGGACCCTGCCCTTTGTGGAAGCCCAAGCTACCAGGGCTCACTTTCAGCAGGGGTAGAGCTGACATGAAAAGCATGAAAACACTTTCTCCATGTGCATGCATGCTGGCCTTCAGTGAGAAGAACGACTGCTGTATCCTCAACAATATGCAGGAAAATGCAGTAGATAACCCCTTCCCCATATCCGTTCCCAGGAATATGTGCTGCCCACTTCAATGATGGTGCTACACTTAAATTTTCTTTGTCCCAAGGGAGCTGTGCTCCCTAGTCTTATGTGTGACCCATCCTGAGGATTAGATCTCACAGGGTTCTGCAGCTTCCTAGGAACCTGTTTGTCCCCTGTGCTTGCTGAAATCAGAGTGAGTTTTAGGGTATGTTCTTGGGGGATCTAGTGGTGTGATGACTGAAAGGCAGAGAATCTCCAAGAAGGGCAGAAGTCCACCAAGACTACATAACCAGTATGGCACCCACCATCTCAGTTCAGGTCTGAGGGGAGTGCAGACACACCTGTGCAGGCTGGCCACTCTCAATCCTGGGGAAAATCTCAGATTGACCCTGATAATATTGTCCTGGGTTATGAAGGCAGAGGAGTTCCCCAATAGTTTGGCAGATTGTCAACAAGGTGAAAGGAGCAGAGAAGTAGTCCCACCTACCCTTTCTGTGGGGCTCCAAGTTCTTTGGGGTCAATCTCTGCCAGACTCGCTGCTTTTCTTTTCTATATCCCAACTTTTTATTGTTGGCACTTGAAAGATCCTGGTTCTGTTCCCTCAGTTTTCCATACAGAGCTTGTCCATTCACCTGTATCTTTGAGCGTTTTTCCTGAGGACTGGTATTTGATGTCCCTAGTAGCTATCATTTTCCGTCTTCTTGCATTTTCAACTTATGATTGGGTTTATTGGGAGATAACCTCCTCATAAGTTGGCAAGCATCTATATATCTTTCTTCAGCTGGTTGTAGAACAGGAAGTCAGAGAGACACTCTCTGGATAGCCAGGAAAGCATATGTTCATTGCTTTGAATCGCCTCTGAGGGCCATGTGGAAAGAACCCAAGAGTGGCCTCTAAGACTGAGAGTGGCCTCTGGATGATAGCTAACAGGAAAAGGGGGACCTTCGTCATACATCCCAAGGAACACAATTCTGCCAACAAAAAGAATGAACTTGGAAGCATATTCTTCCCCAGAACTTCCCTGATAAGAACTCAGTCAAGTTAACAGCTTGAGTTCAGATTTTAATACTCTTAAGCATTACCCCTCTGAGCTGTACCAAATTTCTGACCTACAGAACTGTGAGCTAATGAATGGGTGTCATTTTAGGCTGCTAAGCTTGTGGTAATTTGTTGCACAAGAATAGAAAATGAATACAAAAAAGTACACATAAATTGACAAACATGGGTAAATCTAAACATTGTATAAAAATAACAAAATTATCTACTTGGTGTCCTCAAAAAAGAAAAAATAAAATTTGGAGCAAAAAATGTATATACGTACAACTTTTATGTACCCATAAAAATTAAAAGGCAATTTACAAAAGAAAAAAAGGGGAAAGTCTAGCCATAGTTAAAATATTCTAAGTTCCTTATATTTGGGGGGCAGGAATTTGTAGGTGTGGTATCTGCTAAAATCTAAACTCTCCTCCTTCTTGGGCAAATGGCCATTCAGCCAGAGACTACAGTTCTCTGCTCCCATTTTGACTAGGTGTTTCCATATCTAGAGTTCTAACCAATGTGAATTGGAGTCATGTGTGTGCCTTTCACTTTTTTGTTTAAAAGGAAATTGTTTGCCCTGGACAGTTCTCTTCTTCCTTCCTGATATTTGAAACATGAAAAATTTTGACTATAGAAATGTAGTCTGTAGGGGATGGGGAAGCAAAAAAAAAAAAAAAACAAAAACAAACCACACACACACAAAGAAAAAGAATAATCTGGGTTTCTGAATGACTAAATAGAGCAGAGGCATACTGCTAACCTGACTCCTGAAACTGGAGTGCTACAATCACAGAAACATAAAATATAGGGGCATTTGGCTTAGCAAAATTTAGGGCTTAGCAGTGAGGCAGTAGCTCTTGTGTTGTTTAGGATACAGAAGCAGTTGGCTTTTCCAGCCTGTAAGGCTCAAATTTCTGGATTCTCTGTCCCCTTCCTTCTCTGCTTGCAAATTGGCATATTTTTGCCTTAGCTCATCTTTTTCTTATAATACCTTGCTAAAAGCAGCAAGAGCAGCCAACACATATCCTTGTCACTTTTAGTAATGTATTATAAGAAATAGCATGAGATAAAACTACGGCTCAAAACCTTTCCTAAAGCCTCTTTCAAGAAAAGAAGAAAATTCTTTGGCAAAGATCAAATTAAGGATGTAGCCTTCCAGCCTAAACCTGTTGTTTCAGATGACCTCAAAGTAGCCATTATTAGAATGAGAAAGAAGGATAGAGGAAGCCAAGAAGTCAGGATAAACGCAGGCTTAGAAACCATGTCAAAACAACAACAACAACAAAAAAAAAAAACCATAAAACTTTGATGTAGTTACTGGCATATAAAGGAATAGGAAATTAACAGAAACCTACTGCTATGGGTTGTCTGTGTCCCCACCCAAATCTCAACTTGAATTTTATCTCCCAGAATTCCCACGTGTTGTGGGAGGGACCCAGGGGGAGGTAATTGAGTCATGGGGAATGGTCTTTCCCATGCTATTCCCATGATAGTCAATAAGTCTCATGAGATCTGACGGGTTTATGAGGGGTTTCTGCTTTTACTTCCTCATTTTCTCTTGCTACTGTTATGTAAAGAAGTGCCTTTTGCCTCCCGTCATTATTCTGAGGCCTCCCCAGTCATGTGGAACTGTAAATCCAATTAAACGTCTTTTTCTTCCCAGTCTCGGGTATGTCTTTTTTTTTTTTCTTTTTTTGAGACGGAGTCTTGCTCTGTCTCCAGGCTGGAGTGCAGTGGCGCGGTCTCGGCTCACTGCAGCCTCCACCTCCTAGGTTTAAGTGATTCTTCTGCCTCAGCCTCCCAAGTAGCTGGGACCACAGGCACATGCCACCACGACCGGCTAATTTTTGTATTTTTAGTAGAGACAAGGTTTCAACCTGTTGGCCAGGATGGTCTCCATCTGTTGACCTTATGATTCGCCCGCCTTGGCCACCCAAAGTGCTGAGATTACAGGCGTGAGCCACTGCGCCTGGCTCAGGTATGTCTTTACCAGCTACCTGAAAACGGACTAATACACCTACTAGGGGAATTATACTGTCAGTGAGTCTATAAGTAAGATCTTGTGAGAGGCTGTGATCCTCTAGGTCTTAAAGCAACCCTCAGGCTCCCAAATCTGCCTTAACAAAGAAGTGGGCTATTAAAACAGTGCATTCTCCTATCCCCACTTTGTCCTACCTAAACTACCTCCAAAATCAGTTATGGCCACACAAGATTATGAACAAGGACAAAGCTCTAGAAGGCAAAAAGAGATTCCATAAGCAAGGGGATTTTTCTAAAATATCAGACCAGATGTAACCAAGAAATTCTCTCTACCACTACAAGGGGCTCTTTATAATTTCTGCCCAGCATAACTTTCGTCATGTCTATTAATCAGTGGCTATTCTGTATTTCCCATTCTTCCTTTACCCTTTTGTAACCACCCAAGGGGGTCATCTTGTCTGCTGCCTAGACAGAGCTGATTTATTAAGTCAGGGCAATTGCAAAAAAGAAAGAGTAATTCATGCAGTGCTGGCCGTGTGGGAGACCAGAGTTTTATTACTCAAATCAGCCTCCCCGAAAACTCGTTATCAGAGTTTTTAAAGACAATTTGGGGGGTAGGGGGACCAATGAATTGAGTGTGCTGATTGCTCAGGGATGAAATCATAGGGAGTCAAAGCTGTTCTCTCCTGCTGAGTTAGTTCCTGGGTGGGGGCCACAGAACTGGTTGGCAGATCCAGGTGGGGCCATCTAGTTGTTAGAAATGCAAAAACCGGAAAAGACATCTCAAAAGCTGATCTTAGGTTCACAATACTGATGTTACCTTCAAGAGTAACCGGGGAAGTTATAAATCTTACGACCTTCAGAATAATGATTGTTAATATTTAGAATTCCAGCCCCTCTCATTTGACTTGGTGGCTGGTGGCCTTTCATTTGTTTTACAAGATCAGTTTAGCCTTTAGGGAAGGGCTGTTACATAAACTGTATGCTAAATTCTTTCCCAAAGCTAGTTCAGTCTATGCCCACGAATGAACAAGGATAGCTTAGAGGTTAAAAGCAAGAAGGAGTCAGTTATGTCTGACATCTTTCACTGTCATAATTTTGTTAGGATTTTTGCAAAGGCGATTTCACTTCATCTTTTCTTCCTTTATCCAGAAGGTCCTCTATCATTATATATTAGGTCAAGCTGATATAACTTGCCTATGAGTATATTGTTTCCTCATATAAGAAGCCACATATGGACTGAATAGAGAGAATCTTGCATCTTCTAGATATCTTGGACTTTGGACTACATAGAATATTAGATTATGTTCCGTAGAGAGGGAGTGAATCTTTTCTATGTGTGGGACAAAAGTCTGCATGGATATTTGGATGGCCAGATTTCTAGTTTTCCACAAGAGATTGACTCCTCCTTCCCAAGTATATAATCCATTTCCCCCTTCTTCCTTGGTATTGGCAAGAGACTACACTTCCCAGTCTGACTTGCAGCAAAGTATTGTCATGTACTAACTTCTTGCTATTGGACAGGAGTTCTTTATGCAACGTCTGCCTCATTGGCTTTTAAGAAAGTTATTTGTAATGATTTTCTCTCTTTCTTCTTCCTTTGGAATATACATAAGCCAGCAGTCTAGTTTTGGCCATGCAGATGAGGATAACATCCTGGCATATGGCAGTGCAATGAGATGCTCCAGGGCGCTGAGTAATCTAATAGAACAGAACTGTCATATTTACCCAGACTGTTGTTTTGTTATGTGGAAAAGAAATAAACATTTTGTTAGCCACTATATCTTTGTTACACTAGTTTAGCTTTTCCCTAATTAGTTTAGAGGGCTAAGGTAGTGTCTAAGCCTGGACTTTATTAAGCATGCATGAGAACATATCTCAAGGATGACCACTAAAATAATGGAAATAGTATATATAACTTCTAGTAGAAAAAGCTTAATCCCTGCCTTTCCCCCCCCAAACAAAGGGAAAGAAAGGAGTAGAGCAAAGGAAAAGCAGAACAGATCACGCAAAGTAATACAACTGAAACAAATCCAGAAATATAAGTAATTTCAATACACATAATGAACTAAACATCAATTAAAACTCCTAAGAGCACAGGAAGATTAAAAGTTAAAAAAAAAAAAGAAGAAAAAATATAGTAGGTAAATAACCAAAATGAAGTTAAGGTAGTCATATTTCTGTCAGATAAAATAAACTTTGACATAAAAAGAAAACATTAGGGATAGAAGGGGTCATAGCATAAAATGTTCAATTTTTAAGGAAGATATAACAATTCTAAACATATTTCCTCCTAATAATACAACTATGACAAATATAGAGATTATTTAAAAAGAGATAGAACCTTATCTGGAAAAGTCTTCTTGATTTAGGGTATAGAAAATCTCAAAGAATCCTCAAAAAAAGTTCTAGAATCCTAAATAAATTGAGCAAGGTGGCTCAATAAGTTTAACAAAAGACGTGCAAGAGTTGTCTACTAAAAATTTTAGAATATTACTGAGAGAAATTAAAGATCTAAGTTAGACATTCTGAGGTCATGGATTGGAAGACAAAATATTGTCAAAATGGAGTTCTCTCTAAATTGATCTACAAATTCAATGCAACAATTGCTATTAAAATGCTAGCAGGCTTTTTCTTTTTTCCCCAGAAATTGACGGACTGATTCTAAAATTTAAATAGAAATCAAAGGACTTAGAATAGCCAAAAGACTTTTGAAAGAGAAGAAAACACAGGTTACTTTTTTCTTTACAATCTGGATTGCTTTAACATCTTTGTTTCTTGTTGCACTAGCTTTCAGAACCTCCAGTAAAATGTTAATTGAAATGTTTGCAGACTTTTTTGCCTGCTTTTTTTGATTTTAGGCTGAAAGCATTTACCATCACATATAATTTTACCCCTGAGTGTTTTATAAATGCCCTTTATGAGATTGAGGACCTTTTCTTTCTTTCTTTTTTTTTTAATTGTACTGTAGGTTCTGGGGTATATGTGCAGATCATGCAGGATTGTTGCATAGGTACATACATGGCAATGTGGTTTGCTGCCTCCATCCTCCCATCACCTACACCTGGCATTTCTCCCCATGATCTCCCTCCCCAACCTCCCCACCCCCCCACTATCCCTCCCTTGGCCCCCCCAACAGACCCCTGTGTGTGATGATCCCCTCCCTGTGTCCATGTGTTCTCATTATTCAACTCCCACCTATGAGTGAGAACATGCAGTGTTTGAGTTTCTGTTCTTGTGTCAGTTTGCTGAGAATGATGGTTTCCAGGTTCATCCATGTCCCTACAAAGGACACGAACTCATCTTTTTTTATGGCTGCATAGTATTCCATGGTGTATATGTGCCACATTTTCCTTGTCCAGTCTATCGTCAGTGGGCATTTGGGTTGGTTCCAGGTCTTTGCTATTGTAAACTGTGCCTCTATGAGCATACGTGTGCATGTGTTTTTATAGTAGAATGATTTATAATCCTTTGGGTATATACCCAGTAAAGGGATTGCTGGGTCAAATGGAATTTCTATTTCTAGGTCCTTGAGGAATCGCCACACTGTCTTCCACAATGATTGAACTAATTTACACTTCCACCGACAGTGTAAAAGTGTTCCTATTTCTCCACATCCTCTCCAGCATCTGTCATCTCCTGATTTTTTAATGATTGCCATTCTAACTGGCGTGAGGTGGTATCTCAATGTGGTTTTGATTTGCATTTCTCTAATAATCAGTGATGATGAGCATTTTTCATATGTTTATTGGCCTCATATATATCTTCTTTTGAAAAGTGTCTGTTCATATCCTTCTCCCACTTTTGGATGGGTTTGTTTGTTTTTATTCTTGTAAATCTGTTTTAGCTCTTTGTAATTCTGGATATTAGCCCTTTGTCAGGTGGGTAGACTGCAAATTTTTTTTCCCATTCTATTGGTTGCTGGTTCACTCTAATGATTGTTTCTTTTGCTATACAGAAGCTCTGGAGTCTAATTAGGTCCCATTTGTCTATTTTGGCTTTTGTTGCCAATGCTTTTGGTATTTTAGTCATGAAGTCCTTGCCTATGCCTATGTCCTGAATGGTTTTGCCTAGATTTTCTTCTAGGGTTTTTATGATGCGAGGACCTTTTCTTTAGTTCTGATCAATTCTTCACTTCTATTTTTATATTCCAAGTCATGTTGGATTTTGTAGGATGTTTTTGATGCATCTATTGGGATGGTTGTGTGGTTTTTGTTGTTTATTCTATTAGTATAGTATATTGCATTAACTCATCTTCAAATGTTAACCAGCCTTGTATTCCTGAGATAGAGTCCTCTTGGTCATGGTGTATAGTCCCCTTTATGTGTTGCTGGATTCCACTTAATAAGGATGTTTCTTTTAATGTTTTTAAGGAATATTTATCTCTATTTTCCTTGTGATATCTTTACGTGGCTTTGGAATTAGGTTAATACTGGCTTCATAGAATAAGTGGAGAAGGGTTATTTTATTTATTTTATTTCAAAGGTTTTGGAGGGAACAGATGGTGCTTGGTTGCATGGAAAAGTTCTTCAGTGGTGACTTCTGAGATTTTGGTGCACCCGTCACATAAGCAGTGTACCCTATACCTAACATGTAGTTTTTGATCCCTTGCCCTCCTTCTGCCCTTTCCCCTGAGTCCCCAAAGTCCATTATATCACTCTTATACCTTTGTGTCCTCACAGCTTAGCGCCTACTTATAAGAAATGACATACAATGTTTGGTTTACTTCACTTAGAATAATGGTGTCCAACTCCATCCAGGCTGCAGTGAACGCCATTATTTTGTTCCTTTTTATGGCTGAGTAGTATTCCATGGTATTATATATACCACATTTTCCTTAACTATTCATTGGTTAATGGGCATTTAGGCTGATTTTATATTTTTGCAATTGCAAATTGTACTGTTATAAATGCGTGTGCAAGTATCTTTTTCGTATAATAACTTCTTTTACTCTGAGTAGATACCTAGTAGTGGGATTGCTGGATCAAATGGTAGTTCTACTTTTAGTTCTTTAAGGAATTTTTATACTGTTTTTGATAGTAGTTGTACTAGTTTACATTTCTACCAGCAGTGTAAAAGCATTCTCTTTTTGCCATATCTACTCCAATGTCTATTATTTTTTGATTTTTTAATTATGGTCATTCTTGCAGAAGTAAGGAGGTATCTTATTGCAGTTTTGATTTGCATTTCCTTGGTAATTAGTGATGTTGAGAATTTTTTCATATGTTTGTTGGTCATTTGTATGTCTCTTTTGAGAATTGTCTATTCATGTCCTCTGCCCACTTTTTGATGGGATTATTTTTCTTTCTTGCTGATTTGTTTGAATTCCTTACAGATTCTGGATATTAGTCTTTTGTTAGAAGCATAGTTTGTGAGTATTTCTCTCACTCTGTGGTTGCCTGTTTACTCTGCTGATTATTCCTTTTGATGTGCAGAAGCATTTAGGTCCCAGCTATTTATCTTTGTTTTTGTTACATTTGCCATTGGGTTCTTAGTAATGAACTCTTTGCCTAAGCCAATGTCTAAAAGATTTTTCTAAGTTATCTTCTAGAATTTTTATGGTTTTGGATCTTAGATTTAAGTCTTTGCTTCATCTTGAGTTGATTTTTGTATAGGGTGAGAGATGAAGAGGTCGCTTCATTCTCCTACATGTGGCTGCCAATTGTCCCAGCACCATTTGTTGAATAGTGTGTCCTTTCCCCACTTTATGTTTTTGTTTACTTTGTTGAAGATCAGTTAGTTGTAACTATTTTGCTTTATTTTTGGGTTATCTATTTTGTTCCATTGATCTATAAGCCAATGAAAATAGATCAATTTGTATACTCACCAATAAAATAGACCTTTTTTGTTTGTTTTTGAGATGGAGTCTCACTTTGTAGCCCAGGCTGGAGTGCAGTGGTGTGACCTCTGCTCACTGCAACCTCCACCTCCTGGGCTCAAGTGATTCTCCTGCCTCAGCGTCCTGAGTAGCTGGGATTACAGGTGCCCACTGCCATGCCCAGCTATATTTTTTATTTTTAGTAGAGATGGGGTTTCACCATGTTGGCCAGGCTGGTCTTGAACTCCTAACCTCAGGTGATCCACCCACCTTGGCCTCCCAAAGTGCTTGGATTACAGGGATAATCCACCACTCCTGGCCCCAATTTTTATACTATTGGGGTTACATGTATAAAAATAACAGGTATGTAACGTAAAAGTACCATGATGTTTTGGTAACCATAGTCCTGTAGTATAATTTGAAGTCAGGTAATGTGATGCCTCCAGATGTATTCTTTTTGCTTATGCTATGCTTTGGCTATGTGGATTCTTTTTGGTTTCATATGAATTTTAGGATTTTTTTTTTTTTTTTTTTTAGTTCTGTGAAAAATGATGATGGTATTTTGATGAGAATTGCATTAAATCTGTAGATTGCTTTTGGCAGTATGGTCATTTTCACAATATTGATTCTACTCATCCATGAGCATGGGTTGTGTTTCCATTTATTCGTGTCATTGATGATCTCTTTCAGCAGTGTTTTGTAGTTTTCCATGTAGAGGTTTTTTACCTCCTTGGTTAGGTATATTCCTAAGTTTTTTTGTTGTTGTTGTTTTTTTACAGCTGTTGTAAAAGGGGTTGAGTTTTTGATTTGTTTCTCAGCTTTGTTGGTTGCGGTGTATACCAGTGCTACTGCTTTTTGTGCATTGATTTTGTATTCTGAAATTTTACTGAATTCATTTGTCAGAACTAGAAGCTTTTTGGATGAATCTTTAGGGTTTTCTAGGTATATAATCATATCATCATTGAACAGTGACAGTTTGACTTTCTCTTTACCAATTTAGATGTCTTTTATTTCTTTCTCTTGTCTGATTGCTCTGGCTAGGACTTCCAGTATAATATTGAATAGCAATGGTGGAAGTAGGCATCCTTGTCTTGTTCTAGTTCTCTGGGGAAATGCTTTCAACTTTTTTCAGTATAATGTTGCTTATGTGTTTGTCATAGATGGCTTTTATTATCTTGAGGTATGTCCCTTCTTTGGCGATTTTGCTGAGGGTTTTAATTATAAATGAATACTGGATTTTGTCAGATGCTTTTTCTGCATCTATTGAGATGATCATATGATTCCTGTTTTTAATTATGTTTATGTGATATATCACATTTATTGACTTGCATATGTTAAACTATCCCTCCATACCTAGTGAAACCCAATTGATTATAGTGTATTATCTTTTTGATATGCTATTAGATTCAGTTAGCTAGTAGTTTTGCATCTGTGTTAATCAGGAATATTACTCTGTAGTTTTCTTTTTTTGTTATGTCCCTTCCTAGTTTTGGTAGTAGGGTGATACTGGCTTCTAGAATGATTTAGGAAAGATTTCCTCTTTCTTTATCTTTTGGAATAATTTCAGTAAGATTGGTATCAATTCTTCTTTGAATGCCTGATAGAATTCAGCTGTGAGTCTATCTGCTTCTGGAATATTTTTGGTTGGCAGTTTTTTTATTACTGTTTCAAACTCCTTGTTATTTGTCTGTTCAGAGTTTCTGTTTCTTCCAGATTTAATCTAGGAGGGTTACCTATTTCCAGAAATTTATCCATCTTCTCTAGGTTTTCTAGTTTGTACACGTAAAGGTGTCCATAGTAGCCTTGAATGATCTTTCGTATTTCTGTGGTGTTGGTCTTAATACTTCCTGTTAGGTTTCTAATTGAGCTTATTTGGATCTTCTCTCTTCTTTTCGTGGTTAATCTTGCTAATGGTCTATCAATTTGGTTTATCTTGTCGAAGAGCCAGCTCTTTGTTTCATTTATCTTTTCTATTTTTTTAATTCAATTTCATTTAGTTCTGCTGTGATCTTTGTTTGTTTGTTTGTTTGTTTTGAGACATAGTGTCACTCTTGTTGCCCAGGCTGAAGTGGCAGGATCTCGGCTCACTGCATCCTCCACCTCCCGGGTTCAAGTGATTCTCCTGCCTCAGTCTCCTGAGTAGCTGGGATTACAGGCACCTGCCACCATGCCCAACTACTTTTTTGTATTTTCATTAGAGACAGGGTTTCACCATGTTGGCCAGGCTGATTTCAAACTCCTGACCTCAGATGTTCCACCTGCCTCCACCTCCTAAAGTGCTGGGATTATGAGCCACCGTGCCCGGCCTGATCTTTGTTATTTTTTTTCTTCTGCTTGGTTTGGTTTTGTTCTTGTTTCTCTAGTTCCTTGACGTGTGACCTTAGGTTGTCTATTTATGCTCTTTTAGACTTTTTGATGTAGGCATTTAATGTTGTGAACTTCCCTGTTAGCACTGCTTTTGCCATATCCCAGAGGTTTTCATTAGTTGTGTCACTATTATCATTCAGTTCAAAAGAATTTTTTAACTTCCATCTTGATTTTGTTGTTGACTCAAAGATTTCTGGAGCAGATTATTTAATTTCCACATATTTGTACAGTTTTGAGGATTCCTTTTGGAGCTAATTTCCAGTTTTCTTCCACTGTGGTCTGAGAGGGTAGTTGATATAATTTTGATTTTCTTAAATTGAGACTTGTTTTATGGCCTATCATATGATCTGTCTTGGAGAATATTCTAGGTTCTGCTGAAAATAATGTGTATTCTGTAATTGTTGGATAGAATGTTCTATAAATATCTGTTAAGTCCATTTGTTCTAGGGTATAGTTTAAGTCCATTGTGTCTTTGTTGACTTCTGTCTTGATGACCTATTAATGCTGTCAGTGGAGTATTGAAGTCCGCCACTATTAATGTGTTGCCATCTATCTCATTTCTTAGGTCTGTTTTATAAATGTGGGAGCTCCAGTATCAGGTACATACATATTTAGGATTATGATAGTTTCCTGTTAGACTGATTCTTTCATCATTATATAATGTTCTTCTTTGTCTTTTTTAACTGTAGCTGCATTAAAGTCTGTTTTTCTCTAATGTAACAATAGCTACTCCTGATCACTTTTGGTTTCCATTTGCATGGAATATCTTTTTCCACCCTTTTGCCTTAAGTTTACATGGGTTCTTAGGTGTTAGATGAGTCTCCTGAAGATAGAAGATACTTGATTGGTGAGTTCTTATCCATTCTGCCATTCTGTATCTTTTAAGTGGAACCCATAAGGCCTTTTATATTCAACATTAGTAATAAGATGTGAGGTACTCTTCTATTCATCATGCTAGTTGTTGCCTGAATACATTGTTTGTTTTTTTCATTGTGTTATTGTTTTATAGGTCCTGTGAGATTTGTGCTTTAAGGGGTTCTATTTTGGTGTATTTCAAGGTTTTGTTTCAAGATAAAGAATTCCTTTTGGTATTTCTTGTAGTGCTGGCTTGGTCATGGTGAATTCTCTCAGTATTTGTCTCCTCATTTATGAAGCCTAGTTTTGCTGGATACAGAATTCTTGCCTGACAATTATTTTGATTGAGAAGGCTAAGGATAGGACCTCAATCATTTCTGGCTTGTAGGGTTTCTGCTCAGAAATCTTCTGTTAATCTGATAAATTTTCCTTTATAGGTTACCTGATGCTTTTGCCTGACATGTCTTAAGATTTTTTTCTTTGTCTTGACTTTATATAACCTGATGACTATGTCCCTACATGATGATCTTTTGCAATGAATTTCCCAGATGTTCTTTGAGCTTCTTGTACTTGGATGTCTAGATCTCTACCAAGGCCAAGGAAGTTTTCCTCAATTATTCTCTCAAAGAAGTTTTCCAAACATTTAGATTTCTATTCTTCTTCAGGAGCACCAGTTATTCTTAGATGTGGCTGTCTAACATAATTCCAAATTTTTTGGATGCTTTGTTCATTTTTTATAATTCTTTTTTCTTTGTCTGATTGGGTTAATTCAAAAGCCTCTTGGAGCTCTGAAGTTCTTTCTTCTGCTTGTTCTTGTTCTAGTCTATTGTTGACACTTTCTAGTGCATTTTGTGTTTTCTCTGAGTGTGTCTTTCATTTCCAGAAGTTGTGACTGTTTTTCTTTATGGTATCTATTTCTCTGGAGCATTTTTCATTCATATCCTGTATTGTTTTTAAAGATTTATTTAAGTTGTTTTTCACCTTTCTCTGGTCCTTTAAGTTAATAATCAACCCTCTGAATTCTTCCTCTGGTAATTCAGAGATTTTTTCTTGGTTTGAATTTATTGCTGGGGAGATAATGTAGTCTTTTGGGATATTATAGAACTCTGTTTTGTCATATTACCAGAATTACTTTTCTGATTCCTTCTCATTTGGGTAGACTTATTAGTGGAAAAACGTGAAACTCAAGGGCTGCTGTTCAGATTCTTTTGTCCTATAGGGCGATCCCTTGTTGTGCAGTCTCCCTTCCCCTAGGAATGGGGCTTCCTGAGAGCTGGACTGCAGTGATTTTTATTGCTTTTTTGGGTCTAGCCACCCAGCAGGGCTACCAGGTTCTGCACTGGTGCTGGGGAATGTCTGCAGAGCCCTGCAATGTGATCTGTGTTCAGGTATCCCAGCCATGCATACCAGCACCTGCTCTGGCAGAGGTGGCAGAGGAGTGAAGTAGACTCTGTGAGAGTCCTTGGTTGTAGATATGTTTAATGTGCTGGCTTTCTCAAATGCTGGTTATGCTATCAGTGAGGTTGTTATGTGCACAGACTCAGGACCTCTGGATAACCAGGGTGTTGCAGGCAGTGGAGTTAGCTGTTGCTTTTTCCTTTGGAGCAGGATTATTCTGTCATGAGTAGCTGTAATGTCCTGAATTGGTTGGCCTCCAGCCAGGAGGTGACACTTTCAAGAAAGCACCAGCTGCAATAGTAGAAGGGGGATATAAGCTTGCCCTAATTTGGCCAGGATAAATATTTGGGTTTCTCAGGTGATGGATGGGACCATAAAGCTCCCAAGAGTTTACATCTTTTGTGATCAGCTATTGGTGCAGTTAGAGAAATACCATCAGGTGGGGTTCAGGGTTAGGGAGGTCTGAGCTCAGATTCTCTTGGGGCAGGGCTTGCCACAGCCATTGTGAGGGATGGCATGTGGTTCTCAGGCCAGTAGGATTATGTTCCAGAGGGGACTGTGGCTGCCTCCATCAATAAGGAAGTGGAGGAAAGCCAGTCGTGATAGGCCTCACCCAGCTACCAAACAGTTGTCTTGTCACAGTTGTCGAAGCTGTTCTTACTCCCACCATGCCCCACTAATAGCACCAAGTTTATCTCCAGGCAAGCTGTGTGAGAGACTTAGACTTTGCCCTGGGCTATAAACTTCCCTGCTTAGAAGACAAGCACAGCTTTCAGGCCATACCTCTCCCTGTCTGCTCAAACTGTGGGTCATGGTTCCTGCGCTCCTTTCTGCAGCAATTCCTGTTTGCCCTGCTAGATTCTGCTCAAGACAGTTTGTGCCCATTCAAAATTATTACAAAGTTCAATTGGAAGTATCTTTCACTCTGTGACGTTTCCCAAATTCTGCCAACTGCCTTCCCCAAAGGCCCCTGTGAAATATAGTGAGGATGGCTTCCCTGGGTTTGAGCTGAAGAATGGGAGTGCCTACAAGCTTCTTCCTGATGCTGCTTTTACTTTTATATTTTGTCCTAAATCTGTTTCAGCTCTAGGAAAGCTTACGTCCTCTCATAACCTGGATTTTTCTCCAGTGAGGAGGTATGTTTGGAGGCAGGTTTCCCCCCTCTCACACTTTGGGAACTCAGTTTTTTATCTGTCTTATGGAATTTGCAGTGGTGTGCACTTCTTTCAAAGGATCTGTGAATTCTTTCAGTTTTCCTGGTATGTTCCTGTGGTAATTCTTGGAGCAAAAGTCTATGGTGTCAGTCTCCACGTGCTGTTCTGTTCATCCAAATGGGAGCTGCACATTTGCTGTCTCTTGTCCATCATCTTCCCTGACTGCTACTATTTCTTCAATGTTTGATAGATTTAACAAGTACAACCATTTGGGCCTGGGATTTTCTTAATGAAAAAAATTTTTAATAATTAACTCAATCTTTTTCCTTATTACAGATATATTCAGATTTTTCTACTTCCTTTAAAATTAATTTTTGGTAATTTGTATGTTTGTAGGAATTTGCCCATTTCATAAAAGTTGTCTAATTCATTGATATAAAGCTGTTTATGAGATTCCTTCATAATCCTTTTAATTTCTGTAGGGTAAGAATTGATGTACCTTTTAGAATTTCTCTTTTGGTGATTTCTTTCTTTTTGCTTTCTTGGTTAGTCTAGATGAAGCTTTGTAAATATTAATCTTTTCTGAAAACCAATTTTTTGCTTTAATAATTTTATTTATTGCTTTTTCTAGTCTCTCTCTTTCTCTCTGTCTCTCTCTCTCTCTTTCTCTCTTTCTTTCAATGGAGTCTTACTCTTTCACCCAGGCTGGAGTGCAGTGATGCAGTCTTGGCTCACTGCATCCTCCACCTCCCAGGTTCAAGCAATTTTCCTGCCTTAGCCTCCTGAGTAACTGGCATTACAGGTACCCACCACCATGTCTGGCTAATTTTTGTGCCTTTAGTGGAGCCAGGGTTTTACCATGTTGGCCAGGCTAGTCTCAAATTCCTGGCCTCAAGTGATCTGCCCACCACAGCCTCCCAAAGTGCTGGGATTACAGGAGTGAGCCATTGCACCTGGCCTATTTTTTCTTTTATTGACTTCTCTTCTAAGTGTTATTATTTTTTGCTGCTTACTTTTGTATAGTTTGCTTTTTTTTTTTTTTTTTTTTTTTTTTTTTACCAGTTTTTTGTTGTTGTTGTCGAAATTTAGGTTATGGATTTGAGATGTTTCTTTATCGACATATGTGTTTAAAGCTAGAAATTTCCCTGTAAGCATTGCTTTGGCTGCATCTTATATATTTTGGTATGTTTTGTTTTCATTTCTTTTAAGATATTTGCTAATTTACCTTAATTTTTTTTTTTTTTTTTTTTTTTTGAGACGGAGTTTCGCTCTTGTTACCCAGGCTGGAGTGCAATGGCGCGATCTCGGCTCACCGCAACCTCCACCTCCTGGGTTCAGGCAATTCTCCTGCCTCAGCCTCCTGAGTAGCTGGGATTACAGGCACACGCCACCATGCCCAGCTAATTTTTTGTATTTTTAGTAGAGACAAGGTTTCACCATGTTGACCAGGATGGTCTCAATCTCTTGACCTCGTGATCCACTCGCCTCGGCCTCCCAAAGTGCTGGGATTACAGGCGTGAGCCACCGCGCCCGGCCACCTTATGATTTTTAACTTTAACTTCTGGGTTATTTTAAAATGTGTTGTTTACTTTCCAAATGTTTCAGGATTTCAAATATTTCTTTACTTGCTGATTTTAAATAGGATTATTTTGTGTCATAGAATATAATATATATATAATATATATTTGTGTGAAAAAAGTATATATTTGGAATCTTTTTATACTAGTACACAAATTTATAACTTATAGTGTTCTTTATTTCTTTTTGTAGATTTTTGTTGTAGTCTGATGTCACTTCCTTTCAGCCTGAAGGACTTTCTTTAGACTTTTTTTGTGAGTAGCAATGAATTATCTCAGTATCTGTTTATCTGGAAATGTTTTTATTTTACTTTATTCAGCTTCTCACTAGTTAATTTCCTCTTTGGGCACACTAAGGCATAGGTATGAGTAGGTATAGGGGGCACAAGTCTAGATTTGAAGTCAGTTTAACTGTCCATTTTGGGACTGCATACTCTTGTGTCCTTCTTCCATGACAGAAGCATTCTTGGTTTATTACTATTCAGAGCCAGGCATGGATTTTGTGTCAAGTTTAACTTTGTTTTTGGACATATGAGGTAACGTGACTCTTAGGAACTAGTCTAGTTATATTTAGAGTTTGGAGCTGCATGCAACAGAAGTTAACTAATGTAGGCAATAAAAAGAAATTTATGAGTATATTGATTTGCTCACTGAATCTAAATAAGAATTAAACAGACTCTAGAAGTACAGGAACTAAGGCACCTTTGGAAATATTAGAAACAAGATATCTTGGACCATTTCTTTTGATATTTCCAGGATATCAGTGACCATGCCATTGGATGACTAAATTATAACTACCTTGTTACCTTGTATCTCAGACCTACTAATTATATTTCCTTAGGAAAAATTGGCTAACTTGAGTAACACGTCCAACTCTGTGGTCAGAATCCTGTGACCAATCATTTCACTAAACCATGTAGTGGTAAATAAGTTCTATAGATAAAAATATTGCTGTTACCAGAACAGACAGAAAAGATGCTGGATAGACAACCAGGCCAGCTATCCTCTAAGCTCATTGTATCAACACATTGTCAGACCACAAGTGATCTGACTAAAAGTTTGCTTTGTTATTTTTGAACGCCCAGAATTCATTTCCTCACTATTCCTTGGGTAACCCTCTCTATATTCATTTGGTGTAGGTGAAAGTCCAGCCATGCATATGTGACCCTAACCAGGCCAATTTAAACTGTGTAGTTTCACTTCTATAATGTTTCTTGGAACTATTAGGGAAACATACTGTTTTTCTTCTAAAGGTTTACCTTCACTTATGCAGGTTATTTCATTTATGCAGGTTTTATTTCTTTCAGCACTTTAAATTTGTCATTCCACAGCCTTCTAACCTCCATTGTTTCTGATGAGAAGTTGGCTAATAATTGTATTGCTCTTTTGTATATGATGAGTTATTTTCTTCTTGTTTCTTTCAAGACTTTGTCTTTCAACATTAACTATAATATATAGATTAATGGATTTTTTGTATTCTTCTTACTTGGGGCTTATTGAGTTTCTTGGATCTATAGATTTATGTAGTTCTTTTTCTGCCCTCATGTTCTCTTTTTTGCAGGGACTCCCATTACATGTGTATTAGTATAGCTGATGTTGTTCCATAGGTCTCTGAGATGCTATTCATTTCTTCAATCCTTATTCTTTCTGTTCTTCAAATGGTATAATGTATATTGACCTATCATTAAGTTCTCTGATTCTTCTACCATCTTGAATAGGTTGATGAGCTTCTATAGTGATTTTTAGTTTAATTATTATACTTCTCAAATCTAATGTTTTTATTTGGTTCTTTTAAAAAAATAATTTCTATAACCGTATTGAGAATCTCTAACTGTTGGTTCTTTGTTGTCATACTTTAATTTTTCTACTTGGTTTCCTTTGGTTTGGTTCTTTGGGTATATTTATAGTAGCTGCTTTGAAATCTTTGCTAAATACAAAATCTGGAGTACCATACTCAGTTTCTATTAATTGCTTTCTCCCTGCCACCCATATGAATTTTATTTTCCTGTTTCTTTGCATGTCTCGTAATTTTCTATGGAAAACTGTACAGCACCCTGACATTGCCCCACAAGAGATGGTGGTTGTTTGTGGGTGTTTGTTTGTTCCTTTGTTTAGTAACTTGTCTGGGTTTATTCTGTGAAATCTTTTTCCTTTGTGGAGTATTATCACTGATGTCTCTCCTTTTTTTTTTTTTTTTTTTTTGTTGTTGTTGTTTTGTTTTATTTTTAAACCAGACTTTCTAGGAACTGCCCATCATCTGCATAACTTAATAATCTACCATCAGTTGGCAGAGATTATTTTTCAACACCTTGATCCAGTAAGTCTTCTGTCATCTGCCAGTTGCCAGAACAGACAGAACTGATCTATATGTAAGCAGAGGAACACGTTCAGGACAATTCTACATCTGGCCCAGGTTTTACTTTCCACAGAACCCTTTCAGTCTCCTATGTGCACACATGAGTGCATTCTCAGGAGTGTGAAGAACTTGGAACTGCTACTTCACTATGCATATTAACAGCCTCTATCAAGAATGTGATTGCCCCTACCAGGACTGCAATCTTAGGCAAATAGAGTCAAGCCATTGGCCCCCTCCCTCTGGCCAGCCTTTGGGAAGTCACTTCTACCAACAATGTCATTAGGCATGGGCATCATCCATCACCCCAAATCAAGTGAGCCCTTTTTGGAGACAGCAGAGAAACTGCCATTTCTCACAGCCTGCCTTTCTGGCGGAACCTCCATATAGAGCAAGGGCAGGGGATATAGTGAGAGCAGCCTTAGGCCAGACACCACACATTCCCTCTGTTCTTATCTGAAGTTTAGTAATATTTCATATATCAATGCTTCTTAGACTGTCATGTGTCATTGTTCAATTTCCAGAGTGCTGAAATGGTTATTTTGATAAATTAGTCCAGATTTATAATCTTTGTGGAGAGGATTTGCTTTGCTTGTCATCTTGTTCTGGTAATTGCCAGAAACCTTGACCTTCTGTTTATCTCTGTTTTTCTTGTCCTGCTCAATTTTAATTTCACTCTCGTTAGTTTCTACTCAGAGTGGGGAACTGTCCCGGAAGGCAGCCTGGTGGCTCAGTTTTAAGAATTCATGAGGTCTAGACAAATTCAGCCTCTTCATTCCTTCTTCTTGAACTCCTTGTATGTACTCACTGTGGGATTGAACCTCTGCTTTTCTTAAAATGCCTCACTGCTTTGCATTGAGTACCTAAATTTACTCTGATTCTTAGGTCCATCAGATGGTTTATTTTTTCTTTCTGCCTCTACCTACGGAGATGCCAAACTCTTGTAGGTTTTGTGGCTATTGATGGACTATTCTTACCTGTTTGATGTTTCGCTTTTCTGGAAATATGTCACTTAGAGTTCTTCTAAGTGTCATCCACCGAATTTTGATTTTTCTTTTTAGTTGCTCTATTTTTATGTAGGAATTCAAAAATATTCAAAAAATGTGCCAATACAACTCCACTGCCATCATTTTCTTGTAATCCTGAGTTTTTTTGTGTGTGTTGTTAATAAAGTTTTTTAGTTTTTCTCTTACAGATGTTCAATGTTTCTGACTGGTTTTATTCCTAGATGTATGATAGTGTTTATCAGAATTAAAAGAGAAAAAAATATTTTTCTCATTACATTTTCTGATAGAACACTATTGGCTTGTGTATGTTGCTCTTGAATCTGAAGTTCATACTAACCTCTTTTTAGTTTAAAAATTATAAGTTCATTTAGTATATTCTAGAAAGATAGTTATGAAATATATGTAGATAATGACATTTTTCTTTCATCTCTTCTAATTTTCACCTCATATTTTTTCACATCAGTATCAATAGAGATAATTCCTTCTTATTAATATTTATATATTACCCACTTATATCATTCTATAATAATTTATATAAACT
The DNA here is from genome assembly GCF_030222135.1 of Aotus nancymaae. NCBI lineage: Eukaryota > Metazoa > Chordata > Mammalia > Primates > Aotidae > Aotus > Aotus nancymaae. The sequence continues at coordinate 43,112,034 of NW_026988419.1, read as the reverse complement.
ATTCTTTTTTGACATCTAGATGGTTTCCAAATTTTTGCTGTAACCAACAAATTTTGCATTTATATGAGTCTTTTCATAGATTGAATTCATAAAATAGAATTACTTAGGTAAATAATATACCTGTTTAAAATTGTACTCCTGATTCTTTACTTTCAAAAGTGTTTCTTTACTTTCTTAATAAACTTGCTTTTTAAAAAATACTATAATATCAAATAAAATTGTACTCCTAGGCCAGGTGCATGGTTTACACCTGTAATTTCAGCACTTTGGAAGGCCAAGGTGGCCAGATCTCTTGAAGCCAGGAGTTCTAGACCAGCCTAGCCAACCTGGAGAAACCCCGTCTCTACTAAAAATACAAAAATTAACTGGGTGTGGTGGCACGTGCCTGTAATCCCAGCTACTACTTGGGAGGCTAAGGCATGAGAAATGCTTGAACCCCTGGAGGCAGAGGTTGCAGTGAGCTGAGATCATGCCACTGCACTCCAGCCTGGGCGACAGAGTGAGACTCTGTCTAAAGAAAAAAACAATTGTATTCCTTTCTTAAAAATAATGTTATTATTTTAAATTCAAATAAATTCTAATCAACTTTCTTTCGCACCATACATGTATTCTTTCCCCAAATCTCATTACTCTTAACTTTGTGATGTTTCCAGAATCTAACCACTTCTCACAATTGTCCCTAATTTGATCTGACAAGACACTCTCATTTTGGGGGAGCCTGGATTATTGCAATGACAGTATAGCTAATCTCTCTGTTTCTACTCTAGTGGAAAATTCTATTCTTAGTATATCATTCTCAGTTTATTAATACATTTAACCTACTAGCCAATGTGAACATGTGAAAATGTGTCAGATGTTATCAGTATTTTGCTCAAAATCCTCCCATAGTGTTAACCTGATACAGAATAAAAGTAGAAATTCTTACAAGGACCCATAGGGCCTTCCATGATCTGCTCCCTTTTATTTCTTTTATCTCATCACCTATTATTATTCTCCAGCAGATCTCTTTCAAAAGTATATTATCCTTTCTCTTGAGTGCTATTTTCTCCTTCTTTTGTGTCAAGAAATATTTTTTAGAACCATAGTTTTCTTGTTTAATAATATTTTTGGTTTATTCTTTTTTTTTAATTTTGAGAGCAACAAACATCAGTTTTGCACAACTTTGCCTTCAAATCTCACCTGGTTTCTATTCACATCTATCATTATAATCATTTTACTTTGAGTTTCAGGGAACCTGTGCCCTACCAACCTCCCTTTGCCAAGGAATCATAATTAGCAGACACAGCAGAGGAGGAAGAGCAGAACATTCTAGTGCAAGCTTTTGACTGTGTCTGCCTTTCACACTCAAAAGAGAAGGGAAAGGCACCAAGATTTTTATTAGATATTCAGTAGGCTCAATTTAAGGGACACTGCTCTAGGTTCAGTTGGTCACTCTATTAAGGTATTACGTGTACCACTCTGGGGGTTTTATCACCATCTTCTCCTCAGCTTCATTCCATTTCTATCTCATTACTGCCACAAGACTTCTGCTTACCCCAGACGCTGGTGTCTACAGAGCCCTGTTGCAGTCTTTATATTTTGCCATTTTAGGGCAGACAGACAAATTCTCAGTGGCATGTTTCCTATTGGTCTCGTGTTTTTTTTGTTTTTGTTTTTGTTTTCCTCTATCTCTAAATTAGGAGAAATGACCATGGGGTTTGGAGTCTCCTTTTCTTTATTCTCAAAAGGCAGTGCTGTTTTCTTGTAAATGCAAATGGAAAGCTTCATTGAGTATATTTCTTTAATTTAGAGATCTATTAAAATATTTTTTCAGTGTTTGTGTCATCTGGTATTCTTCTTTTAGCTTTAAGTACCAATGCAACTATTCCTTAGTTTTACATTTTCCTTGGTCAGTTTAGTCTGGATTAGGAAGAAGGGAGGCAGACACCATTTCTATTTTTTTTTGTCCATTTAGACTATTTTTCTTTATAATATGTGCTAATGCTCAATACATATCAGTTTCTATGATTATCCAGTGAAGGTATAAGTGAGCACTCAAAGTATAATACCTAAAGGCGGCCATTTAACCATTTCATTACATCCAGTAAGAAGGTAGACATATAATACAGTATTCTTATCATTTATTGTGAAATGAATAAGTAATTGATCTGTGAAAAGTTTATATTAAAAAGTTGGAGAATCTTCAAGAATTGCAGTTATAAGGTTAGCATTTCATGACATCATTTCTGGAGCATAAGAGACTTTTTCTAAGATGGTGCCTCCCCAATCTTACCATCAAATATCTGACCCAAAGACTCACAACTTCCTTCTCAAAGTGGATAATTCGGTGAGCCATTATCCATAAAAGCTAGTTATAAGGAAAATTCCAGTGAATGGCATTGGTATAATGTATTATGGAGAGGTCCTAGGTAAGAATTTAAACAAGTAGTTCCTCTGATTTAGATCTTATTATGAAAAATTTTAGTGATTTTGTGTAAGATAACAGATAACCACAACACTGTACATTTTATCACAGTAGAGAAATGGAGTAAAATGTACTTTATCAATCTTCAAACTGGGATAGGATGCCTTCAAGGGATATGAAAACTTTCTAGTGGGTACAGAAATAGGAATCATTTCAAAGGAATCAATGTCTATGTTCTGCACTTTCTACTCTTTCCAAAATTTAATTTGAGTGGAGACTCACATGACTTCAAAACAGCCCTTCTCTCACTTTACAAAATGAAAGCACATACATCTCAAATGGTATGCACTCTGGGCTCCATAAATCAAGGGGAAGCCTTTTTTGATTAATCAAGTTACTACAACCTACAGGAAATTTCTGTTTTCTGTATGTTATGGATGAAAAGTGGGTAAGAATATGATACTTTGGCCCATGCTACGATGTTTTTAATTTAGATATATGGTAGAACGGGGTGGTAGGACTAATGATGATTTTCATTTAAGGACTGTGCCTCCTCCATGTCCTCAGATATTACTATTATTATTTTTATTATTATTTTATTGTACTCTAGCTTCTGGGGTACACGTGCAGATCATGCAGGATTGTTGCATAGGTACATACATGGCAATGTGGTTTGCTGCCTCCATCCTCCCGTCACATACATCTGGCATTTCTCCCCATGTTATCCCTCCCCAACCTCCCCACCTGCCCCCCACTATCCCTCCCTTGGCCCCCCCAACAGACCCCTGTGTGTGATGGTCCCCTCCCTGTGTCCATGTGTTCTCATTGTTCAACACCCACCTATGAGTGAGAACATGTGGTGTTTCAGTTTCTGTTCTTGTGTCAGTTTGCTGAGAATGATGGTTTCCAGGTTCATCCATGTCCCTACAAAGGACATGAACTCATCGTTTTTTATGGCTGCATAGTATTCCATGGTGTATATGTGCCACATTTTCCTTGTCCAGTCTATCGTCGGTGGGCGTTTGGGTTGGTTCCAGGTCTTTGCTATTGTAAACAGTGCCACTATGAACATATGTGTGCCTGTGTTTTTATAGTAGAATGATTTATAATCCTTTGGGTATATATCCAGTAAAGGGATTGCTGGGTCAAATGGAATTTCTATTTCTAGGTCCTTGAGGAATTGACACACTGTCTTCCACAATGATTGAACTAATTTACACTTCCACCGACAGTGTAAAAGTGTTCCTATTTCTCCACATCCTCTCCAGCATCTGTTGTCTCCTGATTTTTTAATAATCATCATTTGAGCTGGCATGAGTTGGTATCTCAGTGTGGTTTTGATTTGTATTTCTCTAATGACCAGTGATGATGAGCATTTTTTCATGTTTGTTGGCCTCATGAATGTCTTCTTTTGAAAAGTGTCTGTTTATATCTTTCGCCCACTTTTGAATGGATTTGTTTTTTTCTTGTAAATCTGCCCTCAGATATTGTTAATGAATATGTACACTTAAGGAAAGTATACTAGGAGCAAAGAAAGGAAAGGGTTAATAAGAAACACTGAATGCTGACCCAGTGCAGTGGCTTAGGTCTGTAATCCAAGCACTTTGGGATGCCTACTTGAGCAGATTGCCTGAGCTCAGGAGTTTGAGACCAGCCTGAACGTGACGGCGAAACGCGGTCTCTCCTAAAAATACAAAAAATTAGCTCGGCATTGTGGTGCATGCCTGTAATTCCAGCTACTTGGGAGGCTGAGGCACAAATCGCTTGATCCTGGGAAGCAGAGGTTGCAGTGAGCTGAGATCCTGCCACTGCACTCCGGCCTAGGCAATAGAGCGAAACTGTCTCAAGAAAAGAAATGTTGAATGCTAAAAGCAGTCCTTTTGTATATTTAAGAATAAGAAAGTCTTTTAGTCATACTCATTACCTATTTCTAGGGGATGTCATTAGCTAGAAAGCAAAGCATCTTGGAAAAGCCAAAGCAGTAAAGTTTGCTGGTACTAACTTTTAAAAATGTAACTGAAATATCTATTGATGCTACCAGATTTTTCAAAACACAATAGATGAAACTCACCAATAAGAGTTTCACCTGATTTATTTCAGATTAGGTGGTATTAAGCAAAGTATGTAAATCCTATTTTATTAAGTAAATATAATGAAGTATTTATTCTCATTATAATCATCTCTAATCTTACTTTACAAAATGTTTTTAAAGTTCCTACCTCCTTTTTTAAAAAAAGGACAACTCCTGTACCATTTAATTTATCACGGTATATATCTTTCTTCATTAAATGAAGAAGAAAAATGTGATCATGATTCATCTCGTTATGGTGTTTTGCCAATAAATTCTGTTTGTTTAATTATTATCAAAATTTAAAATGTATTTCTGTCATTTGATCAATTGTATACTAGTAATTCTTATAATGGTAACCAAATACAGAAGATTTTTAATATTTAAAGCTTTATGATCATGAATTAAAGGTAAAAATAAAAAGTTTAAAATCCCAGCTTGTACACAGTTTTTTATTGTAAGCTCATTCTACATGTATTTATTGAGCACCTCCTTTGTGCTAGAAACTTTATGAGTTTCTTGGTTATGTCAGTAAATAAAAGATACTATGCATGCACGCACACACACACACACAGACACACACACACCTGGTCTCCTGAAGTTTACATTATGGAGGTGTAAGTAAGCAAAGTGTGATAAGTGCTTTGGAGAAAATGAGAGATAAAGCAGAGTTAGAGGTTAGGAGGTAAGAGAAGTGATGTGGGGAATTACGATTTAAAATAGGGGGGTAGGGAGAGATTGTGTTGAGAGGGTGGTAGTTGAGGAAAATTTGAAGAATGCAGGGATGTTCCATGTGGCTATCTGGGGTTCTAGACAGTGGGAACTATAACACAGACTCTACAATTGGAAGGAGAAGGGCAGTAAAAGGATTATAAGATACCTGGCATTGTAAGGAATAGCTAGAAGACCACTTTGGGTGGAACAAATTTAGGAAGCATAGCAAGAATAGTCAGGGAAGTATGGCGTTGGGAGGAGACCAGATCATGTAAGGCCTTGCAAGGACTTGGTGTTTTATTTTGACTAAAATGGATGGCCATTAGAAGATTACAGAAGCATAGCATTGTTACTCAACTTCTGTATAGGGAATAGATTCCAGGGGGCTAGAAGTATAATAGAAAGAGCTGTTAGGGGCTTTTAGGATATGTTGGTGGCTCACACTGAAGTCATATAAGAGGAAATGTTAAGAAATGTTGGATTCAGGATATATATTTGAGATAGATCCAGAAAGATATTATAACATATTGGATGTGCTATGTAAGAGTAAGAGAGGAGTCAAAGACATCTCTAAGGTTTTGTTTCTAAGCAGCTAGAAAAATGGAGTTGCTATCAACTGAGATGGCAAAAGCTGCAGTGGGGCAGCTTTGGAGAGAAAGATTAGAAATTTGATTATGGATATGTTGCGTTTGAGATATCCATTAAAATCCAAAGAGAGATGTTAAATAGATATTTGGATAATCAAGTCAGGGGTTTAGGAAATAAGTATAAGCTGGTGATTTAAATTTGGGAGGCTTCATCGTAGAAACAATATTTAAAACCACGAGACTGGAAGAGATAGAATGAGTAGAGAGAGAAGAGACAAAGTGAGTAGATAGAGAAGAGAAATAGATTAAAGACCAAGTCTTACGACACACCAACATTAAGAGGATGGGGAGAAGGCAAAAGGGCCTGAGACATGGTGACCAGTAGGGTCCTGGGATAACCAAGAGAGAGAGGAAAAAAAAGCAAAGTAGTGAATAAAATGTTTCATGGTTGAGGGAGTAACTTATAAAGTTGCTATTGCAAAAAACAGCAAAGGATTTTGCTGTTGCAAATAAGAGCAAGGATAGCTGGTGCAGGAAGTAAACACCAAAAATGCATTTATTCTAAAGATGGTAGAAATAAACACCATGCTTATATGCTGATAGAAGTGATCTTCATTCTTTGTAAGAAATGAAACAAAACAAAAATGACAAGATAGGAGGAAAGACAAGGGAGTATTTCTAGATCTATATTCTTGAGTGGGTGAGATGGGAGAGGATCTACTACATAAGTGGAGAATTTTACCTTAGAACAGAGCATGAATAGTTTATCCATGGTAACAGGCAGGAAAGGAGAATGGGTACAGAAAACAATTTGTGGAATTTTCCTTTAGTTGTCGATTTTCTTACAGAAGTAGGAAGTAAGGTAATCTACTTTGAATGAGGATGCAGAGGAGGTGCTCTGACTTGAGGAGAGGTGTAATGGCGTAATAGTCATCAAGGGGGGTAGAAGAGAGAGTGGATTAAGGATGTACTGTATGATTACTGAGCAACATTCATGGTAAAGTTGGTAATGAGTTTGAAAATATTTAATACTCAGAGCCTTGTGGTCATGAAGAAAAAATAAAATTTAAAATTCCACTTAAAATGCATGTTTTTGTTCCAAATTTATCCAACAAATATTTGAAGATTAGTCATAAATTTGAAGTCATTGTGGTTGTATAGAAAATATGGTGGGTGGTGTATCAGTCATCTATTGTCACAGAGGGGATGTATAACAAAAATATCACTAAATCTCAGTGGCATACAGCAATTCGTATTTTTATTTTATTGAATATTGAGAAACTATAATTGTACATGTTTATGGAATACAAAGTAATGCTATGATAGATGTATATAGTGCAGCACTATTAAATCAAGCTAGTTAATATGTCACCTCAAATACTTACCATAACATACAACATTATGTACCCTTTGACCAACATCTCAGTTTATTTGTTTTCTTGGTATTAAGTCATTTGAGTATCTTATATATTTGGGATAGTTGGATATATGTATTTTTGATATTAACCTCTTGCCAGACATATGGTTTGTAAATATTTGCAAATATTTTCTCCCATTCTCTTTTTTCTCTCTCGTTCCTTCTTTCTTTCTTTCTCTCTCTCTCTTTCTTTCTTTCTTTCTTTTTTTTTTTTTTTGTGATAGTCTTTCTTGCTCTGTTGTCCAGGCTCAAGTGCAGTGGTGTGATGTCGGCTCACTACAACCTCCACCTCCCAGGTTCCAGTGATTCACCTGCCTCAGCTTCTCGAGTAGCTGGAATTGCAGGTGCCCACCACCATGTCCAGCTAATTTTTTGTATTTCTTTAGTAGAGACAGGGTGTTGCTATGTTGGTCAGGCTGGTCTTGAACTGGCCTCAAGTGATCAACCCACCTTTGCCTCCCAAAGTGCTGGGATTACTGGCCTAAGCCACCACACCCGGCCGCATTCTCTCATTCTCTAGGTTGCCTGTCCACTCTGCTAATTGTTTACTTTGTTCTGCAGAAGCTTTTTACATAATGTCATTTTATTTGTCTGTTTTTGTTTTTGTTGCCTGAAGTTCTGGGGTCAAATCCAAAAAATTATTGCCCAGATTAATGTCATGTCATTTTTCCCATATGTTTTCTTCTAGTGGTTTTGCAGTTTTGGGTTATATGATTACATCTTTAATCCATTTTGAGGTTTTTAAAATATGGTGTGAGATAAGGGTCTAATTTCATTTTTCTGCATATGGCTATCCAGTTTTTCTGACATCGTTTATTGAAGACACTGTCCTTTTCCCATTATGTATTTTTGGTACCTTTGTTGAAAATCAATTGACTATATATATATATGGGTTTGTTTCTGGGCTTTCTATTCTTTTCCATTGGTCCATGTATCCATTTTTATGCCAGTATCATGATGTTTTTGTTGCCTGAAGTTCTGGGGTCAAATCCAAAAAATTATTGCCCAGATTAATGTCATGTCATTTTTCCCATATGTTTTCTTCTAGTGGTTTTGCAGTTTTGGGTTATATAGAATAAATGCATTTTTGGTGTTTACTTCCTGCACCAGCTATCCTTGCTCTTATTTGCAACAGCAAAATCCTTTGCTCTTTTTTGCAATAGCAACTTTATAAGTTACTCCCTCAACCATGAAACATTTTATTCACTATAGCTTTTCAATAGTATTTGAAGTCAGGTAGTACAAAGTCTCTAGCTTTGTTCTTTTTGCTCAAGATTACCTTGATTATTCATGGTCTTTTTTGGTTCTATATGAATTTTAGCATTGTTCTTCCTACTTTTTTGAAAACTTATATTGGAATTTCAATAGGGATTATATTTAATCTGTACATCTCTTTGGGTAGTATGAACGTTTTAACAACGTTAATTATTCCAACCCATGAACATGGAATATCTTTTTATTTATTTGTGTCTTCTTCAGTTTTTCTCATCGAAGTTTCATAGTTTTGAGTATACAGATTTTTTTTTTTGAGACAAGATCTGGCTCTATTGCCCAGGCTGGAGTGCAGTGGCATGATCTCAGCTTACTGCAGCCTCTTCTTCCCAGGCTCAAGCCATTCTCCCCCATCAGCCTCCCAAGTAACTGGGACCACAGTCACACACCTCCTCACCTGACTAATTTTTATAAATTTTTTTAGAGAGACAGGGTTTTGTGTACAGATATTTTACCTCCTTGGTTAAATTTATTTCTAGGTATTTTATTCTTTTTGATGCTTTTGTAAATGAAATTGTTTTCTTGATTTATTTTTAAATAATTTGTTGTTAGTGTATAGAAATGCTGTTGATTTTATATCCTACAACTTTACTGCATTTATTAGTACAGTTTTTTTTTTTTTTTTTTTGTGGAGCTATTAGGGTTTTCTGAATATAAGAGCATGATATCAGTAGTGACAGTTTCACCTCTCCTTTCCTGTTTGGATGCCTTTTATATTTATCTTGCCTAAGTACTCTGACAATGACTTTCAGTACAATATTGAATAGAAATGTTGAGAATGGGCATCATTGTCTTGTTCCTGATCTTAAAGGAAAAGCTTTCAACTTTTTACCACTGAATATAATGTTATCTCTGGGCTTGTCATATATGGCCTTTATTGTGTTTAGGTATATTCCTTCCAAACCTAATGTTTAAGCATGTTTATCATAAAATCATTTTTAATTTTGTTAAATGCCTTTTCTGCATCTAGTGATATAAATATTTTTGTGCTTTATTCTGTCAATGTGATGTGTTACATTTGTAGATTTATCTATGTTGAACCATCTTGTCTCCTACGGGTAAATCCTACTTGAACATATTGAGTAATCATTTTGATGTGCTATTAAATCTGGTTTTCTTTGATTTTGTTGAGGATTTTTGTATTTGTATTGATCTGGGTTATAGACTGGCCCATAATTTTCTTTGCTTTTAGTATCCTTGTCTGACTTTGGTATCATTGTAATGCTAGGCTCATAAAAATAGTTTGAAAATATTGCATCTTCTTCAATTTTTTGGAAGTTTTGAGAAGAATATGTATTAGTATTAGTTATTTTTAAACTGTTTGGTAGAATTCATCCATGAGGCCATTGGGTATAGGATGTTTCTTTGATTAGAGACTTTTTATTACTGATTCAGTCTCTTTACTCACTATTGGTCTGTTCAGATTTTCTTTCCTCATGATTGAGACTTGGTAGGTTGTATGTGTCTGGGAATGTATTTATTTCTTCTTGATTATCAAATTTATTGCATATAATTGTTCATGGTAATCTCTTATGATCCTGTGTATTTCTGTGATTTTAGTTATAATTTTTCTCTTTAATTTCTGATTATATTTATTTGAGTCTTTTTATTTTTTAGTCTAGCTAAAGATTTATTTATTTATTTATTTATTTAATCTTGTAAAAAACCAACTTTTGGTCTTACTGATTTTTTTCTATTGTTTCTCTAATCTCTCTTTCTTTTTCTTTTATTTCTGCTCTGATTTTATTCTCTTCCTTCTGCTAACTTTGGGTTTAGTTGTTCTCTTTGTAGTTCCTTAAGGCATAATGTTAGGTTGTTTATTTGAGATCTTTTTATTTTAATGGACATTTATTGCTATAAACTTCCCTCTTAGAACTGCTTTACCTGTATTCTCTAAGTTTTGGTCTGTCTTGTTTCCATTATCATTTGTTTCAAAAATTCTTTTAATTTCCCTTTTAATTACTTCTTTGAACCATTGGTTGGTTGTTGTATTAGTTCATTTTGACATTGCTGTAAAAAAAATTCCTGAGACTGGATAATTTATAAAGGAAAAGGGTTTAATTGGTTCACATTTCCACATGGCTGGGGAGGCCTCAGGAAACTTACAATAGTGGTGGAAGGGGAAGAGGCATGTCATACATAGTGGCAGGTGAGAGCAAATGAGTGTGTGAAAGAGGAACTCTCAGACACTTATAAAACCACCAGATCTCATGAGAATTCACTCAGTATTACAAGAACAGAAGGGAGGACACTGCCCACATGATTCAATCACCTCCCACCATGTCTCTCTCTCAACTTGTGGGGATCATGGGGATTTTAATTCAAAATGACATTTGGGTGAAGACACAAAGCCTAACCACATCATTCCACTCCTGGTCACTTCAAATCTCATGTCCTCACATTTCAAAACCAATCATGCCTTTCCAACAGTCTTCAAATGTCTTTTTTGTTTGTTGGTTGGTTTTTGAGACAGTGTCTCACTCTGTCATCCAGGATGGAGTGTAGTGGCATGATCTCAGCTCACTGCAACCTCCACTTTTCAAGCTTAAGTGATTCTCTAGTCTCAGACTCCCGAGAAGCTGTGGGTACAGGCATTGGATAATTGCTCCCATTCCAAATGGGAGAAATTGGTCAAAACAAAGGGGCTATAGGCCCCATGCAAGTCTGAAATCCAGCAGGGTAGTCATCACATCTTACAGCTCTGAAATGATCTCCTTTGACTCCATGTCTTACATCCAGGACATACTGATACAAAAAGTTAACTCCCATGGGCTCAGGCAGTTCCACGCTTGTGGCTTTGCAGGGTACAGCTCCTCTCCAAGCTGCTTTCACAGGCTAGGATTGAGTATCTGTAGCTTTTCCACAAGCACATGCAAGCTGTTGGTAGATCTGTCATTCTGGGGTCTGGAGGATGGTGACCCTCTTCTTACAGATCCACTAGGTGGTGCCCCAGTGGAGACTCTGTGTGGGGGTTCCAAACCCACATTTCCCTTCTGCACTGCCCTAGCAGAGGTTCTCCATGAAGGTTCCACCCCTGCAGCAAACTTCTTCCTGGACATCCAGGCATTTCCATACATCCTTCGAAATCTACATGGAGGTCCCCAAACCTGAGTTCTTGGCTTCTGTGCACCCACAGGCCCAACACCACATATAAGCCACCAAGACTTGGGGCTTGCACCCTCTGAAACAACAGTCTGAGCTGTATGTTGGCCCTTTTTAGTGATGTCTGGGATGCAGGGTGCCAAGTCCTGAGGCTGCACAGAGCAGAAGCAGGGCCCTGGGCCCAGCCCATGAAAACATTTGAAAACATTGTTTCCTCCTAGGCCTCTGGGCCTGTGATGGGAGGAGCTGCCATGAAAGTCTCTGAGATGCCCTGACAACATTTTCTCCATCATCTTGCCTATTAACATTTGGCTCCTCATTACTCATGCAAGTTTCTGCAGCAGGCTTGAATTCCTTTCCAGAGAATGAGTTTTTCTTTTCTACTACGTGGTCAGGCTGAAAACTTTTCAAACGTTTACACTCTATTTCCTTTTTATACGTAAGTTCCAATTTCAAACCCTCTCTTTGTGAATGCATAAGACTTACACTTTCAAAATCAACCAGATCACCTTTCTGATGGTTTACTGCTTAGAAATTTATTCTACCAGATACCCTGAATCATCTCTCTCAATTTGAAAGTTCCACATATCTCTAGGGCAAGAGCAAAATTCTGTCAGTCTCTTTGCTAAAGCATAGCAAGAGTGACCATTGCTCCAGTTGCCAAGAAGTCCGTCATCTCCATCTGAGACTACCTACCTCAGCCTGGACTTCATTGTCCACATCATTATCAGCATTTTGGTCAAAAGCATTCAACAAGTCTCTAGGAAGTTCCAAACTTTCCCACATCTTTCCATTTTCTTCAGAGCCCTCCAAACTGTTCCAACCTCTGCCTGTTACCCAGTTCCAAAGTCACTTCCACATTTTCAACTCTCTATAGCAGTACCCCACTCCTAGTACCAATTAACTGTATTAGTTCATTTTCACATTGCTACAAAGAAATACACGCAACTGCGTAATTTATAAAAGAGATTTAATTTACTCACTGTTCCACATGGCTAGGGAGGCCTCAGAAAACTTACAATCTTGGCAGAAGGGGAAGAAACATGTCTTACATGGCAGCAGGTGACAGAGAGCCAATGTGTGAAAGAGTAACTCTTACTTATGAAACCATCAGATCTTGTAAGAACTCACTATCAAAAGAACAGCATGGGGGACACTGTCTCCATGATCCAATCACTTCCCACCAGATTCCTCCCTCAACACATGGGGATTGTGGAGATTATAATTCAAGAGGATATTTGGCTGGGGACACAAAGCCTAATCAGATCAGTTGTTCAGAACTATGCAGTTTAATTCCTACATATTTGTGAATTTTCCAGCTTTTTGTTCTGTTATCAATTTCTAGTTTCATACCATTGATGACAGGACTTCAATTTTCTTAAATTCATTCACGCTTGTTTTGTGGCCTAACATATGATCTATCCTGGAGAATGTTCCATGGGTACTTAAGAATAATGGATATTTCATTGCAGTTGAATAAAATGTTCTGTATATGTCTGTTAGGTTTATTTGGTGTAAAGTGTAGTTCAAGTCCAATATTTTCTTATTAATTTTCTGTCTAGGTAATCTTTTCATTATTAAAAGTTGGAGTATTGAGGTCCTCTACTACTATTATATTATTGACTATCTCTTCTTTCACATCAATTAATATTTGCTTTATATATTTAGGTACTCTGATGTTGAGTATATATATATTTGTAATTGCTATATTCTTTTGATAAATTGACCCTTTTATCATTATACAATGATCTGCTTTGTCTCTTTTTTACAGTTTGTGACTTGATATATATTTTGTCTTCTGTAAGTATGGATGGCTACCCTTGCTTTCTTGTCATTTCCATTTGCTTAAAATATTTTTTCCCATGCCTTTACTTTCAGTCTGTGTCCTGAAAGGCAAGGAGAGTTTCTTGTAGGCATCATATAATTGGGTCTTATTTATTTATCCTTTCAGCTACTCTGTCTTTTTGTTGGAGATTATAAGTCATTTAAATTCAAAATAATCATTGATAAGTACGGACATACTACTGCTATTTTGTAATTTGTTTTATGGTTGTTTTATTTTGCTTTTACCTGTGTTGCTTCCTTTGTGGTTTGATGGTTTTCTGTAGTGGTAGGCTTTTAGTCTTTTCTATTTATTTTTTGTGTATCTACCATAGAATATTGCTTTGTGGTTGTCATGAGACTTGCATAGATATTGTATACCTATAACAGGCTATTTCAAGCTGATAACAACTCAATTTTGATCTCACACAACAAACTACATTTTTACTCCCCTTCCCCATTTTATATTTTTGATGTCAAAATTTACATTATTTGGCAAACTGTGTTCCTTGACAATTTATTTTAGCTATAGCTGTTTTCATAGTTTTGGCCTTTAACCAACATACTAGAGATGAAATTGCTTTACACACCACTATTACAATCATATTCAGAATATGACCCTGTATTATTTATACCATTAAGTTTTATACTTTCTTATGTTTTATGTTATTACTTAGCAGCCTTTTGATTCAGCTTAAAGAATTTTTTTTGGAAATTCCTGTAAGAGTCAGGCCCAGTGGTGATGTACTTCATTAGCTCTTGTTTGTCTGAGAAAGTTTTTATTTCTTCCTCATTTATAAAGGACAGCTTTTCTGGAAAAATATTCTTGGTTGCCATTTTTTTTCTCTTCAGTACTTTGTATCATCCTGCTCTCTAATGGTCTGTAGAGTTTCTACTGAGAAACCTGTTGATAGCTTTATTTGAACCACATTGTGTATGATATGTTTCTTATCTTTTCCTGTTTGCCGAATTTTTTCTTTTCTTTGATTTTTAATAGTTTGATTATTATGTGTCATGGTGAACTCCTCTTTAGGTGGAATTTGATTGGAGATCTCTGGACTTCCCATACCTCAATAGTTGTGCCTTTCTTCAGATTTAGGAAGTCTTCAGTCATTTCTTTAAATAGTTTTTTGGTTTCTTTTCTCTCCTGTTTCTGGAAATCCTATTCTATCAACTTTTGATCTGTTGATGATGTCTTATACTTTCTGCATGTTTTGTTCATTCTTTTTTTTCTTTTTCTTTTTTTTATGTCTTACACTGTCTGTAGGCTTTCTGCATTCTTTTTAATTTTTTTTCTCTAACAGCCTACAGTTGGAGTTTTTTATTGCATTTTTTAGTTTAGTCATTGTATTCAGCTCAAAAACTGTTTTTTAAAAATTGCTTCTATTTCATGGTCAAACTTCTCATTGATTTCATATATTGTTTTCTGTTTGTATAATTTTCTATGTATATGTTTTTTGTTCAACTAACTTCTTTAAGAAGATTATTCTGAACTCTTTATCAGTCATTCCGTAGATCTTTATTTAGGATCTATTTTGGGGGGCTTTGTTATTTCCTTTTGGAGGTGTCATGATTCCCTTATTTTTGTGATCCTTGTGTCCTCGTATTGGTGTCTGTACATTTGAGGAGACACTCATCTTTTTCACTTTTATAGATGTTATTAACCAGAAATTGACCTTCACTATTTTGTGTAGCCAGTGATTCTGGATGGGCCAGCCGATAAGAACCCTGGGCAGGCAGAGCTTGCCTTGGGGTTCTCTAGATGGCTGAGCCAGTGCCTTTGCTTTGAGTTTAGGTGGGGCTGCCAGCTGGATTCTTCAATCAGGCTGAGTTGCTGGCTGGGCACCATAGTTGTCTCTCATTGGGATGGGTCATAGGGTATATTTTCTGGCCAGGTGCTGTTTGTGTTCTGCAGTAAAATAAGGTAGTCTAGCCCCCAAGGCTAGGTGGAGTCACTGCTTGGGATAGATGGCAGCAACCACTACGCTCAGTAGAAGTACACAGTTGAGAGTTGCCTCTCAACCTGGGTAGAGAATTGGGGTGGGCTTTGAGGTTGGGCTGAGTCACTATTTGAACTCGGATAGGGAAGGTCTAGCCCCTGAACTTTGCCAAAATGCACCGTGGCAGATCTCTCTCCTCTGAGCAGATCCTTGGGGTGGTCTTGAGGCTGAGTCAAGTGTTCTTTAAACTCCCATGGGGGCAGATTTATTTCTTGCCCTTTGCCAAAATGGGCTGTGGAGGGGGTCCTTCTCTCTGGGTGGGGCCTTTGGGTGGGGTCAAATGTTGGGCATGAGGTTGGCCATCTAGGGATACAAGCCAAGTAGAACGTCCCACCACTTATGGGAACAACCAGCTTAGCTTTTCAAGTGTGCTATGCATTGGCTGATACCTCTGATGTGGTGCCACTGCTGACAGGTATACAGAGTTACAACCAAGATTTCTGTGCTGTTATCTGTGAGCTCTTTTCCTTGCTTTGTTTCTACCTGACCCTAGGTGATCTAGTCATGCCCTTGTCCTCATTTCCCCCATGAAGTAAGACTCTAATGGGCTTTCTGGGAAGAATCTCAGAATACTTCTGCAGCTGGATATTTGCCTCCAGTTCTCTTTTTCTACTGTAGAAACTGTGGGTCTAGGATAATCTTCTATGTGGTGTTGTGCAAAGTTGGGGAGGTGGGTGATACAGCCAAAGTAAAACTATTTCTGCTACCCTTCTGATGTCATTTTTCATTGGACTCTGTGATCTATGAAGGTGTCTCAGGCTTATTCCCAAGTTTTTAGATTTTTACAAGGGCATTCTTGTCTGTGGATAGTTGCTAGTTAATCTTTCTGTAGTGAATAGTGAAGACTGATTCTGCTCTCTTGCTTACACCATTCCCAAACCACACATCTGTTTTAGCTCCTGACTCTTTGATTTTGTTTAGTAGTTTTGCTGAATTAATTTGGACTTTGTAGATCTCACTCTTTGTTGCCTGTTAGCACTGAGTCAGCTACAAACTTAACTGATCTTTAGGAGGCTCTCTTAAATGTCTGGTGCCTTGCCAGACAAATAAATGTTATATTTAGATAAAATTCTGAGATGAAAATATAATGAAAACTTGAGACCAAACATAAAAAGGAAAGATTTAGAAAATAACTTATTCATTTATTTTTAAAAATAAGTGATAATATATATTAAATTGTTATACTATTAAGATTCTCTAACTATGTTTAAATGAGTGAAGTTATAGCTTTATTTCTGATTGTCAATATTTATAATATGCCTAAATTATTTCTTTTACAACGATTTCAACTTCTCATGAATAATTTCAGATGTTAAGATCAGGGTCTAGTTTTATTTTTTGCAGATGATTGGCCAATTAAGTCAGTACTGTGTATCAAATAAATCATCCTTTCTTTTTTTTTTTTTTTTTTTTACTGAATTGAGATATCACATTTGTCACTTAAATACTCAGGTTGAGTTTGAAGTTATCTATTCCCTTTAACCTGTTTTTAACTATTTTTAAGTATGCAATTTATTAGCATTAAGTACATTTATATTTTTGTGGAACCATCACCACCATTTATCTCCACAACTTTTTCATCTTTTCAAACTGAAACTCTATTTTCATTAAACATTAACTCCCTATTCCTCCTCCTTCCAGCCCCTGGCAGCCTTTCTATCTTTTTAAATTCTCATATTATTCATATTCATGGATATCCTCTTATGACTGACTGACTTCACTTAGCATGATATTCATACGGTTCATGCATGAACCTTATGTTAGCATAAGGTTATATTAGCATAACCTTGTATTAGCATATATTAGAATTTCCTTCCTTTATAGGCTGAATAATATTCCATCTTATCCATTCATCCATCAATAAACACTTGAGTTACTTTCACTTTTTGGCTATTGTGGATAATGCTGCTCTGAACATGGATATTTAAATACCTATTTGAGTCCTTGCTTTCAATTCTTTTGGAAATATACCCAATAACTGAAATGTTTTGCTTATTGCTATGCCAATATCATACTTATTTCTAAGCATTTTATAGATTTGGTTTCCAATTAAAAGCAATAGTTTTATTATTTACACTTCTAGATGTTTATTGCTATTACAAAAAAGCTATTGATTTTGTCTATTTTGTTGCACTTAATCATCTCATTAGATTCTTGTATCATTTACAATAGAATTTTATTATAGTTTCTTGGGATTGCTTTGTTGTATTCCTGAGTATTTTGTTTAAAATTTATACATGTACACACTTGGTGTTAGAGTTATATTTACCTTATTAAATAATTAAAGGGATTTTCCACTGTGGCAGTCATGGAGGGTCACTGTTCTGATCACCTTTCAGAAGAGAACTTACCATTTGATTGCAAGGAGTGAAGTTAGCTGATAGCCTCCAGCTGTAAGTGCCTTCACAATCTAAGTTTTTGAGCTGAGCCCGTGCTCTTCCTGGGAAGCCACAGCCAAGGACTGAGCATGGTACAGAAACAAGGTCCTGGCCATTTCTGCCCAATACCAGGCTTTGCTAATGGGCAGTATTTGCTGTGGAGATGCCATTGGTATAACTGAAACTCTGTTAGATCTGCATAATAATCTGAGGATCTCTTTGCCCAGTCCTACTTCCTCCTCTTATTATCCTTTTTAGGTGTTGTTTTAGTCTGTTTCCTGTTTATAACAGAATATCAGAAGGTAGATAGTTTATAAAGTAACATGTTTCTTATAGTTATGGAGGCCAAGAAATCTGAGGCTGAGGGGCTATGTCTGGTACAAACCTGCTTATTGGTGGGGACTCTCTGCAGAGTTCCAAAGCAGCAAAGGGCATCACATGCTTTGGGGGCTGAGTATGCTAGCTCAGGTCTCTCTTCTTCTTAGAAAGCCACCAGCCCATTCTCATGACAAGCCATTGATCCATTAATCCATGCATGAATTAATCCATTCATGAAAGCAGAATCCTCATGACCCAGTCACCTCTTAAAGGCCCCCCTTCTCAGTACTGCCATGTTGGGGATTAAATTTCAACATGAATTTTGGAAGGAACAAATATTCAAACCATAGCAGAATGTATAGTGTATACTCCTAATTGAGAGAACTATCTACAATTCAAGACTATGACTGATAAGTAAAAGGTCACATATGGGTTGGCAGTAAAACACATTTTAAAATAGACATGGGGTGTGTATAAAGGTAAAATCGTAGTAATTATTATGAAAATTATGTACCCTACCCAAATATTTCAGGATTAAATGAACCAGTGAATTAATTTGTATATTACTAACCAATAAATTACTCTTCCCTATCTTCTAAATATATGGAAGTAAGTTTTTCTTGCATTGAATAATTCACTTTCACATTTATTGATTTGTTTTCATACCTAGGATGCAGAACAGGCATTATGGATGAATAAGTAGAATTCTTAAAAATTCAGATTCTGCTACTTACTGGATAGGTGACCTTGAGCAAGTTAGTAAACAATTCTGAGGTTTATGCATAGGACAGGAAATATTTATCTTGCAGGTTTGTTTTAAAAGTTAGATATTATGTAAATAAAGTTCCAGGAGAGTGTCTAGCAAATAGTAAATCTCAAATGTATTCTATAATCATTTTTTATTTTACAAAATCAAAATTTTAAATTTGCATTTTTATCCCCATAGTTTTAAGACTATCTTACCAGAAACTTAAGGAAAAGAAAACTTTGACATCTTCTGGAGCATTTACAGATTAATATAATATTTGCTATCCTGTAGGTTATGTATATGAATATATTTTCTGATTAATATTTAAGTAGTTTGAAGTGAAGTTATATTACATTGTAACATTTTCTAATTGAATTGCAATTACATCTTTTAGATGTTTTGTGAAAAACTGTTAAAACTTCATCAAAGTAAGAGGATAAATATCCATTTTTCCTTATGGTAATTTTTCTGTACCTATAAATGTATACCTATTGCTGCCTTATAAAGTTCAACATACCCTCCAGGGGGCACTAGATGCAATAGTAAATGTATTTAATGTTATGCAAATGCAAATGACATGTGGAGAAGTAATGAGATGGGAAGGCAGCGTTCTGACTGCCATGGTGGTCATGCTGGAGTCGCTGCTGGACAGCATCCTGGTAAATGTGTCTGCCTAGGGATATGAGTCTAGATCACGCAGTTCGGCTGGTATGCACTTGGAATCTTAAAAGCTCTTTTGAGTGAGAAGCCATCAAGATAAGATTTGCAAAACCAGTATACATATATATATATTTTCAGTTTTCAAGATTCCCAGTTCATTTCACCCTATACAAGGGAATAGACAAGTAAAGTCATATTTATATATACCCTGTGCAACTGTAGAATGGACACAAATCCTATATAATGCTAAACTGTACTAAGGATATCTAGGCTATATGTCCTAAGAGAAAACTTATGTTCAAAATTATGTCATTAAAGACAAGCACACATATCATTTGTTCAGCACCTAGGACACAGTCTAGGCTGGAGAAACCCCAAATGGGTACTTGAATTCACTCTGGCTGATTCTAGGGTAAATTG
Organism: Aotus nancymaae; assembly: GCF_030222135.1. Lineage (NCBI taxonomy): Eukaryota > Metazoa > Chordata > Mammalia > Primates > Aotidae > Aotus > Aotus nancymaae. Next base: position 43,092,125 of record NW_026988419.1, on the reverse strand, counting down.
TAAGCCTCCAAGCCAGTTTGAGGAGTCCTACATATTCTAAAATATTTGGTTCTAATCCAACATACACCTGCTATTTCAGTGCTTCATTGTTTCCAATGTAATCTATTGTTGTGCCATATCTATGTGTCTTTTGCCTTCTTATAAGGAAAAATCTCTAAATATATTTGTAATCACTTTAAATAGCTGTCTAACGCTAGTTGATCTGTACTCACCGCTTATTCAACATCTCAAAATGGAATTCATTTTCTTAAATATGAAACCTGGTCCTTTTAAAGTATTTTTAATCTCAATTCTTGACATCACTGTCTATCTAGCTGTTCAAAGAAGAAATCAAGGGATCAACTTATAAAAGCACATTATTGTTTATCAAACACATGATTTTGCAGTTTACAATATAGCATAAGTAGTAGATACCACATTTGAACAAATATGTAATTATATAATATAAATAAATATAAATATAAATTATATATAAACATAAACTTTTATTTTAGAAACCTCTTTCCATTTTAGCTTAGCTTTCATATCACATTGGTCACTAAGATTTACCAGTTTTATCTCCCACATGTCCATTCAGGCTGACAGCCTCGTACTTAATGTCCCTGCTTCTAGTCTTGTCTCATTTTCATTAATGCTCTATGCTAATGCCAGGGTGTTCTTTCTAAAAGTAGTTGGACTATTTTTAAGTTTCAATTCCTTGAATTATACACTATTTATTACTGGATTAGTTTCAAACTTTTTTAGCAGAGCATACAGGGTACTTCCGGATCAGTTTCAAAATTTTTAGCAGAGCATACAGTGCTTCAGAAGAGCATACAGATCCTCATCTCTCTTCTCATTCTCCATCCCCCCATATCATGTGTCCACTATGAACTGAATATTTTCATATAGTTTAAGAACATTTACATATAATTAATTACATTTACTCCTTTTGGGGTAGATTTCTATAAATTTTGACAAATACATATTTAACCACAATAGTAATTGAGATACAGAAAAGCTTCATCACCCTAAAAAAATCGCCTCATGCCATCTTTTTGTAGTAAAGCTCCATCTTCATCCCCAAGCGCTGGTGAATTCTGATCTATGTTTAGTCTCTACAGCTTTACCTTTGACAGAATGTCAAATAAATGTAGCTGTACAGTATATAGCCTTTTAAGTCTCTTTCACTTAGCATAAAGGATTTAAGATTCATTCATATCATAGTTCTCAATCATTTATATTTACCCCAAGCAAGACAGTCACTCCCGCCAGCTTCTCATGTCTTCATGACTTTGAGCATTCTTTGTTTCGGAAATGCCTTGTGAAACTGCTGAACATCTGCTCATTTTAAAAAATGCGAACATCTTCAGCTCATTTGTCATTATAATGTGACTACTTCAGACCAACTTAGGTGTTATCTTTTGTATAATACTACATTGCATTGCAATGATTTGTGTAGTTGCTAATTTCTTTTACTCTAGGAATGAGTAAACAACAACCTGTGGGCTATGTCCACAGGCCAGATCAGCTCCCTGCACCAGTCCGTCCCCCAGCTTTATGTGGCAGAGATAGTATGTGGCCTACAAAACCTAAAATATTTGCCAAGTAGCTCTTTACAGAGAAAATTTGCCATCTCCTACTCCACTTGACTATGAAATCTTTGCATCCCCGGAATGTAATTATATCAGTTAGGGTTTGCTTAGAAAAAGAGAAAGCATGTTAGGTATTTCAACACAGAAAGTTTTAATATAGTGATATGATTATAAAAATGTTAGAAGGGTGGGAGAAGCATACAGGAATTGTATTAAGCAGAACCCTGGAACCAACACACTTATTGTCCTTATAAGAGCTGGAAATCAGCACTTCTGCTTTGCAGCTACCAGAAATAAACAAAAAAGAATGGCTTCTATCTTCTTTTTGCCTTCTAATCTGATGTGAGTACCTCCAAATGACAGAATCTAACCAGGAATCAGTTGGCAAAGAAGTCTGAGAAATGTCATTTTCAAGTTACTACTCCCAGTAGTTCTAGGGAGAATACAGAAGTGTGAGTATGTAGGAGCTGAGTGTCAATGGACTGTATCTGGCACACTGGCATACTGTTGTACATAGTAGGTACTTAGCAAAGGCTATTAAATTAAATATTCAGAGCATTTAGTATACTAAATAAGAACTTCACAGAGTGCCTAGACTAATAAGATCATTACTTGCCTTCAGGTGCTTACAATCTAGACAAAGAGTCTAAAATGTAAACAACTGAGTATGTCTTTCATAGTGTAATAGCTGTTGAATCTCTCCCACAGAGAATGAGCTAAAAGAGTACAGAAGAAAGAATAAATTCAGCATAGAGGACAAAAACGGGATGGCTTCTTGGAGGAAATGATATGCACTCTAGGCTTTGTGAAAGGGCTCCTGAAACTGACAGAAGATTGGAGGAAAATTCACTCAAAAGGAAAAAGCAGGTACCATGTCACCAAGATGTGGAAGCAAACGGCATTTTGGGGAGTTCGTACGGCATAGCTATAACTTAATGAATTTTTAAAATATTAAAGTACTTAAGTTTTAAAAAGTAAAATAAGTTATATTATTCCAGAAACATAGTAATTTACCTAACAAATCCATACGTCAATTATAAACTCCAGTCTAATCCGGGTCCAAAATTCCATGATTAGAATTTGATAGCAGCTTTATTGCGAGTACTAAAATCCGAGTTCTTAAATTGGCCCTTGGAAAGATTATGTACCTTAGCATTAACTTTATACCCAACACCATTTGTTAAAGAGTAATATTTCTTGCCCCCAACCCTTGCCCTCACCTCACATGCCACATTATGTTCCAAATCCAAGCCTGGGGCATGCATGCACAATGCTCTACTCTTAACAGAGTCAGTGGAAATCATGTGGTGGCTATGTACTAGAGATCAAACTTGACTGGAGGTTTCAACTAACTAATTTCTCTATCAAGTTTCACATGCTGTATATATCAGTCACATTTTGCATAGATGGAGGAGTATGTGTAAATATGGCCTCTTAGCAGACTTTTGGTTTCCATTTAAGTGGGAGGAATTATTAGAATGAAGATTTAAAGTGACATTCTTATTTTAAAATTAAGTCATGTACATATAAGTCTGCCACAGTTAGCACCCAAAATTCAGTGTGACCTTTATGGCAGCTGGTGATACTCTAATATTTCTGAGTAGTACATAAAAGGTGAAAGGGCATATCGCCTTTCAATGTGCATATGTAAGTGCAATAAATATTAATGGGAGTGCATACTTGTGGATAATCCTGGAATGTACATCTAGATTTATAATTAGGAACAGTTATGTGAAATTGATATAAATGTCTGTCATCAGTGGTATTTGATGATCAATTTCCCTTGTGCATTTTGCAAGAACTATAAGTTTATGGTAGCTTGCTTTTCTTAGATTTTATAAAAGGTAATAAAAGAGTGTTTGGGATTTCTTTAAATTCTTCCATACATAATTATATTTTTTGGAATCCATACATTTAAATGTGGGGGTGCTTTTTTATTTGTTTTATTTTACAGAGTCCAATAAGGCATTATAGAATTTCAAAATGTGATTTTGTATATGAAACTCAATTCTTAACTACCTATTTTTTTTATGACCCCAGAAGAAATCTCAAGAGGACAGTGTAGATATTTTATTATATTCTCTTGCTCTGTGCACAGATTTTCCTGACTTCTTGGCTCTCTTATTTTTTCTTTCTTTGCTTAGCTTTCTGATTATCCTTATTCCCTGTTCTATGCTTCAGTTATGAGATATATATAAAAATTAGTGAGGAGAAGTAAACATAAACATAAAAGGATGTTTGTGTGGAGGGTTTCAGATGGTTTTACTTTCTCCTTCATATTTTTCTGTATCACCCTCTGTTTGAGGGTGATAAAGATTAGAAAAATGACTTTTTGAATCACAAAGAAAACTAGTATTAATATTTTAGGATCTTTAAGAACTCGGTTAGTAGAATTTTTAATTTACAGGTTCTAACAACTAGCCTAGTTTTCCTATGAGTAGATTAGTGTTCAAATGAATTGATTTGACTTATTCAAAATGTTGTTCTTCTTAAGAGTTCATGAAAAAATTCACTGAATTTTAGTAAGATCTTTGCATTTTATATGTCAGATAAAATGATAACTGCCTTTTTTTTTTTACTGAATTGTCATTGCGAAGGCAGGAACCATACCTGCTTTTTACCTCAGTCATATTCCCTATGCTTTTAGCTTCAGTAGATATTTGTTTTTGAACATATACACATACTTAGAAATTAGTTTAAGAAACATTCCAGCATAAAAATTGGCAAAGTATACAAAGTACATTATTATGTCAATATAAAGCAATGTAATGCACAAAGAAACTCAAATGGCCAATAATCATGAAAGATGTTTTACCTCATTAAGAATCAAATAATATTGATGGAAACAACCTGTATGCTGGAAGGAAGGTCGTGGCATGACCCACTTATCTGGTGTAGAAAGAGCTTATGGAACGCCATGCTCTGTGCTCAAGGGAGGCAGGCCTCTTGGAAGCACAAGAATGTGACCAGACTTGCTGGCTCCTATCTAAAACCCCTCTAGCTTGTTTAATGATTAAATCTAGAATAGAATTTGTTCTATATGCCTCAAGGAAATACCAAACCACCCTAGCTATCTCCCCCCTGACACTCCTACCACATTCTTGCTTTGTGTTGTACACCAGTAAATGGTGTGGGTCTCCAGAGCTTGGGGCCTTTGCAGCCTCCATACTCACATTGGCCCCCTGGTACCCACTTTATGCATTCTTAACTTGTCTTTTCTCATTTCTTTGTCTGCCATTCCTTGCAACCCCCACAGTCCCTGTCAGGGCTGGTCCCTGACACCTATATATCTTTTTTTCTAAAGATTCAAAATACTTGGCTATCTTCAGGATTGGCAAAGGAATAGGGAAGAATAAGGACTTTCATTCGCTATTGATAAAAGCAAAAATTATTTTTCAATTCATTCTGGAAAGCAGTTTGGAAATATGTATAAATATAGAAGATATGGAGTTTTTGTTCCACAATTCTGTATCTAGGAATTTATTTTAAGGAGATATTCAAGTGGTTAGGTGTATAAGATGTATATGTAGGGATGTTTATGGCAGCATTGATTATATCATAGAAGAACTGGAGCTCTAAATATTCATCAATAAGAAATCTATTGAATAAACTATGATTTCTTTATGTAAAGAAATACCACACAGCTGTTAAATGATGTAGATTTATATTTATTGATCTTTAAAATTATTAATGTTACATTGTTGAGTGAAAAAACAGGTTGCAATACAGCATGTGTAGAATGATTGCTCTGTATCAGAGGTGGGCAAACTTGTTGTATAAGGTCAGGTAGTAATATTTCAAGTTTTGTGGGTTGTATAGTCTCTGTCATATTACTCAACTCTCTCATTATAGTGCAAAAGTATCCAGGGACATGTGTAAACAAGTGAGCATGGCTATGTTCCAATAAAACTGTATTTACAGAAACAGGCAGCTGCTTAAGTTTGCTGATCCCTAGTATATATGTAAAAATGTGTGTGTGTTTATAAACACACACATATATAATACAAAGTCTGAGTGAGAGAATATACATTTCTAGAAGAATGTTTACCCAAATGTTAACAATAGATGGCTCTGCATGGGAATTCTAGGTGACTTTCGTTACTTTATATTTTTCTGTATTATATGATTTTTATAGGCACTAGGAAATGTCATAAAAATTAATATTTCATGAAAAGACAAGAGACTGTTTATACTTCAGAAAAACAGATTCATAGTGTAACATGCCAAAGGGTTCTGAGATCTTGCATTTTACATATGCACATATCAAATAAAGTAATATTTAAATATAGTTCACCATTTTGTCTGTGGCAAAATCACCTCATGTCTGTGTTATTGTACATGTTTAATAATCTACTTGCCTCTGGTTTTTATAGCTCTTCCCCATTCTGGTTTTTATAGCTCTTCCCACATTCACAATTGCCAAATTTACCTAAGAATATTTTTTGAAATCTAAAATTCTATTATCTAGGTCTTCTAGAATCTATCAGAAGTAATACTATTATTATTATTATTATTATTATTATTTTGAGATGGAGTCTAGCTCTGTCGTCAGGCTGGAGTGCAGTGGCATGATCTCGGCTCACTGCAACCTCTGCCTCCCAGGTTCAAGCGATTCTCCTGCCTCTGCCTCCCAAGTAGTTGGGATTACAGGCATGCATTACCATGCCCAGCTAATTTTTGTATTTTTTGTAGAAACAGGGTTTCACTATGTTGGCCAGGATGGTCTCGATTTCCTACCTCGTGATCTGCCCACCTCAGCCTCCCAAAGTGCTGGGATTTCAGGCAGGAGCCACTGCGCCTGGCCTCCAATTTTGTAATAGAAAATAAATACACATATACACACACACACAACTTTCTTGGCTCTTCTGTTTCCATTACTGTCAGCATTCTGGTTTCTCTTCCTATCCTGTTAATACAGGTGCCACCAAGGATCTATCCTAGTTCTCTTCTTCCATCCACTACGTTGTTGCCCTTGGCATGCTCCTGTCTTACCACCTTATGGGAGGACTCACCTGGAAATTAGTGGAAGGAGGTAATAAATAGCCAACCAATGATGTCTTCGAAATTTATTAAAACCTACACTCACAATAACCAGTTGCCCATAACCATTTTTCAGCTCCTCATGTAAACTTTAGCTTTCTATCAAATTTCTCCTGTAGATGTGCCAAATTTGGATTTATTAATTCAGCTTTAATATCTGGATCACCACAATATATAAATTTATAAAACTAGCTTTTCAATGTTAGCCTTGAAAGAGTGATGTTTGTGACTTCTGGATATCTATTTGAAGACAGAGAAAAGTAAAAGCGGAGAAACCAGTTGATCTTACTCATCATATAGGCAAAATATGATAGTAGCCCTGACTAGCTAGATTGCAGTGGAAGTAAAAAGAAGCAGATGCATCCTGGGATTTTAAGAAGACAAATTAACAGGAATTGGTGATGGACTAGATTTAGAGATAAAGGCGAGGGTCCATCAAAGATAACTCACGGTTTGCTGGCTTGTGCAAATGGTGTATAATGGCTACCCTTTCCCCCATGAAATAGGAGGCTGTCATCATCTGCTGAGAAACAGAAGTGTGGGGTCAGCAGTTGAGGACTTTGCCAGCCAGGGAACAGGAGGTTGGCTACTTTAGGCAGAAGGAGCAGCATTAACAAAGACTTGAAGGTGTGAAAATAATCAGTGTTTTCTGGAAATTTTGAATACTGTAGTGGAATTAGAACACAGTAGTATAGGATGTGGAATAGGAAAGGGCAGTATAGAGAAGGGAGTTTGGAAAAACAAGCTAAAGCCTGATTGTGAAGGGTCTTGAATCCCATGCTAATTAGTTTACCTTATCTTTATAATTCAGCTGTTCTCAGACAGCTGAGATTCATATACAGCTAACATTTTATATCCAATTTATGGACAAATAGGGTTGGTTGCCTTCTTTTATTTTGTAAAGCAATAATAAAAACGATTATCTTAAAATCTCAGAGATCTCTTAAAAGACTTTATTTTTCACTTGACAGTGGTGGCACAATAAATCCTAAAGTCAATATAGAAATTATTATAATTATCATAAAACTTTATTTTTTAATTAATGAAGAATTGCTGAAAATTAATAAACACTATACGTCTATTTGAAAAGAGGAACTCAGAGGCTAGTTACTTAACTTCAACACCTTAGGAAAACAGCCGCAAATCACCAGTCAAGTGGAGAGCTTGAGCAATGAAGATAGTAGTAACAGCATTGCTGAGCCTTACCATATGATAACATGCTTAAAAGGGCTTGGCAAATGCTGAACTTCCACTGACCTGGAAAGAATGATTATTTATGCTTAGTAAATTGGACAAATGCTGGGTCATTTTTTGAAAAAACATTTCTGAAGATGTGCTAATAGGGGAATGAAGTTCATGTGATAGTTTAAAATTATAAAATTTGTAATTTAAAATGTCCATTTCAAAATATTGATCTTCAGTGTTTATCATTATTAAGTTTTCTTATAATTTGTTTATACATGTTTTAAGATATCCATCAGTCCTACTCTTATGAATGATTATATATAAGCCTGAATACAATATTCTGAATGATTCAAATATTCTCTTACTTTTGTGCAACATGAACTGTTATTTCTCCTTTATCTTCCACTGTCTATAGTTTTCTGTTGAGGAGGTCTTAAAAAATGCACATTCAGTATTTTCCAATTTATAAGAATTGTGCATTTACAGGAATTTCAGGAATTGTACTCAAATTGACATAACTCTAAATTATAAAGGAAGCCAAAGAACATATAAATCATGCCAAAAATACTTAGGATTGGGAGTACTGGATGCCTCAGGGAATTGGTAATTTGATAGAAAGCCTGTCACCTGTTAAAATTTATCCTGGGTCAGTAGTGACTGAAAATCATTGTGACCTAACAGGTGTTCCGGATCGTGTGCGAACTGAAGTGGTGGACTCAGTATAGTTCCTATTTGACATGAGTGTGCATTACTGAAACCACTGCAACATTAATTGATAACTATTCTGGCAATCTTGATTGAGGTGCCAAGGACTAGCTGGCCTGAACTCTTTTCACCCCTACTAATGTGCTTTTTAAAATAGGTTCAAGTGTGCTTGTGTAGCAGAAAACTATGTTTGGGCCTGTGCCTTTCACTAGATTACTTTACTCCTAAAATTGACCATCTGTATTTCTCACAGTGGCTCCCGTTATTATAACATTACTTAGAGTTTTTTTTTAACCCCCTGGCAAAATGTTTTGTCTTTTGAATAATCAAATTACATAAAACTTTAAGTTGCAGGTACTCACAGGGATAAGCAGTTCCATTTCTCTACATTTTCTCCTTGGAATTTAATTTAGAAGCACAAATGTGCTCTTAAATGTACAAGAATTCACATCAATCTTAATGAAATATTACTGAATATTTTTCAATGTAGTTAATATTTGTTATTCAAAACATTGCCGCTTTATGGATAAGTGAGTCAGAAATAAAATAAAAACCCTCAACCTGTCCTAGTTGGTAGCAAGTGGAAGAAAAGAGAAAGAAAAGGATCGATCCTCGCTGGTATCATAGAATGAGGAGAACAACTTATTTTTCCTCACTAAAGGATCATGATAGTATGCAAGTCTACATACATAGATCTATCCCCGACCATGTCAGCAACAAGACTTTAGCCAGCTGGGACAAAAAAAAGAGACTTTTAATAAGAATGTAACAGTTTTAAAAATTATATATACTCTAGTGTCTCTCTAGCAAGAACATAATTGTGTTGCTTACAGATGACTTAGGAATGCTTTTTGATTAGTCTTCTTTAACTAGCAAATTATTCTCCCTTTTTACAAATCCTTCCAGAATGCTAAGGAAAGGCTGAAAGAAAAAAATCTTAAATATGTCTGCTTATAGGCAAAAATAATGATGGCATGATATTTAAATTGGTTTTCCAATAGAGGCAATAAATATAACTATATGTCACAGTTTGCCTCATGGTTAACAACATACCTTTGCAAAATAGCTGACCAGGGTTATGGGCATAACTTGTGAGCGTGGGGCAAAACCAGTTTATTTGTAGAATGAATTGATGAATTCATCAGCAATATGCATTTATAAACTGAGCAGTTCCTAGACTCAGCAGTAACAAATTGGGCTGATTATAACTGAATTATTCCATTTTGCTTTGCTGCTTTTGTATAATTATTCTGGCCATTCCCCAAACATTACTGTGTACTCTGCCTTAATAGCTTTGGTAATCCCGTCTTACCTCCCTGGAATCTGCTCGATTTCTTTCTCCTTTTCTGTCCTCTCATCCATACCTCTCTTCTAATCAAGTAAATTTCTAACATATCTTTCTAGGTTTAGAGTATCTGTTGATCCTTTTCTAGACCTCTCACCATCTCTCCTCACTCATATCCACTTTCCACTCTATACAGTATTAACTTTTCTTTCCACAGACTTAGCAGTCACATTGTGCTCGTTGTACTTTGTTTGTGAGCTACTCAAAAGAGACATCATGGTGTGTTTAACATGTAGTGTTTATCAAGTAAATTATTGAATAAATACAGCTTATTCTTTTCATTTTTGTTGTGTTTAAGTAAATGTTTTTTCACATACTTAGATGAGCTGTAAAAGACCTAGAGAAATATTTGAGATACATTTAAATACTTTTGCTTCTAATGAACTTATTTTTAAAATCTTGACCATAATTTTTTTTTGATCAACTGTGGCCTTTAAGATAGTTTTAATGATGGTTAATTTGTGTATATATGTTGAAAAATAGCTAATAGACTTAAAAAAATCAACTGTGTAAAAGTTCCTCAAGTTTTATACTGTGTTCCAGTGAAAAGTAGGACAGGGTTGTTTGAGGACTGTAAGTGGCACAAGCCTAGCAGTCTACGGTGCAAAAAGCAAATTTGGCCAGGCACACTGGCTCATTCCTGTGAACTTGGCCTTTGGGAGGCCAAGGAGGGCAGATTACTTGAGACTAAGAGTTGGAGGCCAGCCTGGCCAAAATAATGAAACCCCATCTCTACTAAAAATACAAAAAATTAGCCAGGCTGGTGGGGCATGCCTGTAGTCCCAGCTACTTAGGATGCTGAGATGGGAGAATTGCTTTATCTGGGGAGGCAGAGATTGTGCCACGACACTCCGACCTGGGTGACAGAGCGAAACCCTGTCTCAAAAAAAGAAAGAAAGAAAAAGAAAAAATTAACTGCTAATTATGGAAAAGTTTTAACATATTCAAAAGTAGAGAGAATAGTTTCGTGAATCCCCATTGACCTATCACCGAGATTTAATATTTATTAACCCATGTTTTATCTATTTCCTAACTCATTGTCCCTGCCCCAGATTGTTTTTTAAAGGCAGGCTTATTGAGGTCTTATTTATATAAAATGTAATGTGTTTTTTTAAATATAAAGTTTGAAGAGTTGGGACAAACATAAACAGTTGTATATGTGTTCAAGATTGTGGCTCATGCTTGTAATCCCAGCACTTTGAGAGGCCCAGGCGGGTGTATGACAAGGTCAGGAGTTCAAGACCAGTCTGGCCAACATCGTGAAACCCCGTCTGTACTAAAAATACAGACATTAGCTGGGCATGGTGGTGTGTGCCTGTAATCCCAGCTACTCAGGAGGCTGAAACAGGAGAATCGCTTGAACCTGGGAGGTGAAGGTTGCAGTGGGCCAAGATTGCGCCACTGCACTCCAGCCTGGGTGACAGAGCTAGACTCCATCTCAAAAAAAAAAAAAAAAAAAAAAGATTGTGTTCAAGATATGGACTACTTTCATTACTAAAAAAAAATCTCTTATGCCACTTTGTTTTGTTTTTCACTGCTCCTGCATATCAGGGCTACCCTGTGGGCTGTGGGCTGAGAGTAGTCCTCTCATACCACCTTGTAGTCAGTCTCTTTACTCACCCTCACCTCCTGAAAACCACTGATTTATTTTAATTCCTGGAATTTTGCCTTTTTCTAGATGTTACATAAGTGGGTTCAGACAGCCTTTTGTGTCTGGCTTCATCCACTTAAAGCTTTTGTTATTCATTCATAATGTAGCATGTATCAGTAATTTATTTCTTTTTGTTGTTCAATTGTATTCCATTTTATAGATGTATCACACTTTGTTTTCCTGGTGATAGAAATTTAGGTTATTTCCTATGTTGGTCTGTTGTGAGTGAAACAACTCTGAATATTCACAAGCAGATTTTATTGTGGATATATGTGTTTATTTTTCTTGGGTAAATATCTAGGCATGGATTGGCTAGATTATGTGATGAGTATGTTTATTGTTATAGGAAACAGCCAAACTATTTTCCAAAGTAGTATACTATTTCAGTGAAGAATTCAGTGTATTTCAGTCAGTGCAAAATTTTATACGGAGAAAACTATCCAAATTTTTTCTGTAAAAATTTTTTCTGTAAATTTCTGTAAAAATTAGTTTTAGGTTACTAATCTTTGATTTAAAGTACTTGGTTATTTTTATTACTCGAAGCATAAAGCTTCACTGAGGCAATAATCAAGACATATGGCTGCTTACTGCTGGCAAGATCCTGGCCAGAGTTCTGTTGGATAGACTACAGTATAGCTTTGCCAACTATATGCTCCCACAAATCACAACGTGGCTGTGGGCCATGGCACAGTACAGCTGACTTGATCTTTGCAGCATGTTTAGATTTAGGAAAGTTGGGGCTTAAATCAGGCTGTGACTTGTAAGACTGCACATCTCAGAAGATTTATTTTTTTTCTGGTTAAATGAAGCTGCCACTACAGAAATGTACCTTTTATGTAGAGTTAAAATATATTCTTTTTAAGTTTTAAAACTATCATTGTCATTAAGCATTTGGGAAGGAAAGTGTAAACAATGGCATCTGATTACATTATGACATTATCCTTTACCCTGGTGAAGTAGTTTGATTAAGCTAAGAGTTCCAGGTTTTTGATAGTAGTTTTTTTCATTAGAATTTTGAAAGGATTTAAGTCTGTGACATATTTTCAATTTTTTTAGAAAATAAAGATAGTTCTTGCTTTGGTATGGTGTAGAATAGACTCATACATATTATCAATATTTCACTTTCGGCTAGCATTTATTGAGTGCCACAATGAAGCACTAGACTAGATCTTTACTTAGTGTATCCCTTAAGCATAACAGATTAAATTAAAACTGCTGGAACAGCTTCTTAAAGATTAAGTTCATAGCCTGCTTTAGACAGGTGAAACAGCATCTAATCTGTGATGTAAATACACAGGAATTACTAGATGCTAGTAACCAAATTTTGGCAATTTATAAAAGACAACATTTCTACACTATAATGTCTTTGAAATCTATAGCATAACACAATTAAAAAACCAAGGAATTCTGAAGTCTCACTTTATTTTCAGATAAGGCCAAATAGCTGCTTGATAACGATGCTATTAATGATTCCTAGAACTGGAAGAAAGTTCCAATGAGACCTGAAATGGCTCAACCCCTAGGGTTCAGACATCCTTGAAGTATATCCCCTGGGTAATCAGATTTGGTTTATTGGGGCTTTCTAAGACTTGATCTGATTCTTTGCCGTAACTACCCAGAATAGGTAATGGACACAGTTCCACAGTAATATTTATTTCCACCAAATGCCATAGTCATCCAGAACCTGTCTAGGATGTCTAAGAATTTAGACACAGCCTATATCTGCATTATAGAGTTATTACGAATGTTATATTAAAGATCTAGGTCAACCTGAGGCCAGGGCCAAAAATTTGTGAAAGAAATGCTATGCAGAGTTTAGCAGGGGATGTCCTTTTATTTGGACTTTAAATTTTCAAAGTATTGAGACTTTCAAGGAGAGAAAACAGAGACAACTTACTTCCTAAATACTATGGTCTGAGACATATTTAGAGTATAGACTCCATAGCTAGGGTAGGAGTACCTGCAACTAGTAATATGGGAGGTAAGAACAGTTTAAAAGGACTGAGAAAACCACTGTGGAGCCATGTTGGCTTTGCAAGAGATAAAACTCAGCTGATACCCATGTTGCTCTTAAGCCAGAGTAAGCTGCAGAGACTAATGATTCTTTTCTTCCTTAGGAGGCATGGTATGATCCCACGTGTACTGGGATTCAATTATAATAGTCACAGACTAGGATTGAAGAGATGTAGCTTTATTTTCTTTAACTGAGCTCATTTTGCTAAAACTCTACTCCCTCTAATGATGGAAAATGCTTGAGCTTTCTGATCAAAGTTACATGTTTCTGCAATTAAAAATTTAGGTTTCTTTTTTCAGACAAATACTGTATGATTCCACTCATATGAAGTATCTAAAGTGTCCCTCCACTCCCATTCTGCTTTTAAGATAATTTGGAGCAGGACGTGCTGGCACTGGAGAAGGGTTATGTGGCCCTCACAGGCTTCTTATTGAGATGGTTTGTTTTGTTTAATTTTAAGGGCATTCTATTCTTGTCTTGATGCATCTGCTTTAATTTAGCTGGGTTCCCTGCTGACTGAGTGTCCTGTAGGGGTAGCTACTGAAATATCGCTGGTTTCACCTCATTTTTGGAAGCATTGTGCTGGCACCTGATGTTGATAACCATGCTATTCCCCCTAGTTATGAGGTCCCTGTACCCTGTAATCTACATCTAAACCTAGCAGCCAATCCAGCAGCCTGTTCAACAGGCTGTATCCTCTTGGACACCTTGTGGCTCTTAGATATTTTCTCAGAAACCATCTGGAGAGTTCAGGATCCAGTGTAGATGCCCTTAGTCGAGGCGTTCTTAGTCATTGCTACTCAATCACTCTGGTGCCATATTAGATATAAGCAGAGGAATTCTCATAGAGCTTTCTGACTCTCCACACTACACAGGAATCGGGGGACCATCCTCAGTATTCTTTGATTTGCTCAGAGTTTGGGTTTTTCTTCTCTAACTCCCTCCCTCAGTCAAGTCTGATCTCCCAATGGGGATCAAGAGCACTCATAACATCCTTCACTTTCTCACTCCCTCTCACTTTCTCCAACCCAGGAAAAAAAAAATCATATTATATCCCAATATCCTAGGTGGTGCTTTTTCTCCCTTTCCAGGGGAAGTAAGCTTCAGCCCCATGGCTTACCCTTAATGACCAAAAGTCTACCAGGAGAGGAGAGGGAAGAACTGCCAAAAAAGGAAAACACTGGGCGGCAGATATTTTAAAGAAATCTTCTACTTCACCTGGGTTTATTTGTGGAGTCTTCCATCTTCCCAATTCTTCTTCTTATTTTTTTTTTTTCTAGAGAGTCTTGCTCTGTACCCTGGAGTGCAGTGGCATGATCTTGATCTCGGCTCACTGCAACCTCTGCCTCCCAGGTTCAAGCAATTCTCCTGCCTCAGCCTCCCAAATAGCTGGGATTACAGGTGTGCACCACCACCCCTGGCTGATTTTTGTATTTTTAGTAGAGATGGGGCTTCACCATGTTGGCCAGGCTGTTCTCAAACTCTTGACCTCAGGTGATCCACCCGCCTCGGCCTCCCAAAGTGCTGGGATAACAGGTGTGAGTCACCATGCCCAGCCTCATTCTATCTTCTACATGCTTCGAATACATTCTTTTAGGACTATTGCTACTGCCCCAATAGTGGGAAACTATTAATTTCTGAAGTCAAACTACCTACATTTGAAATTTGGTTTACATTAGCTACATTGAATAAAGTTTTTTTTAACTTTTAAGTTTGGGGGTGCATGTGAAGGTTCGTTACATTGTAAACATGTGTCATAGGGGTTTGTTGTATATATTATTTTACCACCCACATATTAAGCCAAGTACCAAACAGTTACCTTTTCTGCTCCTCTCCCTCCTCCAACCCTTTCCCCTCAAATAGACCCCAGTGTCTGTTGTTTCCTTCTTTGTGTTCATAAGTTCTTATTATTTAGCTCCCACTTAAAAGTGAACATGTGGCATTTGTTTTTCTGTTCCTGTGTTAGTTTGCTAAGGATAATAGCCTCCAGCTCCACTCGGGAGGCTGAGGCAGGAGAATTGCCTGAACCCAGGATGCAGAGGTTGCGGTGAGCCGAGATCGCGCCATTGCACTCCAGCCTGGGTAACAATAGTGAAACTACATCTCAAAAAAAAAAAAAAAAAAAAAAAAATAGCCTCCAGCTCCATCCATGTTCCTGCAAAAAACGAGATCTTGTTCCTTTTTATGGTCACATAGTATTCCATGGTATATATGTACCACATTTTCTTTAGCCAGTCTGTTATTGATGGGAATTTAGGTTAATTTTGTGTTTTTGCTATTGTGAATGGTGCTGCAGTGAAAATTTGCATGCATGTGTCTTTATGGTAGAAAGATTTATATGCATCTGGGTACATATCCAGTAATGGGACTGTCGTGTCAGGTGGTAGTTGTGCTTTTAGTTCTTAGAGGAATTGCTATACTGCTTTCCACAATGGTTGAACCAATTTACACTCCCACCAATGGTATATAAATGTTCCTTTTCCTCCACAACCTTGCCAGCATCTGTTATTTGACGTTTTAGTGATAGCTATTCTTACTGGTGTGAGACGGTATCTCACTGTGGTTTTGATTTGTGTTTCTCTGATGATCAGTAATACTGAGCTTTTTTTCATATGCTTGTTGGCTGCATGTGTGTGTTCTTTGGAGAAGTGTCTGTTCATGTCCTTTGCCCACTTTTTGATGGGATTATTTTTCTCTCGTAAATTTGTTTAAGTTTCTTATACATGCTGGATATTAGACCTTTGTCAGATGCATAGTTTGCAAATACTTTCTCCCATTCTGTAGGTTGTCTGTTTGTTGATAGTTTCCTTTGCTGTGCAGAAGCTTTTAAGTTTAGTTAGATCCCACTTGTCAATTTTTGCTTTCGTTGCAATTGCTTTTGGTGCCTTTGTCACGAAATCATTGCCTGTTTTTATGTCTAGGATGGTATTGCCTAGGTTGTCTTTCAGGGTTTTTATAGTTTTGAGTTTTACGTTTAAGTCTTTAATCCATTTTGAATTGATTTTTGTATATGGTTTAAGGAAGGGGTCCAGCTTCAGTATTCTGCATATGGCTAGCCAGTTATTCCAGCAACATGTATTGAATAGGTAGTCTTTTCCCCATTGCTTGTTTTTGTCAGCTTTGTTGTAGATCAGATGGCTGTAGATATGTGGCCTTATTTCTGGGCTCTCTATTCTGTTCCATTTGTCTATGTGCTTGTCTTTGAATCAGTACCATGCTGTTTTGGTTACTGTAGCCCTGTGGTATATAGTTTGAAGTCAGGTGAAGTGGTGCCTCTCATTTTGCTCTTTTTGGTTAGGATTGTCTTGGCTATTTGGTCTCTTTTTTGATTTCATATGAATTAATTTTTTTTTCTAGTTCTGTGAAGAATGTCATTGGTACTTTAATAGGAGTAGCATTGAATCTGTAAATAGCTTTTGGCAGTATAGTCATTTTAATGATACTGATTCTTCCTATCCATGAACATGAGATTTGTTTTTATTTGTTTATGTCTTCTCTGATTTCATCTGTGTTTTGTAATTCTCATTGTAGCACTCCTTCATCTTTCTGGCTAGCTGTATTCCTAAATCTTTTATTCTTTTTGTGGCAATTGGCAATGGGATTGCCTTTCTGATTTGGCCCTCAGTTTGACTGTTGTTGGTGTATAGGAATGCTAGTGATTTTTGTACATTGATTTTTGTATTCTGCAAATTCGTTGAAGTTGTTTATCAACTGGAAGAGCTTTTGGGCTAAGACTATGGGACTTTCTAAATATAGAATTATGTCATCTACACACAGTGATAGCTTGATGTTCTTTTTTCCTATTTGAATGCCCTTTGTTTCTTTCTCTTGCATGATTGCTCTGGCTAGGACTTTCAATACTATGTTGAATAGGAGTGGTGAGAGAGGGCATCCTTGTCTTGTGTTGATTTCAAGGGCAATACTTCCAGCTTTTGCCTATTCAGTATAATGCTGGCTGTGGTTTTGTCATAGATGGCTCTTATTCTTTTGAGGTATATTCCTTTAATACCTAATTTATTGAGAGTTTTTATGTTGAAAGGGTGCTGAATTTTATTGAAAGCCTTTTTTGCATCTATTGAGAGTAATCATGTGGCTTTTGTCTTTAGTTCTGTTTATGTGATGAATTACATTTATTGATTTGCATACATTAAACCAACCTTGTATTCTGGGGATAAAGCCTACTTGATTATGGTGGATTAGCTATTTGATGTGCTGCTGGATTCGGTTTGCAAGTTTTTGTTTTTGTTTTTGTTTTTTTAAGGATTTTGACATCAGTGTTCATCAAAGATATTGGCCTGAAGTTTTCTTTTTTTTATCGTGCCTCTGCCAGGTTTTGGTATCAAGTTGATGCTGGCCTCATAGAATGAGTTGAGAAGGAGTCCCTCCTCCTCAATTTTTCAGAACAGTTTCTTAGGAATGGTACCAGCTTTTCTTTGTATATCAGGTAGAATTTGGCTGAGAATCAATTAGGCCCCAGGCTTTTTTTATTTGGTAAGATATTTATTACTGATTTAACGTTTGAGCTTGTTATTGGTCTGTTCAGGGAATCAATTGCTTCATGGCTCAGTCTTGGAAGGGTATATGTGTCCAGGAATTTATCCATCTCTTCTAGGTTTTCTAGTTTGTGTGCATAGAGGTATTTGTAGTAGTTTCTGATGGTTGTTTTTGTTTCTGTGGGGCCAGTGGTAACATTTCCATCATCATTTCCAATTGCATTTATTTGGATCTTTTCTCTTGTTTATTAGTCTAGCTAGTGGCCTATTTTGTTAATTTTTTTCAAAAAACCAACTCCTGGATTTGTTGATGTTTCGAGTGGTTTTTTGTGTCTCGATTTACTTTCAATTCAGCTCTGATTTTTGTTATTTCTCATTTTCTGCTAGCTTTGGGGTTGATTTGTTCCTGCTTCTCTAATTCTTTCAGTTGTGAAATTAAATTGTTAATTTGAGATCTTTCTTACTTTTTGATGTGGTCATTTAGTGCTATGAATTTGAACAATGCATAGACTATAACAAGTGCTTAATTAATGGTGGCTATTAATGTTCAGACCTTTATCTCTTCTTCCCTAGACTACTTTGTATGATTGCTTTACACACTGGTCTGTGTGTGTGACACTGGTCTGTGTGTTTCACACTGGTCTGTGTTTATAAGTGTGTTATTGTATTAGCTGGTAGTGATCTTTGTTTTCTATATTTATGCTTCTTTCAAGATTTCTTGTAAGGGAGGTCTGGTAGTAATGAAGTCCCTCAACATTTGCTTCTCTGAAAAGGATCTTATTTCTCCTTCACTTAGAAAGCTTAGTTTGGCTGGAAATGAAATTTGTGGTTAAAGATTTTTTTCTTTAGGAATGTTGAATATAGGCCCCAATCTCTTCTAGCTTTCAGGGTTTTAGCTGAGAAGTCTGGTGTTAGCTTGATAGGTTCCCTTGCTTAATCAGGCAGGTAGGTGACCTGCCCTTTCTTTCTAGCTGCCTTTAACATTCTTTCTTTCATTTTGACCTTGAAAAATCTGATGATTATGTGTCTTGGGGATGATCTTCTTGTATAGAATCTTGCACAAGTTCTCTGTATTTTCTGAATTTGACTATTGGCCTCTTTAGCAAGGTTGCAGAAGTTTTCATGCACAACATCCTGAAATATCTTTTTCAGCTTATTTGCTTTCTCCCCCTCCCTTTCAGGGATACCAGTGATTCATAGCTTTGGCCTCTTTACATAATTTCACACTTCTTAGAGGCTTTGTTCATTCCTTTTTATTCTTTTTTTCTTTATTTTTGTCTGTCTTATTTCAGACAACTAGTTTTCAGGTTCTGAGAGTCTTTCTTCAGCTTAGTTGATTCTGCTGTTAATACCTGTGACTACATTGTGAAATTCTTATATTATATTATTTAGCTCTGTCAGACCCATTAGGTTCTCTTTTATCCTGGTTGTTTTATCCTTCATTGTGATTTTTATTTTCCTTGGAAATAAAAAAAAACCTTGGATTGGGTTTTACCATCCTCTTAAATCTCAGTGAGCTTTGTTCCTATCCATATTCTGAATTCTATTTCTGTCATTCCAGCCAGTTCAGCCTGGTTAAGAACTCTTGTTGGAGAACTTGTGCAATCATTTGGAGGATATACAACACTCTGTTCATTTGAATTACTGGAGTTTGTATGTTGGTTCTTTTTCCTCTCCATTTGTGGGCATTCCTTTAACTGCAGTGTAGATTGAGTACAGTCAATAGACTTCTTTTCTGGATGTTTTCACCAAGCCAAGGCTTTGTGCAGTGTCTTTATTTGAAGCTGACTTCTTGTCTCTGGTTTCAGAAGGGGATGTGTTAGTGAGGTATTTTTGGTGTTGAAGATTTAAGGTGTGATCTAGCAAGTGGCACTTAGGCTTATTGGTCAGTTGGTAGACTCTTACTCACTTGTGTGGCTCCCCTGATTCTTCGCAGTTGCAGCTGTGTTCTCCCTCAATGCTCTGAAAGTGTGAATTCCTCTCCCCCTTGAGTGCTGACTGTAGATTATGACTTGGCACTCCTGAGCTGCCCACTGTAGTTCTGGGGCGATCCCAGTGTTTATGTTCCTTCCCCAACTTGGAGACAGAGAGGAAGGAATCTTAATAGTGGTTGTGGCTGAGGGTCATTTGCTTGTTTCTGGGGGTCCCACCCCAAAGAGATGCAGGTCAGCAATCACTCACTGCAATCAGCCCAGGATGGAGTGTCCTTGTGCTGTGGGCCCCAGCTAGGGGTTTACTGTCTGGTGATAAGCAGTGTGTGACCCATGGGAGATAGACTGGCCTCTCCTTGGGTTAACGGCAGCTTGTTTGAGGTGTGGATAAGGAACTTAGGGTCTTTGCTCCTTCATTAGTCCAAGGGTGAGAAGGGCAGCTCCACTGCAGAGAGGCTGTTAGTTGCCCCAGAGGCTCTGTCCAGGGAGCTGCCAAGTTGCTACTGGCTTGATAGCTCTGGTGGGGGTGGCTGGAGGCCCAGGCCTGGAGGACCTACCTGATGAGGAAATATGAGAATGGGTACCCATGTAACAGGCTGGTCACTTTTCTGTTAGGGTGATACAGTATGCTTGGGGCCTGCTCTAGTCCCTAGTTGCCTCAGATCTCCAGTATCTGGAGGTATCACCAGTGAAGGCTGTGAAACAGCCAAGATGGCAGCCTGTCCCTTTCTCTGGGAGCTTCTTTCCAGGGAGGTACAGGCCTGTTGCTGGCCCAAAGGCACCTGTAGGAGTTGGCTGGAGATTCTGGTTGGTAGGTCCCGCCCACTGAGGAGAAACAGGATCCAGGACCCTCTTACAAAAGCAGTCAGGTCACATTTGGTACAGCAGCTGTGCTGTGCTAAGGTTCTGCTTCAGCCCCCAGTTGCTTCAGGCACTCCAAAGCCCGAAGGCTGGAGTCTAAGTCACTGAAACAGCAAACATGGTGGCCCTCCCCTCCCTCTAGGAGTGCTATTCCCGAAAAGGTTGCAAATCTCTGTCAGCTGGAGAACACTGGCAGGAGTGGCTGGAGGCCCCTGTTGGGAGTTTCCACCCAGTGAGGAGGAATGGGATTGGGACCCGCTGAAAGAAGCAGTTGTGCTGTGCTGGGAGATCCCTTCTATCCCTGATCAGCTTGGAAACCCCAAAGTCCAAAGGCTGGATCACTTCAGTCACCCAAACAGCAAAGGTGGGGTCCCACCCCTCCTCTGGGAGCACCCTCCCAGGAGGACTTCAAATCTCCATCAGCTAGAGAACATGGTTGAGGCATGGGTGAAGGCCCTGGTTGAGAGGTCCCACCCAGTGAGGAGGAATGGGATTGGGCTCCCACTTAAAGCAGCAGTTTGGCCATGCTTTGGTAGAGCTGCTGTGCTGTCCCGGGCTCAGACTCTCTAAATCCTGTAGGCTGGAATGGCTAAGGCACCAAAACAGCAAAGATGGCAGGCCACCCCTAACTCCAAAAGCTCCTTCTAAGGGAGACACAAGGCTGCTAGCAGTGGCTGGCTGGAATTCTAACCCAGTGGGTCTTCTCTTGTGAGGTGCCATGGAAGTGGGGCCTGCAGACTGTCACTGCTCAGCCCCCCTCATTTGCACCTCTTTCCTAGGAGTATGTACAGGGATCTAAACTCCCACTTTGCCAGAGCTGCAGCTACTTTTGCTGGAAAGCCTAAGTATTTAAGGCTCCAGGGTCTGCATGCTTGCCTGAATGGCTGCTCTGCCAAGACTCCACATAGCTTTGTTTGTCATACTGAAAGCCCCAGTGGAGTAGATTCACAAGGGACCTTCTAATCCTAGGGTTGCCAAGATCTGTGGGAGAAGCAAGATTTCCTGAGGTCGCACATTCAGTCACTGCTTCCCTGGGTGGGGGAAGTTCCCCTGGCTCTGTGTTTTTCCTGGGTGGCTCAACGTCCTTTCTTGCTTTTATTCATTCTCCATGAGTCAAGTTGTTTCCTTGATTAGTCCCAATTTGAGTACCTGGATGTTGCAGTTGAAGATGCTGTTTTTACTTGCCTCTTCTGTTCCTCTCATTAAGAGTCATGCACGTTAGCTACTTCTAGTCAACCATACTGGCCGCTCCCATTCTGAATGAAGTTTCTTAGTTCTCTCTCATTTGTTGTTGTTGTTGTTGTTGTTTTTTAGCCTATAAAATACGTGTAATAATAGCCTTACCTCTCCAGATAAGATGACCATATAAAACACTTTGAACAATGCTTGGAATATAACAACTGCTTAACTAATGGTGGCTATTAACATTCAGAACTTTATCACTTCTCTCCTTGACTAGCCATTTCTAATTGGATTCATTTGTACCCATTCCCACCCCTAGTCTCTTTCATTTATACTAGTATATAGAATTCAGAGGATCTGAGAATTGGATGGGAAAAATTACATCTTTATTTTGACTTATATTTAATTGAAGTTTGACATCTTTCCATTCTAGAAGTCCAATGCTCAGTGCATCAGAGGCACCAGCATCTTTCCATTCTAAACGTAGGCTTGAAATGAGAGAAATATTCATAATATCTGTGTCCATGTAACCAACAAAAATCTCAAATATCTAATATCAAATTGCAGTTGTTGCAGGTATCTCATGTGTGCTTATCACTACTTTTAAGTTATGATAGTGCTTTCTACTAGGTGGTGTTATTTATTTTATTAATAAGTTTTCATGCTGTCAGCTTCTATTATATCCTACCTTAAAATATTTTGATAAGTTATAATTCGATATGATTGGTTTCTTTTCTAAAACAATGAATTTTAAACCATTATTCTGAGAAGTGATACATAGACTTCACCTGATTTTAAAAGAGACTTTTACACACACACACACACGGAAAAGTAAAACACACCTTATTTAAAGTGAGTTTGATAAGAAAAATTACGCATAACCGTATTACTCCCTCCTTAACGTGTTTCACTGGCTCCCTTCACTGACAGTATCAAGCACAAACTCCTTAGGGAGACATGCAAGAGATACAAAGGTGTCCATCTACCCCTATAGCCTCACTGACTCTCACGCACTGCCCAAGACCCTATCTTTCCTGCCATTCTAAACTACTCACAGGACCTGGAAGACACCCTGCTCTTCCATGCCTGCATTCATGTGTGTGTGTTTTGGTTGCTTTGGTTTTGGAATGCCCTTCTTCTTTCCCATTTATTGCTTCTTACTTATCCATCAAACTTTTATTCATTACTAAAGACTTTGTTAATGTCTCCTCCTCTTTAAGTCCGTGTGAACTCCCAGTCCAGCTGAGGTGACTTTCCTCACTTCTCCCACAGCCCCTTGTGTAAAGATCCATTTAGTTGTCAGAACAAGTGTCAACTGGGTGCTATTTGTCACATTTTATTAGTCTTCACTTTTACTGTTTATTTTTCTGCTCTCAATTAGACTGTGAGTTCCTTGAGAGAAGATTATGATTTATTTCTCTCTTCTTCTCTCTCCATAGTTCCCACAGTAGTACTAGTCTTCAACTCAATGAATGGGTGACGTCTGATAGAACACAAGTAGGAATAGAATTGATATGTTACTTCAGAGGGAAGGTACCAGAGATATTCTGAATTGTTATTTTGCCCTCTTCTTCTGGGAACAGTGGAAGAAAATGTTACTCCTTTGGGAGGCTGAATGACGTACTGGGTGAGACCTGGGTGAGACTAACCAACTAATGTAATAATAGAGGAGAAGCTTTGGGTCTTTTGGGGAGAAAAGATGTGTAATTTTTTTCCTCTGCAGTCAGGGAAGAAAGGTATCTTGGCTTCAGTAGAGGAGAGGGATGCTGTTCTAGAAGGACTCTGTTGTTGTGGGCTAAATGTCCCACACCTGCCTTTAAGGGGAACTAAAATACAATGATAGTAGACTCTTCAAAAATTTGATGAAATAAATGGACAAATATGGGTAGGGTTGCAACTAGTTTTTTCTGGCCAGACAGAAGCATCAGTCATCATACTGTTTTCACATTTATCTGATTTGATTACGGTTTGATTTCAAGGAGGTTGTTGATTTTACCCTAGGCATCCATCCTGTGCTATTACTACATTCTATGAAAATTATGTTTGAGATCTAAGAATTAAGAAAGAAAAACTTTTTATTTGAGGAATGCAAGCTCCCTTTAATTTAGGCCCAGAGAGGCATAAACTGTGAGAGCACGTGATAGTAGTCACATCTCACTCCCACTTTGAGCTAAATAATTATTCTTGAAGCCATTTGCTATGTGGGCTCTAGACTAACTGACACCAAGTAACCATAGACTGCCATATGCTAGATGCCATAACTCATACTGTATAGTTCAGTGATGTATAGCCAATCACTAATCAATGTTACTTCTGTAAACCAATGAGAATTCTTGTCAGACAACTTTGCATCACCTCACTCCTTCTTCCCTTTTGCCCTTAAAATCCTACTAGTACCCATTAACCATCCCTTCTATGAAAAACTATTATATCTCCATTATATAAAAAAAAAAAACTTAAAAAAAATTCTTGTAACAAAGGCTGAGTGGAGTACTCCCCAAGGCAACTTAGAAGTGTGTTTAAGGCTGCAGTTAACCCTGGCTCACATAAATTGTCTGTATTAATTTTGCCTCAGTTTCTTTCTTTAGGTCAACAGAATCCATGTAGTTGTTGGAATGTGTCCATTGGGCACCATTCTACATTTATATCAGCAGGAAAAATATAGCATTATAAATGGTAGCAACTGAATAATTATGCTAAAGAAAAATAAATTGGATTCTTACCTCACATTTATGACAAAATGGAGTTGAGGTGAATTAAAGATTTTTTTTTTTTTTTTAGACCGAGTCTCGCTCTGTTGCCAGGCTAAGGTGCGGTGGTGCGATCTTGGCTCACTGCAACCTCCACATCCCAGGTTCAAGTGATTCTCTTGCCTCAGCTTCCCAAGTAGCTGGGACTACAGGCACACCCCACCATGCCCAGCTAGTTTTTGTACTTTTAATGGAGATGGGGTTTCACCATGTTAGCCAGGATTATCTCCATCTCTTGACCTCGTGATCCACCCACCTCGGCTTCCCAAAGTACTTGGATTACAGGCGTGAGCCACCACGCCTGGCCAAATTAAAGATTTTTAAAGTAAATAACTAAATCATAAAAGTATTAAAATAAAATATAAGATGCATTTTGGAATATACTTCTTACATAGAGGAGTAGGCCTAAATATGACCAAAAAAACTGGAAGCCATAAAATAAAGACTAAAGTATGTGACAGCATACAAATATTTTCAAATTCTTCATTAAAAACACAAGAAACCGTAAAGTCAAAAGAGGAATAGAAATCTGGGAATAAAGAGTTGCAGCTTTCATCATAGATAAAGGACTATCTTCTTAAATACATAGATTTCTTTTAAAAAGTACGAACAACCAAATAGAAAATAAATAGGGGCAGCCGGGCGCGGTGGCTCACGTCTGTAATCCCAGCACTTTGGGAGGCCGAGGCGGGTGGATCATGAGGTCAAGAGATCGAGACCATCCTAGTCAACATGGTGAAACCCCGTCTCTACTAAAAATACAAAAATTAGCTGGGCATGGTGGCGCGTGCCTGTAATCCCAGCTACTCAGGAGGTTGAGGCAGGAGAATTACCTGAAACTAGGAGGCGGAGGTTGCGGTGAGCCGAAAATGCGCCTTAACTCTGTCTCAAAAAAAAAATAAAAAGAAAGAAAATAAATAGGGGCAAAGGATA
Organism: Aotus nancymaae; assembly: GCF_030222135.1. NCBI lineage: Eukaryota > Metazoa > Chordata > Mammalia > Primates > Aotidae > Aotus > Aotus nancymaae. The sequence continues at coordinate 43,066,461 of NW_026988419.1, read as the reverse complement.
AAAGCAATTACTAAAAAAGGAAATAAAAGTGATCCTTACTTAAAATACAAAAAGATTAATAACCTTACTTAAGAGAAAGGCAATTAAACTCATGATCAGCTGCCATTTTTCACCTATCAAACTGGAAATATAAATGATGAGGGTAAGGGAAAACAGGCAATCTCACACATTATAATAAAAATATAAATTGGTACAACCTCTACAGAGTGCAAATTGTATTACTGATTAAAATTAAATATAATCATATTATTTGATTCTGCAGAGGAAATTTTTCATACACGCACATGCAGTGTGGCTCCCTTTCTTCAATGTACATGTACCTTGTCATGTAAACTGCAGTAGCAATCTTGTGATTATAGAGACAAAATGATGGCCAAACAAACGCAATGAGTGTGGCAGAGTGAAGCAGTGGAAAGCATTTAGGTCTTCAGCTAAGCTACTGATCATACGCTACCAAGAGTTGCCTTACATCTGTATTTCTATGAGATAATCAACTTTTCTATTAAGTCCTATTTGAATTGGGGTTTCTGTTATGTACAGCTGTATCTAAGTATACATATGATACATGTATATTTAGAGACACACATATATATTTAATTTTGAATATACTATTTGCTAAATCAATTATAACCATTTTCCTATATTTAGAATGTATGCATTTCCAATCTTAAAAGTAGTAACTCTAGTTTTACATAAAAGTTTACTTTTTTGGAGGGAGGATAAAATTTTAGAAGTGAAATCACCATTAGAACCTCTAAGGATCTTGTTACTGTTAAAAGAATAACTTTTGAAAAATAAAACAAGTTTATTTGAACATAGAACAATTTGCCAGTCAGGCACCCGTCAGAACCAGAGCATAGTGGAGGTTGAGAGAGCTCTGCTATGCAATGTAGACAGGCAGCATTTATAGACGGAAAATGAACATGAAATATGGAAACAGCTTGGTTGGTTAGAGATCTATGTTTGCCTTATTTGACCATGGTTTGATCAGTCGGCTGCCTGAGACTGGCTGAAGCTCAGCCGCTGTGATTGGCTGACACCCAGCTATTTGTTATAAAATATACCCCTAAGTCAGGCTTTCACTTTGTTTACTTAATAAGTTAGATTGCCCTCCAGTTACATAGGGAGGTATGGAGATGGCCTCAGGCCAAATTTAGTTTAATGTTAAAAATTGAAAGGCACTGGTCAGGGCCTTTTTATAGCTAATGTAAGGTGTAGAGTGTTTATTTCTGATCACCTTTACTAATAACACTAGATATTGACATAAAATTTAGTGCAGTTGTAGGTGAAAGGATGTCATATCATTTTAAGTTACCTTTTCATCATTAATGAGAATTAATAACATGATTTATGATGAAGTTACATTTTTCCAGGATTCCGCTTGTCAGATCAGAATCAGTAAAAAAAAGGTAGCAAGTGCAAGGATCTGGGCTCAGGTATCAAATATAAAGAGTTAGTAAATAGAGCCAGCCAGTCAGAACCTGTTTCTATATCTTTTCACATAAAGATTTCATGAGCCAATGACAGGAAAGAATTTGAGAAGAGAGAGGCTTCAGACATTGGTATTTTTGTGATACCCTACCTCATGAGTTGAACTGGATGTAATGAATTAGAGATAATATACCCATCCTAGAAGTTCAGACAGTTGAGAATAGGGGGATGTGGATATTGTACATCATTTTCTGTGTGAGGTCCGTGGAGAGGAGCATCGTTAGAGTGGTACCCAGTGATGTTGCATCTACAAAGTAGAAATGGTGATAGAGCATCAGGAGGCTTCAAGTAAAAGCTGGTCAATTTTGTTAGAAATCAAAAATTACAATTTTTCATGCCTGAGTTAATGACTGAAAAATTGTACCTCTGCAACTGTATTGCTTGTATTATGTATATACCCATCTTAGTCATTTATTAGTCATGCACCTCTCTGAGCCTCAACTTCCTTATTTCCAAAATGGTGATAATAATTCCCATATAATGTGATTTTTTCTGTAAGTACATATTCATGGGTCTAGTCCAATATCCTATAAGTAATTTATTCTTTACTACACTGAAGAGGATATATGAGGGCCAAACATACTAACCAGGTAATGTACTAGATAAAGCGGTGTCAATATATATATATGGCCAAATTCCAGTCACTGTCATAATTGCTGCCTTGAGATGACACTGCTGTTTTTGGCCAGGATGAGGAATCTTTGGTCAAACATCTGTCTGGTCAAACATCCTTCTGGTCAAGCTGGATAGGGCTCACTATTCATAGTCCACATACTTCTCTCAGCAAAGAAGGAGTTCTGCTGGCCCTGCAGTTGCAGAGGTATTTCTCCCATAAGAGGCTTACTTGGTACAATTTGTTTCAGTCATAGGTATGTACCCTGGCCAATGAGAAGATAGGAATGTATCTGGGTTTGCACCAGTCCTATGCAACTTCAGTGGAATTCTGTCTGACTGGTGCTCTAAGGAACTTAAGTTCACTGTAAGACACAGGTCCTGGTAGATTCTAGACTTTGGGACAATTTTACTGGCTGACAAGGCATATCTACAAGTAAGGGGGAGTCCACTCATCTGCTTTTCTTTGCTATAATTTTTATCCCATGGCACTGGCCTCATTCAGAGCCCAAGATGACCTGGCATTCCTCAGTAGAATTCTTCACCTAGGGTGGTGCAGGCAGCCATATAATTCACTCCATTACTTGAGTTGCCTGCAAAGTATGCAGTTTTTCAGGAAGATATTGAAGCTTGAAGCCTAGTGGTTGCCTCAGTGACCACTCAATTGTTTCCATGTAACAATTTTCATTAAAATTTTGATTGTGCCCAGTAAACCAGTGTTTTATGCTTGTCACCTTCAGAATTCTATCTCAGCATTATCAGGATCTCATGACATCATGTAGGCATACTTTCTTGTATGGACATGTTTTGTTTTTGACTGGTTGAGAGGTAATGCCAAGTTGCTGAGTTCCATGGGAATAGAGCCAAGAGACATGTGGCTTCTTAGAGTTAGTGTCCATGGGAGCGGATCTGAGAAAATCTCATGGAGGATCTATGGCCCAAACCGCATAATCAAATTTTGTTCTGAATAGTGTCCTTTGTAAGATGTTAGAGAAAAAAAAATCTGTAACACTTGTAGGAAAAGGTTTCTTAATAGAGTAATCTTGAATGGTTAGGAAAACAAATTAAAGGGGTGAATTGGTGATTTAGTCTTTTTACATTTTAATTTAAAGTGATCCTTAAGATAAATGGACTCAAGTATAGCTGTTAGCCCTTCTCAGGAGACATTTTCAATAGGTCTCATTAGGATCAGAATCTGGTATTATGTTTTACATTTCTATAAATTAATTCTAGTGGATAATAGTTTGCCTATAGTGCGTATATATAGAACTAATAAAATAACATTTTATTAAAGTTGATTTTTAGGAAAGTGTATGTATATGCTTATTCAAAACATCAGCTTTATTATGAAGCAGAAACAATAGCATAATACTGTTAAAAACTTTTCTTTCTTACAGTAATCCAAAAGTGGAATCAATGATAATGAAGCATATGTGTCTTACATCATTGCCAAACCGTACAGTTCCATATCAGGAATACTTAGTGTAATGTTAAACCTGACATAAGCTAGTTAACCTTTATAAGTTATCTTATTAAGTTGTCTGTCATTATTATATATACATTTTATGCCTGTCATATGAATTGGGCAGGCTCATATGTAAAATCTTACATTCAAGAACATCTTCTGTTCTTGACAGGATGTGATACTATTGAAGTATTTTGACATGTAATCTAGAAAAATATATTTAAATACTCCTTCTGTCTAGTGTTTTGAATGGCAACCAAGATAAATTTGCTCTACTCCTTTTCATAATATACTCATTTTCCAAAGTCTTCCTCTGCAAAATGCCACTGAGGTATCAATGAACTAAATTTAGTACCATTTTTCATTGCTTGGAATCTTACTCAGGGATGGCCAAAATAGTATAGTTTGCTTTGATATGTTTTGTAGTTTGTAAACTGGAACTGAATGATCATGCAAGTGAAATTTCAACACTCTATTTCACATGCCAGGCAAGTCGTGACTTGCTTATCATTGCCTATAGTTTCATTTCTTAGTTATATTATTGGTAGTATGCATGTGTTTTATTTTTAAAAGTGATCACGATATTTGAAATGGATTTTATTATAGTTTAATCAGTATTTGAATTTAGATTTCTATTTTGTATATAACTAATATACAAATATAAATTATTGAAATATTTATATTAATTATAAACTAGCTATGTTAACACATAGAATTTTAATTATTTTCCCCATTTAACTTAGTCACTGCTTTATAACTAAGTTACTAAACTGATGGAGGGTGGAGAGGAGGGATCACTTCAAAAATATTTATATATGTTACTGCACTTAAGGATTTCTAGGTACTTTACAACTGTTTTGCAATTCAGTTTGAAAATTGGTGAATTTTGGTGAAAACTGGTGAAAGTTGAGATAAAGGTACCAGTATCATTAAGTGGCAAGAAAAAGATGTAGATTTCTTGTATCTCTGTGGCTTCAGTAGAACTATATACCTTTGACAACTGCAATGCATTTGGAAATTGAACCTATGAACATATATAAATAGTTTTCAGGTCAAGATAGAGAAATGAAACAGATATAACTAGTCCTTGCTTTCATATGTATAAAGCAATTTGACCAGGACCAATTTAATAGGAATTTAACTCCTGAGAACCAGAGTAGCAGACTTAAAATTCCTCAATCACACTTTTGTGCTAAACCATTAGACTTCTATAATAAAGTGAAAATCAGAAATCCAGAATTAATCATTATAATAAAAACTGTTGTGTCTTTCAGAAAATGTGAAAACAGTTTAATATAACTTATATTGTTTCTACACATTAGATATAAGAAATAATTTCATTTAGTCATAGTACAATAAATTTGATTAACATTATCAAATTATAAAGTAACAGTTATTGTTGAGATAGCATCAGCTTATTATTCTTCATTTCAGATAATAGAGTCAATTATTTTGATATGCTTACTAATGTTTGCAAGTATTAATATAATGAAATACTGAGATTTGAACACAATGACAGTAAACCATTGAAATTTCAAATTCACATTATACAGCCATCATGAATCCATAAGTGAATGTTAATAATGTAACAAAATATAAAATGATTGTAATTTAACCATCTAATCATTAACATCTGGAGTTTTAAGACCACTATTTAATCTGCTAATTTGATCTGAAATATAAGTAGTTGCTTTTATGTGATGCATGACCTGTCTTTGTGCCTTAATACTTAATTTGAAATGTCCTTAGTCTAAAAATTACCAAAGCAAATAAAAAAGGAGATGGTTATTTACAAAACAATGTTGAATACATATTATATAAATGCATTGTTTGAGTCTTTTTATGCAATATTGATAGAGTCAATCATTTCTATTATTTTGCCATAAAAACTGCAGTGTTGTAAAGACAGTGGTGTAATTTTCCAAAGACAAAATTACATTGTTCTCCAAGTATGTTATTTTGAAATTTTGATAAAAACAAATACTATTTGACTGCCTTTTAAGATAATGCAGTCTCTCTAAGCATGCTACAGAATTGAAAGCTAACCTCTAGAAAAATGATTCTTCTTACCTTAAAGAAAATCCATTTCTCATTTGGAGGTGTATAAAAATGCACCCAAAGAAAAGAGAAACTTACTATTTTACTGAATTTTTTAATTTGATAAACCTGATAACCTCAGTCACTCAGCCTATTGTATTAGCACCATTGGCATGGATTGTTAACATACTATGTCAATTATAGTAGGAATGGAAACTTGCATATGTGGCACCATCCCTATTTTTGTGGAATTCTATCTTACCAAGTATGCTATCATATAACATAAATTCAAGTGTTTAAGGATGATTCGAATGATAGTATATAGCAATCCTGCATTTTATCAAAACTGTAGGTAGATTTTTCTGTAAATATTAATCAAAATTGTAAAGAAATAGACTTTAAAGCATACTCCTTTAATTCATCAGAATGCAAGGAGAATTGCTTTCATTTCCTCACCTATGTTGTAATATATAAGATCATAAATGTAATTTGATCTCCTTCTAGCTCAAAAACTCCGGAAATCATAAAACTTTTTATTGTATGATTTGTTTGGATGGTTAAATGCCAACCATTGCATATATTCCCCCTTTTAGTTTATATACTGTAGCTTATGCTTAAGTGACTGTAGCATACTCTAGGCCTGTGGTACTTAATTTCACAGCTTCAAAATTGTTGAGGGGAAACCTTCCATATTTTAGGAAGTTATGAACTTAATATAAATCTCATGAGCACCCGCAGCGGTCGACTACCATGGCTGGAATTTTCCCATATATTATTTGTTCTTTGCCATTAAAATATAGCATATTAATTGGAGACATCTTTGTGGGAGTACAGCAAGGGCCTGCTGAACCTCTGGGGTTTGCTTGGTGTACCAGATGAGTATGAGGATATTTTTGTAAAAATACAAAATCACACTCTCCAGAGCAGTAATTGGCCTTATATCTTTTAGGAGCGATAATCCAATCCCATCCAAAAGCTTCAAAATCCACAGTAAGAGGGTAACGACAGCATCGTGATTCTGTTGAGAGATCATCACAGTCGAGACCAAAATCCCTTCTGGATCTTTTTGGTGTGTCTGTTACCTTGACCTCTAAAAAGGGATTCTGTACGAAAAGGAAAGAACAATCAGTAATATCAATAGACCTGCAAACACTTTTCTACCTACCTTAAGAAATCATTATTAAATAAATAAACTAATAATTTTGCTCATACCACATTTATTTTTAAAAGGCACAGCATTAAGGAATGTTAATTTAAACTAGGCTCAATTTTCCCCTTATGTCTCAAAAGAATTTTTAACAGCAATACAAATTCCCCTAAGGTCAGTTCCATGTCTTTAATTTTTATTATTCCAAGTTTGAGCACCAGACTGCCTGGCATATAATGGATGCCCTGAAAATACTTAAGGGAAGAAAAGGAGGGAAGAAGGAAAGGAGGGAAGAAAAGAAGGAGAAATGGGGAATGAAGGAAAGAGCTGAGCTCCCTCTCTTCTTGCTTCATAATTAAATATGTTCACTGAATATGCCTGGCAACTCCTGGGGGGATAGGTATAGCCATCCAGCCTCCATTCTCTAGGTCCTCACTCAGGGAAACTTGAACAATAAAGCCAGGGCAAAATAGAGAAGGACAAATTCAGAAGAAGAGACGATGATATTTCCTGTATTCTTTTACTGGAAAATGTTCCTATTCAGATATTTAAAAATGGTTAGTACTGTCTCTGCCCCAATCTTTTAATGTATTTGAGACTTTGTTTCCCTTTACATGAAAAAATCTGAGGAATACATCATATTAATCACTTGTCATATTATCAGTTTTGAGCATTAAAATGCTACCTACAAAAAGGAACATTTTCTTAAATAATTGACAGTAGTTTTTAATCCATATCTAAATGAAAATAGCTCTGGTAGTTATTGTTATTTAAGACTATCAAAAATAATGATATCATTTTGGGAGTCATTAACATTTAGTGTAGCATATATAAAGAAAACAAAATCATTTAGAAAATTGTATAGTCTTTTAGACACCTACACACATGTTTATTGCAGCACAATTCACAGTTGTAAAGATATGAAATCAGCCTAAGTGCCCATCAGCAGATGAATGGATAAAGAAAATGGGGTATATATACACCATGGATTACTACTTAACCATAAAAAAGAATGAATGAAGTAATATATTTTGCAGCAAATTGGATGGCGCTGAAGACCATTATTCTAAGGGAATGGAAAACCAAATTCCATATGTTCTCATTTATAAGTGGGAGCTAAGCTATGGGTATGCAAAGACATACAGAGTAGTACAAGGTATTTTGGAGACTCAGAAGTGGGGAGGGTGGGAGTATGAGGGATTAAAAACTACATATTAGTGCAATATACACTACTTGGGGTGATGGGTGTGCCAAAATCTCAGATTTAGCAACTATACAATTCATCTATTAACCAGAAGCCACTTGTACCCTAAAAACTATTGAAGTAAAACATATGTGTATATATATATACACACACAATAAAAAAGTAAATAATAAAAATAAAAAAATAAAAAATATTCTATAATATTTTAAAGAATGTTTTTATTTAAAGTAGATCTGATCTGCTAATTATATAATCTTTATAACCAAGATCATTTAAAGATTAAAAAGATAACATGTTTGTTGCTTACAAGTATAATCTTTTGTAAATTATGTCAATAGATGAACATAAAAAGATGTGATCACATTAAGTGTTTGAAAATAGAAGTAAACAGAAACATAGGTTAGCCAGAAGAGTAACCTTAAATTGGTAGTAGGTATTAAAATGTTTTTATTAATTTTTGTAATATTTAAGATATTGTCATTTACTTGGCCTGATACTAAATTAGTTGGCTTTCCCTAAGTAAAATCTTGCTCAAGAATGCTAAGGCAGCTCAGAAATATGGCACATGCATACCTATGTAACAAACCTGCATGATCTGCACATGTACCCCTGAACATAAAGTATAATAATAATAATAAGAAGAAGAAGAAGCTAGGTGGCAAAGATTAATTAGTCTGTAAATTGAAATTTTATTAGAAGTATTCCACAAAGAAATATATACACACATCAGGGCACTGACATCCTACAAATATTGAACATGTTTATTATGAGGAATCTTAAATATATTTAATAAAATATAAGCCTATAAATATCACTCAATTAATTTCTCATAATAAAACATTTTTTCATTATAATTTTAGAAGTTTATCTGTTTTATGCTAAGCCAAAAATTTTTAACACATTTGGCACCCTTCTGGGAGAAAAAAAAGTTTTGATTTGTTTATGTACTAAAATCCACTCTATAGAGTTAATATTTTAATTCACACAATCATGTATCATATTAAAAGCATTTTATATTTCATTCCCAGTTCAAAAGAACTTCTTAAGAATTTAAGTATGGTATAATTTTATTCTAAAATCTTCATGCAAAGTAAGAGTATCAAGGGAGTGTTTCATAGGATATAAAATTGGACACCTACTTTTATTGGGTACAGGGCTACCACTAGGGTAAGTTACCTTTGTCTGGCTTATGAGCTTAGGAAATTTGTAGCTGTTTTCCACTATTGCTCATTCATATTATGAATAAAAACATAAGATTGTTAGAATGTTATTTTCAGTTATCACTTACCAGCCCATTTTCTTTTGATTCTGGGAAGGTTACAGCAAGATCATGACCATTATCATCTAAAGCTTTTATTTCAATGCCTAAGTTGGATTCAGGTTGTTTGAGCCAATTTTGCAACACTGTCTTCACATCAATGCTCTGCCAAATACCAGTGCCTGGGTTCATGTCAAGTTTCAGAGATCGGATTCCAGTATACCTTGTACCATCTTTCATGGGTTTGATGAGTCTCAGGATTTGCACAAACACTGTTGTAGGAGTCTTGACGGGTTTCAAATATATCCATAATTGGGCCTTTACTACTTTATTATATTGTATTTTAGAGCTAAATTTAAAGAAGCAACACTTGGGTTTTCCATCCACTTGTGTTAGAAAATCAGCTATAAATGAATAAGAAAAGAAGAATTACTGAAACTATTGCCCATTAAAAAGTGAACAAAACCCCTCCATGTTAATAGTTGAGCATTTAAAAAAATTAAGATCATGTATGCCTATTCAGTCTTTTAAAATGAAATGCCATGTAGAACTTTATACTTCAGAAAAAATGTCAAAGAAAATAATTACCCTAGCTTTTCAGAATTTTTCAGATATATGTATTTTCAGCTGTTCATCAGGAATCTATTCCCCTTCCAGAGAACTATGGACAAAGGAAGATTCTATGAAGCAATGAACACTGAATGAAATTTTAAAATGATGATGATTAGAGAGAACAAGAGACACTGTGGAGGAACAACCACTTAGAATTCTTTGGGAATCTGAGTAGTTACACTTACTGAGCAGCTGTACCAATCAGTCTGGAAGAAGGAACCCTTCCCCCAGGCCTGAATTACCTGGGGACAAGACACACTGAGCAACTTTACTGAGCCTCGGGAATTAGTAGAAAACACAGTACATCTGTTACATTTTGGCTTTGGAATAGCCTTTTAAAGAAGCAAAATCAAGCAGGTAATTAACACAAAAATTTGATGTTATGGACAGGCTATCTCAAAAGTTCAAAAGTATTGTCTTAGGGGCAGGCTGTTCATGTAAGCACAAGCACTAACAATTTCTTTTATTTTGATTCTCCAAAAGTGTCTATAAAAGGTAAATCTACTCCAGAACTATTTGATAGCAGAGTCTTAAATGAAAATTCTTTGCTGCATTGTAACCTGATTACTTAATAAGGAAAATAATATTTTAAAACTGTTTTGAGTCTTGTTTAAAGTATATAAAGCATTGTATGAAAGCAAGATAACAAATGATGTAACACAAAATTTTTCTTGCCATGCCTTCTCTGTCAAGGTGCCTGTTTCTCTTTCCTGGAGAAAGTATTCTTTTGAGCTGACTATAAAATGAATTGTATGAAATATGTTATCCGTCAGAAGCAACGTAGATACTACAGGTAAAAGCCCTCCCTCTCATGAAGAATAAAATATTACAGAAGGTAATTAAGCACTGTGCCTTCTTGGAAGTACACAAAGTGGGTACTGTCAACAATAGTACCATGGTCAAGGTACAAGGAGAACTTCGTGAGCCATAACCTACCCAATTAAAATGTTTCTTTCTTAGGCATTTTCTGATATTTAGTTCATGATGATCATTATGCTATGTTTACTTCATTATTGCTCTTACTAATACATTAAGATATTTAATTTTTAACATACTCTTCAGTGTGATACTTTCAAAATTAAATTTTTAACTGTGAAGAACAACAGAAATACCAAGAGAGTTTCAAATAACAGAAATCACTTAAGGTTTTCAGCAGTGCTCAAGTAAGCTTAAACATCCAGCAAGTTTCTTTTTGTTTTGTTATTAGTGAAAAAAACTTATTATAGATGCAAATTTTACACAACCAAATACAATTATAAAATATAATGTAAGTTTTTAACATTGCTTGTAGTATCTCCCAGTCCTTGCCTTGGTGGTATTACTGTGAAAGCATAAGCATGCTATCTATATTTGCCTTATTAAACTAATGCTATGCAAGTATTTTACTTTTTAGTTTTTTATATCTGTAAGAAAACAAATAATGCAACAGATTTCTGTCTTGTTAATATATTCTCATGAAATCTTTAAAAAGAGAGACTCTTTTCCTTTCTACTTACATACAAGCCAACAGCTTGTTAAAATTGAGCCTGAAAATAGATCTGTTTCTCATAAACACTAGAAAAACAGTCAGCAGAACTGTTGATATACACTAATAGGACTACTTACACTCTGTAGGCATGGTAATGATTGTTTCTGTTGTAGCGTGATAATCGTCATCTTCCAAAGAACCATCACTGCTGTCATCCCTCTGGACATCATACTGATCAATCAGTTCCCGGAGTGGAGGAGCTTTGGGTAAAAGTTGTCTTATAGCATCTTTGCTGATGTTGGGAGCTGTTTCCAGACGAAGTTTACTGAGGATTTGAATTTTTATGGCTTCTATTCTTGAAGATTTAGTGTTTTGTCTCCAAGTACATGTATTACACAGCCCCTCTTTTTCCACATTTTCGTTTTGCTCACTGTTCTCATTTAGATCCACTGAACCAGCAACAATCAGCATGAACAGGTAAATATAAACATAGAGTTGCAGTTTTTGCATGATTTTAAAATCCATATAATCTTTTTTTCTTATTCTTATTTCTTCCTTTTACTTTTCTTTTGCTTTTGAATAATGCCAAGCACAATTTTAATGCATGTACAGTCTGAGAGACAACTTGCCACACCAGTGAATCTTTTATACTGTATTCCAAGTGGCTTTTTATATTCCAACTTAGATGAGACAAGTGTCGTCAGGATCTATGATTGGCTCTTGCTCCACAATGAATCTCGCTGTCAGAGGTTAAAACCCTGTCTGTCACAAGTCACCAAGCAGTATTTTGTTACAGTCAAGGGTGAGCTGATTCATTTGACTACTTCATAAAAGAAATAAATCTACAAATAATAAAAGATGTTTGTGACATTTGAAAAATAAAAGTCTATGTTGGCAATAATATAAACTGTACTTAAATCTTATTAATCCTTATACAGCTTTTATTGTAATTTAAATAAGTCAACTTTAATTTGTAGTACATATTTAAAATATGAAATATTACTTCCTCAAAAACTAAAATGATTTTATATTGTTTAGGCAAGCATTTGAAGTAAAAATATTTTTATTTGTTGTATTAAATTATTTTTAGTGTCAAGTAATTAGGAAAACAAAAATTAGGAAGATCTGAATAAAAGTTAAGACTGTGATGCTTAAATTTTAGAGAATTTTCATCTATAATTTGAGAAACTTGTTTTCTGATTAAATTATTAGCACCTATTGAAAGTCATTCTTATCATGTCATTTTGTGCATGGAATTATTTTTACATAGTTTAATGCCTTTTATTATTTTGAAAATTATGCTGAACTTTTGACTGGCTGGTATTATTTCCTATTCTAAAGATGCAGATTAATATAACTCAGAAGATATGTTTCTTCATTGTTTATTACCAAGAGGGTAATATCGGCTAATAGAAAAATTTCTGAACATAGAATAAGATAATGAATTTTATAACTGGCATTGCAGAGCTTATTACAGTTTCCTCAGATTTCCAGCAGTAAATATCCAGAGAGTAAAAAGTGTAGTATTTATTCTCTATAAGTTACATCAGAATATTGTGAGCACATGAAAAGAAAGAGCATCATGATAAAGGGGTGACCTTTTGTGGTTTCCCAATACTGTGATATGTTTGTACCCCTTTGCCAATTTCTCATTTTGACCAGAGGGCAGACACCTGGCAGGGATTTGGGGTAAAGTCTGGGAGCAGAGAATAGAGCTTTTTGTTCTCTAAATTTAAGTGGCCTCTGTAGGGATCAAACGCTCAACCTTAGCTTTGGGAGCCACAAGATGTAGTCAAATGAACTATTAAAGAGCTAAGCAAACATAGCCAGCAAGAAACAGAGATATTTCCAGGCCAAAGGAGATTTCTTTTTCCTACTCCTTTTTGGGACGCTAAGGATTCCTAAGAGATTTAATCCATTACTTTTTTTTTTTTCCAAGAGAATGCAGTGGCTCATATCAAATATTTATTTTTAAAGTCACTACCATTTTTGCACACTGTACACTAATTTGCTGCCTCGGTGCACTAAAATGCAACTCAGTAGCCTGAAAAGTTAATGCATTTTCATCAAATTCTTAAGAGGTATCTACATCTCTTGAGAAAAAATGGCCTTACATAATGCATTGGATTTGCCCATCATTAAAGATTAAGGAAAACCAGACACAAACCAGATGCCCTGAGGATTTCAGATACTCTTTGTTATAGGACAATATTAGATCTGGCTTCTAAGGTTTTATTTGTTTGGTGAATTCATTTTTCAATGTATAAATCTTTGAAATGTTATGATCATTGGAACATGTGCATCTATACAATTCCAAGTAAGTCAAACTTTTTAAAAAATATGCTTAGAATTGCATAGCAGTTGAGTTGAGAACTCAGTCTCTGGAGTGAGATAGACCTGAGTTCAAATCTCAACTTTGCCACTGCTAACTATGTGATAATGGATGAGATACTTAACTTTCCTAAACTTTAGTTTCCTCATAGGGTTTTTGGGAGATATAATTTAATAATGCATGTAAATTGCTGAATATAGCACCTGTCATAAAGTAATTGTTAACTGGCACTTGAGCACTTGCTCTTTGTTTAATGCAGAGGGGTTTGAGATTATGCTTAAAATTATCCTCCACATGAACTAAAACTGCTTCAGATCATAGCTGCCAATTATCAGTCACAAAATCTACCTTTCTAGCACGGTGAGGCAGTAAAATTTTCTAAGGCAGCCAGATTACAAGACATGCTCCATCCAGCTCTTTATTCTTCTTACTGGGAAAAAAGTGAACAAAGGTTGTCATTTCCACCTACAGACAATTCTCATTATTCATGATTTCTGTAATCACAAATTTGCCTATTTGCTAAAATTTATTTATGAAATTCAATACTCCTGGCATTTTGCAGTCGTTCACTGGCATTCACAGAGTGGCAAGAGGTTTGGGGCCTATCTGATGCACAGGTTCCCCAGATGAGATCAAACAAGACAGGGTTCTGCCTTAATGTTTCAGCTCTCATACTACAAACACATTCCCTTTTTGCAGTCTATTTAGTTTTTGTGCTTTTAAAAATTGTTCCTGTTATTGATTTTGCTTTTAAAAACTTGTCCCCAAGCATAGTGCTGAAGTGCTGTGTGGTGTTCCTATGTTCCTAACCACAACAAAGCTGTGATGGAAAGTAGCATAGTGGTTGCCAGGGGCTGGGTGGGGCATTGAGGGGAAGTTACGCTGTGATAGATACAGAGTTTCAGTCTGGAAAGATGAAACATTTCTGATGATGAATGGTGGTGTTGGCTATACAACAGTGTGAATGTGCTTAATGCCACAGAACTGTACATCTAAAAATGGTTAAGATGCTAAATGTTATGTATATTTACTACAGTTTTAAAAGGCTGTGATATGCCTAAGGGAAAAAAATTCTTACAGAAAAATACATGTGCTGGATAAGCATCACTAGGGCATGATTTATAGTCCTGTTGCCTGTGAGTTTACTGTTATTGAATGAACAATATATATTAAATAAGGTATGTGTAAACAAAAACACACCTAAAATAAGGTTATATATTGATTGGTTGATGAAAATTTTATGACCAGAGGTTCACCTAACCCTGTTTTTCAACTGGGAACAATAGTTCAGTATTTGCTAATTCAGTTTTGGCAATGACTTTATAGGACACAACTACTATGAATAGGGAGAATCGACTATAACTAATCAACTTCTCTAGAGAACAGTATTGAATGGGTTAAGAAGTACTGAAGAAATTTAAATAGTTTTTATTCCTTCTCCAGTGGCAGTGATTGCAAGCGTCCCAAGGTCCCAGAGTAGAAGGGCTTATCAGTCATAGGAAACTTCAATGTAGTCTGACGGCTGGAGGCCCAGTTTTGGCTACTCTTGTCATAAAGGAGACAGGACAGTCGTGCATCATTAGGATGAGTGAGTAGAGAAGAATTCCTTCTAGTTGACTGGGAGAGCTTTGTCTGTTGGCCTGTTGGTTTTGTCTTAAGTTAGCCATCTCTAAAAGCAGTTTCTCACAGGAGTTGGAATTTAGGTGGCCAAAGCAGCATCTCACAAGACTGATATGGTTCGTCTTTGTACTAGGTAGGCTATTACATCTTCTGTAACTGTCAGTTAGGTGACAAGCAAAACTCTCTCATCTCTGTTACAAATACCCACTGGTTGTCTCAAAACAATGTTGAGTGTATAAAGAATATTTTCAAACATTTTACAGTTTTATTTTCCCAGAGTGTGAGATCTACTGAGTGTACTAATGTAAAGACTTGCTGGAAGTTTAATGATATTGGCCAAAAAAGGAGGAGAATGAGATTAGGAATTAGCACAAGAATGAATCTCGAAAAATTTAACAGTTTTGGGCAAAAACTCAGGAAATTTTTTCTGATATCTCTTGCCATTAACTTGTAATTACAGCTCTTTGGTATTACTCTATGCTGATTATTCTTAAAGCCAGAAACAATCTGTATAGTGCTCAACTCACATAACATCATGAATAGATAATCGTCCCACATTGATGATAACTGATTACCTATGCTTTCAATAGTCAGAAGACAAAAATTAACAAAAACAAAAATATTCTTGAGCTAGGAAGCAAGAGTATAGGAATTGAAGACAGGAGACCTGAAATATAATTCTGGCTTTACTGCTGATGTTTTATGTAACCTTGAATAAGTCAGTTAGCAAAAACTTCATTTATAAATGTATGTATGTATGTGTGTGTGTGTGTGTGTATATATATACATATGAATTTATGTACTTGTTTATGAAATATTTGAATGCCTATATTGTGCCCAGCACTATGCTATATTCTGAGGATAAAACAGTGAGCCAGACAGACACAATCACTGTCTTCATGAAACCTATGGACTAGTTTCTTCATATAAAATATGAACACATTTGATTAGATGTGCCCTTTCCATTCAGGTTTATCCCCTAAGGCAGTGATTCTCAGGCACATTCAAGCATACATTTTATTTGCCAACAGAGTGATGATATCTTCATACATTATGGGGCTTCTGGAAAACTCGATTGTACACATAAGAAAGAATGAGCATCAGAAAGGCAAAAACATCTTAGTGTTATTATGAAAACAGTTTTTACTTTACAGACTCTCAGGAAGGGACTTGGGAACCACCCCAGTGTTCCCCACACCACACTTGGAGAAACATACACCCAAAGTAGAAATTTTTACACTACTTCAATTGAGTACTTCCCCCTTTAACTTCCAGTCCCCTCCTCCCAATACCTGTAGCTTTGCTTTTAATGAGCCATCAAATAAAGTAATTTTAAAACATTGTTTAATAGTACATATTTATTGCAGAAAGCAGAAATATAAATATTATTATAATGACTGACTACAAATTCATAGGTAGTCTAGAGCACATTTGCAAAACATTTGTCAGTTCTAGGGAATAGACTGAAATTAGTAGTCTTAAGGGATTTCTTGTAGATGGTCTTCAGATCGGTCTTGAGGTGATAGTATTCATACTATGCAATCCTCATAATAACTTCCTAGTTAATAAAGTTGCTGCAATCCATTGTCCTTTAGAGGTAGAATTAACTCAGAAAAGCTTCACAATTCTATTTCTCCTCTTCCTCCCTCCCAAAATGGGAGCTCTAGTCTATTTATCATAGGCTTAAAATTTATCGTAGAAAATAAAAATGAAGTTACAATTTGGCTTCCTCATTTTTTTTCTATTAAAAAAAAGATACTAGAGGCCAGGCACAGTGACTCACGCCTGTAACCCAGCACTTTGGGAGGCCAAGGTGGGTGGATCATTTGAGGTCAGAAGTTCAAGACCAACTTGGCCAACATGGTGAAACACTGTCTCTGCTAAAAATACAAAAATTAGCTGGGTATGGTGGCATGAGACAGAGTGAGACCCTGCCTCAAAAAAAAAAAAAAAACTAAACTCAAAGACTTGCTGTTAAAATTGTATAGATTGTACAGATTGCCCCCTCCTCCATTATTAAAATTCTTATATGTTTGTGTTTTAATGTTTTCTTGTCCTCCAATCTCTACCCTTCCATCCCCCAAATAGACTATGAGCTATTCGAGGGCAGGGAATATTTTGTTCTTTTTTGTCTTTTCAGCTCTTGTTCCAGTACCTGGCACATAATTAGACGGGCAGAACAGTGTTTCTGTTTGTTTGTTTTTTGAGATTGAGTCCTGCTCTGTCACCCAGACTGGAGTACAGTGGCACAATCTCGGCTCACTGCAACCTCCACCTCCTGGGTTCAAGCAATTCTCCTGCTTCAGCCTCCCGACTAGCTGGGATTACAGGTATGCACCATCACACCCTGCTAATTTTTTGTATTTTTAATAAAGACGGGGTTTCACCATGTTGGCCAGGATGGTTTTGAACTCCTGGCCCCAAGTGATCTGCCCACCTAGACCTCTTAAAGTGCTGGGATTACAGACGTGAGCCACTGCACCTGGCCAGAACAGTGTTTTTTGAATAATTAAACCACTAAGTGAACAAACGTCTCCTTAAATACCAGAAACTCCAACTTTCCAATTTTTCAGCAAGGTGTAGTTAGTGTATTTATAGACTTTCTAAGTGGAAGTGTTTTTAGTTTGCTCTGACTGTGGTTCATAGCATTTCTATTGATTCCCCTGTTCCTCAAACTGCCAGGGGAGATTGATATCACAGGTCCCTGTGTTCTTGACGCTGCAGTAGTTCTCTGGTGGAGCAGGGAGCAGTTTTGGTATCCCAGTACAGCTTTTGCATTTAATGATCTGGGACTACTAGATCTATGGCTCCCCACACCGTGTGGCTCTTAACAGGCGCCATGCTAGAGAGTGGCCATGCTGGCTATGATACCACTACTTACAGCGACCAGATCCCTTCCCCGACTTAGGTTCATATTAAGTTTAATGAGTCTCAAAGGTAGCCAGAGTGTAGAAAAGAAGTCTCAAAAGGGGTGTGTGTGTGTGTACACATGTGTGTATGTGTGTTTGTGTTTGAGCAAGGCAAAGACAGATCAATCTCCCAGTAGGGAAAACTATGAACTGAGCATAATAATAAATTTATTTTCATTACTTTTGATGAACAGTTTTCTGCATGATGTTTTCATTTACTTTAGAACAAGCACATGGTTTCCAGAGCAGCTGACAATATAGATTGAATTGGAAAAAATACATCTGTTGTTTCAATATTTTTAAAGTTAATGTTTCTAGTAATCAACTGCCCTTCAAGAGAAAATCTTGTAATTTTCAGGGTTTTGTTTTTAGGGAACTGGAACCAGAAGCCTCAATACAGAGTAAGTTTTGGCAAATCGAAAAAATTAACATTTTATATTTAGATTTTTTAATTTATAGTCTTAAACACATTTTTAAAAATCTTAACTCTCTTTACTCCATTGGTGGTTTGATGGTAGTAATAGCATTTGAAAAATTTAGTTCTCTCCAAGAGTCTTACGTTTTATTTCTTTGGAATTGCCTAAAGCATTGTTTTTCATAATTCACAGAGAATTGGCTTTCAGAGAATCATTCCATTTCCAAATTCCTTTGTAAATTCTTAGAAGGAAGTCTTTTAAAATATATTCATTTGTTCATTTATACATGTATTTGTTCATTAAACACTTATTGTGCACCTGGTTTATGATAGGTACTATGCCAGGAATTGGAGACAAAAAAATAAATGATGCTTTTTTGCCTAAGGGAAATACAAAACTTTAGGGCTATAGGATTTTAAGGTTATTTGATCCACCCTACTCATGAAGAGATGGAGAAACTGAGGTCCAGAGAGAGGTTATGTGATTTAAATTAGATTTAAATGAAGAACAGGTTTTTTAATTTGCAAAAGCAGTTTGCATTGAAATAGTTTTGAAGCACCAAGTACTTCTTTAACTTCTTTATGTTGAATTAAGAATTTTTTTAATGTTCTAAAATTATCGAATTAGGTCAGTACTCAATTTCCTGGGTCAGTGCCACAGTGGTGCCCTTTGTTCTTGGACCCTATCCAAGGTTCTGGCTTGGCAACTGAAAGATTCAATGAGCTGCTTTTGGCAATTAGTATAGGAGTTTTAATGTCTACGAACTAAATGTACTTTTGATGCCCATTCGCATAGGTATTGGGTCAGCGTTTTGTTACATAACATCATTATTTAACTCAAATTTCAATATTTTAAATTCTCTAACTATATTCTTGAAATTTAAAATTAAACAGTCAGTAGTTTCTAGTAATTTTAACCACAGAGAGTTACAAAGAGCTCTATCTTTGACTTCCTAATTAGTTCAAAAATAGATAAAATCTTGACTTATAATTTTAAAAAACAACTTTCATTTAATTAGATTTAGCATGAATATTCTGGCCCCTGCTGGGAACTCTAAGAACTACATCGCTTCTGCTGTCAATTTTTCTTTCTTTTTATTTATTTATTAATTATTATTATTTATTATACTTTAAGTTTTGGGGTATACATACAGATCAACCTGTAGAATCTGGCTGAAGAAAATATATAAGACATTACTATGATGAGGACCCAAAATCTGTGTTAAGTATTAGATATTTTTACATGATGCAATGAATTTAAATCCCCAGTGACACAAGGAATTTTTCTGGAAATGTAATTTTTTTTTAAATCTCCATTCAAACTCAGAGGAGAAATCTAATGGGAGGAACTGGTAAAATTCAAATACTTGATAAAGTATGGTATGGTAAGGACTCTTTACTTAGAATTTCATCAAATACTTATGAACACCCACTGTTTGTGGGTAAGCATTGAATATACAGTCATGCAATGCATAACAAATTCAACAGACCACATAGATGAGTGTGGTCACAGAAGATTATAATGGAGGTGAAATATTCCTATGGCTTAGTGATGTCTAGATGATCCCAAGTGTGTGTAAGCCTAGGCTAATGTGTGTGTTTGTGTCTTAGTGTTTAATTAAAACATTTAAAAATGTTTTCTAAAAATAAAAAAATTTAAAAATAGAAAATGCTTATAAAACAAAGATATAAATAAAGTAGGCTGAACATGGTGGCTCACACCTGTAATCCCAGTGCTTTGAGGGACCAAGGCAAGGAAGACTGCTTGAGGACAGGAGTTCAAGACCAGCTTGGGCAGTAAGGTGAGATCCCCCATCTCTAAAAAAAATAAAAGTGAAAAACTTAGCTTGGTGTGGTGGCACACACTTGTAGTTCTAGCTACTCATTTTTTATCTTTTATACCATATATTTACTGTACCTTTTCTAAGCTATATGTTTAGCTATCTAAATGTTATTGTGTTACTATTGCCTCCAGTATAATATAGTATAGTAACATGCAGTAGAGGTGTGTAGCCAATGAGCAATAGGCTATACTATGTAGCCTAGGTGTGCAGTAGATTATACCATCTAGGTTTGTGTAAGTATGTTCTATGGTGTTCACACAACAATGAAAATATGTTAAATATAATGTTCATACAATAATGAATTGTGTGCTTCATAAATATAAAATATGAAAATGTGTCAACATCTAATCATATCTAACAGTAGCATCTAACAATATTAATATCATTAATGTTAATTTGTATTATAAATCTTTGTAAAATTAAAAATTTCTAAATTAAACTTTTGTAAAGTGAAGGATAGGTTTATAATGTACACAAGAGGGAGATGTAGAATGGAATGATTAGGAAATTAGAAAGAAAAAAGTGGGAAAAGATGTACTAGACAAATGCTAACAAAAAAAAATGCTAGTCACAGGTATGAATTTAAAACAGAAAGTGTAAGACAAGACAAGGAAATTTTATGATGGTAGAGGAAACACTCCACAGAGAGGATATACCTTTCATAAATATTAAAGCATGGAACAATATCATAATAAAAATACATGAAGAAAAACTGCAGAACCGCAAGGAGAAAGGGAAGAAACAAAGCAGTAGTAGCAATGCAGCCATAAAAAAGAATGAAGTCATGTTCTTTGCTGTAATATGGATGCAGCTGGAGGCCATTATCCTAGCTAATTAATGCAAGAATATAAAAACAAATATTGCATGTTCTTACTTATAAGTGAGGGCTAAACGTTGTAGTCATGAACATAAAGATAGCGAAATAGACACTGGGGAGTACTGGAAGGAGGAAGCTGGGGAAAAGGGGCAAGGGTTGAAAAACTAGCTGTAGGGTACTAGGCTCACTACCTGGATGATGGGATCAATCATACCCCAAACCTCAGCATCACACAGTATACCCAGGTAACAAACCTGCATGTGTACCTCCTGAATCTAAAATAAAAGTTGAAATAAAAAAATACTACTATTAGTAGACTTTTAATTCACTTCATGGATCAAACAGTTGAAAGTTAGTAAGCATATAAAGTATTTGAACAATTAAGTCAATAAGGTTGAGACAAATGAAAATCAATCTTATTTTTAAAAGCTCATGAAACATTTACAAAATTGACAAATATTTTAATAAATTTCCCAAATTAGAAATAATCCGGATTATATTCTCTGATCACAGTATAATTAAACAAAAAAAATAGTCAAAATAAAAAACAAACATCTACTACTTGGGAATATAAAAGCTATTTAAAACAACCTTTGGTACAAAGAGGAAACAAAACTAATATCGCAGAATGTGTACAAAATGACAGCTAAAACATTACATACCAAAACTTATAGGAGACAACTCTTGTGTTTAGCAGACATTCATGGCTTCAAATATGTATTATTAAACAAGAAAGTGTGAAAATCACACATTCCTTAACTTAAAAAGTTGGAAAACAAACTATAAAATAGGCTACAAATTAAAGTGAAAGTTGAAACTAAAAAGAAATCATAAACTGAGTCAGAAACAGCAAAGTAATAGAATTGATAATACAAATTTATGACTTTTTTAAAGAGAAAAAATACACTAGCTTAAGTTATCAATATTTAGAATGCACAAATATTGTAAATTAGGAGAGAGAAAGATAAATGCTTTCCAGAGAGTAGAGAATTAAGGAATTAAAAGAGTATACTGCAGAAGTATTATGGAAATACATTTGAAGACCTGGAAGACCTGCATGAAATTGACATATACAGATTTTCCAGGAAAAAACACAACCAGGAAGAAAGTGGAATACTCTGAAAAGTACCAGTCTATAGATGATTCTTCCAAATCCTCAACGGACAGGTAATGTAGAACACTACTTTAAAGTAGTGTTTAGATATCAGCATTTTTTACAAAATAGAATACAGTGCATGCTCAGAGTAAAGGGCAAATAGAATTATGGGAAACTTTTTTATCAGTGTATATACCAAGTCTCCTTTTGAAGTTGCATTACTTACTGTGGGTCACAATCAAAATATTAATACTCTAAAAGTCACCCTTCTAGAATTAAAATGATTAAAGAATAAAAATAAATATAGAAATAAATTTGAAGACCTGTATGAAGCCCAGAAAAAAAAAATTTTAACTACCATACAATACTGAGTTCTATTCAAGAAGGATGTCTCTTTCCCTTTATTATTTGAGGTTTAATATTTTCTTTATATTATAGGACCAGTGGTTCTTTACCCTGGTTGTACATTACAATGTTAAAAAAAAATTGCAGATATTTAAGACTTGTTAAAAAAAAATTGCAGATATCGGCCAGGTGCGGTGGCTCACACCTGTAATCCCAGCACTTTGGGAGGCCCAGGCAGGTGGATCGCCTAAGGTCAGGAGTTCGAGACCAGCCTGGTTAACATGGCAAAACCCCATCTCTACTAAAAATACAAAAGTTAGATGGGTGTGGTGGCACATGCCTGTAGTCCCAGCTACTCAGGACACTGAGGCAGGAGAATCCCTTCAGCACAGGAACAGAAGGTTGCAGTGAGCTGAGATCGTGCCACTGCACTTAAGTCTGGGCAACAGAGCAAGACTCCATCTCAAAAAATAAAATAAATAAATAAATAAAAATTGCAGAATATCTAGGCTCCATCACCAAAGATTTGATTAGTCTGGTGTAGAACACAGGCATTGTGTATTAAGAGCTTAGCCCCAAATAAACCAAACCAAATTTAAAATGCCATTCTCTTTATTTTATAAATGCAATGTGCTTTCCAATTCAAATATCAATATTTTTAAATATAAATATTTCAGAATAGCTAGGTAAATCTTTATAAGGAAAAGAAATGAGAGGGAACTATCACTAATGGATATGAAAACATTTTAAGGTATAGTAATTTAAAATGCACAGTATTGAAAGAAGAATTGAAAAATAGAGAAAAAGAGTGAAAAAATAGACCCAATCACGCAGGAAAACTACAGAAGAGATAAAAGTGTCATTTTAAGTTAGGCCATTAAGTATATGGACTGTATAATAAATGGTATCGGGACAGAAAACTAGCCATGTGGATCCCTGGCCACTAGACCATAAGCTCCATGAAAGCAGTGGCAGTTTTATATTTATCAAAATTTAAATTTCAAAAATGAAACCAGAAGAGTAAGAGAAGAAAATGGGAGTATTATACACTCTGATGTAAACATTGGGGTCAAACATTCTAAGCATGTAAATGTGCAAGAATTTGTTTGAGGTTCTTTGCCATGATGAAATTTGAGATTAGCTAGGCACATTTGTCAATCTTTTCTACTGTAGGTTGGTAAATGTATTTAGATAAAAAATTTAAATTCCAACACTGTAAAGAAAACTTCAAAGTTACACACAATACAAAATATTTCCTAATTTTTCTTGTGATTATTTTTTGACCATACTTATTTAGAAGTATGATTAATTTCCAAATATTCAGGTATTTTCTAGATACATTTTTCTTACTGGTTTCTAACTTCTGTTGTAATCAGCGAATGTAGTAAGTATTGTTTAAATTCTTTTACATTTATTAAAAATGGTTTTATGGCCCACTTTATGTTCTATCTCGGTGAATGTTTTATGAACACTTGAAAATAATTTGTGTTCTGTTGTTATTGCATATATGATTCTTTAAATGCCAAGGCAGGTAGGTGTAAGGCTGGTTGCCTAGCGGAGAGCTCGGACACAGCCCCTCCCCTCGCGGGGAGCTCGGACACACCTCTTCCCCTCGCGGGGACCTCGGACACGCCCCCCTTCCTCCCGGGGAGCTCGGACACGCCTCCTTCCCTTGCCGGGAGCTCGGACACGCCTCCTTCCCTTGCCGGGAGCTCGGACACGCTTCCTTCCCTTGCCGGGAGCTCGGACACACCTCAGGACATACCTGATAGCATTTTGTCCCATCCAGGTCCCACTTCCTACCTACCATTTTGTCCTATCTGGGCCCCACTCCCTGCCATTTTGTTCCATTCGGGCCCCATTCCCCACCATTTTGTCTCACTCACCTTGGGCACAGCCAATCAAACGCCTCCACTCCCTATAAAACCCCCGTGCCTGAGGGGAGTCCGCGCGACTTCTCCGGCGCTTCCTGTTGGACTGCAGAACCTGATACAGGAGCCTTGGCCTCAGTTTCTTCATCTTACACTCGGCGAGAACAGACCTTACGGTAGGTTTGTTTAAGTTCTGTACAGCCTTACTTATTTTTTGTCTGCTTGTTCTATCAGTTACTAAGAGAAGAGTGTTAAAGTATCCAGCTATAATGATGAATCTGACTACTTGTCTTCATTTATCAGTTTTTAAATGTATTTTAAAGCTCTATAATTACATGGACACATATTTAGGATTGTTATGGTTTTGTGATGAATTAAATCAACTCTAATCATTATAAAAATCATTTTCTTTATCTCTGGCAATATCTCTTGTCCTGAAATCAGCTTTGTCTGACACTAATATAGTCACCAGCTTTCTTAGGATTAGTGGGTTTTTTTTTCTTTTCTTTTTTTATTGTACTTTAGGTTCTGGGGTACATGTGCAGGTCATGCAGGGTTGTTGCATAGGTGCATACATAACCAGGTGGTTTGCTGCCTCCATTCCCCCTTCATCTATATCTGGCATTTCTCCCCTTGTTATCCCTTCCCATCCTCTCCAACCCCTGCTATCCCTTCTCTAACCACCCCCCCACCAACTGTCCCCAGTGTGTGATGCTCCTCTCCCTGAGTCCATATGTTCTCATGGTTCAACACCTGCCTATGAGTGAGAACATACACTGTTTAGTTTTCTGTTCTTGTGTCAGTTTGCTGAGAATGATGGTTTCCAGATTCATCCAAGTCCCTACAAAGGACATGAACTCATTGTTTTTTATGCCTGCATAGTATTCCATGTGCCACATTTTCTTTGTCCAGTCTATCATTGATGGGCATTTGGGTTAGTGTTTTTATGTATATCTTTTCCCATCCACTCACTTTCAACATACCTGTATCTTTATTTTCAAGGTTTTTTTGGTAGACCACATGTAGTTGGATCTTGTTTTTTTGTTCAGTCTTATAATTTTTGCCTTTTGATTGGAGAGTTTAGATTATTTACATTTAATGTAATTTTCAATATGATTTGGTTTTAGTGTTAAATCTGTTCTTTGTTTCATTTTTCTTTTTCTACTTTCAGATCTTTTTTTTAGTGTTTCATTTTATTTCCACTATTGATTTACTCACTATGCCTGATTTTTTTTTTTTTTTTTTTTTTTTTTTTTTTTTTGAGACAGAGTTTCGCTCTTGTTACCCAGGCTGGAGTGCAATGGCGCGATCTCAGCTCACCGCAACCTCTGCCTCCTGGGTTCAGGGAATTGGCCTCAGCCTCCTGAGTAGCTGGGATTACAGGCATGCACCACCATGCCCAGCTAATTTTTTGTATTTTTAGTAGAGACAGGGTTTCACCTTGTTGACCAGGATGGTCTCTATCTCTTGACCTTGTGATCCACCTGCCTCAGCCTCCCAAAGTGCTGGGATTACGGGCATGAGCCACCGTGCGTGGCCCGTGCCTGGTATTTTTTATGTGGTTATTATAGAGTATATAATATGCATCTTTAATTTATCATAGTCTACCTTCAAATGATATTTTACAGCTTCATGTGTGATTTCCATCATACATTTTACCTTTACCTATGTTATAAATTCCCTAATACATTGTTGTTATTCTTGCCTTAAACAATTTTCTATAAAAAGCCTTAAGTATTTATGCATGTATCTATATTTTCCAGTGCTCTTCATTTCCTGTGCAGATAAGTGTTTCAACATAAACACTATTGACATTTTGGGCTGGATTATTCTTTATTGTGGGGAGATATGCTGTGTATTATAAGGTGTTTAGCAGCATTCCTGGCTCAACTTATTGGATGCCAGCAACAGCTCTCCTCATTTCATGCCCATTACAAATGTCTTCAAACATTGACAAATGTTTTCTGGGGGGCAAGCTGTCCCCAGTGGAGAACCACTGTTAAGATTGAAGTGTCTATATGATAAAATTTTCCTTAAGCCTGAAAGAAATCCTTTAGCATTTTTTTAATTTCAGGATTGTTGGGAACAAATCCTCTCAGCTTTTGTTTGTCTGAAGAAGACATTATTTCAATCTTATTTTGAGACATTTCACTGGAATTCTATATTGCCAGTATTTTTCTTAAAGCACTTTAAAGATGTTATTTGTATTTCAGATTACATTGTTTCTGACAGGAAATCAATATTACTTATCATTGTTCCTGTATATAGTGTGTCTTACTCTTTGGCTGCTTTTAAGATTTTCTCTTTATCAATAATTTTCAGCAGTATAATTTTATATGCCTTGATGTGATTTTCTCTGTGTTAATACTGCTTTGGATTCATTGAGCTTTCTGGATTTGGGGGTTTATAGTTTTCATTAAATTTGGAAAAAGTTCAGCCATTAATTCATATCTTTTTCTCCCCTCATCATTTTCTGGGACTCTAATGACACGTATTTGAATTAGACAACTTGATGCCCTACAAGTCACAGAGGCTATTGATAGCTTCCATTGCTATTTCTTCTGGTTTGGCTGGTTTTTTTTTTTCCTGCATTATCTAATTGTCTATTAATTTAATCAAGTGAATTTTCATTTCAGAAAATTTATGGTTCTATTTAATTTTTAATGTCTTTTATTTTTTCCTTATTATGCTCATGTTTTCTTTTAAGACCTTGAGCATATTTATAGTGGCTGTTTTAAAGTTCTTCTCTGCAAATTTCATTATCTATCTATCTATCTATCTATCTATCTATTTTTTTTAATTGAGACACAGTCTCACTCTGGAGTGCAGTAGTGTGACCTCTGCCTCTTGGGTTCAAGTGATTCTCCTGCCTCAGCCTCCTGAGTAGCTGGGTTTACCGGAGCCCACCACCACGCATGGCTAATTTTTTTGTGTTTTTAGTAGAGATGATGTTTTGCCATGTTGGCCATGCTAGTCTTGAACTCCTAGCCTCAAGCAGTCCGCCCGCCTTGACCTCCCAAAATGCTGAGATACAGGCATGAGCCACTGTGCCCAGCCATTAGCTATGTCTTATTTATTTATTTGTCTGTTTCTATTGTTTTTTCCCCATAGTGAGTCACATTTTCTGATTTGTAAGGAATTTTTTATTGAGTGCAAGGAATTGTAAACATTATGTTGTAGAATATCTGAATTTTGTTGTTTTCCTTTGAAGAGTGTTGAAGTTGGTTTAGACTAGTTAATTTACTTGTAGAACAAGTTAATGTTTTAAAGGCTGACTTTTAAGCTTGCTGGGGTTGGTCTACAGTGGCCTTTACTTTAGTATAGTCTGATTACTAATATATAACCTTTCTAGGGTTTCTTTAATGCCCTGGCCATTCAACTAGTCTTCCTACTCTGGCTGCTCAGAATTTAGAGCCCACTGTAAAATCAAATAAGTGTTCAGCTGTTGTTCCTAAGGAGTTCTTTGCCCGACTTAGGAAGTTTCTTTCATTCTATTCATTCTATTCAAGGGGACCTTTAGAGCCTTTCTTTCCATAGCTCCCTCCTCTCTGGCCCTTTGCCCCACAATACCCAATTTCCTCAGTGTTCCCAATTACTGATATGTTTCCTTGACTTAGCAAGATTACTGTACTCTTAGTTTTCTCTTCCCTGTACTGTGATCCAAAATCTGCCTCTAGGACAATTCTGTGCATCACATGATGTTTCCCTTCTCTTAGGAATTACAATCTTATGCTGCCAATGTCCAATTTCTGAAAAGATATTTCTTATATTTTATCCTATGTTCTAATTGTTTACAGCAGGAAGGTAAATATACTGCCTGGCAATTAAATGTGGCCTGAAATGAAGTCTCCTTAGAATACAAACATAGCAAAAGTGTGAAAACGAAGCACTTATGATAGGAAAAAAAGGCTTTCTTCTTACCACTAGCCCAGAACCTTTAAAAATAAAAAGATTAAGAACCCAATGGAAAAATGGCAAAATGAAATATATATTTCTGATAAACCTCTGAAAAGATGTTCAGCCTCACTCAGGATTAAATAAGAACAAAATTAAAAGATCAGTGAAATACCATTTCTCATTCAAGGTTAGAATAAGCATGAGAAAATAACCCCTTCTTTCCCTCTTGGTGGGAGAATAAATTTTACTTTTTATCCACTTTGCAGGACTAGCTTTTAAATTTTTAAATATGCTGTTGCATTTGACCCAGAAATTCTATCTTTAGGATTTTACCCTCTGATCAACTTGCATAAACTCTCAAAGATATTTGTAAAGTGTGTAATGTTTAAGGTTGGGAATAATCTACATGTGCAACTATTAGAAATTAAATAAATTACAGTGTCTCCAGCTAAATCTGTATGTGCTGACATAGAAAGATCAATATCAAATATAAGTAGAAAGGAAAATTTTAGAACAGAATCTATTTTATACTTATGAAAAACAGAAACATTTCATTTGTTATATGTATGCTTTTTTCATAGACGTTTCATCCAACTCTATGACCTATAATATTCATTGTTTGCTGATCTGCTCCAGACTCATATTCAACAGTCTATTTTACACCCCTTTTGGATAGTTAATAGGAATTTTCAACTTAACATGTCCACGGCAGAACTCTTAATTTATCAACACTACCCACCCCACCCAATCTTCTATATTTCAGTAAATGGCGCCACAGTTCAACCAGTTGCTTATGTCAAACATCTGAGAGTCAAGGAATTTTTTCTCACTAAACTTCCTGCTCACACCATTTAATGGAAAGAAAGGAATCAGAAAGCTAGAAGGTTAATAAAGTGTGGTCGAGTGTGGGCCACCAAACACACAAGTACCACAAGTAACTACCACTTTTTTAGCTGGCAATGAATTAGTCACTGTACCAGTCACTTTATATACATCTCATTTTATCCTCACAAAGCTCTGTAAGTGTTCTTTCTCTATTTTATATCTGAGTTAAAGATTTT
Source organism: Aotus nancymaae (assembly GCF_030222135.1). Lineage (NCBI taxonomy): Eukaryota > Metazoa > Chordata > Mammalia > Primates > Aotidae > Aotus > Aotus nancymaae. Next base: position 43,036,960 of record NW_026988419.1, on the reverse strand, counting down.
GGGCTGAGTGCAATGGCTCATGACTGTAATCCCAGCACTGTGGGAGGCTGAGGCGGACAGATCACCTGAGGTCAGGAGTTTGAGACCAGCCTGGCCAACTTGGCAAAACCCCGTCCCTACTAAAAATACAAAAATTAGCTGGGTGTGGTTGTGTGCACCTAAAATACCAACTACTTGGGAGGCTGAGGTAGGAGAATTGCTTGAACCTGGGAGTTGGAGGTTGCAGTGAGCCGAGATGGCACCACTGTACTCCAACCTGGGAGACAGAGCAAAATTCCACCTCAAAAAAAAAAAAAGATTTTGGGCAATAATGCTTTAGTGAAAAATGAGTGGGGTGTGTGTGTGTGTGAAAGAAAGGGAGAGATACAAATCTTCTCATCCTTCTCTTTCTTGTTGCAGCCTATTGAACCTGCCAACTAATGGTGACCAGGTGAAATAGATATCTGAGCACACCTGTTTGATTCCAAGGTAGGTGCTAGTGGAAACATATTAAGTATTTCCTGTGAGGTGTTGATTCTCACAGCTGGCCCGTGCAGATATTATAGAATTCATTGTTCCTCAGTTATACAGAAACTGTCTTTCTTCCTCAGTTATATAAAAATTAGCTGGCTTTATATCTATAAGGATGTAGTTTTTTTTTTTTTTAAAGAAAGAAAAAAAAAAGAATGAAGAAGAGGAGGAAAAAGGAAGAGAAAGAGAGGGAGAGAATGGGAGTATTGCTTTCTTGCCCAGGCTAGAATGGAATTTAGTAATGGGTATTGAAAACCTCTTTTATACTGATAATTATACTTAATGATGTAGTCAGGAAGGAATAAGGGAAGAAAATAAACAAACAGCCAACCAATATTTCATTTAAACCTATGAAATGCTATGCAATTACTGAGGAGTGATTTACTTCCAATTATGTAGTCACTTTTGGAATAGGTGTGAGGTGGTAATGTATGTTTTGTGTATTTGAAGTGGAGAGTTCTATAAATGTTTATTAAGTTTACTTGTTCCGGGTCTGAGTTCAAGTCCTGAATGTCCTTGTTAATTTTCCGTCTCGTTGATCTATCAAATCGTTAGCTCTTCTTGTTACATTGATCCTTTTGCCATTATGTAATGTCCTTCTTTGCCTCTTTTGATCTTTGTTGCTTTAAGGTCTACATTATCAGAGGCGAGAATTGCATCTCCTGCTTTTTGTTTATTTGTTTATTTTTACTCTCTGTTTGGTTGGTAAATCTTCCTCCTTCTCTTTGTTTTAAGTCTTTGTGTATTATTGCATGTAAGATGGGTCTGGATGCAGCGTACCGATGGGTTTTGGCTTTTTATCCAATTAGAATATATATAAGTTTAATACTGGCATTTGATGCTAGCTGGCTGTTTTGCCCATGAGTTGATGTAAATTTTTCATTGTGTTAATGTTCTTTGCTTTTTGATATATTTTTGGAAAGGCTGATATTGGTTGTTCCTTTATATGTATAGTGCTTCTTTCAGAAGCTCTTGTAAAGCAGGCCTGGTGGTGATGAAGTCTCTAAGTACTTGTTTGTTCACAAAATATTTAATTTTTCCTTCACTCATAAAGCTTAGTTTGGCTGGATAGGAAATTCTGGGTTGAAAGTTCTTTTCTTTAAGGATGTTAAATATTGGTCCCCACTCTTTTCTGGCTTGTAGGGTTTCTGCTGAGAGATCTGCTGTAAGTCTGATACATTTCCCTTTATGGGTAACCTGACCTTTCTCTCTGGCTGCCCTTAATATTTTCTCCTTCATTTCAACCCTAATAAATCTGGCGATTATGTGCCTTGGGGTTGGTCTTCTTGAAGAATATCTTTGTGGTGTTCTCTGTATTACCTGGAGTTGAATATTACCCTGCCTTGCTAGGTTGGGAAAGTTTTCCTGAATGATATCCTGAAGAGTATTTTCCAACTTGGATTCATTCTCTTTATCACATTCAGGTACACCTATCAACGTAAATTAGGTCTTTTCACATAGTCCCATATTTCCTGGAGACTGCTCATTCCTTTTCATCCTTTTTTCTCCAATCTTGTCTTCTCGTTTCATTTCACTGAGCTGGTCCTCGACTTCTGATATCGTTTCTTCTGCTTGAGCAATTCGACTGTTTAAACTTGTGCATACTTCGCGAAGTTCTCGTGTTGTGTTTTTCAGCTCCATCAATTCACTTATATTCCTCTCTAAATTGTCCATTCTAGTTAGCATTTCGTCAAACCTTTTTTCAAGGTTCTTAGTTTCTTTGCATTGGGTTAGAACAAGTTCTTTTAATTCACAGAAGTTTCTTATCACCCGCATTTTGAAACCTGCTTCTGTTATTGGAACACACTCGTTCTCCATTAAGCCTTGTTCCGTTACTGATGAGGAATTGCGATCCCCTGTAGAGGGAGAGGCATTCTGATTTTGAGTTTTCTCTGCCTTTTTACGCTGATTTCTTCCCTTCATTATATATTTATCCGTCTGTTGTCTTTGTAATTACCGACTTTCTAACTAGGTCTCTGAGCTGACGTCCAACTTGTTGATTCCCAGCGCCGAAATCTGAGCAATCCACTGTGCCAGCCAAAACAGCGGTGTTAAGATTGATGGTGCTTTTCTGCCTGGGAGTCTCCGGACTCTGCACCAAAAACTGCCACTCTAAGGCGCCAGCAAAACCGCCGTGCCGGCCACAAGAGTCGCTCTAGTGACCCGTGGGGCTCCTCCACTGGGAATCTCTTGGTCCATGAGCAACAAATATTTGTCTGAAAGTGTGGCGTCCTCTCGTTCCCTGCGCTTTCACTGGGAGCTAGGTGCCCGAGCTGCTAGTGATCAGCCATCTTGGATCATCTCGGATGTAGGTTTTAAAATAAATATATTCAATGTGATTTATTAGTTAGCAAAATTGCAAGAGTGTTTTAAAAATTAGTTTCATCATGTTTGTGCTATATACCATTCACACACAAAAAATTAATAAAGACACGATGCCCCTGATGACCTCATATTCCAGCAGGGGAGACAGACTTGTAAACAGATATGTTAACATAGAAGGTGGTAAGTGCTCTTCTAAAGACTGAGCAAAGTGCTGTCAGCGCAAAAGCACAGAGGATTCTGCTGGAAGGAGTCAGGAAGGTTTAATAGAATAGATGACATTTGAGCTGGATCTTGAAGGATGGACAGGAGTTTGCCAGGTGAATGAGGTGATTTCTATATAAAGTGCCTAGTACAGGGCAGGCACTTGGTAAGACCCAATAAATGTTAACATCTAGTTCCAGTCAAAGAAGTGTTCCAGGCAGAGGACGTAGGTCAGTTCAATTCAGGGAACATTTATTGAGTACTTTGTGTATGTCAGGCATTGTTCCAGGTTCTTTAGCCTTATATGCCAGGCACATCTTGTGAAAACAGAGAATTATACAAAGGTCTGGTGTAAGCCATATCCAGATCAACTATTTATAGATTTTGTTGTCAGAATGGAGCAGGGATGTTTTAACACTGCTGACACAATGCATCTTGATTATGAACCCCCACTACTACAGCACTGAAGCACTGAGATGTCAGTAGCTAATGACTGTACTAGATTCCATTTCATGAAGGCAGTGATGACAGTCTAGCCTGGCTTCCTCTTGTGTTCTGGGCCATTTTGATCTTTACTAGGGGGTCAGGTCCAGGCAACAGCTCTTCCTAACAACATGGTTGTAAAGGAAACTAAAACTATTTTACTCAAAAATATACTTTAAAAATATATATTGTAAGCTGGATACTAAGAGGATCTGAAGAAAGGAATAGTCCTGCAAGGTTGTCTTTTGTGGAGATTTATATTTGTCAAGAAAATGTGCATCAGTGAAATCAACAGCCATGCTTTCTCTGAGCTGGCCCCCATGCCCCCACCCCCTGCCACACCTTCCTCTCTGGATTAATCTAGGAAAGATTAACTCAACCACAATCTACCATCTATCTATTTCTTCTGAGGGCATCCCTGAGATTACCTGAGATACTTTCATCTGCATTACAAGATCCCCTTTAACCCATGCCTTTCGTCTTCTCTCCCTCCCATACCCTGAGACTCCATGCCCCGCAGAGCCCAGAGGAACTTAGTTCCAGGGCATTGTTTTTGGGACTGATTCTTTTCCCCTGAAAATTATTTACTCCCAACTCCCATCTTACCTCTTTCCATTGGAGCAAATATTTAAACATTAACCATCTTACCTTTCTTTGAGTTTTTCATATTTTGTATGACTCCTGTGCATACCTGTGCATGTTAGTCAATTTGTATGCCTTTTTTTCCTGTTACACTATTATAAGTTTGTTTTACAGACTTAAATTATTAGACCCTTAGGGGAAAATGTAAGCTCCCCTGTAACTGGAAGGGCGAGATGACTGCATTTCTCTTCAGCTCACTAACTCAGTAGGTCCACTTGCCCTCCCCTCCATAAGTCGGTTCATTATATCCAGCCACCAAATCTTGAAGCTTTTTTCTATGGTATAGTAGGTAAGAAATAAAAATGAAATCCTAGGCTAGGCACAGTGGCTCACGCCTATAATCCCAGCACTTTGGGAGGCCGAAGTGGGTGGATCACCTGAGGTCAGGAGTTCGAGACCAGCCTGACCAACATGGCGAAACCCCATCTCTACTAAAAAAATGCAAAATTAGCTGGGTGTGGTGGTGGGTGCCTGTAATCCCAGCTACTCGGGAGGGTGAGGCAGAATTCTTGAACCTGGGAGGCAGAGGTTGCCATGAGCTGAGATCATGCCATTGCACTTCAATCTGGGCAGCAAGAGTGAAACTCTGTCTCAAAAATAAATAAATAAATAAATAAATCCTAAGCACCCCCCACTCCACAACTGACTGAACAGAACCACCTCTTGGCCAAGGGGCCCCAGAGAAACTTTGAAAACTGAGTTCCCAGCCGTGATGGGATGAGCTTTCTCCCCAAGGGCTGAAAGGAAACCAGCTCTTTCAAAAGACCTACCACTGATACAGCTATACACCTGACATTGCTCCTCCTTTGTACCCAGTAAGAGACCACTGACTGTGGAGTGGTTCTGGTCAGTCTATGGAGAATGCACTGTGAGAGTTTTTGTGCTCTCTACTTTACCTTTTGACGCCAACGGGCTAAAAACTCCACCCTGCTATAATCCCAGCACTTTAGGAGGCGGATAGATCACGAGGTCAGGAGATCGAGACCATCCTGGTCAACATGGTGAAACCCTGTCTCTACTAAAAATACAAAAATTAGCTGGGCACGGTGGCGCACGCCTGTAGTCCCAGCTACTCGGGAGGCTGAGGCAGGAGAATTGCCTGAACCCAGGAGGCGGAGGTTGCGGTGAGCCGAGATTGCGCCACTGCACCCAGCCTGGGTAACAAGAGTGAAACTCCGTCTCAAAACAAACAAAACAAACAAACAAAACTCCACCCTGGATCATGCCGACAACAGCCATTTTTCTAACATGGGTCCCATGAAGAGGCATGAAGTTCATGTGAGCATCCATATGTTTCTCCTTTCATAAATATTCGTGACTTTTTAATAGCTTATTGAATATGCATATTTGGTCACCACATTCAGCATAAATTCCTCTCTTACTCTTCTGACCCTTGGAGTATCGAGTATCTGTCTCTGACTTCTGGCCAGAAGCTATACTTCCCAAACTGTCAGGATGGCCACTTGCAGGCTACAACCCTTAATGTGAAATAAAGCTCTCCTTCCCAAATTTGTGAATCTCATTGTTTTTCAGCTGATATAGGTAATAGTATAGAATAAATAGAATCAATGCTGTTACATACATTTATTACACTCAACACAGAACCTATACATGCCCACATCTAAAACAGAACATTTCTAAATGTAAGGAATATTCTATGACGGTTTTCAATGGTGGTTTTACTAGTACAGCTGGGTTACAAACAATATAGAAGTTATGTGCTAGATGTTTTACAAATCTCATTTCATTTAATTCTCATAGCAATTCTTTAAAATCAGAATTATTCTAACCACTATACAAATTAAGAAGCTAAGGCACAGAACTTTTAACTTATCAAAGAGTAAAAATGGTAGAAATGGGATTTGAAGCCAGGTATATCCAACTCTAAACATACTTTCTTTCTGTCATAGCGGTTTTCCAGTATTCATGCTGCCATTTATTGTGTTTCTACTATATTCCAAACACAATGTGAGATGCTCAAATACATTGTCCCTAATCCTTATAAAACTTGTTTAACACTTTTTAAGTTTTTTTAAATTGACAAGTAAAAATTGTATATATTTATGGTGGACAACATGATGTTTTGATATATGTATTCATTGTGGAATGGCTAAATCAGGCTATTTTACATATGTATTGTCTCACATAGTTATTTTTTGTGTGTGGTGAGAACATTTAAAATCTACTCTCTTGGCAGGGTGCAGTGGCACACACCTATAATCCCAGCACTTTGGAAGGCCAACGTGGGCAGATCACTTGAGTTCAGGAGTTTGAGACCAGCCTGGGCAATATGGCAAAACCTATTAAAAATACAAGGTGTCTGCCTGTAGTCCCAACTACTTGGGAGGCTGAGGTGGGAGGACTGATGCCTGGGAGGCGGAGGTTGCAGTGAGCCGAGATCTCGCTACTGCACTCCAGCCTGGGTAACAAGAGCGAAACTCCGTCTAAAAAAAAAAAAAAAAAAAAAAAAAAAACTACTCTTGTCAACCTAAAGGAAGAAGCTGAGGCTCAAGAGTTTACTTGAGCCAAGATGAGGACAGCTGCCCAGAAGACTCGGACCTTATAACCATATGTAAGAGTTCCATTTGACCTTTGTGAAAAGTAGGTTTTTAAAGGCAAAAAAGGGAGATGGTGGGCTGATACAAAGTTGTTTTTCAGGAATTCTCATTGTTTTACAGAAATGACATTGATTAGTGATTAATGTCATTTAGCTATACGTGGTTGAACTATGGGCCATGAGTTAAAAATCACGCAACGTTATTAGGTTAATTTATAGCCATTTGCAGCAACAGTCAGTCTAGAGTCCACAAGCAGCTTCAAGAGGTGATGAGCTCAAGGGAGGAAAATGAGATGTCACTGCTGCCTTACTCCCATTCCTCTTTTGGCCTGATAATTTAGAGGAGGCTCACATTCCTCAGAGGAGGTTTCTTTTCTTTCTCACTCTTAAAGCAATTAAATACCTTGCTTGTTGAAGTCACACAGCGAGCAGGTTATGGATCTTGGCTTCAAGCCTAGGTCTGAAACTCAGAAGCCTATTTTCTTTATAATATACTACAGCAAGGCTTCTCAACCTTGGGCATACATTAGAGTCAAATGGGTAAATTTGCACAAAGCCCTAACCCCAGAGAGTCTAATTTAATTGGTTTGGAGTAGAGCTCATGTAAATTTTTTTTTTGAGACAGAGTCTAGCTCTGTTGCCCAAGCTAGAGTGCAGTGGCATGATCTCTACTCACTGCAACCTTCACCTCCCAGGCTGAAGGAATTCTCCTGCCTCAGTTTCCCATATACCTGGGATTATAGGCACCTACCACCATGCCCAGATAATTGTTGTATTTTTAGTAGAGACAGGGTTTTACCATATTGGCCAGGCTGGTCTCGAACTCCTGATCTCAAATGATCTACCCACCTCAGCCTCCCAAAGTGTTGGGATTACAGACTTGAGCCACCAGGCCTGGTCAGAGCTCTGGTAATTTTAAAGCTTCCAGGTGATTTTGATATGCTGGCTGGTTTGAGACCATTGATGGAAAGTATAGTTTATCTATCATGATAAGGGGATGGAAAATGCCCATTATTGACTACTTTGGTGAGACTCTGTTATATAATTCTTTAATGTATTCATGTAGTCAAAAAACAAAATTTGTTTAATCAGATTACAGTCTACAGAGTAAACAACTAAGATTCAGTCATTTAATTAACTGACATCCGCTCTTCTAACCCACTTGTTGACTATTTTTAAGGTGATTATATTTTCCCATAAAGTACTGAAAGACATAAAGGAAGGGACATGGGAGTAAGATAAACCTAACTTTGAACCTTGGCTTTGATATTTTCTTGCTAAATGGACTTTGACAACTTACTTAACATTCTGTAAAATATTGATTATGAAAGAGGTAAAAGGTGTTCTTGAAAAGGGTTTTATCTGGGGACAAACAGAGTGAATGCTGCCTCTGGTGGCCTCATGTTGGGGGTCAGATGCATATAATGGATTGAAAAGGCCATGGGAAAACTCTTCTAGTTTTCCTAGTTGGCCTAGCTGTAAAGCCCATCTTCTACTTTCTACCCCTGCCAAACATTTCCCAAGCCACCTTTCTCTTTACACTTAGTCACGGTGATTCCTTCATTGCCAGCCCACATGGCATTATTGGGAAGTGGCCAAAAGAGGAGGACTCCCTTTTAACCATAGATGCCAGGATAGGGAATGTATGCTTGGGTGGGGGGGAAAATGAAAAGGACATTTTCAATATCAGATTAAATTAGATATGAAATATATTTTACTATGGGAACAATGGATGGTAATTAGGTCTCCTGGTTGTTCAATTAAAACCTATTCATAATTTTGCCAGATATTTACAATATTTTATATGCAAATAACAGTGTATTTCAGTAACCTTTTGGGTTAAATAGGCTTTGAAGAATTAGTGTGGAAGCTTAACAGTCATTTATAACACCGCTTCTTTGAGAAATACAAGATCAGTACTTGGGACTCCAAGAAATAGTTTCTCTTGTCTCTAACTCAGCTTAACAAATAGTGTTCACTGATCATCTAGTGAAGAGGGAATGAGGCAGCTGAAAGAGTCCTGTTTACTCTCTGACGTTTAGCAGAACTCTTTTAGCTACTGATTATAAGATTACAATGTACTTGAGGCTATGGACCATTTCTTTCCTTCGTTTGTGTTCCCCTGAAGAATTTGTCACATAGTATGAGCACACCGTAGATGTTAACATATACATAGATTAGATTTGGAATCAGTAATTACCTCACTGTCAATGGAAAATTGGACACTCATAATCCATACCATGCAGTGACAAAACATTTCTTAAATGATCAGCTTTTATTGCTGGTAACCAGGTGCCTTTCAGCAGCAAGGCTCAAGAGATGAAGTGACTGGCGCAATAAAATATTATTGTGGAAATTATGAGCATGAGGGCTGTGGGAAAGGTTCTGATCGCACTGGAAACTACCTAAAAGGATGTCTTCTTTCTTGTACTAATGGGGCTGGAATATCCAAAAAACAAACCTAAATTTGCTTCTACAGCTTTCAGCATTATTCTTTCTAGGCATAGATTAGGAGAGTGGGATCTTGGGAATGGAGATATTTGGGTAGGTTCTAATGAATCCAACTACAAGTCCTTCACTTGTGTTTCCCTTTCTCCAAAGCAATCTATCACATAATATAAGCACATTGTGCCTGTTAACATAACATTGATTAGACTTGAAATCAGTAATGACCTCACTATCAATGGAAAATAGAATACTGATAATTTATACAATGTAATGACAAAACGTTCCTTAAAATATCACCTATCGTTGCCTGAATTAACAAGCTCCACTGAATCTTAGTTGTTAGTTGGAGCTGTCCTCCTTTTCCATCTAATAACCTGTAGTAATTTCACCTGAGGTGGTTTATTTGCAGGAAGATGACGAATCTTCTTAGTGTGGATTACCACTACTTATCACTTCCAGACCCTGACCTGTTTCATAATTAGGTTCAAATCCTGGAAGACTTCAGGGAAAATGAGAAAAGAGAAAAATTAGAAAAGATGCATGATGGTTCAGTCTATACAATTTATAAGGCCATAGTTGGTATTTGTAACTCCTTTTTCCACTCCTCTTCCCGTGCTCCCTTTGTTCAGTTATCATTTTAGCTAGATGTGATTATTTATCAGTCAGAGTGACCTAAACCTTCATTTCTGAACTATCTGAACCATTGTGGTTCTTGCTTGGCTTGGTTTGCTCTAATCTTATAACTTTTACCAGGGAGTTGCTCAGATATGGATATGAAAGGAGTTGCTCAGAGAATCTCTTGCCTTTGAAACACAGTCTTCCCTCCCTCTGTTTTGTTGTACCAACCCTTTTCCCACTTTATGATTAGGATTAATTGTCCCAGTGAATACAGTAATCCCTTTCTTTCCTTGTTGATTCAGTGCGTTGAAGACCTCAAAGTGGCTGATATGGCAGTCTTAGCTTCCATTCAAAGGAACCCTTCTAGTGTTTCCTGGAAAAAGTATTCCTTCCATGGAAACTAACAGCACAACATTGTGAGGTTGGAAACAAAAGTTATGTGAGTAGGTCATCAGGATAATAATGGTACCACCGATACTTTTACACGTTAGTTTTGGATCTAAGTATTCTGGCTGTGGAAGAATAGCATATTAGTTACAGGCTTGGGGAATGTACTATAACTTGTAGGACAGCTCCCTAGTCTTACAAGTGGCAACATAATTTGACAATAGATTATTCTACCATTTAATTAAGTCAACTTCTTCCAATGGGCATGAAACCATTTCTTCAACTCAGATTCCTTAAATCTGAGTGAGTGAGACTAGCCAGATAATAATGGGAGAAAGGAAGCCTATGTTCTTAGCCCACATAATCAACATGCCTGTTGCTAGGGCCACAATGTTCATGGGCCCATTGTACAAGCGCCAGGGTAGCTAGGGTAACTGGCATCCACAGGATTGGCCGTATGCTTTAGTTGATTACTGAGAATCTCTTTTACAGTGGATGCCTTTTAGTAGGCATTAGCCTGGGACGCAGATATTCTCACTCTGCTTACTCTGAGAGGCCCGTCCTAAAACTCTTCCTCAGGCCTCCCTTTAACCATTCCTCCAAATCTGTTTTTCAACTTGCTTGGCCAAAGTGCCACTTGCCCATGAATCAGCGTTGATCTCTACTTCTCTCTCTCTTCCAGTCAGGTTTTGAATCATACATCCTGAAGCCTTCCACCCCAAGGTCTTTCTACCTTGCTCAGGGACCATCCTCAGGGCAGGCCCTATAATGTTCCCAATTGGTCATGAAACCAGTGAACCTCTATAACCTCTCTGGTCAGAATGGGACAATCTTCTATCTTGGTCTTTTTACGTATAAGTTTCTCCCTCCTTCTCCAGGCTCCTACCATAATCTTTTCTATAAAAGATAAGAAACATTTTTAAAACTTCAGATAGCCCAAGTTTTACCCATTCAAAAAAATTCCAGACACACACACACACACATACACACACACACACACACACACACACACACACACACACACAAAAGAACCTGGCTATCTGCTTGAATAATTGGAGAGAAAAAAATTACAGATATCCTCCCTGAAACACCGTGAAGTCAGTATAGCTGATATTATTATACCTATTTTAAAGATGGCAGAAAGGAAATGTGGAAGGAGTAAAGTGACTTTGCCAAAGCTTCCATAACTACCTAAGAATATGAGCAGGAACCAGGATTATGCCAAAGCTTCCATAACTACCTAAGAATATGAACAGGAACCAGGATTATGCCTTCTGGTACAGGAAGAGGAGAGTGAATGCACAAAACCCCATGAACATGATATGTCTGGGGACCTCTGACTTAAGGAGTGGAGACAGAGAAGTGTTGATTGGTGGAAGTAAAATGAAGATGCAAAGAACACTTATGAATGGGTGATCCCAGAGCACCAAATAGAGGGTAAGAATCAGGGTCAAGCCTTGCAGAAAATCTCAGTGTAAGGTCCTTTACCATCATTCCCTTTTTGTCCTTTTGCTTAGTACATGTTTTAGAGGCAAAGAATGGGAAAGGATGTAAAAAGAATATCCAAATAAATACTTCAAAAATATTAAAATAGAGATGCAGAACATAGGTAACCTAGTGAAGGACAGAATTATTTAACATTCCAAAAATAAATTTGAGTCAGATACAAAGTTGTATAAACTCATAAAGGCCAAAGGAAAAAAAATGTGTCATATTAATATCAATTAGAAATTCTCTTTTCAGCAAAATTGAGTTTTAGTTAACCAGATCAAGTGACTATTTTAAAATCAGTGTAAGAGATTTTTCCTGGACATCTCATTTGTGTGTTACAGATACTTTTCTTTGTTGTGATCGAAAACTCTCCTGATGGAAACAGGCCCAAGAATTGAGCAAACATCTTTGCATTCTGGTAATCCCAGCTGTGTGACCTAAGGCATTTAACCTCTCTGGGCCAAAGGCCTGTTTCATCAATTACGATGTAAGGAGTTTATGCTAAATGTCCTCTAAGCGCTCTCCCAACTCTCAAATTCAGTTTTTCTAGGAAACTTTTAGTTATTCTCATAGAAACCCTGACTTAGATTTTTAGTTGAAAAATTAAAAGATAGGCTCCAGCAGGGGTCACTATAGCCACGTCGAGCTTTGAGTCCAGTGCTCTTTCATGCTGTAGTTGTGTGCACATCACAGCTGCCCTTTATTTGTCTTGATTTTCCATTTGAGACTACATAGACTCTCTTTGTACCTAAATGTAATCAGAATCAATCTTCAAATGTACTCAGAAAATCCATTTCAATGGGGTTTTTTGTCGTTTTTGTTCTCTGATTCTATTTATTTATTTATTTTCACTCTGAAATTGGAGATCATTTACCTCCTTTGACTCTGGGGTCCTTGAGAAAGAAGTATTTTACTTGATTAGCTATGTTCAATTTTTTACCTGTGAAAACTGTGACGAGTAAGTATATTTCTTTAAATATATGAGATTACATTAAAACAAAACACAAAATTCAGTCCTATCCTAAACGATTTTAAAAATTCTGTGTACACCTAAAAAATGGATTCAGGTCCTTTAGAACCCCTTCTTGAAAATTCTAGAATTCTTTCAATTGATTCTACTCCGCAATAGTTAACTTGCTATGTACATGAAGCTAGAGTAGACTAGTTCATGTATCCAAGGGCAGGGTAAGGATTTCAATGCCAGTTCTAATTTCAATGTTATATGTTTTGCCCTAAAAACTAGTGACTGCACATACAGTGTAGAGAGTTTAAGGATCTCTGTTGGTGCTCAAAGGTAGACATTCAACATACTGTTACTCGCAGAAAGCCATGGGACTCCCCAGAGTCCTAAGTTTTAAGAGTAAGTTTTAGTCTTATGTTGTAAGTCTTAGGACTCTTTAGAACTATGATTCAATTTAGGACTACTTTAAAGGGATTCAGTCTGCCCCAAATGCTCTCCACAAATTCCATATACTATGCAAAACCTAACACTGGTTCAATTGTTAACTTGAGAAAGGAGAGTTAACTTCTTACACCATGAAGAGTAGTGTTTCTAGTCCTTTGGCCTGGTATATATGCCCCTTTCCCCAAATGACACTAGAGTAGCTCTTTGTAGGTGTATGGTGTGCAAATGTAATCTCATTGTCCCTTTTTCCTCCTTAGAAATACCTGCCTGCTCCTTTAGGAGAGATTAATATTACCCTTTTCAATTGCAGCACTAGCTGCTGCTGCTGCTGCTGCTGCCATTTCCAATCTGGCAGGTAGTTGGGTTTATTTCCAGTTGTTAACAAGTGAGGAAAGCCTTCTATACACTCCTTTCACAGTAAGTGGGAGATGGCCTGATGACAAATACAGTGAAAGCGATGGTGTATGACTGCTGAGACTAGATCATAAAGGGCATTGCAGCTTCTGCCTTGGTCTCTTGGATTTCTCACTGAGAACCAGCTGCCATGCTTCAAGCAGTGCCATGGAGAAAGTCTGAGGCCTCCTGTCAATAGCCAGCACCAATTTGCCAGGCACATTAGTGAGATACCTTCAAAGCAGATTCTTCCCAAGTGGACTGAGTCTCCTCTCCTCTCCAGACTTCTTCAGAGCAGTCTTTTTTCTACTTATGTGTAGCCTCAAACAACCACCTCAGCCTTGATTTTATATAACCAAGATATCTGCCATAGCTAACCAATCAAGTGTCTTTGAGTCCTAGCCTGCAAAAGGTTTGTATCCCTTGTCCAATCATGTGTGCAGGATGGAGGTACACAGTTCAGACAAGGCTCTGATAAAAGGCAGAAGGTGGCTGCCAGTGAAAAGTGTGTGGGCTGAACAGATGCTTCAAACTGTTTCTACCAATGTCCCATCCTGCTTCTCCCTTACCACTAGTACTTTCTTATCATGGTACTTATACTTAGCACACTGTAGTCTAATTGCCTGCTTATGTTTTAATATCTACTCTATTCTATAGGCTTCTGAAGGGCCTATAGAATAAAATCTGTCCAATGCCAGCTATATCCTGGCATCTAGCACAATACCTGGCACATAGTAGGTATAACATAAATTTTTGTTGTAGTAAATGAACAGCTTTGTTTCGAATGTGTAATCCTTATAAAAAGACTTTGATATTTTTACTGTATAGTTGCTAACACATTAATAGAAGAACCATCCACACAATTTGAGAACTAAATTTTACTGTTTAACAATTGACACTTCGCTTAATATTTCTGAGAATGGGAAATGCCAATACATTTCAACAATATATTGCCTTTAAAAAGAAACTTTTAAATGCCATGTAAATCAGATAACTTGTCAGCATGTCAGTGGTACGTGTCTACGTTCAGGGACTGAAACAGAAACTCATTTTAAATTTAATTCTAAAAGCCTGAAAAAATATTATTACAGAAATTTCGAGTTTGACACATACGAATTTATTTCAGAAAGTCTGCTATCTCACAGGTTTTCTAACACTAAGATACTTTGATAATAATTCAAAGGAATTTATTCAAGGTGTACTAAAATATGCTGCAAGAGTGAAATACTTTTGTAAGTAAAAAGCTTTCCTATGTTTCTTAAAGTAAAAGAGAATTTATTTGCATCAAACTAGTAGAGTTCATCCTCTTTTATTAAAAACACACACACAAGTAGCCCAGTAGAACCATTTTAGGAACTGAAGAAGCCATATAATTTACTTTATTGATTACAAAGCCTAATTGATTGTGTAAATTAGGTCTTAAATTTCTGGAGGCCAAATTTGGATCTTGAGTTTGCACCAGAATATCCCTGTGATCTCTTTCAACTACAAAATTTTAGGATTCTAATTATAAACAAACACGCAATATATATATGTGCTTAAAATTCTTGGTTTCTAAAATAGTTTTTAATACTTGAATTATTATGATTACAAAGTAATACATATTCATCACAGAAAATTTATAAAATATGGAAAACACAAAGCCAAAACTAAAAATCACTCATAATTCCTTTATTCAGGAATAATTAACATTAATATTTTTGTTTACTCAATAAATGAACTGAAATTGGCTGACTACAATATCTTCCTCAGAAATTAGATATTTTTACACATTATTTTTTAATGACTGTATTGTCATTAAACATGACTATACGATATTGTATTATGTTGTTAATATATGACAATTTATTTCATCAATATCCTACAGTAGGACACTTAGATTATTTCACATTTTTGTTATAATAATATTAAAATGCATCCTTGTTGGCAAATCTTTTTGTAAATACAGGCGTGGAGGCTAAAGCAACTTTATCTCGGATGCTAATCTGCCATGTTGACTTCTGATTAACTCTAGTTCCAAGAAAACCTCTAAGATTTCTAGTTGATTGATTGTTCCTTGTGTAAGAGCATGCGTAAATCCTGCCCTTAGGTCAAAACAACCTTGATATTATCACACACCAATTGTCCTACACTTCCTTTCTGAATCACACATATATATTTCCTTGTGTTCTATAAGTCCTGGGTCTCAGGGGTAAGGGAAGAGGGAATCCACCATTTTGTCTTGCCACTCCCAAGACACAAGTATGGCTTCTGTTCCTAAGTCCCTATCAAATGTTTCTTTCTGAGAAAACTGTATGTCAGCCTCTTTCTTTGGTCTCTCCACTTACTTGGACTTTTTGGGGTGAGTTTGCATAGACCTGCCCACCTCAGAACAACATGTATATGTATTATTTAAAAACATAAGTATTTTTAATACATATATTTTTAAGAATCTGAGTCAGTTTTTCAAATTATCATTCAGAAAAATGTATTGATTTAGATGTTTAACAGAAGTATTCAGAAGTGCCTATTTCCCCCAAATCCTTGCCAATCTAGAATAATAGCCTTTTAAGAAATCATTGTCTGTCTGATCTATAAAAAATATTATTTCCTTGCTGTGAGGATAATTTTGTAGCTGATAAAAGGAGAGGACTAGGTATTAAAACCAGAGTTCTATTGACTAATTCTAAATTCTATGATGAGTTTTACTTATAGTGAGCCTATTGCTAGAAGCGGAGGAAAAGGAAAGTACTAGAAATAGTGTGTTGTAAATTTTTCTTTTTTAGGAATGTGATAATTTGTATTCATGAATATGATTCTTTTCTGGACCACACATCTGAAGAAACTTCAAACCATATATAGAAAGTATATAGTTAGTATTGATATAAGTATCAGGGCAATAGATGAATGTTTACAGTTTAAAAAGTAATTAAATACCAAACTAAAATAGCAATGTATAGGACAAGAATCAGAAAATAAACATTATTGGATGACTTATAGCAGAAGTAAAGGAAAATAGAGTTTTGTTTAAGGTTATAGAAATAAAGATTTGTACTCTTGATCTGATAAAATTTTAAACTATTGCTTCTAATAGGATAATGTTTTGCTTTCATATCTCCCCTTCATCCATAATTTTATTTCATTTTGGATTATTTTCATGTATGTGATCTCTTCATTTTCATTCAGTCTTTTGAGAATATGACTTCTGCAATATCAAGGTCAAATTTGCCCCTGTGTGTAATTGTTGAAAGATAGTTAATAGATTCCAAACGCAGCTGACGGTATATTTTCACTTTGGGAATTTCTTGCCTTGGTAGCTTGACTATAGTCAGGAAGGTAGAAACATGGTTAGCAGCAGTCAGAGATGAAAGCAGTCTCTTCACCCAGTCACCTCCAACTTGGGCCAAGAAGGGCTTACCCTCTTTTTGTCCTCATCTGTCTTGTGACCAAGCACATGGTGCTGTTACAAAAGCAGCAGCTCTTTTATTAAGGACCAGAGTCTTGCTTTTTCTAAGGCTCCACACCCCTGCAAGAGTGTGTATCCTTTCCTCAGCAACAGAGAGTAAGCTCCTAGGTTGCTTTAGTTTGACCTCCCACTGTGTGGGAAAAGGTTTGGTAAATATGAGTCTTGTGGCTGGAAAGTAAGATGAGTAAGCTTGAGCAACAGGAAAGTATATCTCTATCTGTAGGTATATTCTAGGACATCATTTTCAGAGAAATAATATTTTTAAGGGTTTTTAAAAGGGGAAAACATGCTGTTTAAAGCATTTCCCTAGTGTCTTCCGTGTGCCAGAAGTTTTGTGTATTATTGCTGATCTTTTCAGCAATCCTATGAGGCTGATACTGTTAGTGCCATTTTGTAGATAAGAAAACTGAGCTTCTGAATAGTTAAATCATTAGCTTAAAGTCACAGAGCTAAAAAATATCATGATTGAAACCCGAGCCTGTCTTACTGCAAAATTCCTCATTTTTTTTCCATGCAGCTTAAGTTTTGTTTTAAAAAGGGCAGGGGGAGTGGAGTTGTAAGTTTGCAAGTGTTTATTCTTATATTTCTATTTAGATATACAATATTGCTTGATTTTTAATTTTGAACCATGTTTTTCAGCAATCAAAGGATTTATTACAGGATGCTTTCCTGCCAGCAAAGTCTATTGAGCTGAATCACAAACACTGCCTTGCCTTCTGTCACTATTCATAATTTATAGATTGTTGGTTCCTTATTAGCATTATATCCAAGTTATGTATTTTGAATGATCCTTTCAAGGCTTTTGCAAGGATAATAGGGGAGAGATCAGGCCAGGCATTTTATAGATAACTTTAAGTAGGAAACAAATGATTACTTTATCTGAATATGGATCATTCCCATTCTGCTGGCTCAAGAAAAACAGTATTCAAAGAAAGTGAGGGATAAGTTGAAAGAGTAAATGACCAGGACAATGATCCATGAAAGGCACTAAATATAATTGCTGTAAATCACAGAAACTGAAAAATATCTTTGGCAATATCAGTGCAATGGAGTGAATGTTTATGTCCCTCCCAAAATTCATATGTCAAAATCCAAATCCCTGGTGTGATGCTATTTGAAGGAGGGAACTTTGGGAGGTGATTAGGCTGTGAGAGTGACCTCGTGCAGGGGATTAGTGCCCTTACGATGGATACCACAGAGAGCTGTCTTGTTTCTTTCTACCTTATGTGAACAAAACGAGAAGACAGCAGTCTGCAACCTGGAAGAGGACCCTCACCAGAACCTGACCATTGCACTATGTTTTGGACTTCCAGGCTCCATAACTGTGAGAAATAAATTTCTGTTGTTTATCAGCCACCCAATCTATGGTACTTTGTTACAGCAGCCCAAATGGACTGACACAATCAGAAACAAATATGTTGGAAACTCAGGATTCAATCAGAGGGCAGAGTAGGTGTATATATTTCTATATTGTATTGTATTGTTGTATTGTGTTATATATGATAGACACAAAGGAATTTATCATAAGAATTTGACCTTATGTAACTGGGGGGTCTCCGTAAGGCTGCTGTCTTCACATCTGATGATGGAACTTGTAAGTCTACAAGGCAGGCAGTTGTGAAGGAAAGATAGGTGTAAAGAAGGGGAGAGAAAGAACAAGCTGAACCCCACAAGCATAAATAAGATGGAGCCCACAAGACAGACTGAAACCACATCAGTTCTTGTCTTAGACCTCAGTGATATGGGTAGCCTATGGAAGCTGGGCTTTTCTTCTTGGAGCTAAACACCCATCCTGGTCTCAGGAGTCAAAGAAACTAAAGAAGTATCTAGAAAAAGGTGAAGCAGTTTTGGTAGTGTCCACAGCCTCTGATACTTCCTAGATAAGTGACAACATGGTTGGGCTGCAAAATGGCTGCTGCTTCCTGTCTGCCCTCCATGTCTCCCATGAAAGTCTCCTATGGCCCATCCTAACAAGAGAAACTTACAGAAAACATACGGGAAAAGGAAACTTAATTTAGTTCAGGCTAGCCATGTGGTACATTACAAAGTTACCACATTAAACAAAAAGATTATTATGTGTGTAGCACTATAATAAAATAAACAAAATGCTTTTGGCCAAAATAGAGTGAAGTCTTCATGAGACAAATTCAGATGCCTTCTGACTAACATAGCACACAACCCTTCTTCTTAGGGGTCTTGCTGTCTCCCTGCACCTTTAGCAGGTATAAAGCTTAGGTCATATAGCCCTATTTCAGGGAGTTTGCTGCCTATCTGTATGTTGGTCCAGAGAACAAGGTGTTGGACATTTTTGCTGCTGTTAACTAATATTCATGCTATCAGTGCCTCTGCACTGATATTGCTTCCCTTTCTTATTCCCTGATAATTGGTGTTTTAGTCCACGTATGCTACTATTACAAAATATCACAGATTGGATCATTTTTTTTTTAAATATGTTTTCTCACAATTCTGGAGGCTGGGAAATCCAAGATCAAGGCACCAGTAGGAGTCAGTCCTTTCAAACTCTGCTGCAGCTGTGTATAATATCTAGTGAGGGTCTGTTCCATCAATGTCATCTTCTCATGGCATCCTCACATGGTGGAAAACAGAAAGGCAAAAGATAGCCCAACTCACTCCCTCAAGTCCCATCCATGAGGGTGGAGCCCTCCTGGTTCAGTCACTTCCTAAAGGCCCCACCTCTGAATACTGTTGCACTGGGGATTAAGTTTGAATGTGCCTTTTAGTGAGGGACACAAACATTCAAACCGGAGCAATTCCCTTCTCAAATTTCCGTGTCTCAAAACTTTATCTTTTTTTTTTTTTCCAACTTTTAAGTTCAGGGGTACATGTGCAGAATGTGCAGGGTTGTTACATAGGTAAATATGTGCCATGGTGGTTTTCTGCACAGATCATCCCATCACCTAGGTATTAAGCCCAGCATCCACTAGTTATTTTTCCTGATGCTCTCTCTCCCCCTAACCCCTATCCCAGCAGGCCCCAGTGTGTGTTGTTCCTCCATGTGTCTATGTGTTCTCATCATTGAGCTCCACTTATAAGTGAGAACATACGGTGTTTGTTTTTCTGTTCCTCCATTAGTTTGCTGGTAGCTGGTCTTGCCTAGATATTGATGACTGCTAACTGATCAGGGTGGTAGTTGCTAATGGTTGAGGTATCTGTGGCCATTTCTTAAAATAAGAAAACAATGAAGTTTGCCACATAGATTGACTTTTCCTTTCACAAAAGATTTCTCTGTAGCATGCAATGCTGTTTGATAGCATTTTACCCATAGAACTTCTTTCATTTTACCCTTAGAACTTCTTTCATTTTACCCATAGAACTTCTTCCAAAATTGGAGTCAGCCCTCTCAAACTCTGCTGCAGCTTTTTCAATTTTATGGAATATTCTAAATCCTTTCTTTTATTGGATTTAGAATTATTATTTCTATCTCAAGAAACCAGTTTCTTTTGCAAGGATGATAAGGGAGAGGTGTGGCCAGGCATTTTATAGATAACTTTCATTCGTAAGAAGGAAGTCCTTGCTGAGTGTGGTGGCTCATGCCTATAATCCCAGCACTTTAGTAGGCCAAGGTGGGAGGATCACTTGAGTCCAGGAATTACGACCAGCCTGAGCAACATAGTGAGACCTGGTCTGTACAAAAAAAAAAAAAGAAAGAAAGAAAAAGAAAAAAGAAAAGGAAAGATAAGATAGAAGCAGCAGTAAGTCCTTATCTCATGAGATTGCAGCAGCCCAGTCATATCTTCAGGCGATGGTTCTCTTGTTATTTCTACCACATCTGCAGTTACTTCCTTCAGTGAAGTCTTGAACCCCTCAAAGTCATTCATGGAGGTTTGAATCAACCTTTTCCAAACTCCTGTGAATGTTGAGAGTTTGATCGCCACCCATGAATTACTATTCTCCTTAATGGCATCTAGAATGGTGAATTCTTTCTACAAGATTTTCTGTTTGCTTTGCTTAGATTTATCAGAGGAATCACTATCTATGGCATCTGTAGCCTTGTAAAATGTATTTCTTAAATAATAGATTTGAAAGCCAAAATTCCTCTTTGGTCCATAAGCTACAGAATGGATGTTGTCTTCACAAGCATGAAAACAACATTAAGCTCCTTGTACACCTTCATTAAACTCCTTATATATCTGAAGATATATACCAATGCTCTGATCACCCAGGAGCAGTGCACCAATGGTGCATTGTCCATGACCAGTAATATATTGAAAGGAGTCTTTTTCTTTCTGAGAAGTAGGTCTCAACAGTAGACTTAAAATAGTCCATAAATAAGGGCTAGGCATGGTGGCTCACACCTATAATCCCAGCACTTTGGGAGGCTGAGGTGGGCAGATCACCTGAGGTTGGGAGTTCAAGACCAGACTGACCAACATGGAGAAACCCCGTCTCTACTAAAAATACAAAATTAGTTGGGCATGGTGGCACATGCCTATAATCCAAGTTATTTTGCAGGATACAGAGTCAACATATAAAAATTATAGCATTTCTATATACTAACAATGAGCTATCTTAAAAAAAATCTAGAAAACCAATTTATAATAGCTACCAAAAAAAGGAAAAAATTTAACTAAAGGAGTGAAAGATCTGTACATTGAAAGCTATAAAACATTTACAAAAATAAACTGAAGACAGAGAAAGATACCTTGTGTTCATGGATTATGAGAATTAATATTATTCAATGTCCATATTACAAAGTGATAACAAAATTTGAGACTGATTAGAAACTAAAGTATTAAGGGGATTCCAGGTGAAACAATTTCTGGCATGTAGTAGACATCCATATATTTATTTTGTGTCTTGTTTCTAAGGAACAAATAAATATATGGCTATCTACTACATGAAAACAAATAAATATATTGGTGTCTATTACGTGCCAGGAATTCTGAGGAAGGGATGGAGTGGCTAGAATCAGAAAGTTTGTTAGGCAGCTAAGGGGCTAATATTGAATTATCTTAATTCTAAATTTAAAAATGTTAGCTTTAACTATGAGAAAGAGAGTAATTGGTTGGGTTTTTTTGGCAAATAGAATAAAGTAAATACAGAAAAGTATTAGCAGATGGAATGGGTTAGTAGAAGAGAAAGCAAGAGGGATAAGAACCAAGATTTGACCATTAGATTTTGGAGAATATGTAGTGGGAAAAGCAATTATGACTCTAAGATTTTAAGTCTGAAGGACCAGCAATGTGCTTTTGGCAAAAATGGGAATATGGGAAAAGCTGCTTTGAGGAAAAGATACTTGCTTTTGAAAGTATTGAACATAGTACATCCAGTAAATGTGTTGATGTGGCAGAAGCACTTCATTCAGAACAGGGACTATCATACTTTTACCTTGTATGTTTTGTATTGTTGAGCACATTACTTTTAAAATTGCCACATTATGTCATCCATATCATCAATAAGGTAGGCAACCCCAGCTTTGCTTTAATCTAATAATGTCAATTTTGTGAAGAAAATGGTTGAGTCTATAAAAATTTGAATTTCAGATTTATGATAAGCAGTAAGAAAATATAAAACAAAGGAAAACTTTAAAATTCTGAAATGATTGTATCTTTGTTTCCTTTATGTATTTCAAATTCTCAAATTCTGTCTACCAAAATATTTTTTAAATGAATTTAAATTAAATAGTTTGCTGTATTGGCTTTTTGTGAACCAAAAAAAGAACTTGAAAGAGAATGAGTTTCAGCTCTATTATTTCATTATTCTGGTCCCTGGATAACATTTACACTCAGCCTGAAATAAATTAAGAACAAATGAAATATGTAGCTTTCAGACTTTTCTAAAGCACTCCTAGACCTAGAAGACAAAAGTCTTCATCTTTTTGTCCAGAAAATAGCCTAGCACAGTTTACTGTCCCTGAGACTATTAGTCATCATAATAATATTTACCAGCATCTTTTGCCTTTAAACTTCATAGGAGCAAAAAAACTGATTGGAGGGTGGCATGTGTGACATCATAATACTGATTATTGGGAGCAAATCTGGTGCTGCCTAGCAACCACTTCTAGGCAGAGTGGCTGGGAGCCAGTTGCTGTTATCTTTCAGGTGCTATCAGCCTATTTCTACATTCTTGATATCTGTTTTGGATTATTTGGATTCCAGCTATAAGGTACAGTTTTTCTTGGTGACCCTTAAGGCAGTACTAAATACTTTGCTTTTTACTGATTGACACACTAAACCCTTACTTTCTACTCATCTCTGAATGTAAAAAATATACAGCTTTTTTACTGTAATGGAATATATGTCTGAAGTTGGGTACTTTAATATTTTTAAAAACCATTGATGTCCATTATTTTTAGGCCTAAACTAGCACATTCTTAAGTGGTCTAGGACTGCACCCAGGTTTATACCTACTTCTGAGAGTGTAAGAAGTGGTATGAAACATGCTTCAGAAACTTCTAACTCATCTTTGATAAATCCATTCCTGGCCTTCTTGTTGTGGTTACTAGTTTCACCACTGATCATGATTTATTTTCTTGCCCCTGGCCCTTGCAGCAGGATAGAGCTAAGTTAACAGAAGTGAAACAGTAGATTTTTGAGTAACTAGAGGTTATGCCAGAACTTGGAGGGACAGATGGGCCATAGTAGTGGAGTTCAAGTCCCTCCAGGGAGAAGAGTCCTCAAAAAAATTGAAGGAGCATACAGTAAGTACTATAGCCTAATACTGCTTGAGTACTTCCTGATACTCCTAGGCATTCAGCTCCTCTAATTCTGTCCAAGCTTCTTGTTCACACAGTCACTATATATTTAAGTGTACACTTGTATTCATTCAACCATCCATTCATCCTTTTATCCCCACGGCTGCTGAGAAGTCTTATCCACTCTGCTTGCTCATTTTCATTCAGCTGTCCAGTCTCCCAACTCATTGCTATTTCTCTGCAAGCCCACTTCCTGTGTGTCCCAAGCCTTTTAACAGGGTGCTCCATCACATCTTTTAAAATTGAAACCCCAAGGACTTTACTTCATTTTCAGTTCCCTCCAACAGAGCCTGTTCTTTGTCTATACCTCATAAGCCAAAGCCAGGAGATAGGTTTTTATCATCTTTAGCTCCCTGTGCTACTTCCAGGCCATTTTATTGTTTTTTTTACTTTTACTATACTTTAAGTTCTTGGGTACATGTGCAGAATGTGCAGATTTGTTACATAGGTATACACATGCCATGGTGGTTTGCTGCACCTATCAACCCATCATCTACATTAAGTATTTCTCCTAATGCTATCCCTCCTCTCGCCCCCAACTTCTGACAGGCAGCAGTGTGTGATGTTCCCCTCCCTGTGTCCATGTGTTCTCATTGTTCAACTCCCACTTATGAGTGAGAACATGTGGTGTTCGGTTTTCTGTTCTTGTGTTAGTTTGTTGAGAATGATGGTTTCTAGCGTCATTCATGTCCCTGCAAAATACATGAACTCATCCTTTTTTATGGCTGCATAGTATTCCATGGTATGTATGTGCCACATTTTCTTTATCCAGTCTATCACTGATGGACATTTGGGTTGGTTCCAAGTCTTTGCTATCATGAACAGTGCCACAATAAACATATGTATGCATGTGTCTTTATAATAGAATTCTTTATAATCCTTTGGGTATACATCCAGTAATGGGATTGCTGGGTCAAATGGTATTTCTGGTTCTGGATCCTTGAGGAATCACCACCCTGACTTCCACAATGTTGAACTAATTTACACTCCCACCAACAGTGTAAAAGTGTTCCTATTTCTCTACATACTCTCCAGCATCTGTTGTTTCCTGACTTTTTAATGATTGCCATTCTAACTGGCATGAGATGGCATATCATTGTGGTTTTGATTTGCATTTATCTAATGATCAGTGATAATGAGCTTTTTTTTCATATGTTTGTTGGCTGCATAAATGTCTTTTTTTGAGAAGTATCTGTTCATATCCTTCACCCACTTTTTGATGAGGTTTTTTTTTTCTTGTAAATTTGTTTGCATTATCTGTAGATTCTGGATATTAGCCCTTTGCCAGATGAATAGACTGCAAAAATTTTCTCCCTTTCTGTAGGTTGCCTGTTCACTCTGATGATAGGGTTTTTTTTTTTTTTTTTGCTGTACAGAAGCTCTTTAGTTTAATTAGATCCCATTTGTCAATTTTGGCTTTTGTTGCCATTACTTTTGGTGTTTTAGTCATGAAGTCTTTGCCCATGCCTATGTCCTGAATGGTATTGCCTAGGTTTTCTTCTAGGGTTTTTATGGTTTTAGGTCTTACGTTTAAGTCTTTAATCCATCTTGAGTTAGTATTTGTATAAGGTATAAGGAAGGGGTCCAGTTTCTGCTAGCTAGTTTTCCCAACATCATTTATTTTCATGAGAAGCCTCTCTTCATTCGGTAGACAATATAGGACTTAAGAGCATAGGATTTGGATGTAGATCCTTATTTTGGGATGTTCAGCTTTCTGAGCCTCAATTTCCATGTCTGAAAAGAAGGATAAGAATATCATTTGGCAAAGTTGTTATGAGGATTAAATTTATACATTCTTTTCACAAGCCTTTGTGTATTACTATATATCAGGCACTTTTTAAAGTACTCAACAAAACAAATAATTCCTACTCTCATGAAGCTTGTAGTTTCGGGGAAGAATAAAGTCTTCTTTAAAAAAGTAAATACATAGCACAATGACAAGATCTGATATGAAAGAAAATGTAACAAGTGTTTAATTGGAAGTAAAATTTAGATGGTGGTGAGCTTGTTAAAAGAAAGGCTTGGTTAGGAGGTGATATTTAAAATTACAATAGAAGGATAAGTAGAATTCAGGCAAAGGAGCAAAGGATAGTGGGCATTACAGACATAAGGCAGCCTGGTACTTCCTAGAGACTGAGAGAAGGCCATTATGATGGGGGAGGTGTTACAGAGTGCAGTCAGAGATGTAGGCTTGAACAGAATTTGTGTGACCTGAATATGAAGGCTGTATTAGTCCATTCTCACACTGATCTGAAGAACTACGTGAGGCTGGGTAATTTATAAATCAAAGAGGTTTAATTGACTTGCAGTTCTGCAGAGCTAGGAGGCCTCAGGACACCTACAATCATGGTAGAAGGGGAAGCAAACACATCGTTCTTCACATGGCAGCAGCAAGGAGTAGTGCCAAGCAAAGAGGGAATCTCCCCTTAAAAAACCATCAGATCTCATGAGAACTCACTCACTGTCACTAAAACAGCAGCATAGGGGTAACCACCTCCATAATTCAGTTACCTCCCACAACATGTGGAGATTATGGGAACTACAATTCAAGATGACATTTGGGTGGAGACACAGCCAAACCATATCATTCTACCCCTTGCCCCTCCAAAATCTCATGTAGTCACATTCAAAACACACTCATGCCTTCCCAACAGTCCCCCCAATCTTAACTCAATCTGTCAACCCAAAAGTCCAAGTCCAAAGTCTCATCTGCAATAAGGAAAATCCCTTTCACCTCTGAGCCTGTAAAATCAAAAGCAAGATAGTTAGTTACTTCCTAGTTACTGTGGGGTACAGGCATTGGGTAAATACACCTATCCAAAATGGGAGAAATTGGCTAAAACAAAGGGGCTACAGACCCCATGCAAGTCTGAAATCCAGTGGAGCAGTCAAATCTTAAAGCCCTAAAATGATCTCCTTTGACTCCATGTCTCACATCCAGGTCACACTGATACAAGAGGTGGGTTCCCATGGTCTTGGGCAGCTCAGCCCCTGTAGCTTTGCAGAGTATAACCCCCTCCTGGCTGCTTTCATGGGCTGCTTTTGATTATCTGTAGCTTTTCCAGGTACACAGAGCAAGCTCTCTGTGGATCTACCATTTTGGGGTCTGGAGGACAGTGGTCATCTTTTCACAGCTCCACTATGCAATGCCCCAGTGGAGACTCAGTGTTGGGGCTCCCACCCCGCATTTCCCTTCTGCACTGCCCTACAGAGTTTCTCCACAAGGGCTCCATTCCTGCAGCACACTTCTGCCTGGACATCCAGGCATCTTCTGAATCTAGGTGGAGGTTCCCAAACCTCAATTCTTGACTTCTGTGCACCTATAGGCTCAACACTGTGGAAGTTTCAAAGGCTTGGAGCTTGTACTCATTGAAGCCATGACCCAAAATGTACCTTGGCCCCTTTTAGCCATGGCTGGGATGCAGGGCACCAAGTCCTGAATCTGCATACAACAGGGAGGCCCTGGACTCAGCCCATGAAACCATTTTTTCCTCCTAGGCTTCCAGGCCTGTGATGGGAGGGGCTGCTATGAAGGTCTTTGACATACCCTGGAGACATTTTCCCCATTGTCTTGGGGATTAACATTTGGCTCCTTCATTACTTATGCAAATTTCTGCAACAGGCTTAAATTTTTCACCAGAAAATGGGTTTTTCTTTTCTATCACATCGTCAGGCTGCAAATTTTCCAAACTTTCATCCTCTGCTTCCTTTTGAACACTTTGCCACTTAGAAATTTCTTCTGCCAGAATCTCCCACATTCAAAGTGCCGCAGATCTCAAGGGCAGGTGCAAAATGCCACCTGACTCTGCTGAAGCATAGCAAGTGTGACCTTTACTCCAATTCCCAACAAGTTTCTTATCTCCTTCTGAGACCACCTCAGCCTTGACTTCATTGTCCATATCACTGTCAGTATTTTGGTCAAAGCCATTCAACAAGTCTCTAGGAAGTTCCAAACATTCCCACATCTTCCTGTCTTCTAAGCCTTCCAAGTCTCTGGGAGGCCCCAAACTTTCCCATATTTTCCGGTCTTCTTTGGAGCCCTCCAAACTGTTCCAACCTCTGCCTCTTATACAATTTCAAAGTTACTTCCACATTTTTAGGTATTCTTATAGCAGCACGCCACTCTACTGGTACCAGTTTACTATATTAGTCCCTTCTCACACTGCCGTGAAGAAATACCTGAGACTGGGTAATTTATAAGGGAAAAAGGTTTAATTGACTCACAGTTCTGCAGGGCTGGGGAGGCCTCAGAAAATTTACAATCATGGTGGAAGGGGAAGCAAACACATTCTTCTTCATATGGTAGCAGAAAGGAGAAGTGCTGAACAAAGAGGGAAAAGCCCCTTGTAAAACCATAAGATCTTGTGAGAACTCACCCACTGTCAAGAGAATAGTTATGGGGATAACCACCCCCATGACTCATGACTCAGTTACCTGCCACGGGGTCTCTCCCATGACATGTAGGGATTATGGGAGCTATAATGCAAGATCACATTTGGATGGGGACACAGCCAAACCATATCAAAGACCATATTAAGGAGTTTTACTATTATTGAGCAAAGGGGGCTTGCTACCCAATGTGCTAGAAGTCAATAATATGACATCTGGTTTTTGAGAAAAGCTTTGTATTGTAATTTGACTCACAAGAGACAAAAGTAAAGTGCAAATCTTTCTCCTTGTGCTGACTTTAAGGCAGTCATTTTATTTAAAAAGATTTAGGGGGAGGATTCTGGGATTAGCAGGTGATTGATGGAATGAAAGGTGAGGTCTGGAAAGTCCTCAGGCATGTGCATTTACCTCTTCATGCTAACTCATGGGTCCCATGTGCATATTCAAGGGTGAGTTCATATGAAACATGCAGTGGAAATTCAGACAGTGATGTCAGCAGGCTCATTCTGTGCAGATGCCAATTGGTCATATTGGTTCCAACTGATATCAGCTGGCTTCATTATCTCACAAGTGGAGGGAATTTCAGTGTTTCAGCAAGTTGTTTCTCATCTGTCATCCTGCAAACTCAAGAATTTCTATTAGTTACTGGTTTAAGTCTTTGGGGCACAGTTTCATTATTTCCATTTAAATGTAAGGAGAAGCAATGGTTTTAAGCAAAGGTATAATATAATTTATCTATTTAAAAGATCTCTGAGGACAGTGCTTGGAACACAATACTTCCTTGGTAAATGAAGTTATATTTACATGGGCCTTGCTTTCCAATATTTATGAGGTATAACATACTTGGGTCACAGTTTTGCTCTCTACCCCAAACTCTTGCCACCACTCTTTAATTAGCTCAGCCAGTGCTCCCACTTCAGAAATCCTTGACATCCACAATTCCAAGGGGCCACTCTTTGGAGCTTCTCTGGACCAAAGGCTTCCCTATCTATGAAATCTTATATGCCAGTAAACTTCTAGGCCTCCAGAGTGGTAAGAAATGAGGACGAAAAGAAAGCCAAGTTGTGAAAGGTTGCTTTGAGGCTAACAAATTGGTACTTTTGATACCAGTGGGCTTGTGGGGGGTCCCCAAATGCCGGTGGAACCTTGACTGCAGCCACTGTGCAGGCTCTTGATACCATCGCAAGAATTAATTCAAGGACAAGTCAGACAATAGTGAAGGTTACAGAGATTAATTGCAAAGGGAAAAGAACACCCTCAATAAAAGGGAGTTCCGGTGTCCTCAAGAGAGAGTCACCCACAAGGAGCTTTGGGGCTGTTACCTTTATGGGTTTCTTTAACCAAGGGGTGGAGTATTCATGAAAATTCCTGGAAAAAGGTGGAGATTTCTGGGAACTGCAATGCCACCCATTTTTATAGCAAATATAGGTGTTCTTGGAACTGTCATGGTACTGAGGGGGTGGTGATTTAGTATGTTAATGCGTGTATAGTAAGGTCCTATTTGTGAAACGTAGGGCAAATCCAGTGCCCTGTTGGGTCCAGTCAGTCTTAGCCAGCTTGGTCCACATTTTGTTTTTCAGGGTTTTATCAGCCCATAGCCTCTAGTCATGTGAAACGCTGCCTGGAGTTTTTTTAATCTTCCAGAATCACCCTGTATTATTCCTGTCTCACTTTATCCTGTGGGGGGTAAGAAAAAAGCAACACTGAACTTTATAGTTCCCTAAACACCATGGCACATGCTGTTCCCTGTGCTTGAAATGTCTCCTGTTTCCAGGATCACCTTCAAGCTCCTAGTCATCCTGTAGATCTAGCTTGGCTCTCATCTTTTCTAGGAAGCCTTCCTTGGCAAATAAAAGTAGTTAATCACATTACACCTTGTGTATAGCTCTTGGTGTTCTTGTGCCTTACAATCATGTTTATGGTTTTGTCTCCCTGATTTGAACTCTTTGAGAGCAAGAACTTCTATTCTTACTGTGTTCTCAGTGTCTGACGTAAGGAATTTCATCAAGATTTTTTGAGTTCTCAAGTTTCACTAAAAAATAAAATACCCTAATAAAAGGTTGACAAATCAGCTGTAAACTACTGGCAATTTCCCTATGTAGTAATCTAAACCATGTTACTTTGCTGAAGTTTATTCAGATATCTTTGCTCTAAAACTTGGCACCAAGTTCTAAGAAAATGTTCTATTTTTATTCACTTTACTTTGATTCAAATATAAAAATATGTTTAAGAAAAGACATAGAAGTGTCATTCCTATTTTTGCTTTTCCATTATTTTTCCCTCTAGTTGCTATAGTTTAACGTTTGTATTCATGTATATTTGTATTCATGTATTCCTCTTAGTATTTCTTTATGCAAATATAAATGTATTCGTTTTTCTTCTTTCTTACATAAAAATAGTCTAGAATATACACTCTTTTATTCTTTGCTTTTGTTGTAACATAAAAATTTATTCTGGGCTGGGCATGGTGGCTCACACCTGTAATCGCAGCACTTTGGGAGGGTGAGGCAGACAGATCAGCTGAGGTCAGGAGTTCAAGACCAGCCTGACCAACATGGTGAAATCCCATCTCTACTAAAAATACAAAAATTAGGCTGGCCGCGGTGGCTCACGCCTGTAATCCCAGCACTTTGGGAGGCCTAGGCGGGTGGATCACGAGGTCAAGAGATCGAGACCATCCTGGTCAACATAGTGAAACCCCGTCTCTACTAAAAATACAAAAAATTAGCTGGGCATGGTGGCGCGTGCCTGTAATCCCAGCTACTCAGGAGGCTGAGGCAGGAGAATTGCCTGAACCCAGGAGGCAGAGGTTGCGGTGAGCCGAGATCGCGCCACTGCACTCCAGCCTGGGTAACAAGAGCAAAACTCTGACTCAAAAAAAAAAAAAAAAAAAAAAAAATTAGCTGAGTGTGGTGGCACACCCCTGTAATCCCAGCTACTTGGAAGGCTGAGGCAGGAGAATCACTTGAACATGGGAGTTGGAGGTTGCAGTGAGCTGAGATCGCACCACTGCACTCCAGCCTGGGCAACAAGAGTGGAACTCTATCTTAAAAAAAAAAATTATTCTGGAAAGTCTGGGCACAGTGGCTTACACCTGTAATCCATCCCAGCACTTCGAAATGGGAGGATTGCTTAAGCCCAGGAGTTCAAGACCAGCCTGAGCAATATAGTGAGACCTCATCTCTACCAAATAATTTTAAAATTAGCACGATGTGGTAGCCCACTTCTTTAGTCCCAGCTACTCAGGAGGCTGACATGGGAGAATCACTTGAGCCCAGGAGGTGGAGGTTGCAGTAAGCAGAGATCGTGTGACAGAGTGAGACCCTATTCTGGAGATGTTTCCAAGTCAGTACTATATAGAATTATTCCTTTTTCTGTTTTGCAGATGCATAGTTTTCTATTGTATAGATACACTGTGATTTATTCAACCAGTCCCCTACTGCTGGATACTTGTGTTCTAATTTTTTGCTTTATAAACAAAAAAATTACAATTGTTTGTACAACTATCATATTAGCACAGATACTATCTATTTATCTAATATACAATCATGCAAAAAACTGCATAAAAATGTTTTGGTCAATGATCAACTGCAAATACTATGGCCATCATGTAAGATTATAATACTGTATTTTTTACTGTAACTTTTGTATGTTTAGATACACAAATACTTAGATAGTGTTACAATTGCCTATGGTATTCATTACAGTAACATGTGTTACAGGTTTGTAGCCTAGGAGCAATAGGCTAACCTAACTTTCTTCTAGGTTTGTGTAGGTACACTCTGTAAATTCACACAATGACTAAATCTAATAATACATTTCTCAGAACATATTCATAATATATATATTATGAGACTCCTATAAATAAATAAAAGGTAAATTCATCTGAAATTTTAGTAGATATTTCTAG
This sequence comes from Aotus nancymaae, assembly GCF_030222135.1. Taxonomy (NCBI): domain Eukaryota; kingdom Metazoa; phylum Chordata; class Mammalia; order Primates; family Aotidae; genus Aotus; species Aotus nancymaae. The sequence goes on along the minus strand of NW_026988419.1, from coordinate 43,005,041 downwards.
AAACCCCTTCCTGATGGCTATTCCCTTTTTCTTTAAAAGTTTTTATTTAATTTTAATTTTATTTTTTATTTTTCCATAAGTTATTGGGGTACAGGTGGTATTTGGTTACATAAGTAAGTCCTTTAGTGGTGATTTGTGAGATTTTGGTGTACTTTTCATCTGAGCAGTATACACTGTACCATATTTGTATTATTTTATCCCTCACTGCCCTCCCAATTTTCCTCTAATGTCCCCAAAGTCCATTGTAAAATTCTTATGCCTTTGTGTCCTAATAGCTTTGGTCCCACATATCAATAAGAAGACATGATGTTTGGTTTTCCATTCCTGAGTTACTTCACTTAGAATAATAGTCTCCAGTCTCATCCAGGTCACTGCAAATGCTGTTAATTTATTCCTTTTCATGGCTGCATAGTATTCCATCATATATATATATATGTGTGTGTGTATATATATCACAGTTTCTTTATCCACTCATTGATTGATGGGCATTTGGGTTGGTTTCATGACTTTTCTATTGTGAATTGTGCCACTATAAATGTGTGTGCAAGTAACTTTTTCAAATAATGACTTATTTTCCTCGGTAGATACCCAGTAGTGGGATTGCTGGATCAAATGGTAGTTCTACTTTTAGTTCTTTAAGGAATCTTCACACTCTTTTCCATAGCAGCTGTACTAGTTTACATTCACACCAGCAGTGTAGAAGTGTTCCCTGTTCACCACATCCAAGCCAACATCTACTGTTTTTTTATTTTTTTATTACGGTCATTCTTGCAGGAGTAAGGTGGTATCACATTGTGCTTTTGATTTGCATTTCCCTGATTGTTAGTGATGTTGAGCATTTTTTTCATTTGTTTGTTGGCCATTTGTATATCTTCTTTTGAGAATTGTCTATTCATGTCCTTAGCCCACTTATTGATGGGACTGTTTGTTTTTTTCTTAGTGATTTGTTTGAGTTTACTGTAGATTCAGGGTATTAGTCCTTTGTCAGATGTATAGATGTGAAGATTTTCTCCCACTCTGTGGGTTGTCTGTTTACTCTGCTGACTGTTCCTTTTGCCATGTAAAAGTTCTTTAGTTTAATTAGGTCCCAGCTATTTATGTTTGTTTTTATTGCATTTGCTTTTGGGTTCTTGGTCATGAAATCCTTGCCTAAGCCAATGTCTGGAAGGGTTTTACCAACGTTGTCTTCCAGAATTTTTATAGTTTCAGGTCAGAGTCCTTAATACTTCTTGAGTTGATTTTTGTATAAGGTGAGAGATGAGGATCCAGTTTCATTCTCCTACACATGGCTAGCCAGTTATCCCAGCACCATTTGTTGAAAAGGGTGTCCTTTCCCCACTTTATGTTTCTGTTTGCTTTGTCAAAGATCAGTTAGTTGTATGTGTTTGGGTTTATTTCTGGGTTCTCTATTCTGTTCCATTGGTCTATGTGCCCATTTTTATACCAGTACCACTCTGTTTTGGTGACTATGGCCTTACAATATAGTTTGAAATCAGGAAGTATGATGCCTCCAGATTTGTTCTTTTTGTTTAGTCTTGCTTTGGCTATGTGGGCTCCTTTTTGGTTCCGCATGAATTGTAGGATTATTTTATCTAATTATGTGAAGAATGATGGTGGTATTTTGATGGGGATTGTGTTAAATTTGCTTATTGCTTTTGGCAGTATGGCCATTTTCACAATATTGATTCTACCCATCCATGAGCATGGGATGTGTTTCCATTTGTTTGCGTTGTCTATGATTTCTATCAGCAGAGTTTTGTAGTTTTCCTTGTAGAGGTCGTTCAATTCCTTGGTTAGGTATATTCCTAGGTATCTTTTTTTTGGAGCTATTGTAAAAGGGGTTGAGTTCTTGATTTGATTCTCTGCTTGGTCACTGTAGGTGTATAGAAGACCTACAGATTTGTGTACATTAATCTTGTATATGGTAACTGCTGAATTTTAAAACAGTTCTAAGAGCTTTCTGGAGGAGTCCTTAAAGTTTCTGAGTTAAACAATCGTATTGTCAGCAAACTGTGACAGTTTGACTTCCTCTTTACCAATTTGGATGCCTTTTATTTCTTTCTCTTGCCTGATTGCTCTGGCTAGGACTTCCAGTACTATGTTGAAGAGGAGTGGTGAGAGTGGGCATCCTTGACTTGTTTCAGTTCTCAGAGGGAATGCTTTCAACTTTCCTCATTCACTATCATGTTGGCTGTGACTCTGTCATAGATGGCTTTTATATTACATTAAGGTATATCCCTTGTATGCCAATTTTGCTGAAAGTTTTCATCATAAAGTGATGCTGGATTTTGTCAAATTCTTTTTCTGCATCTATTAAGATAATTGTTTGATTTTTGTTTTCCATTTTATTTATGTGGTGAATGACTAGTTATTGACTCACATATATTAAACCACCCTGCATCCCTGGTATGAAACCCACTTGATCATGGTGGATTATCTTTTTAACATGCTGTTGGATTTGGTTAGCTAGTATTTTGTTAAGGATTTTAGCATCAATGTTCATCAAGGATATCAGTCTGTAGTTTTCTTTTTTTGTTATGTCCTTTCTTGGTTTTGGTATTAGGGGGATGTTGGCTTCATAAAATGAATTAGGGAGAGTTCTTTCTTTCTTTATCTTGTGGAATAGTGTCAAAAGGATTGGTACCGATTCTTCTTTGAATGTCTGGTAGAATTCTGCTGTGAATCCATCTGGTCCTGGACCTTTTTTGCTGGTAATTTCTTAATTACCATTCCAATCTTGCTGCTTGCTATTGGTCTATTCAGGGTATCTAATTCTTCATCATTTAAGATAGAAGAATTGTATTTTTCCAGGAATTTATCCATCTCTTCTAGGTTTTCTACTTTATGTGTGTAAAGGTGTTCATAGTAGCCTTAAATGATCTTTTGTATTTCAGTGGTGTCAGTTGTAATATCTCCTGTTTTGTTTCTTAGTGAGGTCACTTAGATTTTCTCTCTTCTTTTCTTGGTTAATCTTCCTAATGATGTATCAATTTTATCTTATCTTTTTTTTTTTTTTTTTGAGACAAGAGTCTTGCTTTGTTGCCAGGTGCCAGGCTGGAGTGCAGTGGCGTGATTTTGGCTCACTGCAACCTCTGCCTCTGGGTTCAAGCAATTCTCCTGCCTCAGCCTCCCAAGTAACTGGGATTACAGGTGCATGCCACCACCCCCAGCTGATTTTTGTATTTTAGTAGAGACAAGGTTTCATCATGTTGGCCAGGGTGGTCTCTTGACCTCATGATCCACCTGCCTCAGCCTCCCATAGTGCTGGGATTACAGGCATAAGCCAGCATGCCTGGCCTTATCTTATCTTTTTTTTTTTTTTCTAGAGACAGAGTTTCACTCTTGTTGCCCAAGCTGGAGTGCAATGGTGCAATCTTGGTTCACTACAACCTCCGCCTTCTGGGTTCGAGCAATTCTTCTGCCTTGGCCTCCTGAGTAGCTAGGATTACAGGCATGCGCCACCATGCCTAGCTAACTGTGCATTTTTAGTAGAGATGGGGTTTCTCCATGTTGGTCAGGCTGGTCTTAAACTCCCAACCTCAGGTGATCCGCATGCTTTGGCCTCCCAAAGTGCTGGGATTACAGGCGTGAGCCACTGCACTCATTATTTATCTTTTCAAAGAATCAGCTTTTACTTTCATTTTTTTTGTTTTTCTCGTTTGTTTCAATTTCATTTGGTTCTTCTCTGATCTTGGTAATTTCCAATTTCCTTTCTTCTACTGTGTTTGGGTTTGGTTTGTTCTTGTTTCTCTAGTTCCTTGAGGTGTGACCTTAGACTGTCAGTTTGTGCTCTTTCAGTGTTTTTGATGTAGGTGGTTAGGGCTATGAACTTTCCTCTTAGCAGCACCTTTGCTGTATCTTAAGGTCTTGATAGATTGAGTCATTATTATTGTTCCATTCAAAGAATTTATAGATTTCCATCTTTGTTTTTAACCCACTGTTCATTCAGGAGCAAGTTATTTAATTCCCAGGTATTTGCATGGTTCTGAAGGTTCCTTTTGGAGTTGATTTCCAGTTTTCTTTCACTGTGGTCTGAGAGAGTGCTTGATATAACTTCAGTTTTCTTAAATTTATTGGGGTTTGTTTTATGACCTATCATATGGTTTATCTTGGAACAGGTTCTATGCACTGTTGAATAGAATGTGTATTCTGTGGTTGTTGGATGAAATGTTCTGTATATATCTATAAAGTTCATTTGTTCCGAAGTATATTTTAAATCCATTTTTTCTTTATTGACTTTCTGTCTTGATGGCTGATCTAGTGTTGTCAGTGGAGTATTGAAGTCCCCCACTGTTACCATGTTGCCATCTATCTCATTTCTTAGGTCTATTAGTAATTGTTTCATAAATTTGGGAGTACCAACGTTAGGTGCACATATGTTTAGGATTGTGATATTTTCCTGTTGAACAAGGCCTTTTACCATTATATAATGTCGCTCTTTGTCTCTTTTAACTGCTGTTGCTTTAAAATTTGTTTTGTCTGATATAAGAATAGCTACCTCTGCTCACGTTTGGTGTCCATTTGTATGAAATGCCTTTTTCCACTCCGTTACTTTTTTCTAAATGTGTAGCCAATGTTTCCAGAATTTTTGATTGTTTTTTCTTTAAGCTATCTATTTCCTTGAATATTTCTCCCTTCACTTCTTGTATCATTTTTTGGATTTCCTTGCATTGGGCTTTGCCTTTCTCTGGTCCCTCCCTGATTAGCTTAACTAACCTCCTGAATTCTTTTTCAGGTAAATCAGGGAGTTCTTCTTGGTTTGGGTTCATTGCTGGTAAACTAGTGTGATTTCTGGGGGGTGTTGAAGAACCTTGTTTTGTCATATTACTAGGGTTGGTTTTCTGGTTCCTTCTCATTTGGGTAGGCTCTGTCAGAGGAAAGGTCTAGGGTTGAAGGCTGTTGTTCAGATTCTTTTGTCCCACAGGTTGTTCCCTTGATGTAGTACTCTCCCTGTTTTCCTGTGGATATGGCATCCTGTGAGCTGAGCTGCAGTGATTGTTGTCTCTCTTCTGGGTCTAGCCACCCAGTGAGTCTGCCCGGCTCTGGGCTGGTACTAAAGGTTGTCTTCAGAGTCCCATGATGTGAACCATCTATGGGTCTCTCAGCCATGGATACCAGCACCTGTTCTGGTGGAGGTGGCAGGGGGTTGCAATGAACCGTGAGGGTTCTTAGCTTTGGTGGCTTAATGCTCTATTTTTGTGCTGCTTGGCTTCCTTCCAGGAGTGGGTGCTTTCCAGAAAGCATCAGCTGTAGCAGTAGAGAGAGGGACCACTGGTGGGTGGGGCCCTAGAATTCTCAAGATTGTATGCCTTTTGTCTTCTGCTACCAGAGTGGATAGGGAAGGACCATCAGGTGGAGGTGGAGCTAGGTGTGTCTGAGCTTAGACTCTCCTCAGGTGGGTCTTGCTGTGGCTGCTGTGGGGGCTGGGGGTGAGATTCTCAGGTCACTGGAGTTGTGTAACTAGGAGGATTACGGCTGCCTTTGTTGAATCATGCAGGTTGTCAGGGAAGTGGGGGAAAGCTGGCAGTCGCAGGCCTCACCCAGCTCCCACCCAAACTGAAGGGCTGGTCTCATTCCCACTGTGCCTCCCCCACCCCGTGATACCCCCCAGTCTGTTTCCAGGCAGAGAGCATGACAGGCTTAAAAACATTCCCTGGGCTACCCACCTCTCAGCTGCAAAAGAAAAAGGCTTGATTTCCCCCACCTGTGGAGTCTGCACACCGGATTTGAGTTCTGGCCAGGAGGCTTCTCACACCACTCAAATTGTTACAAAGTTCAGCTAGAGAATTCCTTCTCCCCGTGGAGTTTTACCCGCTGCTCCTCTGGTCACCTTCCCGATGGATCCCTGTAGTGCCAGGTAGGAATGGCCTGCTAGGGAATGCAGCAAGCTCCCAGGGCCTTTCTGCTGCTCCCTCTACCACTGTTTTTCACTTGGCTCTCCAAATCACTCAGCTCCAGGTAAAGTCAGAAATTTCTCCCACAAACAGACCTGCAGCTTCTCCAGTGGGGTTGTGTGTTCAGGAGAGAGAGTCTCCCTTTCCCAGTTCTGCAGTTGGAGCACTTACAGTATTTGGGGTGTAATACTGTAAAAGTGTGGGTCCTGCAGGAGCAGTCCACTTCCTTCAGAGGGTCTGTGGATCCTCTCGGGATTGCTGGTTTGTTTTTGTAGTCAATCTGGAGCTGAAATTCAAATGCAAGCTTCTGCAAGCTGCTCTGTCCACAGCTGCAATCTAGTCCTGCTTTCCATCCGCCATGATCTCCTGCTTTTGTGGTTGTTCTTTTCATTATTCCATTTTTCTACTCCTACCAGCAATATTTGAAAGTGTCTGTTTCCCCATGGCCTGTCTAATAATGTGCTATAGGAGTTTTGGATTTTGCCAATGGATAGTTGAGGAATTCTATCTCGGTGTAATATTAATTCACACTTTTATTGGTGAAGTTTAGTATCATCTCATTTTTAGTAGCTAGTTGTATTTTTTTCTGTGAACTATTAATTCATATCCTTTGCTCACTTGTGTATAAAGTTGGCCTTTTCATTCTAGAAGTTTTTATATATGAGAATACATATAAGCACTCAGTTTATGCTATGAATTGCAAATGTCTTTTCTTTGTCATTTGTTTTGATTTTGCTAACGGGATATTTTGACATAAATGTTTGGTTTATATGTGTTTACATTTGACTATTATGCTCTTCAGATTTTTTTTTTTAATTTTTTTTTTTTTGAGACGGAGTTTCGCTCTCATTACCCAGGCTGGAGTGCAATGGCGCAATCTTGGCTCACTGCAACCTCTGCCTCCTGGGTTCAGGCAATTCTCCTACCTCAGCCTCCTTTTCTTTTAAATTTTAAGTTCCAGGATATATGTGCAGGAAGTGCAGGTTTGTTGTATAGGTAAACGTGTGCTATGGTGGTTTGCTGCACGTATCAACCCATCACCTAGGTATTAAGCCCTGCATGCATTAGCTATTTATCCTGATGCTCTCCCTTCCCCCGTCCTCCATGACAGGTGCCAGTGTGTGTTCTCCTCCCTGTGTCCATGTGTTTTCATTGTTCAGCTTCCACTTGTGAGAACATGAAGTGTTTGGTTTTCTGTTCCTGTGTTAGTTTGCTGAGGATAATGGGTTCCAGCTCTGTCCATGTCCCTACAAAGGATATGATCTAGTTCCTTTTTTATGGCTGCAGTATTCCATGGTGTATTTGTACCACACTTTCTTTATCCAGTCTGTCATTGTTGGTCATTTGGGTTGATCCCATGTCTTTTTTATTGTGAATAGTGCTGCAATGAACAAACCAAGCAACTATCCAGATTTTGATTCATAGTTAAAAAGATCTTGGCCAGGCCAGGCACAGTGGCTCGCACCTGTAATCCCAGGACTTCGGGAGGCTCAGGCAGGCAGATCACTTGAGACCAGGAGTTCAAAACCAGCCTGCCCAACATGGTGAAACCCCGTCTCTACTAAAAATATAAAAAATAAGCCTGGCATGGTGGCGGGTGCCTGAGGCAAAAGAATTGCTTGAACCCAGGAGGCGGAGGTTGCAGTAAGTTGGGATTACACCACTGCACTCCAGAGTGAGACAATGTCTCAATTTAGAAAGGAAAGGGAAAGGGGGAAGAAAGAAAGGAAAGAAGGAAGGAAGGAAGGAAAGAAGAAAGAAAGAAAAGAAAAGAAAGGTCTTGGCTAGGCTCCATGGCTCTTCCCTCTAATTCCAGTGCTTTGAGAGGCTGAGGTGGGAGGATTGCTTGAGCCAGGCATTTGAGAGCAGCCTGGGCAACAGAACAAGGCTCCATCACTGCAAAAAATTTTAAAATATTTTTAATTAAAGGAGAAAGGTCTTCCCATGATTCTGATAAATATCACCTGTGTTGCTTTCTAATACGTTTTTTTTTTTTTTTTTTTTTGAGAGGGTGTCTCGCTCTATCACCAGCCTGTAGTGCAGTGGTGCATTCTCAGTTCACTGCAGCCTCCAACTCCCTGGTTCAAGTGATTCTCCTGCCTCAGCCTCCTGAGTAGCTGGGATTACAGGCACGCACTACCACACCCAGCTAATTTTTGTATTTTTAGTAGAGATGGGATTTCACCATCTTGGCCAGGATGGTCTTGATCTCCTGACCTTGTGATCTGCCTGCCTCGGCCTCCCAGAGTGCTGGGATTACAGGCATGAGCCACTGTGCCCAGCCTTTTTCTAATACTTTAATCATTTCATTTTTTACATTCAAATTGTTGCTCCATTTGGGCTTATTTCTGTATCCCCATAACATTGTATGAGTGCAGATCTGGCTTTCTTTCCTTTCAACTTGCCACTCCATTTTCCCAACACTATTCATTTCTTTAAAAGTACATCTTAACCTTGATTTGGCATGCAGTCTTCATTGTACACTAAATCCCCATATGCATTCAAGTCTTTCTCCGGACTTTCTACTCTGTTTCATTAGTCTGTCTTTTTATAAGCCAATCCTACACTCTTAGTTATTGATGCATTATAGTATGTTTAAACCCCTAATAAGAATAGTACCCTTATTGCTTTTTTTATCAGAATTTCCCAGACTATTCTTTGTTCACTTTTCCCCCATAGGAATTTTATAATTGGTTTGTCTAGTTCCAAGAAAATCTGTATTTTTTGTTATTGTTCCTTAGCAACTTGTAAATGTAATACAACTGCTTTATGATAATGAGTCTTTCTGTCAAAGAACACAGTCTTTACATTTGTCTAAGTTAACTTTTGTATCCTTTTTATTAGAAAGTTTCTTCTCTAGGTTCTGAATATTTCTTAATACTTTGTCATTTGTTGTTATTCATATTGTCCATTATTTCTAAGTCATTATTTACATATATGAAGACTATTAATTTGTGTATATTAATAATTTTATATCTTGCTACTTTGCTGAATTTTCTTATAATCATTTTCATTTGGTATCTGTTGGATTTTTCAGGTGTACAATCATACCATCTGAAAATATAGAAATATATTTTTCCCCCAACTTTTATACCTCTAATTGTCTATTATATTGGAGGTACAGGCAATCAATTAGAGAATGTTAACAAGTAGTGGTGATTGTGGGCATCTTTGTCTAGTTTAGGAAGAATATCTTCAGTATTTCTCCACTAGGAAATGGGCTAGCCTTAGAGTTAAAATAAAATATGTATAATTGTATAAAGTTTTCATCCATTCTTATTTTGAGTGCTTTTTAAAAAATCAAGAATAGTTTTTATTTTTATTAAATTCCTTTTAGGAACTATAAATGTAAGCATAATTTTTCTCCATAAATTTATTAATATGGTAAATTACATTAATATATTTTGTATTACTGAGTTATTCTTGCATTCTTACACAAGTGTTGAGAAGGAATCTCACTTGATTTTGGCATATTATTCTCTTAATGTGCTACTTTGTTAATATTTTAAGTCTTCTGAATTGATATTCATAACTAAAGTTGATAATTCTTTTTTGCAATCTATCAGGCTTTAATATCAATGTTATAACTTATAGTCTGGAAGTTTTTATTTTTCTAAAATCTGGGACAGTTCAAATAGTATTACCTACTCTCTAAAGATTCCTCTGTGAGACTAGATGGGTACATTTGGAGTTGAGGAGATATTTGCAACATATATAAGCAATAATTAAGCTAATTTGCAACCTCTTCTTTAGGATTTTCCTCAATTCCAACACAAAATTTCAGTATTATCTTATGGCGTTGAACCTTGATATTTTAAAATATGCTTATGCTTCTATAATTGATTAATTTCTATAGTAATTGAGCCCTATGGAATTTCTAAGTCTGCTGGGGTGAGTTCTGAATGATTTCATTTTCCTGGAAAAATCATTCATCATCCAAGTTTTCAAATTTATTTGCACAGAGTTGTGCAAAGCAGCTTCATAATTCCTTTTGTTTCTGTTATTCTTTTCATCTTCTCATTTCTTTTTTTTTTTTAACCATTTGCTGTATTTTGGTTTTGGAAAGTAAATTAATGTGTCTTATTTTCAGTGTATTTCTGTCTATTTCTCCTTGTATATTTTATAGCTTCGACTTCTTGCAAGTAATTGCTAAGTTGTTTGGTATACAGGTATTCATAACTTATCTTCCTTGTGAGTTCTCATACTTGGCATTTTTTTAAAAGTCTTATAAATGGCTTTTGGGTTTGAGTTCTATATTTACTGATATTAAAATCACTGCCTATGCTTTCTTGTAGTTCATATTTGCTCATACTGTTATTTTTTATCTTAATTGAATTGCATTGTCTTAGAAGTATCTCTTGTATACAACACAGGGTTATATTTTGCTTTATGATAGAAGTATATGACTTATTTCATGCACACAAACTCCAAAAGTCACATCTAACTATGTTCCCTAGTCAAAGCAAGTTACCTGGTAGTCTAGATTGAAAGAGTAGAAATAAACTTTACTCCTAGGGAGAAGTTACACAATATTGTGCCCATTTGGGTGGGGAATGGATGTACTCCAGGCTGTGAGGTGGACTGCCTGTGTAACTGGGGAGTGTGGAAGAGATCTATGTCGGAGGCAGCTCTCCTACCTGAGTGAACTGTGCAGTAGAGAGGAACTCTCACTACTTTTTTAAGGCTTACTTAAGAACCATACATGCACTGGAAGGGAAAGCCAGCATTTCAACTTGTGCTCCTCGGAGTACATTGATGGCTATTCAGTGTTAACCACAGAAGCAGGGACAGCCAACATAGAGGGGACATTTTCCCAGTCAAGGAAGGGGACATTTTCTCTCCTGCCTTCCTCTCTTTTGCCCCAATTACGGAAGAGCTACAAAGAGTATAGGAGGTATCTGGGAACCAGACCCTTGGCCTTCCTTCTCACTCTAAGCTGATATAACTACAGCTTTTGCCTAAGTTAAGGGAGGGTAGGAGAAGAACTAACTATCAGAATAATGTATTTCTAATGGTTGAAAATGGCTGAATGGCTATAGAATCTGGCCAGGATATCATTAAAGGAGTCTCTCCACAGGAAGAAAGAATTTAACAAAGTACAGACATGAAAAAGAAAATGGGAAGCAGAGGTAGTAGATGAAAGAAAGAAGGGGGGCATAATTAATATAATATAGTGAATAGGATAATTAATAGATTAGAATAGAAGAGGGAAAGGTCCTAGAGGAAGTTGGATGGGCTGGGATCAATACAGCCAGGACTGGAACAGGAGGAAACAAATTTCATCTTCTAAGACTGGAGGAAAAGGTATTAAGAACTGATATGTACACAGGTGACTGTGCAGACAGGAGTCTGGAAAGCTGATAACTTCAGTTTTTTTAATGAAGTAGGAAGTAAGAATGCTGAGAAAGAGAGCAGCTTGAGCATTGACGAGCTTTAGAATGGTCATTGGAATACTAAGGTTGAAATTAACCTAAGGAGGATAGATTAAAAATACTTTTCTCTGTATTTTTATAGCTAGCAACAAGCTATAAAAGAGGGAAAAAGCGGCTGGGCGCGGTGGCTCACGCCTGTAATCCCAGCACTTTAGGAGGCCGAGGCGGGTGGATCAAGAAGTCAAGAGATCGAGACCATCCTGGTCAACATGGTGAAACCCTGTCTCTAAAAATACAAAAATTAGCTGGGCATGGTGGCGCGTGCCTGTAATCCCAGCTACTCAGGAAGCTGAGGCAGGAGAATTGCCTGAACCCAGGAGGCGGACGTTGCGGTGTGCCGAGATCGCACCATTGCACTCCAGCCTGGGTAACAAGAGCGAAACTCCGTCTCAAAAAAAAAAAAAAAAAAAAAAATGGAGGGAAAAAGCTATAAATGAGGAAAAAAATTTTTAAGGACCAGCTGGAAAAAAATAAAATGATATATAAGGACATTAAATAATAAATTTTTAGATACATTTACTATCATAAAAACATGAATGACCCCCAAATTAAGTAAATATAATAAAATTCCAAGGAACTGGATAAAGTGACCTTAAAGGCTATATGGAATAATTAATGTAAAAAAGAAAACTGATGAGGAGTGACCTGCCTCACCAGATTGGAGCATATCATGACCTCCTTACTGGCTTTGATTTTGGCTTAAAAAAAGATAAGTCAGGAAAATAGAATAGAGAGCTCAGAAATAGATCCAGTACATGTGGATATTTGATATATAACAAAAAGGATATTTGATATATAACAAAAATGATATTTTAGTAAAAAGGAGATAAGATGGGTTATTTTAAAAATGGTGCTGATCCAACATCCTATTAATTTGGAAAAAAAGTATTACTATATTGAGATAAGTCCCAGATTGATTACAGAAAAGAAAAAAGAAATAATAGATTTTTAAAATATATATACACACACAAACATTCTTCAAGTTGTTAATTAACCAAGATAGGACCAAATAGGACCTAGAAGTTATAAAGGACAAGACACACATAATTTCAAAATCTGTGTGACAAATGATTAAATTTAAATAAAAAGAAAATGTTATGCTTTAATGAAGACTTTTAAAAAGGGAATGATAAATTAGGGGAAATTATTTATTTGAAACACATGATAGAGAAGATTTGGACTATACAACAGTGCTTACAAATGGTTAAAACGTAAATAACCAAAAAGAAACAATGGGCAAATGAGATTTGCAGAAGAGGAAATCCAAATGGCCAATAAACATGAAAGCATGCTCAACCTTGCTGGGAGTTAGGGACATGCAAATAAAATAACAACAATATATCGTGTCATAGCTATTAGATTAGCAAAAATTGACAGTGAAAATTGCTGCTGAAGAGATTTTGGGAGAAGAGTACTCTCATATATGTGGAAATGTTCATTGTTTCAGTCTTCTAGAAATCTGGTGTTATCCATTGTAATTAAAAATACATTTACCTATCCTATCATAGAAATCTATCCCATGGAAATAAAATCACTACTAGTTAAGGTATACATGCAGTTATGTTTATTGCATCACTGTTTGTATTAATGGAAGACTGGAGACAGAGTGAGTGCCCCTCAGTAGACAAATGGCTCAGTATACTCTATTATGGCACACTCATATCATTAGTATCATTAAAAAATCAATTAAAGAAATCAATTCGGTTCTTAGTAAGGACTTCCCCCGAGCTAGGCCCCCTTTTGGTCCTCACCACAACCTTATGTGGTAGGTGGTAATAATTTTACAGAGTAGGAAACTGAAGCAAGCACAGAGTTTTTAAAAACATACCCAAGGCCTCACAGAACTACATTCAAAATCACTCTGTTTTCTCTTTATCCCAGTTTACTTGGAGACATTTTGAAATATATTGTTCATAAATATGAAAACCTTAATACAGAAAAGTATATGAAATATCACATTATTATAAAATAAATGAATCCCTAAACTTGTGTACACACACACACAATTCTTACACACACACACATATCACAGGATGCTATATATCTAAAATAGGTTTGTACTCCAGAAAAGAAGGTTAAATATTAGGTTGTTAACATTTTTACTTATGGAAGAACTACATTTACTATTCATGATAAAAAAAATTATGGATATAATTTCATAAAGCTATGTATAAAGGAATGACCACCTTTCATGATTATCTGTTGGGGGGATGGATTCTATGTAATTTTTATTTTTACCTTTGTTTTTAATTTTTTAATTGTAGTTTTTAATGAGCATGCATATTTTAGGGAAGGGGAGACTATATCCATTGTGGGAAAAATTTACATTGATGGGGACATAAAAATGATAAATTTATAAATTCAAGACTATGTCTCCCATGTCTCTAGAACTTAAAAGAAATCAATGCTAACAAGAAAAGGTTTAGTTATTACACATAAGACTTAAAATGTAAGGCTCCAAACATCAGGTCTTGAAAGCAGGGATTTTTAGCAGAAGGAAAATTTAATCTACATTTTAGTATATGCAGAACTCTCAAGCAGTTTCATTTAAAAAATTGGTGGCATATTTCTCACATTAACAAATTTGAAGTAAATTTAACGGTGTGTTTCACCTATTGAATAGGAAAAGGTAAGAATTTATATATAGATTCTATGTAAATATTTATATGCTTTAAATGAATTTTACCATAAACAAGCTGTACTTACATTACTTTTAATGATATTGATTAAATTGTAAATTCCTGAGGGGATTCACAGTATCATGTTATCATTTAAGAAGTTTTTTTCTTTTTTGATTCTGTTATCTCTGGCTATCATCACCTTGGCATTATGCAGACCCTGTGGTGGGGAGAAAGAGTGGACCCAGGTCCCAAAGTTCTCCCTGAATGGCAGAGCATACATAAGAGGCAGATCTAAAGTACTGAGGCAGAGCAGATATGATCACAGGGCAGAAGCCTCACAAAAGCAGGGGAAACATCTCTGTTTGGAGTCGGGAGTCGGCACTAGAATTTCTGTTGCTATCCATTTTGGAGGGAAGACTGCAGGAGAAGGGCTATCCTCAGGGGAGGCCCAGGATTCCTGTAGGGCCTGGAGGTGAAGAGACTTCGGAGACAAGATGAGGATGTAGGAAGTTGATTAGCAAGGGATTAGGATTCCAAAGGCTGCAATGGAAGGGGCTGTGATGCAGGATAGTGGGAGTTACCAAAGCTGAGAAAATAGAGAAGGGCTTAGGGAGCTAGGCAAGGTAGGAGGTCTGAGCTGGGAATAGGTACTTGCCTTTCTCTCTGTAAAGGAAGTTTATGATTGGCAGTGCCTGGCCTCCACCGAACTGGGTACAAATTATATTGAATCTATAACTGCCTAAGGATCCCAGGCACTTGGACTCCGGTATTTGTTATATGGGCATGGTGACAGTGGTGGAGTGGAAGGGCAAAGTCTGCCAGGAGGCTCACGGGAGTTCTGAATTGATGAGTACTGTTGTGCTGAGCCTTTGTATTCTCACTGTCCATATAAATCACTTACAATGATTATTTTTGTGAATATGAAACATCTACTCTGTTTATGAGTTAAACTCTGTAGACTCAATTTCTGGGGATTTTTGGGTTTCTTCCCTGAATTCAAGACATGCCCTAGTTCACTTGGGATGTGGGCTGCTAGAGTGTCATGGTTCTGTCATACTTGGCTATGAGTGAGACTCATTTCTTAGAGCTCCCTTTGTTTCGTGAAGCTCAGTGTTCCAAATTCTCTCATCCCTAAGGTCCTTGGCTGATGACTGCTTCGTAACCACATTCTTCTAGCAAACATGATGGGAACTAACAGAGCTTGCCAGTAGCTCTGTGATCTCTGAGAGATCACTTTAAGAAAAAAGGCTGAATTCATTGACTCACAAAATCAGTCTTTTGGCATACATGGAAGCCAACGAAGAAAGTATGTGAAAAGACAAGTTGCAACAATCCGTTGTTAAGAGCCATTGTTGGCCCCTTCTAAATTTCTGTTCTTTTAACTTTTGAAACTGCTGTCTTTGTATCTGAAAACATTAAGCTATTATGAACTAGAATTTGCCAATGCCAAATTGGAAGCAATCTTATGATTTTAAAATGTTGTTGCCAATAAAACATTATCAAACACTTTCTTTTAGTATTTCAGTGTAGAGTTGAAACATTTCTTTAGATCCAGGCAGAGGAGGTTCATTTTTGAAGATATAAGTTATGAGCATTTTAAGAGGGACAATCAGACCTAGTTGAGGTTTTCATGGATCTAGTTTTGATGTGACTTTCAATGTCAGGTTATTTTGATCTTTTCTTTCTATTTCTTAAGTTGCTTTGCAAACAACTATATTTTTAATGGTCTCAGAGTAGGTTAATAACATGGTCATTTTATGGACTGCTAATGGACATTGTTCTAGTATCCCCAAGCTCTACTCCTGATTTTCCTACCTGTCTGGATGGTACTAGGCTTAGAATAAGATTTTCTTTTTTTAACTATAGTCATAGTTATATTTGTCCATGTTTCTCTTTAGTGATCCCCTCCATCAAAATGCCAAACCCAAATATTAGTCTCTTGGCCTTTTGTTTATAGTTCTTATAAAAATTTCATAGCTGATCTGTGCTTAAAGGTTAGACTTTAAAATTTATTTTCTCCCATGGGGTTTATAAAACATGACTAAATGAAACTCATATTTTAGCTCATAGAATGGGAAACAAATTGGAATATTGGGATATACTTCTTTCCCATTTAATGAAAATATGACTAGACTTGACCTATGCTGATTCAGGAAAGTGATGGTAAGGCAAAATGTTTTAGGTAATTTGCTGTCTTTCTTCATTTGTGATTTTTTTTTTAAAAAAGAAACTTTAAAAAATTAAAGACAGATACTAAATATTAACTATAAAAGGATTTCAGTATGAGGGATAATAAATGTTTGAAAGAGTCCAAGGCAGATAAAGTACAATAATTGCATGGATAAGTAACTTTTAATTCATAATATAACAGTGACTTTTCTTATTTACATTTACATACAAATCTAGTCATACTTACTTTAAATGAAATCTAATCAAGTACTTACAGATGAAGAATGCTAGATGTAACTTTATATTTGGTCTTAGATGATTCATTAGAAAAATCCTTGATTTATATATAGATAAGCAAACAGTCTCTAAGAGACTTGAACATTTTTTAAAGCTCCCCAGTTACGTAGGGCCAAAACCAGGATTTCAATTAAATTCTCTGGATTGTTAGACATCATTAAATTAAACTTTTTTTCTAAAATATACATAGTGCAAAGAGGCTTCCATGAATTTCAGGGGTTGAGCTGGTGCTTGAAGAAAGACCTTATACTGGGAAATTCTTGCCTCCAGAAATGACCAATATGTCACTTCCTACAGTGACATATTAACTTGTGACTTTATTTGCCTTATCAGTCCTACATGGATGGTCCAGTAGGTTTGAACTCAGAATGTAGTATATACCAGCTTTTAAAAGGCATTTATTTACCCTATCAAGTAGCATACCTATTAGTAGGCATCTAAAATCATGCCAAATTTATTTTCCATGAATAGTACATCTCAGCTTCTCAGGCCTACATTCTAAACAAGTAGCACATAAGTAGACTCTAGGTATAACCATTCCATTATTTACTATTGTCATGTCATCTTTAGAGAGATCTCTTAGACCCAACATAAAGGATCCTTATTTTTTGTTTTTGTTGACCTTTCATCATCCTTTGACTCCTGGCTCAGAAATCCGTTGTAAGGCAAAATGCAGTAGCTCAGTACGGATCCCCCTGTTACAGATGCTTATGCAGAAGTAGGAACTGAAAAGTAGAAGCATTCTCTTGTTGGATAAGAAAATATTTGCCAGTTCATTAAAACAGGAATGTGTTCTGGACTTTTGGATAAACAGGTTGCATTCATTTTTTTCCCTCTCGGACACCAAAAAGAAAAGACCTATATTCAGATGATATGAGTTTATTATCTGGAACCAGGAGTGACTTGGAAGACTACTGGTTCTATTCTGTAATCACTGCCAGAAAAAAGAAAATGGCTTCACATCAACTATCCCAAAATCAAGGTGTTTATTTTGGTAGACATTTCACCTAGTTTATAATTGACATCTCTGTTAATCAAGTTTCTTCAAAGTAATTGTGACCTAGGATACTCCTTTCTGATACAAAGGACATGAAATTTAAATCCAAAGAATACCTCTGGAATAAGATGATTATGTGAGCAAACATGTTTACTTCTCATAATTTCACCCATACCTTCTTTATTACTAGGAGAGTAGGGGATTCATAAGCAAGATTAACTAGGATAGCCTATAGGAAATAGAGAAGTTATTATCTTTGGAAATATGAGTAATTTTAAAATTCTAATACAATAATATTTTAAGTTGCTTATACACATATTGATTTTATAACTTCTGTTTAAGCAAAATATTCTTCTTCCCAACCACTCTAGATAATGACAGTAGTTGGGAAAAAAAAAACAGTTAAGATCTTTTGAAGGAAAACAAGGCCAAAATAATGTTGAATATATAAAGAAGAGAAGCTTGTAATTAAAAGTCATTGAAAAGAAGCTTTGGTGGAAAAGTAGAATTGTTAATACTGCCACAAAAACAATATTGTGTTTCTCACAAAAGAGAAAAACAAATTCTAATGTAATCTCTGCTATTACATTTATGACTCTCGAGGTAAGGCAATAAGGATTTATTTCTTTTGTGTTCTCCATCAGTAAAACTGGAATGAAAATATTCCCATGTGTACTTAATAAAATCCCAGAAAAATAGTAAGCTTTATTTAAGAGTCTTATTTAAGGTTTATCAGTAACAAATACAATTCAAACTTAAGTTCTGATGGGCATATCAGAAGATTTCTTTGGAATTTTCTTAAGACATTCAGCACAGGAAGCAATTTTTTTTTTTTTTTTTTTGAGACGGAGTTTCGCTCTTGTTACCCAGGCTGGAGTGCAATGGCGCGATCTCGGCTCACCGCAACCTCCGCCTCCTGGGTTCAGGCAATTCTCCTGCCTCAGCCTCCTGAGTAGCTGGGATTACAGGCACGCGCCACCATGCCCAGCTAATTTTTTGTATTTTTAGTAGAGACGGGGTTTCACCATGTTGACCAGGATGGTCTCATCTCTTGACCTCGTGATCCACCTGCCTCGGCCTCCCAAAGTGCTGGGATTACAGGCGTGAGCCACCGTACCCGACCAGAAGCAATTTTTTAGAAGACATTTCAATAAGGATATTTTTTGCTTGGAAAAAAATGAAGGTAAATTTATAACAGAGAAATTATATATTCGTCTAGATATTTGAGAGTAAATCTATTTTTCATATTCTACACAAAATAAAAGAATAAAAGTTCTTATATAAGCAAATACTATTAAAAAGCAAGTAGAGTGCATTATATTAAATATGAGTAAGTCTGTTTCAGGATTGACCTCACCAGATTTTTGGATCATCTTGATGTAAACATTATACAACTGATGTGTTTCTTGACTTTGTAGTTTTAGAAATTAGATTTTCATTAGGTCATCCAGGAGATACCAAGTCCTACAAAACCGAGTCTTGCCCTGTGATTTACAAATCTGAGATCTAAGCCTGAAATTCATAGCCCTACTATATTTACAACTTCCTTTAGTTTTCATCTATTTAACAGACATATCTTGAGTTCCCGCTGATTACCAGGCACTCAAATAGGAACTGGAAATACTTAAAAGACATCATTTCTGCCATTTGAGTGAGGATACGTAAATACAAATTATTTATTATCATTATTTATTGTTATTGATACATACATAAAATGTAGTAGGAAGAACAGGGGAAAGATCTAAATCAATGACTTAGTATGACTAGGCCCTTTGCTACTAGCTCAATGACTCATTTCCCCATTTTCCAGAATATGCATGAATTTTAACCAATAACATTATACTAAGTTCCATATACTCATATGTTTGCATTATATAAGTTTTTAAACCAGTAATTTTAGGATTAAGATCTCATCTATTAAATCTTTTTCAGCCTTCATTTAGAAAGGGAGCATAAGAAGCACTGAAAAGCAAGGCACTATGATCTATACAGAAACCATACATTGGGCTCACAGCTACTGAATGTGACTGACTGGTGGAGACAGTTTAGTGAACCTGGTGACTTCAGGGTTTTTTTCATACTTTTAACTGCAAGACAGAATAGGTTAATTGGTGATTTACAGTGAAAAATATATTTAAAAAATTGTTTTGTCTCCTTACAAGTATCTATTTGAAAAACTTAGTTATGTAATTCAACAGGAAGAAAAAGCTTTATTACAGTGTGATACAAGTATGCCTCTTAAAGGCAAATCAGTCAGATGTGTTGGCTCATGCCTGTTATCCTAGCACTTTGAGAAGCTGAGGTGGGCAGATCACTTGAGTTCAGAAGTTTCAGAGCAGGCTGGGAAACATGGTGAAACCCTGTATCTATTAAAAATACAAAAAATTAGCTGTGTATGGTAGCACTGTGATCCCAGCTACTGGGGAGGCTGAGTTGGGAGGATTACTTGAGCCAGGGGGTGGAGGTTGCAGTTAGCCACGATTGCAACACTACACTCCAGCCTGGGCAACAGAGTCAGACTGTGTCTCAAATTAATTAATTGATTGATTGGTTGATTGATTAAAGGCAAATTGAATTTCTAAATAATTTATTCAGAATATTAGTACTTGAAAGTAAAATTATTTTTCAGTGATTCAGTCTGCCATAAATTTTCAATAATGCTTAAGAATTATTTAGTCATTTTCAAATATATTTAATCAGATGTTTCAGAGAAATGCTATTCATTCTCAGATGAGCAGATTTTTGGGATATACTAAATATGGGAAAACTTTCATAGGCTAAAAAATATAAAAATAAAACTTACATTCCTTGAGTGCATAATATTTGCCAGCTGTTCTAATGCTAGCAGGCATTTCCAGCTATTGTAAATGCAGATGCTGTGGATAGTCTTATCTCTTGGAGTACATATACATGATTTTTGTTGGTTATACATCTAGGAGTGATCATTTCCAAGTCATATCATAGGTGTGTATTAGCTTTAGGTGATAATACTAAAAATTTCCCTAAGTGGTTGCCCGAGTTTTCCTCCCATTTGCAGTAGAAAAGAATTTCAGAAGCATTTACTTCATCTTTTAAGAACCAGAACCCTGATTATATTATTAGCATTAGAATTAAATTAAAAATTTAAAAACTAAATAGAGGCCGAGTATGGTGGCTCACGCCTGTATTCCCAGCACTTTGGGATGCCAAGCTGAGTGGATCACTTTAAATCAGTAGTTCAAGACCAACCTGGCCAACATGGTGAAACCCCATCACTACTAAAAATACAAAAATTAGCCAGGCATGGTGGTGGGTGCCTGCACTCCCAACTACTCAGGCGAGTGAGGCAGGAGGATCACTCAAACCTGGAAGACAGGGCTTGCAGTGAGCCGAGATCCCTGCCACTGCACTCCAGCCTAGACAACAGAATGAGACTCCATCTCAAAAAAACAACAACAAAAACACAAAAAAAACTAATACAAAACAAAAACAAAATAGAATTTCAAGAAATGAAAACAAAATACGCTGACAAAAATTAACCCAAAGCATGAGCTAAGTTGAGAATTAAACACAGCTAAAGACAATTTATAGAACTTTCAGTTTACAGAAATTGCTCAATATACAGCACAAAGACATAGAGATGGAAAATGTGAGCAATTAAGAGACATTGAAGGTAGAATGGGAAGGTCCGACATATGTCAGAGAGAAGTTCCAGGAGGAGAGAATGGGGGTAGGCAATAGTCAAAGAGATAATAGCTTAACAGTATTTATGTTAGATGATAGACATTAATCCTCAGATTTCAGGAACTCAACAAATTTCAAACAGAATAATTGAACACCCATACCTATGCATAAAACTTTAGAGTACCAAATATAAGAAAGAATATTAAAGAAACTATAAAGATTCCATACAAAGGAATTGAAGAAATGAAATAATCTCTTTGAAGAGCTGAGGAAACATTCCTATTGGTTTAGACTTGAAAAGCCAGCTAAAATATTTCAGACGGAATGTCAAAGAAAGTTGTATTTAGAAAAAGAATCAGTTTACCACTTAGATATTGACAGAAAGATTACTAACGGATGTACTAACTGCAGTAGTAACTTAAATCTAGAACAAAGGAATATAATATAAGAAGCACTGGTGAACAAAGAAATTAATATTATAAGTGGAAAAGAGAAACATGCAAAGCAGTTATTTAAAATATGAGAGAATAAAATGAACAATGTAATGCTGATAGATTTTAAAACTCAGGAAAATGGAAAATCTTCTGGAAAAATACAGATTTCCAAAATTGACCCAGCAAGTGTGAATCTTGAATATGTGAAGGAATTTTTTTAAAAATCCACCTTTTTTTTTTTTTTTTTTTTTTTGCTGAGGTCTGTTACACTTTTGCAAAACAGATTGTTCCTATCTTATATAACCTGTTCCAAAGACTAAAATAAATGGAGTGTTTTCCAGCCCATTTTATAAAACCATTATAACATTAATATCAATACAGGAGAACTGTTTAAAAACTATAGGCTGATATCATTCATGAACATAATACAAAAATAAGAAAATACATATGCAAACCAAATCCTGCAATGTATTAAAAAAATTACAACCAAGTTGGTTTATTCTAGAAATGAATAAATAGTTTAGCATTTGAAAATATGATATCACATTAACAGATCAAAGTAGAGAAACCATTTCCTTATCTCTATAGATGGAAAAAAAGCATTAAAAAATCACCCATTCATAAAAAGTATCTTAGAAAACTAGGAATAGAATGGGACTTCCTTAATCTGACTTTCTGAACTGCCAAATTCTACAAGAAACATTGTAGTAAAACATGGAAACTTTCCCTTTAAAAGCAAGAACAAAAATAATTCTACTATTGCTACTACTGTTCAATTATAGCCAGCAAAAAAAAAAAAAAGAAAAAGAAAAAGAAAAGTGAATGATATGAGAACTAGAAAGGAAAGACCAATTATTTATTTGATGGAACATTGTTTACATGGAAAATTTAAAAATTGCAGATGAACTATTAGAATTACTGAAAGTTCTTCAAGTTTGGGTACCATCCAAAATAATAAGAAAAATTTAGTGTATTAGTCTGTTTTCACACTGCTGATAAAGACATACCAAGACTGGGCAATTTACAAAAGAAACAGGTTTATTGGACTTACAGTTCCACGTGGTGGGGAAGGCCTCACAATCATGGCAGAAGGTGAAAGGCACATCTCACATGGCAGCAGACAACAGAAAAGAGGATTGTGTATGGAAACTCCCCTTTTTAAAAACCATCAGATCTCGTGAGACTTATTTATTATGAGAACAGCACAGAAAAGTCCTGTCCCCATGATTCGACCTCCGACTGTGCCCCTCCCACAATGTGTGGGAATTCAAGAAGAAATGTAGGTGGAGACACAACTAAACCATATCATTCTGCCCCTGGCCCCTCCTAAATCTCATGTAGTCACATTCAAAACATAGTCATGCCTTCCCAAATCTTAACTCATTCTATCATTAACCCAAAAGTCCACAGACCAAAGTCTTATCTGAGACGAGGCAAGTTCCTTCTGCCTATGAGCCTGTAAAATCAAAAGCAAGTTAGTTACTTCCTAGATAAAATGGAGGTACAGGCATTGGGTAAATACAGCTGTTCCAAATGGGAGAAATCGGCTGAAACAAAGGGGCTACTGGACCCATGCAAGTCTGAAATCTAGCGGGGCAGTCAAATCTTAAAGCTCCAAAATGAATTCCTTTGACTCCATGTCTCACATCCAGGTCATGCTAATGCAAGAGGTGAATTCCCAATGTCTTAGGCTGCTCTAACCCTGTGGCTTTGAAGGGTACAGCCTCCCTCCTGGCTGCTTTCATGGGCCAGTGTTGAGCGTCTGTGGCTTTGCCAGGTGCATGATGCAAGCTGTCAGAGTATCTATCATTATGGTATCTGCAGGACGGTGGCCCTCTTCTCACAGCTCCACTAAGTGGTACCCCAGTAAGGACTCTGCGGGGGGCTCCAACCCCACATACGTCTTCCACACTCCCCTAGCAGAGGTTCTCCGCAAAGGCCCTGCCCCTGCAGCAACCTTCTGCCTGAACATCCAGATGGCTCCATACATCTTCTGAAATCTAGGTGGAGGTTCCCAAACCTCAATTCTTGACTTCTTTGCATCTGCAGGCTCAACACCATGCAGAAGCTGCCAAGGCTTGGGGCTTCCACCTTCTGAAATAACAGCCCCAGCTGTACCTTGGCCCCTTTTAGTCATGACTCGAGTGGCTGGAACACAGGGCACCAAGTCCCTAGACTGCACACAGCATGGGTAGCTTGGGCCTGGCCCATGAAACCATGTCTTCCTCCTAGGCCTCAGGACTGTGATGGGAGGGGCTGCTGTGAAGACTTCTGATGTGCCCTGGAGACAATCCTCCCCACTTTGTCTTGGGGATTAACATTTGGCTCCTCATTACTTATGCAAATTTCTGCAGCCAGCTTGAATTTCTCCTCAGAAAATGGAATTTTCTTTTCTATTTCATTGTCAGGTTGCAAATTTTCTGAACTTTTATGCTCTGCTTCCCTCATAAAACTGAATGTCCTTAACAGCACCCAAGTCACATCTTGAATGCTTTGCTGCTTAGCAATTTCTTCCACCAGATACCCTAAATCATCTCTTTCAAGTTCAAAGTTCCATAGATCTCTAGGGCAGGGGCAAAATGTCACCAGTCTTTTTGCTTAAACATAATAAGAGTCACTTTTGCTCCAGTTCCCAACAAGTCCCTCATCTCCATCTCAGACCAGCTCAGCCTGGATTTCATTGCCCATATCATTATCAGCGTTTTGGTCAAAGCCATTCAACAAGTTTCTAGGGAGTTTCAAACTTTCTCACATTTTAATCTTTTCTGAGCCTTTCAAACTGTTCCAACCTCTGCCTGTTACCCAGTTCCAAAGTTGCTCCCACATTTTCAGGTATCTATTCAGCAGTGCACCACTCTGCTGGTACCAATTTACTGTATTAGTCCATTTTTATACTGCTGATAAAGACATACCCAAGACTGGGCAATTTACAAAAGAAAGAGGTTTATTGGACTTACAGTTCCATGTGGCTGGGAAGGCCTCGCAATCATGTTGGAAAGTGAAAGGCACATCTCACATGACAGCAGACAAGAGAAAAGAGATCTTGTGCAGGGAAACTTTTTCAAGACTGTCAGATCTCATGAGACTTATTCACTGTCAGGAGAACAGCATAGGAAAGACCTGCCCCCGTGATTCACTTACCTCCCACTGAGTCCTTTCCAGGACATATGGGAATTTGAAATGAGATTTGGGTGGGGACACAGCCAAACCATATTATATAGCATTCCTGTATAGTCTCTTGTATCCTGCAGCTCAAGCTGGTGAGGTGATCTAAATGTGAGGGACTATCTCGCTAAGAGCATGAGGCACTCTGATAAAGATATGGAAGATTAGGGCCTGACCTTTTCAGTTTCAGTGATAACAGAGTAACTAACACTTGCTATGATTTACAAGATGGAGAAAAGGTTCAAAAATTGACATTGGAGAATTAGGTAGCCAGGATTCTAATGAACAAATAACAGGGAAGCCAAGTTGGATATTTGCATTTCCTATCCTGCCACAATTTAGGAGATGTTTAGACGTTACAAAATATTATCATCTACTCCCTCAGTAAGGCAACATGCATTTGCCTTTGGAGACTTGGGTTAGCATGACTCCACATGGTAACACTGATTAGGCTTAGCTGGTTTGGGCTTAAGATACAGCATATTAGCTGGATGCTCTAAAAGTAGAACAAATGGTTTTAAGTGGCAAGACTGTTCTCAGATGAGACTCTGTGAGAGAAATATTAATAGCCTTAAAGTGGTACAGGTTGTTTTGAAATTAAGCCTGCCAAAACAGGCTTGTTTGTCTTTGAAGATGAGAACATAAAAAGATAGGAGCTAGTAAATGTATTTTTGCCATTAAAAGTAATAGCAAAAACAGCAATTACTTTTGCACCAACCTAATGAAACAAAAAAGCACAGACTGGTTGGGCTTAAACAAAAGAAATTTATGTCCCAGTTCTGCAGGATGGGAAGTTGAGATCATGGGTGATAGCATGATTGGGTTCTGGTGAGGGCTCTCTTCCTGGCTTGCAGATGGTTGTCTTCTTGCTGTGTCTTACCAGGTGGAGGGAAGGGGCCAAGGCAAGCAGGCTCTTAGGTATCTCTTTTTATATGGGCACTATTCCCATCCTGAGTGCTTCACCCTCATGACCTAATTACCTCCCACAGGCCCCATCTCTAAATATGATCACATTGGGGATTAAGTTTAAACATATGAATTTGGGAGCATGAGGGGAACAAAAACACTAAGGCCATCATAGACTTATAAGGCTGAATCCTAGCTGAGTTATTTATTATGATTTTCTCCATCAGTGGCATATTGGCAGCAACATCAACTTTGGAACTAGAAAGAGACATACTTAGCTCTCTGAACTGTTTCTTCATCTTTATTTATGTATATATTATTACCTGTTTTTTCATGGTTTTCATGTTTTCACTGTTGGGGATTTAATCCAAGCAGTGTTTGCTTATGTTTCCATCTCCTCATCCCCTGCCTCCCATCCCACATCCCCAACCCGGACTTAAAGATGGACTATGTTATATTGATGGGTTTTAATTTTGCTCCTAGAAAAGAGAAGATAACTGATATTAATCATAGCAATTCCTATGAAGCTTTTTTTTTTTTTTAAATGAGAGAGCAGCCTAATTGTTCACATAATCCCAAATTGAGATGATGTAATTGTGGTAAAGAGGTCTATTGTACCTTACCCTAGTTAGATTCACTATTTTCTTATCACTTTACATAAATTAGATATGTAAAGTCAAACTCAGTTCTCAGATCAGGATGCTTGGGAGTCTGGAATGTTGATAAGCAACTGTGTACATCGAACTTCCTTATACATAAAAACTGGGTAGTCTTAGATCAGATAAAGTAGCAATGTCCCAAGAATTGAACTCTCTTTGGAACTAAGCTAACCACTCTCTTGAGAAATAAAATTTTAATTTAACTATCTGATGGGTTCCCAGGAACTGTCTTTAATTGATGGCTAGTCCTTTAATTTGAGATGGTAATTTAGTTCAAAACCAGCAAGTATATTTGGGCTATTAGAAAGACCTCTGGGAAGCCAATCAAAGGAATTCAAGCTCCCTGTCTCCTTTTATAGAGAGCATGGGTTATCCAGAAATTGCCTCTTGTAACAGTAATTTCAATTCTTTATTACAAAATACAAATAAAATAGAAAAAAAGGTTAAAAAACCAGTGCAATTTTCATATTGTTTAAAGTATTTTCCTGAAGGTGAAGGCAGGCCTGAAAATGAGGCCAAAAGAGGTGGGAAAATTGCATTAGTAGCTAATTCCCACCTAAGGACCCCTTAAAATGATCATGGTTTTCTTAGAGGTACTCCAAAGGTACTCTATTCAACTTTTCAAAATGAAAATCATTTTACTGGACTTTTTTTTCTGACTACAAGTATAATCAATCTGCCATTGTAAAGGTTTTATTTATTAAGTTCAAAAAAAATACAAGCCTTTCTCTAAAATTCCTAGTTCCCTCAGACTCAGCTAATAACTGTACCTTGCTTTACTGAGCACTGATGTGATTCCATTTTTCTTCAACTCCACTCAGTAAATATATAATTGGTAGATATTTATTCCTCTTTTTTTGGCCAGAAAAAAATTCATATTACTTGAAATACTTAAACTCAATGGACAGTGTTCCATTAAGTTTTAAGAGCATCAGATCTTGGTAGTTAGTGGTAAGAATACCCACCCATAGACTAAGTTTATGGGGAAAAAAAGCTTGCTGGGGAGAGGAGAGCAAAACATCTTCTTTGAATTCATTGTTATTGTCTCAGCCATCGTGGTAGGTCAGGTCAATGTATTTTTTCATCTGGATTTCTGTGGCATGATTGGTTCATGCCACTGATCTCTACTGACATGCTCAGAGTTGCCAAATTAACCCTAAATCTATTCAAGAACATTTTTTTACATCATTTTTATAATTTAAGAACTTTTAGTGGGTGTCTGTTACTTATCTTAACAAATCACCCTAGCTTGGCACCAGCAGGTTGAACATGACTTGCTAGTTTATCCTCTCACAGATTCATTTTTTGCCATCCATATGTGTTCTATCTGCTCCATGCTCATTGCCACCCCTGTTCTTTAGCATAGGCTCTAAGCACTCATTCCCTTCTTTCGACAATTTAAATACTAGGATTGTCTCATGGTCCCGGCTAAACTTACCCACTTCTTATTGACCTCCTGTTATTTGAATTTTACAGTATTTTCTGTCCTTTCCCACTATTATTCATTTACTAGTTCGTTTGTTTATAGCTTTACTTTAGTTATTTTATAACTATCTTATCTCTGTTGCTGGCTCTATGTTGGAATTGCCTGTGTAATTGATAGTATAGATCTTTGTCCAGAAATACAGAAAACTTAGAAAATATCGTTGTTCAGAATACTTTTATCACCCTATTAAAGCCAAATATTCTACCATCAGAAGTCCACCAATTTTGTTAACAACCCATCATCTTTCCAAATCTCCATACCTTGACAATGGATACTGCTCATAACAAGAGATTAGGAATTAGATAGGAGATTTGCTGCCTAGAACCAGGGCCAGATTTAACAGGCCATTCTGAGGACAACTGAGACTTTGGAAAGCAACATAGAATAATAGAAGGAGCACTGGCTTTGGACTCAGGCCTGGGTTCAATTCAAGTTCTACTACATATTAACAGTTACTTTATCTTTTCCATTTTCTCGTATTTAAAACAGAAATTGTACATACCTCACGATGTTATTGTGATGATTAAATGAGATGGCATGGCCAGGTGCAGTGGCTCACACCTATAATCCCAGCACTTTGAGAGGCTGAGACATACCAGTTGGTGACCAGCCTGGACAAAGTGGCAAAACCCTGTCTCTACTAAAAATACAAAAAAAATTTAGCTGGGCACAGTGGTGGGCACCTCTAATCCCAGCTACTCCAGAGGCTGGGGCAGCAGAATCACTTGAACCTGGGAGGTGGAGGTTGCCGTGAGCTGAGATCATGCCACTGCACTACAGCCCAGGTGACAGAGTGAGACTCCATCTCAAAAAAATAAACTTAAAAAAAAATATGGCATGTGAAGGGCTGTTACAGTTCTCAGCACATAGTAGATGCTCAATAAATACTATTATTATCTCTAAGAGTAACTCTCCACTACGTCAGATGAGGTTAGCAGTTAAGTGAAATATCACAAACCATAAAATATTCCTACATAGATAATTTCTTATGTTCAATTACCTGGAATTTGTGAGTATAAATTCATTCAACATTTGGCAGTTGGTTTGCTTTCTAGGGAAAAATGTTCAAAAGAATGAAAACTGCCTCCTTAGCCAAGGACCACAGCAGAACTCACTCTGTCTTCATAGAGGGCATACTCAGTAAGACATCAAGATAGTGTCTGTAGTGCTGGGATGAATGCAGTTCAAATGCCAACTGCACATTAATTTATATTGCAAAACAACTCCTAAAATTGTAGAATCTTGGCTTTGGAGAAATTTTACTCTTCTTCGTAAAAATCTCCATTATAGCTTCCCAGATAGATCATCTGACTTCTGGTTGAAGGGAAAACTCACCATTTCACAAACCAGACCATCCTCTTATAAGTTTAACCAATAGTCAGTCCTCTCTTAATTAAATCCAGAACTTCCTGCCATGACTTCTTCCTGCTGATTCTGGTACTGCTTATCAGAGCAA
The DNA here is from genome assembly GCF_030222135.1 of Aotus nancymaae. Taxonomy (NCBI): domain Eukaryota; kingdom Metazoa; phylum Chordata; class Mammalia; order Primates; family Aotidae; genus Aotus; species Aotus nancymaae. The sequence goes on along the minus strand of NW_026988419.1, from coordinate 42,975,862 downwards.
TGCAGATTAAACAGTCCCTCATCCATATGAATACTACTCAGATCTCTCTTCTCATTCCCCTTAACTTCTTCAGGATAAATATTCTAATGTCTTCAGTTATGTGGCTATGCCCTTTTCAAGGTATATTAGCCAAATATTTAACTTTAATTTAAAAATCATGAGCTAATAAATACATTAAAGTCCATAATTCCAGAAAGAAGCCAAACTATTTTGATCAAATCAGGACAGATTGTTTTTAACACCCAAAGCAGTGAGACAGTGGAAAGTAACGCATATTGAAAGGCTCATATGCCCTAAGTAAAAAAACAGAACATGCAATATAATATGAAACTTGAAATAGTAAATTTTGGATCAATGGTGCAGTATTTATCCAATTTTTAACAATGTCTTATATTCACATTTTAAGCAAATAAAAGTTGGCCCCATCTTAATGCCAAAAATGGTTATCAAAATAAATGTAGGTTAATACTTACAGAAGCTTGGACTCATGGGCCTAAGCAGTAATGTTTTTCTCTGTTTAAACTGAGATGAAATTACATGCTCAATTCCACAAATATTTCATGCCTTCCATATGTCAGGTGCTGTGAATAAGTAAATAAGGTACATAGAATACATAGTTCCTATCCTCAAGATGCCCAGAATTTGGGGGGAAGGGCAGTTAGAACAAAACAAGATGCTCAGAATTGAGGGGGTTACGTAACCAAAACAGACAACAACAAAACAAAACAATGACATGCTTATTTCCAGGCATGTCTCCCTCTTTGGGGATTGTTAAATCTACTTATACCATAGAAATATAGTGTCTATTAATGATGATTTAAAGCCTTCGAAACGTATTTAAGTTCAGTGTAAAGACCTTTGACAGAACTTGTATAGGAACATGAGGCTTATCTACTGATAGATGCACATCAGTAAACTTAAAGACCAAACTCAACACAAAAATGAATGCAGAACAACTTTAAGAACGAAACAAGTGAGAAGAAACAGACTGATGGTATAGTTGACAACCTATATAGTTGTAAATATAATGAACATTACACGATCAGGAGATACTGTTCCACAGTACGCTCATGCTCTGCATTAAACTCTTATTTGGAACCATTCCCTAATTTGGGTTGCCAGACATTTAGTTACACTTGGAGAACCAGAATGGGTCTAGAGCAGCCTGACAAATGTGAGTAAAAGAAATTCTGTGAGAAAAAGAGTTTTTCTCCTCAGGAATGAGAACATTGGGGGCTATTTGATTCTTGTCTTCCACATTAGAGAGATAATGCCAATCACTTCTCATTTCAGTGACATAATGAGTAAGACTACAATGGCCTACAGTACTGTTTAGAAAATTTAATTCATAAGAGCTTTTAAACATCTCATGATATATATTAAAATATTATAATGGGAAACTGCTATGGTTTGAATGTTCCCTCCAAAATTCAAATGTTGCCGATGTGATAGGATTAAGAGGTAGGGCCTTTAATAGGTGATTAGACTTCTGGAGCTGTTCCCTTGTCAATGGAATTAAAATCCCTTTAAATGAGGCTTCTTACAGCATTTAGCTAGTGTTCCCTACCTCTGGGGGATGCAGCCCTCATCAGTCAACCTACCAAAACTGCTGGTGCCATGATTTTTAACTTCCCATCCTCCAGAAGAGTGAGGTGTTAGGTATTAGGTCATAGTAGCACAGAATGGACTAGAACAGATATTCTGCTGGTAGGTTTACATTTTCACTTGTTTGGCTGTATAGGTAATCTGATGATTTGCTCTTTGATTCTAGGAAAATGGGAAACAAGAAGAGGTCTTTCCCACAGTGTTATTAAGGGTTCACAACAAGGGTTTGAAGCCTGCTAGGGCATAGAAACAAGTAGGAGTCATAAAAAGAGTTCAAGAAAAGTTTCAGGAGCAAAGGGTAAGACATCATTTTCTTTTCTTTTTTTTTGAGACAATGTCTCCCACTGTCGCCCAGGTTGGAGTGCAGTAGCGTGACTTTGGCTCACTGCAACCTCCACCTCCTGGGTTCAAGCGATTCTCCTGCCTCAGCCTCTGGAGTAGCTGGGATCATAGGTGCCTGCCACCACCCCTGGCTAACTTTTTGTATTTTCAGTAGAGACGAGGTTTCACTGTGTTGATCAGGCTCGTCTCAAACTCCTGCCTTTGTGATCTGTCCTCCTTGGCCTCCCAAAGTGCTTGGATTACAGGCGTGAGCCACCGTGCCCAGCCAAGACATCATTTTCATACCTATTCCTAGTTCTTCATCACGAAACATTTTTAGTTGTCTTGAGTTACAGAAAGTGTTAAAGAATCAATACATCATTTCTGGTTCTGAATTTTTAAAGCTTTGTATCCTAAAACCTTAATTAGAGTCTGACATGAAAATGTGTCTGTTGCCTACTCAGAGAAGATATCTGGGTCTCTCAGCCAAATCCAAATAAAATCTTAGCAAATACGAGATAAGTTCACTGTTTTGGAGAGACCATTTTAGATTGAACATAGAAAAACTAGTGCATAAAGCCTGGATCAGTGAGAAATATGTGTAAGAAATAGCCATGTTTTCCATTAACCACTAAAAGTGTTTTTCTCTAGAGCAGTAGACTGTTGTTATGTGAGAAACATAGAGGTAGAATCAAAATGAGTTTCCTCAATGGTCATACCTATGTGCTATTCTATCAGGTTTCATATCCCATAATGGTTTTTTTGTCTCCTCAGTAAGTTAATCTTGTTTGCATTTAAATTTTCCTCTATCTGCTCAGTTGGCTTTGGCTTTGGCTTCTTTTTTTGTAACCTGGGATAATTTCTGAGAGTTAGGGGTGGAGGTAGTGGGAGCAGGTGGGGAGTTAGTGTTATTTTCTATTCCTTATTTAATCTTTCCTGTGATTTGCGTTACCTCTCTCTAGCGTACATGAATTCTCTAGCCTCCGTGTGAATGAACACTTGCAAACTGTTCCATCTCCCTATCCAGTCCTCACCACTTCATTATCAGAAAATAAACGGAGACATCTGACTCTCTGATATGCTTGTAAGAGCCCCAGTGGCAGAAAAATGAATCCCAGGGCTCGGATCCTTCTTGACAAGGTCACGTCATCTGACAGCTTAGAGTACTTTTAAAAAGGAAGTCTCTTCTGCCTCACCGACATAACCTCCCTTGCCTCTCCCAGAGGTGCAAGCTCTGACTGGTCTGCCTGAGGCAAAAATGGAAGTTAAAGGTGCTCATTTAAGTAGGGAAACCAGTGGAGGGAGTCAGCTGTGTACTTCTGTGATCTGTCTGTCTGATGTGGAAGTTTTATGGGGCTGGGGATGGAAATGGGAGTTCTTTACAAAGAGTATGTGAGTGCCTTGATTTGAATCTATTAACTCTAAGTTTACTGGTTAACATGCAGTCCTCAATCCAGCTCAGTATTTCTTTCCTGTCAATAGCATGGACCCTAGGATGAGATTGCTTATGTTCAAATTCCAGGATTGTATCATTGCTATTTTTATGATTTTTACTTCCATGAACTCTGGAGAAAACAAAACCACTAAACGCTTGCTACAGCCCTCACCCTAACCACATGCACCCGGCCATCTCTGGGTCCCTCCTCACCTCCCTCACTTCATTCCTCAGCTTTTAAAGAGTTGTGTCGGCACTTTCAAAATCCTGCAGTAGGTCTCTGCCACCATCAGTTTGAGGAATTCTTGGTTCCTGTCGCCTCTATCCTTGTTCAAGCCCAGGTGAGGACAGGCGGGCGGAAACGCTGTACCCTGACTTTCCAGTTCTAGGCTGGGTAGCTGGGAGGAGAGCCAGCTTTCCTGAATCCCAGCAGCAGAGGGTGCCATGTTCCCTTGACGCATCTTCCCTCCAAGTCTGACATGGCACCGTCTTGACCAGAAGCGTGGTCTGCAGTCCCGAGGAGAGAATTCAAGGCTTTTTTCCAGGCCCATCCCGCAAGGACCCACTCACACTGGCATGGACCTGAGGGCCCACAGAAGAGAGCACAGAGGGCCACTCACAGAAGGGTGGCAGTGGCATCTCTCCCCACCAGCCCCAGGTTTGTCCCTCCTGCTCCACTCACTCCAGTGCACACCTATGAGGACAGCCGGGCAGATGGTAGAGGCCAGGGGCTAGGTCCTCCCTTAGCCATCCCTACCAGACCCGACCTGGGTCTCCCCCACCAGCTTGGCCAGCCCTGGGATGGCGAAGGAATGGTCCAGCTCCGGCCTTGCAGGAGCAGCTCATGGTGTGTAGACCTCGCTCCCTCTTGGCCACTTCATTCGTAGATCTAAGGCTGACTAGGGCTAACACTTGGTAAAGATGGTCCAGTGTGTTCTCGAACTGAGTGAAAGAAATTTGCAAGTTCATGGGTTTCTTTTTTGGTGGAGGCCAGATACTTTCTCACACACTTTTTCTTTCCTTCTGGTCTGGTAACTGGGAAGCAAAAAACACAAATCTGTTTCCTCTGCCTAGATCACATCAAGAATGGACACCATCCCCTCAGTGTGGAACCAGGGGTCTCCTAAGGATGATTCCAGCACTAGGTTGATAGAGGTTTAAAGCTGAGGAAGGAAGAGCACAAGAAAATTACATAACTTAAGTGAAGAACTAGGCCTAAAAGTGGAACTTTGAGCATAATTATTTAGCATAGTGTGCCCAAAATATGTAGAAGTGAATAATTTGTTTTATGTAAGTGTAATCAATTTGTATACATTAAAATTGATACTGGCTGGGCACAGTGGCTCACAGCTGTAATCCCAGCACTTTGGGAGGTTGAGGAAGGTGGATTGCCTGAGGTCAGGAGTTTGAGACCAGCCTGGCCAACATGGTGAAACCCCATCTCTACTAAAAATCCAAAAATTAGCTGGATGTGGTGGTGGGCACCTGTAATCTTAGCTACTCAGGAGGTTGAGGCAGGAGAATTGCTTGAGCCTGGGAGGTGAAGGTTGCAGTGAGCCAAGATCATGCCATTGCACTCCAGCCTGGGCAACAGGGTGAGACTCCATCTCAAAAAGAAAAAAAAAATTGTCAGAATATACCCACTCATTAATGGGATAATTAATCCCATTAATCATACTAGCATGAAGAAAAATTACATTTCTGGGCTATTGTGTTTGTACATAACCTTAGCTAATTTAAGCATGTAGAAAAATAAGAATGCTTGGTTCATTTAAAATCTAAGAGAATCTGAGCTAGATTTTTGAATAATTTACATTTCTCAGCTCTTCTGCAATCCAGGTTTATTTTTTACTATAGTGTACCTTCAAAGAGCTAAGTCTCAGTTTATAGATTGTTAGTTTTTTAAGTACCAATCTTTTTTGTTTTGCTGCTGAACTCTGGGCCTCTGTGTCCTCATCTGTAATGTGGAGTCAAAATTATCACTAAGGTCCCTTCAAGCATGAATTTTGCATTGACTAATCCGTTTTAGAACACAAGGAAAATAATGGTTCTTTTGTAGTTCTCTTGGGACTTTTACTACTGCTTGGAATCATGCTGGGCAGATGCAGGCATCACATGGAATGTTCGGGGAGTGTAACTGAATAACGGCCATGTTTTGAGGCAGTGGTATTCCATGCTTCAAAGAGTGAGAAATGGCCTTTAGAGATACCTTGAAGGAGAGACAAGCTTGGAAAATATTTTTGAGTATTTCTGTATAGAAAAGTATACTATAGATGTATCCTTTAACTGTTTAAGTACTTCAAACACTTGTGCTTTGCATACTTATGGTGCAAACGAGGTGGGAAGGGCAGAATCCCTGTCCTAGCCCTGCAAGAGTGGGGTTTCAGGTCAAAGCAGGTCTGGCGGCTCAGCCTGGCGGGAGAGCGGAACCCTGAGCTGGGAAGGCCGCGGCGAGGCTGCCGGGCGCTCTGCAGGCGGGCTGAGCGCCGCGACCCAGCACCTGTTGTCCCAGGGGAGGCTCCGAGGGGGCGAGGCCTTGGAGAGCAGCTCCCCCTTCACCAGGAGCGTTCGCAGCCCAGGTGGCCGAGACCAGGGGCAGGGGCCGGGGCAGCGAAATGCCTCGCTGGCTTCTGCTTTCATTGACCTTTGCGGGTCTGTTCCCGCTGCGGCGCCGGCAGCTGCGTGGTAGTTCTGGTGGCGTGAGGGCTGTGACCCGGCTGGGAGCCTAGCTCCGCTCCGCCCGCCCGCCCCTGCCTCGGACCCTGCGCCTGAGGATGTATCGTGGCAACCGTCTGCCACCCGAATTCGTGGGCCGCTCCCAGAGGGCGCGCCCTGGCGCCGAGCGCCCCTGGGCGGCCACCTGCGGGTCGGGTGCGGGGCGCGAACCCGCGAGGAGCGCGCGGCGGCGCGGCGACGACGGCGGGAGGAGGGGCCGGGAGCCCGGGCGCCGCCGAAGGACGCCCCGTCCTCCACATGCTGCCACTTGGCTGAGCCGGGCGCCGGCGAGAAGGCGGCGCCGCTGCCCTGGCAACTGGACTGCACTTTGCCCCCGCCAGGCCTCAGCTGCCGCCCGCCCTGACACCAGCAAGCCCCCCTCCCACGGCAGCGCCGCTCCGGGAGCTTCGGAGACCCGCCCCGGGCCTGAGCGCAGGGTTCCTCCCGGGTCCCCACGGCTGTCCGGACGTGCCATGGGCGCGCAGCTGCCGGGCGATGTGTTGTGTAAGTGAACATCTGGGAGGTGGGTGACTGGGGAAGGGGGGGTGTGTGTCTGTCAGTTTTTGCTTGTCAGCTGTGCCTTTTAGATTTTTCAATGGCAGAAACCCATGAGTTACAGGAGGCTTTAATTAAACGAGACCTTTCTCAGCCAGCTACCGTGGATAGAGCCTCACATCTTGTCGCCTAATGAAGAAGAGTTAGCCCCTACCCCTTCAGTCTTGTTCTGGGCTTCCCAATGAAAGGTATCCCAATATGAGTTGCACTTCCACCCTGCTTCCTACCTGAAGAGTGAGTGAAGATTTCCAAGTAAGAGATTTGCCCGTAAACATTGCGTTGGTATGCCAGGCTGTCAGGCTTGTGCTCTGAATGGCATATCATGAGCAAAGTCTTAATAGCTCTTGTGCTCTTTGGAGCTTTGGGAGGCTGAATATTGAGATGAAATGATGCAAATAAAAAAAGGGGAGTAGACGGGTAAGATCCTTTATCCATGAGCAAAGAGATCAGAGAAGCAAAGCAGAACAATTGGGAATTATCTCGCTTATGTCTCTCGTCTGACATCAGCACCTCCCCCATCCTTTTTGGAATTAGGTAAACATAAAATTGTAAACTAGTAAATGTTCTTATCAAAGACCATCTTTTTAGGATCTAGTGTATATGACAGTTGTCTCGGAAGTTTTTAGGTAAGAATTCGGAGGAATATGGAATCTACTTTTATTATGACAAAGTACAAATCAAAGATCAACAGTTGGCTCTTCCTTTTTCCCTTTGGATGAGGCTATTTTTAAGTACCTAATAGGGCTATCACAAATAGATGGGAAATAATATTATTTAGGCATTCTGCTTTCAAGCAAAATGGTCTGGAAGGTAATTTCTGTTTTAAAATTTTGTTTTAACATCAAAAATTATAAGCATTATTTATTTAGGTCCACACAATCTTATAACAAAAGGGTGCTTTAAAATTGTAGAGCAACCTCCAATGCATTTTATTATCTTCTCTATAGCACTCCTGACAGGCCAGCCCCATTTTGATTGAACACTTCAGTGACAGGGGGCTCATTACATTTCGAGGGGTTCCTCCTTTTCTGTTGTTAGCAAGGTCTGTTTATGTTGAACTGACGACTGCTTAGGAAGCAGTACCTGTTTCTCATTAGTCCTACCTGGCCAATAGCTCTCCAACTGTGAACTTAGAAACAAGATTTTTCTGCAAAAAAAAAAAATCTAAAACTTTATCAGAGTCCAAAAAGGGTCCATGACCCCAAAATAGTTAAGATGTGAGAGGTATAAAGCGATACAAAAAATATTTTTGTCTCCTTTGCTTGATAGCCTTTGAGATCCCTGATCCTCAGTTTCTCACTATAAAAGGGAATAATATACTTTGTTTACCCCTAGGCTTATTGTGAGGATTCAATTAATAATCTTAATAAAGTACTTAGTAGAGGTGCCTAGGAGTCAGTAAATGTTAGTTGTCTTCAATAAATACTAGTTTTTATGTTTCCTTCTTTACCTAAGAACTCTCTGTGCTAAAGATCCTCAGCCCAATTGAATTCAGTCAGTCAGTCTAACCCAAACAGTGCAGGGTGCAGAGTTGCCATCTTCAAATGCAATCATCTATTGCTTAATTGGCTTTTGTAATAAATATGCGGAAGTTGACTCAAAACCTCATCTCCTGTGCTTTGCTGTCAAGCAAAGGACAAAAAAATAAAGGTAGGCTTTATTAAGCATTTCTTGAATTGGAATTTTTTTTCTGTTGCCTTGTATTACTTAAAGCCTCTCTCTGGCTTGCAGTTTGTTAGATAGATGTTTTAATCTGATGTCATTCATCGTGTTAGTTCTACTTTTCGGTTTTGTGTCACCTGCACATTTGCTGAGTTTATTCACCAGACATTCAAGTCACTGATAATATACAGGACAAGTCCTTTTGCTATGACCCTGGTACCTCTAGAAACCTGTGGCATCATCGGAACGGTCCTGGATTTTTGGAGGCTGGTTTTAGAGTCTGGCCCTGACAACTATTAGCTTTGTGACCTTCAGAAACTTCTTTTCATTATCAATAAAATGAGGTAAAATCTGCCTTTCAGGGTGGCTGTTAAAATTCAAAGTAACGAAAACACCAAGTACAATACTGGCTGGAAATCTAGTTGGCCCTCTAGATTTTGCTTGAACTCATCAATTAGCCAGACTCAGCCCTTTCTTACCAAACTATTCTAGTCCATAGAGCAGTCTTCTCCATAAAGACATTATGAGAAAAATTTTAATCAAGTGTCTTGCTGAAAAGATCTTGCGTATTTCCTGATCTACCACAAAAGTAAATGACATTAGTTTAAAAATGCATGATTGTTGGTGAGTTGCTAGTTCCTAGAAATCCCATCTTTTTCCTCACCCCCCCCATTATTCCTTGTTTAATGATTATGTTTTGAATTTTGCAACAGATAGATGTCAAACTATTAGTCTGTGCAATCTAGGAATTCTAATTCTTTTCTTTAGTTTTGAATATTAAAAACACTGGAGGAGAAAAGTTGTGTTTGAGTCTCTGGCCTCTTGAGACCGCCCTTCTTCTCCATGTTTTTCCAGAGGTTGTCAGAATAGTTCTGTGCTGACATCTGCAGGTTCCCTTGGTACCCTGGAATAGAATTCACCAGAATGTGAAGGCATGGACTCTTGTAAAGTGACCTCTTCTGCTTGCACCTTAGTTCTCTCTAAGTGAGGTTCCATCCTTTCCAGCTTGAAAATCATTTGCTTTTAAGGGAGCAAAGCAGGTGCTGAGCAGTTCTGTTTTCTTTCTCATTACTTAATATGTCATCTATCCTTGGATTTGAAAATTTTAAAACAAGCCTTTCTTACTATACTTTCTGTATAGTAAGTCTACTGTGCACAACATGCACTACGTCGGTGGTTGAGAAATAGAACCATTCATGGTGTTATAATGTAAAAAGTTTTGGCAGTAGTAAAGAACTCTAATCAGTATCTCACATGGGAAGAGCCTTGTATTTTAAGAATTCATTTATTCCTTGTAAATTAAAAGTTGTGAAATTAAGAGTGTTTCCCAAGGTGCTGAAAGTAACATAAATTACTGAAGCTAAAAGGGAGGGAGGAACAGACATGTGACCTAGAGAGTGAATGCCTAGCTTAGAAGTTCTGAGTACTTAGAAGTATTCTAATTCAGAACAGTTTCAACACCACACTGGCCCAATGAAACACTGACCCAAACACTTCTTCAAGTCTGTAGCGTTTGCATGTATACGAGCTGCAAGAGGCAGAACTATGTAAATTCCACTGTTTTATTCCCAACACCTAACATACTGCAGGCACATGGATATTTGCTAAGTGGGAAAACTTTAATAAGCATTCATTAAGAGCCATGATGTAGAGAACTGTTCTGTACAAAATAATGAAAGAAAAAATACCTCCTTCCCTTGAGGAATATCTAATCTCATTAGGGGAGACAGCATTTATAAATTAAAGACCAGACGTCAGTTCAAGAAGAGAATTCTCAGTAAGGATGGGAGGAGGACTGGGAAGTCTGCATGAAGGAGATGGGGCTTCCCCTATCCTCAAAGATAGTACTTGGGTTTAAGTAGGGCACAGGGGAAAGGGTGCTGGGTGGAGATAAAGGTGACGTGGTATGTTTCAACTTAAGGGAGGGCTAGGAGGAGGAAATGAGCATAGGTGAGGCAAGGAGACTCACTTGATGGGAGAGAAGATTTCCTTGTATTAATGAGAAATTAAGTCCATTGGGTAAAAACAGGGCTTTCAAAGTTTAAATTAAATGTACCTCTCTCCCCCCACCCCCCACCCACCACCGAGATACTGTATGGTTGGCCACAGAAAATAGGAACCCTACAATAACTCCTTAGGTAAAGAAGTAGAGTATATGGATCATGGAAGAACTATGAAACTTTAAACGGCAAACTCTTCTGCATTCTTGGTCCTTTGACCTAGAGTCATAGTGAATTTGAACACTATGTTCTTCCATGTCTCTATACCAGAGTTATGATTCTTTTCAGTGCTCAAAATTACATATACTGCTACCTAGAATTTAATTCAGTGCATAGCACTTAATGCTCTTTATTAATTTATGCCTCCTACTTGTTCTAGAATGAAGTGGTTTTACTCATAAAGACTAATAAAAATTGAATTTGTAGGGGAAGAAAAAAGCTCTTCCTCTATCATTTTAGGTTTGTGACCGAGGCCTATGAATCAAATTGATAAAAGGGTAATGGGATAAATGGAACAGACTGAAACACGTATGCACAGGAGTTTGCAAAAGAAGTGTGACTCAAGGAAGTGCTTAGAATTTGGGGCTTATCTACCAACTTAACAAAATGATAAAGTGGGGAGAAGTTCTAGATCAGGTTTTCTTAACTAGTTGATCAGAGCTACTTTTCATTTTTCTGTGAGGATTTGTATTATAGTGCTGGAGGAATTGCTATAGCCTGAAGTTCAACATTCATGGTCATAAACAGGAGTGGCCAGATGAAGCCACCTGGTAGCTAGAGTGAAGCCCAGAAGGGCTTAGGGAAATACCTGCTTGTGTGTACGTGTGTGTGGTTTTTTTTCCCTCCACCTGGAGGATCTGGTAAATGAGATGAAGTATTGATACCTAGACTTAAGTCTATCACCTGTTCAACAGTTAGTCTATCATCTAACTGTTCAAAATCCTAAATGACTGTTGTCATTCTTAAATTATACTTCTCTTTCCTCAGTTATCATCTGAAGATATAATAGGAGACTTAATAATTAATTGTTAGTAGCTTTAGGAGACACTCTGGAGAGATAAGGAATGGAAATAACACAGAACATCTTCCCTGTTACAAAGAAGTTGTAGATGTTTTACATATAGAATCACAATTTTTATTTATTTTTGAGACAGCATCTTCGCTCTGTTATCCAGGCTGGAGTGTAGTGGTGTGATCTTGGCTCACTGCAACCTCTGCCTCCTGGTTCAAGTGATTCTCCTGCCTCTGCCTCCCTAGTAGCTGGGATTACAGGAATGTGCCACCACACCTGGCTGGTTTTTGTATTTTTAGTAGAGATGGGGTTTCACCATGTTGCCAGGCTGGTCTTGAACTCCTGACCTCAGGTGATCCACCCACTTTGGCCTCCCAAAGTGGTGGGATTATAGGCATGAGCCACCACGCCCAGCCAAAATCACAATTTTGAGATGACTGAGGTAGAGCCCCGTTTACAGATAAAATCATACCACACAGCTTTATTCAGGTTTATTAGAACTCAAACATTGCTTATTTCTTAAATGTTATTTTCTCTGCCTCTCCACTGAGAAATTTTGGCCCCAAGTGTGACCACATGGGGTCATTCTGAGACTACTTTGTAGGTGAGGAGCTGCACACTATATGTGCTCTAAGTACCTGAGGATGAAACTGACTTCTGAGTTTCTAAGGACCCTACAGTAGTGTTCTTTTGGTGACCTTCATACTGACCAAAGTCATACAGTATTTTGTAGCTTTTACTTTTTGGCGAAAGACAAAGAACATTTAATGTAAATTCTGTCCATTTCTGTTTGCTTGCCTGTTTAACCGATGTCATTTGATCCTGTTATGAATTTATAGTCCAAGTGAATGATTCTCAATACTGCCAGTACAAAGACCTCCATTTACTACTGTCCAGTTTTCATGGAGCCCTACAAGAAAGTATATTCTTAGCATCCATTATTAGAGAACACATAATGACAAACGTGTTACTAGGAACTGAATTATATATATATTTTTATGAACTTAGTTATATTTTATTTTTTTATTATTTTTTTGAAACAGAGTCTCACTCCATCACCCAGGCTGGAGTGCAGTGGAGCAATGTTAGCTCCCTGCAACCTCTGCCTCCCAGGTTCAAGCGATTCTCGTGCTTCAGCCTCCCGAGTAGCTGGGATTACAGGTGCCTGTCACCACAATGGCTAATTTTTGTATCTTTAGTAGAGACAGAGTTTCTCCATGTTGGCCATGCTGGTCTCAAACTCCTGACCTCAGGTAATCTACCCTCCTTATGTTTTAATGAATTAGTATTTTTATTAATCAAATCTATATGGAAATTTGAAAGACACTATATATATATATGAGTATAACTTATTAAAAGACTATAACATGGTTTTTGTTATATATTTACATTAATTCAGGTGAGACCAATTCTATGCCGTAACTTGAGATACAAGACATCTTAGAAACTTGTGTAAAGGGCTAAAATATGACATATAATGAGACAATGGTAAAATAAACTATTGCTGTTAATCTAGTGTTTAAGATGGACTTCTGGGGATTTAGCAGCCTGTTCGTTTACTAAGCAGATTTTAAAAGTTACTTTTTTTTTTTTTTTTGCTAGTTTTGAGTTTGAGTCCAGCACATGTCCAAGTGATGGCCTTTTTGTGATACCTTCCCATTGCATATTCCCAAGGAATTTATTCCTTTTGATGACAGTGCACAAAGAATGGAGGACCACAGCTACAAAATGAACTATAAAGAATGGGCTCGCCAGACATGGTGGCTCACACCTGTAATCCCAGCACTTTGAGAGGCCAAGGAATGGGGCCAGTTCATAAACAGCCTGGGAAACATGGCAAGACCCTGCATTTACAAAAACTATAAAAAAAATTACCTGGGCATGGTGACATGTGCCTGTAGTCACAGGAGGATAGTTTGAACCCAGGAGTTTGAGGCTGCTGTGAGCTACAATTGGCCACTGCACTCCAGCCTGGGCAATGGACTGAGACCTTGTTTCTAGGAGGAAAAACTGGTGTAGCTGCAGTAAATCACATTTTTAGTTTGAGGGACCCAACAGAAGACCCAGTTGTTGCTAGTTCTCTTCCTGAGGATAGTGTCAGGGCTCACTTTATATTTTTAGTGTTTTGAGTTTTCAAATAACATTGAAACATGCAAAGGGGCTTTCTTTTCTTCATGTATGTCTGTAGAGTGTATGTATGTGTCTGTGCGTTGTGATTTGAGGGGTAGGGCATAGGGACAGGGAGTGGTGGGTGGAAGGGCACTGTTACATTTTATTACTTACAGTCTGAATAAATTATCATACTGTCTCTCTCCTTTTGATTTTGTTAAATTAATTTTGGAAGCACTTATATTCTATGGACACAGGTCCTAAACACATATAGACACTCAATATAGACTGGTTGGATGGTTAAGGGATACTCTTACTGATAGTTCTTTTATGTATCTTGAGTTTATATACTAACGTATAAAAACTGATTTAAGTATTTTTAAGAAAGTGTGTTTTTTAAACATTTTATATTTCTGTAATCGGCCAGTTAAAATGACAAGAAGGCCAAAACACTTTTCCTGGTTAATATGAAGCATTTAATCATGCCTTCAACTGATGGCCAAGGTAACTTCCCAACCTGAGAGATTAATAGGCTAAACATTAATTCAGGAGAGCTGATCACACCTGCTATCTTAAGGCTAAGCATAGCTGTCTAATCATTGACTGACATTAATGGCTAACATTGTTGAAACTTTATTTCCTCCTTATGAATCAGCTATCTTATTAGGAGTCACTGAAATTATACAAAGTTTATTTGTTCTTCAGTGATGTGCAGGCTTCTACTGTAATTGCCTTTTAAGTATTTAAAGTACTTGTAGGTAATTGCCTTTTACATATTTAAAAGTACTTAAACAGCTGCTACTATGAACAGTAGATGCTTCACATGAACTTTTTATTCCCCCTTAGCTCTGACTTTAAGGATCATGCTTTCTTATTAATGATAAATCTAAGAGGCTTCTGTGGGATGGAAACCATAGCATGAAAATCTGATTAACAAATATGTGGAGGCAGTTTACTAATCTCATTCTATTAGGGGAACTGCACCTTCTCAAAATGCAATGAGAAATTCCATTAGATAGCTAGTTACTGGACCAGATGATTACCTAATTACATGAATATATCAGCGTCATTTTTCCCAACACAGGACTTGAAGGCCAGATTTGACAGCTAGTCCTAGGGTAGTAGTATCCAGAGACCTCTTTGGGAGACTGGGAAGCTCTGGGCCATCATGTTCTTGCTGATAGTCCAGAGATCAGGTTAAGGATGGGCAATGAGAAGAGAGAAACAGAGACCCTGGGAAGGAGCTGTCATGATCTTTACTGGCAAGAATTAACTTCAAAGTTGGGATGGAGGTTCTATAAATTCAAGAAAGGGAGAAAGTTAACACTTAAAAACAGGCTGGATTGAATAAAAGTACTGTTGGAGCACTTTTATTCCAAGAAGAGGCTGGAATTCAAAGTGACAGCTCCATACTTATTTGCCATGTGAACTCTCTGGGTCAGCAAGTGGAAGAGCCAGATTTCTCTGCCTATTTCATCTATTAGTTGGGAAGAGATGATAAGCATAAATTAGTAAACAGATGTGATAAGTAACTGAAGAACAGTTGTTTTCTATCCTTAATAGATATGGCTAAACCAGCTGAAGGTTAAAACAACATAAATATTTTAATATCTAGATGTTTTTGATGTCCTATACTCTAGAAATATGGGCAAACTAAAGAAAGCGTGGTAGGAATGAAACATTACTAATCCAGTTCTTTGGGTAAGGTTATACATCCCTCTCCCTGCTCTACCCACCTTAGCTACAAGTTCAAAACAGCACAATGAAGGACAAAAGACTCTCATATCCAATTTCAAATTGGTTTCTCTTTTATTGCCATCATTCTAAATCAGAGCACTCTACTTGTTCCCAAAGAAAGTGACAGAACAAGTCCTTGAACTGGCACTTGGAGTTAGAAGTAGGCTTTTGCTCTTTGGTAGGCCCAGAAGACTATGACCACTGAGTTGGGCTGGTTTTAGGCCGGTGTACAAAGGAAGCAGGAGGCCTCGCACTGGAGCCCTCCAGCAGAGGGAGCTGGTCTGCTTTGGATGCTGCCTACAGGCAGTCTTTTTCAGATGCAAATACATCAGTCCCCTGGATTTAGGTGCCCCAGAATGTTCTCAAAAACTGTTCTTATACCGTATTAAAGTAAAAATTACAGTAAAATACAGTACACAGATGTTAAAGGTACAATCTAACAAGTTTTAACAAACATATACTTCATGTAATTAACATACCAATTAAGATACAGAATATTTCTAATATGCTAGAAAGTTATTTCAGCACCTCTTCCAAACAGTCCTTACCACTTCCCACCAAAAGGGAATCACTATTGTGATTTCTATTCATAGGGTCACTATTGTCCAATCTTGAAATTCATATAAATAGGATCCATCTTTTTTATCTAGCCCAACATGTCTGAGATTCATCCATATGGTTTGACATACCAATAGTTCATCCTTTTTCATTGTCAAGGATTTTTAATTTTAAGCATATCTCTTAATTTGTTTATCCATTTGATTTGCCTACTGATGGACATTTGGGTTGTTTCCAGTTTTGGCTATTGAGTATATAGAGGCTATGGATATTGGTATACAAATTTTTCAAATACCTATGTTCCCATTTGTCTTAGATAAATATCTAGAGATGAAATAAGCACAGGGTAAGCACATGTTTAACTTTTTAAGAAATAGTCAAGTTCTTTAAAATGGTTACACCATTTTACATTCCTACCAGCATTATATGCATTCCATGTCCTCACCAATACTGAGTACTGTTTTGTTTTAATTTTAGCAATCTTAGCATGGGTAATTGTATTGTGGTTTTAAAAAATACCTTTTTAAATTTTTAACTAATATGCAGTCCAACTGACATCATTTTGGTGAACAAGTATATGAATTTTAATGCATGTTTAGATTTGTTACAGCCACCTCCACAATCAGGATAAAGAATAATTCCATCACCCCCCAAAAGCTCCCTCCTGCTGCCCTTTTAGTCACAGTCTACCCCTAATGCCCCTGTCAACCACTGATGTGTCATCTGTCTCTGTAGTTTTGCTTTTCCAGAATGTCATACAAGTATTATAAGTAACATTTTGAGACTAGCTTGTTCAATCAGCATGCCTTTGAGTCATCCACATTGGTGTATATCAATGTCTGTTTTCAACTTTTGGCAATTATAAATAAAGCTGTGACAGACATCTGCATATAATTTTTTGTTGTTTTTTTGAGACAGAGTCTCACTCTGTTGCCCAGGCTGGGGTGCAGTGGTGCAATCTTGGCTCACTGCAACCTCCGCCTCCTGGGTTCAGGTGATTCTCATTCCTCAGTCTCCCAAGTAGCTGGGACTACAGGTGAACACCACCATGCCCTGCTGTGTGTGTGCACACGCACGTGCTTAGTAGATATGGGGTTTTGTCACGTTGGCCAGGCAGGTCTCAAAACTCCTGACCTCAGGTGACCCACCCACCTCAGCCTCCCAAAATACTGGGATTACAGGCATGCACCACTGTGCCCAGCCAGCATACAATTTTTATGTGAACACAAATTTTCATTTATCTAGGGTAAATTTCTAGGAGTGGGATTGCTGGGTCATCTAAGTGGTTATTCCAACTTTATGAGAAACTGCCAAACTGTTTTCCAGAGTAGCCATGTCATTTTGCCTTCCCACCAGCAATGGATGACAGTGTAGTTGCTCTGCATATTCACCAGCACTTGGTATTATTTTTTCCCATTCTAACAGCTACATAGTGGTTTCTTATGGTTTTCATCTGCATTTCCGTAATGGCTAATGATGTAGAGCATCTTTCATGTACTTATATTTGCTATCTATAGGTGGTACCAAGTGAACTGCTGAAATCTTTTAAATCTCGTTTTCTAAACTGGGTTGCTGTCTTGCTGTTGAGTTTTGATAGTTATTTATATATTCTGGATTCAAGTCATTTATTGGCTAGATGACTTGCAAGTATTTTTTATATTTGCTGGTTTTTTTCAATCCTTTAACTGTGTGTGTGCATGTGCGTGTGTGTTTTCCAGAGCAAGTGTTTTTCATTTTGATTCAGTCTATTTTACCAGTTTTTTCTTCTTTCATGGTTCATGCTTTTGGTGTCACATCTAAGAACTCTTTGCCTAACCCAAGATCACACATATTTTGTCTTCTTGTTTTATAGTTTTACATTTAAAACTGTGATCTCTTTTGAGTTAATTTTTCTATAAAGTATAAGGTATACGTATATTTTGGTGGGGGAGGGTGTACGAATGTCCAGTTGTTCCAATCCCATTTGTTGAAAAGATTATCCTTTTTGCATTCACTGTTTTTGGACATGTCAAATACCAATTGACCATATTTTTATGGGTGTATCTCTGGATTTGATTCTGTTTCATAGGTTTGTGTCTAGCCATTTGTCAATATAGCATTGTCTAATTACTACAGCTTTATAGTAATTCTTAACATTAGATAATATGAGTACTCCAAATTACTGTTCTTCTTTCTCAAAATTGTTTTGGCTATTCTAGTTTGTGTTTCCATATATAATTCATAATCAACAAACATATATAACAAATCCTGCTGGGATTTTTATTGGACTTTTAGAATCTAATTTGTTAATGTCTACAGAAAAGGCTGCTGGAATTTTGCCGAATATACACATTAATTTGGGGAGGACTAACAATATTGTCTTTCAGATTATAAACTGCATTTATCTGTTTATTTAGGTTCTTTGCTTTTTCTCAGTAACATTTTGTATTTTTCATGTATAACATACATAATATACAATGCAGTTTTCCGTTGTATGCTTTGTTAAATTTATCCCTAAGCGTTCATATTTTTTATGCTATTGCAAATGACATTAATTTCATCTTCTGCTAAGTCTGTAGAAATAAACTTTATTTTTATATGTCACTTTTATATGTTAAGACCTTGCTAAAATTATTCCAGTAAATTTTTGGGGGGGACATAATCTTTAAGATTTTCTATATACAATTATGTCATTTGCAAATAATGACAGTTTTCTTTTCTCAATCTTTATGCTTTGTATGTCTTACCTTCCATACTTGGCGGGACTTCCAGTAAAATATCGAATAGAAATCATGAGAATGACTATTGCTGCCTTGTTCCTGTCATAGAGAAAAAGTGTTATTGTTCACCACTAACGTTACTTTGAGGAAGGGCCTCCTATTAATACTTTGCTGGGAGGAATTTAGAAACCCTAAATATGTTTTATGAATGTTTTTGTTTCTGTTGAGGTGATCATCTGATTTTCTTTGTTAATATAGTGAATTATGTTACCTTTTGAGTATCCTTGAGTTTCTGGTATAAATCCCACTCAGTTATGTTTTATCGATTTTATACATGTTGGATTCAATTTGCCAACTTCTGGGTCTATGTTCGTGAGGGATATTGGTCTGTGGAGTTGTTTTGCCTTGCGTCTTGGTAATCCTGGCCTCATATAGAATGAGACTGTAATAAGACTGGTATTACTTCCTCATAATAGACTTGTAAGAGTTCTCTAGTGTAGCCATTAGGGCCTGGAGGTTTCTTTTTGGAAAGATTTACATTTCAATTTCTTTAATTGATGAAGGGCTATCAGATTTTTTTCATGTGCCAATTCTGGTAATTTGATATTGGCATAAAATTGTTCGTATTATTCCTGTTTGCCTTTTGAATGTATATAGGATCTGTCATAATGCCCATTTATTACATATCTTAATATGTGACTTATTTTTCTTGATCAGTCTGTATAGAGATATCTATTAGATCTTTTTAAAGAATAAGCATCATTCTGTCTCTACCATATGCTTCATTGATTTCTGCTATTACCTATTTCTGTCTACTTATTTGGGGTTTAATTTGCTTTTCTTTTTTTAGCTTAAGGTGAAAGCTTGTATCACTGATTTAAAATTTTCTTTTCTATTATAAGCATTTAAAAAATGTATAAATTTCCTTCTAAGCTTTAACAATGTTACAGCTTTCATTTAGTTGAAATTGTATTTTAATTTCTCCTGTGATTTTCTTCTTTGTCCCATGGGTTATTTAGAAAAATGTTTAGTTTCCAAATATGTGAGGCTTTTCTAGATATGTTACTATCTGGGATGGCCGGGAAACATACTACTTAATGTTTCAAGCCTTTGAAATCTGCTGAGACTATCAATAGTCTCTCTTGGTGCATGTTCCATATGTACTTGATAAGAATATGTATTAGTTGTTGGGTATAGTGTTCTATAAATATCAACTCAAGCTGGAGCACAGTGTTGTTCAGAATGCGTATTCCTTGTTTTTTCTTTGACTATTCTAGCAATGTTTCAGTTTCCAACTATGCTTGTGGGTTTTTCTTTAGTTGTCAGTTTTTAGTTGTGTATCTTTTATAGATAGCATATAGTTGGTGTATTTTTTTTTTTTAATAGTAGACTTTGTTTTTTTCGAGCAGTTTTAACAGAAAAGCCAAGCAGGAAGTGCAGTGTTCCCACATACCCTGTGTGCACATGCACACACACATGCATGCATGCATGCAGCATCTTTCACTAGACACATCTTGATCATCTGACGTCCACATTATATTAGGGTTCATTCCCGGTGTATAATCTATGGGGTTTAACAAATGCATAATGACAGAAATCCACCATGATTAGTATCATATAGAATAATTTCATTGTCCTAAAAATTGTCTATGCTCCACCTATTCATCTCAGCTTCCTCCATTACCCATGGCAACCACTGGTCTTTTTACTGTCTCCAGTTTTGCCATTTTTAGAATGTCATATAGTTGTAATCATACAACATGTACCCCTTTCAGATCGGCTTAACTTAGTAATAAGCATTTGAAGTTCCTCCTTTTCTTTCCATGGCTGGATTATATTATTTTTTTTTTTTTTGAGAAGGGGTCTTGCTTGGTCACCCAGGCTGGAGTGCAGTGGTGCAATCAATTTTAACACAACCTTCAATTCCATCTCCTGGGCCCAAGCGACCTCGGCCTCCTGAATAGCTAAAACCATAGGTGTGCACTACTATGCTGGGCTAATTTTTTCATTTTTTTTTTTTTTTTTGGTAGAGATAGGGTCTTGCTATGTTTCCTAGGCTGGTCTTGAACTCCTGGGCTCAAGTGATACTTGCCTCAGCTTCCCAAAGCGCTGGTATTGTGGTGTGAGTGACTATGCCCAGCCTAACTCATTTATTTTTAATGCTGATTATATGTCATTGTTTAGATGTACCACAGCTTACCCATTCACCAAGAAGGACATCTTGCTTGCTTCTAAGTTTTTGCAGTTATGAAAAAAGTTGCTACAAACATCCATGTGTAGATTAAGCTTTCAACTCATTGGGTAAATACCAAGAAACACAACTGTTGGATCGTATAGTAAGAATATGTTTAGTTTTATAAGAAACTGCCAACTGTCCTCCCAAGTAACCATGCCATTTTACATTCTCAGTGATGAATGAGAGTTCTGTTGCCTTTGCCATTATCTCATTGTTATAATTTACAATTCCTTAATGACATGATGTTGAACATTTTTCCATATGTTTATGTGCCATCTGTAAGAAGATTTCAGTGAGGTGTCTGTCCAGACCTTTTGCCCATTTTTCAATTAGCTTGTTCACATTTTTACTGTTCACTTTTAGAAGTTCTTTGTATACTTTAGATAATAATCTTTTATCAAATAAATATGCTTTTACAGTATTTTCTCAACCATGTCTTAGAGCACTTTTTTAGTGAAGTCCAACTTATCAATTATGCCTTTAACACTTAATCTAAAAAGGTTGTCGCCAAGCCCAAGGTCATTTAGATTGTCTCCTATGTTATCTTCTATAAGTCCTGTAGTTTGATGTTTTATATTTAGGTCTATGATCCATTTCAAATTAATTTTGTGACGGGTTTAAGAGCTGTGTCTAGTTTTTTGGTTTTTCTTTTTTTGGATATGGATGGTTTGGTTGTTCCAGCATTCATTGTTGAAAAGACTATATATGTATGGTTTGGATCTTTAAATTAGTCTGATCATCTCTGCCTTTCAATTATTTTTAGTCCATTTCCTTTCAGGTAATTTTTCATATGGAAGGCAATCACCTTGCCATTGGTTTTTCTAATTGTCCCTACCCATCCCCAATGTTCTTCCTTTCCTATCTTCTTCTGGATTAAACGTATCTAATTTCTTATGGCTTATAAGTCATACTTGCATTCTGTTTAGTGGTTACTCTATTTTTTAAATCTTTTCCCTCTATTTTTCAGATTGGATATATCTACAGATTTTTCAAGTTCACTAATCCTGTCTTTTGCAACATTCAATAGTCCACACAATGAATTTTTCATTTCACATCTTATATATTTTAGTTACTGATTTTCCATCTTTATTATTTTACAATTTCCATTTCTCTGAGATTGTCTTTTTGCACATCAGTTTTTTACTTTATGTTCTTGAGTATACTTAAATAGCTACTTTAAAGTTCTATTATTTCTATTAAGAAATTCTGGGTTATTTTGGGTTTTTTTTTCTTTCTTGATTGATTTTGGGTCAAATTTTCCTGCTTTTTTTGTATGGCTAGTAATTTTTAAATTGAATGGTAAGCACTGTGAATAATACCTTGTAAGGAGTCTGGCTTATGTTATCTTCTTTTAAATAATGGTATTGTTTTATTTCTTGTTAAAGGAGACTGTTTCTGTTTGAACTTAGTCAAATGTGGTCCATAGGCTGGCCATTTATTTTTGTAAAAACAAAGTTTTATTGGATATAGCCATGCCCATTTGTTTAATATTAATATATTATCTGGCTTCTTTTGTGCTATAATAGTAGAGCTGAGTAGTTGTGACATAGACCCTATCTATGTGTCTTAGTCCATTCAGGATGGTATAACAGAGACAAGCATGTAGTATTTATAAGACTGGATGTTTATAAATACCATAAATTTATTTCTCATGGTTCTGGAGGCTGGGAAGGCCAAGTTTAAGGCAGGAGCATATATGGTGTCTTGTGAAAGGCTGCTTTATGGTTCATAGCTTTTCACTGTGTCCCCACATGTCAGTAGGGGCAAGGGAACTTGCTGGGGTCTCTTTTATAAGGGAACTAATACTGTAATACCATTTCCCAAAGGCCCCACCTCCAAATACCATCACTTTGGAGATTAGGTTTCAATATATGAATCTGGAGAAGCCACAAACATCCTGGCTCACAAGCCTAAGTCATAGCCCTTTAAGAAAACACTTGTCAATCCCTGTTTAGAGTATACTACTGATTGATTCCTAAGGCATCACATTTCTTGAGTGAGTTGTAACTAAATGAGATTGCTCCACTCAGGCTGCAATTCCAAGGATTCTAAGTACTGTATAACGTCTGGCGTCACTGTTCACCTCTTAAGTCTTAGAGCAAGTTATCTTTTGCTGAGATCTTGCAGATCCTTATCCTGGAGATGCACATCCCAGTACCCTTGACAAGTCCCATGCAAATTTCTGCCTCCCTTCCCAATCTTGAACTGTATCTTATAAATTTCAGCTGTTTCAGCAACCCAAACCTCTGTTCCATCAGAGTTGCCACATTGACTCTCCTGGGGCTCAGCCTCCCATGGTAATGCTGGACGATAGATACCCCCAGGTAGAATCTCACAATGACCAACTGTGGGATTTAACATCTTGTGTTTTTCTTCTCTCAGGGATCACAATCCAGTGCTCCTTGTTGCTCTATGCCTGCAAATACATGCCAATATATATTTTGTCCCGTTTTAAAATTGGTTTTGGCAAATGCACAAATCTGGCACTAGTTCCTTTGTGAGGGTAAGAAAAAGCTGCTTTTGCAAAACAAAAGATCTTAAAACACAGAATATTCTGATGGTTCCACTCACAGCCTTTTATTGACACTCATTGGGTTCTCAAAGTAATTTTTTTCAGGTTAACCATGTCCAATTCCCTTAACCATCCTTCACAGTAAAAAATGGACACTATGAAAAATCCTAACATGCTGATGATGCACAACCAAGACAGTCCCCATCTTCAGTTCAGGCTAGTAAACAAGACAGACACTACACATATGTGTTTCTTTTTTAAAATTAACATCTCTGAAATCTGGAGCATGAAGCAGGGCCTATGGAACTAAAGGCAATTAAAAGCAGAAGACTGGCTTTCCTTTCTTACCCCTCATATCACTTTTTTTAGGGGTAGGAAGAGAAGTAATAGTAAGAGAGAAACTGGGTAGAATTTATAGAATAATATGTGGCAGTAGACCTGACAAACATCAACTCCTCTGGACATCTTTAATTACCAACTATTTAAAAATGATTTAGATGCATGCAAGCTTCTGCCTTAAGATCAGTGGTTTCAGGCCAGGCGCAGTGGCTCATACCTGTAATCCAAGCACTTCAGGAGGCTGAGGTGGGCAGATCACTTGACCCCAGGAGTTCAAGAAGAGCCTGGGCAACATGGTAAAATCCTGTTTCTACAAAAAATTAGCTGGGCATGGTAGCTTGTGCCTGTAGGCCAGCTATCCAGTAGGCTGAGGTGGAAGGATCATCTGAACCCATGGGGTCCAGGCTGTAGTAAGCCATGATTGCATCCTTTACTCCAGCCTGGGTTAACAGAGTAAAACCCTGTCTAAAAAAAACAAAAAAGAAATCAGTGTTTTCAGAAACAAATTTTATTTTATGAATTTTTAGAGCTATGTTTTTAGTACAAAAACTAAGATACCATCAGGAACCATTAATATCATTCATAGAGATTACCTGTGCTCTCTTACAGCTAGTCCTCTTTAAAATGAAGCTGTCTTGTATTGTTTTAGCTATCCTTAAGCCCCTTAAGAGAAGTTCATTCAGTGATAATACTCACTTGGGAAGCTTAGAAGGCACATCACAAGCATTGTCGTCCTCTACTGTCCAAACATCAAACAAGGGTAGGAATGAGATATTTAGGAGGAAAACCATTTAACCTTAATCTGAGCTTTTGTACGCTTTCACAGGGAACAGTCAGAAGGAAAAATGGGTAGCTTTGCTATGTCTAACCTGCACTGTTGTTTAGAAGCAGCACTAGAGTAAAGCAAACACTGTTTACTACTCTTTGAGTTGTAAATATCTGACCAGGGGATAAAGCCAGAATCTAATAGTAGTGCAAGGTCTGTAGGCTCATGAGGTTTGGGGAGGAACAAATTTTTATGTGCTTGTTTTGCTTGACAGTATAGATCAGGATTCAGCAAATGTTTTCTATAAAGGGTCAGATAGATAGTACATTTTAAGCTTTGTGGGCCACATGATCTGTCACAACTATTCAGTTCTGCTAGTATAGTATGAATGCAGCAGAACATGGACACATGTAAACAAGTGACCGTGGCTGTACAAAAACAGATAGCTGGAATTTGGCTCAAGACCTATGGTTTGCTTACCCTTATAGATAAATCTAAGCTAGCAAAAGTTTAACTGTTTTCAGTTTTAAAAAATTTGCAAGATCCTGAAAAAAAAAAGTTTTCCTATTTTGCAAATTGCCATTTTTATTGAGTGATTATCTTTTTCTTCTAATAGTAAGATAAAGCTGTTTGTTTTTACCTCACATTTCTTCCATGTGACCAAAGTGATGAAAAAGATTTTTACATGCCACTCAATCATACACTCTTTTGCATTCTGTAACTTAAAATGAAACCTCCCTTCTCTTGACAGGTAAACACTACACGTGAAGAGTGGTGAAAGGGAACGCTGATTGCCATTGCTTCCTCCACAAACAGGTCTCCCTAACATGGGCTGCGGAAAATCAAAGCAAACTTGCTGCCCATTTCCTAACTTATATGAAAGTGAGAAGCAGCATGAGAGTGAAGAACTCATTATGCCACAACAGAAATGTCTACCTAGGATGCCTTCTCCAGTTAATGTCAAAGAGGAAGTGAAGGAACCCCCAGGGACCAATACTGTGATCTTGGATTATGCATACCGCCTGTCCCAGGAGATCTTGCGTGATGCCTTGCAGGAATGGTCAGGCAATAACATCAAGTACCATGACATTCCATACATTGAGAGTGAGGAGCCTTGAGACTGCTGCAGGATGACAACACTTTGACTGTGGAGGTGCTAATTTGAATAAATGGCGACAAAAGCAAAATCTGGTGTGCAAAAATACAAATAATTATCTGGATTTCAAAACGTGTCTACGATAATGTCACTAGTGTTAGAATACCTAGGATGAAATGCATTTGAAGAACTTCTACATTAACAGCAATTTCTGTTTAGTCTTAGATTTTAGTCATCTGAAGGGCTAAAGAGAGGTCCTGTGACACCCAATAATGAGCTGTATCTCACAGCAGTTCTTCCTAAGTAATGGAATCACCAAAGAAAATGCTAAGGAATAAAATCTGCCCCAAATTTTAAATGGTTATTTTAAAAGTTGTCCTTTAAAATAACAATTTTTTTAAATTTATACCCAAAAAAGTCCAGATAGGTAAAGGGCTTTTCTAAAATTCCTTGGCAAGGGAACGGCACTCAATTCACAGTGATTAACAGGAAGTCTTAGTCAAAATCATGTGTCAAGGATCTCTACTTCTTGACACAAATGAACCCTGTCTTTAAGATATTTATTTTTGTAGATGAGAAGTGTAACTACCACCTTGGACCTCAGGGCCCTAACTAATTACAGCTGTTACTGGACAACTCAGACTTTGTGCCTAAAGCCTCCTAACTAGCAGTTTATAGAAGCCATGACATTAGTGTTTATTGCATTGAATTAAGAAGCCAGCGATATAACTATACAAGAAGACTAGCATGGGTACCTTTTATAAACAGCAATCCAGTAAATCTTAAAAATAACAGTAATCTTAAAAATAATAATACATCATTGGTATTAAAAACTAAAGGTTAAAAAAAAAAGCTTATAACCTCTTTAATAAGATAAATATGTATTTGCCTTGTAAGCAGGCAGAAATTCTACCTCCAATTTTAACACTAATGCTTTGAAACCCACAATCAAATAGAGTGAATTCTCCAAGTTACATGAGCAAGGAAAACATTATTTGAAACATGCCATATTTCAGTTGCCCTTGGACACCTCATTATTCAACTTTTTAATTTTACTGAGTTCCACAATTTGTACTGTCCCACTGTACTTGCAATCTATAATTTATATAATAGAAAAACAACCAAACCCATTCATACAAGGATCTGAAGTTATAAGGCTAAGGGCAGAAAGTTTCCCATTAGTATAAAACATTTCCAGGTCATGAAGAGTAGTTTAGGTTGAGTGACAAAAGCATAGGTGTGGTTGTTTTTCATTCATCTTGTATCTCACATCAAGACACTTTTGCTGCAGGTCATTTGCTGCTTAAAACGTACAATTAGGAATATAAAATAAGTACTAATAAGAAAACACAAAGCCACATAAAGCAGCATGTCCCACTCAATTTTTCAGTATACATAGGGACAGAGACGAGTGAGTTTTGCCTGTATCTAAGTATTTTAATTTCAGGTTTCTTCTCTGCCCTGTGTCCCTATTTCCCCGGGGTGTAACAGGGATACCTGCCAGATCCATATCAGCTAGAAGTCTAATCTCTGTTGCTGCCCCTCTCAGCAACTATGGTAGTATAGTTTTATCACCAAGCACCATTCCCTTGTCCCTGATTCACATTTTAATAGAGTATGATATCTTGTGTACAATATTTCCAAAAGACTTATCTTTGAAACATATGCTGTATTATATGTCAACTCATGACATACATGAACTACAAGTCTTGCATAATCAGTGAGCTAGTGGATAAATCAAGATGGGAGAGAGAGATGAATAAACAAATGAATAAAAAAGACGACTGAACGAGAGAGATGAACAAACAAATTTACATTACATGTGATAATTATCACGATATAGGTTGGCCTTCGTGACAAGACAGATGAGTATCACTGATAGGATATTAGCCTTCTGTCAGATCTTTATATTGAAATATTGGCGTTACTTCCATTTGAAGGTCTTTCATGAACAATAAAAGAGAGTAGAAGGACTGTCTGAGAAGCCAGGAGACATATAAAACAGATAACTGAAAGACTTACTAGCTCCTGGAGAGGGAAACATTTGCAACATCCAGTGTAAGGGCAAATGAGCTTTTACCAGCACAGCCAAGAACCTCTAGGGTGGCAACTGTGGAAGCAGGTTATCAGAGAAAATAAACGTGCAAATTCCTTATTTACAAAGACTCAACCCCATAAATACGCTTCACTGCTGCCTTCCCCAGTTGTCTCTTATGCACTATTGTTACCTTTCAGTTACATGCATTTGATCCTAAAATTCTCTACTTTTGTTGCCTTATCAGTTCTTTGCAATCTGCCTGTGGTTATTAGCACTTAAAGCACAATTTTGAAGGGGATAAAAGGGATTATTTTAGTCCCAAAGAAATAATTTGTCAAACTGCCTTAGTATTACACTGAATGAAGTAGCATATTTATCTGATTCAATATCGTTGGCCTTTTATGAAATGAGGAAATTATATAGTTTTAAAAATCAAAAGTCAGAGACACTTTATAATATCAAGGAACAGTAATTTAAAACCAAAGTTCTAAAAAATACATTGAGTCATCACAAGGTCCTCATCCTGGATTTGAATGCCCAAATAGGACATATCTTTCTTGGAGCTGTAGGCATTAGCTCAGAAGCACTACCTGAATCTTAATTTTCTAAACTCAAGTTTTATTAGCAAATCCTCTTCTCTGTAAGACTTAGCTATGAAGTGGTATATTTTTCCAAATATTTTTCTGAAAACATTTGTTGTAACTGCACAATAAAAGTCCAGTTGCAATTAACTAGCTGTGAGTTCTTATTTAACCGAAGCAAATCCTTTCCAACATTGTGTACTTGCAATTTTTTTAACAATATAAAAGACAACATTTTCTGCATTGTTAACAAATACAGAGAATAAAAATCCACTTATACAAATAATTTCTTGGATCATTCAGGTCCAATTTAGGACCTTTAAGAATATAAATGTAAATATATCTAATATCATGGTATTTTTTCTTTTTTTTTTGAGATGGAGTCTCACTCTATCACCCAGGCTGGAGTGGAATGGTACGATCTCGGCTCAATACAACCTCCACCTCCCGGGTTCAAACAATTCTCCTGCTACAGTCTCCTGAGTTGCTGGGATTACAGGCACCCACCATCACACCCAGCTAATTTTTGTATTTTTAGTAGAGACAAGGGTTCACCATGTTGGCCAGGCTGGTCTCAAACTCCTAACCTCGTGATCCACCCACTTCGGCCTCCCAAAGTGCTGGGATTATAGGCGTGAGCCACAATGTCCGGCCTATCATGGCATCTACATTCCAGATTTGTTATGCAATTATTTGAAAGAAAAATGCTTCACGTAAAACAGATTAAGAACTGAGAAAACATAAAGCAGTACCTTCTGGGCTGCCGTTTCTTCATCTATGAGAAGGTGCAGGACATGATCTTTAATGTCTTTTTCAGTTCTGCTGGCTTTTTGTTCTTACAAACCTGAAGTTCTCCTAGTTTCTAAAGAGTATGGGATGAAGGAGAAACTAAAACAAGTTACAAAATAAGTTATAAACTTACCTTTAGTTTAAAAATTATTCTTGCCTAGAACTTTAAGATTCTGAGTCTGGAATACCTTTTAGTTCTGTCATACCTTAAAAAGTACTTATTAACAGTATCAATTATTGAATATATCTTTTGAACAAAAGTCATCTTGCTTTCCATTTTTTTGTCCTGATTTGAACCTTGTTTATAAGGATAATTATCACACACAAGTCTTAGGTAAATTATAAAAAAAGAGTGTCTCAGTATCTAAGAGATTGTACTTTCCTAATTTCTCATTCTACTGGATTAATGAATACTGTGAATAACAAGAAAATAATGCTTTCACTTTCACTATGGGGTGGTACTGATTATTTTAGGGAAGACCAAGGCTGAGTAATACTGAAGAGAGAACTTGGTAAAAACCTTTTCTCTTTGCCCAAGATTTCTAATGTTTATAAAAGGTGCTCTTCTGCTACAGTAACTGTTACTTTAAAACACACTCATATATGGAGAAAATTCTGAGGTATTAACACAGTATCCAAAACAATTTTCAGGGTCTTTTTTATATTCTATACCTAAGTTGATTTAATCAACGTATAAGCCACTACCAAAAGCCAAATAAAGATGCCATTTCAATTAGATATACTACTCAAGAAAGTATCTAAAAACCTTCATTTTTCCATCTTCTAAAACAGGGATTGGCAAACTTTTTCTGACAAAATCCAGACAGTAAATAATTAGGCTTTGTGGGCCTTACCATCTCTATTGCAACTACTCATTTCAAAGCAGCCACAGAAAATATATAAACAGATGAGTATAGCTAGTTCCAATAAAGCTTTATTTGTGAACTGTGATATTTCATATAATTTTCACATGTCATGAAACATTAGTCTTTCATTTCTTTTCCCAACCATTTAAAAATGCAGAAACCATTCTTAGCTTGCAGGGTATATAAAAACAGGCAGCAGGCTAGATTTGGCCCATGTGCTGGAGATTGCCAACCCATGCTACAAAATATACCTTAAAAGCCTGTCACCTCAAAATTTCAAATCATTGCTTCCCAAAGACTTAAAGTGATTATTCAAATATTCATCAGTAACTTCTTTTAGATCAGCTGGTTTCCATTTTGGACTCTTGTCTTTATCAATTAAAACTGTCAAGAGAAGATACAAATGTTAGTGCCTTTTTTTCTGGTATTACCATATTTTAATTACTGAATTAACAGTACCTATCTTATACTAGGCACATCTTTCTATAACACATTTTCCCTCCAAGTTTTTACATGTGCTCTATTTTTCTAATTAAACCCCCAGGGATGGATAGCAAAATACTTTTGATGATTGGTGTGGATATTTTCTAACTTCCTAAGCTGCATGTCTCTAGCTTTAATAAAGCCTACTCAATTAATCCAGTGGTTTAAACATTAGAATTCTTTTTTTCTTCTTGAAATAAAATTGCAAATGAAACCTCCACATTACAAAACAACTAAAATCAGTGTTTAATTTGAAGCAAAGGCAGGGGAGGGCAGAGGGGCCAGATGTGCCTTCTAACCTCCTCCACATTGAATTTTAGGAGGAAATTAATTGCTTAAGTTAGAGAAAAGGGGACTTCATGCATAATTAAATGTGTAACTGTTGTTCTGCTGAATCCTCCAGTTTGGACAGCTCTGGATTTAAAAAAAAAATCAGGTTATCATGAAACCGAGTTCTCCTATTTCAGTGTAGTCATCACTTACTATAGCCACATAGTATCCCCACAGGATTATAAGGCAATCTGTAACTTCTCCTAAAGAAGGGGAGAAGAATATCCAGTATACTGTAGTTATACAGATGGTATCATTTAGGAGACTGGGTGGAGGTATGCAAGATCTCTATATTATTTCTTACAACCTCATGTGAATCTACAATGATCTCAATTTTTTTTTTTAAGTTATGGTTGTGGCAGCAAATTTCAACCATGCTTAAAATGCACATAATTCTTATGAAGAATGGAAATATTTAAATGTGCAAACTACAGTGAACTAGAAAAACCAAATTTAGCATTTAAACACTAAAATAGTTAAAGGAGCAGTATGGAAACCAAGGACCAAGGCTGCCTTGGTAGGTAGGGGGAAAGAAGCTTTTACATACAATAAAATGCAGATACTGGAGGTTTTGTTTTTAAGATTTAACTCCCTCCTATGAGATTCTTGTATCAAATCAGTGGCAATATTAAACACTGATGTTCTGATCCCTACTATGTCAAAGTTTTATATTCAATGGACAGTGTAAACAAAGAATAACCCTGGCACATTCTCTCCACAAGAATCTCTTCTGTAAGTTTTTGAGTCAATACTATTTCCTTGAGATCCCACTGAAGGACAAGAGGAAAGAGAATATTAAACAAATTTGTTATTTTATTTCAAGCTAATATTTGCTTTTACTATAATAGATATAACTTAAGTTCTTGCCATGTAGGCAGCTCAGGTTTTTCAAGTCTCCTGAGATAACCACTACATGGAATTTGAGTGGGTATCCAGCTCTACTAAGACAGTCTTTTTTTCTCTTCTATAACCAGAAAGTATTAATTTGTTCTAGATGTTAACAATAAGAATTTTTAACAACTATTAAATTTATTATCTTACTTTAATTTGCTAATATGTTTTTATTATTAGCAAAATGCAGCAAACATTTGATTACACTAGAACACTACAGTTTTACTCAGAACAGATAATGCTTTCTGAATAAAAAGTCTATACTGAAAGAGGCAGCAATATACTTTCTCTTCATTAAAACGTAGCAGGATAAGTAAGCACTTCTTTATGAATAAGAACTTTGATACTGCTTGGTTTCAACATTTTTTCCTCAAAATAACAGTATTTATCTAAAAACAGTATCTTTTGTTTTAAGGAAGGCCTGTTACAACATATAATGAATACTTTTTTTTTTTCATTTATTTATTTATTTATTTTTATTATTGCATTTTAGGTTTTGGGGTACACGTGAAAAACATGCAAGGTTGTTGCATAGGTGCATACGTGGCAGTGTGATTTGCTGCCTTCCTCCCCTTCACCTATATCTGGCATTTCTCCCCATGCTATCCCTCCCCAACTCCCCACCCCCCCGCTGTCCCCCCAACTCCCCTCAACAGACCCCAGTGTATAGTGCTCCCCTCCCTGTGTCCATGTGTTCTCATTGTTCAACACCCTCCTATGAGTGAGAACATGCAGTGTTTGATTTTGTGTTCTTGTGTCAGTTTGCTGAGAATGATGGTTTCCAGGTTCATCCATGTCCCTACAAAGGACGCAAACTCATTGTTTTTGATGGCTGCATAATATTCCATGGTGTATATGTGCCACATTTTCCCTGTCCAGTCTATCATCGATGGGCATTTGGGTTGGTTCCAGGTCTTTGCTATTGTAAACTGTGCTGCAATGAACATTCGTGTGCATGTGTCCTTATAGTAGAATGATTCATAATCCTTTGGATATATGCCCAGTAATGGGATTGCTGGGTCAAATGGAATTTCTATTTCTAGGTCCTTGAGGAATCGCCACACTGTCTTCCACAATGGTTGAACTAGTTTACACTCCCACCAACAGTGTAAAAGTGTTCCTATTTCTCCACATCCTCTCCAGCATCTGTTTTCTCCAGATTTTTGAATGATCGCCATTCTAACTGGCGTGAGATGGTATCTCAATGTAGTTTTGATTTGCATTTCTCTAATGACCAGTGATGATGAGCATTTTTTCATATGCTTGTTGGCCTCATGTATGTCTTCTTTTGTAAAGTATCTGTTCATATCCTTCGCCCATTTTTGAATGGGCTTGTTTTTCCTATAATGAATACTTTAGCAATATAACCTAAGTAGCATACAGGTCCTCTAAAATCAGAGGTCTGGGCTGTAGTCCATATGCAGCAAGAATTTGCAGAGAAATTCGTAAAGAAAATGCCTATTTTACTTAGTTTCTACAAGACACACAGCCATCTCCTCTGATCAACTCCATGTGCTGATTCCTAAAAATATTTCAACCACGTTCTTATTTTTGATATTATGTCATGTCAGAAATGAAGAGAACTCTATAAGAGTGACTGGTGTTTATCAAAGCTTAAGAGCTCAGAGAGCATAATAAACTTTTATTCAGATAAAAAAGTATATCCAAGCTGGGCATGGTGGCTCACGTCTGTAATCACAGCACTTTGGGAGGCTGAGGAAGGTGGATCACATGAGATTAGGAGTTTGAGACCAGCCTGGCCAACATGGTGAAACCCTGTTTCTACTAAAAATAGAAAAATTAGGCAGGCCTGGTGGCATGCATCTGTAGTCCCAGCTACTCAGGAGGCTGAGGCAGGAGAATCACTTGAACCTGAGAGGTGGAGGTCACAGTGGGCCGAGATTGCACCACTGCACTCCAGCCTGTCTCAAAAAAAAAAAAAAAAAAAAAAAAAAAAGGTGTATCCAGAGTCTGCACTACAGTAGAATAATTAATAAAAACAGGAACATTGGATATGCAAATACATGCAGAGGGAAGAACTCATTTTATACAACATAAATAACAGCTTTTTATAGGAATAAGAGTTACACATAAAAATGAATTGTTCCAAGTTTGCTAGAAAAAAAAAGTCAAGTATTTCGATTGCTTTTTCTAAATATGCTGGCACTGGAGATTATAAGCAAAAATAGAAAGTATTAATAAGAAAATCTGCAGATGTTACTAATGATGTCATATGATCTTTTTCCCCAGCAATGTTTAACTGCTCAGGTACAGCCAAGAAGGTGGAAAGTAGGGTTAGATCACTGGTCAATTTTGCCAGGCCAGTACAAAAGAGGGAGAAAGGCAGGGGACTTGAGGGCTTTTTGTAAGGGAATAAATGCATGTTTTAAAGGCCACAGCAGCAGGATGAGTTTACAAACTTACTGCTGGACTTATCAGAGGTGGTACATGAGTATAGGGGCAGGATTACCTTATATATAAATTAGAGAGCAGTGGCCAAGTTAGGTCTATTTTTAAAACAATGTCAGTTTCAAGACTGATCTTCCTTTTCATATTCCAGATGGTAACTTTTTTTAAAAAACACACAATTTTACAATCTTTATAAAAGTTTAATTTTCACTACTAAAACAACTATGGGTTGAGTATTCTGTATCTGAAATGCTTGAGATCATAAGTGTTTCAGGTTTGAGATTTTTTTTTTTTTCATATTTTGGAATATTTGCATTATACTTACAATCCAATGTCATGTTGGTGCTCAAAAAGTTTCAGATTTTGGTACATTTTGGATTTTAGGATTTGGGGTACACAATCTGTGTCTTCTTTAATTAACAGCATCTGCTCACAAATCCCATTTCCCCAAAATGGTAAGTTCCCATTTGCCACTTACGAGCTCTGATGCCTTCATGAAAGTCATGACCTCTCTGAAAGAAAATTGAGATTAAATGGAGATAATTTTTGGGTGCCATTATTCTGGGTGATCTTCTCTCTCCTCTGTTCACTTCAGCCTTCCACTCCCATGGCCACAATCTGAACGATGACGTTTAGAGACTGAACCACATCTGACAGCATACTTTCTGATCACTACCTCCTAATCTTATTTGCTCCAGTATCTCCACTCCTACAAATCCTTGATCTTACTGAGGTCCCCTGTTCCTATGACTTTCTCCCTATCTGTGCTGGCTTCACTTTGCTCTTCATGCAGCCCAATTTTACCAGTCCTTTAAAATGATCACTTTCCTTTCAAAATGCTGTCATCTCCCTCACATCTTTTTCTCTTTTATAAAAACCTAGCAAAATCTTGGCACCAACTAAACCCTACCATGTACCCCTTGCCTGCACTTCAGCAGCTACGTCTTGCTGCAGAAAATTGTACAACCATGACTGGTTTCATTTAAAATTCATGATCAAAAATCTCAAACGGGCACAGAAAACTGCTGAACAATCCAAGGTCTCTTCCCTACTCCCCAAGATAATGATTTAAAGTGTTTTCTGCCTTCTCAACCTCTACTCGTAGTGCGCACTCTTATTAAGTCTCAGCCAATTACTTAACCTCTGACTTCTATAAAAAAACAAGAAGCCCTTAGATGGGAAATCTTATCTTCCAAGATCACTAAAACATCTGCAGGCAACTGCAGCCATCTGCACATACCTTCCCTTTCAATGCCATGGAGGAAAGGACCATCCCCTTTTCAAAGACCAGTCCTCCCTTGCATTCCAATTCACATCCCCTCTTGCCTTCTCAAGGATGGACTTTGCTTGATGTGGTCACTCACTTTTCTTTTTCTAGAATCATCAATGTAGGCAATATAATTGAGTGGCTAAATGCATGCAGTTCATTTACTAGAGTCTAGGTTCACATCCTGATTTGACTACATATTAACTTTGTGACCTTGGACTAGTAATTTCTCCAACTCCTAATTTCCTTACATGAAAAGGTCATTTATACATCCATCCTAGGATTATTTTAATCCATATCCAAGCACAGTATCTGACACTAAGAGTTCAGTAAATGTTAACTACCATTAGTATCATCAACATAATCTTTTTTCTCTATTGGATCATTCCCAATCATTTTTAAACATGTTCTAGTACCTTCCATCTTACAAAATAAAAAAGGAACTTCACTTGATTCCAGTCTCAGCTTCTATCCTATTTCTCTTTCAAGAATATTTGTCTACATATATTCTCTCCACTTCTTCACATCCCATTTTTCCTCTCCAACTTACTGCACTCTAACTTCTGCCCCCACTCCTCTAAAACATTGCCAAAACCACCCATGATGTCAGCAACGCCAACATCAAATGACACTTCTAACCTCATCTACACTTTGGCAGTGTTCAACACTGTCCATTACACCCTCCTCCCTCAAACGTTCCTCTCTTTCTTCTGTGACACCACACTCTTGTGGTCCTCCTGCCTCTCCATCTTTTTTTCCTTCCTACTGCTCTTTCTCTACCACACCTCAAAATGTTGGTATTCCTTAGGGCTCAGGTCTAGACTCTTATTTTCTTCCTATGTGATCTTATCCATTCAGTGCTCAACATAGCAGCTTGAGTGATCAGTTCTTTAAAGTATAAGATCATGGCATTCCTCTGCTCATAATCATCTAGTGGCTTCCCATTTTACTCAGCCAAAGTCATTATAGAGACCATCAAGGCTCTGCACAGCCTTTCTCTACACTGTTCCCTCTGGCCTTATCTCTTACTCACTACCACCTCTACACCCCCCCATCCCCCTCCACACAGCCTCATGCTCCTGCCTCAGAGCTTTGTTCTTGTAGTTCCCTCTGCCTGGGATGCTCTTCCTCAGATAACTGCATGGCTCACTTCCTCACTTCTTTCAGGAATTGCCTCAAAGAACATCTCAGTGAGGGCTGATCTGGTCACCCTATCTATAATTCATCCCCGTTACCCTATATCACATATTCTGCTTCCTTTATTTTTTCTCCTTAATAATCATATGATATATATTTTATGTATTAATCTCATTTACAGTCTATTTCCCCATTATAAAGTAAGTTCCGTGAAGGCAGGGATTTTGTCTGTTATCCTACTCTATTCCCCAAGATAATGATTTAAACTGTTTTCTGCCTTTTCAGCCTCTACCCCTGGAGCATACCTAGGTACCTGAAACCTATGTACCTGGGTACCTCTAACAGTGCCTACCACATAGTAAGCACTCTTGTTTAGTAAATAATGCATCTCCAAGGTCTTTTCAGTTGCTGTTGGTGTCTTTCACATTTGAATCTCTGATCCTCTAAGCTCTAACTCCTAAATGCATTCCTTCCCTCACATCCATCAAATCCTGTCAATTCTATCTCCCACATGTGTCTCAAATGCATTTACTTCTCTTCACTGCCACCATGCTTGTCTAAGCACTACTATTTCACACCTGCATCAGTGCAGGACATTTATATCTGGTCTCTAAACTGTTCTTGAACCCCTGAAACCCTGAGTCCACTTAGCAGCAATAATTTCCTTCTTAAAGCAAACTGAATCGAATCAAATGAAAAATCAGATCACCCCCTGCTTAAGCCCAAGAGACTTCTCAACATACTCCTTTCTCATTCTTCAGGTCACAATGAAGTGACATCACAAAGATGTCTTCCCTGACCTACTTACTTAAAGCAGGTGTCCCATTGCCCCCCAACTCCCTCCTGTCCCTGCATCAATCTCTTCTATCACCAACCCTGTATGTTTTCTTTTAGCATACTTATTACAATTTATAATTATTTCACTTATTTTGTTTACTTGTTCTTTATAGTCTCAGTAGACTAAACTCCATGAAAATAAAGGACTGTGTCTTCTTATTCAACAACCTAAGCCTAAAACTGAGCATAGTCCCTGACACATAGCTAACATATTTGCTGAGAGAATGAAGGCAGGAATCAATCAATCTAGGCAGTGCACTAAAAGTTCAATGAAAAACATGGAATGTGTGAAGTATACAGGACAGTGGTCAAGAGTGCAGGCACCAGAGTAATACTGCATGGTTTCATATGCCATATCTCTGCCACTTAATAGTGGGACAACCTAAGGCAGGTTACGTCACTATGCCACACAGTACCTATCCTCGTAGAGATACTAAAATTTAATGGAGAGAATGCATATAAAGTGCCTAGCGTAGTATCTGCACATATTAAACAATAGACATCGGCTACCATTTACATCCCACAAGAAGCGACTTTAAGATACAGCTAATAGAGTTATTTCTTTCTTTCTTTTTTTTTTTTTTTTTTTTTGAGATAGAGTCTCGCTGTCACCAGGCTGGAGTACAGTGGTGCGATCTCAGCCCACTGGAACCTCTGCCTCCCAGGTTGGAGCAATTTTCCTGCCTCAGCCTTGTGAGTAGCTGGGACTACAGGCATATGCCAGCACACCCAGCTGATTTTTGCATTTTTAGTAGAGACAGAGTTTCACCATTTGGCCAGGATAGTCTGGATCTCTTGACCTTCTGATCCGCCAGCCTCGGCCTCCCAAAGTGCTGGGATTATAGGCGTACGCCACCGCACCTGGCTGAACATCTTAATAACGATTACATTAAAGTCATTAGGAATGTCTGCTTTCTGGCTATTAAGCCAAATATTCCCTTTAGTCCATATGTTAGTCTAAATAGTAAGATGCCTCTTAAGGGCCCTCTGAACATAAAGAATGATTCTGCCTTAAAAGAGTTTGTCATCTGAAAGAATATAAATATGAAATGTTTCATGAAATCAATATTCCATGTGATTGTTGTCCACTTTATGTTTACAATGGTACTTTCGTAATGCTCTTTAAAACATGTAACAGACTGATAAACCTCCATTTGTGCATTTACTTTATAGATACATGCTTATAAATAATCCTCTTCATTTTACCAATGGGGGAATTCACATTTACAGAGTTTACATGTCTTGCCCAAGGCCACAGAGACCATCTCTGAAAGACATGAATTTCTATTTTGAATTTTTCTGAGGTTAGCAAGCTTCTTACACTAACATGCAAATGTAATTCCTATTTTGTAAAGGCTTAATAATAATCTGGATAGCAATACTTCCACCCCTCTAAAGCTAACTGGCCTGTTGTGTTTTTGTAGAGCAAATTTACATGTGAATTTAGTTTTCTTGTTTTCACTTGGTATATTTTACAAGTTCTACCATAAACATATATTACTTTCAGAACTAAAAAATGACAATAATTTTTAAATTTAATTCTTACCACACAAGCTTGACTCAGTCGATACTCCATAGTTAGTACTTCTTGCAAGGTCTTTGAAGACCCCTCCATGAGTTGCCTTAGTGTGATCTTTAGAGATGTTGGAGACATTTTATTAATTACCTTTTGGGGGAAAAAAAATTTACTACTGTTAGTCCAATAGTTCCTTTATTGTCCATATAACAAATGAGCTGAATCTAAGTAAATAGTATTAAAATATGCCAAAATCTCATAAAAGTTTATACCCTAGCTTAATTCTGCCAAAGCACTGAACAAAAGTTTTCTAATCTACTACAAAAACAAAACATCATTCTACAAATGGAATAAATTCTGTACCTGTGACTAAAGTAATAAATCCATATTTGTAGTTTGCCTAGCATAAATTATTATCCCAACTAGCTAACAGCAATTATACTTAAATAAAATTAATACACACCTTACACACCAATCACATTCATGGAGTGAAGGCAATAATGTATACAGTGGTCCATTTCCAAGACAAACTGCCTTGAATTGGCTTAGGTCAGTAAACTACAGAAGAAACAGGATATACTAGGCCCCTGCTTGGACAGCCAATGCCTGCTTATTGGCCCCCCCTTCCTCCCCCTTCACCCCACTTAGTTGCCCTCACCCAAACCAAAGAAGTTTAGTCTAAGATAAAAGTTTACTAGTCTGCAAAATAGCTCACTTTGTCTGATCTTATCAGCCTGCCCAGCTACTTAGGTCATAAGTCAAATACTTGAAGAGCCCCTGAGCTAACTAGGATTGTAATGCCATCGTGGGCTGCAACGAAATGCAGCAAGACAATCCTAAAAGAAACACCTACAGCCCTGCCTAACAATCAATAGGTGACGTCCGGGAAGATTGTAACCTCATAGTACTCAGCCTATAAGGAACCAGAGGAGGGACCTGTGCACTAAGGGATAAAATGTTACAACTGTGGTGGGGAGAGGCACGGTGGCTCATGCCTGTAATCCCAGCACTTTGTGAGGCCAAGGCAGGTGGATCACCTGAGGTCAGTTAAGGATCAGCCTGACCAACATGGGGAAACCCCGTCTCTACTAAACATACAAAATTAGCCAGGCGTGGTGGTGCATGCCTGTAATGCCAGCTACTCAGGAGGCTGAGGGAGAAGAATCGCTTGAACCCGGGAGGCAAAGGTTGTGGTGAGCCGAGATCATGACATTGCACTCCAGCCTGGGCAACAAGAATGAAACTCCATTTCAAAAACAAACAACCAACCTACTGTGCTGGGTGTGCCTACACACCAGACACCTGATCTTGCAAGACCGTCATTAAAAATCTCACTTTTGCTATTATTCAGGTCTCATGAGTCCATTCTGTGGGTTTGGACAGGTGAGCTGTTTCTCACAACTTGGTGGTCTGTATGCGGATCTCTGTGCCTGCATGGAGTAAGACTCCAGCAGAGAAGGGAGACACATCCCACTTGACTTATGTGGCCTGCTCTGTCTGGATGTTTTGACTCCCTGCAGAAGCCACAGACAAACCCGAGACTGTTATTCAGGAGGCAGTAGAGGGGACACAGGGAGAAAAGCAGGCACCGTGGCAACCAGGCAACATCATGCACGAGCCAAGGTAGGAAAACTGGTCTATAAGTACTGCCTTGGTGGTTGGGCCTTTACGGTGGTCTCAGGGTGTGCAAGAAACCTCCAGTAAGGAGGGCTGAGTACACAGGGAAAACCTCAGGCACAGAGACTAACCAAAGATAGGAAACAGGAATTCTAGGCCTAGGGAAAAAAGAAAAGAGGCAACTAAAAAGATCCCCTCTGACATTCTACCAGATGGTTTGAAGGGATAATCCTCAAACCAGGGAAAAGGACAAGTAAAAGATGATAAAGTATTGTTTTACCTGGCCCAAAAAGCCCATTTGTCAGCCTTCAGACTTTTGGCCTAAGTTTGGCTCAGATAAGGATTGGGTGTGCCAAGCTTTAACACTCTATGTGAATGATAAAACCCCATCCTCACAAGAGGGCATGGATTATGTTCTTTGTTGTGTTAGTGAATTAACCCCATGTTAACACAGGAAAGAGCCCTTGCCCAGTGAAAAGCCCTGAGATCCCCTAATACACTCCCCTCCTGCCACATCTCACAAAGCAGAGGACAGGGAGATCAGGAGGCAATAGGAAGGTCAGAGGAAGAGGAATCTAGGGGTCATGAAGAAGCTAAGCCCAATGCTCCCTTAATTCCTTATCCAAACTTGAGGAAGAATTAGAGCAAAGTAAAAAGGATATTAAAAATTTCCCTATTTCTTCTGAACAGCAGGAGTCTAATATGTACTCTCTTAGAGAAGTCTCTATGGGACAGGGAGGAGTTGGGTTTGTGAGTGCACCTCTAACAAGTACTGAGGTTAGGAATTTGAAAAAGGAAATGAGGCCACTCTTGGAAGATTCCCTTGGTTTAGCAGAGTAGCTAGATCAATTTTCAGGACCCAATTTTTATACTTAAGCTGAGATGATGTCAATCATGAACATTCTGTTTACTGGGGAAGAGACAAGAATAATTAGAAGGGCAGCCATAACCATTTGGGAAAGACAGCATCCTCTCAGGCAAGAAGTCCTGGCAACTGAGCAGAAATTCCCAAATGCAAATCCCAGATGGGATAACAATAACCACAGAGATTGGGCCCAAATGCAGAACCTAAGAAAACTAATCATTAAAGGGCTTAAAAAGTCCACTCCTAGGACACAAAATGTCTCAAAAGCATTTGAGATTCAACAACAACAACAACAACAAAAGAGACTCCCTGTGTGTTCCTGCAGAGGCTCAGGGATCAAATGAGAAAATATTCAGCATTAAATCCAGAGGACTCAGTAGGGAAAGGCCTTTTAAAGATTAATTTTGTGACTAAAAGCTGGCCTGATATTACTAAGAAACTGCAAAAGATTAGTGGATGGAATGAAAAACCAATTAAGGAATCACTAAGGGACGCTCAGAAGGTTTTTGTAAGAAGAAAGGGATAAAGAGAAAAAGAAAGGAGATTGGAAAGAGAAAGGGGAGGAAATGGCAAACATAGGGGGCCAGAGAGAGAAAGAGTTAAACTGCCGACCCTGAAGGCAAGGGAAAGCCCAGTGCACAGCTGTGTGTGTGGGAGCTGCTGGACTAAGCAGCTGAGACAGGGCAGGTGGTGTAAGACACTGTGCAGTCACGGTGGTGCCCAGAGAAAGAGTCGGAGCTGTCTGTCAGACGTGGGGGAGCCAGGGCACAGCACAGCTCAACTCATGCAGAGAGAAAGAGAAAAAAACTGAGTGTGAGGGAAAAAGGAAATAGGGGATGTCAGACAGAGAGAGATAGAAGAAAATGAGCGAGAGAGAGAGACTGGAAAAGACAAAGATCAAAGAGAGATACAAAAGATAAGACTGGGGAGAGAAATAATGTAAAAGGAAGAAAGAATAAAAGAGGAGGCCAGGCACAATGGCTCACACCTGTAATCCCGGTTCTTTGGGAGGACAAGGCAGGCAGATCATGAGGTCAGGAGTTTGAGACCAATCTGGCCAACATAGTGAAACCCAATCTCTACTAAAAATATTTTAAAAATTAGCCAAGTGTGGCGGTGTGCACCTATAATCCCAGTTTCTCAGGAGGCTGAGGCAGGAGAATTGCGTGAATCCCGGAGGCGGAGGTTGCAGTGAGCTGAGATCGCGTCATTGCACTCCAGCCTGGGCGACAGTGTGACTCCGTCTCAAAAAAAAAAAAGAGTACAAGAGGAAATAAGAGGATGTGGAGAGGTTGCCAGGGCTCAGGGAAGGTTCTAGAGGCTGAAGCAACAAGGAGGTGCAGGGAAAGGGTACAGTGTGGACACTGAGGAGGGAAAGAGCCCAGGAACTGGGTAACGCAAGTGAGAAAGGGATGTGGAGGAGAGTTTAAGAGGAGGAGCAAAAACTAGCTGGCTGTTTGTCAGAAAGGATTCAGGTTATGGAAGGGTAAATGAATGAAATGACCATTAAGGTTTTGTTGTTGTTTTACTGCGAGGCTATAAGTCCACCAGGGTCAGCTGTCAGTAAGGCTTCAGAAGGGCTGGGGGGCTACATAAAGAAGATCAGAACTAGGGTTGTAAACTCAAATAACTACAGGGCCAGCAAATGATGAGAAGGAGGGCTACAGGGCTGGGTGGGGACTGTGACTAACTGAGGAAGGTGCACTCTGTTAAAGGGGCCACAGCTGCTCAGCTGTTTTGACAGTGCTGACCCTGTTTTGCCAAACTGTCTGCTTTGTCAGAGGCCAGAATTCTAACTTTTTATGTAAAATGGGATTTTTAAGTGCTGGTAATCAGTTGAAAAAACTTAAAAACTCAATACAAACAAAAGAGGATGCCAGTTTACAATCCCTGAAGTAGAGCTCGTGCTGGGGAGAAGTCTGCCAAGATGCTTTGAAGTGGGATGCATTAAAGTTCTGTTTCCCAGAGCGTTGCTGGGCTGGGGAAGGATCCTTGCAGCAGAGGAGGAGGAAAAGTCACTAAGTCCCCTCCCAGAGTGAAGGAAACCAAAGACCCTTTGCAGTTGCTGGATCAGCAGCAGGGGTGGCAAGGAATACAAATGGTGGAGCTCCCAGCCTGCCAAGGAGAGGAATGGTGTCTTCAAAGTGAAGAAAGAGGAAGTAAGGGCAGAGGCAGGGATGCCTGTGCTAATGAAAGTGCC
Organism: Aotus nancymaae; assembly: GCF_030222135.1. Lineage (NCBI taxonomy): Eukaryota > Metazoa > Chordata > Mammalia > Primates > Aotidae > Aotus > Aotus nancymaae. The sequence continues at coordinate 42,932,679 of NW_026988419.1, read as the reverse complement.
CCTCAGGAAAGGTGCCACAGGCTGGCAGCTCTTCAAACCAGCAGGTCTTGGCCAGCTCCAGTGCCAGACCCAGCAGGGCCTGGCCAAAGGCACCATGTGAGGCCAGCTGGGCAGTCCCATGCTTCCCCAAGTTCCTCCTGGGGTCAATGGGCTCTGGAGCAGTGCCTAACTTAACTCCAGCTAGTTTCTTATGGTAAGGAGAGGAGAATAAGAAGGCATCAGACTATAACTGTTTAGATATCATAGAATATCAAACTAAAGTTGAATCAGACCTTAAAAAAACTCCACTACATAATGGAATATGGCTGTTTGTGCATGTATCATCTCGAGTAACAGATGGCAAAAGACTTGTGTAATCGATGGCTATGCTGTCACTGATGGAAACAAACAATCCTTATGTAAAAAAGGTAGATTACCCAATAATTGTTCAGCCCAAACCTGTGAATTATATGCTCTTAACCAGGCCCTAAGGCTCCTAGAAGGCCAAGAAGGCACTATATATACCAATTCCAAATATGCCTATGGAGTAATATACACCTTCAAAAAGATCTGAACAAAGCGGGGCCTAATAAATAGCAGGTAGAAACAACTGGTACATAGAAAACTGGTCAAACAAGTTTTTAAAAAGCCTCCTGCTTCCGGCAGATAGCCATATATGTACATGGCCATCAGAAAGAAAACATTATAAAAGCTGTAAGAAACAGGCTTGCAGATAAAGCTGCTAAGCAAGCCTCCCTGGAGGAAAAAGTTCAACTATTTGGCTTAATCCCAGATATCCCTGAGGTGGTATTAAGACCCCAATTTTCCAAAGAGGAGGAGGAAAAGCTGGGCAAAATAGGGGCCACTCAAACTGAGACTAGGAGGTAGGTGCTCCCTAATGGGAGAAAAACAATAAGCAAACCCATAATGAGAGAACTGATGCCCATGCTGCATAAGGGATGTCACTGGGGTCCCCAGGCCATGTGTAATGCAATACTCAAGAATTATGGGTGTATAGAGATTTATACCCTTGCTAAACAAGTGTGTAGGGGTTGTGTGACCTGCCAGAAAATAAACAAAAAGGTAAAGGGCCAGCCGCAGTGGCTCATGCCTGTAATCCCAGCACTTTTAGAGGTTAAGGCAAGCAGTTCAGGTTATGGAAGGGTAAATGAATGAAATTACCACTAAGGTTTTGTTGTTGTTTTACTGAAAGGCTGTTAAGTCCACCAGGGGCAGCTGTCGGTAAGGCTGCAGAAGGGCAAGAACACCTGAGGTCAGGAGTTCAAGACCAGCCTGGCCAACATGGTGATACCCCATCTCTACTAAAACTACAAAAATTAGCTGGGTGTGGAGGCATGTGCCTGTAATCCTAGCTACTTGGGAGGCTGAGGCAGGAGAACAGTTTGAACCTGGGAGGCAGAGGCTGCAGTGAGTCAAGATTGCACCACTGCACTCCAGCCTGGGTGACAGAGTGAGACTCCATCTCAAAACAAAACAAAACAAAACAAAAAACACAGACTACCAGAAAAACATCTCCTGTGTTAAGGCCATTTCAAAGCATTCTCATATTTAGGCAGGATTACTAACCTTCCTACTATGAAAACCAAAGACCATTTAAAAAATTATATACTGGGCATATCCTCCACCCTTTCACCCCTTAGGTTAAAAAAACCTCTAACTTGAACCCCACCTCTTGAGTTCACAGTTCATCACTTCCAGTCTGGCTACTCCATGCTAATTAAAACCTGGAAAGAAGACATGCTCCACCCAAGCTGGCAAGGTCCCTATCAACTCCTCCTGATCACTGACACAGCCATATGAACAGCTGAACAAGGGTGAACACCTTACACTCAGGTCGAGAGACTGGTAAAAGAACCTCCCAAAATAAAGAGAAAAGGGTGAATGTGGAGTGTATAAATCACCTAAGAAACCCTTAAAGCTAACTATAAGGAAAACCTAAAAGGAAGCTATGAGCAGGCACCATCATTGGGGGTGGATATGGTTAGGATTAATCCTAACACAAGGGGTGAAAGAAGACCTAAGTGTTGGATAGGGCCCAGTACTAGGGTGGAAAGAAGGAACTATCCAATCAGACCAATAGTCAACGTAACTAAAACCTCCATCCCCACCTCGCAAACTATAAAGTTTAATACCTGCCAAGTCTCACCTTGCAGGAATTTAGAAAACCAAAGGCAGTTGTCACAAGCAGACAAATACCTACGTCCTAAAACAGACCTTTATTGGGCCCCCTCAAAAAAGCCCTGTGCTAGTTGGAATCAGGTCTGGTGGCCCACTCAACATCAAGGCCAGGTGAATCATTCTTCCAAAATCAAACCCGTAAAGAATAAAATATAAGGGGCCCATGCCACCTAACTGTAAACACTTAAAATGCAATCCTATATTAACCACCATAAACAACCCAGCTACTCTAGACCAGGAACACATGAAGTATAAATGAGCAATATATATCTCAGGAAGGGATACCATGGGATGGTTAGCTCTTAGGCAAGTCACTAATTCCACCTCAAGCCCACCCAGAATTACTTTAACTCCCAGTACCACTACTTCCTTTAACCCACCACACAATGACCCTAAAAGAGTAAAAATAATTAAGGTAACTTAAGACAAACTTTAAAAGTTAAGACTGGAGAAGACATGATTATATATTTAGAAGACCCCATTGCCTCAGCCCAAAATTTCTTTAAGATGATAAGTAACTTTAGCAAAGTCTCAGGATACAAAATCAATCAATGTGCAGAAATCACAAGCATTCCTATACACCAATAACAGATAAATAGACGGCCAAATCATGAGCGAACTCCCATTCACAATTGCTACAAAGATAATAAAATACCTAGGAATACAACTAACAAGGGATGTGAAGGACCTCTTCAAGGAGAACTACAAACCACTGCTCAAGGAAATAAGAGAGGACACAAACAGATGGAAAAACATTCCATGCTCATGGTTAGGAAGAATCAATATCGTGAAAATGGCTACGCTGGTCCAAGTAATTTATAGATTCAATGCTATCCCCATCAAGCTACCACTGACCTTCTTCACAGAACTGGAAAAAAAACACCTTAAACTTCATATGAAACCAAAAAAGAACCCGCATAGCCAAGACAATCCTAAGCCCAAAAAAAGAAAAAAAAAAAAAAAACAAAGCTGAAGGCATCACAATACCTGACTTCAAACTATATACTACAAGACTACAGTAATCAAAACAGGATGGGTCATGAAAAATTAAGCCTTCTTCCAAAAATGCAAAATAGTTCATGTTCAAAAGCCATCGACCCAGAAACAGATGCCCATCTATCTACAAAGTCATTTGATTTTTGACAAAAGGCACCAATGCAATCCAATGGGGAAGAAAAATTTTTTCAACAAACTGTGCTGGAACAATTTTATAACAATGTGAGAAAAAATTAACCTGGACTTCTATATTTTATACTATGCACAAAAAATTAACGTGAGATAGATTTAAACCTAAACAAAAAAGCAGTAACTAGAAATCTTCCAGAAGAAACCACAGTAAGGTATTCTGCAAGTAGGTAAAGTTTTCTTAGCATACAGAAATCAATACTCATAAAAGAGAAAAACAAAGATAAATAAGACTTCCTCAAAATTAAAAACATTTGATCATCAAAAATTATTGTAATTTACCACATTAATAGAGAAAGGGCAAAAAAGTCATATGATCATCTCAATAGATGCAGAAAAAATGAATATGATAAAATCCAACACTCATTCAATACAATAATTACAAAAAACCCTCTTCACCAACTAGGCATAGAATTAACTTCTTCACACTGATAAAGAATATCCACAGAAAACCTACAACAATCAGTATTTTTAATGTTCTTTAAAGCTTTCCCCTTGAGACTGGGAATAAGACAAAGATGGCTACTATCATCATCTCTACTGAATATTGTGTTGGTGGTGTTAGCCAGTACAGGAAGTTGGTGAGAAGGGAGAAATAAAGGGGGTATGAGAGGGAGAGAGAGTGGGAAGAAGGGAGGAAGGGAGGGGAAGGAGGGAGGGGAAAGAGGGAGGAGAAAGGGGAGGGAGGGGGAGGGAGGAAGGGATGAGAGAGAGGAGGGGAGGAAGGAAAGGAGGGAGGGAGGGGAGAGGAGGGGAGGAAGGGAGGGAGAAGAGGGAAGGAAGGGAGGGAGAGGAAGGGAGGAAGGGAGGGAGGGAGGGAGAGGAAGGGAGGAAAGGAGGGAGAGGAGGGGAGGGAAAGGAAGGGAGGAAAGGAGGGAGAGGAGGAGAGGAAGGGAGGCAGAGGAGAGAAGGAAGGGAGGGGAGGGAGAGGAGGGGAGGGAGGGAGGGAGAGGAGGGGAGGAAGAGAGGGAGGATGGGAGGAAGGGATGGAGAGGAAGGGAAGGAGAGGAGGGAAGAGAGTGAGGGAAGAGAGGGAGGAAGGAGGGGGAGAGAAGAGAGGGTGGAGGGGATGGAGGGGAGGAAGGGAGAAAGGAAAGGAGGGGAGGAAAGGAGGGGAGGAAGGGAGAGAGGAAAGGAGGGGAGGAAAGAAGGGGAGGAAGGGAGGGAGGAAGGGAGAATGGAAGGGAGGGGAGGAAGGGAGAGAGGAAGGGAGAGAGGAGAGAAAGGGAGGCAGTGAAAGAAGAAAAGGAAAAGAAGGAATAAAGGAAGAAGGAAAGAAGACATTATGTATACAAATGATGAAAATTCAAAGTAATCTGCAAATCATAAATAACTCATTTAAAAAATAAGTGAGTTTAGCAAAACCATTAGATACAAGGTCAACACATAAAATTTAATTTCAGGCCAGCATGGTGGCTTACGCTTGTAATCCCAACACTTTGGGAGGCTGATCCTGGATTTATTTTATTTATTTATTTATTTTTTTTTTGAGGAAAAATCTAAAACAGTTTACCCAATCACTTTGTAAGAAGTCAGTAAAAACATAACAGTTAAATTGACAGGTATGAAAAGCCCCAAATAATGAATTCCTATTCTGCATTATGGTTGACCTGAGGTCAGGAGTTCAAAACCAGCCTGGACAACATGGTAAAATCCTGTCTTTACTAAAAATACAAAAATTAGCCAGGTGTGGTGGTAGGCACCTGTAATCCCAGCAACTCAGGATGCTGAGGCACAAGAATCATTTGAACCCAGGAGGCAGAGGTTGCAGTGAGCCAAGATTGCACCACTGCACTCCAGCCTGGGCAACAGAGCAAGACTCTGTCTCACATATTTATTTCTATATATCAAAAAATAGAAAATTAAATTTTAAAATGACACCATGTAAACATGCATCAAAAACCACCAAATACCTAAGGATAAATCCAACAAAATATATGCAAGTGCAAGTATTCTACAAAAAAGATTCAACACCTGCTTTTGGGGAGTCTGGAATTTGGGTATATGCTAGGCAGAGTGCCTATGCTAGGAGTCCCCAGTAAAAGTCCTGCGCATCAAGTTTCTAACGTACTTCACAAGATCTCAACTAGTTGCTGGAAGTGTTAGTCTCCACTGGAAGAGGACTCTTAGGTGCTTACAATTGGTTTCCTCCAGACTCCATCCTGTATGCTTTTCCCTTTGCTGATTCTGCTTTGTATTCTTTTGCTACAAGAGTACAACTATACGTTGGTGCAGAACAATTGTACTTTTTGCCATTACTTTCATGACAAAAACCATAATAATATATGCTGAGTCCTGTGAGTCCTTATAGTGGGTTGCCAAACTCAGGGGGGGGTCTTGTAAATTTGTTTAGTTCCTTGTAGATTCTAGATATTAGACTTTCGTCAGATGGATAGATTGCAAAATTTTTCTCCCATTCTGTAGGTTACCTGTTCACTCTGATGATGGTTTCTTTTGCTGTACAGAATAGATCCCATTTGTCAATTTTGGCTTTCATTGCCATTGCTTTTGGTGTTTTAGTCATGAATTCTTTGCCCATGCCTATGTCCTGAATGGTACTGCCTAGTTTTTCTTCTAGGGTTTTTATGCTTTTAGGTCTTACATTTAAGTCTTTAATATATCTTGAGTTAATTTGTGTATAAGGTGTAAGGAAGGAGTCCCATTTCAGTTTTCTACATATGGCTGGCCAGTTTTCCCAGAACCATTTATTAAATAGGGAATCCTTTCCTCATTGCTTGTTTTTGTCAGGTTTGTCGAAGATCAAATGGTTGTAGATGTGTGGTATTATTTCTGAAGCCTCTGTTCTGTTCTGTTGGTCTATATATCTGTTTTGGTACCAGTACCATGCTGTTTTGGTTACTGTAGCCTTGTAGTGTAGTTTGAAGTCAGATAGTGTGATGCCTCCAACTTTGTTCTTTTTGCTTAGGATTCTCTCAAGTGTATGGGCTCTTTCTTGGTTCCATACGAAATTTAAAGTAGTTTTTTCTAGATCTATGAAGAAAGTCAATGATAGCTTGATGGGAACAGCATTCAATCTATAAATTACTTTGGGCAGTATGGCCATTTTCATAATAATTCTTCCTATCCATGAGCATGGAATGTTTTTCCATTTGGGTCCTCTCTCAAAATTTCCTTGAGCAGTGGTTTGTAGTTCTCCTTAAAGAGGTCCTTCACGTCCCTTGTAAATTGTATTCCTAGGTATTTCATTCTCTTTGTAGCAATTGTAAACGTGAGTTCCCTCATGATTTGGTGGTCTATTATTGGCATATAGGAACGCTTGTGATTTTTGCACAATGATTTTGTATCCTGAGACTTTGCTGACTTTGCTTATCACCTTAAGGAGTTTTTGGGCTGAGACGAAGGGGTATTCTAAATATACAATCATGTCATCTGCAAACTGAGACAATTTGACTCCCTCTCTTCCTATGTGAATATCCTTTATTTCTTTCTCTTGTCTGACTGCCCTGGTCAGTCAGAAGTGATGAGAGAGGGCATCCTTTTCTTGTGCCAGTTTTCAAAGGGAAGATTTTCAGCTTTTGCCCATTCAGTATGATATTGGCTATGGGTTTGTCATAAATAGTTTTTATTATTTTGAGATACCTTCCCTCAATACCTAGTTTATTGTTTTCAGCATGAAGGGTGCTGAATTTTATTGAAGAACCTTTCTGCATCTATTGAGATAATCATGTGGTTTTTGTCACTGGTTCTGTTTATATGATGGATACATTTATTCATTTGCACATGTTGAACCAGCCTTGCATCCCAGGCATGAAGCCAACTTGATTTGTGGTGGATAAGCTTTTTTATGTGCTTCTGGATTTAGTTTGCCAGTATTTTATTGGGGATTTTTGCATTGATTTTCATCAGGGATATTGGCCTGACATTTTCTTTTATTGCCAGGTTTTGTTATCAGGATGATACTGGCCTCATAAAATGAGTTAGGAAGGAGTCCCTCTTTTTCTATTGTTTAAAATATTTTCAGAAGGAATGGTACCAGGTCCCCTTGAGGAAGGACCCCACTACATGACCAACAATTTATACTGTAAATCTTTCTCCCATCCTTCCCCAAGGAGACCTCTGGCCTTTTAGCAGGGTAATTGAACTGGAAAAAGGGAAATAATCAAACCTTTCAGGAACTACTAGACACTGGCTGTGAGCTGACATTGATTCCAGGGGACTCAAAACGTCATTGTAGTCTTCCAGTTAAAGTAGGGGCTTATGGTGGTCAAGTAATTAATAAAGTTGTTGCTCAGGTCTGACTTAGAGTAGGTCCAGTAGATCGCTGGACTCATCTTGTGGTTATTTCCCCAGTGCCAGAATGTATAATTGGCATGAACATACTTAGCAGCTGGCAGAACCTCCCCCACCACCCCGACTGGCTCCCTGCCTGGTAGGGTGAGGGTTGTTATGGTGGGAAAGGCCAAATAGAAGCCATTAGAGCTGCCTCTACCTAGTAAAATAGTAAATCAAAAACAATATTGCATTCCCGGAGGGATTGTGGAGATTAGTGCTACGATCAAGGACTTGAAAGACGCAGGGGCAGTGATTCCCACCACATCCCCTTTCAACGCTCCCATTTGGCCTGTGCAGAAGACAGCTGGATCTTGGAGAATGAAAGTGGATTGTTGTAAGCTTAACCAGGTGGTAACTCCAATTGCAGCTACTTTACCAGATGTGGTTTCATTGCTTGAGCAAATTAACACATTTCCTGTTGCCTGGTATGCAGCCACTGACTTGGCAAATGCCTTTTTCTCCATTCCTGTCTATAAGGCCCACCAGAAGCAATTTGCCTTCAGCTGGCAAGGCCAGCAACATACCTTTACTGTCCTACCTCAGGGGTATATCTACTCTCTGCTTTGTGTCATAACCTTATTTGGAGAGACCCTGATCACTTTTCACTTCTGCAAGATATCACACTGGCCCATTACATTGATGACATTATGCTGACTGGATCCAGTGAACAAGTAGCAGAAAACACACTGGACTTACTGGTGAGATATTTGTGTGCCAGAGGATGGGAAATAAATCCGACTAAAATTCAGGGACCTACTATCTCAGTAAAATTTCTAAGGGTCCAGTGGTGTGGGCCCTGTCAAGATACTACTTGAACTGCCTGTCAAGAACTGGGTGCTTTCTGACCCATCTAGCCATAACGTGGGTTGTGCACAGCAGCATTCCATCATCAAATGGCAGTGGTATATATGTGATCGGGTTTGAGCAGGTCCTGAAGGTACAAGTAAATTACATGAAGAAGTAGCTCAAATGTCCATGGTCTCCTCTCCTGCCACCCTGACTTCTCTCTCCCAGCCTGCACTGATGGCCTTATGGGGAATTCCCTATGATCAGTTGACAGAGGAAGAGAAGACTAGGACATGGTTCACAAAGGGTCTGCATGATATGCAGGCATCACCTGAAAGTGGGCAGTTGCAGCATGACAGCCCCTTTCTAGAACATCCCTGAAGGACAGTAGTGAAGGGAAATCTTCACAGAGGACAGAACCTTGAGCAGTGCACCTGGTTGTGCACTTTGCATGGAAGGAAAAATGGCCAGATGTGTGATTATATACTGATTCATGGGCCGTAGCCAATGGTTTGGCTGGATGGCCAGGGACTTCGAAGAAACATGATTGGAAAATTGGTGACAAATAAATTTGGGGAAGGGGTATGTAGATGGACCTCTATTGAGTGGTCAAAAACCATGAAGTTATTTGTATCTCATGTGAGTGCTCACCAAGGGATGACCTCAGCAGAGGAAGAGTTTAATAATCAAGTGGGTGGGATGACCCGTTCTGTGGACACCAATCAGTCACCTTCCCCAGCCAACCCTGTCATCACCTAATGGGCCCATGAACAAAGTGGCCATGATGGTAGGGATGGAGGTTATGTATGGGCTGAGCAACATGAACTTCCACTCATCAAGACTGACCTGGCTACAGCCACTGCTGAGTGCCCAATCTGCCAGCAGCAGAGACCAACACTGAGCCCTCGATATGGCACCATTCCTCAGGGTGATCAGCCAGCTACTTGGTGGCAGGTTGATTATAGTGAACCTCTTCCATCATGGAAAGAGCAGAGGTTTGCCCTCACTGGAACAGACACTTACTCCAGATATGGGTTTGCTTATCCTGCATGCAATTCTTCTGCCAAGACTACCATTCATGGACTCATGGAATACCTCATCCACTGTTATGATGTTCCACACAGCATTGCCTCTGACCAAGGCACTCACTTTATGGCTAAAGAAGTGAAGCACTGGGCTCATGCTCATGGAATACACTGGTCTATGTTCCCTATCATCATGAAGCAGCTGGACTGACAGAATGGTGGAATGCCTTAGTCACAATTATGTCAACTAGGTGACAATATTTTGCAGGGCTGGGACAAAGCTCTCCAGAAGGCTGTGTATGCTCTGAATCGGTGTCCAATATATGGTACTGTTTCTCCCATAGCCAGAATTCATGGGTCCAGGAATCAAGGGTAGAAGTGGAAGTGGTACCACTTACCATCACCCCTAGTGATCCACTAGCAAAATTTCTGCTTCCTGTTCCTGTGACGTTTCATTCTGCTGGCCTAGAAGTCTTAGTTCCAGAGGGAGGAATGCTGCCACCAGGAGACACAACAACGATTCCATTAAACTGGAAGTTAAGATTGGCACCTGGACACTTTGGGCTCCTCCTACCTTTAAGTCAACAGGCTAAGAAGGGAGTTACAGTTTTGGCTGGGGTGACTGACCCAGACTATCAAGATGAAATTAGTCTTTTACTCCACAACAGAGGTAAGGAAGAATATGCATGGAATAGAGGAGATCCATTAGGGTGTCTCTTAGTATTATCATGCCCTGTGATTAAGGTCAATGGGAAACTACAATAGCCCAATCCAGGCAGGACTACAAATGACCCAGACCCCTCAAGAATGAAAGGTTTGGGTCACTCCACCAGGCAAAAACCCACAATCTGCTGAGGTACTTGCTGAAGGCAAAGGGAATACAGAATGGATAGTAGAGAAATCATCAATACCAGCTACAACCATGTGACCAGCTGCAGAAATGGAGATTGTAATTGTCATGAGTATTTCCTCCGTCTTTTGCTAAAAACACGTTTGTGCATGTATATGCTTGTACTAAGCAAGTATCTTTATTTCCTTTTCTATTATGTAACATAAGATTCATTTCATATCAGCATGTAAGTACTGTTAACTGTATGAAATAGTATTTGGGTGGGGAACTGGTGCGTTTCTGGTTGTATGAAAAATAGCTCTATTTTGTCAGGCATAATTATGACCTTATTATTGTCTTTATTTGAAGATTATAGATGATCTCAGGAGATATGTATGGGTTCAAGTTGACCAGGGGTGGACCTGTGATGGTGAATACTGAGTGTCAACTTCACTGGATTGAAGGATATAAAGTATTGATCCTGGGTGTCTCTGTGAGGGTGCTGCCAAAAGAAATTAAACATTTGAGTCAGTGGGCTAGGGAAAGCAGATCCACCCTTCATCTGGTGAGCACAATCTAATCAGCTGTCAGCAAATATAAAGCAGACAGAAAAACGTGAAAAGGAGAGACTGGCCTAGCCTCCCAGCCTACATCTTTCTCTCATGCTGGATGCTTCCTGCCCTCTAACATCAGACTCCAAATTCTTCAGTTTTGAGACTCAAAATGGTTCTCCTTGCTCCTTGAGCTTGCAGACAGCCTACTGTGGGACCTTATGATCACAAAAGTTAATACTTAATAAACTCCCCTTTATATGCATATATATCTCCTATTAGTTCTTTCCCTCTAGACAACCCTGACTAATACACCAACTTAAAGTCAGATTCCTTGAAATACAAAATGATTATCTACATAAACATTCCTAGAAGTTGTTAATATTAACAGTCTACTTTTGTGAGTTAGGGAAATAAATGGCAGGTCTACTGCTCTAATTTATGCCTATCCTTGAAAGTTAATGAAAATTCTAACACTGAAGAAGATCCCATGGGACAAATTAACTTTGGATTTCCCCCTTAAGAATATAGTAAAAGGCCAGATGTGGTGGCTCACGCCTGTAATCCCAGCACTTTGGGAAGTGAGGTGGGTGGATCACTTGAACCCAGGAGTTCCAGACCACCCTGGCCAACTGGTGAAACCTTGTCTCTACAAAAAAATACAAAAAATTAGCCAGGCGTGGTGGCGCATGCCTGTAGTGCTAGCTACTCAGGAGGCTGAGGTGTGAAGATTGCTTGAGCCTGGGAGGTTGAGGCTGCAGTGAGTTATGATAGCACCATTGTACTCCAGCCTAGGCAACAGAGCAAGACTCTATCTCAAAACAACAACAACAACAAAATACAGTGACAATGGAGGAAATATTTTCACCTTTACAGGTAAGACTATTAAAATTTTTTCTCAGTATGTTTCCTGACAACTGAAATGTTATGATTACATCTAGAAATAGAAAAATATGGAATCATGATGTTGAGCCTAAAAATACACACACACACACACACACACACACACACACACACACACACACACATATATATGAAAAATACTGTCAGATAAAGACAAGCTAAAACGCTTTTTAAGTAAATCATACCTTTTCTTTGTCTAGAAGTCTGAAATACGCCAAGTTTCATAATCATACTAGAGGTCCAAGAATGTCAATACTTGGTATGCACACATTTATACAAAAATGGCTCTTCTGCTGTTAACAGTTGAGTTACGTGAAACACAGAAACACTACATAAGACTCAGCTATGGCAAAAGATGAAGTATCTTGTTTAAAAAGGATCACTTTTTAATTAAACCTCCTGCTTAGAAAGACCATATTAAGTAGAATTTATAGATCAATGTCACAATTGCAAATACATCATAAGATGACTATTCTCCAGTGACTCAGCCCTTCTAATGTAATTAAAATGTCCCTAAAATCCTCCTCCACAGGACAAGGAGGACTATTTGGAAATGAAGCATGCTTACAAAAGTCCTCTGTTACATTCAAAGGACATAAAACTAGTTTAGCTTTGCCCTCAACAACCAGCAGGTAGAAACAGCACTTGAATTTAGGTCAAGGTTAGTGGAACCGATTTCTGAAACTCACCTAAATTTGGGAAAAAGAAAACACAATGCATGGGCTATGTCACCACCAATGGAGCACTAATACCCCTTAGAGAGGCCTCCCTGTCACTGGACTTCACCATGTTCAGTCAAGGCAGAAAGGATCCCAGTATTACCTTCAACTGTTCTAGGGCAAAAGATGAACCATCCTGCTGTAAGTTTTCAATAATCTGTTCCACAGTATTGGCTGAAAAACAACTATAAACAAAGGAAATGTGATTTCACCAGTGTGCAAGTGATTTCCTGTTTCTAACATACTGATGAATTTGAACGTAGGCTTTCCCCTACCTCTATTTCAATAATTAAGAATTGTCTAATCTCTATAACAGGATGTAAAAAGATACAGAGCATTGCTTCCCTGGGTAAGCATTTGTAGCCTACCTTCACTAATACAAAATAAAACCTAAATTTTATTTTTTCTTTTGCATTTTTGCATCTATTATATTTCTAAGTAAAGAAATAATTCAACTACAAAAAGTAGATGCTTCTAAATAGTAGAGATGGTTGTCTTATTTTGTAATACTTTTCTTCCTGTTTCCCAAAGCCAGTCTGCCAATCTCTCAAATCATTGCACAAAACCTTTTTTGCTGATCAGCTTGATAAGACCTTCAGAGAAGATAAATTTAAAAAGATAAAAGTTAATTCAATTATTTTCCAGCTTCTCTTCCCCACTTAAGAAAACAGTTATTTTGCACTAACATGAATTTGAATCACTGCACAAAATCTTTTTGCTGGTCAGCTTGGTAAGATCTTCAGAGAAGATGAATTTACAAAGATAAAAGTTAATTCAATTATTATTTTCTAGCTGCTCTACCCCACTTTAAAAACAGATACTCTGCACTAAGATGAATTATCATGGTAGATTACTTAATATAATGAATTTATTTCCCCCAGTAAGAAGAAGCTACTTTCAAAGGTAAGTGAAAAACGCCCTATGCTGGCAGGGCGTGGTGACTCACGCCCATAATCCCAACACTTTGGGAGGCCAAGGTGGGTGGATCATCTGAGGTCAGGAGTTGGAGACCAGCCTGGCCAACATGGCCAAACCCTGTCCCTACTAAAAATACAAATGTTAGCCAGGTATGGTGGCAGGCACCTGTAGTCCCAGCTACTCAGGAGGCTGAGGCAGGAGAACTGCTTGAACCTGGGGTAGGGAGTCGGGGGGCCTCAAAGGTTGCAGTGAGCCGAGATCTCACCACTGCATTCCAGCCTGGGGGACAGAGCAAGACTGTCTCAAAAAAAAAAAAAAAAAAAAAGAAAGCTCTATGCTATCTCAGAATTCAGTGCACTATCAAACACAAGGTAATTCTAATGGTAATTCTAATGTTAGCAAGTTTATTTTAATATGGTCTTTCCAAAGGAATATATAACTGAGATCTATTTTTAAGTACCTGTTAATTTTGTCCATGTGTTCCTCAAGTGTAAAAGACTTGTCTCGATCAATCTTACACTGTTTGAAAAGAAAAATCTTTTAATAAATTTGAACACAATATTTTAATCCTTAAAAATTCATCATATTTAATGATACATTTTGTGAAAGATTGTCACTTATTCCTTTCAAATTACATCTAACAGTCTCATAAATAACTACTACCGTATGATCAAAATTCAGACAGCATACAGAACTCTAGCTCTTAAAAGCATCAATGGCAAAAATGTTCTAATATTTTTATTTAGATGTATAAATATTTGTAATCACTAATACATTTGACACATTATCATTAAAATGTATCTGTGAAGTTAAGGATTGTAAGGGACCTGAAAGGTCAACCTGCCCAAATTTTCATACTAGCGAGAAATTCCCACCACATGCCTAGTATCTCTGCAGCTCTGACCTTCAGAGAAAGAAAACAGCACCTCAAGGAAGAGCTCACAAATGCTGGAACTGAATAATTAGGTTTCTGTTGTGGTTTTAATTCTGGAACAAAAACCAATTCTAGCATGTTTATAGTTGTGGTTAATTTCTTTCACCTTAACCATTTGCCACATGATGCGGTTTTAGGTCCCCTCACGATCCGGGTCCCTCTTATGGAAAAGTTCCAATTTTTCAAAGTCATTCTTCAACTATGGGGCACATATCTTAGCTGCAGGTGTGGCTGGCTCATAGCAAAGTACAAGAGGGCTCTGCATGACCTTGATTGCTTCGGGTATACTTTTCTTAACTGGACTAACTCTGAGTTAGTGTTAAGACAGGCCTATGATAACAGCTGATTCACACTAAGTTCCAATTAAAGAAGACTTTTCTGTTTTTTAAACCTGTGCCATTGTAGGCTGTGTTTCTCCTATTCTGCACTTTTGAATTTAGTACTTTGGGTTAAAACACAAGATTTGAACATATCTTTATTAAATTTCACGTTGTTACTATTGACCAGATCACTCTAAACTCCAAGAGTTTTTTTTCATCCATATTCTTTTTCCTTATTTTTCTTAGCTCTAAATCAACTTGATCAAAATGCTATCAATGGTCTCCAAATCACTTGAGAAAAGTACTGAGTAAGTCTTAGATGACTTCCCTACAGACTAACACCTATACATTTAGTAGAACTCTTTAATAAGGCCTTTAAACCCCCACCAACCATAATGCATCCCATATTTACTCAATTCAACGATAGGAGACTATCAAATGCTCTGATAAAAACAAGTGAAATCCTCATGTGCTCTGTATTCATATTCTGTGTACCAAGTACTCAGCCCTGCCAATCTGTACTTATGTTCTCCAGTTCTGGGTAATGTTTTCAGTACTATTTCTCTAAATATTTCCTTCCTTCTATCTTCTCTATTGTGAATTCCTAATAATTAGATTTTAGACCTAATGCAATAACATCTCTAATTTTCCATTCTCTCCTTTTTCTGTTTCATTATCCTTTTCTGTTAGTTTTCCTCAACCATAGACTTTAATCTGTTGTGGGATTTTTACTCCCCATTTTATTATTTTTAAAATTTTACAGGCATAACCACTACCAAGATCAGCCAGTAGCCATCAACATCTAGGCAAGACCCTTCACTAGTAAAACGATTATGACTAACTGAAATTCAGATGATCATTAGTATTTTTAGCTAATTATTTAATAATTATAAATAAGATATGTACTTGTGTTTAGATATGATGTTCTTGCACACTTAATAGACTAAAGTATAGCGTAAAAACTTTTATGAGCACTGGAAAACAAAAACATCCACGTGACTAGCTTTATTGCCATGGTCTGGAACCAAACTCAGATTATCTCTAAGCCATGCCTATATTATTCTTTGAATTACCTTTATAGTATCCATTGTTGTTTCATAGGTAAAATATTTTCCTCTTATCTCAAGATGATAGTTATAGATTGGTGTTTGTTTTTTCAAGTTTCCTTCTTGCACTGTCTGCTTCCTTCCAGTGCCTTTGTTGTTTGTTTTGGCCTCGGAATATTTGTTTTTCTATGCAAAGCACTAAAATTAGGAAGCTTTGTGTCTAATGTCAATTGCAGTTATGGGATTCTCAACTGTATGATACATTATAAGATGATCAGTCAGATGCGTTTTTAAGACATGTCAATGTCTATGGGTTTTTTTTCTTCCAATGTATTGCTTAGCAGTGGGGTGGGATGCAGCTGTTCTGCAAGTCAACTAAGGAAAAGGGACAGAGGTCTTCCAATTTACTTATATCTCATCTCTTTTCAGTACAGTACTTCGCTTATCTCTACCCTCAGCTAGACCTGCCTGATTTAGTTTCTCTAAGGAGTCAGTCTATACTCTTCTGCCAGGTTCTGGAAGACAGCTACTCTTAGTTGTACAAGATTTGTGGAGGGGCTGGGCACAGTGCTCACGCCTGCAATCTCAGCACTATGGAAAGCCAAGGAGGGCAGATCATTTGAGATCAGAAGTTAGATACCAGCCTGGCCAACACAGTAAAACCCTGTCTCTACTAAAACACAAAAATTAGCCAGGCATGATGGCACATCTCTGTAAGCCCAGCTACTCGAGAGGCTGAGGCACCATCGCTTGAACCTGGGAGGTGGAGGTTGCAGTGAGCCGAGATCGTGCCACTGCACTCCAGCCTGGATGACAGAGTGAGACTCTGTCTCAAAAAAAAAAAAAAAAAATGTATAACTTCTTTTTATAACTTATAAGAAATCTTCCTTTTCTTCTGCCCCATTCTATATTCTAGTCTTCAGAGGGACCTGGTCCCATTATAAGGGTCTACAATAAAGCAAGAATCAGCTGACTTCTTATTGGCTTTCAGAGTTCTTTGGTTTAAGTTAGCAGCACTCATCCTTCTGATTTCAAGCTTCCAAAATACTAACACCTCATGTCTGCCACTGTCTCCTCTTCTGTTCTACTTGTCTTTGTGAGTTTATGCCTTTTTTATTCATTTATTATAATTTTGAATGGTGTTTTAGGAGGCAACATGTATGCAATCATGTTTATGTAGAAACTATGTAGTGTTTTTAAAGATTCTCAGCTCTTACATGAAAATTTAAGTCACACAACATAAGGAATCAAAAATAAATGCTGCAATATACTTTATTAAATATAAATAAATGTCAAGAGTTTACAGCTCCACAAATAGTGTTAACATTGAACACCTATTACAGAAATGCCAAAACCCTTGCAAAGAATGATAACAAGGCTATGCACCGAAGTTAACCAGCAGTGGCAACACAGCTATGCAACTGCACAGGAAAGAAGTCATCTTGTTAACTGGCTATAACAACTGTGAAGCACTGATTCTTCTATCATGCTTTAAGGAAATAAATCCTTAGTACATTTATTTATATTTACAAACTATAATATTTACCAACTGCTAATTTTTTAATTACTTCTCCTCCCCATGAATTAAAACCTGAGGTTAAAAGTATTAACAAGATTACCTCTGTATGGTAATTTTCTAAGACAGCTGCAACATCTTCTTTTGAAGGAGATTTCAAGGCTAACAAATCTTCCTCTAACATGCCCAACTAAAGGAGAGAAAAAAAAGGAAAGATCTGAGATCCAATAGAAACACAGAAAGCTTTATAAAAATCTCTTCTTTTTTAGAATCCTTGTCTTTAAATTATGATGCTCTTTCTTCAGCTGATTCACTGAAAGAAATTTTGACTGAAGTTGAATAAACAGGTATTCCCACACAGCAAATGTAGCCTTCAAAGGAAGGGATAAAGATGGAAGAAATTAAGGAGGAGATACAGAAACATTTATCTTTGTTTCTCTTAGTCTATTGAGCACTTGCAACCAAAGACCTACATTATAAATTTTATTTTTAATTAATTTTAACAAAAATTGCCACAAATGATTAGTGGCTACCATAGTCAATACACAACACTGTAATATAGCTTCACTTATTTCTCCATCTAATCCCTCACTTAATCTATCCTACCTTGAGCCAAATAAGACTTTTTACTGTTCCCAAAATATAGTTAATGGTTTCTTGCCCCTGTGGTTTCATTAAATGTTTCCTTTACCTGACAATATCTTTTCCTGATATATTCACCTTAAGGCCAGCTGTACTGCAACCTTTACAAAAAAGCTTCTAGTCCTTTCTTACAGGTAAGCTCTTCCTCCTTTGAATTCTTTGAGTATTTTCTCTGTACTATCTTTACACTTACCACACTTTACAACTCTGCCAGATGAGAAAAATGGTTATTTATCTTTTTACCCACTTCTAATCCCACCCCCAAAGTATAGTCCTCCTTTTTGTATCCTCTACAGGCCCTGAGAATGCATCTACTCACTGCAGATATTAGTACTGAATACACTGACAAAGAAAGAAACAGGTTATACATCAGGTCTCTCTCTTATACTAAACTAAATTCCACTGTAATCAAGGGTGTCCCTTCCAGACAGGATAATCGCATGCCCATGTTTGCTTCCTGTTATAGCTCAAGGGAAGCAAGAGACAGCTGCCTGCTCAACGTGACAGAGGATACCCACAACACAGAGAAAGATCTGAATCTTCAGCCAAACATGACAGAAAACCCTCATAACAGTGTACAGAGACAACCTTCAATTCTGCATACTTCATACATTTTACATAATCTGTAACAGTGTGAGAAATGAGACCAAAGTTCATCGACATAAAAATTTCCACAGCCAATTTATAAAGTTTGTGAAGAGAATTCTATTAGTGACCAAATAGTACGTTTTAATGCTATCCAGCTGTTCTACTTCAATGGCCAAAGAGTATGTGTGACACTAAATCATCATCATTTGTAAAAAGTCCTTAGGGGGACTCACATTCTAGGCCAACTGTCAATATAATCTCTGGTATCATTATCCAAAACTGAAGAAAGTTATAGATATGAGGATAAAACGGACCATCCTCTGTAATATAAAAGAGACTCTCAATGAAAAATCTGGTCACCTCTAAAAATATAAAACTGCATTATAAATATTAATAATAGTAAGATATTGAGTGTTTACTATATGTCAGTTACTGGGCTAAGCATGTAACATAATATTTTCTAATTTAATTTTTATAGCTTTCCTTCCTCTATACAAAAACACCCTTCCCTTAAGACCAGATATTTATCTGATGACCATGTGCTTCCTAGGAAGCTGACTTTACCCCACAGATCCAAGAATAGAGCGTGCATTACTTAGATAAGCCAGTTGGTACATTCTACCTACCCATATGGTTCAAGAATGAGATAAGCCAGTCTAGTCAGAATGAACTAAGCCAGGTGAAGCAAATACATCCTAAGTCTCTTGCTGGGTAATCTGGGGCAAAACTACCTTGAATTGGGTCTTCTGTCACATGTAACACAAGGAGTTTCAACTATTATTGTAATAGTGTCATCTCCATTCTGCATATGGGGAAGCGGTGAGGCAAAAGAGGCTAAATTCCAGTTAAGATTTAAACTCAGACTATCTATATACTCTTTGCCACTAAATTATCCTGTGCTGAGAAATTGGCCATACTAGTTTTTAAAAAAAAAAAAAAAAAAAAGCAAAGATAACATGTGTTCCTTGTAACAGATATGTTTTTAAAAAGTCAAATGCAATTATTTTCAATGTACTAGGGAAATTCATAACCAAAATAAGCCTTCAAAATGTCCTCATAAAATAAAAGCCTATCTTTTTATAAATAAATTTAATTTGTACATATTAGACTTTCTTAAGGTAGGCATGACTTTTTTTTTTTTTTAACAGATTCTAATTGTTCATTTAAAAATACTCACTGAAGGTTCTAGCTCTGAATCCAGGTATCATTATCTCCAGTTTGCATATGAGGAAACAGAAGTAGAGCGCTTATGCAATTTTTCCAAGGTAACACAGCTATAAGCTAATAGGTCCAGGACTCACACCATGATTCCACCAAAAGTCTGTGGATCTCAATTACCCACTGTACTTTCCCACACACTATTTTGTGTTGTTATTCCAACATTAAAAAATGCAAACATCCAAAAAAAGTACCTTTTCAGAATCTACAAAGTGTGTAGCAATTCCTGTTTTGTACACATCTCTTCCTTTTAGTCTGAATCCTGTTAATGCCAGGAAATAACCAAGTTTTCCTTGAAGTCTTGGCAAGAAATAACCTCCGCCCACATCAGGGAACAGTCCTGTAATTAAATGTAACAAAAAGAGACAATGGTGATTCAAATGAAAAAGACAAATATAACCTCTTTGCTGTAGATCACACAATCACACAATCATTTCTCTCTGGAGCTTGAATCTACAGTACAAATATTATTAAACTAAATACTGTGCAGAGCAATCAGTATCACAAAAGACTTTCTATAAACTGTGTTAACTTGGGTATTTTTCAAAACTTTCATGTCTCATTTCTATAGAATACAGTAAAGTATTTGATGACACAATGTTTTGTACATTAGAAGTACCTAATAATGTTACCTAAATTTTCTTTTTTTTTTTTTTTTTTTGAGACGAAGTGTCACTGTTCCCAGGCTGGAGTGCAGTGGTGTGATCTTGGCTTACTGCAACCTCTGCCTCCTGAGTTCAAGCGATTCCCCTGCCTCAGCCTCCTGGGTGCTGGGACTGCAGACACATACCACCACATCTGGCTAATTTTTTATATTTTAGTAGAGACAGGGTTTCACCATGTTGGCCAGGATGGTCTCGATCTCCTGACCTCATGATCCTCCCACCTCAGCCTCCCAAAGTGCTAGGATTACAGGCATGAGCCACTGAGCCTGGACAATGCTACCTAAATTTTCTTATCACTGACTTACTTTGGAAGAATCTCCAAAATAGGTAAAAACTTCAAAAACTTTATTTCCAAATGAGCACAGGAAGAAAATACATAACCTATGGTCTATTATAGAAAAATTATTACCATTTAAATCATTTCCCAAACTTGGTCAATTATCTAATATTCAAGATATTTAACTATTGATGCAATAACCACGAGTCCCACTAAATGAAAAATTTTATACCTAATAAAATCATTTGCATTTAGCCTTTCCTTAACCATCAGTATTTAAAAATTCTCTCTTTACTGTTAACAACTGAAAATAGCATATATACAATTAATTACCACCATACTCCTTTGGGTGTTTAAGATCTTAAACAACGGTGACCCTCTAATTTTATAATTTATGTATCTGTTCTAAAGTTTCATTTAATTATGTTGGGATAAAAACACAAGCACTGAAATTCTCTCCAGTTCTACTTTACAAAAAGGTTCTAGACTTAAAAGAAAAAGCAGCAGGCTCCCATAACCCAAAATATCTCTTAGTACTTCAAACTAGCTAGGTCTCAAGTAAACTCATAACCTCCCCACGCCATTCCCACAATCTTCCTCCAGTATCATCTACCTTAGTAAAGGGTGCAACCATCCAGTCTCGACACCATCTCGTACCAGCCCCTTAATCCCCAACAGTAACCACATCCATTGATTTCCCCTCTAAACTGTTCTCCACACAATGGCCAAACTGATCTTTTTAAAACACAAATCCATACCAGAGTCTTGCATTCTACTGCTTAAAACCCTCCCATGGCTGCCTATTTCTCCTGGATTAAAACAAACACCTTTATCAAAGTCTTCAAGGCCCCTGACCACTTTTTCCGCTACATTCCTTAGTACTCACTCTCTGTACTCCAGCCATTCTGGTCTTCTTTTAGTTCCTCAACACTCTACACTCTTTCCTGCTCCAGAGCCTCAGAAGCATGCTGCCCAAGTGGAAAAAACCCTCCATCCAGACAACACATTCTTTTCTTCCAGGGTGCCACATTCTCTCTTTTTTTTTCCCCTTTCCCCAATTCTGCTTTCCAGTCTCCCTTGCTGGCACCACCTCCTCTGCTTGACCTCTTTCTCACCATGCCTAAGCTCCATATTAGGGTACCTCCTCTTTCCTACATACAGATTTTCCTTAAGGCCTGTGGCTTTAGATAGCATCTATATGCTGATTACTCCCTGCTATGGACTGCACTGTGTCCTTCCAAAAAGTCCTATGTTGATGCCCTAACTCTTGATGTAACTGTATTTGGACAGGGTCTTTGAAGAGGTAATTAAGGTTAAGTGGGGTCATAAGGGCAGGGTCTTAATCCAACAGGATTGGTGTCCTTATAAGAGAAGGAAGGGACACCAGGGATGCATATGAACAGAGAAAAGGCCGTCTGAGGACAGAGCAAGAAGACAGCCGTCAGAGGGCTCAAGAGAACCATCTGCTGACACCTTGATTTCAGCCTTTCAGTCTTCAGAACAGTGAGAAAAAAAAAATTCTGCTGTTTAAGCCACCAAGTAATGTAATAACCTCTTATGCAATCTCACTGCTTCTACTCTGCTACCCCTACAATCCATTATCCTCAAAGCAGCCAGAATCATGGTATTAAAATATAAATACAAACTATATTATGCCATTTCCTGCTTTACACTCTTTCACAACTTCCCATATTTAGGTTTAAGTCTTAACTCTTCACCAGAGGCCCCCATGTACCCTTTCCAGAACATGTTACATCACTCCTGCCCTTAATCCAGACACAGATACCTCCATTTGGTTCCTTGAACAGCCCAAGTTCCTTCTTATCTAAGGGTCTTGAACTAACTTTTTTCTATGCCACAATATTCTGCTCTCAGTTCTTAATGTAGCTGACACTTTTTTGTCATTCAAATCTCAGCTTAAAGGACAACTCCTCTGAGAGCATCTTTCATCATCCAATTTAAAGTAGCCATCTGGGAGACTTACACTTTGGACAAGATAGTGTAACGGGAACCAGACTTATCCTCCTACATGAAACAACTATAAAAACAGACACATTGTATGGATCAATCATATTTTCAACACACTGAACATCAAGAAATAAAGAAAAGTGGTCTCTGAGTATCAGAAAACAAGCAAAGTAAACCCTAGAACAGCTCCAGCTTCATGCCCAGCACAGTCCCTCATTTGAGAAGATGAAGCTAAGAGTCCAAGAAAACCAAGACAGCTAGAATTCCCAGAACAGAGTACCAGAGCAGGTAGAGCTGCAGATAGAAAGCTCTGGAGATCTGCAAGTTGCCTCTTTTAAGTACTTAGCTTAGGAATGGACAATATGTGTGGGTGTGTGTGTGTGTGCTTGTGCGCATGTGTGTGTATGTAAAGAAACTACATCATTAGTCAAGTTTTCACACTGCCAGAGGCTGGGTAATTTATACAGGAAAGAGGTTTAATTGACTCACAGTTCCACATGGCTTAGGAGGCCTCAGGAAACTTACTATCATGGCAGAAGGCAAAGCAAGCTTGGACCTTCTCACAAGGCAGCAGGAGAGAAAAGAGTGAGGAGCGAAGTGAAGAGCCCCTTATAAAACCATCAGATCTCATAAGAACTCATTATCATGAGAAAAGCATGGGAGAAACTGCCCATGAACCAATCACTTCCTACCAGATCTCTCCCTGGACACATGGGGATTACAATTCAAGATGAGATTTGGGTGAGAACACAATGCCTAACTGTATCACCACATGAGATTAAGGAAAGAACCACAGAAAATGATTATAGAGAACAGTACTGGGAACCCACGCAGGACTGAAAACATCATGTTCCCCACCAACTGGACTAGAAAAACTCATGATTGATGTCATGGGGCACTGTGCAGAATACAAAGTAAGATCTTGTCCCAGTAATGGGAAATAATTAGCCCCAGTTAGAGCACTGCTCCAATCCTGCAAGAAAATAAATAATCTTATAATGCTTGAAAATATTAAGATGTTTCCCAGGAATTTAAATTAATCTCAGAATAAATCTCAAAAATATTTAAAAGAACACAAAAATATCTAGCACCTAATAAAGTAAAGTTTACAATATCTAAAATTCAATAATAAATTACCAGCTATCTAAAGATACAGGAAAATCGTAACCATAATGAGGTGATTTAAAAAAAGAACATAAATGTAAGAACTAGCAGACAACAACATTAACACAGTTACCATAAACATAACCTATGTGTTCAACAAGTTAAAATCAAGACAAAGAAGATTTCCCTTTTTAAAAGAAGAACCAAATCATACTTCCAAAGATGAAAACTGAAATGAATGTATAAGCTTAAAGATACCTGAATGAGATTAAGGGCAGATTAGATCTTGTAGAAGAAAAGATTAATAAAGACAGAGGAACAGAAACTATCTAAAATGAAAGAGAGAAAAAAAAATTTAAATGAATGAAACATAAGTGACCCTTATAGAAGTATAACTAGAATTCCTGAAAAGGGAATGGGTGAAAGAAAAATATTTGTAGAAATAATGGCAAAAATTTTTCCAAATTTGACAGAAATTATAAACCTAAATAGCTCAACCACCACAAGCATTAGAAATAGGAAGACCACTGAAGCACATCATAATCAAATGGTTTGAAACATGTGATCAAGAGAAAAATCTTAAGAGCAGCCAGAGAAAATAAAAAGACACAGAGGAACAAAAATAAGGATGAGAGGAGACATTTAGTAGGAAACAATGTAAATGAGAAGACAGTGTAGTAACATCTTTAAATTACTGAAATTAAAAAACAGAGTAGAATCAAATTCCATACCCACATCTCACACAAATGAACTCAGGTTTCACCTGAGGAAATGAGACAAAGAAGAGCAAACAAAATCTAAAATAAGCAGAGAAAAGGAGGAATAACTACTGGAGCAGAAATCAGCAAAACAGAAAATAAATGAAAACAAAAATCTGTTTTTTTAAGATCAATAGAATAAACCTCTAATTAGATCGATAAGGAAAAAAAAGAGAAGACACAATGACCAATATCAAGAATAAGAGAGCCAGAAATCACTACAGAGTCTACAGATACTAAAAAGACAATAAGGGGATATAATTGTCTTAGTCCATTTTGTGTTGTTATGACAGAATACCACAAACTGGGGTAATTTAGAAAAAAATTATTTTTCACAGTTCTGGAGGCTAAGAAGTCCAATATCAAGGTGCCAACATCACATGAGGGCGTTCTTGCTGCATCAACCCATGGCAAAAGGCAAGAGTGAGACAGGATAAGAGAGCAAGAGGAAAGGGGGCTGAAGTCATCCTTGTATCAGGAACCAACCTGCAATAACTAACCCATTTCCAAGATAATGGCACTGATCCATTCATGAGGGCAGAGCCCTCATAACTCACTCACCTATTACAGGTTCCAATTCGCAACACTGAGTTGGGAATTAAGTTTCCACCGTGTGAACTTCAGGAGATACACAAAAAAAAGCAATTATAAACAACTTTATGCCAATAAATTAACAAATTCCTTGAAAGGCCCTGATATGGTTTGGCTCTGTGTCCCCACTCAAATCTCACGTTGAATTGTAATCCCCAGTGTTGGATAAGGGTCCTGGTGTGGGGGGTGACTGGGTGAGAGGGACAAATTTCCCCCTTGTTCTCATCTGGTTGTTTTAAAGTGCATAGCACTTCCCATTTCTGTCTCCCACTGGCCATATGAAGATACACTTGCTTCCCCTTCATCTTCCACCATGAGTGTAAGTTTCCTGAGGCCTCCCCAGTCATGCTTCCTGTACAGCCTGTGGAACTGTGAGCCAATTAAACTTCTTTTCTTTATAAATTGCCCAGTCTCAGGTAGTTCTTTACAGCAACGTGAGAACGGACTAATACAGAAAATTGGTACCAGAGAGGTAGGTCATTGCTATCAAGACACCTGAAAATGTAGAACTGACTTGAGAACTAGGTAATGAGCAGAGATTAGAATGAGTTGCCTCTTCACTCCAATTGTTTTCTCAGAAATCTACGAATTTCTACTTTTTTTGTTTTTTTAGTGACATGGTTTGGCTGTATTGCCCAGGCTTGAGTACAGTGGTGTGATCTCAGCTCACTGCAGCTTCTGCTTCCCAGGCTCAAGCCATCCTCTAACCTCTGCCTCCTGAGTAGTTGGGACCACAGGTGCACACCACCACACCCAGCTACATTTTGTTATTTTTGTAGAGATGGGGTTTTGCCATACAGATTTTACCTCCTTGGTTAAATTTATTTCTAAGTATTTTATCTCTTTTGATACTTTTATAAATGAAATTGTTTATTTTTCAAATAGTTTATTGTTAGTGTATAGAAATGCTATTGTTTTTATGTGTTAGTTTTATATCCTACAGCTTTACTGTATTTATTTATTCAAACAGTTTTTTGCTGGAGCTGTTAGAGTTTTCTCTCTCTCTCTCTATATATATATCTATATATATGTATATAGATATAGATATATATACATACACACATTTTGATGTTAAGAGATATATTTTTCATTTAAGATCAGAAACAAGACAGCATGTCATCAGCACTGACAGTTTCACCTCTGTTTTTCCTGTTTGGATGCCTTTTATTTGTTTCTCTTGCCTAACTGATCTGATAAAGGTAAATAAAAAAAAATCAAAGGTATTTCTATAGCCTAGTAACCAACAATTAGAACTGAAAGTTTTTTCAAAACCATCATCAATATGAAATACTTTTATGAATAAATCTGACAAAAGACCTATAAACTGAAAACTATAAATCCATGCTGAGAGAAATTAAAGACCACTTACATAGATGGAGAAATATATCTTACTCACAGGTCTAAAAAGACTAGATAGTGTAAAGATGTCAATTCTCCCTAACTCCATCTGCAGGCTTTTTTGTTGAAATTGACAAGTGACTCTAAAATACATATGGAAATATAAAGAACCTATATAGCCAAAGCAATTTGGTGGGATACAAAAAACAAAGGTGGAATATTATCACTACCTGATTTTAAGACTTACTATAAATTTAGCAACAGTAACCAAGACAACATGGTGTTGGCACCATGATCAACATTTATAGACAACTATAACAAAGCTACACAGGCAATTCAGTGGCAAAACAATACCCTTTCAACAGTTAGTTACTGGAGTGATTGTACTTTCATATACAAAATAAACTTTGACTTATACTGATGATCCATATCCCTCACCATATACAAAAATTAACTGAAAACTGTCATGATAGTTTTGATCACAACTCAAAACTGCATAGATCTAAAGGCAAAAATATATTACCTTAATGATCTTTTACCTACAGTGTTCATCTTTTATTTATACTGTGTTAATGTCTCCTTTAATATTCTGTGTTTTCAGATACCATTGAGCTAATAGAGACTTCTAAGTATCTATTTAATTTTTTAAAAATCTTTTCACTATAGTATCTCACACAAGATTCCATCAATTCCTTCAACAACAGTAAACTCTGAAATGTATCAAAAAAGGATGATGCTAAAAGTAATTAAAAAAAAAAATTTGGTTGTTTACCTATTGCTGTTTCTGGCATGGCAAAAACACACTTTTCTGTAGCCACTCGAAATTGCCCATGGACTGAAAGACCAACTCCCTAGGGGAAAAAAAAGGCAAAAAAGGTGGGGTGGGGGATTAAACATATTGTTAAAAACAAATTCACACACTCACAAATATTACAAAGCAAGTAAATTATCTTTATACTCCACAGGAACCTGCTTCAGGAGATAGGTTGTCCCCATCACCTTCAATTAACTTTCAATTCCACAAACATCACACGACTATATTCTCTTTTATTAAACATTTACACACAAAGGTAAAGTCTGACCACACTCCCATCCTAGTCTGGTCATTCTCTTTCTCCACAGAGACACATAGCTATTATCAATTTGTTAAGTAACCTACAGATTTTTTCCCTGTGTATTTCTCATATTTGAACAAATGTGTATATTTATCTGATATATATTTAAGAATATATACAACTATACATATATAAAATTCACACTCTATTCCATGACCTGCAAGGCTCTACATCACCTGGCCTAGACTACCTCTTTGCCTTTATCTCCCATCACTCTTCCCGCACTCATCCCACTAGCCATGCAAGCTTTGTGCCATTCCTCCAAAATTTTAAGCTTTTACAATTTCAATTAATCATAAAACTTATTTTTGGAGATGGAGTCTCACTCTGTCACCCAAGCTGGAGTGCAGTGGCACAATCTCGGCTCACAGCAACCTCTACCTCCCAGGTTCAAGCTATTCTCCTGCCTCAGCCTCTTGAGTAGTTGGAATTACAGGCACCCACCACCGTGCCCGGCTAATTTTTGTATTTTTAGTAGAGATAGGTTTCACCATGTTGGCCCAGTTGGTCTCGAACTCCTGACTTCCGGTGATCCCCAAAGTGGGCACCTCAGCCTTCCAAATTGTTGGGATTACAGGCGTGAGCCATCTCACCCAGCCAATCATAAAACTTCTAAAGTAAGGAAGACATACTAGAGAAGGCCACTGCCTGCTCAATCACTGTTTTTTCTCTAAGGGAATCTGCTCTGCCTAGCAACTTTTTTTCTTTTCCCCAGGAGGGGCTGAACTAGGGATGGGCAATGGACCCAAGGGCAGCCAATGGAGATTAACCAGAATTCAGAGGCCTGAGAAGTAAAGGCACAGTGGTGAATTAGACAAGGTTCCTTACTCTTAGGTACTTAAACTAAAACACAGTGCACAGCTGTCAGTCGATCACAGGCAGTGAAGCTTAAAGGTCATCTGACATTGGAGCTAAAGATGGCATGATAGCCAAATAAAAGCTGAAATTATATGCAGTAGAGAGAGAAAAAAACCCTGAGAATGCTGCAGTCTGTACAAGATGGAAGACAAAACAAATATATAAAAAGATTCAGAGATAGAAAAATAAACACACGAATTTGCCTGAAGCCCACACCTGCAGCCCAATTTTCAGGAAGATAAACTATGCTGCGGCTTTTGTCTTTGGATTCCCATTTGGTCCCTGAAGTTGTCTAATAACTGCCCCATTCTCTTTTGTGAATCTGTTTGAGGGAGTCTCTGTTCTTTCCAATTAAAGTCTCTTCACCACATTTTTAGTTAGAACCAGACCTAGATCCTGTCATCAGCATCACACAACACAAGCCTTTCACCCCCAGTATATATTCAATGCAATACTGTTCTGTGCTTTCCCTCCCAACACAACCTCCTAACACTGCTGTCCCTGACTAGCCATTCCCATCACATCTTCTGGAATCCTCATTCCTTTACAAAACAACCACCTAACAGACCAAATTCTCTACAGAGGGCCCTCTCTACCTCCTGAACTCTATGGAAAAAGAAACTTAGAAGCTCATATTACTTCACATAGATGCTACAGATCCATACATGGTAATTGATTCACTGATTCCATTCTTTATCTTATGTTACATAGTATATTTTGTTTCAGCATTGGCTGTTAATAGTGAATGAAAGAGAAGACATCAAGTTTTGAGTAAAAAGTTATTAATGAAAAACAGAATAAGAGACCACTGACATAAGTATAATTAAGAACCAATTTTAAAGCCTTTCAATAAAGATGAAGGCTGGAAATCTTCACTTGAAGATATTAAGAATACACCGAACCATGTCAAATGAGGTGTAAAACCCTGACAGCAGATTCATAACTAATATTTCTATCTTGCATCAAAGAATGTATTATAGGTTACTTGTAAGAAGTACCTCTTAATGTCTGAAATTTTGTCTTCCATTTGACCCTTAATCTTAGCTGATACTCCTTTGCTAAACTAAAAAGTCTCCAGAGTCTTCAAGTTTTATTGTATTAGCTAATTTTTATACAGATACATTCTCCAAATGTAATACTTTATTCCAATTCCTACTCTCCCCAAAACCTATCAAACTCAGTAGTCAAATCTCATTTTTCACCTAACTGAATACTAACTAACTATCTCAGTAATATCTGATAGAGTTGCTCATTCCTACTTTATGAAAGGCTTTACTGGGCTTTGAGACACCATACATTCCTGCTTTAAAATCTAATTAATTAGTTGCTCTTTCACTTCTCCCTGATATCAAAGTGTTGATTTGTCACAATAATTAGATGCCACCCTTTCACTCTTGCCACAATAATTAGATGCCATCCTTTCATTCCACTTTACTCTACTCCAATGTATTCTGCCCTGCCTACATTCATTCCCTAGGAGATCTCTTCCAGACCTAGGATTTTAAGCACCACCTAAAACACCAATAAATTATTTCCCCATCCCTAATTTCTCTACTCAGCTATTTAACATCTCATTTTGAATGTCTAATTTTAAAGTATCTCAACCTTCACACATCAAAAGTAAATCTCTTGATTTCTCCTTAAGTATTCTCCTCTCTGTCTTCACCTCAGTAAATAGCACCACAATTCACCCAGCTGCTCAGGCCAAATATCTCAGCGTTAACTGTCTTTCCTTCCTCCCCAACAATGTAATCTATGAACTATTCTGACAGCTCTAATTTCAAAACATAATCTGGACTGGGCCACTTTTCACCATCTACATCATTCCAACCCTACTTGAAGCCTTTATCCACTCTTGCCTGGGCTGTTGTCTCTTGCTTCTATTCTTGCCACAATCTATCATCTCCATACCAAAGCACACTTATTAAAAATGTAAAACATATCACATGATTCTCCTGCCCAGAAGTCTCCAGTGACTTCCCATCACACTAAAATATTAACATGGCTGATGATCTGGTCCCTTTCTACCTCCCTGATTTTATGGTCTACCATTCCCTACTTTCTCTCCAGTAAGCCACACAGGCTTTTTCTAACTTTCTTGACGTATAATATCCACTTAAAGGTACATAAACAGTAACAAATACAGTAGGCATATAGTTTCAACGAATTATCCAAATGAACACACCTATGTAACTAAAACCCAGATAAAAACCATCAGAAATTGCTTTATGCACCCTGTCTGTCACTACACCCTCCATCCTTCAAGTAGCTGCTATCTTGACCTCTAATGAAGGATTAGAGTTTTTTCTGGTTTATCTAGATATACATAGAATGACAGAATATATATTACTATCTGACTTCTTTCAGTCAACATCATGTTTGTGAGATTTTATGTTGTTGTGTATAGCAGTAATTCATACTTTTTCATTGTATAGCATCCCTTTGTATGAATAAACAATTTGTTAATCCATTCTAATATAAATGGCTATTTGGGTTGTCTCCAGTTTTGGGCTACTGCAAATAACAATTCAGTGGCCATTCTTCTGAATGTATTTTGGTCAGATATATATCAGAATGTAAAAGTGTCGGGTCGAAGAGTATTAATCAGCTGGGTGTGGTGGCTCATGCCTGTAATTCTAGCATTTTGGGATGCCAAGGCAGGCCTGAGGTCAGGAGTTCGACACCAGCCTGTTCAACATGGTGAAACCCTGTCTCTACTAAAAATACAAAAATTAGCTGGGTGTGGTGGCATGCACCTGTAATCCCAGCTACTCGGGGGGCTGAGGCAGGAGAATCACTTGAACCTGGGAGGTGGAAGTTGCAGTGAGTCAGGACTGCGCCACTGCACTCCAGCCTGGAAAAAGAGCAAGACTCCATCTTAAAAAAACACACAGAGCATTATTAACTCATTCAACTTTAAAAGATATCAAAACAATTTTCCTAAGCGGCAGGACCAATTTCTACTCCACTAGCTGTATATGAGTTTGTTGTTCTACATCCTCACCAACACTTGAAGATGTCTTTCACATTTTAGCCATTCTAATGACTATGTGTTAGTATTTTACTGCAGTTTTAATTTGCATGTCCTTGATGATTAATGCAGTTGAGAGCTTTTTCAGGTTTATTAGCTATCTGGGTATCCTCTTTGTGAAACATCTATTCTAATCTTTTGCTCCTTTTTTATACTGGATTTTGGAATAAACTGGTAGAAATTCTTTATATATTCTAGACATGATTGCCTTATCAGATGTATACCAAATATCTTTTCAGTCTGTGGCTTGCCTTTTCACTCTTTCAAGGATGTCTTGGAATGAACAGAAGTTCTCATTCTTAACACATTATAATTTGTTCATTTTGCTTATGGTACATTTAAGTAATATTTAAGTGTACTATTTAAGTAATCCCTCCCTGCTCCCTGGGACTGAAATTTTCTTTGTGAAAAGGTTTTTAAAGATTTATTTTCATTAACTGTTATGAATTCAATTTCATCAACAGTCATAGAATTAAGATGCTTTTTGCTCTGTTTAGATACATAAAAATTTGTCTATTTCATCAAAATTTTGAAATATATGAGCTTGTATATAAATATATAAACTTGTACATAACATGGTCTTGTAATCTTTTTAATGGCTATGGGTTCTATAGTGATGTGCTATTTTTCTTTTTCTATATTTGTAACATATTTTGCTTTTATCTTTGTCAACTTATCACTAAGGATTTATCAGTTTTATTAGTCTATAAAAATAATTTTCAGCTTTAATGATATTTACTGTTTATTGATTTTAAGTTTTTTATTATTATTATTTCATTGTGATGTCATACAAAAGTTACTGCTCCTGTGCCAAACATTTGGGACTTCCCCATTTTCTTTCTATTATGGATTGCAAGCTTAATTCTACTGGGGCCAGACATTATCTTCTGTAAGACTAATCCTTTAAAATACATTAAGACTAATTTCATGGCCAATTTTGGCAAGTGTTTCACACACAAATGAAGTTAATGTGAATTCTGCAGTTACTGAGTTCATTAGGTCAAGCTTATTAAGCAATGTTCAAGTCAAGTATGTACATGTAAAATATGTGCATGAAAATATACATAGTATGTTCTGTTATTGAAAGAAATATGTTCAATTCTTATGACTGTGGTTTTATCTATTCACCTTTTAGAGCTTTCCACTTGTTTACAAGATTAGCCATTTTTATTTATTTACTTATTTTTTGAGCCAGAGTCTCATCCTGTTGCCCAGGCTGGAGTGCAGTGGCACGATCTTGGCTCACTGCAATCTCAGCCTCCTAGGCTCAAGTGATTCTCCCGCCTCAGCCTCCAGAGTAGCTGGGACTATAGATAGATATGCACTGCCACACCCAGCTAATTTTTGTATTTTTAGTAGAAATGGATTTTACCATGTTGGCCAGGCTGGTCTCAAACTCCGGGCCTCAGATGATCTGCCCACCTTAGCCTCCCAAAGTGCTGGATTACAGCTGTGAGCCACTGCACCTGGCCATGAAATGAGTCATTTTATTTTATCTTATTTTATTTAGGTTTTTTTGAGTTGGAGTCTTGCTCTGTCGCCCAGGATGGAGTGAAGTGGTGCCATCTTGGCTCACTACAACCTCTGCCTCCCAGGTTTAAGTGATTCTCCTAACTCAGCCTCCTGAGTAGCTGGGACTACAGGCACATGCCACCACGCCCAGCTAATTTTTTGTATTGTTAGTAGAGACAGGGTTTCACCGGGTTAGCCAAAATGGTCTCAATCTCCTGACCTCATGATCTGCCTGCCTCGGCCGCCCAAAATGCTGGTATTACAGGCATGAGCCACCACACCTAGTCTTTATTTTATTTTTTATTAATTAATTTATTTTTTTTTAGGCAGTCTTGC
The DNA here is from genome assembly GCF_030222135.1 of Aotus nancymaae. Taxonomy (NCBI): domain Eukaryota; kingdom Metazoa; phylum Chordata; class Mammalia; order Primates; family Aotidae; genus Aotus; species Aotus nancymaae. Next base: position 42,899,475 of record NW_026988419.1, on the reverse strand, counting down.
TCTGTTGCCCAGGCTACAGTGCAGTGGCACCATACTGGCTCACTGCAACCTCCACTTCCTGGGTTCAAGCAATTCTCCTGCCTCAGCCTCCTGAGTAGCTGAGACTATAGGCGTCTGCCACCACACTGGGCTAATTTTTGTATTTTTAGTAGAGATGGGGTTCTGCCATATTGGACAGGCTTATGGTCTCAAACTCCAGACCTTAGGTGACACAACCGCCTCTGCCTCCCAAAGTGCTAAGGTTACAGGCATGAGCAACCACACCTGGCCAAGATTAGTCATTTTTATTTTTATGTTTTATTTTTATTTATTTATTTTTTTAGAAGACCAATTCTGTCCATTGTGTATGAGTGTTCTAGTGAGGCTGGGGTGATGGGGAGAGTGAGACTGAAGATAGCATCTATAAATCTCATGACTTTTTTATTGTTGTTTTGTTTTTTTGGAGACATTTAGAATTTCCCTCTGTCACCCAGTCTGGAGCACAGTAGTACGATCTCAGCTCATGGCAACCTCCGTCTCCCGGGTTCAAGTGATTCTCCTGCCACAGTGTTCCGAGTAGCTGGGATTACAGGCGCATGCCACCATGCCCTGCTAATTTTTGTATTTTTAGTAGAGATGGAGTTTCGCCATGTTGGCCAGACTGGTCTCCAACTCCTGACCTCAGATGATCTGCCCACCTCAGCCTCCCAAAGTGCTGGGATTATAGGCATGAGCCACCACGCCCAGTCAAGATTAGTAATTTTTAAATGTTAGAAAATAATAGCAGTAGAGTTACTTCAGATAGCAAAGGTTTGTTCCTATAGTTACTCAGTTTTAGTATGAGTGTCATATTGTTCACTATGGAACTCATTAAGTAATTCAATTCAGCTTCATATTTAGTTATTACTAAGGCTTTCAGACAGGTATTTATAAAGTATCTTTCTGCAGTTGATTACTGTCAATAAAAATATTTTTCGAATCTGACCCCAGTGATTTTAAAATGATAAAAAGCTGAATAAAGTCTGAAACAGACTGAGCTAAGTCTTATCTTCTAAAGAAGCAAAATGGAAATTTAGGGCTTGCCAAGTTAGGCCCCTAAAGGCTACACCTCAGGAGCTAGGATGGCCTAGAACAAAGTTCAGCTTCAAATTCTCTGAAGTCCTGACTGGACTGAGATGATCTGGGACCGCTAGTGCTCTTAGCCTGAACACCTACCAGAAACAAAGGTCCATCTTCTTTGGAGAAAGAGAATATCATCCTAGGACTCAAAAATAACTGCATTTTAAATACTCAATTAGAAATAACTCAGAAATAATCAGATACATGAGAAAGGGCCACAACCAAAAGCACAACAGAAACAGACTCATAAGACATTAAAATTTAAATGTTGCATCTAACCATTCTGCAATTATGGTATGTCTTACCTCAAATAAAAGTTTTTGCCATAAAATATATGTCATTTCATATTTAAAAAGTTACACCACTTTCTTTTAGTGTGGCATGCTATATTTTTCTTTTACATTTAACCCTGCTGTGCCTTATATTTATGGTGTCCCAAGCACTCTGACATTCACTGTTTTTGAATGGTGTTACTATTAAACAATCATCTTTGCAAAGTAATATAATCTACTATAAAGAATGTTAATATGGACAAGTATAAATAACAGTTGAACAAAAATGGAAAAAGTATGTGAATGTAGTCAAACTCCTACTCTGTCACTGTAAAAATGAGTTCCTTAAGTTTTTGGCATCCCTAAAGGCAAACTTTAGGCAACCTAAGACTTTACTTTTTAATTAAGAATCATAGCTAGATGAGTTTTCAGACTATTCCAGTAAGAGAAAAAAGCTAACACAGCTCTATTTGTGGTTTTAAAAGAACATCTCATTATAATTACTTTAAAAAGACAATTAAATCCATTCCAACATATAAATATGTTAATCTGCAACTAGGAATAAGCACTCACTTTCATATTTCCAGATATTACTATTCTAGACAAAAAGCTTTTTTTTTTTAACTGTTCCTTGTGAAGCAGGGCTAACCCATAGGCAATATACCCAGAGTAACCCAATATTAATTTTCAAAGACTGATAATTATAAAAATAAAGTAACCAAATCAGCATGGTACTGGTACCAAAACAGATATATAGACCAACGGAACAGAACAGATGCTTCAGTAATAACACCCCACATCTAAAACCATCTGTTCTTCAACAAATCTGACAAAAAAAAGCAATGGGGAAAGGATTCCCTATTTAATAAGTGGTGCTGGGAAAACTGGCTAGCCATATGCAGAAAATAGAAACTGGACCCCTTCCTTATACCTTACACAAAAATTAATTCAAGATGGATTAAAGACTTAAATGTAAAACCTAAAACCATAAAAACCCTAGAAGAAAACCTAGGCAATACCACTCAGGCATAAAAAATAATTAGTTCATGTCCTTTGCAGGGGCATGGATGAAGCTGGAAACCAGCATTCTCAGCAAGTAACACAGGAACAGAAAACCAAACACTGTTCTCACTCATAAGTGGCAGTTGAACAATAAGAACACATGGACACAGGGAGGGGAACATCACACACCGGGACCTGTCGGAGGGTGGGAGGTAAGGGGAGAGAGAGCATCAGGACAAATACCTAATGCATGCAGGGCTTAAAACTTAGATGATGGGTTGACAGGTGCAGCAAACCACCATGGCACATGTATACCTATGTAACAAACCTGCATGTTCTGTGCATGTATCCCAGAACTTAAAGTAAAATAAAATTTAAAATGTACTAGTAAAAATAAATTTAGTTATTACACCTATTTTTTTAAAAAAAGATATTTGCCAGGCACAGTGGCTCACGCCTATAATTCCAGCACTTTGGGAGGCTGAGGCAGGTGGATCACAAGGTCAAGAGATCGAGATCATCCTGGTCGACATGGTGAAGCCCCGTCTCTACTAAAAATACAAAAAATTAGCTAGGCATGGTGGTGCGTGCCTGTAGTCCCACCTACTGAGGAGGCTGAGGCAGGAGAATTGCTTGAACCCAGGAGGTGGAGGTTGCGGTGAGCCGAGATCACGCCATTGCACTCCAGCCTGGGTAACAAGAGAGAAACTGTGTCTCAAAAAAAAGAAAAAAAAAAGATATTTAAAGTTATTTTAAGGCATAATCACTCATGATTTATATTAATGGCAAGATTAATCCTTCAACACATAAACACAGACACATATAAACAATTCAACTTGGTGATTAAAAAGTAAATATTTCAAAGTAAACAGTTGATAACCACAGTAAAAACAAACTCAGAAAGACATAGAATGGGTGATGTGACTGATGTTTACACAGAGTCATGGATTTAAATCTCACCAGAGAGAATGAGTAAGCTCCTGCCCAGAATGAACACTGCATCACAGTACTGGAGAGTATGTGATAGCCTATCACTATCACTCAGGATAAATGGTGCTTTGAAATAGCACCATTTCAATCTCTTTTGTTAGAAATTCAAATAGATTTGTCATCTCACATGCTTTCACTATGCCAAAAAAGTTACTATTATGACTATTAAATACATTTCATAATGTATCTCTGGGACCACATGCATTAGATTAACAGAACAGCAGGCTGCAAAGAAAAACCAAAGACTTTTTACTATGTTTCTCACATTATTAGGCTTATATTGAATCTTAATATATACTAATATACTGATTATATAATAATGTATTTTAATGAACTAACACACAGAGATTTGCACCAAACAGACTTTTTTACCCTGCTATTGGGTATGTATGATTCATGTTATTTTTAGACAAAAATGATATTCAACAACAAATAATTGAGGGAAAATGCTTATTTATGTATTAACAATCTACCATTCTAGGAGGTCCAGCTCAAAATTAAATTCATCTCCCTTCACTCTCCCCAGCCAACTCCATAGCCACTCTTCTTCCCAAATCTTAGTAAACAGTGCCACCATTCATTCCATGGCCCAGAATAGAAACCTGAAAGTCATTCTTGCTCCCCTTTATCCACCACATACAATTCATCATCAAAACCCATCAAGTCTTCTCCAAAATCTCTCTCTTAAAAATCTACCCTATGAACTATCTATCCTTTCATTATCTCTACCCTACCTTTTTGTTTGTTCGTTTGTGAGATGGAGTCTTGCTCTGTCATCAAGGCTGGAGGGCAGTGGTGCGATCTCGGCTCCACTGTCAGCCTCCCGAGTAGGTGGGATTAGAAGGCGCACGCCACTGGGCCTGGCTAATTTTTGTATTTTCAGTAGAGACAGGGTTTTGCCATGTCGGCCAGGCTGGTCTCAAACTCCCGACATCAGGTGATTCACCACCTCAGCCTCCCAAAGTGCTGGGATTACAGGTGTGAGCCACTGTGTCCAGCCTCCCCCTTACATTTAATCACCATAATCTCTCACCCGTTTCCCTGCAACGGCTTCCTAAATAATCACTTTACTTCCAATCCCACCCTCCTCCAGTCAATTCTTCCCATCAATTATCTTTCTAAAATGCAAATCTGTTCCAGTTGTTGCCCTGCTAAAAGCACTTAATTAGCTCTCCATACTGATCTCAAGATCAACTACTTAACATGTCCTGTAAGAGAACTGATCTGGCTTCTTGCTTACCTCTCTGGCCTCAGAACTTAACCCCTAACTCCTCCATACTCCAATATGTAGGCACATTGAACTTTGCTCAAATACGCATTCTCTCTCATCTCATTTTCACATATGCTATTATTTTCTCACCCACACATTGTCATTCAACATTGCATCAAACCCTTACACAATGGCACCAACCATGTCGCATTCTTTCACTACTCTCAACTTTTCTCCCCTGGTTAATTCCTCCTTCATTAAGTCTCAGCTTAAAAATATAACTTCCTCCAAGATGCTTTCCCTATACTACCCCCATCACTAGACTGCACGTATACACACAGTTAAGGCTGGTACTGCTTAATGTATTTCCAGACTACCTTACATTTGCCTGTTTGGACAGTAAGCTCTAGGAGAAAGGAAAACATATCTTCTTTGTTCACTATTTTATCACCAGAGCCCAACCAGTTTCTAGCACATCTAGACATCCAGTAAGTTTTGCACCTTGGGTAAAATAGTTGAGAATAATCTCAAATGATGGCTAAAGTCATAATGAGCCTGTAGTTACTTTTGGAGCTTACATATCCATATATCCTTAGGGGAAACAGTTCATTTCATAGGCAAAAAGAGCTCTCCCCTGCTTTTCTTCTCTGTGAAATAGTTTCAGGCCTCAATAAGAAACAGAACCCTCTAGACCAAAATTCTTCCAATCCAACATGATTGGGGCAGAATCAAGGCAGGATGAGAAAGGCACAGGGCAAAAGTTGCCTGCCACTTGACCTTGAACCTAGAGTGGTTTCATATACAAACAAAATGAACCCAAAACCTGACCAATATGGCCACAGGAAAAATAACTCCCTGTAGATCTCAGAATCTGTTAAGTTTGTCAAAGTTGCCAAGAATATCTATACTCCTAGCAAGTCAAAATTCTGTTTCCCAGAATGCAATACCTTAATGTGGGCACAGGGGGAGGGAAGGCAGTGAAGTTGAGTTCTTGGTAAGAAAATGAAAGCACTCTCCAAGTTAGATATCCCTGGGCTAAAGGGTAGGGGGAAATGGGGTATAAGAAAGTGAAAAACAAGGGTTCTAATAAAAGACAAGTGGTAAAATACAGTTAAACAGACCACCTGTGGTATACTGCCAAGCAGCCAGAAGAACAACAGTTAGATGATAATCCATTATACTTTGAAAAATCAATATAACCCAATGCTTACCTGTAATAAAAATCTCATTAAGAAACTAAATGACCCTAAAAATTTACTATAAGAAACTATGCAACTCAAAGCAATCCTAAGGCCGGGTGCAGTGGCTCACACCTGTAACCACAGCCCTTTGGGAGGCAGAGGCAGATGGATCACTTGAAGTCAGGAGTTTGAGACCACCCTGGCCAACATGGTGAAACCCTGACTCTATTGAAACTACAAAAATTAGCCAGGTGTGGTGGCTCACATCTATAATCCCAGCTACTCAGGAGGCTAAGGCAGGAGAATTGCTTGAACCCAGCAGGTGGAGGTTGCAGTGAGCCGAGATCAAACCACTGCACTCCAGCCTGGTGACAGAGCAAGACTGTCTCAAAAAATAAATAATAAATAAATAAATAAATGCAATCCTAACTCTGCCCTAAGAAGGAAATCCAAAAGACAGAGCAAGACTCCATCTCAAATAAATGAGTGAATGAATGAATGAATGAATGCAATCCTAACTCTCCCCTAAGAAGGAAATCCAAAAGACAGAAGGAAATCTAAAAGAATCTCATCTGGGGATGAGGGGAGATCTACCCCTTTCTATCAAAACAAGAAATCCATCCATACTTAGAAAAAGTTCAATAGTCAATATAGATAAAAACAAATAAATATAAACATACACCCCATACACTTAGAAATCCACAGGAAATTTCCCTCTATTTTCCCTTTCTCAGCTCCTGATGTGTCACTTCAGTCTTAAAGAAAGCTCTTTTCATATCTTTCAGGTATTTCTTTTTTAAGAGATTTAAATGACATAAGTGGGTGGGAAGAAATATACCAAAGGAAGCTGAACTCAGAAGTTTCTCTAAATCTCTTAACTTAGTTAATATATTATTTCATCTCTTCTTTCATAAATTCTCAGTTCTCAGGTTCCTTCCCCCCACCACAACCACCACCTATAGCAGGGTCTCAGATATAGTGGTACAATCATGGCTCACTGCAGTCTGGAATTCCTAGACTCAAATGATCCTCCTGCCTCAACCTCCCAAGTAGTTGGGACTACAGGCATGCACCACCATGACTTGTTAATTTTTTGCCCAGGCTGATTTTGAACTTCTGGCCTCAAGTGACTCTCGCACACTGGCCTCCCAAAGCACCAGGATTACAGGCATGTGCCACTGTGCATGGCCTCTTCAGGATCCATATTAAGTAAAATAAATGCTGTTATGAAAAACCCAACACTTTGTTATTTAATCTAAAAATGGTTTCTAAAATGTCTTCTATTCAACTGTCACTAATAGCAAAAAACAGAACACCTTTTAAAACTGAAAAAAAGGTACCTATTATGTCTATCAAATCTTTGCAATATATTAACGTAACTCAATCTTTGAGCACTGTTCATTCTTTTTATGAAAAAAGGGACATGTCTTCAATAACATTAATCACTGGCTAAACATAATCTGATTCAGTAGTTCTCATTTAACTGAGCACTAGTCAACTTTCACGTGGGCGGTTTGTATTGCAATAAAATCATCTGGGAATTGTATATGCTCATTATTTTTATTCCATTCCAATTCCCACTTCTCTAGTCATGACAACATGCCCTTTCTAAAATATGCTTTAAAACTTAATTTTCTACTATGGATTCTGTGTGTGTGGCAGGGCGGGGGGGGGGGGGGGGGGCGGGGATTTTCCCTTTTTTCCCTTTACCCTTTTGAGTTCTTAGCTAGGAATGCTGTAACAAGACAGACAAGAGAAAAAAAGTTTATCAACATTATACCTCATGTATACATGGGAGATATCTAGGGGGAAGTAAGAACTCTCCAAGAGGGGGCCTAAAACTCCAGCTTACATAGCAACTTCAACTAGAAAGAAGGATGTGAAACCAAAGTAACCAAAAACACCATGGTAAATAAGAGAAACGATTGTTTTGCAGATTTAAGTTGGTGTCTCTGTTGATAGGAGTCTCTTGCAATTCTGTCATCCTTCTCTTCCCCAGAGAGAAAGAGACACTCTTACAAAGAGACATTTCCTTTATAGGTACACATTTCTCTTACATAAAGGTAACTTATGCTGTTTTCAGAGATTACCCTGTGTTTGCTGGTTCTCAAAATAATCCGCTCAAAATAGCCTTTATGCCAAAGTGTCATATACTGGTCTCCTACAATCACAAAACCCTCTCATTAGCAGCATCTTAAGGGCACTTTGAGAAACACAAAAACAATACCATACTGTACCACATTTTGAGTTAGGCTGGGGAGCCAACTTCATTCCTATTCTAAAATGCAAGAGGTGGTGGAGAAGGTGGAGAAAAGGAAGACTAGGAAGGAAGGAGAGAAGAACCTAAAATGTTCTTTAAATCCAATTCAGCCGGGGAGTGATACTACATGTATGAAACAAAAATTTAAGGATTTTCCTCTGTTTTATATCTACTTTAAAAAAATGTGCATTTATGTTATATCCAAGGAATTTTCAAAAAGTTCATGGAATATGCGTATTATGAAAAAACTATGCATGAACTTCAATTTTTTTTTGTAGAAAAATAAACTCTTACTAACTTGGCATAACATACCAGAACAAGATCTAGCTTGAGGCATTAAGAGGGATTAGACAGCAGTTTGAAAGAGCCCCTATCAGAGCAACATGAATTCTGCTAAAATTGAAGCAAGAACAAATATCAAATTTATGGTAAAGCTTGTATGGAAGAAAAGTAAAATCACTGGTGAGTTATGAAAACTTTGTGAGGAAAATGTTCCAAAGATATCAACAGTTTACGAATAGATAACTCATGTTAAGAAGGTATGAGACAATCAATGTTCAAGTGGCCCACAGTGGTAGACCATCCATATCAATTTGTGAGGAAAAAATTCATCTAGTTCATGCCCTAATTGAAGATGATCAATGGTTAATAGCATGAACAGCAAATGCCACAATTCTTTTAAAATTGGTTCAGTTTACACAATTCCGACTGAAAAATTAAAGCTGCGCAAACTTTCCATCCAATGAGTGCCAAAACCACTGCACCCAGATCTGCTGCAGACAAGAACAGAGCTTTCAATGGAAATTCTTTCTTATATTATTGAAAGAAAAAATTTATTGACCAGAATCAAACAAGTACTATTTGTATTAGCTCCATGTTATTCTCACACTTCTGTACTAGTGTATGTTAAATAAGCAGAAGCCACTGAACTGAGACTGTCTCTGCACTTTGAGTTCCTTCGTAATAAATTGCAACCTTAGGCCTGGTGCAGTGGCTCTCGCCTGTAATCCCAGCACTTTGGGAGGCCAAGGCGAGCGGATCACCTGAGGTCAGGAGTTCGAGACTAGCCTGACCAATATGATGAAACCCCACCTCTACTAAAAATACAAAAATTGGCAGAGCCTGGTAGCATGCGCCTGTAACCCCAGCTACTTGGGAGGCTGAGACAAGAAAAATCACTTGAACCCGGGAGGCAGAGTTTGCAGTGAGCCAAGATCGCACCATTGCAATCCAGCCTGGGCAACAAGAGCAAAACTCCATCTCAGGAAAAAAAAGAAATCAATCCTTAGTATGGAAATAAACTGAAACCTAATTTAAGAGTATAGTTTTGTAACAAACAGCCAAGTTTCAAACAATCATAGGCAGCCAACAGATCAGACCATACCCATAGAGGGTGAACATCTCATCACACCATGCCCAAATAAGGCCAAATTGGCCTTGTGGTAGCCAATCAGGTAATTTCTCTAATTTGCTTCCACATTTAGCCTATAAAAATTCATTGCTCATGATGCTGCAAGGTGGAGCTCTTTCAACCCCTTCTGGTTCTGCCTGCTGCCAGATTCATGAATTGTTCTTTGCTTGGATGAAGTGTTAAATCTGTATGAAGTTTTTAACAGATTAAAAATGTATCTACACTACACCTACACTAAGCAATTATGTGTAATTCCAAAATTCTACTAAAAAATTCTGAAAATAAAGGCTTTTTGAATAGTAAACTGTGGTCTCAATGCCTTATGAAAATTGTTCCTAAAGTAAACTCCCCTCCCACTAGAATCATCATGATCTGAGAACTTGTGAGAAACGCAAATTCTTGGGCCACATTCCAGACTAAACTAGAAATGGGGGGAGGAAAGAATCTGCATTTTTTTTTTTTTTAAGATAGAGTCTCACTCTGTTGCCCAGGCTGGAGTGCAATAGTGCAATCTTGGCTCACTGCAACCTCCAACTCCCAGGATCAAGCAATTTTGCTGCCTCAGACTCAGGAGTAGCTAGGATTACAGGCCCCCACCACCACACCTGGCTGATTTTATATTCTTAGTAGAGATGGGGTTTCACCACGTTGGTTAGGCTCGTCTTGAACTCCTGGCTTCAAGTGATCTGCCTGCCTAGGCCTCCCAAAGTGCTAGGTGCACAGGCTTGAGCCAATGTGCCCAGTATAGTATCTGCTTTTTAACAAGCCCTTCAGGTTACTCTGATACAAACTAAAATATGAAAACCAGACTTTGGGAGATTTAGAAAAATGTCACAGATGACACAACCACACACTAGTTAAGAACCTATAGATTAGCAGTTTTTAACCTTACCTTCACAGTGCTATCACCAGGGAGCTTTCAAAATGCCTATGTCTCACACCACTATCCAATTTAGTGATTAAGGGAGGTAAGGAAAGCCTAGGCACTGAGATTTTAAAAAGACTTCCAAATGATTCTAAAGTGCAAACAAGGTTAAGAGCCAATGATCTAGAGGATTACATTTTCAGAAGCTAGAGTTCATAAAACAACTTATACTAAGAAATAGGGAGAGACATTGTGGGGGTGGGGTGGGGGATAACATGGGGAGAAATGCCAGATATAGTATGCACTTAAAGTTAAATAAATAAATGCAAAAAAAAAAAAAAAAAAGAAACGCTTAAGTTTTCTGTTGCTATAACTGAATATCTGAGACTGGGTAATTTATAAAGAAAAGGAATTTATTTCTCACAGCTCTTCTGGAGATTGGGAAACCCAAAGTTGAGGGGCCGTATCTGTTGAGGGCCTTCTTGCTGATGGGGACTATTCAGAGCCCACCAGTGCAAGGCATCATCTGGTGAGGGGCCAAGAGCATGCCAAACTGGCTTTTATAACAGATCCATTCCCATAGTAATTAAACCATTCTTCCTGTGATAACCCATTAATCCATGAATGGATCAAATTACCCTCATGACCTCATCATCTCTTAAAGGCCCCACTTCTTAATACTGTTACATTCGGGATTAAGTTTCAACAAGAGTTTCAGTGGGGACAAATATTCAAACCATAGCATTCCATGCCTGACCTCCCAAACTCATACCCTTCTCACATACAAAAACATTGACTCTATCTCTGAATCTTCAAAACATTAACTTGTTTCAGGAGCAACTCAAAATTCCAAAGTCCAGAGTCCCATCTGTGAAGCCTGTGAAATCAAAACAAGTTATCTACTTCCAAGATACAATGGTAGGACAGGTATAGGGTATACATTCCCATTCTAAAAGGGAGAAATGGGTCAAAAGAAAGGAGTAACAGGCCTCAAGCAAGTCTAAAACCTGGGAAAGACGACATTAACTCTTAAAGGTAGAGAGTTAACTCTTTCAATTCCATGTCTGAATCCTGTGCACACTGGGGTGGGAGTGGGGAGGTGGGCCCTCAAGGTATCAAACAACCTGCCCCTAGAGCTTTCTGGGCTTGGCCAGTTAAGAGTGGGTAGCTAGGCAGACACGAGCTGGGCTAAGCCCCACCCCCCCACCACCACCATAACCCTAGAATGTCAGGTGACCATCAAGTGATGGTCAGGTGGTTAAACAGTCTCCCTAAAATAATAATTGGTCGCAGCTAGCAGCAGGAACAGGCAGTGTCCCTGTAGAAAGAAAACACCTGAAGCTAAAGATCCGCAGCTTCTCATTAAGATCTCAGGAGCTGGGCAAGTAGACTCAAGCATGTGCACTAAGATGCAAAATGGCAAAGTTTAACTGATATATGATCTTCCTCTAAAAATGTTCAACTAGCAAGGGAAAAATGCCTCAAATGAGCACACGCACAACTTGAGTAAACACACTGAGCATGTGGCCCCTCTGGTATGCTGGCAGACCACTGCACATGTGGACAGGCCACCCCAAGGAAAAATCAAGGGAGAAGAAACTCAAACCCCAGAACCATGCCAACGTATAAAACCCCAAGTCAAAGGCCAAACAGAACACTTGAATCTCTCAAGTTGCTTGCCTGGCACTCTACCAAGTGTACTTTACTTTCTATTGTTCCTGCTCTAAAACTTTTTAATAAACTCTCACTCCTGCTCAAAAACTTGTCTTGGTCTCTCACTCTGCCTTATGCCCCTTGGACAAATTCTTCCCATCAAGGAGGCAAGAATCAAGTTACTGCAGACTTGTATAGATCCCCTGCTAACAAGCCCACACTTCAGCTCAAAGTTGCAAACTGGTGCCATGCTGCCAGTGGGTCAACAGCTCTAGAATTTCAAGGGCAGCTCTAGCACTGACCTCACAATTCCACTTGGCATTTCCCAGAAGGGGCTCCCTGTGGTGGCTCCAATCCTGCAGCAAGTCTTTGCCTGGACACCAGACTGTCTAATATATCCATTGAAATCTAGGTAGAGGCTCCCATGCCTTCCCAGCTCTGCTTTCTGACAACCTGCACAATTAGCACCACATGGATGCCACCAAGGCTTATGGCTCATATCTTCTGGAGCTGCAGGTCAAGCTGCACCTGGGGCCACATGAGCCACAGTGGGGGCAACTGAGGAGCACTGTTCTGGAATTCTGGGAGCAGAGGCCCAAAGCAGCCCTGGGTGGTAAGTTCATTGGGGGGGGGCCCAAGCCCATCACCCAAAACCATTTGTGCTAGAGCTCTGAGCCTGTGATGAGAAACAGAGGCTCAGAGATCTCCGAAATGCCTTCAGGGTCTTTCTCCCCTTGTCTTGATAACCTGTTCTATAAGTACCACTCTCCTTAGCAAAAATTGCTGGGCCACACCTTGGTTTCCTCTCCCAAAAAGTTTTTTTATTCTTTGCATGGCCAGGCTGAGAGTTTTCCAAATCTTCTTTTCTTTCCCTTTTGATTATAAATTTCATCTTCAGTCTTTTTCCTTCTCACAGCTTAATGTAAGCCATTAGAAGTAGCCATGCAGCAGCCTGAATGCTTTGCTGATTACACAGGTATTCTTCCAGACATTCTAATTCATTGCTCTAAAATCCTGAATTCCATAGAGCCCTCAGTCATGGACACAATCCAGTCAGGTTCTTCGCCACTTTATTACAAGGATGCTCTTTACTCTAGTATCTTGTTCCTCATTTTCATCTGAGACCTCATCAAAATGGCTGTTACTGTTCATATTTCTATTGGCATTCTGCTCATGAGCACTTAAATTATCTCTAAGAAGTTCCAGTTTCCCTAGCCTTGCCTTCTTCTGAGTCCTCACCAGAATCACCCTTAATGCTCCATTCACAGCAATATAGGTTTTTTTTTTTCTATCCTGCTCCTCCAAACTCTTTCAAGTGTCCATCCATTACCCAATTCCAAAGCCACTTCCACATTTTCAGGTATTTGTTATTAGCAACAGCCCCACTTCTCAGTATCAATTTTCTGTCTCAGTCCATTTTGTGCTACTGTAACAGAATACCACAGACTGGGTGATTTATAAAATAAAATTTAAAAACAGGATTATTTAGGTAATGGTTCTACAAGCTGGAAAGTTCAAGATTGAGAGGCTGCATCTGGCTGCTTCTGGTGAGGGCCTTATGCTACATGAAAACATGGCAGAGAAATAGAAGAGGTACCAGGCATGTGTAAAAAGGGCAAAACATGGGAGGCAACCTCACTTTACAACAATCTGCTCTCACAGAAACCATTCCACAAGAACTAACCCAGTCTTGCAAGAAAGACACTAATCCATCTTAACAACATAATCACATTTTAAAGGCACCATCTCCCAACACCACCACATTGGGAAACAGCCTCAACACGAGTTTTGGTGGGGACAACCCATATTCAAATCACAGAAGTTTGTACATGAGACGTGAAAAGTGTGGCCTTCAAAACCAAGATAAATACCAAATCCCACTAATTAAAAAAAGAGACTGTTCACTTCCAGCCTGTTCTTCACTCTTTCAAAGGCTACACAAGATGTTTACTATTTAGGGTAGAATTGTTTAAAAATTATAACCGTGCATTTCTAGTTGTTATGAGAAGGCCAACAACAACAAAGGTAGGATAATCTTTGCCCTTTCCAGACCATCTACTATAATTGGGAAGAAAGTAACAATAAAGTGCAAACACCAAATTTAGAGTACAGACTGAAAGCACTGACTCAAAGGAAGAAGAAATCACATCTAATTGTAGTATAAGTTGAGCATCCTGAATCCAAAACTCTGAAATCTGAAACACTCCAATGAGCATTTCCTTTGAGTATCATGTTGGTGCTCCAAATATTTCAGATTTTAGATTTTTGGATTGAGGATACTAAACTGAAAAGTAGTGTAAATATTCCAAAATCCAAAACACTCCTGGTCCTAAGCATTTCAGATAAGAGATGCTCAATCATTACTATTTATTTCTATTAAAAAAGAAAGTAGAACCTCAGACTTCAAGGATGCATGTAGTTAGGCATATCTGATGGAAGAAAAAACACGATTTTCTTTGAGGGAGCTGATAAAACATAGTATAAAACAAACTTTCTCAGGAGTTCCTCATCTAAACCACTGATCACTGCAAATGATGTGATTATATTCTCAATTCTCCCAAGGATGATATATAATTAGTACCATTCAAGAAGCACAGGACAGAAATTGGAGATAATTCATTACATTCAATGGATAACTTAGAGCCACAGTTCTCAAATTAACATGACTCAGGAACTTGGAGGGCTTGGCTTGTTCAAACAGACTGCTAGGCCCCAGCCTAGAGACTGATTCTTTAGGCAAACTCAAGAATGTTTCAGGGCACTAAGACTTAATTCTGGTTAAGAAATGCTGATATAAAGTATATCTTTACGAAAATCATGTATGTTCTTTAAAGTAAATACTGAAAACAGAGACCAGTAGAAAGCAGCAGCAGCATCTTTACTTCGTCTATTCAAGACAACATTATCTTGATCTGTTTCACTGCAGTCTTTTCTTTTGAAATAAATATTCTTAGTTGCTACATATGAAGAATATATACCAACACTGTACCAACCTATACAAGCCCCAGCACTAAAGAACATGGCCAGTGCATGCAGACGTGGTGTGCTAGAACAATGATTCTCAGGCTTCTGTAAAAAGATGGAAGTTCTGCCCACTTATAGCACCAAAGGGCAGTTCACCAATCCTTTCATATCAGGAGTCTTGAGATGGAACTTTAAGTAATCTCTTGCTCAACTAGACAAAATGTTTATTGAAATACTCTCAATAATATGTCAGCAATATATTTACCATTACTGATAAGATTTTTTATATTTATACTAAATAACAACTTAGTTGGGTAGAAAACTCTTGGGTCCTAACTACTTTAATTCACAACTTCTCAACCCATTGACTTCAGTCACATTGTGTAACAGAGAAATCTTAAGAAATCTGTATATAACCTACATTCACTAATTATCCCCATTTACCTTGATTCCTTGGCCTGACTCGACTCATAGTTAGCTTTTTCTTCTTAAGGCTTGTAATTTTAAAAACTTAACCTGAACTTTTACCTAGGTGTGGGTCCCTTTTCACTGATCTTATCTGAAATTTTCTGTTTCCCTTAATTATACATATCTGAAGTTGGGAGTTTTTATTTTTACTTAAAGTCTTCTTTCATTATATCTGACCATCATTTCTGTTCCAAGTGTCTGAGAAAGTAAATCCATTTTTATGGAGTTTATTAACTGTTTTCCTTTTTCAACTTGTTGCCCTTTCATCTGAGTTTGTTCTCTCCTTATGGGATTTCTTTCCTTCGTTGGGTTCCCAGTAACTTTCTTTCATAGTCATTACCTCAAAACATTCATTTTCATCACTTTATAGTTTTTTAATGCTTTGTGAGTTTCCCAAGTTTGTTCTCCACAGATACTTCACTATCCGTGACATTACATTCATCTCTTTCTAATCTATTGCCTTTAAAAATGGAATGTCAGTTTTGCTACCATATACTAGTTCCCAGTCATCCTCCCTGTTATCTGCTTCCTTTTTCAATTTGCAGCCCTTTCATCTGCATTTTCTCTCTCCTTATGGGATTTCTTTCCTGATTTAATGGAGCCACGTTTATTTTTACATGCTGTTCAGTATGCCCACTGTTTTTGTCTTCATTTTTTCCTGGTTCCTTTCACATTGACAGGGCACCTCTTCCTTCAATGCTTCAGATTCTTTCCCTTCTTCTTATTCTGCAGTATTTTTTTCAGAGAGCTTTCATTTTCCCCATGTTAAAGCACAACCAACCCAGGCTCAGTTTCTGCCAAGCAGAGAGATACAGATCACGCTTGCTAGTAGAATCCCTTCCCACAATGATGTGCAAGATCCAAGCAATTCCCAGTGCTTATATTGAGTGATTCTACTAGAACAAAGGGGGGACTTCCTGTATTCCAAATAACTAAACTCCTAAAACATCGAACAGGTGGAATTTTCGAAATTCTACCCTTTGGCCTCATACTGCCTACCTACCTAAGCCCTACCTACCTGGGCCCTACCTACCTATGTCCTACCTATTGTCGTGGCTCAGGACATGCTACCCCAAACTACAGCCACTTGAAGGCCATTGTGACTTTCCCTCTCCTTTCTATGGGACAGCTAGCAGTGAAGAAATTCTTTAAGCTACCTCTTCTGAAAGTATGTCTTTTTTTGAGACAGAATTTCACTCTGTTGTCCAAGCTCGAGTGCAGTGGCATGATCTCAGCTCGCTACAACCTCCCCGTCCCAGGTTCAAGCAATTTTTGTGCCTAAGCCTCCCAAACAGCTGGGACTACTGGTGAGCACCACCACACCCAGATAATTTTTGTATTTTTAGTAGAAATGGGGTTTTGCCATGTTGCCCAGGCTGGTCTCAAACTCCTGGCCTCAAGCGATTCACCCACCTCAGCCTTTCAAAGTGCTAGGATTACAGGTATGAACCACCACACCCGGCCTTGAAAGTCATTAAACCCTCATGTGACAAGGGTCCCACCCTATACCTGGAGGAAAGGAATGTTATACAGAGAGGTCAAGAAGAATCTCAACAAACAAGCCTAAGTTCCCCCATTTATTACTATTGGATAACACCCTTTTTGTCCAATCATACTTCTATATGACTGTCCACTGTTCACTGAACTTACACACAAAAATACAGTTTTTCCCAGATCTGTGGGACTTCGGGTCTTCATTTCTGAGGGCTCCTATGTAATGTAAATAACTCTGATTAAATAAATTTGTTAAGCTTCTCTATTGTTAATCTGTTTTTTGTTATATGGGTAATGGCCATGACCTCTGCAACTGGTGAGGAAAAGACATTACTTTTTCTCTCCTCCACTACCTTTCTAGGCTGTTCAATTCACCATCTTCTCCATGCAGCCCTTTCCTGCCCTGAAGACCCATTCTGACCCCTCACCTCTTTAAAGGCTAATCTTTGTCAGTGCCATACAATTTACCACTTGCTTTGTAATTATTTCTCTAACTGCAGGTCAAGTTAATCAATGTCAGTTACATTTTAGACTTCACTGTAATAGCACAGAGGCAGAATATTTGTCAACTGACAGAAATGCAGTTACAGAGAACCTCATAAAGAATCCAAACACTTCCACTAAGGTTTAATTTTGCACAACGGGTACAATTTAGGCAACCAAATCTCTAATACTGAGTTTTAAAAAAAAAAAAAAAAAACTCAACATTCCAGTTTCTCATCTGAAGCTCTTGGAAGCAATCAGTTTCTTTGTAAGTAGAAAAAAGGCTCTATATATTAAAAGATAAAAATATAATCAGTTTCCATTGCTTAAAAAAAACTTGCTAATTAAAAAAGTTAAAATAGCATGTAACATATATGCTATATTTATAGAAAGAGAGTTTTCTTTTTTTTTTTTTTTTTTGAGTCAGTCTCACTCTGTCACCCAGGCTGGAGTACAGTGATGTGATCTCAGCTCACTGCAAGCTCCACCTCCTGGGTTCAAACAACTCTCGTGTGTCAGCCTCCAGAGTAGCTGGGATTACAGGTGTGTGCCACCATGCTAATTCTTGTATTTTTATACAGATAGAGTTTTGCCATAAAGGCCACGCTGGTCTCAAACTCCTGACCTCAAGCGATTTGCCCGCCTCAGCCTCTGAAAGTGCTGAGATTACGGGCATGAGGCACCATGCCTGGCCATATAACATAATTAAGAACCTAAAATACTCTTTTGGGTTGGGACAGTCTAAAAGTACTATAAGCAAATATTATATCCCAAATCTGTCAGGATCCAAAACCCACACAATTTTGTTTCAATGAGATCTATTACATTACATTCATCACCTCACTTCTGCTTAATAATTGTTAACGTATTTTTAATACGACTCACTCATATCAATGATCAGAGCCAAAAGTCTACTTACCCCACCCATTGTAATTCCATGAAGAAATGCAACATAAGGTTTCTGGCAAGAACCTGAAAGAAAGAGAGCTGCAATTTTAGTTATAGTGTTTAAAATACTTCCCTTTTTCTATCACATTATATATACTCTAAAGATTTTCTCTAGGAAATTTTAGCAAGAAATACCAAAGAAAACTAAATGTATGGCTTGTAAAATACATATTTTTAAATGTTAATCCAACACAATCCTGATTATCTATTCATTATCATTTAACAACATAACCTTCAATTTTAAACAAAAGCCAGGGCCCAGTGTGGTGGCTCATACCTGTAATCTCAGCTCTTTAGAAGGCCAATGTAGAAGGATTGCTTAAGGCCAGCAGTATGAGACCACCCTGGACAATAAAGCAACATCCCATCTCTTTAAAAAAAAAAAAAAAAAAGCCAGGTGTGGTGGCAGGCATCTGTAGCCCCAGCTGCTCAGGAGGCTGAGGTGGGAAGAACACTTTATCACTTAAGCATAGGAGGTTGAGGATGCAGTGAGCTGCAATCATGCCACTGTACTCCAGCCTGGGCAACAGTGCTAGACCCTATGTTTCAAAAATAAATAAAAAAGGATTTCTGCCAAGATGGTCAAATAGGAACAGCTCCAGAGCACAGTTCCCAGAGAGAACAACACAAAAGGCAAGCAATCTCTGCATTGCCAATCAAGGTACCAGGTTCATTTCAATGGGACTGGCTGGACAGTGGGTGTAGCCCAAGTAGGGCACTCAGAGACAGGGCAGGGCACTGCGCCATCCGGGAAGTGCAACTGGACGGAGGATCAGGGACTCTTCCCCTCAGGTATTTCAGTTCAGATACTGTGCTTCTCCCATGGCCTTTGCAACCCACAGGCAAGGAGATACCAGCCGGACTGAAAAGCGCTGCAAGTTACTAGCACAGATCTGAGCAGCAGCTGCAGCCGGCACTGTGGGTCATCAGCACAGATCTGGGCAGACGTTTTGACTAGCACTGAGAGCGACTGCCGGATGGAACTTCCTGCTCCCCAGAAAAAGGGGGAGCTGAAAGCAGGGAGACATGTGATACGGCTTGGTGGGTCCCACCCCAACAAAGACCAGCAAACTAAAGCCCTCTCACTTGCAAGTTTCGCAGTCAGTACATCAATTCAACCTTGACCTGGGATGATCAAGCTCAATGGGGGAAGGGCATCTGCCGTAGCTGATCTTACCTGTGTAAACAAAAGCCAGAGGAAGCTTACACAGCAGCTGGACTGAGCCTGTGGCAGCCCAGCAGTGCCTCTGAAAGCAGACAAGGGACAGACTGCCTCCTCAAATGACTCCCTGACCCCTGAATAACCAAAAAGATGACACATACAGGAGAGCTCTAGCTGACTGGTGGGTACCCTTCTGGGATGAAGCTACCAGAAGAAAGATCAGGCAGCAACACTTGCTGTTCTGCAGCCCCCTGGGGGTGATTCCCAGGCAAGCAAGGTCTGGAGTGGACCTCCAGCAGTCCTACAGCAGAGGGGCCTATTAGAAGGAAAACCAAAAAACGAAAAGATATAGCTTCAACATTAACAGAAAGGACATCCACTCAGAGATTCCATCTGAAAGTCACTAACTTCAAAGATCAAAGGTAGATAAATCCACGAAGATGGTAAGAAACCAGCACAAAACGGAAGAAATCATCAAAGACCAGAATGCCTCTCCTCCTCCAAGGGATCACAACTCCTCACCAGCAAGGGAACAAAACAGGATGGAGACTGAGTTTGAAGAACTGACAGAAGCAGGCTTCAGAAGGTGGATAATAACAAACTTCTCTGAGCTAAAGGAACATGTTCTAATACAATGCAAAGAAACTAAAAACCTTGAAAAAAGGTTAAACAAAATGCTAACTAGAATAACCAGCATAGAGAATAACAAACAATGATGGAGCTGAAAAACACAGCATGAGAACTTCACGAAGCATACACAAGTTTCAATAGCCAATTCGACCAAGCAGAAGAAAGGATATCAGAGATTGAAGATCAACTCAATGAAATAAAACGAGAAGGCAAGATTAGAGAAAAAAGAGTGAAAAGAAATGAACAAAGTCACCAAGAAATATGGGATTATGAAGACCTAATCTACACTTGATCAGTATACCTGAACGTGATGGGGAGAATGAATCCAAGCTAAAAAACACTCTTCAGGATATTATCCAGGAAAACTTCTCCAGCCTAACAAGGCAAGCCAACATCCAAATACAAAAAACACAGAGAACACCACAAAGATATTCCTCAAGAAGAGCAACCCCAAGGCACATAATCGTCAGATTCACCAGGGTTGAAATGAAGGAAAAAATGCTGAGGGCAGCCAGAGAGGAAGGTCGGGTTACCCACAAAGGGAAGCCCATCAGACTCACAGCGGATCTCTCAGCAGAAACCCTACAAACCACCAGAGAGTGGGGGCCAATATTCAACATCCTTAAAGGAAAGAACTTTCAACCCAGAATTTCATATCCAGCCAAACTAAGATTCATAAGCGAAGGAGAAATCAAATCCTTTACGAACAAGCAATTGCTGAGAGATTTCATCACCACCTGGTCTGCCTTACAAGAGGTCCTGAAAGAAGCACTAAACATAGAAAAGAACAACCAGTACCAGCCACTACAAAAACATACCAAATGGTAAAGAGTATCGACACAATGAAGAAACTGCATCAACTAATATTAAAGTTGATTAAACTATTTGACTGAAATAAGCACTCAAAATAGTTTAATCATCTTTATTTATGCCTGGCACACGGTATTAAAAGTTTAAGTAAGAATGTCTATTGAATATATTTTTGACAAAGTACACTGTCCACCTCATTTCTTGATTCCATTTCCAAAGCTCTGAGCAGCACACACATACCAATAGCATTGTTCAGTATATACTCTTCTCTGAAGAAAACTGGAGCTATCTTCTGGTTTGCCTTTTCAGCTTCCGAGATCACTAGGAAGGAAAGATTACAAATCAAAAAAATGATTTAATAGCCGGCATTGTCAACTAGATTAAAAGTATTATGATAATTAAATACTGGGGGAAAGGGAGCACTCTAAAATGACTTGTTAAAATTTAGAAGTTGCCCCTGCCATAGACATATTATAGTAATACATCCACAGTCCAAAGTCAAAGCTTCAAGGTAAAAATTCCTATTCTCTAACCCTTACAAAATGTTAGATTAGAAATTATAGGCTGGGCATGGTGGCTCAAGTCCTATAATCCCAGCACTTTGAGAAACCAGGTGGGAGGATTCCTTAAGGCCAGGAGTCTGAAACCAACCTGGACAACATGGTGAGACCCTGTCTCTACAAAAAATTTTTAATTAGCTGGTATGGTGCCACGTGCCTGTAGTCCCAGCTGCTCAGGAGGCTGAGGTGGGAGGATCACTTGAGTCCAGAATACCAAGGCTACAGTGAGCCATGAATCACACCATTGTATTCTGGCCTGGACAGAGGAATGAACCTTCTCTTTAAAAAAGAATAATATATTGCAATAAACTGCATTTTCTTTTGATTGTTTTCCCTAGCACCTAAATTAACATTTGCTACACATACATTTCCTTTGGTAATATATCTTAATATAAAATGTATTATACATGTGTGTATAGTACTACAATGTGTTGCATGTACTTAAATATTTCTGCCACATTCATTTACCCCATAAACATTTTTTGAGCATATACTAAGTACCAAGTACTGTTTTAGGTGTTGCAGATAATGAGACAGCAATATAAGACGGTTGTCCTGGAGTTCAGATTGATAAGAAAGAGACTACTAAAACATATTCTTTGTCCTATAAGGATGGGGTGCTGTGGTAATGGGAGCAGGAGATGTGTAATTAATTCAAAGTAGGCTTCCTATAAGAGGTAACCCTAAGCCAAGTTTGAAAAGGTAGATAAGAATTTCCCAGAAAGTAACAGGAAGAAAAATTCTGAGTAGGGGAAGCAGCACCCTACAAAGGCTCAATGTCAAGAAAGAAGAGTAAAATCAAGAATCGAATAGTTTTAAAAGACAAAAGGAAAAAGGTGAGGCTAGACAGGCAAATAACATACTGACATTTTTATTAATATCAATAGAAATGTAACGTCTCAAAGACATTGCTACAGCATACTACTGCCTGGCTTAGAAAACAAATGCTCAGTAAACATCTACTGAATAGTGAACACTATCAAATGGTTTCACTTCTATTGCAATCTTCTATTACCCAGAGTTCACATCTCCTACCATATTCCTCCTCCAGTCAATTTCAAGACTGCTATCAAAGTTTTCTCTTTTATATACTGCAAGCTCATATGCCTTTCCTGTCTTTAAGTCCTATGAATATTATCTACTAAAACACAAACTAAACATTTTATAGATATGTTTCCTCTTTTATGGGAAAGTATTACGTACAAAATGTTGTCTACAAATTTTTACACTAACTCTAGAATTCTCTTTTTTGTTTGCTTTGAGATAGAATCTCACTCTGTTGCCCAGGCTAGAGCAGAGTGGCACATTCTTGGTTCACTACAACCTCCATCTCCTGGGTTCAAGTTATTCTCCTGCCTCAGTCTCCCACGTAGTTGGGAGTACAGGTGTGCACCAACACGCCTGGCTAATTTTTGTATTTTTACTAGAGACAGGGTTTCACCATGTTGGCCAGCCTGGTCTCCCAACCTCAGATGATCTGCCTACCTGGGCCTCCTACTCTGGAATTCTGATATCTCTTCCTTCAAAATGTTCCATATGTTGACTTCTTTTCCTGGTTTTTAAAAGAAAGATCTGACATATACTTTTGTCATTCTGAGGTTTCACTGATATATACCTAAATAAATAAAAAAAGACTGTTGTCTTTGTCTACTGTCCTTTATTCAGATCTTATCACTGCTTACCAATTCTAAAAGGAAAGGAATATAAGTTTTACTGCCTTTGGAATGAAGCTCTTTTATCTCAAAAATCTTCTCAAATTTCCTTCTAATTTTTTCTGAAACAATTTTTATTCTAACCAATTAGTTCCATATAAATGTTCTTCATAATCATTTTTTGAAAATTTTCTGAGTGTCCACTTATTATCTTGAACTATGATCTTTTAAGAACTTTTCCCAGACTTGAATCCATTGCTTTATATGTGCAAATTACAATAATTCTAGAATTTGTAACTGTTATTTCCAAACATCAATATAAAATTAGGCCTATATACAGAAATACCTCAGTCAGAAGAAGCTAATAAACTCAATACATAAAGCTCTGCCTATCTGTAAACTGACAAGATCATAGGCCACAGGAAAGGCTAATTCAAGGCCTTGAAAAGCAGTATTTTTAAAATATGCATGTTGTTGGGAGGCCGAGGCAGGCAGATCACCTGAAGTCAGGAGTTTGAGACCAGCCTGGCCAACATGGTGAAACCCCGTCTCTACTAAAAATACAAAAATTAGCTGAGCATGCTGGTGGGCACCTGTGATCCCAGCTACTTGGGAAGCTGAGGCTGGAGAATTGTTTTAACCTGGGAGGCAGAGGTTGCAGTGAGCCGAGATCACATCATTGTACTCTAGCCTGGGCAACAAGATCAAAGCTCTGTCTCAAAAAAAAAAAAAAAAAAAAGTACATGTCATAGGCAAAACAATAGAATCAAAAACAAGTCAGTTAACAGATCAGTTTAAGCAATCAAAAGTTTCCATTAAACTGCAATTTTAAAATTCAGTTAAATTTAATAAGCATTTGAAATTATGTCCTGAATCCAGCTTTTTTCCTATTCCTAATGTAATGGTTTACATAAACATAAGTTTGGTGAACAAGCCCAAAGACTGTTTTCTTAATACAATACAAACAAACAAATATATAAAATTTTAACACAAGGAAACAAACCATACCTGAACCCTACCAATTCCATAAGGAACAAAATACAAATGTAAAGTTTCAGTATATTGTATATATAATATGGACAATTATAGTGGTTATGATATACACATGACATGGATCCTGAGAACAAACGTTTCTTCTGTCTTTAGCATTTAAAAATGTGTATAGACAGACTGACCTGAACAATTATGAAAAATAAGGAGAGCTTCTCTTATTTATTTCAGCATGTTTAAACACATGTAAAAATATATTTACAATGTAACAGGATAAATAAGTACATAGAAGACGCTTGCTTTGCGATCATGAATAGTGGGAAGCATAGAAAAAGTTACGGAAACATGTGAGAGCATGTCATAGTTGGAGAATGGTAAGCCACTCAACATGGCCAGATTGTCAGGTTTGATGACTAACAGAACTGCTTAATATAAGCTCTTCTAAAATATAAAGTGGACCCATATACCATAACTGGACATTTTGTTTGTGATGATTCAGAGAGACAACATATTTAAATTTCAAAAGGGTATCTGTGTAGTGAGAAAAAAATCATCAGCTATGCTCATTTGCTAATACTAACCGCAAAAAGTCTTAAAATTCATTTTTTCTAAGTTAACTTAAGAATGTATTAACTTTATAACAAAAAATTCTAAAAAGTAAAGCAAATTACAAATTATTATAAAAATTTAACAATACTTGATCAGTTCTAGTGGGACAAAAGCGCATTCAGGTGAAACAGAAAAATTTTTACCTCTGATATCACCCCCAGCACAGAAAGCCTTTCCTCCAGCTCCCTTTATAATAATCAGGAAAGTTTCAGGATCTTGTTCCCACTTCTTTTCAAATGTAAAAAAAAAGATGGTATAAGCACTTTATAAACACAAACTCATTAAAGTTATATGCATATGCACATATATACATACAATCACATATTCATATACGTGTGTGACAGTACATATTCTTCTATAAGATATCCATAAGAACAAATCTCATCCCATTCTTCATTGAATGAATTTCATTTACTTTTCTCAGATAAAGTAGAGGCTACTTCAAAAAGGCTGCTAGATGAGTACACTGTGTGATCCAAATTTCAAGACAGCACCTGAAATCTCTGCCATAACTTTGATAGCAAGATGAACAAATATGGGCTTAATAATAGTAAGTTATATAAACAGAAATTTATAGAACAAATCAACCCCAAGACTGCTGATAAATACAGCAATAACCTTTCTACTGTGCTGATACAGGGCTCTCTGTCCTCCTCACAAATGTATAAGTAACAGAATGAAACCACTTATGATATTGATTAAAATATGCAACTGATTTCGGTTTGGTAAAGACAGCTAATAAATAGGATGAAAGAATCAAGAGCCAATGAAAATGTGAAAGTCTAGAACAATGGACAAAAAAGAAAAATTAGTTAAGAAAACTTAACAGGGGTTCTATCAATCTATAGATCTAAGGTTGAGTATCCCTTATAGGAAATGCTTGGGACCAAAAGTGTTTCAGACTACTTTAGATTTTAGAATATTTGCATACACATTATGAGATATCTTGGGGATTAGATCTGAGTCTAAATACAAAATTCCTTTATATTTCATATACACCTTATACATATAGCCTGAAGGTAATTAATTTTCCCTTAGGGATGCTGAATAAACATTGTGTTATGCACTTGTGTTTGACTGTGAGTCATCAAGAGGGAGGTGTGGAATTTTCCACTTGTGGAAAATTTTTTAATTTTGTAGTGTTTTGAATAAGGATGTTCAACCTCTACTAGAGAATAAATATGTAACGCACAAGGAAGATGTAGCTGAACAGATGTGACTGTCCAAAAGGTTCATGCAATATTGGAGAACATTAATTACATCAACAGAGAAGTTTTCTAACATGAACATTTCTAATTTCTTCTACTCTGGTCCAACTCTAATTTGCAACAGTTGGCTTATTTCTATATATCACATTTTTGACATATTATAAAGGTATCTCAAACAGACACAAGAATGGAAGAAGATTCATCAAATGAAAATTAAGGAATTGGTAGCCAGGGGAAAACTAGTATTTGTTCAACATCTACATAGCAGAACGTATTAGGTACTTACATAGTCTATTCACTTAATCTTTACATATCATCATCCCCGTTTCAGAGCTGAGGAGAGCGAGGTACAGAGCTTAACTTTCCCAGCCTACACAGTTAATAAATAGAAATCCAAGTTTCAAATCAGACAGTCTGACTTTAAGTCCTGTTTTTCTACTATCCCATGCTGTTCACATAGAAAAGTTTATGGCCTTCTCGGAGAAAAAGCAGAACAAGAAGTCTAAAAGCAGCTGTTTTCAAATGAAAAGGCCGTCGTGTGGAAGCAAATTAGATTTGTACTCATGCTCTCAGAGGCAGAGCCAGTATCACTGGTTTAAAGGTCAGAGAAACATAGAGTGCCAGAACACAAAAAGAAACTTGCAAACAAATCAGTGCTACATAAAAGTCAAAGAGTCTGTCTCAGGAGGCATCAAACTCCCTATCACCAGGGATGCTCAAGAATAACCCCATAGGGGAAGCACTGAAGCTTCAAGAATCAGTGGGGCTTAGCTAAACACACATCCCAGGGAAACATGTGATTCTATGAGAGAAAATACCAGAAATGTCCTATTATGATATTCTTCTAAAAAAAATCCATATAATTGCTATAAGAAAATTACAAACCTTTAGCTGTGGATAAATCTGCCGAATCATATTAAGAGTCAATGTATTTAGCAACTTTGGTCTGTTTAGTGTTATGACTCCTGCACAACCTTTTTTTTCCAATAGTACGTCTTCTGTGGCATCTGTGTGCTTGGACATTCTCTGTATAAACAAATAATAACTTTATGACAAAATTTCTTAAGTTTTTATCACAAACCAACATCAAAACATACATATCAAATGCAAATCTTATATATTAATGATAACCAAAGGAATGAGTAACTAGGTACTTTTGACAAGTTTCTAAAGTTATTCAGATTACATAGATGAGCAATTCCAAAGCAAATTATGTAATTCCAAAGCTCAACTTTAGAAACCTGTATAAAGTTTCTAAAGTTATTTAGATTACATAGATGAGCAATTCCAAAGCACGCACCTCCTAAATTTTTAAATTTTTATTTCAGCGCTAATTGAATAAGCTGACTTATCATAGAGCCCAGTCTGGAATTTCTTGGACACTGAAATACTCTTAAATCTTTTAATTTACTACTGTATATCAAACTCTATGTTATATGCTGAGAAAGCAAAGAAGAAGAAAGGGCAAATAATTCTGACTATTGTAGCTATGGTCAACTTGAAAATAAAGGTGATATTTGAGCTGGGGCTTGACGTATCCCAAAAAAAAGGCGAGGCAAGAATTCCAGGCAGAGGAAACAGCATATGCTAAGCCATAAACAATGACCATTTGGAAATGTTAAGATGTTAAAACATTTGTGGAACAAAGACTGCGTTGAGGAAATGAGTGATGAGAGGATAGGCAGAATTAGTTTGCAGCCAGATTATGACAGACTTAATAATTGTTAAGAAGTTGCCTGCACACTGACTTAAGGCCTTATACAATATAACTTAATCACCAGGTCTCACTACTCATGTATTTTGCGGTATTAACTAATAAAACACCTGTGAGGAATACAGTTTTAACTATACAGTGGTTTCCCAGGACTCTGCTATATCCAACCATTAGGACTCATGACACCACCATTCTTTTCTAAGTTCTGGGATACATGTGCTGAATGTGCAAGTTTGTTACATAGGTATACATGTCCCACGGTGGTTTGCTATACCCATCAACCCGTCATCTAGGTTTTAGGGCCTGTATGCATTAGGTATTTGTCCTAATGTTCTCCCTCCCCTATCCCCCACCCCCAAACAGGCCCCAATACATGATATTCCCCTCCCTGTGTCCATGCGTTTTCACTGTTCAAACTCCCACTTAACAGAGGGAACATGCAGTGTTTGGTTTTCTGTTCCTGGGTTAGTTTGCTAAGAATGATGTCTTCCAGCTTCATCCATGTCCCTGCAAAGGACATGAACTCAGTCTTTTTTATGGCTGCAGAGTATTCCATGGTGTATATGTGCCACATTTTCTTTATCCAGTCTATCATTGATGGGCATCTGGGTTGGTTCCAAGTCTTTGCTACTGTAAATAGTGTTGCAATAAACATACGTGTGCACGTGTATTTACAGAATGATTTATAATCTTTTGGGTATATACTCAGTAATGGGATTGCTGGGTCAAACAGTATTTCTGGTTCTAGATACTTGAGGAATCGCCACACCATCTTCAACAATGGTTGAACTAATTTACACTCCAACCAACAGTGTAAAAGTGTTCCTATTTCTCCACAGCCTCACCAGCATCTGTTGTTGCTTGATTTTTTAATAATCGTCATTCGAACTGGCAAGAGATAGTATCTCACTGAGGTTTTGTTTTGCATTTCTCTAATGACCAGTGATAATGAGTTTTTTTTTCATGTTTGCTGGCCACATAAATGTCTTCTTTTAAGAAGTGTCTATTCATATCCTTCTTCTACTTGATTTTTTTTTCCTTGTAAATCTGTTTAAGTTCCTTCTAGATTCTGGATAGTAGCCCTTTGTCAGACGGGTAGATTGAAAAAATTTTCTCCCATTCTGTAGGTTGCCTGTTCACTCTGATGATAGTTTCTTTTGCTGTACAGAAGCTCTTTAGTTTGATTAGATCCTATATGTCATTTTTGGCTTTTGTTGCAATTGCTTTTGGTGTTTTAGTCATGAAGGCTTTGCCCATGCCCATGTCCTGAATGGTATTGCCTAGGTTTTCTTCTAGGGTGTTTATGAGTTTGGTGTTCTACATTTAAGTCTTTAATCCAGCTCGAGGTAATTTTTGTATAAGGTAGAAGAAAGGGGTCCAGTTTCAGTTTTCTGCATATGGTTAGCTAGTTTTCCCAGCATTACTTATTAAATAAGGAGTCCTTTCTACATTGTTTGTTTTGTCAGGTTTGTTAAAGATGGCACCACCATTCTTACTCGTTCCTTTATGTAAAGGCAACACTTAAAATCTTGCATGGGAACAGTGTGCAATGCAAAACTGAAAGGTGAAATTGGAAAATTTTAACTGGAGAAGGCCAATAAAAACTAAACAGCATACTTATTAGCAAAACAATCTAATGAAACCTAGAAATACATATTTTGACTGCATTAAGCAACATGTTTATATATCATTTAAGTTCTTCTTTATGAAGTCAAGTTGCATATTTAATATTAGAGTTAAGTTTTGTTAAAATTATCAGACAAAAATAAAAATCATTTATATTCACTTTAAGTTACAAGAACAGTTATTCAACAATAGACATAGTTGTGTCTTTTCAATTTCATTTGAATTTCTCACTAAGATTTTCTAATGAGAAATTCAAATCAAAACTTTAGCAGTAGTAATATATATTTTGTAATCATATTGACAATGATCAAAAAGTCTGATACACACACACACACACACACACACACACATACAAGTCTGATACATTCTTATGTTGAGTATAAGTAAACAAATGTACTGTAGAAGGATAAACTATTACAGAACCTGAGAAAAACAGTCTGACGACACTTTTTTTTACAGATAGATACACATGGTTTCTATTTTTCTAAATGCTAGGAAATACCATTAAAGATTTTTTTAACTTTTATTTTAGGTTCAGTGGTACATATGCAGGTTATATAAATTCATGTCATGGGGGTTTGTTGTACAGACTGTCATACAAGCCTAGTACCCAATAGTTACTTTTTTCTGATCCTCTCCCTCCTCCCACCCTCCACCCTCAACTAGGCCCTAGTGTCTATTGTTTTCCTCTGTGTCCATGTGTTCACATCATTTAGCTCCCACTTACAAGTGCAAACATGTGGCATTTGGTTTTCTGTTCCTGCATTAGTTTGCTAAAGATGATGGCCTCCAGGAAACTCCACGTACCTACAAAGAACAGGATCTTGTTCCTTTTTATGGCTGCACAGTATTCCATGGTGTGTGTGTGTGTGTGTGTGTGTGTGTGTGTCACATTTTCTTTATCCAATCTGCCACTGATGGGCATGTAGGTGATTCCATTGTCTTGGCTATTGTGAATAGCACTGCAGTGAACATATGTATGCATGTGTCTTTATGGTGTTATGATTTATATTCATTTAGATATACATCCAGTAATGAAACTGCTGGGTCAAATGATAGTTCTGTTTTTAGCTCTTTGAGGAAATCACCACACTTATTTCCACAATGGTGGAACTAATTTACGTGCCCATCAACATTATTTTCTCAACAACCTCACCAGCATCTGTTATTTTATTTATTTATTTTTTGAGATGAAGTCTTGCTCTGTCACCCAGGATGGAGTGCAGTGGCGCAATCTCAGCTCACTGCAACGTCCACCTCTCAGGTTTAAGCAATTCTCCTGCCTCAGCCTCCTGAGCAGCTGGGACTACAGGCACAAGCCCAGCTAATTTTTTTTGTATTTTTAGTAGAGACATGTTTTACCATATTGGCCAGGCTGGTCTTGAACTCCTGACCTCATGATCCACCCTCCTTGGCCTCCCAAAGTGCTGGGATTATAGGTGTGAGCCACTGTGCTTGGCTAGTACTAACGAGGTCCAATCCTGCTTAGCTTACGAGATCAGATGAGATCAGGCACGTTCAGGGTGATATGGCCGTACACTACACCTGTTATTTTTTGATTTTTTTTTTTTTTTTTTTTTTTTGAGACGGAGTTTTGCTCTTGATACCCAGGCTGGAGCGCAATGGCGCGATCTCGGCACACCGCAATCTCCGCCTCCTGGGTTCAGGCAATTCTCCTGCCTCAGCCTCCTGAGTAGCTGGGATTACAGGCACGCGCCACCGTGCCCAGCTAATTTTTTGTATTAGTAGAGACGGGGTTTCACCATGTTGACCAGGATGGTCTCGATCTCTTGACCTCGTGATCCACCCGCCTCGGCCTCCCAAAGTGCTGGGATTACAGGCTTGAGTCACCGCGCCCGGCCTATTTTTTGATTTTTTAATAATAGTCATTCTGACTGGTGTGAGATGGTATCTTATCGTGGTTTTGCTTTGCATTTCTCTAACAATCAGTGATATTGAGCTTTTTTTTTCATATGTTGGTTGGCCACATGTGTATCTTCTTCTGAAAAGTGTCTGTTCATGTGCTTTGCCCATTTTTTAATGGGGTTGTTTTCTCTTGTAAATTTGTTTAAGTTCCCTATAGATGCTGGATATTGGACCTTTGTCAGATGCATAGTTTGCAAACATTTTCTCCCATTCTGTAGGTTGTATGTTTGTTGATAGTTTCTTTTGCTGTCCAGAAGCTCTTTAATTAGATCTCATTTGTCAATTTTTCTTTTGTTGCAATTGTTTTTGGCATCTTCATCATAAATCTTTGCCCATTCCCATGTCCAGAATTATACTGCCTAGGCTGTCTTTCAGGGCTTTTACAGCTTTGGGTTTTACATTTAAATCTTTAATCTGTCTTAATTTTTGTATATGGTGTAAGGAAGGGGTCCAGTTTCAATTTTCTGCATATGGCTAACCAGTTACCCCAGCACCATTTATTGAATAAGGAATCCTTTTGTCATCACTTCTTTTAGTCAGATTTGTCAAAGATCAGACACTTGACTATCTGAATGGCTGTCAATTAGAGTTGGTCAAAAGATTAATCTACATCAGTGTTGGAATTGGAAGTGAAGCAGCAGCCATTACTCTCTCAAACTGCCACCAAGTTCCAGCTTGTCCTTCCTCTTTTGTGCTCTGCAACCAGCTTGCCCAGGCCCACCAGCAGACAAAGACTTTACCACTTCACAGTCTCTTCACCTCACCTCCACAGTCTCACTCCAGCAGCTGGAAGTGCCTAGCCTCCCAGATTTTCTTGCAAGTTCCTACTGCCCACCTACAACCAGCAGGTGAGTAGGAAGAAGAGTGAATAACTCTTTTGATCCTCCAACTCCCCTTCCTGGACCATTTAAATAGCTTTGTCACTACTGTGGAAGATTGTATTCCCATAATAAGTCATTTATTCCCTAATATTCACAGTGGTTCTACTTCTAATATGGCTCAGATGAGTGGAGGAACACCAGGGCTCCTGTCACACGCTGAATTAGACAAAGCAACACAGACACACATGCAATGGTTTTAGGAGCAGAGTTTAACAGGCAAGAAAGGGAAAAGAAAGAAAGCAGCAGCTCCCCTGTACAGAAACGGGGGGGGGGGCTCCAAAGCTGAGAGGAGACCCCATGTGCCATGAAACAGTAGCTGCTTATATGAGTAGGCTGAAGGACATGTTGTCTGATTTGCATAGGGCTCAGAGGATTGGTTTGACCAGGCATGTTACTCACAGAGCCCGCGAAAAAACTTGTCCTCTCACCCCAGTCTTTCAATATGCAAATCCAGGGCACCATGATGTTCCGCACACATGGGGATATGGGGAGGCGGCCAAGTTGCCAGGCACATGTGGAGGCAAGGGCAAGAGAACAATGGTGGGAACTGACATTTTTGGGTGGACCTAGTTTCTAATGGCCTATATTTGCATATCAGAGGTTGCCGGCCAGCTCCAAGAGCAGGGGCTTTCCTGCTAGACAAGAAACGTTTCTAGAGCTGCTATAAAAGAGAAGAAAACTTTCCAAGGATGCCTTTTCCTCTCTATCTAAAATTATTTCTTAATAATTCCTATAACATTCCCTCCTGTGGAGATATCACCCTAACTGCTGTTAGGGGGTTTTGGGCCACAACTCTTTCCGGCTAGTCTCTGCTGAAAAGGGGCGTCAAATGGGAAACAGCAGCTAGGGCTCCTCCTGGGGTGGATCTGAGGGTCCTCTGAAGAAAAGCATGTCCATCCAGTGGTGCTGCCACTGGTTCAGTT
The DNA here is from genome assembly GCF_030222135.1 of Aotus nancymaae. Classification (NCBI taxonomy): domain Eukaryota; kingdom Metazoa; phylum Chordata; class Mammalia; order Primates; family Aotidae; genus Aotus; species Aotus nancymaae. The sequence continues at coordinate 42,866,485 of NW_026988419.1, read as the reverse complement.
TGCAGTACCATTTGGAGTTTGATTGCTTTTAGGTAAGAGGAAACAATTCAAGTTATAGCATTGAATATACAGGGTCCAAATATTGATGCAAGACATAAAAGGAAGAGAGGGCTTAATAAAGGGGTTAACCAATTGCATAAAAATGACTGGAATTCATTCAAAGAGGGATTGTAGCCACTTGACGCTGAAGCCTGCATTTTCCCTGAGCCTGTCAATAATTTTGATTTGATCTGTAAGTATCTGTAACTCTACTGCAAATAGCAGAATGAGTATAGCAATTCCCATAAGTGTGGTGTAGTAATTTTCGCCTAAAATTTTACTTGCCAAGATATAGAATTTCCCTTTGGGGGTTTATGAAACTCCTTGGTTTTATTTTCCCAAACACAGAAACCTCTGGGTTATGGACACCCTACTCTTATTCCCTGGCAGAATTTGCAGGATAATTGGCCAGAACTAGTATATTGATTCAGATATTTCTGTTAGTTCCAAGCTGCAGGAGATCACCACTTGATTCACAGGAATAAGCAGTTTAGTTTAAAATGTAAGCAAAAGGCTTAAAAACAATTAATGACACTAGGATTTAATGACAAATGTATGATAAACTTTGGAGCACAATTCCTCTCTCCAGTCATTTTTGGTTAAAACAAATTATGATAGGACCATGTGTGTTGTTCACAGAATAAACTTTACACTTGCCCTGATTATTTGCATAAAGTGCAGCAAGAATGATTATTTCTACATAGGCCTTTGGATTGGCTTTGATGAAACTCTGATCCACAAGGAATTTCAGATTAAGACTAGTAGAGCCGAGCCTAGCCATGGATTTATGTCCTTGAACACCTGTGAATTGGGTGATCCTCTCCTGAGGTCCCAAGATAAATTTGGAGCTACCATATCTGTAAGAAAATGACATTCTTTACTGACAACAGATTAGAAACCCTGTGTGGGGACTGTGTAGACAAGGTATGAGGCCAGTTCTCTCCAAGGGACTTTTACTGGCTCTGCATGTCAAACTTGATTCCCTAAGGGAAACACACCCTTTCAGTCAAAGCCTTAGGAAAATAACCAGTTTTCCCAATTGTGTCCTGTTGACAAAAAAGCATGGATTCTTACTGCACTGATGCAAACAACTATATTGCCATAAGTTAAGAGTAATCACAGACAGTCTTCAAATTCTAGAGAAACCAGGCAGAGAAAAATAAACATGCTCCAAATTTTATTCACAGTAGTATACCATACTCAATTATTAAAGGCCATAAATAGTTTAAAGTAAGTTTCCTTGACTCTGAAAAACAGAACAAGGATTGGCAATATTCCAAGCCCTCTGAACCACCCAAAAACCCAGGCACCAGGAAGGACAATTTTGAACTTGAAGTTTGATTTGGGGACACCTGTTAAATGTTAGAGGTTTAGAACACTTGATGTTATGAAACAGAATTCCAGATTGCCATAAATTATTTATTTTGCCAAAATGACCCAAAAGGCAAAAACCTTTCCTTAGTCTTTTTACTATGACATGAAAATCCTATTCAAAGCCAAATTTTACCCTTGCAGTAGTTTATTAATGTTAACCCCAATTTGTTTAAATGAAACCTTATAGACCATTAACATATATTAGTATTCACCAAAATATAACTTAAAGTAGATTGGACATCATTTTGGCAATCTCATTTGACCAAACACATCAAATGATCCTGTTTGCCTTTTTTCTGAATGTTTCAGGGGCCCTCTGAACAATCCAAAAAGCCAGCCATCACAAAGGACAATTTCCAGATTTCCATAAATTATTTTGCCAAAATGAAGACTCAAAAGGCAAAAACCTTTCATTAGCTTTTACTATGACATGAAAATCCTGTTTAAAGCCAAATTTTACCCTTGCATTAGTTTGTCAATGTTAACCCCGATTTGTTTAAATGAAACCATATACAGATCATTCCATCTAATCTTAACCAATTTGACCATGAGGTAAAATCTTTACAAATCTTTTATAACCCTTTTTTTTTTCACTAAGGGGCAGATTAGTGTCTTAAGACCTACCTGCTATGCTGTTATTTCATGCTGAATTTATAAAAAGACCATATAGATATTACGGGAGTAGATAGTATAGTGCTTCTATCATGCATTTCACTGCAAGACAACCCAAAGCCAATTGGCTTGTTTTCTAATTAGCTCATCCCCCATAGGAGTCTCAACTCTTAGTGGGGGTGAGGATATTTCCATATCTTTCATGTGGCCAAGAGCATGCTTCTCTGATTTATAACTACTATTAGCCATCCCCTACAGTGTATTTTCTACCTAGTTATTACACACCAAAGCTCTCTCATAATGTGAAGTAATTCGATACCCCCAAAATTTAAAACAGTAGATGGCACAATGCATAACAGAACAGAGCCTTTGATCATGAGAGGGAACACTCTGCTTTTAATTTTGGAGGTTACATGAGGAAAACAGAGGGTTTTTTGTTTTTTTCTTTCCCAAAACGGTCTGTGGCACCTCCCCTGTTTCTCCCAAGGAGTCCTATGCTATCAGAAGTTATCTTAGAGCCTCTCATGAGTGCATTAAGAGTGGTTAAGACAAAAAATGGAGAAAAATAATTCAGTCAACTGAGAAGAGTCAACTTTTAAATATACCTATTTTATATATTTATAAAATTATATATTATATATATTATATAGGTATTATATATAAAAATATTATAAAAAAGTATTATATAGGTATTATACATAAAAATATAAAAATATTATATATATAGGTATATTTAAAAGTCAACTTTTAAATATACCTATAACTTGAATATCCACTCTGAATTAAGCTGAGTACTCTTTTAAGAAAATCCTTTAAAATCCCTTGTTACTTAACTTTAGCCAGGCCAAGCAGTTAAGAGTTTTGGCTTTTGAAAGTTACAAAAGGTAACCTCACAGGTGGAACCAACAAGCCTTAATCAGGTTATGACTTACTTTAAAAATACAAGGTATTGTTAAAGGGGTGATAAGCATTTTTTGAAACTGTTATTGCAATATTATGACTGAGACAGTGGAAGAAATCCAACCCAAACAACTTCATTTTCTTTCCAGCTCCCAAACTGTCTTTGCCCATCCCTAGGCATATGCTGAACCAACTTTGGGAGAGGCCTGATTTACAGTGTATAGTCTAAAACAAAGATGATGACAGCCCCTTCTTAAGATATACTTCCCTCTTGCCTAGAGACCAGACCAAAAAACTAGCTCTAAGATTAGAAACCATGGGTTAGTAGTCATGCAGCTGGAGGCTACAAGATTTTGACCTACTGACCGTTTTATTGGGCTGGCTTGAACAGCAAGCTTATGGGGTCCTGGGCCTACATCCTAACCTAAGATACCTTTTCTTCAACAGAACCATAAAGACATGCAAAGCACACCAGATTGTTTACAGCTTAAGACTAACCTCACAAATCCTTTTTAATTAATTATAAATTTACAGAGAATATAAACAATGATACTTATTATCCCTTTCACTGGTTTACACAGGAAGAGAAAAGCCAAAACTCGACTGGTAAGATATTTTTACCCTATTGTCAGCATATCAGGCTTCCGGGTTCCCTTCCCCCTACCTTAACTCTAAGCCAACCATTTTAAGGTTTGGAAAACTAACTTATCCCAGGTTGGAAAAAAATTATAAAAGAGATAGAAGCCATTTTAAACCACGAAAGAAGGAAAAACACCACAGAAGGTGGTGTTTTGACAATTAGTGTCGTCAAGAGGTATTGCCTCTTTTCCTATTGGGAATGGTATTTCCCCTATTTCTTTGCCTTCCTTATTTTCTCTCATCCCTTTTAGCCTACTATAGGAGACATACTGCTAATCTCCAAAATTTTCTTTTGCTTGCAGAACTGCCTGTTTTAGCTGCAGTTAGGGTTTGGCTTAGGAATGTTATTCCTCCATGAGAGATCAAATACCTGAGTTAAATGTTGGAAAGCTTCTATATACCTATCAGGTTGTCTGAAAATCGGCCTAAGTCTCCCTTTACTTTGCCTAAGGTCCTGCAATGAGAAGGGAACTTGAAGGGGCCCCAAATAAGGGGGACACTCAGATGATTTCCCTGAAAATTACTTTTTAAATTTTGGGGAACTATTTTCCCTGGGCCTGCCCAATATGGTTGCTACAAGAGCTGGGTTGATTTTGCAACACTGGCTAAGGTCTAGTAAAAAGGCATATCCTTGTGCAAAAGAAAATAAGCCATTTTTTCTTCAAAGTTTCAAGGTTGAAGGAGTCCCAGTGCTTCAAAATACACTCCAGGGGAGTGCATGTTAAAGACGATCTGTTACCCATTCAGAAAGAGAAATGAGAGGCTGGGCACGGTGGCTCATGCCTATAATCCCAGCACTTTGGGAGGCCGAGGAGGGTGGATCACAAGGTCAAGAAATCGAGACCATCTTGGTCAACAAGGTGAAACCTCATCTCTACTAAAAATACAAAAGTTAGCTGGGCATGATGGCGCATGCCTGTAGGCCCAGCTACTTGGGAGGCCGAGGCAGGAGAATTGCTTGAATCCAGGAGGCAGAGGTTGCAGTGAGCCGAGATCATGCCATTGCACTCCAGTCTGGGTAACAAAAGCGAAACTCCGTCTCAGAAAAAAAAAAAGAAAGAAAGAAAGAGAAATGAGAATAAAAGCATCTTTTCAGTCTCCTTCCTTTCAGTATGTGATCCAGGATGGAGATGAAAACAGTAGAGGGCATCCCCCAACTATGTCTGTCGTTTCTGGATTCCTGGCACCCATTTAAATGTGCTGCCCATGACTGCAGGCGTGACCCTCCAAGCCATGGCACCAGAGGAACTCAACCTTTGGGCCTTAGTCACGCTGTCCCCAAGCGGTCTTAGTCCTCTGCCTTTTATTTCCCTTTGACCTCCTAGACTTGTGTGGCCTGTGTGCCTTCCAAAAAAAAAATGTATTTCAAGAAAAGTCACAGAATTGGGCAAAGGCCCCTTAAGGGAGGGGGCATGCTAGATTGAACTCTATATCCTGCTATTATGGCCCATGCTAAAGCATTTACCAGTAGAAAAATGGTTCCGGTTAACATCCAGACTTAAAATCCCCTCACTAAGTTAAGTACTGTCTTAATAGGAGATAGAATAGATGCCTTAAAGGAACATAGGAACCAAATGGCCACTTTCCTTCCAGTGGGACAATATCGAGACTAAAATTTGGCTAAGGAGGACATCTTACTCCTAACTGCTAAAGGCAGAAACTTTCCTTTCCCAGAAGAGGCCTAGAGCCTGATTTACTTTCACGAGGTGATGCTGTTGGCTTAGAAATGCTACGTGCTCGTCAGAAAAGAGGTAGCAAGTAACCTCACCATGGGAGAAAGAGGAAAATGCTGTTCCTAGACTGTAAAAATACTTGCACATTTCACACAGAGAAAGAGGATGCGGATAGAAAGAGAAAGAAAGTCTGGTGACAGGGTAGCTGAAACAGAGCCTTGAGATTAAAGGACAGATTTAAAGTTGAGATCTGCTCCATACTCACCAGTCTGATGAATCAATTTCCCTTCCCAGCCCATGCACCAAAATGATACAGCTTGGATGAGTGTAGGAACACTAGGGCTCTTGTCTCATGCTGAATTAGGTAAGACAACACAGACACATGTGGAGTGGTTTTCAGAGTGGAGAGGTGAACAGGCGAGAAAGAAGAGAGAGGAAAGAAAGGAGATGCTCTCCCGTATAGAGACAAGAGGGTGGGGGTGGGGGTCTCCAAAGCCAAGAGAGGAGACCCTATGTGCCATGGAAAAGTAGCTGCTTATATGAGTAGACTGGAGGAGGTGGTGTCTGATTTGCATAGGGCTCAGGGGATTGGTTTGACCAGGTGTGTTACTCACAGAGCCCGGGAAAATACTGGTCCTCTCATCCTAGCCTTTTAATATGCAAATGCAGGGCAACATAATGTTCTACACGTGGAGATATGTGGAGGCGGCCATGTTGCCAGGCACAGGTGGGGGCAAGGGAAAGAGGACAATGGTAGGAATCACCATGTTTGGGTGGACCCAGTTTCTAATGGCTGGCATATGCATATCAAAAATTGCCTGCCCAGCTCTAAGAGCCAGGGCTTTCCTGCTAGACAAGAAACGTTTCTGGAGCTGCTTTAAAAGAAAGGAAAACTTTCCAAGGACCCCTTTTCCTCTCTACCTGCCTAAAATTATTTCTTAATAACACTTATAACACTTCCTGATTAAACTCTCTAACTCATATGAGAAGACAGATGATAGACTAAAAAAGCTGCATTTTTCAGATAACTACATTGTGAGAGATGTGAAAGTTCTTCAAAGTTTATATCTTAGACTACATTATAAGGATTTATAATCTCTTGTTCTATGGCCATTATCCACTATTAGCATAAACATATACCCATGTATATATATTCTCTAAATCAGCTACGCCTTAAATCAGCTATCTTGACTCAGCATGTCTGAACAGAACTGGGCTGTTGGAATTCACTTGGGGTGGCTGGCAAAGTATTATGGAAAATATTAGGGAAAGTTATAGATTATAGTCTCAAACCTTTTGGAAGGCCAAAACGTTTTACTGGGACAGGCTGAAAGTGGGAGGTCCACATTAAAGAAAAGATAGGGAAGATAAGAGGGTTTCCCAGTTTAAGTCTGTTTACCCCACATCCTTTTGTCTCTACTGTTTCCTCACATAAACTTTGTGCTGGATGGCCCTCTTGGGTAAATCAAAGGGGAGTTACCTGTTAACAGTGTTTACTCTGGGCCCAGAACCTAAGGTTTTTATCATTCATAAGACCACTCTTTTAACCATGTTGATTATCCACAAGTGTGTTGACCTAAAACCTCTGTTGTAAAATCTTGACAGAATAAATGTGTAGATGGACAGAGGGTCTTGGTCAATTGGCTGCATTCTGCCCTCTGAAAGCAGCTGATGACCATCCCTAGCCCACTTGAATCACTGTAATGGAGTAAGAGTACATTCATTCATCCATCGAGTCAGGATCTGCAGGCCAGACCTCTGCAGGTGGTCAATGTCTCACTGGGAAAACTCCAAATCCTGGTGCATGCCATTCCTTATTTGGAAACCCTCCTGACCTTCTCCTGACTAGCTTCCTCTTCTTCCTCATCTTCTTTCTCCTTATCTATTTGGAAATTTTCCAGGTTTTTTAGCCAATCTGGTCAAGCATAGAATGGGAGGTCCTGTTCTAGCCAATGGAAACTGGACACAGCAGTAAGGTGATTGAATCAGGTTATGAAAATTATCAACGTCCATCTCCCTTGTTCAGGTGTGCTCTCATGGCAAGACTGCCCGCGAGTTGCACTCTTCCTGCAGGAAGTAAACTAGCCTTGCTGAGTAATCCATTGTGTTGATTTGGATTTTTCCTGACATTATAAACCCATTTCCAACATACATCATTCTAAATTATGAAAGTTTTCATATTATACAAAACTACTAATACTTTTTTATCTCTCTCCATAATTTTTTTCCGGGAACCAAGCTGGATTTGCCGGTCAACAAAAACAAATTTTTTTTGTATGTTCATTTAACAACTTACGTAAATTATTACCCAAAACCAGGGCAATCATTTAAAACTCTATTATTTTGTTTCAGCTCAGAGATGTTGAGAGCTAGAAAGATGTTTCTCCTAACCTTATAACAAGAAAAAAACTGGACTGCAAATTAATGACTTTTGATAAACTAAGAAAACTGAGGTTGCAGGCAAAGGAATGAAGGTTCTGAAAATTACCTCAAAAACCAACCTTAGGTTTTACAATAGTGATGTAACTATAAGAGCAACTGGAGAGGTTAAGAATCTTGAGGCTTCTGAACAAGAATATTTGCTTACCAGGGGCATAAGTCATAAGAAAGATTAAAAATGTTGATAAACTGCTGAAGATCAAGTGTGAGGGTTCAAAGCTCCTGGGGTCTCAGTCATGGGAGGTTTCCACTCTCTTGCTGACCTTTCCATGTGGAACCCAACCAGGCTTTCCTACGGAAATCTGGGGCCAGGGTGCTGGCTCAGGAAGGAAATGGCAGTCACTGCTAAATCCTTTCCCTTTATCTCCCATATAGAACAAAAGGCTTTATCTGCAGGGAGGGGAAAGAAAACTTCAAGCTTATAGCCCCAGGGCTCTGATGAAGTCTCATTCCAGTGGGGAAAGGAAATAGAGACCTACTAAATAAGTCTTCATCTCAAAGGAGAAGTACTTCAAAACCATAGCCTAAGGACCTTAGTGTTTGCCAACAACAGCTGAAGAAAAGGAACTGGGGACAAAAGAGAAGGAAAATTTTAAAACGCAGTCAATCTCAATCTCCAGAGGAGGGAGAAGGAGTTGGGGGAAGAAGAAATGGCTGACTACAAAAGGAAAACATGGAAAATTTTAGGGCAATGGAACTCCTCTGCATGGTATTGGGGTGATGGGCATATGATTTATAAATGTGTCAAAACTCACAGAAATGTATATCACAAAGAGCAAACTTTAATGTACACTGTGAGATGTGAAAGTTCTTCTTCAAACTTTGTATCTTAGACTACATTATGAGGAGAAGGAGTTACAATCTCTTGCTCTATGGCCGTTATCCACTATTAGCATAAGCATACACCCATGTATATATTCTCTAAATCAGCTCCGTCTTAAATCAGCTACCTTGACTTGCTCCGGCATGTCCGAACAGAACTGGGCAAGCTCCAAACCCTGGTGTATGCCATTCCTTATTTGGAAAACCTCCAGACCTCTCCTGACTAACTTCCTCTCCTTCCTTGTCTTCTTCCCAATCTTCTTTTCCCTTATCTGTTCAGGAAATTTTCAAGTTTTTAGCCCATTGGCTCAAGCATAGAATGTAAGGTCCCATTCTGGCCAATGGAAACTGGACACAGCAGTAGGGTGATTGCGTCAGGTTATGAAAGTTATAAATGTTCCTGTCTCCTTTGTTCAGGTGTGCTCTCGTGGCAAGACTGCTGGTGAGGTGCACCCTTCCTGCAGGAAGTAAACTAGCCTTGCTGAGTGATCCACTGTCTCAGTGTGGATTTTTCCCGACGTCATAAACCTGTTTCCAACATACACCAACTATCTTAGTCCATTCCTGCTGCTACAGCAAAATGCCCTAAACTGGGTAATTTATAAAGAACAGACATTTATTTCTAACAGTTATAGAGGCTAGGGAGTTCAAGATCAAGATCAAGGCAAGTTCAAGTTCAGTGCCTGGTGAGGCCCTATTTTTCATGAGTTGTGTGTGTCGGCACATGGTGCAAGGAAGGAAAAGGGCAAAAAGGTCTAGTGCACTCCCTTCAATCTCTTTTATAAGAGCACTAATCCCGTAAGGGTGGGGTGCTCATGAGGTATCACTTCCCGAAAAGCCCCACCTCTTAATACCATCACATTCGGTATTAGGCTACAACATAAGAATTTTGGAGGGATATATACATTCAAACCACAGCACGAGCTATCTTTTAAAAAGAAAAAAAAATAGCCAGGATATCAGGGAATTCCAATATGGAATACAGACTATGACAAATGAACTGTTAACTAAAGAATCCGGAGATTCATAAATTTGGAAAAGAGAGCTTTACTTCTCATAAACGGCTGCAGCCTGCAGGCTGACCATCCCACAGGCTGGGAAGCATAGCCTCTGACAGAAGCCACAAGTGACTACATCTAGTGAGGGAAAGATGAAATAGGAATTTATGCTGAACTGGTTGGCTATGTAAACATATTCAACAGGTTACAGGAAGAGCTTTGAATATTCATGAACAGGAGGCACATGCATGTATAGTAAGCTAACATGTATGCAGCATACATGGCCATGTTAACTCTTGGGTGGAGACTTAACAATAGAATGTATCACAATTAGGCCCTATACATCAAAAGCTGAAACAGAGGAAATGGAGGCCCACTGTGTGCAGCCTCCATAGACTGGCCAGAACCACTCTATGATCAGTGTTCTCTTATAAGGAAGGAATGCTGGTCAGTTGCTGTGTCAAAATTGCAAAAAGAAGGAACAACAGGTGGTTGCTTGAAAACAGCAGGGGAAAAGGCTGGTTTCTGTTTAACTCTTAGGGAAGAAAGCCTAATGGTGGCTAGTGAGGGAGGAGGTATAACAAGGTGTGTCCAAGCTCCCATTCCATCTTGGCAGGAATCCACTTTTTAAGCTTTCTCTGGGGTCCCCTTGGCTGAGACGGGGGTTCCAGTTGTTTGGGGGAACCAGGATTTTATTTTTCTTTCTCGGAACCTAACTGAATTACACATTATGACATAACCTCAACGAAGTGACTATGGTGATGAGGGAGTTAACTAACTTTGGAAATCAGTGAAATGACTGAAAATTGTAAGGATGATAACAAAGGAACCGTACATCAACAGAGTACTCTATCAGCACTGCTTCTAATGGTAGTGGAGAGCAGGTAACAATTCTGCAACTGCTTTGCATATATACTAGGTTTAAATGAGTAAGTAAGGGAGCCTGGCTGTCATTGTCAGGAGGAGAGTTACAGATAGAACAAGAAGGAAAGATAAAATGAACCCTGCCCTATGGTACTGGATTAAAGACAAAGACATCACTATGAACTCATCTTTAGTTTAATACACTTATACAGAATAAGTACAGAAACAATTACAGATATGTATGAATACATGGGTTAGTACATAGTGCATATGTATTCTACTACACACCCTAGCTCTATCCTCTGAGAGAAAGTCATGACACCCAGTAGCAAAGAGCACTCCCAGAGCCTAGAAATTGATTTCCAAGTGCAATTCTCCAATAAAGGCAACCAGGGTTCCTTAGAGAAATGGCTGATTCCAGCATTAAGATAAGGAAAACACAAAATGAGTCCAGAGCACACCTTGTAGCACCAGAAAGGAAATGTTCAAAAAAAAAATTAAAAGAATGGAGTCATATGAAACAAATACAGAAGCCAAAATGAAGAAATTCCTAATGGCCAGAACTAGAACAATGAAGCAATCAATAATTTGATATTAGATGACAGCCCAAAGAATAAATATCCATGAGTCCACACAGAATAAATAAATGGAGGAGAAGAGATAATCTTCCTTACAGAATTCTAAATGACATATGTAGTTATCTCCCTTCCAAGAGACACAGCTTGGTCCCCTCACCTTTTGAGTGTGGGCTAGATTTACTGACTTGCTTTCAACGAGCAGAACATGAAGGGGAAAAATGGTAACTTAATACTGAAAAACCAATAAATGGTACAAAGGGATAAAAGTTAGCATTACTAATGACTTCACGTAAATATCATGTACTCCCTGATGCATTTGTCAAAACTTACAAATACTCCCTGATATGATGTAATTAGAAGGGTACTTTTCCTCTGTCATACTGAGGGAATGTGTTCTCTTTCCTGGTCCATGAGCGGGTGTAGCTTTAAAGGCAAGAATTTCCCAGCACCATGCCCCCCTCCCATCTCTCTCCATCCAGGAGATTCAATGGTTTATGTTTGAATTTCGTGGGCGTAGGAATAAACTAAAAGTCAATCACTCCAGCGGAAGTTCTAAGGAACTCCTTTCACTGGCCCAGGGTCTTGGAGAAGGTGGAAGTTTCTCCCTGGATAAAAGTCCATGCTCCCTCACCTGTGCCAGATTTCCAACTTTCTGGAATCCCCTTCCACATGGTGGGAACTCCCTCTGGGATTTTCCCTCTGGAATCCCCTTCCACACTCTTCCTGGAAGCCTTTGTCTTCTCCTTTCCTTCTCTTTTCTCTACCTAAATAAAATCACCTTTCTGCAACACTGTTTTGGGTCCGAAAAGCATATGGTGCAGCTGAAGCAGCCCCACCACTTATTCCTTAAGAAGTTGGAGGCCAAGAACCCAGAACATCCAAAAAAAAAAAAAAAAAAAACCGGTTACAATATTCTTGCCAAAAACCTTAACTCTAGTCTAATGATCAAAAAAACAACAGACAAGCCCAGATGAGATGGTATTCTATAGGCTACCTGACCAATACTCCTTAAAACTGTCAAGGTCATGAAAAATATGAAAGATAAGTTGAGAAACCATCACAGACAAGAGGAGACTAAAAAGCGTGGAAAGTAAATGCAGTGTCATTGATTCCTGGAACAGAATATTAATGAAAAAAAAACTGGTGAAATCCAAATAAAGTCTGGAGGTAACAGTAATATACAAATTGTCTTAGTTCATTTTCTGTTGCTCACAACAGACTACCTGAAACTGTGTAATTTATAAAGAAAAGGAATTTACTTTGGGAGGCCGAGGCGGGTGGATCACGAGGTCAAGAGATCGAGACCATCTTGGTCAACATGGTGAAACCCCGTCTCTACTAAAAATACAAAAAATTAGCTGGGCATGGTGGCGCGTGCCTGTAATCCCAGCTACTCAGGAGGCTGAGGCAGGAGAATTGCCTGAACCCAGGAGGCGGAGGTTGCGGTGAGCCGAGATCGCGCCATTGCACTCCAGCCTGGGTATCAAGAGCGAAACTCCGTCACAAAAAAAAAAAAAAAAAAAAAAAAAAAAAGAAAAGGAATTTACTCCTTTCCTTGCAGTTATGGAGGCTGATGTCCAAGGTCAAAAGGCCTTAGAGGTGAGTCCTTTAAGAGGTGATTGGGCATGACAGTTCTGCTCACATGAAAGAACTGACCCATTCATAAATTAATGGGTTAATAGGTTAATGAGTTAATGAATCAACGGGTTGTTATAGGAGTAAGACTGTGGGTTTATAAGAGAAAGAGAGAGACCTGAGCTAGCATGCTTAGCCCCTTGCCATGTGATGTCCTGTACAGCCTTGGGATTCTACAGAGAGGTCCCACCCGCAAAATGGCCCACACCAGATGCAGCACCTTGGCCTTGGACTTCTCAACCTCCGTATATAAGAAATGAATTCCTTTTGTTTACAAATTTCTCAGTTTTAGGTATTCTGTTTTAAGCAACAGAAAATGTACTAACACAGGTAGGAAGGGATATGGCAGGCTTCATATCCCCATTTCCACTTAGGCTTAACAGAGGCACACTTGCAATAGGGCCCATTGCAAGTTACTTAGGGCCCACTCTGTCAAAGGCTATTGAGCATATGAGTTAAACCTACGAAGACAGATAGCCAGGATTCAAATCACACCTCATATTTACTAGTTTTTTGACATCTGGGCATGTTACTTAGCCTCTCTGTCCCTCAATTTCTGACCTGTTATATAGAGATAAGGCTACAATCCCTTAATTCACAAAATTTTCTAGATTCTGGAATACAGTACATATTAAATGCTTTATAAAACACCACAAGAGGAGTCTGGGTCCTTAGAATACCTGATTACATAGTAATAAAGTGTTTTTATATTTATGCACCAAACCATAAGTGTTCATGCTAGTTAGGATAAAGACTAAAAGAGTTTCAAGTACCTCCAGGTCAGATTTGCCAATGCATTTACCGCAAACTAACAAAAAACTTTTGGTTTGGGGGTGTTAGAATTGAAAATAAGAGATCTGTAGTATGTACCCCATAGGACTATAATGAGAATTAACTGAGCTAATACATGACAAGTACTTAGAATACCACCTAGAGTACAGTAAGTGATATCAGATGACTTATTATTTTTACGTGCAATTTACTTTGAGCTTCTATAAGAGATATAAAAGTGATTAAAATTCATTTCTTCCATATAATCTGATAAACTATGGATATTTAACTTTCCCAGTGTACCATTACAATAATAGCTAACATGTATAAAATGACTGTTATATGCTATGGACTATGTTAAATTTTTTAATGTATTAATGTGATGGTTAATATTGAGTGTCCACTCAATTGGATTGAAGGTTGCAAAGTATTTTTCCTGGGTGTGTCTGCAGGTATTGCCAAAGGAGATTAACATTCGAGTCAGTGGACTGGGAGAGGCAGACCCATCATCAGTCTGGGTGGGCACCATCTGATCAGCTGCCAGGAAGGCTAGGATAAAAGCAGGCAGAAGTTGGAAGGACTTGACTTGCTGAGTCTTCTGGCCTTCATCTTTCTCCAGTGCTGGATGCTTCCTGCCCTCGAACATCAGCCTCCAAGTTCTTCAGCTTTTGGACTCTTGTACTTATACCAGTGGTTTGCCAGAGTCTCTTAGGCCTTTAGCCACAGACTGAAGGTTGCATTGTCAGCTTCTCTACTTTTCAGGTTTTGGGACTTGAACTGGCTTCCTTGCTCCTCAATTTGCAGATGGCCTATCGTGGGATTACCTTGTTATCATGTGAGTCAGTTCTCCTTAATAAACTCCCTTTCATATATACATATGCCCTACTAGTTCTGTCCCTCTAGAGAACGCTGATTAATACAATTATCTTATTTATCATTTATAAGCACTCTAAGGTAGACACTATTATTATCATCCTCACTTTATATATATCAAAAGGGAAGCTGTAAGAGACCAAGGAATCCACCCAAGATTAAGTAGTGAACCCATTACTTAAACTCAGGCATTCTGACTTGTAAGAACCATGCTTTTAACCACAATCTTATGCCACCTTCTACAAGGTATATGTGTCATGTCTTGACACTCCAGTTGAGAACCATGATGTACCAAGGTCAAGGAAATCTGCCATACCAGTATTTCTCTACTTCTCTAACAATTACATTTTAAGTTACACATACAAATAATGCCAGCAAAACAAAGTTAAAACTTACCAAATGGTGCAGTACGATATTAGTCCTTTTGAATGCATTAAACCTGAAACAAATGTGGAATACAATGAGAACAGTAATATGGGTAGTCATGTCTCAGTTTACAAATAGCGTATCACCTTTCGTTTCAGCCTCTTCTAAAAGGTATTATTATAAGAAAAAGTTTTAAAAGGCTTAGCTCTCATTCACTGCTGGTAGGATCATAATATGGTAAAGCCACTTTGCACATGAATTTTATGATAGCTTTATTCGTAACTGCCAAAATGTGGAAGTAACCAAGATGTTCTTCAATGGTTGGAAGACAAACCAATTTCAGTACAACCATATAAAATATTATTCAGCCATGAAAAAAAGAAATGAGCCACTACGCCACAAAAAAAAACTGGAAGAAACTTAAATGCATACATACTACTAAGCAAAAGAAGCAAGTCTGAAAAGGCTACACACTCTGATTTCAACTGTATGATATTCTGAAAAGGGCAAAATTATGAAATCAGTAGAAAGATCAGTGGTTACCAGGGGCTTGGGAAAGGAAGGATGAACAGGTAGAAGACAGGAGATGTTTAGGGCAATGAAACTAATCCGTATGATACTGTAATAGTTGATATATGTCCTTATATATTTGTCGAACTTTTCCGCTCAAATTTGCAAGTCATTTTTTGCATCAACTTAAAACTACTCTGAAAAATAAAGTCATTAATCTAAATAAAAAAAGCTTTGTTAAAGATGCAACACAAACAGCATTATCGGACACTGTAGAGAGGTATAAATTGGTACTGCCTTTCTAGTAAATAGTTTGGAAATACAAATCCACAGCCTTTACAATGATCATACCCTTCAATCCAGTAATTCCACAAGCATGTGCACTAGGGAAATCTCAGAAATATGACCAAAGTTTGATTGATAAATATGTTCACAATTATTTACATGATGGGAAAACTGAAAACAAAGTAAATGTCTAAGAATAGAGCATTAAAGACTGTATCACCTATTAATACACATAGCTATTATACAACCACTAAAAATACTAACAAGTATTTAAATATGTAACATGGAAAAGTCGTCATGACAGAAATTACAACAGGAGAGCAGACTACAAAACAATAAACACAACACACTTCTATATTTGCTGTTTTAAAAGCACTTGTTGGGCTAGGAAAACAAAGCCTAAAACACAGCTTGACCAAAGTGACCACTAATAATGGACATGAGAATGGTGAGGGTGGGGGGACCTGGGAAAGGGCATGAACAAACATGGAATGTTGGAAATTGTCTCTATCCCAATACTGATTACAGGACTGCAGACATATTAATATATGTATATATATATATTATATATATTTTTTCACTAAGCTATAAACTTCAGAATAGTGTACTCAAGTGCTTTATGTAAATTATAATAAGAAAAGGCAACAAGGGGAAGGGCAGTGATTGAGAGAGGCATGAGGAGGGCCTCTGAAATGCTGGTAAAGCTTGTTTCTTGATCAGGTGCTAGTTATTTAGGCATGTTTGGTCTGTGAAAATTAATCAAGTTGTATCATTATGCTTTGGGCCTTTTAAAAAATTTCCCAAAAGACACAGCTCTTGCCCTTGAGAAAACCACAATGCAGTGACAGACATGCACATAAAAATACTATAGTTAGAATATACTGTGTGCTTTTTGTTTTAAGAAGCTAAATTTAAGATCTATGGAACGAGGTCAAAGCTAGAATCAGTGGCTGCAGCAGCTTGATAAGGGCTGTGCACATGTGCAGATACATATACTATCTACTGGAACCGATAAATTGACAATCTGTTAATTTTTCAAGGATACTGAGATTGTATGAAGAGGAACAGCCTAGCTGAGGTTTCACAAAAGGCAGTATGACCAGTTACCACTTGTAATTACAACTTGGAAGACTGGATTTATAAAAATATTTGTAATCCAACTTTTCAGAATTTATAGTACTTTCCTTTTATACTACATTCAAATTGAATAATAGCATTAAGAAAGGAGAAATGAACTATTTGTTTAAATCAGTCATAGTTCACATTCCTGAACTAGCATTGTTTTCATTTGTCTCAGCACAAGTAAAATATTCTCATCCTAGCCCAGTGATTTCAAGACTAGCCTGTACATTAGAATCACCTGGAGACTCAGCCGGGCTCCGTGGCTCATTCCTATAATCCCAGCACTCTGGGTGGCTGAGGCAGGCGGACCACCTAAAGTCAGGAGTTTGAGACCAGCCTGGCCAACATGGCAAAACCCAGCCTCTACTAAAAGTACAAAAATTAGCTGAGAGTGGTGGTGGGTGCCTGTAATCCCAGCTACTCAGGATGCAAAGGCAGGAGAATAGCTTGAACCTGGGAGGCCGAGGTTGCAGTGAGCTGAGATTGCTTCACTGCACTCCAGTCTCCGAGACAAGAGCCAAGCTTCTGTCTCAAAAAAAAAAAAAAAAAAAAAAGAATCACCTGGAAACTCGTAAAAATTCCAAAGCCCAGGTCACACCAAGACCAATTAATTCAAACTCTGGAGGTGGGGCACAAGCACAGATATTGTTGGAAGGTCCCCTAAATGATTTCAAAGAATGGAAGCTGTCATTAAAAATCAACACTAACACTTTATAATTACGAAACTGAAGTGACAGATTGTATCTTATTTAGGGATACTTTCTAAACAAGGTTTTCAGAATTACTTTTAAAGTCTGAACTACACTACCCTAAAACACCATTTCTAAAATGTTTTCAACTCGACTCAATTTTATCTTTTTGGAAGTTTTAAGTAATGAAAAATTTAAGAGCTAATTTCTTTAGATCCAGAATGACTTTGGATTCCTGAATGAGGCCAGTACCCAAACGTCATTTCAAAGTTAAAGAGGATGTTGCCAGATTTGCAAGTCTTATCTAACAGTTTAAGTACTGACTGCAAGTAAACAGAACTCAGGCCTAGCTCCAAGTCCCAGTTTTATACATAAAATATAATTTTATTTAACTCAGAGAAAGTTAATGTAAACCTACCAAACGCAAGTGCAAAGCCACTGTGCACAGTATTTACAGGTCACAAAAACCTGTGGACCAATTACTACAAAAAATACATACATACAACCAAATTCCTTGTCAAATTCTATATAATCATACTGCTTTCATTCATTCTAATTCATACTCACCTGTCATTTAAAATTTGATATTAGCTTTTATACCTCAAAATGTATTGAGAATTCAGGGCCCCAAGTACTTCTGAATTATGATCTTTCCTTTCTACTGGCTCCAAAACTGCCATCTGGTGGAGAGGAAGAGGGCATGCACATCTCCGCTACTTCTAATTTCTTAATTAACTTTTATCAGGCTTATTTCCTTCAGCTGACGTCAACTTGACTTTTGAGAACAGTCATTCTCAAAGTATGGTTCTTGAACAAGGACCATCAACATCCCCCGAAAACTTGTTAGAAACTCTGCCCCACCCCACATCTACTGAACAAGAAATGGTGGAGCCCAGAAATCTGTGTTTAATAAATCCTCCAGGTGGTTATGATGTATGATGTTTAAATAAACAACTGTCTTAGATGAGAATTTTATGACTCAGGAACTTCTTGCAATTGTCCAATAAAACAAACAAGGCCTCAGGAAATTAAACAAACTACGTGAAACTGTTGAAGCAGGAAGACATCATGAAAGTAGTGCTTAGTGAAATTATCCCAGAAGTAGGCAAGGTGTGAATAGGGCAGAAAATCAAGTCCAGGAGGCCAATAATTTAGGCATGGGGTGATGAAGAACAGCAGCTGTGGAAACAGAGGGGAGTGATATTATTAAGATTATGAAGTAAAAACTCAACGGAAAAGAATGTCAAAAACAACTTTAAGATTTCAAGCCAGGACAACTTGGAGAATATAAAAAAGACAGGGAAAGAAGGTAGCTGGATTGCAGGATGTAATACAAATTTGATTTTGAATTTCAGTTTGTCTGACATAAGCAGAAATATTCAACAGAGAAAAGAGACTAGAGCTTGAAAGAATAGTTAGGACTAAAGGTATGTTTATGCCACATGCGTGTAAAATCATTGAGACAGGAATCTCTCAGCCCTCTATAAGGAATAAATGAGAAAGCTGCAGTTGAAAACTAATTGCCAAAAGGATGCCACCTGCCAACTGCAACTGTGGTTTCGGTCAGCAGCGTTTTATTTTTGTATTCTATTTATTTACTTATTTTTAGAGAAAGGGTCTCACCCTGTCACCCAGGCTGGAGTGCAGTGGTGTGATCACAGGCTCACTGCAGCCTCAATCTCCTGGGCTCAAGCCTTCCGAACAGCTAGGACTACAAGCACACACCACCGCACCTAGCTAATTTAAAAATTTTTCATAGAGACACAGTCTATGTTGCCCAGGCTGGTCTCGAATTCATGGGCTGTGATCCTCCAGCCTCAGCCACCCAAACTGCTGGGATTACAGGCTTGAGTCACCATGCCCAGCCCAGCAGTGTTTTGTTTTTTTTTTTTAATAGCATTTTAGGTTTTGGGGTACATGTGAAGAACATGCAAGATTGTTGCATAGGTACACACGTGACAGTGTGATTTCTGCCTTACTCCCCTTCACCTATATGTGACATTTCTCCCCATGCTGTCTCTCCCCAACTCCCCAACCCCCCCTGCTGTCTCTCCCCTATTTCCCCCCAACAGACCCCAGTGTACAGTACTCCCCTCCCTGTGTCCATGTGTTCTCATTGTTCAACACTTGCCTATGAGTGAGAACATGCAGTGTTTTATTTTGCGTTCTTGTGTCAGTTTGCTGAGAATGATGGTTTCCAGGTTCATCCATGTCCCTACAAAGAACACAAACTCATCATTTTTGATGGCTGCATAATATTCCATGGTGTATATGTGCCACATTTTCCCTGTCCAGTCTATCATCGATGGGCATTTGGGTTGGTTCCAGGTCTTTGCTATTGTAAACTGTCCAGCAGTGTTTTAAAGCTACTAACATTATCTGCATGGAATGGGAGAGATTAAAAAGAAGAAGGAAAAAGAAGGAAAAAAAGAAAAAAACTACTAACATTTAAAAATCAAGAGATTTCACCTAAAAATGCAGTTTTTCCAGAAAAATCAGTGGTTATGGAAACCCTGGGTCTATATTCTATAAGGACAACAATGCCTGGGGCTGAGAAGCTGCCTCTTCTCTAGAGCACTCCCTCCAGCTCACCAGTCCCCCACACTGCCATCTAGCCAGTATCTGTCAGTGCTTCCTTCTCAGCCTCTGCATTCAGGCTAGTGATTCCTAACCCAGGAAAAACCTAACAGAGCATCAAAGATTGAGTCTTTGGTCAACTAAGAAACAACTAAGTAGAAGTAAAAGAGAAGAGGCCAGGTAGCTCCCAATTCTTTGGGAGGCTGAGGCGGACAGATCACGAAGTCAGGAGTTCAAGACCAGTCTGGCCAACATAGTGAAATCCCGCCTCAACTAAAAATACACACACATGTGCGTGCACACACACACACACACACAAATTAGCCAAGTGTGGTGGTGTGCACCTGTAATCCCAGCTACTCGGGCGGGTGGCTGAGGCAGGAGAATCATGTGAACCCAGGAGGCGGAGGTTGCAGTGAGCCGAGATCATGCCACTGCACTCCAGCCCAGGCGACAGTGCGAGACTCCGTCTCTAAATAAATAAAATAAAATAGAAGTAAAAGAGAATAGAGGCAGTCAAAGAGCAAAAACCAAAACAATATAGTTCAGCAGAGTACAGAGCAGATGGAAAAGACAACAAGGCCTATTAACAACCTAAAAAGTAACCTCTTTTTTTTATTTTTTAAGAGACTAGGTTTCGACGTGTTGCCCAGGCTGGAGAGCAGTGGCACAATCATAGTTCACTGTAAACTTGAACTCCTGGGCTCAAGTAATCCTCCCACCTCAGCCTCCCACACTGGAAGGAAAGGCGTATGCCACCACATCCAGCTAGTTTTTTTATTTCTTATTTTTTATACAAACGGGGTATTGCTATGTTGCCCAGGATTGTCTTAAACTCCAACCTTGGCTTCTCAAAGTGCTAGGATTATAGGCATGAGCCACCATACCCAGCAAAGAGCAACCTCTTTGAAGAGGCTTCCCGACTCCCTCTCCCTATCTGACTCTGGCTCTCATAACTGTACTTTTCCCCTAAGACACTTACCAGAATTGGTACCTAAAAATTACTTTTCACTATTTGCTTCTTATCTGCTCTCCTTTCAGACTCCAAGGGCCTTACATAAGGAACAGCAGGAACACCAAGCAGTCCAGGGTGGCTATAGGATAATAGAAATGCCTACAACTGTGCTTCCCAGCAAGTAGAACAGAACAGTAGGTAATTGTTCATTCACGAATATACTGGGGCCAAATCTGTGAAATCCAGGCTGGTAAATTTGTATTTAATGGCATAAGCAGAAGGGCACCTCTGAGTTTCTGAGCAGAAGGATGGCAGGCACTGAAGTAAACCTTAGCAAGATTAACCTGGCAATCATATACAAAAACAATTCACACTGCGAAGATGAAAAAGTGATAAATTTGAGACTATTGATGAAACTTGAATCCGCAGGAAGAGGTAAGGTCTGGGAGTGTGAGAGAACTTAGATAACTTTGAGAATCTAGAAGAATGATAGTGGAGAGAGGGAGAGGGGGGGAGAGAGAGAGAGAGAGAGAGAGAGAGAGAGAGAGAGAGAGAGAGAGAGAGAGAGAGAGAGAGAGAGAGAGACAGAGACAGAGAGAGAGAGAGAGAGACAGAGAGATACTTATGTACAATTTTTTTTTTCCTTTTTTTCTGAGATGGAGTCTTGCTCTGTCGTCCAGGCTAGAGTGCAGTGGTGAGATCTTGGCTCACTGCAACCTCCGCCTCCCAGGTTCAAGCAATTCTCCTGCCTCAGCCTCCCAAGTAGTTGGGATTACAGGCACCTGCCACCACACCCAGCTAATTTTTTTTGTATTTATCGTTGAGACAGGGTTTCACCATGTTGGCCAACCTGGTCTTACTCCTGACCTCAGATGATATGCCTGCCTCGGACTCCCAAAGTGCTGAGATTACAGGCGTGAGCTCCTGTGCCTAGCCCTTAATTGCAAATTTATATATGAGGTGCAACTGAGACATTCAGAGGGTTGGACCAGCGCTACAGCTCAGGGCAAGTCAGGTTAGGCAAAAATTTGAGTTATCCTAAGAGATGATTTAGTTGGGAACCAAAAAAACCTCCAAGAGCTAAATTGCACTGGGGTAAGAGAACACGTGGTGGAGAGTTGCATTAGGAAAGTAGGCCAGTACTGGAGAAGCCAAGGGAGGCCAGAGTTCAAGTGTGGGTGCCCAACACTGTCAACCATGGCCAAAGGCCCTTTTTTCTCTCAGAAACACTTCCCTTATATATTTGTGGGTTAGGTTGTTGTGGACTGGACCACCTTGGCCTCTGCTTTCTAGGATAATGCCCACTCCAGGGCTGAGTCTGGAAAAGGCATCTTAGATCAAAGTCCCCAAAACAGTCCTGGCCCACCTCCAGAGTCTGCATCTTGGAACATAGGGTGGAAGAAAGCCAAGCTGAACTGTGGGAATGACAGATCGTTTCCAAGTCAGTTAACTTTAACAAACACATCTTTCCAATTTGTTTCTCAATTTGCTATTTGCTGACAACACTGAAAAAGCAGCAGCAACGATTATGTGTACTGATTTTCTTAGTATTTACTAAATCTCTCCATGAGCTGGTGCAAAGACAACTAATTTTAAGGTATTGAAAAAACAAGCAGAAAAGCAACTCTTCAATGTATAACAAGTATCTACTGAGAATCAGGTCTGTGGCTACAATGTTAGACATCTAAACACTTTCCACTGAAACTATTCTTCTTAAGTCAAGGAAACACTTTCATTCCTTTGCAGGAAACCCGGAAGGCAAATTTTAAGGCTTAAAGAACCCAGTAATTTAAGTTGTCCTTACTTCAAGGAAATAAGGATGTTTCTCCCTTCAAATGGACGCAGCTGCTACCTGGAATGACAGCATGGCCAGGCAGCGGGCTACTCAAGACTCATGAGGCCTAACTTCCTAAAGATGATGGCTACCAGATTTCCTAGGCTGAGCTCAAGGCGCAGTGAGGGGTACTTTCGAAAAGTTAAAACAACTTTTGCAAATATGTTCCCCCATGCCACGTTAAATATCAGCAACACTAGCCTGAAAGTTCCAGACGCCTGTATTGACGCTGGAGTCAAGCAAGAAAGCTGAATAAAATCACACCACGGGCAGACAGACGTGCAGCAAGTGGCAAAGCACCTGTGTGTATTGGTTCCACAAAACATGCCGCACAATTCCTCTACACTGAATCCCTCCGTGTCCCCAAACTGCACCCAACTTTGAAGAAAGGAAAGAAACTGAAGCCAAAAGAATGAAGGTCGTGTGGGGACAAGGCTGAATTGAGAGCCAGAGGCAGAAAACGAGGGTGTTGCTGCAAAGAAGATGCTAGAGGGAGAAAGAAGAGACAGGGAGGCGGGCTGGGGCTTGGGGCTGGCCAAGGTTGGGGTCTCACAGCTGCGCCTCCGAGCGCGACTCGAAACTTCGAAGCCAGCAGTCTCCACTCCCGGCCCTTTTCCCTCTTCCGCGAAAGCCGCTGAAGAGCCTGCCCTTGGCAGCTCGCTCGCTCACTCACCTTGACATGAACCTCCACACTTCTAGCTGTCCCATCGCCAAACACTCCGGAGCTAAAGCAGCAAAACGAGAAGCACCGGGACACTCCCACCGCCTCACGTGAGCCCCGCCCACCGCCGTCCTGCGCCGCCGCGCACTGATGACAAGTCCTCCACGAGGCCAGAGCGGCCTACAGCGGCCTTCTCCGCTACGCGACGCTGAGGGGCGGGGCAAGAACGACGCCAGGAGGAAATAGTTGAGGGCGGGGAAGGGAGATGGCACTGGGGCGTGGCCTGAGATCGGAGACTGGGCCCGAGAGAAGGCGAAGAGCGAGCTGAGCCGGGGCGGGGAGAGGGAGAAGAGAGCGGACCAGGGCGGATTCGCAGGAAAGGAGATTGCCCTCTAGAGGCTGTCTTAGCCCAAAGCCCGAGCTGTTGTCTAGGCTTGACCTGCCAATTTGACCAGCAGGGACTGATGTGAAAGACTTTTCTGGAATTTTAGTAATTTTTAACTAAAAATGTAAACTTAGTATTCTTTGAGAATCAAGTAGAGTAATTACGCTTGATAAAGGACATCGGTGTAGTTTATTTATTCCTAACCCAATATAGCAGAACTCTTTTAACATTAGGATTGAGACATTTTCAGTTTTCTTGGGAAAAGTTGTAAGTCTCCCACTCTTCCTCACAGACAGACAAGAGTTGTCTAATTAAGAGATAATAGATATGTCTTCCCAACTAAAGTAAAAGTTACTGTTATCGGTGAAAGCATGATTACATTCAGAAGGTAGCTTACTCTTAAATGAAACCAACATATAACTCAACCACTAGGATCCCCTGTTAAATTGAAGAAAGCGTTCCTCTGCTTCCAGACCCACCCAGATGTCCAGCAGAAAACATTTCATCGCCACTAAAGTATTGACACATTTATCAGAAAGAAGAAACCCGGTGACAAATTTCAGAGAGGACACATGAAAGACGTTTACTTAGTACCATGATATTTAAAGAGATACACTATTGAGACTTTGATCAAAAATTACTTTGCTAACCTAGGTCAAATGTAATAACCAAATGCCCACTAAGAAGAGGACAGACAACAAACATCACTGAAGGAACTCCTTACCTGCAATTTGGTTTTTAATGGCCTACAGGACATCACCATCTGACATCATCATCATGTTTCATTCACTGTGCAGAGCAATGAACCAGTCATCTGACCTAGCATGGTTTACTGGAAAAAGCATGGACTTACCTGTCAGACAGACTGAGATTCAAATCTTCCTTGTCACCATAGCGTCACATGTGTGAAACCTGAGTCTCACAAGGCCCCATCATTAGAAGGGCGCTGTGCTTGTTTTAATGCTGTGCTATTAATAATTTTTGAACAAGGAACCACAAATTTTCATTTTACAGTAGGCCTGCAAATTATGAAAATCAGTCCTACCCCTAGCACACGAATAGTTTAATGACCTTGAGCAAATTATATAGCTTTTCAGAATCTCCATTTTCTCATCTAAAAATGGGTGTGTTGATGACTAAAGACTAGAGGTGTTTGTGAAGATCCATTAAAATACAGATGGAAAGTCTGGGCACAGTGGCTCACGCCTGTAATCCCAGCACTTGGGGAGGCCGAGGTGGGCAGATCATGAGGTCAAGAGATCGAGACCATCCTGGCCAACATGGTGAAACCCCATTTCTACTAAAAACACAAAAATTAGCTAGGCGTGGTGGCATGTGCCTGTAATTCCAGCTAGTCAGGAGGCTGAGGCAGGAGAATCGCTTGAACATGGGAGGTGGAAGTTGCAGTGAGCCGAGATCACATTGCCACTGAACTCCAGCCTGGCAACAGAGCAAGACTCTATCCAAAAAAATAAAATATAAAAAAAAAAACCTCATTAGAGAAATGCAAATCAAAACTACATTGAGATACCATCTCATGCCAGTTAAATGGCAATCATTAAAAAATCTGGAGACAACAGATGCTGGAGAGGATGTGGAGAAATAGGAACACTTTTACACTGTTGGGGGGAGTGTAAATTAGTTCAACCATTGTGGAAGACAGTGTGGCGAGTCCTCAAGGACCTAGAAATAGAAATTCCATTTGACCCAGCAATCCCATTACTGGGTATATATCCAAAGGATTATAAATCGTTCTACTATAAGGACACATGCACACGAATGTTCATTGCAGCACAGTTTACAATAGCAAAGACCTGGAACCAGCCCAAATGCCCATCGATGATAGACTGGACAGGGAAAATGTGGCACATATACACCATGGAATATTATGCAGCCATCAAAAATGATGAGTTCGTGTCCTTTGTAGGGACATGGATGAACCTGGAAACCATCATTCTCAGCAAACTGACACAAGAACAGAAAATCAAACACCGAATGTTCTCACTCATAGGTGGGTGTTGAACAATGAGAACACATGGACACAGGGAGAGGAGCACCACACACTGGGGTCTGTTGGGGGGAAATAGGGAAGGGACAGCGGGGGGTGGGGAGTTGGGGAGAGACAGCATGGGGAGAAATGTCACATATAGGTGAAGGGGAGGAAGGCAGCAAATCACACTGCCATGTGTGTACCTATGCAGCAATCTTGCATGTTCTTCACATGCACCCCAAAACCTAAAATGCAATTTAAAAAAAAAACCCAGATGGAAATATGTGCATAAATTACTTAGGGACTTTTAGGTATTCAAGATCTGTCAGTTGTGCCACACCTTCCACCAAACTGTCCTTCCTATTCCTAAATTCTCTATTTCTTCCAATGATGCTATCGATCTTCTGGCTTCCAGCTCTAGAAACCATAGTCCTTTAAAAAAATTATCTTAACATTCTATTTCGAAGATTTTTCAAACATATAGCAAAGTTATAAAAATTTAAAGTAAACACCTATGTGCTCACCACACAGATTCTACCTAGATTTACATTTTATCTTGCTTTATTCCTTATCCCAAATATCTTATTTTTTAATGCATTTCAAAGTTAATTACAGGCATTGTTTTACTTCTCCCAAAATATGGCATGTGTCTTATTATCCAGAGTTAAATATTTGTTTACATATTTTTCCTTTTGAGACAAAATTTATATTCTGTGAAATGCTCAAATCTTAAGTGTACATTCACTGAGTTTGACAAATGTATACACTTGTGCAACCAAAACTCCTGAGATATAAACCATTGTCATCACCCCAGAAAGCTTCCTCTCACGATTTTCCAGTCATTCTCTGCCTATCACTGCTTTCCCCACCCCAACCCCACCCCAGAGGCAACCACTGTTCTATTTTGAAAACCATTGTTGTTTGTTTTGAGGCTGGGTCTTACTCTATCACCCAGGCTAGAGTACAGTGCCACACTCACAGCTGACTGCAGCCTCAGCCTCCCTGGGCTCAAGCAATCCTCCCGCTCAGCCTCCTGAGTAGATGGGACTTCAGGCACATGCCACCACACCCAGCTAATTTTTGTATTTTTTTCGGAGAGATAGGGTCTTGCCATGTTACCCAGGCTGGCCTCCAACTCCTGGGCTCAAGAGATCTGCCCACCTTGACCTCCCAAAGTGCTGAGATTACAGGTGTTAGACACTGCATCCAGTCTTATTTTTTCTCGATTACTTTTGCATTTTCTAAAAATTCACATAAAATGGAATCATACAGTGTGCACTTTTTGTGTATAGTGTTTTTCACTTAGCAAAATCTCCATATCGTGTGTATCAGTAGTTTGCTCTATTTTATTATTAATACTTTATTATATGAATACACCACAGTTTATTGATCCATGCTCCTCTTGATAGATTCCTGGGCTGTTGCCAGTTGGGGCTACTATGAATAAAGCTGCTGTAAACATTCTTGTGTAAATCTTTTGCAGACATATTTTTCCTTTTCTCTTGGGTAAATATCTATATGTAGAATGTCTTGTTTATAGGATAGGTCAATGTTTGGTTTTATATGAAACAACCAGACCCTTTTCAAGTGTTTGTATCATTTTGGACAAGAATTCTGGTGGCAGACAATCCACAGAATTGGGAAAAATGTTTACAAATGACATATTTGATAAAAAGCTATCTAGAATATATAAAGAACTATCACCATTTAAATAACAGAATTTTTAAATGGATAACAAATTTGAATATACTATACAGCTCTCCAAAAAAGACATATGAATGGTCAATCATCATTGAAAAGATGCTCAACATGATTAGCCAGCAGGGAAATGCACACCAAAACCACAATGACTTCACACCCACTGTAATTTTTTAAAAAATCAAGTGTTAGGAGAATTTGGAATCCTCAGACACCACTGGTGGGAATGTACAATGGTGCAGCTACCTTGGAAAAACATCTGGCAGTTCCACAAATGGTTAAACAGAGTGACCATATGACCCAACAATTCCATACCTAGGTATAATACCCAAAATAAATGAAAACATAGTCCTCACAAAAACTTGCACATAATGTTTATGGCAGCATTATTCATAATTGCCAAAAAGTAGAAATAACCCAAATGTCCATCAACTGATAAGTAGGTAAAAACAAAAGTTACATATCTATACAATGAAGTATTATTTGGCAAGAAACAGAAATGAAGTGCTGATACATCAAGATACAACATGAGCAAACATGGAAAACACCATGCTAAATGAAAGAAGCCCGTCACAATAGACCACATATTATATAATACCATTTGCATGAGTGTCTAAAATAAGCAAATGTGTACAGATAGAAAGTAGACTAGAGGTTCCCTAAGGTTTGAAAGGAGGTAGGAGAATTGGAGAGTGACAGCTAAGGGGTACAGGGTTTTCTGGTGGAGTAATGAAAATATTCTAAAATGAATAGTGGTGATGATTGGGCTACACTAAAATGAAAATATTGTAAAATGGATAGTGGTGATGTTGACTGAATCATATACTTTATATGGGTGAATTGTGTGGCATATAAATTATATCTTAATTTTTAAATAAAGAATTCTGGTTGCTTCATATCCTCAGCCACATTTTGTATTGCCAGTCTTTTTCATTTTAGTCATGCTGGTGTGTATGTAGTGTTATCTCTTTGTGGTTTTGATTTTAATTTTCCTGATGTCTAATGATGTTGAGCACTTTTTCATATGCTCATTATCTTCTTTTAATTTTCTTGCCCATTTTTAAATTGGGTTATCTTTCCATTCGTATTTGATTTTATCTTTTTTATTATTGTTCAATTATCTATCTCTGTTACAAATTATCCCTACAATTTAGCAGCTTAAAGAAACCAACATTTATTGTTTCTCAGAGATTGCAAGGCTCAGGAATCAGGGAGAGACTTAGCCAGGTGGTTCTGGCTCAAGGTTGCTCATGAGGCTGCAAAGCGTTGGCTGGGATTGCAGTCATCTGCATGCTCAGCTTCCAAACTCATGTGGTTGTTGGCGGGTTACAGGTGCTTTCACATGGGTCTCTCCATGGGGCTCTCACAGTGTAGCAGCTGGCTTCCTCTGGAGAGAGAGAGCCCAGAGAAACAGCCACCAAGACAGAAGCCACAATATCTTATATCCATCACTACTGCTTATTTTATTGGTCATGAGGGCAACCCCAGTACAGTATAGAAGATTTTATAAGAGTTTGCATGTTCAGATGCAAGGATCCTTTCCGGCTGTTTGGAGGCTGGCTGTCATACTTGATTTTTTTTCTTTCCTCATTGCCCGTCGGTCATCAAGGCATACCACTTATTTCTTTGAAAGATCTCTCAGATTTGTTCTAACCTCTCAGCATCTCCACTGCCACCATACTAGTACCCACTTGTAACTCATTCCAGATTTAACATCTCTCTTCTCCCTCAACCATCACACCCTTCAATTCATTCTGCATTTTACTGAAAATGAATTTTCCTGAGATACAACTTTTGATGGATTAAAATACAACTTTTGATGTGCTAAATAATCTCACAATTGTCTACAGCTGTCTTGTCCAAAACTAGACACAGGTGACTACTGTGCACTTAAAATGTGGCTGGTATAACTCGGGAACTCAATTTTTAAAAATTTACATTTAAAAACTAAGGCAATGGTAAAAATTTTATATTGATTACATGTTATAATAACAGTATTTTGGATGTATTGGGTTAGAGAAAATATGTTATTTAAATTAAGTTTCCCTGTGTCTTTTTACTTTTTCAATGGTGCTACTAGAAAATATTAAATTACAGCCAGGCATGGTGGCTCACACCTGTAATCTCAGCACTTTGGGAGGCCAAGGTAGGTGAATCACCTGAGGTCAGGAGCACGAGACCAACCTGGCCAACATGGTGAAACCCCGTCTCTACTAAAAATACAAAAATTAACCAGGTATGGTGGTGCGCACCTGTAGTCCCAGCAGCAGTCTGTTCCTCCTAGGGCTGAGGCAAGAGAAACGCTTAAACCTGGGAGGCAGAGGTTGCAGTGAGCTGAGCTCGTGATATTGCACTCTGGCCTGGGTGACAAGAGGGAAACTTCATCTCAAAAAAAAAAAAAAAAAAAAAAAAAAAAAATTACATATGCGGCTCACATTGTATCTGTATCAAACAACAGTGGTCTATAACATTCCCTTCAAACTGACTGACTTTTGAGGCAACAGAAACAAGGCTTCACCTTAGCTATTCAACCTTATTTACCATTTACCTGCTCTTATTCCTGTCACATGCATCTCCCCTGGATGTCTCTGAGTATATAATGTTGATTTTCTGCCACTGCTCCTCAGCTCATGCAATTCCTTATACCAGGAAAGCCATTCTTCTTTTATCCTCCTCTAAAATTTATTCAGCCTAAAGGCTCAAGTCTTATCTCTCTATAGTAATATTTTACTGTAACCTCTACTGCGCTCTCCTATCTGAATTTCAATTACATTTCTAATTCATTCTTCATTACTTCTCTCTCTCTCTCTTTCTCTCTCTCTCTCTCTCCCTCTGCCTCTCTTGAGATGAAGTCTCACTATGTTGCCCATGCTGGACTCGAATTCCTGAGCTCAAGTGATCCTTGCATTTCAGCCTTCCCAATAGCTGGTGATACAGGCACACACACTGGGCCTGGCTTATGACTTACTTTTTACATAATTTGTTGTCATAATTGAATGCTAATTTCCTCTCTCAAACAAATTGCACATTCCTTGAGGACAGGAACTGTATCTTATATTTTGTCTGAATCTTTCAAAATCCTAGTGCTGGGACATGGTAAGAGGACTTACAAATTTGATATACTAATTATATGAAGGAAATTTTGTATACAAATAACTTTGTTATATTCTAACCAGTGTAAACCTGGCATTAATGTGGAAAAAATAAGGTTGTAACATTTATTTGTTAAAATGCAAGTACTACTTGATGTAAGTACCGATAACATGAAAGATTATCCAGGAGCCAGCACAAGGACTGAATGATAGGAAAGTGATTCCCTCCTACTTTAATTTCTTGGAAATCAACGATTGGCAATCAATGAAGGCTCTGGAGAACCTGCCAAAAAGCCATTCTTGTTGCACTGAGGCCCCATAGCACACCCAGCCCTGTACCATCCCCCTCTCCCTGAAGCTCTACCACCAATCAAGTATGTCTGTGAATGCCAGGAATGAAATGCAAGATGCTTATTTTCATTGTCCCAATAGCCCACTTCTGGAAGGATCTCTGAGATCCTGCCTTTTCCTGACTCTAACCAGCTGTGCTACCTAGTCGACTCTACCTTGCCTCCTCACTCATAGGGTGAGTAGGAAACCTCAGGACTAAACCCTCTACCCCTTTCATGCCTCTTGGAAATATGCTAAAACCTACTTGTTTTCCTTTTCTTTGCATTTGTGATTTTTCCAAAAATTTACAAAGTGGTCCTTTGAATGAAGGGTGTGTTCCATGCCAGTGGTTCTTGCCAAGCCAGAGTAAGGTTCTCTGACATGCAATGAGCTCATTGGTCCCCACCCTAAGGCTGTGAGCAAGGTAGTCTCAGAGTACCCCTTTGGCCAAGGTCAACTGCAGGACTCATGAATGCACAGAATGTAGACAACCTGCAAGAAGTCCTGGTGTCTTCCCAACAAGGAGACCTGGGTCATACAACTAAAGGCCAAGAAGTAGGGCATTGCCCAACTACTACAGACAAGAACTGGGGAAAATAGAACTTGATTCAGTGACTCCAGACAGCAGTGTTCATTTCAATTTATCAATCCCAAAAGGGTGGTGTGGGATACTGTGAGGGCTGTGACCCAGTAGCACTTAAGGAATTACCATTTCCTACTTTGCATTATGGGCATGAATGACTAGCCTTATGGATCCCAAGGTTTTTAGAATACCTGCAGTTAAGTAATAAAATCCTCTGGATCCTCTCCCTTCCTTTTTGCTTGGTACCCAAAGCAAGTTAAATGAGCCATTTTGCAAGGCTAGTATTCATCAAATAAGCATCAGTATGGCTATGTGATGGTTAAGACATTGAAATACTTCTAAAGTGATTGTAAATAGCTACTGCTCACTGCCAGGCAACTCATTACCTTGGGCCCAAAGGATCCCCAAGACGGTACTGCTGAAGAAACCAACCTGGCACCTGCCAGGTGACTGGCCATAGCTGACTACACTAGACCCCATCACATGTCTTCATAGTGAGCCCAGATCCTTTTGGAGATGGCACTCCTTGAGAGAGTGCTTGCATACCAGAAGGCCTATGCATGGTGTCCATCAGGCTGTTCTTCCCAGGGCTCAGACTACCTGCTGCAGGCTGACACACACAGACTTACCTCCAGGGCACTTCAGTGTACCGTAGCTCTTCAGCATTTTAAATATTACTCTTGCCTTTTTGTATGCTTGTGCTAATCATTTTGTGCAACCCAAAGAACAGGACTGGACCACGTGCATTATGATGGAATTGTTGAAAGGATCACATAGACAAAACTGGGAACTGAAAATCTTTGGAAGAGGATCCACATCTGAGCCCCTTTCTTCTCTATCTCCTTCTCTTGTTGGCTGTGTGGAACCTCATGCAAACTTGTGGAATGTCTGCTTCTATTTGGTGCTTTGTTTAATCATGGAGGGGCTATTACGATCCAGGTGCTGTGTTAGTGTTAGGTTCCAGGGGTTACATGGAGCCATGGAAGCACATAGTAGGGCCACATGTTATAGTGTAGGAATCAGAGAAAGCTTCCCAGGAAAGGCAACTGTTTTAGATAGAGAAACTCTGCACAGATGGAGCATAATAGGTGACTCCAGCATTCTGACAGTGGCACAATAGAGGTAGGGAGCGATCAGGTCTCTAGGGACTAGGAAGCCTCCTTAAGGGTATTTAAGCAGAAATATGACATAATCAGATTTGACTTCTATCAGTATCACTCTGAAGTGTGGCCAGTGGATCAGAGGAAACTAATCTCCCTATACATTTTCTGTATCTTCATGCTAACTTGACTTGCAAGAGATTTTGATTTGCCTTGGCTTGTCTGATTCCAACTCTACTTCACGATATCATCTCATAATATTGCTTTTAAATAGATATTTTTAACATTCCTATTTTGTTTTTATCGCACTTGCTAATTGATTAATCTGTTTCTTATTTTCTGAACTCAGCAGAGCAATCTGATGAGCCTGGTGTAACTTTTTTGAGCTGTGAATGGACCAACTTGGATTAAGAGGCCATAGCGTTTAATCAGTCATTTGCATACTGGGAATGTTCATGGGTTCCAACATTATATGAGTCTGGCAGGAAATTATGGCTTATTTCTCAGATCATCAACTAGTAGTATCCATGCTCAGAGTATTGATTCAAATAGCAGCTGATAAGGATAGGAGTATCGATAAAATTGGAAAAATTTTAAATAAAGATAGTTCTATTAGACAAAAAAAAGTCTGTATATATGATGTGCAGAAACATTCTAGAGAAATGCACACCCAAAACATTAACAGTGGTTATCCTTGGGTGGTGGTGGAAATATGAGTGACTCACTTCTTCTCTATAATTATTTACACTGCCTATTGTTTCACTTAAGAACAGATAGTTGTTTTGTGACAAAAATAAAAGTGATTTTTAAGGAAATCAGGGAGCATTACACATATCTGCCCCATTTTTCCTTATGGCTAATTCCCAAAATACCTTTTGGACAAGTTTCGTCTTTACTACATGCACTTGGTTTCTAGTGAGTTGCCACTAGGTGGTGAATATACCACATCAAACAAGATTGAAAGGCTTCCATTTTTTAAATAAGCTAATCCCTCCAAATGAAATTTCTTAGAAAAAAAAGTCTTAATACATTTTTCAACTTTGAGATATGGCATACCAAATTATGTCTCTAATAATTAGAATAAAAATACATACATAACACATTCACAACATAACACTGACATTATAAAGACTTTGTACTGTATTTTCCAAGAACACAAGGCTTTGTGCACAGAAATACTACAATGGCCATTTGTAGATTTAACATAATTTGTATATTTCTTTTTTTTTTTTTTTTTTTTTTTTTTGAGACGGAGTTTCGCTCGTTACCCAGGCTGGAGTGCAATGGCGCGATCTCGGCTCACCGCAACCTCCGCCTCCTGGGTTCAGGCAATTCTCCTGCCTCAGCCTCCTGAGTAGCTGGGATTACAGGCACGCGCCACCATGCCCAGCTAATTTTTTTTTGTATTAGTAGAGACGGGGTTTCACCATGTTGACCAGGATGGTCTCGATCTCTTGACCTCGTGATCCACCCGCCTCGGCCTCCCAAAGTGCTGGGATTACAGGCTTGAGCCACCGCGCCCGGCCAATTTGTATATTTCTAATATACAATGTCAAATTATCTTTATTATTGAAAAATATTCATTTTATGTAGATACAGTCTTGAGGACCTCACTTTAGAAATAAATATTTATATTTAGCATTAAACATTCCCAAATGAGTAAATGAATAAAATGATCTGTCCTACAGGTAAGTTGGTTTACAAATTCTATAATGTTCTGTGAAACTAGTATCACCCAATACCAAAATCAGGCACGATCACAACAAAAAAATAAAACTAAAGGCCAATATCCCTGTAGTATATGTTGAACATACATGCAAAAATCCTGAACAAAATACTAGGAAACCCAACTGAACAGCACATAAAAAGGATAATTCATCATGATCAAGTGGACTTCATTTTGGGGATGCAAGGATGGTTCAACATTCTCAAACGAATAAATGTGATTAACCACATCAACAGAATTAAAAAGAAAAACCATTTGGTCATCTCAACAGATGCGGAAAAAGCATTTGACAAAAGCCAACATCCCTTTATGATAAAAACTCTCAACAAACTAGATACCTCAAAATAATAAAAGCCGTATATGACAAACCCACAGCCAACTCATACTGAATGAGGAAAAGTAGAAAGCATTCCCCCTGAGACCTAGAACAAGACAAGGAATTCTCACCACTGCTATTCAACATAGAACTGGAATTACTAGCTAGAGCCATCAGGCAAGAGAAAAAAATAAAAGGCATCCAAACAAATGACCTCTTTTCATTGATGACATAATCTTATACCTAGACAATCCTAAAGACTCCTCCAAAAAGACTCATAGACTTGATCAACAACTTCAGTAAAGTTTTAGGAAACAAAATCAACGTACAAAAAGTAGTAGGATTTTCAGACACCAAATATTTTCAAGCTGAGAAACAAGGCAAGAACTAAATCCCATTTATAATAGCCAAAAAAAGAAAAAAAACAGAATACTAGAATATATTTAACTAATGAGGTGAAAGATATCTACAAGGAAAACTACAAAACACTGGTGAAAGAAATTACGCATAACACAAACAGAGGAAAAAATATCCTGTGCTCATGGATTGAAAGACTCAATGTTGTTAAAATTACCTGTGCAAAGCAATCTTCAGATACAACACAATACCTGTCAAATTACCAATGTCATTCTTCACAGGATTGGAAAATAATCATCCTAAAGTTGACATGAAACCAAAAAAGAGCCCAAATAACCAAAACAATCCTAAGCAAGAAAAACAAATCAAAGGCGTGGCATTACATGACTTCAAATTATACTATAAGGCTATAGTAACTAAAACAGCATGGTACTGGTGCAAAAAAAGACAGATTAATGGAACAGAATAGAGAACCCAGAAATAAAGCCACATACCTACAAACAACTGATTTTTGACAAAGTTGACAAAAACAAACCATGGGAAAAGGGCACCCTATTTAATAAATGGTGCTAGGAAAATTATCTAGTCATATGCAGAAGAATGAAACTGGACCCTATCTGTCACCATATACAAAAATTAACTCAAGCTGGATTAAAGACCTAAATGTAAGACCTGAAACTATAAAAGTTCCAGGAGAAAACCTAAGAAAAATTCTTTTGAACATTGACATAGGCAAAGAATGTATAAGACCCCAAAAGCAAATGCAATGAAAATAAAAAAATACAAATGAAACTTAAACTCAAAAGCTTCTGCTCAGTAAAAGAAATAATCAGCAGAACAAACTGACAGCCTACAGTATTACCTAAATAATGAAGTACCTTATGTTACAGAAGGACATTGTTTAACAAATTAAAAGACAGTATAATCACCATATGAGAGATCTATTTCTTGTCTCCTCTTGCCTTTTCAGTCTCTTGTAAAAGATATTTGCAAATTATGCCTCTGACAAAGCGCTAGTATCCAGAATCTACAAGGAACTCAAATCAACAAGAAGAAAACCAAAAATCCCATTAAAAAGTCGACAAATCAGGAGTTTGGGGCTACAGTGCGCTATGATCATACCACTGCACTCCAGCCTGGGTGACATAGCAGGGACGTCTCTTAACCAAAACAAACAAACAAACAAACAAAGGTGGTTGGTAAAGGACACAAACAGACATTTCTCAAAAGAAGACAAACAAGAGGCCAACAAACACATGAAAAAATCTCAACATCACCAATTTTCAGAGATATGCAAATTAAAACTACAATGAGATATCATCTTACACCAGTAAGAATAGCTATTATTAAAAAATTATAAAACAACAGATGATAGCATGGATGTGGAGAAAAGGAAGCCCTTATACACCATTAGTGGGAATGTAAATTAGCACAACATCTATGGAAAATAGTATGGAGATCTCTCAAGGAACTAAAAGTAGAACTACCATTTAACCCAGCCATTCCACTACTGGGCATCTACCTAAAGGGAAAGAAATCATTATACTAAAAAGCCACCTACACTTGTATGTTTATCATGGCACTATTCACAATTGTAAAGTCATGGAATCAACCTAAGTGTCCATCAATGGATGAATGGATTCTTTTTCAATGTGGTATATATACACCATGGAATACTATGTAGCCATTAAAAAGAATAAAATAATGTCCTTTGCAGCAACATGGATGGAGCTGGAGGCCATTATCCTAAGTGAAATTATTCAGAAACAGAAAATCAAATACCATATGTTCTCACTTATAGGTAGGAACTACACCATGAATATATATGCACATAAAGATGAAAATAATAGACACTGGAGACTCCAAAAAGGGGGAGGTTGATACAGGCATGAGGGCTAAAAAAATTTATCTATTAGGTACCATGTTCACTGTTTGCGTGACAGGTATGCTAGAAGCCCAAACCTTACCATTATGTAATATATCCATGTAACATATCTGCACGTGTACCCCTGAATCTAAAATAAGTAAATAAACCTTTTAAAAGGGAAAAAATAACCTAATTTTATGATGTTAGCAAGTCTCAGGGAAGTATAATCAAAAAGATCTTCAATAATAATTATGGCCATTAAGCTCCACTGGGTTTCCCTATAATTATTTGTGTATATACATAGCAATAATAATTTGTAAGTGGCATAAAATTTTTTTACAGTATGTTACAGTATGCATATACTTCCCTCTGATGGACCCATGTTCCTCAATATTTGATATTTCTTCCAGGAAGGGGAAAATAAAAGCAAGTGAGTGTTGAAATGGTTTGTTTTCCCACTCATGGGAGAACATCGAATCCTCATTTATATTGTCCTGGGATTTGGGTGGCTGAGGCTTTCTACTGTTCTAAATACTATATTCTCTTTTCCTATGGCAGATAAAGAAGGAGGTAAGGAAAAAGATAATAGTAAATATTGATATTCTGTTTTCTGATATTCAGCTACTAGGTTCAGAAACCCTCCTTTGAAACTCTTGCCTCAAATTAAAAAACTCTTGCCTCCTAAATTAAAAAAGAAAAATGATTCGTCCCACAATACTAGTGGTAAAATTAATTTAAATTTGTATAATTTCTGCCTACATTTAGAAGCAAGAAACTCAGAGCACAAAGAGTGTGGAAGGCAAGAGACCAATGTTTGATATGTGTTTTTCAGATTCAAAGTCGATGATGTAGGAAATAATTTGCAGCTGATGGAAGATTTATGATAAATGGTAACATCAAAGCTTTTTTCCCCCAAGTTTTACATTTTGACTTCAACAACGAAAACAAGTTAGAGACAGCTGCTGCTATACTCCAATCTCCTAGACTCTGGAGTATGTTGAAGTCAAAAACTCTGTACTCATCCATAGGTAAGACTATCTAAATGGATGGAGAATGGGAGACCAGAGATGCAGTGAAGTAAGTGGTGACAAGCTTCCTTTTCCTCGTCTTGGCATCAAGCAGTGGTCTCCAACTTCCATTTAACTCCTTGATCCTCAGAGAAGTAACTAATAACTGCATTTGTTGCTATTTCCAAGATAAAATTTAACCATGTATGTCAAGATATATGTGGTTAACCCTTGAACGTGGATTTGAACTGCGTTGGTCCACTCACAAGTGGAGTTTTTGCAAACAAACACAGATCAAAAATACAATATTTATGGGATGTGAAACACGCCTACAAGGAGGGCAGAGTTTTTGTAGACATGGGTTCTGCTGGGCCAGCTGCTGGGCTTGAGTATGCTCAGATTTTGGTATCC
Organism: Aotus nancymaae; assembly: GCF_030222135.1. Classification (NCBI taxonomy): domain Eukaryota; kingdom Metazoa; phylum Chordata; class Mammalia; order Primates; family Aotidae; genus Aotus; species Aotus nancymaae. The sequence continues at coordinate 42,828,407 of NW_026988419.1, read as the reverse complement.
ATTGGTGGGAGGAGTATTGGAGATCCCGGAACCAAGTACCCTGTGGATATGAAGGAACAACTGTATTTAACCTTTCTTCATGACCTTGTGGAAAGAGTAAAATAAGGAAAAACTGTGTACGATGGGGGAGTAGGGGAAACGTTATGAAGAAAGAAACTATGTGAACTAAGTTCAAAAATAACATAAAGGAAGTGTGTGTTTTTTCTGATTTTCCAGTGTTTTATTTCAATTTATAACAGTTCATTTGTGCAAACTCTAGATTAATCACAATAAGCAAACATTTCCCTGTTGGCACATTCTATTACAAGACTTGTGAAAAGCATTTGGGATCAAATATGTATGAAGCGATTTGAAAGTTAAAATTCTTTTTAAGTTGTAAGGTATTAGGAGTAAAAGTACAATCCCATGTTCCCAAATATATTTTAAATGTCTCTACAGTATCACCTAAATGACACACCTTATATCACAGATGGAAATTATTTAACAATTAATAAGACACTATAATCAGCATATGAGAAATCTACTTCTTGTCTCCTCTTGCCTTTCCAGTTTCTTGTTGGCCTAAGTTTTCATCAGAATGATTTGGTAATATGAGGTGTGGAGGAGATAGAATGGGTGCAGTTTAGGAAAAGAATTTGATTCTGTTTATTGTATATTTTAAAGAAGGTTCTTAAAGCTCAATTTTTAATGCTTAAGAAATTAAATGATTTTTAAATGCACTATTCCCTATGAAATGAATTACATACTCACACTTGCCACAAAATATCAAAAGATAGACTGCCAAAATGTTTACAGTTCCAAAAATAAAACTAGGCAAGCTTATTCCAAAGCAAAATACACAAAACGGAGCAAGTAATCAGGATGTAAATATTCAACATAGCAAAGTATGCAATAAAATGATTTTACAAACTAAAATGTATCAGCGAGGATCCAAGAATACATTGATTTTAGAGTGGACTGTGGAAAAATAAAGCAAACAAGAAAATATCCAGAGAAGTTTAAGAATAGGAGGAAATGAGTCATTGATAATATGCTTGCTCCAGAGGATAACCTTTGTACCAAACAGCAGAGAACTGGACATCTAATCAGCAGAGGTTGCCTTTGGCAGTTTATGAAGGAATGTCCAGAGGGAGCACTGGGAAAAGCAGTCCAATAATCCTTCCTTGAATTTTTTACTCTTCAATTTCAGCCTTTAATTCCCTTGAGATCAGGGAATTCAAATCCTAAGGACCCATAAACTTCAAGAATTTTGCATTTACTATATTTAACATCTGGGAATTTAGTAAACAATACTTCTATGGAAAGGTAAGTGAAAAAAAATTTCCATTTTATGAAGTTTGACATAGATGGAGCATGTGTGTATGTGTACATGTGTGTGTGTGTACAGAGTATGATAAAATAAAGATAAAAGCTCAAGGCCCAACAAAAGCTTTTAGAGAGATGCCTATATTCTCATGCCTTCATGACTATAAGTATATCTGCTATGACTTACACTAGAAATTTGCTGTTTGCTTTTGATATCTCAGCTGCTTGTAGCCCTCAGGACCACATTGTACTCCCCCTAGTTTATATAGGTTAGTAACCTTGCACTGTACCTTAAAAAAACTCAGAGTTTTAAATGTTCTATCACAAATATTAAGGATTCCTTTCCTAAATCACAAATGTGCTTTGCTTTCATGAGAGTTATTCAGTATTATCTAAGGCAGGTATAAATGATTTATATCAGTTAATGATTTAAAAGGAACACAAAAATAAGGTTATGCAACATGGAGTTAGGAACCTTTTACAACTATATCAGTTCATCTGGCCCTTGGTGTGAGCCAACCACGTTTTTAAACTATATAGTCAAGTCATTTTTACATAAGCCTAACAGAAGAGATATAGGTGACAAGTGCTACAAAACTATTTTATTTTATTTTATTTTTTCGAGACAGGGTCTCACTCTGTCATCCAGGCTGGAGTGCAGTGGCACAATCTTGGCTAACTGCAACTTTTGCCTCCTGGGTTCAAGCAGTACTCCCACCTCAGCCTCCCAAGTAGCTGGGACTACAGGCATGCAACACCACGCCCGGCTGATTTTTGTATTTTTTGTAGAGACTGGGTTTTACCATGTTGGCCAGGCTGATCTTGAGCTCCTGACTTCAAGGGATCCACCTGCATCGGCCTCCCAAAGTGCTGGGGTTACAGGTGTGAGCTACCACGCTTGGCCTGCAAAACTTATTTTAGTCCAGTGAACTATGGTCAATACCAATTCAAGTTTCCAGTAGCTGATTTCAAGTTATGAGGTGGAGCAATAGCAAGCACATAGCACTGATCTGTGTGACAATTGGTAACTTCAATGCTAGTTTGATGTGATTGACAAGATTGAGATGATTGAGGAAAGGATATGACTGAATCCAGAAAGGCTGAGAGTTGCCTACTGACATCGCTACCATTCATCCTTCCTTATTCTAGAGGCCTTGGCTAATGTGTCATTAAAAACATATTTCAAAGGAATATTTAATAACAATGAAATGCTCAGATATAGTGATTACACAACAGTTTACAAAACAATATGTTTAGTAATATTTGCAAAAACAATACACAGAGAAGACCGGAAAGTTATACCCAAAAAATGTTAGTGCATAGAGTAGTGCAGTTATAGTGCATAGAGTAGGTTTCGCTTCCTGCTTTATACTTTTTAACACTTTTCAGTTTCCACAAGTTTTTATTCATAACACATTACTCTTTTATTTATTTATTTTACTTTAAGTTCCGGGATGCATGTGCAGAACATGCAGGTTTGTTACATAGATATATGTGTGCCGTGGTGGTTTGCTGCACCTGTCAACCTGTCACCTAGGTTTTAAGCCCCACATGCATTAGCTATTTGTCCTGATGCTCTCCCTCCTCTCAAGCCCCCTCCACAGGCCCCAGTGTGTGTTGTTTCCTTCCCTGTGTCCATGTGATCTCACTGTTCAACTCCCACTTATGAATGAGAACATGAGGTGTTTGGTTTTCTGTTCCTGTGTTATTTTGCTGAGGATGATGGCTTCCAGCTTCATCCATGTCCCTGCAAAGGACATGAACTCATTCCTTTTTATGGCTGTATAGTATTCCATGGTGCATATGTACCACATTTACTTTATCCAGTCTGTCATTGATGGACACTTGGGTTGGTTCCATGTCTTTGCTATTGTGAATAGTACAATACATTATTTTTATAAACACAAGTCACTTGAAAAGAGTAAATAAATTTTATCTCTGATAAAATATTAAAAATATTTTGAAAAGTGAATTCGAGCAGGAAATTACCCTATTGTTATTAAAATGCTATGCCATTGTCACAGTAATCCAAAGAAGGATGAATGAAACGAAATAGAGGATCCAGAAGTATGGCCTACTGTATAAAAGAAGTTAATATATGATACATCAGTTATCACAGAATCATGGGAAAAAAGTTTGTTCAATAAGACTTGAATAGTAAATAGTTAAAACAAAATTAGAGGAAATATAAATGAATATTGATCTGATCTTTGGTTTAAAAGGATCTTAGGCATATAAATAAGGAAAAAAATCCATAAAATTGACTAAATAAAAACTTTTTAAATTTTGTAAATAATAAAAACACTTAAAATTAGAAGGTAAACTAAGAAAAAGTATTTGCAACAAATGTGATAAAAGGTTGTGACAAAGGATCAATTCAATTGTTAATTGAATTAAACAAGATAAATAATAAGACTGCAATATTGCTACTCTGTGGACATCATGGAAGCATAGACATATTATTCATTATTTATATCCATTAGCATAATGATCAGAACATCATACAAGGAATTATTATGTATTGAATTGAAAAATGGTCAAACATGAATATATTACTAAAAAAATTACAAGGTGGTGGAGGAGAAGGGAAAATATCAATGGCCAAGAGATATGGGAAAATATTCTCCCAGTAATGAAAATGCAATTAAAAGTGTGATGAGAAGTCAGGAGAGGGTTTTTGGCTTTGTGCATGTGGTGACAGATGCAGTAATGAGATGGGCCACATCCTTCACAGTGAGGAGTGTCTTGAAGAGAATAGGTAAAAATCATATTGTTGACTGAAATTCTAGGAATCTAACCTAAAGAAATACAAAAGACCCTTGATACTGGGGAAGGGTATATTTTCCAGACTCCCGGATTTTCCAAATCTGTGTTTTCACACTGTGTTCCAAGGAGCTCTGGGGTTCTGCAGAGGTGACCAGAGTCAGCTTCAAAGATAGGAAGAAGGTTTCCCCAGTGCTGCCTCAACCAGAGCAGTATGACATTTATCTAATTTATATGTTAGATTACATGCAAGAATGTTTTTCTTAAAGATTCCACTGGAAACATCAAAATGTGGACACCACTGTACTGTATAAATAAAATGCTACGGAGTGTTACTTCTCAAAAACCACCAGAGAAGTGGAGAATAGTCAGCGTTATATTCCCAAACACTGGCCTCACAGCATTAATTTAAACCCGTTTCAGGAAATGTGTAAATCACTCTATAATTACCTTGCAAATAGCCAAAAGCTCAGATATAAAATCGGAAAATATCCAGGGCCTGTCGCAATAAGAATAAAAGATTTGTGTTCTATGATGATCAACAGTGTTCTTTAATATATTTAGTCTGTCATAACAGGAACCAATTTCCACTCAGATGTTTCAGCTGAAGAGATTTTATTGAGGGAACTATTTACAGAAGTTAGAGTTAGGGTTGGATGAAAGGAAACAGTGAGAGACATGGAGGTACCCAGGAGTTAGCAAAGCTAGGCCTGAAGAAATAAGGGGTGGAAATCATGTTAGTAGAGCCCAGTGAAGGCTGGCACAGTGGAGCGGGGCTGCCTCACAGGAAGAGTCTTCGAGGGACAAAGCCACCATCAGAACCTAGCCAGAAGCAGGAAAAGAGGTAGTGAGACATATCCGATTCTTTTTTCCTTTTCTACCCTCCAATCTACTGGTCAAAACCAATCAGCATGAGACTCCAGCTGGAATAGTTTATGAAAAATTCCACCTTCTGAGGCACAGAGTCTAGCAGAGAAGAGCAGAAGCTGGCTCTGGGAGACAACATATATGCTGAGAATAACCAGCATATTTATAACAGTGAAATACAAGACCCCCTTAACTGTAGGGGATATGTTCCAAGACCCCTCATGGATACCTGAAAGTGCAGATAGTACCGAACCCTATATATACAATGTTTTTTCCTATACATACCTCTCTATGATAAAGTTTAAGCTATTAATATGAATAAGGCACAATAGGAGATTAACAACAATTACTAATAATAAAATAGAACAGCCGGGGACAGTGGCTCATGCCTGTAAGCCCGGCTCTTTGGAAAACCAAGGCAGAAGGCTCACTTGAGGCCAGGAGTTCCTGGGCAACAGAGTAAGACTTCATCTCCACAAAAAATTAAAACATTAGCTGGGCGTGGTGATGCATGCCATAGTTTCAGCTGCTTGGGAGACTGAGACAGGAAGATCACTTGAGCCCAAGAGTTTGAGGCTGTAGTGACCTGTGATTGCACCATTGCACTCCAGCCTGGGTGACAGAATGAAGCCCTGTCTCTAAAAATAAAATAACAAAATAAAATCATTATACAAATGTATTTTAATAAAAGTTATACACTATGGCCATAACTTTTGCAGCTTGAGGTACAACAGTAAAACTAACATGAATTTCTTTTTCCTTCACAATTTCACAGGTAAAGATTCATTCTTACCATAGATCTTAGACACCTCAGCATATGGATTTTTTTTCTTTCCTTATTAAGTCAAAAACTTTCACTTTTTCACTTATAAGAAGCACTTTATGACTTCTCTTTAGCATACCCAAATTGCCAACATTACTACTCTTGCATTTAGGGGCCATTATTAAGTTAAATAAGTGTTATTTGAACACAAGTACTGCAATACCTTGACAGTAGATCTGATAACCAAGCCAACTACAAAGTGACTAACAGGCAGGGGAGCATCTACAGGGTGGACTCACTGAACAAGAGGGATGATCCCTGTTCTGGGCAGGATAGAACGAGATGTGCACAATGCAAAACTTATGAATTGTCTATTTCTGGAATTTTTCATTTAATATTTTCAGATCTTGGTTGACCATAACTGAAACCTGGGAAGCAAAACCACAGGTAAGAGGAAACTACTGTACTGGGAAATCAGATGTTCAATAATAGAGGAAACCTTAATTAAATAAGAGTGCTCAGAAGACCATTACGTAATCAGGGAGGACAGAAGAGAGAGCAACCAACTCCTGACAGAGATGGTAATAAAAGATTTTCCCAAACTGACAACTGAGGTGCTTTGTTATCCCCCAAAGTTTCTTATTTTTTTGGCTAGTTATTTAAGCAATACATATTCATTATGGGAAACATATGCATAAAACAAAAAACAAATAGCTACAATTTCATCCCTCCCCTAGACCACTATAAATATCTGTTTATATCTTTCCAGATTTTTTTCTATGCATTTATACACACATGATTATGTTGTTTTGGGGATCATACCATATTCTTTTGTAAACTGCATTTTCCACTTAATAAATCATAAATATTATTTTATGCAATAGATACCACTCTGCAACATTTAAAAATTTTAACACTTTTTAAAAACTTGTCTCCATGTATCTAGTTGTTACTAATTTCTATTCTCGGATATTTAGTTTGATTTTTCTCTTTTGGCCATTACCAAATGTACTGTGATGAGATTTTAAATTTTGAGGGTTACATAGTTTGGATGTCCTGTTCAAATATCATGCTGAGATATAAACCCAGTATTGGAGATGGGGCCTGGTGGGAGGTGTTTAGATCATGGGGTGAATCCCTCATGAATGGCTTGGGCCATTTCCTAGGTGGTAAGTGTGCTCTCACTCTGAGTTCACAGGGATCTGATTGTTTATGTGGCTCCTCTCCCCCAACCCCCAACTCCTTCTTGCTCCTGCTCCCATCATGTGAGACACCTGCTCCCCATCGCCTTCCAGCATGATTGAAAGCTTCCTGAGGTCTCTCCAGAAGCAGAAGCCATTATGCTTCCAGTACAGCCTGCAGAACTGTGAGCCAGTTAAACCTCTTTTCATATAAATTAACCAGCCTCAGGTATTTCTTTACAGGAATGCAAGAACAGCCTAAAGAAGGGGTGGGGGTTTGGGGGGGCATTTTTTTGTGTGTGTAAACACACATACAGAATAAAAGCACAGAGACATATATGGCCTTCAAAGCACAAGGTATTTGCTATCTGACTTTTATAGAAAATGTTTGTATTATAAATTTCCAGGAACGTAATTTTTGAGTCAAAGTGTGTGAACATTTTTAAGGTTTTCACTACATTCTGCCAAATTGCTCTCCAGAATCACTGAGCCGGTTTATACCCTTCTCAGTAATGTATGAGTTTGTTCAGTGGCCACACATCCTACCCCAAGGGTCACTGGCCCAAATTACTAGCTCAGAGTATTATTTTATTCTCAGACAATCTGATGGTGCATTATCATTTTAAGTTTTCACTTCTCTTAAAAATGTTTGGCCATTTACATTTTCTCTCATGATAGTGAATTTGCATTTTGCTCATTTTTAATAGGCTATTTTTTCTTTATAAGTCCTCTTTAATACTAATGTTACTCTTATCTGTCATGTATATTACAATTTTAAAATAATTTTTACTTGTTTTTCAATTTTATTCTATGCGTTTTTTTTTTTAGATGAAAGAAGTTAAAAGTTCAGCAGTCAGATCTGTCACTTTTCCTTTGTAATTTCAGCCTTTGTTTCATGCTTACTTTGAGATTAAAAGTAATTCACTTGTATTTTCTCCTTGCCCTTTTGAGACTTAAAAACATTTAAATCTTTTAATCCTGTTCAAATGTAGTGTCTAGGAAAAGTTTTTAGAAGGATGAATAGTTAATGCTATGTTAGTCCTGGAGTCAGATTGCTGGGTTCAAATTTAGCCTCACCAGATACTACATATTTGAGCAAATCACTTAAACTCTTGAGTCTTTGTTTTCCTGTTTCTAAAATGGAGATAACAGTAACATTTACCATAGGGTTGATACAAGAATTAACAGTTATAAATCACATAAAACACTTAGCACAGTGTAATTAGCTATTATTATAGCAGCAAGAGAATGCTTTCCCAGGCAAAAGCAATAACATGTATAAATGTACAAATGTATGAAATCTGTTTGCATATTCAGGAACTAGATGCCGTATAGTAAAATGGGGTGTAATATTCAAGGGGCAGAGTTGACAGATGCGAGGGGTGATGGGTCTTTAACGAGTTGCTCAGGAACTTGCTCTTGGTATTATCAGATTGGGAGCCAATGAAAGCTTTTAAGCAAGCAAGAAACCCTCCAGATGTGTAGTAGCAAAGAGTAAAATGGACTAGATTGCACCGGGTGCGGTGGCTCACACCTACAATCCTACCACTTCGGGAGGCTGAGGCGGGCGGATCCCTTGAGGTAAGGAATTCGAGACCAGCCTGTCCAACATGGTGAAGCCCCGTCTCTACTAAAAATACAAAATTAGCTGGGCGTGGTGGCAGGCGCCTGTAATCCCACCTACTAGGGAGGCTGAGGTGGAAGAATAGCTTGAACTGAGGAGACGGAAGTTGCAGTGAGCCGAGATCATGCCACTGCATTCCAGCCTGGCGACAGAGTGAAACTCCATCTTTTTTTTAAAAAAAGAACTAGATTCATATCCCTTGCCCCATCCTGCTCTCCTCAAATTCCTGCTTCCTAGAGGCAAATTATTTCACCTTCTATGTCTCCAGTATTTATCTCCTTACTTTTAAGAATCACGTTTAAATTGTTTCTTGATTTTGCCATTATAGATACGATAATGAGGCTAATTAAACATTAACCCTAACCAGCTCTGAGAATGCACGTAAGAAGTGAATCCGAGAAAGTAGAAGCAGCCGGCTTGCTAGAGTGAAAGCCAGGGAAGAGTAGGGGGATGCGGGGAGAAATTGTCTCAAATTGGAAACCCCAGGAGCAGGCTGGGAGCAGAACGGTAAGTTCCATTTGAGAAGCCAAACGTTTTAAGCACCCTTTCCTGGAGTTTGTGGAGTCGAGTATTGCCCCAGCCTCCTATCTTGGTGGTTCCTCACTGCTGGGAGGACAAAGTGTTGACAACTCATGAGGCAGTCTTGGCTGGTTTGGAAAAACGTAGCTAAAAAAACGTGCCAGATACAAATTTAAGCAGAGCATCCCAACTGCATGCCATGAGACCAATGAAAGACAGGCATGCAGATATAGCCTGGGTGTTCTCAGCCCTCCAGGTGCAAGGGCCCATTCGCCTTCTGCAGGAGCAGCCTCTTCTGTTTATCCCCATTTTGAGCCTTATAATATCATCCTTTCCCATCTGTGCCAAGAAGTGAAAAGGTGTGTGAAGCGCCGCTTTAGAAGGCCCAGTGTATTCACAAACATCAGCTTCTGGGCCAGGCTGCTTGGCCTCTTCTACTCAAAAGGTTTGTGTTACCCTTTTAAGGTTTCTATCCCCCTCCCCGACCCCCCACTGCCCACCAACACCCATTCTTACCTCCTACCGTTCAAAACCCAAACCACCCTGAAGTTACACTGAGTATCACAGCATCAAGGGCTGGAGAGAGATGAGTTCCCAACCCGGATGCGCTTCCTGTCCAGGTGGCCCAAGGCCCACCCCTTAAGAGGCAAGGCACAGAGAGACACTGCTGTGGCTTGAAGAACATCTAGTACACCTGACATTTCCATTAAAACAGTGGGACCCGAATACCACTGGCAGGAAGTCCATCTTCTCAGCTGCCAACCCATCTGTCAAACCCGCAATCCCCTAGGAGAGTACCGCTGAATGGAGGAGGAAGATTTAGAAGTGAATTCGTGGGCGGCGACAAGGAAACAGCAGCCGTGGCTGAGCTGACCCCAGAGCCCTTCCCTTCCTGGCCCTCCCTCTGAATCATCGCGCTCCATTTGTGACGTGTCCCGGACGCCGGCTCGGGCAGACGTGGGAGCCCGCGGGTCCCGGGAGCCCCAAGGCGGCAGCGCGCGTTTCCACGCCGCGGTCCCGCGGGAAAGCCGGGGGCGGTGGCGGCCTGGTAGAGGCCGAGCTTGGATCTGGTGCCAAGCCGAGCGGGGTCGCGCGTCGCCCGGGCTTTGCCTTCGCTCGCGTGACCTCTTCCGTCCTCCCCAGCCCTCGTCCTCGGGCCGCGCCTGCAGCCGCACGCCCGGCGCCCCTCGCCTAACCTAGCACCCCGGCCGCGCCTCCTTCTCCTCCTCCTCCCGCTCTCCTCCCCCGCCGCTTCCGTTTCTCGAGGGAAAGGCTGCTGCCTCCTGCTCTGTGCGCATCCCCGGCTTAGGTAACACGTTTTCCTCCTTACGCCACCCGTCACCGGGTCCCCGCGCCGCTGCCCCTCCTCCTCGGATTTGGGCCCCGGGCTGGTGAGCCGCGCGCCATCGCCTCTCCACGGGTAGGTGAGTCGATGGCGCAGGGAGATCTCCTCGCCTCCGCGCCCCGGCCTGCGAGGTCCCTGCCCCGGCAGCGAGGCCGTCCCGGCCTGGCCCGGCCCTGCCAGGCATGCCTGGCATCGCTGCTGCAGCCAGCGCGGAGGGGAGCTCGCGAGTCCCGCGCCGCCCTTGACCCTGCCCGAGCGACCCGAAGGCGACACGGGGGGCGGGAAGAAAGGGTGGCAAACACCGACTTTAAAAATCCAATCATTAACATTTGTAGGACGAACAAGCTGATCTGATAGTCGTCCAGAGCAGTGGCCCAGCTGCAACAGGTAGATGGCACAGCTGTCAGTGGCCCCTTGGTCTCAGCCTTGGCTTTGGGAGATGCTTCTGAGTGTCCCTAGCTGCCGGGTACCTCCAGTGACCTACTTGATGAGTGTAAAATAAACATGATGGGACTATATTTAGAAAAATCTTTACTTCCTTGCGGTTAATTCTCTCTGCATTTTGAAAGGCGGTGTATGAGGCGTGCATAATTAGTTGGTGTGGCCATAGTAGTAGCTAGAAAAAAAATATTTCACCTGGGTTTGGTCAAATCATGTAGACGGTTAGGCACAAAGAGCGTGAAAGAAAACGCTTAGATTACTTAGTACATGCATGTAAAACACTTATAAGCAACCATGGAGTGTTTTTTAGAGATGTCTCGTTTTAGAGCTAATTTGAAAGTTGAATAAGCAGAAGTTTGCCCACTGTATGATGGTGTTCAAAAGAACAGTGGGTTAAAAGTATGGACAGACCACATAAGTACATCCCATCTGTTGAGCAAAAGAGTTTTTGGCCCTTTCACTCTCATTCCTGGCTTTGAAGACAGAAAAGTTGATATGGATCAGTCCTGCTCAACTTGATAATAGTATAGTAATCCACTGAACTACTACTGACTGGTGAATTAGCTAAGTGATCTCATTCTTACCTTTTAAAATAGAGAACATACAGAAAAAAATAAAGGCAATGGAAGAATTCATTTTTTCAATACAGATATTTGTTTCCTTTCTTATGTAGAGCCTACTTTATTTTTACGTTTTTGTGGATTTTTATACTACTTTTGAAGTTAGTTCTTAGTTATGAAGATAATTATGTCAGATACATAGAATTACACTGTACTTTTTGTGGCGAATAAGCTACCACTTCTTTTCAAGCTTTTGGACTAAACCACCAGTTGCTTGGAAATTGCAGCTTTGATGAATGCCCTTTAATATGATATATCTTATAATAGATTTAAATTATAGTTCTACTTATTAAAGTCCTGAGAAAAATGAAAAGATTATTTCTTGTTTGACATAGAAGGCCTGTGAGATGGAAGTTATAAAGGTTATTATGTATTTATTTTACTTTTTATTTCTGCCTCAAATAACAATTAGAAAATGTCTTATTCTGGGCCAGGCACAGTGGCTCATGTCTGTAATCTTAGCACATTGGGAGGCTGAGTCAGGAGGATCACCTGAGGTCAGGAATTTGAGACCAGCCTGACCAAAATGAAGAAACCCCATCTCTACTAAAAATACACAAAATTAGCTGGGCATGGTAGCGTATGCCTGCAATCCCAGCTACTTGGGAGGCTGAGGCAGGAGAATCGTTTGAACCCAGGAGGCAGAGCCGAGATCATGCCATTGCACTCCAGCCTGGGCAACAAGAGCGAAACTCTGTCTCAACCAAAAAAAAAAAAAAAAGAAAAAAAAGAAAATGTCTTACTCTATTTCATGTTATACAGAAATGGCTTAAAAGATAATTATGTTATAAAAAGTGATCAATGAAGGTGAGGATGGTGTATATAAGCACTTTTTCCAGATGTGAGTCCTTATGAATATTCTTGTTAAAATACTTTAGATCTTGTAATGAAGCTAATAAAACTATGTTAATGTGTTTGTTTGGCTGAGAGCTTAGAAATAAAGGCTCTGACTGGTGTGGTGGCTCATTCCTGTTATCCCAGCACTTTGGGAAGCCATGGTGGGTGGATCACTTGAGGTCACCCTCACCAACATGGTGAAACCTTGTCTCTAGTGAAAATACAAAAATTACCCAGGCATGGTGATAAGCACCTGTAGTCCCAGCTACTCAGGAGGCTGAGGCAGGAGGATCCCTGGAACCCAGGAAGCAGAGGTTGCAGTGAGCCCAGATCCTGCCACTGCACTCTAGCCTGGGCAGCAGAGGGAGACTTTAATCTCAAAAAATAAAATTTAAATTTAAATTAAAAAAATAAAAGTTCTACTTCCCATCTCCTGTGATTGATGTTGCATACTGTTTCTCAAACTTGCCTGATTGTAAAATCCTTAGGGTAGTAGGCAAGTGGGTGAGTAGGTGGAGTATAATAGTGGTTTAAAAGATTTCCAGATTGTAACTTGAGACTTCTTAAATCAGAATTTCTAAGAGAAAGGAGATACTTCAAATAGACAAAAGTGATAACATTTTAAAGTAGTCAACAACAACAACAAAAATAGGTGAGTTTGGAAAACGCAGGTGGGAAATGACTATTGTTGGAATGAATAGTTGACAAAACCTATTAGGACTCCTGTGCATAAAATGTTCATAAATGGGAACTATGATTTTATTAATATGATGATGTCCTCATTTAGAAAATCTGAAACTTTTATGTTTTTTTCTGGTGAAGCTTCTGGTGATCGAATTTAGCAAACATATTTTTACATGTTAGCCTTTTTTATGTGGTATGTAATGTGAATTCAAGTTTTTTAATGTGATAAGAGCATTTTATAATGATGTTTAATGCAGATTACTGTGACTAGTAATACACAGCAAAATATTGTACCTGATAATTTCTCTTTTTTTTTTTCTTTTTTTCTTGAGAAAAAGTCACACTCTGTTATCCAGGATGGAGTACGGTGGTGTGATCATGGCTCATGCAGCCCCCACCTCTCAGTCTCAAGCAATTTTCCCACTCCAGCCTCCCGAGTATCTGGGACTACAGTCATGTGTCCCCACGCCCAGCTAATTTTTAAATTTTTTTGTAGAGATGGGGTCCCACTATGTTGCCTAGGCTGGTCTCAAACTCGTGGGCTCAAGCCATCCTCCTGTCTCAGCCTCCCAAAATGCTAGGATTACAGGTGTGAGCCACTGCACCCAGCCTAATTTCCTTCATATATAGATTTGTTTGTTACCTTTTCCATGTACCTGATTAAATATAGGCAAGAATTAGAATTTCTAAGAGAAAAGGCCTATACAAATTTGAATACCTTATTTGTAGCTTTTTAAAAAATGACTCCCAACCCTATTAAAAAACAAAATTTACTTAGCCATAAAACTTGGTCAATTGTATATATAAAAATTAACAAAACAGAGTATTAAATATCTATAAAATAATTTGACAAGATGAGTTACCACAATAGAAAATGTCAGAATTTATTTTCCTTTTCTTTCTTCCTCTTAACATTCCTTTTCTTTCTCCTTTTGTTTTTGGAGGTTGAGTAGGAGAGTGTGTGTTGTTTGCTCATTTGTTTTTATTTTTAACCAACTAAATATTTAAAATACACTAAATTAATTATCCATGTTTAAGTTAATTTCAGTATTTGCCACCTTTACCAATAGACGTTTAAACTTGCAGTTTTCTTCTAAAGTGACAATATTAGCCTTCCCTCAACGCAAATGAGAGTGATAATTAATATCAAGGGAGTTAAATTCAAATGACCAAAGAAAATTATCATTTTAATATTGCTTAAGGAAAGTATAACTTAAAGTGATGCCATAACTTTTCATTATCAGCAACTCTTAAAATGAGGATGCGATCTTCCAAGTTCTAGAAAAACTCTCTAGTTAATTCCTGGGAATTTACACAAATCACATATATTCACTTGTAATCCCAGTTTGATCTGGGAATAATACAATGTCTGTAAAACGTGGCTGATTATAAGCCTCATGAATAACAAAGAATGGGGAAATAAAAATAATCAGATCAAGAGGATAAATATGAACCAGCTTAGACATTTATCTATGGTTGCAGGATCAGCAAGAGCGTAAATGCACTTAGTATATTTAATGTGTCTTTGATGAGCCATTTATATTTTCTTAGTACTTTGAACTTTTCAAGTAAAAGGTACTGTAAATATTTCTTTATCATGTTCCTTTAAACGAAAACATTACATTCAGTATTCTATATTGCTTTATGCAATGTTTTATAAGTACTTATTAAAAATAAATATTTGCTTGTACAAAGTAGAAGAGTAAATAAAATGCAAAGAGACATACCCCTAAAGCCACTCTGCCAAAATGATACAATGGATGATCTATGACCTCTGTTTTCTTACTATGACATTCAGGAAATATATTTTTTAAGTAGTTTGTTTATCTTGCCAAAAAAATAATAATAGCCATCTAGAAACACTGTAAAGAACTCCTTCAAATTGCATTTTCTAATTGTTATAATCCTAAAATTTGCATAATAAATTGTTTCTTACAGATTAATTTTGGTGCAAGAAAGTCCTTGCAGACATGTTTATCTCTAATGGAATGAAAATCAGTCCACCTGTAGAACTCCCACTGTGTGTCACTGGGAGATGGAATGTGTATCCTGCTCTTCAAGGCATTATGGCCTCAGAGAGAGAACCATGGTACACCAAGGACTGACTTGGATGGGGAGCTTTAGGCCCTCGTCATAATATCCCTGAACCTCTTCACCCATACCCCAAACTGCTCTACAAATGGTCCCCAATATATGATGATTCCGCTTAGGATTTTTTGACTTTACAGTGGTGTGAAAGCGATATGCATTCAGTAGAAACTGTACTTTGAGTTCCCATATAACCATCCTGTTTTTCACTTTTCAGTACAATATTCCATAAATTACATGAGATTTTCCATACTGTATTATAAGATATATTTTGTGTTAGATTGATTTTTCCTAACTGTAGGCTAATGTAAATGTTCTGAACACATTTATAGCAGGCTAGGCTAAGCTACGATGCTCAGTAGTTTAGGTGCATTAAATGTATTTTCTTTCTTTTTCTTTTCTTTTTTTTAAGACAGAGTTTCACTCTTGTTGCCCAGGCTGGAGTACAATAGTGTAATCTTGGCGCACAGCAACCCCTACTTCCCAGGTTCAAGCAATTCTCCTGTCTCAGTCTCTCAAGTAGCTGGAATTACAGGAACCCACCACCATGCCCGGCTAATTTTTGTATTTTTAGTAGAAACAGGGTTTCACCATGTTTGCCAGGCTGGTCTTGAACTCCTGACCTCCGGTGATCTGCCCACCCTGGCCTCCCAAAGTGCTAGGATTACAGGTGTGAGCCACCCCACCCCGCCTAAATGTAGTTTCAACTTAGGATAGTTTCAACTTAGTTTATCAGGATGTAACCCCATCGTAAGTTATGGAGCTACCTGTGTATAAACATACAACATAAGTACAGTTGTCCCTCAGCATACACAGGGGATTGGTTCCCAGATTGCCCACTTATACCCAAATCTGCTCATACTCAAGTTTTGCATTTGGCCCTGCAGAACTCACATATGTGAAAAGTCAGAACTCACATATGTGAAAAGTCAGTCCTCCATATACTTGGGTTTCAAATCTCACTGACTCTATTTTTGATCTGTGTTTGGTTGAAAAAAATCCATATGTAAGTGGATCCACGCAGTCCAAACCCATGTTGTTCAAAGGTCATCTGTATTAAAAAACCGGTGTGGTTACTACAAAATCAACTTAAAGACAAATAACCCAGTGCCCTTCTTTAAATCTAATTTTCCTACTACTACCCCCACTTGTTTTTTAAAAATATAAGTCAACAAATATTTATTATGCCTTTGTTACATAGATGATAAACATCAAAAGCTTTCGAAATGTGCATTTCTCTAAACCTGTAATTTTTTGGTTTTTCTTTAACTTAAAAATACTATAGTAAAAATGTCTAATATCAAATTTATCATTTTAACCATTTTCAAATTATAACTCAGTGGCATGAAGTACATTCATATTGTTATGCAACCATCACCACTGTTCATGAGAACTTTTTCATCATCTCAAACTAAAACTCTATACCCATTAAACAGTGACTCTACCCTCTCTTCCCAGCCCTAGTAATCACGATTCTACTTTCTGCCTCTACGAATTTGACATTCTGGGCACCTCGTATAAGTGGAATCATACAGTATTTGTCCTTTTCAGTATGGCTTATTCATGTACCATAACATCTTCAAGGTTCATCCATGTTGTAGCCTGTATCAGAATTGTTTTTCTTTTTAAGACTGAATAATATTTCCCAGCCTCTTTTATATGGAAAGTAGATATAAAAAACAGAGAGAAGTTTTGAACGTTAACAGATCATAGCAATCATCCAATCCATCCTCTCTGTCCCGCTTTTCTTTTCCTTTTTTATGTTTACAAAATTGGGAAAACACGTCCCTGAGAGCTTATATCACATGACCAAGGTTATATACCTGATTGGAAAAACAGAGCCTAAAAGCCAGTTCTCCTGTGTCCTAAGGATCTTTCTACTGTACACTGTGCAGGCCCATCCAGACCCATCCAGACAATAAGTAGTGTTAAAGGAGTTGGTGTCTCCAGTTAGCATGGCATGAGTTCTAAAGGAAAGATAAATTGACTTGGGAATCTTCCTTAATTAATGAAAAATGTTACATTCAAAAGGAAACATTCAAAATAGATTGAAGATTAAGGCTAGGTGTGGTGGCTCATGCTTGTAATCCCAGCACTTTGGGATGCTGAGGTGGGTGGATCACCTGAGATCAGGAGTTTGAGACCAGCCTTGCTGACACGGCCACCATCTCTACTAAAAATACAAAAATTAGCCAGGTATGGTGGCATGCACCTGTAGTCCCAGCCACTTGGGAGGTTGAGGCAGGAGAATCACTTGAGCCTGGGAGCTGGATGTTGCAGTGAACCAAGATTGTACCATTGTACTCTAGCCTGGGTGATGAAGTGAAACCTTGTCTGAAAAATGAAAATACAAATAAATTAATAAGATTCTAGATTCTGATTAACAATGATCAAAACTATAAATAATATTCTATTGGAAAAGATTCTTGCTACAAACCATACATCTGATCTTTTTTCTGCCTTGAATTATGCATCAAATTTGTGTTTTTAAAAAATTTATTCTTTCTGATAGTTAAGGTAGTTATACATTGAACCTGCTTCTATTTATATACTATCTGATTTCAGGTTTCATTTGTGACACCAGGGTTCTAAAAACATCTCCTAGCATACAAAAACTTAAAAATATACTGTAGTTGGAACACAGCAAATAGAAAAATATATAAATGGACAAAGTTTCTCTTTAGTGAAAATACTTCCAACTACGAAAAAGGGAGTTTAAAAAGTAAGGTCACTATCACATTTTAAAGTATTTTTATTTACTTATTTTTTTTTTTTTGAGATAGAATTCGCTGTGTCACCCAGGCTGGAGTGCAGTGGCATAGACTAAACCAATGCATAGAGTGTTGGAAAGCTGGGATAGAGATTTGGCCCATCTCGGCTCACTGCAGCCTCCACCTCCCAGCATCAAGCAATTCTCCTGCCTCAGCCTCCCAAGTAGTTGGGATTGTAGGCATGTATCACCATGACTGGCTAATTTTTGTATTTTTAGTAGAGATGAGATTTTGCCATGTTGGCCAGGCTGGTCTTGAACTCCTGAGCTCAGATTCACCTGCCTCATCCCCCCCAAATGCTGAGATTACAGGTGTGAGCTACCCTGCCAGACCAAATTTTAAAGCATTTCTAAATGGAATACTTTTTCACAGTTTTCAAAGGAGTTCTGAGAAGTATCTGAAATTCATTCTTTATACAATTGTTATGTTATTATGAAATACTTATTACATAGATCAACTTTTTTTCCCAGAGCATTTGATTTGTTTTACAAAAATGCAATATAATTTGATTCTTAGTGGAACAAGGCTTCTCAGTTGCAGTAGCCATGGGATTCCCTGTTCTGTTCTTAAGTAACCAGTGAGGGTGGAGCTGACTGTTGCACCTGGTGTTTCCTTCAATTGCTGGCTAAAAATTGCCAACATTCCCCTTTCTAAAAGTCTATATTTTTAATGTGTCTTAATTAGTTCTTGATCTTAACTGATTTGGAAAACACTGCTTTAGTAAGGCTTCCATCTACTAGCTATCAGAACAACATTTGAGAACAAGGGACATCTTTGTAGTCTATTGCTTTGAGTAGCTTCAGTGAGCAAAAATGTAGGCTAATGTGGTCCATTGGTGGCCTCACAATAGAGCAAGCGTAGACTTACCAGCTGAGAATGGTGTGTATGTCATCACTGAGGTGAAATTGAAGTTTGAAGGTTAGGTAGGAAAGAGGGAGAAATGTTAGGGTTAAATAAAGGATTCACATATACCATATTTAATATCTTTTCTCACAAGATCAAATTAAACTTACTATTTTGAGTGATTTAATTAAATTAATCTTGTCACAGATAGGTCACCTCTAGATGAAAGGGGATAATTTTAGATTCTGATTTGGTGCTCCAAAAATGTGGTTCAGTTGCTAGTAATTCAAATACAGCCTTGGTTTGTTCTTGTAAATGAATAGAGAATATATGTAGACTTTTATACAAACATGGGCCCATGTGCCTAATGCTGATAGAATCCAAGTATAATAAACAGTGTGACAAGGATGAATTCTGTATTTACAAAGCTAAGGGAAAATTCATCAGCCAACATTTATTGAACACCTCTGAGTTATGTACTACGAGTCATAAGACACCACATGCATTTAAATCTCTTGTCAGACAGAGCATAGACTAAACCAATGCAGAGAGTGTTGGAAAGCTGGGATAGAGATTTGGCCCATCTCCATTCTCCCATGGCCCAGGTGCCTAAGATGGAGGAGGAGTCAGAAATGTCTTCTGAAGGAAACTTTGGGTAAATATCTACAAAGGAAATTGCTGGGATATAAATTATACTTATAGTCAACAAATTACAAATAGTTTTCCAAAATGATTATACCAATTTCATTCATGCCCACAGTGCATACAAGTTTCTGTTGCTCCATACCCTTAGCAAAACTTGAAATTTTCAGTCTTTTTTATTTTAGCTATTCCATTGCATACATAGCAACACTCTGTTGAGATTTTAAGTTGCGTCTTCCTGATGACTAATATGGTAGACTGTGTTCCTGTATGTTTATTGGCCACTTGGATATCCTCTTTTATGAAGTGCCTATTCAAGCTTTTTGCCCTTGAACTGATTCTGAGAATGTGAGTGAGCATTAGATAGAGAAAGCAGGAAGAAGGGCATGTCAACCAGAGGGAGGAGCATGTGCAAATTTACAATCTTCCCAGAGCAGGAGAGTGAATGGATAGTGTGAAATCGGCTGCTAAAAGGCTAAACTTAATCAGAGCCCATGAAGTAATGACAGGAACGTCACCCTGATCAACATGAAGTAAGACCCAAAAAGTACAGGCAGTCCCAAACTGTAATATTTATTGGATCCTGAAAAATGTTTGACAGTGAAATGTCTGAAAGTTGTACATGGCTTATACACCGGGAAAACAATTTCCAATGAGCTAAAAGGCAGTATTGCAAATCTCTAGTAAGGCTTGTAGTAGTTTCCCTCTGGCCTCACAGGAATCTCAGGGGAGGCTACTATTAGCAAGTTCCACAACAAACCGAACCCCCTGTCCATATTTAGTGTGGGCCCACTTCTGTTCCCCTGTCCCTTCTACACAAACAGTCTCCAATCTTGAAAACTACTCCCCGAAGCAGCCCTTAAGTATGGAGCAAAGGAGAGGTGGGACGAAGTCGATGTTTCTCCTACAACAGCAATGTGATCTGAATAGAGCCTCGGCCACTGCCATCATGTGGCCACCTACACAGACTCCTGGACAGCTGTACCCCCTTAGAAAAGGTCATGAGAAGCACCTTCTTGTAAAACACCCAGATATTTCGTGGAAGCTTGGCCTTTTCCCCTAGCAGCAATAGCTGTCAGGCAGGGCCACCACACAATAGCTTCACATTGCCATTCCTCAGATGAGTGAGAGACAGAATTCAGGATGTAAACCATAGGGGTGGGGTGGAGTCAATGTGCAAAGGACAAAAATGTGGGCTCTGTAAAGTGTTGAATTATCTGCTGGAAGAAGGGAATGTCAACAGAAGTGCTTTGACACCCTTGCCTATTGATTAGAGAGCAGTTCTGTATTGTGGCAGACCCTTATCTATGTGGTCACCCTTCTGTCACTGTGAACAACAAAAGGGCACAGCCAGCTTCTGCTGCAACCAGGCTCTTCACATAAGAAGGAGCACTCTGGGCCCTAGAATCCTCATCAAATATCTCCCTTGACAGAAAAAAGTGGCTCTCCCAAGCCAGTCATAGATTGGCTGCCATGAAGCCAGAGTAGTCTCAGCCTCTAGGAGCCAGAGTTTCCACCCAGATGCCCAGAAACTGAAGCAATCAAATCTGGCCTACATAAAAGAACTTTATTTGGGTTACTCAGAGAATTACAAGTAGTTCCCAGGCTTTGGATTTAATGGACTAGTAAATTTTAAGAAAAGGTTTCAGTGACCCATATAAACTTGCCAACCTCTTACTTTCTCAAGTAAAGACATGTGACTGTGGTTTCTATAAGGTTGCATTTCATAGTCATAGCTATCATTTATTATCTGCCATGTGTAAAGGTCTGTGCTGGGTACTTTTCCAGAAATATCTCATTTGATCTTCACACCATCACTGCAAGCTAACTATTGTCTTTATATTAAAGACGGAGAGTCTCAGAGAGGGTAAGTAAATACCTGATGACACACAGCTAATTAGTGGCAGAGCTAGGTTTTGAACCCAGTCTTTCTGATTCCAAAGCCTGTGTATTTCCCACTATATAGTTTACCCTATCTGAAATATGTCTAAATTACTCAGACAGGATTTTTAAACCTCTGTTGTTCTGATAAGATAGTAGGATGGCTATAAACTCAAGATTTATCTTTGTTTAGAGGTTGGGGTTTCTAAGAAAACTCTTAGCCTTTTTTCCTTCTGACATACTTCAATTCCTTTAGTAGTTCTCCAACTAAACTAGACAATCCTACAAAAACAAAAGACACCCTAATTCTGCCTGACATTGTGACACAATTTTATATTAAACATATAGATACATACATTTGGTTTGAGATAGGAGGAATGGAACTTCTTTAAGCCCATTTTGCTGAAATGTGATTTGAAATAGATTGTTACGAAACTAGGCTTATGAGAGATTTACTGCAATATTAATTATTTCGCTGCTAAAGCAAATAATTCTTAGCGGGAATGACTGCCTCAGAGATATTCTTATTAACCACATAAATGGGGAAGAAAACACTATCCTGTTTTTACTTTTGGCCAGAAAACAAAACACAAAGGAATAGATTGTGCATCAGCTAATAGATTGGGTTGCTAAGGTAACCAACGCGTCTCTTTCAGGAGAGGTGTTAGGGGCTAAATTATGTTCCTTCAAATTTCACATGTTGAAGCCCTAACCCCCAGTACCTCAGAATGGGACTGTACTTGCTGATAGGACCTTTGAAGTTTACGTGAGGTCATATAGGCGGATCCTAATCCAGTCTGACTGGTGTCCCTGTAAGAAGAGGGAGACATGCCAGAGATTAACACCCATAGTGGCAAGGCCAGGTGAGGCCACAGTGAGGAGGGGCCATCTGCAAGCCAAGGAGCAAAGCCTCAGGAGAAACCAGTCCTGCCGACACCTTGCTCTTGGACTTCCAGCCTCCAGAACTGTGAGAAAGTAAGGTTTTATTGTTAAGCTACCCAGTCTTAACAAATGAAAACCAGAAGACTTAGATATGGGGCATGCCCCCTGCCATCATCACCATGACAGTTAAGGGAGACATCAGTGGAATATAACAGATGAACTTTTACTATCCAGAAGGGTCCTTAACAGAAGCTGAAGATTAGCTGGAGAAAAGGTTTTTCTGAGAGTAAAAGGGAAGTCAAATAGTGACTTAAAATGATCAAACTAGTGAAAGATATCAACTAGGGTTTTTTGTTTTTGTTTTTTTGCTATATAATGTACCTGATGGTAGCAATGTACTTATGATTATTATCCAACAATTGCTAATTTTTCCCTTATTTTGTTAGCTAACAATTGATGAAATATTTCATTAGCTAGAGTACTGGTCAACAGTGTGGGCTTCTGCCAGCTTGCCTAGGTTTGAATCTTGTCCCACGACTTCCTAGGTGTGTGATTTTCAGTAAACAATCACCTTGTGCCTCAGTTTCTTCATCTGCAAAATGGAGATAATAGTACCTAATTCCTCAGGTTATATAAGAATTAAATGAGTTAATACATGTAAAGTGCCTAGAAGGACGCCTGGCATATAGTAAACACCTAGTAAATGTTAGCTATTTCAATTTTAACCTATCTCTGCACAAGAATAGCAGACAGCAAAACCATTGTACCTACATTGTTTCACCAAGATACCTGCCAGCAGATGCCAGCTGCCACTAAAATTGCCAGCATAGAGGTAAAGAAACATAAGCAACTTGGAGAACTGGAGCTATTAGATCTCAGTGTTTAGAGTTACACAGGGTGCTGACAAAAATACAGATTCCTAGGCCTTGTCTTCAGAGATCTGATTCACTAAGCTGGGGTGGAGTCCGGCAATCTCTCGTTTTAGAAGGCAACTTGGGTCATTCTGGTACAGGTAATTCTCAGAGCATCCATTGAGAAATACTAATCAAAAGGAATTTCTTCTATGGGCAAGGCTATTACATTATGGTAAATACCATAACTTGCTAATTATAAGTCTGTAATCATTTTTATTCATAATGTTGAAATAAGACTATCTTAGGTGAACAATGAGTATGTAAACTTACTCTTAACAAAATAATCTTCATCACCCAGGTATTAAGCCTAGTACCCAATAGTGATGAAATAATCTGTACAACAAACCCCATGATATGGTTTTACCTATATAACAAACCTGCACATGTACCCCTGAACTTAGAATAAAAGTTGAACAATAAATTAAAAATTTTAAAAATCATCTGAAAGATAATTTCCATGAGTTTTAATAAAATGTACTGATAAAATGGAAGAAGAAATTCTGCATTAGATGTACCCTTCAGTTTCTCTGCAGACAAATTATTTCAAGTTGAGTCATTCGAGGTGAGGATGAATTGTGCAACGCTCCCCTCAGGGTTGTGGCCTGCCTGTGTGAACTGAGTTAAGGATATATGGAGAGCTAGGGCCTTGGAGAGAGGGAAGTAGCTGAATAAAAAGTGGTTTCAATCTGAAACTGAGCAGTTCAACCTGGAGCTTGACAAAATATGACAGTGTTGCCTAGGGCCAAATCAAAGAGTAAACTCTGGGATAACTTTGGAACTGAAAACCTGATTATTGTGTTATGAGGAATTCCTAAAATCTGTAGACCTGTTCATTATCGGGCTGCAGTGAATAGCCAGTAGTTTTTTCCCATTGGTCATGTTGCTGTGCTCGCTAAGCAGCAACTGCTCAGGGCAGGTGAGAGTGATCATTATTGAGAAAATAAGGGTTGGGCCCAAAGAGGGCAAACTCCAGATTACTGCAGCACCTGTGCTGAAACTCACCAGGGTTAAATTGATGAGCTTTCTTTGTGAGAGATGGGAGTGGTGGTGATTTCTGGAGCTTCGCCAGGGTGAGTAGCTCGCCTGAGTGTTCTTAGGGTGCTATAAGGAGCATTTCTTGGTCATTCAAAGTGTAGTTAGTAGTTTCTTTTCAGAAAAAAAAAATTATATTAATATCTGAATAAACAGTGCTGATATTGTTTATCTTGAAAGCTTTTAAATTGGACTCCTTGAGATCTTCATGCTGTTATGAAGATAAAAAGTATTTAGATACTGTTGGTTCATTGATTCTTCTGCCTTATAATAACCACAGAATATTTACCAAGAAATAAAAATTAAGGTTATATGTGCCATCAATTATTTCTAAGGTAATGTGCCTCAGCTTTATTAATGCAACTGTTTTTCCTAATGTTTAGATTCAAGTCAACTAAAGTAAATCTTTACATAGCGTTCATTCCTAAAATAAAAGGCTTTTAAGTAGGCAGGTGTTTTTGTTTTAGTTTTCCCTAGGTCCTTTCTATCACCTGAAAGCTTTTTGCCTTATTACTACAGTCTCATTTTATTTAGATATTTGCCTCAAGGAGCTGAGACATTTTTATACCTTCATAGTTAATTGCCCCAAGATATTTAAAAATGTAATTTCTTGTTATAAAAGCACTATATATTTACTGTAGAGTATTTGAAAATTATAGAAATGCATAATGAAAAAAAGTCATCCATAATTCCATTATTCAGTTATAACTACCATTAAAACATCACCTCCTAATCTTCCTTTCAAGCTCTTTCTGTATATGTGTATAAACACAAATGGATAACATACTCTCAAATTATATATGGTCATAGGTAGTTTTTCCACTTAACATTAGTTCATTGACATATTTCCATATTATTAAATATTCTTCAAAAACATGATTTTACTGACTAGTATTTTATGCTTTACCAATATTTAAGATTATTTTCAATTTGTTGTAATATTAATCCTCCTTGTGTAGAAATATTTTAATTCAGCTCTGATTTCCTTAACACAAATTGAGAAAAGACTGGAGTTACTGACTAAAGGCAGTAACATTTATAGGGATCTTGACACGTTTTTGTCAAATTGCCCTCTGGAAACCTAACTTGTTTGCATGCCCATTAGCACAGCATCAGCACCTGTTTCACCACATCTCCAAGAGGGAATGTAAACTTTAAAACATACAATAGTGAAAAGGGATGTCTCATTGCTTGTGTGCCCTTTTCTTTTATTACTACTGAGACTGGACATGTTTCTCATAGTAGTTGACCTATAATCTTAAGAGAACATGTTTTTTAGCAAAATTGTTTAAGACCAACTATGACAAATTACAACTTACTCCCATTGCATCCATGTCTTCAGAATTGTACTAATTCTTAGGCTCCCAGAATCCATTAAGGGAATTTCTTCTTATTTTTCCTTTCTTTCTTTCTTTCTTTTTTTTTTTTTTTTTGAGATAGAGTCTTGCTCTGTCATTCAGGCTGGAGTGCAGTGGTGCAATCTCGGCTCATTGCAACCTCTGCCTCCCAGGTTCAAGCAATTCTCATGCCTCAGCCTCCTGAGTAGCTGAGACTACAGGTGTAAGCTACTACATCTGGCTAATTTTTGTATTTTTTTTTAAGTAGTGATTCACCACGTTGGCCAGGCTGGTCTCAAACTCCTGACCGCAGGTGATCCACCCACTTCAGCCTTCCAAAGTGCTGGGATTACAGGCATGAGCCACTGTGCCCAGCCCTGGCTAATTTTTATACTTTTAGTAGAGACTGTGTTTCACCATGTTAGCCAGGCTGTTCTTGAACTCCTGACCTCAAGTGATCCACCTGCCTTGGCTTTCCAAAATGCTGGGATTACAGGCATGAGCCACCATACCTGGCCTATTAAGGGAATGTCTTTTAATGAAGGAAACTTTATTATGATAATAACGAGCCTGGGCTTCTGTGTAGGAGCAATGCCAAGCTTTGCAGTTTAACCTTCTGTAACCCTGAAGAAGTTACTTAACCTTGCTATGCTTCAGCTTTACTTTAAACAGGGTTGATAATACTCACAGTAATTCTCATGAGATAGGAATTTTTCAAGCTTTTTCAGTAAGAGGTAGCTACTCTTAAACATGAGAACTGTTTCTCTCCTAATTAATAAGAAAGCCCCAAAAGACATAATCAAGGTATGATAGCATAACACTCTTAGAAGTCAGAACTTTTCAAGTCTCAACAAGTTGCATGTTTCACTTCAATATTCAACCTTTTACTCGGTAAAGGAGCAGCATAGATAGTGGGACTTTTTTTTTTTTTTTTTTTTTTGAGATGGAGTTCCGCTTTTGTTACCCAGGCTGGAGTGCAATGGTGCGATCTCGGCTCACCGCAACCTCCGCCTCCTGGGTTCAAGCAATTCTCCTGCCTCAGCCTCCCGAGTAGCTGGGACTATAGGCGTGCGCCACCATGCCCAGCTAATTTTTGTATTTTTAGTAGAGATGGGGTTTCACCATGTTGACCAGGATGGTCTTGATCTCTTGACCTCGTGATCCACCTGCCTCGGCCTCCCAAAGTGCTGGGATTATAGGTGTGAGCCACAGCGCCCGGCCAGTGGGACTTTTTTTGTAATGGGGTGTGAGGGAGTTGGCAGTGAGATGGCTTATGCTACTAGCCTAAGATGACCTCAGAGTCTTGCAGGACACACAGTGCTTGCTAGTCTGAGGCCAGGCACGGTGGCTCACACCTGTAGTCCCAGCACTTTGGGAGGCCGAGGTAAGAGGATCACTTGGGCCCAAGAGTTTGAGATTAGCCTGGTCAACGTGGTAAAACTCCATCTCTACAAAAAATATAAAAATTAGCCTGGTGTGGTGGCATACACCTGTATGTAGTCCCAGATACTTAGGAGGCTGAGGTGGGAGAATGACTTGAGCCCAGGAGGTCAAGGCTGCAATGACCTGTGTTCACACCACTGCACTCCAGCCTGGGTGACAGAGTGAGCCCCTGTCTCAGGGGGGAAAAAAACGATGCTAGCTGGTCTGGTGCTTAGTACTTTAGAAAGTTGCCCCAGAACTGAAAACATAAGTCTTCATCCATTTCTTCTCCCTTCTTCCCATAGGGTGAAACAAAGCACTACTTCAATACTGCTGCTAAGCCTATGTGATAGTTCTAAGGTCATTACAAGAATTTGGCTTGCCTTTAGCATGGCGCTTGTGTGTCTATCTGCCTGTCTCTCTAGAGATTTAGATTTTCATTCAAAGATTTTTCTGTCACCGAGAATTAATTCTTGGTATATTTTTGAGAGTGTTAATATTTTTTTTCAAGATTTAAAACAATACGCCTCATATTTTAGATTATATCTAGAGTCTTCCACACTGAGGATGTGAATATGATACATACTAGCTGTCACCAGGCTGACCAGGTTGACTGCCAGATGGGTTGTGAGTAGTTCCAGAGGCACCCTGACATCACTCTCTGAACTGCTTTCTCTTTCACATTCTTGTATTTTTCCAGCCATCGGCCCAGAGGTGGGTGCCAATTCCGCCAGCAGCTGCAACTGCAAAGCAAGGTTCAGAAATGTCAGATATCCTTCGGGAGCTGCTCTGTGTCTCCGAGAAGGCTGCTAACATTGCCCGGGCGTGCAGGCAGCAGGAAGCCCTCTTTCAGCTGCTGATCGAAGAAAAGAAAGAGGGAGAAAAGAACAAGAAGTTTGCAGTTGATTTCAAGACGCTGGCTGATGTACTGGTACAGGAAGTTATAAAACAGAATATGGAGAACAAGGTAAGAAAGGTCACAGCCAAGGTAATTGCAAAACAGTTGCATCTGTGTCTTTCCCGTCATAGAATGCATGCCTTTTGCTCCCCTCACTCCTGTCAGAATACTAGCACCTTGAATTCAAGTAAACATCTTGGATTTTTTTCCTCCTTGTTGTGATTACAATATTGACAAAATGTTCATTGCAGGGTATCTTTAAAATACAAAAAATCAAATAAGAAAATAAAAATCACTCACAATTCTAATACCTAGAAATAAACACTTCAGTATGGAACCTTTCATTTACTAACGAATTTCTTCTTAAAAAATAATACATGTTTTCTGGAAAATAAGCAAAAATAAGAATGCTCTTAATCCTACCACTGGAGACAACCACAGCTACGCTTTGCTAAATATTAGAACGTTTTCCTCCTATGTGTATGTGCGTACATGACACGAACATGTATTACAACAGAAATGAGAGCACACTGCTTTGTAACCTGTTTTTTTTTAAACTTGATATATTAAGTCATACCTTGTGGATCTCATCATTTATCTACTGGTTGCTTCAGTTATGAGATTGTAGCTAGAGACTTAAAGTCTCCTTTATTCTAGTAGAAAAATGTTGTTCTCTGTTCTAAACATATAAAGATGTTTATATATTAATGTAACAATGATTGTGACTTTAACTTTCTGGAGCTGACTAGAGAAAGAAACTGTACTAATAAGTAGAAATAATGATACTAGCAGCATAAATAAATGCTGTGTGCCAGCCACTATTCTAAGGTCTTTAAATATATTAACTTATTTAACTCTTACAACAATTTGATGAAGTTAGAACTACTATTACAATATAATGGGTGAAAAAAGGGAGGCACAGAGAGGTTAAGTAACTTGCCTAAGGTTGCACAGCAAGTAAATGGTAGGGCCAGTTTTTGAACACAGGCTGATTGACTCCAGGTTCTGTGTTCTTTGCAATACTATATTGCCTTTTATATAATAATCTAACCATTACATTTGAGAGAATAGAACTTCGTGGCAGAAAGCATTATAAAATATTGGAATAATTTCCATGAAATTCTCAAAATATTGAGAATCATTTAGAATTGTTTGAGTGAAATCTCGACCACAGGCGAAGAGACTAAATGTCATCGTGAAATCTCTACAAATTATACTTTTTCATGTCATATAACATTTGGCTCTGAGAAACTAAAGGAAACAAGTTTATTTTTGTTTTTTTACTTATCAACATAGTTGGGTGCAAGGGATGGTTGAGCAACTGGGTTAAAAATGTATCAAAATTAATTTTTACGAGCTAATATTTGCCTCAAAGCATTATAAAAAGTTCAAGCAGTGGTTTATTCATGACCTAAAATAAATGATATTCTATTTTAGCTGTATAAAATATCTTTGTTTCGTGGCCTTATGTCCTGTAGTCTCAGAACAGGTCTTTAAGCAGGCTCGGGAGACTGATCTTCAGTCCTTGATGAATGGGATGGCTGCCAGCCCTTGTTGATTTGTACCGTCCCACAAAATAATACGAATAGTAAGTGGTTGTAGGCATTACGAAAGCTATTGGTCATCTGCAAATGACTGAGTCCAAATATTTGAAGCATGTCCTTGCTTTGTTCCCTGAGAACATCATGTGTATCAACATTTAGCATATATTTTGAGAAAAATTATCTTTACTACGGAGAGGATCAGAAGCAAAATGTATCAGAAAGCTTCGTGATCATACAGAGATGACAGAAGATCCTTACTTGACTCCGTTTATTCACTCTATATATTGATGCTTAAACTGTTGTTCCATAAAATCTCCCTTTTTTCATATCCCATTCCTAGACTGAATGATGATACAGCTGAGAATGGGGAAACAAATGCCTGAAAATGAAAACGAAATCGAATGTTATCCTCTAACCCCTTCTGTCTGGTCTCAAGTCGTGCTTTTACATACTTGATCAACAAAATTACCTTGTATAAGCTACTAGGATGCTGTTTAAGAGCAACAGTTAAAACATGTCCTTTGCAAATATTCAAATTCTACCGCCCTTAAGTAGGAGGATGAAGTTTCTAGAAGTACTTTGCAAACTAAACAGGACATAAGGGAACCAGGCCATCTACCATGATTTTGACTTTCTAGAGGGGTGAAAGAGCAGAAAAATATGAGAAAATTAGGCACGGAGGCAAGCAGACTTCATTTTTTATACTTATATTGGCTTCTGGGATTGGAAATTTTGGAATTTCAGTTCTAATTGTGTTATTTAATTTGAAATATAAAATTGAAATCTGTTCAGAATTGAACATGTGTGTGGGTTTTTGTTTTCTTTTTCATCATACTCTGAATCATTCAGTTTCCAGGCTTGGAAAAAAATATTTTTGGCGAAGAATCCAATGAGTTTACTAATGACTTGGGTAAGTATAAGAATCTTAATGTGTCTTTGTAACTTAATTATCATATGGTATTGTAATCTTCAATTTATGCTATAAGCTAAATGTTTGGAAGCCTCTTACTATAAACATAATATATTTGAATGTGAAGGTTCATTCCATTTCTACCTCAGAATATCATGCCATTTAACTTAAGTAGAGAGATGTAGTATCTTAGAATAATTTAGCAAGTCCATGTATCATTTTCGGTATAACTCTGTGGCATTTAAGTAATTTATAACTCAAGCTTTGGGAAAATAGCATGGCCCTTTGGGAATCTAATGTAAGTTATCAATGCCCCAAAGATGCCCATCAACACAATTGTGCAGACAATTTCAGATCCTGGGTTAAACCCATCTGTGGACTCTCAGGGAAGTCCATGAACCTTGGCTAAAGGTACAGAGGATGCCATGGCTCTGAAATACTGTGTGATCTTGAGCAAATCACCTCATCATTTCTCTGAATCTCGGAACCTCTGTGAAGTACTTGAACTAACTAAAAGCTTCCTTTTAATACTCAGTTTTATTTTGTTTGTTTGTTTGTTTGAGACGAGTTGCTATGTTGCCCAGGCTGGAGTGCAATGGTGCAATCTCGGCTCACTGCAACCTCCACCTCCTGGGTTCAAGCGATTCTCCTACCTTGGCCTCTGGAGAAGCTGGGATTATGGGCACATGTCAGCATGCCCACCTAATTTTTGTATTCTTAGTTAGAGATGGGGTTTCACTGTGTTAGCCAGGCTGGGCTCGAACTCCTGACCTCAAGTGATCTGCCTACCTTGGCCTCCCAAAGTGCTGGGATTACAGGCATGAGCCACCATGCTCAGCATGAGGTTCTGACTTTCTAGTAAGCTCCCACCTGCTTTACATACTGCTGGTCCTTGGAATAAGTAGGGTAGAAGTAGCTACCTAGATAGCTGGAGGATTTGTCTGTATACCTAAAAAGTTCCAAAGTGCCATGTTTTCTTAATTTTTAACAGTTTTTTTTCTCCACTGCTGTCACTTCTTGTTGCTATTAATTTGCCTATTTCTACCAGCCTCTTCCCTCACTTCTGTCAAGTGCTGAAACCAGATTAATCAAGGGTCTAAGAAGCATGTTTAAAGTGATGGTAAGGCACCTGGCCTCAGTAACTTCTCGTTTCATTGTAAAAAGCAACTTTGCTTATGTTCTGGTTTTCGATGGGCTCCACAGAGGAGAGCTATTTATGAATGCCATTTAGAGGCATACAGGTTTACTACATTTAAAGATTAGGATATACCAGCTTATGTTACTTAGCATAAACAATTTTCAGTTAAAAGCAGCATCATATAAAGAAATAGAAGCACTTCAGTGTGCTAAAAACCTCAATTCTTTTCAATAACATATTCAGACACAGACAGGGTGACTTAAGTACATAAAAAGTCAAAAGACAGATTTTAAAAAGATTAATGATCAGGGATTCAGGAATTATTAACTGGCCTATGTATCCCTTAACTGGGATACAAAATTGTGCCCAGGTGGGCATTTTTCTGGGGAGGTCTTTTGATTCCCGAAACCCATTCCTTACTATTCACATTAAGTGGGCGAGTGGCCATTGGGCATCTGATTTGATGAAGCCCCGCCAGGTGATTCTGGCAGTCAGCCAGGCTTAGGAACCGCTGAGATGGATATATAGCCCTCACTTAATCTAAGTGCACAGCTTTTGATTTGCTCTCTTGCTTGCTCTCTTTCTTGCTCACTCTGTCTCACTCACTGTCTCTCTCTCTCTTACTCTGTCTCTCTTGCTCCCTCTCTGTCTCTTTCTCTCTCTCACTCTCCCTCTCGCTCTCGTTCTGTTCTTTCTCCAGTGAAACTCTTGAAATGTAATGGCTTATAGTTTGTCTTTACCCTAGGGGAAAAGATTACCTTGAGGCTGTGTTCAACAGAGGAAGAAACAGCAGAGCTTCTCAGCCAAGTCCTCAATGGTAACAAGGTGGCATCTGAAGCATTAGCCAAGGTTGTTCATCAGGATGTTGCCTTTACTGACCCAAGTCTGGATTCCACAGAGATCAATGTTCCACAGGACACTTTGGGAATTTGGGTGGACCCCATAGGTAAGTATAGAGAGTATGTTTGTTCTTATTTGCAATCTTTTTTTTAGGGGAAGAGGAGCTTTGAAAAATAAAAATTATTGAGTATAGTTTAACTCTCCTAGAAGTTTTTAAAATTTTAAATTTTTAAAATAATGAGAGTTGAGGTCTATGTGTCATGTGTTCTGCATATATACATATATATTATAGCTGTGTATATACATATATCTGTAACAGGTGTGTGTATACACACACATATAGATACAGGCACACATACAAAGATGAATTAATTTATCTTCAAAAGACTTCAGGGACCAGACTGGTTAGTAAATGAGAGAATGAAATGACAGCAGTTATGACCTATTGAAAACAGATGCCATTTAAAGAACACTTAGTTCCAGTAGATTGTTGCCATATGGGAATACAGGCCAGATCTTCAGATTTTTAAAGAGAAACCAAAATCCAAGGTTTTAAGTGTGATATTTCAATTTCTGAACATTGGCTACCAATTCAGCTAAACAAGCAAACAATCAAAAAAACACTCTACAGATTAAGCAAAAAGCTGAATGTGATGCATGAGCAGTCAGTTTGTGAGCCCTGCATAAGTTCTACATTTTGGGGGGTCATTATTGTAATAGGACCATAATCTATAACCCATTGTTTTCAAAATGTAACCCTTCTCTCTCTTTTTTTTTTTGAGACAGAGTCTCTTGTTGCACAGGCTGCAGTGCAGCGGCACAGTCAGAACTCACTATAGCCTTATCCTCCCAAGCTCAAACAATCCTCCTACTTCAGCCTCCCAAGTAGCTGGGACCCAACTAGGTGGCACAGGTGCATGCCACCTCACTAGACTAATTTTTTATATTTTTTGTAGATAAGGAGTTTTGCCATGTTGCCCAGGCTGGTCTCGAACTCCTGGGTTCAAACAATCTTCCTGCCTCAGCATCCCAAAGTGGTAGGATTATAGGCATGACCCACCACACCCAGCCAACCTTTATCTTCAATGATGCTATTAATACAGAGTTCTAGGTAATAAGTTTAAGAAGCTCCCCCTTCCTTTTTTTTTTCTTTCCCAATCAACACAATAGGACCATTCAAGAAGCGGATAAACTCCTTCCTGGGCCCTTCCTGTCCTACAAGTGCATTAACAGGATGATATTGAAATGGGTTTAATCTTCAGATAATTGCATCACATTCAGCCAGTGGGTTCTATACGGAAACTAAAAACCTTTCCCTAAATCTTTGATCATTTAAGGGTAAATTGGCATCAGTTATGGTTTCTGAGAGACAGAGATCTCGTGTTTCTTGGTTCCAACCTGAATTGATTCTGTTTTCGAGCTCTTTGAATCTTTTGCCAGGCACATCCTTAGCTGTTTGGTAACTCCCTAGACATCGGCAGTCAGCTGCTGGCATGCACATCTCTTGAGGGGAAACCTAGTTCCCCTGCCTCTGTTTCACAGGAGCACTGTTAATTTCTTCCTTTGGTGCCACCATCATTGTCTCTTTCTGCCTTCTAACTTGAGGGACCAAATAATAATACTAAAAGATAATTTTACATGTGACTGATTACTGGAAGGAGACTTTTCTTTTTTTCTTTTTATTAAATTTTTGTGGGTACATAGTAGGGGTATATATTTATGGGGTACATGAGATTTTTTGACACAGGCACACAATGTGAAATAAGCATATCATGGAAAATGGGGTATCCATCCCTTTGACCATTTATCCATTGAGTAATAAACAATCTAGCTACACTCTTTATTTTAAAATGTACAATTAAGTTCTTATTGATTATAGTTACCCTACTGTGCTATCAAATAGTAGGTCTTTTTTTTGTACCCATTGGAAGGAGACTTTTCCATCTCACATTGTACTAGTCCTCAGATTAGCAGTAGTTCTTAAATAATCCCACCAGTTATTCTGGTTATTAGTTTTTAAGTGCTTTTGGCAAGTCACAAATATTTGAACGCCTGTTCTATGCAAGGCGCTATGCCACAGAAACTATAGACACATCCTCTCCCTTCAAGAGTTCTCACATAGTCAGGAAAATGAAACGCAAGCAATTTAACAGTGAAGTACAGGAGGCCAAATAACAATTCAATACAGTGACGTCCAAAAGTAGAAAATATTGGTTACCAAATTAGTAGACGAGAGAAATGATATGGAACAGGGTCTTCTAAATAATCTTTACCTGAATCTAAACACATTCACTTCCTTTTTCAGATTCAACTTACCAGTATATAAAAGGCTCTACTGACATTAAATCTAACCAGGGAATCTTCCCCTGTGGACTTCAGTGTGTCACCATTTTAATTGGTGTCTATGACATACAGACAGGGGTTCCCCTGATGGGAGTCATCAATCAACCTTTTGTGTCAAGAGACCCAAACACCCTCAGGTAAAAGACAAACATTTTTGGTATATTATGGTTTTCAGAACTTATGACCTCAGCTTTGCTTATTGTTAGGATTATCACTACATGATATTCCCATGACCTCACACATGGGAATGTTCCCATTGAAAGTCTGCATGTTTGAATTAAAGTTCTATTTTCAATCTTGGATTTGCATAATTTTATTTGAGGTCATGTGCATGCTGGTAGAAATTTTTAAATTAATACTCTCTTGGAGAAGTCATAGTTTTTTACATTTGGGATATAGTAATTCTGTTCCTTGTTTCTAGAATCCACTCCAAACCAGATGAGTAGAATGGTAGTAACGTTCTTCCAATACATTGGAAATAAGACAGCTGCCATCACTGTATAGCCAGTTGAACTTTTGTATAATTTTAGAAGTTCAAAACAAAATGTGAAAATTATCCAGTGAAAAGATTGGTAGGCATGGCCAGGATCAGAACCTAACTCACACTCTCTTTCTGCTTCCTCCCTCCCACCGTTCCATGCACTCTTAAACAGAGCATAGAGAGTGGTCAGGACCCAGTTGCCTCTGATGCATGGCCTGTGCTTTGGGGTTGACTCCAGGGCAACGCAAAGTCCAAGTGGAACAAGCAGCTTCAGCTTTTTATTGAAATAGGTCATATTTTTCCACTTATATCGGATTACATATTCTTATTGAACCTTGAGTTGCTTCAAGTAAGAATCATTTGCTCTTTAATAGTCGTGGTCAACACAATAGCTAATGGCACAGATTCCGAGTGAGACTTCGAGGTTTGAATGCAGATTCTACCACTGTCTAGCTGAGCAGGCCTCAGCAAGTTACTCACTTCCTCTAAGCCTGTTTCCTTATCTGTAAATATGTAACAACACAGACGGTAAGTAAAGCATTAATAAAGGGAAGGTGCTATAATTATTGTTATTGCCAAAACTAATAACATTGAGTTCATCTTTCTTTGTCTTAGAGGCCAAAGTGAAACTAGTGAAAAAGAAAATGAAAAGGAGTTACCAAATAAAGAAAACCTTGTTATAAGGATTGTAAAATATTTGT
The DNA here is from genome assembly GCF_030222135.1 of Aotus nancymaae. NCBI lineage: Eukaryota > Metazoa > Chordata > Mammalia > Primates > Aotidae > Aotus > Aotus nancymaae. The sequence goes on along the minus strand of NW_026988419.1, from coordinate 42,792,791 downwards.
GGATCAAAAAGAGATATCACTTACCTATTCCTTTTTCCCTATTAAACTTTAAATACTAAAAGTTGCAATGAAATTTTGCAGTGATTCTGGAGGCTGGAAACCTCACCACTGTTTTAGTGTTGTCCTAGATCGATGTGATAATGCCATAAAATAAAAGCATTTCTAATTGCAGCAATTCAAACAGCTGCATGCATGTAAGTAACTTTCAGAAATAAACTAGCTACCCGATATCTATTTCTAGGCTTAAAGGTGTTAAGATTCACTATGTTATGATGAATTGTGTATTTTTTCATATCATTAAGTTTGAAAGAGACATGAGTAATGAAAAACAAATGTCATCATCACCAATTGAATTTTTTCTTCTACAGGTGGAAAGGACAGTGCTACTGGGGCCTTTCTTACATGGGGACCAACATGCACTCACTTCAGCTCACCGTCTCTAGAAGAAACAGCAGTGAAACACACACTGAAAACACTGGCTCCGAGGCAGCATTCTCCCCCAGTTTTTCAGCCGTCATTAGCACAAGTGAAAAGGAGACTATCAAAGCTGCATTGTCACGTGTATGCGGAGATCGCGTATTTGGGGCAGCCGGGGCTGGTTATAAGAGCCTTTGTGTTGTCCAAGGCCTGGTTGACATTTACATCTTTTCAGAAGATACCACGTTCAAGTGGGACTCTTGTGCTGCTCATGCCATACTGCGGGCCATGGGTGGGGGAATAGTAGACTTGAAAGAATGCTTAGAAAGAAATCCAGAAACAGGGCTTGATTTGCCACAGTTGGTGTACCACGTGGAAAATGAGGGTGCTGCTGGGGTGGATCGGTGGGCCAACAAGGGAGGACTCATTGCATACAGATCCAAGAAGCGGCTGGAGACATTCCTGAGCCTTCTGGTCCAAAACCTGGCACCTACAGAGATGCAGACATAGAGGAACTCTAACCCCAGTATACATATATAGAGCCGAACTGTGAAACTATTTCCCATTATCTCTGTCTTTTGAAGATGGCTTTATCCTGTTGCTGGTTAATATTCACCTTCCTCTTTTGAGGAGCATTTTTCCATTTTGTATTCATAATAATGTTAATTTCAATAAATGACATTCATGCAGCAATTATATTGGTGTATGAAATTCTTACAGTGAATATTGTGCTGTTAGTGCTGCTTGAAACCCTTCATAAAATATGGATGAATGAGGAAAAAATTCTGTTCAATTAGTAAAACCGTGCTGAACATCTAAGCAATAGAGGTTTCTCTGAAATATAAAGGAGAATACAGGAGGGGTCTGCTTGAGTTTTGTTTCCTCCCAAAGGGAAAAATCTGCAATTTTAGCCTGTTGGCAGAACATTTAGAACTGTGAATTTGCTTAAGTTAGCCAAGTTTATGTACTTTCAACAGTATTCTTGCGTTTCTTATAGGAAGTAAATCCTGGAACACTGTGGGCTCCCCCTTTGCAGAGACAGGGAGGGAGAGACAGAGACACACACACACAGTGAAAGACACAGACAAACAGAAAGAGAGACACACAGGCACACACAGAGGCAGAAGGGGACGACGAGTAAACAGGTTTCTGAAATTTTTGCATGTTTACTACACTTTACCAGAAACCAGAGGTGGACTTTAGATATATATAACCCTTGTCTACCAGCACCACACAGTGAATGTTCCCTGAAGTGGACACAAACCACTTTTTCTATTCTCCGTGGCAGCCCCGGTAATCACAGACTGCCAACCGCGAGGATCAAACCCTCAGCTCTGACTTCGTTCTGCCCTGCGCCCCCTTGAGGCCAAAGATGTTTCTACAGATCCTCTATTTTTCTACAATTACAAATGCATGAAAATAACAATCTTTTTTTCTCATGTCCTTACACTTAAAGTTTTTTTGACAAATTATGTTTATGTCCTATGATATGATGCTTTGAAATATGTATACATTGCGGAATGGCTAAATCAAACTAACATTACCTCACATTTTGTGTGTGTGCAGTGAGAACACTTAAAATCTGTTGGCAATTTTCAGTTAAACTATGCATTATTAACTACAGTCACCACGTTATAGTTATATGATAGATCTTTTGAACTTATTCTTCCTGTGTAACTGAAATTTTGTATCCTTTGACCAACATTTCCCAAACCTTCCAGCCCCTGATAACCACCATTCTACTCTCTGCTTCTGTGAGTTTGACTTTTTCAGTTTCCACATGTAAGTGAAACTGTGTGGTATTTTTCTTTCTGTGCCCAGCTTATTCTACTTAACAGTGTCCTTCAGGGTCATCCAAATGACAGTATTTCCTTTTTTATAGCAGCATAGTATCCACTGTGTATATAAATACCACATTTTCTTTATCCACTTATTCATCTCTTGGTTGATTTCATATCTTGACTATTGTCAATAATGTCAAAATGGACACGGGAGTGCAGGTATCTCTATAACATACTGATTTATTTTTCCTTTCCTTTTTTTTTTCCTCAAGACAGTGTCTCACTCTGTCACCTAGGCTGGAGTGCAGTGGCACAGTCATGGCTCATTGCGGCCCCAACCTCCTGGGCTCAAGTGATCCTCCCACCTCAGCCTCCCAAGCAGCTGGGACTATAGGTGCATGCCACCATGCCCGACTAATTTTTGTATTTTAGTAGAGATGGGGTTTTTCCATGCTTCCTAGGTTGGTCTCGAACTCCTGGGACTCAAATCTCTCAACTGGAAGGGAAAAAGCTGGATGGAAGAGGAGGGAATCAATATGTTCTGTGAACATCTATTATGTATATTCACTATCAATCCTTGCAGAAAAGCCAAAGCCCTTTCTTTAAGCATATACCTCTGATAGGTCTGCATTGTTTTTCTTGCAGAAGCCACAACCAGGTTAGTATGATTTCTAGTTTTAATTTCTGTAGAGGAAGAACTTAAAAATATTTGCAAAGCTACCTGAGGATCTAATCATTATGGATTTTTATAATTTTCCCTCTATTTTTACAGTGTTTTTGTTTGTTCGTTTGTTTTTGAGATGGAGTCTTGCTCTTTCACCCAGGCTGGAGTGCAATGGTGCAATCTTGGCTCATTGCAACTTCTGCCTCCTGGGTCCAAACGATTCTCCTGCCTCAGTCTCCCGAGTAGCTGGGATAACAGGTGAGTGCCACCATGCCCAGCTAATTTTTGTATTTTTAGTAGAGACAGGGTTTCACCATGTTGGCCAGGCTGGTCTCAAGTACTTGACCTCAGGTGATCCACCCATCTTAACCTCCCGAAGTGCTGGGATTACAGGTGTGAGCCACCTCACCTGGCCATAGTTTTCTTATCAACTAAGTTTTTGATTTACCTTTACCCACACTTACCAAAGCCTGCAATTCTTTGTTTTCAAACTCACACTCCATTACTTTATATTAATTAAATTAATCAATTTAATTATTAGAAACAAAATTGGAATATAGAGTTGTGGAAAGAAGTAAATAATTCTTGGTACACAAACAACTCATTTGATGTGAACAGGATTTGGAGGTAGTGATGGAGGGGTGTTCTATAGAGGAGCCTCATGGCCATCAAAGTCAAGTGTCTTTTGCATCAGTCTGTGTTTTACGGGAGGATAAATAGAGAGATTAGTCTGACAGGTCACTTAGACACCGAGTAGTATAAAAAGAGCTTCAACTGCACGTAAGAAGAGCAGTCTTTGGGAATCCAAGTCAACATCCCTTCCTTTCTTGCTCTCACAACCTATATGCAATCACTCAGAAACTCTCACATCTCCACTTTCAAAAATATATCTAGAATTTAACCATTCCACATCACTCTCCTATATCCCACCCTGCTCCAGGGCATTTTTATGCCTCACCTGGATTATTGCAATAAACTTCTAACTTGCCTCTATACTGTTCATTCTTAGCACAGAAGTCAGAGTGATCTTTTTCAAACACAGATCAGATCATGACTCTCTTCTGTTCAAAATCCCCCAAACCATAACAAGATACCATCTTACACCAGTCAGAATAGCCATTATTAAAAAGTAAAAAAAAACAACAAAAAAACTGATGTTGGCGAGGATGTGGAGAAAAAGGAATGCCTATAACATGATGACGGGAAAGTTAATGAGTGCAGCCTCCATCGAAAAGAGTATGGAGAGTTCTCAAGAACTAAAAGTAGAACTACCATTCGATCCAGCAATGCCACTATTGGGCTACCCAAAGGGAAAGAAATAATTATATCAAAAAGACATATGCACTCACACGTTTATCACAGCGTTACTCACAATAGCAAGGCCAGGGACTCAACATTTAAGTGTCTATTGACAGATGAATGGAATTTTTTAAAATGCAGTATATACATATTGAATACTACTCAGCCACAAACAAGTAAAATCATGTTTCTTACAGCAACTGGATAGATCTGGAGGCCATTACCCTAAGTGAAATGACTTAGAAACAGAAAGTCAAAACTGTAGGTTCTCACATATAGGTGGGAGCTAAATAATGGGGACACATGGACACACAGTGGAATAATCAACATTGGAGCCTTCAAAAGGAAGCAGTGTGGAAGCGAGTGAGGGATGAGATACTACCTAGGAGTACAATGTACACTGTTTGGGTAATGGGTACACTAAAAGCACAGACTTCACCGCACAATAGATCTAAGTAACATAACTGCACATATACCCCTAAACCTATAAAAATAAAAAGAAATAAATTTAAGAAGGAAAGGCAAAAGATGCTTCCAAATGATTCTTCAACTGTCTTATGGAAAAAGCCAAAAGTCGTCATATAGCCTATAAGGCCCACCTTCCATCCTTCCTTCTCTTCTCATCTGCTCTTACTCTCTGCTATGGTCTAAATATTTGTATCCCTCCCCTACCAAATCATATGTTGAAATACTAACCCCCAAGGTGATGGTATTCGGAGACAGGGCCTTTGGGAGTTGATCCAGTCCTGAAGGTGGAGCTCTTATGACTAGGATTAGTGCCCTTACAAAAGGGGCCTGGGAGAAACCCCTTGACCCTTTTACCATGTCAGGGCCAACAAGAAGGTGCATTCTGTAATCCAGAAAGCAGGCCCTTACCAGACACTGAATCTGCCTAGGTCTGGGGCTTCCCACCCTCCAGAACTGTGAGAAATAAATTTCTGTTATTTAAAAGCTGCCCAGTTCATGATATTTTGTTACAGAATCACAATGGTCTAAGATGGCCTCTTCCTTGCTCACATTGTTCCAGCCACACTGCCTTGCTTGCTGTGCCCTGAACTTGCCAGGCATCCTCCTTCTGCCTCAGGACCTTTGCACTTGCTGTTCTAACTGGAAAGCTTTCTCCAGATATCAGCACAGTTTCCTCCCTCATCTCCATCAAAACTTTGCTCAAATGCCACTGTATCAGTCTGATCGTCACTTATCACTCTATTGCAACCCACATTTCCCCACCCCATCCTGCACATCCTATCTCCTTCCCTGTTTTGCCCTCCATGGTACTCACTGCCTCCTCATAGAAGCCACAAGTTGCTTTGTCAGCCTCCCCCTCTAGAACGTTGGCTTCACGAAGGCAGGGGTTTTCATATATCATGTATCTTCATTGTCTAGGCACATTGTCAGTGTTAAATAAGTGGGGACTGAATGAATTAGGCTCAGAAGCTGAACAAGAACTAATATGCAGTATCAACTACATCTTTACTTCTACTCGTTATTTCCAAAACACTTCAGAAACCTTTGCTATGCTGAGAATTAGTCCTATAGTTGGTCAGTTAAATTCTCAATGTCAAACAACCACTTTAATGTTGAAAGTAAGCCACGGACTTTTGTGACATAGAAGAAGCATTGGCTTACTATCAAAGCTAATATTCAAGTCCTGGCTAACAGCCCTATAAAGAGTTAGGAAGGGAAAGTAATGGTTAAGCCACTTTTCTTCTACTCTTATGGAATACAGCAGGAATGAGAGCTTATAATAGAATACCGGAAACTGGCCATTTCTCCCTATAGCAAAAGCTCATCTCTTTCAGCTGGATTTGAGAATGGGTTGCCTGAGATGCAATGTTTAAATTCACCCACCTTGGGTCAAGTATTTCTAAGAGCAGGAAGCTCTATGTCAAGATGGCTTATCACCCTCAATCTTTCAAACAAGTCAAACTATGACCATAGTGGTGTAAATTATTAGGACAGGTATTGGGAGAAACTCATCATGTGGTTAAATTGCCATATCAAGGTAAGCAAAATAATGTATAGACAGAGTTAATATATTATTTCCCTTAGAATGTAGGTAGGAGTGTCATTAAACTGGGAAATGTGTAGCTTTTTCTTTTTCCACCAGGACAGATTTTTAAAAATCAATTTATCATACTAATATACCATGAGGTAGGCCATGCATGTAGCAGGTTAGTTCTATGGTTCTCTAAATTGTAATGGTTATGATCTGATTGTCCAGATTATCCCGAGAATCATGATCTCATCTATAGGTAATCCGGATTGATACGGCCCAAATAGTAGCCACTAGTCTCGGTGGCTATTGTGCACTTGAAACGTGGCTAGTCTGAATTGAGATGTGCTGTGAACATGTGCATTGGATTTTATTTAAAAATCAGGATGTTTAAATTTTATGCAAAAATAAAAGAATCGTAAGTCTTTATATGGATTATAATGTGAAATAATATTTTGGGAATGTAGAGTTAAATAAAATATATTGCTACAATTCGTTCTCCTTGTTTCCTTCGTGCTTTTGTGAACAGAGCTACAAGAAAAGTTAAAAGTGCATGTGTGGCTTGCATTATATTTCTATGCAGCACTGATTTAAACCCTCAGTTTTTATCTATTAGTGCCTGACTCATGTCCATTTTACTTTTTTTGGTTCTTTCAAAAAACCACCCAGCTAAAGAAGAGTATAAAACCTAAATCATTCAGATTTGCTCATCTTTAAGCATCTTTGATATATATGGGTTTTTTTTACTTAAAAATATATTTTGTAGAGACAGAGTCTTACTATGTAGCCTAGATTGTCCTGAAACTTTTGGGCTGAAGTGATTCTCCCACCTTGGCCTCCCAAAATGCTGGGATTACAGGCATAAGCTACCACTCCCAGACAGTTTTTTCACTTAAAAAAATTGTAGTAACAAATACATAACCTAAAATTTACCTTTTTAACCCTTTCTAAGTGTACAGTTTAGTAGCATTAAGTGCATTCGCATTCTTGTACCACCAGTGACATCATTCATCTCCAGAACTTCTTCATTTGCCTAACTCCGCATTGATTAAATAACCCCTCTATTTCCCCCACCCCCACACCAGGCTCTGGCAACCCCCATTCTACTTTCTGTCTCTATGAATTTGATTACTCTAGGTACCTCAGATAAATGGAATCATACATTTGATTTGTAGTTGATTTTTTGTTTGTTTGTTTGTTTTTTGAGACAGAGTCTCACTCTTGTTGCCCAGGTTGGAGTGCAGTGGCACTATCTCGGCTCACTGCAACCTCTGCCTGCTAGATTCAAGTGGTTCTCCAACCTCAGCCTCCCAAGTAGCTGGAATTATAGGCACACGCCACCATGCCAGACTGATTTTTATATTTTTAGTAGATATGGGGTTTCACCATGTTGGCCAGGCTGGTCTCAAACTCCTGACCTCAAGTGATACACCTGTCTCAGCTTCCCAAAGTGCTAGGATTACAAGTGTGAGCCACCACTCCCGGCCTGATAAAAAGTATTTTAAATGTCATTTACTAGACTATTTTCAGAACTCATTTAGAATAATTTTTAGTAGTGAAGATTATTTGATACCTATAAGAATACAATTTAAAACTATATATACAAGGCCTAGGCAACTCCAGCTTGGGCAACAGAACGCTCCAGCCTGGGCCACTGTACTCCAGCCTGGGCAACAGAGTGAGATTCCATCTCAATAAGAAAATAAATAAAATAAAATATTTTTTAACATGAAAAAATTCCCAGCACTTATTCCCCAGCCTGCAGTAGTTCTTCTGTTATCACTGTGCAACCAATGGACATAAAACAGAGAGGTATTTAGGGTTTACAATTTTGCTTAAAGAATTTTACTATCTCCATCTCAGATTATCAAGTCCTAAAGTAGTGGGCCATAAGTCAATTTAGTGGGTGATTAGATTAATTATTTATTTATTTGTTTGTTTATTTATTTTAGAGATGAGGTCTCACTATGTTGCCCAGGTTGGGTGGAGTGGCTATCAACAGGCATGACAATAGTACTCCACAGTTTCAAACTCCTGGACTCAAGTGATTCTCCCACCTCAGCCCCTTGAGTAGCTGGGACTATAGCCACTCGACAATGCATTTAGCTTCTGATTAGAGTGTTTAAAACTGAAATAAAATATGATAAAAAATATCAGAATGCATCACACTTAATAAGGGAAAAGGCTGTTTCATGAGCCCCTTGTTTCAGTTAAACACGTAGCCACATGTTATGTGTATAGGAGTTACAATAAGAGGAGGGACCATCTGGTCTAAGGAGGAGGGGCCACCTTCCTTGATATCTAGCTAGTATTGCCTACCAAAAAAGTACTTAATAGATTACTTGGGTAGCTGATGTACATTCTTAAGAATCCTTGCTGTCTTCAGACTTCGGCAGACATGAGGGTACAAAGCTATGAACTAAGAAATTCAACCCAGAAAAGGTAATAAGTAACAAAAACAAGGATAAAGAAAGCTAAGTAACAGGGCAGGTTACTTAGTCACAAGCACCAACTAGCTGTTCACTTAAACGTTGTCCAGTACTGGATTCCACTGTTAGACGTCTCCATGGTTCAGTTTTTGTAGTGGGAGAATAATTTTAAATTTGGAATAAAATAGCTTATCTTACAACTTGATGAACATAGTTCATGAAGGTGCTAATTCACTAACAAAAGCAATTAGTGAATATGTCATAATAGTATTTTTTCTTTTCTAGGTCCTATCTGTAAGTTACTCATTTATATTTTGTTGTTTTTTTTCTTGCATTTCCCATGTTATAACTACCAATTTATTTCTTCTTTTCTGTAATCATATACTACTCTACTTTCTCAAACTGATTTTAAATCTGCTACAAACACATGACTATAGGATAATTCTTGTCCACCATTTTGCTTCAGTAGGCCAAAGTGAACCACAGATGAAACTCTATATATAGTTTGCTACCGAGGAAAAAGTTGGGATCAGTATAAGGGTTTGGGAGTTAAACAGACCTGGACTCATCATTACCTGCTACGTGATCTTGTTAGATACTAAGTCATGTAAGCCCTGTGAATCCCAGTTTCTTCATCTGATGAAATGATTTATGGCCTGTTTCAGAAATATTATAAGAAGCAGAAGAAATAATAGATATAAAATATCTCTAACATACTAGATGCTCAAAAAACATAGCTACGAATATTTTTACTGTTCATATATGATGTATCAACCTAAAAGCTCAGAAGACCAAAACATGAAATAAGAAAAAGAGAGAGCTCTCACCTTATCTAGTCAGCAAGTCAGATAATTTATTAATGGGCTTCATTTATATAATAACATGATATAATATTCATTAATAGCTAATATATATTGAGCACTAGATTCCAAGTGCTGTGGTAGATATCTACCAGCATTACATTATTTAAAATAATGAGCAAAATTTGTATAGTGCTGGTTGCCATAGCACAATCTGGTTAGATGCTTTACTGGTTAATGGTTAGATGTTTTTTGCCTGGTTAGATGTTTGCTTCCTAAGTTAAAAGTTTCAAGATTTTCTTTTTAATACATTTTCTACACTTCCTTTCACCTGTTACTCACGCCAACAGCCATCTGCTTCCACTTAGCGTCACCTCTGACTCAGCCCAGCTGTTCCTAAGGACTGGCTCCTACACTAAGCAGAGGCTGAAGATCATTGTGCTATGTCAGTTGCCAATTTTTTGCTCTGGCTTCTGACCCCTTTATAATAGGCTTCCTGGATGAGATTGTGAAGTGCCAAGGGATAAGCATTTGGTAAACGGCTTTCTGCTGTGTTATAATGATTAGAGTATAAAAAACAGACTATTTTACGTCAGTGTGAAGTCCCTAAGAGAGCCCTTGTGTCTGGAGAAAGTGCAGCAAGAGTAAGTCTGCAGTAAGTAAGAGAGCACTTCTATCTTATGTAACCCACTGTTACTTTGCCATTTCTGCCTCTCCTAGTTAAGCCGACTGCTTACTGGTATAGCCTTTCATCTCTGGACGCACTTACCACTCCATTTCCCTTAAGTGAGGGAGAAATCACTTCTACCTTACTTAAGCCATTGTTATTTTGTCCCTCACTTAAGGGAAATGGAGTGGTAAGTGCATCCAGAGCTGAAAGGCGGCTGTACCCTAAAGTTCTCAGGAACTCATGCTCCTTCCATGTCACTGCTCTCCCAACTCCAGACTGTGACAACAGGATCTGCATTTTGGGCAGCAAGATAGAGGGAAAGACAAAGAAGAAGGAAGGAGTGGATGATTTTTCATCCCATTGGCCAGAACCTTGTCACATGAGTACACTTGGCTACAAGGGAAGCTTCCACTCTGAGAAGCCATGTATGCAGCCAAAAATTAGGAGTTTTAGCACCTGGGAACCAGGCATTTGAGGACAACTAGCAATCTCTATCACTCACTGCAACTGAGCTGTCCCAGCTTTTGGCCTCTGATTATATCCGTTGGCCTTATCACTGAGGCCTTGTGACATTCATAGCAAGTTAATTTCAACTCTTACCCACACATACTTATCTACTTATGATGCATTTATCCACTTCATCCCCCAAAGAATTAAAAGTGCCCTAAATATGTGCATTCATCAAGCTGATAAGGAAAAGGAACTTCCTGGCAACAAAAGCATAATGGAAATAAAAGAGGAATGCAAGTACAGTTATTTCTCTCCTGAGTCCTGTGAGAAATCCCTGAGAATCTTGACCCTGGCAACTCGCCTGGAGGCCTGCTGTCCCCTCCTCTCCAACCACACCTTCTGCCTCTGTCTGTTGAGTGCTCAGAATGCAGACAAACTTGTATCAGGTCTCTACTGTGTACACGCTACTGAGCCATTCCACTTAAGGAGTCTGTTCACTCAGCCCAGGCCACAGAATCTGAGCACTCCTGGCCCTGTATTCACATCCCAGAGTATGCTGTTATTTTCATCAGCCTTAAACACAACTACTGTATCAAAAACAGCACTGCCCCTCCCATGGCAGAAAAGGTAAAATACAGAGGCACACATTTGCTGTTTGACCAAATGGGAAAGAAGCAGACAAACATTTTCTACATTTTTCTTCCTATTTCCAAGTTTTCTTTTTATGTTTTTCTTTATGTGCTAAATGCAAAAAGAGAGCATACACAGTAAGTTGTAACCTTTGCCATCCATGTTGAGCAGTTCTAATTGTATCTGGGTTGGCAGTTAGGCTGAAAAACATGTTTCTAAAGCAAACTTAAATAACTGCAAATGTCCCCCTAGAATGCCAGAGAACTCCAAAGCCCAGGTATGGTATGCATGCCAATAGACCCTTGAAACTGGTCTGATGAAGCTGCTGTTTTGATCATGGACACCTTTAAAAAAAAGGTTTTTTGTTTGTTTGTTTGTTTTTTCAGATGGAGTTTCACTCTTGTTGCCCAGGCTAGAGTGCAATGGTGAGATCTTGGGTCACTGCAACCTCCACCTCCTGGATTCAAGCAATTCTGTGCCTCAGCCTCTGGAGTAGCTGGGACTACAGGCATGCGCCACTGCACTTGGCTAATTTTTGTATTTTTAGTAGACACAGGGTTTCACCATGTTGGTCAGACTTGTCTCGAACTCCTGACCTCAGGTGATCCACCTGCCTCAGCCTCCCAAAGTGCTGGGATTACAGGTGTGGGCCAACATGCCTGGCCAAAAAAGGTTTTATGTGTTTATTATTTCTATCTGATACTCAAGGCTAGCCCAAGTTCTGGCTCTAACAAAATGCCTGTAATTTCTAAATACAAGTTTTCTTTTCTAGCCTGTATTTTCAAAGTTCCTTTTCTTAAAGGAGCCTTGATTATGCAGGATTAAGTGTTTTCTCCCTTTACCCACTTACAAAAAGCAAACCAGTCCTGGGCCGGCTTCACGGGCTTATGACCTGTGCCGTCTCACAAAACTCCCCCCACAAAATGGTGCCATGCTTGGTTGGCTATTGCCATGTTGAAGTTCTTAAAAATTTTATCTTCAAATTCATAAGTTTTGTGAGTTAAAGGAGGGGCAATGTAGCACGTGCATGAATGGAGGTATTACGTAGCTCTGAAAAGATTCCAAACACTTTCTGCATAAGTGACAGATGTTTTGCTGTGATAAGAACACGGAGCATAGTTCCCTTCACTGTTAGAATGTTACATCACACTTTATCAGACCACATATGTGAGTTATTGGCCTCAACAACTAGCCTCCAAAACACATAGAAACCCAAGATTTTGGCAGACAGATTGAGAGCTCAGGCTGTGGCAGGGCTAATCCATGTCAGCCTTCGTGCTAGCCTTCAAAGCCTCGCCAGCCCACAGGGCACTGGCAGCGCCTGCCTGTGTCAGGGGATCTTGCAGATTGTCGTGGATCTCCCTTACAGAGGCCTGCTTCCGTTCTCAGCAACCAAACTTTAATAATTGGGCTTGGGATGAAATTAGAACTAATTACATGGTTAATGCACCTCATCTATGGCGTATAATCTCTGTGAGACTTACTCTTTTTATTTTCCCCCTCTTTCAGCATTAAAAAAAAAGAATCTCTTTGTATGGCAATAAACCATGTGATTCCTGAAATCATACTTTGATCATCTCATTATAACCACACAAAATAGGAGGAGAAATGAACGATATGTGCGTGCTTCATCCTCTGGCAGTTCTGGTCACATAGTGTTCACAGCACCTGTGAGCACAGTTGTGGACCTGTGGTGTCTGGGGATTCAATGAGACTCAAAGCAAGTGTGTGGTAAATGCATTACATTGGTGATGACTGAGCAAGTTGGGGCGCTGATGGAACGAGAACCTGCTTCCAATGCAAAAAGAAGGCAATGGCATTCTAAGAAACATGAAAGTCTGAGGAAACCTACCATGTCCTTTCCTATTTGTGTCATTTTCCTATATTAGCCAAACACATAGGCTGAAATAATGGCACAGAAAGAAAGGGAAAGATAGGCCACACAGAGTTCCTTTTCTTTTCAGGTCTTTCTTGCCAGTAAGCTGAAGGTAGAGAGGGCTGGTAGAATGCTGGGGTATCAAGAAGTGAAATAAAAAGAGTTAGTTTCCTGCAATGTTTTCACTGTTATGGTAAGAACAAAACATATATTCATGTGTGAACTGTGAAAAATGACATGTAATTTTGGTGATTCCACAGATGAGTTAAATACTCTCAGATCTGCATTTAAAACTGGCATTGGGCTGCCCCAGCACTTTGGGAGGGTGAGGCAGGCAGGTCACTTGAGTCAGGAGTCGGAGACCAGCCTGGCTAACATGGCAAAACCTCATCTTTACTAAAAATACAAAAATTAGCTGGGCGTGATGTTGCATGCCTGTAGTCCCAGCTATTCAGGAGTTTGAAGTGGGAGGATCACTCGAGCCTGGGAGGCGGAGATTGCAGTGAGTCAACATGGCACCGCTGCACTCCAGCCTGGGCGACACAGCAAGGAGAGAGAGAGAAAAAAGAAAAACTGGCATTGCACGAGGTAAAGACGAATATTAAAGTTCAGACTAATCATTAAAATTTTTATTTTTCTTTACCAATAATGATATCAAATAGCAACGAAAAACAACAAAACCCCCAAAAACCAAAACCTATATGAAGTTGAGAGAGACCAAGGAAGAGAGTAAAACTCTTTTTCCTTTATGTGCCGTTAAGGACACCTTTTCTCCCTACTTTCTGAACAAGGGGCCCCACATTTTCATTTTACAGTAGGTCTCACCAATTATGCAGCCAGCCCCCAATCAGTCGCATTTCTACTTTTAAATTTACTGTCTTTTGTTCTATCTGAATTTTTGTCATATTTGCTAGTGAGGCCCAAACGCAGCTCACTGGCGAGCTAGGCTTGCCCTATCTGAAGGTTCTTTCCAGTTATTTGAAAGCTGAGTTGATAAGGGAACCAGGATGTTCTTTAGTGCATTTCTCACCTTGGAAGTAAGCAAGCACATTCAGCACATTCTAACACTTGCTGTAAACCTATCAACACTCCACCAGGTGTCTCTAGCAGATTTGTGCTGGCGCAGATGTAACATTAAAGGCAAATTGTGGCAAACATCTTGTCTTGGCTAACTTCTTCAATGGCTCACTTTCTAACTGCATTGTGTTTATTTGTTTTGCTTTTGTTTTTGTTTTTGAGACAGTCTGGCTTTGTTGCCCAGGCTGGAATGCAGTGGCAGGATCCCCGCTCACTGCAGACTCTGCCTCCTGGGTTCAAGTGATTCTCCTGTCTCAGTCTCCCAAGTAGCTAGGACTACAGCCAAGTGCTACCACACCCGGCTAATTTTTTGTATTTTTAGTAGAGAGCAGGTCTCACCACGTTGACCAGGCTGGTCTCAAACTCCTGAGTTCAGGCAATTCGCCCACCTAGGCCTCCCAAAGTACAAGGATTACAGGCGTGAGACCTGGCTTTTTAATTTTTTGAGACAGTCTCACTCTGTTGCCCAGGCTGGAGTGCATTGTTGTAATCTCGGCTCACTGCAGCCTCCACCTCCCGCGTTCAAGAGATTCTCCTGCCTCAGCCTCCCAAGTAGCTGGAATTACAGGAGCCCATCACCATACCCCGTTAATTTTTGTATTTTTAGTAGAGACAGCGTTTCACCATGTTGGCCACGCTGGTCTCGAACTCCTGACCTCAAATGACCCACCCACCTCAGCCTCCCAAAGTACTGGGATTACAGGCATAAGCCACAGTGCCTGGCTTGCATCATTTTAAATAAACCGTCTTCCTTAAACAACTGGTTCCTTTTACTGTGTTTTAGATTATCATTAAATGCTCCTTTAAAAACTGGAAAAATATGGAGAAGTAAAAAGGAGAAAAACTCAATGTTCAAACATAACTACTATTAACATATTAGTCAATTTTCCTAGAATTGTTTTTCTTCTATACATAAAAGAATAAAGCGTCAAACCACAGTGTGGGAGAAGACATTTGTGATACATATCTGACAAAGGACTTGTGTCTAGAATAATTAAATCAATTCAAATTTACCAGAAGAAAAGAGCCAATGAATATGCTTGATAATCTGCATATTCGAACACTTCTCTAATTATTTCATTAAGGTAAATGTTTTTATTTTTGTTCTTGTTTTTTGAGACGGAGTCTCGCTCTGTCACCCAGGCTGGAATGCAGTGGTGCAATCTCGGCTCACTGCAACGTCTGCCTCCAGGGTTCAAGAAATTCTCCTGCCTCACCCTCCTGAGTAGCTGCAATTACAGGTGACTGCCACCACACCCAGCTAATTTTTGTATTTTCAGTAGAGATGGGGTTTCACTATATTGGCCAATCTGGTCTCGAAATCCTGACCTCAAGTGATCTGCCCACCTCGGCCGCCCAAAATGCTGGGTTACTGGCATGAGCCACGTGCACGGCCAAGATAAATGTTTATAGGTAAAATTGCTAGATCAAAAATGTACACTTAAAATGCGGGTACCTATTGACAAAGGGTCCTCTAGAAAAGGTACACCAATTAACCCTTCATCAACTGAGTGTGATGGCTCACAACTGTAATTTCAGCACTGTGGGAGGCTGAGGCAGGAGGATCACTTGAACCCAGGAATTACCAGCCTGGACAACATAGCAAGACCCTATCTTCAAAAGCAAAGCAAACAAAGCAACCTCTCATCAACAGAGGATGAGAATGCTCGTTACTCATAACCTTGACAACACTAGATGGCATCGGTTAACACTAGATGGTATCTAATATGTAAAAAAAGGTAGATCAGGTTGTTTTAATACTCTATTGCTTTCTTTAGAACTAATTATATACTGATGAGATTAGTTGGCCAATTGTATGTAATTAGTGAAGTCCTGTGTGTTACTTGAATTGTATGATTTTATAATGTGAAGTAGAAAAAAGTTTAAATATTTGTACTTTAGAGTCAGTGAGAAGCACTGTAGAGAAGTGTGAACTCAATAGAAGTTTGAACTTCAGAAAGCTTTTCAAGGATTTGAGCTGTCCAGTCATACGATGAGCTGCATTCTAAATACTTTTAATCCCACAGACATTAGACACATTTAAGTAAAATCTAGATGACCTTCTTTTCTGGGATTCCAGCCATGACATCTAGTTTTCATGATGAATCAGATACCCTATGTTGAATTTCTTAATGTAATTTTTTCTTTTTTCCACACCCAATTCCTGCAGAGAGTGTAAAATTATTTTTGAGACAGTGTGTCTTGCTCTATTGCCTAGGCTGGAGAACAGTGATGTAATCACTGCAGCCTCGATCTCCTTGGCTCAAGCAATCCTCCCACCCCAGCATCCCGCCTGGGACTACAGGTGCATGCCACCACTCCTGGCTACTTTTAAATATTTTTTTGTAGAGATGAGGTTTCCCCATGTTGGCCATGCTGGTCTCGAACTCCTTGGCTCAAGCAATCTGCCTGCCTTGGCCTCCCAGAGTGCTGGGATTATAGGCATGAGCCACCACTCCCAGCTGTAAAATTCTAATATGTATACTTTTATTAGTAATATTTTTTAACTTTTTTTTTCCGATGGAGTCTTGCTCTGTTGCCCAGGCTGGAGTGCAGTGGCACCATCTTGGCTCACTGCAACCTCCACCTCCTGAGTTCAAGCAATTCTTCTGCCTCAGCTTTCTGAGTAGCTGGGATTACAGGCATGTGCCACCACCCCCCGGCTAATTTTTTGTATTTTTAGTAGAGATGGGGTTTTGCCATGTTGGCCAGGCTGGTGTTGAACCCCTGACCTTGGGTGATCCACCTACCTCAGCCACCCAAAGTGCTGGGATTATAGGCGTGAGTCACCACGCGAGGCATAATATACATATTAGTATATACCATATACTTATACATATATTAGTATATACATATACTTATACATATATTAGTATATACATATACTTTAAAAATTATTTTCTATATGCATTTTTACCATCTATTTCCATAGCTTCAACTATAACTACATATTTGATCCCCAAATTTATAAAGGGAAGAAATGAAGGAAGGCATAAATTGGAATAGGAAAAAGCCCTAATTTCTCTTTTAAAGTCCAAACCCACATTTCCAACTGCCCACTGGCCATCTCCACCTCCATGTCTTGCCAGTCCATGGGACACAACAGCTCCCAAAGTAATCATCTTCCTTATTCCCCCTCACCGTGGCCCCCAGCTAGACTCAGACATGGTGGTTTTCTGATCATAGGTCTCCTCTTTTATATTCTTCCCTGAGGAAAAATTCTGAAGTTCTGTTCTCATATTGGAGCTTTCTCCCTGCTCTCTCTCCATTTCCTGGCTCCCAACATCCTTTCTTCATTTCAACTCACACATCACCACTTTTGGCAAGACCTCTCCTTGCCTCTGACCCATGCTTGTACACTGCTATGGTCTGAATGTATGTGTCCCTCCAAAATTCGTATATTGGAACTAAAACCCCTAAGTGACAATATTAAGAGGTAGGGTTTTTAGGAAGTCTTAGGGAGTTCTGACAGCTGTGCCCTCATGAATGGGACATGAATGGGATTAGTGCTGTCAGAAAAGGGGTCAAGGAGCTGGGTGTGGTGGCTCACGCCTGTAATCCCAGCACTTTGGGAGGCCAAGGTGGGTGGATTGCTTGAGGTCAGGAGTTCCGGACTAGCTTAGCCAACATGGTGAGACCCCATCACTACTAAAAATAGGAAAATTAGCCAGGTGTGTTGGTGCATGCCTGTAATCCCAGCTACTTGGGAGGCTGAGGTAGAATTGCTTGAACCGGGAGGCAGAGGTTGCAGTGAGCCAAGATCTCATCACTGCACTCCAGCCTGGGTGACTGAGTCCATCTCAAAAAAAAAAAGTCAAGGGGTTAAGGAAACCAGGTAAGCCCTTTTTGCCCTTTTGCCCTTCTGTCTTCCTCCATGTGAGGATACAGCAACAAAGCACCATCTTGGAAGCAGAGAGCCACCCCCACCAGACACCAAATCTACAGGTACCTTAATATCGAAATTCTCAGCCTCCAAAACTGTGAGAAATAAATTTTTCCTTTTTACAAATTACCTGGTGTTAGGTATTTTGTTATAGCAACAGAAACATACTAAGGCACACACACTCACTGCCAGCAGGGCTTTGAGCATCTGCAGTTGTCTAAGGAAACCTACATTAGGGATTCTGCTGCTGTGGATGATATGTAACTGTAGGTGGGGCACAACTCTCTGTGTTCCAGTCTCTTCATCAGTAAGATAGTCACAAGAGGCCCTTCCAATGCCAACATTGTATAACTGATTCTTGGGCCCTTATGTCCCTCGTGACTCTGGTGACTTTCTGCTAGCCCCTAGGCTTTAGCTTGGCATTCAAGGCCTTCTTCCTGCTCGACCCCACCCCCCACAAAAAATGAACTGAAAGAAAAACAGGTAAGATTGTTGAAACCTCTCCTTAGATTTTAAGCCTCTTAGCACCTCCCTGCTTTTTGCTGGGTTCCTCAGCCTTTTATTCTGAGCATGTACAGCTTAAAAATTAGAAGAGCCTTGAAGTGAAATTGCAGGCAGAGCGCCAAGCTCCCTGCTCCATGTTCCTCTTTTCTGTGAGATCTGAAGCCCTTAGATATTGGTGGCTCAAAGTCCCTAAACTCCAATTTCTGTCTCACCAGGCTAGTGAGGCAGCTGCAAAGCAGTTCTCTTTCTCTGTCCTGAAGTCCCACAATGTGAATTTGCAAATGTCTTGGGCTAGGCAAAGATTTTTTTAAACAAAATGCTGAGCACTAATCATAATGAAGAAACAGGAAATAACCTTGATGGTCATCAATAGAAGAATGGTTGAAATAAATTGTCTAACTATAATGCTATATTATACAGCCAATATAAAAGAGGAGTTAGATCTAGATGCATCGGGATGAAAAGATACACATGGTACACTGTGTTGCTAAGTGAAAAAAGCAATTTATAGAAGAGTGATCCAGTTTGTAAATTTAAAAAAATATTTTAAAAAATCTAAGTATATACAACAAACTACTCACAGTAATTATGCGAAGGGGGGCCTACAAAAGCATCTTCATTTTCTATATTATGGTTGTTTGTTTTACAATAAGCAAGAATTACTTTTATAACTAGGGAAAACAGTGATATAAAAGTTGACACAACATTTCATTTTGAAAAAGGTAACATTTGGGCTACAAGTTATATATATTCTCTGGAATATAAACTTGATGAGAGTAGAGACCCTGTCTGAGGCTGTGTTCCCAGCACTTAGAACAGTGTAAATCACCAAGTAGATACTTGGTCAATATTAGTCGAATTAATAAATAAATGAATGAATATGACCAAAATCATGTGACATGAATGTTAAGACACTGGAGAGAGTTTCCTATATCTAGTTATATTCAAATGAGTATTACATGTGGTATTTTGCAAGAATATTTTAAAGAGGATTACTTGAATGCTGACATGTACTTTCCCCCAAACAAACATTCCTGGAATATGCTTTAAACATATTTATTTATCTATTTATTTCTCTGCTGAAACTCTAATTTCCTTATCATATCATATCCTATTCTTTCTGTGCTCTGTATCACTCCCTTTCAATAAGAACTGTACCAGAACTTTGAGTGCCTAATAAATATTAATGGAATAACTGCTCAATTATTGATATTTTATTATTTATTTATTATCAATGATAAAAATGATGCCTTGGTACCGGGCACAGTGGCTCATGCCTGTAATCCCAGCACTTGGGGAAGCCAAGGCAGGAGGATTGCTTGAGCCTACGAGTTCAAGACCAGTCTGGGCAACATAAGGAGTTCCCATTTCTATAAAAAATAAAAATAAAAATATTAGCCAGGCTGGTGGCATGCATCTGTGGTCCCAGGACTCAGGAGGCTGAGGTAAGATAATCAGTTGAACCTGGGAGGTCAAGGCCGTAGTTAGTAGTTGCTGTGATCATGCCACTGCACTCCAGCCTGGGTGACACAGCAAGACCCTGTCTCAAGAAAATAAAAATAAGGCTGGGCATGGTGGCTCACGCTTGTAATCCCAGCACTTTGAGAGGCTGAGGCAGGTGGATCATGAGGTCAGGAGTTCGAGACCAGCCTGGCCAAGACGGTGAAACCCCGTCTCTACTAAAAATACAAAAATTAGCTGGGAGTGGTGGTGGGTGCCTGTAATCCCAGCTACTTGGGAGGCTGAAGCAGGAGAATCGCTTGAACCTGGGAGGCAGAGGCTGCAGTGAGCCGAGATCACACCACTGTACTCTAGCCTAGGTGACAGAGCAAGACTCCGTCTCAAAATAAATAAATAAATAAAAATAAGTAAATAAATAATATAAAAATATAAATTGAAAAAAATGTGTTGGTATTTAAGGATGGAAACTTTATTTCTATTTTGTTTCAGCAATATTAAACTTAGCAGAGTGCCATTAAACTTTCAATGAAGCTGAGTGAAGATGGAATTACAGTTCCTTTTACATTATGTGCCATATCATAAATTTTTAATATAGGATACATAGAAAAATGTTGCTATTACAGTCAATTTTTCAACAATAGCAACAACAACAAACTTATGTTTACCACTCAGGGCTTTTTGCTTTGAAGGGAAACATTATTTACTGTAAAATATGTGAAAAGCAAGAAGATGAAAATACTTGATTTATACAGACTGTAGAGAATAGTACAATTTTTAGCTAAAGAGACATTTTGGATACCAATTCCCAGCTCATTTATTTTATATAAGAGCCTCTCAGACCCAGAAAAGTTGAGTAACGTGTGCACAGTGAGGGGACTCAGTGCCCTCAGACTACTGGTCTCGCCATGAACAGTTGGCATATTTTAAAAATAATAAATATGATTTGGTCTTAAATAATCAAAACAATTTTTATTGTCTCAGGCTTTTATGTTGAGATATATTTTAAAATACCATGCAGCAAAAACATCAAATTCTATTTGCTATTTGTACGTCAGTGAGTTTACAAATACTTGTTTCGTTTCCTTATTGTTAAATCTGCAATTATAGACATTGTTTTACCTACACAGCTCCTCCTGTATTTTATCTATTATTACATAGCAAAATATCCAGTTTGAAGCAGGACTGTTTAAGTTTAAATTAACTCAGTAAATTCTCAGACAACCAAATGGCAAGATGAATCAAGCCATAGCTTACGGCATATAGAACATTGTTCCATGTGATCTGTTGAATGGAAAAGAAACCAGCTCATTAGACTGAATCCACAGGAAATAGTGACACTCTGGATATCACAACAATAGGTTCTCCAGAAAGAAAGAATAAATACATTTTAGTTTATTGCCAAGATAACACATTGAGAGGGATACAGAAGAACTAGAAAATGTCTAGAGAAAGTGAACAGATAGTGAAGATTTTCTTGTTATTCTGAATGGTATCATTTTCCCCCATCCTACACCTACAGTGTTTGTTTTAAAATAATTTGTAGGAAATGCCGAATTCCATATATTAATTTTGGACCTTGCTATATTATAGAAATCTATTAATTTTAATAATTTTTCAGTTTGGTTCTCCTGAATATTCTAGGTACACAACCAAAACAGCACAAATAATTTCATTTCTTCATTTCCAATATGTATAATCCATATTTCATTTTCTTTCCATTCTAGAAGTTCTGGAAGAATGTGGGGGATGAGTTTAAGTAGCACAGTTTCCTGGTTCCTTAACATGCACCGATTATCCTTAGTAATGAGAGTTTATCATGAAAAACAGTAACTTTATCTAGCAAAGAAGGAAATTTTCCTAATTTGCTGTATATCTTGGGTCCTTTGGTAGCATTCAACATGTGGCACTCCTATTGGGCAGAGGTTTTTTTTAGAATCAGAGTCTTGCTCTGTCACTCAGGCTGGAGGGCAATGGGATGATCATGGCTCACTGCAGCTTCAAACTCCTGGGCTCAAGCAATCCTCCCACCTCAGCCTGCCAAGTCACTGGGACTACAGGTGTCAGCCTCCTTACCTGGCATGGGCGGAGTTGTGCTTGGCTTATAAAAAAGATAAGGTCCAGTCAGTAGTGACCAGGAGAGAATGGGGTGATTTTACTCACACGAAACATGAGTCAAGCACCCCATTAGCTGTACTGAATTATAATTCACATACGATAAACTGCACATAAAATACACAATTTGATAAGTTTTACCCCCTGAAGCCATCACCACAATCAAGATCAGGAACATATCTATCATGCTCCAAAATGTTCTCATGCCCCTTTGTAATTTTTCTCTCTTTCCCCTCCCTACTCTACCCCCACCTCCATTCCCAGGGAACCACTGATCTGTTTTCCGTTCCTACAGATTAGTTTGCATGTTCTAGAGTTTTATAAATGGAATTACACTGGATTCTTTTTGGGGATGCAGTGGTGTCTGGCTTCTTTCACTGACAATAACTATTTTTATATTGATCTCTGTGTGTTTATATATTCGTTAATGCACTCAGTAGTTTGTTCTTTTTATTGCTGAGTAGTATTCTACTGTATGAATATACAATTTGTTTATCCATTCATATGTTGGTGGACATTTGGCTTGTTTCCAGTTTTTGGCTATTACAAATAAAGTTGCTATGTACATTCCTATACATCTTCATGTGAACATATGCCTTCATTTCTCTTGGGGATATACCTAGGAGTGGAATAGCCAGGGTAGGTTATGATTAACTTTTTAAGAAACTGCTAAATTATTTTCCTAAGTGGTAGAATCACCAACTTTGTCTGAGGTTCCATTTGTTCCACATTCTCTTCATCACTTGGTATGCTGCCTTTAGTTTACCTATTTCTTTAATCACCTATTCTACTTCATATGTACCAGTATCTCACTGTGGTTTTGATATGTGTTTCCCTAACATAGGTTTCTCGACTTTATCACTATTGACATTTTGGACCAAAGAATTCCTTGTGGGGAAGAGCTGTCCTGTGCATTGCAGGAAGTTTTAGCCGCATACCTGGCCTCTACGCACTACATGCTATTAGGCTGATGCAGAAGTAATTGCAGTTTTTGCCATTTAAAAGTACCTGCTCCCCAGTTGTTGACAATCAAAAATGTCTCCAGACACTGCCAAATGTCTCGGGTGTAGGGACAAAATCGTGCCCAGTTTAAAATACTGCTCTAATGACTAATGATAATGAACAACTTTTCATGTGCCTATTCGCCATCAATATGTTTTCTTTGGTAAAGTGTCATTTGAAAATTTTTGTCCGTTTTTAAACAAAAGAATAAAATTTGTTGTTTGTCTTATTACTGTTGAGTTCTGAGAGTTCTTACATATTCTAGACACAAGTAATTTGTCAAATATGTTTAAAACTAATTTCTCCCTTTTTGTGCCTTACCTTTTCATTTTTATAAGACTACATTTTGAAAAGCAAACATTCTTAATGTTGAAGTTCAATATATTGATTATTTTCTTTTTATCGTTTGTGTTTTTATATCCTATTTAAGAAAGCTTGACAAAGGTAACTGAAGTTTTCTCCTGTTTTCTTCTGGGAGTTTGATGGCTTCAGCTATTATATGTAGGTCTATAGCACCTTTTTTTTAGATAGGGGTCTTGCTATGTTGCCCAGGCTGGTCTCAAACTACTGAGCTCAAGCAATCCTCACAGCTCAGCCTCCCAAGTGGCTGGGATTAGAGGCACATGTCACCGCTCCAGCTCTGAGTTAATTTTTGTATATGGCATAAGGTAAAATTGAGCTTTACTTTTAAAATAAGAATATCCATTTGTCCCAGCACTTATGTTGAAAAAATTATTCTTTCTCTATTGAATTGCATTGGTAGCTCTGTTGAAAATCAATTGACTATATATATATATATGAGTCTATTTATTTCTGGACTCCCTGTTATATTCCATTGATCTCTGTGACTGTCTTTATACTAACACTATAGTATCTTGATTACAGGAGGTTATAATAAGTTTTGAAATTGGACAGTGTATGTCCTCCAACTTTGATCTATTTCAAAGTTGCTTTGTGTATTCTAGAACCTTGTATAATATCTTTTTTACAGGAATTAAAAGTAGCATGTCGATTTGTGACTGTGTGGGGGCTGGTACCCTTACCCCCGAGGTGTTCATAAACAGTTTAAAAGTAAAATACAGTTGACCTTTGAACAACTTTTATTTTTTCCTGATTATATGAGAACTCTTGAAAGGATAAGACATGTCTATAGCTTCTGTGGCATCTAGCATAGCACCTTGCATATAATAAATACTCAAATAGTTACATTTGGGAGGAGCAAAAACTTTGCATAGATTTTTAGCTGCATGGGAGAAGGGAGCTAGCACCCCTAACCCCCATGTTGTTCAAGGATCAACTGTATATGACATTCTGGAAAAGGCAAATGATAGGAACAGGATACCAATACATGGTTGCAGGGTCGGCAGGTTAACTATAAAAGAGCACAGCATAAGGGAATTTTTGAGGCAATGGAACCATTTTTTACGTTACTGTGCTGATGGATATAAGATAGTGCATTTTCAAAATCCACAGAACAATATACTAACCAGCATCACTGAATTTTATTGTATACAGATAAAAAGTAGGAGATGAAATGCAGAACTTTGTCAAATGAATCTAATTGCATTGCAGATGAATCCAACTACATTACACATGAATGACTACATTGAAAGGTTAAGAAAGGAGCTGATCTAAGTAACTCTGGAAAACAGTGTTTGACTGGATATTGTAAAGCTAAAAAAATTATTCCAAAACACAATACTCTAATTGGCAAATTTGCTTCACACAGAGTTATTGGTGAGAGATTCTGAAACTACTTGATGCATAGACTAGGTTTGAACAAATACTCATTCTGCAAAGAATGCAAGCCAGATTTCTCACAGATAGAGAACAGTTATAATCAAAGAGGCAATGTGAGAATAAATTCTATGATTCCAGACTGGAGTTGGAGGTATTAGCACGAACTCGTGTTTTATTTTTAATTACATATAGTTATGGAAGTACAGAAATAAATATTTATATGTATGTATAAATGAGTTAGTTTATAGATAAGTTTTCTTCTCTTTCCACTGAAAGGGTCTAGAAGCAGTGATACCTCAGTTATCATGAGCACATTTAGTTGGTTTCTAGTAAAAAGAACCAAGGCTCTCTGGAGACGTGATTGATTCCAGTGTTGGTGCAGGGCATCTTGTGATGTCAATGCTCCTTAAAAATGTAAAAAAATAGGCATGTAAAAAAGACACAGACATAAACAAAATGTGGTATATGCATATAATGAATATTATCAGCCTTGAAAAAGCATGTAATTCTGACACTACTGCGACATGGATGAGCCTTGAAGACACATTGAGTGAGATAAGCCAGACACAAAAGGACAAATACTGTGTGCTATTGAGCTACACCTTACAAGTTGCTAACATAATAAATTTATGTCGTGTGCATTGTACCAAAATTTCAAAAACAGTTTTATGATGCAAGTCATATAAAGACTAATTTGCAAAGATATTTTGATGAATCCATGGCAAAATTATTCTGTTTGTATGCTTAAAATTCTGCTGAAATTAATAAACTAGACTCAAATTCCATCCTGAAGGAACAAAAAGGAGAGTAACCAAGAGTCACCATGGCAAAGCTGGAATAATTTAAGCAAGAAAATAAAAGTATTTGATTTTAAGTCAAATAATAAAATAAGTATTCATAACTTCATACAAATATCAAGTATTGAATAAGTAAATAAAGCGGGAAAAGGGAAAATTTTTTCTGTACAGAAGAATTTCAATTAACAAATATAAAAGGAATGAAGAAAATAGAAAATCTCAATTAGAATACCACAGTAATAATAGCTGCAAGCAAGAACAATCAATGAATGCTAAAATAAAAAAATGAAAATTTAAGGACAAATGGCATATTTGCAGAAAATCGAAAGTGTCTCTTCCTAAATATTGTTAATTATAAAGAGAAAGATAGTGACTTGTCTTCATCTGTTCATGCTGCTGGTAACAAAATACCTGAGACCAGGTAATCTGTAAATAATAGAAATGTATTTCTCACAGTTTTGGAGGCTGGGAAGTCCCAGATCAAGGTGCCAGCCTTTCGTGTCTGGTGAGGACTGCTCCCTTTTTCCAAGATGGTGTTCTGTTGCTGCATTTTCTGGACAGGGCAAATGCTGCATCCTCACATTGCAGAAAGGAGGGAAGGGCAGAAAGGGGTGGAAGGAGTGAACTTGCCCCCTGAGCCTTTTAGTAAGGCGCTAATTCTATCCGTGAGGGTGGAACCTTCATGGCCTAAGCACCTGCTGAAGGCCCCATCCCTAAAGACTGTTGTATTAGGAATTAAATTTCAACATAAATTTTAGAAGGAATGAAAACATTCAAACCATAGCAGAGACTTAACAGCAAAGAAACAGTACACAGTACACAGAACCTCATTGAGGGGATTAATATTCACATTGCAGGTAGTGGAATATATGATGAATGTGCTCTCGATATGATCTGAGAAGGGAGCATTATCTTTGTGACATTCTTCCCAAAAATACGTGGCCCTGATCTAACCATGAGAAAAAATCTGTTAACCTAAATTGAGGATCATTCTACAAGCTACCTGACCAGCATCCGTTAAAAGTATCAAGGTCATGAAAGACAAGGAAAGACTGAGGAGCTGTCACAGATTGAGGGAGACTTAAAAGACATAAATGTTATGTGGAATCCTGAATTCAATCCTGGGACAGAAAAAGGATGTTAGTAGAATGACTGGTGGAATCCAAATAGGATTTGAATTAGGGTTTTGTTAGGGTATTGGTAGCAATTTCTTAGGTGTGATACCTGTACTATGTAGAATGCTAACATTGGGGGAAGCTGGGTGAAAATGTGTGGAAATTCTATGTACTGTCCTTGCAATTTATCTAATAACTACTATAATTAATAAATAAAAATTTATTAATTTTTATTAGCAAAATTAATTTATTATGTTAGCAATTTGTAAGGTGTAGCTCAATAGCACACGATATTTGTCCTTTTGTGTCTGGCTTATCTCACTCAACGTGTCTTCAAGGCTCATCCATGTCGTAGCATGTGTCAGAATTACATGCTTTTTCAAGGCTGATAATATTCATTATATGCATATACCACATTTTGTTTATGTCTGTGTCTTTTTTAACATGCCTATTTTTTTACATTTTTAAGGAGCATTGACATCACAAGATGCCCTGCACCAACACTGGAATCAATCACGTCTCCAGAGAGCCTTGGTTCCTTTTACTAGAAACCAACTAAATGTGCTCATCATAACTGAGGTATCACTGCTTCTAGACCCTTTCAGTGCAAAGAGAAGAAAATTTATGTATATACTAACTCATTTATACATACATACAAATATTTATTTCAAAGCATAAAATTATTTCAAAATAATGTTTTAAAAAGAAAAATTACTGACAAGAAGTGAGGGCAAGTATGTGAAACAATAGAAATGTCAACAGGAGTATAAATTCTTGCAAATGCCTCGGAAATTGTTCAGTATTAAGTAACAAAGATGAAAACCTGCATATCCTACAGCTTAGCAATTACACTTCTAGGTATATACAATGGAAATTCATACCTATGTGCACCACAGACAAGCACAGCGATGTTCATCGCAGCATTATTTGTAAATGCCAATGAATGGAAATTATCCAAATACCTATCAACAACAGAATAAAAGAAAAGAAAGTGGAATTTTTGTATACTGGAAATGAAATAACTACACACAGTAATGTAATTTTGGGCAAAAGAAATTGTAGCAGGCCATTCTTGCATTGCTATAAAGCTACTTGAGCCTGAGCCTATGGCTCCTGCCTGTAATCCCAGCACTCTGGGAGATGGAGGTGGTAGTATCGCTTGAGCCCAGGAGTCCAAGGCCAGCCTGGGCCACATAGTAAGACTTTGTCTCTTAAAAAAAAAAAAAAAAAGCCAGGTACGGTGGCTCACGCCTGTAATCCTAGCACTTTTGGAGGCCGAAGCGGGTGGATCGTCTGAGGTCAGGAGTTTGAGACCAGCCTGGCTAACATGGTGAAACCCTGTTTCTACTAAAAACACAAAATTAGCTGGGCATGGTGGTGAATGCCTGTAATCCCAGCTACTTGGAAGGCTTAGGCAGGAGAATTGCTTGAACCTTGGAGGCGGAGGTTGCAGTAAGCTGGGATTGCACCATTGCATTCCAGCTTGGGCAACAAGAGCAAAACACCATCTTAAAAAAAAAAATTACCCAGGCATAGTGGTGCATTTGTATTCCCAGCTACTTGGGAGGCTGGGGTGTGTGAATCGTGTGAACCTGGGAAGTTGAAGCAGTAGTGAGCCAGGATTGTAACCACTGCACTCCAGCCTGGGTGACAGAGCAAGACCTTGTCTCAAAAAGTAATTAAAAAAAAAGAAAAGAAAAGAAAAACAATTCTGGAGATTGAGTGATTTATAAAGAAAAGAGGCTTAATTGGCTCACAGTTCTGCAGGCTGCGTAGGGAGCATGGTGCCAACATCCACTTGGATTCTAGTAAGGCCTCAGGAAGTTTACAGTCATGGTGGAGGGCAAAGGCGAGCCCCAGTATCACATGGTAAGAGCAGGAACAAGGGGAAGGTGGAGGGTGGAGGTGCAATACATACTTAACCAGATCTTGAGAGAACTCAGTATCACAAGGACAGCACCAAGTCATGAGGAATCCATCCCCATGACCCAAACACCTCCCAAAGTCCCCACCTTCCACACTGGGTATTACATTTCAACATGAGATTTGGGAGGGGACATCTAAACTATACCAGAAATCAAACGCAAAGCCAGGTGCATCGGCTCACACCTGTAATCCCAGTACTGTGGAAGTCCTAGGCAGGAGGATCACTTGAGCTCAGGAGTTCAAGACCAGCCTAGGCAACATAGAAAGACCCTGTCTCTAATTAAAAAAAAAAAAAGAAATCAAACACAAAAGATTTTATACTCTTTGATTCCACTTAATAAAGTTCAGAAACAGGCAAAACTACTCTATGGAGTTAGAAATCAGAATGGTGGTTACCTTTGGGGAGGAAGAAAGAGGTAGTAATTTGTAAAGGTCACAAGAGGAATTTTTGGAGTGCTCATAATGTTCAGTTTTTTGCAATTAGTGGTTATTACACAGTTTTTATTATATTTATTGTAACCTAATTGTACTCTTATGATCTGTGCACTTTTTTGTGTATATGATGTACTCTAATAAAAAGTTTTAAAAATTAAAATATAATTTAATTGTTTTTTTAAACCACATAACTGAGATACATGTGAAGTGCCTTGGTGACTATTAGACAGGTGCAGGGCTGGAAAGAGGGAAGCCACTATGGAGACAGTTGAATCAGGTCTTGAGGTTGAGTAATGTGTGTAGGGATAGGGAAGGTGAAACACAGAAATGCTGAGAGGATACCATAGGCAGAACTTAGTGTCTGATTGAAGATGATTAAAGATTTTGGACAATCTGCTTTAAGCCATAGGGACCAAATATATTTTTCTTAGGGGAGGAAGAACATTATAAAAGAGATATTTTTGAAAAGTTAATCTGTATACCACTCATAGCATGTGTTGCCTGCTATTATAATTATGTTAATTATAATTGATTTATTTGTAGACATGTCCCTGCTAGTAAATCACAAGCCCCTTGATGGAAGGGAGCTGATTTTATGCTTCTATATCCAGGGCCTAACTCTCTGCCTCACTAAGGTATGTTTATTGCCATTCAAGTCCATAATTAGAAGACAATGAACACCACATAATGTGGAACTGGATTGGAAATGGACAAGAAGAAAAAAATCTTAGAAAGTACATGAAGGAAATATTAAAATATATATTATAAATTTTTAAAACTCTTATTAAACCATATATATAAAGATTCTTAATTAACCTAATAAAAAATAGCTATGTCAAAACAATAGCCAGCCTCAAATTCAGTGGCAAAGCAATAGAGACAGTCATAGTAAAGCAAGCAGTAAGAAAAGGAACAATTCTTGATCGTTACCAATATTTACTATTATTTTGTCAATGTAGTAAGGATTTTAAATATAGATATAAATACTGGAAAGGAGACTAAAGTATAATTGTTCATAGTTTAATATGATCACCCACCTGGAAAACTCGAGAATTAAGCAAAACATATATCAGAATAAAAGATTTAAATGAGTTAGACTTCTTTCCTTCCATTTACATAACTCATCTTTATGGCCTAGTGAAAGTCCCTCTTCCTTCATAAGCCAATGCTGAGGAAAGAAGGGAGGATGGGAGGGGGGCTAAAAAGAACTCACCTCATCACTGCTGTCACCATTGGATTTATCCATATATTATCCAGTCATTCAACAAATAATTTATAACTCTCTCTCCATGCCCTTTCCATTTCCTCCTCACAAGGTAATTAATGTCAAGAGTGGGGTGTTTATCTTTCCTTGCCTTTCTCTATGCCATAAAAGCATATTCCAACAGTCAGGCTCTGTGATACAGTTACAATGGTATATTGGGGCTACTGGTTCTACCCAGTGTCTGTTCTCTTTCTTTCACAGTCATAGAATTTTTATCTGTGTATATGGCTACTGAGTTAAAGACTACATTTCTCAGCTTTCCTTGCAGATAGATGTGGTCATATGACCAAGTTCTACTACTGGAATTTAAACAAGTAATGTGTACATATGTACAACTTCAGGTCATGTTCTTTTTCTTTTTTTTGAGACGGAGTCTCACTCTGTCACCCAGGCTGGAGTGCAGTGGTATAATCTCAGCTCACTGCAACCTCCGCCTGCCAGGTTCAAGTGATTCTCCTGCTTCAGTCTCCTGAGTAGCTTGGATTACAGGTGCCCACCACCAAGTCCAACTAATTTTTTGTATTTTTAGTAGAGATGGGGTTTCACCATGTTGGCCAGGCTGGTCTCAAACTCCTGACCTCAGGTGATCCACCCACCTTGGCCTCCCAAAGTGCTGGAATTACAGGCGTGAGCCACTGAGCCCCACCCATGTTCATAAAAGGAAGGAAAATGCCTTCCCCGCCTTTTCCCTTTCCCAACGGCTGGAATATACACATGATAGTAAGAGTTGGGGCAGCCATGTTGGGTTTTGAAGATGACAGAGCAAGAAGATCTCTAGTCCCAACACCATGGGCCCACTTATTTACCTGAACTTTTTAATTTTTTTTTTTTTGAGATGGAGTTTTGTCTTGTTGCCCAGGCTGGAGTAAGATGGCACGATCTCAGCTCACTGCAACCTCCGCTTCCCCAGCTCAAGCGATTCTCCTTCCTCAGCCTCCCAAGTAGCTGGGATTATAGGCGTGCACCACCACGCCAGCTGTTTTCTGTATTTTTAGTAGAGACAGGGTTTCTCCATGTTGACCAGCATGTTCTCAAACTCCTGATCTCAGGTGATCCACCTGCCTCAGCCTTCCAAAGTGCTGGGATTACAGGTGTGAACCACTGCACCTGGCCCTAAACTTTTAAATTTAATTTAATTTTACAATTTTTTAAGTTCCAGCGTACGTGTGCAGGACATGCAGGTTTGTTACATATATTTACCTAAACCTTTATATAAGGAAAAATCATACTTTTTTTCTTATTTAAACCACTGCATATGGGCTGTTCAAATGGACTACTGTCTATGCTAACTAATACAAGTGTTGAACAACCCAGAGTTTTTCTGTCTTTAAGGAGCTTACAATCTAGCATAGAAGTCAAACAAATGATTAAAATAGTATATGATAGATACATGATGGAGAAGGCACATGGTGAACAGGGCCACTGGGAGCTGATAAAGCCAGTCTGTGAAGGACATAATGCTTTATCTAGGATATGGAGGAAAGAGAGAGTACAAACCGCTCACGCCTGCTTGAAACAACTCTTCTACAGTCTTCAGTGACAACATCCTCCTGAGTTCCCTCCTACTTCTGACTGATCCTTCCTGGTTTCCTCTCCTATACCAAATGGTAAATATTTGCCCTTCTCTGGGCTCTCTGAGTCTATTCTCTTCCTGAGTAATCCTCTTCGGTCCAATGACTGTAAATAGTACCTCAATACTGATGACTGCCAAGGTCAGGCCTTTCTTCTGGGCTTTGGACTCATGTTTCATTGCCTACTTCACAGCTCCACCTGCAAGGCTCACACTCATCTTCACTGAGTCAAATGTGAACTCTTCCTTTTCCCCTTCCAACCTGCTCCTCCCACAGTCTCCTCCCTCTCAGTAAAGGTTATCACAATCTTCCCCAGTTGCTAAAGCCAGAAACCTGTGAGTCATTCTTAACACCTCCTTTCGATTGCCTCCCACATGCAACATATCACCAAGTATGCTCATATACTTCCCAAAACTCTCTCTCAAATCCATCTGTTGCTCTCCATCCCTGCCACTACAACTGTGGTTCATGCTACTGTTAACCTCTCTCTTTGCTACTGGTTACAGTTACTTTTTTTTTTTTTTTTTTGAGACAAGGTCTCAGTCTGTCACCCAGGTTGGAGTACAGTGATGTAATCATGGCTTATTGCTAAGGTGGGAAGATTGACCTCCTAGGCTTAGTCGATCTTCCTACCTTAGCCTCCCTAGTAGCTGGGACTATAAGCATGCCACTGTGCCCTGCTAATTTTTGTATTTTTTGTAGAGATGAGGTTTTGCCATGTTGCCCAGGCTAGTCTCAAACTCCTGGGCTCAAGTGATTTGCCCACCTTGGCCTCCCAAAGTGTTGACATTACAGGCATGAGTCACTGCACCCAGCAGCAAAGGAATCTTTACAAACACCTTACCATGTAATTTCTTTGCTGTCTCATAGGATTGTGCAACACCATAAGGCACTCTTCGTGTTGTATTGTGCCTCCTGGCTGTGCTACCAGCCAACCTTGCTCCTCTCCTAAAACATAGTGAGACTCTATCTGTACAAAGAAAATTAAAAATTGTCTGGGTGTGGTGATGTGCACCTGTAGTCCGAGCTACCTGGGAGGCTGAGGTGTGAGGATCCCTTGAGCCCAGGAGTTTGAGCTTACAGTAAACTATGATCCCACCACTGCATTCCAGCCTGAATGACAGAGCAAGATCCTGTTGAAAAGAAAAGAAGAGAAAATATTATTTTGGTGGCAAAGTGAAAAATTGATTGGATGAGAGAACATATTGAGGCAGAGACCAGAAAAATGGTTGCCATAGACAAAGGAGAGATAACAGAGATTAGGATAGCACAGGGATGGAGAGAAGAGCACAGGTGCCTTTTCGAGGCAGAATCAAGAGTTTGGCATCTGACTGGGTGTCATAGACAGACTAACGGCCCACTGTAGATGTCCATGTCCCAATCCCAGGAGCCTGTGAATATGCTTCATAGCAAAAGGGACTTTGTTAATGAGATTAAGATTCTTAAAAGGAAGAGATTAGTCCAGATCATTAAGGTGAACCCAATGTAATGAGGGTCAGAGTCAGAAAAGACAATGCAAAGAATGAGGCTGAGATTAGAGTGGTGTGCTCTGAAGATGGAAGAAGGGTCCATGAGCCAAAGAATGTGAGCAGCCCCTAGAAGCGAAAAAGGTCAAAGAAATGGATTCTTCTCTACAGCCTACAGAAAGAATACAGCCCTGTAGTCACCTTGGTTTTAGTTCGCTAAAACCCATTTTGCACTCCTGACCTCCAGAATTGTAAGATAATAAATGTATGTTTTAAATCACAAGCACTCCTATGCTCCAATAACAGACATACAGAGAGCCAAATCATGAGCGAACCCCCATTCACAATTGCTGCAAAGAGAGTAAAATACCTAAGAATACAACTAACAAGGGATGTAAAGGACCTCTTCAAGGAGAACTACAAACCACTGCTCAAGGAAATAAGAGAGGACACAGACAGATGGAAAAACATTCCATGCTCATGGTTAGAAAGAATCAATATCATGAAAATGGCCATACTTCCCAAAGTAATTTATAGATTCAATGCTATCCCCATCAAGCTACCATTGACCTTCACAGAACTGGAAAAAAAACACCTTAAACTTCATATGGAACCAAAAAAGAGCTCACATAGCCAAGACAATCCAAAGCAAATAATAATAATAATAAAGCTGGAGGCATCACACTACCTGACTTTAAATGATACTACAGTAACCAAAACAGCATGGTACTGGTACCAAAACAGACATATAAACCAATGGAACAGAACAGGGGCTTCTGAAGTAACATCACACATCTACAACCATCTGATCTTTGACAAACCTGACAAAAACAAGCAATGGGGAAAGGATTCCCTGTTTAATAAATGGTGTTGGGAAAACAGGCTAGCCATGTGCAGAAAGCAGAAACTGGACCCCTTCCTGACACCTTACACTAAAATTAACTCCAGATGGATTAAAGATTTAAACATAAGACCTAACACCATAAAAACCCTAGAAGAAAACTGAGGCAAAACCATTCAGGACGCAGGCATAGGCAAGGACTTCATGACTAAAGCACCAAAAGCAATGGCAACAAAATAGACAAATGGGATCTAATTAAACTTAAGAGCTTCTGCACAGTAAAATAAACAATCATTAGAGTGAACCAGCAACCAAAAGAATGGGAAAAAATTTTGCAATCTACTCATCTGACAAAGGGCTAATATCCAGAATCTACAAAGAACACAAACAAATTTACAAGAAGAAAACAAAAAACCCCATCAAAAAGTGGGCAAAAGATATGAACAGACACTTTTCAAAAGAAGACATTTATGCAGCCAACAAACATATGAAAAAATGCTCATTATCACTGGTCATTAAAGAAATGCAAATCAAAACCACATTAAGATACCATCTCCCACCAGTTAGAATAGTGCTCATTAAAAAAATCTGGAGACAACAAATGCTGGAGAGGGTGTGGAGAAACAGGAACGCTTTTACACTGTTGGTGGGAGTGTAAATTAGTTCAGCCATTGTGGAAGACAGTGTGGAGATTCCTCAAGGATCTAGAACCTGAAATGCCATCTGACCCAGCAATCCCATTACTGGGTATATACCCAAGGGATTATAAATCATTCTGTTAAAAAGACACACGCACACATATGTTCACTGCAGCACTGTTTACAATAGCAAAGACTTGGAACCAACCCAAAAGCCCATCAATGATAGACTGGATATAGAAAATATGGCACATATACACCATGGAATACTATGTAGCCATAAAAAAGGATGAGGTCATGTCCTTTGCAGGGACATGGATGAATCTGGAAATCATCATTCTCAGCAAACTGACAGAAGAACAGAAAACCAAACACCACATGTTCTCACTCATAAGTGGGTGTTGAACAATGAGAACACATGGACACAGGGAGGGGAACATCACACACCAGGGCCTGTTGTCGGGGGTGGGGGATCTAGGGGAGGGATAGTAGGGGGTGGGGGATTGGGAAGGGAAAACATTAGGAGAAATACCTAATATAAATGACGGGGGGATGGATGCAGCAAACCACCATGGCATGTGTATACCTATGTAACAATCCTGCACGATCTGCACATGAACCCCACAACTTAAAGTACAATAATAAAAAAAATTGACTGAATTCTAGGATACCTCCTGGTGTCAGCCAACAAGCTGGGAATGGGTTGGTGTGGTGTGGGAAGTAGAAAATTTCCTTTTTAAAGTTCCCTTTCTTGTTAAAGAATAAATCATAAGTGTGCTAGTAGCTCTTTGTTAAGCCCTATCCTATGTAGCTGTTAAACATGCCATGCTTACAGGCACGTAGTACATTCTATGTCCTTGTACTTTAACCAAGATATCTGCGCTGGACATGCTCACAGGCATGTCCCAGCTCCCCACTCTTTCACCTGTTTAGAAAAGTTTTAAGTTGTTAGCCAATCGGGTTTTAGTTTAGATTGTGAGGTCTGCCTCCAGCCAACGGAGATCAGACACAGCACTAAGGACGACCCAAATGCGTAAGGGATAAATGTGTGTGCTTTCCTTTGTTCACTGTACTCTCATGGCAAGATGGCTAGTAAGAGTACCCTTCCTGCAGTTCAGGAAGTAAAAATTGCGTTTCTGGAAAAAAATAAAATAAAATAAATGTATGTTTTAATCCACAAAGTTTATGACACCTTGTTACAGCAGCAATAGGAAACCAATACACTGGGTGTGGGTATAAGGGTGAAAGGAGCTTTGAGAAAAAGGGCCTTGTACAACTGGTTGATGGCTGTTTGGGACCCCAGAGTCTGGGAACCCAGAAGAGTGAATGGGGGGGCTGAGTGCAGTGGCTCATGCCTGTACTCCCAGCACTTTGGAAGACTGAGGAAGGCAGATCATTTGAGGTCAGGAGTTCCAGACCACCTTGGCCAACATGGTGAGACCTCATTTCTACTAAAAATACAAAAATTAGCCAGTCGTGGTGGTGCGTGCCTGTAATTCCAGCTACTCGGGAGGCCGAGGTGGGAGAATCACTTGAACCCAGAAGGCAGAGGATGCAGTGAGCTGAGATCGCACCACTGCAATTCAGCCTGGGTGACAGAATGAGACTCTGTCTTAAAAAAAATAGTGAGTGGGAGAACACAAGGTAATGATACATTGGTGTGGCACTTAGTGAGGTTGGGATGTCTGTGACATATCATACGGGACAACTGACCATAAGGATCTGGCCCTCAGGAGAGAGGCTGACCCCAAGAGAGGGTTTTTGGAGCATCCTCAAATATTCTATGATTGAAGCCAAGGAGCGAGTGAGAGCATTCACAGAAAAAAACAATCAGAAGAAAGGAAAGCCTAGAAACAAACTCAAGGAAAACTAAAACCCAAGTGGAGCACACCAAGTGGGGTTGTCAGAGAGGACGAGGAAAACTCAAGACTCGTGGGTCACAGAAGGCAGAGGAGGGCAGAGTGTCAAGGAGGAAAATCCAAGACTTGCGGGGCACCAAAAGAAGAGAAAGAATTTCAAGGAGGGGACCAGTGTCTCCTGATCCTAACAAGAGGAAGAAATGCCTAGAGAAAGAAATAATTGGCACCATGTGCGTAAAAATAAAATTCCCAACCCTCCATATGTGAATGTGAATATACATGTTTGTAAATATTTAAATGGGCAAGGAGGAAGGAGGGGTTAAGAACCAAAGCTCTGAATGCAGATCCCATCATTTCCTTGTGAGATGGCTTCAGTCTAGTTGCTTCACTTTTATATGCACCAGCTTCCTCACCAGTGCAAGGAGGTAACAGTACCTACCAGTATGCGATTGTTGTGGGGATTATATGAATTAATATATTGAAAGTGCTTTGAGCCATGCCTAGTACATGGTAAGTCTTGTATGTGTTAGCTATTTTTGTTATTGCTACCAACTATAATGTGCTTGTTTCCTTATTTAAGAATAATCAGTTCTGCCAAAATAAGTATGAAAAACAAACATTTTAAGGAAGATAAAGTAGAAGCAAATAGTTTGTGAGATAAAGTAATGCATATGTGAACTGAACATAGGAAGGTTTGGAAGGACCCCGTAGGCACCAATTATTCTTGATACACTAAATATTCACAAGGTGCATGAGATATTTGATATTCAGGAAATCTTAAAATGACCACCCACTGCTGTCACCCACACAGGCTGCATCTGTTCTCTACCTAAGAAATGCCGATATAGTCCATAGCTATTTGTCCAGCTATCTGGTGAGCTAGAACTATAGCCAGACATGCCTGTGGCTAAGTCTCCTAATAGAGCAAGTACAAGTTGACCAGGCACCTTTTGTCTGCCAAACCCCCTGTTCAACTTCAGCTTTGGTCCTTGCAACTATATCATCAGCAGGGAAGAATGACGTAGTCCACGGACAGGGAGAGAAAGAGAGAGAGAATCTACACATATTTAATAAAATATACTACCTCTTGTACCCTATCCAAAGTGTGTTAACCTGTCCTCTTTTCCCATCTTCCTACTGTGTGGTTTAAACTGCTTCAATATGTTATGTGATCACATTTAAAAAATTTTGTCAGTATACTTGGAGGCTAATTTCCCACACTAAGCTCACAGCAGGTAAGAAGGTGGGGGTGGAGTGGCAGGTCATTTTTTCTTTATGCATACTTGTATCTTCTCCTTCGGTTACATTCGTTTTACTTATACTTTAAAAATGAAGAAAATTTTAAATATAATATTTAGTTTAATTATAAACTGGAACAATTATGAAAAATTTGAACATATTAAAAGGAATGTGGCTGGTAGGAAAATATTCCTGCCCTACTAAGGTCAGTTAAAACAACACTTTCGGATCAGGAGTAGTGGCACATACATGTAATCCCAGCACTTTGGGAGGCTGAGGTGGGAGGACTGCTTGAGCCCAGGAGTCTGAGACAAGTCTGGGCAACATAGTAAGACCTCGTCTCTACAAATAGTTTTTAAAAATTAGCCAGGTGTAGCGGTGTGTGCCTGTGGTCCCAGCTACTCAAGAAGCTGAGGCAGAAGGATCGCCTGAGCCCAAGAGGTTGAGGCTGCGGGGAGCCATGATTGTGCAACTGCATTCCAGCCTGGGGGAAGAAAAAAACCCAAAAACCCGAAACCCCACATTTTCTTCTGTGCTGACCTTTGAGGCTACCCTAATGTATTCGAAACAGCGTCACTGGCTGTAATCTCTGGATGATGTGACTTCACTGTTCAACATGGAGCTGCCTTTGTAGGTCAAGAAGTGCCCGTTTTTCCCAAGTTCTGCTTGTTTCTCTCTCTTTCCATACGCAGGAGAGAACTTGAACCATGTTAGGATCAGAAGTGTGTTTTTTTATTTTTTAAGTTGCTTCTTTAATTGCTGGACAGAAAAGAATAATTAAGTTATGACAGCTACCAAATGGGGACTTTATGACATTCAGTTCCAAATAATTCCATAGGAAGCAGCTGTCTTCAGGTCACACCAGACCAGCATCTATCATTCTCTGAGTTCAACACCCACCTTAGTCTTTTTCATTTGAAATTCTCGTACTCTCCATCTTTGTTTTGTTTTTATGTCAATACTGAAAGTGGATTTAGCATTAGGCTACTGTACTTTACGCTTCAGGGATCCTTCAGAAGCTCAGGAAGGGGCCCTAGAAACCTCATATTTGTAATTGTTTTATTCTTCCTAAAGAGGGACTCAAAATTCTGAAACTTCAGGGCCTTATCAGATTCTTATCAGTATGATTTCATGGTTAAGAGCTTAAAGCCTGGAGATAAAAGAAACCTGCTTTCCCTTTTGCTGTTTAGTAACTTTGAATGAGTCACATTAACTTTTAGCCTCAGCTTTCCTCAGTTGTAAAATGGTAATAACATTTCCTATACCTATAGGATTCTAAGGCTCAAACAGTACCTACACAGTGCCTCACACATAATCGATGTGTATAAGCGTTAGCTACCATTGTCACTCTTGTCTTTGTTGCCAGAACAAGACCATAAGCTCCTTAAGAACAGGATGTGGCATCCCCCAGGGCCCATCACAGGCACACAGACACACCTGCCAAATGAATTCTCCACTCTCCCCACCCTCTCTGCGTGTTTAACCAGAAATACAACTTTAATCATATTCTTAGTGCGACACACACAGTTGGCTTTTCAGCAAGAAGCCAGTAGCACCTTCCTGAAAGAGGGCGCATTCGTCTCAGTGTTCCCCCTTCTTGGTGAGCCCCGAAACTCACAGTTTGTGTGTCTCCCGCACCCTGCCGGCTCCTCCTTCCCGGGTCAACCAGGGACAGAGACGCGGAGATAACGCACTGACCGCGTTAGCATGTGTGTGCCACTTAAAAGGCGCTCAAGGAATAAGGGCTGTTGGTACATTTTTCCCACCTTTCCCCGCCCGCACCAATTGCCTGGGGGCTCAGCAGGAGCCGCGTGGCGGGTGGAGGGAGGGGAAGGTATGGAGCCTTGCCCAGTGCTTTTCCCTCCTCAGCGCGCTCCACCGGCCCGGCTGGGTTCAGGGGTCCCTCGGGGCCGCCGGGGCGGGCGGGAGACCGGGAGCGGGCGGTCGACGCATCCGCCGCCGCCGCCGCAGGAGGCGGAGCGCTGCACCTGGCGGCCGGTCCTCGGCGCCCGGCCCTGAACGGGTCCAGCCGGTAGTGAGCGGCGGCGGTGGCAGTGAGGCCCCGGCCGGGGAGGAGGAGGAGCCGCAGCGTGAGAGAAGGTCGCGCCGGCGGGAGCGCTCGGCCCTCCGCCTCCGTCCTCCGCGGCCCCACCCGGTCTGCATCCCTCGCCGCGCTCCGCCCCGCCAGCCGCAGCCCCGGAGGAGCGCGCCAGCCGCCCGCGATGGTGCGCGCCGCCCCGGGGCCCCGAGCCGCCGCCCCGCGCTCCGGGAACAGGGCTCCCCGCGCCCCGCGCAGCTGAGCGCTGCCGTCGCCGCAGCAGGTGAGTCGGGCCCGGCGTGCGGGGAAGGGGCCCGTAGCCCCGCCCTGGTCTCCCGCGCCTGGGACGGGCCCAGCCGGAGGGCGGGGAGACCCTCCGCCGCGCACACCTGCTGCCGGAAAGGGGCTTCGGGTCCGGGGCCGGCATCCGAGCGTGCGCCGCCGTCTCCGCTCTCGGCCCGGCTCACCCGCCGCTGCCTCCCTCCCCCGGCTTCCGAGTCGGGTGTCATCTTTGTGGGGTGCTGGGGGAGGCTGCCGCCTGCGCCCCCTTCGCGCCCGGCGCTGGCAGCACTTCCGCAAACGTAATTGGAGTCGGGAAAACAAAGGCGCTGCCCAGGGAGCCCTCGCCCGGCGCCCACAGCTGCTGCCGCGGGTGGAGACGGGGGTGGGCGCCGATGCCCGGGCCCTCCTCGGCCCAGCCCGACCCGTTCCCTTGCCATAAACATCCCTGGGAGAAGGTGGGAGGTGAGAACCTCCGCGCAGCCCCAGTGACAAGGACGTGGCCACTTGTGTGGCAGGAGGAGGAAATTGACAACGTCTGCCCTTCCAGGTGAATAAATACGGGAAAAAAATCCTCTCCGCTGCCTGCCACCATCCTAGCACACATCCCCCACCTCGTGCTTTACTTCAACTTGGTCTAATGTGTCTCTGGAGCCCTTTTGAGATACTACTGGGGGTTGCTAGTCTTTCTGGGTCCTATTTACTGCCCATAGAGCAATTTTCCTGCAAATTTAGATAAGATGGTGGAAAATTACAAACGCAACTTTCCCCCTCATTAATCCCATCCCAACATGGACAGACAGGTGGGTTAATTGCCCTTTGGGCCGGCACACAGTACATTTTGCTTCTCCCACATGCATTCGCAACCACCGACATTTGTTTTCATCCAAAAAAAGGTTAAATAAGCACCTCACAGAACTACTGGAATGTATAATACCTTGCTTATTAGTGTGCAAAAGGCTTAAAGAGTTGAGGTTCTAATACCAATTGGTGTCTAAATAGCTGTGTGTCCTTGGGCATGTCACATCTTCCTGAGCCCCCGTTTTTTCACATGCGAAAGAGGATGGTTGGATAGTAAAGTGGCCAAAATTTCCCCTAATCCTAGAAGTCTATGATTTTGTGGAAATCTAACCTCTTCAGTATAGATGAATGTGAAGGGTGGGTGGACATACAGTTGACTAAAATATGTAATAAAAGAAGATGTGTACTTGGTAGGTCCTTTCCCCAAGATGTGGACACTAGCCAGCTAAAAGTGTACATACCTGTTTTAGCCTTGTTAAGTTCAAGGAGAGGATAAGATCTCCTCTTTGGGAAGCTTGGCTTTTGACAGGTCAAGCTGCTGGTCATTAGCGGAGGTGAAGGATATTGTCAGTTATTTAGTGGTAGTCAGATGGCTTGTATTTATCACAAGGTGTAAGTAAAATTTAGGATTGCTTAGGGGAAGGTTGGGACATTGTTAATGACCTTAGTGCAAGATGCTCTGGGGAAATAGGAGGAGAGCGCATCACTTCAATAATGCATTAAAGCTAAGTAGTTGTGTGTCTGTCATGTTTACAGCAGTTTATTTCTGAGGCATTTTCCATGTCTATACAAATAAATACAAAAGCATGAAAGCAAACTAAAACACAAAGACAAACAAAAAGCAGAGTTCAGATATTTGGTGCTGCGGGTATTGGGTAACCAATTCCATTATATATATATATAGCGTCTGGATTATTAACAGTATTAAGGCATTTTTTTTAGAACTTCCTATGTTCAAGACACCATCTCAAACATTTAATATCTAAATCTCTGTAAGATAAGTCTTTCCCCTAGTTGTGTGCATGACAAAAAAAAGGAAGCTCAGAAGGGTTTTAAGCAACTTACACAAACCACATAATGAGTAAGAAATAGAGTTAGGTTTGACCTCATGTTTCTGGCTCCAAAGCCCAGGAAATTTCCACATGGTTCCTCCCTAATCAGAACCCATTAAGTCTCTCCACCTACGCAGATGCCTTCCTTAGCTTCTTGCCCTTGAAAATTAACTTCATTTTAGCGTACATGTATTACTTACATTAACATTTAGCCATGTAGGATACTTTCTGTATTTATTACCTATGTATATTAATGTGTGTATGTTTATCCATTTGTCCTCACCAGTTTTAGATTGAAGGCAATATAAAAACAAATATAAACAAAGATAAATGTAGTATTAGGTTGACAGGCTTTTTTGTTATGCTTCTTGTGATAGTAAATCTTGATTTGGCAATCTCATTGTAGGAAAAGGAAGAAATGCAATAAATGTGTTTCTGCTAGCTATTTTGTACATTGACTGAAAAATCAAGATGCTGTATATTAAATGAAAAAAAAAACAAGCTTCAGAAGAAATTTATATACATTTGTTGAAACCTGCGTACAGCTGCACATATACCTTTTTGTCCCCAAACTGTTGACAGTGGCTGTCTTAAGGAAGTGAGACAAGATGGAAAAAAGAGGATGTTTTTACTCTTTACCTTATAAAGTTATGTTTGGGCTTAAAATTTTGTTTTTGGAACAAGCATGTGTTTTTTTATTATATAAACCAAAAAGGAAAACAAGAGACTTGAATTAATTCACTTTATAACAATCCAAAGTAAGAGAAAATGGAATGTGCCTCAACTCTGGTATTAGTTAGGGAAATGAAATGAGACTCAGGAGATCAAAGTGAAGGTGGTATGCTGGGAACTGCAGGTGTTGGGGGGCAAAGGGTAAAGAGTCTCAGGTGACTGGCTTTTACCTTTTCTAACAGTAACTGTAGCATATTCTACAACTCCTCAGTTTTCCTCCTCAAAAGAATGCTTTGGAGCATACACAATTTATCTGCTTGACTGAGGGCTTAAACTTGGTTAATTTCTTTCTTCCTGGTCTTGCTGGTGGTGGCTGTCTTTGGAAGCATGATTGTTCTGTACAGAACAATCTGGTAGAAGGTAGGAGTTGGAGAAACCAATTTATCTGCTGTGTCATCTCATGAAATTATGGCATTCTGGATGACTTTAGGTGTAACTATTTTTAGTAACAATTTAGGAACAGTAAGTTATCGTCAAGTTAATTTAATTTGATGCATATATACTTGTTAAATACAGTCCCATAGTTCTATTCAATTCTATGTAAAATTAACTAAAACCATTGCTTAGAATCCTTAAAAATTAATACATTTCCCTGCCCAGACTTAGAAATTGAGAGCCATAATGCATTCAGACTTTTCAGAATCAAGAAAACACATGCTTAAACTTGGTTAATTATCACTGTGGTAGTAGTTAATCTTGAGAAAGAGCGAATTGTGAAAGTATTTTATAGAAGAGATATTCTCACAATTTTAGGTATTATCCAACATTTCATTTTAGGTTCTAATTATGCTTTAGGCAGAAGGAAATCTCATTCTTTTAATTTAGGAAACTTTGTTCAATAGGTCGTCTTCAAAGGCAGAAATCAAGTGCAAAATCCTACGATAGCACAAGGCCAGTTTCCTCAAACCCAACTAACAAGGCATTTCCCTGGGCGCACAGCATTTTTGATTCCTGGGAAAAGCAAACAAACACATCTGATGTGAATTCTGGGTGGGGCAATGAAAACATTTTAATGCCTCCACCAAGATTATTCCATTTGAGTTTACAATTCCTCCATGTTTAATTATCCAGCATTAGCTATCTGTGGCCATTTACTCTACTGGCATTTTGGGGGAGGGAGGGGCTTGTGTCAGCCCGATTTGTTTTCCTAAATTCTGAATGATGTTATCCAGTACTTAGCCCCACTGTTGGATTCAGTAACATGTGCTTTGTAGCTGTTTTTGATTGCCCACATTTGGGTGCTATTTATTTACTGTTTTTGTAAAATGGCATTGTCTCAAGTTGGCTGGGCCATGTTTGGAAACGACCAGAATCGTTTGTTCAGACAAGCAATGTTTGATTTGTTGGTGCAGAGGCCAAAACAAAAAAGCCAAACAAATAATAAATAAGTACAAATATGGAACTCCTAAACCTTGAGCCTATATATTAACATTTGCCTGCTGTAGATACTGGT
The DNA here is from genome assembly GCF_030222135.1 of Aotus nancymaae. Classification (NCBI taxonomy): domain Eukaryota; kingdom Metazoa; phylum Chordata; class Mammalia; order Primates; family Aotidae; genus Aotus; species Aotus nancymaae. The sequence goes on along the minus strand of NW_026988419.1, from coordinate 42,748,494 downwards.
TGGTACATTATGGCTTTAAAAAGAGCATACCCTCACCTCTACCTCCACCTCTACCTCAGCACCAACAAAAACAACATCCCAATGTTGTATGTATTCAAAGTAGCCTCTATCTGCCTTGATGCAGTATGATGTAAATCCGAATGAGCCATGTGTTGATAATTGTGTTGACGAGGTCTGAATGAGAGTTCTGTATTACCTTATGATCTGATGTTCTTGCTGTATTTAGGATGCGAGGGGCAGGGTAGAATGGGAAAGTGGGACAAAGGTGGGAAGAAATTCAGGCCCTTAAAAAAACCATGTTCAAGAGATGTGGAAAAGTATTGAATTAAGGAGGGCAGAGATATCTTTCTTTGACATTCGTTGTGGGGCATGTTTTAGAATGGGAGACCGATTCAGGAAACATTTGGCAAGTATAAAACAGGAAAGTCCAACTCTGAATAACTCTGAGGAAATGCTTAGAAGCATTTTGGTCTGAGACCAAGAGTGGGATGGGGAAAGAGAGGAAAAGACAGAGACACTATGAATCAGCAGTGGGCAGAGGGAGCTCTGGTGTGTGGCTTTGAGGAGGATAAAAAGGAGGAACTGGAGCTGCCTGGACAAGCCTGATGTGTGGGTTAACCTTGCCAAAGGAAAGTGAGTGACGAGTCTGGACTGGTAGTTAGCAGTCTGTGTGGGGTGATGTAGAGAGATCTTCCTCCACTGTCAGGTGCACTCCACTCTGCATGGGGCCTGCTGTCTGTGAGCTCCAATAAACCAATGTCCCATGAGCCTGGCTGCACCGTGGGGTGAAAAGGAGAGACATGGCAGGGAGGGCCCAGGATTCTGGGAGAAACTCTGAGCAGTGGAGCAGTGGCAGGAGTGGGTCCCTTTGAGTCATGCTGGGAATTCTTAACTGTTCAGGGCACTTTTAGGGACAAAGTTAAGGTAGAACACACTTGGCCTTAAGGTTTCTGTTGTGTAGAGCAAAGGAAGAAGCCACCACACCAAACACATAAAGCAGAATTATACAAAGTGACATGCATGCCGCCTGTGACTTTTAAGAAGTGCTATGTTCCTGGGGCCTGTCAGGGTGGGGGCGGGGGAAGGAAGAGGGAGAATATCACAATAAATAACTGATGCATATGGGGCTTAATACCTAGGTGATGGGTTGATAAGTGCAACAATTCACCATGGCACACCCTTACCTATGTAACAAACCTGCATGTCCTGCACATGTATCCTGGAACTTAAAAAAGAAGTGCTGTGTTCTGGATGAACATGCTCCAATCCAGCAAAGGCAAGCTGCTTTAGCTATTATGGAGTGCCTTTTAAAATTCTATTTCACAATCATGTCTGTGCAATTGTGTTTAACTAATGAACAAATATGCCCCAATTCACATTTATAAGGGAGTTTAAATAAAAGACTTTATTATCATTCTTTTGAATGAGTAAACATGCTTCAATTTTATTTTCTGTGTAATGAGGCTCCCTGTTAAAGGTGTGTAATATCTTTTAAGAGTGTCTCACAGTTCTTGTGACAGGCCCTTTCAATTGTGTACCCTGGGAAGCATAAGGCATTAGATGAATGATCAGACCTCAGTTTAGTAACTCCCTATGATCTTTCAGGAACTTCGGGATCAAGGACATCCCAATTGTCACTCAAATGTTTTATATTTAAAGTAATTCCTTTTAAGGTATGTATTTTTAAAGCAATAAATAATAATTTAAGATCCAGTCAAGTATAAGAAAAAAATTAAGTAAGTCCTAATTTTACTACTCAGAGATAATCCCTGATAACATTTTGATGTCATTTTCATCGGGTCTTTTCCTAAAATATATTTTATTTGAACTATATAGATTTATAAATACAAACTATTACTATATCTAGAGGTTTGTGCCCTGCTCTTTCATTTAATATGATGCATTTTCCCAGGTAGTTAAGTTCTATTTTCCCATCATGTGGCTATATTTATTTTTCTCCATAACTTATTTACCTATTTTCACTTAACTTATTTAACTGTCCTTATTATTGATCACTTACTTTGTTTCAGTTGTGATTCTTGTGAAAACTGTTGCAATCAAAATCTTTACATTTAAATCTTTGCTTTTCAGAAAGTTTATTTTTCTACTTAGTGAATGACAGTGCCTGTCAATTTGCATACTCACCAGCACTGAATATTTTCATTTGAAAAATTATTAGTATGTTATATTTGTTAAAGTATCTTTTATATTTTTATTTATTTATGTTTACAGACAAGATCTCTCTCAGTTACCGAGGCTGGAGTTCAGCGATGTAATCCTAGTTCACTGTAGACTTGAACTTCTGGGCTCGAGAATCACTTGAGCCTCCTGAGTAGCTGGAACTACAGATGTGAACCACCAAGCCTGTCTCATTAAAAAAAAATTGTAATGATGGGATCTTGCTTTGTTGCCCATGCTGGTCTTGAACTCTGGCTTCAAGTGATCCTCCTGCCTTGGTCTCCCAAAGTGCTGGGATTACAGATGTGAGCCACTGTGCTCAGCCACTTTTTTCTTTTGTGGGCTAAGTAATAAACCTTTTTTTCTGAAAGTAATTATATCATTAGGAGTGATCGCTTATGATAACTATCAAGTTATCAGAACCCCAACAGCAAAATAAAACAATTTTACATTATATATATGGGAATGTGCTAAGGGTATAAATTATTCTTTTAGACTATAGTGCATTTAGGGGATGTAAGTAAAAATAGTAATAGTCCAGGGCTATAGGAAAATGTATTATAAACCTTGAGATCTATATTCTGGTCTCGATTGTAAACTCATAAAAAGTCTGAGAAAGAAGCACCCACACATTTCTGTTTAAACTACCTTGTCTTGTGTCTAGATTGTGCTTTCTTTAACCTTCTTAGCTGCCTCAGTGTCTAATTGTGTTGGAATAGCCAAGTGATAACAGCAATCTTGAATAAGCATTTATCAAGGACCTATTATAAAGATGGTATTAATATAAGGCGTATGCTAGAACTACAACCTAATGTTGTATTACTAATACCCAGAGTTGTGCTTTTATTTCTAATTATAATTCTTATTCTTCCAGTCTTATCTTTCTGTGTTCCTAGCATTTTTAGATCATGGACTTATAGTCCTATACTAATTATATTTACCTGAGTCAGTTCTTTTCTGAAAATATTGTGCATTTGTGTATAAAAGAGGGATTTACATAACTAGGTATAAAAACAAAACAGCCATTCAAATTGGATTGTAATTTTTCTTTTAAAAAAGTATACATTCTATCTAAATTGCTTCTAAAGTATGACAAGCTCTAATTTTTGAGGAAAATCTTTCTGTAAAACATTAAATAACTCTTTCAGTAACCAAGCTTTTAAAAATCATTTGTTTTATGCTATGAAAAGATAAGAAACCAGATTTTCCAAGTTAGTTTCCTAGCAAAGAAACAAATCTTGTTCATTAAAATAGCAAATAATTTGATGTGGAGACAGCTTTCAAATGGTAAGTGCTGACTTGCTATGGCCTGTGATGGTGCTGATCAGGTTCGGGCCTTTCTCTTTCCTCTCTTCTCCTAACGTTTTATCTATCCTGCCACTTATAAGAAGTCTGAAGACACCATTTTAATGTTACAGCTTTCCCAGGCTCCCGCATGTCATAGCTGTGCTTTTAGGAGCCCTATCTGAGAAAATGCATAATGATAGAAAGCTAATAAGAATTGCATTAACATTTATTAGAGAAATAAATGTATGATGGTAACATCAATGTACCTTTGAAAATTAGTTCAATGTATATGTTTAAGTGTGACATATAGTTAGGGCTGTCAGAGACCCCTGGCAATAACTCCATGGTTCTTAACACGTTGGAACCATTGCCCTGGAGGAAGCCAATGGCTGGGGATCCCAGGCACACTGCTGTGGCTGACTGCTGTAGGGGAGCGGAGCAAATAGGGTCCTGAAGCTTGGGGTGAGGGTGCCTTGGTGAGGTGTGTTGCTGGCATCCCAAACTGAAAAGTAGGAAGAATTTCCCTTTAAAAACCATGCATTGTGGGAGGTTGCAGTGAGCAGAGATCTTGCCACGGCACTCCAGTCTGGGCGATAGAGCAAGACTCTCTCTCAAAAATAGAAAAGTGTGCACTCTGTGACCCTCAGCTTCTTAGCACTGTTATTTCAGTTAACTTGGGTACTCCCGCTATTTGTAATAATATTTCAATGGGCAAATGGTTTTAAGTTTCAGCAATTGAAATACAGTGAATGTTGGAAATCTTGCCTTTTCATTAGTTTGGTTACCCTGAACAAAATTTTGTTGCCCCGCCTGGCTATTGATATTTATTTAGAAAGAGATGAATGTACATTACTGTCATAAAGCTTCTGTGACCTCACCTTAAATCCCTACATTGTATTTCTTCTTAACAAATATGTGCAGAGTACCAGCAAATTCTATTAATCTCACTTTTTATCTTGAACATCTGTGGAATTTTTTTTTGGAGAAACAAGATGTAAATATCTTTTCTGAAAAACAAAAATGTTTATTTCACTCTGTAATGTGAAGTGTTCCTTGTTCCTCCTGCTGGGCTTGTTTTAAGACAGGAAGCTTATTTGGAAGGTAGAAGGAAATGAGATTCTGGAGCCTGATTCAAATTTATATTATAAATTATGCTATATTGGCACAATATTTAATCAGGAGCGTAAAACTAATAAATAGGAATCTGCTTCATGGTGGCTGATAAGGTCTGAGGAACCTAAATGATACATTTTTGATTGACATTTGATTATTTTCTTCCACAAAGTGAAAGTGAAAATCTAGTTGGTCTTTATTACTAAAGCCACCTTTATGGTTATAAGCTATTTCCTCCAACCCTTAAGAATTCAAAATAATTTGTTCCTTTTTCACCCTGTTAGCAGATTGAAAGGAAATGTTAGAGAGGATTTCAGGTCCTTTTTTTTTTTTTTTCAGATTTATGATGTTACAAATCTAAGTAAAATGTTTCTGTAGAAGCTTTTAAGTGAATAGTTATTTCTTGCCTGAAGATTCTGAATTATTATTACAGTCCATAATACAATAGTGTGTTCTCCAGTGAACCAGTGCCTCATAGCCCCCAATCAGGCTGTAGACATGAAAACAAACATGAACATAAATTCATGGCACAGATGGATAAAATGCTAGCCTAGTTCAAGGGTGGTGCCAGATAATTCTGGAAAAAGTGCTTTTGGCATAATTGCAAAATAAGACCCAGAATTTTAAAGAAATATCTGGAATACAACTATAACTACCACCAACACCAAATGTTCATATGTTGCTTTTAGATTAACAGAATGCTTTCTCATACTTTATTTCATTTAAGCTCTAGAACCCTTCTGGGAGTTAATTGACTTAAGTCTGTATGGAGAAGGAGGCTTAAAGAGGCACTGATTTATCAAAGCCAGTGGGACACAACTGGGACTTATTTTACCTCTACTTCCTAAAATTAATTTCGGATCACATTAAACTTTAATAAAAGGTATATATTATCATCAGGTGCCTGTCAAAAATAAACAGTATTGAGAGCTTACAGGAGTAAAGGGCAGCGTGTTATGTACTAGATTCCTCCCTCGAGAGGTATAGTCTTGTTGGGCAGACAGGAGATATCTGTAAAAAGATAGCAATAAAATTTCCTATAAACCCTACAGTAGCTCAAGTGTGAGAACTACCTTTAGAAGTAGAGGAACCAGTCAGGAAAATGTTTCAAGTGTATTCTATTTCCACATGTTATGAAAGATTCCATTAGATATAATGAATTCATAAGGTACTGTTTGTTCTGAAATGATATCATCACAGGACTTCAGTACTGGATCATTAGTGATAAGATCAGTACACCAAAATAAAAGTTCAAATATTAAGAAATACTTAGCAAGGTTGCAGTAGCAAAACCCTAATATATTTCCCAGAGTGCAGTCCTATATAATGATGTTTGTAAAATGCCATATGTGGCCATTCTACTCTTCTGCTTAACTCCTTTTGGGGGGTTTCCCAGTTGCTCTCAAAATAAATAATACCTGCAAGTTCTTAGTACCTATCAGGCACTGTGGCTGAATTCAACATGCATTACATTCTTGCATCCTCACAGCTACCCTAATGGAAAAGTGTTATTATCTTCCTTTTTTGTAGCTGAGGAGATTGAGAATATTCCAAGGCCACATAGCTAGTCAGTGACAAAGCTAGGATTCCAGTCTCTGCCAGGCACTCATCCACTACTCAGTAGCCCCTTGTGTTATTCAGGCCCTCCTAGATCAGACCCATCCTCTTCTGTGTTACTTATATTCATCCTTTAAGATTGGCTCAAGGCCCCACCCCAGAGACCCTCTGTGTACATCACCTGTGCTTGCTCCTGTTTGAACGTTTAGCATAGGGTGTTGTGATTGTGTGTGTGCCCGTCTTATTCTCGCCTCTGGGTGTCATAACAGGGACTGTGTGGCCTACAGCATGTGTCCCACCTACTGGTGGGTGCTTGATCTATATATAGCTGTAGGGTTTCTATGATTGTTTAAATGAATGTCTTCTTTTTCAGTAAAATTCCATTGTATTTTGTGTTCTATTGTTCCTCAGCCTAGTATTCAAGGCCCTGTGCCATCTATTGCTGTCTGGTGGCCTCCTATGCTTTTAGCCCTGGAATAAACCGTTTACGGATGGATCCTCTGCTGCCTTTTCTTTCCACTATCCTGGAATACTTTTCCCACTCATCTTTGCCTAAGTGAATCCTGCCCATCTTTCAAGGTTCAATTTAAGCCCCTCATTTTCTTGACAAGCCCTGTCTGAAGTATGGGCACTCTACTTGGAACTCCAGAAGCATGCCTATTGTCCCTAACATCTTTTGGTTAACAAATTATATAGTGCTATGTGGCTTTTATTCTATGATTTTTCTGCCTTATCATTTAATTCTTTCATTTAACTGTTTAGTGTGTGTGTGAGAGAGAGAGAGATGTGTTTTAGGCTCGTCTTGTCAATAATAAAGCAAGTCTTTGAGGCCTAAGACCTAGTTTTTGGTATCCCTGTCTCATAGCTGCACAGTGCATTGAGGGGCAGGACCTGCTAAGGGCAGCACTGTTACTCATTCCTCATGTAAATTTGGACTGGTTATTTGCCTTCTCTGTGCCAGTTTCCTCATCTGTAAAACTGGGAAAGTAATCATTTCTATCCCAGAGAACTGTTATGAGGATTAAATGAGTTAATACACGCTAGGTCCATAGCAAGTGTTACTTAAGTGTTGTGTTGTAGTTGGTAATAATATGGTAGCATTGCCCACTGAATCCCTGTTAAAGTGCAAATATGTTGTCAAGATGGGGTAGCTGAGGTTGTGGATCAGCTTGCCTGTGATCTAACAGTCAGGTTTTACTAGGAATCTGGGAAAGGCTCACCAAGAATGATATGAGTGGCCGGGCGCAGTGGCCAATGACTATAATTCCAGCACTTAGGGAGGCTGAGGCAAATGGATCACTTGAACCTAGGAGTTCAGGACCAGCCTGGGCAACATAGTGAGACCCTGTCTTTACAAATAACTGAAAAGAATAGCTGAGTGTGGTGGTGTGTGCCTGTAGTCCCAGCTACTTGAGAAGCTGAGGTAGGAGAATCACTTGAGCCCAGGAGGTCAAGGCTGTGGTGAGCTGTGACTGTGCCACAGCATTGCAGCCTGGGTGACAAAAGAAGACCCTGTCTTTAAAAGAAAATGACAAGGGTGGTAGGTGCTAGTTTCTGGGAGGAGAGTTTCAATCCCTGTGGAATGCTGCTGGCAGCAGCTCTGGGGAGCCCATGGGCAGTGCTGAATGCGTGGCGTGCTCAAGCTGGAAACTGGGCTGACAGGACTCGGACCAGTTTTGTCTCTTTTATCATTTGGCTTTGCCATTAAGGAACCATGTCAAAATACCCTGAAAAGAAGAGGAAGATTCCAAAATAGTCATTCATCTTTGCACAGATCAGTGCCCTTGTAGCCTGTGTGACTATTATAAAGCTAACCTTATATTTTTTTTTCATGACATTGGCTAAATGTTTAGCAGATGCTAAAGCAATCCTGGTGGAAAAAAAAAAAAAAGATCTGTGGAAATTGACCTTGCACACTGTGTCTCTGGAAAAAGCTCTATCCTGGAAGCAACTGGGGGTTGAACTGAATGTTTGAGTATGGTGTGTGAATACCTAGATTCTAATGTTCGTTTACAGTGGTTTCCCTGTGTCTATATTGGTCATAATTGCAGCAATAGTTAGAGTCCAGCTCTGGGACTCATGTTTTGCAAAGGCATTGAGAATGTTGATCAGTAACAGTTGATGAGACAGGGCTTGCAAGGGTTTTAGAAGTCCATTTCCCTGCTTTGTGGCTTCAGCCCTTGTCACTAGGCAACACTGAGTTATGATGGTCGTGGCACAAGGAAGCATGTCCCTTCTGTGGTATCTAGGGATTGTTTCCTCTTTATCACTGATAGTTACATCACTGCTATTTTATAGCACACATTATCATCTTCCTTGTAAATCTAACCTTTGGCAATTATTATTCCAAATAATATATTCGATCTTAGGGTTTCTTTATTCAAAAGTTGAATCATTTTTATACTTTCATGTATTTGTCGATAACTCGATATATGTTTGAGCAGTTTTAATTTAAACACGTAATAAGAAAAGCTATCAGTTTTAGCAAGAATGATTTCATTGCCTCTCATCAATAATACAGAAATACCTGCTATTTGAATGACTCAATGTAGGTACCGGTAGGATAGCTTTCCAGGTTTTAGAAGTCTGTGTTATATTTTCACAGTAGTGGTATTGATTACTATCATCAGAGTGTGCTAGGTGAGAAGACTTCTGCTTTCCTAATAAATAAACAAAGGCTTCCTTACCGATTAGGATTAACTGCAAACCTGCAGTAGAGAATATTTCCCAGAGAAGATCATAAAGTTAATTTTGTGTATAATTTGGAATATCTTCTTAACTCTGTTTTTTCAAGTTTCTTTTTTATAAAAAACTTTAAGACTCAGACATTAAAAACAAAATATTAACTGAATTGACTCATGTTGATTGTCCATTGTCTTAGTTTGCTCAGGCTGCTATAACAAAATACCATATATAGACAGGGTGGCTTGAACCACAGTTTATTTTTCACAGTTCTGGAGACTGAGAAGTCCAACATCGAGGTGCAAGTAGACTCTGTTCCTGGTAAGGGCCCTCTTCCTAGCTACCAGGCAGCCACCTTCTCACTATGTGGGTAGAGAGAGAGCTGCCTGCAAACACCGCATGCTCTCACTCATAGGCGGGTGTTGAACAATGAGAACACATGGATACAGGGAAGGGAGCATCACACACTGGGGTCTGTTGGTGGGGGGTGGGGGCTAGGGGAGGGACAGCAGGGGGTGGGGAGGTTGAGGAGGGATAACATGGAGAGAAATCCCAGATATAGGTGACAGGGGGATGGAGGCAGCAAACCACATTGCCATGTATGTACCTATGCAACAATCCTACATGATCTGCACATGTACCCCAGAACCTGAAGTACAATAAAAAAAGGGGGGGCATTAATGCTATCAGAAAGGTCCTATCTCATGACTTCTTGTCAACCTAATTACTTCCAAAAGGGGCTACCTCCAAATACCATCACTTACTAATTTTGGAGGGGTTGCAGACATTCAGCCCATATCAGCCTCTCAATAAACAAAATCGCCTTTTACTTTATAAAAAGATTGTCTCATCCAGCATGTAAATATTTTACTGTTCTTTGTACTTTTTCTGTCACTCCTTTTGACAAGTTAAATATAATCCGCTTCAGCCAAAGATGCCCTGCATTGGGATATACTTGTTTTTGGTTTGTTTCTTTTTGGCTCTGATCCTGTGATTACACTTTATTTATTATGCTTTATTTCATAACTGTGCTTACTAAGTGATTTCTCCATGTTTTGGTTCCTTTTCACCAAAATCTAAACACCACCTGAAAATATTTAGTAAAAAAAAATTAATGTCCTGAATTTAAACTAACAGTTTTTGTTTGTATTTTGAGATTTTAAATTCATATAAAAGTTACTGAATATGACATTCATATATGAGATACTGAATGTCATATGATGGGAACATTTCTGTAACAACTTTGCATTTGTTGATACTTTGAGAACTACTTAGCATCTGGACTTATGTAACCAGAGAAACCTTGTGTGACCTTATGATACTCAAAACTCATTTTCATAAGGTGGAGCAGAAAGAATATTTTGGGAGAAAGTCACTCATCAAGGTTTAAATCAATATCTTAATGTAAGAGATTTCTATTTTTTAATTAGCATATGGGCATCAGTCCTTCATCATCACTTGGACAATTCAGGAAATTATGCCCGTTTAAGAGGACTTTGTGGCCTTCTCTGATCTACTTGGTGAAGATTCAGTGGATGGTTTATGTAGGATAATTAATTAAAAGCCACTCTAAAGCCCCTGATTAGAATTCATGCAGTCAGACATTCTATACAGCTCTGAAAAATGTTTAGTCAGTGATAGAAGGGTCTTAGTAGTTGGCTTTAATGTCTTTTGTAAAGACAAAACTCATATGACTGCATATTTCTTTTTTAGTTTTTATTTTTAAAATGAGAGTTATACATCTATGAAGTTAAAAAAATGAACATGTTTACAAGGTTCATAACAAACCAAAACAAAAAACAGACTTCTGTGTTCTTTTTATTTCTCCTCCCAGAGGCAACTACTTTTTCTGCAATTATTTTGATATTCACCTAACTATTTATTTATTTGAGACATGGTCTTGCCCTGTTACCCTGGCTAGGTGCAGTGGTATGATCATAGCTCACTGTGTTCTGGGCATCTCAGCCTCTTAAGAAGCCAGGACTGGAAGCATGTATCACCACCATACCCAGCTAACTTAATTTTTTCTTTTTTTGAGATAAAGTCTTGCTTTGTCACCAGGCTGGAGCGCAATGGCACCATCTTGGCTCACTGCAACCTCTGCCTCCTGGGTTCAAGTGATTCTCCTGCCTCAGCCTCTGGAGTAGCTGGGACTACAGGCGTGTGCCACCATGCCCTACTAGTTTTTTGTATTTTCAGTAGAGATGGGGTTTTACTGTGTTAGCCAGGAGGGTCTTGATCTCCTGACCTCGTGATCTGCCTGCCTCAGCCTCCCAAAGTGCTGGGATTATGGAAGTGAGCCACTGCACCTGGCCAAAAAATTTTTTTAGAGATGGGATCTCTCTGTGTTGCCCAGACTGGTCTTGAACTCCTGACCTCAACTGATCCTCTTGCCTTGGCCTGCCAAAGTAGTAGGATTATCACCTATATGTCTTTAAATAAAATTCTTGTATCTATATTTCTTGACTTTTAAATGTAGACATTATCTAGTGTCTTCCCACTATGGAAGAAACCACATTAACTCTCTTTCCTGCTGCTGACTCTAAACCTGCCCAACTTTCTCATTTCTCTGACTATTCAATGTAGCTATAAGGCAGTTTTGGTTAGTTCAGTATTCATGTTTGCATTAGGATGACTGTGTAATCATAACAGAGACATGTAGTAAACTATAATTGTTTTTTTCTTTTTCTGTGTAACTCTGTTTTCTTGTAGTGTTCTGTTTATTTAACTTTCTCCGTATTTATCAGTTATTCATCCCTGAATGTTTCACCAGCCATCTAAATTTCCTCTTAGGACATTCAGGTATATTGGTATTCTACAGTGTCATTTTTCTGACAGTCTTTCCTGAAGCCTTCAGCCCTGTTCCCACTAGACTGGTTGCCCTTTGTGTCTGGTGCAAAGCTATCATCCCGGGATCTCCAGTTCTATCATCCCTGTATTCCTATTGCTTCTCTCCCATGTTAGATCTCTTATTTCCTATATCTCGTGTCTTACTTTTGCTTGATTTATCCTTTTGGTCTGGTGGAACACAACCTGAGAAAGGGTACATAAGAGATACATTTTGTGAGAAATGAAATCGCATATGTGAAATATCTTTATTTCACCCATAAACTCAAGTAATAATTTGGCTCCGTATAGATTGTGATGTTGCTGTTGAGATGTCTGAAGCCATTCTTATTCCTGATCCTTATTATGTACAATATTTTATTCTCTGAAAGTTTGTGAGGTAATTTGTTTGTCCCAGTGTTCTGACATTTTGGTGATATGCTTTGGCTTGTGTCTAATTTTATCCATTGTGTTAGGTACTAGGTGGGTCATTTCACTCAGACAACTCTTATCTTTCAGTTCTGAGGCATTTTCTTGAAATCTTAAAATTTGCTCCCCTTAATTTTTTTTTCTGTTTTTCCTTCTCGGAGTTATTATTTTCTATATGTGTGACTTCCTGGGAGATTCTATATTTGTCTTATTTTTTTCTCCTATTTTCATTTTTTTCTTCATATTGAGTTAAGTTCTTTTGGTATTGTGGAATACTATAGTTCAGTGAGTTTTTTCAAAGTGAACACATCATGAAATAAAGCCCCAAATCAGAAAATGTATTGTGAGTACCCCAAACTTCCTTCTAGTCACTATCTCCCTTAAGGGTAACCCCTATCCTAACTTCTTTCAATTAAACTTTATTTTGAGATAATTCTGGATTCACATGTAGTTGTTAGAAATAATAGAGCAATGTCCCATGTATCCTGCACCCTCACTTTTCCCCAGTGATAACATCTTGCAAAACTATAGCACAATAGCACGATTGACATTGAGGCGGTCAAGATACAGAACATTTCTTTTTGTCACCACCAAGATCCCTCGTGTTGCCCTTGTATAGTCACCTTTACTTCCCTTCTGTCCCTGCCCTTTTGTGAATTCCTGCCAATCACCTGTCTCTATTTAAATGATTTTGTCATTTCAAGAATGTTGTATGAATAGAATCATACAGTATGTAATGTTTTGAGATAGGATTTTTTTCATTCTTTATAATTATCTGGAAATTTATGCAGGTTATTGCATGAATCCATTATTTGTTCCTTTTTATTACTGCATAATATCCCATAGTAAAGCTGTAGTACAATTTGTTTAATTAATCCTTCCATTCATTGAAGGGCTTTTGGGTTGTTTCCACTTTTTGGCTATTATGAAGAAAGCTGCTGTAAACATTTATATAGAGGTTTCTGTGTGAAAATAAGCTTTCATTTATCTGGAATAAATTCCCAGAAGTGTAATTACTGGGTTGTATGGTAATCACATATTTAGTTTTATAAGAAACTGCTAAACTGCTTTTCTAGAGTGGTGTAACATTTTACATGCCCACCCACAGTGTATGAGTAATTTGGTAGTTGTGCCTCCTTATCAGAATTCAGTGTTGTCACTATTTTTATTTGACCCATTCTTATAGATGTGTAGTGATGTAGCATCATGGTTTTAATTTACATTTCCCTAATCATTAATGACGTTGAACATCTTTTCATTTGTATCTGTGCATCTGTATATCCTGTCTATCCTCTTCATGTCTTTTGTCTGTTTTCTAATTGGATTGTTTGTTGAGTTTGAAGAATTCTTTATATATTCTAGAAACTAATCCTGTGCTGGAGTGGTTTCCTAGTATTTTCTCACAATCTGTAGCTTGTGTTTTCATCCTCTTTGCAGGGTCTTTTTTAGAGCAAAAGTTTTAAATTTTAATGAAGTCTAACATCAGTTTTTCCTTTTATGGATGCTGTTATTAGTGTCAAGTCTAAAAACTCTGCCTAGCACTAGAGGCTAAAGATTTTCTTCTTTTTTTTCCTAAAAGTTTTATAGTTTCAAATTGTATAGCTAATGATCCATTTTGAGTTAATATTTGTACAAGGTGTAAGACAGGCTGAGGTTCATTTTTTGCCCATGGATGTCTAATTACCTCGGCACAGTTTGTTGAAAGGTTACCTTTTCCTCCATTGAATTGTTTTTGCATCTTTGTTAAAAAGCAGTTGGGCATAGTTGTGTGGATTTGTTCTGGGTTCTCTATTCTGTTACATTGATCTGTGTGTCCTGCTAATATCACACGGTCTTAATGCATAGCTATATAATCTTTTTCAAAACTGCTTTAGCTATTCATTTCTTTCCTTTTCTGTATAAATTTAAAAATAATCTTGTCTATATCTATGAAAATATGTTGCTGAGATTTTGATAGGAATTGTATTAAACCTGTATATCAATTTGAGGAGAATTGAAATTCATAAACGTGAATCCATTTAGTTATCTCTTTGATTTCTTTCATCAGCATTTTATGGTTTTAAGCATAAGGTCTTGTACACATTTTGTTAATTTATACCAAAGTATTTCTTTCTTAAGCAGTAGTAAATGGTAGTATAATTTTGGTGTCCATGTGTTCATTGCTAGCATACAGAAATGCAATTGATTGTTGTATGTTTATCTTGTATCCTGTGAACTTGCTGAACTCACTTATTAGTTCTAGAAGTTTATTTGTAGGTTTCTTGGGATTTTCTACCTAGCCATGTCAACTGCAAAAGGGGACAGTTTACTTCTTTGTTTTTTATGTATGTGTCTTTTGTTTTCTTTTATTTCCTATTGCACTGGTGAGAACTTCCAGCACTGTGTTGCATAAGAGTGATGAGAGCAGACAGTCTTGCCTTGTTCCCTATCTTAGAGGAAAAGCCTTCAGTCTTTCACCATTAAGTACAGTGTTACCATGGGTTTCTGTAGGTGGTCTTTATCAAATTGAGAACATTCCCCTCTATTCCTATTTTTCTGAGACCTGTTATCATGAATTAGTGTTTAATTTTATCAAATTGTTTTGCATTGATAGGCTTAAGTAATTTTTCTTCTTTAGCTTATTAACATGATAGATTGCACCGACTGACTTTCAAATATTGCATCAGCCTTGTACTTCTGGAATCAACCACACTTGGTCATGGTGTATAATTTTTTTATATATTGCTAAATTTTCTTTTCTAATATTTTCTTAAGGATTCTTGTATCTAGATTTATGAGAGATGTTAGTAGTTTTCTATTTTTTAAGACAGTCTTTTTTCTGGATATAGTATTCTGCATTGACAATTCTTTTCTTTTAGCACTTAAAAAAAATGTTTTGCCACTTCTGGTGTCCATGGTTTCTCAGAAATCTGCTATCATTTTAATTGATGTTCTCCCATTGGTAAATTGTGTCTCTCTGCTTTCAACACTTTTTTCCCTGCCTTTAGTTTTCAGAAGTTTGACTATGATGTGTTTTAGTGTGGGTATTTAGTTTTAGGTTTATCCTATTGGGGTTGCTCAGCTTCTGGAATCTGTAGGTTTATGTCTTTTGCCAATTTGAGAAGTTTTCAGCCTTCTCTGACAACTTTTTCACCCCTTTTTTTTCTCCTCACCTTCCAGGACTATGATGACATGAACATTAGATCTTTTGTTACACTCCCATAGGTCCTTAAGCCTCTGTTGATCATTTTCTTCAGTCTGTTTTCTCTGTTCAGATTGTATAATTCCTATTGTTCTATATCCCAATTCACTCTCATTAATCCCTGTCCCCTCCATTCTGCTATTAAGTGCACCCATTAAGATTTTTTATATTTTGGTTATTTTATTTTTCAGTTCTAAGTTTTCCAGTTTTTCTTAAATATTTCTTTGCTGAGACTTTCAATTTTTTGTTTTGTTTTGTTTAAAGCATGTTTATAATTGCCTATTTAAGCATTTCTAGGATGGCCTTTTAAAAATATTTTAGGCCAGGTGCAGTGGCTCACGCCTGTAATCCCAGCACTTTGAAAGGCTGAGGTGGGTGGATCATGAGGTCATTAGATCAAGACCATTCTGACTAACATGATGACACCCTGTCTCTATTAAAAATACAAAAATTGTGGGCCGGGCTCGGTGGCTCACGCCTGTAATCCCAGCACTTTGGGAGGCCGAGGCAGTGGACCACAAGGTCAAGAGATCGAGACCATCCTGGTCAACACAGTGAAACCCCGTCTCTACTAAAAATACAAAAACTTAGCTGGGCATGGTGGCGCGTGCCTGTAATCCCAGCTACTCAGGAGGCTGAGGCAGGAGAATTGCCTGAACCCAGGAGGCAGAGGTTGCAGTGAGCCGAGATCGCGCCATTGCACTGCAGCCTGGGTAACAAGAGCGAAACTCCGTCTCAAAAAAAAAACAAAAAAACAAAAATTAGATGAACGTGGTGGTGCGTGTCTATAGTCCCAGACACTTGGGAGGCTGAGGCAGGAGAATCGCTTGAACCTGGGAGGTGGAGGTTGCAGTGAGCTGAGATTGCTCCACTGCACTCCAGCCTGGCAACGGAGGGAGACTCTGTCTCAAAAATTTTTTTTTTTAATTCAGGAGGTACAATGCATGTTTGTTACATGGGCATATTGTATAACGGTGGGGATTAGGCTTCCAGTGTACCCATCACCCAAATATTGAACATTATATGCAACAGGCAATTCTTCAGCCCTCATCCCCCTCCCATTCTCTCCATGTTTGGAGTCCCCATTCTCTCCATGTTTGGAGTCCCCATTATTTGGGGACATGTTTGGAGTGTCTATTATTTCCAAATGATGGTTGTTTTTAAAATTGTTGTCAGGTTTATTCTCACATTCCTGTCATCTCAGTGTTTTGGCATCCATTAATTGTCTTTCCCCATTCAGTTTGAGATCTTCCTTGGTTCTTGGTGTGATGTGTGATTTGTGATTGAAAACAAGACATTTTGGGTATTATTTTATGGACTGTGGATCTTATGTAGACCTTCTGCTTTAGCTGACTTTTTCTGAAACTGATCTGGCAAGGTAAGGGAGGATGCTGCTTTATTACTGCCAGCTAGAGGTAGTAAATACCACACCCAGCTAATTTTTGTATTTTTAGTAAAGATGGGGTTTCACCATATTGATCAGGCTGGTCTTGAACTCTTGACCTCAGGTGATCCACCCACCTCAGCCTCCCAAAGTGCTGAGATTATAGGCGTGAGCCACTATGCCTGGCCATGTCTACCACTTTTAGTACCATAGCTTAGTTTTTCCTGCTTATTTTTTTTCCATTAAGTGGAAAAAGTCCAAGTTCCTCACTCAGCCTCTCTGCATACCTGAAGGTGAAAGACTTCATTAATGTGAAGTGGAGATTGGCATTTCAGCTCCCCAGCAGACCTCCTCACATGGCCTTCAGTAACACCCATTGAGAGTGAGGGATGGACCTCCTTATTGCTGGTAAAAACCTCCTGATTCTCTACTATTACTCCTGACATCACCCCAGTGGGGAAAGGTAAGGGCGCTTTGTTACCAATAGGTGGGTTGGCAGTCCAGGCTCCCCAAGTAGTCTGCTGATACTGTGGCCTCATTACTGCTTACCAGGGATGAAAGTCCTTGCTCCTTCATCTTCTCTGATCCCACCTCAGTTGAGGGGTTGGGGTTCCCCATTACGGCCTAATGAAGGCAGAAATCTAGGCTCCCCACAAGCCTTTGCTGGTGTGGGTAGGAGTGGGAATAGAGTTATGGTCATTTTTTCTGTGGTATTTGGCTACAGTCGAAGTTATTACCTACAGTTTTCTGTCTTTCTAGGCTGCCCCTTTCCTGGTCCATTAGATAGAGCGAGCAGGCACTTGTTGGGGCTTTACTGTTTGCACCCATTGATATTTCTTGTTTCATTCATTCCTCTGTTGTTACTTGGGTACCAGGTCCCTAGCTGGTCTGCCTTTTTCTGTCTGTCTTGCAGAGTATTCTGTGTTTGCTTTAAGTATTATTGTCCAGGGTTTTTAGTTGTACTTAGCAGAAGTGATAGAGGAAATTGTGTCCACTCCATCTTCCTGGAAGAGAAGACTACCGCTTTTTTTTTTTTTTTTTTTTTTTTTGAGACCGAGTTT
The DNA here is from genome assembly GCF_030222135.1 of Aotus nancymaae. NCBI lineage: Eukaryota > Metazoa > Chordata > Mammalia > Primates > Aotidae > Aotus > Aotus nancymaae. The sequence continues at coordinate 42,730,796 of NW_026988419.1, read as the reverse complement.
CACTCTTGTCACCCAGGCTAGAGTGCAATGATGCAATCTTGGCTCACTGCAACCTCCACCTCCCGGGTTCAAGCGATTCTCCTGTCTCGGCCTCCTGAGTAGCTGGGATTACAGGTGCCCACCACCACACCCAGCTAATTTTTGTATTTTTAGTAAAGATGGGGTTTCACCATATTGATCAGGCTGGTCTTGAACTCTTGACCTCAGGTGATCCACCCACCTCAGCCTCCCAAAGTGCTGAGATTATAGGCGTGAGCCACTATGCCTGGCCATGTCTACCACTTTTAGTACCATAGCTTAGTTTTTCCTGCTTATTTTTTTTCCATTAAGTGGAATCATGTGCTTAATGATCTTTTGCTTCCTGCTTCTCTCAGTCCATATTATGTTTGTGAGATTCATCCTTGTCATTGCATGTAATTGAAGTTTGTTCATTTTTCTCTTGCACAGTATTTGTATGGAACTACTAAAATTTATGTATCTGCTGTAGACAGGTTGCTCCTAGTTCTAAGCCACTGAAATTATTCTGCAGTGAACATTTTTATAGATGTCTTTGGGTGAATATACATGTCTTTTGGTTATCATAGGGCATTACATTCAAGATAGTAGCTATTCCCAATTTTCAAAGTAGTGTATCAATTTACACTCCCACCAGCAATCCATGAGAGTTCTAGTTGTTCCACATCCTTATCAGCATTTGATATTACAGGTTGAGCATCCCTTATTTAAAATGCTTGGGACCAAGAGTATTTTGGATTTAGGATTTTTTCAAATGTTAGAATATTTGCTTTATACTTACCTGTTCAGCCTTCTAAATGCAAAAATCCAAAATGCTACAATGTGCGTTTCCTTTGAGTGTCATGTTGGTGCTCAAACATTTTTGTGTTTTGGAGAATTTGGGTTGCAGCTTTCAGATTAGAGATAATCTTTTTTTTTTTTCTTTTGAGACAGAGTCATACTCTGTTGCCTAGACTGGAGGGCAGCTCAGTGTAACCTCTGTTTCCCAGGTTCAAGCGATTCTCCTGCCTCAACCTCCCAAGTAGCTGGGATTACAGGCACCTGCCACCACACTCCGCTAATTTGTTGTATTTTTAATAGAGATGGGGTTTCGCCATGTTGGCCAGGCTGGTCTGGAACTCCTGGCCTCAAGTGATCTGCCTACCTCGGCCTCTCAAAGTGCTGAGGTTACAGGTGTGAGCCACCATGCCCAGCCTCAATCTTTTTTATTTTAGCCGTTTTTAAAGTATGTTACATTATTGTATTCTGGTTTTAATGCTTTCACTGGTGACTAATCAAGTTGAACATCTTTTTGCATATTTATTGACCATATGTATAGGCTCTTTGGTGAGGTGCCTATTCAAGCTTTTTGCTTATTTTTTCTATTGGGTTACCTGATATTTCCTACTGATTATTTTTTCTGTTGATTTTAAAGAAGAAATCTTTTATATATCTGGATACATTATTTTGTCATATATATATATATATATATATATATATATATATATATATATTTCTTCCTTTATATATATTAAGGAAGAAAAAATAATTGAACTACATTAAAATCAAGAATTTCTGGCTGGGCATGGTGCTTCATACCTGTAATCACTTTGGGAGATTGAGGCAGGCAGATCACCTGAGGCCAAGAGTTCAAAACCAGCCTGGCCAAAATGGTGAAACCCCCCTTTTACTAAAAATACAAAAATTAGCTGTGCATGATGGCAGGTGCCTGTAATCCCAGCTACTTGGGAGGCTGAGGCAAGAGAATCGTTTGAACCCAGGAGGCAGAGGTTGCAGTGAGCCGAGATTGCACCATTGCACTGCAGCCTGGGCAAACAGAATTTCTGTTCATAAGCTACCATTAAAGATTGAAATGGTGAGTCCAAGAGTGGGAGAAGATATTTTCGTGAGATTTATATATATATGCAATTACTCCTCATATTTAGTGGAAGGCCTTGCTAACTCTGAGCTCCTGTGTAGGGTCATTGGGTTGTGTTGTTTAGTTGGAGAGGCTTCAATATAAGCATCTAGAGATCACTCCTCTTAGGCTAACCAGATTCTCTGGAGAAGAGGCTTCAACTTTCCTGCCTAGAGGATGGAAGTCTTGCTAGCCGCTGGGAACCTCCTGAGGAAAGTGGGATGGGGAAAGGGGCCAAGGCTCAGAATCCAGGATGTGTATGTTCACTTGATGCCCTGCTTTCAGCATGGCACTGCTTACAAGTCTGCTTGGTGCTCTATGGCCAGAAAAATCTCTGTGTATTTTTGTTTGTGTTTGTTTCTTTGAGACAGAGTCTCACTCTGCCACCCACGCTGGAGAGTGCAGTGGTGTGATCTCGGCTCACTGCAACCTCCGTCTTCTGGTTCAAGTGATTCTCCTGCCTCAGCCTCTCAAGTAGCTGGGATTACAGGCACCTGCCACCATGCCCGACTAATTTCTGTATTTTTAGTAGAGACAGGGTTTTGCCAAGTTGGCCAGGCTGGTCTTGAACTCCTGACCTCAAGTAATCCACCCACCTTGGCCTCCCAAAGTGCTGGGAATACAGGCACTTTGTAAATCTATGTAGTTTCCAAATCAGGTTTTTTCTTAATAGCTGGGATTACAAGTGTGAGCCACCACACCCGGCCAAAACCTCTGTAGTTTTACTTTCCAGAGGAAAAAAACCTGTATTTGTTTGGAGTTTAGACTTTCGGTGTCAGCTGTATTTGAGCAGCTCCCCAACCCGTATACACACATACACACACACACACACACACACACACACACACACACATTCTCTCTCTCTCTCTCACTTACTCACACATACACTCTTTCTCTTACTTAACAGATAAATCTAATATAGCTAACTCACGAGGCTTTGAGGGATTCTAAGTAGTAAATTGTATTAGTTCTTGGCTTTCCTTATAATCAACCAAGGTTTTAGTTTTCTCAGATCTACCAAGTCTTTTACCAATTGTTTACTTTCTGCTTTCCAGAATTTTATTTTATTGCTATCATGTGCCCCTTAATCTTTCTAGCTTGAATTTTGACTTTCACTCTCTCTCTCTCTCTCTCTCTCTGTGTGTGTGTGTGTGTGTGTATGTATGTTTATTGTCATTTTAGTGGATTCAGGGAAGAATTCAAATGACATGTGTTTAATCTGCTCTCTTTACCCAGAGGTATCATATAATTTTATACATTTGAGTCACAAGAAATGTTTCTTTCAATTTTGAACTCAGGAATTAAATCAATTTAGAAAATAGATTTGAGGAGAAATTATTTGTTCTTTTCAGAAATTGATATTTTTATCTAATAAAGAAAGTGAAAGAAGGCTGGGTGCAGTGGCTCACGTTTGTAATCCCAGTACTTTGGAAGGCCGAGGCAGGAGGATCACTTGAGCCCAGGAGTTGGAGAACAGCCTGGGCAACATGGCAAAATCCCATCTATACGAAACTTAGCTGGACATGGTGCCATGTTTCTGTAGGCCTAGCTACTCAGGAGGCTGAGGTGGGAGGATTGCTTGGGACCGGGAGGTTGAGGCTGCAGTGCTGTAATTACACCACTGCACTCCAGCCTGGGTAACAGAGTAAGACCTTGTCTCTCAAAAAAAAGAAGAAAAAAGACGGTGAAAGGAATTAACACGTATTTGATGTATATACTCCTACAATCAGAATATGTTTGTTGCAATAACATAACTCTTGATGCACATAAGACTTTTTGACTCTTTTAATCATTCAATTTAATCTTTAATAGAAGAAGGAAATTCTGATGGGATGTGACATAGTTCCTATAAATTTATATTGCTGATCTCTTACATGAAAAACACTGTTTCTTTTTCTTCTCTATTTTTTTTTTTGAGATGGTGTCTTGCTCTGTTGCCCAGGCTGAAGTGCAGTGGCATGATCTCAGCTCACTGCAACCTCTGCCTCCTGGGTTCATGCGATTCTCCTGCCTCAGCCTCCCCAGTAGCTGAGACTACAGGCACACGCCACCCACTTGGCTAATTTTTGTATTTTTAATAGAGATGGGGTTTCACCACGTTGGCCATGATGGTCTTGACCTCCTGACTTTGTGATCTGCACTCCTCGGCCTCCCTAAGTGCTGGATTGCAGGCATGAGCCAACATGCCAGGCCAAAACACTGTTTCTTAAAAAGGTTTACTGACATCTTATCTAAAATGTATTATTTTTCAGTTTAGTATGTCTTAGAGCAGGGTTCCCCAAACTCCAGGTCACAGACCACTCACTACCAGTCTGTGGCCTGTTAGGAACTGGGCCACACAGCAAGAGCAGGCCAGCGAGCATTATCACACGAGCTCTGTCCCCTGTCAGATCAGCAAGACATTAGATTTGCGTAGGAGCACAAACCCTATTGTGAACTGTGCATGCGAGGGATCTAGGTTGTGTGCTCCTTATGAGAATCTAAGAATCACCCTGATGATCTGAGGTGGAACAGCAGTTCATCCCAAAACCATCCACCTCTCCCCATCTGTGGAAAAATTATGTTCCATGGAATCAGTCCCTGGTACCAAAAGGTTGGGGACTACCATCTTAGAGCGTGTTTCCTGAAGCCATGATATCAGGGTTCAAATCCTGACACTGCCACTTATTAGTTAAACCTGACATGACTTATTCTTCTCATCTGTAAAATGGACAAGATAATAGGGCTATTGTGATTAATATGAATGAATACATGTAAAGATCTTTAAATGTTATCTGGTACAGAGTGCTCAATAAGTGTTATCTGCTCTTTTTTTCTTGCCATTTTCTTAAACTGCCATCTATAAAGCACATCTGGAGAACTGTACATAATATATGCAATGCGAAGACTACTTCCTTAGCAGGATATCTTTGTCATGGCTCCAGTGAGCTATATAGTTGCAACAGTGCCTTTGGCTTCCTCTTTCTCATTATATTTGTGGTTGTGGTTAAGTGCAACCTATTTTTCCCTAGAAACAGAATGGTTTTGCTATCTTTACTTTCTAAAGAATTCTAGACTTCATAATGCAGTGGATTTGTTTGAACAGTAAAATCAAGAAACTATAAACAGTGTTTATTTTCAACTCTCTGTATTTGGTTGAGACATAATCCCTATCATTTGTACATTTTTTCTGGAAATCAATGAAAAGACTGGGAATGAATCTGAGCTGTAAACCTGCCATTGGAAGATGTAATTAATCAGTCAGTGGCCACAAAGAGTGTTCAATTTTTTTAAGCTATTTTTCCTTACCAGTATTGTGTGGCTGCAAGTGGTAAATGATGAGAATTCTCTCTGGCAATTATTATATTAGTTACAGTTTGTAACTACTTAATTTCCTGCAAGATGAAGTTCTGTGTTTACATGTTACGACTTTCATTACTAAGCCATCTTTTATATTTTACTATACAGATCAACAATACAAATTCCGAAGGTTGTGAACTTGCTGATGGTGGTGGTAAGCCATGGCCGATGACAAAGTTGCTATCTTAACGGATGATGAAGAGGAACAGAAGAGGAAGTATGTGCTTGCAGATCCCTTTAATGGTATTTCCAGGGAACCAGAACCACCTTCGAATGAAACACCTTCCTCCACAGAAACATCTGCTATTCCTGAGGAGGAAATCGACTGGATAGAGAAACATTGTGTTAAGATAAACAATGATCTTCTGATTTCCAAGGTCTTTTATTTTTTCTTTTACTCTGCCTATGGCTCTCTCTATCCGCTTTTGCCTGTGTATTACAAACAGCTGGGAATGTCACCAAGCCAGAGTGGACTACTAGTAGGTATTCGCTACTTCATTGAATTCTGCAGTGCCCCCTTTTGGGGTGTAGTTGCAGATCGCTTTAAAAAAGGCAAAATTGTCCTCCTCTTTTCTCTTTTGTGTTGGGTTTTATTCAACCTGGGCATTGGATTTGTCAAACCTGCTACGTTGAGATGTGTACCAAAGATTCCTCCAACAGCTCACCCCACCAATGCAAGTCACCAGTTAACTATCCTGCCAACGAATTCTTCCTTTACCTCTTTCCTCACCATATCACCAAAAATGCGTGAGAAAAGAAGCCTGCTTTTGGAAACAGACTCAGATACTGTTGCTTTGCCCACAGCTCCAAATAAGAACAGTGAACCCACTCCTCAGCTCCAGACAGATGAAATTACTAACCGTATGATGGACTTGACTTTGAACTCAAGCACAGCAACCCCTGCCCCTCCAGGAAACGTAACCAAGGAGACAACCACTGTTATCGTCACCACCACCAAATCTTTACCTTCTGACCAAGTCACGCTTATTTATGATCAACAGGAAGTCGAAGCTATATTCTTGGTGATCTTGGTAGTGGTCATAATAGGAGAATTTTTCAGTGCCTCTTCTGTCACAATCGTAGACACAGTCACACTCCAGTATCTGGGAAAACACAGAGATCGTTATGGGTTGCAGCGCATGTGGGGCTCCCTGGGCTGGGGCCTGGCGATGCTGTCTGTGGGCATCGGGATTGACTACACCCACATCGAAGTACTCATTGACGGAAAGGGGTGTAAGCCCCCTGAGTACAGGAATTACCAGATTGTCTTCATTGTCTTCGGTGTTCTTATGACCATGGCCTTGATCGTTGCCACTCAGTTCCGGTTCCGCTACAACCATTTCAAAAGCGATGATTCTAAAGGGAAAGAGGTGGAGATCCCGCAGGTGGAAAGGAACAACTCCACAGAGTCCTCTGAGGAGACGCCAACCACCACAAGCCACTCGCAAGCCTTCAACTTTTGGGACTTAATCAAGCTGCTCTGCAGCGTGCAGTACGGCTCTGTGCTGTTCGTGGCTTGGTTCATGGGTTTTGGATATGGCTTTGTGTTCACCTTTCTCTACTGGCACTTGGAAGACCTGAATGGAACTACAACCCTCTTTGGGGTCTGTTCGGTCCTGAGTCATGTGTCTGAGCTGACAGCATATTTTTTTAGTCACAAGCTTATTGAACTGATCGGCCACATCAGGTAAGAACATGCTTACTATTGCTGCCCCCTCAGCAATTGAACTTTATCTTTTTATAGTTTATAGCTCCTTCTACTACATTTTAAGGTATTGTAATTTGTGTTGAGGGTAGGGTTGGAGTGGAAATAGGGCTTTCTGTTTCTCTTCCTCCTCAAAACAGAAACAAAAGGAAAGGAAGTCATGAACCTGGTTGGATTATCTCATATAAACAAAGAATGGCTTCCTGTGCTCTCCCACCCCTCAGAAAAGACCTATAGGCTACCTAGCTGTGTGCTATTAGACCCTCACAGTAAATGTTTTCAGGTATAGGAACACCAACTTAGTAAACATATTATTCCACGGAGGGTCCACCTGTCTTAGGTATTTATGAAGCAGAACTTAAGTAGGTAAAGTGGATTGTTTTAAGCCTTTATTCTCAGCCACTGCTAACATAGATAAAGCCTGAATATATGGCATCTAAAGATGTCCATTATATCTAATAAGACTGTGATGTAACCCACCATAATCCCTAATTCCATGATATTACATGGATGAGGCTCTTAAGTATTTTTTTTTTGGGTTATTACATGACTCCCTGCATTTTTGTCTACCATGAAGACATAGGATATTTAAAAACCTTTCTTCCACCTAAAATTTCCCATGTAATTTTTTTAGTCATGAAAAAAAAATCTATAGGGCACAGTGGCTCACACCTGTTAATCCCAGCACTTTGGGAGGCTGAGGCGGGTGGATCACTTGAGGTCAGGAGTTCGACATCAGCCTGACCAACATGGTGAAACTCCATCTCTACTAAAAATACAAAAGTTTGCTGGGCATGGTGGTACACACCCATAGTCTCAGCTACTAGGGAGGCTGAGGCACAAGAATCACTTGAACCCAGGGGGCAGAAGTTGCAGTGAATTGAGATCACACCACTGCACGCCAGCCTGGGCAACAGAGTGAGACTCTGAAAAAAAGCCCTATAAATGCCTAGTGTTTCTTGTTGTGTACTGTTTCTCACCATTAATGTGTACCGTGCTCTTTAGAGATCTTTCTGCTCTGTTGGCTCTAAATGTGGAGCCAGCTCCACTTAAGCATTCTTTCCTTACAGAAAAGTATGACATGTCTATTCCTAAAATGTGAAGTTGCTATAACTAAAAGAAAGCAACCATATGTGTCTGTGGGTATTTAAATCTGCTATTTCTATAAGAAATTAAGAGAAATAGACAATGACAATGTTTGACAAACTTTATTTCCTATTAACTGAAGAAAATGTTTCCTAATTTAAAGTTTCAACCTAGAGTCAATCATTTCCTTAAACAATTGTGATTTTTTTTTTCTTGTTGGGTTTGGTTTTGCTTCAGGAGGTGGTCTTCTGTTCTTTCTCTTTCTCAGATCTTCCAGCCCTTTGTTGTCACTAAACAAAGTCAGGCACTGTATGGATGTGTCCTGGACCCACAGAATCCCTGAGGCACATTTTTCAAGATCATTCCAAAAGAGAGCCCATGTAATATTAAGGACTCAGAATGTCCTTTAACTTTGTCCATACCGTGTTTAAATTACCTGAGCTGTTTGAATTGACCGAGATGAATCAGATGCTTCCCTTCAGCTTGGGCAGATGAGCAAATCTCACCAGTTAATAGTGTCTTTAAAATCACTGTTATTCATTCCCAGAAGGGTACCCAGTTAGATCTTACCAATGAGTGGAGTTCTTAGACATCATTATTTAATAAGTCAATAGCATGAGTTGAACACTGACTCACTACAGAGTATGTGTTTAGGTTCTATTTTCAATGAAATTGTTAGGTTCTTTCCACATGTTAAGAAAAAAATGGTTCTCTTCTATCTTTGCCTTTTGTCTGAGGTATATGCAACATTTTCATGATAAAGTCCTAGTGGGTTTACTACTTCCTTTGGCAAGCTTAGACTTGTGTGTTTCTTTCCTGTGTAGTATTAGTTTAAAACCTAGAGTTCACGTAACCTTAATTTTCTGGTTTTATGGACAAAAAGCATCTTCCTTTTCTTGTTTAATGATGTGATGGAAGAAGATGACTCTGTGGTCATATTGCTCCCAAGAGTCTGTGGGAATTCCATCAGTATGTGGTCATTTACCTCTTTTGAATTTTAATTTTGTCCATTAAAATGTATTGATTATTTTAAATGCTTTAAAAAGAGTCTGATAGCTAAAATGAGATGGTGTCCACATACTTAGGTAGAATGAATATGTTCCTTTTAGTGAGAATTTGGGGAGCTCAGTCAGGTGGTATTGGTTGTGATTTGGGGGGTTAAACATTACATTGGAAGAATATCATTCATTAAATAGTTGGTAAAGAGAAATGATCTATGAACTGTGAGCCTTGATGCGTTGCTTGGAGGATCGCAGAGCTAGATTTGCCCATAGCCTTTATGCATGCATGTATTTTATTTCATACTTTGTGGTTGTCCTATTGAAAGTTTGTTTTTAGGAGTTGGCACTACCATATATTTGCAGATATTCACAAATTCTTCATCTAGAGTAATAATAAGAAAAATTCACACCAGAAAATAGTTTTTTAAAGATAGCATGTCCAGTTACAGTTTCACAATATAGGCCCAGTTTTTCAGGGACTGACCTGTCAGTTTAAACACACCCACATAGAGTATCTGATTTCTGATTTTGACCTTGGATTTTGTCCTGTGGAAAGTGACTTTCTCAGGCAAATGGGATAATGCTAAATATTTCCACTTTTAAAAATAAATAAATTTCTTTTGATTCAAAATCATAAGACTTTGGAATTTATAGCAAGTATATTTTTAGGCTATAAATGATTAATAAGATATAAATGTACCTTAAGGTGTTTTCACCCTGCTTAATGTTTTAGCAGCCATGAGTAGGATTGCAATCAAAATACATTGCAGTAAATCATTTGTAAATTTGTAAATCATTGCTTTCCAATGTTAGGCCATCTCCTATGTTATTTGATTTAAATTTACTTCTATTTTAAGGGACACAGAAAAATCTATTCAATCTGTGACTTTGCCCTGAAATTCTTACACCCAAGGTCAGTTTTGCCATACAAAGTATTATCCAGAGGGGATTACATTAGCTATTGTTATCCATCAATTACTACTTAATGGTAGCTAAATATCTGAATGAACTAGTCAGTCAGTTTGGGAAAAAAGAAAATACATGATGCAGCTAGCAAGAGGAGGAACACCAGGCTTTCCTGATGGGACGCTGCAGAATGAACCAGAACAGAGAGCAAGATGCCGGGCTTTAGCACAGCCGAGGACACATGGGAGGTAGCACATGATAGTCTTGTCATTGGAGGAATAGCAGTAAGTATTATAAGAGGGAAGAAACTCTGTAGCTGGGGTATTTAAGAGATCATGCCTACTTTTTTTTTTTTTGCTTCTTATCGTCTTCCTTGTTTTTACCCACCTCTTTGTGCCATCTTTGCTGATCTTAGACCCACAGGCTCTCAGATCCTCTCCTTGCCCTGTATAAAAGAGTGCTGATTTCTGTAGGCGGTATTTCCCTGGGTCTGTTCTCCTGTCTTCTGCCTGGGTTTGGCTAATGTATTGTTTCTCAACATTAAACTCACCAAGAGAGCTTTGAAAGCTCCTAATGTCCAGGCTGCACCCAGACCAATTACATCAGTCTTTCCAGGGATGTACCAGGCATTCAAAGTTTTTACAGCTTCCTAGTTAATTCTAGTGTGTACAGCCAAGGTTGAGGACCTCCAGGCTAATGAGAGGCATAGGTGAGGGGAGGACTAGAAGAAGTGAGGCAGGCGGGGAAAGCAGGCCATTTACGTCTCTTTCCAGCTTCATATGGCGTATTTCTGTAAGATTTGGAGATGGTTCCCTCTAGTCCTCTTTCTGGCCTCTGGTAGTTTACTTTTGTGCATGTGCTGGTTGGTACTCAGCTGAAGACTTGAGGGGAAGCTACAGATCTCTACAGCCCTCTCTCTGTAGCTGTCTTCACTTGGACAGTCTGTCCTGCTTTCCAGACTCTCAGCCTTGTCTCCTCAGCTCCGGAGACCTCTGTGAGCTGCTGCATCTCACCTACGCTCCACCCACTGTGGGTGACCCTGAGCGCCAACAACATTCTCTCCTCTCTTTATTCTTCTGCCCGAGGCCATGGAGAGGCTGCCTGTGGTTCTCACAGTGCTCTGACTTCCCAGCTCTTCTGTCACCTACCTAACCAAGCCCCTGAATTAAGTCAGAGTGGTGCCTGCCTCTGATGAGATCCTGACTCATACACCACTCTTCACTGCTTTCAAAGACTTCTGATGGCAATTGGCACTGTGAAGAAACAGAATAGAAATAGAATAACTCAATTATTGATTAAAAAGCAAAAAGATGGTGGACCTTAAATAACCTTTTCCTCCTTCTGATTCCTTACGGGAGGATTAATTCTTCTTTACAAATGGTTTTTACCACAATAAAAATGTTTTAAAAGATGATTTAATTCTCATAGTAAACTTGGAATAATGAACTCTACATGCTCTACAGGACCAAGTATTACTCTGTATTTAAAAATCAAAATCCTAGACATTTGTTCAATTTAGTTGAACAGTTATTTAGGCCCAAAGAACCCTCGATTAATAGGATGCAGGGGCTGAAATACTAAAGGGAAGGGTATTGGAGAAAACAGGAGAGGATGGGGCCAGATGGATGCTGGGATCAGCAACCTGAATTTCTTCTGGAGGCAGTAGGGAGCCATAGCAAGGTTCAAAGCAGGGATGGCCATAGATTTTCACATATCCCTCCCTGCTTTGAACCTTGCTGTGGAGGGTAACTTTGAAGCCAGGAACCCACTGAGAAGGTTCTTATAATAGCCTAAATAAGAGATGGTACAGGCCTGAAGGGCAGCAGTAGCAGCAGAAATTGAGGGTAGGAATTTGGGAGGTAAAATTGACAGAATTATTTGGATGTGGAAGTAAGGTAGAGACCCCCACATTTCCAGCTTGGTATGGCATTCCAAAAATCTAATAGGAAATTCAGAAAGGAGATGTAGAATGGGGTGGGGGTGTTTAGTGTTTCGCTTTTCATTTAGTTTGAAGTTGAAACATCTCGATGGGAGGTCTAGCAGACAGTTGACGATCATAAGCCTGAAGCTTACTGGGGAGGTTAGGACAGGGGATGCAGATTTGCGACAGTTAAAATCATGAATGTTGTGGGTGAGATCAACAAGGAAATCTTGTGGTCTAAGAAGAGAAATGGGCTGAAGAAAATCAGTTATAATTGTCTCCAAGATATTATTTCAGGTTTCTGATTTATTGAAATGTTGGTCTGTGCTTTATTGCTTAAAGTAAGTATCCTTATGCTTGAGAATATTTTGTGTTATATGGAATTGTGTCATTGCAGTATTACTGTAACCTGTTTCCATATATTGCTTCAGCAGCAACTGACTTTCTGAGCACCCCCCCAATACCATCACCTGAGCCAAGTACCCTCTGTGGGTGTTCCTAGGTGGGCCTAAGACATAAGCAAAGGAGAGAAAAATAAAAGGAGCAGGACTTTAAGGATCGCATAGTGGTTATGAGCAGAGGTTGAGTCAGACTGCCTGCTCTGTAACTTGGAATCATATGGCCTTGGACAAGTTACAGAACTTTTTCATCTCTGTTTTGTTATCTGTAAATAGGGATATTATTAGTACCTGCTTCTTAAGGCTTTTTATGAAGAGTAGATGAGATAAAACATGGCAATTGCTTCAGCAATGACCAGCATGTATTAGTAGTTCAGCTTATTTTACCTTTTTCTGTCAATATTCTGATATATTATGCTGTTTATAACTACAAGACCTATTGAATCTGATAAAAATACAAGTTGACAGTACAATATCAAAAGTGTACAGATGATAAAACCTGCAAGGTCAAGATGTTTGTGATTTTCAAAATAACTAACATTTCCCCTTAAACATATCTTAGTCAAATTGAAATTGTTCTGCCCAAATTTGTGATGACCATAGATTGTCAAATGGAGTTATATTAAATCAGAAGTGCACTCCTGATACAGCCTTTATACAATAGAATGTTTTGTTCTTATAAACAAAGACTGTCTTCTTAAAGAATAGTCTAGTCTGGGTGTGGCTCACGCCTATAATCCCAGCACTTTGGGAGGCTGAGGCAGGAGGATGGCTTGAGCCCAGGAGTTCGAGACCAGCCTAGGCAACATAGTGAGACCCTGTCTCTACAAAAAATAACATTAGCTGGGCATGGTGGCACATCCCAAGCTACTTGGGAGGCTGAGGTGGGAGGATCTCTTGAGCCCAAAAGGAAGTCAAGGCTGCAGTGAGCTGTGATCACACCACTGTGATCACACTGTGAAACAGGGTCTTGCTTTGTCACCCAGCATGGGTGGGTGACAAAAAAGAAAAGAAAAAATGATTAGTTAATTATGTTAATCCGTACTGGAAAATGAAGTACTTTTATACTTTCAATTTTGTAGGGTATGTATTAAAAAAAACTGGTGATTTGATGTCATCTGACTGGTTAATGAAATAAAAGGTAATAACTTTTCTTAGCACTGGTGAAATGAGACCTGTTTGGGCTGTGTTTTCTTTGCCAGAGCAGTACACATAATTGACTGTGGCTTTAAGCCCAGTGTCTGAGTATTCTTGGTCACTGCCCAGTTTTTCACAGAGGTAGGAAGATTCCATGTGGAAGCCTACCAGCCAACTTACAGGCATTGTAGAATATCGTTTAGCTACAACATCAGTTCTACTGTAACATCAGTGTCAGTTTTTAAAATGTGAAATAAATGAGTGCTCTGTGGCAGTGGAAGAGGAGTTTACTCACAGTGTTTGAGGAAGGTGGATTGCAGATTTAAAGTGGCTGTGTGTTCTTTTCTTTTTAATTATGGTTCTATTGAAGTCATTCTCCAGAACTCAGTTTTTTGGTTTTTGTTTGTTTGTGTTTTTCATTTATTATATAAAAAGTATGGTAACGCACACGTGTGTGTGTGCACACGCACGCACACACACACACACACACACACACACAGCCACACTGTAACTCCTGAAATTGGATAACCAGGCCAACATTTCTATAGGGGTTAGAATTTATATCATCTTGTGTAACTTTATTGTTACAGTTTTGAAAATGAGTATTAGAGTGCTAAACCCATCTTCCATTTCATTCAAAAGCAAGTGTTTCGTAAAGACAATGTTTTGTGTCCTATTTTAAATTCCAATTGTTTTATATAAAATCATAGTAAAAGAAGTTAATCTTTTTCCCTTTTTTTTTTTTTTACACTGTATATCTTGGTAAATTAACTCTAGCATACTGGAAAACAGATATAGAGATAGTATAGTCCAGGCCCCTTATTTTACAGCTTGCCTGAGGATACAAGCCTAAAGCCTGTACCCTTCAGAGTAGGCCTTGGTGCTAATTGAGGCCCTTTGATGGACCTGGCCTGGCTTCCATCCTGCCTGTGCTCCTTATTTAACTGGACAATCGTGGGCATGTTGCATAGGCTGAGTCTGAGTTTTATTCATCTGTAAATCTGGAGATACTTATCTCATATTAGAGAGAATTACAGGAGAACTGATGCAGAGCACTTAGAATGGAGTCAGGCAGATAGCAAACATGCAGGAGGCAGTGGAGATGCTGTCATTGTTACTATCAGTGGTGGGGGGATTCAGTGGCATTTGAGTATTAGTTCCATTTAACTCATCAGAATATTTAAGAAAATGTATAATCTAACTCCTTCACATGCTAAAAGTAGGGCTTAAATATGTTCTGTCTCCTTTTCAAGAGCATCTCTCTTTTTAAAATGTCCACAACACAAAAAACACTATACCCTGTTTAAAGAACCCGATTTTTTTTTTCTGACTCTGCCAGCCTTTCTCAGTGAGGGCTCCTCAGAACCACAGAACATACAGAATGACTTGAGTGACCATTTCTTCAGTTCTCCCAAGGATGCCATATAACTACTACCATTTGGATGCATGAAAGAGAGAATAATTTATTTCATATGATAGGGGATTTAGAATATAAGGTCTTATTCCTCTCCTGGTACCTTGGTTTAAAAATCTCATTTGCAGAGTCAGTTGAAATAAAAAAAAAAAAGTTAAATGCTTCTATTTTCATTAATTACTTTGAAATCAGATTTATAGCATGGTAATATGGAAAAAGTAATGCTTCCTATAGTTGACTAATGGACAAAAAGAAGGTCATTTTTTTCCTTTAAGTTCTAAGGATTAGAGATCTGAGATTTTAAAAAGTTTTATTTTTTATGGAGGTAGGTGATTTGCCAAAGGAGATATAGCCTGTATTAAACTCTGGGACTAGGAAAAAAGATACATTATCTTGCCTCCTTCTTGATCAATCAAAGGGCATGAATTTTAATATTTAAAAAATGTATTTGTGAATTAAGTTTTTAAAAAATCCTACCCAATCAATAGCACTCTCCAAAAGTGATTGACGTCATCAAATGATCTTCAGGATTCTCCCCTGTCTTGTGATGAGGTTTAGTTTCCTAAGACCAACATGAGATTAAACCTTGTTGAACTTTATCTGAGTTTTAATAATCACAGAATTATTACAAACTCCAAAAGAGTTTGAGATTATAAGACTATACTATTTTAGCAACATAGAAGCCAGGTGGATGGACTCAGGGTGTATCCAAGGCTGCACAGTTTGGGAAATTCCCCCAGATCTCTTGACTGCCTGCCAGAGTGTAGTGTTCTGTCTGGCAGAAAGGCACAGGCACTTTACTCTGTTAAATCCTATAGTTCCAACTGCTGCAGCTCCCTAGATCCCTCAAAAATAAACCCAACTGAAAAGTACTTTAAACTGGGAGAGCTATGTATTAGCAGTAAAATCTGTCTGAAAACTCACTGGGATCTAAGTTGGAAAAAATATTATCTGGCAATGTCATGAAGTTTTTAAAATTTAGGGGATCACGGAGAGGAAGGAACTAGGAAGGCATATTCCATTTATAAAGAAGCTAATGAAACATGGACTATGAACTAGAAATTCCAAATTAGCCAAAGATAGGAAAGCTACAGTAGCTAGACATTTATGGATGTTCATTCTGGATCTGCTCAACCCAAAACTACATACTGGTGGGAATACAGGAGATGAATACTTGGTTCTGGTCTCCTTGGCATTTATATCCTGGCTTTAAAGGTAAGCTTAAATGTCAACCACCTGCAGAGCCATCGAAGACTGTACTGATTCTATTTTAGAACAGGCCAGATTTCAAGGGTGAGGGACTTAGGGATTCTGAGGATCTCTCCCAGTGCACTGCTCAGAAAATATGGTAGGCCTGGGCCACCTGCTGGGACAAGTCATAAACCATCGCCACAAACATTTATCCAGAGAGTTCATGTTTAGCACAGTCCTAAATGTTTCAGAGAAACTAAACATATGCACTGTCTCTCTGATTCATAGGCACAATACTTGAAAGGATGTCTTGACACACAAAATATAAAAATATTAGTGCACTCAGGGCATCTGAGATGGAATTATTTTAACACAGTGAGTATTTGAGAATGGAGCTAATTAGAGCTTTTCTTATCAGAGAACACAAAGTTAGTGATTTCAATTTTGTTTTGTTTCGTTTCGCTTTTAGCCAACAGGACAGCTGGCAATGTTCTGTTAGACATGAGTGATTGGGTAAGACTGAGGATAGGTCAGTGTGAGTCCATCACCATTGGATTTCATTTTTCATTTTGTACAAACTAGAGCGCTTTGGATTTGTTAAAATATGAGCTATTACGGATTATTCCTGTCCTACTAAGTCCTCTGCTAATATATGGAGGACACATACATGTAGTCTGTGTCATAGCACATATGAAAAAATGACCTACCTAGTGATATAAAGAAGCCACATTAAATAATAAATTGCTTATATACTTCCTAGTGCCACATTTTCGGCATTATAAGCTACCAACTTCATAATAGCTGGCATATGAAATAATTTTAATTGTAGCTATTATTTATATGTGGGTAGATTTCTATTTTCCTATTCCCTTCACATTTTACCTCCAAAGATACTGATACCCATTTTTGCAGGAAAAGCTCCTTAGAGCTATTTCAAATATAGGTTCTCATTATCCCATCGTAAGCTATGGAGTCTCAAAAGTTGAAGAGTTTATGATCAAGAATTGAAAAGGAATCATTTGATTTTTATAGTCCCTTGAAAAGAACGTCTTTGCAAAGAAATATCTTACTATATAATATAGCTACCAGGCTGATTTATTAATAACATTACTTATAATTGAGCTATTCATAGTTAAGAAGAAAAGGCTATTGTTGTGAGGTAGTGTAAATGAATCTAGGGCTTTTAGTTGCTGCTGTCACATGGTTTCCTTTCTCTTCCACCTTCAGTGGCTGGGTGGTTGATTGAGGCACTTGCTGAGTTAAAGAGAGCAGGACAAACACCGTATGTACTGTACCTTTTGTGACTGCAGACTGCCCTTAGACTGCCACCATCTAACAGGCTGAGGTGATGGTCAAGGTGCGTGGTAGACAGGAGTAAAGACGCTTCCTGCAGATTCCATTACCTAGACAACCACTGTGGAGACCAATTTAGCATTCTACGCTCAGCTCAAGTTAGATATTCCCTATAGCCTTAAAATTACATTTTTAGGTAAATACCTCCCTAGAGAAACTCATACACATGCAGAAAGATGTGTACAAGGATGCTTACTTGCTTACTGTGGCTTTCATACACTGGAAAAGAGAAACAGTCTAAATAGCCATTAATTGAGGAATGGATACATTCAATATGGTATAGTCATAAGGTGAAATATTAATGCAGGGGTTAAAAGAAATAGACTAAATCATATGCCAACATGAGAAGCTCTCAAAAATATGATGTTGACTGGGTAAAAAAAGGTTTCAAAATAAGTAAAATAAGTAGATGATTTTACTTCTGATAATGATGAGTAATTTAAGGCAAAAGTAAAACAGAGTGAAGGGTCCTAGAGGGACTGAGGAGAAGCGATTGTTTCCGCTCAGTTAGGCTGGGAGACTTTCCCTTAGGAAGTGGCATTTGAGCAGAGTCCTGAATGGAAGCCCCCAGTGAAGATCTTCGGGACAGAGGAAACCACGCATGTGAATGGCCAGGGAGAGAGGAATAAAAGGATGCATGCCAGTGCCCTGAGCAGGGATCCTGGGAGGCTTGAGCATCACACCAAGAGTTTGGATGTTTTCCTAAGGGAAGCTGAGTTTTAGCAGGGGGTGACATAACTGATTTGTGCTTTTATGTTTTTGGAAGACAATTGCTTGGGTAAAGGATTTCACCCTACTTTACAAAGGTCATTTTTCTTCATTCTCTGAGTTTTAGAGAAATTATGAGCTGTGCTGTTTTTTCTTAGGTCATCAGCTGATGATTCGTGAATTATCTTTGTTGATTTAGTGATTTCTACCAATCCAGATGAAAGCTTTTTTTTAGCAACTTCAAAATTTCAGAATAGCTAAATAATCTAGAGAATAAGTAAAAAACAAAAATTAGTTAAAAAAATCTCCAATCACTTGAATGTGGGAGGTGGAGGTTGCAATGAGATCATGCCATTGCACTCCAGCCTGGGTGACAGAGCAAGACTCCATCAAATAAAAAATTCTAACAAAATTCAAAAAGAATCTTAACAAAAATTATAATTATGGGATAGCATTGTAAAAATTAGTAGTTATGCTACCATTTGAGTGCTTGTTACATATAAAATACTTACAAAAGTATGGTGCTATATGCTTTTTCTATAAGCCCTTATTTAATCTTTAACTGTCTTGTGAGTTAGGCATTGTTATGTCCATTTTAGAGATGAGAACTGTAGAGTGATTAAGTTTCCCATGACAACACAGCCGGTAAATAATAAACATAGGATTTAAATTGCAAAACCATATTCTCAGCTGCTAACTTATACCTTCATAGGCACAGGGTTAGATTAGCAACTATTTTGTTCCTTTATGCAACCCAGTCTCACCTCTTCGTCCTCCTCATTTCTGCTTTGGATGACCAATGTCTGGTACTACTTTTTCAGTGGTTCCAGCCACCCTCCTGTGTCTCTTCCTGGTGAGATCTCTATCCCTCCAAAGTCCCCGTACTCCCCCAAATTATTCTTTTTACCTCCAGTGAAACTCTTATTCCTTCAGGGTTAGCTCCTCTTAGCAGTGTTAGGATGAGAATAATGTGATTAAACTAATTGGTATTGAACATAAGTGGCAAAAACTAATGTTTCTAATGATGACCATATATCATTTAGAAAGAATTAATCCACAATTAACTATTGTGTTCATTCAGTATTTCTTTAAAGAAGACTTTATTAAATGATCAGTGACTATTCTAGAGATGCAGTGTTGAATAGGCCAGACAGATCCCTCTCACATGGAGCTCATGTTCTGTTGGAGGTGAAAGACAGTAAAACAGAAAAGAAAATGTCAGATGCTACAGACGTGTTATGTGCCTATGGCATTGGGAGTGGAGATAAAATGAATAAAAGCAAGAGTTCTTCTAAGCAGGACCTTGAGTAGTTGGAATGAAGGAGAGGAGTTGTTTTATAAATTAGGTACCAGATGAGTACTGGTGCCATTCACCAAGGAGAAGAACCCAGGAAGAGAGGTATGGACTCTGGGTAGGGGAAGAGGATCCTGGAGTTTAGAACATGTGGAATTTCTATGAGATGGGGAAGATTCGCATTGGAAAGTTGCATTAATAAGCCCAGATCTTAGAGAAAGGATGAAGCTTAGAGATGTCTTTTGGAAAACATTGGCATGTAGAGAACAGCTCCATCCCATGATGTGATGTTTTCTGTGACTACCTTCTTCCTCCTCTCTATTCCCCTTTCTGATTTTCACATGGTCAATCCATTTTGGGAAATCTTTTTCAAAGAAGGAACATGTCATTATCAATCTTACTTCTGGAAGCAGTGCCATATAGCAGGACTGTTGGGAAGAGACAAATTCAGTGCTTCCAACATGGGCATGAAAATTACATCCTAATGTCAGAACCTGAAGTGTTGGTGAACATATCACTGATGTTCTTTTGATATTACTCACTGAAAACTCAAGGGCTTTTATCCTAGACCCTCCATTTTCCCTTTGGGCATTTCCGTAGGACTAGAGAAGCACAGAGTGGAAGAGAATATGCTGCCCCAAATAGCCTAATGACTTAGGTGTTATTGTTTGTGCCTTGGGCTTATCTGATAAGTGCAATGTAAACTGAGAAAGTTAAACAAACCAAGACTTGACCAGCAAGCAAATCAATTATTATTATACGTGTCAGAGAGTGCCATTGTTCTATATTGCCTTACCTCAGAAATGCTATTGGTAACTGGAATATATGTAACAGAGAAGATTCTTGTATCTTTTATAGGGAAATTTTTTATGTTCAGTTTCCTTATTAGACTAAATCAGTCTTTAATTTCCAGGTCACCAATAAAATTATTGTAGGCCTAGAATTTACACTTTTCACAACTATTTTTATGTGACAGTAATCTTAGAAAACAGTTGCTTTATTACATTTATTTTACGATGGCTTAATGAGAGCCTGATACCCTCCATTGGTGGAAAGATCAAGTTAACTCCTTATGGTCCTGGGATGGAGTACCTGAGAGCCTGCAGCCACGGTTCATGGAGCCCCTGGGGAGGTTCCCAATTGTGTTAGATAGTGCAGGTGTTAAAGATAGAGATGAGAAGCATGTTTCTGTGGACCAAATGGTGTCCCCCACTTACTTTATTCAAGTCCTGACCCCCAATGTGATGCTGTTTAGAGATGGGGCCTTTGGGAGGTCATGAAGTTTAGAGCTCATGAGAGTGGGGCCCCATAATGGGATTTGTGCCCTCATAAGAATACATGCTAGAGAGCTTGCTTGTGCGTGATCTCTCTCTCTCTTTTTCTTTACCCCTCTCTCTTCCCCTCTGCCTACCTCCTTTCACCATATGAGGATACTGTGAGAAGGTGGTCATCTGCAAGCCAGGAAGAGACCCCTCACCAGAACCCAGACATGCTGCTATCCTATTCTCAGATTTCCATCTCCAGAACTATGAGAAATAAATGTCTATTGCTTGACCCACCAGTTTATGACATACTGTCATGGCAGCCTGAGCAAATTAATACATGTGTCTAATAGAGCAAGGAGAGCCTGAGGCGGGTATAGAGGGCTGGGATCCCCAAAGATTCTAAGAGTCAGAAGACACTAGAATAGGGACCTATGCCCTAACATAGTGGGGTGATGGTAGGAGTGAGTCCAGCAATGGCAAACTTGTATTTTTCTGTATGTATATGCGTTCCTGGTAGCATGTGCATTAGTTAAACAGATCACCATGCAAGCCTGAAAAGGAACAGATTTGCTATTTGCCCAAAGTCCCTCCTGAGTGGTGGAGTTGAAGACTTTAGCCTAGGTTCTCTGGTCTATAACCCCATGCTCTTTTGTATTAGTGTAGACACTAATATTGGTATCATCAAAGTAGATAGAGACTAGTATCATTGCTATTTTATTACTATTTATCAAGTTCTATTAATTACTATGACTTTCATTACTATTATTACTATTAATTAAGTTATTCATAGTTCTATTCATTTAATTTTATTAGAATTCTAATATGTTTCAAATACAGATAGAATATTACAACATCTTTGTGAAACAAGATTTTAAGGTTAAATTATCACTACTTTTTATGTATGTGAAAGAAAGCACCTTCTAAATTTCCCTGAATGGTTTCTGACCTGGCTGAGGGAGGCTCTGCTGGCCATGGGAAGGGCATACGATTTGACAATGGAAGACCTGGCTAAATTTCGCTTCTGTAGTTTTTTTGAGCTGCATGACCCTGACAACTTGGTGAACCTTTCAGGTCCCTGATTTCCTCAACTGTGAAACAGGATTAATAATAACCTTTATCCTTCCCATTTCAGAAGATTATTGGCAGAAATAAATGAGATACTAATGGGGAAAATGCTTAAAAAATTGGAGAACATTATAGAATGGTAGTATGGAGTGTGGGCACAGTGCAAGGGGCATTGTGGGGAGGTCTCAGAGATTGCGGGAACAGACCTTCTTTCTTCTTTTTTTTTTAATTTTTAAAATATATTTTATTGCACTTTAGGTTCTGGGGTACATGTGCAGAACATGCAGGGTTGTTGCATAGGTCCATTTTAGATCTTTCCTTGCTTCTCATCTGGGCATTTATTGCTATACATTTTCCTCCTGACACTGCTTTAAATGTGTCCCAGAGATTCTGGTATGTTGTGTCTTCATTCTCGATGGTTTCGAAGAACATCTTTATTTCTGCCTTCATTTCATTGTTTATCCAGTCAACATTCAAGAGCCAGTTGTTCAGTTTCCATGAAGTTGTGTGGTTCTGAGTTACTTTCATAACCCTCGTTCAAATTTGATTGCACTGTGGTCTGAGAGACTGTTTGGTACTTTCGTAACCCTCAGTTCTAATTTGATTGCACTGTGGTCTGAGAGACTGTTTGTTATGATTTCCATTCTTTTGCATTTCCTGAGGAGTGATTTACTTCCAATTATGTGGTCAATTTTAGAGTAGATAAGGGACTGTGGTGCTGAGAAGAATGTATATTCTGTGGATTTGGGGTGGAGAGTTCTGTAAATGTCTATTAGGTTTGCTTGGTCTAGATCTGTATCTGGGTGCTCCTGTATTGGGTGCATATATATTTAGGATCGTTAGCTCTTCTTGTTGCATTGATCCTTTTACCATTATGTAATGCCCTTCTTTGTCTCTTTTGATCTTTGTTGGTTTAAAGTTTGTTTTATCAGAGACTAGGATTGCAACTCCTGCTTTTTTTTCTCTCCATTTGCTTGGTAAATCTTCCTCCATCGCTTTATTTTGAGCCTATGTGTGTCCTTGCACTTGAGATGGGTCTCCTGGATATAGCACACCGATGGGTTTTGACTTTATCCAATTTGCAGTCTGTGTCTTTTGATTGGGCATTTAGCCCATTTACATTTAAGGTTAATATTGTTATATGTGAATTTGATCCTGCCATTTTGATGCTAGCTGGTTGTTTTGCCCATTAGTTGATGCAGTTTCTTCATAGTGTCAATGCTCTTTACCACTTGTATGTTTTTGTAGTGGCTAGTACTGGTTGTTCCTTTCTATATTTAGTGCTTCTTTCAGGAGCTCTTGTAAGGCAGGCCAGGTGGTGATGAAATCTCTGGGCAATTTCTTGTTTGTAAAGGATTTGATTTGTCCTTCACTTATGAAGCTTAGTTTGGCTGGATATGAAATTCTAGGTTGAAAGTTCTTTCTTTAAGGATGTTGAATATTGGCCCCCACTCTCTTCTGGCTTGCAGGGTTTCTGCTGAGAGATCCGCTGTGAGTCTGGTGGGCTTCCCTTTTTGGGTAACCCTACCTTTCTCTCTTGCTGCCCTTAGCATTTTTTCCTTCATTTCAACCCTGGTGAATCTGACGATTATGTGCCTTGGGGTTGCTCTTCTTGAGGAATATCTTTGTGGTGTTCTCTGTATTTCCTGGACCTGAATATTGGCCTGCCTTGCTAGGTTGGGGAATTTCTCCTGGATAATATACTGAAGAGTGTTTTCCAGCTTGGATTCATTCTCTCTGTCACATTCAGGTCCACCTATCAAATGTAGATTAGGTCTTTTCACATAATCCCATATTTCTTGGAGGCTTTGTTCATTTCTTTCTACTCTTTTTTCTCTAATCTTGCCTTCTCATTTTATTTCATTGAGTTGATCTTCAATCTCTGATATCCTTTCTTCTGCTTGGTCGAATTGGCTATTGAAACTTGTGTATGCTTTGTGAAATTCTTGTGTTGTGTTTTTCAGCTCCATCAATTCATTTATATTCTCCTCTAAGCTGTTTATTCTTGTTAGCATTTCATCAAATCTTTTTTCAAGGTTCTTAGTTTCTTTGCATTGGGTTAGAACATGTTCTTTTAGCTCAGAGAAGTTTGTTACTACCTGCTGTCTGAAGCCTGTTTCTGTCAATTCATCAGACTCATTCTCCATCCAGTTTTGTTCTCTTGCTGGTGAGGAGTTGTGATCCCTTTGCATTCTGGTTTTGGGTGTTTTCATCCTTTTTGCACTGATTTCTTCCCATCTTAGTGGATTTATCTACCTGTGGTCTTTGTAATTGGTGACTTTCAGATGGGGTCTCTGAGTGGACGTCCTTTTTGTTGATGATGAAGTTATTTCTTTCTGTTTTTTAGTTTTCCTTCTAACTGTCAGGCCCCTCTGCTGCAGGACTGCTGGAGGTCCACTCCAGACCCTGCTTGCCTGGGGATCACCTGCATCGGCTTCAGAACAGTAAGAGTTGCTGCCAGTTTCTTCTTCTGTTATCTTTGTCCCAGAAGGATATCTGCCAGATGTCAGCCTGAGCTCTCCTTTATGAGGTGTCTCTTTGGATATACGGGGGTTGGGGAGCTGCTTGAGGAGACAGTCTGTCCCTTATAGAAGCTCAAGTGCTGAGCTGTGAGCTCCGTTGTTCCGTTCAGAGCTCCTGGGCAGGTACGTTTAAGTCTGCTGCAGCGGAACTCATAACCACCTTTTTTTCTCAGGTGCTCTGTCCTGGAAAGGTGGGGCTTTATTTATAAGTTCCTGATGTCCTGCTGCCTTTTTGTAGAGATGCTCTGCCTGGCAAGGAGGTAACCTAGTCACAGTCTGCCAGCAGAGGTGTTGCTGAGTTGCCATGGGCTCTGCCGAGCTGCTGTGTGAACTTCTTTGAGATTATGTTTATAGAGGTATAGTTAGAACTGTCTCAGTAATGGTGGACTGCCTCGGTAGTGGCGGACTGCCTCGGTGGTGACGGACTGCCTCGGTGGTGGCGGACTGCCTCAGTAGTGGTGGACGCCCTTCCCCCCCCCAGAGCTGGACCGTCCTGGGTCCAGCTCTGCTTGCTGTGAAACTCTCAATCCAGACCGTTTCAGATTGCTGGTCTTTGTGGGGGTGGCACCCACCAAGCCAGATCACCTGGCTCCCTGTTTCAGCCCCCCTTTTTTCAGTTGAATGGGTGACTCTGTCTCCCAGGTGTTCCAGGCACCAGTTGAAACGGCCGCCCAGATTTGTGTGAGTTTTTGTGCGAAGACCTGCTGTGCCGGCTAAAACAGCTGTGCTGGAAACTTGTGGCGCTTTTCCGCCTGGGAATCTCCTGGTCTGTGGGCAGTAAAAACTTGTTTAGAAATGCAGTGATCACTCACCCTCTGCATTCTCACTGGGAACTGCACTCCAGAACTGTTCCTATTTGGCCATCTGCTCAATGAAGCGCTCTTTTTTCCTTAATGTCACAAAAGAAAGGACAGGAGTGGTTGGAATAAACTGTATCAGTTACAGTTCCTCATTTAAAAACAGGATAGAACAAAAGTTCTAGTCATAAAAATTCAAGTTAACAGGTTTGAGGTAGGAAAGAGTTTATTGTCATCGTATTTACTTTTTCTTTTTCTTTTTTTTCGAGACATAAGTCTCACTCTGTCACCCAGGCTGGAGTGCATTGGCATGATCTTGGCTTGCTGCAAGCTCTGCTTCCTGTGTTCAAGAAATTCTCTTGTGTCAGCCTCTCATGTAGCTGGGATACAGGCATGTGCCACCATGTCCAGCTAATTTTTATGTTTTTAGTAAAGACAGGGTAACACTGTATTGGTCAGGCTGGTCTCGAACTCCTGACCTTAGGTGATCTACCCACCTCAGCCTTCCAAAGTGTTGGATTACATTTGTTATGGCAGCACTGCACCCAGCCTACTCTACTTTTTTCCTTACTTGAAAAATCCATGACTTAAATTTCACTTCAGACAGAGAAAGTGTTTAGCATTGTGAATGGAAACTGCATTGACTTAAGTCTGAGTGCTAATGAATGCTCAGGAATGACAGAGAGGGGGATGACCCTAAAGCCAGAGCGGCCTCCGGCTTGGCTGAGACTCTTCACAGTGGGTTCTATGGAGCCACATCAGAGCTCGAGGAATGGAAAAGATCAAGGATACTTTCAACCCCCGATGGGATGAGACCTGCTCCGGGAACTTCCCTGGCTGCTCTAGGCACCTGCGGGGCTGATGGCACAGCCCGAGTCCAAGAGGAAGACTCTGGACAGCCCTGTCCCTGCCATTCTCTCTGTGGTCTGTTCACACACCTCTCCTTTGAAATCCTGTGTATGGTGCCCCACCCCACAAGGCAAGCATCCACTTCTGATTATTTGGTTTCAAAGTCTACCTGCTTGATGCAGCTCATGACCAGCTGCAGGTAAGAACTGGAAACCCTGGCTCACCCCTTGTCCTGCCTCAGTATCGATACCTGCAGTTTCTGTGGCTGCCTCAGCAAAAATGACCTTTTATCACATTTCTTCTCATAACACAGAATGTTGCTTCTGGGTAAGCTTTTCTCCTGTGATCCAGGATATTGGACAGCTGTTGAGTGGCATTTGCTTTTCTACTTTCCTCTTTTACCCCAGTCTTCCCAGTGACTCATCAAGTTTAAAATGTCAACCATCTTCTGATGCCAACATAAACATTCATCCAAATTCCTTAATCCAAGCACACAGCTGAGTTCAGAAGTCTAACTACACTAACACTGCCAGTCTGTTTCTTGTGGTCCAATCCAGAGGTGTTTCCTCAAGCCCGTGTCTAGCTTTGATTTCACATAGGGAGCTTGGAGTGTGGAAAATAGCACACTGCTATTACCTACTGAGAGAGCACGGTTGCACAGGGGAATGGGGACCTTGACCTTCCGCTGGCTAACCAACTTTGTGTCCCCAGTCCACCCATCTGGCCCTCTCCTTCCTTGTCTCTACGAAAGGAGAGAGCTGGATGCTGTGGCTCTTTTCAGTTCTGACTCTCATGATCTACCTTTCTTCTGTGGCTTGTTTTAGTATGTGAAAAACCACACATCAGACCCCACTCCTTCCTGTCTACTCCCTATCTTCCAAGACTCAGACTTTGAGTGGTTTTTTCTGACAAGTCAAAAACGTGCACAAAGCCATTCAAACAGATCATCTAGCCAGTGATAGGGGGTGTGATTTATGATAGCGTTGCTGGGATCTACATAGAGAATTTTATTTCCTTGGAGCCAACTGATGTGAAGGGAAGTTGGGACTCTAAATCTCAGAACTTCTGCATGTAGAGGCTCAGGCAGAACTTGTAAAAGATGTGGCTGCTCTCACTGAAATATTTGCATTTAATCTAATGGTAGCTTACATATTTGCACAGTGTTTTGCAGTTTTTCTTTACATGCTTGTTTAATCTTTTCAAAATCCCATATTATAGCCAAAGCAGTTACGACCACTCCTGAGCAAGTCCCCCTCGCCCATATCTGTGTCCTGGATGCCACCACCTCAGCCAGCATGCAGCATATGCCCCACCGTGCTGCCCATTGTAAAACCAGATTCATTTGCACTGTTTGTAAAAGCTTCACATTTGACCTAAACCACTGGAAAAGCAAATAGCAATTCATTAGATAAAGTAAATGAGTAAATATGGTCAGATTAGGTTGTACAAAATGTGAAGACCTCTTCTAAGGATACAGCCTCACTCTGACCATCGAGGCCTGGGGAGGCTGCCAGCGGCATTACATACTCTGCTGCCCATCAAGGGAGGAAATGGCTCTGGAAAATAGTACTGGCATTCTTTACTAAAGTTTGCTTGATATTGGAGTTGTAAGTGACCTCAAAGGGCATTTTAATGGGCTGAATTGTGGCCCCCCCAAGATTCATGCACTGAGGTCCTAATCCACAGTACCTCAGAGTGTGACTGTATTTAAAGTTAGGGTCTTTAACAAAGTCATGAAATTAAAATCAGCTCATTAGGGTCGGCCCTCATCCATTATGACCAGTGTCCTTGTGAGAAGAGGAGACTGGGGCCACAGAAAGGCACAAGGGAAGATAGGATGGGTCATCACAGGGAGAGGATGATGTGCCTGCAAGCCAAGGAGAGGGGCCCTGGAGAAACCAGCACTGCCGATACCTTGATTGTGGACTTTTGGCTCCCAGGACTATGAGAAAATAAATTTTTGTTGTTGAAGCCACTCAGTCTGTGTTATTTGTTATGGCAGCCTTAGCAAACTAATACAGTCCTGTAGGCCTAGCTTCACCCTAGTTTTAGATTCCCTTCCCCCAAGTGCTCGACAGATGGTTATTAGCCTTTGCTTGGCCACTTTTAGAGATATGGAACTTGCTACCTCCAAAGGCAGCAGAGGTCACTTGAGACTCTTTAGTGGAAGTGGCAAAAAACCTTACCCAAAGTAGCTTAAGTAAATTGTCTTAAGAATTGCCTAATTGAAACATCCAGCAAATGGCTGAAGGTGTAGCTTTAAGTAGGTCTCAGACAACGGGGTCAGAACCTGCATCTCTCCCTCTATTAGCTCTGTCTCCTTTTGGGCAGGCTTACTCAGGTCTGTGCTGTAGGTCCCAGGCGGCTTAAGGATCAAGTCCAGCTGAGAACAGAGAGTTTCCCTAGTTTCTGCTTAGCAGGTAAAACAACATCTGTTGTACCGACTGCTCCCATGTCTGACTTTGGGTGTAGAGAGTGGGCCCACCCCCTCTTCAGTGGAAAAGCCCTTCCCATCCTTGAATGTCTCACCTGCAGCTTTGCTTGTCCATCTCCTTCAGGGGTTTCTCCCAGAACATCCTATCCAGGACATTCTCCTTTTTCCCCCCATCCCTATTCTGGCTCCTTTCTCTTTCTGTTTTCGTCAGTGATCTCTTAAAATGTGATGCCCTTAACTATACCCATTCTTCTGTGTCTGGCCACAGTCAGGAACAACAGGATTAGTATCTGCTTTTGATTTGGTCATGACATTCCTTCAGCCTGAGTTTTGATGAACTTGTTCAGTTTCCTCAAATTTAGCTTAGAGTCAACTAAAACCCTTGAGGCCTTTTTAAAATTAACTGCTATGCCAAGTGTCAGTGATTCTTCTCAGGAAATTGCAGTGTTTGTATCATATGTATACCTTAGGCCATATCCTGGGAAATTTTTAAACAAAATTATGGTGTGTGTGTATGTGTGTGTGTACAGTCATTTGACTAAACAGACAATATAACAACAAAACAGCATATTGTGTCCTCCAAGTTGTTGGGTTCCATTAATCAAGGTTCTGTTTTGTTTTAAACATCCTTAGTTTTCTACCTGGAGATACACACAATTTAAGAATAAACCAAATAAACTAAAATACCAATGGAGAGATGTAAACTTGGTCACAGCACCTGAGTTGCTGATTGATAATGACCACAGTTATACTCTTAGCTTATCAGTCATTTTAGAGAGGAAAAATCTGAATGCAACAAAATGATTTCAGACCAGTAGAGACTCAGACCCAAACTACTTTTATCTTTTCTTTTTCTGGCAGAAACAATAGAAGGAAGTCTTAGTAGCTGCAGAAAACATACACAGCTAAATACTATTTTTAATTCACTCTTCTGACATGCAGTGCGATTCTTATGCTCTGTTCTATAAGGATGGGTCAGTGGCCCACCATACCTGCTGGCTGATAGAAGCTTGGTGGCTCCCAGGATCTCTTTGGCGGTCCCTTCAGCTATGCTATGGGAATACCACTGACTCTGAGCTTTGTGGCTTGTATCCTAGCTCTTACTCTTCTGGTGAGACAGGCCTGTGGTGAGCAGAACCCCTTTATCTGCTCAGCACATGTGCTGAAGTTCCATTGCACAGTGTTTCAGGATGCTCCAAATAAACAAACTCTAATCATCTACTCATTGAGCTATTTATTGCTTGTCCACATAAGTGAAAATATTTATTTTCAACCATAGCCCATTAACATTAGTCAAAATGTTGCCAAATATAGATATCTGTTTTTTAAATCTATTTCTAGGCCTCTTTTGTAAGTCCATTCATTCTTTCACATACTCATCACTTATTTCTATACCATAATCAGATATCTTACACACACACACACGTACCACATATATAATATGTGCACAGTGAATATCCCTTGCACTTAGCACAGAGTATTAAGTATTTGTTAATTGATATTCTATTTGAAGTATTCATATTTTCTCTTCAGTTTGGGACTATTTACCGAGTGTCTGGTATGTGTCAAGCACTGGGGATAAAACTGAGCCAGCATAATAGGAAAGTTCTCACCCTGCATGGAGAATGCAGTCAGGTTGTAGGTGCACTGTTACAACCAAGATAAGTGTTATGAGGAGAGGCACGTGATGTGGTAATCACATATTAAAGGGAATGGACCAGGCATGAGATGGAGCTGGGTAAGAGCTGAAGAATATCAAGACACAGAGATGGGTGGGGATGGTGGCCTGGTGAGTCCATTTGTCATTCTTGTGAGTGGGAGGACAGAGCTCTAGGCAGTGTTGTGCCAGACAGGTGACAAGGAAAGATGTTTTATAATAGAACCTTCTTTATGTCAGCAATTTTGATGCAATAACCTGGCATTATATGAGGTTCCCACGGTGTTACATAGACTTTCTGATGATCCATGCAGCTTTTGAAGCAAACAAGGACTCTTGCTAAGTCTGACACAGAACACCATTTTCTTTGTCCAGAAAGAAATAAATTATGGCAACACCAATTATTTCCTGTGCCTTTCTTAACTGTTTAGACAACTATATGGTTTATAGTTCAAACAGCTTCCAAAGAAGGGAATCATTTAAATATTAACTTAGCTAGAATGTTGTATGGTTTTGGAGCCAAAATAGAAACCTGGACAGTGATCCCTTCAGGTTGAGGACCATGGGTCAAACATCACACATCATTTAATGTGTCTGTTTATACTGCACGAAATACCGTAACTGATGTCTGTTCATTCTTTAAGAAAGTAGACATGCACTTGGAAAAAAAATTCAAAAGGTATCTAGTAAAGTCTCTCACCCCTTGGGCAGTCCCCCAGTTCCCCTCCTTAAAGACCATACCTTATATGAGATTCTAGTGTTGTATCCTTTTAGAGATATTCTGTTCACATATAAGTGTGTACCTGTATGTGTCACCTCATTTTTCTGACATAAATATTACAATACTTACCATTCTGCAATGTCTTTTACCTTGCTCTAAGTGACAAACAGTTCTGGAGGCTGGAAAGTGCAAGATCAAAGTGTTGGCAGGTTCAGTGGCTGGTAAAGGCCTCATTCTCTGCCTCTCGGATAGCACCTTGAAACTTGTGTTCTCTCATGGCAGAAGGCAGAAGGGCAAAGGGGGAAACAGCTCCCTCACACCTCTTTTACAAGCTCATTAGTCCCACTCATGAGGGCTCCACTCTCATGACTTAATCACCGCCTTCATACTATCACATTGGTGAATAAGTTTCAACATATGAATTTTGGAGGGGATACATTTAAACTGCAGCATCTACAATCATTTAAAATTGTAGCATCTACAATCTATGATTTCAACCAGTTTTATTTTATTTTTTTTAGTGTGGGACATGAACCTTAAGATACTTTCAAAACAATCTGAGAACAGAAATAATTAAAAAATTTAAAGATTGGCTTTTCCTGCCTAATTTGACAGATTTTTTCCCCCCACCATGTAAATCTTTATTGTTATATAATAATTAAAAAGTACATAACTCACTATACAAACTCAAAATCTACAGAAATATACTCCTTAGGCAATGAAGGGCCCTGTCATTGCAGATTTCCAAGATAATTGTTGTTCATGATTTGCTGTCTGTCTCCTTCTTCATTTGTTTTTGTATTAATATAATGCGAATATGGATATTAATTTCATATTGAATACACACACAGACATTTTATGAAGAAATGGGAACAGATGTTTTAAGAGATATACCTCATGGTTCTCAACAGGGGCCATTTAGAAATGTACATAGGAGCAATTATTAGTGTTTCAGATACTGGCATTTAGCACCCAAGGGTCAGGGATTTTAAATATCCTGCAGTAAATGGTGGATTCCACACAATGAAGAACTGCACCATCTAGAATGATAGTAGCTTGTTGAGAAATACTATTTTCATGAGAATAATGCTTCCTTTTGCCCTCATATTTTATCAGTTTACATAAGATTATATTAAAGTATATTATAGATTCATGGAGCACCAGAGCAAGGCAGGCTCTTTTTTAGTACAAAGAGGAAGAAGACATAGACTCCCAGGGACTCAGTCTTCGGTGTGCAACAGACTGTGATGAGTCCTCTAATGGAAACAGAGTGTATCAGAATAACGGCGGCAGGAGGGGGATAGGAGGACCAGTTACAACTGGAGACATCTTGGGAGGCTTCTTGGAAGGGATGATCCCTTTCAACAGTGGGACTCTCAAAATCAGAGGTACCAGTTCCCCTAGTCCTATCTTGGAAAAAGGGAGAGAGACACTGTCAGCCCGGCTACTTCTAGGTAAGCGCTTGGTCTGAACATGAGCTGTGGCAGCTCCTGCCTGTTGCTCAGGTCACTGATTCTGTGGCCATATCTCCCCTCCTCTCCTCTCTGGCCACTTTTGCCACCATTCTAGCATTAGAGGAGTGTACCATGATGTAACTCAGGTCAAAGGGAATCCCAAAGAATGCCAGCTATGATTCTTCCAAACCAGCCAGTCCTGGAGTGGGACACAAGATGGCAGGAGATGCCATGGAGAGGACAAAAAGGGGGAGAGAGGATAAGAGATTCCAGGCAGTTACAGCAAAACCCTATTGTGCTAGTCAGGGACACAGAAATCCTGGCAGGATATCCACAGTATATCATGGAAGATAGCTGGGAGAAGGGGGACAGTTATGATAAAACACATTTTCTAGACTAAAACTTAATTATTTCAAGGCCCTATGTTTTAATTATTTTCTAAAGAGTTTGAATATATATTTTCCTGCTCTCTTAAACTGACAATAGAGAACATTATCTTACTCAGGTCATCAATGTGAATCAATGATTATGTAGAAATAAGCTTCATTTTTGGGGAAGAGGGCACATCAAGTGCTTGTGCTGAGCACAGGAGTCTAGACTCTAATCAGCAGCTGATATCTGCCCACTCTGTCTACTCTAGGAAGACATCTGTAACAATTCTGAATTTTTTTAAGAGTTAAGTTTATATAGACCATAAAAGGATAATCTGGGGCTAGGTGAATGGCTCATGCATATAATCCCAGCAACTTTGGGAGGCTGAGATAGGATTGCTTGAGCCCAGGAGTTCATGACCAGCTGGGCAACATAGTGAGACTTTGTGTCTACTAAAATTCAAAAGTTAGCTTGGCGTGACAGTACACATCTGTAGTCCCAGCTACTTGAGGGGTTGAGGAGGGAGGATCACTTAGTTTCTGGTGGTCAAGGCTTCAGTTAGCTGTGATGACGCTACTGTGCTCCAGCCTGGGTGACAGAGCAAGACCCTGTCTCAAAAAAAAAAAAAATATTCTGAGAATGATGGAACCCACCTAAGGGTGCACCATATACTGTCTAACATACAGAAAACCTAATCCAATTCATATGTGAGGCAGACTGTAGACTGTGCTCCAAGGATCTGGTATAACAACCCGTTCTTTTCATTAGGAAATCTACTAAAAATTCCAGCCAGGTGTAGCTGAGGACATTGCCCAAGTGGTCTGTGATCTGTTTGAAACATTGCTTTTTGAATCTGGGTTTGTTGCTAGTCTGTCTTCATCTCCCACCGTGGCCTTTAGCAACCTTGTATGCATTGGTGTGTGCATCTTTGTGTGAGGGCTTGCAACACAGATTGCAGACAATTTTCAGTCTATCTGCAAATGCCCAACTTTGATAAAAAACAATCTTCATCTGGGGTTTTTCATTTGTATCTAGTGTATTATTATAATTATTTTGGGAAGTTTTGCTTCTCTGCCAGAGGCTTTGCAAAATGCTTGCTGCCATCAGTCATTAGGTGAATATGGGTTCTCTGGTGGTGTCGCTCTTTTGCCTCTCAGATCTGAGGATCGTAGGATAACTCCACTTAGCTCTTTCTTTGCTGCTCACACCCTGTGTTGTTTCTGGAACAATATCCAGACTGTATCTGGACTGGAAAATTTCACTTCTTCAAAAATCCTTAGACTATATTCCTTCTTGTGTCTTTCAGTCACCCTCTCTGGCCACAGATGCTTGAGATTCTATGGTGAACCCTTGTTCACTTTGTTTCCTCTGCCTGTGATGCTCTTTCTGCCCTCTTTGGCCAACCACTTCTAACCCAAGTGGCCTGAACCCCCAGGGTTAGTAAGGGTCTCTCCTGTGTGGTCCCATTGCACTCTTTGGATGTCTCTTAGTGGATTACATTTAACTTATTTATTTATGTGTTTGTCTCCCCCACTAGGCTATAAGTCCCTTGAAGGCAAGGTAGATTTCCTCTTCATTTTTATCCCCCTCTCAA
Source organism: Aotus nancymaae (assembly GCF_030222135.1). Taxonomy (NCBI): domain Eukaryota; kingdom Metazoa; phylum Chordata; class Mammalia; order Primates; family Aotidae; genus Aotus; species Aotus nancymaae. The sequence goes on along the minus strand of NW_026988419.1, from coordinate 42,696,701 downwards.
TAGATGGTACATAGTGGCATCTCAATAAATGTTTATTGAGCAAAATTTACGTTCACTGTGGTTTTTAGTGGCTCCTGGGGGGCAGTGGGGGTTTAGCCATATTATAGTTGGTTCAGTTTAGAAAAGTAGGGTTTCACAACTAACTACACTGTTAGGAATTATAGAATGACTCATAACTCATCGTATCTATATCTTGAATACTCTTGAAAACAGTACCAGTTTTATTACAAGATAACCACAAATCAGCTTAGACTGCTAATACTGTGAATTATGCTTGTATAAGAAATTAGAATCCATAGGAATTTTTTCCTCCTACTCTTGTACTTTGCTTAAATACAGGATAAAAATGTCTGGCAGGTGATTTGTGTTTTCCACGGTGTGGTGTTTTCTGCTGAATCATTTGCTTCTTATCAGTTGTGTTCCTCTTTATAGATAACTTCACGTTGCCTTCACTACCTGTTCTAAAATTGCCTTTGTTTCTTGCCTACTTTTATTACTATTGACTTCCTGTTCTGAAATAGGACAGTCATGTTGTTTTTGAGTTTTATCATTATAGGTGTTCAGTAGGTATCTGTATCTCGTGGAGAGACATTTTTTTTCAGTGTTTTGTATTTCCAGAAATCAGTGCCCAGGAAAATTCTAGGACCCTGAACTTGTGCTCATATTCAGCATAAGGATGAATTTGATTGTCTAGAAAATGATCCAGTAAAATATCCAGTAAAAATTCCTTTATATTAGCAAATCCTTAACTTTGAGAGTGAATGTATTCATTTGCTTGGGTTACCATGACAAAGTACCACAGTCTTGGTGGCTCAAAACACAGAAGTTTATGGCCAGGCGCAGTGACTCATGCCTGTAATCCCAGCACTGTGGGAAGCTGAGGCAGATGGAAGACTTTAGATCAGGAGTTCAAGACCAGCTAGGCCAGCATGGTGAAACCCTGTCTCTACTAAAAATACAAAAATTAGTCAGGCATGGTAGCCTGCACCTATAATCCCAGCTACTCAGGGGGCTGAGGCAGGAGAATTACTTGAATCTGGGAGGTGGAGGTTGCAGTGAGCCAAGATAAAGCAGAAGTTTATTTCTTCACAGTTCTGGAGGTAAAAAGTCCAAGAGTAATTGTCAGCAGGGTTGGTTACTTCTGAGGGCCTCTTCTCTTTGGCTTAGGTTTTCTTCCAGAGTTTTTACTTCTTGCCTTGTGCCTGTTTGTGTTCTCACCTCTTCTTGTAAAAACACCAGTTACATTGGATTAGGACCTACCCATATGACTTCATTTTAACTAATTACTTCTTCTATCATATTTTGAGATATTGGGGGTTAAGAACTTAGGAAGTCAGCACATGAACTGGGGAACATAGGGTTCAGCCATAACAGTGCATACTGTGGCAGTTCATCCCGTTCTGATACTGAAGTACTTTTCAGTGACTACTCAGTAAATACATGTATACTCCTTTGCCTTTTCATAGGTCCAAATGCTGCCTTTCTTTCTGCTCACAGTTTTACCCTTGCTGATTTCCTGAAGCCACTGGCTTCCCCAAAGTGGCTGGTGAGGAAGGAATGCAAATGCACCTGTCTTTTGGAATTCTGGGATAAAAGTTTTGTCAGAAACAAAAGAGTACTTACTTGGATACCTGTCTTTAAGATGATGATGATGATGATGCTACCATTTATTGAGTGCTTATTTTGGGCGAGTCATTGTGTTCTTGTTTTCACAACAAACCTATAGAATACATGTTTTTATCCCTACTTGATATATGAGGAAACTGAGGCTCACAGAGATGAAGTAACTTTGACTTGGATACTTCTTCTTTTGTGTTTTCTTCTTTAGGGCAGCTGTTTGGTTCCAAAGGGCTATCAATTGTGAAAGTAGAAATGTGGAAAAGAAGTGAAGGCTATATCAAATTCATAGCCACTCAGCTCATGGGTGGCAATATGAGACCTAAGGGTCCCAGAAGTTGTGCACCGGTTACTCTAGTGACTGAATTCCACCTGGGGAGAAGTTTGAAGGCAAAGCACAATCTAACTCCTAAACTGGATGGATTGACTCTGGGTTATGTTAAGCCAGGAGTTTTGGACTATGGCCTGGATTGAATTACAGTTGTCATGGCAACCCTGATTGAGAGGTGGGCTCAAAAGATAGCTTCAGGATAGGCGATTTGTGAACACTAGCAAAGTGGATTACCAAAATTGTTTTATGATTATAGGTCAGTATTACTGGGGACAGCTTGGAATGAGTTAGACCAGTGGTTCTCTACCCTAGCTCAGTAAGAGAACAACTTGGAGAACTTTCAAAATGCCTGGGTTTCAACTATAGAGATCTTTATTGAGATAGGTGTGGGCCTCAGCATCTGTAGTTGTAAACAGTTACCAGAGTAAATCTGATGTCCAATCAAGGTTAAGAGTTAAGGAGCTGGCTCATGCCTGTAATTCCAGCATTTTGGGAGGCCGAGGTGGGCAGATTACCTAAAGTCGGGAGTTTAAGACCAGCCAGGCCAACATGGCGAAACCCGATCTTTACTAAAAATACAAAAATTAGGCCGGCATGGCAGCATGTGCCTGTAGTCCCACCTTCTCAGGAGGCTAAGGCAGGAGAATTGCTTGAACCTGGGAGGCAGAGGTTGTAGTGAGCCGAGATCGTGCCACTGCACTCCAGCCTGGGCGACAGAGCGAGACTCTGTCTCAAGAAAAAGAATTGAGGAGTGAGGCCAGGTCAGTGGGCAAGCAATGGCCCACTTACCAAATCTGGCTTGCTGCCTGTTTTTATATGAACCATGAACTAAAAATAATAGTTTCTACATTTTTTTAATGGTTGAAAAAAAATTCACAAGAAGAATAAGATTTTGTGACACATGAAAATTATTTTATGAAATTTGCATTTCAGTGTTCATAATTCATCTCTCATTGGAACAGGGCCATGCTCATTCATTTACATATTGCCTGTGACTGCTTTCATGCTACGGCAGCAGAGCTGAGGAGTCGTAAGAGAGACCATGTGGCTTGTGAAGCCTAAACAATTTTCTATGTTGTCCTTTATAGAAAAATTTTTGCTGATCCCTGAGTTAGTCTAAAGAGAGGCCATCTACACAGCTGGCTTAGAATTTGTAAAAGGAAGAACAGGTTTGTGTATCCTTTGTGTTCCTGTAGTCTATTTTGCATTTTAATTTCCTGTGGCTTTTGTTTCCCTAGCAGAGGGAAATTGATGAATCTATAGCAAGTTTGTTCAATAAAATTTTCATTAGAACAGATTGAAACGTACTTTTGTCCTCAAAAAACACAAGTACAAAGAACATAATGTCCATAGAACAAGATGACCCAGCCTTTTTGTAATAATTCATTGGGAATCTGCTAAATCCCTCTAATAATCATTGCCTATTTCATCCTCACTCTTCAACATTTTCTTTTTTTTCTTTTTTTCTGTTTTTTTTCATCTTTCTTTTCCATATTCGAGATTAGTAACATCTGGGTGTCTGAGAGCATTTCCCTTCCTTGATTCAATGTTGGGAAAAAGGGAACAGTGTTTATAGGAATAAATTTTGTTTTGTTTTTGAGACAGGGTCTTGCTGTTTTTCAGGCTGGAGTACAGTGGTGGGATTATGGCTCAAGGCAGCCTAGACCTCCCAGGCTCAAGCAATCCTCCTACCTCAGCCTCCCAAGTAGTTGGGACTGTAGGTGTGCACCACCAAGCCTGGCTAATTTTTTTTTTCTTGGTAGAGACAGGGTCTCACTATGTTGCCTAGGCTAGTCTTGAACTCTTGGACTTAAGTGATCCTCCTGCCTCGGCCTCCCAGGGTGCTCGGATTACAGGCATGAGCCAACAAACTCAATCAGGAATAATTTTTAACATAAAAAGCAAGATTAGGAAAATACCACTGATTTTCATGTTGATTTATTTCTTTTACCTTTTACTTTTCATCAGATTGGATTCAGAAAACAAAAAGAGCATTAAGGTTAGGAAAATTAGCAGAAAATAGAAAACAAGAGAGAAAGATAAATCCCTACCATTAGGGTGTGTTTTGTGCAGGGAAGGAGCTACTCTTTGCTTCCAAACCAGCCCATCCAGTTCAGAACGAGAGAGATTGAAACCTTATGCTTGGGTGTACCACTTTAGGCCTTTGCTTATTTTGTTTCTATGCATACTTTTGGCAGTAGTAATGGTTGGGGGTGAGAGAACACTAGAGGTTGATGTATATTTATTAGTTTTGCAAGCATATGATAGCCATGGATTTTTTTTAAAAAATGATGAACAGGTATCCATTGAACTGATAGGAGAAACTATTCGATTTCCAAATAGTTTATAGTAATCAATGAATTATAGTTTTCAATGACCTTGAGAGTCGCCTTGTGAAACTGCTTGGTATATTGGGTATTGTGAGCAAGGCCACATTCATATTTACATATTCTCTTTTTATCCTTCCTTCCCCCATTGTAGTGAAGTGGCTATAATCCCAGGCATATTTCTCCTGCAGCCACCTGGAAGGAAGCCAGTAATGTCATTACAGTTGGCAGTGTGCCCAGACTATCTTAAAAAAGCATCATCTCTGCTACGAATTAAGTTTCAGGAAGGGTGATGTTTGCTTTTATATTAACATTTTGGAAAGGCTGAGCAGCAGATATGTTAGAAGCAATCTTCTTATTCCTAAATTCATGCTTAAATGTAATTGTCCTTTAGTTTTCCACTCTTAACCTTGAAGTCTGCTGGATGATGGGTGGTTTGGGGAAGAAAAAGGTAGGTAATATTTGCATGTTTTGTATTTCATATTAGATTTTATATTAGGGCCTCAGCTTATTTTCCTTTGTTTTTTTTTTTTTGTTTTTTTTTTTTAGGGTTCTGTACATTGGCCTGGCTTGCAATACAGCTCGCTATATTTATATTTCCTACCTGGAGAATGCCTGGACTGTTCTCCCCATGGAAGTTCTTCAAGGTAAGTTAAAAGCTGGGATTAAAATTATTTCTCTGTCTACCCTGAGCTATGGCTAAAATCCCAGTGGCCTTCAGCATCTGATTCTGTAAAGGAAGGGCAGGCCTACTATTTCATGTGATTTTGAAGTGGTTGTTAAGGAAGAGATGACGTCAGAAGGGATAGTTCCTCAATTACCTGAGTGCTGCTCTGTGTTGAGCCAAACAAAGCTGGACTTGACCCCACTCTTGTGGTTAAACAAAGGAAGAGGAACTCAAGAATAAATTCCTGTGCACAACTGTTAAACATGGACATTCAAGGGTGGTTTTAAAATATAAAAAAAATTTACCTTTTAAAGTTTTTGGTGTTTTTTAGTTTTGTAGGTTAACTATATTTATTGAAAAAAGATTGTTGTCATAATTATCTCTTCAGTTATTTTTATCACATCTGGTGACTTATAATAAAGCTTTATACTAACACCATTATTTTCCCACAAACTTTTAAAAATCTCTGCTTAAATGTCCTGCCTTGAGTTCTTCTCTTTGCTTCAGTGTACTGTTTCCCATCAAGACTCAACTGAAAAAGTTTCTAGAAGGCTCTCGTTATGTAGCTGAAGAGTGCTGATAAATGGATTACTAGTCAAAGCTGATTGCCATGTTACCAACTACATCCTGAAAAGCCCTGTGAGCAGTTTGGCTAAACCATGTAGTGATTGGCATCATGATTAAAATAAAGGTTCAGGTCAAGATTGCTGGAGTTGAGTGACAGCCCAGGCTACTAAATCATTAATTGCACTAAACAGTCTGTGATTATATACAATTTCATTAGCTTTATAGATTGCCATTATTATTTTCCCTTACCCTAAGGAGACACATGTGGTACAATCAACATAATTAATTTCTTGTCATGATGAAACATTGAAAATTTCAATCTTTTGAGATGAAAGATGCAAAATTATACATCTAAACAGAATGTACAAAATGCCAGCTCATTCATCAAATTCCATCATGGCAATGAAAAAAGAACTTATCCTAATTGAAAGGAGATATAATTTGTATTCACATTATAATTATAAAATTCAAGTATATATACACTTTAAGAGGCTTTTCTCAGATTTGATGCAATGGTATAGCTGGTGAAAGGAGATTCTGTTTACAAATACATAGAAAATGGAAACCTGGTCGTATAATTAATTATTGTTTCAAATAATTAGAACTCTGGAAGGGTCTTGAGATGAGACACACATCTCAGCTTTGTGTCATTTAAGAATAACAAACCATTAACAGGAACTTCAGGTAAGAATGATTCAATAACAAGGTAATATATGCAACACAGTTCTTAGGGTTTCCCACCTCTGGTTCCTGTTCTATCCTGACTTGGCTTATCTGCTTGCTTTATTGATATGCTACAGTATACAGACTCTATAAATAAAGATTTGTATACCTACAGAAAAGAAATCACTATATATTGTAATAATATATACATATAACTTTTTTCTCCTTTTAGTTTAAAATCAATTAGGTGAAAAAGGACAGTTTGCATAAGTGACTAAAGAAAAGAGAACATCCATGAAATGGTGAAAGAACAACAGAATAATTTTATAAGAGGAAAAAACAAATGCTGTGTGAATTTGAAAACTCATTTTTTCTCTTAATATATCAAAGATGTATTAAATGGCGACTAAGAGCCAGGCAGCGTGCTGGGTGCTAAGAATGAAATAAAATATATACATATATTAACTCAGGCCTCAAGGTCTTACCATCTGTTCTGGAAGCCAGATGTGCAAACATAATAACTATACAGTGTGTTAGATGGAACCATGGAAAAATGTGCTAGGTAACAGATAAGGAGCCTGGTGGAGGGAATAATTAACTTTGTGAAGCAGGGAGTGGGAAAATGAAGATTGTATTCAAAAATTCCCTAAGGAAATCACATAAGCCGGATTCTGAAGGGCAAATAGGAATCTACCAGGTGGCCTAAAGGGAGTAGGCATTCCAGCATGGGGGAAGGGCTGTGTGCGAAAGCACAGAAGACAGAATGGCCTCTTCAGGGAGCGTAAGTGGTGTGCTGGGTTTAGGGCTCGAAGCATTTATCATCTCAAGCTGCCAACCCAGGACATGTTTTTATAATACTTGTCTACATCTCAGGGGTGTTATCCCAGGATTTAGGGAGCTGGCCATGTTCTGAATCTAAATAGGAATTCTACTTCCCATGGTAGGCTACAATACATACTTCTGTGCTTCAGTTTATTCTCCCCTATGCCAGTAGAAACCTAGTTACTGATCTGAAGCCAGCAAAGAGGATCTGTGAATACAGCCTCCTAGTCCAACAGAGGGCTCTGTGACCAGTTTCCACAGAGCTCTTTGTTTCTAAAGCCGGAGGAGATGGTTTCATTCCCTGGCAGGAGTGAGTGCTGAGCATTTTGACTGTGCAACAACATCAAAATCCCTTGCCTTTGTTTGACCCATGCCCACCCCGTGGAAAACAGTGGATTATTTATGTGGAATAAATCTTGCATCACAGGAATACATTTCTAACTGAAGAGGTTTGTTTTGCTAGTTTGGATTCTTCTACCTTTACAAGGCTTATCCAAATGGCTTTAAACTCCCTGTGCTTAAAGGAGGCTCTACTTAGGATGCAGTAAGGCAGGACACGATTACAACAAAACACTGAATGATTTAATTACAGGACAAGCCCACTGTCACAATATATAGCCCTTAATTCCTTGACTGGAAGTGTTACCTGATGATTGTCAAAGACCTAGTCTGGGGAAGGAGGAAGCTGGGGAATGGGATGTTGTCTTTCATCATTGGGCATCTTGACTCTGAAAAATCAGTACTTCTGTTTTTTGATTCCCAGCCAGTGCCACAGAAGAGGTCTTCCTTAAAAAAAAAAAAAAAATAAGCAAAGTCTGTCTCTTTATCCTACCACCTGTGCTTTATCCCCTAAACACCACAAGAACTAGTACTATCTAGTAGGTAGCTGAAAGGAAGGAGAAAAAAGATGTGCCTCATTCTATAGCCCCCACTACCCAGCCCTTCCTCTTTGGGGTTGCATGTAACTGCTGGTGGAGGATTCCTTGTTATCCTTCAGTCTTACAGTTTCTTAATTATCCTCTCAGCCCATGTTGTTAATAATTAGCAGATGGGTTTGCAAAGAAACAAACTTCCCCTTCTCCGGGCCTGTAGGAAGGAGGCTATTCAGGGCTTTATTTGAGGATCAAGGTAAGACCACTGGATCCTGTTTGAAATTGTGAGGTCATTTCTCTCCCATGATTTTCTCATGTTCAGTAAATATTCTCTTGCAGCTATATCTTTTTTTAGCAATTCAGCTAACATTTGCAGCAAACATGTTATTTAGTAGGCAACTGGTAATACCATTTAAAGAAGCAGAAAACATATTTCCTCCCTATAAGAAATCTGCAGTGTATTTAAAAAAGAGGTAGTGAGTCTAAGTGCATAAAAGCATTGCTGGATAGTGGTGGTAGTGATTAGTTTATATTTATTTCTCAAGACATCATTTTAAAAACCCATAGGTATTTTCTCCTTTTATTTTGTACAAAGAACAATTAAACATTCATGATTTTGTTCAAGAATATAAATATATGATTAAAATAAAGCCCAAACTCATTATTCTCCTTCCTGGGTGGGTATTGTGAATCCTTGCAAAACTCAGAGACGAGTGTTTGTGTTAGTTATGAGCAAGAATCAGAACTATCCTTGCTGTTAAATGTATTTGAGGAGAGTAAAGCTCACCTAGGAGCTGCTATAACTAAAGAGAGCTCTTTATTGTTACTTAAAGTAATGACTCCAGCACTGAGGAGTGAAAAGGAGATCTGGGCTAGCTTTCTCTCTGTAGGATGCTCTACAGTGGGAGCTGGGTTAGGATTTTGATGAAGGATGGTTTTTAAATGTTATCAGTTAGGGGGACTTGAGCTGACATTTATAAAGCTTTATTCTGTTTGTCTTATTTAGCATGCTTATTCAGCCAAGTAAGAACCATGTTTTCAGCCTGGGTAACCTAGGGAGAACCTGTCTCTACAAAATATTTTAAAATTAGCTGGGCTTGGTGGCGTGCACCTGTGGTCGCAGCTACTGGGCAGGCTTAGGTGGAAGGATCGCTTGAGCCCAGAAGGTTGAAGCTACAGTGACCCATGATTAAAGCACTACACTCCAGCCTGGGTGACATAGTTGAGACCCTGTCTCAAAACAGCAACAACAAACAAAACATGTTTTCCTTCTCTTATTCTCTGGAAGACCATGGGGAACAAATACTAGTTTTATTTTCTAACTTAGTCGAAACCCTTGAACATAAACACCATGCTTATACTTTTTCAGTTCTCCAAAGAGATGTACATATAGGAAGACATACTATTAATGCTTGTTGTTTAATTCATTTTCAACCCCCTGTATCATGTACTACAGTTAGTATTTTATAATTTTTAGAGCTTTTGAATAAGAAATTCTATCTCAAAAACTTATATCTGAAGAAAATTTGAAAACTACGTATTAAAGCTGAACCTTCAGTATGGTAGCTCTTCCTAGCATTACATCTTGCCATCCATAGCACATCTGTAAAAACATCCATGTATTTTCATTAGTACTTATACCCTCACCTCACTCTGTAGACTAACTGAGACAAATTACCAAAATATGCAATAATTTGGAAAACATAAAGTGCTAAGACTTGAATTAGACTATCTGGGTTTGAATTCCAGCTCCCCTACCTATAAGCTCTGTGTCTTTGGCAAAATGCTTAATCTCTCTAAGCCACAGACTCTTGAGATATAGGAGAGGTTGACATGAGTATTAAATACACTAATCCATGCAAAGTATTTAGGACAGTACCTGACACACAGTTAGCTTCTAATAAATGCTGGAGTATACACAATAACAAAAAAGTAAAATAAATATAAATATAAATCAGGACCAAAGAAAATATAATTTAAAAGATTCTATTCTAAGGAGTTAAACTGCAATTATGCATTAAAGCCTGGCCATAAATTAAGCTGAAGCCTAATGACCAAACATAATGGAAACATGACTGGACAGTGAACACTGTTAGTAAAGTTATCTTTGGGGAAGATAAGTGAACTTTTTATTGACTTTGATATAAAAGTGGTTCTCATGTGTGGCTTCAGGTGGGAAAACACTGGGCGTGTAGTATAGTGTTGCCAAGTCTTAACATTAAATTCCCTCAGTTTTGGGTGGTAGTCTCCTAAAACCTGCTTAAAGGTACGCCCAAGGCATAATGCCAGCATTTAAATTCACAAGGGCCCCCAGAACATTGTTGCATCAGTTGTAGACTTCTTTTTTAAAAGCAACTCATATATTTTTTTAGTTTGCAAGCTAGAACTTATAGAAGAGATCTATTTTATTTCCTCTGTCCACTTTTACTTATTTGTTGGTTTTCTCCAACCTTACCCACGGTACCTTTTATCCAAAAATGCTTTGTCGAATCCCAACATGTAGACCACTGCCTACCGTTTCAGTTGAGTCCTTGGGTTCAGCTGCTGTTACATGTCAGCCCTCTGCTGGGCACTGGATTTGTTTGTTCTCAAGGAGCTCAGTCTGCTTCCCTTTAGATAAATCCTGTCCCCTTTCACCTGCCAGACTATGAGCTTCATGGTAACTGGGGACATTATTTTGCATATTGTCATATTTTCAAAGCCCAGCAGGGTATCTGGCACATAATATAGATGCTCAGTAAATACTGTTGAATGCATGAAGGGGATTCTTGCAGTCCTGTCCATCAATAGGTGTGGGAATGTTGGCTTTTAACACAAATTGTTGCATGTCTTATAGAAAGTCTCTTTCGTGCAACACACATAAGATCCATGCTGCTGCTGCTTAGTCCATTGTTCTTTGTAGGATCCTTTGCCATTTGTAGAAGGTCCATTGCTGTTAGTAGCCCCAACTCTGACAGAGACTGACTTGTTATTCACCATCTGTTTCTTTTCTTCATGGACATGCAGCTAGACTCTATTTCTCAGCCTCCCTTGCAGTTAGGTATGACCATGTGATTAATTCTGGCCAGTGGAATAAAAGCAGAAATGATAGGAGGAAAGGATATCACATGGGAAATTTTCTGGGTCAGCTTTAGAAGTGTGTCACTCCCTCTTCTGTCAGCTGGATATTGATATCTGGGGTAACCAGGCATTGCAGATGGCAGTTTCTCTGCAACCTGGATCCCTGAATGACTATGGAGCAGAGCTGCTGCTACTCCTGTCTCCTGTTCATTGGACTTTGTGTGAGCAAGAAAAAAAAACATCTAATGTGTGAAACCACTAAGATTCCCAATGTAGACTTTTTCTTTCATTGCCTGCCCAATGGAGGCCTTTCCTTAGGAAGAATAGTCTCTTACTGATTTTCACCAAGTTGATCTTTCAGAAGCTTTTTTTTTTTTTTAATCCCAGGACTAATTGCAATGTATGCTTTGGTCTATTAATGAAAAAGGTTTGTCACAGCTGATTCTGTGTGCCAATGCTAAAGGGATACTTACGTTTTGTTCAGTGAGCATAAATCAGTGGCAGAAGCAAGAAAAACAACACAAGCCCACTTCCCTAGTACTGTGTCAGTTCTCCTCCCAGCCATAGTGATTTCCCCAAGCCAAGCAGCATTTTACAAAGAGCATCTGTCTCCTTAAGAAGAAAGGACATTTTTTCTGCTCATACATGCCATTTATTTCAGTAGAGCATTCTTATGGGCCAAGACTGAACAATTTTGAAATGCCTGTTGCAGAATCAGATACCAGTGTTTAGTGTTACAAGGTAAAGAGTTATTTGGGGTATTTAAAAATATAAATGGCATATCAGCTCTTTAGAAAGGGTGGAGAAGAAATTATTAAGAATATCTATCTTTTAAATTGGTAGATTGTGGGGCATGTTTGATATTAACAACAAAACCTCTCAAAAGTAGATAGTTACATTTACTATAGAATACTTTTAATAATTGTTATGAGGACATATAGTGTAATATTTAAGCACCCAAGTTCAGAACTTAGACACCTTGGATTCAAATCCTGTTCAACGACTCTGTTGTCTGTGTGATTCTGGACAAGACACCCATATCTCTGTGTCTTGATTTCCTTTTTAGAAAATGAAGAAATAAATAGTACTTTACTTATTGGAGGAATAGCTTCCATAATCTGTGTCAGACACTTAGCACAGTTCATTGTAGAGTAAGCTGATGTGATAATATTAACAAAAAACTTAATGTTACTCATAATTATTTTTAATGATTCTAGGTTATTCAAATGTAATGTATCCAAAGTAGTTAAAGTCTTGGCAGTAGGCAGTGTGGATATATCTCTTCATTTTCATTAGGCCTCAAAGCCAATCCTGGGGATCCCAAAGGTAAGGAAGGACTGAAAAACTAAGCTTGTGTGGACTACTTGATCTCTGAGAGTCTTTCATTGTCAATCAGTATATTTAAGCACCCATTATGTGAGTTGGTATTGAATTACCACTGAGGGCTCAGTGGTTTTATGACAAGTAGCCATGGAAGGGCTATTACATATTACAAGGAGAGTCAATCCCTGTGCCCTTGTTACTCTTGTCAGTCAGGGAGTAATAGCTTTTATTTTGACTGTTTGATCTACCAACTTAGTTATCTCATACTTTAAAAGGTTTAACAATTTTAGCTCTAGTGTAAACACATTTACCCATGTCACTAAGTAAATGTACTTATTTCATCACATAAAGAATAATCATCTACTGCTTTTTCAAAGTTCTCTAATAAAAAGCAAAGAAAGTAGAAGCATTTTCTTTTCCTAGTTTATAAGATCTTTCATCCCCTATACAGGAATGTCGGTTTTGGTAGCACAATTCCTAAGACTTCCTAAATGATGTCTTACAAATATGGGAAATGGCAGAGAGTTTTCAGGTTTCTAGGTTGCTTTTTTGTTATTTTAAAACTAGAGAATCAGAACACAACTGTAGTAAAAATGTCAGCAAGCGTTTCAGATTATTATTTCTAGAAAGTTGCATGTTCCAGTTTATGAACAAGAGCTGCAACTCCACAGCTGTCTTTTGTATACACAGATGATGTTCTAATTCAGTCCCTTCTTATGGATTGCTAAGTTTTGTGAGTTTCCTATCTAAGAAATGGGATGAATTTAATTGGTTATTCCACTTATATAATATCTTAAAATAAGTTATTTTAGGGAAATCAATTTTAATCCTATATATTCCCTGGAAAATGTCAGATAATACAAGCAGAGTGGCTTTCATTCTTCTGCTTTTAGTATCAGAAATTTTGTTTTTGTGCTTTACTTTTTTTTTCCTTCAGTTAATGCCCTGAGTTAACTTAAAGAATGTAATTCCCAATTATCTAATCAGTCTCAAAAACAATATAGAAACTATAAGTCTAACTGTAGAAAATCTTTTACAACTACCACTTAATACTAGTCAGTAAATTCTAAGAATACTTTAAAAGCATCCTGACTTAAGTCATCCCATTGGAAAATGCTTTAATTATCTCAGAATACTCAAAGTTTTAGAAAAGGATTAGAATTTCTAAGGGGGATTAAAAAAAGAGACAAACTCTATTGTTGGAAGAGTTTGTATGTGCCCAAACCTTCACGATAACTACTAGAATCATTTTTTTTAAATCTAGAATTATAAAAAAATATATATTTTAATGTTCTAGTTGCTTGTAAATCCTGCAATTGATTGCTTAGACATAAACATAATAATAGGTTTGGCATCAGCATTAAAGTTAACCTACTACCATTTGATGCAGTTTCGGGTCTTAGGTAATTCATCTTTAAGAAATAATTTCCAAATCTATAATGGATTTTACTATTGAATCTAATTAATTTTAAATAAATTAATTTTATTTCTAGGAATATTTTCGAGTTTTTCCCCTAATGTGGTTAATGAAAAAATCTGCATATCTAAAAAGAAATGGACTTAGAATAATCTTTAATAATAGAAATGAAAATACTTAAAATTATTCCCATTATTTACTATGGTTTCAACATTCATAATTAAGACTATGCAGGCATTCAATTCTGAGAAAGCTGGCATTATCTAAGGTATTGCAGTTGTTTTGCCAGATAAAGCAAACACTTTATTTGACTTCTTAGGAAATTAATTGTGTATGGTACTGCTAATCATCTAGTCCTTCTTTCTAGTTAAAAAGAAAAACAAAACTTAGTCCATCCTTCTAGTTAAAAAAAAAAAAAAACCTAGTTAAAATGATGACTGAAACATATATAAAGCCTTAAAAAGTTGTTTTAATGTTTTTCAGTCAACTATGAAACATACGATCTAATTTACCCAGTAAAAACTATGTTTATTCCATTATGGACCAACATAAGTAATATCATCCCTGATAATTTTTTATTGTATGCCAGACATTGTGAATGGTACCAGGTTGGGTGCTGGCTATTTCTGTTTTCCTATAAATATTCTTGAGCTTTGTTCTGGAACACAGTTAAGTTACTTGGAAATAGTGTGATCCTTTTGGGTCTTGCTTTTAAGATTATTTAGATGAGACGAGAGCAGTGCTCAGTCTATGGCTAATTATTTTATAATACTAACAAAAGACCTTGTTGAATACTCTACCAATCCTAGGAATCATGACTTGTTCCAGTTTGGCTGGTGGGAAGAAGTACTGTTCCCTGTCTTGTGTGGGCTCTGAATATTGTTCTCTGAAGTGCTTTTGGGTAATTCTTTCCCTTACTCTGGATAGTGTCTGCACATGTTTTGCTGATCAGTACTCTGCGGAATACATTAGGGGAGCCCTCAGTAGATCTCTGGAGTTGTCTCCCTATGATACTATCTCCTCTCTGACATTTTGCCCTGGAACTCGAGCCACCTTGGCTCCCTAGACTCTTGGCTAGAGTCTTCAACTTGATGGTTTTCTTTTTTGCCCTGCAGATTTCAGACTCTCATCAGTCAGTAAATTGAAGCTTCTCATTTGCTTCCTATCTCTCAGGGATCACTGTCCTTGTTGCTGATGTCCCTCGGGAACCACTGTCTCATATACTTTATCCAGTTTTTTAGTTACTTGAGGAAGAAAAATAAATTTAGTCCCTGTTATTCCATTCTGGCCGGAGGCAGACTACTGTTGAATCAAATCTTAAAATAATTTTAGTTTAATTTTCCAAAATATAAGTTAAGATCTTCTGAGGATATTATCACCAAATGATATTATTTCTCAGGGAATAATCTAGGTAGAACCGGATGATTTCTTAATCCCATCTAGCTATAAAACCTATTGTGACAATATCTGTTTTTTTACATTTAAAGCAGTGTCTTAATGAAGATTTTTAATTCAGACAATGCACAAATACTGTATAATAAAATAATGACCATTTTTACCACCTGTTATCTCCATTCCAATAAATGGTGAAGATATAGTAAAACTGGTAATGGGACATAGTAAATTGTCTCTGTACTCTTTTTTTTTTTTTTTAAAAAATGAACTATGTTAAAAAGCAAAAAAATTATAGCTTTTGAATCATTAACCCCACTTGTGGAATTATAGTCAATGTAAATAATCTAAGGTATGTAAAAAGCCGTATCTATAAAAATGTTAATCATGATGCTAATTATAATGGAGAAAAGTAGAAATAATCTTAATGTCAAAGTAGGTGCCCTAGAAGGCATGAATGCCCAGAACAGATAAAGAGCTCCTACAACTCAACAACAAAAACCAGACCAATTCAAAAATGGGCAAAGGACTTGAATAAACACTTCTCCAAAGAAGATATAGATGGCAAATAAACACCTAAAAGATGCTCAGCATCACTAGACATTAGGGGAAAGCAAATCGACAACACGAGAAACTGCTTCACATTCATTATGATTGCTATTTAAAAAACAGAAAATCAGTTCAGGCAAGGAGGTGGAGAAATTGGATCTCTCATACATTTCAGGTGGGAATGGAAAATGGTGCAGCTACTGTGGAAAACAGGTAGTTCTTCAAAGTGTTAAACATATAGTGACTATATCACCGAACAATTGCATTTCTAGTTACATACTCAAAAGAATTTAAATCAAGGACTCAGATACTCGCATACCAGGTTGATAGCAGCATTATTCACAGTAACCAAAGGAAACAACCCAAGTGTCTATCCACAGGTGAAAAGATAAACAAAATGAATGTGAGTCATATTCATAGAGACAGAAAGTAGAATGGTGGTTGTCAGGGGATGGGACAAGGGTTGAGTGAAGTTATGGTTTAATGGGCACAGAAGACTTGTTTGTGAGGGTGAAAAAGTTCTGGAGATGAATGGTGGTGACAGCTGTACAACATTGTGAGTGTACTCAGTGCCACTGAACTGTACACTTAAAAATGTGAAAATGGTAAATTTTTAGTGTGTATTTTACCACAAAAAAATATTTAAAATAGGTGCCTCGTTAAATAATTCACATTTCAAAACAGAGTAGCCTAAGAAATGCTAACCAACCGATACCCCTGCTCTTCTTCCTCTCTAGGAGTGACACACGCGGCCATCTGGGCAGCATGCATTTCTTACCTCAGTGCAGCCGTTCCCCCTGAGCTGAGGACGTCTGCTCAGGGCATCCTGCAGGGCCTTCACCTGGGTTTGGGGAGAGGATGTGGTGCCATGATCGGAGGCGTGTTAGTCAATTATTTTGGTGAGAACAGCTTTCTCCCTTTTTTTCTTTTCTATAATGAAAACATGATTTTTCCAGGCATACCTCAATAAACAATCCAATTATTACTGAAGATTGCCAGAAGCTAAATTCCAGAATTCATAATCTCTTTCTAGATTTCATGGTAGGCATAACTGTAAAGCAGTGTGTTTATGTTAAGCTGATTCAAGCCAGCCTGTAACTGTGCACACTCCTCTGACAATCAGCTTAATGAGATGCTACAGAGATGCCTCAAAGGAGCCAAACAAATGAATAAGCACAAGTGCTTTTGGTCTAAAGTAACCTGCTGATAATAATCCTAAAGGAAATAAAATTCATCATTGTTATTCCATTAGGAGATTTTGAACCAGAAGAATCTAACCATATGCTGGCTTTGGTAATGCCACTACATTTATGATAACAAAATCTGTCTGTCTTGTCAGATCTTCCTTATTGGAAACATAGGAGCTGGAGTAGGAATGAGATTATTCTGCTCCAAATTAAAATCTGTCTCTGAGGCTTCTGTAACAAGTGAGTGAGATTATTCACTCACCCCTTGTCCTATCCCCTGACTATCACCTGCAGGAATCTTAACTGCTCAGTCATCTATTAATATATAAGGTGGGCCCAGAAAATGTGTGCATTTATAGCACTATTTGAGCACTGTTGTTCCAACCACAGATTAATAGCTCCATTAGTTAATACTTGGGTAAATGGTATTTTCATATTAAAAGGAGAGCACCATTGAATTGTGTCATGGTCAAAGGCACTTAGAGATAATCCTATATAAATGCAGTTTTATAATTGATCGATGACAGATCCAATACCAGCCCTGGGTCTCTTGACACATACCCAGCCCTGTGTTTTTTCATTATGTGGAGCTAATAGCCAGCCATTTTTCTCTGATTTGTCCCAAGCTGTGCTTCCTTTGACCTCATCTTTAGAAAATTTGACAGTTTTAGATAAGCGCTATCTGCATTTCTTGGAATTACTCTTTAGAGAGTGCTGTTTGTTTTTATAGGGGCTGCTGCAACCTTCCGAGGAATTGGCATGGCCTGCTTGGTGATCCTACTGCTCTTTGCCCTGATCCAGTGGCTGGCAGTGCCAGATGAGGAAGAAGGTAATTATTTCCATTCTTTCTTAATAGTCCTAATAGTTCAATCTATGGGAAATCAATACATGCCCCTTGAGAAGCTGAGAAGTGGTACAGAGTGTACAACAGGACTACTTGGTTCAATTTTCTGAGTGGCGTATCAATGAATTCATGTGGACCATTGTTATAGAAATCTACCTACTATGTAGAAAAAATTTGATTGTTTTAAGTAGCTTGGGATTTTCTTGTTTTGGTTTTCTTTTATAATACCAGATGCTGGGGAAGTGTTAGTTTTCAATTTCTCTGGTATTCTAAAGGTATTTCAAATTTAAGTCAAATACATATAAGGCTATACAGTCATTTTACTACTAGGGATAGGGAGTGAATGGTATTCTTCTCTATGCCATACCTTCATTTGTTAAAAAAAAAAAAAAAAGTTGAGACCTGAAATCTGAAGTTGCCTCTGAACCAGGGATGGTTTTATTAATAAACCAGTCTTTATTAAGACTGTTATACAAAAAGGAGGTTATATCAAATATTAATGTGTAGAGGAGAACGACTACACATTAATATTTGATATAACCTCCTTTGACTCAACTTTTTATGAAAAAGGCCAACCAGTAGGATGAAAATATTGTTGCTCAGCTTTTTGGTCCCAGAACAGGGCTCATCTTCTTTGGGTGTCCTATCTTTTGGGGAGCATTAGCCTCAAGTCCCTGAAATGCTTCTGTGAAGAGAAAAATTCGCTCGTTACAGAAGCCTGAGAGACAGATTTTGATCTCAGTGAGTTACTCAGAAAGACCAATACTGGCTTTTCTTACTTTTGTTCTTTTATAATCCTAAATGGATTATCTCTCTTACACAGCCTCAGTCCAGGCCTCCTGTAAAAGGCCAATAAATATAGCCATCACAGCTCTCCCAAAGTCATGATGTTGTCAGAGTTGTATTTTGAGAAAAATTTGTGGACTTCAATATCTTCACTATTAATAACAAAAAATTTTAAATCAGCCATCACAGCTCTCCCAAAGTCATGATGTTGTCAGAGTTGTATTTTGAGAAAAATTTGTGGACTTCAATATCTTCACTATTAATAACAAAAAATTTTAAATCATTAATTACTTCAATATAAGAAACATAAAACATAAAAATAAGCAATCAGATTTTAACTCATCTTTGATTAGTGAGAATATGTTACTGGGTTGGTTTTTAAAATACTTGTGTTCTGGAGAGTGCTATCAGGAAAATGGTGGACAGGAGGCAGGACTAGGTGCAACTCCCACTCAGATGGACAAAGCAGCATGTGGAGACTTGCATCATGAACTTTTGCTTCAGAACTGCAGGAATATACCAGGAAAGCTGAGAGAATCCACAGATCCTCTGAAGGAAGCAGATTGCTCCTGCAGGACCCGGGAGACAGCCCAAATACTGGGCTGGTATCCAAGGCTGAGAGACCTGAAGACAGTTCACATCACAGGACTATATGCAGACAACCCCCAGTACCAGCCCGGAGCCTGGTAGCCCTGCTGGGTGGCTAGAGCCAGAAGAGAAATAACAATTATTATAGCTCAGCTCTCAGGAAGTCACATCCCTCAAAAAAGGGGGAGAGTACCACATTAAGGGAACACTCTGTGGGACAGAAGAATCTAAACAGCAGCCTTGAGCTCCAGATCTTCTGTCTAACATAGGCTACCCAAATAGAAGGAACCAGAATAACAATTCTGGTAATATGACAAAACAAGATTCTTTAACTTGCCCCATCAAAATCACACTAGCTCACCAGCAATGGATCCAAACCAAGAAGAAATCCCTGATTTACCTGAAAAAGAATTCAGAAGGTCCATTATTAAGCTAATCATGGAGGCACCAGAGAAAGGTGAAGTCCAATTTAAGGAAATTGAAAAAAGTGCTAAAAGAAATGAGGGTAGAAATCTTCAGTGAGATACATAGAACACATAAAAAATAATTACAACTTTAGGAAATAAAGGACACACTTAGACAAATGCAAAATATCTGGAAAGCCTCAGCAACAAAATCGAAGAAGCAGAAGAAAGAACTTCAGAGCTCGAAGACAAGGTTTTTGAATTAACTCAATCCAACAAAGACAAAAAAGAATTTTTTACAAAATGAACAAAGCCTCCAAGAAGTTTAGGATTATGTTAAATGACCAAACCTAAGAATAATTGGAGTTCCTGAGGAAGAAGAGAAATCTAAAAGTTTGGAAAACATATTTGGGGGAATAATTGAGGAAAACTTCTCTGCCTTGCTAGAGACCTAGACATCCAAATACAAGGATCACAAAGAACACCTGGGAAATTCATTGCAAAGAGATCATTGCCTAGGTACATTGTCATCAGGTTATCAAAAGTCAAGAGGAAGGAAAGAATCTTAAGAGCTGTGAGGCAAAAGCACCAGATGACCTATAAAAGAAAACCTATCAGATTGACAGCAGGTTTCTCAGCAGAAACCCTACAAGCTAGAAAGGATTGGGGCCCTATGTTCAGCCTCTTTAAACAAAACAATTATCAGCCAAGAATTTTGTATCCAGTGAAACTAAGCCTCATAAATAAAGGAAAGATACAGTCTTTCTCAGACAAACAAATGCTGAGAGACTTTGCCACTACTATAGGCCAGCACTTCAAGAATTACCAGGCCAGAACTACAAGAATATGCTACCACCCAGTGAGCAGTACAAGAGCTAAAAGGAGCTCTAAATCTTGAAACAAATCCTGGAAACACATCAAAACAGAACCTCTTTAAAGCATAAATCTCACAGGACCTATAAAACAAAATACAATTAAAAAAAAAACCCAGAAGGTATACAGGCAACAAACAACATGATGAATGGAATAGTACCTCATATTACAATACTAACGTTGAATGTAAATGGCCTAAATGCTCCACTTAAAATATGCAGAACTGCAGAATGGATAAGAATTACCAACAAAATATCTGCTGCCTACAAGAGACTCACCTAACACATAAGGACACACATAAATTTAAGGTAAATGGGTGGAAAAAGACATTCCATGCAAATGGACATCAAATGCAAGCAGGAGTGGCTACTCTTATATCAGACAAAACAGACATTAAAGCAACAGCAGTTAAAAGAGACAAATGGCAACATTATATAATGATAAAAGGCCTTGTCCAACAGGAAAATATCACAATACTAATTATATATGCACTTAACACTGGAGCTCCCAAATTTATAAAACAATTACTACTAGACCTAAGTAATGAGATATACAGCAACACAATAATAGTGGAAGACTTCAATACTCCACTGACAGCACTAGACAGGTCATTAAGACAAAGTCAACAAAGAAACAGTGGATTTAAACTATACCCTGGAACAAATGAACTTAACACATATTTACAGAACATTCTACCCAATAACTGCAGAGTATACATTCTGTTCATCGGTTCATGGAACTTTCTCCAAGATAGACTAAATGATAGGCCACAAAACATGTCTCAATACATTTAAGAAAATGGAAATTGGGGGATCGATCCAAGATGGCCACTTAAGAGGAAGTCGGGATTGCAGCTCCGAGAGAAGGCGCAGAGGGTGAGTGGACGCCGCATTTCCAGACGGACTTTTACTGCCCACAGACCAGGAGATTCACAGGAGGAAAAGCCCCACGGGTCTCCAGCGCCGCTGGTTTGAGCGGAGTGGCCGCTCAGCCTACGCCCTGGAGCGGGGGGCAGTGGCTTCTTGCGCAGAGCGAGAGAGACAGAGTTCCCTCTGAGCCAGAAAGGGGAGCTGATGCAGGGAGCCAAGCCAGGAGACCCCCGGGCAAGGGAGTGCCACGAATCTCAGAGCCGCTGCTTCGGCTGACGCAGCGGCACACAGGGCAGCGGATTTTAATTGCGCGGAGAAGCTCCCCGCATTCCCAGCGCCGCTGGTTGGACCGGAGCAGCCGCTCGGCCTGCACGGGGGGCGGGGAGCAGCGGCTCCTTGAACAAAGTGAATGAGACTGTGTCCCCTCTGGGCCAGCAAGGGGAACTGTGGCAAGGAGGCAAGCCAAGAGATTACAGGACAAAGAGGGCCCCTCTGGAAACACGGCTGAACCCGGGACGGTCCAGCTCTGTGGGGGAGGGGCAACCTCCATCGGGAAACACCCTGCAGTTCCCGGGGCAATTTTCCGTAACCAAGACAACCCGCCACTACAGAGACTCCGTCACTACAGGGGCGGGCCAGCATAGCGGAAGCAGTTCTAAATACACCCACAGGACTGCAGGGAAGCTCACACGGAAGCTGGGCGGAGCCCACAGCAGCTCAGCGAAGCCTCTGCAGGCTGAGTGTGACTAGACTGCCACCTTGTGGGCAGGGAAAACGGTAGCAACACAGCTGAAAAACATAAAGTGCTAAACCCCTGGGCCAGAACACCTGGGGAGAAGAAAAGGGGGTTTATGAGTTCAGCTGCTGCAGACTTAAAATTACCAAAATCAGAAAGACAGCAACTACAAAGGCAATAGGCGGATAAATCCACAAAGATGGGAAGAAACCAGCGAAAAAAGGATGAAAACACCCAAAACCAGAACACCTCTCCCCCTACAAGGCAGCATAACTCCTCACCAGCACGGGAACAAGACTGGACGGAGAATGAGTGTGATGAAATGACAGAATCAGCTTTCAGAAAATGGATAATAAGAAACTTCTGTGAGCTAAAAGAACATGTTCTAACCCAATGCAAAGAAACTAAGAACCTTGAAAAAAGACTTGATGAAATGCTAACGAGAATGGACAACTTAGAGAGGAATATGAATGAATTGATGGAGCTGAAAAACACAACACGAGAACTTCGCGAAGCATGTACAAGTTTCAACAGCAGAATTGACCAAGCAGAAGAAAGGATATCAGAAGTTGAAGATCAACTCAATGAAATAAAACGAGAAGAGAAGATTAGAGAAAACAAGGTAAAAAGGAATGAACAGAGTCAACAAGAAATATGGGACTACGTGAAAAGACCTAATCTACGTTTGATAGGTGTACCTGAATGTGACGAAGAGAATGCATCCAAGCTGGAAAATACTCTTCAGGATATTATCCAGGAAAACTTCCCCAACCTAGCAAGGCAGGCCAATATTCAAGTCCAGGAAATACAGAGAACACCACAAAGATATTCCTCTAGAAGAGCAACCCCAAGGCACATAATCATCAGATTCACCAGGGTTGAAATGAAGGAGAAAATACTAAGGGCAGCCAGAGAGAAAGGTCGGGTTACCCACAAAGGGAAACCCATCAGACTCACAGCAGATCTCTCAGCAGAAACCCTACAGGCCAGAAGAGAGTGGGGGCCGATATTCAACATCCTTAAAGAAAAGAACTTTCAACCCAGAATTTCATATCCAGCCAAACTAAGCTTCATAAGTGAAGGAAAAATAAAATCCTTTGTGAACAAGCAAGTACTCACAGATTTCATCACCACCAGACCAGCTTTACAAGAGCTCCTGAAGGAGACACTACACATAGAAAAAAACAACCAGCACCAGCCACTCCAAAAACGCACGAAATGGTAAAGAGCAGCAACACAATGAAGAATCTCCATCAACCAATGGGCAAAACAGCCAGCTAGCATCAAAATGACAGGACCAAACTCACACATAACAATATTAACCCTAAATGTAAATGGACTAAATGCCCCAATCAAAAGACACAGACTGGCAAATTGGATAAAAAGCCAAAACCCATCAGTGTGCTGTATCCAGGAAACCCACCTCACATGCAAGGATACACAAAGGCTCAAAATAAAGGGATGGAGGAAGATTTACCAAGCAAATGGAGAGCAAAAAAAAGCAGGAGTTGCAATTCTCATCTCTGATAAAATAGACTTTAAAGCAACAAAGATCAAAAGAGACAAAGAAGGACATTACATAATGGTAAAAGGATCAATACAACAAGAAGAGCTAACGATCCTAAATATATATGCACCTAATACAGGAGCACCCAGATACATAAGGCAAGTTCTTAAAGACTTACAAAGAGACATAGACTCCCACACATTAATACTGGGAGACTTCAACACACCATTGTCAATATTAGACAGATCAATGAGACAGAAAATTAATAAGGATATCCAGGACTTGAACTCAGACCTGGAACAAGCAAACCTAATAGATATTTACAGAACTCTCCAGCCCAAATCCAGAGAATATACATTCTTCTCAGCACCACATCACACCTACTCTAAAATTGACCACATAATTGGAAGTAAATCACTCCTCAGCAAATGCAAAAGAACAGAAACCATAACAAACAGTCTCTCAGACCACAGTGCAATCAAGTTAGAACTCAGAATTCAGAAGCCAACCCAGAACCGCACATCCTCATGGAAATTGAACAACTTTCTCCTGAATGTTGACTGGATAAACACTGAAATGAAGGCAGAAATAAAGATGTTCTTCGAAACCAACGAGAATGAAGACACCACATACCAGAATCTCTGGGACACATTTAAAGCAGTCTCTAGAGGAAAATATATAGCAATAAGTGCCCACATGAGAAGAAAGGAGAGAACTAAAATTGACACCCTATCATCAAAATTGAAAGAGCTAGAGGAGCAAGATCAAAAAAACTCAAAACCTAGCAGAAGACAAGAAATAACTAAGATCAAAGCAGAAATGAAGGAGATAGAGACACGAAAAACCCTACAAAAAATCAATAAATCCAGGAGCTGGTTTTTTGAAAAGATCAACAAAATAGACAGACCACTAGCCAAACTAATAAAAAAGAAAAGAGAGAATAACCAAATAGATGCAATAAAAAATGATAAAGGGGATATCACCACAGATGCCACAGAAATTCAAACCATCATCAGAGATTATTACAAACAACTCTATGCACATAAATTAGAAAACCTGGAAGAAATGGATAAATTCCTGGACAGTAGTCTCCTCCCATGCCTAAACCAGGAAGAAGTCGAAACCCTGAATAGACCAATAACAAGGTCTGAAGTCGAGGCAGCAATTAAGAGCCTACCACCCAAAAAAAGCCCAGGCCCAGATGGTCTCACAGCCGAATTCTACCAGACATACAAAGAGGAACTGGTACCATTCCTACTGAAACTATTCCAAATAATCCAAAAAGAGGGAATCCTTCCCAAATCATTTTATGAGACCAACATCATCCTAATACCAAAACCCGGCAGAGACTCAACAAGAAAAGAAAACTACAGGCCAATATCCATGATGAACATAGATGCAAAAATCTTCAATAAAATACTGGCAAGCCGATTACAACAGCACATCAAAAAGCTTATCCACCATGATCAAGTAGGATTCATCCCGTGGATGCAAGGCTGGTTCAATATACGCAAGTCTATAAATGTAATTCACCACATAAACAGAACCAAAGACAAAAACCACATGATTATCTCAATTGATGCAGAGAAGGCCTTCGACAAAATTCAACAGCCCTTTATGCTAAAAACCCTCAATAAACTAGGTATCGATGGAACGTATCTCAAAATAATAAAAGCTATTTATGACAAACCGACAGCCAATATCATACTGAATGGGCAAAAACTGGAAGCATTCCCTTTGAAATCTGGCACTAGACAAGGATGCCCTCTCTCACCACTCCTATTCAATATAGTACTGGAAGTTCTAGCCAGAGCAATCAGGCAAGAAAAAGAAATAAAGGGTATTCAATTAGGAAAGGAGGAAGTCAAATTGTCTCTATTTGCAGACGACATGATTGTATATCTAGAAGACCCTATCACCTCAGCCCAAAATCTCCTGAAACTGATAAGCAACTTCAGCAAAGTCTCAGGATACAAAATCAATGTGCAAAAATCACAAGCATTCCTATACACCAATAATAGACTTAAAGAGAGCCAAATCAAGAACGAACTGCCATTCACAATTGCTACAAAGAGAATAAAATACCTAGGAATACAACTAACAAGGAACGTAAAGGACCTCTTCAAGGAGAACTACAAATCACTGCTCAACGAAATAAGAGAGGACACAAACAGATGGAGAAACATTCCATGTTCATGGTTAGGAAGAATTAATATCGTGAAAATGGCCATACTGCCCAAAGTAATTTACAGATTCAACGCTATCCCCATCAAGCTACCAATGACCTTCTTCACAGAACTGGAAAAAACCACCTTAAACTTCATATGGAACCAAAAGAGAGCCCGCATAGCCAAGTCAATTCTAAGCAAAAAGAACAAAGCAGGAGGCATCACACTACCGGACTTCAAACTATACTACAAGGCTACAGTAATCAAAACAGCATGGTACTGGTACCAAAACAGAGATATAGACCAATGGAACAGAACAGAGACGTCGGAGGCGACACAACATATCTACAACCACCTGATCTTTGACAAACCTGAAAAAAACAATCAATGGGGAAAGGATTCCCTGTTCAATAAGTGGTGTTGGGAAAACTGGCTAGCCATATGCAGAAAGCAGAAACTGGACCCCTTCCTGACACCTTACACTAAAATTGACTCCAGATGGATTAAAGACTTAAACATAAGACGTAACACCATAAAAACACTAGAAGGAAACCTAGGCAAAACCATTCAGGACATAGGCGTAGGCAAGGACTTTATGACCAAAACACCAAAAGCATTGGCAACAAAAGCCAAAATAGACAAATGGGACCTAATCAAACTCCACAGCTTTTGCACGGCAAAAGAAACAGTCAATAGAGTGAATCGGCAACCAACAGAATGGGAAAAAATTTTTGCAGCCTACCCATCTGACAAAGGGCTGATATCCAGAATTTACAATGAACTAAAAAAGATTTACAAGAAAAAAACAAACAAGCCCATTCAAAAATGGGCGAAGGATATGAACAGATACTTTACAAAAGAAGACATACATGAGGCCAACAAACATATGAAAAAATGCTCATCATCACTGGTCATTAGAGAAATGCAAATCAAAACTACATTGAGATACCATCTCACACCAGTTAGAATGGCGATCATTAAAAAATCTGGAGACAACAGATGCTGGAGAGGATGTGGAGAAATAGGAACACTTTTACACTGTTGGTGGGAGTGTAAATTAGTTCAACCACTGTGGAAAACAGTGTGGCGATTCCTCAAGGACCTAGAAATAGAAATTCCATTTGACCCAGTAATCCCATTACTGGGCATATATCCAAAGGATTATAAATCGTTCTACTATAAGGACACATGCACACGAATGTTCATTGCAGCACAGTTTACAATAGCAAAGACCTGGAACCAGCCCAAATGCCCATCGATGATAGACTGGACAGGAAAAATGTGGCACATATACACCATGGAATATTATGCAGCCATTAAAAACGAGGAGTTCACATCCTTCGTAGGGACATGGATGAACCTGGAAAACATCATTCTCAGCAAACTGACACAACAACACAAAATCAAACACCACATGTTCTCACTTATAGGCGGGTGTTGAACAAGGAGAACACATGGACACAGGGAGGGGAGCACTATACACGGGGGTCTGTTGTGGGGGAGGGGGGATAGTGGGGAGGTGGGGAGTTGGGGAGGGATAGCATGGGGAGAAATGCCAGATATAGGTGAAGGGGAGGGAGGCAGCAAATCATACTGCCAGGTATGCACCTGTGCAACAACCTTGCATGTTATTCACATGTACCCCAAAACCTAAAATGCAATAAAAAAAAAAAAAAAAAAAAAAAAAGAAAATGGAAATTATATCAAGTACTATCTCAGACCACAGTTGAATAAAATTGGAAATCACCTCCAGGGAATCTCCAAAGTCATGCAGTCACAGCAATTAAATAACCTCCTGCATGATCATTAGTTCAACAATGAAATGAAGATGGAAATTAAAAATGCTTTGAACTGAACAATAATAGTGACACAACCTGTCAAAACCTCTGGGTTACAGCAAAGGTGGTACTAAGAGGAAAGGTCATAGTCTCAAATGCCTATGTCAAAAAGTATTAAAGAACACAAATAAACAATCTAATGTCACACCTCAAGGA
The DNA here is from genome assembly GCF_030222135.1 of Aotus nancymaae. NCBI lineage: Eukaryota > Metazoa > Chordata > Mammalia > Primates > Aotidae > Aotus > Aotus nancymaae. The sequence continues at coordinate 42,669,138 of NW_026988419.1, read as the reverse complement.
ACTAGAGAAACAAGAATAAACCAAACCCAAACCCAACAGAAGAAAGGAGATAGTCAAGATGAGAAAAGAACTAAATGAAATTGAAAGAAAAAAATACAAAAATATAAATGAAACAAAAAGCTGGTTCTTTGAAAAAGAAATAAAATTGATATATCATTAACAAGATTAACTAAGAAAAGAGAAAATCCAAATAAGCTCAATTAGAAATGAAACAGGAAATATTACAACCAACACCACAGAAATACAAAAGATCATTCAAGGCTACTATTAACACTTTTACATGCATAAACTGGAAAACCTAGAGGAGACAGATAAATTCCTGGAAAGATACAATCCTCCTAGCTTAAATCAGGAAGAATTAGAAACCCTGAACAGACAAATAAGTAGTGAGACTGAAAGAGTAATAATAATAAAAAATTGCCAATGCAAAAAAAGTCCAGGACCAGATAGATTCACAGCTGGATTCTATCAGGCATTCAAAGAAGAATTGGTACCAATCCTATTGACGGTATTCCACAAGATAGAGAAAGAGGAAATCCTCCCTAAAACATTCCATGAAGGAATATTATGCAGCCATCAAAAACAATGAGTTCGCGTCCTTTGTGGGGACATGGATGAACCTGGAAACCATCATTCTCAGCAAACTGACCCAAGAACACAAAATCAAACACCGCATGTTCTCACTCATAGGCAGGTGTTGAACAATGAGAACACATGGACACAGGGAGGGGAGCACTACACACTGGGGTCTTTCGGGGGGAAATAGGGGAGGGACAGCGGGGGGTGGGGAGTTGGGGAGAGATAGCATGGGGAGAAATGCCAGATATAGGTGAAGGGGAGGAAGGCAGCAAATCACACTGCTACATATGCACCTATGCAACAATCTTGCATGTTCTTCACATGTACCCCAAAACCTAAAATGCAAAAAAAAAAATTTAATTAATTAAAAAAAAAAAAAAGAAATATTCCATGAAGCCAGTATCACCCTAATACCAAAACCAGGAAAGGACATAACAAAAAAAGAAAACTACAGACCAATATCCCTGATGAACATCAATGCAAAAATCCTTAACAAAATACTAGCTAACCAAATCCGACAGCATGTCAAAAAGATAATCCACCATGATCAAGTGGCTTTCATACCAGGGATGCAGGAATGGTTTAACATATACAAGTCAATAAATGTCTTTCACCACATAAACAGAAATCACATGATCATCTCAGTAGATGCAGAAAAAGCATTTGATGAAATCCAGCATCCCTTTATGATTAAAACCCTCAGCAAAATTGGCATACAACAGACATACCACAATGAAATAAAAGCCATTTGTGATAAACTCACAGCCAACATAATACTGAACAAGGAGAAGTTGAAAGCATTCCCCCTGAGAATTGGAACAAGACAAGGATGCCCACTCTGACCACTTCTATTCAACATAGTACTGGAAGTCCTAGCCAGAGCAATTAGACAAGGGCAGGAAATAAAGGGCATCCAAATCAGTAAAGCGGAAGTCAAATTATCACTGTTGCTGATGGTAAGATTGTATACTTAGAAAACCCTAAAGACTCCTTCTAAAAGCTCTTAGAACTGATAAATGAATTCAGCAAAGTTTCAGGTACAAAATTAATGTACATAAATCAGTAGCTCTGCTATACACCAACAGTGACCAAACTGAGAATCAAATCAAGAACCCAAACCCTTTTACAATAGCTGCAAAAAATAAAGTATGTAGGAATATATCTAACCAAGGAGGTGAAAGATCTCTATAAGGAAAACTACAAAACACTGCTGAAAGAAATCGAAGATGAGATAAACAAATGGAAATACATCCCATGCTCATGGATGGGTAGAATCAATATTGTGAAAATGACTATACTGCCAAGAGCAATCTACAAATTCAGTGCAATTTCCCATCAAAATACCACCATCATTCTTCACAGAACTAGGAAAAACAATCCTAAAATTCATGTGGAGCCAAAACAAGAGCCCACATAACCAAAGCAAGACTAAGCAAAAAGAAATACCTGGAGGCATCACACTACCTGATTTCAAACTATATTATAAGGCCATAGTCACCAAAACAGCATGGTACTGGTATAAAAATAGGCACATAGACCAATGGAACAGAATAGGGAACCTAGAAATAAAGCTAAATACTTAGAGCCAATTGATCTTTAACAAAGCAAACAAAAACGTAAAGTGAGGAAAGGACATCCTATTCCACAAATGGTGCTAGAATAATTGGCAAGCACATGTAGGAGAATGAAACTGCAACCTCATCTCTTACCTTATTAAAAAAATCAACTCAAGATGGATCAAGGACTTAAATCTAAGACCTGAAACTAAAAATTCTAGAAGATAACATCAGAAAAATCCTTCTGGACATTGGCTTCAGCAAAGATTTCATGACCAAGAACCTAAAAGCAAATGCAGCAAAAACAAAGATAAGTCAATGGGACTTAATTAAACTAAAGAGCATTTGCACAGCAAAAGGAGCAGTCAGCAGAGTAAACAGACAACCCACAGAGCGGGAGAAAATATTCAGTCTATACACCCAACAAAGGACTAATATCCAGAATCTACAAGGAACTCAAACAAATTAGCAAGAAAAAAAAAAAGTGGACTAAAGACAGGAAGAGATAATTCTCAAACAAAGATATACAAATGGCCAAAAAAAAAAAAAAAAAGAAAAAATGCTCAGCATCACTAGTGATCAGGCAAATGCAAATCAAAACCACAATGTGATACCACCTTACTCCCACCAGAATGGCCATTATCAAATAGTCGAAAAATAATAGATGTTGGCATGGATGTGGTGAAAAGGAAACACTTTTACACTGCTGGTGGGAATGTAAACTAGTACAACCACTACGGAAAGCAGTGTGGAGATTACTTAAGAACTAAAAGTAGAACTACCATTTGATCCAGCAGTCCCACTACTGGATTATCTACCCAGAGGAAAAGAAGTCATTATACGAAAAAGATACTTGCACACACATGTTTATAGCAGCACAATTCACAATAGTAAACATGAGGAACCAGCCCAAATGCCCATCAATCCATGAGTAGATAAAGAAAATATGGTTGAGTAGTGGCATACTACTCAACCATAAAAAGGAATGAATTGATGGCATTCGCAGCAACCTGGATGGGATCAGAGACCATATTCTAAGCGAAGCAACTCAGAAATGGAAAATCAAACATCGTATATTCTCATAAGTGGGAGCTAAGCTATGAGGATGCAAAGGAAGGCATCAGAATAATACAGTGGACTTTGGGGACTCAGAGGAAAGGGTAGGAAGCGGGTGAAGGATAAAAGACTGCAAATTGGGTTCAGTGTATACTGCTCAGGTGATGGGTACACCAAAAATCTCACAAATCACCATTAAATAACTTACCCATGTAACCAAATACCACCTGTTCCCCAAAAACCTATGCAAATAATTTTTTTTTTTTTTTGAGACACAGTCTTGCTCTGTTGCCAGGTCAGAGTGTAGTGGTGTCATCTTGGCTCACTGCAACCTCTGCCTCCCGGGTTCAAGCAATTCTCCTGCATCAGCCTCCTGAGTAACTGGGACTACAGGCATGCACCACCACACCCAGCTAATTTTTTGTATTTTTAATAGAGACGGGGTTTCACCATGTTGGCCAGGATGCTCTGCATCTCTTGACCTCGCGATCCACCCACTCAGGCTCCCAAAGTGCTGGGATTATAGGCATGAGCCACCATGCCCAGCCACAAAATAAAAATTAAAAGAAAAAAAAAAAACCTATCATGGCTTTTCCTGTTTTGATGCCTGTCTTCTAAATCATAATCCTTAAATGGGCCTAAGACAAAACTCATTATAACCTCTGCCCCACTGATGTTCTAAGTTAAATTAAAAATAGATTTCTTAAATATATATGTTAATGTCTATTAAGCCAGATAAGGAGACCCAAAGATAAACATCATGTTCATTGATTCGGTGCTTGCACCAAGTTATGAAGTCATTCGTAACCAGCAATTTATTAGTATCACCAAGCACTCTGGAATGGGCATATGGGATTCTTGGTTTATTTATTTATTTTTACTTTTGTTTAAATATGTAGAAAATGCTGAAAAATAGTTTACACATTATTTTCTCTCCAGACAAGACAATGTTGGCAGAAAGGATTCCTGTTCCCTCTAGTCCCGTTCCTATAGCAACCATTGACTTGGTACAGCAACAGACAGAAGACGTCATGCCACGCATTGAGCCCAGACTTCCACCCAAGAAAACGAAGCACCAGGAAGAACAGGAAGATGTGAACAAACCAGCCTGGGGAGTCAGCTCTTCTCCCTGGGTGACCTTTGTCTATGCACTCTACCAAATTAAAGAGATGATGCAACTCACAAGAGACAACCGTGCTTCTGAGATACAGCCTTTACAGGTATAGTTCCTCTGCTGGGCTAGCAATATTACCTGTCGTCCAAGATGCCTTAACTGGGCTTAGTTGTTTTAATTATTCACTTTTCATTCAACAAGAATTATTGAAAGTCTGGTGGGGAAATAGACATGCAAACAATTTCAGTACTCTGAGAGCACTGAGTAAAAGAATATTCTCCCATAGAGAGAATATTCTGCCTTACAGAGTTCAGGAAAACGTCAGAGGATATGATTCTTTCACTTCTTGAAAATAATAAATAAATCCATTCTTTCCTTGTATATTTCTTTTAAATTTCAGTGTTGATAGTTGCCAGTTGAAAAGAAAATATATGTTTCATACCTTCGGGAACCATATTTATTAATCTCTGTAATTCCAAAATTCTAGTGGAGGCATTATATATTATAGGACAACAATAAATATTTGTTAAATTAATCTGAGCCACTGTATGGATATAATAGGACACTTAGTGGAATTATATTTGTGCAGGTGACATCACCTGAAAAATAAGTCTAAAAGTGTGATTTTCATGTCCCCAGAGGAGTGGTATCTCCTGAGTAAAGTAAGATCTTTCCTGAGTAAATCATGTTGATAAAAGTGTGGATAATTTACAGGTGTATCCTCACTTTGGAAAACGAGTGTAACTTCCATAGATTGTTTAGCCAAAGAAAGAGACCCAGTTCCCCCGTTTTATAATAATCACTCCCTTTTACTTGGTAAGTCATGTCAGCTCTGACTAGAGTAGCTTCAGGGACACATTAAAAAAAAAAAGGAGAAAGATTTAAAAATAAGGGTAACTTGAGTTATTCCCCTTTCAGAAAATCTTATAAGCTAACATAAAATCTTTGTGAAATTTTAACTTTATAAGCTAACATAATCTTAATCTTAACTTTATAAGCTAACATAAAATCTTTGTGAAATTTTAACCAAATCTGGTTCTTTACTGATAACCATATGCATGCCAGTCCATGCATGATCCTATTTATTTATCAAGATAATAAACTCACTGCTCAGGCAAGAACTAGACATTGGAGTGGGAGGAGCATATACAGGATTTTAATACCTTAAAGCAGGAAGACAAAGGAGAAAGGGTAATTTTATTATCCGCTGCTTGAGTAGCAATATTTTCATTACTTTGTGTACTCATCCTTATTTTCACAGAAGCCTATTAGGCTTAAGCCAAATTAAATATTTTTCTGTTATGTTAGGATTAATAAAAACTGGCAGGTATACTGTAGTTAGAAGTCATTATACTAAGTTTCTTTTTCTTACATTGTTGAATCACAGAAATGAAAAATTTTGGGGGAGTGCTCAGCTAAAAAGTGATGGGTACTAATTTGGGGGAGAATCCATTTAAATTTTTTTTCTTATTTGTACAACCAATATGGCATTTATAGAAATTGCTGCTGGTGATGTTATACTCATGGTTACTTACAGTTGGTTACACAAGTGCTTGTTTACATTCACTTTTTTATGTGGCTGTCTTATCTAACCTTTGGTGCACATTTTGAAATATCAAATATATATTGGGACTCAATTACAGGACATTCTTTCCCAGCTCTGCCTCCAGGGATGAGACCCCTTACTTACTTCCTGTTAGACAGTGTCTTCTGGCTCTTGGATTCTGTAGTCCTAGCAGGCGGCCTGAGTTTCAGTTATTCCATAGTGCTTGCCTAGCGACTTGCCACATGGCCGGGGGGCGGCGCTCAGTAAATATTTGCTGATGTAAATTGTTTGCCAAGTAGTAACAGGCATTTTGGTAGTAATGTTCCTTTTCCACAAGACACGTCTGCTTATAGTGTTTGTGTTTTTCATGCGGCTCTGGCAGTTGCACATAGGAAAGGAGATGAAAGGTAAGACATTCTATCCTTATTCCTCTATTACTTGGTCCCTGATATGGGCACTTCCGGATGATCTCCCCATGTTTCCTCTCTTACTTGAAAACATATATTAAAAGTTGGATTAATTTGCTATCACTGATCATGATGCATCTCCTGTTTTTTACCTCCAGGGGACCAATGAGAATAGGGAAAATTCTCCTGCTGGTAGAGCCCAGCCTGTCCCATGTGAGACTCACTCTGACCCATCTAGAAACCAGCCATCCCCTGACACAGCAGCATCTCAGACACAGACCAGCTCTGCTCACCCCAGTGTGGACCCGCGCACAGAGGAGAGTGAAGAGCAGCAGGCTCAGCCGGCCGCGGGAGAACACTGAGGGCGTCCTGCTCATCTCACACCCTGCATGGAATCAGGCTCCTCAGCCAGGACACAGGGTGAGGCCCCCCAGCCAGGATACACCTCCCCTGGAGGAGCACAGCACTGCATATGCTTCTAAATATCTAAACTCATTAACATGGAAACACACACACAGGAGCTACAGTACATATTGGCAGGAAAAGGTAAACTTCCGTAATCCCCATTGGAATTACAACAGGGAAATGGAGTTCAATGAGGGCTTTCAGTTCTTTGGTTGGTTAAGGATGATAGAATTTCTCTGCTAGTGCAGTAAGAGTTGAAACCAGCAGTTACAATAAGTGGAGGGAATGAAAGTGTTTTGAGGTGAATGTTGATATAATTTCCCTCTTCTGATTATTTATTCTAATTATTTGGTTCTTAATACAAACTGGGAAGAAATAGAACTCATCTATACTTTTGTTTTTCTTGAAGAGAACCATTTTAAAAATTACAAGATATATTTTAAAGGTAACCAGATAAAAGTAGCACATGTGCTTTTGTTAAAAATAAAGTTAAAAGTGAAAGTTAAAAAATGAAGTTAAAAGTTTCATCAGAAACTTTACATATCTTTAGCAGATATATTTTTGTATGTGTATGGTATATAATGGAAATAATTCTTTGAGCAACAGAAGCTATTATTGACTACTGCAAGCTAAGCTGAGCTTAAAAATGCCTTTTGTTTTGAATGGGCTTTGAGAAAAAAAAAACAAAACAAATGAGGGATTATTTCAAATCAACCAACCAACTCAGTATCCTGTGGCTTGATAGACAAGAGTTTACTAAATATATTGATACTGTAAATAGCCTCTCTTGCTATTTACTATCTTATAGTGATTCAGGCTGTAATTAGCTGAGGGAATGAGACACACACAAAAATCACTGAATTCCTAAGAGTTCCTTTAACTAAGCAGTACTATTTACAAATAACAGTATAAGATTTAAGTGCCTGGGGGAGGGATACAATTTTTAGAAATTACATATTGGGTCAGTTTTGTTTTGTTTTTGGTGAGAAAAGGTGGTAAATAGGAAACTATGAATGGGAAGGATGGCAATAAGTAGCAACTATACTTTCCAATAACTAAAGAAAGAAATCTCAGTATACTCCTTCTCATGAAGACACAGTCAGATGCTGGACAATGTAGTGTATGCAAATGCAAACGTTACAACTGCAGCCAGAACAATGGCTGGGTGGGTCACACATAAAGCTTGCTGCTTAAAGTCAAAGCAGAAGAAATAGGAAACCTGGGGGGAGTGTGGAAAAGGGACACTATTTTAGCTGAATAAAGGTGAATTCTATAATTTATAATAGCTGTGGATGAGCACAGGACAGAGGAAAGAAAAAAACAAGAGTTAGAAATGAGCAACTCACCTTACCCTCTGACCCTGATTAGACAGGATCAACTGTAAAGTGAGGGCTTCTCCATTACACCATAGTCCTGCCCAATACTGCATTTGGGATAAGAAATTCTACACTTGGATGTCTAGCTTCACCACAAAACACAGCTTAAAAATAAAATAACTGAAAGAAGTAGAATTCAGCAAGTAGTTATTTTTTGCACTTGAACTGAAACGTACTGTAAATTATGACTCATTTTAAGTGACCTTTAAAATCAGATGTATTTATTATACTTGTGTAATTATAGAAATAAAGAAATGGGTGACAGGCTGAACCTCACCTATGAATGTACAGTATGTGGATTTGTGAAACTGACTGTAGGAAGTCAAAAACTTATACTGTATCTTGTGTTTACAGTTCTGATTTATTCCTTTGAAAAGCCTGCTGTTTTGGAAATGCACAGTTGACGTTGAAATAAAAATAAATACCATTTTTAAATGTTTCTTAAATGACAAAGATGTGACCAAACAAAAGTCCTTTACTCTGTAATGAATGAGACCAAATTCAACATGCCTTTGTTATGGAACACTTACTGTGACAGCAGAATCGATAATGCAGTCATTTCCAGCCTTGTGAGCTGACACCTTCATGGGTTTGTGTACTTTGTGACTGACTTTTTCTTCCTGTCCCCAAAGTGCCATATGCTACTTTAAAAAATATTAAAGTGAATTCAAATTAAATTTTTATTTGAGATTTTGTTCTTGAGGTCCCTCAACACACGCAGGGGTGTCACAGAGCCCAGGCTGGTAATCACTGCCTTAATGACTTACTTCCTACTCTTTCTCCTATGGTTGTAGAAACAGTAAATTACCCAAGTGCTGCACTTGTGTGGATTCAAAGAAGTTAATTGCTAATTATTAAACTACTACTCAAGTCTTAAGAATAGATTATAATACATTGTCCAGCAGGCAGTAAACCTTATGAAAAGTGTTAAGGAATTCACAGGAAGAGCAATGCTGCTTTACTGGCTTATTAATCCTGCCATGGGTCACATCAAGTGGATAGTTGGCTAATAGCTTCCCTCTGATTGGCAGTTCCTTCCGGTACTGCTGAAGTGGGGACTGCTGGTAGTACTGAGACCATTACTTAGGCAATATTCCTCTCAGCCAATTTGGAGTTAAGCAGTGAATCTAGGAAAAGGTAACCACAGCTGTGGATATTGGGTGCCTGTAGTGTGCTAATGAGATGATCCTTTTGCCCTTAACAAAAACTGGAGGTGTACATATCACTATCCCCATTTTAAATAAGAGGATTCTGAAGCTAAGTTTAAGTTATGAGCTCAAGATCACAAAGCCAGGATTCAAACTCAGATTTTCCTAGTGTCAAAGGCCTGGTCCGCCCCACCCCAGGAGGCCAGGAGGCCATTCCCTGCATCTGTTGTGGTAGAGGAAGCCATAAAACAGCCTAGCCTAAACCATTACCATACATGCCTGATATGCATATGTATGTGGTTATATTTCCATTTAGGATTTCTAGATATTCCTAGATTCCTAGAAATCCTTCAAATTCTTGATGCTTTGTGAATTGTAGGAACACCAGACCCTTTATACTCTCGAGGTGAGTTGGCTGGATTGATAACTCTGCACAGGAAACCCAGAGGTTGGTAGAGACTCTGGCCAGAGCCATGGGAATCAGGAAGGGAAAGCAGACACACCTACAGCTCTGTATCCAAGGCAACAGCATCATAGAATAGCACTGTCCAGCAGGACTTACTGAAAAGATGGAAAGTTCTCTATTTGCCCTGTCCAGTACAGTAGCCATAAGCCACATGTGGCTATTAACTGAAATGTGGCTAATTTTCTGGGGAATTAGGTTTCTAATTTTAAACCTACACATCGCTCATGGCTACCATATTGGACAGCAAGGGTATAAAGGAAGAGATCACCTTCGGGGATCTCTGGGCCTGTTTACTCCGCTTCAGTGTGAGGGGTGAGAGATGAAGATTATGTTATTCTGTAAAGATGAGGGTATGCTTTGACAGTGACTGTAGGTAAGAAAGAGGTGATTTTCCATTTGGAAGTTCTTCCACCCTTTGGTGCATGGAGACAAGACAAAGGCTACTTTTGAAGTCCCAAACCACTCCTAGGCTTGTTTAGTAAAGCTTTGAGAATATCTGGCTTAAGAATTCCAAACCATGGAGCAGTTGGGAGACAGACTGGTGCCTAGGTGGGGACAGAAAAGGGGTGAAAGCGGGAGTGGTTTGTCAGATCTCAGAAAGTAATTTACGTTTTGCCAGGACAAACTGGCTTCTTATAAGGGAGTAACTGGAAACTGGCTGATATCTAACATGGGAGAAAAGTGAGCCAGTCTAGCTGAGTGCTAGTCCAGCTAGGTACCTAATTCTCAACCAGCTGCCATCTGCTTCAGGCAGCTAATACAGGACCACTTGCCTCCCACTAAGGCTCCAGGAAAGTTGCAGTTTTTAGATGACAACCCAAGGGACCTTACAGTGTTGGGGTTAGGAGTGTGGGCTCTGCAGTCACACTGTTTGCATTTGAGTCCCAGCTCTGCCAGTGAGAAGTTACACTCACATAAAACATATCTGGGCCTCAGGACCCTCCTCTGTAAAACTGAAGTGATTACAGTATGTACATTACAGGTTGATGTCTGAAATGAGTTATCTGACACACAGTGTGTGCTTCATAAATACTGCCTCTCTTGCAAAGCAAAAAGCCCAGGGCAGGAGGATCGCTGTCTCATTTCCCCAACCAGGGTCTAGCACTATTACTTTATTGCCATTTAAATCTATAATCATATTCCATTATCACAATCTACAGTGCCATGCTATACATATTTACCTCTATCTAGTAAGCTGTACAATAAGGCATTCATTTCCAACATGCGTTTAAATATTAAGTGGTTGGGGATATGAGTTAGTTAAGAGAGAAAATTAAGGAAAATATAAGTTGAAGAGGATGGAAAAAAAATGGCAACAATGATATTCCATAAAGTGCAAAGTCTGCAGAGAGAGGTTCTAAGTTCCATAATTTTCATTTTCCTTTTCTTCTTCAAGGTGTCAGCAAAAGTAAACAATAATTTTATAATCATTTAACAAATTACATACCATACTCTTTCCGACAGTCAGTGGAAGATGCTATTCTTTTAAATTATAAACTTATATTTGAAAAATGTCAGGATTTTTTTTGTTGCCTGAACAGATCACTGGCATCTTAGAAAAATAACATGTAGACCAGTGCTACTCAAAGTGTGCTCAGGGACTGGTGCTGTCAAACTACTGCTGGTATATGACAACACAGAAATTAAACATTTCAAAATATGTATGGCAAGCTGACATTGTCATGACATTATGATCATCATGCTTATATTCTGTATGTCTTTTAAAGATTATTTCATTTTTCTAATAATTTAGTGTATCTTTCAAAAGTATTACTTGTGATGAACTATAGGGAAACTGGTCCATCAGCCCAGACAGCCTGAGAAGCACTGACAAGGGTCACAGACTACAGTGTCCATAGCTGCGGAACACAAATGACTGGTATGCGTGTAAGATCAGCAGCTGTAGTTACCTCTTGAGTGCATTATCCATGGGGTCATTTCCTTAATTTTCTTAAAAAGATAGCAATAAAGCAAGTAGAACATGAGCCCTGGAAGCAGACACATAGGAGCTTAAATTCTGATTCTACCACTTTAGCTACATGTGTCCTTCAGCAACCTTCTCCTACCTTCTGGGTCTTTCCTCATCTGTAAAATGAAAATACCAAAACATATCACAAAGTGGTCATGAAGCGCAAATTAAGAGATATAGAAGGTGCCTCATATAGTGCCTGATGGATCTCTAATAAATGTTGGTCTTCTTTCCCTTTCTCTTTTTAATCAGTCTTTTTTGGAAAAAGGACCAAATCTAAAAAAAATCAGATTCCCAAAATTGTTTAAATAATAAAGAGAAGCTACCCACTAACTGCATCTTCCAAGATTTATCTTTGTAAATATAGTACTCATTTTAAATTTCTGGTGACCTATTAAGGTATCACATTCAGGAATCATAGCAGAAATATACAGTTACCTTTAAAAGACAATCCAACTCCTAGGCCAGAGAAGATTTTACCATATCTGAGTAAAAATATTCCCATCAGAGTGGGTGGGATGTTGGTCATTAATGAAGATTAGAAAAACAGCAGTCAGAGAGGAAACTGTGGGCAGGACCTGCATAAAGAGATGGTCTTTGTCAACAGACCTGGTATCTCATCCCATTAGCAAGGCTAACCCCATTAGGGTGGGGGTGGGGATGGCATCTGCATTAAACTCTTTGGCCTCATGACATTAACCATGTGAATTAAGTAACAAGCTCCCTTTGTTTTGTTTCAGTTCACCAAGCAGCCACCTTATAATTTGATCCCTTGTAAATCTGTCTTCTGAGAGAGAATCTCCTAGTCATATAAATTCAAGTGTTTTTATCCTTATACTAGTTATATTTTTGGTTATGAATCACTACCTGTACCAACTATATGAATTGGCTCACAGGAGACCGGTCTTATGGTGCAATAACAAAAAGCAGGTTCTGAGTCAATAAGGCTAACAGTCACACCCAAATAGTTTACTCTTCAAGTCATGCCACCCAGCAGGCTCTCTCAGAAGGCAGCTTGCCAGTGTTGTCATCTAAAAGTACCTCTGTCTTCCCGCAGGCTTCTTCAAACTTCCACATCCATTATGTTACCTATGCCTAGGATCTTGCTTTCAGCTGGACAAGAAAAACTAATTTATAAATTTGTACATCTCTACCGTGGGGAACAACCACATACAGAATAATGTAAGAGACTATTTCTTTAGTTGACATCATTTCAGGATCTTAATTCTCCCACATATTTAGATATTTTGATGTAATCTATCATCTATTCCAAACCTCTTAAAATCTAAATATCTAAAATTTTCGTATTTTAAAAAAAAGTCATAAATGGAAATATTGTATTTCATGTCAGATGGACATTCCCCTGTAATTCAGCCCTTAGTATTACTGGCAAACCATACAACTAATTCACAAAGCATTTTTTGTGATATGTAAAATGTGTTTTAAAACCTTTTAAAAACAACACTTGAATGATATGATTGTTTAAGCGTGGCCACCTACACTACATCTCACCCACACATGTGGTGTCAAACTATCCAACTTACTAACAACAGTAAGTTTTTGTAGGCACCAAACATAAACAATAACGTAACAAAGGGATCTGTTAGGCTCCATAATTGTACACCTGTGGTATGTGAAGCACAAAGCCAACTTCCAACCACCTGTGAAGGGCAGACCCATTTTATTGAGTGGTCATTTAAACTGTTCAAAGGCCTTTAAAACGGAAGGAGGAGAGAAGAGGTGAGGGACATAGCGAAGGGAAGGGAGGAGAGAAAGGAGGGAAAGATTTCTTACAAGTTATCTGTACATTGCTTGATGGGGATTAGAATTGTGATCAGTACTATACTATACCCCAAATCAAATGAAAACAACATAAATACACTAAAAAATCACAAGTAATGCTTTTAATTGTTTAACTTGTCATAGTAGTCACAAAGCAGAAACTGACAAACCTATGATTTCCTCTAAAAACAAACATGGAAAACAATATCCTGAAGGACTGCTGTTCTTCTCCCTTTGGCTGTTTTTACTGTGATGGTTACACCTGGCTAGCTGCCCACAAGGAGCTTCTTCCTTCCCTCAGCAGTACCTCTTCATCTGGCCCAGTGGCTGTCCTGGCTGGGACGTACCCAGCAGCCCCAGCAGATTGCTTATGTGTTATTTACTCATATGCTTATTTTGTACCACACAAGCTTCCTCTTAGGAGACGAACTTGGTGAGCACAGGCATTGATACATCTGCTACATTTATATTACCAATAAATATAATTATTTAAAAAATCATTTTAAACCACAGGAAAAATGTTCAAACTTCTGTTTACTCATAAAATAGTTACCATAAATCTGAATGGGAAATATATCCTTTGGTTTTTTTAAAATCAAAGTCTATGTAAAGGCACAGATTAACATTAGTGACTATTACAAAAAGTAAAAGTTGCTAGTATGAAAAGATGTCTGGCAAAAACAGACCTGTAAATACTGACATACTACTTCAAAGAGCAACTATCATTTGAAAATCAATCTAGAAAATTCCAGATGGGTAGCCATGTTGTTCTTTCCTGACAGAAAAACTCTACTAAATTTGGCTCAGGAAAGCAGCAGTGCCAAAATTCTGTCTATCCTTCCCCCATAACCCTTGTCCTAATAAAAAGATTATTTTTATGACCTCATCACAGCAAAAAAGCCTAATTTGGATTCTCAGAATCAATTTAGCAACATCTTAACCTTGAGAATGTCTTGCCATGTTCAAATCTTTTCTTAGATCTATGTTTTGGCCTTCTTTCCTCAGGGTCAAAGCTCACAGTCAGCCCCTCATTCCACTCCAGATTTTAATATCATAAATAAGAAAAAAAATTGTTTTGTAAGAAATTGTTATCAACACATACAGCTAAACAATTTTTAAAAATTCAAATTCAATTCAAAATGTCACAAGAGGTTAAATGCCTTCAATTTCAAAATACAAAAAAAAGAAAGTAATCATAGTATCTAATCCTTACATATGTATATAAAAATCTTATGTATGTATAAAAAACTTTAAAATATCTTAAGAAACGTTTCCCTTTATCACAGTTAAATAGCAAGTTGGCCATTATTGAAAAATAAAAAGTCAAGTCACCAACATTGTGAGGCCTGTGGCTGTAGGGAGATGGCTCCTAAGCTTGTACCTGAAGATCTTTTCTACCTGAGTCAAAGGATACACCAGGGCTGGATTTCTACCAGTGCTGTCTCTCAATGTGGTCTTGCACATGATATTTAACCTCTCCAGAGCTCAATTCCACCACCATTAGCATTTTCCAAACAAGTGTTCCAAAGAATATTAATCTCATGAAAGAGTTCTGTGGTCAAATTAAGCAAGAAACTGCATAATTTCTCCCCTTTGGGAGATTCACAGTGCACATGAGCATGAATAATGCCTCTGAGAGGTCCTGAGGAACATTAGTTTAACTTCGTATCAATCTTAGTTGACATCAGGATACCTTTACTAACTAACACTTAGTAGTATCCCGTGAGCTGTACTCTGGAAAACAACTGGTCCAGCATGTCTCAGGTCTCTTTTTGGACTTATACTGATGAAATATAGGAAGAGTATTTCAGAGTTCTCTGGCACAGGTTCAGGGGATTAAGAGTGGTGTGAGTGCCCTGGTCTCAATAAAGCACCTGTTCGTGCTTACTAGCCCTTTGAAGAACATCATTCTCCTGTTCCTAATGAAAGTCTTCATTCAAGGAAAGTGGCAATGGCTGTCACAGAATCTTGATACCCACCTACAGTACAATAAGTAGCAGAGCTTACCAAGAATGCTAAGTTATTTTCAAAATGGGTTAGTTTTCCTTCCCACAATAACTTTTCTCCACAGCAAATGTTTTTGCCACTGTTCACTAGAACAGTTCTCCCTAACTTTAACAGACCCCCTGCTCTTTACCCATTTCCTTGTCCAGAATGAAGTCAACTTGAAGGTTGAGTGTCAGGAAGTACTTGGGTTAAAGAGCTGCTCTTCCAAAAAGGCACCCCCAAGGCCATACTGCTCTTCATGCAGACTGATTTCTTCAGGTGATAAGTGGCTTCCTCCAAGAACAAAGTCTGCAAATCTAATAAGTTTTTTGTTTTAAATGAAGTTAATGTTATCTCAGGAAGGTTTATTTGAAAGATAACATGTTCCCTTGCTATTTATCCCCTTTAATTAAATTTGACTTCGCATCAATAGAGGGTGACATTTACACAGTGGGTGTAAAAATGGGAATGGCTTATGTGATCCCTCTTAAGACAGCTATTCATGGAAAGGGCAGAGAAACAAGCAGACGTAAAAGCACTAAGTGAGCCAAACGTACCCACTCCTGTTTTCTAATTCCTTCTTGTCTCTATTTTTTATTAGTTTCAATTTATTATTATTCATTATTTTGTGTCAAATACTTTCCCCCTTCCATCTTTAATTTGAGGGCACTGTTACCTGGATAAAGTTATAAAGAAGAGAAAGCAATAAGGAAAAATGCTGGGACAGGTGTCTTTCTTAGCGAATTTTAAAAATGATTTTCCACACCAATAGAAATAGAAGCAGTCACACATCCTATTCCATCTTCCCTTCCCATAGGGAAGTTATCTTTATGGCCTTCCCTATAAAACATCAAATAAATATTTACTCTAACATCAGCAGTTCTGCTGTGCAAAGTCACAGTACTGAAAAAAGGACCTCTGACAACTTCTACATCATCTGTTATCCAGGGAAATAGTCTATTTCTACACTGAAGTGCCTGTACCAAACCATCATATTATTTCCAAAATCATTCTGAACTAAACTATGGTCGGAGCAGCAGAGCAGGACTTACTTTCCAGGAGTGTGGAGTCTGGAGATGACCAGCCACGAGGGGAAGTCGGGTTTTCGGCAGGTCCGGCGCAGCTCCTCCAGAGCGCTATTTGTTTCAGCATCAGCTTGCTCCCTGTACTCATCTTCCGTAAGATACTTCACCACCAGCTCTTCTGATGGAAACCACTGCTTCAATCTCCTAAAACACATGGCATGTGATTACCGCCTAATTCAATCCTTAAGATTTACAAAAATACGTATCTTAGATAGTAACTGTAATAATACTTCTTAACTTCCTCTATATCATATCTATACTTTTTTATTGCTGTTATCATGACTGAGGTATAGTGAACATGTATTTTGGGCCTGATAGTACATTTCCCCATTTTCTGGACCATCATAAATAATGTCCTAAGGCATCTGAGAATCAATTTCTAATACAGATGTTAATTGTATTTTTCTTCCTCAGTGATTCCTAATCACACAGTCAGGCAATTAAAAGCCTGTTTTTTGTTTTTGTTTTTTTTTTATGCTAGGCCTGTTGATTTTCTTGGGTACTAACAGAAGCAAGCCTTTGAAATGTCCTTTTATGCAGACCCTCTAGAACATTGACCATTTACTCTCCAGACCAAGAACCTGGGAGGATTTGTGGGATATCACTTCCACCTAGTGGTGGTGATTCTGACTAATCCTAGAGAGAAAGAGCAAATATGGTACAAAATTTATAGTAATTCTTCCTTTATTACATGCCATGTGGCTCATGATTAGACTTTCTTTTTCCAATCAGGAAAACCCTAAATCTCATAAAATGTAGGAACCTAAAAATTTAGGAATCTAAGAATCTCCTAAAAATAGTAACAATAATAAGGTTTTTAAAACGTTTGTTTTATTTATGAATGAGTTTTTAAAAATATTTTGGGGTGGCTTTAAATTTAATCAGAGATTCCAAAATATAAATGAGCATCAGAATTATTAGGATATCATATTTATTTAATATATATTTAAATATATATATAGTTTTTTCCTGAGGTTTGTGACCAAAGAAATCTATTATATTTTAAAGATCTTATAGTTGATGAACTAGATTAAGGAACCAGTGACATAATTTCCTTCTCCTTTTCTGAATACCAATGAATGGTTTTCCTGCAGGAAAAACCCTGGATGCTGAGCCAGAAGACCTGGACACAGTCCTGGCTTTGAGGTTTATTCACTATATGAACTTGGGGAATTCCTTAACAGTTCAGAGTCTCACTTAGCTCATATGAAAAAATAAAAATGGAAGCAATAATATCTATGTCATCTACTTCTTAGGTCACTGTACAGGTCAAATGAGATATTTTGTGTAGTGTGCTTAGCACAGTAAGTGGCCTACAGTAAGTGTTCAATAAGGATAATCAAAATAAGTTACCATATATTATTAAAATATAAGTAAACAGCTCTTTTCAACTAGAAAGTACTATACAACATCAATTCCTGTTTCATTCCCTAGTTCTTTATATAGTTATTCACTATCAAAATTTTAAGTTGAGGAAGTTATAGTACATTTTGATTATTATAGAACACAGTAAGTGCACAAAAGAACCACTGTGCAGAATGCACTTTGCTCTTGGCAGGGAGTTGGATAGTTAAAGGGAAGGAAGACGGAACTCTATCCTGGGTTCCTCAGGCCACAAGCCTGGCAAAGGGCCAGGGACCTGAAAGATGTTGGGGGGCGGGGCAGCCTCACTGACAGAAGACCTCTGGTGTTCCTAGTCACTGTCTGCCTCGGGCAGATGGGGCAAAGAGAGACCCAGTCAGCATCAACCCTCCAACCCTGCCCTGCTGCCTTTCATCCCTGCCAACATCTTCTGTGTGGGCTCCCTGTTCTGTCACTGGTGCAATTTTAACCCGGTGATATTGCAACACACACAGTTAGCAGTTCCATAAACTACCAATCACCATAGTGTCCTTCCTCACAACCCATTTTACCTCTTGAACATTTATTCACTCCCTCTTCCAGCCTTGGGTCTCATGGTCCTAACCTAGGTACTTATCATCTCTTGCCTGGACCACTGTGATGTCTGATAACTGTTCTCCTGCCATAGGGACCTCCCCTTTATATCCACTTGCTGTGCCAGAAGACAGATGGGCCACATCCCACCAGCCAATGAGTATTTATGGTCTCTGGTGTGATTTCAATGTATTTTTAATTATTTTTATTTTTAAGTGCCAACATTTAAAAATCCTAAGATTTCACATTCTAATCCTAATTCCCATTTCCAGTTTTTTTAGAAAACCAGTAGATCTGGCAATGCAGGACCCATATTCCCACAGAAGAGAAATCAGCTCAAGCTGAGTGGTGACAGCCCCATTTTCAATGATGTTGCTTTGCAGAATTTCCCACAGTCCTCCTGGTCACCACTGCCTTACCCCTACTCAGCATCACTCACCATAGCTTCTGTCTCGGTCCTAAGCAACTAGTTTGATAACTGCTGTACAGGCAGCAGTCAGAGAGGACTAACTAAAATGTCTCATGTAAACCCCACTGTGTACAGGATTGTTCTAGATTGCTTAGCAATGGCCTGCCATGCATCTGGCCCATGCCTACCTTGCTTGCTGTACTAACAGCACTGCCTGCCTCCTGATGGTACCAAATAGGGCTTTCTCTCCATCAGGAAAGCCCTCCACATTTATTCATCTGGTTATTTTTATTCATTCTTTAAGATTCAGCCTAGTAATGTCTCCTCCAGGAAAGCTCTCCTGGCTTTCTCTATATACCCTTGGTCCCTGGGCAAGTTTCCATGTTAATACTTAAAAGAGATAGACATGTATGCCTATGCCTAGCAAGTATACCTCAAGGGTAAGAACCATCTCCATCTGTGCACCTGACATGAAAACAGCTGCTCAGACTCGATGACTGAGGAGAGACATAACAAAGCTGTGACGACAGAGGTTACTTCACCTTTCTTTTTATACTTCAGAGCGTGTAAGCCTTAACTTAAAACCTAAGAGAAAAGAAAGTCCTAAATACAAATAATACCTTTCAATCATTTATGATTCATTTCTGTTTCCTAACTCATAGCTCATATGCACAGCTGATACCACTAAAGCAGTCTTTGGATCTAATTAAAGAATATGTTGAATAAAAGAAGAAATTTTAGGTAACCCAGAGCCCAAGTACTTCTGCCACGGACTCTAGTGAATTCTGACTGAGCTCTAATTACCTGGTAATTGGTGGTACACCTCTGAATGATTAATGAAGACTATGCATAGAGATGGGATCACATGTTTGGGGCTGTCTTCCCCTCTATACCCAATCTTGCTCAGAAAGAAATCTCCAGATTAAATGTAATTATGAGATTAAATATGATGTGTGCAAAAACTCCCCCAAATAATAAAACTAGAGCTCAAAATGTCAAATTTGCTGTGGAAAAAAACTGATACATACCACCTCATATAACTGAATGCTCTCAGTGGGTAGTGCAGACTCCAGGAGGACATGAGGAGGATTATGGCTGCATAGGCAAACTGAGGCATGGCCACACCAGCATAGACCAGAATCAGAGAGAGGAGCCGCAATGTCCACATTAGAAGACTTCTGCTCCTGTCGTCTGAAAGGGGCCCATGCTTGTAACAGACAACAAAGCTGAAAAATCCAACTATCAAGACATAGCCTGGAAAAGTGGAAGAGGTAAACTAATATAAATTTAAATTTGAGACATTATGTGAAAAACCTGGCAAAGCCTTGACTTAAAGGTAAAAACTATTAGAGTATGTTAATTTTTATTTTCTTTTCCCAATGACATAAGGTTGAAAATGCACATAGGGCGTTATTCCTTCCATATGAGCTACTTCGCTGACTTTTGCAATAATTTGGGATGTACACTCATTATGATAATATATGTTTGTCTATATTTTAGTCCAGTGCACTGACTAGACAAATGTTATCATGATTGCTTTGGTCAGGAAGAAGTCACAGTTGTATGTCACCATTGGCTACAAATCCTATTTTTTATTTTTACTTTCTAGTCATAAGAGGAAAAGGTAATTTTACAGTGGAGGCAGTCACCCTCTGAATCTAATGTTCAGTCTCATCATTATGATGGTGAGACTATAAGCTATTCTGTGTCTCTGGGTATCATCCAAGGTGAAGTGCCCAGTGCCCAGCACCTCTTAGGTATTCTGCCTTAAGTGTTTAATTTGTATTTAACCAAGCCTTGAGATCTAATTTCCAGTTTACCGAAAACACGCAGAAGAGAAGAACATGTTAAATTCTACCATAAAAAAGTCATCAGATAAATCTAGAAGGTGGACATTCTATAGGACAAGCTTGGTCTCTTTAGCATATCACTATGATGAAAAAGGAATTGTTATGGATTAAAAGCAATTTACAGGACAAAACAGATGCTAAATGTGGTTCTGGACCATATCCTGGTTTATATAAGCCATCAAGAATGGGGAATGACCTGGGTAATAGATTATTTTATGTAATTATTTTTTAGATAATAATTAACTGATTATATGGGAAAGGCTCTTGTTTTTTAGAGATGAATAGCAAAGTATTTAGGGGCGCGTACCATGATATCTGTAATTTAAAAGTAGCACAAAAAGAAGAATGAGCTAAAAAGACAAAATTTTCAAGTAAAACAAAAAACTTAATTGCTTTTGAGGGAAGTGAACTTATGTGAGAAATCTGGTGCTAAAGGTTAGGAGAAAATTGATTCTTTCGTTGTCCATTACTTTCTTATTAAAATAAACAACAAAACCATTTATTTTATAACATAAGGAAAATAAATGGTTTCTTAACCTCTCTGTTTCTGAAAAGTCAAGTTTTCATTATTCATTTATATTTAGGATTTCTCACCTTTCCTACTGAATACTTAAGAGAAAGAAATAAGCAGCTGCTTTTCAGAGAAATGCTTATATTACAAGTTAGATGTGGTCAGAGCTTAACCACAATTCAGAAGCATGTGAATTCAAGAGACATTTTTTTTTTCTCTTTTGATCATTACTATAGAAAACTAAGAAATATGTCATAGGGAAATCATCTAAAATGAGATCTAAATGAACTGAAATCACCAACAATGGGAATAAGATAAACAAAATATTATTTTTAGTAGCACCTTTCCTCAGTTCATAATGAAAATTTAGACATTGGAGAGAAACGTCTATCAAAAGAAGGGCTCTAGTTGTACATCTCAGTTTTACCAATCACAGAGCGTATTGCTTTTCTATTTACCTACCTAATATATATGTCCTGTTTTCATACCACAGCCACTTCAGATCTTCCATCAACTGGTACACAACATAAACTGAAGCAAACCAACAACCAACCATTAGAGCCCAAAAGGTGCTATACTGTGTGTGGAAGAAAATAAATGACATATTTTTTGGTTCATTCACTCTCATAAAAATAAAAGCAAACAAATAAACCTTTTGTATCAGAAACTCCTAAATCAAACTGAATTGAAGTCAATTTTTAAGAAACTCCCTAGGGTCTTAAGACATGGTCCACAAAACAGCAGTAGCGGCATCACATGGAGCTTGCTGGAATGGCAGAGTTGTAGGCCCCACCGCAAACTGCTGAATCAGAACCCGCATTTGAACAAGATCTCCATGTGGTTTGCATGTACACTGAAGTTGTAGAAGCACTGTTACAAAGAATAAATGTATCTCAAAATAATGCTGCTGTTGCAAACTTTAATCAGTGTAACTGCAACACCACCATCATGAATTATATATTTATCCTCAACTAAGTTCAGTGTGTTATTTTACTGAAGGTATGGCTGGGCACAGTGGCTCATGCTTATAATTGCAGCACTTAGGGAGGCCAAGGCAGGTGGATCACTTGAGGTCAGGAGTTCAAGACAAGCCCAGGCAACACAGTGAAACCCTCTCTCTACAAAAAATATAAAACTTAGCTGGGCATGGTGGTGTGTGCCTGTATTCCCAGCTACTGGGCAGTCTGAGGCAGGAGGATCACTTGAACCCAGGAGGCTGAGGTTGCAGTGAGCTGAGATCATGCCACTAAACTCCAGGCTGGGCAACAGAGCAAGACCCTGTCTCGAACAAACAAACAAACAAACAAACAAACAAAAAGGTGTGTTGGGAACTAATAATAATAAAAAAATCCCCAGATGTAGCAGTGCTGTTATTCAAGGCCCCAGTGGTTCAGCATCATGAGATTCCCAGCTCAATAAATACACATTTTCACTCAATATAGAAATAGCTTTCTATCACTTAAGAAAAACACATTACCTAGAAAGTAAAAGGGTCTCAAAAAAAGTATCACCAAAACTTAATACTTAGCTAAGCCTACATATAGTAATAAATACAATCGGGAACTCCAGAAAAAGATACATTTTAAAGCCAGTTTACATAATGAAGAAACATAGTTTAAATTACAAACTATCATAATGTGGATTAATTTTGATTAATTTTTCATGTGTGTAAGATCATAATTTCCATTTTTTATTCATTTGCACCTAGTATGCATACCTTTGGAATGAATCTTTTCGTCAACAGCAAGACAAAGACTAATGTCATTAGAACACCTAGCACAGTTCCCGAGGAATAATAGAAAGTAGGGCTTCTGTCAAGATAAACAGATAAAAGCCATTTAAATACCAAACAGCACTTTCAGTATGAAAAACATGTTTAACTTGGCAACATTAGTCATAAATAATGCTAAGAACAAAAACTCAGATGGCAGCTCTCATTACATTACTTTCTCATTACTCTTAAAAAACAAAATGGATATTTGAAATTGATGGTAATATGGTAAGTTCCTTGCCACTAACTCAAAACCGAATGTCTGAGTTATTTTCCATATTCAGGATATGATCAGACAATGATTACTGAACACCTATCATGCAGCAGGCACTTTTCCAGGTTTTAGAAAGGAGAAAATTAAGGCACCAAGAAGTTAAAAAATCTTCCCTAAGTCAGCATCTTCTCACTGGAGGATTAGGGATTACGGCTCAGCTCCTCGGAGTCCAGGCTTTATTCTTCATGCTGTGTATGAATCATGTGGTTTATAAAGTTCATAGATGACATTAAACACACTTGATAACACTATAAGGAAAAGCTTCAAAATGAGCAATGTTAAGAACAGCTGAACAGTGTGGGGTACTAACCTAGAATCCACAAGCTAAGAAGCAAAATACTGAAAAAATATTTCTTTCTCATGAGAGAATTCCAAGAAACAAAACATCAGAATAATGGTTCACAGATGAGAATATGTCAGTAATAAATAAGAAAAAGATAATATGTTTATCTAAGAGTCAGATATTTGCTATATTCAGCCTTCCATATCAGGGCCATAAATCTAGGAGGCAGCTCTAATGTAATAGAGCAAGGTGTGTGGACCAGAAAACCAGGGAACAAATCTGCAGCCCTGATAAGAACTAGTAGTGTGATGAAGAATGTTGCTTTTCTCATTTGTAAAATGAGAACAATAATACAGGGCTTGCATAGTTATTATCAGGATCTAATAAAATATGTTAATACATAAAATGTGTGAAAGCACTTTGTAACATAAACATATCATGCTATACAAATAACTGTTACTGTTTTTAAAGTCCTTTCCAACACCATCTTCAGACCTACTGTCTGCAAAACCTAAAGCAAGACTACAAATGCACAATAGTGTGAAAATATTTAGCATGTGGTCAAAAACTTAACCTAAACCCCTTTTCATTCACAAAGTTGAAAATATAAAAAGGAATACTTACTGACTCAGGGTCTTTGCATAAAAGAAAAGAAAAACTCCTGCCACAAATACAAAGAAGAGTTTGAAATCCACAACTGGAGTAAAAAAGACACACAAACACATAACAAACATTTTTTATCAATGTAATGTTGGTAAAAGAAGATAAAAGTCAATTTATTGAAAAGTTACTACAGAAAAACTAAATTCAGAAAGTCAAGTATAATAAAATCAGACTTACTGTTTCGATTCACATGTATCATATAGTTAAATATCTTCCTCTCAGGCTCCACAAAGAAGCACACAGTCTCCCCATATGGATTGATGATCACGGTTATTTCGTTAGACTCCTTTGGTGTCCAAAAGTTATGAATCACACATTTGATAAAAGATAGTATGGTTTCTGGATATTGGCAATTATATTTTTCTGTGATATAAATAATTCTGAACAGGCCTGGGCTGGTAACTTTCACCTATAAAATAAGAACAAACAAATCCATAAATAGAATAACTTGTCCTTTTGTTGTTTTGGAGACAGGGTCTCTCTGTTGCCCAGAATGAAGTGCAGTGGCAGGATCCCTGTTCACTGCAACCTGCGCCTCCAGGGCTCAGGTGACCCTCCTACCTCAGCCTCCCAAGTAGCTGGGACCACAGGCACATGCCACCCAACCAGCTAATTTTTGTGTTTTTGGAGAGATAGGGTTTTGCCATGTTGCCCAGGCTAGTCTCGAACTCCTGGGCTCATGCTATTTGCCTGCTTCAGCCTCCCAAAGTGCTGGAATTACAGATGTGAGCCACTGCATCTGGCCAAAACTTCTTATAGGCTTCTTAAAAACATGAGCAAAGGAGTAAAGAGAACCCAAGGTTAGCTGAGTAAAGAATGCTCAAATGCACAGGGTAGTGTTCTATGTTCTGATCCCAGAGGTGGACTCAAGAGATCTGTATTTAATCCAAACACACACTGAACCATAAACATTATTGAAAGTGAATGCTTCTCCCGGTAAGCTGCGGTTAATTTAAATCCCTCTTCTAGCAAGTTATTGTGGCCAAGAGACATTAAAAAGGATGAGAAGAAAATATAGGCATACTCATTTCATCGTTTTACTTCATTGTGCTTTGCAGATACTGCATTTCTTACAAATGGAAGGTATGTGGCAACCCTGTGTCAAGCAAGTCTACTGGGACCATTGTTTCAACAGCATGTGCTTACTTCATGTCTTTGTGTCAGCATTTTTTAGCAATAAAGTATTTCTTAAATTAAGGTATGTAGGTTGTTTTTTTTTTAAATATAATGCTACTGCACCCTTAATAGACTAACAGTATAGTATAAATACAACTTTTATAGGTATTGGGAAACCAAAAAATTTGTGTGACTTGCTTTATGGGGATATTTGTTTTATTGCAGTGATCTGGAACCAAACCCACAATCACATTATCTCTGAAGTATATTTGTAATAGGTGGCAAACTATGTGAGTAGGCATAGTTTGAAAATAGGGTTTAGATTGACACCATTTTCTACTGTGATTAAGGAAAAGCATTTCATTTTTCTGGATCAGGTGAGCATCTGTAATTCAGGCTTCTCTCACCATGCCTACTGAAGGACCAGATCCCAACCTCGGGTCCTATTCACATCATTCAACAAAGCACTACCTACAAGCCAATGTTGACAACCCAGTGGTCATTAAATGACAATTTCACTGCTGCCTTTGTCTGTCCTTCTCTTTATTCCTCTTCTTTGTCTAAGAGTAGGGCAAACCTGAAAAGGGAAGAGCACTAGCTCTGAATCCCAGGCTATCAGACATCACCCACTATCTATCTACAACTCCCACATTTCTCTTTGACTTTGGCTTCTGGCTCCTGGCTCAAGTTGCTTTCTCTTCAATACTACTTCCTGCCATTCTTCTTGGGGATTTCAGTTTATATAATATACACACCAATCCTTCCAGTATCCTGGCCTCTCAGTTCCTGGGACTCCTTTCCTCTTATGCTCTTGTCCTCCCTACTCAGCTAATCACTTCCATGGCCATCCCCCGGACCTTGTCAGTACCAGATTGCAGCCCCTCCATACATTGTGTTTCATGCATCTCACTGTGTGACCACCATCTCCTATCTTTCCAGTATGCCCATCTAGTGCCCCAACCTCCCTAAGCAGCTGAACATCCTTCTCCTGCTCCTTACCCTCTTGATATCCTCAGTCTCTTTTTAGACAGCTAAATCCCATGATCAACTACTATACACTATTCCCTGGCACATACCCTTGACTCCTCTGCATCCCACTTGCTTTGTCATGCTCACTTGCAAAATCCAACTCTCCACCATTCTACTCCTGCATTTGCATCACCAGTGTGCTGGAGAAATGCACACCAGTCTCACTTCAAATCCATGACTGTGAACTTGGAGAGGGACATGAAAGCTGCAGTCATTCATACCACACACTAGTATTCATTCGTTCTTCTATCCTCTGCAACAAAGGATTTCACAACTTCTTCCTCAATACTCCAACACCTCCTCCCCATCCTCTTCTCAGCTGTTGATCCTTCCTACTTCACTGAAAATGGAAGAAATCAGAAGTGAATGTCCACCAGCTCCTATGTGCAAAGGCACCTACCTGTCAGCACCTGCAGGCACATGCTCTGCTTCCTGCCTGTGGGGAGGAAATTTCTTCCACAGAGGAAATTTACAGGCTCCATAAAGGCAAGTCCCAACTTGGGCACTGGATCCTGTCCACATTTGCCTACTTAAGGACATCCCAGTAGTACTTCTTCCCTCTCTATGAGATCATTTCTATCAGCATACAACATTAAAAAAAGAAGAAACAACCTTCTATGGACTCCACTTTTCCCTCCAGCTACCACCCATTTCTTTGCTTCTTGTTGCAATAAAATTCCTTTAAAAAGCTGCCCATGCCTTTAGTCTCTAGTTCCTCTCTTTCCATTCTCCATTTAACTTCAATCAGGCTTTCATGTCCAAAAGGCTGTCCTGACAAAGTCACTGGTGCTTCCATGTTGCTAACCCAAATGCCCAATTAATTCTCAGTCATCTTATTTGACCTATCAACAGTATTTGGCACTGCTGATTATTCCCTTCTCCTCGTTACACGTCTCCCCAGGGCTTCCAGGACATCTCCTTCTTCACTGTTGCTTCTTTTGTCTCTCTGCTGGCTCCTTCCTTCTGCCTGAACTCTTAATATAAGACTAACCCAGGCTTAGCCATTGGTCGTCTTCTCTTCTCCATCTAAACTCACTCAGTTTCATGGCTTTATAAAATGGTATAATAAAATCAGACTTACTGTTTCGATTCACATGTATCATATAGTTAAATATCTTCCTCTCAGGCTCCACAGAGAAGCACACAGCATTACATCTATGTAAATATGCACAGCTAATTACTTTTGCAAAAAAAAAGACACAGGAAAGATATACCAGAAACTACTCAAACTGATTGCCTACAAGGGTTGGATAGGAATTAATAGAGGGAGGCGAGAAAGTGACACCTCTCTGAAAATACCTTTGTGTAGAGTTTTAACTTTCAAGCCATATTAATATTGTAGATACTCAGAAATAATGATATTAACACAGACATAAAGATGGAAACAACAGACACTGGGGACGTCAAAAGGTGGTTGGGAGGGAGAGGCGCAAGGCTCAAAAATCGATCAACTGGGTACTATGGTCATTATTTGGGGGATGGGTTTAGTAGAGCCCAAACCCCAGCATTATGCAATATATCCATGTGACAAACCTGCACGTGTACCTCCAAATCTAAAAAAATTAAAAATCAGAAAGATTTTTTTTAATTAAAAATAAAATGCCATTTAAAAAACCCACTATGATCTTGTCTGAGAATACAAAGATAAACAAAATTTGTAAACCAAAAATAAAATTCCAACATCCTCCACTCTGTCAACCATCTGAATCGAACCTTCTTCTCGACCAGGGCACTCCAAAGTTAACGTGAAAAATTGGTTCAGGCTATGCCAGGAAGCAGGGGTTGGACATGCCTCGTTATACTCTCCTCCCTTTTGGAATTTAGAAAAAGCCAACCAGCATTTAATATCAATACAGACCTTAGGTCTGATAAGAAGCATTTGCAATCTATTCTCTCTGAAGCCTGCTACCTACAGACTTCATCTCTATGATAAAACTTTGGTCTCCACAATTACGTATCATAACCCAGACATTCCTTTCTATTGATAACTCTTTCAACCAACTGCCAATCAGAAAATTTTAAAATCTACCTATAACCTGGAACACTGCACCCCTCCCTGCTTCAAGTTGTCCTGCTTTTCTGGGCCTAAATAATCTATACCTTAAATATATTTGATTGATGTCTCATGTCTCCCTAAAATGTATAAAACTAAGCTGTGCCCTGATCACCTTAGGCACATGTTCTCAGAATCTGCAGGCTGTGCCACAGGCCATTGGTCACTCATATTTGGCTCAGAATAAATCTCTTCAAATATTTTATACAGTGATGTTTTGTCAACAAACTAAAACAAATATAAAATAAAAATGATAATCAAATTGACCAGGATGGAGGAACACCCTGAAATGGAAACAAATAAAAACAAACTATATTTTGAATGAATAATGTAACCATACTGAATTCACCCCCATACTGATAGTAGATGAGGGTGAATTAACCTAAAATACACAACCTCAGAAAAAATTTTTTTTAAAAACACTATAAATAAATATTGAACTCCTGTTACTAGGTTTGTTTTTGGTAATGTTATGACTCAGCAATCCTGAAACCACTTTTAGTGTATTCTGGGATTAGGCAAATAAATAAACATATTTGAGGATAATGGGAGCCAGGTTTCTCATTATCAGAGAAGGGAGTTACAAATATGAAAATTGGAAAACAAGAATGAACCCTGTCATACTGGAGACCTCAGAACTCACAGTTTCTAGTAGGTAGATATAGATGTATGTGCAGGTGTATGGGTGTGTACACACATGACGATATGCCAGTAGCAATGAATACACCTAATGTTGACTGTTCCTTGGAAAAAATGTATGATTCCAGAGCTGAGTCTAGAAAATTATACAACAAGCCTAGAATATGTTGTTTGCTAGAAAGTAAAGTAGTGCTCAAAAATGCAAGGCACATGTTAGAAGGACATAGGAGCTAGTTTGAAGGGGCTCCATCTGACTGGCCAAGTCTAGGACAATTTGAGTATCAAAATAAATAATGAGAGTAATGGATTGTAGTCTCCTGAATTAACTGGCAATTTGTGAGACCATATGGATATAAATAAATAAATGGAAGGAGGAAAAACTCTTCCTTATAGTATAATGCCAATGAATGTAAATGGAATAATGGTGCTGGGCGTGGTGGCTCACACCTGTAATCCCAGCACTTTGGGAGGCTGAGGCAGGCAGATTGCTTTGAGTCCAGGAGTTCAGTAGACTCATGGGCAACATGGCAAAAACACATCTCTACTAAAAATACCAATAAAAAAAAAACCCAAAATAGACAGTTGTGGTGGTGCACACCTGTAGTCCCAGCTACTTGAAAGCCTGAGATAGGAGAATCACCTGAGCTGGAGAGGTTGAGGCTGCAGTGAACCAAGATCACACCACTGCACTTAAGCCTAAATAACTGGAGCAAGTCCCAGTCTCAAAAAAAAAAAAAAAAAAAAAAGATGATATAGAACATCAACATGATTATTGATTCAGTAAAGCATCATCAATGAATGATAAACTAAGAGATGAAAGTTTCATGAGGAAGAGTTTATCTACAAAGTCTCAAATTATCACCTCAAAACATTCATTAAAGGGAAGGAAATAGTAATTTTAGTGGAAGAACCTGACAGACACTACCTTAAGCAAGTGATCAAAGTGGTGCATATTATCAGCAATGGTACCAATCAACATCAAATGCTTCCTGATACAATGTTCCGGCTATTCTCTCAGCCTTCCCCCAGGTACCTTCTTGAGTAACTCACTCCACTGAAATCTTTCTCAAATGTTACCTTCTCAACAAGAATTACCCTGACCAACTTGCTACCACTTCTCTCATCCCACTGATCTTACTCTACATTTTCTTTTTTCATAGTGCTTACTAGTTTTACCATTTTCATCTCTGTTATATTTATTGTTTACTATTCCCCACCTGGGATAATGTAAATATCCACAATGGCAGGGATCTATTTTGTTCACTGATGCATCCTAGAAGCCTAGAAATAGTTCTTGGCACTTAATAGGTGCTCAATAAATATCTGCTAACTGCTGAATGAAGGAAAGTACTAGGCAACTGAGAGCAACTGCTATCTTGGCCATATTTGGAATCAGTGGTTATTCCAGAATTCCTATTTGGAGGCTTTGGATAACAATTTTGGGAGGCCGGGCGCGGTGGCTCAAGCCTGTAATCCCAGCACTTTGGGAGGCTGAGGCGGGTGGATCACGAGGTCAAGAGATCGAGACCATCCTGGTCAACATTGTGAAACCCCATCTCTACTAATACAAAAAAATTAGCTGGGCATGGTGGCGCGTGCCTGTAATCCCAGCTACTCAGGAAGCTGAGGTAGGAGAATCGCCTGAACCCAGGAGGCGGAGGTTGCAGTGAGCCGAGATTGTGCCATTGCACTCCGGCCTGGGTAACAAGAGTGAAACTCCGTCTCAAAAAAAAAAAAAAAATTTTGGAAAGTAGGAGGAACATGCTGTCTTGAGATGTGCCTGAACTGCAGGCATGCTGCATACATTTAGATAGTATATTCATTGGGAGTGGCTTGGGAGGGGCTGAGGGACAGTATGAAGGAGTTAATGTCCTCTCTCACACTGCCCACTGCGTCTGATCCTCAAGTCAGCTTTCATACTGATACACAGATCTGTATCATGCCAAAAATAGTTTCTATTCCTGAAATGGTACATTTCCTGTCCCTAGGACATGGTAATTCTCTGTCCCTAATACATGATTTAAAAGTAGGCCCTTACCTCCATAGTTGACCATATGTATTTCCACTCCACATGGGAATTTTGATTGTAGCAGTAACAGTCTGACTCAGAAGTTCTAATTAAATCTTTTTCCTTCAAAGCTTTACACCTTTGAACTGAGAGATGGAAAAGGGAATACATTTTCTAAATCTTTAATTGCCCAGAATCTTTAAAAAAAAAAAAAAAATTCACAGGGAGGTAACAGTAGTAGTTTTAACATTCTATGGCCAATAAATTCTCCTACATGATAATTATAGTCCTTCAGTATTTCCAACCAAAGAGGAGACAGACAGAAAATACTATAGCCCAAGTGTCAATACTTATGACATTGGAGGGCACTAAGAGCACAGAGAACAGGTACCCCTTCAATTCTGAAGCAGAAAGCGAGAATTATGGGCATCTCCCCAGAAAAGACAAAAACATGAGTAAAGGGCTGAAGGGTGAGGTAGAGGCAATGAGACAAAAATTAGGAGGTGGGAGTGGGGGTGGGCAGAACCAGCAAGTATGTACAGAATCATGAAGATGAGGTAAATCATAGAATTAATTCAGTTTACAGATACTGGATTGTTATTTGGTGAGGGAGCATAGATGGACAGTATGTGAACACCTGTATCTGGAGTGGAAAACCATGGATACTACTATACCATATGGACTTCATCTTGAAAGCAAAGCATTGAAGGATTTTAGGTAAGTATCAGTCTCAGCAAGAAACTATTGACACTAAAATGGATTTAACTGTAAATAGTTCAGTAAAAATATGGACAGGGTTAAGGCACTAACAATAAGGTACTATGAAGTTCCCAGGCACTAACAACAGCAGGAAGCTTTTAGCAGCCCGAGTCCCAAGATGGCAAGTGGAGGATCCCATGTTACTGGAGTCACTGAAACTGGGAGGACTGTAGTCTAAAGGAATGCAGCCACTGCCAGGACTCTTGTGGAATGGCAGGGTGAAGGTATGGGTACCACAACCTGTCTCTCCCACTGTCCCTTCAATGCCCTGAATCAGCCAAACTCAACAGGAAGACAGAGGGCAAAGAAGCCCATATAATGCAGTCCATAGAGGTTAGCTTCCAGACACTAAGCGGGGAAGAGAAGGGCTGAGAATAGATCTACAGCAACAAACAGGGAATACCAGCTCAGTAAGGAAGTGACAGAAACACATCTGTATTTTGGAAAGAACATTCTGTAAGTAATGTGGAATACTGAAGAAGACTGAAAGCAGAAGGAAAAAAGCCCACTGAAGCAATCTAAGCAAGACATGGACTAAGAAACAGATTAGGAAGTGAAATCAACAGGTTTTGCAGATTCATTTTATCAAGGAAAACAAGAATATGATGTGAAGGTTTCTGGTCAGTGGAGAGATAGTGAGGTCCTTTACTCAGATAAGAAATATTAGAGAAGAAATAAGTCTGTACAGGGAAGTGGGAATGAGTTCAATTTTGGATATACTGAGTTTTCACTGGTGGGATTATGTGAAGATGATCTTCACAACTCCAGCAAGGAGAAATTTGGCTGGAGACAGATACAGATACCTAAATATATATGTATGTCACATATAATACAACTCAACATAACTGAGAGAAGAGAGATATATATGAACCCTCAGTATTACAGAGGGTTAATGTAAATGCCACAAGAAAACCAGAAAGTAATGATGGTCACTATCTTTTGTGGTCGTTGCTGTATTTGGATTTGAAATGAAGTGGAATGAAAGTCCCAAGTTCTTCTGGATTCAAGATAGAGTGTCACCCCCACATCTGTCCAACAGGAAACAGGAACAAGGAACACTTATGGGTACACACAGAAATGGACTTTACACGCAACCCCTGACTCCTTTAAGGAAAGAGTGGTCAGTTGTTTCTCCTGAAAATCCTGAAATGAAGCTAGAACAACTTGCTACACCAAAGTTGGGGAAGAACTGAGTAACCAGTAACAGCTAGTAAACAATTACATCCATGTAGGGAACAACACTGAATATGCTCAGACAAGTCCCTGGTCCTGGCCTGAAACATCCTTAGCATTAAGTTGGAGAAAAGTGAAGACAGACTTGGGGAAAGGATCCTGGGAATGCTCACCATCTCCCAAAACACAGCTCCATAAAAGGGAGGGTTCTCCAGTCACTACACAAAGCAGCAAAGTTACACAAGGACCCAGTGTGTTCAACTGTGACAGTCAAATCATTCATTTTTACTTTTCACATTATGATGAAATGCATATGTTTCTAAGTATATCAAGAAATTTACAGAGTTTGAGAGTTCAAGATACAAATACAAGAAGCCAGGTTAAAAGTGAGGAAAAAGCACAAGAAGGAACCTCCAGAGCAAGGGTCCCCAACCCTGGGGCCGAGGACTAATATCAGTCCATGGTCTGTTAGGAACTGGGCTGCAAGAGGTGAGCAGTGGGTGTGGTGGGCGAGCATTACCACCTGAGCTCTGCTTCTTGTCACATCAGCAGTGGCAATAGATTCTCACAGGAGCGTGAACCCTACTGTGAACTGCACATGCGAGGGATCTAGGTTGCATGCTTATTATGAGAATCTAACTAATGCATGATGATCTGAGGTGGAAGAGTTTCATCCCTAAACCATCCCCCATCCCATTCCTGTCCTGTGGAAAAGTTTTCTCCCATGAAACCGGTCCCTGTTGCCAAAAAGGTTGGAGATGGCTCCTCTAGGGGCTCTCTGTTAAATACAGGATACCAAAAATGCAAAATGTGCTCCTGCATGGTGTGTCCATGCACTAGAGCCAAAAGGAGAATTCACAACCAAGGCTATGAACACACAAAGCAACCAATGCTGAAACACATTTTTGGCATATCTGAGATGCAAATGACTTCTGGCCAAGGGCAGCACACGGGGAAGTGCAGTCCCAGGGATATCAAAGGGCTGGCAGCTCCTGTAGAAAAGACGAATGTCAAGGAATGTAGTGTATAACTTGGAAGATTCTGAGCAACTGCAATGAGAAGACATGAGAACACGTTAAATGCTCCTATTTAGTGAGCAGCAGAGGTGAGGGATCAGGTCTCTGGATTCACCTTACCATGTTTTGCCTTTGCACAGCCTTTTGGGGGGGTCTCTGAACACGGTTAGAGTTGAGAACTTTATACTGGGAGTCCTCAAATAAAAGAGAGGGATTCTTACCCATTGTTGTAAAGGGAGTTCATTCCAGCAGAACAGGTCAACAGCATGAAGACTCGGGTACACAGACCCAACAGCCCAAACTATGATAAGAATGTTTACTTCCAGACATACCTTTCTTCACCACCCATGTGCTCAATGCTAGAGGGGCTTTTCTTGTGGATGCCTCCAAGGGACCCTCCCTGCAATCTTCTCCTTGTGAGTGGTGCTACTTCAGGGGCTAAATCAACTCCCATAGAATAGTTCCCTTTTGTTAATGGTCTGAGGAAACAGCTTTTTGGTGAGGCCTGAGCTTTGCAATCAAATGCTCTCTTCGAATAAGTTTCTTTCCACTTGGTCCTAAGACTGTCTCCTAAATCATTAGAAATCTAGAGCTCTTAAGAACAAGATGATGCAATTTAAGTATAGTGTACACTGCAGTTTCAACATAGGAGTAAATGCTTCTCTGTTACCCAAGCCACATTCCTCTTGCACTAGGATGATTGTAATAGCCTTCTACCTAGCTGGTCTCACTGCTTCCAGATTTGCCCCCTACCACCACATTTACCCCTACAACCTACTCTTCAATTAGCAAACAGATCTTTTAAAAACATGAATTGGGGCCAGGCACGGTGGTTCACGCCTGTAATCCCAGCACTTTGGAAGGTGGGCAGATCACCTGAGGTTAGGAGTTCGAGACCAGCCTGGCCAACATGGTGAAACCCTGTCTCTACTAAAAATATAAAAATTAGCCAGGCGTGGTGGCACATGCCTGTAATCTCAGCTACTCAGGAGGCTGAGGCAGGAGAATCAGTTGAACCTGGGAGGTGAGGTTGCAGTGAACCGAGATCACGCCACTGCACTCCAGCCTGGGCGACAGAGTGAGACTCTGTCTCATAAAACAAAAACATGAATCAGAACATATCATTTACCTGCTTAAAACCCTCCAGGTCCAGGCATGATGGCTCACACCTATAATCCCAGCACTTTGAGAGGCCAAGCGAGTAGATCATGAGGTCAGGAGATCGAGACCATCCCGGCTAACAAGGTGAAACCCTGTCTCTACTAAAAATCCAAAAAATTAGCCAGGTGTGGTGGCACACACCTGTAGTCCCAGCTACTTGGGAGGCTGAGGCAGGAGAATCGCTTGAACTTGGGAGGCGGAGGTTTCGATGGGCCAAGACTGCACCACTGCACTCTAGCATGGGTGACAGAGTCAGACTCCAACTCAAAAAAAAAAACCAAACCCTCCAATGGCTTCCCTTTACTCCATTAATAAAATCCCCCTCCCTTCCAAGGACCTGAGTGCCTCTATGACCTTCTCTCCTCCACTTTCCTCCCAGCCCAGCTGCCGCAGTCACACCTAGCCCTCCTGTCCTCAAGATGCCAGCCCACCCTACCGCAAGTTTCCTCAGTCTGCAACCTTCTTCTGCCAGATCTTGGCAGAGCTCATGCCTTCCAATAATTGATGTACTCTATCAAACGCTGCCTTCTCAGAACGGCCTTCTTTGATCCCACTATCTAAACAAACACACTCCAACCACTTCCACCTGCTTTATTCTTTCTTCATATTACATATGTATTTATTAGCTTATACTCTGTCTTTCCATGAAATAAGGGACATTGCATGTTTATTACTGTAACCCTAGCACTTAAATATTTGTCTTTTGTGTGTAGCTTATGATTCAAGAGGCCTAGAGGGTTATTTGGGCATGTGTGGCCCACCAGTGGAAGTCCAGCCAATCTTTGTAAGAGCCTGGCCAGAGCTAGTTAGCACCATAAAAGGAGGTGCACTCTGACCTTCCCTTGAAACCACCTGACATAGCAGGGTGCCCTTGCCAGCCTGTGCCACTGCCATCCCCTCTACAGAACCCATAAAGCATGAGGGTCAGTCTGGAACCCACAGGCTGCAATTCCCCCTTATCCTACACCATGGTCAACATATCCATAGCTAGAGGGTTGAGTGCTACAACCCTTAACATCCCCTGGGCTGGGGACCATCTTCTTGCCCCTCACTGAATAAAGGAGGGCAGAAAGAAGAGGTGGCATTAAGCTTGTTTTTATTTGGCTCATATATGATACCTTACTGTATTCTGTGTAAGGGATCTGCCAGTTAGAGGAAAACTTGTTCTGCATTTTCCCTCAGTCTTCAACCAGATTAAGAATAGCATGGAAGAAAGGAAGTTGTCCTGACTATTCATACCTACAGACACACTAGTAAAAGCATGTTGCAAACAGTGTGTTCCCTCGAATTCCCCAGAGTGGCCTCTGGCTTTTGAGGTGAAGCTGATGTGGAATGTACATAATCCATGAGATTACGCAGACAAAGTTTCAGTGCTTCATGGTGTCCTCTGGCTGCCCTTCTTTCTTATTACCTCTCTTCCGAGGTGAATAAGTTTCAATCAACCCACGCAGGCATTCCTAAATAAGGGACAGGAAATTCAGCCACAAGAAGCCGCAAGCTTAGCTTCAAGCCAGTTCAGTAAGCCATAGGCCAATTGGACTAGGCAAAAGACAGTGATTGTCACAAGACTGTTGTCACAGCTGGCCCACGGCCTTCCTAAAGAGAACAGATCTTCCAACTTTAGATTGATTATAAAGGCTATATATTTCTTAGGTCTCTCTTCCCTTTAGCAATCTTATTCTAGAGACATTTCACTGTTCAGTTTCAATCTCCTTATCCAACTGAGCATGGGAAATAGGAAATGGAGCCAGTCTGACTCCTTATTTGAACTCGATCACTGATTACGCCCTGACACTGAATGCTATGAAGCTGCCTACATCTCTGTGGGTTTCACTTATTCATGAGGCCTCAGTTACTGCTGGTTAATTCTAATCGGATAGAACCTCTTGGTAGCAAATGCAGGCAAACTCAAACATATCAAAACAACAGGCCGGTGCTGTGGCTCATGCCTGTAATCCCTACACTTTGGGAGGCCAAGGCAGGAGGATCACTTGAGGCCAGGAATTTGAGACCAGCCTGAGCTGGTCAAATTCACCTGAGACACGGTGAAACCCTGTCTCTACCAAAAATACAAAAATTAGCCAGTCTCATAATCCAGTCTCAAAAATAAATAAAAAAAAATTTAAAAATTAGAACAACAACAATAATACCCTTACAATGCAATCCAGGAAATGAAACAGAGTTTCTAGGAATTTATTTAAAAAACTAACAAACAATAATCATTCATTTGGTCAAAAAGGAACAATACCTGCCTAAGGAAAGCTACTGCTAGTTGAGGCTGAAGCATTTAATATGTCCCCCCTGGAAGGTGCTCCATAACCTAGGTAGTCACCTCCTCAAGCCTGAATCAGATTGGGAGAATGATCTGGAATTGTAGACTATCCCAGGCCTGCATCTCCCAAGGACTGAGGAGTATCTGTGGGATCAACCCTGAATGCCATCCTTACTATGGAAAGACAGGTTTCTAAGCCTGGCAGGGTATAATTGTTCTTAACTTCTTGCCATCATCAGCAGGCTCCCTTATCCTTTCAATTAACCTGACTTCTAGAGAACAGTATATTTCTGGATAGTTGTGCTCAAACCACTAAAACGCTACAGGAGGCATTAATTATTTACATTACCAAATGGTTCAGAAAGCCAGGGTTCCCTTAATCAATGAGACAGATTCCTTAGATCACTTTAAATACCAGTTGATTTATAAATATTCAATTAATCTAATTTTAGAACTACATATCTAGAATAAAAAGGGGACAGCTGTATGTCACCTACTTTAATTATAAGTTCAATTATTTCCTTTGTAGTACTTTTGTCATTAGTGTTCCTAAATGTAAGTATATATTTCAGTTAAAGAGTTGAGTCATATACACAGTTAAAAAAAAAAGAATCCTCAGTCAAAACATCAGAAAAGGGCAGGTAGTGCTTAAACCTACTTACAGAATATGCTAAAAATAAAACGCACATACACCTCAAATCTTAGCAGAACCTAACTCCCAACATAAAAATATTTCACCAATGTTCCTCCTGAAAACTGACGTGGCCCCCTCATATGGGGAAAAAAAACTATCTTCAGATGATGAAACTGGAATGGAATCATAATATAAATACTTATTATATTATATGACAAACGTCTCCATTTGCCCTATAACTGCTTTTCTTTGGGCACAAGGAAGGGGAGTGAGAAGAGCAGGAAACACAAAAAGCAAAAAATCAACAAGTTTTAACTTGTGAGAAGTCAAATGGAGCCAGGATTTTTCTTAGTATTTGTTTTTTGTAAATTCACCTTTTCAAAGGAGTTAACATGAGGCACCAAAGTGATAAACATAACTGTTCTCTTAACCTCAGTTTTTTTTTAACCTGAATATTAATCTTTTTATTTCTTCAAGAATGTGAGAATGAAACTGGAATTAGTACATACTAATGCACACTCAAGTCTTTAACTTCAAGCCCAGATCTTTCTTCACAGATGAATTTGAAAGCTGTGGTTTCAAATGGACTGCTACCATAGTTCAAGCCTGGGAAACCACTGCCAGGGCCTGAACTTCATCTCAGGACAGCACATGGTTTTTAGAGATCTCACTAACTGGCTGCAAATTATGGGAAACTCCTGGCTTGACATTTCTCTTCCTCTCAGTCAGACAACTACCTACTCCCCCTGTGTCAACTGTCTCCGACTTTTCTCCAAATAGAGTGACAGAAAGCTGGCGTTGGTCTGAATGTTCTTCATTCCATTGAAGGGTGTGTTATTCAAGACAACATTTTAGAACAGAAAGGCACCTTAAGTATCACCTAATCCAAGCCTCTAGCTTAAAGAAGTACCAGCTGTTTCCTCTCAGGGTCCTCATGAAACCAGACTTTTAAAGAGAAGCAATAGTTCTTAGGCCTTGTCTAATCCAGAGCTTCCAACACAGTGTCACTGGCAAACTACAGGATGCTGGGCGCTTCAGTCCCTATTGGAAAGGCTATTGGAATGGCAGGCATCCCTGTAAGGCTACAGAAGTTGCCTTTCTTCTTAGCTGTGGACTAATTTTAATCAACTCAGTGGGCATCCTGCATGTCTCAGACAGAACAGAAGCTCCAATAAGCATTTATGTGTGCCTTTGATTAACAAAACAGAGAAACAGGCTGTTACTATTATACTAAATGCGGTAACATAAAAATTTTAAAAACACCAGGTTCATTGAGGTGAGGAAAATGTTGGAAACTCTTCGGTAAAAACATCTTAATTTTACTCATGAGAAAACTTTGGTCCATAACGACTCTGTGCCTGGACCAAGGTTATACCACAGTTGTGGCTGAAGGTAATGACTGGGTGCTGGTCTAAGGCTACTTCTAATTTTCTCCCTGCTGCCATGCCCAGAAACCTTCCTGCTTAGACAGATTTGTGTTTTATTTTTTCACCAGCACATAATTGTATTTCTTACTACCAAGGCTTTGTTCTCTCATCTATAAAATGGGAATAAAATGGTACCTTCCCCCATAGGGCTTCCATGGGTATTAAATATGATCAATACTGCACTTAAAGCACTTATAACACTGCCTAGCACATAATGAACACTCAACAAATGTCTGTTCAATGAAAACCGGTATCCAACAGTTCCCCAACATGTAACTCACTACAAGATTCCCTCAGTTGGTAGCTGTGGCAGAATCTGGTAATGACCTCATCAACATCCAGTCTCTCATTCATCCTTAGATAAAAAACCGCGGTGCAACTGGAGGGAGGGCCACACTCAACTAAAAGAATACACCTGGCAGCCTCCCTTGCAACCAGGGTGGCCAAAGAAGTGAAGGGAAGTTGGTAGAGAGTGCATCCAGGAAATCTCTTAAAAGATTTTATGAGAAAAAAAAGAAAAAACTGTGAAGCTCATGGTAAATTAGCAGCAGATCTGGAGTTGGAACTCCAGGTTTCTGACCTCCCCAGGTGTCCTTCCAGATCTTTCCCCAGTGTGCCAGGATCCTGAGCCCACTCCGTGGCGAGCCCCCAACGCTAGAAGCGGCTACCAGTTCCTGCTTCCTGTGCGCCAGGCATTGTGCACACAAACATCACAGAACCTTGTGAGGCCTCATTATCGGCGGCTCACGTGGGACCCGTTATGTTACTCGCTCAGGGTCAACAGCCAGTCAAGGGCAGGAGAATTTCGTCGGATTCTGAAGTTGAAGCTCTTACCTTCTCTACTCTTGAAACCAAAGGAATACTAGATAGTGAAATAACAAGGATTTCAACATGCATTGATGTACTGTACAAAAGGCCGTGTGCTGACAGTCTGGAGACTAGGGTCAGCTGTGCTCGTGACAAGTTGTATGATCCTGGGCAAAGCAAAACCTCTCTGAGCGGCTGCTTCTGTAAAACGAGCGAA
The DNA here is from genome assembly GCF_030222135.1 of Aotus nancymaae. Classification (NCBI taxonomy): domain Eukaryota; kingdom Metazoa; phylum Chordata; class Mammalia; order Primates; family Aotidae; genus Aotus; species Aotus nancymaae. The sequence goes on along the minus strand of NW_026988419.1, from coordinate 42,628,656 downwards.
TTGGGCGACTGGATTGCGCGGCTGCTTCTAGTCCTAAAATACAAAATGTCCAACTGCCAGGAGAGAGACCAAAGAAGTCCAAGAAGGCAGGAAGGGCGGGCGGGGCCTGCCCGGGTGTGGGTCGCGTCCGCGAGGTGACCCCGAAGCGAGAAAAGAGAGCACCCCCCGGCTCCCGGGGCCTCGCAGCGCCGCCCGGACCAGAGACCGCGGCCGCGAAGCCGGGGAGCGAGCACGCGCGCGCGCCGCCGCCGCCGGGGCCGGGTTACCTGACAACGCCGCCGCCGTCGCCGCCTCCCCGCGCACGGGCAGTGTGGCCAGGGGCGGCAGCCAGAGCAGCAGCCACCACCGCCCCTGGCGCGACCGCATTTCGTTAGGGGTCAGCTCCGGGGGACCGAGCCCTAAGGGGCCGATTCGGCCTTAAGGAGCGGAAGTGGCGCGGAGACTCAGAGAAGGCGGAGGGCGCGGTGAGGCCTGAACGCGGGAAAGGCGGAGACCCCGCCTCCCCGGGGCGGAGGGAGAGTATGGCCAGTTGTTCCGGCCGCCGCCCGCAGCCTCGGCGCTCAGCTTGCCCAGGCCGGAGGGGATTTCGGTGGCGCGATCTCGGTGGCACGCTCCTGGCCCCGGCCTCCGGGCCTCCCGTCCCCGCGGGGCGTCCAGGGCCTCATCTTCCCCTGGGGACCTCTCGCCAGCGTCCCTCCGCTCTTGGCGCAGGGGTGGGAGTTGCAGAGAGGAAGGGGTCGCCCTCCCGGAGTATTTCTTAAAACTTGGCTGACCTATGACCTGCCGGATTTGGAGGCTGAGTTCTCCGAGCGCCAGTGAGTGACAGCCTGTGAATGGGAAGGTCCTTCGGCAAAAGCCCTTTTTGTGAATAAATACATAAAAGCCAGTTTCTTTATTTTACCTTTCTGTTTTCCTTTTTACTTTCATTTGGTAACAAGCAATAACAAATTGGAAATGTGGCCGCTTAAGGAACACTGACTTGTATGTCTAATCTCGGACATCACATTTCAGAGTACAAAGGGCTGTAAAATGTTCCTTTAAGGTTTTCTTAAAATTCGCTTATGTTTAAAAAAAAAGTTTTTTAATGTAATATATTTTTAAATTAATGTATAACTTGAATGGTCTTAATACTGATAATTAGGAGATATAGTAATATATATATTTTAAAGAACATTCCCTCCACAGGCCATGGAACCCATTAATTTGATTCAGTATTCCATACTTAACTAGGACAGTCTTCTCTAATTCTGGTCTTTTGCTGAGATATCTTAGAGAACCCAAAGTAACATAAATTATCCTTTTAAAAATAGATAAGCTTCATTTTTCCTAAAACTCTGAGTAGGATGGACGAGGCCTTCGTTGCCCTCAAAGGAAGGTTTAACCAACTGCCCTTAAGCGCTTGGGACCATGTGTACACCATGTATGGCTTTTAAAAAGTTCAGAAATTTCCTTGTAAGGGACTTTGCAGAGGGATGATTTTTAAAAATAAACCATCTTTACTTGGGTGAAGCTTATCTTTAGAGAAACAGCGGAGCCCCTGATCCAATTCCTTCCTATAGTCCCAGGTGAGGTGTGCACTTGCTTTTTGCAAGACAGCTTTTTTACCTAACCACCTTCATTTTGATTTGGTTTAATTTTGGATGGCACTGTGGAAAGCAGCTAAAAGAAACAGGTGGATTGTTGAATGGTCAGTGTATTTTCCTGCAGATATATCTGGTAGAGAGAGAAAAGCAGGCATCAATTTACTAAATATTTAAAGTGCTATTTATATCACAGATCCTTAGTAAATATCTGTAAAGAAGCTATATTGAAACACTACGTTTCTCTCTATGAGCAATAAATATTTTTCCGGAGATGACAAGAATATTAGGAGGTGACAGTTCTGTCACTGGAGGACAATCATGAAATTCCACTTAACCTCTCCAAACCTTTCTCCCATATGAAAACCTTATCCACTGGGGTAAGGCCAGGAAGCATTACCACCAGCAGGGTCCTGGCAAAGACCCCCTGCTTCTGGAGAAGAGATAGGAGCACAAACCTTCTACCCTCTGGGGAGCAGCAGGAGCAGAAAACACTAGGGCTCAGTGTCCTGAAGCAACAGAAAGTTGAAGTTAGCTACTACTGGGAAACCCTCTCTCACTCAAGACCCACCACAGATAAAGGAAGGATTTGGCTACAATGGGGAAATGTCAGGAGTACTGAGAAACCCTCACATCTAAGGCTCAGGTGCACAGGCCCTGCCCAAAACCAAGGCAGGGCTAGGAGTATGAAAAACCCCTTTTCCCCACCACAAGCCAAGCATCAGAGACAAACAACACCAGTCAACTAGTGAGGAGGAAAAAGAGTGTGGGGAGAGACCTCTCTGTAACACAGGCATGCAAGCACTGCTAAAAGCTGAGTGAAGGGCACTGAGAAAAACTCCCCAGCACTCTAGCCTCCATATTAAGACAGTGCAATAGCAACCCCCTGCTACAGGAAATTGAATAAAGCCTGTGGTACAGTGAGGGCAATAATAACAACAATAAAACCCAAATTCAGCACAACTCCTGACCAGATTGACTCAACCACCCACATTATTGACCGGACAGAAGCAGCTTGTTTATTTTTGGACATTAATATTATTTACCTCAGTCTTTACTATTCTACTGTGTATGATATCCATCATTTGATCGAAAAAGACACCCAAAAAAGCAGAGAGGAGAAAAAAGAGGTAAAACAGAACCAGATTCAGAAATGACCCATATATTGGGCTATAAATAATATGTTAAAAAGCTAGTGGAAAAAGTGAACAACATGCATGAATATATAGAGAGAATTTCAGCAGAAAGGGGAAAATGATTTAGAAACTGAAATGGAAGGCTAGAAATTAAAAGCACCTCATCAGAAAGAAAGAATTCTTTCAATGAGCTTATCAGTAGATTGGACATAGCTGAGGAAAAAACCAGTGAATTTGAATATAGGGTGATACGGTTTGGCTGTGTCCCCACCCAAATCTCATTTGAATTGTAGTTCCCATAATCCCAACATTGTGGGAGGTAATTGAATCATGGGGTAGTTACCCTCATGCTGTTCTCATGATAATGAATTCTCATTAAATCTATTGATTTTATAGGAGGCTTTTTCCCCTTTGCTCAGCACTTCTCTCTCCTGCTGCCTTGTGAAGAACATGTTTACTGCCCCTTCACCATGACTGTAAGTTTCCTGGAGAATTGTGAGTTAATTAAATGTCTTTCCTTTATAAATTATGGGTTCTATGGAACTTTGAACTTGAAAGGGATGACTTAGGGTATCTGGTGGAAGAAATTTCTTTCTTTTTTTTTTTTTTGATAGAGTCTTGCTCTGTTGCCCAGGCTGGAGTGCAGTGGCACGATCTCAGCTCACTGTAGCCTCTGCCTCCTGGGTTCAAGCTATTCTTCTACCTCAGCCTCCTGAGTAGCTGGGATTATAGGCATGTGCCACCACACCCAGCTACGTTTTGTATTTTTAGTAGAGACAGAGTTTCACCATGTTGGTCAGGCTGGTCTTGAACTCCTGACCTCGTGATCCACCCACCTTGTCCTCCCAAAGTTCTGGAATTACAGGCATGAGCCACTGTGCCTGGTCCTGGTAGGAGAAATTTCTAAGCAGCAAAGTGTTCAAGAGGAAGCAGAGTGTAAAAGTTTGGAAAATTTGTAGCCTGATGATGTGATAGGAAAGAAAAACCCATTTTAATGGAGAGAAATTCAAGCCAGCTGCAGATATTTGCAGAAGTAAAGAGCCTAATGTTAATCAACAAAACAATGGGGGAAATGTCTCCAGGGCATGTCAGAGACCTTCTAGGCAGCCCCTCCCATCACAAGCTCAGAGGCCTAAAAGGGAAAAATGGTATCCTGGGCTGCACCTAGGGCCCCCTCACCCCTGTTCTATGCACCCTTGGGACATGGCACTCTGTTGTCCCAACTGCTATAACTCCAGCATTGGCTAAAAAGGGGACAACATACAGTTCAGACCATTGCTTTAGAGGGTGCAAACCCCAAGCCTTGGCAGCTTCCACATGGTGTTGAGCCTGCAGGCGCACAGAAGTGAAGAACTGAGGTTAGAATGACTATCATTAAAAAATATGGAGACAACAGATGCTGAAGAGGATGTGGAGAAATAGGAACACTTTTACACTGTTGATGGGAGTGTAAATTCGTTCAACCATTGTGGAAGACAGTGTGGCACTTCCTCAAGGACCTAGAAATAGAAATTCCATTTGACCCAGCAATCCTATTACTGGGTATATACCCAAAGGATTATAAATCACTCTATTATAAAGACACATGCACACGTATGTTGATAGCGGCACTGTTTACAATAGCAAAGACCTGGAACCAACCCAAATGCCCATCAACGATAGACTGGACAAGGAAAATGTGGCACATATACACCATGGACTACTATGGAGCCACAAAAAATGATGAGTTTGTGTCCTTTGTAAGGACATGGATGAATCTGGAAATCATCATTCTCAGCAAACTGACACAAGAACAGAAAATCAAACACCGCATGTTCTCACTTATAGACGGGTGTTGAACAATGAGAACACATGGATACAGGCAGGGGAGCATCACACAATGGGATCTGTTGGAGGAAGCCAAGGGAGAGACAGCGGGAGTAGGGAGGTCAGGAAGGGATAACATGGGGAGAAATGCCAGATGTAGGTGATGGGGGGATGGAGGCAGCAAACCACATTGCCATGTGTGTACCTATGCAACAAGCCTGCATGATCTGCACATGTACTCCAGAACCTAAAGTACAATAAAAATTAATTAATTTTTTAAAAAAATTGAGGTTTGGGAACTTCTGCAGAAATTTACGCAGGTATGGAGCCCTCATGGAGAACCTCTGCTAGGGCAATGTGGGGCTGGAGTCCCCACACACAGTCCCCACTGGGGCACTGCCTGGTAGAGTTGTGAGAAAAGGGCCACCTTCCTCCAGACCCCAGTGTAAGGTCTGTTTTCGCCGAGGACGAAACGAAGAAACTGAGGCCAGCACGAAAATAATCCAATGCAAGGGAATTTATTCAGGCTCCCGGACGAGGTTCTGCGGTCCGGACAGGAAGGGCCGGAGAAGTCGCGCGGACTCCTCTCAGGCACGGGGTTTTATAGGGAGTGGAGGCATCCGATTGGCTGTGGCCAAGGTGGGTGGGACAAAATGGAGGGGAGTGGGACCCGGATGGAAGGAGGCGTGTCTGAGCTCCCGGCGAGGGGAGGGGGCGTGTCCGAGCTCCCGGCGAGGGGAGGAAGGCGTGTCCGAGCTCCCGGTGAGGGGAGGAGGCGTGTCCGAACTCTCCACAACGCGGCCAACCTTACATTCCGACCTTTTGATGATAGATAGAGGGCGCCGCTCTTTCTGACTACTTCCTGCTGAATAGGGGCGAAGTAAGGGGGACAGGTCAGTTGGCTGGCACCTCGACTGAAGAGTTGGACATGTCCAACTTCTCGCATATGAGCTAGTAGCGCTGTATTGGGTTCTAGTGGTGGGGCCTTGTTTCCAGGATTCCCGATGGCTGAGGGTGGTAGGGGATGTGTAGTTTCCAGGAGATGTTGAGAGACTTGACAACCAGCTGGACTACCTGGGCTATGAATGCTGGACCGTTGTCTGACTGGATGGTGGCAGGTAGGCCAAAGCGGGGGATGATCTCTTGAATAAGAATGGATGCTACCGTATCTGCTGTTTCACGAGAGGTAGGGAAGGCTTCAATCCAACCTGAAAAGGTATCTACCAAGGTTAGGAGGTAGCGAAGTTTTTTGTGAGTGGGCATATGGGTGAAATCAATTTGCCAATCCTGAGCCGGCAGATTGCCACACATTTGGTGGGTGGGAAACTGCAGTCTCAAGCTTCCCTGAGATGAGCCCTTAGAGCAAGTAACGCATGTTTTGTGTACCTGCTCAATTGTCTGTTGCAAACCTGGTGAATAAAAGAGGGGTTGCACAAAGCGGTGTAACGCTTTGGGCCCTATATGTAAGGATTGGTGGATTTCGGCAATAATTTTAGGAGCCTGTTCCCGTGGAAGGGCGATCTTATTATTCAGGAAGATCCAGCCCTGGTCAGACTTGGTTCCACCCCTTAACATAAGGTCCTGTCTTTCTGATGGCGAGTACACCGGCAATGTGGCTGTGGTAAGGAACAGGACTGGAGCAGGAGCTGGCCTGGTACTGGTTAGAGCCTTCGCTACCGCATCTGCCCTTGCATTGCCCCGAGAAATGGGATCCTGCTGGGTCCGGTGCCCCCGACAGTGGATGACAGCAACCTCTTTGGGGAGTAACAGAGCCTGCAAGAGGTTTGAGATATGGGTGGCATTGACTATGGGGGTCCCCTTTATGGTAAGGAATCCTCGCTCTTTCCAAAGGGCAGCGTGACAATGAGTAATAAGGAAAGCATACTTGGAGTCTGTATAGATATTTGCCCATTTCCCTTTTGCTAGTGTGAGAGCTCGGGTTAAGGCAATGAGCTCTGCCTTTTGGGATGTTGTCCCATCAGGGAGTTGGCGTGCCTCGAGGGTGGCTGAATCTGTAACTACAGCATAGGCTGCTTTTCGCCGTCCCTTGGCCGTTATTACTGAACTCCCATCTACATATAAGGTAAAGTCGGGGCTGGGGAGTGGAAGGCTAGATAGACCCTCTCGTGGTTTAGCAAATGCCTCTATTAGTTCAGGACAGGAATGAATTGGGGAAGGGGAGTGGGATGGACGGGGAAGTAAAGTAGCAGGGTTGAGTGGAGAAGAAGGATGAAGACTAACTGAAGGATTTTCAATGAGGAGTCGAGCGATGATAGGCTTCAGGCCCTGACAGTGGGTCTTTGAAATAGGAAACTGAGGACGTGAGGGAAAACGAGTAGCATTTTTGAGAAGTATTTTAACTACATCCGGAGGGATAGGGAGTTGGGTCGTAGGGTTTGGACAGGGTGTAGCCTCCATTAGAAGAGACAGTAGGAGGTGTGTATGTGAGGGGTTTGACTTCATGTATGTGAGATTAGTGAGTTGGAGGGTGGCCCCTACAATCTGGAGAATATCTCGTCCTAGTAAGGGAACTGGGCATGAGGGTATGATTAAAAAGGAGTGAGAGAAGGGGTGTCCCTCGAGGAGACAGGTTAGGGGAGGGGGTTGGTTGGGATAGGAAAGCCTTCCATCAACTCCCATGACCGAGACCTGGGAAGGTATGCTAGGACCTTAGTAGGAAGGTAATACAGAGTAGGTAGCCCCCGTGTCCACTAAGAAGGAAATGGACTTACCCGCTACCTGCAGCGTTACCCTGGGCTCGGCAAGGGTGATGGGGGTCCTCGAGTCCGGGCTGCATCAGTCATCCAGAAGGCCAAGAAATTTAGGTGAAGGGACTGCCTCCTGCAGACCGGCCTGCTCCCCACATAGAGGTGCAGGGAGTGGGCCTTTGGTCCGGGACGGGCAATCAACCTTCCAGTGTCCAGTTCGTTTGCAATCTGGGCAAGGTCCAGGGGGTGGTCGAGGACAGGGGCACTCCCAGGCCCAATGTCCTTCTCGACCACATCTATAACAGGACCCGGGTGGGACCCTTAAAACATTTCGGAAGGGTTTCGATGGACCTCCCTCATCAGATGTTCGGTGGGCTGCCGGCCTCAGGGCCGCTACAAGAGCTCGGGTTTGGAGGTCAACCTTTCGCCTTAAGTGGGCCTGTCGGGTGGCCTCAGCTTTATCCTCTCGGCCATTAAAAACTTTAAATGCCATGTTTACCAGGTCTCGCATGGGAGTCTGGGGGCCCTCCTCAGCCTTTTTAAGTTTCCTTCTTATATCAGCCGCCGACTGGGAGATGAAGTGGGTGGCTAGGACCGTAGCTCCTATTGAGGAGGCCGGATCCAGCTGTGTATGGAGGATCATAGCATTAGTTAAGTGGTCAAGAAAGATGGCTGGGTTTTCATCAGGTCCCTGAGTTATTTCCCTTAACTTATCGTAATTGACTACCTTTTGAGCTGCGTTTTGCATGCCCACCAGGAGGCACCGTAACATCTGGTCTCGGCGGCGGCAGCCATCTCGACTGTCCTGATAGTCCCAATTAGGGTCGGCCTCTGGGACCGCTGCCGCACCTACTGGCATCTGGTTATCAGTAAGATGTTCCTGATTAGCGTGTTCCCGGGCTGCTGTAAAAATCCAGTCACACTCATCTGGGGTGAGGGTGGAGGATAGGATGACAAACGTGTCATGCCAGGTTAAATCATATGCCTGAGTAAGGTAACGGAATTCCTTGGTGTAAGCAGCAGGGTTGGTGGAAAAGGAACCTAGGCATTTCTCAATGGCCGATAGGTCAGAGAGGGAGAAGGGAACATGCACTCGGACAATGCCCTCTGCTCCGGCCACCTCACGGAGGGGGCAAAGGAGGGAGGCCTTGTCGTTGGGAGCACCGCGTGAGCGGGTGTGAGCACTAACAGGTGAGGCCAGGTTTTAATCAGGAGGTGGAGGAGCTGAAGGGGTTTGAGGTTTATCATAAGGTGGAGGATCATTGGGTCGGGCCAGTGGAAAGGACAGCTCCTCAGGCGCATTAGGGTCAGAAAAAGAAGAGGAAGGTGGAGAGGCTAAGGGCAGAAAGGAGGTTTCTTTGGCTAGAAGTACCTTGGTGGTGGTGCAAGAGGAACAGAGGTTGGGTTGGGAACGAAGATACCAGAAAGCCTGCACGTTTATAATAATCATAATTAGGCAAAAACCAAGAAAAGACATGGCCAGGGCTATGTGCCACATGGCTACAATAAACACAGTACTACATGCAAGACTGACAAACAAAGGGTGGGTGCCCCCCAGATGGGAGGCCAGGCTGATGCTTTCCTGGTTATGTCCCTGTGGAACCGCGGGTTGAGGCCCACACAAGCCCCGCAGCTGTTACGCTGTGGGACTACACATAAACTCACTCACTCACTTGCATTGGAATTAGGCAGAAAGAAAGAAGGATAGGATTAAAAGTGTCTTAAGGGCGAGGCACAGGATAGGACTAAAAGTGTAAGGCGGCCACCACCTTAAGGGTGAGGCAAAGGATAGAATTAAAAGTGTAAAGCGGCCACCATCTTAAGGGCGTGGCACAGGATAAGACTAAAAGTATAAGGCGGCCACCACCTTAAGGGCGAGGCACAGGATAGAATTAAAAGTGTAAAGCGGCCACCATCTTAAGGGCGTGGCACAGGATAAGACTAAAAGTATAAGGCGGCCACCACCTTAAGGGCGAGGCACAGGATAGAATTAAAAGTGTAAAGCGGCCACCATCTTAAGGGCGTGGTACAGCCACCATTTTGAAAGGGAGAAAGAGAGAAAGCTAAGAGAGACAGAAAAAGAAAAAAAAGACCGAAAATACAGTTTTTTTTTTAGAAAATGGGAGCCTTTTATGCCAAATGGGCTAATTTACAACAACAAATTTGGTATGAGCCGGGGGTTTGGCTCTGCCGTGAGGCAGGGCTGCTTAAACAGGGCTTCTGAGTACCCACACCCTGGTTGCTGGTGAGGGTTCAGGAAAGTGGGGATGTCTCCCTCAAATTCCTGACCCTAAATATACCCCTCACGAGGAGAGAACAAGAGTGTAGGGATGTCTCCTCTTACACTCAGGTCCTAAACTGGAGTCATGGACTCGTGGGGAAGGAAGCCGGAGTCCTCACGGACTCGCGGTGGGAGGCCTCCTGGGGTCATGGACCTGTGGGGAAGGAAGGGAGGGAAACCGGAGCCACGGACTCGCGGCGGGAGGCCTGCCGGGGTCACGGACCCGTGGGGAGGGAAGCTGGGGGTCACGGACCCCGCAGCAGGGAAGCCGGGGGTCACGGACCCCGCGGCGGTGGGAATCCCTGACGCTGCGCAGTGGTTTCCTGACAGGGACTCCCTGAAAGCAGCAGGTGAGGTAGTGGGTACCAGAAGTCTTACCTTGTGGTGAAACAAACAGCAGCTTCCCGGTCCGGCTCTGCGTGGAGGAGTCAGTTTCCCCGGGGAGGGGTCTTACAACTCCCTCCTGGCTGGCTCGCCATCTGTAAGGTCTGTTTTCGCCAAGGATGAAACGAAGAAACTGAGGCCAGCACGAAAATAATCCAATGCAAGGGAATTTATTCAGGCTCCCGGACGAGGTTCTGCGGTCCGGACAGGAAGGGCCGGAGAAGTCGCGCGGACTCCTCTCAGGCACGGGGTTTTATAGGGAGTGGAGGCATCCGATTGGCTGTGGCCAAGGTGGGTGGGACAAAATGGAGGGGAGTGGGACCCGGATGGAAGGGTCCCACTTCCGGATGGAAGGAGGCGTGTCTGAACTACCGGCGAAGGGAGGGGGCGTGTCCAAGCTCCCGGCGAGGGGAGGAAGGCGTGTCCGAGCTCCCGGCGAGGGGAGGAGGTGTGTCCGAACTCTCCACGACGCGGCCAACCTTACACCCAGAATGGTAGGTCCACTGACATCTTGCACTGTGCACCTGGAAAAGCGGCAGACACTCAACGCCAACCTGTGAAAGCAGACAGGAGGAAGGCTGTACTCTGCAAAGCCACTTTAGACTTGGACTTCTGAGTTAATGCTGGAATGGGGCTATTGGAGGGGCATGATTGTGTCTTGAAATGTGAGGACATGAGATTTGGGAGGGGCTAGGGTGGAATGATATGGTTTGGCTGTGTCCGCACCCAAATTTCATCTCGAATTGCAGTTCCCATAATCCCTACATGTCATGGGAGGGACCCACTGGGAGGTAATTTAATCATGGGGATGATTATCCCCATGCTGCTGTGCATGTGATAGTGAGTGAGTTCTCATGATAGCTGGTGGTTTTATAAGGGGATTTTCCCCCTTTTGCTTGGCACTTCTCCTTTCTGCCATCATGTTAAGGAGAACATATTTGCTTCCCCTTCTCCCTTGATTATAAGTTTCCTGAGGCATCCCCAGCCATGTGGAACTGTGTGAGTCAATTAAACCTTTTTCCTTATTGTTCCACCTGGGTGGGATTCTGACTTAGAGGCATTCAATCATAATCCCACAGATGCTAGCTTTGCCTCATTGGCTCCTCAACCAAGCACATACAACAAATGTCTGAACTTGTGGTTCCTCTTATACTGTACAGGATTACCATGGCAACAACACATCAACAGTAGGGTAAAACTAACCTGTCTCATGATGGTCTAAAGTGACTAATCCACTCTAGCATTCCAAACTAAAACAGAAAGGGAAAAAAAAAAGACAACCTCCCTTCATCCCCTCCCACCTTCCCCTTACCTCTGATAACCACCAACCTACTCTTTATCTTCATGAAGTCCACTTTTTTAGCTCCGACATATAAATGAGAACATGTAATATTTGTTTTTCTGTGCTTGGCTTATTTCACTTAACATAATGGCCTCCAGTTCCATTTGTGTTGCTGCAAATGACAGGATTTAATTCTTTTTTATGGCTGAATAGTATTCAATTGTGTGTATATAGCACATTTTTTAATCTATTCATTTCATTGATGAACACTTGGGTTGATTCCATGTTTTGCCTATTGTGAATAGGGCTTCAATAAACATTAGAGTACAAATATCTCTTTGATATACTAATTTCCTTTCTTTGGATATATACCTAGTAGTAGAATTTCAGTATCATATGGTAGGTCTATTTTTAGTTTTTTGAGGAACCTCCATACAGTTTCCTATAGTGGCTGTGGTAATTTACATTTGCACCAACAGTGCACATGTGTTCCCTTTCTCCACATCCTTGCCAGCATATGTTATTTTTTTTATTAAAAACAAACAAAAAAATTTAACTGGGGTGAGATATCTCATTGTGATTTTGATTTGTATTTTCCTGATGATTTTGGATGCTGAACATTTTTTCATATACCTGTTAGCTATTTGTATGTCTTCTTTTGAGAAATGTCTATTCAGATCTTTTTCTCATTTCAAAATTGGTTTATTTGGGTTTTTTTTTTTTTTTTTTTTTTTTTTTACTATTGAATTGTTTGAGCACCTTATATATTCTGGTTATTAATCCCTTGTCAGAGTTTGCAAATATTTACTCTCATTCTGTCAGTTGTCTCTTCACTTTGTTGATCATTTCCTTTGGTATGCAGCAGGTTGTTAGCTTGACGTAATTCCATTTGCCTATTTTTGTTTTGGTTGCCTGTACTTTTGTGGTCTTACCAAAAAAATCTTTGCCCAGATCAATGTCCTGAAGCATTTTCTTCTTGTAGTTTCATAGTTTCAGGTCTTAGATTTAAGTCTTTAATTCATCTTGAGTTGATTTTTATATGTGGTGAGATATAGAGGTTAGCTTCATCTTTCTGCATATGGTTATCCATTTTTCCCAGCACATTTTATTGAAGAGACTGTCCTCTCCCCATTGTATGTCTTTGGTATGTTTGTTGAAAGTGAGTTGGCTCTAAATGTGTGGACTTATTTCTGGGTTCTCTATTCTGTGCTATTGGTCTATGTGTCTGCTTTTATACCAGTGCCCTGCTGTTTTGGTTACTATAGCTTTGTAAATATATTTTGAAATCAAGTAGTGTGATGCCTCCAGCTTTGTTCTTTTTGCTTAGGATTGCTTTGGCTATTTTGAATATTGAGTGGTTTCATACAAATTTTAGGATATTTTTTATTTCTGTAGAGAATGTCATTGGTATTTTGATAGGGATTGTATTGAGTCTGTAGATCACTTTGGACAGTATTGACATTTTAATAATATTAATTCTTCCAATCCATGAAATCTTAAATTTCTTTCATCACCATTTTATAGTTTACTTTTATAGATCTTTCATGTCATTGGTTAAACTGATTCCTAGGTATTTTATATACTTTGTAGCTATTATAAATGGTATTGCTTTCTTGATTTCTTTTTCAGATTATGTGCTTTTAGTATATGTAAATGCAACTGATTTTTGTATGTTGATTTTGTATCCTGCTACTTTACTGAATTCATTTACTACTTCTAACAGTTTTTTTGGGGGAGGGGGTAGAATCTTTAGATTTTTCAAAGTAAAAATTCATGCTATCTGCAAATAAGGCTAATTTGACTTCTTCCTTTCCAATTTGGAAGCCCTTTATTTCTTTCTCTTGCCTATTTGATCTTGCTAGGACTCTTAGTATTATGGTGAATAAAAGTGGTGAAAGTGAGTATACTTGTCTTGTTCCAGATCTTAGAGGAAAGGCTTTCAATTTTTCTCTATTCAGTATAATGTTAACTATGGGTTTGTCATCTATGGCCCTTGTTATTTTGAGATATGTTTTTTATACTCAGTTTGTTCAAGGTTTTTGTCACAAAGGGATAATTAATTTTATTGAATATTTTTTCAGCATGTATTGGAATTATCATATGGTTTTTTTTCTTGGCTCTGTTAATGTGATGTGTCACATTCACTGATTTGCATATGTTGAACCATCCTTGCATCCCTGGGATGAATTCCACTTGATCATGGTGAATGATGATGATGATGATGATGATGAAGATTTGAGACAGAACCTCATTTTATCACTCATACTGGATTACAGTGGCATGATCATGGCTCACTGCAGCCTCAACCTCCCAGGCTCAAGTGATCCTCCTGCCTCAGCCTCCTGAGTAGCTGGGTCTACAGGCACATGCCACGCAACCCAGATAATATTTTTTACTTTATTTTTGGTAGAGATGGAGTCGCACAATGTTACCCAGGCTGGCCTTAATCTCCTGAGCTCAAGCAATCCTTCTGCCTTGGCCTCCCAAAGTGCTGGGATTACAGATATGAGCCAGCATACATGATCTTTATGTGTGTTGTTGAATTCAGTTTGATAGTATTTTGTTCAGGATTTTTGGGTTTGAGATTTATTAGAGATATTGGCCTGTAGTTTTCTTTTTTGTGTGTGCGTCCTTGTCTGGTTTTGGTGTCAAGGTAATGCTGGCCTCTTAGAATGAGTTTTGAAGTATTCCCTCCTTTTTAATTTTTAAAAAGAGTTTGAGTAGAATTGGTATTAGTTATTCTTTAAATGTTTGGTAGAATTCAGCAGTGAATCCACTAGATCCTAGGCTTTTTTTTGATGGGAGTTTTTTTTTATTGTTATTATTATGACTTCACGCTCATTATTCATCATTGGTTTGGTGACGTTTTTAATTTCTTCATGGTTCAATCTTGACGTGTTTTATGTGTCCAGGAATTTATCCATTTTTTGTTTTAGGTTTTCTGATTTGTTGGTGAATTCTTGTTCATAATAGTCTCTAATGATTCCTTGTATTTCTGGGGTCACAGTTGTTATGTCTCTTTTCATTTCTGATTTTACTTATTTGGGTCTTCTCTTTTTTCTGAATTAGTCTGGCTAAAAGTTTGTTGATTTTGTCTTTTCAAAAAAAAATCTTCATTTTATTGATCTATCTATCTATCTATATATATATTTGATCTCCATTTTATTTAGTTCTGCTCTGATATTTACTACTTCTTTTCTTCTACTAATTTGGGATTTGATTTGTTCTTGTTTTTCTAGTTCCTTGAGGTGCACTGTTAGGTTGTTTATTTGAAGACTTTCTACTTTTTCGATATAGGTGTTTATTGCTATGAACTTCCCTCTTACTACTCTTATTGCTATATCCCATAGATTTTGGTATATTGTATTTATATTTTCATTTGTTTCAAGAAATTTTTACATTTCTTTCTTAATTTTTTATTGACCCATTGGTCATTTGGAAGCATGTTGTTTAATTTTCATGTGTTTGTGTGTTTTTCAAGGTTCCTCTTGTAATTAATTTGTAGTTTTGTTCCATTGTGGTCAGAAAATATATTTGATATGATTTCTACATTTTTTGAATTCGTTGAAAATAGTTTTGTGGCCTAAGATATGGTCTATTCTGCAGCTTGTTCTATGTGCTAATGAAAAGAATGTGTATTCTGTCTGCAGCAGTTGGGTAAAATGTTCTGTTAATGTCCATTAAGGCTATTTGATCTAGTGTGTAGTTTAACTTCAATGTTTATTAATTGATTTTCTGTCTGGATGATCTGTCCATTACTGAGGAGAGTGGAGTGTCGGAGTCTTCTACTGTTGTTGTATTGCAGTCTATTTCTTCCTTTAGATTTATGAATGTTTGCTTTACATACTTGGGAGCTTTAATTGCTATATCCTTTTGATGCATTAAACTGTCTGCCATTATATTGTTATCTTCCTCTTTCTTTCTTTCTTTTTTTTTTTTTAGAGACAAGGTCTTGCTGTGTTGCCCAGGCTGGCCTTGAACTCCTGGGCTTATGTAATCTTTCCACCTCAGCCTCCTGAGTAGCTGGGAATACAGGTGCATGCTAATGCTACTGTGCCCAGCTTATAGTGGTGTTCTTTATGTTGGTTTGCAAACTATGATTTGTAGTTCATTTTGTCTGATATAAGTATAGGTACACCTGCTCTTTTTTAGTTTCCAGTTGCATGGACTATTTTTTTTCCACCTCTTCACTTTCAGTCTTTGTGTATTTTTATAGCTTAAGTCAGTTTCTTAGAGGTGGCATATAATAGGTTGGTCTTGTTTCTTTATCCATTTAGCCACGCTATGCCTTTTAATTGGTGAATTGAATTCATTTACATTCATTGTTATTATTGATAGAAACACTACTTTCATTTCATTGCTTATTTTCTGGTTATTTTATAATTTCTCTTTTCCTTTCTTACTGTCTTTCTTTGTGGTTGTGATTTTCTTTAGAAGTATGTTTTAATCATTGCTTTTAATTTTTAGCATATCTGTTATAGGTTATGGTTACTATGAGCCTTATAAAAAACATTTTGTAAATATAACAAGTTATTTTAAAGAGATGACAACTTACATCACAAAAAATAAAAATAAAGAAAGAAAATATGAAAATACCCTCTACACTTTAATTCCCCCCACATTTTGACTTTATGTTGTCTCAGTTTACATATTTTTATATTGCCTATCTTTTAACAGGCTGCTGTAACTGTTATTGTTTTTCATAGGTTTGTCTTTTGGGCTTCATGTTAAAGTTGTGAGTATATTTAATTTTATCAGTGGGTTTTAAACTTTCAAATATTTTCTATGTATAACTTAGTGTTTTTACCTCTCAGACTGAAGAACTTCCTTTAACATTTCTTGTAAGATAGGTCTGGTGGTGAATTCTGTGAATATTTTTCTGGGAAAGATTTTATCTCTTTTTCATATTTGAAAGATAGCTTTGCTGGATACAGTATTCTTGGATAGCAAGTTTTTTTCTTTTTCTAAAAGCACTTTGAAAATGTCCCCTTTCCTCCTGGCTGGTATGTTTTGTTGAGAAGTCTGTTGCCAGACAAATTGGAGCTCCTTTGTATGTTATTTGTTTCTTTTCTCTTGCTGTTTTTGGGATCCTCTCTTTGTCTTTGCCCTTTGAGAGTTTGATTATTATATGCCTCGAGTAGTCTTACTAAGGTCAAATCTGTTTGTTATTCTCTCACCTTCCTGTACTTGGAGAGTTATCTCTTTCTGTTTTGGAAATTTTTCTGTTATTTCTCTGAATAAGCTTTCTACCTCTTGCTCTTACCCAACTCTTTCTTGAACACACATAATTCTCAGATTTGTTCTTTGTTTTTGAGATGGAGTCTTGCTCTGTTACCCAGGCTTGAGTGGAGTGGTGCATCTTGGCTCACTGCAACCTCTGCCTCCTGGGTTCAAGCAATTATTTTGCCTCAGCCCTGCTAGTAGCTGGAACTACAGGCATGTGCCACCACACACTGCTGAGTTTTGTATTTTTGGTAGAGACAAGGTTTTGCCATGTTGGCCAGGCTCATCTCAAACTTCTGGCCTCAAGTAATCTGCCCACCTTGGCTTCCCAAAATGCTGGGATTACAGGTGTGAGCCACTGCACCCAGCCCTTAGATTTGGTCTTTGAGGTAACTTGCATCCATTTCATTTTTTTTCCTCTGGCTATATCTTTCCAAATAGCCTATCTTTGGGCTCACTGATTGCTCATTTCATTTTTTTCTCTGGCTATGTCTTTTTAAATAGTCTGTCTTTGGGCTCACTGATTCTTTCTTCTGCTCAATCCATTCTGCTGTTGAGAGGCTCTAATGAATTTTTCAGTTTAGCAAATGTATTTCTCAGTTCCAAGATTTCTATTTGATTTTTAAAATTATTTTAATCTCTATTAAATTTCTCGGATACATTTCTGAATTGCTATTCTGTGTTAGAGATCACTAAGTTTACTTAAAACTGCTGTTTTGAATTCTTGTTCAGAGAGTTCACATAGCACTGTTTTTGTAGGTTTAGTCAGTGGTTCTTTGCTTTGTTTGGAGAGGTCATGGTTTTTGTTTGCTAGGATTTCTTGTGAATCTATATCTATGTCTTTGTATTGAAGAATTAGTTATTTATTCCAGTGTTCTCCATCTGGCTTGTTTGGGTTTTTGCTATACATGTTTGCTTAGAGATTCTTTGTAATTTATCTGTTGATATTCTTCCCTCCACCCCAACTAGGCTACTATCTTCTTTTCAGCACTGGATGGCACCTTAAGCCCAGTTTCCCTGGTACTAGTAAATAACCAGAGAGCCACCTGTCCCAAATGAGGGAGGTCCCAAAGGGGATAGCCTGCTAGTGTGGAAAGGCTGGCTAGGAGTTTGTGCCCATGGGAACTGTGGAACAAACCTCCTATAGCATGGTGCTAGTGAACAGTCACTCTGATTTGATATCTCTTTTGGCCAAGTCCCATAGCAGAGTTTTTAGGTAGGATGGTGTTCTCCCTTTTTGTCCCTATCTCTGGCTGTTCTCAAGGATATTTCTCCCTGGCTCACAGTTTCTACACTGAAAAAGTGAGACTGAGGTGGACAATCAGCTTTCTCATCATCTTGGGTTCCCTGGCAAGAGTCCTTTGCCTGCCTCAACCCCTGGAAAGCATCAGCAGTGCCTGAAATACCACACACTTGGTGATAGGCAGATTGAGGAGAGGTGCATTGTTGATATCGAAGTTCAATTCTCTTACCACCTGCTTGTAATTTTTTCACTTCTCTGTGGCTTTAGGAACTGTCTCATCCTCGTATTTGAGTTCCAGAATTTTGCTGGTGATAATCACAATCTATGCAGAAAATTCTTCAATCTATTTCATGTATTTTTGGAAAAACTCAAATATTTTTTAAAATGAGTGGGTGGAGGTTGGGGAACAGAGATAAATATAACAGATAATCTTAGGTGCTGTATATTTGTTTTGGGGTTTCTGTAGAAAATATTGAAGCCAGCTTGCTTATATTCTACCATTTTGGAACTAGAAGTCTCATAGATTCTTTAATTCCATTAGACTATTTTCATGTGATATGAAAAAGATGACAATTCAATTTTCAACCTCTGCATTTTTATTTCTAGCGTTCTTGCTTTTTATAACTAATTAATTTTCTGTAACTGTCATAGGGCTATAATCAGTCACTATGAATCAGAAGTAAAATTGGGCTCATGTGAGAAATTATTTAGGAGCTTTCACTTAGTTTTTAGGTAGAACATTTAATTAAGTTAGAAGAAAATAGGCAAAGTTCTACTACTTTAGGTTCTTTCATAAAGAAAATTTAGTCTATTATTGCAATAATACCAGCCAATGCCATAAAGGTTACAGAGGCTATGTGTCATCATTTCTTTCTCTCAAAAAGCCCCAGTTTTAGAATTTTGCACATTAAGAGAAAAGACAGAGTATCTAAGACTTCTCTAAAAATGGAAGTTGATTTGTTGTATCACACTTTTCTTAGCATATTTCATTTAGAAAATATTTTGAAATTGACTTGCCATATACTAGTTTAGTAATTTTAGTAAGTCATGTCAACACTGATAAATAGGTTATTCCAACAAAAAGAAATGATATTGGAAAGGATTTGAATAAATATAATTTATTAATAAATAGGTAATATGTCCTCTATAATAAATTGCTAAAGCTCTTGGTAAAAAAAAAAAGTTTTAAATTTCCGTAAGTTGAGAGATGTGGAATTTTTTAAAGTCATGGTTCTCAAATTTTGGTATGAGTGAGAGTCCCATCTCCACATTCTTATTCAGTAGGTCTGATATATAGCTTTGGGATTTACATTTATGATTCTGAAGCAAATATTCTTTTGACTATACTGTATTAGTGGTGAGAAAACATACTCAAAAGGGCTGATTACTGAATGATGGCTGTAAAATAGTATTAATGGGAAAAAGTGTAATTGGTTAATCTGAAAAAAGCAAAGTTGAACAAATACAGTGCATCTAAGAGTGCATTTAAGGTAACTAAGATACAGGAAACTGGTCACCAGTTATTTATTATTTTTTTAAAAAGTATCCAGGTGTAGTGGTTCATGCCTATAATACCAACACTTTGGGAGGCCAACACAGGAGGATCACTTCAGCTCAGGAGTTCAAGATCAGCCTAGGCACCATAGTGATACTCTGTGTCTACCAAAAAAAAAAGAAATTAGTTGGGTGTGGTGGCATGCATCTGTAGTCCCAGCTACTCAGGAGGTTGATGTGGGAAGATAGCTTGAGCCAGGAGTTTAAGGCCACAGTGAGCTATGATTATGCCACTGCACTCCAGTCAGGGCAACAGAGCAAGACTCTATCTCAAAAATAAGTAAACAAATAAAACAAAAAGTAAAAAATAAATAGATGCAATTTTCAGTTAGTAAGTTTAGGATCGTACTATAAATAAAATTTCCCAGCATTGAGACCCTAGTTGCCTTGACACCATCCAATCCCATCACTCCATTTCACTTGATTCCTGAGGAGCCTCTGCCAAAGTCTTCTTTGCAACTAACACACCATTAGGAAACAATTTTTCGATCAGCCATTCTCTACAATCTAGTGTTCTCTTTTTTCTTCTTGCACTGGGGTAATTTCTTTTGAGATGATTTACAGTAAGAGAAGATGAATTATATTTCAAAGATTATTTTATTTCAGGGAAACCTGCAAACAGCAGATATCCTTTTAATTTAAGTTACTTACTGCCTTTCTTAATCATTTTTTGATAATGAAAGAGATTTATATATGATTCAGTAGTCCTTCAATTCAGTTAAGACATCGGGATTGTCTCTTCTTTCAGTTCTTGATCATGTACTTTAGAATATCCCTAGCAATCACAATCTATGCAGAAAATTCTTCAATCTATTTTCTTTCATGTGTTTTTGGAAAGAACTCAAATATTTTTAAAAAGGGGTGGGTGGAGGTTGGGGAACAGAGATAAATATAACAGTGTCTCAGATTTTTGTTCTTCTACTTGTATGTTCTCTCTCTCTCTTTCCCTCTCCCTCTCTTTCTTTCTTTTTTTTTTTTTAAGTCAGTTCTCCAGAGCCACTCTTTTCAATATTGCTGTCTCTTTATACTTCATAGGCTACATTCAAGTGTATTGTAGAGTTTTTATACAGATCTTTCACTCCCTATTTCTCTAGCACATTATTGGTGGTCATAGGAGTGGAATGTCAAAGACAACACAACCCAGTGTGAGAAAGTTATAATCTAGCTACTCCTAGTATTTTATTTTACAAAGGAAACTGACATAATAGAATCTATCTGTTCTACACTGTTTCTATAACAAAATCACAATTTCTAGATTCGTCACATTTCAAAAGAGACCATGGAAAGTGGAATGTATAAATAATTCAACAAATACACAGTCAGCCCCTCCATCTCTGTGGGTTCTGCATCCATGGCTTCACTCAACCACAGACAGAAAATATTTTTTTAAAAAAAGAAATGATGGCTGCATCTATACTGAAAACATACAGACTTTTTTCTTTTGCTATTCCCTAAACAATACAGTATAACAACTATTTACTTGGCATTTATATTGTCTTAGGTATTATAAATAAACTAGAGGTCATTTAAAGTGTATGGGAAGATGAGTGTAGGCTATATGCAAGTACTCACTACAACATTTTATATCAGAGATTTGACTAATCTCTTTTTGTATCATGGGAGGTCCTAGAATAAGTCTTCCACAGATACTGATGGATGACTGTACTTCTAAGTTTTGCTAATGTCGTTAATCATATTTTGCCTATAAAGTCCATCTACCTGAAATTAGATACATTTTTCCTTGCACTATGCAAAAGTCTGTAAAGTTAGATGAAAATGAATAATTATTATTATTTGGTACATTTCAGTTACTTCCCCTATCCACACCCTTTATTCTATTACATTAGTTTACTGTGATTTATGAGTTCTGTCTTTCTCAAGAGAGTCAAGAACTCTACCTTTATTGTCAAGGTTTGTATTAGCTAGGATATTTCCATTTACAAGCAACAAAATTTATAACTAAATGTCTTAAACAACAAATACATTTATTATGTCACGTGCACAGAAGTCCCAAAGCCAGTTGATTCAGTTGATTAAGCATGCTCCCAAGGACCCAGGCTGTTTTCAGCATTCTACTCCACCACTCTCCGTTTGTTGGCCTTTGTCCTTAAGATTTTCCCTTGGTAATTGAAAAAAACTGTCCTTGCTGCTGACAGTGGGTCCTCACACAGTCACAACCAAATACAGGAAGGATTATCTCCCTTTCCATCTCTTGAGAAGGGAAAAAGACTTTCTTGGAAGCTCTCACCTTCACCTTCTTGTCAGACTCCTCAGTCACACTCTTGTCAGACTCCATGCAAGGCTCCCATTTTGGTAGCCTATACCCTTGCTAAAAGCGATGTAGTGAGTGTCTGGTATTTTTAGTCTTTATAGTGGGAAGTGGTTTCATAGAAGACAAAAACTGGAATAGTAATAGGCAGTGGAGAATCACTATGGTGATATTTTTGACAGCTCCCCAGAGCCTTCATAAATGTGTGAAAATGGTAATCTGAAATTTTATGGTGACTTAATAAATGAGTTTTATTCATTATTCTAAACTTTGACAAATGTGTTTTCTATTTTGAAATATACACACTGACTCAAAATGGGAGTTGCTTCTATACCAATTATGGATTTTTCCTCTATTAATCCTGTTCAGTAGATTGAGATAACATCTTTATTTTAAGTCATTCAA
Source organism: Aotus nancymaae (assembly GCF_030222135.1). Taxonomy (NCBI): domain Eukaryota; kingdom Metazoa; phylum Chordata; class Mammalia; order Primates; family Aotidae; genus Aotus; species Aotus nancymaae. The sequence continues at coordinate 42,606,785 of NW_026988419.1, read as the reverse complement.
TTTCCTAAATAGCAAAATTGCAAATACTTTTTATTCTTTTGTTTTTCAGATGGAGTTTTGCTCTGTTGCCCAGGCTGGAGTGCAGTGGCACTATCTTGGCTCACTGCAACCTCCACCTCCTGGGTTCAAGTGATTCTCATGCCTTAGCCACCCGAGTAGCTGGGACTACAGGTGCACGCCACCACACCCAGCTAATTTTTCTTTTTTCTTTTTTCTTTTTTGTATTTTTTTAGTAGTGATGGGGTTTCACCATGTTGGCCAGGCTAGTCTCGAACTCCTTGAGATCCAACCACCTTGACTTCCCAAAGTGCTGGGATTACAGGTGCAAGCCACTCTGCCTGTCCACAAATACTTTTTATTCTTACAATAAAAGAAGAAAATTTAGACAAAGGAGGATGGTAATCATGAGGAAAGTAAGGAAAAGACAGTAGGAATGGCAGAAAAAGAAAAAGGAAATAAAAAAGGAGGTGGAGTAGAAAGAGCAGTGACTAATCCAGATGGTCCAATGTGAGAAAGCTCAGTTAACTAGGTCACTTGCCACTTGGAATGACAGGCAGGATAAGCCATTAAGACAGTGGATCAAATGGAAGGAAAGAGGGAGGATGTAGACTCCTTTTTCAGGCATGCATTCTGCAGGTTAGAATTTGTCTCTCCTAACCACATTGTGGGTGTGTCCCTCAAACTGCATGTTCATATATCTTGGCATTAGGATTTTGTGGCACTCCTTTTTTTTTTCTTTTCATTTAAAGATAATTTGCCTAACACTGATGTTTAAAACAATCCATTTAAAATGTAAGCCTCTTAACTTCTTTCAGCAATAATTAAAGCAAGGTTAGAACAGGCCAAGGAAGATTTTATGCCCTGAGTTTCAAATGGCCAGATCTTCTAAGTAATGAGGGCTTCATCAAGATGTATTCCTCTATGTAAAATCTAAGTCCACTTTAGGGCAAACAGCTCATCTTTAAACACACTAATTTTCTTGCATTTGTTTTAAGATTTAGAGGTTATTCTTCTTGCCCTCCATTTCCCTGTTTCACTTCATTCTTGCCTTTTTCTAGTTTTCTCTCTTTCTACTTTTTGCTGTATATCATAAGCACTGAAAATATTATAGGTGCTTTTCATTATTTTCAATCTTGAGTAATATGAATGGGAGAATCTTGTTAAAATTTTCTCTTTGTTGTGATAGTGATCTTTTATGTTAAACAGATTTTTATTACTCTTAATCTTTATATCTATCATGAAGTAAAACAGATTTAGAAAGCTATGCAAAAATAAACGTATGCTCTAATGGGTTATTATACACCAAACATTCTTGTAGCCATCACCCAAATCAAGATGTAGAATTTTCCAGCTACTCCAGCTCTCCTTGTGCCTTGTCCCAATTTCAAACCTCTCCCTCCTCCAAAAATATCTGACATCCTGATTTTCGTAGGATATTCAACAAACTTTCATGTGTTTGTTTATAGTTGTATAAACCAAGTACATGTTTGCCCATTAATAATTGTTTTGGATGTCCTTTAAGTTTCTCACATCTACATGTTCACCCTTCTACTTTTTCTTTTCCTTATGATTTATCTATTGAAGAACTAGAGCTATTTGATATGTAGTTTCCCACAGCTGGGTATCACTGTTTTAGTACTTATGGTACAGTTTGGCATGGGCCTCTCTTCTCTGTATTTCCTGAAAACTGGCAACTGCATTCAAAGGTTTCCACAGAATTGGGTTTTATCCCTTTCAGTGAGGCTATAGGTTTTGTGTGTGTTCTTTCTTCAGGAGGCATAAAATGTCTGGCTGACTCTCTTTCTGTGACATTAGTAACTATTGATATCTAGATCCACTAATTCATTAGAGGTTGCAAAATGTTGATACTCAAATTCCATAATTTCTTTTTCATATATTACTTGGACAACTTTGATAAGGAAATAGATCCCCTCATCTACCATTTGGCTACCCAGTGGTGTAGTTCATGTAAAAAAGGCAGGATAAGTAATTGGTTCTTTTCCCCTAATTTACCAGTTTTCAAGATAATTAATTGGTTCCTTTTCATCCTCTGAAGCTGAACAATTCTTTGCTTTTTTTTGAATGTATTTCTATATATTTAATAAGATTTCAATGAATAGCAATTATTACTTTTTTTTTTTCTGAAGCTAAAATTGTCCTGTCTTCGGCCAATAGGATTCTCTTCAAGTTGGCTCCTGTGCCCTTTTGACATACCCTAGTAATTTATGCTATTTCTTTGATATCTGATATCAGATGTTCCAGGCTCATTTGTATGATTCCATCCCTAGACATGGAATCAGTCCTGTCTCCAAAAAATCCTGATTTCTTTGAATTAGATTTCAAAGGGAAACCTTTGGGAAATAAGATTTTCAAGACCACAATCCAGTCATTAATGCTTGGTTCTACCTGGTTCGTTATTGTTTCTACAACTTTTCAGTAGCAGAGCTAGAAAACCTGCCTATTTATAAGTATACATATAGATATAACTCTACAAATAAAATATCTAATGATTATACTGATCTTTCTAATGGAAGTTCAGGACTATGGGGTTTTTTACTTAGCTTTCTTTATACTACATTGAATCTCTTTTCCCCGTCTCCAGATTCCTAGTTCCCAGGTATACAGTAGATGACAGTCTGTTTGGGGTACTATAACAAAATACCATTAACTGGATAGCTTACAAAGAATAGATATTTATTTTTGACAGCTATGAAGGTTGGGAAGTCCAAGATCAAGATACCAGTAGGTTCCATATGTGGTGAGGGCCTGCTTCCCGGTTTATAGATGGCTCCTTCTTACTGCATCCTCACCTGGTGGAAGGGGTGAACAAGCTACCTGGGGCATCTTTTCTTTCTTGAAACAGAGTTTCACTCTTGATGCCCAGGCTTGTCCAATGGCACAATCTTGGCTCATTGCAACCTCCGCCTCCCAGGTTCAAGTGATTCTCCTTCCTCAGCCTCCCAAGTAGCAGGGATTACAGGCATGCACCACCACACCCAGCTAATTTTGTATTTTTAATAGAAATGGTGTTTCTCCATGTTGGTCAAGGTGGCCTTGAACTCCCGATCTCAGGTGATCTGCCTCCCTTGGCTTCCCAAAGTGCTGGATTACAGGTGTGAGCCACTGTGCCACCTGGGGCATCTTTTATAAGGGCACTGATTCCATTCATGAGGGCTCTGCTCTCATGACCTAATCACCTACCCAAGGCCCTACCTCCTAATTCTATCACCTTGGGGGTTAAGATTTCAACATATAAATTTAGGGGGGACACAACCAGTCACACCACAGCAGATGGAATTAGAATATTTCATAATTACTCTTTAACTTTATTCCACATTACACACACAACAGGATCAGAATAATAATACACACAGTGGATGATCCAAGATGGCCGGTTAGGAGGAACTTGGGATTGCAGGTCTGAGAGAAAGTGCAGAGGGTGAGTGGATGCCACATTTCCAGACGGATTTTTACTGCCCACAGACCAGGAGATTCACAGGCGGAGGAGCCACACGGGTCACCAGTGCCGCTGTTTTGGCTGGTGTGGCTGCTTGGCCTGTGCCCTGGCGCAGCGGCTACCAATGCAGAGTGAGCAAGACTGAGTCGCCTCTAAGCCAGCAAGGGGAGCTGAAGCAGGGAGCCAGGCCAGGAGATTCCTGGGCAAAAAAGCACCAGGAATCTTAGAGCTGGGGTTTCAGCCAACGCAGAGGCTCCCGGGGCAGAGCAAACGAGACAGTGTCCCCTCTTAGCCAGCAAGGGGAGCTGAAACAGGGAGCCAGGCCAGGAGATTCCCGGGTAAAAAAGCACCACGGCAAACACAACTGAACCCGGGATGGTCCAGCTCAGTGGAGGAGGGGTGTCCGCCATTACGGAGGCACCCTGCAGTTCCCAGGGCAATCTGCTGTCGCCAAGGCAACCCACCACTACAGAGACTCTGTCACTACAGGGGCGGGCCAACATAGTGGAAGCAGTTCTAACTACACCCATATAAACAGGACTGCAGGGAAGTTCACATGGAAGCTGGGCGGAGCCCACAGCAGCTCAGCGAAGCCTCTGCAGGCTGAGTGTGACTAGGCTGCCACCTTGTGGGCAGGGAAAACAGCAGCCACACAGCAGAAAATCATAAAGCCCTAATTCCCTGGGACAGAACACCTGGGGGGAAGAAAAGGGGCTTTATGAGTTCTGCTGCTGCAGACTTAAACTTACCAAAACCAGAAAGACAGCAACTACAAAGTCGACAGGTGGATAAATCCACAAAGATGGGAAGAAACCAGAGCAAAAAGGATGAAAACACCTGAAACCAGAACACCTCTCCTCCTACAAGGGATCACAACTCCTCACCAGCAAGGGAACAAGACTGGATGGAGAATGAGGGTGATGAAATGACAGAATCAGCTTTCAGAAAGTGGATAATAAGAAACTTCCATGAGCCAAAAGAACATGTTCTAACCCAATGCAAAGAAACTAAGAACCTTGAAAAAAGACTTCACAAAATGCTAATGAGAATGGACAACTTAGAGAGGAATATGAGTGAATTTGTGGAACTGAAAAACAACATGAGAACTTCGCAAAGCATGCACAAGTTTCAACAGCTGAATTGACCAAGCAGAAGAAAAGATATCAGTGGTCGAAGATCAACTCAATGAAATAAAAAGAGAAGGCAAGATTAGAGAAAACAGGGTAAAAAGGAATGAACAAAGTCAACAAGAAATATGGGACTATGTGAAAAGACCTAATCTACGTTTGATAGGTGTACCCAAATGTGACGAAGAGAATGCATCCAAGCTGGAAAATACGCTTCAGGATATTATCCAGGAAAACTTCCCCAACCTAGCAAGGCAGGCCAATATTCAAGTCCAGGAAATACAGAGAACACCACAAAGATATTCCTCTAGAAGAGCAACCCCAAGGCACACAATTGTCAGATTCACCAGTGTCAAAATGAAGGAGAAAATACTAAGGGCAGCCAGAGAGAAAGGTTGAGTTACCCACAAAGGGAAGCCCATCAGACTCACAGCAGATCTCTCAGCAGAAACCCTACAAGCCAGAAGAGAGTGGGGGCCGATATTCAACCCAGAATTTCATATACAGCCAAACTAAGCTTCATAAGTGAAGGAAAAATAAAATCCTTTGTGAACAAGCAAGTACTCAGAGATTTCATCACCACCAGACCAGCTTTACAAGAGCTCCTGAAGGAGGCACTACACATAGAAAAGAACAACCAGTACCAGCCACTCCAAAAACACACAAAATGGTAAAGAGCATCAACACAATGAAGAATCTGCATCAACCAACGGGCAAAACAGCCAGCTAGCATCAAAATGACAGTATCAAATTCACACATAACAATATTAACCCTAAACGTAAATGGACTAAATGCCCCAATCAAAAGACACAGACTGGCAAATTGGATAAAAAGCCAAAACCCATCAGTGTGCTGTATCTAGGAAACCCATCTCACATGCAAGGATACACAAAGACTCAAAATAAAGGGATGGAGGAAGATTTACCAAGCAAATGGAGAGCAAAAAAAAGCAGGAGTTGCAATTCTCATCTCTGATAAAATAGACTTTAAAGCAACAAAGATCAAAAGAGACAAAGAAGGACATTACATAATGGTAAAAGGATCAATGCAACAAGAAGAGCTAACGATCCTAAATATATATGCACCTAATACAGGAGCACCCAGATACATAAGACAAGTTCTTAAAGACTTACAAAGAGACTTAGACTCCCACACAATAATAGTGGGAGACTTCAACACACCATTTTCAATATTAGACAGATCAACAAGACAGAAAATTAAGAAGGATATCCAGGACTTGAACTCAGACCTGGACCAAGCAAACCTAATAGACATTTACAGAACTCTCCACCCCAAATCCACAGAATATACATTCTTCTCAGCACCACATCACACCTACTCTAAAATTGACCACATAATTGGAAGTAAATCACTCCTCAGCAAATGCAAAAGAACGGAAACCATAACAAACAGTCTCTCAGACCACAGTGCAATCAAGTTAGAACTCAGAATTCAGAAACCAACCCAGAACCCCACAGCTTCATGGAAAATGAACAACTTTCTCCTGAATGTTGACTGGATAAACAATGAAATGAAGGTAGAAATAAAGATGTTCTTCGAAACCAACGAGAATGAAGACACCACATACCAGAATCTCTGTGACACATGTATAGCAGTCTCTAGAGGAAAATATATAGCAATAAGTGCACACATGAGAAGAAAGGAGAGATCTAAAATTGACACCCTATCATCAAAATTGAAAGAGCTAGAGGAGCAAGATCAAAAAAACTCAAAACCTAGCAGAAGACAAGAAATAACTAAGATCGAAGCAGAATTGAAGGAGATAGAGACACAAAAAACCCTACAAAAAGTCAATAAATCCAGGAGCTGGTTTTTTGAAAAGATCAACAAAATAGACAGACCACTAGCCAGATTAATAAAAAAGGAAAGAGAGAATAACCAAATAGATGCAATAAAAAATGATAAAGGGGATATCACCACAGATTCCACAGAAATTCAAACCATCATCAGAGATTATTACAAACAACTCTATGCACAAAAACTAGAAAACCTGGAAGAAATGGATAAATTCCTGGACAGTTGCCTCCTCCCAAGCCTAAACCAGGAAGAAGTCGAAACCCTGAATAGACCAATAACAAGGTCTGAAGTTGAGGCAGCAATTAAGAGCCTACCACCCAAAAAAAGCCCAGGTCCAGATGGGTTCACAGCCGAATTCTACCAGACATACAAAGAGGAACTGGTACCATTCCCTCTGAAACTATTCCAAATAATCCAAAAAGGGGGAATCCTTCCCAAATCCTTTTATGAGACCAACATCATCCTGATACCAAAACGCGGCAGAGACTCAACAAGAAAAGAAAACTACAGGCCAATATCCATGATGAACATAGTTGCAAAAATCTTCAATAAAATACTGGCAAGGCAATTACAACAGCACATCAAAAAGCTTATCCACCATGATCAAGTAGGATTCATCCCAGGGATGCAAGGCTGGTTCAATATAAGCAAGTCTATAAATGTAATTCACCACATAAACAGAACCAAAGACAAAAACCACATGATTATCTCAATTGATGCAGAGAAGGCCTTCAACAAAATTCAGCAGCCCTTTATGCTAAAAACTCTCAATAAACTAGGTATCGACGGAATGTATCTCAAAATAATAAAAGCTATTTACGACAAACCAACAGCCAATATCATACTGAATGGGCAAAAACTGGAAGCATTTCCTTTGAAATCTGGCACTAGACAAGGATGCCCTCACTCACCACTCCTATTCAATATAGTACTGGAAGTTCTAGCCAGAGCAATCAGGCAAGAAAAAGAAATAAAGGATATTCAATTAGGAAAGGAGGAAGTCAAATTGTCTCTATTTGCAGATGACATGATTGTATATCTAGAAGACCCCATCATCTCAGCCCACAATCTCCTGAAACTGATAAGCAACTTCAGCAAAGTCTCAGCATACAAAAATCAATGTGCAAAAATCACAAGCATTCCTATACACCAATAACAGACTTAAAGAGAGCCAAATCAAGAACAAACTGCCATTCACAATTGCTACAAAGAGAATAAAATACCTAGGAGTACAACTAACAAGGAACGTAAAGGACCTCTTCAAGAAGAACTACAAACCACTGCTCAACGAAATAAGAGAGGACACAAACAGATGGAGAAACATTCCATGTTCATGGTTAGGAAGAATCAATATCGTGAAAATGGCCATACTGCCCAAAGTAATTTACAGATTCAACGTTATCCCCATCAAGCTACCAACGACCACCTTCACAGAACTGGAAAAAACCACCTTAAACTTCATATGGAACCAAAAGAGAGCCCACATAGCCAAGTCAATCCTAAGCAAAAAGAACAAAGCAGGAGGCATCACACTACCGGACATCAAACTCTACTACAAGGCTACAGTAATCAAAACAGCATGGTACTGGTACCAAAACAGAGATATAGACCAATGGAACAGAACAGAGGCATCAGAGGCAACACAACATATCTACAACCATCCGATCTTTGACAAACCTGATAAAAACAAGCAATGGGGAAAGGATTCCCTGTTCAATAAGTGGTGTTGGGAAAACTGGCTAGCCCTATGCAGAAAGCAGAAACTGGACCCTTTCCTGACACCTTACACTAAAATTGACTCCAGATAGATTAAAGACTTAAACATAAGACCTAACACCATAAAAACCCTAGAAGGAAACCTAGGCCAAACCATTCAAGACATAGGTGTAGGCAAGGACTTCATGACCAAAACACCAAAAGCATTGGCAACAAAAGCCAAAATAGACAAATGGGACCTAATCAAACTCCACAGCTTCTGCATGGCAAAAGAAACAGTCAATAGAGTGAATCGGCAACCAACAGAATGGGAAAAAAATTTTGCAGCCTACCCATCTGACAAAGGGCTGATATCCAGAATTTACAATGAACTAAAACAGATTTACAAGAAAAAAACAAACAAGCCCATTCAAAAATGGGCAAAGGATATGAACAGATACTTTACAAAAGAAGGCATACATGAGGCCAACAAGCTACATTGAGATACCATCTCACGCCAGTTAGAATGGCGATCATTAAAAAATCTGGAGACAACAGATGCTGGAGAGGATGTGGAGAAATAGGAACACTTTTACACTGTTGGTGGGAGTGTAAACTAGTTCAACCATTGTGGAAGACAGTGTGGCGATTCCTCAAGGACCTAGAAATAGAAATTCCATTTGACCCAGCAATCCCATTACTGGGTATATATCCAAAGGATTATAAATCGTTCTACTATAAGGACACATGCACACGAATGTTCATTGCAGCACAGTTTACAATAGCAACGACCTGGAACCAACCCAAATGCCCATCGATGATAGACTGGACAGGAAAAATGTGGCACATATACACCATGGAATATTATGCAGCCATAAAAAACGATGAGTTCGCGTCCTTTGTAGGGACATGGATGAACCTGGAAACCATCATTCTCAGCAAACTGACACAAGAACACAAAATCAAACATCGCATGTTCTCACTCATAGACTGGTATTGAACAATGGGAACACATGGACACAGGGAGGGGAGCACTATACACTGGGGTCTGTTGTGGGGGAGTAGGGGGGACAGTGGGGGGTGGGGAGTTGGGGAGAGATAGCATGGGTAGAAATGCCACATATAGGTGAAGGGGCGGAAGGCAGCAAATCACACTGCCACGTATGCACCTATGCAACAATCTTGCATGTTTTTCACATGTACCCCAAAACCTAAAATGCAATAAAATGCAATAAAATAAAATAAAATAAAATAAAAATACACATACTACCACCAACAGCATAAGTATTAAAAAAAGCTTAAAATACTTTTCTCATATGATCTCCCTTCTCTCACCCTATTTTTTAATAGCAGTGCTATATCTGCATTGTGTGCGAATATAGCCTTTACATGTTATGCTCTTTCTTAACTCACACTTAGTATTAGTTTCAGTTTACTGTGTTTAATATATACCACCAGTCCTCATGTTGATATCCCTAATTATTTTAATGCTCTGAAACTCATTCACTAGTAGAGTCTTTAGGAAGCGCTAAAAAACAATATTCTCAAAGTTTTTGTCTTCACTCATTTGTGTGGAACCTAGTAACCTGGTAACCTAGTCATTGTAAATATTGTTCAGTGGCTTTAATAACTGAACATTTTAATGTTGGTTCATATTTTATTCCTTGAGTCTCTCTAGTATGTTATTCTGTTTTCTTTTGCCATAAAGTATTGTTGTAAAAATATGATGGTAATCTAATTTTCTGACCCTTACAAATCACTTGCTGGTTTTGACTTCATAGCCAATGGAATATTTTCTTTTTTTTTTTAAGTTCATCAATCTTACTAGAAATACATCTTGGCATTGGTTGTTCTAGGTCAATATTCTCAGCTACATAGTACATTTTTCAACACATAGTTTCATATTATTGTTTAGGGAAAATTTTCTTCAATTATAGTTTTAAATATTTGTTTTGTTCTCTTATTTTACTTTTCTTCTTCAGAGATTCTGGTTATCTATGGTTGAATCTTCTTCATCCATCTTCAATATTTGTTGATTTATCTCTAATGGTTTTTAATCTTTTTCTTTATTTCTTTTTCATTTAAAATATTTTTCTTCTTCTTTCAATCTTCTATATCTCCTAGGGCAAAGTTTGTTTTGTTTGCGCTTCTGTTTCTTCTAACATAGGTTCATTTCTGAAATAATTTTTATTTTATTTCTAATTTTCCCCTGAGTTCTGTCACCTCAATTCTGAGTTTTTAAAATTTGGATTAGTGTTTGCATTTCATGTCTTGTGTCATTTTCTTAATGTATTTTAGCTTCTTTTGAAATAGCAAGCTGTAGTTTAGATTTGTTCTGTGAGCATGTCTTTCTTGTATAGATGTTATTCTGCTCATTCTTTTCAACTTAGGAATAACTATAAGAGATTTGGCCTCAATACTTTTCTGTTTTTAATTTTTATGTGAGAGTGGTTTTTCCAGAACTGTTAGTAGGACTGATTCGTGATTTTTGGGTAACTTCTCTAACTTCACACAAACTCCCTCTTCTGTTGTTTTTATGTTTTAAAAAGGGTCAGCTTGCTTTATGAGATTTCCTGGTTCTGTTCCCTTCTCCCCCTTTATCTGGGACTCCTTTATTGGTTGTTCTATTATCCATGGTCTCTGTTCGGCTAAATTTTGATTCCACTTGGCATTTCTCTTTAGTGTGACGCTGTCCTGGCAGGGAGCTCTGGAAAATCATGTTTCTAGAGAGAAGTATTAAGGTCTAGATTACTTAAGCACCCTCAGTCTTTGTAGAAGACCTTTTGCACTCACAATCTATGGACTGGGCAAGACCTACCCATATGCTTCCCAGTAAATAGCCATTGCTGTTTTGGGCTTCCCTCATTCTCAAGTCTGTCAAAGTCTGTCAAGTTACATTGCTTCCCTGTTTGCTTTCTCCTGCTCAAATGCTGATACAATTCAGGTTTTGTGGCTGTTTGGTAGTTTGTCCTCACTCATCAGTGTGGATGCCCGGTAACTAGTCATTGTAAATATTGCCTGTGGGTTTTTTATTTTGTTAAGTAGTTACTCTGTTTTTATGTTGAGATTTGTATTTTCAAATATGCAACTGCCACTGTCATCTTCCCAGAACCCACTGAGTAGATTAAAAATATTCTCTTCTTTGGCTGGTCAAGGTGGATCCTGCCTGTAATCCCAGTGCTTTGGGAAGCTGAGGTGGGAAGCCAGGAGTTCAAGACCAGCTTGGGCAAATACCAAGACCCCACCTCTACCAATAATAATAACAATAATAATAATAATAATAATAGCCAGGAGGGTGGCACACACCTATAATCCCAGCTACTTGGGATGCTTAAGCAGGAAGATTGCTTGAACCCAGGAGTTTGAGGCTGCAGTGAGCTATTATCCCACCACTGCACTCCAGTCTGGGCAATAGAGTGAGAACTTATCTCAAAAATAAAATAAAATAAAATGAATTCTCTTTGCTACATAGAACTCCCATTTTCACAAGAATCAGAAATGGTAAATTGATATTAACTTCCTAAGCATTCATAATTTAATTGTAACCTCAGCAGAGTTTAGGGAATGTATTCTCAATGTTATAAAATCCTGTAAGAACTCTATAGCAGTACATTTTTTTTTCAGTCTACTTCTGGTATGATTAAACAGAAAATATCTGTGTCCTAAAACCAATTTAAAAAAATTATCTGCTTCAAGTATTAATGGAAACCAACTTTATACAAAACTTTGGTATAAAGCAGTTTGTAAGCAGAATATTATAAAAGTAACAATTTTTTTTCCTTTTTTTTTTTTTTAGGGAGAGGTTTTCCTGGAAAACCTGCTAGACAAATTCTAAAAGAGCTGTAACACTAAAAAATAACAATTCTTGTTATTGTAGAGGAAGAGGTCTATTTACACAGTGTTTTCACATACACTACCTCATTTAATCCTCAAAACAGTCCCCTTAGGGAGATATTTTTATTATGCGTTTCATTCTTCTTCAGAAAAAAATTGAACTTAGAGAACTCAAATGACTTAAGATTGTAACAAGAAGGATTCTTACCACCTCTACCTGTAGTGTTCACTCTTCCACCAAGGGCTCAGCTTTGGGGAGATCCCTGTGTAGCATGTGGAAAGAAGTAGAAACCTGCTTAGCCAGCTGTATCAGTCATATACTCCCTGAGGACCCACAGGGTGACAGGTGCTGCAGGCATATCACTCTCACGGTCTGGCTAAGGACTTTGTCTAGCACCTTAAAGCCTGTAAGTGACAGGCGTGGCATTTGAATTGAGGTTTTCTGACTGTAAGTCCTGTGGTTTGCTTTTTCTTGCTAGCTAACATCCACTTCAGTGGTGAGCTTTGTGGAACCTGTAGCCTGAGCAGCTCTAGGTGGGCATTGCTAAATCTGCATGTTGCTGAAGATGAGTAGCTTTGATTCATGGTAGGTGTGACAGGATCATGTCAGAACATTTCTGGTGATTGTGGCAGCATTTCTCAGATGTTTACTCCTGAGTGCTCTGAGAAGCAGAGATGAGGATCCTGTCCTGTAGGTCCATGGACTCTTTCATTACATTCTAATATTTTACCTTAAAATTCATGCCAACTTTAAATTCTATTTTGTAATATGTCTATGCCATTTAGATACTAAAAGAGTATTTTGCACTACTTGCAAGCAAGTAAAATTGTTATACGTGGTAACAATACAGAAGGTTTATCCAGTGGCTCTTAGTACCTTCTGGCATATTACCACGTAACCCTAAAGCGATGCTCAGTTTGAAAGCAAGAGAGGAAGTGAAGAGAAGTAGGCTGTAGACCCATCAAGGGAGTTTGAAGATTTTACTAAACATTTGGGCTTTATTCTGTAGAAAAGGAGGAGCCGATAAGCTATTTTAAAAAACAAAGTAAACTGATTGGTTTCCTGTTTTAGATAAATGGCTTTTCAACTTCTTTGATCATATCATCTATTAATAAGGAAGACACTTTACATGCTAATTCATACACAGATTATGGATAACATAGATATATGTGTATACATGAATATTATATGTAATGAAAATATGATGAAACTTTTTTACCCTTATATTTTCCATTTTAATCTATTTCAGCTAGAAAAGTTAATGTGATTCACTAAATTGATTGTGCCTTACAATGTTTTCTTACTTTGCTGGCAGTATGTAAGAAGGATGATAGAAGGGAAATAGCAAGAACATTCAAAGTGAAGATAGGCCAGAAAATAGAATATAAAGCAAGACCGTGGCAGTGGGGTGGAGCTAAAATTCACAGGAATTGGTTACCAATTATCCAGGAAGATAATCTTGGGTTTCTGGCTTGAGTGAATGGCCATTTTATTTACTGAGATTAGGAAAGCAGAAAATGTAAGTTTGGAAAGAAAGATAACTGACTTTCATTTGGAAGTGATTTTGAAGTATATGCAAAACCTCTAAAAGGTAACTGGATAGGAGAGTTAGAGCTCAGGAAGAAGATGTGAGTGAGAGAGAAAGATTCAGGACCTTTGAGTGTATGAGTTCTGATGGAAGCCAAGGGAATAGAAATGAGATTGTCAGTGTGAATGTAGAGAGTCAAATGAGAAGGCCAAGGAGAGAACAGAGAGAACCCTGAAGAACATCTTCACTTCAGAGGAGGCAGAAAAAGAAGAGCCTGCAACAGAAACAGAGAAGCAAACCAGGAGAGTACAGCATCATATGACCCAAAGAAGAGGACATTTCGAGGAGAGAACAGTCAGCAGTGTTCAATGCTAGAGAAAGGTCTAGTAAGACAAGGTTTAGCAGTTAGGAAGCTATTATATCCTCAGAGTTGGCAACAAAAAGAGGTGGTGGTTTAGTCATGCAGTTGTGAGGAGAAGGGTGGTAAACATAACAGGTATGTCCTGGGAGGTGAGTAGAGAGGAGTATCCTGACCCCTGACAGAAGGTCCAGAAGTAGGTGAGGTTTAACTGCTCCAGGGCGGTAGCTGGCACCCAGGAAATCTGTCAGCCAGTGCAGAGTTGCAAGCTTTGCTCCGGGATTCAGATTCAGGTTGGCAGTTTCTAAAAGGAGGATGATGTGAGTGAGGCAGAAGCTCAGTCCTAGGGAGTTGGCAGTTCTGGCCAGGTCTCCAAGACAGCAGCTGATGCACAGGGATTTAGGCTGGTATTAGCTCTGGTGTGCGATGTGTGGGCCAGACTCAGGACATAAAGCAGAGGGCTACTTGTAAGTAGCAGAAGTTCAGAGCAAAATGAGAAGCCAGGTGACTTTGTTGCTGTGTTATGGAGTCTATTTAGATAAAAACTACTCCCATCTCTCTAGCTTAGAAAGAGGACTGATTTAAGGTAAGAGCCGCAGGTAGGAGTCAAGCAGTTTTGCTACTGGATTACGAATGTTTCAGAGGGTTGAAAGCAGTAGGCAGAGGCAAGTCATGAATATGGTGGTCTGCAGGCTGGTGTCCGCCACTGGATCACACTTCTTTTTTTCTTTATTCAAGTGCCTATATAACTAGCTTCTTGAATGCTCATTGGTTTTAACATCTCATTGTTCTCTCATCTCAGTGTGTTAAATATAATTTTTATACATATTCATTTTAACTTACATGATAGTCATTTTATCTTTTTTAAGATTATACTCTAACAGCATACATAATGCAAAATTAAAGAAAATATGACATTTGTCCTATCATGGATCACCTTCTTTTAAAAACAAACTGAACATTTGGATTAAATTTTTGAACGTCTGAACCAATGCGCCACTTGATCTTAGGTGATATCTTCTTCATATCTCAACAAATATTTATTGACAGCCTACACTGGACAAGGAATTTGTTAACTTCTAACCAAAAAATGTTAATTTGTCTGTTGTTTAATAGTGCCATAGACTGATTATGCATTTGGTTCATATAATTAATCCTCAAGGTTTGTAAGAAGATTAGCCACTTTGACTCAATCCTATAAATGTAAGCTTTAGTTGGCTGAATTGGAGGTAGAATTAGAAATACAAATACCAGTTTTTATATTCCAGGTTATTTTTAAATACCAAAATACTGTATTTTTTGGTACGATATCATTAGATTAGTATTATTAACGTATCATAAATCAAAACTGTATATGTTTTGAGAAGTACCCAGAGAATTTATACACTATGTTAATATTTCACATGGAGCAGAGGTGTGCTCAGTGCTTCTTCCTCAAGGACTAGGAGAGATACGGAGCAGTGGGAGGGAGTTTCCTGGGCTCCATTACCACCTTTCCACCTGGTGCTTGATGCTGTCTGCTGCCATCAGGACCATTCATTCTCTGTGGCCTGCCCTCCTCTCCTAGAGTAATTTATTTCAAACAGGCCTTTCTCCAATCATCCTAGTTGAGAAGAGTTAGGAAGTGGGAGAGAGAAACCCCTGTCTTGGACCTTAACCCTCTCTGAGATAGAGAACACCTGGGGACAATGTATAGCAAATAATGAAAACTATACATATTGGCCTGCTCGAGCCAGGGTGGCTTAAACAACAGGAAATTTATTTTATCCCAGTTCCAGAGGCTAGAAGTCCAAGATCAGGGCATTAGCATGTTTTTCTTCTGAGACCTCTCTCTTTGACTTGTCTTCCCTTTCTGTCTTCACATGGTCTTTTTTTCTATGCAAGCCTGTGTCCTAATTATAAGGAAACCAGTCAGTTTGGACTAGAGCCCACCCTAATGACCTCATTTTACCTTAATTGCCTCTATAAAAGCTCTGTCTTCAAATACAGTCCCATTCAGAAGACCTAGGGTTTGGATTTCAACATATGAGTGTTAGCAGAGGGGATGGGGGAGGAGGGTTGGTGAAAGAGGTAGGAAGAGTTCAGTCCATAACACTATATATGTCTATCTTTTTAAAAAATCAAATACAAGCATTTAAATATTCTGCAAAATAAATGCCAAAATACCAGTACTGCAATTAATATCACAGCTATTCTCATAACATAATGAGCTCAGTTGCTTAATTGTATGGTGGAAAGGTGGATTTTCTATTTTAATGGCCCCTGGAAGAGTCTCAGAGGCTACGAACTTTTAAATTTTTTTTAAATGAGAGGATCTCAATTTTTGTTTTACTATGTAGTTACTGTTGCTCAACTGTTTCATCTTGCCCTTGACTGGATATTCTTAATACATAGAAATTTAAATGAAAAGCTAGTTGTCAAAGGATAATTAAAGGACTTTGGTAAAAGGGAAGAGAGAGACAAGAAATATTTGATCTAGGATGTCTTGGATGACTGAAAAGAGAAAATCCAAATAGTTCTTTCCCTCTGGGTAGTCGACCAAGAAGCAAGCTCAGCATCTGAATTAGCTCAAAGGGAAAACAGACCAGTAGAAGTGGGGTGTCAACTCCATAGCTAAGTTCTGGTCTGTTAAAGCCATTTCTCAGCCAGGAAGCTCACACTGTTGCACAGTGAGCTAAGTGTCCCCAGTTCCCTCCCATCTGTCCATAGATATGTACAGTAGTGCCAGGGTGGGGCTGTTTCTATTCTGCATCCAGCTGTGCCAGCCCACAGAGTGCCTCACTTCTCCATGGAGTCATGAGCACTCCCTAGCTTCTTCCTCCAAGTTTCCCACATTAGATCTCTCCCTGGAGGCTGCCATGGGTTGGGGCTGGCACCTTTGCATTCCATCCATGTTTGCTTACTGAGGGATCAATTGACTGATCAAACTTTATAGACTTCCCATCCTACCCCTTGGACAAGTCCTTTTAAGCTTTCTAAGCCTTGGTTAATTCATTCTGCAAAATATGGGAATTCATCAAGATGGTCTCTGTGACTCTTTTTTTCCCTAACTTTATATAAATCTATGCTATGATTTCAGACTTTAAGGCAGATTTTAAAAAAATATCATGTATAGCTACAAAAGAAACTATAAATGTGTTCAACTAACAGATAGGGAAAGAAAAGTATCCCTTTCTTCCTAGGGTCTTAAGGCTTATTTTAGATGGGAAATTTGAGTTTATCTCAACCTTAAGCTTTCAACTAATTCCCCTGCTCTGCCTTGGCCACTCTTGTTTATAGAGGTAACTCTGAGATCACCCTAAAACTATGGATAAGCTGAAATATTCTTTATCAATGTCATTGGCAGGTTCTCCTCCAATGATCAGGCTATAAAAAAAATATAATTCTAAAAAGCAAAATTTTATAAACTCAAAATGACTATATGATAGCATTATCAGCAAAGCTTTGCTCTTACTCTTCTAACTAGAATTACTAATTATTTTCTAATGCTCTTTTGTACAGCCCTGTGGAATATTTCCTTGAGACGTTCGCATATGCAAGGTAGCTTTGTGCTGTGTTCTCCTCCCACCCACTCATCATCCATGCACACCTGCCCTCCTGCTCCCTGCTGACTCAACAGCCCTGCCTCCTCCCACACAGGCCGAGTGACCTGGCACCCACGCAACCACCTTCTTGTTTGTTCTCCCACAAACCCACCCACTCATCTTCTCTCCTTCACACAGGTGGACGTTTTCACACTCCCACTGCTCAGCAGACAAACCTCAAGAATGTGCTTTGGGCGGTGGTAGCAGGGCTGAGGAGAATAATTTTTTTCTAATGACCGTTACATTTTTTTTCCTTAATCAACAAGCTTATCCACAAATGAGTGGTTGATTAACAGTCATTTGTATGCTTTAGTTATTTTTTCATTAATTCCTCATACTCAAGAATTGGATTTTCTATTTTTGAAAACTCTGCCATAACGTATATGTATATAATCTGAGCATTGTAACTTCTTTCAGTGAAAACAGATGGCCCATCTTTTGTCTAAATTGAAATATTTCACTCACGTTTTGAAGTGAATGGGTACACCAATGATATAATGGCTCATTGGGATGGTTATTTGTAATGACGGTGTCTGAGCTATAGCTGGAATCAACAGTCTGCCTGACAAGATTAATTGGCTGTGAATTATGCCAGAGCAATTCCAGAGCCAATACCAGAAACAAGGGCCAGCCTACTCATCAAAGCCCTGCCAAGGCCTCCCTACTCTGTGGGGCTGGCCCCAGGGGAGGCGGGGAGGCCAAACTCTGCTACTTGTTTATGGTTTTGAGGCTACTAGAAAGGGTTCCCCGAATCACCCTGATGTTGCTATCCTAATGTTCTGGAATTAAAGTCACTCCTGAGTCGTCTCAGTATTTAGAGTATGAAGAATTAGAAAGATATTGCTGGAGTTTCTTCCCATTCATGGCAACTATTTTTATCCTTTCAAGGAGCTCAGATCATATGCCACATGATGTGAACAGAATTTATTCTGCAATATTATGAATCTAATCTTTAAAAGGAAATATGAATATAATAGTGGATTTCGAGAAGTAGACCACTGAATTTGTGTTTATGATTTTTTGTTTTGCTTTTTAAATATCATAGCTGATGTGAACTCCTTGATGGAAGGCAGGAACCATTTGTCCTTCTCTCTTATCTAAGGTGTAGCACAGTGCCTGACATGTAGCAGCACTCAATCCATGACTGGAAACTTGCTTCCTATCCCTGGAAAATCAGCTTGTCAGCACTAAGCTTTAGGGCCAATTTTATTCAATTTTATGTATACCAGTCTTTTACTCTTGATTTTGAATATAACTACTCTTTCCTTTAAATTTCCACAAAAATTTGATATGATCTCTTATGTATTTTATCACTTTCTCTCTGGAATTATATTTAGTCTTAAAGCTTTTAGTGGCTCCTAAGGACTTTTAAGGCAGATCTATATCATTTAACTTTGTATCTCCATCTAAAGCAAAGCTTCTCACATAAAAACCTCCTCATATAAAAAGGTGCAAGCTGGGTGCAAAAGCAAGAGACAAGTAAAGTACCTCTTGGCTCATTCAACTGCCACATGGTGATAGAACTGTCACCAAGTGTCTAGTTGCTGGCTTCTTGCTAAGGATGGCAGAATGAACAGAGGCATATCTCTTTTCTCAGTAGAGAACAGGAGAGGGGTGATGAGTAGATGAGACATTTCATAAATATTTGTTGGAAAGAGAATGGAGGAGGGTTAACTGATGCAACAGGAGAGGAAGACATAGTCTAAAGTGTGTACAGTGGAGTATACTGAAGATAAATAAGACATTTCACCTTGAAGACCTGAAGGAAGCTCAAGACTTGGCGTCATCAGTCTTGGCAGAGAGTGGGGGTGAGGTACAGAGTGCAAAGTTTGAGATAAGTTCAAAGCTTAAATATGGAACAGTCAACTACCCTTGTACCCCAGATACAGAATATCAGCAGCCAAGCTACTCCCTCCTGCTCCAGGAGGAAATGAGAAATTTTTTTTTTAATCAAGAGACACCTAGTAGGAATGGCCTGGGCATCACAGAAACCAAGCCTGATAGAAGAAAGAAAGCATGAGGACATAAACAGTGAAATGAATTGCAAGTCTGCACTGGGAATGGTTGGTTTATCTGTGCTCTCTCCCCTGTTACACAGTAAAACACCATTAATCAGGCAACTAACACCTAGGCCAATGTTTCTAAATTGTGGGTTATGAACTCAGTTATGATTAGTGGAGTGTGAAATCTGTTTAATGGATCATAACCAAACGTTTTCCTGGGTTGGGTTCCTTGAGAAGCAGACTTTGAGATATAGTTGAGAGTTCAGAACATTTATTAGGGTTCATCCTTGGGACCAATATCTGTGGAAGGATAGAGAATTGCACAAAAAGAGAATGGGAGCTGTGATGCAAGGCTCAATGACTACTTCAGCGAACCCCATGAGGAGCACTGAAGCTAGAATGGCTTTTTAGAGTTGTCCCACGTCAGGCCAAGATGGCCAGGACTTTATTCTCTGCCATAGGCTGAACTGCATCCCCCCAAAATTCATATGTTGAAGTCCTAACACAGAGAACTTCAGAATGTAGCCTTATTTAGAAATAAGCTCTTTGAAAGGTGATTAAGTTAAAACAAAGCCATTAGGATAGGGCTGTAATTCAGGAGTATTCTTCCTTATAAAAAGAGAAAGACACACAGGGGCATGCACATGTATAGAGAACAGTGAGAATTCCAGCCACCAGATTGTGAGAAGATTAATTTCTGTTGTTTAAGCCACTCAATCTGTGGCATTTTGTATTGCAACCCTAGAAATCTAAAACCACCCCCTTCCAACCCTTATTGCATGTGGCCACAGGAAGTAGGACCTTGAACAAGGCAGCTCTGCACTGAAGCAATCCCTGAAACAAGGCTGATAACTGAAGAGTCCTCACCAGCAGCACTCTCAGAGTCTGGGAAACTAGTCCCTTCACTGCAGTGTATCTAATTGGTATATCAAGGTCCACCACAAACATTAAAGAAAATAAAATTCAGTAGACTAGATAGAAAATGTCAGAGAGCATTCTATGTAGAGAAAGTAAATATTGTTTCACAAAACATTTTTGTCTTTATATATGTGAATGTATTGACTGGGACTTGATGAAAAAGAATTTTTTACTGTCAGATAGGTTCACTGGGCACACATACCTGTAATCCCAGCACTTTGGGAGGCTGAGGTGGGAGGATCACTTGAGTCCAGGAGTTTGAGACCAGCCTGAGCAACATGGCAAAACCCTTTCTGTACTAAAAGTACAAAAAATTAGCTGGGTGTGGTAGCTGAGGTGGGAGATCACCTGAACATGGGAGGTTGAGACTGTAGCGATCTATGATTGCAATACTGACTCCAGCCTGGGCTACAGGAGTGAGACTCTGCCTGAAAATGAAAAAGAAAGAGAGAAAGAGATAAAGGAAGGAAGGGGTTCAGAAGTCACTCACCTAGGAAGTAAATTAGAGGTTTTTGTTCCCCAAAAAAGTTAAATATACAACAGACAAAATGTTTTCTCCACCATCCAAAAGTGAAGGCCATCACTCTACAAATCCCATCTACCCACACAGAGATCTTCATCAGCTTTTGAGCACTGTATTCTTAAATATAAGTGGGCAAAAAAAAAAAAAAAGCATGAGGCATGTAAATCATACCTCTAACCTAAAAAAGAGGACTCAACATGAAAAACAGAAAATGGAATACAAGAGGAAACTACAGAAAATATAAAAATACTGTGTAAATGCTAATGTATAGCCTCAAAAATTATGAGATTTGTATCTATAAAATAAAAGCAGAATGTGATGATAAAAGAACAATTAGGAAAAAAGGAAAGTGCTCTTGGAAACTAAAAATATAATTTTAAAAACTTCAGTGATAGGATTAAGAGATAAAGTTGGCCTGGTGCGGTGACTCATGCCTGTAATCCCAGCACTTTGGGAGGCTGAGGTGGGCAGATCACGAGGTTAAGAGATCGAGACCATCTTGGCCAACATGGTGAACCCCATCTCTACTAAAAATACAAAAAAATTTAGCTGAGCGTGGTGGTGTGGGCCTGTAGTCCCAGCTGCTTGGGAGGCTAAGGCAGGAGAATCACTTGAACCCAGGAGGTGGAGGTTGCAGTGAGCCAAGATTGTACCACTGCACTCTAGCCTGGTGACAGAGCAAGATTCATCTCAAAGACAGAGAGAGAGAGAGAAAGAGAAGAGATAAAGTTAAGGAAATCTGCTGAAAATAGAACCAAAAGATGAGTAGATTAACAATAAGAAAGGAAAGATATGAGACTTAGACTATCAATCCAGTAGAACAATATCTGACTACAAGGAACTCAAGAAAAAGAAGAAATGGAAGTAAAAATACACAAGAAGAGATCCCATAACTGAAGGCTATAAGTCTCAAAATCGAAAGTACCAAGTACTTAGCACAACAAATTAAAAAGGGCCCACACCAAGTCACATCATTGAGATGTGCCAGACCATTGGGAATAATGAGAGAATCCCGAGAGCTTTCAGAAGAAGAAAAAAGAATGAGTCTTTTGCTTAGATTAGGAATCAGAATGCATCAGACTGTTTGCTCAACTACAATATTGGTCTAGAGAAAGCAATGAGCAGTGCCTTAAGAATTATGAGGGATATATATATTTTTAAACCTAGAATGCAATACCCAGCTAAACTATCAATGAAATGTGATGGCAGAATAAAGATAATTTCAGACAGAGGAATTCAGAAAATTTATATCTCATGTATCATTTTATAGGAAGCTACTGCAAGATATGATCTAAGAAAATGAGGGAAAAAAAACAAGAAAGAGGAAGACATTGGATCCAAGAAATAGGGGATCTATCACCTTGTCGATGAAAAGGGAATCTATGTGATCTTTGTGAAGGAGATTTGAGCGTAGCAGCTCTGCAGGAAACCTGGAGAGCAACAAGCTTAGATTAATACAGGACACAGGGTTCCAGTAAAGATGTCACCAAGGAAATTAAATCATTTATTGTAGAATACTTTATGAATCTAAATGCAGTAAGAGGAGGTTTACATTTCTGGTGAAGCCTAGGGAATGAATTTGTGATAGGCAAGTAGAAAATGAAGCTGGGAAAATAGGAATTTGTACCAAAAGTATCAATATAATCCTAGTATATTATATACCTCAGCCTTGAATAATATTTGTCATTTTAATTATGTAAAAACTGAATAATTATCAGAGAAAAACACTATAATATAACTATACTGAAAGAGTAAGAGGAGAATGTAAGAGACTAAATCTGTATCTCCCACAGAAGGGAGTCATAGATAATATCTGGAACTGAAAAAAATCAAGAAACAGCAGCTTGAAATGTGGAGATAAATATGAAAGAAACAGCTGAGGCCAGGTGTGGTGGCTCATACTGAAAAAATTAAGTATGTTTGCTTTGGGGAATGGAAATGGAACTAGAACATGCAGGTTGTACAGGGAAAATGGCTGCTCTTTGTCTTTTAGACTTTGAGGAGCTATTTGGCTTTTAAAGCTCTGTGCATTTATAACTTAGATGAAAAATATAAACAATTTTAGAAAGAAAATGACCATATATATATATATAAAAAAACACTTTTCCTTTAGACTTAAAGGTAGCCATGACAATCTGATTCACTCTGTTAAGAATTTCCAGGTATGCAGTATTTTCCTGGCTTTGCATTTGTATATATGCTGATCCCTAGAGTCAAACCACAGGGCTTTACTTGAGCTAATAAATGTTGTATCCCTTAGTAGCCTTATGAAGGGGAAAGGAGTTGGCATTGGTAAAATTGAACAATAACTGGTTTGTCTCTTTTCCCTCCCTTTCTCCCACTTCTTCCTTTTAATAGACAGTACTAATGAGATCACCTCCCTGCCCTCCACACCCACAGTCTGAGTTTCCTGTTGCCCCAGGGCTGCACAGATTCTTGGTCTCTGTACCCTCTCTACCTCTTCCCTCTCCACCCGCTACACTACAGCATGCCTTGCCTGGGCCCTTCTCAGTTATGCTCCCTAATCATTTCTGGCTGTTCAAAATGATGAAATTGCCCAAATTGGGGCCATTCAAAATGCCCTTTCTATGTGCTACTTTATTATTTTCTGTTTTTTTTTTACAAGTTTGCCTCAAATGTTCCTGCAAATAGAGAACATTTGTTTTCCTTCTAGAAAAGCAATATTTAAGATAAATTTTGATGATAGTTGCATTTAAACTATAACTAGTGTACTTTCTCAGCTTTTTAAAATGATAAAAGTTGAAATAAAGAAAAAAAGGAAAAGTGTATCTTTCCATTAACGTGTGGCTTTTGTCTTTGGACCTACGCAACTGCTTCAGTTATTGCTCTTTCCTTTCTAGGAGGTGGGGTAAATAGGGCCTATAGAACATGTGCCTCAACATGTTTTTTTCTGGGCAAAACTGGGAAGTTACACACATTCTTTCTGCTCATATTTTATTGGAAAGAGCTTAGTCATATAGCAATAACTAGATTCAAGGGAGGCTGGAAAATGTAGTCCATAGCTGGGCACCCCTGGGAGGTAGGGACCCTATTACTAAGAGGAGGAAGGAGGAGCAAATATGGAGCATGTTAGCAATTTTTGCCACACAAATGGATCACACAGTTGCAAGATAGTAAGATAATTTTATTTTGCTTTTTACTTAACATTATATCAAGAGCTTTTTCTTCATGTTACTACATGGTCTTCACAATTGTAAAGTAGTGGCTTTGTAATGATGTGTTGAATGTATAATCAATACTTATTTAATTCTTCCTGTTGTCAAAAGTATAGATTCTTTCCAGTTCTTCACTATTACAATGTCACAATAGATCTTTTCATGAGTGTATATATATATAAAATATACTCATATATTATGTATATAATTTTATCTTTCAGGAATAATTCCCTTAGGATGAATTTCCAGAACCAGGATTACTAGGTCAAAGGGTGTGTGAACATTTTATGAGTCTTAATGTTTTTGTTCCAAATCGGTTTCTGAAAAGGCAGTAACCAATTTGTTCCCAAAAGAAAATGTGCACTTTTTCCTATAAATGTGGTTGGAAGAGACATTCATAGATCCTTGTAGGTAGGATGTTTTCAGTTTTCAGGGTCTGGCTAGAAACAGCACAAGGCAGTACAGGACTTGAGTCCGAATCCCTTGCTCTGTCACTTCCTAGCTGTATAGCTGCAGGCAAGTACTTACTCTCCCTATGCCTCCGATTTCTTATTTTAAAATTGGGGAAACAAGTAATTCCCTCATAAACTTGTATGGTAATCATTAAGGGTGTTGACAAATACTCTATTTTCCCATCTTCTATGCACATGTTAGAGATGTAATTTCCTGACTCTTTGAAGACAGATATGACCTTAGGACTTGCTTTAGCTAATGGAATGGAAGCAGAAGTAATGTGTAATTTCCAGGTATATGTTTTAAAAGTCTGTGTGCAATTTGCTACTCTTCTCCCTTTGCCATATGCCTGGAATGTTCCAGATAGTATCAGCTCTTTAAACCTGAGTTATAGAATAAAGATGGCAGAGTGGAGCCCCAAGCCAACTTGTGATAGATATGTAAATAGACCAAGAAATAAATCTTTGGGTGTTTTGAAGCACCTGAGACTTAGAGGTTGTTTGTTATTGCAACATAAACTAGCCTACCCTGACTGCTGCAGGTTTTCTCAAGATTAATGAGATAATATGCATAAGATGTTGGACCAATGGTAGAGCGTTTATATGGGTCCTTATGCGATAATATTAGGTTGGTGCAAAAGTATTGTGGTTTTTGCCATTTCTTTCAGTTATTGTCAACCATTTATTCATTCGATGCCTTCCATATGCCAGGCATTTGTGTACATTATTGCTGATCTTCAGAATAAATTTGAAATATTATAAAAACCCTCTATTTTATAAGGGAGAAAAACAAAGCTTGGAATGCTTAGCATTTTGCCAAATGTCATCCATCTAGAAAGTTGCAGAGCTGGCTTTCAAACCTGATGTGTTTCTCCCCATCTTTCTCTCTTTTCCTTGTCTTTGGAACTTTATGTCATTACTTTATTACTATTTACATCATTGTGTAAATTTGTTTATAACATTTGTTTATGAAATTCACACTTATTCTTGTAATAAAATCTCTATTTTCTTAAATTTGTGCAAGATGAACAGAAATAAATTGTCAAAAGTACAGTAGCTTACAATTCAAGCCTTTGCTTGTTCTCCAGAAAGTTCATGAACTCAAGCACCTTTTTCATTTTTCTTGGCTTGAATATGTATGAAAGCAGTTAAGATATATGTGCTTATGAATGGAAAAAAAGTTTCAAAATTGGAGTGGAGTGAGTTGGATTAGAATGAGTTAGATTCCATAAATTCTCTAACCCCAACATGTACAGATTCTTTCTTTTTAATAGATTTATTGAGCTATAATTCATACACCCTACAAGTCACCCATTTAAAGTATATAATTCAATGGCTTTTAATTCACAGGGTTGTGTGCCCATCATCACAATCGATTGTAGAATATTTTCATTACCTCAAAAAAAAAAAGCCTTATATCCCTCAGCCAACACTCCTAACCTTCTCATCACCTGACCTGTCCCCCAACCCTAGGTAGCTACTAATTACTTTGTGAACTCTGTTTCTTTTTACAGGGGCTCCAAGAATGCCAGTTTCCCACCATAACCAACAAGTGGTTCTTCCTCCCTCCCACTCCAGTCCCCTCCTAACTCTGCAAATCTTTGCTCAATTATTTTTAATTCAAAGCTCAAACTCTAAAGTATCTGATATAATAGGCTATTTTTTTTTAACTTTGCTAAACTTAGAAATTCCTTGTAGTGTGATACTAAAGGTTAAAATATAGTGTGTTCTTTTTAAAACTCTCATCTGTTCATGATCTGATTAGCCAGTTTGTGGTGTTTAAAAAAAACTTTTCTTTCATTGTCTTCTTTTGAGCCATTTCACAGCTCGTTAGTATTTCTGATAATATAAAGTAGTCAAATAGATGAAATTAAATTAAATTTGCTCTCACATTCAACTCTGGGTTTTAAAGAATATTACTTGAAGGAAAGGCAGGAGGCCAAGGTGGGCAGATCACTTGAGGTCTGGAGTTCAAGACCAGCCTGGCCAACATGGCAGAACCTTGTCTCTACTAAAAATACAAAAATTATCTGGGCATGGTGGCACATGCCTATAATCCCAGCTACTTGGGAGGCTGAGGCAAGAGAATCAGGAGAACCAGGGAGGAGGGGGAGGGTGTAGTGAGCCAAAATCTCACCACTGCATTCCAGCCTGGGCAACAGAGCAAGACTCCATCTAAGAAGGAGAAGAAGGAGGAGGAGGGGGAGGAATTGAAATTAATGGTTAAAAAGAACATTACAGATCATCTGTGAATTTTAGTGACCTATATTCACAAATACTGTGAAATGTTTCTGGTTTACTTTTTTTTTTTTTTTTTTTTGAGGCAGGGTCTCGCTCTGTCACCCAGGCTGGAATGCACAATCATGGTTTACTGCAGCCTCAACCTTTGGGGCTCAAGTGATCCTACTATTTCAGCCTGTGGAGTAGCTGAGACCAACAGGTGCACACCATCACACCTTGCTTATTTTTAAAATTTTTTTCTAGAGAGCTGGTCTTGCTATGTTGCCCAGGCTAGTCTTGAATTTCTGGTCTCAAGCAATCCTCCTGCGTCAGCCTCCCAGATTGCTACGTGAGCCACCATGCCCTGCCTGCATTACTTTTTGTAATGTTTATTGCCATGGAAAATTATCGACAACTTGAATCATGTTGTATTTGTTACTATGAGACTCTTAAATTATCTGAACCATATGGTTGGAAACAATGATTTCTAGAACTAGCACCAGCTTTCAATGTTTGTTGATGGAAGAGAGTACTTAAGCTAATAAATTTAACTTGTTAAATGAAACAGGAAGCATCAAAATGCAGCTAAGCATTAAGAAAATGAAAGAGAGAAATGGTTCCCTAGGAGAAAAGAAATTAATAAAATGTGCATCTTAATGTATCCCTGAAGATGGTACTTCTACAATGTATTGAATTGAGGGTGAATTTACTAGTTTATTGGGCGGGGGGAGGGCAGAGTCTGGTTCTAGTCTCCACTTGTGCTGTACTGACTTGTTTCATGTGTGTTTTGGATACATATAGTGATAGCAACCTGTTAGTCTCTGGTAAAACCCAGTCCAAAGATAGATATGTGAAGCCTGGATATCCAGTGTGAGGTTGAATAAGGATGTCCTGGAGCCATGAAATACATTAACGTTGTTGGACAGTTATGGCAACGGAAAAACAGTGTTAATAAAGGGAATAAGTAAGCACTTTATAAGCAAAGAGGACATGCCTTTTCTGTATGCAACGAGCTTTGCAAATTCTAACTCCGCCCTAATTATAACTGCCTTGTTCTCATGAAGCTCACTGTCAGCAAATGCTTATTCACCAGCTACAATATTATGCATAATACACTGGGCTGAGAACTGTGAGGGATACAATACTAAAATGACAGGGTCCCTCGTGTCAAGATGCCATTGAAAAGCACAGACTGTGTTTGGGAATCAGTAAGTCCAGTGTATAGACAACAGCGTTACTGGGGAAAATGGAATACAGAGTTGAAAGGTGTATTGAACCCAGATTGTTAGGTTTTTAAATGCAAAATTTATATGTTAGGATGCTATTATTTGGAAAGTGGGGAACCTACTCAATTTTTTAACATTAAAAGAAAATAATCAAATCTGTTTCTGGCTATTTATTCACATTTTTTGGTACCATTGATTTTTTTTTTTTTTAGATAGTAAATTTTCAGTGAACAAAACCAGTTATCTATCTTGCTTAATGTCCAATGCAATGTCATAGATTATACGTAATATTTAGGTTCATGTAAATAATAGCTGTTCTTAAAAATTCATGTGTTCTCATGCACAGGAATGTTCATTGCAGCACAGTTTACAATACCAAAGACCTGGAACCAACCCAAATGCCCATCGATGATAGACTAGACAGGGAAAGTGTGGCACATATACACCATGGAATATTAGGCAGCCATCAAAAACGATGAGTTCGCGTCCTTTGTAGGGACATGGATGAACCTGAAAACCATCATTCTCAGGAAACTGACACAATAACAGAAAATCAAACACCGCATATTCTCACTCATAGGCGGTTGTTGAACAATGAGAACACATGGACACAGGGAGGGAAGCACTACACACTGGGGTGTGTTGGAGGGAAATAGGGGAGGGGACAGCGGGGGGTGGGGAGTGGGGAGAGTTATCATGGGGAGAAATGCCAGATATAGGTGAAGGGGAGGAAGGCAGCAAATCACACTGCCACCTGTGTACCTATGCAACAATCTTGCATGTTCTTCACATGTATCCCCAAACCTAAAATACAATAAAAAAAAATTCATGTGTTCTTATTATGGAATGAATAAAGGACCCTCACTTTTCTTAATATTTATTTAGCTAAACTATGATCCTCCTCACCAAGGAATAACAAAAACCCTAGGCAACTGTGGCAAATCATTTGCCCAAGAGGATCACTTTTAAACCCTAGTGAAGCCAGGTGTGGTGGCTCACACCTGTAATCCTAGCACTTTGGGAGGCCAAGGTGGGCAGATCACCTGAGGTCAGGAGTTCAAGACCAGCCTGGCCAACATGGTGAAACCCTGTCTCTACTAAAAATATAAAAATTAGCTGGGTGTGGTGGCACACACCTTTAGTCCCAGCTACTTGGGAGGTTGAGGCAGGAGAATCTCTTCAGTCTGGGAGGTGGAGGTTGCAGTGACCCAAGACTGTACCACTGCACTCCAGAGCCTGGATGACAGAGTAAGACCCCATCTTAAAAAAAAAAAAAATACTAGTGAAGCTATCAGGTATTGGAGAGGATGGAAATGCTATAAACCAATACATTCTGTATTTTATTGATTCAGCATTTTTTCAATGTTTTGTCTGTAGATAGATCCCAGGGAATTAACATATATTTAAATTATCTAACTTTCCAGTTGGACATAAACAACCTTATCCTTCTCTTTCATTGCCTTTTATATCTTCCGCGGGGTCTCCTGGGCTTGTGTAACTTGTCATAATGGACAGGATGTGAGGGGTGCCACCACAGACAGACACTATGTAGTAAATCTGAAGAATGGATAGAGGAAAACTTGCAACAGAATTAGAGGAAAGAAAAAATGATGGTGACTATTGCAAAGCCTGGAATGGTTCCCTTGGGAATTTAAGGAGGGAAAACAAGAGTTTCTGTAGTTTCCAGAAATAGAACTGCCTGCCAGCTTCCTTCCATCCTCCCTCTTAGCCTAGCTGCAGGAGAAGAACAGGCAGGCACATGCAGGCTGACGACTTTCCTGCTTGTGACAGCTCCAGATTACAAATATGCAGAACAAGATTACACTGCTAGCATTCCCAGGCCCAGGGAGCAAAGGCAGGTGGGCTGGGATGAGGTGAAGGAAAATTAAAATGAAATATAATAAGTACGGGTGATAATGAGAGGAAGAGGAAGTGTGGGGTGGTAGATAGAGTGTTAAGATGCTAAGAGAAGACTGAGGGCATGAAACAGAAAGCCCTGTACTGCCTGGGCGTGTATCTGAGAGATACGTGGGTGTGTTTGCAGAGGAAGTTGTGGGGGCATGTGTGTGTGCAGAATGTATGTTAGGGAGGGGTTTTATTGGTATAGGAGTGGGAGGGTGTGTGCAGTAGGGTGTGGAGTGCGGGGGTGGAGAGACAGAAAAGAGAGTGGAGGGAGGGAGGACTTTTATGGAGTGCCAGGAACACCCATTTCACAAAGGAGAATTGCCAGCTGCCAGCAAGTCAAATTTCCTTTGTGGGAACGGATCAGCTCCCCACAGTAGATTCTGGCCTCTGATCTGACCCCAGGATGTTTGCCAGATATTTGACCCCTGAAGGGAGGGACACAGTTTCTGGATTTTTACCACACCCTGATCCACGCTCTTTCCCAGGGACTGATGTGTTTGCTTATGTATTATCATAGTGTTGGTCACAGGGCAGCATTTCTTGGCAGACAGTCTAGTGAATAGAACTGTAAGTTAGAAATAAATACTTTCCAGTCTTGGTTTCTTCGTGTGTGTGTGTGTGTGTGTGTGTGTGTGTGTGTGTTTTATGGCCTTTGAAACCCTACTGTAATACTTCTGTGCCTTGATTCCCAATTTTTCTAGTAATAAGAAGGAAAACATCAGCTAGAAAAGGAAAGATGGTGTAGAATTAATAATTGCAATGAATACATAATTTTAAACACCCATGAGTGACAGATTTTAATCCAGTATGAGAAATAACATCTACTAATTAGAATTGTTCAAAACCAGGAGAGGTTAGCATAAATGTGGTATGTGTCATATTATTCTACATATTCAAATGGAGTGAAGATGACCAGTTGTAGGGTGTTTAGGGGAAATTCCAGCAGCAAATAATGGTATACTTAAGATACCCTGAAGAATTATGCCGAAACTCCAAGATGTTATGATTCTAGGACTATAGTGTGTTAAACAACATAGAATTATCTTGAATATTTTAGTGTTATCAATATGAAATAATCAATATACAAAATGTCCACTGCATGATGAGCACCTTTATTGGGCAACCAAGATGTATGGCATATAACTGCAGAAAGAACTTGAGGCCCAAGTCTTCCAAAGTAGCCCCAAAACAAACTAAATATAGAAAAAGGCTATGTCGTGTAGTAGGGAGAAGTATTCAATACGAACAGATTGGAGTCCCGGTGGCTCACGCCTGTAATCCCAGCACTTTGGGAGGCTGAGGCAGGTGGATCACAAGGTCAGGAGTTTGAGACCAACCTGGCCAATATGGTGAAATCCCATCTCTACTAAAAATAAAAAAATTAGCCAGGCATGGTGGTGCGCCTATGATCCCAGATGCTTGGGAGGCTGAGGCAAGAGAATCACTTAAAGCCAGGAGGCAGAGGTTGCAGTGAGCTGAGATTGTGCCACTGTACTCCAGCCTGGGCGACAGAGCAAGACTCTGTCTCAAAAAAAAAAAAAAAAAAAAAAAAAAAAAAAAGCAGGCTATAACTCTTACCAGTCATTCCTGAATAGCCTCTATCTATTTCTATGAAAGATTCAGTTCAACTTATTGGAATACTAAAAGAATGCTAGAAGCGTTTTCTTCAGTGTTTAAAAACTTTCAGATGTTTGTTGACCACCCAGTTCAGACACATTTCCAGTCTCTGAGAAATGGTACGGAAGTCCTTAGAACTTCCTTAGCTTTCGAAAGACTGTTAAGACTTCTCAACAGTCTTGTTGAGTCTTACTGTTCTCATTCAGTCTAATGTACTTTGAATCACCTGGGGATCTATTAAAAGGCGATTCTGATTCAGTAGGCCTGGGGTGAGGCCTGAGATTCTGCACTTCTAAGAGATGCTGATGACACGTGTCCACAGGCCACTCACAGAAGGCTATAGGTGAAAGCAGATAGGAAACTCTAGGTACCCAGGCAAGGGCAGACAATGCATCAAAGGAATGAGATCAATACTATCTCATCCACAGAATCACAAAATTAAGAGTATAAAAGAAGAGCAGCCTTGTGATGCCATCTAAAAACTATCATTTGGCTCTTTTTAATGGCAAATGTAAAAGCTCTGTGTGGGCTGGATTGGGGTTTCCTTAGGGTGGTGACAATATGGTCTGTTAGGGTAAATGTCAGGGACTTCTGGGAAATTCCAGGCTCTGCTGTCAAGTAGATAAAATTTGTTTTGGTCCCATCTTCCCTGCTGGTCTCACACTTCTTAAAACATGACTTTTCCTGAGAGAAAACTGTGATTTTTTCTTTTAGGACAGACCTCAACAAATTGTCTTAATCTCCTCTAAGGAATCAGGTGGAAAGGAATTTAAGGTGTGGTCTTTCCCATGGAAGTCTTTAAGACTCCAGATTTTCAAGACACTACAGGATAAAGCTCTATTAGCAAAATGCCAGACTGTGACAGGTAAAACAATATTGTGATAGGAGGGTTTGCTTAAATGGCCTTCTGATTCCTCCACAGACTGACCTTACCCAGTATAACAGGAGTGGGGAGAAGTGTCAGTGTTGGGAGGGATTCTAAGAAAGGTCTCCCTCTCATTCTAACTGATTAGAATTGAGAAGCTTGCAGGATTAAAATATTGGTGCAAAGTAAAGACATCTGAGGACATGGAGTAGCTAAGGTTGTTAACCGTTCTCCAAACGCTTATTTATTTTACTTCAATGAATCAGAAATAATTGGATTCCACCCTGTTTCTCTTCTCAGAACAGATAGTAACTAATGTTGTACCATATATTTTAAACTATACTAAGAATATAAGAATTACTTGCTTCAACCATCCACAACTTAGCTCACCAGCAGTGCTGTCCATCTGGAACATAACTAAAAACCAGGAATTATGCAAAAAGTTCCCTGAGTAGGCAAAATAGATGTCATTTTAAATCCATACACTAAAGCTCATAAGAGCTCAAGGTTTTAGTGTTTATATAATCAACATTTCCCACTTAATGGCAGTAATACATTACTGAAAATCAGATGTTCTACATCTTAAAACTGACTAGAAGCCTATTTCCCATTATTTGGAATGAAAAAAATTATAATGTGTTACATATCAGCTTTAAACCACCAACAAATTTCTTAAAAAGTAACTGAAACACAGTAAAGTGTGTATATGTAAGTAACAAACTACCATATCATGATGTAAAATGACCAAACCATGCTTGCTGATCATCTAAGGATTGATACAGTTAATAGCTACTTTTTATGTTGTGATGTCTCTGTTAGTATTAGTGACAGAGAAACTTACCTTTGCTGATAATGTACACTTTTTAAAGTGTGCACATGATTCTGACATTCTACTAATTATATTTATTTTCTCATGTATTGCTTTGTTAAAAATGTTCTATTGAGTTATAAATATGCAAATATACATTTTTCTTCCTACAAAAACACAGCCAAAAAACGGTATATTGAGAAGTATATATGTTCTATAAAGTTGGGTATTAAAAATCAATAAATATTCTAGGGAAAAATGTTAATTGGGGAGATACTTGCAGTGGATGTCTAGTGCCATGCTGGAGCCCATTTATATTGGTTCCTAGGAGATGATTGTTAAAGTTTTAGGAATTTAGCAATTCCTAAAAAGTCATATTGGTAACTTGAAATTGGCCACAATGAGATTATTTACACCACAAAAATAGGCAAATGCTATAAATCGGGGATTCCCTCAACCTCCATGAAAGCTGGTTGTGAGGCATTTACCAGCATTCCACTGAGCATGCCTATACTTTATCTCACCAAAAGTAATAGGTCATAGGTTGCTGGATAGACTTTATCATAGTCAGGATATGCTAGACTTGTGTTATAGTAAGAACAACCTCCAGACACCAGTGGCTCATTCAACAAAAGTTTACTTCATGCTGCAATGAGAGTCAATTGAGGCCTCTGCTCTACTTAGTCATTCGGGAACCATAAGCTGATGGAGGCTCCATTATCTCTATAAGAGGCTTCAGGGTTTAGTGTGGTGTGAGCAAAGACATCTGGAATCAAGAGCTAGTTTTTCTATGCTTTGACCCACAAATAGCATAATTCACTTTTCACCCATATCCCTCTGGCTCAACCTACCTATAAGGGAACTGGGACACATGAGGAAACAAATGGAATATTGGGAGAGCACTGATATTCCTTTTACATATACATCATTATTTTAAATGCCTCTATGGAATAAAAATCCACTATTAGTTAAACTATGATGTAAGGCTTTGTTAGAATGAGATATTTGGACATAGACCTTAAAAAATCATTTATCTCTCTTTTGCATACCAAAGAAGGTAAATGAATCAAAATACATTGGTTGAAGTGTTCTTTAAGATTTCTGGACATTTGAAGAAGGCTGACTTCTGATTCAGAGTCACTGGTATCTGCTTTTCTACAGAGTGTCAGACTCTATATGAGCAAGAGCATGGGTGAGGCAGCATTTCTTAAGAGTGCTTTGTGATTGTCTCTAAGACTTTTGTCTAAACCATAGTCACACATTATGCAAGTTTTAATTCTGGAGCTTTATTGATCCTATGAAGATGTTCATGGAGGTTTTCTAACAGATCCTTACTTCTTCCTCAATTGGCCTCAAAAGTTTTGTTTTCTAGAGCTTTGCAATATCAGGGCCTGCAAACAGCTAAGTCAGAACCTGATACTAACAGACAAGTCACTACATTTTCAGCAAGCTTGTTCTTTAATGCACCTAGTTCTCATATAACTAAGAGGCAACTATGTCATGAATGCTGCTTGGCTAAGCGTGATTGTGAGAAGTCATAGATTATAAGACCTATCCTGAAGTCAAAGATGTAGAAATATAAAAATAAATAGAGTGTGTTTTGGCAGTCAAACTTACCTAAGGGGAGCTTGTACTGAAATGCAGTCTTAACAAATTTTAAAAACTTGATGGGCAGAAGGAGAGAGGAAACCCCCTGTGATTTGAATGTCATAGGCCATTTTTTTTTTAATCCCTAAAGATGACAGCTGGTAATCACGTTTAGGGAAGATTGTTCTCTCATTTTGAGAAAACGGTCAGAATGAGTCATTTAGGTATTCAAACATAAGCAAAGGCCTTGTTCTGAATTGGTGATTTTTCAGCCAGGGTGACTCTGAGTGGGTAACATCTGTATTTTAACTCAACAACAAATGCCTGTTTTGAAATCTACAGGCATGTATCTCTACATGTTGCATCTTCCTTAGATAAATTCTGATTTTCTTCAAAGTATAAATTTGGATTATACTGGAACTTAAAGTATCACTTGTTCATTTGGAAATTTGTGTATATTCTTACTTAGAAGCAAAATCTGGCAGTTTCATGAGGGATGTGCAGGCAAGATTTGCATCTCATGCTATCAGACAGACCACACAGAAGAGCAGAACTGGACTTGGTAGAGCTCACCCAAGCCTGGACTGTCAATGTCTGTGAGCCATATCAGGTTGAATTATCTACAGTGTATTGATATTGGACCGTTACGTTTTCATGCACTGTCCTAATGGGTGCCATGAGACATGTTCATGGTTCTACTGGTCTTGTAATTTTAGGAAAAGTACTAAGATGCTGATGCCAATAAATGATGAGTGGAGAAGTAGGCCCTTCCCTCTTTAGAGCCTGGCCATGGATCTGTGCTTGGAGTTATGGATGTTTTTGGCCTGCTTCCAAGGTTGAGTTGATGGGGATAGGAACTAAACAGTCATATACCCATGGAGGACTGAGTGGGTCTCAGCCTCTCTGGGTTCAGGAGTAAGCGCATCTGTAGCTAAGCCAGCAGTAGTACCACAATGTGCTTCTCCTCTGTTATTCCCTAACTTTCAGTTAACCTTGTTAAAAGTGCAACCTTGTTTCTGGGGGCTAGAATGAAGTAAGGGAAGGTCTGTTTTACACTGAGATGACATGACAAAGAGGAAAGTAGAATGCTCTCCTCTGAGGACAAAGAGGTAGGAATGGCAAATTAGGAGTTAAAGACTGAAGAACATGGAATACCAAAAATTTTCTTTGTAGCAAGCACAAACACTGAAATAAATGAAAG
Source organism: Aotus nancymaae (assembly GCF_030222135.1). Taxonomy (NCBI): domain Eukaryota; kingdom Metazoa; phylum Chordata; class Mammalia; order Primates; family Aotidae; genus Aotus; species Aotus nancymaae. The sequence goes on along the minus strand of NW_026988419.1, from coordinate 42,570,881 downwards.
GAAAAATCCACCATAGCTCCCTGGGACCAGGTCATGGTCAAATAGTGCCACAAATCTCAGTTGATGTCCTGGATCCTAAGAAATCATAGCTCAGTACAATTACAGGTGTTCATCGTGGCAGCTCCAAGTCCTTAAGGAAACGTTAAGTTTGTCAAACTCATGTAAGAACACATAAAAATTCATGTCACCACTGAGAAAGATTTTTACACAATTTATTAATATAAAGATAATATGGCCAGGCTTGGTGGCTTATGCTTATAATCCCAGCACTTTGGGAGCCCCAAGCAGGAGGATTGCTTGAGACCAAGAATTCAAGACCAGACAACCAGACTGGGAAACATAGCAAGACTCTATCTCTGCAAAAATAAAAATAAAAATTAGCCGAGTGTGGTGGCATACACCTGTGGTCTCAGCTACTTGAGAGGCTCAGGTGGGAGAATAGCTTGAGCCCAATAGTTAAAGGTTACAGTGAGCTATGATTACACCACTGCTCTCCAGCCTAAGTGACTGAGTGAAACTCAGTCTCTCAAAAAAAGGAAGGAAGGAAGGAAGGAAGGAAGGAAGGAAGGAAGGAAGGAAGGAAGGAAGGAAGGAAGGAGAAGAGAAAAAGAAAGAAAGAAAGAAAGAAGAGAGGGAAAGAAAGAAAATGTAGTAGCTTAACTTCTAGTCACTTGGAAAGATTGGTTACTATAGATGTTGATTTCCCTGAGAAACCTGGATAACCAGAGATTTACTGTGTTCAGTCCATGGCACTGCACTGCAGGACATTTTGAAGACAAACATGGTATTTTCCCTGAAAGCATTTGGAAACGTTCCCTGTGTGTTTCTAACAATGCTCTAGCAGCTCATATGAATCTAACAAGGATGAATTTATCTAAATCTTTCTTTATCCTATTTATATTTGTGGACTAGGCAACATCTTGAGGATAATGAGTTCCATATGTTTACTACCCACTGTATAAAGTAATGCCATCTTTTATTTATCTTTAAACTACTTGCATAGAATTTCAATGGGTGCCCCTGAATTTTAGCATTCCAGGATTTGAATATGTTCTCACTTTAGGGCTGCCTCTAGCCCATATAGGCCTCTGTGCAGATAAGAAATGGCACCCACTCTGGGCACTTAATTTAGAATGGATGCTCCCTCTTTCAGACACATACAGCCCTGTGCCAAGTGCATGGCTCAGTGAGTGGAACATGGGCTAGATTTCAACCCCAGCCTAGATTTCAACCCTCACCCCCATGTCAGGCCCTTGACTAGGTGCCCTTGCAAAGTACAACTGGTACAGCCATATACAGTGGCCAGGCCTCACCATGGAGGTCCTACAAAGAGTACAGATTTTGATCATATCCTCTCTCAGGTATCATCTCCCTAAGGGATCACAGTCTTTCTGTTGCTTCCTAATTTTGATCCTATTGATCCTACTCTGCCTTCCTTGAGATGTGGGGCTCAGGCTGAGGAGCAGTCCAGGCACTCTGCACTCTCCTCGGGACCCTCTGGATCCAGGGACAGTCACGAGGCTGTTGGGCTCTGGGACAGCTACAAAACAGGGGCCAGAGGAACCAGTCAATAATGGATTCCATTTGTAGAGCTTCAAACAGATAACCCAGAGAGGATCAGCTTATGATAGCTTAGCTTAATGTCCCGTAGACACACCATGTGCTTATATGCTAGACAGAGAGTTGTCTGAAACTTTTCTATCCCTTGTCTAAGCTTGGTGAGGTTTTTCTTCATTTTCTCTCCATCCATTCAGAACTATACCAAATGCCACCTATCAGAATTCATTCCATATTTCCTTTCCAAAAACATATTCAATGCCTAAATCATAAAATAACTAGCAATAATACAAGGACAATATAACTTTTTTAAAAATACTGGAGATCATGATTTTTAATAGAGTCTAAGCTTATTCTATTTTTAGATTCACTAACCTAATACAGTGTCTGACACACGATTGATACTCAATGAAGAATGAATGGCTAGATACACTCAAAGTCAGTTTCATTTTGTTTTTGTTTGTTGTTTTTATATAAATAATCTGTTGCAAACATTTGTAAGACTTGCATTCTCCTTGTTCTCTCAGTGATCACTGGAACTTTAGCGATACATGGATTATGTATTACGTCCTTCTAGCATGTTGGATACAGCACTTAGTCATCTAGTGAAATTTTATGTGATTGTCTAGCTTTCTTTCATCTCAGGTCTTTGTCCCCATATTTAAAATATACCAAGTATTTCTAAAACAAAAATTTCAATTTTGATTATATCAGTAGATAAAATGTTTACATATTTTTCTTCCTTCTACTATAGTAGATATTTTCAGGGAGAGAAATATTCAATACCAACCCCAACTTTTATCCTAAGCACCTTCTCTTCAATGAAGAATTCTGCTATTTCAAATTGTTTAGTCAAAAAACATTTTAAAATTTTATTGCAAAAAAATTTAAACACACTGGGGTCTGTTGGGGTGGAGTACGGGGGAACAGTGGGGGGTGGGGAGTTGGGGAGAGATAGCATGGGGAGAAATGCCACATATAGGTGGAGGGGAGGAAGGCAGCAAATCACACTGCCACGTATGCACCTATGCAACAATCTTGCATGTCTTTCACATGTACCCCAAAACCTAAAATGCAATTAAAAAAATGTAGTTGAAAATAGTAAAAGGAAATACCAGATACCTATCCTCCTGATTCAACAATTATCAATAGCGCTTGAATTTAATCTATTTTTAAAATATATGCCTTGACTCCTATTGTCCCTCCTGAGGTGGAAATTCTCAGATTCTTTCTCCTCTTCTGAGGATTTTTATTTTAACCTTGATGGTTGAAAAATTATTTATATAATCACATAAGCTCCCACCACCTCCATGTATATCATACACATAATGATCTGAGATATTAATTCAATTCCCAGTCACCTGCTGTTTGAGTGCCATTCCCACAGTGCTGCTAGATAGTTCTCTGTCCTGATGGAGACATTTTTCCATGGGTCTCTCATATTTCTGTACACCTTGTGAGCAAAGCACTGACTTGCCCTTTTTTCCTGTAAAAGGATGTTTGTATAGTGAAGAGCTTTAAAAGCTGGAGCTACTGTCTCCCTCTAGAGCAAAGAGCAGGCGTATTTACTGACCATTATGAAAGATTCAGTTTCCCTAAGCTTAGGTTCTCCTCTGGTAACCCGACCTGCTGCATGGAATGATGTCACCTGACCCTCTGTGCCACCTGTTGGAATTAGGACTTAGGAACAAATGCAAAAACACAGATACTCTGGCTATTGCTATTGATGTGAATAATAAGCCATTCTTCATCTCTGATCCAGGAATCTTGGGTTTTCCATGAAACTATGGCAGGCTAATTTTTTGGTTTGCAAGTAGGGTAAATGTCAGACTCTTGACAGTTTAGTAATGATGGTAGGATGCTGACAAAGATATGGCTTTCTGGAAGAGAAAGGACTAGTCCACAAGCCTATTGATAGGAATTGGGGATGTTCATGGGACATAGTAGTGAACTGATCAAATTGTATGACCAACTGGGGAATAAATTGCCCTCTACTGCTTGCTAGTGAGAAGGAATTGAGAAGATTAACTGTAGGAATTGCAGGTTGAGTATCAGGAAGTAGGTTCAGGAACAGTTGTTCAAATAGTGCACTGCTTGTTGCTAACTCTCCTCTGGGTGAGGAAACGTCCTCACCAACTGAGGGGTCAACATCAAATCTCTCCCATTGTAATAGCCAGCACTAAAATTCCTCTCTTTCAGACAAATTACAGAGACACACATCTACACTGAGCATGAAAGGAGGAAAATCTGCTTGCCAGTGTAGGCAAAACTCAGACAAATCATTGGAACTTTGGCTGGTTTGCTTAGCAAATGAGAGATTGGGTAAGTAAAGCTAATTAAGAAAAAAAGGCAAAAGCTGGGCTTTTTTTTAATTGTACTTTAGGTTCTGGGGTACATGTGCAGATCATGCAGGATTGTTGCATTAGAACATACATGGCAAGGTGGTTTGCCGCCTCCATCCCCCATCACCTATATCCGGCATTTCTCCCCATATTATCCCTCCCCACCCTCCCCAGCCCCACTGTCCCTCCCCTAGACCCACCCCAACAGACCCCAGTGTGTGATGCTCCCCTCCCTGTGTCCATGTGTTCTCATTGTTCAACACCCATCTATAAGTGAGAACATGCAGTGTTTGATTTTCTGTTCTTGTGTCAGTTTGCTGAGAATGATGGTTTCCAAATTCATCCATGTCCCTACAAAGAACATGAACTCATCGTTTTTTATGGCTGCATAATATTCCATGGTGTATATGTGCCACATTTTCCTTGTCCAGTCTACCATTGATGGGCATTTGGGTTGGTTCCGAGTCTTTGCTATTGTAAACAATGCCGCAATGAACACATGGGTGCATATGTCTTTATAGTAGAATGATTTATAATCCTTTGGGTATATACCCAGTAATGGGATTGCTGGGTCAAATGGAATTTCTATTTCTAGGTCCTTGAGGAATCGCCACACTGTCTTCCACAATGGTTGAACTAATTTACACTCCAACCAACAGTGTAAGAGTGTTTCTATTTCTCCACATCCTCTCCAGCATCTGTTGTCTCCAGATTTTTTAATGATCACCATTCTAATTGGCATGAGATGGTATCTCAATGTGGTTTTGATTTGCATTTCTCTAATGACCGGTGATGATGAGCATTTTTTCATATGTTTGTTGGCCTCATATATGTCTTCTTTTGAAAGTGTCTGTTTATATCCTGTGCCCACTTTTGAATTTGTTTGTTATATCCTATGCCCACTTTTGGGTTTGTTTGTTTGTTTCTTATAAATCTGTTTTAGTTCTTTGTAGATTCTGGATATTAGCCCTTTGTCAGATGGGTAGATTGCAAAAGTTTTTTCCCATTCTGTTGGTTGCCAGTTCACTCTAATGATTGTTTTGCTGTACAGAGCTCTGAATTTTAATTAGATCCCATTTGTCTATTTTGGCTTTTGTTGCCATTGCCTTTGGTGTTTTAGCCATGAAGTCCTTGCCTATGCCTGTGTCCTGAATGGTTTTGCCTCAGTTTTCTTCTAGGATTGTTATGGTGTTAGGTCTTATGTTTAAATCTTTAATCCATCTGGAGTTAATTTTACTGTAAGGTGTCAGGAAGGTGTCCAGTTTCTGCTTTCTGCACATGGCTAGCCTGTTTTCCCAACACCATTTATTAAACAGTGAATCCTTTCCCCATTGCTTGTTTTTGTCAGGTTTGTCAAAGATCAGATGGTTGTAGATGTGTGGTGTTGCTTCCAAGGCCTCTGTTCTGTTCCATTGGACTATATATCTGTTTTGGTACCAGTACCATGCTATTTTGATTACTGTAGCCTTGTAGTATAGTTTGAAGTCAGGTAGCGTGATGCCTCCAGCTTTGTTCTTTTTGCTTGGGATTGTCTTGGCTATGCGGGCTCTCTTTTGGTTCCATATGACATTTAAAGTGTTTTTTTCCAGTTCTGTGAAGAAGGTCATTGGTAGCTTGATGCAGATAATGTTGAATCTATAAATTACTTTGGGCAGTATGGCCATTATTACAATATTGATTCTTCCTAACCATGAGCATGGAATGCTTTTCCATCTGTTTTTGTCCTCTCTTATTTCCTTGAGCAGTGGTTTGTAGTTCTCCTTGAAGAGGTCCTTTACATCATTTGTTAGTTGTGTTCCTATGTATTTTATTCTCTTTGTAGCAATTGTGAATGGGAGTTCGTTCTTGATTTGGCTCTCTTTAAGTCTGTTATTGGTGTATAGGAATGCTTGTGATTTCTGCACATTGATTTTGTATTCTGAGACTTTGGTGAATTTGCTTATCAGTTTCAGGAGATTTTGGGCTGAGACAATAGGGTCTTCTAAATATACAATCACATCATCTGCAAGTAAAGACAATTTGACTTCCTCCTTTCCTAATTGAATATCCTTTATTTCTGTTTCTTTCCTGATTGCTCTGGCTAGAACTTCCAATACTACATTGAATAGGGGTGGTGAGAGAGGGCATCCTTGTCTAGTGCCAGATTTCTAAGGGAATGCTTCCAATTTTTTTCCCATTCAGTATGATATTGGCTATGGATTTGTTGTAAATATCTATTATTATTTTGAGATATGGTCCATCAATACCTAGTTTATTGAGGGTTTTTAGCATAAAGGGCTGTTGAATTTTGTCGAAGGCCTTCTCTGCATCTATTGAGATAATCATGTGGTTTTTGTCTTTGGTTTTGTTTATGTGGTGGATTATGTTTATAGACTTGCATATGTTGAACCAGCCTTGCATCCCCGGGATGAAGCCTACTTGATCGTGATGAATAAGTTTTTGATGTGCTGTTGCATTCGGTTTGACAGTATTTTATTGAAGATTTTTGTGTCGATGTTCATCATGGATATCTCTGCCAGGTTTTGGTATCAGGATAATGTTGGTCTCATAAAATAAGTTAGGAAGGCTGAGCTTTTTTTATAGCTCAAAAACTCCTGTAATCTCTAATGCAGGTCTTAAAATCCAGTTGGAGATGACAGTCGAAAGTCTCAGACTTTTCTTCCAGTGGGTCCTGGTTGCTAAAAGGGAACTTTGACCTTCTTGGGAAGATTTTCCTGAAAAATAAAAACTCCTGTGGGGAACCATAGATGAGGCATTGACTAGGGTCCAGGCTTTTAATGGCCTAGATTAGTTTTATAATGTTGGTGGATCATGATGAGAAAATAATCTCTCCATCTCTTTCACTCTTTCTCTTTCTTCCACTGACCTAAGCCAAGTTAAGCAGAAATGATTAGAGATGGGGCCAAGGTCTTCCTGTCCTCAAGGGGAATGAAAGACCATATACATTCACCCCAGTATGGTGGGGAATCTTGGAGAGAGAAAGGAATCAAACTTTTATGGCTCTGTTGGATACAGAACTACCTAGACCTGTGAGAGGGAAAGGCATGCAAATTCAGTTAGCAGGGGTTTAGGCAGGGTTCATGGTGGGGAGAGAAAGCTAGCTTGACTTTGTGGGTGGGTTCCTTTGGGCCAATTCAATGTGCTATTGCTGCTGCTTCTACATCTCAATGTAAATAGGAATTGATGCTTGCCTGTCCCATAAGTGCCAGAAAAGAGATTCTCCTAATTGAGAAGAGCTGTCCAAAGCTCTTATTATATAGATGACAGCTTGTTGATTGGCAAGTCAGAAGCCTCAGCTTAGTCACTCTTATCAGAGGTGGCTGATAAGCTCTGACAAAATTCAGGGTCCTATTGGACAAGTAAATTTCTCAGTACTATGTGGTTGGATATATAACACTCAATATTTTTGGTAGTCAAGGAAAAATTGCTCTCTTTGATCCCTACCACCAAGTATTAGAGACAGTATGTGCCTCACTAGAGACTTCTGTTTGGTTCCTTATGTGGGCTAACTTTCAAATCGGCATCCTTTGAGTGGGACTCAAATGAATAAGCTGCATTGGAAGCTATCCTGCAAGTTATAACACACTCTCTACTTTGGGACCCCATAACTCTAATGACCCTTCTGCACTATAAGTCTCTCTGACTGATGATTTTTTTGACTGGAGCCTCTAGCAAAAGGAGGTAGTTTCTATCCAGAGATTCCCCCCTTGAGGTTTTAGACTCATCACCTCCCTGATGCAGCTACCAGGAACACCCCTTTTGAAAAAGTGACTATTAACTTGCTATGTGCTCTTGTCAACACTGAGTACCTGACCCTTGGAAGGTTTGGGGCTTTCTGAGGTGATATTCCCATTTTGGGGTGAGTCTTTTGGATTCAATGACTAACAAGTGGGGAAGGACCCAACAAGCTTCACTAGTCAAATGAGGTGAAAATGGCACATTCAAGAACACCAGTTTGGCCTCAGTTGCATGTAGGCTTTACTGGTAAGATCAGTACCTACTGCTTTGGGGAAATACTCTACCCACACTCTGCCAACTGAAGCAAGGTCGCTGGTTCTATAAGGTCTTCAATTCACAGCAGTTTCCCTAGAATCCTGGGCCCAGTCAGCTGAAACCTGGTAGTATTCACTGGGCTGCTGTGGCTGTTCAACCTCAGTGTCAGCAACATAAAACCCAAAATGAAGGAGTTTGCTCCACTCTGTGGGCAGAACTCAAGCTGTTCTCATGGCCCTAGCCAATCCTATCCTTGAAGAACCCTGTTATATTTTTTACTGACTTGAGCCATTGCCAATGGCCTACCTGTTAGGTCTACCACTTAGAAACTAAAGACTGGCCAATCAAATACCCCTTTAGGGCTGCAAACTGTGGAAATAAATTGTGACTGCTGATGGAATTGTCTGGATGAAGTCTATGAGAAGAATCCAGTCTCTGATGAGAGTGCCAGGACTCAGGCTGCTGATTAAGGCTGTTCTGCCCAGATTGCCATCATTGCTGCCTGGGTCCATCACCATATTGGATGAGGAAATACGTCCACAATCACAGACTGGGCATAAAGTAAAGGCCTCTATGTTCCTGATGCAGACACTATGACTGCATGCCAGACTTAGAACTTCTGTCAAAAGTTGTAACAAAGGAGGACACATCCCCTGGGGCACTGAACCACCTGGAATGGCAGATTGACAGCATTTGACTTTTGATTCCCTCTCAGGGCTGTCCTTGGGACTTCACTGCTGTGGACACTTTTCTGGATTATGGTGGTTTTGTTCCAGCTGATCATCCAATTCTGGCCGCACTATTATGGCCCTTGAAACTAGTCCATGCCATGTTTTGGGCTGTCTGAATGATCTGAAGTCTGACACTAGTGTGCCTTTTATCACAAAAGTCACTCAAGAGTGGGCTGATGTTTGAGATACTTGATGGACTTTCCATGCTCATCAGTTGAACTATCTGTGGGCATCTGGTATTGTGGAACATTGCAATGGTCTCCTTATTAACATTTCCTATTCTTCCTCCCTCACCTTTTCCGGATCCACACACCTTAGTAAGACAATTGATCATTCAATGCCACTCTTCCTGGGAGGGGGTCATTTTCTCTCAGTTGCTTCCCAGGTAATAATTAGGAGTGAAGAGGTAGAGAATTATATAGACTTTCTTTTTTCTTTGTTTTGAGATGGAGTTTCGCTCTTGTTACCCAGGCTGGAGTGCGATGGAGCGATCTTGGCTCACCACAACCTCCGCCTCCTGGGTTCAAGCAATTCTCCTGCCTCAGCCTTCCAAATAGCTGGGACTATAGGCATGCGCCACCACGCCCAGCTAATTTTTTTGTATTTTTAGTAGAGACGGGGTTTCACCATGTTGACCAGTATGGTCTCGATCTCTTGACCTCGTGATCCACCCGCCTTGGCCTCCCAAAGTGCTGGGATTATAGGCGTGAGCCACTGCACCCGGCCTATATAGACTTATTTAAAAAATTCAGGAGTCCACCCAGATCATTCCTGGGCATGATGTTTTTATTTTTCTCCTAATGGCAACCCCAAGCTAGTCTGGTTGGTTCATCTGCTAACTGTTGTGAGTAATAAAGTCTTTTGTCTCAACCAGATTCTCATTTCTTATTTTCTTATCTCTTCTACCAGAATTCATAAAACTATGATGGGCTAACTTGTTAGTTTGCAAGTAGGGTAAAATATCAGACCTTCATAGTTATTGACTATATTCCCACATTGAAGAATAGCCTGGATTATAAAACATGTACAGCACAGAGCTGCACAGAATGAGGCTTGCTTATTTTGCCTTTCTGCCTAGTGCTGCCCAAACTGACAGCGATAACTCTGTGACATACACTCTTATGGACTCAGCAAGATCATACCAAGAACATTTTGACAAAAAATGGAAATAAGTAGGACTCAGGCACTATTTGTTCCCCCTTGTATTGCCATGCAAGGGAAGAAATTCTGTGTTTTCTTTGTCAGTTGCCATCATAGTTAGAGGGTCCAGGGTGTGATGACCTATAGGAGAGTGTGCCCCTTAATGACCCTTCTCATTGGTGACACAATGTGTATAAGAAAGAAACTAATTACAGTAAAGATTGTATGCAGCTCAAATCAGGATTGCCTATTGAGTCTAATACCATTGCTGATAGCTATGAATATGTTCAAAGAATTTGTTGTGAAAGCACCTCTCATGTTAACTATTATGATTCTGCCTCCATGTAGTGAGATTACAGTTCAGGAGGTTCCTGGTACTGTAGGAATAATACTAGCTTGCTCTATGTGTGTGTGTGTGTGTGTGTGTGTGTGCGCGTGCATGTGCATGCACACATACACGCTGCCCATCAGAACCTTTTCATGCACTCAAACTCAGGTAGAGTAAAACAGCTGTTGTCTCATTTATTAACAAAGGTTTCTGTGGTTACCATAAAGCATGACTTCCAAAAGTGATTGTTTATACTAGTCAATATGTGACAGTTCTCATATACAGTTCTTCACATGTCTTCACACACATGTGATAGCTACTGCACATGGAAACCTTGTGAGGCTTAGGGCCTGGAGAGTGAAGAGAGCTCAAAGACAGACCTGAAAATTGTCATGGCCAACAGCTCAGCAACTGGACATTACACATTATTTTGTGGATGATTCAATACACATTTGTTGAGTGTCTACTATTCGGAGGTATTTTACTGGACACTAAGATACACAGATGCTAAAATGTTTGCCCATGAAAAGCTAGCAGGCTAGTGCAGGCAACCATAAATAGGCCTATAAACCAATAACTACAAAATGTTAAATGGGAATACGGAGGAGGAAATGATTAATTCTTTTTGCAATTAAAAAAGAAAATTGAGAAGGCAAAGTTGTTCTGGGGCCCTCTACTATGTTTAAGGGTTGCATATTACCCTGTATTCTATGCACAGTGAGGCTCAGACTCCCCCAGAGGTGCAGTGGCGAAAGGTAAGCTTTGGAGACACACAGCTCTGGGCTTGATTTTCAGCTCTGCCATTAACAACCACTTGGTTATGTAACTAACAAATTTAAACTCTGTTGAAATCCAGTTTCACCATTGAAATCGTGTCACCTCATTGAGTTATGAGAATCATAGTAGTTCCATAAATGTTATTCTCCCTTCTCTACCCTTCACTCATCCCTACAATGAGTGATGTAGAAAAGTCAAGTTATCTGTTTACTAGAAATAATTATCTGATTGCTCTTTAAGGGATGCAAGGCAGATTTCAGAGTATTTTGGAATGTGAAAGCCAAATAATTGACTGAATATAGGAAAAAGAGAAACTAACAGTAACAACACATTACTTTTTGCTTGGAGCTTTACATATATTCTCTTTTTTAATCTTCACAAAAACTTCTTAAGGGAGGTAGTGTTTTCCCCATATTTGATGATAATTTCCTTACCTACTGTAATATTTAGTATGGCTTAATTCACTTTATGGTGTGTGTGTTACCCTCTGAAACTTGAGACAGGCTCTTCTATTCCTTAGAAAAGCTCCCAAAAATTTAGGCATACTGCAACCAGATAAGAATAATTAGCTGTATCCACCCAATGGAGATGGAGCAATAAAGCCTAGCATAAATGTGCTTGATTGATTTAGAACTTGGTATATTTTCTTTATTTGTGTAGTGAAGACATACTTCTCTATTAAAAGTAATTAATTCAAAATGTAAACGTTCTTAAAAATAACTAGTAAAGAAAATAAATCTGTTATCTTTTAGTTTCTTTTTAATCAGTCTATCACAAACTTAATGTTATTCAGAGTTCATGATCAGACTTCCTTTGTTACTCATCCTAAATCTTAGCTGAGGGTCAGAACTTTCCCAAGACTTGGGTATGGCCATAAGGCTCCTGACTAGATTAGTATAAAAATAACTTTTCTCTCAGTTGTCTGTGTCTTCCTCTATCTTAGGCAAGAGGGCACTGAAAAGAAGACTTTTTTGCTTATCTCTGTTAAAACTCCTGATCAGTCGCAAAGGCATCTGCCATGCCCTAGCTTCTCTGCTTAGATGCTTCTGTTGGCTTTTCCATCTTACTTAGTGTATAGAAGTGGTTCTAACCAAAAGATCCCAGAATACAGCATGACTTGAAAAAGAAAGTTCATTTTTCTCATGTGATATAGATCAAAGGTGAGCAATGGAGGCCAGCTGGAGAGTTCTGTCCCATGAGGTCATTCGGGAAAGCAGGTGCCTCTATCTTCTCCACTGTGCCCCAGGGTATTTTTCTGGTCAAAGCTAGGTTGATGCCATGTCTGAGTTCTAGCCCAAGGGAAGAGTGAAGAGTCTTCTCTCTTGTGACCCTCAGGATTATGTCCCTCAGGAGATGACCAGGAAGCTGCATACATTACTTGTCTTCATTTCCCAATGGTCTGAGTTTAGGCATAAGATCATTCCTTTATGACCAAATGGCCATGTGTCTAGCAACTCAGAGAGTTCTGTTACAAAAGTCAGGAAAGAATGGACACTGAGAGATAGTAACCTCAGCCACTAAGAGAACCTTTGCTATATAATGGATTTGCTATATATATAGGAAGATTGGAACTTCCCCAACCCTTGCTTCTTGTTCCCAGTTGAGAGGTATTTTTCCAATTTTAAAGATTTTAGTATTTCTCTCCCACTATCACTCTTCTTACATGGCAGCTTCTCAACAGCATCCCAACTGGCGTTCTGCCTACACCCTTTTTTCCCCAAAATCTACCGTTAACTCAGAAGCTAGTGGCATCTTTATCAAATGTAAACTAGGCAACATCACTTCTCCATTTATAACTTACTAATGACTTCTCATGTGATAAGAATCAAACTAAACTCGTTGCCATGGTCTGAAGGCTGCCATATTGGCTCCACTGACTTCTCTTCCTTCTGTGCTCTCTGCCACTGTCTTTTGCTCATTTGCCATTGCTTTTGTTCCCTGAATATTCTGAGCTTGATCTCATCTTGGGTCTTTCTCTCTTGCTTTTCCTTTTGTTTGAGGTCCTATCTTCACAAAGTTGCCTCCTTCTAATAATCAGGCCTCAACCCAAATGTAACCTCTTCAGCGAGGACTTCCCATGACTACTGCAACTAAAGCAGCCACAGCCTCCCAGTCACTATTTGTGATGTTACCCAAAGTATCTCCTTTAAAACATACATAATGGGCTGGGTGTGGTGGCTCATGCCTGTAATCTCAGCACTTTGGGAGGCCAAGACGGACAGATCACAAAGTCAGGAGACTGAGACCATCCTGGCCAACATGGTGAAACCCCAACTCTACCAAAAATATCAAAATTAGCTGGGCATGGTTGTGCATGCCTGTAATCCCAGCTACTTGGGAGGCTGAGGCAGGAGAATCGCTTGAACCAGGGAGTCGGAGGTTGCAGTGAGCCGAGATCACGTCACTTCACTCCAGCCTAGCGAGAGTAAGACTCCATCTCAAAAACACAAACAACAACAACAACAACAGCAACAACAAAAAACACATCATGATCATTATTACTTATTATTTGGTTTATAGTATAGAAACATGTCTTTTTTGACCCTGTATCTAGAGCTCCCAGCAGCTCTAAATGCATTACAGGCACTCGGTGAATATCTGTTAATGGACAGGTTTGATCTTTGTAAAATGGCAAAACTATCTAACAGCTATTAGCACACGGCCTTGCACATGCTAGGTATTAAAAAAATTATATTCATATTTTTATTTTTATTTTTAGAGACAGGATCTTTCTTTATTACTCAGGCTGGAGTGCAGTGGTATGATCACAGCTCCTGAAATTCCTGGGCTCAAGAGATTCTCCAGCCTTAGACTCCTGAGTAGGTAAACTACAGGCGTGTGCCAGTACACCCGGCTAATAAATGTTTATTGAATGAATGGAACTAGCTGAAAATCCCAGTGAATCAGAGGAACAAGGAGAGCCATCTGAGAAGTCTTTACAGAACCATTTTGTGCTTAATTAGTACTTTTTCTGAATATTAAAGTAAATAAGCTCTGTAAAAAATACAGAGAGGTATAAAGAAAAATTCCACTTCCAAATAAATAGACAAATGTATTAACATCTTGGCAAGTTATATGCATGTACCAGGGACTTTTTTCCTATATGCATGTACACATACAATTTTTAAAAATTGGTATCATATCATATATGCAGTTTAAATACAAAGCTTGCCAAGTACACTCGCTTATTTTAAAGTATGGAGATGTACATTAAAATAAATTAGGTTGTCATCTGATCTTTGACAAGCCTGGCAAAAACAAGCAATGGGGAAAGGATTCCCTGTTTAATAAATGGTGTTGGGAAAACTGGCTAGCCATATGCAGAAAACTGAAACTGCACCCCTTCTTTACACCTTATACAAAAATTAACTCAAGATGGCTTAAAGACTTAAACATAAGACCTAAAACCATAACAACCCTAGAAGAAAACCTGGGCAATACCATTCAGGACATAGGCATGGGCAAAGACTTCATGACTAAAACACCAAAAGCAATGGCAACAAAAGCCAAAATTGACAAACGGGATCTAATTAAACTAAAGAGCTTCTGCATCAGAGTGAACAGGCAACCTACAGAATAGGAGAAAAATTTTGCAATCTATCCATCTGACAAAGGGCTAATATCCAGAATCTACAAAGAACTTAAATAAATCTACAAGAAAAAAAACAACCCCATCAAAAAGTGGGCAAAGAATATGAACAGGTACTTCTCAAAAGAAGACATTCATGTGGGCAACAAACATACGACAAAAAGCTCATCATCACTGATCATTAGAGAAATGCAAATCAAAACCACAATGAGATACTACCCCATGCCAGTTAGAATGGCGATCATTAAAAGGTCAGGAAACAACAGATGCTGGAGAGGATGTGGAGAAATTGGAACACTTTTACACTGTTATTGGGAGTGTAAATTAGTTCAATCATTGTGGAATACAATGTGGTGATTCCTCAAGGATCTAAAACCAGAAATACCATTTGACCCAGCAATCCCATTACTGGGTATATACCCAAAGGATTATAAATCATTCTACTATAAAGACACATGCACACGTATGTTTATTGCAGCACTGTTCACAATAGCAAAGACTTGGAACCAACCCAAATGCTCATCAATGATAGAGTGGATTAAAAAAATGTGGCACATACCTACCATGGAATACTATGCAGCCATAAAAAAGGATGAGTTCATATCCTTTGCAGGGACTTGGATGAAGCTGAAAAACCATCATTTTCAACAAACTAACACAGGAACAGAAAACCAAACACCACATGTTCTAACTTATAAATTACAATGAGAACACACGGACACAGGCAGGGGAACATCACACACCAGGGTCTGTTGCCGGGTGGGGGGTGAGGGGAGGGAGAGCATTAGGAGAAATACCTAATGTAGATAATGGGTTGATTGGTGCAGCAAACCACCATGGCACATGTATACCTATGTGACAAATGTGCATGTTCTGCACATGAATCTCAGAACTTAAAGTATAATAATAATTTAAAAAATAGGTTGTATGCACTACCACTTACATATTTTAGGTGGTGGGTATGGAAAATACAAAATAAGGTTTGCATAGAAACATCTATGAGCAGCTGGACCTGTGCCCCATGTCAGGGGCTCTCTGCAGAGCAGAGGAAAAATAATTCTCTAGAAAAGTTTGTCAAGTCTGTGATGCTGCTTATTTTTATTTAGATCTAAATCTTCTTCCTTCCCATAGAAAAACATTGGTTGCTTGTCTTTTCATCTCTTCTAGCAAAGGTTGGTGAATATTACTGGAATGAAACTATCAAGATACATATTCTTACCTTTATTTTTGTATATAATTCAACCCTCTTGATGAAATTGTATGGTGATGCCAGGGGTGCTGCTATCTCTGGGTAGTAAGGAAAAACAACTAGATTTGGAAATCCAGTATACAAATACATATAAATATACAAATGACATTTATAGATCTCAACATACTCATTCACCCATGAATATATATAGTTGGCATCAAGTCACTAAGCATAAAAATGTTGTGGGTGTTTACAACTTTTAAAAAAGGCATTATTTGCATTTTCTTTAAAGTTTTCTGGACAAGCACAGTGGCTCATGCCTGTATCCCAGCACTTTAGGAAGCTGAGGCAGGAAGATAGCTTGAGCCCAGGAGTTCAAGACCAGCCTGGGCAACATAGAGAGACATCAACTCTACAAAAAATATTTAAAAATTAGCTGGATGTGATGGTGTGCTCCTGTGGTCCCAGCTACTGAGCAGGCTTAAGTAGGAGGATTGCTTGGGCCCAGGGGAGTGAAGGCTGCAGTGAGCAGTAATTATGCCACTGCATGTCAGCCTGGGAAACAGCAAGACCCTGTCTCAAAAAAGGTGCTTTCTAATTTCTAAAATAGACTGTGTGAGGAGTTAGGAATTTGGGCTAAAATAAAGCGGGGGAAAAAAGCCCTGGGAAAAGAATTGGAAAAGTGTGAGTATAAACAGAGTTTTTGTACTTTTGGCTGAAGCCTCTTAGAGTTTGTGAATAATAAAGACTCCATTACTATCCACAAAATAACTTCCTTGGAAAAAAAAACACGTTACCTGAAAATTACCTGCTGTCTTGATGAGGGCCTGGAGAATGAGAAGACAAAAACAACATCTAATGGAAGGGATGGTAGAAAGAATGTCCCTGTAGAAATCAATGTTAAAATGTGCAGTAAAAACTTTCAGGACAGAATAAAAACCAAACTCACAAAGGTGCCCAACACAGTAGTCAGGAATCCCAGGCTACTTCTAAAACCTTGGAATGAAAGAAACAGTGCCCCTGATTATTTATCACAATGATAAACTTTAGAACTAACTTAAGGAGATTCGGTAGGGCAAAGAATTAAAAATAAATAAATAATTTTTTTTAAAAAAAAAACCTCTTTCTGAGCATTCCTTGCTCATCCAATTTGAAAGTGGAATTTCTCTACTGGAACTGCTGATTTGTAAGGCCACCAGTTTACATGGGTTTCAAAGGGCTTAAGAGTTCATTTATGAAAATATTCTACTTATTTGTGTGCCAGTATCACACACACACACACACACACACACACTCATCCCATTTATACCTCTAGGTCAGTGTATCTCAATCTCTGAACGACTGATATTTGGGGGCAGAAACTTCTTTGTTGCGGAGCCATCCTCTGCATTGTAGGATGTTTAGTAGCATCCCTTGATCCACCAACTAGATGCTGGTAGCTCCTTCCTTCTCTCCCTACCCACAACCCTCATATGACAACCAAAAATGTTTCCAGACATTGCTAAATGTCTTCTGGGAAGGGGAGAGCAAAATCACCCCTGGTTGAAAACAACTGTTTGAGGCCGAGATGAAGACCTTTAGTGAGAAGGAAGAGAAGACTCTTGGGAGATTGAGAAAAAAGAGAGCTTCCTCCAGAATTCAGATATTTATTCTTCAAATTATTTTATTTATGGAAGTTACTCAAAGAAGCTTACAAGTGTTAGGAAACTGATCTCATTCCAAGCAACCCAATATTACAAATGTTATTTTAAACTGTAACTTATAACTGCTTTTCTACAGGTCTTGGTGGATGTAAGCCTTTGTATTAAAGAATGCTATTGATTCATTCATTGTTTTCATAACTCATGGCGCTGCCAGCCTTCCACTTGGAATGACATCAAGTGGTGTTTTGCTTTCATCCCCAAAACTTTTCAGACTGCTTTGATGCATTGCTGAAAATACGTTTTAGTGGAATAAGTTATGTTTTACTGCAATTCTCTAAGAACCCACTGTATCTACTTCTAGTAAAGCAAGCATTTTAAATTGGAATGTAATAGTTACCTAGATCCATTTTGTCATGTTGCTGCACAGACATAAAATATTTTACTACCAGCAAGATTGTACTTTGCATATAATACTAACCTTGCCAAATAACCTTATGACCAAACCTCGTATCTTAATAGTGATTAAAGTTAATATACCTTAATCTGAAGTTTAAGAATACACCCTTATTTGGCATTTACATCTTACCTTGATTTATATTTTTCTCCAAAGAATAGAAAAACACTGCAAATGGTGTTTTGTTTTGTTTTTAGTGACTCCCAGGCCCCTTATTCTCAATTTGTTTCAACCAACATTTATCAAACACGGAGTATGGGCAGGACTTGTGCCAACTTCAAGCAGATTTTTAGTTTAGCCATAAAATCAGATGTGTTTCTCTAAAACATGCTGTAATTTATCTATTCTGTATCATTTTTATATTAGTGAAGATTACTGAAAAAGTTATCAGTTTCTCCATCTATAAATAGAGGACAGAAATCAGGAAATAGAAGAGAGAAGCTATAAAAGGCAGGCTAGGTTTTTACGAAACTAAAATCTAGCTATATGACTCAAAGATGTGGTGAGAATTCTGTTTCCTGTCACTTTACTACTTGGCGTGAAGTAGATGAAAAACATGCTGAAGCTCTTGGGCTAAACTTTTATTTTCACCTGGATAGATGGCAGGCCTAGAGGAACATCACAGGAAAAACTCTTGAAACGTTTATAACATCAGATGAGTTATGGACAAAATATATACTTTCTGGCCTACAATTTGTTCACTGTATTTTTCCATATTTGCTACTTATTTATTAGTTACATATTAAGTATCAGTCAGTAGTAATAGTATTAATATTGCCAATGCATTTAAAATTTTTAATTTTAACTATAATTTTTACTTGCTTTTTGATTCTGTGTCTTTTACTTTAGGTGCTGGGCCCCTAGTCTGGAATCGATTTACTTGGCTGTGTTAGGATAGGAGTTATGTAAAAATTTCCAAATGATATAAGCCAGGTGTTCACAGCTCTTTAAGCTTCGAGACTACAGTGGAAGCTTTCCAAGAGTAGGTATCTGTGACCTATAGCAGGGATGACAAAGATGGCACATGGGCCTATTTTCACTGTCCCTTAGGCAAGTCGTCTCCACAAACTCACCAACCTTGCAGTACCCCATTCTCCCATCCCAATCATGTTTCCTCTTCCCAGTCACCTGGGAGGACCATCCTTGGCAAGAGTCAGATCCAATGGCCTCTTTCCGCACTGCCGTGAAGAGTTTATGGGAGCACAGCAGCCTTCACACTCTCCTGCTGTGCCCCTGTGTGTGTCACTTCCTATATCTCTCACTGCTCTAAGTGGTACAGAGCACCTAGAACCTTAGAAAATTACTTTTCAAAGGTTTCTTATCTTAGCTCTGTATGTCACAATAAACAACACACTTGCCATCTTAAAAGTGGTATTTTACAAACATTCCCTCTTGCTCTTCCTCTCATTCCTTTTTCTGTTGTTTCTAATTCTCGTTGCTTAATTATTGGCTCTTCAAGGAGAAGGAAGAAATAGGTTTAAAGGCAACTAGAAGATGCTGGGGGAGGAAAGGGGACTCACTAGAGTACAAGGGGAGTGTTATCAGCATTAGTCTTGGATCTAGGCTAGTGCTGCCAGACTACAAATGATTTGTCTGGCTTGTGCTATTGTTTGAATGTCTTTTGTGCCTGCCAAAACTCATGTTGAAGTTTAACCCCCAGTTTGGTCCCGTTGGGAGGTGTGGCATAGTGGGAGGTGTTTGGGTCATGGGTGTGGATTCCTTACGAAGAGAAGAATGCCCTCCTGGGGTGGGTGAGTCCTTGCCTTCCTGGGGAATGGATTAGTTTCTGGGATACTGGGTTGTTAAAGAGGGTCTGGCTTCCTTAACTTCTCTCTTGCTTCCTCTCTTGCCATGTGATCTCTTTGCACATGCCAGTCCCTTTTCACCTTTTGCCGTGAGTTGAAGCAACCTGAGACCCTCATCAGATGCAGATGCCCAGTCCTGAGCCTTCCAGCCACCAAAATTGTGAGCCAAATAGCCTCTTTTCTTTATAAATTACCCAGCCTCAGGTATTCTGTTATAGCAATACAAAACGGACTCAGACAGTGCAAGCATGTGCAGGGCAGCCATGTCCCAACATGCGGTGGGGTCTTAGTGGTATGTTCCCCAGCCCTGGCAGCCAGCATCCCTGCCCACTTGTCACGCAGTGCTAGTGCCTTCCTGAGAAGGCTGCTCAGAAAGCTGAGGAAGTACAAATGATTGTTGTGGGTTGAACTGTGTCTCCCTAAAATGCATGTTGAAGTCTTAACCCCTAGTACCTCAAAATGTGACCCCATGTGGAAACAGGGTCATGGCAAGTGTAATTAGTTAAGATGAGGTCATACTGGAGTCAGGTGAGCCTGTGATCCAATAGGACAGGTGTCCTTATAAAAGGAACATTTGGAGACAGTCACATACATAGAGAGAACACTGTGTGAAGATTGAAGTCATGCTGCCACAAGCCAAGGAACCACCAGAAGCTAGAAGAAAGGCCCAGAATGATCCTTCCATAGTGCTTTCAGAGGAAGCACACCCTCCCTGCCTGCACCCTGATCTCAGATTTCTGGCATCCAGTGCTGTGAGACAATAGCTTTCTGTTGTTTAAGCCACTCACTTTGTGGTGCCTTGTTATGGCACCCTAGGAAACTAATGCTATATAACAATGTGGCAATGGCAGGCCTGCCGTTGATCTTGACTCTAAAGCTCCTGGAAGGGTGCTGGTTTGATGGTACTAAGAAATGTGTACAGTCCAAGTCCAAACATCTAGAATGAAACCCATGTAAGTTGATAATAGACATATACATATAAGGAAATAAAATACAATTTCTAAGCAACTCCATGAAAATAATGATTGCTGAAACCACTTGTTATGGCACTTAACACAAATGATAAAAACATGTGGTTACTGTTGGGCTTCTTAAATGCCAAAGAATCTGTATCTCCATGTGCCAGGGCAATCCCAGGAGCTGAGCACTTCAGGTCGTCTCCTTCTATAACTCAGCTCAACCAAAGTTTACTAATCTGACCAAGTGCTAAGAATTCTAAGAAATGGCAAAAGGAAAAAAAATCAAACGCAATTCCTGCCATTAAGTAGCTTGCTGCATAATAAATAATAAGGAAGGTAGAATTTTCGAAGAATCTTTAACTAATTATCCTATAGGGAATTTCATCCACTTATACCTAGGACTGTTGAAGATTCTTTTAGTTACAGGTGATGGAAATACAATTCAAGCTAGCTAAAATGAACAAACAGATAAAACCATGACTAATTTGAGGATCAAAATATGATTTTATTCAGTGTATTACTCAGGGTTCTCTCAAGAAACAGAACCAGTAGGAGAGAGTGAGGGAGGGAGAGACAGAGATAGGGAGATGGGGAGAGAGGCAGAGAAGGAAGGAGAGAGAGAGATGGAAAGAAGATATTAATTTTAAGAAATTTGTTCATATGAATTTACGGGCAATTAGTAGGGCAGGCTGGCAGGATGGAAAATCAGGTAAGAGTTGACATTACAGTTTTGAGTCCAAATTCTGCAGGGCATCAGGCTGGAAATGCAAGCAGCATTTCTGTATTGCAGACTGGAGGAGAATTCCTTCTTCTTTGGGAAACATCAGTCTTTGTACTTAATGCCTTCAACTGATTGGATGATGTCCACACACATTATGGAGGATACCCAAATCTACTAACTTAACTGTTAATCCTCTTTAAAAAATACCTCCACCGCAACATCTAGACTGGTGTTTGGTCAAAAAACTGGGCTCCACAGCCTATGCAAGTTGACAGAGTTAACCATGGCAGGTCGAGTGGAACCCAGGGAGTGCCCTTCAATCACTGGGAATCTCCCCCTCCCCATCTTTCTACTCTGCTTCTTCCTCAGTGAAGGCTGTTACTGCCCTGTCTTCCTGTACATGGCCATGCCCAAACCAGTCATTGTGGCCAAGGGAGTGCTTTTCTGGCTGGGGCAGAGAATGGGGAGAGAGGCTGTTGTGTTAGAAGACGGGATGTCAGGCAGGCAAAATCAGGAACCGTAGGCTAGTATAGTTTTGAAGGAAACAAAAACATTTTGTGCAAAACCAGCCCTGGGGTACTGAAAGGTGGGAAGGAAGAGGGAGAAAAGAGAGACTGTCTGGGAGAAATGAAGAGTCCTTGCTGGAATGCCTTACATACTCCTGCTGCTGGAGGTGGGCAGTGACATCAGTGGTCACCAGAGACCATATGTAACTGATGGGCTTATACCCATTAGCTTGATTTAAATCACCTTTGAATCTAATGAAATTTTCCTTTGAGGAAAATTTAGTTTTTCTCATTGATTTAAAGTCAGTAATTTTGATTCCTCTGAGCATAGAATTGCTTTTAATTATAAATGTATGACATTTAAAATTATTTAAATACAAATATTTTTACACCAAGGGGTGTGGAATGTGGGGTGTGGGATGTGGGGATGGAAGCAATGAATTTTTTTCCTGTGCAAAAACCCTGCTGGAAAAATATTTTCCCTTAGTCATTGTTCCAAAAATCATCCCTCTCAGAGATGCTTGTTATTTAAAATTAAACGAAATTGGCATTCAGAGATTTTTGAATAATTTAGCTGAACTTGCTTCAGTGATTACGTAATGGTGCAAATGGGTCAAGGCCCAGGTCATCTATGGGAATTAAACAATATATTTGTTTCTGTGGCCACTGTTCATCTGCTTCCCTCATCCTCATCTTCACCCATCCCCACAGCTGCTTTCACTCTCTCCACACTGGAAGCTCCTTAAGGAGAGGAGAGTGGCTCCCTTTTATCCATCCTACTCCCGGGGCAGTGTCTGGCATCTAGTATACAGTGCATAGGAGTGTGCTCCATTGCACTGAATGTTGACACCTGGGGAGCTCTGGCATTTAGGAAAGTAGACAGAGCTATAATAGTTTTGTAGATTCTCAGAGAGGAAAGCTTTTAGAATAAAGTCAACAACAATGACAACAACAACAGCTTCACAAATTTCTAGATGCACAGTTGCCATTGTTGGCAGCTTTGTACAACAAAAATCTTACATGCAGCTAATGTCTGTCAAATATTGGAAACCAACACTGGGAAACTCTGAAGTGCGTTTTCTGTGTTCCTACTCTTTACAACCCCCCGACCCTTTTTTAAACAACTCTCCCAACTGTCCATACATTTCCCATATTCAAATCTCCCCTACCATTTTCATTCTTTCTTCTAATCAAAGTAGAAAAGGACCTCATTTTAATCATTTTTACTTAATGAACTGATTATAATTTGAAATCAATGAATGTCATTTATTTCCTTCTGTATTATAAAATGAAAGAATGCATCACACCTGAAAGGGAGTCCAGGTATGAATAAGAAGATAGGGATGGTCTATGTGTCCATTGATAGGTGTCTTCCTCCTTCTCTCTCCCACTTCATTCTTTCTTGGGGAGTAAGTGGGAAAAGGGCATAGACAGGGTTACCCTGAAAACCAACTCGAACAGTACAATGACTTCAGTCCTTTGAGAGTGACTAGAGGGATCAAATAGAAAAGGTGGTATGGACTTTTTCCTACCCCAAACACCTATTTCTGGGACCTGAAGATCCCTTTCTCTAGGGATAGTAACAGCACCTTGCCTTACTGCAGGCACTTCTGGCAAATCGTCTCTTCCCTTCTTTCTATTGAACACAGGTGAGTCAGCTTCCTCACCCTTAACCCAACCCTTTCCATCTGTGTGCTTGAACAACAGAAACCACAACGTGCCTACTCAGCCCACCGCTGTTGGGAGTTTGCATACACTATTGCTAGTCTGAACCCCAAAGACACTTTTTTTTTTTTGAGACAGAGTCTTGCTCTGTCACCAGGCTGGAGTGCAGTGGTGCGATCTGGGCTCACTGCAACCTCTGCCTCCTGGGTTCAAGCAATTCTTCTGCCTCAGCCTCCTGAGTAGCTAGAACTACAGGCGCATGCCACCACGCCCAGGTAATTTTTTTTTTTTTTTTTTTTTTGAGACGGAGTTTCGCTCTTGTAACCCAGGCTGGAGTGCAATGGTGCGATCTCGGCTCACCGCAACCTCCGACTCCTGGGTTCAGGCAATTCTCCTGCCTCAGCCTCCTGAGTAGCTGGGATTACAGGCACGCACCACCATGCCCAGCTAATTTTTTGTATTTTTAGTAGAGACGGGATTTAACCGTGTTGGCCAGGATGGTCTTGATCTCTTGACCTCGTGATCCACTCCCCTCAGCCTCCCAAAGTGCTGGGATTACAGGCGTGAGCCACTGCACCTGAACCTGAAGACAGATTAATACTGTCTTCATTTCACATGTGAGATTCAGAAAGGGTAGGTCACATTCTCGAGGTAACAGCACTAAGTAGCAAAGTCAAGAAGCTTGGGTTTCTTCAGCTCCAAAGCTCATGTCCACTGCACCACTCTGCCTCCCAGATGTGTTTTAATGTTGTCCAGCAGTCCCACATTCGTTTTTTTAAAAATGATAATATTGTTACTCTGCTCTCTCCCTAACCTGACTTCTTGGGTCACATTGTCATGCCTCCTATGTGATTTCTGCCTCCACAAGAATGTCCCTTTGGCACTTTACATGCCTTGTGACCAAAACCAAAGGTAAAACTGTTTTTGTGTTTCCAGTTTTTGTTAATTCAATCAAGTCACCTAGTTGCTTAAACCAGAAACCCAGGACCGTTGACTTTTCCCTTTTTCAAACTCTCCTTTTTCAGTTTGTCACCAAGTCCTACAGATTGTTTCTCACACATGCATATCCATAAACATAAACACATACATATGCAGTGCAGGTCTGCCCCTGGACTCTGATTTTGCATTTTGTAAGAATCCTAACTGTTCCCTCATTCAAACCCCCCATGTTGCCATTAAATTTTTTTTTCTAAAATACACATTTAATTATGTCATTCTCTTGCTTATAAAGTCACAGAATAAGGTCAGAATTCCTTGGCGTGGTATAGAGGACCCTTTACAATCTTGTCCCCCTCCCCACCCTACTATTCCCTGCCTTGACCCAACTCCCCTGCTTGTTCCCAATCTACCATATCTTGTGTGTGAGTGAGAGAGAGAGAGAGAGAGAGAGAGAGTGTGTGTGTGTGTGTGTGTGTGTGTGTGTGTGAGGGAGATGGAGTATTGGTCTGTCGCCCAGGCTGGAGTGTAGTGGCACAATCTCAGCCCACTGCAACCTCTGCCTTCCATGTTCAAGCGATTCTCCTGCCTCAGTCTCCCAAGTAGCTGGGATTATAGGCATGCGCCGTCACGCCTGGCTAATTTTTGTATTTTTCGTAGAGACGGGTTTCACCATGTTAGCCAGGTTGGTCTTGAACTCCTGACCTCAGGTGATCCACCTGCCTCAGTCCCCCAAAGTGCTGGGATTACAGGAGTGAGCCACCATGCCCAGCCCTACCATGTCTTTTGAGTTATACTTTTGCAACTGCTCAACTTTTCTTGTTCCACATGGCAATCTTCTGTGCATGCACCAAAGCCAAGTTCAAATGTGAGGGTTCTCCTGTAAAACCCTCTCAGATTTCTCTGGAAAACTTAGCTTTTCTGCATTTTCTCTGCTTTTACCACATACCTAGATTATAGAACACATACTGTTGTGCTTGGAGCATCTGTTGACAGTGTACCTCTTGGCCCCACTAAAGTGAGAGTTCCTTATGGGCAAAGATCTGTATTGTCTGTACTTCGAACTCAGACATCTTGGACTGTTTCTGGCATACATAGATCCTCAATAAAAGGTGTTGGGTTGAATTCAATGGAATGCATCTGAGGAACAAGAGTTTCACAGTGTCCACCTTCCAGCCTTGCACTTGTGATTTAAATACCCACTCACAGTTAAGCTGAGGCCTGACCAAAATAGGGAAGATTACAGTTTGTTTTTTCTGTCAGTGGCCTTTTCTTTCTAACTTCCTTTTTCCTACTAGTAACAGCCTCTCTCCTCCTTTTAGATTCCCAGTGACCTACATTTTTGCTGTCCTCTTCCCAAATCAGGAAGGCTCTGGAAGCATCACTTGTATATCAACTGAAACGCCCAGCTCTGCTGCACACTAGCTGTGATCCTGGGCAAGTTCACCTGTATGAAATTATTTCCTCATTTCTGACATGGAGATTATAGTATCTGCCTCCTAAGGTTGCTGTGAAAATTCAACGGGAAACTCCAAGGAAAGTATTAGCACAATCCCAGGCATATAATAATAGCTCAATTAATGTTTTTTTAAATGCCTTATTTATACTGATATGCTAATTTTTCCCAGTGCATTCACTTTAAGAATTTCTATTTAATTGTGGAACAAATGGTCTCTTATTAAAGAAATCTGTTAAATCAGCTAAGACCTATTGGCAGCTTCCTTCATGCCTGGCTTCCTACCTTGTACTGGGAATGCAAGAGGGAGACTCGATCCCTGCACTGGGAAGCGTGTTGATCCAGAGTCCTGGGTACAGGTGCTGATGTGTGAGGCATTTCCAGGGTTCAGAGTGGAGGCATCTGAACAGCCCATGGTGGGTGCTGAAGGCAAGTATTCCAAGAAGGGGTCCATGAGGGCTGGAATCAGTCAGAGGAGGGCAATCTTGTCAGCAGAAACATGAGCAAGGGAACAGGAGTCAGGGTTTGACAGGAGAGGATAAATGACAAGTCATTTGGTTCAGCTGCAGCTTGGGTATGTGTAGGAGGGAGTCAGAAAGATGAGGCTGAAAAGATAAGCAGGTGGCCAAATCTCAGGGGCAACAGCAAGTGAGTGGGAAGGAGTGGGCGGTGGTTCTTTTAGCCCAGTAAGCGTCAACTGCGTTTGCATATTGGAATCACCGGGAGCTTTTAAAAATACTAAAGCCATGACCCTAGACTATTACATAGGAACTACTATGGGCAGAACTGAAGTATCATTTTTTAAAAAATCCAAAGTGATTCTAACGCACAGCTGAGATTGAGAAATGCTGCAGTCTAGCCCCTGAAATCACATCAACCCAGATTTGGCTGCCAGGTAACTCAGAGTGATCGTGGACCTTTAGCATGGACAGGAACCCAAAAGCACATCCAACACTACTCCTGTATTTTTCAAATTAGTTAATTAATTTCTGTGGTAAAACATACACTTAACATAAAATTTACTATTTTATCCATTTTCAAGAGCACAGATCAGTGGCAGTAAGTACACTCACTTGCTGTGCAATCATCACCTCCAGCCATTGCCAGAGCTTTTCATTATCCCAAACTTAAACTCCGTACCATTAAACACTAACTCCCCTTCCCCCACGCCCCCACCCCCGCTGCAAACACCAATCTACTTTCTGTCTCTATGAATTTGGCTTCTCTAGGTACCTCATACCAGTTGAATCACATAGTATTTGTCCTTTTGTGACTGGCTTATGTCCCTTAGCATAATGTCCTCAAGGTTTATCCATGTTGTCACCTGTGTCAGAATTTCCTTTCTTTTTAAGGCTGAATAATTTTCCTCTGTATGTGTACATCATATTTTGTTTATAGCCATTCATCCATTGGTAGGCTCTTGGGTTGTTGGCTATTATGAATAATTCTGCTGTGAGATGGGTATACAAATATCTATTTGAATCCTTGTTTTAAATTCTTTTGGTCATATACCCAGAAGCGGAATTGCTGAACCATACGATAACTCTATTTTAATTTTTTTGAGGACCTTCCATACTGTTTTCCACATTGGTTATACCATTTTACATTCCCACCAGCAATGCACAAAAGTTCCAGTTTTCCCACGTTCTCACTAACACTTATTTCCTGTTTTGTTTTGTTTTAACCATCCTAATACGTAAAGTGGTATCTCATTGTGGTTTTGATTTGAATTTCCCTAACAATCACTGATGTTGAGTATCTTTTTATATGCTTACTGGCCATCTGTATATATTCTTTGGAGAAGTGACTAATTTTCTTTAATGGAAAAGTCCTTTCCCCATTTTTAAATTGGGCTGTGTTTCTTTTGTTGTTGTTGTTGAGTTGTAGGAGTTCCTTATGTATTCTGAATATTAATCCTTATCAGCTATATGGCATGCAAATATTTTCTCTCATTCCATGGGTTGCCTTTTCATTCCGTTGATAATGTCCTTTGATGCATGAAGGTTTTTCATAACTCCTGCATGTTATAGATGCGCACGCTCATTCCCCCAGAGTGGGCTTCCCTGAAGACTGGTGTACAGTGGTCCCTCTTTATTGGTACTTTTACTTTCTGCAGTTTTAGTTATCTATGGTAAACTGTAGTCCAAAAATATGAAATAGAAAAGTCCAGAAAAAAATCATAAGTTTTAAAGTAAGTGATGTTCTGAGTACGCTGTAAACTCTCGAGCTGTCCTGCTCTGTCCCACCCAGGATGTGAATCATCCCTTTGTCCCATGTACCCACACTGTACACATTCCCCATCCGTTAGTCACTTTGTAGCCATCTTGGCTATCAGATTGTCACAGTATCATAGTGCTTGTGTTTGAGTAATCCTTATTTTACTTAATAATGATCCCAATGTGCAAGAGTAGTGATGCTGGCAATTCGGATATGCCAAAGAGAAGCTACAAAGGGCTTCACTTAAAAGGTGAAAGTTCTAGACTTAACAAGGAAAGAACAAAAATTGTGTGCTGAAATTAACAAAATTTATAAGAACAAATCTTTTACCCATGAAATTGTAAAGAAAGAAAAATACACTTGTGCTGGTTTTGCTACTGCGCCTCAAACTATAAACGTCATGGCCATAGAGTATGTTAAGTGCTTAGTTAAGATGAAAAAGGCATTCAGGTTGTGGGCAGGAGACATTAACAGAAATGTGTTTTGTATTGGCAACATGTTGCACCAGAAAGCATTGAGCCTATATGAAGACAAGCATTGATCCCTACAGCAAGGGATCCCCTGAAATGAGTGACACCAAGCCATTTATTGCAAGTAAGGGATAGTTACACAGATTCAGGAATAGGTTTGGACTGAAAAATATGTAAATTACTAGAGAGGCTGTGTCTGCTAATGAAGAAGCTGTTGCCACAGGAATATAGAACAATGGGATATTTTGAAAGAGCGAGAGAGACCACATACAGATGATTTTGTTGTAGTATGTTATAATTGTTCTATTTCATTATTAGTTATTATTGTTAATCTGTTAACTGCACCTCATCTATTTTAAAAAAATTTATCAGAGGTATGTATGTAAACAAAGAAGCAGTATATATAGGGTCCGGTACTATCTGCAGCTTCGGGCATCCACTGAGAGTCTTGAAATGTATTCCATGCAGATAAGGGGGACTGCTGTATAGAGGGGATTAGGGCGTGCTCTTGGTATTGTTCCCAGACCAAACTGAGGGTCGGGCTGCTATTTCTCATGGACCAATAATGAGATGCAGATGAACTAGGGAGAAGGAGAGTTTTTATTTCTGTAACCGGTTACAGGGAGAAGGCCTGGAAATTATCACCAGACCAACTCAAAATTACAAAGTTTTCCAGAGCTTATATACCTTCTAAGCTATATGTCTATGTGTAACTGAATGCATTCATCTAAAGATGTAAGTGATTAACTTCTTTTATATAACTAAGGTCTGAGTCCTGAAGGAGAAAGTGTACTCAATCTAAATGGGTCTAGGTACTCGGGTGATTACCCTTATTTTGTCTCCTGCTAAATCATGGAGGTTTGGAGAGTTCCTTTAGACCCCAATAAACATGTTTGTGGAGGCCCAGGGAGTTTCTTCAGATCCTCAATAAAACTTGTTTAATCCTAAAAGGGTCCTGATAAGAATTCCTTCATTATCTTGTCATGCTTCGAGGCCCAGGAAAAGCTTAGGCAAAACTCTTGGTGGGTTCTTTGTTACATTCCAGCCTTTGTATAAGGGCACTGGCTCAATCAGCTTTTAATGTTTAACCTAGCTCTTCAGCCAGTGCTGGGACAGATGTAACAAAGGCCTGCATTTGTGAGACCTAGCCTGCCACAATCCCCACTGTCAATTTGTGCATGATTGCTATCATGCTTGTATATTTATTTATCATGAGAATCACAGGGATATGGGGCATCATAATCTTTCTGGCTACTTCCTGCTGAGAGAGGGTCATCATTATGAGGCACTGAATTTAGCGTTGGAGTGAAAGAGGTCAATTTGTTCCCAGTTGCCCTCTCTTATTTCGGGTGCTTAGAATAGTATGCAACATTTTTCCTCTATTCTGATATCAAGATCTCCAAAGTTATCAGAAATCTGCATTAAAGAGCACCTGTTAGAGCTTTATGGCTGATTATAAAACCACCTTCTAATGAGGACCTAAACAAGGCAACAGTTGTTTATGGATGACAAAAAGTTTTAGGGTAGCCATAGTTAAAGTCACAATTGACAAGGATATCTGTTACCTCTGTGGCACAAAAGAATTAACATAATAATTGTAATTATTACTAATAATGTACACTAAGATATATCAGAATTATAGGAGTCTCCCATAACTTCAGAACACATACCAATAACCTATTTATACAAATGTAGCCCAAAGAAAGCCAAACACCATTTCATATTTGACAATGCTTTCTGTATACTTTTTATACTAAATAAGCCAAATTTCACCTTTACATTAGTGTACTATTAATGTTAAACCCAATTCTTAAGAAATCCTTATAGACATATTTACCCAATTTTAATGTTTGACCATAAGGTAAGATTTTTTTATAGGCCTTTTATAACCCTTTACAATATTTGCTAAAGAGCAGGTTAGTGCTCTAAGAAAAACCCACTGTGCTTTTATTTTAATGTTCAATTTACAGAAAAACTGGATGATACCCCTTTAACTTTAGCCAATATGTTTACACACAAAATTTTCTTAATAATCAACCTTCCACAACTTGCTTATACCTTCCTCCTTATTTTATCTAACTTACAACAGTCCTTTAACCTTTTAATCTAAGCAAAAATTCACATTCTCATGCCTCCTTATAATCTTTTTACCAAAAGTATATTTTGCTGTTCTTACACACCTTACATGTAAACTGTTTCTTCAATAATCCTAAATACATGTTACGACATTAACTTTTAGCAACCTTTCCTTTTAGTGAAAGCCTTGGTAAGTTTGGGATTTTAATTATGTACTAGGTGTGGAGCCTAGGACCTGGATAGAAGTGCAGATAAGATCTGACATACTCCACCGTCTAGCTCCATGGGTCTCAGGCCTTATCTAGCTGTGAAGCAGACAAACTGTACAGCTAAGAGTCATAGTGGCATTTTATAAAGCATTTAGGAGACCTAATCACCTTTAAATTGTACAACATTTCTTGCATAAATTCTGTTTCATAAATTCTTTCATGACTACACAGACAAGCTACAACATGCCATGACTTTCTGATTTGTCCTAAACATCCCTCTTTTAAAATAACCAGTTATTTTACTTTAGGACAGGAATTTACCATACAAGATCCTTTATTATATAAAATATATTTTCTTTAATATCTTTTTGCATAGGGGCATGGCTAATTTCATATGTCCCCAGGCCTTATCTAGAATTTAACACTCAAAAATAAATTGAACAATTTTTAAGTCAAAAAAGCAGTTTATGACCTAAAGCATTTTGCAAACCTAATATCTAATCTGCATAGTTTAGACCAAATGTTTACATTTTTAAAAATATTTTTATTTTACCAATAGTCTTTAAAACTCTCTTTATTTTTATAACTTACTTTATATCTCTCTTATTTCCTGGTTTCTTTTACCTTGTTTTACATGCAACCTTTAAATAAGCTTTGAATTAGACAAAAATTATTTTAAAAAGAAGACAATTTTTAGAAAGAACATTTTCCTACAATATATTTTTATTGGGAAATACCTAAATAATGAAATATCTGTTGTTTAATTTAATGTAACCTTAGATTCTAAATTATGACAAGTTTGTTTTACAAGTATTTGTCCCATTATATTTATCTAATTATTTATTTTCATCGTTTACCTAGATTATTTATGAAAACTGTGATAGTCATCATTTAAAGTTATGAAATCACCATCGCAAAATTATAACTGACACAGTGAAAATGATCTGACTCCATCTTGCTTCTTACCTCCAAGTTATTCTTATTCATTAACTAAGGTTATAGTTTAGTTTTGAAACAAGGATGGTAACAGTCCTTTCCCAGAATGAACTTTCTTTATGTCTGTGGACTAGACTGCCTAAAGCCACAAGATTAGAAGTTAGGGTATTTTACTAAATACTTCAAGGTGTAGCTGTCTTCATTAAACCAATACTAATGTTTTATTTATTTAAAAAATACACAAGCAAAGATCATTCTGTTTTGGGCTGAATTATAGTTTTATAGCCTCTATGACAAATTTTGACACCTTAATAGTATTTGGCAGAAATAAGTATGAAGTTTCTTGATCAATAAATGCTAACAAAAATTATGCTGGAAACTCTTAAGACATTTCTAATATTACATCACCAGTTTTTTTTTTTTTTTTGAGACAGAGTCTCACTCTGTCACCCAGGCTGAAATACAAGTGGTGTCATCTCAGCTCCCTACAACCTCTGCCTCCCAGGTTCAAGTGATTCTCCTGCCTTAACCTCTTGTGTAGCTGGGATTACAGGCATCGGTCACCATGCCCAGCTATTTTATATATATTTAGTAGAGACAGGGTTTCACCAAGTTGGCCAGACTGCTCTTGAACTCCTGGCCTCAGGTGATTTGCCAGCCTCAGCCTCCCAAAGTGCTGGGATTACAGGCATGAGCCACTGCACCCAGCCATTACTTCACCAATGGTTTTTAAAGCTAGCTTATTTATTAACGATTTTACTAAAGTCACATAAACTTGAGAAAGCATTCGACTAGTCTTTCCTTTTTTCTTTTGAAGTATTTAAGCGCTTTTATTTTTCTTTGAGCCAATTAATTAGAACTCTTTTATATATTTTCAGTAGTGAAATATGGTGTACACAAGACATAAATACATAGACACATTAGGCATGCCAATAGAAGCACATTTTATAGATTCGCAAGACCTCCTTTTTTCTATCTTGTAACTGGATCTTTGAGCACTGGGCAGAGCCCACACTGAATCCTGGGTTTTCAAAATTATTATGAGGCTACACCATGTGGTGCTTTTACAGTGCACTTAAAAAAATTATTTTTCCAAACAAAGACATTTCTAAGTGTCTAAATTACACTTTTTCTTAAAAACTCAAGAGTAGCTTATGTTGTAACAGCTATTAATGAAGAAAACAGAATTCAGTCAACTGAGAAGAAAAAACAAACCTTTTGCTCAAAAAGACAAGGTCCTAGGAGATAAATAAAAACAAAAAACAAAAACATGAAGGACTTTTAAACACAAACATGCACACATGCACACATACATATACACATCTTGGATGTTAGCTTTTAATTAAACTGACTCTCAATCATTGAGCTTCTAAAAAATATTTTTCCTTCCCAGAAGCCTCTCAACGGGAATGGACCCAATACTTCCCATTTTCAAGTTTACTTGTTATCAAAGGGAATAAGACAGATACACAAGTAAGTGGAGACAAATTCTGAACAACATAAGGGGGAGTGCATTCAGGCAAAACAGACTCAAAACCAACTCAAAACCTGATCTCAACCAAAATGCAAAGCAGGTGTATGAGCAAGCCCTATTGCTTCCCTTAGTGGCACCAGACAAATGGCTTAACAAGACCAGATAGGAAAACAATAGGCTCCCGGCACAATACCCGGTTAACTCACCTTTTGAGTGACTCCACTCCTGATCTCCATTCTTCCCCAGTAGTAAAAGGAACATACACTTTTACATATGGAACAGCCTTCAAGAGGGTCTCCAGGAAAATCTCACAGGCAACTGCTGGGATGCTCCTGAACACTCATCACGAGCCACTGGCCAGTGAACACAGCACCATCCTGGTCTCTCTTGGCTGGCACACCAAATTTTGTTCCCAGACCAAACTGAGGGTAGGGATGCTATTTCTTGTGGCCCAATAATGAGATGCAGATGAACTAAGGAGGAAGAGAGTCTTTATTTCTGTAACTGGTTACAGGGAGAAGGCCTGGAAATTATCGCCAGACCAACTCAAAATTACAAAGTTTTCCAGAGCTTATACACCTTCTAAGCTATATGTCTATGTGTAAGCGTGCATTCATCCAAAGACATAAGTAATTGACTTCTTTTAATCTATAACTAAGGTCTGAGTCCTGAAGACCTTCTTCTGGAGCTTCAGAAAGTGTACTTAACCTAAATGGGTCTAAGTACTGGGGTGACTACCCTTATCTTGTCTCCTGCTAAATTATAAAGGTTTGGGGAGTTTCTTTAGACCCCAGTAAACTTGTTTGTGGAGGCCTGGGGAGTTTCTTCAGACCCCCAATAAAACTTGTTTAATCCTAAAAGGGTCCTGATAAGAATTCCTTCATTATCTTGTCATGCTTCGAGGCTCAGGAAAAGCCTAGGCAAAACTCTTGGTGGGCTCTTTGCTACATTCCAGCCTTGGTATAAGGGCACTGGCTCAATCAGCTTTTAATGTTTAACCTAGCTACTCAGACAGTGCTGGGACAGATGTAACAGAGGCCTGGCCTGCCACAGCATCACCACCTGTGGAAGGGAAAGGAAGAAATCGTGGAGAGATTGGGCTGTGACATAGTCTCAACGAAAGCCTCAGCTGACCCTATAGTGAACTCTGAAGCTGAGGTGAACCTTTAGAGATGTCCTTTCCTGGGGTGAGGTGATGGTCTTTATAATTGACAGGTCATTGAATACAAGGTGCTACAAAATGGAGTGTGACCATGGGCAAGGCACTTCCAAAGAGGGCTGCCAGCTTGGGGCTGCCAGCCAGCGGTATTCCTGGCATCTGGAGGGAACGGGGTTTAAGCCGTGAAGGAGATCTGGGTGACATACGATATCATCCACTACAGTGCCAAAGAGGTCTCTTGTATAATAGGAAAACAAATGGTTTTCTCCTACTATGCTCTCAACACAGGACACTTTCAGTCACCAAAATGTGTGTGGAGTTTTCTCCACATTGATCAATTCTCTAACACCAATTAGATGTCCTACAATTTAACTCAATTCTGACAATAACCAGAGTTAGTTTGGATCCTGCAAATTAAGGGCTCAGTCCCATAAGACTTCTCCCAACTTCAGATGCCAATCATAAACTCCACATTGGCACCTGTGCTTCTGACCGAGCAGCTATGAGGTTCCCATAACTGCCTCCTCAGGTTTGATCATTTGCTAGAATGGCTCACAGAACTCAGGGGAAAATTGACATATGTTTACCAGTTGACCAGGGAGACATTTACTTGTATTTACTGGTCTATTATAAAGGATATTTCAAAAGATACAGATGAACAGCCAGATGAAGAGATGCCCAGGACAGGGCATGTGTGAAGGGCACAGAGCTTCCACACCCTTTCTAGTGTGCTGGCCTCCCTGTACCTCCCTGTGTTCATCAACCTGGAAATCCTCCAAACCCTATCCTTTGAGGTTTGCATGGAGGCTTCACTACACAGGCATGACTGATATATCACTGGCCATCAGTGATCAAGTCAACCTTCAGCTCCTGTCCTCTCCCCTTCTGAGATATGAGGGGATGAGGTTGAAAGTTCCAAACTTCTAATCACTAGGTTGGTTCCAGCTGGCATCCTGAAGCTTTCCAGGACCCCCTAGTCATCTCATTAGCATACAAAAAGGCACTTGTCACTTAGGAGAGTCCAAGCATTTTAAGAGCCTTGGCCAGGAAATAGGAGCAGAAACCAAATATATCTATTTCTTCTTATGGCATATCTCCTCTTGCTTGCTTTGGTCTCCTGGTGCTGGGCTGTCACTGGCACTTAAATATAATTTAGAGCAGAATCTAAGGTCTCCAGGAAGCCCCAGGCTATTCTCACCAGACCCATCTCCTTCCCTCTTTACTTTCCTTTCTGCCTCCTTAGTTGCTCTCTTCCTCACCTACAACTCTGTCCTGTAACTGTTGCCCTTCTGTTAAAAGTCTGCAGTTTAATTTCAATGAGCAGGGGCAAGGACAGAAAGCAACTGCCCAAATCTTCCAATATGAGTGGATGGAGTGAGGACGGATGTTGGGATAAAATACTTAGAGGAAAACCCCAGCCCAGGGGCATGGGCCCAAATACTGAGGGGCAAAACCTGAACCAGCAGCACCTATATGATGAGAAAGTTAAGGAAAAAAGGATGACAGTTAAATGGTACTTGGCATTAGGGACATCATAAAAATTGACCTCGGTTTTAGATGTTGAAGAAATGACAAAATGAATTTAAAAATTTTATAGAGTTAATATTTATGTCTAATTATTATGTAGTGTGATATTTCTGTATATAATGTGTTAATAAAACTTAAAAGTATTAAAACTAAATTTTTCTCAAGTTGTATTTGATTAGAACAGTAACTGATATAATAAATACTAAGCTTCATAAACTGTAGCTTACGCAGCATGGAGATCTGCTCACATCACAAAACATCAGAGGGCATGCTCACTACAATGTATCCTCTTTTGAACAGAAGGAAACTGTGCCTATGGATCCCTCTTCTCCCCGCTCGGGGCTCACAGATACAGGACTCATGCTGAGTTCCTAACCTAAACTCGAAGACTTGTTTCTCATTAAAATTTCTCTTTAATAGTCTTCTTGCTATACTTTAGTTATGTTTTGTAACATTGTTTTCCAAACTTTTTATCCTAAAAAAAGAATATTTAGGCCAGTTGTGGTAGCTGATGTCTATAATCCCAGCGCTTTGGGAGGGTGAAGTAGGAGGATCACTTGAGCTCATGAGTTCAAGACCGGCCTGGGCAACAGAGTGAGGCAGCATCTCTACTAAAAATTAAAGAAACAAACAAATAAAAACAGGTGTGGTGGCTAGTACCTGTAGTCCCCAGGGGGTGCTGAGGGGGTTGGATCACCTGAGCCTGGGAGGTGGAGGCTGCAGTGAGCCCTGATCACACCACTGCACTTCAGTCTGTGCAACAGAGCAAGACTCTGAAAGAGAGAAAGAAAGAAAGAAAGAGAGAGAGAAAGAGAGAGAAAGAAAGGAAGGAAGGAAGAAGCGAAGGAGGGAGGGAGGGAAGGAAGGGAGGGAGGAAGAAAATGTGAAATATTGAATTTTTAATTTTCTATTTCTACCCTATAGGTAACTTACTACACTTCAGTTTTAATTAAAGTTCACTACCCAAGGGTCTTCCCAAAACTTTTGTGTCATTGGAAGTCAGGGTCTATTTGGAGGCTGAGTGACTTTTTTTCTGAAAAGTATTCTTGAAAAGGTCGTATCTATTTGGAAATGCTTTAGGACAATCAGATGGAGGAACAAAAGTTGGATTTTATATTCTTCCTTTCCCTTTCTAGTCTCCTCATTAAAGAATACCAGGATTTCTCCCACCTCTACCCTTCCACTTCCCACATTATGCCTGCCCAAAATTAAATTACTCCTTTTAGAGAGACTAGGACTATCCAATGGATTGAAAAACATTTCACCTACAGAGAGTTTCCATTTGACCCCTATCTAATTTCTGAGTGTCATTTTCATTTCTTGCTCTAACCCTATTTATACTCTCTAAATCTCCAGACATCTCTCTGGGGAAATTTACTCAGAATAAACCCACAAATGCAAATTATCTAGAAAATAACAAGATTATATATTTTAAAAACAAGTTTTGATATTGCTTTTGGGCACTGAAATTTCTCTGCTTGCAGTAGTCTTTTTTACCTTCATCACCACGATTACTGCTATTAAGTATTTAGCCTACATTTTTATGATTCAATCTTGGAAATAAGTGGTTTTTAGGGTTTCATGATCATTTCCTTAATTGTTTCCATTTTTCGGGCTTTTACTATGACATTAACTACTGCCCATTCTTTATACTACCTGAAAATGAGGAGTTGAATTTTATTATCAAGTAGCTAAATGGAAGATCCATCTCCCAGGACTCTTAGAGGAGTGTAGGAGAAACCTCTGAGCATGTTCTATCTCATTACAGAGCTGGCTCAGAAGCCCAAGACCTGAGCAGGTTCCCTACTTTGCTTGCGGCTTATCAGTGTGGTAACTCATCAAGGCTTTAGTGAAATCATCCTGCCTTTTGGCTGTTTTGTCTCATTGTCTGTTTAGTGTAGACCACGTTACAATTCAAATCTTATCTTCCTTTGTCGATCAGTTCTTCCCCTTTGCCAGGTGTTCTAAGCAGTTCTTTACTTCTCGCTGTCAGTTTCTCGTAGTTCCTGGACTCTCCAGGTGAGCATGGAGCACTATGATATATCTCTCACAAGAATCAATGACAATTTATGAGAAACACCTAAACTCTCCCACCAAGACTCAAAAAAGGTAGAGTATTATTGTGACTTTTCATGTATCTCAATCCCTTCTGCTTCTTCCATCCCATCTTGTCTCTCTTTGACCAGAGATAAATTATTAGCTAGGGATAGATGATATTATCTTTGGACAAAGGAGATAATTGTCAATTATCTACCTTTTTGATTTTTAATTGAGACAGGGTCTCTCTCACTCTGTTGTTCAGGCCAGAGTGCAGTAGCACAGTTATAGCTCACTGCAGCCTCAATCTCCCAGGCTCCAGCAATCCTCTGTCTCAGCCCCCAAGTAGCTGGGACTACTGTCACATGCCACCACGCCCAGCTAATTTTTTATTTTTAGTAGGCACAAGATCTCACTATGTTGCCCAGGCTGGTCTTGAACTCCTGGGCTCAAGCAATCTTCCTGCCTTGGCCTCTCAAAGTGCTGGGATTATAGGCATGAGCCACAGCACCCAGCCTATCTAACTTTTAAGGTACTCTATGATTGCATAATTATGTCATCTGAAATGAAAGATTATTTGCTCTTTTAAAATTCTTTTTTTAACCTTCTAATTCTTGCCCAAAATGCTGAAGTTGGTGAAATGCAAATAGCAAAGAATAATTTCTCTTCTATCAGAGAGAGCAAAGCTACTTCTCAACTCAAACAGCAGAACTGGGCTTGCTATTAAGACTTGTAGTAGGCCAGGTGCAGTGGCTGACACCTATAATCCCAGTACTTTGGGAGGCCAAGGCGGGAGGATTGCTTGAGCCCAGGAGTTTGAAACCAGCCCAGGCAACACAGTGAGACTTTGTGTCTACTAAAAATAAAAAATTAGTTGGGCATGGTGATGCACACCTGTAGTCCCAGCTGCTTGGGAGCTGAGACAGAAGAATCACTCGAGACCAGCCTGGGCAACATAGGGAGACACCTGTCACTCTAAAAAAAAAAAAAAAAAAAAAAAGCCATTAACCAGATATAGTGGTGTGAGCCTGTAGTCCCAGCTAACTGGGAGGCTGAGATGGGAGCATCCCTTGAGTCCAGGAGTTTGAGGCTGCAGTGGGCTATGATGGCATCAGTGTGCTCCAGCCTGGGTGACAGACCAAGACCCCTGTCTCCAAAAAAATAAAAAAAAAGACTCATAGCAACCCAACCCATTTGTTATTTGGCTCTGAAATCATGAGATGAAATTAAAAGATTTTTTTTAAATGTTATGCTTTGCTTTTCCAATTGTGATTGTTAATACATAAATAATGCAAGGCTGAGCAGAGTCAAACCTGGGATATGTGCATGGTCAGTTCCAAAAAACAAAAGACATGGTTTTTCATTCTGCTATCAAAGAGAGGCGCTCATGGGGCAGCCAAGGGCAGAAGTTACTGGCCCCAGACCTTACACAGTACCAAAGGCAAAGTGCCAAAAGTTGAGAGTAGGAGATGAATACTGGCCACTGAGGAAAATGATAAGCTACGAAGCAATAGGAAGTTGAAGAATAGTCACCAAAGCCATCCAAAGAGTCCTGCCATACTGTGTTTTCCTTGGCTAGGACTGTTTGTACCTCGGTGGCCAGCCGTGCATTGGCTCTTGGGTCTCAGCTTCTTAAAGGTACCACTCAGCATCTGGTAGTTCTTATTCTATAAGTTGATGCTGTATCATCACTGCCATCAAATCAGCAATTCTTTTCCAGGATGCAGACCAAGTCCTAATTTTCCTAATTTCCCCCAGGTAACTAAACTCTCAGTTGGATGTGATAATGTCTTCTCCTCTTAGAAGTTTGTTGAGACAGTTTTCTAGAGTTGACACCTTTACTGACTTCCTGCTATCTATTTTATGTAACAGGCATGGCATATGCACTATCAGAATTCATGCACAAACATATTGCATGCTACAAGCATAAGGATAGAAAGGAAAGAAGCTATTATATTTGCTCACCCCAATCAGCTGTTTGCTGTCATGTGCAGGAGATACGGAAGAATGCTCAGGGGAAAGAAAAAGAGAGAGAAAAGTTTCTTTTGCAAATCCAGCCTTTTTCAGGAAAAGCAAAAAACAAAAAACCAAACAAACAAAAAACAGAAAATCTGTCTCTAGTGGGCATTGTTTCCATAACTTATTACAAGTAATGAAAAGGACATAAAATCCCAAATGAACTTTCAGATCTCATTTGTTTGAACAATTCACCCCTGACCACCAATGGCATTTAAACAGAGCTATAGAAGGGAATTTAATGAACTAATTAAGATCATCTACAGAAACCTCACAACTAGTATCATACACAATAGTGAAAGAATAGATGCTTTTCCTTGTCAGGAAAAAGACAAGAAGACCTATTGTTGTTACTTTTATTCAACATTGTACTAGAAGCTCTAGACAAGGCAATTAGTCAAGAAAAAGAAATAAAAAGCATCCATATTGGAGAGTAAAAAATGAAACCATCTCTATTTGCAGATGGCATAATATCATATACAGAAAATCCTAAGGAATCCATTAAAAAGCTATTAGAAGTATTAAGAAATTAAGAAAGGTTGCAAGATACAAGATCAAAATACAAGTATCAATATATTTCTATATACTAGCAATGAACAATATAAAAGTGAAATTTCAAAAATTCATTCATAGTAGCATCAAAAAGGATAAAATAAGAATAAATTTAACAAAATGAGTAAAAGATCTAAAAGATCTGCACCAAAAAGTACAAAATAACCATTGAAAGAAATTAAGATCTAAATACAGTCATATGTTGTTTAATGATGGGATTATATTCTGAGAAGTGTGTTCTTAGATGTAGGTGATTTTGTTGTCATGTGAACATCACGGAGTGTACTTACACAAACCTAGATTGTATACAGGCTACTATACACACTGCAAATATATGCCATAGCCTATAGCTCCTAGGCTACAAACTTGTACAGCATGTTACTGCATTAAATACTGTAGGCAACTATAACATAATAGTAAATATTTGTGCATCTAAAGATATCAAAACATAGAAAAGGTGCAGTAAAAATATGTTATTATGATCTTATGGGATCACCATCATATATATGGCTTGTCATTGACCAAAATGTCATTATGGTGGCACATGACTGTAAATGGGAAGACATCCTATGTTCATGGATTGGAAGACTTAACATTGTTAAAATGATATTACTCCTCAAATTGACCTATATGTTCAATGCAATACGTATACAAATTTCATCTGTCTTTTTTTTCTTTTGTAGAAATTTGCTCATATGTCCTTATTTCAAAAGTTACTACAAAGCTGCAATAATCAAGATGGTGCAGTAATGGCATAAGTATAGACATAAATATCACTGGAATAGAATTGAGAGTCCAGAAATAAACCTTCACATAATGGTCAATTAATTTTCTACAAGGGAACCTGTCAAGACAGTTCAAGGAGAAAGACTATTCTTTTGAATAGTCTGCTAAGGGTTGGATGCAGTGGCTCATGCCTGTAATCCCAGCACTTTGGGAGGTCATAATCACCTGAGGTCAGGGGGTTGAGACCACCCTGGCCAACATGTTGAAACCCTGTCTCTACTAAAAATAGAAGAATTAGCCGGGTGTAGTGGCACACACCTGTAGTCCCAGTTACTTGGGAGGCTGAGGCAGGAGAATCACTTGAGCCTGGGAGGCAGAGGTTGTAGTGAGTGCACCACTGCACTCCAACCTGGTGAGTGAGACACTGTGTCAAAAAAAAAAAAAAAGTGCTGAGAAGCTGTGTGTGGTGGCCCATGCCTATAATCCCAGCTACTCAGGAGACTGAGGTTGGGGAATCACTTGAAGCCAGGAATTCAAGATCAGCCTAGGCAACATAGCAAGACCCTGTCTCCAAGAAAATAAAAATTAAAAAATTAACTGAGTGTGGTGGTATGAGCTTATAGTCTCAGCTACTCAGGAGGCTGAGATGGGAGGATCTCCTAAG
This sequence comes from Aotus nancymaae, assembly GCF_030222135.1. Taxonomy (NCBI): domain Eukaryota; kingdom Metazoa; phylum Chordata; class Mammalia; order Primates; family Aotidae; genus Aotus; species Aotus nancymaae. The sequence goes on along the minus strand of NW_026988419.1, from coordinate 42,529,027 downwards.
CCTAGGAGGCTGAGGTTGCAGTGAGCTACAATCACGCCACTGTACTCCAGCCTGGAGTACAGTCTCTTAAAAAAAAAATTAAAGGTGAAGACATCTAGATATTTGCATGCAAAAGAAAGAAGTTGGATTTTGACTTTTCATATTATAGAATAATTAGCTCAAAAATAAATAAAAGACCTAAATGTAAGCATAAAAATTATATAACTCTTGGAAGAAAACATTAGAGTAAATCTTTGTAACTTTGGGTTCGGCAGTGGTTTCTTAGATATGACACCAAAGCACAACAAGAAAAATTGCACATCATCAACCTAAAAAACTTTTGTGCTTTACTTCAATAAAGTGAAAAGACACACCACAGAACAATATCTAATAAGGAGCTTGTATCAGAATACATATAAAATTTTTACAAGTCAAAATAAAATAAAACAATTTTTTAAATGGCCAAAGACTTTTATTTAACATAGTACTGGAAGTCCTAGGCAGAGCAATTAGGCAAGAAAAAAAAAAAAAAGAATATCCAAATTAGAAAGAAAGATGTCAAATTATCATGTTTGTAGACAATATATTAGATTTAGAAAAATCTAAAGACTCCACCAAAAAACTAGAACAGATAAACCAATTCAGTAAAGTTTCAGGATATAAAATCAACATACAAAAATCAGTAGCATTTATATATGCCAACAGTGAACAGTCTGAAAAAGAAATCAAGAAAGCAATCCTATTTACTATGCAAAATACCTATGAATAAATTTAACCAAAGAAGTGAAAGGTTTATGCAATTAAAATTATAAAGTGCTTATGAAAAAATTGAAGAGAAAAAAAGGAAAAACTGTTCTATGCTCATGGATTGAAGAATTAATATCATTAAAATGACCATACTGCTCAAAGCAATCTACAGATTCAATGCAATCTCATTCAAAATACTAATAACATTCATCACAGAAGTAGAAAAAAAAAAATCCTCAAATTCTAATGGAACCACTCAAGATTCCAAATGGCCAAACCAATCCTGAGCAAAAAGAACAAAGCTGGAGGCATCTTACTTTGAAATACACAACGGAGATATAGTAGCCAAAAGAAAGTTTACTTTCATAAAAACAGACATATTGACCAATGCCACAGAATAAAGACTCAGAAATAAATCCATGCATTTACATCCAACCCATTTTCAACATAAGTGCCAAGAACATACATAAGAGATAGGACAGTCTCTTCAATAAATGGTGCTGGGAAAACTGAATAACCAGATGCCAAAGAATGAAGCTAACCTCTATATTTCATCATATCAAAAAATCAAATCTAAATAAATCAAAGACTTTAAGACCTGAAACTATGAAACAACTAGAAGAAAACACCAGGGGAAATGCTTAGGATATTGGTCTAAGCAAAGACTTTTTGGAAAAGACCTCAAAAGAACAGGTAACCAAAGCAAAAATAGACAAATGGGGTTATAGCAAGTTAAAAACACATGCACACACACACAAAACTTCTGCATAGCAAAGGAAACAATCAGCTAAGTGGAGATACAACCTACAGAATGGGAGAAAATATTTGCAAACTATCCATCTCACAAGGAATTAATAAGCAGAATAAAGATTCAACTCTATAGCAGAAAACAGTCTGTTTAAAAAATGGGCAGAGCCAGGCATATGGCACTCATCTGTAATCCCAGCTACTCAGGAGGCTGAAGCAGGAGGATTGCTTGAGCTCAGGAGTTGGAGACAAGCCTGAGCAACATAGTGAGACCCTATCTCAAAAAAGGAGTAGGGGGCAAAAGATCTGAATAGATATTTTTCAAAAGAAGACATACAAATGGCCAACATGTATAAGAAAAAATGCTCAACATCATTAATTATTAGGGAAATGCAAATCAAAACCACAACGAGATATCATCTCACCCTAATTAAAATGGCTCTTATCAAAAAGACAAAAAATAACAGATGCCGGTGAGGATGTGGAGAAAGGGGAATGCCCATACATTGTTGATGGGAATGTTAGTACAGTCACTATAAAACAGTATAGAAGTTCCTCCAAAAATTTATAAATAGAGCTACCATATAATCTAGCAGTCCTACTGCTAAAGACTTAAGTCTTCAGTCCATTTTATCCAAAAGAAAGGAAATCAGTATATGGAAGACATATCTGCACTTTCATATTTATTACACTATTCACAATCGCCAAGATATGGAATCAACCTATGTGCCCATCAATAGATAAATGGATAAAGAAAATGTGGTACATATACACAGTGGAATATTATTCAGCCATAAAAAATAAAATCCTTTCATTTACAACAACATGGATGGGCCTGGAGGGCATTAGGTTGAGTGAAATAAGCTGAGCACAGAAAGACAAATACCACATGCTGTCATTCATATGTGGGAGCTAAATGTGGATCTCATAGAGGTAGAGAGTGGATTCATGGTTACCAGAGGCTAGGAATGGTAGGAGTGAAGGAGAAACAAAGAAAAGTTGGTTAGTAAGCACATGGAAAGATATTCAACAGTATTAGTTATTAGGGGAATGCAAACCAAAACCACAAGCTACCACTTCACATCCATTAAATCGTCTATCATTGAAAAGATAGACAATCAAAAGTGTTGACAAGGATGTGGGGAAATTCGAATCTTCATTTATTGTTGGTGAGAATGTAAATAATGCAGTCACACTGGAAAACAGCTTGGCAGTTCCTCAAAAAGTTAACCATTGAGTTGCCATATGGCCTAGCAATGCCAGTGCTAGCTGTACACCCAAGAGCACTGAAAACATGTCTACACAAAAACTTGTATACTAATGTTCATAGAGCTTGATTCATAGTAGCTAAAATGTGGAAACAACCCAAATGTCCATCAACTGATGAATAGACAGTGTGTTATAGCCATACAGTGGAATATTATTTGGCCATAAAAAGGAATAAAGATGGATGAACCTTGAAAGTATTATGCTGAATGAAAGAATTCACATAATGTATGATTCCATTTATATAAACTGCCCAGAATAGGCAAGTCTGTAGAGACAGAAAGTAGATTAACGATTTACAGGGGCTCCAGAAAGGGGGAATGGGGTAAATGCAAATAGGCATAGGGCTTCTTTTGGGGGTGATGAAAATATTCTGGAATTGGTGTCAGTGGTTGCACAACTTTGTGAATGCATTAAAAACACTGAATTGCACATGTTAATAGGATGCATTTTTGGTATGTGAATTACATCTCAATAAAGCTGTTATTTTATAAAAGAAAGGAAAAAAAAAACAGAAAAAGTGAGCTATACAGAAACGTATCTGTGATGGTTTAGGCCACTCTCATCCCTGGCTGCTTCAATACTGTCAGGTATTTACATTGATTAGCTTCTGTTTAGTTGTGCTTTTTTTCTTTTCTTTTTAAATTTTGAGGCTTCAATCCAAGTCATCTAGCCAAATAAATTCCCAAACATGTGTTTCTGACACATGGCCAAATAATCTAGATTTAGATAGGAAATCATGACCAAATTCCTTTTAGTCATAAATTAACAGACAGGCAGCTCCTAGAGACCCAAATATGTCTCTTTTTCAAACATGGTGACTGTCTTACTCCATTCAGGCAGCTATAACAAAAATACCAAAGACTGAGTGGCTTAAACTACATTTATTTCTCACAGTTCTGGAGACTGGGAAGTCCAAGATTAAGATGCAGATTCAGCGTGTGGTAGGGGCCAGCTTACCAGTTTATAGACTGCAGTCTTCTTACTATATCCTTACATGGCAGACGGGTGAGAGAGTTCTCTGGGTCTCTTTTATAAGGGCACTAATCTTACTCATGAGGGTTCTGTCTTCATGACCTAATCACCTCTCCAAAGCCACACCTCCCAATACAGCACATGGAGGATTAGGATTTCAACATATGAATTTTGGGGGGACATAAATATTCAGTCCATAGTAGTGACATAGAATTATTAAATTGATAATAGGTTTCCTTTAGTGCAAGGATAGTATCTCGAAAATAATAATTAATTTAAAAGTTAAAATGAATAACAAATGGAATGAAATACACGCAGACATTTAAATGTACCCTGAGAAATGCCCTTTTATATTACCATACTAAGAGTGTCAAAAGAGAGAGAGAAAGAGAGAGAAAGAGCTTTACCTGTGGGTGTATAATGATTTTGGGTAGTTAAGCAGCACCTTTCTTTTGAATTGCTGACAATGCTTTATAGCATTCACTTCAGCAATTGTTACGACACTCTTGTGGGTGGCAGGCATTGTACTAAAAGTGCAGTACAACTGCAGGTCAGACAACCCAGGGACACACAGCAATCACACGAACAGCTAAAAGCACAGGGAGATGTGGAACCAGCATGGTCGGTCCAGTAATGCCTTGTCCACATCTGACGAGGTGGAATCTTCTTGGACTGATAAGCTCTCTAACAAATAATAGTTTTGAGTTCCTATTATTCTGGGTTTCCCAAGTGTGCCTGCCATATCTAAAACAGATGTGGGGATCGCTCCAGCGTTGAGACCACTCGGTGTCCCCGCCATAATGGACTGCTTCTCACCCCCTGGAAGCAGTCGAGACCAGTGAAAGAGAGATTTAATAGAAGTTTGAGTTTGCAGAAGCCTATTTCTGGTCCACTGACCTAAAAGGCTGGGTGAAGGCTGTGTGGTTTTACTAGGCATTGTTTCTTGAAGTACCTGCTCTGGGCTAGTTTTATGACTTTGTTTACCCTCTATTGATGGGTCCCATGCTTGTTCCTGTGACTGCTATTTGCAAAGTTAATGGGTCTATCGCCTCTCTGATGACTTGCATAGATCATTAACATTTTAACTATAGGTTTCCTCACCCTGATAATGAGACCCACCTCCGTGACTTGATTGTACCCATTATGCGACTTGATTGTACCCATTGTGTGTTTTCCCGCTGCCTAAGCTTGTAGCCGGATGGCTCTCTCTTCCCTTTATCAAGATAATGGCATCTGTTCTGATAATTGAGATGGGACTAAGAATGCTTATGTAAATGAAGTGGGGCAAAGAATGTTCCTGTAAAATGAGGTAGGAAAAGATATATATACTAATTCTGTGTACAATAAGGTTGCTGGTTTTAGGGCCAGCCCTCCAGACTCCAGCTGTCCTGTCTTTTCTTTTCTTCTGCGCACTCTCTCTTCCAGGTATTGGGACCCTCTTGCAGGTCGAGAGACCCCGGCAGACGTGCCGTTCTCACCGGCCCCCGACAAACAGATGGTCAGTATTGCAGGATTATGACTGTTTTTAATGGTAATAGAATCACGTGATTAACACTTCCTGAAAAGAACTGGATTACATATTGAAAATTGAACCTCAGCTCTTCAAAAAAATATTATTTGATTTCCTGTCTCATTTCCAGAAAATCGTAGGAAAACTGAAAGTCTGTAAAGAGTATTTTGAAATAGATTAAAATCTACATTTTTTTTATGTCACACTGATCTCTTAAGCCCCATCCAACTATTTACTTATTTGGCAGTTATGATACTTTCTCTGTACAGCCAAAAGCCTGGGGAGGGACAGGCATGCAGGGACAACAACGTTTTATTTCGCCATGTCGCCCCGTGCTTAGCACCATGCCTGGCACATAGCACGCGCTCAATAACAGTTTTTGAATAAATGAATCTCGCCGTATTTTGCTTTATAAGACTTTTATTTGACTATATGGCACTGCAGTTGGAGTTCTATTTATCATAACAACCCCTCCTAGCAATGCTTTTGTTGCACGGATAATGTGTTTTTGTTTTTCCAGATTTCTTTAATTTCTGATTTACTCTGACCATTCACGAAAGAATATTAAGATTTGAAGATTTCCAAACAACTCTGATGAGGGAATTTCTATAAGTGTTCAAATGTTTCTTGACTAAATTTTAAAAGGTTATTTGTATCTGCAGTATTTTTGGCATTTAACAAGTAATAACATATTCATATTACATCAACACTTACTTCATTGTTTTTCCTTTAAAAGTTCTTAAAAAAAAAACAACACTAAACATCATCCCAGATTGTATTTCCCTCATCTCCATTAGTTACCAGTGTTGACTCTATTGTTTTTATTGCCAATATTCCTGCAGAAAACTTACAGATGACCTATTTGTCCTTGATTTTTGCTTCCAAAGATGCACTAACAAAGAATAGGAATTTCTTATGGAATGCATACGTTTTAGGGGCATCTGTCTCTGTCTTTAACTTTGCAAAAATAAAATAATAAAGTTATGTGTTTTCTTCACACATTTGAAAGCCAGAAATAGATTCAGACGTACATTTTCTATCCGTGTGCCAAGCTAATAAGCAGAGCTCAACAGACTGCAGCGCGCAGGCCACCGCGGCTCCGCCCTCGCACTGCGGTCTTCCTCCTCCCGCGCCGCCCCCGTCCCTCCTCCCACCCGGGCCGGCCTGGCCAGCAGCCCCCGCCGCAGCCCCGCCAGCTGCTCCCCTGGCAGCTGCACTCTCGCTTCTGGGTCTGTCGTGCCGCGTTGTGTTCCTGGGCATCGTTGCAATCATAGAATCGCAGCGTTTTAAAGCCGAGTGACTTTGGACTGGCTCCTTTGACACCACCGAATTTCTGCAGATCATTTACTCCATTTTAGACTCTTAACAATTCACCATCTGGAAGGGCTTGGAGAGGGCATTGGGACCAGCGGAGTGTCTGCTGCGTCATGTGGGGGCACTTTTAGTGACCTCCTCCTGAAGCAGACGTCAACTGGAAGTGTTCTAGGTGCCCAGAGAGAGGGGTCTGATGCAGAATGCCTGTCTGTTACTGCTTCTTCACCTTCAAAGGAAGGAAACCTTCTAGGCTTCTGAGGAGGTAGAACTCAACAGTTAATACATGCTTTTAAATAGCAATATATATGGTACACGTTCTTCCTTTATAAAATCAGTTCTACAGTGCCTGTTACTCCAGTCTCTGTTATCTTAGGAGCTCTGGAGTGAAGACTATCCCCTGACCTAAAATGGGCAGATCAGAATCTCTCTGGGGAGTTTAGAACTGGGACAGAAATGCTGATCTCTGTCCTGGTTTCTCCAACAGGAAAGATGTGCACGGGGAGCTGGGGATGGGCCGTGTTTGTGGCTGTGTGCCTTGAGATAGTGAAAACAGATCTGCTGGTCCTGGAGGCAGTGAAAGAGAGAGAGAGAGAAAGAAAAATAAGTCTACAGTGAGAAAAATAGACATGAGAAAGAGCCAGCTTCCCGGCTTCCCAGAGGCTTCCTGGCTCTTGGTTCTAGTCCCCAGGGGGATTGGGCTACTTCCTCGCCTGGCTTGAAGTTAGTTTCTCTTCCATGCAACAAAAATCCTTTCCTAAGATGTTGACTCCACAAGGCTTCTGACCACAAAGCACAATCATAATCCTTTCATTGAGTTTAATTATCCAAAATCTCAAGACTTAACCGCAATTAAGAACCCAGAAGTAGACAGATGACATATCCAAATAGTGAAAGCTGTTTTTGGTCCAGAATTGTGCAGAACGTCACTCCTAGCTGCGCCTGGTCCTGCTCACTAATCCTCCTCAAAAAACAATTCATCAAATTTATCTTGCAGCTGCTATATGCTCTGTACCAGGTCAAATGCTGGAGTTTTGAAAGCCATCGTGACACAGCCCCTGATTCCCATGAGCTTTCAAGCTAGCGGGGAACTTAGACAAGTAAAACACATTATACAAGGGGTCTTTAAAAAGTTCATTGAAATACGTATTATGAAAAAACTATGCATAGATGTCAAAATTCTTTTGCACCAAAATAAACTTGTATTAACTTGTTATAAAATGTCTGAAAAGTTTGAGGCACTAAACATCAGTTTGTAATGAGTCCCTTATCAGAGCAATGTGAATTCTGCTAAAATTGAAGCAAGAACAGACATCAAATTTTTGGTGAAGTTTGGTTCAAAGAATGGTGAAATCATTAATTTTGTAATGAAAAGTTTATTGGGACAATGTCTCAAGAAATTAAGCAGTTTATAAATAGAATAATTCATTTTAAGAAGGGGAGAGACAATGTTAAAGCTGAAGCCTGCAGCAGCAGACCATCCACGTCAATTTGTGAGGAAAAATTCATCTTGTGTGGGCCCTAATTGAAGAGGACCAATGATTAACAGCAGAAACAGCCAACACCATAGATGTCTCGGTTGCACTTACACAATTCTGACTGAAAAATTAAAGTTGAGCAAACTCTCCATTTGATGGGTGTCAAAACCATTGTGACCCCAAATCAGCTGCAGACAAAAGCAGAGCTTTTGATGGAAATTTTAAACAAGTGGGATCAAGAATCTCAGAGTATTTCTTCAAAGAACTGTAACAGGAAATAAAACATGCCTTTGCCAGTACAATTCTGAAAACAAAGCACAATCACAGCAATGGCTACCAAGAGGAGGATATGCTTCAGTCAAAGCACCAGCAGACATCAAGAGCCAAGGTCGTGGTGAAGGTTTTTTTGGATGCTTAAGGTACTTTGCTTGTTGACTTTCTGGAGGGCCAAAGAACAGTAATATTTGCTTATTATGAGTGTGTTTAGAGAATGCCAAAGCTTTAGCAGAAAAATGCCTAGGAAAGCTTCACAGGAGTGAGTCCTTCTCCACCACAGTGATGCTCCTGCTTATTCATTCCTCTCATCAGACGAGGGCAATATTTTGAGTTTTGATGCAAAATTATTAGGCATCCATCTTACAGTCCTGATTTGGTTCCTTTTGACTTTTTGTTTCCTAAAAAAGCTTTAAATCTTTTTTTAGTTAATAATGTAAAAAAGACTACATTGACCTGGTTAATTTCCCAGAACCCTCAGTTCTTTAGGGATGGACTAAATGGCTATTATCACTTATAAAAATGTCTTGAGGCCTGGTGCGGTGGCTCACACCTGTAATCCCAGCACTTTGGGAGGCCAAGGCAGGTGGATCACAAGGTCAGGAGGTTGAGACCAGCCTGACCTATGTGGTGAAACCCCATCTCTACCAAAAAAAAAAAAGTCTTGAACCTGTTGGAGCTTATGTTGAGAAAGGAAGTGCATATATTTTATTTTTATCTTTTAATTCTGTTTCTTCATGAACCTTTTGAACTAGTGAGATAATTTTCTTCTTTAACTTCACTCAGTTTAAATCTCAGTGTTGTTCAAGAAATGATAATGTTGGCCAGGCACAGTGGCTCATATCTGTAGTCCTAGTGCTTTGGGAGGCTGAGGCAGGAGGATTGCTTGAGGCCAGGAGTTTGAGGACAACCTGGCCAACATAGCGAGACCCAGATTTTATCTGTTTAATATTTCAAGAGGCTAAGCATGAGTATCAGCTACAAAAATCTCAAGAATTTTAAAGATATGACAAACTTAAATTCTTTTGAAGATGTTGCATGAGACTTGAAGAGTTCTAGATGAGGAAGAAACTGTTTCCACGATGCTTACATATCCAACCAAATGAAGCAGATTAAAAAACAGCAGGCTGATCACACAACCTAGCTTCACTTAGCTGGTTGTGTGGAATGGGCCTTACAGGGTACCATCAACTTTGCTATGATCATGTTGCATTTTTAACTAGGCTGTCAGTGTTGACAGTATAGCAAAATCCTTTGGACAAAGAAACAAACTTTAGACATTGTCAGAGACCAGTTACAAGATCAAGTGGTTTTATAAGATTAATGTAAAAAAAACTTTATATTAATATTTTTACTACTTTTATTTTGAATATGTACCAAAGAGCATATGTTAAATTTTAAAGCTAACTTGGAATTTAGAATAAGACTTTAGAAACCAACTTTTATCAGATTATATATTAACACATGTTGATTGTAGAATATTTGGATAATATAGATCAATACTGTATGACTTACTCCACAAAACCACTTTATTGTTATAGTCATGACTTTTATATTTATAATCAATTTCTCAGCTCCTCACTTACGCTATTAGGAGAAAGTCTAATGTAGACTCTCCCCAAATTGTCCAAAGACACTATGGGCTGGTCGTGGTGGCTCACACCTGTAATCTCAACACTTTGGGAAACCGAGGCAGGCAGCTTGTTTGAGTCCAGGAGTTCAGGACCAGCCTGGGCAACACGGCAAAATCCCATGTCTACTAAAAATACAAAAATTAGCCAGGCTTGGCGGCACGCACCTGTAGTTATAGCTACTTGGGAGGCTGAGGTGGGAGAATCATCTGAGCTTAGGCGGTAGAGGCTGCAGTCAGCTAACGCCACTGCACTGTTGCCTGGGCAACCGGAGTGAGACTGTCTCAAAAAAAAAAAAAGACACTATGGGCTTCCTTGGTCCAAAGAGTGACAAAAGTGAGTTGTTTTTCCATTGCTAGGTCTAGAGGGAAGTGGGAGGCTTGACCATTTCCCTAGTACTCTCCTTCCTTGCAGCCTCACGGAGCTCTACGGAAGTATGTTCCTGCATGGTCCATGCTGTGGCAAATGCTCTTGCCGCATCTGGCCTTGCCTAGTCATGGTGGGGCCCCAACCTGGGGTCCTACAATTATAGCTCTCTTGAAGTCCCTCACAGGCAATGATAGTCACCATTTCCCCTGTTTTCAGCACAGGACCAGAGTAGCTGGGTCCCAAGAAGCTTCTAACTTAGTCACATGCTATGCTTCCTCCAAGAATGCCTAGGCCCCTAAGTTTATCCCAGGATGTCAACTTAGGTTTGCCGATTCCTAATGATAATTTTATTTCAGGTTCTCATTACTGTTCTCTGATAACGGGCCTTGGCCAGGTTACCCTGGTCAATCTTGAAAAGAGCAGCGTAGAATATCTGTCCTTACTTTTCCAGATGGTGAGGGCTCCATAATTATATTATCTAAACACTTCATCAGGGACCAATTTTATTTACCCTATGACATAATACTAGAAGGATAGGTAAACTCTACACCCAGCATTTCCATAACTAAGGAGGCAACTGGAATGACTTGGCAGGCTACAAATGAAATCCTCTATGTCAATAAAAAAAAAAAATCCATGACCAAGCAGTAATATGTGGTCATTGTAGAATATATAGAATATACAGAATATTACAAAGAAGAAAATCAAAATCCTTCATAATCCCACCCACAGATAACCCCTGTTAATGCTGTATAGGACTCTTGCCCTAACTCGCCTCCCCACCCACCCTTGCACTGCTCTCCCTACCCATTCTTGACACAATTCAGACAAGTTGCTGCTCTGAACACTCCATTCTTTACTTCTTTGTGCATTGTATTTCCTTGTCCTGCAATGCTTTCTCTTCTATTTTTGCCTGTTAAAATCTACTTCTTTAAGGTCCAGATCGAATGTCACCTTCCCCTTAAATGCATTCTGATTACACCCTCTGAATGAAGTTCCACCTACTTGAACCACCCGCAATTTGTACTTTACTGGAAGCACGTGTACCATGCCTCTGAATTGTACTAATTTTTGCAGTAGTCTCAACTCCAAGACTAAATAGAAAGTTTGAGAGTAATTCCTACCTGAGAGTAAGAATTTTGTTGTATTCAACTTTCCTTTTCTTTTTCTCCTTCCTTCCTTCCTTCCTTTTCTTTTCTTTCTTTTCTCTCTTTCTTTCTGATGGTGTTTTACTCTTGTTGCCCAGGCTGGAGGGCAATAGCGTGATCTTGGCTCACTGCAACCTCTGCCTCTCAGGTTCAAGCGATTCTCTTGCCTCAGCCTTTTTAGTAGCTGGGATTACAGGCACCCACCACCACACCCAGCTACTTTTTGTATTTTTAGTGGAGATGGGGTTTCACCATGTTGGCCAGGCTGGTCTCAAACTCCTGACCTCAGGCAATCCACCCACCGTGGCCTCCCAAAATACTGGGATTATAGGCATGAGCCACCGTGCCCAGCTTGTATTCAACTTTTCATCTCCCATGTCAACTGGTACAATGCCTTCCTTGCCAATAGTATGTACTCAGCAAATATTCGTTTAAAAATACATGCATGTACTAGCAATAGAGAGATGACATACCAATTAAGTTGGCCCAGTCAAATTCTTTAACTTTATTAAAATAAAAAATGATAGGGCCAGGGACTGTTATTCACACCTGTAACCCCAGTGACTCAGGAGAATGATGCAGGAGGATCACTTGAGGCCAGGAATTCAAGACCAGCCTACACAACAAAGCAAGACTCTGTATCTACAACAAATTAAAAAATTAGCCAGGCATAGTGGTCACATGCCTATAGTTCTAGCTATTTGGGAGGCTGAGGTGGGAAGATGCCTTGAGCCCAGGAGTTTGAGGTTGCAGTAAGCAACGATTGTGCCACTTCACTCTAGCCTGGGCAACAGAGCAAGATTTTTGTCTTAAAAAGAAAAGTATCAAATATCTGTTATATGTAAGACTCCAGGTATTTAGTATTTCAAACTTTTCTTAAATTTATTTTTAAAGAGTTCAGATGTACAAAATTATTAATAATAATATAATACTCATATACTTAGCATCCATATAAAGAAATAAAACATTACCAATATAACTAAAGTACTGTAAATTCCATCCTTAACGCATCCCTTTATGTCTCTACCATAGTTAGGCAAATCCTGAACTTGGGGATTAATCTTTCTAAGCATTTATTTTTATTTAACCATATTACACATGTATGTATGATGTGTGTTTGCTGAATTATTTAAGAACATTCAATTCTGCTGTACAAAATAAGAGAAATAAACACGGAGAAAACAATGAAACTAAGAATTGAAGCAAATAGTTTATGAAACAGGCAAAATTCCTACAAAATGTAGTAGCGCATTTGTGAAATGAACATAATTAGAAAGAGATTAAAAGAACAATAAACACCTAATAGTCATGATACATGAGGCCCTGAATCATCCAATTTTCATGAAGCACTGAAGATGCTTAAGGCATATGAGGCATTCGGTATTCAAAAGGTTTTAATTTGGTCAACCATTGGCTCCTCACACCCTCTGCAAAAGAAATATAAATAAAAATCCATAGCTGTTCACCAGGCTCACTGATGAGCTATCGCTGTCAGCCAGGCCCACTTTGCCCCCAAGACTGTAGAGCAAGTGTGTGTTTTGACCCCAAGCACCCTCTGTCTGTTGGGCTGCTTTGCTTAAATCTCAACTCCAGTCTTTGCAAGCAAACCCTTCATTAGGAAGACTGACATGGCAGAGAGAGACAGAACTGAGCATTCAGGTGTTGTCATCTTTCCACCCTGCCTCCTGTAACACATCTTAAATGTGTTAACCTACTCCATCTCTTTCGCCTAGCTTCTTATGGTGTGTTTTAAATAGATTTAATAAGCCACGTGATTTGCGGATTTTGTTTTGGTCCATGAGACTTTCCTGTTCTGCGATCCCTTGAATAGCTAGTCTGTTAGTGTACTTATAGGCTACCATTGCAGCAAGGTAATTTCCCACACAACAATAGCATTTGCAAGTTTTTAACCTGGATAGAAATATATTCTACACATTCATCTGCAATTTTTTTTTTAAGAGACGGGATCTAGCTCTGTCACCCAGAATGGAGTGCATTGGTGCAACCATAGCTCACTACAGCCTACAACTCTTGGGCTCAAGGAATCCTCCCACCTCAGCCTCCTGAGTAGCTAGGACCATGGGCATGTGCCACCAACTCTGGCTAATTTTATTTTTTGTAGAGCAGGGCCTTGCTACATTGCCCAGGCTGTTCCCAAACTCCTGGACTCAATAAGTCTTCCTGCCTCGGCCTCCCAAAGTACTCCCAATTTACAGGGATGAGCCACTGTGTCTTGTCTTGCAACCTGATTTTTGATCAGCTTGATCAACTTCTTGTTTGTGAGAGTCTTCCATGGGAGATACGCAGATCTATTTCATTGATTTTCACAGCTATATCCGTTGACTATTTCACAATTTACCCATAAATTCTTCTGTTGATCTAACGTACGTCATTTCCATTTTTTTCTGTGCTATTGTGAATATTCTTGTATGTATCTCCTTGGGCACAGTTAAGACAGCGTCTCAGAGAATATACCTAGAAGTGCAATTTCTGGGTCACAGAGTATGCACACCTTTAACTTGACTAAATATTGCCAAATTGCTCTCCAAAGTGTTTGTACCAATTTATACTCTTACCAGTTCCTATGTTGTTTTTTTTTTGAGACAGGCTCTCGCTCTGTTGCTCAGGCTGGAGTGCACTGGCATGATTATAGCTCATGGCAGCCTTGGACTCCAGGCTTAGGCAATCCTCCCACTCCAGCCTCCCGAGTAGGTGGAACCACAGATGTGTGCCATCATGCCACTAAGTTTTTAGTTTTTAGTTTTTGTAGAGATGGGGTCTCACTATGTTGCTTAGGCTAGTCACGAACTCCTGGACTCACATGATCCTCCTGCCTTGACCTCCCAAAGTGCTGGGATTAGGGGCAGTTCTTATGTTCTTAATCCTAGCCAACACTTTGTGATGTAAGGCTTTAACATTTTTACTGATCTGATGAATGGATAAGCTCTGCCACAAAGAATCATCTTATGGCAGTTCCTCAGTACTTTAATTATGAGGAAAAAAAATCTGTGCAAATTTTGTGTCAGATTTTTGGATTTTCTCATTCTCTGTTTAAGGCCAAGTAAGGTTTCCTCTTTCTATTTCCATCACTGTCAGCACCAAAGGAAAAACTTTGCAACAAAACTTGTTATTTTTTTTTCAGAAGGATTAAAGTTTGGAAGAATACCATATTGGAGGCTTTAAGTCTCAAAAATATCCCTCTGATTATACAGGGGCATAAGAAAATGAATTTAACTGCATCCATGCAAATTAATCATCACTAAGTGTATGTCATAATGATGGTAGGTCAGTAGTGGAACAACTATGACTCACAGGCTGAGAATGCCCTCATTTAAGAAATCCTACAAAGTTGCTCCCTACCCCAGATTATCTACCCCCGGGGCTTGTTCCGTGCTTCAAATTCAACTACTAAAGTACTGAAGTCCAAAATCTTCATGTTTAAGAAAACTCCAAAAGAAACCACATCTAAAAAAAAATGTATTTAGTACTTTAGCCGGGCTTGGTGTCTCACGCCTGTAATCCCAGCACTTTGGGAGGCCAAGGTGGGCAGATCACGAGGTCAAGAGTTCGAGACCAGCCTGACCAACAAGGTGAAACCCTGTCTCTACTAAAAATACAAAAAATTAGCCAGGTGTGGTGGCACATGCTTGTAATCTCAGCTACTCAGGAGGCTGAGACAGAAGAATTGCTTGAACCCAGGAGGTGGAGGTTGCAGTGAACCAAGATTGCGCCATTGCATTCCAGCCTTGGTGACAGAGTGAGACTCCATCTAAAAATAAAATGTATTTAGTACTTCTAAGTCATTAGCACCTTATTTGTCACATCTCTTTTAAAAACACAAAAGGTATGGGACACAGAACCCACAAGTGCTAATAGGGCATAAGATGGAGGCCACCCTCACCTTCTTCCTCTCCCTTTATCCACAACATTCAGATAGACAAATCTCTGTTCTTAGCATCCTGCTTAAATCTTTTGGGTGGCTCCCCAAGAGGGCTAGCAGTGTTCTCAAAGTGTGGTCTAGGGGTCCCTTCTAACTTCAGATCCAGTAAGGTAATCATTTAAAATACGCAGATTTCCCAAGTGCCAACCCAGGCCTACTCAATCAGTATGTCTGACAGGGAGATCCTGGAATCTGTGTTTTCAATAAATAACCCAGCTGAATTTTCTTAAAAAGACTTTTTTTCACAATTGAGAAGTAGAGTGTACAACAAGTACAGAAAGCATAATGTACAGTTCAATGATTACAAAGTGAACATCCACATAACCATGGAAGTTCAGAACATCCACGTGGTCCAGAACAAGAAAAAGCCTTGCTGGCCAGCACTTCAGAAGACCCCTTGTTCCCCTTTCAATCATTTCTCTCTTCCCTTAGTTGTATCTATTAGCCTCATGCCTGACACTTGCAGCTTAAATCTTGCACTCACTGATGGTGAGAACTACAGCTACAAGATAAAGTCCAAGAGGAGGCTCCTGCATAATTTGGTCTCTACGACTTCATCTTCTGGCTCTGGCCTCTTCACGTCTAATTCTCAAGTCATTTGGACTCCGTTATGTTTCATTTGACAGTAATTTCCCTAAGTTATTGCTCACGCTCGTGCTGCTTCACTGTCTCTGTGCTTCCGTACCTGCTGGGGATGCCTGCACTTCCCGAGTCTTTCTACTAATTTCATCCTTCCAGACCTGTCCAATTGTTGCTTGCTTACAAGGCCTACTTACTTTCACCCCCCTGCCCCACCCAATACAGAACCATCGCTTTTTCTTTGTGTGACTAAAAACCTCTTATAATGTGTGTATGTGCTCATTTACATGTGTATTCACCTTTCTAGACTAGGAATTAGAGCAGAGATTTTTTAATTTTCTTGTGCATATAGGCTTAGTGTGTATCCCTCAGTCAGTGCTTAATTGTTGAACAAGCAAATAGTCTCCAGGTATAAACACCTTTGGAAAAGTAGCACACTGCAACCTTAATACCTCTGGGTATATTTGGATCAGATCATGTTTTTCCTTGTCAGGAAACAAATTCAGACATCAGTAGCACACTGAATGCCTGAGAGGGAGGTGAAAGCAAGTGAAGAAATAAGGATGAAACACTGCAGGAGCAGGAGCTGGGGAGTTAGTGATGTTGTCTGAAGAGCTGTCAGAGCCTGCAGTGCAAGGAGCAATCAGAGTGCTCCTGGCAGCACTGAGCTTTCCCTTCTTTCTCAGAGAGCACTACCAGTTGTCAGACCACTGTCCTGCATGGGGAGCCTGGAGTGTTCCAAATTCTTTACATCTTTTCCTGCCTCTGATTGTCCTCACACTGTCCATTTTCTAGTCTTAGTATCCATTCTTGCTTGTAAAATGCCACCTTCTAAGTAAGTAACCTGCCTATTTTTTGACCTTAGCATAAAAACTCCTATCCATCCATAGTATGTGAGTGGGAGTGGAAGGCGACAATAAGTCACACAGAGGGGCCTTGTGTAACCGCCTGGTGCTCAGAGGATCTGGACAGAAGCATCTGGGCAGCCTGCCACGGGAAACTTCACAGCAATGTCAATAGTCCTGACGAAAACGAACCTTGATGTTGGGCAAACTGAGAGGTTGGAAGGACAGGAATGAGCATGGCTTGAAATCTACTGATGCTGGAAAAGATACTGTAAAGCAAAATTTAAAATCAAAAAGTAGTTAACAAATTTAGGCCTCTTCTACTATATGGGTCTGAAAGAGCGCCATCACTGGTGGCTTGATACCTGGGGGAGGGGGAAAGGAAGGGGTGAAAGCAGCTTTGAGTCGAGATGATCAAGGTGGGTCTGGAGCTCACACTTGGGAGATGGTGGCATCTGCAAAATGAAGAAAGAACTGCAGTGTTGGAGAAAGTGGACTCTGCTGTCCTCTCCTAAGGAACCACAGCAGTAGATGGGTCTCAAGCAGCACGGGACCAATTCTGCACCTGGTAGGCCAGTTTTCTGCAGCTAAAAGGGAGGGCATTAGAGGTGGCCCAGATGCCAGTTCCATCATTGGGTGTGGAAGCCCACTGAATGTCACATTTTGAACTGCAAAAGCTCTGGGACTGCATAGGTCCCTGGAACAGGAGGATCCTCAAGAAGATACATGCTTGAATGATTAATCAGAAAAAAAGAGACTATTTGTGACATCAGATTAAAGCAGTTCAAGCCAGTGCTATATATAAAAATATATGTTATATATATAATATATATATTTATTACATGTATAATATATATAATCGATATTAACACTTTCCATTTTTTTGTAGCTAGTTGGGTGATAAGGCAACTCAGGATGATATCTGAATCAGCATGGTGAAAGTATTTGGTGTGGTGGGGTATCTATGTCTTGAGGGTCTACCATGTGTCAGATATATTATCTGTAGTTATACAGGACAGATGACATACTAAGTGCCCAACACACATTTCTTAGCTCCTGGTTTTTGTTGACCTCCTGGTTTTTGTTGCCCTCTGCAAACAAGCGAATAAACACGTACAATTTTGTTCTCATTTTTATGTGTAAACTGCTTTTGAAGCAGGATCTTGGTCAAATAACATTTAATTTTTTCCTGATTTTCAAAGTAATGCATGTTTATTGTTGAAATTTTTAAAAATTGAAAAAAGCATAAAGAAGAAAATAAAAATTATCTATAATATCATCACCGAGAGATAATTACTGCTAACATTTAGTAAGTTTCCTTCCATGCATATTCAGGTAGAGCGATTACAGATTGTTTTTCTCTGCTCTATTTTTACCCATAATATTATGAGTATTTCTCAAAATTATTAAATATTAATTGAATATATTCCATCATATAGATGTGATATAACTTATTTAACCAATACATTATTTTGGATGTTTTTTCAATTTTATAAATAATGTTGTAATAAAAATGTATAAACTTAAATGTGTATACACTTAGTATAATTATCTTAGAAGTGAATTTGTTGGCTGAAGTCATATGGACATGTTGAAACTCTTGGTTCAACTTGACAAACTGCTGTTCTAAAGGCTGTTTATTTATTTATTTTTTTTACCAGCAATGATGAACCCCTAACCTCTGCAACACTGTGATGATTTGGAACAGTTTATTTAAAGAATATATTTTATAGTTGGAAAAAACCCTTCCTCTGCCACTGTTGAGAAATTGTTACAGTAAGAAATGAAAAAATACAGTAATAGATAGAAAAGTCTTTAAAGTTTTTGATTACCATATATTATTGCCAGTCCTGGGTAAGCTGAGTCATGACGTATAAGTCTGGGTACATAACAATATAGTTCTAACTGTAAAGAGGTAGCTTTGCAATTATATGCAAACAGAATTATGTTTGATTTATCTTTATTTCAGTAGTTAAAAAGTCTCTCATTGTAGGATACCTGCATTGTGCATTGTCCTTTCAAAGTACTTGCTCCTAGAAGGCAGTGTTGAGTAATTTGTTGTGACAATTAGCCAACTCATTAATATTAACACATTCAATATTTTTTTTGTAGCTAGTTGAGTGATAAGGCAACTCAGGATATCTGAATCAGCATGGTAAAATACTTGGTATGGTGGGACAGTTTTTGAACCCATTCTGCTTTTCTTTCCTTTTCCTGACACTTACCTCTTCCAATCTCAGCAAAGAGAGAAGATGGGCTGCTGCTTCTCTGCCCCTCTCCCTGCAGATCTGCCCCAGCCACTCCAACCCATCACTCCCATCTGTCCCAGGTCAAGAGCACAAATCTGTGGCTGGTTTAGAGGGGATTATGTGAGGATGATCTCTTCTTTGCCCCCTCTGCCTTTTCTTTCCATTTTTTTTCAGGGGAGCCCTGTACTTGGTACTTTTTCTTTGGCTTTTCACTTCTTCCCAAAACAGTTATGTCTACTTTAGTCACTTCTCATAAGTACAGACATATCTTCTTTAATCTCCATCCTCTTCCCCGACTTTCTTCCAATTCTTGCCCATTCACTTCAAGAAGGACTCTCTTCCTTGACATGCTCTCTTCCTATTTCCTGGCTCCTTTCATGAAAAAGCCCACATCTTGGCTGACAAGTCACACACCTTTGTCAAGGGAACAAACAAAATCCTCCATTCACCCTCATGTGGAATGCTTCACAGGTGTACTTCAGCTGCTGGGTCCCTTGCCTGCAATGACCTAGAGGAAGAGAGAAGCCCAGAGACAGAGCTGGGAGAGTCAGCACAGACTCGACATTATCTCAGTAAATTAGGTGGAGAAGGGCAAAGCCAGACATGGGACTGTGAGGAACGAGGCGGCCAAGAATGCAGGTTGCAAATGGAAGACGGTTTGAACACATTCCAGAGATGGTGAGCAGAGCACTTTTTTTGAGATGGAGTTTCCCTCTTGTTGTCCAGGCTAGAGTGCAGTGGCGTGATCTTGATTCACTGTGACCTCTGCCTCCCAGATTCAAGTGATTCCCCTGCCTCACTCAGCCTTCTGGTAGCTGGGACTACAGGCATGCGTCACCACACTCAGCTAATTTTTTGTATTTTAGTAGAGACTGGGTTTCACCACGTTGGCCAGGATGGTCTCGATCTCCTGACCTCGTGATCTACCCACCTCGGCCTCCCAAAGTATTGGGATTACAAGCATGAGCCATCATGCCCGGCCTAAGCAGAGCACTTTTTAACCTACTCTTTACCCTGGCTTGTGTTGTTAACAATTATGAATGGCCAGGAATGAGAGGACAGTAGCCAGTGTGGCTGAGATCTGAAACAGTGTTACAGATGAGTTAACCATAGAAGTCCTTCACAGTGGATGCTGGGAGAAGAGGGAAGGAGTGGGAAGAGAAGACAGAGTTGAGGAGTTTTAACCACTATTGCCAAAGATAGGGGATAGAGGAGAAAGAAAAACAAAGCTCTAATCCTTAAAAATTTTCCCAAAATTCTCTTAAGAAAGTCTTTTCAAAAGTTTCCATTTACATTCTCTTCTGTCTTAAACACAAAATTTAACCATAATTACTATTCAGTCAATTAAATGTTTGGTTGTACTTACTGCCTAATATTATATTTTTCTGCTCTTTATATAAGCAATGTGAAGTATAAATTTCCTTATCTGTAGAAGTCAATTGGATTAGGTGATTTCTAAGATCCCACCTAATCCCCCCAAAATTTATAATACAGTATTTTCATTTCCTTTATAAGCACTGGTAGCCCATCCTGGGAATCTAACCATCTCATTTTTTTGTTTTTTGTTTTCTTACAACAGAGATTGCATTATAAGTTCAAAATAACCAACTTATAAAGAAATAAACAATTGGAAACTAAACTGGTTGTATCTTGAATTTCTGCAAGGTATTTGAATATATTTTGAATATACAGAAGAGGATGAACTAGGTGAACTTTATAATGTTTTTTACCTTAAAATTCTATAGTATCTTGTTATAAAATACAATGCATGAAGATTTGCTTATTTTTTAGCAAATCTTTTTAGCAGCTATTTTTAACATAGTGGCTTTTGAAATTATGAGTTATGATATATTCCTATTAACTTGTCTTTTAAAAACTTGTTTATAATATCCATATATTTAAAAATACTCAAATTTCCATGCATTTAAAAGTTCACTTAGTCTATAATACACTTCCAAAGCTTTGAATTTCATATTGCAAAATAAGAAAAATTTTAATTCTATTTCTGGTAATATGAATATTGTACATGACTCAGTTAATTGCAGGGCTACCACCACACAGAGTGGAAAATTTGTTAAGTATAGAATTGTTCTGAGGCAATAATAAGGGAGAATTATATTGTATCTTAGATCTTGTAGGTCATAAGCCATGTTTTTCTTCCTCTCCGCTAAGAACATTTTAAATCTATTCTTTTGTTTGGAATTACTGAAGCACTTTAAAGTACGAAATCTTTCTGAAAGTAATAAATTAATGCTCTTTCAGTGAAATTTTCACTCAGTTGTCAAAATCACTACCAACTTTCTACAGTTTTTTTTCACTGAAAACTTTTTTTTAGTTTCACAATGTGGAAATGGTTTGGGTTTTATTTTATTTTTTGTCCAAAGAATCCCCTATTTCTGCAAATGCTAAAATAATGTTGAAGCAGTTTTAATAATAATTTCTTAAAAACCCTTTTAAACATATATTTACTGAATTCCAGAGAAGTATGAGACATAGTTGCTCTTTCCAAGGGGGCTTACAATGAACATAAATTAAGTCACTAAAGATGCATAAATAACTATGAGCCTTCCATGTGATATCAAAGATAAGTGGAATGGGAGCTAAGGAAAGCAGAGGCTACTGAGGGACGTGGAGGTCACAGTGATCTTCAAGGAAGTTAAGCTGGACCTTTAAAGATGGGAGAAACACTTGAGTGTTTCTGAAACCTTGGGCACTGACTTGGCTACTTAGGGCTATTTGTTTAATGGTTCTGACATGGGCTCTGGGACAGAGTTCTTGGCCTCAAAGCCTGGGTCTCCCATGTTACCTTAAAGAGGTTATTTTAGTACCACACATTTCAGTTTCCTCAGTTCTACAAGAGAATGAAGTGACTAATAGTGCATACTTTATAGTGCTGTTGCAAGCATACTGATAAAATGCTACAGCACTTATTAGGTACTCAATAAATGTTAGTTATTATTTTCTTGCAGCACTAAAATAGTATTTACCTTAAGAGGTGGGCTTAAGTCAGGAGCTCAAAACCAGTCTGGCCAACACGGTAAAACCCTGTTTCTATAAAAAATACAAAAATTAGCCAGGCGTGGTGGAACGCCTATAGTCTCAGCTACTTAGCAGACACAGGTGGAAGGATCACCGGAGCCTAGGAGGCCAAGGCTGCAGTGAGAGCCGTGATCATGCCACTGTACTTCAGCCTGGGTGACAGAGAGAGACACTGTTTCAAAAAAAAAAAAAAGAATTTATTTAATATTTTTTATTTTAAAAGTAAGGGGTTTTGCTCAAGGAAATCTATTTAAAAGATATTTTGAGATCATTATTCTAAATGCATAATGAATCTCATTTGCCTCAATAGAAGATCATCATAAAAACAAAAACAAGGAAAACAGTGCTATTAAATTCCAGTTATATACTGAGGCCTGCCAAAGGCTCTGAGCTGAAGCCTGTTTCCTCACTGTAAAAAAAAAACAAAAAACAAAAAAAAAAACAGAATTCAGCAAGTATTACAGGGATCAGAGACATACTGGCACCAATTTAAATATCCTCTTTCAAAGGACTGAAAGAGAATTGAAAAGGGAATAGCTTGTTCAGTATGTGATTTACTGCTCTTTAATGCCAACATGCCTCTTCCATCTCGAATCATCTCAGCATGCTTCTATACTTTGACAGAGCCATCAGAAGACAAAAGTAAAGGAGCAGTGTTCATTTACCATTGACTGGTCCTGTGTTCAAAGGTGTGTCATATATACTGACTGTATATTTTCAGTGGCATACATTATATTCTATCTTCCATGAAGTTCAACTTCTTCCGTTCAGAATCAGGAAAAAAAAATTTTTTTTCTCTAATTTTTAAACTTGAGAGCAGCCATAACAAATAACAAGATCATGTCTTTTGTGAGAACACGGATGGAGATGAAGGCTGTTAGCCTTAGCAAACTAACACAGGAACAGAAAACCAAATACCTCATGTTTTCACTTATAAGTGGGAGCTAAATGATACGAACTTATGAACACAAAGAAGGAAACAACAGACACTGGGGTCTACGTGACGGGAGAGGGTGGGAGCAGGAATAGGAACACAAAAGTAACTATTGAGTAATGGGCTTAATACCTGGGTGATGAAATAATCTGTACAATGAGCCCCCGTGACACAAGTTTACCTATGTAACAAGCCACATGGGCCCCTGAATCTAAAATAAAAGTTAAAAAAAACTTGAGAGGCAAAATCTGGTTTTCTGAGAGGGGAAATACATCTGGTGATTTGGCTGTACACTGTGACACACTCCACAGTATGGATTAAAATTATGAACAGGCTTGTAAAATAAGCTTCTTCCAAATCTACTGCTAACAGGTGAAAACAAAAACTAAGCCAACAATTTGAAAGAAGGCTTTCAAATTTTTTAAAAAGTATTTTCAAAACTTAAAACTGTACAAAAGTAACATTTATTTAAGCCATCAGAAGTAGCTCTATCTTGCCCTTACTTTTATAATACGGAATAAGCCTGGGATGATATTTGCAAATGATAGAGTTAAGAATAAACACATGAATAATAGATTAAAAAAACAGAATTTGATATATTTCTCAGGCCACTTTTCAAATGGTGTTAAAATACAGAATTTGGTGTATTTATTAACCTTTTATAATTTATTTAAAAAGAAATTTTGTGCCTGAAAATCTAATATGAATTACTTTAGGAACATTCTAAAATTACTTCACAATTTACACACTGCTTCAAAACACATTCTTACTCTAAATATTTTATTGAAAATGTTATATACTTAATCAGAAGTAGGTATCATGTATTTTAGGTACATCTATTAGGAAATACAATTCATACTAAGAACATCTACAAAATACAAAAAAATCTGTTGGTTCATATTTTCCATTTCATTTATTCAACAAATATTTATTAAGTGACTAGTATACGTCAGCCAATGTTCTAGCCAGTGAATATACAAAAGTTAATAAAACACCATAGTTAATAAAACTTTTGCCCTCTTGGAAATTACATTCGTGTCCTTTACGCTCTAATTGAAAGGTAACAAGAAATGTAATGTTTCCATTTTTAAGAAAATTATTTTTATTTTACTGTGATTTGCAGTCAAAGGAGTATTACAAAAATAATATAGCCTCATTTCTTAGTAGTTTTTATATTAATCTTTTAGAGTGTATGAAAAGACAATAAAACCTGTAAACAGACACAAAACATTTTCCTTTATCTTTTAGACTTCCTTCTGTTCTTATTTTCACTGTTTCACAGCAAAGCCCTAGGGGCAGGGACCCATCCATGACTTACTTGTCTTTGTGTTCCAAGCATCTGGCCCTACACCTGGCACATTCTTGGTACTCAACAAGCTGTACTGAATAAACCAATAACTTCAGTATATAGGTATTTATAGTAAAATCACACCAGGAGAAAACAAAACTACTGCATGGACGTTTAACAAAAGATATCCAAAGTGGTCTGAATGGGAACTATTTGTGTTACCACATTCTTACACCTTATCTGGGATGCCTCCAAGAACACACTAAAGCCTTGAAACTGTTTGATCTCTTCCAGAGGGTCTTCAGAGGATAATCAGACAACCATAATTGTTACCTTCTTTGCTTTCCCCTAACAAATCCTCAGGCGTGGAAGTGGGAGAATATTGTGTGTGTATGCTGGAGTCAGGAGGTGGTATTAGGGATGGCATGAGCGACAACAAGGGGTAAGGTGGAAAAACAGAATCCGTGCTTCTTCATCTGACTTGTCTTAGATACAGGTGAATGCCTCAGTTCTTTTTGAGCTACCATATTGACTACAGTGTTGTCATATAGACATACAGAATTGGATGCTTAAAAGCTTAAAATTTTATCTTTCCTTCATTTTCCTTTCTTCCACCACTTCGCCCAGCACCATAGGGCGTTTAAGGCAAAGTAAAGTGGGCCAAAAGTGCCATTCTTAATGTGGGAAGAATACACTATCTAAATGTGCCCAGAAAACAAACAAGGATAGATTTCACTGTTTAACTGTAGAAACCAGTTACGAGCCAGAAGAAACAGTATCTGCCCTGACACATTTCCTTTTCAGCATCATGTTCAGCCAGACACAGACAAGCTTGGGAATAGGATTTCATATTGTTTCTTCAAACTCTGGAAACAATTCCACTTGAAGGCTCAAAAGGTAAGACTACTAATTTCGTGACTCATGAATCAGTGATTATATATCTTTATGGAAAAAAAGTTCTTTGTCTCTAGCTGTTCAGGACCAAGTGTTTGCAAAACATCAGGATTCCAAAAAGGAATTAGAGGAGAATTTTGCAGATTTCGTTGCCTGAACATTACTTTCCCCACCAGCCAAGAAATTGCCTAGTCTTTAACATAACCACCTAACTTTCTCTCTAGCAGAACAGGATCCACAGCTGCAAAAATGGTGACAATTAAAGGGGCTAAGAGAAACTTCCAGTAGTGATTTCTGCAGTTGAAGAATTTGAGGAATTAAGCAGACTTACTCATTTGAAATATCAACTCAACTACTCCAGACAAAACCTGTCACTAATACTGAAGAAAAAGATTTAACCTTAATTATATGTATTCCATTGTGGCATTACTCATTTCTATAACATGTTTTCACAAAAAGAAAAAAAAAAAGGTTCTGTACGTGATTAAAGTCTTTTGCTTTCAGTATCATCATCATCCTATCCATTGCTGCAACATAAAGATACAGTTTGAAGAATTTCTCATCTCAAAGAATGCCTTGTATCCCGATCAGCGAAGTAGGCACACTCTGGGAGGCCAGCCAGGATGTGGGAATGGCCTCCTATAAAACTGGATTTTTGTGTGTATGTTAAAACGGGATTCTACCTGTCTTTGCAGTAGTTTTATATTAACAAATGCTCTTTAACGTTCAAGAACACGATGATAAAATTACTTTTTGCAAAGAATGGAAACATAGATTTAAAAAATAGACTTCCAAAATTTTTTTGGCAATAGCTTAAGTACTTTTTTTGTTGTTGAGAGGAGTTTCATTGTCGCCCAAGCTGGAGTGCAATAGCTCGACTCAACCCACTGCAACCTCCGCCTCCTGGGTTTAAGCGATTCTCCTCCCTCAGCCTCCCGAGTAGCTGGGATTAAAGGCGCGCGCCACCACGCCTGGCTGATTTTTTTGGTATTTTTAGCAGAAAAGAGGTTTCACCATGTTAGCCAGGCTGGTGTCGAACTCCTAACCTGGTTAGCCAGGCTGGTGTCGAACTCCGCCCGCCTCAGCCTCCCAAAGTGCTGGGATTACAGGCGTAAGCCACTGCACCTGGCCAGCTTGTACATTTTTGAAGATGCTTTAACACGTTGGTTAGCAAAGTTTATGCAAACCAAAAAATTCCATATTGTGCCTTGGGAACTCTAATTTGACATATATCAGCACTAGACTAACGCCGTCGTTTTTCTACATCATGTACACAGAAAACATCAAACAGTAAAATAAAAGGCAGATTTTCAGGAGGTTAAAAAGGTTGGAATTAAGTTACCCGGTCAGCGCGACAGTTGTCAAAACTGCATTTCGGCCTCCCCATTGTTCCCCTCCTCCTCCTCCCGTCCCTACGCCAGGCGGAGGTGGGGAGGGGGCAAGATGAGCAAGGCAGAGATGATCTCCCAGCCGCCGGTTTTTCCAGCGCCGCGCACCTGCTGCCCCTTCCTCCGTGCGGTCGCTGCCGCCTTCCCGCCGGACGCCTCGGCCCCCGGGCAGGGGCGCACCTGGCCCACCTGCCTCCCCGCCTCCGCCCTGAGCCTGCGGGGGCGAGGGGAGCCCGGCGCGCTAGGATTTTTTTTTTTTTTTAAGTCAGCCTCTCGGGGAATGTTGGATTTGGCGGGTGTGCTCTTTGAAATACTATATCGAGAACCTCACACATAATTCTGTTTTTTTAAATTGCAAACCTCCCTAGTTCACTCTGCAGCTGGAGAGCAGGCCCGAGGCGGCGTCCCCCGCCCGCCTCCCTCCCGGTCGTCCCCTCCCCAAGCCCGGAGCGGGACTCGCGGGAGCCGCCCACTCCCGGCGCCCACTTGGTTCCTCCCAGCTGCCGTGTGAATGGGCCGCCCTCCGGATTTCGCGGAGGGGGTGACTGGAAGGGGCCGAACCCCGGCCCCGGAGGCCGCCCCCGCCCCCGCCCGGCGGCGGCCCACGCCGGGATCTGCGTCACTCGGCCGCGCGTGGGCGGGAGCTGGAGCCGCGAATGTAGCAAGAGCGGAATCTCCCAATGTGACAGCGCGGGGGGTGGGGGTGGAGGCGGCGGAGGCGGGAGGGGGAGGGGGAGGAGGGTGCAGCGCGCGCGGGGAAGTCAGGGGAGGGAAGGGCAGGGCGCGGCGGGGGAGGCGCTGCCGCCGCCGCCCGCGCGCCGCAGCCCGGAGGAGCCGCCGCCGCCGCGGCCAAGCGAGCGCCGTCGGGGCGGGCGGGCGGGAAGCAGCGGCGGGCCCGAGCTGGGGGGGAGCAGGGAGAGCGCGCCCACCACCTTCCCTTCCCCCCTCGATGGGAGCGGGGGTGTCCCGGCTCCCGCAGCCGCCAGAGGAGGGAGAGCCGGGGGCCGTCGCTTTGGAGTTGGGGCTGAGCAGTCCTCGGGGAGAGCGCGCCAAGACCGCTGCAGCCACTGGCTGAGTACGTACCGGGGCGGACGGCCGCCACTCTTGGTCCGCCAAGTGCGGGACGCTTTCGCGCCGGAGCGGCCGCGGGCGAACTTGGGGCGGCGGAGTCGCGGGGCCGCGCGGGCACTTTTGGGGGCGGTGTCCGGGGGAGCGGGCTCCGCGCGGCCGGCGCCGGAAGGAGAGGGCGGCCCCGGGCTTGTGTGGGCGATTCCCGGAGATGTTCTGTGTGCCGGGGCCGCGGGGAATGGGGAGCGCGGCCCTGACTCGTGCATTGTGCATTTTCCCTCCGAGAAAGCCGGGGGTGCCGAGTCCATTTTGCTAACAGGGCTGGGGGCGTCACGCGGCGCTCGGAGGGATCGCGGGGCGCTGTGGGGTTGTGCGATGTGGGTTGTGCGCGCTGGCCCCAGAGTTTTGCAGCCGCGTTCGTCAAGGCAGGCTTTTTGTTTGTTTACTTTATAAAAGTGTTGCACTTACCGTCTCGATTTGCTTCTTGGGTACCCTCCCCTTGCCAATGTAGTTTTCTTTTTAAAAGCGGAAGGAGAGTTTTGCATGGAAGTGGCTTACAGAAACTTGGAACCGAGGTGCAGGGAAGCGAGAGACTCTTTGTGCCTCTAAGGCCGATGAGGAATTTGCAAACACATGTGGGACATATAAGCCTTGGATGCAGAGGTGTGTGACCTTATCATAGAGAAACATTGAAAATACTGTCAAATCTTTGTTGTCTGCAAGCTCAGAGTTTCCAAAGCTTGAGATAGGAAACGACCCTCCTAATAAGCCTGAATGTTGCAGGATCTTGGGGAAAGGGATGGTTGAAATGGAATATCCATTTATAGATTCTTCAGACCAAGTTTTGCAGCAAGTGGTCCGGAGGACTTGCGTGTACTTACCCCTAGCTCCCTGAGATTCGGGAGGCACAGAAAATTTGGGGATGGCTGTTAATTTAAAATTTCATCTGAAAGAGTCGATTTGGAGTAACTTGTCACTACCAGTTGGTTTGCCAGTGACGTGTCTGCCAACTCAAGGAGTGCAAAGATCAGAAACTGAGAGAGGAATTCTCAGATCTTGTTTTAAAATATTTTGGCAGTTTTAATAGATAATATGAGATTGCATAGGAACAGAGGAACCGAATTTAAAATAGATTAGTCACGTAGGAAATGCTTAGCTGTTGTTAGAGTGTGCACGCAATGACTTACCTTCCTAGGTTTTCACTTTTTTGAAAATTTTTCCCTGAACAACATACTCAATTACGCTATTTCGTAATTTGTGTGTGGGTTATAAGAAGTATGAGAAGAGAGGATGCACATAGGATTTGCTCTCTCTGTTTTGGGTGGAGATTGAGCTTTTTCTGAAAGAGCTGCTTCTGATCTAATCTGTGTGCCAGTAAAAGTGGCTCTCATATGCAGGGCTATCTTTTTCTCCTCCATATTTGTGGCATTGAAGACATTTAATATTATCTTTTCATTCAGTTTAAAAGATTATATTTTGTCCTTATGGGATTAACATGCAAGTTAGGGTTTTCTTGAGACTTTGTAAGTGGCTGGCTAGGTCAGCCTTTTTTATCCCTGTTTTGGGTATTAAATATTGGAACATTAGATCTTGAAAGAAATTATGTAAAGGAACTTCTGGAAGAAACTTTTTGTTTCAATTTTATTTTTACCATTTTGCAATAAAGTTAATATGCCATTCCCATATTAGAAATGTTTTCTTTCTCTGGCTCTGATGGTCTTTTGTTACTCGTAAAGGTATCAGTAATAATAATAAAAACATTGAGGCTCGATGGATTTTTATTTTATTCTACCTTCTAATTATGGATGTAATTCAAATGACAGAAATTCTTAGGATTACTATGCTGTTACAAGGACGTTGAGTAAGCTTATATGTCTAGTAAATAACTTGATCTAATAAATTATCTCATATTTCAAAATTATTAATTCAGTTGAGTAATCTGTTTTTTGTAACTGGTAAATAATACCCACTGTCATATGGGAAAGTTAATAGATTTTTATTCTTCTTATTAGAGAATCAGTTAAAGCATTAGGTATTTTCATCACACTACAGCTAAGAACCTATTGGTTTATTATTGAAGATTTTGGGGGGTTTGCACTGTGGATGCTTCTTTGAAAGAAGAAATTATAAAGTGGGAGACATCTTTGAAGAATTGTTAGTGAACTTTAAATATTTAAAGTAACAGCTGGATGAAAACAGAAGTATGCCAGTTGCTAAAAAAATATAGACATGGGGTCTCGCTGTGTTGCCCAGGTTGACCTCAAACTCCTGGGGTCAAGGGATTATCCCACCTTAGTCTCCCAGGTTATGTCAAGTTTTTGTATCTGTTGGCCTAAGACTTAGGACTCATTTATTCCATTATAACAAGCCTGGAGCTGTTTTTTTGTGGGTGTTATTTATGTGCATTTTTGGAAATGAAATCTCTGTAAAATTTACCTTTAAATGCGAAGCTGTGTTTTAGATGGAAGTGACCATTTTATAATATGATTTGAACAGTTAAGATCATGCTAATGTGTAATCACCCCATCTATGCATATTTCATTGTGGAATTTGCTAAACATTTTACACAATAAATACCCACTGGAGCATAATAAAAGGTTGCTAGCCCCTTTGCTTTGGATTTATTTTTATCTTAACCTGCTTCTTTTATCCTTTTGAACAGTAGTGTGAAGAATAGCACAATTATTATATTAAATGCAAATTCCCTTTCTAATCTGACATGTTCAATAACTCATACAACAGTAGAATATACTCCTTAAGCTTAATAATGGAACAAGTGGGAAATTTGAGAAGTTGATGCTTGAGAAAAATAGTAATCCTCATCTTGGGAGAATTCACACAGCTAAAACATACCATTAAGCTTTCAAAGAGTTTGTCATTTCTCCTTACATTGTATTTAGGGGTGGCCCATTGATTTGCATATTAATTTATTAATTTAATGATTTTTACAGAGAAACTTCTGAAAAGGTGAAAAGACTTATAAATATTGCCTGCATAGTCAGTGCTGAGAGGCTATTTAATGTTTGTTGAATGATTTGATGGTTGGTTGGTTGGTTGGTTGGTTGAGAATTTCCAGCCTTTATAGTAAATGCTAGTATTTGCCTATTGTAATTATAATGAAATTAATAGATAGTTATTTAGCAAAATAAATCTGATTTAGTTTTTTCTAATTTTGGCAAGTAAATTTAACCTTACACTGAATATTTTTATTAAAATTTTAAGATGTCTCGAAAATTGTTTTTCCAGCTTCATTCAGAATTTAGAAACAACAAGAGAGAGCATTTTAAATTTACCAAATTACCCTCAATTCATTGGAAAGGATATATTTAATTCACAGCTCAGATCCAAAAGTATCTTGACTTATATGATCCACCACTGAATACTTAGTAATATGCATGCCTAGGTAAATCATTTGGAACTTGAAACACCTACATGGGAGTTAGTACCTAGGGCAACTCTGCAATCTTAAGTAACCCATAAAGTTTAATCATTTTAGCTTGAGTTCTGGGTTCTAGAATGAGGATAAAAGCAAAAATAATTAATTGCGTCGAGCAAGCTTTTCCATCCCAAGGCCTGTGGTTGCATGCAGCCCAGGATGGCTTTGAATGCAGCCCAATACAAATGTGTAAACTTTCTTAAAACGTTATGAGATTTGTGTGTGTGTGTGATTTTTTTTTTTTTAAGCTCATCAGCTCTTGTTAGTGTTAGTGAATTTTTTGTGTGGCGTAAGACAATTCTTCCGATGTGGCTCAGGAAAGCCAAAAGATTGGACACACCTGACATAGAAGCTCATCCTTCCCTAAGTTAAATTCCTGCTTTTTATAAACCTTTTCAGTTTCAGCCTATCATGTACCCATTTCACCCTTCTCCCAGGCCCCTGTACCTTCAAGCTATATTCTCTTAAAGTCGCAATACTTCAGAGGCTTTAAGTGTAGTCTGTCCTCAGATCTCCTATTTTCATCATCCCCATTTCTCATCTCAATCTTTCATTAATGTGCATCAGATCTTGTCTAGATGTTAAGAGGAAAGCAATCTGGTGGAACTAATTTACCTTAATCTGTAAATGACTCATGAGCTCTTAACTCTTTCCAAAGTTTTTCACATTTTTTGTAAGTCTGTAAGAGGTTGCTATTAACTCAGATAATTTTAAAGTAAAACTTGCAGTCTGTGTTGGAGGAGGGAATCTCTAGTCTTCTGCATAAATAAGTCAGACCTAACTAGGATTTTCCCTTGGTTTCTTCCCACTCCTGGAAGTGTGTGAATATGTGTATTGCTGTATATGTTTGTGTATGTGTATATAACAATGATTCCCATAGCACGGAGGGGAGAAGATGCAAGAATAGTGATTATAAATCCCTTTGAGTATGTGGATCATTTATGAGGTAGATAATTTGGTGATAAGTTACACCACATATATAGGAAGAGAGAAGAAAAAGAACTAGGATCTCATGACTGAACTTGAATTCTTAAAAGGCAGGTTTTGGGGCCAGACTCGATGTGTAATGTGTAACACTAACCACTTGTAGTTCCTGTATGGGGAGAGCATCTTTTGCTTTCCTGGGAGAATAGCCATGTTATAGGAGTGCACCATATAGCTTTTTAAGAAAGAGGAAGTAATGAGGATGAGAGAATGAAAAGGACTGTAGGTAAAGTAACAGGATGCCCTGTTATTGGATCTCAATTTATTGAGATACCGGTTTACACAGACGGCCTCCCTTTTGGAATATGAAAGGTTGCTGATCAGATTCCGACTCAGACGTTGGGTTTCATTGCACAGCAACCTTTCCAGAGATGTTATTTAACATAGAACACTTTGCTAAGAATAACGGGGGATAAAATATTAATGAAACTTATTTCCTACCCTCGGGGTGCATATAACCTAACAGTGGTTTGTTCTGCAGAGCCAGGCAGGTGCCTGCCTTGTGCCATGACTCCTTCACAGCTGCACAGCATTTACCACAGTGTTTAAGTCTCTGCTTCTTGTCTTTCTCCTGATTCTCCATGAAGGATTGTCTTGCCTCTGTTTCCCAGAAAACTGGCTTAGTGCTTGATATATTTGAATAAGTTCAAAATATGAGAGAGAGAGAGTGTTGCGGGGTTCAGAGAAGGGAGAGGACAGCTGCAGCCAGGGGTAGTGGAAAAGACATTTTGGGAAAGGCTATGGAGGTTGGAGGGAGAGAGGATGCCTGGCACAGGGGCAGGGAATTGAAAGGCATATTTGAGGAATGTCCAGTGTATCTGCTTGTCACAAGTATATGGGCATGCTAAGGAACAGAGAGAAGGGTGGAAGGATAGGCTTGGGTCTGGGATACCCATATGAATCATTTGGATTTCTTTCTCCATGCAGTGGTGGTGAAGTTTGCCATTTGTAAACTTGGCATTGCAGTGTGGGATCTATTGAAGGTGAAGGAGCTTTTTTCAAAGTTGAGGCAAGAAGCAATGAGCACTAGAATTTGGTGCTTTTGAGGCAGAGAAAGAAGTGGTGGTGTAGCCTAAGGACATGTAGATTGGAAGAAAAAAGAACAAAAAGCAAAAATGGAATCCAAACTTACTTAAATCCAGGAAACTGAAAGACTAGTCGTGCAACTGAAAGAGCTAAGAGAGTTGGAATGAGTAGACCTAGGAATCTGGAAGAAGAGAAGAAAATGAGATAATGTTTTTGCTTTTAGACTCATCAAATTTGAGGTTTTGACAATGCCCAGGTGGAATGCCAAATTACAGTTCAGAAGAACAATTTGGGCTGATGGTTCTGAACTTTTCAGGTGTGAGGATAGCGTTTCAAATAAAAAAATTGCAAATATTCATGACTACTTTTAGTATTTGTTTTTTGAGGATACATATAAAGACAAAAACAAAAATCCAATTATGCTTTTAAGTGAGTTCATATGTTACTAAGTAACAGAAGTGTCTACCTTCATTTGCAAAGTAGACGTGTGTGAGAGGCATCTTTTTCACTCAGTGGTCAGTGTTTTGTGTGCATTTGGATTTGAGAACACTTGGAGTAACTCCATGGCCCTGGTCCAAGCTACAAATACAGATTTTGAGGTCATCTGTCTGTAGTGATCATTAAAGCCTGGGAATGGGTGAGACTGTCAAAAGAAAGTTATGGACACACAGTAGAAAAAAGATGTAATACAAAAATTTGGAGAATTCTTGCACTTAGAATATAATAAGGGAAGGTAGGGAAAACAAATGATACAGCATTACCAAAGTCAGGTGAAGAGCATCTCAAGGAGTGATAGATACCATGTAGCAAAGAGATTAATGAGAGAGGCCCAGAAAATTTTGATACAGTGGTGAGGCCAGAAAACAAGCTGGCCTGAGGCAGATTTGAAGGAATGGTTCTGCTTTTCCCTAGTGACAATTAAAGCCCTCTGTGCTATCAAAATATCCTTACATCCCAGCTTGGAGACTGTCAGGGAAATTGTTTTCCATAGGGAAACAGTAGTTGACCAGTAGTTCCGTCGACCAAACTAGCTCCTTACTTCACTTAGTACAGTTGGAATCTGGCAGGTGACTGCTACTACCCTGTAAGAAGACAAAGTGAGTTTTTTAAAAAGTTTTGGAACAAATCATTACCATTTAAAAGATCAGTGAATAACAAACAACAACAAATGGTCTTAAATTAATGCTTTTTTGTTTAATCCCGCTTCCCTAACGTCATTGGGATTCTTTTTATTGGACTGAGCCGGGTGAGGAAGATTTAAGCTGGTGGAAGTGAAAGTTGGCTGTACATTGGCAGCCAGTTCTCAGGATTAGCTTTTGAATACAGTTAACTAGTTTCTCTTAACTGTGGAATTCATGGAAAAGTCAGACTCAGTGTGGTCGTTCCAGGACATCTTGAAAAGGCCAGGTAACAGTAGTTTTCAGCTGAGTGGATTTACAATACTGTAAGCTACCTGTATATAACATGTTAAGGACCCATTTTATATTTACTTCAGCTTGAAGAGATGGAGGTAGAGGCTTTCTTTTGACTTATTTGACCTTCATGTTGAATCATTAATGGTTATAGATTTTATGAAAACAGAAAATCTCATAAAAGTTTTCTTTCAAATCACATCAAGTTAATATATGAAGGGGTGGGTGTTTAAATTATCACAGCAGGCTTTGGAAGGAAACTGAGACATTCTCAAAGCAAAAGCTTAGGAGGAAAACTCCTTTCCCAGTAGTAAGTGTGGGCCTCTAGAAAGCCTCCAGGGACCGAATCAGTTAGTTCTCTTCCGTCTGTTATCTTGGCTTTGGAGAAAGACACTTGGTCCTATCAGTCTTTATGGAGATCTTATATTCATAACTACTTTCTTACCCATACAGAGGACTTTCCCTTAAGAACTAGGGGGTTTCATTTTTTTTAAATGGGTACAGATAAGAAAGGATAAAACTTGAAAATTATTTTCTAAAATCGTTGCCTTATCTCAGAAGAACAAAATATAAGCTTGGTTCTTTTGGCTCTTTTTCTTAAGTTTCTCTTTTGTATTTGTCTAACATACGTATATTTTTCTTATTGCTTATAAAAAGATTAAAAACTATTTTTCCAGATTTCTTCATTTAATCTCTGCTCTATCTCATAATGTGAGGAGTACATATGGTGAGTTACTCGATCACTCCATAAACTTTGCAAAGTTCCAGTTCTCTTATTATATGTACTACTGGGAAACCCCATGTCTGGAACTTGTGTCTTCCCCAGTCTGTTTTGATCATGTGTACATATATACACATGTATACATGTACTTTTTTAGTATTGCATTGAAAGCCTATGGGGGAGTTGCATGACGTGTATGATGGGAAAGTAAATTTCCTTCCACCTCTGACACTTTCTAGCAGCCCTTCTATTTGTATAGTGTAGTGTAATATAGCCGTAAACTTGGGTCTGTAACTCAAGACAGCTGTTTTTGTGAGCTGGTGTCCAGGTGGATGATAGACTCTCCCTGGAGTGGGAGGACTTGCAGAGCCTCCTTTAGGTGATTTAGAAGATGCAAGAATGTTTTCATCCAGAGGACTGAGGTGGCATGAATGCGAAGGTTGACCTAAAGGATTGCCTGGATCATCACAAGACCTGTAGCAGTTTGTGGTTCCCAGAGGATTTATTAAGTAGGAATCTTGTGTAGTCTGTCAGATTTGCCTCATCATGGGAGGTCTTCTGAGATGCATCTCAGGCACCTGGGAAACTATTTCTCAAAAACACCCCAGGTGATTTCCTGGGTGTTAGCAGAAGCTACTGGGCCCTAATTCAGTCTTTGTTGTCTTTTGGGAAGTCATCAGGTCACCTGGTTATGCCCATACTAGCCCTTGCAAATAAAGAGACATAAAGTTTGAGGAAGTCGCTAGTTGATCAAAACAGATTGTGGATGACACAGAGGTTCCAGGAGATGGGGCTTCCAGTAGTCAGTGCTTAGAGTGGTATGGACACCCATTCTCCTTGCTTCAAGTGACTGAGACTAGAATTTTGTGTAGCCTTCTGATAGATGACATAAAACAAGTCCCAAGTTCTCTGACTTCTTGGCTTTCAGGGAAAAGCCTAGTTAACTATTACCAGTTAACTATTGTCCCAGTTAACTATTCCTATATACTGTTAGAGTTGAGAGTGGGTCTTCCATTTTCCCCTGATGCACGTATTTTTTTAGCCTTCTGTTATTTTCTCCATAGAGGGCTACAGGGTACTTTTAATCCTAAGAGTGCATTTGATTACAACAAGTTTATTTGTTTCTCTTAAATGGAAGTACTTGGCCAACTCCTCTTTGTATGTGGGAGGTCTCCAGGCAACTGTGAACAACTTTTGAAGGCTGCTAAGAGGTCAAGAAGTACTTTGCTGAGTCTTGTTCTGTCTCTTTAAAAACAGACTTCTTTGTCTTGCTTGGCCTTAAAAAGTATGTTTCTTCCTTGGCTCTGTCTTAGGCTTTCTCCTGCTGCTTTGGAGGGATCACCC
This sequence comes from Aotus nancymaae, assembly GCF_030222135.1. NCBI lineage: Eukaryota > Metazoa > Chordata > Mammalia > Primates > Aotidae > Aotus > Aotus nancymaae. The sequence goes on along the minus strand of NW_026988419.1, from coordinate 42,492,446 downwards.
ACCCTCCTCATTTTATCCTACAGCTCTGTCCCTGATACACGCGGGACTGTTCTCCATAAGCATTCTACCCTGTGCCATGTGCAAGTGCTGTGTGTTTGAAAGGGAATCCCATCATCCTTATTTTTCTGTGTCCCTAATGCCTGTTAGAATCCTGAATTCTCAGATGTAATCTCATTGTTACTTGTAACTCTTTTCTTGAATCCTGAACTCTCAGATGTAATCTCATTGTTACTTGTAACTCTTTTCTTAAACTACAGAGTGTCAGTAAACAGTAACTATTTCCTTCATCAATAAACATCAATAAATGGTAACTTTGTTCATCACTTAGATCTAAGTGATCACCAAATCTTGTCACTTACTTGTTGGACTTTTCTCTACCTCCTCTTTCTTGATTCCTAAACAAACCACCTTCTATTTTCTCACCTCCAATTCATACTGAAATCTATCTTCCTTTGCCTGCCAGACTCATCTTGCTCATTTTTTTCTCTGTAAAATGGGAATAACTGTACCTGTGTCACAGGGCCGTTGTGAGAATCAGACATACGTAAAGTGTTTATTGTATTGCCTGACACACAATAAGTATTCAGCAAATGGTAGCATACTCTACTTCTTACCTCCTGCTAAATTTAATAATTTTTAACTCCAGCTGTGTCCATTCCTGTATATAGTCAAAAATGTGGGATGTGGAACCCTTGGTTTGAGCCTTGGTTGGAACCTCTAGATTCCTGCTTAACAGTTACTCTTTTTAGGTCAGTTTAGTTACTGACCTATAAGGTTGTTAGGAGTGCAGAATGAAATAAAGTAGGTAGAGGGAATGCTTCCTTCACAGACAGTCACTATGCAGATGCTGCTTGTTTTTGTTTTTAAAACCTGTAGTCTAACCTATTTGATGTAAGAGGTTTGAAACAAGTATGACGAATTTTTACTTTTTTTTTTTTTTTTGGCAGGTTGAACCCATCCACAGTAATGGCTACGGCCTTACCCAGGACGCTGGGCGAGTTGCAGCTGTATAGAATATTACAAAAAGCCAACCTACTTTCTTATTTTGATGCCTTTATCCAACAAGGTGGTGATGATGTCCAGCAGCTCTGTGAAGCAGGAGAAGAGGAGTTTTTGGAAATCATGGCACTCGTGGGCATGGCTAGCAAGCCCCTTCATGTTAGAAGGCTGCAGAAGGCTTTGAGAGACTGGGTCACAAACCCTGGGCTTTTCAATCAGCCGCTGACTTCCCTTCCTGTCAGTAGCATACCCATCTATAAATTACCGGAGGGATCGCCGACTTGGCTGGGAATATCCTGCAGTAGTTATGAAAGGAGTAGCAATGCCCGGGAACCTCATTTAAAAATCCCCAAATGTGCTGCCACCACCTGTGTGCAGAGCTTGGGACAGGGGAAGTCAGATGTGGTCGGGAGCCTAGCGCTGCAGAGTGTTGGTGATTCCAGACTCTGGCAAGGCCACCATGCTACTGAGAGCGAGCACAGCCTCTCGCCAGCAGACCTGGGCTCCCCTGCATCCCCAAAGGAGAGCAGCGAGGCGCTGGATGCTGCTGCTGCACTCTCTGTGGCTGAGTGTGTGGAGCGGATGGCCCCCACACTGCCGAAAAGTGACTTGAATGAAGTGAAAGAGCTGCTAAAAACCAACAAGAAGTTGGCCAAAATGATTGGTCACATCTTTGAGATGAACGATGATGATCCACACAAAGAGGAGGAAATTCGGAAGTACAGTGCAATATATGGCAGATTTGACTCAAAGAGGAAGGATGGGAAACATCTCACACTTCATGAGGTACAAAGCCCGCATTATTCTTTATGTGTGTGTAGCATGTTACTAGTCATTAGAGATAAGTTTGGTAATAGTTTGCAGCAAATGTGATACACTCCCTGAAAGCAGTATTAAAAACATGGAGGTGTTAGCAACATGTAACTCTTCTGTGAAGATAGACCATATTTATTGTGTTGGGGTGTATACATATGTGTGTGTGTGTATATATATATATAATTTTTTTTTTGAGACAGAGTCTCACACTGTCACCCAGGCTGTAGTGCAGTGGTGCAATCTCGGCTCACTACAATCTCTGCCTCCTGGGTTTAAGCAATTCTCTTGCCTCAGCCTCCTGAGTAGTTGGGACTACAGGCGTGCGCCACCACACCCGGCTAATTTTTTGTATTTTTAATAGAGATAGGGTTTCACCATGTTGGCCAGGATGGTCTCTATCTCCTGACCTCGTTATTCACCCGCCTCAGCCCCCCCAAAGTACTGGGATTACAGGCATGAGCCACCATGCGCAGCTGTGTTGGGGTATATTTTTATTGAACGTGAACATGTTTGAGCTTTGGAACTATGGTATGTGGTGACTTTTAGAAAAATGGCAGAATTTAAGCAGTGAAAGCATAATGTTTTTGTATTTGTAAGGCAGTTTCTTTTTTAATTCAGAAATAAAACTAGGTCTTAAATATAACTTTTCATTTAAAAAACATTTTTGTAGGAATTATAACTTTGAACATTGTTTTGGTTTGATGTTTGGCATTAAACATTTTTATTTTATCCTTATAGCACTCTAGACATAGTCTGCCTAAGTTTGCATGTGTATATGTGTGTGTGCATTTAGATATAAAATTTTGTATGTATAACATATTATACTTTATGTGTATTTATCAACTTTGACATTTATTTCTTGGCTTCTCATCTATCTGGTCAACACATCATCTTTAAAATTCAGCCTAGAATAAGCTTAAGTGTTTTCTGTTATCTTTTCCTTCAAGTAGAATGACCTTTCCTTTTCATTTTTATCCCTACATATACTTCTGTCACAATAACTTCAACTCCTTATTGTACTTATTTTTGTATACTGGTCTGTGCTTCACAGTATACTCTGGGTTTCTTCAAGGCAGAGATAATGTTTCATTCATCTTTATATCCCTAGAGTCTAATGTACTCAGTAAGTGCTTGGAAAATAAATGTGTTTTCAAGAGTTAAAAAGACTTTTTTTTTTTTTTTTTTTTGAGATGGGCGTCTCGCTCTATCACCCAGGCTGGAGTGCAGTGGGTGCAGACTCCACCTCCTGGGCTTAAGCAGTCCTCCCCACTCAGCCTCTCCAGTGGTTTGGACAACAGGTGTGTGCCACCACACCCAGTTAATTAATTTATTTTTTTAAGTTTTTTATAGAGATGGAAGTCTCTCCATGTTGCCCAGGCTGGTCTCAAACTCCTGGGCTCAAGTGATATGTCTGCCTTGGCCTCCCAAAGTGCTGGAATTACAGGTATGAGCCATTGTACCCAGCCAGATCTTTTTAAGTAAATGATTTTAAACATGAATGTTGGAGCTTGAGATCAGATAATTGGTTGGCAGAATGACTTAAGTCATGGCCAATCTGTAACTGATTCTATTTTGGGAGTATCCTTTGAACCAGTGGAGGGATACACTTAAAAGGCTATATGGCTGTCATTAGTAGAAAAACAAAAGGCAAAATGTGTTGGCAATTTTAGCTTCATACTTTAATCTAGTTTTCTTATAATTTTTAAAACAGCAGATGAAACACAAAGTTGAGTCAAAATACCTATATTTTTATCAAAGTAAAATTATTTCTAAAAGATTAATAAACCTAGTTTTAACCTGACTTTAAAAAAATCATATCCTACTTTAAAAAAAATCCAAAAAGAATTATTTTACACTTAGCTTTTGCTAAGGAGCTCTTTGCCTCTTTAGATAAGTAGGTACAGATGGTATTTAAGTAATGAGACTGTGGGTTTCCCAAAATAAGGAAATACTCAAAATGAATGCCAGTAGGCTGAAATGTGGGGGTGGGGGCTTTGGAAGTTGTGGCTTGTATTTTAGAAGCTTCACTTAGGCCTGCTTGTTACTTGTAATTCCAATATGTGAATCTGGCTTAATAATATAGTTTAGGATAAATGTTTGTGAATCAGGAAGCTTTCTTAAAACTAGTAACTATCTAAGATCTTGGAAGAAATTACAAAATCCTGAGGGAATTGAAAGAAAATACTATTAGGTATACCTTTTAGGTATTATGAGAATTTTGCAGTTTTTTTCTCCTGATTATTTAAAATCAGGGGTTTTTTTAGTTCTTCTAAGTTCCTGAGATTAAAGAATGTTGCTAGTTTCTATTCAGTTTCCACATAAGGAACATACAACTTATTCTTAATTCATTGTTGGCTTAATCTCACTGTTCTGAGTGTTTTCTTCATGTAAATTGTGTGGATACTGTTTTTTTAATATTTCAAGACATAGAGCTGTATGTAGGTCACTAGTGGATGAAGTTCAGGCTATCTATACCTGTTTTTTCAACTGTTCAAGTACATAAAATTCTTTTTCTTGTAAGAAGAAAATATTTGTTTATGTATTTATAATAACATTTGTTTCCGAGTGTAGACTGTGAAGAACTATGGAATGACTTATTGTTAAGCCCTTCTTTTTTGTGTGTGCTAAAGAATCGGTGATAGTCCTACAACCTGGCTAAGTATGGTCTGTTTTATAGGCATCAGATTGTGGAGAGAGTGAGGGCTGAGGCTTAGAACCACACACATTGCTGGTGTCAGGCACATGCTAAGGGACAAACCCAGAGCAATATCAGAAAAAAGCCAGCAGGCAGGCAGTGTTGCATCTATTATAAGGGGCATTAACAGACAGTAGATGGTAAACTAGGCAAGCAGTGTGCCCCCAATCTTAAATCAGTGAATGAATGAGAAGAGAGCAACTAAAATTTGGGAACACCAAGGCAGTAGAGTATTACAAGTAGAGTATTACAGGTTTCTACTTGTAATACTCATAAATGTAAATAGATAGACAATTTGGCATTACAGAGTATTTGTCAGCAGATAGCAGTTTCCATCCAAAGAGCTCTAGATATATAGGAAGGAGAAGTGGAGAATGTAGTCAACAGGTTGCTGTAGACTGAGCAGAAGAAATTCTGGAGAAATTGAGATGTTAAGCAGGTTACCAAGATAAGGACCCAGGCCTGTAAAATAAACAGTGATGCCACGCTTAGGTCAGTTTCCATTGTAGTGCTGAGAAATCAAGGCTGAGTGTTTCAGAGAAAGCCAGGAATTTTACCTTCAAGAGAGGAGGAATGCTGAATCTGGGAACTCACAAACCTGGACACATTATTAAGTTAGCTTGTTTTATTCTAAACTCCCAATCTCAGAATTGATAGATTTCAGCATCTAACACTTGAAAGAAAATGTTGAACTTTTCCTTCTGATAATTTTAAAAAATGAATTACGGTAGTCTATTTCTTGAGTCAGTTTTGGTAAGCTACATTTTTCTAAGAATATGTCCATTTCGTCTAAGTTTTCACACTTACTGGTGTAAAGTTATTTATAGTTTTGTTAAGACCTAATATTGACCTAAGTCCAGGCATGGTGGCTCATGCCTGTAATCCAAGCATTTTGGGAGTCTGAGGCAGGCGGATCATGAGGTCAAGAGATCAAGACCATCCTGGCCAACATGGTGAAACCTCGTCTCTTCTAAAAATACAAAAATTAGCTGGGTGTGGTGATGCACACCTGTAGTCCCAGCTACTCGGGAGGCTGAGGCAGGAGAATCATTTGAACCCAGGAGGCGGAAGTTGCAGTGAGCTGAGATTACACCACTGCACTTAAGCCTGGCAACGGAGCGAAACTTAGTCTCAAAAGAAAAACATATATATACACACACACACACACACACACACACACACACACACACCCCTAATACTGGTTGTACACTTAATCTCCTTTGCCCGGATCAACCTTGCCAAAGATTTGCCAGTTTTATTCTTTTTCAGAGATCTGCAAATGAGGGTCTGTGGGCCCAGTCTCACTTATCTCCTGTTTTTATAAATAAACTTTTATTGGCACACAGCTGGGCCTATTTGTTTATGTGCTGTTTGTGGCTGATTTTGAGCTACAGTGGTGAGTTGAGTAGTTGCGCCACAGGCTCTTTGGACCATAAAGCCTAAAATATTTACTCTCTGGCCTTTTACAGAAAAAGCTTGCCAACCCCTAATCTTTTTGAAGAAGCCACTTGGGCTTAGTTGATATTCTTGCTTGTGCTGTGTATATATTTGTCTCCTTTCTTGCAGTTATTTTATTGGTCTTTTCTAACTTTATTTAGGTGCTTAGTTCTTTAATTTTTAGTCATTCTTTTTCTAATATGAGCAATTAAAGTATAAGTTCTCACTAAGTATTGATTCATTGTTATTCCCAAAGTTTTGATATGAGGTTATTATTTTTCAACTTTAATTATGTTTATGATTTATTTTCTGACCATGAGTTATTTAAAAGTGTTTCTTCATTTCCAAATATGAGTGATTTTTTTCCCCTTAGTTATGTTTTCTAATGATTTCTGACTGAATTACATTGAGGGCAAGAGAATATGGTTTGTGTGATGCCAACCCTTTAAAATTTGTTGAGAGTTTAGTTGTGGTTCAGTTTGTGGTCAGTGCTTTTTTATGTTTGGAAATGATATCTTAAGCAGTTGTTGGTAGAGTGTTCTGTATATGTCTGTTCTAACAAGCTTATTAACTGTTATTCAAATCTTTTATATTCTTAACTATTTTGTCTACTTGCTCTATCAGTAAAAAGAGTTGTGTGCTAAAATTTTACTGTGATTGTAGTGTCATCTGTTTCTCTTTGTATTATGCAGTAATCTTATTAACCTTTAATAATGCATTTTAATTTAAAAAGCTATTTTTTAAATATTTGTATAAATACATGAGCTCTCTTTTTACTAGTAATTGCCTATTACATCTTTATATCTTTTTTTGAGACAGAGTTTCCTCTGTTACCCAAGCTGGAGTGCAGTGGTGAGATCACGACTCACTGTAGCCTCGACCTTCCAGGCTTAAGTGATTCTCCCACTCAGCCTCCTGGGTAGCTGAGACCACAGGCGTGTGATCCAAAGGAAGAAAGCTAATTTTTTTCTTTCTTTTCTTTTTTTGTAGGGACAGTGTTTTCATGTTGCTCAGGCTGGTCTCCAACTCCTGGGCTCAAGCAATTTATCTGCTTTGGCCTCCCAAAGTGTTGGGATTACAGGCATGAGCCACCGCACATGGCCTATTGCTTGTTATATCTTTATATCATCCTTTTATTTTCAGCCTTTCTGAATCCATGTTTATATATATCTTTTACATAAAATTGTATATAAAATTTATATAAGATTTTAAAGAACCCGGTCAGACATTCTTTGTTTTTTAACTGGGACATTTGGTCCATTTACATTTATTATAATTACTGTTATTTTGGATTTTTTCCATTATTTTATTTATATCTCCCCTCTAGCCCCGATACACTTTATTTCCACATTTATCATCTGGGATTAGTTTCCTTTTAGGATTTTCTTAATGATTTAGGATTTTCTTAATGAAGGCCTGGTGGCAAACTTCATCCTTCTCCACCTACTAGGAAATAACTTTATTTTGCTCTCATTTTTAATTGCTATTTATTTGAGTGTTAAATTCTGTAATGTTAGTGGTTTTCCCTTAGTAATTAAAGATACCGTTTTGTTGGCTTTTGGCTTTCGGCTTCCGTTGTTCTGTTTAGAAGTTTGTGCTTATTCTGTTATTTATTGTTTGCTTTTTAAATCTTGTTTGTTTCTGCCCAAGTTTCTTTCTCCTCTCCTGATTCTCACGTTTTCTTGGTTATTTTTACTATATTGCTTTTTAATCATATTTTCAAATCCCTTTATTTCTTCAAATGAAGTCTTTGAAGGTCTGATTTTGCTGTCTGTTTCTGTGAGTTTTCACTTTTGTTCTCTTGTTTCTTTGGATGTTTTATGATTTCTGTGAATTTATATTTCTTGGAACTTTAATTGTGAGAATGTTTAGAAGCTTGGGAAGAAAGTGAATTCTCTAGAGGTTATTTGCTTTTTCTTTTTACCGGGCATCTGGGGACATTGCAAATCTGAGCCCCTGTTAAAATAAATTCTCAGCCCACTTAGTGTGAATTACGGCTGATTTGGGGTCATGAAATCTCAAAAGAGTACCTTTTGTTCTCTCCCAGTCATTACCAGCGTTCAAGACAGATAATTTTCTTTGCATTCTCCTGGGGGTGCAGATGTATTTCTAATTCAGCCTCGTTTCCTTCCCATTCTCTCCAATCCCATGAGGCCATGAAGATTGAATCTCAAACTTATCAAGTATAGCAACTGTGCATAACTTAAACTCCCTTGAGGTACTGTATTTATTCATTTTGGCCTCAGTGTCCTTATTCTCATCCACTCATTGAGCATTTAGATGATCCCCTCCCCATTTTATTTAATATTTTTGGTTGTTTTTTCTGAGAGGGGCCAATAATGGTACCTAGCCCTGCCAGTGCTGGAGATGAAAGTCCTGAGCCTCCCTATCACACTGTGGTCACAGTGTTTTTATGCCAACAGTACCTAAAGTCACAATCACTTGATTGTTGGAGATTACAATTTTAACAACCCATAAAGAAATATTTGTTTAGGAATCAATAAACCACTCTTTTTGAGGATAAAGATAACTGTAATGAGTTTAATTTTTAAGTCCAGTTATAAGAGAGAGAAAATTTCAGGAGGCCTGGCGTAGTGGCTCACGCTTGTAATCCCAGAACTTTGGGTGGTCAAGGCGAGCAGATCACTTGAGGTCAGGAGTTCGAGACCAGCCTGGCCAACATGATGAAACCCTGTCTGTACTAAAAATACAAAAAAATTAGCCAGGCATGGTGGCACACACCTGTAGTCCCAGCAGCTTGGGAGGCTGAGACAAGAGACTCACGTGAACCCGGGAGGCAGAGGTCATGCCACCATATTCCAGCCTGGGTGACCGAGTGAGACTCATGTCTCAAAAAAAAAAAAGGAAGCCAACTTTAAGAAATCTTTCACATAAAGATATGAGTGGAATTTTGGTGTTTTGGGCAAAAAAGGAAAATGGAGGAAATAAGTAAACCAGTAAGGTTTACTTGTTACTTTATCCTTTTAACAAAATTAGAATATTGACATTCAGAAAAAACTAACAGTGCTACAGCAAGTGATGAACTGTTTGGGAATATTTTTATTTTTCTTTTGTAAGTATATCATAATAGTTATTGATTTGTTAATTATTAGCAACTGGGGGCATGAAATCTAGGTAACTCTGACAAAATACGTGTTTTTATGGGAGAGGCTTCATGAATCAGCTTTTTATTACAATAAGGGGGTGAGCTAGAGTTATTTCTCCAGCCTCAGTTTTCTCCCAGGTTCCTGAGGGACTGCAGAGTTTAGTCTACTTCCTTGGTTTGTGGGAGCCTAAATTCAGTGACAGTGAATGCATTATGTTTATTTTCCTTGGTTTCTGGCAAGGTGATGGAAGGAATATTAGAATATTGTTTTCAGTTTATGTTGAAAAGTTATTTTCTGTGGTTGTGCATACGCTAGTACCTCTGAAATGTTGTCAATTTAAGCATCTTACTGAAAATCAGAGGTTTTTATAGTAATTTAGATTTATCAGTATGAAAACAAAAATCGCTACATAAAAAGCTATTTGAGAATGCTCTTCAAGGTCATGTAGCTACTATCATTCCAAAACTGAAGTTGATTTATTTTGGAAATCATTATTTAAAGTATACATTTCACTTTTAACTCCAATGACATTCAAAGGCACTTAGGGGAGGAATTTATGTATTGATGACTCTTTAGAAGGAGGGGAGAAAGCTGAAAATAAATTCTTCCTTCAGTTATGCTTTCATATTCAGCTATGGATTTAAAATAGGAGACTTGGGTTTATTATTATAACCTTTTGTTGTCAGTAGCCAAATTAACTGTCTCAGAACAAATCAATATAAATCACAGTTGTAAATTTGGGGAGGAGGATATCAGATATCTGCATCATACCAGTGTACCATAACACATCCTGGATGGTTTAAATACTTAGATGGGAAAAGTAAAAGGATTAGACTAAATTATGGTACATTTATATATTGTTAGGGTGAGAAGAGTGTTTCTGTGCCTGGCACCCATGGCATAGAAACTGTGTGGCTAATGACAAACTTAAAAAAAAAATCCCATTATATGTGATGAAGAGTTAATACTGTTAATAAAGAATTACTGAAGTTCTAAGAAAATGAAACATTGTAATGAGTCAAAAACATAAGAAAAAACTTCAGTTTCATAGTCAAAGAGATGCAAATTATAACCAAATACTTTTAGAAATAGAAAACAAGTAAAGTTTTAAAAAGGTAATAACGAGTGTTGGTCAAGATGATAGGAAATGGACTCCTCATATAATCATTGACAGCGTTATGATTTGGTGGAATGTATAAATTTGTTAAAATTTAGTATACCCTGTGACGTGACAGATCTATTTGTAGAAATTTATTCCAAAGAAATAACTGGATTTGTGTGTAAAGATGCACGTTTAAGAATCTCTTATGCAGCTTTTTTTAAACAGTACATGGAAAACTGGAGATATGTTCAGAGTGAAGGTGGTTTAAATAATATATTGCTCTTTTCTACAATGGAATATTGTATGTGTAGGTAGTAAAAGTGATATTATAAAGGATTTTTCAGTTTATTCATCAGTCAACAGATACATATTGAACTTCCAACCCATGCCAGATGCCTAATGTAAACAAGTCTCTGCCTTAATACATTGGTGGAAATAAAAAACACAGCGTACATAACTGGAAAAAGTAGATTACAAATCTATATGTATGTATGTACTTACATTTTATACGTACACTGAAATATTGGAGTAATGTATATTAGAATATTGTCATTCTGGATGGAATGATTGTGTTCTATTTATTTTTGTTTTTAAAAATTTTAAGGAAGAAAAATTATTCTAAATAAAGATGAGATGCCTGGGAGGGAGAAAGGGTGGCTACAGTAGTCCCCTCCTATCTGTGAGGGACACATTCCAAGATCCCCAGTTGGATGCCTGAAACTGCAAATGGTACCAAACCTTATATACACTGTTTGTCCATATACATGCATACCTATAATAAAGTTTAACTTCTAAATTAGACACAGCAAGAGATTAGCAACAGTAGCTATTAATAATAATAAAGTAGGACAATTAGAACAATATGCCAGCATTATCGCTCTTGCACTTTGGGGCCATTGTTGAGTCAAACAAGGGTAACTGGAACATGAGCACTGTGATACCAGAAGACTCCATCTGATGGCTTAGATGGCCACCAGGTGACTGACGGGCAGGAATGTAGACAGTATAGGTACATTGGACCAAGGAATGATTTCATCACTCGGACGGGACAGAGTGAGATGGCACATAGTTTAGAACTTATGAATTGTTTATTTTTAGAATTTTTCATTTAATATTTTTGGGCCACGGTTGACCACAGTTAACTGAAACCTCAGAAAGCAAAACTGTGGGTAAGAAGATACTGCTGTACCTGATTTCTTAAGAAAAGAAAACAAGAACTAACACAACAACCTTGTGCCAGGTGTGTCTCCTCATCTGCTTCTTGTTAGAGCCTTTTGGGATAGTGATATTATGCCATTTTGCCTCTCAGAATATTAAATACCATGTCTCTCAAAAGTTTTGCATGTCCAGAGTCACAGCTGTTAAATGATGGAGCAGGAGATATCTCAGGTCCGTCTGCCATCATGTCCCATTTTCTTTTTGCTAATCATCATGCCTTGGTTAAGTAAATCTTTTGCATATTAAAAAAGCCTGATATAACTCTTGACAATTTCCTATATCTATTTATATTGACAAAATTATGTGAAAATGTTTCTAGTTAAACAATCACAGGTTTTGAGTTTAGGGTAACAAAATTTTAGTACAAAGTGTTTGGTCAACTAGCAACTCTATATTGGTAGTATTTAGTAATTATTGAATTATGAAAGGGCAGTAGAATTAGATGGATCATAGAGATTAGTCCAAGACCTTGATATTCCAATACAGCCCTAGTATGTGATAACTCTTCTATTTTTTTATCTTTTTTTTTTTTTTAGATGGAGTCTCGCTCTGTCACCCAGGCTGGAGTGCAGTGGCGTGATCTTGGCTTACTGCAACCTCCACCTCCCAGGTTCAAGCAGTTCTCTGCCTCAGCCTCCTGAGTAGCTGGGATTATAGGCACCTGCCTCCACACCCAGCTAACTTTTGTATTTTTAGTAGAGATGGGGTTTCACCATCTTGGCCAGGCTAGTCTTGAACTCCTCACCTCATGATCCACCCGCCTCTGCCTCCCAAAGTGCTGAGATTACAGGCATGACCCACCATGCCCAGCCACTCTTATTTTTTACTAAACGATTTGATAAGTGTTTAAAATCATTTGGTCTTGATTCCTTTTTAAGAATTTTTCTGTCAGCGCACATTTTAAAAAATCTGTCAGACCATGTACATTCATTTTTGGTTAGATATAGTATCAGCAAATCCTGTATTCTAATATTTTGGGTGTTTTTATAAGCAAGATGCAGAATATGTTTTACTCTTTATTTTCCTTGTTGTCTATAAACTCTCCTACCTAACCAAAAATAAGCAAGCATATGAATAAATGAAATCAAGATGACTATTATGATTCATTTGGGCTCTGTGAGATGGGAGATGAGTTGATTTTCTTCAGAAATTTGGCATTAGGAATAATTAGGAATAAATACCATTCTGATTTTTATGAATTATGATGATTTCATTATATAATGCTGTGACATTCTTATATATGAAATAAAACCTTTTGCATTTTGATGAAATCAAAATGTTCATAATTTTTAAAACTCTGTTTTGAATATCCAGCTCACTGTTAATGAAGCAGCTGCTCAACTCTGTGTGAAGGATAATGCCCTGCTGACAAGAAGAGATGAGCTCTTTGCCTTGGCTAGGCAGATTTCTCGAGAAGTCACCTATAAATATACATACAGAACCACCAAGTAAGTGTTTAACCAATTGGCAGTATTTTCGCATTCCTTGATAGAAGCAGAGTTTGAAACATCATCTGTTGATAGAATATAAGCTATAAGCATTTCTGAAAAAGCAGTATGATTATTGTTCTATGAAACTAAATGATGCAGTGACTTTTGAAAACATTGCTCAGGTGATTTTTGTTGTTTAATTCTCCTCTTTCTTTTTTGAAAGGCATCATTCTCTAATTACTATAGCATTGGTCTGGTAGTGGTTTTAGATACTCTTCTCTCACACACACTCTTTGGTTTTGAGTGTGATGAGGGGATTTAGTCAGACAACATTTATAGATGTATTTGTACACCCCCTAACTACATGAACTTCTTGAACTCTGAGGAAACAGAGTGGTTCTTTTTGCAAAGTTGCAATCTGATGAGATTAGCTGAATATGTAAAACGTCTCTCTTGACTAGTATCTACGGGAAAACTGAAAGACAATTCTATTACTAGCAAATGGGTTATGGAACAAGAGTTTGAAATAATAAATATGATGTTAAAAAGCAATGGTGATTTCAAAATTTAATGTAAACACAGCATATTCTTCTTCACCTTATCCTTACTTGAGCTGTAAGCATTGTCTACAGAATAGGACCATTTGATTTTGTTCACTTGATTCCACATGGATCCTGATTTCCAGCCCACATTGTATTGTGCCTACCACTGCTTCTCTGAGTGGATGCAGGTGACCACTGCATTAAAGTAACTAAGTTTTTGTTGGTAATTTCACATTCTGAGCACCCTCTCCAGCCCTAATAAATCACATTCTTTGGGGATGGAACCCTGGAATACAAACTTTCACCATCCCAGAGCATTCTTGTGCATCCTCAAGTTTGAAAACCAGCAATAGGCATTTGCCCTCATTACCGTTATTTTTCCTAACTCACAACAGTTTCATTTTCTGCCCTATGTCAGTACCTACATACTTACAGCTGACAAGTAAAATCATGTAGACTAAATGAATAGGGTAAGAATATACAGCAACATTCTCTGGGATTATTTATAAGGTTTTTTTTTTGGAGTTAGATAATCAAGAGCTGATTCACTGGTTTTTTATTTTCTTTGTTGTATTATACACCATTTTCTTTCTGAGTACTTTATTTAAATAATTTCATTTAATCAAAGTGATGCATGTCCACGATTTAAGAAGTCATGCAATACGTAAGGCTCATAATGAAATTTGATGGTTCCTATGCTCTGCCTTCCCACTTCTCAGTTCCACGTTCCAGAGTCAACTGCCTTAAACGATTTTTAGCTGTTTCTTCTAGTCTTTACCTTCACCTTTCCTTTTAAAGTTAAATGTACTTTAAAATATGTTAACATTTATAACTTAGAAGCCACCTCAGACTCCTAAGGCGCCCTCATTATTTTTTATGGCTGTATGGTATTGAATTGTGTAGATGTGCCGTAATTCATTTAGTTCCATTCCCTACTGATGGCTACTGGGGTTGTTTCTAGTCTTTTCTTATTATAAATAATACTGCAATAAATAACATCATACATATTTTGTTGATTCTGAGATGCACATTTTCACATTTTAACATCTTTTATATTGAAGTATAACTTGTAGTTGATGGCTTATCATAGTTTAATTAATTTCATAGCGGTACATGAAACAATTATGTATTAGCAGAGCACCATTTTAAATATGTGTAGGTACCTCTGGGATCGGTTTTGCCAGCAGAAAAATTGCTGGGTCGGGGTAGATAATCTGTAATTTCTGTGGATAGACAAAATTCATTTTAATCTCATGTAACCAAAAATGTCCATCTTAAATGGTCATTTTAGTCATTTTATCCTAAATTATTCCTATTGAACCATAAAGGAATATCCTCCTTCTTGCTTTTTTTTTTCTTTATGTGATGATTATTAAATATTTATTGAGTGCTAGGCTGGGCACAGTGGCTCACGCCTGTAATCCCAGCACTTTGAGAGGCTGAGATGGGAGGATCCCTTGAGCCTAGGAGTTTGTGACTAGCCTGGGTAACATAGCAAGACCCTGTCTTAAAAAAAAAAAAAAATATTGAGTACTTTTTCTGTGGGGAGTTCTTAGGTAGTGGGCTTTTAAAATTTATAATTGTATCTATATGTTCCCCTAATGTTAACTTGGAAATGAGGAAAGATCTTTTCTTCATTATTTTAATGTTCATTGTGAGTATGTCATTTCTGGTGTTGGAGTTTCAGGGTATACATTTTGGCAGAAGGTTGTAGGCTGAGATGCCTTTGGAATAAAATCAGTTATTTTCTCAAGTTTTTTGTTTTTTTTCCTCTCCCGCTTCCCTTAGGTCAAAATGTGGAGAAAGAGATGAATTATCCCCGAAGAGAATTAAAGTGGAGGTATGGCCATATGTTACATTTTCTTATTCAGATAATGTTTGCTTTTGTTTAAAGATCAAGCAAAATCTTAACTAGTTCAGACAAAGAAAAAAAGATGGTCCCATAAACTAGTGAAAATTGACTTTGAATAAGTCTTTTAAAAATACAGAATTTTGTTACTTTCTAATATAATATTTACGGTAATTTGAATTAGCAGACCAAGGAAAAATTTTAAAGACTTTTTTCTTGTAGAGACATGGTCTCTCTATGTTGGCCAGACTGGTCTTGGACTCGAACTCTTGTGCTCAAGTGGTCCTCCCTCCTTGGCTTCCCAAAGTTCTGGGATTACAAGTGTGAACCACCATGCTTTGTCCAAGGAAATTCTTAGAAAACTATGGTGACTAGTCCAGTCAGTTTATCAGACACCAAAATTGGTGTTTCTTATAGATTTAAGACTTTACTGGTTAAACCATTCTTTTTAGTCATCAAATACATTCAGAAGAGCTAACTTTGTGTTTCTTTATATTAACTAAGGGAAATGATAATTTAGTAGCTATAAATACAGAGACTTTACTGTAACTAAAGCCTCTTTTAGAGGGTCACTGTTGAGGCTGCTCTTTTTATTTAAATTTGCAAGTGGTAAGTGGTAGTTAAGAAAAACATACTTTTCTTAGGGCTCTCAGAACTATAGAATGGTTTCAGAACTATTGTTTCTTACGAATACTTTTTAAAAAGTCTAGTTTGTAGCAGAGTGGAAATCTGGTCAGGCAGCTCCATCCTTTCTTTCTTTTTCTTTTAGGCAGGGGATGGAGGTCGATGTTCTCTTAGCCATCCTATTATTTAATTTCAAATTAAAGCAAATAAGCTATCCTTGACCACCCTAAATTAATACATCTTCAAATTATATTTATAGAGTATCTATTTGTATGGCAGTAATCCTTTGTTCATACCAAGGCCAGAGTTATCTTATAAAAACATAAATCCCTTTCTTTCTTAAATCTTTTCAGTGGCTTTCCACTGTACCTGGAATAAAATCTAAGCTTTTTTTTAAAGCATCTTTAAGACTTCACATGATTTGATTGCAGCTTGCATCTCCTGCCTTGTCTGCTGCCACCTCTCCATTCTTACTGTGTTCCAGCCACACCGGCTGACTTTCTGTTCCTGGAACATGCCAAACTCATTTATGCCTCAGCACTCACTGTTTTCCCTCTACCTAGAGTTATATTTCTTTAGATGGCTTCAAGTCACAGCCGAGTTTCCCCTGACTTCCCTGCCTCCCTTTCTATAGGGGCACCCTCGCCCCAGAATCACACTCAGGTTATTCTCCTAGTTTGTTTTGTTTTCATAGCATTTGCCAATATTTGAAACTATTAGATATTTGTTTTAAATCTATTATCAGTCTGCCCCATTAGATGAGAACAGGTCTTTTATCTGTGTATCTGCTGCTGTATAATTAGAGTTTATAACTGCCTTGCACCTAATAGGCACTTAATAAAATCTATAGGATGAAATAATGAGTGGCTTCAGGTAAGCATCTTTGCCTTACAAACACTTTATTCTAAAGCAGTGCTTCTCAAGGAAGAGAAGTGCTTTGTCAAAAACAAAAAGCCACGTTAAAAAAAAAATTGTGGACTGGGTGTGGTGGCTCATGTCTCTATAATCCCAACACTTTAGGAGGCCAAGACAACAGGATTGCTTGAGCTCAGGAGGTTGAGACCAGGGAACCTGGGGAGACTCTGTCTCTACGAAAAATAAAAAGTGCTTATATTTGTAACATACCTCACTGTTAGCTCTGGAATAATGTTTAACATGGTTGACTCAGAAAATCTGTGGGAATTATCTAAAAGGCTACATTGAAAGATGGTCTAACTAGTGAGATGTTTTATCTGTTGCTTGCCCAGATAACAGGTAACAGAGGGTCCTTGTGGATTTGGCTGTTAGTCACTCACTGCCACTGAAAAGAAAGGCAGGTGAACATAGAAACTGCTAAGAAGGCATGTGCCACTGGAGGGTTGGAGGGAAAGAAAGCACAGAACCTACACAGGGCTGGGAAAAGTAGTCAACTGCTAGGCTAGAAATACATCCATATCTGTTTTTCACCGTTGGCCCTAAGTGTGATCATGATTCAAGCTGCTTACATTTAAGCCAAACTTGTCTATCTTGAGAGGTCACTGTTGCATATTGAAATTTGTGATCATGAATCTAATGGTCTGTTTGCACTGCAGTTGTTTTTTTTTTTTTTTGAGACGGAGTTTCACTCTTGTTACCCAGGCTGGAGTGCAATGGTGCGATCTCGGTTCACCGTAAACTCCACCCCCTGGGTTCAGGCAATTCTCCCGCCTCAACCTCCTGAATAGCTGGGATTACAGGCACACGCCACCATGCCCAGCTAATTTTTTGTATTTTTAGTAGAAACGGGGTTTCACCATGTTGACCAGGATGGTCTCGATCTCTTGACCTCGTGATCCACCCGCCTCGGCCTCCCAAAGTGCTGGGATTATAGGCGTGAGCCACCACTCCTGGTCTGCAGTTGTTTCTTGATGGGCTTTATTGGTAATTATTTCTGACCCTCTCAGAGGCCTTGTATTTCATTACCGTGCTTTCAGTTTCTTATTAGAAGCCCAGATGTTGGGCTGTAACATTAGATGTGACTCTTCTGTTCCTTTAAATATATTCCACTAGAGATACTTGAATTATAGGTCTATATGGTTAGTTTATTGGTTTACTGGAGTTCACAAAGCCACTTAAACAGCTCTGGATTCAGAATTAAGATAATTAGTGTTTCTTTTTCCTGTGAATAACTGTTCTAACCCTTCCTAAATAAGACAAGTGACAAGCGGCCCCAAGCTGCTTTAAATACTTTTATAGACACTAGACTCATGATTTGTTTCTCAGAAATAAATAGTAACTATAGCTTTGAATTTAGCACAATGGCTCACTTTTTTGTTGTTGGTTTGTTTGTTTTTAATTTTGTTTCTCTCTAGTGTTTTGTTTTTATACTTTAACGTCTGAGGTACATATGCAGAACATGCAGGTTTGTTTCATAGGTATACATGTGCCATGGTGGTTTGCTGCACCCATCAACCCATCATCTACATTAGGTATTTCTCCTAATGCTATCCCTCTCCGAGCCCCCCACCCCCTGACAGGCCCTGGTGTGTGATGTTCCCCTCCCTGTGTCCATGTGTTCTCATTGTTCCGCTCCCGCTTATGAGTGAGAACATGCAGTGTTTGGTTTTCTGTTCTTGTGTTAGTTTTCTGAAAGTGATGGTTTCCAGCTTCATCCATGCTCCTGCAAAGGACATGAACTCATGCTTTTTTATGGCTGCATAGTATTTCATGATGTATATGTGCCACATTTTCTTTATCCAGTCTATCATTGATGGGCATTTGGGTTGATTCCAAGTCTTTGCTATTGTGAACAGTACTGCAATAAACATATATGTGTATGTATCTTTAGAGTAGAATGATTTATAATCCTTTGGGTGTATACCCAGTAATGGGATTGCTGGGTCAAATTGTATTTTGTGTTCTAGATCCTTGAGGAATCACCACACTGACTTCCACAATGATTGAACTAATTTACACTCCCACCAACAGTGTAAAAGTGTTCTTATTTCTCCACATCCTCTACAGCATCTGTTGTTTCCTGATTTTTTTTTTTTTTTTTTTTGTCATACACATTTATTTTAACATGCATGGGGGAAAAATCACAGAAGAGTGATGGCCCAATAACCCAATGGGGTACAGGTGCTTATATACTATACTTCATAGGGGAAGAGGAGATGGGGAATGTAGACAATTTTTTTTTAACTTTGGCTCTGGGGTACTTGTGCACATCCTGCATCCTGCAGGATTGTTGCATAGGTACATACATGCCATGGTGGTTTGTGTCTCCATCCTCTCCCTAGCCCCCGTCGCCTACATCAGGCATTTTTCCCGGTGTTATCCCTCTCCAACCTCCCTGCCCCTCCCCACCGCTGTCCCTCACCGCCCCTCCCTTCTACCCTACCACCTACCCCAGTGAGTGTTCTTCCCTTCCCTGTACCCAAGTGCATCGATTGTCATCCACCTATAAGTGAAAACATGCTGTATTTGGTTTTCTGTTCTTATGTCAGTTTGCTGAGAATGATGGTTTCTAGGTTCATCCATGTCTCTACAAAGGACATGAACTCATCATTTTTTAAAGATTGCCGTTCTAACTGGCGTGAGATGGTATCTCATTGTGGTTTTGATTTGCATTTTTCTAATGACCAGTGATGATGAGCTTTTTTTCCATGTGTTTGTTGACTATAAATGTTGTCTTTTGAGATGTGTGTATTCATATTGTTCACCCACTTTTTGATTTTTTTTTTTCCCCTTCACCCTCATGTAGAAAGAGCAGCTGGGACTGGGGCAAGCACCACGGAGTGGAAGGAAGAGCAGGGGGAGAGAGAAGGCCTCATCTCTCTATATTTATACATAACCCTGGGGAAGACACAGAGATTGCACTTGTGCTGTTCATGCCGCCGCTGCCTCTGGGCCTTCCCAACACACACATGGTCTCTTCACCACTGCCCTCGAGTTCTGTGTCTTCTTCCCCTGCCTCCAATTGCTGTCTTGGCTGCTCTCCCATAGTTGTTTATTTTTTATTTGGGGCAGTGGGCATGTATGGGGAGGGGAGGGGGTTCTTCCCAGCCTCAGGTCCCAGCTTTTAGCATTGTTTATTTTGCATCCCCTTCAATAAAACAAGCTAGTTGGGCATAGTTTAAAAAACAAAAAACCTTCTCTAGTTTATTAAAAAGCACTTGTGTATTGCAGATCATCAGTATCTTTCAACGTGTGTGTCTTGTGTGTATGGATACCTACACATGTAGATTGTGTAATTCGTTGCCAAATATATAGTATTGGTATGAATCCTTGTCTGTGCTGTACTATAAGTCAAATTTGAGATACCGGAACTATTTATGGAAGCTGATATGAGGTAGATAGTACTGGCTGTATAAAGTTACTGCTCCCTTAAAACTTTTCACCAAGTACTAGTGCTTTATGTCTACCTTCTTTGTGGCTTCTGGGGAGGGAGAACTTCTGGTATAAGAAGAAATTAGTGGAGACTATTGGGAAGGTGTAATTTGAGCTGGGTTTTTAAAAGAAGAGTAGAATTTCAGAAGATAGGGATATGGGGAGGGTATTGAGATAGCATTATAAAGATAGACTAACATGGGCAAAGGCAGATAAGAAAATACTAAGCATATTGAGAGAACAATAAGTTCGTCTAGGGAATGTGATTGACACAGAGGACCTCATGAATAAAACTACAAAGAATGTAGAATTATTTTAACATACTTTTTGAGTGTTTCTCTTGTGATTCTCAGCTTATTAATTTCTATGTAAAGAAACTAATATACAAGGCTGGGCATGGTGGCTCATGGCTATAATCCCAGCACTTTGGGAGGCCAAGGTGGGTGGATTGCTTGAGTCCAGGAGTTCAAGACCAGCTTGGGCAACATGGCAAAACCCCATCTTTACAAAACATACAAAAATTAGCCAAGCATGGTGGTATGCGCCTATAGTCCTAGCTACTCAGGAGGTTGAGGTGGGAGGATCACTTGAGCTAGGGAGGTTGAGCCTTTATTGTGCCGCTGCACTCCAGCCCCAGCAACAGAGCACGACCCTGTCTTAAGCAAAGAAAATAAAGTTTTAAGTGATTGACAAATAAACTTAAGCTTAGCCCATTTTAAAGTGTAACTGGTTTTTAATTACAAGGCCCAAACTAATGAGACAAGTTTTTATCTTCTTTTAAAAGCTTTAAGTGTTCTAAAATCTGTTATTGCTGGCTTTTTCCATCTTAAAAGTATAATTTTTACAGTTAACAAAAATGTAATGTTGAGCAGATAAAATAAAAATGACTTCAAAATACTTTGACATGTAAAGGAAAGAGAAACATTTTCTTGCTTGTCATTATCAATGCATTAGGGTATACTAATAAAAGTAGTGCTTTGTTCAAGCTCAGTTAAGAGCTTTTGTGGCTAAATACTGTATTTTCCTGATCTAAACATGAAGGCTTGGGTAGAATGAAGTTCTAACTCATTCACTTGTCTGATTTTTCTATCTGGAAAGCTCTTATTTATGTAGTAGGTTGTTCCCCCTTAAAGGATAGTTACTTAATTGATTTTTAAAAAAATAGCAGTATATACATTGCATAGAAGTATGCAAGATAATCTGCTTTCCTTAAATAGTGTTCCTTCTTACAGGGTATGTTAAACATTAAAACACTTTGAACTCTAATTCTTAGAATATATGAGATAGACATGGAGAAGGATCGCCCGCTAGCTTAGGTATGTCTTAGGGAACCCACCATTTGGAATGAAATATCTAGGGAAACACATCTTCAAGCCTTCATGCTAGTTAGTAAGTGAGGTTGGGAGTCCTTCTGCTTGACCCGGATGAATAACTTGTCCACTGGAACACAGCGCTCTGTGATCCACTTTTAGCTGAAATGAAAATAGATTTTGTTTATTCTTACTTATCTTTTAATTAGATCTTCTAATTAAATCTTCTAGTTCTGGGGCAGTTGTAAAAATAGCTACTTTGTGGTGCTTTTTTTATGTGTCAGTCCCTACTAGGCATTTGGAATTCATTATCACAAACATTCTTGTCTAACCTATGTGGAGGCTTTATGATTTCCATTTTACAGCCAAGGAGAGACCCAGATCGTCTCAGTATCTTGCCAGTGTTACCAGATTGCTATCCAGTAGCAGAGCCAGGGCTTCCAACCTATGTCTGATTCCCGAATGTGAAAGCAGTAGCACCTTCCTAGGTGCTAATGATCATTCACAAAGCATCTTACCTGTGAAAAAACACTATTGGAATTATACCTTTCCTCCTACTAGTACCGTGTGAAGGGTGAAATGCTAGTCTTTGAAAAGGGTGGACAGTGGCAATTACTGTTTTCTAATCCATGAAATTTTATTTAGTAAACAATTACAAGTTTTGAATAGAAAATTTAATGATGTAAATTTTAAAATATTTAAGTATAAGAAGTTATCATTCGATGCTGATTGTTTACAATGAGTAAAAACCTTGTGTTGAGAAGATAAACAGAGTAAATCAGAAAAATTAGTTTATTTCCTTTGTCCTACCTATGACAGAATATATTTAAGGTGGCTTGACAACTCATTCAAGGAGATGAAAAATCAAGAGCCAAAGTCCCTGGCTCTCTTGTCTTCTCCTAATTTTTATTAAATCTTAGTTAAAAGTGGATTAAATTGGTAACTTTTCTTTTTCATTAAGAACACATTGAGTTCCATGAACAAACTTGTCATTAACTCCAGTGTTATGAGTAACATCTTAGAAGGGAGAAAAGATATATAAAGCTACAGTCTCAGGGCTGGTGGTGGGAGCTGACTAACTGGACTAAGTGCTATATCTCATCTGAGTGTTCTTCATTCGCTCAAATTGCTGGAGACTGGGCAGAGATGAGAAATGACAGCATTCTTGACCCTGTGGGAGTCAGAGGTGCAAAGCATTCAGAGATGAGTGGATGAAAGAAATGAGGTTTGTTAAGAGAGCCCAGGAAGTCAGAGAACTGGGGCTTGAAGAAGAAAGACCTAAAGGAAACATCTGCTAGCAGGTCCAGCAGGGTGGGGGTGGGAAAGTGAGGAAGGGGGAGGAAAGAGGGTCAGAACATCCACCTACACTGCTACTAAGCTTGTTGAAAAGAAAGCTGGTCTAATTTGACATAGACTCTTCCCCTCTGGATCAGAAAAACAGAAGCATTACAATATGCTATTCATACAGAAAGTGTGATTAGAAAAAAGGAAAATGCACGTGTGGGGTTGAGAACATCTGTTGTAACAAGTCATCTAGAGACAGCTAAGCAGTGGTCCCTAGACCACTTAAAGTGGCTTGCTAGTGTTCAGCAGGAAGGATGAGGAGGAATGGGGATGAGACCGATGGGATGAGAGTACTTAGGTCATGCCCCAGCCTCCGTCCTATTTCTTTTTATTTTCTCAGTGCTCAGACCCAGAGTTTCATCAGCAAGGGAACACTGTGATTAATGGCATCAGCCAAAAATATGACATGGAGATAGATCACTCATAGCATGGTGCAGCTGGTGCCTGGGAAACAAGCTTACTAGACGTGTAACAAAAGTCGTGCACCAAACATAATGTGAAAGAGAGCAGTTTCTTGGGAATATTCTCACTTTTATTTCTAAGTCATATATTTTGGGACCTTAAATCTACTTTATATGACATGCAGTGATAGCTACTCGATTTTGTAGTTTTTCCATCCACAGTGAACTGTCAAGACAGTGGGAGAAAATAATGACTAATGTACCCACTTGCAGAGAGATCACTGATTACTTTGGATATTGTTATTTATTACTTGTTTTAGGCTTTTATTTATCTTTATTAATGATGGAATAGTGTCCATTTTCCGGCAACTTTCACATGTAGAGTTAGAGGCTCCCCCATCCAGCTTTTTCAGTATTCTCATGGTTGAATAATCCTGACAGTGGGGCCACCATATATTTGTATGGCAATGTGTACTTTTCCAAGGCTTAGTTATTTGTGTTACTTTATTTAATCCCCACAAACTTCCAGTGGGCAGATACACAGGTGGTGTAATCCTAATTTAAAAATTTGGATCACTCGGAATGATGAGGTTTACTTTTTTGCTTGAGATCATGCAGCTGGTTCCTAACGTGAAATGACTAGATCAAACCTTTCTCCTTCAAGCTCTTCCAGAAACAGTATTGAGGCATTGGGGCTCATGGGGATTCTGATTGGTACACTCCACTCAGAGTCTACTGATGAACCGATAACCCTCTAATCTGGGTCTCCAGCCGTGATTTTACAACAAGCTCCAAACTCACTGCCCCTGTTTACCTGGCTTATCTAAGAGGTCTGACCAGCAGATGAGCTCGACTGTTCCGGCCCCTCCCAGATCTTGTGGTCTTGAGTTCCTCATTCTAGTGAGTGTCACAACCAAACTCTCAGTTGCCTTATTTCTGCAGCACCTGCCGCTGTCCAGGGCTGCACCCTATCTTCACCAACAACCCTGTAACCAGTGTCCCTGTCACTACTCTGAACTCCCCTCCTCCGCACACATTCTCCATCACATTCACATGCGATGGGCTTTCTGAAATGTAAATCCAATCTGTCTCTTCCCTGAGACTTTCAATGGCTTCTCTTTGTATTTAAGATAAAATCTAAAATTCTTAACATAGCTTACAAGGCCTTACAGAATCTGTCCCTATGTTTCCACCTTCCCTCACCACTCCCTCTTTCTCAGTGTATATGGAATATTTTTCAGCTTCCCAGAGTATGCCCTGTTCTTTTTGCCTCCAGACCTCTGTACCAGCTGCTTTCTTTTGGAACTCTCAGCCTAGACGCCCTGGCCTCTGGGATGCCTGCTCTGCCACAGCGCCCTCTGCTGTGCTCTGGGTCTCCATCCATTTCCCTCCCTAGACTGTTGTCTGGAGCGCCGAAGCAGGCCATCTCGTTTGCCATTGTATCTTGTGTCCCTATATTGAGTACAGTGTATGAATCAGCTGGGTGAACACGACATTTTTGTTGAACGCATAAACACATGTTTCTAGGTTTCCAGTGTTCTTTTCACTGAGATAGTTCCCCAACAATGTACTCAATATTCTCTGGTTGATTTTAGTATTAAATGTTTTAGTTCTTCCTTCTCTAAGATGTCTATACTCTGTAACTGTCCATAAAATTTCTGTTTTTCCCCTGGATCATGCTTTACTGATTAAATCTGGTGACTTTTTAGATGAGCTTAACAGATATCCGTAACAAACATTTATCAAGTAATTGCTGTGTGCCAGACACTGTATTAAGTATTTTTCATGAATTTTCTGCTTCCTTAAAATGATTCTGTAAGTTAAGTACTATTCTTCCCATTTTATAGATGAGGAAACAGACAAAGAGAGATGAAATAATCTACCCAGTATTACAGCGAATAAGTAGAAGAGTTGGGTTTTGAACTCGGTGCAAATCATACAGTTAGTTAAAGCCCATTCAGCTTATGAAAAGCTGAGCTATAATTTCTGTTTATAGAAATGCCTATGTTCTTGTGAGTTTCTTATAGGTAGTAACTCTATGAATTTATGGGTTGAGCATAGGCTTTGAAGCTAGTGTTGTAGCTGTAAAAAAAGGAAACCCAATCTTGTCTGTGAGGAAGATTAGATGACATAATGAATGTAAAATATAGAACATAGGGACTGGTACGTTGTTGACTCCTGGAAAATGGTAACTGCTCATTTAGAAGTTGTTCTAACTCTTCTACTAGCTTACCTCACTGAACTTGAGAACTTAAGTAGTTCCAGTGGGGTGGGGGTTTGCTAAAGAGAAAGTTGGATTTTTCAGTCTAAATAAATTATTATAAGAAAACTGGAATGACTAAGAAAAAGTAGACTTTGGATTTAGCTTGGACTGTATACACTTGTATGAAGTTCATTCTAGCTTACTTTATGATTATGTTCCATGCATATCTGTAAGCCAACACAGAGACCTAGAAGAGCGGCTATTTTCAACACTTCAAAAATGCTGATACATACTGGCCCATGATAAAGCTACATAGGACCATCTTAAGATGTTAAGTTTATTAGCTCTTGGCTCTCTCTATGTTATTTCATGTCTTTGAATTTTAAAAATAGCAAATTAGTTACTACTTAGGGAATGAATTTTGATAGATAAAATATTTGAAAATGTTAAATCTGCAGTGGAGAAATCATTTATTGAAAAGACCCTGATGGGGGAAAATTTTTGAACCACTATCTTGTATCCCAGATAAGGTAAAATATTTTGTTATTATTACATCTTTTCCTGCTGTATATTGTAAGAACTTTGGTTTTTAAGGACTTGCCCTCTGCTGCAAATACGTAACTTATCAAAGAAGGGGAGAAATAATGTTTTAGAGTTTAATTGTTAATTTCTGTGAGGAGTCCTTTAGGAGGTTTTACCAAAGTTAAAACCATGCTGTCATGGTATTTTTTAGTTATAAAAGTTCATGAGCAATCAACAGGCAAAAAACAAAAAACCTTGAAAAAAGTAGTATGTGGAATACAGTGTATAAAATGGAAGTGATTTAAGTTGAAGTATTGTCCAGTGTCCCCAGAGAGGCCCTATTTATTATAGGAATTTAGTATGTATTACACCTATTTAGTAGTTACTATAACTGAAGGCATTATTTCACTTTATCTCATTTGGTCCTCACAACAATCCTAATAGATAGGTTCTCCTATCCTCATTTTTCCTACTAGGAAACTGAAGTTAAGGAAGGTTAAGTTACTCATCCGGTGTCACATAGCTAGTAAGTGATGGAGTTGGAACACAAATACAGGCCTTTCGATTTCCAAAGCCCCATTTCCTGTCATAGGATATGATAAAGGAGAAATCACAAGCCTACATCTTTGAGCTCTTCAGGGTGGGATTATTGGTTAACACTTTAAAGAAAATTTAGTTTGGATCATTAACCACATTTACGTAACAAAATCAATTTCAGATGGGTTAGAGGGTTAAATTTAAAAAACAAAGTTCTAGAAAAATTAGAGGGTAGATCTGAATACATACACCAAATTTCTGAGGCAGAATTTCCTGAAGCAGAATTTCTCTAAACTTTATAGCAGTAGATGAAATCACAAAATAAAAGTATGTACAACTGTAGCACAGAAAAATTAGAGGGTAGATCTGAATACTTACCAGATTTCTGAAGCAGAATTTCCTGAGGCAGAATTTCTCTAAATTTTATAGCAGCAGATGAAATCACAAAATAAAAGTATGTGCAACTATAGCATATAAAAATTTAAAAATTTTTGCGTATCAAAAGTGTAGATAAATTGGCAGAAATTAAGAAACAAGAATACTTAGTGCTGGCAAGGAGATTGTCATATATTGCTTGTGGTATGATAAACTAGTAAAGGCCCTCTATGGGTTTAGCAAAAGTATATAAGGCATAAAAATATCATTTCTGCAGTAATTTGGCTTCTGGGAATCTTTTGTAATGGATAATCTAAGCTATCAAAAATGCTATCTCCATGAAAATACTTTTGCAGTGTTTTTCATAAAACCAAAAATTAGGAAAAGAATAAAAAATGTCCAATGCGAGGATATGGCTAGTCAAACCCCCCACTAGGTTAAATGCTTTTTGTTCTATGTTTTTTGTTGTTGTTGTTGTTCGAGATGGAGTCTCACTTTGTCACCCAGGCTGGAGTGCAGTGGTGCAGTCTCGTCTCACTGCAACCTCCACCTCCCGGGTTCAAGCAATTCTCGTGCCTCGGCCTCCCGAGTAGCCACTCAGCTTCCTGAGTAGCTGGGATTTCTGTCATGTGCTACCACTCCCAGCTAATTTTTGTGTTTTTTATTTTAGTAAAGACAGGGTTTCACCATGTTGGATGGGCTAATCTCGAACTCCTGACCTAAGGAGATCCGCCTACCTTGGCCTCCCAAAGTGCTGGGATTACAGGCGTGAGCCACCTTTCCTGGCCTAGATGAAATGTTATATAACCATTATAATCAATGATCATAAAGTCTGCTTTCTAATGTAAAACAATGGGGATGATGATATTTTTCATCTAATTTATGTTTCTACTGAGGTTACAGTTGTAGAAAATAAAGTATGTTTCATAAAAGACTGAAATGAAATATTGTACATTAAAATGTTAATCATGATTATATTGAGTTTTCTTTGCTTTGTTTTCCAAGTTTTTGATAATATTGTTATTTTATTATTTACAAACTCCAAATATAAAGGACTTCTTATTTGACCCACAGGATGGGTTTCCAGATTTCCAAGATTCTGTGCAAACGCTCTTCCAGCAGGCTAGAGCTAAGAGTGAAGAACTCACAGCTCTTAATTCACAGGTAACGTAAACTACCAGTTATTATTTCATAATAGTAGTATCTGTAGATTAAAAAATAAATAACTACTTCAGCTAGCTTCTGCTTTAAGTGTCTAAAGACTGACTTTTTATTTCTGGTTGTTTTTTAAAACGTCATCTGAGCCACAGCTGTATCAACATGAGAGCAATAACAACTTGGTTTGATTCAGTTTGTGAAAGGAATCTGATATGGTGCTACTTACTTATTCTTGTAGTTTTGTAGGAAGTGAGACAGATTCTCTACTCAAGAAAACTTAAAAGAAACAGTTTGATGATTGGGAAAACCAGCCATGTTGACCATGGCTGTGTGTAATACAACTCTGAGATAAAATAGTACTAGTTCTCAATAAAATATTAATAGTCAACATTGTAATTATTAACTCTTTTAAATTCATATTTATTGAAAAACTGTTAAATGAATATGTGGCTTCAGGTGCTTTTGCCATTAAGTTATTTGTGTCTGTACACTGAAATTAATTTTAAAATTCCTTCTGCAAACATCATCTTTTAGAAAGCACTGTAAGCTTTTATTCCTCTTGAACAGCTTCTTTGTAATAACTTGCTTTTGATCAAATTTATTACTGCTAAGTTTTGTTTTTTCATGTTAGGATGAAAAATACTTTTTTTTTTTTACCTCAGATATGCTTATTTATTTTATCAACTAATTAGTAACAAGTTCAAATAAAATGCAGTGGTTACTCTTGATTTGGTTTATGTGCATTCCAAAAAATAATATAAGTATTTATCATGTTTATTCTGTGAATTTGTATATTTTATCTATTGATTTTTACATTGTGAATCAGAGCTTTTTGTAACCGATTTTATATAGCAGCTTTCTTGTCCTACTCTTTTGTATAGCATGGTAGTGATTCATATCTGTGCATTTCGACTATTACCTTACCACAAATACACTGCTCTGAATTTCACATGTAAGTAATCTAGAGCAGTGCATTGAAAAGAACTTATAAAACACATATAAATTTATATGTCAGTTGACTTAATTGCATATTTAGAATATGCCTTTTTGTGATTGGTTGGGAAATGCTGCAGTTTCATTTCCTGATGAAGGTGAAGATGCTTATTGGCACTGTTTTTTTTGCATAATTTACATTGTTTAATTTTAGTGGGAGGTGTGTTTGTCTTGTTCTTCTAGACAGCTGTTTTACACCTTCTCTCCCCCAAACATATTGTCATCATATCAGAGTCTGTGTACTGCCAGATCCTAAAATAAAAATGCCAAGATTTCGCCCTAAGTGTTAGAAGTAGTTTATAGCAGATGTTGCTGTTGCTTTTAGGTTTCTTTTTTAAAAAAATCCTTTAAAGGACTTAGTACCTTGGAAAACAAAACTAAGGTTATGTTGCTTTTGAGCTGACATGGAATTCTCTTGACAGGATTGAGAAGAAAGCTTTTATCTTTTGTACACCATCCAGCATTTTATATTTTAACATGATATAGACATCTATGCATATTTATGAATTTGTATACCACATGAAGTGTGAACTAATTTTAATGAATACTAAATATATTTGCTAGAGTCTGAAATTGGTATCTTTAAACCATTAAAAAATCTAGAATGTTTCAATTACTGGTTTTATTTTTGCTTTACTTACTAGCAGCCTGAGAAGGTGATGGCAAAGCAGATGGAGTTCCTTTGCAACCAAGCTGGCTATGAAAGACTGCAGCACGTTGAGAGGAGGTTGTCTACAGGGCTTTACAGGCAGAGCTCAGAAGAGCACAGTCCTAATGGCTTGACTTCTGATAACTCAGATGGACAAGGTACATATTTTAGAATTTTCTACACCTTTAGAGCCACTACATGCACTTCAAAGAGAAACAGAAGAAAACAGCTGATTTTTAAATTATGGTATTTTGTAGAGATTATTTTATAGGTCCTCTTATCAAAATTAAATTCTCCATGTTCTAAATAGGAAATAATTTATTTTGCAAATTTTAATTTGTAAATTTTTAAAGCTTCATTATTTCTAAACATTAGTTGGCACTTGAGATTGACATGTATTCTTTTGTAAGGGGTTGGTGGAAAAGTGAGAATGACCACAGCAGAGACTATTTTCCCCAAAGAAGCAGATTCCAAGAGAGATGTTTATCCTTTTTAAATGACCAAAACTTCATATTTTTTAGACTTTGAAAACAAGTTTGTGAAATTTTCAGCATTGGGTTTTTAAGAGAATATGGTAACTGCTTCTAAAGTGTTAACGACAGAGTACAGCTCAGGTTTAGAAAGCCATGGGATTCGTGAGTATTTTTACCATTCTAAAAAGTACTTCATTCTTTTCACATCCTCACATAAAGAAAATCCCAAGTCATTGTTATTTCACTCATGTAACAGGCATTTTATTTTTTAGTATTTTCTATGTGCCAGGCACGCTTGTAGGCACTGAAGATGTGGCAGGGAACAAGTCCCTGTTTACTTGGAGCTTACACTCTAGTGGAGGGAGATGTACAGGTTATAAGTATATCTTCTAGTTTGAAGTGTTTGAAGAAAAAAAATAATTTTGTAGTGCCTACTTTTTATATGTTATTGTTATACTTTTCTAGAGAGTAGTTATTATTGTCAAAAAAAATTGCATTTGTAAGTAAGAATACCATCTTAAGCATTCTCCAGCCATGGAGTAAAATATTACATGTCTCAGCAGATCAGAGTACTGGAAGAGAAGAAAGTTCTTCCTTTTAAAAATATTATAGGAACCTTTGAGTTGATTGCTTGTTTTACTTCTCCAATTATCCTTAACCGTTAAGAAGCAAAGGCAATTATTAAAGATTTTATGACTCTTAATTTGTGACACCAGGATAATTCAGTGTGGGGAGACAATTTGCTAATGCGATGCATTTCAGTACATGACAACATGATTGGGTATCTAATTTTTCCCCATATTTATGCTAAATCTGTTTTCTCATGGATTTTGCTGTATTTTTTTTTTAATAATCTGTAATTGGCTTGAAGCCTTCTCTGTCTTTCTAGTACTTGTTATTATGTGATTAATGACATGCTGTGGCAGAATGGTGGCACTTGTAAGAAAATGCCTAATGGAGGAGTTGTATTATATGCCAAAACTGGAATGCTCACTGGAATTCCCAGTCTTTTGTTTAGCTCTTAAAACTATCCTGGCAGAATTGTAAACCTTGGGACTAGCATGAAATGACTTGCCATTTTCCTCTTAAATTATTATTTAAAATGTTTTTTCCAACTGTTATGTAAATTCTTCAGTGTCCACTGACTTTCCTCACTTTTTTCCTAAGGAGTGTTCAGGCAATTTTTGAAAACTTATTTTTAAGAAAATCCATGATGTGTTTTTAATATTATGCATATTTCTTTTTTTGTTTTTTGGTTTTTTTTTCATTAGGAGAAAGACCTTTGAATCTCCGCATGCCTAATTTACAGAACAGACAACCCCATCATTTTGTGGTGGACGGGGAGCTGAGCAGACTTTACCCCAGTGAGGCAAAGTCCCACTCATCAGGTGAGAATGAGCTATATGATGAGAGGGTAACACTTGAATAAAAGCATCTTCAAATTCTGTTCTCCTGTTTCCAGTGTCCCTCCCCCACCAAAAAATGTTATTACTGACAGTGTTCCTGTAGATTGAGTATCCCTAGTTGGAAAATTCGAAATGGTCCCAAGCATTTTGTATAACGGTTGCTCACTTGTCAGTTTTTCTCCCCTTGGAAGTGGTAATTGCCATAACACTGGCTGCTCTTGTTAGTCTTTTTGCAAACTTAGTATTCTGAACAATGAAGGGAAAATTCATGAAAGTTGAGATTACTTTCACTAGCCATTATACGAATGGTGACGTTTATACGAAAGTTTTACAATAAATAGCTGGTTTAAGTTGTGTTACTAATATGAAATTGATGGACTACATGTTTGCTTTGACACAGAGAAAACCTTGTGTATCAAA
This sequence comes from Aotus nancymaae, assembly GCF_030222135.1. Taxonomy (NCBI): domain Eukaryota; kingdom Metazoa; phylum Chordata; class Mammalia; order Primates; family Aotidae; genus Aotus; species Aotus nancymaae. Next base: position 42,460,489 of record NW_026988419.1, on the reverse strand, counting down.
ATCTAAACTTTTTATGCAGATGCATTTTAGAGGTGATACTCATATTTCAGAAGTAAACTGAATTCCATAAAAGGATGAGCAGTTCCTTATCATAGTTAGATATTCACATATTTTTACCCAAGTGAAGTGAGTTAGACCTAGTTAAAGCATTAGAGACCAGCACCATTTGAAAGAATCTGGTATCATTCAGTCTTCAAGTTAAAGTAACTTTAGGAGTCACTTGATGAAAGTCACCGATTTTATAGATTATATAACTGAAGCCAAATAAATAGCTCCAAATTTGCATTGTAAGTTAGTGAGAAATGTACTTTTACAAGCACTAGGATTAAACCTGACTTTACATCTGTTATCTAGATAGAATGAATTATATATTTACTAGAAAAAAATGTTATCAAGAGCCTTTATGTCTTTCAGTTTCAGATCATGCTTTTAGTAGCAGATGCTAAAAAGGCAAGTCCTAAATAATGGTCTGGTGCTGTGACTTTAGCATGCGATTGCATACTTGATTGTAGCCAGCTTAATAATTTCAAAGGGAGGTTGAGAAATTGAAACTGTCCCAAAAAGATGACATCCTGGTCTGTTTTCCACAACACAAAAAGTGATCTATTACTTAAAGTTTTTTAAAAAAATGAACAAAATCCCACTTTTGACTAATTTATATTTCTTTGAAGACTCTATATAACAGGAATACTCCAGTCACATTGATCATGTGTCTCATCATGGAGACATAATTGAGCTAGGATTTTATGTAGAACCGAATGAAGAAATGCCTGAAAAAGCCTTTTCTAAAATTTTTAAATGAATAGAAATAATACAGGTTTCATATAGTGCAAGCCTGGGTCTAGATCTTAGCACCAATGCTTGACTGAGTGACCCTGACTGAGTTACTTAAGTACCCTGTTCTTAAGTTGCTTCATCTGTAAAAGAGAAATAATTTCTACCTTGTAGGATAGTTAGGAGGATTAAACAAGATAGTATACCTGCGTCGTACACTGTCTGTTTCAGCCAGCAGGAATTCAATAAATAGTAGCTACTATTTTTATTACTCTTATGTGGAATTTAAAATCCCCTTCTGTTTAGATAGAGAGGATTGTTAAATTGAACTATTTAATTTCAGGTAAGCTATTAGTATTGATTACTTTCTAGAATCCTCTGAAGGTGTAAGTATATGTGTATGGACATTTGCCATGTATATGTGTGTGTGTACATATCTCCCAGTGTTTGTACTTTATATAAAAGTTACATTTGATTATTATTCTGTAGTGTTTGTGTATGGTTGAAATAACTATACACATAGAACTCCATGGAATGATTTCTTATGAAAATAGAGTTCATTATTTTATCCCTAGTTCTGCCACCTTAATATAGGAGAACTTTAAAAAATAATTCCAAGGTTATGAAGATATTTTTCAGTCTGATTACTTCATTGGTGATAAATATTTTAACCAATAACAGTTATATATGAATAATCAGTTTCCTTTTATATATTTATCATGTTGGATCAAGCATTAAATAAAAATTAATATGTTCTATATACTAAATGTTTTATGTGTATTTCATTATTTAATTTTCATGCCACTTTATGTAGATACTATTCCCGTTTTATAGATGGAGACACTAAGGCTTAGGGAGGTGTATAACTTGCCCAGACATGTATACAGCTAGTAATTGGCAGAGTTGAAATTTAAATCCAGAATCCAAGTTCTTAACAGCTCTATGAACAAAAATTTTATATGGAATTGCAGAATCATGAATAGTTGATACTGTTTGGTATGGAGTGTGGAGGTTTGTTTCATAGCTTTGGTATTTTTGCAGTCCATTGATTTAAAATATCGACTCACTTTGTTTCCATTTTATGTAGAGAGCCTTGGGATTTTAAAAGACTACCCTCACTCAGCTTTTACCTTAGAAAAGAAAGTCATCAAAACGGAGCCTGAAGATTCAAGATAGCTGTGATTCTCTCTGTTCTCTGGAAATGGCATCAGATTTAAGGATGATACTCCATCATAGAAATAAGCCTTAATAACCAGTGTTGCCTCATTCAGCTCAAACAGATTTCATAGCCAAAGCAAAAGGACTGGTACGGTAGTCTGCGGAAACTAGGAAGATAAAACAACAGCCACAAAAGAGAAAATCAAGAGTGTTACAATCTATAACAGTAATATTGATTCATTCACATTCCTGTGTTAAGTCATTTTATATGGAAAGGCTTGCAAATCAATATTGTAAGCATTCATTATTTAAGAATGTACAATGTATTTGTGTAATTTATAGAAGTAAACTCTGGATGTTGAGACCTGTTTGGTCCAATAGATGTGGATACAGTTTATTTTACTTGAAATTTTGTTGTCTCTTTGTGTGTTTAACGTGAATATATGTCAGCGTTTAGAATCTTTGCCTGCAGTCGTGAAAAAGAAAGCTTAAGTGATGTAGTTATTGGCAAGATTGTAATGATTGTGGAAAAATAGAAAGCAAATACTCAATTTAAGCCAAGGAAAAGATTGTGAATTTAATATTTGATAAAACTGATTTTGTTTAACAGGAAATGTGTAGCATTCACTCATAAAATATCTGGTTATCAATGCACGTTTACACAATAAGTACTTGAGTGGAGGAAAGTTAAAAAGATGAGCAAGAGTAGAAAATATCTCTTCAACTAGTTGACCTAGATTGTATTAATAGCTACTTAAGATGTATCAAAGATAGGAAGCTATTACTTGGACAAAGAACTTGAAATTTCAGAATGTGTTAAATAGATTAAGACATGGTAAGTTAACCCTACATGTTATAAAGATGGTGACTGTTAACAAAAGCTATAATAGATTAAGTACTGTTTTATATACAGAAAGTCTTCTCTGTGTAGAGAAGTCAGACTAGATGCTTTCACTAGGGAATGTCTTCCCACCCAGCCATCACAAGTGTGGACAATCACTGCTTCCACATTTGTAGGAATACTTCTATAAAAGTTTAGTTGACACCTGTATTCATTATTTATGTTACCATTTCATTTTTCTACATTTTTGAGATTTGTGAATGCAGTTTTTTCTTAAAATTCATTTTAAATTGACAGTACGTTTTTAATTATCCCAATTCATGGACTGTGCGTATATATGGGAGTGTGCTTACATGTTAATAATGTACTTGCATACTTATGAGAATTTCACATTGGAATTCATAATGGTAAAAAAACAAATACATCTGACAATATTTTTTTTTTCTGTTGGTTTAAGAGAAGGTATCTGACAGCTTTACCTACTTCCTATAGATACATCAAACCCAGATATTGCTGAGAAGAGTGTATTGACTTAGAGTATGTGTTTTTTTGTTTTTAGTTCTGCTCTAGATCATAACTGTAAAAAATATTAAGTCATAATCTGTTACACTAAAATTCGTCAGCCAAATGTTAAATGAAGTGTCTGCACTGTAGTCTCAGATCACTGTCACATATATAAATTGCTTCTTCATTTTACTTTGTAGAAGAACTTTACAGTAAGAAACACCAGTAAACAACTTTTATACTGTTAAAAGGCTTTTTTCCCTTCCTAAATGTTTTAATTGTACCATAGTGTTTTGCTCACTGAAGAAGCTTCTTATGGACCTTGCAACTTTGTTGCTAGCTTGAGGTTGATTATTGTGGTTGTATTGTTCACTGTGTGTAGAAATAGTATGAGTGCAACTTAAATAGACTGGTCAGTTTTTAATATTAGCCATAGCACTGGTTAGTATCTCAGTAGTTTCATGAAACGTTTCCTGTATTCTAATCTATTTTGAAACATTTCGTTTGTTTTTTTTTAATTGTGTCTTACAGTCAAGTTTGTAGATTTTAATAAGCCACAATTTTAAAAGATGCAGTAATCTTCTAACTTCCAATATTTATCCATCCATTGTGGACCCACAAATTGCATCTTTAAATTCATAATAAGTTTCCTTACGTATCATCTGTTTCCGGTCTTTCAAGCTTAGTGATAAGGTGGAAGCACAAGAAAAATTTCAGTAGAATACAATTTTTATTTTGTAAACACTAATGTATTAAACTTGCTATACATTAAAGCAAATAATATATTTTTTATTTGAATTGTATATATGAATTGGATGTTATAACTAGTTGATTTTTTTTTCATTTTGTTAGAGGTATTTTCACTGAACAAGGTCAATTGGTTACCTCAGTATTACAGCCAATATAGTCCAAGGGACCATTTCTCCCTGAGTCTCTTACACTTTATTGTGCGATATCCACGTTTCTGTGTCTCTTCAAGCTGTTGGTGAGGTGGGACGAGTGCACTTGCTTCCTGTGGCAATAAAGCTTTTCTGTGCCTCACACATTTATGTTTATAGCATTTTCTACATAGCAGTTTTCTACAGTAAGTAATATTAAGCCTCCCCTATCTGCTTATTTAAGCTAGGTTTCAGCATTAGGGGACAAGAACTTACGTCTTAAGTTGGGACTAAATATTGTCAGCTACCGTCATTTCTAAAACGTCATTTGGTGAGCAGGTTCTCAGTAGACTCTGGTCTGGGAGATAAAGGTCAATTTATATTCTCACTTATGAGACATTTTTAAAACTCCACCATTTCCAACTGTATTAAAAGGAGAAATGTTAGGATTTAACATCTATAATACATTACATATTTGTAAAATATTAATGTGATTTGGCCTCAGTATTATGGGCTAATTAGATGAAATTGAGCTAACCTGTAGTAAATAACCAGGACAAGCCTATCAACAGGTATTAATTGATGAGTTCTATAGATTAATGAAGATCATCAGTGTGCCAAGCACTGTGCTAGGTGCCAGGGAAGAGGTAAAGGCCACAGACGAAATATATGATCCTTGCCCAAAATCTAGTTGGATGGGAACTAATACCACTCACATAAAAATAAAAATTTTAGTGCCTTACATATTGGGATAAGGAGCTGACATTTAGTGCATTCTGTATTACGTAGCCAGCACTTTACAGGTGAGAGAAAGCACATTGAGATTTCAAAAGAGAATCGGCCAGGACTGAAATCAACTTGCAGCGGTGAAATTTGATAAGCCATAGTGGTAGTACATTTCACTTTGAGGCTTTTTTTTTTTTTTTTAACTGCAATTTTATTGTGGAACTGAATGGCAGATCTGTGCCTGGGTAATAATTCTTTTGACAATCCATTGAATCTGTCAAAAGGCAGCAGGGAAAGGTGCTTTTCATCTGCCCCTAATTAGTGAAACCACTTGGGTAAAAGCTTTAGGATTTGGTAATTATGAGACTGCTAGCACCTAGTGTACCTTTACAACTATAGTTGACACTATTTAAGACTTAAAGGCTAAATAAGTATGCAGGGAATTTCCTAACGTATGGTCTACTCACTTGGCTACTCAAATGGTAACTATTATTGACACAATGCCCATTTTGCTTGTGACTTCACTTAATATACCATGTTGAGTCTTCAAAAGAAAACCAAGGTATTAACCAACCTCATGAAGCCAGAAGGTCTGCCTCTTTTAGGAAATGAATTAATTTAGTAAATAGCTGAAGTTAGAATTGAACAAACATTGTATGTTTGCAACAGCTTGAATGACCAAATAAGGTAGTTGCTCTTTTACTAAAAGCCACCGTATGGTCCAGCTGTGCACGGGTGGTGTTTCAGGGAATGTAAGCTTATGTCTGTGGGTGTCCTCATAAATGAAGTTTGTAAGTAGGCCTCCCAAGTTAATAAAAAAATAATAATCCAATGTCCTGACATTTATTTTTATTGTAAATACAATTTAATATCAGAAACCTTACTGTTAACTATGTCCATAGTGATCCTGTAAGATTTTTATTTCACGTAGAAGTGATCGAAAGCAAAATGCTTTTTCTTAACCTTCTGAGTATGCAACAGTTAAACCTTTAAAACATCTTCTTTGGCATCTGTTTCTACTGACTTATGACATTTTTTTATCACCTCAAAGGTGTTTTTCTGTGCAGAAAAACCTAATCAGAAATTTTTTTTTAAGTTCATAATCAGCTTATTAAAGTTAGAATGCAAAAATGTATTGTGCCGAAGGTTAAGCTCAACTTACAAATCTTTACTTTCCAAGTTTAGCAAATCTTAATCACTGTTAAGGGAACTGTGAACTGGTCCTGTTTACAAAGTTGGTTAATTAAGCCTTATTCCTTTATAGTCTTCCCATCTGTTAGGTCACACAATTTCTTAAGTGTTAAAATGATGTCCTGTGGAATTCTAGGTCTCCCAGCTGTGTTTGACTATTTGGTCACAATTTCCAAATCGTTATTCTGACTGCTAAGTGATTTACTTTCAAAGTATTGCTCCAATAATGTTAAAGGTCTAGCATCTACCACTTCATCTCAAAGCAATTTTTAATGAGGTTTTTTTGTTTTGTTTTTTGTTTTGCAATTGGGATAAAACCCTCAAGCAACATCAGAATCACATAAAATAGTAATATTAGTTTTTATTTCAACATCCATATGAAATTCTTAGTTACCATTATTTCTCCATTTTATTCTTTTAAAAATATTTGACAAAAAGCTTAAAGTATACAGTGTGTTGGTTTTTTATACAAGTACATTGTATACTGATTACCACAATCAGGTTAAAACACTTCAGTGGGAAATTGTCTCTCCTAATTTTTGTTGACTTAACATTTAGTGCACTTTAGTCAATTAGTTATTAAATGTCTATATATCTGTCAGTAAAATGTTTAAAAATATTTCCTCTACACAGAGCATTATTCTACATTTATGTAAATTAGAAACCTACCTAAACAGTTTTAAGTTTCAGAAATTTCTATTGAAATTTTTGCTTTATTATACAGTCCTATTTAAGTTTTCCATTCTGATTAAAAGAATCGGCTCACTTCTTAACACTGAGAAGTAGTGATAGTTGAATGTTGCCATCAAAACATAATGTTGCAAAATGTAGATTAAGTACGTCACATTGGTTCAAGGTGGTAGTGCTACGCATGTTAAAATCATGAACCCAACAATTTTTCTCATTTATTAAGAGTGACAAATTTCTTGTGAATTTCCTGTTAGTCCAAACAATTTGGCAATCAGCCTAGCCTAGTTTTGCTGTGGGTGAGCACCGGTGATGGTATAAATTAGAATGTGCTTCATATGTACACATTCTGAAACCTTATGAGTCATCTTTGCATTAAAAGTTTGCACCTCATAAATTTATGTTTAAAGTGCCATGTTCAACACCTACACATAATCCTAAGCAAGCACGGCCATTCTCTTGTAACTGTCACAGACACCCTATATTGGCAGTCACTTAGGCTGCAGTATGTAGGAAGATAAGTAGTGCACACGTAGGTGGAATCTTACTGGTAACTGTCTCAGCAGAGACATTTTATAATTTTCTGAGACTACCTACCATCTTCAACTGTGAACTGTTAAACTAAACATCTGTGGTCTAGCACGCACCATACCCTGCTATTATCCTTTTCAGAAGACAAAGTGATTTTTTTTGGTAGCATGTTCTTACACTGTAGGCTCTCCAGAGTCTCATCGTTTTAGTTATGTTTCCCCCAAATATATGTACTTTCCATCCCCAGATGCCTGACATAATGTAAGCATGTTTTTCATCAGCAGTTAAAATGGACTACGTCATTCATTTTCTTTCTGAATTCGACCAATGTTTCCATCATCAGAAAATGCTCATACATTGACTGTGTGAGTTTCTTTTGCAATTGGCTAACTCTCAAATAGGACCACATCTTTCTGATTTTTATTGTTGAGAAGGCAACAGAAATATTTGTTTAGTAAGATATGGGCGTGACAGATATAGCCACAGCCACAGATATATTCCAATTCTTAGGATAATAAAAGGCATTTCCACTTAAAAAATTAACATTAAAGGGGAAATTAATTAGAGGTTATGTAATTTATTCAAAGAGAAGAACAATTTTAATGTATTTTAATATTTAAAAGTGAGAAGAGAGGATTCCATTCCTCAAGACTTGATGCAGGTATGTGACAGCTGGCTTATAAGTAAAGTCACTTTTTCTGTGATTCCTTATTTAAAGGACAGGATCTAGTTCTGCCTTTCAAAACAAAAGATTTAAAACTTTGGGCCCCTCACTTGTCCATGAGCACCCTAACCTGTCAAATATCCTTTGAACTGAGTGGTCTGCACTATGTGTAAGCATTTTACACAGTAAACACTTTTACAAATATAGATAAGGCTTGAATACACATGTAGAAAGAACTAGGCCATATGTGAGTACTGATCAGCTGGTGATTATTGTCTAGATTGCAGCAGAGGCTTCCCAAAGGAAGTAAACATCAAGCCATTCTGAAGGCAGTTACTGAAGTGGAGAAGTGAAAGGGCATTGCTCAGCTTTGGGATTAGCATGTCTGAAAGGCCCAAGTTGGGAAGCAGAAAAGACACCCAGATACCACTGGCAAATGCAATGGACTAAAGCAGAAAATTCAAATAAAAGTTTAATTAGAGATAAACCATCTAGAAAAGTGTGCCTACTAAATGAAATCCTTTGAAACGCATACAAAGTTCTCATTCAATTTGAGAAGCAATTAGAAGTTGTTTGTTTTTGTTTTTTGAGCTAGGGTCTTGCTCTCTTGCCCAGACTCGAGTGCAGTGGTGCAATCTTGGCTCACTGTAACCTCTGCCTCCTGGGCCTAAGCAGTCCTCTCACCTCAGCCTCCTGAATAGCTGGGAGTACAGATGTGCACTACCATACTCAGCTAATTTTTTTTTTTATGGTTTATTAATTTTTCCAAGATACCCCCAAAGGGCTTAATTCTGGCTGTGTTATGTGGAGCCAGTGACCAGGAAGCTGCTGCAGTTGTTCACCCTTCAGGTCGTCAAACTTGAGCAGTGGCAATAAGGACCAAGGGCAACAAGAGTGAAGGATATGCAATTATTCAATCATTCATTCATTAAGCAAGCATTTGTTAAGCCACCTGCTTAAAAATGCCCAGGCATAGTGTTAGGAGCTGCTCTTGAGGGACACTCACGTTTAATAAAGGAAGAGAGAAACTGTTGATGCTGAAGTGGCAGAACTTGTAACAGATTAATTGTCGAGCTCATGAGAAAAGATCATATTAACCAATTGGAGAAAAAGAATCAGTGGTTGTGACCCTTAAAAAAAGAATAGTAGCATCACTTTCCAAAAGAGAATTTAGGAAAGAGTCTGGGTGCAGTGACTCATGCCTGTAATCCCAGCACTTTGGGAGGCCGAGGTGGGCAGATCACAAGGTCAAGAGTTCAAGACCATCCTGACCAACATGGTGAAACCCCGTCTCTACTAAAAATACAAAAATTAGCTGGGCATGGTGGCGCATGCCTGTAATCCTAACTACTCATAGGCTGAGGTGGGAGAATAGCTTGGACCAGGGAGTTGGAGCTTGCAGTGAGCCAAGATGGCACCACTGCACTCCATCCTGGTGACAGAGTGAGAAGTCTCAAAAAAAAAAAAAAAAAAAAAAAAGAATTCAGGAAAGAAAGGGAGTTTGGTGTTCAATAATACTTTGTGTCAGACAGTTCAGTTCTGGGGTCGTTGTTATATGTGAGCAGAGCTGTCCTACAGGCAGCAAGAAACAAGAGACCAAAGAGAGTGTACAAGATTCAAGCTGGAGTGGAGGAATTTTGAGAATTCAAAATCATTTTCTTAAAGAGCTCCGCCAAGAGCAAAGTTAATTATAGATATACTGATATATCTTGGGTAGCTGGGATTACAGGCACCATGCCTGGCTAATTTTTGTATTTTTAATAGAGACAAGGTTTCACCATGTTGGCCAGGCTGGTCTCAAACTCCTGACCTCAGCTGATCCACCTGCCTCGGCCTCCCAAAGTGCTGGGATTACAGACTTGAGCCACCGTGCCTGGCCTAAAGAAACCTTAAAGAACCCCATGATTAAGGATTGAGGTGTGTTTTGAATGTGTTATTTAGAGGACAAGGAGGAAGAAGGGATTAAATAAACAATTAGCTAGGTTTCTTTCATACCATGGTTTAAGTTAATTTGCATCTCCAAATGTCACTCACAAATTATTTATTAATTGCAAAGGAGACAAGTCAATTTTACAGCTGTGAGCTCTAGACTATTCTCCTTTCTTGCACTAAGTGGAAAATTCTAGAAATAACACCTTTATTTAAGCTTGCAAGACTATCTTTATCATTAGTTGTGGCCTAATTAATCCTTTTCACAAACCAACACATTTGGCACTATTATCCTCTTTTTATGAAAGGAAAAACAGCACCAAGAGATTTAGGAACTCATTGATACCTAGAGAAGAAATCAGTTTGCAGGTGATAAGTATTATTTCTGCTCTGGTTTCTGTCGGTAATGAGAAGGGAAAATCAGATTGTGCATTTAAAAAATATAGGTTTCCTCCAGCTCCTTGATGTGGGCCAATGTGAAGGCCCTAATGATACAGTTGTGCAAAGATTGAGGAAGACCTAGCACAGCAGCATAGATACTGATGTCTTGAGAGAAATTCAAAATTAAATATAAATATTATATTGTACCTGTTTCTTAAATTGAGGGTCTTTTTTTTTAGACAAGGTCTCACTGTTGCCCAGGGTGAAAGGTGCAGTGGTTCAACCGTGGCTCATTGCAACCCCAGCCTCAACAGCTGGAACTGCAGATGCTCATGCCACCACACCTGGCTAATTTTTTGAATGTTTTTTAGAGATGGAGTCTCACTATGTTGCTCAGACTGGTCTTGAACTTCCGGGCTCAAGCAATCCTCCTACCTTGGCCTCCCAAAGTGCTGGGATTACTGTTGTGAGCCATTGTGCCCGGCCATTAGAGGTCTTTTCTTTAAGATGGAGAAAATGTTTTTAAAAACTCAAGAGTGTCCTAAACACAACAAAAAAGTATCTGCATTAACATTTTTTAGGCACATCTAAGGACAAGGTGACCATAAGAACAAATTAAGATATAATTTTTGAGCTTGAAACAGTTGTAATCTAAAACAGGCAGCAGCATTCTGGACAAATGCAAAGAATATAGTAAAGCATTACAAACTGCCCACTCCCCAGACTCATTCTCTGCTTCCACTCCAGGACATGAATGCATACCAGGAAACTGGAGCCATTGGGGGCCACCTGGGAGACTGCCTTCCACAGCGAGGGAGACAATGAGTTCTATGTGGGACTTGGGGAGTTTGAGAGGCCTTCAGTTTATTTTAGTGGAGCTATCTAAGATTTACTTGGAGACAAAAGTCTGGAGATCAGGAAAGCTGGGAATTCAGGTCAAGACTGGGATCTTAGATTTGATAGTCATTGGAGTCTCATAATTGGCAGCTGAAGCCATGGGAGTGAATGAGGGAGCAGAAAAATGAAAGAGAAGATGGGTAAGGATAGGACTCTGGGAAATATTAACTATATGGGGCAGGTGGAACAATAACAAAAACCACCAAGGATACCAAGAAAGAGCAGTCAGAGAAATGGGAGGACACCGAGACAGAAACATCCTAGAGACCAGGCAGGAAGCCACACGATAGAGGGTGCTGGGAATGCCGAACTAGGGAGGAGTCAAGCAGGCTGAGAACAGGCTGTGGAAGTGGATTATTAAAGAGGCTACAGGTAACTTTAGGAACATTAAGAGAGTGCTACCAAGCAGGGTAATTGGGAAAAATAATTGATGCAATAGTTTAATTTACTAAAGTAAAACACAGCATACTGACAGAAGAAAACAGGAAGAATATGAAAATGAGTAGTGGACTCACTATATGGCATCTTTTATTCAAATGTAAGGATTTTCTATTCCTCAATAAACACCACATTCCTCCTTTATTCACAGAAGGTTGGAGAGATTTTTTTGACACATCCAAGCTTACTAGGCACGCCACATTTGCACTGTCTGTACTTAAAAAGGTCAAAGAAGAATCCCATAGAACAACTGATCAGGCAACACCTAAACTTTACAGCAGAGCAAATTAGTGTAAAAGAAAACATTTGTTTTTTATTTTCTTTGTTTTCCACAAATTTCAGTAAAATTAGTATACTGTCAATAAACTGCAGTATTCTGATGACCCTTGACCCATGATACCAGGCCCCCTCATTGATATCTGGCTGTTTATAATAACCTGTGTTTCTTTGGTTTAAAACACTTGGCTTATCTTACCACTGCTTATCTGAAGTTATTATGGCTTCAGAAATACGTAATAAAAACCAAAGCATGAAGTGAATTTTTAGAAGCCAACAGTAACAATTTACCAACGATTTTTTTAAAAAGGACTTGAAGGAGCTTCCGGAAAGATAGCTGAACACATGGAGGTTCCTGGACAATGGCGTGCCCAGAGAGGGATGGAAGCTCTGCTCCTCCTTCTAGCCTTGTCTTATGCTTCTCTTCATCTGTGGTTTCAGATCTTGCCTGTAATCCCAGTGATTCAGGAAGCTGAGGCAAGAGGATGATGTGAGGCCAGGAGTTCAAGGCTGCAGTGAGCTGTGATGGCACCACTGCACTCCAGTCTGGGTGACAGCAAGACCCCATCCCTAAAAATAAAAATACTTTTTTTTAAAAAAAGGACTTGAAGTATGTTTAAGCCTCTAAAATATACTTGTTTTTCTCCTAAGAGCAGCTTTGACTTATGATCGGAATACTTTAATAGCTGTAGTTCAACCTAAACATGCTCTTCCTGATCTCACAGAAATGATGAACTTTGATGATTTTATTTCCATGAAAGTAAACTACATCTGCTTCTAGCTTCTGCCATCAAAGAGAGTGAATATATACACGACGAAGCCTAGAGAAGAGTATGTGCCCAACCACATATTTGGGGAAGAAAAGACCTGCTAAAACTGAAAGAATGTTGGAATTTGAAGTAAAGAGCTATCAAATTTTAAAATTTTAGTAGCCTATGATACGCTATTCTTGAACTAAGGTACAAAGTAATTAACTCATAAGGACTTCTGAGTTAAAGAAATTAGACTAGTTCTTCTCATCCTTCATAGTTTGCTACCTTTAACTTAATAAAAATGGCTTTCAAAATTCACTTAATTCTCTCAAAAATATCTTACAACATGTCCATTTTGCTTGTTTGATTGCAGACAGGGCACCAGAATGCCAATTCTGCCACATTATCATGTGGGCTATGATACACATACAGAAGAATCAAAAAAGCTCATCCTATTGAAAGGGTAGAATATTGAGGTCACCTGCCCCATTTCCCAAAGTGAATCCAGGCCCAACTGTTAAGTGACTTGTCAAAGGTCTCACACAGCCAGCAAGTGACACAGCCAGAGACCCCAGGTCCCTGTATCCCTAGTCCAGGGTTTGTTTTCCTGCAGCACCCTTCTCTTATTGTTTGACAAACAACAATAAAAACACAAACTTTTCACTATTAGAGGTTACAGATAATTTATGAAACAGGAGTTTGAGTCTTGGCTTATCCACTACTTATTTGACTACCATCAAATCATTTTATATCCCCATATCTATAGCCGCATTTTTCTTGTCCAGAGAAGTACACTTTGGAAGTTCAAAGCCATGTGCTACAGATCAAAGAATGTGAGGGAGGGGGACAAAAAAACCTTCATTTTACAACTAGTTTCATCTTCAGGTGATGAGACCTGTAAGCAAGTCACTAGAGCTTTTTGATCTTCAGTTTTTTCATTTGTAAGATGTGAATCATAAAAGACGCCCTCCAAATCCTGAGATTGTGGTGAGATCGTGGCATACACAAGACATAAAGTTGCTGTAAAATTGTCACAGCCTTTTTAAGGGGTGTAGATAGTTTCTTACCTGATTCCATGCATATCTCTAAGAATCCATGAGCTGAATCTTATAAACGTTTAACTTATTGCTAATATTAACTGAGGAAAACAAATTCTTGGAGTCTGCAACCTTTGTCTTGCCATTGAAGAGCATGCTTTGCCTACTCGTTACAATCCCACTTTAAAGAGGCTTTTATTTGAGCACCAAGAGGCACTGCACTGTCATGCAGCGGAATAACCCTGGGTAGTGTTCCAGACATGTGGGTTTCAGTCTTTGGCTCGGCCACTGTATTTATGCGTGACTTATCAAGTCGCATTTTTGCTGTGCCTCAGTTTTCTGTTAAAGGGGGGTTGGGCTTTCACTGGTTGTTAACTCTTGCGTCATGTGCCCTGTTGGTTAGCTGATGAAGCATATTACTCCTTTCCTTATAACAGTGCACTTAAGCCTCAACTTTTGCATAAATTTCAGTGGGTCCACAGCCTCACCCAACACATAATAAAATCTAGGTTAAGAAGCCCTATTTGATCTCTTCTAGCTTTAATTGTCTAGGAAAGCTACAGCCAAACTGTCTATATGTACTTTGGACAAAGATGACATTCCATTTTCAGTTAGTTTTTTTTTCTTCATTAAAGTTCAACTCAACTCCTACAGATGTCAGGAACTTGCTGACAGTACTAAGCACAGGGTCACTCCACAAATAGCTGATATTTGTGAGGGAAAGGATGTGATGGCCTCAATATTATTTAAAATCAGAAGTGCTGAATGTCATCCCATATTTTAAGGACTGATAATTTTTTAGTTCTTATATCTATACCTACAACTAATATATAATGCTACTTTTTCTTCCCCACTCTGTTGCCCAGGCTGGAGTGCAGTGGCATGGTCTCAGCTCCTGGCAACCTCCGCCTCCTAGGCTCAAGTGATTCTCCTGCCTCAGCCTCCCAAGTAGCTGGGATTACAGATGTATGCCACTGTCAATTACCTGGCTAATTTTTGTATTTTTATTAGGGATGGGGTTTCACCATGTTGGCCAAGCTGATCTTGAACTCCTGACCTCAAATGATCCACCTGCCTCGGCCTCCCTAAGTGCTGGGATTACAGGCATGAGACACTGCGCTGGGCCATATACTACTACTTTGTAAAATGAATTCTAAAGTCTCTGTTCATATTAAAAAGGAAAGTCAATACATCCAAATACCCTTTTCTACTCTGAAGAGATACACGGAAAGGGAAGAAATAAACTTAAATTATGTTCCTTTTTTTTCCTTAATGCTACCTGTTTTGAGAATCACACAAATAAGTGACAGTCACATACTCTATCAATTATATGACAGACCCCTATAGTGAGCTACTGGCAAGACTCTGTGATTGACTAGTATAGAGCCCATTCAAATGAACTTAAGCACATGGAAGTTTTTGAGAAGAATATAAGGAAATCTTAAGGAACCCCAGGGCAGGAAGTGCAGCCCAGCCTCAGGAGGAACTGGAGTCCGACAAGCTGGGGAATTCAGAAGCAAAGTTCGTCCTCTCATACCTCTCTAAGAGGCAGAGTGGTCCCTCATTCTCCCTTCCCTTTGCACACCTGCTTTGTCTCTCTAGACCAGCAATGTCTGCTGCAAGATGCTTATGACTGCCCAGCTCAGCCCGACAATGACTTTCTATCCAGATCCCAAACAAGACTGACCAGAGTCTCTAAAGCCCAATTCCAAATTCTCTGCAGGGAGAATATGACTGCTCCCTTTAGGGTAGGAATATGTTTCAGTGAGCTGGGAGAAATTTGGCTGCATCACTGCCTGCTAGTGATTAGTAGGAGCCATGGGAGCAAAATTCCCAAGAAGGAGGCTTGCACTGGTTCCCTAAAAGGAAAGTGTCGGGGCAGAGTGAAAATAATAGAGAAGGAAATTACTTTCCTCCGTAGCATATGGCAGACCTCAAATCAAAGAGAGTCAATGGCATCAGGAGCATTGTGGCAGCCAGCTAAGTACAGACCTCTGATGCTTGCTCCCACGGTCCCAACACACAAAGAGAGGAAGCCTTTACCTGCAGAAGACATCCATAGCCTAGCAACTACCATTTAACATGAGGGGCGGAGAGAGTCTATTTTGGTCATATCTCTTCCCAGATGGATACTAACATTTAAGACTAAGTTGCAACCACATTCTGAAATCTTCATCAGGGAAATGTTAACTAAAGGGGCAATAAATAATATCAACTTTTATAACAAAAGTTATAGGACCATTTAATTATTAGTGTTAATCTCTATAGGATTTTAAAAGATAGTTGGGGAAATGTAGCTTAGCTTTGCAACCATGAAACTGTATTAATTAGCACTGTTTCAGTTGCTAAAGTATAAACTTGAGCTAGCTTAAGAAAAATTATAAATTTATTTTAAGAATAGAATGATGTTTAAGGATATGGGGATAAAGGACAGCTCTACTTAGACTAAAACTGGGAATTTTAAAAGTGTCAGGAACCCAGACAGTCCTCTTTCCACCAGCCTCTGTTTTGTTTGTTTTGTGAGAGGGTCTCACTCTGTCACCCAGGCTGCAGGGTCATGGCGTGTTCTCTGCTCACTGCAGCCTCGACCTCCCTGGCTCAGGGGTTTCTCCCACCTCATCCTCCCAAGTAGCTAGGAATACAGGCACACGCCACCATGCTGGGCTGATTTTTGTATTTTTTTGTAGAGACGGAGTCTCGCCACGTTGCCAAGGCGGGTCTCAAACTCCTGAGCTCAAGCAATCTGCCCACTTTAGCCTTCCAAAGTTCTAGGATTACAGGCATGAGCCACTATTTCCGGCCTTGCTGGCTCCTCTGTTTGTCTTTGTGAGTCAGCTTCACGATCATCTCTGCAAACTGGCTTATACGCTCTCCCTAATTTACAAGGTGGAATATGACTGCCAACAATAGTGAGTTTACTCACATAGCAGAGTAATTTCTTAAAATATTAATGTGTATCTGTGTCTGTGTGTGTCTGTGTTTCTGTTTTGCACTTCCTTTTGCTCACCTAGAGTCATCCACATTGACTTAAGGAGAATTAGAGTGGTTCTAGCAGGTATGCAAAAATAAAGAAACAGTCAATGCTTTTTTGTTGTTGTTGTTGACGGGGTGGGGGTGGGGTGTTACCAAATAGGCTTTTCTTTTCTTTTCTTTTCTTTTTCCTGAAAGGAAGTCTCCCTCTGTCACCCAGGCTAGAGTGCAGTGGTGTGATCTTGCCTCACTGCAACCTCTGGCTACTGGGTTCAAGTGATCCTCCTGCCTCGGCCTCCCGAGTAGCAGGAACTACAGGCATGGGTCACCAGGCCCTGCTAATTTTGTATTTTTAGTAGAGATGGAGTTTCACTATGTTGCCCAGGCTGGTCTCAAACTCCTGACCTCAAGTGATGCACCTACCTTGGCCTCCCAAAGTGCTGGGTTTACAGGCGTGAGCCACTGCACATGGCCAAAACATGCTCTTTTCTAAGAACCTATGAGAAACAATCTTTCTGAAAGCCAAAGATTTTGATTTAAAGAATGAAGTGGGGGCCGGGCGCGGTGGCTCACGCCTGTAATCCCAGCACTTTGGGAGGCCGAGGCGGGTGGATCACGAGGTCAAGAGATCGAGACCATCCTGGTCAACAAGGCGAAACCCCGTCTCTACTAAAAATACAAAAAATTAGCTGGGCACGGTGGCGCGTGCCTGTAATCCCAGCTACTCAGGAGGCTGGGGCAGGAGAATTGTCTGAACCCAGGAGGCGGAGGTTGCAGTGAGCCGAGATCGCGCCATTGCACTCCAGCCTGGGTAACAAGAGCGGAACTCCGTCTCAAAAAAAAAAAAAAAAAAAAAGAATGAAGTGGGTTTTGTTGAAAAAAAGAAAGGATTGTGAATTAGAAGGAAAAAACTTGAAGGAAACAAGGTATACAATTTCTGTCCTAACAATAATACATTGGAAAGAGGCTGCAAGAGGACCCTGACTGTGGCTCTCTCCCCAGGGGGTAGGAGAGGTGAGGTCAGTGGAGCCCTGGGGATAAAGGAACAGTATCCTGGGGAAGCCGTATGGATAGAGGCAGAGTTGGCACCCAGAGACTGTGAGTACCTCACTTCCCAGGGCTGGGAGCCACACGGGGGAGCCTAGCCAGATGTGCAGACGAAGGAGCAGCCATGGAGTCAGGCCACACTGCACCTGCTCCTTTTTGCCAAGGTGCCACAGTTAGCTGGGTTTTGTTGCTCTGTGACCTGTAGAAGTTCTTCCACAAGCAGCAGCCAGCACATCCCCTTGGCCCATCCAGCAAAAAAGGGCTTCCTGGACTCAGGACTTCGTGTATCTCCATCTGTTCAGGCCATTGTGGACAAGCAGCCTTTTGAAGAGAGCAAAACGTTCCTAAACCTTCCCCAACAGGGGGTGGGCCTCATCCCAGAGCAGGGTTAGTGCTGTGGGTAAAGAGTGCCACTGCCCCATGCTTGTGTACCACTGGACGGTGGGGAATCTGACCTTGTCACTGGGTCTAGCTACATCAATTGCCACTGTCTATCTCCAAGTCTAATTCCAAATTCCCTGAGAATGGACTCTGATTGACTTACCCTGGGTAAGGTGTCCAGTCCAGTTCAGCCAACTGTGGAAAGTGGAATAGAGATTCAGCCACTTTGGGCACGGGAAGAGGGAACTTTAAGGAAGATGCTATGAACTGGACAGATACTCCAATGCACAGTTTCTTTTCTTTTCTTGAGAAAGGGTCTCACTCTGTCACCCAGGCTGGAGTTCAGTCGTGCAATCATGGCTCCCTGCTGCCTCAACTTCCCAGGCTCAAGTGATCCTCCCACCTCAGCTTCCTGAGTAGCTGGGACTACAGGCGTGTACCACCACACCCAGCTAATTTTTATATTTTTTGTAGAGAGTGGGTTTTGCCATGTTGCCCAGGCTGGTCTCAAATTCCTGGCCTCAAGCGATCCGCCCACCTTGGCCTCCCAAAGTGCTCGAATTACAGGCATGAGCCACCGTGCCCAGCCTCAATGCAATTGCATATGGAACTCTTTCCACAGTTTTAATTTGTAGTATCAGACACTCATTACACACCTTAGCTTTTAGACTTAGAGTATTTAATCTTTTATAAACTATGATGTAAACTTAGACACAATATTTCTGTGTCCCAGTTTCTTTACTTAAACTATAAAGATACTGGTAAAAGTATCCCTAGGATTTCCTATAACTCTATTTCAGATTCTGTGATTCTCTTTATTTCACCACATCTATAGATGGTGAAGGAGTTAAAAATACACCACTCTCACATGTTGACTATTTTGAACTAAAGACACCTGAAAATCAGCAGGTGCAAGTAGATCATTCCGACTTCTTTTCTGTTTTTGAAAAGCAGGAGATGAAACTCCCATGTGAAAGAAACCCTTCCTATATGAGAAGAAAAGGCAACATTCTTATCATCAAGGGTGAAGAGTTGAGATCAACAGAATTCTGTACAGACCTTGTTAAAATAACTCTTATTTTTTAAGTCTTCCCAGAAATCTAGTTGCTTCTTCACTACTTGCTTTGTCTGATCCTTTGTCCAATTCAGTATATAAGTAACTGACTCTAATTTCTTCTTTGGGTGTTCATTTCATTACAGAGCTTCTGTGCCATATAAAATGTGTATTACATTCATTTGTATGCTTTTCTCCAGTTGATCTGTCTTGTGTGAATTTAATTCTCAGGCACAGACAAAAAGGAACCTTAAAGGGGAGCCTCCCTTCCCTACACAGCTACAGGCTGATCATTCAGAGTTCATGCTGAAAAGTCAAATTCTATTCTAGAATGACCTTTTATACCTGCAAACAAGCCACACACTCCTCACCACACAGCACGGCCCTGCCCACCCGTACTGTCCCCCACCCGCACCCTGACATACCTTCACATACTGGAGGTTGCTTGTCTCCTCTGCTCAGGATTAAAATCTCTGTCTTGCACTTGAGAGGAAAGAGGGTGTTGTGTAGGATGGACAGGCTGTGGTAGAGGGAGGAGAGGCTTGACAGGGCAGAATGGAGTCTTTTCACCAAGTCTAGGCAGGTTTGGGGTCCTCAATGCAGTAAGGGGTTGGGGTCTGGAGCTGGATGAGTTATTCAGAGAACTTTGTGAGGCTTGAGGACAGGCCAAGCTGATTCAGGAGCTCAGGTGACAGGCGTGGTTGGGAGCACCCCCAGGAACAGCAGCCATGGGCACAGGCCCTGCACCCTGGACCAGGACTCTGGAGGTCTTGGAGGCTGGTGGTCCCAGCAAGCCTTCTCTTCCCAGCAGCCTTGTGTGGAGCTGATGAGACCAAGTGGAGCTGAAGTAAAAGGTAGAAGAAAGGCTAGGGTGCATGCCTGGCAGTGCTGCTGTGGTGTGGGGACACATTTAGGACTCATTTTGCCCTACAGAACAAGATCCTGCACTACTCAAACAGGGACTAAATGTGAGTAGATATTTAAAATCCACAAACCTTGTGTCCTGATGTTATGGGCTCAATTGTGTCCCTCTCCAAATTTATGTATTAAAGTCCTAACTCCAAGGACCTCAGAATATGATTATATTTGGAGATAGGGTCTTTAAGGAGGTGATCAATTCAAAATGAGGTTATTAGGATGGGCCCTAATCCAATACAACTGATATCCTTAGAAGATGAGACAATTTGGACACAGATACATACAGAGAGAAGGCAATGTAAAGACACAAGGAGAAGACTGTCTACAAGTCAGGGAAAGAGGCCTGGAACAGACCTTTCCCTCACCCCTTTCTTCAGAAAGAACCAACACTACTGACACCTTGATCTCAGACTTCTTGTCTCTAGAACTGAGAGAAAATAAGTTTCTAAGTCACCCAGTCTGTGGTACTTAGTTTCAGCAGCCATAGCAAACTAATTCACTAGAATACTGTTTTCTCAAGGAACTTTCTTGATCTCTGCATTTTATGAATTTCCTAATATCAGGGACTAAAAGATTCACTGAGTTACAACTGAAGTTTCTTAGAGACAGAGAGAAGACACTGACTGGTTTTACCCATGTAAAGCTACAGAACAGAAGAGAAATCTCCTCCTTCAGCTTAGCTGATGACCAATGGCCTCCCCAGTAGTGGATTGGCCACATTTTCATGTGATTTCCTAACAAAGTTCTCTGAAACAAACCAACTAACTCTTTAATTTTTGAGGATTTCCCACAAAAGAAATTATTTTAAACTCAGGGATGGTTTAAAAGGTAAATAGCCTCCAGTCTATAAGAATTCATATGGACACACCATAACAAATTGAGAATATTGTGCTAGTTAATGAATTTCTTGCAGAATGGGAAAAACGTTAGCTATCCTGCTCCTTTGTGTTCTTGAGAAGAAATACCAAACAAAAATCTCTGAGGAGTATCTTTCAACATACACATGCACGTTGCACACTGCAACTATAAGTTGGGTGTCAGTTATGATATATTAGTCCATTTTCACACTGCTAATAAAGACATACCCAAGACTAGGCAATTTACAAAAGAAATGTTTAATGGACTTACAGTTCCACATGGCTGGGGAGTCCTCACAATCACAGCAGAAGGCAAGGAGGAGCAAGTCATGTCTTACATGGATGGCAGCAAGCAAGGAGAGAGAGCTTGTGCAGGGAAACTCCCATTTTTAAAGCTGTCAGCTCTTGTGAGACTTATTCTCTGTCAGAGAACAGCATGGGAAAGACCTACCCATGATTCAATTATCCCCCACTAAGTCCCTTCCACAACACCTGGGAATTATGGGAGCTACATGATGATATTTGGGTGGTAACACAGAGCCTAACCATATCATGTGAGCTCAGCTGACAGTCTTCTGAAGTCTCAATCAGCTACAATTATGACACTGTGCCATTTACACAAAATAGATCACTTGCTTTAGTCTAAAATTCACACCTGTAATAGAACTCCCAAGAAGTTTCCTACTCCAAAAAAACAAAAACAAAACAAACAAACAAAGAAAAAACTGCAAAAGAAGACTAAGGGAGAGAGGGAAAAAATGTATAGAAAAGTGAAATAATATTTGCCACTTTTTTTTTAGTTTTGACTTTGGGCTATGGGAGTAAAGCACTAAATGAATGCATTTTTTTCCTGTTTCTCCAAAAGTTTCCTTTACAGGCCAAGCATGGTGGCTCATACTTGTAATCCCAGTGCTTTGGGAGGCTGAGGTGGAAACACTGATTAAGTACAAGAGTTCAAGACCAGCCTTGGCAACATGACAAACTCCTGTCTCTAAAAAATAAAAATCAGATTTGTGTCGTGGCAGTTGCCTGTAGTCTCAGTTATTTGGGAGGCTGAGGTGGGAGGATCACTTGAGCCCAGGAGTTGAATGCTGCAGTTAGCCACAATTGAGTTACTGTACTCCAGCCTGGGTGACAGAGCAAAACTCTGTCTAAAAAACAAGTTTCCTATACAAAATATGTTTTATTTCCTGATTATAATATGGAAAAATCAAATAAAGCAGCATTGGATATCTGTTGGGTCAAATAATTACTTATACAACTCTGTAACTGAAAGTTGATTGAAATCAGAACAGATTTCAAAATGTTCTTTGAAAAAAGAACAGTCCTTTTCTAAATGAAGTAAATGACAATCAATTCAGGCAAGCAAAGTTTGGTTGATATTGACATGAGTGATGGAAAAACTGAAATGTGAAGATCTTATGCTACAGTTCAAATAACGAATTCTTTTGAACAAAAAAAGTATACAACTTTTGTTAATAAAAATTCATTTTTCCCTCTTAACATATGAAATCGCATTTAAGTAATATTGGCTTGAATGAATGATATATCTTGGTTGGGCTCTACTTATATAATCTTCCTTATCTAGTTGGAAGAATTTTGTAATTAAGAAAAAGTTTCATTCGTTTTTCCTGCTTAAATGGTCTGATTCAAAAATTTTAAGCTTATCAACTTTCATAAAATGAGCTGTTCCCACCAACATATGCTTAGGGTAAACTTGAAGGAGATGATAGAAACACCAACTACTCTTACTCCTAACTGGTGCCAAGATTTTTGTCTTCACTCAGACTTGAACCCTGAGTCATATTTGAAACTTATCTTTCTCTTCATGTTTAGTCAGATACGAAGACCTGATGATTCTTCATTTGTATTTTCACACACACACACACACACACACGGCCATCTCTGTGGCTCTTCATGTTCCCTGCTTCCGTGGACTGTGAGTCTCCTCATTACTGCCATTACCAGATAGGATCCTTCTGGTCTCTCAGTTGGGGGCAAAGTCCCCTCCAACTCTATCTCTGCCTGACCTATTGGCCCGCCGGTCTCCACTTGGCCAAACAAAGTGGAGCCTCAGTGACTACGGGAACTCTTGTGTTTTTGTTGCTTTTTCCCAAGGGAGGGTCAGATCTCAGGATCTATCCACAAAGCAGTGTGAGAAGTGCTGGCTGTGGCTCTATCCACATTCTTTTGTTTCACCTGAGGAGAGGTCCGTCCTGACCTGGACTTTAAAGGAAAGATGTCTTCTGGAGATCCATCCTTCCATCCTTTCTTCTCTCCATCTCTCTGCACTGCCATTAAAGGTCCTATCCTGTTGCTGGGGAAATTCCTTCCATGCAAGGAAGAGAAGCGCTATCCAGAGAAATGTTTTTTGAGGCTTGAAAGCTTAAGGTCCTCAGGCTTTGACAAATTGTTCTCTGGGTCACTGTTATGTATTCAGTCAGCTCTGGAGGGGAGGGATGGGCTCCAGACCCCTAGATGGGTAAAGAACTACAATCAATTTCCTCACTGGTTACCTAACAAGCACTCACCTTTTTTAAGAGAACACAATCTAAATTCACATCTTAAAAAGCCTATTTCTTCTGTTAGCTTGGCTTTTCTCTTACCCTTTTGAGAAAAATGGAACTCACTGTTTGCTGTGTTAAAAAGCACTTGTTTCCTTTATTTTTTATTTTTATTTCTTTTTAGAGAGACAATCTTGCTCTATTGCCTAGGCTGGAGTGCAGTGTCATGATGATAGCTCACTGCAGCCTCAAACTCCTGGGCTCAAACTATCCTCCTGCCTTGGCCTCCTAACTAGCCAGGACTACAAGTGTGCACTACCAAAAACAGCTACTTATTTTTTTAATTTTTTTCTTTTTTTTTTTTTTTGTAGAGACAATGTCTCTCTATGTTGCCCAGGCTGGTCTTGAACTCCTAGGTTCAAGCGATCCTCCCGCCTTGGCCTCGCAATGTGCTGGGATTATAGGCACAAGCCACTGCACCCAACTGAACTTGTTTCTTTAATATATTACCACACCAGCTATCCAAGGGGGTGGCTCAGGCTTCCATCAGCTTTAAATTTCAAATTTCCCTTTCATAGGATTAGAACAACGAGATGGATATTCTAGTTCATCCCACCTCTCAGTAATGTGCTCAGATAGCAATTACTTAACTCTTCCTTCACAACTTCTATGCAGAAGATACCTTTGTGTATTATGGTACATACACAAAGAAATGAGACAATTGGAATTTCAGAAATATACAAGCTAATGAGCAATGTAAGTATTTCAGCAACTAGTCATGATATACAAAATGAAATAACTACTTTAAGAGGTTGCAAGTGAGGCTAGAGGAGGGTTGATCTTGATTGGAGATAGCTGACTTTGATCAGGAAAGATTTCTTGAATGTGGTGCCATTTAATATCCTTCAGTGTGAGTAGGGATTTGATTGGAGACAATGACACTAGGGGCAGATGAAATTAAATAAGAAAGGCCTAGAGTGTTGGAGAATATGGCATTGTTGGAGAAAGAGTATGGGTAAAGAATCATGTTAGGAATTTAAGAACAAAAATGCATTCCAGTTTTTGAGCAGAGTAATATTCTCACTTAAATTTTGGTTGAGAAATACATCTCTAGTATCAGTGAGAAGACGAGATTGGAAAGGTGTACATATCAAATGCTTCTTGACAGGGCTGGTGAGCTTTGCTTGGACATATCAAATTTCTATGAGGCCCCACCTGCAGCAAGTAGAAATTGAGCCCTACCTTTT
Source organism: Aotus nancymaae (assembly GCF_030222135.1). NCBI lineage: Eukaryota > Metazoa > Chordata > Mammalia > Primates > Aotidae > Aotus > Aotus nancymaae. Next base: position 42,435,847 of record NW_026988419.1, on the reverse strand, counting down.
TTTTTGAGACGGAGTTTCGCTCTTGTTACCCGGGCTGGAGTGCAATGGCGCGATCTCGGCACTGAGCCCTATCTTCCTACCTTTCTTATGCCTTGGAGGGTCTTCTTTGTTGCCTGAGGCCTTGTGTCTCCACATCAGTGCCATTAGCTGGTCTCAACTACTCCCAGCCGTCCACAGAGAGAGGCAAAATCTCTCTTTGTTTTATATTACACTAGAAATACCCTTGGAAGTACATAGGAGAAACATAGGTAGCTGTTTACAGACCAAAAGAAAAAAGTCAGTAAAGCAAATGTATAATGTGCTAATACCACTTTAATATTTAACTTTTCTATTTATGATGGTTATTATGTATGTTTGAAGATCCATAAAATTGATTTTCTACCCACTAGGGAATAAATGGGCTATTTAAAACCATAGGCCCACAAACAAATCCCCTGAGGTGCATGAGAGCACATTTCCCTTTTGATAATCACCCGCAATTAGAGCAGATTCTTTCAGATACATAAATTAAAGCAATAAAATGAGAGCTAAAAATAACATTGCTGTTCACACTAAAGGAATAGAGCTGTAAACCACAAATCCTCACCCAAAATAACTTGGTTCTCTAGTTGCAAGCACTGATAAGAATAGGTTATGGAATCACCAGATGGGAAGAAATTCTAGCCTAGTGCAAATCTTTTCTTCTAAACGAGATTGGATCAAACCTCCTAGAGGGACAAGAATCTGTCTTGTTCTAATAGGATTCACAGATTAGGCTGAAAAGAATTGAGAACACTTGTGGGTGTTCTTTACATGTCACACCTGCACAGTATCCCTGCCTAAAAGGTGAGAATGGGGCAAAGGCTGACAGGTTTCAGGTGCTGTGGTAAGTGCTCAGGGACAGATCTCTTCTCATCCCTGGTTAGGATGCTTAAGGCTAGGTGGAGTACCTGAAACTTCTTTCTGGAGATGCTTCTGAGGTGCTAAGTCTGAAATCAGGATGCCTAACCAAGGGCCTGAGGCTCAGAGTAAGGAAACAAAATAGGGTGAATAGTCAAAAGCAGGGGTTCTGAAGGGCTTGAGTGGATGGGCTGCATCCCTTTAAAAGATTTGGAATGAGGCGAACCATACTTCTACAGACAGTTCTTCCTCAAAACAAGTTTTCTTAACATGAATTGCTTGAAAGACAATTGGCTAATTAGGGAGCATGTTTTGCATAACACAGATATCTTTGATCATAACAATTACAATCAAGAACTAGCACCAAAACAAGAAAAATGAAAAAGCCGTGGCTAGCACAGTCTGGGAATACATCACTGCTTTGCTGTGTGGCTGGCTGCTTGCTCATTTAACTCTGATTTCTTTTTGTGTATCTCTCCCTTATGCCAATTTTGTGTTTTGTCTGTAATGACAATGAAGGTGATAAGAATTGTGTTAGAGCCCCTGCAGATCCTAACCCTATCACCCATAGAAACAATTATGTTTATAATAAAGTTTGATAATGTGAGCTGTCCAGAGAGTACAATTATGGCAGAATAGGCATTTTCATGTAGATTTCTTGGCTTTAAATTTAGTACTACTCATTTCAAAAATACAGAAAATGACAAAAAGTGTGCTTGGAAAGACACACCCTCAAGGAATTTATAATCCAGTTTAGATGAGACCTGCTCATTTCTCTAGCCATTCAATCAACCACGCTTTTCTCAAGAAGCTAAAATTTTTAATCAAGTAATATGTAGGGAGGGCAGTTGTTGTGAGTTTAGTGAACGAACTGAGTGAACCTGAAGTAGAAGACAGGAAACAGTCACCAGTCATATCACATTCAAACATAAGTTATCATGGATAATGTTGTCCCTATATCTCTCTGTTTTGAGGGCCCCTTTATAAAAGAAGGGTGTAAAAATAGGATCTGAGTTACTAAAGGAGGTCACTTTTCATATTCCCTTCTTGGATATTATTACAGCCATTTTTCCCTGAGTGTTTAAAGTTTCATTTTTAATGCCTCTTCTAATTGGCTAATCATGTCTGCCTGGAGCACTGAGTTGAGGAGGATGCCAAAGCCATGACTTGGCTCAGAAAAATCCAGTGCCTGATTGATTAGTACTGTCTAGAATGATTGTGAGAAAGCATGTAGGTGTGGACACTGAGAATTGGCCTTCTTGGGTGTTAAACTTTTTTTTTTTTGAGATGGAGTCTCGCTCTGTCGCCTAGACTGGCACAATCTTGGCTCACTACAACCTCTGCCTCCCAGGTTCAAACAATTCTTCTGCCTCAGCCTCCTGAGTAGCTGGGATTACAGGCGCCTGCCACCACACCCAGCTAATTTTTATATTTTTAGTACAGAAGGTTTTCACCATGTTGGCCAGGCTGGGCTCGAACTCCTGACATCAGGTGATTCACCTGCCTCAGCCTCCCAAAGTGCTGGGATTACAGGTGTGAGCCACCGCGCCCAGTCAATATGTTTGTTTTATAACTAGTGAGGACATTCGTGGAGACCTGTCCAGAAAGGCAGAGGCCAGGAGGAAGCTTGCCTAAAAGGATGGCCAAAGAGAGTCTAGGAGAGTGAACAAAGCTGGTGGCTAGAGTCAGGAAGAACTTGTTTATTCTGTGGTCTCAGAGTTAGCCATGTACTACTGCCCTGCAAAGCAATGGAGAACTAGGATCTCTCTCCACCCAGAGACTAAGAGGCATTTCAAGAGGGGGCTGAAATAGAATATGCTTGAGCTCCACTGTGGAAATTAGGTGAGACTATACAAGCTTTCAGAATAGACCCCCATCATGAGTTCCACACAGCTGTGGGGACATGAGACAAAGCAGCCGAATTTCATTTAAAGCTGTATCTCACATACACTGGCTGCATTTTAGATTCACTTGGGGAGCTTCACAACCCTCTATCTGCGTGGAGGCTATCCCAGACAAATTCAATTATTATCTTTCAGGGGCAAGCCCAGGCATTTTGTTTAAAAATCTTTCCAGGAGATTGTGGGCCACTGGCCTAGAGGAGGAGAGCCAGTATGGTAGTATTCCTAGTTAATACGTAGGCGCAGCAAACTCATTCTGGAAGAGAAGGATCAGAAAGGGATCATGGTGAAAACATTTGAGAAGCCCTCCACCCCCTAATGCTGGCCTCCAAATAGTAGAGTCCACTGACCTCCATCTTGGGCTACATCTGAAAGCTTGGAAGCCTGAAAGGAGGATTTCATTCAAGATCTTTGACACCAAGTCTGAATGAAAGAGAGAGGGTAGGAAGAAAATAGGAGCTGAGGGTAGGGGAGGGAGAAGGGTAAAGGAAACGTGAGGAAACAGCAAGAGCTATGGGAAGGCAAGAGCGCTCTCCGTCTTTAAACGTGTTTGTAAAACGTTGCTTAGGGTCTGGAAGCATGAGAGAATCAGGTGAAGGAGATGGGGATGCTTAATTGGAGAAAAGAAACCACAGGGACAGTCGTTGCCTTCCAATATTTGCATGGACAGCCACAATGACCTAATCTAATAATAATGCCAGCCACATGCCAAATTCTAGAGCAAACAATAGCCAAAACTCTTGCCAGGTGGAAGGCATTAGACTTCTTTAGTGTGACCTTAGAGACGGAATTAGGACTGGGATGTTTAAAGTTCCAAGGGTGCAGAATTCAACTCAGCCACAGGAAGAAATCTCTATGAGAAACAGTTTACAGGGTTGGAAGGTCTTTACAGTCCAACACACTGGGCCTAAGTCCTGGGCCTACCACTATTAACTGTGTGACTAAGAAAGTTACTTGAATTCTCTGAGTTACTACTTCGTAACCAACAAAATTAAGGTAATAATAGAAGGTTTTGAGTCTCACATGAGATTCTGTATATAAAGGCCCTACTACAATGTCCAGGTCTGGTAGTGACAACACAACACTAGCAGGCATTTTTCTCGTTGCTGTGCAATTTGCAACTGGAATCCAAAGCTGAGGCAAAGAAGTGTCAAGGGGCAAAGCATAAAAAAATAAAAATAAATCAATGGGGATCAGGAATCCCTTTCGGGGCTTGTTAAGAAGTGGCTGAACTTTCTCTGCTTCCCTAACCTTCATCTCTACCACCTGTTTCCAGTCTGTATAAACAGATCGAGGGTGAGAGGAGAGAATCCTGGGAAGTTATCTGCTTCTTTGTGGGGCTGCAGAGTGAGAAGGTGCTTTTCCTGCTTTCTCCTCACTCACCGGTTTGATGTCTGCTTTTATGCATACGGCCTGGCCCACCTCTGTCCAATCTGACAAATGGAGAAGAAAATTGGAAGGAGGAGGAGTGAAAGGGTAGAGTGCTGCAGCTCCCATGCCTACCATTTAGCATTTGGTGATGGACATGTGATTTCACAGTGGGTCAAAGGGACGCATGGAAGGCAGCCAGGCTTGAGCCTGTCTCACCCGTATCCCACCCAAGAGAACTGGCTGCCAGGAAAGTGGACCCTGGTGACAACAACAACAAAAACCAGTGGGGTGAATCACCAAGGGTAGGAGCAGATGGTGGAGATTGTGAAGTGGGAGGCATCTGTGGGGCTTCTGGAAAATTCACGTAAGCATCAGTGAGGAAGCCAGTATTTGGATATCTGCCACCAGCTGCCAACCCTGGCCAGAGAGGCTGTCAGCACCACAGGCTGGTAAGAAACACTTGTCTGTCTCTCTTGTTCCCCCCACCCCCACCTCGCCTGGGTCCACACAGAGGGGAGGACCCCACAAAATAGAGGAGGTTGCTTCGGGAGCAGATGTGCTGCTCCACCTGCTGAGTCCCTCTGGTGGGGGCCAGCCAGGGCTGGCAGAGTGGACATTGGTCATTGCATTGAACCCAGATGGAAGTTTTAAATTGGACTTGCGAAAGGAAAATATCTTGGGCCCCCAAAATTGTAAGGATAACTCAAGCTAGAAATTGCTTAGGGTGAATTTGTCTCACATTCTATTTACAATCACCCCTCTGCTCACTGAGATAGATGCATATCTGATTTGCCTCCTTCGGAAAGGCTAATCAGAAATTCAAAAGAATGTAACCATTTGTGTATCACCTATCTGTGACCTGGAAGCTCCCTCCTCACTTCGAAAGGGCAGAATAGAGGCAGTGGTCAGAGAAGGCTCCTTTACTTCAAGTCGTCCCACCTTTCCAGGTGGAACAAATGTACTTACATACATTGATTGATGTCTCCTGTCTCCCTAAAATGTATACAACCAAGCTGTGCCCCAACCACCTTGGGCACATGAGGTCAGGACCCCCTGAGGCTGTGTCACAGGCACATCCTCAACCTTGGCAAAATAAGTTTTATAAATTGAGACCTGTCTCAGATTTTCGGGGTTCGCAGACTATACCGAGTCAGGCTTTTAATCTTTGAAAGTGACCGGAACCCTAGAGACTTACCCAAGATATTGTCAGGGAACACAGTGCAGAGATCATGAACCTGGCAGAATTGAAGGCAAGTCATTGTAGAAAAATAAATTATTTCATGACTGTATTTCCTATGAACAAGGATTGTTAAGTAAACTCGATGTGGTAGCCACGATTTTTATGATCAACAGCATGGCAACAGGCAAGACAGAATGATGGGGCTTTGGGGAAATGCACTGGTGATGAATCATCCTGAAATTATGTGGGTGGGGTTTCCCCTGAAGGACTGTAACTGCTCATTGCCAGCTGTCCTCAGAAGAGGTCAGTCCTGGGGCAGGAAATCAGAATGCTGGGACCGGAGTTGGTCTGACAGGATTTCCCAGGAAGGGTGACTCCCGAGGCCCTGAGACACTTCCTCCTGGAGGAAGAAGGACCCGTGCCTGGCACTGACTTATTCTCTGTTTTCTTTCCGTTGTCCCTGAAGTTTTGTTGTGATCTGAACTGCGTCTCAAATATTTTGACTTCTGATGTCATGAGAGGAATTAAGAGGAAAGGTTCACAACCACACCTGGGGCAAAGCAGAGGAGGGTTGTGACTTTGGCCCTTAGGCCACAGCAGTGGTGGCAGCCACAGGCACCAGCTGAGAATAGCCTTGCCCCAGAGGGACCAGTTTCTGAATACATATGACAGAGCACCGTGAGAGTCTCAAGATTCTTTAGCAGAACAGGGGATGCTGGGAGTAGGGGGCAGAAGATGCTCATTTATGTCAATAAAACTAGTGTGAGTCAAACCACTATGGCTCCAGTTACACTATAATTAGAGTTTACAACAAGGGGACAAGCTCCTTGTCACTATAAGTGCTTAAAGGAGAAATATTTTTCATTTAAGGAGTATTCTAATGGTGATCCTATGACATTTATTTATTAAACATTTAATTATTTTGCAATTACTGTATATCAAGCATTGTGCTAGGTTCCTTACATACAATTTCTATTAATAACCTGGTTTTATAGTTGAGGAAACAGAAGCTTTCAAAGGGAAGTAAGTTGCCTTAGATCTTGCAAATAATCAGCAGTAGAGACCTCCCAAAGGTGAGCACACTAGAATACACCAACCTACTCAAGGAGGATGACCGTTACGGAAAATGACTCACTGATGCAGATGTGTGCAAATTGTCTTGGGAGTATATGACTTAGTGTGACTGGAAAGGGCAGAATAGAGGCAGTGGTCAGAAAAGCCATCTTTTTGTTTTTTCCCCTTGAGAAAGAGTCTTGCTCTGTTGCCCAGGCTGGAGTGCCATGGTGCGCAATCTTGGCTCACTGCAGCCTACCCAGGTTCAAGTGATTCTCATGCCTCAGCCTCCCAAGTAGCTGGGATTACAGGTGTGTGCCATCATGCCCAGATAATTTTTGTGTTTTTAGTACAGATGAGGTTTTAACCATGTTGGCCAGGCGAGTCTTAAACTCCTGGCCTCAAGAGATCCTCCCACTTCTTTGGCCTCTTAAAGTGTTGGGATTACAGGCATGAGCTGCCACCCCGGCCCATATTTTTAAAAGACAAGGCTTTAAAAAATATGTGCTTCCAAGGCTGTGTCTTAAAAATGTGCAGGAGTTAAAAGAAGGAGGAAGTCCCCTTGGGGTGGGTGAGAGGAGGCTGACACTCCAGACAAAGAGGCCAGCCAATGATTCTCACACAGATAGTTCAATAAAAATATTAAGTTGAATGACATCAGGGGCAAAGTCACCTAGTCAAGACATCACATAGCTTTGGGGTGACAGAGTGCAGAGGGCAAGTCCAGGGAGTGCTGGTGAGGCTGCAGATAGCATAGATGGCCATGTGCCAGAGGGAAAAGCAGCAGCTGTGTGGACAGCGGAAATGTCTGGAGTTTGTTTTCTGAGAGTGGATATTGGAATCTAAGATTTCTGAAGTGGAGCACTTCCAGATGAGAAGATCCATGGGGTGATGGCCACCAATGTTGGCTGAAGTGAACAAGTACTAAGGGGTCATTGGAATTAGAGGAATGTTCCAACATTTTGAAGCTATATAGTTTCCTTTCAACCCTAAGAATCTGTAATTCTATTAATTACCTGGCTTTTCTTGAAATGAATGGGTTTGTAAAATGCTTTGGTATCATACAAAAACTGGTTGCCTAATTAAAAGTTGCTATTTTACTCAGCTTTTCACAAATACACTGCTAGGGTGTTACAATCAAAGCCTGTGATTTTTATAATAGCACCAATTAAGCTTTTCAGCTTTGTGATGTGTGGACGGAGTATTTATTTGTGATTCTAATACCCAGAAACCTGGTAGACCAGTTCACTGGTTTGCATGCAACTGATCAAGCTCAGAGATGCATTACTTGTAAGAAACAAAGGTCTACTTAGCTTCGAGGATATAGGTAAGCAGCTTAGTCAGAAGCCTCTGAGAGCCTTAACAGCAGGCACCAAAGACATCTTCAGTATTTGTAGAAATCTTGACACACTTCCACCAGTCCCATATATCCTCTCTTTAGACATCTTCCTGGTGCTTGAGCATGACATTATTATATAAGTGTGTGTTATTATCCATATATATTCATTTTCATCCACAGTTCCTGGCCTCTAACTCCCATGATTCTTCTTACAATGCTGGGCACTTCTGGCCTTAGAATCAGGCTTCAGAAAACAGAACCTCTCTCTCTGACATTCTCCTGCCCTCCTTTCACCTGCTTTTTTCTCTCCCCAAGGCAGGAATCTTTTCCCTCCTTCCTGTCTTGGAGCTGGCCATAAAGAAATTATGTGACCTACTTTGTCTGACTGTGGGTCACAAGATCCCCATTTTAGATGGGGTCTGCCCCATACCCTGGAGGAAGAAATGCTACACAGAGAGGCCAAGAAGAATCTGAACAGACAGGCATTGCTGAGTTTCCCCTCTCAGCCTGTTAGTATTGGATCATACCCCTTTTGTCCAGTTATATTTCCACACGGTTGTCAATCATGCCTATCCAAATGAAGTCTCTATGAAAGGCCCATGGGGACAAACTTCAGGGAGTTTGCTGAGAGCTGAACACATGGAGGTTCCCCAAGGGTGGCATACCCAGGGAGGGCATGAGAGCCCCATACCCCTTCCCCCATGCCTCGCCCTATGCATCCCTTCATTTTTATTATTTGCAGTATCCTTTATAATAAACCAGTAAACATCAGTGTTTCCCTGAGTTCTGTGAGCAGCTCTAGCAAATTAATCAAACCCAAAGAGAAGGTTGTGGGAACCCCAGCTAGAAGTTGGTCATCAGAAGTTTCAGAGGCCCAGACTTGTGACCCATGTCTGAGTAGGGGACAGTCTTGGGGACTGAGCTCTCCACCTGTGAGATCTGACGTAATCTCCAGATAGAGTCAGAATTGAATTGGAGGATAGCGACTGCTGCGGGATTGATTGCTTACTTGGTGTATGGGGAAAAAAGCATCCCACTCATTAGGTCATAGAAGTCTTCTGTGTTGATGGTTGCTGCTGATGGAGAGAATTTTTTTAAAGAAGCAGCTTGAGGTTTTTCCCCCACTCAGGGTGAAGTGCAGATGAATATCAATATAAGAAGACACATCTGAACAGAGTCATGTTAGAGCACATCTGAGCACTGAGGTTCTACCTTTGAACAACTGCCACTGTGGAGGTCATGACCTGTTGCCACATTAACCCTATGATTCAGCCTGTTGTTCTTTTGTTCAACAAGAAATAAAGATCCCACGTTGTCTAAGACACTTGTTAAAAGGGCCACTGCCAAATGTAATCAGTGCAGCTGAACCTTTTGCCTTTTCCCCCAATAAGAAGCTAGCATAGACATACCAAATAGATAATTTGAGTCAAACTGAAAAGGCAAATTTTCATCATCAGCAAAGTCAACGTGACAGACTGGAGATTGACAACTAACTTCAGGACTGTCTGTCAGTTGTTACCTGCTTCTACGCAGCTCCATAACTTCTGGGAAAAAAATTTTTCTGGGTTCTGCAGAATCTCCATAATATTTTTAATCTTCTGGGTAAAACTCAGGAAGACAGTTCTAAGAGATACAATGGCAACCTAGTTTCAGTCTTGGAGCTAGAATGCTGCATGTGTCCTTCATGCACATGTAGGAAAGAGTCTCACAGCCACTCTTTCCCTCCTGCTGCCTGAGGAAGGTTTGCTGCTCTCAACTCTGACATTTGAGAAAATTGTTCCCAGCCTTAGAAAAAAAATATCGGCCTCTAGTTTCAACTTGTGGTGAATTTTTATGGTTGAATTACAAAGGGCTAACAGACTGAGGGGAACATGAGAGGGTTAGGATGGAAATACTGACTGCTTTCTGCCTTTACCAGTGCTGACAATTATCTACTAATCTCGCAGATGCAAAGATGAATCTTGCCTTTTTGAGTTTCTTGTGTGCTTCTCAATGAGAGAGACAGCACAGGTGCTGACTTCACTGGAAATTCCCTGATGAAAAGACCCTTACTACAGTTTTGAAAATTGGGTCTCACGGCTGGGCACAGTGGCTCATGCCTGTAATCCACGCACTTTGGGAGGCTGAGACAGGTGGATCACGAGGTCAGGAGATCGAGATCATTCTGCCCAACATGGTAACACCCTGTCTCTATTAAAAATACAAAAGTTATCCAGGCATGGTGGTGGGTGCCTGTAGTCCCAGCTGCTCAGGAGGCTGAGGCAGGAGAATTGTTTAAACTCAGGAAACAGAGGTTGGAGTGAGCCGAGTTCTTGCCACTGCACTCCAGCCTGGGTGACAATGAGACTCCATCTCAAAACCAACCAATGAACAAAACAAACAAGTAATTGGGTTTCCAGGCTCTGATATCGCTCATTAATCATCAAAGTAATGCATTCCTGACTAATGTAACCTGCTAAAATGTACAAAGAGAAATGAGCCTTCTCCCTTAACTGCATGACCACTCAGGAGGCAGATAGCACCTGCCAGGGCATAGATGCTTCTCCAGTAGTTGTCCAGTGCTTAAGAGGAAAGGCCCAGTCCTGACCAGGGCACAATGGCCTGTACACGTAGCCTAATATTCCCAAGTGTCTTCTGCCTTTAGACAACATTTCTTGGAAACTTGGAATAAAAAGCCTCCATTATTTTGCTCTTTCAGGAAATGATTCACGGTACTTCCAAAATCAACAGAATCTCTCTCATACAGCAGAATACTTGAATTCCCAAAGCAGGAATTGCTCTTTACAGACCTTCATAATCTCCTTGTTCATTAAGTTTATGTCTGTTAGTCTCTCATTTGCTAGTGATTCTGGCACTTCAGCTACAACTAGAACAACATAACATTTTTTTAATTTCTTAAATTAAAAAAAAATAGAATTTTTGGTTTCCCTGAAGCACACCTGGGACCCTGGGTCTGTTTTCTAGGAGAGGGATTTGACAGTGACTCAGAGATGTTTGTAGGGGAGTGAAAAGAATGCTGGAGATTAGACTCCAGAACTCAGCCCTGGATCTGCTGCTTACTGGTAGAGAGTCCCTGTGTTCATTCTATAATCCCTAAATCTAAATTTTCTCAATTATAAGAATTCTAGGCCAGGTGCAGTGACTCATGCCTATAATCTCAGCACTTTGGGCGGCCAAAGCAGGAGGGTCATGTGAGGCCAGGAATTTGAGGACCAGCCTGGACAACATAGCAAGACTCCATCTCTAGAAAAAAATTTTAGAAACTTAGCTGGGTATGATGGTGCATGTTTGTAGTCTTAGTTATGTGGGAAGCTGAGGCAGGAGGATGTCTTGAATGCAGGAGCTTGAGGCTTCAGTGAGCGATCATTGTGCCACTTCAGCCTGGGTGACAGAGCGAGATCATGTCTCTAAAAATGAATTCAATTTAAATTTTTAAAAAAGAATTTTAATACAGACTGTTGGAGTTTACATGTGATCAGAAGACCTAATTTTTTTAAAGAGACGTGAAAACCAAGCTGTCAAACAAAATACCATTCTATGCACAATTACTTGCAAACAGGATAGGACGCTACCTTTACTTGGCAGTGGGGCAGATTCCTTTGGGCTTGGTAAAGCATTTCAAGGTAGAATTCCTCTAAGTGGCTAGTGGGGTTGGAAAAAGGATTTCATCAGATGTTTGTGATGAGTGAGTGGTGCTCTCCATAGGGCCTTTTAGAGAAAATTCAGGGTTGTTCTCAGGGCCCTTAGGTGCCAAGATACTTCAGAAATTTTCTGTCCTATATAAGCTATATACACATTGCTCGTATTTAGATACTGTGGAATTTGAATTTTTTAATTAGAATTCCAACATCTTCAGTGTGGTTAGATCTCATTAGCAAAGAAGCAATGGAGCTATTGATACAAGCAGCAACACTCAGTTCATCATGCCCTCTGAGGAGAGAGCTGGGGTATGACGACCACAGTACCGAAATGCTCAATGACTCAGTTTTCTGAAAGGTTGCTAAATTCCTTCTTCCTTCCCCAAGAAATGCTCAAGGAATTGCTCTTCTTAGTTTCAGAGATCTATAAATATCTGGTCAATGTGAGGGTAGGAAGGCCTAATCCACGGCCTCAATTTAGGACATCTTTGAAGAGCCATTTAGCTCCAGAGCTGTCTGTGCAATTGGCTGAGGCCTTTGTTGCAACTGCTTTTTGGTTCAGTTGAATCATTTTCCCTTGGCCCTGTCGTGTTGCCCTTTCTTCTACATAGGTACTGTTCCTACAAGCACGCCCATGCTAAGAGTTAGCACGGCAGCCTAGGACTGCCATTCTTTGAAACAGAAGCTTACAAGTTTGGCCCTTGGCTGGCATCTAGGAACTTGGATTTCAGTAGGGTTCATACCATTCCCAGAATTGATGAAAGCAGCTCATCATGCCTAAACTGTTTGTTAAAACAATGTGGTTTATACCGAACACCTGCTTTTCTTATAGGAGCCTGGAGTTTTGTTACATGCTAGGCTAAGAATACCTACAGGACCAGTCCTGAATAAAAACCCTGGGCACGGAGTCTCAGCTGAGCTTCCCTGGTAGACACCATTTCTTACATGTTGCCACACATGTCCTGTGTGACTCCATTGGGAAAGAACTCTTGGAAGCTTGTGCTTGATTTCCTCCGGACTTCATCTCATGCACCTTTTTCCTTTGCTGTTATTCTCAAAATCCTTTTGCTATAATAAATCACAGCTGTGAGTACAACTATATGCCGAGTCCTCTGAGTCCTCCTACAGAATCGTCAAACTCCTCAACAAACTTCCTGCATGCAAATCTCCATCATCTCAGAAAACCTGACCTAAGTTACTCCCCTCCTTACCTCTTATCCAACACTTTGTCTTTCTAACAACTCAATTTTAATTAATAGTACCACCATTCTTCCAGTCCCCCATCCAATTGAGAAGTCCTTCCAAATGTGTTTCTATGATGTCTTCTGAATGTATGTTCTCCATTCTCACCATTTCATTATCATAATTTAGGCTATTGTATTTGCCATCTGGACAATTGCGTCAGTGCCCCAATTGTTCTTCTCCTAGTTACACTGATACACAATGCTGCCAAATTACTCTTTCTAGTGTAAACCTTGGAAAAAGTGAGTTCCTAGCTTTAAAAGCAAAATAAACCCAAAAACTTCGGGTTTTTTTCCATTGCTTTCTAAAAATGTTAAAGTTAGCAAGGCATTCAAGGCCTCTATGAAATGGCCTCAGCCACTCTGCCAGTCTTTCCCCTTCTACCTATTAAACTTTACCTTTCAGTCACATGGAACCTCATGCTAGTCACCAAACAAGCCCTGTATTTTTGCCTCCTTTTTCCTTTATTTATGCTATTTCTTTCTTTTCAAAATGTCCCTTATCCACCTTCTCTTATCAAGAGTTTATCAGTGCTTTCCATGCCACACTTCTTTTGAGAAATCTGTTCTCTAAAACCTTCCCAATCCATCTCCTTAGGAAGAATTAGTCTTGTCCTCCACTCTTCTACAGTAAAAATAGGTTACTGTGTCTCCTATACCCTTTGAATGTGTGTCTCTGAAAATAATAACAAAGTTTCCCCTCCTTTCTCCTTTCAGCTGGATTGATAGATTTGGCTAAACAAGAGCTAGAGGAAATTCTTAGGCAAGAGGTTTTCTTCCTGTGGAATAGAGAATCAGCTGTAGTTTATAAGCTGTGTATTCTGGATCAGTGGTCTTCAAATATTCTAGGTTATGTTCCCCCCCAAAAAAATTGAACATGAGTTTCTGACTTTGTATGTACTTATTTATATATTATACACATGTACATTATACTGGCATTTTAGGTACATTATGGAACACATACACACATGGTAATTTTCAAAGGATGAGATAAATAGATATAGAAAATTCTAATAGTTTCATCACAAACCTCAGTGAATCCCTTAGACTGAGGTGTGTGCACTCTTTCGTGGAAAACTCTGCTTCTAACTTTGAAGATTCTGTATCCAGTTTTCCCCCTTTGTGACCTTCCTGTCTCAAAAAAAAAAAAAAAAAAAAAAAAAAAAAAGACTTCTCAGTTGTACTATGAGCAAAACTAGGAAATATTAAATTCTTTATGGCCAGAGTGCAAAAAAAAAAAGGTCATCCTTTTCAAGGGAAAGGTGAATTTCACAAACGGAGCAAGGTCCTCGTGGTTCAACTGCCCTATTCATAGCCAGAGATTGTCCAAAAGGAAACTGAGTCTTATTTTTATTAAAGAAGTTGGGATATTGAGACAGTCCCTAAAGACTTTGATTGCTGTTGTTGTTGCTGTTGTTGGAGTGGTTGTGTGTTTAAATCACACTCTGATATGCTCCATGATTAGGAAGACTTTTCAAAGTCTGGGCTGGGCTGTAGGAATGTTGAGGCAAAATATTTCTTCCCTAGTAATGACAGATCCAGCTTGATAATGCAGAACTTTAAGTGGCATTGACCTTCAAAAATGTGAAGCTCGCCGGGCGCGGTGGCTCACGCCTGTAATCCCAGCACTTTGGGAGGCCAAGGCGGGTGGATCATGAGGTCAAGAGATCGAGACCATCCTGGTCAACATGGTGAAACCCCGTCTCTACTAAAAATACAAAAAATTAGCTGGGCATGGTGGCACGTGCCTGTAATCCCAGCTACTCAGGAGGCTGAGGCAGGAGAATTGCCTGAACCCAGGAGGTGGAGGTTACAGTGAGCCGAGATCACGCCATTGCACTCCAGCCTGGGTAACAAGAGCGAAACTCGGTTTCAAAAAAAAAAATGTGAAGCTCTCAGCTCAGCTCACTTCTGCTATCACAACAGACTTTTGAGCAAATCAAGCAGAAAAACAAGGGTACAAGAAATATATAAAGGAGGTTGGTATAAAAATAACTGTAGAAAGATTTTTGGGAAATATGGTCAAATGCTTATTAGTGTCAAGCACAAACTTGAAAATATGACACAGGATGAGGCACAGAAAGAAAGCATATTGCAAAAGAACATGTGTACAGCTTTGGATTTAATGAGATCTTTGAGTTGAAGTATTAAGGAAAGACAGCCCAGAAAGAGAGAAAATTGCTGTTGTACAATAATTTGTTGGGTATTACTCTGGAACCCTTCCCCCACTGACTTTCATGTAATTATATTTATGATTAATTTCTACTTCTACAGCACAGCTTATCAAACAAGTATTACTGGAATCTACTACATTGAAAGTCATTAAAAACAGATAGATACCATAGACCTCAAAAGGCAAGCTGGGCAATTACCATTTTACACATCCCATGCAAATGGAGGTTAAGATGGGCTGCAATTTATGTTTTGGCTCTGAGTAGCATGTTTCAAACCCACCCCATAGCCCAGTGTTAAGAATGGACAGTTTGAAGTTTAAAGTAAAATACACCCTTTTCAAGGGGAAATTTCACTTATTTCAATAAAAGTCAAAACAAATGGGAGAGAAAGGGCACAAAATTGCTTTGTTCTCTCCAGTGGTGCTGGTATTATCTACACCTACCTGGGTTCTCCAGGCATAAATGTTTGCCTCGCATACCGCTCCATTTTCATATGGCTCCTGGGGAGGTAAAGACAGAGAAGAAGCAGAGAAAGGCTGTCAAATTCTTAACAATCACTCTAGTTGATTATGTAGCAGATGCAATCTATGAGGATTCAAGGAAGGCTGCTGGTTTGCAGTGTTTTTATACAGCAAAATTTGGTGCACATAAACAAATGTACATCAAGTTGTATAGGTAATTAATTTAGGTGTATTTGCCTTTTCTGGCACTATTTGAGGAATTTAATATAAATTGTAGAATATTTTTTCCAATAGTAGACTTTCCTGGAAATGGTTCAGATATCTTGGAATGCAATTAGTCAGTTAATACAGAAAGAGTGTCTAAAAAAGAAGCTATTTTTATATCTCTTTAGAGTAAATGTATAGTGAGCATTTTTATCTTTTTTTTTTCTGTTGATCTTAGGTCAAATATGGGATGCAGAAAGCACCTCTCTTATTCAATAGTCAGTGAGGTAAAAAAAAAAAAGGGGCACACCAGGATTTATGAGTTTTTCTCTAGTTCAAGGGAAATAGTAATATTTAATATTTGTAATTTAGGCTAGGTGTCTGGATAAATGGATTAAGTATGCTGTTCAGATATAATGATTTTCCAATGGGATGCAAAGCTGCTAATAATACCAAGTAAGGAAATACTTAAGGGAAGTATAGATGATAACTAAAAGATGAAATTGCAACTAAAAGAGATCAACAATAAAGGAACATTTTTTTCTGACACTAAGGTAAATTTTGAAGCAGGAGTCCTCATTCAGTCAATCAGGACTTGCCAATGGCTTTTAAAGGCCCACTCAGTAGATCTGTAAGCCATTTGCTGCTACTGTGCTTTTTTTTTTCCATCCACTCCATCTTCAATGCCCTCTCTTTATAATTGACTGGGTGTCTTCTCAGGAAAGAGAGAACCACTTGGAAGTGGCCCCTCATCACATGCTCCCTGATGTGATTTGGGTCTGTGTTCCTGCCCAAATCTTATGTCAAATTGTAATCCCCAGTGTTGGAAGTGGGGCCTGGTGGGAGGTGACTGGATCATGGGGCCAAATTCCCCCTTTTGTGCTATTCTTCTGATAGTGAGTGAGTTATTGCAAGATTTGGTTGTTTAAAAGTATGTAGCACATCCCCCCTCTCTCTCTTCCTCCTGCTCTGGCCATGTGAAGACATATGTACTTCCTGTTTGCCTTCTGCCATGATTGTAAGTTTCCTGAGGCCTCACCAGCTGTGCTTCCTGTACATCCTGAGGAACTGTGAGCCAATGAAACCTCTTTTCTTTATAAACTAGCCAGTCTCAGGTATTTCTTTTTAGCAGTGCAAGAATGGATGGATACACTACCCATGGACCTCAACTGGTTGAACACATTTCCTTTCCTAGGGAATGTTAGGATATTTGGGAAGAGAAAAATAATTCCTCCTCACATAAGTCAATATACTATTCTGTATTGAGTCAGGAAACCTGAAACCATGGTAGGTATTTCAAACACAAGGGATTTAATACAGGGAATTGTTTACAAAGATGTAGGAAGAGCTGAAAGAGCAAAAGGAAGAAAGGGTAACATACACAGAAAGCTCTTGATACTCCTAGGCTGGCATGCATGAGCCTGTACTTGGTGCTAGGAAGTTATGGATGCTGCCACTTCAGGGACTAGAACTGTCAAAATTGTCCTTCCATGGCTCATGCTGTAATCAAGAAAGAGACTGTGCTGCTGTCTGGGCTGCCAGAGTCTGCAGTTACACTGGCCCCTCTGCTGCTACAGTAGCTCTGGTTGAATTTAGAAATAGAAAGTTTTTCCGACTCTCTGATCTTTCCCAATGCCTGCCTGCCACTGACAGATTTGACAGATATGAACATGAAGCCACTGTCAAGGAGTCTAAGAAAGGGAATCTGCAGACTTCTAGTCCTAATATAGAGAAAATTATAAATGGTTAAGTATAAAGCCGAGAAACAACAGATATGTAATCAACAGTCAGACAACTTGTTCTAAAGCATAGCTTCCTAAACTTGTTTTTAGGTCATAGCATGTATTTTAATTGGGATAAGCTGGGAGGAATATGGGGCTTGGAAAAACCATGTGTCTTAGTCTATTTGTGCTGCTATAACAAAATAACAGAGACTGGGTAATTTATAAAGAACAGAAATTTATTTCTCACAATTTTGGAGATCAATGTGTCAGCAGGGTCAGTCTCTGGCAAGGGCCTTATCTATGCTTCCAAGGGGGCATCTTCTTGCTGCATCCTTCAGAGATGAGGAACACTATGTTCTCACATGGTAGAAGGAACCGAAGGGTAAGAGGGTGCTCCTTTCGACCTCAAGCCCTCTTCAAAAAGTGCTAATCCCATTAATGAGGATGGACCCCTCATGACTTAATCCCATCCTGAAGGCCCCACTTTTTAATACTGTTGCATCAAGGATTAAGTTTCAACATGAAATTTGGAGGGGATACCATCATTTAAACTACAGCACCATTGACTACATTTTGTTTATAATTATGATGAATATAATACAGAATATAAGGGAAGACATTTGATACTAAATTTGTCTAAAATTTCTAAATAAAATATTTTGAAATTTTAATAATAAATTTCAGCTTGCTTCCATAGACCTAAGTTTTTATATTGTGATTTGTGCTTGAAATGGTTATGTGTCATTCTTATCAATGTTCTTCAATGAAGAGCTCTTCAAATTCTTGATAGTCACTATTGATGAGGGATGGTTTACAAGTGGTGATAGAAAAAGTAAAAAATAACACTTTAAAAATTTACTGCCATTTAAATTGTATTTAAAGATGAACAGCCCTTCTTTTCTTCTTTGACATATTTACATTTCTTGTGATTAATATGAATGGTTTTTTAAATTCCATGAAAATTTTCAAGTCCAGTTAATGTGTTTGTATCATATACACATTGTTAGCATAGTTACCCTGCAACTAGCTTAGGTGTTCCTAAAAGGACCCATTGGCTGCAAATAGATGGAAGGATTGAATAAATGTGAAAGTAGAGGTTAAGGGCTAATGCTGGGTCAGAAGTTACAGCAGTCAGCAGTCCTCGCTCAGACTCACCAATCCTATTCTCTCTACTCTTTGGGCACCCAGAGCACAAACTTCCCCAGCAGACACAGACTTCCTCTTCATGTTGAGTCCCTGTTGGCAGGCTCTAAGTGGGCTGCTGATGGAGGTGCCAGGTAGTAAAGCACCTTCTTGACTGCAATCCTTGCAACATGGCAGCATAGGGATAAAGGACCTTGCTCCGCTTGCCATCCGCAAGTATCTTGGGGGACACTATCACACCTCATTCCACTAAGGCATCCATGTCTCACAATATAATAACCTCCATTTGTGGCACACTGATTGAAGAGCTCTACCCTCAAAGCCAGCAAGAACTATATAATTTTCCCACATGTGAGTTTCAAAAGTTTATTTGAGTCTAGTTCTGCTTAAAACTCCTTCCACAGGCCAGGCACACTGGCCCATGCCTGTAATCCTAGCACTTTGGGAGGCTGGGGCAGGAGAATCACCTGAGACCAGGAGTTCAAAACCAACCTGAGCAACATAGCAAGATCCTATTTCTACAAAAAAAGAAAAAAAAGCCAGGTGAGGTGGTGTGTGCCTGTAGTCCTAGCTACTCAGGAGGCTGAGGCAGGAGGATCACTTGGGCCCAGGAGTTTGAGGCTGTAGTTCAAGGCAAAATAATAATAAGCAGCAGCAGCAGCAGCAGCAAACAAGAAACAAACAAAAAATTCTCCCCAAAACCTCCTTACACTGATTTGTAAAAGCCTATATTCATTCTCATCATACAGAGATGTGCCTTGACAGAAATTCTGAACAGATTTCTATATCCCTCTAGCAGAACTTTGTATTGCAACTTTGAGTAAAAATGCTGAAAAACTATCCTTTGATCAGTGTGGTCGGCAGCTCTAAGGTGGCTCCCAGTGATTTTCATCTCCTGGTATCTGTGCTCCTGAGTGTGGGTTGATCCCAGTGGTTTGGTTCTAATGAATAGAATATGGCACACAGTGATGGGAAGTCATAGCCAAGATTAGACAACAAAAGGACTCTAGCTTCCATCTTGCTTACCCTCTCTTGGTCTCTCGCTGGCTCACTGACTGAACCCAGTTGTCATGTTATGAACTACCCTATGGAGAGGCCTTCATGGTAAGACACTGACAGAGGTTTCCAGCCAACAGACAGAGAAGAATTGCAGTCTTTAGGCCAAGAGCTTGGGAGGAACTGAATCCTATCAACAATCACATGAGAGGGGTTTGGAGATCTTCTCCAGTGGAACCTGAAATGACTGCAGTCCAGTTGACACCTTGATTACAACCTTATAGGAAACCCTAGTCAAAGAATCTTAGCAAAGTTGTATACCCAGATTCCTGACACAGAAGTTGTGAGATAAAGCTTGCTGTTTTAAGTTGCCAAATTTTAGGCTAATTTATTATTCAACAATAGAAAATGAATATACTCAATTTTCTTCAAGGGGCAGAGCTAAATTCATAAAGCATTTGATAGCCATTTACAGTATAGCAGGAGCTCATTAACTGCACAAATTTTGAGATCACTTGAAGAATGACAAGTTTGAAAGTCAGGAGAGCAACCAGTAGTGACTATCATAATGTACTCTTCTATTTTATTTATAGATTTAGAACCACATTTGACAATTCATAAATATATATGCTTTGCAATAGATTTGGTGACAAATAATCAAACAAATGCAGTCTTAGGAAAAATACTGACACTTCCTGTTGGTTTGCTGCAAAAAAGATAACTGGGTTTTGTCTTAGAATGCTCCCTTATTCAAACAGAACTAACAATTTTTAAATAAAATTCAAGGCATTTAGGCCAGGTGCAATAGCTCACACATGTAATCACAACACTTTGGGAGACTGAGGTGGGTGGATCACCTGAGCTCAGGAGTTCGAGGACACCCTGGCCAACGTGGTGAAACCCCATCTGTCCTAAAAAAAAAATACAAAAATTTAGCCAGGCATGGTAGTGCACACCTGTAATCTCAGCTACTTAGGAAGCTGAGACAGGAGAATCACTTGAACCCAGGAGGTGGGGAGGTTGCAGTGAGTCAAGATCATGCCACTGCACTCCAGACTGGGTGATAGAGCGAGACTCCATTTCAAAAAAAAAAAAAAAAAATTCAAGGCATTTGCTTACTCAAAACAAAAGTAATATTTACCATTCAAACACTGGAAAATGTGGAACATCCGCAGAAAGAAAATTAAAATTTCCTATTATCCTACCTCTTAAAGACAATCACTATCAACATTTTGGTGTATAGCTGGTAGGTACAATTTTGCTCTTTATCCTTCCTCCTGTTCCTGAAATATGGGCAAACTGGATGGCTAGAGCTTTGGGAATCATCTCAAGCTATAAAAATGAGGGTCTCATTGTAAGGGTGGTGTGAAAGCTGGGCGAAAATTAGAATGGCTGTGGGTCTCAGGCAACATGTTAAATCCCCCCGCCTGAACTACCTTCCTACATACTCTTATGTGTCAGAAAAACTCCTACTTTGTTTAAGTCTTTGTTTCAGGTTTCTATTATTTGCAGTCAAACATAATTCCTAACTGACACAATGTCTAAGATAACAATATGGTGATTCTTTATTCATGAGATAGCTGTTCTGATGAGATTGTGTCAGGTTCACATTGATAGCCATTGCCACCATTCTTATACCAAACAATGAACAAACACATGCTGTGTAACTGATACCTTGTTGGGTTCTATTTTGGGCACACAAGATAAATCAGGTGCAGATCACACCTTTAAAGGTCTTATATACTACCTGTTAAAGCGAGGTTTTGGACTAACTGGGAAGAATGGCAATCTCAAGAAACATTAATAGAGAAGAAAGAAATCATTCTCTGGGGAACAGCTCAAACATGATTCAAGGAGCAGTGGAAAAAAGACCTGAAAAAAGTCTAACCTTAAAAATGAATTAAGCATATTTAGAAATGTCAAATGGTATTTTCCTGCCTAAATTAGACACCAAATTATATTTTCATTTGGATCATTGTTTGTGTTGTAAATGTTATCTGTGTCATTTGCCCGTATATTGGGGGTAATTTCTAATAGTAATAGATTAAGTGGAAACTTGCAGAATAGACTGAATAATCTTTAAAAATTCCCCAAAATAACCATAATGTATAGTCTATGGTCTGTTTATCATCCAGGTTTGGAATACATCATTGATCATTGTCAGTTGGGGACCTTATGAAGTTGTTATGTATTGGAGCCATATTGAACAAGAAAGATGTATCTTTAAATACTAGGATCACACTTAGTTTAGCTTACACTTGAGCTTTGCCCACACTACAACAACTTGTGAAAACAGAGACACTCTGAAGCATAGCTCAAATCGTTTCTTACATCACGGTCACTCCAGCACCTAAGCATATGGAGAAGAGTGGAGAGAGGAATTGTTCTCACTGTGCAAATTGTTCTCTCTCTCTCTCTTTTCCTCTCTCATGTGTAGCTAAATTTAATGTGCATATGATATAACTCATCTGTATTTATATAAGTCCTAATCCTCTATCTGAAACCACTTCTGAAAAACAATACTTTTTTTAATCAGAGAAAAGACATACAAATTTATTTAACATGTATACATGGGGAGAATCACAAAGTGATTACCTCAGAAAGCCAACAATTTTTATTGTATACCTATATGATCAAAGTCTTCTTTAAAGGTATTACATACCACCAAAGGCCAATGGTAACTTGGTAATTTGCATGATGGACTGATGAGTTAAGGGTATTCTTTTTTTGTGGTATTTTTTGTGAAAGGAAGAGGAGTGAAGGCTCTCCTTATTGCCAGTGGATCTACTCATCCTTGAAATCGACTATTGGTTTAGGTTCATTGCTGGGTTAATTCAGCTGTGATAATGTAACCCAGCCACTGTGTGAGCCAGATTGCCCAGGTGTATTCTGACATCTTGAGTAAACTGAAGAGGTGCAGAAAGGTATTTAAGCATAAAAAGGCTATTTAGGTGGGGCAAGAAATAATTCCTGATGCATGAGGCCATAAGGAAAGATGACCCAGTTTCAAATCAAATTTGGGGATAGAGCCATACAATGTTAGAACTCAAAGGCATCACTGAGAGTGAGCATCTAGTGCAGAGGTGAGAAAACCTTAAGTGCCAATTAAAGGAATATAAATGTGTTAACAGGGTTGAGTTTCACCCATTACAACTAGAAAATAATTGCTTAGGTCTCACGGAGAAATGTAGTCTTAGGACTTAACATTACCCAATTCATTGAATTGAAAAACATCAATATGACAGGTGACTTGACTTTTTAGCCACTAAAATATTAATACAGTTATGCATTGCTTAACAATGGGAATGCATTCTCAGAAATGCATCTTTAGGCAATTTTGTTGTGCAAGCATGAGAGTGCACTTACACAAACCTAGATGAAATAGTCTATTACACACCGTCTGGTATGGGCTAGTGCTCCTACCCTATAAAACTGTACAGCATATTACTGTAGTGAATACTGTAGGCAATTGTAACACAATGATAAATATTTGTGTATCTAAACATATATAAACATAGAAAAGGTACAGTGAAAAATACAGTATAAACACTGAATAGGGCAGCTCCATCATAATCTTATGAGACCACCATCGTATACGTGATCTGTCATTGACTGAAATGTCATGCAGGGCATGACTGTGTATGGGTATGTTTATAAAGCAGATTACAAAAGTCAGCATTATAATTTTTTATTCTGAAGTTACACTTTAAACTATATTGCAGTCAGGTGATGGATCCTGGGCTGGGGCTAATTATCACTGGTCATCATTATTTTACAGGTGGGAAAACTGGCAATGAGGAAAGGGTGGAAATTTACCCAGAGTTACAGTGCTGATCTGTCTCTAGGCCTGCAATCCAAGTTTCCTGACTCTCAGTTCAGGCCATCCCTGAACTCGTTAAGGACATTCAGGATGGGAGTCAGGGTAGAGTGGTTTGGGACTTCAGTGAATACTATTTGCATATAAAATGTTCCATATTGGACAAATGTTTTTATTTAATTGTTATAGCAACTACTGTTAATTCCCTTTTTTGTGAATTAAGTTAAAATAAATAAAGTGGGTTTGGTTTGTTAGATTTTGATTTTCATAGTAAGTTATTTTTTAAATAACTATTAGTACTGGATATTTTTGAAGACATATCATCTAATACTGTACTATCAAAATAATGTCATGTGTGTTATTAGGAAACTGAAGCAGAAAATATGTATAATTAGGTGCAGGCATTAAATGAATACTAAATATCAATTTCAATGCCTGCAAACAGGGAGACAAGAATTACTGCAAAAGCAAATTTGTGGGCTGGTCCCATACAGATAATGACACATGAAAAAACACAGAAGGAGGACAGTGAACACTGAGTGTTAGATGACATATCTAGCAATGGACTTATTATAAAATGGACCAGTCCATTTAACATATATAAATGGAAAAAAACTATTAATACATATAATGCAAATTAAAAGAAGAGATTATAAAAACAGATTAAAAACAAAACAAAAACATGACCTAACTATATGCTATCTATGATATACTCAATTGAAATATGATATAAGTCAGTTAAAGCCAAAAGGATAGAAAAACTATGCCATAAAAACATAAATCAAAATAGAACTGGAATGGCTATATTAATACCAAAATAGACTTCAGTGCAAAGAAAATGAATAGGCTGAAGAAGGACATGTCATAACGATAATTGTGTCAATTCACCAAGAAGTCATAACGTTTCTAAATCTGTATGAACCTAACAATTGAGAGTCAAAGTATAGTTATGCACTGCATAACAATGTCTCTGTCAATAATCAACCCCATATAAAACAGTGGTCCCACAAGATTATAATATCATATTTTAATGTACCTTTTCTATGTTTAGATTTGTTTAGATACACAAACACCTTTGTGTTACAATTGCCTACAGTATTCAATATAGTAACATACTGTGCATGTTTGTAGCCTAGAAGCAATAGGCTATACCATATAGCCTAGTTATGTGGTAGGCTATACCATCTAGGTTTGTGTAAGCACACTCTATGATGTTCATATAATGACAAAATTGCCTTAAGGACACAGTTCTCAGAACATATTCCTGTTGTTAAGTAGTGCATGACTGTACATGAAGCAAACGCTAACAGAACTGAAAGGAGAAATGGCCAAATTCACAATTATAGTGGGAGATGTTAACACATCACTTTCAGTAATCTATAGGACTAACAGAAAATCAGCAAGTATATATAGCAGGATTGGGAAGTATTTTTCTGTAAAGGATCAGATAGTGAACACATTAGCTTCTCAGGCACATATATTTTGTCACAAATTCTCCATTTTTTACAACTTTTTCTTAGCTCAAGGACAGTACAAAAACAGGCCATAAGCCAGATTTCACTAAGCTTTAGTTTGATGACTCTGAATATAGAAGAATTGAACCACATCATCAACCCACTGGATCAAATTAACATTTATAGAACAACAGCCCATGCCAAAACAGAAGAGCACACATTCTTTTTAAGGGCATATAAAAGAACACCAAGACAGACCATATCCTACATCACAAAACAAACCTCAACAAATTTAAAATAATTGAAATCATACAAAGTTTGTCTTCTGACTATAATAGTATGTAATCATTAATAGGAAAATATCCAAACACTTAGAAATTAAACAACACAGTTCTTCTTTTTTTCTTTTTTTTTAATATATTTTTGAGACAGAGTCTCACTCTGTGGCACAGGCTGGTGTGCAGTGGTGTGATCTTGTTCACTGCAACCACCACCTCCCGGGTTCAAGCGATTCTCCTGCCTCAGTCTCCTGAGTAGCTAAAACTACAGGCACGTGCCACCACACCCGGCTAATTTTTTGCATTTTTAGTAGAGACGGGGTTTCGTTATATTAGCCAGGATGGTCTCAATCTCCTGACCTAGTGATCTGCCCGCCTCAGCCTCCCAAAGTGCTAGCATTACAGGTGTGAGCCACCATACCCAGCCCTAAACAACACACTTCTAAATAACCCAAGGATCAACAAGGCAGTTACAAGAAAAATGAGAAAATATTTCAAACTGATCAGAAATGAAAACATAACATACCAAAAATTTGTGGGATACAACTAAAACAGTGATTAGAGGGAAATTTATAGCATTAAATGTTTATTTTAAAATGAAACAAAGTCTCAAATCAGTAACCAAAGGTTCTACTTTAAGAAACTTAAAAGGAAGAGTAAAATAATCCAATGCAAGGCTAAAGAAGGAAATAGTAAAAATAACAGCAGAAATCAATGAAATATAGTAGAAAATAGAATTCAATGAAACTAAAAGCTAGTTCTTTGGAAAAGTCAATAAAATTAATAAACTTCAAGTCAGGTTGACAAAAAGAAAAAGAGAGAAATTATAAAAATTACTAATATCAGGAATAAAGAAGGAAACATCACTAGAGACCCCATAGACATTAAAAGCATAATAAGGAAATGCTATGAACAACTCTATACACATAAATTTGACAACTGTGAGAAAAGGAATCAATTCCTCAAAAATCCCAAGCTATCAAAACTCACCCAAGATGAAATAGACAATATGAATTGTCCTATAACTATTAAAGCAATTAAATGTGTAGTTTAAAATTTTTTTGAAAATACGTATCTCCAGGTTGAAGTGGTTTCACTGACAGATTCAACCATACATTTAAAGAAATGAGAACAATTCTATACAATTTCTTCCAGAGCATAGACAAGGAGAGAACACCTTCCAACTCATTTTACTAGCTCATCATTACCCTGAGAGCAAGCCATTAGATCAATATGCCTCATAAACATAGATGCAAAATCTCTGAACAAAATATTGGGAAATTTAATTAAACAATACATAAAAAGATTAATGCATCACAACCAAGTGCAAAGTACCCTAAATGCAAGGCTGGCTCAGTATTTGAAAATCTATCAATGTAATCCACCATTATAACAGTCCAAAGAAGTTCACATGATCATGTGATCATATCAATTTAAGCAGATAAAGCATTTGAATAAATTTAACATCCATTCCTGATAAAAATTCTCAGACAACTAGGAATAGCGGGAAACTTTCTCAACCTAATAAAGGACATCTACAAAACTATCTAACATCATGCTGAATGATGAAAGATGAATGCTTACCTGTTAAGATCAGCAATAGGTGAGAATACTTCTCTTCCAACATTCTTCTATATTCCTTTATTGAGCATCTTAGGAAATAAATCAAGTACAATAAGGAAACAAACAAATAAATGGCATATAGAGTGGACAAGAAGAAATGAAACTGTTCCTGTTCACATGTAACATGATTGTCTATGTAAAAACTTCCGAGGAATCTACAGAAAAAGTTTTTAAAGCTAATAAATTGATCAAGGTTGCAGAATACAAGGTCAATACACAAAAACCAATCACACTTCTATATGCCAGTAGTGGACAATTGACAACCATAATTTAAGAAAATAAATCACCCAAAAGAGCTCCAAAATGAAATAGATCTAAATCTAACAAAACCTGCATGGGATCTGTATGCTGGAAACATGAAAACTCAAGGGTAAGAAAATAACCCAATTAAAATTATTTATCAAAGAGGATATATGGATGGCAACTAATTAGGTAAAAAGATCTTCACATCATTAGCCATTAGGGGAATGCAAATTCAAACCATGATGAGATACCACTATACACTTAGGAGAATGGCAAAAATATAAAAGACAGGCATTATCTACTGCTAGTGAAAATGTAGAGAAATTGGAATTCTCATAGATTGCTGCTGGGAATGCAAAATGGTAGTCACGATGGAAGACAGTTTGGCAGTTTCTTACATAGCTAAACATAAACTTACCATACAATCCAGCAATCGTGCTCTTAGGTATTTTACTTAAATGAGTTGAAAATATATGACCTCACAAAAACTTGCACACAGATGTTTATAGCAGCTTAATTCATTATTGCAAAAAACTAGCAGCAAACAGGATGTCTTTCAATGGATGAGTGGATAAACAAACTGGTTATTCATAAAATGGAACATTTAAAATTGTACATAATTAGTTAGAGATGCTGTGCTTTTTTCCATTTTACTTCTAGTAGGAAGTGTTTTATAATTGAAATAAATTTTCAACCAGTGACTTAATTAATTCAGTCTTTTCATGAAAAATCTCTTTCTCATCTATGTTTCTCTATGTATGTCTCTATCAGTATCAGCTTCAAATGAAAGGAAACACAGAATAACAATGGTTTAAACAGGATAGAGATATATTTCCCTTTCATGTAAATACAGTCCAAAAGTCAGCAGTCTAGGCCCAGTGTGGTAACTCCGTGGTCCCCACATTGTTTATATCTTGTCACTCTGCCATCCTCAATTTGTTACTTGAATTAATGATCCAAGGTGGCTGCTCAAACCACGTATTTGTTATCTATTGAAGTGGAACAAAAACAGCTACTTAAGATAGCATCCATTTATTATCTCACAGTTTCTGTAGGTCAGGAGTCCTGGAATGATTTAGCTGAACGTCTTTGCCTAAAAGTCTCACATAGGGCTATAATCAAAGAATCTTCCAGTGCTACATTCTCATCTGAAGCCTCAATTAGGAAGGGATCTATTTTCAAGAGCAACCATTTTCTAAAGACATCCCTCATTTATCATGAAAGGTAGAATGTATTTGCAACTGAGTGGTCTTTCAGCATGCTCCAGGCCAGTAGAATACAGGGGTCCAACGGCCTCATCATTTTGTACTATTTTTGTCTCTTTCATTCCAAACTGGCAGTGTCTTAGCAGATATAAATCTCTTGAAAACTTTGTAGACTTTTTGTGAATCTCTGGAGTTCACACCATTAGACAAAAGCCACACTTGCAAAATTCCTTCTCTACTTTGTTCTCCTGCAGAGACTGCTGAGGGACAAATTCTTAAATTTCTTTGAGGCCCTAGTGTTTGATCAAAAGGATCCATGAGACCCACTCTTAATCCTTTAAAAGGGCCGATTATGTGACTGAATAGCATTCCAGAGAGGCACTTTTTATCTTTGAAGATCTTAACAAAAGAGTTTGCAATTATACTCTGGCTTCATCTTTAGATTTTTTTTCTCTTGGCAGTGTCCTGGATTTAAATTTTGCTCAAAATCATTTCTTAATTTTATCATCTTTTGCTGTCTGAAGAGGCTGCGAGTTTTCAAAATTGTTAACTTTTTTCCTCTCAATTTATCTTTTTTCTTTCAAATCTTACTACAAGCAGCAAGACAGAACTAGGTTGCACCTTCAACACATTGTTTGGAAATCTCCTTCGCTAGATTATCAAGTTCATTAAGCATATTCTCTGCTTTTCACATAACTGCAGAAGATAGTGTTGCTAAGATTTCTGCCACTGCATGATGAAGATCTCCATTCCTCCAGGGTTCCTCACTTCCTTTTGAGTCTTTACCAACAGCATCCTCAAAGTCCAGATTTCTACTAACAGTCTATTCAGGGAAATCTAGGTTTTTCTGTAACATTTCTTCTCAAAATCCTTCTAGCTTCCACCCACTGCTTGGTTCTAAAATCACTTCTACATTTTTAGGCATTTGTTACGGCAGCACTCCATCTCAGTACACGGTTCAGAGAAGAAGAAATACTACACACACAGACACACACACACAGACACAGACACACACACACACACACACACACACACGGTGGGGAGGGGGTGAGGGATGATTGTCCTTAATTGCAAGAGCTAGTTAAATAGTATCTATGAGTCTCCTGTCTTCACATCTGATGTTGGAGCTTGAAGTCCACAAGGCAGGAAGAATCAGGGAAGGATGATGAAGATCAAGAAACAAGTAAGAACTTACATGCATGAAGCTGAAGCCTGCTATGATTTGAATGTTTGTTCTCTCCACAACTCATGGTGAAATTTGGTGGCCATTGTGACAATATCATGAGGTGGAGCTTTTAAGAGATGTTTAGATCATAAAGGCTCGACTCTCATTAATAGACTAATGCTGTTATTGCAGGAGTTGGTTCATTATCAGAGGAGTGGGTTTGCCTCCCTGCTTTGCTCTTCTGCCATGGGAGGAGGCAGCCACAAGGTATTCACAAGATGCTAGCCCCTTCATCTTGGACTTTCCAGCCTCCATAATTATGAGCCAATAACTTTTTGTTCATTATAAATTATTCAGTCTGTAGCATTCTATTACAGCAGCAAAAAAATGAACCAAGAGCCCCATGAGAACAGACTGAAACATGTGCCAGTTATTATTGCCTCTAACCATGGTAGCATGAGTATCTTGCAGAAGCCAAGTCTCACTGTTACAGCCAAACACAATACACATGACCCAGGAGTCAGAAGCTGAAGGAAAATCCAGGGGAAGATGGAGCAGTTGCTGCTTCACAGCATTGAGGTGAGTCAGCAGATCAGTGACAAGGTATGAAAGCTACAAAATGGCTGAAGCCCTCTAGGTCTCCTACAAGAATCTCCCTGTAGGCTTCTCTCAATGGAAACAAACAGGAAGGGAATTCTAGAAAAGGTGGCTCAGCCTGGCTAAATGGACATGTAACCAAGTCACCACACACCATCATATTTGTGGTCCAGCCAGTGGAAAAGAAGAAGGAAATGAAGATCTCACCCTCTTCTAATTAAGGACACTTCATCAAAGGGATACCTTACTCTTCTACTTTAACCCCACTGGCTGAAACCTAGTGAGTTGACTACACTTAGCTACAAAGGAGGTAGAAAATATAGCCTTCATTCATGGGCCAGGAATTGCCTTCCTAGGGAAGGAAGAAGGATGGCTACTGGGAGATGACTTGTTTCTGCCACAGTATAGTGGCTCTGCTCACAATGTCTTTTCCTCCTTCTCTGCTTGGCAAACTCTAGTTCACCCCTATAGATCCAACTCAATTATTGCAAAGCCTTCACTCTTTGTTTTCCCACTGGGTTTTTACAAATCCCTGTACCTTGGCATTTTCTTGTTTATTCATTTACCAAGTTTTAAGACCCTCCGTATGTCCAGCATTGCTCTGGGAACTAGGGATTTAGCAGTGACATAAGCAAAGTCCTTTCCTGTACAAAGCTTATTGCTTCATAGTTATTTACAATCCTTTGTGTTCTAAGGCCATCCCAAATTCAGACAAAAGAAGGACAAGATTGTTAGGTAATTTCAAGCAATTTTATTCCTGACTAAATATGTAAATCTGTTATCTAAAATTATGATTAAATAACTGAGTAAGTCTTCAAAAGTACATCATATTCCTTCCCACTGATCACAACAGTAATATTTGTGATTTATAAAGCATGTCTATTTTAGGGAATCGTGGACCTTGAAAAGATTCTGGAGGTTATCTGATAAAACTACCCCAGTTTACATGAGAAGTCTGAGTCTTGGATAACTGAGATTACATGCCCAGAATTTTGTGCCACGTTAGTGACAGGGTGAGAAATAGAACCCTGAATATTAATTCTTACACAGGTGCCCTCAATATTTTGTATTTTTGTAAAATAAAACAGAGTTTTAAAAAATTTAGTTGCATTTATAAAATTAGTCTTTCCAAAAATTATAGCTTCAAAATTCAGATGTAAGAAAACTTGTTATAAGAATAGGGGTATGTTGGCGCATATGTGTGTGTGATAGTTTTAAGGACAGTTTCTAGTTCCAATGTGTGAAAAATATAAATCATTTGATCATAAACATATTAAAGAGTGCTAATATAGATGTAAAATGTTACAAGTCACATTTTAAGAATGATGGATGAAACCTTACATCAAGGTCTATGTACCCTTTTCTAAAATTTCATGGATTCTATTAGAGTTCTGCTTTATGTTAATTTGATATCTGTAATAGTACTCTCTCTCTTGAAAACTGAAAAATCAGAGCTTTAACTGAAAATTGACATTAAGTAAACCATTTGAGCAGCAGTTTTGAGCAGCCTCTGAATTCTAACACACATCCTTGCTCTTTGAACCCTTGCTCCCACACACCAACAGATGCTGTCTTAAACACACCCCCCCACATTCACACCTCCATGCTCAGCCTCTCACACCCCCTCACAGAGCTCTGACACATTTGTTCTACCTCTTTCATCTTGGAGAGACAGCGTGAAGGATAAATGAAAGTCAGGAGCACAGATGCATAATGTATAAATGTGTGTACTGTACAAAACCTATGGGAAAAAGCCTCTTGTGAAATAAATAGTATTAATTTATTTCATAAAAATCTAGTTTCAGTAGGATCAATGAAAATATAGCCACTTCTTCCAGGCCAGATTCATGAGATTAGAAGTAAAGACTGTGATGCAGCATAATCCATTTTTAATCACAATGTTTCTGAGCAAATACAGTAAATCAATGATTTCTTTTAAAAGGATATAAGACAGTGCTGTTAAATTAGCTCTAATAGTCCTACAAAGAAGAAATAACAGTTTAATTTCTTTGATGTCTCAGGAAGACTAAATTTAACTCACTAAGAGTTTCGCCTTGGAGCTTAAAGTCTTTCTGATTCTGCACTATATTTAGATTTAGGAGGATACAATTAGATCAAAAGTTATATTTTTAATGTACATGAATATGAAGAATCATCAATGCTACTGCTAAAAATATACCAGCCAGGAACTGTGGGAAATCCAAAATTACTGAGTAAGATAGGTGTTATAAAGTCTCTCTGAAGCAGCAGTCATTGAGTATGTATTACTGTTGCCGACAAAGCATCTCATATTTTATATGGTAAATCAAGAATCTTGGAGGTTCTGAAAAGTGATAAACTTATAAAAAACAGAGTAGCCATCTATGAATCAGAAAGTGGATCCTCACCAGAAACACCAAATTTGCCAGCACCTTGATCTTGGACTTTCCATTCTCTAGAATTATGAGAAACAAATATCTGTTGTTTATAAGCCACCCAGTCTATGATATTTTGTTATAGCAGTCCAATCAGACTAAGACAGTGTATGAACACATAGGTGTTTAATAAATGTCAATTATCTTCCCATTTCTCTTCCAGTCAAATTTTTCTTCCTTTCTTTCATTTTTTGTCTGTTTTTTTTTTTTTTAAATGAAGTCTTGCTCTATTGCCAGGCTGGAGTGCAGTGGTGTGATCTCGGCTCACTGCGACCTCCACCTCCCAGGTTCAAGTAACTCTTTTGCCTCAGCCTCCTGAGTAGCTGGGATTACAGGCATCCACCACCATGCCAGCTAATTTTTGTATTTTTAGTAGAGACGGGGTTTCATCATGTTGACCAGGATGGTCTCAATCTTTTGACCTCATGATCTGCCCGCCTTGGCCTCCCAAAGTGCTAGGATTACCAGCATGAGCCACCCCACCTGGCCCCAGTCAAATTTTTTTTCTTAGGTTGGGAGTTCTTCAGAATAGGAAATATATCTATGCCTAATTGTTTTTTAATATCTAAAATTTAGAAAGTATCTGAACAATATTTAACACACAGTAGGAATTTAATGCATGATGAACAAACAGGTGTTAGATACATACCAGTTAGGTTATAGGTAAGCTGTTGTAACAAAGAGATTCCAAAATATAATAATGGCTTAAACAAGGTAAGCCTTTCTTTCTCTTTCATGAAGCACTCTGGAGCTTCTCGGCAGCGATGTTAGGAAGGCACTGTGCTTCTGTAGGTCACAAAACTTCCTTTGGTCTTTTTATTCCAGCTTCTTCTTGTTTTCCTCATGGGTATGATTGAAGCTTGCTGACCACCATCACAACTGCATTCCAGCCCAAAGGAAGCAGGAAGATATACAGGGCAAGCAGCTTCCTCTTAAGAATGTGATGCAGATGTTACACACTCTCTTCTATTCACATCCCATTGGGGAGAACTTGGTCAACTGGCTACAAAAAGCTGCAAGGAATGCCTCTGACAAAGTAGTCACATGCCGGATAAACTCCACTAACAAAAAGAAAGATTAGGAGACTGGAAAGGTGCACCAAAAAAAGAAAGATTAGGAGACAGGAGGTAGGGGATCAATTAGCGGTCTCTGTCACATGCAGTCATGTGAAGGTCAGAGACATTGGAACCATGGAGAAAACTTTGTCTCATTTTCTCTGCATCATTGTCAGTAAGAAACCATCATAGAAGTGACCCTGAATTATAGTTTCAGAGTGTTGCATGTAAATGAGGCTCTCCATGTTAAGGCTAAAGACAGAAGAAGATTAATGAGACTGGATGACCAGTGGATTGACTCAGAGTGATCTTACATGCATTCTAGAAAGCACCTATTTTCTTAATCTCAGTCCACTTAATTTTATTATGTCAGAAGCATGAACTTACATTTTATTTATTTGATTTCATTCTCAATGTTACTTCTCCAGGAATGATTCACCCTCATTCAATCATTTCTTCATACAAAAGTGTTAAAGAATATAGGAAGCTTTATTTGAGCTAAGAATTATATTTTCAACCAAAGACATATAAAAGGATCTTAATTGATAAATATACTTACAATCTGTTCTATGTTGAAGGGAATTGTCCCAATTCAGATATGACACATTTAAGGCAGTTAGATTCCCAGAAAATCTGGGGCAGTTCAGTTTTAGATATCTGACATTGTCACTAATTCTTAAACATTTATGAACATGCGTCACCAATATATGTATATTTATTTATCTCTCTTTATATGCACTAACATATATAAGCTATTATATATATTATAAAATATATTCTATTACATATTTTGTAATATATATAAAACATACACTAAAACTAAAATTTTAAAATGTGTCTATTATCAAACATACACCAAAACTGAAATTTTAAAAGGATAAACCAAAGTAATTACAAACAGAAGTTCTAATATTTACCACCCACATGCTTTTGGGGCTCATGCATACAAATATGAAAACCACTGTACGGAGGAGATCCAAGATGGCTGCTTAGGAGGACCTCGGGAATGCAGCTCCGAGAGAAAGCACAGAGGGTGAGTGGACGCCGTATTTCCAGACTGATTTTTACTGCCCACAGACCAGGAGATTCACACGCAGAGAAGCCACACGGGTCGCCAGCGCCGCTGGCGCCGCTGACTTGAACGGCGCAGCCGCTGGGCCGGCACCCTGAGGCAACGGCTCACTGTACAAAGTGAGAGAGTCTGAGTTCCCTATAAGCCAGCAAGGGGAGCTGAAACGGGGAGCCAGGCCAGCGCCACGAATCTCAGAGCCGCGGCTTTAGCCAACGCAGCGGCTCCGGAGGCAGATCAGATGAGACGGTGTCCCCTCTTACCCAGCAAGAAGACCTGAAACACAACTGAAACCGGGACGGTCCAGCTCTGTGGAGGAGGGGCGTTCTCCATATGCACCCTGCTGTTCCCAGGGCAATCTAACAAGGCAATCCGCCACTACAGAGACTCCGTCACTACAGGGGCGGGCCAACATCGCGGAAGCAGTTCTAACTACACCCAGAAGTTCACACGGAAGCTGGGTGGAGCCCACAGCAGCTTAGCGAAGCCTCTGCAGCCTGAGCGTGACTAGGCTGCCACCTTGTGGGCAGGGAAAACAGCAACCGCACAGGGGAACATCATAAAACCGTAAATCCCTGGGACAGAACACCTGGGGGGAAGAGCAGGGGGTTTATGAGTTCTGCCACAGCAGACTTAAAATTACCAAAATCAGAAAGACAACAACTACAAAGTCAACAGGTGGATAAATCCACAAAGATGGGAAGAAACCAGCGCAAAAAGGATGAAAACACCCAAAACCAGAACACTTCTCCTCCTACAAGGGATCACAACTCCTCACCAGCAAGGGAACAAGACTGGATGGAGAATGAGTGTGAGGAAATGACAGAATCAGCTTTCAGAAAGTGGATAATAAGAAACTTCCGTGAGCTAAAAGAACATGTTCTAACCCAATGCAAAGAAACTAAGAACCTTGAAAAAAGACTTGACGAAATGCTAACAAGAATGGACAACTTAGAGAGGAATATGAGCGAATTGATGGAGCTGAAAAACACAACACGAGAACTTCGTGAAGCATGCACAAGTTTCAACAGCCGAATTGACCAAGCAGAAGAAAGGATATCAGAGGTCGAAGATCAACTCAATGAAATAAAACGAGAAGGCAAGATTAGAGAAAACAGGGTAAAAAGGAATGAACAAAGTCAACAAGAAATATGGGACTATGTGAAAAGACCTAATCTACGTTTGATAGGTGTACCTGAATGTGATGAAGAGAATGCATCCAAGCTGGAAAATACTCTTCAGGATATTATCCAGGAAAACTTCCCCAACATATCAAGGCAGGCCAAGATTCAAGTCCAGGAAATACAGAGAACATCACAAAGATACTCCTCTAGAAGAGCAACCCCAAGACACATAATCATCAGATTCACCAGGGTTGAAATGAAGGAGAAAATACTAAGGGCAGCCAGAGAAAAAGGTCAGGTTACCCACAAAGGGAAGCCCATCAGACTCACTGCAGATCTCTCAGCAGAAACCCTACAAGCCAGAAGAGAGTGGGGGCCGATATTCAACATCCTTAAGGAAAAGAACTTTCAACCCAGAATTTCGTATCCAGCCAAACTAAGCTTCATAAGTGAAGGAAAAATAAAATCCTTTGTGAACAAGCAAGAACTCAGAGAGTTCATCACCACCAGACCAGCTCTACAAGAGCTCCTGAAGGAGGCACTACACATAGAAAAGAACAACCAGTACCAGCCACTCCAAAAACGCACGAAATGGTAAAGAGCAGCAACACAATGAAGAATCTGCATCAACCACAGGCAAAACAGCCACCTAGCACCAAAATGACAGGATCGAATTCACACATAACAATATTAACCCTAAATGTAAACGGACTAAATGCCCCAATCAAAAGACACAGACTGGCAAATTGGATAAAAAGCCAAAACCCATCAGTGTGCTGTATCCAGGAAACCCATCTCGCATGCAAGGATACACAAAGGCTCAAAATAAAGGGATGGAGGAAGATTTACCAAGCAAATGGAGAGCAAAAAAAAGCAGGAGTTGCAATTCTCATCTCTGATAAAATAGACTTTAAAGCAACAAAGATCAAAAGAGACAAAGAAGGACATTACATAATGGTAAAAGGATCAATGCAGCAAGAAGAGCTAACGATCCTAAATATATATGCACCTAATACAGGAGCACCCAGATACATAAGGCAAGTTCTTAAAGACTTACAAAGAGACATAGACTCCCACACAATAATAGTGGGAGACTTCAACACACCATTTTCAATATTAGACAGATCAACGAGACAGAAAATTAACAAGGATATCCAGGACTTGAACTCAGACCTGGAACAAGCAAACCTAATAGACATTTACAGAACTCTCCAGCCCAAATCCACAGAATATACATTCTTCTCAGCACCACATCACACCTACTCTAAAATTGACCACATAATTGGAAGTAAATCACTCCTCAGCAAATGCAAAAGAACGGAAACCATAACAAACAGTCTCTCAGACCACAGTGCAATCAAGTTAGAACTCAGAATTCAGAAACCAACCCAGAACCGCACAGCCTCATGGAAAATGAACAACTTTCTCCTGAATGTTGACTGGATAAACAATGAAATGAAGGCAGAAATAAAGACGTTCTTCGAAACCAACGAGAATGAAGACACCACATACCAAAATCTCTGGGACACATTTAAAGCAGTCTCTAGAGGAAAATATATAGCAATAAGTGCCCACATGAGAAGAAAGGAGAGATCTAAAATTGACACCCTATCGTCAAAATTGAAAGAGCTAGAGGAGCAAGATCAAAAAAACTCAAAACCTAGCAGAAGACAAGAAATAACTAAGATCAAAGCAGAATTGAAGGAGATAGAGACACGAAAAACCCTTCAAAAAATCAATAAATCCAGGAGCTGGTTTTTTGAAAAGATCAACAAAATAGACAGACCACTAGCCAGACTAATAAAAAAGAAAAGAGAGAATAATCAAATAGATGCAATAAAAAATGACAAAGGGGATATCACCACAGATTCCACAGAAATTAAAACCATCATCAGAGATTATTACAAACAACTCTATGCACATAAATTAGAAAACCTGGAGGAAATGGATAAATTCCTGGACAGTAGCCTCCTCCCATGCCTAAACCAGGAAGAAGTCGAAACCCTGAATAGACCAATAACAAGGTCTGAAGTCGAGGCAGCAATTAAGAGCCTACCACCCAAAAAAAGCCCAGGTCCAGATGGGTTCACAGCCGAATTCTACCAGACATACAAAGAGGAACTGATACCATTCCTACTGAAACTATTCCAAACAATCCAAAAAGAGGGAATCCTTCCCAAATCATTTTATGAGACCAACATCATCCTAATACCAAAACCTGGCAGAGACTCAACAAGAAAAGAAAACTACAGGCCAATATCCATGATGAACATAGATGCAAAAATCTTCAATAAAATACTGGCAAGCCGATTACAACAGCACATCAAAAAGCTTATCCACCATGATCAAGTAGGATTCATCCCGGGGATGCAAGGCTGGTTCAATATACGCAAGTCTATAAATGTAATTCACCACATAAACAGAACCAAAGACAAAAACCACATGATTATCTCAATCGATGCAGAGAAGGCCTTCGACAAAATTCAACAGCCCTTTATGCTAAAAACTCTCAATAAACTAGGTATCGATGGAACGTATCTCAAAATAATAAAAGCTATTTACGACAAACCGGCAGCCAATATCATACTGAACGGGCAAAAACTGGAAGCATTCCCTTTGAAATCTGGCACTAGACAAGGATGCCCTCTCTCACCACTCCTATTCAATATAGTACTGGAAGTTCTAGCCAGAGCAATCAGGCAAGAAAAAGAAATAAAGGGTATTCAATTAGGAAAGGAGGAAGTCAAATTGTCTCTATTTGCAGACGACATGATTGTATATCTAGAAGACCCCCTCATCTCAGCCCAAAAGCTCCTGAAACTGATAAGCAACTTCAGCAAAGTCTCAGGATACAAAATCAATGTGCAAAAATCACAAGCATTCCTATACACCAATAACAGACTTAAAGAGAGCCAAATCAAGAACAAACTGCCATTCACAATCGCTACAAAGAGAATAAAATACCTAGGAATACAACTAACAAGGAATGTAAAGGACCTCTTCAAGGAGAACTACAAATCACTGCTCAACGAAATAAGAGAGGACACAAACAGATGGAGAAACATTCCATGTTCATGGTTAGGAAGAATTAATATCGTGAAAATGGCCATACTGCCCAAAGTAATATACAGATTCAATGCTATCCCCATCAAGCTACCAATGACCTTCTTCACAGAACTGGAAAAAACCACCTTAAACTTCATATGGAACCAAAAGAGAGCCCGCATAGCCAAGTCAGTTCTAAGCAAAAAGAACAAAGCGGGAGGCATCACACTACCAGACATCAAACTCTACTACAAGGCTACAGTAATCAAAACAGCATGGTACTGGTACCAAAACAGAGATATAGACCAATGGAACAGAACAGAGGCGTCGGAGGCGACACAACATATCTACAACCACCCGATCTTTGACAAACCTGATAAAAACAAGCAATGGGGAAAGGATTCCCTGTTCAATAAGTGGTGTTGGGAAAACTGGCTAGCCATATGCAGAAAGCAGAAACTGGACCCCTTCCTGACACCTTACACTAAAATTGACTCCAGATGGATTAAAGACTTAAACATAAGACCTAACACCATAAAATCACTAGAAGGAAACCTAGGCAAAACCATTCAGGACATAGGCGTAGGCAAGGACTTCATGACCAAAACACCAAAAGCATTGGCAACAAAAGCCAAAATAGACAAATGGGACCTAATCAAACTCCACAGCTTCTGCACAGCAAAAGAAACAGTCAATAGAGTGAATCGGCAACCAACAGAATGGGAAAAAATTTTTGCAGCCTACCCATCTGACAAAGGGCTGATATCCAGAATTTACAACGAGCTAAAAAAGATTTACAAGAAAAAAACAAACAAGCCCATTCAAAAGTGGGCGAAGGATATGAACAGATACTTTACAAAAGAAGACATACATGAGGCCAACAAGCATATGAAAAAATGCTCATCATCACTGGCCATTAGAGAAATGCAAATCAAAACTACATTGAGATACCATCTCACACCAGTCAGAATGGCAATCATTAAAAAATCTGGAGACAACAGATGCTGGAGAGGATGTGGAGAAATAGGAACACTTTTACACTGTTGGTGGGAGTGTAAACTAGTTCAACCATTGTGGAAAACAGTGTGGCGATTCCTCAAGGACCTAGAAATAGAAATTCCATTTGACCCAGCAATCCCATTACTGGGCATATATCCAAAGGATTATAAATCGTTCTACTATAAGGACACATGCACACGAATGTTCATAGCAGCACAGTTTACAATAGCAAAGACCTGGAACCAACCCAAATGCCCATCGATGATAGACTGGACAGGAAAAATGTGGCACATATACACCATGGAATATTATGCAGCCATTAAAAACGAGGAGTTCGCGTCCTTTGTAGGGACATGGATGAACCTGGAAAACATCATTCTCAGCAAACTGACACAAGAACACAAAATCAAACACCGCATGTTCTCACTCATAGGCGGGTGTTGAACAAGGAGAACACATGGACACAGGGAGGGGAGCATTATACACTGGGGTCTGTTAGAGGGGAGTTGGGGGGGACAGCGGGGGGGTGGGGAATTGGGGAGGGATAGCATGGGGAGAAATGCCAGATATAGGTGAAGGGGAGGAGGGCAGCAGATCACACTGCCACGTATGCACCTATGCAACAACCTTGCATGTTTTTCACATGTACCCCAAAACCTAAAATGCAATAAAAAAAAAAATAAAAAAAAAAATAAAAATAAAAAAAAAAATAAAAAAAATAAAAAAAAAAAAAAAGAAAACCACTGTACTAGTTAATTATAGAATCTGAACCAGAACCTAGGTCTCCTGACTTCTAGTTCACTGGTCTTTCATCTTAACCTTAATCTTTCCATTCATCTTTCTAATATCTCATTTTAAAGTATAGGGCATATTCCAGTTCCAAATAAGATGGAGTAAATGCATCTCATTTAAATTTTCCTGTTAACATCAACAACAGTCCTTGACAAAATACATAACTCATTTACCAGAAGATTCTGAAAGGTGGGTAAAATAAACTCTATTGAGTACAAACTGTTTTTCTCTATACTGTTAACACTTCTGGTTATCAAAATGCATAGTGGGTTTTTTTCTCACACCAACCAATTCTCTGACACTTCTGGGTATCTTATAATTCAATTCAATCTGACGCTATTACCTGGAGTCAGTGCAGACCCCACAGGGTAAGGGCTCAGTTCCCACAAGACTGCCTGCCCCCACTTCAGACACCAGTTACAAGTCCAGGTTGTGACCTGTACTGACCAACCAGCTATAAATCAGGCTCTCACAACAGCCTATTTGTGTTCAATCATTTGGTAAAATGGATCACGGAACTCAGCAAAACACTTACTAGTTTATTATAAGGGACATTACAAAGGACACAGATGACAGATGAACAGCCAGATGAAGAGATACATAGGGTAAGGACGGAGGAGCAGGAGCTTCTGTCCCTGGAATTAGACTGTGCCGTCCTCCCCTCGTGTGGATGTGCTCACCAACCCAGAATCTCCCCAAACCCCATAATTCAGGGATTGTTATGGTAGCTTCATGAAATAGGGCATGGTGGATTAACTTAATTTTCAGTTCCTCCCATCCTAGAGGATGGAGAATGAGGCTGGGAAGTTTCAAGCCACTGCTTGGCTTTTCTGGTGACCAGCCCCCATCGAGTTGCCTCATTAGAACAAAAGATGTTCCTATCACCCAGGAAATTCCAAGGGATTTAGAAGCTCTGTATCAGGAAACAGGGTTGAAGACCAAACAATAAAACAAAAGATGCTTCTAGCACCCCTGTTGCTTAGGAAATTATAAGGATTTTTAAGAATTCAGTGTCAGGCAACAAAAAAAGAAAATTTCAGGCCAATATTCCTGATGAACATCGATGTGAAAACCCTCAATAAAATACTAGCAAACCACATCCAGCAGCACATCAAAAAGCTTATCCACCACGATCAAGTCAGCTTCTTCCCTGGGATGCAAGGCTGGTTCAACATACACAAATCAATAAACGTAATCCATCACATAAACAGAACCAATGACAAAAACCACATGATTATCTCAATAGATGCAGAAAAGGCCTTCTATAGAATGCAACACCCCTTAATGCTAAAAACTTTCAATAAACTAGATATTGATGGAATATATCTCAAAATAATAAGAGCTGTTTATGACAAACCCACAGCCAATATCCTACTGAATGGGCATGTGTTGGAATCATTCCCTTTGAAAACCAGCACAAGACAAGGATGCCCTCTGTCACCACTCCTATTCAACATAGTATTGGAAGTTCTGGACAGGGCAATCAGGCAAGAAAAATAAATAAAGTGTATTCAAATAGGAAGATAAGAAGTCAAATTGTCTCTATTTGCAGATGGCATGATTGTATATTTAGAAAACCCCATCATCTCAGCCCAAAATCTCCTTAAGCTGATAAGCAACTTCAGCAAAGTCTCAGGATGCAAAATCAATGTGCAGGAATCACAGGCATTCCTTTATTGGGCCCACCTGGATACTCTTCCCATATGAAGATCCGTATCTTAATCACATGTGCAAAGTCCCTTCTACCAGTAAGGTAACAGATTCTCAGGTTCTGGAGATTAAGATGTATACAACTCTAGGCTGAGGAAAATTATTTTGTCTCTTATAAACCCCTACAGAACCCATATAGAAGAGGTTTTATAAACCATGTTAACATTTGAGTCACAGTCCACATAGCTAGGATATGCATTCTGAACAGAGTTAACTACTTTATAAAATATAAGAACCAAATAGGAGCTAGAGTCTGATAATATCCAAAAGTCCAGGATACAGTCAAAAATTACTCACCATATCAGGAAAACCTCAACTCAAATGAAAAATGATCAATAGATGCCAACACCAAGATGACACAGGTGAACTTTATCATTTAGATGATAATCAATGATTTTGTCTTCTAAATTTACAAGCATTTTTGTTTATACATGGTAACAACTATGCATTTTTTTGATTCAGAGTGATTTTTTGTATATATTTAAGGTGTGCAACATGATTATTTTGACATACTTATTTGTAGTGAAATGGTTTCTACAGTCACTATTTAGTATATATGTCATCTCACATAGCTACTCTCAGACAAGGATTGTAAACCAACTATCATAAAAATGCTCTAATAATCACTTATAAACACTCTAACATCAAATGAGAAAATAGAAAAATTTGGCAAAGAAATTAAAGATATCTTTATTCTTAGCTTTCCTTCATATTCATTCTTGAAGGATATTTTTACTGGATGTAGAATTCTGGGTTGACAGTTCTTTCCTTTTAGGACTTACAAAATATTTGCCTCTTCCTCTGTCCTTCAAGTTTCTGATTATAAATCTGCTGTCACTTGAATCATTTTTCATCAATTGGTAATGTGTGGTTTATCTCTGGCTGATTTTAAAAGTTTGTCATTAGTTTTCAGATGTTTGATTATGATGTGTTTGAGTGTGGATTCTTTAAAGTTTAATCTGTTTGGGAAACACTCAGTTTCTTGAATCTGTAAGTTTATGTCTTTCACCAAATTTGAGAAATTTAGGCCATTATTTCTTCTTCCCAGTATTATTTTTACTCTTTTTCTGAAGACAATAATCTGTGAGACAATAATGTGGTTACTGTAGTAATCATTTCACTATATTTAAGTATGTTTAAACATCATGTTGTATACCTTAAATATATACAAAAAACAACTCTGACAAAAAACTGCATAGTTGTTACCATATACAAACATAAATACTTATAAGTTTGGAAAACTTAACACAGTTATTGTCTCACAGGTCCCTAGGGATTTGTTCATTTTTTAAAAATCTCTTTTCTCTTTGTTGTTCATACTGGTAATTTCTAACGCTCT
The DNA here is from genome assembly GCF_030222135.1 of Aotus nancymaae. NCBI lineage: Eukaryota > Metazoa > Chordata > Mammalia > Primates > Aotidae > Aotus > Aotus nancymaae. The sequence goes on along the minus strand of NW_026988419.1, from coordinate 42,392,614 downwards.
GTCTTTGAAGTCACTGACTCTTCTGTCATCTTTATTTTGTTATTGATCCCATTCTCACAGCCAAAGACTCTGTTCCCATCCTGTCCTGAAACTAGAAAAAAAGGAAGGGCAAAGGCTGGTAAATCTAGTTCTCAGGCTACTGGGAGAAAGCATAGAGATTCATTTGGTGTGGATGACTTTGAGGATCCAGTTTGTGTAATGGGAAATCTTGGTGTTGTAGCTAATATCAGTGCTCAGAGTACAGCCCTCTGACTAGGATAGGATCCCTTGGAGCAGATTTTGGCACAGGAGTGGGGCAGCAGCAATTTTCTGTTAGAAAGAGGAGGGGGGGTCAGGCGGGGCAGCCAAAACAAAGGTGATGTAGTACCAAGTCTCTATCTGAGGGTCCAGGATAGAAGGACTTGAGTGATAAGGGCTGGGAGAAATGCCTCCTCACCCACCTTAGGCCACATCAGGGGAAGCCATAGAGAAATAACACTCAGAAATTTGTCCACCCTGATATCTAAGTTCATTCGTGACTGGAAGAAGGATACATATTCTTTCCTGATCCCCATTTACCCTGGTCTCTTCTTGGATATGGAGACAGGAGATTGTGTTGGGCTGAAGGATATGTGTGAACCCCAAAACAGTGTCCCAGACCAAATTTAGGGAAGGCAGAGGGAAAAAGAGTTACCCAACATGTATGCTCTCCAGAGATGATCTTGCACAGAGCATGTTCTGAGACTTTAATAGGAATCTGTCTTATAGAGAACTCTTGGGAGTCTTTGTTAGAGAACCAAATGACACCTTGGTTTATCTGGATGTCAGGTTTTGTGTCGAAGCACACCTGAGAAAGAGTAAGGTAATATTCTCGTTGGTTTTTCATGTATTCAACTTCCTTTCTTCTCTTCTTCCCTCCCTCTTTTCCACTGTTAACTTCACCATCATTCAATGATGGAAAAAGCCAAAATGAAAAGAAACCAAAGAAGAGGAGAACAGATAATAAAATGAAAAACTGAGGTCTGGTTCCAGTGTTGTTAGCTGCATATCTTGGGCTTATACATGCATGCTTTAATTTATGACTGTTCATTAGTGTCTCATGAATAAGCCAGCTCTATCACTCTGTAATCATAGTTGTATAATAACCCTCATTTACTGGGTACTGAAGGAGCACTAAGGGTTTGTCTTGAAGGTCACTCACTGTAATTCCTCCGTGTCCAGCCAGAGATGGTGACATGACTCCCACTCTGTCACCTTTCAGCTGAGAACAGTAAACATTTATTATCTCACAGTATAGGACAGGAATTTAAGAATGGCTTAGCTGGGTGATTTTGGCTCGGGGTCTCTCATGAGTTTGCAGTTAAGATGCTGCCTAGAGCTGCAGTCATTTGAAGGCTTTATTAGGGCTAAAGGGTCTACTTCCAAGAGGGCTGACTCAAATGGCTTTTGGCAGGAGGCCTTAGTTCTTTTCTACATGAATCTCTCCCTAGGGTTGCTTGAATGTCCTCATCACATAATACATGATTTCCTTCAGAGCATGTGATTTGAGAGAGAGCAAGGAAAGGCAGTTGCAATGTCTTAGAAAAACCATATCATCACTTCTGCAATATTTTATTAATTAGAAACAAGTCACTATGCCCAACCCACCCTCAATTGGAGGGGAATTAAGCTCCACCTCTTGAAGAAAGAAGAATAGAAATTTGTGTGCATATTTGAAAACCATCACACATGATATCATCAGTATAGTGGATTATGGTGCTGATACGCAGAGTAGCCAGACAGTCCAAGTCCCTTTGGGTTATATTATGACAGAGGGCACAAGAATTAGCCCTGCTCAACGCTGTAAAGGTCTATGTCATTCCCATGCTTCTGTTTCTTTCTCTTTACGGGAATAGAAATGAATGCATTTGCCAATCAATGCAAGGTACCTGAGGCCAGGTTAATCTTGTTCTAGCAAAGATATATCTGACATAGCAAAAGCAATTGGGGCAACTATTTAGTTGAGTTTATTATCCCCCAGGATCAGACCAATTTTTGAAAGGGCCAGACAGGTGAATTAAATGAGAATGAGAGAGCCATGGCCCTGCATCCTTTAGGTCTTAAAGAGAAGCACTAATCTGTGCCATTCTTCCCAGGATGCAATATCGCTTTCTTCTTTACTGTCTTAGTGAGAAAGTGAATTTTGTTTCAGATATTCCTCTTGGTCTCCCCTATTAACATAGCTTTTAACCCATAGTACAAGGAATCACTGCAGAGCTTCTGCCAGCTATCAAGAATATCTATTCCAATTATACATCAGGAAACTAGAGAAATGACCTTTTCTTACTTCATTTTTCTCCATAGCACCTGTCACTATCTAACTTATGTTACACTATTCATTTTATTTATTATTTGTCTCCTCAATGAATATAATCTCTATAAGGGAAGGCAGTTTTGTCTTCCCTAACTGACTTTTCCAGATGACTACGAAGTGCCTAACACATCATAGCCATTTTATAGTTGTAACACATAGCAGGTGTGCAATAAATATTTACTGAATGAAAGAATGAATATGAATGTTATTATTAAATAATAATATCAATGTTGTTATTATTATTCTAATTGTCCCTAAGATTTTTCCACCTCTCTCAACAAATGTGAATCCAAATGTGAATCATTCATTCTGGAGCAAATTAGGGAAAGGCCTAATTTGACCACAGATTGCCATTGCACTTCAAGTCTCTCCTGGTGCATAGCACATGTGTTGGAGAGATAGAGGGTAGACCATGAGGGACACCACTTCAGGGTTCTCAGCACCTTTTATAGCTTTCTCTTCCCCCAATGTGGTTTAAAGTATACATATTTAATCTCCCACATTTTCCACTGATAATTCTTGGTATTTTGGGATCAAACACACACACACACACACACACACACACACACACACACCCCTCCCAAGGACAAACATTAACTATGAAAGACACTATGGTTTAAATCATAGATAGATAGATAGCAACTAGTTTGGTCTCCTAGAATCAAATTGCTTATTTTTAAAGCATTTGAATTAGTCATAAAATATTTAAATACTTTCAAGCTTCTCTTGAAAAATAGAAAGATCTGGCTATTACCGTTTTCACTAGTTCCTAGAAGTAAATGCTCATTTTTGGGTGAGCATGTGCTTTCCATTTTATTACAGTCCTCACCACTCATTATTGTCTCCTTCACTCTGAGTCTGAGTGATAGCCGCCATTCATCAATGTATGAGTGAGACCATTTTTCTTACAGTTAAGAAGAAAGTGATATCATTTTTATATCTAAGTCCTTTCAAAAGTTATAAAAATAAAATATAGACAAAGAGGAATATACATTTCAAGAAAAATGGAAAGAGGGTGTTTTGAGGATGTTGGGGGAGCAAAGATCATGCCTAAGCATTTAATACATAATATGCAAATGAAGTATGGCTGGGTCCGCAGAGTGCAATTCAAGGTGTCAGACTTTGAGTTTTCAATCCTTGCTCTAATCCAATAAAAATTAATAAATCATGTAGTCTACTTACCTCCTAATTTGCACAGCACTTCTTTCCCTTAAAAAATCTGTAATCCTTGCCGGGCGCGGTGGCTCAAGCCTGTAATCCCAGCACTTTGGGAGGCCGAGGCGGGTGGATCACGAGGTCAAGAGATCGAGACCATCCTGGTCAACATGGTGAAACCCCGTCTCTACTAATACAAAAAATTAGCTAGGCACGGTGGCGCGTGCCTGTAATCCCAGCTACTCAGGAGGCTGAGGCAGGAGAATTGCCTGAACCCAGGAGGCGGAGGTTGCGGTGAGCCGAGATCGCGCCATTGCACTCCAGCCTGGGTATCAAGAGCGAAACTCCGTCTCAAAAAAAAAAAAAAAAAAAAAAAAAATCTGTAATCCTCATTATTATGTAACACATTTGAGTTTATTTTCTTCATATTAACTTCTTCCCCCCCAGCACACATATAGACCCATTCACCTCCCAAATTTTGCTCTTTGGGAATAGAAATACAGAACTCTGTTATGGTATGGATGTTTGTACCCCTGAACATTGCATTGAAATTTGATCCCCAATGTTGGACAGGGGGCCTATGGGAGCAGTTTAGGCCATAGGGGTGGGTCCCTCATGAATGGCTTGGTGCCTTCTCTTGGTAATGAGTGAGTTCTCACTCTAGTCAAAAAGCCTGGCACCTCCCCAAACCCTTCTTCTTTCTCTAGTCATGTGAGCTCTGCACAAGCTAGGATCCCCTTCTTCTTCCACCAGGAGTCAAAGCCACCTGAAGTTTTCATCAGAAGTAGATGCTGGTGCCATCCTTCTTGTACATCCTGCAGAATCACGAGTCAAATAAACATATGGTCTTTATAAATTACCCAGCCTTAGATATTCCTTTATAGCAACCAAAATGGACTAAGACTTGTTGCTAGTTCATACGCTTTATAACTGTTGAGTCCTTATTTATACAAAGAAAAGCTGGCTCCGAAAAGATTTAATTAAAATCTTAACTAAGGAACCTCATACTCTTTACTTTCAATATGGAGAAAAGAAAGAGAAGTATTTATTCTTCCAGTTGCTTTCAGTTGATAATTTTAGGATTTAATAACTAAATTATAATAGTACAAGTAAAATTTTATGTTGGTAATTTTATTTCTGGGATGCCCTTAGCTAATAAATGCATTTGATGATTAGAAAAATGGAACATCAGGCTGGGCGCAGTGGCTCATGTCTGTAATTCCAGCAGTTTGAGAGGCCAAGGTGGGCATATCACCTGAGGCTGGGAGTTTGAGACCAGCCTGGCCAACATGATGAAACCCCGTCTCTACTAAAAATACAAAAATTAGCCAAGTGTGGTGGCACATGCCTGTAATTCCAGCTACTCAGGAGGCCGAGGCAGGAGAATTGCTTGAACTCAGGAGGCAAAGGTTGCAGTCAGGTTGCAGTGAGCCAAGATCACACCACTGCACTCCAACCTGGGTGACAGAGTGTGACTCTGTCTCAAAAAAGAAAAAAAAAAAAGAGAGAGAGAGAGAAAAGAGATAGGCTGAAGTTATCAAAATAGAGTGATATCTCAAAATAAGAAGTCCTGTGAGTCAGGATCAAGCCTACCAATTATAGCAACCCTATTTCTAAAGAGTTTAGATCCGGGGTCAGACTTCATGGTAGCAAAACAGTGTTTTATTTTAATAGTGTAATTAGGAATGGGTGGCAGTATTTTAACCTCTCCTCCCAAGAGTTCCACAATGCTTTCTTAACATGTTTATAAATATTTGCTTTTGTGCCATTTTAGGGGAGCTTTCCATACAAACATTTGGCTTTTGATGACTCATCCCCACTCTGATTCATACCCGTAAGCTTCCTGCTTGGTTATCAATGAATATTGGGCTCAATGACTGCCTTACTTTTATAATTGACTTGAATGAAGATTGAAAGGGTTGTGGAGGGAGAAGGATATATTCAGGTAAATATAAAATACCCTGGTTTCCTTACAAGAGATTGACAAGTATGCCCCAATATTCTATCATTTAAAGTAGATGCCAGAATTGTGATGGATTTGTGTTAGGCCTTAAAAAAAAACCTGGATAATTGTACCTGACGTTACTTTTTTTTTTTTTTTTGAGATGGAGTCTCCCTCTGTCACCCAGGCTGGAGTGCAGTGGCGTGATCTCAGCTCGCTTCAATTTCTGCCTCCCAGATTCAAGCGATTCTCCTGTCTCAGCTTCCCAAGTAACTGGGATTATAGGTGCTTGCCACCACGCCGGGCCTATTTTTCTTTTAGCTTTTGAAGTCAAGGTCTTGCATTGTTGCCCAGGCTGTGGTTCAGTGGTGCGATCATAGCTCACTGCAGCCTCCAATTCCTGGTCTCAAGCAATCCTCCTGAGTCAGCCTCCCCAGGGCTGGGATTACAGATGTGAGCCACTGCACCTGGCCTATCTGTATTTTGAATGCATCAAAAATACATATGTCACTTATGACAATTTTGTTTTCTGTAGATATTCCTCTTAATTGCAATCTTCACAGAGGACACAAGAAAAGGATGATTAAAAATGGAAATTTGTTTCTTGATGAGGAAATCTTTACCTCAAGTAATATAAGTATATATTTAAATTCTGCACAAGATGTTGCCTATTATTTTAAATGATTTCTTCATCCCCCAAGTAAATATAGAATGGCTGTTTGATTTAATTCTAACAGATACTTTTGGCACATACCATGTTCTTGCTCAGGTCTTCATTTGAAACCCTAGAGTGCGTTACCCAGACTGATCTAGGGCCTATGGTAAGTCAGCTCCTGTTAGAACCTGCCTTCAAATAGTAGGTTATAATGGAGGTAGTGGAAGTCTAGTGTTTCTCTATCTGGTCTACATTTGAAAAAGCACCAGAAACTCAGGAGGTAATTAGGCCAAGGGGCAAGCCCTCCTGCTAAACCATGCTTTCTGTCCTTTTTCTGTGGCTTCTGCTGGGGATCTTCAGTTTGTTGGCACATTTTAAAAACAGCGTTGAGTCACGTAGGTATCTATGATTGAATTCATCATTGAAGTAGCAAGCAGTACTCTTTCAGAATTTAGCTTGTATACAAGAAACCAATGGAAAGTACTTAGGATGGTGGCTGTAAGAGATGCAAGTAAAAAGGCCAGGACCAAGGAGAGGTAATGTCATCTTGGATCTCCATAGTTGGGGCTTGTGTTGTCTATTTCTGTTGTAAAAACATGATGAGTCTATGCAGACCATGGTTACAGATACAACCCTGCTTCCTTCAGTCAGGATCATGAGAAAATGGGTTCCCTGGAAAACTGAATTTCCTAGATTTCTGAAGCTTTGCCTATTAAGCACCAAAATGTAAAATAATAAAAATAAAATAACCATATAAAATGGAAGAATCTCTGTGGAGTATGGTCAAAGGGGGTGGGGGAAATGAGTGGAAGCTTTAACTTCTCTATGCTCTTCTGTTTGAATATATTTTAAATTAACTAATATGTTTTACTTTTATTATTTTAAAAGTTTACCTGAAACCATTTTTGTATAAGTAAGTGGGTTACGCCCTTTTACTTTTCTAAACAGAGCCACAATGAGATTTATTTTGATGATTCACCATCATCATTATAAAAGTCAATTCCTTCCTATGCCATAAAGCAATGGCACCCTCAAGCAGTCCCAAAGTATATTGAATGGTTTATTCCATATACTTTCCTCAGAATTTTTATTTGTTTTTCATAAATTTTCTGCTGTTTGCTTTGCTATGAGATTGTCAGTTGTCATTCCACATGGACAGAATTTGACCTGTGTTTAGCAGCCTCCCTTAAGAAAAATTTTGCTTTAGAGACAGGGTCTGGCTTTGTCACCCAGGTTGTACATAGTTCAGCAGTATCAGCATAGCTCACTACAGCTTCAAACTCCTGGGTTTGAGTGATCCTCCTGCCTCAGCCTCTCAAGTAGCTGGGACTATATGCATGCGCCTCAGGGCCTGGCCAGAATTTTTTTGTTTTAACTTAATGCTGCTAATTAGCTAAGTGGTTGGTAAGTCACATAAACTAACTTGTTAGAAGTAACCATAAAATAAAATTAAATGGGCACATAGTGAATACCAAAGGGTCACTCTTCTGAGCAATGTACCAAGAATATAGCTTTCATGCATTTATTTGGAGGGCTCTATCTTATTCTTTCTATCTGGATCTCATCTATGTTTTAGATATTATATGTCACTGGATAAAAGAGTTGTAGATAAAGGAAGTGATGTTCTGCTGTCATTTAATAAAATGACTTCCGTCATTTCTTCCCTCCTTTGTGAAAATGTTCAGTGGTGGTCCAGGTAGATGCATGCGATGTTAAATTGGAGTTTTTCTCATTCTCGAGGCTAATGGAGATGATAGCCCTGGATGTACAGCCGGTTCTAGAATAATATTTAAATTAGTAGTAATTGCCAGCATTTGGATAACCAATGATTCATTTATAGTAAATGTTTTCAGGCTTTTATGCTCTCAGTACACTTGAATATGTATCATGTTTACCAAGTCCATATTAAAAAAAATACATATAGGCTCTAGTCTACTAGGTAGATCAGACAAGAGCAACTGATTCACAGATACATGGAAATAGATCAAATACATAGCACGTGTTTGAAAGGAACACTTTAGTTAGACAGGGAGTGGGGATTTTTTGACAATCCTTCTGAATATGAGTCAGAGTGTAGGTTTGCGTGGGTGAGTATGTGGGTGTATACATCTGTGGGTGTCAGAAAGAGACAGCCAGAGAGAGATGGCTGCAGTTCCTAGCTAGTAAAATGACTATAATAGTAAAATAAATTTAAAGGCATAGAGCTTTATGGAGCCCTTTAAAATAGTTTTAGATAAACAATGTCTACAGAGAGAATTATTTGAAATACCAATTGCTTCCCACAGAGAATTTAAATTACCCCTTCTTATACAATACCAGGCAATTTTCATTTACCACTTACTTGAAATTTGGTAGTTATCACAAATGCAACCCTATCTTACATTCCTAGTAGTCAAATTTTTTTTTAATGAGAAAATTGAGATAAATTGGCTATATTGCTCATCTGGAAAATGACCTTCAGCTGTTCATAGGTCAAGACATGACAGCAAATAACTTGCCAAAGAAAAAAGAGCTAAAATGGGTAATAGGAGAAGCAGAATCTTATCTACAGCGATAACAAGATGGTTTCTGATGCACTTACCAGCATCTAGTAATTGGCAACATAAAAATGTAAAAAGAGGGAATTGCCTATATAATTACATGCCTGGTTTTACTTGGGAGAATAATGTGGATGACATGGAGTCTATGCATATAAATTCTATTAAACGAGATATTTCCACATCCTCATTATTTTTGACAATTTCATGATTGTATTCCTTGACCCTGGCAAGTTTGAATTTATGTGTAAGCTGAGAGCTTACAAAGCTACACAGAATATCACCTGAAACTAAAGCAAATAATCCCAGAAAGAAAGAGGTGATGGATCAATATGCACAGGTGGGATCATTCAATATGCTCTTTTGAGCCACTCTGGTGTGCCTCCTCCTCATGTTTGTTTCTAGAATTCCAGCCCTGCACCTGTCCTCAGGGAACGCAACCCTTGAATTCACAGTTAAAGAAGCTGATAGACACTGTTGGTGCTAAGTGCTATTACACAGGTGACAGTGGAGGATACAATTTCTAATTCTTCACCTACCAACAGTGATTTTTTTCCAAAGCAGAACTATTTTTTCTAATTATAAAAAGAATGCGTGCTCATTATAAACATTCAGTTATGATAGAAAAGTATCATTTGCTTATATAAGGAGAATTCACTTAAAGCCATTAGACACTAAAAAGAGAAAAGAATCTGGGAATCCTTACATATTCCTCTTTTGTAAACGAAACTCTCTGCTCCTTGCCATACATCACTTTTCATAAAGTGGAGGAGAAAAGGTGACACAATGTACTTGCTTAGTGGGCCAGAGACCTGACTCACTCTTTGTTGCTACTACCCTTTATGGCTATGCACTATTATTAGTTTTCACATACTGTCAGCACAATATAAATTTATTTCATGAGCTACTTTAGGCTTGGAAAAATCCAAAACAATTGCATCTGCTTCTTGTGCATTAGTAAGATCACTCCTGCACTCATAAGAAGGAAGTTCTCACCTCTATTCTGAAGTCCTGATTCTTTATCGCTCCTTCCCTGTCACAGTTAGGAAGTCAAATCCCACTTAACCAGTGTGTGGATGATTAATGGTAACCATGAACCTTCACTAGGTTTGGGCTCTTGATGTAGAATATGAATAAGATACAGAGAATGTGAGAGCCTTGTGTTACTCAGAGCAGGATAGGCTTATGTTGCAGTTACCCAATTAATCTGAAACCACAGTGGTTTATCTCAGGAAAGGTTTGTTTCTTGCTCATGCTACACATTCGTCATGAATGAGAGGGGCCCTCGCTCTAGGACTCAGGATGATGGAGGCTCTGCCATCGTGCAGCTGCACCTGCTCCCTATTACCAGGCCCTCCTTTTATTTTATTTTTTTTTTTACCATTAATTCCAATTGGACTTGACTGAAAATAGCAACATGCCTGGTTTTGTCAGGGTAGGCCAATTTCTGTAAAAATGAGTTAGTTATCTCTGGTTTTTAGAATTCTGGGTAATTTTTCTTTTGTTTCTCTGAATGTTATAGTTTATCTATAATCTCAGGGGTTTAAGACAATAGAATTTAAGCCGGGTGTGGTGGCTCATATCTGTAATTCCAGCACTTTGAGAGGCTGAGGCAGGAGGATTGCTGAAGCTCAGGAGTTTGAGACCAGCCTGGGCAACACAGTGAAACCCCCTTTCTACAAAAAAAAAATACAAAAATTAGCTGGGTGCAGTGGCCTGCAGTCCCAGCTACTCGGGAGGCTGTGGTGGGAGGATCACTTGAGCATGGGAGGCAGAAGTTGCAATAAACTATGTTGATGCCACTGCACTCCAGCCTGGGTGACAGAGTGAGACCCTGTATCAAAAAACAAACAAACAAACAAAAAAAGACAATAGACTTTATTAATTGCACATGTAATAGTTCAGTGTGGATATTTGAGGAGCTGCCTTGCATGAGGTGATTCAGGGACCTGGGCTCCTCCTTCCTCTGCCATCCCCCAGGCCTTCAGAGTCCTTTACTGGTTCCTCTCTATGAGGCAGACAGACACAAGAGGAAAAGAATCAGGGGCCAGGCTTGGAGGCAGCATATATCATTTCCACCCACATTCTGTTGGCAGGAATTCATAATCACACTTAACCTCGAGGGAGCCTGGGAGCTGTAGTCGTCTGTGTGCACATGAGGAAAAAGAAGAGGTCTGGTGATAGTCTCAGAGGAACTAAGGAATCTGACTGCAGTTAGATATGTCAGAGGAAAAGAACATTATTTCTATTGCATTGTTCTTATTTCCCTCATTTATACTTAGATATTGTTTCTCACATGTTTATTTCATTTTCTTTTAAAACCAGCTTTAAAAAATGTTAATATCCAGCTTTGTTGAGAGTATACAAAGATGAACACTTAGCTGGTTGGCATGTAAACTGATATAATCTAACTGAAGGGAAATTTGCGTATATGAATCAAAAACCTTTAAATGACTATAGTTACCAATTCTACTTCCAGAATTTTATCCTGGGGAATTAAGCAGGTAATATAAACAGATGTATGTATATTTATCATAGCATTGCTTATAATGGTGAAACACTTCCATGACATAAATGTCCAACATTTGCAAGTAAAATAATATGCTACTTTTAACAAATGTCATGTGGCCATGAATACCATAGATGTCTATTTAGTGAAATTGAATTATATACCTTATAAATTAAGAGAAAATACCAGTTCACAATCTCTGTGTCTGGAATATTCCCATTCTGGTTTTTCAAAGGATGATTATACACACACACACAGACACACACACACACACACACAGTGCATGGTGTGGTGAGTGTGTTTTTTTCTCTGGGCATTCTGAATCTGGGTTTCTCTTTTTCCTTTTTTGCTCACTTGTGTTTTCCATATAAACAGGTGATATTTGTCTAAAAAGGAAATCTTTCTTATTTTAAAGCAAAAAACCCAAACCCTTAATATTTAAAACAAAAACACAGTTTTAACTCATAGGCATCTCAAAGAAAAAACAAAACAAAATACCACCTGGTTACCCACACTGACTTGGATAAAGGGCAACAAATGTCTCTTCCAGATGGGCCTTGCCTGAGCACCTGGAGGAGTCTAGGTTGGGGTGGGTGGTGGGTGGGGTACATGCCATATTCTTGACTGGGCCCTTGTCTCTGTACCGGGCTTAAGCAAACTGTAGGGTCCATGCATAGTTGCTGTTCATTCCTCACCTCCCTCACTCTGACAATGGTCTGCTTTCTTTTCTCTGAGTAGGAAACCTGCAGAGGCAGCTGGCTTGTGATACTTTGTGTAGGCATGTGAGTTACATGCAAATCACATGCAGAGTCACTCAGAATCCTTTCTCAGATGATCCAAGTCAAGAATATTTGTCTTGAGTCTGTAGTATTACAACTAAAAATGGGCATGTACTTATGATATTTATCTTACTTAATTTCTTCCAGAATAAGTCAAATGGCTGTAAGAAGAGGTTTCAGCTTTTAAGTTCACTATTCATTTTGGAGTTATTCATGCATGCATGCTTACAAAAATTAAATTTTTTCAAACACAGAATAATTTTTCCACCACAGTTAAACTCAAAGTAAATGAAGAGCTAGAACATGATAATTTCCTCTAAGAATCGACATTTTTTTATAGTTGAAATTACTTGCAATATGGCTTCATAATATCTGAAAGATGGGACAAAATTTTAATCACTTTCAGTATTAACAATAGTGATTTTATGAACTGTAGACTTCACTCAGCAAAATCACACATCTTTGTCACCTACACATACAAACACACTTTCTTTTTTCTTTTTTTTCTTAATTATACGTTAAGTTCTGGGGTACATTTGTAGAACTTGTAGGATTGTTGCATAGGTACACACATGCCATGGTGGTTTGCTGCCTCCATCCCCCCCATCATCTACATCAGGCATTTCTCCCAGTGTTATCCCTCCCCAACCTCCCCATTCCCTGCTATCCGTCCCCTAGCCCCCAACCCCCAACAGACCCCAGTGTGTGATGTTCCCCTTCCTGTGTCCATGTGTTCTCATTGTTCAACACTCACCTATGAGTGAGAACATGCCATGTTTGGTTTTCTGTTCTTATGTCAGTTTGCTGAGAATGATGGTTTCCAGATTCATCCATGTCCCTGCAAAGGACATGAACTCATCATTTTTTATGGCTGAATAGTATTCCATGGTGTATATGTGCCACATTTTCTTTATCCAGTCTATCATTGATGAGCATTTGGGTTGGTTCCAGGTCTTTGCTATTGCAAACAGTGCTGCAATGAACATATGTGTGCATGCGTCTTTATAATAGAATGATTTATAATCCTTTGGGTATATACACAGTAATGGGATTGCTGAGTCAAGTGGTATTTCTATTTCTAGGTCCTTGAAGCACCACACTGTCTTCCACAATGGTTGAACTAACTTACACTCCACCAACAGTGTAAAAGTGTTCCTGTTTTTCCACATCCTCTCCAGCATCTGTTGTCTCCAGGTTGTTTAATGATTGCCATTCTAACTGACATGAGATGGTATCTCAATGTAGTTTTGATTTGCATTTCTTTAATGACCAGTGATGATGAGCATTTTTTTCGTATGTTTGTTGGCCACATAAATGTCTTCTTTTGAAAAGTGTCTGTTCATATCCTTTGCCCACTTTTTGATGGGGTTGTTTGCTTTTTTCTTGTAAATCTGCTTTAGTTCTTCATAGATTCTGGATATTAGCCCTTTGTCAGATGGGTAGATTGCAAAAATTTTTTCCCATTCTGTTGGTTGCTGGTTCACTCTAATGATTGTTTCTTGTGCTGTTCAGAAGCTCTTAAGTTTAATTAGATCCCATTGTCTATTTTGGCTTTCATTGCCATTGCTTTTGGTGTTTTAGTTATGAAGTCCTTGCCTTTGCCTATGTCCTGAATGGTATTGCCTAGGTTTTCTTCTAGGGTTTTTATAGTGTTAGGTCTTATGTTTAAATCTTTAAGCCATCTGGAGTTAATTTTAGTGTAAGGTGTCAGGAAGGGGTCCACTTTCTGCTTTCTGCACATGGCTAGTCAGTTTTCTAGCTAGAGCAATCAGGCAAGAAAAAGAAATAAAGGGTATTCAGTTAGGAAAAGAGGAAGTCAAATTGTTTCTATTTGCAGATGACATGATTGTATATTTAGAAGACCCCATTGTCTCAGCCCAAAATCTCCTTAAGATGATAAGCAACTTCAGCAAAGTCTCAGGATACAAAATCAATGTGCAAAAATCACAAGACAAACAGTGAGCCAAATCATGAGCGAACTCCCATTCACAGTTGCTACATAGAAAATCAAATACCTAGGAATACAACTAACAAAGGATGTGAAGGACCTCTTCAAGAACTACAAACCACTGCTCAAGGAAGTAAGAGAGGACACAAACAAATGGAAAAACATTCCATGCTCATGGTTAGAGGGTGAAGAATCAATATCGTGAAAATGGCCATACTGCCCAAAGTAATTTATAGATTCAATGCTATCCCCAGGAAGCTACCATTGACCTTCTTCACAGAACTGGAAAAAACCACCTTAAACTTCACATGGAACCAGAAAAGAGCCCACATAGCCAACACAATCCTAAGCAAAAAGAACAAAGTTGGAGGCATCACGCTACCTGACTTCAAACTATACTACAAGGCTACAGTAAACAAACACACTTTCTAAAGTTCACACCTGTTAAAATTATATTCATTCACAAATTAATTCAAAGAAGTGTACTATTTATTTATTTAGAGACAGGATCTTGCGCTACCCCCCAGGCTGGAGGGCAGCAGGGTGATCACGGCTCACTGCAGCCTCGACCTCTCGGGTTCATGTCATCTTCTTGCCTCAGCCTCTTGAGTAGCCGGGCCTAAAGGGTGCATACCACCATGACTGGCAAAAGAAGTGTACTTTTTGAAAGACATTATCTACAATAAAAAAATCAAAGCCAATCTTGGTTCACTATTTAAAAATCAACTTTTATTAAATGAGTATACTCTTCAAAAAATTATAAAACTCAGGCGAAACAGAACATACCAAAATGTCACTTTGTTTGCTGTATTTCAATACCCTATACTTCTCTAGGTTGCCTTCTGGTTTTTCAAACAGAATGAAAAAGAGGAAATGCTGATAATTATATGCAACTCTTGCTGATTTTATTGATTAGCAGTAAGTTGAGAATTCTCTTTTCTAACAGAGGAAGATAAGATGTGAACTCTCATAATCACTCAGGATTTTTTTTATTTTTTATTTTGTTTTAGAGATGAGCTCTCTATGTTACCCAGGATGGCCTCAAACCCCTGGGCTAAAGGAATCCTCCCACCTCAGCCACCCAAGTAGCTGGGACTACAGGTGCTGGTGACTACACCTGACTCACTCAGAATTTTAAGAGGGGGTAGGAGAGAATTAGTCCCTGAGGGGAGGGAAAATAAAGTGCTAGTGTTGGGGTGAAAGGTCTAGGAAAGAGACTAGTGGTGGACCCATTGACTCCTTCATTTCCCTGGTAGGCTCTGGCTGTATGTTTCCGTAAGCTACCATCTTGCTAAGATGCCTTTGCCACTATGAGGGATGCTGGGATCAATTAAAGGTGTCTTCTGGGGATAGCCTTGAGCTCAGTCCTTAACGTTACTTCTCCTCTCTGAGACTTTATGTCTCTTCGTCATTGGCTACTCCCCTTGAGTGCCAGCTCTAAATGCTCATCCTCTGCTCTCAACTCACCTTTCCCAGCATCTCACTTCCCAGCTCCATCGTCAACAATCAGTAAAAAACCTTGATTATCTGGGACTTTCATCCTCAAACACTGTCTGGGGCTGGCTGCCCAGTGGACATGGTGCTTTTCCATGGCTGAAAATAGATGTACAGGGCAGGTTCACTGTAACCAGCAGAAGGAAGGGAGAGAAAGAGAAAGCAGCTTGCTGATGTCACCTGAGAATGACCCTACAATCACGTAGGGACCAGTGGGAGGGGCTCGCACAAGTATAAAGATACCTGAGTGTACAATTTGCTCTTTGATAACCAGAGATCAAACAGTAACAGGCAAGAGAAAAGAGTAAAACTTAGCAACTCCAACTTACTTCGTTTTGAATCTTTTTGACAAAGAAGCTGTTGGATGTTTTCTTATACAGGCACTCATGGTCTCACTAGCCCTCCATTTTCTAGTCCCTGCCTTTTCATACAACTCTGCCTCCAGCACGTATATTTTGGCTCACTACCCTGGTTCTCCCACCTGCCAATCAGTGAACCCATTTCCATGCTTTTGAAATCTTCACTATTATCCCACAGATAAGCATGATGCCTGATGTGCATGATGCTTATCTATGGGATGTCCCTCGAGCATGCAGGCATTGGTTTCCTTTCACCTCTGGAACACGCTTTTCTATAGGTAAGCAGGTTCTTCAGTTAACCTGTGTGGCTGTACTGTTACATTATGGAACATGTAGGTGTGTGCACCTCTACTTTGTAAACGGTTGAATCCTGATGATGCTTTAGCTCAATCACTTTATATACACACTGCAGATTGCGTGTATGTAGGCATGAACATGCCAAGAGGTGTGTTGATCTGGGTATCTCTGTTTAGGGACCTGGGTGGTGTTTGTGTGTGAGTCTGCATATGTGTACACTTGGATGTGTGTCTCAAGGCCCTGCTGATCACTTCCTACAAGGTTTGACTGTATGCTTCCAAATCGCTCCACTAATTAATGTTACTCTTTTTTTCTTTCTGAATAATTTTATTGTGGTAAAATTTGTATAACATAAAGTTTACCATTTAACTAATTTTTTTCTTTAATTTTTTTTTCTCATGGAGATAAGACATTGCTATGTTGCCCAGGCTGGTCTCCAACTCCTGGACTAAAATGATCCTCCTACCTCAGCTTCCCAAGTGCTGGGATTACAGGCATGAACTGCCATGCATGGCTATTTTAACACATTTTAAGTGTACAACTTAGTAGCATTAATTACATTCACAGTGTTGGGCAAACAATCACTGTTCCCCACATTTTTCAACATCCATACAGAAGTTCTGAAACCGTTAAGCAATAAATCCCTATCCTTCCCTCTCCGCAGTCCCTGATAACCTCTAATCTACTATCCATCTCTATGAATTTACCCATTCTAGATATGTGAGTGGAATCATGCAATATTTATCCTTTTGTTTCTGGCTTATTTCATTTAGCATAATATTTCAAGTTTCATTCATGTTGTAGCATGTACAGAACTTTATTTCTTTGGCCGAATAACATTCCATTGTGTGTGTGTGTGTGTGTGTGTGTGTGTGTGTGTGTGTATATATCATATTTGATTTTTTCATTCATCTGTTCACAGACGGGTTGTTTTCATCTTTTGCCTATTGTAAATAATGCTGCTATGAACATTGTCATTCAAGTATCTGTTCAATCCCTGTTTTTAATTCTTTTGGGTCTATACCTAAGAATGGAATTGCTGGGAAAGGGAGTAATTCTAGGTTTAGCTTTTTAAGAAACCACAACGCTGTTTCAACAGTGGTTGTACCATTTTATATTGCCATTAGTAATGTATGAGGGTTCCAATTTCTCTACTTTCTCACAATACTCCTTTTATTTTCTTTTTATTTTATTATAGCCACTTTAGTAAGTGCAAAGGGGTATCTCATTGTGATTTGGATTCACAATTCCCCAAGAATTATTGTTGTAGAACATTTTAATGTGCTTATTAGCTATTTTTATATTTTTGTTGGAGAAATATCTATTCAAATCCTTTGCCCATTTTAAAATTGGGTGGCTTGTCTTTTTGTTATTAAGTTCTTTATATGTGCTGGATATTTACCCATTGTCAGATGTTTTGATTTATAAATACTTTCTTTAAGTCGTCTTTTAACTTTCTTGATATCATCCTTTAATACAAGAAACATTTTAGTTTTGAGGATGTCCAACTTATCTACTTTTTCTTTTGTTGCTCATATTTTCAGTGTTATATCCAAATCAAAAGTCATGAAGATTTACCCCATGTTGTCTTCTAAGACTTTTTTGGTTTCAGTTTTATATGTAGATCATTGATCCATTTTGAGTTAATGTTTATATAAGATGTGAGGTTGGGGTCAAACTTCATTCTTTTTCATGTGAAAATCCAGCTGTCCCAGCACCATTTGCTGAAAAGACTGCTCTTTTTCCATTGACTGGACTTGGCACCCTTGTCAAAAATTGTTTGGCCATAGATATATAGGTTTGCATTTAGACACTGACTTCTAGTCCATTGGTCTATTTGTGTCTATCTTTATACCAGTATCACACTGTTTTGATTACTGTAGCCTTTATAGTAACTTTTGAAATCGGGAAGTGTGATCCCCTGACTTTGTTATTTATTTTCAAGGTTGTTTTGCCTATCTAGGGTTCCTCATAATTCCTTATGCATCAGCTTTTCTGTATTTGCAAAGGCAGCTATGAGAATTTTGACAGAGATTGTGCTGAATCAGTAGATGGCTTTGGTGGTATTGGCATCTAACAATGTTAAGTTGTCCTACCCAGGAACATGGAATGCCTTTCCATTCATTTAGGTCTTCTTTAATTTCTTTCAGCAATGTTTTGTAGTTTTCAGTGTACAAGTCTTTTACCTCCTTGATTAAATTTTTGTTTTGTTTTGCTTTATAGCACTTTTTTGTCTTGTTTTTAATTGACAAATAAAAATTCTATATATTTACAGTGTACAACATATTATTTTGAAATATGTCGACCTTGTAGAATAACTAAACACAGCTAATTAACATACGTATTACATCACCTATTTATAATTTGTTTTGTAATGAGAAATCTTAAAATCTACTCTCGTGATTTTCAAGTAAACAATACATTGTTAATAACTATAGTTTTCATGTTGCGCATCTCCTTGGTTAAATTTCTTCCTAGGTATTTTATTTACCTTCTCCTTTGAGTCGGCTTGAAATCCTCCCCATTGTGCTTTACGACACTATAAAGAGTCCATAGTGCATAGAATAGTGCCTAGCACATAGCAGACACTGAACAAAGGCTAATTGAACATAAGAATCTCCAAAATGATAGGATCTTAGAACTTTACAAAAAAAAAAAAAGTCATACAAATTCCATTCTTCTATAGACAAGGAAATGATGTTTGGAGAACTTAAGTTGCTTCCCTGAATAGCACTGCTAGCTAGGGGTAGAGCCAGATGTTCACATCTCCTGAGAGTTTTCTGTGGATCAAAATGTAATCATTATATGCCACGAGTCTGTCTGCTGGAGTAAATAAACGGGTGTGTTTATAACTTGAGTGCTTGTCTTTGAGGATGAAGATTTTTAAGTGTCTGTTTTTCTCTTTTCTGAAATGAATCTTAAAGGATTGGTGTACCTACAAAACTACAAAACTAGCTTGCATTAAAAACAAAGCATCGGTCGGGCGCGGTGGCTCACGCCTGTAATCCCAGCACTTTGGGACGCCGAGGCGGGTGGATCACGAGGTCAAAAGATGGAGATCATCGTGGTCAACATGGTGAAACCCCGTCTCTACTAAAAATACAAAAAATTAGCTGGGCATGGTGGCGCGTGCCTGTAATCCCAGCTACTCAGGAGGATGAGGCAGGAGAATTGCCTGAACCCAGGAGGCGGAGGTTGCGGTGAGCGGAGATCGCGCCATTGCACTCCAGCCTGGGTAACAAGAGCGAAACTCCATCTAAAAAAACAAACAAACGAACAAACAAACAAAGAAACAAAAACAAAGCATCCTGTACATATTTCAGCAAATGAGCTTACCCAGTTAGACACGTAGCTGAGTTAACAATTATCTGGAGATATATATCAATGAGGGTATCATATGTAGAAGTCTCTATAGGGGTGTGTGTGTGTGTGTGTGTGTGTGTGTGTGTGTGTAGTAGTGGTAGTAGCAGCAGCAGGTAAGATGGCTGTGTAATTTTGGAAATGAATTAACCTACTAGAGTTTTCCATGGAGAGAGCAGATGATCTTCCACTAGGCTTTAACTCCTAAAGAACTTGTTTCATTATAGAATTATTTCAATTTAGAGAAAGAAAAGAGAAGAACTGTGTTCCTGTTTACAAACTGGGGAATTCCTAAACTGCTGCTTTAGAAAAACATATTTATTAGCTTTTTGGTTGTCTCTCAAGGTAAGGGTAAATCAACCTGGGACAGTGTTTAGCCTTTCTTTATTTCATTCCTTTTCCACACAGCTGGTCAGTCTCCAGTAATTCTCTCACCTGTTGTAACACAGGCTTCTCTCAGAAACTCCCAAAGGTGGCTGGTAACCATTGGTCTGGATATTGTCTCTGAGCCAGTGATGTGAGACCTGTAACTCTCTGTTCCTAGACTTGGAAAGCTGCAGAGGAGAATTTCTAGTTGCCTATCCAATATTCTTTTTTCTCCTGTCCTTAATAATGATAGCTCCCCATTTTTGTGTGTCTGTGTGGGCAATAATGTGCTCAGGAAAAAACAAATCAACTGCTACAAATGAAACAAACAAAAACTACATTTCTAATTCTCCTTTGCAACTAGAAGTTGTCACTGAACCCAGATGTAAGCAAAAGTTTTTGAATGGGGCTTTGAGGAAAGACCTTTAAAAGTGAGCTGACAGTTAACAGGTACCTTCTTCCCTTTGCACTCTGCCCTTCTTCCTGACTGGATTATAGCCGTGACCCATGGAGGTAGAGCAGCCCTCCTATAACCACAGGCACCTGGGAGGGAGAGGTTACGACATCACGGAGACATCAACATGGTCTCTTTTTGCTGCTGAACCAATGCCCACTACCATCTACCTCTGAAATGCTTGTTACATAAGAAAAGCCCCACATTTGTTTAGGGGAATCTCCTTCACCAGCAGCTCAATTGAATGCCTAACTAATATAAGAATTTAAAGAGCTCCCTGAGATAATTTGAGTCAATGAACTCCTATCTATCTTATTGGCAAATTAGACAAATTTATAGAGTAAATGTTATGGAGGAATTCTGAGAAGCCAAGAAAATGGTGGTGGTATAAATCTGAGTTTGAACACAACCTCTCCCAAAACAATAAGGAAGGCCAAATGAAACTATGTAAAACCCATGTATTCTACATAACTAGAAGACATAAAATGTCCAAATTTCAAATTAACTGTAAAGAGAAAAATTAACAAACCCCAGCAAGTTGCCTCCTCCACTCCTAATGCAAGCCCTTCAGGGAACCAACAAAGGCAGCTGGGGAACATCTTTATAGAGTAGACAAGAGGGAAGCTAGTGGTGAACCTTAGACTGATGTGAAACCACCACAAGAGAGAGAACGTTGGCGCTGAGTTTGAAAATGCTGAAAAACACACTGGTAAATCAGGGTACTTACTACTGGGAAGGGACTTAACCATGAGTGCCGCATGCAAGGAGATGGCCTTGTTCCTCTTTTGGTGAGAGGAGGAGATGGTCTTGGAAGGATAAGGCGTCCTGGTAAAAAGGATCAAAGGGACCAACTTTTAGAGGAGAGCTCTGGAATTCTTGCAGTGAGGGGGAAATTGAAGAACCTGCAAGACTCTCTTTCCTTGCAGAATTTAAGGTAATCCAGCCCCTTCTCCCATCAGTCCCCTTCTAAATAATAATAATAATAACAATAATAGTAAGTAAAGTTCAATTTTTAAAAAGAAAGAAAAAGAAATTACACTTTGCTACACCAACAGAAGAGGGCGCTCTTGACCTAGGAATTTTGCAACCACCTCAACCCTCCAGCCTGTCCACAGAAAGGCAGATCAAAGTCTTCATCTGAGCAAAATCACCAAAATAGAAAGAATCTAAACAATTCAACTGAGAAAAAATCCTCCCCTAAATAATGGCGAAGTGGAGGAAAACTGTAACACAACACTCAGAACTGAATTCAATGTCCTCAAACAAGCACGTGAGAACATGGAAAAACACTTCAAATTACAAATTCAGAAACTAGGTACAGAAATAGAAAAAAAAAAAAGAAATAAAAGTTGTAATGGTGAAACCCCGTCTCTACTAAAAATACAAAAAAATTAGCTGGGCATGGTGGCACGTGCCTGTAATCCCAGCTACTCAGGAGGCTGAGGCTGGAGAATTGCCTGAACCCAGGAGGTGGAGGTTGCGGTGAGCCGAGATCACGCCATTGCACTCCAGCCTGGGTAACAAGAGCGAAACTCTGTCTCAAAAAAAAAAAAAAAAAAAAATTTAAAGAAACAACAAAAAAGGAAATCCACAGTGCCCTAGTAGAAGAAAAAAAAAGTTGATTGAACTCAGGAAAGAAATAGAAGAAAGAATGGAAAAAAACATTATAAGCATTACCTATAAGATTTTAGATAAATTCCACATCTACTCATTTACTTCCTCCCTCTTAAATGTAGGCATTCCCAAGAGCTCACCACTGCCTTTTCTTTCTGACTGCACAGCTGCAAACTGCAAATATATATTTCCATACCTATCTGTTTCCTGGATATGTTTCCTTTATTGTCTTCTAGACATCATCCCTGGGATCCAGGAGGCTACCTTAAGCTTAGTGTGTCTAAAACTGAACTCCACATCCTCTATTCAATCTGTACCCGCTCTTGACCTCCAACTCAGAGTCATTGATCCATCATTTTGTGTTCTGTACCAAATCACCCATAAATTCTACTGAAAGCAGTTATTATCTAATATGCGCTAGCTCTGGATATGGGCCTGGGGACATGAGATGAGTAAGACTTGTCCTTATAGACTCAGTGGCAAGTCCTGTCTAGTCAATACATACAACTTACCTTCCATCTTCACTGTCATTATTTTCTTTCCCACTGTTACCTTCCTAGAGCAAATCAGCATTACCTCTGTCCTAGACTGATAAAGCAGCCCTGTAGGAGATTTCTCTGGAACCAGCCTGCTTGAATGGAACTGATCTCTGGTCTTTTGCATTTTGTAGTTTAATACATCTACTTCTGTTTCTATTTTTCCATCTACTTGGAATATCCTTCACTGATCTTCTCTTGCTACATCTTATTTGTCCTTTAATGCCCATCTCAAATTCCAGGCCTGCTTTGATGTTTTGCCTGGTTTCCTGAGCTTGGAGTTGTGTCTTCTTTCTCAAAACTCATGCAAACTTGTCTTCTGCACCTATGCTTTACCAGCTGTCCCTCTTGTTCAAGCTCATGGCCCCATCAATTAGGATTAGAATGTAAAAACCAGTCTTATATGATTTTTTAAAAAAAGATCCATGATCAACTTCAAGAGAAATTATTTGTTCATTAGCTTATTATTTGTGTTAAACCTTTTTATACCTTTTCTCTTGGAGATTTGATAAACTAAACTATCAGAGAAACTGAATATGCTAGCGTTACTAGATTTTGCTTAGTGAAAATAATGTGTTTACAAGAACTTCACATGACCTCCTTTCAGCTTTGTTATCTAGAAAACAGAAAAGTTGAACTAAATGATCTTCACATCCTCTTTCAGATCTAACATTCTAAAATTAAGGTGTCTCAAGGATTTGACTGTGTGGCATACTCTGTTGATAGACTAATTTAACACCCATTCCCAGCTCCTCTTATGTAGCTTCACTACAAAAGTTGAGAAAGCTGAATATTCACTTTACCAGCCTTCTTTGCAGCTAGTGGTGGCTATGTAACATAGTTCTGGCCAGTGAGATATAAGCAGAAATCTATAAAGGAGAATTCTAGGAAGCTGTCATCACTCCTGTAATTGGCAGAATTCTAAGATGGCCCCTGGGTATGTGTGTCCTGTATAATCCCCTTCCCTTGAATGTGGCAGAACCATGGAATATCACCCCCATCATTAGGTTACTAATCAGTTGACTTCCAGTCAGTTGAAAGGGAGATTATCCTGGGTGGGTCTGGCAGAATCAGGTGAGCCTTTCAAAAGAGAGATGATTTTCTATTGGCCTCCAGAAAGAAAGAAAGCAGCCATCTTTCCAATTGCCTTGCAGCAGCCTCTAGGAGCTCAGGGCCTTAGCCCTAGGAACTGAATTCTATCTACCAACCACCAGTGAGCTTGAAAGAGGACCCTGAGCCTCACATCACATGCAGCTCCTGCTGACACCATGATTGCAACCTGGTGATTTCTTAGGCAGAGAACTCAGCCAACCAGTGACCAGACTCCTGACTCATAGGACTGTGAGATAGTAAATTCATGTTGTTTTACACTGCTATATTTTCTGGCAATCTGCTATGCAGTAATAGAGAATCAATGCAATGAATACAACTCCTTTCCACCTAGTCTCAAAAGTCAGGTGCTTAAAAAACTATCTTATAGAAAATCAATAAATCCAGGAGCTGGTTTTTTGAAAAGATCAACAAAATAAACAGACCACTAGACAGATTAGTTAAAAAAAAAAAAAAAGAAAAAGAGAGAATAATCAAATAGATGCAATAAACAATGATAAAGGGGATATCACCACAGATTCCACAGAAATACAAACCACCGTCAGAGATTACTACAAACAACTCTATGCACATAAACCAGTAAACCTGGAAGAAATGGATAAATTCCTGGACACTTACACCTTCCCAAGCCTAAACCAGGAAGAAGTTGAAACCCTGAATAGACCAATAACAAGGGCTGAAGTTGAGGCAGCAATTAATAGCTTACCAACCAAAAAAAAGCCCAGGTCCAGATGGGTTCACAGCCGACTTCTACCAGACATACGAAGAGGAGCTAATACCACTCCTTCCGAAACTATTCCAAACAATCCAAAGAGAGGTAATCCTCCCCAAATTATTTTATGAGACCAACACCATCCTGATACCAAACCTGGCAGAGACTCAACAAGAAAAGAAAACTTCAGGCCAATATCCATGATGAACACAGATGCAAAAATCTTCAGTAAGATACTGGTAAACCAATTGCAACAGCACATCAAAAAGCTTATCCACCATGATCAAGTAGGATTCATCCCAGAGATGCAAGGCTGGTTCAACATACACAAGTTTATAAACGTAATTCACCACATAAACAGAATCAAAGACAAAAACCACATGATTATCTCAATAGATGCAGAGAAGGCCTTCAACAAAATTCAACAGCACTTTATGCTAAAAATCTCTCAATAAACTAGGTATTGATGGAATGTATCTCAAAATAGTAAAAGCTATTTACAACAAACCCACAGCTAATATCATACTGAATGAGCAAAAACTGGAAGCATTCCCTTTGAAATCTGACACTAGACAAGGACGTCCTCTCTCACCACTCCTATTCAATATAGTATTGGAAGTTCTAGCCAGAGCAATCAGGCAAGAAAAAGAAATAAAGGGTACTCAGTTAGGAAAGGAGGAAGTCAAATTGTGTCTATTTGCAGACAACATGATTGTATATTTAGAAGACCCTATCACCTCAGCCCAAAATCTGCTGAAACTGATAAGCAACTTTAGCAAAGTCGCAGGATACAAAATCAATATGCAAAAATCACAAGCATTCCTATACACCAATAACAGACTTAAAGAGAGCCAAATCAAGAACAAACTGCCATTCACAATTGCTACAAAGAGAATAAAATACCTAGGAATACAACTAACAAAGGATGTAAAGGACCTCTTCAAGGAGAACTACAAATCACTGCTCAAGGAAATAATAGAGGACAAAAACAGACGGAGAAACATTCCATGTTCATGGTTAGGAAGAATCAATATCATGAAAATGGCCATACTGCCCAAAGTAATTTACAGATTCAACGCTATCCCCATCAAGCTACCAATGACCTTCTTCACAGAATTGGAAAAAAAAAACCACCTTAAACTTCATATGGAACCAAAAGAGAGCCTGCATAGCCAAGTCAATTATAAGCAAAAAGAACAAAGCTGGAGGCATCACGCTACCTGACTTCAAATTATACTACAAGGCTACAGTAACCAAAACAGCATGGTAATGGTACCAAAACAGAGATATAGACCAATGGAACAGAACAGAGGCCTCAAAGGCAATGCCACACATCTACAACCATCTGATCTTTGACAAACCTGACAAAAACAAGCAATGGGGAAGGGATTCCCTGTTTAATAAATGGTGTTGGGAAAACTGGCTAGCCATGTGCAGAAGGCAGAAACTGGACTCCTTCCTGACACCTTACATTAAAATTAACTCCAGATGGATTAAAGACTTAAACATAAGACCTAACACCATAAAAACCTTAGAAGAAAACCTAGGCAAAACCATTCAGGATATAGGCATAGGCAAGGACTTCATGGCTAAAACACCTAAAGCATTGGCCACAAAAGTCAAAATAGACAAATGGGATCTAATTAAACTCCAGTGCTTCTGCATAGCAAAAGAAACAATCATTAAAGTGAACTGGCAACCAACAGAATGGGAAAAAATTTTTGCAATCTACCCATCTGACAAAGATATCCAAAATCTACAAAGAACTAAAACAGATTTACAAGAAAAAAACAAACAAACCCATTCAAAAGTGGGTAAAGGATATGAACAGACACTTTTCAAAAGAAGACATATATGAGGCCAACAAACATATGGAAAAGTGCTCTCATCACTGGTCATTAGAGAAATGCAAATCAAAACTACATTGAGATACCATCTCATGCCAGTTAGAATGGTGATCATTAAAAAATCTGGAGACAACAGATGCTGGAGAGGATGTGGAGAAATAGGAACACTTTTACACTGTTGGTGGGAGTGTAAATTAGTTCAACCATTGTGGAAGACAGTGTGGCACTTCAAGGACCTAGAAATAGAAATACCACTTGACTCAGCAATCCCATTACTAGTTATATATCCAAAGGATTATAAATTGTTCTATTGTAAGGACACATGCACATGTATGTTCATTGCAGCACTCTTTTTTTTTTTTTTTTTTTTTTTTTTTTGTAATCTGTCCTAAAACAAGGGCTTTGTGGTTTTATTTTATTTTATTTATTTTTTATTTATTTTTTATTTTTTTCAGGTTCTTTTTTTTTTTTTTTTTTTCAAAGAGAGGAAAATAGGAAGGAGGAAAAAGGAAGAGAAAGAGAGAGACAGAATGGGGAGGAGGGAGAAGGAAAAGAAAGAGGGAGAGAGAATGGGAGTATTGATTTCTTGCCCAGGCTAGAATGCAATTAGTAATGGGTATTGAAAACCTCTTTTATACTGATAATTATACTTAATGATATAGTCAGGAAGGAATAAGGGAAGAAGATAACAAACAAACAGCCAACCAATATTTAATTTAAACCTATGAAATGCTCTGCGATTACTGAGGAGTGATTTACTTCCAATTATATAGTCACCTTTGGAATAGGTGTGAGGTGGTAATGTATGTTTTGTGTATTTGAAGTGGAGAGTTCTATAAATGTTTATTAAGTTTCCTTGTTCCGGGTCTGAGTTCAAGTTCTGAATATCCTTGTTAATTTTCTATCTCGTTGATCTATAGAATTGTTAGCTCTTCTTGTTGCATTGATCCTTTTGCCATGATGTAATGTCATTCCTCGCCTCTTTTGATCTTTGTTGCTTTAAAGTCTACTTTATCAGAGGCGAGAATTGCATCTCCTGCTTTTTGTTTATTGGTTTATTTTTACTCTCTGTTTGATTGGTAAATCTTCCTCCTTCTCTCTGAGTCTTTGTGTATTGTTGCATGTAAGATGGGCCCAGATGCAGCATACCGATGGGTTTTGGCTTTTTATCCAATTAAAATATATATAAGTTTAATACCGGCGTTTGATGCTAGCTGGCTGTTTTGCCCATTAGTTGATGTAAATTTTTTATTGTGTTAAAGTTCTTTGCTTTTTGATATATTTTTGGAAAGGCTGATATTGGTTGTTCCTTTATATGTATAGTGCTTCTTTCAGAAGCTCTTGTAAAGCAGGCCTGGTGGTGGTGAACTCTCTAAGTATTTGTTTTTTCGCAAAAGATTTAATTTTTCTTTCGCTCATAAAGCTTAGTTTGGCTGGATAGGAAATTCTGGGTTGAAAGTTCTTTTCTTTAAGGATGTTAAATATTGGTCCCCACTCTTTTCTGGCTTGTAGGGTTTCTGCTGAGAGATCTGCTGTAAGTCTGATAGGTTTCCCTTTATGGGTAACCTGACCTTTCTCTCTGGCTGCCCTTAGTATTTTCTCCTTCATTTCAACCCTAATAAATCTGGCGATTATGTGCCTTGGGGTTGGTCTTCTTGAAGAATATCTTTGTGGTGTTCTCTGTATTACCTGGAGTTGAATATTACCCTGCCTTGCCAGGTTGGGGAAATTTTCCTGAATGATATCCTGAAGAGTATTTTCCAACTTGGATTCATTCTCTTCATCACATTCAGGTACACCTATCAAACGTAAATTAGGTCTTTTCACATAGTCCCATATTTCCTGGAGACTTTGCTCATTCCTTTTCATCCTTTTTTCTGCATTCTTGTCTTCTTGTTTCATTTCACTGAGCTGGTCCTCGACTTCTGATATCTTTCCTTCTGCTTGATCAATTCGACTGTTTAAACTTGTGCATGCTTCGCGAAGTTCTCGTGTTGTGTTTTTCAGCTCCATCAATTCACTTATATTCTTCTCTAAATTGTCCATTCTCGTTAACATTTCGTCAAACCTTTTTTCAAGGTTCTTAGTTTCTTTGCATTGGGTTAGAACAAGTTCTTTTAATTCACAGAAGTTTCTTATCACCCACGTTTTGAAACCTGCTTCTGTTATTGGAACACACGTGTAATCTATTAAGCCTTGTTCCGTTACTGATGAGGAATTGCAATCCCCTGTAGAGGGAGAGGCATTCTGATTTTGAGTATTCTCTACCTTTTTACGCTGGTTTCTTCCCTTCATTATATATTTGTCCGTCTGTCGTCTTTATAATTACCGACTTTCTAACTGGGTCTCTGACGTCCAACTTGTTGATTCCCTGCGCCGAAATCTGAGCAATCCACTGAGCCGGCCAAAACAGCGGTGTTAAGATTGATGGTGCTTTTCTGCCCGGGAATCTCCGGACTCTGCACCAAGAACTGGTGTGCTAAGGCACCAGCAAAACCGCCACGCCGGCCACAAGAGTCGCCCTGGCGACCCGTGGCGCTCTTCCACTGGGAATCTCCTGGTCCGTGAGCAACTAATATTCGTCTGAAAGTGTGGCGTCCTCTCGTTCTTTGCGCTTTCACTGGGAGGTACGTGCCCGAGCTGCTAATCATCAGCCATCTTGGATCTCTCTCCAGCACTCTTTACAATAGCAAAGACTTGGAACCAACCCAAATGCCCATCAATGATAGACTGGACCGGGAAAATATGGCACATATACACCATGGAATACTATGCAGCCATAAAAAATGATGAGTTTGTGTCCTTTGTAGGGACATGGATGAACCTGTAAACCATCATTCTCAGCAAACTGACACAAGAACAGAAAATCAAACACCGCATGTTCTCACTCATAGGTGGGTGTTGAACACTGAGAATACATGGACACAGGGAGGGGAACATCACAGACTGTGGTCTGTGGAGTGGGGACTAGGGGAGGGACATATAAGTACATTCTTTACATGTACCCCAGAACCTAAAATGCAATATAAAAAAATTGTATTTTTTTATATTGCATTTTAGGTTCTGGGGTACATGTAAAGAATGTACTTATATATGGTTATAAGATAGAGTATATATATATGTATACACTATCTTATAACCATAAAGGCCAAGTGACTCATAAAGCTACTGGCCCTGACCTCTTGCACCTTTAAAACTAAGGTGTAAGTCATCATGCGACCTCCCTGAATCTCATCTGTAAAGTCATTGGCCTAGGTTGAACAGTCGAGTGCCACAATTTTTTTTTTTAGGCCAGGAAAAGAAATGTCTGCCTGTATGAGCCAATATGAAGTTAGCAAACGTTTCTTTTACTGCAGTTAAAATGATTTCCAACTGATAAAGCAGACTTCCAAAAGCAGCATGAGCAAATTCTTATTTATTCATTGGTAAACATTTATAAAGAATACATAATGTTCCAGATAGGGGGAAAAATCTCCCAAAAATAAAAAAAAATTATTGCTTTCAGTAGGCTCATAGCCTAGCATTGCAGGGAGGATGGGAGAGGGAAAAGGTAGAAAAATTAAGATACAACTAAAATATAGAGTGGTTAGGCTGTGATTAACACAAGGTCTCAGGGAAGCTCAAAGCAGGCATGCCTAGCACAGACATTCAGGGTGGTAAGGAGGGAAGGGCTGAATTGGGAGGTTTAGGATATGGAGCAGAATTATGAGGGAGGAGTATGAGTTACTTGGAAGAAGCAGAGGAAGGGGATTCTAGGCACAGAGAAGAGGAGAGGCCAATCAGTAATAAAATAACCAACAACCATCAAGCACCTGGTGTGAGGCAGGGGTACATGCCAGATGCTACAGGGAGATGGAGACATAAAGAACTTTGTCCCTGCCCTGTAGTTTTATAATCATTATGCAGTGGATGCTTCCCCTCCTCCACACCAACCCCCACCCCCCCTCAAGGGACGGAGCAGCCTGAGTCCTCTCTTTTGTCAACTAGGGACATTGCAAAAGGCACATGCCACCCCATCATGATGCCTAGATCCCCAGATCATGCTATTGACAGCTGCCTCAGATGTGACTGCTTCCAGAAAGCGGCTTACCAACTAGGGTGGGAGAATCTAGGTCAAGGTCCTTCAGGAATGTGCTGTGCACAGGCAATTCAAGAAAAGAGAAATGGATTTGACAGGGAAGACAAGCCCTGCAGCTTTTGAAGTAGGATCTTGGAGCCCTGCAGGCTCGGTCAAACTATGCCTTCTCTCTTATCAGATTATCATTCTTACAGCCTAGGAATTTGCTTGGAAATTATAGAAAGCCACTGTAAATATCCTTTGAGCAAGTAAAGGAACAAATATGTTGAAATAATAAAATGTGAATTCTGAAATAGGGCCTAGGGAAAAATACTGGAGGTAAAAAGACTAAGGCAGGTATTATTGCAGGAAGTTAGAAGCAACAACAAAATGAATCTTATTTCACCCAACTGACTTGTTTAACCATATTTGAGGAACAGGAAGGGTTTATAATGGTAAAAAGAAGTAACTGAAAGGCAGGAAGAACCAGATGCCCTTCTTATCTCAGAGGGCATCTTACTCAGCCTCACCTGATTTTCTTTCCCAGCATGCTGGGGGAAACTTCCCTTGTGGCAGCAGTTCAGAAGCTTGCTCAAGGGCTGAGCATTTTTATTTTGTTTTGTTTTCATTAAAAAAAAAAAAAGTCATAGGCCAGGCACAGTGGCTCACACCTGTATTTCCAGCACTTTGGGAGGCTGAGGCAGGTGGATCACCTGAGGTCAGGAGTTCAAGACCAGCCTGGCCAACATGGTGAAACCCCATCTCTACTAAAAATACAAAAATTAGCTGGGCATGGTGGCGCATGTCGGTAATCTCAGCTACTTGGGAGACTGAGGCAGGAGAATCGCTTGAACCCGGGAGGCCGAGGTTTCAGTGAGCCAAGATCACACCACTGCACTCCAGTATGGAAGATGGAGAGAGACTGTCTCAAAAAAACTTTTTAAAAAAAGTCAGATTTACAGAGGGTACACACACACACACACACACACACATACACACATACACACATACATACATACATATAGCAAATTGGGCCCTTTTCAGTCTACAGTTTGATAAGATTTGACCTATGCATACAGTCGTATAACCCCCACCACAAGGAAGGCATAGAATATTCCTACCACCCGAAAAAGCTCCCTTGTGCCCTTTTGTAGTCAACTCCTCTGCCCACCTCCTGCAAACATCTGATTTGATTTCTGTCCCTATAGTTTTGCCTTTTCCAGAATGTCACATGAATGGAATCATATTTTAGATTGCCTTTTGTGTCTGGCTTCTTGCACTTTGCATAATGCAAGGCCAATTTTTAAAAGCTTCACTATAAATGTTCTCTGCCAAGGTCATCTTTCCTTCAAATCTAAGGCTAAGTGGTTGAGCACCAATGTTCATGCTTGTCTTGACAAATTCACTGAAGTGTGACTATGGACCCTAAATCAAACCTGTGAAATACTGCGCAGTTTCTCTTCATAATCTATTCTGATATGTTGGCTCAAGCTACACTTGTACAGTGTAAATGATAATAGAAGTCGCAGTAAATGTATAAATGAATATTGTTCTACCTATTAACATTTAGAAATACATAATTTCATTTTAATAGCTCAAGCATATTAATAGGCCTATACTATTGTTCTTAAGGAACTTGCAAACATAATTACAGACACAGCATATAATTGAATCATAGCATTTTATTGCTGAAAGGGGTTTTAGTGATGATTTAGTCACCACATCATAGGATTTCACAGTTGGCAATGGCCTTCAAAATTATCCAGACCTGCTCAACATCTTAGATTTGAATTTCCCTGGTGGTGTCAAACTCCAGAGCAGACATGATAGATAAATGTGAAAACCTGGCCAGTGGAAAGTGATGGATTACATTTCTGACAAGATGAACTAGCCCTAGAATAACTTTAGGCAAGAGATGTCTCTGTTGTTTACTCCAAGCTATTTTGAGAATATGATTAAGGGAAAACACACAGTTTTCAGAGGCATGTGTGTTTCCTAGTTAAGTGTTTATGCTTGTTCTTCTATGTGCTACCTAACAGGATATCAAACGCTTTGTAGAGGGGCAAACTAGAGACGTATAACAGTGCCTATGATCATTCAAATTCAATTTAAAAACAAACAGGGCCGGGCGTGGTGGCTCATGCCTGTAATCCCAGCTACTCAGAAGGCTGAGGCAGGAGAATCACTTGAACTAGGGCAGCAGAGATTGCAGTGAGCTGAGACGGTGCCATTGCACTCCAGCCTGGGTGACAGAGCAAGACTCTGTCTCAAAACAAACAAACAAACACACACTGTGAGAAATCAATAAACACATATATTTGGGCTCGATTCAATCCTTAAGTCATCACACCCAAATCTCTTTCTATGTTAGTCCTCCCAGGTTTTGAGCTAGTGTCATTGAACCCCAGAATCTAGGTTTGTGTAAGCCTAACATTGACACATCAGCATTCAGGAGCAGATAGAAAGGTTTACTCGATTTAGTCACAGTGAGAGGGCAGGAGAGGCAGTCTCTCAAATCCAACCTGCCTTTGAACATAATTGAAGAGTTTTATGAATAAGGTTGGTATGTGGGAGGTGGGATCTCTGATGATCAAAGCTGTTTGCATTTGATTGGACCAAGGACACCATCAAGGAGGTCCGCATGACCTAAGGATCATTTTTCTCTAAAAGAAAAACAGACTGGGCACAGTGGCTCACACTTGTATTCCCAGCACTATAGGAGGCCAATGCAGGAGAATCACGTGAGTCTGGGAGTTTGAGACCAACCTGGGCAACATGATGAGATGCCCCCCCCCACCATCTCTACAAAAAAATACAAAAATTAGCCAGGCATGGTGATGCACAGCTGTTGTCCCAGCTACTCAGGAGGCTGAGGTGGGAGAATCACTGGAGCCTCGGAGGTTGAGTCTGTGGTGAGCTATGATTGCTCCACTGCACTCCAGCCTGGGCAACGGGGCAAAGCTGTCTCAAAAAAAAAACAAAGAAAAAAAGAAAAAGAAACTCATTAATCTCATGGGCAGCCCTGGGGTTAACGTAGGAAGTTAATCAATTACTAGTGACTATCCTCTACCAAAGCGACTATATACAAGCAAGCATTCATGGAGGAAGAAAAGGAAAAGGGAGATAGGAAATAAATAAAACGAACACCTTTATAATAAAGGCTCAGCTACACTAGTATAACAGGTGCTCCTGAGACCCTGGCCCATGTCTTTCCACTCTCTCCAATTCAGTGGGTACCAACCTGGCTTCTAACTGCCAGCAGCACAGCATCTGTTTGCTAGAGGATTTCTTGAACACTCAGCTCCTGCTTTGGTGCACTCTCACTGGGCAGGCAGGAAGTCTCAGGGGATTAAAACAGCCCTCCTAGAGCAGCTTTCCTCGACTGATGGAAATTTGTGTATAAATATTCCATCTCCCTTCACCCATAGGGAGAGGACTGTATTTTACACTGCCCCCCAGAATTCTCAAGTGGGATTAGGGTTTCTGTTACCACAGTGGACTCTCTTTTGACAATGTATCTTGTATTTCTGGGATCTTTTCCTTATCTCACTTCCCCATTTCCTGCAGCCTTTCCTGAAATCAGCTGCCAGACAATCTACTTGCATGTGAATCTTCATCTCAGGGGCTGCTTCTGGGAGATCTCAAATTCATGTAACTATGAACGCCCCCCAGAAATGAGGGATGTATTGCATCCCAGCACCCTTAGATATCTCTGACCTATGGAAATATCTTCCCCTTACTGCAATGAAAAGTGTCTTTCTACAACTGGCATCTAGAGGTCCTCTTTATGGGATGATGTACTTTAAGTTTGTCTAGAAATCTACCTCTTTAGAAAAAAGTCACTCAAACCCATTCTTAAATCACTTACATTTTCTTAAATATAGTCTACATTTTATATGCTGATCTATGAAAAAAAGAGTTAATTGTTACACAAAGCCAGGAGTAAGAATCCAGAATGAAACATGCCCAGGGGAAGGAAAACCTCCAGGGGGGATTGGAGGAAAACACTGGACTTTTCTCATTAAGTGAGATGTATTATTCTAAGTAAATCTATTAAGTATATTTACTATTACTATTAGACCTGTTTTAAGTTAAAGGCTAAGGGAAAGGTCAAGCAAGAGGGCTGCAGAAGATGGGGTCATTTTATGTACATAGATAATCCATGTATCACTATATATCATTTATGGGTCCTAGTTTTCACATGGGGAAGGATTGTGAAAAATGTGCTGTCTTCATTTTCAACCTGACAGTTTTGAGGCTTTTGTGTTTCCTAGTCAAGTGTTGATGCTTGTTCTTGTATGTGCTACCTAACAGGGTATCAGATGCTTTGTAGAGGTGCTAGGATGGTATTGAATTCTCAGCTTCTTTCCAAGAGGCATCCTCTGGGCCTCTTTAAGAGGCAAGAAAAGTTCTCAATTGTCTGAGAAGTATTCCGAGAGCATCTCCTACCTTACTCCTTTCCATCTTGAGAGAAAGGGGAGTTTCAGGAGAGCCGAGACTTGGGTACAAAATACTGGAACAAGTAGATTTCAGAGCCCTTGTGAACATCGCTTCTGACATGATGTTTGAAGCAAAGTACTTGACAGACAGTTAAATGAACTAGTTTCTACATTTTGAGAGTCTTTGTAGGATATCCGTGGCCATTTTTTTTTTCACAACCTATTTCTGGGACACACACTGAAAGGACTGATTGCTCGCTAATAGATCTTTTCTTATACAAAACCACTTGGTGAATATGTATTCCTATAGTATAGTTTTTTATTTGAAAGAGAGATAAACAAGTGATTACTAAATTCAAAGCTACACCTATTCCTCCCACTTCTTCTGCATCTGATATAATTACAATAAATCTGGGTTATGCATATGTGAACATCTTCTGGTTTTGATTGTCAAGCAATCAAATAACATTTCTTGCCCACACTCAGACCCATAATTTAGATGCTTCTCTGCAGTGACACTTGATGCAGTTTAATTATAATGCTCTTCAATCCAGAAAGCTATTTAAAGGATGATGGAAGCTGTGCATTTTCAGTTCTTTCTCTCACAAATGATTTAGGTATTTGTACCTGTAGCTGACCCCAAAATGACACTTGATAACTTGTGCATGACTTTTAACAGCGATAATTTTTCATTTACAGAATAACTGATTATTTTAAAATAAGTATTTCTTTCTAAGAAAACACATCCTGCACAGTTTTCCATTTTGAATCTGTTTTTCCCCCACACCATTAGAAGAAAGCATGGAAAATTTCACAATCAGCTGCATTCTGTTTACAGCAAATATTTTTTCATTTCAGAGTGAAATTCTCAAGCCCCAAATGGGTAGGTGTTTTAATTCAGGATGGAAATAAAGAGCTGCTTTTTCTGGACATATTCCCTTCCTTTCCCTGGCAGTTACTGGTACCGACTTGCTCTTAATTATCTCCTATTCAATGCTAGTCATAACCACCCGCCCACTTCACACTTAGGCAGTCCTGCCCACAGCACTCACCCCAGCCCCCTCAGGCTGAATCATCAGCTCCCACCCCCGTCCTTCCTCTCCCACTGCCATTTCCTTTTTCGCTTCAGTGCCCTTTATAGAGGGACATTCTTGCTTTTCCAAAGCTTTTTCCTCATCCCATATTATATCCCCTTTAAATTTTAGAAAGCCAGAATTCTTATGGAATTTAATTTTCTTCTCATCACTGAGGACAATTTGTGCTTGATGCACCATAGAATCTGCGTTCATTAGTTACCCATTAATTCTTTGTACTTTGGAGAAAGTAGAATTTGAGAAGCTGGAAATCTATCACTTTCACTAAAACATACATAAGATGAAACTGAGTCACTTTTGGAAGTTTCCACCATGGCAGAGACAAAGGAAGTCCCGGATCTGGGCAATGTAAACAATCAAATTATAGTTTCATATTGCTGCTTTTAACATTCCACTCTCCTGGATTTTTTTTAATGCTATAATTAAGTCCTTTCAAATTGTTAACTGAAGAGCCTCTGTTTTTTCTTAGGCATACCTGCTTACCAAAGTCTCCCACAAAATATGGGAAGCAGAGGACTCTAGAATTCAACACCTGCATGTATCCTAGCTCTGATCCACCTACAGATATGTTGTACTGATATCCACCCAGGCCATGAAGACACCATTAAACATTCCACCCCATGTGGTTTTTACTTAAAGTAGTCTAATATTGTCAGGAGGTATCCACGTAAGAAGATAAATTTCTCCCTATGTTCAGGACAAAGTCATTCCTTATTATCTCATGAAGATTCTGCACACAGGTCTCACAGCTACCCCCAACATGCAAATAGAGAAAAGAAGACATCAAGTTCAAATGATCACTGATGGGGTTTCCTTTTGTTATGAAGCTTAAGAGTTAAAAGAGATACCCTTGGGATAGGCGCAGTGGCTCATGCCTCTAGTCCTAGCACTTTGGGAGGCTGAGACAGGTGGATTGTTTGAGGCCAGGAGTTTGAGACCAACCTGGCCAACATGGGAAAACCCTGTCTCTACTAAAAATACACAAGTTATCTGAGTGTGTTGGTGCCCATCTGTAATCCCAGCTACTTTCAAGGCTGAGGCAGGAGAATAGCTTGAACCTGGGAGGTGGAGATTGCAGTGAGCAAGATTGTACCACTGTACTCCAGCCTGGGCAACAGAGCTGGACTCTGTCTCAAAAAAAAAAAAAAAAAGAGAGAGAGAGAGAGAGATACACTTGCCTTGACACTTCATTTTATGTGAGAAAGATGAGCTCTAAAGTCCTGATATGGACATTAGAAAATTAGTTAAAAAAAAAAATATGAGTAGAATCCAGGTGTTTCCACTAAAGGAAAGGAAGCCTGTCTTTATCAAGTGCCCAGCACCCTGCCCTTCCCTCTTACCATTTCACCAAATCCTTACAACTGCACAAAAAGGAATTATTATGCCAGTCTGGCAGATAGGAAAACTAAGGTTCATAAAGGGTAAGAAATTATCCCAAGTTCCTGTTCCTGGAAATTGATACTACCAAGTGGAATTACTTGCCAATGTTTGTAGCTAACATCTCACAGTTTGGTAAACATTCACAAAGTGCTGGGCATTTAAGTAATCTCTTTAGTATATCATCTGACTAAAGTTTCACAGCAACCCCATGTGTTGCTTTAAAATAAAGAGAGACAGGGTCTCCCTCTGTTGCCTATGCTGGAGGGCAGTGGTGCGATCACAGCTTACTACAGTCTCGAACCTGCCAGACTCTAGCAATCCTCCCATCTCAGCCTCCCAAGTAGCTGGGATTACAGGCTCATGTTGCCATGCCTGGCTAATATTTTAATTTTTTTTATTTTAGAGATGGGGTCTCGCTGTTGTCCAGACTGGTCTCAAACTTCCCTGTTCAAGCAATCCTCCTGCCTCAGCCTCTCACAGTGCTGGGATTACAGGAGTGGGCCACTGTGCCCAGCCTTATGTTGCTAAGTTTTTGTTAATAATATTACCATAACTTTATTCATTATGAGAAGCATGAGATTTTAGGTTTCTTTTGTGCCTTTTCTACTGTTTTGTTTGTCCCTATAGATGCAAAGGCCAGCCAGAAAACTCATCCAATAGGCCCTTTTGCATATTGTTTTCTGGAGTCCAAATTCTCAATAGGTATCAGGAAACAAGACAGTAATATCATACTCTTACAACACTTAGCATGTTTCCATTATAGAGTGGAGGAAAAGCATATCCGAGGGAAGATGGATAAGGGGAGAAAGACAGCAACTCCACCTATCTTTGGAAGTTTGTCAGGAAAAATTAATAGTAAGGGGATGTTTGACATCTTTGCTCTGACTCAAGGCTTGTTGGGTGGAACTGCTGAGATAAGAGGGGAAATTTGCTTCTACTATTTTAACGTATCTGCAGTTACCATAGACCCAGATACACATGCAGCATAATTCTAATTGCCTTACTCAGAAAATAAAGAAATCTACCAAATAAAGCTGCAGAAAACAAAATACCGCATGTTCTCACTTATAAGTGAGAGCAAAATGATAAAAACTTATGAACACAAAGAAGGAAACAACAGACACTGGTGGGTCTACTTGACAGGAGAGGGTGGGAGAAGAGGGAGGAGCAGAAAAGAAAACTATTGGGTACTGGAATAAATACCTGGGTGATGTAATAATATAGAAGACAAACCCCTGTGACATGTGTTTATCTATGTAACAAGCCTTCACAGGTACCCCAAACTAAAATAAAATTTTTTTTATAGTTAGGCAGGGTAAATGGAAAGAGGCATAAAATTAAAATGATAAAATTTATTGGATAGTTATTTTGAAGAATTGTGAACAGACTTTTTTTAACATGCACGCGCCAGCTCAGTGCTCTACTCAGCCTTCCACCGGTCTCCAAACCTCGGATGCCCCGCCCAGAGTCTGCAGCATGTTCCCCCTCTCAGTCCTATGAGCTCATGCCTTTTCAATTGTTCAATCATCCTCTAAAATTACTACCTTTCAAGATGCCTTTTTGTTCTAACTAGGAGAACAGTGGTGATTTCCTTTGGAATATCTGCTGAACTACCTTTTCAGGCTGCATTTTGTTCACTTGGTAAAATGAAAGTCTGAATTAGATCATCATTAAGGTGGTTTCCAGGTATTAAATTTTATGAGTTTCTAAGTATCATGTATTAAATCTGCAAGCATATATTGAGCACCTACTAAGTGTGAGGTTCTGGGCCAGAAACTGGGGGGACCAGGATGCAGGCCTGCCCTCTACCACCTCATTCTATAAGTCTCAGAGATGGCTAATTATCATTCAATATGAAAAATGAAAAGATGAAGGTTCGTGTGCAGGGTTGGAGTGATTAATTCTGCCTGGGTGGTCGGTTAAGTAGCACACAGAGAAGATGACATTTGAACTGAAACTTGAGGGATGAGTTAATAGGCCTAGACAAGGAGAAAAATAATTTTCTAGATAGAATGAACAGGATCAGCAACAGCATGAAAACATGTGACTGTCTGCAAAGTGAGCATGGATAAGAGTAGTGGTGGATAATTAGGACTGAGTCCATATCCTCTGAGAAGTCATTTGTCCAGTGTATTAGTCAGCTAGGGCTGCATAACAAAACATCTTAGACTGGGGGGGCTTAACTAATAGAAATTAATTTTCTCACAGTTCTGAATGCTAGAAGCCCAAGATCAAGGTGTCAGCAGGTTTGATTTCTCTGAAAGCCTCTCTTTTTGACTTTTAAGTGTCTGCCTTCTTTCCATGCCCCCACAAAGCCTTTCCTCTGTGCACTCTGACTCCTGGTGTCTCTTCCTCCTCTAATAAGGACACTAGTCCTTTTGGATTAAGACCTCAACTGCACAGCCTCATTTAAGCTTAATTACACCTTAAAGGCTCTATCTCCAAATACAGTGAAGTTGAGAGTTAGGGCTTCAATATATAAATTCTGGGGAACACAATTCAGTCCTTAACATCCAGTCACCTGTTTTATTTGGAAAAGAGTAAAAGCTCTATGCCTTTAAACTCAATCACCTCCTTCACAAGAACATCCTTAGGCTTCACCTAAATGACTGCATATTCTGGTGTTACATTCAATTTTTGGAGGCTGGTTTACTTGTGTTGCTATATTAAAACAGAAAATGTACCTTAAGTGTATGGGAAGCTTAGAGGAGGCAGACAGGTCAATAGCAATAGGAAATGGTTGCTTACATTTTGTGTTTCCCAAAAATGGTCACAATAATGTCTCCCACCCCACATGCTCTTCTCTAGTGTACCCTTGCCACTTCCTTGGCAAGAAGTGGAGTAAATCTTGTCCTCTTGAATCTATGACTGACCTTATGATTTGCTCGTTACTAACAGAATGGTGCCGTATGATTTCTGATGCCACAAGAAAATGCCTCAAAGCTTCCATCTATTACTCTTGGAACACTTGGAAAGCCCCTCTTGGGGATTTCCATCTTGGATCTTAGTCATCATGCTGTGAAAATCTGAAGCCACATGAAGAGGCCACGTGTAGGTATTCTGATTGATAGTCCCAGCTGAGCCCAGCCTTTAGCAATTTCAGCCCAGGCACCAGACAGGCAAGTGAAACACATTCTGGAAGGGGCTCGTCCTGTCCCAGATGTTCCAGACCCCAGCCATTAAAGTTGCTCCCAGCCATCTGTCTTCCTAGCGGAAGCACTACATATCACGGAGCAGAGAAGAGCTGTCCCCATGTGCCTTTTCCTGATGCTCAGAACGTGAGAGCATAATACGATTTTTAAAATTCCACTAAGTTTAGGGTGATTTGTTATACAGCAATAGTAAATGACTCAGACAGTTAAACTATTAAGGAAACAAGATTTTGAAAATACTTACAATAAATAAGCAGATGAGCCAAAAATACAAAAATATAGTCTAGGTTATTTGGTATAGAAAAATAGCCCTGCACACCTCAGTATTATTCCTGAAAAGTCTTGTATTTATAATACAGCATACTATTTGATGCTCATAATGATGTTCTAGTATCATTAAGCAAAATGATAGGCAGGGAAAATAGATTATACATTTTAGAAATATAAACTTCAAACTGTTTAATATTTAAATTGCTTAGTCACTTTAAAAGGAATACAAGTTTCCATAACCAGGAAAATGAAAAGACATTAACATTTTTGTTCTTCAGTTATACAGGATAAATTAGGCTTCACTATAATTTTTTAATTGAATATATTTCATAATTACTAATTTTTGTGTTGTCAAAAGGAAGTGTTGGGACCTAGCATATTATTATTCATGTATATACTTTGTCTTTTTGAAAACAGGATTTGATGCTCTGATGTTTCTTTAATGAGCTTTCTATCCCATAAAGCATATCACATATCATGAAAGCATTAAGAAATACACTTTGACAATAGTAATAATGCTAAATTATCACCTCCTTAAAGACCAGGAGCCATGCCCTATTACTCGTTTGTGTACCCCCAATGTGGCCTAGCTCTGTGCTTTGTATGTAATAGAAGCTCATAAAAGATTTGGTGAATTGAGTTGAATTGAACAAATTGTGATCAGATCTTTAAATGACTTAATCTTATGTCTAAAATTTCTCTCCAGAACACTACTGAGAAATCAGAAACTCAAGTAATCATTATCCTTAAGTAATACAAAGACGTCACCTACAAAACACCCACTTCTAAAATGGATATACCTATGCATTACAATAAACACACCACATGACAGGCTTTTCTAGTTTTATTTCCATTCAGTTTCACACTACTAAAGTGGTATTATAAAGAGTCCAATTACAGTTCAGGTCAGATCTAACACTGAAGGAAGAAGATTGTGTGTGTGGTTATGTGTGCATATGTGTGTGTGAGCCTGTTTAGAAGGGAAGATTTACCCCCAGAAGCAGTACTCATAACCAAAACTTCAGGGCCCAAAATCCCATCATAAACAAATATCCTTTGGAAAGAGCAGATGGGGATTAGGGAAAGTGGAATATAATGGCCCAGCTCTAAGACATAAGATCTCAGTAACCACATTGATAAAGGAGTTCTAGGAGTCCCTTTTCTCCCAGAGACCAACATAACCAAAGTCTACATCCCACCCCTTGAAGGCAGTCACCCTGAAGCCACTGCAGCTCCATAGAGCTCGCACACTAGCATTCACCCTAAAATGGCTACAGCCCCAACTAGAGACAGGTCAAACAGAGCTTCCCTCCCTGTTTTTCAGTTGTACAACTCAGTGACATGTCTGGATTGCAAGGATGAACTATTGACTAAAAATTTTATCTTTGCTGATAATGTCCACAGACACTGTAATCACAGCTGTGGATTCAACTACATAAAATAATATGGATCCTACCCCCCAGAATGTATAATCCAGTGGGAAAGATAGGTACAGACATTTGTATCCAGAGTCATTTCTGACTATTGAAGTCAGACAGTAATCTCTAAGTGTGAATCAAGTGGTGAGTGGGAAGTCTGAGGAGGGGGGACAATGACTTCTGATTTTGTGGAGGAAGAGACAGATCTCACTTGAATCTCACTTTTGACAGATGGTTCTGGTGAAAACAACTAGCACTCTGAATTTGTAAAATAAATAATTGTATTTATTGAATATATACAATGTCCAAGGTGCTGGTGATATGCTATGTCCTAAACTGCATTATCTCATTTTATTCTTAACTCTAGAAGTAGTTCTTCTTCTTCTCTTTCTCCTTCTCCTTCTCCCTCTCTCCTCCCCTCCTCTCCCAGCCTTCCCCTTCCCCTTCCCCTTCTTCTTCTTCTTCTTCTTTTTTTTGAGATTGAGTCTTACTCTGTCACCCAGTCTGGAGTGCAATGGCTCGATCTTGGCTCACTGCAACCTTTGCCTCCCGAGTTCAAGCAATTCTCTGCCTCAGCCTCCCGATTATTATTCTTGTTTTAGAGAAAAAGAAACTGAAGTTTAGAGAAGTGACTTACCTAAGAAAGAAAATGGCAAAGCCAGGACAGCAGCC
Source organism: Aotus nancymaae (assembly GCF_030222135.1). Classification (NCBI taxonomy): domain Eukaryota; kingdom Metazoa; phylum Chordata; class Mammalia; order Primates; family Aotidae; genus Aotus; species Aotus nancymaae. The sequence goes on along the minus strand of NW_026988419.1, from coordinate 42,350,126 downwards.
CACCCCGTCTAACTCCAGAGCTCAAGATTTAATCACTATGAAATATGCATCTCTCTCTCTCTCTCTCTCTCTCTCTCTCTCTCTGTGTGTGTGTGTGTGTGTGTGTGTGTGTGCGCGTGTGTCTGGATTCTACTTTATAGGTAAAGAAAATGGTATAGACAAAAGTTAAATGACTTCTCTACTTCCCTATCATTAGGATTTTTGACAAAGAAAGTAAAAAGACCAAAAAGAAAAAAAAAAGAAAAAGAAAACTCAACCCATACCCTAGAACATTATCTTCACAGAAGGTGTCCACAAAGTTCAAAGTATTTCAAATCGAATTTTGCATGTCCAATGTCAGGAATTATATCTATGTTCCTTGCCTCTGCAATATATAATTCTGATGTTTAAAAATGTTTCTGTGTTCTGATTTCCCCAAACCCTCAAGGAAGAAAAGAAATTTAACCCAAGACTTCATTTGTAACTCAAGATTTATCTGCCTTTTTCTATACAACAGAGTATTAGATGTCTAGTAGCCTTTCTAGTTAATTGCTAATTAATTATATATTTCAAGTTGCTTGTAATATGTTTCTTTAAAAAGGGTAGCGAGCTTTATTGGTAGGTTACAATTATAAGATTATATGGTTTCCACCACTAATTTAAAGATAATTAATGAAAGCTTAAGTTTCAGAATGGCAAGAATACTCTTTCAAAAATGTTAAGCTCAAGCTTTAGGGGCAGCAAGAATCCTTTCAAATATTTTCTCTTCAAAAGCATCAAAATTTCCTCCACCAAAATACACAGATCACCGTTTTTGAACAAGATTTCTATGCAGCCTAGTAGCACAATGAATTATATCCCATTCCATCCCAACTGTTCTACCCACCTGGGTAGGAGCAGAAAACCTTCTGTAGCTTGTATTATTCCCTTTCAAGGTCAGGAGAATATAACCTCTCTCCACTTGAGAATAGAATCAAAATTGTCATCTAGAAGGTTAGTGTATCAACCGATCACCAGTTTTCAAATCAATTGACAAGTATACAGGTAGGGTACAATGCCAAAGAAAATTGACAGATGGACATTTGGTACTGCAGACCAGATTAAGCAAAGAGCAAACTATGTGCTTAGGGCACCACAAAAAGCCAAAAACCACCTGAGTATTTATAAGAGGGAAAAGCAGACTTTAATGGACAATATTGCACTTGTTTTATAGTTCAGGGTTTTGTTTTGCTTTGTTTTCTGAGACAGGGTCTCTCTCTGTTGCCCAGGCTGTAGTGCAGTGTGCAACAGGCTTGACCTCATGGGCTCAAGCAATCCTCCCACTTCGGCCTCCCAAAGTGCTGGGGCTACAGGATTGAGCCCCATGCTTGGCTAATTTTTTGTTGTTGTTGGTAGAAATAGGGGTCTCTTTATGTTGCCCAGGCTGGTATCGAACTCCTGGGCTCAAGCAAATCCTCCTTGCCTTGGCCTCCCAACGTGTTGGGATTACAGGCATGAGCCACCACACCCAGCCTTATAATTCAGATTACAAAAGTTGTTTTTAAATACTTATGAGAGGTTTTTGGGAAAGCATCATAACCTTTTCTGTGGTTGAGGCTTCTAAAGGCAATCAACCCTTCTTTTTATCTCAGAATAGAGCAAGTTGACATAGTGCTCAATTAACCACAATCCCTAAACAAGCCTTTATTTGGATACTGAAAACTTTTAATTCAGTTTATAAAATGGTTTTAGTCAATAATAGGGCCTGTTTTCCAAGTAATTGTCCTCCCATGACTCAGTATGTCAACAATGGGTTGTATAGACTTTAGTTTTAATAGGAGAAATTGTAAGCTAACACTTCAGTGGATGTTCACTGAACGAATGGACTGGAAGCAATATACCTGAATTCAAATCCAGTTTTTTTTTTTTTTTTTTTTTTTTTCATTTCTAATCTGCTAGCTTGAATTACTTACCTTGAACTTAGGTTTCTGTATGTATAAAATGGAAATTATATGATAAACTTTAAGAGTTGTTGTGATTATTAGATAATGTGAGATTATCTCATTAAAGTGATTGAATCCCTTGTTTGGATGTTAGGAGGATTAGAAATGAGACATTTATTTGAAGGAGTTTATTAAAATTCTTCACAACCTCCCTACAGTCATTCATTCATTTATTCATCAAATGTACATCGAAAACCTATTGTATAATGGGCACTATATTGGGTACAGAGAAGGCTTCATGATAAAGCCTTAGGAAATAAAATGTTTTATGTCCATTTTGACATAATGTACAAACTGAATAGTATTTGTTGTGATATATAGCAATTTATTAAACTTTTAACCTAATTATCCCTCTCTCCAGTGTCCTCTCCATTTTTGATTGAAAATAGGAGAGAGGTTGAGAGTATCTGCTTTATAAATTATCTAGTAATTTATTTTAATCTAGTAATTTTTAAAAGTGAAAGGCCAATAGTTTGGTTTTTAGGGTCACAAAATAGGTGCAAATGTCAAAACTACCCATCAAAATGTCACCCCTATGACCTGTCAGCCAAAATGTCAGCTCCTCTTGAAATCAGACTCCTTCTCTAAGATTTGTTCCTTGTGGCTCCATCTGTCTGGATCACTTTCTCCCAGTCCAGTTCATCTGGCTTCTAGCCAACCTTCAGTCACTTCTGTCCTGAATGGCTTCACTGTCCTTACTCTCACTTGCCCCCAGTCTGGATGGGGGCCTTTCTCTTTGTTCCCATAACACCCAGTTCTCATTCCTTTAGCAAGGTGTCAAATGAAATCAATTTTTTTTTCTTAACTAGAAAGACATAATTTAAAATGCATTAGTAGGGGAAACTTTAATTCACCATTGGAGCACCTCTTTTGCTTTAGGAAAATCACCCAGAATACTTTTATAAGCATAATAACCACCTATTGTTCTTGAAGAAAATCTTAAGTCACCACTAACCTGAAAGCTATTGCTTCAGACAGAGGTGTTAAATTAGTCATTGGCCAACGTAAAATTTGCTGTTTTTAGCAGAAATATTTCCTTGCAGAGAGAAATAATATATTTTGACCTAAATATGGAACAGTCTTGTCCCTGAAAATTGTCCCCACCCCCCACCCACTCCCACTTGGAGATATTTATGTACGTCTTGTATGCAAGAATTTTCTCACAGTCTAGTTTAGAACAGTTCATATCAGGATCTGGGGTTGGCCTTCCTTTTACGTTGTGCTGGAGTAAAGACCTGGAATGGTCTGGACTGTCAACAACCTATCCATGGCTTTTAGTTTCTCCTTTTTGAAATTGAATAACCAAGACTTGGAAGTGTATCTTTTAAACTGCAAACATTGCCTTGTCTATGTCTCTGAAGCTAAAATGTTATCTGGTGGGTAAGGATGAAGGAATTGGATGTTTCCACTGTCAATCATCCTAGGGTGGGACGCGAGGCTGGCCTGGGAATGGACAGGAAGGAGGACTTCCCTTTTCCTAGCTATAGCCAAAAGAGACATGAGGGTAATAACTCCACAATGTAAAGACGCCAGGGGAGACCCACCCCATGGAATAGTCTCCAGCATGCCGTAGGTGCTCAATGAATAGTTATTGAATAAATTATCAATTTATATATAGTTAATACTGATGTGAGATCCTAAAAATAGCAAGCCACTTGTAGTGGCATCTAGATAAACTTGTCTATTCAATTGATCAGTGTCCATCTGGACAGGTTATAAAATATAGTGTTTCTTGGGAATTTTCAGAAATAGTATTTGTAAAGCAAATCTAGTAAAGGAACAGATTTCTCAGCCAGGTGCAGTGACTCACTCCTGTAATCCTAGCGCTTTGGGAGACAGGTGGGTGGATCACCTGAGGTTGGGAGTTCAAGACCAGCCTGACCAACATGAAGAAACTCCTTCTCTACTAAAAATACAAAAATAAGCCGGGCATGGTGGTGCATGCCTGTAATCCCAGCTACTCTGGAGGCTGAGTCAGGAGAATTGTTTGAACCCAGGAGGTGGAGGTTGCAGTGAGCCAAGATTGCTCCATTGCACTCCAGCCTGGGCAACAAGAGCAAAACTCCATCTCAAAAAAAAAAAAAAAAAAAAAAAAAGAACAGATTTCTCCCAGTTTTTCCCTGAGTGCTGATGCTCTTATTGTTTTGGAAACGTTATCTTAGCCTTTAAAAGATGCCTTGAAGAAAATCTCGTCACCATTAACCTGAAAGCTAGTGCTTCAGACAGAGATGTTAAATTAGTTATTGACCAATGTAAAATCTGGTATCTGTAGCAGAAATATGTCCTTGCAGAGAGAAATAATACATTTTGAGGCTTATAGGGCTAAGATAACTTGGATCCCCTCCCTCAAATTCACTTTTTTTTTCTACAGAATCATAACCTTCATGATAATAAGGTCTGTGTCTTCCTTTTTCTTGCATCATGACTGTTTCTCACACACTGCCTGAAATACAATAGGTGCTCAAAAAATGTTTGCTGAGTTACACATGCTAGACCAGGCTCCACATGACTTCCTATAGCTTTAAAATAAATACAGATACAACATGGATGATCCTCAGAGACATTATACATTATAGATGTTATAGCTCCAGGCCTCACAATTTATTTCTTGATGTCCCACAAATGCCTTTTCCATGCTGCTGTTGCTGCTTCATATGAGATTTATGTACAAAGTTCTCCTTTAACTCTCTATAGCACAGCCAAGATCAATGCAGAAGTAGCTTGTGACTCATCTGAAAGTCTTTCACGATATTATCTTTAACTTGATGACTTGACTTAAGTAAGTAAATAGTCTTATTTAAAATTTTTTTATGAGAAAATTACTGAAATAGAACTAGTAAGATGATCCTCTTTATTGTAAGGCAGTTGCTGTAACTTTTAAATTGGAAATTATGTTTCAAGCACAGGTACACCCAAAAAGTTCCACAATCATTTCTTAGTGATGGAGGAGCAGGAAATGGAAGAGACCTTGAAGGCCATGTAGCTCCCTCCCTTTATGCATGAGGAAACTGAGGCCCCAAGTGATAAAGTAACTTGTCCAGCATCACACACCTCACCAATGGCAGTGCCCAGTTGACACGTCACTGCTTCTGATCTATTGCTCTTCTGTTACGACAACATATGCTTCTACTAAATCACACCACTCCCAGACCCATGGACTGATGGGCAGTTTATAATATTTATTTGGGTCTTATGTTAAAAAAAATACTCGGAAGCAATAGTTTGGGTAGAGTTGTTGCTGTTTTAACCATCCTACTGTGCTTGATTTTATGCATACTGCAGATCCTTAAAAGTCCTAGAATAGCAGTTCTCAACCTGGCTGGAAAAAGACCTATGCCAGGGATCCACTCCAGGCCAGTACTGGGATCTTAAAATCAGGGATTGGCATATTTTTTAAAAATTCCCTAAATGATTCTAATTGCAGCCAGGATTGAGAATCACTGCCCTTAATTTTTTTTAATTAATTAGCTTTTAAAAATTAAAATTATTTTAATTTTGTTCACTAATTCTTATCCATTTTAGAACCCTTTTGTCCACATCCCCCAATTTCTCCTCCACACCCCATTCTGTGATTGACTAGAAGTCACAAAGAATATACATTTCCTCATTTGGGTTTTCTTAATGACCAGTGGGAACTTTCTTTTTTTATTATTATTATACTTTAAGTCCTGGGGTACATATGCAGAATGTGCAGGTTTGTTATGTAGGTATACACGTGCCATGGTGGTTTTGCTACACCCATCAACCCATCATCTACATTAGGTATTTCTCCTAATGCTATCCCTCCCCTAGCCCCTGACACCCCTGACAGGCCCCAGTGTGTGATGTTCCCCTCCCTGTGCCCATGTGTTCTCATTGCTCAACTCCCACTAATGAATGAGAACATATGGTGTTTGGTTTTCTGTTCTTGTGTTAGTTTGCTAAGAATGATGGTTTCCAACTTCATCCATGACCCTGCAAAGGACATGAACTCATCCTTTTTTGTGGCTGCATAGTATTCTATGGCGTATATGTGCCACATTTTCTTTATCCGATGGGCATCTGGGTTGGTTCCAACTCTTTGTTATTGTGAACTGTGTCACAATAAACATATGTGTGCATGTGTCTTTATAGTAGAATGATTTATAATCCTTTGGGTATATACCCAGCAATGGGATTGCTGGGTCAAATAGTATTTCTAGTTCTAGATCCTTGAGGAATTGCCACACTGTCTTCCACAATGGTTGAACTAGTTTACACTCGACCAGTGGGAACTTTCTAAATTAGTGAAGTTCAATGCTGACAACACTGAATTCACATTAAATACAAAAGACATTATCCCTCACTGGGAACAAAACACTATTGCATTAATTTAGACAGTAGATTTTCATAGAATCACATGATCAGCAAGAAGCATATAATTCATTCTTCAGCTACCTGAAAAATCTTTACCTATAGATTCATGTCCTCTATGGTCAAAATCTCCAGGAATTGTTTCATACTCTTATTATTCTTAAGAATGTTGTTTTGTTTAACCAATTTAAGCTGCTGTCTGCATTGGAAATGGAGAACAATGCATGAATTGCTTGCTTACTGATCTTCTGTTTAGTAGTGAAGACTCACAAATTCACAATTAAGCCTTCTTTTCATCAGGCTAATAATAAATAGTTTGTCATTATGGCCTATGTCTCATAACCATTGGCTGTATATTTGTCATTCTTCTTCTCTGAACACAATTAGACCACTATATAATACAATAGTTATTTGCCTTTGCTTTAACATGTTATCTAAAGATAAAAAGTGCATTGTTTATGATTGAGGTCATCATTTTTAAGTATCATTACATTCACATGCAAGCACTTTCTATTTTTTCTTACTTTGTAATTTTAAGATAAAAAAGGTAGTCACTGGGTTATTAAATATAATTACCTTGCCTTATATCCAAAAGCAGAATGCAAACATAAAGCTTTCTTGCTTTGGTAATTTCCATAATTTCACACATAGCATTAATAAGGCCCTGGGTATAATTCAGATGTACAGATCGCACCCACAGTACCATAAACATAAGATTTTCCCAGAGCAATCATCACTGAAGCACCAATTCAGATAACAGAAGTAGTCATTAACTCTTCAGGCAGCCTTTATATTTTCTTTATGTAGTATTTTCCATACTCGTCGTAATATTGTGCCATTTTTACTAGCTAGTTAAGATTTCACTGTATAAACAGGAGCTGAATATATTCATGTCAAAGATAATCATTTCTTTAAAAGGTTTCTTTGTCAGGTATTCATTAAAGTAGGTTTCACATCAAAATGATAGTCACTAATATAGGGCAAACATCTTATCCATTTGGCAGATTTCAAAAAAATTAAATTTTGTTGAGTACTATATTAAATCCTCAGCCTATATTGTGTCTCCTTAATAGCATAAAGATCTGTCTTGTGAGTGCACACACTGGTGGGCATACAAAGTGGAATAACCTGTGTGTCATAGACAAAGACAGGAGACCATGGAAGAGGCGATGTTCATGTATGCACTGGAAACTACCTATTGGAAATATCTACTTGCACCAGTGCTATACTTTCTAAACAGTGCTTCTACTTTCTCAATATTAGCCTTCCAAAAACCATTTTGTGATAAATTCCCTAAATAAAGGCTTCTCCCTAGTTGATGTTTACCACTCCATGCTGCATGAAGCACTGGCATTTTGCTTCAAGACAGGAGGTAACAGGAATAAAAACAGCGCCAGCTACATTTCCTCTGGATCAAATATGTGAATGTTGTGAGCATTGTAATGGATAGCGTGGGTGACACAGAATTTCACAAAAGCGCCTACACAAAGAGCAGCCCTTGGGAAAGCAAAGCAGACACCATTTTATCTTATTTTAAAGCAGCAACCATCTCCAGGTTTTCTGTGGAAGCTTTCAGACACAAAGTTTTTTACCTAACCCGATGGGATATGATGAATTTTTAGGACAGCAGTTTGATTTCTAGACAGTGGGAAGGAAAATAGAAAAGGGCAAGAATTGAGGTCATAGCTGTAAATATCTCTTTCTCTGAAGGAGTAAAGTGAGAACAATAGCCTTTATATATAATGACACCGAGAGTCATTAAATTAATGCAAGTATAAAAATGAATCCCTGGGCCGGGCGTGGTGGCTCACACCTGTAATCCCAGCACTTTGGGGGGCCAAGGCGGGTGGATCATGAGGTCAAGAGATCGAGACCATCCTGGTCAACATGGTGAAACCCCGTCTCTACTAAAAATAGAAAAAATTAGCTGGGCATGGTGGCACGTGCCTGTAATCCCAGCTACTCAGGAGGCTGAGGCTGGAGAATTGCCTGAACCCAGGAGGCGGAGGTTGCGGTGAGCCGAGATCGCACCATTGCACTCCAGCCTGGGTAACAAGAGCGAAACTCCGTCTCAAAAAAAAAAAAAAAAATCCCCAGCCTTAGATTGCTTCATAGGAGAGACCCATATCTACTCTAGGGGCTTGGTGACTTTGAGGGGGTATCAAGCTATGAGTAAGTTAAGGACCCCAATCCACGTGATATGTGGTGATATGTGAGACCCTAGCCTGGCACTGCTGTTACGAAAGTCCCGCCTCCCAGTGGACCTCTTGGGACTGACTGGCCTGACTGTGAATATGTCAATCACAATTATGTATGCAGCTCTGTGGTTGGTTTTCTGATTATAAATGATATTTGACTTTGGTTTTGTTTTTTGGTGTGTGTGTGTCTTTGTGTGTGGCGGTGGGTTTTTGCTGTTGTTTTGTTTTTCTGGAAACACAAAGCATATATTTAAAGTGAGTGTTGCCTTTCAAAATTGTAATCTGACATATCCCCCACTTCAGTGTCACTTCTTGAAGTATTTTGGGGTTTATCTTTTATTCCCTCAGCCCCTGTGGCAGATTATTTTCTATATCCTGACAACTCATTATTTAAGGGGAGATTTAATTTTCTTTTCTATTATTCTCTATTTTGTGTATATATGTTTTTTAAAAATTGTGATTAAAATACACACAACATAAAATGTACTGATTTAACCATTTTAAAGTGAGCAGTTCATAGGCATTTAGTACATTCACAGTATTGTGCAACCATCACCACAATTTAGTTCCTCAACATTTTCATCACTCCCAAGGAAAACCTCATACTCACTCATTAAGCAGTAGTTACTTCACAATATCCCTCCCAGCCACTGCTAACCACTAGTCTGCTTTCTACCTCTCTGGATTGGCCTATTTTTGATATTTCTCATAATTGGAATCTATAACATGTGTCCTTTCGTGTCTTGTTTCTCTCACTTAGTGTAACATTTTCAAAGATCATCCATGTTGTATCTGTATTATTTTAAAGCAATAGCATTAGGAAGTTATATGGAGTCGAGTCTGGTCAATAAGCTGGATATATACTGTTTGAAAAAAGTTTAAGTGATATTACAAAGTAATGAGACTATTTATACCATGTGACTCACATCTGGTTTTTATGTCCTTTAATATCTAGATTCTATTTACACTAAAAAAACCACACACACATACAACAAATAAATACTACAATACACTATTAAATACATTATTACCTACACTGTAAGTATGCCTATTGCTTGATTACTGCCAAGTAGACACTTACAAGGTCTTCTCTGGGGAGGGGAAAAGCTTTGGCCAAAGGATGTTAGACTTAATGTGTTATACTAAAATGATGACACCCTCCCTAATGAAAGAGGTGAGATATATGCAAATCAGATCTTGGGTGACTGTAAGGTAAACATGTAAACTAGGCTTTCATAGTCTCTCTTTGTAATATCCCTCCCTTTTAATTGTCCACTCTCCTGTTCTTTTCTGAGGGTGAAATACCTATTTAATAAAATAACTTCATCCTAAAGTATTTGTGAATTAATGAACTTAAAAGTTAATGAAGACATTCTTTCTTAATTCTACAAAATTAATTAACTTTTGATCAAGAAATGGAGAGAAATGTTCAGAGAAGGATCCTTCCTTGTCCCCTGAAATCATGCCACATGAACCAGTGTGGTTCTCAAACTTCTATGTACCTAAGAATCACCTTGATATTTGTAAATATAGTTTCCTAGACCCCAGAGATTCTGATTTGATATGGGTGAGGATCAGAAATTTATACTTCTAATAAATATCTTGGGTCAGTGGGTCTTATCCACTGGCGTGCATCAGACTCACCCTGAGAACTTGTTAAAATACAGATTCCTGGATCCCATTTCCAGAGTTTCTGATACAGTAGGTCTGGAGTGGGGCCTGAGACTTTACCTAACAAGATCCCTGGTGATGCTGATGATGCTGATGATGCTGGTTGGGGATCATGCTTTCAGAACAACTGTCTTAGGTGATTCTAAAATAATTTTGCCTTGGCTACACTTGAAGGCATATTGATAAACTAATCACACTTCTGCAAATCAGGTTAAGTCTATGTAGCAGACTGCAATGAAGAAGCATGGATTTTGACAATAGTAGAATAAGATAAAACTCTGTCCCTAGCTGTGGAAGCAACAATAATTTTCACAACCAATTGTAATAGGGCAGTATTTTAATGTAAGAAATCAGTTAAGTACCTAAAAACAATGCATCAAAAACAATATTTTCTTTTGACTTTCAGGTGTACATATCAAAATTTGTAAATTATTGTTGTAGATTTAATTTAAAATAATATGCCAAAAAACCCAGCAATGACAACTGAAGCACCGAGAAAATCATCGTTTAATGACTTTGAGTTTCAGTTAGAAAACTGATTCAGGGGTACAGCCTGCTGGAGGTTTCTGATATTGCAAAGGAGAAAATTGTTAAGGAAGTTTTATCACTTAATATCTTTCATTGTAAACATTTCTTTTCATGTTTTTTATAACCATAGTTTAATGGAAACATCATGAACTTTAGAGGGCTCAGAACCTTCCTTTGCCTTGTGATCTTTCTTGCTATGTGACCTTGGGAAAGCTATTCAAGCTTCAGGTTTTCACTCAGCATAATGGGGTTAACATCATAATTTCTACTTAGCAGAACTCCTTTGAAAATTAAAACATTTAAATTCCCAGCACAACAACACTGGACTCATTGCAGAACCTATGTTCTTTACATGCACATTTACATCCACTGTCTCTCACCCACACACACCAAAAAACAGAAAATTACTTTCTGACCATCCTTCTACACAAGTTGCCCAAACTGAATTCTGCTTCAGAGCAACGTTTATCAGGATATGCAGAGACTCCATGTTGGTGCTTCTCTGCATGTTGACTTCTGATAGCTGTATACTTCAGTGAATTAGAAAAGACTAGGAGCTGAAAGTCACATAATTTTTGCAGGTATTAAAACTTATACGAAATTAAAAATTAACTTATGTGGCAAAAGCTGGGTGCAGTAGCAGGTGCCTGTAATCCCAGTTACTGGGAAGACTGAGGCATGAAGATCTCTTGAGCCCAGGAGTTTGAGGCCGCAATGAGCTATGATTGTGTGCCACTATACTCCAGCCTGGGTAACAGAGAGAGACCCCTGTTTCCTACAAGAAAGAAAGAAAGAGGGGCCGAGTGCGGTGGCTCACACCTGTAATCCCAGCACTTTGGGAGGCCGAGGCGGGTGGATCACGAGGTCAAGAGATCGAGACCATCCTGGTCAACATGGTGAAACTCCGTCTCTACTAAAAATACAAAAAATTAGCTGGGCATGTTGGCGCGTGCCTGTAATCCCAGCTACTCAGGAGGATGAGGCAGGAGAATTGCCTGAACCCAGGAGGTGGAGGTTGCGGTGAGCCGAGATAACAAGCACCATTGTACTCCAGCCTGGGTAACAAGAGCAAAACTCTGTCTCAAAAAAAAAAAAAAAAAAGAAAGAAAGAAAGGAGAGAGAGAGGAAGGAAGGAAGGAAAGAAAAGAAAAGAAAAGAGAAAAGAAAACCTTAATGATGAAGTGAAGCATCCCAGCTGAGTAACTTTCTGTAAGTAAAACTGTAAATTTTTAAAGTAAAATCTATACTCAATGCCCAGAGTCAATTCCTTGTTGTGTAGGGAGAGAACACTTGAACTGCATCCTGCCTAAGATAAGCAATGGGAAATAAGAGCACATTAATGCCAAAATTCAAACTGTGGAGTCTCTGGACCTCAACCATGCTAAGGAACTCACATCTTGAGGCCCTCAAATCACCCTGGTGATGTGTGGGGCATCCGTGGTGGTCTCATGGATGCCTGGGAACAGGTTCATTTGTGTTTTCTGCTATGGTCTCCTGTATCACAGAGATGTGATACAGTGACCTATAGTGGGGCCTGGGAATCTGCATTAAAACAAGCACTCTAGGAGATTCTGATAGGAGTGAATGATGAAAGGCATCCAAGGGTTGCACAATACAGGAAAAATCATGCATTGAGAGATCCAGGAGGAATTAGTTTTTCTGCTCCAGCTTGCTGCGCTTATTGAAATGGAGTCAAGTAGTACATCTATACTCAGTGGGAACTCTGATTGAATATGAGTTATGATTGCCAGGGGACACTCTGATTCAAGGTAAGTGTGCCATTAAGGTTCTGGTGTTGCAAACTCAGTGATTCATCAGGCCATTGCTGTAGTAAAAGACCGTTATGAGGGTGAACTAATCCTGCCTCCTTACCTGCTGCCCACAAGAATCTAATCAGATTGTTTAAGCTAGCCCAGGGTCCAGCACAGAATGTTGCACAAAGAAGGTATTCAGTAAACACATATTAAACAGAATCCCTGTGGCACTGTGATACCAGTTACATCAAAGGTTGGAGTTTAAAGATATATTTACTGTACCTTGTATTGAAGTCCAGGCAGCCCTTCCAAGTACTGGATGACCATCTGCTATAGCTTTTCTCCAGGTAACTCAGGAGTAGGAGTTTTGGAAAGTTTGGGTCCTAATGTGCCCCCAAAAAACGAGCTCCATTTTCAGAACATAGCTCTGGCTTTCCACTATTTACTTATGGCGGCTTGTAAAAAATCACATTCTATTGACATTCTTAAAATAGGGCTACACTAGCACTTGGGCCAAGTTCAGGTGAAGAGCAAAACAATTAGGATTCAATGTATTGGATAATTATATGGGGATTAAGCAGGTTCTGTCATTAATGGTCATAATGACCAGGTGTTAAAGAATGTGTTAGATTTCTCTCTCTCTCTCTCTCTCTCTCTCTCTCTCTCTCTCTCTCTCTTTAATCTAGGGCAATACTGTTTAGTGTTCTTAAAGTAATATGGACTGACTTACCCAGGTTACATGTTAGTTCCCTCTTAATCAATGAATATGAATTGCTTTGCTTTTAATTGCTCTAAAATCTATAGGAGATAGATGATAGTGCCTTGACTTCCAGGGTCACAATAACAGAATTATTGACTTTTATTTTCTTTTTCAAGTCAGGAATTTGTGAGAATGATACCATTCAAATAAACCTTGATCTGGACATCCCAGGAACCCTTTTGGAAAAATGTTGCCCTGAAAAACTAGGAATGAATGCAATTTTTTTTTTTTTTTTGAGATGGAGTCTTGCTCTGTTGCCAGGCTGGAGTGCAGTGGTGCCATCTCAGCTCACTGCAACCTCAACCTCCCAGGTTCAAGCGATTCTCCTGCCTCAGCCTCCCAAATAGCTGAGACTACAGGCACGCACCACCATGCCCAGCTAATTTTGTATTTTTAGTAGAGATGGGGTTTCACCATGTTGACCAGGATGGTCTTGATCTCTTGATCTCCTGATCTGCCTGCCTTGGCCTCCCAAAGTGCTGAGATTACAGGTGTGAGCCACTGCGCCTGGCCTTGATAAACTTTTATCATATTCTCCTATTTACTATGGATTTTAAACCACATGCATTTTCTGTCTACTTTAAAACAAATTATTGTTAAAGAAAAAATAAAATTACAGAGATGTTATTTATATTTACTTTTAAGAGAAAGTAGTTATAGTCCTGCAATCACAGGAGTAGACATTTTCTATCTAGCCTAGCCTGGGAATTAGGTGTTATGCCATATTCTTCCTGTGCCATCTAGTGGGAGACTCAAATGGTTTTATGTGAGTTTTGTATAGATTATTTGTCATTAATTTTTTTAACTTTTCATTTGTAGCAAATCAACCAGGTTAATAACTGGTACATATCAAATTAGAGGTTGAAACCAAAACTGAAACAGAGAAAACAAAGTACAAACTGTATCTTCTGTTACAAGCAGCTTTATGGCAGGGTGTGCTCAAGCTTCCAACTCACATCACTAATGATGCCAATGGAGAGGGCATGGATAAATTCTAGGCCCTAACCAGTGTTGGTAAATCATGATAGTATGGCATGATGACACATCTGATTTATTCAGCCAAGAACATTCTAAAGACAGTATTTCTAGATTTAAATAGAATATAATGCCTTTCATATGCCGTTTCCTGTCTTTACACTTTCCCTTCTCCACATGATGAAATTTTGCTCATCTTTCAAGAGTCCTCAGGCCTTTGATAGCTGCATGCTTTAATGAATTAGAGAAGATAATATATCAGCTTTGCACAGTGGCAGTATCATAGCCAATGAGGCTTATTCAAGGCACAATTATTGCTAATTGAAAATTTTCCCAATACCCCGCCATGACGACTTGCAATATAGTCAGCACTGGCAATTTTTGATAGTCTCTGAAGAAAGAGAGAAAGAGAAAGAAAGGAAGAAAAGAAGAAAGAAGAAGAGGAAGGAAGGAGGGAGGGAGAGAGGGAGGGAGGGAGGGAAGGAAGGAAGGAAGGGAGATCATATATCATTTCCTCTGTGAAACCTGTCTTTTTTCACATCTGCCTGCATATAATACATAGATAAGCAAACACAGACACATACACTGCAGCAGGTCTAACTGGTCCCTGCTTGTTTTTCCAGAATATTTTGTGCTCATGCTTCTGTTACTACATTAACTCATATTATGGTTTTCACAGATTTAGCTGCTTGAGGACAAGGGTCATGTGTTCATCTTTGGGTTAGACACCACCTTGAATGAATGAAAGAATGAAAGTCTTTATAGAGTCAACACTGCTGCCCATTTCTCTTCCTCACTTGGTTGTAGAAGCCACTTACATCCAATTTCCAGTGACTGGGCCGTGGACAGATGGAGAGTTAGTGTGTGTGTAAAAGGGAAAGACAAGGCCTGAAGGGAGAGAAGGGAGTGACAAACCAGTAGGAATAGCGTTCCAGGGGATCTATGATGAGCTTCTCCAGGCTGTACCTTCTCCCTCCACCCTTAGCCCTCATCTTCCCTCACACTAAGAGGCAAACTATCTCACAGTTGGGGTGTTGACTTTGTTCCACTTGTGCATGCTGCCTATGGACAGCAGTGATGGTCACAGAGGACTCAAGTGCTAATAATGATGGTTTAGGGGGCAGTGAAGAAAAAAACTACATGATTGTCCCTAAACCAATGCACATTTGTATATGAAGCCTGTCACTTAGGTCCAATTCCAAATACCTGGCCTTTCTGGACATTCTCTTTCACTAGCTTAAAGTAGGTATGAGGGATTTTCGCATGACCATGTTCCCCCCCAAAAAAATCACCCCTCCTGGGGCCCCTGGGAGAAGCACCACCAACTGACTACTCCAGCCTCAAAGAGCTACCTTATCTTTAACCTGCTACTTTCCTTACTGGTGTGGTCTAATCCTATTAGATATCATCTTGATTTATTTTTCCATTGACTTGGGTCTCCTGATTGGACTGCAAGCCCCCTGAAAACCATATCTAATGCTTCCCTCCAGGGCTCCTAGGACATCAGAATAGAGTGATGGTTTTAAAATAATGCATATTCTTACTTTGGTTAACTGAAAAACAAATACTCCATTTATTTTTTATATTATTTCACATGTAATGATATTATTTTATATTATATCTTTTTTCTTTTCCAGCCATCCTCACATCTTCGTGCCTATTGCCTCTTCTTTCCTATACCCCATTCCTCTTCACAGAGCATTATCTTCCAAAGAGTCCTAATGACCCAGCTCTGCCACAGCCACCATGGAAAGTGAAGTCCAGTGCAGAACAAGGTAAACAGACAGAATCCTACCCTGTGCGTAGACCCACAGTGAGAGAACACAGAGAGAGAGGAAGCAATAAACAGAAATTCCATTGAGCTGTTAGGGTCATAAAGTATATTGCAACCGTACTTCAAGCAATGTCAGCCCAGAACTCACAGAAATTCTATGATTAGCACCATCTCTTTCACTTCCTAATTGCAAAGACACATTCCTTCTCTATTTGTGCTTTGTCCTGGTAAGGATGGGAAAGCAACTTAAACCCATTTGAGGTTATAATTGCTGTTTTTCTATGTTTACAAATTTTGTTTTGTCAAGTAGTCAGTTGTTCAGGCTGAGAGAGTATAGGACAAATTTTTCTTTCAGTGTGAACAGTGAAATACAGGTGAGGTCTCTAGGGTAATGGAGGAGGCCTCAGGGGATGAATAATGTGTTCTAAGGTCCACAACTAGGAGGTTGTTCAGGGCAAATTGCAGAGTGAGTGAACTGCATGCAAGGGAATATTTCAAACAGCCCAGTCCCCACTTCAGAAAATGGCATCTCTGTATTTTCAGTGAGATCAAGCCGAAACCTTGTACTTTTGGTTTCTCTCTCCTGCCACATCCAACACCTAATCTAATGGCACATCTTGCTGGTTTGGGGGAAAATTCTTCCAAAATATATCTAACATCTCCACTTGCCACCACTCTGGCGCCACCCAGGTAATCTATGCCAGCCCCTGGTCCCATTAGAACTTCTGTGGTAGCCTCTGCCCTCATCTCTCTGCTCCTACTCTTACTGCCACCCCCTTCCACCTCCACATAGCAGCCAAAATGACCTGGGCAAAGCACAAGTCATGTATCATTAAGGTAATAGTTGCTACTGTAACAAGGAAACCCCCAAATTTGAATAATATACATTTTGTCTTCCATTTTTTTCTTGCTCAGGGAGTAGTCTCATGTGAGGGCTCCTTGTCAATGCCAGGTGGGGAGAGGGAGAGCCCAGTCATCTTAATACATGGAGTCAACACCTGGCTGGTAGAAGAGGGGAGAGAATACGAAGCAGGCACCTCTGCTCCTTCAATACCTCTGCCCAAAAGTCACCCAAAACTCACTTCTGCTCTCCCTCTAATGGCCAGAATTCATCTATGGCCTCTGTAGATGCAAAGAAGTGCCCTGCTGGGCAGCTGCTCCCCTGCAACTGCAGGGCACTCCTCCAATGTCACAACTGCACCATTCTACAACTCTACAACTCTTTAGTGACAACTGCCATCTGTTCAAATGTAAGGTGGGTCCTTATTGCTTGCCTGCTTATAACTGTCCGAGAGCTTTCCATCTAACTAAATAAAAAAATCAAAGTCCCAGCACTTTGGGAGGCTGAGGCAGGAGGATTGCTTGAGCCCAGGAGTTTGGCAACACAGGGAGACCACCCCCAACACAAAAGTCAGCCAGGTGTGGTGGCATGCATTTGTAGTCCCAGCTACTTGGGAGGCTGAAGTGGGAGGGCTGCTTGAGCCCAGGAAGTCAGGGCTGCAGTGAGCTGTGATTGCCTCACTGCATTCCAGCCTGGGTGACAGAGTGGAACCCTGTCAAAAAAGAAAGAAAGAAAAAGAGAGAAAAGAAGAGAGAAAGGGAAGGGAAAGGAAGGGAAGGAAAGGAGAAGAAAAGAGATCCAAAATCCAAAGCCTCTGGATCCTCATGCCACCCTTCTGGTCTCATTGTGCTCCAGCCTCTGTGACCTCTCTGATCCCTGCTCATCCCCACCTCAGCAGTTACTGTTTTCTCTGCCTTGAATATTCTTTCACCAGATCCCTTTTTATCAGGTAAGTAAATAGAAAATGGGACCCAGGAATTTGCACTTTAACAGGCACCCAGTGACCCTGCTGCTGATAGTCAGCGGTCTATACTTTGAGAAGCACTGGCACAGTGGTTAAGAACATGGATTACAGGATCAGAGACACTTGGGTTCAAATACCACGAACCCAAAGACTTGCTAAATCTATAACTTTGCGTACCTTATTCATCCTCTCTAATGCTGGATTTCCTCACCCATGAAATAAAGCTAACAACAGAAATCACTTCACATGGTTGCTGTAAGTAAAATGAGATCAAACTAAGATACAGCACCAGGTCTGATATACAGTAAGTAGTTTGAAGGAGTGCCTACAGATGCATCATGCAGCTCTAGAAAAAGTAGGGTGGAACTGGACAAAAGAAGATTTGAGCAAGTGAATCTTAAATGAGAAAATGATGTGACTCCTGTGCTTCCTGGGGCTAAGGGTTGCCACCACAGAGTCTTAAGGAGTGGAGTGGTATGTCAGATGGATCATTTGAGTTGCCCATGATACAGTCACTCTGAGCAATGATGAAAGAAAGTTAGGTCTGGAGTAGGGGGCCCTACCAGGAGGAGCTAACCTTCTTAGGTTTTAATATGCTAGATGAAAGAAGATTCAGTCATATGAATTGAACAGAGAGATGAGTTGGAGGGAGAAGAAAGCAGCAAGAAGCAGCAAAAGAAGGTTGACGGTGTGAAAACAGACCAAGGGAAAAGATTGAAGGGAAATGTGTGTTGTCTCAGTATGGACAGGACCTACTGCAATGGAAGGGCACTGATTCCTAGATTATACTCAAGAATGCCAGTAGACACCAGAAAGTGGTAAAATAGAATCCCCAAAGCAAATGAGACCATAGAAGCCAGAGCTAGTGGCAACACTTTGAGGAAGTCATTGTAATTACAGTTGAATGGTGAACTGGTGGTATCCAGTCAAAGGTTGCAAAGAGGATGGCACTAGAAATTTTCCTTTAAATTTTCCTGAAGTTGCCAATAATATCCTAATTGAGGGTAGCAGCTTCTAGGGATAGAAGAAGTACAAGGGGAAGGAGAACAAAGTTGATTAAAGAGAGTCAAAGTCCTAGATGTGGTTAAGAAGTAGATGTGTCTTGTATAAAGCATATGTTCAAGGAACACAAATATACAAGAAAGAAATGGAGCAGTGGCCAGGAGTAAAGTTTGAGTCTGTTAGTACCACATGCTCATGTGCTCTGTCTCTCTCCTTTACAAACTTTCCGTGGCTTCCATAGAAGGTCCCTTTTACTCTCCCCTACCCCTCTACACTCTAAACTGACTCCCAACCTAGTTTGAGTAGGATCAAGATTCTACATAGCTTGAGTAGTCCAGGTTTTGTCGGGGCTAAGACTTATATTATTTGACTGATTCTTTTCAAGAAAAACAATAAAATTACAAATATAAAGCTAGGTACAAAAAAGAATATTTATTAAGGATTAGAAAAGGATCCACAATAAGTTACCAGAGCCTGACAGTCCAGGTCCCTTTCTTCTGACATGTCTCTAAGCAATGTTATCAGAAATGTTTATATAGAAATCAAATTTCACTTCTCTCTTTACTGACAACATTCTACAACCCTCACCAACTCCCAATACTCATAGTAGCCCAAGTAAGGAAGAGGTCCAAAGATTATGCTTCTTACTTCATGGTAAACTTGCCTTTCTGTTTAGGTGTTTCTCAGCTTTATTCAGGTCTTCTTGGCTCCAAAGTGGGGCAACTCTGATATCCAAATAATAAGAAGAATTTCTGCATGTCCTCCTTTCTGCAAATTCAGTAGGCATAGTTTTCTTGAAGGTGGAAAGGACTAACACTGACCCTCAGGAAAAAACCCTGTAGAGGACAGTGTCTTTGGCAGACATGGCCTCAGGGAAGCTTCCAGAGGATTGAGTCCCTCAGCTTTTCCAAAATATGTGGCCACATTCCTATCAGTGCAAATATTGCCTAAGTACCAACTGTATCTCAGGGAGGAATTTGCTTTCGGTGGTTTGTTCCATTAACCCCTCCAGATTCACTTTCTTCTCAGCTCCACTCTGCTCTGTGCCCCAGGAGGCTAAGCCATATAGCTGTCAGCTAGTTCCCTTCATGCCCAGCTCATGCTTGGATTTGGTCACTGAGAGGCAACAGCAAGACAGTGAGGATGGATTATTTATTTCCTGGCTTCCTTGTGTTGGCTATAGCCTCTTCTTTCAGATAGTCCTCTCCATACAACCACCCTCTTCAGGGGCTGGAAATAGCTCCAGCCTCTTGATCTTCAGGCTTGGGGGTGGTAATGACCCCCCTGATCACAAGCCTGGGGGACTGTGCCATCCCTTGCTGGATTCCTTAAACCACTGTCCACACCTTTGTAAGCTGTTCCGTTATTAAACTCTCCTCAAATTACCTAGTTTGAATACTCTTCTAGTTTCTGCTTGGGCGCTGACTGATACCATGTTATAATTAACAAAGAACAGAAAAGGCCTTTGGAAAATTTTGCTTGGAGGCCCAGAATTAATGAATTAATAGAATTTAAAAGCCATAGATAACACTGAATGCACCAGCCAATTTATTGTGATAAAAGGGTTGTCATAACAAGCATGTCTGGCTGCTTTCCCTCCTGACAGGTAGGAGTGCCAGAAAACAGCCCCCAAGTGAAAACCATGAATGTGAGGATGCAGCACCATGAATGTGAAGACCTGAGGTCACTGACCACAAACTGCATGTTCCTTCAGCAGATAGGACCTTAGAAAACAAAAGAAACCCTTCCAGTAGTTAGTTGGATTATTGACTATTCTCTCCTTGAATACTTGCGAAGATGGGAGAACATTACAATAGTGTATCCTGTCATAGAGGCACATCTAATTGTTAGATCATTAATTGAGCAAAATCTGCCTCCTTCTGACTTTCTTTGGGTCTGTTTTTTTCTTCTAAACAATGCAGAGGCAAGTGTGATCTTGCTTCCTTATGACAGATCTACAGATATGAGGACAGCTGCCGTGTCGCCCTAACTCTCTGGGTAGAAGCACTATTAACACACTTCTCACTACCCTGGTGTCTTGAATGACCTGGTTCACCAACATGCCTATAAAAATACGGTATCCAAAAATGGACATAATACTCCAGGTGGACTTTTACTTGAAATAATCATACAACATTCGACCAGATTTATCTCATTGTTCCTCCCAACTCCTCAAAAAAAAATTTCTCTTACTTCTGGGACACATTTAAAATTAATCCTTTCTCTTCACACCCATAGCTGATACCTCCTTTAACTATACTAAAATTATCTTCTCCTCTCACATCATTTCCTATTTCAAATGTCCCTTTTATAGCTACCCATGATTTTTTTCCATCAGATTCAAGTTTCTTGATGTTACCATTACTACCTGACCCCAATCGTCATTTTTACTGTTTCCTGATTTTATTGTTCTCTTTTCTCCTCCACAACTTTGTTCCCTGTCACCTCTACTGAATATACTACTGATTTCACATTGAACTTAGTTTGACATATTTAGCCCATTTTCATCCTTTCCCAATTTAGAAGTCCCCTTTATATAACCACCTCATGTTTGAAACTTAGAGGACACACACACATGCACACATAAACACACACACAATCTAAATGATATTTTCTCCCTCAAAATTCATGAACATCCTCATTTTAATGGTTTGATAATATGCCCTAAATTAATTCTGGATATTCTATATTGGTGTCAAGGATAAGCTGTTAGAACCCAAATCATATCATACAATGTTACATGAAAATGTAAAGCCCTTTATAATTATGTAAGACATACAGAACTAAAAATAGCATGGAAATAACACTTGAAATAACATTGATTGACAATCATTTCACTGAAACATGCATCATATCAATCATTCAAATTATATAGAAATACTCTCATAGAATATGTATTACTCAGGATTCACCTATACTTAGCTTTGCTTCTCATTGTGAAGGAGACCTACAATTCAGGTCCTGAGCTTTATTGAAAATCTGCTCATCCTCTCTTTGAAGCACAAGATTTAGCTAAATATTCAGTACTGAGCATTTGCTATGTATATCTGTGCATAATTCTGGACACAAGCCAAGCTTAAAAAAAAACTAAATGGAGATACAAAGACTGATATGCCTCATTACAATGTTTGTCTACCAGAATTTATTGGGTTATATTTATACATTTTTATTGAAGGAGTTCAAAGTCCCCATAGATATTATCTTTATAATTCACATAACAGACTCATTAAGCATGTAGAAACCACAGGGATTATATTGGCTCCACTTTGAAGACCCATCCTTGAGGTGGAGACATCAGGGCCTTACGACTGGGGTCATTCCTTTTGACAGGTTGATGGCCTGCCTTAGGCCAAGGTCACACATTACCTTACTGTAACATGTGCCAAGAAAATAGTTCTAGTTTAATGATCCACCCATGAGACCTGGCTGACTTCCAGATGTACAAAGTCAGCCCTAAGACACTGCAGAGTAGGTTATTGACTAAGACTCTGGCTACATAAACTCACTGAGTTTTCTACTGAAATATTTCTGGAGGAAGAATCAGATGTAGAAGTAATATATGAAGACTAGTCACATAGTAATGACCTCTCAGGCCCCATCCTTCCTTGATCTTAATAGAAGACTAGGTTGGCCACCATACTCTGGTAGATTTGCTCCCCTGTCCCAACATGTCTCTCAGTTCCTAGCCCAGATCCTGGCCCTGCTCTGGATATTCTTAATAGACAACTAGTTAGCCTGCTGCTGTGTCTCTCCTGGAATTAAAAAATAGTCAGTACTTTTGCCTTAATAATCCTTTTTCATTTCACACATCAATAGGGTTTGAAAATAACTATGCTCATCTGTGACCAGGGAAAAACAGTCTTCCTCACCTACTGTAATATCACTGTGAAAGGGTGAGCTATTTCTCTGGCATCTTCTGCCAGGGGTTTCTCTGTCTTTCACAAGGTCACAGGTACTCAAGGAGGAACTCTTTTCTTCTTTGACTTCTTCTTGACTGATGTGTTTTTCCATTTTTCATAGAGATGGGGTCTCACTATATTGCCCAGATTGGTCTCAAACTCCTGGGCTCAAGTCATCCACCCACCTCGGCCTCCCAAAGTGCTGGGACTACAGGTATGAGCTACCATGTCCAGCCCCCATTTCTTACTTTTATCAATGTTGTAGTCTGTTGGCACTGGGTCTTCCCTGTCTTCCTGCCCTGTTTTCTCAGATTTCCAAAGATTTCTAGGAAATGTCCTGTCCTTCTCTAGAATTTGATATACATGGTACAGCTCTTTGTGTCTCATTTCTTTCACCTGAAATTCATCCATGTTGTTGGTTGTATCAATAGTTCATTCATTATTATTGTGGTTATTACTGTGTAGATCCCGTTGTATGGATACACCACAACTTACTTCTCCATTCAGCTGTTGATAGATATTTGAGATGTCTCCAGTTTTGTGTTTTTTAGCTCTGTTTTTCACCTATCTTACCTGCTTGGATTCTTGGCCTCCTGCTTGCTCTGAACATTACTGTCGCCTAAATCTCTTAGTTCTGACATTCAACTCGTCCTCCTGATCAGACAAATTTCTTGATTCTACAAGATCCACCTGAAGTAGCCAAGGCTTCTTATTGCAAAGGTCACTAAATAGGCATGGTCAGCATAAGGCATAAAGAGAATTAGATGAGTTCTGTATTCAAGTGCCTTTATATCTTTATATGCATCCTCCCTAACACCATTGCTCAGCACACACACACACACACACACACACACACACACCTACCTCACCTCTGTTATGGAATAAAATGTATACCAACATCCCCGCCTACATTCATATGTTGGAGTCCTCACCCCTAGTACTTCTGAACTTAATCTTATCTGGAGATAGAAGCCTTATGGAAGTAAGTTCAAATGAGATCCTTAGAGTAGGGCCTAATCCAATGGTATTAGTGTCACAAAAACTGGAACTTTGGGGATTAAGGGAAGATGACATGCAGAGACACAGGGAGAAGGCAGCTGTCTCCAAGCCAAGGAACACCTGAGACTATCAGAAGGTAGAAGAGAGGCCTGGAATAGATTCTTTGCAAGTGTCTTCAGAGGGTACGTGGTCCTGTAACACCTTGATTTTGGATTCTGGCCTCCACAACTGTGGGACAAATTTGTTGTTCTAAACCACCCAGTTTGTGGTATTTTGTTATAGCAGCCTTAGTAAACAAATACATGCCCTCTAGGTTCTCCTCCAGTTTTCCTGGACCCAGTGTCCTCCATGATGCCCCACTCAGATGTGCAGTTATGGGCAGTGTCTGAAGCATCCACCCATCAAGACTCTAATTTCCAAAATGCCTGCACCTCTGAGAGTTCTCAGGGATGAGCTAAGATCTTGACTAAGCTAAGTCAAGCCAAGAGTAATGACTGACACCATTGTAATGTATCATAACTCTTCTGTGTATTGGCCTGGATGTTTGTTAACTCATAGGAATGAGTCTACAAGGATAAAATCCCAGACAGTACAAGAGGTGGGCAAGGAAAATAATCTTAGGTGGAGTGAATATCACATTGTTCCTCAAACACAGCAGTTGAATGGCCGTCTGTTTTTACTCAGGATTGTCCATGCTGGCAAATGAACAACTTCCCTCTCAGAGAAAGATGTAGAAGATTAAAAGACAAATGCCTGAATGCCTCCAGGATGGCACTCAATGTGTATTTTAATCGATAGCAAACCATGAAAAAATTCATAGCAAACTTCTGACCTCTTTTGCTTCCATGTTAACACTGGAAATGCTGAGACCAGAAAGTCGTAAGTAAAGATGCCTGAGATGCTAAAGGAAGGGGGAAAGTCAAGGGATTGAGCTTGTCTCAGCTTGCAGAAAGGTGAAAAATGTCTCAATGGAGGGTTGCAGACACATTTGTTACACATGGTCAAGAGAAAACAACAAAAGAACAAAAATATAGGAGCAATTGTTTTCTTTTGCTAAAAAAAATAGTAATTATTATTAGTGGGAATTGACATTCAATTTTAAAGAAAGTGTTTTTAACTTAAAAAAAAAATACAGCAGTGTCCTAAAGAGAAAAAATGAGTTTATAATTCCCTTCGGTGCTTTCCATGAAGAGTTCTTGCCTTTTTGCCTGGGGGTGAAGAATAAGGGACAGCATGAGTCTTGTCCTTTTGGGCAACCATACTGGATTTGGATATTGGACTTTTATGGCTTCTTAGGATAGATCTGTTAACACGATCTATCTTTTGTGGTCTTTTTAAAAGAATAAAGGGAGATACATTTTATAAGAACACAGCTTTTTTGGTTTATATTTACTTAAAGGTAATCTAAGTAAACTATTTCTATCATTTTCCTCATTACTTTTCAACCCCTTATTATTTGAACATTATTCAACAATTTATTCAGTTTTTAAGACAATAGTAACTTTGTCAATGGACAATGTTATCGTTTAATTTTACACTTACACATATCTGACACTATTCTACTTGAGGACGGTGTCAATTCACCATTGGAAAAGGTGATTTCTTGCATTTGCATGCATTCTTTTGGCACTCATCAGATGTGACCATATTTCATTTTGTGTGAAGTGCAGAGCTTGGGAGTCTATGGGGCCCAGTGAGGTCACCAGAGTGATCCATCAGGTTAGCTGGCACCTTTGTCCTCTTTGACTAGAAATTAGACTAACTTGCTTCTCACTCTTTTTTTTTTTTCCTATCCTTCCTTTCTCTCTCATTTCAGTCTTCACCAGGTACAGGGATATATAAATATGGAAAAGATAAAACTCCTGCTTTATAATCACTTATTGCAGAGATTCCAGTCTGCTCTGAGGATTCAGTTAAAAGTGTTTAGTCTTCCCCCACATCCATGTGTCCAAATCCCATCTTACCTTCAGTGCTATCTCAAATGGGACCAGCAGCCAGAAACTTTCCTTTCCCACCTGTGTTCTCCTCCTCTGAAGAACCATGGTCACTAGTTGTGTTACTCTTGTATCATCACCTACTCTGTGTCTTATTTTTTAAAACTCATTTCCCCTGGCAGACAGTGAGCTGTTTGGGGAGATTAATCTTCACATCCTCACATTGCCTACCATATGCTGTCTGCATAGTAGGTGCTTAAAGAATACCTGCTGAATGATTGAGTTCATTCAGATATTAAACATGGATGGGTAACATATTCTTTTGGTAGACTTTATCTTTAGTGCAGCAATTTGCTGATTCTTAACAGTCTTTGAATGAAAGGCACCAGGTAAAAATGTCTGCTACACTTGGTGTGTAGAAATTTCAATGCAAACAAATATCTAGCACTTTGGATTCACTTTCTGAAATCAGGTTAGTTCTCAAGCTCTGAGCCCCTGAGCAGGGATAGATAACTCAAACCAGGAGTGTCCAGGCTAGTGTTATATGCATTTTGCTAGAAATCAATACTTAGTAGAGAAAGCTTCCCAACACAAAATGATGATAGTAATGTTCAATTACAAGAAGCTCCTTAAAATCACTCACTCCTAACAGAGCTTTATTTTTCTCTGTATTTTGCAGAGAATGATATTTTAGTTAATAGATCAAATTTAGCATTATGCTTCACCAGTTCTCCTCAGATATTCCCCAGTACTTAAGCTCTTTTCATTAAAGACCAGTGTGGACAATATTATCCTGCTGTGGCTAAGGATTTCACTAAGCCAGAAATGGGAAATGTATTGTATTCCGTTACATAGTTTACTCTTTGATGAACAAAGCTGGGAAGGTTAGTGTTTAAATTTCATGGACTCTGTGCCTTGTTGCCTGGATTCATATCCTGATCCACTGCCTTCCAGCTTTGTACTCTTCATAATCTAGTAGCTTTTCTGTCTCAGTTTTCTCATCTTTGTGTAGCTAAAGCTCTTAGAACAGTGCCTTGGGCATAGTAAACATGTGAGTTATGGTTAAGGGTATAAGAATAGGACAATAAGAACTTGAATCCCTTCATTTGAGGAATGCTCAGATGAAACAACCTCATTTAAGGTAGGTAGGTAACCTCTGGTAAGGCCCAGGCCTTTTTCTTACCTATGAACAAGGCTACCTGGCCTGAGGCCTGAAAGCCATTTTATCCAGCGGAAATATTATCACTGGTATCTTTTCTTACTTCCTTTTAACTCTTTTTATGACACTTCTTTCCAAAGTGCCGTGCTTCCTCAGAGTCAAATTTCTATCTAGAAGGAACAGAACTGCAGTGTCATAAACAGATTTGTAAACCTAGGTGACATATCACATCACTTCCCTGATCTCCTGTGACTCCCGTTCAAAGGTGAAAAGTGAAATTGCAGCTATTCTTTGATTAGTAATGCCCATATGGCTTAAGTGGAATTAGCAGGATCTTTTAATATTCCAACCATGTACTCCATGTATTTGGCATATAAAGAGAAGCAAATTGATGGAGATATTAACTAGTTTTTAAAAAGATTAAAAGAAAGAGGTTAACCAAGATGAATTGGAGATGGAAGTAATAGATGCCAACTGGAAGGTCTATCTTAACTTTTTAGGCACAGAAGAGAAAAGGGGTCCCTGATTTCTAGGGTGGCTGGTTTCCAAGGATGTCTGGCAATGTTTCTTGACTGTGTGGCATACTCCTCTAAAATGCCAATTTCCAAGGCCTACCCATCCAACTAGAATTTGGGGAATTGAGACCTAGTATATGTTTCTAACGTCTTCCCTCAGATGATACTAACACCCCTAGTTCTCCTACTGGCTCATTTCTCAGAATGAAGACCAGCATTCAAAGATGCTAGTTGCAACAATTTGGAACAAGAGGAGATCATAGAGATTATCTAGGGTGCCTACTTCTCTTCACACACAAGATGAGGAGCCTACAGAAGTCAAAGAGCTGGCCCAGTGTTACTCACATTGGATAATGTTAGCACTTCTCAGGGATGCCAAAGACTAAAAAACTGCTCATCCACAAAATGTGTTTGAGGAGCAAATTATTTGTTTTGCCAACATACGTAGCATTTTCAAAAATATCAAGGCAAGATAATTCCTTGTTATTTTTAAATATGGTGTGAGGTAGGAGTCCAATTTCTTTCTTTTGCATTTGGATATCTAGTTGTTTCAGTGCCATTTGTCAAAACGTCTGTTCTTTCCTTCATTGAATTGTCTTGGCATGCTTGTCAAAAATGAATTGTCCATGTAAGGGTTTATTTCTGGGCTCTCACTTCTATTCCACTGATCTGTATTTCTCTCCTTATGCCACACTGTCTTCATTACTGAAGCATTGTAGTATGTTTTGAAATCAAAAAGCGTGACGCCTCCGACTTTGTTCTTCTTTTATTTCCTCTTTTTTTTTCTGATGGAGTTTTCACTCTTGTTGCCCAGGTTGGAGAGCAATGGTACAATCTTGGCTCACTGCAACCTCCTTCCACTTCCAGGGTTCAAGCAATTCTCCTGCCTCAGCCTCCCAAGTAGCTGGGATTACAGGCATGTGCCATCATGCCATGCTAATGTTTTATATTTAGTAGACACAGGGTTTCACCATGTTGGTCAGTCTGGTCTTAAACTCCTGACTTAAGGTGATCCACCTGCCTCAGCCTCCTAAAGTACTGCGATTACAGGTGTGAGCCACTGTACCTGACCCCAACTTTGTTCTTCTTAAGATTGCTTTGGCTATTCTGGTTCTCTTGAATTTCTGAATTTTAGAACTGGTTTGTCAATGTAGGCAAAAAAGCCAGTTGGGATAATAAAAATTGCATCGAATCTGTAGAAAATTTGGAGAGTTTTGCCATTTTAGCAACAATAAGTCTGATCCATGAAAATGGTGGGTCTTTACATTTATTTAGATCTTCTTCAGTTTCTTTCAACAATATTTTGTAATTTTCTGTGTAGAAGCCTTACACTTAATTTTGTTAAATTTATACCTACGTATTTTATTGTTATTGATGAAATTTTATAGTGAAATTGTTGCCTTAATTTTCAGGTTGTTCATTGCTAGTGTATAAAAATAAAACTTATTTTTGTATATTGATCTTGTGTCCTGCAACCCTACTAAACTTGTTTATTAATTCTAGTCATTTTTTGATGAATTCCTTACCTGTAGTATAATAAAAAATATTTTTGGTCTTTGTCCCTGGTTCCCAGTACAGAATTCAAAAGTCCTTGGGATTTCTTGAGTTATAGGAGTTCTTTCATTATTCCTAATTATACCTGAGTTTATGCTAAAAAGGCAACTCATAGTGGACGCTCAAAAAGTTATCTCGTCAGGACACGATTAGAGGGTTGGGACTTTCAGCCCCACCCTCCAGCTCTGGGAAGGGGAGGGGCACTAGAGATTGAATTCAGTCATGTGGCCAATGATTTAATCAATCACATCTACGAAATGAAGCCCCAATAAAACCTTGAAAAATGAGGTTTGGGGAGCTTCTGGATTTGAGAATGCATTGGTGTACCAGGAGACTATTGTTCCTAGAGAGAACATGAGAGCCCTATACTCCCATTCATATACCTGTCCTGTGCATCTCTTCCATTTGGCTGTTCCTGAGTTGTATCCTTTGTAATAAAACTGTAATTATAAGTATAGCACTCCTGAATTTTGTGATTAGTTCTAGCAAATTATCAAGCATTACAGGAGATCAGTCATAGGAACCCCCAAATTTGTAGTTGGCTAGGTAGAATGTGGGTAGCCTAGGACCACACTTGGGGTTGCTATCTAAAGTGAAGGTAGTCTTATGAGATTGAGCTCTTAACTTGTGGAGTCTGCACTAATTCCAGGTAGTTAGTGTCAGAATTGAATTGAATTGTTGGATGCCCAGTTTGTGACAAGGAATTATTGGAATGATGTACCTATTAAACTTCTTTGTTAATTTTCATCCTCTTTTAATAGATTCTGTAAGATTTTTTACATTTAAGATCAAAGAATTTGAAATAGAGGTGGTTTTACTTCTTCCTTTGCAATCCAGATGTCTTTTTTTTTCCTTGCCTAATTCCTTTGGCTAGAACCTCCAGCACAATATCATATGTAAGTGGCAAGAGTGGACACCCTTGTATCTTTTCTAATTTTAGTATGATAAGCTATGGGTTTTTGTAGATGCCTTGTATCAGATTGAGAAAATTACCTTTTATTCCTAGTTTGTTGAGTGCTTTTACAATTAAAGAATGTTGATTTTGCCAAATGGTTTTTGTGCATCTATTGAGGTATTTGATTTTTGTCTTTCATTCTGTTGATATGGTGTATTACATTAATTGATTTACAGATGTTAATCATTTCTGAAATAAATCCCACTTGGTCATGGGTATAATCCTTCTTATATGTCATTGAATTTTATTTGCTTGTATTTCATTGAGGATTTTTATGTTTATATTTCTAAGTTCTACAAAATTGATTTTTAAATCATTTAGGAGAAGAAAGGAGAAGAAATATGCAATTATATTGTATGTTATAATTACCCAATTAGCTTTCTCACAAGGCAAGCATGCTAGCAATGAATTCGCTTTTGTTAATCTGGGAGTATCTTTATTTTGCCTTGATTTTTGAAAGATAGGTATGCTGGATATAAGATTCTTCATTGAATTTTTATTTACTTTTTATTTTTAGCACTTTAAATATGTCATTTCTTGCCTCTGGCCTCCATTGTTTATAATGAGAAGTCAGCTGTTGATATTATTAGGATTCTCTTGCATGTGATAAGTTGTTTTCTCATACAGCTCTCAAGAGTTTCTCTACGGCTTTCAATATTTTGATTATAATGTGTCTAGGTGTGGACTTCTTTGTACTTAACCTAATTGGAGTTTGTTGAGTTTATTGGATGTGCAGATTAATGTTTCTTCCAATAGTTCTTCTCCTTTCTTTCTCTTCTGTCATTCTAGTACTCTGAAGTGAGAACAAACAAGATTAATGTGCTCTGAATTCGAAGTCACTACAGCTCTCTATTCTAAGTTTAAATTATTCCCAAAGCCACAGTGCTTAGTCTCTCTGTCCACAATTTGCAACACTGGCTGCATGTTAGAATCACCTGGGGAGCTCTTAAAAAAAAAATGCCAACAACAAACCAATTACAGTCAGCCCTTTGTATCTTTGTATCTACTGGTTCTGTATCCACAGATTCAACCCACTATTAATAAAAATATTTGGAAAAAATAACAATACAACAATAAAAATAATACAAGTTAAAATAGCATGGTA
The DNA here is from genome assembly GCF_030222135.1 of Aotus nancymaae. Lineage (NCBI taxonomy): Eukaryota > Metazoa > Chordata > Mammalia > Primates > Aotidae > Aotus > Aotus nancymaae. The sequence goes on along the minus strand of NW_026988419.1, from coordinate 42,319,246 downwards.
TAATTTTTATATAGCATTTATATTAGGCATTGTAAGTAATTTGCAAATGATTTAAAATATACAAGAGGATGTGTGCTGATTATATGCAAATACTATACCATCTTATATAAGGAAATTGAGTATCTTCCAATTTTGGTATCCACACAGGGAATGGGAAGGTACATCCTGGAACCAATCCCTGGAAGATACCAAAAGACACTAGTACTTCAGAACCTCTAAAGTAGTTCTCAGGCATTCATAGTTTTTAAAGTTCCCTAGGTGATTCCGGTGTACAGACACTTTAAGAACCACTACTAGAGGCAAATGTTGACCCTTAGCTGTGATCAAGGGAAGATTAGAGAGGCTGGGAGCCAGGCAGATCTTTATAGATTGTGCAAGGTTTTTCACTTTTAAGAATCTCATCTAAGGACTCTCCTCCAAAGTTCCAGCCTTAGACTAATAAATTTCTATACATATGTGCCATTCTTCTATATTGTTTCTGCTATTACCTTATATCTCATTCTCCGCTAAGTAATACCTTTCCATTAGACCACAGTCTATAATTCCTAACACCATGATTTTCATTTGAAACCCAGTAGGGATCCCAGCAGAAATTTAGGCATACATGGGCATCCCTATTAAGTCATTAAGAATTATCTAGTATTAAAGTTATATATATTCTAATTGGATAAAAAGCCAAAACCCATTGCTATGCTGCATCCAGACCCATCTCACATGCAACGATACACAAAGACTCAAAACAAAGAGAAGGAGGAAGATATATCAACCAATCAGAGAGTAAAAATAAACAAATAAAAAGCAGGAGATGCAATTCTCGCCTCTGATAAAGTAGACTTTAAAGTAACAAAGAGCAAAAGAGGCAAAGAAGGACATTGCATAATGGCAAAAGGATCAATGTAACAAGAAGAGCTAACGATTTTATAGATCAACGAGACAGAAAATTAACAAGGACATCCAGGACTTGAACTCAGACCCAGAACAAGTAAACTTAATAAACATTTATAGAACTCTCCATTTCAAATACATAAAACATACATTACCACCTCACACCTATTCCATAAGTGACTACTTAATTGGAAGTAAATCACTCCTCAGTAATCGCATAGCATTTCATAGGTTTAAATGAAATATTGGTTGGCTGCTCGTTTGTTATTTTCTTCCCTTATTCCTTCCTGTTTACAGCAAGTATAATTATTGGTATAAAAGAGGTTTTCAATACCCATTACTAAACTGCATTCTAGCCTGGGCAAGAAAGCAATACTCCCATTCTCTCTCTCTCTTTCTCTTCCTTTTTCCTCCTCTTCTTTATTCTTTTTCTTTCTTTCTTTCAAAAAAAAAAAAAAAGAATTATCTAAATATTTATTCAGAGGGAATGAGACCTTCTTGAAGAGATCATATCTGCATCAAGAAAATTAAGGGAAGAGATTTATATATCAAATATTGATATATATGTTAGTATGATATATAAATAGCCTTTATAAATCAAATAAAAACTGAGCACCACACTTAAATGGCCTATATATACATATTTCATGTATAGGTAAAATACAGAAGAATGAATGAATATGGAATGTTTACTATAATTTAAAAAAATTTAAATCCAAATATGAAGTGTAATGTTTAAAGCTTTTAGATGGGCATAAATAAAAAGGATTGATAATATGCAGTCTAGTGAAGGTAAGGAAAAATGGTTAGCTTTATTCACAGCTGATAGGAGGGCCTCAGACCCTCCAACCTGTCCTCCATGCTAGTACAAACTCTGGAAAGCATTCTCTTTTGTATTTATCAAAATTGTAAGTCTATTCATCATTGATTCACCAAATTGTCTAAGAATTTATCCTAAGGAATAATAGATCTATGTACAAGGATATTTACATACAAGGAGCTTAGTTGATAATTAGGTGACTATGAACGACATGACATCCAGTAGAAAAGATTTGGTCAATAAGGAGAGATCCAAGATGGCCGGTGAGGAGCAGCTCAGGATTCCAGGTCCAAGTGAAAGTGCAGAGGGTGAGTGGGCGCTGCATTTCCAGATGGATTTTTACTGCCCACAGACCAGGAAATTCCCAGGCGGGGGAGCCCCACGGGTCGCCAGGGTGGCTGTTTTGGCTGGTGCGGCTGTTCTGCCTGTGCCCTGGTGCAGCGGTTCCCAGTGCAGAGTAAACGAGACTGTGTCCCCTCTTAGCCAGCAAGGAGAGCTGAAACAGTGAGCCAGGCCAGGAGATTCCCTGGCTAAAAAGTGCCATGAATCTCAGAGCTGCAGTTTCAGCTGGCACAGTGGGTCGCCACATGGGAAATCACACAGATCCCAGCACCTATTCAACAGGCAACCAGGTCACCTGGTAGAGAGCTGACCGTTCAACTAAAAAACAAAAGGCTCTGAGGAAAGGGAGCCAGGTGATCAGACCCGGCTGGTCCTACCCCCACAAAAACAAAAAGAAAAACAAAAAAAACAGCAATTGGAAATGCTCCAGGTTGAGACTTTCACAGCAAGCACAGCTGAACCCAGGATGGTCCAGCTCTGTGGGGGAGGGGCATCCACCATTACGGAGGCACTCTAACACTACAGAGACAGTCCGCCATTCCTGGGGCAGCCTGCAGTTGCCGAGGCAACCCGCCATTACAGAGAGAGTCCGTCACTACAGAGGCGGGCGACCATTCCTGAGGCAGTTCTAACTACACCCATATAAACAGGACTACAGGGAAGTTCTCACGGCAGCTGGGCAGAGCCCACAGCAGCTCAGCAAAGCCTCTGCAGGCTGAGAGTGACTAGGCTGCCTCCTTGTGGGCAGGGCAGCCCTGAAAAAAAAAAAAAACAGGCAGCAACACAGTGGAAACTCATAAAGCCCTAACTCCCCAGGACAGAACACCTGGGAAAAAAAGGGGGTTTATGAGTTCTGCTGCTGCAGACTTAAACTTATCTGCCGAGCAGCTCTGAATGAACAACGGGGCTCACAGCTCAGCACTTGAGCTACTATAAAGAACAGACTGTTTCCTCAAGCAGCTCCCTGACCCCCGTATATCCAAAGAGTCACCTCATAAAGGAGAGCTCAGACTGACATTTGGCAGGTACCCTTCAGGGACAAAGCAGAAGAAACCGGTAGCAACCTTTACTGTTCAGCAGCTGCTGCAAGTGATCCCCAGGCAAGCAGGGCCTGGAGTGGACCTCAGCAGAGAGGCCAGACAGTTAAAAGGAAAACTAAGCAACAGAAATAACTTCATCATCAACAAACAGGATGGCCACTCAGAGACCCAATCAGAAAGTCAACAACTACAAAGTCGACAGGTGGATAAATCCACAAAGATAGGAAGAAACCAGTGCAAAAGGATGAAAAGACCTGAAACCAGAACACCTCTCCTCCTACAAGGGAGCACAACTCCTCACCAGCAAGGGAACAAGACTCGATGGAGAATGAATGTGATGAAATGACAGAATCAGCCTTCAGAAAGTGGGTAATAAGAAACTTCCATGAGCTAAAAGAACATGTTCTAACCCAATGTAAAGAAACTAAGAACCTTGAAAAAAGATTTGACAAAATGCTAACAAGAATGGACAACTTAGAGAGGAATATGAGTGAATTGATGGAGCTGAAAAACACAACACGAGAACTTCACGAAGCATGCACAAGTTTCAACAGCCGAATTGACCAAGCAGAAGAAAGGATATCAGAGGTGGAAGATCAACTCAATGAAATAAAATGAGAAGGCAAGATTAGAGAAAACAGGGTAAAAAGGAATGAACAAAGTCAACAAGAAATATGGTACTATGTGAAAAGACCTAATCTACGTTTGATAGGTATACTTGAATTTGACAAAGAGAATGAATCCAAGCTGGAAAGTACTCTTCAGGATATTATCCAGGAAAACTTCCCCAACCTAGCAAGGAAGACCAATATTCAAGTCCAGGAAAAACAGAGAACACCACAAAGATATTCCTCAAGAAGGGAAACCCCAAGGCACATAATCGTCAGATTCACCAGGGTTGAAATGAAGGAGAAAATGCTAAGGGCAGCCAGACAGAAAGGTCAGGTTACCCACAAAGGGAAGCCCATCAGACTCACAGCAGATCTCTCAGCAGAAACCCTACAAGCCAGAAGAGAGTGGGGGCCAATATTCAACATCCTTAAAGAAAAGAACTTGCAACCCAGAATTTCATATCCAGCCAAACTAAGCTTCATAAGTGAAGAAAAATAAAATCCTCTGAGAACAAGCAAGTACTCAGAGATTTCATCACCACCAGACCTGTTTTACAAGAGCTCCTGAAAGAGGCACTACACATAGAAAAGAACAACCAGTACCAGCCACTCCAAAAACACACAAAATGGTAAAGAGCATCAACACAATGAAGAATCTGCATCAACCAACAGGCAAAACAACTGGTTAGCATCAAAATGGCAGGATCAAATTCACACATAACAATAATAACCCTAAATGTAAATGGACTAAATGCCCCAATCAAAAGACACAGACTGGCAAATTGGATAAAAAGCCAAAACCCATTAGTGTGCTGTAGCCAGGAAACCCATCTCACATGCAAGGATACACAAAGGCTCAAAATAAAGGGATGGAGGAAGATTTACCAAGCAAATGGAGAGCAAAAAAAAGCAGGAGTTGCCGGGCGCGGTGGCTCAAGCCTGTAATCCCAGCACTTTGGGAGGCCGAGGCGGGTGGATCACGAGGTCAAGAGATCGAGACCATCCTGGTCAACATGGTGAAACCCCGTCTCTACTAATACAAAAAATTAGCTGGGCATGGTGGTGTGTGCCTGTAATCCCAGCTACTCAGGAGGCTGAGGCAGGAGAATTGCCTGAACCCAGGAGGCGGAGGTTGCGGTGAGCCGAGATCGCGCCATTGCACTCCAGCCTGGGTAACAAGAGCGAAACTCCGCCTCAAAAAAAAAAAAAAAAAAAAAAAAGCAGGAGTTGCAATTCTCATCTCTGATAAAATAGACTTTAAAGCAACAAAGATCAAAAGAGACAAAGAAGGACATTACATAATGGTAAAAGGATCAATACAACAAGAAGCGCTAACGATCCTAAATATATATGCACCTAATACAGGAGCACCCAGATACATAAGGCAAGTTCTTAAAGACTTACAAAGAGACTTATACTCCCACACAATAATAGTGGGAGACTTCAACACACCATTGTCAATATTAGACAGATCAACAAGACAGAAAATTAACAAGGATATCCAGGACTTGAACTCAGACCTGGAACAAGCAAACCTAATAGACATTTGCAGAACTCTCCACCCCAAATCCACAGAATATACATTCTTCTCAGCACCACATCACACCTACTCTAAAATTGACCACATAATTGGAAGTAAATCACTCCTCAGCAAATGTAAAAGAACGGAAACCATAACAAACAGTCTCTCAGACCACAGTGCAATCAAGTTAGAACTCAGAATTCAGAAACCAACCCAGAACCGCACAGCTTCATGGAAACTGAACAACTTTCTCTTGAATGTTGACTAGATAAACAATGAAATGAAGGTAGAAATAAAGATGTTCTTCAAAACCAACGAGAACGAAGACACCACATACCAGAATCTCTGGGACACATTTAAAGCAGTCTCTAAAGGAAAATATATAGCAATAAGTGTCCACATGAGAAGCAAGAAGAGATCTAAAATTGACACTCTATTATCAAAATTGAAAGAGCTAGAGGAGCAAGATAAAATAAACTCAAAACCTAGCAGAAGACAAGAAATAACTAAGATCAGAGCAGAGCTGAAGGAGATAGAGACACGAAAAACCCTTCAAAACAATCAATAAATCCAGGAGCTGGTTTTTTGAAAAGAGCAACAAAATAGACCACTATCCAGACTAATAAAAAAGAAAAGAGAGAATAACCAAATAGATGCAATAAAAAATGATAAAGGGGATATCACCACAGATTCCACAGAAATTCAAACCATCATCAGAGATTATTACAAACAACTCTATGCACATAAACTAGAAAACCTGAAAGAAATGGATAAATTCCTGGACAGTTGCCTCCTCCCAACCCTAAACCAGGAAGAAGTCGAAACCCTGAATAGACCAATAACAAGGTCTGAAGTCGAGGCAGCAATTAAGAGCCTACCACCCAAAAAAAGCCCAGGTCCAGATGGATTCACAGCCAAATTCTACCAGACATACAGAGGAACTGGTACCATTCCTTCTGAAACTATTCCAAATAATCCAAAAAGAGGGAATCCTACCCAAATCATTTTATGAGACCAACATCATCCTAATACCAAAACCCGGCAGAGACTCAACAAGAAAAGAAAACTACAGGCCAATATCCATGATGAACATAGATGAAAAAATCTTCAATAAAATACTGGCAAGCTGAATGCAACAGCACATCAAAAAGCTTATCCACCACGATCAAGTAGGATTCATCCCGGGGATGCAAGCCTGGTTCAATATACGCAAATCTATAAATGTAATTCAACACATAAACAGAACCAAAGACAAAAACCACATGATTATCTCAATTGATGCAGAAGGCCTTTGACAAAATTCAGCAGCCCTTTATGCTAAAAACCCTCAATTAACTAGGTATTGACAGAACATATCTCAAAATAATAAAAGCTACTTATGACAAACCAACAGCCAATATCATACTGAATGGGCAAAAACTGGAAGCATTTCCTTTGAAATCAGGCACTAGACAAGGATGCCCTCTCTCACCACTCTTATTCAATATAGTACTGGAAGTTCTAGCCAGAGCAATCAGGCAAGAAAAAGAAATAAAGGGTATTCAATTAGGAAAAAAGGAAGTCAAATTGTCTCTATTTGCAGATGACATGATTGTATATCTAGAAGACCCCATCGTCTCAGCCCAAAGTCTCCTGAAACTGATAAGCAACTTCAGCAAAGTCTCAGGATACAAAATCAATGTGCAAAAATCACAAGCATTCCTATACACCAATAACTGACTTAAAGAGAACCAAATCAAGAACGAACTGCCATTCGCAATTGCTATGAAGAGAATAAAATACCTAGGAATACAACTAACAAGGAACGTAAAGCACCTCTTCAAGGAGAACTACAAACCACTGCTCAATGAAATAAGAGAGGACACAAACAGATGGAGAAACATTCCATGTTCATGGTTAGGAAGAATCAATATCGTGAAAATGGCCATACTGCCCAAAGTAATTTACAGATTCAACGCTATCCCCATCAAGCTACCAATGACCTTCTTCACAGAACTGGAAAAAACCACCTTAAACTTCATATGGAACCAAAAGAGAGCCCGCATAGCCAAGTCAATCCTAAGCAAAAAGAACAAAGCGGGAGGCATCACACTACCGGACATCAAACTCTACTACAAGGCTACAGTAATCAAAACAGCATGGTACTGGTACCAAAACAGAGATATAGACCAATGGAACAGAACAGAGGCCTCGGAGGCAACACATAATATCTACAACCATCCAATCTTTGACAAACCTGACAAAAAGAAGCAATGGGGAAAGGATTCCCTGTTTAAGAAGTGGTGTTGGGAAAACTGGCTAGCCATATGCAGAAAGCAGAAACTGTACCCCTTCCTGACACCTTACACTAAAATTAACTCCAGATGGATTAAAGATTTAAACATAAGACCTAACACCATAAAAACCCTAGAAGAAAACCTGGGCAAAACCATTCAGGACATAGGCATAGGCAAGGACTTCATGACCAAAACACCAAAAGCATTGGCAACAAAAGCCAAAATAAACAAATGGGACCTAATCAAACTCCACAGCTTCTGCATGGCAAAAGAAACAGTCATTAATTGGCAACCAACAGAATGGGAAAAAATTTGTGCAGCTTACCCATCTGAAAAAGGGCTGATATCCAGAATTTACAATGAACTAAAACAGATTTACAAGAAAAAAACAAACAAGCCCATTCAAAAATGGGCGAAGGATATGAACAGATACTTTACAAAAGAAGACATACATGAGGCTGACAGACCTATGAAAAAATGCTCATCATCACTGGTCATTAGAGAAATGCAAATCAAAACTACATTGAGATACCATCTCACGCCAGTTAGAATGGCGATCATTAAAAAATCTGGAGACAGATGCTGGAGAGAATGTGGAGAAATAGGAACACTTTTACACTGTTGGTGGGAGTGTAAATTAGTTCAACCATTGTGGAAGACAGTGTGGCGATTACTCAAGGATCTAGAAATAGAAATTCCATTTGACCCAGCAATCCCATTACTGGGCATATATCCAAAGGATTATAAATCGTTCTACTATAAGGACACATGCACACGAATGTTCATTGCAGCACAGTTTACAATAGCAAAGACCTGGAACCAATCCAAATGCCCATCGATGATAGACTGGACAAATGGCTATAAATACCTGAGACTGAGTAATTTACAAGGAAAGCTGTTTAATTTGCTCATTGTTCTGCAGGCTGTACAGGAAGCATGGTGCTGGCATCTGCTTCTGGGGAAGCCTCAGGAAGCTTACAGTCATGGCAGAAGGTGAAGGGGAAGGAGGCCTGTCACATAGTAGGAGCAGGAGCAAGATGGTGAGGGGAGGTGCCACACACTTTTAAACAACCAGATCTCATGAATCGTGACTTACTGTCACAAGGACAGCACCAAACCATGAAGGACCCACCCCCATGACCCTAACACCTCCCACCAGTCCCCTTGACAAACATTGGGGATTATTATACAATTCAATATGAGATTTGACAGGGACATACATCCAAACTATGTCAAATCTATGCAGTAAAAAAAAATTTTTTTTTTGAAACGGAGTTTTATTATTTTACCCAGGCTAGAGTGCAGTGGTACGATCTCGGCTCACTGCAACCTCTGCTGCCTGGGCTCAAGCGGTTCTCCTGCTGCAGGCACCCAAGTACCTGGGATTACAGGTATGCACTACCATGCCCAGCTAATTTTTGTATTTTTAGTAGAGACAGGATTTCACCATGTTGGCCAGGGTGGTCTCAAATTCCTGACCTCAGGTGATCAGCCTGCCTGGGCCTCCCAAAAAGTGCTGTAATTACAAGTGAAGATAAATTGTATTATGTACATTTAAGGTATACAATATGATGTTAAGGGCATCAATAATGTATACATATAGATAGTAAGAAGAATACTATGGTGAAGCAAATGAATATATTCATCTCACATAGTCACCTTTTTTTTTTTTTTTTTTTTTTTAAAGAGAAAGAGAGGAAAATAGGAAGGAGGAAAAAGGAAGAGAAAGAGAGAGACAGAATGGGGAGGAGGGAGAAGGAAAAGAAAGAGGGAGAGAGAATGGGAGTATTGATTTCTTGCCCAGGCTAGAATGCAATTTAGTAATGGGTATTGAAAACCTCTTTTATACTGATAATTATACTTAATGATGTAGTCAGGAAGGAATAAGGGAAGAAGATAACAAACAAACAGCCAACCAATATTTAATTTAAACCTATAAAATGCTATGCGATTACTGAGGAGTGATTTACTTCCAATTATATAGTCACCTTTGGAATAGGTGTGAGGTGGTAATGTATGTTTTGTGTATTTGAAGTGGAGAGTTCTATAAATGTTTATTAAGTTTACTTGTTCCGGGTCTGAGTTCAAGTTCTGAATATCCTTGTTAATTTTCTATCTCGTTGATCTATAGAATCGTTAGCTCTTCTTGTTGCATTGATCCTTTTGCCATTATGTAATGTCATTCCTCGCCTCTTTTGATCTTTGTTGCTTTAAAGTCTACTTTATCAGAGGCGAGAATTGCATCTCCTGCTTTTTGTTTATTGGTTTATTTTTACTCTCTGTTTGATTGGTAAATCTTCCTCCTTCTCTCTGAGTCTTTGTGTATTGTTGCATGTAAGATGGGCCCGGATGCAGCATACCGATGGGTTTTGGCTTTTTATCCAATTAAAATATATATAAGTTTAATACCGGCGTTTGATGCTAGCTGGCTGTTTTGCCCATTAGTTGATGTAAATTTTTTATTGTGTTAAAGTTCTTTGCTTTTTGATATATTTTTGGAAAGGCTGATATTGGTTGTTCCTTTATATGTATAGTGCTTCTTTCAGAAGCTCTTGTAGAGCAGGCCTGGTGGTGGTGAACTCTCTAAGTACTTGTTTGTTCGCAAAAGATTTAATTTTTCCTTCACTCATAAAGCTTAGTTTGGCTGGATAGGAAATTCTGGGTTAAAAGTTCTTTTCTTTAAGGATGTTAAATATTGGTCCCCACTCTTTTCTGGCTTGTAGGGTTTCTGCTGAGAGATCTGCTGTAAGTCTGATAGGTTTCCCTTTATGGGTAACCTGACCTTTCTCTCTGGCTGCCCTTAGTATTTTCTCCTTCATTTCAACCCTAATAAATCTGGCGATTATGTGCCTTGGGGTTGGTCTTCTTGAAGAATATCTTTGTGGTGTTCTCTGTATTACCTGGAGTTGAATATTACCCTGCCTTGCCAGGTTGGGAAAAATTTCCTGAATGATATCCTGAAGAGTATTTTCCAACTTGGATTCATTCTCTTCATCACATTCAGGTACACCTATCAAATGTAAATTAGCTCTTTTCACATAGTCCCATATTTCCTGGAGACTTTGCTCATTCCTTTTCATCCTTTTTTCTGCGTTCTTGTCTTCTCGTTTCATTTCACTGAGCTGGTCCTCGACTTCTGATATCTTTCCTTCTGCTTGATCAATTCGACTGTTTAAACTTGTGCATGCTTCGCGAAGTTCTCGTGTTGTGTTTTTCAGCTCCATCAATTCACTTATATTCTTATCTAAATTGTCCATTCTCGTTAACATTTCGTCAAACCTTTTTTCAAGGTTCTTAGTTTCTTTGCATTGGGTTAGAACAAGTTCTTTTAATTCACAGAAGTTTCTTATCACCCACGTTTTGAAACCTGCTTCTGTTATTGGAACACACGTGTAATCTATTAAGCCTTGTTCCGTTACTGATGAGGAATTGCAATCCCCTGTAGAGGGAGAGGCATTCTGATTTTGAGTATTCTCTACCTTTTTACGCTGGTTTCTTCCCTTCATTATATATTTGTCTCTCTGTCGTCTTTATAATTACCGACTTTCTAACTGGGTCTCTGACGTCCAACTTGTTGATTCCCTGCGCCGAAATCTGAGCAATCCACTGAGCCGGCCAAAACAGCGGTGTTAAGATTGATGGTGCTTTTCTGCCCGGGAATCTCCGGACTCTGCACCAAGAACTGGCGTGCTAAGGCACCAGCAAAACCGCCACGCCGGCCACAAGAGTCGCCCTGGCGACCTGTGGAGCTCTTCCACTGGGAATCTCCTGGTCCGTGAGCAACTAATATTCGTCTGAAAGTGTGGCGTCCTCTCGTTCTTTGCGCTTTCACTGGGAGGTACGTGCCCGAGCTGCTAATCATCAGCCATCTTGGATCGTCACCTTTTTTTTTTTATTTTTTGTGGCAAGAACAGATAAAATCTACTCATTTAGCATGAATCCCAAATATAGCACAATTGTATGACCTGTAGTCCTCATGCTGTACATTAGAGCCCTAGACTTGTTCATTCTACATATCTGCTACTTTATCCTCTGACCTGCATCATCTCCCCAGTTCCTTCCCCTGCTATTTTGTTCTCTGTCTTTGTATATTTGAATATATTTATCTTTGGATTCCACATATAAATGAGACCATGCAATATTTTTTTTGTGTCTGATTACTTGGGATAATCTTCTCTAGGTTCATTCACATTGTGGCAAATGATAAGATCTCATTCTTTATTGGGGCTTATATATATATATATATATTCATACATACATATATAAAATATATAAATACACATTCACACACACCACAGTTGTTGTTGCTCTATCCATTCACTCATCAAGGGGCACTTATGTTGTTTCCATATCTTGACTGTTGTGAATAATGCTGCAGTGAACATGGGGAGTTGAACCCATTTATTTACACTATAGGTTGGTGAGGCCTTGGGAAGCTCAAGTTATGTAGCTAAAGAATTAGACTTTTAAAAATTTACACATTAGTCAACAAATTTAATATAAGAATTTCCATATATCTTATAATTAATTATAAAATATGTTTTTATTTATAATACCAAGACATCATCAAAGTTTATTAATCTTCCTGAGTTCTTCCATGTCTATGTAACCTCCATCTCTGACTCCTGACCTGGAACACAGGCTCTCAAAGCTGGAGCAGTTTGTAGAGGGATTATGGTATTAGACAATGCTGGGATCAATACAGGAGCTAACAGTTAGCCCAGTCCAATTTTATTTGTATGGCCACAATCTCCTTGTTTTGAGATAAACAAAAAGCAGGGAGGATCCACTTTCTCCACTTTGCTCAATTGCCTCTCTCAGGGATGTGTAAGCTTCCATCTTCCAAACTATACTTGGAGCTGGGAGTTTTGGTCACTACTTCCTACAGCCTCTGCCCTTACAAACATGATGGCTTCAAGGTTTAGAGGGTAAATCTGGCTTCCTCTGCCTGTGCTTGAAAAGGGTAACTTCTGCGAACAGTGCCAGAGACAAACTAGAATCTGATCCTGAGAACAACTGCTTTCTTTTGAGTAAAGAACACATGTCAAGGAAGAGAAGGCACAGACTCTTAAAAAGGGGCCAAAAAAACAGTAAAACAAAAAGAACATGAGTTGGGCACCTGAAAATAGAAAAGGGACAAAGTGAAGGATGAAGAGTAGGGGGGAAAGGAAGGAGCCAAAAAGAGAAGTAAAAAAAATAAAGAAACAAAAATCTAGAGACAAACAGGAAAATCTTCATGGCATACTAACACATCCATATTATTTCCACTTTCAAACCCAGCCTTTGGAACTTCCTCCTTGTAGCCATTATTTAAGGAATAAGTCTTACGTGGTGGTTTTCAGTCTTCCTGAATTGTTTTTACTAGTTCTCTAAATTAGCTAAATGGCCTTAAGAAAATACTTATAATACACTTTTGTATTATTAGAGAGGCAGCATATGTGCTTGGAAGAAAAGAATAAAATACTAATAAATAAAACAATTAAAATGTTATATTCTTTCTAAGACTACATACCTCTTAGGGTATTCTCACATACACTTGAAATGCTATCACAGTCTGCCTTTTATGTTATGTTAGTGTGTTTTTAAAAACAGCAGTCCAGTTGTCCTACAAATTGGTCCACCTTCTGGGTTTGTCTGGTTGCTTTCACCTGATATCATTTAACCTGTTTCCCTATTGCTTCAATCAACTATAAAATGGAAGTCATGCCTAAAACTGTATATTCTTCTTAAAAAAAAAACAAAAACGGTTTTTTTTTTTTTTTTTCCGAGACGGAGTTTCGCTCTTGTTACCCAGGCTGGAGTGCAATGGCGCGATCTCGGCTCACCGCAACCTCCGCCTCCCGGGTTCAGGCAATTCTCCTGCCTCAGCCTCCTGAGTAGCTGGGATTACAGGCACGCGCCACCATGCCCAGCTAATTTTTTGTATTTTTAGTAGAGACGGGGTTTCACCATGTTGACCAGGATGGTCTTGATCTCTTGACCTCGTGATCCACACGCCTCGGCCTCCCAAAGTGCTGGGATTACAGGCGTGAGCCACCGCACCCGGCACAAAAAACGTTTTTATTCAGATAAAATCTACATAACAAAAAATCACTATTTTAATTGTTAAAACCACAATTCAGTGGTTTTTAGTGTTTTCACAATGCTGTGTAACCATCACCACTATCTAATTCCAGAATGCTTCCATCACTGCAAAAAGAAACCCTGGATCTCCCAATTCTTCCTTCTTTATTTTATTTTATTTTATTTTATTATTATTTTTTTAATTGCATTTTAGGTTTTGGGGTACATGTGAAAAACATGCAAGGTTGTTGCATAGGTGCATACATGGCAGTGTGATTTGCTGCCTTCCTCCCCGTCACCTATATCTGTCATTTCTCCCCATGCTATCCCTCCCCAACTCCCCACCCCCCCACTCTCCCCCCACTCCCCCCAACAGACCCCAGTGTATAGTGCTCCCCTCCCTGTGTCCATGTGTTCTCATTGTTCAACACCCACCTATGAGTGAGAACATGCGGTGTTTGAGTTTGTGTTCTTGTGTCAGTTTGCTGAGAATGATGGTTTCCAGGTTCATCCATGTCCCTAAAAAGGACGCAAACTCATCGTTTTTGATGGCTGCATAATATTCCATGGTGTATATGTGCCACATTTTTCCTGTCCAGTCTATCATCGATGGGCATTTGGGTTGGTTCCAGGTCTTTGCTATTGTAAACTGTGCTGCAATGAACATTCGTGTGCATGTGTCCTTATAGTAGAACGATTTGTAATCCTTTGGATATATGCCCAGTAATGGGATTGCTGGGTCAAATGGAATTTCTATTTCTAGGTCCTTGAGGAATGACCACATTGTCTTCCACAATGGTTGAACTAGTTTACACTCCCACCAACAGTGTAAAAGTGTTCCTATTTCTCCACATCCTCTCCAGCATCTGTCTCCAGATTTTTTAATGATCGCCATTCTAACTGACATGAGATGGTATCTCAATGTAGTTTTGATTTGCATTTCTCTAATGACCAGTGATGATGAGCATTTTTTCATATGCTTGTTGGCCTCATGTTTGTCTTCTTTTGTAAAGTATCTGTTCATATCCTTCACCCATTTTTGAATGGGCTTGTTTGTTTTTTTCTTGTAAATCTGTTTTAGCTCGTTGTAAATTCTGGATATCAGCCCTTTGTCAGACGGGTAGGCTGCAAAAATTTTTTCCCATTCTGTTGGTTGCTGATTCACTCTATTGACTGTTTCTTTTGCTGTGCAGAATCTGTGGAGTTTGATTAGGTCCCATTTGTCTATTTTGGCTTTTGTTGCCAATGCTTTTGGTGTTTTGGTCATGAAGTCCTTGCCTACGCCTATGTCCTGAATGGTTTTGCCTAGTTTTCCTTCTGGTGTTTTTATGGTGTTAGGTCTTATGTTTAAGTCTTTAATCCATCTGGAGCCAATTTTAGTGTAAGGTGTCAGGAAGGGGTCCAGTTTCTGCTTGCTGCATATGGCTAGCCAGTTTTCCCAACACCACTTCTTAAACAGGGAATCCTTTCCCCATTGCTTCTTTTTGTCAGGTTTGTCAAAGATCAGGTGGTTGTAGATATTATGTGTTGCCTCCGAGGCCTCTGTTCTGTTCCATTGGTCTATATCTCTGTTTTGGTACCAGTACCATGCTGTTTTGATTACTGTAGCCTTGTAGTAGAGTTTGATGTCCGGTAGTGTGATGCCTCCCGCTTTGTTCTTTTTGCTTAGGATTGACTTGGCTATGCGGGCTCTCTTTTGGTTCCATATGAAGTTTAAGGTGGTTTTTTCCAGTTCTGTGAAGAAGGTCATTGGTAGCTTGATGGGGATAGCGTTGAATCTGTAAATTACTTTGGGCAGTATGGCCATTTTCACGATATTGATTCTTCCTAACCATGAACATGGAATGTTTTTCCATCTGTTTGTGTCCTCTCTTATTTCGTTGAGCAGTGATTTGTAGTTCTCCTTGAAGAGGTCCTTTACGTTCCTTGTTAGTTGTATTCCTAGGTATTTTATTCTCTTCGTAGCAATTGTGAATGGCAGTTCATTCTTGCTTTGGCTCTCTTTAAGTCTGTTATTGGTGTATAGGAATGCTTGTGATTTTTGCACATTGATTTTGTATGCTGAGACTTTGCTGAAGTTGCTTATCAGTTTCAGGAGATTTTGGGCTGAGATGATGGGGTCTTCTAGATATACAATCATGTCATCTGCAAATAGAGACAATTTGACTTCCTCCTTTCCTAATTGAATATCCTTTATTTCTTTTTCTTGCCTGATTGCTCTGGCTAGAACTTCCAGTACTATATTGAATAGGAGTGGTGAGAGAGGGCATCCTTGTCTAGTGCCAGATTTCAAAGGGAATACTTCCAGTTTTTGCCCATTCAGTATGATATTGGCTGTCGGTTTGTCATAAGTAGCTTTTATTATTTTGAGATATGTCCCATCTATGCCTAGTTTATTGAGAGTTTTTAGCATAAAGGGCTGTTGAATTTTGTTGTAGGCCTTCTCTGCATCAATTGAGATAATCATGTGGTTTTTGTCTTTGGTTCTGTTTATGTGTTGAATTACATTTATAGATTTGCGTATATTGAACCAGGCTTGCATCCCCGGGATGAATCCTACTTGATCATGGTGGATAAGCTTTTTGATGTGCTGTTGTAATCGGCTTGCCAGTATTTTATTGAAGATTTTTGCATCTATGTTCATCATGGATATTGGCCTGTAGTTTTCTTTTCTTGTTGAGTCTCTGCCGGGTTTTGGTATCAGGATGATGTTGGTCTCATAAAATGATTTGGGTAGGATTCCCTCTTTTTGGATTATTTGGAATAGTTTCAGTAGGAATGGTACCAGTTCCTCTTTGTATGTCTGATAGAATTCGGCTGTGAACCCATCTGGACCTGGGCTTTTTTTGGGTGGTAGGCTCTTAATTGTTGCCTTGACTTCAGACTTTGTTATTGGTCTATTCAGGGTTTCGACTTCTTCCTGGTTTAGGGTTGGGAGGAGGCAACTGTCCAGGAATTTATCCATTTCTTTCAGGTTTTCTAGTTTATGTGCATAGAGTTGTTTGTAATAATCTCTGATGATGGTTTGAATTTCTGTGGAATCTGTGGTGATATCCCCTTTATCATTTTTTATTGCATCTATTTGGTTATTCTCTCTTTTCTTTTTTATTAGTCTGGATAGTGGTCTGTTTATTTTGTTGATCTTTTCAAAAAACCAGCTCCTGGATTTATTGATTTTTTTGTAGGGTTTTTCATGTCTCTATCTTCTTGAATTCTGCTTTGATCTTAATTATTTCTTGTCTTCTGCTAGGTTTTGAGTTTTTTTGATCTTGCTCCTCTAGCTCTTTCAATTTTGACGATAGGGTGTCAATTTTAGATCTCTCCTTTCTTCTCATGTGTGCACTTATTGCTATATATTTTCCTCTAGATACTGCTTTAAATGTGTCCCAGAGATTCTGGTATGTGGTGTCTTCATTCTCATTGGTTTCGAAGAACATCTTTATTTCTGCCTTCATTTCATTGTTTATCCAGTCAACATTCAGGAGAAAGTTGTTCATTTTCCATGAGGCTGTGTGGTTCTGGGTTGGCTTCTGAATTCTGAGTTCTAACTTGATTGCACTGTGGTCTGAGAGACTGTTTGTTATGGTTTCCGTTCTTTTACATTTGCTGAGGAGTGATTTACTTCCAATTATGTGGTCAATTTTAGAGTAGGTGTGATGTGGTGCTGAGAAGAATGTATATTCCTTGGATTTGGGGTGGAGAGTTCTGTATATGTCTATTAGGCTTGCTTGTTCCAGGTCTGAGTTCAAATCCTGGATATCCTTCTTAATTTTCTGTCTCGTTGATCTGTCTAATATTGACAATGGTGTGTTGAAGTCTCCCACTATTATTGTGTGGGAGTCCAGGTCTCTTTGTAAGTCTTTAAGAACTTGCCTTATGTATCTGGGTGCTCCTGTATTAGGTGCATATATATTTAGGATCGTTAGCTCTTCTTGTTGCATTGATCCTTTTACCATTATGTAATGTCCTTCTTTGTCTCTTTTGATCTTTGTTGCTTTAAAGTCTATTTTATCAGAGATGAGAATTGCAACTCCTGCTTTTTTTTGCTCTCCATTTGCTTGGTGAATCTTCCTCCATCCCTTTATTTTGAGCCTTTGTGTATCCTTGCATGTGAGATGGGTTTCCTGGATACAGCACACTGATGGGTTTTGGCTTTTTATCCAATTTGCCAGTCTGTGTCTTTTGATTGGGGCATTTAGTCTGTTTACATTTAGGGTTAATATTGTTATGTGTGAATTTGATACTGTCATTTTGATGCTAGCTGGCTGTTTTTCCCATTGGTTGCTGCAGATTCTTCATTATGTTGATGTTCTTTACCATTTCATGTGTTTTTGGCATGGCTGGTACTAGTTGTTCTTTTCTATGTGTAGTGCCTCCTTCAGGAGCTCTTGTAAAGCTGGTCTGGTGGTGATGAAATCTCTGAGTACTTGCTTGTTCTCAAAGGATTTTATTTTTCCTTCACTTATGAAGCTTAGTTTGGCTGGATATGAAATTCTGAGTTGAAAGTTCTTTTCTTTAAGGATGTTGAGTATCGGCCCCCACTCTCTTCTGGCCTGTAGGGTTTCTGCTGAGAGATCTGCTGTGAGTCTGATGGACTTCCCTTTATGGGTAACCCGACCTTTCTCTCTGGATGCCCTTAGTATTTTCTCCTTCATTTCGACCCTGGTGAATCTAATGATTATGTGCCTTGGGGTTGCTCTTCTAGAGGAATATCTTTGTGGTGTTCTCTGTATTTCCTGGACTTGAATATTGGCCTGCCTTGTTAGGTTGGGGAAGTTTTCCTGGATAATATCCTGAAGAGTATTTTCCAGCTTGGATGCATTCTCTTCGTCACATTCAGGTACACCTATCACACGTAGATTAGGTCTTTTCACATAGTCCCATATTTCTTGTTGACTTTGTTCATTCCTTTTTACCCTGTTTTCTCTAGTCTTGACTTCTCATTTTATTTCATTGAGTTGATCTTCCACCTCTGATATCCTTTCTTCTGCTTGGTCAATTTGGCTGTTGAAACTTGTGCATGCTTCGCAAAGTTCTCGTGTTGTGTTTTTCAGCTCCATCAATTCACTCATATTCCTCTCTAAGTTGTCCATTCTCGTTAGCATTTCGTCAAGTCTTTTTTCAAGGTTCTTGGTTTCTTTGCATTGGGTTAGAACATGTTCTTTTAGCTCACGGAAGTTTCTTATTATCCACTTTCTGAAAGCTGATTCTGTCATTTCATCACACTCATTCTCCATCCAGACTTGTTCCCTTGCTGGTGAGGAGTTGCGCTCCCTTGTAGAAGGAGAGGTGTTCTGGTTTTGGGTGTTTTCATCCTTTTTGCACTGGTTTCTTCCCATCTTTGTGGATTTATCCACCTATCGACTTTGTAGTTGCTGTCTTTCTGGTTTTGGTAATTTTAAGTCTGCAGCAGATGAACTCATAAACCCCCTTTTCTTCCCCCCAGGCGTTCTGTCCCAGGGAGTTAGGGCTTTATGATTTCCCGCTGTCTTGCTGTCGTTTTCCCTGCCCACAAGGTGGCAGCCTAGTCACACTCAGCCTGCAGAGGCTTCGCTGAGCTGCTGTGGGCTCTGCCCAGCTTCCGTGTGAACTTCCCTGCAGTCCTGTTTATATGGGTGTAGTTAGAACTGCTTCCGCTATGTTGGTCCGCCCCTGTAATGACGGAGTGTCTGTAGTGGCAGGTTACCTTGGTTACGGCAAATTGCCCTGGGAACTGCAGGGTGTTTCCCGGTGGGGGACGCCCCTCCCCCACTGAGCTGGACCATCCTGGGTTCAGCTGTGCTTACCGTGGTGCCCTCTTTGCCTGGGAATCTCTTGGCTTGACTCCCTACCTCAGCTCCCCTTGCTGGCCCAGAGGGGACCCAGTCTTGTTCACTCTGCACAAGGAGCCACTGTCCCCTTCCCCAGGTGTTGGCCGAGTGGCCGCTCTGTTCCAACCTGCGGCGCTGGCAACCCATGGAGCTGCTCTGTTTGTGAATCTCCTGGTCCGTGGGCAGTAAAAATCTGCTGCCCTGTGAGCCACTGTGTCAGTCGAAGCAGTGGCTCTGAGATTCGTGGTGCGCCCTTGCCCAGGAATCTCCTGGCTTGACTTCCTGCTTCAGCTCCCCTTGCTGGCTCAGAGGGGACTCAGTCTTTCTCAGTCTGCTCAACCAGCCACTGCCCCCGGCCCCAGGGCGTAGGCCGAGCAGCCACGCCGGTCAGACCAGCGGCACTGGCGACCCATGGGGCTCCTCCTCCTGTGAATCTCCTGGTCTGTGGGCAGTAAAAATATGTCTGGAAATGCGGCGTCCACTCACCCTCTGCGCCTTCTCTCGGAGCTGCAATCCCGACTTCCTCCTAATCGGCCATCTTGGATCCTCCACCCAATTCTTCCTTCTTTCATCCTTTGGCAACACTAATATACTTTCTGTTTGCATGGATGTACCTTGGTTTCTTTGCTTGACCCATACCTT
Source organism: Aotus nancymaae (assembly GCF_030222135.1). Taxonomy (NCBI): domain Eukaryota; kingdom Metazoa; phylum Chordata; class Mammalia; order Primates; family Aotidae; genus Aotus; species Aotus nancymaae. Next base: position 42,299,235 of record NW_026988419.1, on the reverse strand, counting down.
ATATGAACATTTCATATAAATGAAATCATATGTGGTCTTTTGTATCTGGCTTCTTTCACTTAGCATAGTGTTTTCAGGGTTTATTCAGTACTTTATTACTTTTTATGGTTGAGTAATATTCCATTGTACCACATCGTGTTTATTCATTCATCAGTTAAATATTAGCTACAATGAAGAATCAGTGGAAATTGGGTTGCTTCCACTCTTTGGTTATTATGAATAATGCTGCAAAGAATATTCCCAATTCTTGTACATTTTATTATTTGGACATAGGTTTCCACTTCTCTAGGATACATACCTAGGAGTGGAATTGCAAGGTCATATGAAAACTCTCTTTTTGAGAGTTCTGCCAAATTTTTCTCCACATTAGCTGCACTATTTTACATTCCCACCAGCCAGGCATGAGGGCTCCAATTTCTCCACATCCTGACCCATACTTGTTATTTTTCTTTCTTAAATTATGTTTCTCCATATCCTCGCCCATACTTGTTATTTTTCTTTTTTAAAAATTATATTCATTCTAGTAAGTACAAAATGATATCTCATTGTGATTTTGATTTCCATTTCCCTAGTGATTAAAAATATTGAACATCTTTTTATGTGCTCATTAGCCATTTGTATATCATCTTTGGAGGAATGTATATTCAAGCTCTTTGCTTATTTTTAAATTGAGTCACTTCTTTATATATTCTGAATGCAAGGTCTTTATCAGATATATGATTTGCAAACATTTCCTCTCATTCTGTAGGTTATCTTCTCACTTTATTTATAGTGACCTTTCATGAAAAAAAATTTTTTATGAAGCCCAATTTATCTATTTTTTCCTTTGGTTGCTTGTGCTTTGGGTGGTGTCATAATTTTTTTTCCCCTGAGATGGAATCTTGCTGTTGCCCAGGCTGAAGTGCAGTGGCACAATCTCAGCTCACTGCAACCTCCACCTCCCGGGTTCAAACAATTCTACTGCCTCAGCCTCCCAAGTAGCTGGGATTACAGGCATGAGCCACCATGCCTGGCTATTTTTATTTATTTATTTATTTTTTTGTATTTTTGTATTTTTAGTAGAGACATCATTTTGCTATGTTGGCCAGGCTGGTCTTGAACTCCTGACCTTGTGATTCACCTGTCTCAGCCTCCCAAAGTGCAGGGATTACAAGTGTGAGCCACCACACCTGGCCTGGTGGTGTCATATTTAAGAAACCATTGCCTAGTCCAAAGTCAGGAAGATTTACACCTATACTTCCTTCTAAGAGTTTTATAGTTTTGGCTCTTACATTTAAGTCTTTGATCTACTTTGAGTTAACGTTTGTATATGGTGTCAGGAAGAGGTTCAAATTCATTTTTCTGCATGTAAGTATCCATTTGTTTCAGCACTATTTGTCAAACTGTGTGTTCTAATTAGATATTTCTGACCAGTTTACATCATAGGTGATGTTAGACACTTCACTTTGAATCCCATCAGAAGACACTACCTTGGTGAACCACCATTAGAAATAACTTAGCTGTTTATTCAGTCCCATGATCATTAGATCCCTCCATTGTTCAGTGATATTTTCCTTTGTGACTAGAAAGTCGTCTGTGTGGTGTGGTGTTGATCTGGTGCCAAAAGAATGTCAAGTTATTCATTGACTATTCTCCTAATGGCTTTAAAAAGTAATTTTACTACTTGTTATCATCATCAAGTAATCATCTGGTTTTTGTTGTGTAAAATGAAGGGATTAGATAAGATTATCTCAAACTTCACTTTTAGCTTTAATGTTATTTTATTAGTCTCTATGTTGGGTTTATTTGTATTGACCTATATTTTTTTCTACAGTAACAAAATGAGACAGTTACTTCAAATGACTAAGGGAGTCGACATTTAACTCTAGGAAGAGGTGGAAATCTCTTGGTGAATGATTTTTTTTTTCTTTGAGGCGTACTCACACACTGTCGCCTGGGCTGGAGTGCAATGGCACAACCTCGGCTCACTGCAACCTCTGCCTCTCGGGTTCAAGCAATTCTCCTGCCTTAGCCTCCTGAGTAGCTGGGATTACAGGCACCTGCCACCATGCCCAGCTCATTTTGGTATTTTTAGTAGAGACGGGGTTTTGCCATTTTGTCCAGGCTGGTCCGGAACTTCTAACCTAGTGATCCACCTGCCTTGGCCTCCCAGAGTGCTAGGATTATAGGCGTGAGCCTTCCTTCTTTCCTTCCCTTCCCTTCCCTCCCCTCTCCTTTCTCTTTCTTTTCTTTTCTTTTCTTTTCTTTTCTTTTCTTTCTTTCTTTCTTTCTTTCTTTCTTTCTTTCTTTCTTTCTTTCTTTCTTTCTTTCTTTCTTTCTTTCTTTCCCTCCTTCTTTCCTTCCTTCCTTCCTTCTTTCTTTCTTCTCTTCCCTTTCCTCCCTTTCCCTCCTCTCCCTTCCCTCAATCCTTCCTTTTTTCCTTCCTTCCTTCTTTCTTTCTTCCTTTTTCTTTCTTTCCTTCTTTCTGCTGCTCCTGTGGAGCAGAGCTAACTCACAGGCAGTGTGCCCAGAGTTGGCTGAGACATACTATTCTCTCTCCCACATTTCTTTTGTCCTTTTATTTTATTGTGGCTACTCAAGAGGCTAACGTGATAACAACATCAGTCATAGAGTTTCTTTTCCTTTTTTTTTTATTTTTGAGACAGAGTTTTGCTCTTGTTGCCCAGGCTGGAGTGCAATGACACAATCTCGGCTCACTGCAACCTCCACTTCCCTGGTTCAAGTGATTCTCCTGCTTCAGCCTCTCAAGTAGCTGGGATTACAGGAATGAGCCATCATGACTGGCTATTTTTTTTGTATTTTTGTATTTTTATTAGAGGCGGAATTTCTCCATGCTGGTCAAGTTGGCCTTGAACTCCGAACCTCAGGTGACCCACCAGTCTCAGCCTCCCAAAGTGCTGGGATTACAGGTATGAGCCACCGTGCCTGGTGAGTTTCATATTTTAAGGTAATGACACTAAACAACTGTGATACCAAATCCAATCTCTGGAGAAATGTGAATAGCTGAGATAGATAGATAGATACATAGATAGATAGATAGATAGATAGATAGATAGATAGATAGATAGATAGATAGATAGATAGATACTGTTAGAAATTTCCTGGATCCTTGCGAATGTTTTGAGTAAAGATGACTGGAAAAGACCAAGGAGAGACAAAATAACTATTTCTAAGTATCTTGATCTCTCAGACCTACATCTATGAAAACAGATCTAGTCTTTGTTGAATAAAGAAATAAGATGGAGTGGAATTTAAAGGCAGACAGATATCAGGTCAATATACAGAAGCTCTCTCTAAAATCCAGGCTTTCTGGATTAGAACAGGCTGCTGTCCTGTGAGGCAGACATCTACTACTCCTGGAAGAGTCCCAACAGAGGCTGGTGAGCCACCATTCAGGAATGCAAGGTCCAGACTTCTGCATCAGGACAGAAGTGGGGCAAAATAACGTCTCCCTCTTCATTCATATTATTAAACTCTAACTCTCATTTTACCTCCTCAACATTTCACACATTTATCCACTAGCATTTTTAGCTCCACTGCCTAGGGCTAAAATCTCCTACCAATTCTCTACATGAACTTGATGCTCAAGGAAAATTTTATTAGTTATTCCTCCTGCTTCTCCCATCATTGTAAATTATTTCTCAACACTCAGCTCAAAACCTCTTCAGCTGTGACACCACATCAAGGCATCCTGGCATTCCCTTCTCTGAGTCTTAATCTCTCCTAACCCTCCCTGGTAGCCATGACACCATGTTTTTTCTCTCTGGAAAATACTCTTGACCAGCCTGAGATAAATTGCTAGTGACTGACAATGGCCTTGATTCCTAGTAGGTTATTCTTCCTACACTTGCATTCTGCCGGGGATTTTCAATGGCTTAGTTAAAAGGTAGAGAAAATATTAAATACTAAAAAAAGGAAACCATTTGAAAAGGTAACCCAAGCTTTGCCTTCTTTTAAAATAGAGGTCTTGACCTTAAGAAGCTTTGAGATTCTTAAGAAATAGGTTTCACATTTCATTAAAATAAACAGAACATATAGTACTTGAGATTTTTTTTTTTCACTCTAATGATTTTGATAGCAGCTGTCATTTGGGGAGGAGTGTATTTGTCAAAGCAGCTAATCATCTTTGTATTTCAAAAAAAAAAAAAACAAAAAAAACGGAATGTAATGAGAATTTGTAAATCTGCCCAGTATGCTTTTTGAGAAATGGATAGTGATTGTTGACATTTCCTTTTTTGTGTGTGCCTCTTCCTAACACTCCCTCACAGGGGCACACCCTGCCCATTGTCAGGGTGAATCTGAAGACAGATTATTGTCTCATACTTTAATGAGACAGAAATGTGTTGCCTCCAAACTACACTGAAAGAAAATCAAGTGGGGCAACCACAAGTTTTTACTGCTACTCTGATGAGCCTACTTTTCAAGAATGTAATACTGGTTTTCAATGGTGCCTGGAAATTTTTTCCTCTGGGTTGAGAAAGGAAAAAAAAGGAAAGGGCAAGGAAGATAAAAAACAAGGAAGGAAAAAAATGAGGGAAGGAATATTCCAACTCCTTAACTGCTAAGCAGCTCTGTATTTTGAGATATCAACATTTTGAAATGAAAGCTTCTTAGAATATTTATTTTTTTCAAATTTGGCCCAGGGCCTTGACTGGCAGTACTTGTACACTTCATTACTCATATACTTTTTAAATAATTACACACATTTTTCCATATTTCATTTTATCCCTCTAGCTCCATGTTGGGGCATCTGAAACAACTATTTCAGGCATTTGGTTTTCCTGCCTTTAAGGAAAGGTACCTCCAATTCTGTTTTTTGCTCTTGCCTACATTTCTTTGACATTGTTACAAAAGCAGACATGATAATGAGCTTTGATGTGATGAGCTGCTGAAATGACTTAGGATTCAGGATTCAGCATACTATGGCCCACAAACCAAATCCAGACTGCTGTCTGCTTCTTAGTTTTATTGAAATACAGCCATGCCTATTCATTCACTTTTTGTCTATGGCTGCTTCTGTGCTGTAATCACAAAGTTGATAGGGACTACATGGTACACAAAGCCTAAAATTGTGACAAAGACTGTATGGCCTGAAAAGCCCAAATGTTTACTATCTGAATATTTTCAGATTGCACAAGAATATAAACCAAATATGTCAACTATGCACATTATTTAATTCAACTGACATCCTTTTTGCAGGAAGACTTTGTCAATGAAGGCAGCAGTGTACAGATTTACATTCTGGTGCAAGCTCTTTCTCTGTGGATCAGCACTTATAGTAGCACTGTTTTAAGTGACTATAAAAATTTTACCTTAAGGAAAGTACTTACTTTATAACATTTCTAGGTTGTGTGACTCATAGACATAGTTAGAGCTATTGGCTTTTGCTGTTTCATAAAGTTGCCCCCAAACTTTGTGACTCAGAACAAATTGCAGTTTGGCCTTTTGGACTAGGCTCAGCTTGGTGGTTTGGCTTTGTCCAGGCTATGATGATCTTTCTCCTGGACTTGCTCATGTATCTGTGGGCAGCTGGTGCATTAGCTGGGGCTGGTTAGTCTAAGACAGTTCAACTAATACAGCTTTCTGTTTCACTTGGTCTCCCTTGATGCTCAAGATGTGCTGGGCAGGAGTCTGAGACCAGAAGGAGTGAAAGCTGTGAGGTCTCTTGACGCCTGGGTTCAAAACACACAAAGTGTCACTTCCATCACATTCTTGGCCCAAGCAAGTTTTAAGAGCAGCCACCTGATATTGGGGGTGGGGAAATAGACTCCACTTCTTGATGGAAGGAGCTGCAAAGTATTGCAGTCATTTTTGCAGTCAGCCACAGGAAGGGAGAAAGAAGACAACTGCTTCTCTTCAGTCCCTTCTTTTCCAAACTTTGGTCAAATTTCACCATTCTGGTGCCTATCATAATACTGCCCAACTGGCCTGATCCAATTTCAGAGTTTTATGTAACCTTTAGGAAAGACTCTGACATCAAAAACAATACATTTGAATTATAGTAAGAGCAATAGAAATTATAGTAATTATAATAAGGATTATAGTAAGCACAATAGAAATAGAGCTGAAATCTAGGAGTCCAGTTCCCTCTGCTGCAGAATTTCAGCTATATAGTATATGAAATTATAGCATTGTAAATTCTGTGCTAAACATTTCAATAGTTGTATCACCTTCAGCAGTTCAGCAGTGCTTTTTGATTTGTATAGACTCTAATATAGCACAAAACTTCAATGAGATAAACATAAAATGCTAAATAATAAATAACACACCTTAGAATGTTCTGAGAATTTCCTACTCCTACCACCTGGGTGATACACTTTATTTAATGTATGTGACTACACATGTTTGGTAGATTTGTTTCTGTGGTAATACATATGTGGATATGTTACTATTCTCACAAACCTTTACTTGGGAGGTAAGAAAGAATGGATGAAGGTCAGAGACTGCATAACTTAGCAATTATCACTTTTTTCATACCTGCAAATTTCTCTTAAGTCAATGCATTTCCTTAGAGAAATTAGCTTTTCAGGGGATATATTATTTCACACCATCTTATTCTTAATGTGATCTGAAATGTTAGATGCTTTTAGTATAAAGTTTCAGAAAAAAAGACAGTAGAAATACTGAGTAACACACAGATCAATTATTAACAAAAATATGTATAGATGCATTTAGACACAGAATTATTCTTGAGTGGCCTCAATGTAAAACTCTACTTACCATATCCATGTTGAAAACTCTGATTCACATTTTACTCCATGATTCAGGCTCTGATCTTAGAACCTGCACACAAATCCTATCTTTCTTGCTTCCTGAAGCCCTTAGGTGCTATATAACCCAGAAGTCCTAGCTTTTCCAGCCTAGACTTAACACTTGGTTTTAGGGTTTCAACAATAATCCAAGCCTGTATCTTGCTGAACTTCAGGAAGTCCAATTTTTACCTAGATCTGCATCCCAAGTATCTCAGGAAATTCCCAGGAAGGGCTTCCTTGTTTTACAAAGGCACCATGACTTGCCACCTCAGCCCACCAGCTGGTTCTGGACTGCTGCTCTGTTCTGAGGTCAAATTTCATTACTGCCAGACACTGAAGCTGCCTTCACCATCATGAAGGTCAAAGGCATTCAAATCCCAACAGTGGTAGCTAAGACCAGGCTGTATTCCTTAACAAGACTTCCCTGGAGGGTTTGTAAGTAAGAGAAGGGAACTTCCCTTATAGCTTAAAACTTTATGCCAGATATTAAGTAGTTCTCAGAGTCTGCAAGCCAAGGACCCACCATGGGAGTCTCAGTTGGGTATCTCTCACTTTGGCTGCCAGCCAACCAACATGTTACAGAGCTGGCTCGCTTCTTCACTGAGCGCTTTCTTCAGCACATTGTCCTTTCCCAGAACTGAGGCCCTAATGCCCAAGGCTAAGATAGAAGAAACTACTCCTTGCCCCATTTCCAACTCTGAGACTACCTTTTCTAGTGATAGAATATCTGAGGGATAAGAAATAAGCTCCACAGGGCAGGGGCTTTTTGTGTTTGTCACTGACATATTCCAAGTGACTAAAATAGTACCTCAGCCGAAAGGGGCTTCAATAATAATTGAGCAATTGAATAAAATGGTTTTTTTTCTAAAACAAACTAATCAAGACTCAGTAAGTGTTTAGTTACATAATTCAGAACAATATCAGAAAAGCTTGGTCCAACATGAGAATTTGCAAACCCAATCCACTTCCTTTAGAGTCTTTTCTCCAGCATAAGATAAATGCATACCTCCATATCCCTTCTGCCAGAGTAGCTCTGCACTCCTGACCTCCTCTTTCTGAAGAAGGCTCACCCAGGATGACACAAAAGTACCACTCAAGAGTAGTTTCAGACACAATGAAATCTAACTTCTTGTTCAGAAAATAAACATTCTCCTAAAAGATACAATCCACAGAAATGTATCTCCATCCTCAATGGAGACAAATATTCATAATTTTCATAGTTAACTCCTCAGTCTTAATTGTCTAAATTCCAAATTGGGCCCTGCCCAGTTTCTCTTAAGTGTCTAACACAGTGATTATTTCTTGAAATAGTGATTTTCTCCAAAACTAAACCACAAACTCTACATTTAGAGACACAAAAACACTCTTCTCACTTCAGATTGGCAGTTTTCCCTCTTCCTGGGCATCAAAGTTTCCAAAAATATCTTGGGGCCCAATTTCAGCAGAGCACCAACTTTCTAGCATATGTTGCTCAGTCACTGTCTAGATTCTAGAACATAAGCCAAACCTTTGTGATGGGTGGAAAATTCCCACTGGTCTGAATCAGCAGAGCAGAGCTTCTCTCTGGGCCTCCACCCCCTTCTCACTCAAGGACTTTGCAATGATGTACATTTGCTCTTTATGGGTATTCATACTGTGTGTAGACCTTTGCTGCTTAATCAGTTTTCAACCAATGGATCCATGTCAGTGAACTGACAGGTCAACCAAAGGAGGAAAGAATGTACCTTGTTTCATGAAAGACTATCTTTTCTTCTTGTGTACCAATTATCTATTATTATTTACCTACACAAAGAATTATCACTGTTCTTCATGATCCTCCAACTGTTCTGATCTGTGGGCACCTTTCAGATTTCTGCCTGTGGGCACCCTTGGCTGCTGTGCTCTGAAATCATCATTGTATTTGAGCCAAAGTCGTGCTTCCTACGGGCTGCTTTTAGCCAATGACTGAGCAAGACAGGGATACTAACTAAGGCAGACCTGCTTCTAAGAGTCACAGAACTCCTCTGACAGGCAACTTTGACTCTAGGATGTCCCAATACTTGCCAAACTTTCTTAGAGTTAAACTGAAGTCTATGGTGATTCTCTCAACTCTATTCCTTTTCCTCATTCAACCCAGGTCAGACCTGGGTTGTGCAGTCTGATGGTTCTCCTGGCCTTCATTTTCTACTTCCTACCTACCTTAGCTTTCTCCTACAGGCATTGCCCCTAATAAACCTTTTTTCTCTCTAATTCCATCTTGAAGCCTGACTTTTGGAGGACCCAAATCAATACCGATGGTACTGATGTTGAGAAATGGGCTGAGAAAACAGGTGACCAAGTAGGAGTTTGGACTGGCCCACTTACCACCTGGAAGATGAAGAGTTGTCATCCTGGTTGGCAGGCAGGGCACAGACAGTATCTGGTACAAGTTAGTAGCAGCTCAATGGCTCAAGACTTCCTCATGATGACCTGGAAAAATATCCTGATGAAGTAAAATGCTGTAGCAAATATGATGATGCAGGCATTTAAAATGCATGAAGAGGGTGGATGGTGCCTACAAATAAACATTTTTAGGATTATTAGTCAGAAGCAGAGATAATACTGATATCTAGAGATTCAAAGCATGGTTATGGTCCCCCTAACCCCCACTAGATTTCACCCACTGGATTTGGGAATCTACTCAGTGATCATTTCCCCAGTTCTGAGAGCATCATTGGAATTGGCTTAGCATTTGGAATAACCCTCACATTAGGCCTTAAGCTATTATAGGGGAACGGGCTAAGTGGAAATATCTGAAACTGTTCCCAAACCCCAGCCAAGCTAATAAATTAAAAAAACAGTATCACCAGGCCTGGTGGCTCATGGCTGTAATCTCAGCACTTTGGGAGGCTGAGGCAGGTGGATCACGAGGACAGGAGTTCCAGACCAGCCTGACCAACATTGTGAAACCCATCTCTACTAAAAATGCAAAAATTAGCTGAGCCTGGTGGCATTCCCCCTGTAATCCCAGCTACTCAGGAGGCTGAGGCAGGACAACTGCTTGAACCTAAGAGGTGGAGGTTGCAGTGAGTCAAGATTGTACCACAGCACTCCAGCCTGGGTGACAGAGTGAGACTCCATCTCAAAATGAAAACAAAATGAAACAAAAAAAACAGTATCATATCCCATGAAATGGTAGAAATGATTGCTACAATTAAAAACCTAAATGATGTAGGATTACTGTTTAACTCACCAATGTGGCCCCTGAAGAAACCAGATGGGTCCTGGAGAATAACTGTGTACTATTACAGACTTAATCAAGTAGTAAACCTAATGATTTTAGTTACTGTGCCAGACGTGATATTGTGTTAAGCAGATTAATAAGGCTTCAGGTACCTAGTTTTCAGCCATTGATTTGGACAACGTGTTATTTTCCATTCTAATTAGAAAAGAAGATCAGAAACAGTTTGAATTCAGATGAAATAGACAATAATATTGATCTCCAATTTTGTCTTGGGCTCTGGTGACACTCTTACCCTTTGCAATAATTTTGTCTGAAAAGTCTGAATCACCTACGAGTCCCTCAGAACACCACACTGATTGAAATCATGAAATAAACACCACACATCAATGAAATCATGATGACTGGACAAGAGAGGAAGAGGTGGCCAGTATGCTGGAGGCCTTGGTTAGATACATGCTCCAAAGGGTGGAAGATGAACCCTACAAAGACTCAGGACTTGCCCTACAGTGAAATATTTCGGAATCCACTGGCCATTCCCTCCAAAGTAAAAGATAAATTGCTGAATATATGGACAAATACTTGGGAAGGGGCATGACATGTGAAGATTTTTTGTATTGTCCATTAATGCTCAGCAAATAGCAACTATGATGAAAGAAGTACTCAACAGGTAAGTAGACAAAATGACTCACCCAGTTGATTTTAGTCATCCCAGAACTGACACAGTGGGTAAGTGAATGAAGTGGCCACAGGGGCAGATATGGAGGCTATATATGGGCCCAACAGCATGGTCTACCACATACTGAGGCAGGCATAGCTACTGCTGTCTCTAAGTAGCCAACTTGTCAGAACCAAAATCAGTGCTAAGCATGCAATAAGATACTTCTGGCCTGTTTTCTCTTTGCCTTCTGTGAAGTATCTGTCATGCCCTTTTGTGAGATGGGAGCAGAACAGAGGTGAGCTCATGGAAAGGTACCTACTCCTGTGACTCCTCTACTAGCTGTCTCAAGCTACCAGACAAATGGATGATTCAACATGCTGGTGAGAAAAGAAAAATACCAAATTTTCAATGCAAGGTTATTTACTTCAAGAAAAAAATGACATAAAATGTGAACATTGTCCATGAGAAAGTGAAAAAAATTAGAATAGACCATACCACAGGGGAGGAAAAAAAAAAAGCTAATAGAAAGATCAGATCAGTTTAAAAAAAAAAAAAATCCTGAATGAGACTGGTAATACAAAAAAAAATGCTATACAAAGAAAGGCAATTTTCAAAAAGTAAGAAGATATCACAGAAGCACATGTGTTAAATGTATCAACTAAAATTTAGACATGTCAAAAAAGAACTCAAGAAGTACACTTGAGTATCTTAAGGGACTCAAAAATGAATACTAGAAGACTGTAAAATCACTAAATGGTAGAGTCCAGTTGAAATATAATAAACACAATTTAATATCTTGCTTTAGGAGGATCAGGGGATTCCCAAGCCCCATTTTTCATTTGCAAAAACAAATTAGAGAAATCCAATCAAATTGTGATCATGCTTAGGTCTTCTACAATGAATTAGCTAACCATTTATAGAATAACTCCTTAGAAACAGATATTTTTCCATTAATTAATATTAAAGCTCTTACCAAAGGCTGTAGCTACTCCTTATGGTGTCTTTGTAAGAATTAGAAAAAGATGTTCCCTTGGGAATTTCAGCTTCCACTCTCCCTTGTGAAGGGGAAATTTTATTTCGCTCACATATGCACTCAGCAAGTAAAACTACCACCTGCATCACAAAGAAAACTGAGACCAAGAGTGGTGAACTCCTTTCCTGGTATAGCTTTTTTTTTTTTTTTTTGGTATTACCAATCTCATTCAGGCTTTTTTTTTTTTTTTTTTCAACTTCTGTCTTCTCCCCCTCCGACTGACCTCTATCTTTGCGTGTTTTCAGCTGTGTGATTCTTTTCAGACATACCCCATCCTCCTGGCCTCTTCCTCCTCTCCTTTTCTATCCTCCGGGTTCCAGCTATACCTCATTTACACGCTCACCCCTTTAGTCCTGCACTTTCTATGTTTTGTTTTCCTCAGCCTCCAAGGAGACCTAAGTTTCCTTACTTAAAAAACACACAAGATTTCTCTCTATAAACTTCTTGAAAAAGCACTGTTCCTCTTTATCCTCCCTGGCTCACTTGTCATGTACTCCTCCACTCTCTGCACTATTGTATTACATCTCACCTCCGGTTCAAAGACACAAAAAGGTCACTTTGACTCACTAAATCACGATAATTTCTGTTTCTATCCTTCTCGACATCTCTGCATCATTTGACTATTGACCTTCTTTCTTTAAACTTCCACTGGCTTTTTGGAGAGTTCTACCTCTCTCACTTCTCTTTCTCGGCTTTATTATTCTGTCTTTTATTGATCTTTTAAAGGGCAGGGGAGCGGCACAGTCTCGTCTCTTTCTAAGCTTTAATGATGGCATCTACTGTGGAATAAAATATCATTGAAAGCTTGCACACACTTTAACATGTTGGTAGAAAAGTATATTTTATTGTATCAGGGGAAACAATCTAAATGATGTTTTAGACTTCTTAGAGAACAAAAAAAACTAAATGTTTTGCTGAGCATAGCAATAAATATAATGTTTTTGGAAGTGTTTGATAAAATTCTGTACTAAAACAACTTATACAGAAATCACCATGAAAAATACTTAATGGATAAAAACTGCCCTGAAAACACTAAACATAAGATCATAGTATAAATGGCACCTGCATGTGTAGTCAGTGCATTGAACAAGCACTAATACGTGGAATGTAATCAGAAAAACAACTTTCTTTTTTCTCTTCCATTGCTAACTTAAATTATTCGGTGGGTCTTGCCTTCCCCTTCCTCTCTGTAGAAACTTGACTTTTCTTCTTACCCTTATATACTAAGAGTTCACTCTGTTGGTTCACTTTAAGATTCTCCCTTGACTTGAGATAAAAGTGGAGGTGATATTCTATTCACAGCAAGTTCAAGATTCTGTGAAGTGGGTATCACCTTTTAAAAAAATAGCACTTTTACAAATGCTCAGTGAAACCATCCTTTGATGCTGTTGATGTGAGTAAAAACTCCAAGAGTATTGTAACTTTTATTAATAGCACCTCTAAAATTCATAAATTCACAATTTTCTTGGGTACCTGATGCCTTTCACATTAGGACATCAGCCAAAACTTCCACTTGAACATTCCATTATGCCTAAATGAAGAGATTTAAACAGCGAGGCACACCAGCGATTGGCTCTAAACCTTCCTTATGAAAGAGATTGGTAAATGATTCAGAGGTGAACATATGCATGAAATCTCCAAAGTGGCATATGACATGAAACTTCCAGTTAGTAAAATGCCAAGTCAATAGGATAAACTGTAGGAAGATTGCACCAGGCTGGGTGAGTGGGCAGAAGTGGCAGATGAGTGTTCAAGGACAAGAGAGTAGATGCTTTCAGGACAAATAATCCAAACGCAGTTCTCAGGGAAATGGTCTCCCGGGTTATCAGTCATGATTCTCTGGAAAGATGGGCTTCAGAAAGGTACAAACTTGCATACAAAACAAGGTTCCTATTTACAGTTCATATGTTACTGGAATTTTTTAAATTAATGCATGTTTGAACTAAAGTTATTTATCTTCCTTAAAGTCGTTCTGTCTTTCAGTGAAGGGCAGGGTAGGTGAATTTCAAAATCAAATTTCAGGACCATGTTTTATAACAGGAATTTGCCTTTAGCCAATATTTTCATGTCTATTTGTAGCTAACATAAGTTTTTTAAGCCTAAATTTATTATTCTTCATATAAAACTACTTAGAAGGTCTTTAGTATGAATATGCAAATATATTTTCCTTTTTGTTTCTATTAAGATGTGTGTATATCTTTATCCATGTATTTTCTCTCAATTGCGTGTGTGTGTACAGTTGATAATACAAATATGTAATTACTTGAGGTGTAATTAAAAGTCCTCAAAAGACTTTCTCAAGATCTTCTTTCTCCATTGAAGAGGTGAGGCATTGGATAGCTGGTACAATTTCTGCTAATAAAAATAAATGTCCTTCAGACAGGAATTAGATAAGCAGCTTGTTTCTGTAAAACTTGAACTACAGCCAGTCTTGTACAAACTCATTTCATAAATATTTCTCTCTTCAAAAAAAAAATTGAGAAGATGGATAGATTCAAAATTTTCCAGGAAGGTACTAAGAATTCTGCTCATGATTATCTCAGGGGGAAGCTTCCATCTGTTCTCTCTAATAGTTTAACTTGCTCTACTTTGTTCCATATTTCTCAATCAGGATTTTGGAGTTTCTGCATAAGATCAAATATTTTTCTCATTTCCCTCTTTTATTAAAATATCACATTTATATGAAGGACAAGTTCCCTGCTTTATTGCTTACAGTGCTATTTTAGGATAGAGAAAATATTTTGTCACAAAGAAAGATTTCCTGACATCTCTATGGCTATATAAATATTTATATATTTCTTAAACGCTAGGATTCATTGATTTTGAAGTCTCAGTCTCCATCTGGTTTCTCTACTTCCCTGATAAACCTTCAATCCTTACATTAATTTATATAATGATCAGACCCAAAGCTTAACCATTACTCAAATGATTTAAATATGAAGCATGACTGTAAATCAATGTGAGTAATTTTCAAAATGAACAGGATTTGAAGATGGTTCAAAGAAATAAACTCCAAAAGCCTTTTGAACCATGGCAATAGCATTGGAACAAGCACATAACTTTTTCTGCTGAATCCTTGAATATATATGCTGTAGTATTCACTTACACAATCATGCACACTTTTCATCATCTTCTTCACTCTTGGTATTAATATGCTATACTGCATCTTCTCTGAAATAAAATTTTCTCACTTTAGTATTCATATTAATAACTCTCATAACAAAAGTAAGTATATTTTAACTTTCAGCAGCAACTTTTTCTTCATTACGTTCTCACATTTAACAATGAAAAATATGAAAGTGAACATCTAAAAGAGTTTTTTTAGTTAGGGGACATTCTGGTATTATATTTTTTTTTAAAAAAAAACCTTCTGGGCCCATTAATTCATAGCTTTGAGTTATTTGTTTGGAAACTTAGAGGCTTTTCTGCTGTTTCAGTGTTCCAATTTTTTAAAAATGCAAACTAAGTCCATATGAAGGCATTCGCAACTCCCATGTGAAAGGTGGTATTTATAATAATTCCCTTCTGATGGACTCCTGTAATTTTCCATCGCAAATTAGTATTCAAGTTACTTTCAGGCAGACACATCTTTTGTATGCTCTAAATACAGGGTTGACCTTGGGGTGAGAGTGGAAGCCAGTCCAAATCATACTGTAGTCTCCTATTTTCTGCTTCAAACATTTTTATATGGGAACAACAATTTAAAAGAAATCAACCTTACAGGAGAGAATGAGGAAGTCCCAAAAGAACCACACCCAGTATGGGCCAAGGATGTGCATAGAAGACAAGCAGTCCTACCTGCCTGTCCTGATGACCAAGGGTAGCAGGTTGCACTTACTGCATATATTAATATATCCGTAGGAATTTTCCCACAACACATATTGAGGACAGTGAGTCTTATAACCCCACGAGCCAGGTAGGATTATTATCCTCATATTTTACAGATGAGAAAAGTGTATTTCAGGTCTCTTTTAGCACCAGTTGGGGAATTGGCCAAATGCCTGAATGAGTCACAGTCCAGATGCTCAGTCCTGCAGCCACAGAGCCCAAGACAATGATCCAATGTTTTTTGGCACTCCTCACTTTAACTGTGCCCAGCAAACATCCTGAATATATGATAAAATATGCTTTTTTACAACTCCACATTGGGGCCAGGTGCTGTGGCTCATGCCTGTAATCCCAGCACTTTGGGAGACTGATGCAAGCAGACCACGAGGTCAGGAGATCAAGACCATCCTGGCCACCATGGTGAAATCCCATATCTACTAAAACTACAAAAATTAGCTGGGCATGGTGGCACGTGCTTGTAATCACAGCTTCCTTGGAGGATGAAACAGGAGAATAGCTTGAACCAGGGAGGTGGAAGTTGCAGTGAGCCAAGATCGTGTACTGCACTCCAGCCTGGTGATGGAATGAGACTTCATCAAAAAAAACAAAACAAAACAAAAAACAAAAAGAAAAAAACCCTCCATATTGTACTTATTATCATACAATATCTGTATTAGTGAATATTTCTTTTTTGGTGTTAGAATAATGAACTATCACTTGAAAGCCGATTTTCACTTTGGCCTTTTATGCCAATCTACGGAAGCATTGGCACTGATATTGAAAGTGGGAAATTTGCCCACCCAGCAGGACTATGCACAAATTAGCCAATCATCAAAATTCGCTGTCGTGTCTCTTAAAATTAAAGCTAGAATTAAGGAAAACTACCACCAGGGGGCAATAAATATCTCATCACATGGTCAGACTGGAAATAAATGAGTGGCCAGCAGCCATATTTGGTTTGATTCAAATGATTTGTTGGCTTGTTCATTTTAAGTTTAAGCCAACAGCTAATAATCAGGAGTGCCCACATAATGATATGGGTTTTCAGTTTTTCTTGAAAAATCAGAAGATCTAGCAATTACTGGCTCTTCATTCCTTCAAGATAACGATTAACTATAGCTGAACCCAGCTGCCCCACTTGGATAGCCAGGCCCTTTCCAGCACTCCATGGCCATATAATCTATGCATGTGTGCTTACATCCAGCCTGCTTCAGGTTAGCTACCTGGCCTCTGTGGTATTTTGAGTTGATGAAGCTCTTAGCCAATCAGGCTATGGTGAGAAGTATGGTTACAAGAAAGGCTATATGCATTGAACTTCTAGACTTCTTTAAAAATGCTAACTTGGTTATTAAAAAATGACATTGCACCATCAAGGAATACCAACATTAAACATTAAGATGAGATTAAGGTATTTTTAAATGACCAAACTTTCGATATTGACCTATATTTTCACTAATGCTTTAAATCAACTTATTCTTTCTCTGTTCTTATCCTCTGACTGAAATAGAAATTCATGTATTCATCCTGAATCCACATTCTGGAGGCATCAAGACCCTCCTAGAGATGCTATATATTTTGTTACCTCAAACTAATTAGACATCTGGTCATTGTTTTAGTTGCAGGTAAAAGCAGGAATGGCACAGTTGCCATAACAAATTTACTTAGGTGCAGTTTCTCAACTTTGTACCTATTTCATTCTCTCTCTAGCATATGGAAGAAACTGCTGGAGGAGATAAGAAAGAAAACACCTCTTTTTGCCTTCTCCTCACTCTCCTATAAGTTTACTCATAATAAGAAGCAAACAGAGAGCAAGTGATAGTCTCCAAGGTCAAGGATGGCCTTGGCAGTGAGGATATTTCTCTTGCCAGCCTCCTAGACTGTCTTTACCATTCAAGGTCAAACAACTTCCTATTTTCATAGAGAAGTTACTGTTGTTCTGTAAAGGTAGTTTGGGGTGGAAGACAGCTCCAGCTTTGAGTCAGAAAAGTTTGGTTTATTACTCTATTATTGACTGAGTTTCCTAAGACAAATAATTTACTCAATTTTCTTAACTACAAAATGGAGATAATGTTATTTACCCTCAGTACCTTCTCATGTAAAGAATTATATTACTGTAAACAAAATAATACATATAACAAAAAGTATAGAACATTGTGTAATACAAGGTCTTATAGTTTGAGAAATGCCTCTGAAGCAAACTGGCCTCAGATGGCTTCTAAATCCTGAGGATTTAATAATTGAGATGCAGATAAACAAGATCTTCATCCTCATAAGTGAAAGAATTTTAGTCTGGAGTTAATTATCTTGTGTTAACGTTATACAAAGACAGAGACTCTGAAATGCACCAGATCACAGGACTCCCTTGTCATATGGAATCTTTCATTGCTCAGTAATTGAATAAGCAAATTGAAACTTAGGAAACATTGCTTTTGAATACAATCTCTATCAGCTCAACCATAATGAGACTAAAAACTTGGGTGTTATAAAGTGAGAGGGAATGGTTCAGGATTATAGAAATAGGATAATTAGTCTTTCAGATTAAGAATATTTCTTAGTTAAAATGTCAACTAAAATAGACCCAATATAATTTTTCTTGCATTGTATTTAACATGTAATCATAAATCTAGAGATTTCAAAATAAAACCATAGCAAAACATATTCTGTTGCATTGCTGGGAAGCACTAAGCACAGGTAATCTATCAGAGCAATAGCATAGAAATGATTTTGTTCCAAGGTTTTGATATCATATTTGCCACTAATCAAATGACATAAACTTGAATGGCTTAGCTAGTGAAATAATCACACATAGTTCTAAAATGTACTCATTCATTTACATAGTTCCTCTACATGCCGGATACTGACTAGATGCTGGGAAGACCACCATGATGCCATGATTCCTGCTATCACGTGCCTGTCAGTCCTCTCTGGCTCTAAGGAGGTCTCTCTCTAAGAAAGCAGGATGGGGTGGAGGATGACAGTGTAGAAAGTGAGAAAAAGAGGGCAGAACAAGAACACTAGTGAGTCAAGAGTTTAACAAATATAAAAATTAGTAGAAATTGCAGGTCCAGGGGCTGGGCGCAGTGGCTCACGCCTGTAATCCCAGCACTTTGGGAGGCCGAGGCGGGTGGATCACGAGGTCAAGAGATCGAGCCCATCCTGGTCAACATGGTGAAACTCCGTCTCTACTAAAAATACAAAAAATTAGCTGGGCACGGTGGCGCGTGCCTGTAATCCCAGCTACTCAGGAGAATTGCCTGAACCCAGGAGGCAGAGGTTGCGGTGAGCCGAGATCACGCCGTTGCACTCCAGCCTGGGTAACAAGAGCGAAACTCCGTCTCAAAAAAAAAGAAAAAGAAAAAGAAATTGCAGGTCCACATTAGAGGTGAGAAAATTTCAACTATGAGATGCCAATGGGGCTGCCACAGGTAGGTTATTAGTGAGAGCATTACATAGACACCTACTGCAGCAGACAAGGTGCTGAAGACCAGACCCAACTTTGCTTCTCAAACCTCATGCCCTGGAGCAGGAGGGAGGCTTTATCTGCCTCTACAAATGGCCATCTTCTTTGCATAGGATATCTGTGTCCCTGGATCCAAAAGTACACCTTTAAAACCAGAAAAATTAAGGAAAAGGATGGTTGATAGCATTTATATTTTGCATTCAATCAAGGATCTTCTTGACAAATGTTCACATGTTCAGAATTCAAGTATATTTTCAAGACTTCCAGGTGCATATTTCATGTTTTACAAGATATAGCAATAGGTTTCTAATATGGAGCTTAAATTCTTCATCTACTTTAAGTGTTCAATATTTGAGATATAATATGTTAAATAAAACACTCAGGTCTTATTGACTTTTGTATTATAACATTTTAAGAATCATCTCATTATACTAGTATCATATAATGCAAGAAAAACATCAAGTTTCAGTGTGATCCAGGGTCATTTATTATTTGAACAAGATTATTCTCATTTATTTGGTTTCAAGTCTTAAAATTTATGGTTCTACATAAAACAGAAGAAAGCTGCCTAATCTTTTCTAATACAGAGTGCTGATGTGGCGTTTAAAGTCCACTTCATTTTTACCCCAGTTAAATTTCCTGTAAAACACCTGGAAGAATCCTTCATACTAAAAGAAAGCAACTTGTTCCTGCATATCATATGGGGCAGAGAAAAAAAAATGAAATAAAACAATTTGTGTGTTCATGTTCATAAAAACTGTACCGTGAACCTAGAACACAAAACAAACCATCGTATGGGTGTGTCTTTTATTGAACCTAGAGTTTGACAGCTTTCCAGCAAGGCAATCTAAGATACGTTATTTTTGTGATTCCTTAACTGTCAAAATTTGAGTATTCATTGTGCAAAATGTTATGGAATTAAGCAGATAAAAGATAAGATACTGTTTCTGCCTTCATAAGGATAAGGTTATTTTGGTATTGAAATATTTCTTTTCAGAAAGCTTACAGCAATGACAAAATGGGTAGAATATGAGCAAATTTGTGTAGCTGCTTTCTCCTATTTTCGTCTGTTTTTGGCACCCAGTAGTCTCTCCTGGTCTCTCAGAGTCTCTCATGACTCACTTCCAAAAGTCCTCCTCCTTTTACTTCCTTCTTTTATTATGCTGATATCAAAATTGCTTGCTTAAAATCTATTTTCTTAAAGACCAGTTGCCAAAGTGACAGCTAACTATTCTGGTAAACTAATCTATGCTAAGGTACATTCCTTAGTTTTACCCCTTGAAGTAACATATTACAGTTTAACTGTCTTTTTAGAGACAATGTCTTAATGCATAGGAGTCTAATGATGGGGATTTCTCCATACATGATGGGTCTTTCGGTGTTCCCCAAATATATCATCTGAAGGGCTGCCAACGTTGTCTCCCTGTCCTGAGGGTGGGGAAGAAAAGAAATGGGCTAAATCTGCATTGCTTGGAGGAATCTCTAATATCATGCTTGCCAAAACCCATGAGGGGTAGGTAGGTCTGTCCACACTTTGTAGGGTCTTTTGCTTCAACAAGCCCAGCCTAGTTTTCCACATCTCCTATCAGGGAAAAAAAAACATTTCTCAAAAAAGATGTGCAAGTGACATTTTGGGCAGGACAATTCTTTGTTTCTTGTAATGGTATTATACATGGCAGGACATTTTAGCATCCCTAGTTGCAACCCACTAAATTCCAATAGCATCTCCTTTCCCTCATCACTGCCTGTCTGGTCACTGTGACAACCAACATGACTCCCACACATTTCCAAATATGTAGAACAACCCTGGTGAGAACTATTGGACATTCCTTTTAGAGCCAGTTAGAACATTCTCTACAGGAAGCACAATATGCTCCATCAGCCTCACCTTGAAAGGGGTTGAGTGACCTTGGACTTTCACTGACCAGGTTCAGGAATACAGTGTATGCATGGAAAAAGGCAGACATAAACTCTCCCCCTTAACATCCATAAACCAATTCTAGCCTACAATCTTATCATGATTCAGAAATGCAGACTAAAAGAATGGGGAATTTTTCTGAAAGTAAAGGTTTTCTTCAGATGGCAGCTGAGTGAGAAAGTTTGGTGGTTTGACATTGATCTTCCTAATATTGTGACAGCATCCCTTAAAGAAGCTGTTCTCTTGGGGTTAGCACAAATTCAGATTTTCATCTAACTAAAGTTAGAGTCATATTCTATTGCATGATCAAAGATCATTTTAAAAGAATCACACATAAGGAAAAATTGGAATGGTAGTACTACCAGTTATTTATTGAGTGCCTATTATGAGTGAGGCACAGTTGCCTGTGATCTCAGCTACTTGGGAGGCTGAGGCACAAGAATCACTTGCATCCTGGAGGCAGAGGTTGCAGTGAGCCGAGATGGTGCCACTGCACTCCAGCCTGGGCAACAGAGAAAGACTCTGTCTCAAACAAACAAACAAGTAAATAAATAAAGGAGGTAGGATTTGAGATTTTCATAACATTTTACCCTCTAGTGAGAGAAAGGATCATGTAAACACTCCATTGCACTCATTATTAAGTAGCCTATAATAGAGGAAGTAACGAGGCAGCCACTAGTAGAACTTAAAGAGGAAGAAACAATTACCTGAATCTGGAATCATGTTAATCCTATGATGACAGGAAGATGATAGAATTTATATGTTACCTTCTCTGGATTCCCAGAGGCAGACAAATTACACAAGGTGAGCAAAACAATCCCATCTGGACGTCAAACAATCCTGTCTCCTCACATGCCATGGTAACACGCTAAATTATTATTTTTTTAATTTCTTACTTGACACAAATGTTAGTCCATTTGCATTAATTTCATTAATTTTTCATGAACCTGAGGTTAAATGTGTTTAAGATACTGGTGAGAATAAAAACCACATGTCATCATAACAGAAAGCATGAGTTTATGATGAGTAAATCACAGTTTCAGGGACCATAAAGAGTTTCATTGGGGGAGTAAAGTCCTTTTGTTTTCCTTTAGATAAGATATTTGTATAGAAGAATGAATGCCAACAGTGCTAGCCTATTAAATAATGCTCAAAGAACCTGATTAACAGGAAAATAATATGGAGAATAATTTTTAAAACAATGTAATTAGAAAGTAAAATGTACAATATTTGTAGAAACTTTGAGTAAATGAAAGGTAGAGTCACGGCTTTTGAGAGTGTCGATATGTTTTAGCAATATCAAAGGTTTATTCCCGAAGTAAGAATTAAGATCTGCTTTCATTTAAAATATTGAACATTTGGCACATAATGATGCTGATTGGGTATGCTGTAGGTGGTTAAATTATTATGTTGGTAAGAAAGTCAATTATTTCTTCCCAATGACCTATGAGTTGGTCAGATGTTAAATAAGATAAAATACTCACTCTACTGGGAGTTCCAGGAATGCAGGAGCCATATAGAAATGGCTCTCTCTAGCCCTGATTTCTGAGCATGTAGAAGGTCCTTGAAGGGGTAGATAAATTGAAAAGCATTCAATCCTTTCTTCTAATGCAGCAACCACAGTCCTTAATAATCCTCTCCCTGAACCGTGTTTGACACAACACACTGTGATCATTAACAATAACTCTCATTATTATGCATTTATTTTGTGTAAGGCACATGATGGCCATTATTTCATTTGCTTATTAAAAAACCAACTTCATAAATATTATTTGTAACTTCACAAGTATTAGTATGCACATTTTCAGATGAAGAAACTGAGACTTAGAGGGGTCAGTAATTTGCTACAGATGACACAGTACCAAAATACAAATCCAGGTCTCTAAGAACTGGGTCTGTTTGTTGAATGCCTATTATGAGTGAGACACTGTGCTAGGAGATAGGGTTAGAGACTTCCCTAAGATAAGCTTCTGCCCTCTAGTGAGGGAGAGGGCTGTGTATACACTGTATTCCAATCACTAGTAAATGGGCTATAGTAGAGAAGTACCAAGGCAGACACTAGTAGAACTTAAGGAAGGAGGAACAATTATCTGAATTTGAAGGTCTTGTTAATCCTATGATGATAGGAAAATGATAGAATTTATATATTGATTTTTTTTTTGGATTCCCAGAGGCAGACAAGTTATACAAGGTGAGCAAAACTATCCCATCTGGATGTCAAACAATCATGTCCCAGGTCCTAGTTATTTTTGGTCAACTCCACACTGCTCTTGACTGTTTAGGGGGTAAGCAAGAGTATATTGAGCAGTGCTGCTGAGCCTATACATTTTTTACCTTGACTGTCCCAAATACAATTCTTGTGTGATAAGTGTACTTTACACAGCATTCCTGCTGATAAGCTTGGAAAGCTTCTCCCTGTTATCCTGTTATTTCTGAGCGTGACAGGAGGGGTGTCTTGCATGTAGAGACCAATCAAATTTTTCCTCTCTTATGTGGATTCCCTCTTGCCAATGTCTAATCCAATTGAAATGGCAGCTCCCTCAAAGAACCTACTGCCACCACTGTTAAGTCTGGCAAGCAGTTCATTCATTCATGGCAAGAATGTCCACCCCTAATTCTGCCTAAGTTGCCTTCACCTTGCTGAGTTTCTGGAGGTGGGTAGAAAGCCCCTCTCTGCAGCCACCTTGGCTCCACTCCAAGCCCCCGCTGCTACCACTCAGTGCTCTCACTAGATTTTCCTTTTCTCATTGCCATCTATAAGCAAAAACTTGTCCCAACAGTAATAAAAACAACAGTTCTCTGTATGTTCTACCTCCTGTTATATACATCTAAGAAAAAATGTTTTCCTTCTTTAATATTAAAATACAAGCAAGCACACACACACACACACACACACACACACACACACACACGGAACTTGGAGATAGTTGGTCTGGCCCAAAACTATACAGATATTCATTTCCATTGCTAATCCAGAAAGAAGCACCATTTATATTAATAGTACTTCATATTTGTGTAAATAACAGAAATTAATCTGGTGGTTTTTTTTTTCTAAAACAAAAAAACAGTTAACATTAAAGATAAATAGGCCAGGCACTGTGGCTCATGCCTGTAATCCCAGCACCTTGGGAGGCCAAGGCAAGTGGATCACTTGAGGTCAGGAGTTCAAGACCAGCCTGGCCAACATGGTGAAAACTTGTCTCTACCAAAAATAAAATAAAATAAAAATACAAAAGTTAGCCAGGCACTGTGGCAGGTGCCTATGATCCCAGCTTTCAGGAGGCTGAGGCATAAGAATCACTTGAACCCTGGAAGCGGAGATTGCAGTGAGCCAACTGCACTCCAGCCTGAGCAACAGAGTGAGACTCCATCTCAAACAAACAAACAATAAATAAAGATGAATGAAGATCCACTTATAGAGGCCAAAGACAGAAAAAAAATTCACAAGTTTTAAAGTTCAACTGCAGCCCAGATACCCTATTACATATAGGTGAAGAAACCTAGTCAGAATATTAAGTTTGTTTGGTGATTAAAATCTTATAGAGAGTAGCAGAGCCGGGGTTAGAATCTAGATTTTCTGATTTCCCAGTCTAAAGCTCTTTCTTGGAGGGAAAGTTAGGGGAGGAGATTGAGAGAGGTGTACTGTAGTTGGATACTTTTTCCCCTGTAGGAGAAAGAAGAATGAATTTCTCTGTCCTGCCTTGGTTAGTTTTTGGTCATTTTCTAGGTATGTGTCATTTCTGGCTCTTGCATTTTCAACAGAGCCGACTCTTGCACACTGAGCTCAGTGTCTCTGTGGTTTTCTGGAACGCTCAATATGAGCCTCTTTTAAAAGGAGAGTTACACAGGCTGCCTAAACATTGCACAGACCTCCTGATTCTAAAAATATGCTGTCTGTTTGGTTAACATGGTTAAATTATTATTAAGACTCATTTTATTATAGCTTGAATTGTACTTGAATTCCTTTCATTATTTTCCTTTTCAACTTCCTATGTTCTGGTCCATCTTTCCACTGTCATGCTTTTATCTTTGAACAAACTGACTATTATGTGCTCCCCATAGCCTAGAATTATTTACTTATGCTTCCAAATAAATCAGTTTCTCTGGATTTTCATTAATGTTCAAACCTTTTCCCTTAGTGTAGTTGCCCAGATATACTGCCTGAGGGCCTGGGTCATGATTTCACCAGTATTAAGTGCAATATTAATATTCAGCTCGTTTTCCCTCTCCTGATGCAGGGAGGCACTTCTTTTCCTCATCTTCATCAGGAAGCAGAGACCTATGCATCTGCCAGCTTCAGTAATGCTGTTGGCTGCTCTGAGCACGGTATGGCAAAAAAAAAAATGTTGGGGGTTGGTTTTTAGCAGCTGTTTTACCACATTCCTGTAAAAATTCCGGCAAGCATAGACTGCTCCTCTCAAGGCATGGATGGCCTTCTCCTGCCCCGGTAAATATGGGGAGGAAATCTGTCCACTTAACAGCTGTGGCTGATCCCTGTTAGAACACAGGGTCCCAGACTTGAGTATATGTAAGCACTACCTGGAGGTGCAGAGTCTTGGACTGCACCCCTAGGCTCTATGATTCTGTCCGTCTAGGGTAGAGCCTAGTAACCCTTTGTGAGCATCCCAGGTAATTCTGATGCTGGCCGTCTGCAGAGGATTCTTTGAGAAACACTGATTAAACCTTTAGAAGTAGGCTCATTATTCTTTAAACAGTCTTTTTTTTAAACACACACACACATATACAACACACACACACACACACACACACATATACAGTGGCTGGATGACCAGTTTTGAGGAATATTATAGAGGAGATTAATAAATAGATGAGAAAGTAGACTGGATTTCTCAAGTCCATTCCTTTCCACCTCTGCAACTTTATGATTTGGCACTTTTAAAGATTATATATAGTATATCTGAATCCATGCAATTTAGGAGAGATTTGGCATTTTTCTATCTCTACTGAAGATCCTCCAAGATGAAAGTTTATGCTAAAATGTAGCAAATGTGAGTATAGCAGCTTTGGTACCTTCCTGGAGTTATTCTTCGCTAACTAAACAAACCTACACTCTAGTGTATGGTATTGTCACCTTCTGGGCATAGTTTGCTTGGTTTTACAAGATCAGGACTGAAGTGGGTAGTTTTTGAAAATAGAAGAGAAGGAATGTGCCCTGAGGATTGAGGTGAACCTTAGAAACGGAAGGGGAAGATTTGGAACATCAGAACAGGGTGGGGCTCACTATGGGTGGAGTCGGCAGATTTTATGTGAACAAGACATTTCTGTATGAAACTGTTGTACAGAGGTTAAGGGACAGAGGAGTAGTGATAAAGCCTTAAATTCTGTAAAGAAAACACTTAAGGTGCCTGGAAGATGTTTCCTTAAATTCACAATATCATATATAAAGGATTTCCATAAAAATTTCCAGAAAGCTGTTTTAAACGTGGACGGGAAAAACTGCCATAGAAAGTTGGAGGGGGGAATGCAAATGAACTAGGGGATACAAAAATAGATCATTGGCACCATGACTGTCTTATTCTATTTACCGTATTCAAGAGGCAACACACACAATAGCATTCTGGAGAAAAAGACCTGATTATGTGGCAACTTCAACTAAGGGAAGGATAGAAATTCTGAATAAACCTAAAGCACAAAGCAAATGCCACTTCGTTCTCCTACTTCAGAAGGAGGACCACAGATCCCTCCTCCTGCCCCTCAGAGGCAGCTTCTGTTTGGCTGTCAAATAGCAAATAAATGTTTAAACACACATGGAAATTTCTCTGAGAACCTCCCTGTGAGTTATATTTCACATGCAAATAGAAGTTGTGAATTTCTGAACAAGGATATACTAAAGGAGGATGAGAGGCCCAGCTGGGGAGAGGACCCTTTAAGAAAAACCAAAGCCACGTAGAAAGGAAGAGTCAAAGTAGACAAAAAAATTCAAGAGAAGCTCTCAATCAAGGCGATCTTATCTACCAAAGCAGAGAATGCAGAAGAGGTGGAACCTAGCACAGTTTGGGGTACTTGCAAACATTCCATAAATGTGGAAGAAGGACTGGGATTTCTAGTAAAACTTCCTAAATTGTTGAAAGGTGATTAAAAAGTGAGTCCTGTTATGACTAAAAGACAAATGGGACTAAACTGAGGATTCAAACAGAAAAGGATCTTTTATCAGAGATCAGTGCAGAAACATGATTCAAGACAGGAAAGTAAAGCAGGCAGCTTAGCCACTGGTAAATGATCCAAAGGAATGTAAGACAGACTAGCAGTGTGATAAGAAGATATGCCTGGCAGGGACTTCTCTGCTGATAGCCCAGGAAAGTGAATGCCTTGAGGCTGTACTTGCATTTTATTTCTTCTGTTCATAGTCCTGCCATCCCTTTTTCCCTTTCTCAAGCCCCTCTATGTAAAATTTAGGTCTGCTTCGGAATGATTTGTGTATGTTGAAATGCAGTGGTCAGGGTAGAAAAAAAGGAGTAAGTTAAAGAGGTAGGAAAAAGCCAGTATACAAAGGCACGGTCTTTGATGGAGGTGTTTTCTTTTTCTTTGATTCCTAAATGTTGACTTAAGACAGACTCAAAATTTGTCATCAGATTTAGCTAGGGTAACATTCTAAATGTTAGAAAATTCTAAATTCTAAAAATCTGCAGGGGCAGATCTTTCACTATAGATATATATTCAGGTAAACTTTTATTGGTTAGTGATATGGTTTGGCTGTGTCCTCAATCCAAATCTCATTTTGAATTGTAGTTCCCATAATCCACAAGTGTTGTGGGAGAGACTCAGTGGGATGTAATCTAGTCATAGGAGTGGTTACCCTCATGTGGTTCACATGACAGTGAGTTCCCACAAGATCTGATTTTTGTTTTTGTTGTTGTTGTTTTGTTTTTGTTTTTTTTTTGAGATGGAGTCTCACTGTTACCCAGGTTGGAGTGCAGTGGCATGATCTCAGCTCACTGCAACCTCCGCCTCCTGGGTTCAAGTGATTCTCCTGCCTCAGCATCACGAATAGATGGGATTACAAGCATACTTGACCACACCTGGCTAATTTTTTGTATTTTTAGCAGAGACAGGGTTTCACTATGTTGGTCAGGCTAGTCTCAAACTCCTGACCTGGTGATCCGCCTGCCCCAGCCTCCCAAAGTGCTGGAATTACAGGCGTGAGCCATGGCGCCTGGGTGATCTGACAGTTTTATAAGAGGCTTTTTCATCTTCTCTTGGCACTTTCTCCTTGCTGCTGTCATGTGAAGAAGGACATGTTTGCTTCCCCTTCCACCATAATTGTAAGTTTCCTGAGGTCTCACCAGTCATGCTGAACAGTGAGTCAATTAAATCTCTTTCCTTTATAAATTACCCAGTCTTGAGTATGTCTTTATTAGCAGGGTGAGAACAGACTAATACAGTTAGTAAACTTTGAGCTCTCAACCTGGCAGGCAGATGTTGCAGTGAGCTGAGATCACGCCACTGCACTGACCCTGTCTCAAAAAAAGTAAAAGAAAAATCTAGTAATCCTTGAGCTTCAGCAACAAGTATTTCCTGCTTCCCTTTTTTGTTAGACCATGGCATTAAGAGAAGCAGCCACACTATCCTTGCCCTTCTCAACCTTAATAGTACACAGGATTACTCATTTGCTTGAAAGAAAAGGAGAGGGTGCTATGAGAGTTCTTAATATGGAAATTTATCTGAGGAGATGATATTTAAGCTGTGACTTGAAGAGTCAGTAAGATTTCACCGTAGCAAAGAGGAAAGATGAGGGTTTTTTTAAGCAGAATGAATGGCATGTGCAAAAACAGTGACAATTTCCACATGACAATTTAGGAGTGCCTTAGAGGTAGCAATTTGACTCAGTGGTAAGCTAGAAGCTGTTTTTACATAGCGTTCTATGTAAGATTCATAAAATATCAATTTTGCCTATCAGATAAGGGATGGGCTTGATGCATATTATAAGATAAGAAATAAAGACCCCAAATCTCCCCTAGTGCTGCTACCATGCAGGGGCCATGATTTAGGTCTGGCATGTTTAAAGATCCAAAGAAGGCAGTTTTAGCTGGAGCATAGAATGTTAGTGGTAGACTGGCTAAAGATGTAGCTAAAATTTAGGCAGAGCCAGAGAGGCATTGTAGGGAATGTTATAAATTTTTAATTTTATCCTAAGTGTAATGGGAAGCCATTATGGGTTTTAAGCTGGAGAGCAGCATGATCCGATTTATGTGTAAGAAGATCACTGTAGCTTCTGGATAGAAATGGATTGCAAGGGACAAGGAGCTAACATCTGCTGAGTTTCTGTGTGTGCCTATCTCTGAACAATATGCATGCATTACTTCATTTAATTCTCACAGTAGTTGCGAAAAGTGTGAACGATTATCTTTACTTTGTAAATAAGGAAACGAAGACCTTTTGAGACTACATAACTTGCCCAGAGAAACACAAGGAGAAGCAAGAAAATGAGTATAATTCCTTCTATTACTGTGAAATTAATACATTGGGCATACTATGTACCCAGTAAAATCTCAGTGATGATTTTGCTGTAAAATTTTGTAGGTAGATGATGGTCATATCCAGAATGCAGTGATCAGGGAAGGGTTAATACATGATTTTGCAACAAGGAAGTTCATGATCCTGACTGCTCATCTGAGAGAGATACTGGAGATAGCCATGTATGATTGAAGCTATTATGGGATTTTGCTCTTAACCTCTCTTATCATTGTTAAATGTGTGAGACCTGTTTTCACTGTTTTCATCTTTTTGTCAGGTTGTTTTCCAGGAAGTGGTTGCTAGGAGTGAAAGAGTTTTATTATTTAGAGATAAATGGAGCCTAGATATTCCATCTCCTTAAAAAGAACATAAAAAGAGAACCTTACAGTAATTGACTTGAAAATTATGTTTATGACACTATTTGTACAGTCCACCTGCTTTCTGTTTACTTGTGGTTATCTCCTTTCTCTAATGACTCTGAAAGTACACACTCAAGTTTGTACCAAAACACTATCCTGGAGGCTGTTGGAGGAGTCTGACTGCCAGGGCTCTTCAGAGCCAACAGCTGTCTCTAATGACAGTGAGCACGTGCACTCACAGTGGCTGAAGAGTCTCTTGCCATTCATGCACTGTGCAGCCAGCTAGCACTCAGCTAGCATGAATGCTAACTGGCTGCACAGTGCATGAACTACTCTTGGATACAGTTGTCTTTATAGTCTGATAATGTCTACCACTGGGGGAAAACCCACTGAGATTAAAGTTTTGCCAGCCAGACTACAGAGACGCTGTTCCACACCCTGGGACAAATTCCTGCCCAGTACCTCAGGTTATCAAGATAGCGTTGGGTCCTTGGGTTGGGTATTCCCTTGCCCTTTCACATACATCCCTTAACATTATCTGTGATTATTAATCTAAAAATGTGTATTCTTTATTGCTCTTGCAAAATTGCCATGTGCTAAGCTTTTTATAGCTTTTGTCTAGTCACTGCATTTGAAACATTCTTTAACCTTGTTTGGTATTTCCAGTGTGTCACTTGCAATTCCCATGGTATCTGTTGGAAAAAAATGGACCCAAGATTTCATCAGTAAGTGTTTAATAACCTCCAAATAAAAGCCACAACTGCATGTAGTCAGTGCTTGGAATCACAGTTGAGACCCAGGAGGCACCTTTGAGGCCATTTAAGCCAAACTTACATTTTTAAAATGTGGAAATAGAGACATTGACAAGTCAGGATTTGCCCACATCAACCAGTTAGGTAATAGCTAGGCCAGAGCTAGAACTTCAGTCTCTTGACTCTCTATTCAGAAAAGTTTTTTTTGAGACAGTCTTGCTCTGGTCGCCCAGGCTGGAGTGCAGTGGCACAATCTCAGCTCACTGTAATCTCCACCTCATGGGTTCAATTCTCCTGCCTCAGCCTCCCGAATAGCTGGGACTACAGGTGGGTGCCAACATGCCCAGCTAATGTTTTTGTATTTTTAGTAGAGACAGGGCTTCACCATGTTAGCCAGGATGGTCTCAATCTCCTGACCTCATGATCTACCCACCTTGGCCTCCCAAAGTGCTGGGATTACAGGCATGAGCCACTATACCTAGCCCATTCAGAAAAGTTTTAAAGAACTACATACAGTATTAAACTTTTAAACAAATAAACATAAGCTTACTCTTTGGAATTGAACTTAAAAGTTATTTATTGAATTTCTCCTTATACAAGGACTTGATTTTCTCCTTGACATTTGGACAGATCCTAGCAAGTGTACACATTTAAGGCACTTCTCTTGGCCTGCCATACAAATTATTGAGGAAAAACTACAGTTATAAAGGAAACCACATTTTCTTCAGAATCTCCATCTTTGCTACCATTCTCACTTCTTCCTTTGGCGTTCCTCTAAAGGTTTCTGGTATCTTAAGATACGCATCCCAATCTGTTCATGGGCCCCTTGACCTTACATGCTTATAATTTATGACAACCCTTCATGTCTAGGCTTCCCCTGCCTCATTTCCTCTTCTGCCTACGTGAACTTACCTACACTTTCTATACTATTCCTTTAGGTCCTTCTCTCAGGAGAATATTAGCACAGCTCTGGTGCTAATCAACACAAATGTCTCCTGTTTTTGTCTAGTACCAGATATCAAGTCCTCCCTATTTTAGTCACTTGCTTGGATTAAGACTTTTTTTTTGAAAACCCTGTTAAAATGCAGTCAATATTAGCTGGGAGGTAACATTCAGAAAGGCACTACTCTCTGCTGCAATTCAAATCTAAATCTGCCTGACTCCAAATTGTATTTTCGTTTGTATCATGCCTCTTGCATGAGAAATATCATAGTATCTGGTGCTCAATACTAAGTGTAGCCAATATTTTCTGAGGCTGCAGATGCCTCTGGACACTTTTCTTTTTCCCATCTGGAACACATGAGTCAGTGACTGTGCCACTGTCAGATTAAAGAAAGGATGAGTTGTGAAGACGTCTTCTTTTTCTTGACTCAAATTACATTTCTTAACTTTGGAGTTAGTTGTGGAAATAAAAACAGCTAGTCAGAAGTGACATTCAATAGAAAAAGCATAGAATATGTTTACTTGAGTTCACTGATTCGGAAATAGGAGGTACATCCAGATGAGAATGGTAAGAGGGTGATGGTAAAGGCATAAGCCAGAGTCAAGAAATGTGTGATACTTTTAAGGCAAGTCACTGAAATATTGAGCAGATAAATGTTTCTGTCAATTTTCTCATCTGAAAAATGAGATTGTGCCTACATGCTCAATGGCTACATGCTCAAATGGCTGTTATGAAGGTGATATGAAATGGGAGAGCACCATGAGGATATAAGATGGAGATCTTGAGGGATCAGTGGAATTTTGAAGGGTGGAGAAAGAGGCTTAGGTCATACAAGGTGATTAAAATGACATAAGCAAAGAAGAAAGTTGGAAAGAAGGAATGTTGGTTAGGTGAAGGAAAATTGATCATTACGAACGACAGCAAATTAAGGTTCAAACACAAATCTATTAGGCACAAGTATAGAAGTCTACTGTAGAGCAGAAGGACAGAGCTGGTTGTCCAGTATGGATTGATCTATTATCTATCTATCTATCTATCTATCTATATTTTATGAGACTGGGTCTCACCTTGTTGCCCACATTGGAGTGCGATGACACAATCACAGCTCACTGCAGCCTCAAACTCCTGGGCTTAAGCTATTATCCTGCCTCACCCTCCTAAAGTTCTAGGATGACAGGTATGAGTCACTGTGCATGGCCAATAGGAGAGAAAGGAAGCAATATGGAGTTATAGAAATCATTCAGAGTCCAAACTGAAGGTTAGAGGTAGGCTTCTTAGTGCTTACTGTCTCCAACTCTAACTCCAACTCCATCCTTTTATTTTTAAATGATACAAAGCTATTATACATGGCTTTACAATTGAGAAGTCATATAATGCATAAATAGGTTAAAACATAGATATCTAATTTAGTGATGCTTAAAAAATGAGAAAAAGGATATAATAATTCATACTCAGGACAAATAAAAAGATACAGACACAGAAAGAAACTTCTATAGTGTGACTTTGAATCAGTTAGGATGTCTTAATGGAACCCAAAACTTGAAATGATTTAAATAATAGGGAAAGTCTAATATGTAACAAGGAGCCCCATAGGAGGGCAGGCATAAGAATTGATTGAGTCAGTAGTTCAAGAACGACATGGAAAAAAAAAAAAAAAAAAAAAAAAAAAAAGTCATGGAGTATCCAGGGTTTTTTTGTTTGTTTGTTTCTCTCTCCACTCTGTTGGCCTTGGTGTGATAGGTTTGCCTTAAGGCTGGCTCCCCTCCTAGCAGCAAGAGGGTTGAAGCAGTTTCAAGAATAATGAGCTTTTCATAGCTGGCTAGGACTATTTATCTGGAGTAGAATCAGCTCTGGGGAATAAGTTTCAGATAACATTACATTGCTCTCATCATCTGATTGTTCAGGGGAGAGTAGAAAATGTAATTGTCCTTGCAGATGTTTTGACTGGTATAGTATTTTTAAAAAATTGAATGAGATGCTTACATTGAAAGGTCATAAAGTTTAATTTATTTTTAAAAATCACATTTCTGAGTCATCTTGAAGAATTCAAAAGTCTAGCAAACTGCCTGCATTCTCACTTAGCTAAAATTGGCTGAAATGGATTAGTTACTGCTCCTTTAGCTGGTGCATTCCAATTCTAATGTGCTAGAGTCTCAGAATTCCTTCATGTATTACACCTGGTCTGTTTTACTCAGGTTATCTACCTAGTCCCACATTTGAGGAAATTACTCTAAAATAATATTTTTTTTTTGTTTTTGAGACGGAGTCTTGCTCTGTCACCCAGGCTGTAGTGCAATGGCATAATCTCTGCTCACCACAACCTCCACCTCCTAGCTTCAAGCGATTCTCCTGCCTCAGCCTCCAGAGTAACTGGGATCACAGACACGCACCACTATGCCTGGCTAATTTTTTGTATTCTAAATAGAGACGGAGTTTCACCATGTTGGCCAGGCTGGTCTTGAACTCCTGACCTCGTGATCCACTCGCCTTAGCTTCCCAAAGTGCTGGGATTACAGGTGTGAGCCACCGCACTTGGCTTGAAAGAATAATTTTAAAGAGCCTGTGTTAGCAGTTTTCTGCTGCTATAACAGAATACCACAGACAGGGTAATTAATAAAGAAAAGAGATTTATTTGGCTTATGGTTTTGGAGGCTGGGAAGTCCAAAAGCATGGCACTGGCATCTGGTGGTGGTCAACTCATGGTTGAAGGCATCACATGGAAAATGAGTGCAAGACAGAGTGAACAAATGGGGGCTGAATTTATCTTTTTATCAGAAACCCACTCTTGTGATAACTAACCCATTCCTGTGATAATGGTATTAATCCATTTATGAAGCCAGAGTACTCATGATCTAATCACCTCTTAAATGCCCCACCTGTTAATACTGTTACAGTGGCAATTAAATTTCAACATGAGTTTTGGTGGGGACACTCAAACCATAGCATTCTGCCCCTGGCCCCCCAAAACTTAAACTCTTCTCACATAAAACATACATTCATTCCATTACAATAGCTCCAAAAGTCTTAACTTGTTCCAGCATCAACTCAAAAGCCTAAAGTCCAGAGTCTCATCTGAATCAGATATGGATGAGACTGAAGGCATGATTGATCCTGAGGCAAATTCCCTACAACTATCCACCTGGGGATAGGGCTTCCAAAATGTCAGGAAGATTAAGGGAGAGGGAATTTTTATTTTTTATTTTTATTTTTATTTATTTATTTATTTATTTATTTTGCTGTGTGATTTTATTACTATAAATATACAGTAAAAACAAACGGGCGTATCTAAGCACACCAAATGGCAGCATGTAGGAGTCCCAGCGGGCCATTCTGCAGCCCGAACTTCACGCAGAGCCCTGGCACCAGGACAGATGGCAGAGGCTGGGGCCTTGGTGGAGCAGGAGGAGAGGTGGGGTTGTGGGGAGGTGTGTTGGGGCGAGGCGCGTGGGGAGATGCCCGGG
Organism: Aotus nancymaae; assembly: GCF_030222135.1. Classification (NCBI taxonomy): domain Eukaryota; kingdom Metazoa; phylum Chordata; class Mammalia; order Primates; family Aotidae; genus Aotus; species Aotus nancymaae. The sequence continues at coordinate 42,264,394 of NW_026988419.1, read as the reverse complement.
CCGAGTGCACACACATGGGAGCATATGCGTGTGTATATGTGTGTGCATGTGTGTGGGAGCATGTGTGTATGCATATGAGTGTGCAAATGTGCCTGAGCATGTGTGCGTGAATGTGGGAGCATGTGTGTGTATGAGCATGTGCAAGTGACTGTGCATAAGCATGTGTGTGTGAACGTGAGAGCATGTGTGTGCATGTGCACAAGGGCAGGAGGGGGGCTGGCCTGGGTGCGCAGGGAGCTGGGTGTGGAGACCACTGCTGGGTCTCCCCTGAGCACCCAGGAAGCAGAGCTTGTGCTTGGAGCCACCCTGAGCCTCAGGGAGGGCAGTGAGCTGCCCCACAGCCATCTGATCCCCAGGCCCGGCTGCAGGGCAACCTCCCTGCCCAGGCCAGAAGACCCGCACATATCTTCCTGGCCCAGGGCCCTGCTGGGGCGGCTCGAGCCCTGGGTCACCAGGGCCAGATACCCCCTTCATCCGTCTGCTGCCCATAAGGTTGGGCAGCAACTTTAAAGCTGAAGAATAATCTCCTTTGACTCTATGTCCCCCATTTTGGGCACAATGGGATGGAAGTTGGGCTCCTAAAAACCCAGGCAGCCCTCGCCCTATGGCTCTGCTGGAGACAATCTACTCAGAAGCTCTCACAAGTTGGGATCACATGCCTGTAGCTCTCCTAGGCTGAAGTTGCAAGCTGGTGGCCCTACAGTTCTTGGGTTTTGGGATTAGCCCTGTTCCCATGGCTCTACCAGGCATTGCCCTCGTGGGGACTCTCTGTGGTGGTTCTGGCCCCACATTTCTGCTTGGCATTGCCCTAGCAGAAGTTCTCTGCAGTGGCTCCACCCCCATGATTAAATCTCTGCCTGGGTACTCAGGCTGTCTGTGACATCCTTCAAAATCTAGGTGGAGGAAGCCACACCAACACAGCTCTTTGCATTCTGTATACCTGCAGAATTAGCACCACATAGACACTACCAAGTTTATGGCTTGAACCATCTCGACTGGCAGGTTGAGCCACACCTGAGCCAGCTTGAGCCACGGCTAGGATAGCTGAGGAGCACTGCATCAGAATGCAGGAAACAGAGTCCCAAGGTGGTCCTGGGCAATAAGCCTGTGAAGGGCACCCTGAGCCCATCCTCTGAAACCATTCTTTCCCCTTAGAGCTCTGGGGCCTTTGATGGGAGGGGCAGCCTCAGAAGACCTCTGAAATGCCTTTAGAATCTTTCACTGTCTTGATGAAAAGCATCTGGCTCTCTTTTATCTATACTAATATCTGTAGCATATGACCACTTTGTTCTCCTAAACATGACTTTTCACTCTTTATATGGCCAGGCTGCAAATTTTTCAAATCTTATTTAGTCTTTCTTTTAATTTTAATGTTGACAAGAAAAGGCCAAACTCTGTAAAATATTTGAAGAAGTTTATTTTGAGCCAAATATGAGGACCATGACCCATGCATTACACAGCCTCAGGAGGTCCTGAGAACAAATGTTCGTGGTGGTTAGGTTACAGTTCATTTTACACATTTTTAGGGAGATATAAGTTACAGACAAAGACATAAATCAAACATGTAAGGTATACATTAGTTTGGACCAGAAAGGTGGGACATCTTGAAGTGGGGGCTTCCAAGTCATAGGTGGATGTGAAGATTTTCTGATTGGCAATTGGTTAAAAATGTTAAGCTTTGCCTAAAGTGAAGTCAGCAGGAATAAATTAGCAGTTTCTTGGAGTTAAGATAGTGGGGGTTGTGGAAGCCAAGGTTCTTGTTATGTAGATAAAGCCCCAGGTAGCAAGCTTCAGAGAGAATAGATGATAAATGTCTCTTATGAGATCTTTAGAGGTGTCAGACTCTTAGTTAAATGGCTTCTGAATCAGCAAAGCAAAGGGGATTCTCTACAGAGTGTGAATTTTCCCTACAAGAGACAGCTTTGTAGGATCATTCCAAAATATGTCAAAGAAATAGATTTTGGGTAAAATACTTTGGTTTCCTTTAGGGCCTGTTATCTGTCATATGATGTTATATCAGAGTCAGTTTGGAGTTGGTATCTTATTGCTACAAAAAGTCTGTTTTGGCCAGGTGCGGTGGCTCACGCCTTGAATTCCAGCACTTTGGGAGGTCGAGGTGGGTAGATCATGAGGTCAGGAGATTGAGACCAGCCTGACCAACACAGAGACACCCTGTCTCTACTAAAAATACAAAAATTAGCTGGGTGTGGTGGCATGCACCTGTAATCCCAGCTACTCAGGAGGCTGAGGCAGGAGAATCACTTGAACCCAAGAGGCAGTTGCAGTGAGCTGAGATCTCGCCACTGCACTCCAGCCTGGTAACAGAGCGAGACTCCATTTCAAAAAAACAAAGAAAAAAATATTTTTAATGTTTTTCTGTTAAATATGTCATTCTTTAATAAAATCTTTATTTCGGCCGGGCGCGGTGGCTCAAGCCTGTAATCCCAGCACTTTGGGAGGCCAAGGCGGGTGGATCACGAGGTCAAGAGATCGAGACCATCCTGGTCAACATAGTGAAACCCCGTCTCTACTAAAAATACAAAAATTAGCTGGGCATGGTGGCGCGTGCCTGTAATAATCCCAGCTACTCAGGAGGCTGAGGCAGGAGAATTGCCTGAACCCAGGAGGTGGAGGTTGCGGTGAGCCGAGATTGCGCCATTGCACTCCAGTCTGGGTAACGAGCGAAACTCCGTCTCAAAAAAAAAAAAAATAAATAAATAAATAAAAAAATAAAATAAAATCTTTATTTCAAGAATAGTAACTATTGATTGTCCTTTTGAAAAATAATTTACAGAGTAGCTGTATTGCTTACTAGTTATATCACTCAGCATTGGTTAGCCTAAATTAAGTTTAAAAGGAGCCATTAAAGTTTATCATAGAATTTGTAATATTTTCTACACATATAATAATTGTTAGAGGGCTGTAATGGGTTTCAACATTGAAATAAAGCTTATTTTCTTTTATCACAAAATATTTCAAACATAGAAAAAAGGGAATATGACAGACAATATTTGCCTGTTTGCTTCAGATTTTTAAAATTATTTTAAGAAATTAATCATTACAGATACAGTTTTCACTCTCTGTGTACAACTCTTCAATCCCATTCTCCATTCACATTTAGAGACAATAATCACTATATTGAATTTGATGTTTGTCATTCCTGTGCATATTTTAAGCATTTAAACCAAATCTATATAAATCTATAAATAATATATTGTTTTGCATGTTTTAAAATCATGGTATTATAATGTATATACCCATATGTAACTTTTACCCCTTCAACATTGTTTTTGAGACTTATTCACTTAATATAGGAAACTAGGGATCATTAGTTTTAAATAATGTGCATTAAATAATGTGTGCCATGTTATTTTAATTCATTCTCCTACTGATAAACATTTACGTTTTTTCTACAGAGTTTTTAAAATATATTGTATTGTTTGTTGTACTATCTAGGGTACATGTGAATAAAGGTCTGCCTCAGAACACACATTGGTATTATCTCTATAAGAAACAGCTTGGTCACAAACCAACCCTTGGATTTACAGCATTGTTTTTAATACCTTCTAAATAGAGGGAACCAGATGCTTACTGTAAATGTCAGATGCTTAAAAAGTGAAGATATAGTTTGAAGGAACCCGTGCTTTCCAGAGGATGAATACTGAGTCCTCTTTACCCTGGTACATCAAAATACATTATTGTAGACTCTGAATTTTATATTTAACTCCATAAATAATGATTTCAGTGGAGTTCAGTAATGGGTTTCTGAATTGGTAATATGATTTTACTGTTGGATGAGCATAAATAGATAAAAGCCCTGGCTCATTTTTCTTTTTCAGGGCTTGTAAAATGTGACAAATGTTAGATGCTGAACCACCCTTAGATTTTATAGCATAAAACCAACCATAGCATAATTGATATAGGGCTCACACTTCAAATCACTGCTAATTTTCTCCACTTAACATGTCCAAATGCATATGACATATTGAACTAATTGAACTATCAATTAAATGTCTCCTACCTGAACTCTGGTTTTAATTGTACCTGAAAAAGAATGCCTATTATGACAGGCAGTTCCACTCAGTGGTACTGTTTCAACTGCTCTGTAGGTTGACTATCTTTTTTTTTTTTTCTTTTTTTGGGGATAGTCTTGCTCTGTCCCCTAGGCTGGAGTACAATTGTGCGATCTCAGCTCACTGCAACCTCCGCCTCCCGAGTTCAAGCAATTTTCTTGCCTCAGCCTCCTGAGTAGATAGGACTACAGGCACATGCTACCACGTCCAGCTAATTTTTGTGTTTTTAGTAGAGACAGGGTTTCATCATGTTGGTCAGGCTGGTCTCAAACTCCTGACCTTGTGATCTGCCCGCCTCAGCCTCCCAAAGTGCTGGGATTACAGGTGTGAGCCTCTGTGCCCGGCAACTGACTATCTTTTATAGTTCTCACATGTTCTTCTTTATAATCCAGATTGGTATCCTGGCTACCATCTCTTCATCAAATTGGATGATATATCAGTCAGCTTAAACTAAGTCGTTCTATGGTAATAGTCTAAATGACTTAAAATAAGGCTTATTTCTCTTGATATTATTTGTCAGCCAAAGTCATTGTCAGCTTTGTTCCATAATTCTGGGACCCAGGTAAAGAAGCATCCGCTCATGGACTGGACTAGAACCAATTAACTGCAAGGGCGGGGGGGAAAGAAGCATCCCTGCCATTCTTGTTTAAAAAGGAAAAGAGAGATGACAGAATCAAGTGATGACTTTTAAAGTTTATGCTCGGCAGTGGCATATCACTTCCTGTCACATATCATTGAACAAATCAAGGCCAAGACTGCCATCCAAGGTGAGGAGGTAAAGTCTGCCCAGTGGGAGGGACAAAAATATTTGGGAGTAGTAATATAATCTATCACAGAGGTTGTTTTCATCCTCAAGCAGGTATCCTTTTGACTACTTTTGGACTATATACAAAATCAGGGTTTCTTTTAGGTTTTGCTAATATGCAAGTAAGACTTTCTTGTCTCTGGGCTAGGGTTTGCCTGATTTATTTTTTCTATGAATCCACAGAAAAATAAGGATTAAAATCACTTTGAAAAATTAATGAGTGTTTGGAGGCCCTATAAATATAATGGCGGTATAAATATAAACAATATTACCTTACAAACTCAACTAATTGAAATCTTTACGATATTACTCTAAGTGGAGAAAAATAACTGATTGCTACTCAACCCCCACTCTAGTCATCAAGAAACTCTCAAAAATAACTTCGTATAGTTAGTATTTTAAGGGAGACCATTCAGATATGCTGCTCAAGTTTGATGAAAATCTCTTGTTATTTTATATGATGTCACAATGAACAGAGGTATACTTTCATTTACATGGATGGCAAATGATATATTTTTAGATTTAATTGCTATATGTTAAGGTATTTGTATATGACATGTATATTCAAGGCCCACCTTTTTCACCTTAGTGATTCTTCCTTCTCTAGAATTTTTTTTTTTTTTTTTTTAGTTGTTTGCAAATAGCTGTTACTTTGGGCACTGAGCCCAGCTTTCCTTAATCTCACTGTCTTTGTCTTTTTCTGTTTTAAGATACTTTGAAAATTAGTGGTTTATTTTCTAAAAATGAAGTAAATTATTCTACATTCCCCTTAAACAATATTTTATTATTAGATGGCTTAAAGCAATACTGTTTGGCTTTTCAATAATATATGTGAAAACTGATCACATTGCATGTCAAAATTTATTCACCCATGGTTTGATAATAATAGCTACAACACTTACAGAGTGCTACTGTCACTATTCTAGGTGTTTTATATGTATTGTTCATTTATTCCACACAACAACCCTACAAGTACCAATATTATCCCTTTTTTTATTTTTTGAGATGGAGTCTTGCTTTTATCACACAGGCTGGAGTGCAATGGCTCAATCTCAGCTTACTGCAACCTCTGCCTCCTGGGATTCTCCTGCCTCATCCTCCTGAGTAGCTGGGATTACAAGCTTGCACCACCATGCCAGGCTAATTTTTTGTATTTTTAGTAGAGATAGGGTTTTGCCTTGTGGGCTAGGCTGGTCTTGAACGCCTGACCTCAGGTGATTTGCCTGGCTTAGCAAAGTGCTGAGACTGAGCCTGGCCTTACTATCCCTTTTATAAATGAGAGATTTACCATACTTGCTTTAGTACAGATCTATATTCAGTATTGGAAAAATAAACCATGTTTGGCAGGGCTTATCAGTGAAGCTAGGAAGTTGGCCAGTTAAAGCAGGAAACCAATAGAAGAAAGGGAAGTAGTAGTAGAAGCTTGTTTAGAGGTTTCCTGAACCTTACTCTATTCTCCAAACAGGATTTCAAACAAAAAAGGCTTAGGCAATTCTTTTAAGCTGTTAGTCAAAGGAGAATTACTTTCTTTTTAGCCCTAGGTCAACAAATAATTTACTAGTTTTTGTGAAGTCACGATCTGGAATTTATATATGGATTTTATTATGATCTTGAAACATTAGCCTTTTGTAATCTTCAAAAGAACAGAGAAGCTCAGGAACATACAAGTACAGGAACCCTTCTTCAAGTTAGAATAGAAACAAAGTGCACAAATTCCAATTATTCCTTTTGATGATTGATTATCTCATGATGGCTATGGGACAGCAACTCTTTGTAGAGTAGCTGCACTTAGCCAGGAGCAAGTAGACGTCTAAAAGTAGATCTGACAACCCAACCATATGTTGATCTGGAGAGCCTTTTTCTATTTGTAGATATTTTGGTGGACTATTTATTGTATGTATATAAATGCTTTTATATGTTTTATATGATGATTATATGAGTTTATGTGATGATATGATTCAATTTAACATAATTGAAACTCCAAAGTTGTATAATGGTTCCAAAGTTGTAGAATAAAAATATCTTTAAAGATTAAAAAATTATATAAGATGAAAAGAATCATATGAAAGCATTGAGTCCCATTTTAATTCTATTTATGATAGTTTCAGTTTGTTTTCTATAACCTTTTCATTAGCCTTCTCAAACAAGGGGTTAAATTTCAGTGGACTCAATTCTTCCAAATGTTAGGAGGAATATCTGTCCATTCTCTCCAAAAGTAGAAAGTCTAGAAACTAAAGTAGAAACTACCAGAAAACTGTAGAAACTAGAAATTCTAGAAAATAATCTATTACTAGGTTAGCTTTCCATATTTGTTAACTGTACTATAAAGCTTTTAAACTTTTAAATATCTGAAATACTTTTCATAAGAAACTCAGAGAAGTTAAGGGAAAAACTAGGAGGAAAACAGTAACTGGATTGTCAGTTGCCTTGTGTTGAGAAAAAGAGGCAGCTAAAATTGATAACTAATTGTAGCTAAGATATTGGACAATATTAAAGTTTGCAAGTTATTAACAAGTCAGGGTTAGGCAGGGGTAGTTTTCCAAGGGTTACCTTTCCTCCAAAATGTGATGTTTCTTTCCCTGAATATATCATTACTTTGACTCATCAATATTTTTGGACAAGTAACATTAACAATAAAAGTCATCTAAGTAATTTGCCATTGTCTTAACCACCTTTTTTTTTTTTTTAATAAAAAAGTTGACTGTAGGTGTTACACATGATAGTTTTTTCTATGTTCTTCTGGTTAAAGAGCAGATAGAAAAAAACTTAAAACACAGCAAGCCTGTAACATGCCAAAGGTCACATAACCTGTAGGTACAGACAGATTTCCTGATTATTAATCTACTGAAATATTTCACAGTTCATTACATCACTAAATCCAGTGATCAATTAATGACACACCTGACACACACCCTTCTAGTTTCATAAAAATCATCTCATTAGGCTGGGCGTGGTGGCTCACACCTGTAATTCCAGCAATTTGGGAGGCCCAGGGGGTGCGGATCCCTCAAGCTCAGGAGATCCAGACGAGCCTGGGCAACCTGGTGAAATCCCGTCTCTACCGAAAAAAAAAAAAAAAAAAAAAAAAATTAGCAGGCAGTGGCTGAGGTGGGAGGATCACAGGAGCCCCTGAGTTCGAGGCTGCAGTGAGCCGTGATGGCGTTACCGCACTCCAGCAGAGTGAGGCAGAGTGAGACCCCTTCTCAAAACACACACCCACACACACAACAACAATAACACAATAAGAACACATCAACACCCCCAAGATATCTTATTAAACTCTGTGGATCTATGCCATTTAAACCTAATTGTTTCAGGTAATCGTCTAAAAACATTTTTTTTTTTTTTTTTTTGTCCTGGAATGGAATGTGTATGTAGGCTCAGGGAATAACTCCGTTTATCAGGTTCTTGGCTCTTTTTCCACAGGTCCAAAAGGATAAATGGATAAAGTGATGCTGAAATAACTTAGAGAACCAGTATTCCAATGCGTCTATTTTAAAACAGTAAAGCAGTTTTTAAAATAGAAAAGTATCCTCAATTTTGCTTTCAAGCAAACTAGCGTTAACGGAATCATTGCTATTCAAAACTATTTTTGAAGTATCGGTGTATATTTAAAAAATAATTTTTAAAAAGGAAAGCTGTCGTATTCTGGATTCCGCCACTCCCCCATTCCCCCGCCCCGCCATTCTTCGCCCTCCCCCCATCTCCTCCCTCCGACGGCTTAAGTCGCATAGCTGAAAGGATTTTGCTCATTTTTTCCAAAACACTTCACGTCTGGATAGTAGCCAGTCATGGAAAGTTTCAAGCAAATGCTACATTTGGGAGAGGGATGAAGCTCGTCCGGGGCTGCTCTCAGAGGAGTCGCCAGACGACCTGACCTGGGGGCCAGATGCGAGCTAGGACCCGCCGAGCTCCGACAGCCCGGCCACACTCAGCCCCGCCAACCCGGCTGACCTCACAGCCCTCGGCTGCGGGGGCTCTCTCGCCCATGAGTCTCCCAAACAGCTCGAAGGCCCGGAGTTGAGGAGCCCACCGCTTCACAAATGCGAGAACCCTGAGCCCCCAGTACCCAACTAGGCTAGACTAGGGGTTTACGCGACGTGAAGAAAGTGCTACTGAGGAGCCGGGCCTGGCTCATGCGCTTCGCACGTCAGTTTGACTCCCCTCCCCGCCCCCGACCAGTCCCCCACCCTCCTCTCCGCGCACCCAGAGCCGACAGAAATTTGACTGCTCCAATCGCCAATCAAAAGAGAGGTCGAGGATTTGAGCCAATCGAAGCGGCGAAGGGGGCGTGCCGCCGGCGTCCCCCGCCCCCGGGTGTGTGAGCGCCGAAGGTCTCGAGCCCTCCCCTGCGCTTTAGCCTCAGTGCGGAGCCCTAGGCGGTGTGAGGAGGATCGATCGTGAGGATCCTAGGGAGCAGCAGTAGCAGTAGCGGCAGCAGCAGCAGCAGCAGCAGCAGCACCAGCAGCACCAGCACCAGTACCTGCATCCGCTGCGGGAGTCGGAGCTGGAAACACACCCACGTCGCTGCCCTTTCCTCTTCTGTCTTCTCACCGCCCCGCCACAGACCGCGTTCCCGGAGGAAAGCGGCCGCCCACGCCAGGAGCATCCTCCCCTGTCCAGGGGGCGCTGACTGACTCGGCGGCATGATGCGGCTGCGAGGCTCGGCGATGCTGCGGGACTTGCTCCTGCGGTCGCCCGCAGGCGTTTGCGGGACTCTGAGGCGGGCACAGCCCCTGGTCACCCTGTGCCGGCGTCCCCGGGGCGGGGGACGGCCGACCGCGGGCCCGGCGGCCGCCGCGCGACTCCACCCGTGGTGGGGCGGGGGCGGCTGGCCGGAGGGGCCCCTCGCGCGGGGCCTGTCCAGCTCTCCCTCGGAGATCTTGCAGGAGCTGGGCAAGGGAAGCACGCAGCCGCAGCCCGGGGTGTCGCCACCCGCTGCCCCGGCGGCGCCCGGCCCCAAGGACGGCCCCGGGGAGACTGACGCGTTTGGCAACAGCGAGAGCAAAGAGCTGGTGGCCTCAGGTGAAAAGTGAGTGTTTCCGCGAGGCGCAGGAGGCCTCGTTCCGCTCTGGGCCTGGGCTCGGGGGAGTGGGGGCGCCTCCTGTGGGGCGGGATGGGAGCCGAGGTTTTAGAAAAGAGAAAGAAAGAGGTGCCGGGCGGCCTGCGCCATGTGATTAGGCCCGGCCCCGCCCGCGCCTTCCCCGCCTGCGCCCCTCTGCCAGGCCCCCGCTTCCCTTCTCCGCCCCCGGCGGGGGTTGCTCGGGTGGAGCAGTGGTGGGGCCTGAGGGGCTCGCCTGGCGTCCCCAGCGCAGGAGAGGCCGCTGCCTTGCCTGCGCCGCGTGCTCTGCTCCCTGACTCGCGGCTGCAACGCCTGGCTGCCTGCCCCAGCCATTCGTGGGCGATGCCGCACGAACGTCTCCACCGTGTGGCATTTAGGAGTCTGGCGTTCACCAGAGCCTTTACCTTCCTGACTTGTCGCCTTTCCTGGCTCTTTTCCGCTCTGCCTGCCCTCCCCTGGTCTCTGCCATCATCCTGTTGGAAGCCAGATGTGACAGAGAGATCTTTATATTTCTGGAGTGGCTACCTCAGGCACGTGTAGAGCCATCTGGGGCACCGGAAACAGTGTTTCAGAAGTGAGATTAGGAGGAATAGGGTCATGTGGCCGAGATGGGGCACGCAGTATATAGACCACCTGTTTGCATTGAGGTCCAGCTTTGGCCTCTCATGTCTTCCATGAGATGGACAGATTTTTAGAAATAAAAGTTAAAGAGCCAAGATGAAATGTGACATAATACATTAGCTCAGTGAAAAATTTGAGTTAAGTAGGTTTTGTGACTTCATTGTGATAGGATGTTGACTCATCCTGTATGTGTACAGCACAGTAGTTTAGTCTTAAAGCAAAATTGGCTTTTCTTAAACAATATGCAAAACAGTCTCCTAAATATTTTTGTCTTGTGTAATACAAATGGACAACTTTGTTTTCCCAAAATGGGTAAAATTTACCTGTTTGCTTTCATTATACCTTACTATTTTTCTGGCTTTGTATGCTGACACTCTGTAACCTGTTCTGCTTCCCTTTTATTTCTGCTGGTATGTCCAGCTCTAGAGTTCCTTAAGTCAAAGCGAAAGTGAGAACGTTCTTACAATTTCAATCTCACGTCTGCTTGATATTTTCCTGTAACTGAAGTTGGGACCTTCCAAAAACTTTACTAAGTTCTTCTCCCAGACTGAAGAAGATTATTTGAAAAAAATCACTTGATGATGGGCAAAATTTGTGGTATTGTGTGATATTGGTCGTGCCACAAAATAACGTCCTAACCATGGGCAGGTTATTTAATATCTTAGGTTAGATAACTTAAATCCTTTCAAGTTCTAAAAAGCTAAACTCTTGTTAAATATGTACTTTTCTCATGTTTTAGGGACTAGAATGATATTTAGTCTCATCTGGGACTCACTTTTACTTTAACATTATCCGGTTTACCAAGCAAGTGACAAGAGTTTACATACAACTGCCCAAGTTACAGAATTGCAAAATGCGGTCACTACCGTTTAAAAGTTAACGTTAAAGGCTATAGGATGGCAACTGCTTTCTAGTAAAATTATGTCTTAAAGTCTGTGTCTCTGCAGTGGCTCTAGTGCCTCTCTTTTTTTCCTCTTTTGTCAGATAGGAAATTGAGCTTCTTTTGTGATTCACTTGTCCAGAAGTTTCTGGTTTCATTGCCTTCTTAATAAGAAGTCACCTTTTAGCAATGGCCTCAAGGTTGTGAAGAAAGTATGTTAATTTCGTTGAAGTTTCTATTTCCTGAATGATCTCTTTCCAAATGTAGCTTTCCTCCTTTGGCTCCTTCCATTTTGCCTTTTTGTGATAAACATTTCTCTTAACCTGGGAGATAAGCTCCCAGTTGATCCTGTTATCCTTTCTAATGCTTAGCCTCCAAAGCATAGGTATCCCTCAATCAGCAGTCCACTTGATATGCTAGCACTCACTCAGGACTGTGCTAGATTTTATGTAGTATTATTAAAATAAATAACCATCTGAAAATTAAATTAATTAACATTTTGTAAAAGGCTTAGCACAATATTTGGCATGTGTTAAATGCCACATAACTGTTTATTAGATACATGAGAAAAAAAATTGCTTCTTCTTTATTTTAAAGTCTGTTAAGGAGATTGGCCTTTGAATTTCGGGCTTGCACATAAAGGTTTTAAGTTTTTTTAGTTTCCACAAATATGTTTATCTTGAGAAATTGCTATACATCTGTCTTACATGAAACTATGTGATTTGCACTGTTTACCTTTTGCTCTGCTGATAAATAAGTTTAAAGTAAATTTAATGCTTAACTACACCAATTTCATTAGTTCACATGGCTGGAGTATTTGCTTTTTCTTCTTTCCTTGGTCCTAACTTTATATCTTATTTACTTTATGTTCTGGAAAGAGGCAGCATATAAGCAAATTACCTTACCTTTTTTCCACAAACTCTTTGAACTAATGTTACCCTAGACTATACTGTCTCCATTACACAATTTTAGTGTGGTTATTTAGGATACGAACATCTTAATATCATACAGAAAAATGTAATTATCTTTGCTCAGTTTTCCCCATAGTGATCTTATTTAATTTTGTTATGGTTCATTCTGTTATCTTGAAAACCAACTTTGCTTGCCTCTCTTCATTTTCAAAATTGTTCTCTCTTCTTTCCTAATTCTTTTTGGGTTTCCTCACTGGGTAAACCCTGAGGCTGAGGCCTTTGCTCCTTTCCCACTTGTCTACCTTCTCAACAGCGTATCCTTTCTTTCAGCTTTGACTTTCATCTTTGTATGAGTAATACTTCATCTCTTAATCTAAGCTCCATTCTTACATTTATCTCCACATATCCGATGACTTCAAATTTAAAATCTATACCCCAATATTCATTATTTTCTCTAATTCAATCTATTTTGCATACTGTTATGAGATTAATTTTAGAGTTTTAATTTGAAAATATCAGTCTCCTTCCAGAAAACCAACAGGAACTGGAATGAGCATTTTATATATATATGTGTGTGTGTGTGTGTGTGTGTGTGTGTATTTTTTTTTTTTTTTAAGATGGAGTCTTACCTTGTTGCACAGGCTGGAGTTGCAGTGGCACGATGTTGGCTCACTACCAACATCAATTCTCCTGCCTCAGCCTCCTGAGTAGCCGGGATTACAGGCGCACACCACCACACCCGGCTAATGTATATCCTATCTTAGTGAAGGGTCCCTTGGAAGAGTCAAAGGGATAGAGGTACAAAGGCATTATTAAGTTTTTTTATTTGGACATTTATTTTTTAATAAGAAAGGAAAAGAGATAACAGAAATTGAGCTGAAAAAATACCAGCAAATGTATGTTGTTTAGAAAATAGATAATTCATGCAGGATGCAATATTGAAAGTATTCTCTTAAGGTAACAATGAGATCAGTTTCTCCTTGTCAGATTGGCAGATGTTAAATCAAGTGATTGGGAAATAGGAACTCTTGCATTGCTAGTAGAAGTATAAATTAGTTCAGTTACTTTGGAGGGCAGTTTGGTAGTTTCTGTTAAAAACTGCATACTGTGAGGTAGTAGTTGGATGTTTGCACATCTACATGAAGTCCTGGCATTCAAAAATATTTGTAATTACACAAATAAGCATAATTTAAAGTATATTTATATTTAAAAGTAAAAGTTCAAGAAAAAATGATTTCAGCTAGTTTTAGATAGTATGGATTTATATTTTGATAGTTCAGCTTTATGTTTTGATAGTTCATATACTTAGTAAATGGAAAATGAAGGGGAAAGAAAATTGTCTTGGTGTATACTCTGAAAACTGAATATCAAAGTAAAATTACATGGTTATGCATTTCAGCAAACATTCAATTGGGTAGATTGAACTATACTAGTAAGAAAGTTGAGTCAGTATTTGGCAGATATAAATATTATGTTTTAGAATTGAATGACAGAACGCCTTTTAAAATAGGTAGTACATGTTTTTATGATCCTTCAATATTGCATTTGTTCTTAATTTTAAAAGTTAACATATTTACAATTCACTAAGACTGAAATCATGGTGGAAAGTATGTTTAATTTTTTTGTTTGGGCTTCTCAAGCAGCCCCTTATTTTTGATTTCTTCAATATTAACAGTTTTTTCTAGGTGATGATTATCAGTGAGTTTTAGATTTCTGTTTTTTTAAAAGCACGTGAAAAAAGTAACAATAACTATATGTCATAACATTTTTGTGGCCTAATATTTATATTAAAATGTGCATTAATCGCTTCTCGGCTAAGATTAAGTGTAAAATGTGCATTAATTAGTCATTGACAAATTTGTCCATGATTTGTAATTAACAAACTGCATGCTGTTAATTTTAATTTTATTAATATTTGGGTGAAGTTCACTGAAAGGGCAAGAATTAGATTCTGAGGGGTTTAGTCTCCTTGAGTTTTAGCTGCATGTTTCCAGATCTTACTCTTTTATACAGAAGTCTGCCTACCTCAAAGTCAGCTAATTGATGAAATGACTACCAAATAGAATTCAACCTTTTTTATGAGGCAATAGGTAGGCCAGCTAAAAGGGAGGAGGGCACTATTTTAGTCCAAAGATAAATGTCACCTTGAAAGAAATTTGCTGAAGATATTTGTGGGTTTCTTTGAGTTTTAAAAAGTTACTTAAAAGAAATCAGGCCGGGCGTGGTGGCTCATGCTTGGAATACCAGCACTTTGGGAGGCTGAGGCAGGTGGATCATTTGAGGTCAGGAGCTTGAGACCAGCTTAGCCAACCTGGTGAAACCCCATTTCTACTAAAAATACAAAAATTAGCCAGTCATGGTGGCGGTTGCCTGTAATCCCAGCTACTTGGGAGGCTGAGGCAGGAGAATCTCTTGAACCCAGGAGGTGGAGGTTGCAGTGAGCCTAGATTGTGCTACTACACTCCAGCCTGGAAGACAAAGCGAGACACTTTCAAAAGAAAGAAAGAAAGAAAGAAATCAGTAAAAGGCTGTACTACTTCTTTCTTGTGATGTTTGAAATGAAGAAAAATTATGACTATAGAAACTGAAAGCCTAATTATAGAATTTGTGTTAGGGAGCTCAATCATGTTAAATCCTATGTAAATCAAGATTATATTATATAGCTGCCTGTCTGTGCCTTTTCACCTTTAAGTCATTTGCTAGTAAGAGAAATGCTTAAGACAGCTAAGTGAACATATGTATTTATAAAAATGTTACTAATTACTGATATCTCTAAGTGAGGTACACAGCTTTCACATAGAGATACTGTTAACTACAGTTTTACCCTGTAATCTACTCAGGTGTAAAATTGCTTAGGTTATGAAACACGTTACTTATGATTGATCACTGCACTTAGTGATTTTCTGACCCCCTACAACATAGTAGAAGCAAAATGTTACTGTACCTTGACTTCCATTTGGAAATGTCCTCTGCTTGGTATGTAACATTCATTATAAAGACATGTTGATAGTGAAAGCATTACTTTCAAAACATGGAACTGTACATGTTGCATAATGAACAAAACATTGATAACTTTCAGGATTAAGAAATATATTTTTGTCTATTAATTTCTAGTATAGGCTTCTAAAAAAGATTTTTAAAATTGTCCTCTTGATGAGGATATTTTGAGTGACATAGATACTTCCTTCTATTTTTGATGGGATTGTAAACTTTCTGAAGAGCAATTTTTAACCTCTAGGAGGAACTTATAAATTATTCATACCTTTTTAGGAATCTAAGCTTACAAAATAAACTGAAGTGTTAGATCTATTCCCTAATATTTTTGGTACAGTGTTATGCATACTAGAGAAAAATTGAGAAAAACTCATGTTCAACATTAGTGGGCTAGTTAAGTAAATTATGGTACATTCATATGAGAGTCTCTTATTTAATCATTTAAAATGTTTGTAGATACGTTTTGGGACATAAGAAAATGTAATGTTAGACCAAAAGTTAGAATACAGAATTTTCTATGCAGTATAATCTCAAGTGATCTTAAGCTATTTTAAAAAGCTCAGAAAAAGTAATAGAAGGAAGTAAGCCAAAATGATATTACCGGTTGTGTTTTATGAGAATAGGCATTGTTTTTCCTGCCTCCTTTTGGTACTTTTAAGATTTCCTATTATGAGTGGGAAACTTCTAAAACAGTAAAAAACATTACACAATTTTGAAAATCAAAGGAAGCGTGTCTGTTAAATTTTGAACTTGTAAATCTCTACTGCCTAGTCTTCTACCCTAATATCTTGATTCTGGTTGTATAAGAATAGTAAACACCATTACGTTGAAAGAAAAGTATGAAAATAGATTGTGTATGAATTTGTACAGCTCCTGTTCATTAGTATTATTCATATTCACTGGTACCCTCAAACATCAAACTTTAAAAATTTTAAACTATTCTTGGTAAATGTTACATATTTCTCTACCATATTAAAACATTGCAATGAATAGAGGTTAATGTTTCTTGTTCAATTTATGTGTATTTTAAGGAAGCATTATTTTTTATTTATTTATTTTTAAGGAAGCATTATTAGATTGCACTGTAATACAGTGATGCTGTAAGACAAGTGCTGGCACACTTTCCCTGACAGGTCAGATGATAAATATTTTCAGCTTTTGGGGTTCTCTAGTCTCTTACAACTACTCAGTTCAGTGATGGTAGCAAAATAGCCACAAACAATAGGTAAATGGATGTGGCAGTCTTCTGATAAAACTTTATTTACAAAAAGAAGAGGCCCCTGCTATGGTCTGCCTACCCCTGCACTAAAATATATTTATTGGTAAGTTCTCTTATGCCTTGATTGGTTCTGCTTTAACCAGTACTCTTAAGGATGAGTTTGTTCTTAGGTGAATTTTTGTATCTTTTCCTCTACATGTTCCTGTTATTCATGTCTCCACTTTAGCAATTCTCCTTCACTCTCACTTTCTGTATCCAGTTCTGCTTAGCAGCTTTCAAAAAATTGTGGTAAAACATACATAACATAAAATTTACCATTTTAACAATTTTTAAGTTCCCTTAAGTACTTCCCTTAGTTTTTGTGTTAAGAACCCAGATGAATCTGCTTATTTGTAAATAAAAGTACATAAGTCCTGAGTGAATTAAGTACTTCCCTTAGTTTTTGTGTTAAGAACCCAGATGAATTTGCTTATTTGTAAATAAAAGTACATAAGTCCTGAGTGAATAAAGTTTATGATCTCACTTGAGTGTAGAGATTTAGAGGACGTCTATTTTTAGCAACTCAAAAACTGAGAATTAGGCATGGAAGTGGCTTTAAAAAACATTTAGTTCCAGCTCACTTTACATATTATATAAGCTGCCCACAGATACTAAATGACCTAAACAAGTTCAGACAGTTTTAGGGTTTGTTTTGCTTTTTCTTTTTTCATCTATTAGCAGCAAATCAATTCAATTTATAGAATTAAGTTTTTTTTAGGTTCAGGATTATAAGAGATCTTACAAACCCTTCTCCCCAGCTGCTGCTTTCCTCTTCTGTTATATACTTCCTCTAGGTTGTTACTCATCTCTACTTGAATACTTCCTTTGCATGGGAGTTCACTCCCTTAGAAGGCAGCCCATTCCATTTTCATAGCTGTTTCATTTTTCTTTATGTGTGACTGAAATCTTCCATTACCTTCTACCTATATATTTTAGTTATTCTGAACAAGTCATCTATACTGGTATCAAAGTGATTCCGGTGACAGAATTCATATAATATCTGTATTATTCCATCTAGACTTATGTATTAAAGGATACTTGGCTGAAGAAATGGATTATTGGAAAAACTAACAGAGTTGGACATTATAGACTTGATCTCCCCAGATCCTAGTCTTCCCACCTGAGACAGCCAGACTGCCTTTTGGATTAAACTTCTGAAGTTGTGCAAACTCATGGACAAATTGCCATCAGCTGACAGGGACAGCCTGACCATTTCCTCATATAAAGCTGGCTTTTGTGCTTTTTACTTTGGTCTGCTTTTAAATGAATTTCTTCTATAAAGTCCAATCAAAATAACAGCTCTAATTTGATATAATCTCATCTTTGCTTTGACAAAATGCAGTTTTGTCAAGGCAGAACAATTTAGTTTTCTTATTTGCATTTTGGTTAGAAATTTTTCAATTGGTAAGGAGCTTCGTCTTTTATTATCCTTCAAGAATTACAGATATTCATCCTAAAATAGAGTGCTAACCACTGAGAGCATGAGGTGGCAGAGCAGGAAGAGTCGGGAGCGAGGAACAAAGGACTGATTCTGGTCCAGCCACTTAAGATTTATGTGACATTGGGCATGCTGTTTGACTTTGATACTCTTAAAACAAAAAATTTTTTTTAAATTTAAAAGTAAAATTTTTTTTTTAGAATTAGAATCTTTCTGTGTCACCCAGGCTGGAGTGCATTGGTACCATTATAGTTCACTGTAGCCTTGAACTCCTGGGCCCGAGCAGTCCTCTTGTCTCAGTCTCTCAAGTAGCTGGGACTATAGGTGCATGCTACCACACTCTTCTAAGACTCTCTTTATCTGTACATTGGGGACAATCAACTCCCTTAATTTACCTCATAGGGTTTTAATATGATAGAAAGTGAGAGTCCTTTTTTTTTTTTTTAGCAGTAAAGCCTTAAAAGATGCAAGTTTTTATTTTTAAATTCCACCAATGATTAGCCTTGGGACAAAATCACTTGGATGATAAGTAGAATTTGTCACTTTGTTAGACTTACATTCATTCTGATGAGCTATTTTGTTATACAGTCAGCCACCATCAATTCAACTTTCAATTTAACAGGTTTATTAATCTGCTAACTTGCTGGTATTGATAGACAGTTGTTACCAATCAGCTCACTATAAATTCAAAATGATACACTGATTTTAAAACAACCGTGAATATCATCTTAAGGATCATTATTCTTAAATGAAGGCATAAGTAAAGACTAGCAAATCCTTTTGTATTGTTATTAGGCTTCATTTTTTTTTTCTAATCCCACTTGAAAAAAAAATGATAGTTTTTCATTATCTCATAGGCGTATAATACTATACTATGTGTTTTAAGAGTTAGGCAGGGTTGTGAAAAAAAATTTAAAAATACTTGATCCCAGCCTTGAAGCTTTATAGTTTGGGGAGGTTGGGTGGTATGAAATGCTGTTTAACAAAATAAGACAGTACAGTTAGTTTCCATTATTTTCCTCCATTCACTTAATGGATTCTTGAATTTTCTTCCTTTCATTTGATAGTTTTTTATTTATAAGATTTTTGAACTGATGAAGGTGAGTTTGCATTGTTGGTCCTAATTACACATTAGAAACCATCTTGATTTCCCCTACCCCTTAAGGCAAAATTAAATACTTCATCTGTACTTGCTAATATAATAATTCTTGAAAAACATTTCTACCACAGTATTTGCCACATGGCTTTAGTCTTATTTCTCCTAGACTACAACCTTACTTTAGGGATCTTTATCTCTATTGCTTGGCATGTAATAATCTGTACAAGAAAAGGACAAAACTTAGTGATGCTAGAGAATGCTGAAGAGTATAGAGAATCTGGTGGGCAAAGTCCTATGAAACAATTGAAATTGATAAGCTTAAAGGTTTAGGGAGAGGAAGGTTATAAACAGAAGGCAAGATAGGTAAAAAAAAATAATAAAGGTGAGATAGAAGTACTTATTTACAGGTCATTGAATCTAGTCAATTACATTGGGGAATTTTAAGGAATAAGTTAGGAATAAATAGTCTAAAACTAATTTATAGAGAAATGCATACCAGACTGAGGAGTATGAATTCCCCCTTTGGTATGGGTAAACTAATTTGGTCAGTGGGGTAAGCAAAGACAGTTCCTCTTTTCATGTTGTGGAAGTTGGCCCTGCATTTAAACTCAATGTATTTTTTGGAGGGTAGTTTCCTCATTTAGCAGTTGATTTGTATATATCTCTCTCAACACTGGAAAGTATCTATATAATAGCTTATAGGTAGAATCAGCCACCTTAATTCACACATCCTGTGCTCTAACTGTTCTTTGTAAACACTAAGTGAATGCTTACTTTCATCCCTTTGGTCTGTTTGTCAGAAATCCTTTTCTGTTGCCATGCTTCCAGCTCCTATCCATCTTTCAGGTTTAGCTCAAATTCCACCTCATCTAAAAAAAACTTGACCAAATTCCACCTCATCTAAAAAAAACTTGACCTTATCAGACCACAGTGAAGTAGTTTTCCAACGTCTGGATGTCATAGATCTATTCTCGTAATTCCTCATTTTATATACATGTCTTCTGTGTCTTGTAGACTGTAAATGATGTCTAACCTGATTTGAATATGGCATAGTTAAGTACATGGATTTTTCTTCTTTTTCAATACAAAATTATTTTTAAGACCCGTTATTTTGTGAGGCTAAAGTAGGGGAAGGAATGGGTAGAAGAAGGAACAATATGATAGTAAAATGATCTTAAAGGCAGAATTTAGAAAGGAAGTGAGAGAGAGTATAAGTTGGAGAAATAAAAAGGTGAGAAATAAGGAATTTCTTATTCAGATTATCTTCTGTTATATCCTATTTGAATTGCTGAATATCATAGCCATTTTATGTTTTTCTCTCCAGGGACTCTGGAGGACTCACTTGGGTTATTAAAATTGTTGATGATAAGATTTGAAAGCCTACTATAATCCTATCTGTCATTAAAACTTAAGTACTTTTCTCAAGGATTTCCTAGTTACTATATAGTTACTGAAAGCTATAGTTTTTAGCTTTTGAATTTTAATCGAAGTACATTATTGTGAAGAATTACCAGAAAGAATTAATTTAGGGAGAGAAAAAGGGGATTAAGTCATGAAGATCTTTAGAGTAGTTTCTGCCTTGTAGAAAGTTTGAGGAGAATATTTGAGTATGTTTGTTCACCAGACTGTTGAAGCTAATTCATTCTCAGATCAAAGTCTGAGCTTTCAAATGCTGAGATAGGTAGTAATTTGTTTTTATCAGTTTTGACAGCTTATTTTGCGAGTTTATTCATTAGGGCTGGCTTAAATTCTTTCTCCTGTAGATAAAAATTAGTTTCTTGTTTAAAAGCAAGTAAACATTTACTTTTTTTGCTAGCTATGGCAATAACGTGGCCATTTTAATTTTTTTGCTCTATGTGCCATAAGCTAAAAAAGTGTATATTTTACATTATTTACATAGCTTTTAGGCAAAGCAAATACCATTTACTGGTGTGATAAATACATAGAAAGCTTATTCTGCAGTTTTTTAAAGTGACAAACTACCATTATCTGGACCAACCATTTGCTGTAAATAATTGGTATGTTATTATCCACTGATTTTTTGACAGCTGATTCAGTTTTTCTTTAAATATTAGGTGGTGAGTATTGTTAAACTGTGTTTAATGGTATTAGATCAGGATAAGACCTAGAAAACTTGTTTGTACCTTATAAAGGTAATAAGCTAGCAAGTTAGAGAGCCAGTATAATATAGTAGTAGTTTGGATTTAGAAAAACAGAGATCTAAATTTATCTTTGCCACTGTGCAACCTTGGAAAGCTTCTTAACTGCTGAGCCTCTGTTTCCTAATCTGTGAAAGGGGATAGAAGTACTCATTTTTTTCAACAAATAAAAAATTTGTTGATCTTCTACTATGTACCAGAAATCATAATATATTTTGGATAACAATAGTACCTCCGTCATAAGATCCTTGGAGGATTAAGTTAGAATGCATGTAAAACACTTAGCACAGTGTGTAGAACATAAGTAAGTGATCAATATATTTTAGCTATTGTTACTAAAACATCTCAAATGCAATTTTTTTTTTTTTTGGGAGACAGAGTCTTGCTCTGTCACCTAGGCTGGAGTTCAGTAGTGCGATCTCGGCTCACTGCAGCCTCCGCCTCCAGTGTTCAAGCCGTTCTCCTACCTCAGCCTCCTGAGTAGCTGGGATTCAGGCACCCGCCACAACACCTGTCTAATTTTTGTATTTTTAGTAGAGACAGGGTTTCACTATGTTGGCCAGGCTGGTCTCGTGCTCCTGACCTCAAGTGATCTGCTTGCCTCAGCCTCCCAAAGTGCTGGAATTACAGGTGTGAGCCACCATGCCAGCTCCAAATGCATTTTTAAAAGTTATGTTAGAGTAAAAATAGTTGCAGGGAATAATTATATATCCAGGATATGTCATTAAATATTTTAATGATAAAGCTATTGTGTTAGTTTTTAAAAAAATTGCGTGACATTCATTGTTTAAAAGTTTGGTTAATTGGTTAATCGCCGAGCACAGTGGCTCACACCTGTAATCCCAGCACTTTGGGAGGCCGAGGTTGGCAAATCACTAGGTCAGAAGATAGAGACCATCCTGGCTAACATGGTGAAACCCTGTTTCTACTAAAAATATAAAAATTAGCTGGGTGTGGAGGCACGTGCCTGTAGTCCCAGCTACTTGGGAGGCTGAGGCAGGAGAATCGCTTGAACCCAGGAAGCAGAGGTTGCAGTGAGCTGAGATTGCGCCACTGTACTCCAGCCTGGGTGATGGAGCTATGATTTGTAGAGTTAGATGTATACAGTCTTGCCTTGTCCCTCTGTGTGTGTTAAGAAATTGGTTCCAGGACACCCACAGCTCAAGTCTTTTATGTAAAATGGCTTAGCATTTGTCTATAACCTACTTACATCCTCTCATATGTTTTAAATCATCTCTAGATTACTTACAATACCTAATATAATGTAAATGCTATGTAAATAGTTCTTATACTGTCCTTTTATTGTATGTTTTTTATTTTTTTTCTGAAATTTTTTATCTGTTTATTTGAATCTGTGGTTGCAAAGGACTGACTACGTTAGGTAAAACCTAGATCACTTTAGAAATGATAACTACAACTACTGTCAGTTGTACTCTCTGGCAGGCATATTCTAAAGATATTGAATGTATTGAGTCAACTGATCCTCACAACAACCCTATGAGGGAGACACTATTAGCCCCTTTCTCAAATGAGGAAACTGGATCACAGAAAGGTTAATTAATTTACCCAAGGTTACACAACTATAGTATTACAGCCAGGATTCAAGAACTTGTGCACTTGCTCTTAACTACTGTCCAGTAGTTAACTGCTGTCTCTCCCAGATTTCAAAATCAGGTTAACTATTTGAATAAAAGGTAAATATAGTCATCATATTTAGAAAACTCCCAAAACAACTGAACAGAATATTGAGTCTTAGCGCTTTTTTTAAAAATTTGAGACGGAGTCTTGCTCTGTCATCCAGGCTGGAGTGCAGTGGCACATTCTCGGCTCACTACAGACTCTGACTCCCTGGTTCAAGTGATTCTCCTGCCTCAGCCTACCCAGTAGCTGGGATTACAGGCATGTGCCACCACGCCCAGCTAATTTTTTTATATTTTTAGTAGAGACGGAGTTTCACCATGTTGGCTGATATGGTCTCGATCTCCTGACCTCGTGATCCTCCCGCCTCGGCCTCACAAAGTGCCGGGATTACAGGTGTGAGCCACTGCACCTGGTCAGAATATTGAGTCTTATTGGAACATGTGCTGAGCTCTATAATTTGTATTGGGTGATTGTACTGTACTATATAGGAAGGCATCACCATAACAGATAGCTAGGCATTAGCACAGCTAGAGTTGATGAGGGATTCAAAACCTGGGATTAAAAAATATCTATGTGTTAGTGATTTTTTTTAACTTGTTTTTCAGTGTGGTTTGTAGTGTTACTGATTTGATTTTGGCAAATCAGCATTTATTATGACTGTAGTCTTGAGTATATAAGCTCAGCTGTAGCCTGGTGCAGTGGTTATTTAATAATGGATTTAGCTAAAATCCATTATAATGTTCATACAAGGATTAATTTTGTATTCTTTCTACCTCTTTAGTAAAATAAAACAAGGTCTGTTACCTAGCTTGGAAGATTTGCTGTTCTATACAATTGCGGAAGGACAAGAGAAAATACCTGTTCATAAATTTATTACAGTAAGTTTTTATATTTTTATATCTTAAATTAAAAAAATAGTAATACTTAATAAATATATACAGTATTATTGAAATACAGTCTTAAAGGTCATCTGACATGTAGATTCTGACTGACACTATTTCTCTTATTATGTTTTCAAATTTTTATCATGCTTATTTCAAGGTAATCAATGAAAGAAAAAGAAAGAAACAGTGAGAAACTTGTCCAGAAAGTGGGTAATAGTGACACTAAGATGCCATATTCATGTTCAGGTGTTGGGTAGAAGTTTTTATATACAGGAATAAAATCTTGTAGTTGGAATAAGCATATACATTATTTGCACCATATATTTACAAACTCTTATTTTTTTAAAAACAGGCACTCAAATCTACAGGATTGCGAACGTCTGATCCCAGGTTGAAAGAGTGTATGGATATGTTAAGATTAACTCTTCAAACAACATCAGATGGTGTCATGCTAGACAAAGATCTTTTTAAAAAGTAAAAGTTTCTGCCAAACCTTTAATGGTGATTTGCTATGCTATACGGTGATTCTGTTTTAAAAAAATAATCGTATCTTTGAAGGCCACTGCTTCCTGTGTAATGGAAAAATGAGATTTATAAACATCATTTGTTTGAAGAACTTGGTACACATTAGGTTCTATAATACACCAGGCTAAGAGTATACTTTCTTTAAATCTGTTCTAAATAAATTTAGACACTAGTGTTTCCAGTTTACAGTCTCTGGAGATTGCATTCAGTTTGAGTAGAGTACATCTTTCGTCCTGTCATTGCTTATATTGATCCCCAATTCATCTGCATGACTTGCAGGCTTTGTCAGCATGGTCTCTAGTTCTTTTCCACAAGGTGATTTAGGTGACATCATAAAATTGAGAGGGCTTCAGACAAACCTGTGTTCCTCACATTACATATCTGCATTGTCTGCTCCTCTCCTCTCTTCAGACATATTAATACATAGGCCTTTGGCTATTTTCATTTTCCTCAAAACAGTAAAGAACTAAAGGCAACTCTGGAGATTAAAGCCTTGATTTGGTTGAATGAGAATTTTTACTTTGATGTTCCTATATTTGCATATATTTATTATTTATCTTTATTAATGTGTTTCTATTAGTTTGATTACTTAAAGATGTAATGGACATGTGTGTAATGGATCCCAAAGAATCAAATAGTATTTTAAACTACTACTATTTAAGTGGAAACTAGTATAAAACTGTAAATACTACTATAAGACATTGGCTTTTTCCAGACGTGGATCCATAAAATTTCTGCCATCTACTTTGAAAGTTTGTTATGTGTGGATGTATTTACTTTTATTTTATTTTATTTTGGGGGTTGTGATTTGTTCTAGATATCGTCCGGGCTATTAAGTCATCTGAAGGTATAAGTATTTAACTGAGGTTCTCTGAAGTTTCCTGGCATGCTGTGAAGCACTGCTGACAGCTTGGGATTCGTACCTTTTCACCAGGAGATTATTAGTTCTGTTAACTTAGCTGACCTTGAAGTGTAGACTTTAGGTCCATGTTGCAATTGGTGTTAGGAATTTTGACTCTCCAGAACCTGTTTTTTTTAGGAGACAGAAAAACATCATTTCTAAATTTATTTGTGTCTTTGCCATAAGGATTATTTTTCATGTTCATGAACTATCTGCAAAATATTCTAATTGAAGTGCTCTCTGCGGGCATTTTATTGTATCTGTGAATGAAGTTAGAGTAATGGTAGGTAGATCTGTTGATAATCAGTAGGGGAACTGTTTTGGAATTTTAAGTGGAAGCATTATTTTATACACCTTTAATACTTGAAAAAATATTTGTGCTTTATAAACATGTTGCTATGTTTAAATATGAAATTTAAAACAATTTAAATCCTCTGATTATTAAGGCAGGGAACCATAAGTGTTACATTTTCTACCTACAGTTATATTAAGAGATAGTAATTACCACTGTTTTAAACACTAATCCAATTTTTAAAAAATCTATGCTTGTAATACAGGCAGTTTCAAACTTGACAAATGTTTTATGGTCTATATGAGCAACCAGTAGAAAAGTACAAGTCTATAGGCATAATTATTTCTCTTTTTAGCTTTAGAATGAGGTGGTTCAAAACCTCCAACTATTAACCTTTTAATAGTTTTCAATCACCTGGAAAGGTAATTGCTTCACAGATGTTCTTTTCTCTGTTTTCATAAGTTATCTAATTAGTGTTGCCAGAAATAAACTTCTCCCTTCCATGAGGCTGGGGAGGAGATGGTATAACATGGGATTCATTTTTCTCTAGAGAAATAATTTATAAAGGTGGGTAGGTTTGGTTGAAGCAATGTGTTAGTATTTTACCTAAAATACATTGTAGATTAATATTTCTAGACTTTAATGGTAATCTGAGAAACAACTATTATGTGTGACTTTTTTTTTAAACTTGGGAAAATATGTTCTAAGCATACTCTTTGGAGTATAACCTATTTGAAAGTTGGAGACTGCCTGTACCCAGCTTGATAGTCAATTGTTTTTAATGCTAGTAATTCTTAAAATGAATAGAAGTAAAAGTATTTGTGTTGAAAACTAATCCTTTATTTATTCATGCATTTTTAACCTTGTAGGTATTAGAACTGTTTCTTTGTATGACCATATTTTTTATGACCTTTTTGTTTTGGAAGAAAGTGGATGGTAGCCTTTCATTTGTATGTTTGATTTTCTTAAAATTTTCATATTCATTATGTTATTTTACTAATGAAAAATTATTTGTGAGAAATGTTTTGTAAACCATTATGCATTCTTTTTTTGTTTGTTTGTTTTTGAGATGGAGTCTCGCCCTTTCACCCATGCTGGAATGCAATGGTATGATCTTGGCTCACTGCAACCTCCACCTCCTGGGTTCAAATGATTCTCCTGCCTCAGCCTCCTGAGTAGCTGGGATTACAGGTGGCCACCACCACCTCCAACTAATTTTTGTATTTTTAGTAGAGATGGGGTTTCACCATGTTGGCCAGGCTGGTCTTGAACTCCTGACCTCGTGATCTGCCCACCTTGGCCTCCCAAAGTACTGGGATAACTGGTGTGAGCTACTGTGCCCAGCCACGCATTGTTTTTTAGTTATAAACACTTAAGGAAAGAAAATGATTATTTCAGCTTACAGATAAGAAAACTGAACAAAGGACAGAGAAAGATATAACTTACTGAAAAGCGTAAACACCTCCTTTTCAGAGTTCATTTTTTATATGACTTCTCATTTCCTGTTAGACTCATGGCATCTATATTAAAATAACTCTGATACTTGCAAGTTGTTTTAGAAGCTATGTTAAACATTAAAAATATTAAAACAATGGTAATATTTTGAGATTAACGTTGAAACTATCAAAATGATTAAAGTTTACTGAGTAAATATTTCTTAGCTCTAGGATGTCAATACTGTATAAGTTATGGAAATTGGGGCTATACTTTTTTAATGTTGTAATAGGAGGATCCTTATGAGTGAAACAGTAGTCATTTCTATTAGAATTTTATTTTTAAACTATATGTTAATTTTATATTGAACAAGGGAGTATATATTATTCTGAATTTTTGTTAATAGTTAAAATGTGAAATTTGGTTTTTAACTTTAATTTGGTTTTATCGAGAACAACTTGAATAAAAATATTGAGATTTAAAAATTTCTCATTTACCACAGACTAAACAAGAAATACTGAGAGTATCTACTTTTTTATATCTTCATTTATGATTAGTGCAAGTTACTAAGCCTCTTAGAGTCTCATTTTCTTACCTGTAAAGTGGGGAAATCTTTATAGAGTTGATGTTTTGAGGATTAAACAAGATAGCTATTACCTGAAACTTAGTAGTGACTTAAAAAAAAAATGCCAATGTGAGTTTTTTTCTCTTCTACAAAGAAGCTGCTAATATAGTATCACATCACTTACTGGTGAGGAATCCAGATACTTCATCAGTAAATTCCTATAGTAATGGTTTGACTTTTTTTTTTTTTGAGAGGGAGTCTCACACTGTCATCCAGTCTGGAGTACAGTGGTGCTATCTTGGCTCACTGCAACCTCTGCCTCCCAGGTTCAAGCAATTCTCCTGCCTCAGCCTCCCAAGTAGCAGAGACAAGGTTTCACCATGTTGGCCAGGCTGGTCTTGAACTCCTGACCTCAGGTGATCTATCCTCCTCGGCCTCCCAAAACGCTGAGAGTATAGGCATGAGCCACCACACCCAGCCTGGTTTGACTTTAATACTTCAGTTATCAGCATTTGATTTTTTTGTCTGTTGAAGGTTTACTCTTGAGATTTGTTATAGTTGATATTATGGCTTAATACCTGTGTTTAGCAAGTCTTCCTTTATTAGTTAAATATTCTATTACTGAGTTATAGAGGCTTAAGAAGCTCAGAATATATGACTGGTTGTAATCGATTTGCAAAACTTTTTAAAGGCTACATTAATATACTGATTTTCTGGCTTAAATTCCTTTTAGTAAAAAGCAGAATACCGGTTCAATTTATTAGAGAAGGTCATGCCCTCTCATCCACTTGGTTTACTATGTTTTTAAAGTACTTTTTCACAGTGAAACCTTTTTATTCTGCATTGTATTTACATATTTTATATTAAATGGAATATTGTAATATAACATTTTTGGTGACTAAAATTATTTATTACACTACTTTAAATGAAATTTTATTTCAAATTATACATTATTACAAGCATTTTAGCACACATTTCATTTAAGAGGTAAATTAATCTGACTAAACAAAGTTGATATAATTTAGGAAAAACATGTTAAAATGCAAAATGTGTAATTTTAAAACAAAATGCTAGTAATAGCTATATAAGAACTAAGAGATATATTTCTGAGATTACTTGATAAATAAGCAAGATCTCAACCATGGCAGGCAGTTTGAATTTTTATTGTCATCATACTGAATGTTTACCAACTCCGAGTAAGAAACTTGTTTCAGATGGTCTTAATACTTAAACCTGGTGGAATGCATTCCCATTTTAATTTTTGACACAATTTTAGGCACATCCAGATTATTTCTCTTACATGTTCAACAGCTTATAAGCAACTATTTGAAAGATTGCTAGAAGGAAAGAAAATAATATAGAAAGTATAATTTGTGGAATTTAGTTGTATAAAATGATAAATATGTCTATTATTTAAATAGTGTCTGAATTATTACTATTATTACCAAGTTCTAATATTTGAAAGATACCCAGTTAATTAATTATTTTTCTTACATTCCACAGATGTGTTCAGAGCAACATTGTTTTGTTGACACAAGCCTTTAGAAGAAAGTTTGTCATTCCTGACTTTATGTCTTTTACCTCACACATTGATGAGTTATATGAAAGTGCTAAAAAGCAGTCTGGAGGAAAGGTAATGCTTTTGATGTACATATTTTCATATCCCAATCACTTAATAGATTCAGCTCACTTTGAGATCTAGAGAGTAAATTGTGTAGTTGCGTTTTGGTAAAGAAAATACTTTAGCTTTGTTTAAGAAATTTAAGTTAAGTGAAGCCCCTGGATTTAGTGTTTTTAAAATATTTTAAATATTTAAGTTTGTTATTCTGGCTAAAGAGAAATCTAAAGATAAGAATATTTTCATTTTCAGATGATGGTGTATTTAAAATTTTTAATTTAAAAAACCTTATTCAGAATTTCTGCAGATCTGATATACTTCAATATTAATGAAATGTTTCTAGTTTTTAAAATTCTATAATAATGCTAGGGACTATTTGATTTTCATACAGAAAGTTTCATTTTCTTTTGTTTTAACTTTGGGTAGCTTTAGTATAATACAATTGGCCTTTGAACAAAGCAGGGGTTATGGCCCACACAAAAATCTGAGTATAACTTTTGACTGCCTTAAAACTTAGCTACTTATAACTACTGTTATAAGCCTTACCAATAACAGAAAGTCTATTAACACATATTTTGTATATTTATTATATACTGTATTCTTATAATAAAGTAAGAGGATAGAAAATGGTATTGAGAAGATCATAAGGAAAATATATTTACTATGAAGTGGAAGTGGATCACCATGAAAGCTTTCATTGTCATCAGCTTCATGTTTAAACTGAAGAAGAAGAGGAGGGATTGGTCTTGTGTCTTGGGGGTGGCAGAGGAAGAAAAAATCTGTATATAAGTGTACTCTTTGAGGCTTAAATCCATGTTGTTCAAGATTCAACTGTCTAACAACTTCAGTGTAAATACTTATTACTTATTTTTAGATGCTTGATTCCTAATTTCTTAGTGAAATCCTATAGCACCCATGACCCTGATTAAATAAATTTTTTACTTTTGGCCGGGCGCGGTGGCTCAAGCCTGTAATCCCAGCACTTTGGGAGGCCGAGGCGGGTGGATCACGAGGTCAAGAGATCGAGACCATCCTGGTCAACATGGTGAAACCCCGTCTTTACTAATACAAAAAATTAGCTGGGCATGGTGGCGCGTGCCTATAATCCTAGCTACTCAGGAGGCTGAGGCAGGAGAATTACCTGAACCCAGGAGGCGGAGGTTGCGGTGAGCCGAGATCGCGCCATTGCACTCCAGCCTGGGTAACAAGAGCGAAACTCCGTCTCAAAAAAAAAAAAAAAAAAAAAAAAAAATTTTTTACTTTTTTCCTGCTTAAAAAAATCAAGTCCAAGTTCCTCTGCTAGACTCTTCTACTAAACATAGGAAAGAAAGAATGCACTGGAAAACAAGGAATTAATAGAGACTGAAAGAAGTCACTTCAGATCTCACCCGTAATTCTCAAGTCTGTTTTGTCTTTAGTTTTCATGAACATTGTTATAGAAGATAGACTACAAAACCACTGAGTGTTGTAAAATAACCGTCATTAGGAGAAGGCAAAATGAGATAAGAAATTTATTGGAAGAAAATATATTATTTGCCGATATTGTATTTATTCATTTCTTTCCAATCTTTTGGATAGGTTGCAGATTATATTCCTCAACTGGCCAAATTCAGTCCTGATTTGTGGGGTGTGTCTGTTTGTACAGTAGATGGACAGAGGTAAGTTTATTTCAAATTCATGAACACCAACTCTAAGCCTTAAATTTTGTATAATGGTTAGAATGACATGGAGAAGATCATCTTTTATAATGGAAATTAGTCCTAACAGGACATAATTTCAAAAGGTAAATAAATTTAGATTTTAATGTGATTTTTAAAAACTCAACTGAAAGTTACATTATATTAAGTTTTATGAGACATCTATTTTATTCACTGTTGTAGTCTTGTTTTTTGAGTATTATTCAAATACCTGCAGTTACCAATTTGTTTAGGAAAAGCAGACTTGTCAAAACATGACACTATTCTCTAATGAACTGACCACTAATAAAATTAGTCCCATTTCTCAATTTAACATTGGCAACCCATCTATCGTCTTTGTTCCTCGTGTTCCTGTTATAATTAGCATGAGAATTAAGATAGTGCAACATAACATATCCCATTATTCATCAGTTCATTTGCAAAGTGAAAAGTCAGTTGCAAAACATGTAGGATTTCATGAAGTCCATGAAAGCAGTATTTGGGAATTGCTTACATTGCAGGCACAGCTGCTGACAGATGAGGAACTTGCAGAATTATAAAAAGGATAGTGATGTGAGGGCACTTTAAAGAGAATGATTTGATTTAAAAATCAAAGAATTAAGAGGCCCTTGGAAAATGGTAAAGTTCTAGAATATTTTTTCAAGAATGATTCTTTTCATTGTGCTGGGAATTAGGCATAAAGATTATTATCATCTTGTAACTGGTTTATCAGAAAATTGTGCTTTTTTCACTCATTTCAAGACTTAGCTCAGAGATGTATTCTTTTGGTTTTTTTTTTTTATTAAAGTATTTCTTTTTTATTAAAATATAACATATAAGATGTACAGCAGTAAGTGAATACAGCTTGAAAAGTTTATATGACAGTTGTAATTTTACCTAAATTTTGTTAAAACTACTAAATGTAATTTAACTTAGTAGTTTTAGGTTTTACTTTTCAAGATAATGTTGCAATTAAAAACTTTTTTTTCGGCCGGGCGCAGTGGCTCAAGCCTGTAATCCCAGCACTTTGGGAGGCTGAGGCAGGTGGATCACGAGGTCAACAGATCGAGACCATCCTGGCCAACACGGTGAAACCCCGTCTCTACTAAAAATACAAAAAATTAGCTGGGCATAGTGGCGCGTGCCTGTAATCCCAGCTACTCAGGAGGCTGAGACAGGAGAATTGCCTGAACCCAGGAGGCGGAGGTTGCGGTGAGCCGAGATCGCGCCATTGCACTCCAGCCTGGGTAACAAGAGCGAAACTCCGTCTCAAAAAAAAAAAAAAAACGAAACTTTTTTTTTTCTTTTATGAAAAGTCGATCTTTTATGTTACCCAGGCTGGTTTTGAACTCCTGGCCTCAAGCAATCTTCCTGCCTTGGCCTCCCAAAGTGCTGGGATTATAGGCATGAGCCACTGCCCCCAGCCAAAAATTTGTGACTCTTAAGGACCTTCATTTTAGGTGATTTTAATTTTTTAATTTTTTTTTTTTTTTGAGATAGAATTTCGCTTTGTTGCCCAGGCTAGAGTGCAGTGGCGTGATCTCGGCTAACTGCAACCTCTGCTTTGTGGGTTAAAAGCTATTCTCCTGCCTCAACCTCCCCAGTAGCTGGGACTGCAGGTGTGTGCCACCACACCCAGCTAATTTTTGTATTCTTAGTAGAGACGGGGTATCACCATGTTGGCCAGGATGGTCTTGATCTCTTGACCTTGTGATTTGCCTGCCTCAACCTCCTAAAGTGCTGGGATTACAGGTGTGAGCTACTGTGCTTGGTGATTTTAATTTTTTTACTAAAAAAATCTCAAGTACTTACAATAAAAAATATATGGGTTATCCTGTTCATTTTGAAGATAAGGAATCTGAGGCCAATAGTTGACCTGATACTGGCAAAGGTGAAATGAATACCTAGATCTCTTCTAGTCCATTTTTTTCTTTCATTATTATATGCCTTTTTTCTCATTTGGGCCTGTAAAATGTACTGAACAGTCACCATATGTTGCATTAAATGTTGTGTGCTATGAAGGGACACAATGAAATGAAAAGACGTGGTGACTTTATCCCATGAAGCAAATCCCAGTAGGGAATGGTATTCCTGTTTTTGCATTTTAGGAAATGGTTTATCAAGTAATGGAAGTCTTCGAATTTGAAGGAAATTATTATCATTGTAATACTTGGGTATGATTTTTCTCTTCTTAAATATTCTCTATGTCTCTTAGTTTTCTTATCTAGAGAATTCAGAAAGTTGACTTTAGAACTAAAGCATATGTATTTTTAAATCCAAAGGTAATAAGACAAGCTTTTAATCATTTTTTAGAATGATTGTCAAGTTTGAAGTTTTTTTCGAAGTTATAATCTTATATAGTATAACTATATAGTGTAAGGTTATAGTTATACATCATGAATGAAGTTTTAGGAAAAATATGCTTTTGGTATTTATACGTATGTATTTATATTCTATAATACACTCAGAAGTGAGTTGGGTAAGCATTCTTGTTTGACCTTTGATGTCTCTGTCACCCTCTGCTTGGGGTGGTTAATAGTGCCCAGTTTCACTATGAATGACTTTCACTATGACTGAATACCTGTGATGTGTTGGGACATTGTTCAGGGAACTTGGGATATTCCAGTAAGTATATCAAAGATCTTTGCCTTTGTGAAGCTTACATTATAATTTGGTTGGCCAGAACTTTTTCATTCCCAAATCTTTTCTCTACTTCATGTACTTCTCAGTTTGGTGGTAATATAAAGCTTTCTTTTTGTTCTTTAATTTATCTCCATGGTAATAATGATTGCCTACTGGATCTTAGTGCCAGCTCTGTCAGGTTTATAAAACTGGATGTTTTTTCTTTTAATAGGGCCAGGATTGTGAGTGGATGTGGTTCATAAGATGAAGCATTTATAAACAGGGTCTCAGAGAATAGTATTGAATCTAAACTGAGCTTTGTTTAACTCCTTAACCGTGGTTTAGTTACAGGTTACAGCTATGAGTAAAAAAAGGTGAATAATTTCTGAAAGGGCTAGTTTATTTTACGTGATTGAATACAGGTGGGAGTAAGGAGGAGCATGCTCTTACATTCTTGCCCACAGAGCAAACTTTGCACATTACATATTTATTATCTACTTTAAAACCACAGTTCTGTTACGTGAATACTTTTATGCTTTTGCTTTTTTTTCCCCCCACAGTATTCCTCTTAAAATAAACATATGGTCAATTCTGTATCCATGGAGTCTGCACCTGTGGATTCAAGCAATCACAGATCGAAAATATTTGAGCAAAAAAAGATAGATTAGTTGTGTCTGTAGTGAACATGTACAGACATATTTTTTCTTGTCATTATTCCCTAAATAACACAGTACAACTATTTATATGGCATTTACATTGCATTTGGTATTACACGTAATATGGAGATGATTTAAAACACATGGGAAGATGTGTGTAGGTTATATGCAAATGCTATACCATTTTATATAAGGGACTTGAGCATCTGTGGAGTTTGGTATCACAGGGACTCCTGGAGCTAACCTCTCACGGATGTCAAAGAATGACTGTACTTATATTTGTTCTTTAATTTTGACATAAACTTGTGGTTGAATTATGGGAAATTTTTGTAAATTGGAATTAACATGTAAAAAGTATAATTCCAACTATGCAATTACACTTTTTTCCCAGTTGATGTTATTTTTTAAAATCTCCTTTTAAATAGGCATTCTATTGGAGATACCAAAGTTCCCTTCTGTCTGCAGTCCTGTGTGAAACCTTTGAAATATGCCATTTCTGTTAATGATCTTGGAACTGAGTATGTGCATCGATATGTTGGAAAAGAGCCTAGTGGACTAAGATTCAACAAACTATTTTTGAATGAAGATGGTAAGAAGTACATAAACATTGGTTGAAAAATGTCACATTTTCCTATGTAAATCTAAATCATTTTAAGGATTTTTTGATTAAAATTAAAAATGTTTATTTGTCATATGATTTCTATGCAATCCATAGAGAGAATTTCATCACCTACTTTTAGAAATAGTTATTTTGGGCATCTCATACCACTGGGAAGTGGGCTAGGGAGAACGTGAACTTCCCTGGGATTACAGGCATGTGCCACCACACCTGGCTAATTTAGTATTTTTAGTAGAGACGGGGTTTTTCCATGTTGGTCTGGCTTGTCTCGAACTTCCAACCTCAGGTGATCCACCCGCCTCGAACTCCCATAGTGCTGGGATTACAAGCGTGAACCACTGTGCCTGGCCCCTGAGGATTTTTATTTTTTAAGTGAGTGTTTTTACTTTTTCTCATTATAACATTAAAAAATTTGAAAGAAACGTATTGTGTTTAATGCTTAGATAACAAGTCATTACAGGAATTCAAAAGAAAAGGGAAGGACGAAAGTAGTTAATTTGATCTGATAGAGGTTTTAAGTCTAAACATCATTTAGCTGAGTGCAAACTAGGCTAAACTATTCCTGTGGTTTGGTTTCTGTTTTTTGATCTTTTAAGCATCTGCTGTGTTTCTGATTGATGAGTTAAGATACAGAATTGAAGAGTGAAAGTGAAGGTTGTAGTAAGGGCTGTGAGAGATATACTTTTATACCTTTTTTTCTTTCTGCTGTATAAAAAAATGAAATGTGCCTTATACTCATTATTGTTTTATTAGTTTGTAAGATAAAGTCATAAGACTGGTATTTTCTTATGCTTCTCATTCTATTTATTTTGAAAGCAATTATATTTTATTTTCTATTTTACCATAACCTTTTTATTCTGATGTTACATTTGATTTTATAGATATTACCATAAATTAACAACTTCAATAAGGACATCATGTGTAGAAGCACTCTATTTACTAAGCTCATTGACATCTAGATTTAATATTGAAAGAATTAATACTGTTATTCTAAAAATAAATATTTTAAAAGAAAAATTTAATACTTTTCCATGAAAAGCAAAGGAGAATAGATGTGTCTAGTAAATTGATTGATTTCGAGGGAGATATTTAAGGAAAAGAAAACAAATATAGTAATTTATAAAAGATTTCAGAAACAAAAAAATAAAATGGACTTGGAGCAAATGAACTTAACAGTGTAAGTAATGAATTTTTGTCATGTACATTTATGGTTTTAGAAATCATGAATTATTGATACTGTATTCTACATAAGAAAAAATAAGAAATCAGGAGTTTAGAATTGCTTATAATAAGAATGAAATATAAAGTTTAACAAGAGGTTTTGCCTTCATATTTAAAGACATTTTTCTAAGCCTGAGCCAACACCACGAGTCTTGAAAGTAATGGTAAATAAAGGCTTTACTATATTACACCTTCCTGAGTTCTGATTAGAGTCTGTGCTCTTGAGCCCAGTTTAGTTTAGCCCCAGCAAAAACAATTTGAGGATCTCCTTCATATTTAAAATTGCAAGGGTAGATTTTTGGTGAAACCATATACTTTTTTGGTGTGTATGTATATATGTACATCTAGAATTATAAAATTAAAAAAATATATTAATGTTATGCTAGCTTTATAAGATTGTGATGATTTATTAAGACTAATACGGAAATAGTGACTAGATAGAGAAATTGTAGTAGTTTTTAATAACAGCAGTTTAAAATTGTTTGCAGCATAGAAAGTGTTGGTCCTGTGGTAGGAGGTGGCTGACATTTTTTATCATATAAGTGAGCAAACAAGTTACTTTATGGAGATGTCAGTTTTGCAGACTATCATCTCCCAGGGAAGTCTTCTTTTTCTACCTTATAGTGATCAGTGTAACCAACAAATTATTTATATAGCTTTCCTTTTCTGTAGTGTTAACAGCTCTGGAGGGTACGTGGGCCTTGGTTCTTGGAATAACTTTTCTGACTGCAGGTTACAGAAGACAAGTTAACAAAAGTTTGACTCAGCCTTACCTGTGAACAAAAACCCTTGTAAGGTTCATATGCTAAGCAGCTTAAAAGCTTCTTTTGATATAATATGAAAGAAGGCTGTGCATTTTATTGTCTTGGGGGAAAATAAATACTTGTTAAAATTGATCAGTTTTTTGCTTTATAGTTTAAAATATGTCCATAAATTTCAGATGTCACCCATGTCCATTTTGTCAGTACCTGCTCTGATATGTCATTACTTCAAATGTTAGCCTTTATTAGTATTTCGTATGTTATTTCTGCCATTCACAAATATTTTTAAATTAAAAATTCTAAACCCATCAATTCTGTCTTATGACAGCAGGAAAAAAGAAAATTTCACAGTCATAGGTCTTAGATCAAGGTTTTATACTGCAGTTAGGCTGGTGTTGTGTTACATTCTCTCTGGCAGATTTCCAGATGTTCAGATGTCTGGATTTTGAGCCAGAGGCAGAGTGAGCAATTACATACTTCTCAAAATTGGGCTGTCATGACGTGAAATGATTTAGTGTTCTTTAAGACATCTTGAGTATAGATTATGTAGCATTTGCAGAGTATGTATTATTTGGAAAATATTTAATACTCACATTTTTGTGATACCATTTGGAATACAAACATTAGCAGCCTTCTAGGACTGTAGATTTTAAACCTGATAAGGTCAAAACTCTGAAATGGCAGTTAATGAACATCCAGACAAATATAGGTGTAAAGTAATTTGGCACAATCTAATTTCTGAATTCTGCTTCCTCTCTGCATGGGATTTTCTTTCAGGTGGATAATATTTGGAAAATTTTTAGGTTTTGGTCCCCTCTTGCCACATAGTATTCTTCTGAGACAGCAAGTGTTCTTATTTTGTGTGGTCTCAGAGAAAGCAAACTTCTCTTAGTATAATTTGGAATAGGCAAATCTTCCTTGTAATAATCAGATATAAAACAAATATTTTTACTTTTGGAACTAGGCATTATGAATAACCCAAAATGTATAAATTATTTATTTATTTATTTTTAATTGACAGATAAAAATTGTGTACAACATAGTGTACAACATATGGTGCACAACATAGTGTTTTGAAATATATATGCATTGTGGAATGGCTAAATCAAAGTAATATACATTACTTCATATATTTATTTATAATTAGAAAACAAAGGCTTTCTTAACAATTTACAAGTACATATAATACTTGTTATTAACTATATCATGTTATAAAATAGATCTCTTGAACTTACTCCTCCTATGTAACTGAAATTATGTCTCCTTTGACCAACATATGACAATCCCTTCTTTCCCCTCCCCCACTTCTGGTAACCACTAGGTAGATAAATTAAAACGTTGAAGTTTGCTTGTAAATAGATGTTTTCACTCTCCCCAAGAGTTTTGTTTTTAGCGTTTGTGTCATGCAATGAATGAGAATATAATCAGTTGAGTTTTGAAATTCTTATTTATTGTAAGAATTAAGGAGTTCGGATGAATGTAAAGTTTTAAGTAACTTTAAAATTATATAAGGATACATCTTTACTGTCAGGAAATATAGAAAGCCTAAAAATATCCCCTATAAAACATTAGCCAGGTGTGGTATGTGCCTGTGGTCCCAGCTTCTTGGGAGTCTGAGGCCAGAGGATCACTTGAGCTTGAGAGGTCAAGGCTGCAGTGAGCCATGATTTTGCCACAGCACTTCAGCATGGGTGACAGTGTGAAACTCTGTCTCTTTTAAAAAAAAACTCTTATAATTTTATTCTATGTAAAACACTTATTTGTGTTTTGAAATCCTTCTGTGTAAATGCTTGTACATAAAGATAAAAATAAAGCACTTAGAAAAAAGCAAAATTGAGTTTACGTTAGCTGTGCTTTTTTCCAAGGTTATTTTAATGTAGTAATATTAGTCAAGTTTTTAAGTATTTGAAATAATGGTATTGCTTTTATATTTTGCAGATAAACCACATAATCCTATGGTAAATGCTGGAGCAATTGTTGTGACTTCATTAATAAAGGTAAAATGTTGATGTTTCATTTTAACCTAGTAAACTTTTTTTTTAATAGCTAAGGCATAAAGATGAATCTGGGATTATTTATGTAGAATTATGAAAAATTTTCTCTTGGTGTTAAAAAATTTGTCTTATGGTATAGAGTTAGAATCTTTATTTCAAAATAAATGATGTAGTCATTTCAAGGCCAAAATTAAAAACAGATTACTCACTGTAAATTCCAACAGTTATTTACTCTTGGCTTGAAGATCTGGAAAATATTTAAAGTCTGCTGAAGAAAGGCATAGAGGCTTTTCTTTTTAAAGTTTTGATATTTTCCTTTCTTTTCCTTTTGGCTCTTCTAGAATGAACAGTTATAAATAGAATTAAAGGCATTTTACTGTATATTTGTTATTAGTATATGTAGGAACAAATGTTCTAGAACTTGTTTAAGTCAAAGTACATTTACCCTCAAATAGTCTTAGGTCTTTGATGCTCTGATGAGCTGAAATCCCAATTTTTATTTGAACTTGTTTCATTTGTTTTACTTAAATCATGCCATAATTAAAATTAAATAAGGCTCATTCCAATTATTAAGTTATATTTTCTTATGCTTTGAAGTTTGCATTATAAGGAGTTTTTTCATTTTTTTAAATTGTTTGATTTGCCTTAATAATTGGAAGATCTAGTGTTTTGACATAAGTATTTGAAAATGGTTCTCTTGTAACAGATTTTTAAATCTATCACACAATTTTAGATTTTTCAGATTTTTAATTTCTAATTATAAATTTTATTTATTTAAATAAATTTTGTGTTTGGAAACATTTGTATACTTCTTTGGTAAATCTGTGCCTGTTTATTCCAAGTTGGAGTAAAGCATCACTACATGGCTTTGTAAATACATTACTGTGGATGAGGTACCCTGGTTACATGAAGTATGTTCGAGTATAAATGAAACCCGTGCCCCAGTTCAAAAAACTTCATCTAATTTGTATACTATAAATCCTTTAACTTTCAAGGGTTTTATATCTATGAGAAAAAGATTTTTAAATTATTATTATTATTATTATTATTTTTTTTTTTTTGAGACGGAGTCTCGCTCTTGTTACCCAGGCTGGAGTGCAATGGCGCGATCTCGGCTCACCGCAACCTCCGCCTCCTGGGTTCAGGCAATTCTCCTGCCTCAGCCTCCTGAGTAGCTGGGATTACAGGCACGCACCACCGTGCCCAGCTAATTTTTTTGTATTAATAGAGACGGGGTTTCACAATGTTGACCGGGATGGTCTCGATCTCTCGACCTCGTGATCCACCCGCCTCGGCCTCCCAAAGTGCTGGGATTACAGGCTTGAGCCACCGCGCCCGGCCAATTATTATTATTTTTGAGGCAGAATCTTGTTCTGTCACCCAGGCTGGAGTGCAGTGGTACAATCTCGACTCGCTGCAACCTGTACTACCCAGGTTCAAGCAATTCTCTGTCACAGCCTCTCGAGTAGCTGGGATTACAGGCACCTGCCACCACACCCAGATAATTTTTTGTATTTTAGTAGAGATGGGGTTTCACCATCTTGGCCAGGCTGGTCTTGAACTCCTGAGCTTGTGATCTACCCGCCTCAGCCTCCCAAAGTGCTGGGATTACAGATGTGAGCCACCGTGCCCAGGCCTAAAAGCTTTTTAATAGAAGGCTAGTATCTTAAGAATCTATATGTTTACTTTGGCCCATTTAATTCTTATAACTCTAATGAAGTAGATATTATAGCCAAGTGTTTTTAAAATGTAACTAATTGTAATAGGCTATGGAGAAAATTGTCAGTTTGAGGTGAAAGAAAGTTGAAAAATGTGATTATTTGCAAGGCACAGTCCTGCCTTTAGATAGCTTACTTTGTAGTATGAGAAATGCACAAGTAAATGGGTCCTTATAATAAAATTCAATAAATACTGTGATGAGAGAACAGCTTCATTAATAATTGCTCAGATTTGAACAAGTAACTTAAAATTAGAAATAAGGAAAGTTACTGTAATGTATATGTTAATGCTTGATGAGACAAACACCAAAATTGTTTCTTCCCAGAAAAATATCCACATACCATAATTTTACATAAATTTCCGGGTGTTCACCACCCTTCGAGGCTGATCCATGGATCCCAGTTTAAGAATTCTTAAACTGGAGAGAGATTGACATGGTACACTAAGCATAGTTTCAAAAAAGGGCTTATGTAAATAATTAACAGAAGACTTCCTTAACTGCACACAGTTAAAAATCTTTCATTAAATGATTCATGGGCTTAACAGATTACACTGAAATGCTGCATGTGGGAATTGCATGTCTGGTCATATCACACCATCATTTACTAGTTTCACTTGCCATGTTTAGTCATGAGCCATAAACTATACATTGAGCTACATTTTAGAATGAGTGAATAGAAACAGTTAAAACATAAACACAACATATATAGAGTTCAACAGTGTAAAAATTTGAATCATCTTGGACCTACAAATTTGATCACTGAGTTTTATAAAAACTTAAATTTACTGGTAAAGTTGGAAATGAGGCTTTAGGGTATGGTTTATATTTAAGGTCACTTTCTTCCGAGTTTTTGTTTTTTAGCACGTGTTTCACAAGTGCTTTTTTTTTTTTTTTAATGAAGTTCATACAAATCTTGGAGAAGAAAGCCTGCTATAACCCTATGTAAAATTGAATACTCCAGAATATGTAATATTTTTCTTAGGATCTTTTAAGGAAAGAATCAATTCATATGTGTGATCTCTGCAAATTGTATAATGACATAATATTTATAAATTGGTATTGGTTTGAAATTTAGGTAATAAAACCATAGCCAAAAGGGCTTAAACATTGTCAAGCTCTCTTATTTTACATACATGGGGAAACTGAGAGCCTGGCAGGGTTGTTAACAGCAGTAGAGTTGGGCATTAACTAAATCTCCTGATACTCTGTTTGCTGTTCGTTACAATTCACTCTGCCATTTTAATGTAGGTGTTTGCCATTTCTCTTGATGACATCTTTAACTTTAATTGGCATAGTTATATTGCCCAAAATGCAGAAGTACTATTTTCTTGATTTGAACTGGTTCAAACGATAATAATTAATTGGTTTAAAAGTTGTATCTCATTTGGTACCAAATGTCTCTAGTCATTCTTTGGACATTAGTCAGTAAAGAAACAGGCCCTTTTCCAAGGTGCTTGCATCTGAGTACCCAAAGCCATGGACATTTCACCATGGCTAGTAGAGGTGAATTCTGTTTTTTAGCTCTTTTAATTGATGACCTTAAGGCTATTTGTGATTTTTTTTTTCTTTCAAAGTTCAGGAATTTATCATGGTGCCATTAAAATCATTTCTTCATTTACTCCCCTCACCCCAAAATTAAGTAGAGTCTTTAGTAAGACTCTTGATTTCATAATTTTGTAGTGTTGATATTTTTTCCTTGTAGGATTGGTGGTGATCCTCAGGAAATGGGGGAAGAGGCAGAGCAAATATTCAAAAGGATTAGCAGATTGTGGAAAAAAGGAGGATTTGGACAGAAGGAGCCTGTTGCATAAATTCTTAACTACTAAGCTTATAGGAAAACTCCAATATTTAAAATTTTAAACAAAGCTATATAGGTAAATACCTTTTTAAAAACAAATGTAATTTTATACTTAAAATGCACATAATTTTTAAAATCATAAGGATACTATACTTCCTCTCTTTTTCTCTGTGGTAGCTACTTACTTTAAAGGAATACTTTTTGTTATAATCTGTTTTATTTGGGATGGTGATAAAGTGTGATTGCTTGATTAAAAGGAAAGAATAAAAATAAATTTGAAAGGAACAGTTTTTTTTTATGACATAGCAGTATACTTATATACTTTTTTTTCTTTTCAGTGGCAAAAATTTCACTGAGTTTTAGTTTAAGAGTTAAGATCTGGTGATAACTTAAGGGTTAAGTAAGGTAGGAAAATGAGGACAACATACTGCAAAATAATTGCCACATTTAATGCTTTTTCATTGTCTTATGTGTTTTTATCTCTCAGAGTTTTGTTTTTGTTTTTTAGAGACAAAGTCTCTCTCTGTTGCCCAGTCTAAGTGAAGTGGTACAGTCAAAGCCCACTGCACCCTCAAACTCCTGTGCTCAAATGATCCTGCCACCTCAGGCTCCAGAGTAGCTGGGACCACAGGCACATGCCACCATGCAGGGCTAACTTTTTGTAAAGATAGGGTCTTGCCATGTTTCCCAGGCTGGTCCCCACCTCCTGGCCTAAAGTGATCCTCCCAGTTTGGTCTCCCAAAACTCTGGGATGACAGGCGTGAGCCACTCTACTTGGCATGCCTCATTCTAGTGGTAGTTTCCAGTTTTTGTCATTTAAAGAAGCTCTGTTTTTTCTTTAGTCAAAAGTATTCTTGAATTGTAAAAATTAGGGTTTTTTTCCTCTTTAAACAATTTAAGTGTACTCATGGAAAATCAAGACAAGCTTAGTTAATGTATATGCAGTGTTCAATTTGGTCATGTTAGCAATAAACTGCTAGGTCTGCTTATAAGGCAGGTTTTTTAAGTGGTTCGTGACTCTGAGAGTAATGAATGATGTCTTGGACCGGCAGCATTCAGAAGATAGGATTATATTGGTTAATTTACTTCATGTTTATATCAGTTTATGCTTTCCTTTTTTTTTTTAATGAAAGGTAGAGCATTTATTGTCAACTGAAAATTGTTCTATTATTTTATTTTTAGGGTTAATCTGTGAAAATACTAGATCTAGAACAACATTCTTTTATACCTGGAGTATCTTATTTTTTATTTACCTAATACTCTTTGGCTTCAAAGCACTTTCTGTCATAAGACTAAATTAAGAGTATTTCATAAAATCATTTTTAGTTACCTCTATTTGCATTTTTCCTCTAGGATCTTTAATTTTTAATTGGCTTGTACCTCCATATTTTATGAATGGAATCAAGTGAGATACTTCTAAAATAACCCTGATTAATGCATTGACTTTAAGTGAGCCATTTTAGTATTGAATTTATTGGCAGATATCCTTGTTAATAGTGTTTTTCACCTGTGTTATAAAGTATAATACATAAATCAATTCATAAATAACACTGTAAAAACAGTATAAAAACACTGCAGTATAGTTACATTAATTATTTAATAGACAATGTTAAAACTCTGCCTCTTTATCAAATTTTCATTCATACAGTATTCTTCAAAGGACTGCAAATTTTGTAACTTGATAGGCATATTTATAGAAAAATTTGTATAATTTTCTGGTATCAGGATCTGGTTACCCTTTTCAAACAACCCATATGGGTTTGTTTTTAAAAATCATTTGGTGAGTGGATTAGAAATTTTGATTAGTATATTTCTTCCAATTTAGTTTATTTTAAAAATGTTTCCACTGTATTTACTACAAATTATTATTTGTATTTACTACAAACTTTTTCAAAATTAAAATAATACAATATCTAATAATGTTTGTACAGTAATCTTCAAACTGGAATAAACATATTTTGATTCCATACTTGGAATTCTTTCCAAGGAATAAAGGGGCGTTGATAGTTTTAAGATAAGTCAATTTCAAAATCTGTTTCTTTATGCGCCTTTTAAAAAATTAATCTGCCTTTAGTCCAGGTGTCCTCTTATTTTCCAAAAGGAAGACATAGGTCTCATGTCTTTCAAATTTTAGTATAGTGCACTGCTTCAGGTTGTAAAAACCTCTTAGCCCACCAGCAAAAGAGGACATTTTGAAATATTAGAGTCAGTAAAGGATGTGAACCATTGTAATGACTGTTAATAGGTCCTGTTGTATACTACTAGGTTGTTTCCAGTTCTTTGGTTTCAACAAAATCTACAGAGGATCTAATAAGTTGCCAGTTAGTAAGAGCACTAGCATAATTTTTGAGGATAGAGTACTGTGTGACTTTTGGCATGTCATGAGCTGGA
Organism: Aotus nancymaae; assembly: GCF_030222135.1. NCBI lineage: Eukaryota > Metazoa > Chordata > Mammalia > Primates > Aotidae > Aotus > Aotus nancymaae. The sequence goes on along the minus strand of NW_026988419.1, from coordinate 42,219,776 downwards.
GGCATGTAAAGAACTGAGTAACATTGCTATAACAAAACTTTTTAAATTTTAGTCTTCTTATCCATTATAAGCAAAATTTTTCAATTCACACATCTGTAAAAATTAAAAATAGGAAGAGAATTAGTCCTGAGTTCATTCTAGCAATAGAAAATACCCACTGATAGATGAACTAAAAATCAATTACTGTTTCAAATGGGAAAGAAAACTACTCAAAAGGAAAATCTTTCAAATTAGTATGGGAATTATTAGCAAATAAATATTTTTTCTTTAAACTTTTTATTGTGAAAAAGTTCAAACATACATAAAATAGACAGACTAGTATGGCCAGCTCTCACATACGCATGCCCAGCTTTTACTTTTGTTAACATCTGTTTCTCCACCCGACCTACCCTACTACTCCATAATGATTTTTTAAAAATCATTTTTAGTTTTGCCTTTGTGTAGGGGGGGTGGTTTACTCTATTTTGTATATGTATGTGTGTGCTTTTCCTAAGAGCTTTGCTAATAAGCTTTTTACTGTAACTTTTTCAGAATTAATATGACATGTTAATGATTATTAGATCTCATCTATCTTTGGGGTACATGAAGTCTTTCCAAGAGATACGCAGGCAGATATATTTTATTGACTTTAGTTAAATGCCATTTCCAGGATAGATAATATGAACAAACAATAATGAAATGCCTTTACATTTAAATGGGGAAGTTTTGGGGAGAAACATTCTTCAGTCAATGCAATTATTCAATACAGGCATACCTCAGAGATATTGTAGATCACCTAACTAAAGTGAAGATTGCAAAAAAGAAAGTCATGCAAATTTTTTTGTTAACCAATGCATACAAAAGTTGTGTTTATACTATATTAAGCGTGCAGTATATTACATCTAAAAAAATACAGTGTAAATACCTTAAGTAAAAAATATTTTATAGCTAAGAAATGCTAAGGATCATCCAAGCCTTCAGTGAGTCCTAATCTTTTTGCTGGTGGAAGGTCTTGTCTTGATGTTGATGACTACTGACTGATCATGGTGGTGGTTGCTAAAGGTGGTGGTTGCTGAAGGTGGTGGTTGCTGAAAGTTGCTATGGCAATTTCTTAAAATAAGACAACAGTGAAGTTTGCCACATCAATTGACTCTTCCTTTATGAAAGACTTCTCTGTAGCATGCAATACTATTTGACAGCATTTTACTCAAAGTAGAACTTCTTTCAAAATTGGATTAAATCCTCCCAAACCCTGCTGATGATTTATGAACTAAGTTTATGGAATATTCTAAATCCTTTGTTGTATTTCAATGATAATCAGAGCATCTTTAACAGAAGTAGTTTTCATCTCAAGAAACCACTTTCTTTGTTCACCCATGAGAAGCAACTCCTCATCCGTTCAAGTTTTATCATGAGATTGCAGCAACTCAGTCATATCTTCAGGCTCTACTTTTATTTCTGGTTCTCTTGATATTTCCATTACATGTGCAGTTACTTATTCCTCTTGGATCCGCCTCAGTCATCCATGAGGATTGGAATCAACTTCATTTAAACTCCCATTAATGTTGATATTTCGACCTCCTTCCATGATAACGAATGTTCTTAATGACATTTAGAATGGTGAATCTTTTCCAGAAGATTTTCAGTTTACTTTATCCAGAGCCATCAGTTAAATCACTATTATTGCAGCTATAGCCTTATGAACTGTGTTTCTTTTTTTTTTTTTCCGAGACGGAGTTTCACTCTTGTTACCCAGGCTGGAGTGCAATGGCGCGATCTCGGCTCACCGCAACCTCCGCCTCCTGGGTTCAAGCAATTCTCCTGCCTCAGCCTCCCGAGTAGCTGGGACTACAGGCGCGCGCCACCATGCTCAGCTAATTTTTGTATTTTTAGTAGAGACGGGGTTTCACCTTGTTGACCAGGACAGTCTCGATCTCTTGACCTTGTGATCCACCAGCCTCGGCCTCCCAAAGTGCTGGGATTATAGACGTGAGCCACCGCGCCCGGCCTGAAATGTGTTTCTTAAATAGTAAGACTTGAAACTTGAAATTACTCCTTGATCCATGGGCTGCAGAATGATGTTGTGTTAGCAGGCATGAAAACATTATGCTCCTTGTATGTCTCCATTAGAGGTCTTGGGTGACCAGGTGTACTGTTAGTGAACAGTAATGTTTTGAAAGAAATATTTTATTTTCTAGCTGGTCATGGTGACTCACACCTGTAATCTCAGCACTTTGGGAGGTTGAGGTAAGAGGATTGCTTGAGCCCAGGAGTTCAAGACCAGCCTGCGGAATATAGTGATACTTCCATCTCTATTAAAAAAAACAAAAACAAAAACAAACTTTGAGCCCTAGGTTTCAACAGTGGGCTTAAAATATTCATAAACAATGTGGTAAACAGATGTGGTCTCATCTAGGTTTTATTATAAGCACAGGCAGGGTAGATTTAGCATAATTCTTAAGGACTCTAGGATTTTTGGAATGATGAATGAGCATTAGCTTCAACTTAAGGTTCAGCTGCCTTAGCCCCTAACAAGTCAGGCTGTCCTCTGAAACCAGACATTAACTTTTCCTCTTTGACTATGAAAGTCCTAGATGTCATCTTTCAATAAAAGGCTGTTTTGTCTACATTTAAAATCTGTTGTTAGTGTAATCACCTTCATCACTGAAGTTAGGTAGATCTGGATAACTTGCTGCACCTTCTGCATCAGCCCTTGCTGTTGTTTCACCTTGTACTTTTGTGTTACAGAGATGGCTTCTTTCCTTAAACCTCATGAATCAACCTGTGCTAGCTGCAAACCCTTTTCTGCAGCTTCCTCATCTCCCTCAGCCTTTATAGAATTGAAGAGATTTAGGGTCTTGTTTTGAATTAGGCTTCGGCTTAAGGGAATGTTGTAGCTAGTTTTACTTATTTATTTTTTATCCAGACCACACAAACTTTCTCCATATTAGCAGTTAGGCTGTTTTGCTTTCCATCATTCATGTGTTCACTGAAGTAGCTTTTTAAATTTCCTTCAAGAACTTCAAGAAATGCAGAGGAAACTTTGCATTTACAACTTGGCTAACTGTTTGGTGCAACAGGCTCAACTTGTCTGTTTCGGCTTTCAGCATGCCTTTCTTACTAAGCTTAATAATAATCATTTCTAACTTTTTAAAAGTGAGAGATGTGCAACTCTTCTTTTCACTTGAACATTTAGAGGCCATTGTAGGGTTATTAATTGGCCTGTTTTCATTCAGTATTGTTGTGTCTCAGGGAATAGGGAGGCTCAAGGAGAGGGAGAGAGATAGGAGTGGACGATTAGTGAAGCAGTCAGAACATACACAACATTTATAGGTTAAGTTTGCCATCTTACATGGACATGGCTTGTGGCACCCCAAAACAAGTGTAATAGTAAGAGCAAAAATGACTGATCACAGATGTCTTATATCATCTGACATATAATAATAATTACCAAAATTTGACACACAGACACACAATTAGCACATACTGTTGGAAAAATGGTACCAGTAGACTTACTTGATGCAGGGCTACCACAAACCTTCAATTTTTAAAAAAATGCGTATCTGTAAAACAATAAAGTGAAGCTCAATAAAATGAGGTATGTCTGTATTTTGTTTTGCTCTATTTATATAATCTTCCTAGAGCATTTTGAGTACTTTACCCAAAATGTTATATTGTAAATGATAGACATTGGTAAATACCAGTTGTTTCTTAAAAACAATGTAAAAACAAAATTTAATCGTGCTTTAATTTAGTAAGTCACAAAATAGACCAGTTATGTGACCACAGTCTAGAGTTGAATGGTTTTTATTTTTGTATATTAAACATGACAGCCCAATGAAGAAAACTTGTATAAGTTTTATAGGGTACAGTTTAGGTCACAGAATGAAAGTTCAGTGTAACTTGTTTATTTTACATTGATTATTTAACCAGTAATTGTCCATATGACTTCCCAATGCAAATGCTGACATCCGTTTCCAAAAGAGTTGTTTTTTTGTGCTTTTTCTAAGGTTACAAAGGTTTTTGTGGTTTAAATGTTGTTACATATTTTACAGCATTAGGATCTATGGAATATTTTGACAACTGCAACAGTTCAATGAAGTTGGTAATTTCTTCTTTTAATTATTTTTCATTGAACAGCTTTGGAGTTACATTTCTACATTTTGATTTCTGGTATATTATAAGGAAAGAAAAAATTATGTCAAAGGTTACTTTAGAGAAAATACGTAGATAGTGATTACAATATGGCTGTAACTAAATTATGCTTAATCTTGTTGAAGTTTGTTAATGCCTAATTTTGATCAAATAGTATGGTGTTCCTTCCAGCTACTGATTGTATATATGTGATTGCACATCTTTCTTAAATAAGTTGATTTGTAGGTTTTCACATATTGTCAGCCACACTCTAATCCTCTTGTAAAGAATGAACCTGGCTTTATTCAATTAAATAATTCACTGGTACAGGTTTTCCTTCCATAATATTTTAAACTATAATATTTTGGATTTTTTTGAGGGTAAAGTAAAAAAGAAAAATGTTTTAAAAACTTTAGTTGTCAAATTATTTTAATTTAAGCCTCTTTTAGAAATTAGAGATGTATTGTTTCTTTTGGGTGCATATCACCAATTAATACGTTTGATTTCAGATCTACAACTTACTGCTTTGTAAACTTCGCCGAGGTAAAATGAAACCATTTGGCTACTTGAACTGATCTACGTTACATAGGTTTTTCCTATTGACATTTGCAATAGATAACATGTCAGAAATGAAAGTGATGAAACAATACATCTTCCATACTCTGAATTGGCATCATACTAAATACAATAGAAGCTAATTTTTTAGAGACTGTGAAATATAATTTTTTTTAGTTCAAGTATTATCATAACAAGTAAGAGCTACTAAGAGTAGAGCTTTCTCTGTGGTAGTAAAATGTAACCAGAATGTTTGCATATACTGGAATTATAAAAGATTAGTTAGTTTTGCAGCATAACTCATTTTTGTAACTCTAATATTAGTTTAAGGATTTAATAAAATACAAGTAGCTTGTTCTTAATTGAAATCATATTTTATATATACTTAATTCTTTTCAAAGGGTGAAACTTTATTTTAAGTTTTTTAAAATATAAGATAAATAACACATTTTAGCAAATATGTGCTGTCAAGAAAGATAAGGGAATTCATGATAACTTGTATTTAAAATTCTGTAACTTTGGGTTGGGTTAAGATATACTTAAAATAAAGCATTCCCTTTGTAATTCTGATGCATTCTCAACATATAGGTATTAAAGAACATGTAAAAAAAGTTTATATAAATATTAAATTACTTTAGAACTATTTCCTAAATTTAAAATTACTAATGCAGTATATTAATTTTAATAGTAGCTGTTTGAAATTTTGATATTAGCTTGAAACTTAACTCTGGTGGTACCTATATTAACGTATTTATGTCTCTTATTTTTTTGCAGCAAGGAGTAAATAATGCTGAGAAATTTGACTATGTAAGTGCAATATGTCATTCAGTTTTCATGCCACATTCTCTATATATTTGTTTGATTACTAATATTTCCTAATTTTGGTTTATAGGTCATGCAGTTTTTGAATAAGATGGCGGGTAATGAATATGTTGGATTCAGTAATGCAACGTGAGTATTTTAAATACTGTTTTGTTACATAAAGATACAAATCACACAGTATATTTAGAATTGATCTGCTCTCCTTTTATTATAGGGAAATGAATGATTTCTAAATTACATGACAGAAACACTTAAAAATGCTTTAAATAGTTTTGCAAATTTCTTATAGGTAATTTTACAATCAGAAGAGATCCCAAGTTTATCTCAAATTACCGGTGCTTGTTCAATTTTATCTTTGCTTATAGCACCTGTCTTACCTCTCTTCTATTTCTGTTCCAGGCCAATTTGATTTTTACCCCAATTTTGTATTTTAAAATTTCCAAGTCTACAGAAAAGTCGAAGAAATAAATATCTGGAATCTTTTACTTATGTTTTCTAATATTTTTGTCATACTTGCTTTTTCTCAACCTCTCTCTCTTTTTTCCTGAAACCATTTCAAATTAAGTTGTAGACATCGTGATACTTCACCCTTAAATAAGAAAGCATATATAATCTAAGAATAAGGACATTCTCTTACATAACCACAATACCATTAACACTTGTATGAATATTAACGTTGATTTTAAAATATCAGGACATTAATCAATATATGAATGTCCCCAACTCTTCCCCAGGTGTCTTTTACAACTTTAATTATTATTTATTTTTGATTCAGGAACAAGTCAAGTTTCTCATATTGTATTTATTACGATGTCTGTTTTGTCTCTTTACTTAGAACAATTCCCCAGCTCTAGATCCTTGGTTTTAAAAATTTTATTAAATGGCTTTTATTTTTAAAGAGTGCTGGCTGCTTGTTTCATAGACTAGGGCTTGCTGACTTTTTTTTTGAAGGACCAGACAGTAAATATTTTAAGCTGTGGGCCATATAGTCTGTGTTGTAACTTCTGAGTTCTGCTGTTTAGTAGAAAGCAGCCATAGACAATATGAGGCTGTGTTCTAAAAAAACTGTATAAAAACAGGTAGCAGGCCATTGAATGGATGTTTCCCATTTTGTATTTGTCTGATTGCTTCCTTGTAATTAGAAACATTATTATCTTAAGCATTATTGTAACATTATTAAGCAGTTTTAGCATGTATACTAACTACTATTTTATTCTTATTTTGCACTTCCTGCTTCACATTTCAGGAGTACACATTTTCAGGTTGCCTACCTTCCCAACATTAATTCATCAGTTTAAATATCTTTTCCAGGAAGTATTCCATGAATCTCAACTTGCCTCTTTCCTGTGCTCTTCTATTACTATATTTTATCAACTTACTACATGTCTCTCTTTCCTCCATAACCACCATTAGACTCTGACTTCCTTAAGACCTAGATAGAATGTTGTATCTTCCAGTTCATTTCTATATCCCTGTTATCTGGCAGATAATAGGCACCTGAGATAGTGTTGAAGAACTATGTGTCAGGCACTGTGATAATTGCTGACTACTTAGTCCTTTATCTAAACTATGTTGATTTTTTTTTTTTAAAAGTATAGCAAATTGATAAGAATTCAAAATGTTAAAATGTACCATTAGAAGGGGCTGTCCACCTCAGTGATACAACTTTACCCACAGTTCCTCTAATATCAGCAGCCCTTTTAGACTTGTAGGGTAATTCTCAAATATACTGCAGGTTACGTCTGTCTAAATCAAAACTCAGTTCTCTTTCTTTCCAAACTGCTTTTTGCTCTAGCGATCCCTGTGTCAGCTAATATTATTATCCTCTCAGGGTATGTTAGAAATTGAGGCTTTATATCAGTCTTTACCCTCCCTGTTTCTCCTTTTTCTCATCAGGTTGGAAAATTATCCAACTGCTTGCATGTTTGATCATCCTCCTTTTGTTCCTATCACAGCTGCCTAAATTCAGGCTTTTGTTGCTCTCATTACAGTATTCTCTTAATAGATCAGTCATCACTTCTTTTTCCCCTTTCCCAAACCGATGTCAGAGTTATCTTTCTAAAATGTAGATCTGATTAGATAACTTGTTTGAAAGCCCTCAGGCTTTTGTTTTGTGGATGGTCAGGAGCTATTACATTATTTGACATCTGTTGGTTTTGATAATTTGGTCCCAGTCTCCTTTGTCGGTTTGATGTTTTGCCACTGTTCTCCATGTGCTTTTCCCAGTTATATCAGAATATTTGCCATTCTTCAGTGGATCACTGTCTTTATACTTTTATAACTGTTCATACTGCATAGAATTTGCCAGTGCCTAGGCTTCCCCCTGAAATCTGTTAGTCCATTGAGTCCTGCAAGTTCCATTTTGTGTTTCCCACTCTCAGTGAAAGTTCCGTGATTATGTCAAGTTCCCTGATTATGTCAGTTAAAATGGACTCTTATTGTACTTTTGGGTAGCTAGAGGATCCTGCAATTTTTCAGTACATTTTAATGGTAGAATATTTGAGAATTTTAAAGTTAGAATTTTTGTTTACAAAGCATAAAGACTAGAAAGGGCCTGAGTTCATTTTAGTCATTTTACAGTCAAGAAAATGAAGATTGAAAGAATTATCACTTAAACAACTTGTCCAAAGCTACTCAAATAGCCTACTGACAGAATTGATTGGAACTCTATAGTACTGAGTTCATTGTTCTATATGCTGTACATTACTATACGAATGAAATTATGAGCAATCAGACTTTTACAGAAAGTACATAGAGCAAATGTTGTTTTTTCTTCTTCCAGGTTTCAGTCTGAAAGAGAAAGTGGAGATCGAAATTTTGCAATAGGATATTACTTAAAAGAAAAGAAGGTTTTTAAATTTTTGTTTCTATTTCAAATTATTCTTTTATTTAATTGAATACATGAAGATATATACTAAGAATTCAACAATAGCCTTTAAGCAACTACCTATTACTATTTAAGGTGCAGAAGTTTTTGCAGAGTGCTTTTTGGTCAGTGATAACAAATTGTTAATGTTATTAAATGGATTTGTATCTGGCAGTATTTAAATATTTGACTAATTTTATTTATTAATGTAAATTTTGTTTGAGGTTTCATCCATTTTTTCAAAAGCATAATGTCTGATTAGTGTTAACTACCCTCGATTTTTTTCTTTTTTAAGTGGCTGGTCCAGTAACTTGATTTATAAATCATGAATCATTTTATCATTGTCAGTTAAACTAGTATCTAGAAACTTACATGATGCCATCTAATTTTGCTTTATTATTCTTTATTTTGTGTTTATACTCTTTTAAAAGTTACATGCTATTTTATTAATTAAAATGAAACACTTGTATACATTTGAAATTTAATTTTCCTGTATTTCTCTTCTTATGTGCATTCCTGTGTGCCTGAATTTTTAATATCCTTTCTATTTTTTTAGTGTTTTCCAGAAGGCACTGACATGGTTGGTATATTAGACTTCTACTTCCAGGTAATTTAATTATATAAATTGTATATATAAATGGATGTGTCAGCTGGGCTTGGTGGCTCATGCCTGTAATCCCAGCACTTTGGGAGGCTGAGGTGGACAGATCATGAGGTCAGTAGATTGAGACCATCCTGGCCAACATGGTGAAACCCTGTCTTTGTAAAAATACACCACCCTGTTTTTGTAAAAATGCAAAAATAAGCTGGGTGTGGTGGTGCACACCTGTAATCCCAGCTGCTCAGGAGGCTGAGGCAGGAGAATCTCCTGAACCCGGGAGGCGGAGGTTGCAGTGAGCCGAGATTGCGCCACTGCATTCCAACCTGGCAACAGAGTGAGACTCCTGAAATAAAAATAATAAAATAAATGGATGTGTCACATTATGCAAAATACAGATGTCTCAGAAATCTTGGTTCTAGGCCGTGAGAAAATACATTTTCCATTGACTTTCAAAAATGTCTTCATAAAAGGCAGTCTCATGTCTATGTTGCCTAAAAATTCATGCCGCAAAATGTAATAGGGAAATTTTTTTCTGAAAACATATTTTAAGAATTGTCAAAAATAATGTACGCTCCCAGAAATTGGCAATCCTAGTTAAAAACTGAGCTTGAAATTTTTCTTAGCTTTTACATTTTATTTAGGAAAAGCTATTATTATTAATTTTTTAATCAGCATTTAAAAGTGTGAATGTCTCAGCTGCCTTGGTATCTTTTGTAATTTCTTTGTTACTACTCTATTCTGGCTTATCTGGTCCCAGTTCATTTCTGCAGTGTCTGATGTTGGGCTTTCTTCTAAGTTAGAGTAGCCCTCAATATTCAGGGGGTGAGGTTGGGCAAGAGGGAACAGGCTGCACACAATGGGCTGTGCTATAGAACTCAATTTAGACTAGCCTTCCTGGAGATCTCTTCTCTCACCCACACTTTCAGTTCAATTTATTCTTACATACTTAACACAGTTGGTGCTATTGATGGGACTGTAACGTGAAGCTACATAGTAGGCTACATTATTGCCAATTTATAGTTCACATTACATTTCCCTGTTTTTACTTTTAAAGGTTCTTTAATTTTAACCTTTCAGTAATCTTAGAGAATATACAAGGGAGGTTGATAATAAGTTAGATTTTAATAGATATCCAGGTTGCAGCTAGTCATCTGTCCAGTGTGAAAAACTGTAAATTGGGAATCCGATCATCAATATAAAATGTAAGTTCTAGCCCAGCCACTTATTAGCTATGTGACCTAATTTTAGCTACTGATCCCTAGTTTCCTAATCTGTAGCATATGCCTAACCTACCTTGCTGTATTATGTTGAAGATAACATGAGATGACATGTGAAATTCCTTTGAAACTATGTCATATCATTTAACTCCAATAGCCTTTATTTTTTCCCTAGTTTGTATGAATTTTTTCCATAAGTTTCTTTTTCTTTAGAATACATATTTAAATTTGGCTGTTATAGCTTAGATGCTGCTAATCTACTGTATCGTAAGATTTCTATACTTGATGGCAAAAATCAAGAGACAGCTGTAGAAGTGGTACTGACTGTTTTGGAGAAGAACTGCATCAAATTGAACCGCCATTGAGGTTAGCAGCAGAGTACTCAAGTCGATATTTTGGCAGATTAAGAGTGTGCTGCCCTATGACAAACACAATTCCAATTAATATTAAGTATAAATTAGAAAATGATTATTGGAATTCAGAAAGCCTTGCATGATTAAATCGACCTTATCATAAGTCTTTGATATCTGGGGCAGTATTCTAAGTCTATTATGTTATTTTTGAGAAATAGGGAAGAGATTTTTTGTATAAATAAGCAATCTAGTCAAGTTAAACACACAGTGTTCTAATTCACTATAGTTTTCCTCCTTGCTATTTCCAAACCCCTGTGCCTCTTGTAGATCTTGGAGTATGGCTGAGGAAAATTTACAAGTTGAAAACCCATTCTTCTCCTTTCCACTTTTCTTTTTTGACCCCATCTCATCCCATTTGGAAAAATTTGTTATTTTCATTTTATGGGAAATTTGGGTTTGGTATGGGGAACTATTTCCATTATTTTGATTGTATTTAAATACACACATTTTATTCTAAAGGGTATATTTAGCACCCATAGTAAATATCATATAAATATTAATAAGTGGTCCAAAAGATAACATTTTGGTTTAGGCTTACAGAGCATCTGAGACAGATCCGCTTTATATTTTTCTTCTCCTTTGTCCTTTGCCTGTTACCATATAAATGGCGATGCTGAGCTTTGTTATGGGTGAAATGTCAGGCACTTTAGCATTTTCTTCTAAAATGGTGATTTCTCATGTAGACACTATCATAATCATCATGTATGGTGCTTTGTCTTAAAAATATTTCATGGCTCTTTTTTTCTGTTGTGTTAAAAATAATTATGCTTGTGTATTCCACAGAAAGTATTAATATTTAAGCAAATTTGATTATCACATGGAATAATAACAAATCTTAGTGTTTAGGGTCTGGCTATTCCTAGCCTAGTTCTGCCATTAAAAGACTGAATATCTTTGGCCAAATCAGGGTAAACTTTAAAAGGAGGTAGAACTTTGGTCAATTAAAATCTTTACAATGTCATCAAGTTTATATTAAAATAATCTCTTTGGAAGAAATATTTCAGATCTATATGAAATACCAAATAAAATAGAATATCTTAGAAGCAAACAGTAGTATTAAAAATATGAACCTTAATTTTTTAGAATTCTGCTTTTTCTTTTTGTTAGCTGTGCTCCATTGAAGTGACTTGTGAATCAGCCAGTGTGATGGCTGCAACACTGGCTAATGGTGGTTTCTGCCCAATTACTGGTGAAAGAGTACTGAGCCCTGAAGCAGTTCGAAATACATTGAGTTTGATGCATTCTTGTGGCATGTATGACTTCTCAGGGCAGTTTGCTTTCCATGTAAGTAATTGTTTAATCTTAATTTTCTCTGGCAAGAAACTAGTGTGAACTGGTTCTTTTAAAAATGCAGTTTGAACTTTGCTTCTAAAGCTATATATTAATTTTTGAGAGAGAGGATTGTTTTCAAGGTTAATTTGTTACAAGGTTAGTAAGGACTAAGAGCTAAAGTCTACCAAATGTTTTTAAGAACTTGGAAGTTTAATTTATAGAACCTCATCCCTTCTGCTTTTAAGGCATTCCAGTGTACAAGGTTAGTATAGTCTTTCTTTACTTTTAGTTGTTAATGTCTAGCATTATGATGAGTATATATCTTAAGAATGCTTTAAGTTCAGAAAGATTGCAAAGATGTGATGTTTCACATCTTTGGTTACAGCTGTAGTTTTTTTTTTTTTTTTCTATGTTTTGAGACTTTTTTTTTTTTTTTTTTCTGTTTTCTGAGATGGAGTCTCGCTCTGTAGCCCAGGCTGGAGTGCAGTGGCGCAATCTCAGCTCACTGCAACCTCTGCTTCCCAGGTCCTGGTTCAAGCAATTCTCTTGCCTCAGCCTCCTAAGTAGCTGGCATTATAAGCACTCACCACTGTGCCCGGATAATTTTTGTATTTTTAGTAGAGGTGGGGTTTCACCATGTTGGCCAGGTTTGTCTTGAACTCCTGACCTCGTGATCCTCCTACCGCAGCCTCCCAAAGTGCTGGGATTACGGGCCTGAGCCACCGCACCTGGCCTAGCCATAGATGTCTTAAGGACTAAAAGTATACTAAAGTTAAAACTTAACAAAAGCATACTGCTTTAAGTTCTGTTGTGCATTTGCCACTTGTAAAGTGTATAGACTTTTCTTATTTAATTATGCTCATGTCAAGTCATAATAGCCTTCTAAAAGTTTTTTTTTTTTATTTTGGAAATTTTCAAACATGTAAAATGAGAGAGAGAGAGAGAGAGAGATACATTTAATGTTATCCATCACTCAGCTTCAGTAACTATGAAAACATTACCAATCTTGTTTCATCTGAATGTGCATGTTTCCCCTATCCTTGTCATAGTTCAGTATATAATTCTAAATAAGGACCCTTAACAAAACATAATACCATCTTTACATATAAAAAAACTTAAATATTACATATGAAAACTTTAATATTATTATTACCATCACCATTAAATTTAATATCATCAAAATATTTAGTCTGTTCAGATTTCCTGGATTGTAAATTATTATATTATTATATATCCTTGTAAATTATTATATTATATATTATATATCCTTGTAAATTATGATATTATTTTATAATTTGTTTGACTTGGGATACAAATAAGCATACATTGTGATTGGGTTGTGTCTCCCTTTTTTTTTTTTTTTTAAATCTATTGGTCTTCTTTTCTCCTGTCTCTTTTTTTTCTTATTTTTGGTTGAAAAAACTGGGTCATTTAGTCTATACAGTTTTCCACAGTCTGTACGTTGCTGATTACCTTTGTTCCATTGTCTCTTGTATTTCCTATAAATTTGAAGATCCAATTCGGGTGTTTTTTTGTCTGCTTGTTTTGTTTAGTTTTATATAAGAGTACTTTATTGGTATATTTCTATCTAGAGGTGCTTACTGACTGAATGTTAGTAAGCAATTAATGAACACTGCCCTAATGACATTAATTTTGTTTTTTATCATTTGTCAAGTTTTGCTAATGTAACTTAAATTTTTTGAGGAGAATTAATTTAAATTACCATTTTAGAAAATCTTTTAAGAATATATAACTTTTTATTTTCTATTTGTAAAGTACTTTTTAAAAATAATTGGTTATATTTAAAAACAATATGTTTATTTTAGAACAATTAGAAAATATAATCAGGAAGAGTAAAAGCATCCATAGCCCCACAATTTAGATGTAACTGCTATAATTCCTTAGAGTGTATCTTTAAACAAGTTTTCTATATTCAAATCTATCCCACACTGTTTTATAACTTTTTTTTTTTTTTAATTGAGGTGAGTCTCACTCTGTTGCCCAGCCTGGAGTGCAGTAGTGCGATTTTGGCTCACTGCAACCTCTACCTCCTGGGTTCAGGTGATTCTCCTGCCTCAGCCTTCCAAGTAGCTGAGATTACAGGCACCTGCCACCACACTTGGCTAATTTTTGTATTTTTTGTGGAGACGAAGTTTCGCCATGTTAACCAGGGTGATCTCAAACTCCTAACCTTGGGTAATCTGCCCACCTCAGCCTTCCAAAGTGCTGGGATTACAGGTGTGCACCATCAGGCCCAGACTTATAACTTTATTTATAAACATGTTGATAAAAATGTATCTATATTTTTAATGTCTACTGTATGGATATATATTTAAAATTTTAATTTTTAAACCAATTTTCCCAGTTTGTTTTTTGTTTTGTTTTTGAGACAGGATCTTACTCTGTCACCCAGACTGGAGTGTAGTGGTGCAGTCATGGCTCACTGTAGCCTTGACCTCCTGAGGTTATGTGATCCTTCCACCTCAGCCTCCAGAGTAGCTGTGACTACTGGTGTGCACCTCCATGTCTAGTTATTTTTTGTATTTTTGTAGAGATGAGATCTCCCCATGTTACTTGGCCTAGTCTCTAACTCCTGGAGTTGGAATTGTGATCTGCCTGCCTTGGCCTCCCAAAGTGCTGAAATTACAGGAGTGAGCCATGATACTCAGCCCCAATTTCCCTGTTGTTGAACAAAACATTTCTTATTTTAAAATGTTTACCTGAATACTTATTTTACTGAATTATTTTTAGGTCGGTCTTCCTGCAAAATCTGGAGTTGCTGGGGGCATTCTTTTAGTTGTCCCCAATGTTATGGGTATGATGTGCTGGTCTCCTCCTCTGGATAAGATGGGCAACAGTGTTAAGGGAATTCACTTTTGTCACGTAAGCATATTTTCTTGATGAAAATAATGATATAAGTTGAGCCATCCACTGATTCTTTTTTTAACCCATTTTCCATAGTCATTAACTCTTGGCCCTCTGCCTACATATAGAGTGCCAGTTACTAGGTAGCCATGGAAATACAGAGGAGCTTCAAGTTGCCTCTGTCAGACAGCTACCATTTAATTATTCCTACAGAAAATTATATTTGTTTGATGGTAATATTTTAATTTTCCTGGTTATAATTAGTATCAATTTTTAAAAGCTCAACAAAAGATGTTAAACTTAGAGAAGTAATTTAAAAGACAATGTATCTTAAGAATTGTTTTGTTTTATTGTATCTTTAATCTGCATGGTTGAATATCTTTATCCCTTTATCCATTGACTACCTTTAAACATTTTTTTGAGGAAATAAACACTGAAAATTTAAAAAAAATTTAAAAATTTTTAAAGTGTTACTGCTCTTGATAGTTCTGTATTTTGTTGTTACCCAGTTCCTGCTAATGTTTCAACTTCTGGCTAGAGTTCATATTAAGTACCATACTCAATTAAAATTGTTTTATTTTCCAGTCTTTTACAAAAACTGGAGTATGACATTGGATTATATATAAAGTATAGTAGATTGTACCAGAGTACTTATTTATATTTTAATGTTGCTTTACACTTATTTGATAGAAGAATTCTTTCATGTGGCTGACTATAAACCCTATTTTGTAGAAGATGAAAGTTAGACAATTTGATTGTCTGAGCCCTAGGATCATGTTAGTAAATAATGTTTTTAAAGCTTGTATCCATATCTTACTCTGATTTTAGTTATCATCTTGATGCATTATATTGCTTTATTAGCATGCAGTGATGATTTCTAAGCTGGATGATATAAGCACAGTTTGTTAAAATATGAATATACATAACCAGTGAATAGCCAGTTGCTTATACCTGTTATGTGTAACTGTTTACAGGACCTTGTTTCTCTGTGTAATTTCCATAACTATGATAATTTGAGACACTTTGCAAAAAAACTTGATCCTCGAAGAGAAGGTGGTGATCAAAGGGTAAGCAAAATTTTTATTTAGATGATTAAGTAAGATTTTTAAGAGAGAAAAAGTGAGATTTGCTTGTATAAGTGAAATCTTAGTTTGTTAGTGACTTCAGGTCTTTGCTAATCATAAATGAGTGAAATCAAATTGTTGACATTTTAATCCAGTATTTAATCACCAGTATTAAATACTTAAATATTGCTTAATAGATATAGATATTTAAATATTGCTGTTTCATTATTTAAATCAAAACTGGTTAGCCTAGTGTCAGGGTTTTCCCCTCCTGTTTTTCACTATCTTAAGCAAGATTTTTAAAATTGATTCTGCTAAAAAAAAAAAAAAAAAAAAAAAAAGGACATTGGAACATGCTATAAATCTAATTTAAAAGAAAGCATTGCTTTACTCTTAGTATTTGTCAGAGTTCTAAACTGAAGTTCATTTTAACTTCTTGCTTACTGTGTAGATGGATATGTAAAAGGATGATCATATTAGTGAGAGACCATGTGAAGCCTCATAATAAGTTTTATAAGCCACTGAGATTAAATTTTTTTTCCAGAGTGTTTAATGCAATATTCCTAATAATCTTACAGTCCTGTTTTGTTGCCAGTGTATTTGGCTTCATACTGTTCTACAGATATATTACTTTTTTAGAAGTATTACTAAGAGACAGAACTTAACTTTTTTGGTCTATATAGTTTTTCACTGTACCAAGGGACTTGTGTTGAGAATTTTGATTCAGTTTCTTTGCGTACCATATTGAAAATGTTTGTAGCAAAATTACCTAATTAGACTTCAAGATAATATGAAGCACTTGTAAATAGAAAATATTTTTAATACCTCTTAAGTACATTTTCTGTAGCGCTAAACTAAATTAACTTCTGTTACTATGTAAGAATTATGCAAAACCAACAGAATACTATGAGTCGACCTGAGTAAGATGGAGCAAAATGTCAGAGGTGGTGGTTTAAAATGTTAACAGATTTTAATAATGTTCATTGAAAAATACCATTTTATAGCTTGGACCTTTCTTCACTCAAGTGCACTAATAAATTATGTATGTTGCTTGAACAACTAGCATTCCTTTGGACCATTGGACTATGAAAGTCTCCAACAAGAACTTGCTTTAAAAGAGACAGTATGGAAAAAAGTGTCACCTGAGTCAAATGAGGACATCTCTACAACTGTAGTATATAGAATGGAAAGTCTGGGAGAGAAAAGCTAAAGAAATGGGTTCTAGTTTCAGAATGTTTCTTCATTCAATCTTTCAAACATCTTTAGCTTTTTTTTTTTTTTTTTTTTTGCAAATTATAAATATTTATTCGAGGTATTTTTTGTTCTCAACCTTCGGTGCTGGAGCCATAAAGCTTTTTTTTCCTTTTAATCTTTGTATAAAGATAATACATTAAAAAGTGAATTTGTTGGTCTTTAAAAAAGTATTTACAAGTAAATAAATTTGCTTTAATTTTAAAAATACAAAAAGGAAAAATTCTCTTAAATTTTTCTTGATGTAATTAAAATTTTAACTATGTAGTCAGATAATCCCATTTTACAATAGTAACAGAAAATTGTAATACTTAGTTCTAAAATTCACACATTAAACTCATAAGTTTTGTTGCATTTTGTTTTTTCTTTTCCATTTTTGAAACTTTGACATGATTTCTATAGTGGCGATAGAAAGTACTTCCATGCTAAATGCAAAACTAAAAAGACAAAATAATGAACCCCAAATTACTTTATTTAAAATAGCAGTGGATTATAAAATTAGCTTACATTTACATTTATGCTACTTTTAGTGATAGATTGGTTTTACATTTTTAAAAATTTATTTAAAATTTTATCAAATGCTTTAAAATATGTCTCCTACCTTTTTTATTTTGCAACTCCTCTGTTTCTGTCAGAATTGTTATATACAGGAGTGTCTTATGTTACTAAAACATTCCAGCCAAAGAATTTCAGATGTGAGATAATGATAAAAAGCTATAATGGTTAGTTACTCAGAAGGAGAAACAGTGAGTGTCTTCAAGTGAATTGTTCACCTAAACAATTTTATTTTCATATTATCCACATAACATTTTCTATGTTATATTTAAATATGAACGGCAAATTTTGTTTTTTAGCTTTAAAAATTTTATTATCCTAATAATTTTATAATTGCTAATATTTCTTTTGTGATAAATTATAGCATCTCATGAAGTTTGTTCTATTTGAACTCTTAGAGTACTTGGGAAATGAGTTTAGTCTGCAGGTAGTAAGTATGCTACTAAAATATGTTAGATCTGAATCCTTTTGTTTGGTAATAAAAATGCAATATTGAGAATCAAAACTTGTTTTTAAGAGAACTATAGATTTTATACAACCTGATTTCAAATAATTATTCATCATGTTTAAAGTTGTCTTGGCAAAGTGATTGTAAAATTGTGTAGGACCTATTCACACTTCTTCCTTCTTCCGTAGGGGAATACCTCTCTGGTTTTCCCCACAGTTCGCCTACAGTTTCAAGTTTGTTAAAACCTGTTTATTTTTTCAATTCATTTTTAAACTTTTTTTGTGGGGGATTAGAAGAAAAACTTGGTGGTTTCTTAGCATGATGGTGTATGTATGTGGTAACAGAAAGTCTGTAAAAGTGAATATAGTGTAGCAAAAAAGATTTCACTGGGTATTTTAGATACTAGTGCAAATATAGAAAATCTTGATCATAATGTCTTGAATTTGGGAACTATGATATTAAGAAAAGAAGTTCCCTCCCAGAGGTGCTGGCCAAAAGCCTTTTGGGCTAACTTAAGTATTAAATTTATATATTTAAATAATTATATTATTAGTTGTAGAGAATTTTCCCGAGGGTTTTATGCTTACTTAAATGTTCTTTGAATGTTCAGATGCATATCCTAACTGGATGCTTCTCAAGGCCTTACTGCATATTTGTGTTGTATATTTGTGTTAGTTGCACCAGGGTCATTTGTAGTTTAGGCAATCGAATGCTTTAATTGGAAAAAAGGCATTATGGTTTCCCCTATGTTCTGAATTGTTACATTTTACCATTCCGTTTAGAAGTTGGTTTTATTTTATAAAATGAAGATTTAGTTTTCATATCATGTACGTATTTGTATAGATTTCAAAATTAGGTTAATTTGTGGCACTTACTATTATTGTGTTGGTAATGTTTAAATGCATACTTAAAAATGAAGTACTGTTATCTAAGCTACACTGTCTAGAAAATGTTAAGAATGAGCATCCAGAAATTTTTATAGAAAATTATAAGTGGAAGAAGAGATAAGATATTGTGAATAGGCCCTCAAACTTAAAAAAGAAAAAAACTGCCAGTTTTAAGGACATATTTTGATTCTTTCAGTATTCTTAACACCTTTTGAAACAAAGTTCTTAAAAGTACCCAGTATTATTGGGTTTAATGTTTTATGCCATTATTGATTCTTGATATTCAAGCATTTACAATATAGCATATTTGATTTTCTTTTTTCTTACTTTTTATTTTTTGGCATCGTTAACATTTCATTTGAAATGCATATTATTCCTGAAGTACTTTGTTTTTAGCATAAATGTTGTGCATTTTATCTTAGTGTTTGGATTAAAACATTTGTGTTGTTTAGCTTTCTTTCATTTGCTTTGTATATTTAATAATGTACCTTTATTTTCCAGTATGCCTGCATTTTGTATTGTACAATAAATTTATTTTAAGCTGATTTTATTGTTTTTTTTTTTGTTTTGTTTTATAAAAGCAACTTCTACATTTTAAGTACAAAAACAGTTGGGATTTTAACTTAGAAAAAAAATATCCTTTATGAAGATACTATTAAGGTGTTTGCTATTCTGAAGCTGCCTCAGTGTAAACTAGAAATACTCAAAAGGGCTTTATTTGATTTTTTTTTTTTTAGTGCAATGTAGCATTAGTGGTTTTTGTGGGAGGAGGACTTTTCCTATTGGTTATACTAGAAGTATTTGAATGAAAACTTTCCCTCAATTTTTTTGGTTGTTTTTCCAACTTAAAAAAAATGCAACCCTATTTGTAGGTTATTTCTACTTTCTGAGGAGGAATATTGTTATTCACCATGAAACTCTCATTTTGTCTGTTGTTGCCTAAAGAATAGGAAAAACATTGCTAAACCAGTGAAGAGTATCATAATATTGCTTTAGAATAAAACTTAATCTCAGCAGAATTTATATTAAACAGAATGACAGTGATACATAAATTCACCTTAACTGCTTTCTGAGGGCATTACATTTTGAGAAGGAATTTTGTATATTTCCACGTCATGGTCCAAATTATAGTACAAATTATAGAGACTCCATGTATTGTAAGTCAAATATAGTACTTAAAATTTTTCTGTTTAATTAAATCTGCCATTCATATTCTGGAGATTTCCTGAATATATTGTAGAAGTTTTAAAATTATTTGAAAGGAAAAATACTGTTATTTATGTTGCTTTGTATTAATCTATGGGATTTTTAAATGAATTTCTTTCAGAATTAGTTAATAAGGTCAGTATAATGACATATTCAATAGATGTAACAGTTTGTGATCAGTTGCTTTTAAAGATTTTTTTTAAATTGCATTTGAAGCAAAGAGAGAGGAGACTTAGAGAGGAGACTTAAAACGCCTGGTGATCTTGATCTGACAGTATATATTTATTTAATAGGCTATATTTATGTGGAAAGAACTGCTGAAATATACTGATATGTCAGCCTATATCCTGATTACTTATATATAATGTGTTGCATATGAATGTTTGCACACACATATATATATCATTTTCTTATCTATGTATCTTAATCTACCCATTCATATTCTGAAAATGATGAGCAGTTGTTTTCACATTGTGTATTATGTATAAATTATTCATTGATCTATTCCTATTCCAAGTTTTGACACAAAAGAACTCCTGAAATTTTTGCTTCCCTGGAATTTGAAAAGAATAACATACTTCTTCAGTTTGACTTTAAAGATTTGTGGTTTCTGTTACCACTCCCATTCACTACCAGCACTACCAGGGTAAGAGAGTGACTAACAGTATTGGGGGAACTCTGGAAAAGTGAAACCAAGAATATTAGGTTTTATGTGGAATTTGACTTTAAAGCACTTTCCAAAATTTATTATAAAGACGAATTATATTTTTAAAATTGTATTTGACTTAAAAGAAGTAATGCACTTCTCATATTGAGCAGTTTACGGAATAGTTTTATTTAGTTCACTGTGTACAATTTACTATTCATTTGTAAAAATTTTGGTTTATCTCCTAGATGGTCTTGAAAATGCTACAAAGCATTTTTTAAAGATATGTGATCAGTGTACTTAACGTGTGATTTCTTCTCTATTCCTTCTTTACCATTTTATATTAAATGTTATATTTGCATTCTGTAATAAAACCAAAACCAGATTTGGAGATGCAGCATAAATGGAAAATTCTTACCATGTATCATACACTCAGACTTTCACATAGATTGATTAAGAATGGACTTTACCTTCATCAGTCTTTTCTCTGACATGTAGTTCAAGGGCAAAATTATATATGAATATACACTCAAGTATATCCAAGTTCAACTATTTTTCTTTTTTTCAAATTGTAATTAAGTGAAAACCTTTGTTTTTTACATTGCTTAGAAATGGAAGGAATTTACTTAGAAATGGAAGGAATTTAATTGGGTTAGGGGAAGTTCTTTTATGTCACACCCCAAACTCCAGCCAGTAGTTTATTAATCTGAATACCATAAAATGCATATGACTTTGAGAAATTTAGAAAACTACTATAAGAATGTCTGAGGCAAAATTTATCCAACATGAAACAGAGTGGGGAAAACGTGATGTTTCTTAGCATTGTTAACTTTTTAAATAGTAATAGAAAAAGTACATTTTTAAAAATACTATATTAAGTAGACTGATCATAAATACTTATTTAACAAAGTAATTCTGTTACTGTGGTCTTAAAATGTTTTCTATTTCTATTTTTTTAACATAGGAAAGGAAGATAATTTAAGTTGACTTTGTTTACCATTTCCATTTTATAGATTGTACATCTACTTTAGTAATTTTTGTAAATTGTAGCTAATAGAGATTTTAAAAATATGCCATGTATTTAAAACCTATTTTTATAAAAACTTTTATAATGGCTTCTTGATCCATTAATCCTTAATCAAAATGAATAGGATACTAATTAGCACTTGCATTGCATTACTTTTTTGGCAGAATCTGTGGTATTTTTTGTGAATTTCATTCAACAATAAATTACAAAAAACTTACTGAAAACCATCATGCATTGCTTAAAAAAAAAGTTATGATCTTGTCCTCAAAAGACAAGTTATTAGAACAGGTAAGCTGGTGCTAACTGCTTCTGTCAGTTAATTTGTAACATTGTTACTATACTTTTAACTCTAAATCCCATTTACCAATTATGAAATTTTTTAGAAAAATTATTGACCACATCTCAATGGCAAAGAACAATTTATTTTATTTATTTTTAAGCCATATTTCAATATGTGAGGATATGATTTTTTTATACATAGTATGATGAAAAATAATGGTATTTTTTTTCATTAGGTATTTACCTTGCTGAAATACTTCCAATCCTTAAAACCACAGATGATTAAAATTATCTATTGGAAGGCTTAGCTTTTGAAAGAAAAAATTCTTATCTATGGCCATACCACCCTGAACGCGCCCGATCTCCTCTGAAAGAAAACATTCTTATCTGAAATAGTTTTAAAATTTCTGTTGTCATACTACATTTCTGGTGATTTTTGTTTATATAATGAAAATCTCCTCTGCCCATATTTGGAATCCTGAGCTATAATTAAATTTATATTTTGTAAACAGTTGAAGGCTTTCTTTTATTTTTAAAACATAGTTCAAACTTTCTAGATTTTTGATGTACTTTTATTTACCATAATCTTATATATTTTTTAGAATCACAGATTTGAATTTGAAAGTAATCTTAAAGGTTATCGGATACAGACTCACTCCATTCAGCCCCTTTTCCGGGTTTCCTAGCCCTTCGCTTTCTCTATTAGCATGTTTAGATTTTTTTTCTCTTTTGATAGGGTTGGTCTGTTGTGTGTTTTGTTTGGATGGACTTTCTGTCTGTGGTTATTTTAATGAGAGAAGCGTAATTGGTAGTAGTTAATGTGACTATAAGTTATTTAGCAGATGATACCATCAGCATTGATTAAAACTAATTGTGTTTTTCTAGTAAGCAGTCTTATGTCCCAGTTATTTACTAATTGTGTTTTTCTAGTAAGCAGTCTTATGTCCCAGTTATTTAAAAACTAGTAAAGTTAGAAGTGAATGTTTAAATTATATAGTAGTTCTAAAAATAAAACATTACCCTGAAACCTTTGAAAGAAAGTGTAGCAGAAATGTAACTCTAAAAATAAATGTTACACCACTGGCTTTTTAAAATAAATTCCTTTGAGGTTAGATTAAATATATAAGTAAAAAGATTTTAAATAAATAAACTATTCAAGTTCCAAACAAATTGTTTCTTAAGAAAAAGTTTCTTTGCATGTGTTTTTTGAAACACATTCAAAATATCTAGCTACTTCCCTTGTTTCTTTTAGACATTTGGATCTGTGAGTGGGCCCCAAACAAGGTTCCTAAGTTTGTCTGTTTATTTACTTTGTCTATAGTACATATGGTCTTCAGTGTCAATCTCCATTTCATAGTTCTGGAGTTTTAATATTTATGAAAGACTATGTATATTGAGTTCTTAAAATAAGTTGATTTTTTAAAAGACTGTTGACTTACAAAATGTTAAAACTTAGATATTGTTGCTCTCAAAATATTATAGTATTGGTTTCTTAATTTTGAAAATTTAAACTGCCTGAGTAGCTCTTTTCCCCACAGTTTCAATATAAACCCATTCAATATAAAGTCTGCTTGCTTTCGTATTATGTATTCCAAAATAAAAATGATGATTAAATATTAGTGTCAATTATGCAAATACAACTACTCACATTTGAACCACTTCATTGTAAAATTCAAATTTTAATTATGATAGTCTGTTGAACTTTTTTTAGATCTAGATTAGAGTTATAATTTTCATTATTTTATGTGTGCCTTTTGCAAATCATCACAAAGGGGCAATTTATAAAGATTCTTTTGAGGGGACAGCTTCAAACTTAATCCTTAAGGCTTGACTTTCTTCTATTAAATGAGATTAATGATATTAAAACATGGCATAAATTATTAATTGAATTCCACCCAAGTTCTGTTGTTTTGTTCATTCTCACAGACATTCCAAATTAAATTTTAGTTGGAAAACTTAGAATACATTATCTAAATTTCAACTATTCTATTTTTTATCCTTTCATATAATTTATTTTGGGCCAAAATGAGGTAATTAAAAAAATTATATCAAAGTTACTCAGGAAATGGGTTTCCAATTCTGCATCTTTATATTGCTTGATATGTTCATTTCCAAATCTTTTGATGTTGACATTTGCCACTGTAGTTTTATTTTTTTAAAAAAGTTAAAAAGAAAATCACATATGAAATGTAAAAGTCCAAACTTTTCTTCTTCAGTATAATATAGCTTATTCTTTATTTATTATTTTACATAGATCCTTGAAGTATTATATGCATCTTTGATCCAGGCCTATGCACAAGATTTATAATGTAAATAAAGAATGAACTAAATAATACTGTTTAAGTATTCGAATTGAGATGAATAAATGTTGCATCTTCTGCACAGTGAAACTTCATTGACATCTGATGAAATTACAGGACAAGTGATTTTGTTAACATTCCATGGTGATGAATACTATTAATCCTCTTTAATCATACCAATAAAATATTTCTGCCTTAATGTCTCTTTTTACTGGACTATGAAGAAACAATTCAGCGGTTAAAGGATAACCAAAAAAATTACTTCCACCTATCTGAACGCCCTTATTCTGGCAAGTTAGCAGTTTTATTGTAAACGTACCCACTTTACATTTAATTAAGTTGCTCTTCTTTTCTTCTAGAATTGCTTTTGTAGTAAGTGTAAAATTGTAACCAGATAACTCATTCCTTCTATGAAGTTGCTTTCCCATTTGTGTGACTGTAAGAAAGTGGCTGAGTCCAGGACTCTTCTGGCTTCCTGGTTTCCAGGTTTTCATCTCAATATTTTCAATCCTTGTTTTACTTAGTAAACTTTTTTTTAATACCTTCTATATAGCAGGAATTTTGTTCTCTTCTTGTGTTATTTTCTTCTCTTCATTTCTGGTACCCAACCAATGTCCAAGATGAGATGCCACTATATAAATGAAAGTGTACAACCTTTAAAATTCTTTTCTTTAGGTCTTTTTCTCTACCAAGTAAGAACCAAAAAGGGCATTTCACTAGTTTTTGTTCAAACAGCACACAAACAGAATTAGTTCAAGTTATTTAGCTAATTAAATTTGATCGAGCAGTTCAGATCTATATAAATTAACCTTAGCATTATTCCTGTGCTTTATTATTCACTGATAGGTTCTTATTCAACTAATGTTTATTTCTTGCCTAATATGTGACAGAAACTGTGAAGTGTTTAGGATATGCAGTGGTTAATGAGACAAGTATGAACCAACTTGTGTTTGCAATTAAAAGGGGATAAAAATACTGAATAAATACTAAAAATTAAAATGGTAATAAGTGATTTGTTAATACTGATGCATGTAGATCTAATTCATTTTAAATGTTATAAAATGAGTTGCAAAATGGTATATGCCATATGCTGCCATTTTTGTACATCTATAACAGACGTTATGAGACACAAATACACAATGTAGTTACTAATAAAACTTTAAGAACATGAACACCAGTCTTTAGATAAAGCTTACTGCTGGGAGGGAAGGGAATGGATGCAGAGAGCATGGCTAGCTGTATCTTTAATGTTTCATTTCTTTAACAAATATTTAAGCAAATATAAGGATAACAAATGGTAGAAAAGTAAAGAATGCTAGGAGAGGGTACAATAAGAAGATCTTATTTTGTCCGGGTGGTTAAATATGGTTGGTTTTCACTGGAAGGTAATACAGTATGTAAGTTTCAAAGGAGTCAGGGGGAGTATGGAATAGGGTTGATAGGCTAATCTGACTTGAAGACTTCAGAACAGAAAGGAGTTCATCACATTTGAGAAGGGGAAAGGTGGCAAATGCGCTGAAAGAAGAGTGAGGTGAGGTGGATGGAGACTGGCCACGGATGACTCTTACAGATGGGACCATATTAGGTAGACTGGGCTTTCTCATATTTCAGTGTACATCAGAATTGTTAGTGTCTTAATTTTAAAATGCAGCTAACTTCCTGGGGCCTGATCCTACAGTTTGATTCAAAAATCCAAATTTTCAATGTACACCCCAGGTGCTTCTGCTATAGGTTGTCCTCAGGACGCAGTTTGGGAGATATGTGTGAAAGATCTTATATATCATAGTAAGAATTTTGGACTTTATTAAAAGTTCAATGTGAAACTTTGAAGGCTTTTAAGAAGGTAAGAGAATGATTTGGTTTTTAAATACTGCTCTGTGGAGAATGGATTAGAGAGAGACAAAGTTGAGGTTGTGGACTCGAGATGTGTGGTGGCTTGGACTAGAAAAGTAGGTGGATAAAAGATGTGTTTAAGAGAAAGGATTGGTGATAGTTTTTGGTGGGTGAAAAAGAATGAGATACCTTATTGATTACAAGGTTTTTAGTATAAACAGGGCCAAAGCTGCTGCATTAACTAAGATGGAGAACATTAGAAAAGCAAACCTTGAGAGTATGGGAAGAAATTAGTTTAATTTTGGCTATTGTAACAAGGATCTGTTTGATTGTGAGTGTCAGGAGGTTTATTAACAGTGCTTTGAACATATGGGGGTCATTTTTCTAATATAACAAGAAGTCTCAGGGAAAACCAACCAGGACTAGTGCCATCAGTAAGGTAAACTTCTGTTACACAAGCCTTAGTGTGTTGGTCTAGAAGTCATGCCTGTCAACTTACAGTTGCAAGGTGGCTGCTCCATCTTTAGCCTCACCTGTATGCGCAAAGTGGGAGAAGAAAAGAGAAAAGAGTGATAACTAAATCTGAAGAAAGAAACTTTACAAGAAACTCAGCTAACACTCATTGACCAGACTAACTGCAAGGGACTCTGGGAAAGTGCTTTTAATTGGACACATTGCTACCTTTTAACAAATAGAGATTCTGTTAGTATGGAAGGGGTGGGTAGTGGATAATGGATAGCCAACTATCAGTGTGCAGAGGCTAGGTAGTGTTTGAGATATTTGTAAGTTATCTAAGTAGTGATGTTGAGTAAGCAGTCAGATTTAGGCCTAAAACTTAGGAGGGCAGTGTAAGTTGGAGCTATAATTTTGTGAGTGGTCAGTATGAAAAGTAGTATTTAAAGTTGGAGTGGTGTGTGAGACTGCTTAAGGCGATAGTATAAAGTGATAAAGAAAGTGGATCGAAGACAGAACCCCAAGAAACCCTCATTTTAAAAGTAGGATAGAGTAGAAGAGGCTTCCACTAGGGAAAGGTGGCCAGAGAAGAGAAAATACAGCATAGTGCAATATCAGGAGTCAAGGAAAGCGTATCTTAAGGAGTTTGGAGCATTGAACTGTATGAAAGTATAGAGAATTTAGTAAGATGAGGGCTTTCCATTTACATGATGTTTTTACTAAAATTTTTTTAGAACAATTGCTTTATTTTTTAATGTCTTAAAAATATCCTTTTCTCCAGCAATTTTGTGTCTTATATGTTGGAGGAGCTTGCTATGTAACTTGAATAATAATCAAATTTAAATGGCTATGAAAGTGCTTTGAAAGTTACAGCATTAGAGAAGAATACTGTCAATACACCTTTTCTGTGTGTATGGTCCGTAAAGCACACATGTTGAATGTTTCACGATAGAACTGTGAAGTAAACGTTGAAGAATACAGAAAGTTAAGTAAGGCTCTCTGGAGACCAATGAAAATGAGGGATTTCTCTTCTAACATTAACGCAATTAGTAAAGATTATGTTAGTATTGTGGGTTGGAACAACTAGAAAACTCAAGTCAATGTGCCTGGCTTTGTTATAGTAGCAGGATTTGAGGCACACTAAGAGAAATAGGACCTTAAACTGATTTGAAGCCATAATTCTTCCTATATGACTGTTAAACTTTGTTTCACAGCAGGAAGAGAACCCCATCTCTTTTCAGGGAACTTGTTTGTATTTATTTATTTTTAATTTGCACAAGATGGTGTCTTTGTAAGAATATTTTTAATCCAATGGCCCTGTTTTTTTTTTAATATGTGTAAATATTTGGTGACCAATTTCTCTTCCTGTCTTATCTTCACTTTTAGGTTCTTTGGCTATTGGGTTTTATGTACTTGTTTTTTAAATGTGCACTTTTATCATTCCAGAAATATAGCACTTTCTCCTCTATCCTAACACACTAATGTAATATTCTCTAGTATTCATGAAGTTTTACAAATACTTGCTTGTATAATAGTAGGAGAAGACCAGAAAGATAGTGAATGAGAAACTTTTTGATAGTTGTCTGTACAATGCAAATATGCTTAAGGTCTGCAGTTTTGTTCTGTAGAGGAATAGCTAGCTGTCTTTGTCTTTGCTCATTGCTGTTTTTCTTCTATTCTGCTTTCTTGCTTATTGATTGAGTGCTGTTTTTCATACCACACAAAGATATGTTGTTAGCTACTGTTATAATTGGATATATAAAGAGGGATGCTTATGACCTCATCGGTGTCTATTTAGACCATTCATTGGTGTTTGTTTACTGGAATAATATGCCACTAAGATAAGAAGTTATTTATTTGCTGCCAGTGGCATAGCAGTCATATTTCCTTTTATTCACATTCACTCAAAACTCACATTTCATTTTTAGAAATTTAAATGCAAAGAATAAAGGTAATATCTTAACGTTTTCTATTTGTCATTTGTGATATTGACATATCAAATTGAATTATTTTGTTATTTTATTTTCTCTTCATTTGAAAAAACACCTTTGGGTAGCACCTCCATATAAAATTATTATCTCTGATTTTCTATAAATTGTTTCTTTGTTGCTATTTTCTGATTTGCTATCACAACATATTTCTGTCTTTTTATTTTATTATTGAGGAAGTCCCAGGTTTTGTTAGGAAATTGCTTGGCCCAGTAGATAGGTAGTGATTGCAAGCACTGGCCCTGGCATCTGGCAGACTGGGTTTGAGCCCTCGTTCTTCCACTTACCAGCTCTGATACCTTGCTTAAGTTATTTAAATGTTTCCTATCCTTTAATAACAGAAATAATAATATTTGGAGCACTTAGTTGAGTCAAGAGAGAGTAGGTGCTTGATATTAACTATTTTGTTGTAAGCAATATATAATCTTTAATTTTTTTGTCTTCATAGGTTGTCAGATTTTTTGACATGATTATGACTTTTTAGTTTACAAATAAATGAAATTATTTCAGATTAAACTAGTCATTGAAAAATTTTGAGGCAAGTCATGGTGGCTTACACATGTAATCCCAGCACTTTGGGAGGCTGACTCAGGAGGATCACTTGAGTCCAGTAGTTTGAAACCAGCCTGGACAACATAGTGAGACCCTGTCTCTACAAAAAAATAACAAAGAAATCATATGGGTTTAGTGACACGTGCTTGTGGTCCCGGCTATTTGGGAGGCCGAGTTGGGAGGATCACTTGAGCTTGGGAGGTAAAGGCTGCAGTGAGCCATGATTGTGCCACTGCACTCTAGCATAGGCAACAGAGTGAGAGCCTGTCTCAAAAAACAAAGGAAAGAAAAGAAAAAGAAAAAAAAATTTGAGAATTGTATGCTTAAGGGACTTTTATTAGCAAAGTCGAGAGCAGAATGCAGTTCTTAGTTCTTGGAACTACCATTTTGAGGTTGTATTTTTAAAGTGAAATTTCTGTAAAACAGAGCTTCCCTCCTTTACAATAAAATTTACTATTTGATTTATTCTTCTCTTGAAATTACTATATGAGAACCTCCTACATTTGTGTAAGTTTGGAAATATGGGCATGATTTATTAAATTGCTGTTCCTATAAAGTATTTTTTTCCTCAATCCTCTGAATCATATCAGTTTGGATTAGTTTTGTCTATATGTAGTATATTAATAACTGTGCCTCAATAAATCATTGGAAAGCTTAGGAGTATGTGGCTCATACTCAGACTGTCTAATTATAAAAGTACTATAAAATTTTATTTTACACATCCTTACAAAATTAAATAAGCTCAGTAGTAAAGGAAAGGAAATATCTTTGATCTCAGACACATTCCACAGGTTTATTTTTACCCTTGGGCAAGGTGATTAATTTACATATGATGGCAACTTAAAATTTTTATTTAGCTACAGGATAATAGGTAGTATGTTTCAATTTGACCTTAAGAAAAATATTTATAAAAGCAGGCTGAAAGCTTATTTTCACGTAAAGACTATAAACAGCCAACTTGGAGTGAAACCTTTAAAACAGAATTGGATCTGGAGTCATGATGGTTTATTTAACAGATGAAGAAAAGTATCTATTCCATGACAACAGATACTGCAGTGAGCTGGAAATGAGAGCAGCTTCTGTCAAACTAGAGGTAGTAGAAACGGAAGGATATTTTTTCAGTTATCTTTTTTTTTTTTTTTTTCATTAAAGCAGTTCCAAATAGGCTGAATTACTGTTTGTGTGAAGACAGAAACTAAAGATAAAAAAAAAAAAACAAAGGAAATTTTGGTTTGGCAGTTGGTAATAGAGTTGGAAATTAAATAGTTGGAGTAAAGTGTAAAACCAGTGAGTCAATCTTTCTTCCCTCTCTCCCTCCCTCCATCTTTTCCCTTTCTTCCTTTTTCTCCCCTCCTGCTTTGGTCCCATCCAGGCTTCCTTCCAATATTTAGTAAAGAATCTTTATGGATTAGAGCTAAACTGATATTTAATCTCTTGGTTTCCTTCTGTGCTTTGGATAACAATCAGAGATCTATTAAGGACTCACATCATTATGGTCTAGTTGTACAGAATCGGGAATCCAGATACCTGAGTTCTACTCGAGCTCCATCACTAATTCATGTGTTATGTTACCTTGAACCAAGGCCCTTCATCTCAGTGGTAGTAATAAATAAAAATATATCAACATATTTTATAATCAGCCTGTCAGCGATTTTAAAAAACAACTATAACTGTTTCAAATGTTGAATGTTTTAGGGTCATCCACTATATAAACACAGAGTAATGGGAGTATATAATTCTAATAATTGCTATTTACTCCTAAGTACAGAATTATCAGGGCATTTGCAAAAGTCCCATAACCTTTAAACAAGCTCAAATTGAATAGGAGAATGATAGGATTAAAGATTTAGGAATGCCCTGTTTCAGATATTTAAAATTGATTCACTCCTCACCTACTTCTAGATGTTTTGGAAAAAAGTGAGATTTGCTATGCCAAACATGCCAGTGTTAAATGAACTCATGTGAACTGTAACATTTTTTCCCACTGTTGTCATGACTTTGTATAAATAAACTAAGATAAGATTGTCTGGTTCAAGCAGGTTCTGACAAAGAGGTTTGATAAGGAAAGTGCAGTAGTGCTGGAAAATCTACAAGATGAAGGGGAAACTGTTAAAATTTAATTTATAAATTTGAATGGCTATCTACCCAGGTGCAGTGTCTCTTTGTTATGAGGAGGCATACATTCAACATCAGAGCCCTTCATTTAATAGCTACTGTTGCTTCTGTATACAGTCTGTTTCCTCATATTAAGGAATTATTTATCAAAATACAGCTTCCATGCCTCTGGCGTTTACTGTTAACCCATTATTTTCTGGACAGGTATTATTAAAATCAGTGTAACTCAAGCATCCAGTAGGGGAATAGGGGAATGAGCTTCGATCAATGGTTAGCACACCTACGTCCTTTGCAAAAATTGGTGTGGAGGTGGATGAGTGATCTTCTAGAGAGCCCCTCTCCTTCAGTTTGCCGTGATAGGCATTCCAGAGGGTGTGATAGCTTAATTGGAAACACCTGTGGAACTCTTTTAACAGAGCAGGAAGTAGACTGTCCCTAAATGAAATGCTCCATCTGTTGTCACAAAAGTGTTAAACTAGTTTCATTTGCTCATTTCATAACTTAAGCAAACTTAAAAGTATAGGGGGCTGTTTATGCTGTAAAGAAGAGGTATTTGTGGTTTTGCTTTAAACAGTGCCCATGCATGGGCTATCTCCTAGTGCTTTTCTGTCTTGGAGAGAATTACAGTCACTTTGTGTTCAAATACTTATCTTCTGGTTTGGACCAAATTCAGCTCCACAGCTAGCCTTTTGTTTTTATGGGAAGAAGACCAGACTTCCATGTTAGGCTTTAATAATTTTTAAGGCAAGCTAATGTTTTTCCCATCTGATTAGTTACAAAGCCTTTATACATTAAAGTTTCCTGATTTTTTTCTCATGCTTGTGAATAACAGTATACTACGAATAAACCAAGTATATTCTAAATCTGCATTTTTTGGGCTTTATTAGTAAGAAATTGACTTTAAGAACTTTTGAAATATTGAATACTTGCCTGAGTGCTACACACATACTATAATAGACTCTCTTCAAACTAGTATGGTCTAAATTCAGAATTTTAAAAGGAAATGTGTAGACCATATATTCAGTCACTGAAACAGATGAGGCTTTATTGCTTAGAAGGACTAACATATTTTTAAAAATAAGAACCATGGGTAATTAATATATTAATGGTATGTTCAGGGAATCTGGATTTTTCCTCAGTGGTGGGGGAAGACACACAAATGCTCCATGTGGTCATGTGACATAGTGCCATAGTGAAGCAAATGTAGACAGAGATTACTATTAAGAGATTGGAGCAGAGTTCACAGGAATGGGTTAAGAATAACATTTCAGTGAGAAATGGGTGGGGAAAATGATTTCAGGAGAATAGTATGCATGGTGGCTTAGAGGGAGCAGGAGGTAAATCCAGGGTTGTGGTGGGAGTGGAGGTATCTGATTGACTCTGTCCCTGGCACATGCTGTCACAGGGCACTGTGTGGGCAGCTGGCAGTAAGCTACATAGATAATGAATGCTGGGCTGGGATGGCCTGGGGAAGCTATTAGTCTTTGAAGGAAGGGAAAGATTTGATTAGGAATCTGGGTGTTCTTAGAAGAGCATAGATACCAAGACAAAAACAAGGGCAGTAAGGCAGACCAATTTTGCTCTATCGAGGTTGAGACAAAAATTAAGTTAGCTGGACTGAAGAACCTTGAATACAAGGCTAAAGAACTTAAATGTTAACAGGAATGATTTTGAGTTTCTTGATACTCCCCTGGTTAAAAGCCTTTAGTGATCAGAGCAATGTTTTGAGAATATGATTAGAAGTATGTGGAGAGGTTTTGGAGGGTGGAAGAAGGACCAGAAGCAGAGGCACCAGTAACAATTGAATAAATCTTGTAATGATTTTCAAATATGTAAAAGTTAAGAGAGATGGGCTGGGCACAGGGGCTCACACCTGTAATCCCAACACTTTGAGAGGCCAAGGTAGGCGGATTGCTTAAGGTCAGGAGTTCTGGACCAGCCTGGACAACCTGGTGAAACCCCATCTCTACCAAAAACTACAAAAATTAGACAGGTGTGGTAGCACGTGCCTGTAATCCCAGCTAGTCTAGAAGCCAGTGTGGGCTTGAACCCAGAGGTGAAGGTTGCAGTGAGCCAAGATCCTGCCACTGCACTCCAGCCTGGGAGACAGAGTGAGACCCTGTCACAAAAGAAAGGGGGGGGCAGATAGAGGAATTAATTTTACAATTTAATATCCAAAGTTAAATATTTGATGCTTTGGGGAGAATATTCACTTAGTCAATAGATATTTAATGAGCACCTATTATGTGTGATAGACACTGAGGTTATGGTGGGGAACAAAAAGACAAGTGGTCTCTGCCCACATGAAGCCTACATTTAATGAGAGAGACAAAAAAAGTATATATAAAAACATATACTTTATTATATGTTATATGTATTTATATACGACTATATATAAATGTGGTTAAAAATTATATAGTTTGTGTGTGTGTGTGTGTAGAGGAAAAGCAAGGTGAGGGATAAGGAGTGATGAAAAGAGGGGAGTATTTTAGAGTCTTGAGAGAACATTTGAGTGGAGACCTACCCAAAGGGAGGGAGAGAGGGAGCCTCCTGACTACCTGGGGAAAGAGCATCTCTAGCAGCCAGCTGAAGGCCTTGAGTGCCTGAGACCAGCCAGACATTCTAGCTGGAGTAGAGCTGGAAAGGGAACAGGGGTAGAAATGATATGTGCAATGTAACCAGGAGTAGAGCCTTTAGGGTCCCGAAAGCCATGGTAGAGTTTGATTTTACTTTAGGTACAATGGAAAGGCACGGGAGTTCCTTGATGTTTTTAAAAGATCCCTGTGGCAGCAGAGGTGGTGGCTCAGATGAGGCCTAAGGCAGTAGTGATAGAGGTAGTGATATGATTCCAAACATATTTTGCAGGTAAAGCAAAGAGGATTTATTGATGAACTAGATGTGGGTTGTGAAAGAAAGAACAGAATCAAGGAATACCCCCAGGGTCTGTATGGTGAATTTGTGTGAATTAGAAAAAGCTAACTCTTGTCTCTAGGCAGAAGCACTTCTCGGTACGACTGGGTAAAGAAACTCTTCCTCCTAGCAGATGTACCTGGGTGCTAGGACACCTTGGAGGAAAGAGCATGGGTGGTAACCTATGTTGGCTCTGTGGCCAGTCATCTCTGTGAAGGGCTCAACCTGTACAAGCAAATGCAGTAGTACTAGATGACCCCTGAGTTTGTGGCCTGAGCAAGTGGATGAATTGTAGTGTCATCCCCAAACTGGGGAGAGTAGAAGAGTTACTGACTGTGAGTGGTGACAGAACAAAGCAAATTCTATTTTGAGTATAAGTCTGAGATGCCCGTTAGAAGTCCTGGAAGCAATGGCAAGTAGGCAGACAGTTCTGAACTGGAGCCAGGTGGGAAGCCAGCAGGGCTGTTGCTGTTTTTGAGTTTGAAATGACTATTAAGTGGAGCTGTAGGACTGGAGCTTAGGAGCAAAGATTTAGATTAAAGTGGGGAAGTCAATCTGTCCAGAGGAATAGAAATCCTTTGAGGGACATTATATTGAAAAACAAGAAGATTGGAACTGGCTTAGGAGTATTATTAGACAGTGGAAAGTGGGTAATGAATCTGCAAAGCAGCAAACAGGAGGAAGATCAGGTTGATGCAGCAGCATGGAAGGCAAGTCGTGAAAGGGTGGAGGGTGCTGGGGAGATCTGAAGGAATCGGGGCTTAGGAAGCTGCTGGAGCTTCGGAGAGCACTATTTAGAGGTAACAATGAGTGTGTAGGTAATTTTCAGGGAATTAAAAATATACTTTCAGGAAATATGCACTGAAGGGAGAACAGTAAGGTCAAGTGTTGGTTTTTCAAAATAAGATGAAGTTGTGTCTGTTTTAAGGTAAACTAAGGGAATCAGTGAAGAGGAAAAGTTAAAGCTGCTAGCAACAAAGGGGATCGGTAAGGGAACGAGAGCAGGGGATCTAGAGAGTAAGTGTTTGAAGGAATAGATAAAAAATGGTCTCAGAAATGAGGAAGCTTTTTGCTTTGAGAGATGAAAACAGCTTTTTATCTTTTCAGCAAAGATGTAGTTAGGATCTTCTGTTTTTAGGGGTCTCCACTGATATTAAAGGACTGAAGAAAGTATGGCGGGAACCAAGAAGAAAAATTGTCAAACAGCAATGAGAGACCAGGTGGAAATATGGAGGATAATCTCTAATAGCCAGTCAGTATTCTGTGACCCAAGAGAAAAAAGGGAATTGAGAATTCAGAGTTGACCCCATTAAAAAAGAAAGATATTAAGGGAAACAATGGGTCATAACCCAGAAAAGTGTGCATATCAAAGTCACCAGGAGACTTTAAACAAAATTTTGGCTGGGCATTATCACGCCTATAATCCCAACACTTTGGGAGGCCAAGGCAGAAGGACTGCTTAAGGCCAGGAGTTCAAGACCAGCCTGGCCAACAGAGTGAGACCCCATCTCTATAAAAAAGAAACTCTATGCATTTACTCCCTTTCCCTAAAATGTATCAAATTGAGGTATAGGAGTAGGACAACAAGAAATGGGAGAGATGTTTATGTATGCTTTTAGAACATTCTGGGTGATGCTTTTTAGTTCTTTGCTCCACCCCTATTCCCCATTGAGAAAACTGTTCTGGACTGTAGGGACTAACTATAGGTACAGGCTGGGCAGGAGTAGGAAAGGATGGCTGGGAGGGAAGCAGAAGGACTGAAGGAGTAAGGGGTTAAGGTTTTTTGATATCAACACAAATAGTAATAGTAGTATTTTGGGGCTATGCTCAGCTAGTTAGGTTCCTTTACTGTAGACCTTGACAGAGCCTTTCATATGCTCATGAATCTCCAAGAGAGGGATTTAACATTTTAAGATCATATCCAACCACAGGACCCTTATTTTTGTGGACTATTTTGTGGACTAGTTTCTGCAGATTACACTTTGAAAATGCTGAATGAGAGAACTGCAGCAATGGTCAGTTCCAGTTAATTTGGAAAGTTCATGGGTTGTGGAAGAGGGAGGCCATGGTGGAAAGGGAGAGCGTCCAGGCTAATGAAGCGCAGTTCAGGGCTGTGGTTTTGTTGATGGAGAGCTGGATTACTTTCCATTCCTCTAGTTAAACTTCTGTTTTCTACCATTGAGTCCAGTATCAGCTGAGTCATCAATATGAATGTCAAAGTTGCAAAGTATAAGAGAAAATGGGGAATTTATGAAGTATTTACAAATATTCTATGACCAATAGTTTAATTTCTCATAGATAGGGATGGATAAAGTCTTTATGAAAGCAGACCAAAATCCAATGGTTTTTCAGATAATTAGCCTTTTCCTCTTACCTATAAGAAAAGGAAAGTTGATAACTATCAAAAGTAGATACACTTTGAAATCTTGGAGCAGGTAATAGAGGTGACTTAATATTTTCGGAGTTTAGAAACCTTTTAAATAGATCAGTGTCGTAAGTTCTGTGAATAACCCAATTTGTACCACCTGGGCATTGAACTAAAGGCTATCTTTCCAGTGAAGTAAAGTTTAAGATGATAATTAACACTGAATGTTCTCTCTTAAGATTTGCAAAGAAGCCAGTAATTGGTGAGGACAGAGATTGTTGGCAGGGATTAGACATTTATACAGCATGATTTAGTTTTTAATAATGTGAATTTTATCAGCATACAAACTTGCTCACAATATTGAGATATACAGAACGGGAAGGCTTCTAAACAGTTTTCAGTTGCTCCAATGATATGTTTCACAAAATTCCACTTTTGTGCCAATTAATATTCCATTCCTTCCCTCGTGTATCTTTATTATTGAATTTTCCCTCGCAATCCACTGTTGAAAGAAGAAAATACAACACATGTGCGTTCTTTGGCTATAGAAGTGTACTTGAGATGATAACTTTTTGCACATGACTCAGCTGAAGTGTTCAAAGCACATGAAAATCACTTACCAGTGACAGGTGGACGTTGTATGTGTTTTGCCCTATGGACACCTAAACTTTCTTTTCTTCACAGGTAAAGTCAGTGATAAATCTTTTGTTTGCTGCGTATACTGGAGATGTGTCTGCACTTCGAAGGTATGTTTACAGGATGGATTAGCATGCACTTTCCAGATATTTTATGAAGTTGCTTCCCGGCCAGCAGCCATTTTAAGGTTAAAGCCTCACTTCTTTTTCCCTTTAATAAAAATGACCCCAACAAAATTTTTATTAAATCAGGACTTCCAGTGCCTCAGGCCTGCTGTCCAATCTTGTCCTTTTCTGCCTCCTGAAAAAAAGACAGTATCTCTGTTTCCTCAAGTAGTGACTGTTCAGCTAATCTGGCTAATTAGTGTCAGTGGCTTACTGGAATTGGAGGATGCCTTCTCCCTGTCTACCCTGCATTCCTCATCTTTGATGTGTGTGTGTGTGTGTGTGTGTGCGGGGGGAAGCAACTGGGGCGTTTGGTGTCCTGCAGATCACCAGGATTAGCAAGGCCATATACTGCTGTATACTTAAGGCCTTTTGTGTAGAGCTGTAACTGATTTTCTCTTTCCTTTTCTTTTTGCTCCCATTAAGGCCTCAAACAGCTGATTTTCAAAGTGGAAAACTGTCTATGCATCCCCTCCTTGTTTTAAAGTCTGACTAATATTATACTTGTAGACTGTGAAATGTTCAAGAATGGGAGTCTTAGTAAAAACATACAACTTTATTATAGTAATTAGTTTCTTGCCATTCTGAGATATAAACCTTGGTCCAGTTGTGGCATAATTCTTGATTTTTGAACAATAACGTAATAAAGCTCAATTCTGTGAGAGGTGGTTAACATTTAATCTTACCTAAAAAAAGCAAAGCTGAGGCAGAGAGGTGAAGTGGCATTTACCCAAAACACCTGCGTACTGGTCGTAAGGTCTGTAGTTCCTATCAATGAGCCTGATGAAAGATGGGGCACCTGTCTGACAGGGCCTTAGATGAACTGATGCAGTGAATGTTTAAATTAATTTGTTTTATAAATCCAGTGTGAATGAAATTTGTTTTATATACAATGAATAGCTGTTTTTACAATTTTCAGATTTGCTCTGTCGGCTATGGACATGGAACAGCGGGACTATGATTCCAGAACAGCACTCCATGTAGCTGCTGCAGAGGGTAACACAGAAACTACTCCTATCTATTTTCTTTCCAGATTTAATTTCTACTTTGTACTAAAATCTGCTTTTCTTTTTCTGGGGTGGGATGGTATAGGTCATGTTGAAGTTGTTAAATTTTTGCTGGAAGCCTGCAAAGTAAACCCTTTCCCCAAGGACAGGTGAGCACTTATGTTACCTTCTAAATATGTCAGTATTTTATTATGTAGGACTATAATAGTCAAGTGATTATAATATTTAAACCCATGAAGACATTCTTGAACCTGCTGTGATAGCTTATAAAGTCAATACACCTTGTTACTGCTAGATGGGTAATTCTGTCTCCCATATCCTGTTTCTTATCTAAGAATTTTTAGAAATTTTCAGGTTAGTTTGACTATCAGTCAATACACTGTATGAAGAAAACAATTTTTTTTTGGCATTTTGGAAATGAAAATTGGAATTTTGTCCTCATGGGGTTTTTAATTACACAGCGTAGACAAGATAAACCTTTAGAGAAGCATAAATTTTAAGATGATAATTAACACTGAATGTTCTCTCTCAAAATTTGCAAAGAAGCCAGTGATTGTTGGCAGACACTCAACATTTATATAGCATGATTTAGTTTTTAATAATAATGTGAAATAATAATGTGAAATAATGTGTTGAAATTTCTGGATTTGGTTGGGATCAGTTTTAGAAGGCTTCATGGAAGTTAAATTTTAATCAGTGCTTAGGGAAGAGATGACATTGAAGGCACAGAATGAAAAGAAGGGCC
Organism: Aotus nancymaae; assembly: GCF_030222135.1. NCBI lineage: Eukaryota > Metazoa > Chordata > Mammalia > Primates > Aotidae > Aotus > Aotus nancymaae. The sequence goes on along the minus strand of NW_026988419.1, from coordinate 42,180,621 downwards.
ACTCTATCTATAGTGGGAGAAATATGCCTAGAATATATTCTGCTCTTCTCCTCTCTCTCCTGGTCTACATAGCAGACTGCTACTCATCCTTCAGCAAATGCTTCAACAAAGTGGTCAGGGAAATAAGAACACAGCTTACGCACATACATGGTACAGTAAACTCTATATTCATATCCTTGGACATTATGTACTGGAGTAGAGTGGATAAATCGATGAGCAATGAGAAGAAAAGTTTAGAAGAATGGGGAAAACATACTTGATGGTGGTTTGATATGTATAAGGAGTTTGGATTCATTTGAGAACCCGGAGCCATAATCCAGTTTGGAGCAAGTTGATTACTCTTTAGCTATGTTGTCTTTCTGTTTATTAAGCTTTTTGTTTTTTTTGTTTTTTGAGACTGGGTCTTGCCTTGCCACTCAGGCTGAAGTGCAAGTGGCATGATCACAGATCACTGCAGCCTTAACTTCCCAGGTTCAAGAGATTCTCCCACCTCAACCTCCTGAGTGGCTGCAATCACAGGCACACACCACACCTGGCTAATTTTTTAATTTTTTGTAGAGATAGAGTCTTACTATGTTGCCCAGGCTGGCCTCCAAATCCTGGGCTCAAACAGTCCTCCCACCTCAGTCTCCAAAGAGGTAGGGATTACAGGTGTGAGCCATTGAGCCTGGCCAACTATCTTTTTTAAAATTAGGGCTTAGGTTTTGTTGGTTAAGCTCTCAGCTTGCAAGAAATGCAGAAAAGTTATGTCAATGTCTGACAAATGTTAGCAGTTTTGTAAGTGTGCTAACACTTTGATTACCTAACTTTATTTCTATAGTAAAAAAAAAAAAACCAACCATGATTAAAACGACCTTTATTGGCAGTATTCTAAAACCTCATGTAGGATGACAGTCCTCCCTTCCTCCCAATTTTAATACCCATCCCAGCTTTCTAGAGTATGAAATTGAAGAGTGTTTTCTTTCTGCGTTTATAATCCCAACTAAAATACTGTAACACTATGTATACATGTTGGAAATATTACTGTGCTTTGTATATGTGTTAATTTTTTTTTGCCCTAAATTGGCATCTAGAAATGTAGAAGTAGATGTACCTGATAAGAAAAAGTGAGCTAAGTAACTAACTTGATAACTAGATATTCAACAAGTCTTCTCTATTTCATAGAAACAGTGTTGCCTTAAATTATAAAATTGGTTTGAGCAAAATTTGTATTTTTTTTTTTTTTTTTTGAGGCAGTCTTGCTCTGGAGTGCAGTGGCTTGAGCTCACTCATGGTAACCCCTCCACCTCCTAGGTTCAAGCACTTCTTCTGCCTCGGCCACCTGAGTACCTGGACTATAGGCATGTGCCACCATGCTATGCTAATTTTTGTATTTTTAGTAGAGAGGGGTTTCACCATGTTGGCCATTCTGGTCTTGAACTCCTGGCCTCAGGTGATCCTCCCGCCTTGGCCTCCCAAAGTGCTGGGATTAGTGTATTCTTTTAAGTTTATATTTTTCATTAATTCATGGAAGAAGAGTTGTAAAAAGGGTAACACACAGTTGAAGTTCCATTTTTCTAAAAAGACAAATAATTACATACTGTAGAGGATGACTCAAAAGTCTGTTTGAAACTGCTGACTCCCTAAACTAATGAAGTCCTATTCAAAGTCACTGATTCAGCTGTTTGAGAAACACAAAGATGCATGTAAAGTTTTACTTACCTGATTTTAAAAACAGGCTACCAAAATTTACCAAAAAATATTTTAAAAACGAGACTGTTATAAAAACCTTTTGTTTCCATATTGTGACCCGATTAAGAGGGCAGAAGGTTCAGGACAGAGATGGAAAGGAAAGAAGGAAACAGGAAGTGAAACTAGGAAGGTGGTGACAGTGGCACATGGATAGAGGGAGAAAGAAAGATCAGCAGCCATGGAGAATTTTGTAACATAAGTAGAGAGATGGGGTAGGAAGACAGGCTTCACAGTTTGTCAGGTGAACTACCTATCAGGTCCTGTCATTGACTAGGGCTGTGGGTTATGTAGTTCTGTCTCCTCTTGCAAAAGATTTACCCCTTCTGACAAGTGATTAACCACTTCTGGCAACTCTTCATTTCTTCTTGTCCTTAAATCTTCATCTCCATCACTCTAAATAGTACAGCCCCAGAAGCATGGAGAGAGGAGTTATTCTCTCATGGAGAGGTGGTGTAGTGGTCCAACTGAGTCCATGGCTTCCCATCCTTACCAGAGGTGATGAAAATGCCACTTCCTCTGGGGCCAACCTTGCTCTGCCAATGTGTGTTTTAGCCCTAATAAGGTCATGGTTATTTCTAGACTTCGGAGACTTACTGTGGCTTTGAATTGACACAAACACAAATCTTCGGTCAAAGGCTAGAGTGATGGATGTTATATACCTGAATTTTCTTTGAGCATTTTATTTAAAAAGAGGTATCTTCGGCTTTCATGAAGCTAAAATTCTGGAACCCTAGAGCTATTGTATCTTTTAACACAAGGACTTTCCTTAAAAAGCTCCGTCCGTAAGCACTTGAATGTGCCAACATCCTTTCACAGATCTTCTCTTCCTCTCCGTAGCCCAGCTTGTCTTGGAGACTGCTTTTTGAATTATAAGTCCCTTTCTGCATTTTAATTTTTAATTTTTATTTGTAAAATTGCTAAAATGGCTAAATTTGATTGGCTATTTAACCCGCATTTAAAATCTAGCAATGTGGGGTGGTCATTTTTGTACAGAAGTTACCTAATGACCCTGCCCATGCTGTGCTACTTGCTTAGGTGGAACAACACTCCCATGGATGAAGCACTGCACTTTGGACACCATGATGTATTTAAAATTCTCCAAGAATACCAAGTCCAGTACACACCTCAAGGAGATTCTGACAACGGGAAGGAGAATCAAACCGTCCATAAGAATCTTGATGGATTGTTGTAATGGTCTTAAATCCCAAGATTTAAATCACTTACCTATTTAATTGTGGAAAATGATTATGAAGAACGTGTGTATTTCTATCTGGTAGTGATGTATATTTTACATTTGTCATTTCAGTGTTACTGGAGTTTTCTTCATTGTGCGCACAGGACAAATCTGATCTCTTTGGGAAAAAACAGAAATAAAACAATCTCCCTCCATAATGTGAGCAATATTACCTCGTGCATTGTATTTGATGTAAAAGAAATAGTTACCAATGCTAGCTTAATTGTGTGGTCTTCCATGATTTATTTGTGTTTTGTGAATTTTCAGTTTATGGTGATGATCTGCTGATATGCATTTATAAATTAAGCTCTGTTGTACAGTCGTTCAAATGGGTCAAGGTTGCCTTTAGAAGCAAATAGTGTGATTTTCAAGACTTCAAATACAGATTTAGTTTGAGTGTTTGAACAACTATATGCACTTATGGTTGTGTGTTTAAAGTGTCTCTCTCTCACCCTAGCTTCACAATGTGACTCTTAAAAACTATAATAGTTAACAACTGTTAGTAAGATACCAATTCTGATTAGACTTTATCAGGGAATCTGTTTAAGATGTTTGGTGACCAAAACATATGTGTGAATGTAGTTATAATACTTTAAAAAAAATTTCCTTTTTCTATATCCCCTTAGTCCAGCCTCTCTTCTCAGACATTTAGCTATATGCCTCTTTCCTTTAGCTGGGAAAGTGAGTGCTGGCATACTATGCAGTTTTCATGTTTTCCATAGTAATCAGAAAATGCCTCCTATTTCTGGCATCAGAACTTTGCCATTTGTCTACAAAAGATGAACCAGAGACAAAATTACTAAGTATAAATTAGTCAAATTTATCAGTTTAAAAAATGAAGGGATGTGCAACTGCAGATCTTTAGGTTTTTTTTTTTTTTTTTTTTTAGCTTCTAGGGTAAATATAAATTCAGAAATATTCTAAGCTACCAAAGTTATTCTGATAGTATGGGAACTGCTACAACTAATGTTTGTTTCCAAGCCTATTAAGAGTCTGCATCAAGAGATTTGTCCTCCTTGGGGGACTACTGGATCATTCCAGATTTCTTGTGATTCTCTATTGTGTAATTCTTGGTGGGCTCTGTAGTTTAATAAGAAAAAGGGCCATTTCCTTTTAAATTGTGACCTACAGTTTCTTTGTCTTGGGTTGGTAATTCAGGATTCATTTAGAAAGTAAGTAAAATGGGCTTCAGAAAACTGAAAGAACAGGATTTTCTAGGAATTGCACATACATTTTATCCTGTCATACTTCAAGGAGATGATAAAGTGGCATGTTAGTGAGGACTTCTGATATTAAGCACACACACGTGCACACAAATGGACTTCTTTGAAGCTGTGTTTAGTGCAATGAGCAAAATTCTCAAGTACATGAATGCTAGTGAATGCTAGTCGTTACCACATACAGCACTTTGCTTTTTTTTTTTTTTTCTGTGAGCACACACTGCTGCTTCCAAGCTTTACCAAGATTGATGGCACCTTACTCCAGCAGCCTCCAGGTGCCTTCATTTTAATTCCAGTCTAAGCCAGTGGCTATAGCCACTGCCCTCCCATTACCTAGATGGCACCTCGTTGGGTGAAACCACGGCCAGCGTTCCTTAGCTGCACCAGGCACGAAGCTGTTCTCATGCTTGAGCTTTCGTGGGGAGGATGGTGGGTAAGCAGTTGCCTACCCCATGGATCTAGCAAGCCGTGAAGACAGGTAGCATTTGTAAGATGCTGCACAGGAGCAGCATTATCCCCAAAGATATTACAGGGTAGACATGTTTTAATTGAAATCAACTGAGATAACTTTGCTCCAATAGGAGCCTGCTTTGTGTGATTAAAATGAAACATTAAGACAGTTCAATTGTGTGACTTGAAGATTACCAATGATTTTGAGGTTTTTCTATAATAAAAAGAGGTTCTAACCATTATTTGGGAACAAAGAGAGTTTTCATCCTTTTTCAGATCAAAACTGTCTGTAAAATCTTTGTTGTTTAATTAAATGTGCCCTTATTTACTCCTGATGTTATTTATGACTATGTGCCAATTCCTGCTTGGGCTGTTTGCTGTTGGCTGGTAATAATACATTTGTTTTAAATGCTGTTGACTGTGCTATTAACTGCTGCCGTCAGTAAACTCCAAAGATCTTTTTGTTTTGGCTTTAGTATCATATGTGCTTTTTCTGTATCATGAGAGCTCTATATGGTCATGTTAATTTAAAGCTTTATATACATTGTTGTTTTTGCTGGTCTCATCTTTGGTAATATGCTATACCCCACTGCTGCCCGACACTGCCCTTTAGCTGCAGAGCTGGATTAGCTATAGCTATTGACCATTTGATGCTGTTGTCTGTCTGGCAGGGACTGAATGACCTGATGTCAGATTTAGATTCTTCCTGGGGATTACACAGCTATGAATGTATTTGCTTCTAAAACCTCCCAAAGTGAATCTAATCTTAAAACTACAAGTTGTAAGTATTCTGAAATTGGGAAACATTTATTTTAAATGCAATCAGGTAGTGTTGCTTTTTACAGCATAATAAATATATGTATCAAAAAAAAAAAAACTGTGTGAAAAATGAACTTTCTTAAAACAAGAGCCAGGAACACTATTGAGCATACAGACCGTGTCTGGTTTGGTTCCAATCCATTTCTAATGCCTGCTGTAAAGCTAAGTACTATGCAAGGTGTCAGATGGCGTTACCACAATGATTAGGACAAGAATCCTGGATAGAGTTCATCTTTGAAGATGAGGGACGTGTAGACATGTCTCTAGTCCCCTAGAAGCAAACACTATCCTTTCACAGTTAGAAAGTGCTCAGTAAATATCTGTTGAATGGAACCATTAAACATACCCTTGAATGAGAGGAGAGGTTATTTTCACAAAGCCTTGAAATTTATTTAGAGAGTTGAACCTAGTACTGCCACACTAGAATCTGAGTGTGACCAGCCAGCAAACCTCAGCTCCTAATTTACTCTGTGGTGTGGGAACAGCATTCGCTTCCAATGCCAGAAATCCCAGGTCTTTAGAGCACTCTTTCCCTTCAGGCTGGGGGTTAGTGTACAGTTTTCCAACCACAGAGAAAGTACATGGCATCAACACCATGATTGTTATATTTTCATTTATCAAAGTTATCTGTCATAAATTAAGTTTTTGCTAGATGAGTCACTGCATTACTGGCATTTTAGACCTGCAATGAGCCAGGTACTATGCATGGTGTCAAGGGGGGTTACCACAGTGATTAGAAGAGATATCAGAAATTCTCTAATCTAACTCACTCATAGATGAAGCTGAGACCCAAGAGTGGGCTATGATACAGAACTCTTAGCCTTGTGCTGTTGTCTACGACCTTCAACACTGATTATGCCCAGTATTGATAGAATATGCATATTGGGGGGGTAAGGGTGGGAAAAAAAGAATATGCATATTAGCTTATTCATATGCACTATCTCCTATTAGCTAAGGCCTCTCTCTCTGCTGAGTTTTAGGGAGGCTGAAGTGCTACCTACAATAGTAAGTCCTGCAACATATAGTCAACTTCAGCTATACATATATACATCCATAGATAGGAGCAGGACATCAGTGCAGGTGCAACAAATGTATGAATAATCCTCAATAGTGAATAGCTATTTTTGATCTTGATACAAGATCATTTTATTTTTATAGGACTTTTTTTAGGAGTCGGAGGAACCTTCCTAATTTTACTTGCTAATCCTCATAGTAAAAATGAGTAAATTCATAAATCATATACCAGATGGCCCAGGGAAGCAGCCCATGAATGTGTTAGATGGCACTTATAAAAAGGCTTTTTGTGAAAGGATAATTTTATAGTTATGCAAGGAAAGGATGTGATTCACTAGATTATATGTGTTTGGGGGTGGGAAAGATTAGAAAATTAAGGCAGTTTTTTTAAAAAGGAGGTGTGAGATATTGTACAACAACTGGATGGAATGTGTTAAAGGTGGAGACTGGGGGGTTTTATTTCTATTCTGGAGAATGAACCAGACTCCAGGACTGTGTGCGCCCCTGCTGTACCCCCTCGCTTCCTCTCCAAATAGCCAATAGAAAGACGGCTATGAAGTGTGTCAGACAAGCAGTCCCAATGGCAACAGAATATCAAGACTGTTTCAGTTATGTACAAGAAATGTGGAAAGGCTGCAAACAGACACTGACAGTAAGGTATTGAAGTGTTATAATAGCTTTGTGAGATACAGGAGAGTTCAGAGTTTCATATTAGGTATTTGACAGCTTTCTACCTCTTAGATAGCTTTATGTTCTCTGTAGACTCAAGATAACATTAATAAACAAGTTTAAGACTGCTTAAATATGGCTTTGTTGTTGTTTTTTCCTTTTTACAATAAATCAAGCAAGGTGCTTAATTCCTCAGTTAGTATAGCAAATGCATAACCCAAAGTGAGTTCACAAAAACTGGGAAGCTGAGGATTATTGAGTCAGTATCATTTAAGAGCAATATAAGCTCATCTTTAAAAGCACTAAAAACAATCAAAACAACTAAAAACAAATTTCTCTTCAGCTTTCCTAAAACTGGTTTAAATGTCATTTATTTGAAATTGTATTTTTTAAATACAACATTTACATTATCTGTAGCTTCTGGCTGTTTACATCACAAAATCTTAAGTTTTAATAAGGTGACTGCGCTAGAATGTATGATCTAGTGTCTCAGAACATCTTAAGTTCTGTAAAAGCAGGGATCTTAGCTTTTGTTTACCAGTGTTTCCCTAACATCTAGAATAATGTCTGGCTCATGACAGGTGCTCTGTATAAATCTGATGAATGAATGAATTATAACTAACCAAAGGAAGCCATTCACATAAATCGTCCTTACTTTGTTAATGTCCGAATTCAAAAGGTAGGCAGAAGAGTTTTCAAAACACTCTCTAGCTTTTCCCTGTCCTTCCCCTGGGTTAGTCAGATGTGACAGAGAACCGCTTTGTTCCGTAAGACTTGCCTTCATATTCCACTTTAGCTTTAGGCAATAAATAGATTTTACTCATGAAATGCCATCTCAGAAAAGAAAACCCTCTTTCCTTTAAAATGAGACATTTGTCCCCAGTAACACCCATAAGCTCTATGCTTATACAACACTTTTCAAACTTACTAACACCATACTAGAAATACTCAAACACACACAAATACCCCTTAAGTTAGGATCTACTCATTGACTTCTTACAATGGTTAATTATGTAAGAATACAAACTTACACTATTAGCCAGGGCATATTTACTTTACTCCCTGGAGAGATGATATCACTCTCAGTGTTCATTATAAATAAACTTTATATTTCCTAGGTGCAAATACGACAGATATGGAGATGAGAATAATCCTTCTGGTTCTGATGCCAGCGTTCGTTATCAGGGAATAACACTATTCCACGATAATAGTTAAATACAACTTGCCAGACTATGTTTAATTTGGTGATTATGCCTCTTCTCATACTTTTTTTTCCCCAGTACACAGTATATTTTACTTTGAGAAGGCCTGGCTTTCTAGCCTTAGACATCTTTGGAAAAAAATGGCAGCTTTTTATGTGGGTGCAATAACTTCTCAGTAATAACTCATCTAATCATGGGGGTGTGGATTTTAGATGACTGCTTTGGGGACAAGACAAAGTCCCATTTTTCATATATTTTAAAATTAAAAACTGCTAATTTGGGGTATTAGCAATACCCAGATTCATTTTAAAATAAGTGCTGAATTATTTGTATATTTGGAGACAGCTGTGGTTGCAAAGAACCAAAGTACTTCTTGTTTGCTTTTTATGGTACCTACTCTAGCTCTTTCCAATAATATTAGTCCTCTGACCTCTTCTATTGACACATCTTAATCTGCCATAGCAATTTTGAGTACGAGTAGGGCAGGTAAGGACAACACTTAGGAAAGTAGCGTTACTGATCTTATTTTAAAATAAGGATTGATGTACATGAGAAAAGCATCAAACCAATTCATAATGTCAGTAATTTAAAAAATCTTTATATTAAATACTATTAATAAGAAAGTTAGAATTTTAATACTTCTTAAAAGTAAAGTTTCTTGTCTAGTGCAGTAAAATGAAACCATGCCAGATCCCCAAAGGGCAAAAAGGTAACTGATAGCTAAACCTCAGCAATTAAAAACCATATTTTTTTTAATGTTGTCTTCTTTGTCTTTTGGTCATTTCAGTTGGAAAAGTCAACTGAAGCTTAGGTTCTCACCATCTATATAAAAACTGAGAGAGGAGGCCTTGGATTGTGTGTAGTGCCACGGAAAGCACTGAGTGCATATTATATTTAATGCAATACACGTAAGTTCGCTTTAATTTTAAAACAAAACTCGAGACAACTTTATCTCCACCAAAGAAAAATACAGCATTTGCACGATAATATAGTTGTGGTAGCAATAGTGAAAAAACAAGATACAGCCACATAGACAGCAGTATGTGAAAGGGAAGAACCTTGTCAAACCCATCTCCTCATCTACTTTTGTGTCAGTGCTAAGGAAGGAAAAAAGTACAAAAATACAGTATACTTCATGAAACATCATCCACTCAAAAAAGTGTCTAGAAAACGCACAAGAGAGAGAACAGAACCATTCACAAATGTAATTGTCAGAAAAACACATATATCAACGAAACATACGCAGTTCTCAATGCAGTTACATAGGAAATGAATTTTGAAATGATCTGATTTTCATATTATCTCTGGTTAATGATTCAAGTTGTCAGTTACTACTTTTTCTACTCCTTTCCCAATTTTGTGGCTAATAGACTAAATATCCCCTAATAACAAAAAAGACAAAGTAGCCCATTTAAGAAACATGAATTCAGTTTCTGAGTTTATGTACATCTATGATTAATTTCAACTTGAAAAAAAATAAGATGACTTGCCTCAAATGAACGGCTGTGCGTAGCCTAACTCCCTTGGTAGAACTGCAAAAATAACTGTATGTGACCAAGATGAAAGCAGAATGTCTTCGGCTTTGGATATTAAACACAGAATACTACTTGTGAATTTGGAAAATGTACATCCTTCTATTGATATTAGCCAGTATCCTTAAGCCATAACAAACAGTAAAGCTAATATTCTCTCAAGAGATAGAATTTGAATTTATCTTTGTCTTTAAATGGCCAATGTGAAAGATGTAATAAAATATACATCTTTCCCCCACCAGATGCATGATGGGTACCTTTGAAAGAGGACTTATATAATTGTATATAAACTTGGCTTTGAACTATCTCACAGGTAAAGCAAAGGAAAACTGCCAGCCATACTTAAAGCAGAGAGAACACCTAAGAATTCTCCAATAGAAATTTGCCATTCCTATATCAAGCAGTTTTCTAAATAACCATTGATTTACCCAACAACCTATAACAGTTGGGCACTAACGTTATGCACAGCATTTGCCAGACGTTGCTAAACTTCTCCTTTCCCAGAGGACCCTCATTCTAGTCCGATACTTTGGATGTATCTGGATGTTTTTCGTTTGTGAGACCCACTCTTCAGAAAATGCCTTTCAATTTTACCTTCAGTAAGATGCATGATGCCCTTCAGAGTAACTGATGTTTCTGAGTTAGAGAAAAATTTGCTTGCTATCAACAGGTTGCAGCAAATTTGTTGGCCTTTCTTTCATTTCCCTAGAAACACAGGATGGGAAGGAACAGAGTAGCAGGAGGGAATCACAGACGAGAAGGAAAACTGTCGCCAGAGAAGACGAAAAAAATTCGTGTTCTATACTGCGTTCATCTGTAAAAAGACAAAATGTGGTTAAGTTTATTACACTGATGTTGTGAAATGCAGATTCATACATTAAACATTACTTGTCTATTCTAGAATGTAGTAGTAGGAAGATACTTCCAATGGGAAATAACTACCATGGAATGAGAGGGCCTTCAGCATGTACTGTCTATTATCCTGGGCTAACCAAGACCTTTTATATTACCTAAGCTGATGGATTATTACTCTGCAGCCCACTGGCTTAATTTTGTGAATCCATCCAGACTACATAAAGCTTTTTGCCGTTATGCAGGTCTGGGGACAGAGCAACGTGGCAGATCTGCTCATGTGAAACAAGAGTGAGGAAATGCTGAGCCATATGCCAGAGGGAGAGAGGAAGGATAGGGAAATGATACATTTCCCCTAAAGGCCACTCAGTGGGTAAAATCAATGACTGTTTCAGGTACAGGCTATAGAAGCAGAATTACCAAGGACCCTTTCACCCTGCCCATCAGTACCTTCTGCCCAGCTGCCTTGACCAGGATAACTTATAGTAAGTAAATTGTTCATCCAAAGAATACTAGCCTGTCAGTCACTTCCTGTCTGACTTCCACACTGGTCTTTCCCCTTAGACCAGATACTTTTAATCGAGGATGATTCTGTCCCCTGGCAACGTCTGAAGACATTTCTGATTGTCTCATCTGGCTGTGAGGGTGCATGTGCTTTCTAGCATCTATTTGGTAGAGGCCAGAGGTGCTGCTGAACCTCCCATGAAGCACAGTAAAGACCCTCCATCCCCAAAAAATAATTCTGCAGCCCCAAATACCAGTAGCACCGAGACTGAGACACACAGCACTAGACTGGAAAGCCTCATGAGAACATTTTTTAAATCCCAAGTGCTCAATAGTGTGTGGTAAATAGTGGGCTCTTGGGAAAATTATTCTGGATTGCAAAGCACAGTGAAAGTGTTGCCCCTATGTTTCAGTCTGGCTGATGTTTCAAATGTGTGGTTAATATGGTGGACTATGGGGGTAAAGAGAGGGAGGGAGGGAAAGATAGATAGAGGAAGAGAGAAAGCCTGGATTCAGATCCTGTCACTGTGTGACCAAGGCATATGACTTAACCTCTCTAAACCTCAAAGTCTTTATCTATCAAAAGAGGATTAATAGTACCTAGCAGATAGGCTTGTTAAAGTAGATGGCATATGTAAAGTGTTCACTATAGTACATGAAAAGTAGTAGACTGTCTATTGACAGTCCTATCATTATGAACTTTGGCTAAAGGCCTCTAGCAGAGTAGACTGGTTCTATTATAGTCCCGGAGGAAAACACTGATTACATAGGAAATCCAGACTAAACAAATACCCAAGTCACGCTGCAGAAAACACTGGAGCTCTGGCTCTCTTGGACAATTTCCTCTGGAGCCTATGGTCCTGTTGCTCCTGAGGCTACACCAGGCGTAGGTCCCTGGTGCCACCCTCTTCCAGAACTGCAACCTCCAGACTTGGCAGAAGACAGCCAGCTTGCGGAGAGCTGCTTCTGTTTCAGAGTGTACACCCTGATTCTAAGAGTGGATGCTGGATGGAAGTCATGGCCAAGGGGCAGAATAGCAAACCATTGTGGAGTCAACCCAATTTAGAGACTGATTCAACTTTTGTCTAGCCACTGCCTATATTATAGCCTCTTTTTCTCTTTTTTCTTTTTTTAATTATAGACTCTTTAGCTCTTTATGTCTTCTATGGGTTTAATGAGAGACTTCAGTGGTGTGTAGAGGGTGTGTGTGTGTAAAATGGATTTATTTTATTCTACAAATGAAATGAATGAAATCATCTGAAATGGAATGGAATGGCTACAGTAGGCATCCAAAGACCACAAAACTGTTTCCTGACATGTGTTTAGCATATTTAAATTGCTCTCACAGTATCCTCCTGAGATCACAGAGAAAGCAGTCCAACTGCTTGCACAGGACTGCAGAGAGGGAACCAATCCATCTATTTTCTCAATGTCACGGGAAATAACGGTGACGACAGAGACGGAATACTGATTGCCAAATCCCAAACACACACAGGCCTCTCACCCAAAGGCCATGCTGCCTTTGTCTTAATAACAGAATAAACCCAATCCTGTACAAACAGTTTCTTCAGGGTGCATGTTTTGAACGGGGCAAAGATTAGCTTTTTGTGGAAGGCTTTCCAGGATACTGGACAAAAGCATGAACTAGGGACTCACTAGGTAGATTCAAATATTCTTTCTACCATTTACTAACTGCTTGATCTTAGTCAAGTTACATAAAAGGGGCTGCAGGGGGATGAGGGGCTCTGTTCTCACATCTGTCAAAAGAGCAGTAACAATAATACCTAACTCAGAAGGTGGCTGTGAGAACTGAATGAGTTACTACCTGTGAAGTACATGGTATACAGTAGGTGCTTAATGTCACCTATTAATGGTGGTGGTGATGATGTTGTAATTTGCTCAGGAACGACAAAGGAGGTATATAAAAGAAGATCCCCCCATTTTACAGTTCCTGTGATATAACATATTTTCTGAATAGGGGTTTATATCTGTTCCATTCTTGTCCCAGGCCTATGAAGCCCTTTATATCTTTATAGCAGTGTTGGGAGCTACATTCTAACAGGATCTCCCTTACACCCAGAAAAGGCTCATTTTACACTTGCCAATAGGAATGGAGCTATTTTGCTGCCACACTAGCTAAGTTTTTTTCTAAATGGCCTATTTCATCATTGAAGATCAGGAAGGTGTAAGAAGGTACAATCTCTAATGATTGCAGCCTGTGCGTAAGGTGAGGGAAAAAAGTCAAAAAGTTAGGCATGAGAAACTTGAATCCAGGAAGATCTTACTGAGGCCTTATCAACGCATTCCCCAAAGGTCTGAAGAGTGATGCCCTCTCATTCTCGCTCACCTTTCCCCTCCCTGCCTTCTTCTCTTTGTTGAGCACATACTTTTTGCCAGGCACCAGGTACACAGTAAGGAAGAAAGGTCAGTAATGACTGAGGATCTTTTTTAGAAGCATTAAACAAATTTTTAAGAATGAGGTGGAATAGCTCCATGTGGAAAAGAGCTTAAAATTAAACAGCATCAGCAAAAATCCAGCCAAGCAAGCACAATCTTTAAGAGGAAAGATTTCAGGCTGAAAGGCAAACAATACTAGTTGATACACTAAAAAACACCCTCCCAAAGGATGCTCTCTTTTGTGGACAATCATCTTCCTATTTCTACCACGAATCTCATTAACTATTTCATTCCTTGAACCTTTTACTCTTGGCAAGCCCTTCACAGCCCCAGGAGCTAGTTTACAAATTAGCTCTCAAATATAAAGCAGATGAAGTAATTTCATTGCTGCTAGCTAAAGTATAATTCTAACTATTGTAACTACCAAGCATTAGTCCCTCCCTTTCTAAAAATAACACTCCCTCCCCTAGACACAGTGACGGAACAGCATACCGAAGAAAAACATTTGCTTATCAAAGAAATCTTAGTTCCTTAATATATGAAATTTCTACATGGACAACTTCAAAGGGCAGAGGAGGAAACTTGAATATTTGAAATGTCACTTGTTTTTTGGAAGGTGCTGAATACCAGGAATAAAAATCCCGCTGATGATGTAGGTGGTTTAAATACAGCAGCTCCAATATATCACGGCTCATCTGAGCACTGCACTCCCCTTGGCTCTGCCAGGGTTCTCTCCTGCAGACAGGCCCAGGATCTGCCATGGTGCCCTCCCTGTCTCTGAGCACACGTATTTACTGAGAGCTACACATGTGCCAGCCGTGGTACTTACCATACTGTCGAATTCTACGGAGCCCACTATCCGTGACACCTCATCGAACTCCTCAGGAGACATAGGGAGCAGGTTGTCTGTGGACTGAAGTCTAGAAGGGTGACTAAAATGGGGAAAAAGAAAAGGGAAGTCAACATCTGAGTGATGAAAGCACTGGTGCATACTTACACACTTTATCTTTTGTCTGTATCAATAATCATATTATATTTTTATTTTGGGTAAGCGCATACACTTGTAAAATACATTTGCAAAAGTACAGCTCATGGGAGGCTCATGTCCCCTGCCCAGCCCCTTGCGAAACGTTTCACACTCCAGGGATGTGATGAGCAATAGCCAGACTGGAATCTGCGCCGCTTCTGTCTGGGTAAGCCTAGATGTGAGCGTGTGCAGTGCACTACCTGAGATGACGATGCCTCATGGCTTACCCTGGACAGAAAAGCACCAGAGAAAAGTCTGGGGAGTCCCTCATCCCTACCTTGAGGTTTGAATGCAGATAAAGCTGCTCCACAGAGTGTTTTTACATGAAGGCTACATCCATTCACCCCAAGACAGTGCTGCAGGCCAAATAACTGACAAAGACATTTCCAAAATTTTTTCTACCTTTTATAAAATGAAACAACAAAATCAAAGCAAGTGGAGACAATGTATCTCAATCATTACTTTGGCCTTTTCTAGATTGAAAAGAACTACT
Source organism: Aotus nancymaae (assembly GCF_030222135.1). Classification (NCBI taxonomy): domain Eukaryota; kingdom Metazoa; phylum Chordata; class Mammalia; order Primates; family Aotidae; genus Aotus; species Aotus nancymaae. Next base: position 42,165,477 of record NW_026988419.1, on the reverse strand, counting down.
TTCCCACTCTGATCAATTTTTGCTCATTTTATTTATACTTTTTCAAAGTATCAGTTTTGGGAAAATGTATATACTTTAAATACAAATTTGGTTTTTGGCTTTTTTTTTTTTTTTTTTAAAGTAGTGAAATACTGATGGGGGTAACACGGGATCTCAACAAGTTCAACTGTGATGGCGATAGCAATTACAATGGAAAAGTAAGATAGAAGCATCTTCAACAGGTCCCAGCCAGGAACAAGGCTGGCCTGAGGTTTGCAAACATGTCACTCTTCTGTGTTCACTTACACTTCAGACACAGAAATCAATTCAGTCTTGATATATCCAGTTCCTTTAGGGCCATCAAGTTCCATTGGTTCTGGTGCTAGAAATAAACACATCATGCACACTTTCAATCAACAGAAATTACTTAAGAATAGAACATCAACTTTTCGGGGGGATTAAAGTTATACTGTGTTTCTAGACAGCTTAGTGTCCTAAAACTTTAAGGGGCCATAACCTCCCTCCCTGAGTTACCTAAAATTCTAATGGGAATGCAGAAGCAACTAGAAGGAGGAGGAGATTTCGGCAGGACTCTAGCTAGGAGCTTTCTCTTTACACAATTTGAAATCTTACAGGAAGTTGGAACCCAAAATATGTGAAGTTCTATCTGGTTTATTGGCATAAGCCTGGCTAAATAAATATTCACAGCTCTCAGGGTAAGCTGGAGGCATTTTCATTCCAAAGTAATTTTCCTAATATTGAGATTTCTGATTATGAAAAACAGCTTTGTTGTTGTGTTCCAAACAAAACAGGTCTAATTTGAACTTTCTCAAATGCAATTCATTGACAACTGAGAAGCAAGAGACCTGTGTTCTCAGATGAGGCCTCCTCTTAATAATTATCTAATAAAAATAGGATCTAGAAAGTAATTGGGCCACCCTAAATGAACCACTTGACTGCTTCCACGCCTCAGTTTCCTCAACTTTAACATGAGCAAGATGCCTTCTGTTGGTTGGCCACAGTTCCTTATTCTTTACCCCTTTTCATGTGGAAACAGTGATAGTAACAAATACAGAAGACCAGCAATGGATTTTTCAACACTCTCCTAAAATAGGAAATTATCCATTCATTTTTTATAGCTATATCAGGTCAAATAATGCATTATGTTTCAACTGCGCTGAGTTTATACCATCTTTTGAAAGCCTGCTCTTACCAATTCAAAAGCAAGTGGTGGGTTAATGACACTGCATAGGTGGAGAGTTTGAGAACAATCACCCCCTCAACAGGAAGGACCGTGCCATGTGATTACCACCTGCTCACCCTACTTACCTTCCTTTGGCCTGGAGTAATACTTTCCAAAGGCATGGTCTTTGTCAATATTTGGATACAGATACTTCAGGGGATTCTCAGGAATATTCTCAGCAGCCATGACTTTGTAATTGCGAATGATGTCAGGGAAAGTAACAGCAGAAAGTTCTTTCTTTGTGTAGGGTTCAACCGCATGGAAGTAAGGTTCTAAAAAAAAGAAAAGAAAAGTGAATCACAAGGGATATCCCAAAATGAAAGAGGACAGAGAAATAAAACACTGCAGAGTTGACAGATTTGAGTGAACCTCATAAGAACTAACCACAATCTAAGAGTTATAACATACGTAGTAGACTGCTTTATTTCTAAGTAAATTATAATCCTGTCTTAAGAAAAATAAAAGGAGGCATTATTCTCAGTAACACTGCATTTGACATTATTTGCTTAGATTTATAAATCTGGCCAAAAAAGATTTATTAAAAACCTCTAAAAGCTTGCGTCTTTAATTATATGCTGCCAAGAGGCAGATAAATAACTCACTACTAAGTGGGTCATCTTGGCTCAAGCCATAGATTTAAAGTACTAAAGCTAAATTCACTTTCTATTTGTTTTTCTTTTCATATTGAAAAATCTAATTTTGTATTAAAATAAATGACGATGATGATATATAGAAAACAACTTTTGAAATAAAAAAAGATCCTACTTGCTACATTTCCCTCTAACCCTTAATGCAATAAACCATGGTTTAATTCACTCCTGTTCTTATTCCCAGACTGAATTCAGATCCTCTTTCCTAGCTGATACAGAATCTTCCGGTGTCCGCTTTCCAGAGGCCATGGTTCAGGTGCTGCGGGGAGCCTGCTCTGGAACATGAGACTATGCTGCCATTGTAACCCTTCTTGGCTGGTACTGCCCTGCTTGACCTTTCCTGATTGCCAAGGGTTTTCTTCATCTCTGCTTGGTCTGGTAGCTCTGTCCCTCAGCTGGGTCAGGAAGGGAAAGGGATGAGGAAAAGGGCAGGTTCCAGTGACTACTGCCCACGCCAGACTCTCATCTCAGCCCTGCTGCGTTTTCTTCAGAAGAAAAATAGAAAAAGAGTATTCCAGAAAAGCAAATAGAACAAGAGTATTCCAGAAAAAATAAATAGAACAAGAAAGACTATTCCAGAAAAATAAATAGAAGACTATTCCAGAAAAATAGAACAAGCGTATTCCAGAAAAATAAACAAGAACATTCCAGAAAAATAGAACAAAAGTATTCCAGAAAAATAAATAGAACAAGAACAGTATTCTAGAAAAATGAAACAAGAAGAGTATGCCAGAAAAACAGAATAAGAGGAATCCAGAAAAATAGCACAAGAGTATTCCAGAAAAATAAACAGAACAAGAAGAGTATTCCACTTTGTGTCTACCCACAGAAAGTGTAAAAATTACTAAAACAAATCAGTTTTTCCTCCTGCCCTTCATATAGACCAAACTCTAAACAACAGCAAAAAGTAATGTTTGTCTTTATGATTTTTTCATGTATGCTGTTGAGCTTCATCCTCAGAAACCTGCTTCATAACGCCAAGGTTTCCAGAGTCTTTCAGCCATGGACTCATTTGATTAAATAGAAACCCAATATATGACAAAGATAAACTTGCAGTTGCTCTGTTTGAAGGCAATGTAGAGGCTGCCACTTGTCCCAACAGGCCCTGCACCCACTCCCTGGCTAACGATGTGTATGAAGTCTTCTCCCAAAGCCTGTCCCCATCCACACATTCTACTCTGGGATTACCCTAAGAGAGTCTGGACGCTTACACCTGTGGGAAATGTGATTCCTTCCAAGAATGGGTTGCAGATTATACTGACTCACATCCTTGATCTGCAGATAACGAACCTGACGCAAAGGAAAAGAATCTGGCCTTGTCTTTTCAAAAATCACCATTTCCACAATATGTTCCAGAAAGTGAATCACAAACATTTATGGTGCTTTATGAAATCCCTATCGGGGGCTCATTCAGGGTAAGTATGAGATCTGCAATTTCACGTCCCAAAAACATCATCTGTGTGAGCTCACTGGCGGTGATGAAGAGGGACTTCACACCGCTGGAATGGTGTGAACGTGTGTTCAATCTCCCACTCACCACCTCCGTTCTGGGACCGCTCCACCCATGTGAATGTGATGGCCCCTTCCCGGGAGCTCTCACTGAACCGCAGCAGGAAGGTCCCCGGCTGCTGGTCCTTCAGCAGGGCGCGCTCTCGTTCCTTGCTGATGAAGCCCATGATGCACCTGGATATTGAAGAGATGGACAGAGGGGCTTTTAGTTCAATCGTGATTTCCATTTTCATGCTAACTTACAAACCAAGAAAATGGCTGGAATATGACAAAAGAACCTACGGTAAAAAACGTACATCATTTTAAAATCTATTCAATTGACACTTAGGGAAGCTTTTCACTTCTACATGTACACACTAAGGTTTAAAAAAAACCAATATGAACATGGTGTCAGTAGGATGCTACAGATGCTCAATAAATATGTGTTAGATTAATGAGCCTTTTATTGTTCCTTGATTATTTTAAAGGCCATGAAAATGTCTGAATTTACACCTTTTTTACTGGAGAGGAATATGTTCATATTCTAGCCCTTCTGATCGAGTTAAAGCTTTTGTTGAAATATCAGCTGATCCTGGCAATAAGTCAGATAGAAATGATCTGCCCAGTTTAAAGGGTTTTTCTTCCTTCCTAGGGGCCACATAGTAGGTGCTCAAAAAATTTTTGTTGAGTGAATGAATGCATGCATGGCACTCAGAGTTTTTTGTTTTTTGTTGGCTTTTGTTTTTTATTTAGCTTTGCCAATACTTATACATGTACTAAGAAAGTGTAAGGTTATTAATGTTATGAGGCTCCGCTCTCCTGCAAATGTGCACCTCTGTGAGATTCACACACACCTAGTCAAATACTGCAGCTGGACTCAGGCCTTGTCTCAATCTTGAAGCACTAAAAATATGTTTCAAAATACATCCATCGGTGGCCCTTACCCATCATTCCAGAGAGGGAGCAGGTGTTTTTTAATGAGTTCTAGGATGCTTTCAATCCAAAGCCAGAAGGGAAAGTTTTTATCATTTATATTCTCCTGAAAGTATACAAATGCAGACATTATGAACAAAAATCTAAAAGTGACTTACCACGGCCCCTCCCGCCATCAGGTTTTAATTTGTAAAGACTCCCCAGGTGCTAGGATGGAACTGTCCCAATCAGCGCAGCAGTGGGATCCCTTCCTTGGTGGGGAATATCAAGATCCCTCCCTCCTCTTATCACCGTTCAGACCAGGAGCTTTCCATTTCCCTGGGCCGGGCTCTGCTTCCCTTTCCAAACAGTAGCAAGCCAGCCCGGGGATGACCTCCAGTGTGAATCACGGAAACACAGCTGCCCCACACTAACAAAATCCAGCAGTGCAAGCTGGTCTGCACTATCTGGTGACCCTGGCAGGGTCTAAACGTTCTTCGCAGTGGGCCTCTCTGCTCGAGCAGGCCATGAAGCTCGTCTGGCTGATCAGGCTGTGCCACCTGGCGTAGAACATACATTTCACACAGAAATGGCTGAAACGCCACCGGGCAGGGGTCCAGCCAGTGTGAGAAGACTCATTTCAGATATAAAAGAATGTTATCACTCAGGCAGGTGCTTCCTGTCAGACTCCCACTCAGAGACCAACCTCTTGCACTGAAGAAAAGTAAACAACTTGCCCGAGAGCCTCCTTGGTCAGAGAAGAACACGCCAAAATAAGCAAACAGGTAACTATCACAGTAAGAAACATGAGAACCTCAACCGACAGCAAAAAGGACTCAGAGAGCACAAAACCCAGACGGTCCTCACCTTACAAAACCTCGTCCACGGAATGAGACCGTCGGGGCTGGCGTTAGGACCTAAACAAATAAAAACCAGATTTTTCAGCAAACAGAAACTGATTCTGAAGCTTTGGTTGGACGATGGCTCTTGTATTTGCTCTCAACGAACAGAGCCAAACACGCAACAAAGATTCTATGTACACAGTTGGCATTTTTGGAGACCTTAACGCCAAATTAACTGAGCAATTATCGCATGTGCTGGAAAAGGACAGAATTTAAATAGTCTAAAATATGTGTATATTGGTTTGAGTTTAATGGCAGGGAGGAATCCATGCCAGATTCCTGGGCACTATGATATGAGAGTTTTTAGGGAAAGCAGAAACATCGAAAAGCCTTACCATCTGCTCTCTCCCTCCTAGCAGCCCCTTTCCCCTCCTTCTTCTCTGAGAGGAGAGTCCGTTTAATGCCCTGTTCATGTTATACTTCCTTCCAAGACCATCAGCTGACTTTGTCTCTTGCACGAAACTAAAGGTGCTCTGCTGGGCCTCCTAGAGAAGCCTCCCTATCCAATGCCTCTCCCCACTGCCTTCCCCTACTGTTCAGCAGAGCCCCCTCTTCCAAGGACCCTAAAGAATTTTTTTCAAAGTTCAGCCTGTGCCCAAGATCACTCTTAGATCTTCAGTGTAACTGATACTTGACTTTACAAGTTTATTTTAGACATTATTTATGCATTTCCCTCAGCTCTCCTCCAAAGAGGACGTGGGCTCAGAGTTTGATGCGAATCAAAAGCCAAGTGAGAGAAATGAAAGAAGCCCAGAGCTTATTAGCTACACAAATTAAAGCAGCCCGGGTGAGAAGAGGTGATAAGCCCATTATCTGTCTTCAAAGAGAACTACAAATAAGCCACTACAGGCAGGAAAGATATCCTTCTTAACGCTCACCAAATAAGAAAATGGAATAAGGTGATTTTATACTTTTTATTAAACAGTACAAGACCACCATTGTGACAGCTGCATGGCCAAGGGGAGACATTGTTGAAAGCCACCGGGTTAGGAAGAGCCTACTGCTGTTTGTAGTAAATGCAGTGCTGCTCTACAGAAAGCAAATCTGGAAACAAGTTGTCCACGGATTTTTAAAGAAATGGTTCAGATAGCCCCATTCACCGAAAGATCTGACCTTGAGACTAGTGGATCTTTGATTTGCTTAGTAAGGAAGACTAATAAATGCACTGACATTAACCACCAAAAGGAAATTATCTACCACCGTCTAGACTCTGCCCAGTCAGGCAAAACTGCAGATCAAAAGAGGCATCCTCTTGTGGGGACGGCATCCCCTGCCACCTGGGCCCACCTGAGGCAAGTGCCCTGGATTTATGCTGCAGTGGGCAGGCCCCAAAACTTTATTCTTATCATGTCAGGGACTTCCTTTTTTGCTCCCCAAGGTTAATAGGCCTTCATCTTTCTCATCCAGGAAATTATTTCAGCCACAAATCATCTATTTTACATAATTCATACAACTTTCCCGTAGGGGCCGGGCACACTGGCTCATGCCTATAATTCCAGCACTTTGGGAGGCCGAGGTGGGTGGATCACAAGGTCAGGAGTTCAAGACAAGCCTGGTCAAGATGGCGAAACCCCATCTCTACTAAAAATACAAAAAATTAGCCAGATATGGTGGCACATGCCTGTAATCCCAGCTACTCGGGAGGCTGAGGTGGAGAATTGCTTAAACCCGGGAGGCGGAGGTTGCAATGAGCCAAGATCATGCTACTGCACTCCAGCCTGTGTGACAGAAGGAGACTCCATCTCAAACAACAACAATAACAACAAAAACAAAAAACCTTTCCCTTAGGAATCCATCTCAGAAATCTTAGTATGAGACAATGAGGAAAGGATTCATTTAAATGTTATCAGGTCTGTATTTCCTTCTAAGGTGATATATGATTCTCACTTAGCTACAATAAACTGTAGCTTGAAAAGCTGACAGATTTTAATACTTTTTTACCTTGAACAAAAGTGACAGCAAAAAGGAGAAAACAGCAATTAGAGATTTTTTTGAATTTCAATTTTTAAAAATGTTAATAACAAGTTAATATGCATATACCAAGAAGCTTCTCTCCCAACATGTTCAGCTGGTCCACATTGAGACCTCTTTTGGTGACAGAAGAAAACTGCCAACTCAGCACCTCTGAAAGCTGAGCCCATCGTGCACATGGTGGATTCAGGAAGAAGGATAGATTCTAGAGAGAAAACATCCAAAATCTAAGGGTTACTACAGAGACACCAGTCACAAGTGAGACACTAAAACATATGTCCATCCTAACGTTCAGTTCTAGTTTATATGACACATAGATGCTTTCACAGTAGGGGAAGAGAAATACAGTCAATTTTCATTATTCACAGATGCACATTTGTGAACTTGTTTACTCACTAAAATTCACTTGTAACTCCAAAATCTAAACACATGGTGTCTTTGCGGTCATGTGAAGACACACCCATGCACACAGCAGCAAAGAATTCAAGTGTTTTGACACTTATGTTTCCAACTGAAGTCAAACAAAATGACATGCTGGCTTCCTCTGTCAGCTCTCATACAAAAATGTGTCCTTTTTGAAGTCTATTTAGTGCCATGTTCTTTGCACTTTGTGACTGCTGTTGGTGATCACTGTTTAAAATGGTGCCCAAGCATAGTGTCCCAGGGTGGTCTGCTGTTCCTAAGCATGGGAAGGCTGGGTTGTACCTTATGGAGAAAATACATGTGTGAGGTAAGCTTCACTCAGGCATGAGTTATAGTGATCTGACTATAGGTGTAATATTAATGCATCAGCAAGTATATTAGATAAGGTGCCTTTAAACAGAGACACACATAAACAAGGTTATGTACTGACGGGTTGACATAAATATTGTGACCAGAGGCTTGAAGGAACCTAGCCTTGTAGTTCCCTTTGGAGCAACAATTCATTACTTGCTGATTGAGTGTTCCTGGTGACCTTAAAAAATGTAAGTACTTCGAATAATGATAATTGACTATAACTAATTAACAGTGAGTACCCACACTCTAAGAATGGAGCATTCTTGTTTAGTAGATGTATACATTTTTAAAGAACCACAATAAAGTGATATGGAATCCCTGACTGCCCTAGCTTACTCACATGGGAGAAAAATCCTAATTCTCATTTCAAACACATTCCCATGCTTTACTCGAGAGCCTTAGAAACACCACAGGAGCTTTGACACTTCTTTCAACATCTGGCCATTGGGGCCATTTCAAAGATGCAGCAGTGAGAGCACGGGGATCTCTGCTTAACCCTAGGACCAAAGCAAATGTGTTTTCCATACCCTGGGTTCCGTCACCAGCATGTTGTACCAAAGGATGGAGGCCCAACCGCTCGGGAGCTGGCTGACGTTGGAGATCACCACAACAGGCAGCGAGGTCGTCTAAAGGATGACAGAGACCTTGAAATCATCCGAATCACAGAAAGACTACCTTCAGGTAACTGCTTAGCCTCAACTAAAAGCAGCGGATTATTTGTAAATTTGCACATATTTAATACTTGAAAATGAGAAATGTTAAGTTCTGTTTTTTTGTCTAGTTTAATTTGCCTTTGATGTACCTTTCAGTTAAGAAATAAATCCCCCAAAATAATAATAGCTATAATAATTCCTTAAGGGATATGCAATATAAGAAGATAAAAGTTGTCATATTGAAAACACAAAATGTAAGGGGAGGGCAGAGTAAATAAATAAGTCCCAGTGCTTAATGTTATAAAATTAAAATCAGCTATCTCAACTGGAATGTTTAAGTTACAGAATCTGAAGGTTAATTCAATTCTCTAACTCTCTGGACCATAAATTAAGTTTAAGATAGTATCAGCTGAAAAAGATCATTTTCAAAACAATTAGGTAAATACCTCTAAAACAAAAGCTGAGAAATAAAAATACATGTAACAATTAAAAGTAAAAATAATGAAGTTTTCCAACTCGGGACCATAAAAGTCTTACCTCGAGGTCAATCACCAAACCAGGTTGGCACAATTGGGTTTCAAAACTAAGGGAGTGAAGCTCTTCAGTAACGATGAGAGGACCCTTGGAAGAGAAAAGGAAAGAAGAAAAGAATATAACCACTTATTCACAGATCCTGAAACTTTCCAAAGCCCAATTAACATTGCAACAGGCCACAGAGATCCTGGACGCAACCAGCGGCAAGTCCAAAGACTCAATATTCAATCTCTCCCAGATTTAATGATTCTGAATATCTCACTGTGCTCTGAAAGATAAGTGTCTGAAGTTACGGCAAGGGTTATAGATTCAGAGCAATAAATGTCAATGGGAAAATAGCGACTAATGGCTTTGTGACCTAAGGTTTCTCGATCCTCAGCTCTGCCTGCCTGCCCAGTGTGGCTGCACATCTCAGTGAAGGTGGGTGGGGAGGAGGTGAGAGCACCGGGAGTAAGTGCACACTTGTGATTGTCTACTGCCTACAGGAAGGGCTGACTCGCATAAACTTGGCAGGTCACAAAGTGTCTTGTTTTTGGTGGAAATGTATAGATTTCAAAGTGCCTTCATAGACGTTACCTCATGTGAACCTCACAACTTGAGGTGCAACTGCTAGACCCAGGGAGGTCAAAACAGTTCAGGCGCAAACCAGGGCTAGAAGGCGTCTTTGCACCACCTAGGCCTATGTTTGTCCCACTGCTCCACGTGACCTCCACTGTCCTGGTGTGGAAGGAATGCATGCTGTGTGTGCATAAAGAATGAAAATGTTCGAAACCGAAACAACTCCAGATATTTTATCCTTTGTCAGTAGTTCATCTCTGAATATATCACAAACCCAACTCCTAAGGATCACGTTGTAAGAAGGAAACAGATGCAAAGCCAATGCTTCCAGTAGGGGATGCCATAGCCGAAAAGCCCTCTTGGCACACAGCAAAGCAGTCATAAAAGCGGCCTCTCATTCCAACTGTGACAGTACTCTGTGCACTCTTAGCTAAATCCTGCAAACTTCCTATGACTCAATTTCTTAACCTGTCAGATGCGCAGAATACAAAAACCCAACATATCTGCTTGACTGAGTTGTCCATGAGTGTCTAATGAATTTATGTAAAAAATCGTTTGACAACAGTAAAGCACAAACACGGTGTTTTCGCTGTTGTCACAGATAGACCCAGCTCCTTTGCTACTCTTCCCTGCTGGGTCTGAACTCCTCTGTCAGGTGTCCCCAGACACCAACTGACCCACCCTTGCTGGATGGACCTGCCTGATTTGGGCCCATTCAACACATAAAGAGACTCTTACCTCATTCGTTCTGGTGCCAGCATTTTTCTGTTCTTTCAATTGCTATAAAACAAATAATCATCTTAGTAAACACCATGGTAATGGTCAAAGTTGCTATCTTCATTTACAAATTAGAATAAAGTTAGGACTAAGAAGAATGGCAGACATGACATTATCTTTAGAATGCGGAACGAGAGACAAAATGGCCCTCGTTCTGGCTCCATGAGCAGAAGCACATGTCCCCAGCAGCCTGATGGTGCGGACACCAGTCTGGAGGGATCTCTTAGAATCACGACCGGCTCCTCTCCTGCGTTCAAACTTTCCCTGAATGATTCCCTACGCACCTTCATTAGCTGTTTCATGTCCCAAGGCTCAGAGGACAGCTTCTCCCTTCCCCTTCCCTCAGCAGAGTCCCCCAGGCTGGGCCCAGTGACTCCAGGCCCAATGGCCCTCAAGTGGACATCAATCCCGAAGCTGTCAAGGGAGCAGGCTGGGGCCCTGACAGTGGGGGATCTGAATACCCTCAGGCACCCGAGTTGGGCTGGGCTTCTGAGTCATGTAGCGCCTCCTAGCTATGAGGCTTGCTGGATCGCAAAGTGGTCTCTAGCGAAAAAGGATGGCTTTCACCTCCTACAGGTTCTGGGCCCAGAGAGAGCTTTGGACTCAGCACCCACAGAGCCTCCCATTGGCAGCCCCTGTGATCACAGAGGAGGAAAGAAGGGACAGCCCACACAGAGCACCCTGCTGGGTCTCTACTGCCTGGGGAATGAGCACTACTGCTCTGGAGAGAAGGTGGTAGAGTCAGCTTCCCATGGAGGCAGGGACTGTGGGCAAGGCCACCAGGAAGGAGAATACAGGGCCTAAGGAGTGAACCCTGGAGTACAGAACCACACCTGGAGGGCGGGAGAAGTCAGAGTCAGGACGCAGGAGTCATAACGTTTGAGAAAACTGCAAGCATCTATGGTGAGTGACCGTGAGGATCATGCAGGCAGCAAGTGCAAATCATTCACGTGAACACGGGCTTATCAAATATTTTTACTGAGAATGATACAGCCCAAGAAACAAGGTGAACAGTCCTTGGATAAGGAGGAGAAACCAAAATGCCTCAAGTGCTGGTGACAGGAAGTCACCAGCCACAAAGTCTGAAAAGCCTGGGTGCGGGGGGGTGGGGGTCATCCACACGGCAAAGTGCCAAAAAGGGCCACTCTGTTGTCAAAAGCCCTAAATAAAACAGAGACAACATAAAGAGAGGAAACTGATGTCCCTACCAGGTGCCGAAATTCAGCTGCCAGACTGCCGTTGGTGGACTCCTCCATGTTCATCACTTTTGTGTGTGTGCCCAAAATGTTGAACTTCCTAAATCTATACGATACAGGAAAGAAATACTGAAAAGGCTTCCAACTACTAAACAAATAAGCAAAACTACAGTACAGTATAGTGCAAAGTACATCACGTACCCTTTTACTGTATTTCTCTCATTCACATCTCTGCAAAAGAGAAATATATATAATTACATATGTATATTTAAAATTTGAAATAAGCTTTAACAAAATTATAAGAGTATAAGAATATAAGAGCGTAAGTGAATGATAAATAAAAAATGAACTACCCCTGTGGGTTTGTGGCCTTCCATTCACTCCCTGCCTCCATCTACCCATACTAGGTCCTGGTTATCCCAGCTGAGTCCCAGACGTGATGAGGTCTTGCTAGACCACCTGGCTCCAACCATGCCAGCCCAGACCAGGACGACCTACAGCTCGCAGAATGTGAGAAATAATGTTTTTGGGTTTTTAGCCACTACTTTTTTTTAAGACAAAGTCTCACTCCGTCACCCAGGCTGGAGTGCAGTGGCATGATCTCAGCTCACTGCAACCTCCACCTCCCGAGTTCAAGTGATTCTCATGCTTTAGTCTCCCAAATAGCTGGGATTACAGGTGTGCACCACCATGCCCAGCTCATTTTTTTGTATTTTTTGTAGAGACAGGGTTTTGCCATGTTGGCCAGGCTGTTTTCAAACTCCCAGCTTCACGTGATCTGCCTGCCTCGGCCTCCCAAAGTGCTGGGATTACAGGTGTGAGCCACTGCGTCTGGCCTAGCCACTAAGGTTTGGGAATGGTTTGTTAGGGAGCAAAAGCTAACTGATACACCAAAGATGATGGCAGGGAAGACAAGGCACAGACCAGGCTATAAGGAAGAATGTACTTATAGGAGTGGGAAGAAGCAAAAAGCCAGAGGAAAACGATTTGAATGATCATAAATTGTTTTTGAAACTTGCCATACCAGTATGTGACACAAGCTAACAAAAACATTAAATATGGCAGGGGGGAGGAGCCATCTTGTTCCTAAATGTGAGTGGCCAGGTCAGTGCCAGTCTAGGTCTAGGGTCTCAGGACAAAACAGAATGTGGCTGCTCCACTTGGACCCCCATGAGAGATGCCCATTCCTGAGTCCCCACTACCCAGAAAAGACAAGGGTGAATCCCACAGGCTCCACACAGTCTCTTCAAGATGCTGCTGACCTCACTCTACAAACAACCCCCAAATGACCACGGAATCAGGGCAGTCTGAATGTTCAGCCTTGGGTTTGATCAGGGGCCTCTCCTCTGGGGCTGACCTTGAAGGAAGGGGTGGCATGCCAAGTCCAGCCACTTTAGACTTGCTGATTACAATCTCATATGCATAAAGAGACACTCACTTTCTTGTTCATTTATAGTCTAAAAAGGCACAGGAATGTTGATATCAGCTCTAGGGGAAGCTCCCAACATCGAGCAAGGGAGCTCCTGATTTAAATCTGCTGGGATCATTTAAATCTGGTAGGTCTACCTAGGAGCCTCTGCTCATGCGCAGCATCATCAGGACTCTGGGTTCAGCCCTGGCCCCAGGGAGGGAAATTTCCACCCAGTGTAGACCCTTCCACAGCTGGTGAATCTGCTTATTCAGTGGAGGAGTCTGTACTTGAGTAACAAAATCAACATTTCAATAGTACATGTATGTTACATAATATTAAAGATATCTTACTTATCAAATAAGACTTTGACTTTCAAATTATAATTCAGCTCTTGCAATTTCACCAACAGTCTGGAAAGAAAAATAAAAGCCATTACTTAAAAAAATTACCTGTTACAATTTATTTATTATGCCAATTCCCTATTAACGTTTAGATAAACCACTCCCCCTCCAGTTTTAGAGTGTTACCAACAACAAAACTGGCAGTTTTGTAGATGTACTTCAGTTTTTTTAAGTGTATTTGGAAGAATAAACTCCTAGCTATAGAATTGCTTAGGCAAAATTCTAACACTAAATTCTGACAGGATGCAGCCCGGATTTTCATTCCTACCAAAAGTTAATGAGGGTAGCTGTTTTCCTCTATAACCTTGCCAATATTGGGTTTCATCAAAATTTCTACCTTTGGCCAATGTATATGGGTGAAAAATAGTAAACATTACTTTCTACTAAAACTTGTATCTAATCTTTGTCCTGTTGGGAGACAATAAAAACTACTGCCTATAATCAGAAAAATTAGTGTCACATATATTAGTCACACCAGGGTAGCGTGGAAAGATGGAAGGCAGGTGAGAGGGTGTGTGCCTCTGCTCCACAGAGCCGGAGGCCTTGGGAAGGAGACCCCAGGGCTCTGTCTACTCCATTCAGTGGAGCAGGTAGATGGGATCAGATTTCTACTGTCCCTTCCAGCTGTGAGTTCCAGAATTCCACGAGGGCTTGAGTGTGGCATTGTACACTACCAGCCAGGGAGGGATACCCAGACTTAACTCAGCAGCATCCAAGAAAAAGAACCAGGGCCAACTCCAAAGGCCAGTCCAGTTCTTCAGAGTCTAGCTACTCATCATAAGAACACTTAAAGCAATGTGGTCATTCAACAGAAGAGCCACATGTTCCTGGAAACACTTCTACAATTATTATTGAGGAGAAAGCCTACAAAACAATATATGTAGCATAATCCTAGTTTTTTAAAAAGGAAATACATCTTATGTGTGTGTGTGTGTGTGTTTCTGCATGAAATACCTATTTGTGTAGACATGGAATCCTAGTTTTTAAAAAGCCAATATGTCATATTTGTGTGTGTTTCTGTATGAAATATATTTTTGAGTAGACATGGACAGAATCCTGGGAGGACAGACACTAGGCTGTTTACTGTGGCAGTCCACAGATATTTATATCATGAACTACACTGAGAATCTGATGAAAAGTATAAAACCATTCATTCATCAGAAAAATGTACACGTTATAAATCCACATTCACATAGTTTCTGTCCATAAGGCTCAGGTCATAAGCCTATGCCCAAGAGAAGTGAGGGAGCCAGGAACTTTTACTCTCTATTACACACATTTCTGCAATTTGGAATTCTGTTTTACTGTGAACATGCATTACATCTATGATTGGAAAAAAATCAGGAGTGTGTACATATATGTGTATCAGTTACATTTCTACTATGAATATATTAACAAAAGACTCTCAGATATTCTTAGTAAGAGTTCATATTAGAATGCACCCTGAAAAATTATTTCTTCAAAACCACCCTATATAACAGTTTTTATAAAAGAAAGCTAGGGGGACAAACCACAAACTACGTGACAGGCGAGGTATGGGATGACGTTTCCCTGGTTACCTCAACTTCACAGTGAACTGGACCCCAGTCTTCAAGACCAGCGGCCTCTGAGGGTGCGTAGGCATGCAGGGCTGTCTTTCCACCACAAACGAGCTGCAAATACCCACAAAAGATAGATACGTTAGCATTTCCATTAAGGCTGAGGCAGTCACAATGACTTTCCCTAAAGAAAAAAGGGAGTTAGAGAGTACAACGTAAAAAATAGTTTGAAAGAGTCTGACAAGTTGGATGAATAAAGTGATATTTTCTAATCAGTAAAGAAATCCCAAAACCTAATAGGCACTTAACAGAAACAGAATAATTGTAATGATCTGTGAAACCATTCAACAATGAAGGCTAGGCACAGTGGCTCATGTCTGTAAGCCTATCACTTTAAGAAGCTGAGGCAGGAGGACTGCTTGAGCCCAGGACTTCAAGACCAGCCTAGGCAACATAGTGAGACCCTATCTTTACAAATTTTTTTTTTTTTAATTAGCCAGGTACAGGCATGGTGGCTCACACCTGTAATCCCAGCACTTTGGGAGGCTGAGGCGGGTGGATCACCTGAGGTTGGGAGTTCGAGACCAGCCTGACCAACATGGAGAAACCCCGTCTCTACTAAAAGTACAAAATTAGCCAGGCATCGTGGCGCATGCCTGTAATCTCAGTTACTCAGGAGGCTGAGGCAGGAGAATCACTTGAACCCAGGAGGTGGAGGTTGCGGTAAGCCGAGATCATGCCATTGCACTCCAGCCAGGGCAACAAGAGCAAAAAACTCCGTCTCAAAAAAATTAGCCAGGCATGGCTAATTAGTCCCAGCTACTGGAGGGCTGAAGCAGGAAGATCACTTGTGCCCAGGAGATAGAGGCTGATGTGAGCCATGATCACACAGCTGCACTCCAGCCTGGATGACAGAGTGAGGCCCTGTCTCAAAAATAAATAAATAAAAACCCTGTATTTAATTATGTTCATTTACAAGTCAGCATTAAGAATAAAATGTGCACTCAAAGTATAAGTAATGTTTTTAATTTTTAAAAAACCCAACATACAGGTCTTCTTGTTTGAACACTAGCCACGTTGTTTTTGAATATTACTTCCGATAAGTACGATATTTATTAAACATATCTTCAGTTTTGTTACATAGTGTGTAACAAATTACAATGTTCTGCAGCCACAAATTACACGCAGAGTACGAAGAAACTATTGATAAAATAGTGTAATCTTTCCATTTATAACTCTATAAGGAAGAATTAACAAATCAGATCTTACATATAACATCTTACTAAACTTTATGCATGGAAAGTGACAGACACTGCTTGTGCTGTTTCACACAAAACGGCTGAACTTCACCTTCAGAAGACTAAACCTGACTTCTAAACACGTCAATATAAACATCAAAACAAAATATACTCTAACCAACCATGAGAAACAGTCTGGTATCAGGAAAATACATTATTTTATAAACCAGCACACAAAGGTTTAAAACAGTTTTGAAAATGAAGTTAGCTGTCTTGAGTCAAGGGAGTAAAAAGAAAAAGTCAGTATTGACCATTTACAATCTCTGACCTTTGTGGAGATGGTAAGAGTCTGTTGTAGTGCAGCTACATACAGTACAATTCAGGCAATTTTGTTTTTTCACTGGGGTTCAGATTGCAAATTCATTGCTGTGAGAAAAGGATGGAGGCAAATTTTAGCAGCAACCTCCACCTGACTGCTTGACCAGAGGGCTCTGAATTTTAACACTGGTCACAGCACCACCAGCTGCTTTTCCAGGGCTCATTAGCTTTTCAATCTCAGCTGCAATCGTCATGAAAGACTGTTCTATATTCGTTACATTCTTAGCACTGGTTTCCAAAAACGAAATTCCAAGGGAATCAGCAAATTCCTTTGCTGTTGTGTAGTCTACTACTTTCTTTGAGGGCAGGTCACACTTGTTCTCTACTAACAATTTGTAGACGTTTTCACTGGCATAACAATCTATTTTCTGCAGCCACTGTTTAACATTATTGAAGGACTCCTGATCTGTCACATTACACACAACTAGGATGCCACTGGCTCCTTTGTAATAACTGGAGATGACTGTTCAAAATCTTCCCTGGGCTGCTGTCTCCCATATTTGAAGATTGATTTCCGTGAAACTCTATAGTTCTTATTTTGAAATCCATACCAATTGTGCTGATGTAGCTTTCTGTATATGTATCAACCGCAAACCTAAGAAGGAGGCAAGGCTTTCCAGCCCCAGAGTTGCCAAGCAGAAGTAACCTGAATAAATAATCACATTCGGGATTCATGGTGGACATGTCACTGTAGCTGCCACCACTGCCACTGCCACAGCCACCTTGCTGCTACAGCTGCCCTGACTCTCTACACCACGGGCAATTGAAGGAAAGGAATGAGATAGGCTGTTCCAGGACAGCAAACGTCTTCCCCAACTCCGTCCCCTAGAATACAATCAACAGCCGCCGTCACTCAGCTATCGCTTCCACCCAAAATCAAGTACATTTTTATTACTTCAAGTTTGCATTAAAAAAAATTACATTTTTATTATGTCAAGTTTGCAATATGAAGCCTTCTTTTCCACTCAGTGACAAATTGTACTAAGCGTGTCTAGAGCATCTACTGTTCACAAGGCACTGTACTAGGTCCTGCAGGGGGGAAAGGTTGACAAAGGCATGTCTCTGCCATCCAGAACCTTATGATATTCAACAAATATAAAGAAATATATAACAACTATATAACAAAATGCAGAGTAGGAGAGGAATGAAGGATGACTGTAGGCCAGGAAGTGAGATAACATCTGTTTGGGAAATTTGGAAAGATTTCATGATGAGATACAAGTGGAAGCTTGCAGGATGATACAAATTTGGAAGTAGGTACAAGAAAAGAAGGCTCTGAGGAGGATGATATATCCTCAGGAGAGGCACTGAGAAGCAAGTGTGCAGCATGGTCCCTATAGGAATTAGCAAGAGGTCAACTTTGCCTAGAAAGGGGCGTGTGTGGACATGAACGTTGGAGTGGTCAGCCAGGTCCACGCGGCAGAAGGGGGGCCATGAATGCCCAGCTGAGGGGCTTCACTTGGATCAGAGGGTGATGAGGAACCAGAATGGAACTCTGCTCAGGGACAGCACTGGTCACAGGGATGGGGGACTGGTAGGGAGGCTGGGGAAGAGTCCAGAAAAGAGGATTTAAGAGCCTGAGACACGAGGAGGGGAGGGGAGGAGGTGAGGCATGCTAGGGTTATGGCAGAGACCTGGTCACAGGGGAAGGAGGAGTGAAAGATGTCTACAGATTCCCGCCTAGGTGGCCACAAGAATGAAGGATCACTGGCATAACCAAAGAATTCAGGAAGAGTCACTGTCATTAAAAAAATTTTATATAACCTACTAAACCTTTCTAAATCATCCGAATTACAGTAAAATGTTCCTCTGTATAAAGTGATTAAAGAAGGTACAAATAAATATCCCTCGAGTTACCTCTGAATGAGTTGCTGGAAAAGACTGAAGGTGCGGTCCCATAACACTTGTTTGTTTTTTGTGATAGGGTCATGTTCATAGGTGTATTTCTGTTCCAATTCCTCCAGCTTTTTAAGCTGCTGCCGAACTTGCTGCAGACTCTCCGCAACTATGGTGAACCTGGGAAGGTACAAGACACAGATGTCTTTATGAGAAACAGTCCAGAAGCAGCCTGGATTAAAGAGAATCATGGTGTATTAGTCTGTTCTTACGCTGCTAATAAAGACATGCCCGAGACTGGGACATTTATAAGGAAGCGGTGTAACTGACGCATAGTTCCACATGGCTGGGGAGGCCCCCAAATCATGTCGGAAGGCAAATAAGGAGCAAAGTCACATCTTATATGGAGGCAGACAAGAGGGCTTGTGCAGGAAAACTCCCTTTTATAAAACCATCATGAGGCTTACTCACTCCCACGAGAACAGTATGAAGGAAACCACCCCCCTCGATTCAATTATCTCTACCTGGCCCTGCCCTTGACACATGGGGATTATTACAATTTAAGGTGAGATTTGGGTGGGGACACGGCCAAACCATATCCCCTTGAAACCAACAAGTTGTTATGTGCAACACAAAATGTTACCAGGATATTGTGCTCTGTGCTCTGTGCTCTAGGGAGAAACAAGGGGAACGAGGCTTGTGCCAGTGCTAGAAGCTTTGTTATTTGAGGAGAAAAACTAACATGATTGAATGACTACAGCCTAGATCAAAAACTTCTGCACACCACTGAGGTCTAAGTAAGGAGAGATGAGTGTGGGCTGGGCTTCTGGGTGACGTGTGACTGAGGCAGGGGAAAGAAGAAGCCAGAGGCAGGGAAAACAGCAAAGCAGATGCTTCCAGGTGATGCAAGAGGCAGCGAGGAGCCACTGCAGGTTCTGTCAAGAGACTAGCAGCGGCAAGCAGTGTCTCGGCAGGACCAGTCAGAGATGCGGAACAGAGTGGGAGAGAGGGGAGGCAAGGCCGAGGACAGGAGGAGAGCAAGGAACAACGATTCTGGTTTCACTCGACTGAAGGAGAAGGCAATATGCTCAGCCTCGACCCTAAAAATATAAAGCCAGTGAGTACACCTAGTGATTGCTCTTAGTCTTCCTTCCTTTCAGTCAACTGTTAACAGTAAAACAGGCAGGGGAAACACGGTTTTATTCGCTTGCAGTAATGACAGAAGAAAACTTTTTACAAGTGTCTTCTTCGCTGGGAAAAGTATCTACTTCACTTTCTGGTTTTACTCGATTCCAGTTCAAAGCCCTGGGACAGCAGCCATTCGTCAGGAAAGGAGAAGGAAGGATAACGGTTGCCTGAGTTCCAGAGGAAATGCTAAACCAGTGTCCCCAACTCTGCACACAGAGAAAACAACAATCCTTACACAGCACAGTGGGAAAACTAGAGGGCATGTGTGTCCCCTAGAAGAGGCTCCTGTGGTCTAAGAGGACCACTAGGGGGCTCTACACACCCCAGGGCCTCTCTGGTCACCTGGAAGGCTTAGGGGTGTCAGCATTCCTCAAGACACATGGGGTGCACTGGGCTCAGAAGCTCTGCTCTAACCCACAAGAAATCTGGGGCACCTACAGGCAATTCACAGAATAAAAATAAATTGCTGAATATTAATTGTGATTTTTTTAAAAAAATCAACAATACAGAAAATAACCTCGTGAGGTCTCTGATCCTTGGACCCTTTGCAATGGTCCCAGGCCACCATTCCCTCATATTCACTCTGTTATCCCAAGTGCAACTGCTGTTGCCTCTTACCTGGACCACACTAATATGCGAATAGTATTCCAACTGCTCTTTCTGTCTCTGTCCTATCCTACAGGCTGTGGCTAGAGTGCCCTTTCTAAATCAAAGATCAGAGAAATATACCTCCTGCTTAAGAAAAAAGCCATCTTTGCTCAGCAGTATGGGTACACGCGGCCCCCGTTCCGTTCCTAGCATGGTGTGAGAACCTCCATCATTAGGTTCCAGCATCTCCTGCCAGGTCCACTTTCCTTTCCGTCTCACCTGACATCACTCTCCAGCCACCCAATACAGACAACCCCTTCAGGCTCCCACATGTGTGACTTTGCACATGCTGTTCTCTGTGCCAGAAAGCACTTCTCCTCTATGTGGAATAAGCCTAGTCACTCTTGAGTCAGTGCAAGGCCATTTCCTCTATGAAACCTTCCCTGGAGATGCTTTTCTTTGTTCTCCTCAGAACTTGGATGTCCTTTTGTTAGAGCACCTGGAAACTTCTACTGCACAGAATTATTACCACGTCTACATCCCTCCTCCACACTGACAAGTCCTTGTTGCCAAGGGCCAAGAATCATTCATCCTTGTGTGGCCAGGTCCTAGTACAGTGCCTGGCACATAGTAGGCATTCAGTAAGTATTACTGGATGGATGACTGAATGAATGGCTCCCGACAGTCTATTCACGTAAGCCTATAAAAATGCCTCAAGCTATCTTGTTTTGAATGAAACATTAGGAGTCAAGTTGCTAAGTGTGTTCTATAACGACCATGTCACTGATGTGTTGTACAGTCAAACGACACATCCCATGGCACAGGATGCTCCAAACCAAGCAGATGTGGCTGAATGTGGCAAGAGTCATGAACAACACTGTGCTTTCCAAGGGACTGTTTCCAGGGTAAGCAGAAGATGGACTACATCAAACTCTATACCAACATTTTGACAAGGTCCATTCAACACAGCTCAAAGGTGCACTGATGAGCTTATGTGGTTAGCCAGTCAGCTGCTGGTTTTCCACTTTGGAGAATCTTACCAGTTCTGCAGTTGATCCAGGCAGGCATTGGGTGGCCCCCCAATACAGGCGCTCTGCTGTCTCTGCTTCCACTCCACTAGTTCATCGTTAATCAGGGCATTCTGGGTAAGTTCAGTGACATTCAACAACTCTATTATTTTGTGAACTACTTCCTAAAGGCAGTGGAAGAAACAGTGAAATAAATTCATTTTTAATCACTGAATTTTAAAATATTTTTTAAAAGAAAAGCAAGTATCATTTCATTCTCAACTGGGGCTCTAAGCCAGGTGGTTATAAAAGAAGAAATAAAGTGAAATAAATTCATTTTTAATCATCGAATCTTAAAACATTTTTAAAAGAAAAGCAAGTATCATTTCATTCTCAACTGGGGCTCTAAGCAAGGGGGTTATAAAAATAATGTTTCCTCTCTTCTGAACATTGAGTCCATTATTCACAGTCTATAACAAAAGGAGCATGCTATTCTGGAAAGTAAATAACTACCTTTCTTTTATTGTCAAGCATTAAATACATCTTCTTGAGTAACAGCTGTTCTTGTTTCTGATCACTCTTTGCCACACCATTGGTCTCGTGTTCTATAAATTGAGAGACAGCCAGTAAATATATTTACATAAACAAGACAAAACCAACAAAAGCCAAGATTAATATAAACTTAGGATAAATAGATACAAACGCCACCTAGCGACAGGTCAAAGTTTGGCTTTCTTCCATCATTATTAAACATGAAAAAAAATCCTAAGGATAACAACTAGACACACTGAAACAAAACACTTGTTTTCAGTGACCCATTAAATCAGACATCTGCCACTGAAGTCACTGGCAGATAATTTCCTAAATAAACATACATAACAAAATTCAAAACTTCAGTTAAAAAAATGTATGCAAACCATATCTATAGCTTTTGAAGAGAAGTAGATGATTATAAAGTGGTAGTTGAAGTCGCTGTCTCTCATACTTTTTACCCAAATCATACCGATAATCTCTGCCTATGAACCATGGTATATGCCAGATGATGAATACAGTAACAGCAGTACCCTACATATTCTGTACAATACACAATCTTGAGCTATTTTTGGTTGCTACTCTCATTAAAAACAAGCAACAGTAACAAAACAGAGTAATACTGCTTTAAAACGTGAGAAAAATACTGAGCTTATCTGCCGTGTATACAATGGACCTGCAATGTTTGAAGAAACTTCAGATATTAGGGCAGGGGAACTCCACATTCTATCACTCTGTATCAATCAGTGGGCTAAGCGCAATTCATAAGGTGAGTAACACATAACCAGTGGTTATCAGGTATGGGTCACTGACCCCTAGGGGACTTCTGGCATTGTCTGAAGACAGTTTTGGTTGTCACTAGTGAGGGTTCCTGGGTAGTGCCACTGGCATCTGGTGGGTAGAAGTCAGGAATGCTGTTGAACACTCTACAATGCCAGGACAGCCCCCACAACAAATTATCTAGCCTAAAACATCAATAGTACTGGATGTTAAGGAACCTTGGCTTGGGTTATCAAGGAACAATTCAGAGTCATAAAATACTTGGCAAATAAAAAGCAGTAATCATATTCGTTATCTGGTGTGAACAGAAAAAATTACAACCAATGGGCACCACTTCAGTTGTGAACCCTTACCTCTGTTCTGTAAGGTTTTGCATTTAAAGTCATATTCATCTTGTAAATCTTCCAGGTTCTTGATTTCATGTTCTATACACTACAAATAAAGACGTAAACATGTTTTCTACTGATCAGCAACTTCCAAAGACTTTAGAGAACAGAGTTTTGCTCCTATGGAACCCAGAGAAATGTGAAAACAGTTCCAGTTCCCTCACAAAGAGATCTGACTTGGAGAAGTCTAATCACATATATGAAATAACTTCTATTTCATTAACAAGTATGTAATAACATTTTTAAAAAAGCAAATGTATAATAATTCTCAAATTGATTTGTATGTCCTTAACCTGGTTCCAGGGTCTAAATTTTGATTCTTCCTCATCATTTTTGAGAGATATGATTTAAGAACTCTGAGTTAAGTACCTCTGAGTACTTAACTCAGTAAACTGAGTTACTTAAATACTTAAGTAACTCGATTTAAGTACCTCTGAGACACGATTTAAGAACTCCACTGTGAAGCACAGAACAGGGGTAAAAAGCTCATGGAAAATCTTCTCATTCCTTTCAAACAAGGAAAGTGACCATACATCCCTGCTTTACGGGGACAGACCCAGTTTCATACTTGCTATAAACAGTGGCCTCCTGGTGGCTCAAATGCATCTCCATCTGGACAATGAACTGTATGTTCACTCTACAAATAAGCCTCATTTGTTTGTGATTTGGTCACATTTCCATATATTCTTCTCTGGATTTCCATGGCTATTTCTGGACTGGGCTCTCTTAGTTTTTACTTTAATGAAATGTTTCCCTAGGAGAATATGCTCCAAAGAATGGATAAAGTTGCTCCAAAGAATGTGGAGTTTGGAAAGATGCTGTCTGAAACATGTAAGTCAAGGCCATACTGGTGTTACCCAGAGATCCGCAGAGGACCATACCCCTTAGTTGGAAGGCCTTTTCCACAAATACACGCTTTTGTGAAGAACTCCTCAACCTCTCCCCGCACCAGCCTTAACAGTGGAAAGGAATAAATGTGCACCACCGAGGGCGCCAGAGCAGCCCTTTGCTTCCATAAATTGACTTGGAAGTTTTATCCTAAAATTGCTGTGGATGTCTTAATCAGAAATGCATCCAAATTTATTTCAATAAAATGTATTTTTGTTCCTCTTCCAAGTCTTAGGATAAAACAGGTGATTGAGAAAGATGGGCCATGTTTACCCTGGGCACTGTGATTTGAAAGGTGTGGACTTAAAGGTCTATTTATAGCAGCAACATCTCATTTACTGGGTACCGGGGCAAAGTCAACATTTACTGCATGATCTTTCAGGGAAGAAAAAGATAAGCTCAATGTTTGGCAGTTATAATAAGGGGGCATTTAAAGTCTATCTGGTCATTGATTCTACCAATTTGTTTACTTATAGCTTGAGACTTCTGCAACATTTTTCTTCCCGACCACTTAAAAGACTGAACTCAGTTACTAGGTTTACACCCAAAGGGACTGAAACCTTTTTTTCCCTACAGAAAGTTTCAGAAGAAACGCACGTGTTTACTCCGTACTTACCATAACCTTGTCCTTCACGTTTCTGACTTTGCTGTCAAGCTCTTTCTGTTTGTCTAACATCACTGTGCTCTGAATACTCCCCAACTGAGCCTGTAATGGGAAGGGCATGATGACAGACATCATTTTCTCCAGGGTGTGTACTTGCTGGTTACACTCCAAAGTCCCCACCTGCCTCCCAGATCTTCTGACACATACTACAGGCTTCCCATTTATGTGTCAATAAGAACTTTTTCCCAAGGTCCTGGAAAATGCTGGCAAACCATTAACAAGGCTGCAAAATAACTAGGCTCAATTCACGTCTATAATTATTTCTGGGAGTTTCCATTAATTCACACAATTGCACAGTATCACACTAGAATTTAGTTCAGAGTTTCTCAAATACTGTACACAAGATTACTCTTATTAACCCTGTCCTTATTTATCTTAAAGCTTTCTGATTCAAAGTGTGTCCTCATACCAGCAGCATCTCACTACCTAAGATCTTGTTGGAAATGCAAAATCTGAAGGACTAATTCGATTATGGAATCAGAAAACCCTACTTTAACGCAATCTCGGGTGATTCAGAGGTGTACTGAAATATAAACGCATTCCATTAAGGGCATTAATGAAAATCTGCTACTATAAAGTCAATAATGAATATAACCCCAGACTTGCCTGGGAGTATTCAGTCCTATTTCTGATAATCAGAACACTCAGATGTGACAGAACACCAGATGTGCCCTGCACATACCTACTAGGTACTAAGTAAATGCGAGACAATGTTCTAGGCCCAGGTATTAGAGTGGTAACCGATGGTTCCTGTTCTCATAAATTCTAGAAGCTATGATTTTTTTTTTAGAGTTTTTAGAGTTAAATCCCCCACACAGCAAAAACTGTGCTTGTCAACCCTGCTTATATAGTGCCCTATACAACACAGATTCTACAGGGGTGTTTTTTACATATTTAATTGTATCAATCTTTTCTTCTTTATGTCTAGGCTTTTCCTTATATTAGAAAGCCTTTCCCTATTGACATTATGGCATTCACTCATTTTTTTCCCTAGCACTTGCAAGGTTTCCTTCTTTTCTTTTTAACTTTTAGATCGCTGATATATTTGTTGCTCATTCCTATGATCAGTGTGAAGTGCGGGTCCACTTTTGGCTTTCACTTTTTTCCAATTCGCTTTCCATTTGTCTTAACAACATTCAGTGTAAAGTTCATTATTTTCCCCAGTGCTCTGAGCTGCCAACTTTATCAAATAAATTTCCATATGCACATCTGAGTTTCCTCCTAGATTTTTCTCTTCTTTCCCATTGGCCTGTTTATTCATAAGCCTGAACCCTTGAAGGATGTTTGATTACAGAGGATTTATAGTCTATCTAATAGGGCCAGTCCCATTTCATTGCTCTACGTTTTTACAAGTTTCCTTTCTATTTTTGCATGTTTATTTTTATAAATTTCAGAATCAATTTGCATAGCTCCAGAAAACAACTTAGTATTTTTATTAGGATCACATTAAAACTACAAATTAACTCGGGGAGAGCTAATATCTTTATGTTGTTGTTTTTAATTCTTATGCTTCTAATGGTTTTCTCCTACTGCACTGGCCAATACCACGAATGTGATGTTAAAGAGCAGTGGCAGCACAGTGAGCATCCTTGCTGTTTCTGACTTGCTGGAGTTTTCCCAGTTAAGAAAGGTACCGTCTCTAGAATGGAGAGATATCTATTTGTATGTTAAAGAGGTATCCATCAATTCCTACCTTATTGAATGTTTTTATCAGGAATGAATATTAAATTCTGTCAGACCCTTTCAGCGTCTGCAGAGGGAAGTAAATGCTTTTTTCTCCTTGTAGCTATTAATCCAGTGAATTGCATTAATGGATTGCCCAGTCATGGTCTACCCTTGTAATCTAGAATAAATCCTATTTGGTCATGGTATATGACTTTCTTGATATAGTAAAAATCTGATCTTTAATATCTTATTGAGGACTTTTAAATTGATACTCATAAATACAATTGGTCCACAATTTTTTTGTTCTATGTTTATCAGGTATATGCCATCAAAGTTATTCTCTCTTCATAGGAAGTTTTCCTTCATTTTATATATCCTCCAATAGCAGAAGTTCAAAGCATGTGAATTGTATCAGCTGTAAAGTGTGTATTAGAAATACATGAATGTTATTGGTATCCTCTGGAAGTCCAAGGTGCCACATATCACTAACTGACAAAAGGGGTTTCTCTGGGCAGTCGGAATGAGCTGTCACTTTGAGCAGTTCCATATAG
Source organism: Aotus nancymaae (assembly GCF_030222135.1). Taxonomy (NCBI): domain Eukaryota; kingdom Metazoa; phylum Chordata; class Mammalia; order Primates; family Aotidae; genus Aotus; species Aotus nancymaae. The sequence continues at coordinate 42,138,787 of NW_026988419.1, read as the reverse complement.
CTTTATGCCTGTGCAGGGAAATCTTTGCTGTTGTCTAATTCTGATATGGTTTGATCTGTGTCCCCACCCAAATCTCGTGAATTGTAATCCCCAACGTTGGAGGTGGGGCCTGGTGGAAGGCAATTGGGTCATGGGGATGGTTTCTCATGAATAGTTTAGCACCATCCTCTTGGTACTGTCCTCATGATCATGAGTTCTCACGAGATCTGGTTAAGTGTGGAGCACCTCTGCCCAGCTTCCTCCTGCTCTGGCCATGTGATGTGTGTGCTAACCCTTCACCTTCTGCTATGACTTTTAAGTTTCCTGAGGCCTCTCCAGAAACTGAGCAGATGCAGCACCATCCTTCCTGTACAGCCTGCAGAACCACAAGCTAATGAAACCTCTTTTCTTATAAATTTCCCAGTCTCAGATATTTCTTTATAGCCAGCCAGGAACCGACTAATACAACTTCTAAGCCAGCAGGATGTGGGCACTGCGTCCTGTGGGCTTTGTAACAGCTAGGACACTAGACCTAGAGAGAGGGACCAGGTCGATGGAGAATTCTAACTTCCCAGGCCTCCTCCCAAATGACCAAGGCTTGGTTTAGAGAACAGGGATATAAACAATGGCTGTAAGAGTGCAACTACATCCCCAGCTTCTATATCTGCTTTCTACTGACTTGCTGGGAGAGGCTTGGTGGAAATACCTGGTGACTGTGGCAGAGCCTAAAAAACCTTCTGCTTCCAACTTGGGCAGTAGTCGCTCCAAGTCACTCAAACCCTTGGTGTTCTCTTACCCCTTCCTTTCATCCCTCCCTGCTTCCCTGCACCCTGCCCCACCTCCTGCTAAGTAGCTGCCTTGGCTGCTCCAGTACACTCTAGTACTGATACGACTTTCACAGTGAGTCCTTAACTTTTTAAGAAACCAGGAGCACTGAAACCACAAGAACGTCAAACACTGAAGTTGGAAGGGACTTTAGCCGTCACTGACTCTTACTTTCTCATTTCACTACTGTACTTCTAGAGACCTTGTTTGGATGGGAATTTGGTTACTCACAGACCCCAGACCACAGAAAAGTCTTCTGCTCAGAAAGGAGGTCCTTTTCAATGGAATGAGCAGTTGTCCAAGTAAGGGAATAGGCACTCCATGGGTGTGAGAAGTTCCAGCCAGAATACCCTCACATCCCATTCCACAGATTAGAAAACTGAAGAGTGACTTCTCCAGTGAACTAGTTTTAGAGTTGGACAACACTGGGTTTAAATTCCAAACCCACTTCTTATTAGCTCTGTGGTCTTGAGCAAAGTACCTAACTTCTAAACCTTAGTTTTCTGATCTTTAAAATGGGGATAAAAATACCTACCTTCATGTTAGTTTTTAAAGTATTTACTTAAATGAAATAATGTTTATAAAGTGCTTAGCACAGGGACTGAAACATGATAAGCACTCAGCATATGGTAACTATTAGTCCTTAAGAGCACAAAGATGGAACAGCAAAGGGAAGCTTAGAATCCACCTCACGTCTTCTCCTCCCACCTGAAAGAAATTCTCCCATCCCTGCAGACCCTATGGACCTAAATTTTGTCCAGACATGGAATTAGCTTTTTCACCACAAAGAAAAAAAAGAGAAAAATTTAGTGTGCTATAAGATAGCCCAGAAAACATTTATAGTCTACTAGAGTGTGTATTACATAATATTCTCTTAAATGTGTTTTCTAAAAACCTCTTATATTAAAACAAAAAATAATGGGAACAATAATTTCCCATCTTGGCATGTCTGCAGAATTCTGTGCTCTCTAAATGCTCTGAACTGACTTGGAATTTTGCACGTTTTTAACTTGTTGAATCTGTTGAATCCCCATGTACCTATCACACAGTTTCAACAATTAGCATTCATGGACACCCTTGTTTCATCCATATTCTCCCTACTCTTCTAGTCCCCAAACTGGATTATTTGAAGCAAATACCAGACATGAAATCATTCCATACACGGATACTTAAGCATGAACAGAACATACACAGTCATGTTCCACATAATAATGGTTCAGTCAATAATAGACTGCATATATGACAGTGGCCCCATAAGATTAGAATGGAGCTGCCCCATGTGGGGGTACCCAATTTTATCTTTTATACACTATTTTTACTGTACCTTTTCTATGTTGAGATAATGTTATTTGTATAACATTATGTTACAATTGCTCATAGTGTTCAGTACAACTTCATAGTGTACAGGTTTGTAGCCTAGAAGCAACAGGCTTTACCATACAGCGTAGGTGTGTAGTAGGTTATACTGCCTAGGTTTGTGTAAGTGCACTCTATAATGTTCTCGCAAAAAATGCAATCACCTAGCGATGCATTTCTCAGAATGTATCTGCATCATTAAGTGATGTATGACTGTATCAATAAAATGCAGTTACTTTAACAAGGGAGGAAATGGCAAAGAAATGTTTCTGACTTACCTAGCCAAGAGTTGGCTGGATAACTGGAAAATTGGCACCTATTGTGCCTCTTCCCTTTCCCTGACATCCCCAGACACCCAGAAACTTCCCTCATATGCTAAGAAGGCCTTGCAAAGGTGTTCACGGAGTCAGGTGTCCTCTGAGAGGCTCAAACAATCCCCAGGTTACCTACATTTTTAATGGGGAGGGAACTCAAAAGCTGGTTAACCTTCAAGATCCAAAGTCAGGGGACAAGGTTCATGTGGGAGAGCAGAGGCCACTTACTCTGCTGCCAGTGCCAACTCTGGGCCAAGGGGCCAAATGTGAGGAGGACACACTTGCACCTGGGGGAAACAGGTTGTCCTTCTGCCCATCTTTTCTCCTGGCTGTCTGTCCTTTCAAGGCTATTAGAAATACAGAGGAGGCCTATGCATACTGCTTTTAGGATGGAAGCCCCATATAATCAAAACTGCCTGCTGAAAATCTCCCAGTTATGTGCCAGGTTAGAGATAGGCACACCTCTTTCAGAGGAGACCACCTGGCCAGCTTCTTCTCCAACACTGCTTCTCCTCCACCTTTGTCCCTAGGCTAGGTACCAGATGAGCTAGCCATCTTGAATTTAGCATAAGCAATATGTATCTTTACATGCTCAGTTCAGCAAGGTGCTGTCAGTATGACAGGAATATGGGAACTACACGCCTAAGGAAGTGACAGGATCACAAGGACTGGGACAAATGCTCAGGCAGTGTGTGGAGAACAGCATCCTCCACTACATTTCAATTCTCTCCCTCTTCACTGTCCCACAATTCACTTTGGTAGTTATTTGTTGGTGAAACGCACACGGGACACATACTGTGTCTTCTGGCATCCATATTGGAATGGGCTCCTCCAGAACAACCCATAACATGATGGCTTCACACTGACTGCCTGCTGACTTGTTGCCACCACCCCACTGCTCAAGAAAGGAATAGTAAATGCCATAGCAACTTCAAAACACTGCAGAACCTGACAGCTAGGAAGGTTTTTATTAGGATTAATAATACAATGATCAAAAATCTTTTTTTTTTTTTTTTTTTTTGAGACGGAGTTTTGCTCGTTACCCGGGCTGGAGTGCAATGGCGCGATCTCGGCTCACCGCAACCTCCGCCTCCTGGGTTCAGGCAATTCTCCTGCCTCAGCCTCCTGAGTAGCTGGGATTACAGGCACGCGCCACCGTGCCCAGCTAATTTTTTGTGTTAGTAGAGACGGGGTTTCACCATGTTGACCAGGATGGTCTCGATCTCTTGACCTCGTGATCCACCCGCCTCGGCCTCCCAAAGTGCTGGGATTACAGGCTTGAGCCACCGCGCCCGGCCCAAAAATCTTGATACTAGTACAACTCTGACTCATTTACTGTTTAATGTCTTGAATATTTAATAGGTATGATCTTGCTCAAAACAAAGCCCTTGATTTCCCCATCAGCCTCCTCTTCTCTCTACAAATCTATGGTGTCCTGCAAAACTCCTGGCCCTGCCCCCTCCTTGCCTTCCCAGCTCCGTGAACAGCATTCCAGTTTTCGAGGGCCTCTAATAGCCGCTATAGAGCCATCCCTGGCTTTTTGCTTTCTCTCACTCCCACATCTAATTCTTTAATATAAGGATCCTTCTATATTGGCACCGCATCCAAAGCACAACCTGAATCTACCCATTCCTTCCTACCTCCACTGGTTCTACTGAGTGCGAGATTCCACTGCCTCTTCCTTGGACAGCTCCAAGAACCCTCTATCTGACTTTTCATTCCTGTTCCAGCAACTCAGAGGCCTTTCCTGGCCCTAGTCTAAAGGAACAATCCCACTCCCAGCCACTCCATGAACTCAGCATGGTATCTTCTCAGCACTTTATGCTACCTGGAAGTATCTTGCTTATTTGTCTCTCTCCTTGTTATAACTGAATTCCATTAAATCAGGATCTTTCTTAAAGCCTGGTTCTATAAAATCTCTAAATCTGATTCTCCCCACTTCTTGGGGCTAGAAAATTAGAGAGATATTCACCATTGCTGTGATATGGACCCCAGTAATATTTGGTGAATGAATATATTTTTATTTTATTACAATTTTTAGTGTTCAATGAGAAAAAAGTACCTGATTAAATCTCTGGGCATTTTCCAAAATTTTCCTTTCCTCCTTCAGACAGTTACAAATGATCATAGACATCTGGATTGGGTCTTCCTGAAAATTATCCTAGATTTAAGTGGTTAGAACAAAAATAAATTAAAATTCAGAATGTTTAAATTATTTTGTTATAAGTTGATATGAATTTGTTTATATTCTCTGAGAAACCTCATCTCTCATCTATTAAATTCTATATAAGCTATATTTGTTAAAATCAAAACATTTCTTTCACAAATTATGATAAAAATTGCTTTAACTTTCTAATAAGGGGCAGGTACCTAAAGTACTTTTTGATTAAAAAACAAGTATTTTCGGGCCAGGCATGGTGGCTCAAGCCTGTAATCCCAGCACTTTGGGAGGCCGAGGCGGGTGGATCACGAGGTCAAGAGATCGAGATCATCCTGGTCAACATGGTGAAAACCCCGTCTCTACTAAAAATACAAAAAATTAGCTGGGCATGGTGGCGCATGCCTGTAATCCCAGCTACCCAGGAGGCTGAGACAGGAGAATTGCCTGAACCCAGGAGGCGGAGGTTGCGGTGAGCCGAGATCGCGCCATTGCACTCCAGCCTGGGTAACAAGAGCGAAACTCCGTTTCAAAACAAACAAACAAACAAACAAGTATTTTCACGTATGGTTCATAAAATATTTTTACTTTAATATCTTTCCATATTTCTTGAGGCCAATTATCTTTTGTTAGGATTCCGAGACAATGCAAATGATATATAAACTATACATGACATTCCTCAATGAATGCATCTGTTGGTCTAAGCTTTGAACTACACCAAAGATATTCATCTAGGGTTTTCCGTTGCCATGGTCAAAGCTAGTTTGCAAAACACTGGCAATAATGGCTCTTTCTACAGGTACATTCAAGCAAGGTCTGTACGACAGCAAATTTCTGTAAAATTAATTTGATTTCCCCACTCACTGGTATATAAAATCATAAATACATTCACAAAGGAAAAAAAACTTCCAATTACATAAGCTGAAAAGTTCAGTTGTATTGTATAAAAGAAGAAAATGATAGCTTTTACCTCCACTAAAGCAGAAAAGTTCTGTTATTACAGGACGCAAATATGGTAGCCAGGCTAAGGGCATGCTGGAAGCACATCTGAAGAACCCCTAAAACTTCATAGCATGTCCTCTCATGTCTGGATCTTTGACTTCCACTTCCAGGAGAGGGCAACTCCACCAGAGGCAAGGCAAGATGGAGTCTAGTTCCTGAAGTCACCTGACTTCCTCAGGTGAAGGTCAAACCTTTCCGGACTTATTCCTCATTTGTATGGCAAGGACCTGAACCTAACCACTAACGTTCCTTGCAGCTTTAATGTATTGCTATAGATCACTGCTCCTAAACTGTAGCTCCTTTTCATTGGTTTAAATATTGACAATTTTTAGTAAAACAAGATTATAGCATCACATTTTTCTCAGAATTACTGACACCTAAGAGGTGATACATTTAACCCTGAAAATTCCTTCGGTGTTTATGAAATAAATTAGTATCTTATTTTACTTATGCTATAAATACATACTGATGCTGTAAATAACAAAGGGAGTTACTTACAGTCTCTGTTACTTCTCTAAATACCAGTAAGCGTGTGATTAATTGTATATGCTGAAAGAAGAAAACTGCCTTACATAAACATGAGAACTTCTCAACTAAAATACAAAAACCAGGTCATACCTGAAGATTACGCTTGCTTTTCCTTATGTTATGCTGTAACAAAAAGTTATTCTCCAAAGAAAAGCGACTATATTGGTCATCCAGCTGCGACAGGAGGTCATGAAAACAAACGGTGGCAAATGAAACATCATTGGCAGCATGCTCCCTAGGAGATTTAACATTTACACATTTCATTCTCGAAATAAATGTCTACACGAAACAGACAAAACAAACGTTGCTTTCCTTATTGAAATTATTCAAAATAATTTAAGCATTTTCTTAGGTTTATTTTCTTCTTTTGAAACTGATATTGCTTTTAGCAGCAGTATATGTGGTATTTCTCTTATACGCAATTAGCATGAAAAATTCTAGAATGCTAAGAGATTGTACATGACACTGTTCATGGTGACTATCTCTCGTCGGGGAAAAATCAACAGGAGACCCTTCACTTTCTATGTCAAATACTTTCAGGCTGTTTAAAATATTTGCAATTAGCAAATAATACACTTTAAAGTAGGACACCTATCAGTTAAAAAAAAATCCCCTTAATTGTACTACCTTCTTCATATTTCTAATCAATATTTAACCATTAATTTGGCTTTATTTCTTTTAAATTACTTCTGTCTATAGTCTGGATCCTAAGTTGGAAAATAATTGGTGTCAGTATTATCTAACTTGTTCAAAGCATTTAGGAATACCTATCATAAATTAAATTTGACAAAACTACATAAAAGTGCTTAATGACTTATATACTTAGCTTTGTTGAGACACATGTCATTTTTTAAATCAACAAACTTTTCTACAACAAATAATCCCAGTGGCCATCGATGAAATTCACCTTCCAGTAAACATGTTTCCAAGTCACTTTAATCAACAAGGTTTAGTTCCTTACCAGTCTTGCTTTTCTAACCACTGTGCCAAGTATTGTCGGATTTCCATGGGAAAGCTGTCATCATAAAGCTGGTGAACCTGCTCCAGGAATTTTGAGTCAAGCTGCTGAAGTTCATACCACTGAGACATCCTACAGAGAAAAAGAATATACATTCTTTGTATGTATATGGAAGACCCTAGCTTCAAAGAAAGCCTTCCTAGCATCAGGTTGTACTCTTAAATATCTTGCTTAATCCAAAACAAAAATCCTAGAACAAAATAGTTTGTTCTAGGAATATTTTATTTAAATGGCATTTATAGTCTAAAGCCTGTTTTTAATTGAGTTTGGGGATCAACCTTTTTTCTCTTCCATGAAACACATCTTCAGGCCTTTGCTTGTTGTCAATATATCAGGGCAGCCTTCTCTGGCCTCCTTATTTAAATTGCAATACCTACTCTTAAACATGCTATCTCCCTTCCCTGGTGTATTTTTATTTTTCATCATAGTACTTACACCACCATCTGACCTACCACATTTTAAATTTTGATCATTGTCTATTTTCACCACCTGAAGGATGGATGTTGGAGGATTTTGTGCACTGGTGTATCCCCAGAACAATGTTAAGCACGTAGTAGGTATCCAATAAATACACTTTTAAAATGAATTTGCTATTTTATCAAATAAATACATGAAAAACATTATTTTAATTAGATTTGCTTTAAATCATAAGACTCTCCCAAAATTGCTCTCCTACAAATAACAGTACATTTCTAATTTAAGTATTTTTAAACTATTTTATATTTATGATGCATGCGGTAAAATTCATTATTTTTGTTACACACATTTAAAAAGATGTATTTTCTTCTTTGCCCACTACAAACAATAAATCTGGCATAAAGCAGTAATGATTTTTAAACATTAAAACATCACTAAACGTATTTTAAAAGGATAAAGTAACACATCTCTTTGAGTAACTGTTAAGTCCATTTTTATATAGTGATCAAATTTTTTTTATATAGTGATCAAATCACATTTTTATATTGTGATTAAAAATCACAATAAAAACTTGATATAAGGAAGTCCTAAAATTCATTAGGAAAACGAAGAGTCTCCATGACCATCATGTAACAGGATTTATGTCAGCACACAGCTGGCAATATGCAGAGTAGACACAAGTAAATCTTGTCCTGCCAGACCTCTGGGGAAGGGGGTCTGGATTTTCGAGTAGGGCATGGAAGAGTGTGTGCACATACTTGTAGCCAAGCACACGTATGGAGGCATGAAGTCATGCCTGTTCCACAAATGTCCTTCCAAAGGAGTGTGAGGAAATGTCTGGACTATAAAGCTACTTATCATCATGTGTGCCAGAAGATATAGACCCAAGCCCAGCCCCTTGGCACTCCAGCTGTAGCAATCTGATTTTTCACTTCAATTTTATTTTACCTGAGTGGAAAAATTTGTGGCTCTTTCCCTCCCTGCTTGGTAACTAATAAGGATATGCATAAAGTATATATGCTGGACTGTCAGCCAAGGGGAGCTGCAACACCTCCTATTAGCCAAGTGAACCCAGGTAACTTAGTCCCCTATAAACAAGGTGGTCACGTGCGTGTGTGTGTGTGTGTGTGTGTTTAGTAGATGGGACCTTGCTCTGTCATCCAGGCTGGAGTGCAGTGACATGATTATAGTTCACTGCAGCCTCTAATCCCTGGACTTGAGCAATCCTTCCACCTCAGCCTCCCAAGGAGCTCAGACTATAAGTGATATGGCTTGTCTCTATGCCCCCACTCAAATCTCGAATTGTAATATAATTCCCACATGTCAAGGGCAGGACCAGTGGAGGTAACCGAATCACGGGGGTAGTTTCCCCCATGCAGTTCTCATGATAATGAGTGAGTCTCATGACATCCAATGGACTTATAAGTGTCTGCATTTCCCCTGCTTGCATTCATTCTCTCTCCTCCTGCCCCATGAAGAGGTTCCTTCTGCCACGCAGAACTGTGAGTCAATGAAACTTCTTTTCTTTATAAATTACCCAGGGTTGGGCAGTTTTTTGTAGCAGGATAAGAAGAGACATACAATAAACAAGATGCTTGGATAACTTTTTTTTTGAGATGGAGTTTCACTCTTGTTGCCCAGGCTGGAGTGCAATAGTGTGATCTTGGCTCACTGCAACCTCTGCCTCCCAGGTTCAAAAGATTCTCCTGCCTCAGCCTCCTAAGTAGCTGGGATTATAGGCATACGCCACCGCACCCGGCTTAAAAAAAAAAAAAAAAAAACAAAAAAAAACGGGATTTCTCCATGTTGATCAGGTTGGTCTAGAACTCCTGACCTCAGGTGATCCACCCACCCTGGCCTCCCAAAGTGCTGGGATTACAGGCGTGAGCCACTGTGCCCAGTCTCCCTAATTTTTAAATTTTCTGTGGAGACACATTCTCTATAGAGTCTGTTTCTGAGCCTGATTTCAAACACCTGACCTCAGGCAATCTTTCCACCTCAGCCTCCCGAAGTGCTGGGATTACAGGTGTGAGCCACTGCACCCTGCCGCAGTTGGTTGTTAAGGCTGGATGAGCTAGTACATATGGAGCACCTGGCACAGAACAGGTGAATTTATAAGCTCATGTTCACAAATCTGGAGTCAATCTCACCTTCTCACAAAACCTGTTACCAAATCAGGGAGGTGCATAGCCAACTCCCAAACACCTAGTTCAAATCCAAAATTAAGGGGTGATTCTTTCCTCTCCAGTTCCAAAACCTGCTGCCTCCCTGTCTCCAACACTCTACCTTCCCAATCCAGCCTGTGCTGCATACAGATTGGACCACATCACTCTCCTGTGCAAAAATCCTATGATTTGTCCATTCCTGGCTAATTTCCACCCCAACCCATCTTCATCCATCAACAAAGCAACCCAGTCACCAAATCATTTACTGTTTTTCAAGTGTGCCCAACATTTCTGCTTTTCTCCAGCTGCTACTCGTCCTTGCAAACTTCCTTTCTACAAATTGTTGTATCTCTAAATCCTACAGCATTCAAAGCTGTGTACAAAAGCCCCTTCTTTCATAAAATTGTCTGAGACTTACTCACAATTAAGCTTTCTTTGACTTGTGCCTCACTGAATTCTGTACCTCTATTAGAGCATTGGTTCCAGTTTTTCTTGCAAAGTTCTATGATGCCTCCAGAGCCTGCGGCGGGGAAGGTGGGTGGCGTGGAGTGGGGGTGGAGTAGTGGGGGTATTTTCCTTTTAACCTCTTCTGGACCTTGGACGGTGCCCTGCATATACTATACGCTCAAAACAGTTTGTTGAATTGAAATCTTGTATATTTCAGATGGAATAAGAAAGTAAAAAGCAAACCATATTTTGATCTCGCAAGTGTGAGTCCAACATCCTCATTAAGCAACAGTTGCACAATGGATTGTGCTGGAGGCTCAAGTCCTATTTCTGTTCTATAAAAACAACGCCCTATCTATACAACAACATTCAAAGCACAATTGATCACACATCTGCATGCCTATCCCAGAACTCTTCAGTACTGGTCAGAATATTCTTTAAGAGTAATTATATTATTTGGAGTGGGGGTGGGGTCTGCAAAAACTAAACATAACTTTTAAACTACAGGAAGACATTAAGCTCCTTCATCTTTAAACATAGATACATAATTAAGATTCCGAAGTCATGTACTCATTCATTGGATCCCATGAACATTCACTGACCTGCCACCTTGTGCCCCAACAAGGGCCTGGGGATTCAACCAAAGGATCAGCTACGTACAGCACGTTAGGTGCCAAGACTGTTGAGGTTGCATGCACAGAGTGCGAGCGTTAACCTAGACAGCTCTCGAGGATGGCATACAGCAAATGATACTTCCTGCGAAAAGAAAATGTGACTGACGGAAAGGGGCGGAAACGGGAGAAAGTGAGGGTAAACGGGAATGTACGGTGACTTCTAGAGGAAAATTCTATTTCACAAGTCCTCTTTACTGCCAGAGCACGACTAGCAAGGACAATCGTGCTGAGCAGTGCCATCTCCGAAAAGAGATGGCACTGCTCGCACTTGGAATACTGGGACGTGTTCTTTCTCTGGGATCACGGATTCGCCGCTCAGCACAGACAGCCCGTCCTCGCCCGGCGTCTAAATGCACGGCCCGAGGACTCGGTCCCGGCGCGTCCCACCCCGGCACCCGGAACCTCACGGCCACTCACTTTGCGCGCAGGATCCGGAAGGGCTAGGCGGGGACGCGGCGGTGCAGCCTCTCCGGGCGCGCCGGGTCGCCTCTGCTGGGTCTGGGGAAGGCCAGGCGCAGTCCCCCGGTGCAGCCAAGCCCCTCCGCAGACTTTGCGCTGGAAAGCGAAACAACGCTGCAAGAGAAAAGGCAGCGCCGGCACCCGGCCCCCTTCCGCCCGCACCAATCACCACGCGGATCCGCGCTCAGCCAATTGGACGCGGCTGTTCCGCGGGCGCTACCGCCCCCCTCTGCAGGCCGCTGCTCCTCCAGCGCGCCTCGAGTTTCCTCCGGTTTTGGGCGGGGCCGTTGCGTGGGCGCGCTGCAACCCAGTCTGGCATTGCCACGCAGGGGACTGGAGTTCTGTTTACATATCTTAGAGAACGACTAAAAGGACGTGCTATGTTTGCAGAAGCCCAAACTTGGAGGTCTCTGTATTGAGCTTCATCACCGAGAATCCAGGCAGAGAACAGATTTGGCGACGTCATCATTCTAGAAGCTCCCTTTAGCAACTGACCTCCATGTTGCTAAACCCAGGGGAGGCTTTTCCGTTGTCCTCACTTTACTTGACCGCTCGTAAGCATTGGGTACAGTTGACGCCTTTATTCTTGAAACACGTTTCTTCCTTGGTCATGATGACAACACATCGTCCTTGCTTCTTCCTGCCTCTCTGGCATTCTTTCTACCTCCACCTCCACTACCAAACTATATGGTAAGGGTTGTCAGGGTCCAGACCTTGGTCAGCTTCCTCACCTAGGCTTCTCCTCAACATTGTGTTGTGAAGACCTCACCCACAGCTTCAATTTCCTTCTAGATGGAGGGCTCCTACATGCTTATCCTGTCCACACCTCTCCTCTGAGCTTCACACCTACACCCCCCACTTGCCTCGCCACTTGTATGTGCAGTGAGCTCTACAAACTATGTTCAGAACCAAGCTCACCTTTCTCTTGAAACATGCTTTTTTTCTAGAAATGGCAGATGTCAGATACCTAGGATTCATGGTTGACATTGCCTTCACCCTCACCTTGCCACACCTGATCCTAAACCTTGTTGATTCTTCCTCCTAGTTCCCAAGTCTCATTTACTCTGCTCCATCTCTTTGGCCGCCTCCCTTTTCTTTCATTCCCATTACTGCAGTAGATTCCCAAATGGCTGCCTCACTTCAGCCCTTAGCTCCCTTTTAATCCATTCTCCATACAGCTGTTTGGTTTTTTTTTTTTAATTGAAAAGCAGGTCATGTTATTTGCCAACCTGAAAATCCTACCATGGCTTTTCTTGGCTCTTATAAAATTTAGTTTCTTAATACATATTATAAAGCCCTGGTTTCTTGATCTCTTTCTCTAACCCCATAATGTACCACTCTTTTGCTTACTTCAGCATTTAGTTCTTCAAATAAACCAAACTCCCCAAATTCAGGGCCTTCTTACCAGCGGCTCTCTATTTGGAAAACCCCTTGAGTCAACATCTGCTTTACCCAACTTCTTTGCTGGCTAATTCATCTCTGAGATCTTAGTTTAAAATCTCAGCTTAAATGTCACTTCCCCAGGTAGGCATTGCTGAAGCCAGACAAATTAAACCTTCTTCAAATATATGCTCATAGACTCAATTGGTTCTGGCTGCACATGGTTGCTTACACCTGTAATCCCAGCACTTTGGGAGGCCGCGGTGGGTGGATCATGAGGTCAGAAAATCGAAACCATCCTGGCCAACTTGGTGAAACCCTGTCTCTACTAAAAATACAAAAAAATTAGCTGGGCATGGTGGCGTGCACCTGTAGTCCCAGCTACTTGGGTGGCTGAGGCAGGAGAATTGCTTGAAGCCACGAAGTGGAGGTTGCAGTGAGCCAAGATCATGCCACTGCACTCCACAGAGCCAGACTCTGTCTTGAAAAAGAAATCAGTTGGTTCGTTCAAGTAGATGGGATTTGAGTCAAGCCTTAAATAATTAGGGACTTTGGGGTAGGAGAAGGCTCTGAATAATTTCCCATGGATATGCCTATATGTGTTGTGTATTACAGTTTTTTATTCTCTGCACATCTATTTGCTCTTCTTGTCACACATACATCCTCACAAAGCAAGTTAGCAGTGAAACCAGCCTTCTCTGCAAAGAGATGCCAGGGCACCAAAAGGGTCCCCTCTCCTCTTACTCACCTAAGGACCAAGACAATGACTTATTCTTCTCTGAAAAAAGCTATATTAATCGTCTAAACGATGCTAACAAAGACATACCCGAGACTGGGCAATTTACAAAAGAAAGAGGGTTAATGGACTTATAGTTCCACATGGCTGGAGAGGCCTCACAATCATGGCAGAAGGCAAGGAGGAACAAGTCACATCTTACATGGATGGTGGCAAGCAAAGAGAAAGCCTGTGCAGGGAAACTCCCATTTTTAAAATGATCAGATCCGTGAGACTCATTCACTATCACAAAAACAGCACAGGAAAGACGCTCCCCCATAATGTAATCACCTCCTACCAGTTTCTTCCCATAACAGGTGGGAACTGTGGGAGTTACAATTCAAGATGAGATTTGGGTGGGGACACAACCAACCCATATCAAAAGCTAACTCTAGAAAGGGTAGATTACATGTTAAAAATATTTTTTTATTTTACTATAAAACTTGCACAGATACTAGCTTCAATATTGATGAAGGAATTAAATAATCTTAACATCTGCAAATAGGATCATTAGGCACTCCAAATCCCTATTTGGATCGTCAAGATCTATGGATGCTTCCTTTCTTAACCCCCTTTATTTTAGCATTCCTGACAATATCCTACCGTAGGCCTTCATTAGTTGAGAATTGGAATGGTATGCTAACCTCTAGGTATATTACTTTTTTCTCATCTCTTTCTCCTTCACTATATTTGCCAAATTAAATTCCTTAAAATACTGCCTTGATATAGTCATTCCCTGCTCAAAAGCCTTAACAACTCTCCTTGCATGTATGATAAACACAAATGTCTGCTAGTCTGGATCCTCCACAAAATGTCCCTTTCTTCTTTCCAGACTTTTCTGTCATTTTCCCATTTCCCAACTAACCTTGTCTATCTCCAACCCTCCACCTATGCTTTTAATTTCCTGACTTCTGCCTCTTTGCACATACTAAATGGCAAATCTTGACCCTTACTCTCTTTGCTTACCAAATTCTTACCACCGTTTAAAGCCCAGCCCAAATACTATATTCTCTTTCTAGAACCACCTCAACCTGTAGCAATCAATCTGGAGTCTCTGAATGACAAAATAATACATGTGTCTCTATTTATTTTGACAATAACTATACACTCCCTAACATTACAGTTTTTGAAGTGTCCAATCCTTATGCCTCCAAGATTGAAACTTCCTGGAGGATAAACTATTTATATTTTATTTGTTACTACATAACATATTGACTGCTTCAAAAAGCAATCAAACTAAAACCAAACAAAAACCTAGAAATCCAGAATTGGACAGATACAAATACGTGACAGTCACCTTCTAACAGTCAACTTGGGAAGCTATATCTCTGTCAATGCCAAACTTGCAAAAGACACAAAACTTGAAAAAACAGCTAACACTATGTCTGTAGATTGTAATTTTTTTGAATCTCTTCTGTCCCTTCCCACCCCTTGCCATGGATGGTTCACTAAGGGTAGAGTATACCTCTCTGTATGCTGTAACTCTGACACTGGCCATGTGACTTGTTCGGGATAAAGGAATATGGACATGTGATGTATACACCATCTGACCTGAAACTGCATGTTCTTTGTGATAACTTGTTCTTCTATTCTCCTTCCCTGTGCTAGGAGACAGCATACCTCGGGTACCCACGCTAAATCAAAACTCTAAATTACCTAAATATTATAACAGGCTGCTGCTGCTAGTCCGAAACCAACTGGATATTATTTATTTATTTATGACAGAGTGTTGCTCTGTCACCCTGGCTGTGCATTGGTGCAATCTAGGCTCACTGCAACTACCACCTCGTGAGTTCAAGCAATTCTCGTCCCTTAGCCTCCCAAGCAGCTGGGATTACAGACCTACGGAACCAAGCCCAGCTAATTTTTTGTTTTTAGTACAGACAGAATTTTGCCATGTTGGCCAGGCTGGTCGCACACTCCTGGCATCCAGTGATCCGTCTGCCTCAACCTCCCAAAGCGCTGGGATTACTGGTGTGGACCACTGTGCCCACTCTCAACTGGATAACTTTTATTTTTTTTGAGACCAAGTCTCCTTCTGTTGCCCAAGCTTAAGTGCAGTGGCGAGACCTTGGCTCACTGCAACCTCCCTCTCCTGGATTCAAAGGATTCTCCTGTCTCAGCCCCCCATCAACTGGATAACATTAAAACAATAAATGCAATGACTTGTATTGGATTTAAAAGAGCAACAAATGACAGGGTACACTTTGTCACCAACAATCAATCAGAAACAACAGGTAAGGTGAAATTTACTATTTGCCACCCCTGAACAGGTGTACAGACAAAGAAGAATCAAGGACAGTGAGGAATCCAGAAACTATATCATATGATGAGTAACTGAAGTCACTGGAGCAACTCTTAATTCACATGATGTTACAATAGAAAGACTTAAGAACTACTCCACACTTCCCATTAGGAGGAAATTTATTTTTGCTTGGAGAAAAGACAGTACCATTCCTATTCTTCACTCACAGTTTCTTTCATTCCCAAATCATCCAGTTGTATTTACTTAGTTATACCTGCCTTGGGGCACAAAGCATTTAAAGCAACTTATGACAGAAATATCTACACTAACTAGATAAATAAAGAATACAGTGGAGCCTGCAAACCAAGGCAAAAAGATATCAGTTATGTAGTTCTCATTAAATGAAATTGAAAGAAAGAAGGCTCTCCTGATAAATTATTTTCAATAATGACCACATTATTCCCTGCTCTGTTATTTACTCACCCTGCAGCAGATGTGACTTTGTGACATTTGGAGTCTAGGCCTCAAGACACCCTATATACTCCACTCTCAGAACTCTGCCCAGCCTCCATGAGAAGTCCAGCTGGCCTGCAGGAGCATGAGAGACTGCACATATCACAGTTGAGTCAGAGCAGTTTTTCAAGTTTAGACCTCAGATTTGTGAGAGAACCCAAGCAAGATCAAGTGGGCCTGACCCAGATGAACTGAACTCCCCGGCATACCCTAGACTCACAAGCATTGATAAATGGTTGATGTTTTACCGAAGTTGGGGAGTAGTTTCATCTGTTATATAGCAATAGATCACTTATAATTTATGAGATGAAGCAAAACACCTTACAACTGAATTCTAAAACAAGTAAGTGGAACTTACAAGTGGGACAGGTCCATTGTTCTTCTCAACCATGGGAATTTCCCCTGGAATCTCTCATCGTCAAGGAATACTTTATCTGTGTCCTTACCATATTCCTATTTAAAAAACAAAAAAATAAAAAACTACTGGCTCTGTGCTCATTCTTTATAGCCTTGATCTATTGCAAAATGACAGCTACAAATCTGATGAACCAATCTACAGTAATGTTAAGATTTTCCTTCCAGCTACTATTTAGCATTTCATCTATATTTTCCCAATGTTTGTAATCATGTTATAAGCTAAGTATTTGATAGTAGGAATTTCTAAAACTTCCAGTCAATGCCACTTCACCTCTCCTCCTTTTGTAAGGCTTGCTATTATACTGTGAATGTCACTTCATCAGTGTAAACTGTATTTCTTCATCTGTAATATAATAGAATTGAAATAAAGGATTTCTATCATTCCTTGTAGTTCTCTGGATTTGGGTTTTGTACCATCACTTACTTGTCTTGCTGTGTGTATTTTTTTCCCAGTTAATAAGTACAGGAGACCTCCTACGTAGCAGCTGATTAAAATGCAGGGATGCATATTATGGTTTCAACAAAATCGCAGTATGTACATAACATATTTCATCCCAACATAGAGGAAAGCTATGACTACTTTTAGGAAAATGGCCATATGCAAGCAAGCTGTGTTCTTCACATTAAGGAAAAATAACACATGGACCAGAATTCTATTAACGATTTTAATGTAGGGAACATAATCATTTTTTTAGAAGTTTTTATAATATTCTTGAACTTACAGAAATCTGCTATAAGGAAGTGATCAGATATAGATGAAAGATTTATGCAGAATGGTGTTCATAGCAGCTTCATTTATAATAGTGAAAAATCAGAAACAACCTAATTTTCCAACTGATAGTTAAGCACATTCATATAGTAGAATATCAAAGATAGGCTTTTCAAAGACTGTTTAATTTCACACTGGAAAATATCCACGTATAAAATTAAATGAAAATGATGGAAAGAAAACATAGTATTATCCTATTATTGTAATAATATATAGAAATGTAAATAAATGGAAACAGAAAGAGGGAGGAAAAATAGTCTAAAATGCTAATGTTTCTGGGTAGTATATTACTTCTATATAATTTATTTTTAATGTTTACCATGAGCACTATTACATACGTGGTTAAAACCCGCTCAGGAAGAGCCTTTGCTTTCAGAACCCAGGGAAAGCAGCCCAAGCCCGCCCAGGCCCGGCTGCTGGCTTTGCGTGGGGCAGTTTGAATGGTTTTAGGAAACAGCTGGCCGGGCCCGTGCGGAGGGAGGGACGCCACTGTTCGGAAGAGCCGCCCCACGTGCTTTCGGGGAAACTGCCCGGGAGCGAGAAGGAGAGGGATTGAGAGGAAACCGAAAAGCGAAAGTCAGAGCCGGAGGGAGCAGTACGCAGGCGCTGCGGGGCTTTCCGGCAGCCCGCCCCACTTCCTCACAGTGGTTTCCCCCCGGGCGGCGGGCTTCTTGCCCGCACGCTAGCCCTGGGGCTGCATCTTGGCTTGCGGGACGGGGTCCCAGAGAGGCCGGTCCACGCGGACCCGCACGCGCGGGTGTTAGCCCTGCACACGACGGAAGGCAGAGGCGCGGGTGGCTGCCATTTCACCTTAGAGAGGGAGGAGAACGTCTGCTGATTTCCGCACCTAAGGTGCTGGAAACCTTACTCATCCACTTCTAACGTTTATTTCTTTCCTTGTCCTGAAAAGGTCTTTTTACCCGCTTCACTTCGCTATCTACACAGTTTGCACTCGCACTAACTCAGATCTTTTCCTGTCTGGTAAGCTCTTACCCTCAAGCTAGCCTGTGTGTCTGCCCTTGAACAAGAGGTGGTAGGCTGGCAGTTTATATAGGCGTCCTTAGGCCCGGTCTGCGTGGGGCTTGCCTCTTTCTTCTAGGGTCTTCTCGACCCCGTGCCTTCTCAGTTGTGGTGACTATACCAAAAAGAAAGTGGGAGAAGTATAATGGAGAATGCTTAGTTACTGGGCAATGATTTCGAAAGTTCGACTGGCCCAGGAAACATACTTTTGTGTAATGTCTGTGACTTACCCAATGCTTCTAGGAGGCATGAGACTGGATTTCTTTGGGCTCTGTTCGCCTACTCTTAAGGGGCTCTGCCTTCTTAGGGTGAACCCGGCACCCACCTAGAACCTCCAGTGTGTGAAAGGGACGACTGCATTGGCTCCCAACTTCCAGCCTTTTGTGAGAGTGAGGACCAGCCCCCTTGGCTGCACACAAACAAGACCCTAAGGTCCAGAGTTCTGCTATGCAAATAGACGTTTATTTTCCCGTTAGAACACAGGACCAGCTAGATAATTTGCAGGGCCTGTTGCAAAATGAAAATGTGGGATCCTTTATTCAAAACGAATTAAGAATTTCGAGAAAGCAACAGGAGAGCATGAAGCCAAGCATGGAGCCCTTCTTAGTGGCCTGCCCTGTGCAAGCCAGACCTAGGTGGGGAATTGGGGGGTATTTCTTCTATAGGAACCTGGTTTGATGATCACTTCAATGAAGAAACAAATTTTGTAACACCACTCACCTGTGTAAAAGCCTCTGCTGGCTTCCTGTTGCATTTGCAATAAAAGCCACGACCCTTAGTGTTCCCTATAGGACCTGACAATTTAGTCTCCCCTACCCCTCTCACTCATCTTATTTCACTCTCCCCATACTTCACTGGGCTCTCCTTCATTCCCTTGGCCTCTTTCTGTTCCTCAGATGCCCCAGGTTTTTACCTGCCTGAGTCCTGTGCATACATACACTGCTCTTTTGGGATGCTCTTTTCCTGGCTGTGTTCATGGACTGCCTCCTTCCTATTCTCTAGGTCTCAGCTCAGTCATCATCTCCTAAAAGACACCCTCATTGATTGCTTCTTCCAGTGACTGCGTCACATTTGCAATCCTCTTAACACTTGTAAAATCTGTCCCTGTTTATTATTTGTCTATTTTCATCTCTCCTTGCCAATGTATAAGTTCACAACAGAAGGGACTTTGTTCTGTGTTACAGCCTTTTCTATCCAGGAGTTCATGAGACAATTCAGTCTAATATCCCAGGGCATCTATGTGCGTAATGAATTCCCTGCTCTCCTGTATATCTAGAATGGCACTGTATACCATCCCTGGGAGAACTGAGAAAATCGTCAAGCAAATTGCTTTTTGTGTGTTGTGGTTCAGAAACCCTGGTTAAGCAAGGCAAGGCCTGATATAGTCATTTTTAAATATTTCAAAAATATTTTTTGAACCAATGAATAAATGAACATCACTGACCAGCACTGGGATCAGGAATCACAGGTTAATTCAGACATTCAGATCTCAGCACTGGCTCTAAGACCTATCGAGCCACAGTTGAGCAGGGGAGAGAATAATGAGCAGGCATAGTCCAAAAAAAACTTCCCTAAAGGATTTTTAATGAGAACTCTACTCCTCTACACCCCTTCCAGCCTCTCCCCTCTCTCTGCCCTCTCTGGATGGCATTGTTCTTTCCATCTGCAGCAGTCTGTGAGACATCTAAGAGGATGACTGTCAAGCCTAACCTAAGAGTGTTGCGGAGGACTTTTACTGGGGGCAGAAATAGTAATGGCCTTGAGTTTAATGGAGAGTTTAGGGGAGATTTCAGGAACACTTGGTTCATCTGTGAGTAGGTAGATGTCTAGGATGTTAGGCATGCCTGAGATAATACCTAAATCAAAGGGAAGTTATAGTGAGCTGATAAACAGTGTAATTCTTTGGAGGTTAAGGGTGAGATAGAGAGGAAGTCCCCTCTGTGTGATCAAAGGCAAGTGTGTTTTGGTTAATCAGGATGAAGCATAACACAGAACTGTTTCATGATTTTAGAGTTTGGAGCTGAAGAGAGTTCTAGCTTAGTTCTGCAGGCAGCCCAAGGAGCAAAGGAAAGGAAGGAATGAATCACCATCCTCAAATGTGTTCAAACACCAAATCATTAATAAATAATTATTCAGGGCCAGATTGTACTAGATTCCAGGAATATAACTGTGAGAAGGGCTGTCTTGGTCTCAAGCCTAACAGAGCTTGCTTGGAGTCTATTGAGGAAAATAGATGATATCATTTACACCAAAGGTGTACTGTGCTGGGGATCTAGAGGCTGCTATGGAGGAAGCATGGCATGACCTGAGGCATGCACATACGTGTGTGTGTGTGTGTGTGTGTCTGGCAGAAAGGCTTTCCAGAGCCTGAAGAATGCATGAACATTATCCAGGTGCAGGGGTAGATGGGATGGGGTTGGAGAATTGAGAGGATGCGGCAGGCGAAGTGGAGAGAACATTATCATAGAAACTGAAAGTAGTTCAGTCAGTCTTGTGTGCAGATGTTTGGGTGGATAAGAAGCTGTTGGGGAGGAGTGATGAGAGACGCGCTGAAGACTAAGAGGAGACTAAATAATACATGACTTTGGAAAGATCTGTTGAGAATTGTGGTCTTTATCCAAGCCTGGGATTCTTAACCTAGTTTTTGTGCCACGGACCCCTTTAGCAGTCCAATGAAACCCACACGTTTTTCAAAAAATAATGTTTTTAGTTGAATAGATAAGATGCATAAGATTCAAAAGAAAACCAATTATATTGAGATGCTGGTATCAAGCCAACTTTGTGATATATTAAAACCAAATTTGTGATATAGTAAATGAGTTTTTTTTCTCTTTTTTTGAGACAGGGTCTCACTCTGTCACCCAGGTTGGAATGAAGTGGCAGCACGGTTCACTGCAGCCTCGACCTCCTGGGTGGACTTCCCATTTAGCCTCCAGAGTAGCTGGGACCATAGGTGCATACCACCACACCTGGCTAATTTAAAAAAGAAAATATTTTGAGTAGAGATGGGGTCTCACTGTGTTGCCCAGACTGGTCTTGAACTCTGAGGCTCAAGTGATCCTCCCATCTCAGTCTCCTACAATGTTGGAATTACAGGCGTGAGCCACTTCACCTGGCCAAGTGCTTATTTACTAATGACATTAAATAATAGGATCTAGCAGTGGGTCCAATTAATGCAATTTCAAAATTGTGCTTAGCATAAACAATATTTTGAGATAACTTTAATAATTGTGCTATAAATGTGGTATGAGTTATGGTTGCTGCCCTTATAACTGAAGGAAATTAACTGTAGTTAGAAGTTAGTGGAAATAAAACCATGACTTTGCCATCTAAATTCACGAGCCCCTTGAATTCTGTCCACACGCCGCAGACAAGAACTGCTAATGCAGAGCATTGTGAACCATTCAAAAATTTTAATTAGGGAGTGAAATTATCCAATTTTAGTAGAGCCCTCTGTGTACACATGAAGCTACATAAAATTGTTTCTTTGCTGTAAGGAAACAGAGAATGTCCTTCCCCATGTTTTTATGGCATCCCCTTCGTGAGTACTCTGGTAGAAATCTTCTGTCTTTATAGTGGTGGTTACATAACTATATGAGTTTGTCAGAATTCATAGGCTGATACACACAAAATGGTGTATTTTACTGTATGTAAATTATATGTCAATAAGCCAGACTTTCAAAAGTACATCAATAGTCGGGCGGCCAGTTAGCTCAGTTGGTGAGCGCTTGGTTCTCAACTGCCCAAGGCCGCAGGCTCAAAAGTACATCAATAAAATCAATAGATGTTCCAGTTCAATTTGGAAAAAAAGATACCTTTACTCCGTGTCAGATATTGGCACATGTGCACACGGAGGCCAAATGCTATGTGTGGGCTCTCTCTCTACTGCTAGAGCAGAGTATTCAGATGGCTTGACCTTTAATTCTTTTTCTTTTACTGTGGGGAGTTGCATGGGCTTCCCAAACTGTGGCGGTAAAGAAAAGTCCTTTGAATTTGCCAGAGGTATATTCATTTTTTATGATGCTTTGGTGGGGTAGGGTTCTTGCTACCTTAGTTTTTGATGAAATTCATTGGCCTTCTTTCAGCATTTATTACAGATGAAGGCATTGATAGTACAATTGGTTAAAGTGATTTTTTAAATTTGAAAAGTCATTAGCAAAATGTATATCTGTGATTGATCTGGGATGGGTGAAAGGAGAAGTGAAACTAAATCTATGTTTTGTTTCAATTTCATTAAATACTGATTATTTGCCACTAGTTTGTTACCGACTGAATGTTGTGTGTGTGTGTTCCCCTCTGAAAATTTGTATGTTGAATTGCTAGTCCCCAGAGTGATGGTAGTAGGAGGTGGAGCTTTGGGGAGGTGATTAGATCATGAGGCTGAGCCTCAAGAATTGGATTAGTGCCCTTCTAAGAGACTTCGGAGAGCTCTCTAGCTTTCTTTCTATCCTGTGATACAATGAGAAATTCACAGTCTGCAACCTGGAAGAGGGCTCTCAATAGAACTAGACCAGACTGACACCCTGATTTTAGACTCCCAGCCCTGAGAACTGTGAGAAATAATCTGTTTTTTTATAAGCCACCCAGTCTATGGTACTTTGTTATAGCAGCCTGAATTGACTAAGTCACAGTAGGCAGAAAAAAATATTCTGGGGTAGAATTTGGTCAAACATGGTCCAAATTCCCTTCCTATTGCATCTCCTGCTCATGTAGCACACCTTATCTTTAACTAAACAGATCTCCCCAGGACTCCCCTGACAAAACCTCATTGCCCTCTGCTATGGTTTGGATGTTTGTTTCCTCAAAGCTCAGGTTGAAATTTGATCCCAATTTTGGAGGTGGGACCTAATGTGGGGTGTTTGGGTCATGGAGGCAGATCTCTCATGAATTAAGATTAGCACCCTCTGGATGTGGGAAAGGTAAGTTCTTACTTACTCTGTTAGTTTCTGACAGTGCTAGTTGCTAAAGAAAGTCAGATGCCTTCCCCACTCCCTCTTGCTTCCTCTCTCACCATGTGATCTCTGCATATTCCAGGTTCCCTTCCCCTTCCTCCATAACCCGAAGCAGCCTAAAGCCTTCATCAGATGCAGGCACCAGTGTCATGCTTCTTGTAGTCTGCAGAACCATGAGCAAAATAAAGCTCTATTGTTTATAAATTACCAAGCCTCGAATATTCCTTTTGAGCAACACAGCACAGACTAAGACAGAAAATTGGCACTTAGGACGGGAGGTTGTGATAAAGATACTTGTGAATGTGAAAGTGGCTTGAAACTGAGTAACAGGCAGAGGTTTGGAAGAGTTTGGAGGACTCAGAAGAAGTTTGGAACTTCTTAGAGATTGATTGAGTGGTTGTGGCCAAAATGCTGATAGAAATCTAAAGGTCATGTTGACGAAGTCTCAGATGGAAATGGAGGAACTTACCGAAAACTGGAGCAAAGGTCACCTTGTTAAACGGTAATAAAGAATTTGGCTGCATTGTGTTCAGGCCCTATGACTTTGTAGAAGGCTAAACTTAAGAATAATGACCTAGGGTATCTGGCAGAAGAAATTTCAGTAGCAGAGTACTCAAGAAGTGGTGTGGCTACTTTTAAAAGCCTATGCTAAATTGTGGGAGCTAAGGAATGACTGAAAAGTATAATTTGTAATTAAAAGGGAAGCAAAATACACAAATTTGGAAATGTCATGGACTAGCCATGTGATAGAGAAGGAAAGAGCATTTTTAGGCAAGGATCCAAGGGTGTGAGGAATCTGAGGGTGCTACAGAGCAACCATTGCTAAAGAGATTATTGTGACTAAACCAGAGCCAGGTGTTCCTAGTTAAGAAAATGAGAAAAAGGCCCTGAAGGCATTTCAGAATGCCTTTTTCTCAAATGCCTTTGAGGCTGACCCTCCCATCACAGGCCCAGAATCCTAGGATGACAGAATGGTTTGGGGGGAGAACAGGCCTGGAGACTGCTGCCCTGTGACCAGTCTGCTGCTCCCCATATCTCCACCACTCCAGATGGCACAGCCATGGCTCACATGACCTCGGTGGCCCCATGTAGGACTCATGTCGCAGCTCTGGAGGGCATAAGCCATAAGCCTTGCTGGTGTCTACATGGTATTAAGTCTGCAGGTGCCCAAAATGCAAAAGTCATGGAGGCTTGGCAGCTTCCACCTAGATTTCGGAGGATGTATAGGAAATCCTGGATGCTCAGGTGGAAGTCTGCTGCAGGGGCAGAGCCACCACAGAGAGTCCCCCTGGGGCAATGCCTAGTGGAGCCATGGGATTGGGGCTGATGCTACAAGGACCCAAGAAGTATAGTCATCAGCAGTGTGCAGCCTCAGTCTGAAAAAGCTATAGACATCAACTCGAACCTGTGAGAGCAGCCAGTGGCTTTGGGAGTAGGGCTCCTTGAGATCGTGGGAGCCCACTCCTCATACCAGTGTACCCAGGATGCAGGACGTGGAGTCAAGGATTATTTTGGAGCTTTAAGATTTAATATCTGTCCTCCTGGGTTTTGGACTTGCATGGGTACTATTGCTCCTTTTTTATGGATAATTTCTTCCTTTTGGGATGGGACTGTTTATCCAATACATGTACCAACATTACATCTTAGAAAGAAACAACTTGTTTTTGATTTTAGAGTTTCATACTTGGAAGGAATTTCCCTTGAGTCTCAGATGGGTCTTTGGATTTTCAAGTTGATGCTGGAACAAGTTAAGAGTTTTGGAACTGTTGAGAAGGGATGATTATATTTTGCAACATGAGGAAGACATGAGTTTTGGGGGGCCAGAGGAGGAATGCTATAGTTTGGATGTTTGTCTCCCCAAATCACATGTTGAAATTTGATTCCAGTGTTAGAGGTGAGACCTAATGGCAGGTGTTCGTGTCATGGGGCTGGATACATGAATAGATTAAAACCCTCCCATGGTGGGGGACATGAATGAATTCTTACTCTGTTGGTTCTTGTAAGAGCTGGTTGTTATAAAGAGCCTGGCACCTCCGTACTCTCTGTCTCTTGCTTCCTCCCTTGCCGTGTGATCTCTACATACACCAGCTTCCCTTTGCCTTCTGCAGTGAGTAGAAGCAGCCTAAGGGCCTCACATGCAGATGCAGGTTCCATGCTTCTTGTATACTCTGCAAAACCAAATAAACCTCTTTATGAATTATCCAGCTTCAGGTATTCCTTTATAGCAACGCAAAATGAAATAAGACACCCCCACAGAAATGATTTTTAGAGCACAAGAATCACACTCTTGGGAAATAACTCTTAACTCTGGGGTCAATAATTTTGGGGTAAATAACTCTGGGATCACTTAATTAACCCCAATTAGCTGGGGTCAGTAATTACGGGGTCAATAACTCTGGGATCAATTAATTTTGGTTTTCTGAATCTAAATAAAAATAGCCACTCATTGAGCTTTTATAACATGGCCATTGTCCATATTGTAGAAAGTGAACTACAGATGTCCTTTATTTTCTACCCCCAAATAACAAGGATGACTGTGGTCACATAGAAAACCTTGGCATTCTGCTACCAGGCTCTATATTGACAAGCTTTTTTAAAACTTCTGTGAAACAGGTAGGAGTCCATTGTACTTTTGATAAATTCCAAGGAGCAAAGAGCTTCTGCGATCTTTTTTTTGGTCTAAATCCAATTGTTTAAGAGCACTTACTGGTAGGAAATTACTTTTTTAAAGATAAAACTGTAATAGTCACGCTCCGGTTTACGTTATTTCATCCAATTCTGCTGCCAGTTGATATATATGTATGTCAGGCAAATTTTAGAAAACTGGGTTTTGTGGAGAGAAGTAGAGACTGGGAGGATGCACCTCCAGTAAGACCAACCCTTCAATCAAACAGATGCCTTCGCCCTAAAAGCATTTGGGAGCTCACAAAGGAGTAAAGGAACTGGCCTTGGGGCAGGTGGAGAGTTTGTTCCATAGGAACAATCTAGGAGCCAGTTGGGCACATGTGGGTGGGATGAGATTGCTCAGAGGGAATCTCTCTAAGTGAAAGGGCAGGTTATACTAAAAACTTTTTTCCCTTGAACTCTTTTCCATCAAACATTAGCCTCTGCCTGTTTGGTTTGTCTGGAGGACCGGAGGTGGGCAGAAGGAATTAAATAAGAGCCCTTCAGAGGGGGCTGCCTTCTCTGACTCTGCATTCAGGGCTCACCTTGGAAACCTGGTTCTGGATTTTTCTGCATCTGGTCGCAGCAGATGCCTCAGTAGATGACTTCCTTACCTGGCGCAGCAGCATCCCCAGGGCTCAGCAGGCATAGCGAGCTCTCCAGGTCTTGAGCATTGGAGGGCTCCATGGTATCACTAAGGACAGCAGCTGGGCAATGGCACCACTAAACATCCAGTCGGGGTGAGGCAAGGACCAAAATAGACTTGCAATTCACATACATTACTATCCAGGAAACCACCTACCCTTCCTCTTTACTAGAGAAAATTGAAGGAATGGAACTTCTCATTCTAAACCTCTTTCCCTAGTCTCAGGTTGGATTCATGGGACCAGAGAGACTATTAGAGCTGGGAAGGATCATAGAACCCACATAGTCTAACCTCTTCTAGAGATGAAGAATGAACAACCTATGAATAAAATCAGTCACCCGTGGCCAGAGCTGTTATTCTCCTAGTCCTCATTTCATGAGTTGTTGTTGTTTTAACCCATGTGTCTGCTTATAATACCTGTAAAATCAGTGCAATTTGCCCAAGATACCGGCCAGGAATGACTCTGGATCCCTCCTCCTGTGGTACCAGCAGCAGTTGAACCCCATAGTTGGGATAATGTTGACATGGCACTCAGGAGGCTTCATAATTCAACCCTGGATGTCCTGTGAATTTCTGCTAATGTTTCATGATGATTTTCATCTTGGATCTGCTGTGATCACCGTGCCTGGTAGCACTCATCACACTGATTGGCTTATTTGGCTTTTCCCTCAGGACTTCCTGCTGACGTGTAGGTGTGACTTTGTTATTCTTGACCCACCCTGAAACATTAACATTTACATCTTCTAGCGAAATTCATAAGTAACACCAGAGAGACAAATCAGAAATAAACCAAACACAGGCAAGCAAGTCTTCTGGTAATATTGTTATTAACACTGGTTTCTTAAAGTTGTCTTATCTTGCAAGTTTATCTGAAACTTTGGTTTCTAGCATTTCACTCACAACACTCCCAACTGGAGGGTGCCATGACAGTGAGAAGAGAGCTTCAGATGTCAAACATTTCCTAGAACCCGGTATTTACAAAGCTGAAGAAATAAATTGTGGTCGTTGGGCAAAGAACAGTCTTTAAACTTTTTCATTTGCTTCCTTTCTTGGTGTGTCAGTTTATCCTGTCATTCAGCAGAATAAGGAGACTTCATCTAAAATTAAAAATGAAAATAATCTTTGAGAAAACTACTGATTTGCAAATAAATCACTATTTCTTGTGTAAATAAACATCCTCTTTTCTACTAATTACTCTATAATTTTTCTATTACTTAGTTAAAATGCTTTAAGTATTTGCAAAAGTAATTGGGGTTGATCAATCTAAAATAAAAGGTACCTTTCAAGTAGACAGAAAACTGTTTTAACAAAAAGGCCTGTTCATCCACCAAAAACATAATGAAATGGGTGCAAAATGTAGCAAAAGTTCAGTTAGACATAAATAACTTGATGATTTAAGGGAACTGACACAGAATAAGCTATCAAAGGAAAGTGAATTTTTCATCTGTGGAAATCTTCAAGAGAAGGTCTAAAAACCAGCCAGATACAATTTTTTGAGGCTTAAAGTCCCTCCAAGTTTCTATTATATTATTCTGATGTATGTTCACTTTCATGTAAATTGGGGGTTTGAACCTATTAACAGTATTGGCGGATAAGAGCAAAGAGGATGCATCCTAACTAACATTATTGCATTAAAGATTATGACTCAATTCTCAAAAAGCAGAGCATTGTTATGCTATTGACTGTTATTCACATATTACTTGACGAGGCTCCAGGTTCTTGAAATGCAAGTCATAATCAAGAAAAATTGCAATCTGTGATGCTTGCCCTGTTAAGATAGCAAACTAGGTTTACTAGATATTAAGTAACTAGTAAACTAGATAGTATACTAGGTTTATAAATCATGACCAATAAATGTTGTTTGCTAAAGTAGACAGTGGTGGGGAATGAGAGGGCCCATGGTGCAAGTAGGGATAGTGTGCTTGAGTAGGGTATAGGAATATTTTGCCCTCTGGTGGTTTCTGAGTGGAAGAACTTAAAGCAGTTTAAGTAAGTGAAGGTGTCTGCTTTCAACACCCATAACATCAGCAACACGCAGGACCATCCAGACATCTTTTGTGTTATGCTTATGAATTTGTTCCAAAACATGTGTTTTCTCCCTGCCCAGGCAGAGTTTCAGCCCCTTTGATTCACACACCACCTTTGCATCATTGGAAATGCCTTTGACCAACAATGGAAAATAAAGGGAACATACTGCAGTTTCAATTGTTGTGGGACTCAGGTTTTCTCTCAGCACCGCATACACGCTTGGAGACATGGGAAGAAGGTCTGAGGGAGAATGTGGCTCCGTTGAATCACTTCGGCTTAAAGAGGTAACAAGGTCAATGTGGACAAGGATTAAAAAATAATCATAGCTCACAGTGACTTACTGTGTCAGGAACTCATTTCTAGGGCTTCATCTATTTGTGACACTGAGTTGTCTAATTCATTTCATATCAGAACATTCAACTTGCTATGGAATATATGGCATGTAAAAGGGGAATTTTATAATTCTAGTCACAATAGGTTGTGCTAAGTGTGTCATGAACGCTAGCTTTTGTATTAAAGGAAATGGAATATTGAACATTAAAATGCTTTGCTCTGTTATGTGTACTCTGCTCTACCTTTAAATCTCCTATAGGAAAGCATTTACTAAAAGAAATTTTACATGTGACTAAGATTACTCACATTGTTGAGATGGGGATAAAAACAGAAGGAACATAACCTTTGTCTCCTCTTTCTGTTGGTCTTGAAACTGGAAAGAAAAAGGCACAATGTTGGGGAAAAAACGTCAATATTATCAACAAAAGTGGGGAAAAAAGTGTCTAGAAAAATATTAGCAATGCTAAGAGGAAGACAGATAATACAGTTGTTCAGTGATCCACAAAAACGTTTTGTTAAATAGGGGGCACAGTCTTTTAGATAAGCATAAAATGCGCAAGAAGAGAAAAACAAATCTCTTGGCAGGCCTAATCTGACTTCACATATTAATGCCTCCAAACTGTGTGGGAAAAATTGAGAATCAACTATATTACCTATCTTCTGTTTCATTTAAGTTTGATTGTAAGGACTGATTGAGTCATGTTTTGGGAGATAAAACCCAGTTCTTTTCATTAAAATTGACAGAAATCAGAACCTTATGATTACAAACGTTTTTGAAGTACAGACGTCAGTGTTCCCGAAAGTATCTTTGTACTGTAGTAACCGTCATGTGCAAACCTCACCTTGGAAAAATTCCCCAAACTTCTCTGGTATACCATGCTGAACTAGTATTTGTTCCAATTTCCCAATCCTAATTTGTTGCATTGATATTTGTTATTTCATTTGATTAGTTGTTGAAAGTCATTGAAGAGCCACCGGTTTTTTGCTTTTATTTTCTTTTGTATTTTTGTTTATTTCAGAGGGCATGAAGTCAGGTGGCTGCCAGTCTGTGAGTGACAACTGTAGGATATTCTACATGATGGTGCCCAGAGATTTAGTTGCTACAGATGAAGATTTTTATGGATTGTATACACTTTCATTAAAGAAACAGAATGGTGAATGTACCTTAAAATTACATAGCAATTTAATGAATTTTCTTTTATGTGTTAGAATAATATTTACTGAATGCCTATTTTGGCCAGGCATTGTTCTAGGTCCTTAGGATACAACCAGGAAAGGCAGGCTGGGAGTGTGGGAGGAGGGAGAGGATGAAGCACAGATCCACAGATACCCTCCCTGGAAAATGAACAAATACCCTCAGGTGTAAGACCACAGTAAAGTTAAAAATATAAAACTTATAAACCCTGGGGTTATTTTGCAAAATACAGACTTGCTTTGCTATTAAAAGCTTCTCATCATTATCCCTCTTTCTTTTCCTTTCCCTTAGTCATAGACATGAAGTCTGCACCACTTCTGTCTTACGAAGGAGAAAACTGAAACTCTCCAAGTGGCCGTGAGAGGCCCCCACCATCATGGTGAAGTCTAGTTGCAGCTGCTTATTACTCTGCTAGTGTTAGACAGCCCAGCGGTCACTTTTCAGGAACTGCTGACATACCACTTCATTTCTAATGCTTTGACCTCTGTATGCCCCTTAGATCTTACAAAAATTAGAGTAAACAAAAAGAGGAACTTCATTTACTTTGCTCCAATATGAGGTTATTTTCCAAAATCTTAAGGAAAAAAAACAAAAGAACCTAACCTTCACCAAGCTGGGAGCTGTAGTGTTTACCAAAGGCTTTGTCTTTGGGAATGTCAGGATATAGGTACTTCAGAGGGTTTTCAGGAATGTTTTCAGCCATGATAACTTTGTAGTCTCGCAGGATGTCAGCGAATGGCAGAGCAGACAATCGGCCTTTATTGTAGGGTTCTACAGAGTGGAATCTCACTTCCCCTTGAAAAACAGAAATTGGAGAAATATACAGGTTCCTGTACACATTCCCTGTGACCATTTTTTCCTGCCCACATTATCTTCATGTCACTGGAGTGACTTGTCAGTTCATATCACTTCAATGTCAGACCTTCTGCTGTCTGGACAGTATAGATTGTTCATACAACACAGCTTTTGGAATTCATAGGTACCCTGTTCTGAGACAGCTGCAACAACGAATATTCAGACCCACCGAACACATGACAAACAGATCAATACACTATTCACTTACAAAAACTGAAAGACTAGTAACCAAATTTAAGAAAACTAATTTCACATGAATAAACATTAGTAAGTATATACCATTTTCAGAATGGTCCACCCAGGTGAAAGTTATTCCTCCGAGATGGCTTTCACTGAATCTTAATAAAAAGGTACCAGGCATTTTATCCTTTAGCAAGAGCCGTTCTTTCTCTTTGCTAACAAAGCCCATGACATACCTAAAAATAGAACATGCATGATTTTATCTGATCATTATTGCATCTGATCACTTATTGCATCTACAAAGAGCAGACCTAAAGTTTGTTTTGAGTATAATCAAAAGTCATTCATATCTGAAGTACTTATATGTAGATTAATATACATAGTGATACTCCATGAAGAATAAGAAATTGCAACTATTTTTTCCTGTGGTACTAAACATGGATAAGAGAAAAAGAAATAGAAGAAAACCAATGACAACAGAAAAAAAGAACATAATTAACTCATATGAAAAATATAGCCTGTAACTCACCCATCAATCCAAAGGGGAAGAATGTGTTTCTTAATTAGATCCAATATTGCTTCAAGCCATGTCCAAAAGGTAAATGATTTGCCAGGTAAATGTTCCTATAGGAATAAACAAGCACTTTAAGAAAATGATTATTTAAGTAATAATGTTGGTATAATAATTTAAGGTCAATTTTTCAATAAAATATTACCTTTAAACTGAACAACACCTTAGTTTCTTTTAAAAATATCCTTATCTGGGAAATTCTCAAAACTCCAGGTAGTAATATAGAGACTTGGAACATTGTATTAAAAATATGTATCTAAATGATGTCCCCAATCCCCTGTTTGTACCTTGCAGAACTTGGCCCAGGTGAGGTGACCATCACTGTAGCTAGAATGGACTGAAATGAAAGAAAATAATGAGATTTTTCATTCAACGAGACGCTTCAATTTTGTACTCAATTTAGATATTTTCCCACTTCCCTTTCAAGCATTTCTTAAGCACCTGATATGGGTTTGCAATGTACTGTTAGGTACAGTACAAATATAAGACATCATCCTTGCTCCTAACAAATTTATTATCTAGAAAAGAAGATTTTTGGTGGAGAAACTATGGTTTAGAAAGAAGGTGGGTATCTAGGATATGGGTGGGTAGAATATAAATTGTCAGAGGAGAGGAAGGAGAGCAAGAGTAATATAGGACAAGGCATGATGGTCATGGACATGGCTCATATAGGAGACAGGAAGAGCTGCCTAATGTTGGTGAATGAACATTATAAAACAAATTTGTGTAAGTTAGGTGTAGCTAGATTACCAGGAACGTTGCCTATTAAGATGGAAAAAAATAGACTAGAAATCTATTAGACAATAAGTAGCCATTGGCTGTTTTGATCCAGAGCAGTGAAAGGATACAAGAATTTCCATCTAAATTTTTAGGGAAATTATACTCCTAAGAATATTTGATAAAGGTCTGAAAGGATGTGATTGCTATCTATACTACATGTTTAAAAGCTTTAGTCACTCTAACAAATATTTATTGAATGCCTACTATTGCTGCTTATGAATTAAATAAGGATCAAAACATGTATTTATATTAAGTAAATTTTGTAATATTTTCTGAAGTCCTAATTTATTTAAGTATGTATTGATCCAAGAGTAGGCACAAGTGGCAACCATCCCAGCACCACGTGAGTCAAGCTTAAATCACACATGATTCTACTTCTGCTGCACAAATGGATCTTTGGCCGTATTTTAACTAGAAATGCATATAGATCTAATTTTAACTCTTTTTGATGCTAAATATGTTAAACCCTGACTTGTCAAAATACAGCTCTCTTAGAATTCTTTTATAAAAAGTTTGGATTATAGTTGGTACATGTAGTACCAATGACTCTAGTTTGCAAACTTTAGAAATCTCAGTCAAAGCTGAAACCTTCTTGGTATGCAGAATTAAGTATTGCCCAGGTGTTTTAAAATTTCTATTACATTTCCTGGACTTTGTGAAGGAATCAGTCACTTTCCAGCTGGTTAATGTCAATTGAGACATTAATATGAATGATCAAGGCACCCTTAAGGCTTCACAACATATTTAGTGGAAACATACCCTGGAGACTGGGGTGAGGAATAGACAGGGAGGGGCTTTGGACCTGGACAGGTCTGGTCTGTGGCTTGGTTCTGCTGTGTACTAGCCATGCATCCATGGCAAGTCACTTAACTTCTGCACTCCAATACAATCATTTATAAAACTGATAGAATAAGGTTAGCCTTGAAGGACTTTTCTGAGAATCAAAGATAATATAACACTTAGCTCTGTGTCTGGCAATATAGTAGGCATTCCATAAATTATGATCATCGTCATTATTATTAACAGTAGTAATAGCGTCCTGGTTATTTAAAATGCTTGAGTACCAAAAACAGAGGCAAATCCTCCCTATCTACCAGCTCTCACCTGTAAGCTTCTCTGCCAGCATATTGAGTTGATCTGAATTAAGGCCACGACCAACGTACGATGAAAACTGCCAGCTCATCACCTCCAGTAGTTGACTCAATGTGGCAGGTGGAGGATTATTAAAGAAAACCAAGTTCTGAAATAGAGTCATGATGATGATTTGTTAATTATGTTACAGTGGGTAGCTAGTTAGGTATGAGCAGGGTAAGAAAGGTCTCCCCCTGTTCTGCACACACACACTAGGAGTGTTGAGTGACCCATTAGGTGATGGTCAGGCAATTGTTAAGTGTTTCTCAAAAGTCATAATTGGTCACAGCTGGTGCCAGGGAATGACGGTATCCTAATAGAAAACACCTAAAACCAATCAGCAGCTTCCCAGTAAGATCTCAGGAGTGGGGAGAAGTAACACAAGACCCTAAGAGGTCGAGCTCCACACTTGGTTTCTCAACTCGCCCACTTGGCCCTCTTCCAAGTTGTACTTTCCTCCTTTTCTTTCCTTTCCTTCCTTTTCTTACTGTTCTAAAGCTTTTTAACAAACTTCCACTCCTGTTCTGAAGCTTGCCTCGGTCACTCCTTCTGTCTTATGCCCCTCAGTTGAATTCTTTCTCCTGAGGAGGCAAGAATTGAGGTTCCAGCAGATCCATACAGATTCAATACAGCCAATAACAGCTACACCGCAACACTGTAATTCAATATATTGGATTCCTAATTTAAACTCTTTAGGCCAACCTAAGTTAATATAAAATATCATCTCATCTCTGTTGTTCTTAAGACTGATGTCTTTTGCTAAAAGTCTCCTTGTTCTTCATGTATATATATAATCAGGCTCCATCTTTCTTGAGAAGAATCACTTGACATCTCTAACTTTTCCCTATCAGTCTACTGATGCAAGTACTTAACACTGTCCAACAAGTAATTTGACAGATACTCTTTTCTAGAACAGTATTCATCCTAAACAAAACTTATATCATGTTATTTAATTGGTTTATCATGGGGTTGGCACAAGTTTTACCTTGACCAGAGCAATCATCCCAAAGTGCTAGAAACAGTAAATTCCCAGGCTAGGGAAGGTGATCCTACAATATTAAGATTAACGTCAGATTCCTGTTTTATGGACAGCATAGTAGTCTTTTCTTATTTGCTCTAGATAATTTAAAAAACAAAAACAAAAACAGAGAAATGATCTTGCTATGTTGCCCAAGCTGTACTTGAACTCCTGGGCTCAAGAAATTCTCTTGCCTCAGCCTCTCAAGTAGCTGAAACTATAGGTGTGCACCCCGGTGCCCAGTTAAATAAGAAAATATTCGGTGTGATCAACTACAAACAAGATTGTGCCAGAAACTGGCCAACAACAGTGGAACATAAGACCTCTGTTCCAGATTACTGGAAAACAGATGTCTGAAAGTCAAGAAGAATGTTCTAAGAAGAGGAAAGGAAGAATTCAGAAATCCAATGCGTTGCCTGGAGAAGGCCATTGCAAACATGAGCTAAACTGGGCTTAGATTCATCAAGAAAAAGAACCAATTCAAGAGATTTCAGAAGGTGGGAATAAAAGAGGACACAGCACCCGACAAAGAATGGGCAATAGGAAGAGGAGGAATGAAGAGAAAGAATATCTAGGGAGATGGTTTTATGTGAACCTGAGAATGGTGCCCGGAAAAGTGACCAGAAAACACAGAATGCAATCAAGGCCTAAGGACTTAGGGTTTGAAGCAGGACAGAATTAAGAGGAGAAACCAGGATTAGTTGTTCAGATTGGTTCTGTAACTAGGCTGTGAGTCTGTATTTTAACATCTGTATATTATCTTTAGCTCTAGATTCTCATCCTAGAGCCATGTAAATCTGGGATAATGTGTGTGATGGCTTTGGTGACTTTCTTACAAAAGGAGGTTGCTGAAGAAAGCTAAGTGCAGCACTGCTCTGTGAGGCTGGAGAACAGAGAAGTAGCCCATCACTCCTACTTCCTGGAGTTGGAAGAAAGCTGAACAAGTGTAGGTCTAATGGGATCAGCATTTAATCTCAGGGGCATTGGCTGTCCTTCGCCTTAAAGACCAGGTGATTTCTCTGGTAAGTTCTGCTCTTTTGGGGGTACTCTGTGCAGTCTTCCTCTCTGCAGTTAATTTTTCTCAGATGCTGGGGCACTTGAGGAGGAGAAGGAGTAGGGCTGGGTCATTTTCCTCATTTTTTCCTTATTAGAAACATTGAATTAAGAAGAGAGAACACTTAACAGCTGATTCATTATGGTCTCATTCTTACTGCTGGGATCTAAAGTACAAGAATTCTTCCCTTTGGAGGAAACATTTGCTTTGAATTAAGAAGAAATGTTGTTATTTACATTTGACCTATTTTCTCCAGACCTTAGTGGTTTCTAGGACAACACACTGAGGTTTTGAAGGAGGGGTGCAAAGGGGAGTGTTGACACATCTTTTTTGCCACTCCCTTCCCTGGTTGTCTTCTAAGAAGAACATCTATTCACTGCTGGCTTTGTGACTTGAGGCCAATTTTGAGTCAGTGTCACAACCACCAGATGGCATCAAAACCCAGTTTGAGCCTAGGATGGATGAAATCTGTAACTGACTTGAAAAATGTGTGCTGTCAGAATACAGTTAGGCAAGATTGATGAATATTCTAATTTCTTACTTGGAAACCAAGTCTCTACCTTTTTAGAAGAGACTATATGGACAAGGTGGGACCAGAAGCAGCTGAGGAGGAGTTAACTAAGAAGTTTCCCCCAGCTTAGTTAATAGAGCTATAGGATGGCCCTGGAACTCTTGTACACGTAGTTGGGAGCTGACCAGATTCTCAGAAATAACAAATACCTGTACTTTTGCCAGCAGAACTGTCTCAGGGTCCACAAACATCAGAACATAATACTTCAAATATGACATGAAAGGAAACACACAACTAGAAATAAAGCAACTCACCCTCACACCCCCCTGACACACACATCTTTTGATGCAGATGTATTTGTTGGCAATAAAACAAATCAAATAGAATTATAGAAGGTGAGGTAGAAATAGAGTCTACCTGGGAATCGTTGGTTGACACGTTGTACCAAATGATGGAGGCCCAAGCATTAGGTAACTGACTGACATTGGAAATCATCACCACAGGCAATGAACTGGTCTGGTTTGGGGAAAAAAAAGCATGACTTAGGAAATCTCAGAAAACAAACAAGAATCTGAGCAACAAATTATTTAATGTATATAGAGTTCATGATACCCTTGAGCTTTTTGTTTTATTTATTTATTGAGACTGGGTCCCAGTCTGTCACCCAGGCTGGAGTGAAGTGGCATGATCATCACTCACTGAAGCCTCCACCTCCTGGACTCAATCGATCCTCCTGCCTCTCTGCCTTCTGAGTAGCTGGGATCACAGACACATGCCACCACATCCAGCAAATTTTTGTATTTTTAGCAGAGATGGGAGTTTCACCTTGTTGCCTAGGCTGGTCTTGAATTCCGGGGCTCAAAAAATCCACCTGCCTTGGCCTCCCAAAATGCTGGAATTACAGGTGTGAACCACCACACCCAGCTATGCACAAGCTTTTATCAATTATATGTAACCAGAATATTATGTGAACTAGTGAACATTTGACATATTGATTTTCTAAATTAAAACAAAAGTAATGAATAGGGAATGTACTAAAACCTAGAAAATACCGAGCTTATATCTAGAAATGCTGACCAATTCCTGCAAATGTCATTAGTAAATAGTGTATGTTCTTTAAACACCTACCTCCAAATCCATGGTCAGGCCATAGAGGCAGATCTGTGTTTCAAAGGTTATGGAATGAAGTTCTTCAGTCACCATGTGACACCCCTAAGGGAGAGAGAAAAAATTGTTACCTCCCAAATGCATATTCACTATCTAATAGAAGACTTCTTTCTATATAAATTAATACATTCATTAATAAATTAATAAAATAAATGCCCCCAGACTGTCTCTATTATAGAACATTCCCTCTTATTGTCTTAAAAGTTATATACAGAGTTTGGAAAATCTTCATTTTCCCAAACAGAATGATTTTAAGTCTTCAAAACAAGATAATTTCTGGCTTTAAAAATTGTAGCATAGTTTTTTTTTTTTCAGTTGAAATTTAGACAAGTTGTTCTTTACTTTAGTATTTGAAAATTGGTCCTTTTGATTTACCAAATGTTAATAAAAACAGTCCGTATGTGCACAGGTATACAGATACAAGTCTTAGTGTCACAATGAATTTGTTTAAAAAGAATGCAAGACCTCCTTCTGGTTTAACATGTATTTTCCTCTGTTCCCTCTGTTCCCTCCCTGCCTTACCTCCAATAAGGTAATAGCTGGAGTTTTATTCATTTTCCAATAAAGTAAAACTGTAATCTAGATCCCTGAGTAAAAGGTTGAGGAGTGCAGAGTGAGGGTAGAACAAAGAACCCAGAGGTTGAAAGCACTGAGTGCCCTGAGGCTGCAGACTGTAAACCAGGATGTGCTTTAAGACCCCCAGCTCAGGCAGTGAGGTCTCCACCTCTCCTGACCTGGGCAGAGAAGGGAGATTTGCTCTTTGGGGCAGATGAGTCAGAGGAATTACAGAGGCTGTCTACATTCTGGAAACAAGGTCAAGCTGCAGGCAGGGGTTAGGTGCTGTGTGTGCTGAAGAGAGGAAGGTCCTGTGAAAGTTTACGGTTGAGCCCATGCTTGTCCCTCCTCCGACATCTAGAGCCAGGCTTAAAATCTCCTGGAAATGTATCTGGGAAGTGGACCACACCAAGGGAGGTAACATACAAATACTGCCTTTTACATCCACCACCGCCCCCCAGCAACCCATTGAAACAACCAGATTCTAATAATCACCCTAAGTCTACAGTTCCCAACATGCACATAGAATTTTCAGGCAGTTTTTTAGTACCCTTCTCTTAATTATTTACAGCAAATTGATGATCATCAGGCTTTGACAAAGCCTCTCACATGAAATGAGCATACAAAAACAAAAAACTCAGAGGAAATGTAAAAAAAAGAAGAATATAAGAAAACAGTGAAAAAAGTCTCCTGTATTCAGCTCAGTCTATTCAATAAATATATGGCATGTTGAAGGAGCAAATCAACCATCTGCAATGGGAAGACAGTGCTTAGACACTGATTTGAACAAGCCAACTGTAAAAAGCCCTTTTTGAGGCAATGGAGGAATTTGAATACAAAATAGGATTTTTTTAAGGAAGGCTTTTTAAAAGTTGTTGTTTTGGTTTTTCTGATAAGGGTATTGTGGTTAGATTTAAACATTTCTTATATTCTAAAGATACCTGTTGAAGTATCTATTTTATACTATACTATCTGGAATTCAAGAACTCCAGAAAAATGTATATATGGGGGAAAATAGGTTAAATATGATAGGCAAATATTAATCATTGTTGAAGTTAGGTGATGCATAAATCCATTCCATTGTATTTTCTCTCTACTTCTGTATATATTATGTTAAAACATTAAACACTTTAAATGTTTATATTTGTATATATTTGAAAATGTTCAAAACATGAAAACACTTTTTGAAAACTATATAAGACAAATATTAGATCAGTGAAACAAGAATAGAATATTATAAGAAACATTCCCAAAATAATAAAGAACCATTTAAAATATAATAAGAACAATAGACCAGTCAGTAAAAAGATTGGACATAGAGTAGAGGAAATTTCCCAGAATGTAAAATAAACAAACAAAAACCCTCAAAGAAATAAAAAATGGAATAGAAAAGACAGCAAATAAAGAATCAATACATGAACTGCAACAACAAACTAACACAAGTTCCAGAAAGAGAACAGACAAAAGGGAGTAGAGGAAATACCAAAGACATAACCAAATTCAAACTCTTATACACTACTTATGGAATTGTTACAATCACTGTGGAGAACAATTCTTCAGTAACTAGAAAAGTAGAAGATGCACATTACCTATATACAACAATTCTTTTTGACGCATCTGATTCTGACTCATCTGCTACCAAATATATTTGTCAAAGATTTTTTGCACTCATATTAAGAAAAAGACTTGTAGAAGAATGTTAATTGAAGAATGTTTATAGTAGAACTGTTTATAATGCTAAAAATGATTCATCAATAGGAGAATAGCTAGATACACTGTGTACATTTATAGAGTAAGAAACTATATAGCATTGGAATAAGTGATCCACAGCAACAAGAATCAATGTAGGAATGAGTCTCAGAAAATATTTTGTTGAGCAAGGAAAGCAAGTTGCGGTAACATATATACATAAAGATGCCATTGATGTAAAATCTAAATTAATCATACAGAATAATAAAAAGTACGTAGAAACATGTTCATTCATAGAAAAATTATAAAGGCATTCTTGAAAACAATAAACATCAAAATTCAAGACAATGGTTACCTCTGCATTGGGAGGTGGGTAGGTACAGAAAGGAAAAGGATTAAAGGGGGATACCAGGTGTCTTCAACTATATTTGCAAAGTTTGAATTTTTAAGCTGTTTGATGAATGTTCATTCTATTATTCTTTATGTTTTTATATGTTTTCAATAGTCTATAAAAATGAATAATACAATAAAACTTCACAAACTGAAGGACACGAGTGTTCAAATTGGAAGGACCCATGAACGTCTGGCACAATAAATAAATGAAGAGCCGCACTAAAACTCATTGATGTAAAATTGCAGTAAACCAGTTTAAAAGTTTCAGAAGTAGATCATCCTGGTCAACATGGTGAAACCCCGTCTCTACTAAAAATACAAAAAATTAGCTGGGCATGGTGGCACGTGCCTGTAATCCCAGCTACTCAGGAGGCTGAGGCAGGAGAATTGCCTGAACCCAGGAGGCGGAGGTTGCGGTGAGCCGAGATCGTGCCATTGCACTCCAACCTGGGTAATGAGCGAAACTCCGTCTCAAAAAAAAAAAAAAAAAAAAAAGTTTCAGAAGTGCAGGAATAAAAAGGCATTTATAAATGATTAAGAAACAGAATACAAGATAAGTAGAAGACAATGGAATAGTATTTTAAGGATTAGGAGGAAAACAGATTTCTAATCCAGAATTCTATATCCAGCCAAACTATCAGTCAAGGATGAATGGAAAAAATCTTTCTAAGATATGCAAAGCCTCAGGAAATCTGGCTCCCTAGTACTTTTTCTCTGGAAACTACTGAAAGAATCTCTTGAATAAAAAGGATACAGTAACCTAAGAAAGAGAAAGACATGAACCCAGCCAGGAGAAAGGGGTGGGACTCCCTAAAATAATGGCGAAAGGAAGTTTCAAAAACAAACAAACAAACAAGAAAAACCACAACTCCACAATTGCACAACAGGATGAGAGGGCAAGTAGCCAGGACTGGAGCCAGAAGATGGAGGGCTCCCTAAGTGATGTTGCAAAGAAAAAAGGAAGAAGAAAGGAACTCTTAGATTGACATGTTTGACCAAATTGTAAGGACTTTTCTAGTCCTGATGGAAAGTTTGGGTCTTAATTAGTGACAGGTACCTAAATTAATCAAATAAAAACTCAGGGAAACTATTATATCCAAGGAAAACTAAAAGTAATACAAAAATGGAAATACAATCATAGTATGCTGTATGGCCCAGCTATTAACAATTTTTATGTAATCATAGTAAGGTAAACATTGAATACATTGAGTAAGTGAAAATATGTTATATAATGATACTGTGAAGATGGGGGAGAATTTCTATGTATGGAGAGCTGTTACAAGAAAGACATAGCTTAATCTTTTATAGAAAATCAAGAGTTAGATATATAAAATTTTTAAAAATCAAGAGATATCAGCATTAGCATGATATTTACAGCTCAAGAAATGATCACATCCTGGGAGGAGTTTGGGATGGAAAGAAGCAGGAAATTGCAGTTAGTCCCTGATAAAATTTTATAGTAGGTGAAAAAGGACCCAGCAGTATTGTCATCACCTAAAAGCTTGTAAGAAAAATAGGATCTCTGGCCTCATCCCAGGCCTACTGAATCAAACTCTGTATTTTAACAAGAATCCTGGGTGGAATTTGGGAGGAATTATTCTCAATGTGTGTATCCTCATTATGTTTAATCTCAAAAGGGACATGGAAAATTTGGAGATATAAAACTTCAACAATGTGTAAAATGAGCCCTTGGAACCTGTGAACAAGTAGGATTACCTAAATCAGAAAAGTCAGGGTGGGGGGTTGGAGGTGGCAGGGTCACCTGAGAAGAAAAGGAGGACAACACTAGCTATGCATTAATAATAAGTCAGAATTCTGTTTGCATTTGAAATTTGAAATAATGAAAACAGTCTAGTATGATGATACGAATAACAATTATGTGATTATGTGAGAAGACTTCCTTGATAATGAGAATGCTACGTTTAGGATTTGTTATTGAGAAGGAAGTAATTATTTGTAATACCTTACATTGCCTGCAGGTCGTTCTATTGACTAGGGTGGAATCACTTCCTACTGGGTTAGTAGAAAGTTATGTTTAATAAAAATTTTGCTTAACAATCCTTTAGACCACCCCTAAAAGTACTCCCAACACGTCAACACATCAAACAGCCAGTTTCTCTTCTCCAGCCCCTTTATATTAAAATAAGTTGCTCTTTCTTTGGTTGAGCATGAGATGAACTAGTTGTCTTGAGTGTAGGCACCAAGTTGGACAGAAGGTGCATTTTTAAACAATAGAAAATCTCACTGCCCTCTACGGAGGGGGTGCTTACACTATGCCAAACATGAGACAACTGAAGGATCTACAACTTCCACTTCATGTTCACTAATGGGTGCCTTTTAGATTCTCTATGTGTTCAATGATGGAACTCATCATTGAACCATGGTGATACAAGCCTGTGCAGAACATTTGAGAGGACTCTACAGTTTAATTTCTTTTTCTTTTCTCTTTTTTGAGATGGAGTCTTCCTCTGTTACTCAGGCTGAAGTGCAGTGGCATGACCTCAGCTCACTGCAACCTCTGCCTTCTGGGTTCAAGCGATTCTCCTGCTTCAGCCTCCTGAGTAGCTGGGACTATAGGCACACACCATCAAGTCCAGCTAATTTTTGTATTTTTAGTAGAGACGGGGTTTCACCATATTGGCCAGGCTAGTCTCAAACTCCTGAACTCAAGTGATTCGCCCGTCTCGACCTCCCAAACTGCCAGGATTACAGGTGTGAGCCACCACACCCAGCCTACAGTTTAACTTCTATGAATAAATATACCTGATCATTCAGTACATATAGCTTCCTCAGCTCTTTGAGTTATGGAACCTGTGTGTTAATCAGCCAAACATCAGGGTCTTAAAAGTGTGAGAAACCAGGATTCCACAGACAGAGCAATGATACTCAAGGTCGTCCATTAACTTTGGAAAAAGACTTTATGCTTTAGATAGTACCTTACTGAACTGAAATGTGGGTGGTAAGAGGGTGATTCTTTTCTCTGTGATTCAAAATAACTTCTAATGTTTACTTTACATTTCTGATGCAATTGTGGGGCACATTTAGAATGAAATACAGCAAGGAAGCTGACAAACAATACAGAAGACAGGAGGAAAGATGCTCTGACCAAACAAAGCATCATTAGTTTTCACAGCCTGCATGGCCATCACAGTCTTCATTATTTCATCAATGTAGTCTAAGCTAGAGACACTATTCAGTCTCCCATCCTCAGGGTCCATTCCTCACAGAAGCATCATAGATAAGATGCACCATTAATGTTTGTATCAAAGCCATCCTAATCATTCAAGGTGATTACAGATAGAAAATATCCATATTAATGATATTTACATTATCTGGCACTGAATATTATAGCTAGATCGACTGTATTGTACTTCTAAAGAAAAATGCCCATTGGAAAACCTGTTAAGAAACTGGAAAACTGGTCAACCAACTTAATCAGGGCTCCACTTGGGGAAAAAAAAGATACAACCTGATAAAAGGTAGGTCTAGATGTCACCATATTCTTCTCTGTTTCCTCTGCTCAGTGTCTAATAATACACCTTGGAAACCTAGGATATATTACTAACAAGTGGTAATGGCTTTTAACTTGACAGAAAACCTCTGCTAAGAAAAATATGACTTGGATAAAGGGTGATTTTCACCCAAATTTCTTGCTCATCTTTTAACGATCCATAATTTATGATAACGTCCCACATGGAAAACTATGTAGAATAGAATAGAAACAATTAAAACAATCCTTTCAATTAGTGAATATTGAGCACCTATTATGTGCTGGACACTGGGTTAGATGCTGGGAAACAATGAGAAGAGAGGGAAACAGTGGTCCAATCACATGAGAGATAGCCTTTAATCACAGAATCACAGAATCAGAAGACAGGAATATAAAATGACAACTCTGCTTAGCCCATAAAATAAGGGTGTCTGGATGCTGTTGCATTCTAAAATGTCTAAGGTTTTAATAATATTTTTGTACAATT
Organism: Aotus nancymaae; assembly: GCF_030222135.1. Taxonomy (NCBI): domain Eukaryota; kingdom Metazoa; phylum Chordata; class Mammalia; order Primates; family Aotidae; genus Aotus; species Aotus nancymaae. Next base: position 42,094,627 of record NW_026988419.1, on the reverse strand, counting down.
CTCCCTCAAAAAAGTGTTGCAACTCTTTAAATTAGTTCAGCAAGAAATCAACTTGCTGTGCAAATGCCTGGGCTAGCTGGGGTGTGAGTAGTGTGTCTGTGTTTGAGAACACTGAACCTTGAAAGAACATCTGTTTGGCTATTTTGTTAAATGAAACTCAAGTCACCCAGGCTTCACTAATAGCTTCATTGTGCTTCATGACTTTCCACCACATAAACAAAATTACCTAACACCTCAGTCTGTGGCTAAAACTGTCATTTATCAGTTAAAGCCCACTGACAAAGAGCAAACTGGAGAGACTACAATTCCAGCTTCTCTATTCAAACAGTTTTCACATTTCAATAATCACTCTCTAGCTGGCTCCCTGCTAGATAAGGGCCTCCAGGGAAAGGTTGCTTCCTGGGAATGTTTGTTTTACGGGACAGATGGATGGGCTCAAAGCCTGGCCACTTGCTAGGTGATGAAATCATTTACTCACATTGACTCTTCCCAGGAGAGAATAGAGGTGAGAGAAAGGCAGTGATTGCTAAAGCTGATTTTATTCCCACTGTCAATCATTTAATAACTATTTGATACAAGCTCTTACAACCACAACAGTAGAATGAAGGGACCCACAATTTGTGTGTGTGTGTGCACGCGCGCGCGTGATGGGAGTGACGGGCATTGGAGTGGTAGCAGGAATGCGAGACAGGAAATCCCATGAAGGGGCATACACAAATGGTGACCTGAGGTTTCAGGGACCTGGAGCTGGAAAGGGGAAGTGCCCAGGGTTTTGATAGGGACACATCTCCAGTAGAGTACTTGGCAGGTAAGCAGAGAAGGATAAAGATCAGCAGTTGTCTGAAGTTAGGTACCTCCTTTTAGAGCCCAGTTTTCCCATCTGTGTAGACACCTGCTCCCTCCAGAGGAGGCTGATCTGTAAATGTCATCGCCAACATCTACACAGCCCACCACCACTGACTCATGCACAGCTCATTTGGTCCTCACGACAGTCCTTAGAAGTGTAGGTTAACATTAGCACCACTTTGTAGATAAGGAAATTGGGAGTTAGAGAGGTTAAGTGGCTTGTGCAAGCTCAGACTGCCCGAAGAGGCAGAAACCAACACAGTGCTACCTCCACCATCTCACCGAGGCCGACACAGGTGCAAAAGGAGACACAGCAGACAAGAGAGGTCAACAGCATTTTCTGAAGATGCATTATTTTAAATTATGGTGTGAGACAGCCACGATTTCTGAGCGGGTGGGCAAGGGGCAGCAACTCTGTGAGATAGATGGGGTGAGGTGACTGGGTAGGAGGAGTGCCAACCAGCTCGCCTTTACAGGGAAGACTCTGCAACCCAGAGGTAGCATAGCAGAGGGGCCAGGAGCAGGGACACGGGATCAGACTGCCATGGTTTTATCTTGGCCCTGCCATCGACTGCCCCTGTAATCTTGAGTAAGCTGTGCAACCACTCTGTGCCTCAGTTTCCATAACTGAAACAAGTATGAGGCTAATAGTACCTACTTCACAGTCCTGTTGCAAGAATAGCAGAAATCAGTATTAGTGAAGCTCTTAGTGTCTACGAGGATTGTTGAAGTCATTCTTAGGAGGCTGTGAACTGCTACAGGTGCTCACAGATAAGCAATAGCAACTTGCTGGAACTTGAAAACGAGGTTAGGATAGCCTGCTTCCTGTTTTCCAGAAATCTGTTACCATAATTCCTGGCCTCATGACTTTATGAACTTCACTTTATTGCTCCCTCTTCCCTCACTCTTTCCTAACCTTCCTGTGATCATCCCTACTGAATGGCCAAGACCCTGATTCCCGGCTTATCTTCCTTCACATTTTGTGACTACTCCTGCTGCACACAGGATAGTCCCTAGGAGTCAGTATAAAATTCTACCAACAGGTGGAGCTCAAAGAATAGATTAAATAAAATGAACCCGATTCAGCAAACCCAAAAAAAAAAAAGGGAAGAAATAAAAATCATTCTGATATGACTGTATGATTTTGCTATTCATCAAAAAATAAGAGGAAATAAATTGAAAGCAATATAAGTAGACAGTGTTAATAAGACAGTGGTTGGTTTTTCTACAGTGGAAGATGATTTACTTAGATTTCTGTCTCTAGGGAAATCCAAATGAAGATTTTCATTTTATATTCATAAAGATGACAATATACTACAAGAGGTGAGCTATTTGGATTTATTCTCATTCGATTTGTTTTACTTAAAAAAAGTTCAGGATGATGATTCTTAGTCTGTTCAGATTCATAAATAATACTCAGAAATGTCAAGCTGAATGAAATGTTGCAACTCTGGCCAGAATTCCAAGGAGATGTGTGGAATGAGCTTTTATTTAAAATGTGCTAATGTTTAGGAAGTTTAGAAAACCTTTATGGGTTTCTATAAGCTGGGAAGAACAACTCCCATTCATTTGTTTTACTAGAATCTCCTTAAACTCAAAAACTCTATTCCTGTGATTTCTTTGACTGCAGAGACCTGCTTAGGGGGCTCTGCCCTGAGCAGCAACTCTACCCTGGAAGACTGAGCTCGTCTTTGGTGGTCCTATGATGTTTGGCAAATGATCTTTAAGACACAGTTCAGGGAATGAAGAATTCTTGGAGGGCAAAATGGTAGGGCATTAAATCTTTTGTGATGGATCTTTATGGTTTTGTGGGGTGTGATAAATTGGATGTCATTGGATGCTGGATTTATAAAGTGCTTTTCTTCCAAATAATTCAAAGATCTCTTTTATAGGAGCTGTGACTGTAAAGCCTAGAGTTTGGATCCATATGAACCACCCCAGAAATAAACCTCATTGTTTCAAAATTGCATCATGTAGGTGGTTTTACACTTGCAGCACCTCTGAACAGGGACTGTTGAGCATTACTATCCTGATCTCTTGGAGGAAAAAAACTGCAATATTTCTTCATCAGATCATTTGCCAAACATCACATTTTCAGGCCCTGGCAGAGCATGTACTCAAACCCAGGTTTTCTAGTTCCAAATATATAGGTCATGGACTTATGCCTTAGTTTCTAGGTCAACTCAATAGACGTTCTCCAAGGTCATGTCCAGTTCATGCTTTGACTGCTCGATCAACTACTAACTCAAATGTGAGTACTCAGACTGCATCAGTTGGTTCCTTCATTCAATTCGTCTAGTGAAATGCAAACATTAGAGAGCAAGGTGATTGATACCTCAAAATAATAAGGTTGGTTTTTATCCTGCATATCATAATTGCAGGGTAAAAAAAAAAAAAAGCCTAACTCCATGTATGTGAGAAAATGAGTGAATGAAAAATGAAGAATCACAAAGATATTTCTTGATAATGGACTGACTAAAGAAATTATGGCACACCTATAAAATGCAATGTAATGCAACCAATTTAAATTATGTTCTCTAAGAATATTTAAAATTATGAAAAATTGTTCTCCAGGCTGGGCACAGGGGCTCAAAAAAAAAAAAAAGGATACATGAATACATTGCTATATGAAAAAAGCAGGCTATGAAGCAATGAGTATCTTTTTTTTTTTTTTTTTTTTTTTTTTTTTTTTTTTTGAGACTAAGGCTCACTCTGTTGCCCAAGCTGGAGTGCAATGGCGTAATCTCGGCTCACTGCAACCTCTGCCTCCCAGGTTCAAGCGATTCTCCAGCCTTAGCCTCCCGAGTAGCTGGGATTACAGGTGCCAGCCATTATGCCCAGCTAATTTTTGTATTATTAGTAGAGATAGGGTTTCGCCATGTTGACCAGGCTGGTCTCAAACTTCTGATCTCACAATCCATCTGCCTTGGCCTCCCAAAGTGCTGGGATTACAGGCGTGAGCCACCTGTGCCCAGCCTGAGTATCATATATTTTTAAAGTAATATACACATAAATAAAAGACTGGAATGATGTATACCAGGATGTTAATAGTTATTTTCTTTGGAGGGTGTTATTATATGTTATTTTTATTTTCTCTTTTAAAAAAAACTTCCTCATATTTTCTGCAGTTATCAAGCTTTACATCTATAATCAGAAAAACATGAATTTTATTTTATATGAAGTCAAGCAGTTTAAAAGCTTTGTAAAAATAAAATATTATAAGATCTGTTCCCAGAAAAATTCTGTAGGAGAAAACATTTCCTACCTCATTTCCTTTACCTCCAGCACTGGACTTCATTTCCTTTGGTTGCTTTGTAAAAGAAAACAACAATATTTAGATGGAGAAGCATTATCAGCTACATATTAAGTCGGTTGTACCTGTTGCAGTCGTTTTCTTGGCCACAGTTTTGACTTCTAGAACAGCAACATATTTTCAGACTCATTGAAACCTGACACAACTGCCCAGATTTAAGAGAGAGGAGCTTCCTGTCTCACCCCATGGGATGCCACTTTAGAAACTTGAGTTGGCTTATCACTAAGACTTTAGCTTTCAGCCAACATTTTCAAGAAAAGAAATCATGCTGAGAACTTTCAGAATCTATACAGCACTCGTTTGTGCCTGGAAAGAATCATTTTGGCTAAGCTATGGGTGATGATTCCCAGTCCCTGAGAAACCAAGTCTAACAGAGAGGACTAGAAAAATAAACTATAGGGCAGAGTGTACCATATAGCATAGTAAGCCATTAAATGGCATTAGAGAGGAAGAAGACTCGCTGACACAAAATAAATGTGCACTGATATAGATTACTGAATGAAAAAAAAGAGGCAGAAAACAAATAATATAGTGTGTATTATTTGATCCCACTTTAAAAACAATTACATAAAAATATTTTAGATAAAAGGACAAAGTTATAAAAAATAAAGATGTTAATAGCATTGCAAGGTGGTGAAATTATAGGTTACAATTTTTAAATTTTTGACTTTTATTTTCTATATTTATTTTGTATTAAAAAGGAATTAAAGTTTTATGCATAAAATAAATGTGAAAATGCTTTGGAAGAGCAAAGGAGCACTGTAAAAACTGAGGTTTTGTTATTTTATATATTGTACCTGCTAAAATAAAGACCTCACTGATTTTTGGTGCGTTCCTTGTTCTCCCTTTTCCATGTGACTTTTTTGGGAGACAGACATTTCTAAGTTAAGCTCTTCCTGCTTCCCTTATTATTAAACATGGCCTCTTGTTGAAAGTTCCTGGAGGGTAGGAATTGAGCCTAACAAAATAGAGTGTGAGTTACAAGGACGTCTATAATACATTGTTCTTTATTACATTTTATTTATTTGGCAGTTCACACGGGAAGGATTCATTTAAAAAAAAAAAAAAAGCAAAAACAAAACCATACTCCTCAATACTAAAAACCAAACAAAAACAACATCAAAACCAGAAATCAGAATAAATTTACGTATGCAGATATCTTTCTGTTAAGCTACATTTTATCTTTTAGAAAGTAGACTTTTTGAGGCAGATTCAATGGTGCCCAAACATTTAGTGAGGCAATTGCTAAACATTAATAAGCAGGAGGAGTAACGTGGTTTCTAGCAAGAAAAGCAGTAAGGTCTTTGGGAATCTAAGAACTATGCAAAGAATTAGAAAGGCGGCAGGAAGAGAACTCTAGGTCAAGAGGAAGTGGTAAAAACAAGAAGCAACAGGATGAGGCTGGGTCAGAGCTTTCTAGACATGCCAAGGTGAACTATTTACAGCTGCTATACCCAGGAGCATCCTATTTCCCCAAGCTAGCCTCCTAAAATGAAAGCGCTTTTCACCAGACATGATTATCGGAGATATAAAAATGAAACCAGGAATGCCTATCCATTATTGCATGTGTGTGTGTGTGTGTGCCTTTGTACTTTTATATTTAGATATCATCGTTGTACATATTTTTGTGGTACATGTGATATTTTGATACATGTATATAATGTATAATAAATCAGCGTAACTGGGATATTTATAACATAATTTATATTTTCTTTGTGTTGGGACCATTACAATTCTTCTCTTCCTGCTATTTAAAAATATACAATAAATTGTTATTCCCTTCTATACTATTTTTGTTTTTGAGTCTTAGTCTTGCTTTGTCACCCAGGTTGGAGTGCAGTGGCACGATTTCAGCTCACTGCAACATTCGCCTCCCAGGTTCAAGCGATTCTCCTGCCTCAGCCTCCCAAGTAGCTGAGATTACAGGCATGCATCACCACACCCAGCTAATTTTTGTGTTTTTAGTAGAGATGGGGTTTCACCATGTTGGCCAGACTGGTCTCGAACTCCTGACCTCAGGTGATCTGCCTGCGTCTGCCTCCCAAAGTGCTGGAATTACAAGTGTGAGCCACCACACCCAGCCCCTTCTACACTATTGAATACCAGAATTTATTTCTTCTGTCTAACTGTATCTTTGTACCTCTTAACTGACTTCTCTTTATCCCCCTGCCCCACTTCGTTTCCTAGCCTCTGGTAGCCACCATTCTACTATCTGCCTCCAAGAGATCTGCTTTTTTAGTTCCTACATGAGTGAGAACATGCAATATTTATCTTTCTATGCCTGGCTTATTTCATTTAACATAATGACCTCCAGTTCCATCCATATTGATGCATATGACACGGTTTCATTCTCTCAATGGCTGAATAATATTCCACTGTGTAATACTTCTCCATTTTAAGACAGATTATCTCTGTCCTTATCAGCAAAATATACTGACCAACTCCTATGCACGCTTAGGTACTATGTCTTCATTGCTTATAACTCAGACCTTCTGAACAAAGGTTCAGTGTTCTTTCTACCATTTTAATTATTCACTGTTGGCGTGTTTTATTTGTCAATATGGTTCCTGATTTCTTTTCTTTTTTTGAGACGGAGTCTCGCACTGTCGTCCGGGCTGGAGTACAAGGGCGCGATCTCAGTTCATGCAATCCCCGCCTCCCGGGTTCAAGCGATTCTCCTGCCTCAGCCTCCAGAGCAGCTGGGACTACAGGCACCCGTCACCACGCTCGGCTAATTTTGTTGTATTTTTAGTAGAGACGGGGTTTCACTATGTTGACCAGGCGGCGGAGGTTGCAGCATCCTGACCTGGTGAACCGCCGGCCTTCGCCTCCCAAAGTGCTGTAATTACAAGCCACCGTGCCCGGCCACTTTCTAATTTGAAATAAGAAATGTTTAAGCATAGAATATACTGTTATAAGGCCTCTTAGTAAAGATGTCTCTGATTTGGGGGAAAAAAAGGCTTGTGTAACTTTACTGCTAAACTTACCAAATGTCGAAATTCTACCGAGAGACTCCCATTGGAAGATTCTTCAATAGACATGGCTTTGACATTAGTTCCACAAAGTACAAATCTTCGATTGCTGGAGAGGAAATCTTAGCTATTTACATGATCTCAGGTAAAATAGAGCAGTAATAAAGATTCCACAAAATAAATGTCTTACCTTAGAGTTGAAACATTCCTGTAAACCCAAGAAGATTCTTTAAAATGAGCTATTTAATAGATCTAGGAACAACTTTCTATGATACTTTATTTATTTATTTACTTATTTATTTAGAGACAGAGTCTCGCTCTGTCACCCAGGCTGGAGTGCAGTGGCACCATCTTGGCTCACGACAACCTCTGCCTCCCAGGTTCAAGTGATTCTCCTGCCTCAGCCTCCTGAGTAGCTGGGACTACAGGCATGAGCCACCACACCTGGCCTCTATGATACTTTAAAGGTTAGTAGATAAAATTGATTTAAAGTTTTTATAATAAAAATTTAAAGTTAAACATTGAGTTTTGTTAAATGTTTGAACTTCAAAGTCAAATATTTGAAGTACATTGTTAGATTAGTAAATTTAAAAGATCAAAATTATTCTATAAAATAAGGGTCATTCATTTTAAATAGTCTTTCACAATTCAAAATGATATTAGAAAACTTACTTGTCAATTGATGCTTTAACCTTTACCTGATAGTTTAGTTCTGGTAATTTTATTAGTAGTCTGAAAAGAGATATCAATAAAAAAAAAAACAAAGATAAAAATTGAAAGTGTTTTAAAACTTTTTTATATTTAAACATTTAAATATATTTATGGAATATGTATATAAATAAACCTTACATTATCTACAGTTATATGATAGTATGTTTTAAGGATGTACAACGCCTCTTCAGTTTGCCATGTTACTAATGTTGACATCAGTCACATAATAGCATTATTGACAAACATTTGGAAAGTGTTTTCATATTGCTTCAGTTGATATTTGATGGATAATACAGTGGCTGGGTCAGAAAAAAAAAGCTTATATTTTGGCTAAGCCCAAATCTGAGTTAAATGTATAGATATAAAAAATTCTTATATGGCTTAATTTTATCCTCATATTACCAAAAAAAAAAAAAAAAAAAAACACTTTGTAAATGTTAATGATGAGTATTTTATGGTGAATATACTAAGAAAGACCTCTAGTAAAATATTGAAAATCCCAATTTGAATGTATTTGAAATCTTTCAAAACACTATATTAAAATAACAGCAAAAATGTTCATTAAAAAACCAACTTCAAATGAAAAAGTAATGGAAGTTCAATATAAAAATTTCTTTAATTCCTTCTGTGTCAGTCCATCCGTTATTCTTTTGCTTTCTCTAACTCCTCAGATTTGTCTCCTGTGATGTAACCTACCTGTGGGTTCAGTGCAGTTTCAGAGATAGTCATTCAGTCCCTCACACATTCATTCATTTACTCATGCCCTCATCCTAAACTTTGCTCATTCACTCAGCATGCACTGAGCTCCTCATATTTGCCCAGTACAGCCTTAGGTACCAGAGAACTGGTATAGCAAAGATTTCAGGAGGGAGAAATGTGAACATGGCTCTACATGAAAGGAGGGAGTCCAGGCACACAGATGGAATATAGAGAATATGGTGATAAGCAACTCACTGGCATTAGAGAAATGAAATCATAGCTCATACAAACAAAAGGGTGGGTTGAATGTTGCAAAATGTTGAAAGTCCTGTACAAGGCACAAGATTGGTTCAGGGTTTGGAGTATGTTGAATGTGCAGCCATTGGTAATGAACGGTGAGAAGGGGGCATAGTCATATAAAATAAGGCCAGATGTTTTTCTCCTCCACCTTCTTTTTATACTATTTCAGGAAGGATCTGATTCACTGTAAGATGCTGATGAGTCCCACTGAGTCCAAGTTCATCCTTTCCTTTGAAACAGGAAGATGCAATGGTATGGCAAAGAGGGGTTTTAGGAAAACCTTGATTAAGGGATCACCTATCAAGATGATGGGTAATAGGGTGTAGAGAAGGAGGAGGGAGACACAGTAGGTAGACGAGGAAGACAGAACCTACAATCAGGGACTAAAATTCTATGCCTCTGGCAATCAGTTCACACAACATGCAAGTGGTGCTGCTTCAGAGTACCTCTTCCACTTGGAAATTTTTTTGCTAGGCAATCCCTACCCAACTCCCCTTTTGCCCCAGAGAGCATCTTAGACTTACTATATCATCTATAGGAGTGCCTCAAGGAAAAGTAGAATGTCCACCACTTCTCCATCCTAGTTCCCTTTATTGTCACTCTCCTCCGAGTTATATAGAGATGTGGGAATGAAGAATGAACAACTTTTGATAATTCCTATTTTATTTTATTTTACTTTATTATTTTATTTTATTTTTTTGAGACGGAGTCTTGCTCTGTCACCCAGGCTGGAGTGTAGTGGTGTGATCTCGGCTCTCTGTAATCTCTGCCTCCCAGGTTCAAGCGATTCTCATGCCTCAACCTCCTGAGTAGCTGGGATTACAGGCATGCACTGACATGCTCAGATAATTTTTCTGTTTTTAGTAGAGATGGGGTTTTGCCATGCTGGCCAGGCTGGTCTTGAACTCCTGATCTCAGGTGATCTGCCTTCCTTAGCCTCTCAAAATGTTGGGATTACAGGCATGAGCCACCATGCCTGGCCAACAATGCAACTTAAAAAGGAACCTAGCCTTTGCCTTTTGTTTTCAGTTCTTAAATCTTGGTGCAAAATTCACACAAAGAAACTGATTAAGAATTTTAATCAGTGTCTTAAAAAAGCAAACTGAAGACAAATGCCTTCTCTTTAAAAATGGAGTTCCAATAGTGATATATGATCAGCAACCCCATCATAGAACCTTAAATTGCTCTGTATCATGACATCACCACCTCTTGACATGTTAGTCTGTGGTTTCAGTTTTCCAGAGGTTACCTAGAGATTAAGCATTTAAAGCTTTAGTTCTTGAAGTTTGAGGCATGATGAGAATCTTTGAAAGTAAGAACTCAAACTCATTGTTCTCAGCATCATTAGGGACAACTGTAAGTTTTGATTGCTCATGCTAATAGAAAGGATCAAATTCACAGAGAAAGCAAAGCAACAATAACACAAAAGTTATGTCTTTAACTCAGGGACACAATAGAGATATATGGAAAACTGTGGTTTTGAGAGTTTTTGTGGAAAGTCCAATAAGCCAGTTACTGGGTAATCACAGGAGACGAATTTGCCACTATATTTCCTGGATAGGATATTCAAAGCCTTCCAGAATCTGTCCCCAGTCTGTCCTCTCAATTCTGTCTCTCCCTGCCCCTCATGATTACCAGACAGACCGAGGAAGCCATTATTTCTATACTCTTCCTCTCCTACAATCCTCTGGGTGATCAATCTCTCCAGTCTTTTCTCAAGTCAGCCTTTTCAGTCATTCATTTCATTGTGCCTGATATTATGATTCCACACTTTCAGGCTAATATCCCTCATGTCTTCATCCGCACTGTCATGCTCTTGACAAGCAGGACTCTCATATTAACATTTCTGTGGGTATTTCCTAAGGCGCAGAGCTGGCACACAGCAGATGGTTCAACAAAGAATAGCTGAATGCAAGCCACAGTGAGAGAAACTGGCCTTGATTACCCAGAAACTATAGCTCCACAAACACATGAAATAGTAGAAGACATTCTGCCTACCTTAGTTTTACAGTGAACTGAATTAGGGTTTTAAGTACCAACGGCCTCTGAGGGTGGGTTGGCATACATGGCTGTCGCTCAACCACAAATGAGCTATATAAAAAGGAAATAAAGCACGTCATTTGAAAACATTGAAAATATCGACAGACTGAAAACCACAGAGGAACAGGATGCTATCCACTCATAAAGTCCAAGTTTTCTACATTTAGAAGATATTCAAACCCCCAATTAAACTCAAATCTTCACAATGACTTTTCATAAATGATTTAACAGCAGTAAATGATTCTTAATTGTTATAATTGAGCCATAAATAAGAGCTCCAGTCCATTTAGGAACTTTCTTTTCTTTTGAAAAGGGTCTCTCTCTCTCTGTTGCCCAGGCTGAAGTGCAGTGGCATGATCATAGCTCACTGCAGCCTTGACCTCATGGGCTCATGTGATCCTCCTGTCTTGGCCTCCTGAGTATCTGGGACTATAGGTATGTGCCACCACGCCTGGATAATTTGTTTTATTTTTTGTAGAGATGGGGGTCTTTCTATGTTGTCCAGGGTGGTCTCAAACTCCTGAGCTCAAGCAACCTCCTCTCTCAGCCTCCCAAAGTGCTGGAATTACAGGTGTGAGGCACCATGCTTGGCTGAGAATAAATTTCATGACTTTTTTGGACTAAATGTTAGGTTTTCTGGTACATATTAGTATTTTTTCTTTAGAATAGCTCATAAACATGAAAATGTTCTCCATCCTTCATTTCATGGATATGCACGTAAGAAAAAACCCTCGAAATCTTTTCTAAAATGTAAAAACTGAGCTGTAGGTGAGTGACATGGCTTAGTTTGTAGAAAACCGAGCCAGTTGGTGAGAGAAGTGTTGATGAATAAATAGTGAAGAGTAGAAATGTGATCTCTGAAACTTTTTGGGGTTCTATTCACTTCTTCCTGAGGCTCGTTGTTGAATATATCCCTGCCACTCTTTCACCTAACACCAAAACCTTAGGCAGGGTGTTCTTACTTCACGGGATGGAGGACACCAGGAAGCACTGAAATTTATAGCACTTCACTTACTTCTTGAAAAGGTTGTAGATCAAGAAGGTGACTCTTTCTAGCATGTGAGTTCTTTGCATCGGAATGGGATCACCTTCATATGTCATTTTGGTAGATTGCTCCTCTAGTTTCTCCAACTGCCTTCTGAGTTGGAAAAGACTTTCTGCCAATAGTGTAAAGCTATTGAAAGCAAATGAAAATCAAAAATAGTTTTTCCACTTATTAGTAAAACATCGTAATAATGGGTCATAGTTAACAAATGTTAAATTATTAAGTATTTATTTAAATTAATTAAATGAATCACTTAATTTGATTTAGGTGACAGTTCTTTATTTTTCTTGAATATACATATGTTAAACATTTTCAATGTTTTCTCGTTTATACCTTCAATTAGATATGTCATCATTTATGAGATTTTATCAACATCTGGAACTAAATCCCTTTTAATTACTCTTTGTTTAAGCTTATTAAGCATATAGATGTTCAAAGTATGGCACTCACTAAAGGGCAAAGAAAAAGCAAATTTAAAGTCATAAAATACATGAGATGATTAATGTTTTCTTATGTAAGCATACTGAAAGAAAAACATATGAAACCGATCTTCCCCCACAATATATATTTTATTGTCCTAAGTATTAGCCAAGAATGATCAATGTCTCTCTTTAGAGTGAGGTATATTTAGAAAGGCTTGCTCTTGATATCTGCTTGGAATTTTATTCACGACATGGTGATCTCACCTCAGAAATGGAGGTGGTAGTGTGGGCCAGAAGCCTAGGGAAGGGTAAGATTGAAATGGCCGTGGAAGGGACTGCCAGTTACAGGAGGCATAACGTCTTAACAGACTTGGAAAGTCCACTTCACCCTCCAGCAACTCTTTCTGCTTAAAGTATTCCACATATAAGACTATGACAAGAGTGGTTGAGTACCTGCTGATTTTTGGTATGAGCACCATTATTGGTTAAGCTCTTAATTACTCCCTTTATTGTTGTTTTCACAGCAGAGTACAGTGAGTTAAAGAATCAAAGTATCTTCCCAAGGAAAATCAATGTTTTAAAATGAGCCAAACTCCTTACATTTCTTGATAAGTAGGCCTGGCAGGGCAGAGCTTTTAGTTAGGGGGTCCCCAGTTACTTTGAACTATTTTAGATTCAAACTGAACAGTTTCTTTCTATTTCATATTTTCCAATTGTTCTTTCAATCAAATAGTTTTGTTCTGAATTTATGACATGGAAAATCCTATGAACATTTTAATCTTCTAATGCAAAGGATAGTATCTACATTTCACTGCATGTTTGCATACATAGATGGGGAATGGCGGGTTGTATTAACCATTTATGGTTTTAAAACTTGACACATAAAAGTTGTATATACTTGTGATATACAACATGATGTTTTGATGTATGTTTACACTGTTGAATAGTTACATCAAGATAAATAACATGCATTATTGCTTTGCATATCTACTTTTCTGTGGTAGGAACTCTTAAGATCTACTTTCTTAGTAATTTTCAAGTATACAATAAATTGTGATTAACTACAGTCACCATGCTGTACAATGGATCTCTTGAACTTATTCCTCCTGCCTAACTGAAATTTCCTATGCTTTAACCAACATCCGTAACCAAGAAAATCACCATGCTGAAAACACAAAACTAATATTTGAAAGTTGAGATCCCTATTTTCAAGATTTTGAAGCTAGTGCTTCTTTATCATGTCCTTAAAGAAAGCATATTGCTGGTTTTAAAATTTATTCAAGTCTTTTAAGATTGATATCTTACATGTGAAAATTAAGCATTCAATACATGCTTTCTTTTATTTTCACCACGAGAATAAAAACTAAGAACACTTATACTATTTGTTTTCAGCTATAGAGTTCGCAGCTGCTAATAAGCTGAATGAACTGACGTTCCAGTCTAAACCTGCATTCGCTAGCTAAGTGCCACTGAAGTTTTGTATTTCCTGTGGTTTTCACTAGAAACTGCAGCCAATTCGTTTTACCAGTTCTGCAGCTGGTTGAGCACGTTGTGGAGCGGACCCCCGATGCAGGCGATCTGCTGCCGCCGCTTCCAGTCCTGCAGCTCTTCGATGAGCATGTTGTTCATTAACAGGTCCGTCTCATGGATGATTTGGGTCATCTTACTGAGAGCCTCCTAAAAACAAAGGGGACAACTGAAGAGAGTTTTATAAGAAACAAGTCACTTAGAATTCAATTTTACAAAATGATTTCACCTGGTAGACAAAGGCTTGGTTAAAATTTTGACCAAATATTTTACCAAATACTAGCTTCTATTTGCCAGGCCTCTTCAAACAATTACATTATTGAAAATAAATGATGTCATGAGAAAAAAAGAATGACCACAGTTTAACATTCTCATCATGTGTTTCAGGATAAATATATTGTATTTGTAACTCCTGTGGCACCAATATTGAATCTTATAGTCATAAAACTGTATAGTTGCTTATTAAAAGGATATTTATATATTTAATTTATTTTTAATAAAGATGGTTATCCATTCATATTAAAATGAGCTGATTAAAATTTGAGCCTTTCTGTGTTAATATTTATTAGGATTTTTTCTGTGTTTTGGGAGGCGTAAGGAGAATTACAACTTTTTTTTTTTTTTTGAGATGGAGTCTCACTCTGTCACCCAGTCTGGAGTGCAGTGCCATGATCTTGGCTCACTGTCACCTCCACCTCCTGGGTGGAGCAATTCTCCTGCCTCAGCCTCCTGAGTAGCTGGGACTACAGGTGCACACCACCATGCTAGGCTAATTTTTGTATTTTTAGTAGAGACGGGGTTTCACCATATTGGTCAGGCTGGTCTTGAACTCCTGACCTCATGATCTGCCCACCTCAGTCTCCCAAAGTGCTGGGATTACAGGTGTGAGCCACCGTGCCCTGCCAAGAATTATAACTTTTAAAGGCCTAGGGGTTAGAAGATATTAATTTCTGTTTTGGCATTATTGTAAGTCATACAAATGCAAACAAAGTATTTAACTTTGCTGAAACTTGGCATTCTCATTTATACAACCAATTGAGTGAACTGAATTATTGTCAATGTTCCTTTTCTTTTTAAAATTTTATTCCTAAAGTAGAATAAGATGGCATGCATAAAAATATATAGCATAGATTTATTATGCATAAAAACATTAAATTTTTTCTTGGATTAATTATTTGCATGCTTAAAATCTGATATGCAACTAAGTTTATAATTAATTTAGGGTGAAAATAAACGTTATACTTGTTTGTGCTCACACAAATTCCCGCACAAAAAAAAGTGAGACGAACTTTTAGAAATGAACTATAGATTTATCAATGACTGGTTAAATTTCAATTGCATTTATTTTCCAAGAGATGTAGAAAAGTGAAATACAGATGTTCCCTCTCCTTAAAAATGTGTCATTAAACCAGAAAAAATTTCTTGCTCTCTTTGGATGAAGTTAGGTTGAATATGTTCGGATGCCAAAAAAGAGCTATTCTGAACTTTAGTAAATTGCTTACCACTACGTCATTTCTCAGAGTAGAAACTAGAACACTTATTTTTCCAATAAAATTTTAGTAATCATCAAATACTATTTTAATTATATATGTGCAGTGGAACCCATCTCAGCATATTAAGTACAGCAATTAAAACAGACATGTCTGGAATAATGACAAATAAAAATTGGGTAAAATTTCCACCTTGAAATTAATGTTAGCTACAGTAAATGTATCACATAAGCAAGATCAATAGGCTCTAAAGAGGTCCAGGGTTGTAAACTCACGAAGAGAAGCAGGGCAAACAGTGTGGGACTGTTTCTAGAAACCTTGCCGTTTTTACACTCAGTAAATGGAACTGATAAAATCTGACAGCTTGATTCTTTTCAGTTAGACTAAGTTTAGAAAAAGGAGAAAAATAGGCAAAAGTGAAAATTAAAATTCTTCACTAACCTTTCTCTTGAAATCGAGGCTGTTAAGCATTTCCTGCAGTGTCAAAACTTCCTGATTCATCATGGCACTATTCTTGTCACTCTGATCTGCAAAGGTAAAGAGATCAGATTTAGAGTCCTCGCTAAGTCAAAACTCTCTATTCCTGAAAGTCAAGTCAGCCTCCATCCACCATTCTAAAACATCCCTGGCCCGGAGAACTTATGTGGTAAGAGACTAATTGGGCTCACTAGAGGTGAGCTCGGAAGTCTCTGTCTGCTCATTTTGCCAGGAAGAATTACATCCAAGCATGCAGAAAAGGACCCCTTTATTTCACAGACCTTCAGGAAAGATTCTGAAGGTCTGTAAATGAACTATTATAGACAGAACAAAACTTCACTTGGTGTTTTGTTTTGGTGGTGGTGCATGGAGGAGATAAAGGGGCCGTAATGGATTCCTTACTGGATACCTTTACATTAATAATATACTTGGTTGTTTGGTAAAAGTAAGGAAGGTGAGGATCTCCCCTTGTGCCCATGATTAAATTATATTTGACTCTCTGTTGCCTTCACCTACCCCTCCTGCCCTGCTTCATATGCAGGAGTTATGAGAAACTGCCTGGTAGAGTTACAGTCTTATCTATGTAGTCTCATGAACTAATAAAGACTAAGTTCTTTACTTTCCCCCACTTTTATTTTCAAAATGAGCTAGCCTCAACATAAAATTAGCAGTGGGCCAGAGTCGTAACTAAGAAAAATATCTGACCAAAAAAAACGGTTTATCCTTTTTTACATGGAAATACATGCAATAAATAAACATTATATTATTTAATTTGAACATTAAACTTTGTTAACATAGTGGTGAGACTCAGAAAATGACACCCCAAAATAAACTTTATTGACATAGTGGTGGGGCTAAGAAAACGACACCCCAAAATAAGCAGCAGCCTCAAGGTCTCTCAATCCTCTGTCTCTCCGTATCACAGATGAAGTGCTCGGAAGCTCCCTGATCTGCCTAGAAACTGGACCCTTAAGAGGAACACAATTGCCTTTGATCCCTTTCCTGAAATGTCATTAACCAGAGAAGGTTAACATTCATATCACAAAGGAAAAGTCTGAAAATTAAACACCACACCTAGAGCCCAAACTTTGTCCCAAACCATTGTTTGTTCTTAGGTTCCAGTCAATTATTCAGGAGAATTATTTACTAACTACCATCTGAGCACTGAGTCCATTCGTTAACTTTAAAAATCAGGGCATCAAAACATCTGTACCCCATTGGATTATGGCTATTCTCCTGCTCTTCTCCCATCCTGTGAATGTTAAATTTATATGCCCTTTTCTCCTATTGATCTACCTTTTATTAGTCCATATTCAATCAGAGGGTGAAGGGGGAAGGTTTCCTTTTTGCTCCTACAATGGCAAGTGAATGTTTATACCAACCATTCATGTTCATGAAAAATGAGGGCTGAGAATGCTGATTTGACTTGTGTAGTTGTGAAAAGAAGGCCCCAGAACAACAGTGTGGCAAATTTCTCTACAAAACAGGACTAATCTCTAGGAACTCATTTCTGGTTGTAATAATTCACAAATTCACTAACTCCTAGATCCCATACATAGCAAAATCTTGCTTACACAGCATTTTGGCAACTGAAAACTTCTTTAGCTAACCTTTCTCATCTTCGCCAAGGATATAATAACTTGTTTCCCTTGTATTTTTCTTTTCACTTATAACAGGATGGAACAAACAAAATATTTGTGGATTTAGGTGATAAAATGATCATTTTAATTCATAATGTACAGAAGCACTGAAAAAGTGACTCAAATCATAACAAATTAAGTTAAAATGTTCTAATTCTTAAAATTAGTAGTTTGCATATAAAATTTGGAATAAGGCTGCCTTTAATGAATATCACTTGATTAAATCTGTAGTTGTTCTAAACCCTTTTAGGGTCATGGACTCCCCCTTTGATAATGAAACCCATGTTGTGCCATTTCTTCTGAATGGAAAAGTTGTATGTACAAATAATTGTGAAGATTTTGAATAATACTTCCTGGAAGTCAAGGCATCTTCAGCATATCAGGAGAAGAACCCAAAACACCTCATCTTCACATATGAAAAGTTAAATGTTTGATCACAATCATTCATACTTTCTTCAAGATACATTTTAAGTCAACATTTTAATAGTCAAAGATAATTCTGTGAATGAAAAGTTTATATCTGATTTTTTAAATTATTTTGAAATAATTTTAGAAATACAAAAAAGTTGCACAACTAGTACAGAGTTCTCATATAACCTTCACCTAGTTTTTTTATTCTCTCACATAAAAATAGTAAGCATAATGATCAAAACAAGTAAAATAACATTAGCACCATTCCATCAACTAAACTAGACCTTATTAGAATTTTGCCAATTGTTCCATTAATTGCAACATACTTTAAACTATTCATCTATTATCATTTGTAAATCTTAGGTCTTGTAAATATTCTCTTTCCCTTCATTTTTTAAAAAACACCTAGTTGTAAACAATTTCAGCGTTTATAGAAAAATAGTAAAATAAACTGCAGTGTTTTTACATTTTGCCATTTATGCAATTACTGAAATTATGTTTTTAGAGACTTTTTGACATGAGGAAATACTTAAAAATAAAACTTGAAATGCAGTACACAAAATTATATACAACCTGATTTCATTTTTTGAAAATAAATACATAGATGTGTGTGTATGTGAACATACAGAGAAAAGGCTGGAAGGAAATATATTTTGGCAGTATTTATCTGTAGATAGTGAGATTTCATCAGATTTTTATTTTTTTAATGCTTTTGTCTATTTTCCATGCTTTCTTCTATGAAACACATTTCTATTTTATAATCCTAGAAAATGGTATTATTAAAATACTACTTAGGGGTTATATTAGTAATTCTCTGATCATGTTAGGCGATTATTATTACTTTTGTTTTTGTAATAATTATATTTTGATTTTATAGGAGAAGGTTTTTATTTTTTAGAGATGTATGCTGAAGTTGGGTAATTCCTCATGCAGTTTGAAATTTACATTGAATTTGCTGGTTATTTACTTAGAATTGGTTGTATATATATTAATACACACACACACACACACATATTTATATGCAGAGAGAAGGAAGAAGCAAAACAAGAAAATACTCCCTGTATTTCCCTAGGCTCACCTAAGGAAGTAGATCAAATTTATCAACTCTGTCAGTGAAAAAAACTCTACTCAAGCTGCCTTTTTGTCCCTATGCAGAATTATAGAAAAAACAAAAACTTACCCATTGTCTGAATTGTTTTATACCTGTAGTCAAATTCATCTTGCAGGTCTTCTAAGTATTTGGTATCTTGTTCTGTCATCTTTTCACAAAAGAAAATTTACTCACTCTGCTGTTACAATTAAGCATGTCAATCAAACAACATGATAAGTATTTAAAAGCACTGTTTGGTGCTTCCAGTCTTCAACAGCAACCAAAGACCGTATTGAACCCATGCTTTTGAAGAGCTAAGTCATATGAAATTTGAATAATGCTAAAAGAACCAGATCGAACTTGCCCTTCCAGCTATTCTCTCTCTCTGCTTGCCTGGAAGTCTTTCAGCATCTACTTGCTCATTTCTTAATTAGTTCCAAATGATGCTATGCATATAATCTGTTTTAATTGGAGAATATGAATATTTTTGCCCTTTTAGAAGTCTTGGGTATTTCATATAACTCTGTACTAATGTATTAATTAGCACTTTTTGCTTAAATCTTCATTTAAATATGCTGTCGTTTATGACAATTCAGCTTAAATACTTTTTTTAAATTTTCCTGAAATATGCCTATGTTTCTTCTGTGTCTCCTGTTATTCTGTCTTTAAGATTTTTACTTTACTTTTCTCCAAACCTGGTGATGATTTCCTGCTCAGATAAAATAGTAAATGTCAAGATCTGGGCCAAAGGCTTTTTACATATTATCTCCTGCAGTCCTCACAACACCCATGAAGTGGGTTATCCTCACTTTTACAGAGGAAGAAGCAAAGGCTACGAGATGTGAAGTAACTCACTCATCACTCAGGTGTTCAGTGAGAAGTTTGTAGGAAGTCCAGCAGTCTACCCCTGACCCCTCCCTTAACCAAAGATAGACTTGCTGTGCTTCCTAGATTCAGACTACTTTACTTCCTTTTCTTCTCAGAAAAGTCAAACTTTCTACTGCCTGCTGATTCCAAGAAGTCTTCTCTAAGGAAACATGTATCTACCACAACAGCACTTTCATCACAAATTTTAAATTGTAATCAGAATTAAATTTAATCCAAATTTTAACTGGTTGGTTACAAAAAGTATAGAATTTGGAATAAGAGAATCTGAATTTGTGTTCCAACTCCATGACTTATTAGCTGCATGGACTTGGGCAAATGTCTTTGCATTTTAGCTTTGCCTGTAAAAAGGCATGTGGGGGTGGGGGGAGAAAGGAGGATAACTATCTACCTCAAGGAGTTGTTATAAAGATACATGAGTTCCACTGCTTAAAACAGTGCCTGGTACCAAATATATGCTTCATAAGCAGTAGCTATTATTACTCTTCTAATCCCTGTTTGTTATCTCATTCTGTTAATGGCATTCTTTATATTTATAAGCCTTAGAAAAGAAACAAAGTAATAGCTATTGACTACATGATATACTGTCTACCCATCCGTAGTAATAACAGCTACCAGTTTTGAGCAACCTGTGCTGTGTCTATACCTTACATAGATTATCCTTTCGGCAACCTGCAAAGTAAGCTATTTTCGTTTTTTGTGTGAGGAAACTGAGGCTCAAAGTCATACAATAATACAAGCTCAAGCTAGAATTCAAATCAAGTCTGGTCTAGCTTCAGACTTTACTCCTTTTCACTATACCCCAATACCACTTGTAGCATTTCACTTTGATGCTAAGTTTCTGCAGAACAAAGTCCCATGGAAGACTGGGCTACTAAAGTCATGGAAGCCACATGCATGAGAAAATGAACCAAAATAAAAAATGATTGCTTTGAAGCAGAGATATACTGTGGTTCTGTCTTTTGATCTCAAAATTAATTAAAAGCTGAAAAGAAGGCACTATCTTGCAGAATCTTCTAATGAAAAGCATATTAAACTAATGCCAGAACTCTGAAGAGTCAATGCTATGGTAAGTAATTAAAGGTCTTCTAGATTATATTGTCATCAGTAATTGCAAAAGGTGAAAATACCCAGTGACAATCTTCAAAAGCTCTCTGAATGATCTGAGAGCTACATTCCAAACATTCCATAGATAAACTGAGGTTATGGTATAAGTGGGGGAATTACATTGATTGAAAAGCACTGCTTCACCTAAAAGTCAGGCCAGGTTTCTTGGAATCAGAGGCTGGGACAGGGATTTATAGTTTATGTACTTTTATGGAATTATTATTTTTATAAATGGCAAGGAAATGAATGCTATGTAAGTTTTTGAAAGGAAATTAACATCCTATTTTATATACATCCTATTTTAAAGACAGAAAGTCTTATTTAAGACATATTCACTAGATCAATAAAATTGATAAATCTCTAGATAGACTGATTATGGAAAAAAAGAGAAAACAAAGCTGAGCACAGCCACTCACATCTGTAATCCCAGCACTTTGGGAGGCTGAGGTGGGCAGATCATAAGGTCAAGAGATCGAGACCATCCTGGCCAACATGGTGAAAATCTGCCTTTACTGAAAATACAAAAATTAGCTGAGTGTGGTGGTGCAAACCTGTAGTCCCAGCTATTTGGGAGGCTGAGGCAGGAGAATTGCTTGAACTCAGGAGGTGGAGGTTGCAGTGAGTTGAGATTGCACCACTGTACTCCAGCCTGGCAACAATGCAAGACTCCATTTCAAAAAAAAAAAAAAAAAGAGAGAGAAAATAAAATTTATCTATATTAAATGAGAGATGTGACATTACTACAGATTCTACAGATATTCAAATGACAATAAACATGAACAATTTTATGCCAACAAAACAACTTAGATCAGTGGACACATGTCTTGAAAAACACAAATTGGCAAAGCTCATTCAAGAACAAATAGATAATCTGAATAGCCCCATATCAAAGAAGTTCAAGTTGAAGTTAAAATGTTTCCCATAAAGAAATATTCTTATATAAACACAGTATGTGAGAGATATTTGTCTTATTAACAAATTGCCCTATGACTTCTATATACACTAATTTTGGGTACATGAGAGAATGATGCATAGTTATTTGGGGACAGTAACCAGCCTTCCTAGGTATCTGTATAAGGTCACTTACCTGCACACTGTTTTTAATGGCAGCCACTTTGTGCTCCACATTCCTCTGTCTTTCTGAAACTGAAGAATTTTGTAAGGATTTCTCTAGAGGCCCCTGGAAAAAGAGTGTCTTGAAATTTCACCGGTTTTGAAAGGTTTATGATGAATGCAATACATACAGCATACAATTTGAACTGAGGTCTGGATCAATGTGATATGAATACTCTGCAGCCGTTAAAAAGATCATGCTGTAGAAAACTATTTAATGACATAAAATTTAAAGTGTTAAAATTTGAAGACTAGAGGAGATTATAAAAAATACCATATATAGGCTGAGTGTAGTGGCTCGCACCTATAATCCTAGAACTTTGGGAGGCTGGGGTGGGTGGTTTGCTTGAGCTCAGGAGCTCAAGACCAGCTTGGGCAACATGGTGAAACCCCATCTCTACTAGAATACAAAAATTAGCTGGGCATGGTGGCATGCACCTGTAGTCCCAGGTACTTGGGAGGCTGAGGCAGAACTGCTTGAACCTGGGAGGCAGAGGTTGCAGTAAGCCACAATTGTGTCACCGCACTTCAGCCTGGGCAACAGAATGAAATTCTGTCTCTAAAAAAATATATATATAAATATATATATATATATGTGATATCTATTGCTCGAACATGTATATGCATGTATGTATAAATACACTTGCAAATGTATGGATAGATGTATAGATATGTAAACTCAAGTACATGTGAGTGGAAGAACATATGCACCAAAATCTTTTCAATGTGTTATCTCTGAATAGTGATATTCAGAGATAATTTGAGATCACAATTACAGATAATTCAATGATTTTTAAAATTTTATCTCTAATTCTCTATAACATCTATATAACTTTTGAAATCATATAAAACCAATACATGTAATTTTTAAAATGGTATAATGAAACTACATTAAATTGGGCCTAAATTTAGAATTGGGGATGTTGAATTTGCTGAGATGAGATTTGTTTTTACTCTAGAACAAAGGGAACTATACCACACCCTTCCAATTGGCAAAGCCTTTATAAAATACTCTTTCTCTCACTTCAGCCTCCATTATTTGTCTACCTAGTTGAAATTTAGTGAGCAGTGCTTCTTTTGTGGTAGTGAGTGGTACTGGCAAATTATTTTCAGAGTGACGTCGACGAGCATATACTCAAACAAACGTTTTGACTGATAACTGACATTTGAAGAGAACACACGCACATGCACACACACGTGCACAGACGAATACCTAGAGATAAGAGAGGTACAAAAAACGACAGCTGAGAATACATCTGAGAATACCTTATATTTGTAAAAGTATCTTGAATTTTACCCCAAAGGCACTGAATCAAACTGTATGTACTTTAGAAACTTACTATAGTTTTAAAATTAAATAAAAATGATATCATCCTTCTTCATCTAAAAAATGAAGTTGTTACAACTTCAAAGTCCTCCCAAAACGGCCATAACCTGACAATAACAAACCAGGAGAATTTTTTAAGAGTTAGAAAAAGACTTTTTTGGCCACATACAGTGGCTCACACCTGTAATCCCAGCACTTTGGGAGGCCAAGGTGAGACGATCACTTGAGGTCAGGAGTTTGAGACCAACCTAGGCCATGTGGTAAAACCCTGTCTCTACTAAAAATACAGTAACTAGCCAGACGTGGTGACAGGTGCCTGTAATCCAAATTACTTGGGAGGCTGAGGCAGGAGAATTGCTTGAACCTGGGAGGCAGAGACTGCAGTGAGCCGAGATAGCGCCCCTGTACTCCAGCTGGGTGACAGAATGAGATTCTGTCTCAAGAGAAAAAATATATATATATATATACCTTTCTTAGACTTTCAAAAATAAATATAATGGATAATTAATTAAATTACGGAGGATGTCACTTGGAAAATAATTTACATATTAGTCTTTCCTTTTTGTAAGGATTAACTGAAAAGAATATTCATTAAAGATTGCATTGACTTCTCCACTTGTCTTCAGTGAGGACTCTGAATTCATCCAGGAAAATGGGATAAAATATAATCTAAAATATGTTAGGGTAAAGTACATTCACACAATTTTTTTGTTTTGTTTTGTTTTTGTTTTTGTTTGTGTTTGTAGAAAGTGATTTATTTAGAGAGAGAAACAGGAGAAGGAGAGAGAAAGAAACAGCTCACTCTCACACTGAGTGAGAGAATCCAGAAAGATGGAATCCAGGAGAGGAAAGCAGCTTCCACACTGAGTGGAAGGGAATAGAGAGAGAGATGGAGTTTAGGAGGGGAAGACAGGCTTCCACGAGAGAGTGTGGAAGGGGACTCCAGAGGGGAAATCCAGGGTAGAGAAAAACAGCTTCCACAAAGGGAATGTTTGTGGAAGGGGACCCAAACACGGAGTCCCACATTCACACAATTAACAAGCAAGAATTTGTGGAGCTTCTGTAAGATGAAATTCCTGCTCATGGACTGGTTTAGCCTGTGAGGAAGGAAATGGAAGCTACTGAAGGGTACAGAGCAAGACCAGTCTGTGAGAGAAACATCCGGGGAGAGGCAGAGTGGGAATGACAGGAATTCAGCTTGGAGGTGATTCCTGTATTCCTAGACTGGTATTGTAGGACCCTAGAACAGAGTGTGACCGGTACAAACAGGAAAGGAGGTATAGATAAGATTCCAGGCATACACTCTGGAGAGACTCGGTAATTGTCTTAGCATGGGGGTGGAGAAAAGGAAGTACTCAAAGATGACCCTTAAGAGCTTGATTCCAAGTGACTGGAAGGATGGCAGCACCACTAACATTAGTGAAAGAGGCTGGAAAGATTCTTTAAAAATTTCTCCCTCCCTCCCTCCCGCTTTCCCTTCCTTCCTTCCTTCCTTTCTTCCTTTCTAAGAAACAGGGTGGATTACATGGTGTGAACATAGCTCACTGCAGCCTTGAACTCCTGGGCTCAAGTAATCCTCCCGTCTCAGCCTCCACAGAGCTAGGACTATAGGTTTGTGTCACCATACCTAGCTAATTTTTATTTTTATTTTGTGTGTGTGTGTGTGTGTGTGTGTCTGTGTGTGTGTCTGTGTGGAGACAGGGTCTTACGACATTGCCTAGACTAGTCTCAAATGCTTGGCTTCAAGTGATCCTGCCACCTTTATCCCTCAAAGTGTTAGGATTACATGTGTGAGCCACTGTACCCTGCCAAAGATAAGAATTTGTTTCAGAAAAATTTCTGTCAGAAAAATTGAGTTCAAGGTGTTAACAAGATCTCAGAAAATATTACCTGGACAGGCATGTTGGCTGCGGCCAATATTCTCCTCTCTTCCCTTAAACAGTTCGAAATAACCACAGCTACATGCATTGGATTTCCATGAAATTTTCCCTGAAAAAAAAAACAATGAGCAAACATAATTAACATGAAAGCGTAAATATATGCATCATAAGAAAATATCACCTCTTGAAAATCAACAACAATCTCTCAATAAATATGTAAAATTATCTAGGATTTGTTCCAATAATCTATTCCGTTAGAAAGCTACAGAAACTTACACTGTAAACACACACCCCTAAAGAGAATATTTATCTCTTTGTCCTCAAAAATAACTTTTAACAATGAAAAGTGTTTCTTGAGCATCTTTTTAGGAAAGATCCTGAACACACACTTAGAGGAGGGTCAGTTTAAGTTTCAGGCAGGATTTTTGTTTGTTTTTTTTTGTTTTGTTTTTGAGACAGAGTTTTACTCTTGCTGCCTAGGCTGGGGTGCAATGGTGCGATCTTGGCTCACCACAACTTGTGCCTCTTGGGTTTAAGCGATTCTCCTGCCTCAGCCTCCCCAGTAGCTGGGACTACAAGCATGTGCCACCATGCTCAGCTAATTTTGTATTTTTAGTAGAGACAGGTTTTCTCCATGTTGGTCAGGCTGGTCTCGGAC
The DNA here is from genome assembly GCF_030222135.1 of Aotus nancymaae. Lineage (NCBI taxonomy): Eukaryota > Metazoa > Chordata > Mammalia > Primates > Aotidae > Aotus > Aotus nancymaae. The sequence goes on along the minus strand of NW_026988419.1, from coordinate 42,068,674 downwards.
TCCTGACCTTAGGTGATCTGCCCACCTCGGCCTCCCAAAGTTCAGGCAGGTTTTACACAAAAGTTACTTTCCTATAAATTATCATGACCCAGTGGTCTCAATTTTTCATTTGTTAATTGTGTGTTATGGTTTGCTTAAAGCATTTGTTGCTGTCACTATTTGGTACTGTTTTTGTCAACTAGCTCATAACTTCATTAGTATACTAGAGTGAAACTATATCATACATTGTTTCAGCAACTATATTTTTATGACGGCTAAGCATATACATCTTTTATTGTCAAGGTTAATGATGCAGACACTGTAAACTGGCTGCCTGTGGGCCTAATTCAGCCATCAGTTACTTTGCATAAATTAGAATACTGGAATCCCTTTGGAGAAAGCGTGTACTAACCCAGGGTTGCCATAGTGCCCACCAATGAGTGTCCCAAGCACTCATTTACCTTGCCTGCAAGGCCTCGGTAGGTGTCTGAGTTTTCTAAACTTACTGTATAGGACTAATCTGAACAACACCATCATTTTAGTCAATAGTGTTAAATTTCTTTGTACCTGACTTTTAACAGGAAGCACAGTAGAAAAATGCATTTATTTAGTTTCCCTTGGCCCTCCTCTCTGAAACTGGTGCTAATATTTATGAAATGACCAAAAGATTAGCAGCAGAAAAAATAAAACAAAAATCCACAAAGTGGAAAATTAACAAAAAAAGGTAGATCATACAGATATAAACTAGAAGATTTTTCTAGGGAAAAAATAAGGTTATTGGTTCTAAAATTTTTTTTTGGCTTTGCTGCCACAATTTTATTAAAGTGGTATGTTAATCACCACTTCTATTTGTTTTATTAAATGACGTATGTTAATTACCACTTCTATTTGTAACACAAGAGTAAACACAAACTACTATCTGAATTCCTGCTCTTACATATTATACAGTATTCCAAATTCTTTCTTTTTTCTCTTTAAATCAGAAGTCTCCAAATGAAAAAAAAAAACAACAACAATAAATTGACTGAAAGTCAGAAGGTAAAGAAATAAATATCATAAAAGCCAGAAGGTAAAGAAATAAATATCATAACAAATGATCCTAGTTATGAAGCGGGGATACCAATTTCTTTTTTTTAAATTTCTGCATGTCAACAATTTCAGATTCTCTCTAGTTAGAACTTGTTCCCACTGTTAATTTTCCCATGTGTTGATTTTTTTTTCATGTAGCCTATATTCAACTCTCCAAAAAAACCTATGTTTTCTCATTTTGCCTTCGATTTATTTTAATATTATTCCATAGTTAAAAATAAAGGGCTTCTCCTAGGGCTAGTTTGGAAGCTCTGTTATTCATGTAAACTTGAAAACTCTTGCCATTTAAGACAAGGATCCTCTTATTTTTTAGAGTTCCTCTAAGAACCCAAGAATTACTATCATTTGCCTGTTTTTCTCACTGTTACTGGAGTATTTCTATGACGATCATTTAGATACTACCTTTCAACATTTCTCAGTTGTGTCATGCACTTTCTTCATTTTCCTTTCTTACTTGCGCTTCTTCTACCTTCCTGTTCAGATTCAATTTCCCCCATTCTATGTAAGGTTAAATTACTCACTTTTTCTTCTTTGTTAAGAGCCAGGAATCACCACTGTTTCCATCTAGGATATCTTTTGACTTTCCTTTGGCATTTTTCCTAAGTCCCCCACTTAAATATATGAGACAAAAACATCTTATGGAAAATTGATCATTATAGATTCAGTACCAGATGAACACTTCTATTTTCCTAAGTATCAAAGACATAACTCATATTTACCTTTCAGCAGTTACCAAGTATATGAACCTCAAAATAAAAACAAAACAAACCCCTAAGTATGTGTTGGTGGGAGGAAGGAAGAAGCATGCCAGAGAAAGAGAAACTGCTCATTTTCTGTAGGGTATCAGTTTCTCATGCAAATGTATTGCAAATACCTTCTACTCTCTGGCTTGTCTTGTTCCTGTCTTCTAGTGTCAATGAAGAAGTTTTAAATTTTAATAAAATCATTTATGTCTTTTCCTTTATGCTTCTTATGATTTAAGAAATCTTTCTCTAAGCTGTGGGCATGGACATTTTTCTTTGTGGTTTTGCACCATTGATTGTAATTAATTTTGAGCTTGTTAATAATGATAGTTTTCTTTTGCTTTCTTCCATGTCTACTAAATTCCAATAACATTTACTGAACATCATATTCTTTCACTACTGCTCTGCTGGGCCAACTCTGTCATAAATCAAGTGTTCATTTGTGGGTGGGCTTGTTTCTGGACTCCATTCTAGAATCTTATGGTTTACTATCTCTGCTTCGTCAACAGATCAGCTTTTTATTTTTTTTAACTACAGCTTTATAGTTAAGTCTTGATGTCAAGTAGAATATTTGTATTTCTGTATACATTTTAGAATCAACTTATCAAGCCTCTCTCTCTCTTTCACACACACACACACACACACACACACGCACACACACACACCCCCTGGTTGAGAATTTGCATGGCATTAAATATTTAAATAAATTTTAGGGAGATATGGCATCTTTATACTTATGTTCTAATCTACTTATTTATGTCTTCTTTAATGTGTCTCTAGTAAACATTATAATTTTACACATTTCATTAGGTTTATTTCTATGTAGTTTGGTATTTTTGATATTAGAATAAATATCTTTTTCTTCATTGTTTTTGCTGTTCTATAGAAATATAATTGATTATGAATCCAGCAACTTTGCTAAACTCTGATTCTAATGCTTTTGTAACATCTCTTACCAATTCTAAATTTTTATCTGTGGCTTATTTTGAATTTTCTGTATACACAAACCGTACATTATATAGATATTGATAGGATTTTCCTTCTTTTCAATCATCTAACTTCCATCAAGATTTCATCTTTGTCCTAAGGTGGCTTATTTAGAAATGTATTGGTTAATTTCAAAACATAAGGATTTTCTATTTATCTTTTCCTTTTTGCAGATTTTTAGCATAATTCAATTTTAACCAGAATACATGCTCTGAATGACTTCAATCACTTTAAATTTATTGAGATATAGATTTGTTTACTAATATATCAGTACTGTATACATATATTAAAGGGGAAGTATATGTGCAATAAGTTGGCTAATGTCTTCCTAAAACTACGTCACTTTAGAGTTCAATTTTTCTCAATCTCTTTTAAACTTAGATTCATTGGCACCCATATTTTTCCATAAAATAATGTCTTCTGAGCCATCAAGAATGTCAGTGATGCATATTTCTGTAGAGTGTGCACAATTATTGTCTTCATTTTGTAAGTTTGATGCTGGCACTTTCTTGATCTTTCCAAAATTTCTCAGTAGAAGGTTTCAGACAAGAACCAGGACTCTTATTTTTTCTACATATGGTTAAATGGTTTGTTGACTGAAATGCTGAAGAGCTGTAATAGTCTAGTCATACCATCATGATTTACAACCACATCACTAATAGATGAGATTCCTCTTTAACTTTTCAGGCAGATGTCTGTGGAATCATTGAGAACTAGAATATACGGTAGATTCTCAGATGTCTCTTCCAGAAGACTTCTAATCAGTCTTCTGTCACCTCAGCCATTATCCTTCCATTATTGTGGTTCACTCTCAATAATACCTTTAAAAAAGTTCTTATTCTTAGACATTGTTCTATAGTTACACAAATTAAATATGGCGGCAACTTCAGCAATCAGCAGTCAGATATAAGATCACAGTGATAGGCTGCTTTCGATACCCCAAATTCATAATCTTGGCCTCCTCAAAGATCCTTTTGTATTGGCAGTATAATTTTAAGTCAAGGAAAACCACCCCCTCATCTATAGCATTACCTCTTTGATTAAACACATATTATCATTTTTCCTCACTTGCATCCTGCTGGAAGTTTAGTGTATTCTGTTTAGTCAGCAGGATGTTTCTGATAAATTGATGCTGTACATCTTAATGATGATACTGTGCAATGCATGAATCATTCACTCCAGGCTCTTATTATGCCGAGATTTCTTTCATCTATTATGAGAAATTTAGCAATTTCTCTTGCCACTGTTGTTTTGTGTATGACAGGCAATCTTTTTTTTCCCATGAATTTCAGTAACAAAATATAATACAACTTTATCTCCTTGTGAGCATCTTCCTTTCTTACATCCTATAAAGCATTTTATTGTTGCTTTCCAAGAAAACTTGAAATTTAGGGTCATCCATCTAGTGACAAATAGTTGCTTCACAAATATCAAATTTGTACCTTGCTGATTTGTTCTGATCCCATTCTGCATACATGATAACTGTTTGTTTCAATCCTAAATCATAGTGTTACACTTTGATGACATTTTAAACAGCAATTAAGATCAACATATGTTGCACCAACAGTGCACATAATTCAATTGAAGTGACAACATGAATAGCTTTGATCCAGTTTCACATCACAGGCAATAACAAAGATGTTGTGATTGTCACATGGCAACAGCAATTAAGAGATGTTATTGATTGTGATATGCATTCTGATTTCAGAGATGTTAAAATGTAGAGAAAAATGTCATAGAATCCACGAATATGCTATTTATTCTTTTTGCTACTTTATGCTAAATTTCTTGGCTTTCCTTCAAATTACCCTTCTACTGCCTTTCTACTTAATTTCCAAATTTGACTTGTCATTAAAGAGTAACTAGTTTGGCCACGCATGGTGGTTCATGCCTGTAATCCCAGCACTTTGGGAGGCCAAGGAGGATGGATCACGAGGTCAGGAGTTCAGGACCAGCCTGGCCAAGATGGTGAAACTCCATCTCTACTAAAAATACAAAACTTAGTTGGGCATGTTGGCAGGTGCCTGTAATCTCAGCTACTCAGGAGGCTGAGGCAGAGAATTGCTTGAACCCGGGAGGTGGAAGTTGCAGTGAGCTGAGATCATGCCACTGCATCCCAGGCTGGGTGACAGAGTGAGACTGTCTCAAAAAAAAAAAAAGTAACTAGTTTATCTGATCTTTTTCTTCCAAATAGTCCAATAAGTTCCAGAGTCATAAGTAATGGATGTGAGAAGCCCTGTTCAAAATAATCTTCCTTGTACCAGCAATACCAAACCTGAAATGTCACAATCAGTCATTCACTCCTCTGAGTTCTTTCCCCAATGGTCCTCTTAAAAATGTAAACACATTTGGAGAGTTAATACCACATTTAACAAATTTCCTCTGTATTGTGAAGGATTTATCAGATGACATTCTCTAACTGTAGTGACCTGGCAACTGCAGGATGAGAATGATAGATCCCAGGTCAAATAAAAGGAGAACTTTCAAGAGGGCCTGAAAGAGGTGGCATTAGTGACCAAAGGGAAGAAACACATAACCAACAACTGTCCTGGCTTGGGTTTCTTCAGAAACTGACCTTGAGTGCAAGTCTTTTAAGTGGAAGTTGGTCCCACAAAACACGGTTACAGAAGTGGGCAAGTGAGATGAGGAAGAGAAGGCAGCCAGTAAGGGTGTGCTGTAAGCCACTTACACTGTTTTGCTACGGTGGGCTGAGAACCCTTGAAGTTTTATGGAATATGTGACTTAGAGTTATCTACTCAAGGACTTTGGGAACTGAAGAATTTTTCACATCAGCTCTTGTCGTCTATCATTAGCGATTTAAAAAGATAGGATATTGGTAGTTGGATTTCTACTTAACTAAACTAAAACGATAAGGCCAAGAAGACATGGACAGGACACCTTCACCTCTGCTGTGCCAGCTCTTCTCCTAACCTCAATTCGAGAACTTTTTGACTTCTCATTTTTTCAAACTACCTACAAACATACTTCACTCAAATGTAGGTATTTATTTATCGTGGTCTCTCTGGGATATGAAACATTTGTCTCCATTTACAGAGTAAAATGTTTTCATTCACATTTTTGAATTGAAAATGTGCCACCTACTGCATACTTCTGGTTGCCAGCTAGCTCACTCTTTGTCATCACAAATACTGCTGTTGAATCATTTTTATCCTTATTCTTTACCAATGTCAAACACACTGGCCTGTGTGGATATCAAGCAAATAAGCCAAAATGTCTTTCAAGTTCACATGATTTTAGTAATCTTTGATTTTAAAAAGATAGTTTTAAAATTATTGGTAAAATAAAACAGCAATGTCTTCATAATTAAGACATTTGGCCTAAATGAGTCTCTGATAGGTGTTTTAAGATACAGAACTTTGGACCCAGCACGGTGGCTCATGCCTGTAACCCATCACTTTGGGAGGCCGAGGTGGGCAGATCACAAGGTCAGGAGATCGAGACTATCCTGGCTAACAAGGTGAAACCCCGTCTCTACTAAAAATACAAAAATTAGCCGGGTGTGGTGATGCATGCCTGCAGTCTCAGCTACTTGTGAGGCTGAGACAGGAGAATTGCCTGAACCTGGGAGTCGGAGGTTGCAGTGAGCCGAGACAGCGCCACTGCACTCCAGCCTGGGTAACAGAGCGAGACTCTGTCTCAAAAAAAAAAAAAAAAAAAAAAGATATAGAACTTTGTTTCTGACACTTGCTTAACTTGTCTGTAAACTTATGTTCTTAGATTTGAGCCATTAGGATACGATGAAGCCTAGTTCTAGGCATTGTTCTTTGCTCTGGGTTCTGCACCTGGTACATAATGAAATTGCTTACCTCCTAAGTTTTTTACTAAAAATGAGCTATTAAGAATTAACATTACAATTAATACATATTAATTAAAAGTACTAAATACAAAGCACATAAAAAAGGTAAAATGTATTTTTTATAAAGTTACAAGAAGGCCTGGGAATATGGTTTTTATTAAAGGAAAATTGATTTTGTCTAGTTTAAAAATGTTTAAGTTAAAAAAGGAGAAAACTGAAGGTTTAAACAAGTTGCAAAAGGTTTGAGAAAGATTTATTAAAAATTCTATGTATGAGCAAGTTAGCTAAAATTTAAATGGACTTTTTTAGTTTTTCTATAAATTAAACATTAAAATAAAAAGCGCACTGATGTAATGCCAGAATCTAGGCCTCTGTGTTAGAATCACAGAGTTTTGTTGGAGCATGGATCTACTTTTCAATAAAAAAATTATAAAAATATAAAGAGTTTATGAAAATCTTACCTTATGGCTCAACTGATTAAAATCATATTTATTCATAAGGTTTTATTAAAAATAGCTTTAGCATTGATAATATACTCTACAAAGGTTAAAAAAAAGTGGTTTTTCTGTCTTGAACAAGATTTTTGTATAATATTAAAAAATAGTAAAATATTTTTATCTTTTGAGTAAACTACCAAAAAAAAAAAAAAAACCTGGGGGAGAGAAAGATTTTGTTGCCAACAACAGGGTTCTCGTTGGCCTCATGCTATCTTTATTAGGTTTTATCGTTTGGGAAAGTGAGTCTCCTCTCTACCAAAGAGTAAAGGTTTCTGCTCTTTTGAAATGTTTGAATTATCATTTTGACTAAGTAAATGACTTATTTTACAGTGACCTGTGATCCTATTTGTGATATCAAGTGTTTAAAACCTTTGATATTTTACAATTCAAAATCAAATCCTAAATTCAGTCTTTTGACCTAAAATTCACTTTTCAGAAGTTCCAGAGAGACATATTGAGCTTAGTTGATATAGTAAAGTCATATTGGAAACCTGCCAAATATAAAATGGTGTTTAACTTTCTTTGGGTTATATTTATATTAATGTGTTATTAGCATGTATTCCAAATTATGTGGGATTCCTGTGATTCTGATATGCCTCTGTTATCAGTAGTAATTATAATTATTATGTTAAATTGTTGAAAGCCATAGAAATAACCAAATTTCCTTGGCAATTGTGTCTTTAACTGTGGATGTTCTAAGACTTTTGTCATCCACAGATAATTGTTTTACATTGATTTTTTTCAAAAGTGGTTCAAAGTTGGCTCAGGATTCTGACAGGCGCTCTTGAATGCAGGTTTTGAATAACTATGGAGACTGTGCCATTGGAATAGAAAGAAAACTTCCAGGACTCTCAAGGATAGCTGATGTGTTCATGAGAATTGCTGATTCAATATAGAGCAGAACAGGAATTAATTGCATGGACTGAACTAATAGAATATTTAAATAATTTTATTACTTTGTTTGTTTAAAACATTACTGATTCTTTTTGTTTTTCAAAGTCAAGAAAATCTTGTTTTCATTTGAACTATTTACAGCTTTTAACAACTGAGTAAAATATATTCTTGTGAGTGAAATTTGAGACATATTTCTTTCTTTCTGATTTCTCCAAAATTTGGAAACTATTTGTAAGTATTTTTAATTTATGGTAATAGTTATTTGCATAAGTTCAATAATAATCTATTTTTTTCTATAAGAGGACACTCTGGAGACCCTGGTTATTTTAGCAAGTCTTTGATTGCAATGATATTTTAAGATATGAACAGATGGCTTTGAGGAATTGGGATTGATGTACAGAGCCCATAAAAGCCCTTTGGAAAAACTGGTCTTGTATCCTGCCCTTCACAGGGTTCTTGAACTGTGGTAAGTAAAGATTGTCACTTTCTGACAGGCCCAAGAACCCACATTATCTTAGGACCTCAAGAAGGAGAAATTCACCCAATTCATACAACTATCTGCAGGCATAGATGAATCCTTGGCTGTGCTTGAAGATTTTAAAAGGCCTAATCTGAGAGCCCTTATTTTTAAATAAAGGTTCCAGCAAAGCCAATTTGAAAAAGAGACTGTATAGCAAATAATTATTCTTTATGCATTTTATGCAAATAATCAGACCAAGTATAATCAAACTAAAGCTTACTGTGCAAATAAAACTTAGTGTCCTGCTATGATGTTGTCTTTAGTAAAATTGGGAGATTGGAAAGAGAAAAATTATGTTTCAAAAGAAACTATAGTACACCTGTTGTCAGATTCTAGCCTTGCCCATTCTTTTTCAGTTTTTATTATTTGCTGCAATTTTGACTGAATTCTGACTTTTTCTCCTGGCTATATGTCTCCAAACCAATATTTTCCATTTTTTTTTCAGAAAATATTTCTGACTTGAAATCACTAGAAATTAAAACTATGCTTTTCTTAAGGCCCTTCAAACTGACTCTAGGCAATTTAAACCTCAGGAGAAAATAACAGCAACTGTTATTTTAACAACCTTTGTATCTACCTTCATGTATGGACTTCTCAGAAAGTTCACTTGAACGCCTAGTTTGAACTACAATCCAGAAGAATCTGTCAGATTGCCACTGTAACCTGAAGGTGCCTCAGAAACGCTAGAAAACTAGTATGTATACTGAGTGCTCCTGACATTAACCTTTTTTTCTTGTGTTTCTATAGAAATTCCTCTTATCAGGGATCTGATTGTCTACATCACACATAGAAGCCTAACCCATCTACAGTGCCGCCTTCTGGAATGGGACACAACTGTTTAACTGAATTGATCTATTCTCAGGACTAATATACTGATTAAAGAAGGCATGGGACAATATATTTAAATCTGCTCTTTTCTATTTATCCCGATTTGTTTTCGCTACTTTGTCTATCTCCATCTAACAACCTCTAAACCCGAATCTCTCCAAAGCCATCAGCCTGGCTTTTAATGCCTGAAATCTGTTTTAAGTTTCAAAGTGAGAACTGAAGGAAATTAAAATATTTCACTCCCAAATATATTTCTTTGATGTGTTTTGAAATGGCTGCAGCTTGGCCAGCAAACAGAAGTGGTGTTGCAAAGCTGTCTTCTGTGGGAAAAATTTACATCTGTAGAGAATCTCTGTTAATGTAGCCATGGCCCCTCCCCTTTCCATCTCACCACCTCATCCAGGACAGAGTAAGAGTCTGAGGTGCCTTTAAAAATCGGAAATGAAACATTTACCATCACATGGAGGGAGCTTCATTTACATAACAAGACCACCTTCGCCAGCTAAGCTTCTTCCTCTCTCAGCCAGTCTTTCCACTAAACCTGATTTACCTAGTTCTGGCCATGCTCTGCATCTGTATTCTTTCCGGTGGCCTCAGGATGGTATATACATATGTTTCTATAACTCCTTGGGAATTGGCTCTTCATTCTTAGAGCTCCCTTGTATACATGCTAAATAAATTTGTATGCCTTTTTTTCAATTTAAAAAAACAACAACATCACTGGCCAGTTTCTATAACAGAGCACAGTCTCAGTTCAGGTTCTTCTTATTTCCTTCTTTTTATTCTGAGTATGCAATTTTTCTCAATGTCTTCTACCTAATCCTTTTTCACCAGAATCGAAAGGCTATCTCTATAGTGAAAAAAACAAACCCACTAAATTGAAGAAGAGCTGAACTAGTTGTTTTAAGGCTGATTAAAATAGAACGGCTAGTCTAATAGGTTTTAAAAAGCAATTGCCTTTCATGATAAAAACTCTGAGTATACTAGCAATAGTGAACTTTCTCAACTTGATTTAAAAAAAAAAAAAACTACCAAAAAATATACAGGCAATATACTTAATGGTGAGAAACCAGGCACTTTTCTGCTAAGACCAAGAACAAGGCAAGGTAGGCTGAACTCACCACTCCTATTCAGCATCATATTGGAAGTAGTAGCTTAATACAATAAGGTAAGAAAAGGAAATAAATGGTGTACAAATAGGGACGGAAGTAATAAAATTTTCTTTGTTCACAGGTGAATTGTCTATGTGTGTCCATAGACATAGTGATTGTCCATTAGAAAATCGCAAAGAACAAATAAAAAAGCCTCCGAAACTAACAAGCTATTAGAGTAAGGTTACAGACTGCAATGTTAATACAAAAAGGTCAATTGCTTTCCTATAGAACAGGAACAAACCATTGGAATCTGAACTTGAAAGCACAGTGCTACTTATATTAGCACAAAAAAAGAAATAGGTGTAAATCTAACAATATATGTATAAGATATTTAAGGAAAATTATAAGACTAATGAAAGAAATCAAGATGAACTAAATAGATGAAAAGATATTTCATGTTCACTTTAGACAAAAATAAGTAGATAAAGACTGTATTGTCAAGTTGTTGGTTATTGCCCACTTATCTATAGATTCAATGAAATTATCTACAGATTCCAATCAAAATCCTAACAAGTTATTTTGTGGATAATGACAAACTAATTTTAAAGTTTATATGGAGAGGCTAAAGAGCCAGATAGCAACAATATTGAAGGAGAAAAGCAAAGTTGGAGTGACTGTACTCAACTTTAGGACTTAGTATAAATCTATTGTCATCAAGACAGTGCGGTATAGGTAAAAGAACAGACAGATAGATCGACAGAATAGTATAGACAGCTCTGAAATGGATCCACATAAATGTATGTCACTGTCTTTTGACAAAAGGGCAAATGCAATACAGCAGAACAAAGGTAGCCATTTCAACAAGTGGTGCTGGAATAGCTGGATATTCACATGCAGAAAGTGAATCTAGACACTGACCTTAAACCCCTCGCAAAAAATAAGTGAAATTAACTCAAAGTGAACCACAAACCTAAATGTAAACTGCAAAACTATAAAAGCCTTAAAAGATAACATAAAAAAGAATCTAGATGACCTTGGGTTTAGTGATGACTTTTTAGATCCAATACTAAAGGGAAAATTTATGAAACAACAGATTGATTAGCTGAAAAATTTCTGCTTTGTGAAAGAGCTGTTAAGAAATGAAAAAGAAAGTCACAGACTGGGAGGGAATATTTGCAAAAACATATCTGATAATGAATTATTATCTAAAATATTTTTTAAAAAAACAAGAAAACAAACCCAATTTAAAAATGGGCCAAATACCATAACAGACATCTCACCAAAGAAGATATACAGATGGAAAACAGGCATGTGAAAGATGCTCCACATCATATGTGATCAGGAAAATACGTACTAAAATAACAATGAGATACTGCAATGCATCTATCAGAACAATCAAAATCCAGAACACTGACAACAGCAAATGTTGATGACGATGTGGAGCAACAGGAACTTTCATTCATTGCTGGTGGGAATAAAAAATAATATAGCCACTTTCAAGGACAGTTTGGCAGTTTCTTATAAAACTAGACATACTCTTGTAATATGATCCAGCCATTACACTCTTTGGTATTCACCTAAAGGTAACTCATTTCCACACGAAAACCTGCACATAGATGCTTCATTGATAATTGCTAAAATTTGAAGCGACCAAGATATCCTCAAGTAGTTGAATAGATATGCTGTGGTGCATCCAGATGATAGAATATTATTCAGCACCAACAAGAAATGAGCTATCAAGTCAGGAAAAGATATGGATGAAATTTATATGCATATTACCAAGTAAAAGCAGCCAATGTGAAAAGGCTACATATTGTATAATTTCAACTATTAGATATTATGGAAAAGTCAAACTATGGAGACAGTAAAAAAGTCAGTGGTTTCCAGGGATTAGAAGAATGAGAGGGAGTAAAGGATGAATAGGTAGAGCACAGGGGATTTCTAGGGCAATGAAACTATTCTGTATAATAGTGTATTACGCTGGATACATGTATTACACCTTTGATAAAACTCACAGAACATAAAGTGAGCCCTAATGTAAATTATGGGACTTTAGTTAATAACGATATAATATTATAATAATATAAAATTATAACAAATACATCTTTAGGACTATAACAAAAACATTCTTTAGGACTAATTCACACATGCACACAGACGCACTCAATGCCACTTTGAACTCACAAAATGAACTCACAAAAGCAATTAGAAATAATAATAATACAGTGCTTTCACCTGAGCATAATTCATATAATCATTGGAAGAGAACTATTAACACAAAATTTTCTTTGCACAGAAAAAGACCTAGGAAGGAACAGATCAAGATGTAAGATACAGGAGAAACTGTCTGACGAGGGGTGTGAGGAGGAGACTAAGGGAGTATATGGGAAAGTATTCTCTGTACTTTCCACTCAATTTTTCTGTAAACCTAAGATATCTCTAAAAAACAAATCCTTTTTATTTTCTGAAATTGTCTTGCTGAAGTTTCAGTTCTTAGATGCCCTCCTTATGCTATTCTTCTCACCAGAAATGAAGGAATCCAAATTAATGAAGTTGCTTTCCTCTTCACTCCAAGTTAGCTTTAAATTCACTCATCCTCACAAAGGTTTACTTGATTTAAAAAAAAGGTATGGTATAGATTGTTGATGTATCTAATAACAATGCCCTGCTATTATTTATAATAATAATAACACATCTATCTTAAACTAGCTAAAAATTAGCTGCAGGTATATATAGCTTGTCTTATTTCTTTATTATTTTAAAACTACTTCTTAAAGGTGTCAAGTATGTCTTCTGCAAAGTGTGAGTACATTTCCTGCAGAATGATCTATGTCTATGAAGACTTAACCCTTCTAGACAATCACTCTGAAAAGCCAGAGAGCACTCTGTACAAAGCCAGAGGACCTGGGTTTGTGGCTCAGTCCTAGCTATGTGACCTAAAGTAAGATATATCTTAACTTTCATTGCTTAATTGCCCAGTTGAGATAATAATACTTGTCATTCATCACAGAGTCATTGTGAGAAGCATGTCAGACAATTACAAAAGAGTTTTGTAACTTGTAAAGCACACTATATATATATGGAGTTTTCTGTGTTGCCTTCTCAGGGTGTTAAGAGAGCTTAAAACTCATAAATTGTAAATGAATACAAACAGAAGATAAAATCTTCCCATTAGTTTCACAGAAATGACCAAAACTAAATAAAAGTCAACGAAGTAAGACTGAATTGTGTTCCAGGAAATAGATTTATATGAATACAAAAGAAACTCCAGGAAAAGACTGTGTCTTTGGTGGTTTTCAAAACACTAGACTGTGGGGACTTTCCTGGCATTTCTTTAGGACTAACTCACACATGCACACAGATACACTCAATGCTGCTTTGAACTCACAAAATGAACTCACAAAATGTAGCAATTAGAAATAATAATAATACAGTGCTTTCACCTGAGCATAATTCATACAATCATTGGAAGAGAACTATTAACACTAAACTTTCTTTTTACAGAAAAGACCTGGGAAGGAACATATCAAACTCTCACCAATGATTATCTTTGGAGAATGGGACTGAGGAAAGGATATTTTTGCTTTCACTTCAATTCTGTGGTATTGTTAGAATTAAAAGAAATAATTACATGTTACTTTTATTATTAAAACTAAACAAGAATTGATACAATACATATATATATATTTCATATCAAGTCTTTGCTTGATTTATGCATGGATTTTTTAAAAAGATGAATGCTAGCTTTGAAAATGTGTCATTCAGGTGAAAAAAGAGTCAGAGTCCAGTCAGACAATTATGATGACTAAAATTGAGTGCTCCTAGGGAATTCACAGCATTGTAATCAACAGATAAATAGATTGCTGAATTCAAAATGACAAGAAGTGAATAAGGAAGATGCTTACAAACTCTACTTACCATTTATGTTTGAATATGCAGTAACAGAATCTGCCATGTAATGAGCACCTATGAGCAGAGTGCTCTATAGGCTTTGTTTTTATCTTGACAATAGCCTGCAAGGCACCTATCAGGAAGCCTAGTGTTATGTCATTTGTGAAAAGTCATAGAACCAGGAAGTCAAGGAAAAGGAACTTCTCAAATCTAGGTGTTTCTCATTCTATGGTTGATGATTTTCCAAATCACGACTGCCTTTTAAAAAGCCCGTTCCTTCCTTATTTAACCAGATCCTGTGGGCCACAGCTGTGTTTAATTTTATTTTCCCTGGAAGTTATATTTATAATATTTTATGTGATAAAACTATTCAGGGCTAACCATCATTTGTAGAACCTCAAGATAGCTGCAGTGGTTAAACAAATAAAGCAATAGAAAATAACCATGTGATTGGTTATAAAATCATTAAATCAGTTTTCTTGAGACAACTTAGGTCTTACTAGCCCTGGCAGTTCTACTTGCTGTTGGTAAAAGCAATATATGCCATGACCTGTGGATATCCCTGCATGACCCTGTTAGGTATGCCAAGAATGCAAGGCCCTGACCATTCTTTGCTTGTGTCATTTTTTAGGGTTATTGCATAGGCAGCAAGCAACCTTGAGGGATAAGGTAATATCTTCACCCAACCAGAGTGGGCTTACTTCCCCAGCTACAGGAGCAGTGAATTCCTCAAGTTCAGTGTTCCTTTCCTGTAATGTGACCCACTGGTGTCCAGACATCCCCATGATGGTCCCACTATGACACCTCCATAGGACTTGGGGTGCATGGAGAACCAGTGCCAATGAACACGAAGCTCTGATTACTTTGCTATGAATAATAGTCTTTTGTCTCTGGTCTAGAAGGCACATGTTTTTTTCTAGCTTCCATGAAACAGTAACAAGCTATCTTGTTAGCTTGCAAGGAGGAGAAAATCCTAGACCCTGCACAGTCCTTGATGCCTGCTTGTGTTGTAAAACTTGTTCCAGAATATTTCCATTTTTAAGTCTATATCTGATTTCCTATCTAGATTCTGCATCTTTCAAAAGCAGGAATTGGTCTGCTTTAAGACCAATCTTGAAATAGCTGTCACCTCATAGGGACCTCACAAGTGCTAGCTGAATGATCAAATGAGAGGGTGAATAAACTACAATAATCACCTCCTAACTGAGAGAAAAATAGAAAAAGCATAAAATTCAATCTCTGTGTTGGTAAAGACCTCTGTCTCTAAATCTTTTTGGAGCTTTTTATTAGTTATTTTTATCCCTAGTTAGCAATAAACATATGAAACTAGAGTCTTTAGATTAGTGGGAAGGGACAGCAGGGTATGAAATACCCCTGGAGATGGCAATTTTGCTTCTTGAAGGCTGGATGGGATATTTCCTCTAGTTGACCAGTATCATTGGTAGCAAGGCTGCCTTAAGGAAAATTGCATCATGAGGATTGGCCCTTTGTGGATGTGAGGTTTGCATCACCTGCTCACTGCATGGTAAGACAGATCCTGTACTGTAAAGGGAGCTTGCCTTTCACTTATATCCTGTAAGATCATTTAGTCACCCTTTTGCCCTTATTCTGTGATAACACCAGATATATCATCAGCATTAGAAAGTGTTTAGACAAGATTATAAGGAAAAGAAAATGAAATAATAAATGTAAATATTGGTAAAGGGGGCATGCACATATCTCTCTTGCTGATGATGAAATTATATTTCTAAAAAAAGAGACTCATAAAAATTCTAGAACGAATATACAAGATGACATGATTTTCTCTACGTTGGCAATAACCATCTAGAGCTAGAAATGGAAAATAAGAAATAGAAAATAGATTCAAAATAAGAAAAATAATTTTAAAAACATGGGAACGAATTTAACAAAGAAGATGCAGGACTTATATGAATTAAATTAAATTAAGCCATACTGAAAACTTTAAAACCTGAGAAGACACAAATTAAAAACCTATATTCTAGAATGTGAGACTTGTTATTATAAAAATATTGTCTCAAAATGAATATGTGTATTTAACACAATTAAAGTTAGAATCCTAACTTTTGGAGGGTTTGGGGTTGAAGAAAAGAGTCAGTGAAGAGATCTTAAAGTTCATATGTAAGAGGAAATGTCTGACAACAACTATGACAATCACAAAGGCTAATTTTTCACTGCTTGAAATCTATCAGGGAATTTTCTGACCACTCTGTTGAGTTTCATTTTATTAAATCTCACAACTGTCTGTGATAAATGCTGTCATCCTGAGTATACAGCTAGGTAAACTGAGATAAAGCACTGTTAAGTGACTTTAAGCCTGTATTCACTTTGACTCCAGAGTGTTGACTTGCTTTTAACCAATTACCCAACAAGTTCAAGTTCATTGTCTCTAAGCTGGAAGAAGGAGGACTTGTCTTGTATGATACTGAAATACACTATAAAGCTGTTGTAACCACTAGTAATGACATATAACTAGATTAGCAGAGCATAATAGAGTTGTGGGAAAAAATATTAAATAAGAAAATTAACATATGAAAAGGTGGTATTTCAGTTGAGTGAGAAAGTGCTTATATTTTTTAAAAATCTTGCTTATATAATTGTCAATCCGAAAGAAAAAGTTGGATCTTCATATAAAGAATTTCATGTTGATTTAAAAACATTTTAACTTTAAGAAAATCTTAGACTAGAATTTAGGGAAACAAAACAGCTAAGGCTCGAGGAGACCTTTTAAACCAGGATACAATCCCTCGAAACTATACAAAAAAGATGGACTTTTCACTAATTTAAATATTTTTGTATGGAAAAATATGTCATAAAGCCTAAAGACATATGATAGACTTGGAGAACATTAGTAATTCATAAGAAAGAATTATTAATATATAAAAGATTTTTAAAGTTATTTTTAATGTAGATAAAGAGCGCTTTGAAATTGATTTAAAATGCCTGATAGAAGGAAGTGAATGGGAAATTCACAAAATAATACATCCAAATGACCAATAAATGTGGGAAAGGATGCCCCACCTTCCAAGTAGTTAGAAAGAAAAAAAAACAAATTTAAAATAAAAAGAGAGTTAGTATCTCCCAAAAAGTCAGGTTGACAAAAATAAAAAAGAAAGATAGTATCTATTGTTAATGAAGATATGGGGATGAGGGTCCTCATACACTTTGCTGATGGAAATGTGAATTTTACAACCTATTAGGAAAGCAATCTCACAATATCAGAATTTAAAATGCTTGTATGTTTGACTCATAAGTCCATGTCTAGGAATCTATCCAATAAAAATGAAAGCGCTGGCCCATAATAATATATGTACAAGATTGTTTGTTCCAATACTGTTTATAGTGGAGAACCAGAAGTAAAGTAATTGCTCACTTAACAGGAATGGCTCAATAGCACATTCACACCACGAACCATTTCCTACCATTAAAATGAAGGGATTTTTGTTATGTAAAATTTGGAAAGCAGAGACATAAATAATAAAATTTCATTTTTGTAAATGACAAAATACTTCATCATTTACAAAATTTTATAAACACACACATATAGACATTATATATTTTTAAATATACACAAATTATATCCTTTCTATTTTTTCCATTTTTATTTGATTAGGTAAACATAGACACACATATGGAAAGGTGGACACTTGACTATTAACATTGATGTCTTTGAAGGTAGTGCTGTGGATGGAGGTGAGGAAAAAAGAAGTGGGATTAAAAAGGAGTTTGTAATTAATCTACGGAAAATTACATGAGTGTGTATGCAGTAAAAGTATGAAAAGATGGTGAACAAAATGTTAATAGTGGTTATCTTATTTTGGTGGAATTTCAGGGGATTTTTTTCTTTCTTCTTAGACTTTTCATTATCATTTGACTTTTTACAAAGATTTGCATTATTTAAGCAATCAGAAAGAAATTATAAAGCTATTTTCAACATAACAAAAATTCCATTGGTAAAAATTTTTAAGTTAATTTACATAACGTGCAAAAATTAGAAAATTAGAACTCCTAAAGCAAGAAGTGGAAAAATTATTCCAATCTGAAGAAATAAAACCATTATCTGAAGATTGTTGACATTTACGAAACAGCCCTCAAAGTGTCCCTGTATATTTTCCATGGAACAAAAATCTGAAGCCTATTTGAACTATGTGGTGGAAGTATTAATACCGTCCAACTACTGAGAGAAATGGAAACTGAAGGGATTGACAATAGCTCATAAATAATAGATTAGTGCCTAAATGACCTATAAGACAACTGTGGGCATGAGGATGGCCCAGAACCACTTCCAAAACTGTGAATCCTGGACTTGACTTGCAGGTACACAGAGTCATACTGCAAAGTAGTCTCTGGGCTGGTCTGAAATGCAAATCACTATCAAGTTTATATTTAAAATGACCTTTTCTTTCAGGGCCACTCTGGAGAAGATGCTAACACTGATAGGTTAGATTAGTTCCTCAAGCATCAGAGCTTTTTCTGCTGACTAATTTTGGCTTCCATGACTATTTCTACCTCCAGCTTCCATCAAAATGTGTTTGTCTCATCCTCTTGGTACCTTGCTCATTTGGAGGTAGTCAGATATATTTACCTCTTTCTCCTATCATCTTGGATAAAAATCATATTTATATATTTGATTATATAAATATATACTTTTATATTGACATATAAATTTTTTTTTTTTTTTTTGAGACGGAGTTTCGCTCTTGTTACCCAGGCTGGAGTGCAATGGCGCGATCTCGGCTCACCGCAACCTCCGCCGCCTGGGTTCAGGCAATTCTCTTGCCTCAGCCTCCCGAGTAGCTGGGATTACAGGTGCGTGCCACCACGCCCGGCCTGACATATAAATTTTTATATTAACATTATATAAAATATATGTCAATTTATATATTTCCTCTGGGTTTGATAACGGACTTGATCCCCAGAATCAGCAGCATTTCAACAAGACTTTGTGCTGACATGGTTTACCCAGAAAAATGTACTAGAAAGTCCTCAGGACTGGAGGTCAGAAGTCAAGGGTTTTGGACCATGTACTGTCATTAACTATGACATTTTTTAAAGCCACTTTTACCTCTTTTAGCTTTGATTTCCACTCCTGTCAAATTTCTACCCTGCCTTTCTCTCCTAAGGGGTGAGAAACAAGTGGGACGTTCATAAGATCATAATCATTAAATAAAGGTCAATTCTACTTTTCTCTGATTGCGGAAGTAAAAATGTTCTTTGTAGAAAAATGTTTAAATGCAAAATCACTAAGGACTGATAAAAATAACTAAGAAAAATCATCACCCATAATCACAAGATCTGGAGATAACTGATGTTAACATTTTCATATGGACTCATTTGGTTTATTATCTGTGTGCATTTTTATAAACTCTTATGTACACTTTAAAAATAAGATTCAGAGCATATTTGGTGTATCATTATGTATATGCTTTTTTATATAATTGGTAATTAATACTTCAATGTCATTAAAAACTGTTTAATAATACTATTTTATTTTGTTTAAAAGGTATAAAGAATGGTCACTCCATAAGCCAACATATTTCAGCCCTAGTCTAATTTAATAAATTCTCCACTGTTGATATTTAGATTTCTTATAATTTTTTGCCATCAAAATGCAGTGACATATTCTTGGTTAAATCAATCTTATTAAATTATAGCATTTACATCTCATTCATTTATGGTTTTGCATACTTGATGTCAGAAAACTGAGAAATGTGTTAAAGTGTTCTACTGCTAGTCATTTCTATTTGTGTTTATAATTTTTACTTTATATGTTGATTTAATATTACTTGGTATATACTGACCCATGAATGTTCACTTGAAATTGTTACTTTATAGTATTACAATATTTGTTCTGGTTACTGATTTTGGGATGGAATTTGACATTATCTAACAAGCTCATCGTTATCATGAGCATTAACTGAGATATTACATGTCCTTTGTACTAAGTTAATGTCAGCTATTGTACTCGTTCTATTTTATTATTATGTAATTATTATGTAACATATAGTGACCATATTTTCTTTTTGTCTTCATTAGTTTGATATAGCTTTGCTCAGCCTCTTTTGTTTGAACTCTTCTAATACCTCATTTTAGGTGGTTACTTATAAGCAGAATGTGGTTGATTTCTGTGTTTTAATTTTCACCCATTTATGCCTGAGGTTGAAATTTTTTGAATTTTTGCAATCAGACCTTGGGGATGACCTTAAGCAGTAGGATGTAAATAACTCCTACATGCTTAGCGTTCCAATAAAGAAACACTAGGCATAAATGGGCAAAGTGAGAATTTTCTTATTTTTAACAAGAGGGCTTAATCCACTCACATGCACTGCTATATTTGGTTTATTTGGTTTTACTTTGTCAATTTTTAAATTATTATTTTCTTTGCTTGTCCTTTGCTATATAGACTATTCCTCTTTTGCTCTTCTCTACTATTTTGAAGGTATTTATACAGTTTTTCATGCTTATATCAATTACCACCGAATTTATCAAAAGCATTTTTGCATCCAGTGGTTCACAAACATTTTTATCACAACCACCAGGTAGATAACCTCATATTCACTTCAAACTCCCCTACTGTGGGCTACTGTGCTAATAGAATGAGCTCTGCTTTATGCACAATTCCCAATTGCACTATCTCCAATTTCACCATGTTTCACTTGCAACAATCACAATCCACCATGAATGCGTGAAACTGCCTTGAAATCTAATTTTTGTCATCTGGAGTAAAAGTTAAGCTTTTGGAATTTCCATGTCAGGATAAGGAATTTAGCATACTTTAATTGAATCTCTCAAGTCTACAGTGACATGCTTTCTTTGTTAACTCAGGAAAGACTTCTAAAATATACCTTCAGTTGTAATTTTTGTTCCATTTGCTTTTGTCTCCATCAATTATCTGTGTGTTGGCACTTCTGTATCTCATTTCCACATGCTATTTACTTTCATATTACTACATGATATGCTTTAACTGTGATATCCATGTATCATCTATTTTCCATGGTATCAACTATGCCCAACATGGATTTAATTCTACTCCAACATGGATTTAAAGAATATCATTCTTTAAAATTTTTCATTTTAATCCATTAGCTTCTTTTAGTTTTCTGTTCCTATTTTAAACACAGGGTTTTCCGGAAAGCCTTCATAATATGGAATAAACCATTTTCAGAAGTATGCTATTCTTTTAATTTTTAAGGTATGTTTGCCAGTCTCTTGTTATGTAGTATTTTTTCATAGGTCCCAGGCATGTGTCTTTAGGCAATGTTTCATTAAAGGAAAGTAGGGTTGACTTCCTTAGTTTTATTTGCCTGATATTGATGTAGATTTTGCTCACGTTCTGGCATTTAAATTCCCAGTCATCTTAGGCTTTAATGTTGTGTGTGTGTGTCTTTTTGTCCTCTTATGTATTGTATCTAAAAGTCTGCAGAAATTTTTATATCAATTATAAACCTGAAGTGCTTGTTACCAAAGTCAAGGGCATGAATTCCAGGCAGTGTGGCAGAAAAAGGATATATTCAGGGAGGTAAATCTCCTATCAGAATCCATAAAAGCAAAATTTAAAAGTCCAAATTCTCTTAATCATAGGGTTGGTCCTATTTTAAGCTGAAGCATAATTTAATTTTTAAAAAATGGTATTCATCATTATGTTTACAAAGAAAAACAAATTAGAGTTTAATATATGGTATCCTCTCCATTCTCATGAGAATTAAATAAAATGAATACGCCGTATTTTCCTTATTTCAACATACAACATAGTTTGCTCTTTTCTATATTTCCCTTTTTCATATTATTTAACTCTTTGACTTTTAAAAAGTCTCATTGAGCTACTAATATATCATTAATGTCTATTATTTTCTATTTTAACTTGAGGGAAATTGCTCAGACATTGGGGCATCTATAGTTTTTCCCTAGCTTATCTACATTTATCATCACCCCGGTCTTTAAAACAGATGTAGCTTCATTTGCACATTTCTGATGAGCAACCAAGGTTTCAGACTATGAGTAATAGGTTGCTAAGTCTTCTAGGTATCAAAGCCTTTGTGATAGCTTTTTGATGTAAAACACTAAAGAAATAACCATAGAATCCCCATTTTGTGAAAAAAAAAATCTATTCATCTCTAATACATTTAAAAAGACAAGAAAAAATATACTAAAGTATCAACAGTGGTTGCAAATCTGGATGTTGGAATTATGGATTTTTTTCTTCCTTCTTCATTTTCCAAATTTCTTATAATTAATTTACGTTACTTGTATAATTTTTAAAAACACTCTTTTTTAACTGAACAAAGCTTTGATAATAAAGAAGTTAAGCCAGTGAATTAGTTTTTCTCATGTTTAGTTCTCACTAACATTTGTTTTCTGGGAGAAGATGAGGAAATATTGTAGATAAAAAGTTTTAGAATCAATGTTCATTTTTTGTTCAATTGTCAAAAAATTAAATTCACAATAGGCATCTGTGAAGAACAGTTTGCCATACAGACTAACACTGTGTTTTAAAATTTGATTTAATGGACCAAAAAACTGCCATAGAAGTCTTTGAAGCTGAAGTAAAATTGTCGACTTTTGATTTTGCTAAATAAGTATATATTAAATGAAGCTCCACAACTACCACCATATATATCACCATCATTTCATAAAGCATAGAACACTTCTCCCCAGATGATTAGAAAGGATATGTATTGTCATAGAATAAAGGATAATCCTTTAAAGGGAATATTGACTTTGCAAAAATTCTCTCTATTATTCTTTTATTTTGCTACCAACTGGTAAAAACTTTATTAAGGATGGGTCCTAGCTGGTGTTTGTGACCTTCTGGACTATTACTAGACCACCTGGTGCTTGAGCAGAAAAAAGTCCCAATGACTCATCTTATCTGGCTCCAGAGAGACAGGATACCCGTTGGAATAGGAGCAGCTGTTTAAAAAGGATAGGTATAATCAGACTTGGCATTATTTTCAGGGAGAAGGCCTGTTATACCCAAGGCTTTTTAGATTTATCACAGGTTCTGTGGATAAAAATACAACATAAAAGATGTATTTAAATCCCTATATAATAAATAACAGATTGTAGGAAAATAGTTTTCAAAGTCTAACACTGTGATAGATAACTAGCTCACCCCTTGTACCACTACCCTCCTTTGTAGCCTGGCTTGTCGCCAACTTCCTGGAACTCAGGAGCGAGCTTTTGCCCTTGCTCACCAGAAGGTTACTCTCGACATGGCAGCCAGAGTGATCCTGCTGAAATCCAAGATGAATCATGCCATTCCTCTATCCAAAACCTTCTGATGGGTTATCATTTCAAAATAAAAGCCAATGCTTTTACATTGTTCTACCCACACCAAATTCATGAAGGGATGACACATACAGTACGCAACATATGCATGTTTGCATGTTCTTTTTAAAAAGGTGGTCTTCACAGCTATCTACTCCTCTCTCCTGATTTATTATGAGTACATCAGATTATTTTAAACAGCATTATTTGTCTTTTCTTAGTTTAATAAAACCCATATCCACTGTATGAAATATGTAAAACACAGCAAAAGTATACATCAAAAAATGAAAAGCCAGTCTTAATTTTACCCACTAAAGATAAGCATTGGTAACATTTTAATATATTTTCTTCCAGTTTTAAAACTTTGAAATCAGGATAAAGTTTGTATTCTGTAGTTTTCACGTAATATATTTTCACATCAGTAGTCTCCAAAAACACAATGTTAAATAAATGTATGCTACTGAATAATCTGGCTTGGTCAGATGAACCTGTGAAGTCATTTCTCTGCCATAGACACTTAGGTCATTCCTGATTTCTAAGTATAGTATTTAAATATCCTCGCCAATGGATATAAACAGAAAATAAACAACCCCAAGCTCTGGAGCGTGTTGGCATCAGCATAGGGGCCTTGTGGAGGATCTGAGATTGTGGGTGTCCCACTGGGATTTGCTGTGAAGACGACAGCGGAAAGAGCAGGGGCTAAAGAGAGACCTTGTGGTGGCTTTTCTGTTACTAAGGAGTTTTGGTCAGGTCATTATTGCCTCAACATAATCATAGTAATATTAAGAGTGGAATTAAATGCCATTAGAATTCCTTCTCTCTTCATTTTTCTGTTCTGCTATCAGTCTATCTCATGCTGAAAATAAATTAGCCATCCATCAGAATACAGATGTTACAGAAGAAACTGTAACTCTTGGAATCTCATTTGTGCTTTTGTAGCTTTTGTGGCAAATAAATCAGTAGGTACTGGGAACTTTTCCAACTTGGCAGAAGACAAATCAGAACACATGCCCAATTCTGTTTAAGTTTTATGGTGTAGTGTCTGTATTCAATTTGAATAGCTTTCTGGGGAAAAATGTGCATGAGTCAACAAATCATTTTTTAAAAAGTGAACATACACTTTTCAGGGACAGAGCAAGATTGTACAACCCTGTGAGAGCGTGCCCATGTCAGCATTAGAATTAGGGCAGTTCCTAGTGATAGGAATCTTATGGTATATGAAGAAATCCTATTTTTATAAGAGAGCATTTCTGTAATATTCTAGGTGAGAAGGATACTATAAAATAAACTGAGCAAGGATGCTGCTGTCTGGGGAGGTGAGATGTTGCATGTTTAGTGATACATTTGGATTGTCAGTGAAGTGCTATTGATAGATATATGGATGAAATTCAAGTACTCCACACATTAATGTCAGCAGTAGAAACATATGGTTGCATAATGAAGTGAAATATAAATGTTTCTCACACTAATTTCATTAGTAAGATGAAAAATGATTAAAAGTTTCAGGGACTGAGGTTTCTTGTTTTGTGAGGTCTTTAGTATGATAGTAGTCATTTCATTTCCAGGGTCAAACCTAGTGTGCTGACCTCGATATGTACTTGAAGCATGCTTACTGACTGAAACCCAGAGTCCACCCTTATTTCATCTTTATAATTTTCCTGCCTATTGACAATCTTAAAGAAATATGTTGACTGGGCATGGTGGCTCACAGCTGCAATCCCAGCACTTTGGGAGGCTGAGGCAGGCAGATCACGTGGTCAGGAGTTTGAGACCAGCCTGGCCAACATGGTGAAATCTTGTCTCTACTAAAAATATGAAAAAAAAAAAACAAATTAGCTAGGCATGGTGGTGAGCACCTGTAATCCCAGCTACTTGGGAGGCTGAGGCAGGAGAATCACTTGAAATTGGGAGGTGGAGGTTGCAGTGAGTCAAGATCTTGCCATTGCACTCCAGCTCAGCCCACGCTACAGTATGAAACTCTGTCTCAAAAAAAAAAAAAAAAGCATCCACACTCAGTTCAGCTCTAGACATGATAATATTTATAAAATAACATTCATTGAGCACTTTCTGAGTGCCAGGCACCATGCTAAGCTCTTATATGAATTGTCATTTGGTCCCCACAACAGCCCTATAGTAATGGGCATAATACTATTACTGTCTCCATTTTACACAGAGATAAAGACAGCAAGGTGCAGGGGAGGCTGGGGTTATGCAAATTGACTAAAATCATGTTGCTAATATATCTGAGGCAAGGTTTTAACCCCAGGTATCTGATCTGCAGACCCATGTACACTTAAACATTATGCTATTACCCTTAAATTCTATGTCCATCTTTTGGTTTTGATCTAGTGTTTTGTTTTTAGTATTAGCATGTGCGGCATCAGTTTACAGGCCAAGTGAAAACATTCAAGACATAATTTGTTTTTTCAACGCAGATTACTACCATACCTTCCTAATATATGGTCCTAATATATGGTCACAGGAAGAGAATCTCAAGGATAGCTCTAGTTTTTCAGCAAGTATTTATTAGGTGAAGAAGTCCAAACATTTCTATAGGATGAAGGTCCCAAAGTTTCTATAGAACATTTCTCTCATCAATGCCTATATTTTACAAAATGGAGTAATTTTCATGATTTCTGAAAACTATTATAATCCTTCAAGCAAACCAGGGATGAAATAAAGACATTATCCATTGCTGGCAGAGTGCAGTGGCTTATGCCTGTAATCCCAGCACTTTGGGAGGTCAAGGCAGGCAAATCACCTGAGGTCAGGAGTTCAAGACTAGCCAGGCCAACATGGTGAAACCCTAACTCTACTAAAAATAGAAAAAATAGCCAGATGTGGTAGCGGGTGTCTGTAATCCCAGCTACTTGGGATGATGAGACAGGAGAATCTCTTGAACCCAGGAGGTAGAGGTTGCAGTGAGCCAAGATCGCACCACTGCACTCCAGCCTGGGTGACAGAGAGAAATTCCATCTAAAAAAAAAGATATTATTATTATTTACCTTACAGAGAAGAGAAAATAAGAGAACTTGGTGAGAAAAAAGTAAACATTATAACTATAAACTTAATGATAGTAACAGTCTTGTTCATTATTAGATGAACATCCTTTTGAAAACAGACTCTTTCACTTGCACATACTGATGTGTTGAGAAACAGATTCAGAAACTGACTTTGAAGTGTTCAGGACAAATAAGTCAAATATGAAATGAAGAGGAGGTGGTGGTGGGGGAAAAAGAAAAGGGACAGGTGAAACATTGCTTATTTCACTTCAGCACTTCATGCATGCAAGTTATACAAAGCTTAAAAGCAGATGGATTTTTGTTACTTAGAAAAGGAAACCTTTTGGTCAACATCAGCAAAACGGAGATGAATAGGTTAAAAGGAGAACACAATCGCAAGCCCTGGGACGGTGATGCTGTGGTCGGGCCTGACAGATTTAAACCAGCTAAAAGGTCACAGCCAAAACAAGTGCTATTCACTAATGGAAACCCCCCCAAATTTCTAAAACACTGTGTACATGCCTTTCAAAATTTGATAAAGATTCACTAATAAAATAGTTTTTCTTTATTGAATTTTCCACGTCTACTACACTCTCTGAAAAATAAAACTGTGTGACAAACCTTTTTTTCCACTTGGCAAAAAACAGAAACCTCTTGGTTTCTACTGGAAAAATTACAAATTATTAGCTTTATTTACTTTCCTATTTATCAAAGGCACTTGCCAACTATCTGAATTGTTCACACACCTCTAAGGATTAGCAATGCACCAGTAAGTGTATCTGCTGCTGAGAAGAGAAGCATTTTAGACATTTGTTGGGTGCTTTCACTGATTTCCTATGGCTTGCACAGCACCACTAGGAGGCGAGAGGAATTATCTCCATTTTTACAAGCGAAAAAGAGAGGCTAAAAGGAAATTCTATTCATTTTGATGAAAAATCTCTCAACTTTTCAAAGAAACTTATAAAATATGATGACTGTTTTTAAAAGAGAAGGAGGGAAGCCAGAGTGGTGGGTTCCATTTGTGTAGCTAAGAAGAGAATGGCTCCTTCAGGCATTCATTCAGCCAATATCTATTGAACACCTACTATGTGCAAGGCTCTGTGTTTGGTTTGTCTATTCCCACTCTTATCTCATGTTGTCTCCCTTCAAGTAATTCAGAAACATAGAGGCTATGAATTCACCAGTTCACACATGGGAAAATTGAGGATTTGTGAAATGAGTTGGCTTCTTTGGGGTCATATGCCTTGTTACAGGCTGACCTGGAACTCAAACCAGGTGTCAGTGCCCCTCCAGAAAGCTTTCAATAGTGGAGGGAGAAGTTTAAACATGTTAATGATCCTTCTTTAATGTTTTAGCTTGCATTCGATTTCTCTTATTCCAGCGGTACTTAGAATGTTTTCATTCTATCATTTCTCATGTCTATCCCTCAAAAACAATCCCACTGTTGTTTTCTGTGACCGTTCTTTAACTCAACATGGTCAATTTTCTAAGCACTTCAAGTCTCCAAGGGTCCCTTGATGGGGCTCCCTGGCAACTTCTTTGGGCAGCTCACAGTTGCAGGGTACTTGGTTTACTTGTTACCTCCTTTGAGGGAATTTCAACACTCTAGCTAGTCTAAACAGTCTCTTACCTAATAGCTTTAAGGGACTGTTTAGACTAGCTCGAGAGTCCCTTTCATTGAGAAAGGCCATAATATGCAAACTCCTGGTTTCCTATATGAATTGTCACCTCCCACCTAGGATCCAACCACTGCACCCTCCACGGGGCCCTGCAGCAGACATTGGCCACACAGCAGCCTCAACCACTTGAGGAAACACTACTTGATGTCCCTACGGAAATATGACCACAAAACCATACCTCAGTCTGCACAAACATAGATTTGCATTGATGCCAGTCTAGGAATAAAGGGTCCTCTGCAGGCTTTTATTCAACAATATGCAGGTTTTAGCGATGTGGCTGCCTCATAGCATATGAAAACTGCTAAAAATGAGTTAAAGAAGCTGCTGAGTTCCCAGGGAGGCTAAAGTCTTCAGAATAAGGGACATGGGAGGAGCTAGGACTGGGGATGGGTAATAACACCTGTGCTCACACATACCATCTCATTCAAAGCCTACTGTAGCCCTTCAAGATAGCTACTATTATTCCCATTTTACAGGCAGGGAAACGGGGGCTGAGGGAAGCCCAACTCCAGCCTACCTGACATCCGCAGGTATCTCTAATACAGCATTTGGAGCTGGGTGTCATATTAATTTCAATCTGAAAGTTTGAAAAAGACTTTCTTATCTTTCTTTAAAGTGTTTTTTTGTTTGTTTTTTTGTTTCATGATATACATGTATCCAAGGTGGGGAATTTATTGGTCACTTACAAATATATTGCCAAAGAGAAAATGCATGAATTTCAGTTGATACAACTGAAGTACTGTATCACTGAGTTTCTAAAATTTATAGCACTACATTGAATTATATTTTATTTTTAAATTTTTGTTTGTTTGTTTGTTGAGACCGAGTCTCCCTTTGTTGCCCAGGCTAGAGTGCAGTGGTATAATCTCGGCTCACTGCAACAGCTGCCTCCTAGGTTCAAGCGATTCTCCTGCCTCAGCCTCCTAAGTTGCTGGGATTCAGGTAGGTGCCACCACGCCCAGCTATTTTTTTTTTTTTTTTTTGTATTTTTAGTAGAGACAAGGTTTTGCCATGTTGCCCAGGCTGGTCTCAAACTCCTGAGCTCAGGCAATTCACTTGCCTTGGCCTCCCAAAGTGCTAGGATTACAGGCGTGAACCACTACACCTGGTGAATTATATTTTAAATATACAATTTCAAATGTAGAGTGTTACATATAGAAAGCAAAAATATAGATTTTATATGCACGCATGCAAGAGTCAAGTTTCAGAATTAATTTATGGTTTTGAAAGACAGGAGTGATGTTATATCTGGGGGACAAAGCCTTATCCTTTTCTTCCCTTCTATTTAACTTCTTATCCCATCCTTTATCAATTTAGAGATATAGTTAATATCTTAGGAAGACATGCATAACAAGTTTTAAAATAAATATTAATTAAGAAACAACACTACTAGTTTAAAAATGTAATTTACTTTTTCAGTTGTTGAATATTTTGGAGTATAATATTTTTTCAAATGATCGTAAATAAACAAGCTGTAATATATCCATACAATGGAACACTGCTCAGTAATAAAAAGAAATGAACACTTGATTCATGCAAAAATGTAGATGAATCTTGAAATAATTATGCAGAGTGAAAGAAGTCAGTTAAAAAGAAGTGTGTGGGGCTAAGTGTGATGGCTCATGGCTCTAATCCCAATACTTTGGGAGGCCGAGGAATGAAGATCATTTGAAGCCAGGAGTTAGAAACCAGCCTGGGCAAATAGTGAGACCCTATTTCTACAAAAAATAAAAATAAGTAAAAAATTAGCCAGGAATGGTGTTGCTCACCTGTAGTGCCAACTCTCAGGAGGCTAAGTGGGAGGAGCACTTGAACCCAGGAGTTTGAGGCTGCAGTGAGCTATGATTGCATGACTGCATTCAAGCCTGAGCAACAGAGCAAGGCCCTATCTGTTAGAAAAAAAGAGAGGAGTGCAACTTTATGGCTCTAATTAGATTGAACTCTAGAAAATGCACCCTCATCTACAGTGAACAATAACAGATCAATGGCTACCTGGGGCTGGCAGACAGAGCACAGAGAGGTAGGAGGGAGGGATTAGGAAGGGACATGAGGAAACTTTCAGGGGTGCTGGCTATTTTTATTATCTTGATTGTGGTAATGGCTTTATGGGTATATACTTAAGTCAAAACTTGTCAGACTGTACACTTTAAATATGTATTTGTTGTATGTCATTATACCTCTATAAGGTTGTTAGAAATTATCATAAACTACATGTTTTTGGAAAAATATAAAGACAAAGTTTGGAGAAATTACCTACATGTGTGTAACATTTGGGGCATATACTCTGGATTAAAAAAAAAAACAGATCACATTTGCATTCTCTCATTTCCTAGCTATGTGACCTTGGGCAACTGTGTGGCCTTTCCAAGCCTCAGTTCCCTCATCTGTAAAATGGGGGAAATAACATTATGTACCTGCCAGGATTGTTGTGAGGATATAATGAGATAATGAAAGTAGCACTGTGTACCAGTGTATATAGTAGTAAATTGTCATCATTGTTCTAAACTGCATATATGTACGTGGATGAATACATATGGGTATATGCATGCATATCGATTTTTTACTAAAACAGGTTCTGTGGCACAATCTATATATAGTATAGGATAGTGATGAGACCCAAAGAAGCAATGAATCAATCTAAGAAAAAGGAACCTTTTGTTATTACTGTTATTACTTTCCCAAGTATGATCTCATTTTCAACAACTTTGTGAGGTGTTGTTATTACTCCATTTCTGCAGCGAGGAACACTGAAGCCTAGGGAGAGGAAGGTCTCTCAGTTACAAGTGGTAGATGTGGAAGCAGAACACAGACGCTCTGTCTTCAAGTCGAGCTCTTTGGACAAATCATAGAAGGAAAATTCAGGATAATTTCTTGAAAGCAATAATTATTCTGTGACTCATAATTAAACATACAATATCTAGTCCTATAGTAGAGCAAATATATTAAGAATCTTTCAGCCCTGCACCCCACTTCTGTTTCACTCCACTCCCTGGCAGGAAGGGCATTCCCATAGCTCTTTGCCGTTCTTGCTCATCTGGTAATACTCACATGAGTAGGGCAAGTGAACCCATCAGTTGTGCTGGTCTAAGCTCCCCATGTCTCATTGCTTTCCTGCCTCTGGTCTTTGCATACATGGTGTTGCCCACCTGTAACACCTGCTCACACTTTTGCTAATGAAGGTCCTGTGCATACAATTACAGCCAGTGCTGGCAGACATTACTGGTGCCACTCATTCACTTATTCCTGCTTTTGTTCCACAAATCTGTACTGAACAGCAATGATTGCCAGGCACTGATCTGAGTGCTGTGAGTAATAGTACCAAACAGGCATTATCTCTCCAATTTTTCCTTCTTTGCATCTGAACTTGTCTCTTAGTACCTATATTATAGTTGTTTCTTTGCTCTTGAGAGCTACAACAGGGTTATACAGTTCAGAGCTTGGGACACAAGAGAAAGCACTGTTTCAAATGTATTGGATTGAAAAGAAGGAAAAGTACTGCATTTGACAGAATAAAACAGCATTGGATATAAATAATGCTTGGAAACATATATAAGGCAGTCAAACTTGAAGAAGTTTGAATTAGTTTAAGAGATTCAAGGAAACTTTTGACTTCATAGGGAGATGTAAGAAGGCAATTAGGTACCACTAGGGCCAAATTTGTTTCTTGTTGTCATGTGGAGGAAAGATTAAATCGGTTAAATATAAAATTTAGAGAGTGTTCCAACTTGGAGTTTCAGCAAAAAGTGCAGGGAAATAGGATAGAGAAAAAATAATTATGGAAACCAGTATAAAGAAAATCTATGAAATTTTCTTATTTTTTGAAAGTATGCTTTTTGTACAGGAAGCACTCCTAAGAACATTATAGAAATGTTACAGATTCCTTAAGTAGAGAAAGTGATTTATATAAGGAACAGGTTTTCATACATATCATTTTTGATATGTCTTTCCTTTCTGCTCAATCACCACACACAGGAGGCTCCCCTAGAGTTTATGGCTGATCACATCTGATGTTAAAAATATGTTGTTTCTGAAGAAAACTGTGGTTTGATCTAAGATGCAATATACAGGAAGCTGCTGTTATAGTTTAGCCGTAACTGTTTTACAACTTAGGTAGCTTTTTAGACTTAGTGTATCTAATTGAATTGTGGTAGACATAGGAATAATTATCAGTGAATGCAGTGAAAAGCTTAACTTTTAAGTGTTGTAGTATTCAACGCTAAACTGCTAACATAATTTTAAAGTTGGCCAAGGCATAACATTTATAGCCTGAAGTCTTACCAAAATCATGGTGATGAGACCATACATCAATAGAATGTCCCTAAAAATAAATTGTGCTGCTTATCTGTTGCATACATAGTATTATTAAGGTTCCTCCAGTATCTAAAATGTTACTTGCCTTATGCATATGATATAATAAATGGATACTGTGGCACATTTTGTGTGCCGCATAGAATAGTAGTGAAAGCAAAAGAAGAAATGATATATTAAAAAGAAGCATTTCAGTATCATTTCTCTCCTACTGCTCTATTCTCACCTCCTCCGTAAAGTTTAACAGGAAGTCACAACTCTCAGTTGCATAACTCTTGTTTTCCATTCTCTGCATATTTTTCAGCTGAGCATGTATTAGAAATATGAAGTCACTTCAAGTGACAACACCATCATGACACATCTTATCACAAATGACATCACTTTTGTCTATAATCAAAGCACTGGGGCTCTCCAACCAAAACATTTCACTTGCCATTGGGCCACTGCTGTAGATCATGGACCTTATGGGCTACAGAGCTCAGGGTTGCCTTTGGAGTGGAGAGACAGCAATTACGAAGTTGAAGAGGATGGAGTTCTGCTTCAAGTCAATTTAGCAGCTACATAATATATTGCTGGAGAGTGGGAAGGTAGTTCCTACCCTCACAGGCAAAATTTCACAGACTTTTATGTGTCGTCATCATTGCTATTGCTATCTTTTTGTTTCCAGAACTGATGTACTGAATCGCACATTAGTCTGTATGATTAAAAAGGTAAAATTGTTTATTTTTCCCTCTAAATTTGGTATTTTAATTTTTTTACAAGTATAAAAATGTGTTACTTTTATTAACAGAAAAAAAAAAGGACCTGTTTTTCATTTCTCCCAACACTTATGGAGGGTCTGCTACATGCTACACAATGTGCTGAGTATTGGGAATCCAAAGTTGAAAGAGATAATTCTACCCCCAGGTCATTTCATCAAAAACTAGTTCACCAAGAACCCATTTGTCAAGGTGATTCTTGGTCCTTTGTTCTAAAAAACTCACAAGCTAAAAAAAACGCAGACATGTAAGCAGCCATGAGATGTCTGCTTTATTGGTGCTGAACAAAGCTATTGTTCAAGGCTTAGAGAGGAAAATAATTCTTTGTGGTTAAGAATGGATCCAGTGAAATAAAGCAACCTTGGTGTCTCACACTAGGACACATGGCTTCGTAAGAGGGGTGTGGGTTGAATTCCATTACCCACTTGTCCCTCTGTGTGTTTCATTTGTGCAAGACATAACCTGCCAACCATACTTCAATGCCTTGGAGAACTCTACTGTTTTGAAAACATCTTTGGTCTTGATGCTATCTTATCAGATTCTGCAAAAGCTGACAAGCCATTTTCATTGTGTCTCATCAGGTCCTTAGTCACCTGTGACAGTTGAACAGAATGCTCCTTCCACTGGAGCAAAATCACAATAGCTTGTTTCCAATGAGGATCTTAGGTCACATTAAGTATCTTGGTGATTTGACTGGTACCTGACCTCAGTCCTCAGAAATATTGACTTTCTGTCAATGCATACACAGTAAAGAATAAATTGCATATTTTCTTGCATATGTTATGCAAAGATTATGCTAATCAATAAACTTCAATTTGGCAGGGGTGGGGGGAGTCCAAAAATGTACTTTCACCCTAAATACTAGGTCCTCTTTCTGATTATTCAAGTAGGGCTACTTACAGAAGGTCAGATAAGATGGTATCTATTATATAGTACTGCTTATTTCTTGCAGGAGGAAGGTATTAGTCATATGGTACATTTGGTTGAAATGAACACTATGACCACAGAAAAAACTTAGAATGTGTTGGATTATTAGACAAACTGCATTTGCTTGGTTTGTGTTCTGCTCATGACATAGAATGCTTCCTTGGCACAGGCCATGACAGACAGAGTCAATGGCATGCTTCCATCATTTCCATTCCCAATGTGAAGCTAAGATCACATTTGTATCCTTTGTTCACTGAAGCTAACAAGAGGGAACTGATTTGATAATACAGTGCTTTTAGACCTACGATATGGCACCATGTCCTCTACAGAATCATATCACCTCTACATTTCAGCCTGAATTAATGCCCTTGTCAGCTGGTCTTGTGGCTGTGCAATTACTTTGCAAGCTGAAGTTTAGATAAAGAAGAATCAGCCTAGTTATTATAATAAAATAGCCCAAGGAAATTGGGAAATGCTATTTCAAGTTAGAAAGAAATACCTCTGAGTAACCCCAAAATAGTCTTCCAATAAAATCAGAGTAGATTTGTAATAAATCACAAGGAATAACTTTATAGATTTGTATTTTTTTTTTAAAAAAAAGCATATTGCATGAAATTTAGACCAAGATGGCATGCTTTGGGAACAGACCGTCCCACTTAACTTTCTTGGTTAAAGCAGGACACCACTGAAGGCTGCTTGAAGACTCAGCTCCAGTATAATTACTTGCAATTACTTATTTAATTACTGTCGTCTTTGGTACATTACATACATCATGGGCAGGAGACACCTCTGTCTTATTGCCAACATCAGAAGTGTTCCTGGCAGAGAAACTCCCCAACATATACTTGGAGGAATAAATGACTGAAAGTAAATTTACTCAAATGTCTCAGAAATGACAAGAGGCTTGAGGTGGACAGTAAATAAATCTTTGGGAATCCATCACTTCCACCAAGAAAGCAACTCAAATATCCCTCCTGCTGGAGTAGCAAAGAATAATGAAATATATATGAGATCTCCACGTGATTGTCTTTGCATCACTTTGAGCAAAGAATCTCAATCTTGGCTACATCTTACAATCACCTGGGAAACTTTAAAAAATCCAACAGGAACAGAATCTTTGCAGTGGGGCTGAGCATGGCTAATTTTCAAATGCGTCATTAAGGATTCTCATAAAGCAGGCAATGCTGAGAATATTGAGTGTGGGGCATTGTTTTTCAAATTTGTCTGATTATAAGAATTACCTGAGCTGCTCAGCCCACAACAAACCAAAAATGGTTTCAAGGGTTTTTAATCTTTGCCAGTTTGGAAGATAAAAAGTAGTCTCTTATTTTAGCAGAGAAGCACAAGTTTCTAATAGCTTAAGGCTGCTCTGACTTCAAATTTCAAAGACTTGCCATTACAGCTAATTTAGTGCCAACACAAATGTAATTTATTGCAAGATTGTTTTCCAGGATATCCTCAGGCATTTCTTCTTGTCCTAAAATAATACATCTACAACTCTCATTAGACTCTATCTTTATTACTGTAAGTCGATTCTCATCTATCTAAAGTAATTGCCACATGTGATTAAGTGTCAGGATGAGTCGTTTGGACACTAAGTGCTGTGGGAGTGAGAGGAGAGAAAACTCGATGTGGATTTTAATGACATGTTGAGCAGGACGTGGGCTGCAACTTGAAGGATGGCTGTGGGGGAAGGAAACTGCATCCTGGGCAGAGACCATTGCAAGCAATGAGCAAAGAGTTCATTCTAAGAATATAAAATACCCAGACCCTAAATCCACCATTGCTTATTTTTCTTCCGATGCCTGAAGAGTCTTACCTCTTCAAGCCACATTCCCAAAGTCTACCTTTTACCTATTCAGTCAGAATTAGAAATGGGGGCTGGAAATCGACATTTTAAATAAGTTTCTCAAGTGATTTTTGTAATGAAACACAAACTGAGAAGGATGTATCTATCTACACCATTCAAGAGGAAGACAGACGGGAGAGAGTGTCCTCCAAAGAGAACCAAATGCAACAAACCAGCACTTACTTCTGTCACAATAAATCAGACCTGGTGTTTTTCATCTATCAAACTGGCAAAGATTAAAACACTTCATACCACTCATATTGATGATGGAATGAGATTTTATGCACTGCTGGTGGGAATGTGAATTGGCACATTACTAAAGGACAATTTGGCAATTCTTACAAAAAGCCTTAACATTTTTCACACCCTTTGACATAGTAATTCCACTTTTAGAAATTTATTCTAAGGCTGTGGTCTCAATCTTGGCAGTTTATCAGAATTTCTTGTGAAGCTTTATGAACTGCAAATTTCTGGGCCCCACTCCTTGGAGATTCTGGGAGCAAGGTCTGGGAATCTGTTGAATCTGTTTGTTGGTTTATTTGTTCAATACTAATGTAATCAGGGCCTATTTTTTAAAAGTTCAAGTAATAGAAAAATCAAAAATTGGTGAGATCCCCATCTTTCACTTCCTCCCCTGATTCCCTGCAGCTAATCATACTAGACATTGTTTTGTGTTTTTTCACTCAATAACATATAACATATAATCATTCTTTCATTCCAATATATTCAGATATAATTTTTTAATAGTGCTGTAAGTTGCATGGAGATACTTCAATTTACTTTATCAATGTGGACATTGAAGGATAGACTTTTTAAGATTATTTTTACATTTTTATTATGAATAATAATAGAATGATCATTCTTGAATGTATATCCTTTTCTTTATCTATGTGAAAATTCCTGCAGGATAAATATATATAAATGGAATAGCTTTGTCACATTAAACTTAGATTATTATGATCATGTTTTTAGTTTGGGTTTTACTCTGTAGACCAGGCTGGAGTGCAGTAGCTTGATAATAGCTCACTGCAACCTCAAATTCTTGGGCTCAGGTGATGCTCCCACCTCAGCTTCTCAAGGAGCTGGAACTACATGTGCATGCCACCATGCCTGGCTAAGTTCTTCTACTATTATTTTTTATAAATTTGAGGTCTTCCTATGTTGCCCAGGCTGATCTTGAACTCCTGGCCTCAAGTAATCCTCCTCTGCCTTGGCCTCCCAAAGTGCTGGGGTAACTGGTGTGACCCACGGTGCCTAGCTGAACACAAATGGTTTTGATGCACAGAGTTAAGACCTATGGTCCTGACAAAATCACAAATATGAATGAAATTTTAACAGTAGATATGTGTACTTCACCTGTTTATATTGGTGAAAAACTGAAAAATTAATAAATGTCCAATGAATAGGTGAATTAAAATATGCTAAAAAGAGTATTTAATGGCATGTAAAGATGTTGACCAAGTGAATGTATAAAGCTTAGGAAGGAGACTCTAAAACAATATTAATTTTTAAAATAAGTTAATATTGACAGGAAATATACTATAATGTTCACAATGATTACCAGTTAAACATATAATTACAGATTCCTTTTGCACATCTATGTTTTCTAGACTTTGTTGTGTATCTATCACATTGGTAATTAAAAACATTTAACAATCAATAAATATGATACTAAGCTGCATTATCAAAAAGATATGGCCCACAGGAACTCAGAGATGAGCCCCCTACATGGCTCAGCATTCATGTGGTTTGATGCCCAATAGTTTATCAGAGTTGGCTACCTTTGAGAGAAGACCTGAAACCAAAGTTGTTCACTTGCTTATCAGCAGGCCTTACATAGAACATTTTACCAAGTACATGTTTTTTCATTCATCAACAAGGTTGGAGATTAGAATCTATATTTATTTAGCTTTTCAGTAGAGTTAAAAAGTTACAGACTTGGGAAATTAATTGTCCCAAAAATACAGTTTCTGTCTTCTAATGTATACATGAGTATTTTTTAAAAGATGAGACAATGTTTGTCCATTCATTGATAAGTTCTTTTGCCCGCTAAATGAACAATGAGAAAATGTGTTTAATTTACAGCAGAAGTGACAAAAGGAGGATGTTCTTAATCATATTGGTAAGGGTTTAGAAAGGTTACCGGGTCTGTTCATGCGATATTGTTCCCTAGAGATTTTAACAACAGGAAATAGATTGAGGTGGTTCTGCTGTGGTTTAGAAATCAAAGGATGGGACACCCTGGGGGTCATTCTTTGCCCTTTGACTTCTTGCATGTCAATGAGAATATAGGAGAAGAGAATGAGTTTTAGATACCAATTATGGCACTTTAAAATAATTTAAGATACATGTGAGGCTTTTAATTTCATTGTGCTTATAAAGATAGAATGGAGTAAAAATGGAAAAGGATGGCTCATTTCCAGAGGACTAGTTAAATTATGGTACATCCATAAGATGTGAAAGACTTACGTAAGAACACTGTAAAGCATTGCTAAAAGAAATTAAAGATCTGAATAAATGAAGAGATGTTTTGTGTTGATGAATTGGAAGACTCAAAATCATTAAGATGTCATTTTTTCCCAAAATGATCTATAGATTCGGTGTAATCCCAACGAAAATCCCAGCAGGTTTATTTGTTGAAATTGTCAAGCTAGTACTAATATTTATGTGGATATTTCAATGATCAAGAAAAATTGAGGCAATTTTGAAGGAGAACAAGGTTTCTAGACTTTTACTATCATATATCAAGACTAGAAATCTATGACAGTTAGCTATAATGTGGTATAGGTGCAGGTAGAGACAAATAGACTAACATACTAGAGACGCACATAAATAAAAGTTCCCCGATTCATGTCAAAAACACCACTGCGGTGCAATGAGGAAGGGATGGTCATTTCAATAAATGGCTCTGGGTCAATTAGATGCCCACATGGATTGCTTCTCAGCCTTATGGCTAAGGTCAAGTGCAGTATGCACATGGAAAAAATCTACCTTACCCCTATCTCCTTGCAGATATAAAAGGCATCCAATGGATCCTAGTTCTTAATGTAAAAGATTAAAACACTAAAGTTCCCAGAAGAAAACCTAGAAGAATGTAACGATCTAAGGCAAGAAAAGTTTTTCTTATAAAAAGGATACAAATAATGGTAACATTTAAAAAAATTTGAAAAATTGAATCTCATTTATAACTAAGAACTGTTGTTCATCAAAAGACACCATGGAAAGGAGACTGAAAAGGCAAGGCACGATGTAGAAGATATTAGCAATACCTATATCTGACAAAGATTCATTTGGAATATGTAAAGAATTAGGAATTAATAAAAGAGACAGAAAACAATTTTTAAAAGAGACAGAAAACAATTTTAAATGGTCAAAAAGCCTAGACAACATAGGGAGACCCTGTCTCTATGAAAATAAAAATAGAAAAATAAATAAATTAACCAGGTATGGTGGCATGCACCTGTGGTCCCAGCTACTAAGAAGGCTGAGGTGGGAGAATGACTTGAGGCTGGGAAGTAGATGCTACAGTGAGCTGTGATTGATCACTGCACTCCAGCATGGGTGACAGAGCAAGATCCTGTCTCAATAAATAAATAAATAGGCAAAGAATTCAAGAGGTACTTTAAAAAAAGAGGATATCAGTGCTTGCTTCAGCAGCACATATACGAAAATTGGAATGATACAGAGTCAATTTCCATGACCCTGACCAAGGATGACACACAAATTTGTAAAGCATTCCATATTTTTTTGTTTATAACTTGAAGGAGAAATGCTTGAGGGGATGGATACCTTAGGATACCTTATTCTCCGTGATGTGCTTATTTCACATTGCAAGCCTGTATCAAAACATCTCATGTACCCCACAAATATGTACACCAGCCATGTACCTACACAAATTAAGAAAAATAAAAATAAAGAGGATATCGATATGGCCATTAAGCATAAGAGTCTCAACATTGTTAATCATCAGGGTAATGGAAATTTAAATTACAACAATTTGCCACTAGATGTACTCTGAAATGATAAAAATGAATTTAAAAAAAAGACTGACAATAACATGTGTTGGCTAGAAAGTAGGGCAACTGAACTCTCATATACTTCTGTGGCAGTGTTAATGACTACAACCCCCATGGAAATGTGTGTGGCAGCATCTCCTAAATCCACACATCTAAATGCGCTATTACCCAACCATTCTACACTCTGGGAATATGCTCAAAAGTAATGAGTGCTTATGCCTACTAGTAAAGAATACAAACAAAAATGTTCCTAAGTTTCATTCATAATAAGCAAAAACTGGAAACAGTCTAAGTTTCCACCCACAGAAGTATGAATAAATAAATTGTACTATAGTTATACAGTAGAATACTAAGCTGTAACTAAAAAAACAAAGGAAAAATACAGATAAAACAGCATGGATAAATCTCATAACGTAGAGTGAAAAAAGTCTAACTCCAGAAAATTATTCAGTGAAAT
Source organism: Aotus nancymaae (assembly GCF_030222135.1). Taxonomy (NCBI): domain Eukaryota; kingdom Metazoa; phylum Chordata; class Mammalia; order Primates; family Aotidae; genus Aotus; species Aotus nancymaae. Next base: position 42,028,054 of record NW_026988419.1, on the reverse strand, counting down.
ATCATTCATATGACTTTCAAGATAGCCAAAAGAAACCTACAGTTATATTAGAAGGGCAGTTATCTTTGTGACTGGTGTTGACTAGGAAAAGCATTGGAAAGATTTCTACATCTTGAATTGGTGGTAGTTACATGGATGCATATTAAAAATTCATTGAGCTATACAATTAAGATTTGTGTAGTTTACTGTATGCTTATTTTGCATCAACAAAAACGTCTTTAAAAAGTGATGCATTTTGCTCTAAGTGCCTTGTATTAAAATATGACATAATATTCAACCTCAATCTACACCTCTTTCAGTTTGACTTTAAAACTTTCTCATGAAACAGAGTGGACAGTGAAAAGAAATGTCTCTCCTATGCAATTTCTAAGTGAATCTTGACCACTTTGTCATTGTTTTGTTTGAGAAACTTCAAAATCTTCTGTATTCCTAGAGTCCAGAGTGTTAAAGCTCCTGACTTAGCTCCTGGGGAGTTGGGGACGGTTCAGAAAAACCACCTCCCCTTCTAGGTGAGGGCTAGTTCTAGGTGTTCCTTGGACTTCCTTTTACTTCAGTCCTTACTCCTCTCCAGAGTGGGTAATTTTCTCTCAGCTTCCAGAGGCTTAGTGTCTCCCTCCTTCTGCTGAAAGGTTTTCTCCACCTTTCCTGTTTCTGGTCCCATCCAACCTGACCTTCTTTTACATGTACCATATTCTCAAAATACAGATGCTTCTCCACTCATGAGGGGGTTACATCCCAGTAAAGCCATCATTGATTGGAAAATATTCTAAATCGAAAGTGTGATTAATATACCTAACTTACTGAATATCATAGTTTAGCCTAGCCTACCTTAAACATGCTCAGAATACTTACATGAGCCTAGCATTGGTCAAAATCATCCAACACAAAGCCTATTACGTAATAAAGTGTTAAATATCTCACATAATGTATTGAATATAGTACACTGTAGAGTATTGGTTGTCCATCCTCATAATTGCTTGGTCAACTGGGAGCAGGGCTCGCTGCCACTGGCCAGCATCATGAGAGTATTGTACTGTGTGTTATTGCTAACCCCAGAAAAGATCAAAATTCAAAATTTAAAGTACGGTTCCCACTGGGTGTGTATTGCTTTTGCACCATCATAAAGTTGAAAAATTGTAAGCCAAACCATCCTAAGTTAGAGATCATTTGTATACTTCTTTGCAAAGCCAATTCCTTCCATCCTTGGAAACTGCTGATTCCAGCAAGGAAACTCTTAAAATCTAAGTTGTTCTTATGAACTCTATCTAAACTGAACTTGCAATAATGACATGATATTTGATCCATTTAGTTAGGAATATTCATTGCAATAAGGCAACATTCATATTTTCAATGTTAGCTCAACTTCTCATTTATTAAGAAAGACACAGCCCTTGCTATATGCTGGGCTCTGTGGGGTGAAGCACTGGAAAGGCAAAGATGAATGCACTCAAAGAGCTCACAGTCTTATGTAGGAGGCAGGCAAATATATAGACACATTAGTTTCACTTATTTCCTATTATAATAACTTTCTACTGTATATCACATAGAATTTATCAAATTCATCTTGTTATCCCACTTCCCTCCCTAAATCTAATCTGCATTATGCTTCAACATCTATGTCTGTTTATATCAATAACCCAAGCTAAAACCCTCAGCCATCTCTTATTTTTCACTTTCTCATATTTACTTGTTACAGGTCAATTCTTTCACCAAATTCTCTCACAACTCTAGCATTTGTTCTTCATTCCTGTGCCACTTCCTAGATCAGAATTCTAATTTCCTTCTCCTTGCACTATGGCAATATTGTTCAAACAGGTCTCCATGCCTCCAGTTTCACCACTGCTATTCTATACTCCACACTGTTGCCAGAGAAGTCTCTCTCTGTCTCTATAGTTCTGTCTCCACCGCTAGGAAGACTTTTTATTTGTTAGGAACAGAAATATAAGAATCCAAAGGAAAAGATTTGGTGAGCTGATGAGTTGTTCAGCTACAGAGAGTCAATAAAATATTAATTCTTTCCAACATAAATCTTGACAGATGTAAGTTATGGAAACCTGGTAAGTTGTAAAGGGCAGCTGTTTTTTTTAAAGTTTGATATGGTACAGATTATCTTTCCATTCCCATATCTTTCTACTGAGGCAGAGGTCACAGATTAAACGATAGAAAACAGACAGGTTCTTGATATCATAGGCATTTATGAGGTTCTCATTTTTTAGGCGCCAATACAGCTCTTGGCTATCTGTGTGACTATACACCTCATTGTGCACTTAGGAGCCCACTGGGGGTGAGATCACTATGTTCTTGACAAAAGTAGCCAATCAGAGCATTATGGTAATAGACAATTGGAAATTGACTATCTACTGAGCCACTGGCTCTGGATCCTCAATTGTTTATTATTATTATTGTTGTTGTTGTTGTTATTGAGACAGGGTCTTGCTGTCACCCAGGCTGGAGTGCAGTGGTGCAATCATAACTCTCTGTAACCTCAAACTCCCGGGCTTAAGCAATCCTACCACCTCAGCCACCCAAGTAGCTAGGACTACAGGTGCATGCTACCATGCCCAACTACTTTTTTATTTTTTTGTAGAGATAGGGTCTCACTATGTTGCCCAGTCTGGTCTTGAACTCCTTGCCTCAAGCGATCCTCCCACCTCAGCCCCCAAAGTGCTGAGATTATAGACATGAGTCACCATGCTGCTCCTGGATCATCATTATCGAAAGAGAGTGTGTGGAGAGTCAGGTTTAAGTTGAGCAAATCTTTTGTCCCCAGGTCATCTCTAGGAAAGGCAGTAATGAAAGGCCAGAAGGTGCCTGGTGACTTGATGAAAAAACCAACTTCTTGCCTGAGTCATGAACTTCTTGTTGGTGAATTAAATTGATACATTTGAAGTTATTTGTTTGGACACATTAAAGGAAGCTGTTCAATGCCTACAAATTAAATTTAGAGATCTACTAAGTTTAGATACCTCCTTGACCATTACTCCCTTCAGCTACAACTTTAAAACTAAACATCGATTAATTTTTAACTGATTTGAATTATATTGACAAACTTGTTTTCAAGTAGATGTATTTATTTTTGCTCTCATTTTTACACTTTTGCTTATTAAACTTACTTTAACAAAACTTATATTAAAATATGTCAGAAGGCTTATTTAAGGAAAAAATCTTGTGAGCTGTCTTGGTTTTGATTAATTATCTCTTTGGAAAGTTTCCAAATCATGATGAATTTAGAACAGTGTAGATGGCTTTCTTATAGGTCTTCATCTCCATTAAATTGGGATAAATTATTTTCTAAAACTAGTAGTCAAAAGACACAATTATCCTACTTTTTAGGTGATTATCTGCCCAAGTTTTGCTTAACAATCACCATGATGCTCCTGGCAAATGAAGCAGAAGACAGTAAAAATCAACAGATGACTTTAAACACCTTCATGTCATCTTTCTCTACTGGCATCTTGTACCTCCCCACCCACTTCCTCAGTGGTATGGTTAGTTATCACACTAGAGGCTGTAGAAATCTCATTTTTTTTCTGGCCACAGACTGCCCTCTAGGTTGGCAGCTTCTCTGCAAGCTTGTTACGGCTGACAGTCCAGCAGATTCACATGCTGGGGTTTCCATGTCAGCTCCTGGACAGATTGGGTGGGCTTCTTCTGTAAGTATCCACGATGACATGGGTCTTGGACTTGACTTTTCATCACATGAAATTGTTCTCCCCACATTGGTATATTACAGCTAGTCTTGTTTGTTGGTTGGTTGATTGGCATTCTGGCTCTGTCAGTCAGGCTGGAGTGCAGTGGCATGCTCACAGTTCACTGCAGGCTTTACCAGAAGGGCTCAAATGAGCCTCCCGCCTCACCAACTCACGTAGCTGAGTCCACAGGTGCACACCACCATGCCCTGCTAATTTTTTAACTTTTTGTAGAGATGGGGTCACCTTATATTGAACAGACTGGAGGCTAACTTTTGTGTTAAAGAAAATAAAATCCATCCAGTCTCTGGATGATTTGATGAGAGGGAGAACAGAGGTTGGAATGAGAAAAAAACAAAAATTTCAGCCACAGAATTCCCCAATATTCTTTTGCCTACAGTAGACAAGGGGTGGGTTTCCTAGAGAGAAAATGAGCTCTGGATACATTTTCAATAAAAATATATTGAAACCTTTGATGGTTCCCTATTAAGTCCAAACTGCTTAGCATGGCATTCAAGGTCTTCAATCTTCTTTTAATGTTTAAAGTGCCTCGCTTGTTTGTGGGATGGGATAGGAAATCTCACATTGTCATGTTCTTGCTCTTGCTGTACCAGATACTCTTTTTCCTCTACTTCTCTTCAAAGAGTCTTGAACTGTGCTTTTATAACCAACCCAGTGGTTTCTAACTCTAAGAATTATGATTGCAGATGCCTCTACCATGGTGCTTACCAAACTACATCATAAATATTTATTTGCACTTTGTCCCCATTCTAGATAGCAAACTCTTCCAATATAAGAATTTTGTCTAGGCACTCTTCACTTTATGTCTTTGCCAGTCAATAGTATTCTGATGTTAATATCCATATGATACAATCAATATTCAGTCAACAAATATCTGTGGAGCAGACAGTCATTGTACCCCAAAGTAAATTATATGAGCCCGACTTTTAAGAAATTCAAGCTGTCACTTGGAATAAAAATGATGTTTCATCATCTAAAAAGTAATTATTGCATAAAAAAACCCCAGACTCTGGCATAAACTTTACAGAAAATAAAAAATCAGGGAAAGGATGAATCATCATGGACTCGAGTGTTAAGTTGTTAAAGAAGATTTAATCAGGAGGAAGAGCAATCTAGGATAAAATAAAGGCTTGGAGGGATATGCACAAAATGACTCATGGATGAAATTTCAGGTGGTTGGGGCCTTCTTTTGATCATATCGGATTCCAATTAGAGTGACACGCACAAATTGTGATGCGCCCCATCCACCTTGTGTTGGTGATCCCATACTATGCAACAAACAAAGTCTTAACAACTAATTCACATTTCATCTTAAACAGCACAAGACAGAGTTCCCTAAGCTTTTGAAATATGAGTGTTGTGATATTGGCATCATGGTATTATCTTAAAGGGGGACAGATTTTGAGGGTGTGCATTGGGGAATTGCGGAAATAACTGTGGAGTGATTGACGAATTGACTGCCACCCATGTGTGGCAAAATGGCATGAATATTGATCCCTCAACTGAGAATGCCTTCAGAGTTAACACAAAGTGGCTACACACTCTTCTCAGGTCTCAGGTTGAGGTCATCTCTTCCCTTCTCTTTGTGTGTGGTATATAGAGGGGAAGGAAGAGGAGGGAACTGAGAAAGCAACACGAGTTACGAGAGATCTGACAGACTCAGAGCAGCTCCACGTTTCAAGCCACTTTTCTTTCCTCTCTGATATTGCAAAATCTGTTTCTAATGCTTTACCTTGTCCTATTAAAAATCTCACTTTATGGGATATTCAGAACCAAAAAGAGGATTTTTACAGACTAAACAAGAAGGAACCCACCTATGGCTTGATTTTTGAGGTGCTTTCAGCTCTAACATATTTTCGTTCAGTCGTACCCAAATGGCTTCCAAGAAATAGGCCATGGTGGTTCAAAGAGCAGAGTAAGTGAGGTGCAGGTTACACTCGTTCATGCCCCCTTACCCACTGAGTTTAAACTCTCACTAATAGTCATTACCCTGGTTTGTAAAAAATACTTTATAGGCAGTAATACTACTAACCACAGCGTTAACACCAAAACTCTGAGCAGAGCTTTCTAACTGATAGAGATTTTTATTTTTCTAATATCAGAGAAGATTGTTAATGCCTGTTTCCCTCTCCTTTCCTAACACTACGTTTTGATGAATAGCCATAGAAGTTCCCAACATTTAAAAGCCAAAACATAGGAAGCATGAACTTTTTGCAGTTGCTTCTAACTGAAAGGCTGAGAAGCAATTGAATGTGAACTTTTTAGACTGCGAGTTTCGTGACTTCCTCTATTTGTGTTCCTAATGCTTAAAATGTGATTGATAACATAGCAAGTGCTCTTTAAATATTTGTTGACTAAATAAAACTTGCTATGTGATATTTACAAACCTATACCCAGTAAAAAATGACACAGAAAGTATAAAATGGAATTAATTTGCCAGTTAGTAAATAATAACAAAAATAAAAGCATGCAATGAAATTTTAAGATGAAAAATAGCAAATGGGTCAAAGGAGGAAGTTTTAGACGGACTTTAAAAAATGTGAATGTACAGGCATGGTGGTGCAAGCCTGAAGTCCTGGCTACTTGGAAGGCTGAGGTGGGAGGATCACTTGAGCCCAGGAGTTCAAGTCCAGCCTGGGCAACACAGCAAGACCCCATCTCTGAAAAGAAGAAAAGAAAAGAAAAAGGCCTCTTTTAAAAAGTTCCAATTCTCCAATAAGATGTTAACTTCTACCTGTGCTCCTTACAACATTGTATCAAAATATATAAAGCAAAAGCTTTGAGAAGATTAGGAGAGGTGATAAATCCACGGTAATAAAAAAAGACTTTAACGAGTCACTTTCAAAAAAAGTCAATAGAATTTTTTAACAGATCTCCTTCCTTCTTTCTTGACTCAAAACAGTTCATTTAACAGCCAGAATGAGTTTTTTAAAACAGAAATTGGTTCTTGTCACTCTCTTGCTCAAATTCCTCAATGGCTTCCCATCCACAATAAGTCTCAGATTTCTTATTGAGGTCCACAAGCGTCTTTATGAGACAGCCCCAGCTCACCTGTATGACCTCATCACCCTTCTATTACTTCATGTTTTGGGTGCATTCTTATACAAAACATAATTTGTCTTATGACTGAGGAGTTTTATCAATTTAATATATATTATTTGGATTTTTTGACATTTTGTGCATTTAATTTCTTATGTAGTCTATTTCCACTTGTTTTAGTGGCCTTTTTGAAGTTTTGCCAAGCATGCTTAGTTTCTATGCTAATTAATTTCCTTTAGGAATTCCTTCCATTAAGGTATTTTTGTGGTGAACTTTCAATCTTGTATGATAACTTAGCTGGGAATAGAATTTTGAAAGATATTGTATTGCAGCTCTGTGAAAAATTATTCTACCCTCCTCTCACTTGTTACTGTTTTGGCTCTCAGTCTATCTCCCTTTTTTTAAATAGATAATATATTTGTTAACCTGTTACTTTTAGAATATTTTCTTTCTAGTGTCCTATAGTTCCTTTGCTTTTTAAATTTATCGTGCTGGGGAACCCGTATTTCTAAAACCTAAGAATGCATGGAAGCCATCAAGTTAGCTTCTACTTAAATTTTGTTTTATAGGTTTTTCTTATTTTTTTTTTGTTTCTGTGATTTCCTTTAATTTGTGGTAAGCTTATCTATGCATTTAAAAAACTGTTATAATTTATATAGCATTTCTATGTATTTATAGTGGATTTTTAAAAAATTTATCTAGACAGAAATAGAATTCAAAACTGGAATTATGGACAACTTAGACATGAAAAATGAGAGCACTACATATTAAAGTATACAAAGTCACCTCTCAAAAATATCAATAATTAAATGCATTTATAAAGAAAAAGGGATGAAAATTAAGTATCTGAATAAAGTTAGAAACATGATAAAAAGTACAATGAGGAAAGAAGGTGGATATAGCACCAGATTGTATGATCCATGACCGTAATGAGTGTGGATGAGAATATCGAGCCAGAACTCTAGCCCTTTGAGGAGAGTGTAAATTGGTATAACCATTTTTGGAAAACAATTTTGCATTATGTAGTACAATTAAAGACGTACATAGTGCATGATTCAGTAATTCCACTCCTAGGTATACATTCTAGATAATTTTTTACAAATGGGCCCCAAGGGACACACGTAAGAATGTTCACAGCAACATTGTTTATAATAGTGAAGAAATACAGGAAATAAGGCAAATGCCCATCAACAGTAGAATGAATAAATTGTGGTAATTCACACAGTGGAATACCACACAGCAATGAAAATGAATAAACTACTGCTACACACATCCATATGGATGAATGTCAGGAACCATGCTGAGTGAAGAAAGCAAGTTGCTAAAATATACATACAGTGTGATCTCACTTACATGAGATTTAGCAGCTTTCAAACATAGATACTGTATCGCTTTGGGATACTTATGTGGTAAAATGGTAACAAAAAGGAAAAAACTGACAAATGCAAACTTTGGGTCAGTGGTTGCATCAGGTAGAAAGAGAGCAGAGTGGAGTCAGGGAGGAGGCACAAGAGGCTTCAAAGGTAATGGTAACATCTGGGTATAAAATGTCAACAGTTTGCAAAAGCCAGAATTCTCTGATGTTTTGTATTGGGAGTAGATGGATACTACATTCCTGTATCATGGTTTCCTCAATTGGTATCATCTGAATGTCCCAGGTAGAGAAGCTAAGTCCTAGGGACAAGATTTGGGCTTGTGAATGCAGGTTTCTCCAAGTTGATCCAGGAGCAGCTGTGCTGTAGCCAACCCAGGGGAGTAGAGCAAATTAGAGGCCTGTTTATTCTCTACATTTGTGGAGGTGTGCGCTATCTAGATTTATAACTACTCCTGAAGAGAAGACAGCATGAAACACACCATTCATTCCACACTAAATTACAATTGGAACATAGCTGAAGAAAAATGTTTCTTAAGAAACGAAGGACTTTCATTTTTCACATTATACTCTTCTATTCTGTTTGACTCACTCTAAGCAGAGCTTACATTCAGTGGGTATGCATCAATAGGACTAATAAGTTATTGGATCCTAATGTTTTCTGATTAGTTATTGCTCATACTGTCTTGGTTGTAAAATAGCTTCAACATCACTCCTAACTGTAAACAAAGACTGCAGGTTGGCCCAACACTTCTCCAGTGTTGATAGAGCAATGTCTACAAATAGTTGAGAGAAAGAAAAAGTAAACCAAGAACTTTATAGCAAGTCGGGGTGTCCTTTACAGTACCAGATATTCTTAAGCATGAATGTCCTCAAAGATTACAGTACCACTGAGAGTTTCTTGAAAAACTACTTGATGAAATCTAGGCAATTCAGAATGAATTACAATTTGAAACCCCAGGAATGGAGAAGTAATGGTTAAAGAAGTGGTGATGAGCACTGAATCTACTTATACATAAAACTAAGAAATGTATGGAATTGCCATGATACAACAAGGATGATGTAACTAACAAAATATAATATAAATGATGAAAACTGGAAGGTGGAGGGATGGGAATGAGAAGTGGAAGCAAATTTAACAATGTTAATTTCTCCTCATGTTTAGTAGCATGGAGTCAATAGATTACTGCCTAAAAGTGAAACATGTGGTTTCTGTATCTCATCTCTTAATGCTTTTCATGGCTTTAAAAATTAACGTGAGTGAAATTTCTTTTTGAAAAAAGGTATTTCTTATGGTGAGGAAACATTCAATATTTTAAAATAACTCAATATTTAATTGAATTCAAATAAAAAATAAAATTTTATTTTAAAATAAATAATAATATGATTTTTTATCTGATATTCCTATGAAGGTATTCATTTATTCATAAATCACTTATTGAGCACCTACTATATGTCTAGGCACACTCTCCAGATACTGGGGATATAGCAGTAAATAAAACAAAATCCTTCTCTTTATGAAGATGATATTCTAATGGCAATAAAAAGGCAAGTAAATATAGAGGAAGCCAGAGGTTTATAAAAGCTATGGAGGAAAATAATGTAAGGTAAGAGATATGGAGAGTTCCTGGTGTGTGTGTGTGGAGGGGGCGGGCAGTGGATAGGAGCATCAGTAGCAATTCCACCTTCCATCTGCATATATACATGTATAAAGAGATGTCTGGAATTATACTCATCAAATATTAATATGTTTTTCCAGGCCATAGTTTTTTTTTTCATACCTTCTTCTTTGCACTGTTTGTGTTGCTTTGATTTTTAAAAATTATGAATATGCACTATTTTTATTTTTCTTAGGTCATTCTATCTGAGGGTGAAAGACAAAGAGGAAGGTGAATAAGGAAAAGAGGTTTGCAACAGAATGTCCAAGAATAATGATTCAGAAATCATGTTTCTAGATATTTACCAAAATGAGTTGAAAACTTACTCCTACACAAAATCCTGCATATGAACGCTAATAGCAGCTTTATTCATAATGGCCAAAAATGAATAAACAAACTGTGGTATATCTGTACAAAAGAATATTATTCAGCAGCAAAAAGCAATAAGCTACCAAACCATGCAAAGACACAAAGGAACCTTAAAAACATATTGCCAAGTGAAAGAAGCCAATCTAAGAAGGCCACAGACTATATGATTCCAACTGCATGACATCCTAGAAAAGGCAAAACTGTAAACTGGGGATTACACAACCCAGTCTACCACCATTCACACCTGAGCAATCCTTCCGAAGTCTAAGTCTGAGCCCACTCAACCTGCTGCTACAACCACAGCTGGCACCCACCCACATGTGCTACCTATAGGCCTGGAGACTGGTCCTCCCAACCCATCACAACTACTGCCAACATCAGCATGGACAGCTTGGGAGCGAAGAGTTGTCCCATCACTGCTACTACCATTGTCCATGCCATACTCCCTGCCCAGGAGTCTAAGAACCCACACAACTGCCTGGCTTACTGCTGCTATATCTGGCACCTAAGCAAGCCACATAGAGGCTTAATAATTGGCCCACCTGAACTTGCTAACACTGGTGCCAGCATACTCCATCCTAGGTCCCAAGGACAGACATGGTCAGCCCATCACTGCCACCACTGGGGCCTAAAGACTGGCCCACCTGGTGTCCCAGTCCCCAGAAAAACTTCAACACATAGCCTCCGCTAACAAATGCCCCCTAAGCCATCAAGGAAATCATAGACACAACTGATACTGTTTATAGCCAAAGAAATTATACAGAGACTACACTACTGCACACACTCAGAATCAAAGCCAAAGGGTACTACCCAACCAAGATCATAGGACAAAAAACAAGTCTCAAACATTTTTCTAAAAATCAAAATTATATCAAATATCTTATTAGGCCACAATGGAATAAAACTAGAAATCAATAACAAAAGGCACTTTGGAAACTGTAAAAATGAATGAAAATTAAACAGCATGCTGCTCCTGGATAATCATTGTATCAAGGAAGAAATTAAGGTGGAAATAAAAAAATTCCTTGAAACAAATGAAAATTGAAACAACATATCCAAACCTATGAAAAAGCAGTGCTAAAAGGGAGGTTTGTAGAAATAAACACATACATAAAAAGGTACAAAATTTTCAAGTAAACAATCTAATCATGCACTTCAAGTAACTAGAGTAACTAGAAAAGCAAGAAAAAAAAAATTAGTGGAAAAAATAATTAATAAAAATCAGAGCAGAACTAAATGAAATAGAGACTAAAAAAGGATACTAAGGATCAACAAAATGAAAAGCTAGTTGTTTTGAAAAGATAAACAAAGTCAATAAACTATTTGCTAGACTAACCATAAAAAAAAAGAGAGATAAACCAAATAAATAAAATCAGAAATGAAGAAGGAGACATTACAACTGATATCACAGAAACATAAAGGATCCTCAGAGACCTATTATGAACAATACAGTAACAAGCTGGAAAACCTAGAGGAAATGGATAAATTCCTGGACTCATGCAACCTAGCAAGATTGAATCAGGAAAAAAACCCAAAAAACCTTAAACAGACTAATAATGAGTAATGAGATTGAATTAGTAAGTCTCCTGACAAAGTCCAGGACTGAATGGCTTTACTGCCGAATTCTTTTTTTGTTATTTTTGTTTTGTTTTGTTTTGTTTTGTTTTGTTTTGTTTTTGATACAGAGTCTCACCGTGTTGCCTAGGCTGGAGGGCAGAGGCATTGGCATAATCTTGGCTTAATGCAACCTCCGCCTCCCAGGCTCAAGCGATTCTACTGCTTATGAGTAGCTGGGACTACAGGTGAGTGCCACCACACCTAGCTATTTTTTTTGTATTTTTAGTAGATATGGGATTTCACTATGTTGACCAGCCTGGTCTTGAACTCCTGACCTCAAGTAATCCACCTGCTTCAGCCTCCCAAAGTGCTGGGATTACAGATGTGTGCCAACATGCCCGGTCTTTACTGCCAAATTCAGTCAAACTTTCATAGAAGAACTAACACCAATTCTCCTCAAATTATTCCAAAAAATTAAAGAGGAAGAAATTCTCCCTAACTCATTCTATGCCAGCACTACCCTGGTACCAAAACCAGACAAGGACACAACACAGAGACAACTACAGGCCAATATCCCTAATGAACACAGATGCAAAAATTGTCAACAAAATACTAGCAAATCAAATCCAACAGCATCTCAAAAAAAAAAAAAAAAAAAAGTACAATGCAATCAAGTGGGATTTACCCCAAGGATGCAAGGATGGTTCAACACATGTCAATCAGTAAATATGATACATCACATCAGCAGAATGATAAACAAAAATCATATGACCATCTCAAAAGTATAGGAAAAGCATTTGGTAAAATTCAATGTCCTCATGATCAAAACTCTCAACAAATGAGCCATAGAAAGAACATACTTCAATATAAAAAGTCCATACATGACAAACCTACAGCTAACATCATACTGAATAAGAAAAAGCTGAACACCTTTCCTCTGAGACCTGTAATAAGACAAGGTTGGGCACTTTTCACTACTCCTATTCAACATATTGCTGGAAGTCCTAGCCAGAACAATTAAGCCAGAGAAGGACATAAAAGGCACCCAAACTGGAAAAGAGGATGTCAAATTGTCTGCTGATAACACTTTGGGCTCTGAACCTACAGGGAAGTTGGGCTTCTTTTTCTTTTGAGATTGACTCTGGAAGAGCTCCTGTGTTCCCAGGTGCAGAGCAGCCCCTCTGCAGTAAGGACCCAGCTCTCAGAGCCAGTAAGGCCACAAGCCTCCACAGTCCCACTTGGCCAGGGGCTGTGGTTTATACTGTAATCCCAGCACCTTGGGAGGCTTTGGCAGGCAGATCACTTGAGGTCAAGAGTTTGAGACCAGGCTGCTCAACACAGCAAAACCCCGTCTCTGCTAAAAATACAAAAATTAGCTGGATGTGGTGGCACATGCCTGTAATCTCAGCTACTTAGGAGGCTAAGGCAGGAGAATTGCTTAAACCTGGGAGGCAGAGGTTGCAGTAAGCCAAGATCACACCACTGAACTCTAGCCTGAGTGACAGAGCAAGACTCTGTATTAAAAAAAAAAAATTGTCCCTCTTTGCTGATAATATGATTTTATACTAGAAAAACCTAAAGAGTTCACCAAAAATCTCTTAGGTCTGATAAATAGATTTAGTAAAGTTGCAGGATACAAAATTAACATAGAAAAATCAGTAGCATTTTCATACAATGAAAATGAACAAGCTAAGAAAGAAATCAAGAAGACAATTTCATTTACAACAGCTTCAAAAAATATAATACAATAAAATAAAATACCTGGGAATAAATTTAACCAAGTAAGTGAAAGATCTCTACAAGGAAAACTACAAAACACTGATTTAAAAAATTGAAGAGGGCCAGGCACGTTGGCTCACATCTGTAATCCCAGCACTTTGGGAGACCAAGGCAGGTGGATCACCTGAGGTCAGGAGTTCGAGACCAGCCTGGCCAACATGGTGAAACCCCATCTCTACTAAAAATACAATTATCCAGGCATGGTGGTGCGTGCCTGTAATCCCAGCTACTCTTCTTGGGAGGCTGAGGCGGGAGAAACGCTTGAACTCAGGAGGCAGAGTTTGCAGTGAGCTGAGATTGTGGCAAGGCACTCTAGCCTGGGCAACAGAACAAGACTTCATCTCAAAAAAAGAAAAAAATTGAAGAGTACACAAACAAATGGAAAGACATCCCTATGCTCATGGAGTGGAAGAATTAATATCGTTAAAATGACCATAAAAAGCAATCTACAGAGTCAAAGCAATCCCTATTAAAATACCAATGTCACTTTTCACAGAAACGGAAAAAACAATCCTAAAATTTGTGTGATACCAAAAAGATCCTGACTAGCCAAAGCAATCTGAGCAAAAATAACAAAGCTGGAGGCATCACACTGGCTGACTTCAAAGTATATTACAAGGCTATCGTAACCAAAACAGCACAATATTGGCATTAAAAACAGACACATAGACCAATGAAATAGAAGAGAGAACCCAGAAATAAATCCACACAGCCAACTAATTTTTAACAAAGGTGCCAAGAACATACACTGGGGCAAAAACATCCTCTTCAATAAATTGTGCTGGGAAAACTGGATATCCATATGCTGAAGAATGGAACTGGACCCTATCTCTCACTATATACAAAAATCAATTCAAGATGGATTAAAGACTTAAATGTAAGACCTAAAATTATAAACTGCTACAAGAAAACATAAGGAAAATGCTTCAGGACATTGGTCTAGGCAAAGATTTTATGTTTATGACCCCAAATGCACAGAAAACAAAAACAAAAATAGATAAATACAACTATATTAAACGAAAAAGCTTCTGCACAGCAAAGGCAACAATCAGCAGAATGAAGAGGCAATCTGTCAAATGGGAGAAATATTTGCAAACTACTCATCTGACAAAAGCTTAATATCCAGAATATGCAAGGAACTCAAACAACTCAACAGTAAAAAAAACAAATAATCACATTAAAAAGTGAGCAAAGATATGAATAGACATTTCTCAAAAGAAATTCAACCCAAACTCAGCAAACAAAAAGAAATAACAAAGATTAAAAAACTAAATAAAATTGAAACAAAAAATACAAAAGATAAATGAAACAAAAAGTTGTTATTTGAAAAGATAAAACTGATAGACCACTAGTGAGATTACAAAAAAAATAACCAAATAAGCTGAATGATAAAAGAAACTAGAGATATTACAACCAATACCACAGAAATACAAAAGATTAGTTAAGACTACTATGAACATTTTTATGTGCGTAAGCTAGAAAATCTAGAGGAGATAGATAAATTTGTGGAAATATAAAACCCTCCTAGATTAAGTCAGGAAGAAACAGAAACCCTGAACAGACCAATAACAAGCAGCAAGATTGAATCAGTAGTTTAAAAAAAATTGCCAACAAAAAGATCTAAGACCAGATGGATTCATAGCTGAATTTTATCAGACAGTCAAAGAAGAATTGGTACCAATCCCACTAAAACTATTGTAAAAGATAGAGAAAGAGGGAATCCTCTCTAAATCATTCCATGAAGCCAGTATCACCCTAATACCAAAACCAGGAAAGGGCAAAACAAGAAAACTACTGGACCAATAGCTCTGATGAACATAGATGCAAAAATCCTCAAAAAAATGGCATATAAGGAACTTAAATTGATGAAAGCCATATATGAAAAACCCACAGCCAACATTATACTGAATAGGGAAAAGTTGAAAGCATTTCCCCAGAGAACTGGAACAAGGCAAGAATGCCAATTTTCCCCACTTCTAATCAACGTAGTCCTGGAAGTCCTAGCCAGAGCAATCAGACAAAAGAAAGAAATACAAGGTGTCCAAACTGGAGAAGAGGAAGTCAAATTGTCACTGTTTGCTGATGATATAATTGTATACCTAGAAAACCCTAAAGACTCATCCAAGAAGCTCCTAAATCTGATAAAGGAATTCAGTAAATACTCAAGATACAAAATCAATGTACTCAAATCAGTAGTTCTGCTATACACTAAAAATGACCAAGCTGAGATTCAAATCAATAACTCAATCCCTTTTACAATAGCTGCACAGAAAGAGAAATACTTGGGAATATATCTAACCAAGGAAGTGAAAGACATCTACAAAGAAAACTACAAAATACGGCTAAAATGAAGCATAGATAACATAAACAAATGGAAACACATCTCATGCTCATGAATGGGAAGAATCAATATTGTGAAAATGACCACATGCCCAAGGCAATCTACAGATTCAATGCAATTTCCATCAAAATATCATCACCATTCTTCATAGATTTAGAAAAAAGCAATCCTAAAATTCATATGGAACCAAAAATAATAATAATAATAACCTGCATAGCCAAACCAATACTAAGCAAAAAGAACAGGTCTGGAGGCATCATATTACCCAACTTCAAATTATATTAGAAGGCTATAGTTACCAAAACAGTATGATACTGGTATAAAAGCGGGCACATAGACCAACGGAACAGAGTAGAGAACTCAGAAACAAAGCCAAATACTTTCAACCAACTGATCTTGGACAAAGCATGCAAAAACATAAATTAGGGAAAAGATACCCTATTAAATAAATAGTGCTGGGAAAACTGACAAGTCATATGTAGAAGAATGAAAATGATTTCTCCACTTATACCAAAATCAACTCAACATGAATCAAAGACTTAAATCTAAGACCTGAAGCCATGAAAATTCTAGAAGATAACATTGGAAAAATGTTTCTAGACATTGGCTTAGGCAAAGAATTCATGGCTACGACCCCAAAAGCAAATGCAACAAAAATAAAGATAAATAAATGGGACCTAACTAAACTAAAAAGCTTCTGCACAGCAAAAGAAATAATCATCCAGTAAACAGACAACCCACAGAGTGGGAGAAAATATTTGCAAACTACGTATATGACAAAGGACTAATATCTGTAATCTACAAGGAACTCAAATCAGCAAGAAAAAAAAAAAAAACAACAATCCCATCAAAAAGCGGACAAAGGACTTGAATACACAAGTCTCAAAAGAAGATGTACAATCAACAAACATGTAAAACACCACTAATTGTCAGGAAAACGCAAATTAAAACCACAGTGAGATACCATCTTACTCCTGCAAGAATGGCTATAATTGAAAAGTCAAAAACCAATAGATGTTGGCATGGATGTGGTGAAAAGGGAACACTATTAGACTGCTGGTGGGAATGTAAACTAGTACAACCTCTATGGAAAATGGTATAGAGACTCCACAAAGAAATAAAATAGAAGTACCATTCAATCCAGCAATCCCACTACTGGGTGTCTACCCAAAGGAAAAGAAATCATTACATAAAAAAGACACATGCACACCCATGTTTATAGCAGTACGATTTGCAATTGCAAAGATATGGAACCAACCTAAGTGTCCATCAACCAATGAGTAGATAAAGAAAATGTGGTATATATACACCATGGAATACTACTCTGCCATAAAAAGGAATGAAATAATGTCTTTTGCAGCAACCTGGATAACAATGGAGGGCATTATTTTAAGTGAAGTAACTCAGAAATGGAAAACCAAGTGTCATAAGTTCTTACCTATAAGTGGGAGCTAAGCTATAAGGATGCAAAGGCATAAGAATGATATAATGGACTTGGGAACTTGTAGGGGAAGGTTGGGAGGGGTAAGGGATAAAAGACTACATATTGAGTGCAGTGTACACTGCTAGGGTGACAGGTGCACTAAACTCTCAGAAATCAACCACTAAAGAACTTATCCATGTAACCGAAAACCACCTGTACCACAAAAATAACTGAAATAAAAATAAAAATAATTTAAGAATTTAAAAGACATACAAGTAGTCAACAGATACAGGAAAAAATGCTCAACATCACTAATCAGGAAAATGCAAATTGAAACCACAGTAAGATATTAACTTACCCAAGTTAAAATGGTTATTATATATATATATATATATATATATTTATTTATTTATTTATTTATTTATTTTTGAGACAGAGTCTTGCTCTGTTGCCTAGGCTGGAGCGCAGTTGAACTCCCACCTCTATCTCTGCTTCCTTACTGCCACTTCCAACTCTCGGGTTCAAGCAATTCTTCTGCCTCAGCTTCCTGAGTAGCTGGGATTACAGGCATGCACCATTATGTCTGACTAATTTTTTTTATTTTTAGTAGAGACAGGGTTTTGCTATGTTGGCCAGGCTGGTCTCAAACTCCCGACCTCAGGTGATCCACCCAAAGTACTGGGATCACAGGCATGAGCCACCATGCCTGGCCTAGAATGGCTGTTTTTTAAAAGACAAAAAATAACATGCTGGTGAGGATGCAGAGAAAAAGGAACTCTGTACACTGTTGGTAGGAATGTAATTTAATACAATCAGTATGGAAATTTTTCAAAAAACTAGAAATAGAACTACCATAGGCTACAGCAATTCCACTACTAGGTATTTATCCAAAGGAAAAAAATTAAATATAAAAGAGATGCCTGCACTTGCATGTTTACTGCAGCCCTATTCACAGTAACAAAGAGTTGGAATCAACCTAAGTGTCCACTGACAGAAGAATGGATAAAGTCACCCCTCCCCACAAAAACACACACAACTTAATGGGATTACAGCAGCTTAAAAAGCAGCATAAAATGCAGGTTTGTTTAGGTGTAAACCCGTAGCTGACAATGTTCTTTAGTACTAGTTTCTACTGTGTTGTTAATATAAATATCCAATAAGCACAATTTATAAATTGAGATATATGGAAGTACAACAAAGAGCAAGTGTTTTTTTCAACTCAAATATCTTAATTCACCAAATTGTTTTTTGAATTCCTAGTGTGCAGTAGAACCATACTGAGTACTGGAGGTGAGGGAGGGGAGTCACAAAAGGAGCTCAGGCTTTTACTGTTAAGGACCTTGTGACCCGGTTAGACACACATGCAACACAGATGAAGGGACACGAGGAGATGCTGCTTACCTTGTAGTTGTCCCTGGAGAATGAGAACACAGACTAAAGCATGTGGTGAAGGTTTCCTTGTTGCACTGGGACCTATGCAGATTCTTTATGGTTGGATGGGAACTAAATTGGTGGAAGAGGAATGGAAGAGAATTCCTGGCCATGGGACCATCATGGACAAGGCTTAGTCATTCAAGAGTGTGTGTGATGTGTTCAGAAACAAGTAGATCTATTCTTCTGAGGTAGGGATGTGGAGGAACTCAATGAAAATTGTTGGGAAAGATCTAAAGAGGAACGATGCTAGAGGGTCAATGACACATGCAGATGAGTTTGTGCTTGAGCTGAAGTGTGACTGGGGATAACAGCAGGTTTTTGAGCTGTGGAATAGTGAGACAGAAGTGATCGTTTCACAAGGTTTGTCTGATACAAATGGCCAGAAAAGAAGCCCCCTCATAATCTTATCCTCCCGTCCAGCACAAAAGATGGGCCATTTACTTATCCCTGATTTACACTGGGAAAATCCTGCTATTTTCCCTATCAACAATGAGAACCATTTATTGAATGCCTACTTTTTGCCTGAAGAAACAGTTCCAAAAGGTAGACAATAATTATCTTTGTTTATATTAAAAGATACAGGTCAGAAAATTAAGTAATTTGCTCAAAGCCACATTTGAGGGTCATATTTTTACCCAGAGCTTTCTGGTTCCAAAGACCACACATCATCTATTAATATTTTCCTCATCTGTGCTTATCAGCAAAGTGACCTATAGACTCTTTGCTATTAGGCTAAGAGTTAGCAAACTTTCCTATAAAAGGCCAGATAAATATGATATATATATCATATGTAATTATGAGACATATATATACACAGAGACATACACACACACATTTTTATTTTAGGCTGTATAGGTCATACTGTCTCTATCACAACTTCTGTCATTGAAGTGTAAAAGCAGCCATAAACAATATGTAAACCAATGAGCGTGGCTTTGTTTCAATAAAACACACAAATTTGAATTTCAAATAATTTTCATATGTCAGAAATATTATTTTAAATTTTACCGTATGATCTATTTAATTTTTATTCTTTTATAATGACCAAAAATATAAAAACAATTCTTAGTCATGTGCTATATGAAAATGGGCAGTGGCCATTCGACTTGTGGCCCATAGCATGCCAATCCCCATTTTAGGTTTATAGATTAGAGCACTAAGCTAATAAGGCCACTGTTAAATGTCTTGTCTGCATAAAAGAGATTGCCGTATGCCGCCAAAAATCCTGTTTTGTTGGCAATATGCAATTGCCCTGTTTCTTGTCAAGTGTCTTGCGGATTTGTAGGTGATTACAAGGGCAAAGACAGCTCAGTGCAATCCAAACAACAATAAGAAAAACAATACATTTGCCCTTTTCACAAATGTAATGTCAAGAATATTTCTGCTATAGTTTAGCTAAAATGTTCTAAAAATGTGTTAATTGTAGGTTTGGGATTCTAAAAATGCCTCCATGAGAAATGGCACAATGCTCTTTTCCTGTTATCTAATATGTTGTATAGACACCCAGTAAATATTATAGCAGTCCATGGTCAGCCTAGCACTTCTGGGTTTAGTTCCATATTAGCCTGCCTTTTATTTTTTAGATCCCTGATTCACTTACTTCATTTCTTCACCCCTTAATCAGTAAACATTGCGCATCTATCATAAGTCCAGACTTATGCTGGCTGCTGGAAATTCAAAGTTGAACTCCAAAGTCCTTGCTAAAGGAACTCATGATGTGGGGAGAAGGGGTATGGATGCAGCAAACCACCATGGCATGTGTATACCTAGGTAACAATCCTGCACGATCTGCACATGTACTCCAGAACTTAAAGTATAATAAAAAAGAAAAAGAAAAAAAATAATAATCACATCATGGAAAATGGAGTATCCACCCCCTCAAGCATTTATCCTTTGTGTTACAAAGTCTGATTATATTCTTTTTGTTATTTTCAAATGTACAATTAAATTACTATTGACTATAAAAAATAAAAATAAAAAAAGAAATAGCAACAACATCGAATATACTAAATGCCACAGTACTGATATGTTTTGGTGCTGAGGAAACACGCACAGATGGGCTCTGCCTGCATGGACCAGAGAGTACCAAAGAACACTTTTAAAGAAGGGTGAGATCTGAACAAAATCTGGAAAGATACATTCACTCATGATGCTCTCATTTAGGAATGAGAACAATACTAACTCTAACATGTTACATAAGAGACAAAGGCAAGGGAGGGCTGTGGAGAGCCATGAAATTGTGGTCTAATCTAGTGTTGTTGAACTTGATAGTAGCTAGTAAACAAACCACATGCAAGTCCTACATACAACACATTTGTAGTGTATTTTATACACTATACTTATAGTGTATTTTATTTTCAACATTTCATAAAAAATATTGGGTAATAAAATTGAGCAAAAAATTTATAAATGGTAAGAGAACTCAATTTTTTCCCCTTAAATCTCATTTGAAAATAATATAAGGACACATATTTAATTTTTACTCCTATATCCAAATATTTTGTAAAAGTAGAAATGTATTCTCACCTGAAGGATTTTCCTAATTCTTTTTAGATTGTGTATCAAAAGTAGGTTTTTCTCTTTGGAAACACGTCCTAACTGTTCATCCAGTTGTATTAACAAGTTTTGAAGAAGAATCGTTGCCATGGTTTCATTGTTAGAAGCTGCCTCCCTAAAAAAATAAAGGGTTATTACACAACAGAAAGCAATTTGGTAAAACGTCTACTCTATTACCATACTAATTTTAAAGCAATAAACCTTTACATGGTGCTAAACATTTAAAAGTTTTAAAAAATTAAATTGTAAACATGAAGAGATGTCAACATCATTAAGCATTAAGGAATTTCAAGTCAACATCACAGAAGACACCACTTCATACCCATGAGGATGGCTATTATTAAAAGGAAAAAAACAGAACATAAGTTTTGGTGAGGATATAGAGAAATTATACAATGCTGGTGGGAAGGTAAAATGGTCAATCACTGTGGAAAACTGTATGGTAGATACCCAAAATATTAAATATAAAATTGCCATATGATCCAGCAATTCCACATCTGGGTATGCATCCAAAAGAATTAAAAGCAGGGACTCAAACAGGTACTCGCATACCAGTGTTCCTAGCAGAGTTATTAGCAATAGCCAAAAGGTTTAAACAACCCAAATATCCATTGACAGATAAATTTATAAAGCAAAATGTGATATATACAAACAATAGAATATTATTCAGCTTCAAAAAGGCAGAAAATTCTGATGAATGAATTTTGAAAACATTACACTAAGCAAAATAATTCAGTTACAAAAGGACAAATATTGTGTGATTGCAATTATATAAAGTACTTAGAGTAGTCAAATTCATAGAGACAGACAATAGAATGGTGATTACCAGGCGTTGGGGATGGAGGACTAGGGAGTTACTGTTTGAAGAGTATGGAGTTTCGGTTTGGAAAGATGAAAAAGTTCTGCAGATGGATGGTCATGATGGTTGCATAATAATATGAATATATGTAATGCCACTGAACAGTACACCAAAAACAATGGCAAATTTTATGTCATGTATATTTTACCACGATAAAAAATATGGCTGAAGCAAAAAAATTTTAAATGGTATAAGGTGAATAGAGCTTTGAAGAACGCAAATCTTACTGTGAAAAAATATTGATTTACATTGAGTCTGTGATAGAGAACTGACAATCAATTGATTTGTTTCTTTTTTAAATACATGAAAAATTGTTTGGGTTTTGGTTTACAGAGAAACAAAACACTAGAACCATTAAGTTTTCATTTACAATGAATGAAACCAGAAAGGACAATGATTCCCCTTCTTTGGGAAGGCTTTTCAAATCCTCAAGAAAGTTCTTTACCTGAAAAGAATGTATCTACTGAGTCAAAAGTGGACCATAAAATAAATTCACATGGATGGAGCATAAAGCATTTGTGCATCAACTTCTAGGGAAAATATATTTGATCCTACCAGTCTTGATTTTCAATCCACTGGGCCAGCAGATGCCGAATTTCCATAGGAAAGTTGTCATCATAGAATTGATCCACCTGCTCCAAAAACTTGATTTCTAACTGTTGGACTTGATTCCACTGAGACATGCTATAAAAGAATGGGTAGAATTAGAGTTTTAAAATATTGTTCATAGCTCTAGTACATATTTTCTTCTTTATTTGGAATTCAGTCAATATTATGACTGAATTCTGACATATCCAAAAATACAAACATTTCTCTAAGGTTTTTTTCATAATCCAACCCTAATGAAGGGACCAGCCTTCTTTCTGTGCCCCCAAACTACAGCCTTCCTTGCTCTAACATGAACTCCTGTTCCACCTGCTCCAGGAAGCTTTCACTCCTGCTCCCCCAAACACCCCACATCCTGCCCACAGCTGTCTACATGAATTTGTATTATCAGCAAGCCCTTTCCCTATCTCTTGTCCCCTCTACACTTAGACTTGGAGCAACTTGAAGGCAAACATATTTAACATTTACTATACCTTCTAAAGCCCTCTAAGTCTTTATATATGAGGAACAACCTCCCAAAAAGCTTCTTTTATATAAATTTGTCAAATTTCTTTATTTCAGATTTGTCTGGCTTCTAAAGTCAGATTTATGTTCCCGACTTCTAGTCCAATTCTGTCTTAGCTTCATTAAGAATTTTATGTATGCATTTTCATAGGCTCTAGTTTAATTAAAAATATTTCTGAACCAATGAATATGTTTTATTTCCCTCTATGAGGATCCACTATGGGTGGGCAAAGCTCTTAAAAGATGCAGTCTTTTCGTCTCTGAGAAACATCTGATAGTGGTTAAACCCTCAAGTTACTTGAGGAGTAAGAAACCACACTTGATACCTATTTGGCAGCCTCTCATAAAACAAAAGTACGTATTTCCCCCTTGTAACCCCTCTCTGGACAGTTTAGAAGCTGTAGACATATTTCCTAACTCAGGAAAATTAGTATGACGCTGCCTCCTTGAAATTACAGCATTTTACGTTTTCCAAAGTCAAACTTTTTATTGTTTCATCAGCAATTCTAAGTCAAATAAAAACACCAAATCCTCTTTTACATGATTAATCACCATAACATTTCAACATATCTTATAGACAGGCTAAGGTTTCCTTTTGCCTATAGAACACCAGGATAATTTTATATATTTCATATACATATTCTTCAGGTTTCGAATAGAATCATTTTGAGCACCTGTTCCCTGAGCACCCGGTAAATGATTTAAAATTTATAGAAAAACCTGTTGCCAATGTTTTGCTAAAGAGAAAGCAAGTGGGAAAAGAAGTAATGTTTTATTTGCATATCACTATATATTTATGAAAACCTTTATACTTTACAATTCTAGGCATATTGTAAATCCCCAATCATGGCTTGTTAAATGAAGAATGAGTGCCACTCTTGATGTTGCTATGAATAGGATAGGTGGATATAAGTAGTATGTCAACTTTAAAAAGAAAAAAACTTAAAGCTCAAATAGGTGAATTGATGTCTGCCTAATGTGTGAGGCTTCTAAGGGGCAACCCGAGGTTTCCTGAGCCGGAACCATTTGTCTTTCCAGATACTCGATGTATATATATGCCACACAAAATTGGAACATTTGTTCCCATGCTACTATCAACATTATCCTACCAGTTTATTTTAGTTAATGACAACAGAGAATGTGAGCTGAAAATAGCATTAAAATTTTTTATCATACTATTGTTGAACCCTAGCTATGATTTGGATGAAAATCTATTTTCTAACTAAAACTTATAGGTTGATGGGAGGAAGAAGCTCTGGTGCTGTAACACTAGGATGCATATGGTTAACAATAACTTAGTGTATATTTTCAAAAAGCTAAAATAGAGGATTTTGAATGTTCACAATATAAAGAAATGATAAATGTTTGAGGTGATGGGTATGTTGATTATCCTTTGATCATAACACATTGTATATATGTATTGAAATATCACTCTGTACTCCATAAATATTTATAGTTGTGTGTCTAATAATAATAAAAGAAAATTTTTAAAAATAAAAATGAGCACCAAATAAAAAGGACTACTAAGTACTGAGTATTGTGGAGAGCTTAATTCAAAGCTGAAAAAAAAGAAGAATAATGAATACATAGTCCTAGGACATTCTCTATCGCAGCCTCTGGGAATGCCTTTAGACATCCTTCAGCAGATTTCTTTGCTTTCACTCTCTAAGTGCTACTTCTTTCTTGTGAAAACTGTACGTTGCCTCTGAAAACTGAGTGCCTGTCTGTTCTTTTTGCCTGCAGTCCCTAGAAGATCCCTCTAAAGGGGCATTTTATCCCACTGTCTGAGAGCTGGTGGTGCCACGTTGGCTCAGTGGCCTGTAGCTTGCAAAAGGAGATGACCTGCCCTAAAATGTCACTCGCGCTCATCAAAGCAACAGGCACAGGCTGCCGTAGCTGCAAGCTTTTTTTCCCTGAAACCCAGGTAAGCCAGTCTAAAGTCAGACAACACAGCTCTAGAGAAGCTGTCTGAGAAAGTGAAGAGGGGCTCACTTTCAGCCTCCGCGAGGACACACCTCCGCAGCCGCCGCAGCTCTCCCGACCCCTCTGGGAGATTCGCCCGGGCACCGTGGCGCGGGTCTGCGGGGCGGTCTCCGCGGAGAACCTGTGCCAGGGCGCATCTGTGGGTCGTGGAGTCGGGCGCTTCTTTGTATAATAACCCCGCCTCAGGCAGGTTAAAATGAAGCCACTGTCAAAATGCCCAGGGAAAGCAAAGCTTCAGAGCATCCTGCGTAATAAGCGTGTCCTCCTCGGGAGAGGCAGCCAGAAGGTGTGGTCTGGCCACTTACCTAGCGCTCTCTCAGCACAGGTCCCAGGCGGTGCTCAAGTCCAAAGTCAAGCGCTCCTCACAGTCCCTAGGAGAAAGCCGCTGACGCCATCATCAGTAGGGGATTTGCATTTCTCCTCCCACTTGAGGCTTTCCTGTGCGTCAGTGTTCGAGTCTCTGGGACTTTACTTGGGTCAGTTCCCACCCACTCTTTATTCTAGAAATGCTGACACGCAGAAACAGCCAGGCTGGAGCCCCTTCCCCGGGCGTCTTCTTCCCTCTTATCCCTGCCAGCCGCTCCCACCAACTGCAGGTGGCTCAGGAGTGCCAGGAGAAAGGGGAGGGGCGGGGTACACATTTTTCTTCAGTGGTTTCCTTAGACAATTCGAGATCCGCTGCAGTTACTTACCTGGAGCTCAGTTCTTGAGATTCCTCTCTAGTCTAAGACTTCACTTAGCCTGGTGAGCCAGCCCCTGGGATGGAAGGGGTGGGTAGCCAGGATCGAAACACCAAACTCATAGACCTTACTGGGCTCCAAGTCCAGCGGGGTCCACTCACTTGGAGGAGGGTGACCTGATCTAGAGGTTTAGGCCAACTTCTGGGTAGGCCACCAGTGCCCGCCCTTCCCGGCCCAGCCTCCTCTACTCCCTGAGCAGCCCTGCTCCTGGTTGCTACGGTGCACTCTTCTCCCTTTTTGACATCAACCTTTTCTAGAATCATAGAGTTGGAGGAAGTCTTAGTCCCTCTAATGCTAAACCCTCTTTCATATCTGAAGAGGCCCAGTGAGGTCACCAAGATGACTCAGTAAGTTATCCACGGAGCCACACAAGAGCCCAGGTGTTTCCCTTCCCACCTCTGGTCTTTTCATCTCATCTCCTTGTAGCTAGATGTTAACCCCTTGATTCACAGTAGGGGTCCTATAAACGTTCAATAAAATCAAGACAAGGCCAGGTGTGGTGCTTCACACTGTAATCCCAGCACTTTGGGAGGCTGAGATGGGAGGACTATTTGAGCCCAGGAGTTTGAGACCAGCCCAGGCAACATAGTAAAAACTACATCGTATTTAAAAAAAATTTAATAAAAATGTTTAAAAAAGTAAAAGTAGTAAAATAAAGAGAAAAATAAAGGCTGACAGGCAGACTGAAAGAAAGTGCCACTCAATTTGATTATACACATACTTAGAACAATATTCCAAGGTGAAAGGCCTGCTTCCCCCTCCTGCTGACCAATATCACACAGGTGCACTCTGGATTCTTCCCTCCCAGGTGACATCATTATGATGTGCTTAAACTTACCACCCACCCCCAAATAGGTCAATCAACCCGAAGTCACACTTTCCATATCACTCTAAATTTCCTGGTTAAGTAGGCCTGGTCCCCACTGCTTGTTCAGTGGGCAGTTTCAGGAGCTTATGCTGCTCTGACCCTACATGAGAAAGCCCCAATTTCAGGCTATTCCATAAGCTACTGAGCAAAGTCTGATTCTCTTCTGGAGAAGCCGTCACTGCCTATAGGAAAAAATCCAAATTCTTGGCACTTTAAGTTTTGTGCAGTTTGGCCCCAACCTATCTAGGAAATTTTTCTCCCCTATAAGAGCCCATGATGTGACCCAAAATAGTCACCTCTGCTGCCCAGATTAACCTGAGATTTCACTACTGATGCTTTCTGCAACTGGATATTCCTCCCCCAGCCTACCTATTTAGTGAAATCCTATAGTTCTCAGTGAAGACTTCTGATGACCTGAACCCACAGCAGTGTTTCCCTGCTCCAAATTCTTGTAATACTTCCTGCCCAAACCAGTGCACTCCAAGAGAAATAAAATGCAAGCCACAAATGTAATTGTATATTTTCTGATGGCCACATTAAAAAGGAAAAAAGCACGGGTGAAATTAATTTTAATATTGTAAATAACCCAAAATAAACAAAGATCTTAACATTCTGGCATATAATCAACATAAAAATTACTAATAAGGTACTTTGCCTTCCTTATTTCATACTCAATCTCAGAAGTCTGGTGTGTATTTAGCACTAGCAGGGCATGTCAGTTAGGACTAGCCACATTCCAAGCCACATGTGGCTAGTGGCTACCATGTTGGACAGTGCACATCTAGACCACTCATTTAGCACTTTTCACTTCCTGCCTCATAGTGTTAGTCACACTGGTTTCACACGTCCTTATCATTATCGTATTCAATTGTTGTGCCTGCTGTACAAAACAGAGAGTTTGTTTTCTTCCTCCTTTTCAGGGCCTTACCTTGGGACTCCCACAGCAGTTCTTAAACCGTTTGTTCTCAAGGCACCATTATTACCTTAGAAATCGTTGACAACCCCAAAGAATGTTTGTGTATTACTGTTCTGGATGAAATTTTTATTTACTGTGTTAAAACTTAAATATGAGAAAAAATTAAAATATTTATTTAATTTATTCCTTGAAAATGATAATCATAAACCCACTATGTGTTAAACATGTTTTAAGAACAACAAGTGTATCTTCCAACACAAAAAACTTAATGAGAAGTGTGGCATTTAAAAAATCTCTTTGTCTGGTTTAAGAGAAGACAGCTGGATTCTCATATCTGTTTCTGCTGCAAAGTATTATTTTGTTGACATATTTAAAGAAAATATGGACTCACACATTTATGTAGTTGGAAAAGGGGAGTATTATAATGACCTTTTCAAATAGTGTGATTATTTTTCTTTGATACCGCACCAAAACTCAGCGAGTGGTAGTTTCTGAAGGGCTAGTTGCATCGTGAAATCTGAAACCTTATCAATATACTCTATGTATACTGTTACATTCAAATCCTTTGTTTTGTCTATTTTGAATGAAACTATTACCCACAAATTATTTCAAAATGTCAGACACTGGTCATTTGAAAAATATTGGTCCACTGAAGTATGCAGATTTTCTAAATGCTGACCCATTTATCATACAATATTCAGAAATTCACATCAGATAACAATGTTGATCTCATCATATAAGTATTTTAAGTACTGGGAAACTATCAAGCTCATGATGACGGATACAAGCTCTCCAAATTCTCATTTTTGCTCGAAAGCTCCAGTTTTATTATTGGCAACAGATACTGCCAGTTGTTTTCCTTAAAGAGACAGGCTCATCTTGGCAACTCAGTCACATAAGTGCTTTTCCTTGAGATGACCATCATCTTTTAACATGTGTCTTTTCCACTTCATTAAAAAGAATATTAAAAAGACATGTATTTAAGATCTGAGATTTAATAAAATTAATAATTCTTACTGCTCCATCGAAAACATTATTAAGCCAAACTGGCATTTAAAATTTTTTATTGTAAGTGCATGGTGGTGAAAGATACAACTCCTAGTATAATTTGGCACCACTTCCTTGCTTTGTGCCAAAGCACCATTGCTTTGGTACCATTGGTGCAAATGTCAACAGAGTGAAAAGACAAAACTGTATTAGTATTATTATAAAATTAGTATAAGCTTGCAGATGCCCTACAAAGATCTTGGGGACCATTCCCAGGGATCCGCATATAACACTTAGAGAATCTCTGCTGTATTTACCATATGCTGCCAGCTGTAACTCGTTTATCGAGAGATATCTATCATGAGGGACTCTGCACAAATACACACCTTTTTCTTGGTTAAAGCATCTGCCTTGAACCTCTGTCTTCTTCCTCTATTTCATGAGCAGAGGAAGACATCTGGGAAAGGGAACTTCTATGTCCACTTTGATTCTCCTTCTTAGAATCAAAAGTAAATAAGCAGGTCCTCAATTTCTTGGCCCTACATTGTCCCTGCCCTCTTCAGTCCCTCAAAGACAAAGATATAAAACAATTCAAAGGTCAGGCATGGTGGCTAACGCCTGTAATCCCAGCACTTTGGGAGGCTGAGGAAGGTGGATCACCTGAGGTCAGGAGTTCGAGACCAGCCTGACCAACATGGAGAAACTCCATCTCTACTAAAAATACAAAAATTAGCCCTGGCCTGGTGGTGCATGCCTATAATCCCAGCTACTTGGGAGGCTGAAGCAGGAGAATTGCTTGAACCCGGAAGGCAGAGGTTGCAGTGAGCCGATATCGTGCCATTACACTCTGGCCTGGGCAACAAGAGCAAAACTCCATCTCAAAACAAAACAAAACAACAACAACAACAAAAAATCAAAGTAAAATGAAGAAACAAACCAATGCTAAAATGAAACCCTGTAAGGTTTTCCAAATTCAAAGGCCCCCACAGATTCCTGTCTCCTTTCTAAAACAGCCACCCAGTTGCCCAGTGATAAGCCCTATATCTAATTTTTTGCTGCATCATCCTAAGAAGAAAATCCCAGATTAAAGACTTTCAGAAAAGTAGATTCTAGTTCTGGTGTGCCAATTTCTAGCGGCACAAAGTTGTATAAGTTACCTAACTTCTCTGAGCCCAAAACTCCCTGTCTACAAAAGTGGGGATATTATATCCCACCGGAAATTGCTCTGAAGAGTCAGAGATATAGTGTAGGAAATGGCATCAGGTTAAATGCTGAATCAATAGCTGTTAATAATAGAACAATAAACAAGTTATGAGGAACTTTGGCAGTCACCAGGTTAACCCTCCAGCTTCCCTTGGCTCCTTGCTGTACAGATTGGAAATGGAGATGAAGAGAGGCCAGTGGGATAGGCAAGTTCACAGTCGTAAATAGAAGACAGGGTGGATTCAAAGCCAGTTCTGACTGTGCTTTTCCCACTCTGCCCAGTGGAGCTGCTTTTGTGAGAAACAGAGAGAGGAAGAGAAGGCATATCACTCTTGCTGCTGTAGGGAAGCAAACCAGCTCCACCTTCTCCCAATTTTTGTGCAAATAATATAAACATTTGCTGATTTTCAGTTTCCTCTTAAGTGTCCTGAGGAAACTGGGGTGAGCAGGAGTTGGAGGTTGGACAGACAATATGTATTCACAGAAAGATGCATTGAGTTCCCTGGTAACATACGTTAGCAACAAACAAGTGGGACTGTGAGGATTATTGGGATAAGATGGCCTGGTGCAGATATCATCAACTCATCTGTGTGCAGGTTGCTCTAGCTCCATCAGAACAGGAACATTGTCTTGTAAAAGGGTTTAGTATCAATCTTGTTAATTTTCTGAAGTCCAGTTCCCAATGACTGTGCTCCCTCTACTGCCACTCAGAAGCATTGCAATTTACAAATCACATATTTGTATACCTCCATGCCAGCCATAGTGCCAAGGACTTCACATGCATTGTTTTAGTTAATCCTCACAACACTCCTCAGGATTAAGTATCATGATTATCTCTAATTGGCAGATAAGGAGACAGAGGTTTAGTGAGCTCTAGTGAGGCTAATCAGAGGTAAGGACAGATTTGGGATTCAAACTCAGAACTGTCTGACTTCAGAAACAATGCCTGTAACTCTTCTGCTTTACTGAAAATCTTACCTGCTCTTATGAGAAAAGCAATAACTTGCTCAGAGAGCCATAGAGGAAATAAGTTTGATGACTTAAACATGAATTCCAAAAAAGAGAGGATCATTGCATAGTCCAATCTTTTGTCTTCCCTGAGCTACATTGGAAGAATTGTCTTGGGCCAAACATAAAATACGCTAAAGCTAACAATAGCTGATGAGCTTTTAAAAAATCTCATAAAGTTTTAAGAAAGTTTACGTGTTTGTGTTGGGCCACAGTCAAAGCCATCCTGGGCTGTATGCAGCCCATAGGCTGGATGCACTTGGACTACAGTTTTCTTTTCTTGTAATGTCTTCTGGAAGCTTGGGTAGAATTGGTATTATTTCTTCCTTAATAATGTTTGAAAAAAATCACCCGTGAAGTAATATCTGACGGGAGTTTTTTTGGTGGGAAATTTTTAAACTACAAATCAAATTATTAAATCTGGGACTACTTAGGTTAACTATTTTCTCTTGGGTGAGCTTTGACAGTTTGTGTCTTCCAAAGAATTTATATATTTCATCTAAGCTTTATTATATGCATAAAGCTGTTTATAATATTTCCTTTTAGCAAGTTATTCTTTTAATTCCCTTTTATTCCAATTATTCAATAGCTGAAAAATATGTAATAATCTCACCTCTCTCAATTCTGATATTGGTAATTTATGTCTTCTTTTCTCTCCCCCAGGACAGTTTTATTAAAAGTTTATCAATTTTATTTATATTCTCAAAAAACAAACTTTTGGTTTCATGGATTTTTTCTATTGTGTTTCTGCTTTCTATTTTATTGACTTCTACTCTTCATTTTCTGTCTTTTATTTACTTCTGTTTCAATTTGCTTTTCTTTCTTATATATCCTAAGGCAGAAGCTTAGGGCATTGATTGGATCGCTCTTCTTTCCTGATATAACTATCTATATATGTCTTCCTTTCCATTGCTTAAGCTACATCAAACAAATTTTGATATGTGTATTTTAATTTTTATTCATTCTACTTAGATTTCTTCTTTGATTTATGATATTTGGGTTGTAATTAATTAATTAAAATTGTGACATTTGTTTTCCAAACATTTGGATCATTTTCCAACATTTTTCTCATATCCATTTTTAATTTAATTCCATTGTGGTTAGATAACATACTTTTTGTTACTTGAATTATTTAAAATTTATTGTGTCTTGTCCTATGGCTGAGAATATTTTCGTCCATGTTTAGGACACTTAAAAGAATGTGTCCTCTGCTGCTGTTGGGTGAAGAGTTTTCGCAATCTCAGTGAGGTCAAGTTGGTTGGTAGTATTGTTCAAGTCTTTTGTATCATTCCTGATTTTCTTCCCATTTATCCAATCTATTATCAGAGGAATATTTAAATCTTCAGCTATAATCCTGGATTTGTCTGTCTTCTTTCAGTTCTTTCACATTTCATTTCATGTATTTTGAAGCTCGGCTATTAAGTGCATAAACATTTAGAATTGTTTTGTCCTTTTGATGATTTCCCTTTTATCATTATGAAATGATCCTTGTTATCCCTGTTAATATTTTTTGCTCTGAAGTCTACATTGTCTTCTATTTATATAGCCACTGCAGCTTTCCATGATTAGTGTGAGCATGATATATCATTTTCCCAATCTTTTACTTTTTACTTATTTATTTACATTTGAAATGTGTTTCTTGTAGGTAGTATATAATTGGGTCTTGCTTTTTCATCCAATTTAACAATTTCTGCTTTCATCATGTATAACGAGCTTTCTCCACTCTGGCTGTTAAGAATATAAATTATGCCCAGCCTTGTGTGAGCTCCAGAAATTATTCCACCTGCTCATCTTTAGTGATTCCTCCCCACCCCTCTTTGGGTAATTCCTTTGCAAACATGTACTAATCAGTACTCAGCTGAAGAATCAAGGGGACCCCTTTGCAGTCTTCTTCCTGGTACTCTGCTCTGTAAATTCTGGCCAGCTTGGCCTCCCCAAACTCTCAACTTTGCCTTCTTAACTCTGAGAGATTGCCAGGTTCTATTCGAGTTTCCTCTTTCTGTGATGAAACTTCAAAACTTTCTCCAAAAAGCAAGCTGGGACAATCACAAAGATTGCCTCATTTGTTCACTTCTCTTGCACTGCCTATTTGTAAATTTCTGAAAAATCATTGTTTCATGGTTTTTGTTTGTTTGCTTAGCTATGTGTTTAACATGAGAGGGTAATCCACCATGGAGGGGTTGCCGGCTTTAGCAAAACAAAACAAAATCAGACTCCCAGTTAAATTTGAATGTCAGACCAACAATGAATCATCTTTTCAGTATATATATATGACCCATATTTATACTATAAGTATGTTTGAAATTCAAATTTCAGTGGGCTTCCAGGATTTTATCTACCAACTCTAATCCCTGTTAATCTATTATACCCAAAACAAGAAGTCCCCTGAGACTCTTTTAGGTGCTAGAGCTTGTACTTGTTGGAAATCCATTCAATTCAGTATGAAATATTTACTGAGCTCATTCATCACAATAAGAATAATTTAGGGTTGAATTGGCAGAGAAGACAAAATAAGCATATAAAGTTAATGATGCTCAGTTGAATGACAATGCCAAATGTAAATGTCACAGGAATTCAGAAGAATGATCACAATGAACTGAAGTAGTCAGAAAAAGCCAGAAGATGAGGTTAACAGAAAAGGTGAAGGGTGAAAAAAACTGTATTCAGGTATGGAGAAGGACAGTGATGCTCAGCCTGCTTAAAGAAGGTCGGGTCCTGACCCAGGACTAAGATTGGCATCCTTCTAGACAAGGAGAAGAATAGCCTAAGCCAAAGATTTGTGGAAGGTTATTATAAACCAGATTAGTTGGTATCAGTGTTTCTGAGAATAGCTGTTTAGTTCACTCATTATGCAAGAGTGACTGGTTGAGGGGGATGAGTGAGGACTGAAATCCAAACTGTGCTTCAGTTCCCAAGACATAAACATTGGTGCAGGGCTGCAGCCAATTGGAGGAAGAAATGATTTTTCTAATTTGAATGTACCTTGTGGGACATCTG
Organism: Aotus nancymaae; assembly: GCF_030222135.1. Lineage (NCBI taxonomy): Eukaryota > Metazoa > Chordata > Mammalia > Primates > Aotidae > Aotus > Aotus nancymaae. The sequence goes on along the minus strand of NW_026988419.1, from coordinate 41,994,145 downwards.
AGGTCCTGGTGGGAGCTTTCGTGTCTTCCTTCTGAGTAGCCGTGGTATGATGACTTCTGTAACTCTGACCTAGCTTTTTTAGTGCTAGAGTCACTATGGGGAGAAATGGGTGGAGATGTTAGAAGATACGTCATCTCTGAGCTGTGAGCATTCTGTATTGGGCTATTGTGCAGAAGAGGGTGAGAAGGAACAGGATAAAATTGGTTTTACAGTTGGGGGAAAAAAGTAGGTGAAGTAAGATAGAGCTGATAGGGCTTTAGACGAATATGTGATTGAACCCCTCCAAAGTTCAGCACCAGCACCCAGAGGTATGAAGATTAACAGTCTGAAATATTGGTGCCATCCAATAAAGAGTGGCCTCTAAGAGTGGCCTCTAAATCAAGCACTGTGAACTCAAAGCTGTCTTGGGGCAGCCAGATGATGAGGCCTGTGGAGAATCTTTTTTTCTGAGACAGAGTCTCACTCCGTTGTCCAGGCTGGAGTGCAATGGTGCAGTCTTGGCTCACTGCAACCTCCACCTCCCGGGTTCAAGCAATTTTCCTGCCTCAGCCTTTCCAGTAGCTGGGATTGCAGACCTGCACCATCATACCTGGCTAATTTTTTAAAAATATTTTTAGTAGAGACAAGGTTTCACCATGTTAGCCAGGCTGGTCTCAAACTTCTGACCTCAAGTGATCCACCTGCCTCAGTCTCCCAAAGTACTGGGATTACAGGTTGAGCCACTGTGCCTGGCTGGAGAATCTTTCTAACAGGAAGCTGCAAATCTGAATTTTTAAGGAAAAATCACCTGAATTTCAATTGTTAGCATAATTCAAAGAACTTAACCACACACACACACACACACACACACACACACACACACCCCAAAGCACAGTATAGACCCACACTGTTCTAACAAAATAATACACATCTATAGGTGTGAATGCTACCATATTTCCTTCTCTGTTCTAAAGCAATATTTCCCAGCCCTAATCATCCTATGCACTGTCTCTATTATCTACTGGGAGTCTCCCAAAAATGAGAGAGAAAGGGAAGAGGGAGGAAGAGGAGAAGCAAACCGAACATTAGTCTTTATAGCCACGTGGGTGAATGTAAGTATTTTAGAGGATGTGAACCAGATTAGTTACTTTCATTCTTCTTATCATTCAGCAGTTTGATCTTTTTTAAAAAATGAGGCAACCTGTAACTGGTTGGGGCAATAGAGTCATTCCCAAAATTGCAGACCAGTATCCTTATCTGGAGATCTGGAGACAGTGAGGTTTGTAATAAATCTTTCCAGTAAAAGGCTTTATCTTATCATCATCAGCTTGGAATTCCTTGCTATAGCAAAAAAGTCAAAGAAAATAGCTACTTGGAACAAATACCCAAATTGTGGAAAATCTGTCGTTAGAAGAATACAACATTATTTCTTCCAGGTGTAGAGATGACCAATGGATGTGCCATTCAAAAACTAAAGGAAACCAAACTAAATGAAATTAGATCCTTTCACAGAAGGTGAACCTATGACTGTAGCTTCACTGGGTATAAAAATAACTCAGTCTTAAAAATGAAAGGTTGGTATCTTCTTTCTCCAGAGAATTGTTTGGCTTCACAGTCACATCATTGTTCATGGGCTCGAATAAACGCATGTGTTTTCCATTTGACTACTGCTTCCACTAATATTTCTGGGTGGAGTACAAATTCTTTGTTTTATGTTAGATGAGAGCAATGGGGCATAGTCTTACAACGAAGAACACAGTTTTAAAATGGAAAAGGAAAGCACTATTTTAAGGATAGTCAGTCCTCTTCCATAAATTGTTAATGTTGGTCAAATTGCAAAAAACTTTTCCTTAGCCAGTTCTGGAGGCAGGAACATTAAAAAACCACCAGAGGACACTATTCTCACATGAAAGTCAACTCACGGAGTGACTAAAAATGGAAGTTTCATTTGAGTTTATCTATAAGAAAGTGTCTTTCACATTCAAACAAGACCAGTATTAGTCTCTAGCCTTTTGACATCTATGATTGTATAATCACTTCTCTTCAGATGTCACAAGGTTTATAGAATTAATAAACTAGACCCCAACCAACTTGCTCTATGGCTATGGCAAGTGTATGGGTCTTACTTTACACCAGGACAGATGTGGAGGAAGAAGAGGGGATGTAAGTTAATAGTACTTAAGTGAAAGGATGGTGAGGATATACTCCTGGCTTTATTTAACCTGAGTACCTGAATGGAGACATTGGTCAGATTCATACCCGAGTATTTAGTAATAATTTAGATAAAGCGTTTGTTCCTTAGGTGTTTAGGTATGTGAAACTTACACAGGGTGGTGATGCCAAGAGATGGCTCAGAGGTCTCCTGCCTGTCTTTAATATCCATCATACCACCCCTCCCAAAACGCATGTTATCTAGGTAAAGATGGTGTCTTTGCTATACAACTTTAAGACAAATCCTCGGCTGTCCCAAATAAGTTGTCACTTTTAAGTCCTTTATAGAAATTCTAGAGCCATCACTGCTTGTTGATTGGTTGGTCAGTTTTCCAGAGAATTTTCTCGAGTAATCCAATTCTCTTCCCATATAAAGGCATAGACTCTGCATTCACTTCCTCATTGTTCCAAGGTTTAGAAAAATCTACAAGGAAATCACAAGAGCAATAGTTATCCGTATCAAGTGCTGCTATGTATATGAAAGATTAATAAAAATCAGGGACAATGAGATCCATGGTGATATATCAAAGAGCTGTCTATTTAGGCTCCCTTGTAGATGGTATTCTCTGCGGATTCTCTCAGGGTGAAGGAGCTTGTCATGTCTGGCCCTGTCAGAAGCAGCCAGTTAATCAGCTGTAACATGAGCCTTTGACAGAACCAGTTGCACAGTGGTAGCCTGGACTGTGAGCGCATAGTCCTCTCACCCACACTCAGCAATGCTGCCCCATTGTAAACAAGATGTCTGGCTTAACTGGGATATCCTCTAAAAGTATTTAGGCTAAAACAGAAGCTGACATCATAGGTGAAAGCTGTGTTCCCTCTGTTTGTATTTCTAACTTCCTATACCATTCCCAGAGAATTCCACAGGATGTTGCTTAATAATGATAACAATGGATTACACACAGGTTGGCAAAGGGGGCAAAATGATTAGATCATCCAGTCAGTTGGTCTTTCCAGCAAAGGGAAGAATCTCCAGATAGGGAATCTAACACTTCATTTAAGGCAAAGGGCCAAATAGTAAGAACCACACTGACTTTGTTGTCTTCTCTGCAATACTGGCGGAGCATTGAATCTATTTTAGTTGGCTGTACTTGTGCCCTACTTAATTCCTTAAACACGAGCTTCCAACACAGTGCTGCTGTTTCCTTTGGAGATAACCAGTGGAGTAAATGCTATCTGGTGGAAGGCAATTAACTCTTGTAAATGATGCCTGTGCAAAACTCAAGGTCGGGTTACCACTGAGAACACCTTGACAAGACAAGGCCAACACAGGAGAAAAGTCCTAAAGAGTTGTCCTGTGGAGAGTCTTTCACCTTTGCTGTGTACTGTATTATGTAAACTCTGGCTCAGAAAGCGCTATTGTTTCAGGCTTATTTATTCACCTGATTGAATTTATTCAATAGCACAGCTGAAACGCTTGGTTTCTCACCCTGGGGCTTTGGTCTTTATAATAACCTTGTTCCTGGATATGTTTTCTTCTTATGTTCAAATACATGGCTAATTCAAATTCTCAATGTGGATTTTATAATCTCTGGAAGTAAGACACTAGAATTATCCAAAACATATACTTCAACACCGAAAGGTTGTTATTAGTAGAAAAAAATGGTTCATTGTGTGCCAAGAAACAAATACATGATGAAACGAAGAAGCAAGCTAAGCAAACCACCATGGACATAGTTTTGAAAAGTGTGACACCTCCTCAAGAAGAGCCTCAGGCAGGTGCTTCAGGAGGGATCACAGAAGGCATTGATATCATGGGAGATAACAGCTCCGCACACGGTGTTGCCACTAAAGACCTTCAGTAAAGTGAGATGTGGAGGTGGAAGGCAGTAATGCTAATAATCCTGATGCCGTATAGGTCCAGGCTAATGTGTATATTTGTGTCTTAGTTTTCAACAAAAAATATTACAAAGAATAAAATAAGGAAAATCAAAAAAATATACAACGTGTTTGTGTTTTAAGCTACATGTTATTGTCAGAGTCAAAAAAGCTAAATAAATTGAAGAGTTTTTGGTGTAAAAATGTGACAGTAAGCTAAGGTTAACTTATTATAGATGAAAGAAATGTTTTTTAATAAATTTAGTATAACTTAAGCCTACAGTGTTAATAAAGTCTACAGTAGTGTCAGTAATGTACATTTATGTCCTAGGCCTTCATATTCACTCACCACTCACTCCCTTACTCAGAGGTAGCCCTGCAAGTTCCCTTCATGCTAAGTGCCCTATGCAGGTGTAACATTTTAACATTTATACTGCATTTTTATTGTACTTGTTCTATGATTAGATCTGTTTAGATATACCGACACCTTTGCATTACAATTGCTTACAATATTCAGTACAGTAACGTGCTGTATACATTTGTAGCCTGGAAGCAATAGGCTATATCTATTGCTGTGTAGTATCCTATACCACCTAGGTTTATGTAAGCACATTCAGTAATGTTCCCACAATGATGTAATTCCCTAACACTGTATCCTTGCTGTTAAGCAATTCCTGACTATTTAGGCTCATGTGATTATGGAGGCTTGAGAATCTCCATGATATGCCCTCTGAAAGCCAGAGACCCAGGGAAGCTAATGGTATAATTCAGTCTAAGTCTGAAGGTCTGAGAATAACAGGAGTCAGTGCTGTAACTCCCAGTCTAAGGCTGAATGACTGATAATTAAGAACTGCCCATAGGTGAAGGCAAGAGAAGATGAATGTTCTAGCTTAAGGAGAGACAATGAATTTCCTGCAGGACAGGCAAGCCCCAAAATATTAGCTAAGCCCAGGAGGGTTCTTGGCTTCACCCAGGAAAGAATTCAAGAGCAAGTAAGTGGTGTTAAAAAGCAACTTTTGTTGAAGTAGCAGCGTACTGAAACAGCGGTGTACAGCAGCAGCAGACATACTGCTTCTGTGGAGCAGGGATACCCCATAGGCAGTGTGCCCAGAGAAGCAGCTCAGAGGCAGTTCTGCAGTCATAGTTATATCCAATTTTAATTGTATGCAAAATAAGGGGCCGTTTATACAGAAATTTTTAGAAAATGGGTGGTTACCTTCCTGATTATCACGTCATTGTCATGGAAAAGCGTGGTAACTTCTGGGTGTTGCCATGGCAATGGTAAACTGACATGGCATACCGGTAGGCATGTCGTTAGAAAAGCTGCTTCCCCTCTTAACCTGTTTTAGCTAGTCCTCAATTTGGTCTGGTGTTTTAAGTCCCACCTTTGGAGTTGAGTCTCACCTCCTACCTCAAATTCACACTTCCTCCGAATTTTTTTTTCTGTTTGAGTCCTTGACAGATTGGATGATGCCTGCCCACATTGGTGAGCGAAGATGTTTATACTCAGTCTCCTGATTCAAATATCAATATTTTCCTGAAATATCCTCACAGACACACTCAGAAATAATAATTTACCATTTCTTCTAGTATCCCTTAACCTGGTTAAGATGACCAAAAAGAAAAAAATATATATATATCTCACATTCATTTTCACTGCATTGCAGAAGGGTCAAACTTTGAGTTTAGAGAGATCCTTTAGGGATTAATAATTCAGAAAAAAAGGGCAGGGAATGAACCAGGTGGTTAGAATGGGTTACAACGGAGATGGAAAACAGTGAAATATCTGAAAATTAAGAAAAACAATTGAAAGACTGTGATTGATGGGGTATAGGAGTAAAGACGAGAAAGAAATGAAGGTTTGTTTAATTCTAGTGTATAAAGAGTGCCACAAATATATCGACTGTGTTTAAGCAGAGTTAAGTATATTAATTATCTGCAGCAAGAGAAATTATATACAAAGGAGCATCTTGGTAAGAAAAATTTGATGAAGATTATATAAATAATAATTGTGATGTCTAATTTTTTGTATCAACTTGACTAGGTTAAGGGATGCCAGACAGCTAGAAGAACACTTCTGGTGTGTCTGTGGTTTTGGAATAATCTAATATTTGAATCAGTAAACTGAGTAAAGAAGATCTACCTTCACCAATATTGGTGAGCATCATCCAATCCATTGAGAGTTTGGACAGAACAAAAAGAGAAAGGGTTAGTGCTTTCTTTCTTATCTTGAGCTGGGACATCCATCTTCTGCTCTTGGACATCAGAGCACCTGATCCTTCAGTCTTTAGACACTGGGACACCAGTGCCTGCTCCTACTTTCTGGTTCTCAGGCCTTTGGCCTTAAACTGGGACTGGCACTATTGGCTCCCCTGGTTCTCAGGCTTTTGGACTCAGACTGAATTACACCATCAGGTTTCCTGGGTCTCCAGCTTGCAGACAGTGTGTTGGGGGACTTCTCAGCCCCCATAATTGAACGACTCAATTCTCATAAGAAATCTTTGCTTATCTACAGTAAGTTCTCATTTAATATAAACAATAAATTCTTGGAAAATAAGAACTTAAGCAAAAATATGTATAACAAAGCAAAATTTTTTTCTCATCAACATTATAACAAAACAACCAACATTGAAGGAAACAGGAAACAACCTTATTTGAAGACCTGTTATACATTATTATTGTTATTATTTTTGAGACAGAGTCTCACTCTGCCACCCAGGCTGGAGTGCAATGGCACAATCTTGGCTCACTGAAACCTCGGTCTCTAGAGTTTAAACGATTCTCCTGCCTCAGCCTCCCTAGTAGCTGGGATAACAGGTGCCCACCACAGCACCCAGCTAATTTTTGCATATTTAGTAGAGACAGGGTCTCACTATGTTGGCCAGGCTAGTCTTGAACTCCTGACCTCAGATAATCCACCTGCCTTTGTCTCCCAAAGTGCTGAGATTATGGGTGTGATCCCATCATGCCAGCCACATTGTTTTGCTTAAAGTTGAAGTTTCTAAGAACCTATCAGCAAAGTTAAGTGAATTGTGTAACTACATTAATCCTATTGGTTTGGCTTCTCTGCAAAATGGCTTTGGTAAGTTTGGGGTTCCTATTGAAGCCACAAGTGGAAATATGTAGTTGGGAATAGAAGGAAACATATTTTTTTTACTAAATCCCATATCTCCACAATCCAAACTAAACATGTATTGTGTTTTCACAAGAGCAAAAATGATCAAACATCATATAGAAATTCTATTCACTATAAAAATCCTGAATATAATTACAGATGCAGTTCAAATCTATAAGTTTGGAAATATTAATGAATAATGTTAATATTTTCTTCTATTGCAAAGTATTTTTCTCAAATTTCTCTGCTTAGATAGAGGTAGTGGAACTCACATCAAAGAAGTATTTGGAACCTGTATCTTAAGACAGAAAAACATTTTATATCACTTATTGCCAAATGGAGAATTTCAAGAGTTTTAATATTGACTTTGCTATTAGACTAAACAAATGGAAATTTAAAAGTAACCATATAAGTGATCACCTCTTTATCATGCCTGGTAATCTTTTTTTTTTTTTTTTAGGAAAAATCAGATAGGAGCAATCAAGGTGCTGAAAGTCCTGCTTACTCAGAGATGTTAATCATGCATCATGTGAACCCCAATCATGTTCTAATTTGCCCTCCAAAAGGAGGAACAGGTAAGAATTATCCCAACTGACAATACCTGGTGATATTTAAGTATAATATCCAGTCTCTATATAACCACTTTCCATATCAAAGTATAATATCCAGTCTCTATATAACCACTTTCCATATCAAAGTAGGATTTAGAAATATTAATGGTAATAGTTTGCTTTATTTTATGTAAATAAAATAGCCCTTTTATTTACATAAAATATAAAAACCAATTTATACATTGGTTTTAGAAACCAATGTATAAATTTGAAAAGTGCATTCCAGGACAGGTTTAAAAATGTCATTTTCTTTTTAGTTAATATTTTCTTTGTTAGTACCATTTAACCTTTAGAGAATTTGGTTTTTGTAGTCTACTCTTAAAAATTATCACTTTTTGTCACTCTCTATTTGATGTTGAAATCCACATAACATAAACAGAATGCAACTGTCACTAGACAGGGTATTTTATCATTCATTTGCTATTGGAAAGATAAACACAAAATAAAAAAACAGAAATATAAAAATCTCACTTGAAGATAGCACTTTTAATGGTATGTCATTTTAATTACTACTGGAATATAATATTTTATAATATTTTATTCACATATTACACTTGTTAGTACTTAAGAGAAAATTCCATGTTTTCCTTTTTCTTTAAAGTCATTATCTAGTTTATTCCTTGAAATGACACTTAAGTTGGAAAAAAAAATGCTGATAAAGCTATTACTTAGAAAATATAAGAACAATTTCCTCTCTGATAATTTTGTTCAAAAACAATTAGTAATTCACACAATCTAGAATTGCATGAATTTATAAAAATGAAAGAATATTTTAATATAAAATTAGTACCAAGTTTAGAAAATACTCATTTAAATTTTATTCCACTCAAGAATCAGTATAATATATTAACTTAAATAATGACACAAATTGAAAAATACATGTTAGTCAAGTGATTACAAACACAACAATGAAGTAAGATTGTCTGAGTTAAACTGTAAGTTCTAACATTTATAAGTTCTGTAATATTGGCAAGTTTTTAAAAGTTTTTTTGTGCCTCATGTTTTGCATCTATAAAAGAAAAATACTTAATATAAGAATTCTGAGAGAATTGAATAACAATAAATATGAAGGACTTGAAAAGTGTATCATGTATAATAGGCACAATATAAACGTTAAGTGATAGTGAAGAGGCTGATGATGATTTTCTTTAATAATTTAATTTGCATTGTAGTCAGTTTCTATGATAGTGTCCTTGTTTATAACAATAATGTATTCATTTGTTTCATATAGTTTTTTCTCAATAATTGCAAACTACAGTAAGAAAAAATGTTTCATAAAAAGCCAAAATGATACTTTTATCATTCTGTCATATGAGTCAACAGATGGTTTATAAATTTCCTTTATAGCTTTTTGGAATAGAAATATAATCATATAGTCACATGAATTAAAAGTGTTTAGACAAATACTTAACTTGAACAAGATTTAGTATTCTGTGATAAATAAATAATATGTACTTATATGGTGACATCTAATAATAGATTATCTGCTTCTTAATGTGGAAGGAAATATAAATCCTTTACATTTAACTTCACAAAAAATTGAAAGAAAATATAATATGACATAACTGTCAATATTCTTTAATGCATAATTTTAACATTGACCAACTAATACATGAAAAGAGAAAAGGAGAGACTCGCACCAAGATGGCTAGCTAGGAGAAGCTCAGGACTGCAGCTCTCAGTGAAAGCACAGAGGGTGAGTGGACGCTGCATTTCCAGATGGATTTTTATTGCCCACAGACCAGGAGATTCCCAGGTGGAGGAGCCCCACGGGTCACCAGGGTGGCTGTTTTGGCCGGCGTGGCTGTTTTGCCTGCACCCCGGCGCAGCGGTTCCCAGTGCAGAGTAAATGAGACTTTGTCCCCACTTATCCAGCAAGGGGAGCTGAAACAGGGAGCCAGGCCAGGAGATTCCTGGGCAAAAAAGCACCATGAATCTCAGAGCCATGGTTTCAGCTGGTGCAGTGGGTTGCCGCACGGGAAATCACACAGATTCTGGCACCTATTCAACAGGTGACCAGGACACCTGGGAGAGAGCTGACCGTTCAACTAAAAACCAAAAGGCTCTGAGGCAGGGAGCCAGGTGATCAGGCCCTGCTGGTCCCACCCCCACAAAAACAAAAAACAGCAATTGGAAACGCTCTGGGTTGAGAGTTTCACAGCAAGCACGGGTCTGTGGGGGAGGGGTGTCTGCCATTACCGAGGCACTCCACAACTACGGAGGCAGTCCGCCATTCTTGAGGCAGCCTGCTGTTGCTGAGGCAACCCAGCATTACAGAGAGAGTCTGTCATTACAGAGGCAGGCCACCATAGCGGAGGGAGTTTTAACCACACCCATATAAACAGGACTGCAGGGAAGTTCACACGGCAGCTGGGCAGAGCCCACAGCAACTCAGCAATGCCTCTGCAGGTTGAGAGTGACTAGGCTGCCTCCTTGTGGGCAGGGCAGCCCTGAAGAAGAAGAAGAAGAAGAAAAAAAAAAAAAAAAAAGGCAGCAGCACAGTGGAAACTCATAAAGCCCTAACTCCCTGGGACAGAACACCTGGGGAAAAAAGGGGTTTATGAGTTCTGCTGCTGCAGACTTAAACTTACCAAAATCAGAAAGTCAACAACTACAAAGTCAACAGGTGGATAAATCCACAAAGATGGGAAGAAATCAGCACAAAAAGGATGAAAACACCCGAAATCAGAACACCTCTCCTCCTACAAGGGATCACAACTCCTCACCAGCAAGGGAACAAGACTGGATGGAGAATGAGTGTGATGAAATGACAGAATCAGCCTTCAGAAAGTGGGTAATAAGAAACTTCCGTGAGCTAAAAGAACATGTTCTAACCCAATGCAAAGAAACTAAGAACCTTGAAAAAAGATGTGATGAAATACTAACGAGAATGGACAACTTAGAGAGGAATATAAGTGAATTGATAGAGCTGAAAAACACAAGAACTTCACGAAGCATGCACAAGTTTCAACAGCCAAATTGACCAAGCAGAAGAAAGGATATCAGAGGTCGAAGATCAACTCAATGAAATAAAACGAGAAGGCAAGATTAGAGAAAACAGGATAAAAAGGAATGAACAAAGTCAACGAGAAATATGGGACTATGTGACAAGACCTAATCTACGTTTGATAGGTGTACCCGAATGTGACGAAGAGAATGCATCCAAGTTGGAAAATACTCTTCAGGATATTATCCAGGAAAACTTCCCCAACCTAGCAAGGCAGGCCAATATTCAAGTCCAGGAAATATAGAGAACACCACAAAGATATTCCTCTAGAAGAGCAACCCCAAGGCACATAATCATCAGATTCACCAGGGTTGAAATAAAGGAGAAAATGCTAAGGGCAGCCAGACAGAAAGGTCGGGTTACCCACAAAGGGAAGCCCATCAGACTCACAGCAGATCTCTCAGCAGAAACCCTACAAGCCAGAAGAGAGTGGGGGCCGATATTCAACATCCTTAAAGAAAAGAACTTTCAACCCAGAATTTCATATCCAGCCAAACTAAGCTTCATAAGTGAAGGAAAAATAAAATCCTTTGTGAACAAGCAAGTACTCAGAGATTTCATCACCACCAGACCTGCTTTACAAGAGTGCCTGAAAGAGGCACTATACATAGAAAAGAACAACCAGTACCAGCCACGCCAAAAACATACCAAATGGTAAAGAGCATCAACACAATGAAGAATCTGCATCAACTAATGGGCAAAACAGCTGGCTAACATCAAAATGGCAGTATCAAATTCACACATAACAATATTAACCCTAAACGTAAATGGACTAAATGCCCCAATCAAAAGATAGACTGGCAAATTGGATAAGAAGCCAAAACCCATCAGTGTACTGTATCCAGGAAACTCATCTCACATGCAAGGATACACAAAGGCTCAAAATAAAAGGATGGAGGAAGATTTACCAAGCGAATGGAGAGCAAAAAAGAGCAGGAGTTGCAATTCTCATCTCTGATAAAATAGACTTTAAAGCAATAAAGATCAAAAAAGACAAAGAAGGACATTACATAATGGTAAAAGGATCAATGCAACAAGAAGAGCTAATGATCCTAAATATATATGCACCTAATACAGGAGCATCCAGATACATAAGGCAAGTTCTTAATGACTTACAAAGAGACTTAGACTCCCACACAATAAAAGTGGGAGACTTTAATGCACTACTGTCAATATTAGACAAATCAACAAGACAGAAAATTAACAAGGATATCCAGGACTTGAACTCAGACCTGGACCAAGGAAAGCTAATAGACATTTACAGAACTCTCCACCCCAAATCCACAGAATATACATTCTTCTCAGCACCACATCACACCTACTCTAAAATTGACCACATAATTGGAAGTAAATCACTCCTCAGCAAATACAAAAGAATGGAAACCATAACAAACAGTCTCTCAGACCACAGTGCAATCAAGTTAGAACTCAGAATTCAGAAACCAACCCAGAACCACACAGCTTCATGGAAACTGAACAACTTTCTCCTGAATGTTGACTGGATAAACAATGAAATGAAGGCAGAAATAAAGATGTTCTTCAAAACCAACGAGAATGAAGACACCACATACCAGAATCTCTGGGACACATTTAAAGCAGTCTCTAGAGGAAAATATATAGCAATAAGTGCCCACATGAGAAACAAGGAGAGATCTAAAATTGGCACCCTATCATCAAAACTGAAAGAGCTAGAGGACCAAGATAAAAAAAACTCAAAACCTAGCAGAAGACAAGAAATAACTAAGATCAAAGCAGAATTCAAGGAGATAGGGACATGAAAAACCCTACAAAAAATCAATAAATCCAGGAGCTGGTTTTTTGAAAAGATCAACAAAATAGACAGACCACTATCCAGACTAATAAAAAAGAAAAGAGAGAATAACCAAATAGATGCAATAAAAAATGATAAAGGGGATATCACCACAGATTCCACAGAAATTCAAACCACCATCAGAGATTATTACAAACAACTCTATGCACATAAACTAGAAAACCTGAAAGAAATGGATAAATTCCTGGACAGTTGCCTCCTCCCACGCCTAAACCAGGAAGAAGTCGAAACCCTGAATAGACCAATAACAAGGTCTGAAGTCGAGGCAGCAATTAAGAGCCTACCACCCAAAAAAAGCCCAGGTCCAGATGGGTTCACAGTCAAATTCTACCAGACATACAAAGAGGAACTGGTACCATTCCTTCTGAAACTATTCCAAATAATCCAAAAAGAGGGAATCCTTCCCAAATCATTTTATGAGACCAACATCATCCTAATACCAAAACCCGGCAGAGACTCAACAAGAAAAGAAAACTACTGGCCAATATCCATGATGAACATAGATGCAAAAATCCTCAATAAAATACTGGCAAGCCGATTACAACAGCACATCAAAAAGCTTATCCACCATGATCAAGTAGGATTCATCCCGGGAATGCAAGGCTGGTTCAATATACGCAAGTCTATAAATGTAATTCACCACATAAACAGAACCAAAGACAAAAACCACATGATTATCTCAATTGATGCAGAGAAGGCCTTCGACAAAATTCAGCAGCCCTTTATGCTAAAAACTCTCAATAAACTAGGTATCAACGGAACGTATCTCAAAATAATAAAAGCTATTTATGACAAACCAACAGCCAATATCATAATGAATGGGCAAAAACTGGAAGCATTCCCTTTGAAATCTGGCACTAGACAAGGATGCTCTCTCTCACCACTCCTATTCAATATAGTGCTGGAAGTTCTAGCCAGAGCAATCAGGCAAGAAAAAGAAATAAAGGGTATTCAATTAGGAAAGGAGGAAGTCAAATTGTCTCTATTTGCAGACGACATGATTGTATATCTAGAAGACCCCATCGTCTCAGCCCAAAATCTCCTGAAACTGATAAGCAACTTCAGCAAAGTCTCAGCATACAAAATCAATGTGCAAAAATCACAAGCATTCCTATACACCAATAACAGACTTAAAGAGAGCCAAATCAAGAACGAACTGCCATTCACAATTGCTACAAAGAGAATAAAATACCTAGGAATACAACTAACAAGGAACATAAAGGACCTCTTCAAGGAGAACTACAAACCACTGCTCAACGAAATAAGAGAGGACACAAACAGATGGAGAAACATTCCATGTTCATGGTTAGGAAGAATCAATATCGTGAAAATGGCCATACTACCCAAAGTAATTTACAGATTCAATGCTATCCCCATCAAGCTACCAATGACCTTCTTCACAGAACTGGAAAAAAACACCTTAAACTTCATATGGAACCAAAAGAGAGCCCGCATAGCCAAGTCAATTTTAAGCAAAAAGAACAAAGCGGGAGGCATCACACTACCGGACATCAAACTCTACTACAAGGCTACAGTAATCAAAACAGCATGGTACTGGTACCAAAACAGAGATATAGACCAATGGAACAGAACAGAGGCATCGGAGGCAACACAACATATCTACAATCACCTGATCTTTGACAAACCTGACAAAAACAAGCAATGGGGAAAGGAATCCCTGTTCAATAAGTGGTGTTGGGAAAACTGGCTAGCCATATGCAAAAAGCAGAAACTCAACCCCTTCCTGACACCTTACACTAAAATTGACTCTAGATGGATTAAAGACTTAAACATAAGACCTAACACCATAAAAACCCTAGAAGAAAACCTAGGCAAAACCATTCAGGACATTGGCGTAGGCAAGGACTTTATGACCAAAACACCAAAAGCATTGGCAACAAAAGCCAAAATAGACAAATGGGACCTAATCAAACTCCACAGCTTCTGCACGGCAAAAGAAACAGTCAATAGAGTGAATCGGCAACCAACAGAATGGGAAAAAATTTTTGCAGCCTACTCGTCTGACAAAGGGCTGATATCCAGAATTTACAATGAGCTAAAACAGATTTACAAGAAAAAAACAAACAAGCCAATTCAAAAATGGGTGAAGGATATGAACAGATACTTTATAAAAGAAGACATACATGAGGCCAACAAGCATATGAAAAAATGCTCATCATCACTGGTCATTAGAGAAATGCAAATCAAAACTACATTGAGATACCATCTCATGCCAGTTAGAATGGCGATCATTAAAAAATCTGGAGACAACAGATGCTGGAGAGGATGTGGAGAAATAGGAACACTTTTACACTGTTGATGGGAGTGTAAATTAGTTCAACCACTGTGGAAAACAGTGTGGCGATTCCTCAAGGACCTAGAAATAGAAATTCCGTTTGACCCAGCAATCCCATTACTGGGTATATATCCAAAGGATTATAAATCGTTCTACTATAAGGACACATGCATACGAATGTTCATTGCAGCACAGTTTACAATAGCAAAGACCTAGAACCAACCCAAATGCCCATCGATGATAGACTGGACAGGAAAAATGTGGCACATATACACCATGGCATATTATGCAGCCATCAAAAACGATGAGTTCGCGTCCTTTGTAGGGACATGGATGAACCTGGAAACCATCATTCTCAGCAAACTGACACAAGAACACAAAATCAAACACCACATGTTCTCACTCACAGGCGGGTGTTGAACAATGAGAACACATGGACACAGGGAGGGGAGCACTATACACTGGGGTCTGTTGCGGGGGAGTGGGGGGACAGCAGGGGAGTGGGAAGTTGGGGAGGGATAGCATGGGGAGAAATGCCAGATATAGGTGAAGGGGAGGAAGGCAGCAAATCACACTGCCACGTATGCACCTATGCAACAACCTTGCATGTTTTTCACATGTACCCCAAAACCTAAAATGCAATAAAAAAAAAAAAAAACGGGAGTGTAAATTGAGACTGAAAGTGAATTTTAAAGGAATAGTATAGGTTTTGTTTACTCACTGATTCTTACTCCTCCTAATTCTTAATTGGTTTGAGAAGAATATAAATGATGATTCATATCAAATGACCAAAATATACAACAAAGGCTTGGTTTTTCCCCAGGCCTTTGCTGACCCTAAACTGAGAATCCAAGATTGCTATCTAATTCAAAAAGTATGTTTTATTATATTCATTAAAAAATCATGTTATTCAAGTGACTACAGTGGGCATTGGGAGAGACAAGGTTTGTTGGAGATAGGGTTTCATGTGTATATAAAGATATTCAAACATAATTTTTAAACTTCTTATGCATAGTAAACAAATCCAATCTACATTTTAATTGTTTGAATTCAATCCTTGCCAATAATTTGCAACAACTGACAGTCAAAACAAGGAAAATGCTTTATTGAAATGGAGTACTGGGGTGATATTTTAAGCCAATAAGGGAAGAGCTTTAGATAATTTCAGACCATGATTAAAGATTTTTTAATAGATTAGAAAATGACAAAAACAGAGAAGAGAAAATGTACCTCCTTTTTTCATATATTTTTAATTTAAACCGGATAAACATTTCAACCCTAGAGAGAAGCTTAAGAAATAAATAGGAAAAATAATATGGGTTATATTAGGAGTAATCAAAAAATAATAATATAGAATTTTTCAAAGCAGAAAAAATATTATATAAATATTTTGATATAAGTAATTAAAGGAGAAAAAGAGAAAGAAGAGAAAAAGAAAAATGGTTTTGGTTAAACTTAAGAAATCTTATATTCTTTGGAAGAAATTTGACATTCTATCTAACTTTCTGTCTTTTACTTTCAGTCAAACTGATAAAATTGGAATAGCAACTCTATTATAAGGCAGCATTACAGTAAAATTGTCCACTGATGAGTAAATTGCAACTGAACTTATAAAAACTGCAAGTATCATGAAATAGCCAGAATTTTGTGTTTTCCTGATGATGCAGCTCGTGCCTTTCTAATAGCTCTTCTTCTGGTTGCCACAGGAGGTGTCGGCTCATGTGTAGCAAGGGCGTTCCAAACCCAAATTAATCTCATATCATGGGTGTAATTCTGGTCTTTTTTCTCCTGAGCTTACCTGGGGTATCAGAGAATAGATTCTGAATAGCTGTGTAAACGGCCTCGAAGACCACTTCTAAGGTAAAGAATATATGATACTTTTTTTTCCTACATCCTTTTAAGTAAGTCTGATGTCAAATGAGACCTTTTTAATACTGTGAGTGTGAACGTTTAGTTAAGCCTATAATGATTCCCTAGTGGGCACTGTAATAATAAACAAACAATAGATAAAATTCAATTTAATGCTAATTAGATAATGAGTTAGAATTATTTTTCAAGAACAAATTTTTAGATTTAATTTTAAAAATCTGATAATATATGCTATATTAAAGATATATAATATGTTTCTTTGAGTCCAAGTTGGGACATGATTATGTAGAAAATCTCAATGCTGGTAAAAAACCATAAAAATTGAAGTAGAAGATAGCTGGTGTAGAAATCTTAATAAATACCTAAAAATATTTGCCTACATATTATCCTAAGAAATATGGAGAATATTGGTAAAATAATCCATAATTTTAGAAATGTTATGATTTTAAAAATATGTGAAGCTAAAAACATAACACTGGAAAATAATTGACAAAACTACAAGAAGAAATACAAAAATAGACAATTATTGGAGATTTTAACACACCACTCTCAGCACTCTCTAGCTCAAGAAAACAAATAATAAGCAAGAGCCCTGAATTTTTGAATTACATGGCTTATAAGCTCATAGAGGAATCCTGAAGGCCATCTTAAAATTTTGCCTTCCAGGGTGTTTTTTATGGCCCTAAAGTAATTCATCTTCCTTCCTCATGTAGCATATACCCTCCCCCAAAACCAAAGGTTTATTATATAATAGCATCAACTCAAAATCCAAAATTGTATCATTTAAACAATGAAAGTTAGGTGTGAGTGAGGTTTCTAAGTGTAACCTACTAAATTCAACTCTTAGACACAGTTCTTAGCCATCTGTGGGACTGTGAAACTTATCCATCCCCCAACACTACCAATGAACACTGTAAGACAGGAATAAAATAAACAACTTTAGACATTGATTTAAACACATCAAAGAGGGAAGGAAACGAAAACATAAGAGTCACTGGTCCACAGCAGCTCTGAAATCAAGCCAGGCAAATGTTCAGACTCCATTTTTTAGACTTTAAGATCTGAGAATAATTTTCCTGGGCCCTCCATTCTACTCTCTTTGTTCTTGGTTCTGCTTTCTGAGTCGTCCTTTGTCATAAAGGTCAGTACAGGTCTGCAGTCGAGTTTTTGTTTTTTGTTTTTTGTTTTTTGAGACGGAGTTTCGCTCGTTACCCAGGCTGGAGTGCAATGGCGCGATCTCGGCTCATTGCAACCTCCGCCTCCTGGGTTCAGGCAATTCTCCTGCCTCAGCCTCCTGAGTAGCTGGGATTACAGGCACGCGCCACCATGCCCAGCTAATTTTTTGTATTTTTAGTAGAGATGGGGTTTCACCATGTTGACCAGGATGGTCTTGATCTCTTGACCTCGTGATCCACCCGCCTCGGCCTCCCAATGCAGTCGAGTTTTATCAGCTTACTTCCCTCGAGTAGACTTTGATAGTCTGACACCCTTCTTCCATTTTTTACATTCCATTTTTTTCAGTCCAACTTGGGAGTGTCTCCGTATAAACAATTTTCTGCATAATTTTGGGGACCTTCTTTAAACTTCACTTGTATTTATTCCACTAGACAAAGGTTACATCCACAGGTCTTCTAGAGTCAATGCCTTTGCTACTACAGCCTTCTGCAGAGATAGCTGGGAGTCAGTTTCCTTAAGCTTTAGAAACCCTTTGGTTTTGTTGCAATCCACGAGTCACATTATTTCTTCAAAAATGTTTTCTATACTGAATATCTGACCTTTTGATCTTCCTAAGGTTTTAATGAAATATTATATTTTGTTGTTTCTCTGTCATTTCTCCTTGCCACACGTTCAGCAGTCATTTCTTACTTTTGGCATCTGTTACCACCTAGAGGGGCTGCAGATTTCAAAATCACCTAGTCTTGGTCCCTGTTTTGTTCAACAAATTTTTCTTCAATGTATCTCTCTCCTCTCACATTTTATAGTAAGCAGCAAGAAAAAATCAGCTTCTTCAACAGTTTTCTTGAAAATCTCCTAAACGATACATCAGATTTGTTACTTACAATTTCTGCTTTGCACATAATTGCAGGACACAATTTTTTTTTTTTTTTTTTTTTTTTTTTTTTTTGAGACGGAGTTTCGCTCTTGTTTCCCAGGCTGGAGCGCAATGGCGCGATCTCGGCTCACCGCAATCTCCGCCTCCTGGATTCAGGCAATTCTCCTGCCTCAGCCTCCTGAGTAGCTGGGATTACAGGCACGCGCCACCGTGCCCAGCTAATTTTTTGTATTAGTAGAGACGGGGTTTCACCATGTTGACCAGGATGGTCTCGATCTCTTGACCTCGTGATCCACCCGCCTCGGCCTCCCAAAGTGCTGGGATTACAGGCTTGAGCCACCGCGCCCGGCCAGGACACAATTTTACTAAGTTTACTGTCACTATATGCAAGTCTCCCCCTTTCTCCAGTTTCCCATAGCACATTCTTCACTTCCTTCTAGTTCTTACCAGAAGCATTTTTAACAGTGTGTTAAAGCCACTTTAGGTGTTTTCTACCACACTCCTCAAAATTCTTTCAGCTCCCACCCACTGCCAGTTCAAAGCCGTTGCAACATTTTTAGGTATTTGCTAGAACACTATCCCACTTTTAGCACCAAAATTTAGATTATTTTATTATTTCTATGTAACAATGTACTACAAACCCAGCACTTAACACACATTTAGGGTCATTCCAGATATAATTTTGCTAATTCCTTTGCTTAGGAATTTACCAGACTGAAATCAAATATGTGAGTCAGGACTACAATGTATCTGAAGCTCAAGGTCCCCTTCCAAGTTCACCTGTTGGCAAGATTTATTTCCTTGTTACTATATGATTTAGATTCCTGTTTTTTGTTACCTATTAGTTGAGAACTGTTCTTAGTTATTGGATACCTAGAAATGGTGAGGGTTTTTTCTTTTTTGACAGACTCTTGCTCTTTTGCCAGGTGCCAGGCTGGAGTGCAGTGGTGTGATCTCAGCTCACTGCAACCTCCGCCTTCTGAGTTCAAGCAATTCTTCTGCCTCAGCCTCATGAGTAGCTGGGACCACAGGCCGGCACCAACATACCCAGCTAATTTTTTTTGTATTTTAGTAGAGATGGAGTTTCACTATGTTGACCAGTATGGTCTCAATCTCTTGACCTCGTGATTTGCCCACCTATGCCTCCCAAAGTGCTGGAATTACAGAAGAATTTTTTAAAATAATAAAAATAAGTTATATAAAAACATAGAAAAATCTAGAGAAAGTTGGAAGGTAATTTAAAGCCAAGTTGGGATTATTACACTGGATAGTTTATTAGATATAGAAAGCATAGCAATATGGAAACAGAAACTTAAAAAGCATAATAGTGTTCATGAGGTAAAAAACAAATTTGTTTCCTAGGATCTTGTCACTTTTTAGAGTAAATTCTGAGGAAAAAGAAAAGTTTATTTACTTTGAGAAAATATTGCAAAACAAAGTGGGAAAAATGTCTTATGTATCAAAATGAACAGAATAGTAAGTATATTTCTTAAAAATATTAATTCAATGAACAGAGAAGGAAAGGAGTCAATATTTAATAGTGAAAAAATAATATATGCAAATTTAAAGAATAAGACTAAAAGGAAGGAATGAAGCAGATAGCTTGCAAACTATTTCTCTCCTGTGTTACGGGGAGCGGGGTATACTCCTGTGAAGGAAAGAAGACAGATAACCCAGTCTAATATTCTTATATATATGCTGATAAACAATTACTTTGAAAATTAATTATTTTTGTTATTGGAAGGATTTTTATTTAGTGAATGTTTTAAGTCTAACTGCCATGGACAGATTGCTTATGGTAAACAAACATGAAATATATAAACTTATGAAAGGTAATCTCCATGTAAAATTTCAAATAAGCAATAAACTATCTGAATATAAAATGTAGATGTTTTCATAACTAAGTGAGCTCCATCTATGTAAGTGAAGTAAACCACCCACATCACTTAGAAATCTCATCTGATAAAGGAAAGCAGGACCTGGGGAGATGTATGAAGAACCCTGGGCTACTCTCTGCTCCACTTGTGGCTCTCAGCTTCTTGTATCTTTGAAATTTAGTAAAGCTTGACACTGGACAAGGTGTCTGATACAGGTAAGTCTGATTTATCTAACAGTTTAGTCCTTTATATAAGTTCAGAGACCATGGAAGTTTTACAAAATTGCAAATAATTTAGATTTTTTTTTGTTTTAAAGAGCTGATGGGATTCAATCTTGTTTATATTCTATGGGGAAAACATCAGAGAATATGAGAGGAAACTAAACAGAATATAATTGGTTCAGCATATTACAAGAAAAGTTAGAATGCATGAATCTCAAATAAATGGTGTTGCATCATGAGAAGAATTAATTAAAACAAAGGAGGGAAGGCAGATGCATTTAGCTTTTATGTCATTATCCTCAAATAAAAATGTATTAAACACTGGCTTACAAAAATTATTTAAAGAAATATTGAAAAAATTTATATTCTCATGTGATACCCACTTTACTCCTTCAAATTCTGATACTATTAAGTCTAAATTTGGGCCAAAGAAACTTTCATTGTAAATAAGAATTTTAAGTGATACTGATGCAGTTAGTCAACTGAAAACAATTTTGACCTTACCAATGAAAAATTACATGAACTACTTATGAAAATCAGAATATTCTGTAGTAATACATAACTACACAATTTTAATTTATGATTTTTCTTGTTAAATAATTTTTGTAACATTTCTAATCTATAGACTTGATCCATTTGTTGATAGTCTACTGTACTTATTATAAAACTGCTAACAAAGCTGTTTTTACAACCTTTGTCTTTTTCTGTACAGATCCAAAGTTGTTGTTATGTTGCAATCATCCTTGTCATCTAAATATGGGTTATGGCTGTCAACTACTCATTTCTAAACTTTTAAAACAGATATTGATTGAGTGCATACTATATGTGTCAGACATTCTTTTAGTCACTTGGGATACACTAATGAATAATTCAAACAAAACGATTGCATTTCTGAGCTTAAATATTAACCAGGAGAGGCATATAATAAAAAATAAAGATAATAAATAATCTAGCATGTTATAAGGTGATTGATAATTCTTGTGAAAGAAAAAAACAAGAGATCAGAGAACAAAGTTTGTGAGTGTGTTGAATGAGATGTTGCAGGATAGAGCATTACCTATTGGGATAAGAATAGAACTTTTTGAGTTGGTGACTATTGAGAATCTATAATTAAAAGTAAAGGACTTCTGTGCTGATATCTGAGGCTGGGAAGCTGCAGACAGTGGAAAACTGCTAAAGATAAGGCACAAGTGCTGTAGTTTATCTGGTGTACTCAAACAGGCAATGTGGATAGAATAGAGACTGTGAGGGTGTGCTACATCAAGGGACAGGAGGGGATTATATAATTTAGAAGATGGTGATGATTTGGGCCTTTAAGTGAAATGGGGATTGAAATGGCATATTTTAAAAATTATTTTCTGTTAAAATACAATGTGATAGGGGCAAACACAGCATCAGGAAGAATGCTAAGATGCTGCATATTTATTCCAAGTAAGCGGTGATGGTGGCTGAGCAAGCTGATAGTTTTGAAGGTGGGAAGAAATAATAGGATTTTGGGTATATGTTTAGTGAAAGTTGATGCATTTTGTGATTAATCTGACATAAAGTATAAGAGAAATAAAGGAATTAATAATAATATCTAGCTACTGCCCAGAGCTACTAAAAGATGAAACTGCATCATCACATACATGGTAAATGTTTGGAGAATATTTAACTTTTAGTCATATTGAGTTTGATATGTCTAACAGACATCCAGCTGAGGATGTAGAGTAGAAAACTGACAACAGGAAATTGAAATTCGGGCAAGGGGTCTGGACTGAAGCATATAGATGATAATTCAAAGCTAAAGACCTGATAATATTTTCTGCGACACCATTGCTAACATGGCAGTATCAGCTATCCCTTCATTATGGTTTGAAACAATTACAGCAAGTTTACACTTTATCCTATGCTTTTCTGTGTTTTTCATATTCAGCCTTTTTATTCATTCATTTTGGAGAGCTAGCTGTAACCACTTCTTAATATAGTATTTCCCTAGAATTATTACCATTTTGCCTCTCTATATAAGCACTGAAATTTTGCTAACGCCTATGCATTTTAGCGTTTTGTTCAGATTGTCCCCTCTGATTTTAAAACTCTCCTTTGTTCTAGTTCCTTCTGTTTCTTAACCCCAAATTTTACTATGACTTAAATTTTCTCTCTAATTTATTAATTTTTAAAACAACATGCCAGAGAAAAAGCTAGAAGCAAATGCCAAGTTTAGAGTAAATTTTAATGCACCAGATTAAAAAACAGTTATATAAACGTACCAGGTGCATATTTGACATTTATATCAGAAAATAAAATGCAAATCTGTGAATAATACCCCTGTGTTTTTTTGAAAGAAAATAAACTAAATCGGAATGAAGGAACATTTTCACTTGCTATCACTTTGAGTTATTGGAAAGAATGCAGTAAAAGGAGATACTTTCCATGGAACAAATTCCCTTAATCAGGTAATTTTAAAATTCATTTAAATATGAACTCATGTTAAGACTTTATATTAAATATGTTCTATCTGTTCACACATAGAAAAAATAAATTATATATAACTAAATTATGCTGGTAGAGTTGAAAAACTCTACTAATAAGGAAAAATTGAATAGATATTGAATGTAAAAACAAAAATAGGTTTACTTTACCATCCCTGTTAGGTAAGGAGAAATAGATGACAAATACTGTGAAAGGAAAATACATCTTGGTGCCCCAGAAAGTCAAGCTGGGAACTGCTTAGGGAAAACCTGCCTCCCATTCTATTCAAAGTTATCTCTCTGCTCACTGAGATAAATGCATGTATGATTGCCTCCTTTGGAAAAGCTAATCAGAAACTCAAAAGAACGCAACTGTTTGTCTCTCACCTACCTAGTGGCCTCCTCCCTGCTTCAAATTGACACACCTTTCTGGACAGAACCAATGTACATCTTTCATATATTAATTGATGTCTCTCATGTCTCCCTAAAATTTACAAAACCAAGCTGTGCCCCAAACACCTTGGGCATATGTGGTCAGGACCCCCTGAGACTGTGTCACAGGCATGTGTCCTCAACCTTGGCAAAATAATCTTTCTAAGTTAACTGAGATCCGTCTCAGATATTTGCAATTTACAGTTTGGTAACTACAAAGGAATTATGAGTGGAGGTGCTAACCTTTGGCAAATCTTCTATAGGTGCTTGGTACTGGCTTCAGCTGTCTTTATGGCTCAAATCAATAGGACAATTTGCTGAGGTCTGGAAGCACCCCTTCCAGAGAATTCCTGATCTCCCCAAATGTGGTCCAAATCTGTCCAGAGAATTCCTGATCTCCCCAAATGTGGTCCAAATCTGAAGTTTATTTTGCTGTATGACTCTGTTTTTTGGAGTTTCACTTGTTTCCAACACGCGGAAAGCAAGTTTTTTCCTTCTTCCATGATGATAGAAGGCAGGAAACTCTGTTAAGGAGTTTGAACTCAAACACAGCAGGGAGGAAGAGTTTGAGGTTTTTTTCTGCTTCTAGGATGGTAGAGAGCAGTCTTCAGCCTGCGACCCATCCCTAGGTAAGTACTGAATTGAGTTTGCCTTGACTAACGTCCAGATTGACAATCAGCTGGTCTTAAATTCTCCTTACCATTAGAGCACTCGGTAATCCTTATAAGTTATGTCATGATTTGTTTGTTCTGCTTAACTGGTTTTTTTTTTGTTGTTGTTTGTTTTTTTCTTTCTCATTTGGCTTGACCAACTTTAACTGACTTGAACAATTATGAAGGAAAGTTCCAAATTACGAGAACAACAAAACCTCTGAATAGAATAAACTGCCAAAAAAAAAAAAAAAAAAAAAAAAAAAGGCGGTGTGGTGGGGGCAGAAAAATGGCCAGGAAAAGGAAAAAAAAAAAAGATTTTTAAATTTTGACTCCTTAAGGAGCTTTATTTTATTTACATAACAAGGCTACCTTTCTGCTAGCCAGGCCAAACTGAAAGAGCAGTGGCAGTTTGGGAACTGCCCCATGCTGCAGTTCCATAGCTAAGGTTCTGCCTTCATTTTTTCCACGACAGCCTAGGTTTAGTTCCCAAGTCACAAGCCCTTTATGGTTTGATACTTAGTACCTCTGAAATAGCAGCAATTTGTCCTAGCATAAATATGATAATTAAATTTAAAGACATTTTTTTAAAGGCGCTCCATGGTTAAAAATAAGCTTAATTAAAAGCTAACATCCAAGATGTGTGTGTGTGTGTGTGTGTGTGTGTGTGTTTATGTGTGCCTGTGTGTGTTTGTATTTAAAAGGCCTTCATGTTTTTGTTGTTGTTTGCTGTTTTTTCTCTCCTAGGACCTTGTATGTGTGGTTTTTTTTTTTAGCAAAAGTTTTTTCTTCCAGCTAAAAGCATTCTGTTTTCTTCATTTACTTCTCCTGTCTCTCCTTCCTCTTGTACCCTCTGCTGCATGAGGAACCTAGTGTATGATAGCCTGAGGTTCCTTAAAGAAAAGGGAGAAGGCACCAGGCTCCCTTCTGGGGAGAAGCCTCTGTTTTTCCTTATGGAATCCCAACAATATAAACAGACAAGTTTGTCTCAGCTCTTAAACTGCTTCCTCTTGTATTGTGTTACCGGATTTTTTTGACTAAAATAGCTATTGCAAAAGAGGCAACTCTTGGATTTTTAAGGAAGCATGTAGTTTAGACACTTAGAAATGTCTTTGTTTAAAAATAAAAATTTAAGTGCACCATAAAAGCATCATATAATCTAGCCTCATAATAATTCTCCCTTTTTGGAGACCCAGAATTCAGAGCTTTGCCCAGGCTCAGAGATCCAGTAAAAAATTGTTATTCCCTATCTAAATAAAAATGGTCTTATTCAATCTTACGATAAAGTCGTATAATTTTATGTTTGATTTGGCATCCATCTTTAATCTCCCTCCAGCAGCACCTGACTTTTTCTCTCTGTATATTGAGATGTACATTTTGCTACCTGATTTTTCATCTAAGAGTTGTTTCCTTCAATATGCAGATTTAGAGGTATTAAGCTGACAACTGCCAGGGTAATGAAACAGGTTATCAACAGTTTGCAGGTCTAAGATAGGAGATTTGGGTTCATTAAGAGGAGCATGCTTCTGCTTAGGGAAACTGTGAAGACTGTCCCACTTACTAGTAGCACTCAATTCACAACAGACTCCAGCTTCCTTATCTCTCCTGAGAGTCACTCAGCTCAAGCCATATTCTATAACAAGACCACCTTAACTCCTTGCAGAGGCATCATCCAGTTTCTTGATTAGGTATTCTCTCTTCCTGCAGCAAAATAATAAATCTAATTTTGTTTTATTTCATGTGTGTCCTTAATGGCTTACATCTATGGAAATTAGCAGCATATTTTAGATCTTCACTGGAAATTGAAAGCTGTTAGGGTATAGGGGCATATTATCTCGATGGTCCTTGGGAATCACTGAATCACACCATTTGAATAAGTAGTATTTTGCCTGTAACTAAAAGGATGCTATTATACCTCGGAGCAGTTTAAATGTAACAATTGTACTGTATAATAATTGCATATAAATGTATTGGTCATACTATACCTATTATTACTTGTTCTAGAAAGATAATGCTTTTGTAACCCAGGTACTTTTTAAATAGAATTTGATGAATAACCAGTACGTATTACATTTAAACTAAGTCATCACTGCATTTCTTGTTTACACCAATTTTTATGCCATCTGTCTTATTTGTGGCTGCAACATCTGAACAGTTTCTCCCAAAAACATGAAATAAAAGCAACAGCAGTAATAGAGGTAAAAGGATAAAAATTTCAGCTGTTTTTAGATTTATCTCCATTTTTTTCTTGTGTCCTAAAACACCCTGAAACCTGTTTTCAAAGGTAATTCAAGTAATTACAACCATGTTAAAAAGGTGTTTTAATAAACTGTAGAATTTCGAAAATTTGGAATGTTAATATATTAGAGGCACTCCTGATTAAAAAAAGAGAAACAATTCATAATAAGCCAAATTTGAGACATACTTCATTTAGAAAGTGCTTAGTTTTGTAACATAGCAGTCCCCTTTATCTACAAGAGATATGATTCAAGACTCTCAGTGGATGCCTAAAACCATAGATAGTGCTGAACTCTATATATACTATGTTTTATTTTCCTGGACATACATATCTATAATAAAGTTTAATTTATAAATTAGACACAATAAGAGACTAAAAACAATAATAATAAAATAGAATAATTATAACAATGTACTGCAATAAAAATTACATAAATGTGGTCTTTGTCTCTCTCAAAGTATCTTATTATAGTAAACTTACCTATTTTTGGACCACAGTTGAATGCAGGTAACTGAAACTGTGGAAAGCAAAACCTCAGATAAGGAGGGGCTACTGTGTGATACTTGAGAAAAATGTAAAAGCCAAGTTGTTGCCTTTCTAAATTTGCACCAAATCCTAAATTAAAAGCCATGTCTTGATGAAAAACAAGATAACTATTTGCATTGGATTTAATTCGTTCATAATGATTAATTAATAATTTCACATTGATTGATAAATAATTGACACCAAAATGTAAATGTGTATTTACTCATGCTATTTTATTGTTATTGTCAACTAGGGAGCTTAATCAAGGCAGCAAGGGGTAAAGTCCATTTTAGGAAGATAGTACAATAATAAGCTCTGTAGATATTAGCAGTGAATATGTATTCTCTCTTTCTGTATCTGCACTACAGACACTTCAAATATTGCAGTAGGAGAAATTATAATGATAATATCCAAAGACTCATTTAGCATTCCTCTTTGTTTCAGAAACATCTGTCATAATCAAAATGAAATTCAGACATCATTATTGTAGTCTCTCTTGTTAGAAAACTACCCTGCATATTCTAACATGGCAGTTAAAAATACCTATGGGAAATTTAATTTTGATCTACTACAGTGATAGTAAAAATAACATATTCTGAGAAAGTTAAATTGTGACTGTTCAGACAACACATTGATTTCACAATGTGTCCTCTCTCCAGGAGTCAAATGTCATATTCTGGAACTAGCATAAGAACAATGAAATAAGTGGAATGTATAACAATAAAGGCTAACTTTAAAAAATTTTTCATTCTTTCATTTACAGTATTCTGACAACTAGACATAAATTAAATACTAAATTATTCCTTCAGACTATATTTTAAATGTATAATCCATGTTGGTTATTCATATTCTGATTATAGAAATCATTTTCCTGGTGATAAGCCCTTAGTTTTCCACTCTGAGCAGTAACTAAATGGGTTTCAAATAAAAAGAAACATTATATCAAAAAATTAATTCTTCTTCTTATGAAAGCTTGTGATCAAATTTAGTGTTATTAGTGTCCCTTATAAATGATGTAATGTTGTAATTAATGAAAATGTAAACTCTGGGAATTTTTTACAGATACATATTTTAATCTTCATTATAAACTCTTAATTTATCAATAGGCAATAGCTTGAAGTGAACAGACAAGAAATCAAGAAATTTTTTAGGAATATAGAAGAAAATGCTCTAAGACCTTTCATATGCTATACTAATCTTTATATTGTCATTTTATAATTCCTAGAAGACAGACTCGTCTATAAATTTTATATAACATGTCAATAGTTGTATAAGCAAGGGGAAAATATATACTTAGCGTTGAAAACACTCCTGTTAAAACAAAATGGTTAGATACTGATGCTGCATTTCTGAAATTTACAGGTAAATGTTTAGTTAATAACTTACTAGGTAACACAGTCATATTATACAACTACTATTATAGGTCACTTTACTAACTTGACCAAAGATTTAACCTCATTTTTTAATTCAGTGGAATTTTTTTATTTTATTAAGGTGATTAAAAACAGTATTTTATTTTTAAGCCCTGAAATGATCATTTTGTCTCAGTTTTGATGGATTCCTTCTTCCAGTGTTCCAATCATGTGCACGCACATTTGTGAATTAATCAATAATTCATGCTTAATAATCACTAGTCAATAAATTTTACCACGTATGTGCTAATACCCTCATCTCATTTTAACACCACCTTTGTAGTGATAGTCCAAACTGAAAATCACATTCAACAGCCAGATAAATGAGATCCAGAGATGAGAAACAGAACCAAAAACGCATCTGAGTAATTTTTTATCATGAGTTTATTACTGCTTATGGACTTAAGTGACTAATTCCCTGGACAGTGAGTTTCCTTGGAACTAGTATACTTCATCTGACAAACACCTAGAAAAATGATATAAAAACAGGTTTATCCTTGTCACTTCACACTGTAATTGTTCTCTTCAAGAGCTTCCAAAATTTTTTTTACCTATGTTGCAGCTGGAACACTCATTACTCTCACCTGATTTCTTGGGCTCTGCATGGATCTTGGGCCCAGGTAAATTCATGATTGTACTCATCCTTGTAATCATCATCCACTTCCCAAAATGTAAACTTCATAAATAAGCTCATGTAGATCTTGTTCACTGACCCCAGTTCCTAGGTTACAGAACCAGTGTCTGCATACTCCTTATTTCCCACTATGGGTTGCAAACTCTTAACATTCCTCTAATATAAATATAAAAACTTCTTTTCATTTTATCCTTATATTTGCTTATATCTTTCTCTTTACTTTAAAAAAAAAAAATCAAATTGAAAAAAACTGGAGAGAGATCCAAGATGGCTGATGATTAGCAGCTCGGGCACGTACCTCCCAGTGAAAGCACAAAGAACGAGAGGACGCCACACTTTCAGACGAATATTAGTTGCTCACGGACCACGAGATTCCCAGTGGAGGAGCTCCACGGGTCGCCAGGGCGACTCTTGTGGCCGGCGTGGCGGTTTTGCTGGTGCCTTAGCACGCCAGTTCTTGGTGCAGAGTCCGGAGATTTCCGGGCAGAAAAGCACCATCAATCTTAACACCGCTGTTTTGGCCGGCTCAGTGGATTGCTCAGATTTCGGCGCAGGGAATCAACAAGTTGGACGTCAGAGACCCAGTTAGAAAGTCGGTAATTATAAAGACGACAGACGGACAAATATATAATGAAGGGAAGAAACCACCGTAAAAAGGTAGAGAATACTCAAAATCAGAATGCCTCTTCCTCTACAGGGGATTGCAATTCCTCATCAGTAACGGAACAAGGCTTAATAGATTACACGTGTGTTCCAATAACAGAAGCAGGTTTCAAAACGTGGGTGATAAGAAACTTCTGTGAATTCAAAGAACTTGTTCTAACCCAATGCAAAGAAACTAAGAACCTTGAAAAAAGGTTTGACGAAATGTTAACGAGAATGGACAATTTAGAGAAGAATATAAGTGAATTGATGGAGCTGAAAAACACAACACGAGAACTTCGCGAAGCATGCACAAGTTTAAACAGTCGAATTGATCAAGCAGAAGGAAGGATATCAGAAGTCAAGGACCAGCTCAGTGAAATGAAACGAGAAGACAAGAATGCAGAAAAAAGGATGAAAAGGAATGAGCAAAGTCTCCAGGAAATATGGGACTATGTGAAAAGACCTAATTTACGTTTGATAGGTGTACCTGAATGTGATGAAGAGAATGAATCCAAGTTGGAAAATACTCTTCAGGATATCATTCAGGAAAATTTTCCCAACCTGGCAAGGCAGGGTAATATTCAACTCCAGGTAATACAGAGAACACCACAAAGATATTCTTCAAGAAGACCAACCCCAAGGCACATAATCGCCAGATTTATTAGGGTTGAAATGAAGGAGAAAATACTAAGGGCAGCCAGAGAGAAAGGTCAGGTTACCCATAAAGGGAAACCTATCAGACTTACAGCAGATCTCTCAGCAGAAACCCTACAAGCCAGAAAAGAGTGGGGACCAATATTTAACATCCTTAAAGAAAAGAACTTTCAACCCAGAATTTCCTATCCAGCCAAACTATGCTTTATAATCGAAGGAAAAATTAAATCCTTTGCGAACAAACAAGTACTTAGAGAGTTCACCACCACCAGGCCTGCTTTACAAGAGCTTCTGAAAGAAGCACTATACATATAAAGGAACAACCAATATCAGCCTTTCCAAAAATATATCAAAAAGCAAAGAACTTTAACACAATAAAAAATTTACATCAACTAATGGGCAAAACAGCCAGCTAGCATCAAACGCCGGTATTAAACATATATATTTTAATTGGATAAAAAGCCAAAACCCATCGGTATGCTGCATCCGGGCCCATCTTACATGTAACAATACACAAAGACTCAAAGAGAAGGAGGAAGATTTACCAATCAAACAGAGAGTAAAAATAAACTAATAAACAAA
This sequence comes from Aotus nancymaae, assembly GCF_030222135.1. NCBI lineage: Eukaryota > Metazoa > Chordata > Mammalia > Primates > Aotidae > Aotus > Aotus nancymaae. The sequence goes on along the minus strand of NW_026988419.1, from coordinate 41,963,034 downwards.
AAGCAGGAGATGCAATTCTCGCCTCTGATAAAGTAGACTTTAAAGCAACAAAGATCAAAAGAGGCGAGGAATGACATTACAAAATGGCAAAAGGATCAATGCAACAAGAAGAGCTAACGATTCTATAGATCAACGAGATAGAAAATTAACAAGGATATTCAGAACTTGAACTCAGACCCGGAACAAGTAAACTTAATAAACATTTATACAACTCTCCACTTCAAATACACAAAACATACATTACCACCTCACACCTATTCCAAAGGTGACTATATAATTGGAAGTAAATCACTCCTCAGTAATCGCATAGCATTTCATAGGTTTAAATTAAATATTGGTTGGCTGTTTGTTTGTTATCTTCTTCCCTTATTCCTTCCTGACTACATCATTAAGTATAATTATCAGTATAAAAGAGGTTTTCAGTACCCATTACTAAATTGCATTCTAGCCTGGGCAAGAAAGCGATACTCCCATTCTCTCTCCCTCTTTCTTTTCCTTCCCCCTCCTCCCCATTCTCTCTCTCTTTCTCTTCCTTTTTCCTCCTTCCTATTCTCTCTCTCTCTTTCTCTTTAAAAAAAAAAAAGAAAAAAACTGAGGGCTTTGCCCATTTTAACTCAACCAGATAAGAAATTATACAGTATGAAAAAAAAAAAAAAATCATCTGCTTGCTTTCTGCCCTCCACATTCACTAGTATTGAATAGCTTTGGAACCAAGTTGATAGCTTTTCTCTCTAATTCAAGTAAAGCTTTTATTTTGGAAAAGTGTGACATTCATGTTAGTGATCTACCTATCCAGCAGCTCAGCCACAACATTTGTTCACTCTCCAAACCTCCTGTAGACTATCCCTTTATGTTGCTTCATTCCTCCACTCCTATTAATGTGGTAATTTACTGAATTTATAAAAGCTAATAAACCTTAATATAGGATTTTTTTCTCAGCAAACCAATTCTTCTACCTCTACCCACCAGTCTTCTTATTGCTTTATGAAGTTTATGTAGTCTAGATGCCATGGTGCAACACTGTTAACACATACTTGCCAGCATGTGCAACATTCTAAATCATTTGTATTTCCACACACTTGCTTTGTGTCAGCAAACTGGAATAAATGCTACTAACATTGATTCCTTCTGTGCTTCATAAGTGGCTGCTTGCTTCTAGCTAGTAACATACAGAATCTCTTCAGCTCTACTTTTAAATGGTCTTCCAATGTTACTATACTACCTATAATTATTGAGCAATTGCTTTAAATAATTGGGTTTTTCTTCTGATTGCCTCTCTTTGTGTTGACACTTTTTCAGGTATTTTATTTGATTCTTAATCTAGCTTCTTCCATGGGCTTTCTACTTCACACACTTTGCCAACTATTATGCTGCTAAGTACAATACTGTAGACTGGCTCAAATTTTCCTGTAAATTCAGCTGTGGTCCTACAATAAATTCAGTTAGGTGAAAAGCTCTGTACATCCCAGTTGTTGCTAATTATTGTATTTTTTGCTATCACATCATAGCAATTTTTTAAATGTCAATGTTACTTAAAAACATTCTAGATATTTCTATTTCTATTTCTAGATCCTTAAGGAATCACCACAATGTCTTCCACAATGGTTGAACTAATTTACACTCCCACTAACAGAAATAGAAATTCCACTTGATCCAGCAATCCCATTGCTGGGTATATACCCAAAGGATTATAAATCATTCTATTATAAGGACACGTGCACACGAATGTTCATTGCAGCACTGTTTACAATAGCAAAGACTTGGAACCAACCCAAATGCCCATCGATGATAGACTGGACGGGGAAAATGTGGCACATATACACTGTAGAATACCATGCAGCCATAAAATTGATGAGTTCATGTCCTTTGTAGGGACATGGATGAACCTGGAAATCATCATTCTCAGCAAACTGACACAAGAACAGAAAACCAAACACCGCATGTTCTCACTCATAGGCGGGTGTTGAACAATAAGAACACTTGGACACAAAAAGGGGAGCATCACACACTGGGGTCCATTGAGGGGTGCTATGAGAGGGATAGTGGGAGGGAGGGTGGGGGAGGGATAAATGTGGGGAGAAATGTCAGGTATATGTGATGGGGGGATGGTGGCCATAAACCACCTTGCCATGAATGTACCTATGCAACAATCTTGTATGATCTGCACATGTACCCCAGAATCTAAAGTACAATAAATAAAAAATTTAAAAAAAAGAAAAAAAGAAAAACATTCTAGATAAAGAAATAAAAGTAATTAATTTTATTAAATACTGATCCTTGAGTACAGATCTTTCTAATAATCTAAAAGACAAAATGAAAGACATGAATGAAGCAAGTTTCTTCATACAGAAATATGGTAGTTGTCTCCAGAAGAAGAATGTATTTGATTTTTGAGTTGCGAGCTAAACAAGTTATTTTTTTATAGACACCATATTTACTTGGAAAGTCGTGGTTATTTAGATCTCAAACACATATGAAGTGAGACTGTCATTAACAAAAAATGAAATGGTTTTGCCAATAACAAAATGTAAGCTTTCAAGCTAAAATTAAAATTTTGCAAAATATATTCACTATTATGGCCTTGACAGATTCCCAGTACTTAAAGAGACCTTTCTGAAGAGAACAGTAGGGCTATTAATGAATGTAATGTTTTATGTTGTTTAACAAAGTATGTTAATAATTGGAAAATTTTTATTACTCAGTGAACCAATATTTCCCAAGTGACCAATGCATAATGTTTCAAAATCATGCATGAGAAAAAGGGACATTGAAATTGCAAGAAAGATCAATAAATTTTAACGTAATGTTAATATGGATACAGATTTCTCATTGAAAATACCTCTCAAAGAAGTAACTGCTTGTTAATTTTGAAGTAGTATCAAAGAATTATATCCACACAATCTGAAAAGTCTATTGAAATACTCCTCTTTAACCCTATTATCCATTCATTAAAGGCTGTTTTTTTTCCTATATTTAAAATGAAACGTTCATTTGCAAAAGATTGATTGCAGAGCAGATAGCCAATCTAACTTTCTTTTACAAACCCAGATATTGAAAACGTTTTCAAAAAATTTTAAAGCCCCTCTTTATTTTTTTCACATGGTAGTTATTTTCATAAAAAATCTTATTTACATACACATACGGTTCAAGAGTAAGTCTAATTTTTGAATGAACTATTTGTAAATACTTTTAAACTGTTTAATGTGTATTTCCAATGCACTACATATTAATAAACATAGTCCATACAAATGAAATAATTTTTTAACTTTTATTTTAAGTTCAGGGGTAGATGTGCAGGTTTGTTACATAGGTAAGCTTGTGTCATGGGGATGTGTTGTACACATCATTTCATTATTCAGGTATTAAGCCTAGTATCCATTAGTTATTTCTCTCCTCACACCCCAAAATACTTTTATGGTCCTCAATACTATTTATGAAAATAGAAGGATAATTTAAAGAAAAAGTTTGGGAATTGAGTAGTGTCATTTAGAAGATCTCAGGGTTTAAAAGAGATATTTAGGAGTTATTAATCTAAAATGTAAAAATTCTCAAAAAGAAAAAAATGCATATGAATACCAATATGAAAAAAATGAAAGATAGCTCATATTTTTATATTTCTGCATACATATATTTACATATACTGTAAATTTGTATATTATACATGTACAGCAATTAACATGTAAAATTAAATATTTCAAATAATATCTCCTAGATATTTTCATCTATTTGATAAGTAAATAGAATCCTACATGATTTATATGATGTGAAAATTTGCACTGTAAGTGATGTCCCATTTTACACATTTGTTTTCACACAAAGGTTTGTTAATCACTTTATCTAATATTACATACAAAAATATGTAATTCATTTTCCAAAGGACTTGGAAGCATTAAAAGAAGAATCCTTTCAAATGTAAACATTGAGGTGATCAAGGAAAGCAGGGGTCTTGCCCTCATGGAATTGCAAGAGTTGAGGAAAAGGGGAGTTGGGGAAGAAGCCTGTAATATAATGTATTGATGATATATGGCAAGTATTTTGAGGGATCCAAATACACTCTGGAATGTCTTTCTAAAGACAGTAATATACACACTGAGAGCTAAAAAATATTTAGGAAAGGTATGGAGAGAGGAGAGTCTAGAGACAGACCACAGGTAAACAACACCATGAGGAAAACAGAGAACTATAAATAATCAGTAAGGTTAGCATATACAGAGCAAAGATAGGATAGCCAATAAAAAGGCCGGAGAAGTGATCACAGCCCAGGTCTTAACATCCTTGTAAATCATATCTGGAGAAGAGGGGAACACCATGAATATGGTTTAAGGAGGACTTTGAACAGAAATGCAGTGCCTTAGGATTCTCCAGAGTTAAATCAATAGAATATCTATAGTCATGCACTGCATAACAACATTTTGGTCAACAAAATACTGCGTATGTGGTGGTGACCCCAAAAGATTATAATGAAGCTGAAAAACTTCTGTCTTCTGATGACACAGTAGGTCAGTGTCATAGCTCAATGCATTGCTAATGTGTTTGTGGTGATGCTAGTATAAATAAACCTACTGTACTACCAGTTATATGAAAATATAAGCACATAGAATTATGTAAAATATAGAATACTTGATAAAGATAAACAGCTATGTTACCAGTTTATGTATTTACTATACTATACTTTTTATCATTATTTTAGAGTGCATTCCTTCACTTAGAAAGAGTATGCCCTGTTACACTGGCAGTTGCTTCATGCATATCTTGTTTTCCATCTCTTGATTGCATTATTTCCTCTTGTGCTTGATTTAATCTCATGTAGTTTTGTTCATCATGGCCTCCCAGCATACAAAGCTCACTGGTAATGTTGACAGTAGGAGGCCACATTGAGTGATTGACCTGAAAATGAGAAATGATTAAGAACTACAAAGGTGAAAAATCAGTGATGATTATTTCACACAAGGCAGGGACATCCCTTTCCATTCTGCCTATAATCTTGAAGAACAAGAACAAAATGACAGAAGCTGCTAAATGATCTATTTTATTGAAGGCAATTAGAGTAACAAAAATTTGGGAAGGGCCTATATCAGATACAGAGAAACTTCTAATAACCTGAATTCAAGACTAGACACAGAAGTGTATCTCTCTCAGCACAATTACAATCACAGACAAAGCAAAAAGATTGTTTGTGATGTTGAAAGAAAAAGCTGAACCCACCTATGATATTGAATTTATTCTTAGCTCTGAGTGGTTTAAACAATTCAAGAACTGTTATTAATCACATAATTTGAAAGTGAGTGGTGAGTCTGTGGGTGCAAATGTGAAAACAGGTAAGAAATGTTTGGAAACTAGATAAGCTGATTATGGAGGAAAATTACCTCCCAGATCTTCAATATGAACGAAAATTCTCTGTTGTGTAAGTGGATGACTGAAAATACTTTCAGTCTTAAGAAGGCCAAGTCAATGCCAGGTTTCAGGGCTTTTAAGGACAGGATAACAGTATTATTTGGGGGTAAGGACGTTGACTGTAAATTGAAACCCTTTATTATTTAGCACAGTAAAAAACCCAGGTCTTCCACCGTATCAGTAGGCACTCTCTACCAGTTTACTACAGGAGCAATCAGAAGACACAGGTGAGCCAGCTCCTCTTCCAAGATTCCTGCCTGAATTGCTATGCCAGCAAAGTGGAAAAGTATTTCTTGGAGAATAACATAGCTTTCAATATTTTGCTTATTGCTAATAATACTCCTGAACATCCTCCTTGTATTGGTAATCTTCATCCCAACATCAAAATGGGGTTTGGAGGGAGAAACCACTTTGATCCAACCAACAAATTAAAAAGTTACAGCAGCTTTTAAAGATTACTACCTAAGGAAGATTTTTATCCAGGCTATTGCTGCAACTAAGGAAGACACTGAGAAGACACGAATTCAATTGTGGAAGGACATCTATGACTGAGAACCTTGCTTGGGTTTAGGATGATGTCATCAAAGCATGTGTTAACAGCATGCAGAAGAAGACACTTAAGAAGCTTGTTCATGGCTTCAAAGTATTTGTCAAGGGTGAGGAGGTTGCAAAAAGAAATTAGACTATGGTTGAGATGGCAAACAAATTTAACCTGGGTGTGTATGAGGATGAATTGAGGAGCTCCTAGAGGTGCTTCCTGAGACACTGACTAATGAGGAGTTGTTGGAACTGAACAGGAATGGCTAGCTGAAGAAGAGACAAAAGAAAAGAAAACTGCAAGAGAAGAAAAAGAAAAGGAACACTCCCCCAAAATTCATAGGAAATGGTTTAGCAGAAGCTTTCTTAGACCTCAGCAAACTGCTTGAAAAGTTTAAAAAAGAAAAAAAATGATAGTACCAAACCATGGACTAGAGATAAGGACAGAGAGCCCCAGCAAGAGAGCAGGAGACAAACAGTAGAGTGGTTAAAAAGAAGCTGTGTTCAAACTTATGAGGCGTATGACTTACTTCACAGAGTACTCGCTGAATTGGTTGAAGTCTTTGCTGGCTTACATCTGTTACTCTTTAGCATTTCGTGGGGAACTAAGAAAGTGCCAGGACACTGGGAAAAGAGCCAACATAAAATGGTTGGGTAATAAAAGGGTAAAAGGTTTAGTTCTGAAAATTAAAGACCCGTAAGCTCAACTTGTACAGCAAGGGAAAAAATTGTCACACTGAATAAATAATGGAAATAGAACAAGATACTGACTTTACATGAACAACATTTCCCCTCAGACTAATCTAACAATTTAATCTATTGACAAAGGATAGGTAAACTGTATCTGCAGATCAGAGCTGGGACCAGAGGTATCTGGGAGCACAGGTACAGAGATAAGCCTAAGAAACCATGGCAAGACTGGAGGCTCAAAGCAGGAACCAAGGAAGTAGAGGTCAGAGGTGGGGACAGAACTGCAACCAGGGTCCTAACGCCCAGAGAATTAAGATCATTTAGGGCCAGGTGTGGTGGCTCAAACCTGTAATCCCAGCACTTTGGGAGGCCAAGGTGGGTGGATCACCTGAGGTCAGGAGTTCGAGACCAGCCTGGCCAACATGTGAAACCCGTGTCTACCAACAAATAAATAAATATTTAAAATAAGCCAGTGGGGTGGTGCATGCCTGTAATTCTATCTATTCCGGAGGCTGAGGCAGGAGAATCGCTTGATCCCGGGAGGTGGAGGTTGCAGTGAGCTGAGATTGTGCCACTGTACTCCAGCCTGGGCAAGAGTAAGACTCCATCTCAAAAAAAAAAAATCATCTAGAATTTTATGCCATTTTCTGTCCTTAAAAAATTGAATTTCCAAGCATGAGCCTATGAAGATTGTTTAATTCCTTTGAGAACCTGAGCCCACCATTCAAAGACCTATCACTTGGTAACAGTATCATTTCTTCATTCTTTATTTATTCATTCACTTATTCACCAAATACATATTAAATGCCTTATGTTGGTAACGTAATTGGCTAGGAGTAAATAAAATTAAAGTGATGGACATTAGTTTGCTATCTTCTGAGTCATAATAGCAGAGTTGAAAAGCATTTTGATCATTATCTGATCAGGACTTCCTTTTCTATTTAAAAAAAAAATTATCAAAAGGATAACAGTTAAGATGTAACTAAGTCCTGATTACTTTGAAGATTTTGTATAAATTAGGACAAAAATTCAAAGAAATTTAATGTTTTGAAGCAGCCCTTTTAATAAAGACCTGGCTTCTTTTTTGGCTTTTTAAGAAACTTGCAGGTGCAGCCTTGATTGAATATCTCAGATTTCCTAAAGTACTTTTAAACTCATTGCTTTATATCATTTCAATATATTGCTGCTAATCAGTTCCCTGTTCTTACCAACTAAAAGTGCTATCTTTTACCTGAAACTTCATTTTTGTCATGTCCAGAAGCAAAAGCAAACATAAAACAAAACATATGGAGGAAAAATTACTTCAGTCTTTTCACTGTTCACTTCTATTTTTACTTCTCTTATAAATCAGTACAATGTTACTCTTGAACTACCATCACACCCACTTTCTGTGGTTTTCCATTTACTGTATAGGATATTTTTTAAAATAACTCATTAAATAAGCTTCATTTGAAGATCTCTGACAAGCTTGCTTTTCACTTATGAACTTAATATAAAACATCCAATTTAGATACATATTAAGCAGTTGCTAAATATTTCCCTTACAGCTATATAGAGGTGCCTACAAGATGAGTCAATGGGTGGTTTATTTATACATCTATTTATTCTGCAAATTATAGAATGCCAACATTGAACAAGGAGCCATCATAGATTAAAATCAGCTATGCCTGCCATCACATTTGAACCCAATTGCTGGAAGAGACAAGTCATGGTATGGAACATAAATACCTCAATACAAGGTAATTTATGAATCATATTAGGTAATTTGAACAAACTAAGAAAGACTGAGTAAAGACGATGAACCCTTAAAAAATGGTTAGGAATTTTTATAAGGACTAGAGGAATATATAAAGGAAGAGAAAGACGTGAGTATGGGCTGAATAGGCAGGGAAACCCACTGTGTATTCAGGGAAGGTCAAACATATTGGCAGGAGCAGAAGCTTCATACTGGAAAATAGAAGCAGAGAAAGCTGGTGATGTGTGGAAGTGCGGTGGTGTTTTAAATGCCAGGTGCCTGAGTTTGCAGTATTTCTGTGGCTCAGTTGCCACCCCCTCATCATTCTTAGCCACTCCAGTTTGTCCTCAAACTGCTGCCAACATGATTCTTCTAAAAGATAAAGTTAACACATAACTGCCTTGCTGAAGATTTCTCAGTGGTCTCAGTGGATTTTAGAGGGGTGTGGGTCTCTAAGCCCACTTAAGTATGGGTGTCTATGAGACTGTTCACAACTGAGCACCCAGACACAGGTTTCCTCGGGCTGAGTTCAGCCTGGTAGGTCACCAGTGGCCCTGTCTGGTCTCATAGGGAGCTGAATAAATAAGATCCCTCTTTGGTCCAAGCAACAGTCTCAGACAGAGGTGAAATAGTACCTGGAAACCCATTATACCATGGCAAACAGGCTGAGAGATCTCTTTGGGTTCTAATTAAATTTCAGGACACTTACCCAGTGGAATTTGTTGTTATAGGCTCACTAAACTGAAACAAACCTTCATATACCTTGTAAATTCACATTGTAAATACATTTAATTTCAGCAAAACAACATCCATTATCTTAAATTCACATTCAAATATGTTAGATTATATTATCATTTTAATTTTATTTAAAAAATTTGTGCTGTGTATGCTGGAAAGTAGGACTATAGATATCATATGGCATCATATAATTTAGTTTTAAAATCATCCTTACAAGGTAGTTATTATTATCCCATATTATAGATGAGGAAATTGAAGGGCAGAGGGTTCAATAACTTATGCAAGTTCAAATAGCAATTAAGTGACAAATTTGGGATTTTAAACCAGTTCTGTTCAATGCCATTTCTTCTGCACATGCACATTCAGATGTCATCTTCAGACATATCAAAGTAGACTTTGTGAATGACAGTCCTAAGACATAGAAGCTGAGAATTGCAGGGACCTAGACTCATCTACAATATCTATTTCCCCTGGCCGTGACTCATCAGAGGAAAACTACAAATTATGGTTTACTAAATCAAGGAGTTATATTTGATGACTTTTCAAACCTTCTCTCATCCTCTTGAATCTATGATCCCTTACCAAATTTCTACTGCTCCCTAAACATTTCAGATTTCAAGAGCTCAGTTGAAACAATGAGGAATTCTTTCCCATATTGAAGGAAATGTCTTTTATAGTGATATGTTCCTGTCTCCCTAAAATACCACGAGCAAACTTCAAATGCCATTCCAATTCTTGCTATTTTTTTTGTCCACACCTCTTTCAAAAATAAGTAACAGCATTAACAATAATCAACAAAACTTGGCCCTAGCCCAACTGAAGTTTAAGCCAGATTTGTGTTTAGTTTCCCAGACCAAAGTATAAGCAGTTAGCTGGTTACAAGCCTTTCATAGTGCTAAAGAACAATGAATGGAGAGCTTCAAAATGAAAACCATACGTTTGGTAGGAAACGGCTCCAACTGGTGCTTGATTACTAGCTAGGTGTTCTGCTTCTAAGATGATTAGGACAAACACAGAAAACCCTGCAGGCAAAGATGGACTGATATTTCCCTTCTAGGAAGAAAAAGAGCAGTATCCGATGACATTGGATCACTGTGATTCTGGATACCTTGAAAAGCCAGGGCTTTGAGGGGGTTCTCATTTCTATGTCACACTGGGAGCCCTTCTCTTTCTCAGGAATCCTCTCCAGAGGGAGAGGCTTTGTGTAGAATTTTCCTGAATGCAATGAATGTCAGCACATTCCCCACTAGAATGTGCATTCTATTCTTATCAAGTGAAACTGACCTCCCTGCCCCAGCATGCTCTCCTTGTTCATCATGATGATTAATTTCAAGTGCTCAATGATGCAGGTTTCTAGATGAATTGCACAGTCCACTCCAGATGGCAAATATGTACCTCTGGAATCTCCTCACCCTTAAGAAAGAAGTCATGTGCTAGCTTGCAAGAATGAGGATATTTAAAATAGTTGGTTTACAATCAAATCTGTGTCCTACAAAAGGCTCTGTCCAGACTAGCCTCTTTCCTTTTAGTTGGCAGCGATCCTCTCCTTCCTACTCATTTTCCATCTGATACTATGTGACTCAAGTAGGAGTCACAATCAAAATGAAAATTTTTACTGCAAAACTCAAGATTTTACAGTATTCTTTCAGCCAATGGAAGCAACCAGGATTCATAAGAGTCCTCAAGTTGATGTTCAATAGGCCCCTGAATCTTGCTTGTCCACTAGAGATTTCCAAGTTAATTGCCTTGATACAGGCTACTGAGCTTATTCTAGTGAACAAAAACCTTATTCCATTTGTCATCACTGTCAAAAGGAGCAAAATATGCAAAATAAAAACTGATCAGAAATTGCTCTTTGTGTGTGCATTTCTGCATCAGAGCGATTGTTTCAACATTGATTAAATACAGATTTTCCCCCAAAGCTTTGTTGGAAGCTGTAAGTGGGTCAGGTCATGGAAAATGAGTTAATTCACATTCTCCCTTTCCAAGGTTAAGTTTTTTTATTGAGGCATTTTCTTAGGATTCAAAGTAAAAGGAAAGAAATTGCTCTTATGTGCGTCAAGGAAGTCCAAATACCTACATGGACAAATGGTTGCCCCACTTCATCCGCCCTTCTTTGCATCCCAGAACTGTCACCTCCAGGAGCCTCTGCTGAGGTTCCATGGAGCTGTGGGGGAAATTTTGTTTGGAGCTTTCTGAGAAACTGTGGGGATGAACGTGGATGAAGACAAAAACCTGAAAATCTAGGAGCTGACTCTGTGGAAGACGGTGGGGGCAGAATAGTAAGGGCTGGCCCACCCACCCAGCAGTGTCCCAGCTCCCTCATTACCTGAAATTCCACAAGTTTTCTTCATGTCAACACACATTTGCTGTGCCCTGGGAATTCAGAGATAGCTAGAAAAAACTCACAGTGTAATGGAAAGGTAGGAACTTTGTCATAACTCTGCCTGAAAGGGTGAAAAGGCATTACTCAGGTATTTTTGAGCCAGATTTTGAAGGCAGTGTAGAAGATTGCCAAACACAGATGAGAAAGCCAAGGGAATCTCATTTACAAAGGCCAGGGCCTGATTTGCTGTGGCAGGAGAATGGGCTCTAGAGGAACCTAGCCCTTGCAGGAGAGGAGGTGAGGCAGGTCCCACCAGGCCTGAAGACTTGGCCACCAAAGGGTAAGATGGTGTGATCTGCAAGAGTGTTGGAGATAGATGGGGGTAGGCAGATTTGAGAGAGAGAGACCAGTTGTGAGGTCTTTGCCACAGTCCCAGCAAGTGCTTATGAAGATTTGGATGACAGTGACAGCAGGACTGAAAAACAACTCACATCTAGAAGACATCTCTTTTTTTTTTTTTTTTAGTGTTTTTTTGTTTGTTTGTTTTTGTTTTGTTTTTAGATGGAGTCTCGCTCTGTCACACAGGCTTGAGTGCAGTGGCTCAATCTTACTGCAACCTCCACCTCCCACCGGGTTCAAGCTGTTCTCCTGCCACAGCCTCCTGAGTAGCTGGAATTACAGGCTCCTGCCACAGGCCCAGAAAATTTATTGTATTTTTAGTAGACATGGGGTTTCCCCATGTTGGCCAGGCTGGTCTCAAACTCCTGACCTCAGGTGATCTGCCCTCCCCAGCTTCCCAAAGTGCTGAGATTACAGGAGTGAGCCACTGTGCCTGACCCTCGAAGACATCTTTGGAAGGTGGAATTGACAACATTGCATGTGGGTGATAAGGGAGCTGTCCGCAGAGGTTTCTAGTTTGGGGAGATTAAGCTGATGGTGGCAGTTCTGAGGGAGGTTTCTATCTACCTCTATCTCTTCATCTGTCTGCCTCTCTCTCTCAGTCTCTGTCTTTCTCTGCCTCTATTCTTTCCATTTTTGTTTTTCTCTAAGACACTCTATATCTGTTTTTTGTCTCTCACTATTTTATGGCATCAGCTTCTTTCTACACAACAGTTCCATTCTTCTCTCTATAATGACCAACTTCTTCACCATCCACACTCATTCTGCCCCCTGGTAACTCAAGATGACACATGCCTTTGACTCTCCATAGCCTTCATTCTCTTGAAATTCTCTTACTTCCCATTCCACTCTTCATTATAAAATTCATTCCATATTTTTCTGTTCAAATTTCCAATAAAGAGAATCTAATGAGAGGCAGCCTCTGGCTCCCACTGTCATGGCCATTGAAGTACATTGAGCTCCACAGAAAATTTTTTGGCAAGTGAGAGTTGACAGACACTGGGCCACTGTGTTAGTGGCTAAGGAAAAATTACTAAACATGGGCAAGGGAGATCCTGAGGCCACTGAGCAAAATGTCATCATATGCATTCTCTGCACAGACTTGCTAGGAGGAAGCACCAGAAGCAGAATCCAGCTGCTTTGGTCAGCTACTCAGAGTTGTCTCAGAAGTGCTCAGAGAGGTGGAAGACCATGTCTGCTAAAGAGAAAGGAAAGTTTGAAGACATGGCAAAAGCAGTCAAGGCCTGTTATGAAAGACAAATGAAAACTTAATCCCTCCTAAAAGGGAAACAAAAGAGGAGTTTAAGGAAACCAGTGCACCCAAGAGGCCTCTTTTGGGCTTTTTCTTGTTCTGTTCTGAGTATCACCAAGATCAAAGAAGAACATCCTGGCCTACCCCTTGGTGACACAGCCAAGAAACTGGGGGAGATGTTAATAACACTGCTGCAGATGGCAAGCAGTCTTATGAAAAGAAGCCTGCAAAGCTGAAGGAAATATGCGAAAAGGATATTGCTGCATACCGAGCTAAAGAAAAGCCTGATACAGCAAAAAAGGGAGTCATCAAGGCTGAAAAAAGCAAGAAAATGAAGGAAGAATAGGAAGATGAGGGAAATGAAGAAATGGTGAAGAAAAAGAAGAAGAATGTTGAATAGGTTGGTTCTAGCACAGTTTCTTTTCCTTGTCTATAAAGCATTTAACCCTCCCATACAACTCACTCCTTTTAAAGAAAAATAAAAAGGAAATGTTAGGCTGTGTAGGATTTTTTTTAAACTGTGCAGTGTCTTTTTTTGTCTAGTTATACTATCAATTGTGTATTTAGATAGTGCTCTCCTAGTCGCATTTTCAATAGCTGCTAACCTTGCCTGGTGCAGTATGGGGGGTGTAAATGGCATGGAAATTTAAAGCAGGTTCTTGTTGGTCCGTAGCACAAATTAGTTATATATGGGGTGGTAGTTTTTCCATCTTCAGTTGTCTCTGATGCAGCCTATGTGAAATAATTGTTGCTCTGTTAACTGAACACCACTCTGTAATTGCAGGGAAATAAAGGTTGCAGCTGTTTTGCTGACATTCTGAATGCTTCTAAGTAAATGCAGTTTTTTTTAAATTAAAAAACCTTTTTTAAAAAAGAGAATCTAATGAAATAAGCTCTTCTTTCCATGCTACTTCAGTGAGTCATTTATACTGGCTGTTAATCAGAACCACCTGAGGGGCTTAAAAAAAAATACCAATGTGTGGATCCATCTTAAACTTAGTGAATCAGAATGTTTGAGGATGGCAAGCTCAGCATCTGTATTTTTTTAAGTTCCAGTGGCAATACTGATGCACAAATAGGACTGAAGCCACTGCCATCAGTGACAGGTCATAGGCTGTGGTTCCCAGAGAAGAACTTGGGTCAGCTACTCATAACTATTTGAGTCAGTTTCAACCAGAGATGGGAGATAATGGGGAGGTAGGACCACATGGTATGTAACATGGCCATCCAGGACCTGGGAGTATCCTGGCCATAAAGCTGCCATGAAATGTTTGCTACAGTAGTCTCGTGAGGGGTAAAATATTTAAGCATGGGTTTACAATGCTCTATGATGTGCTTTGTGGACAAACACAGTGGAGGGGCCTCTAATCCAGATGCAGGGAGTGAGGGAAGATTTTTCCAGGTAAGGGACTTGGGGGGAAGCTAAAGACTACTCAGGTGAAGAAAAAGAGAAATGAGACCACCAGTGAATGAAATAGCATATCCCAGGCAGAGAGGAGATGTTTGGGCAGCACATAGTTACAGGTTCACACTTCAAGCATCCTCTGCAAACCTATAACAAGGCTTCAGAAAATGTCTCAATTATTTATTCTGGAAGCAGTTTAAGTCTTTGCCAGACATTTAAGCGCTACCCAAACCAAAATAAAGTGAACTGTGAGAGGATGTTGAGAGATTAGACCAGAGAGGTATGCAGAAGCATGATAGTGAAGTTTGGTGTTCAATTTTCTAGAATAGTAGCTACTATTTATTAATTTATTTTATTTTATTTTATTTTTATTTTTTATTTATTTTTTTGAGACAGAGTTTCACTCTTGTTACCCAGGCTGGAGTGCAATGGCGTGATCTTGGCTCCCCGCAACCTCCACCTCCTGGGTTCAAGCAATTCTCCTGCCTCAGCCTCCTGAGTAGCTGGGACTACAGGCGTGCACCACCATGCCCAGCTAATTTTTGTATTTTTACTAGAGACAGGGTTTCACCTTGTCGACCAGGATGGTCTTGATCTCTTGACCTCGTGATCTACCTGCCTCGGCCTCCCAAAGTGCTGGGATTATAGGCGTGAGCCACCACGCCCAGCCACTACTATTTATTAATTATCCACATACCAGGTACTTTATGTGCATTATTTCATTTAATCCTCACCAAACTCAGAAGGTCAATATTATTGCACTCATATTATACCTAAGGAAGCAGAAGCTCAAATAACTTCATTTTACTTGCCACAGTCACAAAGCTAGAAAATGTAGAGCTGGAATTTGAACTTAACTGTTAAAGTTCTCAGACTTTAAATTTAAAAGAAGGGGCAGAAGGAGTGTTCTATATTGGAAAATGAAAGAAAAAGAAAAAGATACCAGTATGTACATGGTTGACGATTTGCATAGTGGGGTCATTTCAGTATTCACGTGGTTTAAAGAATTTATAAATATATTTATGAAGGTAAATATTCTGTATCCTTTATTTCCATTTATTTAAAACATTATAGCAATAAAAAGAACACAATCTTCACACAAAATCTGGTGTGGATGTAAGATAAAGTCAAGGGAAGCTGGTCGGGCCAATAGGAGGTGGTAGGTTCATAAGCCATCAACATCATCCCATTTTTTTCCTCTCCATCTTTTCAAAATTCAAGGATTCTATGGCTTTCATATATGGCCCCAAATAATTTTTAGACTCATAAACTGTTTTTACATACCACAAGCAAATGGCTCCAGGAAGCAAACAAGTGTTATACGAGGGTGACAGAGGCATTCTTTGCCCTGGTGGAATATTCTGGCTGTGCAGGAGGGCTCTGGCCACCCAGTGGACCTACTCCTGTGTTGTCATGGGTGCTCCTATGACCTAGAGGAGGGCAGAACCAATCGTGGGCATGGTTTAGCCTCAGCCACAAGCCACCTTCATAGAGAGGCTCTGACCCTTGTCCTCAGAGTCCACAGAAACAAAGACATTAAACCTTATTTTGGATGGGAAAGTGCCAAGATTGTGTTTGGCTGAGTCTGCCCATGGGAGATGATTAAAGTCACCCAGGGATAATGTCCCATTGCTGGTCCTATGCTTATTTTAGGGTCCTTTCCAAGGGGTGACAGAAGGCATTATAAAGTGATTCACACCTGTTCAAATACAGATCATTTTATGGCCAGCACTGGTTACTCCTAAATCCCTGCTCATTTAGGGAAGTAGGAGGGATTTTAGCTCAGCCCATGATGGCAGTATTTACCCTTTTCCCAGGACTGAAAGGTCTTTGAGGGCATTGAATTTTCAGTACTAAATCTGAGAATGTTCCAGGAAAACCAGGAGAAATTGGTCATCTCACTACAACCCAATATACCACAAAACTTTAGGATGTTGACTGATCTATAAAACTTAGTGCCAGATGCAGCCAGAGGACTTCACAGAGCGCAAATAATTTTTGTATATTTTAGATGTACCCTTTGACAACCAAGTCATAGCAAGTATATTCTTCCCATTACAAACTCAGTAAATATACTCATTCTCTCAATGCAAAAACACCCAAGTGTATAATTCAGTTAAATGTACATGAATACTCACTTACAGCTTGTGATGGTTAATTTTATGTGTCAACTTGACTACGTTACCCAGATATTTTGTCAAACATTATTCTAGATGTTTCTGTGAATATATCTTTAAGATGAGATTAACATTTAAATCAGGAGACTTCGAGTAAAACAGATTACCTTTCATAATATGGGTGGGCCTCATCCAATAAGCTGAAGGCCTTAATAGAAGAAAAAACTGACCTCCCTTGATGAAGAGAAAATTCTGCCAGCAGACAGCCTTCAGACTTGAACTGCAACTCTTCCCTGGGTCTCCAGCCAGCAGAATTTGGACCTGCACTATTACAATCATGTGAGACAATTCCTTAAAATCTATCTATCTGTCTGTCTATCTATCTGTCTGTCTATCTATCTGTCTGTCTATCTATCTATCTAGCTATCATTTATCTATCAC
The DNA here is from genome assembly GCF_030222135.1 of Aotus nancymaae. Lineage (NCBI taxonomy): Eukaryota > Metazoa > Chordata > Mammalia > Primates > Aotidae > Aotus > Aotus nancymaae. Next base: position 41,946,000 of record NW_026988419.1, on the reverse strand, counting down.
CTCTCTATCTATCATCTATCTATGTATCTATCATCTATGCATCTATCTATCATCTATGCATCTATCTATCATCAATCATGTAGCTATTCATGTACCTATTACTGATTAAAAAAATAATCTTATGAAGTTCTCTTCCGGTCAAAATGGCGATGAGACTGACGTGCGGACGCCGGGAGATTCTGCGCCCCTTACAGCCCGGGCGTCAGGTCCACAGCGTCTCAGGGCCCGCGCAATGGCTCAGGAAACCGCTGACCGTGTGGCTCCTATTCCCAGCCGCTCCGTGCTGCCGTCGCCCACACTACCTCTTCCTTGCGGCTCCCAGTCCCTGCAGCCTCAGTACCTCTGCCATCTCGTTTGCAGAAGTCCAGGTACAATCTTAGCCCGCTGCCTGATTTTTCCTGTCATCGTGAAGGGCCAGCGAGAAGCAGCCAAGAATCAAAATCACATGCCAGAAATCCAGAAGTTTACCACTCGAATCAGAGAGGCCAGGTTGGCTGGAGACCACACTGAGTTTTACAGGGCTTCTGCAGAGATGTCCATTTACCAGAAAAAGCACGGTATTAGCTTCTTTAAACTTCTAATTCTCCCTCTGACTCAGGCCCCAATCTTCATCTCCTTCTTCCTGGCTTTGAGAGAGATGGCCAACCTTCTTGTGCCCAGCCTGCAGACAGGTGGCCTCTGGTGGTTCCAGGATCTCACAGTATCCGATCCCATCTTCGTGTTACCAATGGTAGTCACTGCTACAATGTGGGTTGTCCTTGAGGTGCTGAGACAGGTGTACAAAGTTCTGACCTTAAGTGGATGAGAAATGTGATCAGAGTGATGCCCCTGGCAGCTTTTCCCATAACCGTCCATTTCCCCGTGGCAGTGTTTATGTACTGCCTCTCCTCCAATTTGTTTTCCCTGGCCCAAGTGTCCTGTCTCCGGATTCCAGCAGTAGGCACAGTACTTAAAATCCCCCAGCGTGTTGTACATAACCCTGACAATTTAGCTCCACGGGAAGGCTTTCTAAAGAGCTTCAAAAGAGGCTGGAAAAATGCTGAATTGATGCAACCGCTGAAAGAGCGTGAACAACGCATGCAGAATCACTTGGAGCTAGCAGCCAAGGGTCCTTTACGACAGACCTTTACCCACAACCCGCTCCTACAACCTGTAAAGAATAACCCTCCCAATATCCCTAGCAGCAGCAGCACCTGCAGCACCAGCAAACCAAAGTCAAAGTATCCCTGGCGTGACACACTTGACTGACTTATGTTCCCTGCTCATTCTGGGAGGAACTCTGTCTCTTCAAAGATTCATCCTCAAACAAGACCTGACACTGTGTCCTTGTCCCAGTCCTAGGAACTGTGGCACACAGAGATGTTCATTTTAAAAACGGATTTCATGACAAAAAGAAAAAAAAAAAAACTCTTACTAGAAACCAATAACCTGATAAAGTTGTTTGTTTGGACCTTTAAAATCTTAGAGGGAATTTCCAGTGTTACCCCATAATTTTGCCATAACCATTTTTATGCAATAAATATTTGTTGAGTCCTTCTGTGGCTGATCACACACTTGTATATTTAGAATATGAAACTAATATACTGTATGAATAGAAGATGTGGGGTACATACTGTGCAGGGACATCCTTTACAGACACCCAGCTTAGTTCACCGAATCTTGACTTGTCATGTAGACTGGGTTATTTCTTGTCTCCTTAGGTGCATCATTTCTACTATTTTAGTCCCTGGTACAGCCCCTTTCATGCCACCTGAATCTCAATCTAGTGGCTTATCAGCTTAGATTAACAATGATTAACAGAGTTCTAGTTCTTCTTTCCTTCTCTTCTTCAGTTCACAATCAAACTGATGTCCATTTATTCTCTTCCTGGAATCTCCCCAGTGTGTTTTTCTGGATTCTTCTGTGGTAAAATTAAAGTTTTCTTGTTTTTCCCCTGTACCATTACTGTATATGTATACAGACACACAGATACACACTATTTGAGTTTTTATTTAATATGAACAAGTGTGCAAAAGCTTTCTCCTCATTTTCTTCATTCCACATCCTGGTTCTAAGGCAGCTGATCTAGCTGGCAGGGGCTGTTCCTTCCTCAATGACTCTGCCTTTCTTGGAGGAAACCAGATGAGCAGCCTCAGAAGAGTCTGCCTTGCTGTACATCAAGAACATGAGAATCTTAGCCAACATACATCCCTGAGGCAGCACATGCAGGCTGTTCCGAGAACCAGTGTTGGAATCTAGATGTGGCTCTTGAATCACCGCCATGCCCCAGTGCTTCCCCTAGTTACACTTCATCATGATGTCCTCTTTGAACTGGTTTCACAGAAATGTCTTGGTTCTCCCCTTGATGGTGGAGAGACATCATGATAGAGCCCCAGGGCCAGTGTGATTCTTGCACCATGAGAGCTGTCACCTCACAGGGAGCCTGAGGAAGAAGGGAGGAGAGGCCTGTCAAAATTTCTTTCTTGTGTCACTCAGACCTGATATTTAGGTCTCATATGGTAATAGGTCATTCCTACTTAAAAGGAAGGTACAAGTCCAGTCCTTTGAGGTAACTGTCAGTTGCAATCTCTGTAAAGGCTTAAGGAAGGCTAGCAGGTCAAGGGACAGTCTACTGCTGCATCTGGTCCCAGGGCACCATTGATAGGCATTTCCCTACTACCCATTCTAGACTTTCCTCATCCTTGACCAATATTTTCATCTGATTTGCATTATTTCCCTGTGTGGTGACAGAGACCTTCATCTCTGAGGAGTTTCAGCCCTTAGTTGTCTTATTCCTGTCAAGTCACTTCTGATACAATTTTCCTTTATTTTATTTATTTGTTTGTTTATTTATTTATTTATGACAGAGTCTCACCCTATCTCCCAGGCTGGAGTGCAGTGGTGTGATCTCGGCTCACTGCAACCTCTGCCTCCTGGGTTCAAGTGATTCTTCTGCCTCAGCCTCCCAAGTAGCTGGGATTACAGGGGCCTACCACCACACCCAGCTAATTTTTTTTTTGTCCTTTTTGTTTAGTAGAGACAGGGTTTCACTCTGTTGGCCAGGCTGGTCTTGAACTCCTGGCTTCAAGTGATCTGCCTGCTTCAGCCTCCCAAAGTGCTGGGATTACAGGCATGAGCCACTGTGCTCAGCCACAATTGCCTTTGATAGATATGACTGGACAGAGAAGAACTAAGAGAAGCCCTAGTGAATCCTCTGGGTTCTAGATGTACTCCTCTCTGTAGCAGCAACCCTCATTCCTCAAGGGTTATCATCATCAGTTATGCCTGACAGTACAGTAACTCCTGTTTCTGTCCAATGGTTCACTGGCAAGTACAGTCCAAATGGCTTCAGTGGATCTCTTGGCAGAAGAGTTTCCACCCTGGGAACTAGGATCACTAATCTAGCAGAGACTAAGTTTATGAGAGTGAGGAGCCCAAATTCTTAAAGTGGATCATTTGTAGTTACAGTGGAACAAGGTTGATCTTATATCCTGTATCTATCAACCATCTAGCATCCATTTGTCTGTGTATCTATCTGTCTATCTAGTATGTATTATGTATTACATATGCAATCTATCTACCTACTATATATCTATCTAATATACTATTTATCTCTATGTATTATCTCTCATCTATCCAATCAATCCCACCATGAAGGATAGCACCCCAACTCCACAATGAGTGATCTCTTTGCAAGCACTTCTGCTGAGCCTTCCATGGGCCTTTCATTAGTCTCCCAAGGTAGTTGCTTCTGAGGGATCGAATACACTTTTAAACTCATGACTCCATAGCCATCATGAGCCTGCTGCTGCACTTCCTCTAGTTCTTTACTCTGAGGAAATGTCATGCGTACAATGTTAGTAGATCAGGCATTTTTGCAGGCCCTTAGATGGTGGTGTTGGCAGAGATAACACCTGCCACTTTCCTGTGGCAGGGAAGACAGGATCCTTCTCCAGAGTGTCAATTCAGGTAAGTATGAACCACTGCCCTTCTAAGGTGAAAGGGGTCTGATGTATTTGACCTGCGCCAGCTGGCTGGCAGGTCTTTCCAAGATTGGAGCCATATCAAAGGCTCAGCATCAGTCTCTGACCTTGGCAGGGAGGGAATTCAGCAGCAGCAGTAGCTAGAGCAGCCTTAGTGAGAGGAAGTCCATGTCATTTGATCCATGCTCAGTTTCCATTCTTGCCACCATACCTTCATGGACTCATTGCACAAACACTGGGATGACTCAGTAAGAAGCTAGCTGACATTCACAGGGCAGGTCATGCTGCCAACTTGGTTGTTGAGAGCTTTGTATGAAATTGGTGTTCTCTCTTGGGTATTCATATGAGAGAAAATGTCCGCATGTATTGTTTCCACTCCCATAAGTCTCTGTACATAAATATCTGCTAGACATCCTTGTCCCATGTCTTTGAGTCTTGACTATTTGATCAAATCATTTTCCATTGCTCAGGAGTCAGTATAAAATCTTTCTTCCGGCCACTTCTCTTTGAACATGAAACGATAATGAATTGTATTGCCCAGTTGGAGAATTTCTCTTAATTACTTTTCTTTAGGGTCAGTCTTTAGTAAGACTTCAGTACAGCAGCAGTTCATTTCTGGCTAGCACCAATGTATTTCACCAAGCTTTGTGTAAACCAAGCCCTTTGTCCCTTTGTCAGCTGGTCACAGGAAATCCTCAGTGGTGACATAGGAATTGATTGATGGAAAGATGCTACTACAACAGAGATAGGTGAAATAGGCCTAGGCTACCTGTTGATGCAATTTATAGAGATGTTCTGCACTGACATCAGTCCAGTCCAATACCCAAAGTACAATATCATCATGTAATAGATTGCTGTCATAGCCCCCTGGCCATATGATTTGGTAGATCTGATCAACTCAGCTCATGATAAGCAGCTCTGATTTCACAGACTTGGTGTTCCATGATGGGACCTAAATTTTTATTTGTTAGTGTCATGCTGTTTTTCAAAGGAAGAGCTATTCTCTGTTATATATATTTCAAAGCCATATAGATATGGCTTCACTCCAGAATCTCAGGGGTCTGTGCTATGATTTTTCTAATGAGATATTTTCAGAGATCCTACACAGCATTCTTACCCATAGATACCCTGAAATGCTTCAAACTAGAAGAGACATGGCTCAAGAGGCAGGGAAGCTTGCATTGCAACCTGGACTTTCTGCAACTCCCTGTCTTCCTCTGGACCAATTTGAAGCTGACTCTGGTCTGTGTATGCGTGTGTGCATGTGCGCATGTGTGCATATGTGTGTGTGTGTGTGTGTGTGTGAAGAGAGAGAGAAAGAGTGAGAATGCAACATTCTAGTTGACTCTCTCTCCATCTCACTCCTAGAAATGTCATAATTCATTTCCCATCACTGCAATCTCTGTGGATCAAAGCATCACCCTGGCCAGATTCTTCTAAGATGTTACCATGATCATTGGCCTGGAGGCAATGAGATATGGTGGTAGGCAGATCGTGAAGAGAACAAGTACTGTCTTATAGTACTTCAGGTGATACATCTGCATAGTCTCCAAGTGAAGAGACTGCATAATCTCCAGACAGGCAGGGAAATTTGGACATTCAAGATTAGATTTGTGCACTCAAATGTCCACTTTGCAGGTTTCAGGTTCCTACTCTTTCCCTATCAAAGCCTTCACATTGACATAGGAGACATTCTAAGCCTGTGAATTGTTTCTCCTTTATAGGTTTGCAGCCCTATACCATGAAACCCTGAATATTATTTTCTTCCTCCTTCATTTGCCCTGCAGCTGCAGTAGATAAGAGGATTTAGAAGGCTGCCATAGAGAACCTCTGGCTTTCACAGCATGCTTTAAGTGGGCAATTCACTTTCCTGAGCCTGTTATGCCTTTTTGCAAATCTTCCAAAGCCATCAAAGGCAGCCACCACATAACACAATCCTTATAATTATCATTCTCTCTGTACTGATCAAGTACACAGCCACTTGATATGGCAATACCTTGCTTTCTGCCTTTACCACATACCAATTTAGTCCAAGTGAACATTTTAGCATTCGTACTATCACTGCATGCTAGGAATCAGGGCCACCCAGTTTACCACCATTGGTGGGGACCCAAAGTTCTCTCCTAGAGGTCTGATTCCTAAGAACACCCCTTGCACCATGTCTTAGCCTGGGTTCCCTAGAAAACAGAACTTGAGGCAAAAATTTGTGTGCTATTATTTTGGTGTAGGGTAGAATCCCAGGGGAAAAGAGACATGAGACAGGAAATGAGGAAGAACAAATACAAGGAAGTGTATTACTCAGCTAGCCAGAGCTTCGTAGCAGACACTTTGGCTGCTCAGTCTCGAGAAGACATCTCTAGAAAGGCCACAGAAGAATGATCGCATCTTGGAACAGTCCATCAGGCCAGGAAGTCTAAAGGACAAGCAATTTATATGCAGACATTCCCTCATGCCTTGTCTTTCACTGGTAAAAGTTCACTAATTTTGTCCACTTCTCTCACATCTGAATTGCATCAACTCAGCACCACCACAGGCAGCCCCTGGAGCTTCTGGAGCTCCATTCCAGGCAGTGTGTGGCAGCAGTGTGTGGCTGCAGTGGTCTCTTCCTTAGTTAGTGATGTCTTTTGAAGCTTCTCCTCTGTGGGGATAACCCCAGCAGAAACAGACTTTGGACTGCAGCAGTGGAACAAGCTATTGCTAGGATATTCCTGGTTAGGGGAGAAGGAACAAAGCAAAGCCAGGCTCTGGGGGCAGTAAGTGAGAAAGAGTGGATCTGAATGGCACATGAACTGGACCTGGTATATTCTTTTTCTCTTTAAGGAAATAAAGCTGGATGTTAAAGTTAAGCCCACTTCCTAAAGGTATAGAAAGTTTGTGCTCTACCTCTCTTAATAAGAGCCTTTCCTCATTTTAGAATTTCATAGACTGGTGGGACTGGAAATGTCTGTGCAAATCATTTAATTCAGCCTCTATATTTTTCAGATGAGAAGCACAAGCTTTAGAAAGTTGAAGTGACACTCTCAAGTCAAACAGTAAATGGGGAAGCAAGAAGGCCTGCCTTCATTCCAATCCTCATTCCATAATACCACACTGATAAAGGAGATGAAGGGGGAGTCATTTGCACTCCACTTTTGCCTTATTAAAAGCTTTTTGAAGGTGTTGGTTTAGTGAGGTAATGTCTCAGAGCAGTTTTAAGAACACTAAAGAAAGGATGTTAGGTACTTTTGAAGTGCCATTGTTGGTTTTGGAACAAAAATGTTTTAAACAATGCCAGCCTACTTTGTTGATGAATCAGAGTGAGTGTTATAAGCTTCTACATTTTCAGAGGCAGAACCTCATCTTTGGAAGTAAAATAGAGCATAATGCAAAGAAGGAAGGCCAACAAACAAAGGTGACCATCAGATCGCAACTACCTCCCTTTAATTCTGAATCTATTAGGTTGGTGCAAAAGTAATGGCGGTTTTTTGCTATCATGTTAAGCAATTCATGAGGCTTGGCTCAGAGATCTTCCTGTAATCTTTGCATTCACACCTAAGTGGAAACCAGTACTCTATGCCCTCTTTAGCACAGCTATCAAGGTGACATTTGTAGATGTGGTAAGGATTAACAAGCAGCTAGAGCAGAAGCTGCCTGTTCCTTGAAAACAGCCTCATTTCTAGCACATCTGGTTGCTTTGCTCTTGGTGAACACATTAACGACAGTGACATCTGGAAATTCTTGCCCTCCTGACTCATATGCTAAAAAATGTAAAGATATGAACTCCATCTTCTGACAGCCTTGATTTCTGTGGCTATTGAAGCTGCAATAGAATAAACCAATCTTCTTTCATGTTCCAAATATTATCCTATAAAATGTCTTGGTTTTGTTTTCTGTTTGAGAAAATTGAAAAGCAAAAATCTAGCTTGCTAAAATCCATTTCCTATCATGTCTTAAATTAGCTGGGCACCAACTTGTTTGAATATCTGCTCCAGCTCCGCAGGAGAAAGCTGATGAGGAGGCTTCGAATTTCCACAAGTGGGTGCCAACTGTGAGGTGCCCTGGTGCTGGCTTGGGATGCTTTCTGCCAAAGACAGGGTTTCATTTCTGATTTCATGGCAAATCAAACCCTGAATGAGAAGACAGCTCTAGACAGGAGGAAAAACAGTCTCTTCAGGCTATCAGCTCTTCTCCTAATATCCCTCACCACCCCAGAAGGATCCATTGATATGTAACAGGAAAAATGCAGACTATGTGCAATTTGGTGAAGTGTGAGAAAAAGCTTAGGTAGCTTCCAGGCAAGACTCTCATATCAGCAATGCAGGTAAAGTATTCGGACTAGTGATTCTACTGTAGAAAGGATACTTGCTTCCAGAGCCTCCCAGGTGCTTCTCTTGATGCTGAAAACAACCTCTCCTGGATTGGAGGTAACAGTGCACTTACTTTTGTATATGTAGATTAACCTATTTTGCCCCTTTTAGATGGAGAAAGGCTATTGCCCTCCTGTGGCACTGCAAGGCTGAAGATTGACAAATATATGATCATACATTTTTTGTTGTTTCCTGAATTATGCAGAAGATTTTTTTTTTCCAGTGAATTCTACTGTGGAAGCTTTCTGAAGTGTCAGAGTCTATTACCTGCTGCCCAGGAAAATCTATTACCGGCATGCACAGTTGGAGCTGAAAAATAGGTCTTTACCCACTAACAGAGACTGAGTAAGGACTGTAAAATTGTACCCTCTAGCAATGTGTTTTCATGGCTTTTTCTCTTCTTCTGTATGTATGCTTAACAAGGAAACTTGTTGAATGCACCACATGCTTCTCAAAACCGGGCTTCCCTGGAGGTGCATTAATGCCTACAGAAATCCAGAAGGGGCAATCTCCAAGTCTTTAATAAGCACTGGAGGACTTTCTGCCTCTCTTTAAGATACATTCTTAGTAGAGCAATATGAGTAACAGCACTAGTGATATTCCTGGCATGTCTGAGATTATAATAGATATTTTCTCTGAGTGCACACTGAGGGTCCCAACCTCCTACACAAACATGGATGCAAAGTTATTACCAAAATGGAGACCAGAAATATTTTTGAGCACTATGCATTGTAGTAGAGAAACCATGTCATACACGTGTCTGTATAAATGCAGAACTGTAGTAGAACATCATAATGAGGATACTGACATTGGGACAAGCTACTGATCTTACTTATATGCATAGAAATCATGTCATTAATAAAGTATATGTTTTAATAATAGATTCTAAACCTCAGCTATTCATGAAAGCATATGCATGGGTACATTAACTATAATACAAAAATGGCTAAAAATAAATTATGGCATATCTCTTAAAGCATACTATTCAAATTATTGTTGGCTGATGGAATTAGAAGTGATCTGTTTCTTTTTTCTTATTTTTATTTCTACATTTCAGACCTATCATTTAATATGTCTTTTATGATAAAAACAAAGATATTTTTTAAAAGAAAATAAAAGGTTTCTTTTGGTATGCGAAGGACACACTGTCTAAGAATAAACATTCAAGTAGCTAGAGTGGGCCAGGCGCAGTGGCTCACGCCTGTAATCCCAAAACTTTGGGAGACCTGTGGTGGGCCTGAGGTCAGGAGTTCGAGACCAGCCTGGCCAATATGGTGAAACCCCATTTCTGCTAAAAATACAAAAAATTAGCTGGGCATGGTGGTGCACACCTGTAATCCCAACTTAGGAGGCTGAAGCAAGAGAATCACTTGAACCCAGAAGGCAGAGGTTGCAGTGAGCCGAGATCACACACCTCTGCACTCCACCCTGGGCAACATAGCAAGACTCTGTCTCAAAACAAAACAGAAAATAACACAAAACCCAAATTGCTTGAATGGTCAGAATTACCTTTAAGAGGGGCTGGTTTAGTTGAGTGACATGTGTTGTTGATTTGGTTGTTACGCCATCAAACTGTAACTCCATCAAGCTATATATGTAAATAAATGTTATATGCATATTTTATATACAATGTTTTTATTTATATAGATAATTTTATGTATTTTGTATATGATTATGCAATTACAAAATGTAATATAATTATATATAATTATAAATAAAATAATTATAAATTTGGAGTTATATGAAGTTGTATGCAATGAGGCAGAGAGAGCCTTAGTACGCTTTACCCAGTTTCCTCCCATGGTAACATTTTGCTAAACTATAGTATCTATATGATATCATAACCAGAATATTGACATTGATAGAATTTACTGATCTGATTCAGATTTTCCCAGTTTTCCTGTATTCATTTGTTTGTGAGCACGTGTGTATTAAGTTGCATACAATTTTGTCACCTGTGTAGGTTGGTGACCACTACAGCAAAGACACTGAACACTTCCAACAGCAAAAGGATCCCTTACGTTATTCTTTTATAACCACTTCCACTTCCCTCATGTTACTCCCCCAGTGTCTAATCCCTGGCAACTACTAATCTGTTCTTTACTTCTAAAGTTTTGTCATGTCAAAAATGTTATGTAGATGGAATGACACCCTATATAGCCTTTGGAGACTGGCTTTTTCTGCTCAACATACATCCCTGGAGATTCATTCAAGTTGTCGCAGATATCTCAAGGGTCTGTTCCTTTTTGTTGTTTCTTAGTGCTAATATGTTATGCTTGTACCACAGTTTAACCATTGACCTGTTGAAGGACACTTGGGGTGATTCCCATTTTTATAAATAGCAGCTATTACAAGTCAAGCTGATTTACTTGTAACTAATATTGGTGTAAGGGTTTTTGTGTAACCATACATTTTCATTTTCTAGGATAATGACCTGAGAAGTGCAGTTGTTGCTGGATTATATGGTAGTTGCATGTTTAGTTTCATAGGACACTGCCAACCTATGTTCCAAACTAGCCATATCATTTTACATTCCCAGCAATGAGTGAGCCAATGTCACCATGCTCCTCAGCATTGGGTATTGTCACTCTTTTTCCTTTTAGTCATTCCGATAGGTATGTAGGGATAAATTACTGTAGTTTCAACTTGTACTTTCCTAGTAACCAGCGAGGCTGAATATTATTTTGTATACTCATTTGCTATCTCTATGTCCTCTTTGGTGAAATGTCTAATTTGCTAATTGGATCGTTTGTTTTTTTAAGTCTTGCATTTTGAGAATTCTTATTACAGGTACCAGTGGTATGCAAATATTTTCTTCCCCAGTTTATAGCTTGTTTGTTATCTTCTTATATGAGCTTTTGCAGAAAGTTTTATATTTTATTAGGTTCAATTTGTTGATTTTTCCTTTTATGAATTGTGCTTTTGCTGTCATGTCTAAGATCTGTTTACTTAGTTCTAGGACCCAAAGACCTTCTTCTATAGTTTTATGTTTTACATTTAAGTCGATGATCCATTCTGAATTTTTGTTTGTTTTATTTTGTTTAGAGAGAGGGTCTCACTCTGTTGCCCATGCTGGAGTGCAGAGGCATGATCTTGGCTCACTGAAGTGCATTATTTTGAGTTAATTTTTGTGTGGAATGCAAGGCTTTGGTCAAGTATCTTCCTGTGTGTGCGCCAATAGATGTTCAATTGCTCCAGCAGCATTTGTTCAGAAGTTACCTCCGTTAAATTACTTTTGCACTTTTATCAAAAATCAGTTAAATATATTTGTATGAGTCTACTTCTGGATGTCAACAGCCTTTTGCCACAGCATCTACTTCCCATGGAGAGGTGGAGAATGAGGAGTTGCAGTCATGAAAGAAGAGAAGAAGTGCAGTTATTTGTGTAATGGATCCAAATGGAGAAGCAGTGAGTGAGCACAGACCCTGGCCCTGGCCCTGACAGCAAACATCTGTCTGGCAATTGTTGAAACATCAGGCCTGAGCTTTAAAAAATCAGTCTTGCTTAAAGCATGCAGCAGGAGATTGTGGTGAAGTCTCTGCCTCCCAATAGTCTCTTGTTGTTTTATCACTTAAAGGAAACAGGGCTCTTTTGATTCCCTACTATATTCTGCAACAGATAACCAAAGACCAATTTTTAGTCTTTGAGCCTTAGTGTTTGCCAGATATCTTAGTCTGTTCCAGCTGCTATAACAAAATACCATAGGGTTAGGATTGTAATAAGGGCTAAAATATGTCAAGGGCTCAGAAGAGTGCTTGGGACATTATAACAGCATTAAACTGTTGGTATTATTATTTAACACTTAGCAAATATGTTTTAGCTTTTTTCCTTCCAGAATTAAAAAAACATTTTTTTCATCATTTGAAACTTCATTTTCATTACTGAATCATTACATAATGATTCAAAAACCATTTTCATTACTGAAGCCAGTTAAGTCCAGTTTAACTTCTTCACCTCTGCTTCAAATGCATAGCTAGGCTTCAGCATCACTGAAGTAATCATAAAAAAAGGATCACTCTTTTCCTCCTTTCTCTACACCCTTCGTGTTCTGACAATTGACATTTCCACCCTGCGTGGAACAGACCCATGTTTGCTTTCACTTAGCCCCTTCTAATGTCTTTTAACCATCTTAATAACTGTCGTGTTAATATCTTTTCTTTTAAAATTGTTGAAAAGCTGCTGCTATAGAAGCAGTGGCAACGCATTCTGAGGGAGCTGCCACATAGCCCATTCCTCACGCCTGCATCCCTTGGCTATGATGATATCCAACCAAGAAAAGGAAACTTACTAGCCAAGTCCTTGCTCCATGTTTAGTACTATTCTAGTTGTTTTCACTAGTTCTTGAATAATGTTGTTATTAATAGCATACATGCAAATTAAGTGATTTTTAAAGAGTTTTGTGTCAGTCAGAATAACCTAGGTTATGTAGGAGTAACAAAAAAGCCCCCAATTTTTGTTGATATAGAGTAATAAAGGCTTATCTTCCCCTTCAAACTACATATCCCTTTCAAGTAAGCGGGGGTGGGAGATCAGGGTCTATATAAGGAGTCTGCAAATGTTTTCTTAAAAAGCCACTTAGTGAACACTTTAGGCTTATAGGCTGTATGGTCTCTGTCTTAACAACTCAGTTTTGCCATTGTCATTTCAAAGTATGCATAGACAAACGGGTATAACTATGTTCCAATGAAGCTTTATTTACAGAAACAGGTGACCACATGCTGTAGTTAGCTAAATACAACATGTAGTTGCTCACTGCAACCTCTGCCTCCTGGGTTCAAGCGATTCTTCTGCCTCAGCCTCCCGAGTAGCTGGGATTACAGGGGCCTACCACCACACCCAGCTATTTTTTTTTTGGTCCTTTTTGTTTAGTAGAGACAGGGTTTCACTCTCTTGGCCAGGCTGGTCTTGAACTCCTGGCTTCAAGTGATCTGCCTGCTTCAGCCTCCCAAAGTGCTGGGATTACAGGCATGAGCCACTGTGCTCAGCCACAATTGCCTTTGATAGATATGACTGGACAGAGAAGAACTAAGAGAAGCCCTAGTGAATCCCCTGGGTTCTAGACGTACTCCTCTCTGTAGTAGCAACCCTCATTCCTCAATATGGAATGGCCAGTAGCCTCGGCTGTTGCCCTGGACTGGCGGGTCGGCGGCCGGGTGCGCTGAGGAGACCGGGCAGGGAGAGCGGCGCCGCCTCCCGGGTCGCCCGCAGCCGCTGCTGCTGCCGCCGTCGCCTCCCGGGCCGCCCGCCGCCGCCGCCACCACCACCGCCACCACCACCACCGCCACCGCCTCCCGGGCCGCCCGCCGCCGCCAGGAGGCGCCCAGGCGGCCCACACCGCCAGTTCGTCCTGCTTCCCTTCCTCCCCAGACGGTGCGATCCCGCCCTGCCGCCCCTCACCTACCTGGTCGCGGAGTTTGAGGAACGCCATGGCGGTCGCTTCTGCACCCACTCCAGCCTCCGCCGCCTCCGCAGCCGCCCGGCCCACCGCTCCGCCCCAGTAGCCTCGGCCATTGCCCTAGACCGGCGGGTCGGCGGCCGGCTGCGCTGAGACCAGGCAGGGGGTAGTGCCGCCTCCCGGGCCACCCGCCGCCGCCGCGAGCAGAAAATCCTGCAGTGTCCTGGGAAGAACAAGGATGCTCAGAGTTCAAATCCTGCCTGGTTACCTAAACTCCCTGGACTTCTGTGTCTCTATCTCTAAAATGGCCAGCAACTCAAATGGCTATGGGAAAATTAAATGAGACTGAGCACCTGTGTAGATATTGTGAAATACCAGATCATAAAGGACAGAGGAATCCTGAAGAGGATAAAATCATAGAGAGACGGGGCCAGATAATGTTACCAAAGGAGCTGGGCTTGGAGGAGAACCCATGGAAGAGGCTGCAGAGTGGTGGCTGTGGGAGAAGTCATCACTGGTGATGTCAAAACCCATTGTTTGATTGGTGGGGCTAAAGACTAGGTGTCTGCACACCATCAAAACCATCGGTAGGAGAGAAAGAAAAATTTAGTTAATGTATTGGTTGTTTTGTCCACCTGGTATTCACACAAGTAAAAGAAACAGAAGAAAAAAAAAATAAAAAATAAAATACTCATAGAGTAAGTTGAAATATAGTTGTTTTCTTTTCATTTAATCTACTGTCAAATATGTAATCAAAATGATATACTTTTAAAATAATCACATGTAACAAAATCGATATACCAGTAAAATAATCACAGTTTAAGATTTATGTATTATTTAAGTTAAATAATGTATATTATTTCTAAAACCTGGATTAGCTGTGCCAACATTAATATATAAGATATAAAGCCCATTTTATATAAAAATGGAAACAAGAAATATGATTTTGAAATTGATTTTAATCATAGGCTACACAAAGATTCATAAAATATTAACCTGAATAAAAACTTAAGACATATTTATTCTTGTTGCCATATATGTATGAATACAAAATATTGTATTTCCTCAAATCTTTTCTTTTTGCAGATGGAAATCATTTTGCATATTGTATTTATTTTATGTGTAACCATTTTGTTTCCCATTCTCTGTCCAGAATTATTTAAATTCTGAATTTTAAAATTAAATTAAAATTAGTTTCCACTTACTTTGATCTAACATATGAAATTAACATGTACATTTAAAGTTTTTCTAAACATTTAGTAAATATTAAAAAAATTTTTTTTTTACTTGTACTAGTTTAAGTCATAGTTGAGCACTGAAAATACAAACTTTCACTAATCCTAGCCATGTGGATGGTTTCAGTAGCTGTGGTAAGCTTAGGCAGAACCGGTGTTTGGAGGTCATTTCTCCAACAAACATTTAGTACATTGTAAACACATAATACTGTTTTTCTCAGTCCCCCAATCAGAGTCAGATATCTCCTTTAAAATTTCTTACTTGACTGATGGGTATAAAAGTTGCAGAAATGAATGGGACTACTGGACTAGTTGTAGTAACGGAACAGCCGCCTATAGCAGATACAAGAGAAATGCCCTGAATACATTTCCTACTAGTTGAGAGAAAATATGAACACAATTTTAATGGAAATGTTAGATTAAAAAATAGGGATGAGGAGCTCCAAATTCAATGTATAAATTCTGATAAAATCTCTGGCTGACTCAGAAACCATGTATACTTGAGGCCAAGACTAGACAGCACAGTTAAACCTCATTAGTCATCAGGGAATCACAAAACTACAATAAATTACTACTACGCATCCATCAGAATGGCTGCAGTGAAAACGCCTGTCAATTTCAAATGTTGAAAGAAACATGGAATAACCAGACCTATCATATATGGTTGAAGATAAAGTGTTAAAACCACTTTAGAAGAAAATCTAGAAGTTGTTTTCCCCTTTTTTTAAGTAAAAATATACAATCCGTGACATAGCCTTCTCATCCTCGGCATTTATTAGAAAGAAATGAAAACTTATTTTCAGAAGAGAAGTGTAACAAATATTCATAGCCACTTTATTTAATAATAGCCAAAAAAGTGAACAGCTCAGGTGTCCTCCAAAAGGAGAATTGTTAAACAAATGTGATAATTCATACAATGGAATCCTACTCAACAATGGAATCCTACTCAGCAATGAAAATGAACAAATTAGTGATACACAAAATAGCAGTGGATAAATATTAAAAAAAAAATTTTATTGGTGAAATAAGCCTTGTCCAGAGTGCATGTTGAACAATTTCATTTATATGAATTTGTAGAACAGATGAAACTAATGCTTTTGGGATGAAAGTCATAATAATTATTGCCTTTGAGGGGGTGGGGATAAGAATTGAGTGGGAGGTGAGAATAAGGAAATGTCTGAGGTGATGATAATTGTCTCTATCTTGATAAGATTCAAGTTAGAAATATTCATTCATCAAAACTCAGCCAGTGTACACCTAGAATTTGTGCATTTTATTATATGTGATGATTATATTAACCAACAAAACAAAAAACTTGAATGAGTTGCAAAGTTGTGGTTTGCTCAACGTTCTTACAGGTGTATTGCTCAGTTTCTGGACAAGCTGGGCCTCTTTACTCCTTTTTCTGCTTTTCTTGTCCAGGCTGTATGCTCGTTATTACTCTTCAGCCAGAGCACTAAAGCGCTAGAGGGAAAGTGAAGCATAAAATGCAAATTCATTCACCTTAAATGTGGTCTCTGGGTCTTGCCCTACCACATAGAAAAGTCCCTTCGGTGGGCTTGTCAGGCTTGTCTGAAGTTTGCATATTATTGACTATTAATTGACTATTATCTAATTCACACAGTCTACTCAGAATAACTCTTCTTAGGGAGCAATGTCTGGCCCATTTTGGATATATATATATATATATATATATATACACACACACACACACACACACACACAAACACACACACATACACACACATATACATATATTTTATATATATATATACATATATTGCTCTGTGTGTGTGTGTGTGTGTGTGTGTGTGTGTGTGTAAGGATGAAGATCAGAGAACCTAATTATGTAAACCTTCTCCATGGCTTCGTTTCCATCTCATTACAGTTTTCTGCTATTTCCTCTTTACATTTTCTCTCCCTTCTTCCCAATGAACCCCGATGTTTTCAGTGAATAAAAGTTAGATCGAAGAGAGTAAGACTTAAGGATAACTTTTTGGTTAAATTTTCTTTGCCTATTATGTGCCCAACCATACCCTCCTCCAAATTTCTTTCTTTTTTCCTCTCTCCCTCCCTCCCTCCTTTCCTCCTTCCCTCTCTCCCTCCCTCTCTCCCTTCCTTCCTTCCTTCCCATTTATCTATCCACCTGATATCCAAATGAGTGTCCACTGTTTGCCAGGCCCTGTACTAGGCAGGTCATGGGGATATATAACTGTGACTGACAGAGACACCGTCCTTTGCATTATGGAGCTAATAACTTTAGTGGGCAAAAAATTATGATAATTGGTAAGAGACCTGAAGCATACTGGAAATTGGAGGATTGCAGGGAAGTATGTGGTGATGGCATCTACCTTATGGAAGGTCTTAAAGCATTAGAGGGAAGGATTCCTGTTGTTTTGCATGAATGAAGATAGTATGAGGGGATTTTATTCCAATGCTTTTGTTCTTTTACCTTTGGCTTCCATTGTTTATGCTCCTGCAATCTTTAGTCTTGTTTGGAGAATGGCAAACAGCCAGCAAGTTCTCAGGAGAGTTCCCACTTGTCATAGGTTTCTTATGTATCTGGGTTTGGTTTAATGATTAAATTGCCTTTAGGCCAACTTCTGATCCTTGCCAGAAAGAGCTGGTCTTTCTGCACTCATCTCTGCAAAGCTTTACTCAGGTGAGATTTTCACACAATTTGAATAAAAGAACTAAAACACTCCAGTAACTAAAAAGAGTAAGAAAGGCACCATTTTTTTAATTTTGTTGCCTCCAAAGCTGAAGCCTATTATTTGAGATTTTTATATTGTCTTATCATTTTGGTTTTATTTCATTTTAATTTTTTGTGGAAAAAAAGTATGCCTAATTGGAATGCAGACCAAAATAAAATTATTAAGGTGGAAAAATATTTTAAGAAAATAATGTTTACATAAAATCAACACAATGTCCAAACAAACAAAACCGTATACATACAGTGAAAATACACTTATTTTGAAAGCTGAAAAAAGTACTGTCTCATATTACAGAATTTCCAGAAAGTGTGCTCCTTTTGTTTGCTCATTCTGAAAAACATTTTTTAAAAACTAAGGTATTTTGACTTAAACTATTTCTATGAAATCTCTTAAACCAAACATAATTTGCTCGGTTCTTGATGGCTCTGAGCCATGAGTATTAATTCAGGTGATTCTGGATTTCTGTTACCTGTTGATGACTTCAGTGCCTACCAGAGAGTTGTAGGACAATTTACCTTAATAGGAATAACAGAATGCTATGCTTTAAAAGTGTTTCCATGAAAATTGATTTATAGGTTTGGCTGTTTAGTGGTTTTAGTTGTTTAATGTCGCCTTCACTATTAAGGATGTCAGACATCCTTCTTCCCACATATTATCTGTTTATAGTAACCACAGAGCTAACAATTTACTATTTAAGGATATTTATTAGGATAAACTTGAATGCACAGATAAACATTTAGAATAAAACTAACAGTGGCTAAAACAAGAAAGAAACTTATTCACGTCCCACGCATGAGAATTCCAGAGATATACAGCACAAGACTAGTATGGCACATCTTGAATTTCATAGGCATTCAGGCTCCTTTAGCTCTCTGCTGCAATATCCATAGGGTGTAACTCCTGTGTCCAAGTCGATGTCTAGAGACAACAGACCAGAGTTCCCAGCAGCAGACTGGAAGACAGAAAGACAGAAATGCAGAGGGCTGAGTCCCATCTTGGTGGGGTACAACTTAGACCTCCTTTACAACAACATTTCCACTTGTATCCCATTGCTCAAAAGTTTTTCACACTTACAGTTTTAAGAATATTGCCGGGCGCGGTGGCTCACACCTGTAATCCCAGCACTTTGGGAGGCTGAGGTGGGTGGATCACGAGGTCAAGAGATCGAGACCATCCTGATCAACATGGTGAAACCCCGTCTCTACTAAAAATACAAAAATTAGCTGGGCATGATGGCGCACGCCTGTAGTCCCAGCTACTCGGGAGGCTGAGGCAGGAGAATTGCTTGAACTCGGGAGGGAGAGGTTGCGGTGAGCCGAGATCGCAGTGAGCCGAGATCGCGTCATTGCACTCCAGCCTGGGCAACAAGAGCGAAACTCCATCTCAAAAAAAAAAAGAATACTGGGAAATGTAGTTTCTATCTGAGTACATGAGTTCCTTGAAAAAAATTGAGTTTCTGATACCAAATAAAAAGAGAAGAAGGGATGTTGGGGTCAACCACCAGCGGCCTCTGCCATATTCCAGTATCAAATATCCAAACCTATTAGAAAATTGTGTAGGGATTTTGAGTAATGTGGATTTCTTCTAGGAAGTAAAGTGAATGATATTTAGTGCATGGACTCACATATTTTAAACATTACAAGGCCTTCAATCTTTTTCCAGATTCTGTGGGTTCTGAATACATTTGCTATATAAATGACATTTGAATAACTGAGGTACTACTGTGGCTGAAGTGAATACTTCTATATAGAATCCCTATAGCAGAATTCAAGCAATTCTACTTTGCCATATCATGTAGATGCATTCCAAAGTTTCCTCTCAAAATATATGCTTCCAGTATGTGCAAGAATTATATGTGGCCTGAACAAGTTGGATTGGATCCTTATATTCAGTTACACCCATTTCTTTTATCATTGTTTCTCAGCTTACACAATTTATGCCCCAACTTACTAGAAATAATTTTTGCACATTACATTACCTACCTCCTAGAGTATAAACAAAACCTTCTATTTGGAGTATTCCTTATATCTCTCTAAATTGAGTCCTTGCGCTGTTTGAAGGCTTGGAGTGAAGAAGGCATTCATGAAAATAAAATGTCAATTTGTGTGTTTGATATATTTGTGTTTGGCAAGGATTGCTATGGGCATTATTTCTTTGGTTCCCCGATATTTAATTTAAAATCAAAACCAATATTTGCATTAGCTAAACGTGTGTCCAGTTTAGAGCTGGGTCTTGTGCCCCCACCTTCCTGAGTGAATTAGTTCTCTGGGTAACTCTCATGGTGGTACTCATAGTCCTCTGATGAATAGCACGGGTTGGATTTGAACTGCCCTGATCTAGCTGTGCCCACAAATGTGGCTTTTGTGTCTGAAGCAAATGGGAAAATTGGAAATAACAGTGAGCTCACTACAGAGCTGATGAGCAGCTGTTATGCACTAATACAGCTGTATAGGTTTGTGCAACTACCTTACCAGGTGTCAGATATTTTGAATATCTTCCTGTTAAGGATTGGGTAGATCATTCTAGTTAAATGTCAGGGACTCCTGATGTAGGATTTCCAGGCTTATGAGAAGAAAGTAGCTCCCTGGACCTCCCCAACCCACAACTGTCTCCTGCATCTCAAGCTGTCCACCATAGTAAGCCTGCCAATCCCAGACAAGCACAAGGAAACAGGTGGCTGAGCTGGGGCAGATAATGTAAAGTTCTTTGTCTTCCACATTTGACATAATAACCTGTGTTCACTCTGTTTCGCTCTGGCATCTTAGCCATTCCTTGTGTCAATGAATTCACATGATGTTTTAGCAGTGGGAGTAGATGCTTTCTTAATGTAGCATTAAAAGTAAAAGGGAATGGACATCTTAAATAGCCTGACTTGATTACTACAAATTATATATATGTAAAACAATTTTTACGTATTCCATAACTTTGCACAAATATTTTAAACAAGTAAAAGGTGAAGTAGCAAGAATAAACAAGAATAGAACAGGGGCTACCCTGGTGCACCCTCTCCAGCCAGGTGCCGTCACTGTGCATTCCGCAGGCTCTTACGACTGCAGGGGAAGAGGCTGCTCAGCACTGGTGCATGATGAGAGTGGCTGAGACCCAGTCCCTGCCTCAGGTGCTATAATCTAGTGGTGGGGGTAGGGAGAAGCCACAATGAGTATGATGAGGGACTTATCTTAACCTGATCCATTGCCTGCTGTGGAGGAGATGGGTTGATGTGGAGTGAGAAGGGAAAGGACGAGTGTATTAGTTTGCTTGGGCTGCCATAGCAAAATGCCACAGACTGGGTGGCTTAAACAACAGAAATTCATTTACTTGCAGTTCTGGAGGCCAGAAGTCCTAGATCAAGGTTTTGACTGGTTCAGTTCCTGGTGAGGGCTCTATTCCTGGCATTCAGTTGGCCTCTTTCTTACCATGTCCTCTCATGGTGAAGCAAGAGAGAGCGGTCTTTTTGTAAGGACATAAATCCTGTTGGATCAGGGTCCCATCTTTAAGAACTCATTTAACCTTAATTACTTCTTTAGAGGCTCCATCTCAAAACACAGTCACACTGGTGAGATGAAACACACAGATGGATCAGTCCATCTCCGAAATTTCATTCTTGTTGTCTGAGAGATTTACATAAAAACCAATGGCTTTATTTACTTCAATTATTCCCACTGACATGCTCCCCCATCTCCTAGCTTAGAACCTTAGCCTCAGACCTACTTCTGCTGAGGAGATGGAGAATGCTCATACCAATTCTAGAAGGAGTGACTGCCTGAGGGGGAAGTTGAGATAAAGATGTCTGATTGAACTCCAGACTGCAGTCAAGAATGACACCATGTCCAGAGCTGAAACCAGACAGACCTCGGGACTCAGATAAGAATATTTAAAATAGGAAGTTCTCCAAAAAATATGTCATATGTGGTTGCTGTAGACAGGGTACAGGGGACATACAAAGAATAGAAGGCTGTGTAAAGGTAAAGATGTAAGGAATAAAGGAATCTGGCTGGAGAGCAAGATCCAACTCTCATCCATGCCTCTAAGAAGGACCTGTAGTTCACTGGTGTAGATTCAGGCCCTGTATGCTCAAGACCTATGCCCTACACGAAGGCTTCCTGTCTGTGCCTCCCCTAGCCCTCAAAGCTGCTATCAGGATTCACCCAGCAAGATTTTTCATGTGTCTTTGTGGATGTGAACAGACATCATGGGAATTTATTGTTCTCCCCATTCCTCCTGATATGGTTCGGCAGTGTCCCCACCCAAATCTCATCTTGAACTGTAGCTCCCATAATTCCCACATGTTGTGGGAGGAACCCAGTGGAAGATAATTGAATCATGGGGGTGATTTTCACCATGCTGTTCTTGTGGTAGTGAATAAGTCTCATGAGATCTGATGATTTTATAAAGGGTTTCCCCTTTCACTTGGCTCTCATTTTCTCTTGTATGCTGCCATGTAAGCCTTGCATGATGTGAGGTCTCCTCAACCACTTGGAAGTGTCTGTCCATTAAACCTCTTTTTCTTTATAAATTACCCAGTCTTGGGTATGTCTTTATCAGCAGCATGAACATAGACTAATACCCCTCCCCAGTAGGTCATCCAGAGCCAGCACCTGGCAATGGGGGAAGCAGGTATGGTGGACTGAACCATAGTGGACTGAACCAACAGTGGACTGAACTTTGACCTCTGGACGTGTGCTATAATGCTTTCTAGGTCCTGGTTCCTGGAGAAAGGTTGTTAAGATTTCTGTAACTCCAGAAGAAATATAGCCCTCTCCCAGGTATGCCACATAGCACAGCTCCAGAGGGTTCAATTCCCACTGAAGTCTACATGAATGATGTCCCTGGTGTTGTGCAATGTGCAGGCTGGATGACCACTCACCCTGCCTCTCCCAGTGATTCCTAGTCTCAGAGGAATCAATCACTGTACTTACCATCTCTGGCAATAGCAGGAATGGAAACAGGGCTAACAATGACAAGGCCAAGATTTATTCAGGTGCTTACACAGAGAAACTTTACTTTGCCTACCATTTTATTGCTCTAGTATGCATCATGATATTGGAAGTGACCTACACTTTCATGGATCTCCACTTTTCAGACTCCTTCCAGCTTTGCCAGGGGCAATTTGCCCAAGAAGCACAATTATTTACACCAAGTAGATGCTAATTTCATTCATTTGAATCTAAATCTAAATCTCCTCCAGGAAAAAGAGGTTAATAATTCTTCTAATAACAAGGATGACTTGATCTAGTCTACAGTGGGCTCAAAATGTGCAAAATTATTTAAATCAGGCTGGAAGCTAAAAAATATCCCTGATGTCTTCAAAGCAACAAAAAGATTTTTCCTTAATTATTTAAAATGTAGCAGTGGTACATACTATTACTGACTCTCTAAACCAATGGTTCTTAAAGTGTGGTTCCTAAAACTGTATCATCAGCATCACCTGGGAACTTTGTTAGAAATGCAGATTCTCAGGTTCTACCTAAGACCTGCTGAATCAGAAACTCTGGGAGTGGGCCCAGCAACCTGCCCTTTAATAAGACCTCCAGATGATTCTGATGCACATGCCAGGTTTGAAAAGCAGCGCTCCGGATCTAGGACAGTGAGGCTAGTCTTGGCTGTGTGTTAAGATCGCTTGGGAAGTTCTTAAAAATATGATGCCCAGGCCACACTCCAGAATCAGAATCTTTGGAGGTGGAGCCCAGATGTAGTTTCCCCAGGTGATTGCAATGTACATCCAAGGTTAACAACCACCGCTTTATGAGCAATAATTCCAAAAGTTAAGTGTGTGTGAAAAAGACTTGAGATACTTGTTAAGGGTATAGATGTGCCCCTGTGAGTTTTGACTCATTAGATCAATGGTAAGGCTCAGGAATTTATATTTTTTGCCAATAGTCCAGGTGATGCTACTGCACAAGATCCATAGGCCATTCCACAAGGAACACAGTACACTTACAGCCAGCTGCTTAAATAATCTTGAGGAAGGACTATGCTTACTGGTGGGAAGTAAGAAGCCATAGCTCTGAGGACTTAAGGTTGTATGCCAAAAGACTTTGACAGATGACTGCATGAACTAGGTAGGGAATGGAACTGCAGGTGCAGAAATGCAGTGAGGCTGTTTGATTGTGGTGATGTACTTGTCAACCAGTACCTTTATTTATCTTGGGAGCTCATGCGCTCTCTTTGTGAACAAAATAATGATACCAGGACACTAAACCAAATTGCCCCTTATGTTGCATGGTTCTGTGCTGGACACCCTAGTTGGTACAATCTAACAAAGTGAGTCCACAATGAAAACAACACAGATGGGTCAGGCATGGTAGCTCATGCCTGTAATCGCAGCACTTTGGGAGGCCAAGGCGGGTGAATCACCTGAGGTCAGAAGTTCAAGACCAGCCTGGCCAACATGGAGAAACCCCCATCTCTATTAAAAGATACAAAAATTAGTCAGGCATAGTGGTGGGCACCTGTAACCCCAACTACTCAGGAGTCTGAGGCAGGAGAATCGCTTGAACCTGGGAGGCAGAGGCTGCAGTGAGCCGAGATCGTGCCACTGTATTCCAGCCTAGGTGACAGAGTGAGACTCCGTCTCAAAAAATGAAAAAAGCAAATAAAAGAAAACAACACAGACTTCGGAGTCAAGTAATTTCAATTTGGATTTAGATTTGAATCTGGATGTCACCACTTACTGTCCATGTGGCCTTGGAAAGTGACTCCTCTCTCTTACTCTGTTCTGATCTGTCAAATGAGAATATTGATACCTACCTTACAGGGTCATTATGAAGATTAACATGAAAAGCACTCAGCACTCAGTTGGCTTACAACAAAGGGTGATTGTTATTTTGAAATGTTAAATGTCCCATTGCCATCTATCAACCAGAGTGTGTGCTCTAATTTACTGTACCAGATGCTGTCCAGTAGTTGCGACATCCTGGGAAATTCCTACAGCTCCTCTGCATTGACTCACAGAATTCACAACAGAAACAGACATGAAAACTCACCATAATCTTTTAAACTAAGTAAAAACAACTAAGATTGGATAATGTAGGAAATATTTTTTATCTACATAAGCACTACACTTGATGAAGTCCTCTGAACTATTCCCCTAGCATCAGTTGAGCAAACTATAACCATAGCAATTTGGCTGGTAACAAGTTAACTCGGGAAAAGAATCTTAAGTACTTTCCCAGCTGTGTTCTAATTGCATGTTTAGAAAGAGTATACATACATTTTTTAGTACGGTAACGTCAAGGATAGATGTTGCTAAAGAGAATTTTAAGTGATTCATGCCATGTTTTCTTATTCAGGAAAGCTTTTTCTAACTTTCTTCTGAAAGCCTACAGAAATAAAAGAGAATACGGTAGAGGAAGGCATTAAGAATTAAAGTTGGGAAAGAATTCAAGGAGTCAACCCAGTTTATTTTTTGAGTTTCAGACAGAAGAGTCTAGTCTGACCCTCATAATGGCCTGAGGCAGATGAAGGCACCTGTCTCTCAACCTAAATTCTTAGTGAAGTCCCTTATGGCTCAGCGGCTAGCCTCCTCCACAGCGGCTAGCCTCACACATTGCCTATCGTGGGCTTGGGGTGGAGAGCAGCTGGTATCACTCTCTTCATAATTACTCCATACACTTAAAAGAAGACAATTGAGTCATCCTTTATCCTCTTTTTTTCCAGGAAAACATTCAGTTTCTTAAAACTTACCTCATGGGTTCTGGTTTCCAACCCTTTAATCATTGTGTCTTTTGTGTGCCCTGGCCAAGTCCCCTGCTTCCTCTTAGACCTGAACCTGGTCCTTGCATAAGGACCTGACTGTGCTGACAGGAATAGGAAAGCCCCCCTGTTTCCATACTCACTTGTAAGCCAAGAAAGTAAGCAGCGGTCATCACAGAGCACCTCCCTGGCATTATTCCAGGTGTGGAAAATTCTGCTGTCCACAGGGTCAGGCGGGAACTACACAGCATGGCTGAGGATCGTGTCAAAAGAGAGAATGCACACAGCCTGGCCAAAGAGGCCACCCTGCTTGGCTACAGTGGTCTGCTGCCCTGAGGCACATTGTTGCCAGGTCTTCTGATTTTTCTAGAAAAGTTCAAAATCTGGACTTTAAAAGTATCTGGGTTTTTTTTGTTTTTTTTTTTGTTGTTGTTTTTTTGTCCACTGTTGTCTACTATCTCAAAAATATTTAAACAATCTGTGGGCAAATAAAACATGTCTGGAGGCTGAATCAGGTCCCTGGGCATCTTAAGAAATTCTGTTCTAGTTAATGAGGTATAAACAAAGACTAGTCAGGTGTGGGTGGGAGTCTGGAGACAGGTTAGGGACGCAGATAGAAAGGCAACTTATGTTTATCAAGAAACAAACCATAACAGTGAACAAGTGTAAACACTCATTTTCACTCATGAGGAAAAAAGAATTATTAAAGTACTGAAATAATTACCATTTTAATTCAGTGCCTGGAGTATAGTAAATGTTCAATAAATGTTTGCTGAATAAATACCTGGCTTTTTAATATTGTTTTGCCATTTATAATTTTACTGGTTCCTTAGGACAATCCTGAGAGGTAAGAATATTATTCTTCCTGTTTTCATTTCCTGCAGAGGTCATGCCCCTGGGAGCAGCAGAATTGGAGCTTCGGTTCACACGCTTGATTCACTATTTCTCCCTCTTGGATCTTGTCTTCCCAAAACCTTGCAGGTGGGTATCAGTGGGCACCTGGGTATGTAATGTGATCTGAGAGTCCACCCTCCCCTCTTTCCTACAAAGAACCAATTCTCACACGTGGTTAAAAAACAAAAACAAAACTGAAAGCGAAGAAAGGGATCATGAAAAATAGAAATTCCCCCTCCACTCTCATCCAGCCACCCAGCTCTACAGGAACTCTCTAAAGACAACCCCCTTTTACTTTTCTTTGTTATTATTTTTTGTACAGATGGGGTCTTGCTCTATTGCCCAGGCTAGAGAGCAGTAGCACGATCATAACTCATTGCAACCTCAAACTCAGGGACTCAAGGATCTTCCCACCTCAGCCTGCCAAGTAGCTGGGACTACAGGTGCTCACCACCACGCCCATCTAATTTTTTAAATTTATTTGTAGAGATGAGATCTCACTATGTTGCCCAGGCTGGTCTCAAACTGTTGGGCTAAAGTGATCCCCACAACCTTGACCTCCTGAAGTTCTGGGATTATAGGCATGAGCTACCACATCAGTGGAGGCGACTCTTATAATCAGCCTATGTAAATGTGTAGATATTTTATGGGGTGTATGTATGTGCTTGTGTGTGTGTGTTAGTACATAAATGGTAAAATTTTATAATTTCTTTTATTTTTGCTTCTTTTTTTCCCCCCAAGACGGAGTTTTGCTCTTATCACCCAGGCTGGAGTGCAATGGTGCAAATCTTGGCTCACTGCAACCTCCACTTCCCAGGTTCAAGCAATTCTGCTGCCTCAGCCTCCTAAGTAGCTGGGATTACAGGTGCCCACCAGCACGCCTGGCTAACTTTTGTATTTTTAATGGAGACAGGGTTTCTCTATGTTGGCCAGGCTGGTCTCAAACTCCTCACCTCACGTGATCCATCCACGTCGGCCTCTCAAAGTGCTGGGATTACAGGCATGAGACCGCACCCAGCCTCTGCTTTTTTTTTTTTAAGACTATAATTGGAATAACTTTCCACATCAATGAATATAGAACTGCCTCCTTTTTAACCAAATCCTTGATGGATTTAGGTTTCTAGTCTTTTATTAATAATGCTTGAGTGAATAACACTCACTATGCATCATTTCACACACGTGGAAGTAAATCTATGGAATAGTTAAAATTGCTAGATTCAAGGATGTGCACGTTTTAGTTTTTAAAGATGCCAAATTACCCTTCATAATGCCCACATTATACCCTCACAATCAATGTATATAATGCTATCATCCTATTTCATAAAAAATTTACTTTTCGATTTATTCGTCCACCTCCACTCTCACACTCTCTGTAGTCCCAAACTGTTCCGCTTCTGAAATGCAAGATTCAAACGTGCACCTCTGTCCATTAACTTTCAACCAACTACTCCCATTACACCCCTACGTCTTCTCCTATCAGTCAGCTGCTGCATTCCCTTCCTCTTCCCATCACACCTAGCTGTGTGATCTGTCACTTCATCCTGGATCAGGCCAACCATTGCCACCTCCAAGTCAACACCCTAGCTACCACGTGCTCCTAGAGCGAAATCACTCCACACGGGCTGCTACAAATTCAAATGCCCCAACCTCACCTGGGCCCTCCGCCCTGCTCCGAGCTCTCAATGCTCCCTTCCCCGGAAGAGTTTTCGAAGCTTTCCATTCTCCTGGGAATTCCCTCCCCACCAACGGATGGCCACCGTTCCACCTTCCTCGGGGAAATGATAATCCCGTTTTTCTTCCCTCTCCTCCACACTTCCTCTCTGCCTTCTCCTTTCCCTTGGCATTGAGGCCTCTTCTAGCCTCTCTCATCAAAACGCCTCTCCCTTGACTCTGCTCTGCCTCTTCCTGTCACTCCCTGTTCATGGCCTCATTTCCTGTGAGAGAATCTGTGCCCTGATTATTCCACCCCCATCTCTCATTTAGTCTCCAAACCTCTGAAATCTGACTTCAACCATCACAATTAAAATAGCTCTCTCATGCACCCAGTAAGCTGACAATAATTACGATCAGCCTCCTGCCACTTGACCTCGTTGCAGCATTGGACACTTTTCCGTCCTCCTTCATGAAACGGCCTTTTGTTCCTTCAGCTTCTGGTGCCTCATCTCTTGCCACTCACCACGTCCTGTCTGTGCTGCAGCCGTATTCAGCTCTTGGCACTTCCTCAGATGGTGAATGGAGTACTGACTCCTCAACTCTCCAAACGATTAGTCCAAACCAAACATGGTGATCTCACTCCCCTAGCCAGCAATGTGACCCAAGCCTGGCCAATAAGACATGAAGAGAAGTTGTCTGCTTCGGGTCAAAGAGTTTTTTTTTTTTTTTTTTTTTTTTACTTCTTAAGGGTCATGTGGGAAAAACAATAAATCTTCTTATGCCGAGGATGGAGCAGAACACGGGGAGGAAGGAAGAGCCGGGAGAACACAGAGCAGAGATGAGCCAGGTGGACTCTGCCTGAGGCCACAGTGCAGAGACCTCTTGTTATGTAAGATCCTAAATTGGCTCCTGGCTTAGCCAGCTTGAGTGGGGTTTTGTGTGCTTGAAGGCATTTGAACCTATACACCATATTTACTTCTCCATTTGTATGTGTTGTTTCTTCTGCCTGGAACCTTTTTACGATGGTTTATGCCCTCTCTCCTACTCATCCATGAAGCCTCAACTCAGGCATACTTCTACCAGGGGGCCTTCTATGGTCCCTCAAGAGAAGGCATCTTTCCTTTGTGCTCCTGTAGTACTGTGTGAGAATAGAAGTATAATTTACTTGGGACAGTGTGGTGGCTCCTGTGGGTAATCCCAGCACTTTGAGAGGCCAAGGAGGAGAACCACTTGACACCAGGAGTTCAAGACCAGCCTGGGCAACAAAGCAAGATGCCCCCTAACCCTGCCCATCTCTGTACAAAGTGAAAAGAAAAAATATTAGCCTAGCACAGTGGTGTGCACCTATAGTCCCAGTTACTTGGGAGGCTGAGGTAGGGAGCATTCCTTGTGCCTATAAGTTGGAAGCTACAGAGAGCTATGATTGTGCCACTGGACTCCAGCCTGGGTGACAGAGCAAGATCCTGTCTCAAGAAAAAAAAATTGCTTGAATATAACTCCCACTAGACTGTAATTCTTTGAGGAGAGAGATAACTTTTAGCACCCATCACAGTGCCTGACACACAGCAATTGCTCAGTAAATATCTGTAAAAAGAACAAATATTACTTTCATTGTTCTAACCATCACTTTTTATGATAATAGCAATATTGGCAAAGACTCATGGAAATGAGCACTTCCCACGTGAATAGCTGATGGTAGAGTTTTTCTGAATTGCAACTTGACAATGTTTTAGAGTACAAAAAACAAGTATGCCAGAATGCCACTTCTAAAAATCTATCATTACAAAAGAATCAAAATTTATTTTTATGTATGTGCACGGCTGTGTTGTTCTTAATGGTGAAGAATCAAAAACAAGCTACAACAGTAGAATAGACTGGTTAAATCTAGTATATCTATATACTGCAATACTGCACAACCAACATTTGTGTTTTCAAAAAATATTTAATCATTTGGAAAAATATTTACATTGTATCATTAAGTTAAGAAGCAGGTAACAAAAGCTATATCTAAATGTGATTCCTATTTTTTAAATGTATATGAACAAAGAAGACTAGAGTAAGGAACAGTGGCTGACACCTGTAATCACAGTGCTTCGGGAGGCTGAGGTGGGATGATCGCTTGAATCTAGGAGTTCAAGACCAGACTTGGCAACATAGCAAGACCCTAACTCAACAACAACATGAACAACAGCAAAATCAGCGAGGCATTGTAGTGCATGCCTATAGTCCCACCTACTAGGGAGGCTGAGGTGGGAGGATCACTTGAGCCTGGGAGGTCAAGGCTTCAGTGAGCCATGATCATGTCACTGCACTCCAGTATGGGTGACAGAGCAAGACCCTGTCTCTAAAAAAGAAAGAAAGAAAGAAAAAGACTAGAAACTGTGCACTAATATTTTAATAGTGGTTATCTGAATGGTAGAATTGTAATTTTAATTTCTTCTTCATGCTTTTATAAATTCTCAACAATAAATATATATTTTTTAAAGCTGGTAAAATTAATATTAAGAAAAGAAAGGAAAGGAGGGAAGAAGGAAGAAAGAACAGAGAGAGGTGAAAAGAGAAGAGAGAAAGAATAAGAAGATGGGGCTCTGAATCAGGATAGTTGAGTTTTAATACGAGCTTTACCATTAAGAGGTCATCCAATTCAGGCTGTCATTTAGTCTTTGTCCCTCAATATCTCATTCAGCAAGTGGGAATAATATTTACCCTGCCTTATGGATTTTTTTTTTCTAAATACAAAAAAGTATATGAAGGGTCTTTGATAAAATGTATGCATTTTGTAATATCAGATGGCATTTTTATTCACACAGATATTGTTTAATCACAGCTACCCTTTCTATAATTTGAGCCCTCAAACACATTTTTTATCTAAATGATGAAATCTAATTCATGTGGCTTTCCAGGCATTTGAGAGACACCAAGAGTTTCATTCAGTCAATAAAGGTGTCTGTTTTACTGAAACAAAAAATAAAAATTTCTTCCACTTACCAAAATGTCTGAAATCCCTAACTTCCTCACTCCTTTAAGTTGAAGTGCTAAAAGTTTCATGCCAAAATTTAAAAAGTTACATAAAAAATTGAGCATTTCTTTCATGCTTTACATTCTGTAATATAAAACATGTGACCAGTGGTTTGTAAAAGAGAATAGAGAAGATGCCTTGAAAAGCTAAGTCACAGATCACTAATTTGGGGAAAGGTATTTTTCATTTCAATGAGAGAATCTGAGTAGCCAGAGGTTACCTTACAACCTCAGGTACTTGGAATTACACAACTTAACAGCATTTAATATTCTCTATGGGTTAGCCTCGAACTGCCATTATAAGATTATTATATAAAGCACATACTACCCTTCAGCCAAACTGGAATACATTAGACTCTTATTGCTTGAAAATACAACATTTCTTTTGTATTTTTGCCAATCAAATAGGTCTAAAATGGTATCTTATTGCATTCTTGATTGATATTTCTCTTACATGATACTGAACATATCCTTATATGTTTATTGGTTGTATATGTTTCCTTTTCTGAGAAATGTCTTTTATTATACTTTCTTCTTCTTATGCTGTGTATTTTTTCTTGTCGATTGGTAGAATCTATATATTCTTGATACTAATAATGTGTGTATTGCAATTGTCTTTTCTCAATTTGACATTTTTCTTTTCTTAAGATATCTTTTGATAAACAAAATATATTTTTAATATAATTGATCAATATTTGTACCAGACACTTTTGAAAAATCTTGCATTTCTTTCCCTAGCCTAAGGGCTAAATTATATTTACTTATATTTTCTAATATGGATTTTAAGATTTTATTTTTCATAATTAAGTCCTTAATCCATCTTGAGTTGATTTTTGTATGTAATAAAAGTAGGAATCTAATATCACTTATTTGGATATTTTTCTTTTCCTACTGACCTGGCATACTACTTCCATCATTATCAAATTTTGATTCATTTGGAGGGACATTTCTAGGCTCTTTATTCCATTGATTAATTTTTGTGTTCCTTCAAAAATACAAACTTACCTTAATAACTGTAGCTTATAGAAAGTGGATCCAATATGGCCAAATAGGAACAGTTCTGGAGTACAGTTGCCAGCAAGAACAATCAGAGGGTGAGTGATCATCACATTTCCAAATGGGTTATTACTGCCCACAGACCAGGAGATTCCTGGGCTGAAAAGCGCCATGAGTCTCCATCTCTGGCACGGCTGTTTCAGCTGGTGCAGCAGGTCTCCGCACAAAAACTCACACAAATCTGGGCAGCCATTTTAACTGGCTCCTGGAATGCCTGGGAGACAGAGTCACTCATTCAACTGAAAAAAAAGGGACTGAAACAGGGAACCAGGTGATCTGGCTCAGCCAGTCCCACCCCCACTAAGACCAGCAATCTGAAACGCTCTGAATTGAGAGTTTCACAGCAAACACAGCTGGACCTGAGATGGTCCAGCTCTGTGGGGGAAGGGCATCCGCCATTATCGAGGCAGTCCACCATTACCGAGGCAGTTCTAACTATACCTCTATAAACAAAACCGCAAGGAAGTTCACACAGCAGCTGGGCAGAACCTACAGCAGCTCAGCAACGCCTCTGCTGGCAGACTGTGACTAGGCTACCTCCTAGCTGGGCAGGGCATCTCTGAAAAAAGGCAGCAGAACATCAGGAACTTATAAATAAAGCCCCACCTTTCCAGGACAGAGCACCTGGGAAAAAAGGTGGTTATAAGATCCGCTGCAGTGAACTTAAACATACTCACCCAGCAGCTCTGAACAAAACAACAGAGCTCACAGCCCAGCACTTGAGCTCCTATAAGGGTCAGACTGTCTCCTCAAGCAGCTCCCTGACCCCCATATATCCAAAGAGACACCTCATAAAGGAGAGCTCAGGGTGACATCTGGCAGGTATCCTTCTGGGATGAAGATAATAGAAGAAGAAATTGGCAGCAACCCTTACTGTTGTGCAGCTGCCACAGGCGATCCCCAGGCAAGCAGGGTCTGGAGTGGTCCTCCAGCAGTCCTACAGCAAAGGGGCCTGACTGTTAGAAGGAAAACCAAAAAGCAGAAAGAAATAACTTCATCATCAACAAAAAGGACGTCCACTCAGAGACCCCATCTGAAAATCACCAACTACGAAGATCACAGTTTGACACATACACAAAGATGGGAAGAAACCAGTGCAAAAAGGATGAAAACACCAAAAATCAGAATGCCTTTCCTCCTCCAAGGGATCACAACTGCTCACCAGCAAGGGAACAAAGCTGGGTCGAGAATGAGTCTGATGAATTGACAGAAACAGGCTTCAGAAGGTGGGTAATAACCAACTTCTCTGAGCCAAAAGAACATATTCTAACCCAATGCAAAGAAACTAAGAATCTTGAAAAAAGGTTTGATGAAATGCTAATGAGAATAAACAGATTAGAGAAGAATATAAATGACCTGATGGAGCTGAAAAACAACATGAGAATTTCACGAAGCATACACAAGTTTCGATAGCTGAATCAATCAAGCAGAAGAAAGGATATCAGAGATTGAAGAACAATTCAATGAAATAAAATGAGAAGGCAAGATTAGAGAAAAAAGAGTGAAAAGAAATGAACAAAGCCTCCAAGAAATATGAGATTACGTGAAAAGACCTAATCTACATTTGATAGGTGTACCTGAATGTGACGGAGAGAATGAATCCAAACTGGAAAACACTCTTCAGGATATTATTCAGAACTTCCCCAACCTAGCAAGGCAGACCAACATTCAAGTCCAGGAAATACAGAGAACATCACAAAGATATTCCTCAAGAAGAGCAACCCCAGGGCACATAATCATCTGATTCACCAGGGTTGAAATGAAGGAAGAAATGCTAAGGGCAGTCAGAGAGAAAGGTCAAGTTACCCACAAAGGGAAGCTCATCAGACTCACAGCAGATCTCTTGGAAGAAACCCTACAAGCCAGAAGAGAGTGGGGGCAAATATTCAACATCCTTAAAGTAAAGAACTTTCAACCTAGAATTTCATATCCAGCCAAACTAAGCTTCATAAGCGAAGGAGAAATAAAATCCTTTGGAACAAGTGATTGCTGAGAGATTTCATCACCACCAGCCCTGCCTTACAAGAGCTCCTGAAAGAAGCACTAAACATAGAAAGGAACAACCAGTACTAGCCACTCCAAAAATATACCAAATTGTAATAAGCATCGATACAATGAAGAAACTGTGTCAGCCAATGGGCAAAACAACCAGTTAGCATCAAAATGACTGGATCAAATTCACACATAACAATATTAACCTTAAGTGTAAATGGGCTAAATGCCCCAATCAAAAGACACAGACTGGCAAATTGGATAAAAAGTCAAAACTCGTCAGTGTGCTGTATCCAGGAAACCCATCTCACATGCAACAATACACATAGGCTCAAAATAAAGGGATGGAGGAAGATTTATCAAGCAAAATGGAGAGCCACAAAAATCAGGAGTTGCAATCCTAGTCTCTGATAAAATGGACTTTAAACCAGCAAAGATCAAAAGAGACAAAGAAGGGCATTGCATAATGGTAAAAGGATGAATGCAACAAGAAGAGCTAATGATCCTAAATATATATGCATCCAATACCAGAAAACCTAGATACATAAAGCAAGTTCTTAATGACCTACAAAGAGACTTAGACTCCCACACAATAATAATGGGAGACTTTAACACACCACTGTCAATATTAGACAGATGAACAAGACAGAAAATTAACAAGGATATCCACGACTTGAACTCAGATCAGGACCAAACAAACCTAATAGACATCTACAGAACTCTCCACCCCAAATCCACAGAATCAACATTCTTCTCAGCACCATATCACACCTACTCTAAAACTGACCACACAATTGGAAGTAAATCACTCCTCAGCAAATGTGGAAGAATGGAAATCATAACAAACAGTCTCTCAGGCCACAGTGCAATAAAGTTAGAACTCAGGATTAAGAAACTAACTCAGAACTGCACAACTTCATGGAAACTGAACAATTGGCTCTTGAATGTTGACTGGATAAATGATGAAATGAAGGCAGAAATAAAGATGTTCTTCGAAACCAACGAGAATGACGACACAACACACCAGAATCTCTGGGACACATTTAAAGCAGTGTGAAGAGGAAAATTTATAGCAATAAATGCCCACATGAGAAGCAAGGAAAGATCTAAAATCGACACCCTATCATCAAAATTGAAAGAGCTAGAGGAGCAAAATCAAAAAAACTCAAAAGCTAGCAGAAAACAAGAAATAACTAAGATCAGAGCCGACCTGAAGGAGATAGAGACACAAAAAAACCTTTCAAAAAATCAGTAAATCCAGGTGCTGGTTTTTTGAAAAGATTAACAAAATAAACAGACCACTAGACAGATTAATAAAAAATAAAAGAGAGAATAATCAAATAGATGCAATAAAAAATGATAAAGGGGATATCACCACAGATTCCACAGAAATACAAACTACCGTCAGAGATTACTACAAAAAACTCTATGCACATAAACCAGTAAACCTGGAAGAAATGGATAAATTCCTGGACACTTGCACCCTCCCAAGCCTAAACCAGGAAGAAGTCAAAACCCTGAATAGACCAATAACAAGGGCTGAAGTTGAGGCAGCAATTAATAGCCTCAGGCAGCAAAAAAAGCCCAGGTCCAGATGGGTTCACAGCTGAATTCTACCAGACATTCAAAGAAGAGCTGGTACCACTCCTTCTGAAACTATTCCAAATAATCCAAAAAGAGGGAATCCTTCCCAAATATTTTATGAGACCAACATCATCCTGATACCAAAACCCGGCAGAGACTCAACAGGAAAAGAAAACCTCAGGCCAATATCCATGATGAACATTGATGCAAAAATCTTCAATAAAATACTGGCAAGCCGATTACAACAGCACATCAAAAAGCTTATCCACCATGATCAAGTAGACTTCATCCCAGGGATGCAAGGCTGGCTCAACATACATAAGTCTATAAACGTAATTCACCACATAAACAGAACCAAAGACAAAAACCACATGATTATCTCAATAGATGCAGAGAAGGCCTTTGACAAAATTCAACAGTCCTTTATGCTAAAAACTCTCAATAAACTAGGTATCGATGGAATGTATCTCAAAATAATAAAAGCTCTCCACAACAAACCCACAGCCAATATCATACTGAATGGGCAAAAATGGAAGCATCCCCTTTGAAATCTGACACTAGACAAAGATGCCCTCTCTCACCACTCCTATTCAATATAGTATTGGAAGTTCTAGCCAGAGCAATCAGGCAAGAAAAAGAAATAAAAGTTATTCAATTAGGAAAGGAGAAAGGTAAACTGTCTCTTTGCAGATGACATGATTGCATATTTAGAAGACCCCATCACCTCAGCCCAAAATCTCCTGAAACTGATAAGCAACTTCAGCAAAGTCTTAGGATACAAAATCAATGTGCAGAAATCACAAGCATTCCTATACACCAGTAACAGACTTAAAGAGAGCCAAATCAAGAATGAACTGCCATTCACAATTGCTACAAAGAGAATAAAATACCTAGGAATACAACTAACAAAGGATGTAAAGGACCTCTTCAAGGAGAACTACAAACCACTGCTCAAGGAAATAAGAGGACACAAACAGGTAGAGAAACATTCCATTCTCATGGTTATGAAGAATCAATATTGTGAAAATGGCCATACTGCCCAAAGTAATTTATAGATTCAATGCTATCCCCATCAATCTACCAATGACCTTCTTCACAGAACTGGAAAAAACCACCTTAAACTTCATATGGAACCAAAAGAGAGCCCACATAGCCAAGGCAATTCTAAGCAAAATAGGCATCACACTGCCTGACTTCAAACTATAGTACAAGGTCATAGTAATCAAAACAGCATGAGACTGGTACCAAAACAGAGATGTAGATCAATGGAACAGAACAGAGGCCTTGGAGGCAACACCACACATCTACAACCATCTGATCTTCAACAAACCTCACAAAAACAAGCAATGGGGAAAGGATTCCCTGTTTAATAAATGATGTCAGGAAAACTGGCTAGCCATGTGCAGAGCAGAAACTGGACCCCTTCCTGATACCTTACACTAAAATTAACTCCAGATGGATTAAAGACTTAAACATAAGACTTAATGCCATAAAAACCCTAGAAGAAAACCTAGGCAAAACCATTCAGGACATAGGCATAGGTAAGGACCTCATGACTAAAACACCAAAAGCATTGGCAACAAAAGCCAAAATAGACAAATGGGGTCTAATTAAACTCCATAGCTTCTGTACAGCAAAAGAAACAATCATTAGAATGAACCAGCCACCAACAGAATGGGAAAAAATTTTTGCAATCTACCCATCTGACAAAGGGCTAATATCCAGAATCTACAAAGAACTAAAACAGATTTACAAGAAATAAATAAACAACAACAAAAAAAACCCATTCAAAAGTGGGCAAAGGATATGAACAGACACTTTTCAAAAGAAGACATTTATGAAGACGAGAAACATATGATAAAATGCTCATCATCACTGGTCATTAGAGAAATGCAAATCAAAACCACATCGAGATACCATCTCACACCAGTTAGAATGGCCATCATTAAAAAATCTGGAGACAACAGATGCTGGAGAGGATGTGGAGAAATAGGATCACTTTTACATTGTTGGTGGGAGTGTCAATTAGTTCAACCATTGTGGAAGACAGTGTGCCGATTCCTCAAGTATCTAGAAATAGATATTCCATTTGACTCAGCAATCCCGTTACTGAGTATATACCCAAAGGAGTATAAATCATTCTATTATAAAGACACATGTACACATATGTTTATCACAACACTGTTTACAATAGCAAAGACCTGGAACCAACCCAAATGCCCATCAATGATAGACTGGACAAAGAAAATGTGGCTCATATACACCATGGAATACTATGCAGCCATAAAAAACAATGAGTTTGTGTCCTTTGTAGGGACATGGATGAACCTGGAAACCATCATTGTCAGCAAACTGACACAAGAACACAAAATCAAACACCGCATGTTCTCGCTCATAGGTGAGTGTTGAACAATGAGAACACTTGGACACAAAGAGGGAAGCATCACATACTGGGGTCCATTGGGGGCAGGCTATGGGAGGAATAGTGGGAGGGAGGGTGGAAGAGGGATAATGTGAGGAGAAATGTCAGGTATAGGTGATGGGGAGATGGTGGCAACAAACCACTTTGCCATGAATGTACCTATGCAGCAATCTTGCATGATCTGTACAGGTACCCCAGAATCTAATGTACAATTAAAAACAAAATCTGGAGACAACAGATGCTGGAGAGGATGTGGAGAAATAGGAACACTTTTACACTGTTGGTGGGAGTGTAAATTAGTGCAACCATTGTGGAAGACAGTGTGGAAATTCTTCAAGGACCTAGAAATAGATATTCCATTTGACCCAGCAATCCCATTACTGGGATTGCTAAAGGATTATAAATTTATATAAACAAACAAACACTTTCATATTTCTGCTAAAAGAAACATTATAAAGAGCAGTTTTTAAAGAAGCTCTTACTAAATAAAATATATTACTTTAAAATAGTTTCTTGATTTCAGCAATTCTGCCTTTGAAATAGATCATATTCATTCTTCACTTTCCCTACTTAATCACTCTCCCTGTATATATTTGGTATAAAGGATTATAAATGGAACTAACCCAAATGCCCATCAATGATAGACTGGACAAGGGAAATGTGGCACATATACGCCATGGAATACTATGCAGTCATAAAAAATGATGAGTTCATGTCCTTTGTAGGGACATGGATGAATCTGGAAACCATCATTCTCAGCAAACTGACACAAGAACAGAAAACCAAACACCGAATGTTCTCACTCATAGGCGGGTGTTGAACAATGAGACCACATGGACGCAGGGAAGGGAGAATCACACACTGGGGTCTTTTGTCGGGGACTAGGGGAGGGACAGCAGGGAGTAGGGAGCTGGGGAGGGTAACATGGGGAGAAATGCCAGATATATGTGACAGTGATGGAAGCAGCAAACCACATTGCCATGTATGTACCTATGCAACAATCCTGCATGTTTTGCACATGTACCCCAGAACCTAAAGTGCAATAAAATATATTTAAAATAAAATAGTGCTCAGTAAGTTATTATTAAATAAATGATAGAATAAAATATAAGGGCCTACAAGACAATCTTCTCTTAATCCATAGCTTTTTTTTAAACCATTGAGTCTGATAATGCAGGCTTCACTGTTCTCTGAATGTGTACTTCAAAGCGCAATGCTCCTGATGTGGCTGAAGCTCATGCCAACTTCTCTTACTCTGCTTTGCTGTGGAGAGTGAATGTTCACTGCACTGGTGGTAGGGCTTCATATTTTTTTTTCTCCTTTTCTTCTGTTATATTTCTCTGCTAGTCCCCTACCCCATTCCCAGTATCCTTCAATCACTAAGGCTCTGAAAGTTTCTATAAGCTAAGGTTTAGCTTACAGACAGGTACGAATGACAGGTTCCAGTAGTTTCTATATGCATACCTACCCATGGAGAGTAGGAGTGTGTGCATTTCCATGATATTTTCTCGGTCCCTCTTTGGTACAGCTTCTAGCATTGAGCACGCTGGGCTCAGTGGCTTTTTGTTTTTTTAATATTTCTTCCCTTTAATGTGCTTGTTTACATGTCTTTGACCACCCTCTGATTGCAGAATTAGTCTTCAAATTATTATATTCATTGGAAGGCTAAGCGAGCTAAGGATCACAGTGCAACTCAAGCAGAGGAAGACTTATTAATGCACTTTAGACTATTAATTGAAATCAGTTCCTCAGCTGTTTATGGAGTAACACCTTCCCAATACCATGTACTGTCCTAGGTACGGGACGCGCCAAGTTGAGTAAGCATTGGTCTTAAGGAATTTATTGTTTAGATGGAGAGACTGATAAGCAAACAGAAAATGAGCAAACAGTGCCAGAGTATAACAAGAAGGTTGGGTAACAAAGAGGATGCTCTGGAAATGTAAAGCAGGAATAACTCTGCCTGAGGGACGTCACTATGGCTTGTCAGTATCTTGGAGAAGGTTACGTCTAAGCTGGGTCTTCTAGTATGAGTAGGAGTCCATTAAACAGAAGTATAGATAGTTCAGTAAGAAGACATAGAATGTGCAAAGGCACAGAGGTATGAAAGATTACGATTTGTTGGTATGTTTGGGAGGATGGTAGTGAGAGGAAATTGTTGGGAAAGTGAACCAGACTTTGCAGTTTTTAGGGTCTGCTAAGAAGTACACATTTATTCTCATAGGCCAGTGGTTCCTAATTTTTGGTCATATACTTTCCACTTTCACATATCTGTATAGTATCTGTACCAATGTTTACTTAACACTTTAAAAACTCAACTTTAACTCACTTGACTTAAAATAGTTTATTGTGCAATATTGGATTATTTTTAAAAGGATGGATATCACGTATGTAAATTACGAATCAGAATAGTAGAATGAACACTTGCAAACTCATTATTCAGTATAAGTAAAACATTATTATCCAACTTAAGAATGACAACATTTCCAATGCCATTGCTTTATTTGTATGATTCTTCCTTGTGTCATCTCCTTGTCTCCCCTAAAAGGTTAGTACAATGCTATATTTTGTATTCATTGTTCCCTTGCTTTTTGAAGAATTGTCTTATTTTATATGGATATATCCATTAATAGCATATTGTTTAGCTTAGTTTGGTTTTGAATTTTAGACTTTGATTTGTGACAGCCTTGTGGAAGAAACATGGATGCAGGAACCATCCTGGAGGAAGGGACATCATGTAGATGATTGTCAGAATCAGAATCTAGAAAAGACTATGTTATGAAGAACCCGGATTCAGGCAGGGAGAGCGATTAAGTAGGGAAAGAGAAGAATGAATATGATCTATTTCAAAGGCAGAATTGCTGAAATCAAGAAACTATTTTAAAGTAATATATTTTATTTAGTAAGAGCTTCTTTAAAAACTGCCCTTTATAATGTTTCTTTTAGCAGAAATATAAAAGTGTTTGTTTAGTTTATTGACATAAATAGTTTGTATTTTGACCTTTGTAGTGCTTGGTGGTTCCCTGTGGTTTCTAGGGAACAGAGAAAAGCAAGATCTTAGACCTTCTTCCTAGAAAGTCTTCACGGTGACTTTTAGAGATAAGTAAATAAAAGTCATCTTGGGTACTTTTGAAGAGGATTCAAGGTGTGGTACTTTATGATCTGACTAGACAGCTGAACCAATATACAGATCTTGGTTTTTTAACTATAAAACAAGTCTTTCTCCCTGGGCCATGTCTTAAATTTGTTTTTTTAAGTTCACCACATCCAGTCTTTCCCCATATTTATTTTTAAACAAAAATCTCACCATATTTCTGTAATTAATCTGTACAATATTGCTATCGTTTTCAGAGTAACTTTGGAAAGCCCCAACACTTTGGGCAACATTTGCAAAATGCAGTTAATTTAATGCTGTCTACACGAAGGGAGATTTTAAACTTTAAAAGAAGAGATTGAATTAGCTAGTTTTATTGAGACTAGAGCAATTAACTTGTAATTTATGGTTGACTCAAAAAGGGCGTTCACTGGAAGTGGGTATCTGGGTACTCCCCAAGTCTTCAAACTGACCTGGATTGGGCAATTTGAGCAAAGCAGAATGTCTTGGAAGAAGCATTCTCCAGCAAGGAGGCCATTCATGCTATGCCAATTAGACTTGGAAACTGATTCAACTTGCTGGGTCAAAAAACAGCTAGACAGTAGGAGTTTTAAAAATACAAAATGATCACTTTGAAAATTCAGGTGGACACATGTTCTCACTCATAAATGGGTGTTGAATAATGAGAACACGTGGACACAGGGAAGGGAATATCACATCCCAGGGCCTGTCAGGGTTGGGGGCTAAGGGAGGGATAGCATTAGGAGAAATTCCTAACGTAGATGACGGGGTGATGGATACAGAAAACCACATGGCATGTGTATACCTATGTGACAAACCCTCACATTCTGCACATGTACCCCAGAACTTAAAGTATAATAAAATAAATAAATAAATAAGAAAAGAAAATGCAGGTGGAATACAATAAATATCAGGTTAATTTAAGCCATCTTCAGAGAGTCAATACTTTTCTCACTTTCTAAAATCATCATTTAATTGAGCAATTTCTTGAGTTCAAACCAGACTGGTTGTTGAACAAACTGTCTCACAGACTAGGAAACCCAGTCACTAGGAGATAAAATGTCTAGGATAAATTAGCATCATTTAGCAACAGTGGAATTCAAACAGGCCCCAGTGGTTCTGCATGTCGCCATTTAGCTGTGAGCCTCTTAGATTATTCAATTCCATTAAACTAACATTTATTTAGTGCCTATTATGTAAAAGTTCTGTACTTGGCAACCTGATAATGCCATAATGCTTTCCTAAGGGACTGGGCAACTTGGGAAGATGTCAAACAGTTTATAACAGGGTCCTCTCTTTATTTGTCTCCCCCAAAGCTGAACTGATTGGAACAAGGACAGAGGGTGTGGGTCACCATGATCGGAGAACTTGATGGTTGTGACTCTTTTGTCCCATTCTCCCCAGTGGAAATTTTGAAAAACTTGGGGCAGGGAGCCTAGTGAAGAAAGATACTTGGTGGTTTGAAGGATTTTAAAAAATAAGATCTTAGCGTCTATTATTTGATACTAGATCTATGACCTAATCCTAACAAGACATAATACATTTGGGATTTAGTGGCCACTTTGATGGGTTGGCACACAATTCTTCTGCATTCCTATTCACCCAGTCATTAATTTTATTTTAATATATACTTGTGCTCTGGCATTATTTCCTCTGAATATTTTATTTGTATTTAAAAATTTTTTAACCTCCTGACGATTAATGAGGAGGAGGGGAAGGACAAGACAGGAAGCTGACAAAAATGACAAAAAACTATTTGAATGTTTAAATCAGAACAGAAAGCTGTTTATGAGTTGCGATCTATTGTTTGGTACTAAGAGTAACAGAGGCGTAATTAAAGTCTTTCAACCGGATGCTCTATCCAGAGAGATCTTTTCAGAAATTTGGGCAGTATATAAAAGCAACATTGGTTTTTATTTTCATGGAGCTCATTTGTATGACTGCTATGATTTATATGACTGCTCATTTATATGATTGTTTAACTTAGTTTGGTTTTGAATTTTATCATAACCATGATGTCTGGACCTAAGGTGCTGGAAACCAGGTCCCAGATTGAACCCTTCAATATCCATGG
Source organism: Aotus nancymaae (assembly GCF_030222135.1). Taxonomy (NCBI): domain Eukaryota; kingdom Metazoa; phylum Chordata; class Mammalia; order Primates; family Aotidae; genus Aotus; species Aotus nancymaae. The sequence goes on along the minus strand of NW_026988419.1, from coordinate 41,902,848 downwards.
CATTGCAAGCATGAGTATGCATACAGTGGGGAAAATAATATCATGTATTTGCATAGCGTTTTGTTTCCTTTTTAAAGCTCTTTCACATCTACCAGTACATGAAATTGTGTCACTTACTAAAATGTATTGTTAATTTCATTTTTCTAATGATCATTTGGCCACCATTCTGTAGACCAGGTTATAGATGCTTCACCTATTACCTGAGAATTTTGTTTGTGTATTTGTTGAACTAACTTTTTAACTAAAAATGTTAAGGTCAAAAAGGACATTTGGTGGTCTTTTGGTTGGGAGCCCAGACTGTGAGAAAATCTTCTTAAGTCCTCTCTTAAAATCCAGATACTCCTTTGAAGGATAATTTAAGTAAGTAATAGCATAAAAGGTAATAGTTAACATCTTGGCATGGATTTGTTGGCAGTTGTTGAAAAGGAGAGGAATTTTAGGGTGGTAAAGGAAGTTACCTGGAAAGGGAGAATCCTCTGGAAGAGGAGGAGCATTAACCAGGGCTACTAGGAACAAACTCCACCTCTCCAATTACAACTGTGACCTCATCTCTCACTAACCTTCCCCGTAAAACTGCTTAGGAACCTCTGGTGGCAAATAAAGGCTGTCTCTAGACTCTAAGTTATTTGGGGGCAGGAACCCTTGTCCCTCGCCAGTGCTTTCCAGACTCTCTTAGCATACAGTAGAGAATCAGGAAATATATTTAGAATAAATGAAAACTTTAATCCATAATTTGATGCCTAGTTGTAATATTTAAGCTTCTGTCTTGTGCTGTCTTTGTTTTCAAAAGGAATGATGTTGAAGCATCCATGTTTATCTTTGACTTAACCTCTGGAAACGAATCCAATTTTTCTGTGGGATAATGAAAATAATAGACAACACTTACTGAATGTTTATTGTGTGCTGGGAACTGTCCCATCACTTTATACAGATTAATTTATTTAATTCTCACTACCAGCCCATTTTACAAATAAAGAAAACAAGGCAGAAAATTTAAGTCTGCCTAATTATAAATTTCCTCTCTTACTATTAAAAAAGACAAAGGTGCTGAATGGCAATGACAAAAAAAAGTTCTTCTATTCATTTTTAATTAAACTTCATTGTAGATGCAACAAAAATTAAATGCAAACAGAAGGCGAAAAAAAGAGGAATTCATCCCTCAGAAGCCCTTCACAGTGCCTAAGTTTATCAGTGAATAACAGTCTGGTTTGATTCGTTCCTACGTGGATGTGGAGCTACATTCACGGTTAAATACTTACTATGGAGACTTAAGACAGAGCAAAGCTATGTCCACCAGGTGGCACTCATCCCTCTAGATGAGGGACATAGATTGAGGGGGAAACACTTCCGATTGTGTCCTCAGCACCCTTGGCAAAAAGATTCAAGTACTTTTAGTTTCCTGGACCTACAGCTTCTTATCCAGGGTGAGTTGAGCTGTCAGACACCCACAAGTGCACCACTCTGCCTATTTTGCTATAAAGGAGAGGAAGTTTTCAGCTGCATAGCAGTATGGTGTAGTTGATGGATGTAGTGTTCTGTTTCATAGGCAAATTCAAATGCAGATTTCTTCAAATCCTAGCCCTACCAGTCACTAGTTGTATGACTTAGACAGGTTACTTAACCTTTCTATGCTCTGAGATCCTCATGTGTGAAATGAGGACAATCATTATACCAACCTCATTTTCAATCACCTGTTGTAACAAACAGTCCTCTGCTCACAGAGGGCCCAGATAAACATTCTAGGAAATGGAATTAATTATGTGACCCTTTAGTAGCTGGCATTAAAATGCAATTAAAATTTTACTTGGCTTATCAAAGATGAGCCATCAAAGAGAAAAACTTGAGTTTCAGGCTTTTTTTGTTGTTACTGTTTGTTTGTTTATTTTCTAGAGACAAGGTCTGACTGTTACCCAGGCTAGAGTGCAGTGGCACAATCATAGCTCACTGCAGCCTTGAACTCCTGGGCTCAAATGATCCTCCCGCCTTGGCCTCCCAAGTAGCTGGAACTATAAGCATGCACCACCACACCTGGCTACTTTTTGTTTTTTGTCGAGATGGGGTCTTGCTATGTTGCCCAGGCTGGTTTTGAACTCCTGGCCTCAAGTGATTTTTCCCACCTCAGCCTCCCAAATTGCTAGGGTTACAGGCATGAGCCACTGCACCCTACCAAATTTCGGTTTTAAATGGTAAAGCTATGACTATTTACTAGATGGAAACTAATCATAAGAGCAAAAAATAGAGCATCTCCAGTTAGCTAGTTAGTCATTTCTCTAGGTGCTATTGCTGCAAAGATGCACAGATGAGCAAAGTCCTATTCCCATTCCCATGAAGCTTATAATCTAGCAGGGAAGATAAACAAATAAAGACATAAAAGTAAACAGGCCAGCTGCCATGGCTCATGCCTGTAATCCCAGCACTTTGGGAGGCCAAGGCGGGCAGATCACCTGAGGTCAGGAGTTCAAGACCAGCTTGACCAACATGGAGAAAACTCATCTCTATTAAAAATACAAAATTAGCCAGGCATGACAGCACATGCCTGTAATCCCAGCTACTCAGGAGGCTGAGACAGGACAATCGCTTGAACCTGAGAGGCGGAGGTTGCAGCGAGCCAAGATCACACCACTGCACTCCAGCCTGGGCAAGAAGAGCGAAACTCCATCTCAAAAAAAAAAAAAAAAAAAAAAAAGTAAACAATTATAAATGTACAAAGAAATGTAAAACATATGGACCTAATCTAGTATGGGGGTCAGGGAAGGCTTCCACGAGGAAGTGGTGGTAGAGAATCAGGTAATGAAGCAAAAAGAAAGTGGGTAGGCATTCCAGGCAAATGAATTGGCATTTGCACAGATCTTAAAGTGGAAAAAGGCCTGCTAAACTCAAACACCTAGGAAAAGTCCAGTGTAGCTGTAGGGGAGAAAAAGTGGGACAGAGAGGCTGGCAGATGGAGAGGTTACTTACTGGGCAAGAAGAAGTATTAAAGGGTTGTAAACGAGGAAGTGACATCAGATGCTGTTGCTCTAAGAATTGCATTTTTTAAAAGGTCATTATGCAACTGGGGAGGCTACGTGGGAGGATGGCTTGAGGCCAGCAGTTCAAGACCAGCCTGGGCAACACGGTAAAAACCTATCTCCACAATTTTTTTTAATTAGCTGGGTGTGGTGGCACATGCCTGCAGTCTCAACTCCTTGGGGGGCTGAAGTGAGAGGATTGCTTGAGCTCAGAAGGTTGAGGCTGCAACAAGCTATCATCCTGCCACCGTATTTCAGCCTGAGTGACAGTGTGAAACCCTGTCTCCAAAAAATTAAATTAAAAGAAAAGGTCATTATGACTGAAATGAAGAGATAAAGAGGCTAGTTTGATGGGGTAAGACTGAAATGGGAGCATCCAAGGCAAAGCCTTTTGTATTATTTCAGCCTGATTATGACGGTGGCCTGAACCAGCATGGCAGGAAGTAAATGGTTTTGAGAGACACTAAAGGCCTGTGGACTTGACAAGATCTGTTGACTAGATGTGTGGAAGGGAGGAGTCTAGGTGTCTGACTTAAACAAGAGTGTTGATGGTATCACCATTTCCCAAGACCCAGAGAACACTGGAGAAGTAGCAGTTTTGGAAGTTTAAGTTAATGTGTTTATTTCAGGATAGGATGAGTTTGAAGCCAAAGGTATATTCGAGAGAAACTGTTGAGAAAGTACTTCTATGTATGGAGCTCAAAAGGAGACTGGGGTTGTTTAAGTAGATTTAGGAGTTGTCAGCATAGCTATAAATTGAAGCATGATGAGACCTTCTAGGGAGAAAGTCAAGAGTAAGAAGAGAAGATGTCCTGGGTCACAATTCTAGGGAACCCCAGCCTTTTCTACGTTAGTAGAGATGAGGGATCAATATTCAGTAATGAAAACAGAAAGAATAGTCAGAGGCATAAGAGTAAAATCAGAAGGCTCAAGTGCCCTCCCCCAAAAATAATCAAGAAAGAGGAAGTGGTCAATGGTATTGAAAGCTCCTGAAAAGTCAAAGATGATGAGAACTAAAACACAGTTTTGGATTTGGGGACAAAGAGGCCGTTGGTGACCTTAACAAGACCAGTTTCTATGGAACACTAAAGGCAGAAGCCAGATTGCAATGAGTTGAAAAGCTAAATGTAACGTGAGAAGATGATGATGATACATTCTGCATATAGCTGGATTCACTCGCTTACATTTTTGCTGTGTGTCTGCTCTATCAGATGCTCTGCTGCACACTGGGTTTGATTTGGTTATGCTTCGTGTCCCTACCCAAATCTCATTTTAAATTACAATCCCCAGGTGTTGAGGGAGAGACCTGGAGGGAGGTGATTTGATCATGGGGGTGGATTCTGCCATGAGACCTGGTGGTTTTATAAATGGCAATTTCCCCTGGGCTTTTCGGATATTAATGACAGTGGTTTAAGTGACGGCCATGGGATCTTAGCTAGATAGAGAGAAAAGTGAAGGGATCAGGGACTGATGAATATTAGACAATAGAGTGAGGAAGCTACTGGAGGTGTCGATGAAATGAAAGAACAGGAATTCCTGGAGCAATTGCTACAACCGTGGAATAGGAGGTTGTGTCCAGAGACTAAGATTTCTGAGTTCCTGATGTGAAATCTTGACGTGGCTCTAAGAATGGGTGGCTGAAACAAAGGAGAGATGATGTCATGGCAACCAGCTACCTTTTAAATGCAAATTTGGATGTGTCATACTTACATATAAAGCTTTCCAGTTGCTCTGAGTAAAAATATTTTTCAAATCCTTAACATGGTCTACAGGCCCTGCTCATTCCTTCTGGCTTCACCTCATGATGCTTCTTCCCAGACACTCTGGTCTTTTCAAGTGCTGTTTTCTGGGCCTGAAATGCTGATGCCCTCACCTAGCACAAAAGCTTTATCAAGTTAACTCAATTTTCAACATTTAGGTATCAGGTTAATGTCACTGCCTCAAAAAGATCCTCCTTTGTCCTCAGAGTGGCTCCATAAACGTTTCCTTTATAGCAATCATTATAAGTTATTTGTATTTGTGTGATTTAAAAAAAATTATTTTTGTATTTCTCCCAGAAATGTATAAGCCCCAGAAGAGTAGCAACTATGTAGGTTTTGCTACTTATTATATTCCAACAACTAGCACTGTGCCTAGCACCTAGTAAGTGCTTAATAAATATTTGTTAGATGAATGGACAAATAAAGGGGTTAAGCAACTTGCCCGAAGTCCTTAATTGAACCTACTAAAAACAACATTAATATTGATATTAATATTTATAAAATGTATTCATTAAACTTTATGCCTCTGTGACATTTTTCATGTATGTCATAGTGGGTGAAGGACACCAACAGATACAACAGATGGTAAAGAAGACAAAAATTTAAAGAGATGATGATAGAAAACAGGAAGAAACACAGCATGGAGGTTTGGAGGTTTGGTACGCCCTGAAGTCTCCCCTGGGCTTTCTCCCATGGAATGAGGGTTGTGCCAGAGCCAGATGGTCTCCTCCACAATTACAAGAGCCTTATTCTATTCCAGTCTCTCCTCCTGCCTGGCCATTGTGGAAATTCTAACTACACTTAAGCCTGTTCATAAGCAGTGGGTCCAGAACAGACCCTGCACTTTCTGAGTATTGACTGCCAGACTAAGTGAAGAGAAGGTCAGTTTCTCAGCAGACCCAAGCCTGTCTCAAGTCTAGACCTGCCCATCTCTTCTGTGAGTATCTTGAATGTTCATTGGTATTGTGATGCCTTAACCTATTAACTGAGGATTTTGTGTGTGTGTATTTTCTTGTAACCCTATGGCCCTTCTTCCATTTTGCTGCTAGACAATGGGCCATCTACTGGCTCAGAGGGAAAAAAAAAAGAAATGTTTCTCTGACTTAAGTTCAAATATATAAAGCCTACAGGGAACAAGGCATTCTCAGGAGAAGTTAATAGATTTGAGAGGATACGCAATGACGCAGGAACAACATTTCCCACTGCAAAGGATCATTTGATGGGTCAAGAGCAGTAAGCGTCCCTGACTATCAGAGAGGATATAAAAAACATGAGCTCCTGGTTTGTTTTGGATGGGAGACAACAGCAATCTCAGGGAAGTAGAGATTGCTGCCCTTAGTTGCACAGAGAGCTTGAAGAGGCTTCAAGATGTCAGATTAGAAATGGCTATGGGGTGTGGCTCAGGCATGGGCCTGAGGCTGCCTCCAGAGTGTCCCCAGCCCAGCTTGATGTGCATCTAGGGAATGATTCCAGTATGCTCATGAAGAACACAGAATTGCTGAAGGCCCTTGGATAGCCTCAAACCCCACCCCAGGACCAGTGACATGCAAGGGCCTTAGGAAGAACTTTGTCAGCAAGGATAGTCACTGGACCAGAAGGAGCCCTTTGGATGGTTGCAAGATCCATCCAAGCAGCAGTCTGAGTAGTTCAATCTCTGCAGGCCAGTGGGACAACAGATCTCAGTAGATGACAACTTGGATACCTGTCTATTTTTCCTAGCATCTTGGCCCCTTCAAATTTAGGCCAGACACTATGGAAGAGGAGAGGGGGAGGTCTTTCAAATGCCTAGGATTACATTTCTGCCACTCAGATGAATCTAAACCTGATATTATTTGTAGACATTAGCTATTTTCTATGTTTAAAAAATGCACCTTTATAAAATTAGAAATGGACTTATAGTTCTTGCCCGCTTGAGTTTGTGGACAGAAAGTCACATTCTACACACCTATTGCTAGTTATTTTTTCCTGCATTCATGTCTGGTCTCCACAGCTAGACTGCAAGATATTCAAGGCTCCAGAGTAACCCATTCCTACCCTCTTTTCTTTCTACCTAGCACTTTGTATGTAACAAGACATATTTTGAGAGAAACCCTATGGAATAGGATGTGAATAGTTGTTTACACATTATTAGCTGGAGTATTAGTTCAGGGGTTTCTCAGCTCTGATTTCATTTATGAGGTGTATAGTTTTCCCCAAGTATTCATTTTTCACATTAAGAGATAAATATTTGTCAAGCACCACCATGGACAAGGCCTTGCTTCTACCTCTTACTGGGGATGTAGTCCTTGTCCTCAAGGAACTTGTTATTGGAGATGTGGACAAGTTGTAGCTGATTGCACTGAACATGCATTGAGTTTAGGACAACACCTAGGAGGTTTTGTTGCCTGTTTTTAAATACATGGGTAATCTGATTGCAAAAGTGATAAATGTTTAATTGAGAACACTTGCAAAATATAGAAACAAATTGTACCCATAAACTCAGAACTTGTAAAAGTAATCAGTGTTAACCTTTTGGTGTGTATCATTATATATGTCTCGTAAAAGTGTATCATGATCTATTGGAATTTGTTATTTAAAGAAATCCCTGATATACTGCAGTGAATCAGTGAATGTGTGTGTGTGTGTGTGTATATGTGTGTGTGTGAGAGAGAGAGAGAGAGAGAGAGAGAGAGAGAGAGAGACTGAGAGATAGATGTGCTTTCTCTTGAAAATGGGAAGGTGTTATTGTTAGAGCTTCAGTGACTAAATGTATTCCATGACCAATGAAATAAACTTGAAAGTGTATTGCAAGTAGAAAAGGTTGAAATTCAGGTTTCTGACACCTGGGTAGGGAGGAAAATCAAATAAAATATATACCTGAAACTTATCCATGGCATATCCATGAAAATAGTTCTGATGATTAACTCACATGTCACATCCTCACTGACCATCTCCTGTGGGCCCTCAGGCAGAATTAGCCAGCTAGTCCTTCAGTGCTCCCAAATACTGGTACTATCTATACACAATAATATATTCATTATTTTAATAAAATAATACATACAATTATTTCTATGTAATATTTAAAGGAAGAAGAGTAGTGTGATGATTTTTTGGATTTAAGTAGCCAAAGCCTAATTCCAGCCCTACAAGCTAGCTATGTGACCTCTGAAAATCATTTAGCCTTTCTGAACCCATATCCTTATCTGTGAAACAGTAATAATAACACCTACTTTATAGAGCTGCTGTGAGAGCAAAGTAGGACAGTATTTGCAAAGTGCTGACCCACCCCAAGACACAAAGTCAGTAAATAATAAGTATAATTATTATTATTACAGAACTTGCCATATTGCATTTCAATGACTGGTTAGGAATGACTCTCTCTTTGGACTATGAACACCTGGACAGCAGGTTCTGGATCCTGGCCTCTGTCTTTCCTAGCAGAGTAGCTCATAAACAGTAAGCAATCATAGGTGTTTTGCTAGAAGATACAATAGCTATGGAAAGTGCCAGACCAAATGCTTCCCCTACCCCCAGAGCCCTGTATAATTACTGAGCTATCTAGAACAAACTCTAACAACAAAACACATTAACTCTTACAATCAACATTATAGAAAGTCATTTCTACTTTTAACATGAACTAATATTTACTGAGCACTTAATATATGCCAAGTTTTGTCCCAGTGCTTTACATTTTATTTAAACTACTTTATGAAGTGGATCTTCTCTAACGGATAGGGAAACTGAGGCCAGGGAGGGTACTGTGAACTCTGTAATTCCTGAGATTTTGTTAAGGCCCCCAGAGAGTAAAGTCCCGACTCTTTGTCCTTTCCTTTACCAAGGCAGGAGGTGAGGTAGAAAAGCGACCGTATATATAGTTTTTTCTTTTATTTTGCAGAGCATATCTCTTTTCTTTTCTAGAAAAACAAACAAAAGAAATTCTTGCTTCATTCATAATTTTACCCCTGCTGAGGGTTCCAAATGAGGTCTCTGGAAGGATTTCTCTCCTGCAGAGCCCTGTTCAAGGATGCAAATGAAGGTTACTATACTCCATTGAGAGTCAGAACCATCCCAAGCAGTAATTATTCTTATTGAGAGGGATTTGAAATAGACTTTTAATACAACTTTAAAAATACATAATTCAAATCTCATCTGTATGTATGAAAACAATGAAATCACCTGTGAAACCATAACATTATCAATAAGCCAAATAAAATTGAGAGTGGAGGACATTAAGAATTTAAAAATGAACTTGCTCTCAAAGAGAATATTTTATCTCATATGATCCATATTGCCATGTTCATGACATTTACCAATTATTGTCCATGTTGCCTACATGAGTGAAAGATATGTTTTAAAAATAAGAAAAGTCTTGGAATTACTTTACTTCAAGTAAGCTGATTGGAATCCTTCCAGATTCCACATTGTTGCTATTGACCAGAAGTCTTCTGCCTTGGGAAAATATTTTTATTTCCTTCCGCTGTTCTAGATGTCCTCCAAAGACCTGTATTAGAATGGGAAACATTTTCTGAATCCCAAAGGAGTCCCCCATTTGCCTGAAAGAGACAGCTAAACCGTGTTGAGAGAGTCCATTCAAGAAGATGATGTCTCACAATAATTTTTTCAAACATTCTCTGCAATACTTTCTTCATTCAGAGTAACAGTTGCCATATGATAGATAAAATGTGGTTCTAAAGAGCATCATATAATTTTTCTTCTTCATACATCATAAAAGATGCAAAAAAAAAAAAGTCTCCTTTAAGAGAACAACTGTGTGGTACTTAGACTGTTTATTTTTAAAAATGTTTTCTTAAAGTTTACTTCCAGAATTAGACACAGAAACAGCAGAGGCCACTACACTGGTTTGAGATCAATTGCTATTTTTCTCTGAGGAAATAAATTAATTAAAAGGAAGGGGGGAAAGGCTAGGTCCTTGAAATATTTCCCCCTTTCCTTTTGCCTGATTTTCACTAACATTCCCATAACAATAATAACCTAAAACACATTAAGTAGAAAACTACTTCCATCTAGTGAATATATCTTCTGATGTACTAATAAGAATATATGTGAACTATATGGTAACTTTTTAAGCCAATTAATCATAAAGGTAGTTGGTGCTTGCTCAGGAGTGCTTTCTGTAGCCAAACAGACAGCCCTTCCTTGGAAAAATACTTTAAAAAATATTAACGTTGTGGAACTTTGTTCTGGAATTGGGAACAGGATTGCTTCAGCTTCAACTTTTGGAGGAAGATGATATTTGAATGGACAAAATGAGAAGTGGAGTGCACTAAGAATGGCAGGTAATGCCTCATTCTACACAAATAATAGGTACTCATTGAATGTTTGATTAATACATGTTGGAGAATGTTACTAGCGTCCTGTTTAGGGCCATTAGGGATACTCCAGAAGTAATAAGAATCATTTAATTCCCTTAGGTGTGAGTTTATCACTTCTTTCCTTCATTCATTCCACAAGTATTTATTGATGCTTACTATGTGCCAGGGTCTGTCCCTGGGGCTGAGTATACACCATGAACATCATGGACACTTGAACTTATGGAGCTAACAGAGTAAAAGATAGAGAGAAACAGGCTGGGCCTGGTGGCTCATACCTGTAATCACAGCACTTTGGGAGGCTGAGGTGGGTGAATCACTTGAGGTCAGGAGTTTGAGACCAGCATGGCCTATGTGGTAAAACCTGTGTCTACTGAAAATATAAAAAATTACCCAGGCGTGGCGGTGGGCACCTGTAATCCCAGATACTCAGGAGGCTGAGGCAGGAGAATCGCTTGAACCCGGGAGGAGGAAGTTGCAGTGAGCCAAGATGACACCACTGCACTCCAGCCCAGTCAACAACACGAGACTCCATCTCAAAAAAAAAAAAAAAAAAAGGTACAGAGAAACAAAATGAAAAAAAGGCACAATCATAAGTTAGTCAATAACTACAAGTAGTACAACTCTTCCTGGCTCTGGTCCTGCATTAGGATATGCCCAATGTGAGAAGAAGGCTGCTCTTGGGAGCTCTGCCCTACCCTATTCTCTGTCTTATGTGGCTGACTAGTCCAGCCTTCAACATCTGAAGCACTCAATAAAAAAATGAGATGCAGAAGAGGACCACTGCACTGCGGAGGCGGGGAGGGGACTGTCAGGATAATAAACACATTTTTTATGCTTGTGTTGAAAAATGGTCATTTAAGTGTATTAGGCTTCGGTTATACTTGGCCATATCTACTATCAGAATGATCAGACAATTTAAAGTGCATTGGTTTCCTTGAGAACAATGGATTTATGATTGGCTCTGTAGAACAGTGATGATCATACAGTTCTCCTGTCTTTCCTCATTCCCCTCCTCCCCACCCTTTATCACCACTCTCCTTTGTTTTGCCTTATATAGTTCAGTGAAAAAACAGAGTCTGAAGTCTACATCTTCAATAAGCTTAGTTCATCTTATTCTCAGATATAGACAACCTTCACTTCATTTGTGGTTCTATTAAAAGGGTGCTGTGTTTTTGTAATTTCCTATGTTAAAATGTAATAATTTGCTTTTGATACATAAGGTTTCTCTACCATGCAGGAGGAAGCTTAGTTTGGCTTTCTTCCCTGAGGGAAGTCCCTGACCAAGGGATTGCTTGAAACACTGTGAAAAGGTTAAAATTAATTTTAACATTGCACCAGATATTGAAGGACATAGGACATACACTTTTTTTTTTTTTTTTGAAACAGTGTCTCACTCTTTCACCCAAGCTGGAGTACAGTGGCACCGTCTCTCAGCTTACTGCAACCTCTGCTTTCCCAAGATGATTAAAATCAGATGCCTAAAATCTGACTTTAGGCATTAGATTTTAAATGTCTGTGCTGCTGAACTGGAATTCACACTTAGGATTCAGATTTTTGGATGTTATTGCACAGCCTGTGTTGAACCTACTTTGCAACTGGACCCATTGTTGCATGAGTGAACCGCTGCTACCTCTCCTATTAACCAGTGTGACCAGATCCTGAAGAACATGGGTATGGGATAGAGTAAATTTGGCAGCACTTGGGGATGGCTTATTCCTTGTTACTCCCCTGGGCAGGATCGTGCAGAGTCGGATGATGGCAGAAAAGCCAGGCAGCTATAGGAGAGCAATGCCAGGTGGCCCAGTTCCACACCAGGCAGGTGGAAGCTATGCTGTTGGACCACACTGACATACAATTCCAGGCCACACAGTGGAGGCGTGGCAGGCTGGGGAACACCAAGAGCAACAGACTTCTCATTTAGAAGGGAGGTGGCTCTTGTGAAAGAAATGTGTGTGTTTGTCTGTGAATTAATAATCAGGTGTTACAATCAAAAGCTGTGACTCAAATTAAGGAAAGGCATTCACACAATGTAGAAAGAAAACCTTTGACACTCACTAAAGTACATTGTTAACATGGCCTCTAGAATAAAGTACCTCTGCTGAGCATGGTGGCTCATTTCATGTAATACCAGCACTTTGAGAGGCCAAGGCAAGTGGATCACCTGAGGTCAGGGGTTCAAGAATAGCCTGGCCAACATGGTGAAACCCCGTCTCTACTAAAAATACAAAAAAATTAGCCAGGCATGGTGGCAGGTGCCTGTAGTCCCTTCTACTCAGGAAGCTGAGGCAGGAGAATTGCCTGAACCTGGGAGGTGGAGATTGCAGTGAGCTGAGATGGTGCCGTTGCAGTGAGCTGAGATGGTGCCATTGTACTTCAGCCTTGGGTGACAGAGCGAAACTCTATCGCAAAAAAAAAGAATAAAGTGTAAAATGTCTATTCTGAAGTGGTTCAAAATTAGTTTTAACATTGCACCAAATATTGGAGGACATCGACATATTCACCTTTTAAAAAAAATTTTTCAAGACAGGGTCTCACTTGTTTGCCCAGGCTGGAGTGCAGTGGCATGATCTCAGCTCACAGCAACCTCTGCCTCCCTGGCTTGTTATCCTTCCACCTCAGCCCCCCAAGTAGCTAGAACTTAAAATGCTCGCCATCATGCCTGGCTAATTTTTTATGTATTTTGTAGAGATGGGGTTTCACCATGTTGCCCAGGCTGGTCTCGAGCTCCTGAGCTCAAGCAATCCACCCATCTTAGCCTCCCAAAGTTCTGGGATTACACTGCACCTGGCCATATTCTCCTTTTAACTGCACATTCCTCTTGTTTTTTTAAATTCCAGGGTTCTGTGATATAGTAGTTATCTAATGCTATAATAAAATTATCCCAGCTTAAAACAACAAGTTTATAAAATTTCTGTGGGTTTAAGCCAGTCAAGGTGTAGCTTGTCTGGATGGTTCTGTCTCAGGGTCTCTCATGAACCTGCATTTGAGCCCTGGACTAGGGGTGCAGTCATTTACATGTTTGTCTGAATGCTTCTGAGATGGCTCACTTAACATGGCTTCTGGCAGGAGGTCTCAATTCCCTACCACACAAATGTCTCCAAGGGCTGTTTCAGTGTCCTCACAACATGGTGTCTAGTTTTTCCCAGAACAAGTGATCCAAAGAGCCAGCAGCCACAATGTGTTTTATTACCAATCATGAAGACACAAATACACCTCACCACTTCTGCCGTATTTTAGGATTGAGTCATTAGGCTAGCCCACACTTAAGTGGTGGGTAGGAATTAGAGTCTATCTTTTGGAGGAAGAACTGTTGAAGAATTTGTGGACACATTTTAAAACTTCCACATATAGTACTCATCTAGGATGTCAGGAAATGTGTAGTCAAGACTGAGTAGAAGAATTATGAGACCCAGAGCAAAATAAAAATACAGAACCCCTCTTTAAGAATTTCCAGGCAGTGATAGCAGAGCATTAATCCAAGTGTGGGTCCTTTTAGGCATTGGACCCTGTGCTATGGTCCAGGTCCCACTCTATGAAGCCAGATGTAGCTATAGTGGTTAAGAGCATGAGCTTTGAAATTATGAGTTTGAGTCCCAGCATACAAATTTGAGTCCCACTGCATACAAATCATGTAACTCTTGGGAAAATTAATCTACCTGAAACTCAACTTCCGTTTCTCGAAAAGGGGTATAATTAATTTACCTTTCACTTCAGATTCTTATGAGCATTAAATGAAGTCAGTATTGTGCTTGGCTTATTACTGTAGGCATTTGATAACTTGTAGATATTACAATGATTACCTTTAAGGAGCTTTAGTGGTAGAGAAGAAAAAAATGACTGAACTGATAACTTGGATTGGTGATTTAGCTGATTATCATAAACTCCTTAAAGTGGGAATAGCATCTTATGCTCTCTGCAGCACCAACTTCTCTCTGACTTAGCGTGGATTCATGCATTCATGAGTTTGAAAAATGTGGCCCATAAGCTACAACAAGAATGGCTAAGAAAACATATTTCAGAAATGACGTGTTTTCAGCATTCTAAAAGGTAGGACCAAAGTGACTATTTTAAGAAAATCCACATAAGAAGATCAATATTTCATGGGCTGTGGTACTACTAGGCATTTATCAGCACGTTAGATATGGTTGCCATGAACTACTTTCTATTAATAACTTGGTTAATGAGACTGAATATTAAACAGGAAATTTCTCATAGCAATATTCTCCTTGGGTGGCTCAAACAACAAAACCAAAAACCATTCCTGGATAAGGTCTTCATACGGGCAAAACAATTTTATGAAGCACTTTATAGCTTCAGACAGGCCTCTGCTTCCTTTCTTATGCAGTTGAGCAGGGCTCAGTAAAAGCTAACAATCCTCTGGCCTTTGCGCAAACTCCTCAGCCACACTCAGGTGTGCCAGGGTAGGTGCTGTAGCAATCCCACTTTGAAGGTTCTATTTCAAACCAGATAACTGACCTTTTAAAAGTTGACTGTTTTCATAAGGACTTTCTTCTACTAAGCTCTTAACCAAAGCATATTGCTGAGCCAAGACATCTTTGCTCATCTGACAAAATCCCATGCGCCAGCCCATGAAGTGGAGTCCATGGAATCCAGGAAGTGTAGTACTGGGCTTTGAATTACTACAGACCTGCTGGGAGAGTTAATACAGGTTCCAGAGGGGCTGCACCTGCCTCTTCTGAAAAAATTGTCTCATCAAAGACTTGAGTAAGGAAAGTAGGCAGAGGTGCTGATTATTTATCTGGATAAGCAGCCAAACAGGAAAGGTTAAGAAAACTAGCAAGAGTTGGGTTCTTTTCACAAACACATTAACATCAACAAAATAAACAAGCTAAGTGTGATTACACGTTTTGTTTCTTCTTAACTCTAGGCGGCGTTGTGTTCTTAGCAATAGTCTCCTTTTTCTCAAAGAACTTTATTTATTCCCCAATCCAAAATTAGTTCCTTAATTTGAAACAGCCATAAACAAACATTACTAAAGAAATCCCTTGGGCTCTTTTCTCCCACACCCTATCCCCCCACACACATTTTTTCTGCTGCTTTGTTTGTTCTCAGTTCTTTTTCCCTTTATGCCGAACAGAAGGGCCTGCAGTGGTTTGGGTTTCTGAAATCCCTTCATAAGTTTCTTGAAAGATATTTAAATTACATTTTGACAGGAAAAAATTAAATTCACATTAATTTCCATCAATTATGAATTCAATCTAAACAAACTTCAGTAACATCAAAGTATGGACTTTAGTTCTCTACTGGTTTTGAAGGTTGCTCACAGCTCTCTAATTCCTTTATTGGCCTATTCTAGCCTACTGCTGTTTTGGGAGTGTGAATGGAGCCTCTAGTCAGAGCAGCTGTTCCAGTAGCCTTGGAGAGAGATTCCCTTGCCCCTCTTGCTCCACTACTCCTCTCTTCATTTTCTTCTTGATTTCCAATCTTTGCCAACCCCCCTTTTCCTCCCTGCCTTTCTTCATTTCGCCCCCGTTTTCCACTCCATATCAACGAAGAATCCCATAGCCATTTGGCTTTCCTCTTCAAACTATCCCAACGTGGTCTTCATAAAAGAGAATATGTTGGTCATGTCCCTGCTTGCTCTGGCCATTCCCCTGCTCTGCTCTCTATCACAGGGGACTGCATTTTCCAGCTCCCTTGCCCTCTGGCTTACACATAGACTAAGCCAAAGGAAGGAATAAACAGAAGAGTGGACAGTGGGAAAAGGGAGGAAGCCAGGGAATTTCACCTCCTCTCTGTCTGTTTTGATGGTGTCTGTGGCCATGGCTGCTGCTTCTCTATGATTTTAGCCGCTGGTGAACAGCCCCTCCCTTCATTGTCTCAGCATCTGCCAGGAATGCCCGCAACTGTGCTTCTGACTTCTCCTAACTTCCAGGCTCTAGTAACATCCCTGGGTTCTGGTTCTTCCATCACAGGTATAATAAGTTCCTGGCTAGGCATGGTGACTCACGCCTGTAATCCCAGCAATTTGGGAGGCTGAGGCGGGAGGGTTGCTCAAGCCCAAGAGTTCAAGACCAGCCTATGCAACAAAGTGAGACCCTGTGTCTACAAAAAACTAAACAATTATCCA
The DNA here is from genome assembly GCF_030222135.1 of Aotus nancymaae. Classification (NCBI taxonomy): domain Eukaryota; kingdom Metazoa; phylum Chordata; class Mammalia; order Primates; family Aotidae; genus Aotus; species Aotus nancymaae. The sequence continues at coordinate 41,886,677 of NW_026988419.1, read as the reverse complement.
GGTGTGGTGATGCACATCTGTAGTCCCAGCTACTTGGGAGGCTGAGGGGGGAGGATTGCTTGGGCCAAGGAGGTTGAAGCTGCAGTGGGCTATGATTGTGCCATTGCACTCCAGCCTGGGCAATGGAGCGAGACCCCGTTTCAAAAACAAACCAAACCAAACAAACCAAAAAAACAAGTTCCTGTATTAAATTCCCGTTTGAGACACCTACAGTGGTTTCTAGTTTTTTAATTGGGCCCTGATCAAAACAGGGGGTTCAAGATTACAACAGCATCTCAGATAACATCAGATAACAGTTCTCTAGAGCAGAATGTTGCAAGGCATTACCTTATTCTATGCTCCTTGGAGTTCTTTTTTCTCTTTCTTTTTTTCTTTTTTTTTTTTTTGAGACAGAGTCTTGCTCTGTCATCCAGGCTGGAGTGCAATGGCACAATCTAGGTTCACTGCAACCTCTGCCTCCCAGGTTCAACTGATTCTCCTGTCTCAGACTCCTGAGGAGCTGGGATTATAGGCACCTGCAACCACGGCCGGCTAATTTTAGACGGGGTTTCACCATGTTAGCCAGGCTGGTCTTGAACTCTTGACCTTGTGATCCGCCCACCTCGGCCTTGCAAAGTGCTGGGATTACAGGATTGAGCCACTGTGCCCATCCCAGAGTTCTTATACACATGATAAGCCACAGAAACAAACAGCTATTAAAATTCAATGCCCAAGGTAAGTTTGGGGTGAAGTGAGGTGGGAAAGACTAAGGAAGCAGATGGAGCATCATTTCCTGCATGTGCCTGGGGCATCCTTTGGTTTCCACTCTCCCAAACATGGAGCAGAGAATCTTCTGACTTTGCCTTGCTGATGTGGTTTTTACAGCAAGATGTTCCATGAAATTTGCAAGTCATTTTCCCTTTCACTCCCATCTGAGTGGGCATGTCTTGCCTGCCTCACATCACTGCCTCAGTACTTTAGTAATGTGTTTTTCATCATCACATGTCCAGTAATTTTGAATCTCCTGGCTTATACATGTGGGAAATATTTGCTATGGAGGAGAGATTTGTAGCACTTTGTGAGTCAAAGGCCTTTTGGAAGAATCTAAGGGATGGTCAAAATCCTTTCTGCAGAGAAAAATGCACAGACACCGTGATTGCGAGTGAGCCTGTGTACATCTATGTGCGTGCATGTGGCACATACACACACAACCACACACACACTTTGGCATTAAGCTCAGCAGGCTTGTCAATCCCAGATTCAGAACCCTACCCCTGCCATGTATGGTCCTTGGCCATATACTATTCTTCTATCCACATTCAGGATGCCCTGGGTGGTGCCTATGTATGTAACTATAGTTTTATAAATAACTTAATTTCTTCCAATTTACCTCCTTTTAAGTGATGAATTAAATTTCAAAATATGAAATCTGTCAGACCCTATTTTTGTGTCACTTTGGACTCACCCTAAGGAAGATAGTTCCATGTTTTACTTGTGTAAAAAGATGTCTCTATAGTGATATTAAAGGATTCTGCATGTGAAACTGTAATTTCCTCCTGCTGTTTTGAGATATTCATCTTTTTTATTGGCACCACATGAGATAAAGTTCTGTGACTAGGGCAGAGATTTATGAAGTGTTATTGTTGAATATATGTGTATGTTGCTTTCCTGTGGTAAAAGACCCATAACCCAAGACTTCCATTTTGGGATTGATCTGGGGCCTAGTGTAACATGTACACTGTAATAAGTCACAGCAGATGCTGTCTATTTACTTCCTGCTGTCCCATGTGGGTTCCAGGGTGGATAATTTTGCTCATTCTTTTGGCCTTTGCTATGGTTTGTCAAAAACTGGACTCATGTTCATAACTCTGAGAAGTGCTCAGCTGTGAAGTAAGTACTGAAAAGATGAAATACAATTGATCCTGAGCCATTGTGATCGTTCAATCCCATGAAAGCAAGAAATAAATATTTAAAGTAACCCAATAAATCTTCTCTTTGAGCTTAAACATCTAGAAATTTAGAATACTTATAAATTGACTTGTACAGGAAGATTAGGAAAAACATATGTATTGGCTCTGAAGTAGAGATTGAAGCTATTATGAAACATTAGTGACATGTTGAGTAGGGTCAGCCTAGTGCATCTGTTTCTGCAGAAGTGGGAATTCTTTAGCATCAAGGTATGAGAGGGTATACCGGAAGTACAGGAGATGTCAATTCAAGCACTGTCTAGAAATGAAAAATCCGCTTTATTTTAATCGTTGTAGCTATTTGTTATATTTTAGCTTTTTAGAACTATTACACAAAAATTATTGGAGTTTGCTATAGAAAGATGCTGTAATCTTTCAAAGTGAGTGATACAGCTGTGAAGAAGCTATGAAAGCAGATACTGGGAACGCTTGGTATTCATTCATTCGTGCATGTATGCACACATCCATGCATGCAACAAGCATTATTGAGTGCTCACTGTATTCCAGGACTTACGTTAAACACAGCAATAGGAAAATAAATAGACATGATTCTGCCCTCAAGTTTGTCTCAGTGTAGTGAAAGAGACTGATAATTGAATAGGTAGTTTGATAATAGTGGGACATACTCCATGATAGAGGCAACAGAATTTTATCAGAGCACTGAATAAGTCTTTTCTTGTTTTGGGGTTGAGGAGACCTTTTCAGAGGAGGCAACGTTTTCTATCTCTACTAAAAATATATATATATAAAAATTAGCTGAGCATGGTGGTGCACACCTGTAATGCCGCTACTTGGGAGGTAGAGGTTGCAGTGAGCTGAGAACACACCACTGCACTCCATTCTGGGTGACAGAGCAAGAAGACTCTGTCGAGAGAGAGAGAGAGAGAGAGAGAGACAGAGAGACAGAGAGACAAAGAGAGAGAGAAAGAGAAAGAGTTGGCCAGGGGAAAGTGGTGGGAGAGGCATCCCAGGCAGCAGAGACAGAATATGCAAAGGCACAGGCATAGAGTCCTGGAATGAACTGATGCAAAAGCCCTGATGGGGGAGTGGTAGGAGAGATGAGCTGGAAAGGGAGCACAGATCACAGGTGTGCCAGGCCAGCAATGGAAGATCCTGATGTCACAGCCTTCAGGATAGGAGGACAAGGGCAATGACTATAGAGAAAAGAATGTGGATCTGTGAGGCAGGTAGGAGGTAGAATAACTCTGCAACTCCCAGAAAGATAGGATTTAGATTACAGAAGGAGGGTGTTTGGTAGAAGAATGTTTGCTTCCCACTTGAATGAGTGGAATGATGGTGGTGCCATTCACCATGATTAGGAATAAAGAACAAGAAGTATGGTTGCAATTGGGTGGAGATGGTTTCTCTTCTCATGTGTGTCTGAGGTATCTGTGAGTTTCTGTTCTGAACATGCTGAGTTTGAAGTAGATGTTCAGTAGACACTTGAATACATGGAATATGAACTTAAGAGATACCAACTTAGAAGTCCTTGGAATTTGGGCTTTGGTTGTGGGCGAAAGAGAGAAAACAGAACGTGAAGGAGCGCTAACATTTAAGGGGGACAGGCAGAGACAAATAAATGTTAGATAATTCATAGCAAGAGTGGTAAGAGAAAAATAAGAAATAGGGGACAAACAGAAGCCAACGAAGCAGAGAGGCTCAAGAAGGCAGTAGGGGCCGGGCGTGGTGGCTCATGCCTGTAATCTCAGCACTTCGGGAAGCCGAGGCGGGCAGATCACGAGGTCAGGAGTTCAAGATCAGCCTGACCAACATGATGAAACCCGCTTGCTACTAAAAATACAAAAATTAGACAGGCATGGTGCCACGTGCCTGTAATCCCTGCTACTCAGGAGGCTGAGGCAGGAGAATTGCTTGAACGTGGGAGGTGGAGGTTGCAGTGAGCTGAGACTGTGCCACTGCACTCCAGCCTGGGCAACAGAGTAAGACTCAGTCTCAAAAAAAAAAAAAAAAAAAAAAGAAAAGATAAAAAAGAAGGCAGTAGGGTGCCACATGTCAGAAGAGTCAAATGCTATGAGGAACCAAAACTGCCTTTAAGATGTGAGAACTCCTGGGGCACAATGGCTCCCAGCAATTTGGGAGGCTGAGGTGGGAGTATCACTTGAGCCTAGGAGTTTGAGACCAGCCTGGGCAACATAGTGAAACCTCCTCTTTACAAAATTTTTTAAAAAAATTAGCCAGGTATGATGGTGTGCCCCTGTGATCCCAGCTACTCGGGAAGCTGAGGCAGGGTGATAGCTTGATTTCAGGATTGCACCACTGCACTCCAGCCTGGGTGACAGAGTGAGACCTCATCTCAAGAAAAAAAAAAAAAGAAAAGAAAGAAAGAAAGAGATGTGACAACTGACAGATCACTGTCAACCTTGGCAAGATTAGTTTTGACGTAGTCATAAGAGCAAAGGAGTGGAGCATGAAAGGGAAGTGAGAAAGTAGACAGAAACCATATACCAAACTTTTAAAAAGTTGACTGGTAGGTAGAGATGTGAAGATCCAGGCTTCTTTTGTTACCTCTAAATTATGATCAGATAGAGTCTCTTTCTCCCAGAAGATCACAGCTCAAATTTCTGGATACTTCCACTGACCCAACTGATTTCTTAAAACTTTACTTATTTATATTATAAAAGCAATCTTTTTTCAAAAATTTTTTTATAGTATAGTATACTATAAAACATCATCTACTACTTAAGACTTTGATATGCCCACCACACATTGAGGTTACTAATGAAGACAGAGTTCACCTAAACATCTCGGGGACAGGGGTTGGAGGGGTATGGATAAACTATTGAATGGAAACCAGGTAGAACTATGTTGTTTGCAATAGCAACTAGCTTAGGAAACAGCTAGTTTGGAATTTGAAGATTTCGTATGTATTAGTTTGGGCTGCTATAATGAAAACACAATAGGTGGGGAGACTTTAAAAATGTTTATTTCTTATGGTTTCGAAGACTGGGAAGTCCAAGATCAAGTCATTGAGAGATCTGGTGTCCGGTGAGGGGCTGCTTCCTGGCTGGTAGGCAGCTGCCTTCTTGCTGTATCCTCACATGGCTGAGAGAGTGAATGCTGGTCTTTCTCTTCTTATAAGGAAACTACTCCCATAGTGGGGGCTCAACCTAATCATCTCCCAAAAGTCCTACCTTCTAATACCATCCCATTGGGGGTTAGTGTTTCAACATAAATTTTGGGAGGACATAAACATGCAGTCCATGATACCATATATAAGTCCTCACATATATGTAGTGGGCCAGCCGTTTTGAAGGCTCTAACAGGTACATGTACCACCCCTCCCCCATCTCTATCAGCCCTACCTAAAATCTTGATTTTATTCTCTCTTTTGCATTAAGGCAAGCCCATCAAACTGGCCCAGGGATCTTGGATGCATTGCCCTTGGCAGATTGTGTTTCTTCTTTGAAATTCTCCTTTGAAATGGCCCTCATTGCCAACCACCACACCTGCAGTGGGGAGCCTTCGCCCATATTCCTACCCATGCTGCCCACTCTGCCTACTACCTTGGACACATGACTTCATGATATGGAAAGAAGACTCTTCTGGAAAAGAGTGCAATAAAGAAATCCAAGGACCCTGCACTCAGAGCAAATGTTCTCCATGGGTGATTCATCAAAACCGTCACTCAGCATGAGTTGGTTATTAGCTTTGCCAGTCTCTAACCCGTCCTAATGGGAAAAATTACAAAGTACTGAAATGTTCCGATGGAAGGGTGTTAGAACAACCACTCAAACAACATTTATTTACTTATGTTTTCAGTTGAACCGATTCAGAAAAACAACAAAAATTTATAGGCAACATATTTTGTCCAAGATGAAAATAGCTTTATTATTTTTTCCTGATTATAAAAATAATGCACATTTATTAATACAAAACTTGAAAGTTATTTGTATGAAAAGAAGTAAATATAGCTTGAAATCCAAAAGTTCATAGTGGGCCACAGTTTAAAAGGCAATTCAAGTAGTTTCTTCAATATTTTACTTGACTGGCTAGAAAAATGTTGATGAGTGACTTTTAGTCACTAAATTTTTGAATATTTGAAAGTTGATATTTAAATGTTTGTAAAAAAGGAACATAAAAGCCTTTTTCTAATCTTTTACTCAGAATTGAAATCCTGGATTGTGCTGTAGCCCTTGAGCCCCAGGTTGCACATTATTGATCTAAAAACACTTGGAACAACACATGAAGAGTCAAGAGGGCTGGAGAGGCCTGGGGGAGCCGGGAAGCAGCATCAGGGCCCTCATTGCCTTGGGACTGGGGGGACGTTACAAAGGAAAGGGGAGTATATCCAAGGTGACAAAGACCTGAAGCTAGACCCTACCTTCTAGGAGGCCACAGACCCTGACTGTCATGTTTACCATCCTGTTGTAGTGACAGGGCTAGCACAAGACCAAGTAGATACTCAGTAAATACTTCTTGATGTAGGACAAATTTCATCTACTTTACTCTTTGGCCCTGAGATAGTGGTACCTGATCACAAGTCACTAGAATGGAAGGAGTCCTCAGGGTTGAGACAGTTATATGTCTGATAATGTAGAGCAATTACAACACTCATCAAAGTTACCCAGTGGGACCAAAAGTATATGGGTACCAAGGAGCTTGTGTGCCAAAAATAAAGAGATTCTTTTTCCCCTGCCCAGGCTAAACCTTCAGGGTAATAGTTGCTTTTGGCTGATAAAGATTTTATAAAGAAAACTATAAAATTATAACACATGATTTTCAATTTAATGAAACTGTGGACTTGTAGAAACATGCATGTCTTTGAAGGAACCCCTCAGAGTAGATAGTAGCAGGGAAAATGTTTGGGGCCCATGAGCTGTATCAAGATTATCTCAGGTCCAGACTCAAGATTTATGGGAACTTTGTAGAGCTCTCAGTCACTGAGAGAGAGGTTGGGGCGAGTGAGGTTGGGGCCTGGCAAGAGGGCCCCTGAGAGTATAAGTCAAGCTTCTGCTTCCTGCTCTTATTCATATTGGCATGAATGGATTTCAGGAAAAATACCCACTGTGTAGCATGTGTCTAATGGGAAAGATTATGCAGGCATCTTTTTAGTAAAGGCCATGCTTGTCTTGGGGAGTTAAGTTGCTTGTCAACACTCTGACCTCCATGGTCTGAGTCTTCCTCTGCATGACGGGGGCAGTGCTTTGCTGCTTCTCTTTATAAACTTTTTCCAGCTTTATTCAAAGCTTAAGATTATTCCTCTGAATCCATCAGCAAGAACTGCTTTTGTCCTACCTTGTGCTCTGAAAAGTCTTTAATGAGATCCATCTGAAATTCTTGGCTGAGATTATAAACTAACTTGATTTACCTAAAATAATAATAACTCTTGAAATGAGTGCATCAATTTAACACTATTGAGTACTTTCTATGTTTCTAGGCTCTGAAGATACAACAGTGAACCAAACTCCACCCTCAAGGAGTTTCTCATCTTGTACAGATGTCAAGATTGAGAATGTGCACCTGAAATAATGAGCAACTAACTTTTTGTTTATATTTCTAATTTAAATTTTGGTTTATTCTGTCAGTGGTCCCTAAACCTAAAGTTATGGCATTTGGGTTGTTAACACATTAGGAAATTTTTGAGTTACACACAATTATCATTCTCTATCAGCATTTTCATATGCTAACACCTGTGATGAAGGTATGCACCAGATCAAATATATGGATTTAGTTTTAGGGAATAAAGCAGAAATAGAATATTACATTGTATGTTTGCTAAATTACTTTTCATTTGGTATGGGCAGCCAGTATTTTTTTTTCCTTTACCATAATATTTGCTTTTCCTTACAGTACTCTTAGGGTCTCCCCAGCAATGAGATGACAGCTCCCCAGTTATCATTAGAAAAATGAAAATGATGTTTTAAAAAGATTGGGGAAAAGTCTAGCCATTTTTCAGATTGATTTATTGTTTCACAGCTAGGTTTTACCATAATGGCACTAACATGCTGTAGCATGAGAAGAAATAAAAGAGACAATTATTTTACTAGTTGAAATGACAGAATGCTAAATTATAAAACACCAGGGGAAAAAATTTAGGCAATTTAAATTTCCTGGCAATGGGTCTATAATTTATTTGAGGCTCAGAGTACTCTGAGCTGTAGCGAAATGCATTTTATGGAGAAAAAAATCAGGTTTTTTCACTGCCTGATTTTAGTGTTCAAATTACATTTTTTAAAATATATAAAGAATCGTTTTTGATTTTCAAATAGTCTAGTACGGTACCTACAAGAGACCCTATTTGTGAGCTTTTCAAATCCTCTTTCTATCCTCAAATAGCTTTAGTAAATTTTCTCCCTGCCTGGGATAAGTTCCATCAGACTTCTTACTTTCAAATATTCTTGATGTCATTTATCTATAGTTTGTTAAATACTTAGAATAAGAGTTGTGTTTTTACTGCTGAGTCTTAGAGGCTGACAATGCTATAGAAACATTTTTTGTAATAATCTGAATTTCAAAAAATACTTTAAACATGAAGCACATATTTTTAAAGCACTCTTTAAATGTATTAAAAACTATTTTCTTTTGTATGAAGCTATTTAAGAAATAGCTAACTCAGTGCTTACTGCATTTGGAGCACTATCGTAAATGAAGAGACATATACTAAAGAAATAATACAGTACACTTGACCCTTGAACAACTTGAGGGTTAGGGACACTGGCCCTCCATGCAGTCAAAAATTCATGTATAACTTTTGACTCCTCAAAACTTTACTAATAGCCTACTGTTGACATATTAGCCTTATTGATAACATAAAGTCTATTAACACATATTTTATATTGTATCATATATTGTATTCTTACAAAAAAGTAAGCTAGAGAAAAAGGAAATGTTATTAAGAAAATCATAAGAGAAATTATATTTGCTATTCATTAAGTGGAAATGGATCATCATAAGTCTCAATCCTCATCCTCTTCACATTGAGTAGGCTGAAGAGGAAGAGGAAAAGGAGGAGTGGGTCTTGTTGTCTCAGGGGTGGCACAAGTGGAAGAGCTGGAGGAGGTGGAAGGGAGGTAGGAGAGGCAGGCACACTCGGTGTAAGTTGCCTGCCTCAGTTTCATCATCTCTAAAATGGGATTATAATATAACCTACCTTGTTGGGCTGCTATGCAGCTTCAGTGAGTTAACACATATGTAGAGCATTTAGAATATTTTCTAGGACAGTCAGCTAAAACTGATCTTATTATCTCAGTTCTGGTGTTTACAAACTGATTGACTAGTTTTATCTAGAGGCCTACTATCTAGCTGGAGAAGTCAAACATCTATAAGAGGATAAAGAAAAAGATTTCATGACCTGGGGCAAATTAATAGGTACTGAGAGGATGTGACATTCAGATGCTACCACAGTAAAGAAAGCAGAATCTAATTCAAGATGATGGTCAAGAACAGGCAAAAACCGAGTTTAGTTTGAAAGGATAAGTAAAGGCTGGGAATGGTGGCTCACACTTGTGACCCTAGTGCTTTGGGAGGCCAGGAGTTCAAAGCCAGCCTGGGCAACAATAGTGAGACTTCCATCTTCATAAAAAATAGTCGGGGGTGGTAGCATGCACATGTAGCCCTAGCTGCTTGGGAGGCTGAGGAACTAGGATTGTGGGAGGATTATTTGAGTTCAGGAGTTCAAGGTGACAGTGAGCTATGATTGTGCCACTGTACTCCAGTGTGGGTGACAGAGAGAGATCCTGTCTTTATTTTTCAAAAAAAGGTAAGTAAAGTAGGTGAAGACTAAGTGTTTGGGTAGGTAGATGTGCAGAGAAAATACGGCAAAAACAAAGACTGAGAATATTTTATTTTATTTTTTGAGATGGAGTCTTGCTCTGTTGCCCGACCTGGAGTGCAGTGGCATGATCTTGGCTCACTGCAGCCTCTACCTCCCAGGTTTCGGTGAATCTCCTGCCTCAGTCTCTCGAGTAGCTGGGATTACAGGTGCACACCACCATGCCCAGCTAATTTTTGTATTTTCAGTAGAGATGGGGTTTCACCATGTTGGCCAGACTGGTCCGAACTCCTGACCTTAGGTGATCCGCCTGCCTCGGCCTCCCAAAGTGCTGGGAGTATAGGCATGAGCCACCATGCCCAGCAAGACTGAGAATTTTAAAGATAGAGAGTCTTTAACACATTCAACATGATGTAAAATACCTAAGGACAGACAGTATGGGCTTCTGGCCAAAACTGTAAACTTAGTTGAAGACAGGGCCAGTGAGAAAATCTAAAAGTATGACTTCCAGTCCACTTTTATGTTTGCTACACCAAAATGAGGCAGAGGCAGGTCATATGGTTCTTTTGTCAGTCTTCTTCTCAATGTTGAACTCCTTTTAACTTCCTTTAAAGGGCTCAAGTAAAACCAACTAAGAAAAAATGTCTTACATGCTTAGTGGTAATTCTCTTCCTGGGACACACAGAAATATGCTTTTCCTTCTATATTTTCAACAAGGATGGCAAGATTTCACTTAATTTAAATTGTTGCATGTTTTCATTGAGGCAAAGCACACTTGTATTCTTCTACTGTACTCTTGTAATTTGATGATATATGTTTTCACCCTAAATATCAATAAGTTTTCTACTTCTTTCTTTTTCTTTCTGTTTACTTCAAATAGACTGAGAAAATACAAAAGGTCTTTGTAGTTGATGGATTTATCTTTTTTTTTTTTTGAGAGGGAGTCTCGCTCTGTGGTCCAGGCTGGAGTGAAGTGGCATGATCTCAGCTCACTGCAACCTCCACCTCCCGGGTTCAAGTGATTCTTCGGCCTCAGCCTCCCGAGTAGCTGGAACTACAGGAGTGCACCACCATGTCTGGCTAATTTTTGTATTTTTAATAGAGATAAGGTTTTACCATATTGGCCAGGCTGCTCTCAAACTCCTGACCTTGTGATCCGCCTGCCTTGGCCTCCCAAAGTGCTGGGATTACAGGCATGAGCCACTGTGCCCGGCCTATTATCTATTTTAGACAATTGTGAGAACAACTTTAATCTGCTTTTATAATTTCAAAAGTTGTTGATTGATTGGGTTTTGAAAAGAATGGCCAGGAAGGTAAAAGTATTTTAAAACCTCATGGTATGTCTTCAGAAGTCTGGGTTTTGAGATTTATGAAAACTGGATAAATAGTATTTTTAAAAGAGAAGCATGATTTTTCTCTATAAATATTTTTGGTTAATAACTTGTTTCAGTTTCTTAGTGTTCATTAGGATAAGTTCTACAGTTTCTATTATTTTCTTTTTTGAACTTGCTAAAAACAGGGAGAAAGTCTTAATTGTCCCCACTATGCTAGGTCCTTCTAGAGGCAGAATTGTTCCAACATAACTGTGTCCTATCTCTTTCTTGAGTCAGGAGTTTCAAAACTTTCCTTTTAGCATCTATCTCTTTGAATAGACCTACTCAGCACATAGTTGTCTCAAACCTACTTTTTCTAAAACCTGGCCACCTTCTAAGATAAAAAGTTTATAGAAATCTCCCACTCTTCAATTGGTTTACATCTTATATTTATGAACCCGTCATCTGCATTTCTGCTATTTTTGAAAAGCTGAACTAGATAGTAGAGGTCAGAGGTTTGGTGAACTGCCAAACTGCCATAAGCAGTCACTTTGGAACCTAAAATCAGACAAGCAAAATGGAGAAACGAGTCTAACACATGTCACCAGGTAGCAGGTTCATATGTTGTCTGTTGTAAAGGCTGGGATCTCCAGAGTTAACATTATGATAGGTTATCAAGGTCTGAGGTAGTGTGCTTGATAGTTTGTGGTGAAGACTGTAAAGTCAGACTGTCTGGGTTCAAATTCCAGCTCTGTCGCTGTTCTAGGTGTATACTGCTATCTAACAACCATCCTGATGACAATCTTTTGTAACTATTGTTTCACTCACGTTTCTAGGGCAGCGTGGTCAGTCAGTGACTGTGGCAGGAGTTGAGAGGAGTTTTTGAGAGGGAGCTTTCAAAAGCTCACCAACTCACGTGCCTGGCAAGTTGTACTGGGAGTAGACTGGGTCCTCAGCTGGCACCATCAGCCCAAACACCTACACATGGCCTTCCCTGTGGCTTGAGCTTCCTCACAATATGGCAGCTGGGTTCCAAGGGGAGTGTCCCAAGAAAGAGCCAGATGAAAACTTTGTGTCCTTTTATAACCTATGTTCAGAAGTCACATAGCATCACATCTGCTATCTGCTATTTGTTACAATCAAGTCACTAAGTCCAGCCCATATTCAAAAGGAGGGCAATTAATGTCCACTCTCTAATGGTAGTCTTCACACCATCATAGCCATGTATTTGCTGAAGACCTCTCTGTCCTTGGCTTTGCTGGTCTATAAAACAAGGATAATGAGAGAAGCTTACCTCGCAGGTGTTTGTGAGGATTAAACAAAGAACGGTCCTTGGTACCCAATTTATGTGTTAGCTTTGGCCATTATCATACTACCTGTACATCTGAAGTGAAGCCGATGGTGACATCAAGGTTGGAATGATGGGATAGTTCCCAGCAGATACAGTCTGTGAAGGTCCCACCTTTCCAGACTCTACGAGTGGCATCTGACGAATCCCAGCGCCTGTGGTTCTTATGCCTGTGGGAACAGTTACTATATATGGTCTGAATTCTTTGGTTCACCTCATTTTAGTGACAGTTTCCAGATATAGGTCAGTCCATTTAAACCTGGCCCATTTATGGCAATTTATTTCATTACAGGATAAAGTAGTTAGAACCATGAGTAATAATTACTGTGCCTACAGTGCTTTTAATGCCTCAGCCAAGTAATCCTCACCTCACCCAGTGAGTAAGTTTGAATGCGCACCCTTCCCTTTGCGGGGATGAAGAAACCAGGACTTGGGTCAAGAGGATTGTTCTAAATTCTCTAATGAGGCAATCGGGCTGAGTGAGAAGGTGGGTGGGTGGGGGGTGTCCTGATTCATCTATAGATGCCCCTACATGCCTGTAGAATATACCCCATCGTTGATCATTACTCAGCGCCAGTGAATACACTCTATTCAAGTACGTATCGGTATTTGAAATTTCTTTTAAATTATCTTTCATTTATCTATAACATAAAGAATTGGCCAGTGTCTATTTCCCACAATGTGAGATTAATGTAATAGATACTAAAAGCCTTGTAAACGAAGACACACCACATCACTCAGTATAATTTTTTTTTTTTCTGTGAAATTAACATTTTCTGATATTCTTGGCATCCAAACATTTTCATCTTGGGGAGGAGGAAAAATCGAGACTTACTCCCACTCTTTGCCGGAATGTGCCCCCAGGCTGGCTTCGAGTTGTCAAACGTTGTATTTCTCATTTTACGTCAGTGAGCCTGGAAGCAAAAAAGGACTGCGTTCCGTGGGGGCCGCGACGGTAGCCCCTCCTTCCCTTAAGCCTCGTCCCATCCAGACTCGTCCCGGGTGCGGAAGGTCGGGCCGCAGACCCGCCAGCCGCGGAGACTGCCGCGGCGCTCACCGGGGGGCGCTGTGAAGCCGGCACCGGGCGACCGGAGGTGAGTCGGCTGGGAGGAGGCGGTGGCTCCCGGTCCGGCCCGCGCGCCGAGGGGCGAATCCCAGGCAGCAAGGTCGCTGCCCCCGCCCCTCGGCCGGCCCCTCCGCCAGCGGGCGAGAGGGGAGTGGCCGGGCGCCTCCAGCCGCCGCCGAGCACTCCGCAGCCGGGTTCGCACGGGAGTCCCAGCCGCGGCGCGTGGAGGCAGTGCCGGAGTGTGGGGCGCTCAGTCGGCCGGCAGCCGCCGGACAGCCTTAGCCAAGCAGCCGCGGCGGGAGCCCCGCAGCCCCGGGCTGTGCCCGCGTCCCGGAGCGCCGCCGGAGAGCGAGGACGACGTCGAGGCGGAGTGGCGCCCGGCGAGGTAGCGCCCGGCGAGGTAGCGCGAGCGTTTTCCCTCTCGCCCCTGCCCTTCCCGCTGCGTCCGGCCGCGGCCCCCGAGGCGCTCGCCCTGCGCCTTTGTGCCCATGGTCACTGGCCCCGTCGTACCTCGTGGGCGCGGGTCAGCGAGCTCTGCGGCTCTCTCGGGGAAGGCGGTGCTGCTGCGGGAACCGCGCACGCTGGAGGTCGCGGAGGTGGTCGTGACTCCGCAGTGGCTTCGGGGGCGGCAGGAGGGAAGAAGGGCTTGTAAACTAAGTTGCTTTTGCTTTGCCCCATGCCTCTCGTACCTGTGGACAGAGTCGAGTCGCGGCCCCTCGTGTTCACCCACAGCCCCTCCATCCCTCTGGCCCACAGCTGTTTCCTGGCTCCTGGAAAGACGACAGTGTGGCTTCCTCCGGGCAGGAAAGCGGAGGGAGAACAATGGGGCGTCCTGGGGAGTGGGGTTCAGGTGCGGTGTGCCCAGGCGGCGGCGGGGGAGGAGGGGCCCGGGACGCCGTGGGCCTCCCTGCGCGTGCAGCTGCGCTCGCCTCCTTTGTTCCGCCGCAGCGGAGGGGGCTGCCCTGGGTCTCGTTTCCTGCCCGGGATGGGATTGATTCACGGTCCCAGTGAGGGAAGGGGAAGGGGGCGGGGCTGGAATGGAAACCAGATTAGTGACGGGAGTCCCGAAGTGTGCTGGGGCCGGGAAGAGGGTTGGGGAGAAGGTTGGGAGAGGGTGATGAGAGCGCGCTGGATAGGTAATTACAAACACACAACATTTTGTTCAAGGGCCTTGTGGATTTCTGGAGCTTATTTGTAGTGCTTTGTTCAGGCTGCGGCCCCGCGTTTATTGCTGCAACAAGTTGTGTGCTCCTTGAGTTTCTGGCGCTCCCAATGTTAGTTTGCTCAAAGCAAATCTTGTTAGTTACAGTGGAAGAAGCCTTTTTTTTTTTTTTAGATTTGAAAAAAGTTTGCTATGAACTATGGTATTTGTATGTATGTGTGTGCCTCTGGGTCTGTGTGTGTAGCTAGTGGATATTGTCTGGAATAAGTAAGAGACGAATTTTATAGAATCAATTTTGACGTAAATTATTTTTTTTTCTAGTATATTACAGTTTTTCCAGGACTGTTTGAGGCGAGAAACCATCAGAAAATTAGACATTGCTATAAATAAGTGAATCAGATTACAAAACACAATTGAAAAACCCTTTTACAGTCTGTCCCAGAAAACGCACCACACACACCAGCGTTGGGTTTTGAACTGAGGAGGCCTGGCATTCAAGTGTTCTGTGCTTTCTCTCTCTGTGTGAGGATCATCTGGAATAAGAAAGAGAACACTCCATTATGGTGAATAGGGTTTTTTTTTTTTTTTTAGAGATGGTGGAATTAAATGTAGCATGTCAGACATTTGTTAAGCGACCCTTTCCTAGATTGGAATCGAGAATCCCAAAAGGATTGGCTGACCTCAGGAGGGAGCTATGGGAGATTGAATGATGTGTGTTTTCTGAATGGGGTATTCCAAGCAAAACCGTTTTGGGAGGGGGCTGACATTTCCAGGCATTCATGGTTTGTGCCTATGGGACACTGGTGGAAGGATTCCCAAAGTCGGACTGAAGATTAGAATCACTGTGGCGGTAATTTAGGAGACATTCTGTTGTTGTAGTCTGGCTGCAGACAGGGTGGGGAAGTGGCCCAGAGCTGCCTCTTTGACCAGCTGAGGGTCCACCATTAAACCACCCCTTTGGCCATTGATTTTGAGATGAACCAAGTTTGAAAGCCTTTTAACCTTACAAGGCGAATTAGGAGCTTGCTGTGGGGGAAAAAATGTCTCCTGCCCACTACGTGGTAATGGAAAAGGGCTGTATAAGCTACTGCTGAGGGTTTGCCTTTGTCGTTGGGGATGTGGTCAGAATTTCAGGCCAGGCTGAAAAGCACTGTGACTTGTCCTCAGGAGCCATTATGATGTGAAGTTGAAATGGGATGGTGTCCAACCGTCAAGCTGTTTGTCATTAGAACTAACACACTGCCTGGCAAAACGCTGTGCCAGGGCAGCTAACGGAGGGAGACTTTTTTTGTTGTTGTCTTACCATTTTGGACTTTTCATTTATGCTATGAATTGTTTTATAAAATACAACACAATTGAGTTCCTCTCAAGTACTCATTGTTCTATACATTGACAAAATGTAAAGCATATGAACATTGCTGCTCCTGGAGATGTGGACAGACAGAGGAGTCCTAATTGGCTGGTCTCTTGTCTCTGGTCTCTGGCTGTGGATGCCCGATTGTGTGATAACGCTGGCAACAGGCTGCACCCCCTTCACAGGATGAATCATTACTTTGTCAAGCCTGGAGTTAAAGACTAACTTTCCCTGATTGCGGCACAGTTATGCAAAGCAAGGAGGAAGGTCTGACATCAGTGGGGAAGAAGTGGGGGTGAGGTGGGTGGGTGGTGTTTGGCTAAGAAGGGATCTTCAGCATGTAGCATCCCATGTTTTTAGCATTTGTCCTCCTTTGGGTAAGATTGTCTTCTCTTCTACCTCTCTTCTACTGTTTTCAATCGCTGAATATTTGGATTTTAATTAACTGGCCTAACAATAATTATAGCTATCATTTAGTAAGTGTTCGTCACATGCTGAGTTTTACATATATTGCTATATTCATCGTCACAACAACTTGATAAAGTGGGTGTTATCTCCATTTTCAGTGGAAGCTGAGGCCTGGAGGAGTTAAGTAACTTGCCCCTTACACTGTACAGATGCTCCCAGATTTACAACGTGGTTATGTCCTGATAAACCCGTCATAAGTTGAAAATATCATAGGTTGAATGTGCATTTAATACACCTAATCTACCAAACCTTAAATGTGCCGCAAACACTTGCATTAGCCTACAGTTGGGCAAAGTCGTCTGGCAACACAGTGCACTGTAGGGTATTGGTGGTTTATCCTTGTGATCATGTGGCTGACGGGGAGCTGCGGCTCACTGTCACTGCTCAGCATCGCCATAGAGTATTGTACTGCATATGGCTAGCCCCAGAAAACATCAAAATTCTAAGTACAATTTCCACTGAATGCCTATCATTTTTGCACCAGTGTAGAGTCAAAAAATCCTAAGTTGAACCATTTTAAATTGGGGACCGTCTGTACTTATGTAAGGAACTAGTAAATGGTGGAAGTGCGATTTGAACTCATGGTAAGTCCACACCCTTTAGGTACCCACTGTAAGGCATGATATCTTTTAATAATATGAATAACAACAGTTTGATTATGTAGTTTATTAGCCCTTTGCAGATGTCGAATTACTTTCACATCTATTATTGTAGATGATTCTTCCAAAAACCACTGAGATAAGTTTGGAAGGCCTGGTTAGGACATTACAACTCTTAGAACTGTATTGCTAAAGAGCTGTGTGTTGTGGCCTGTGTGAATAAGCTGTAAGTGAGTGAAACTTTATTTTTAAAAAGTTAGACTGCCAACATTTAAAAATAAGTTCTTTCTTCCAAACATTTAAAAATGATAGAACAGAGTAGATCTTCTATTGCATTCAAGGTTTTTATGTTTATTGAAATCCATTTTAAGCCCTTTTTATCTTATGGCCTTTAATAGAACACTGCACTTTGCTTCTTAACTGAGACCCAATGCCAGAGTGTCTTTTTAGAAGAGAAATAAGGAGGGAAAGAATGTGCTTACAAAGAGGAAGTGGGACATCAGAATTGGAAACACTCGCAGCAGCAGGCCATAGATTTTTCCCAGCACATGCTTTTTGTCCTGGCAGTAGCCTTTTACAGAAGACATTCTTCCTTAGGGAAGTGTCAAGGGTCTTTCTTTACAATATCCTCTGAGATCATCAGATTTCTGAGCTCTGTGGGAACACACATTCCGAATGATTTTTGTGCTCATCCCTTCCCCACAGGGGAAGTGAACTAGTTTAGGCATCGGCATGAAAAGGGAATAGCAGTGATATCTGTCCTTAGGGGGACACGGAGAGTGGTACTGGGCAGGAGGTACCAGACCTTGACACCAAGTACAGGAGCAGAATGGAGTTTAACCCTTGGCGTCATGGATGGTTTGTGGATTCCTCTGAATGCTCCTGGGCAAATGGAAAAGTCAATATTGTTTTTGTTTGTTTCTAAGATAAGAATTTGAAGACTGGAAGTTCTGCCTTTACTTGTTTATTTCAAGCTAGGACACCATTTGGGATCTTCAGGTTCTTTGGTACAGGTGACAGTAACTTTAGGCTCCTCAGGCTGTGAAATTCTCCTCCACTGGATGTTTTAGCCATTTGCCTCTGTAGGGGAGGCAGACACATGGTTTGCTAAGCTTCAACAGGTGAGCAGCTTCCAGCTTACCATAAGCAGCGCAGAGGAGGAAGAAGGATGCTTCTCAGCATTTGGTAGGTCTTTGACGTTCTCAGCATCTTCTTCATCATTTCATATTTTAATAAGCACACAGGTCATGCAAAGCAGTGCATTAGACACATTTTAAAAGGAAGAAAGGAAATCCATTGTGCCTTCAGAGATGTCATAGCAGGTCAGATGGATGCATCCCGAGAGTGGATGTTGGTGAAATGAAGAAAATGGCTGTTACAGCTGTGGTGATTAAGGCCAGGCGAACACTTGCTTTTGAGACAGTAGCTGATAACAAACAGAAGCAAGAGAGTGGAAGAAAACTGAACACAGGTGCCAGCTTCTTCTCTGACTTAGGTTTTATTTCCTCCAACCTCCAGTGATGTGAAAGAGTTTGGGTTCAGAACCCTGACTGAGGTCCAAAAATCATATATAAACTACCATTCTATGGGAGAAGGTTTGAATAACAGTGTCTTCCCTGGTGCATGGCAGGTCCTTGGTAGCCCCGCCAACTCTCTTTTTTGCGTACCTGCCAGCATCCCGTGTTCAACATGACTGTCAGTTCACCCCCACTCAGGCTGTTAATAGACTTCAGGCATATTTGCATTTTAAAAGGCTCTTGTGGACAAGACATGCCAAGTCTCCAAAGAATGAATCATTCATATTGCATTATGGGATATTATTCATGCTACTGTTTATTAAGCATTGGGTGCTTGCTTTGTGCTAGGCCTCATGCTGGGTACTTTCTGTAGGTTGATGTCCTTCTCATTACTATCGTTTAGTGGAGATATTTGTAGATGAGGGAATTGACTTACTAGCCCAGAGATCAAGCCTCAAAGACCTCTCGCTTTCCAGAACAACAAAATGCCACCAGGTAGAGTGTACTGTGAAGCTTTGAATGAGTACTGTGAAGCTTTGGGCAAGTACTTTGATTCTTTGGGTGAGTACTTTGATGCTTTGGTTACTTTTAAGGAGTTCATTTTAAGGAGTTAGAGGGAGAGCCCACCCCACTGTCTGTCTCCTTCCTGGCTTGTTTCCTTTGTCACCTGGAGTCGGGGTTCCTGAGGGTGTCCTTGGCTGGTCCAGAGCTAGGAGAATGGTTGAACTGCTTTTCAGTTTGTCCTTTTCTGGGTGTTCTGGCTTCCCAGTCCTGCGTCATTTTCCTTCCCCAACTGAGGGAGACAAGATTCAGCCTGCCCGTGAGAGACTGAGTAGCCTGTCCCTTTTCTTAGCCCCCACTGGCCATGTCTTTATCTTCAGGAATCGATTGTCATCTGGGAGTTTCAGGAGTTTTTCTGATCTCTGGTCTCCAGTCTGCCTGCAAGCAGGCATCCAGTCTTGGAGCTCAGGATCTTTGATGTGTGAGAATGCCGCGGTGTGGGTGCCACTGCAGAGCAGAGCTGGACTTCAGGAAGAGAGTTGGTGTGGAATTTGTACTCTTTCAAGACAGGCAGATTTAGAAATAGCAGAAAAGCAAAAATTGACGTTCTTCTTTTGCTTATCAGATAAGCAACTGGTAAGTTTCTGAAAATGCAAGGTGCCTGTCTTTCCTTGATAACTTAGAGAACATTAAGAGGAAACCAAATCTCTGCCTTCCGGGGACTTTCAGTCCAATTCTTCCTGGACTCAAGATGCTTTAAGATTGCACAGATGGCTTAATTTTGCTGTGTTAAAATGAAAATGTAGTAATGTAGTTCAGAATTGTACATTACAGGTTTTTTAAAAAAAGAATGCCATATCTTTAGAGATTTTTTAGAAAATTGAATTGAAAGAACAGTGGAACAGATTATTCGTTACTGGCATTGTAGTATGTATACACATCATTTGCCTACTTAATCTTCACGAGTTACATGAAGGCATTTTTACACTGCAACCACAACAACAAAGCTCCACAAAAATACACAAAGAACCTTGATCGCAAGATTGCTTACAATCACTTACATTTTCCAGTGTACACCTTCTCTCTCCTCCATATTGCTGCTTCTCTTTGAATTCTGTATTAAATCCTGAAATGCTGTTTGTGATGTTTAGATTGCAAATATACTAGCTTCTTAGCTGATCATTTTTTCCCCTTATAAGTGCTTCAGAGTGATTGGTCACTGTTTCATTCATTTTAGACCCACAGTCTATATGCTTTTGGGAAAAACTTAATTTTCATAGACATTGGGCCTATGCCAATTTGCATGGCTTGTTATTTTTGTGGTCCTCATATAATCTGCTTACAATCCTAATAGGTAGATCACAGTTTTGAGCTACTCCTGATGCAGTGAGCTATCTAGGAAAAAGTTCTCACTTGCCGGAAAGTTTCAAAGTGCTGAGAGCCATTCATAAAAATATATGAACTGCCACACTGGTCAGGTTCAAGGCTTATCTGCCCTAGTATTCTGCAGGTATTCTGTGACATTCGGGGAGGAAAGTAGAGTTAGACTTCTTGATGCCAGCTTCATAAAGGTTTGTAGATGTCTCCTCAGTATATGTAATTTCATGGTCTCTTAAAAACCTCTCATCCACGTACTGAAATTCATCTTGAATTGTTTACTTTTATCCTACATTGACACATTTCACACTTTTCTTTAAAGGTAGAACTTGATTATGTTGGTATTTTTATTTCAAATTTTCAGTTTTTGGAATGGCAGAATGTTGTTATTGAAAAAGATCTTGAAGGTCTCCATTGTAACCTCTTCATTTGTACTTGAGACCTGCTCAACTCCTAAAGTTAATAGGGACAGATTTGAGAAACTGACCCCAAGTCTTAACCTCTTGCTTATTTTCTTTCTAGGGGGATATCTGTCTCTCCAAACCTCTCTAAATCCAAATTTATTACCTCTTACCTAATAGATGGTTCCCTGTGGACTTCACTGTTTGTGCTAATAGCCTTTTCATCACCATCTTGACTTTGGATTCTAGAGCATCGCCTACTTCCCCATTTTCTATGACCCTCACATTTTTCCTGTCAGTCACTATGTCTGATTTATTGTTCCCCCTATCTTTGCCCTTTCTTTGCGAATCCTCAAGCCCTCATTCTGGTTCAGACCTTTAAAAGGCTGAGTTACTAGAGTATAGTGTTACCCAAAGTGGGTTGTTCCATAAAAAATTAGTAAGCTGGAAAAAAAAAATCCCACCCATAAAGTTGGTAGATGTTCCTGTAAAAAGGGTTCCTTGGCCAGGTACATGTTAGAAGAGTTGGTTTAACAGTGTTTTAAATAAGTTTCTTTGGAGAAAAACTTCTCATGGCCTTCATTTGTGACTGTGTACTGTGAATTCTCAAGAGAAAGATACAGTATTCACATGTCCCAGCTTCTTTCACCATTGTACCATGTTTCAGGGGATCATTTTGTAGATTACACTGCCATAGTCACTTCATTGTACCTTTTTAGGTTCCGTCACTCCCTGGCTTCCTGTGTGAATGTGGATTCCTTGTGAGCCGTACATCTTGAGCTTTTACCTTGTTGTTCTGGATCATTCCTTCATCCCGAAAGCCCCTCTCCCCTATCACATTGGCACATCTTTCTTTGCCCAGCTTTGTGCCCATCTTCTCCATTAATTTTCCCAGACTCAGGATGCCCTTGTTCTTCTGAACTTACAACAGTGTTTCACAACTTAAAAGAGAAAATACTTAAATCACAACGAAATGTTGAAAGTAACCTTACACACTCATATAGTTAAATTATTGGAATTCCCACAAACTTCCATTTTCCATATTTGCATCACTGGACGCATCACATGCACATCCCGTTCTCTTCTGTTTCCCCCCACAGGTTAGCTTGCACATATGTTCAACAAGCTTGTCACTTGTGGGGCTTTTTTCTTTAATTTTGTGTTATTGGAATTGTGTTGCATTTAAATAGAAATTCAAGGAGAATTGAAATCTTATGGTTTTACAGCTTCCCATCCACAAACCTCATAAACCTCTTTAATAGGTCTTTTATGTCCTTCAATGAAATTTTATCATTTTATGTGCAAAACTCTTTCATACCTACCTTTTGTTAGATTTGTGCCAAGGTGCTTCATGCTTTCTGTGGTCAATATGAATGAATTATTTAGTACATTTCTGGTTAGTGTTGCTGGTATACAAGAAAGAGATGGATTTTGTATTTGTTTTTAAACAAATAGTTCGATTGATCAAGTTCACATCTAAACCTGTGTTTGCTATGGGAGCCTGCAGTTGGGTGGCTTTTCTAATAGAGCACAAAGTAACTTAGCCTTTATTGAAAATGTCATAATTCACTTTAGTTATTTTTCTTTTTAGAGACAGGGTCTGGCTCTGTTGCACAGGCTGGAATGCAGTGCCATGATCATAGCTCAGTGCTGCCTCAAACTCCTGGACTCAAATGAGCCTCCTACCTCAGCCTCCCAAGTAACTGGGACTATGACTATAGGTGTGTGCCTCCATGTCCAACTAATTTTTAAATTTTTTGTAGAGATAATGTCTCATTGGTTCCAGGCTACTGGACTCAATCAATTCTCCTGTTTTGGTCTCCCAAGTGCTGGGATTACAGGTGTGAGCCACTGCACCTGGCCTAATTTAAAAACTATATGTAATACTTTTAGAAGTAAGGAAGGGGTGACTTCTAGTTATTTAATGCATTCATTTATTAACTCATCAAATGTTTAGGTGCCTAGTATGTTTCAGGCACTGTACTAGGTACTCTGTTTTTATTTGAGAGACAGGGTCTTGCTTTGTTGCTCAGGCTGGAGTACAGTGGTGCAATCTAGCTCACTGCAGGATTAAACTCCTGGGCACAAGTGATCCTTTTGCCTCCACCTCCCAAGGAGCTAGGACTACAGGTGGCATCTCCACATCCCACTAATTTTTATTTTGTGGAGACAGGGTCTTGCTATGTTGCCCAGGCTGGTCTCAAACTCCTGGCCTCCAGTGATCCTCCCTCCTCAGCCTCCTGAAGTGTTAGGATTATAGGATTATAGGTAGAGCCACCACACCCATCCTGTACTGAGTCTTTAATGTTGAACAAAACAGATGTGGTTTCTGCTCTCATGAATATGAAAGGTAAGAGACATTGTGGCAATGGACACAGATAAATACATATTCACGCATTGGCATAGATACTATGAAGGAAAACGACAGGGGGTTGTGAGAAACAGAAAGGCAGAGAGAGGGGAATTTAGGTTGGGGTACAGGGAGAGCCTGTCTGAGGAAATAAACATTCACACAGCTACCTGAAGGATGATTTGGTGTTAGAGGATGAGGAGGATGGAAGAACTTTCTAGGCAATAAAAAAAAACTCAGAAGCCCCAGGGTGAAACTCTACTTTGAATGATACAAGGATGGGAATTTTAGTGACTGATGACTTAAATTAAGTTATTAAAAATTCTTAGTAATTATCATAATAGTGGTATTAAACAGTGTTTTACACACTATTATGACAAAGTGAAGATATTTATTTTTGGTCAGTATATCCTCCTCATGTGAAATGAAGCTGCTTGAATTCAAAGAGCTGCCTCCATGATGAGGCTTGAATGAGGCACTGCCTATGCCCCAACCCCCTCTGCATTTTGAATACTGCCAGTGCTGCTGCCATTGGGTCCTGGCGGCTGCTGGACATTGTCCTGGTCAGAACTTCCTCCTGAGCTCTTCGCTAATAGACTGGGTCCTTGCTTCAAGGTCAGGTCAGGTCAGAAGAAGACTGCTCTGTTCTTCCTGCGAGGGGTGGTGAGCAGGGCCTTCTGTGTTTTTTCTAGTGTCTCAGCCTTCTCCGCTCTCCCTCCACCATCTTTTAAACACACACGGAGGGCTCAGGCATGATAGCGGGGTGGGATCCAAGCTGAGTTACACACACCTCATTCCACCTAGAATCCGTGCTCTGTTTGGTCATTGAGGTGTTGCTCTGGGGTAAGCTGAGCTCATGTTGAGAAAAGCTGTGTGGTGCAGTGGTTGTGGGCTGGCTTCTGGAGACAATACTGGTTTTTGAGACTTGATTCTTCTGCTTAGTAGCCCTGTGACCTTGGGCTTATGGTTTAATCTGTGTCTGCCTCATTTTTCTCATCTGCAAAATGTAGGTAATTTTGCAGAGCTGTCTTCTTTGGGGTATAGTAAGGATTAAATGAATTAATAACATGTGCAGTCTCTGGAACAGTGTTAGACCCAGAGCAACCACTTGGGGTAGATGTTAGTTACTACTATTCAGTCTTTCCTGCAAATGTGTTCCTGGGGTTCCTCCTCCCCCTCACCAGATATTTAAATCTGCTTGAATTGTAGCAATGCACATGATTTAGGATTTCATATGGGGGACTCCTTTGGAAAATATAGAGAGAAAGATGGCAAAAAAAGAAATAAAAATGTTAATGGTGATTGCATTAGGGTAGTAGATTGGGGTGACTTTTACTTTTAACTCTCTGTTTTCTAAATCTTCTATAATCTGGTTATGTTACCTCTGTACTAATAATATAATAAAATCATTTGAAGAAAGAAAAGTCAAGTTGCCAGTATCCAAGTGGTTTGCCTAAAAGGGACAGGAGAGAGTGAGAAGCCGGGATGGGCCTGCTGTGGTGGCCTTCACAGATGAAGTACCCCCATTTATGCTTATAGTTGCAGAAATTAAGTAACGATATTTAAAAGCCTTTAGCAGAAGTATCCCTAAAAGTTAGAAGATGGGGCTATTCCTTGTGAATCCCCTTTATCTGTGAATGGTTTTTTTTTTCTGTCATTATTTTCCTTTTTTATTTCTTCCTGTGCCCCCTTAGTGGGCCTCTTGCCATCTGTCACTCTCTCATTTGGTCCCCTCTTCCTCCGCCTTCCCCTTGAAAATCTCTCCTTTTGATCCATCTGCTTTACTTGCTGTCATGCAGAAATGAGGCACCCATTTATTCCATTCAAGATAAAGCATCAATTTTATTTTTATTGTAAATAGATAAATGTAACTTTTCACTCTCAAAAATCTAAATGAAGTTGCCTTTACTTACTTACACCTAGAATTAATTGATTAGTTAACTTATTTGCTGACAAATTAACGAGCTCTGGGGGTCTGTGGCCTCCTAAAAGCACCAGGAATCTTGGAAGATTGGGTGGCTGCAAGGAACGGAAGATTGAGGGGATGTTGAAGTTAAATTTTTCCTCTTCGCCTATTTTGCATAGGGTTATCTGTGTTGCTACCATTTTGATCTGTGTCAGAAGTTTTGAACTTTTCCAAATTGAAATAACAGAATTCTGGAAAATTACTGAAATACATTTTTACAAAGAAACTGTGCCAAATCTGACAAATTTCTTCAAAAGTCCATGATTTTAATCACTGAAAAGTTCAGTGAGCTTTCCAGCTTTTCTTTCATGCTGTTCTTTTTATGTAATTGTAGGTGGAGAAATGGACTTTCCTGCAAAGTGTGTTTATCTACAGGAATTTATTCTTAGCAGTGGTGTTTTATAAGTACCTTAAAAATAGTCCCGACATAAATTTGAAAGAAGGTAGTGGGTTACAATAATGCTACCTGGTATCAGCTGAAGAGCTGTTTACATGAGGAATATTGCTAATTAATTGATGCTGCATAGTTGAGTCTAAAATCTAGTTGAGGTCATTTAAATAAACGGAAGTAAGGTAATGCCTTTTTGTACCTTATTCCACAATTTAGTTTTGTTTTTTTTAATCTCCCATGACATGCCTAATTTGAACATATCATAAATATTTATGATAGTTCTTTTTCTGCTTTAAGGAAGTCTAGGACAATTATAGTAAAAACTAGTTTTCTAGAATGTGTATACCTAGACTTTAGCATTCGTTTTTCAAAAGAAGACATCATAGGGATTTTTAAAATTAGAAACAATATCTTTATTGCTTAATGATGGGTATGCATTCTGTGAAGTGTGTTGTGAGGCAATTCTGTCATTGTGCAAACACCACAAAGTGGATTTATACAACTCAGATGGGACAGACAGCCTGCTACACACGTATACAGGTACAGCCAACACAATATAGCCAATTGCTCCTGGCCTACAAACCTGTACAGTGTGTTATTGTACTGAATATTGTAGGCAGTTGTAACATAATAGTTAAGTATTTGTGTAGCTAAACAAAGAAAAGAAATAGTAAAGATATGGTATAAAAGATAAAAAATGTTATACCTATCTAGGGCACTTACCGTGAATAGAGCTTGCAGGACTAGAAGTTTCTCTGGGAGAGTCAGTGAGTGGTGGATGAATGTGAGCACCTAGGACATTACTGTATACCACTGTAGACTTTATAAACACTGTACCCTTAGGCTACACTAAATTCATAAAACAAGAAAGTAATTGCACTGTGACATCACTAGGCAATAGGAATTTTTCAACTGCATTTTAATCTTACGGGATCACCATTATATGTGTGGTCTGTTGACCGAAACAGATGTGGTGCGTGACTGTGCCCTTTTTGAGAATGGCAGCAGTTGTAGCTGCTTGTTAGCTTTTGTCACAGAGCTGTAAGATGTTGGCATGACCTTGTGCCTTCATCTCATACACACTAATACTGTGGAGGAGGATAAAGTTGTTGAGTTTAACCTAGGCATCCCAAGGGTATGGCATGAGCATGGAAGACATAATCCTGGAACCGCCAGCCCAGTCTTAATACTGGGCACTTGTCGCCAGTTTAAACAACAACACAAAGGTATAGGTAAAATCTTAAAGGAAATTTGTACTAATCTACGCCCTTCGAAGTGACCTGTTTTGTGTCTCATGTACTCTGGGATGTAATACCTGTCTTCTGCAACTCGGATGGGGGAAATACCCGTTCCTTACCTGGTGGGCAGTGAGCCATGTTGGACATTTGATACATAGTCAGCTTCACCTACTCTGTGATTTAGCTTCCAGCTTTACAGTTGCTGCCTTGGCAGCAGCTTGTGCGTGGTGATCTTTTCTGACTAGAACAGTTAATAACCCCGGCAGATGTTGGGAGCCCAGTTGTGCAGCTGTTTATATGTCCAGTTGGATTTCTTAAAAGAATTAATCAATTTTGAGGATCTCATGCTGAGGGCTACAGCATAATAGGATTTAGGGGGAAACATTTTATGGGAGTTTGAGTTGGTATTGCAACAGGTGTAGCGGGAGGTGGAATAGCAGCTGAAGGGATGCAGGAATTCTATGGTAAAATGGAGTTTAAAAAGACACTCAAGAGCCTACCACTCTAAAGTATCAACTATGGTCATTTCTGAATATTCTTTTCGAGGCTTTTTATGTGAATGTTTTAAAATATGATAGTAATCATAGAGTACATACATTTTCTATATTACTGCATAGTATTTGAAATAAATTTTATAATTATGTGTTATTCCATTGAGTACTATCATTTTCTGCAACATCCCTTTGTTTTGGGGCATTTGGGTTCTTTCTGCCACTTTGCTGTTGTGAATAATATTGCGATAAACCTTTTTGCACATTTAACCTTTTCTGTATTTTGAGTGATTTTCTGACAGTAGAGATTGAGATTGAGGCAATTGGGTCAAAGATTGCTGTGAACACTTCCATGTCATCAGGTAATGGATGAAGTGACTTGGTTGGTGGGGCAGGGAGAGTTGGAGTCTGGGTTAACTCCCTAGTTTCTGGTTTGTGTGATGTTGGGAATGGTTTGCATAGACAGGGCTGCAGATGAGGGGTTCGTTTTGGAATGTGGGGCATCCAGACAGTGAGGGAGCTTCAGAGACTGTTGAAATGCAAGGTCCAGAGCTTAGGGAAAAGGCAGGGCCTGGGGTTCAGGTGAAGGGATCATGGGTAGCTATGTGTGGCAGAAGGTGTGGATAATGTTAGGATTGCTTAGAGGGTGCAGTGAGAAGAGAGGAAAGCAGAGGACAGAACTCTGGGGAACATCATTCTGTGACAAGTAGAGGATGGAGAAGCACTAAGGAAAATAAGGAGTGTCCGGGGGTGGGATGTGGACAGCCAGGGTTTCCGTTCTTTTCAAGAGCTTACCTTGGTTAAAATAAGACTGAGTGGGTAACTATCCTTGTAGAGCCTGGGGGCAGAATTATTTTGGAGGGTATAATATTACAGTCTTTTATTCCAGATAGGCTTTTTTTTTTTTTTTTAATTGAAACTATATAGAAGTTAAGGTTATTCTGTTTGGTGCTGAGTGAGGAGCCTTTACATGCATGCTATTGGGGTCAGGGTTGACTTGTAAGTATGTGTTAAACTCTTTGGCTGTTTTGGGCTTCTGGTATGTATATGTTTACATAATGTTGGTTGTTTTGGGGTTTCTGGAATATATGTCTTTACATAGTGTTTCAGTAGTCTATTGAAATATATCAATATCATTTTTACATTAAAAAACATATTTTTATTGAACAGGCTGAATGTCAGATTTCTAAAACTGTGTAAGTCATGAATGGATTTACCATTTAGCTACTTAGAGGAGAAGCACCCAGATTTTTCTGGGAGCCTTTGCTTTTTTTAAGAGAGTGAAATTCCTTTTCAAAGAAACATTTGTCTGTGTTGACAGTTTGAAAGAGTATGTAATTTTAAATTATGAAACTCAAATTTAGTTTTTAAGAGTAATTTCTGTGTTTATTCTTTCTATCTTTAAGAGCCAAGTTATAGAATGACATGTGACCTTGTACCCTTGACTTTATGTCTGGTTGTGGATTTGAAGTGTTACTTTTGTGCTTTCCTAAATGACTTAAACACTTATGACTATATATTTGGGTCAGAATAAATATGGTAGTTGGATATACTTTTGAAAAACCAACCAGATTTTTAACCTGGTAATAACGATAGTTCTGTTCATTCTTATAGTTGTCTAGACTCCCAGCTTTAGAAAACAGCATGAGCTTTTATTACTTCCAGACTTGCTGGATTAGTTGATGTTCCTTTTTCCTCTGTAAAGTGGATCAGCTGATGCCTTAGACACACTAATACTCTAAGCGAGAGGGCTACCCTGTAGTGTGCTCTTGAGTTTCATTTCCCACCGATTGAGACGTATGCTTCTTCAGACTTGACTGTGTTAATTTCCAGACCTGTGTGTGCCAGTTGTACTTATTATAGTTTAATATAATAACTTTAAACATGTACCAAAAGAATTGTTGTTTCTATGAAAATTCACCTGAATACTTTGGAAATCACCTGATGAGAATGAATTTCCATAAATGACTGTGGCCAATTTAGGAGTGGCTGAGATAAGTAAAAAATTTGGGGGATCATAAAATAAAAGTATTCTCACTGATATTATCAGTCATTCATGATTGGTGGGTTAAGTTGTGATTATGTAAAACATGATAGTCTTACTGACTCAAAGCAGTAATCCATGTTCACACTGTGTGTCCATTGTGGATCGGGGGGGACTCTCAGACTGATGGGGCAGTGACTTCTTGACCATTGCTGGTCCCTGTGGCAGAGGGGACACCTGCTTTGAAGCTCTCATTGGCTGTATGCCTAAATTCAGCAAGGCAGGATGTAAAGAAGGGGTATGGGGCATTTGTAAAGGGTAATGCAGCCTACCACACATCACTTTCCAGGGCTCTGTAGAGCTTCACCATTCTTTAAAGCAATTGGACTTAGAGGATGATGCCTTGAGGACGGTTTATTAAAAAAAGACAATCGAGTGCTACTACGGTGGACATATACTCAAACAAAAGGCTCCAGCACTATAACAAAAGATTAGCAAGAACTGTATATTTGTAGAGCTTAGTTTAAAATGACATGTTTAGGTATGTATCATTTTTTTATGACTTTCAAATTTAACTGACTTCAAAAAAATAAACCAAAATTTCAATCCTTATGCATTTGGATAAGAGAATCTCTACTTTAGTCTTAAACCCTCTTGTTTCTTATGCACCCTCTATCAAATTAGTTTCCCACCTTTTATGATAGACTCATCTGTGTTTTCTCTTGGCACATCTCTTGTTTCATTTCCATTAGCATTATCCTAATTCTTGCTCCTCTACTACTAGATTGGTGTCCCAAGTGAATTCCTTGGTATAATATCTTGTATAGGGCCTGTATGCAGTGAGAAAAAGGCACTCTTTGGGGTAGACATAATCCCACAGCAGCTCAACTTTATTTTAGTCACCATTTCCCCTCCTAGCTGGCCCACTTTTATGCAGTACACAAACTGAACAGCTGTACAGAGCAGTCCTTCTCCCTGCATTTAGTCACTTTCCCAACAAATTCAGACTGCCCATCCTCTGCTTAAGCCTCCTTTAAATTTGTTGTCTCTGTTGTGCTCCAAATCATTTTGGTGGCTCCCCGTCATCTGTATGCAGTGGCTGTCCTCACTTTTTTCTCCCATGGGACCATCACCAGTGACTCTCAGTCTCACTTGTTGCCATCCTGATGCATTGATGTAATTAACGACTGCAGCACACGTGCACTGGTTAGGCCGTGAAATGCTTCTCTCCCCACCCACCCATTCCCACCACTCTAACAACTGTGAGCTCTTGAGGTCTGAATCCCAGTCTAGCCTTGGATTACCTTTCATCGCAGCTTCATTGTTCACCAGGCCCCATACCAAACGTACTCAGCTACCATTCTGTGCAGTCACCATCTTCTGAATGTTTTTTTATTTCTTGCTTTACACTTCTTTTCTACTTAATCACATCCTATTATTTCATCTCTTCAGCTATCCTGTGATTCTCCTGCACCATGATCATAACTCCACCTCTAAACAGAAATGTTCATCCCTATAGTCCTCCTTTTGAGGTGAATCATGTGCCCTATGTGAGCATATTGTATTGGTTATCTTGCTCTTAAATATTCTTTCCTCAATTAGTTTGCACATGCATGAGAAGCAGTAGATATGTCTCTCATTTTTTCTTCTTTCAGTGCCTGCCCATTACTTTGTGTATACCGGGAGCATGGGTCAGAGTGGGAGTTTGTCAATAGAAGAGAGTCCAGCATGTAACCGTGATGGACTCTCGATCAGTTTTATATGATTAACTCATATAAAACAGCCCTGGATGGAAGTTGAGGCCGCCTCTTCCTAGCTACAGGATATTGACCTACTTTACCCTTCTTATCTGTTTGCAAAATATTTGTTGTACTTAGTGTGTTCTCCCTGTCACAACGAATGTTTGTCTCTCTCTTTCATATGAACTGAAGGCTAAAGTGCTAGTTAAATCAGTGGAAAAAACAATGGAGAAGAAAAGTTGGTAAGCAGTTTTAATTTCTAAACTAGAAGGGCCTTATGATTTTGTCATTTAAAAAGAACTCTAGTTTTTCTACCCACCTATTGAGAGACAAACTCAATAAGGGTAGAACTGTAAATTTTAAGTTTTAATGATTTATAATAATGTATTTTGAAAGCCCCTTTTTTGATAAACTACTAATAGAAGGAAGTTATCAGGTTTTTAAAAAGTAGTTCACTATTGCATATTTTATTTCTTACTAAAACTTTCTTTGGGAAAATTTGTTGTATTGCTCCATACATGGTCAAGGCAGTTAACTTTAAAAATTATTTTTTCTATAGCTTTATAGTTTAGTAACATGTGTGCTATATTCAAGGAGAAAAAACGGTGTGGGGGTGTTATTTGTAGGTATATCTCCTTATATGAATATATGAAATAATTGCTGTATCCTGTAGAGGATTTGGAAATTAGCAGAACTATTCAAATTTAGTTAACATTTATAAATGTGAATTTTATAAAGAAAAATTTCAGTAAACATTTTATTTGTGACTTAAAAATGATCAGTTATGGCATGCCTTATGCGTTGGTTTGTATTGTCTTGTTCTTCATAACTACTTCAGAATGTATTTAGGAATATATAAGAATTATGGTGCCTTTGATTTTAACTGTAATGCTTCCAACATTAGAAAAACTAGAAATTCACCTAGAAAATGTTTCCAAATTCTAATACGATTGTTGATTTTAATCAGTGTAGATGAAGTAACCTACTGCAGCACTGTAGCTATTTTCTTTAAAAATTCTTTTAAAATGACAAAGTAGTTTTGCCTTCTCAATTTACATTATCAGTGTCTTTTTTGGAACATCTTAGCTATTTTTATTTGATCAATTCTCAACTAATAAACATTCATGAAATCCCAATGTAAATGTATAAATCTCTGTTTACATAGTTTATTAGACTTTATTTTAGTGGATAACTGCTTGAGGAAGCTTCTGAATTTTTATTATTCTACAAAACTTTCTTAAACCTTTAGTATGAAGACACTCCCAAAGCTTCACTGTTAAGATTTTAAAATTTGTTTTACAAAATCTAAGAGACGTTGTAGATTTTAAAATTTGTCATCTTTAGACTTTTTTTGCTTTCCTAACTAGATGAGATTTTATAAGTAGCCAGTTCCATTTTGTAGCTAACCATGTATTGTAAACACATAGAAAGCGTGTTCAAATGTGCCTTGATGGCTTAACTTATCTGGTTATTCTATGGGTCTCTTTCTGTGCTGTGTATGGTTACACTCTTAATACATTTTATTTTGATTATGAGGTCAGAATAAAGAGAGCTGCTTTCCTTTGCCTCTAAGTAAATGTCATTGAGAAACATTCTTGTGGTCTGGCATTTGCTGGCTTTTTGGTTTTTAACATTCGCTATAACCAGATCCAGGATACATGCTTACCCGAAAATGAGCAAACTCAGTCTTTCCAGAGTTGAGCCTTTTTTTTGTTGAATCAACAGTGGTGGAAGCTGGGACAAGATCTTAGGGGATGATGTGTAACACACCTTTGTGAGGAAACCGAGGCTCGAAGGTGGCACTGTGCCCAGGGTCTCATTGTGAACTTGCTGCAGAGCTGGGTCTGCAACTTGGATCTTGTGGACGTTTTCTCCAGAACCACTGCAGTAGTCGTTGTAACCTACAGTCTGTCGCAAAATGCCAAAGCTGTTGTTTTCTGGAGAGATAGTTTGCTTCCTTAGCCCACAAACAAGAATAGTGCGCTAAGTTCAGTACATTTCTCTCCATTGTCACTGGAAAGAACCTGAACGATGGGAAGGCCCCTGTTTTTTTTTTAAAAAGAAGGTCGTTCTGCCTGCTGTACCCCAGGCTGTTTTATGTGAGTGTCTTTGTTCAGAACCAATCTGGAGTGGCCTCCAAAACACAGTAATAGTACAGGGAAACCTACGTGAGTGCCTACCAGGTGCAAGCCACTGTACTTTTACTTATAATGAAGGAGTCCCTTGAGTGATTGCATGATTTGATCAAGTATAGAGAGAACTGAGAAATGAATCTACAAGTGGTGTAAGACTTTGGTGAGTATCTTAGCACATGGAGCAAGATTGTGACCCTCTGATTAATAAGCTGATTCATTTGGAAGGGAAGTTGGTTTTCCCCTGGTGGCTGTATTCAATTCAATAATCACCCGTCGTTCTTGGCGTCTGTGCACCCACCAGGAACAAATCAGAGTTGGGCATGCCAGTTATATTAACAGTTTTACGTTCACCTAGGGGTTCCAGGGTTCTCAGGTTTGCCAATCTAAACACACTGACTTCTTGGAATTTTTAAAATCTGCCTCGAAGGAACACATTGAGAAGTCCGTGTGTTATAATTAGCACGTTCCTCTCTACAGCTGAGTTTGTGTTTCTGGATATAACAGCAGTTTATAGTTTGTGGCTACCTTGTCCCTTAGGAACTTGTAGCCCTTTTTCAGACGTTAGCTCATTAATTCTCCTACCAGTCATTATGAGCTGTATAGCATGATGACAGGTTCCTCTTACAGCTGGGGCTGCATGCTGCACATTCTGGACCTTCTAGGGTTGTGGCAGGTGAGGGCTCTATGTTGAGGGGGTGGAGAGGGAGGCAGGACATGACTTACAGACCCAGCCTTGGGGTGGGGGTTGCACTCTCTGAAGTTGTCCTGCCCTTTGGCAGCCATTCCTGCCATGACTCTGCAGAGCTTCCTCTGGGAAATGACTGTAGGGTCAGTGATGCTGGTGCATTTCCTCCTCGGGGTATTAAACCTCATGCAAGGTAAACTGCAAATGAGGCAACTCACTAGGTTAGTTACCTGGACACATCTCCCAGAAGACAGGACAGAGAGTAGGTGAGCTCTTCAGGGTCAGAAGAAGAAATGGACATTGGAGAGGGTGAAACTCAAATAAGTTAGCTCTCACAGTCAGGCTACGTAACAACCCTGTGGAATAGATATTGTCACTCCTGAGTTTTTAGACTAGAAATTTGAATTCCAGAGATGAATTCCTTTGGATTTGAGCCTGGGTCTGTGGTCCACAGCCTGTGCCGTACCACACTGGGGTGGATTGAAAGGATCCTTTGTAGTAAATTATTGCTGTAAGCCTTCTGTAATATAGAAGCAAAATCTCTCTTTGAAAAACGGTGCAGTGTTCTGAAGAGCTTGGTGATTTAGGAATTAGACTGAAGGGTATATGTAATAAAATAGGTGCGAAAGACCATTTTCAGACCCGTCAGAAAAGCTTCATCCTCACCCTGGATCTTCTAGAAACCAGCTGGGTCCACTGCTTTCTTGAAGGTTTTGCCTGGGATTCTAAGGTCTCACTCCTTGCTCTTTAATTATAAACAAAGGCACTTAGAAATTTTGCCTTTACGTCACAAGTGAAAGTTGGTCGCTGGTAATCCAAAACCTTCCATGTTGTTATAGCAGCCGCTGTTATTTTTGACTCAGAATTTCTACTAATTAGTCTAGGTGGGATACTTGTCATTCTCACTTTCCACAGTTGGGCAAAAAAATTTTTCCCCCCTCATCACTTTGCGAATTGTAAGGTTCTAAATGCTTTCAGTCCTTAATAACTGGTCTGTGCCTGGGGGATTGAGGGTGGTTTGTTGAGGGTATCTCCTTGTTGATGGCTTTTGTTGGTAAGGCCAGCTTTTCTATACTCAGAACAGACCTCCACCTTGGTGTTTCTGGCCCCTCTCTGCCTCTGCGGAGACACAACCTAGGGTGTTAACCCATGGATAACCAGAATGCCCCTCCTACTCACAGCTTCTTAAGGTTGGAGTCAGGTATGGCATGTGGGCTTCTGTTTGCTTATATCCACTTGTTTGTTTTTACTTCCTGTTTAAATCTGTTGTATTTCCTCATTGCCTATAATTTCATCTCCTTTGTATTAGCCAGAATTTGAACATAAGGCAACAACATCCTCTATGGAAATTGCCCAGTAGTTGTGCCTATTTCTTCCATAATCCAAGATTCTGACAAAAGCCGTCCTACTAGCATTCCATTAGACATTTCAGCAGGAAGCTTTAGCGAAAATGGGGTGGGGAGGTTCTCAATATATAGTTGGCTTTAATTAAGGATTGGAAAATGAGAGAACTATAGTTGGCGAGGCAAATGCTGTGAATAGACACACTTTATATAAATATCTCTAAGCAAGTGCGTAGGTGGGAATGAACATCAGCCATCACCTAAATCTTTTCACAAATGCATCTTGGGACACTCACTTTCTCCTATGCTTCAGGGAGCCCTGCAAGGCACCCCAGGTGATTCTGTGTGGCCTACCAGCCCTATAACCTTTGAGAATAATGCTGCTTGAGTAAATTGTCCTAAAGAATCCTATTTTCACCCAATTTGCCTTTTTGGTTGGTAAATACTAAGGAAGTGTCTTGTCCTTTGGTTTCTAACTTGAATCCTTTGTGAAGACATTCCTGGTGTGTCATCGAGGCTCTCTGATGGTCCTTTGCCAGTTATGACCTGGAGCGGAAGGGTAGTGATGATGGAAACTGTCCTGGACAGAAGAATGGGCTGTGCCTCTCTACTGTGCATTTATTTATTTATTTTCTCTACACATCAGAGCCCTGTGTGTCAGCCACACTGCCAGGCACAGGGCCTTTGTACATTGAGAACGTAAACGTCCTTTCTCCAGGGGAAGAGCAGACAAACAAACTCACAATTGTGAGTGAAGTATTTTGATGTATTAGTCTGATCAAGCTGCTGTAACGAGACATCATAGACTGGGTGGCTTGAAGAACAGACATTCATTTCTCACAGTTCTGGAGGCTGGGAAGTGGGAGATCAAGTTGCTGATAGATTCAGTTTCTGATGAGGGTCCTCTTCCTGGCTTGCAGATGGCTGCCTTTTTTATGTGTCTTCACGCTGCAGAGAAAGAGTGAGCTCTGGTTCCTTTTCTTTTTATAAGGACACTGATCTCTTCATGGGGGGGCCTCACCCTCCTGACTGCATCTAAACCAAATTAGTTTCCAGAGGACCCACCTCCAGATAGCATCATACTGGGAGCTAGGGCTTCAACATAATGGATTTTGGGAGGACGCAAGCATTCAGTCCGTAAGACTTGGCTTACTCAGAGCATGACTCCTATGAGGAATGGTTATTGACACTGGTTTAAGTTTGGGGGTATTTTTGTCTGATAAGAGGCTCAGCGGAATCTCTGGAGGACCTACAGCTAGAACCACTCTGGGCAACAAAGGCAGCTGTTCCGTCTGCCCCCCATGGTCTGTCACTGTGCTTCATTTTTCTCTTCAGACAGGCTTCCTCTGGGGGAGCCTGGGAAGGTTCCCCGCAAGATATCCTGTTCCCTGGATCTCTGTGCCCACAGAGATCCCTGTTCTGATGCCCACAGCCACCTGACTATGGTGTCTGTGTCCTGATGGCAGATCCTTGGAAGCTTTGTTTGGGCTGATGTATACCCACCACTCAGGGTGGTCCGGTTAAGGAGCCGTGGCAGGCCTTGGCTTCTTTGTATGTGTGTAAGGGGAGACTTTGCAGGGGAGAGATTGGACTAAGGAGGAAGGCAAGAGTCAGGCTGTGGAATCATGTGTTCTCTTCTAAGGAATTTTTTTTTTTAATTGGTAAAATATACATGACATAAAATTGACCATTTTAACCTGTTTTAAGTGTACAGTTCAGTCGCGTTAAGTACCTTCACACCATTGTGCCGCCATCACCACTATCTCTAGAGCTTTTTCATTACCCCAAACTAAAACTGTACCTGTTAAACAGCACTTCCTCATTACTCTCTCTTCCCAGCCCCTGGTAACCACCATTCTTCTTTCTGTCTCTATGAATTTGACTATTTTGGGTGCCTCATATAAGTGGGATCATATTTGTACTCTTGGGACTGGCTTATTTCACATAACATAGTGCTCCCAAGGTTCATTGATGTTGTAGCATGTATCAGGATTTCCTTCCTTTTTAAGGCTGAGTACTATTTTGTGATTGTACTGTACACTTTGTGTATGTACCATATTTTGTTTATCCATTCATCCATTGATGGACACTTGGGTTCTGTATACTCTTTGGCTTTTATGAATGATGCTGCTATGAACATGGGTGTACCAACATCTGTTTGAGTTTCTTCTTTCACTTCTTTTGGGTATATACCCAGAGGTGGAATTTCTCAGTCATGTAGGGACTCTATGTTTAATTTGTTGGAGGATCTGCTAAAGAATCATAAAGCTGGCTGAAAGGCACTAGAGAGTTATTGAAGGGTTTGAAGGAGGGTATGCCTAATCAGATTGTGGTTTGAAAAAGTAACTTGGGTAATGTGGGATGGGGGAAAGGAAAGGCAGGGCTGTTGTGGCCAGACAAGGCAGAGAGACCCCTTAGGAGGCTTTTGAGGGGAAGGTATAGAGATGAGAGTGATCAAGGTGACGCAATCAGTGAGAGAGCTTGGATATGGAGGAGGAAGTAAGAGACAGGGAGAAGCCAAGGATGAGAACTTGGATGGGTCAATTGTTATTTTGTGGAATTGAGAGGGAATAAGAGGTTTTTCTTGTTTGTTTTTTTGTATTTTGATGTGGGATGATTGATACAAATTTTGGACATGTGTTGAGATGTTTGACACAGCCAAGTGGTAGAGATGATTGGTAGGCAGGCTGTCGATAATATGGGTTGCTAATTTGGGGCAAAGGAGAAGGTAAGAATAAAGGAGCAGATGGCCATGCAATTTGGCTGAATTTAAAAGTGGTGGGGGCATTACTGAGGCAGCACCACAATTTCAGCTCCTATGGAATGATTTCACATTCCTACCTTGAAACAGCATATCAAAATTTACAAAACGAGAAAAGGTGGCCAATTCATTGGTTGCATGAAAATCAGTTTTAAAAAGGATTCTAATAAATTCAGAAGGATTTAGACCAAAACATAAGGATGTTGAATTTGGTTTATAGTCTTTTTGCTCATCTCCATTTTCTAGATTTTTTCCTATAGTGCACATGTGTTACTTTTAATTATTAAAAAGGTTACTGAAAATTTCAAAAGTGGCCTATTTCTCTGACTTTCCTATTGGACTGTGAGTTCCCAGAGGGTGATGCTGGGAGGGGGAGGTGCCACGATGTTCACTGTGTTCTTAGCACTTTACACCATGCCAGCAACACAACAGGATTCAATACTGTAAAAACTGGTTGAACTGAATTGAATGGAAATTTAATCTAACCTCTCTCAGAGACATGAGATTTGGTGCTATTTTAAAAGATCTAGGAAGGAAATTCCAGTTTTTCTCAGTCCCTTAGCTCACATTATGTTAGGTACTAAACCACATCCTACAGACTTGGTGCCTCTTTTGCCTTTGTTTTGCCATCAGGATTTGCTGAGAGTTACTGTGTTCATGAAATCTTGCCATACTGGCCCCATTTTCTTACCTAAATATGTTTCTTATGTTATTCTTAAAAGTGTTAGTGATCTTGTTGGAAGCCAACTGGCTCAATTCTGTTTCCTGCCCTTTGTCGATAATATGTTTTTGGAGGAATGGATCAAAGTGGCTTGAAGCCCCTGTCATTGTTTTGCCTTCTGGTCTGCTGTGACCAAACCAAAGGATGGCAGCTGTGAGGACCTGCATTGTTGTATGACTCAGTTTTCAATCGGAAATTTGCATACTTGTTTTCCCTTTGTATGTCATTGAA
Organism: Aotus nancymaae; assembly: GCF_030222135.1. NCBI lineage: Eukaryota > Metazoa > Chordata > Mammalia > Primates > Aotidae > Aotus > Aotus nancymaae. The sequence goes on along the minus strand of NW_026988419.1, from coordinate 41,847,858 downwards.
TGGCTACATGTGCAAGAGGCTGTGCACCATGCTTTCGGGAAATAAAGTTGAGTAAGACGTGATTCTTGACACCAAAGAGCTGATTTTCTAGAAAAGGTGCTGTCATGCATGCATGACCACTATACAGGGAGGTTAATGAGTGGAACTGGAGTCAGATAAAACACACTTGTTACTGTGTTAAGAAGAGTCCCTGTAGGTGTTGCCTCGGGTATATATTGCTAATGATGTTATACTGCTAATGGTGTTGTACTGCTAATGATGTTATAATACATGTGTTTTAAATGTCCTCAATTACAATTACCAAAGCAATAGATAACTGCTTTCACTAAGGTTTCCTGGAAATGACTCTTTTGGCTTTGTTTTAAAAGTTCCTTCAAACTAAGTATAGTGGCTCATGCCTGCAATCCCAGCACTTGGGGAGGTCAAGGCAGAAGGATCATTTGAAACCTGGAGTTTGAGACCAGCCTGAGCAACATAGCAAGATCCTATTTCATTTAAAAAAAAAAAAAGTTCCTTCCAATTTAAAACTACTTTAGTGATTTAATATTCTTATTAATCATTGCAACCTCAGCTCTGATTTGTGAATATTCTTTCAAATTCTACAATAAAAGTGCTTCAGTGTATACATTGTTCTTATTTGTGGTACTCTGAGAGCTTCAAATTCAATGGAGGACAGATAAGATGAATTTCATTTTAGCTTATCCTCCATCTCTCTTAGTTATTATTTAATTAATTATTAATTTGGAATAACTTCTCTGTATTATCATTTTGATATTGAATAGTGGAATGACCATGCACTTCACATGGATGTGCTGTTTTGTGTAGTCATCTCTGTGTGTTAGGGGGCTGTGTTGGTCTTGACATTCCCAAGCGCAGATGATGTTGACATATGGTAGGTGGCTTGCGATTGAAGGTTAATGACTAGATAGAATCATTAAGTTTACATGTAGGCCACAGATGGCTATTTTAAGATGCTATAGGATGTTTATGCTGCATTCTCTTGGATTTTGAGTAACCTCTGAAATGCTGCTGACAGTATTTTAAATGGTATTTTAACTTTGCAAAAGATACCAGTAAATGAATTAGTGTGTGTTGAAATATAGGTAGTAGTTACTTTAGAAGTTCTTGAGATGAGAGTAGATAGGGGAAGGAACCATTGTAATAATATATTTTGTTTTTCTTGGATGGACAATCAGCTGGAAAGAGCTGGCACAGCCTGTGGAGTTGCCTGGCACCAGTTAGTGGGCTGGTGGCTGGCCTAAATCGGCACCCTTAAAAAGACCGCTTTTCTGGACTAGTAACCCAAACTGAATATACTGCTAAGTCTCAAAATTCTGAAACTAGAACATGGTCTGAGAATTGTTTCCTGGCCTTGGTACTTTGCAGCTTGCCATAGTTCTTGGTAGTAGAATTCACCTGGGACTAGTAAGAAGCATAAGAAGCAGTAGAGTGGGGTGGCACCTCTCCTGGGCTACATCTGCATGGCAGGAGGGCTTATTTCTTTCTCAGGCCACAGAGGCAGAGGTGGTGCTTGGGATAGGATACGCCTCTCTGTCTTCCACCTCCAGGCGGGGTGAGTCTCTGAGCAGAGCCATATGTTTTCGTCTCTGGCCTTTCAGACAGTCCAGTTTCACAGCAAGCTTGTCTTTTTCTTGTAAATCCTTAAGAAATAGCCAACCCATATACTGGCATCTTGAATTTTTCTCATATTCTCTAATGTCGCAGGGACAAAGGTCCAAGTCTTTAGATACAATGGGCCATGGTTTAGTCCACTGTTTCACTATTAAATAGCAAAGATGATCATCATGTCAGTCCAAGACAGTAGGTCCTCATGTCCTCTAGCCTGTGCCTTAGATCAGCCAGTGTTTGCTTTTTGGTGTGTTATTTAGAACACTTCACTTCCTGGTACCAGTCTCTTATTAGGTAAGATGCTTTCTGTTGCAAATAGAAAATCCAACTCAAACAGCTTAGACAATAAAGATAATTAGCTTACATCACTGAAAACTTGAGAGATAGGACAAGCTTCAAGTGCAATTTGATCTAGAGGTTTGGGATGTCATCAAGGCTCCAGTACTAATAATTCTAGGTAATTTTCTTTTCCTTTTTTTTTTTTTCTTTTGAGACAGGGTCTCACTCTTTTGCCCAGCCTGGAGTGCAGTGGTGCAATCTCAGCTCACTGCAGCCTCTACCTCCCGGGTTCAAGCAGTTCTCCTGCCTCAGCCTCCTGAGTAGCTGGGATTACAAGGGCGTGCCACTACTACCCGACTAATTTTTGTATTTTTAGTAGAGGTGGGATTTCACCATGTTGGCCAGGCTGATCTCAAACTCCTGACCTCAAACTCCTGACCTCAAATGATCCACCCTCCTCAGCCTCCCAAAGTGCTGGGATTACAGGCACGAACCACTGCGCCTGACCAATTCTAGGTAATTTTCTTGCCCTGTCCTCTTCCATGTGTCATCTTCCTCTTCCTACCAACCCTCCCTGTGAAAGTAGAGATGGCTGCAGTAGTTCCAAGTGTCACGTCTGCAAGTGATGCCATCCAGAGACAGACAGCCTTAGTATTCCAAGCCACAGTCTCAAGCTCAGTTGCATGTCCAGCCTTGAATCAGTTACAGTGGCTAGACGATGAGAATATGTTGATTGACTTAGCCTAGATCACATGCTCATTCCTGGTACCTGAGTAAAATTGGTTTCCCCAGAACAGCATGGATTACTGTGGGGGCTCTTGGAAGGGAGGAGGTAGATATATAACAGTATGTGTCAAACAAAAAGTGTCCCCAGTGCTCTACATACATTCCATTTTACTCTCCTTATAGCCCCATGTGAATTCTTCAAATGGTTTATGGAAATGTGGCGTTAGCAAGTGATTCTGAATCGTGTGCTAAGCACATAACTCCTTCAGAGAAGAAAAACAAATGGATTCTTTTGGTGGAGCCAATATGCCAAGTAATTTCATTGAGATGTCGAAGTGAACCAAACCAAGGCTGGAGATGGTGGTCACAATCCCAGAAACTACTGTAGGAAGATACGGAAGTACCCCCACACCTTTTCCTTTGTGTCCTGTTTTTACATCGTTAGTGAGGTAGGCTGTTACTGGATCTTCTCCCGAAGTCCCTAAGTGCTAAATAGATAAACAAAACAAAGCAAAACTGTTTGCATGACTCAGTGAATCTTGGTGTCACCTTTTCAGTGTGGCTTGCCTTATTGTATTTTGGTTTGCAAAAGTTGTATTTTCAGAGGGCTTCCCTTTTTACCAGTTGCCTATAACTCAGCATTTGTTTTGCTCTCTATTCCTCTTTGGATTAGAAAGTTGAGATGAGGTGTAAAAATTAGATACAAATCTGTAATTGCCTCCTTCACCATCTTTTCCAATATGGTGAAGCAGGTAATTATAGAGAAAGGTTGGCTGCTTAATTATTGTTACCTGCAGGGAAGCTGTGTTGCCTTTCTGCAGCTGTTCCTATAAATAGACTATATACAGGAATCTACCCTGGGGCAGAGTTCCTATTCAACCGCTTTGCTGAATTTAAATTGCTGGTTTGAGGTAGTTATTTTTGAAACCCTTCTCAGGTTGACTTCCTTAATCCCTAAGCCACCTTCCCTCATCTGCCAAATTACATGTAATGCATGGCAGCTAGAGTGCTTTTGGCATTACACGAGCCTGAGAACTTGAACTTTGATTCAGATGTTAATTTATTGTGGACAAATTTATTGTGACAAATAGTCCTGTTCCTGTGCAAGTCCTTCTGTGGATTCTGGCCCCACTGTCTCCATGGCTCCTGCTGCATTTCCATAGCATGGCACGTGCCTCCTGCTCCTACCAGTTTTGTTCTAAAACAGAGCCCCACCAACTTCAAAATATACAGAGCAATTCTTTGGGCCATCATTGTTGGGTTTTCATGATAATCTGGGACTCTTCTTTTCAGGTAGAGTTGGCATAAAGTTATTAAAAACATACAATAACAAAAAAGTTACTCTATTGTTTTTCTTTTTAGTGTTAAATGCTTCCTTATTTTGTTGTTTCTGGGAGAACCTCTCAGTTTCATCTTAGTCTTTCTTTTTTGGCTTTTTATAGCCAAAAACTTGTTTTAATAGGATCAGTAAAAAAAGGATGTGTTTCCTCTGAAATCTAGGTGGAAAAAAGAAAAAAACAATGTAAAAAAAAAAAGGATATGTTTGTGGGTCCATATAAATTGCTAGTAATTAATAATAATGAATTTCTTCATTACTAGCCCTTCCCAGTTCTCTTTAAACCAGATCAACTAAATGTAGTTTCTGTTGCTTCTACAAGACCTACAGGATGTTCTAAAGTAGCATTGGAAGACATTGGTTTAAGTTGCTGAGACTTCAGTAAGGAGACCAACCTTTATAAGACATAGTGTGCCTGAGTGACTCCTTAACAGAAAGAATCAAATGTCCTTTCCACTCATTATCAGGGACAGGTATATATGTAAGTATTTATTAGTATTCGGAAGTATTGAGTATCAGCACACTGAAGTTATATAAAACTGACTTCTACATTGGAAACATTTAGAGAGAATGGCCCAGATGAATTTAGTTCTGCCATTTTACCATTTAGTTCTGGTGATATTAGAAAAAGTAATACAGACGTGTGCGCACACACAGACATCCCACCCACTCCTATGCTCAGAAATTTGAAAGATTTTTAGTTCTCTTGACAGTGATCAGATTGGAAGCCTTGGGGCTTAGCATTCTGCTCTTGGGTGGCACCAGGCATGTTAGTAGCCGGGTAGAATGCTGCCTTTGTAGTGTGCCTCTGTTTCCACTCGGTAGATTTCCAGATTGAGCCAAAGGGAAACTGTAGTATTTCTGGTCTGTTTACTGCATGTTAATTTGATTCTGCTGCTAACAGTGGCATGTCTGTTGGAACGAGAATTAAGAACATGGAGGCCGGGCGCGGTGGCTCACGCCTGTAATCCCAGCACTTTGGGAGGGTGGGCACTATCCACGCCGAGGCGGGTGGATCACGAGGTCAAGAGATCGAGCCCATCCTGGTCAACATGGTGAAACCCCATCTCTACTAAAAATACAAAAAAAATTAGCTGGGCACGGTGGCTCGTGCCTGTAATCCCAGCTACTCAGGAGGCTGAGGCAGGAGAATTGCCTGAACCCAGGAGGCAGAGGTTGCGGTGAGCCGAGATCGCGCCATTGCACTCCAGCCTGGGTAACAAGAGCGAAACTCCGTCTCAAAAAAAAAAAAAAAAAAGAACATGGAGGCCACTTTTAGCAGGTTATGTTATATTGGCAGCCTGTGATTTATAAGTGGGTTATATGTCAGCATTGAATGTCTGGAATGAAATTTCTTCCCATAGATGCCATGTTAAACATGGTGATTGAGTTCTTTCACATCAAATGCAAAACATTTTTAAGTAACCCATAGCAAGTTTCATAATCTCTGAGCTTCAATTTTCTTAAATTAGAAATAATAATAACTACCTCGTAGAGTTATTGTGAGGGTTAAATTAATTTAAAGTTCTTGGCATAATGTCTGATATGTGGCAAGTAAACAAATGTAAAGTTATTAGTATCGTATCTGATATATGGCAAGTAAACAACAAATGTTAGCAGCATCATTTCTTATCATCTTGGAGGAATAGGGTTCATATAGGTTCAAGTCTGACATTGGTACCTAAGGGCTTAGGGAAAGTGGGGGTGGGTTTGTTTTTGTTTTGTTTTGTTTTGTTTTCCCCTGGAGTTTTGCAACTCTGCTGAGGAGAAGACCATGGCTTTCTAGTGGCTCTTTCTGTAGGTGGACTTTACCGGGGGGATGGACTGGGAAGGAGGTTCATTTGTGGCAGCAGGTTGGAAATGGGCAGCTGCAGCCAAGTCAGAGGCTCCTGCTGTAGTTCATAGGCAGGAGAGGTTATAACACTTTTTAAGGCTGGTGAGGGTCTTTGGAGCTACTAGTGTTGGATCTCTGCAGTAGTGCCAAGAACCTACTTGAAATTATTTTGCTCATTTAAATTGACCCTTTTTCCTCTCTCCTGCAGCTGGAGATCATGGCCAAAATGGAGGTGAAAACGTCACTTCTGGACAATATGATTGGAGTTGGGGATATGGTTCTTTTAGAACCTCTCAATGAGGAGACCTTCATCAACAACCTCAAAAAGCGTTTTGACCACAGTGAAATATATGTAAGTACACACGAAGGTCATCTGTGGTGTTTAGACTTTGTATTTTGTGACAGAGAGCTGTCTTTTCTTCTTCAAGACTCTTTCTTTATTCTCTCTGTTTGAGTCCGGCGGTATTTGCTTAAACCCTCAGAGTTGAGGTTTTACTGATTTGGCACATGAATAATATGGATTAGGCACGTCAGTCTGCTTTCTATGATCAACTGTGTGCAAGTATTGTAGTGGCTGTTGGGGGCATTCTAAAGCAAGTAGAATACTGTCCTCTGAGGAATTCAGAAGAATTTTGAAACCCATAGGCATCTTATCTTCTTGGATATCTTTGTAAGATTAACAAAGTCTAATCAGGGAGAAGCTACTCATTGAAATGCAAGGCAGTAAACTGTCAAAAAAGACATGGACCTTCTTAACACTTGTAGTTAGGAGGGACAGGAGCAGATTATCAAATAAGAATATGTACTTGGTTTCTGGAGATTTGGGGATAGTCATGTCCTGCTATGTGAGAGTCTAATGCCATATACAAAAACAAAAGCATAAATATGTATATGCAATAGTAGGAGAAAATTTCCTGTTGTAAAACATCTTCATAAAGGATTTCACAGCGTCAGGTTCTCTAGATATATTTAGAACATGAATAAAAATACATTTATGTGCAGCTTTTGTAGAGTTTGCATAAAGCATCTTTAGAAGTAAAGGTGTATTGTTAACTAAACCAAAGAAGTGAGGCATCGATTCCCTGTACCTGCAGCTGAGAAGGAAACAGAATGTATTAGATGGGAGTAGTGTTAGTGGACTCTGCCTCACTTCCTGAGTTCCCTTTCCTCCTTTTTAAAATATGCATCTGTGCATGGAGAAGAACTAGATTATTGGGCATGCTTAATATTTTTGTGTCTGTCAACCTAGGGAGGAAGTATAAATAAAGAGATAATACAGTGATACAAGTAGGATTGGTTATAACTTTTGTGGAAGTAATGTATTTTATAAAATTATATGCAAATTATCAGCTATATTATTTTATGTTACATATAGCTCTCTTTTCTAGATAGCCAACTCTCTTCCAACTGTTGGAGCTGCTCTACCAAAGTACCATAAACTGAGTGGCTTATAAACAACAGAAATTTGTTTCTCAGGAGTTCTAGGATCTAGGAAGTCCACGTTGAGGCCATATTCAGTGTCTAGTGAGGGCCTGTTTTCTGGTTCATAGATGGTGCCTTCTCCCTGTGTCCTCACGTGGTGGAGGAAGAATACTCCTTCATGAGGCACTAATCCCATTCATGAGAGCTGTGTCCTCATGACCTAGTCACCTCTCAAAGCCCAACCTCCTAGAACCATCACATTGGTGACTATCTTTCAATATATAAACTTTAGGGGGATACAAACATTGAGGCCATAGCACCAACCATGTTTCAAGGATGATTTTGAGTAAGTTGTTTATGGGATTGTAGTCATCATCTAGGGATTGACCTTTTCATTCTTCTCAATTTGTATTGATGGAAGTGGGGAAAGGTTGATGGTAACATGAGGCATGTGAATACTGCTTTTGCAGTCTTAATTTGATAACTGGATACTAAACTGAAGTGTGTTTACAGTTCAGAGATGCGATTAAAGTGCTGATCCAAATGGAAAAGGTATAAAGCGCTGCTGCAGAGCAGGGGTGGCATTGTTTGGCTTGGCAGTGCTGCCTGGTGTCACCTTCCCTCCAAGTGGAGCAGTTCTGCTCTCAGGTGGGAAAGCTGAGGGTTCTGAAGCTTTAATTGAAAGTCTGATATCAAATAAAAGACAGACTTTAAATATTGGTCTTTCAGATGGAGATAGGCGGAATCAATTATATTGTAACGAACGTTACCGATCATTTTTCTTTTTGGCTTTGAGAAGCACAATTCACTTTTAAATGAATTGAAAATAGGATGGAGAGTAGCACATTATGTGCATTCAAATACCTGATTTGTTGTGGCCACTAAAAATAAAACAATCACCTTTTTAACAGAATGCCAAGTGTTAACATTCACGAGTCTTTAGCAGACAAAATGTCTGCATTTCAGCTCTATGTAATTTTATTTTCTAAACTATTTTTGGAATACCCTTTCTGGTTATAGAACAAAAGCAGAAAATTGATTTCAGCTTCCAGATATTCATATCAATTAATGTTTTCCATGATAATTCAGGACTACTGTTTCTGTGAGATGTATGCCTTTGTTTTGTGACTTTAAACACCTCATGTTGGAGGGCTGGGTGTTCTCTATTTTAAGTGAAAAAAGAGATTGTAAAGTAATGTGTATAGTATGATCCTTTCATAAAAGATGCGTGTGTGGGTTTATGAATATGTACGTATGTTTGTGTGTATCTGTAGGTACAGAGAGACAGGCACGATACCTTTGGGTACCATAGTGGGGTAGGTTGGGATCGGGCATGGGGACAGGGAAGGTTACTCTTTTAGACCTCTGTATTGTAGGACTTAAGTCAAGCATATATAGCTTTTGTAATTTAAAAAAAAAAAAAGCTGCATGATAAATTTAATTACCACACTCTCCAGCCCCACATGCCATGTATCCTTCCCTGGGGAAATCTATTTCTGGCTCTTATTCTGATAATACTCCTGCTTTGCTTTTGTTCATGGGTTGCTGTAAAATTGCTAGCTTGATGCCCAAGGCTAAGTGAATATGACATGCAACATTTTACTGTCTTGTGCTTCACTCTGTTTTTTAATTCTTTCCAAGAAAATGAAGATGTAGTTTCAAAAAAATCTCTTTTAAGGTCATGTAGCTTCAATTTATATTATAAAAGTGGGTGAGTGTCTAGGGATGATTCATCATGTGAGTATATTGAACAGTAATTTGTATGTTCAGAGCTATGTTTGATAAGGGGGCCAGTGAACAGAAAGACCCTTGGCCCAGACTTTTGAAGTCTGGGTATACGCATAGCCTCAGCAACCTCCTATGTGAACCAGCTGTAAATAGGGAAGTTTAGTTCTAACATCCTACCATCCATCTCCTCTAGCTTTCCCTCTCCCAACATATCTAGAAATGAAAAATAGTCTGAACCTTCCCAGAGCTCTCATGAGGATTGCTTTGCCCCTGGGTATGAGTTATCAACTCTCTAGCACATTCACAATCCCTTGTGATCCTCTGGATCTGTGGCAGCCAGCAGCTGACCCTGGAAGCAGACTCCCTTATCCTGTCGTACTAAACCTGAAACTCTGGGCAGGACGAAATGTCAGGTTGTGTTAGGATATGCTTTTTGTAAGTAGCCATCACACAATCCACATTTATTCACCTGAAAGTCCAGAAAGTCATTCTGCTTTCAGAATTGGTTGGATTTAGTGACTCTCTGGTATCACTAAGGACTTTGTGTTTTTCTCTCTGCTTTACCTTTCTTGGCTGTTTCTTTGTTCTGAGGCTTCATGGTAGCAAATCAGCTGCAGCATTCCTGGCTTTGCGTTCATGCATCGGGCTGGCTAGAAAGAGAGGCAGTGCTTCTCTTCTGGCATTCCAAGTCTGAGTCTGAGATTTACCCTGGTTAGGCTGCTGGAGTCATACACCCTCCTTAGACCATTGACTGTGACCTGGTGATGGGATGACCTGAGCGGTTTAAGAAAATGTTGTCTAAGATTGGAGTTGAGCTAGGGTTTTCCAAGGCAGGTAGGCTATATGTGAGGGGGTGGGTTCCCAACCAAATGTATCTGTTCACACAGTAGGATGAGAAAAGGGGCAGTGGATGCCGAAGAGCCCACCCACTGTGAACTCCTCACCGGTTTGGTAGGGAATTCTGTAATGAAGTGGCTTTTTTTTGATGTTGATGCCACGTTAAAGTATGTGTCCATAGGAAGCATTGGTCACTTGACTTCTAGGCTTCAAGTGCGCCCAATGGCTAACTTCTCAGACTTTTCTACTGGTGAACTTCTAATGGCAGAGAAGAGTAAACAGCTTTCCCCAGGGACTCTGGAGCATAGCTGAAGTTGATCTCCTTTTGGAAATTTTGCCGAAGTCTTTACTTTCAAATGTAATTCAGAGCTTTATTCTGTTCTCTAATGCATATTGTTTTGAACTGATATACCCCTTGTAACCCTTCTAAGCTGCATGCTCCAGAAATATCTGTTCTTCACTTTGAGGTGGGTTGACACACTTGTTTTAATAGCACTGGATTGGTTTGTAGCCATTTGTGGCCTGGTTGAGTCTAAATCTGGGACAGTTGCAGATATTGACATGGTCTTCGCAGTTAGGGCTTTGGACCATTCGTTTGGAGATGGAGGAGGATCAGGTGAGATGAGATGGGGGAAATGCTGAAGCGATGGTGCAACACACAGGGTCAGAGACTCTGTTTGCTTTTTATTCCTCCATCTTGGCAGAGTGTGGTTCAAGCTGGGCCTCGCTGCAGGACACGCCGTTTGGTCTGGCAGGCTCCGTGGGGTCAACGGCTGGGAAATGCTGGCAGTGACATTCCCGAGCACTGCTTTTCTGTTTGCTTTCTGTCCTTCGTCAGACATTCCGCCCTCCCCTCCCCCGCCCCCAGGCCAGTTGGTTGGTAGCAGGACTTTTATTGTGATACAGGAGATGGCAGAGCTGAGTGAGATCCAGCCAGACATGTTCTGTTTTTAGGGTGACCAGTCAGGACTGTGGTTCTATTCAGGAACAGGAAAGCTACAATTTAGGAAAGAACAAGGCCCAGTACAAATTTGGAAACCAGAGAACCAAGGTGTCTGTTCTCTGACAAGAAGTATATTTGGTGCTGACCAATAAATTTAGTTTGTTTTCTATCTGAATTGTAAGGTTGGGGATCATCTAGATATAGGGGCCTGAGTTAGTCTAATTTTAGGATCTTATGTTAAACTCATTGTAGTTGTAAGAGTGACTACTTTAAAAGTCTAGGGAAAGCTGTCTTAAGTTTTAGAAGTTAGTGCTAGAATTAGGATTCCCAGAAGGACGAGATTAGGTACTTTTATGAAAGATACTCAAGATATAAGTAATGTATATTTGGTTTAAAATATTGTCAAGTTAATGAACACAATACTGGTCGATTAACACATTTATTTGCAGTTTCAAGACCGCTTTTCATTTATGCACATGAAAATCCCACCTCATGGGTATAATCTCTATTCTTGGGAATTTGGCATAGATGGAGTAGTAGTTCTGTCTTGCCACAAAACAAAGTGTACAGACTTAGCAATTTAGAATAACATACATTTATTACCTCGCTATTCCTGGGGTCAGGAGTTGGGGCCTGGCTTAGCTGAGTCCTCTGTTCAGGGTTTTCCCAGCTGTAGTCAAGGTTTCGGCAGGGCTGCAATCTCATCTGAGGCTTGAACCTTTTGCAGGCTCATGATGAGGTTGGCAGAGAGCAGAGCTGGAGTTCAGACATCCACCTGAGTGTAATTCATGCTACTCAACTGTTCTCCAAGTTTTATTCTTTTTTTTTTTTTTTTGAGATGGAGTTTCACTCTGTCTCCCAGGCTGGAGTGCAGTGGCATGATCTCAGTTCACTGCAACCTCTGCCTCCTGGGTCCAAGCAATTCTCCTGCCTCAGCCTCCCAAGTAGCTGGGATTACAGGTGCCCGCCACTACACCCAGATAATTTTTTGTATTTTTAGTAGAGACAAGGTTTCACCATATTGGCCAGGCTGGTCTCGACCTCCCAACCTTGTGATTCGCCCATCTTGCCCTCCCAAAGTGCTAGGATTATAGGCGTGAACCACCGTGCCCAGCCAAGTTTTAGTCTTTATAAAATTTGCTTTTAAATGTTTTTTTTTTAATTGCAAAATAACAAATGCTTTTGAGAAAAAAAAAATTCAAATAGTATAGCCAGACATATCATAAAAAATGTAGTTTTCTTCCTTCAGTATCATAGGCCCACTCCCAGCATGAACAGTAATTGAGTGGTGTGTAATCTTCAAGATTATTTTGGTTGATTAAAAACTAATTTTTTTGTTCTGGAGTTGCAAGTAGGAGGAGGTTCTCTTTTATCTAGATGGGCAGACCTTTACCCAGGTAACCCAGACCCAACAGAGTTTGCGTGGAACAAGAGCATCATCTTTAATGCCACCTCCAATCCCACCTAGACCAGGCAGGGAAGGAAGGAGGGGATCCAGCCTTGTTAACATGAAATGCCTAGACTTGGTTGTATGTGAGTGGTTTACCATCAGCAGTTCTCAGCTTACTCTGATCGCTGCAAAGGTAGACCAATAAGATAAACATGGAGAAGAAATTGTGTGTCCTTTCCAGAGTGTGGCTTTGGTGTTTGAAATGCAGACACAGCTTTAGAAGGCTAGATAAAGCTGGTGAAAAACAGCAGATCATGAGGGTGAAGGCAAATGTTGTGTCTAATTGCTGAGCACAGTTCTATCTCTTAGACAGTTTTATAATAACAGTTATTTTTGGTAATAACTTGCCAGCTTCAACCCGTGCAAACTTTCTTACAACCTCAGGTGATCGGAAAATTTCTTCCTCCTAGAATTTTCAAAGTCGACACACATTTGTTGTTTAACAAACTTAAAGAGCTTTTTCATCATGGAGGCACTGTATGTAGGACTTGAAATATTTGTATAATACTTACAATGTATTAACTTAAATATTCTGGCTGAAGCTAAACCTAAAGTTTGATTTGGAAGAAATTAAGGCCTGACATCAGACCTGCATCTTTTGGAAGCACTGCGGTGGCACTAAGAAGCAAAAACTTGACATCTATTCCTGGCTCTGCCTCTTACTGTCTGTGAGACCTGGGATAAGTTAACTCCTTGGAGACTGGTTTCTTATTGGTTGGTAAAATGATAAATGAAAGCAAAGGACATTTTGTATTTCCTTATCAGTATCAGCTGCTGTTCTAAGCACTTTACATGTAGTATTCAAATATTTCTTACTGGAGTCCTATGCACTATAGGTTTTTAAATTATCTTCATTTTACATATGAGGAAACTGAGGCTCATAAAGGCTAAGTAACTGTCCAAGGTCACACAGCGAGTAGGTGATGGAGCTGGGATTCATACCCAGGAAGTCTAGCTGCAGAGTCCATGCTCTTAATGATAGTCCTGCTGACTTTCCATGGTTGCCCTTTCAGTTTTCAAAATAATTGTGTATGATATTGAAGAATGTGTAGGTTTGGAATGAGGCAATCTGAAAATGACCTGGACAAATAATTGAAATGACAATCAGTATTCCTGCCATGTGTTGAGTTAGTGCTAACAGTGCAGTGACATGAACCAATGTGACCTGGAGCAAGCACATTCATTTCTAAAGTCATAGGTTATCATTACATGGTGCTCTCAAGTCAAAGGAAAAGTGATAGCAGCTATGACAATGATTTTTCCCCACTGTGGGAGGTGGGAGAAGATACGGGGAGGAGAGTGTATTCCATCATGTTCACAGGATGGCAAGTAACTGACAGCTGCACAGGGTCCTTCACCTTTATGAGCACAAGAGAGAGGAGGAAGAGGAAGCAATTCAGCACAAGGGGCACGTGGCCAATTCATTCTGTGGCCAGTTTAGCCATCCCCTCTACACCTGTATCTGTGTCTGTTGTATATCCATAGTGCAGAAAATTTTTAATGATAATCCTAATTTCTAAAGAGAGGCAGTTTTGTTCACATTCTGCTTTGGAAAGGAGTGGAGGGTGAAATGACATGACATACTAAGGAAAAGGTGTGAGCTTTTGGCAGACAGACCTGTTTGAACCTTGGTGACGTGATTTACAGTCCCTGTGACCACTGTGAGTAATAGAGATTCTTTCACCCATAAAGTGGTCATCATGGTACTTACCTTGTTGAGTTGTGGTGTAGATTAAGGGACATCTGAGTCCAGTGGCTGGCACATGGTAGAAGTGGAGTGCATGGTAAGTGCCCTGTCTGAAAAACTTTGAAATACAGAATCACTTTTTTTTTTTTTTTTTTTTTTTTGAGACGGAGTTTCGCTCGTTACCCAGGCTGGAGTGCAATGGCGCGATCTCGGCTCACCGCAACCTCCGCCTCCTGGGTTCAGGCAATTCTCCTGCCTCAGCCTCCTGAGTAGCTGGGATTACAGGCACGCGCCACCATGCCCAGCTAATTTTTTGTATTAGTAGAGACGGGGTTTCACCATGTTGACCAGGATGGTCTTGATCTCTTGACCTCGTGATCCACCCGCCTCGGCCTCCCAAAGTGCTGGGATTACAGGCTTGAGCCACTGCAGAATCACTTTTTTTTAGGGTTTCAGTCAGGCATTGATATTTTCTTCTCCTTTCTTTTTTTTTTTTTTTGGAGACAGAGTCTTGCTCTGTCCCCCAGGCTGGAGTACAGTGGCACCATCTTGGTTCACTACAACCTCCATCTCCTGGGTTCAAACGATTCTCCTGCCTCGCCTCCCAAGTAGCTGGGATCACAGGGACGTGCCATCATGCCTGGCTAATTTTTTGCATTTTTAGTAGAGGTGGGGTTTCACCATTTTGGCCAGGCTGGTCTCGAACTCCTGGTCTCAAGTGATCCACCAGCCTCAGCCTCGCAAAGAGCTGGGATTATAGGCGTGAGCCACAAAGCCTGGCCAAGACACTGATATTTTCATTAATTAGGGTCTTTCTCATCTCCCCTTCCCTGCCTACCTCTTTCCCTCTTTCTGTGTTCCTTTCTCCTTCTTTGGTATTCATAGCAGATTTCATTTTTGTTATTTGCATCTTTCAATTAACCATATAAACATTATATCAAAGACATATTGCAAATATTATCCCTTTAAAAGAGGACCATGCTGTATCTTAGTTAAGAGAGTTTTATTAAGTCTGGAGAATGGAATATATTTGGAAAATACTTGTCTCATGACACAGTTTGTCTCAACAATGATATGGCAGTATTGTATTATCCTGCTCTAAAATAAAGACTGTCTGAGGTGATATTTTTAGCCAGTATTTCAGCGTGGCATTGAACTCATATATAGTTCTTTAATTCATAGTCTGAAATGACTGGCTGCAGCCCAGTAACAAGAGTATAATATGATGGTAGTGTAGGCATGTCTTGGACTAGGCAGTCGGGACCGTGCCTGACAAGCTTGCAGCCGCCGTTGGCAGCCACGGTTTGTGGGATGTCCTGGCCTATGAATGGGTTCCTGACCTAAGGCCAGGAACCCATTTAAGGCTCAACTTAGATAAAAAGATGAACAAGATTAGATTCTTTCCTCGAACTTTGAATTGAGAAATACTGAAAAAATAAAATATCACTGGGATCAAGATGCTGGCAGTGATGAAGTTGAGAGGAGGATATGGTAGGCCAAGGGCAAACAGAACCTATGAATAAGAGGCTTTGAAGCGGACTGCTGATGGAGTAGAAACTGAGGGAACCAGCTTGCAGCAGGCATGAAAGATAGGATGGGGGAAGCAGAGACCTGGGCAGGGGCGAGGCTCATTGACACAGAACTGGAAAGGAAATCTTCATAAACTTGGGTTGCTTTGGTTCATAGAGCCATCCTGGACCCATAATCACCCTCAGGTCCCAGATTTGTTATAGCTTGGGATAGTTGTCGAGGGTTCCTGGGTGAGTTCATTAATATAGTTAATGTACCTGTGTGCCAAGCAGCTGAAAGAATCTGACCAAGTCACTATTCTCTGTCTTATTGTCATAATCTTGGATGCAGAGCTTTGGGATGAAACTCTGCTTCTGCCACTAACTAATTTTGAAACCTTGGGCAAGTTATTTGAAACATTCTAATATTTCTCTCTTCCCCTGTAACGTTAGACTATTAGCATCAATTTTATATATCTATTGCATATGCATCACAAATATGTTTCTGAGACTGGAGACATGAGATACATATACTAAATTACGTTTTTTAAAACTATAAGGCCCAGTCTGTTTTTGACCTATACTTGTAACTTTTACTTAGGCCATTTTGCACATTTTTGATCTATCTCTAAAAAACAGCCAAAGTGTTTGGTAGACCATACTGTGTCTTTAAAAAAAAAAAAAGACTGAGGCCTTCTGCCAGGAAATTTGCGAAGTCTTATAGTTATCTAATTAAAACCACCATGGCACATGACATCTTAATGTCTTGTGATCAAATTCTCAGGGTCTGAGACCCAAGAAGAGAGTAGATTCCTCATATTGGAGTGAATAGCATGTTGTCATTTTTGAAACTTCCCACTGCTTTGTCTTGTATAGTCATTTTCTTAGTATCCTAGACTTTTAATATTAGTTTTATTAAGACACACCTTATGTGCTTATCTGAAAATAATCAATTTTCTGTATACAGAGACCATTTTGTGTTGAGTGCCATGGCTCATGCCTATAATCCCAACACTTTGGGAGTCTGAGGTGGGCAGATTGCTTTAGTCCAGGAGTTTGAGGCCAGCCTGGGCAACATGATGAAATGCCGTCTCTACCAAAAATACAAAAATTAGCCAGGCATGGTGGCGTGTACCTGTGGTCACAGGTACTCAGGAGGCTGAGGTGGGAGGATGGCTTGAGCCTGGGAGTTGGGGCTGTAGTGAGCCAGGATTGTACCCTGCACTCCAACCTGGGTGACAGAGCTAGACCCTGTCTCAAAACACAAAACAAAACAGATCATTTGTGAAAGTTTTCAAGATGCTGGTATGGTAGGACTCATTAATGATTTAGCCATGGTATTAACATATTTTATATAGGCTTTCAAGTCTTGACTTGGCTCTTTACAGTGGCCAGTAGATTCCAGTAGAGCCCAATGAATTTATGTAATTGTAGATAATGTTTATGGAATACTTGCTGTGTGTCAGATGCTGTGTTTGGTGTTTTGACACACAACCTCATTTAATCCTCAGAATTAGATGAGGGAGGGTGCTCATATGCTTCTTCTTGTAAAGATGAGGAAACTTGGGCCAGGCATGGTGTCTCATGCCTGTAATCCCGGAACTTTGGGAGGCTGAGGCGAGCGGATCACCTGAGGTCAGGAGTTCAAGGCCAACCTGCCCAACATGGCGAAACCTTGTCTTTACTAAAAATACAAAAACTTAGCTGGGCGTGGTAGCAGGCGCCTGTAATCCCAGCTACTTGGGAGGCTGAGGCAGGAGAATCGCTTGAACCAGGGAGGCGGAGGTTGCAGTGAGCCAAGATCATGCTACTGCACTCCAGCCTGGGCAACAGCAAAACTCCATCTCAAAAAAAAAGAAAAAAAGATGAGGAAACTGGGACGTGAAAAAGTTAAATAATGTGCCCATGTTCACACAAAACTGAAGAATTTTACCAGCTAATTTGGAGCCAAGGCTTACACAATATTTCAAATACATTGAAGATTGATTATTATGATATGAGATAAGTAGAATCTGAGTAAAGAGCTTAAATACTGCACTTAGGTCAGAATGACCTGGGTTCAAATCCTGTCAGTTTCATCATCTAAGCCCCTCGCCTCCCCACTGACTTTTCACTTCAAAACTGCTTTTGGACTCAAGCTCAGACTCCTTATGTAAAGTTCAAAGGCTCACTACAGTTTGATCTCAGTCTTTTTTTTTTTTCTCCTGGCTTGTCTGTAGCAGGGATTTTTTATTTCAGTCGTAGTTACTCAGGGGATGTCTTTGTTTTAGGGAAGCTGTTCCATTCTATCTTTGGTATGAGCTTGAGTAGGCCTTTGTGCCTCTGCCCGTATTTTAATCTGTATTGTCTCGTGTCAGAATTCCCTTCCTTTTTAAGGCTGAATAATGTTCCATTCTGTGTATCTACCACATTTTATTTATCCATTCATCTGTTGCTGGACACTTGGGCTATCTCCTCCTCTTGGGTATGGTGAATAATGCTGCCACAAACATGGGTGTGCAGATACCTGTTTGAGTCCCTGGCAAATTGTACTTTAAAAAAATATTTTAAAGAAGGTATTTTAGCTTAAAAAAAAAAGAAGAAGAAGAAAGAAGAAAGGTGGTAGCTGGGGGGGCATTCAGCTATCACCTGAAACCTGAAATCTTATGTCACTCTTTGGGGGAACTTCGCTTTGCCCAAATCATGCCCATCTTTTTGACCGCTCAAGCTCTCTGTCTTCTCTGGAGCTTTCTTGGACCTCTGCAGTTCATAGTGACTTTTATCTAAACCTGGAGCACTCATTAGACAGTAAGATAATCAGACTAATGGCTCATTTAGCCAGGAATCACACCCTGTTTCATCTGTTTTAGCGTCTAGAGTAGTTAACTCTTAAATTTTATGGTTTTCTATCTAAAAGACTCACTTCCTAAGCTATATTATAAACTCTCCAGGCACACAGACAATGGGAGCTTCTTTTCTTTCCTACTATGCCTAATATGATGTTTTGCATAAAGTTAGCCCTTAATAAATTTGTTGCTTGATTTTAAGTGGTTTGTAGCCTAAACTCAGTCTGTCCATCAGTGTGTGATTGTGCAGCCTTGTGATGGGTTATTCTTACCTGAATCCTGGCCCATCCTGGATTTAAACTATAGGTTGGTGAAAAGCAATTGCGATTTTTGCCATTGGAAGTAATGGCAAAAAGTGCAATTGCTTTTGCACTAGCCTGATGCTTTAGAGGCAAAAGTGACATAACTTGGAGACTCCTGGAGATTCAGACCTAGAGGACTCTTATACCTTCTTTAATATTTCTTTGATGTTATTTTAGACTAATTCATATTAAGATATTTAAATAAATAAATATTGCCTTTTACATTGCCACGGTCCTGATTTATTTCTCTGAAGCTAAAGAATGATTATGATTAGATCTTTTCCTTTCCTGTTTTGTTTATTCCTGGTGGTAGAAGGATTTCTCAGGTGGTAAAATGGGAGGCTTTTGCCTAACAGAGGAGCGCTTGATTACACAGTAGTTGAAGATGCTTTGTATGGCCTTGTGCAACGCAAGTTTCCTCCATTCTTCTTGTATGCTTCTTACCAAAGCTTCCCAGGCCCTATAGACAGCATGGATTTGTATGCTCTGATGAAAAGAGAATAGATTCTTGTCTCCTTGTCTTGATTTCACTTCTGCTAGCTAATGTGGTCATATCACTTAACTTCTTTTTGCTCCTTTGTTATGGACATTGAAATAGAGAATTTGTATCTATCTCTTCGGGATTTGGGAGTAGTTTAGTAGAAAGGTGCTTAAGTGTGTATTCTATGCCAGCTGTTCAATAGATTGAGGATGAGTTTTTAAGGAATTCCAGAGACATGTAAACAAATAAGTGAAATTCATCCTGAAGAAAATAAGGAAGCAGGTAAGTAGATAGATTGGATGGCTAGTTAGAGCCCTAGCAAGCAGAGGCTTTAAAAATAGGTTTTGGGAGAATTTGATATTTTAAAAAAAGCATCAAAGTACATGATGGCAAAAATAGGTCATTATGGGATTTTCTTACATGTGTTTTATGGTTTAGTTATAAATTTTAATGTCGTATGGGAAATTGAAATGAAAACTTTCCGGGTTTAGGGCTTCTGAAGATCTCTATCTTACCCAGTGAAGAATTATAATAAAAAAGATACGAAAACTATTCTGACTTATTTTTTTAAGTTTTACAGACCTGGAAACATTCTGACTTTTCTGTGCATGTATGCTAATATTTCATTTATCTGGCTTTGCAAAGTAGTGTTTCACATTATTGAAACTCTCAACATATTAAAGCTGTGCTAAAATATTTAACTTTTTGGTTAGATAGCATTCTAAAATGTATTGCATATATCCTTGTCATCAAAAACAGAATACACTCATTTTGGCCATTGATTGTTACCCTGTGTTCCCAATTAATGCCATAATAAAGCAGTCAGGGCCAGCTAAGCCATGGGGTATTGGGTCTTACTGTAAACATTTTTATACTTTTACAATTATCTTCATTACTTCTTACTTATTTTCTTTCTTTCTTTGTCCCTCCCTATTCTTCATTTTCTATTAGTGGCCATTGTTTCTCTGCTTACAGAGGGAGTCTTAATCTGGTATATCACATGTATGCAGACTGTGTGTGTGTTTTTCCAAAGAGAAGAGTCATCACTTCTGTTGGTGTCTCAAAGGGATCAACAGTTAAAGAAAGGTTAAGGAGTGCTGTGTAGCACAGTTTTTTAAACTGCAAGTTTCATATCATTAATTGCTCATGGAAATCATTTAGTGAGTTAGGGCCAACAGCTTTTTAAAATTTTTTAAGAAATATTAGAATTGAACAAAAAATATCGATGTATCACATATAGTAAAGGGTACTTTTGATTTTGTGAAGTTTTCTCTCTTGTGTATGTGTATGCACGTAAATAGACATACACACACATACTTGGTTGCAATGAAAATTTTCTTTCTTACAATGAGTTGTAATCAAACATTTGAAATACACAGCTGTAGTATGGCCCTTTTTGGCTCTTCCAGTTTACAGATGTTGCTGCAGTTTTTCTGTAGTCTATTGAGACTATGCCAAGAAATGTGGCTAGAAATGTGGCTAAAATGAGAGCAAGGCTAGAAGGAATTTTCTTTTGTTTCAGAATTAATTCCATAGGAAGGAATATTTAAAGGGGAAGGTGAGGTAGACGATAGGCCAACAGCAGCACTAGCAGGTTATTGCAATTGAGAGTAAAACCTGGTGCTGTGAGTCTGGAAGGTAAGGGCCACAGACATTGGTTTTCAACCCTGGGTCCACATTAGTTTATGTTGGTTCTCTTTAAAAAAAAAAAAAAGTACTGAGCCCTGGCCCTTCCCTATACCATTGAAGTAGAATCTCTGAGGATTGAGTTCTGAAAGAACTTTCTTGTAGAATAAAACACATGACTTTCAGTTTATATTTTGACTACTCAAAGGCTTTTGAGTGGTTTGGAGAGTGGAGGTGGCTAGATTGAATGTCCTCCAGAAAAGACTTCTGTTTTCATGGTAATTATGCTAGGAACACTCAAGAATTAACTGTTTTGGAATGCTAGAGATAGTTGAAATAGGAAGGTCGGGATGGTTTTGACTTAAGAATGTTTGTACATTCTTGATTCGATGTCTGCCCTTGAGAAATGAAATACAACCTTGCTATCTCAATGTGCTACTTATAGAAAGGTAGAGCTTTTTCTTCTCCTCCTTCTCTTTTTCTTCTCTTTATTGTTTGCTTTCCTTCCCTCCCACTTCTCTTTCCTTTGTTTTCCCTTCCTGGGTGTCAGAAGCTGTCCTGCTGAGCAGTGGAAGGGAAAGAGCTTTTCATTGTCATGTTAGTGGTGGTGTGGACCGGAGAGCTGAGGTTCAGAAATGTGGAGCCAGTGAGCCCAGAAATGGCTGGGGTGGTTATAATGAGTTGGTTTACTATCCTTCTTAGAGCATGATGCAACAAGAAAATTCCAACTGTAAATACTATGCAGTTGTTTGTTAAAAAAATGACCTCTCCAGGGTGCAGGAAAACAAGGTACCAGTTAAGCGGACTATGTACCAGGGATATAGACCATGATTCCACAGGGGCTCTCCTCCTTGCCAGAGACAGCCTAGAGAGGACAGCAATGAAGAGGATAAAGAAAATCAAGGAGATGGGTGGGCAGCCACCTCAACTTTGGAACCGCTGCAACTTCAGTTAGCAATGCAGACACCCAGAAAACCCTAAACCACAAGATGGCAAAGAGACAAAAGCAGTCGATCCACCAGCTGAGAATTTGTCCACTCCCGAGGCTGAGCAGGGCAGGGCTGAGAAAATGCTGGCTTACCATCTCTACCATTATCTGATTTAGTCATCCAACAAGAAGAAATATGAAATTCCAGCTGTAAGAAATGAACCAAAGATTGGAGCTGAAGACCTTAAGTGTTTGCTTTTTGCCTGTTGACCAGATAAATAGAACTATCTGCATTATCTATGCAGCACGGGTTTTTATTACTTTTACCTATAGACATCTCTTTTTGGTAATAACCAACATGTTTTTTTTTAAAAGCCTAGTTTTTCTCAATACGCCTTTAAAGGTTTTTAAATTGTTTCATATCTGGTCAAGTTAATATTTTTTAAGAACTTCATTTTTAATTTGTAACAAAAGTTTACAACTTGATTTTTTCAAAAAAGTCAACAAACTGCAAGCACCTGTTAAGGTCTTAAATAATAATAAAAAAATGACATCTCATTCACAAGTTCAAATGTTAGTTGATGTAAAAATAAACTGTCTGGTCACTATCGTTCTGATCCTTGAAAAGGAGATTTAATCTAGTGCTGTAGTTAACCTGAATGTAGAATTGGTACAACTAGAATAGAATTTTAAGCTCCACCCAGTTATCAGCTGCTATCGGGAATGTCTTTCTGTGTCTCAGAGAAAGGAGAGATGTGACTTTGAACATTTGAGTTATTCTACTGGCGCATGTAGTAATATTTAAACCTTTTGCTAATGCACATAGAACTTCAAGGAAGAAATCCATGAACAGGGCAGGTATAGGACGAACCTGTTAGGAGTTCAAAGTTAGAGGATAAAGAGGATATCTGAGCTGTGTAAAGTGGAATGGAGAGAGAGCATAGTTTCTTTTAATGTTTGCTTATTTAGGTGGATAAAACTTGTCCTGCTTGGCACCATTTTTAGTTGGTTGAGTCATGTAGGTATTGATGAAAAGAGTCAAACTCCAAAATATTTAAAGAGATTTATTCTGTGCCAAATATGAGTGAGCATGGCCCATAACACAACCCTCTCAGATCCTGAGAACATGTGCCCAAGGTGATAGGGACATTTTAGGCAGAAGTGAGACTTCAGTCAAATATATTTAAGAAATACATTGGTTCAGTCTAGAAGGGTGGAACAACCAGTGAGGCTTCCAGGTTATAAGTAGATTTAAAATTTATCTAATTGGCAATTGGTCAAAAGAGTTATCAATAGAAAGGATCAATAGAAAGGAATTATAAGAGGTTGTGGAGACCAAAGTTTTATGATGCAGATGAAACCTCTAGGTAGCTGGCTTCAGAGACAATAGGTTGTAAATGTTTCTTATCAGACTTAAGGTCTGTGTTGATATTTAATGCTGGAGAGGTGTAATGAGGCATATTCCACCCCCACTTCCCATCATGGCTGGAATCAATCTTTCAGGTTAAATTTTAGAGTACTCTGGCCTAGGAGGAAGTCTATTCTGATGGTTGGGGGGCCTTAGAATTTTATTTTTGGTTTACATAGGTGTATCAGTTACTATTGCCATGTAGCAAACTACCTCTCAGAAATTAAAGGCTTACAACAGCCATTTATTTGCTTGTGATTCTCTGGGATACCAAGTTAGCCTGAATTTAAGCTTTATATATTTTCCATTAGTCTCACCTGGAATCACTCATGTGGCTTTAGGCATCTGATGTCCTTACTGGGGCTGGATGGTTTAAGATGTAAGACACATGCACATGTATTTGTATTGCGGCACTAACCACAATAGCAAAGACTTGGAATCAACCCAAATGCCCATCAATGATAGATTGGTTAAAGAAAATGTGGCACATATACACCATGGGATACTATGCAGCAGTAAAAAAAGGCTGAATTCATGCCCTTTGCAGGGATATGGATGAAGCTGGAAACAATCATTCTCAGCAAACTAACACAAGAGCAGAAAACTAAACACTGTATGTTCTCACTCATACGTAGAAGTTGAACAGTGAGAACACATGGACACAGGGAGGGGAACATCATACACTTGGGCCTGTTCTGGGGTGGGGAGCTGGGAGAAGGACAACATTAGGAGAAATACTGAATGTAAATGGCAAGTTGATGGGTGCAGCAAACCACCATGGTATGTGTATACCTATGTAACAAACCTGCACGTTCTGCATATGCACCTCAGAACTTAAAAGTATGATTTAAAAAAAGAAAAAAAAAAAGATGACCTCACTCATGTCTAATAGCAGGCTATAGGTCGGGACACCTTAGCTCTCCACAGGACCTCTCTGACAGGCTAGCTCAAGCTCATTCACATCGCAAAAGGAACTAAACCACAGTCATAAAAAAGGAGAAACATCCTAATCCACAGATGCTTATCCGGCCTCTACTTGTGTCTCATTTGCTAATGTCCCTTTGATTAAATCAAGTCACATAGACAAATTCAAATTCAAGGAGTGGAGAAACTGTGTTTAAAGTAAAAAAGTCATATTTCAAATGGGAAGTGCATGCAGGGATGGAAAGAGTAGTTCTGGCTGGTTTTACAGTCTACCAGAGTCAAATGACATTTAGGGATTTGTTCAATGGTAATGTTATTGGAAAGGGATCCCAATCCAGACCGCAAGAGAGGGTTCTTGGATCTCACACAAGAAAGAATTTGGGGTGAGTTCATACAGTAAAGTGAAAGCAAGTTTATTAAAAAAGTAAAGGAATAAAGAATGACTATTCCATATGCAGACCCATTTTTATGGTTATTTTTGGAGTATATGCTAAACAAGGGGTGGATTATTTATGGCCTCGCCTTTTCAGACCATATAGGGTAACTTCCTGACGTTGCCATGGCATTCGTAAACTGTCATGGCACTGGTGGGAATGTGGCACTGAGGATGACCAGAGGTCGCTCTCATCACCATCTTGGTTTTGGTGGGTTTCAGCCGGTTTCTTTACTGCAGCCTGTTTTATCAGCAACATCTTTATGACCTGTATCTCATGCTGACCTCCTACCTCATCCTGTAACTCAGAATACATCATCTTCTGGGAATGTAGCCCAGTAGGTGTCAGCCTTATTTTATCTAGCCCCTGGGTAAAATGGGTTGCTTTGGTTCAAGATGGGGTCGCTCTGGTTCAAACACCTCTGACAGTAGCACGTGGCATACAGGCTGATTCAAATGCTAGGCACTGAGTATGGTATATTTGGTGTTACATTTCAACGCAAGAATAATTATATGTGTTTCAGTGGTTCGTCCCCTCCAATTAGTGATGAATGTACCCTGTGTGATTCGGTTGCTTAGTTAACAAATATTTATTGTACATCATCATGGGCCAGACACTGTTCTAGATGATGGAGATGCAGCTGGGGGAAAACACACACACGGAACTCGGTATGTGTAGCAGTCACAAGGAACAAAAAGAAACACAGCTTATTAGTATGGCTTTTGATTTTGAATTGGAGCCAACAGAGTTTGTTTCTATGCAAGAATGCCACAAAGGCAGATTTTTATCAAGAACTTAACCACTATGAAGTTTGGTTTTAAAGAGCAACCCAGTAACCAGTTTCTCTGCAAACAGCAAATCCATATATTTTAGAAACTATTGTATTCAAGAAATTACCTGAAAAGGAAGAAGGATTCAAATAGTACTTTTCTACTTCAAGAAGGCTGATTTTTTAACCAACAGATGTTAAAGAAATAACCAATGGCTATATTTTCAGATTTACCAAGGCTACTAATCCTAATGTATTATTAGCTAGAAGCTATTCAGACAAGTATTCAGTGTCAGTAATCTCCCATCTGATGTTTGCTGTGACAGTGTCATTGGGAGACATCTCCCATCTCCCAGGTGGGTTGCAGTGTGAGGACAACCAGGAAACCTTGAGAAAGTCTTGCTGTCGTTTATCAGGCCAGATTAATTGGGTGCTAGTGATAGAATGTTAGAAGTAAATGTGAAAAATTACATGGGAACTGAGAATTTTCTTTTACAGCAGCAATCTTGTCTTCCCTTGACAAGATTATATTCTTATAGGATGAAAGTAAGTGAGTGTGTGGGGGGGGGGGGAGGGGAGGGTGTGTGTGTGTGTGTGTGTGTGTGTGTGTGTGTGTGTGTGTGTATCCTGTTCAGTTTTCCAATTTGGGGGAAAATCCTTCATAATTTATATTGTGACCCCTGTAAAAAAAAAAAAGTCAGCAGAACATTTCTGCGTTCCTTCATGTTCTGTTCTGTTTAATTTTCTAGAAAGATCGGACAATCTTTCTGAATCCCAGTGGTGGTAATACTGGAAAAACTTGTTGCTCTAAAAATGCTAACTTTTGTGGGATGGCATTGGAAAGGTGGGAAGTTGAAGGTCTTTTGTCCTTTTGTTTGTTTCTTTCCTTTATGAACCTTTTTCTTTTTAAAAGTTTTATTGCTCATCACTTTATCACCTCATTTATCACTTTACCACTTTTGTTGGCATCTTTTTCTCCCTTTTCTGTCTTTATGATGTTGAAACTGAAGGGGAAAATGGAACTGCCAAGATAAGTTACAGTTAAGTGACATTTGCTTGTGTCATTGTCCTTGGCGTTGCACAAAAGGAACTAAACCAGCATCACTGGTGCTGCCAGGAATTTAGGGTCGAAGTAGAAAGGTAGAGAAATTGTGTTCTGGTTTAAAGTTCAGTGAGAGGTTAGTGCGTGCTAAAATATGGCATTGATCCCTCAGAAAGTACATTTAAATTTTACATTAAATGTAAATTTGACATTAAATTTAAATGTCGACATTAAATGTACTTTCTGGAAAGTACATTTAAATTTGACACTAAAATTCTGATATTGTAATATATTAGATATAATGAGATTATGTTGTTTGAATGTCCAGGAGATAACTGCAGCTGTGGTTCTGAATTTAACGTGATCTGAGCCCATTGTAGAAAGATTGACAGACTTCCAGAGGGCCAGTTCCAGAGGGAAGGCCCTATGAGGTGTGGATAGAGAGGAGGGGAACCCTGGGTTACTGTTGACTGAAAAGGTGGATAAAAATGAGGGAAGAAGGGAACTACAGCTCTGTCCAGAATCAGGGAGAGCATGGCTCTTGCTTACAGTTAGCTTGGTGACAAAATTTTTGGAAAGTATAACAGAGCTTTGGAGAACTCTTACCCATAATCATAAATTAGTTCAGAGTTTTATTTTTGAAAGGATTTAAAATATATAAATGTATGGTTTCCATTTATCAGCAAAATGAATAAACATTGTTCACCATCTGTCTTCAGAGATGTAAAGCATTCTTAAAAAGTATACAGTGAATGGTGAAGCAGAACTAGTGTTGATTTTAAAAGGTCAAAACCAAACGACACTAAAGCTTAAGACGTTAGAATACATCTTGTGTATTATAATGGGCGTGTTCTGTTCTTTCTTTTGCAGACATACATTGGAAGTGTGGTTATATCTGTTAACCCATACCGATCTTTGCCCATTTATTCACCAGAGAAAGTGGAAGAATACAGGAACAGAAATTTTTATGAACTGAGCCCTCACATGTAAGTACTGTACTAAAGCATTAAGTTTCTCTTCTACTCCAGAGATGTGTAGCTGACAGATGTGTGCAGCTGTCTCTTTTGAGTTTCAGGAAAATGTTTTTGTCAGTTTCTTTTTCAAAGTTTGATAAAAGTATGAAGATGTTAATTGTTATTTATTTTAAATTAAAAAAAGGCAGAATACTTCATTTGACGTCAGACACTTCTGAAATATTTGGATTCAGGATGTAAAATATTTTCTGTTCAAACTTCTGTGCAAGTAGCAGCTGCTACTAATTATTTTTGCAAATAAAACAGGAATGTGCGTTGTTTATTATCATAAAGAGCCTAAGCAGCGTTTTCATAGTCTTGTTGGGCCAAGAAAAATCCCAAGTGTTGGGTTGTATGATGGTGTTTGGGTAAAAGGACCAAAGAATACCTTCCGTTTATAATTTTTGCAGACATCATTCCCAGATACGTGGGATAGGCCAGTGATTTCACTTTACCTGGAAAGTCGCTTGTTTCATTTTTCTGAAGAAGGCCACTTGTCAGTGGAAATGATTCCTTCACAGTAGCTGTAGATTCTGTTTGTCTGCTCCTTCATAGTTCTTTGTTGACGTGCTTATTAAGAGATACCAAAATGATTCGGCCACTTTATGCTACTAGAATTTTGTTGTCTAGTCTTTTTTTTTTTTTTTTTTTGAGACGGAGTTTCACTCTTGTTACCCAGGCTGGAGTGCAATGGCGCGATCTCGGCTCACTGCAACCTCCGCCTCCTGAGTAGCTGGGATTACAGGCACGCGCCACCATGCCCAGCTAATTTTTTGTATTTTTAGTAGAGACGGGGTTTCACCATGTTGACCAGGATGGTCTCGATCTCTTGACCTCGTGATCCACCCTCCTCGGCCTCCCAAAGTGCTGGGATTACAGGCGTGAGCCACCGCGCCCGGCCGTCTAGTCTTAATGACTGAAACACAACACTGGAAAAGTTTTTTTAGATTTGGTAGATCAGTGGTAGAACCAGGTTATTCGACCCTAGAACTTTCAATTCCCCTCCAATAAAAATATCTGAAAAAGAAAGTTAGAGGGAGAATACCCGGAAAGTATCACAAACAATACCTTGAACTTTTTCTTTCTCAGGTTTTGTTACATTTTAGTGTTTCAAGATGAATTTGTTCACTACATTCTCATGTCCACTACTGGACATTTACTTTTCCTTTTCTTTAAAGAAAAGGAAAGAGAAATATGCTGAGTTGGGCCAAGTTGTGTAATGAGTTGAGACCCTCAGACTTCTCCACTTGTTGGTTAGGCAGAAACATTTCCTGCCTTCTCTCCTATGGGCATGCATGCATTTTACCAGAATCCATGCAGTTACGATTGTCAGTTGCTGCAAGTGGTGCATGGTGTCTTTTGGAGTGGAGTTGGTTGATGCAGCACAGTACCTGACATGCAATAAACTGTTGAATGCAGATTTAGAATATTTGTGAACTGCTGGTGAATGTGGGCTGGGACTAATGTATACAGAAGTGCCTGGGAAGGTGCCAGTCATTTTACAAAGCTATTTTGTTCATTGTTACCACCGTTGCTATTACTTTTTTGCAGTACTTTTTCTCTCAAAACAGATGATATGCTGCAAATAACCCCAAATCATCTCGAAATGCATGTAAACATATGCGCATGTAGATATTGATGAGGACATGTTCAGAAAATGTCTTAACTGTGGAAAAGATTAATTGGTCATTGGCATATTGGTAGCGGGGCATTTGAAAATGGTTAAGCTGCCAGCTTGGGTCACTTCTAGAGTTGAGACATTTTCAGTCTCTTGAGTGCAAGCAGTAGTTCTCAAAATAAGACCGTTTTATCTCCCAGGGGACAGTTGACAATGTCTGGAGACATTTTTGGTTGTGAAACTGGGTTGGAGGGTGCTTGCTGCCAGTGGGTCAGGGGTGCTGCTAAGCATCCTTCAGTGCACATGCAGCCCACACTAAGGCATTACCTGTTAACCATGTCCATAGTGCCAAGGCTGAGAAACCCTGAGCCGAAGTGAAAGAACCTGCAGAAGGTCTTCATTATGTCCTAGCAGAAAGGATTTTCTCTGTATGATTAAAGATTGGCTTTATTAATTTTGTTAGAACATAAAATCTAATAACTAAGGAACATATATATACCACTGTCCAGATGCTTATTTTAGTTTCTCTTGATAAACAGCATGCAGTGATGTATTTGGGCTGTTTGAAACTAAAGATTATTATTTAAATGTAGGCAAATGGTTATTAAAAACTAAACACTATATATTTAACCAGTCAAGCAGTTTCTGATTATTCAGTTTTCTTCTAGAAGTAGATAGTACAAGTGATCCTGTTTCATTCTGCCTTAAGACAAAGAAAATCTGAAATTTGTTTTATAAAGTTAACCTGGTAGTTAAGCCCTGTGATGACATACTTTATTCGATACCTGAATATTTTAAATTCTAGACCTCGAAGCCCCACTTCTCAAAATATGTTGCTTGGACCAATTGTATCAGAATCTCCTCCAGTGGCTTATGAAAAAATCTGGTTTCCTAGATCTTAACTTCTGATAAGCCAGGAATCTACATTTTTCACAAGGTTTCTGGGTAATTTTTATGCACATATATGTCTGAGAATGTGTTGCTTTAGATCTATATTTAAAATGTTTTTCTTTCTTAGCTACTTACTGTAATTTGTGATCTTTAACAATAGTAGTAGTAATAACAAAAATATTTATGGCTAAGATTTATTAAGTACTTACTATATGTGGGTACTGCTCTAAATATTTTCTATGTTTTTTTTTCTCCTTTTATTCACTATCCACCTGGAGATAATATTTTATATGTTTTATAACTCATTTCATTCTCAAAATAATCTTGTGAGGTAGGCACTATTACAAATGGGGAAATTGTCACAGAAAGATCAAGAAACTTATCCAAAGCCACACAGCTGGTGGGAGTGGAGCCGGGTATTGACATCAGTTGCCCCTCTTGGTTGGAAATGGGCTTGCCATTTTCATGACAGGCCTCTTCCTGTGTACTTCCACCCCACTACCCTTGGTGTGCCTGTGTTTCTGTACCACAAACCCTCCAGGATAATCTTGACTATGCCTCAGTTTACCTCCAGCAGTTGTCCACATACTCTTTTTGCATTTTCAGCTTAAATCTGCCCTCTGGGAATGTTTAGATATATAATATTTGAGTAGATAGAGAATGTTTAGAAGTCTATTCTAGATCATAGAAGTTCATGCTCCAGAATATACATTTTTATCCTGGCACCTAGAAGATTCCTGTAGGAGGCGGCATGGCGCAGCTACTCTAGTTCACACCCCTCACCCCCAGGGAAAAGAACCATCACCAGCACTAAAATAAAATACATTCATAGTGTGCTTATGATAAGAAAAAGACTTTTTACCATGGCTTACAAAGCACTTACATGATGGGCAAGGTACAGCTTTACTAATGCATCCGAGGTTGCCAGATCCCTCTCATTCCCCCTCATCTTGCTTTGTTCTCTCAGTTCCCACCCACCCTCACCTCATTCCCTCCCATGAGCGCATCCTTGCACATGATTCTGTGCCTTCTGCCTGGAATGCTTTTCCCTCCTTCACCAAAGCAACTTGTGTTCTCCCTTCAGACCTCAAATTGCGGAAGAACTCTTTAGGGAGGAACTTTCCTCACTTGCTCCTCGCTGAGGCTAGATTTATTGCTTTTGCCACATTTACAATTTAATGTTTTTTTTAAGGGATGAGTTGTCTAAGAATTTAATAAGGGTTCATTTAAAAACATGTCAAACAGGACTCGAGTTCAAGTCCCAGTTCTTCCATTTACAAGCTGTATAATCTTGAGAAAATTACTTGAAGAAACTTCAGCTCAGAGAAATTAAATAATTTGCTTATTCAGTGGGAAAATAATTATTAATTAAGAGCTGGGATTTTTGTAAGGGCCAAATATGTAGTTGATATTTAGATAATATAATGATCTAATATATAATAAGTGCTTAGCATGGAATCTGCCGTAACTTTGTGGGAAAGGAGAGCCGCTTCTACTAACAATGAGAATTATAGCAATTGCTGTAATAATAAGGTGTGTGGGACACACTTCCTGCATCTCCCATGCTCTGTCTCACTACTTTCTGCATGGTGGGACATTTGCCATTTCCTTTAATGTATTTTCCTGCATTATTCTTTGTGAATGTTCATCTTTGACAGTATTTTGAAACAGGGTCAATGCTAACGTGGTTCCCTACTAAAACAACCTGGCATTCTCAAACAGGATGTTTGTGATGTTAGAGGGTAGGTAAGATGACCTTGGCTTTTGATGCATTCTAACTATAAACATTTCATGAATTTAGTTTCCCGTTTGAATAGAGAACAACTTAAGCAGCTGCTCAGACTACATACTTTGAAACTTTGCCAATTAACTTACACAATATTACATTTGAAATTTACTTGTTAAAATTTTTTTTTTTTTGAGTTGGGGTCTTGTTCTGTCCCCCAGGCTGGAGTGCAATGGAGTGATCTTGGCTCACTGCAACCTCTGCCTCTGGGCTCAAACAATTCTCCTGCCTCAGCCTCCTGAGTAGCTGGGAGTACAGGTGCCCACCATCATGCCCGGCTAATTTTTGTATTTTTAGTAGAGATGCAGTTTCACCATATTGGCCAGTCTGGTTTCTTGGCCAGGCTGGCGAACTTCTGACATTGTGATCCACCTACCTCAGCCTCTCAAAGTGCTGAGATTACACATGTGAGCCACTGCGCCTGGTCAGGTCTTTTCTTTTCTTCCTTTTCTTTTTTTTTGTTTTTTAATAAAGAGATAAAGTCTTGCTATGTCGTCCAGGCTGGTTTCAATTTCTGGGCTAAAGAGATCCTCCTGCCTCCTGAGTAGGTGGGACTATAGGCACATGCCACTGTGTCTGGCTTACATTTGTAATTTAATTTGAGCTGTATCCACTGTTAGTCTGCAAAAGCACCCAGATACTTTTGTAATTCACATGTTTTTAAAAGTGTCTGGAATTCATCTTTCTTTAAATTTTAGATAATTAAAAAATAATCCCATTCTGTGTAAATGTATGACTTTCAGATCATGGAAATGTATAGATTGGTTTCTTACCTTTTTTATTTTCTAAAATGGCTTTCTGTTATCATTTGTGGGACTGTTAGTCCCCCAAACATGTAACTCCTCAGCTGGACTCCTTCTCTGCAGCTCCTTTCCTTTTCTGAACTCCTGTCCCCGTTATGTGTTAAGCCACACCTTTGAGCAGAATATCATTGGGTGGCATCCCCACGGAAATGTGACTGTGCTGTGTGGCAGAGTCTATACCACCATTTGCTTGTCTAAGTAGGTAAGTGATGTCTTTCCAGTAAGATTTTTAAGTTATTTGAAAGTAAGAAATGTAAACAATGTATTCCAGGGAGGACTTAGTACATTTCAGAAAACTTAGTAACTGGATTCACTGAGAACTGCGTCAGATTCCCAAATAGCATTGATAAGGAAAGGCTGAGAAGGGAGAGATGAGGGAAATAATGAAACTACAGGTTGAGCGTCTCTAATCTGAAAATCCTCAATCTGAAATGATATGAAATCAGGAACTTTTTGATTGCGACATGACACCCCAAGTGGAAAACACCACTCCTGACCTCCAAATGCAGTCAAAATGCTGTCATGCAACATAGAATTGATTCTATTCCCCAAGATAAAAATAAAGTTACCTTCAGGCTATGTGTATAAGGTGTATATTAAACATCAGTGAATTTCGTGTTTAGACTTGGGTCCTATACCCAATATAATTTTGTATCTGCAGATGTTCCAAAATCTGAAAAAATTTGAAATCTAAAACACTTCTAGTCCCAAACGTTTTGGCTAAGTTAAAGGATACTCGGCCAATACTTAGTCTCCTTCCACTTGGTTGAAATAGCACGGTGACAGTGCACCTTCAGCTATTTTAGTTCCCAAATCCACTGGCCTTTTTTGTTGTGTGATTTTGACCTTGCAGCAGTTGATGCAGTTTATGGCCAACAGATGGACCTTCTAAAATCAGATCATGTTACTCCCCTCCCTAGAAACCTTCACAAGCTCCCTGTTACTCCCAGTTCCTTTGGCCTCATGTTCAAGACCCTTTGCAGTCCAGCTTTAGCGCTCCTCCCTGCTCTCCCCCTAACACACTCCTCTCCTTTGTGGAATCTCCTTTTGAGTTAGAGCCATTCATGTCTTCTCCTTTCCACGTCTCCTACCCTATACCTTTTCTCCATTGTTAAAATCCTGCCAGTCTCCTGTGGTCGTCTGAAAGGCATGGTCAGCCCCAGCATAACCCACAAGGGACTTGCACTGCCCTGAGTTATCAGACCACTCATGTGGCCTTACACACCACCTCTTCTTACTATGGCTGAGTGGGTGTTGGTGTCACCCTCTTGAATGAGATAGAAGCTTCTAGGTTAGAGTCTTTATCCTGCACATCTCTGTGGCTGTCTCCAGTGCTTTTCTCTTAAGAGCTCAACAACCGTAAAATAAAAGAGATTTTAGTGATTTTTCATTACATTTTACCTGTGGTATAACTGGGCGTTCAATGAAATAAAAATGTACTTGATTGGATATTTGTGGAGTTTATTCAAAATTTCATGCAGTATAATGAGAATTTTTTATTTTTTAAAGCAAAAATATTTTTATGGTGCTCTTCAACTCTAAGTATTTGTTTGGAGGGAACTCACCACTAGAAGAATATCTTGTGGCACCTGGCAACAAGCCCTCTGGTGATCATAGCCCAGGAATGATCTGCAATGTGTCCTTCTTAAGTTAGTATATAATGTGATGGCCGTATTACCTTAGGCATTGCAATCACAATGTGAAGCAGTCTTTCCCTGTTAGTAAATGAAAAACTCAGCAACAAATGTTAAGACTTAGAAAAGTGGCTTACAGCTTTGAATAATTTCTGGTTACCCGCACTAAAAAATGGGTAAGTAATTAGTGGGGGGATCTGGGATGGTGCTAATGTCAGTTGTCCAGCTGTGAGCCCTCTGTCTGTGGACTCTTTGACCCCTACTTTTGGGCCAGACTGATTTTTCAGGACCACATGCCATTGCCCATGAATGATGTTGCTATAACGCTTGTGTGTTTTGCGGCCTTGTTGATCCTGTTACCATTTTACTCCGTTCAGAGCGAACCAGAATAATGTTATAAAGAACATTTCTGGCTGTATCTCAAAATGTACCCGTGCTGTGGTTGAGTCTACAGAGCTTAGGTTAAGATTGCAGGGCAGAAGACTGACATATTATTTCTTTTACATAGTCAGTATTTTTCTCCGCAACAGAGTTGAAATTCTGTAAATAAAGTTGTGTTTATTTGGAGATTTCTTATGACAGCTAGATTCTGAATTCTCCTGTAGAGGTTGCTTGTGTAACTGGATGTGAAAGTGCTTTCTTGGCGGGGGGGGGGTGTGTGCGTGTATGTGTTGATGGGATGTCGCCGAGCTGCTGTGTTATTTCTTTCATTTTACTTTTGGAATAGTTGAGCCTTCAAATTGATCCAGTACATCTCCAAAAATAAGTTGCAGAAAAGGGTTTTATGCTTTCCCATGTAGCATTCTTTTTATTTATTGCTGTAGGAGAGATGTTCATTTACTGAGCAAATATTTAGTGAGAGCCTACCGTGTGCCAGGCAGTCTTTTAGGCAGTGGGATACAGCAGTGAACAAAACAGATAAAATTCCTGTCTCGTGGGAGAGACTAAACTCCAGCTTAAGTATTTAGAAGTCAAGATGGTTCACATCATTGGTTAGGAGGGAAAAAGGGAAGAGGAGAGGAAGGGAAGCTTTTGTAAAAGAAAAGATTGAATCTTAAAGGATATTCTTATAAAACCCCCTCTGAGCCATATCTAAGGCAGTGTAAGTCAATAGATGACAGGCTGTGGTCTGCAAGGCTTTGCATCTGTCCAGGCCTCGGATCTACACAAGTAGCCTGTACACAAGGGAATCAGAGCTTTGTTTGCTTTCCAGCTTAGATGCCTTAAATAAACATCTCGTGTGTAATGACACTATCTTGAAAATAGCCCAAATTACCCTTTTCCTTTTATGCATGACTGTCATGGGTCAAAATAAGCAGAAGGCAGGCACTGCGTTTGCTGTCAGTCTTGGGGGATATTTGTTTGATTCTGGACAACAAGGATTAGAAAACTTCTTGACACGGGTGAGTTTCATATCAGCAGTGCAGCATCCATGGGGTGGTCAGGCTCCGCTGTTGACTTGACAGCTTCCTGAGGCTGGGTCTGCAGTGGGAAACATCACACCTAATCAGCTTCTGTAAATGCTCTACAGATTGAACTTCATGCCTTTCACTCTCAAAGTTTTCTTCCCAGTGTATTGCTTTACTGGGGCTATTTTCAAAACAGTTTCTTTTCAGGATATATACTCTTAACAGAAAGAGACCTCAGCTAATTTTTCTTCCAGATCATGAAGCTTTTAAAACTCAAGTAGGAAGATTGGTTTGATGCCAGCCTGATGTTTTTATCATGAAAATTGTTATGATGTAAGAATACATTTGTTAATTGAAAAGTATTTCTGGTACATCTGGGCAGTTTCAGAATCCTAATTTCTAGGCCCCCAATTAGAGTTTGTATCCCTTCTCACCGAAGGCACATCTCAGACTCGAAAGAGATTATCGTATAAATGTGGTTTGTGAAGCCAAGCCTGTGTTCACACCAGCATATGTGATAATTTCAGTGATATAATCTTAAAGGGAAAAGTTTGGTTCTCAGCAAAACAGCTGCTTCCTGCCAAAATGTAGCTGGCCTTTGACAGGCTCTGAGAAGTTCTCCAACACTTTGGAAAAGACCCATTTCATCTGGAGAAGCAGCACTAAGGCCTCAGCCTTGAGAAGGATTAGTGTAATTACTTCATCCCTGACAGAGAGAGCTACACTTGGAACCCACCTGGGGAGCCCTGTCCAGGGAGGAAGGAGGGGTGCTGGCCCCACCCCTTTGTTGTTGAAATTGGAATCTTTGCCATGGTCTGTTGCTGGGATTGGTGTGGCAGGGTAGGTAGGGCCAAAGGAGCCCTGTGGGAGTTTGAACAGGGGCTGACAAAAGCTGGTCCCCAGCCAGCCAGCCCAGGGAGTTAGCAAAGCCAGGGATAAGGAAGGAGTTCAGCAGAGCGAGTATGAGGCCCCACTCATGAGACTGGGGAACTGAGGGTGGAGATGGGGCCACCACAGGGGCAGAAACTCACGTAGACGGGAACAGGCCCAGGCATACCAGCCCCAGGTTCCAGTTCCAGCCTGTCCTAGGGATCCCAGATTCCCAAGTGCAAGTGATTGTTCATCCATCCGATAAACATGATTAAGCATCCACAACATGTTGAGGTGCTGGGAATACAAAGATGAATTTGCCCTTAAGGATTCACAGGCTGGTGTGGGAGATAGACTGATACATACATACAGAAGGGAGAAAGCGGCCATAAAAAAGGTGGGGCGTGTCCAGGTTTGCCCTGGACAGCCCGTGTGCCTCCTGTTGTAGCTGTAAGGCTGGTTGCCTCGCCATCGTAATTATGAATAGAGCTCCTTGCACTCACAGAAGAGGCTGAGAATGAGCAGTAAGTGGTGTGGTTCCCCTGGAAAATTAGGTACATCCCTGCCTGAGGAGCTAGAAGATGGGATGGGGGACCCTTGGGTGATGAGTTTGCCGCATGGATGAATTTTCTAGGCTCAGGAGAGAATTTTCCAGTCAGAGGGAACAGTGTTGACTTAGTCATTCATCATACATTATTTGAGTGCCTACTATGTGCCATGTAATAGTGTAGATATTGGGGACACAGTGGACAAAAATCTTGGCCCATTTGGGCTTACATTCTAGCACAGAGAGAGACAAAACACAAGAGAAGTTAATAGAACAAATGATATTTTAGATTGTGACAAGTGCTGTGGAGAAACTTGAAGCAGAGAAGGGGCATCAGGGCTGTGGGGGAGCCAGGGGTGGTTTACTGTTTTAAAGGGTAGCCAGGGAGTACCTTATTGAGATGTTATATTTCAGTATCATCCTCTAGGGGTAAGAGGAAGAGATGTGTGATGTGCTGGGAGAACAACGTTCTAGGCAGAGGCAACAGCAAATGCAAAGGTCTGAAGGGGAGACAGACAGAGCTAGAACAGCGTTGCACGTCAGTGATCTCAGTGCGTGTGGCTCCTGAGGTTGGAACGTGGAGTGCAAGCTGGGAGGTGCAGATGAGGTGGAAGAGGAAGAGTATACCCAGGTCATGAAGAATGTGTGCGCTAAAGACTTTTAAGCAGGTAGGCAGAGAGATAAGATCAGCCTTGGGATTTGAACTGCTCTGGGTGTTCAGGGAAAGAGAAACTCAAGGAGAGGTTTAGGTTTAGGGACGTGGTAGACTTTTGCAGTAAGGGACAAGGACAGAAGGCTCATCTGGGGATGAGAAGGACACTTTAGAGGCAAATCCACAGGATGCAGTGGCTGACCAGAAGAGCTGAAGAGAGAGGGAGAAAGGGGGATCAGAGGCCAGTCACAATTCCTGGCTGGGATGGAGAGATTCAGAGTCCCAAGCAACCCTGGAATTGAAATAGCCTGGAGATAGTCTTATGAAGCAACCGTGGGTGCCCAGAGGAGCATGGCTCCAGGTAATTAACAGCAGATAATTGTATGTTTCTAATATCATTTCTGATACCAGGTGTGTGACTTTTTCCCCCCAACACCAGTTGTCTGACATTAACTGGGTGTCCAGCAATTCAATTTGTTTACTGGAAAGGGGTCCCCCAAGAGAAGGTTCTTGGATCCTGTGCAAGAAAGTATTCGAGGTGAATCTACAGAGTAAAGTGAAAGCAAGTTTATTAAGAAAGTAAAAAAGTAAAGAATGGCTATTTCATCCCATGAACAGAGCAGCCCTGAGGGCTGCCGGTTGCCCATTTTTATGTTTATTTCTTGATTACATGCTAAACTAGGTGTGGCTCATTCATGAGTTTTCTGGGAAAGGGGAGGGCAATTACCAGAACTGAGGGTTCCTCCTGTTTTTTAGACTACATAGGGTAACTTCCCAACGTTGCCATGGCATTTGTAAACTGTCCTGGTGCTGGTGGTAGTGTCTTCTAGCATGCTAATGCATTATAATTAGTGTATAATGAGCAGTGAAGACCACCAAGAGGTGAGTTGCTTCACCATCTTGGTGGGTTTTAGCCAGCTTCTTTACCGCGGGCTGTTTTATCAGCAAGGTCTTTACAGCCTGTATCTTGTGCTGACCTCCTATCTCACCCTGTGACTAAGAATGCCTAACCTTCTCGGAATGCAGCCCAGTAGATCTCAGCCTTATTTTATTGAGCCCCTATTCAAGATAGAGTTGCTCTGGTTCTAACGCCTCTGGCAAATTCAGTTCTGACACTAACTACACAGAGTTAGCATAGACCACACAGGTCAAAGGCTTAGTCCTACCTACAGGAGTGTCCCACTTCAGACACCAGCCACAAATGGGGTACCCTGGCTACTTATACTTCTGCTCAGCCATCCCCACACATTTGGGGGTTTCCATGATCCTCAGGTTCAAGAATTTTGCTAGAACAACTCACAGAACTCAGGAAGACACTTTTTTTTGTTTTAACATTTACTGATTTGTTATAAAGGATACAACACAGGAACAGTCCACTGGAAGAGCTGCAGAGGGCACAGTGGGGGGTGTGTATGCAGAGCCTCCATGCACGCTGGGAATACCACCTTCCCAGCATGTCAGTCTGTTCACCAATCTAGATCCCCTTATCCCCACCAGAAAAAAACAGAATCGTGCTCAAGTTTTTATAACCCAATCTCTAGCTCCCCTCCCCTCCCTGGTGGTGGGGAAGTGGGGTTGAAAGTTCCCCCCTTCTAATCACCACCTTGGTCTTTCTGGTAAACATTCCTATCCTGATGCTACTGAGGGGCCCCACCTGAGTCCCCTCATTTACATAAACTCGGGTATGAGTGAAAGGGACTTGTTGTGAATAATACAAGATACTCCTATCACTCAGGAAATTCCAAAGGTTTTAGGAGTTCTGTGCTAGGAACCTGAGACAAAGACCAGATACACCTCTTCTTATAAGCATAGATGTGGACATGTGTATATATTGTTCTCAAGAAGTCATAGAAAGCTTGTCCTGAAATACTTGAATGCTGCCTTCCTGAAGCCAGGTTATTGTTGGAGTTTCTGTATAGAATTTTAGAAACTGAATTAGTGGACCACCTTTTTCCAAGACATGTCTAAGGGTAGCAACAGTTGAACTCAATAAACATTTGAGTGTTGTGTGCCCGGGATCCCATCCAACCCCTCCGAGCCCTGGAGGACTTCTCTTATTATCTCCGCTCTGTACTGCGTTACCTTTTTTCTTTCTTCTTCCATTCCCAGCAACATAACGTGCTGCAATGTTTCTCTTGAGTTCACATCTCCTAGCTACCACACCATTGGTTTTCTTTTATTACCAAACTATTTGAAAAGTTGTGTCTGCTTACTGTTTCTAGTTCATCTCTTTTACTTTTGTAAATCACTCTGATTGGGCTTTCATCCCCCACTCCACTAAAACTTCTTTTCAAGGTCATTGGTGACCTCCATGTTATCAAATCCAGCAGTCAATTTTGAATCCTCCTCTGTCTTTATCAGCAACATTTGGCAACATGACCACCTACTTCCTGGAACCCTTTTAAAATTTGGCTTTCTGGCCTCCACACTTTCCTGTCTTTCCCCCTCACCTTGCTGCCTGCTCCATCTCCAGCCTCAACATCCCCTCGACAGGGACTCCCCTCTGGGACCTTTGCTTTTCTCCTCTGTAGGCACTATTTTGATGAACCCACGTGGGCTTCAAATACCCTCTGTGTGCTGACGATGCCTCCCAGATTTAGATCTCCACCCGGATCTCTCGCCTGACCTGCAGGCAGTCCAGCTGTGTTCAGCTCTGCAACATCTCTTTGGCTAAAAGCATCTGAAACCTTGGCACATTTCAAACCAGACTTAGGATTGCCCCACTTCCTCTTCTCTTTCTCACCTTGTTCAGTGGCAGCATCATCCTTTAGTTACTCATGGCAAAAACTGTTTTTTCCTTTTCTCCTACTGCACACTCAGTCCATCATCAGGTCTTGTGCATCCCAGCCTGATCAACCTAACCACCCATTGCCACCGTGCATGCCCAGGCCACCATGCTCCTTTACTTGGATTATGGTGGTAGCCTCCTGTGTCCCTGTTTCAACTCTCCTGTTGCCTCCTCCTCCCTCCCCTCAACCCCTAACTTTCTTTTCTCCATTAATGTTATGGCTGCTACCTAGAGTGATCATTTTTAAAGATCTCCATCAGATTGTTTTTCTTTGCTGCTCAAAAACCTGCAGTGGCTCCCTCGTGGCCTGCATGGCTCCACTTGATCTGGGCACTGGCCACTTCCCTCTCACCCTCTCTCCCCAGCCACACTGTCTTCCTCGGCGCTTCTTGAACATGCCACTTTCAGCATCATTCTTATGCCATAGAGGGGCTGACTTGCTGTCTTACTGCAGTCAGGAAATGGCTCAGTAGTCAGAAAAACCTTCTCTAACTACACTCCCTGAAATAGCAATTTCTGCCTCAATCACCTGTTATTCACTTAGACTACTTTATTTTTCTTCAGAGCATTTGTTCTTACCTGACATCTCACCATGGGCTCATTCGTTTGTTACTTTATTGTCTTCTGCATTTGAATGTCATCTCTGTGAGCACTTGCACTTTGTTTATTTTACCATCTCTGTATCCACAGTAATAAGAACAATGCCTGGCATAGAGCAGCCACTCCATAAATATTGGTGGAGTGAGTGAATGAATGAATGGATTGGCGGGGGGTGGGAGGGCTGCTATTTGTTAGAAACTGTAGAAGACATGGTTTTTGTCTTTAAGGATCGTCTATTCTAGTTGTAGGTTGCAGGGGGCTACATAAGCCGCATTTTAATATAACAGTATACTTACAAAAAACAAGTTGGAAGCACAGAAAAATTGCTGGGTTCAGAAATTCTGAAGGTGCCACTTGTGTTGAGTCTTAAAGAAGAAATTCTTTTTTTGTTGTTTTGTTTGAGACAGAATTTTACACTCTTGCCCAGGCTGGAGTGCAGAGGCGCGATCTTAGTTTACTGCAGCCTCCGCCTCCCAGCTGCAAGCGATGCTTTTGCCTCAGCCACCCAAGTAGCTGGGATTACAGGCATGCACCACCATGCCTGGCTAATTTTTGTATTTTTAGTAGAGAAGGGGTTTTACCATGTTGACCAGGCTGGTCTCAAACTCCTGACATCAAGTCATCTGCCCACCTCAGCCTCCCAAAGTGCTGGGATTACAGGCACGAGCCACCATGCCCGACCCAAAGAAGGAATTCTTGAAGTAGGTGTCTTTTGTAGTTTATAGAAGATAAAGCAAAAGACTAGTTTTGGCTATGGCATATGGCCCTGAATTGTCAGGAAAGGGAAATGGTATTAGAGTTGAGAATGTAGAGCTATTTTTTAGTTTTAATAAAACATTCCAATACCAATCTGCTTGAATCATTGGGAAGATTGAAGGATTATGAAGGTTATTCCAAAGTAATAGGAGGAGAGTTTGGGATAAGGAAATTACTTAAAATTACAAACTATGTGTCTGGAAAAATTGCCATCTTGCATTTCAGTCATCAACCAGAAAAAAATGTCAGACTTGTTAAATATGCCTAAATGTGTATGTGTCTAAATGTGATGTTTTAATGAATGAGTGGTGAATGATTTAATGTTGAAATGATATAAGTGTAAACAGATGTTAATTCATTTGTTTTACAGCAAAACTTGTAGTTGCTATTGGTGATGAGTCACAATGTTATTTAGGAGGGGCAGCATTTGCTATGAAGAATACTTATTTTAACCTTTATTAACCCCTACAAAGCCCCGTGAAGCCCTCCCCTTAGGATATTAGTGTTCACTGGATGCATAGGTGATCAGCTTGAGATCCAAAAAGAATGTCCTCATATCCTCAATTACAGTAGGAACTTCATAAGCCTTATAGATGACTTAGCCTACTTTCATGTAAATTTAACAATAGAGGAATAAGTTAGAGTATATACATTTTCTACTAATCTTTTTCCTTCAGTCCACATCAACATCCAAAACCTAGGAAGCACCTGGAGGGAGAGATGATTGGGGTGGTTTGCACCATAGACCTCTACCCTGGGAAAACACATGCAGGCATAATCATAGGTTACCTGCGGAAGAC
The DNA here is from genome assembly GCF_030222135.1 of Aotus nancymaae. Taxonomy (NCBI): domain Eukaryota; kingdom Metazoa; phylum Chordata; class Mammalia; order Primates; family Aotidae; genus Aotus; species Aotus nancymaae. Next base: position 41,805,573 of record NW_026988419.1, on the reverse strand, counting down.
CTTAGGTTACCTGCTTAAGACCGGAGGGTTTCATTTCTACTTTTATCCTCTATATTTTCATGAAGGATGGGTTGCTAAGGGCTCACATTTGGCCATGCAGTGTTGCTGCTGCTTCTATCTATATTTATAATTGGTTTGGCCATTATTAATAGCAGAGGCTTATGCATATTTTTCTCACGTGAATAGCATTACGGATGAAAACAGGGACATTCAAAATGGCAGAATCTCATCTGAGGTCAGGGAAATATAGTAAAGAAAAACGTTACTGAAGTAGAAAGATGTTAAAGGCATAAATTATAAAATGAACACATGTAGCTATTTAAGATGACATGATGAGCGAGTCACGGCTATCTGGTTACTCATTACCTGGAATGTGGGTATGAGGAAGGAGGAAGTGTGGAAACGTGTGCATGGGTGTTGGGCATTGCTCCTAAAACAAATGGAAAACGACACAGAACACTTTGAACATCTGCTTCCTTTCCATAACTTAACTTTTATTATAAGAGTATTATATCTATGATTGTTAATGTCATACTTTGTCTTATAGGCATAGTTTACATAGTATAGATGGATTTTAAATTTTGAAAATCTTTGTCATTTTTTATATTTAGAGACTTTTTGTTTACATATATTTGCATTGATCTTGAATAGGACTCTTAAAATTAGCACTAATTAAAAATTCTGGCTGTGAAAATAGAGAAATTGAGTTTGATGAATTTGTAGCTAGTGATCAGTTGTACATTTATTTCACTTGCCCTCTTGTTGCCTACTGTGTCTGAAATCCCACTGTTTGCTTCATTTCTTCTCTTTTACAGGCACTCTGGTCTACTATTCTGTTTTACTCACTCCACATATTCAAATCCTACTCATCTTTTGGGGTATGTGGGGAACCACCTCCATTTTGAAGCCTCTTCTCTAAAGGTCACTTGGTGGTCCTAACACGTGGTCCATATTATGCATTCTGTCACAACCATGACCTTTTATTTATATATGATTAATTTTATTAATCATATGACCTTTTATTTATCTTACATATCTCATTAATTGTCTCCTGTGTAACCATTGGACTTCTACAATAGCAAGCATCTTTTGAGGAGGGACTATACATTATACTTACTTTGTTATAAGATCAGTGGTCTTAAAATCTGCCTATGTTTGCTTATCTATAGTTAACTTCAACTAACACCATCCTAATGTATTGTGTGCATTATAAAATATACACAACACTGGGAGTGTTTTAAAAGTTATGAATAAATAAATACAAATGGAAGTTCTGCTGTTTATAGTCATACTCCAGTGGCTCATCTTGGGCACGTCCTGGGATGCTCGCACCTCACTCTGGAGGCCTGGCATTAGGCATATTATGTATATTATATATTACATAATATACTACTATGTACTATATTAGGTACATAGTAGGTATTCAGGAAATATTTATTTTTAGCCTTCAGCAATTTATGCTGCTTGCTAACAAAATTACCACCTGTTGGAGATGATACTTGAGTTATAGTCTAAGTGTGTTTGAGACCTTGTAAGGGGGTATAAGGGACGATTTGTTAGAATAAGGTAGGTTATTTTTGGGTGACAGGGCTTCCTAGCTCAAGGCATAACACAACAAAGGTTTGTTTCTCATGAATGGTACAGTTTGATGGGGATCAGATGGGTTTTCTCAAAGGCTCTCCTAAAAGTGGTTACTCAGATACCCAAGCTGCTTCTGTATTGTAGTTATAATATCTGGAACATATGGCTTTTTTTTTTTTTGAGACAGTCTCGCTCTGTCGCCCAGGCTGGAGTGTAGTGGCACGACCTCAGCTCGCTGCAATGACCACCTCCTGTTTTCAAGGGATTCTCCTGCCTCAGCCTCCTGAGGAGCTGGGATTACAGGCACCGCCACCATGCCCAGCTAATTTTTTGTATTTTTAGTAGAGACGGGGTTTCACCATTTTGGTCAGGCTGGTATCATGCTTCTGACCTCCGGTGATCCACCTGCCTCGTCCTCCCAAAGTGCTGGGATTATAGGTGTCAGCCATTGTGCCTGGCCCACATGGCTTTTAAGATTGCTGTGGAAGGTGAAGAGAGAGCATAATAAGATCTTCTTCATTGGCCAGTGCATAGTCACATGGGCCCAACCTAACTGCAAAGGAAGCCAGGAGATACAGTCTCCCCTTGTGCCCAGGAAGGGAAAATGGAATGGGAGTTAGTTAATATATCACATGGTCTCCTGTCTGCTAGGATTATTTCAGTAAGGTTGTTGCTATTTGATAATTTAACTTGTGGATACCATGGAAAGTAAACTGGGTGAATTTAAAAATGAGTTCAGTAGTATAATTTAGAATGAAAGCCCTCTTAAAATATTTTCAATTTTTTTAAAAAATAGTAATTGTAATCATGGTGAATTTCCACATTTCCAGTTTAATTTTATTTGAATGCATTTCTACAGAAGTAAAAGTGTTCACTCGTTTTTCATGTTTCTGATGTTATACCTTTTTTCTTTCACACTACTGTTCAGCAGACTTTAGTAGCTTTTTGGTTTATTATGAATGAAGGCTCTTTTAGTAGTGTTACATTTGGTTGCTATTGCTTACAAAAATAGATGATATTATGTGAGTATTTGAGGATGTTTTAGTGCTTTGATAGTTTATTGCAGTAGATACATCTTTGTTCCAATTCTCATATTACTGATTTCACTGGAAAATAGAAAATTCAATGCTAGTCTCTTCTATATTTATTCACATATTCGTCCATTGGGAATTCTGGTAAAATGCTTCTAACCAGCTTTGAAACTTAAGCCAATGCAATGTTAATTTTTTTGGATTCAGCTCTTGCTAGATGGATGATGAATAAATAAAAGTTTCCCTTGTATTCAGGAGCTTAAAGTTGTGTTTAAGGACAACTTTAATTAAGTTCTTTTTCCAAATATGACTATAGTCAAAGATAAAAGGTGAAGAAATATGAAAATTTTAGAAAATATTACAGAGGAATATTTTTTGTTAAGAAAGGAGAAGAATATTCGTTTTTCACAGGAGAGATGGGAAAGTTTCAGGTTATTGGGTAATGCATTAAGAGTTTCTGTTTCCATAATATGAGTCAGGACAATAGGCTTTCAAAGTTTCTCTTGAGAAAAACATCCCTAGCTTACTTTTTTACCCCAAGGCACACCTATTTTAGCACAAGGTACAGCTATGCCACTTATCCCTATGCTAGTAATTATTGAAACCATTAGCCTATTTATTCAACCAATGACACTAGCTGTATGATTAACAGCCAACATCATGGCCAGTCACCTACTAATACACTATAATTTTTAAATTGTAGACTTTTTATTCTGCTAAACCTGTGTGTCTGTTTGTGTACTGAAGATTTTTTTAGATTTGGTAAGAGTTGCAAATGTTGCAGATGTAAGTGAATAAATGAAAATTATCTGAGAAAATTTTTAGCTTTTCTTATAAGGAGGGTTTGTATATTGTGAGGCAGATTCATTCATGCTCCCTCCTTACCCTCCTACCATCCATTCATCCATCTGTCCATCCATTTATCCATCTGTCCATCCATCTATCCATCCATCCATCCATGCATCTATCCACCCATCTTCCCCTCCTCCCTCAAAGCAAAGAAAAGCTCTTGTATGCAGAGATTTTAGTCATACCGATTGCCTTTTTTAGTTTTTATAGTTCATATGCATGTGAAAAAGATGAATGTGAACTAATTATTATATTCCCCAGTTTCAAAAATTATATCCCCTACTATTCAAAATAGTAATCTGCATAGTAAGCTGACCAGAGGCAGCTTAGTATTTTACAGTCAATGTAATAAGATAAGTAGCTTTCTAAAGCTCAGAGCAAAGGAAACATAGAAAATAGGTAAGACCCAAGTCAAAGTTAATACCATGACATCTTCTAAGCTTACTGAACTTGAACTTTTTATTTCCTGGTCGTCAAAGCAAAAAAGGGAAATGTGATCAGTTACATTATTTTTGCATATAAGATCAAAGTGTATTTGCTCAAAAGAAGCAAAGTTTTCCTTGCCGGTTAGGTTTCAAAGAGATTTCTCCTATGAGACTTACTATGTGAAGAGTGTCATCGTGAGTAACACCTCCCAAAACTTAGTAGTGCATTTTAGGTAGCTGCTTCTCATGTCACTAAGTGGAAGCAGCAGGTGTAACGCCAAAGCACAGTTTAGGAAAAGCAAATCTATAAAAGATATAAGTAGGTGGCTGTCATCCGTGGCTGCTTGTTAGAACCAGTGCAGAATTCCCTTAGAATCTGGAGGGTTAGGGAGGGGGAACAAGGTATCGACTCCCTAGGTACCCAGTATACATCCAGGGATGAGAACCCAAGGGTACAAGTGCTGAGCTTATTGATGTTTTGACTCAGTTGAAGAATACAAGAAACAGATAGGTTGCAATGTTTCCTTCAGATGCCTCCTAGGTCTGTGAGTTTTTTTGTGTGTTCATTTATTTGTTTTCTGTTTTCTCATAAATGAGCTTTGAATTAAAGGTGGTCATCAGCTAATTGGAGGTTATATTCTCTGGTAGGGGCCTAGAGTACACATTCTCCACTGCCAATAAAAGACAGATCCTTAATTTTAAAAATCATTAGTAATTTGGTCTGTCTTCACTTTACGAAAATTTAGGAAGCAAACCTAGACTTAATTTGAATGGCCCCTCATCTCTGCAGAAACCTCTGCAACAGTGAGGTGCCATAAGGCGCATGACAAATCGAAAGTTCTCCAGACTGAAACTGATTTATCATGGTGATCAGGCAACCATGGAGGGTAGAGTGATGATTCTCAGTCTTTGGCCTTGGGAGTTATTGTAGAGATTGCTGTTTTCTCAATCTGTAGTTATTTGAAGTATACATATTTGAAGAAAACAGTCATGTGAGTGTGCATGTGTGTGTGCGTGTGCGTGTGTGTGTGCGTATGTGTGTTTCCTGTTTTAACCTTTAAGCAATAAGGCTAGAACTACTGGTCTAGAATAGTTTTAGAAATTGTCATTTCCTTTTTGACAGTTTATAAAAATTTCAGGGATGTCTTCCTTTAGCAGGTGTTTAGTTCTAAAACCTCTGGAGACATGTGGCTTCATTCCAAATCTGTAGATTTTCTTCTCTGTCAGCAAGCCTACTGTTGGCATATAGAAAGCTCCAGCAAGGGTCCTCTGGCATCATCCTAGGACTTGTCACTGAATTGTTTGGATGTAACAGCATGTCAGATATCAGTGACAGGAACGGCATGCAGGTGAGGAGCAGAGGGTTGTCACTGCAGCTTTTCTAGGCACTCTCCTAGCAATTTAAATTAGAAAGATTTAATGTGTGGAGTCTTGGAAGATGTATTTGTTCATTCAACCAATAAAATTTTGAGTGTCCCACCTCTGCAGGTTTCAGTGATTTTCTTGGTGCAGAAAACCTGTTCTCAACATAAATTTGGAACACTAAAACTAATGCTTCTTTGGAGGAGAATGTATTTTGATGGGCGGGGGCAGAAGGGGACTGTGATAGGTAGCTCTTGGTGTTTTAGCAGGCCATGATGGAGGGAGAGCCTCGGACTTGAGGATCTGGAGAGCAGGGGCAGCCTCGTTTTTATCCCTTCTCATGCTGGGCACAGTTGCTGGCAGATTGTAGGCACTTGATACATCGGCTATGAACTCAAGAAGGAAGTGAGGATAAAAGTGATACTTGTTCAAGGAAAACCTAGAGAACTGACCATTCAGCTTTTGGAGACAAGATGGCATATCAACTGGGGACAGTAAGCTGGGTAAGAAGGATAGGAGCAGCATAGTCTTATCAGTCAGCTCTGAAGATGACTCTCATTGCCTTTGCTCCCTAGTTCAAGAACTAGCAAGGGCCTGCAATGTTACTAGCGCAAATGTAATCACAGTTTGACTTTTAAAAGGAGATTTTAGGTGACTGTTTGCCTACTTCTTCACATTGAATTAATATAGACTAGCATTAGAGAGAATTGCTGAATCTGAATAAACCAAATGAAGAATTTTAACTAAAGTATAAAATAGAGTCTCACTCCTCTTTAACTTTATTCTTTGAGTATTTTAAATCCACAGACCTCTTTCTTTATAAGCCTATGAATGTGCGCTTATATATATGCCTACTGAAATAACACTTCATTTGATTTCCTCTTTATTTGGTTATTTATAAATAGTCGGCAAGCAAACATAGGCTTTGAAAATGCCATACATTAATTATATCTCTTTTTTGCATGAATAGGAGAAATGGTGATGTTAGGATTGATTACACCAATTTTTTTCTGAGCATATACCATGTGTTGCACTGTGCAAGGCACTAGATGGTGAGTTTTAATTCCGACTCTCAAGAGAGAGAAACTGTAAACAAAAAAGTCTCCCAAACTTAAAACACCACATATTACACACCATATTACAAGGCTGTAATAGATGTAGAAACAGTATTTTATAGGTGTGCAGGCAAGGGACTCCTAGAGTGAGCTGAGAGGCAGGGAGTCCCAGGGAAATGAGCCAGGAAGAACAGCAGGGCCAGCTCTAGAGAAGGGCCTTGCTTGCTTTGTAATCTGTAGCACATCAGTGAGAAATCAAGCTTCTAGGATATGGTTCTGTATGAGTGTATCTTGCCTGGTTTTGACCTCTCTGGGTAACCAGAAATCAGTCCGGGTATGTAGAAATGGAGCTTTCATATTGAAGATACAAGCTTGGATGAACCTTACATTTTGTAATAAAAATATATGTACTTTGTAGAGCTCCCAAGGACCTGATGCCTGTCTCCGGAGTACCCTGAAGCAGTCTCTGTTCTGATCCAAGGTCTCTAGCTCCTACCCAACTGTTCTGGGAGGATTGTCTTTAGTCTTTTATCAGGTAACTTTAAGCCTCTGCAGACATGTAGTAATAAATACTAACTTCCTGCTTGCAGATTCAAGTGTTTGCCTTTCTCAAAAATATATATGCAATCTGTGTGTGATACTTCAACACAGTCATTTTCTTGTAGCCACTTTTGAGATGTATTGACATGACTTAAAAACACTTTCAGGCAGTTATTTGAGTGCTCTGTATTTGGGTGTGTTCTGGAGTAGTGCTGTCTGTGTGATGGAAGCATGCAAGAATTGTTTGAAACCCTTTGTATCAGGTACTTTCTGTGTACCTGTGTTAAATCTTCCTCTAGCAATCACATAGCGTAAAGCATGGCTGTTTAGTCACTCCCTGCCTAAAGTCCAGGGCCAGACTCTGCCTGTAGTGATGGAGAGCCTAGGAAACTTGTGAGCTGATGAGGGAGGGAGTGGCCTCTTTGCATTTTAGGCTAACTCCAGTAGGGAGGAGGGGGCTGCAGGAAAGATAGCCGTCAGGCAGAGTGGTATATGAGATTTTTGCTTTACCCATTCTTACGTGACCACTTTGAAGCCATTGTGTTATGCAGGCATTTTAGCATTGAAAATACCGTAAACATAAGCAATCTCAAATAATGTGCAGAATGACATGGGATCTTGAGCTTCCTTATTGTTGAAACTTTTTCTTTAGGATGGCAACCAGGACTGGGGTAAAGGAGGGGTTGGGAGTGGAAACCATCTGGAAGATACAGCCACGTCAGCCCTGCTACGTTGACCACATACAGTCCTCTCAGAGAAAGCTGTCCATCACTGTAGCTCTGGAGCCTGCTCAGTCTCTAAGGGGGCTTCTCTCTCCATTGTCTGAATCATCATCCTCTGATGTCCTTTGAGTCACTGATTTTCTTTTTAAAATTAAGACATGGCTTTGGCTAAGTCATGATGGAACTTACTTGTTTTCTATTTGGAAATCTAGAGGAAGGCTTTCTACATTTTGTCCCTGTCCCAAATTTGCAAGCCTCGTTTGAATAGGTGCATCATAAATCCTGGATATGGCGGGGAGGAGAGTCTCCAGACAATGTTAGGATCGTGACAGTCAAGACTGCCCCCAAAATCCGTGGACCTGCTGCTAAGACTTCTCTCTGGCGCGTAAGCAAAATAAATGCATTATGCTCACAGTCACAGGACACCTTTGAACCATAGTTTTGGGGCACAGAACTGATAGATTTTTGCTTTGAGTTCTAACAGATTTCTTACAGAAATGTTTAAAAAGTATGAAGTTAAATCTGGCTACAATGGGGACAAGATTAGAACTGGAAAAGGAGTCATGGTAATGAAAAAAATTACATATTTTGACAGCATTGTATCAAGATGGCTTGTGAAAATGCCTTGCTTAGATATAGAAGTCCCCATTAAGAGGTTCCTGAAAGCCAAAAATGAGAAACCCATCTAAGACGATGGAAAACTGGTGATGGAAAGGAAAGGGTTTCTTTGGGAGGTATTGGGTGCCTGGATGAAAGAAGAAAAGCAAAATTTGAATTCAAAAAAATTATTTTTCTGGTCCTAGTATTCCTCTCATGCTTTGGGGAAAAGTTTTGTTGTTGTTGTTTTCAACAGGTGACATGGATTAAATGACTTGCCCTCACATAACAATTATTTTCTAGTTAGGTAGTACATGATTTCTCTAAACGGAGCTCCTGAGGGTAGGGACAGTATCCTTTGTATGCCTCTGCCTGACACTCTCCTGACACATAAAATATTTATTGAATTAATGAGTACTGATTTTTCTTAAAATTATTCCCAGAATGCTGCCTTCTTTAGAGTATCACAATATAAATTTAGCTATTCACAAGAAAGACTATTATTTTTATTGTTTTGCCAATTCACTTTTCTTTCTGTACAATAATATATGCAAGCTCAGACATTTCATGGTATATACACAGTGGTCTGTGTGTATGTATGTGCAAGTATCTATCTATATTCAGGCATCTCATTAATACTGGGAGATTTAATTGAATTTTGCAGCCACTCTATGAAATGGCAATAGATTTGGTTCTCCTAAACATGAAAAGATTGGTGAATAGATTGATTCTGTAAGGCACACCCACAGATTTAGCTTCAGCATGGCTTTTAGTATTTTACTGAGCACCTGCTGCATTTCAGACACAGGGCACTTTATAGACATCCTTTGCACAGCTCTGTAAGGCTTGAAGCATAAATCAAAGCTTGAAGAAGTTGATAACCTTTTACTACTCCCCATTTTCTCTCCTTTATGCATTAAAAAGAAAAAATCAGAACAGTATGTACTTGGGGTTCCGGTTCAAATGGCATCCCCACCCATTGCCTTCTGTGATAACCTGAGCCAGACCTTTCTGCACTTCCACAGTATATGGTGCTATGTAAGGTCCCCAGCGTAGTACTTTCTAGGGCAGATGGGACACTGAGGGCTGTCAGAGTTAGAGGAGAGTGTTTTACATTTGAATGTTGTAAACATGAAAGCTTCACTTAATTAAGCAGTCTAACTATTTGAGATGTGGATATGAAGTACCTTAGATCGGAATGTGTTTCAAAGTTAGAAAAAGTAGCATATGAGGTGGTGCTTTTTAAGTCTTTAAATTAGTAGAGAACATCTGTCTGTAAAAAATCATGCAGAAACCATTCTTTTTAATAAATGCAACATTAAATTTAGCTTTAAGTTCTAAAGGTGATTAGCAAGGTCTGTGGAATAACTTCTCTTGGGATAAGTGTTTTCGCGATTTAGTTGCTTGTAACAAAGTCATAAAAATTGATCACGAAATTAATTGAAATAAGCCATTTTGCCAAAAAGTTTGGAAATGTTTGTGTTGGGAATTTGTTTAAAGTATATTTACCTTGAGCCAGAAAAGCTATTCTTGTAGACTGTAACTGGGCAGTTATTTTTAAAAGAGTTGGATATTAAAAGATGATTGTTAGAATACTTTTGTTAAGAGATAGTAAAAACGCTTTAAGAACTTACTGAATTTAAAGAAAGAGCCCCAATTGTGTATTTGTTCTTTTCCCCAAAACGGTATGTTTTGTTCATTTCTGTACTGGGGAAATAGCATAATTTCCTCCCTGCTGTCTGCTTCCTCCCAGCCTCTTTCCTTGCATATGCGTTGGGGTTCAGATTTTGCAGCTTTCCACGACATGCTTCTGTCAGTAAAAGCCTTTTTTTTTCCTTTTCCGAATATCTTCAGGAGCTAGCAGATATGTTTATTACCTTCTACCCCCTTTTTTGGGGGGGGGACTTAGATGTCTTTCTTGTTAAATGTTAAGCTTCTAGAGGACAGATTCTCTTAATCATCACCCTTAGAGCCCTCATGGTGAGTACAATGCCCCTTACCTCATGGGTACCCATGAACTCCTTTGGGAGCCCTGCTCTTCTGGATGACCTCACCCCTGCTTCCACACACTCTTCCATTTTAGTTATTAAGGGATTAAGTCAAGGCAGTGGAAGCTATTCATGCTTCATTAATTTGTGAGATAACAGCCTGCAGTAGCAAGGGCAGATAAAGAAGTGGAATTAGCCTTTTTGCTTTTGACCTCTTGCCAAACCCCAACAGGATGCTCCACTGTAGGGAACTTTCCCCCTGTGGTGGTTTCGTGCCTTGGGCATTTCTAGGTACCATTTTCTTTGAAGCAAGTGTCAGAAGGAAGTCCTCAGCAGCACAAGGGATTGCTACTAAATTCCAAAGAGCAGCTTCCAGGCCCTCAAGACAGATGTTTCCTCCTCTCTGCTTTTATATCTTAAGTCCAGTGCTTTTCCTTCCTGGGATAATTTAGTCTCTCTAAATCCCTTATCTACTTCCTAATGTGTGTCTCCAGTACCTGGCTTTTGCAATCCACCTTTGAAAAAGAGTCACTCTTTGACCCAGTCCACTTTCTCACCAGTCCCAGTAGAGGGAAAGGTGCTTATTCTGTTGAGTGCCTCTTAGCAAGCTGGTTCTGGCTGGGGCAGACTTGAGGGTCTCCAATATGATTTGATAATGGTCAGGCTCCCAGGCTCGAAAAAATTTTGGGGTGTCCCTAAGTTTCTTTGTCACAAGAGGATTACAAATAAAAGTTCTAAAGAAAACTACCCCTTGTGTTTTAGATTATTTTCTCCAGCAATGTGAACTTTTGAAATAATGAGCTTTGCTTACTAATTCTAATGCTGAAGTAGAAGAGATTCTTGTCTAATTATGCAGGTGTTATGGGAAAGGGATCCCAATCCAGACCCCAAGATTCTTAGGTCTCGCGCAATAAAGAATTTGGGGAGAGACCACAGAGTAAAGTGACAAGTTTATCAGAGAATCAGAGAAACAAAAGGATGGCTGCTCTATAGACAGAGCAGCCGCAAGGGCTGCTGGTTGGCTTTTGTCGTGGTTATTTCTTGATCATATGCTAAACAAGTGGTGGATTATTCATGAGTTTTCCGGGAATCGGGTAGGCATATCGTAGAACTGAGGGTTCCTCCCCTTTTTACACCATATAGGATAACTTCCAGATGTTGCCATAGCATTTGTAGACTGTCATGGTGCTGGTGGGAGTGTTTTGTAGCATGCCAATGCATTATAATTAGTGTATGGTGAGCAGCGAGGAGGATCAGAGGTCTCTTTCATCACCATCTTGGTTTTGGTGAGTTTTGGCCAGCTTTTTTTACCACATACTGTTTTATCAGCAGGGTCTTTATGACCTTAGAGCTTCTCTTAATCATCATCCTCAGACCCCTCACAGTGAGTACCATCTTGGTTTTGGTGAGTTTCAGGAGAAACCACAGAGTAAAATGACAAACAGGTTTATTAGAGAATCAGAGAAACAAAGGTCAGTATCTTGTGCTGACCTCTCAGCTCATCCTGTGGCTAAGGATGTCTAACGTTTTGGGAATGCAGCCTAGTAGGTCTCAGCTTTATTTTACCCAGTCCCTATTCAAGATGGAGTTGCTCTGTTTTGAAGGCATCTGACACAGGGATTTCTATATTTTAAAACATTATAACACATGAATCATTTTATATACACATGATATTCAGATACTCGATTTTTGCCTCCTTAATGATTCCATTTGACTGTCAAGATCAGTCTGGGCGCAGTGGCTCACACCTGTAATTCCAGCACTTTGGGAGGCTGAGGTGGGCAGATCACAAGGTCAGGAGATCGAGACCATCCTGGCCAATATAGTGAAACCCCGTCTTACTAAAAATACAAAAAAATTAGCTGGGTGTGGTGATGCACGCCTGTAGTTCCAGCTACTCGGGAGGCTGAGGCAGGAGAATTGCTTGAACCCAGGAGGCGGAGACTGCAGTGAGCTGAGATCGTGCCACTGCACTACCGCCTGGGCGACAGTGTGAGACTGTGTCTCAAAAAAAAGATTACAGTATATTTTTGAGTGACCCATTCAAAAAATAACATATACCTAGGTATATGTTGAGGCTGACCTAGGTAATCTATGAAATTTCAAAAAAATATTGTGAGATCTGTGTTGTGTAAACAAGTGTGATTCTAAAGGAAGAAGAAACTAAAATGCATATTCATCATGTCCTATTTTAAAGCCTGGCTTTTGAGTTTTATTTGATGCTTTGCTGTTGTCATTCTAAAACAGATGTCATCTTAAAATGATTTATCTTGATGAATTATTTTTGTTTTGTAGCCAGTAAAAACAATCCTTTTCCGGTTATGTAGCCAAAAGAAAGCAACCCGGCCACTTATGTTTAGGATATAAGAATGTAAATGAAATTAGAACATTACATGTTGGTAAACATTCTTAGAAAAAAAAGATTGTAGCTCATTTCTAAGATAATTTTCAACTGCATTCTGCCATATGTAATGCTATGACATAGCATCTTTGTTATATTGGGGTGGCAACTAGGGACTTCTTTGAGATTAGATGTATAAAAAGAAAAGTGCAATGCCTTTAAAAAAAAAATTGTTATTGTATGGCATGTCTTTTTCTATCTTATTTCCTTTCAACCTGTCTATGATATTTTATTTTATTTTATTTTATTTTATTTTATTTTATTTTTTAAGACAAAGTCTCACTCTGTTGCCCAGGCTAGAGTGTAGTGGCACGATCTTGGCTTACTGCAATCTTGGCCTCCCTGGTTCAAGCTATTCTCCCTCCCCAGCCTCTCGAGTAGCTGAGATTACAGAGGCCCACCACCACGCCTAGCTAATTTTTTGTATTTTTAGTAGAGACGGGTTTTTGCCATGTTGGCCAGGCTTGTCTCTAACCCCTGACCTCAAGTGATCTGCCCATCTCAGCCCCACAAAGTCCTAGGATCACAGGCGTGAACCACTATGCCCGGACGATTTTATATTTTAAATGTCATTCCTATAGGTACATATAGTTGAGTCTTGTTTTAATATGCATTCTTACGTTCTCTGCCTTTTAGTTGGAGTATTTTGTCCACTGACATTTAATGTAATTATTGACATGATTGGATTTAACTTGTCATTCAGTTATTTATTTGTTTCTTTTTCTTTTTTTCTTTTTTTTCTTTTTGCTCCCCTATTCTTGGCTTCTTTTGGATTATTTTTGAATTTTTTTTTTTTTTGAGATGGAGTTTTGCTCTTGTTGCCCAGGCTAGAGTGCAATGGTGCAATCTCAGCTCACCACAACTTCCACCTCCCACATTCAAGCAATTCTCCTGCCTCAGCCTCCTGAGTAGCTGGGGTGATAGGCATCTACCACCACATCCAGCTCATTTTTTGTATTTTTAGTAGAGATGGGGTTTCACCATGTTGGTCAGGCTAGTCTTGAACTTCTGACCTCGGGTGATCCGTCCGCCTCAGCCTCCCAAAGTGCTGGGATTACAGGCATGAGCCACACACGTGGCCGGATTATTTGAATTTTTTATTTGTATAATTTCATTTACTTTTTAGTTATTTTGGCTATAGTTCTTCATGTTATTTTAGTGGTTGTTCTAGGGATTATAATATACCTTAACATTTTAGAATCCATATAGAGTAACATTGTCCCGCTTTATGTGAAATGTAGAAACCTTCCAACCACTTAGGTTTTTTACCATCCACCTCCTCCCAATCTCATCTGTTATGTTTGTTTTCACATTGTTTTCTTTTTGCTGCATAGTGCACACTTTGCCCATTGCCATTTATTTTGAAGAAAGGCTTATTTTTGTTCTCTACCTTCTCTTGCACTAAAGCTTGGATTATTTAGAAATGCTTACCAATGCTGTGGCTAGGAGGGGTAACTATAATGCGTACATAAGTTAATTTACCATGTTTATACTGGCATAGGACAAGACTGCAGTGAAGCTTTCTAGGATAAAAGTGCAATAACTATAAAGACTTATTTACCCTCAAGTTTTCCCTTAAGATGTGATAAGATGAATGTTATGTTAGGGCATAACACTAACTTGACAATGATATCAAACTGTCTACTTGGGGATATTTTCCAAGCGGGCAAATATTTCTGAATTAAGAATATGAGACAATTATAGATGTAAAGATATAAGAAAGGCCAACTTAATGCCTCTCCTTAAGAAAACTCAAAGTTTCCATGCAAAACACACCACACACTTCCCTTTCTCCTTTTCCTTCTCTTCCATGCCCTTGTGGACCACCTCAGTCCTGATCGAGCTTAATATGAAGTTAGAATTCGGGAAGCATGGAGGTTAGGCACTTTAAAAAAAACACTTTTTTGGGGGGTTAGTTTGGAAACACCCAGTTTTAGGGCTAACCCAGAGCTAGAAAGGAAAAGAAATGGTTGAGACTTGTATATCTCAATTGTATGTGGAAATTTTGAGACTGAGCTATTTTGAGAGGGTTGAATTCAGAAGGAGAATTTCCTACTATAATTTGAAAGTACTCTAGGGCTCAGGATTGAATGAAAAGGAATACCATTTTGAAAGCTTTTGAAGAAAATGACTTGAAATAAGATGGAAACAGTTATCTAAGTTCAGGTAAGTTTCCTGAGATGAATTTAGTTCTGTTAAACACTTTGACTAATGGAGAGGTCCAGCTACCAGTCCTCAGAATGGATTAGATTGGCTTTGGAGAATGATTTCTCAAGCAACTCTTTAGGGAAGAGCCAGAGAGAGGCTGAAACATGGGACCATGTTTGAAAGAGTGTAAGCCCTGGATTTATTTGAGTGTCACAAACATCTTTTCTGCTTTACACTTGAGATGAAACAAACCTAGAAAGGACAGGGCAGGGTGGAGAGCATGGAAGTTTTGGGAAAAGAAGCCCTGCCATTGCCTCTGATGGCCATGAAAGCAGAACCGCTCTGATGAACACTCTGAACAGAAATAAGATGGGAGAGGAACATAAATATCAGCTAGACAATTGTGAACATGCAACCCAGCATTCCACCCTGACAGAAAATAACAGATGAGCCCCAAACCAAACTTCTAAAACCTAAAAGTTATAGATACAGCTGTTTGGAAACATACTTAGTACTGGAGAAAGTTTGGCTCTCAAAGAACAGCCATGTAGCTGATCTGGAAATGAAGGGGAGATGGCTTTTAAACATCAGGCTGACCCTATTCTTAGAGCTCAACTAGAGGACAGAAGATGAGGATAAAACCATGCCCTTGATGTGGCAGAACTAAAACCATGTTTACCCCTTATGCTATCGTCATTATATTATAATTAACCATTCATTTCTGTGTGTGGTAAATAACAATGCTGACACGGTCACAAAATAATGTGAAGCATATGGGTCACAACTGTTTTTAACTAAAGACTTCTCTAAAGATTTATTTAGGTTCCTTAATTACAGAGTGACTTGGAAGACTGGCATGTGGTTTCAGTTTATAGTTATAAATGTTGGCGCTGATGATGGGAGCGTGCTCATATTGCCAGAGAGGGAGAGGAACAAGTTTGGGGTTGGGGGGGCTTGTGTTCTTTGGGGCCCTCCCTTTTGTCTTTTCTTTTTTTTTTTTTTTTTGAAAAGAAAGTGAAGATCCGTGTTTATAAGAAGTAAGTGTGATGACATTTATACTGTATTTGAGATGGATGTGCCAGTAGTTATAAGCCAATTTTTCCAGTGCTTAAGTACTTTAATTGGTAAATTTTCATGTCAATTCGAACTCAGTGGTCCTCTAGAATCCTGAAAGAATAAATCCCTTTTAGCCTTTGTCTTATATTAAAATTAAGCTCTCTGTTAGATGAATCAGACCCTGTCTTTGAGGACAGCAGTTAAGTATTTCATTCTGGACAGAGAAGAAGATACAAGTATTCAACTTAGGTGCTTTGACTTAAAATGAACCCATGGCAGGGTCATTTGGTGATCTTCCAAAGCCTCCTGTTTGTGTGTATATGTGTGTGTGTGTATATGTGCCATATGTATTACTCATTTTTGAAGTAATTTTGCATTATTTTGGAACTAGTGATAAATACAACACTACATTGTAGTCCTGGGAGCGTGAGAAAAAGGTCTATATTCAATAATACATGAAGAATTTAGTGAATACATTTCATATATTGGAAAACTTGTATTTGCTGTAATGTGTTTTCTCCTACATTTCTTGCCAATGATAATGAAAATGGTATCTCAAAATATTATCTGGACATTGGAGGAGCAGGAGGGGAGGAAGGCTCATAAAAAAAATCTAAGCAATGCTCTCCTTCCCTGCATGAAGGTCATAGAAGAAATGAATTTCCCAATGCTTATCATTCTTCACGGAGCTCACTCCAGTAGGGACTTTGCCACTGCTTCGAGAGACTCCACTCATTCATCCATCCCTTCATTTATGACTTGGTATTGGTTACATTTCATGTTTATGTCTCTGTGGCATAAACATGGCATAAAGATTAATTAGAAAGGCTCTGCCTTAGAGGGGTTTATATTCTGGTAGGGAATAAGAAGGTATGTATGTAACTAATTATAACACAGAAAGAATTTCTGACATTTATTCAGGGCTTTATAACTTTCAAGGTGCTTGTATGCACTTTTATTTGATCTTCTAAAGTATGTGGCTGCGTTCTCTGTGTTGGAGATGAAGACTCTGAAGTTTAGCCATGATGATGACTTGCTCCAAGTCAGGTAGGTGTTGAGATATTTATATAGGGCCCAGAGAATTGCATCTGAGATGTTTTCTACCTTTGTGTTCATTGTTTTCCGCCATCCCCATTATGGAGTGGTACACAGACTGGAGAATCAGAGAATGTGAGAGAAGGCTAAGGCCACAAGCAGCTATGGAGCTTGAGCAAGGCTTTGGTTGTACAGAGAATGGTTGAAAGGGCTTTGAGAGAGAGAAAGAGATCAGTGCACATGGTTCAGAGGAACAAGCCAGAACACCCTGTTATTCAAAAAAGACCCCGGTGTCAAGATCTTATTACTTTTTTTCTGTCTGTCACTTTCTTTTATTCATGCATTCATTCAACAAACGCACTTAAGAGTATACAGCACTTATTACATGCAAGGCAGCGGGACTCACTGATAAGGGGGTTACAGAATAAGACTAGGTGTGGCTGTCCTTGAGGATCTCACAGTAGTTCAGCTGGAAGGTAAGATATGCTGGCAAATAATTGTAAGAGAACATGATGAAAGAGGGAAGAAAGTGATTCACGGTATTTCTGGGTTCAAGTTTCAACTCTTCTGAGGACGGGATCGCAGGCTTCTCATGTCATCTCTTAAGACCATGTTTCTTTAAGGAGCCTAGCATTTAATTTGCAGATCTGTATTGAGGATTAAGTCCAATCATGAATCCTAGGACACTTTACCGGGCTCCTGGCACATTGAAGGTATTCAGTAAACTGTCATTATTTATGGTCCGTATGCCTTTAGAAGAAAAGCCAAAGTCCTTGGCTGGTGTGAACAGCTCGCTGTGATCTCGTTGGCCAGACGTACACTCTTCCTGTATCCCAGTCCTTCACCAGTCTCCTGGCTGCAGACTGGTTACTCTTATATGCACTCTTGTCACGCTGTGGTCTCTGCAAAATACAGAGGTGCTGTATCCCAGTGGTCAGTCACAGGGGTCAGTGCTGGCCCTGCTGTGTCGCACTGGCAGCAGACTTCAGCAAGTTATGTCTTTGATTTGTGATGGTCTTGTTGCAAGATTTAAAATGACTGAACGTAAAGAGCTTGGAGACAGTTCTGGTACGTGGTAAATGTTGATTTTATTAATTCTAATTACCATCTGACTTTGCTACTCGCTGTTTATCATCCTGCAGTGAAGCTCCCTGTCAGCTCTTTTGTTCTTCATTTGGAACTTGCCGATCTCTCTCCCCAGCTTATCTCTTATCCCCTCTTCCTTATGCTTTGCTTTGCCTTCTGGCTACATGGAACTGCCTGTAATCCTTCACTCTACCTCCATGATGTTTTGGCCTTTATTTTTGCCTAAAAGACATTTGTCTTGCTTCATTCTTTAGAACTGAGTTTTCTACCTCTTGAGTTTCTCTGAGTCCAGTCTCTACCCCTTTGTGTATTGTTCTTCAATGTTCTGCACATACCTTTATCAGTGGGCTTAATGTATTGGTTCCATTTTCTCTTTGTCTCTTTCTCTCCTGCTTTTGACAGAGAACTCCTGAAAGAAGGGGTCAAGCATTGTCTCTACATTCCCAGCTTATTCTTGACACATAGTAGACTCTCAACAAGTACTTGTTAATAAATGAAGTGAGGACTTTACCTATTTTCAATACATTATCTTATTGTCAGAATCATTTTTTCAATTAGCTGAAGGGGGCAAAATTTGCTTTAGTAAATTTTGAGGTGGGGAACAGCAACAGGAGCACTGGCCTGGCCTTACTTGATAGAGGCCCTTTGTCATCCTAAGGCAGGGTTAGAAGTTTGGGAAGCTTGGGCCAGAAAAAAACCCTGGCAAACCCAATTTTGCCTCTGGTGGATCTTAGCGTTTCAGTCATTTGTTTGTAAAGGCATTAGTTCTGTATTTAGCTTATTGTAGTAACGTCAGCTATTTGGTATTTGATAGTATTTTTCTAATGTTTGGAAAGATTTTTTTCCCTCATATTGAAACCTCAGTGTATTGTCTTGAAAAATCTCAACATTATCCAATTTTGGACATATGGTGTAACATTTTCTCCTTGTTTGTCTGAGTTACCTGGATTTTAGTGTAACAAGCCATAAATGTAGCTTCCTGGGTTAAATAAAGCGTATCATTAGAGTACAATAAAACAGTACCATTTTGGTTAATAGCGAATACATGGAAGAAGGTAACATGGACCACAAAGGATGGGTTTATTTATTTATGGATTTTAAGAACTTACAGGAAATAAAATGGGATAGCTTGCTTTCCAAAGCATATCACAGTGACCCTTTAGGGAGCTCATAGTTCCACCTGATAAATACATAATAATGATTGAATTCTAAGGACTTTTTCCCATTATTCCCTGCAGCTTTGCCCTGTCTGATGAAGCGTACAGATCCCTAAGAGATCAAGATAAGGACCAATGTATTCTCATTACTGGGGAAAGCGGAGCAGGAAAAACAGGTAAGGCTCCTCCAAGCAACTCTGCAGAAGGTAAATGCTACCCAGAATGACAAAGAGGACAAGTGGGGCCTCCTTAGCAAGATCTGTCGCAGGGCTCCTGTGAGGGTGCTTCTGCAGGAGGACACCGGTTAGGATTATAGAGTATTCCCTGGACTCCCCAGAGAAACAAGGTGCCTATCCAAGGGGATTCCAACCATTAGGAAGTCTAGTGCTGGATTCTAGACCTTTCTAGTGTAGTCTCTGGATGGTGCAAGATCTTTTTACTTTTCTCCCAAGATATTAAACTTTTGTGCTCTCACAGATTCAAACTGCTTCCCCAAGGAATGCCAATTTATTTAGGTTTTAAGAATGTGCAAACACACTCTACCTTTGCTACAAAGTGAGGGAAGGTACCAGGAAAATGCTAACATTCTACTCAATAGTTTTCCTCTGAAGCCTGAAGAACTGAGATTTTTATATGTGTTTTTTAGACCTGGCAAGCAACAGCCCTCTAAATGGAAGGGTTATGCACTCTTGTGCTTTTAATGAAAGCAATTCATATGATTGGTGGTCTTGATTGAGAAAATGACTTTACAGATGGTACCCAGCTACCTGGAAAAGATTCAGAAGAGCCACACTCTCTGAATCCAACCTTAGAAAGGTTAAAGCTGCTGTTGTCTGTGGGTTTTTTGATGGAACTGATGAGTCTGTGGAGAAGGAGAATGGTGAGGGAGATGGCATTTTCATAAGGTTTCATCTGTAAAATACTTTTGTGTAATAGATAGATACGTGCACATACATACACACAGACCACTGTGTATATACCATGAAATGTCTGAGCTTGCATATCTAATTGGTCAGTTGTCTTAGTACTTGCCTAGCCCTGCAAAACAATGGTGCTCGGTGTCACCAAAGGGCTATACATACAAATTACATGCAAAACATAAGTGGAGTGAAGGAAATGGTGCTTATGAGAGCACATTACAAGAATTGGATTTTACGAATCTCTCGTTATCTTGGTCCTGTTGTTCTGGAAACATCCTAACTTGTCAATATGCTTCATGAAATTGCATACCAAAAAGTAAACAGAATACTTCAGGTTTGGTCCTGGTTGTGATAGAACTATTTCCCTCTTTTTTTTTTTTTTTTTTTTTTGAGATGGAGTCTCACTCTTGTAGTCCCGGCTGGAGTGCAGTGGCACAATCTTGGCTCATTGCAACCTCCACCTCTTGGGTTCAAGTGATTCTCCTGCTTCAGTCTCCCAAGTAGCTGAGTTACATACAGGTGCCCACCACCACACCCAGCTAATTTTTGTATTTTTAGTAGAGACAGGGTTTCGCCATGCTGGCCAGGCTGGTCTTGAATGCCTGACTTCAGGTGATCCACCCCCCTTGGCCTCCCAGAGTGCTGGGATTACAGGTGTGAGCCACCGTGCCTGGCCTATTATCCCTCTTAATGTGGATTCTGGGCTTCTATTAATGTAAAGCATGTACTGATTCATACTGGTCTCTAAACCAAGCAAGATATTATAGGGTTTTGTTTGTTTGTTTGTTTGTTTTTGTTTTTTGTTTTCTTTTCACAGTAACTTTCATTAGGTCAGATCTGCTCAATCTAGTATGATGAACAAAATTATTTTAAATCTACATGCAGAATCTGGTACTTATTTTTATTAGTTTTGGTTCATTGTTATAACCTCTTGAGGAACTGACAAATCCTGATTCTTTCCCTTCCCTTAGGATTGCTGTCATTTTGCTGGGTAATAATGATAGTAGCTAACCCACATTCAGCACTTAGCATGCGCTGGACGCTGTGCTTATTTCACATATTACATGTATGAGATAAATATTTTTGGTAATTCAATTTTTATGATGGGAAAATAGAAACACAGAAATGTTAAGCAATTTTTCAAAACTTATACAGTGAATAAGTGGCAGAGCTGGGATTTTGAATGTAGGCAGTGTAGTTCTAGAGTCCCTGCTTTTACCCACTGTACTAAGCTGTATATCTGTACCTTGAACATGGTTCTTTCTGAGTGCCGTCCTACCATTGCCCGTGCTGGTAAGTCTCTTTCAACTAGCCTCCCATGTCTCCTTAAGGGAGGGATTTTGTTTTGTGTCTCTACTACCTAATTTAATGCCTGGCATACAGTAGGCAATCAATCAGTACATATTTGAATGATTGAATGAACATCATGTACTAATCCAAGGGGCAAGCCTCCTGTCTTTATTTAAGTAATTGACAAAAACACTAATGTATTTACTGCCTGTCTGACATCTCCACTTGGGGTCTAACATGCGTCTGACTAAGCATGTACAAAAAGGAACTCTTGATTTCTCTCTTTACCCTCCTGTAACCAACCTTTCTGATCTCAGTAAATGAGACCACTAGTCAACCTCATTATCACACTAGAAATGTTTATTATCCTTGATTTCTTCCTTTCCTGTATTTCCCACATCAAATCCATTTCTTAATTTTGTCAGTTTTGTCTCTAGAATATATATTATATCAGGCGATCTCTTCCCTTTCTTTGTGTCTACATGGAGGCTCACAAACCACCAACCATTATCTCTCTTGAGGATTATTTGTAGCAATGTCTAATGGGTTTCTCTCACTCTGTTTCTCTCTCTCTGTTTCTCTCTCTCTGTTTCTCTCTCTCTCTCTCTCTCTCTCTCTCTCACCTCTGTCTCTGTCTCTGTCTCTGTCTCTGTCTCTGTCTCTGTCTCTCTCTCCCTCTCTCAACCTGTGAGAACTTTTACCAGGACATGGGCATCTTGAGAAATTGCTTTTACCCCTTATGTCACTAACCAGTTCTTTCAGCTGAAACGATTTAATTCTTAGAAGCAGCACAGCTTCTTGTTTGCCTCCAGGTCGACCAATGAAAGTGATGGCAAGGCAAGTTAGAAACTCTGTTTCTTGCTGAAGCCATTTGTATTGATGCTGTATCTCATGCCCACCCCTCCCTCTATTTTATTTGACTATATCTGCAAACCCACATATTCACTTCACATTGCTTCATTTTTAGTTTCACTTGGAAGAAGAAAAGAAAATATTCCTAAGCCTCTTTCATTCTTACATTCTTTAGCTTGTTAGTCTTTGTGACTAATGATTTTTTTTTTAAGGATATTCTAATTGTATCAATTCATTCTTAAATGAGTCATCAGAAGTGGGTTGCAGTCATTGTTTTGATGGGTCTTGGCCAGTTCTTCTTCTCCTCTGGAACATGTGTTCTAAGAAGACAGCATGTCCACTAATTAGCTATGTCAGTGTGTGACATCCGCCTTCTCAGAGAGTTCTTAACACTACCACTTCCTCCTGGAGCCAGATTCCATCTTCTGGTGGGCTCATGTATCTTCCTTACTGAAAAACTGAGTGGAGGTTGCTGGTGCTGTTTCAGAGGAATGGCATCCATTTTTCTTAGAAAAAAAATAAACACCACCCTCTTTCTCTGGTAGAACTCTAGTAGTAGAATGGAGTTTATTCTTCTTTTTTGTCGTTTCTCTTGATATTTTTCTGCTTGACAATTTTTCCTATTCGTTTCCGTGCCCAAATCACCGCTTGAAATCCTCTTCTCCTTGTCATCTTCCCTGGATTTAATCCTTCTGGGATCCTGTTGCCCTTTATCATAAGCTGGAAAATGGACAGCACTTTTTAGGGCTTGTTACCTTTTCCTCTGGTAGGGCCATTGTGTTTACAGCACATAGGATTAGGTGCTGTCTCAGGGAGGAGGGTACAGCAGAGACCCTAGGGCATTGCTTCTCAAATCTGCGGCGAAGCATCAGTTCCAAATCTCTTGTTGATCATTACTAGAAAAACGAAATAATAGACAACATAGAACATTTAAACCTTAATTTTTTCCTTTAGTTTCAACAGGCAAAAGAAACAATCAGAATACTGCAGAAACTTTTAAAAGCCTACTTGCATGTATAGACCAGTAATAAATAGTCTGTGGATTGGCCAACTTTGAGTCATGCAGGTCCTTGGACCATACTTTGAGTAACACTGCCTAGAAGTCTCTCAAAGCATTTATGTGGTTTTTGAGCCACTGTGCTTCTTGGACCCCATGATGAATTATAGTCTTGGGTGCTTCGGCTGTAAGATTCCTGGTGCCGGGAGGTGGATACTGCTCCTGAGAGTGGTTGCTTTTAAATACCCGCTTAGCTACATGCTTGGTTGCACCTAGCTCTCCAGTCCTTTTCACTTACAGAGCCCAACAGCTTCTCCTACCTCTCAGTCTACTGTAGACATACAGTGGTTTGCTGACTTACTCCTATTTTCTTACTTTTTGAAAGCAATGGTACAAAAACTGCTTAATATTTCATGATGATTTTAATTGTCATTAGACTACCAAATTGAGTAAAGCCAAGAATATGTGTGTTGTTTAAAGTCTCTATTTCATGGAGATTAGTTAGAGGAAAATAAAATGATGGAAGATAATATAGAAATTGCAGTATAGTTGTATAAGGAATTTGGGGGGGTTCATCTCAATTTTGAGCACAAGAGGGATGCCAGGCCATTTTGAAATGTCATATCATCTTATGCACTAAAATTGTTTTTTTGTACATGTGTTTATTGAAATTTTTGTTTTAGTAAATAGACGAAAGAAGACGATTAACATTTATTGAAGGCCTGGAATGTGCTGTGTACTTGGCATATAATATCACCTTTCAATAAAAATATTTCCTTAATAGTTTGTGTAGAACCACCATGCAGTATTAGAGAGCTTATTTTATAAGAGGTAATTAACTTAACTGGGTCATAAACCCTCCTTGGCAGATGATGATGTTATTAGTCTTAAACATTGGAGACACTCTTAAACTGCAGAGTTATATAACCTAGGCACTTAGGGAGAGGCATGAACTCTTTTGAGTCCTTTGGGATGCTATTTAATTCATTACTGCTTCGGTAAATAAAAAATTCATCAGACCTCATAAAAGTGCCCAAGTATTTTTAGGCATTGAACTCACAATTCACTCCCATGAATACAAATGGTTTGTGGAGAACCTTTCAAGCACTGATGGGGGCAGGGATGCAGAATATGAGGGAACCATTAAAACTACATTTTTCCAAGGACATCAGAGTAAATCTCTGGGCCTGAGAAGATGGTCCCAACATTAGGAAACGTAATTATTTGGTTTCTAATTTTACAGTTACATCAGTTTCTAGGAACTCTTCAGCCATCTGCTGGAAGAGTTATGAAGCCTGCCTTGCTCATTAAGACCTTTGTTTTTAAACCCCAAATGACCTTTATACATTTGCAGTCATTCTCCAACTGGACAATGACAGAGATGCCACTGACTTACCATAGCCTAAACATTGCTGAGCATTTCACAGCGTTGAACATACCCACACTGAAGAATAGATAAGCGAACTCAAGGCCAAAATGTAGTGATCTTTTGTTTTGCTCCTCCCCCATGTGAGAAAGACCCCTCTCCATCCGTGTTTTTTGTATAAGTTATCAGAGATTTTGTGACCCTTTTTCAGAATAGTATGACATACAGTCTTATTTCAATAAAAACATCACCAGTTGTGACTTCCCTTTTAGCAAAGGCTGAATCTCTCATTGCAGGGCCCATGCGTTTAGTACTCTGGAACAGTTCGCTGTGGCCTGTTAGATCCATTTGGATGTGTGGGAGCTGGGTTATTTTGCAGCACAGCAAACTCAGCTGCTAAAAGGTGGTTCCTCTAAGCTGCAGAGTGCTTCTTTCATTGCACACAAACATGGCTTCATTGATTTAGGCATTCACACTTTAGCCCTAAACTCTGGTTTAGGGCTCTGAACCTCCAGACCTACAAAAACTTAATTCCTAGACAAACTTTGGTGTCTTAACTAGGGAGATAGAGGGGCAAAGAAGTAGATAAATAAATGTGTATTAATAAATGTATGGCCCTCTCTATATGCCATATGACCTGTATGATCGATATGTGACATATGATATTACCTATATCTATGAATGCATCCATAGAGACCTGTTACTCCTGGATGAATTTGTTAGAAGCTCTGTGAAAAAAATGCAGAATAAGGCTTGCCTTTCCTCATGGCTTTTTTTCCCTGACACAGTGATTGAATCCATGTGGAGCCTGCTCAGTTAACATACATAGGTTTAGGTATCTTAAGTGTGAGGTTCTCATCCTTTTGTCATCATCACAATTGTCTTTCCTTGAATTGTTTTCCCTTTCTCATTCACCTTTCACTACTTTACAATGCTTTCTTTCATTAAAGAGATGACTATATATGAATTTGTATAATTCTATTATATGTGATAATTACATGATAATACACAGCATATTACAGTACAGTGCGAGGCATCAGAGAATACAGAATTCAGTTATTCTTACTCTTACAGGACTTTAAAATCCTCACAGATTTGAACTGTCATCTCTACTTCCTTTCTGTTGTTTATAGAAATTAGTTCTGATCCAGAAGTATTTTGTAACAGGCCCTTTGTCCATTAGTACAGAATATGTGTTAAATCCTAAATGTTCTGCCATTTTCTGATAAGAGATTTTGACCCCAAAGACTTCATGTATTTTGTTAGTCCAGCTGTTGATGAATTTTAAGATTCATGTTACATTCAAACATATATATGTAAGTTTACATATGTAAAGTATCTATGAGTTAGAGAAAATGATGAACTGATTAGAATTGATTCTAAGCAATGCTGTTACGTTTTGTCTATTTTAAATGGCAATATTCTTATATTTAACAGTCAACATAATTCAAAAACGAGACTTTGAAATATGGTGGATGATATTCAATTTTCGATCTTCCTCAGAAATTCATTTTTCATTTATAGAGGTTATTATGTAAAGATTTGATTTGTATAGGTATATAAATATTTGAATACAGATCCAAATTTATTTGAACCTTAGCACCAAAGAGCAAAAAGGAAATGAAGCACAAAGCCTTGTGAGATAACTATTATTTCCAGTTTCCAGAAAGGTGAAATATTGTGAAAACAGTTCCTTAAAATATGTTGGACCTTGCAATTCATCCTTACTGGTTTATTAATTTCTCTAAAGTGGTACCTATGTAATGAACTAGCTGAGTTAAAGCTCAGGTATTATCAGGAAAATTATAAGAGTTGTCTCTTTCAAATAGTGGGACTTTTTTGGAGAAAATACTCTTCATCTCAGTTCCCAAAAATGACTTATTAACATGAGTTTAGGAGCAGAATCCCTGAAAATAGAAGAATCTGAAGATATTTTTAACAACTTGGAAATAAATTGTTAAAACAACTTGAACTTTATCCTTGAACTATATTTTAAAATTATATTTGAATTGCTTAAATAGGTTTTAAAGTTAATAAAGTGATTCTTAATTTCAGTCTAAATTAATCCATCTTTATATGTCAAGAGATATTATGGACTTATATATACTTTAACAGCCAAATGATATAAGCCTGACCCAAATTCCAGGAGATCTGCTCCTGGTGCCATTTTCAAACACATTGGACCCTGAGAGAACTTAATCCATCTTGTTCTGGCCGTTAAAAAGATCTCTGAGAGGTCAAATTAATTCTAGTAGCCACCAAAAGGTTCTCATTCTTGGTTGATTCTCCCCTCCATCCCTGCGCCCCCCTGCCCCCCGCAGCCAAGGCAGTTGTTCCCTAAGTTCATCCTGGACCAGAACAGGTTTTCAGAGGGCTCAGTATGGCCATGAATCTGAATTTTGAGGTTTGGCTACAATAAGGTTCATAATTACCATAATAAACAAAACAGCCTGGCCTAAATTTTACATATTTTTTGTAAATTTACCTAAAAGAAAACTTACCTTGTCATCTAAAATGCATGTGTTAGTATGTTTGTATATTTGCCACTGTCTAAGACAGTTATTTTGCTAATAAATGTCTTCAGTATTCTAGTATTACAGTG
Source organism: Aotus nancymaae (assembly GCF_030222135.1). Lineage (NCBI taxonomy): Eukaryota > Metazoa > Chordata > Mammalia > Primates > Aotidae > Aotus > Aotus nancymaae. The sequence continues at coordinate 41,778,513 of NW_026988419.1, read as the reverse complement.
GATAGAAAGACCAGAAATTTATGTCAAGAAAGAAGCGTATACATAATATATGTGAGAGTTCAGGTGGAATGGGGAACAAAGAATGTCCCTGACAAAGCAGAAAGATGAGAAAGCAAGGCTGGAGGGGATTGCTTCCCAGGCCAGACCGCAGAGGTGGCTGCTGGGTGATTGAGGAGAGCTGCCCCAGGCCTGGAGACTAGATAGCATAGGATGTTAGGAACCTTCTGGGAGGGCAGCCTCACCTGAACTGAAAGGCAGAGAGCCTAGAAAGTATCCTGAAGTGAGCAGAGAAGAGCTATAGCTTGGACAGGAGAGTGGAGAGCAATGTGGCCCCTAGGAGTCAAATGAAATATAATAGTATATAAAGTCTTTGTAAGTGATGGCTCAGGACAGCCTGAATGGTGTAACAGGATTATCTATATATAATTTACTGACTTTTTTCTACTTAAGCCATGAGAATAATGGAAAATGTAGTTAAGGAATTTTAAACGTTGGAAGTTGTGTTATGTGGACAGTGAGTGCCCTGTGAAAGAAGGGCATTGTAAAGATGGAAAGGTTGTTTCTCAGTTACAGTCTTTAAAGGCAGACAGCAGAAATCAACCATCACAGATGACCAGATGACCTATTTGGACTCCTTTTCATTACCCAGGAAGCAAATTGGAGACAGTTGCAACCAACCATTGAAGTACCTAACGTCACACCATAGTTCTGGGCTCCATGGGATTGTTTAGTTCCTCCTTAATGTATTTGCCAGTACTCCATAAACAGTCATCTTAGGACTTGAGAGCTCTCTGTGACCTGCATAGATTCTTGGTCCTCAGTGGCTCCTGTTGATTGATGCTTTTAGTTTGCACAAAAGCCCTAAGGAACATGTTGGGCAGTGAGCTCAAAGTGGCCTTCCAGTTGTTCATATGTTATTTTCCCAATGGTGGGAGATGGGACCGGAATCCAGCTGCAGGCCTCCTGTGAGACAGTTACAATTGCCTAATTACACCTGTAGACAGAGACACCATCCCTTCAATCTGGGGGGTGACTCATCTGCCCATGGACAATGTCAGTAGAGCAAAGACTTGAGACAAAGCAGGATTTGGAAAGATTGGTTTCCTTACCTCAACTACCCAGACTAGGGAGTATGTTTTATTTTGCCAGCATAAAATAGTCGAGCATTTCCTGGATCCTGGTTATGGAACATTAGAACAGCTAATTAGGATGGCCCAGTGGAAAACAGATTCCATAGCAAATAAATTAGGGAAACAGCATTGTAGATCCCTTTTCGGAGTTCTGCAGTGCACATGATCATATTTAAAAGCTCTGAGAAGGCTTTTGATAAAGAAAGTGGTTTCACTGCATCTTACTCACTGTGGTTCCACATTCATTTGACTTTGGACCTCATTTTCCTTAAATATCTATTAACATTCCTTGGAACTCAGTGTTAAAAGAATCAGGAGCTAGGAGTTAGATCCTGAGAGAGGGGACACAGACTGACTGACAGGAAAAGGATAAAACCACCAAAGACATGTTTTGTCTACCTCCCAGTTTGAGCTAAGAAATTTTTAGATGGCTTTAGCCTTTGTCTCGTGACTCTTTAGCAGCTTTTTTGAGGGTTGCTAGTGATGCCTATTAAGACTACCATGCCTGGAAAGGGCTGTATTTTTTTGTTATTAAATCCTTACATTGGGTGCTTAGTTTTTTAATTCAGTTGAAGAATAATAAATTTGGTCTAATTATGAGCAAACCATTTTTTTTTTTTTTTTTTTTTTGAGATGGAGTTGTTCTGTCGCCTAGGCTGAAGTGCAGTGGCATGATCTTGGCTCACTGCAACCCCCGCCTCTTGGGCTCAAGTGATTCTTCTACCTCAGCCTCCCAAGTAGCTGGAACTACAGGCTTGCGCCACCATGCCTGGCTAATTTTTGTATTTTTAATAGAGACGGGGGTTTCACCATATTGGCCAGGCTGGTCTTGAACTCCTGACCTCGTAATCTGCCCACCTCAGCCTCCCAAAGTGCTGGGATTACAGGCGTAAGCTACTGTGCCTGGCCGAGCAAACCAGTTTGATTTGGAACATATCATTCTTTTAAACTTCAAAAATACATTTGGTGACGATATCCAGGTTACCAAGTTATTTTTGGCTTATCACTATATAATATAGTAACTGTATATAAATAATTGCTTTAAGGTAATTCTGAAGTTTTGTTGGCCATGTTACTAAGCAGTTTTTTAACAGCCCAGTGATAATCTTTAAGCACAATTTTTATTATGTCTGAATTAATGACATGTCACTGAATAGAAAGCACAAATATTTTAAAAGGTTTCCAAAACATTATTTGTTCCCTTGGGAATAAAGGCATTTGAAAACACCATTAGTGGATCTCCTCCCCCAGATTTCTCCTTCCCAAAAAGATTTTTTAAATTTCTGTGTTATTGATTAATATGGCTTATTTTCATCCACAGAGGCCAGCAAGCTTGTCATGTCCTATGTGGCAGCTGTTTGTGGAAAAGGAGCAGAAGTTAATCAAGTTAAAGAACAGCTTTTACAGTCCAACCCGGTCCTGGAAGGTAGGATGCATTATGTACATTAAGTTGGTGTGACTCAAACAGTAGATTCCGTTATCCAGGTGCTTTGAGTACCTTGTGTGCTGGAAGTTATTCTGGGAGGGAAGGGGAAAGAAGAAATTCAGGCCAAGACCTGCTGAGCAAATAAGCTGTGTTCTAGAACCTCTTGGCCTAAGTATTTAGCAGACTAGTTTACTAATGTAAAATGAGCTTCCCCACTTAACAATCACTTTTCCCCACTTTTTTTATTTGAATTACTTAAATTTTGATTAAAAATAATCAACCGATTGTTTGCATTTGATGGTGCAGTGCTATTTTATAATCCAGGATAACACTGGTGGCTGATTATTTTTGTTGTTAGGGAAATGAGGGCTCAGCCAGAGAAACACTTAAGGACCCATTTTTTCCAGGGCCATAGAAAGCCTAAACCTGACTGGAGAGTACACAGATTCTCTATTTAGCTCTCTGTATTAGTCAGGTTGGGGTGCCATAACAAAGTACACAGACTGAGTGGCTTAAACAATAGAAACTTAATTTCTCAAACCTCTAGAGGCTAGAAGTTCAAGACCAAGATCCTGGCCAGGTAGGTTTCATTCTGAGGCCTCTTTTCTTGGCTTGTAGGTGGCTGCCATCTTGCCATATACTCACGTGACCTTTTCATTGTGCTCAAGTGGGGAGAGACTAGAGCAAACTCTCTGTTATCTCTTCTCAGAAGACCACCAGTTCCATTCTGAGAGCCTCAACCCTCATGACCACATCTCAAGTTGATTCCTTCCAAAGGCCCCCCCACCAATGCCAGGCTTTTAAGGGGTAGGGCTTCAACATATGAATTTTGCGAGGAGATAAGCATTCAGCCCCTAACATCATCAGAAAACAAAGGCAGAAATGAGTTTCCTTAATGCCATGGAGAATGGCATACAACATCAGTATGAACTGCCTTGGCACTGGAAACAGTATATCAAAGTCTTTCCCAATTGATGGCAAGTCATTAAACTTGCTTTATGGCCAGGCACAGTGGCTCACACCTGTAATCCCAGCACTTTGGGAGGCCGAGGCAGGCAGATCACTTGAGGCCAGGAGTTTGAGACTAGCCTTGCCAACATGGTGAAACCCCTTCCTTCTCTACTAAAAATACAAAAATTAGCTGGGCATGGTGGCATGCACCTGTAATCCCAGCTACTCAGGAGATTGAGACATTAGAATCACTTGAGTCTGAGAGGCAGAGTTTGCAGTGAGCTGAGATCATGCCACTGCACTCCAGCTTGAGCAACAGAGGTATACTCTGTCTTAAACAAACAAACAGACAAAAAAAAAAACCTAGTTTTGTATTATATGCGACAGAGGGAGACTGTCTCAAAAAAAATGCTTTATAATGTAAGCGTGTCTTTACTGTCACTTAACATATTTGTTGTGATGGAATAGGGTTTCTCAGCCTCAGCACTATTGTACTGCTTACTTGTTGCTGTGGAAGGATGTCCTGCGCATTGTAGGATGACCTGTCTTGTGCACCTCTGACCTCTGTTAGCTGCCAGTTGCACCCCTGCTCCTAGTTGTGAAAGTTGAAAGTATCTCCAGACATTGCCAGATGTCCCCTGGGGAATCAGAACCACCCCTGATTAGAATCTCTGGGCTAGATAAGTAGTTTGGTGGAACCTTTTGGTCCAAGTCATGGAAGGATGACATTCAGCACGGATTAAAGCAGAATTGCTTTAGGGTAGTTTTTCCCCCAGTATGGAGAGTTAAAACCCTGCCCTGTTGTCGTTTGTACCCAGACCCAGCCTCTCCTGCCCTTTCAGAGAGGCTCCTGAACACTGAGCATTCACTGTGACCCCAAGACACACTTCCATGCTTCAGTTTCACCATTACAAGGAGACATCATGCAGCTGTATCCCCAATTAGTAGCATAGGAGAGAAATGAAGGCAGATCATCTATTATGCTGTTTTTGATCTTTCCTCCATTTCAGTACCTTAATAATGAAGCTATTATGGAAAGTGTTATCTCTCAATTTAATTGTTCCAGTATTTGACTTTTTATTGTCTTTTGCTTTTAAGTTACGGTGCTATATTTGCTGTATGTCTCTATGCTTATTTTAAGAATGCTGTGATGTAAAGGAGAAATGCTGAGGAATGCTGTCACTTTCATCTGTGACTAGAATCTGGCTGTTTATTCAGTGGTATTTGGAACTAGGCTCCAGTGCAGGAAATGGAAGAAATGTCCACTGTGGGCATGCATTATCTTTTATGGGAATACTTTACTTTTTAACTGGAGCTGCTACTGTAAATGAACGTTTAGAACAATGAACTTAAAAAAAAACCAATTGAGGAATGTGTCTCAAGTGTTCTATAATGGAACACTTGCTTTTTATTCTGTGGCTCATAATAAAAGACTTTAGTGTTTAGGGTTGTGTTTAGTAATGTGCAACTCAGATTTGTTTGATGAAAAGATGGTTTATGGCTTGCAAATAGCACCCTGAATAAAGTTTCTTTGAAGCAATTCCTTCACTTGCCCCTGACCTTCAAGCCACAATAAACTGTCCTTTATGCATCAGCATCTCTAGTTGGACTTGGGGCTGTGCAAGTTAGCTAACTTGGCAGCCCTGCTTGTTCACACCCACCACAAAAGACTAGCCTGTGAAAACACAAGAAATGTCATAGTCTTCATGATAACTGGGTCAATACACACCATTATCAAGGTTGCATTCATGAAAGCCTTTTAACTGGTGGTGGATATGGGATAAGAACAGGAACCTCTCCAGCAAGCATCCTTTTTGAGTATTTTTAGTGTGCAGATTTCTTCACTCTGTATAGCATCTCAACTCATCTTCTCTTGAAGACAGAATTTGCTCCCAGGGATCTACCAAACCATACTCAGTCCAAGCACCATCTCTAAGGCAAAAAACTTTGCCTTTGTTGACTTTGTAAATGTTGTCTTAGCTTGAGCAACTATGTTTTAAGAATCAAAAACAAAAAAACCACCCCCCACAAAATACAATGCATCAGTGTGGCTGCTGAATTACCACAGTTAACATATGTAAGCATACACCCTCACTCCTTGATCAGGTGACTGCTTTCAAAACTCGGACCAGATTTTAGCCTGTAGTTCTTGTTTGAACACTCAATAGTCTAATCTACTCCCTGTTTAATTTGAAGAAGTTATGGAGAGTTCCAGAAATTTGATGCCTAACCTCTGACTCCAAAAGTTTTTTTCCTGTTCACCACATCGTCATGCTAGCTGCCATGTGGCCTCTGGATCCCAGTAAGACTGGGTGGGTGGGAGGCTTGGTAGAAACGGAGGATCTCATGCCCATCCCAGACCCATTGAACCTGAGTCTGCACTTATCCTCATGTAATTAAAGTTTGAAATGGTAAAGATGGGCAGGACGGGTTTTTCAGAGCATCAAACAGGGATTGCCTCTACTTGTACCACTTGTATTTATGCTGCTTCATCTTCTACTACCATGGCCTAGGTTAATTTGCTCCTATCTTGTGCATAGGTTTGGTGAAAAAAAAAATCCTTTTACCATATGACTCCACGCTATTCCCTGTGTTAAACAGGAGCATTGTGTGCCTGGAGCAGTGTCAGCCACATGGTTCTTAAATGCCCTCCTTTAAGGGGAGTCCTGGATATGTCTCCAGGAAACAGCTGAGATTGGAACATTTGTATTTTGCATTATGGGCCAAATTGATTTTCTTTATTGTCTGGAAAGTTTCACCTAGGTCTAATGTACATAAACTGATGAGAAACCATGTGGCACTTTTAGCCTGTTAGAAATGACTGTTGTTTCCAAATTTCTTACTCTTCCTGTATAATTAATCATATTTAAATAGCTTTATTTTAAAATTAAACAATTTAAAGGTTCCATTTCCCATGATCTGGAAACTTCAAGTTCCATAAAGCCTTTGATAATAAAAAGTAATCTCTGAAATAACCTGATTCAGTGATGATAATTGTAGAAGAGCATAAAGCCTTCCTGGTCACTCACTCGACTGCTCTCTAAAAGTATTAAAAGGTGTTAAATTAGATGAGATTAAGTTTACAGTAATACTTGAAAAAATTCCATGAATCATAGGAATGATTCTCTTTTTCTTTGGACTTGTAAGATATGGAAGTTTAGCAACTTACTGAGACTTCTGTTAGGTATATTTCTATGGAAGTTTTGGACAGAAATATTATCGCTACAAGTTATATTTTCCAGAAATCATAGATTTCAAATACTGTATTTGCTTCATCTTTCTGCTTGAGATTATTTTTTTCTTAACCGTACATCTGTTTCTTTCCTACTAGCTTTTGGAAATGCCAAAACTGTAAGGAATGACAACTCCTCTAGATTTGTAAGTATTTGTATAAGCATAAGTGTTAACACTAATATTTAGCTCATGTATGTTTAAACAACCAGTAGATGTTTAATATTTCTTAATACACACATTTTTAAAATAAGAGGAACATCATCTCTATTGAGAACAAAGTTCTATAAGGACTCTTGGTTTCTGGAATTTTCCTTTTGAATTCTTTTTGAAGTAACAAGCTATTTTTATCATGTTTTCTTGATGTCTTCTATCATAAAATCCCATAAGCAATTTAAATGAGGCTATTTACAGTAACACTTTACTTATCTGAGTTTTGGTATTTAGAAATCAAGAATCAGAAATTAAGTAAAGAGAAGGATAAACTTGACTGGATGTCAAGTTTACGGTTAGGGTGTACCCTATGGCCCTTGTCCCTTATTTAGCGGGTCCAGAAAGGATGGCATGTATTTTAAAACTTAGTGGAGTTAAAGTCCATAGGCTTGGCAACAGGTGCAAGCATGTGGGACAGTTGTGGGGCTGTGGAGTAGAACTGAATAATAAAAACCGAATCTAATTGGTGTTTTGAGCTTGATTGAGTTGGAAAATGCTCCTTCTGCCGACAGGGTCCGTCTTTCTAGCCTCGTCCCGAACTACTCCCTCGCCTGTGCCTTGCATGTTGACGCAGCGGGCTCCTCCAGCGGGGCCGTGCTTTTTGGTGCCTCTGCCCTTTACAGAGACACAGCTGCCTAGACGCCACTGCGGGAATGTTGAGTCTGATGGTGGTGTTTTGAAATTGATGTATACATTTTTATAATAAAAGATCATTTGTTTTATGAACCATCTTCTCACATACATTACTGACTGCCACCAGAGACAATTTTGATGATCTTTTATACCTCCTAACCTGAGACCCTTCCTGACCTTTCTCCCCCTTCTTCTTTTATATCCCTTTTGGCTCTTTCCTTCTTAAGGTTATTTTGTGCTTAAGGCAGGACAGTGACCTCAGGTGGAGATAGTTTTGATAGTTTAGAAAATGGCAGGCTAAATAAGTTCCTAATTCCAAGGCTGTAAATTTTTTCCATCAGATTAGCCCCTTAAGTTGTTATAACTGATTTGATCCATGCCTTTTCCTGTTGCGGTAACATGGCTAATCTCATTACACAAATAGCAGTGAAGTGTGAGCGATAGAAGTAATTCCAGTGATCAAGCTTCTTTATGTGATAGAGATTTTATTTTTGCTGTTTGCAAATTATATGCACACACAGTTTTTAATATTTGCAAATATATTTAGTCTATAGACCATAAAAATGTAGAAACCCATGTTGCTTAAAAGGCTATTACTACTTAGTGATATTTGAAATCCAGTGAAAGGCTTGGCAGGTGATTTGGCTTATTAAGTAACTTCAGGAAAATCCTATTATAACAAGGGTATTAGGATATGAGATTAATACCTGATTATAGGCTAAATCATTTCATGCCCAGTTTTTAGCAGTTTCTCTGCTTTGTGGTCTGTGACTTGACTAGTAATATACCCATGTTTTAATTTTATAGCAGGACTCTACTGTATTTAAAGTTACTACTGTACATAACAGTGGTTTATATGCTTGTGCTCTGGGGAAATTATAATTTATTTTCCTTGCAAACCACTCTGTGTTGGTCTGGTTAACCTAGAATGAATTCCTTGACCTCTTCACTGAGCAGTCTGATAGACCCTGCTATGTTCTAGTTAATGCCTGCTCATCGTAGCTGACATTTTGAACTTGCATTCCCACGGAGATGCCTCGTAGTGTCCCCTCCCCACCACAGTAGCTCTAGTTTGACATATTGAGTTATTTCTGTGTGGACTAGTGACATGATCAGAACCCAGCTTTTGGCGAGTAATTCAGGAAGTGGCTGAGTGGGAGGAGCGTCATTTCACTATCTACCAAATTCTCAGACTGGCCACTCGTTGGTTTATCCCTGGTTGGCTTCCTTTTCCATTCTCTCCAGTGTTTATTCTACTATCCTCAAACCTCCTATTTTTTTACTCTCAGCTCATGCTATTACGCCTACTTCACAGAAATCACCATTGTCATCAGAGAGGCCGTCAAACTGAGTTAATCCTGCTCCCTGGTGCCTGACCTATACATATGTCTATGTACACTCCTTCTACCTAGGCTCTAGATGCTGTCGTCTCCTGTGGCCAAGGACCATCTTCTATCAGAATGATCCCATCTTACGTGGTCAACCTCTGACTCCTTTGACAGAGTAACCATTCTTCCCCTCCTTTGTAGCTGCTTTGCCTCCTGGGTTCCCCACCTTCATGGAGGGCCTCACTGTCCACTCAGTGGCCTGGGCCATGTGACTGGACATTTTTTATCCTCTCTCATCTCCTATATCTAGCCTGGGCCTGTTACTGTGACACTCTGGATAGCTCTCAGTTTGTTTACTTTTCTCTTTGGCTACTTCTGCTTAAAGCCACCAGCATTTCTTCCCTAATCACTGGAGCTACCTCCTGCCAGCTCCATGTACTCTTGCTTCTTCCCTGTTCATTCCACTCTAGCCAGGGAAATCTTGTAAATAGGCAGGTTTGATCATGGCATGCTTGTTTAGGAGCCTTTAAGGACATGGCTTTGCTGTGACGAGAATATCTCAAAGTAATCATGTACTCCAACTTCCCTCTCCAGCCTTGTTTCCCACTCATCATCCTCAAGGTTGCCAATTCTTATGCCTACTCCTTCCTGGTCTCCCACCTCCTTGCGCGCCTCACTTCTGCTGATACTTTGCAATTAAGGTGGGGCAGATTTCTTGCTCTCCCTTTGTGCCTGCTTCTTTGGCATAGTGCCAGGACCCACTGTAGGACTAATCCTCCTATACTGGAATGCCCTGTTGATCTGTCTCAATTCCCCACTAGACAGTAAGCTCTTTGAAGGCAGGAATGATGCCTTGCTTTCACTTTTGCCTACTTCAGCTTTAAGGACGTGGTTGATGGACATATCCTTATGAATAAGTGCAGACCTAAAAGGGTAGATGACCCATGATGATGAAAAAAAGAGAAGGTGCAGGAGCATGCAGCAGCTGATAAAAAGGCACAAATTGCATTGTTGACCAAGTTCCATGTGATCATATTCCTTTTCCCTTACCATCACTTTGAAAATTAATGAGTTAAAGTAATTATTAGGACGTGAAACGAAACCAAAGACATTACTTATTAGATCAACACACACTTTTCCAACAAGAAACAGCTGTCATGGTTATTCTCTTATACTTGTTACTCTTTAGCTAGGCAATTATAGACCAGTTCTTTAACAATCAGAGTATTAAATTCCATGTGTGTTTCTGTGTGTTTAAGATACCATCTGTAAAGTGTAAAATGAACCTGTGTTATATATTGCTATTATAATCTGGGTGAAAAGCCAAAAAAAGTAATAATGATCAATCTGATTCTGAGCTGTTCATAACATATAACCTTGTATTTGATTTGAGTAGATATAAAAACAGATCTCTGAATGTTTCATTTCATCTACCAATATGTTTCCAAGTTCCTAGCAATGGCTTAAAACATATTCTGCCAATAAAAAAAGACTATCTTCCCAAGCAGTATATATACAAGAACAACTTATTTTTCTCTGTTTTTATTTTTGAATTGAGTACATATCCAGAAGTTTGAAAGATATCTGAAATGGAAAAGTCACATGATGGCTGAGAAGACTTGTTCCTAAATTAGCAGTGGGTTATATTAGCTTTGAACTAAGGGGGTATTTAGTATGAATTATTTGTAGAGGCATGTTGTTTTGTGTCATGGTTATATATACTGTCTTTCTTAATTACATTTAAACAAATGTATAAAAATAAAGGCTTAGTATGCTATTCTCTAAGAAGTACACTGAGTGAATATTTTGAGGTGAAGTAGAAAACTCACAAAATCTTTCTTTGCAGGGCAAATATATGGATATTGAATTTGACTTTAAAGGCGATCCGCTAGGAGGAGTAATAAGTAACTGTGAGTATTTTTCTTAAGTCCTTGTTAAGAAGTTCAGAATACTGAAACATATATTTATAGTTTTAGAATGGTTTAGATACTTGTGTCTTTGAGGTATAAGAATATGTTTCCTTGCTTTATATTTAGACTTTAAGCTTTGCATTTCAGATTGTTTTATAATATAATTCATAAATCTTTTTAAAGATCACTTAAAATTTTCACCTTGGAAAAGCTTTTTAGAGGTTTGCTAAGTAAATAAATTTGTCCTACTGTTTTTATATTCTATAGGTCTTTTTGAAATCCGATGGGTCTTTAAGGCAATCCAGTATGAAAAAAGATCCTCTAAGGGTTATTTTCTTTAACAAAATGTGTATGATAAAAGCCAAACTATAAATAATTGTTTTTAAATTAATAATTTTTGGAGTAATACTTATCCAATAAAAGGAGTAGACCTGTACTTCAAATCTTACTTTGAAAAATTTTGCTTCTTTTCCAGTGTATTTATGTAATTGAAATGTGATATACTTGTTAGACAAAACAGATTGTTTAACCTTCTTTAGATATGATTTATGACTGTGGAAGTGAAATATTCTATGTGAAAGGTTAAAAAAACACACACACACAAGCAGATGAGGTCTGCTCATACTAGCCCAGGTTCAGAGTTTTCTAAATGGGTGTATGAGTGCCACAGAGGGTTTTCAGTGTCTCTCATAAAAAGGCAGTATTGACAGTGCTTTGGGGCTGTGGTGCCCACGGCACAACCCCTGTTGTCCCTGCTCCTCTTGGCTCGTGGTTGATTAGTTTGGATAATGTGAGTTGTTGACTCAGGGCTTTGTGCACCCCCAGCCACAGTCTGGTTATCCTTTTGAGTTTGCTGGTTTTTTTGAGGACCATAGGACTGAACCTTCTCCTGCCCCTGCCTGCCTCACCATCCCATGGTGCTATTGGGATTATTAGAATTAAAAAGTTGAAGTTTAGACTTTAAAAAAGAAGAATAGCTGACTGAAGTACCCAAAGTGTGTGCGTTTATTTTTCTCATAGCGATGGCATTTCGTCTTCAAAGGAAATGTTGTGCTGAACCCAAAAGATGGTACAGGTAAAATGAGACCTGATCTGGTTGAAGAGGCGATGGGAAGCCCAGAATCCTGGCACTCTCAGATGCTACTGAGATCTTCCTGACTGACCCTAGCAGAAGAATGCCATTTCAAAGTTATTATTGAGTAATTTGATCAAACTATGTAACTGATTTAAAAAGAAAATTTTAATCATAATTCAGAGAGTAACCATCTAGGGCTAGAGCTTTCTCATCTTTGAAATAATAGGATTGAATTGGATGAATTCCCATGGTTCTCCCCATTTCCAGCATTCTGTAGTTCTTAAATAATTTAATTTCTGGCTGGGCACACTAGCTCATACCTGTAATTTCAGTACTTTGGGAAGCCAAGGTGGGCAGATTGCCTGAGCTCATGAATTTGAGACCAGCCTGGCCAACATGCAAAACCCCGTCTCTACCAAAAATACAAAATATTAGCCAGATATGATGGCTCAACCAGCTCAGGAGGTTGAGGTAGGAGAATCACTTGAGCCTGGGAGCTGGAGGTTACAGTGAGCCACGATCGAGCCACTGCACTCCAACCTGGGTGACAGTGAGACCCTAGCTCAAAAAAAAAAAAAAGTTTCCATTTTATTTTTCCCGACTACACACTTCTGTATGCCATGTGTTGGTATTGTCCATACTTGTAAGAATGTTTACTTATTAGAAAAATGCCTTGAAGAGAAAGTTTTAATATGAATTGAAGTTTACTTAAGTTAAATGATTTCATACACCAAATATGGGAGTAAAAGTACTCATGCAAACCCCATATGATGTAACCAAAGGCAAAGGATTATGACCTCTGCCAAACTTGTTAGGCTAACTCCTTTAACAATATATGGCAGCTCATCAGAGCTATCCAACCAGTGGCGTGCTTCAATTTTAAGATCACCATTTTAAGGAATGATTATTTATTCTGAATGATATTCCTGAGTCTTTTAGTACTTTCTTTTTGTAGGACAAATTAACTCTAGCTATAATATTAATAAAACATAGTTTTAAAAAAATGAGAGTAGGTTTACTATTATTTTCATTACAGAACTTATAGCTAAATATTGGAATGATTTAATCAATATTACTCTCAAGGATTCTAGGAAAATAATTCAGGATTACTTTATTATTACAAGGATTAGAAAACAACTTTGGTTTTAAATTTTGAAGTTCTCAACACAAATGTCTTCTTGTCCCCTAATTCTTGCAGTATCCATGGAGAATAAATATTAAACAGCCAGTTCTTTTCTAATTAAGATTAATACATCTTCATGAATGGATTTCATATGGTATTTGTTACCATTTGTTCCCACAGTGAAATTATATTGAAATTTGTGGTGGTGGGAACACCATGGCATTTAAGAGTATCCTTTGCTTTGGAGAGAGAAGGAATACATTAGTGGTAAGAGCAGGAATTTCATCCTGTATAGAGAACTGACTCATAGGTGGTCACTGGGAGTTGCTGCCTTCTGGCAGAAGGGAGTTTAAAGCAATGGATAAACCCGCTTGTGTTCTCTCCACACTGCTAAAAGTTAGCTTCCTGTAGCCTAGAAAAGAAGACAAGATTTGCCATTTTGTAGGAAGTATATTTTGCCTCCATTTCCAGCCGCTGTCTGGTGAAAGCATAGATTGTCATTGGCTAAAACTCTTAACCTTGAAAAAGGCACAATATCCCTTGAGCCTATTGTGTACCCAGGAAGTAGAAAAGAAAGCCCAGCAACTTCTCTCTCTTTTTCTAAAAGAGGCAAATTAAGTCTGGAACTCACTTGAAAAATTACATATCCCTGAGGTTAGTGTCATTAAGAGACGTATCAAAATAGAAGATGGTAAAACATTTGCTTCAATAGAGAAGATAAAATACAGAAGTACATCCAAATGTTTAGATGATATAAAATAATATTTATCTTACTTTGTTAAGGTTTGTTGGTCTCATTTATGTTTTCATATTTGGGGATTTTGCATCTAGTGTTACAAACTAGAATCCAGTTTTTGAAATTAATATCACAGGCATTTGGTGTCAGTTTAGACATTGGAGAACATATGATACAAGTCACAAAGGATTCTGTCTTCTGAAAGAATACCGCAGAGAAATGCATGCTATGAAGAAACTGCTATTTTAGATGTGCACACACCTGAGCAAAGTATGGACAAGAGTTATGATTGTCTTGTTCACATTACCATATCAAGAGCCTAGTGTAAGACCTGACACAGTAGGTGTGTAAGTGCAAACACGGGCAGGCTCTATCTCTTTTCCTTGTCCATTATTTGGGGCATATCCATGAGCCTACTTTTGCAACTCCTCTTGGTTTATCATGTGGTTTCCATCGTCTAAACAAAAAGACAGCAAATTACTTCATTCTCTGTGCCTCCATTTCTGCACTTTGAAAGGAGAATAACAATAGGACTGATTGCATAGGTTTTCCTGCACTATAAAATATTAACAGTATCTAAAGCACTTGTAATGGTGCCTGGTACATAGTGAACACTCAACAAATACTTGCTTTTTTCACTATAGTTACTTGTTTATTGTCTCTAGCCTTTCACCAAATACATACTCTATAAGGACCGAGCCTTAGTCTGGTTCGTTACTGAATGACCCCAACTAAAATAGTGTTGAATTAATTAAATGAATTAATTAATGATCACAAGTAATTATGTACAGTTGAGAGTTTTGTTGAGAAATGAACCTTCTGCTTTATTGGAAAATTTTGTCTGAATATTCTGTGCTAATCATTTAAATTTCCTAAATCTCAGAAAACCAAACAAAATTAGTGGCAGTCAGACTTCTCCTGTTTTGTTCAGCTTGAAAAAAAAAATCTGCTAATTATGACGGGAGGCAAATCCTGTGATTGGTCTGTGTTCCAGTTATTCTTGCTGCACCGCCTGACAACCCCCCACGCCGGCCCCAATCTCAAACATAGTAGAGGATACAAGAAGTTTGGGTGTTTCACAGTATTACAACTAGGTTCTGAGAGGAAAGTAACATCCTGGCAACCAGTGTTCCAAGAGGTTGAGGAGGAAGCCTGAAGTAGCCTGGGAAAGCGTATGACATGTCACTTCTGCTGTACTCTATAGTCACAGTGGGTACCGGCTTGCACAGTTTCAGGGGCAGTGACACAGATCATACCTCTCAACGGAGAGTGTCAAACCATTTGTAATCATTTTATTTTAGACAGCTGCTGTCTGATACATTGTTTGCAGAAGTAGCACAATAATTTCTCACCCTGTGTCCACACCCTTGATTAGTCCCCTCTCTCACTGACTCAAGGCTTGGCTGGGAGATTTATTTTGATCAATGGAACAATTAGCAAATACAGCACAACCAGATACTTGAGGAATGTTTATGTATTGGAGTTTGTTCTCTCTTGCTGATCTTGGGAATTCACTATCACCACTATGTGAATGAGCCTGGATTAGTCTGCTGGATGAGGAGAGACACATGGAATGAACTGCTGGACATATAAATCAGGACATCTTAGTCCAGATGGCTGCCAGCCAGTCTGCCCACAGACAGCCAACCTATGACCAAGCTCAGCAGGGATGAGCCAAGCTGGCTCAGGCCAGAACTATAGAACTATATAGCTGATGCTCACAATCATGAGCTAATGAATGATATTGTTTTAAGCTACTGAGTTTTGGGGTGATTTGTTATGCAGCAAAAACCAACTGATACAGGGGTGTGATTGATAATATATCCTTTCCTTCATCCAATTGGGAAGCACTTGTAAAATAGACACAAGAATCAAGCTGGAGAGGAAGTGGCTTTATTGCTGTTAAAGGCAGAGTTGACGAAAGTGGGTTTTGGTTTATCACCCAAGTAGGTGTGTTTGTAGTCCTCTGGCACCTTGGTAGTGAGGCAGTGATTGACAACACAAAGCAACTGCTGGCCTCTCCTTGTGTGCATTGCCCCATCTGTCCTACAGCAATGAGGAGTAGAGCCAGATGTGTGCACAGTGTGGGGAACCCAGAGAGCTGAGCCCTCTGCATGGCCCTTTCCTTCTGCAAACCTCACTGCTCAGTGAAGTCTTTCCTCTTGTCCTGGGGAGGAGTGAGTAAGGGGCCAGCAGGCTAGGGGAGTTACTCTAAGGAGAGCCTTCCACATGGAAACATAAAGCAGAAGGAAAAGGCCACTCTCCTCACAGTGGAGGTGGACGATGGAGCAGGTTACTCTGGATTGCTTTGTTTTTTCACATTTCTTTTGAATTTATGACACAATTGGCTTATACTTTTATGTGCTGTCTATCTCATGGCACGTTGTTTAATCTGTGTGCGTGCTGCATTCATGGCGTTTTGTAGGATATGGAACGTGATTTTACTCTTAAATTGTTTGAAATTTAATCTTTGTTCTTCTTTTATATCATATATTTGATTTTATTGATGGAAAGTCATCAATAAAAGACATGAAACTGCCTATTAGAACACTTCCTAAAGGAAACTCTGATCAGTTTTCTGGGAATATGTGTATTGAGGTGAAATAGAAGACTCCCTGTGTATGAGTCAATGGCTGACCCTGTCAATAGCTAGTGGATATTTATTAATAAAGTGTCTGTTTTTAATCTGCCTTTTTAGGGTCACAAATCAAAAACTAAGATAATACATTGCCTAATTTAGAATATATACAAGGCTGGGCTTTTTTTGTTTTTTTTTTCCCCCATTTTGAGTTTTAAAGCTCCTAAAGAGACAGAAATAATCAATCATTGGTTGTGAAGTATCTGTAGCAATACAACTGAAATCTCAAAAGAGCAATTCTGTGACGTGGTAATGGGTGGCTTTATATGAAAGTAGATGCTTTCCCTTTAGTCTGTTATTCTTCTTACAAAAAATATGTTTACCATGAAAAAAGACTATGTATTTATCATGAAATGAGACTATATACAAATATTGAATAAGCCAGGTGTTGAAATATATATAAATTAACCTCAAATGAATGAATGAATTTGTGTTTGTTAGGGTAGTAATCAAGATAGTAAGGACTAGATATCTCATTAATTTTATTTCTTGATTGGGTCTTGAATTTTAGATTCAGATACATTCATGAACAAATTTTCAATTATTAAACATTAAATTTGCATCAGAAAACAATCTGTTGTGAAAATACATATATCCTATATGTATAAACAAAATCCTAATAAAAAACAGTAATTAGGCATATAATAAACCAAGTTTTTCTTAGTGCTTTAAAGCCCAAGTTAATTTTTCCTATACAGACACTGGAAGCCCTTTCAAAACTTTAATGCAGGCTGGGCGCGGTGGCTCATGCCTGTAATCGCAGCACTTTGGGAAGCCGAGGCGGATGGATCACAAGGTCAAGAGATCGAGACCATCCTGGTCAACATGGTGAAACCCCGTCTCTACTAAAAAATACAAAAATTAGCTGGACTTGGTGGCCTGCGCCTGTAGTCCCAGCTACTCGGGAGGCTGAGGCAGGAGAATTGCTTGAACCCGGGAGGCAGAGTTTTCAGTGAGCCAAGACTGCACCACTGCACTCCAGCCTGGCGCCTGGCTTCTGTTGCAAGACTCTGTCTCAAAACAACAACAACAACAACAACAACAACAACAACTTTAATGCACTATGTCTAGCTATCTTTAATGCTGATTTTATAACTTCAGGATACTGACTTTTGAGTGAAAACTTGCTGCAAAGTGCCATGGAGGTGGGGGAGAATTGTAATGTCATGGCATACTAGATGCTTGAGATCCCTCAAAGCAAACCTGCAAATAGATGGAGGATCATGTGAGACCAGGGCTGTCGGAGCCCTGAGGTCAACATTTATACCTTTTTTCTTTTACTGTAGTACACATAGACAGTGAATGAATGATTTGTAAACGATATTTGCCCCATTTTAAAAATCTTTGAAATTTGTCATGAGTGAACCTTCTTGGTTGTCAGTCTTGAGGGTTATGTTGTCCGTTTTCAGAAAAATTATAGAATAGATTTTAGACTATATATCCCAATACGTAAGTAAACATAAGTTCATAATCAGGACTTTCCACTGAAACTACCATCAGTTATGCCATACCTTCATGGTTGTTTGGTACTTTTTCTTCAGGAGTGATTAAGTAAGACAAGAGGAAGAAGGTCGATAAATTAGAGTTGCTTAGATCACTGGCACGTGCTTGTTGTTTAATGTATCCTTTTTGCTTTAATGAAAAGGCATAAATTCACTGAAAGAACCTAATGCCGCTGAGATGCATTTTTCATAATGCTCATCTCAGAGCAGCTGCAGAGGAGGCACAGGGTCTCTGCGGGGCAGTCAGTTGGAGTCGTGGCCTTTCAATCAGGCTTTCATTGTCTTTCTCACCTCACAAGACAAAGCAGATTCTTTCATAATTAGCTTTAATCAAGAATTTAGATCACTTCTTTTTCCAGGAGAGGAGAATATACGTAAAATAATTTATTTGTCTCTTAAAAAACTTCATCCTCCAGCAGGTGCAGTCTTAGACTATTTCTTTCACACCTTGGGCCTTGGGGAGGCTGTCTCTGACACACACAGGCACTTATACATGTTGTAGACTAGCTGGTAATGATTCGAACCAGGAAAGCCCCTACATGATGGCCTGGGTCCGTGTTGATAGTCAGGTGGCGGCAGCACAGTGGGGCGGGGGAAAGTTCCGATTCGTGTTTCTTTGACCCCTTAACTTCCACATTAGAATGGCTTAATATGTTTATCTCTTTCCTTAAAATGGAAATTTATGTTAAATTTAATATAAACTTAAATTTGTATCTTGTGAAGAGGATGTAGCTGCATTAGAATATCTGGAATATCTCTTCTGTACTAAATATCCGGTTTCTAATAATAACTCTTCTTTACTAAATCCTGTTAGCAGAGGCGCAATTGGTAGTGGCAGAAATAAGTACTTAAGGCAGAAGAGAAGGCTGTGCCAATGTTCTGCTTTGACTTAATTCAGGGGCACATTTAAGTAAATTAAAGTGGTCAGGTGGTGAATCCCTATAGTGAATTGAATTTATGTTCTCTACTTTGAGTAATTATTTGGTATGGCTTCAAGCTGTTAGATTATGTTGGTGCATACACATTTAGAGGAAGAAAACCAATAAGGAATGGTCTTAAGCATGAGTAAATTATTTTGGGGCAAACATTTTCCCTGATTACTTTTCTACCTAGAAGCTTGTGACTTATGAGAAAAGTCATAAAGAAACTGAAATGGGACGCTCTAGGGTAATAGAGTAAGCATTTTAAGTGGTAAAAGCTTCAACTGCTTTGTAATAAAAGATTCCTCATCTTGTGATGGAGTTGCTTAGGCAAATTCATGTATTTTTCTAAAGTACAGCATTTTTAAGTGTTTAAGGACATTGCTTTTTTTATGGCTGGAAAATTATACAGAGTGTAAGCATGATACCTAGTCATCCAGAGCTTTGAATGCTGCCTCTGTCGTTTACCAAGACTGGGATGGAGCCTCATTTTCTCATCTGTAATATAGGAATTATAAGACCAACCTCAGGGAAGGTGTTCAGGGTTGAATATGATAAAAAATGAAAAGCACTGAACGCATAGCGAAAGGTCAGTGAAAGTTCTCTTTCCACTTTCCCTTTGCACCTTTCCTTTTAAACACATGCAGTATTATGTTTCACATTTGAATATGAGAGTAGTTACTGATCATATCAGTGTGTGCAGTTCACAAAGTACATATGGCCAACATTCCTTTTCACATCATGCACAAGTGAATATTATTCTTTAACTTGGTGCTGGTGATCTGCCGAATCTTACAGCCATTGCCATTTCTACACTCTGTAATGTCTATGAGCATTTATTCAAAAGGTGCCAAACGTTACACTAGCCAGTGTGTTGCTGTTGTACAGTGTAGCCTTGTCACGGGCTTATTGAAGGTGTTATTTCGTGTCTTGACCTACTACAGTTTGCTTTTGTAATGTGATTGTGGAAGTGCTGGCAAACAATTGCTTGTCATCATTATAAGGTGCGCCACTATAAGGTGAGAGGACAGCAGCTCACCTTGTCCTCACTCACAAGGGCCTTTGCATTGTGACGTGTGAAGAGAGCTGCTGCTGTTGGTTTGGGTGGCAAGAGCAACAGGGATCACATGTGGCTTCTGTAGACCGAGTGGGAGGTCAGCATGTGTGCAGTTGGGGCTAAGCTTCTTCCCAAATGGTCCCTGCGTATAGTGTCTTAGCAGTAGATGATCTGTTTGAAGGGATTTGTGCATGAATGAAGTCAAATATAGTGTTTATTTATTTATTTTTTAATGTAATCAAACCACTTTCTTCTAAACTTGAGAAATTTCCTATAAAAATTGGCTTTTCAATGAAGAATCTGCCCATCCCCTGTGAGTTTTTTCTTCTAAAACTGTTACAGGATCCCACAGAAGCTCGGTCACATGATAAGTAAAATCATATTGCATCTTTAACATTACTTATTTAGTCTATCTTCTGCTTTGCATGTCAGATTTTACTTATTAATTGACTGAAACATTCCAGTTTTTAGAGATGGTGACTATTACATAATCCTTTTTTCCCTAAGTTTTTCCCACTTGTACTTCTCAATCTTTGGGTTTTTTTTTTTTCATTCTTTCTAAATATGAAGCCTTCATTATTTTCCATCTATGATTTGAGGACATTGGCAGTCTCCCAAGTCATACGAGAGCTGGAGAAGAACATGAGAAACCTGCAGCATCCTGCTCCTAATAATTTTTATACTTACATGTTTTTGTTCTTTTTTCAGTTGGCTTAATTTTATTTTATTTTTTTATTTAACTTTTTTTTTTTAACCATGAATCTCTTTATTCTTACAATCTTAGGTATTTGGAGCAGCCTAGGACTTCTCATTCATCAAATATATACCCTTTCACTCTACCTAAACTCCTCCACAAATGCTGGTGTAGGTTCCAGAAATGCAACTTAAAACGTTTAATGATGATTCCTAGATAAATGACACATCATTCTCTCCCTTACCAAGCATTTCCATGATGCCTTAGATTGCAGCCTGGTTGGGGGAAAGTCAAATATATGTATTCTCTAGAATTAGTGCTGAATAATAACATTGCTAATTTGGAATTGTATGGCTGAAGTTTGCCTGTGTCCACAGCCTTTTGTATCACTAGTCAGTGACAAGCAGGGCTCCAGGCAAGAATATCCTCTTCCATTGTACTTTGCCTCTTGCTATATAATGCCATAGTGATTCCCTTCTGGTCCGTCCCTTCCTTCGTCCTTCCCTATTTGAAAATTTGGTAAGACCTCAGATTTATAGGTTGAAAAGTGATCTGGAGTCAATGAAAATATAATATGAAATAACACAAAATTCCATTCAGTGAAAACCATCTTTCATTTTCTAACACTTCATCGGTATCCACAGGCTACTTTGCTTCTCCCAGGTAGTGGGGCATGTGGGGGTGAGAGTCCTGATTTCACATCCTAGTTCCACAAGTTGCCAACTGAGTTATATAAACTCTTGGACTATCAGTGTTTTCAGCTGTAGAATGATACCTTATAAAATAGTTGAGAGGATTCAGTGAAATACTATCTGTAAAGCACTTAGCCCATAATAATATCTCAAAATGTTAACTAATTTTTATTATTATTACTAAGTAGACTCCTGATTGAATGGGCATATTTCATTGTTTACCTTTGTAATGTTACATTTTGAAGAATTTAATGTCATCATAAAAAACCAAGAGCATTATTAGTATAAAAATGATATTATGTTTTTCTTTTTCTTTTTTTTTTTTTTATTGTACTTTAGGTTCTGGGATGCATGTGCAGATCATGCAGGATTGTTGCATAGGTGCACACATGGCAATGTGGTTTACTGCTTCCATCCCCCCCGTCACCTACATCTGGCATTTCTTCCCATGTTATCACTCCCCAACCTCCCCACCACCCCCAACTGTCTCTCCCTTGGCCCCCTACAATAAACCCCAGTGTGTGATGCTCCCCTCCCTGTGTCTGTGTGTTCTCATTGTTCAACACCCACCTATGAGTGAGAACATGCGGTGTTTGATTTTCTGTTCTTGTGTCAGTTTGCTGAGAATGATGGTTTCCAGATTCATCCATATCCCTACAAAGGACACAAACTCATCGTTTTTTATGGCTGCATAGTATTCCATGGTGTATATGTGCCACATTTTCCTTGTCCAGTCTATCATCGATGGGCATTTGGGTTGGTTCCAGGTCTTTGCTATTGTAAACAGTGCCACAATGAACATACGTGTGTATGTGTCTTTATAATAGAATGATTTATAATCCTTTATGTACCCAGTAATGGGATTGCTGGGTCAAATGGAATTTCTATTTCTAGGTCCTTGATGAAGCACCACACTGTCTTCCACAATAGTTGAACTAGTTTCCACTCCCACCAACAGTGTAAAAGTGTTCCTATTTCTCCACATCCTCTCCAGCATCTGTTGTCTCCAGATTTCTTAATGATCGCCATTCTAACTGGTATGAGGTGGTATCTCAATGTGCTTTTGATTTGCATTTCTCTAATAATCAGTGATGATGAGGATTTTTTCATAGGTTTCTTAGCCTCATACATGTCCTCTTTTGAAAAGTGTCTGTTCGTATCCTTCTCCCACTTTTGGATGGGTTTTTTTTTCCTTGTAAATCTGTTTTAGTTCTTTGTAGATTCTGGATATTAGCCCTTTGTCAGATGGGTAGATTGCAAAAATTTTTTCCCATTCTGTTTGTTGCCAGTTCACTCTAATGATTGTTTCTTTTGCTGTACAGAAGCTCTGGAGTTTAAATAGGTCCCATTTGTCTATTTTGGCTTTTGTTGCCAATGCTTTTGGTGTTTTAGTCATGAAGTCCTTGCCTATGCTTATGTCCTGAATGGTTTTGCCTAGGTTTTCTTCTAGGGTTTTTATGGTCTTAGGTCTTACGTTTAAGTCGTTAATCCATCTGGAGATAATTTTAGTGTAAGGTGTCAGGAAGCGGTCCAGTTTCTGCTTTCTGCACACTGCTAGCCAGTTTTCCTAACACCATTTATTAAACAGGGAATCCTTTCCCCGTTGCTTGTTTTTGTCCAGTTTGTCAAAGATCAGATGGTTGTAGATGTGTGGCGTTGCCTCCAAGGCCTCTGTTCTGTTCCATTGGTCTATATCTCTGTTTTGGTACCAGTACCATGCTGTTTTGATTACTGTAGCTTTGTAGTATAATTTGAAATCAGGTAGCATTATGCCTCCAGCTTTTTTCTTTTTGCTTAGGATTGTCTTGGCTATGTGGGCTCTCTTTTGGTTCTATATGAAGTTTAAGGTGGTTTTTTCCAATTCTGTGAAGAAGGTCATTGGTAGCTTGATGGGAATAACGTTGAATCTACAAATTACTTTGGGCAGTATGGCCATTTTCATGATATTGATTATTCCTAACCTTGAGCATGGAATGTTTCTCCATCTGTTTGTGTCCTCTCTTATTTCCTTGAGCAGTGGTTTGTAGTTCTCCTTGAAGAGGTCCTTTACATCCTTTGTTAGTTGTATTCCTAGATATTTTATTCTCTTTGTAGCAATTGTGAATGGCAGTTCGTTCTTGATTTGGCTCTCTTTAAGTCTGGTGTATAGGAATGCTTGTGATTTCTACACATTGATTTTGTATCCTGAGATTTTGCTGAAGTTGCTTATCAGTTTAAGGAGATTTTGGGCTGAGATGATAGGATCTTGTAAATATACAATCATGTTGTCTTCAAATAGAGACAATTTGACTTCCTCTTTTCCTAATTAAATACACTTTTTTTTTCTTGCCTAACTGCTCTGGCTAGAACTTCCAATACTATATTGAATAGGAGTGGTGACATAGGGCATCCTTGTCTAGTGCCGGATTTCAAAGGGAATGCTTCCAGTTTTTGCCCATTCAGTATGATATTGGCTGTAGGTTTGTCGTAAATAGCTTTTATTTTGAGATATGTTCCTTTGATACCTAGTTTATTGAGAGTTCTTAGCATAAAGCACTGTTGAATTTTGTTGAACACCTTCTCTGCACCTATTGAGATAATCATGTGTTTTTTGTCTTTGGTTCTGTTTATGTGGTGGATTACATTTATAGACTTTTGTATGTTGAACCAGCCTTGCATCTCCGGAATGAAGCCTACTTGATCGTGATGGATAAGCTTTTTGATGTGCTGTTGCAATTGGTTTGCCAGTATTTTATTGAAGATTTTTGTATCAATGTTCATCATGGATATTGGCCTGAAGTTTTCTTTTTTTGTTGAGTCTCTGCCAGGTTTTGGTATCAGGATGATATTGGTCTCATAAAATGATTTGGGATGGATTCCCTCATTTTGGGTTGTTTGGAATTGTTTCAGAAGGAATGGTACCAGCTCCTCTTTGTACATCTGGTAGAATTCAGTTGTGAACCCATCTGGACCTGGACTTTTTTTGGTTGGTAGGTTCTTAATTGCTGCCTCGACTTCAGCCCTTGTTATTGGTCTGTTCAGGGTTTCTACTTCTTCCTGGTTTAGGCTTGGGAGGGTGCAAGTCTCCATGAATTTATCCATTTCTTCCAGGTTTACTGGTTTATGTGCATAGAGTTGTTTGTAGTAATCTCTGATTGTGGTTTGCATTGCTGTGGAGTCCATGGTGATATCTCCTTTATCGTTTTTTATTGCATCTATTTGATTCTTCTCCCTTTTCTTTTTATTAATCTGGCTAATGGTCTATTTTGTTTATCTTTTCAAAAAACCAGCTCCTGGATTTATTGATTTTTATTGAAGGGTTTTTTGTGTCTTTATCTCCTTCAGTTCTACTCTGATCTTAGTTATTTCTTGCCTTCTGCTAGCTTTTGAGTTTTTTTTATCTTGTTCCTCTAGCTCTTTCAATTTTGATGATAGGGTGTCGATTTTAGATCTTTCCTCACTTCTTATGTGGGCATTTATTGCTATAAATTTTCCTCTTCACACTGCTTTAAATATGTCCCAGAGATTCTGGTATGTTGTGTCTTCATTCTCGTTGGTTTCAAAGAACATCTTTGTTTCTGCCTTCATTTCATTGTTTATCTAGCCAACATGCAGGAGCCAGTTGTTCAGTTTCCATGAAGTTGTGCGGTTCTGAGTTAGTTTCTTAATCCTGAGTTCTAATTTGATTTCACTGTGGTCTGAGAGACCGTTTGTTATGATTTCCATTCTTTGCATTTGCTGAGGAGTGATTTACTTCCAATTATGTGGTCAATTTTAGTGTAGGTGCCATGCGGTGCTGAGAAGAATGTTGATTCTGTGGATTTGGGGTGGAGATTTCTGTAGATGTCTATTAGGTCTGCTTGGTCCAGATCTGAGTTCAAGTCCTGTATATCCTTGTTAATTTTCTGCCTCATTGATCTGTCTAATATTGACAGTGGAGTGTGAAAGTCTCCCACTATTATTGTTTGGGAGTCTAAGTCTTTTTCTAGGTCGTTAAGAATTTGCCGTATTGGGTGTGTATATATTTAGGATTGTTAGTTCTTGTTGCATTGATCCTTTTACCATTATGTAATGCCCTTGTCTCTTTTGATCTTTGTTGGTTTAAAGTCCGTTTTATCAGAGACTAGGATTTCCAACTCCTGCTTTTTTTTGCTCTCCATTTGCTTAGTAAATCTTCCTCCATCCCTTTATTTTGAGCCTATGTGTGTCCTTCTATGTGAGATAGGTTTCCTGAAGACAGCACACTGATGGTCTTGATTTTTTATCCAATTTGCCAGTCTTTGTCTTTTAATTGGGGCATTTAGCCCATTTACATTTAAGGTTAATATTGTTATGTGTGTATTTGTTCCTGCCATTTTGATGCTAGCTGGATGTTTTGCCTGTTAGTTGACACATTTTCTTCATTGTGTCAATGGTCTTTAACATTTGGTATGTTTTTGGAGTGGCTGGTACTGGTTGTTCCTTTCCTTGTTTAGTGCTTCTTTCAGGAGCTCTTGTAAGGCAGGCCTGGTGGTGACAAAATCTCTCAGCAATTGCTTGTCCATAAAGGATTTTCTTTCTACTTTGCTTATGAAGCTTAGTTTGGCTGGATATGAAATTCTAGGTTGAAAGTTCTTTTCTTTAAGGATGTTGAATATTGGCCCCCACTTTCTTCTGGCTTGTAGGTCTCCTGAGTCTGATGGACTTCCCTTTGTGGGTAACCCGACCTTTCTCTCTGGCTGCCCTTAGCATTTTTTTTCTTCATTTCAACTCTGGTGAATCTGACAATTATGTGCCTTGGGATTGCTCTTCTTGAGGAATATCTCTGTGGTGTTCTCTGTATTTCCCGGACTTGAATGTTGGCCTGCCTTGCTAGGTTGGGGAAGTTCTCCTGGATAATATCCTGAAGAGTGTTTTCCAGCTTGGATTCATTCTCTCCGTCGTATTCAGGTACACCTGTCAAATGTAGATTAGGTCTTTTCACATAATCTCATATTTCTTGGAAGCTTTGTTCATTTCTTTTCACTCTTTTCTCTTTATTCTTGTCTTCTCATTTTGTTTCATTAAGTTGATCTTCAATCTGTGATATCCTTTCTTCTGTTTGGTCAATTCAGCTATTGTAACTTGTGTATGCTTCGTGAAGTTCTCATGCTGTGTTTTTCAGCTCCATCAAGTTGTTTATATTCTTCTCTAAGCTGTTTATTCTAGTTAGCATCTCATCTAACCTTTTTTCTAGGTTCTTAGTTTCTTTGCATTGGCTTGGCACATGTTCTTTTATCTCTGAGAAGTTTGTTATTACCCACCTTCTAAAGCCTGTTTCTGTCAATTCATCAGATTCATTCTCCATCCATCTTTGTTCCCTAGCTGGTGAGGAGTTGTGATCCTTTGGAAGAGGAGAGGTGTTCTGGTTTTTGGTGTTTTCATCCTTTTTGCACTGGTTTCTTCCCATCTTAGTGGCTTTATCTACCTGTGGTCTTTGTAGTTGGTGACTTTTGGATGGGGTCTCTGAGTGGACGCCCTTTTTGTTGATGATGAAGTTATTTCTTTCTGTTTCTTAGTTTTTCTTTTAACTGTCAGGCCCCTCTGCTGCAGGACAGCTGGAGGTCTACTCCAGACCTTGGCTCACCTGGAGATCACCCGTAGGGGCTGCAGAACAGCAAGGGTTGCCACTGGTTTATTCCTCTGCTATCCCCGACCCAGATGGGTACCCACCAGATGTTGGCCTGAGCTCTCCTTTATGAGGTGTCTCTTTGGGTATACAGGGGTCGGGGAGTTGCTTGAGGAGACAGTCTGTCCCTTACAGGAGCTCAACTGCTGTGTTGGGAGCTGTGTTGTTCTATGCAGAACTGCTGGGCAGGTACCTTTAAGTCTACTGCAGCTGAACTCATAACTGCCTCTTTTCCCAGGTGCTCTGTCCTAGGAAGTTCGGCTTTATTTATAAGTTCCTGTCACTCTGTTCCTTTTTTCATAGATGCCCTGCCCCATATGGAGTAGTCTAGTCACAGTCTGCCAGCAGAGGTGTTGCTGAGCTGCTGCAGGCTCTGCCCAGCTGCTGTGTGAACTGCCTGAGTAGTGGCAGACTGCCTCGGTAGTGGGGGATGCCCTTCCCCCAACTGAGCTGGACTGTCCTGGGTCCAGCTGCACTTGCTGCGAATGTGTTTCAGATTGCTTGTTTTGTCGGGGTGGCACCCGCTGAGCCAGATCACCTGGCTCCCTGTCTGTGCCCCCTCCCTTTCAGTTGAATGGGCAGCTCTGTCTCCCTGGCATTCCAGGCACCAGTTGAAATGCCCGCCCAGATTTGTGTGAGTTTCTATGCGCCAAGACAGCAGCAGCTGAAACCACCGTGCTGAAAACTCGTGGCGCCTTTTGGCTCGGAATCTCCTGGTCTGTGGGCAGTGAAAACTTGTTTGGAAATGTGGTGAGCACTCACCCTCTGCACTGTTCTCACTGGGAACTGCACTCCGGAGCTGTTTCTATTTGGCCATCTTGGATCCTCCCCCAATATTATCTTTAATCAGTGTATTGAATGTAACTTATTTATATATTCATTATTTAAAAAGAAAGTGACCTGTGTAATTTGGTTATTTTCATTAGAGTTGTGCTTCTTTCTGAAAGCAGCACTGAAAATAATAGCTTCCTTTATTATTTTATTACTGCAGAATAGAAAGTGAAAAAGAAAGTGAGAAGGAAAAAAAGCATGGTGGATTTGAAAGTGAAACAAATGCCATATTATGATTTAATTCTTCTCCTTAGGTTTTTTAGAGAAATCTCAGGTTGTTAAATGCCATACTATGATTTACTTCTTCTCTTTAGATCTTTTAGAGAAATCTCGGGTTGTTAAACAGCCAAGAGGTGAAAGAAACTTCCATGTGTTCTATCAGCTGCTCTCTGGTGCCTCTGAAGAGCTCCTCAGTAAGTCTCTGTTTCTATGTGTTGTTTTTGTTGTTTGAGATGAGAATCTCACTATGTTGCCCAGGCAGGTTTCAAATTCCTGAGCTCAAGTGATCTTCCTGCCTTAGCCTCCCAAAGTGCTAGGATTACAGGCCTGAGCCACCGCGCCTGAACTGTTGCTGTGTTTTAATTTTCAGTGTCACAGCACTTTCTGAAGCATTCTCTTTAAAACATATTTCATATGCTTTGCCCCTTCCTTCTTAAGATTTTTCCATGATGCTAGTTGAAATGAAGAACATGGTGTGTTTGCTTCTACCACACCCCAGGGTTTGTGTAATATTCCCGTACCTCACCAGATACTGTGCCATACATCTCCAATTGTGTTGAGGACTGTGCAGATGATTTAGAGATTAAACTCAAGTGGGATTTCAGCAAATAGAACTACCTCAGTCTGGACTTGGCCACAGCTAATTATTAGGGGAGGGACTAATCATACACTTAAAAAATAAAATGGGCCGGGCACTGTGGCTCACGCCTGTGATCCAGCACTTTGGGAAGCCAAGGCGGGCAGATCATGAGGTCAGGAGTTCAAGACCAGCCTGGCCAATATGGTGAAACCCCATCTCTACAGTAATACAAAAATTAGCATGACGTGGTGGCGCACACCTGTAGTCCTAGCTACTCAGGAGGCTGAGGCAAGAGAATGGCTTGAACCTGGGAGGTGGAGGTTGCAGTGAACTGAGATCATGCCACTGCACTCCAGCCTGGGTGACAGAGCAAGACAGCATCTCAAAAAAAAAAGAAAAAAGAAAAAAAAAGAAAATGAAAGAATTTATATTTGGGGAGAGAAAAATATTAGGGATCTAATTAAATGAGTACAATTATATAGAAACAAATCACTAGGTAAATATTTAAAAATAGTAGGGAAGACATTTTGCAGTTGATACAAGTGATAAAAATCTGACCTTTGGTTATTTTAGAGAATTAACATAATTCCACAAAGATACTATCTAATAGCCAATAGCTAAATGATGAAAAGTTGTGAACAAATAGTTCAAACAAGCAAGGAAAAGTCATCTTCACTAATAATCAACAAATTCAAATTAAAACAGCACTGAAGTATCTCCTATACATATATTAGCAAAAGTTATTAAGGACCAAGCTAGCAGAGTTGTCACTGATCTGCTTAGAACTGTGAGTGTTACTTCAAATTGAAGCCCTCTTCCTGGGGGACTAATTGGCAGTCCAGAATAATCAGAGCCTGCCATCCAGTCACACCACTTTTTGGACTATATTCCAACAAAATAATTCAGATGAATCCAAAAAACAATTGATATGAAGACATTTATCGCTGTTCTATATTTATTATTATAATAGAGAGAATTCAAATAGCCAGGGGTGAGGGAATCACCAGGCAGACATCATATAATGAAATAATACATTGACGATCTTTTTTAATATAAAAACTCTAGAAAGAGACTTATCTAATAAGATAAGTATAAATGCTATCACAGTGATACAAGTGATTTTAAGAATGTGCTGTTATTGGCTGGCACAGTGGCTCACGCCTGTAATCCCAGCACTTTGGAAGGCCGAGGCGGGTGGATCACGACATCAAGAGATCAAGACCATCCTGGCCAACATGGTGAAACTCCGTCTCTACTGAAAAGACAAAAAGTAGCTGTACGTGGTGGCACACGCCAGTAATCCCAGCTACTCAGCTACTCTGGAGGCCGAGGCAGGAGAATCACTTGAACCTGGGAGGCAGCGGTTGCATTGAGCCGAGATAGCGCTACTGCACTCCAGCCTGGCAACAGAGTGAGACTCCGTCTCAAAAAAAAAGAATATGCTGTTATTGATATTTGGATATAATTTTTGTTCTTTTGATTCAATAATATAAAAGCCATTTTACCAACGTGAATGAGATATCAAAGGGAATGAGATATTTAAGATTGGATTTACTGAAGCAACTTAACAATTTGTGTCTTTGATTCAATAGATAAACTTAAGCTTGAGAGGGATTTCAGCAGATATAACTACCTGAGTCTGGATTCGGCCAAAGTGAATGGAGTGGATGATGCAGCAAATTTTAGAACCGTGCGGGTAAGACGTAGTACTTTCATCAAGCTTTAAATCGCATGCCACTGCATTGCTCAGCAGGAGCTGGTAACACTTCTGACTTTTCTTTAAAGTGTAGCTCATTTTCCCTAAGGTTTTAGGATTATACAAAAATTATATTTTTATCACCTTGATTTTTTTTTTTACTGGCTCAAAAATCACACAAGATTGTGAAGGCCATGCTTTTATTAGAGTGTGTGATTTTACCATTTATCATAAGGAGGTTTTTTATTTTATCATCCTGGGGTTTGGCTCCTTTAAGGTTATTTTTAAATTCCAGATGTTTTTATGACCAAAGTCAATTTCCAAGTGTAAAAACTGCCTTCGGATCATGTTAAATCAAAACTATTTTTGAGAGAGAAAAATCTTGTTTTTATACAGTTTTAGAAATTCATATATAAACCAGAGTGATTAGCATTCCACATTCATTAGCAAAGATGATTTTAAATAACACTATACTCTGTTTTCTGTCTTAATGTGTAATATACTTTCAAAATTACTCTTATTATGACATGATAGGGTAACTGGGATTTACTTGCAAATGAGACAGCTGTGGTGATGGGGAAAGTGGGGAGTAGGATGAATTATAGATAATACAAAATTGGCATCAGTTAATTGTTGAGGGTGAATGAAAAGGACATGCGGGTTCTTTCCCTGCTCTCTCTACTTTTGTATATGTTTGAAGTATTCCATAAAAACAATAACAAAAACTTACATTACTCCCATTGCTATGTAGCCTCGTCATTTAAAAAAAGCCAGCTGTTCTCTAAAAGAAAGTATCTCTTAGAGTATGTCATTTTTTAAAACTGTATAAACATCCTCATATGGAAGCAATAGTCTGTTGATTCCTGGACATGATTTTATTTAAACCTTGAGTCCAAGACCTGTTTTAGAACCACTTTGCCTGGCACGTAATTGGAACTCTGTAAAAATTTATGAATGAACAGATGCCTCCTGTTACCCAGTTTCTTGGGCTGGGTACTTCATGTTTGCAAACCAGTTTTTCTGATATGTAAAATGAGTGAGGAACTTTTCTTTATATGGAGTTGTAAAAGTTGGCTTTGTTTCTGGTAGCAAAACCTCAGTGTGAAAAAAAACATATATACAAACTGAGCTGCCGTGGTTGAAGTCCCAGCCTCCTGTTTCTTCCATCTTCCTCTTTACATGCCCCCAGCCCCCGCCACAGCACCAGAGGTATCCCAGGGTCCCTTGAATCACAGTTGGAAACCACTGAACTTTGTCTTTTATGTTTTTTTCCCCAGAAATAAATCTGTAATATGATTCATTTTTTAAAAAAAGAAAGAACTATGGGGAGAAAAAGTTGCTTTTTTTTCTCTCCCCAGAATGCTATGCAGATCGTGGGCTTTATGGATCATGAAGCTGAGTCTGTCTTGGCGGTGGTGGCAGCAGTGTTGAAACTTGGGAACATCGAGTTCAAGCCCGAATCACGAGTGAATGGTCTAGATGAAAGCAAAATCAAAGATAAAAATGGTACATCCGTGGAGAATCAACTTTGTTTAGGAAACTTGCTTTGAACTTCTGCCCGGTTTTTAATGTAGAAAGTAAAACTGCTTTGCATTGGTTTGAGAAAGCTTTCTAATGAAACTGAGCAGAAATAGAACTGTGGCTAAGCTTTGTTTTTTGATGCATATGTTTTATACTGTTCTGTTTGATTGTGATTTAGAAGGAACATCCTAAGCCTTCAAAATGATTATTAGCAGCACGTGTACAGTCACTTTTTGTGTCCACCCCCCACCTTCCCACAGAGTTAAAAGAAATTTGTGAATTGACCGGCATTGATCAATCAGTTCTGGAACGAGCATTCAGTTTCCGAACAGTTGAGGCCAAACAGGAGAAAGTTTCAACTACACTGAATGTGGCTCAGGTGGGTGAAACATAATGTATAGAAGAGAGTTTCTTAAAAGTCTGTGCTATTTTCATATAAGTATAAACAAAGGATTTCGTTTACAGGCTATTATCTCAATCATTGTACTATGTTCTAGGCATTGGGGGCAGAGCAGTAAGCTAAACAGATAAGGATCGCTGCCCTCATGGAGCTTAAAATTCTGGTAGAGGGAACTAGATATTAATCAGTAGACATAAGAAATAAGTGCTGTAGCAAACTAGCAGGTGGTAAGAGCAGTGAACAGAGAGACAAAGTAGAGCAGAGTAAGGGAGCACCCTGGGGCCTGGAAGGAGACGAAGTGAGGTGGGAAATGACTGAAGGCTTTTCAGCGGAACAGTGGCATGACCGCCTTGTATTTCAAAGGGTCACTCTGGCTGTGATGTGGAGAGCAGAGGGTCGGGAGGAAAGGAGTGAAAGTGAGGGACCTTCAGGGAGACGTGCACTAACCCAGAGATGATGGTGGCTTGAACCAGGTGTCGCAGTGGAGTCAGTGAGAAGTGGTTACACTGTGGATATTATTTGAGGGTAGAGGCAACAGGACTTGCTGGTGATGGTTGACTGAAGAGAACAATCAAGGGTGATTTAATGTTTTTGGCCCAAGCAACTGCAAACATGGACTTGTTGTTTACTGATTTGGAGAAGACAGCGGGGGAAGCCAGTTTTGTGGTCAGGTGGCCGAATTGGCCTCCCTGCCTTACTTCTTGAACTCCGTCTGCCCTTGATATTGGGACCAATGAAGTCTTTAGTCTTTCTGAGACACAACTCTGAGCTGCTGCCTCCTCTCCTTTTGCTTCAGGTTAAGTGGGTGCGTGTCTGGGTGGTTACATGCCTGTATACTGTGCATGTATACCCAGGCAGCTCCTGCAGCCCTTTCACTAAAACGCTTTGTTCTGTGGCTTAGACATTTTCCCACCAGCCAATGACTCAGGCTAGCATAAATTACTGACTCGAGACTTCCACTCAGGCCTACTTTGTTCAACTGTATTCTTGTTGTCTCATCCTCCTTATAACTATCCATGAAGACTCCATAAACAGTAGGGTGGAGCCAGGCTTGCTCTCTGCTGCCGAACCAGCCTTTCCTACTAATCCAAGAATGCCTTTGTGTCCTTATCTTTCTTTCAACATTGATATCTTATTTTAGGTGAGTTATTTTGGCTGTGGCAAATACCATCACTTTATATATGTAGAAATGTGGTTTGTAGCAATCCTTTCCTAGCTATAGCCATTGCCCGTTCTTCCTCCTAAATTACTGCTTTTGCTGTCATGTCTGTCCAAGTCAGCCTCACTAATTCACAGTCAGATACAGAGTGACCAACTTAATCAAGAAAATGCTGCGAGAGCCTGCATAGCACAAGCCCGCACATAGGACATGAGTAGGGAAGTAAGGGATTAGGGAAGACCTCATGGAGATGATCAAAGGATTTAGATGTGTGAAGAATGGGTGAAAGGGCATGTCAAAAAAAAAAAAACAGTGAGAAAAGCCAGGTTTGGGGTACATATCAGAAAAAAGATTGATCAAGCTTAGCTACAGCTGTAGTTATGTAAAGAGGATTCAGAGCAATGTGGCTGGAAAGGTGAAGTCTGGAGTCAGGGTGGCAAATCTGCAACAGTGGTTCTTAAACTTCAGCATGCATCCAGATCACCTGGTGGACTGACCACAGCCCCAGTGCTTGATTCAGTGGGTCTGGAGTAGGACTGAGGAATGTGCATTTCTAACCAATTCAGAGGTGACATTGCTGCTGCTGCTGCTGCCGGTCCAGAATAACATTTTGAGAGCCACCGAGTTTAGACATGTTCAATAGCCAGAGTGGGAATTGTTAAGTCTGCAAGGAAGCCATGAAAAAGCCTGTATTGTTTAAGAAGGCCCTTTAGGAATATGTATATTTTGAGTCTTTTTAAAATTGTGTGTTTTATTCTTGCTTTTTTAATCATCCTGTATGGGAACAAGGCCCAGGTACCTCTGACTTTATAAGCTTATTTTAGTCACCTTACATCACTGGAGAAAACTTTCCACATTTTGTTAACCTTTGGCATAAAAGAATTTGGCTGGAGATCCTCAGCTGTTCGGCTCCTTAGTCAACTGTTTTTGTATTTTTAATGTCGTATTCATAGTATCTGGTTCTACTGATCTTATTGCCTGGTACGTTTGGATTCCTGTGAGAAGTGATTTGTTTTGTTAGCCTTTCCTCATAGCTTCAATTCTTGGGCCCCAGCATCATCTTTATTGCCTCAGGCCTCCTTTTCCCAAGGCATTTAGACCTTTCTCCAGATAGGAGGACTAATACTGAGATAATGGAAACTCTAGACAAGAGTTTTTCAGCTTCTTCTACAAACTCTCTCCTTGGCTTCTAATGTCCTCTGAAATCTTATCCTACACAGCTTATCTCAGTTTATTCCTTGCTAGTTCTCTGTTACCTGGTGCCCCTGCTCCTGCCTGCCCGTCACCCCCCATGTCATGCTTATTCCTTCTACCCATCTAAAGGCTCTACCTAATTGTTACCCCATCCAAGGAGACTTCCTTGATCAAATAGGCCTCCTGAGACCCGTCCCCACTCAAGCCCCCTTTTCAGTTCGGCAGCTGCCCTCTCCTCTGTGTTAGTTTGATCTCCTTAGCTCTTGGAGGGCGGGCCCCATGTCTGTGTATCTCTGAGTCTCCACCTTGCTTGTCACTTGCCGTCCTGGACCATGCCTGTTACCGGCCATGTCTGCAGCACATGCCACGTGGGCTTTTCCTCTGTGAGTTTCATGAAGCTGCAGAAGTGCATGGTCTTTTCGTAGTGTGCTTTGAAACAGATGGTGAATTAGTGCACTTTGAGTCTTCCCTTGTTTCTATACACTGTATTAGTGATCCTTAAGTGGGAATAGGCATTCCTTCCCTTACTGCTTTATAGGATATTGTTGTGCAGATTAGGTGGCATGAATCAGGCTCAGGAAGTCAGGGGCGGCACATTGGCAGCCGGGTGGCAAACTGGCAGCCCCTGGGGCCAGGTAAAGCTCAATAGGCATATTTTTATTTGACTAAAGGGTAGTGTTTTCTTTGGTTTTGTTTGTTTGCTCTTTAAATTTTGAATTTGAGTGCCTTTAGCCTGGAATGCATCCTCTAACTCCTCTAGTGAGAGCCATCATTTCCTGTTCATTTCTATCGCACAGTCCCTGGAAGCATTTGAGTTTGAGACCCCTGGAATAAATATTGTTGAAGGAAGCAAAGGAGATTAATATTGGCTGTGTATACACTTTAAAAAATATAAAGCAATTTACCAGAATAAATTGTCACTGTTAGTTCAGTTTATTGAAATGGTGGCTTGTTGAAAGTAGATAGCTTGTAACTAAAAAAGCTAGATGACATTAAAATGAAAAAGGGCTCGTCTACAAATACATGATGTTTTGAAATTATGTGGTGTTTTGAGATAACTTGAATTTATAAGAAGAAAAAAGAAAGCACTTAGAAGTTATATAGGCTCATGAGGTAGTAGTAGAGGAAAAGGATAATTCAAAAATTAGTATAAGTACATCGGTAGACTGTGTGCTAGGCATTATTCTAAGCTCTTAAATTATCTATTTTAAGAAAGTAAAAACTAGAAGAAAGGGTATTGGGAAAAGTTTTCTCCATTTTAGCATTTGGCATGCATTTTCTACTGTGGAAGCGGAGTTCCCTCCCTTGTTTGTTTGTTTGTTGACAGCTCTTAGGTGTATTCTTTAGCCCTAATTGGAGTAGGGAGGGAGGTTTGGGATTAGCATGGAAATGCCAGATGAAGGGAAAAGGTGTTATCTTCAGCTATGATATGTTGCCAGGGAAGTGAATGTGTTATTAAAGTTGTTACATTTTATTTAGGAAGGAATGTAGAGAAAGTATTCCCACATAATCTAACAAATTGTGTTCTTTGCAAAATAAAAAAATACTGATTAATTTTAACAATAATACCCAACTTTTTATTTATAAGCAGCAAAATACACACATATGGCCAGCATGTTGAAAATAGGAACAAAACCTCAGGCCTTTTCTCTCCCAAGGCCAGTTCCTTGTTAGGCTGCTGACACCCAACCTCCAGGCCTTCCCAGGATGCTAGTATTAAACATCTCATTAGTACTTACCTACCGTATGCTCTGGGCACCCGGTACATTTAAGGGTGTTTAGATTCTGCCATCCAAACCTAACATTCTCTGGCATTTGGATTCTAAAAATCATAGAGACATATATGTCTTCTGCCTCTTTGTCAAGTAGTTCTGAATAGCTTTAAAAGTAAGCACATAAGAAGGGGTTTATGTTCATTCTCTAACTTATAAGAACTCAATGTGCAAGTTTTTTAAAAAAAACTCAAAGTATTAGTTTGGCCGGGCATGGTGGCTCACGCCTGTAATCCCAGCACTTTAGGAGGCTGAGGTGGGTGATCACCTGAGGCCAGAAGTTCAAGACCAGTCTGGCTAACAAGGTGAAACCCTGTCTCTACTAAAGGTACAAAAGTTAGCCAGGCGTGGTAGCACATGCCTGTACTCCCAGCTACTCAGGCGGCTGAGGCATGAGAATCCCTTGAACCCAGGCGGCAGAAGTTGCAGTGAGCCAGAATTGTGCTACTAAACTCCAGCAGCCTGGGCAACAGAGCGAGACTCTGTCTCCAAAAAAATAAAGATTGAATGAAGAAAAAAAAATTTATGGATTCCATCAGCCAAAGCCATTTTAGTATATCTCCTTTGAATTTCCATGTGTAAGGGTTTTAAAAAATAGTTGTTATCATATTAAGTATACAATTGTTTAATTTTCACATAACATGAGCATTTCCATTTTGTTACCTGATCTTCATAACCATCGCTCTCTGGTGACTATGTAACATTACTCTCTGTGCATGTTTCTTTTACTACCCCTATTGTTGGACTTCTAAATTGTGTCTGATTTTTCTCTGTTCCATAACATTGAAATAAATATCTTTGTGGTGAACGTTTTTGCAATATTTAAAATTAGTTTCCTGGTATATGAAAAAGTATAACTGTGTATAAACAATTTGCCTAATTCTCTTAAAGGCTTGACTGTTTATGATATAGTAAAACTGGTTCTGCAAAGAAACGTGAAATAAAAGAGCTTTAAATATTTTTTAAAGTATCTTTATGATTTTATTGAAAGTAAGCATTGTGGCAGTTGTGGGTGTTAAGTTTTGTTTGTTTGTTTTTTAATAGGCTTATTATGCCCGTGATGCTCTGGCTAAAAACCTCTACAGCAGGTTGTTTTCATGGTTGGTAAATCGAATCAATGAAAGCATTAAGGTACTGAATTTCTATGAGCAAAATTAGTTGTAAATACATGGTATTCACAGTATAAACGTTAAGCTGAAGAAAGTTTAAATTTATAATCAAATAATTGATTACCACTTATAAAGATTATTCCTTAAAAAGAGTTTACCATGTATAAGATTGAAACTTGTCAGGGATTTTGTTTATTTTGTTTTGCCATGTGTGTTGCTTCTGACTAGTGAACAGTCTGATGGTCTTCGTGGAGTGACTCTGGGAGTCGGCATCCCAGGTTCTGGCCTGGCTCACCTGCTAACTAGTTGTCCACCCTTGGCTGAAAAGGTCACTTTACTTCACTAGGTCATAATTTATTCATCATTAAAAATGATTTTGAAAGGCGCCACTCATGCCTTCTTTAAATATATCACCTATTATTAAAATTTCTAAAAGAGTTCTATACCAAAACCCCATCTCATAAGTTTTTAAAAAAAAACAACTAAATTACAGTTATTTTCTTACTTAAGAAACATAATTAACTTGTAATATGTATCTGTGTTCCTTGGATGCTTATAGTGTTTTATTTTATGCCTTAATTAACCCTTTAATTTGAACTTTTTTCAAGGCACAAACAAAAGTGAGAAAGAAGGTCATGGGTGTTTTGGACATTTATGGCTTTGAGATTTTTGAGGTAAGATTTTAAAATTTTTTGTAGTGTCTTTAGTAAAGTGGAATGGTTGGAAATTAAATCCTGTATTATGTAGACATTATAAGTAACTGTAACTTTGAATCTACAAATCTTTGTGCAGATATAACTCACTATCACTTTGACTCTACAAGTAATCTTTGTGCAGATGTAACAAAATTTGGTTGTGTATTCCTGCATGTGTGCCTGAGTGTGTGTGTGTGAGTGTGCATGTGTGTGTTTTGTGTGTATGCTGAGAGCCAGCATTCTGGAGAGAGTACTGCTTTAAAAGAACTTGTATTAGTACCTGACTTTTCAAATTGCATATTTAAATTTCTAACTGTGAGGCTTCCAACAAGATACATGAGTGTGCCTGAGACCATTTGTGTGTTGTTTGGAAAGTGTGGCAGGTTGATGCCATAAAGAAAGCCATAGGAGAGCCGGACACAGATTCTGGCCTGGCCAGGGCCGGTCATTTCATCTGTGAGACTCAGGGAAAGAGGGTTTGGATTAGGTGATTTGTTGAGTCTCATTATTGTGATCTTGTGATAATAAATTCTGCTGCAGAGGTTGAAATAATTTCTGCTGAAGCTCATATTGAATTTTTTAAAATGATTCTGTGCTTGTTACAGATTAAATATTTAAACAATTTGTGCTTGGTTAAGCAAGACATATACTAAAATTAGAATGATACAGAGAAGATGAGCATGGCCTCTGAAAAAAGTGATGTAGAAAATAAAATAAACATTATGTACTTAGGTTAGAATTTCCTTGTTGCCCCCTTGCTAACTTTGACATTTAGAAGGAGTTTTAAGGATCTATTAAAACATTTATTCTCACTTTTAGGAGTGATATTTTAGTTTGGTTCAGGGAAATAAGAAGTAGATCAGGCTCCTCTTTTCTTAATTCTCCCCCACAAGTAATGATTTGTGAATTTCAAATTTCTTTAAGGAACCAGGCTCTGCCCAGAATGACTTCCCAAAGAATTTACATGTTCTAAAAATTTAGGGTCACAGAATCACAGAAAAAAACATCAGAGCATTCCTTCCACCTAAACCAGACCTTGCTAGCAAATTCCTTTTTCTTAGTATGTTCTCCCTCAATCATGTTCTGTATTTAATAGCTACTGGTAAGTACTAACTGAGGACTGACCATATGTAAGCATTGTGGGAAGTGGTGTGTGTATGGTCTGATTTACTTTTCAAAACAGCTTCATGATGTAGCTGTTATTATTATGAATCCCATTTTACAGATGAAAAAGTAAAACTCCCCAGGTCAAATAACTCCCCAGGGTTATGTAGCTACTTAGTGGCAGACCCTGGACTTAAACTCCAGGTCCTTTTAATATTTCCATTTATTGCTTTTCTTTCCTACTAAGATTGAGACCAGAGGCACTTCCTCACCTTTCTTCCCAAAGTAACAGGTTTCCCAGTACCTGGGAGTAAGGAAAAAAGTAAATGTGGTAAGTCTCTGACTCCCCTATTTCTCCACCCTTGTCATTCCAAGCTCCTGGCCAGCACTGGGTGCCTTCCTGGATGGAAGTGTGTGTGCTGGTGGTAGTCCTCATGGAGTCCCCAGAATACAGCTCAACGCAGCATCTGCTTGTATTGTTGCCATTTAGCAGAATCTACAAAGGAAAGCTACCAGTCCCTTGGTTGAAAGGGAAGAATTTGAGGTTTCTGAGTTAGGAGAAATGCTTAAGTACACTCAGAAATCACTGCCAAAATTAATTTATTTTTAGCAAGACCTCAGGTGACTGTCACTAAATGGGCAGAATGCCAAAATCATTCTTTACACTTGGCAGGGAAAAAGACTTATTACCTAGCACATTGCTGTGCTGGTCTGGATTTAAATGATTTCGTGAACAGGGGAGATAGTAAGCACAAATTTCACTAGAAAGTTAGAATCAGAAGATACATTCAATGACATTTCTAAAATCAAAGAAACTAATTTTGTTTTAATTTTGCTATAAAAAGATTATTGATCTTAAGCCAATGGGCAAGGGCCTCATATCATGTCACAACATATGGAAACTTTAAAAAATAGGATAATGAGGTTGTAATGGGACATCCAGTTAACTTTGTCTTCCAGTAGGTCCTAAGATCTAATTAGCCATGGAGAAAGAGACGCTTATAACACTCAAAGGCAACTGACTTATAACTCATAAACAATTTGACTCATTTCTCAAATATTTATTGAGTTACCAGATACCAGTAGTAAAACATAACTAAGATATTTCTTGTCTGCATGGAGCTTAGAGTCTTGGCCCTCAGATTGAGGGCCTGTTGCTACCAGAGGACACATCCTATCAGGTAGGAAAGTCTAATCAGGAAACTATTACATTTTAAAAGTTTGTTTGCTACAGACCTAATCAGAACAGAAGTCAGATGTTTCTGTGTAAACATCCTTTAACTTGGTGCTGGGTGAAACACCCTATGCCCTTCAGCAATCCAGGAATATTTTTCACTTCTGGTTAATTCAAGTTTCTCTCCGTGCCTGTTTTGCTGAATGTGCTTTCCTTCTGCAAGTTACACCATCATTTTTCTCAACACTGTTTCAACTACAGACTTCAGTTTATGAAAATGCCTGCATTATATTTCTAAATATTCTTCCTTTCTTCAGAGGAATACTCTGTTTTAGTGGTTCTCAAACTTAGCTGTGCATTGGCATCACCTGGGGAGCTTTTGCAAATTCTGAAGTTTAGGCTGTACCCAGAACAATTATATCAGAATCTCTGCAGATGGGGACGCAGCAGCAATGTTTTTAAAACTCTAAGTGATTCCAGTGTGCACTCAAGGTTATGACCAAATGTTCTATTAGACAGTAATCTCTGGAGTAAACTGCAAATTCCAAACGTGGTGTTCATGCTGTTTAGCCACTGTATGTAATACCCTTATAAAACATTGGGCCTCACCTACTGTTCATCCGGGCGCGGTGGCTCACACCTGTAATCTCAGCACTTTGGGAGGCCAAGGCAGGTGAATCACGAAGTCAGGAGATCGAGACCATCCTGGCCAACTGGTGAAACCCTGTCTCTACTAAAAAAACAAAAATTTGCTGGGTATGGTCGCTTGCACCTGTAGTCCCAGCTACTCTGGAGGCTGAGACAGGAAAATCACTTGAACCTGGGAGGCAGTTTTTACTCCGTTTAAACAGAACTATCAACCAAGGCCAAATCCAGTCAGTTACATGTCTATAGTAAATCTTCTAATAGCCATCAAATTATCAAAAGTTAATTTTCCTTCTCCATGCAGTAAACACTTTCTCTTTTTTTCTCCCCAGTTCCTTGAGAGAATCAAGATTTGTTTTTTTGTTATATTTAATTATTCTCTCCATTTTCCTTTCTAAGCCCTCTCAGATTAATCTTGAATTTTAATTATTTAATAGCCTGTTTTTTAATAAATAAATTTATTTATGGGGAGATTAGATTGGAGATTTGGTTGGGGGCTTTTACCTGCTTTTTGATACAGAGTTACAGAAATTTTTTTTCTTTTAATAAATTATTCACATGCATTCTCAGATGCCAGCCCATGTTTTCCCAGATTCTCAGCAATGTTAGAGCACATGGAGACATCAGGAAGCTGAGAGTATTAGGAAACCAAGAAAAGTAAGGACCTAAAGTACTACAGGTTCAAATACAAGGGGTCAGAGGATAGAAGAAGTGTTCAGATCCACATCAAGGCAAAAATAAAAATTTCTGTGATATTTTCCACCCAAGTGAAAAGAAGCTACTGGAGTATAAATAACAATTATTTTTTCTTTGCTGTGTTGTTCTTCAGTTGACCATAGGAATTAAGAGCTCTGCCTTTTAGGATACCCTGGGCATCTCTTTAAAAACTGGACAGTAAAGGGCAAGACTTTTTTTTTTTAATGCATCTAATTGTTCCATGGCCCCACAGTTCCCGTGAAAATGCCTTTTTTAGCTGAGCTGGTGGAAACCTTTCATTCCCTATGATCTGTCTCTAAACGGAAGAGGGAAACTGATGCATTAAACCATGGGTTGATGACACATGGATTTGACTGCAAAACATTCCAGCACCAGCTGGAAGTGCTGCCTGGCTGGCCACATGTGATCTGATGTTAGCTTGGAAAGCAGAGCAGTGGAAGAATGATACCAAAA
Organism: Aotus nancymaae; assembly: GCF_030222135.1. Classification (NCBI taxonomy): domain Eukaryota; kingdom Metazoa; phylum Chordata; class Mammalia; order Primates; family Aotidae; genus Aotus; species Aotus nancymaae. The sequence goes on along the minus strand of NW_026988419.1, from coordinate 41,736,359 downwards.
ATAAGGTGAAGCGAGTTAAATTTCATAGAGGAAAAAAATCTTGCTATACATCCTGGTAGAACGGAAGTCCAACTTCCCAAAGGAAGGAAATTATAATCCAAATACTCCAATTCCACACATTTTTGTTTGGACATTCTTACAACTGAAAAGATGATCTGTGATTCCTGAGAAATATTTATAGCATATCCATTAAAGAACTGCTATTCTTTTTTAAAAGAATATATTAGGTTAAAAAGTAAGTTGAGCAGTCTACATTGATTTCAGCTCTTTTTGTACTAATCTGACAGTTTTTAAAACTGGCAGATAATTCATAGGAAAATCTGATTGGTCATTAGTGTTCTGTAGACCAAAGCAGGCAGTAGTAGCTGATTCTTTCACCTTTCATACAGTGGAGCTAGCTTCACACAGGCAAAGTGGTAGTTACTTTCAGTGATGGACTCCTTATTTATCTTGCCCTCATAAACCTCACTGAAAGTGACCCATGTATGGTAAGAGTATGATAGGCTAGATGCAATAATTATATCAAATAAAAAAATCTAATACTTGGGCAAGAGTCATTGTAGCCTCGTGGGTTCACCTCAAGATTATAGGACTTGAGTTCTGAATTGTTTTTAAGAGAAATGTTGGCTATAGTCAGCACCTTCTACTCTAGTTTCTTGCCTTCATTTTGTCCTTCTTAGGCTAGAAAGCTTATCATTGAAAAGGAAGGAAACAGTTTAAAGTAGATTTAAAAACAAAAATGGTGACAGTTGCTGTAGTTTGTAAAATAAAGATAAAGAGCACCCACACTAGAACTGTGTGAACAGCCAGCAATCCCTGAATCCCTGAACTGGCACCCCTCCACATGTGTCAGTCTCATGAATCAAAGTCTTATAGCATATCTTTTATGGATATGTGTAAATATTTCTCAGAAATCACAGACCATCTTTTCAGTTATAAGAATGTCCAAACTTAAATGTGTGGAATTGGAGTATTTGGATTATAATTTTCTTTCTTTGGGAAGTTAAACTTCTTTTCTATGTAATATGTGGGTATTTCTTCCAAGTATAAAAAGTTTTTAGATGAAAGCCTATTTTAAAATACTTAAGACAAACACTGTAACATTGTGTTCCTTAAAATTTGCTCTATTTGAGTATATACCTGGAAGAAAAAATGTTAAGGGAAATTTTCTAAACCTTTAGCCAATCATTCAATTTTGTAAAGGTCTAAGAAGGAGACTATTTAATATTAAATGGTTTTCTCATGTATTTTGAGGATTTTTTCAAGTTTACTTTTTTAAAAAGCAGTTTTTGTTTTGGAGCCTATTTCTTGATGCTGTGATATTTTAAAATGGACTGTGGTTAAGTATATTATATTTTTCTATAGGAACAGCATTATAATAAGCCATCAAAGGCTTTAACACCAAGTAAATCTTTGCAAGGACCAACAGCATATTTTACAGTGGTAATATAGCCCAACTTCCCTAAAATAATGATATACACAAAAAAACTGTGGATTTTATATCAATGTATTGACTCATTTATTATGCAGGAGACTTCACTGTATATAAAAATACAGAAACCCCCAAGCCAGCATGTTATATTAAAAATTTGACCTCAAATGAAAGTGCTAAACTATAAGAAACACTAATATGTAATTAACAGTATTTTTTGCTCAAATAACTCATGGTCTTTGTGTTTGGGGTGCTCACTGTTTCTAACACAGAATATTCATCTGCACTCTCCCTCCCATCTCTCCATCCCAAATACAGAGGCACAGAGCTGCCTTTTCTATTTACTATCTTCCTTTCAATATTTATTCTTTTTAAAGAGCATTCCAGTTTTAACAATATCTGTTTTCCTTAAGTATCTTCAGCCTCCTTTGTTGCTAAGGAGAATATACAAAGGGATCATTATTTTTGATACATCTTAAATAATTTCTGTTGGAGTTTAGGATTGATACTTGTGAGTATAAGCTAGTTATGAACCAACTGTGAGTATGATTTTCTGGGGTTTTTTGTTAGTTTGTTTTGTTTTTGATGTTGATAGGATGGTCCCAAAGTCTAGAATGCTTAAAAAAAGGCCCTAGCATTTAAAATTTGGTTATATTGTATACGTCTAAACATAGTAAGTGCTCACTGTCCCAACCTATAGTTGGTAACTATAGTGTGAAATAGAGAGAACACAGACACCTTGCTGTTTTGCCTGTGTTCTCTAGCAGCCTCAGCTTCATTCAGGGAGGATGTGTAATGGAAAAGCCCAAAAGGTATTTGTTTGAAGGTGTTTCTAAGTTTTAGTTTTATTCCTTAGTCTTCAGGGATAAATGTGGGTAAGACAGTAGAGAAAAATTGCATGGTTGGAGCATGGGTGGAAAACTGGAGAGAGGAGATGAGTCATTACTGGGGCAAGTTCCTGCCCACTTCCTCCTCTGGAGACTTTGATTCATGAGCCTGACATATGGGAGAGGGCCCGGCTCAGGGATTGCTGGCTGTTCACACAGTTCTTGACAAACCAAAAAAGTCTCCAAATATAAAGTTGCTTTGGGGCCTTCATATTCATCTAGTGGTTTCTAGTCTCAGTTTAGCTATTTTATGAAGGAGAGGGGGCCCAAGTTGAAAACCAGGTATTAATTTAATATTTGTATTAATGGAAAAATGTGTTAGACTTATACACGTTGGAGTTCTGTGAAGAACTGCTACAAGGCTATTCCTTAATTTTCTGCAGATTATTGTTTATTCTTTAAATTTTTACAAGTTTTTAATCATACGTGAAGTCCCATTTTCCTCCACATTTGAACAATGCCAACTTCAGCTTAGATCACAAGAGAAGTGTGTGTCTTTAGCCTTTACTTTCAGCAGTAATGATCATCTAGGAGACCCATGACATGTTTTGGACTTTGGAGGTATGTTTGCAATAGATAATAGATGCTGATTTTTGTGGGGAAGTAAGTTAATTCCTACATCGGTGATTGTGCTATTCTTTTTTTTTTTTGGCAGGGGGAGTGTTTTTTTAGCAGTAGAATAATGTTGGAGAGTCAAGTTTTTGTTGTTAGGGCATCTCCGGTAGAATACTTTCTCCTTGTTGGTTTTTAAAAGGAGCCTCATCACAGTACTACACAGGGATGTGTCACTGGTGTGGGAAAGGGAAGTTACTTATGGATCTTGCTGGATCTCTTCACTTTTTGGTGATCCACCAACCACTGCTGCCCCTGACTCTTTGGGTGGATGTGGACCTTGGGTATATGTCATGCATGTTCTCTTTTTCCTGATAATTTAGAATTAGAAGCATTAGGTTCTGAAGCCTTAAAGCTTCAAACAAGCTATGTGATTTATCATTATTTCAGTCAAACCATTTTTATCCTGAAGAATTCTCCCCTAGCAAAACCACAGTTGAGACATCACAGGAAGGTATTGTGGTCCTGCCTTTTGAATTGATAGGACATAAGTCTTGACCGCAAGTTTTACACCAATCAAAAACACAGCCTGAATGGTAAAAGCCATCATTTGTAACTATGAGTTATGTAAGACTCCGAGTGAGGGGTCCATCCCTGGATGGGGAGAATTAGAGGTCAGTAACTATCAATACATGCTTACTTTTAGAATTTTATTGCTAATTAAGAACTGACTGCATTTTGTATAATCTATCCCTTTTTGCACCAGAATGCAGTAAGTATGACCTGTTTGCAGTGCTGGTCTGTTGCATGCTCCTGTGTTAATAGCTTCTCTAATTGTGTGAGTTTTGCAGTAAGTGGTTGTTGATTAACCGTGTGGATACAAAATATAGAATCCATACAGGAATTTTTAAAGGTTACGGGGAAATTTAATTTAGTTGTAACTTAATCTTTAAATTGTTTTGTAATTGTGAAGCTTTGCCTCTGGTTTCTAATCTGCTTGTGTGTATTTCGTAGTCCTGTTTTAGAAGTGTACTTTGAACTGTTCATAGCTATGCAATGTGTATGAGGACACTAAGAAAAGGTTTCCCTTTCCTTCTCATTATTTGCCACTTGATGACTTAGCATAATTGGGTTGCAGTAGCTCCATGGGCACAGACTTGCCAAATAACAGATATGCTCTATGAGACTGTCGTCTAAAAAAAAAATCAAAGATCTGCTATTATAAGTTATTAATATTTTACTTTTACTTATAGGTTTATTTATAGTGGCATTATATAGGTACATATCTTAGCAAAGCAATTTAGACTTTCTGATATATGGAATGCCTTTATGCTGAGTATAATAATAAGGCATCTATACTAGACCAACTTCAGTTTCTAATCGAAATTGTTAGCTCTATGATTTTGAGCACAGGGTTTTAAAAAACTTGTGTGAAAATGAGGAAGTGCCCTTTGTATCTGACTACATTTGTCAAAAGTGTTGAAAATAAATGTTTGCCCTTTAGTAAGATCCTTCAAGACTTAAAACAAACAAACTTTTATCCTTGACTAAGTTTGGTATTAACAAGATAAGTCACTGATAGTATATTCACATGTGTTATTTATGAGTTTTAGTTTAAAATTTCCTCTGATCACTTCATCACTGGTGATTAGAAATTCCTAGCTGACTCCCAGGAAAGAATGTAGTTAGTTAGATGCTGCAGTATAATTATCATTGCAAAGTTTTCTTAGGTAGGACCAAAGTTGATTTTAAAAGATCAACTTTCCGAAGACTCTGTTAGTTTTTCCCTTCCATCATGTGCGGAGGGATATGAAGGCTTGTAGCTCTGCCCGTTCACAAGGAGCACTGGGCTTTGGTGGCACCATTACATATGGGCTCTCCTTGCTCATTAGACCAGGACTGGCCACCATTGTGGGAGAAGAGTCCAGTTTCTCAGTGGTGGACTCACACTATCCTTGCTTCCACTGCCTCTATCTCTGGGCAATAAAGGAAAATAGAGGTAAAAACAAGTTTTAGTATCAGATCTGCTTCTTCCTGGAAGGTGTGATTCTTGATAAAATGTATTCATTTGGTGCCCTCAGGATGTACAACAATACATTAAGCCCTGCAGCTTGTTCAGAAATGTTAGGCATGAAGCTTCTTTCAATGAATTCATAAGAGATGAAGGAGAAGCTACTCAGATTTATCAGTGATCAAGGGTGTGGGCCTTCTACAGAGAGAGAGATTGTTTCTTGTCAGGGAGATGTTTTAATTCCTTTGGGGCTCCAGTTGGTAGCAACTTCATTTGTTCATTCACTCATCCAATACACATTGAGAACTTGCTAGGTGTGAGATGCTGTGTAAGGGGCGGGAATACAGTGAACAAGAGAGCATGGTCAGCCCTCGCCCTTAAGAATGTACAGTCTAGTGAGGCAGATGCTTATGAAACTAGTCAGTACATGTGTACACTCATATAACATGATTTATTAAAAAGGCTAGAATGTAAGAGTCAGAGTGAGGGATCCGTCCCTGGATGGGCAGAATAAGAGGTCAGCTCGGGAGGACTTCCTTGAGCTGTGAAGTGTCACCTGAGAATGGAAGATTCAGAACTTGGTGACAGAGATTGTGGCACTCACTGTGTCTTTGCTGATCCTTCAGCAAAGGAAGTGAGATTGTTTCTAGCTTCTCTGTTTTGGATGCTTCTCTGTCAACTAAAAATCTTCATCCTTCAAATATTGCATCATTCATGTATACTTCATTCGTTCAATTACTCATGACCCACTCCTCGAGTGCCTGCAATGGGCAAGCGTCTGTCCTAGGGGCCATGTGTGGGCCACAGTTAAATCTGAGAGATCATGTGTGGCATTTCTCATGGGTTGAGATGCCTGAGTGTTATTTTTTGGGAGAGCTAGTGGCATGGTTTATAAGGCTTTTTTCATTTTCTCCACACAGGACAACAGCTTTGAGCAGTTCATTATTAATTATTGTAATGAAAAACTGCAACAAATCTTCATTGAGCTTACTCTTAAAGAAGAGCAGGAGGAGTATATACGGGAGGTAATGTTGAAATGCTTTTTTAAAGTGTTGGTCCTTTTTTAATCATAATATAAATTAGATTTAGAAGATAGTCTAAACAAGAAGCCATACAAAAAGGCTACATACTGTATGATTCCATCTGTCATTCTAGAAGAGGCAAAGCCATAGAGACAGATTGCCTATAAAAAGCTATAGAGTCAAGGGTTGCCAGGAGATAGGAGTCATGGGAGGGTTGTGGCTGCAGAGACAGCATGAGGGAATTTTGGGGATTGATTATGGTGGTGGTTACTTGACATTATACATTTGCCAAAACTTAGAGAACTGTATACCAAAAAAAGTCAGTATCACTCTAAGTAGATTTGAAAATATTTTGAGACTTGTTCAATATCAAAAAGCATTGAGTCTCCAAATTTATGACAAAAGTAGGTAACAGTTACTGAGTTCTTACTACATACAGGTATTATATTAAGTTCTATGTATGGATTATCTCATTTAATGTAATCTTAAAATAACCAGAAGTAGTGTTTGCAGAGTCTTTTCATCATTAATTTTAAAATATATATTTGCTTTTTATCCTTTGTTTTAATAGCCAGTCTTTTTCCAAGTATAAAATTGGTTATTTAAAAAAAAAAAGGGGGTGGGGAGGGGTGGGGAGTTATTTTATTTATTTATTTTTTTTTGAGGCAGGGTTTCACTATGTTGGCCAGGCTGGTCTTGAACTCCTGACTTCATGATCTACCTGCCTCGGCCTCCCAAGGTGCTGGGATTACAGGCGTGAGCCACCACACCCAGCCTATTTTATTATGTTTATATTTTTTTTCCTTTTTTATTTATTTGCCTTAATATTTTAGTAATGATATTACCTGTTTTCCTTCATTTTCTTAGTATCATTTTAAGTCATTAAGGACACTGAATTCTTTTTTATCTTTCTTTCTGTATAGAGTTTTCTAATGTGATTGTTATCCCCAGTGACTTAGTAAAACAACCCATTTACTTGAAAGCTAAATCATAAATATTTCATCTTTATTTTAGAGTACTCATTATGCTTCAGAAATGTATTATATTTGTCTGACACCTTTTGGTTACATAAATATTCTAAAAGCACGATTCATTCTTTTCCTGTCTTCTCATCATGAAGAGAATGCCCAAACTTTGATGTGAAACTTAAAACAGTTTGTACAGATTGTTTAAAACACATCTAAGAATATATAGGAAGATTCCTAGCTTGCTGTATGAATTAAATTTTTTCCCCTTAGAAGAAAAATAAATGTTTACATTTATGGACAAAATGTAAGTAGACACAGAAAGATTACATTTGGCTTTACGGATTTGGCTTTGTAGCCAGTGTTAGGATCAGTGGATAGGTTTTCATGTCGTTCCTTATGTTGAAAATGCTTTGTCGTAGCACTGGCGTTTTTTTAACACTTGAAATAGTTAACTTCCCTACAGTATAAAATCGACTCTAAAATTAATTTTTTCCTTGTGATTACAGATTAAGAGCAGAGGAATCTAGGCCTTAAATTCTTGGGATCAAGTTCTAACTTATTTCCTTATAAACATTGTAAACATATACAAAGTAATATTGACCCAAGGGCCTGTTGAGTAAATATTTGGCCCAGGGCCAGCGAAGTGCATGGGAAATTGCCGCAGATGGGAGAGTGGAATGGAAGACTGTCTCAGAACAGACCAAGGGTGTTCGCTTCAATCAGATTATGTCAGTGGTAGGCAGCTGCATTGAGAAAATTTTGGGAACTGCCTGTGACACTTGCAGTTCCAGTTCTTATAAAAAAAAAAAGATTCAGAGAGGAAGGGAAATATGATAAGATGGGCAAAGTCTGTTTTGTGGATGGTAGTGCTGTGGCTTCATCTCGTGTAATTAGATTTTGTTCTGTTTGGTCTTTTAGGATATAGAATGGACTCACATTGACTACTTCAATAATGCTATCATTTGTGACCTAATAGAAAATGTGAGTACTTTGTTTTCTAAAGAATGTTTTAGTACCATAATAAAGCCTTATAAATGTTCTCAGTGGCTTCAATGTTAAGCATTAGTATTTCCACTGTTTTTTATCTTTTTTTTCCAAGGAATTACAGAGTTCTAGAGATTTTATTGTAGCCCTAAGAGATCATATATGGTTCTTGAACACATACATAGACAGCTGGATGTTTTGATACTTAGCCAGGATCCCCTGTGGCCATGCACGTCCTGTGGCCATATCACAACGCCCTTTTATGACCTTCAGACACCAGGCGTTAAAGGTACCAGCCTTTCTTGTGTGGTTGGAGCCCAGGTCTATCCCATGGCTCCTGGGCATATGAGTGCTGATTAGAGTAGGCTCTGAGCAGTCATCCAGTTTTTGGCTAAATCAAAATATCCATTTCATTCCCCAAACCTTAATGACTTAACATATTATGCACCAAGTATCATATTAAGTTTAAGAGACATAAAAGGACAGCCTCTGGAGCTGAATTAAGTGGGACCCCAGAAGTGGCTCGAGCACAGCTGTAGCCTTCACTCAGATCATATATGCAGAGGGCATTGCATGTGTGACTGCAGGTGGCCAGGGACCTTAAATTTTTTCAGATGACCCAAGTATGTGTGCATGTGAAAAGGATTAAAGTGTGAAAAATTATTGGATAATTTTGAGCAAGCTTTCTGAGTCCAAGATTTTTGTTTTTAGATCATATTCTGTACTTTATTATAAATGAACTAAATGTGGGAAGACTGACTTTGTGTGATTGGAAAACAGGAAACTCATTTGTTTTATGCTTATGATTACTAATACCTGACTTTGAATAAGTAATTTGAAATAGTATATAAGCTTTATTGCCGTACAGTCTTTTTAGCAAGACCTGTTTAGTGATAGGTGAGTACTGTGTTTCAGGAATTCCATCGCATGCTCTGTATGAATATTAAGTCATTTTCTACTTGTCTATTACAAAGCCTTTTGGGAAATATGTAATGAACCAATATATTTTTCCCTCAGTATTCAAGATATTCCTAAAAGTTGTTTCTCTGATTAAATTGAACATTAAAAATAATATTCTAAGGCATCATTGTTCAATAAGAAGTAAACTGTGTTTCAAAAAACCTGAACAGTGTTGAAGGGGAACACTAATATTCCATACAAACAATTCAAAACTCTGATTTGGGCCCTGAAAAGTGAATTTCCTTAAAATTTTCCTGGTACATTTTTTGAAGGAGGTAATTTGCTATGGTAATCTTAATTTTCAGAATTTCTGGTTAGTATGTTTCCCTTGATAAATATAACCTTGCACTTAATTATTCTCCTTTAAGAAGGGAAGGAAAAAAAAAAAAAAAGAACAGTGGTAATACACTTAATTTAACCAGATTATCTCAGCCAGAAATCCCCTTGCTATATGATTGAAGAAGCTCATGTTCACATAGGAACCTGGGTATATAAAGGAAATGCTTCCTTCCAGCATCATTAAACAATAACGTTTGTTCTGGGGATGTTATGAGCACACTTGATTCCTGAGAGTCCACACTTCCCCTGGGTTTTGTGTGCAATGAATAAATGCTGGTCAGAGGGTGTCGTGGCCTTGTGAGCAGAAGGGAAGAGGAACAGAGGACTTTGCCTGGGTGGAAGTAGGTGGGGTTGATGCTCAGTGGAGTGGATTGTTTTTGGAATTAAGACTTATGACCCCATAGGGTCAGTCCAAGGAGTAGCAGTCTTTATTTAGCAAAGTAGAAGCTTCCTGACTTCTGATTCAGTTTTAGGGCTGACTACTCTTGGAATAAAAATGACCACAGGATCTAGTTATGCAACAAATAAATTTTCACTTAGGTTTAACATCCATTTAGAAATTCCACATGAATTTCTAAAATCTGAGTCTATATGAAACAGATATTCCTTTTTGTTGTTCTCTTTTTCTCTCAGAAGGAAAGAGTGACAGAAACAGATATTCTTGAAATCAGCTTGATTGCAGTGATTGTTAAAAGCAGCATCTCAAATCACAGCAATTTTTTCTAGAAAATAAACTTTATTTTGAACACATGAACAATTTGGAAACAGAGAAAACGAGTTTCCTTCTTAGGAGTGAATCAAATAATGGCCTTAGAAGAATGTGCTTTGTGATTTGAGACATGTTATAGAGGCTGTATTGTCACATTCATTTCTGCTTTCAGATTTGTTTTTGAATCTTTGAGGTCCAACTTGTCTTTTTCTAACGGTATACATTTCAGTCATCATCAGGGTAAGGTGTCTGAGGCAACTCCTAGGTCCTGTTCTGTGTGGGGAGAGAGAAGCCGAGGAGACACACTCTCCCAACCACACCACCATACACACACCTGGGATCCTTTGGGAAAGGGCTGATTCCTGTGGCTTTTGTCATTTGTTTTGTTATAAACAAACAAATACTTTTTGTTTTAACTGCTTTGTGTTATAACCGAACAGACTTTTCTTGTGACTAAGTTCATTGTGTTTGATGGTGTAATTAGGAGTAATTATTAAAACAATACAGTGAGGAAGGAAGGAAACTTTTTTATTTCCTTTCTCCCAGAACACAAATGGAATCCTGGCCATGCTGGATGAAGAGTGCCTGAGGCCTGGCACAGTCACGGACGAGACCTTCTTGGAAAAGCTGAACCAAGTATGTGCCACCCACCAGCACTTTGAGAGCAGGATGAGCAAGTGCTCTCGGTTCCTCAACGACACGTCTCTGCCTCACAGCTGCTTCAGGATCCAGCATTATGCTGGAAAGGTATGGAGGAGCTGTGAGCACCCACTCAGGCCTGAGAGTTATCCCTGCAAGGAGGCTGTGCCTCAGAGATGGGCGTCCTAAACCCCATTAACTCGTGAGGACAAATTGAGCTGCTAAAGTGGTAGAATCAATAAATGTTCAATAGAAATAGAATCTGGGCCATGTTGACTGAAATCTTATTAATATAGAAAACCCAAAGCAAAGCTAGTGGACTTAATGAAGAGTCTAAATATATTTTTTAAATCATTTTTATTATTTTCTAACTCTAAGCTATCCTATTAAAAATATCTATCAACACTATTAAAGGTGATCTGCCAATACGAATTAGGAGTCAGTAAAGATCTAAGGCTTTAAAAACACAAGCTGTTCAGCAAAAATAATGAATTGTCTGAGATTTCGAAATGACATTAGGGAAAATATTTACCTTTTTTAAAAAAGCACTTATTTATTTGGTTAATATTTGGGGGAACTAATTTTATGTCATCTAACATATAAAGACAATGCTAAAAGCAATCATAATTGGTTAATCTTTAGAATCCTGAAAGATCATTGATTAGAGCTAATACTTCCTTTTTCATAAAATTGCAAACTTCAAAGCGAAAAAATTCTTGATTATATGTTTGTAAAAATTAAGAATATAGTATCTGAATTACCTTTAATTTCAAAATGTTAGAACTTGGTTCTTTTTTTTTATTAGCTTATATTATTAAAAGATAGTTTCTGACCAGTTTTTCTGCTGCTTCAGGATAGCTATGAAAATGTTGTTTCTATTTTGCCCTGTCTACTTTTAAACAGATTAGAATTGGCATATGAGAACTAAAAAATAAAAGTAAAACCTCAAAATATGTTCAAACTCCTAAAAAATCCAAAATCCTTTGAAAATGTTATGATAACATTTTTGGAGTTTATTCTTGCAAATCCTGAATGGTAATAGAATTTATTTTGATCTCGTCTGTGATTTAGACAGATGGAATTTAAACTGGGAGGCGAACTCAGTATGAGAGTGTGACTGACAGGTCAGGGATTTTTTGATGGTGAAGGAAGAGGCTGCAGTGTAGTCTTGGAGTATTTTTAATAGTTTGACATTATAACATGCCATGTGCCTGTCATTGAGTTCCATGTGCTCTCGTAGGTGCTGTATCAGGTGGAAGGATTTGTTGACAAAAACAATGACCTTCTCTATCGAGACCTGTCACAAGCCATGTGGAAGGCCAGCCACACCCTCATCAAGTCTTTGTTCCCCGAAGGGAACCCCGCCAAGATCAACCTGAAAAGGCCTCCTACAGCAGGCTCACAGTTCAAGGCATCCGTGGCCACTCTGATGAAAAACCTACAGACCAAGAACCCAAACTATATTAGGTATTCCTGGCATGTGAAACTCTCACAGTTCAAATGTGAGAGTACCCTGAAGGAATATCATTTTTCCCTTTGCTTCAATCTGAGTGTAGCCCAAGCAGAGGGCAACTAAAGTACCTACAGATTACATAACCACATCTGGGATTGGCTTAAAAAATGCTCCTAAAATAAGAAAGTAAAAAAGTAAAGTGTGGTGGAGAAGATGATAGATCCTTAATGAAGTGCAGTGGTTGACAGCTAGGGGTTTTCAACTTTCTATATGTTTGTTATTGTATTTTTAATGACAAGAAACAAAATGTAAGTGTTTTTTCTGGTCAGTGTTTTGCAGAAAACTCTTGTTGGCTTCATTTGAGATTCTTGTTATATTATCTTAGAGCACAGCATTGAAGCAAGTGGCTTTAGTTACAACTCTAGCACTTCATGCACTTTTTTCTTCCCTGTGAAAGATGTAGGCCTGGAGAAGGATTCCTAAAGCAATCTGAAATTTTTCAAGGCAGTAGAAAGAACTTCTCTTTTTTTTGAGACCGAGTCTCGCTCTGTCGCCCAGACTGGAGTACAATGGCGTGATCTGCAACCTCCGTCTCCTGGGTTCAAGCAATTCTCCTGCCTCAGCCTCCTAAATAGCTGGGATTACAGGCATGCACCACCACGCCCAGCTAATTTTTGTATTTTTAGTAGAGACGGGGTTTCACCATGTTGGTTAGGCTGGGTCTTGAACTCCTGACCTAGTGATCCACCCGCCTCAGCCTCCCAAAGTGCTGAAATTACAGGCATGAGCCACCATGCCTGGCCAAGAAAGAACTTCTTAAATAAAAGGGGCCAGGCACAGTAACTCATGCCTGTAATCCCAACGCTTTGGGAGGCCAAGGAGGATGAATCACCTCAGGTCAGGAGTTCGAGAATAGCCTGACTAGACATGACAAAACCCCATTTCTACTAAAAGTACAAAAATTAGCTGGGCCTGTAATCCCAGCTACTTGGGAGGCTGAGGCAGGAGAGTTGCTTGGACCCAGAAGGCAGAGGTTGCAATGAGCCGAGGTCACACCACTGCACTCCAGCCTGGGCAACAAAGCAAGACTCCATCTCAAAAAAAAAAAAAGACCTCTGGGAGTTTCTCTTTTTCTGCTTTTAGGGCATCTTAGACATAACTATCTCTAGATTTAGTAAAGACCGACTAGGATTATAGTTTACTATGTGTGTATTTGTTGAACTAGATAACAAAAGATATGTGTCTAGTGGGTCAGATTTCATGGAGCACACCCATACCCACAAATACCTTCTATGGTTGTCTTTGATAATCAATTATCAGGAAACTAAAGCGAAGAACATTTTTATGTTTAGTTTGTGTGCCTGATATTTATATTTGCAGAAATGTAAGTAAAGACAAAACCCTCTGGTTTGATTGCAATCAGATTAGAACATATATTGGAGAGGATCCTAGTTTCAAAAAAGGAAAAAAACCCAAGAAACTTTCTGTGATGAGTTACTTTTGTTATTCTCAATTGAATAATTTTTTTTTTGCATCTTGACTATATTGTATTGAGTTATCATTTATATGAATTGATATGCACAGATCTGAAGTGAACAGTTCAATTATTTTTTTTAACCATTATATATACTTTAGTAACCACCACCCAGGTTAAGATGTAAAACATTTTCATTCCCCTCCCTTTTTTATTTTTACAGCTTTTTTTTTTTTTTTTTTTTGAGACAGAGTCTCACTCTGTTGCCCAGGCTGTAGTGCAATGGCACGATCTTGGCTCACTGCAACCTCTGCCTCCCAGGTTCAAGCAATTCCCCTGCCACAGCCTCCCAAGTAGCTGGGATTACAGGCATGCAGCACCACGCCCAGCTAATTCTTTTGTACTTTCAGTAGAGGCGGGGTTTCACCATATTGGCCAGGCTGGTCTTGAATTCCTGACCTTGTGATCCGCCCGACTCCCAAAGTGCCGGGCTTACAGGCAGGAGCCACTGTGCCTGGCCTGTTTTTACAGCTTTCCTCAGAAATCTTGAACGCCAAGGTTGTGAATATATTATTATATTTTTCTTCTAGCAGTTTTGTAGTTTCAGATTTTATATTTGGGTCCATTTTCCCCCCATGTAGATATCCAGTTGCACTAAAACCACATTGAAAAGAAAACAATCTCCTTTTCTCATTGATTTGCTTTGGTTCCTTTATTGATAATCAGTTGACTGTATATGTAGGGACTGAATTTACTAGGCTGTTCTATTTATCTATTTGTCCATCTTTAAGCCAAAGAGTTGGCATTATTTTTATAAATGGTAAAAGAGAAAACTTAGTAGCATCGATGCCAAACAAGTTTAGATGTAGTTGTCCACTTAAGTGTGTAATTTCACAGTTGTAGTTAGGCAGCCATAACTGTGAATGTTTAAGTATTAGGACACAGGGATTACAGCAGTATGGTCTAAAGCTAACAATGATTTAAGCAAGATTGACGTTTATTTCTTAAGTAACTTCTCAGTATGAGGACTCCAGAGCGGACAGGGCAGTTCTTTCTATTTTGTGGCTCTGCCATTTCCTGGGTGTATGCCTTGTCTGCATAGTCAAAGATGGCTGTCAACATTTGCAGCCAGCAGTAATCGGGAGGAGACCAAGTGATAAAACACACTCATCATCCCACGAGGTTCCCTTGTGTGTCTTGTGTCGATCCCCCACTACTACCTCTCCCCAGAGGTAACAGCTGCACTGATTTTTAACCATGGATTAGTTTTGCTTGAACTTGATATAAATGGAATCATAACTACAGCATGTACTCTTGTGTTGGACTTCTTTCACTCAATGAAATGTCAGTGATACTCATCCACGTCGTTGCATGTGTTAGTTTGTTCTTTTTAAAATTACTGTGCCCGCAGTGTTGTATTTATTTTTAGGTTGTTGTAAAATGATTTGAAATAATTTCAAAAGTAATGATTAGGTTTCTCAAGAGTAACAAGTAATTGTTTTGCTATGAAACAGTTATATATAATACTTTTGTAAAAACATAGACAATTTTATCCATAAAAGGCAGTTTATAACCTAGAATCTTTATAATCTTTAAGGTGTATCAAACCGAATGATAAAAAAGCAGCACACATCTTCAACGAGGCTCTCGTGTGTCATCAGATCAGGTACCTGGGTCTTTTGGAGAACGTCCGAGTGCGGAGGGCAGGCTACGCCTTCAGGCAGGCCTATGAGCCTTGCCTGGAAAGATACAAAATGCTTTGTAAACAGACATGGCCGCATTGGAAAGGACCAGCCAGGTAAGAAATTTAGTGACCATATTTAATAGTGAATATTTTAAGTATTCAAATAATCTTTTTTTCACATGCCGTTAGGTAAAAGAGAATTCTCTAAAAAACTGAGTATAACCTCTGTTTTGGACCTTCTTCCGTTAGGATACCATTTTGTGCTAAGGTCAAAACAGGACTTAACAAATACACATTTGAGACTTGTATGTCAATAATATTAATTTTTAGAATATGCCCAAGGTAGGTTCATAGGAGGCGATTTGTAATTGATGCATTTATATTTGTGTAGAATTAGAGGCAGGTTGGATTACCACTTGTCATTTTTCCCATGAGGCCCCAGAGAGAATCAGTGGGTGGGTGAAGGTCCCTCTCTTTGCCTAGATCTGTACCAGTTGATAAATAGATGACAGGAGCAGGTAGGATTCACAATGTCAGCATTATTGCTAGGAAAGCTGGATTAGATAATGTAGCTTGGTCCTGGGGCCATACAGCTTTCAACTGGTCTGTCTTGAATTGCATTTACTCATCCAGTCCCAGACAGAGTGCTGGACACCGCAGGCCCAGTGGTGTATCCCCATGTCCTGAGAGTGCTCTACAGGCAGAGAGAACTGTGTACTGACGGGCAGCTGCTACAGGAGGGAAGTCAAGCCTTGCTTGTGCAGTGACCTTCCTTCTGCTCTCACCAATCAGAGGCTGCTCCTTTGCAGGCTGGAGAAGTTTGCCCCTAATACTGCAGGACAGCTGACATGCCTGTTTCATGGGCCTAGGCAGGAAATGGGTGATTTTCATTTAATTTTACTGGTATTGCCTACACATTCTCAGTGCACCTGGCCTTTCACAGGAACATCAGCATTCTTAGGACACTTACTTTATATTATAAGAAGATCTAGAAACTCCAGATGTATGGTGTGATCTCTGATGCCTAATTTAATACCCTAATTTAATGTAAGATTTGGGTGCTGTTTCAGTTCCCATTGCTAATTTCCAGAGTATTATGGTAAACAGGTAACCATAATACAGACCATGTATTCACTCCTTGCCTGGCATCTAGTCCACAGGTGGGTGGAGTGAGGTTTAATTCTAAAGACTGATGTTGAAACCCTGGTCCAGGATGGAGAGGTCAGAGCCAAGTCCAGTTCCTGCTCCCACTGGGTGAGGCCCACATTCTTAGCGTCCGGTTGGTCTGGGACTGTGTCTTGGGCTCTGCTTCCATTCTCGGGGCAGAAACAATCAGGAATCAACTGAGTGAGTTCAAAATAGATCTGAGTTTCTTGCACACCCTCCTGACCCAGGTTAGTACATCATTAGAGTTATATTTGATACAAGTATTGCCTCTACTAATGAAATCAAGAATTGGCTTTAATACCACATGTCCTAGACTACATAGTTCTGAACCCAAATTTACTTCTTCGGTGCTTACTGGATTTGGTTTAATTTGTGGAAAATTCTTTGATAGAAGGATGATAACTGAAAGAGCAATTACACTCGGAAATGAGGCTGTGTTTTATACCACTGAAAACCTGATCTCACGATATCTCATGATATAAGATAAAACTTTTTATAACTCAGAAAACTCATTGTTTTTATTTTTTTTTTTAGGTCTGGTGTGGAGGTCCTATTTAACGAATTAGAGATTCCTGTGGAAGAATACTCCTTTGGTAGATCAAAGATATTCATCCGAAACCCAAGAACAGTATGTAACCAAAATCTTTACACTCTCAACTTAAGCTGGAATCATATAGGAAAGTTCTTAAAATATGTTTAACTTTATAACATTACATGAGACGCTACCACAAATGCCACAAAACACTTGTGTGTTTATCTACAAATAACCAAGAGGCAAGGACCTATAAGTGGAAGAATGCGTATTTTTTATGAACCATCAAAGTCTTTGATCTGACAGATTGTACAACACTTAAGAAATCACAAAGACACTGTTACTACAACAGTACAACCTCACCATTCATAGCAACTGCAGGTAAATGTAGTCTGTATTTGTAATACCTGAATTATACATTAATTTTTAAAACTACAGCCTCTACTATTTAGAGGTACAGGAAAGCACTAAAATGAAAAATTTTTTTTAAGTAAAAAAAAATACTTTCAGCATTCTACCTCATAGGACACCAAGGAAATCTTTTTGTCAGTGAATAGATAAGTGTGAAGTATAATGAGTATAGCAGGTGATTGGTAATTTGGAAATGTTGAGATTTCGGAAAGTACTTAATTCACTTAAGAGAGAATTTTTTCCAGCATCTGCCTTCCATTAGTAATTTGCATCCTCATAGACAGTGTGAAGGTAAACTTAAGCTCAATTCAGCCCCTCTCTGATTCGTCATAAATTCTGAATCACTGGAATAAAAATTTTAAGTCTTTCATGAATTCATCAAAATAATTTTCTCATGGACCATTATCCATATCATATACAATTAATGTAGTTATTCAGTTCTTTTTTTCAATGTGATTGACTCCAACATCATGGCATTTTGTCTCCTGGAAATTCCTTTCCTGTATGCTGTGAGGTTTCAGAGGATTTTTGATAAAGTCCATCTATCGCTTCTTATTAGTTATTCAAATTAGAAGACCTGAGGAAGCAGCGCCTGGAGGACTTGGCCACTCTCATTCAGAAGATTTACCGGGGGTGGAAATGCCGCACATACTTCCTGCTAATGAAGAAAAGCCAAATTGTGATTGCTGCCTGGTTCAGGAGATACGCGGTAAGAGTCTCAGTCATTTAAAATCAATAATAACAATGCTAATTGGCCAGCATTTGTTATGTACTTACCATGTATGTTATTTTTACATATTTAATTCGCCCAACATGCTCTTAATTGTTCTTTCTTTTTAAATGTGAGAAAATTGAGACACTAAGCTGTTATATAATTTGCCCACAGCCACATATAAGTGGCAGAGCTGGGATTTGAATCCAAGACAGTATTGGAGCTCAAGTTCAGTGTACTACACTGCCTTTCACTGATCTAGCTGTATTTGGTTGGAAATACATTTTTAATTTGGTCATCAGATTGGAAGAGACAATGTCATTTAAGCTTTTGATTTGGTTGGGCCAGTTTTTCAATATAATTGGCTATTCTTTATTTGTTGTAGCAGCTTTGAAAGTGGCTTTAATTCCAGAAAGCTAATGCCATGTTTTTGTAGATTTCTGGTTTTGGTTAAAGGATTGCATTCTCTTTAGTCCTTAGGTATCTGGATCTATTAACTATAGGGAAAGATTCAATAATAAATTTTGTTTACCTAATTAATATGAAGTTTCTTTTTGACATTTCCTTCCTCACTTGATTGTAGAGGTTTTGTTGAAGGCATACCACAGGTTTGAGAAAAGCTTGAAGGTTTGCCTCAAGGCTAATTGGAACTTGGGCTGTGTCCTCACAAAGTGAATTAAATTTGCACTCACATCTCCTTTATTATATTCGTCCTCTTTTTCAGCCATAAAGAGGCTTTACTATAGGGCTGTATGTAATCAAGACATAATTATGCTGACCTATTCTCACATAATACATTGTAGTTTATTATTTCCAAATTTTATAAATTAATGAGGTACTTAAGTGATTAAGCTAAAGAAAATCAGCTTGAGAGTATCTTTACAATGGCTCATGCTAGTTAAGATTATGACCAGCAGTATAAGTCTTTTCTTTTCTTTTCTTTTTTTTTTTCTTTTTTGAGACAGAGTCTTGCTCTGTCACCCAGGCTGGAGTGCAGAGGCTTGATCTCGGCCCACTGCAACCTCCACCTCCCAGGTTCAAGGAATTCCCTACCTCAGCCTCCTCAATAGCTGGGATTACAGGCACTCACCGTCTGGCTAATTTTTGTATTTTTAGTAGAGACGGGGTTTCACCATCTTGGCCAGGCTGCTCTTAAACTCCCGACCTCATGATCCACCCGCCTTGGCCTCCCAAAGTGCTGGAATGACAGACATGAGCCACCACCCCCGGCCAGTATAAGTCTTAAAATATGAATCTGCCCAGCTATGTGAATGACAGTCATTCACATGCATTCTGCAAAGGCACTTTGACTGTTGGCACCAACCCTGGTGGCCGTGGAGTCTCCTCTGTACACCCAGTAGCACTCCTTAACTCTGCTGCAGATTCATAATGCTCTGTTTTCTGTTTGCCTGAGAAAGGACCAACAAGTAAACAATCCTCAAGGAGCCCTTTTTACAGTTTCTTATTTTGAGGTCATTAAGAAAATCCAAGTTTACAGGTGTGCTGGATTCATCTGTCTTGAATTCTACAAATGTTTTTGAAACATGTTAACAAGATGGGCAAAACAACCTAATTCCTGACTTCCTAAAGTTTTTATCTAGTGAAAGACAATATGCATTTAAGCAAACAAATAATCAGAACAATAATAGACGGTTGTAAGTGCTAGGAAGGAAATAGAGAACTGAAATAAAGAATAATGGGGAGGCGGGATGTGACCTAAGGTAGAGTGGCTAAGGAGAAACTTCTGGGCGGGGCCATTTGATCAGAAGGATGAGAAAGAACAGGCAATGCAAAGAACTAGGAAGAGCAAGTACTGTTTGCACCTTTTCTCCCAATATAAAGTTTTTATGTCAGCAGATTTTTAAAAGTCACTATGTATCATTAGTTCATGATGTCAGGAGTTATGAGCAATATTTGTTTGTCGAATGAAAACTGATAGTAGCCCCAATTTTAGAGAATGCATTAACTTTGTTCTAATATTATATCTCTTTCAAAATTTAAACTAAATACCTCGACCAGTTCACTACGTGTTACTCAAGCCAGTGATTAAATTCATTATTTTCCCTCAGCCAGATAACTCAAAGATTTCTTTAAAAGATGCTCCTTTTGACCGGGCACAGTAGCTCACACCTGTAATCCCAGCACTTTGGGAGGCCGAGGCGGCCAGATCACAAGGTCAAGAGATCAAGACCATCCTGGCCAACATGGTGAAACCCCATCTCTACTAAAAAATATAAAAATTAGCTGGGCATGGTGATGCATGCCTGTAGTCCCAGCTACTCAGAAAGCTGAGGCAGGAGAATCACTTCAACTTGGGTGGCGGAGGTTGCAGTGAGCTGAGATCATGCCACTGCACTCCAGCCTGACAACAGAGTGAGACTCCATCTCAAAAAAAAAAAAAAAAGGATGCTCCTTTTTAGTTGCTGATTACTTTTAAGTTATTCCATATTCTGTGACATTTCATGTTTCCTAGAGATTAATTTTCAAGTGAGATGTAGTTATTTTCAAGACATTTAGGAATTAAAATGAAAACACAGAGGTACCAAATGGATGTCAGAGTGATGGTCAGATATCGTAGCTGTAGCTTGTTCATACATCTGTGGACTATTACTCTGGGAGGAATCCTAGAGATTTTCCAGCTCCTTATTTAACAGCTGAGGAAACTGAGGCTCAGAGGTGAGTGGCTTGCCTGAGGTCCCAAGGTCCTCTTGGATTTTCTCCCTGGCATCCTTTTTTATTCTACTGCCCATCTATTGATAACATCACCCATTACCTCTGATCTTCCAAGACGTAGCCTAGAATCCTGAGAAGGCATCTCTCCCACCTCAGGGAATGGGGGCTGAGCCATCTAGTACTTGTAACTTGAAAGATTCACAGCGTGACTTTTGTCCTTTGAAATGCTGTGAATTTTCATCAGAGATGCCCATGTTTCAAAGTATATTCCAAAGTAAATACGATAAGAGGTCATTTTTCTTTTCTTTTTTTTTCTTCTTTTTTTGAGACAGAGTCTTACTTTGTCACCAGGCTGGAGTGCAGTGGCACGATCTTGGCTCACTGCAACCTCTGCCTCGTAGATTCAAGCGATTCTCCTGCCTCAGCCTCCCAAGTAGCTGGGACTACAGGCACATGCCACCACGCCCAGCTGATTTTTGTATTTTTAGTAGAGACAGGGTTTCACCATGTTGTCCAGATTGGTCTCAATCTTCTGATCCCGTGATCCACCCGCTTTGGCCCCCCAAAATGCTGGGATTACAGGCGTAAGCCACCACGCCTCTTTGACCTTCCCCATCTAGAAGTAACTTCTGCTGTCTCTGAGCCTGCCTCTTGTGCTCTCTGTGCTATATCATCTCTCCCAGGGTACTGTCTATTCTTTATACTGTTGACCTGTGTCCACTTCAAGTCCTTGAGGGCAGGTATAGAGTCAGATGCACATTTATATTCTCATGGTTCTATTAAAAGGCTTTATGCGTAGTAGAGGCTCAATATGTAAATATTTAGTTGATTGATAACAGTTTACTTAAATTTTTAGTGGATTTTCCAGTTTGAGGCAGAGTAAAAGTAGCAAAACTAAAAGAAACTAGGGAGGTTTAGAGGTAGGTCCAATAAGTAGCATGGTGAGAAATGACACCAAGAAGAGAGAACACTCAAAAGCAGATGCAGAACTCAGTGGATTTCGTTCAATCTGCCATATGTGGAACCCTGTATTATAACTGCATGAGACAAAGAAAATAATGATAATGATGGGTCCTGAGTCATTTAGGAATTATTTTATTTAGCATCCTTAAAGCATACTTTGGATTAACTGTAATATTATTGGATTGTTTGATGTTTTGGTTTCTTTATGTATTGGTTTCCAGAAGGAGTATGGATAACTAAGAGTCAGACAAAGTGAGTAAATACCCTTTCTCAATCCTTGTATACACTACAGATACGTAACTACAACTGCTAATATCTTCCCCTTTTATCCTACAGCAACAAAAGAGGTACCAGCAGACAAAGAGTTCCGCCTTGGTAATTCAGTCTTATATCCGGGGTTGGAAGGTGAGTTTAAAAGAAGTATAATTTATTTATTTGGGGTGTTCTGGTTTTTCACAAAGGATAATGTCTTTAGCCTTACCCTGCAGGGGAGGGCTCCTCTGTCTCCTGCCTTGCCTGTAAACAGTCAGAAGGAAAGAATAAATATTATGGGCCAAATGGGGACCCTGGTGACCATGTCTTGGCCACTTCCTTCTAACCAGCTTTCTTTTTAAGAGCTTTGTTTTCTAAGCAGGAAGTCCTTGAAATAATACCGTACATGATTTCAATATCCCTTTGCCTAAAAGCTGTAGTACAGAAGGCTGTCTTACAGCCTTCATACTCAGAACCCCTAGCCCAATGACTTCCATAACTCTCTAGTAACCGTCTTGCAGGCTACCCATCATGATTGAAAGATCCTGAGATCTGGCCAGGAATAGTGGTAGGGACATGGGGGAGCCGTCACAGGACAGCCTGGGTCTCGGTCTTTCCTGCCAAGACTTGGTTCAAGGGTCAAATGAACTGCATCCCACAGGCCAAATCTAGCCTGCTGCCTGTTCTCATACAACTTGCAAGCTAAGAATGGTTTTTATATTTTTAAACCATTGTGTGTTTTAAAAAAAAAAAGGAGCAAAAGAAGCTGATTTCATGACATATGAAAATTATATGGAATACAGATTTCAGTGTATGTAAATAAAGTTTTATTGGAACATAGCTACATTCATTTATTTCACAGATTGTCTGGCTGCTCTAGCACTACAGTGGTAGAGTCAAGTAGTAGCGAGAAACTGTGTAACCTGCGGATCCAAAAGCAGTTACTATCTGGCACTTTACGGAAAAAGTTTACTGATCCCTAATCTAGATCAATGATAACTTCAGAACCTGTTCTGACCACTGTCCTGTGAGGAGATTTCATGGTATAGTCTGGATCCAGAGGGGTAGTTCCCAGGCCTGGAGCCCTTTCAGAAGGTAGAGCCTGACCCTGAGTCCCATAGCACTGACTAAACTTGCCCAAGCCCTCAGCAACCTAAGGGCTTAGGAGTTGTCCTACAGCAAATGCCAAAACACAAATCTGAACATGTAGAATGAGTGAAACTGATGCCTGCTGGTTCTTACTGGACCTCATGACTGGGCCCTGTGGCCCAGTTTGCATGCTAGAGACCTTAGAGGAAGGACCTGAAGTCCGCCTCCAAACCACATGTCCTCCTGGCCCCCATAAAATCGGTTTTCAGCAACTAATGGAAAGAAGCCACTGGTTTGGAATCAGTGAGATCATTTTGGTTTTGCAATTTTAAAAATCTCTTCAATAAAAAGGACAGCTACAGTTACATTCCAGGCAATAATAATGAAGGAGAGGCAGTAGCCTTTAGAGAATCATTGGAATCCTCTGGCCACCTTCTGAGAACTGTTTCTTCCCACAGAGGTGTGCCAGCTTGTGATGCTATAGTCAGATTTTTCCCATTGCGTATCAGGGTATGGGAGGCTGCTGTCCCAATCAAGTGGAAGCTACACTGTCATGCTTAATGACATCTTCATTGTCCACCTTCTCATAGTCAGTTTTGGGCTAGTCACCTTCACCTTTTCTTTAACCTGTTGATTTTTCACGACAGCATGGGTGTTAGGACGATCATCTCTTTAGGTGTGTTTTTCAAGTCACTATCAATTTTTTTTTAATGTTCTCTCTTTTGGGTGATTCTGCCCCTTAGGCTCGAAAAATTCTGCGGGAACTGAAGCATCAAAAGCGCTGTAAGGAAGCAGTCACAACCATTGCTGCATATTGGCATGGGACCCAGGTAGGCCAGAGACCCCAAGGAAGGCGGTGGGTCAGCAGTAACGTTCCTGTAGAACCCTGAACCCTCGGCTTCAGGGGCAGAAAATGTTTCACTGGCTTGAGCTACTGAGCACGTGTTTGCCTCTTGCTCTTTCCAACATTTTGGTGTGGGGTGGTGGCACATGCTTTTGCATTTACCATTTGGTGGTAACTAGTGTCTTTCTTTTTCTTTCTTCATTGAAAACCAGCAGTAACCTTTCTGCCTTAAACTTTTCTGTAACTCCTTTTCAAATGCATCACAGGCGCGAAGGGAACTGAGACGGCTGAAGGAGGAGGCTAGGAATAAACATGCTATTGCAGTTATTTGGGCTTACTGGCTTGGATCTAAGGTACTTGATGCACACATCCCAACACTCCATCCTGGAATTCTGCAATAATCAGTCCTTATCTCTAGCCTGTTAGGGGATGAATGACTACAGTTAATAGTGGCTCACACTGGTGCATGCCCTAGCAGCCAGATTTAACACACCTGGAAACATTAGTTCAGTAGTGCGCTTAGGAAGCTTAGGCATGCATAGGCCAAAACTAATTGCTTACTAAAAAGGCACGAGTATAATTGCTCTTTGAAAAAAAAAAAAAAAAAAGCTCTTAAATAACATGCATGTTTAGGGTTGTTTTTTTTTCCCCCTACTGATGGATGCTAGCAGTGTTTTAGAGGTTTTCTGGAGGGGTTGCGCATGTTGGGAATGTTCAGGTTTGGGCTTCAATCAGTCTTCTGCAACATGTTGACAATGGAAATGCCTCTAACATATGCTTTAAAAATTAATTTATGAATGAAATTTTTTTTAGTTTCACTGTAGCAGCTATTGATTATTATACGAAATATATTACATGTGCAAAAAATTATCATCTGTGATTTAACAGAAACCATGTTCATGCAAAGCTAGCTGTAATTGCCACTGAAGAATCCCAGGAATTTCAGCATCAGCTGTTTGTTTTCAGAAACAAAGGCCTCCTGAAATGCTCTCACTAATCCCCAGGCATAGTCGTGGGCTCTGCGGACATTTCACATACCCCAAGGGACAAGATTTTTAGATGTTTTTGTTACTTAGAAAATCAAAGGTCATCTTTGCTAAAAATGTGTATTCCAGTTAGAAACACAAACATCAACAGCGTCCTGTGTTTTGAAGTCCACCTTGTCAACATTGTAAGCCTATCTTGTGAGAAAAATGAGAAAAGTCAACATCTGCCTGCATAAAGAGCTTAATTTGCCAAAAACGAACTGAGGTTGTTCATTTGTGCTTTTCCTGAAAATCTGTGAAGAACAAACTTGCTCCTCTAGTCAACTGAGGGAAATGTAGCAGAAGCGAGAGGACTCCTAGATGGGTCTTGCTAGGATTTCTCCATCCAGTGAGTTCATTTCACAGTCTCAATACTGTAATATCTTGAACAATTAGTGCCTGTTTATATCCTTTAGAATAACGTGCCTAAGATTTTTTTTTCCTTAAGGGTAATTTTTAAACCTATAAGTTTAAAAATTGCTTCAGTCTTCAGTATATTCCACTTTTGGGGCCTTAGCTAAAATTGAATTTTTATACATGCTACTTTTCATTTTTTGACTGGAAGGAATTTTTGAGTTTCGTTAGTTTTGGTTTTTGTTTGCACTTCAGAGAAATAACCTTTTTTTCTGCCCAGTTTTCTAAAGGACTGTTCACAGGAGTTGTCTTTTTATCCATCCAAAGGGATGAACTCAGACAGGAGTGCATGGCTTCTTCAGCCCAATGTGCTGTCAGCAAGGAGGAGTCTAATGAAGTCATTAGGGCTGTTACTCAGAGTTTGAAGGCTTTCGTTGATATGGGAGTGAAAGAGTATGGAGAAGGCAGCACAGAGAGAAAGAGTACAAGGGAGAAAAAAGGAAAAGAATGAAAGTAAGGGGTGGGAAATGATTACCCTGGGAACCAAACAGATTGCCCTCCTCTGGAACAGAATCTCAGTGCACTGAAAATAAAAGCGCTGCACCAGCCTGACACCAATTCTTTGGGTTTAAGTTATTATGCACTGTTTCTCTATCATTCTGAAATCCTTATTCATAAATTGGCTCTTCTGTTTGGTGGGGTATCTTTTTCTAATCATATTTGCTGTCTGCATTGGGCTGTCTCTTTTATTTACTATCTAAAACATTCTAGGCTCGAAGGGAATTGAAACGCTTGAAGGAGGAGGCTAGGCGTAAGCATGCAGTTGCTGTCATTTGGGCTTACTGGCTTGGACTGAAGGTACTTCCTCAACCACTTGTTTCTGTCCAGGGTAAACTTCATAAAGCCTAGCACCTACTAACCCTGAGAAAACGATTGATTATGCTTGCTGATGGTCTGCACAGTCTTGTAGAACGCCATCTTGCTCAATTTTGTTTCTTTTTCAGAAGAAACCTGTACACTAATATTTTTTTCTGGTTTTGTGATTTCTGTTTCTTTAAATAATAAGTGTAAAGTGATAGCAATATCTCATGTTTTATTCAAGATACTATGTTATCAACGTTCTAGTTTGTTATCTTTGAGTGTAAAGTTGTTTTCTTAAAATCCGTGAGACACGATTACAGTAGTTGAGCTAAAAGCTGCCCTGCATCCACAGTTACCAGCCTAGGGATGCCAGGCTTTTGTTTTCGTATTTGTGCCAATTCTGGTCCAATAATGGCTGCCTGGAGTAGAGCTTTCTTCAGAGCGACCATCATTCTAATTGTTCAGTGTAGAAACCAAAGGTTCTTCCATCACTGAGCTTACAGATTTTGATGAATGAGATCAGAGATTCAGAGATCAGTGAATCATTCAGGTTAAAGAGAACCTCAGATTCAAATACTTTGTGATTATGGCAGGGTTTATTTCGAGTGGTGCTTCCTACAGTAGGGTACACTTCTGTGTACAGAACTACACATAATAAATACCTCCAAGCTCTGAAACACCTTTAGAATATTTTTCAAGCCATGTAAGGATCTGATCTTCCTAATTCAATAATTAATCACCATGGGAAGCCATCCATATTGCCTTTTTGGGATAATTAGGCCCCTTTCTGACACTTCCTTATTGTTGTTTTTACATTAATCCTATGACATTTGCTGTTGCTCTAAATATTTGAATATTATCTGAGAAATTAACTCTAAATCTGAACAACCATTAGAAACATCCCTGAAGCCTGATTTGAACAATCTGTATTTTTTTCTATAAACTTTCAGCCTATAAACTTTAGTAAATTATCCTTTTTGATTATACTGAGTATTTACCAAGTAATATTTGAAGTAATTAAGAAGTAACTTAAATATGAATTTTAACAGATGTTCTGTTTGAAGAACTCTGAACAAGCTCTATAACCAGTTTTTTTTTAAGACAAACAAAACTGAATATTTTTCCATTTAATTCACATCTTCTAATTTGCATTCTAATTTTCATAAAAGGTAGGAAAATAACGTTGAATCAGGATTTTGCTCCCTAAAATGATTTCCATCAGTAATATGTTTATCTTCAGTTTTCTGGGTTTAACTGCATATATTTTCAAAATATTTTTTGCATTAAAAGTGTGCACTTGCAAACTGCAAAGCAAATTCAGTTTGTAGGGGAATATTATTTTAGCAGAAGTAACTTGGCATACTCTAGGCAAAGCTTTTTTCCTCTCAGTCTCTAACAAAACGAAAGTACTTTACTATATTACCAGTATTGTTATATGAAGTAAGATCAAACTTACTTGAAGTCCAAGAATGTAATAATTTTGTATGTTTTCTTCCTCAAAGAGAATTATGTTAATATGAGTGATAGTTTGCCCTCTCAAATGATTGACTTTTCTTGTGGAAATAATTACAAAGTGCAGTGGGCCTTTTTAAGACTCCCAGTTCCCTAAGGGGCACCATTGTATATGTCAGCATGTTGTCACGAGACTTTTTAGGGTCTCTAGTTGTATTTTGGAAGAAATGACCTGCCCTGTGGAATACCAGCATGCATGTAGCAATTAGTTCAGTTATAGTGAGGCTCAACTAAATACAGTAGGACTTCAGGTATATTTTTAAGGATATATTCTTGTGGAACTTCACTTTAACTTGCCTGCTTTCCTATGCTGTTATAATTTCAGGAGCCAGTTAATAGGTAACATTTTTCTTCTTCTTGTCCCTTCTCACCTTATAAGTTTGAGATTAGAAATGTCTGTGGATCTGACAACTCCATGGCTAAATGACAGATGATAATCAGTAACTAGAATATGAAAACAGGCATACCTCAGATACATCGCAGGCTCAGTTCCAGATATCTGCGATAAAGTGAATATCACAGTAAAGCGAATCACACAAATGTTTTGTTTTCCAGTGCGTATAAAAATTATGTTTACACTGTCTGTGCTATAGGCTATTAAGTATCTCATAGCATTATATCTAAAAAGCCAAAGTACATACTTTACAAATACTTTATTGCTAAAAAATGCTGACCATCATCTGAGCATTCAGCAAGTTGTGATATTTTTGCAGATGGAGGGTCTTGTCTTGTTTTATCTTGATGTCAATGGCTGCTGACTGATGAGAGTGGTAGCTGCTGAAGGTTGTGGTGACTGTGGCAATTTCCTACAATAAGGCAACAATGAAGTTTGCCACATAGATTGACTTCCTTTCATGAAAGATTTCTGTATAGCATATGTTGCCATTTGATAGCATTTTACCCAGAGTAGAACTTCTTTCAAAATAGGAATCAATCTTCTCAAACCTTGCCACTGGCTTTGTCAACTAAGCTTAAAGAATATTGTCATTTCGGCCGGGTGCGGTGGCTCACGCCTGTAATCCCAGCACTTTGGGAGGCTGAGGCGGGTGGATCACGAGGTCAAGAGATCAAGACCGTCCTGGTCAACAAGGTGAAACCCCGTCTCTACTAAAAATACAAAAATTAGCTGGGCATGGTGGTGTGCGCCTGTAGTCCCAGCTACTCGGGAGGCCGAGGCAGGAGAATTGCCTGAACCCAGGAGGCGGAGGTTGCGGTGAGCCAAGATCGCGCCATTGCACTCCAGCCTGGGTAACAAGAGCGAAACTCTGTCTCAAAAAAAAAATATATATATATTGTCATTTCAACAATGTTCACAGCATCTTCATCAGGAGTAGATTCCATCTCAGGAAACTACTTTCTTTGCTCATCCATAAGAAGCAACTCTCCATTCATTTACATTTTATTTTGAGATGGCAGCAATTCAGCCCCATCTTGAGGCTTCACTTCTAATTCTACTTCTCTTACCATATCTGCCACATCTGCAGTTACTTTCTCCACTGAAGTTTTGAGTCCCCTCCAAGTCATCCATGAGAGTTGTAATCAACTTCTTCCAAACTTACGTTAATGTGGCTGTTGTGACCTCCTCCTATGAATCACAAATGTTCTTAATGGCATCCAGAATGATGGCTCTTTTCTGGAAGGTTTTTAATTTACTTTGCCCAGATCCGCCAGAGGAAACACTATATATGGCAGGTATAGGCTTACAAAATGTATTTCATAAATCATAAGATTGGAAATTACTCCTTGATCCGTGAGCTGCAGAACGGATGCTGGTGTTAGCAGGCATGAAAACATTAATCTCCTTGTATACCTCATCAGAGGTCTTGGGTGACCAAGTGCCTTGTTGGTGTGCACTAATAGAAAGTTATCTCTTCTCTGAACAGTAGGTCTCAATATGGGGCTTAAGGTAGTCAGTAAACCATGCTGTAAGCAGATGTGCTATCATCCAGGCTTTGTTCCATGTATGGAGCACACAGAGTAGATTTAGCATAATTCTTAAGCTGTAGGATTTTTATAATGGTAAATGAGCATTAGCTCCAACTTAAAGTTAGCAGTTGTATTATCCTTTAACAAGAGAATCAGCCTGTCCTTGGAAGCCAGACATTAGCTTCTCCTGTCTAGCTATGAAAGTCTAGATGGCATCTTCTTCCAATAGAAGGCTGTTTTGTCTACACTGGAAATCTGTTGTTGAGTGGAGCCACATTCATCAATGATCCTAACTAGATCTTCTGGATAACTTTCTGCAGCTTCTATATCAGCACTTGCTGCATCTTTCTTTAACCCTCATGAACCAACCTCTCCTAGCTTTAAACTTTTCTTCTGCGGCTTCCTCACCTCTCTCAGCCTTCGTAGAATTGAAGAGAGTTAGGGCATTGCTCTGGAGTAGGCCTTGGCTTAGAGGAATGTTGTGACTAGTTTGATCTTCTATCCAGACCACTAAAATTTTCTCCTTAGCAGCAATGAGGCTGTTTCACTTTCTTATCATTCGTGTGTTCACTGGAATAGCACTTTTAATTTCCTTCAAGAACGTTTCCTTTGCATTCACAACTTAGCTAACTGTTTGGCACAAGGGGCCTAGCTTTTGGTCAGCCTCAGCTTTTGACATGCCTTCCTCACTAAGCGTAATCATGTCTGACTTTCGATTTAAAATGAGAAGTGTGTGACCCTTCCTTTCACTTGAACACTAAGAAGCCATTGTAGGGTTATTAATTAATTTTGTTTTGTTTTGTTTTTTTAAATGGGGTTTCACCATGATGGCCAGGCTGGTCTTGAACTCCTGGCCTCAGGTGATCCACCCACCTCGGCCTCCCAAAGTGCTAGGATTACAGGCGTGAGCCACCACGCCCTACCAATTAATTTCTATATTGCTGTGTCTTAGGGAAGAAGGGAGGCCCAAGGAGAGGGAGAGAGATGAGAGACTGGTCAGTGGGTGGAGCAGTCAGAATACACACAACGCTTCTTATTAAGTTTGCCATCTTACAGATAGAATAATAATGAAAAAGTTTGAAATATCGTAGGAATTCTCAAAATTTAACACAGAGACACAGAATGAGCACATGCTGTTGGAAAAATGGTGCTATGGGCTTGTTTGAGGCAGGGTTGCCACAAACCTTCAATTTGTAACAACGCAATGTCTGCAAAGTGCATTAAAATGAGGTATGCCTGTAAAAGGAAAACGGCCTATATGATATTTGTTACAGTTTTTAAACCTTAATAATCTTTAGATGTAGAGAATGGGTCTGGTGCTCAAATGCTCAGAGGTACCAGGTTGGTCACACAGATGAGGAAAGCAGCAGATGGGAGGTGGAACAGGAGCAAAGGGGACTCGTGTAGTTTGGAGCATGCATGTCTCATCTAAAGGCAACAGCAGCTACTTTGGTCTCCGTGGCCCTTATTATATAGGAGTAGGCCTCACTGTTGCTAGATCTTAGACAATTTTAAGAGAAATCTGCAGTCTGAATTATTATATTAAGCTCTTCACTTAAAAATATGCATATAAAACATTTATCTATAAGCTGAATTTGGTTAGTAGATTACTACCTTACATCCCCTAATGTAGAAATATTTTGAACATGTGCAGTTAAACCTAGAAAACTAGAGAGAAAAGAAAAAAGATAGATAATGTCTGGATTATTCAGATAGGCTAATATTTTACTAAATTCTAACTCTCCCATTTATATCTGGGTGGTAATAAATACTTAGTATATTTTTTCCTCAATTTCAAAATTTATATCATTCATTTATTTGTTATGCAAACACTCTAGTTACTGTTATTTGTTAAACATTAGTATATGAAGCAAATGTAGCAAGAAAAAAATGTGTGAACTAAAACTCTAATATGATGTTTTAAGTGCTCTGATAACGTTAAGTTTGATGGGAATAGAGATGGTAGAGAAAAATTAATGCAATGAAATGGAAGATAATGGTAGTTTAAAAGCTTCTTTTTAAGTTCTTATTTTTAGCCATATTCTGTTCTCAGTATGTAGAACTTACTAAAGCCTTATCTTCTATGCAAGGCTTTTGGAAACAGATACAGTTCTTCAGACTTTTTTTTTCTTTTTGCCTTTTAGAAAACAATCTGGAGGGAACATTATTTTATACATTTTTTTAATGTACGTTAATTTGGATGAGTTTGCAGCTGTGCCTGTAAAATATTTCTTGTCAAGTCATCAGATTCTTCAAAAACTACTAAGAGGATTTAAAACATCAGTTCATTCTGGTTTTATCATTTTACATCTCTCAATTTCTTTCTCTCTGACTTAAGATCCACTGTGTGGATGTGCTTCAATTATTTTACTAAATCCAGAAAGGACACTTAAAAATTGGCTTCTTTCACACTTTCTCATTTTTAATAGAGGTGTTTCATTATGGACCTCTGCACCAGCCACACATTAACCACTGTAACCTGTATCTTCTTTTTAAAGGTACGTAGAGAATACAGGAAATTCTTCAGAGCCAATGCTGGAAAGAAAATCTATGAATTTACACTTCAGAGAATTGTAAGTTGACACTTTATGTCTGTGGCTAATTAGCATTATGGAATTACCCACTTAATATCACCAACTCCATAAAATGTGCCTTTTCTTAAATGACAAAAGTGACTTTTTAAATAATGATTAAATCATAGCTGTGACACTGAGAGTAACCTTTTAAAATCATCTTCCCCCAAATTCAGGTAGATTGAGTAAGAAAGAGTTGTTAGTGGTTCGTATATGATCAATACAGTGTTTGCCTTATTTGACAGAGAGAATTTTTGGGGGAAAGTGGATCCAAGAAAGCCAGGGCCTTACTCTGTGAAACTGCCATGAGCTGTGGCAGGGCAAGGCTGGCAAGAAGTTAGTGGGGAGAGGGGTGACAGAGAGCCAGGCTGTGCAGCTCTACCAGCATGGACTCTGGAGTTCTCCATTTTTCAGAGAGGTATTTGTAGTGCTGAGCAGACTACAAACTCTGGAGCCAGCCTCCACTGCCGCTTAGAGCCTTCTGACTTGAGCAAATTCTAACTTCTGTGAACCTTATTTTCTCATCTGTAAAATGGGGATAATAGTGGCACTAGCCTCATAGAGTTGTTGTGAAGATTGAAATAAAGTAACGATAAGTGCAGGACCAGGCACATATTACATACTCCAGAGTAGCACTGTCCAGTGGATCTTTCTGCAGTGATGAAAACACTCTATAACTTTGAAGTGCAATAGAATAGCCAGCCACTAGCCTCATGTGGTTATTAACCATGTGAAGTGTAACTAGTGTCATTGAGGAACCAGATTTTTAAAATTTAATTTAATTACTTAAAATGCAAACATAGCCTGTGTGACTGACTAGTGGCTGCATTTTAGACAGTATCTATAAAGCAGGCTGGTATTAGTGTTAATATGAGTGTTAGTATTAGTGTGAGTGTTAGCATTAGTATTCTTTTTTTTCTCTTAACCATTTGGTGGAAGTCACATTTCCCCAACCAGTATGAAAGAGTGGAATAGAGACTTCCCAGATGAGTTACATTTTATAAATTCCAAAGTTAAATAAATTCCACTATGGTTTATTTGATCATAATGTATATAAAACAGTGTCTTTTGTGGTATATTTTTCTCATCTAGTATTTTCTGTCAAACCCAACACAGGTGCAAAAATACTTCTTGGAAATGAAAAATAAGATGCCTTCCTTATCTCCAATAGACAAGAATTGGCCCTCAAGACCTTACTTATTCTTGGATTCTACTCATAAGGAGCTAAAAAGGATTTTCCACTTGTGGAGGGTAAAAAATGTCATGTTAGATCTTTTAGAGACTTTCTTATTTATTTTGAGTGTTTTACATAAAATCAAAACTGTAACACATTCTTCCTTTGCCTCCAAGAGGATTACTTGAGGACTTTATGGTGATTTTCCCCCATGCACTGTATTGAGTTGCTATGAGAGCCCCTGCCGCAGCTCAGGCATTCCCCGTCAGTGCTTCTCGG
The DNA here is from genome assembly GCF_030222135.1 of Aotus nancymaae. Classification (NCBI taxonomy): domain Eukaryota; kingdom Metazoa; phylum Chordata; class Mammalia; order Primates; family Aotidae; genus Aotus; species Aotus nancymaae. The sequence continues at coordinate 41,702,898 of NW_026988419.1, read as the reverse complement.
CCGGGGCTGGAACGGGGAGCACAGGGCTGCATTTTCTTTCCATTCCAGGTTCCAGCTGCTCTCAAGTAGTTCAAGTTTTTGTTCCTTTGTTTCTCTCTTTGTCTAAAGGAATACTACAGGACAGAGAAATCATAAAATTTGAACACCTTTGGGCAACATAATTAAATACTGCAAATTAAAGAGTTTATCAGATGTACAGAACACATAATCAGATAATACATGTGAACACACACACTTTGATGAACTTCAGGAAAAAAGGGTTTTCCCCATTCCTAAACATAGTAACACGTCCTCTACCTAAATTACAGGGAAGCTGGAAATCTGTTCTATATTGCCTTTTATTTTTAGCTTTCTTATTTTATGCGAGAACATGGCTTGTACTTTAGATGTTGCCCAGCATGGAGCACAGGGGGTGCTTGTATAGATGTTGAGCTTATTTCGATAACCTAGTCAGTTGTTATGTGAAATAGTAAATATATGCAGTTATCAGATGTAATAAAATCATTAGATGGAAGGGCATGTGTTTAGTAAATGAATGCTCAGTAGATACATCCTCCAGGAAACTCTTTCCTGCGCAACAGGGTGGGCTTGTTGTTTATCAGAATCATGTATGTATAGAGTGACATTGTCGCTGATTAGCTTGATGAGTGGTACCGTACAACATAAGGAACTGGATTCTGAGTTTTGTTTTCCAGCGAATTTAGTGAAATTCATGAGCCTCTTAATTGCTTGTCTCTTTTTTTGAGTCTAACCCAGAAACTCTTTTCAAAAATAATGACGGGAAGCTCCCAATGCCATGGATCTGCACGACCTCTGCCCTCCCCTGGCTCTGAGATCTCCCCCTTCCCTCCATTGGATTGGAGGTGGGAGATGAGGGCTGTTTATTCCTAAAAGGAGCCTTTCCGTTGAAAGGGTCAGCAGCAATGCTAACATTTCTTCATGCCATTATTTCAGTAGCACTTGACCCCACCTGTAACTGAATTTCTAGGATGCTCATCTTAAAAACCGGCTGCTCCCCTGGCCACCGTCTCCTTTGATTGCAGCTTCAGAGTTGGAGTGAAAAGGACTATCTCAGGTCCCTTGTCTCTATTATAAAATGGTAGTGGGGGGATTTGGAGTAGTGGTTTTCAAACTGTAGGTCATAGCATATTTGTGAGTCATGAAATCAATTTAGTAGATTACTAACAGCGTTTTTCAGTGAAAGACAATAGAATAGAAAATAGCAGAGTGTAACAGAAAGGATCGAGTATTGTTTTGTGATGCTTTTGTGTCAATTTTCTGTGTGTGTGGAAATGTGCTTAGTAGACTGTGATGCACAGTATTTGTACTGTCTCTCTAGAAGAGTGACAGCCTCAGGACTAGAGGATTTCCAAGGACTGACAGAGTAGGGGGAAATACTACTTGCATGGCTCATGCCCACTAGGCCCTGGTGTGTTTTGAAGAAGCATCCCAGGTTCTACAATACAAATAATAGTCTTTCTGACATGTTCCAAGACAGACTTTTTAAAACCCACAAGGGAAAATGTTTTTGGCCTTTTTAGTGAATGTTTTGTGCACTTTCTCCCTTACTCTTGTTGCTGTTTAATTGTCTTAGCATATTTAAGAATGAGTAATGATTTATTTATATAAATGATGTTTTGTTTCTTTCTTCTCATATCTCACAGTGTAAAAAATACAGAGATCAGTTTACAGACCAGCAGAAACTTATTTATGAAGAGAAACTAGAAGCCAGTGAACTCTTCAAAGACAAGAAGGCTTTATACCCATCTAGGTATTATGGCTTTGCTTTACCCATAAAATTCAGGATTTTAAACATTTCTCAAGTATATTTGTATGCCTTTTCAAGTAGTGTTTGATTTCAGTCTTAGATGAGCGATTTTTAATTCTGTGAATCATTTTATAATCAGCTTGATATAAACACGTTTGCACCATGGCTTCTGTGGTGCCGTTTAATGAAATGAAGTTACAGTTGTTGGTTTCACTCCATTAGCATTAGCTCGAACACGTTACTAAATAATTAGAAGTCATTTAACATAAAAATTATATAGGCTGTTAAGATAAGCTTGCATTGTAAATTCCTGTTCCTTTTCCATAGTTTTCAAAGACTGGCCAAATTTCAGTTGGCAGTGTACTTTAATCACCATTCCAGTCTTCTAAGAAATCAGTCTTAGAGAGATGAAAGAAAGTAAAAAAAAAAAAAAGAAAAAAAAAAAAGAAATCAGTCTTAGAAACTGATTTCTAAGGTAAATGAGAGTGCGAGCCAGGGTAGTACTTTTTGAGTGTAGCTTGAGCACTGGTCCGTGGTGCCCTTTGGGCTACTAACTCAACAGATACGACTTCTGTGGCCTGTACAGCAAGTTCAGTTCCTTTATTGTAGACACTATGGACTCAGAAGAAGAAGGAACACCAATTCCAAGTTTAGCAAGTGAAGTCCTTGGTAAAGACTATTTATCCAAATAGTCTGACATCTCCCACATTTATCATTTTCCCCCAGCAATCTTATCCCATTTTCATCTGGTGTTTATAAAAAAGTAGATTGTACAATTTCAAGCCAAATCTATAACAACTTTAAGCTTCTCCCAAATAATGGCCTAGAAAGAATGTATTATAAATGCTGGGTATAGTCACATTTATCACATAAGTTAAGTTTATATTCTCTATGACTTTATATGCATTTTGAAATATCTTCCTTTTAAAGGATTAAATGAACATACATTGCCAGACTCACTGGGTTTAAATATTTTAAATTGTACAGCTTCCTTGGTTGGCTGATGTGGCTACTTGAGGTGACATATACTCTCTTAAGTCAAACACAGTGTCTAAATCCAAAGTGCCTATTATATAAAGCATATTCGGACAGGAGAATCTGTCTAGATGCTTGCTTCAGCAACTAATTTTATTCAGCTTTTTAAAAATACATTTCTAAATTAGAGAGTAACCTTCTTAATGAACATTCCCTGTGGATGACTCTTCAGAAACTGCAGGCTGGAAAATGCATTTTTGAGGACACAATTTAAAAGGCGGTTAACATTTTTATAATTTAAAACACATTTGATTAGGAACCAAAAAAGTTAACTTCAAGCCAAGTCCTTTTTGGGTAGTCTTATCAGTTTTCAGGGATAGTGGCACACTCACCCCACAGCAGTGAGAGAGGTGGAATAATTTAGCTTCCCACCACCCTGGGAAGTGGCAGCTCTTATGGGAGTTGGCCTTTTATTTCCTGAGAGCTGTGAAACGCTGACCACCTACGTGGATTTTTCTTCCCTGATCCTCCACCCACAACATAAGCATTTAAAGTTGTATTTGCAAATTGCCAGAACTTTGTAGCTCAAAAGGAGCTTGTCGATCCCTTGAAGCAGCAGTTTTTCTTTGGTGCCTTTGATGAAGCTGTCCTGAAAGAGTCCCTTGACAAGTCTTCAGGGAAATTGACATCTTAGTGATAAGTGCACAATTAACCTCTAACAAAAATTTGTTTGTAAAAAAAATTGCTCTGATTCTGAACATTTGCTTTGCTTACTTCTGTCCATTTAGAGGCATATTCTAGGAGAAGAGTCTTGATTCTCCATTCAGATAAAGATGCTGCTTAACTGATGATACAGTTACATACAGATGACTCATCATAAGTGGAAAATGCATTTAATACATCTAACCTACTGAATGCCACAACTTAGTCTAGCCTACCTTAAACATCCTGAGCATACTTAACATTAGCCTACAGTTGGGCAAAATCATCTAACACAAAGCCTGTTTTATAATAAAGTGCTAGATATTTCATGTGGTTTATTGACCACTGTACTGAAAGTGAAAGAAAGAATGGTTGTATGAGTACCATTGTAAAGTTGAAAAACCCTAAGTTGAACCAAGTTAAGGACCATCTGTATTGCCTACTTAGAACCAAAGTTACGTGTTAATATTAAGTGTTCTGTAGTTTTCTTCTAAAGTGATTGCTCTGGATCTGTTCTTTCCCAAGAGGCCTATTGATTTTCTTATTCTCTGTGAGAAATGAAATTTTTCTTTAGAGCAGGTGATGGTAATGATTTCAGCTCTTTTTTCACTGCCACATATTGTTTGAAGGCATTACTAAATCCTTTGTGAGCTGTTAACTTTATATTAACAGATGAGAAGAAATTGCCTTTTCCTTCTCACCAGGCCATGTATTTGAGTCTTAGCTGTTCTTATGAGTGATTTCTATCTTGATTGTTCCATGTAATAAGATTATCATCAAAGTCCTGCCCACCAAATGCCATGATCACCTCAAAAATCTATTTGAAATAGGTTTAAGGTTTCATTCCAACTTATATTTAGGACAGGTACAAGTGTAATATATAAAATAAATTGAAATCCCTTTTTATGAAGTTCTCAGCTACTCCTTAGAATCAACTGACCTATTTCCTTTTTTTGGTAGTACTTTCATTTGAAGCTATTTCTAATGTGCAGGAATTTTTTTCCTTTAGTGTTGGGCAGCCATTCCAAGGGGCTTACCTGGAAATCAACAAGAACCCCAAGTATAAGAAACTCAAAGATGCCATTGAAGAAAAGATTATCATTGCTGAAGTCGTGAACAAAATTAACCGTGCTAATGGGAAGGTAAAAATGCTAACCCTGAAGACTGATAAAAAGTAGCTGTTAGTTGGGTTAGTCATCCTGTTTTCTGAATGTAAAAATTTGCATTTCATGTTCTCAGTAGAGTTAACCGTGAAGGGGGCTATTTCCCCTTACCTTTAAGTTTAGGTGGAATTTTGCTTGTTCTCTGAAATTTTTATGAAATAAAACATATCATTGATGTTCTTTACTGTGTTCTTGGTTTACATAGGTGTGTTTGTTGAAGGATATTAGAATAATACATGCATTTTTGCAAATAATGCCTTAAACTCCTGGGCCATTTTTGAGTATTTTTGATCATTGGTTTATATGATCTTTTATTTTGTTTTAGAGTACATCTCGGATTTTCCTCTTAACAAATAATAATCTCCTTCTTGCTGACCAAAAGTCTGGACAAATCAAGTCAGAGGTTCCCTTGGTAGATGTGACCAAGGTATCAATGAGCTCACAAAATGATGGCTTCTTCGCCGTCCACCTCAAAGAGGTAAAGCTTTAGTTAATGGTGTAACAAAGATTTCTGCACTTAATTTCTCAGCCATTGATTTAAAAATTTCTGCATCTGACTAATCCTATGGCAGTTTATATATCTGCCTTGCTAATTTGCGAATTTTGGATATTCATCCCTACATCAAATCTCAAGCTCAGTTTTTCAGTAATTGAATAAAGTTAATCATTTTTATTGACAAATTTACTTCACTTTTTAAAACTAATATATAGAAATATCAAGATGTTTTAAATTTTGTTTTCTCCTGTTTTTTCTATATATCAACTTAGTAAATGTCTTAATGTTCATCTCTAATCTGAGGGTTGAAATTAAAGGATACAACTAAAATAAAATAACTGACAGTTAATTTTAACCTAAATAATTTGTAATGTTGTGTGCCTTTACCTTAACCAGGACTCCTGGCTTGAATGCAGTGGTTATATGTAGATTCTGGAGTTGGTCTCACTCCCTTTATGATGATTTTGGCCAAGGCATTTAACTTGTGTGTGCCTACCTATTTTTTCTCATCTTTAAAATGGGGATAGTAAGAGTGCCTACTTCATTGCATTGTTGTAAGGATTAAATGAGACACTGGAGGGACAGGGCCTGTCACATAACACGTAGTCACTAAATAAACAAAAGCTAGCAAATACTTATATGTAGGGACATGTGTCTAGCTGATAAATGTTACTTTCTGGCCCACCCTAAACTTAGAAAAATCCCCAAAGCTTCCCTTAGCCTGTTTACCCTATTTTGGGTCTCTTTTAAAGGGGGCATATCAAATACTAGGACAGTGATTCTCAACCTCAGTGACACGTTTAAACAGCTTGGGAACTTTAAAAATGCTGGTGCCCAGGGCATACACCTGTGTAATCAAATTAGAATTTCTCAGAAGGGGGCATAAGCACCATAGTTTTTTTTCTTTTTGAGACGATGTTTCGCTCTTGTTACCCAGGCTGGAGTGCAATGGCGCGATCTCGGCTCACCGCAACCTCCGTCTCCCGGGTTCAAGCAATTCTCCTGCCTCAGCCTCCTGAGTAGCTGGGACTACAGGCATGTGCCACCATGCCCAGCTAATTTTTGTATTTTTAGTAGAGATGGGGTTTCACCATGTTGACCAGGATGGTCTCAATCTCTTGACCTTGTGATCCACCCGTCTCGGCCTCCCAAAGTGCTGGGATTATAGGCGTGAGCCACTGCGCCCGGCCAACACCATAGTTTTTTTAAATAAACCGAGATGATTCCCTGCACAGCTAAGGCTGAGAGCCACTGCCCTAGGATATTTGTGGGAAGTGTTGTCATTAGGGCTTTAACCAATCACAGACAAGTTTTTTAATCAGGTCCTTCAGATGAATTGCAGGTTAGGTCCATGCTCCTCAAACCTGAATGTGTAAACTCATACCCAAAGGTTGTTATGGTTTCATATTCACTAGGGCTGTGGTAGGGCCTGAGATTCTGCTTTTCTAGCAACCTCTAAGTGATGCAGATGGTTCTTCTGCTCCGTCCACAGACTTTGGGTAGGAGGGGGTGAGGTAACCTTGCTAAAGTGCTCTGAGCACGTTGGAAGAAACACTGCTTTTGTCATTATTGTTTACCTTGGGAGAATGGATTCCAGGATCTGATGTTTTAAAGAGATTGTAAATACATTTTTAGCCAACCCTGTAAACATTGACCTCTTAGCTTTAATTATGACCGACTCTCGGTTTGTCCTTGCAGGGCTCAGAAGCAGCTAGTAAAGGAGATTTTCTCTTCAGCAGTGATCACCTGATTGAAATGGCCACCAAGCTCTATCGCACAACTCTCAGCCAAACCAAACAGAAGCTCAATATTGAGATTTCCGATGAGTACGTTCATGTATTATTTGAATATACTTTTTCTCTTTCAGCTTTCGTCTTTTAGCTCAACTCTCTGATCTCATTCATTAATACAACTACTTATTCAGTACCAGGTATGTGTCTAGTAGTTGTTCCACATGATAAATGGGCAGCGAATGACACTGATCAAGTCTCTGACCTCATGTACCTGACATCCTAGTGGAAGAGACCAGTACATACAAACAAAATGATGAAATAACTGATAAGATTTTGGCTAATGACAAATGTTTATGGAGGGATTCTTAACCCTTTTGGTTAAGAATCAGAGAGTATTTTTGATAGGAGGTCAGGGAGGCCTCTTTGATGTAGTGACGTCTGAGACTGGTATAAATTTGAAATTTGCTTCTTCAGTTTCCCATTAGGGTTCTGATTATAGAAGTTAGTGATTTGCATACAGGTTGGGGCATCCCCCCATTTATTGAATCTATCTATGTAAGTTTTTTTGACAAATCTGAGTTACTATCCTGATTATACGTAATTGATTACCTTTCAATAGATCGTTTACCTGGCTGTATACTTCTTTGCATGTCTAGATTGCTCAGGAAGTTACATTCTTTTCTAATTAAGAACTTTCTAGGGCCGGGCGCGGTGGCTCATGCCTGTAATCCCAACACTCTGGGAGGCTGAGGCAGGTGGATCACAAGGTCAAGAGATTGAGACCATCCTGGCCAACATGGTGAAACCCCGTCTCTACTAAAAATACGAAAATTAGCTGGGCGTGGTGGCACGCGCCTGTAGTCCCAGCTACTCAGGAGGCTAAGGCAGGAGAATTGCTTGAACCTGGGAGGCAGAGGTTGCAGTGAGCCGAGATTGCCACTGCACTCCAGCCTGGCGCCTGGCGACAGAGCGAGACTCTGTCTCAAAAAAAAAAAAAAAGAAAAGAAAAAAAGAGCTTTCTAGTCTATTCTGTTTCAACTCTTCCTAAAAGTCTTTCTAAAATAAATTTACACCAGTTTCTGCCCCTTTATAAGTCAGACTCTCTTTGATGTGTTAGGATTTTACAGTGCTGTGGTCTTATCTTAAGTTCTCATTGAACACTCACAATGTTTAGATTTGGATGGGAAGTTGGGCTTCCTGTATACTCTATATTGGAAATTGCTGTTTGGACTAAATAACTTTTCTTGTTAATGAGACCTTTCTCATAAAACAAAGAATATTAGGAAAAAAGATAATGGTTGTGTTTCAGTTAAGGATTTAACATGTTAAGGCCTATTAGAGCTTTAAAATCCCTTTATAATAAAGTTTTTCGTAATCTGGGATAATGGGCTTTGGTGGGGCTGCTAATTCTCACTCACCATGGGAAGATCATACTTATTCCAGACAGCAGAAGCTCCTCAGTGTACAGACGAGGCAGTCTCACAGTTGTCCCACTACGTGAATAAACTCATCTTTACACAGAAAGGAAATCACACCAACATCCAGACCACAAACAATTACTACTTTTAAGCATTTCCCAGACCGGGATTCTAGGAACATTACTCATACAGGACACTAATAACGATATACTGTGAAAAAATTGTTCTCTGATGGAAATTTTCAATCTTTCTTCACTACATTACTTGTCAGAGCCTACATCTTTCTTCACTACATTACTTATGAAATCTTGTGATTCTCCTGAGGAGCTTTAGGGGGATAGCATATGCTGCGTTTCCTAAACATAGTCAACCACAGAACCCCTTCAGCAGCTCTCACAGCTTGTGTTCGGAGGTGTGCCATCTGGTAAAGGGGGACAGTTCACTTCTAGGCAGCAAGGGCCCTGCCCTGTCGCAGAGACCACGTGATGTTCTGGATGCCATAAGCATTCAGTAAACATAGTTGTCCGAGCGAAGATTCAGTTTACAGTGTGGCCATGTGAAGAAAACAAACACTGGACAGCATTATAATGCCTTTCCTTCTCCAGTGCCTAATTATTGATTGGTCTCATAAAAATAGATAAAACAGTTCATAGGACTCTGTGTAGCACCTGTGGGTCCCTTCCTCAGCTGGCACAGGAAGCCTGGAGAGGAAGTTTATAGGTAAGGATCATGAATCTCCTTAGGGAGCATTTTAAATTTAAACAAAAATTTTCAAAGTCATAGGCAGGGGTGCCTGTTCCTTAATGCATCAGCCCTAAGTGATTTCACCAGCTCTATAGAACCAGTGTTGAAAACACATGAAGTTTAGTGACTAAACCCTTCCTTGTTTTATCTTTCTCAGAAGCAGAAGTACTCTTAACAAACCCAGATTCTGAAATCATGGATAAGTGGATGTCAGTTTATGGAAAGAGAGTCAAAGTCTTGTTTACTTTTTAGTGAGATCTTTTTTTTCTGTTTTTGAGACGGAGTTTCGCTCTTGTTGCCCAGGCTGGAGTGCATTGGTGTGATCTCGGCTCACCACAACCTCCACCTCCCGAGTTCAAGTGATTCTCCTGCCTCAGCCTCCTGAGTAACTGGGATCATAGGCATGCGCCACCACACCCAGCTAATTTTGTATTTTTTGTAGAGATGGGGTTTCTCCATGTTGGTCAGGCTGGCCTCAAACTCCTGACCTCAGGTGATCCGCCTGCCTCAGCCTTCCAAAGTGCTGAAATTACAGTGTGAGCCACCGTGCCCGGCCTCTTTAGTGGAATTTAAACTTGCACACATAGAAGTGAGAATTGAATTCATTGAGAGATTCAACTGCCTTAAAATTCTAGTCCTTAAACTTCCAAGCTGTTCAGTGTGTACATAGATTGCATCTTAAGGTTAACCTACAAGATGATAGTACAGTCATGCACCACATAAGGACATTTTGGTCAGCGATGGATCGCACAGATGATGGTGGTCCCCTAAGATTGTAGTGGGGCTGAAAAATTCTTATCTCTAGTGATGTCACAGCTGTTGTAATATTGTAGCACAAGGCACTACTCACATGTTTGTGGTGCTGGTGTAAACAAACCTGCTTCACTGCCAGTTGTATAAAAGTAAAAGCACATACAATTATGTACAGTATGTAACACTTGAAAATGATAATAAATGATGTTACTGGTTTATGTATTTACTATACTATTGAATCTTCATTTTCGTGTATATTCCTACATACTTAAAAAGTTAATTGTAAAACAGCCTCGGGCAGGTCCTTCAGGGGGTTTTTCAGAGGGCATTGTTATCTTAGGAGATGCTAGCTCCGTGCATATTATTACCCCTGTAGACCTTCCAGTGGGACAAGACATGGAGATAGAAGCCAGGGACACTGATGATCCTGACCCTGTGTAGACCTAAGCTAATGTGTGTATTTCTATCTTAGTTTTTAACAAAAAGTTTTAAAAGTAAAAATTAAAAAACTAAAATGTTATAAATAGGAAAAAGTTTATAGAATACAGATAAAGAAAATATTTTTGTACAGCTGTACAAAGTGTTGTGTTTTAAGCTAAGTGTTATTACAAAAGAGCCAAAAACAGCCGGGCCCAGAGGCTCATGCCTGTAATCTCAGCACTTTGGGAGGCCAAGGCCGGTGGATTGCTTGAGCTTAAGAGTTTGAGACCAGCCTGGACAACATGGTGAAAACCCCGTCTCAACAAAAAATTTAAAAAGTCAGTGTGGTGGCATGTACCTGTAGTCCCAGCTTCTCAGGAAGCTGAGGTGGGAGAATCATCTGAGTCCCGGAAGGTCAAGGCTGCCCTGAGCCATGATTCCAGTGAACTCCAGCCTGGGACCTGGTCTCAAAAATAAAACAAAAGGGTCAAAAACGTTTTTAAAATTGTAAAGTTTATAAAGCAAAAAGTTACAGTAAGCTAAGGTTAATTTATTATTGAAGATAGAAAAAAAAATACTTAAAATGTGATGTAAAGTAATGTCATAGGCCTTCACGTTCACTAACCACTCACTCACTCACTCACTCACCCAGAGCTACTTCCAGGCCTGCAAGCCCCATTCATGGTAAGGGCGCTAGACAAGTGCTCTATTTTTATCTTTTGTACTATATTCTTACTGTACCTTTATGTTTACATAAGTTTAGATATACAAATACCATTGTGTTGCAGTTACCTACAGTATTCAGTCCAATAACATGCTGTACCATCTAGGTTTGGATAAATACACTCACTCTATGATATTTGCACAATGGCAAAATCACCTAGTGATGCATTTCTCAGAATGTATCCCTTTTGTTAGATGATACATGACTATATTTCTAAAATTAAGTTCCCAAATAGAGTAAAAACTGAAGTGAATGTTTCATTAAACATTTTTAATATATGTGTGTATATATACATGTGTAAATACATGCGTACAATAGAAACACACATAAACACGTGTATCATTTAAGTTATACAATTTGTTTTCCAAATAGTTGAAATACAAACAATTAATCTATGTTCTTTTTACCTTGAAATTCTAACTGGTATGAATACCATGAAACAATACATTCCATGTTATTGTTTGTTGGGGATGATTTTCTCTTTTCTATGAAGTGAAGATAAATAATCGTGCTGACCTCTTAGGATTGTCTTAAAGCCTGATCTAATAACATAGTAAATGGCCAAGAGTAGTGTGGTATGTAGCAAATCCTCAATATATAATATCTATTGTTATTTCTAGTGTGAATTTTTTTTTTTGAGAAGGAGTCTTGCTCTGTCACCTAGGCTGGAGCGCAGTGGCAAGATCTTGGCTTACTGCAACCTCCACCTCCCAGATTGAAGGGATTCTCCTGCCTCAGTCCCCCGAATAGCTGAGGTTACAGGCGTGCACCACCAAGCCCTGCTAATTTTTCTATTTTTAGTAGTGACGGGGTTTCACCATTGTTGGCCAGGCTGGTCTCAAACTCCTGACCTCAGGTGATCCGCCTGCCTCGGTTTCCCAAAGTACTGGGATTACAGACATGAGCTACCATGCCTGGCCTCTAGTGTGAATCTTGATCATCAATTATAAACATGGAGACAGTTAATATATGCCAAGGTTATTGGGGAAAGAAGTTCCTATACATTTATTACACTTACCAGTGGTCTTTTTAATTTATTTTGAGACAGAGTCTCCCTCTGTCGCCCAGGTTGGAGTGCAGTGATGTGATCCCGGCTCATGGCAACCTCCTGGCTGCAATCTATTCTCCTGCCTCAGCTTCCCGAGTAGCTGGAGTTACAGGCATGCGCCACCATGCCTGGCTGATTTTTGTATTTTTGGTAGAGACGTGGTTTTGCCATGTTGGCCAGGCTGGTCTCAAACTCTTGGCCTCAAGTTACCTGCTTGCCTTGGCCTCCCAAAGTGCTGAATTATAGACAAGTGTGAGCCACTGTGCCTGGCCACAGCTGTCTTTGAAAACAAAAATGTAAAAGTGTTTGATTTTTAAAATATGTTAATTTTCAGTAAAGCTGAAAGATTTTTTTTGAGACACATAGGTGTAAGTATATTTGCCAGAGATATATCTCAAATAGTTGAATCTGGAATTATAGCTGTCCTTTCTTTGTTGCTTTCAAGTTGAAAAGAAATAACCCATTTAAAAGATCAGAAGCACTATCCTTATAAAACAACTGATGAATTAGAAACACATGTGCCACGTTTCACTCTAGCAGATAATGTTTGCAAAATGTGACCTCTTTAGACCTTGACTCTGAAACTGTTGTATAACAGAGCAGAGCTATGGATCCTCACATCACTGGGGAATGTCAGTAAGTGGTCAGTGGTTGTTAGGTGGACTCACTTTAATAATGTGCCATTGATTGAGAAAACCATCCTTGAAAATATGGAAAATGTCATATTGCTATGCTAATTATGATGGTAGAGAGAAGAGATCACTGGTTTTGAAATGGGAAGACCTGGTTTCTGGCCCAGCGATGCAGCTCTTAATGTCCCACAGTGACACTGTCCTCATGTCAGGGATCTCATCATTCACGGCTGGGGGTCCCTCACAGCCCCAGCACAGGGAAGATGTGAAAAACACTCTGTGGATGCTCACTTGTACACCTAAAGTCACCTCTTATCCCCACAGTGGTCCACATCATACACTAAGGGGAAAAGATACTAATTAATAATGGATTTTTTAAATTTCTATACACTACTGGATTTTTTAAATGTTTATAATTTTTTTTGTATCCCCCACCCCAAATGTTTATAATTTTTATATAAATTTTTAATGGATATTAAAGATATATGTAGTAGATCAAACACCTGATTTTATCTGTAGGTCACTACTATTTTGAAATATTAAGCTAGCAATAACTATTGGCATACTATGCAGATTTGACAAAAATGATGTAGGACATATATGAGTAACCAGTGTTTATAAGCCGTAGACTAGAGGGTTGCCAGATCCCTTCTTTTTGTGAAATTCTTTATTTCATTTTTCTCAATTTGTTGATAATTTAATAGGAGGCCCCACATATTTTTGCCATGGAAAAATGGAAGAACATGTTGTCTTTTCATTTGAAACACGGAGATAATTCTTAGCCTTTCTGCTTCACTAGAATATGATGAGTTAATGAACTTTAGTTTTCTTAGGGCTAAATGAGGACTACTGGAGGTAAATTGCATTGACACAATTCTGTGTAAGAAGTGCTAATGGGAAGAAGTGATACAAGTTGAGTCTGCCTTATTCGAAATGCTTGGGACAAGAAGTGTTTCCAGTTTCTGGTTTTGGAATACAGTCATGTGTCATTTAACACAGGGATACGTACTAAGAAATGTGTCACTAGGTGATTTTGTTGTGCAAATGTCATAGAGTGTACTTACACAAAAGTAGATGGTATAGCCTACTGCACACCTAGGCTGTATATTATAATATAGCCAACTGCTCATAGCATCTTACTGTACTGAATACTGTAGACAATTGTAACACAGGTAAATATTTGTCTCTCTAAACATAGAAAAAGTATGGTAAAAATACGGTATAAAAGACAAAAAAAATGTTACCACTGTATAGGCCAGCTCCATCATAATCTTATGGGAACCCCATCATATATGACTGACAGTGAAATTAGGTATTTTACAGTCACCGCAAGCGTGAATAGTGTATTGCCCTACATTAGGAGAGCTATGATGTCAGTAAGCCATAGGAATTTTTTTGCTCTTATGAGACCACCATCATATATGTGGTTCATTGTTCACTGAAGCGTTGTTAGGTAGCACATGACTGTATTTGCATTATACTTAATGTTTCAGTCTTAATCTGAAAATGTAAAATCTGAAATGTTCCAGCAAGCATTTCCTTTGAACATCATGTCAGTGCTTTAAAAATTTCAGTGTTTGGAGCATTTCAGATTTTCAGCTTAGGTTAGGGATGCACAGCCTGTACTCGTCAAGATCAGTATTCATTAAAATACAAAAGCCAGTGTTACTGTTACCGTGAGCTGTTTTGTGTATACTTTAATTGGTTTTATTCTTGTCTCCTAGGTTCTTGGTACAGTTCAGACAGGACAAAGTATGTGTGAAGTTTATTCAGGGAAACCAGAAAAATGGGAGTGTCCCAACATGTAAACGAAAAAACAACCGTCTCCTTGAAGTTGCTGTCCCTTAACTGGCGCCTTCTTTCTACTTTCATGGACTTGTTTGTAATAGTGCAATTTGGTTTTGTGTTTTTTTGGGGTTCATTGTATGTTTGGGAATCGCCAAAGGCTTTTAGAGTTCTTTGGCAAAATAAAAATATTTGACTAATCAATTTTTATTATTGGAATAGTTTTAACCTTTCAAATACATGTTCTGTCCTGGAGCAAGATTGTAGAAACTAACAGTGTCTATTTTCATGTCTGATGTGTTTTTCGTTTAGTCATGTTAGATCTGTGTACCCTAAATCAGCATATTACTCATAAATCATTAATTCACATAAGTATAGGAAATGGTCTTAAAAGATACTACATTCGTTCATCAAATATTTATTCCATGCCTACTCTATGCTAGGCACTGTGCTAGATGGTAAGAAAACTTACTAGGAACCTTTTTGTTTTTGAGGCCATAGCATTCTGGCTGGTTTGTGCTGGTTTAACGGCATCTAAGAATGTTTGGAAATGTCGAGACAAAAACAGTAATTGTTAATGATGGACAGCATTATTAGGAACCCTGTAGTCTGATCTGTAACATATGTGCTTCAAGAAGGGCTGGTCCTAAGAGGGCATAGAAATGAATGACCGGGTTAAATCCCTCTACATATGGTTTCTGCTTGAAAAAGAGAAAACTTGACATTTGAACAGGACTTTTAATTTGTTTAAACCTCCAGTAATTACTTTTAACAGTAGAAAATAGAAGTCATTCTTATTTTAGAAAAAGTGACAGAAGCAGTCCAGTAAGATTATATGTTCCTGTTTCTGGTAAATATCATATATGATCATCGATCTGATAATATCTCCAGAATATTGTTTTCATCCAAATTTGAGTAGATATTTTAAACACCTAACAATGTAAAGGGCTAAAAGCCATTCAGATAGCAGTAACCATTCTGTATGATGTGCAATAAAACATCCAATATCTTTTTTGAAAGTTTTATTTATAATATACATTTTTGTATGAGAAAGGTGATTGGTACAGGGTGCCTATTTTAGTCATGGATCAAAATTAAATTTGTGTAATTTGCAGGGCTTTCTTTTTCTTCAAATTTACAGGGGTTCATTTTGGAAACTACATTTTAAACTTTGGAATCAAATTGTTTCTTATTTGGGAGGATAATGTATATACATTGGTATTATGTTAAATAATAAAATTGTTCTAATTTGGTGCCATTTGCTGGATCACAACTGTATTTTTGTATCTCAAGCTATTTTCATAAGTTGTGTGTCAATGTATCGTCTCACAGGAAGGTTTTACAATCCAAACATTATATGTTCTCTGTGTAACTGAATCTCACTTACCTTTTATAAACCAGAAACATTAATTGAAAATATTTTCTGGGGATTTTCTCTTGACTTTTGTATTTTTAAAAATTGCTCACATAAAGAAATTCTCAGAAGTCTTTGTGTTTATTGGTGCGGGTAGAGGATGTAATTACTTAGATTCTTCTTGCCATGTGCCTAAAATGGTAGATTGATAGTTCCTGATACTGGTGAGTAGAAATTTGGGAATTAGAGGGTGTGGTGTTTTTAATAATATGTAATATATTCACATTGTTCAGCATATAAGTAAATGTTAAAAGATACACATTACAAATTCTCTATCCTATCAGCCACTCATCTGCTTAGTTCCCACCCTTCCCAAAACGTTATCCATTGTTGTTAGTTGCTCTTGTATTACGTTGTGCATATGTTTTAAGAGGAAATCAAAATAGATTCTTAGGTTCTTCTGCTTTAGTAGACAAAAGCTAGTATAGTATATTATAGCCATTGTTCCTTATCTTACCATTTTCACCTAGCAGAATATCATGAAGAGCTGCCCATTCATCTGTTGTATGGATGTGCTGTAGTGGATTTATCTGGTCTCCTACTCATTATCATTGGGTTCCTCCCAAATGGAACTTCAGGATGGAAGACTAGGATGAAGAGGAGAAATATCCCAGGTCTACTTGTTAGATTTTTCCAAATACCTTATTCGCAGATTGTTTGATCAGTCTTGTCACTGAACTATTCAATAATTTTTGGTCATGGAACACATTCTGCATGGGTTGTGACTTGACGTGATGGGAAAGATTTGCTGCACTTCAGCCAGAAATCCTCCTTATGTACCAAGGTGAAAGCTCTTCACATTCCCCATTGGGAAAAGCAGTAATAACTTGACCACACTACAAATGAGGGTGCCACTACAGCCCAGGTGACCCACTCACTGTACAGCAGCCTTTCCTAAAATGTCAGCCCATGTCAATCTGGGTCAAAATAACAAGGAAAGCTTGTTTTGTGTGTGTTGGAGGTGGGGGGTTGTTTTGTTTTGTTTTGTTTTTCGAGATGGAGCCTCACTGCGACACCCAGGCTGGAGTGCAATGGCACATTCTCAGTTCACTGCTACCTCAGCTTCCTGGGTTCAAGCGATTCTCCTGCCTCAGCCTCCCGAATAGCTGGGACTACAGGCGTGCACGACTATGGCTGGCTAATTTTTGTATTTTTAGTAGAGACCCGGTTTCACCATATTAACCAGGCTGGTCTCGAACTCCTGACCTCAAGTGATCTGTCCACCTCAGCCTCCCAAAGTGCTGGGATTACAGGCGGGAGCTACCACGCCCGGCTGGAAAGCTTGTATTTTAAAAAATACAAAAAACAAAAATTACAAAATTACAAAAAAAAAAATCCATGCCAGTTCCTGGGCCATACCCTATACTAACCGAATCAGAATCTCTGGAATAGATTTTGAAAACAGACGTTTTAAAGAAAATCTCCAGATGCACTCCAGCTTGGGCAACAGAGTGAGACCCGGTCTCAACAAAGAAAAATCTCCAGATGACTCACACACATTGAAGTTTGAGAACCACCAAGGGAAATACTAGAGCTTCTCTGTAGCTACGCACAGCAGTCTACACCTTAAGAAGTCCTCCTTTGGTGACCTGATTGCCACCCAAGTATGAGAACCACTAGTCTAGAGCTTCCCTCTGGCTGCATGTGGCCCAGTGGGCCATACCTGCCAAATCTGCCAACCCCAGTGCCTTACTAGAGGTTACCAATAACTGTGGCATCACTCCAGTAAAGTAAGCAAGAAACTGATACTCTTTTTTTTTTTTTTTTGAGACAGAGTTTTGCTCTTGTTACCCAGGCTGGAGTGCAATGGCTCGATCTCGGCTCACCGCAACCTCTGCCTCCTGGGTTCAAGCAATTCTCCTGCCTCAGCCTCCTGGGTAGCTGGGACTACAGGCGTGTGCCACCATGCCCAACTAATTTTTGCATTTTTAGTAGAGACGAGGTTTCACCATGTTGACCAGGATGGTCTCGATCTCTTGACCTCGTGATCCACCTGCCTCAGCCTCCCAAAGTGCTGGGATTAAAGGCGTGAGCCACCACGCCCGGCCTACTGATACTCCTTTATCTCGGTTTTTGTCACTGTCCTGTAATGGCAAGTTAAAGCATTGGTGACACTTCAGAATTCCTGTGTATTCTGGCCTGGCCTTCCTGCCCATAATTTAGAAGGTTGCCCGGTCCCTGCAGTGACTTCTAGGAATGAGTGGAGTGACTGGGCTTAGTCACCTAGGACCTAGACTCATAAATCTAGTCTAGTAGTGACTAGGAGTGCCCAGACCCTGGAGTGACTAGCTGATGGGCTTGAAAACAGTAAACAGGTAATGGGTACCAGATAGACCATGGTAGTTGCCAAGGTATGCAGTGTAGCTGATGCAGCTACTCTTGACATTGATTTCTGTCTGCCACAGGACAAGAAGGGAATAGCTAATCTCCAGTAGCTTGGTTACAGTTTTGTATTTCACACTCTTGGAATAACAACTTGGACCCAGAACTCAAATGTAAGGCCTTCAGCTCAAGTTGGAAAACCTTTGCTCATACCCAGGGGTGATGGGGGTATGTCTGTAATGGCAAAGAAGCAGCCAAGAGTTCTGAGAATCATAGGGCTATCTTTGATATTATAGATTTGGCCAAAATCTAAGGGAATGAACTGTTTCATTATCATGCCATGTCAATTAATATGCTGCGAATTCTCAAGTTCATGTAATTGAGTATAATGATAATTAGAGCATGGTTCAAATTCTAAGGCCAAGTATAAAAGGCAAACCTTATCTGTTATTTTTCATATATAATAGGTAAGGTATTTCTTAGGCTCATTGAAATCTTGAAATAGCAAGTACTCTAAAATCCTGTTAAGTTGCTGGGGAAGGATTTAGTACTTCATCAGTGTGTCTATTCTCACATTGAGTTTTAACCAGAATGCATCATATTAAGAACCTTTGTTTTTAAACTGGGCATTGTTTTTCCATGAAGATTGTGGTACTCAAAGTCACTAAAACAATTAGATGCATAAGGGTAGAATGGAAGAGAAAGGCAGTAGCTTTGCTTTTCTTTCCTCCTGTTGAGAAAAACCACGGTAAGTTTTCATCATACATTTGAAGATTTTTCTGTGGGGTTATTATCATTGGAGGAGCATGTTTTTGAGTCTTATTTTAAGAATTCTGTTATGTGCTCTTTGATTCTTGGGTTTTTGTTAGCTAAACCCTAGGAAGCCGTGACCTTAATGAGGTGGCACATGCTTTCTGGTCTCATCAGCTTTTATTTCATCAGCCACAAGGAGAAAATTAATTGTTCTGAGTTGGTTTCCTCCAAATCATGGAATGTTTACCTCATCTTCTTTGGTTTGAAGATCATTTTCAAAATCTGGAGTTAATCACAGTACAGCATAAGCCACAATCTCTTCCTCATTTACTTTTTTTCTGGTATGGTGGCTAGATCACCTCTGCTCAGTTCCATGAAATTCAACAAAAATCTAACTTTGTAACCAAGGAAAATAGTCTGAGCTTCTCAGTATTTCAAGGAGGAATAGGGGATGGAATTTAATTCCATATTCACCCAAAGGCCTGGCAGTACTAAGGGAAAGATCAACTAGCTACCTTCTTTCAGTTATTTTATATTCAACCCAACTTCCTTTTTTTCTTTATCTGGTGGGGGAGCAGTTTCACCGATTAACAGAATTGTTATATTCCCTTTAAAAATATATGTTGTATTATTAATAAAATATATTTTATATACATCAGAAATGTGAACAAAGAAGTGAACACATCTATGTAACCAGCACCCAAAACGAAAAGCACCCCAAAGATAGCACCCAGAAGCCCCCTTCTCCATCCTAGTCATAATCCTTGTTTTATAATACATTTATCAATTGTGCCCATTTTAAAGCTTTATATAAATTGAATCATATAGTATATAGTCTTCTGCCTGTCTTTCATTCATACTTTTGCATATAGCTAAGTTTGTTCACATCCCTGGGTATATAACTCATGTTTGTAGACTACAATTTTGTGGTTCATTTTACTGTTGATGGCCACGTGGCTACTGTACATAGTGCTGCTGCAGACATTCTTGTACACGTCTTTTGGTGAATATACATACACAATTCTGCTGGATATATACCTAGGAGTAGAACTGCTGGATTGTAGGGTAAGCCTGTGTACAGCCTGGGTAGATTGTCAAACTGATTTCTAAAGGAGCTGTACCAGTTTACACTCCCACCAGCAGTGCATGAGGGTTGCAGTTGCTCTACAGGCTTGCTGTATATGGTATTGTCAGTCTTTTAAAGATTCTTCTTATGGATCTTAGCCTTAATTTTCATTTCCTTATGACTAATTAGCTCAATTACCTTTTCAATATTAGCCATTTGGATACCACCATTTGCAAAGTGCCTATTCAAGTATTTTGTCAATTTTTCTGTTGTCTACGTTTTTTTTTTCATTTGCAATTGTATATATATTTTGAATACGAGCTCTTTATGTATGTGGCATGTATTTTCTCATGGTGTGTGGTTATCTTTTTCTCTACCAGCATCTTTTGATTAACAAAAACTCTGTTTTAGTGTATATGGTCCAGTTTATTAATATTTCCTTTACAGTGAGTACTTTTTCTTTTCTGTATATGAAATATTTGCTTATCCAGTATTACGAAGATATTTGTATTTTCTTCTAGAATCTCTATTGTTTTACTTTTCACATTTAGATTTTCAGTCATCCTGGAATTGATTTTTTTTAAGTTTTTTTAATGGTGTAGGGGGGTCAAGATTCATTTTTCCCGCATACAGGTATCTAGTGGACCCAACACCTTTTATTGAAAAGGCCTGCCTTTTCACTGCATTGTTTCTAAATTTTGTTTTCTATTACATTGTTTATTTGTGTCAGCACTAAACTGTGTTCGTTATTATAGCTTTGAAATTTGTTGGCATAGTCGTTGAAAAGTGAAATTCATAATTCTCAGTGACAGGTCCTAAGCTCTGGTGCTAGGCAGGGGAAAAAGGCATTAAAATTTACATTTTCAGGTTTGGGGAAAAGTGATAGTTCATCAGAATTTTAAAAATACGAACATCAAGCCGTTTCCTTTTTGCCACAGGGATTTGAGCATGGGAGTTCCTAATGGGACTGTATAAGGAAAATATGAGATGTTTCCTTGTAGTAAATTAACAGTTTCTAATTTTATGCGATATTTTGGTTTTCCATTGACTTAGTGGTTTCTAGCCATGTTACTAATCATCTTCATTTAAAATTTTCCATAAAGTCTTCCTAAAATTACTGTCTTATATAAATGCATGTGAATGTTTTCCTTTGTTTTTAGGTGAGACTGCCTGTTTTCCTTTAGTAATGGGTAATGAGAGACCTCTGAGGGTTTTTCTAATTCTTTAAATATTACAGTCAGTTATCTTGTGCAATAATAGTGTATAGATGAGGCCAGATGGTGCCTGAAGTGGAGTTCATATCTTTGTTGGCTTTTTTTAATACTCCCACCGTTTTCAAAAAAGAGATTTTTGTAACTCATTTCCCAGTAATTCATCTCTTGTGTGCAATTCTGAGCTAGTTAAATTCAGAATTGCCTTTTTAAAAATAATCTCTGCCAGCTCAGCTTTCCTGAAATTGTGATTTTAATTGACAGAGAGGAACAGTACCAAAAAGGCAGAGAAACTGTTTTTAGTAGCAGTAAAGGCATATGCATCATTACTTTTTCATGAGAAGCAAATTACAGTCAAAGGAAAACATGTTTAACTTAGTCGTTTTATATGTACCAATAAGAATCAATTGCTTTAGAAAGTCAAATAAGAAGTAAGTTTTGTATCCGTCTAAATTCATATACTGAAAGGAAGTGGAAGGTTGTTAAGACATTGCATAGCAGAAAACAAACATTTTCCTCCATCCTTCAGAAACCTGAAAGTAGTCCTCTAGCTGCCGTATACTACAAATCCACCCTCATTCTTTATTCAGCATTGTGACTGATAACGGTAATATTTCCATTCTATTGTGCTTAAATCCTAACTTCTAGAATGGAATAATGCCGTATTTAACAGAGCAGCCATCAAGACTGATTCTCCATGATATCATCTCAAAAATGACCTGAAATGAATTTCCTGAAGTTTGAAAACAGCAGCTTTTAGAATAAAAGCTCTTAGACAGGGGTCCCCAGGCCCCAGGCCATGGATGGTCACCGGTCTATGGCCTGTTAGGAACCCAGCCACACAGCAAGAGGTTAGCACACGAGCATTATCCCTGAGCTCTGCCTCCTCTCAGATGAGCTGCGGCGTTAGATTCTCATAGGAGGGTGAATCCCATTGTGAACTGTGCATGTGAGGGATCTAGGTTGCACATTCCATTTGAGAATGCCTGATGATCTGAGGTAAAACAGTTTCATCTCAAAATGAGGCCCCCTCCCAACTGTCCATGGAAAAATTGTCTTCCACGAAACTGGTCCCTGATGCCAAAAAAGTTGGGGACAGCTGCTCTTAGAGGTTAGGATTGTATCCTACTAGATTGGACTCAGTACTGTTTCAAATAAAACTACCTAATACTTTCTGATAGGGGGAAATCAAGTTTCTCTTCAGATGGCCATACCATTTACAGAAGAGGGGAGAAAACTTACTCCCACCTTGAGCATTGTTTTATAGCATGTGGATGACTATAAACAAAAACAGGGAGATATTTATAGATATCTAGTATTTGTTTTTGTTGGACAATACCTTCACTTTACTGTGGCTTTGAATTTAAATGGGGCAGAAATTTCTGTGGCTCAGTATTAATATGAATGAATTAGTGTTAAGGTCCAGTAACATTAAATGGAAAGTACTTGGGAGCTGTTGTGGAAACACTACTAAAAGGGAAGGAAATCCACCCACCAATTTGTTCTTTGCACTAGAAAAAAACCCTTACAGATGAAAATACTCTGTGTTGTGTCTTGAACTGTCCTCAAACCACACCAGGCACATGGGCAAATTTTGTTTGAAAAAAATCTATTTCAGAAGTGTGATTTGATAGTATAGATGCAAACACACTATTCATATCCATGTCATCTCTGAAGAGTACATGTGGCTAATCAGGGAGATTGGTATGGGTCTTCTCTCCTCTCTTGGATTGCAGTAAGTCATCATTTGTCACATGGTTGCCACTTGCCTCCCAAAACAAACCCATCTTTGAATCCTTCATCTTTGGGGGATACACTGGGATTTTATTCTATTTTCTGCTGAGACATGGTACGTTCTAGTAATAGGAACTACTTTGTATTGAGTGTAGAGATTTAAATTCTTCTATTAATAATTATGCCATCAAGTCTTATTTTGGTTGAGCAAGTCAGTCACTTACCAATAACTGCATCACCATTTGTTCTTTCCATGGAACTAATAAAATGCATTCAGACTGAAATTAGATCCCTGAAATGAGCCATTTTCCTCTATCTTAGACTTCACCTCAACCAGTCTTGCCAAATCTGTGTCATTAGCCAGAAATGCCAGTTGATGGCTTAGCAGAAACCCTACACTGCTGTTCAAATGAAAGTTCACTAATGTCTCAAAAGTTCCCATCATGATTTAGCATATGGATGCCAAGGATTGTGATAGTGAAGGAAAGCACTTTTATCTAAAAAGAGTATTTTCCCTGTATACATTGGGTTTCAAGAATATCAACAAAATATTAAAAACAAAATGTTTAAGAAATGTTATCCAGGTAGATCGTTCCCAACATTTTCTAATATGAAGACCCTTTTTAAATGTCATCATGAACACCTGCATGATAGCAGTCATGCTTTTAGCATCTTTTGATTGGGCCAATTACATAATTTGAATAAGTTCGAGACAAACAAATTTGCATTTTCTTAATTATAACATATGTTTGAAAAATGTCATTACATACATTTACAGGTCTTATTTAATACAGTCAACAGACAATACTTAGTTCACATGAACTTATGGACCCTTTACAAAAACTCCAAAGTCTGGAAATTGCTGAACTGTACCTCCAATCCCTTCACTTTGCAGAGAAGAAAAATCAGGGTCCAGAGAGTGCAGCGATTGGCCCAAGGTTTTGTAGTTACTGGAAGAACTAGACTACAATTCATGTCTTCTGGGTTTCCACTCCTACAGGTTCCCCGAGGAGAATTAGGAAAAGATGCCCAAACACTTGCTTCATTTGGGGAATTAACAATGGTGGATATCAGCGGAAGATGCTGACATTTTTTAAAGTACAGGAAAGATGGGACCCCAATGTGGAAGCCGAAACTGGCAGTGCCTGGCATATAATTGTTCAATAAATAGAGCAGAGAGAAGCCTTCTACTTTTCCTAAGCATTCTAGTTATTTTAAACATGAAACTCTAATTGTCCTTGTTCACTCAAGTTGTCCAGTTGAATGTTCAAGCCTGCTTTTCCCAAAGATAATTATTTATAGTAGTTCAATTTCCACTCCCCTCTACCCTCCCCACCTCTATAGCTTTCTGTAATATCTGTTTAAGGGGCTGAACTTTGGTTCCTGTGGACCATCCCTCTGGCAGGACGTGGGCACAAGTAGATGTTCTCTTTAGCAGTCTTTCCTAAGTAATATTGATATGAACAATTACCCATGGTCTTTTTTTTTTCTTGTATACTAAGAGTTATCTCTAAGCTAATTAAGACTGTGCATATTCCAAAACAATGCTATCTATATCATAAGTATAAACTGTCCTGCAGTGTGAACACGCATTTCACAAACACATTTGCATCTTCTTCACCTCCATGAAATGATTACTTGAGTCCCACAGAACTCACTTTTGTGGCAGAGCCAACATAAATGTCTAAGGAAGAGTGAAACCTATGGTGGGTGTTAGAAGAAAAACAGACAAAATTAGCAGAGTTTGAGCAAAGAATGATTGATGAATTGGGCAGCACTCAGAACCAGAAGAGGTTCAGAGAACTACACTCAGAAGTGTGAGCTGTGAGCTTTTATAGGCTGGACACAAAAGCAAAGTAGAGGAATCACCTGATTGGCTACAGCTGGGCATCTGCCCTATCTGGGCATGGTTTGATGAGCTGGCTGCCTGTGATTGGCTGAAACAGCTGTTTGTTATACTCCTAAGAAAGGTTGCAGTTTGTTAGGTAGGATATCAATGTATGGGCACGACATCAGGCTAATGGCCTCATGCTTATTTAAACACATGAAGAGTAGGTTTGTCAGGCAAACTGCATTTCAGATGGCCCTTTCCTGGAGGCAGCACTCTTTCAGACAAGTCAAAGTGACACTCCTGATTTTTCCCAAAGGAAAGAGGAAAGAACAGAGACCTCTGGCTGCCTAAAGAGACACTGGGCATTTAGATACTTCTGCTCTTAGGGAAAAATGGTTATTTTTAAGTTGATAGTGTTCATGTATTAGGAAATAAATTTTAAGTCTGTATGAGAATGAGGCACTTATATTGTTTTGTTTATAAAAATTGTGGCTGCTTGTGACACATACCATTTACTTAATAGGACAGTTAAGAGAAATGGATTATCATGAGGTTAAAGTAAGCCAATGTTAGCTGCTTCCGATAGGCAAAATCATAGTGGGATTTTGCACAGATGTATGCTGCTGAGATTCGAGGGCCCTACCATTTTTAATTTTTTAGGGAGAACATTTTAGAGTAGATGGGAAGTTTCTTCTAGAGTTGGCTTCATTAGATCTTAATCCTGGTTTATAAGCACACACACCAGAACTTTTGTAGCATGCACTCCTGTAGAAGCTTATTTTTCAAGGACAGTTCTTAAACTTTGCCCCATTCTTGTTGGTTGTCTAAACCTCTTTAATCTCTCTTGTCTCTCCACCCTCTAACCTTCTCAGGACAGATGGAAAGCAGGAACTCAAATGATTGACTTTGGTGTTTGGCTTTGAAGCAGTCAGATATGTCAGGCAAACTGCTCACAATTTTCTCGTGAAAAATTAGAAACTGACAATTGATAAAGATTAAAATGACACACAGTAAAATGTGTCACAGATGAAAATTTGATTGAAGAATGACTGTATGAAAACTACAGCTGTACCTTCCGCCTTGTCTTCTGAAGTAGCTCTGGAGTTCTGCTTTTTTCCCGGTGACTGCAGCATTGTTTCCTCCCACAAGAAGCATCAGCTTCACACCCTCCAATTCTCTGCCCACGTATGGTATGAATGCCGGCCCCAGCTGGCCTGCATGCAAGGCAATTGGTGTCTCTTCTAAAATGCAGCCTCCAGAACGAAACACAACGCTCATCATGGTGACAACCTGAAGTTCCTCACTTCTGGAAGAGCTGATGTGTTTGAAGTCATTTCCAATTAGAGAAAAACAAAAACAAAAGTTATTGCAGGGAAGTAAAATGATAAGAAATAAAATCTACAAAAAGGATACCCTTTGGGGATAGATTTGGTTGCTGAGATATTCTGAATAATATGTGGTTTGTTGGTTCTTTAAGCAGGCTATTACTTTCTCTGTTGCCTTCCTCTTGTTTTCTAGACTCTCTAATAAAATTCTGTTACAGAGGAAAATTAGAGTAATATGATCAGATTCGTGTTTTACAAACAAAAATGGCCACAAGTTGAAAATATTTTTTCAATGACTGGAGTTTCAACTAGGAGAGCAGTGGTGTTAGTAGCATCTTAAGCATGTCTTTCAGCACTTGGTATGAATGACAGCTGATAGAGGTGAGGTAGACCAGGAAACTTCTGCCTGAGCTCCAAATGGCTTTGAACCTGCACAGCTGGTGCTTTGGACCATAAAGAGAAATAATTGCATCTGCAGAGTTTTACATGTGTTTCATTTAAGATTTGTATGAGAATAGTTTACTACTGTTCTCTTTTAAACTCTTGGGGTTCAGCTGCCTACTAGCCTTACTCCTTATATTTCTGATACGTATTCAACATGGGAAGCCTTATTTGCATTTAAATGTTATGTACAGGGGGCCTTTCTTGACTGCAGTACTGTTTTCTAAAATTTCCATGTGTTTGTGACTGATGGATGGATATTTAAAACAATCAAATGTATTTTATTCTGTAAAACTGTATGTAGGACAGAGTCTCTTGAGGCTAAGCTGTCATTTAAAATAGAAAGTGTCCAAAATCCTTAGCTCCAAAGATGGTGTGTGTGTGTGCATGCCTGTGTGCATATGTACATGGGTATATATTTACAAAAAAGGAAAATAGAAAAGCTCGCTATGTGCTTGTTTCCTTGAACTTTAACCTCACTTGCAAACAGGCAGATCTCATCTGTGATGCGTCTGATCAGGAAGTACTGGAGATATTTTTATAACTCTTTTGCAACATAAGGCCGTGTCCTTCTGCCTTCCTTAAAAATATGTCCTGTCCCTTAAATACCACGACACTTGGGTTAAAATTTGAGAAAAGCAAAAGAACAAAATAAAATTCCAAGATGCCAGTTTGGACTATATCCACCCTACTCATCCAAAGTCCCAGATGTCAGGCCCTGAGAGGTCACTGTTAATTCCTTCCCCCCTACTGGAAAAACATAGCTTCCTTTCATGCCATCGGGAAAATTCTCCATTTCTCTCTGCGGCATGGACTAGTGTTAGCCTTTGTGGCTCAAGGCCATTATGACAGATTCATGGGGAAGTAGGGTGAGAGAGACAGGAGAACTGCTGATGATATCATAGAGAGAGGGACTCGCCCAAGCTGTGTGAACAGAGCAGCAGGCAAGGCAGAGCTAAGGATGGGGTTTTAAAGAACTGGAGATTACAAGAGGGAGGAAATACTCTGCAATGGCAAAAAGGTTATTCCAGTTGGATGCCTTAACTTACTCTTGAATTAATAAAGTGTTCGATTATATCCTTAAAATTTTCCTTCCATAGTCTGCTAGAACAATTATAAAAAATAATTTTATGGCCAGGCGTGGTGGCTCACACCTGTAATCCAAGCACTTTGGGAGACCGAGGTGGGCGGATTATGAGGTCAAGAGATCGAGACCATCCTGGCCAACATGGTGAAACCCCGTCTCTACTAAAAAAAAAAAAAAAAAAAAAAATAGCTGGGCGTGGTGGTGCGCACCTGTAATCCCAGCTACTTGGGAGGCTGAGGCAGGAGCATTGCTTGAACCTGGGAGGTAAAGGTTGCAGTGAGCTGAGATTGCGCCACTGCACTCCAGCCTGGCACCTGGCGACAAAACAAGACCCTGTCTCAAAAAAAAAAAAAAAAAAAAAGATTTTATTAAATCCAAATCTACTTGTCTAAATCATACAATTAACTTTTCAGAAAGAGTCAACATGGGAAATATTTTTTTTCCTTCTAATTTTTATTTGAGGTTCTGAGGGCAAATGTGCAGGTTTGTTACATGGGTACTGTGTGTCACCGAGGTTTGGTGTATAGATTATTTTGACACCCAGGTAATGTGCATAGTAGTGTTACCAGTGGAGTGTGTCCGCGTTGCTGATATCTTGAACAAAGAATTGGACAAAATGAGCAAAGCAAAGAAAGAATGAAGCAACAAAGCAGAGATTTATTGAACATGAGAGTAGCTCCTCAGAGTGGGAGTGGGCCCAAGTAGAGGAGCTCAAGAGCCCTGTTACAGCATTTTCTGGGGTTTAAAAACCCCCTGAAGGTTTCCATTGGTTACTTGGTGTACGCTCTATGTAAATGAAGAGGCTGAAGTAAAGTCACAAAGTCATTTACTGTTGTCCGCCCTGTGTAAACGGAGAGGATATGTCCTGTCATAACGGAAGTGTTTCCATTTGCTTTAGTTCTAGGAAGTCCTTATGTTCCCTGTCTCTAAACCCTGTTCTCCTGCCTCAGTACTTGATGGGTAGTTTTCCACGCCTCCTCTTCCTCCCACTCTCCCACCTCAGATAGGCCCTGGTGTGTGTCGTTCCCATCTTTATGTCGATGTGTACTCAATGTTTAGCTCCCACTTAAAAGCAAGAACATGCGGTATTTGGTTTTCGGTTTCTGCGTTAGTTCTTTTTTTTTTTTTTGAGACGGTGTTTCGCTCTTGTTACCCAGGCTGGAGTGCAATGGCGCGATCTCAGCTCACCGCAACCTCCGCCTCCTGGGTTCAGGCAATTCTCCTGCCTCAGCCTCCTGAGTAGCTGGGATTACAGGCACGCGCCACCATGCCCAGCTAATTTTTTGTATTTTTAGTAGAGACGGGGTTTCACCATGTTGACCAGGATGGTCTCGATCTCTTGACCTCGTGATCCACCTGCCTCGGCCTCCGAAAGTGCTGGGATTACAGGCGTGAGCCACCGCGCCCGGCCTCTGCGTTAGTCCTTTAAGGATAATGGCCTCCAGCTCAGTCCATGTTGCCGCAAAGGACATGATTTTGGGTTTCGTTGTTGTCGTTGTTGTTGTTTTAATCAGCATGGGAACTTTCTAAATCATGAAACATCCTGTATATTTGGATGAAGTTGTGTGCTGCCTCCCCACATCCCACCCTCATCCCATTCCCACTGACCCACTCTGGACAGCATTGCTGCGTGCGGGGGGAGGACATGTCCTCTCTACTTCCTTTCTCCCCAGCCCTCCTAGGGCTTTTGGACGCGGCTGTGCTCCGCACTTCATCGCCGCTTTCTCTTCTCTTAGCTCGGCTCACTGCCTGTCTGGAGAGTTCATTCTCTTCTGCGTGCACACACTCTTATGACCTCCTTCCTTCTTGCTCCTTAGCCTGTTGGTTTCCTTGGAAGCATGATATTTCTTTCTAAATTTCATTAAAATCTTTGGCCCAAAATATGCACCAATCATGGCGAAGTTAACACCCTTTTGAGAACTTATGAACTTTAAATCGTGTTCACACACATTCACATGATTCTTCTATGAGTTTCTCTCTTCCCCGTAAGAAGGTTCATTCCATGAAAGTGGAGACTTTTTCAGTTTTGCTCAACTTGTTTTTTTCTATTTCCCAACTTCTTTATAGTGGCAGGCACATGGCAGACACTCAATAAATATTTGCTGAATTAATGGATGAATGCAATACATATTAAAAGTATTGGCAAAAACCACAATTACTTTTGCACCAGCCTAATATTTATTGAACTCCTCTCTATTTAAGATACAGTTCTGGGTGCTGGGGACATAATGGCAAATAAATTTGACAAGTTCCTTGGCTCATGAAGTTTACATTCTAAATAATGAATAGATCAAATTATCCTCATCTAAATAAAAGAAAAACCATTTTAACTGAAAATAAACGTAATAAAATCGGTATGCTCAACCTCTAAAATGCTTGAAAATACATATAAGATTATATCTCCTCAAATTTTTCTAGTTAAAGCTTCTCCCTAAGCTTTCAAGTGGAAATATTTCTTATTTTGCTTTATTATTTTTCTCTTTCAATTACTAATATTATTTTCAACTACCTATCATTGCAAACATGAGGTGTTTCAGCCACAGTATATGAATAAACTTTGAGATGAGCATGGGAACCCAACCATCTTTTAGAACAGTTTTTATGGCAAAAGATATTCATGCTCTCTAACAATACACTAAATTATCTTTTGAAATATTGTCTTTCTACCGTGAGAGGGGATTTCAGCACAGGCAAAACACCATGAACTGTTGAAAGAGGAATTGCAGAGTGTTAATAATTTGGTTCTTAAAAAAAAAAAATGTAAATATTTCATCTACTTGTTCACCCGACATCATTATCAAGAGGGAGAACTCCATTGTGGTCCTGCAGTGTGTTAGTGCTATCTCCCTCCCAGCTGAGGGCCCATCACACAGGCTTCTCCCCTGTCAAAGGAAAACAAACAAAATGGCTGTCACCTCTATTGATGTGGGAGACTGTTTTGACAACTAGAAAAGGTAGACAAACCTTTTCAGCAAGTCACATAAATTCTTCTGAGGTATTAAAGTTAAAAGGCATATTGTGAGAACTTCCAGTGTAAATAATATTTTGCCTTTTTTTTTTTTTAAAGATGGAGTTTCACTCTTGTTACCCAGGCTGGAGTGCAAGGGCATTATCTTGGTTCCCTGCAACCTCTGCCTCCCAGGTTCAAGCAATTCTCCTGCCTCAGCCTCCCAAGTAGCTGGGATTACAGGCATGCACCATCCAGCTAATTTTTGTATTTTTAGTAGAGAAGGGGTTTCACCATGCTGATCAAGCTGGATAGTCTTGAACTCCTGACGTAGGTGATTCACCTGCCTTGGCCTCTCAAAGTGCTGAGATTACAGGAGTAAGCCACTGCACCCAGCCACTATTTTGCTTTTGCAAAACTGCATTTATTTTCTTTATCTTCTTGTATTATTGCTTCCCTTTCATTCATTAATTTATCCATCAAATATTCATAGAAAGGAATATTATGAAAACTACATAAAAGTATATAGTATTCCCCCTAAAAGCCTGGAAAGCAAAATTGTGCCTTGCATATGGAAAATGTACATATGCTGGATGTTACATTGTCATTGCAGTCAAAAGATGTTAGTTAATTATGGTAGCAGTGACTCTAAATTGAACCTAACAAGTTGAAACTCTCACTATCTTCTCTGTCACTTATTTTATATAATTGTGAGTGTGGCAAAAAGTAAAAAGTGCATTAACATTTAGGATGGAATGGCACATATTCATTCAAATATATTTAATCTTCTAGTAAATTTTTATTCATATCAATTCTGCTTAAATATTTTCAAATACTTTGATGAGTCTTTCCATTAAAGACGAAATCTGTTTTCCACTGAGGCAGATGCTTTCTTGTGAGTCTTGTTATCATTACTGAGAACACACCTAAGTGTGTAAGTGTGTGTATATCCACGTGAATCACAGGATAGTGAGAGTGTGTCTACCTACTGAATACAGGTGAGCCAAAGTGTCATTCTGTTGTACTGGAGCGAGCATAGAAAGTCAACACCAAGACAAAAGTATGCCAAATTGCAGGGTCTTTATTGCCGGTAGCCACGGAGAACTCACGTCTCTCTAACCCGTGGCCCCGAAAGGAGGGTGTCAAGACCTTTTATGCCCGTAAACCACCTCGGGGGTGAGGGTGAGGGGCGGGGTGGTGGGGTGAGGGGCTTCGGACATTCCGATTGTTACTTAAGTGGTTCACAGAAGTCAAGATAAGCATTAGTTTATACATTGTCTGGGTAGGGTGGAAATTACAGACCTTGGTTACTTATTACAAGTTGCAGGGGCCAAGATGGCGTGGGTTTGGACCGCTTGCCTGTCACATCGGTGTTACAGAGAGCAGTTTCAACAGAAAGCTGAGGTATGGTTGAGGTATGCAGTTTTATGGGGCTTTTACAGTGTCACAATGCCAGACTCTTCTACGTGTCTCATTTGAAGACACGTTGGTACTGAGACCTGTACTTGGAAAATATGATTTAGGGACAGTTTTTGCTTCCTTAAAGATTTCTTTCATTAGGAAGAAATATATCATGGGCCATTTCCTTTTTCTTTTTTCTTTTTTTTTCTTGAGATAGAGTCTTGCTCTGTCACCCAGGCTGGAGTACAATAGCGTGATCTCGGCTCACTGCAACCTCCACCTCCTGGGGTCAAGTGATTCTCCTGCCTCAGCCTGCTGAGTAGCTTGGATTACAGGTGTGCACCACAACACCCAGCTCATTTTTTTTTTTTTTTTTTTTCCGAGTAGAGACAGGGTCGGCCAGGCTAGTCTTGAACTCCTGACCTCACGTGATCCACTCACCGTGGCTCCAAAGTGCTGGTATTACCGGCATGAGCCACTATGCCGGACCCTTTTCTTTTTTTTGAGACAGGGTCTCTGCTGCCCAGGTTGAAGTGCAGTGGCATGATCTTTGCTCACTGCAGCCTCAACTTCCCAGGCTAAGCAATCCTCCTCCTGCCTCAACCTCCCAAAATGCTGAGATTACCACACCTTTAACTGAGTTCTGAGCCACTCAGCCTGGTTCTATGGGGCTTTTTTAAGTAGCCAACAACATCGGTGAGTTTTTAATGTTCAGTTTATAACTTTTCAGGGTGATATTGCTGAAAGGGAAGTAAGATGCCTGAAGTCTCTTTACATAATTCCCACGTTCCCCTAGATCTCCCTCTTTCAGCGTCCTTCACTGCTTTGGTGCCCCTGGATGAAGGAGCACATTTACTGCTTCATTTTTCCAGTCACGAACCTTTTCTGCCTCATGTGAAGGTGTGGGCAATGCAGCAGCCCTGTGCCTGTTACGAATTTGAACCTCCTGTGTGAAGTGTTCTGCTCAGAGCAGATATAATGATCTCTTCAGCTTGGAGAACTTGGCTGATCTTTTATCTAGACCAAAGCTGGTCATCTTAACCATTAGGGAAAATGTCACATAAATCATCAAGTCAGCGATATCTGTAGAAGGCAGCACGTGCCTCCATTGGAAGGGCCTGCCATCCTAAGTCAGGGGAAATAGAAGCAGAGCACTCAGACCTGCTGAAGGCTGGCCTCTGAAAGATGGTTTCCTCCCTTTTTATTTCCAGTATGGGAAGTATGACAAAGCCTTCGAGGAGAGTGAGAATCAAAGGAACACCGACGGCACCGCCCGAGGCGGAGGGCACTCCAGCAGGCCAAATGTTCCGGGTCCCATGTGGAGAAGTGTTTGTGGTTGGATTCTATTTGAAACTGATTGTTGATACTCTCATGAGACAGCCTGTGACAAATAGTATAATAAAATTGTTAAAAATAGCATATTTATTCTCTGGAAAAGCTGAGTTCCCACAATTCAGTGAGCTGGGAAAATCGCTAAACTTCTTAGACATGAAGTGCTGAGTCGAGTCGCTGTTCCTATAACCCTTTCCTTACCCATTTGATTTTTCATTGTAATGTTTGTTTTTCTGAACTGCTAACAATGCTCCAGATAGCCCTTTAAAAAAAAAAACAAAAATAAATTAACTTCTATTTTTAAATAAAATCATAAAAGCCGATAAAATGTACATATAATGTTGACAGATTAATTACAAAAACTTATTTCTATGTATATACCAGCACTGTCCAATAGAAATATAATGCATGCCACAAATGCAATTCACACGTAATTTTAAATTTTCTAACACCCACATTAAAAAAGTAAAAAGAATAAAGTGAAATTAATTTTAATATTTCATATTTTATTTTTGATCCTATATATCCAAAATAGTATCATTTTAACATAAAATCAATATAAAAAATTATTGAGATGTTTACTTTTTTTTCTTGTATTAACAGCTCAAAATTCATTGTGTATTTCACATTTACAGTCCACCTCAATTCAAACTAGCCACATTTAAAATGCTCCATTGCCACAAGTGGCTAGTAGATATCATATTAGATGTCACAGGTCTATACCACAGCCAACATTTGAATAAAAGTGAGGGAAGAAATCCTCTGTCTAGAGCTATGTCAATATTTATAAGTGTTTCCTAGGGCCCTTGATATACAATAGAGAGGTAAGATTTTCAGAATCATTGATCTTGGTTGAGAATGTAGGTGACGAGGAATAAGTAAAAACAGATCAGGGAAGTGTGGTTGTGGCTCAGGTGAACTAGAATGAGAAATATTTGGAACATCAAAGTAATTTCATAGATTTCAAATAGCACTATGTATCAGGAATGATTTTTGGCTCTAAGTCACACAAACCTGAAATAAAGTGAAGTTTATTTGTTAACGTGCCTGGACCATGATTCCTAGGTATTTGGTCAAACATTATTCTGGATGTTTCTGTAGGGGCATTTTTGGATGAGATAAACGTTTCAATCAGTGGACTTTGAATAAAGCACGTTGCCCTCCGTAATGTGAGTGGACCTCATCCAATCAGTCAAATATATTGCTTGCCAAAAATACGTAACTTAAATTAGTGGTTCTCAGCTGGGATTCATTTCCTCTCACACTCAGGAGACATCTGAAAATGTTTGGAGACTTTTTGATTGTCAAGACTGAAAAAATACTACTAGCACTGAGTGAGTGAAGGCCAAGGATGCTGTTAAACATACAATAAACACAATGCAGAGACAGCCTCCTACAACAGAGAATTATCTGGCCCAAAATGTCAATAGTGCCAAGTTGAGAAATCCTGTCTGATGTTTAATTATGAGGAAATGTCAATAAACCCAAAGTGGGGAACAGTCTACAGAAGAACTGCCCCACACTTTTCAAAAACATGGACCACAAGGAAAGATGGAGTAACCGCTCAAAGTTAAAGGACTTAAAGGAAACTAAGGAGAGTGATAACTAAATGCCATGTGTGATGTTGGACTGAATTCTAATGAAGAAAAGGACTGTCATGGAACAACTGATCAAATTTGAGTGAGGGCTGTACTTTAGACAATAGGGTTATATCAGTGTTAATTTCCTGATTTTGAGAATTATACTCTAAACATATAAGATACTAACATTTGAGAAATAGGTAAACAGTAGATAGAAATTCGTTGTCCTACTTTTTAGAACTTTTTCTGACAATATGAAATTTTTCCAAATAGAAAAATGTAAAATATAAAATATTTAAAAATTAAAAGCGAAAAAGGAGTGACCAGGCACAGTGGCTCATGCCTGTAATCGCACCACTTTGGGAAGCCAAGGTGGGCGGATCATCTGAGGTCAGGAGTTCGAGACCAGCCTGGCCAGCATGACGAAACCCCATCTCTACTAAAAATACAAAAATTAGCTGGGCGTAGTGAAGTGCTCCTGTAATCCCAGCTGCTCAGGAGGCTGAAGCAGAAGAATCCTTGAACCCGGGAGGCAGAGGTTACAGTGAGCCAAGATTGTAGCACTGCACTCCAGCCTGGGCTACAGAGTGAGACTTTGCCTCAAAAAAAAAAAAAAATTAAAACTAAATATTGAAAGAGCATACCATCTATCCTGAGAATATTGACCCAGAATGACCAATACCAAGAGATACTCTAGTACAATCGCTTAACTATTTTTTTTTTTTTTTTTTTGAGACAGAGTTTCGCTCGTTACCCAGGCTGGAGTGCAATGGCTTGATCTCGGCTCACCGCAACCTCCGCCTCCTGGATTCAGGCAATTCTCCTGCCTCAGCCTCCTGAGTAGCTGGGATTACAGGCACGCGCCACCATGCCCAGTTAATTTTTTGTATTTTTAGTGGAGACAGGGTTTCGCCATGTTGACCAGGATGGTCTTGATCTCTTGACCTCGTGATCCACCTGCCTCGGCCTCCCAAAGTGCTGGGATTACAGGCGTGAGCCACTGTGCCCGGCCTTAACAATATTTTTTTCTTGAAAAAAGAAAATATCCTTTGAATATCTAGAAAAAATAAGCTCATTGTTTATAAGGAAAATAAATTTGATTGTTATACTTTTAACACTAATGCTGTATGCAAAAAATATGGATTAAGATATTTAAGATCTTCATGGAAACAAGTGTGAACAAGATTCTATATCTAGCATGACTTTCAAGTGTAATAGGCACCAATAGAACTCCAGGAATATTATTCTCATGAGCCCTTCCTGAAAAATCTTTTAGAAAATGAGATTCAGATAAAATAACTAGACAGATATTCACTACTATAAGGACTGCTGGTGAGCATTGAGCACATGGGTCCCCTAGAACAAAGACTAATGAGGGCTAAGAAAGAATGCTAATCAACTGTTTAAAATGGAGAGGGGGGATAATTTCATTGGTTGTATTGGTATCAGTCTTACTATTGCCATTCTGAGACTATGTATAAAATGGAATAAAACAAACGAATAATTCTGAGATATTAAATCTATCACCTCCTTTGTCCTTGAGAACCAGGATTCTTCCTTGATGTGGAAGAAAAGTGACACTAGAGATTAGATAAAACCTCAGTGAAGGTATCAATATAAAATATGAGATTCTTTATCTTATTTTATTCCCAGATATGTCCACTGAAAAGACCTAGAAACAAACTACACAGCAGCAGTGAACCTCTCTAGTATCTATATTACAGTCTTGCAATACCATTCATCACTACAAGAGACCAGGTCTCTTTGGAGACATTGCTGATTCTAGGTGTAATGCAGCAGATGAACAAGAAGACCCTGGCACATCTTGTCATACCAGATGGCAAGGGAGCTATCAAAGACAACTAGGATTACGTCTAAAGGACTCAGGAGTCAACTTGAAGAGGCTGCCATTGTCAAAGATGGAAAATTTTTAGTTAGTAATGGTTAATAGCAATGGATTAAAATTAATCAAATAGATTTAAGTCCATGATTTCATAATAATATAAAAACATAATTAATTAGTGGTTTTGGAGGATGAGAAATGAAATCATCTTGGTAAATAGAGCCAAAGAAGCAAACATTTATCCTCCATTTCCTATATGAAATGTTTTGCCCTGTAAACAAATAGTGGATAAGGGGAAATGTCTCTTTATGGAAGTATTCTAACTAGTAAATGAAAAAGAAATGATAGAACTAGAATATCACCATTTTGCAACGTCTGATGAGTGGCTTTAGGCATTAAGTATCAACAGTTTCTAAAGTCATAGAAAGAAACAACCAGATACTATGTGCCTCTTATAGTTTTTAAAAACACAGCCTATAAATTTGTCAAGGGGATAGAACCTGAGTCTGATTCTGTCTCTGGATTCAGCTTCCCATTGGCAGGAAATAGAGAGACCAGAAGAACAAGTCAGGATAGTGGTTATTTATGGAGAAGGGAGAGGCTATGATTGGACTGGGCACATTGAGGGGGGTTTCCAAGGCAAGTTGTGAAGTTCTTTTCATAACCTTGGAGGTATTTGTCTTATAATAATTCAGGCCAGGTGCAGTGGCTCATCACTCCTGTAATCCCAGCACTTTGGGAGGCCGAGGCGGGTGGATCATGAGATCAAGAGATCGAGACCATCCTGGTCAACATGGTGAAACCCCGTCTCTACTAAAAATACAAAAAATTAGCTGGGCATGGTGGCGCGTGCCTGTAATCCCAGCTACTCAGGAGGCTGAGGCAGGAGAATTGCCTGAACCCAGGAGGCGGAGGTTGCGGTGAGCCAAGATCGTGCCATTGCACTCCAGCCTGGGTAACAAGAGCAAAACTCTGTCTCAAAAAAAAAAAAAAAAAAAAAAAAATTCAGTAAGCCATACATCGGATTCATGCGGTTTTCTGTATTAGTGTTTAATTTTACAATAAAATTTTAAAAGGAAAAGTGAAGAAAAAAAGGAAGCCAAAACAACCAAATGATTGAGTAAATTTTTCTATAACTGTTTAGTTTGGGAAGGTCATGCCTCACAGAAGTCATGGGTTGATTTGACATAGAAAACTCACTTCTATGGGACTTTGGGTTAAGTTTTCTCCAACGTATTATAACGTTTCATGAGCAGTAGATTTATTTTTGAAAAACAAGTAAATAAAACGGTGATAAGCTTTGCCCCTTCTCTCCCATAAGTTGTGAGAAAATAGAGTTATGTGTTTTCTCTTGCAAAGGCATTGCACAATATTACCTAAAACATATTTGTAATTTATCAGGGCAATAAATTTCTATGAGGCAGTTAAGCAGCATAGACAGAATGACAAGATATATGACTCTAAATTGTTTATTCATGCTACCTACTAATTCATATCACCTAGGTGGAATCTTTTAGGCATGCTGGTGCTTGCATAACAGGCATATGGAGATGGTGACTTGAATACTGAACAAAATAAATACTTGTTTTAGAAAATGTAAGTGAATAAATTAGGGGAAGATATTGAACTCCTCTATGAGGATGCAAATAGCTAAATACAGACTGTGGGTTTACATACTATTTATAGATTGAGAGTAGGAAGGTCTTTATCAAGAATGTCTCAATCTAATCTTCTGTGTTCATTCCCTAAATCATCTCATGGCTTTAAATAAACTGATGACTACCAACTTTATATCTGCTGCTCAGACTTCTCCTCCAAACTCCAGATATGTATTTTAATGGCTTACTGAACAGTTCTACTTGGATGGCTGATAGACGGCTCAAACTTCCTCTGTCTTAGCTCATCCTGATTCCCACCTGCACACACTTTCTCCACCCATTGTTTTCCCAACTAAATAAATGTTTACTTCTTCCTTCCATTTGCTTTGGTTCCAAACCTTGGAGTCCTCTTTGATGCCTCTCTGTCTTTCATACCCCCAAAGCCAAGCTGTCAGCAAGTCCTTTGGACTCTACTTTCAAAATATGTTCAGAAATCTGACTATTTCTTATGACACGCCCACCCCACCACTGTGGTTCAAGCAGCCATCATTTTCTTTTATTTCAATATAATTTCAAAAATATTAAAAGTTGCTAAAATAGCACAAAGAATTTCCATATGCCCATTGCCTAGATGTACCGTTTTATATTTTGCTTTAGTTGCTTCATCATTCTCTCTCACCTCTTTTTTCTTCCTTCTCTCACATACTTACCCCCTCACATACACACAAGTATACACATAATTCTGAACCTTGATTACTTGATTAAAGTGGTATCTGTCTGGTTCTTCAGTGTTGTTATTTTTTCTCCTTTTATAATTTTTTTTTTTTTAGAGAGTCTCATTCTGTTGCCCAGGCTGGGGTTCAGTGGCATGATCTTAGTTCACTGAA
The DNA here is from genome assembly GCF_030222135.1 of Aotus nancymaae. Lineage (NCBI taxonomy): Eukaryota > Metazoa > Chordata > Mammalia > Primates > Aotidae > Aotus > Aotus nancymaae. The sequence goes on along the minus strand of NW_026988419.1, from coordinate 41,663,765 downwards.
ACCTCCAGCTCTCAGGTTCAAGGGATTCTCCTCCCTCAGCCTCCTGAGTAGCTGGGATTATAAGCACACATCACCACACCCAGCTAATTTTTTGTATTTTTAGTAGAGACAGGGTTTTGTCATATTGGCCAGGCTGGTCTTGAACTACTGACCTCAGGTGATCCACCTGCTTCAGCCTCCCAAAGTGCTGGGATTACTGGGGTAAGCCACTATCCCTTTATAATTAATAGTTTGTGAGAATATGCTTAAAGATTATATAAATATGCTATTTCTCATGAAATATTCAACCACTAACTTTAGCTTCTATTGATGACTTTCAAATTCCAGTATCTCTTCTATATTTGTCAGTGGCTATTATTCTGTACAGAAGAGCTTTCCTTTCTCTCCCATTTATTTATGTGTTGCATATTTATTTATATCCATATGAACTTAGTCACTCATCTTATTCAGTATGTTGTATTCTTTTACATTTTCCAATGCATTTTGATGCTGTCTTGAGCCAGATTTGGCTAGTGGTAGTCTTTTTAAACTGACTCTTATGTCCTTTTGCTATGTTCCCATTTATCTTGGAGCTCTTCCTTACTTTCTGGGATGATGTTCCAGGCTCATTTTGTCTTTTTCCTTCCCCAGCCTTGGAATCAGCTACTTCTGCAAAGAGTCCTGGTTCCTTCAACTAACGAATGGTATTTGGAAACAAGGCTATGAGCTTTTTGTGTGCTCATTATTACAGGAGCAATTGCTTCTAGGCCTTTTCAGTAGGCATAAATTAGAAAACATCTATCTATTTATCTTTCATGTAATCTATCATCTATCTACCTTTATTGTGTACTTATCTACCTATCTTTAAAACATAAGTTTATACAGATACTCCCAGTTCTAATTCGATGTTGCAGGAGCCATTCAAGTCTTCCCATGGTTCAGATTTGAAACTGCCTTCTCCAACAGTGAGAAACGTGGCTCCCACCATCCTTTATATACATAAATGAATACATATATATATATATGTTCATTTGCTCACATGTAAAATAATTTCAGAACTGCTAACTCACATACCTGCAAAAAGCATATGTGCTTGCTAGGATTCAATAATTTTTATGGCTGTTTTTAAAGGTAATCTCATTTTATATACAGTGAAATTAAGTGGTCTTAATTTTACAATTTAATAAGTTCTGATAAATGTATATATTATCAACCAATTCAAGATGTAGAATATTTTTATCACCCCAGAAAGTTCCCAATGACCCTGATATGGTTTGGCTGTCTCCCCACCCAAATCTCATCTTGAATTGTAGCTCCCATAATCCCCACATGTCATGAGAGGGACCCAGTAGGAGGTAATTGAATCATGGGGTGGGGTTTTCCTTTTCTCTTCTCTTGATAGTGAATAAGTCTCACAAGATCTGGTGGTTTTATAAAGGGCAATTTCCCCCCTACACACTTACCTGCTGCCATGTAAAATGTGACTTTGCCCCTCCTTCACCTTCCACCATGATTGTGAGGGCTCCCTACGTGTGGAACTGTGAGTCCATTTAACCTCTTTTTTCTTTATTAATTACCCAGTCTTCACAGCAGTATGAAAATGAATACAGACTCCTTTTAGTCAATGCTCACCTTTCCCATAAGCAACTGCGCTGAAGTCTATCATTGTAAGTTAGTTGACCTGTTCTTGAATATCAAAAAATGGAATCATGAAGCATGTATCCTTCTGTATCTGTTTTTTTGTTGTTCAGCATCTTATTTTTGTGATACATCCATGTTGTTGCATGTATAAGTAGTTTATTTTAGAAAGTTATTCTATAACTAGGAAAGTATAGGGTAGAGGTAGGTTTAACTTTTAAAAAGCTGTCAGTTTTTCCCAAGTTTTTGTACCTGTTTTCATTCCCATAGTCATGTATGAGAATTCCAATTGTTCTTTGTTGCCAACAGTTACCTTTACCCATTTTATTTTATTTTATTTTATTTTTAGACAGATTCTCACTCTGTCACCCAGGCTGGAGCACAATGGTGCAATCTCAGCTCACTGCAACCTCTGCCTCCAGGTTCAAGCAATTCTCTTGCCTCTACCACCAGAGTAGCTGGGATTACAGGTGCCCACCACCATGCCTGGCTAATGTTTTTGTATTTATAGTAGAGATGGGGTTTTGCTATTTTGGCCTGGCTGGTCTTGAACTCGTGATCTCAGGTGATCCACCCACCTTCACCTCCCAAAGTGCTGGGGTTAAGGCGTGAGCCACTGCGCCCAGCCCTTAAGTCATTTTAGTGGTTTAGCTTTAGTGGGATGTGTGTCTTGTTGTGGTTTAAATAAGTATAGCTCTGATGACAAATGCTGCTGATCATCTTTTCATGTGCTTGTTTGGCCATTGGTATTGGTATATTTTTATGATGGTCTGTTCAGATATTATGCTCACTATTTTTACTATTGTGCTATTATTATTGATCTAGAGGCACTTCTATAGATTCTGGATACAAGTCCTTTGTTGGATGTATGTATTGCAAATATTTTCTCTTTGATAGCTTGCCTTTTTCTTTCTTTCTTTTTTTTTTTACTTTTAGTTGCATTTATTTTCATGCTGAATTTACTTCCATGCCGTAAGTTTTTGTTTCTTCAGTTTCTTCTGGGATATCTTCTTCTTCTGGGCAACCTCCTCTTCTGGTTTAGGAACGATCTGTTCCTTTTCAGTAAGGATCATCTCAGTGTAGCAGGGAGAACTCACATATGGGTAAATCCGATCATGAGCTCTTGCGAATCTTGGGTGCTTTGTTTACTTGGATATGCTCAATGACCAGAGAATCTACATCTAAACCCTTAAGTTCAGCATTAGTGTCTGCATTTTTAAGCATGTGCAGCAAAAATGCAGCACTCTTTTTGGACCACCGACCTTGTGTCCAGCCCCACTGCTTGGCCTGGGCACACCTAACAACTCCACCATTGTAACGTCGGAATGGTACACACTGTTTCTGTAAAGTGACATCTTTCAGATACTTCGTGGCTTTTCGTATATGCATACCCTTGACGGCCTGGGCAGTTTCACATGTGTTCTTAAAGTGAACACGAAGATTGGAACCTCTTGATTTAAATGACTTTGTGGGGTTCTTGGGATCAAGTGAATAGCGAACCATTTTCAGAGATTAAGGCTAGACACTGGACCTCCCTAGTCGGCACCAACCACCGGCAGCCCGCACCTGCCCCTACCAGTGTAGGGGCCCGGTCGTCCTCACTCACACCCATCACGTTCCTCTGCAAACCCCAGAGGCCTACAGGCTGGGCTTCCAAAGTCGGCGCTCAGCCACGCCCCCACGCCCCCACGCCCCCACGCCCCCACGCCCCCACGCCCCCACGCCCCCACGCCCCCACGCCCCCACGCCCCCACGCCCCCACGCCCCCACGCCCCCACGCCCCCACGCCCCCACGCCCCCACGCCCCCACGCCCCCACGCCCCCACGCCCCCACGCCCCCACGCCCCGCATAAGAAACCATCCCCACCAGGCGAGGATTTAGTAGCCCTGGGAGTTCTCCTAGGGGAGCCTGGAGGCTGCCGCCCCCGAGACCAGGATGGCGGCGATGGCAGGAGGATTGAGCACTTGGAGCAACACAGGAGCGCCTTTTTATTTTCTCAATGCTATTTTTTGGTGAGAAGTTTTTTAACTTTAATGAAATTCAATTTATCAGTTTTTCTTTTTATATTTATTGCATTTTATATCCTAAGATACCTACTCTAAGTTGGCAAAGATATTTCGTTTTTTTTCTAAAAATTTTCTAGCATTAACCCTTACGTGTAGTTCTATAATTCATTTCAAATTAATTTTTGTGTGGTATAAAGTAGAAGTTTATACCACATAAACTTATAAACCATATAAACTTATACCAAAAAATTAATTTTTTTCTGTATATTTATTCAATTGTACCAGCACCATGTGTTAAAAAGACTTTTCTTTTTCCATTAAATTGGTATATTGGTGCCCACGTCAAAAATTGATCCACCCTATTTGGTTGATTTCTGGATTCTCTATTCTGTTCCATTCCATATTTATCTTAGGGTAATATCATACTTGCTTGATTCTTTTAGAGTTAGATTGGAAATTAGATTGTGTGTGTCGTCTATCTTTGCTTGTATCTTTAAAGATTATTTTGGCTCTTCTAGGTCTTTCACATTTCCTATACATTTTATAATCAACTTACCTGTTTCTAGAAAACAATCTAGTGGGCTTTTGACTGGAATTGCATTTAAATCTATGGATCAATTTAGGTATTATATTAGGTGAGGTCCCCAGGAAACAGACTCAGAGACTGATATTTACAACCAGGCAGTTTATTACCTAGTGCTTTTATGAACAATACCTGTGAGGCCGGGGGAAAAGAAGGATTAGGCAGAGAGGGAAGTTGAACTACAAACACAGTTGCAACAAGGGCTTCAACCCATTCTATAGGGAGCTCTGAAGCTGAGATGGCCCTTCAGAGTTGTTCCACCTTAAGAAAAGGGGCTATGACTTTATTTCTGCATGCACCAATCATTGAAAGAAGCCTGTCCCCTTGATAGAACATAATCTAGGGAAAAGGTTCTTTTCAGCCAAGAGCAATTCCCAGAAAGGGACTCAGCTGAGGACCATCAGTGGCCAACACTCCAAGCAGCTGAGGAAATGCCTCAGTTCTGAAGAGGAAATCCCGGAGGTGCAGCACATTTTATATTGCAAGAGAATGATGGGCAAGGGAAATCACAACTTAGTTTTGAGTTTTCCAAGCTGTCAACATGGTATATTTCTCCATTTACTTAGGTTTTCAATTTCTCCCTGGCATGTTTTGTAGTTTTTGGTGTAGAAATCTTGCATGTTTCTTTTTTAAAGAATTCTTTCTGGCTGGGTGTGGTGGATCATGCCTGTAATCCCAGTACTTTGGGAGGCCAAGGTGGGTGGATCACTGGAGGTCAGGAATTCAAGACCAGCCTGGCCAACATGGTGAAACCTCATCTCTACTAAAAATACAAAAATTAGCCAGACATCGTGGTGCGTGCCTATAGCTCCAGCTACTCAGGAGGCCGAGGCAGGAGAATTGCTTGAGCCAGGGAGGCAGAGGTTGCAGAGGGTTGAGACCATGCCACAGCACTCCAGCCTGAGTGACAGAGTGAGATGCCATCTAAAAACAAACAAAAAACAGAATAAAAACTAATGGTTTTATAGCTTTTGAGGATATTCTAAGTGGAATTCTTAAAATTCTATTTTTTCAGTTATTTGCAACTGGTATACAGATATACAATTAATTTTTGTATATTTATCCCGTAACCTTGTAAAATTTACATATTAATGATCATAGTTGCTGGGTGAATTTTCTACTGTTACAAAACAAGTAACTACAAAATTAATAGCTTATAACTGTGTTTTAGCTTATGGTTTCCATGGTTCAGCCTTCTTGGCATGGCTTACCTGAGCCCTCTGCTCAGGGTCTCACAGGTTGCACTCAAGATGTCAACTGAGCAAGAAAACAGAGGCCCCAGTCCTACAACCACAGGGACTGAATTCTGTCAGCACCAGCCTAAGTTCAGAAGAGGACCCTGAGCTTCAGAGAGAAACACAGCTCAGATGACACTAAGCTAATTTTGGGGTTATTTGTTTTACAACAGTAGAAAATTCACACAGCAACTATAATAATTAATATGTAAATTTTGCAAGGTTACAGGATACAGTCAAGGATACTGGCCTTGTTCGCTTTTAATAACTTACTTCTAGTTGATCTTAAAACTCCCACTGGCAAGCCAAACAATACATAACTCCCATTAGCTTCCTCATCAATAACATCTCTCACTGTGGGTCACTATAGCAACAGGTGCATAAAGTTGTTTTTCAGAAACTAGGGAACAGTTCTTCTCGGTTCAACCTGGTTGAGACCACTGACCGTTCCACTTTGGGTCTGTACAGGTGACCGAAGAGTGACATTTTGACGTCAGAGAGCCAAAACCCATCCTCAGATCATGCTGACACCACCATTTTATGAACATGCATCATATGAAGAGCCATGTAGCTCAATTAGACTTGCACAGAAAATCATCTTTCCTACCCACCAATCACCTTTCCCCATACCTTGGATCGCCTTGCTCCTCCATCCCATAAATATCCCTGAAACCCCATCTTCGGGGAGGCTGACTTGTGACTTGTTCTCCTGCTTCCTCACTTGGCTGCCTTGGGAATAAACTCTTTAATTTTTTGCAAAATCTATCCTCAGAACGATTGGCTTGCTGTGCACAGACCCAATGAGTTTGGCTCAATAATACTTCCATGGGGCCTTATCGGCCTCTTACAAGATGGTTTATTACTTCAAGGTGAGCAGGAGAATCACTCCCTCCAGTCTGCTGAGACAGAGTCTTACCTAAGGTAACATAATCATGGAAGGGATTCATCACCTTAGTCATATGCTATTGACTAGAAGCAAGTCACAGGTTCTGCACACTCAAGAAGAGAGGATTATATAAGGGCAAAACTCACTGGGGTCCCTTAGGGCAGCTTTCTCCAATGTTTTTGACACTAGGGACTGGTTTTATGGAAGATAATTTTTTCACAGACAGAGGTGGGGGAATAATTTCAGGATGAAACTGTTCCACCTCAGATCATCAGGCATTAGATTCTTATAAGAAGTGTGCAACCCAGATCCCTCACACGCACAATTCACAATAGGGTTCATGCTCCTTTGAGAATCTAATGCTGCTGATGATCTGACAGGAGGATCAAGTGGTAATGCTTGCCTGCCTGCCACTCACCTGCTGTTCTGCCTGGTTCCTAACAGGCCATAGATTGGTACCAGTTCCTGGTCTGGGGATTGGAGACCCCTGTCTCAGAGTGTGTCTGCCATAATTTTCTTAGGATTTTCTACATAAATAATCATATTGTCTGTGAATAGAGTTTTATTTCTGAATTTTCAGCATTTATGTTGTTTATTTCCCTTATTGCATTGGCTAAACCCTCTAGTCAATGTTAACTAGAAGCAAGAGTAATATTCTTGCCTTGTTCTTGCTCCTTAGGGCCAAAGGTATAATATGTCATCATTAAAGCATGATGGTATTAACACCTGTAGGTTTTTCATAGATGCCCTTTATAAAATTGAGAAAATTCCTTATATTCTTAGTTTATTAATGTTTTTAAAATCATGATTTGGTTTTGAAATTATTGATATTTTTTCCATATTGATTAAGAAAATATATATTTTCTCCTTAATTCTAATTCTTAATCCTGGTAATTATATTACATGATTTTTGAATGTTAAACCAACTTCTTATTCTTCAGATAGATCCCGCTCCATCATGAAATATTATCCTTTTTACATATTACTGGATTTGATTTCCTACACTTTTGTAAGAATGTGTTCATGAAGGATATTGTTCTGTAATTTTCTCTTCTTTTGATGCTTTGTTTTCAGGGTTATACTGGCCTCATAAAATGAATGTTCTCTCTCCCTCTATTTTCTGTAAGAGCTTGTGTTGGGCTGGTAGTACTTATTCCTTAAGTGTTTAGATGACTTCACTTGTAAAACCATCTAGGCACACAGTCTCTGTTGTGGGGATTCTTAGATAATGCAGCAACATTTTTTTCTTCAACAGATTTAGGCTATTTTCCATTTTACTTGTGTCAGTTTTGTGTCATTCAAAATTTTAAGATTATTGGCATAGAGTTGTTCATAATATGTCCTTATCCCTTAGTGCCTGAAAGGTATATCTTACTATGGATACTGGTAATTCCTGTTTGCTCCCTTTTTTTTCTTTTTTCTTTTTTCTTTTTTTTTTTTTTTGAGACGGAGTTTCGCTCTTGTTACCCAGGCTGGAGTGCAATGGCATGATCTCGGCTCACTGCAACCTCTGCCTCCTGGGTTCAGGCAATTCTCCTGCCTCAGCCTCCTGAGTAGCTGGGATTACAAGCATGCGCCACCATGCCCAGCTAATTTTTTGTATTTTTAGTAGAGACGGGGTTTCACCATGTTGACCAGGATGGTCTCGATCTCTTGACCTCGTGATCCACCTGCCTCGGCCTCCCAAAGTGCTGGGGTTACAGGCGTGGGCCACCGCGCCCGGCCCTCCGTTTTTTTTCTTAATCATTTTTGCAAAGCATTTCAAAAATCTGATCAGTTCTTGCAAAGAATCACCTTTTGGCTTTGTTGATTTTCTTTATTCTAAATCTATTTTATATTAGATTATTTTTACTCTTTATTATTTCCTTTATATTTTGGGTTTAATTTGCTTCCCCCCGAGTGTAAATTAGTTCAACCATTGTGGAAGACAGTGTGGTGATTCCTCAAGGACCTAGAAATAGAAATTTCATTTGACCCAGCAATCCCATTACCAGGTATATATCCAGAGGATTATAAATCGTTCTACTATAAGGACACATGCACATGAATGTTCATTGCAGCACTGTTTACAATAGCAAAGACCTGTAACCAACCCAAATGCCCATCGATGATAGACTGGATAGGGAAAATGTGGCATATATGCACCATGGAATATTATGCAGCCATCAAAAACGTTGAGTTAGTGTCCTTTGTAGGGACATGGATGAATCTGGAAACCATCATTCTCAGCAAACTGACACAAAAACAGAAAATCAAACACCGCATGTTCTTGCTCATAGGTGGATGTTGAACAATGAGAGTACATGGACACAGGGAGGGGAGCATCACACACTGGGGTCTGTCAGGGGGAAATATGGGAAGGACAGTGGGGGGTGGGGAGCTGGGGAGAGATAGCATGGGGAGAAATGCAAGATATAGGTGATGGAGAGGAAGGCAGCAAATCACACTGCCATGTGTGTACCTATGCAACAATCTTGCATGTTCTTCACATGTACCCCAAAACCTAAAATGCAATTAAAATAAAAAAAAGAGGTGATCATGTGAATTTAGAAGTAGCAAATAAATACCTCCTTTGATTCAACTAATAAAAAAATTTGCTTCCCCCCACCCCACCTTCTTAATGTAGAACTTATATCATTGATTTTTTTTTTTTTTTTTTTTGAGATGGAGTCTCACTCTGTTGCCCAGGCTGGAGTGCAGTTGCGAGATCTTGGCTCACTGCAACCTCCCCTTCCCAGGTTCAAGCTATTCTCCTGCCTCAGTCTCCTGAGTAGCTGGGACTACAGGCACACACCACTATGACCAGCTAATTTTTTGTATTTTTAGGAGAGGTGGGGTTTCATCATGTTAGCCAGAATGGTCTTGATCTCCTGCCCTAGTGATCCGCCCACCTTGGCCTCCCAAAGTGCTGGGATTACAAGTGTGAGCCATTGCGCCCAGCCATATCATTGATTTTTAAATCTTTTATCTTTTTAAAATATAAGCATTTGTAGCTATAAATTTCCCTTTAAGAACTGACTTAGCTGTATGCCATAAATATGATGTATTTTCTTATCACTCAATTTGAATTTTTCTAATTTCCATTGTAATATCTTGTTAGATTCATGTTTTTTCTTATATGGAATTTATATAGAATTTTATTATATGGAATATTGGAATTTTTCTAAGTATCTTATTGTTATTGATTTCTAATTTAGTTACATGTGATCAGAAAACATACTTTGTAAGATTTAAGTGCTATGAAGTATACTGAGATTTATTTTATGGCCCAGCATAAGGTCTCTCTTGGTGTTCCATGTACATTTGGGAGAAATGTGTATTCTGGAATTGTTAGATATAGTGTTCTATAAATATCAATGAGGTTAAGTGGTGATAGGGTTGTTCAGATCTTCTATACCCTTATTAATTTCCTTTTAGTTTATCTGCTCTGCAGTTACTGGAAAGTGAGTGTTAAAAATCACCAACTCTGAAGATTTTTCTATGTCTTTCTTTAGTTCTGTATGTTTTTGCTTCATGCATTTACAGCTCCATTATTAAGTGCATACTCATTTATGATTATGTCTTCCTGAGGACTTTATCTTTACGAAATGTCTTCATGTCAGGTAATAGTCCTTGACTAGAAGACCACAATGTCTTATATTAATACAGCCACTCCAATTTCTTATGCTTGCAGGTTGCATAGTGTGCCTTTTTCCATCCTTCTACTTTCAGCTTATCTGTGTCTTCACACTTAACGTGTATCTCTTGAGGACAACACATAGTACAGTCTTTCCTTTTTTCCAGTCTGATCATATCTGCCCTTTTATTGGAGTGTTTATATCTTTTTGCTAATGTATTTATTGATACAGTTGAACATAGGACTGCCATTTTGCTAGTTGTTTTTTGTCTAACCTATGTCTCTTATTCAACCCCTACCCCCTATTTCTAGTATTCCTGTCATTTTTGGAGGGAGGAGAGTGGTAAATCAGATATATTTTAGTATTCCCATTTCATACATCTATTGGCTCCTTGGTTACATGTCTTTGTAACTTTTTTTTTAAAGGTTTCTCTGGTGATTACCATATGTATTCTTATTAGTTAATTTAGAAATATGTATATATTGTTCAATTTTAGGTAAAATGTAAGAGCCTTCCAACATTTACCTTCTCCTATCTTTGCGTCATCCTTCTCATATATTTTATGTCCATGTATGTTATAAACTTAATAATTTAATAATACAATGTTATATTATTTGCTTTAAAAAGTGAGAATTTTTTTAAATAAATAAGAGAAAAAAGATTTTAAAAATGCTTTTACTCACATGTTTACCATTTTAGTGCTTTTTATTCCTCTCTGAAAGTCTGTGTTTTTATCCGGTGTTACTTCCCTTAGTTTGAAAAAAAAGTCTTCTCTTTTTTATTAGAAGAGAGAGAGTACATACAGATAATAAGAGAAGACTATTAAAATAAATCTGCTCTTATTTTATTTGTACACTCTCTTCTTCTATAACTTTAACTATGTAGATATTGCACTGTTTGATATTGTCCCATATGTTGCTTAAACTCTAGTAGTTAAAAAAAAAAACAGAACTTTTTTCATGTGTTCTTTTTCTGTCTGTTCTGTGGATTAGATTATCTCTACTGATCTATCTTGAACTTTACTGAACTTTTTGCTTTTATCTCCAGTTTATTGTTAATCTCATCTTAGTGAATTTTTCATTTGAAGATACTTTTCAATTCTAAAACTTGCACTGTTTTTATAGTTTCCATTTCTCTGCTGAGATTCACAATAATTATGACTACATTTTCCTTTACGTCCTAAGCATATTTCTAATAGCTGCTTTATTTGTCTGTTAATTTTAATATCTGGTCATCTTAGGATTAGTTTCTATTGGTTACTTTTTTTCTAAATGGAATCACATTTTTCTGTTTATTTACATGTCTAGTAATTTGGATTGTGGGCTAGACATTGTGAATGATATGTTACAGAGATTCTTGGATTCTGTTATCCAGTTATTCTAGTAGGCAATTAACTTACCTGAACTTAAACTTCAAACTAGTTAAAATCTCTATTCAGTTTTTATGTTTTTAAATGTATTGTTTTCCATGGGGTCCACTTGATGTTTTTGCAGTTCGAGATCATCCAAAGAGTTGCATGGAATTTATGTGCAGATTTTTAGGCTCCCTACTCTGTTATCTTTTTTTTTCTGAGATTTCTCTGCCCAATTTTCAGTTGCTTTTACAACCCCTAAACTCTTTTTTCTGTCCCTAAGTCAGTAAAACTATGCGTTCTGAGTGAGTTCTAGCTGTCATATAGACTAGACCCTGCTGCCCAGTAAAAATCCACAGTCTTGCTTAGCATGCTTCTCTTCTTTTAAGGGTTGAATTCACTGCTATTTCTGCCTGGTTGAGTCACTTTACAGTGCCTTAAAATTAAAAAAAAAAAATTGTTTCGAGTTTATACTTGTTATCTGTGAGAAGTTTAATCTGATACTTGTTATTCTGCCGTTCCTGGAACCAGAATCTGCCATCATTTCTCACCCAGAGTACTGTTGTAGCCTCCTGATGTTCTTCCTGCTGCCTCTCTCGCCTCTTCAGTCAATTTTCTACATGTCAGTGTCCTTCTAATATTTAAGTACAATCATTAACTCTTCTGATCAGATCTATTTCTCATACCATCAGAGTAAAAGTCAAATTCTTTGCAATGACCTATAAGGCTCTTTGCAATCATCATCTCTCTGACCATATCTTATATCTCATGCTCTGCTTCCTTGCAATGCTAACACACAGCAGGCATGTTCCTGCCTCAGAGCATTAGTCCTGACTGTTCCACCTGCCTAAAATGCTCTTCCTACAGATAGTCACCTTGCTCACTCCTTTACCAAAATCGTTTCTTAGCTCAAATGTCACCTCAGTGAGGCCGTCCCTAAACATTCTTTTTAAAATGCATCCCCCACCTCTCTACATACACACACCCCACTACCATCACTACTACCAATTCCTTATCTCCCTTTCATGCTTTAGTTTTTTCATAACACCTATCATCTAAAATATTTTCAGTTTACTATTATTTTATGTATTGTATGTTTACTTCTACTGAAAAAAAGAGCTGTATCAGAGCAAGAGTTTTTTTCTATTTTGTTCATTTTTGTATCTCCAGTTCCAGAACAGTGCCTTGCACTCATTGAACATTTGGGCAAAGAAGATTGAGTAAATTTGGATCACCCCTCTTTGTCAGGCAGGTCTACATTTAAACATAGATACAAATTTACCAATGGAGCTTGATTTCTCATAATTGGGGATTGGGTGATAAGACAGGTTTACCAAACTCTTACTGTAAGATAAACCTATGTCCCATTTGTCCCAGAAATAGCGAACAGCAATAATAAGCTTCATTCTACCGTCTAGCTCTAAATTTATACAATAATTTAAGCACAGCATATTACAAAGCACTCTGAACTTCATTAGCTGCATGGCTTTGAGTTATTTAATAACTCCGATCCTCAATTTCCTCATCTGGAGAGGAGGATAATGGCCATTCTCCAGGTTTATAAGTTAAGATTAGATTAAGTTAGGAGTGACAGAAAAATCCCAAATAATAGTGGTTCAAACAAGATAGACTTTACTTATCTCATCTGTATATCTGGGGGCTGGTCCAGAGTCAGTATAGCACTCCATACCTTTAGGGACTGTGGCTTTTTTCATCTTGTGATTCTGCCCTTAGTAGCCCTGAATTCCAAAGTCTCCCAAAGTCCAATATGGTTGCTTCTGGTTCAGCTACTACGCCTACTCTCCAGCCAGCAGCCAGGAGGAAAAAAGCACAGAATAAAGGGTCTCAAAGTCTATCACAGTACATTCATCCAACAACCAGAACTTAGATAAAGGGCCACATACAGGGTGGCTGGAAAAGGTAGTGTTTGTTTTGCATGGCCATTAGCCCAGCCGAAAATTTTATTACCATGGAAGAAAGGGAAGAATGAATATGAGGGGGCCAAATGATAGCCTTCCACTCTGGTTTACTATAAAGATTAAATGTCTGTAAGATTCATGATATCTAAAATAATATAAACTATTAACTATCTGTTGTGTATAAAATAATCATTGTTTGGCCGTTTCAAGAAAACAAATGAACATTATTTAATCCTTTTCTTCTGGTTCCTACCTTTGACACATTTTTGCTGTACTCTTCCTAAATCTTCTTGGTATTCTCCAACTCTTACAGGCAGAGATTAAATCTACTCATACCAATCTAAGTAGGGCTCTTACTGGTGATGCTAAGCCACTGACCATTCTTGGGTGGGTCTGTCATCAGCATAGGGATTTCCTAAGAGACCATCTTGATTGCAGGTTTCAAACAAGGTCCCTCAGTTCATAGGATTCCTTGGGATAAGATGTAATAAGGTACATGTACCTTATTTTATGTGTGCTTGCTATAATACCTTTGGCCCTTTTATCAGCACTGCATGCAAGGCGAGGGCCTAGGATATCACTAACAGTCTCCAAAAGATCAATGTTTCTATTTTAAGTGGAGGAATTCTTTTTTCAAAGAAAATCTTACAGATATGCCTCAAACAGATTAAAGCACAATTTTACTGTGTGTTGTGGAGGTAGAGCTCTTTGCAAAAGACTGTTCTAGATCATCTCTTAACTTGTTGAGAATCAGTTAGGAAGGGATGAGTGCTACTGATTAGGAAAAGGGAGTGACAAGGAAGTCAAAGTTCTCCTTCACTTGGATAACTCCAGCTATACCTGAGGCCTGGTTGCCCAGCAACTCAACCCGGCCAGGACAAACCCTGCCCACCTTTCCCTAAGAATCTTCGAGTAAGCAGAGCTAATGATTAAAAGTCAGGAAACCAACCCACAGAGTTATAAATAAAACATAAGCAAACAAACTGCCATCAGGCCCTTAATGTGTTGGGAGCCCTGAGGACAGAGGGGACAGGACAGGTGAGGAGAGTGAGTTCAGCTGCCTGCCCTCCAGGACAAATAATAAATGGTCTGGTTTCTCACCATTCTCTTACTCCTGTTCCCACACAACCTTGCCTTTCCCACTTCACTTTTCTTGCTATAGCATTGTCTCCTGCATTTCACCTTCTCTTTCCTAGCCTTTTCCTTAGTTCACATTTAAAAAATAGTCTTGCCTGCACTTTGCCAAAAATGCAGTTCTGACTTTTCTTATCCTTTTAGGTACCTTCTTCTTGTTTACATGTCTGATGCAGTGTGGGAGCAATTTTGCACCCCAAGGGACATTTGGCAATGTCTGGAGATATTTTTGTTTGTCACAACTTGTAGGAAGAGGGTGCTACTGGCATCTAGTGGGCAAAGGGCAAGAATGCTCTAAACATCCTACTATGAACATATTACTATGTGTGGGTCGGCCCTCTACAACAAAGAATTATCTGGCCCCAGATGTCAATAAGTGACCAGATTGAGAAATCCTAGTCTAATGCATGTATTCTCAACAGGGATAGTAACTTAAATATGGCTCAACCTACCTGACAGAGTCTTATTTTCCAGTATTTATTGTCTGGAGACAGAGTGAGAAGGGAGTTCCCTGGACCCCTTCATGGGACATGCAACAGAGGTGTGGCTCACCTACTCAGCTGCAGCACTCAAACCCCTTGTGAGAAGGGGAGTACACACGTGAATGGGTGCTAGGGCCAGAGTGAGTGCTTTTGGGCTCCTGCCCCACAGTAGCATCTAGGGGTGTGTTACAATTAATGCTCTTTTAGCAATTGCCCTCCAAGAACAGCTAAGTGTTAACCAGCTTAGTGGAGAGTCAGGTGACAGCCTTTTACACCCTGCCCTCTTGGTACCTGGGGCCTTGTCTGGTGTCCAGGAAGAATTGGGACACACAGACTTGAAGGATGGTGAATGCAGAGGTTTTATTGAGTGATGAAGGTGGCTCTCAGTGGGATGGGGAAATGGAAAAGGGATGGAGTGTGACAATAATCTTCCCCTGGAATTTGGCCATCCCCAGCTGAACTCTACTCTGACCATCCAGCTACCTCTTTGATGTTCAGACACTTCTCTTCTTTCCCTCTCTGCCACACCTCTCTGTTCCTCTGCTAGTGGAGTTTGGGGTTTTTATGGGTACAGGATTGGGGATGTGGCAGGCCAGGGTGGTTTTTGAAAAAGCAACATTTGGGCAGGAAAACAGGGATGTGAAGTTCTCATTTAGGGTTGTGGGCCCAGGCTATTGGGTGGGGCCTTTGCCAGGGAACCGCCCTCTTCCACCCAGTATTTCCCTGACTCCTGTCCATATCAGTGGCAATTGGAAAAATAAGTGTCTACAGAGACTCCTTGTCAAAACACTAATTTAAAGGCTGAGAAACACTAGACTAGTGTTAGGAAACTTTCAGGGTGAAGAGTCAATTCTATCAAACCTTTATAAAGCATATAATTAAAATTCAGCAAAAGCTGGTTCCTGGCATTGATATACAGCAACCTCCTAGAATTAAATGTGAGTTTAAAATAGATTGATCCTGATATTCCCAGGGAGAATGTCAGACAGGCCAACCATCCTGGGGTCTGGTCCTTCTTTGAGAAAAGCATATAAGCATATATATTTTCAGGCTCCAAAGACACCCTAAGATGTTTTGGGCTGGTAATTTACTTAATGAAACCCAGGGACCTAGAAGAACTAATGTGTATTTAAATGATGAGCTTTTATGGTTTTCCCAAAGGTCGTAATTTATTTGGCAGTTTAGCACCGTGATGTCAGAAACAAAGGTAATAATTTCAAGAACATCTCATTTCCACCACTGAAAAATTTTCTCTCAACTTTAATATGTTTTCTTTTGTTTAAAAATATCTCTTATTAAAAAGGCTTGAAATCACTTTGTTTTTCCTCTGAAGGTTAAAAGTAAATGTATCGCCAGGCGTGGTGGCTCACGCCTGTAATCCCAGCACTTTGGGAGGCCGAGGCGGGTGGATCACGAGGTCAAGAGATCGAGACCATCCTGGTCAACACGGTGAAACCCCGTCTCTACTAAAAATACAAAAAATTAGCTGGGCATGGTGGCTCGTGCCTGTAATCCCACCTACTCAGGAGGCTGAGGTAGGAGAATTGCCTGAACCCAGGAGGCGGAGGTTGCAGTGAGCCGAGATCGTGCCATTGCACTCCAGCCTGAGTAACAAGAGCGAAACTCTGTCTCCAAAAAAAAAAAAAAAAAAGTAAATGTATCTTGTTGGGACATTTTATCCCACCCTAGGTATTAGAAAAGTCATTATATATATGTGTATAATATAAAATTATAGATGTATAATTTTATAAAAGTTTAAATTATAATTAGTATATTTATTATATTTAAATTATAAATTATTTATAAAATTTATAAAATTTTATATTTATAAAATTAAAATATAAATTATATAAAATATACTAAATAGATATATAATATATTAAATATAAATATCCTAAGACTCTAAGTCAATAGCTTGTTTCTGCTAACCAATTAATTTTTTTAATTATTAATTTAATCCTCTGAGATTGAACTTTCACTAAGAAAACAGGGTAGATGGTAAGAACACTTAAAATCTGGCAGACTTTCAGTTTGACATTCTTTCATTAAAGAATGTTTGGTTTTACCAAACTCTTCCACTTTGTGCCTAGGAACAGTCTCAGGCAATGATTCACTCAACAAGAGGAGAGATGCTCTTTAGTGGATGGAGCCCACAGCAGTGGCTAGACTCTCACTGATGAAAAGTCAAAACTTTTTTTTTAAATAAAAAAATAGGCTTGTAATCCCAGCACTTTAGGAGGCCCACATGAGCAGATCACTTGAGGTCAGGAGTTCCAGACCAGCCTGGCCAACATGGTGAAACCCTATCTCTACTAAAAATACAAAAATTAGCTGGGCGTGGTCATGCATGCCTGTAATCCCAGCTACTCGGGAGGCCAAAGCAGAGGAATCTCTTGAACCCATGAGGTGGAGGTTGCAGTGAGCTGCGATTGTACCACTGCACTCCAGCCTGGGCAATAGAGCAAGACTCTGGAGAAAAAAAAATTAATTAATTAATTAATTACAACTTTGGGGACAAAGTTTGAGGCCTTTTTGGTCAGAGTAATTAAGTGGAGGTCAAACCAGGAATGTGGCCTCTTGGATCCACACAGCTGCAGAAGACTCTGGGAAGAAAGGCTCCTCACTTCCTGTAACTGTGGGTTGCTCCATTGGGACTTCCTATTACAGGCTATCCTGAAGGCTCAAAACATTCCCCGCATCAAGTTCTCCCTCCTACCAGTTTCCATCATCTTTAAACAAAAGAATACGTGGAAAGCGAGTTCATTCAACTTGAGGGCAGAAAGATATTTTACAGCAGACCGACTTTTTAAATGAATTCACATCTCAAAAATAATTTACCAAGTAATTTTAGTTAGAGCTTAAAAAATAAAATGAGCTAGGAATGTAAAAGCGAGAAAGACCTTTATAAAGCCAAAATAGAAGTTTTATTGGATTCCATTCCAAAAATAGAGTTCCTGTGTACAGCTCTATGGATGTGATTCAACTTACTGTGACAATGTAGGGCAAAATCAGTTGGTTTTATGTACATAAAATATTTTCCTTTGAAACTTGTTCTGATGTTCCAAAAGAGGAAATTACTTTGGCGTTGTGAAAATTCGCCTTTCTGATTCCCTTGAGAACAATTTAATAGTTTCATGATACTTTATATTTTTTAATTTTACTGTCATCAGTGTTCATTTAATAGTACATAGAACATGTGTTGTGTTTGTTAAGTAAATAAATGATCTAAGGGCCTAGAATGACAATTCCACAGCAGATTGCAATGACATAAATAAAGTGCATGTACAATTTTGTAGGCAGAGCCCTTCCCACTTCCAAGTAAAGTACAAAGAAAAATGTAATGTTTTATATTGATAGCATGAACCAAAAGGAAGTGTTCTAGCTCCAAAGCTCAAAGCTGCTGATTATAATGCCTTAAATTTATGTGCATTTCACCAGTTTTCAAACAGTTTCTTATATTATCTCATTTGATTTTTCTCAGCAGTTCATTAGGTAGGCCTGGCAAACATTATATGGTGAATATGGAACTCCTAATTCAGGAGTGGAAAATGGAACTTGTCTATAACTTACATCAATTTCTGACTCTGGGTGGGTAGGAGTTGTTAACTTTCAGGGCTCCACCAGCACATAATTTCCAGAAAGCACCTCTTCCAGATAGTAGAATCACAAAACACACCCTGGGTGAGCAAATTTCAAAGCCTTTTTATCTGAGTGCAGTGCCTGGGCTGTAGAGAACACTGGATTTTACCCACTCTCTACCCCTACCCCTTGGCCAGGCACTTATGTGTAGGACACAACCATATGCAGTCATCCTGATGACGCTCATCTTCCCTGGGCTTCTTCCCTGTCTTGCCAGGGTAGGTGCCAGAGTTCTTAGACACTGAACTCTGTTCTGGAAGTTCCCAGATCTCAGGAAGTGGTCGGGGGGTGGGGAGGGGAGCAGAAGGACAGCTTCTCCTTGTCCATAGACGTCACCATGGTGACGTCCATCATGCTTGTCTATATAATGCCTACAGGCCTGGTGCCTTTCTGCTGTTTCTACGCTTCATGTGCGCCAGCGAAATGTTTGCTCAGAAGTATGTGGTCCCTTCCCCAGATGCACCATGCAGCTATTTTCCCTTGGCCTTCTGGAAAGGGCTGCACTGGTACCCTCTGCTCCTGGTTCTCACCCTCTCAGACCTCAGCTCTGCTTTCACCTCTCACTGTCACTTCCTATCTCTTTCTCACATTCTGCTTTTTCTCCCCACAAATGGGACAGGTGATCCTCTTCTGGTCTACAGAGAGAGAAAGAAATGGGCAGAGAAGCATTCCCTGAAGGGCTCAGACTCTTGCGGGACACAGCCAGAACTTCCTCTACTGTTCCAGACCTGCTACAGAAGTTTCTGGAGACCACGAGCATAGGACTGACCAACAATTTGAGAAGAAGAAGGAAGGAATACAAGGTAGAGAAAATTATTCAACCACATAATGCTAATTTTTGAATAATAATATATTGCTATAAAGGTTGAAACCAGAATAAAACGGACAATAGATGCTGTTGGCTCTTTTACATAACAGCATGTTAAAGTGAACTAGAGATTAAATCTCCAGAGGGAAAGAACAGGCTGAGCCTGCCTATGATTTAGGTAGACTGTCAGAACAATATGGTCAAGGATAAGAAGGAAGTTGCTCTATTTTTTGTTCTCTACTCTATTGGGTAGAAGATCATTTCTTAGGAGTAATGGAATCCAGCAGTTCTCTGACAGGTTATCAGGCAGCAAGGCTCTCTGGGAAAGACTGAAACTACACCACTTACTTGGCTGTGTACATCTTTCTACCTCACTGTGCTTTTCACATGTGCTGAGCATATTGAAGGCGTGGCATTCTCAGAAGAGCCTTTTGATGTATAACTTTTCTCATAGAGGGTAATATGTGCTTTAGAATACATACGAAAGGCTTTACAGGGAGAAAGCAGGTGGGATGGTGGTGGTGGTAGGGGTTAGGAAGTGACAGGCATCTCTAAGGAACAAATGTCATCTCTAGTGAGCCCCAGAAGTTGAATAGCAATTAACCAGGTGAAGAGTATGAGGTTGAGACAGGAGATAAGGGAATCGCATATATTTAATAAAAGGCCTGTAAGCAAGAAGACATGGCTTTTGGTTGAACTAAAAGTAGTTTGCTGTTGCTGAAACAGAAAATGTGAATGAAGAATAAGGGAATGGAATGAGCGAGAAGAGACTGGAAAATTGAGGTCAAGAAGTGAGCAGAAGCTGATTTGCTGTCTGCAACTGAAAATCCAAATAACAGTGGCTTTAATAAGATAGGCATTAGTTTTTTTCATGTGGTAAGAGATGGAAAGATATTTGCTAGTATTAATTGGGTGGCTCAACATCAAGACCAAGGTCTCAGTAAGTTTCTGGCCCTTCTTTCATGGCTCCTGTTAGCACTTCCACTTTTCAGGAATGAGGGAAAAAGCAAAAAGAGCAAAAATGGTGCATACCTAAGGAGCCTAACTTTTAAAGGGGTTTTCCTAGAAGTCCCACTCTAAAACTTCAAATTGTATCTCATTGCCCAGAATTCTGTCACACAGGGGCCTATTTTTTCTCCAAAACATCTCACGAAAATCTAGGGATTCACCCTGCATGGATATACTTGGTACATATTTCTAATTTCCTGAACCAGTCCCTGTGGCTAATGCACTGACTGGCCCAATCCAGGCCTTTGTTATGTGATTGCTGAACTACAGCAGGAATTTCTGATGTCATTTCATTTTGCCAGGCCCCTGCTAGAGATACTTCAAAGACTTTCCATTACCTGAAGGCTGGCGTTCAAAACTTTCTTCCAGTGTGCCTTCAATTACATTAAACAGAAACATATTAAGTACCAGCCACATGCAAACCAATTTAGTCCTTAACTTCTTTTCTCAAGCCCTCTGTCACAGGCAGACTGGAGGAGTCAATGCTCTCTAAACAAGCGTGGTCCTTTCCATCCCCTTGTCTTGTTCTCTCCTTTTCCTCATTCATCCTATGCGTTTTACCTACTTGATTCTCGTGTTCCCTTCAGGACCCTGCTGAAGTCCGAGCTTTTCCCATTTGCCATCCTGCACAATAACTTAGGAAGATTCATTCCTCCCTGTAATTCATGACACTTATTGTCAGGCATCTCTCAACCAGCAATTAGAATTAGACTGCCTAGTTGCTTCTTTTTTTTAAATAATGTAATTGTACTCTTGTTCTAAGTTCCGTATAAGCATGTCATAGCTTATCTTTACACTTGCCTCAGAAAACCTTCAAATATGTTTGATGTTGAAGAAAGAAAACTAATAAACAAATGAAAGATTATAACTTGACTGCTCTGAAAATGTTCCATTGCAATTTTAAGAAGATTAGGAAGTTTTCTTGGATTGTTCTGTTGCTTGTCCTTGCAGCTATGTAGTCAGATTTCCATTGAGGTGCAAATCCCCCAAATATTTAGGGGTACTTAGTCTCTTATAGCTCCAGTTCCTTCTATATATTTATTACAGTCACTTTCTTCTGTAGATGGAGACAATGATTTCATAGAGCCTTAAACAAATATTAACCATTGCATTAAATAGGTGTTAATAACATGGGGTGTTTAGCAAGTTAGTATCTGTCCAAGCAAATAGAACATACATGATTATAAAATTTCTTTTTGAAATAAAAGATATTCAGATTCCATGGTTACTATTTAATTTCTGCTGAATAGCAAGTGGATGTCTTTAGAAAAGTAACAGTTGATTGCCAAGTATAATTACACGTAAGTAGTAGTCAAATTGCCTGAGAAAACCTCATAAAACTCTAGAGAGTTAATCTTGAATATAGCAAAGAATTCAAGTTAGACTTCCATTGTATCAGTGATCAAACTAGCTTTATGACATAATTCTCAAAATGCATATAATAGGCCTCTAGCATTTAGTAAAAGTGATGAGGACTTTAAAGCCTATGATCATACAACGATTAAGTGCAAGGTGGGTGTGTAAGGTTTGCTTTTTTCATACAGCATTTGAATAGGAATGGAAATCCTTCATAGGCCTGCTGACATTGAGTATAGATGGAAAAATCGAGGTCATTAATCAGGCCTGAAATAATTGTTTCCAAAATAGAGAGTATTTTGCTTGCCTACTTTCAAATAATTTTGTTCAATAAGACTAACCTACATGCTAAAAAATTAATATTATAATCTTTCACAATGTGAACTAATCTCAGCATCTCTCGCTTTCAGGAATTGGGTCAAGATTTACCTTGAGGCCTTTTTACATCCTTCTGCCTCTGGGTAGCAGCTTGGGACCTGAGGCTACTCAGGCCTTATTAGCCGCAAGAAATGGGCAGGTAGCAGAAAGTCTTTCCCCCAGGATCAGTGGTCACCTGTGGCTGTTTGTTTGCATGACTACTGAAGTCTAACTTTAGAATGATCCACCTGTCTTACCTCTCAAATCTACATATTGTTCCTGGAAACACAAATCCTCCTGCTTTGGTTAAGAGCCCTCAATATTTTTCTTTCCTCTTTAGATCTATAGAGGAATCAAAGAACACTCTCCATCACCAAATAAACTACATTCCTAGTCAAACCATGACTCAACCCTTTCCTTCCCATTCAGTGCTTGCCCTGGTGTGACATTTATGGGACCCTCTACTGTCCATATTTTGCCTCCTAGTGAATTTGGAGCATACAACTATTAAGAGCTGCTGTAGAATCATTCTTATCCTGCGAGGTCAGGACTGGGAGTTGGTAGGTAAATTACGAAGTTGGGCTGGGCCTGGTAGCTCACGCCTGTAATCCCAGCACTTTGGGAGGCCAAAGGTGGGCAGATCACCCACTTTAGGAGGCCAAGGTGGGTGGGAGTTTGAGGCCAGCCTGGCCAACATGGTGAAACCCTGCCTTTACTAAAAATACAAAAAATTAGCCGGTCGTGGTGGTGCATGCCTGTAATTCCAGCTACTCTGGAGGCTGAGGCAGGAGAATTACTTGAATCCAGGAGGTGGAGGTTGCAGTGAGCCGAGATCACACCACTGCACTCCAGGCTGGGCGACAGAGCAAGATTCTGTCTCAAAGAAAAAAAGTTGATTAAAGCACAAAATTATAAAAATGATATGTACATATCTTAAATTTTTTTTAATTAAAAACATATTAATATACATTTATTCACCAATTGATGAAGGACCAGGTTCTCTCTGATTAGAGTTCTGAGTTATCTTTCTTGCATAAACCACTCCTTAGTGTATTGTCTATAATTTTTAGTTTTGGTTTCCTTACAGTGGAGGGAGATCTTACAGATGCTTTTAAATATAAATTCTTATGATTTTTTTCAATCTTGTAAAGTTTTCTTGTCCACACTTAAATTGAGCATAACTTTATTTTGTGTAATACTTTGCTTTCATCAAGTCTTTCCAAAGCATTTGACTTCATTTTCACAGGTACACCTCTGCTATATTCAAGAAAATGTTACATATTCATAAATTATTGATTTATATAGCATACATTATGCTATAAAATTATAGTAAAGAACAGAATCATAAAAAGATTTGGGAATAAATGCAACTGATTCTTGGTAGGACATAACTACTAAGAGCAGACATATAAAAACAAGATAGTATACTAGAAGCAGTGAGTGAGTATTCCAAGTGCTGTTAGTATCATGTAGTATGTTCTAAAGAAGGAACAGAGAGCATCAGTTGATGCTCAGTTGAAAGCATCTGCGGGACAATGGTATGCAGCATATCCCATCTTCCGCAACCCAAGAGAAAGAAAAATCTCTCTCCCAAATCTTTACAGCAATATAGCAAAATAATCTGATTGGCCCATGTGTCTACCATAAGATTGACCCCTGTTACCAGGGACACTGGGTGCTTTGGAAGCTAACGTGGGCCACACTGAATGTGAATGGCACCCCCAGAGCTGTGCACAGCACAGCTTGTGCAGTCTACATAGCAGCCCTAGAGTGTGTCTCTCAAGCAGTATACACACTCTGATCTGGTTAAAAGCAGGGGCTTGTAGTGGGAAATGGTAATGAAAAATTCTTGTAAGATGCTACATTAGTTCAGTATTAAGTCTCCTTCCCCTCTTTTAAGATTTCTTAAATTTTCTTAAGAGTAAAGAGTGTGATATAATGATGATAACATATGGCTACCAATGACTGAGTGCCAGGCACTATTCCAAGTACTTTACACGATTATCCCCCCAGTTATCCTCTCATGAACACTGATTTACACTGCGTCCCTTATGGCTGCCCGGCCACCTTACCGTATTTTCCTAGTTTATTCCTATTTCCTAGAAAACTGTTTCATAACTTTATACTTCTCTATCTCCTTACCCCCAAGTCCTTATGCTGATAATGAACTTGCTTCCTATTTCACTGAGGAAAACGCAGCTACTGAGAAGAGCACCTGTCCCCTGGTATGCATACCTGCCTCTACCTGTACCTCTGTTCTCTGCCTGCCCTCTTGCTTCCGCAAACCAACCACCTGTACCCGTCCGTGACCGGTTCCTCTACTTGGTTTCTGGATCCCTGCGACATGCCAGATCCCTGCGACATGCCAGAAGACTGACCTCCTACGATTATTTCCTCTCCTCAGAGCATCATCATTTTTTCCCCTTTCTTCTCACCATTCCCATCAGCATACATGTCTGCTATACTTTTTCCTATATTAAAAAATAAAAACTAAAAAAAATTCTTGGGACCCCATATCCCATACCAATTATTTTCCCAGTTTTTGGCTCTCCTTAATGGAGTTATTCATACTCTCCAATCTTTCCTTTCCTTCCTTT
The DNA here is from genome assembly GCF_030222135.1 of Aotus nancymaae. Classification (NCBI taxonomy): domain Eukaryota; kingdom Metazoa; phylum Chordata; class Mammalia; order Primates; family Aotidae; genus Aotus; species Aotus nancymaae. Next base: position 41,639,169 of record NW_026988419.1, on the reverse strand, counting down.
CTCTCTCAAACCCACTGCAATTGGGCTTTCACTCCCACTACTCCACTATAACCTTTATTTTCAAGGTAGCCAGTACCCTTTCCATGACTAAATCCAGCTGTCAGTTCTCTGTCCTTGTCTTGGTTGACTTACCAGCAGCATTTAACAATGCCATTCATTCCTTTCTCCTGAAAACACATTCATCTCTTTGTGTCTAGAACAGTCTTCAGTTTTGCTCTTTCATCACCATCTGTTCTTTCTTAGGCTCCTTTGCCAGTTGCTCCTTCTCTCTCTAATCCTTAAAGGTTAGAGGACCTCACTCTGCATCTCTTCTCTCTCCATACTCAATCACTGGATGATTTCATAGATTTAAATATATGTTTAAACTGATGGTGCCTTCATTTATGTCTCCAGTTTTGATTCCTTCCTTGAATTCTAGACAAATGTCTATTCAGTATCTCTATTTGCATGACAATAGGCATTTCAAGCTCAATATAGCCAGTTCTGCTGTAGCATTTCAAAATTGTTAATTTCTTCCAACGTGATTAATACACTAGGGTATAATTTGAGCGTAACACCAATTTCACCTTTGCTTATGTACAGTCTGTCTGTGAGAAATGCTAGGTGAATGCAGAAAACTGCACCCAGCTGAGCCACATAGGAATACACAGAGTGCACACATGCATGCAACATCCATCAGCCACCTCCCCTCACATGTGTGTTACCCTATTAGGTTATGTCTGGCTGCTCTTTCCCCTTCATGAACTTTCCTATGTTTTAAAAAACTGTCATTCTATATCCCAAACAATAGATCTAAGTGTCCTGGCTCAAAAACACCAAGCAATGCATACAAAAGGATAATTTTTTTTTTTTTTTTTTTTTTTTTTTGAGACGGAGTTTCGCTCTTGATACCCAGGCTGGAGCGCAATGGCGCGATCTCGGCTCACCGCAATCTCCGCCTCCCGGGTTCAGGCAATTCTCCTGCCTCAGCCTCCTGAGTAGCTGGGATTACAGGCACGCGCCACCGTGCCCAGCTAATTTTTTGTATTAGTAGAGACGGGGTTTCACCATGTTGACCAGGATGGTCTCGATCTCTTGACCTCGTGATCCACCCGCCTCGGCCTCCCAAAGTGCTGGGATTACAGGCTTGAGCCACCGCGCCCGGCCACAAAAGGATAATTTATTTTTGTTTTTGTTTTTGTTTTGAGATGGAGTCTCGCTCTGTTGTCCAGGCCAGAGTGCAATGGTGCAATCTCGGCTCACTGCAACCTCTGCCTCCTGGGTTCAAGTGATTCTCCTGCCTCAGCCTCATGATTAGCTGAGACTTTAGGTGTGCACCACCACGCTTGGCTAATGTTTGTATTTTTAGTAGAGATGGGGTTTCACCATGTTGGTCAGGCTGGTCTCAAACTCCTGACCTTGTGATCTGCCTGCCTCGGCCTCCCAAAGTGCTGGGATTACAGGCACCATGTCTGGCCTTTTTTGTTTTGTTTTGTTTTTTTGAGGTGGTGTCTCACTCTCTCGCACAGGCTGGAGTGCAATGGAATGATCTCAGCTCACTGCAACCTGTCTGTCAACCTCCCAGGTTTAAGCGATTCTCTTGTCTCAGACTCCTGAGTAGCTGGGATTATAGGTGTGTGCCACCATGCCTGACTAGTTTTTGTATTTTTAGTGGAGATGGGGTTTCACCATGTTGGCCAGGCTGGTCTCAAACTCCTGACCTCAAATGAACCACCCACAGCCTCCCAGAGTGCTGGTATTACAGGCGTGAGCCACTGCACCCAGCCAGGAAAAATATTTAAGTATTGAGGAGATGCTTGAAATAACAATGTGGAATTTTTTTTAAAGATTGGGAGAATAGCCAGGCGTGGTGGCTCACACCTGTAATCCCAGCACTTTGGGAGGCCGAGGCAGGTGGATCATGAGGTCAAGAGACAGAGACCATCCTGGTCAACATGGTGTAACTCCGTCTCTACTAAAAATACAAAAAATTAGCTGGGCATGGTGGCGCGTGCCTGTAATCCCAGCTACTCAGGAGGCTGAGGCAGGAGAATTGCCTGAACCCAGGAGGCAGAGGTTGCGGTGAGCCGAGATCGTGCCATTGCACTCCAGCCTGGGTAACAAGAGTGAAACTCCGTCTCAAAAAAAAAAAAAAAAATTGGGAGAATATAAGCAATCTTCTTTTTGCACAGCACCATGTTCATTGAAACCCATGCAGATTGGAGGGAGTGATGTGCTTTGTAGTTGACAAATCTTACCTTGAACAAAGTTCTGATATGTGTTTCTGTCAACACAGTGTCATGCAGATCAGCGTCATGCAACATTGGCTGTATATCTGTATATGTTATCTCCTGAGCAATAGGCATAAGGGAATTCACATTGTAGACAATGATAGACAATGTCACAAAAATGAAATTTTTTTAAATCCATGCTTAGGACAACTTTGAGTACTTTGAAGTCAGTAAGAACAAAGACTAGAAATACAAAAGAAATGAAAATATAATTGAATGTATAGATTGAAGACCAAATAGTAAAAAGTACAGGAATACTCTTTCTCATGAGAAAGCACTCTCTATACTCAAAGAGCTCAAAAGGAAATCTCTAATCCTCAAATCCCGCAGAAGTGACTTCTTTTCATGCTATTGATGCCTGGTTGCAAGATTGCAAACATTGCTATAGGAGAGACCCCATCAGTGCCGAGACAGGAGCTAAAAGCCTCAGACTATCTCCATATAAATAAAGAAGAAAGTAACTAGAAATATAACCATAGTAGTTATTAGCTATTCATAGGTAATCTTAGTTATTCATAGGTGATCTTAATTCTTTTACTAATGCCTCTCAGGTTGGAAGTGTGAACCTGGGGCAACATTGTGAAATGAATGACCCTAAGGCAAGATGCTCTAAGCCCTCTGTCATGCCCCTGTAAGGGCTGCTGGAAGGCACCTCAGCTGAGCGGCAGCGCCAGTGTTGGGAAAGTGCCCCCTGTTTATCCAGCTACGGAAGGAGACGTTCAAAATATCTGAGACATCTTCTTCCCCGGAAGAGTTAGGAGAAAACCCCGGTTCTCCAAGCTCTTGTGGTAGGCCTGAAGGCTGTCAGGTAGGGCCGCAGACATCTGGGGGCTTAATTGTCTCTATGTGATGCTGTGCTTCAGTGGTCATGTTCCATGTCAATCTCATGTTCTGCTTCTGCACCTGGTTCCTTTTTTCTTGTAAGAATTAATCAGTAAAAGTAATGTAAATCTTAATGTCTTTGTGACAAGTATGGAAAAAGTGCTGACACATTATACCCCTTACCTCATCTCGGCTGCTGAAAATTCCTGAGCCCCTACCTGTATGACAAGTCATGTACTTGACCCTATCACTGCCACACCCTCTTTTACTCAGCCCCCAGTCACTGACCACCAAGGCCACGCCCTACCTACACCCTACCTTCCCTGCCCCCAGCTTTGTACTCAATAAAAGTGAGAGCATCCAGGCATTCGAGGCCACTGCAGGACTCCACCCTTTGGTTGGTGGTGGACCCCTGGGCCCAATCTCTCTTTTCTCTATCTCTGTGTCCTTTGTCTTTTATTTCTACAGTTTCTGGTCTCCACACCAGCAGGGGGGGGCTCATGGAAACCTATAGGGCTGGACCCTACACATTGCTACAGTTTCCAGAGCTTCCAGCTATCAGACATATGAGGAAGTTCCAGAAGAATTTCTAGCAACGCAAAAGTTAAAGTAGATAGTTATACATTGGACCAAATTTGCAATTTTGATGAAATAGGTAACTATTATAAATGCATACATTTGAAGACCTATGTCTCAAAGAAGGAAAAACTTGCACCAGGCTTCAAGGGTGAGAGAGATGACTTAACTGTGATGTTCAATGACAATTTGAACAAAGGACTATGAGGCCACACCCATCCACATCTGGTGTTACTGAAAAAAGCTTTCTATGATTTTTCAGATGACCCTGTTTCACCACTTCACAATAACATCCTTGCAGCTTACTTCCACGCACAAATGTCAGGTCCTTATAAGGTGGTGCACCTCACTCACTGATTGTAGTATTTATGCATATCTTAACCAGTTAGTATGTGTAAAATGGAGTTTCTATTTGCATCAGGTTTCTTTTTTAAATCTGTCACTGCACAGTGTCTCACACTTGTAATCCCAGCGCTTTGGGAAGATGAGGCGAGCAGATCACGAGGTCAAGAGATGGAGACCATCCTGGCCAACATGGTGAAATCCTGTCTCTGCTAAAAGTACAAAAAAATAGCTGGGTGTAGTGGTGTGTGCCTGTAATCCCAGCTACTCGGGAGGCTGAGGCAGGAGAATTGCTTGTACCAGGGAGGCGGAGGTTGCAGTGAGCCAAGATTGTGCCACTACTCCAGCCTGGCGACAGAGCAAGACTATCTTAAAAAAAAAAAGTGTCACTGAGGAGAGTATTATACCCTCTGTTAGTTAGGTCTCCATATGCAAGCCTGGAGCCTGAAAGTCTGAAGTCCTGCTTGCCTCGGCTGAAGTCTCCCACCCCCTGCCTGCGTTTTCCATTGTCCCTGATCACCCAGCGGAGCTTCCCACAAGCCCCTCACCCAACCCTGCCATCTTAACTGTTCTTATGATAATGTAAATACCTCTCATCGAACCCTGCCATTGTAACTAGTGTACTCCTTGCCCCTACCCCCACTACTGTAACTGAACTTACTCTGCAACACCCCTGCCCCCCAAAAAACTACCCAAACCTATAAAACCAACTCCTATCCCACTGCCCTTTGCTAATGCCCTTTTTGGGCTTAGCCTACCTGCACCCAGGTGAATAAACAGCCATGTTGCTCACACAAAGCCTGTTTAGAAGTTCTCTTCATTCAAAGCACACATTTTTCAACACCCTCAATCCCATTTTTTTTCCCTCGTAAGCCTGGTGATTTTTATTTTTTATTTATTTTTTATTTATATTTTGAGACAGAGTTTCACTCTTGTTACCCAGGCTGGAGTGCAATGGCACGATCTCGGCTCACCGCAACCTCCGCCTCCTGGGTTCAGGCAATTCTCTTGCCTCAGCCTCCTGAGTAGCTGGGATTACAGGCATACGCCACCATGACCAGCTAATTTTTTGTATTTTTAGTAGAGACGGGGTTTCACCATGTTGATCGGGATGGTCTCGATCTCTTGACCTCGTGATCCACCCATCTCGGCCTCCCAAAGTGCTGGTGATTTTTATTTTATGATTTTGTGGTAATATTTAGGAGCACATATTATAGCAGAACTGACTGTATATCCAAAACTAAATTCCTAATCTTTTCCATAAAACTTTCCACAGCTCAGTTAATATAACTCCAAACAGTTGCTCAGACCAAAAACTTTGGAATGATCTTTAAGTTGTTTTTTTCTCTTAAACCTACGTCGATTCCAGCAGCAAACCATATGGAGGATCTGGGCATTTCTCGTCACTCTCTCTATACCATCCCCCTAGCCACCATGAACTCTCTTGTGAACATCACACTGGCCTTCTAAAGTCTGCTTGCTTTACCCTTCAGCCATATCTGATCTGGGGATGTTGTTAACACCTGGCATACACTCAATCCTCTGCTCAGAACTTTCCAGTGCTTCCATGTCACCCAAGGTCAAGCCCAGAGTCCTTTTAGTGGGTTATAAAGATCTGAGCCTCCTGCATTATCACCTTCTGTCCCTCATCTGCTGCTTTCTTCTGCTCCCACCCACTGGCCCTCTTGGTGTTTTGTGAACATGCCAGGCTCATTGCTGCCCCAGAGCCACTTTACTGCTGTTCTTTTTGACTGGCGTGGTCATGCCCAGGGATCAGCATAGTCCATTCCCTTCCTTAAACGTTTGCCCAAACACCAGCTTGTCAATAAAGCCTTCTCTGACTATCCTATTTAGAATCACAACCCTAGTTCCCCAAGTCACAGTCCTATTTCTTGTATTACTTTATTCTTCATTATAACATGTATCACCACTAAACATATTATATATAGTATTTTGCATATTCGTTAGTTTGTTTTCTGTCAACTGATGGCAGTTTTAAAACATGACTGCAGATTCTTCGACAATTCTTTCATAGAGAGGTAGGTCCTATGGCCCCTTAGCTTGAATCTTGGCAGCATGGTAGGAATGATAGTATGTGACTTCCGAAGTAATACCATAAGGGGCCATGCAGTGTCTGCCTTGTGCACAGAAACACTTGTTCACAGATAGTGACTACCCTGAGGCAGCCATGCTGTGAGGAAGCCCTAGTCAAATGGAGAGGTCATATGGGGATGCCCAGTCTTTAGTCATGCTGGACCAGGTGCTAAACATCTAGTGGAAAGATGGATGCATAAGTAAACAGTTATAATTCAAGTGAAAGATGCTACAGTGAGATGTTTCCAGAAAGCTGTGGGAAATGATGGGAGAGTGTAATTAATTTTCAAAAGAGGACTGTGAGGGCTCAGAGATGAGGTGACATTTGAGCTGTCTTGAAGGATAAGCAGGAATTTGCCAGGCAATAGATAAAGGAGAAAGAACTAGACTCTTTGTCTGCTCTTCTTTCCAACATTCAGATCATTTTGAGGGCAGAGAAGGTCCATCCTTCTGATAACTGGAATCGACAGCTGACCAGAAGCATAAGTTGAGCTATGTAGCGAGTACTGGTACTACAGGAATAAAATCACCAGACTTAAGCAAGACTGTAGATGGAGACCAGCATAGCATTTCCCTTTTCTGGGCCTGTTTTCCCATCTGTAAAAGAGGTTAAGTAAGAGATGCAGAGTAGGTTATTCTCACTCTACAATTCTGTGATGCTAGGTCTTCCCTAAATGTGATCTTCTGGAGGTTAAATGGTCTCCAGTCCCTTAACTCTTCCTCATACGATGTTTTCCAAGATTATAGACCACACGTGTGCCTTCCATTGTGTGGATTCTACTTTGTCAAAGTCTACTTCAAAACATAGCGTAGAGCACTGTGATGCCCAGAATGAATGTACTACTCCAGACCTGCTCCCACCAGAGGGGAAACTCTGAGGCAATATCCTCTACCTAGATATTGCACTTAAATTGGTGCAGCCCAAGGCTTCAGGAGCTGTTTTTCAGTCACACCATAGGTTCAAAGCCTTGCTTGCATGAATACTTAATTAATCTATCCATGTACTATGTATTGTTGATACAGGAGTTAAGAAGGAATTACTTAGGCAGATAGCAAGGGCATGGGAGTCCTCAGTAAGGCTTTTCTTTTTAATAAAAAACAGCCCCAAATCATTTTCTAACAAAGAGCAGCCTGCCAGCTGGGAGCTTGCACAGGCGAATGCTGGTAGGAACTAAGGAGTAGACATTTTCAATATGGTGGCTCCATCTTCACTTCTCTGCCAGCCCTGAGTTCTGTAAGGAGCAGACAAGATGGCAGGAATCAATGGAAAGCCCATTTGCATAGGAAGATTAGGGTGGGGCAACTAGCCTTCACCACTAACCCCCCATGCTTTGTAAATGTCATACCTAATCAAATCAAACCAATCTATGTAAATCAGACACCGCCTCCTCAAACTGGACTATAAAACTCAGCTCATTTGTCATCAGCAGACCCTCTCCACTTGGAGACCTCTCTTGGGCAACCTGCTTTCTCAGCATGAGGAAGATTTCTCTCTCTCTCTTCTTCCTTGTCTATTAAACTTTCTGCTTCTAAACCCACTCCTTGTGTGTGTCCATGTCCTAAATTTTCCTGGCACCTCAAGACAAAGCCCAAGGTATATACTCCAGACAATGTAGCTGCTTCATTGTAAGTTTATGCAATTGATTGAACCTAAATAGAAGGCTTGATACTTCTTTTTATATATACATATAAATATTTATATGTATATATATAATATATATAAATATTTATATGTATATATATAATATATATAAATATTTATATGTATATAAATAATATATATAAATATTTATATTATATATAATTAATATTTATATATATCTATAAATATATATATACATATAAATATTTATATGTATATATATAAATATATATATATGCCTCAGCCTCCTGAGTAGCTGGGACTACAGCTGCGTACCACCATACCCCGATAATTTTTTGTAGTTTTTAGTAGAGACAAGGTTCTGCCATGTTAGCCAGGATGATCTCAATCTCCTGACCTTGTGATCTGCCTGCCTTGGCCTACCAAAGTGCTGGGAGAGCTGGGATTACAGGTGTGAGCCACCGCACCAGGCTGATACTCATTCATGTTAAATTTATCTTAATATTCACAGAAGTATCTAGCATAATCAATAAATATTTGTTGAATTGAATAGATTTTCACTTTGCTTTGGGCTGTTAATAAAACTTTTTAAAAGCTTTTGAAGTTTTATTAATTTAATATTTTACAATGCTTAAATCTTTCTACCCTAAAAAGTGATTTAAGAACTTTGATTCAGCATTCCCTCTCAGCTGTGTGATTTCCACAAATCAGACAAATATTCTATTTCTGTACCCATAAGGAATGTGACCTAAAAAAGGCATTGACCTGGGGTTTGCCACCAGCTTTCTTCATTAATAAGTTATGTCCTGCTAATAACAGTGTTAAATATATGAAGGTCACAGAGCACACAAAAAGCAAAAAACAGAATCCTCAATGTGCAGATTTTCAAAGGTTACAAATAATAACATGGTTATTTCATTGAAAGATTCACCAGTGCAAATCCTACATGGAATAGGAGATGTAAAATTCCCTGAACCACTCTGAAAGTGTGACACACTGACGGGCTTGAATCTCAAATTTTAATTGAGGCTGTCTTGTTTTTTGTGAAGAATTTTAAAAGCTATTCTAAATTGGATTGTTCAGAGTGGTTTCCATGCACTCACAAGGAAAACACCCACAGATAAATCGAAAACACTAAGAACCAGGAGGCTCGTACACTGATATTGATTCTCCTTTTCACCCCAGAAGCCATGCCCAGCCTTCAGGCATCTGTCCGTACACTGTTACACAGGGCCTTCCCTTCCCCCGTAGCAGATGGAAGGTTATAAAGAGGTGGAGCCAAGAGGGACAAAAGATTCTGATAATTGTATTTTCCAGCAACTTTTTTTTTCTTTTAATTTTGTGCTCTTCAAAAACTACAGGAGTGACTGCATGTAAATAGACCTCTCTGATTTAGTCAATGGCTGATTGCCATTGACTCTTTGCAAATTTAATCCATTAAGTGTTTCCTATAGAAAGAGGACACAATGCCCCACATGGCAGAGGGTCAACCTTAGAATATAAAATACAACCTGAATGGGGCAGTGCAAGAAGAGAAATCCACATGGCCTCTGATGGGAAGAAACTCTTTGTTGTTTACTTATTTTATTATTTCAGAAGGGAAGCTAAATCAGGAGTCTGATGCTTTCGCTAATCTTTTTCTTTCCTTTTTTCCCCTTCTTCAGGAAGGAAGCCATTCAGGCGACAAGCAGGCTCTTATCTTGGGCTTCTTATCATTAACCAGAGGAGCCTGTGCTGGAAATGAAATTCAGAGGCACAGCCAGGAAAGGCTGTTTCCCTAATTGAGCGGCTGCCTTTTGAAGTCTTGTCTCCCCTGTGGAGCCTGGAGCTGGCTAGGTCTCTCTGGCTAAGATCACTCATTGTGTAATCTTTCACACACCAGGAGCAGATGCTCCTTGACTGGAGCTTTTTTGAAAGGCCTTTAATAAGGCTTCTCAACCCACCACACGTCGGGCAGCCGGAGGGAGGGGCAGTTTTCAGAAAAGCCTCTGATCTAGGGGTTCAAGATTCTATACGTGTTGGGCTTTCCTGTCAGTTGCACTTCAGATTCTGCAGTTTGGGGGAATTCCCAGTACCCTGAGGGGACTTCCCATTTTGTCCCCTCCCTTGCTTTCCCCTGCCTTGCCTTCACCGGGTTGTGGTCAAGTTTAAATGGCATTGTGTTTAGAAAGGACTTGACACAGATTAAAGGTGATTACAATAAATGTATTCTGTCGACTTACTGGGGTCCTATCATTCTCCATCGTCCATTGCTGGTCTCTATCCTGTGGCTACTATCCTCCCTGCTCCCCTGGTGAATCTGACACTCGCTCTTGGCTCTATGAGTCCCAAGTTTTAAGAACAGGGACTCTGAGCCCTGGGTATGGAAATTGCCTTTCTTTCCCTGGGCAGATAGACCCTGGGTAGGGAAGAAGGTAGGATTTGGGTATTTCAGGAAATGACCAGTGCCTGGCACTCCCAGACTGACATCTCAGGGAGAAACAAGGCACACCAATATGGCCTTACATGATAGAGGCCCCACCACTCCTCAAACTCTATCTCCCACCCTTTTCCTATTGGCTTACTACTCTCCAATCGCATTGTTCTATTTGCTCTTCTCCAGACCCTCTGTGAATGTCCTGCCTCAAGGCCTTCACCTGTGCTGTTTCCCCTGCCTGGAAAGTCCTTTCTCCATACTCTCACCTGGCTGACTCCTTGTTCTCACACAGTCTCTGCTCTCATATCAGCAAAGCCTTCCCTGGACACTATCTAAAGTAGCCCTCTTCTTCCATGCAATCTCGGTCATGCTGCTTTGCATTCTACAGAGCACCTATTACTATCTAAAATTATGCTACTTATTCATTTGCTTGTGTGTAGAATAATTAGGGCAGAGTCTCTGTCTTGTTCTTTGCTAATGACCAGTACGATGCCTGCAACATAATATGCATTCAATAAATATTGTTTGGATATTTAAAGAAAGTAACAGAACCACCACCAAAAATCATGTAAGCAACGTAAGCAATTAGGTAAAAATACAGGGACTAGGGAGGCTTGGGGAAGATGATGGGTTTGTGCTGATTTAAAAAAAAAAACAACAAAACCAAAAGGGTAATCCAGAAATAATAGATGTCAAAGGAAAGATATGTAGACTAGAATGACTAAGGCAAGTTTGGGTGGTAGTATGAAGACTGACCTGGCTAGAGCACAAATTCAGGGGCGGTTGTGGTGGTGAACTCAGGACTGCCATATGTAGCTGTGTACTTTGTGTGTTGATGCTTCTTGCCACACAAAAAGCATCACATAGAAAGTGGTGTCATTGACATTGGGGAATGTTCAGCCATTGTTTCTTTATATTCCTTTTTATTGAGACAGGATCTCACTCTGTCACCCAGGCTGGAGTACAGTGATAATCATATCTCACTGCAGCCCCTAACTCCTAGATCAAGCAATCCTCCTGCCTCAGCCTCCTGAGTAGCTGGGACTACAGTCATGTACCTCCATGCCTGGCTATTTTAGGTATGTTTTGTAGAGATGGGATCTTGCTATGTTGCCCAGGCTGATCTTCAACTCATTGCCTCAAGTGATCCTCCCGCCTTAATCTCCTAAAGTGTTGAGATTACAAGCACGTGCCACTCTGCTCAGCCTCATTATTTCTTAGATTTTTGTGCTCTTTTCTTTCTCTTCTCTTTCTGGCACACCCATTATACATATGTTGGTGCTCTGTTCATTTCTCTTTATTCAATCTCTGTTCTTCATATTATACAATTTGTATCCATCTATCTTCAAGTGTGCTGATTATTTCTTCTACTAGCTCAAATCTAAGCCCCTCTGGTCAATGTTTGTTTCATTTATTGTACTTTTCAACTCCAGAATTTTTATTTAGTTCTTTTTTATAATTTCTATCTCTTTATTGGTATTCTCTATTTGATGACAAGTCCTTGGTAGAATTCCTTTGTTTTTCTAACAAAGGAACAGCCTGAAAGATTAGGCTGCAAGCATAGACATGGAGGCAAGATCTACCATAAAGATGCCTTCTGTGTAACTAGCAAGGGTCACATATACACGGTAGGCTTCAGTGAGCACATTCCTTTCCTTTTTTGGACATACTCAGATAAGGGAGTTTGTATAGGGGTGCAGGGAGGTTTGCTTGAAACATGACTAAGAGGAGAAACACAGAACCAAGCACGTCTGCAATGGAGAATTCCACCCCCTTACACATCCACAGTAATGGAGTAACTTAGGCTAAGAGTCCACATGCATACTAAAAGGACAGGAAGGAGCTGTCAGGAATTTGAATTTGCATGGATATAAATAAAACCCTTAGTCCTACCAGATTTTTACGCCTTATGTAAATGAATATCTTGCCCTATTTGCCTATTTATAAAAGCCCTTGTATTCAACTGTAGAACGACAACCCTTGTTTTGGCCCCCTCTTTGCTGCTGTAAGTTTTCTCCTTTTGCTTTATTAAACTTAACTCTAGCCTCAACCTTGTGTCCACACTCCTTAATTTTCTTGGTCATGAGACAAAGAACTGTGAGTCCTACTTCAAACAGCAAAACTGAAACATTGTGGTGCATTGGCAAGGCTGCTACAAAATGTCATAGAATCTCTATGTTCTTTAAATCAAATTTTAGTAGGTTTTCCTAAATATTTATTCATTTGCTATATGCTTATAGGACAACTTCCAGAGACTTTAAATGTTGTTCTTTTTAAATAGTTTCCTCCAATTTTGCTTGTTTCTTTGGGGAGTGAGTCTGTGGCACTCCTCATGCTACCATACTGAAGTCATGGGCCACATTCACATTGTAGGCATAGTAGATTTTTATGTTGATAATTATAAACACTTCACGGCAGATGGCTGTAAGATGGCTTATTCTAAAAAATACAGTATGTTCCAATTATTTTCCATCAGATTAAAGTCAGGTATCTTGAGGAAAGTGTGTCTTTTTCTAATTTGCACAAAAACCTCTTTGGGTCAAGTGTTGGCCCTGGTGGTGAAGGTTAGGGAATGGGAACGTAATGCTGGTTGGAGGTGGAGGTAGGCATGGCCGTAGGTCAGTGGTAGGCTGCTATGTTTGGTTGTACAGTTGTGAAACTATAGGGTCACACAGGTTTTTGTTTATTATTACAATTATGCTGAGTGTCTCCTATTTACTCCTCCTGCTCCACTTCTACACTTCTCTACCCTTTTCTATGTCTCAAGAAATTGCCCTGTATGAACTGTCTCCATGGGCTGTCTTGCTCTCTGACTTCTGGTTGGATTCAGAGAAGATCAGAGAGCAAAAGAAATTTGAGGTGGGAGTATTTCTTCCCCTAATTCTCTCTTTGCTGGGTCACCATGGTTTGGCCACATCCCTCTGCTTAAGGTCATGGTTCTCGTCAAACAGCCATTTTCTTACAGTTACCTTTCTCTGGATTGTGGTAACTGTGCCCTGTCCTTGAACCTTCATGCCTAGTAGGTGATAATGGTTTCCAACTGTTACAAGTCGTAAGGTACTATACTCCCTATTATTTGTTTCTCTAAATCCTGCCCATAGCTTTGTAAGTAGTTCTTTTATTAGACTGTCCTTAAATTACCCAATTTGAGCATACCATCTGTTTCCTGATGAGACCCTGGCTGATAGCAACAATTCTGCTGCAGATGGCAGTCAAATATCTTGAGGACAAGGTGCCTCTTTCTGCCTTGCACTTGAACTAGCCATCCAGGGAGTTGTGGAGGGAGGTTGTAGAATAGTGGTGGTGATGGTTGCAGGTGGTAGAGCTAATAAAATGGTTCTGAATGCCAGAATAAGTCTAAGATGTACAAGACAGATTGATGAACATGTGGACAACACGCTGAGAAAGATTATTCTGGCAGCTTTGTGAAAAACAGACTGGGATAAAGGATGGCTTCAGAAAAACAGGCCAACCGGGAAACTGCTGCGGTATCCTTAGAACAAAAAGTAAGGGCCTAGACTAGAAAAGGAGCCCTAGGAGAGAAAGGAAGTATTGGAAAGATGCTTCAAGGAAGAAACAGAACTTCCTGGCAACTTATTTTGGGAATAGCAGGAAAGGCAAAGAACAAGAATAACACATTATGATAGGACATGTTGTCAAACTAGAGAGTGGAGGAAGATGATAGAAATATTAGTAATAAGGATCATTAATTGTAGCTTAGATTTATCAACTGCTTCCTGAATTATGACATCAGGGTTCTAAGAGCTTCACAAATATTAACTCACTTATTCTTCCTTTTGACTTTGTGAAGTAGATCTCAACATTTTACCAATGAGGAAACAGGTACAAAAAACTCCAGTTACTTATCTAGAATCAAGTATGTAAGTTAGTGAGTAACTGAGCTGAGATTCACTCCCCACAGCCTGAACCCTTCTGCCTCTCAAGATATAAAGGAGTGGTTGAAGGGCCAGGGAACAGTTGCCCCCAGATCAACTGTCCAAATTTGTCTTACCCCAGGAGCCTACCACGATGACCATAATTAATGTCTTGCTATTTCCACACTTAACTACATCCTTTTCCATCTCTTACTGAAATGGCCTCAGCTTGCTTGCCCACCTCATAGTAATCATAGTCAGCATATCTTGAGCCTTTATTATGGGCTGTCACAGTCTTATGTGCTTGGTGTGTATGCTCTAATTAATCTTCATGACAACATTATGAGATGGATATTACTAGTAGTAATAGTAGTATTCTCATTCATTAGAAAGCAAGCTACAGGAAAAAGGAATTTTTATGGTTTTATTCACCATAATTCTGTGTGGTATATGGTAATGGTCAGCAAAGATTTTTTTGTATGAATGAACTTTACAGATGAGGAAACTGGGGCAGAGTTGGCCTAAAATGACACAACTCATGAAGAGTAGGGCCTTGCTTGGGCCCAGACTCTGGCTTCATAGCCTGTGTAGTATCACTAACTCACACCAACTCAGCCCTTAAGACCAGCACAAATGTCACCTCTCCTGGGAAGTTGGAAGGAAAATGGATCCTCTGAAAAAACCTTCCCACTCCTCTCCTCTTCCCTGGGGATGCCTTAGAAGAAGCAGTGCATTCCAGGCTTCAAGCATGAGTGCCACTGTAGCATCTTGCTGTCTCTAAATCCCGTACAGCGTCCTTGTGGTCTTCTTCACTTCTCTTTGGCCTTTACTCTCATTCTTTTTGGTGCTTCTATCCTCTCAGGCACTAGTTTTGGATTCCCAGGATCATGCTCCCACCCTCAGCCTTGCCCTTTACCTCCCTTGGCCAAATTTTAGTAATAACACTGTCCATGTGGCCACTTCCCTCCATTCCCCGGGGCCCACTGTGCTTGTTCTGCAGACGATACCACTTAGGTTTCCATTTATATCCAACCTGTGAAGCTCTTTTTATAGTCTGGAAATTGTGTTGTCCCTTCTCAGGCTTTGAAATTAGGGAGTCTAGGCTGACCTGGTTGTAGTACTTTGAAAGTAGGGCTGGCACCACCTCCTTCCTGATTTATCATGTGGTAGCAGCAGGGAGGGGACTATCAGTGAATATTTATTAGACATCTAGTCGTCCAGCAAGGAGCTAAGGTGAACATACCTGTAGGGGTGAAGGACTGCTCTTAGAGGTTTGCTGATATTGCAAAACTTTGCTTTGAACCCATATCTTAGCATTTAGCAAAGGGAAAATGCCAAAAGGACAAGTAGCCACAGCAGGCTTCCTGGATAAAAGCAGATTGTATCAATGACTGTATTCTGTTCAGTACTGCATTCACTAAGACTTAATGTCCCATTAGGAGCTATGGATCCAACAACTGATAATAATAGCTAAAGTCAAAACTCTAGGTTTTTCCAATTGGAGACTTAGTAACTCATTTCTAGAGCCATGAGCTTATGAGGAAATACTTTGTGATATTTCATAAACCACAAATATTATTTTCTCTTTGGGAAGAAACCAGTTCCTAAGAAGCCAGCTATGGAAGGCAAATTGCCTTTCAAGGTCTCGTGTCAATTCCTGGCTTTAACAAGCTTGTGACTCATAACCACAGAGACTTCAGTCTAGGCCCAAGAAGCAACTTGGAGCTGGGAATGGAGATTATTACTGCAGATGACTAAACAGCATCCAGCTGAGGTAGCAGAAACCAGTGCTGCTAATGAGAAAAGATGACTACTGCCTTTTCTTTTCCACATACAGGAGGTTTTCTTTGGTGGATTTTCATTTTCTGCATGAAATGGCAGACTCGCCTCCCCAGACATAAAGTTTCCACAGATGTAGAATTATGAAACGTTCAAACTAGGAAGTGTCTTAGAAATCATCTCTTCCATCTCCTCAACTTGGATATAGGGAAACTGAGGCAGAGAGGTAACACTTGAGTTTACATAATTTGCTAATTAAGGCCTGGATTGTGTTTCTGAGTCCAGCATTTTTGCCATGGAAACTACAAGTGTGTCTCCATGGGCCTTCTGGTAGTCTGAAATAGAGTCATTGGAGAGGATAGAATATTCTTTTGTAAATGACACTGTATCGACACTCCTTTTGAGGTTTGCAACATTCTGATAACCATAGCTATTGGGGAAAGACAATGTCTTCATGCCATTCTGGATAAAAATAGGAGCACAAAGACCAGTGAGCTGAGGAGCCTGCAGAGCTGTATAGAGCTTAAGCTTGACTGGTCATGTTGCCCAGAGGGGCTTCACATATATTTCATGTTTTCACTCTGCCAAGTACTGTGTGTGGCAGATTATGCTGTCAAAGTATCTAAGCTGGGGACTGTTTTCCAAAGTCCTCTTCCTTGCAGGAGTCAGGTTAGAGATGGCCAGGATGGAATTTGCATGAGATTTGAAAGGCAGAAGAGAGGCAGTGGCTGTTACTTTCTGAAAATCTTTTCAGGGTCCTATGTGGTGACAGACAAAACTTGTCCAAATTCTGCTCTGTGTCCAGTTCTTCCAAAATGCTGGTCCTGCTGAACAATAGCAGCTCCAAGCCTGCCACTGGATATTGGGCTGTACCACTAGATACTATAGGCCAGTATCGAGTGGCAGGCTGGGAGCTGCTGATACAATGATGTGTAAACCTCGCCACAAATCCCCACTTCACCGTCCTACTTCAGTTGCTGGATTGTGACTAACTCCTCTGTGACTGGTTCGTGACTCCCTCATTCTCCAACTCGCCCTTACACACCTTTACTTGCTCAGCTCCTCTCACACCTATGAAAGGTCTAATTCCTTTAAGAAGTCCTTTATCCTATAGCACCTTAAGTGACTCTGCTCCCCTGACTGACCCCTGGTGATTCATGCTGGATCTCCAGGAATGGCGAGCCCGGGGCAGCGCAATTCACTTGCCTCTCCCTGCATTTGGCAATCCACATGAAACCGATGTGGCAAAGGAGGAACCAGGAAGTGTTCTCACTATGTGCAGGTAATATATGTTGTCAGCACCTCGCTGGAAGATTCCTCAGGTGAACAAAGAACTTGTCTGACTCTGACAGCAAAGGGCGGTCAAGTGGGCTGGGGAAAACCTGAGAGCGGTGTATTCTACCGGGCCCGCCCACCAGGACAATGCTTCTGTCATCCCAAAGCCTTTCCTAAGCCTTTGCAATGCCACACACCCCCGCCAAGTCCTCTCCTACTCCTCACCTCCCACAAAAGAACTGAGCAGTTCACCATAAGACTTTTGTCACCTTATTGTCTAATCAATCTGCAGAACTGAAGATGGGCTTCCTTAATCTATTTTGATGGGTCCTATTTCCAGTCCCTTCTGGGACCAGATACGTTGTGAAAATCAATCTTGAAAGGACTATGATTGACTGAACTTTTTCAACCCCTATGAAATACATAATTCGTAGCTTCTCACATTATTGTTTCCCACCCACCCCACCCCCAACACTACACATCATTTAAAAACATGAACTGACGTGGTAAAAAGTTAGAATATCATTTGAATGAACTTCCCAATGCCCGAGGGAAAAAAGCCCCCAGATTTGAGCTGAACTCTGAATGGTTGAGGAAGTAACTACATCTGACAGTTGGAACATCAAATTTTTTTAATAAAAATTTCCCTCTTTTCTTCTTTTTGGGCAATGCAGATTTCCCCCTTTTTTTTCTCTCTTTTTTTTTTTTGAGATAGAGTTTCACCATGTTGGTCAGGCTGGTCTTGAACTCCTGACCTGGTGATCCACTTGCCTCGGCCTCCCAAAGTGCTGGGATTACAAACATAAGCCACCATGCCCGGCCCAGATTTTCCCTTTAAATTGTACCTTGATTTATATGTTTTTGAATAGCGAAGTCAGCAATTCCTGAGAACCCTGATATGATATGCAGGCTGTTAAACAGATGTTACAGCAAGAAAAAATTCTCTGGTCAAATAAAGTGTGAGAAATACCGGCTATGTTCAAAAGGAGTTACAGAGTACCCCCTTGTCTCAGGAGCTGTGCTGGGCACTGAACAAAATACAGCTAGTCCCAGTCCACGTGAGGCTCACAGTCTACTAGAACACAGGTAAACAAGCTTCCTTTCTGGAATATTACTGAGAGTGTCTGATATACTGATGTGAATTCTGAATACCAAGGGGAAACGCTGTGCCACATTTTCCAAACTGATTTATTTGCCAAGCTTCTTTTCTCTCTTTTCAAGCTTACAAGTAGAACAAGTTATTCTTAGGGTGTCTGTTTATGAAAAGCTGACCTAAATCAAATAAAATCCTGAATCTAATTTATAAGAAAGCATTTCTGAAGAGCAGCGTTAGAACTCCTGTCTGAATTGAATCTTACATCATTTTAAAAAATAAAATACAATCGAAGATGTCATTCACTTTTCATAAAATGAGCTAAGAGCAGTGACATATTTGTTAGCAATCTATGCAATTAGCAATCTATGCAAAGATGGATTGTTTTTTTTTTTTCGAGATGGAATTTTGTTCTTGTTGCCCAGGCTGGAGTGCAATGGTGTGATCTCGGCTCACCGCAACCTCCACCTCCTGGGTTCAAGCAATTCTCCTGCCTCAGCCTCCCGAGTAGCTGGGACTACAGGCACGCACCACCATGCCCAGCTAATTTTTGTATTTTTAGTAGAGACGGGGTTTCACCATGTTGACCAGGATGGTCTCGATCTCCTGACCTAAAGTGCTGGGATTACAGGCATGAGCCACCACGCCCGTCCCAAAGATGGATTTTGATATTCTTGTAACTAAGTGGGACAAATGCATAATGTATCTGCTATAGTGTTGATAATTCACAAAGCTGTAAAATAATGTGATGATTCTTGAATTAGGGCTGGGTTTATGCTTCCGTATTCTACCATGAAAGGTTGATTTAACACAACTTGGTAGTTGTATTAAACGTCTGAGTTTCTGTAGATGAAAATATTTGAGTTTCTGAATTTTTTGGGAATGATATTCCAAGTGTCTGCCTATGTCTGTTCAAGGATTATCATCTCCAGTAGCTTTGGAAAAAAGGGGAGCTTGTCCCATTTCTACCACAGGGTCAGTCCAAACCTACCCACTTCTCTGGTGTCCCCTGGCTGTACCTCTCACTCAGACATCCACTCACCTGAGTCTGGGGCCTGTAGATTCCAGTATCCTTCCCTAATAGCATGCTACTATTACCGTCTTCAGCAGAGCGTTAATACAGGAAAGGCTGCTATGTTCAATTTCATTCAGATCCTGGATTTCCCATTATTCTGTCTGGGGTAAAAGACACATTTTTTTTTTTTTTAAGGGATCAGGGTAACCAAGGATGGAAATGAAATACAGTTATTCCTTTCTTAAAATTTCTTAGTCATTTCTTCATGGAGAATTTCTAATCTCCTCAAAGTCCTGGATTACCTCTGTCATCGTCATCTCCTCTTCTTTTTCTTCCTGTCTCTCCCTATCTCTCTCTCTCTCTGTCCCTCTCTCACCCTTTCTTTTTAAAGTCAGGTATATTGAAGTATAATTTATATATGGTCGAAATTCACTTTTTAGTGTACAGCAGCTTTATGAATTTTGACAAATATTCCATTTGTATAACCATCACTGCAATCAAGACATAGAATATTTCTGTCACCACCCCACTGTCCCCCTCAAATTCCCTTGTGCTCCTTTCTAGCAGCACTTATCTTATCCCTAGCTGCTGGCTACCCCTGATGTGTTTTCCATCCCTAATATTTGCCTTTTTGAGAATTTAATAAAAACATTTTTTAACTCATAAAAATGGAGTTAACAAGGAATCATACAGTTTATTTCCTAAGCCTAATGAATTTGAGACTCTTGTCATGTTGCACGCATCACTGGTTTGTTCATTCTTATTGCTGAATAGTATTTTATTGTAGGTCTATACCACAGTTGTTTTTTAAAACTCCATGTGCCAGTTGAAAGACACTCGAACTGATTTTTATTTTTGGTATTTATGAATAAAACCACTATAAACATATGCATACTAATTTCCATGTGAACATAAGTCTTCATTTCTCTTGGGTAAAAACCTAGGAATTAAATTGCTGAAACGTGAGGTAAGAGTGTATTTAACCTTACAAGAAACTGACAAACAATTTTTATTTTTATTTATTTATTTTATTTATTTATTTTTTTGAGACAGAGTCTCGCTCTGTCGCCAGGTGCCAGGCTGGAGTGCAGTGGCTCAATTTCGGCTCACTGCAGCCTCCGCCTCCCGGGTTCAAGCAATTCTCCTACCTCAGCGTCCCAAGTAGCTGGGAGTACAGGAACCTGCCACCATGCCCAGCTAATTTTTGTATTTTTTTAGTAGAGACGGGGTTTCACCATGTTGGCCAGGATGGTCTCACTCTCTTGACCTTGTGATTCGCCCACCTTAGCCTCCCAAAGTGCTGGGATTACAGGCGTGAGCCACCGCGCCCGGCTGACAAACAATTTTTAAAGTGGTGGTACCACATTGCATTCCCACAAACCATGTATGAAATTTTCAGTTGATCCACATCCTCATCAGCACTTGGTATATTGTCAGGTTTTTAAAAAGCAAGCCTAAAGAATATGCAGTAGGGGCCAGGCATGGTAGCTCACACATATAATCCCAGCATTTTGGTAGGTTGAGGCAGGAGGATTGCTTGAGGCCAGGAGTATCAGACCAGTATGGGGAACATAACAAGATCCTCTCTCTCTTTCTAAGCATACAGGCTGGGCATGGTGACTCTCGCCTGTAGTCACAGCACTTTGGGAGGCCAAGGCGGATGGATCACCTGAGGTTGGGAGTTCGAGACCAGCTTGACCAACATGGTGAAACCTGTCTCTACTAAAAATACAAAAAAATTACCCAGGTGTGGTGGCACATGCCTATAATCCCAACTTCTTGGGAGGCTGAGGCAGGAGAATTGCTTGAACCTGGGAGGTGGACGTTGCAGTAAGCCAAGATTGTGCCATTGCACTCCAGCCTGGGCAACAAGAGTAAAACTCCATCTCAAAACAAAACAGAACAAGAGTACAGAGTGATACCTCATTGAGATTTTAATTTGCCTTTCCTTATTGACTAATAGTATTGCATATCTTTTCATGTGCTTATATGCCACCAGTATATCTTCTTGGGTGAAGTGTTTGTTCAAATCTTTCACCCATTTTTAAAATAAATTGGGTGCCTTATTTTCTTATTATTGAGCTTTGAAGATTCTTTGTAAATTCTAGGTATAAATATTTCATCAGACATGTATTTTCTAACTATTTTCCCCAGTCTGTGCCTCATCCATTCATTTCCTTAATTGTGTCTTTCAAAGAGTAGAAGATTTTCATTTTGATTATTTCTCATTTATCAGTATTTTCTTTTATGGATTGTGCTTTTAGTGTGGTATCTGAAGATGTTTTGCCTAACTCAAGGTCACAAAGATTTTCTTCTAAAAATTTTATAGTTTTAGTTTTAACATTTACATTTAAATCTATTTTTGTGTCTCATGTGAGGTATGTGTCAAAGTTTATTTTTCCTGTATGAATGTCAAATTGTTCCACCACAATTTATTGAAAATATGATTCTTTCTCTATGAGATTACTATGGTCAATTACAATCAAGTGACCATGTATGTGTGGCTTTATTTCTGGACTCTCTCTTCTGTTCCAATGGTCTCTCCTTTTACTAATAGCACATAGTTTAGATTAATGTTTCTTTATTGGAAGTCTTGAAATCAAGTAATGTAAGACCTTACAACTTTGTCCTTTTTCAAAATTGTTTTGGCTATTCTACTTTCTTGTTTTTTCCATATACATTTTAGTATTAGATTGTCTATTTCTATAAAATATCCTGTTGTGATTTGATTTAAATCGAATTGCTAGATTAATTTGCAGAGAATTAATATTGAGTCTTTGACTCCATGAGCACAGCAAATCTCTCCATTTACTTAAGTCTTCTTTGGTTACTTTCATCAATGCTTTTTAGTTTTCAGCATGCAAATATTCCATATATTTTATTAGATTTGTAGCTAAGTACTTCATGTTTTTAATACTACTATGCATGGTACATTTAAAAAATTCAATTTCTAATTGTTTACTATTATTATATAGAAAAACAATCTGATTTTTCTATATTGACCTTGTATCCTAACACTTTGTTACACTCATTCATTATTTTTTCCAACTTCCATCCATGCTTGAATCCCTGAATTAGCATTCTGTCAGCATTCATTGACGGCCAGTTTTCTGTTTTGGTGGCAGTATCTGATTTTCTTTTCATAGTTATTTTAAATTTCCTATCTGATAATATGTGTCTGGTTTTGTTAATTGTTGTATCTCATGGTTTGTTTTCTCTTGTAACTTTCTTTTTTGAATTTAGGGTATGATGTATAGAATTGGAAAGACTGAGTTAAATGGAATTTATGCCTAAAAATGAGTATGCCTCTTTAACTGCCAGGCCATTCACATGGGAAGTTGAATCAATCTAAGAGTTTGAGCTGGGTTGGGTTTTATTGTTGCTATGGTTATCTTAGTGTACTACCAACTTTAAATTCCTTTAGTATTATCTTGTGTTTAGGGTAGAGACTGGGTGGCTGGAGATGAAATGGGAGAGTTCCCTGAGTGCCCCCACACAGGGCAGTTGACAGGGATGTGGCGGTTCATCTGTTTGGCTGCATGCACTCAAACCCCTTATGGGAGGTGAAATGTACAGATGGGCAGGTGCAGAAGCCAGGGCAAGAGCTTTTGGATCGCCAACCCTATGGTAGCATCTAGGGGTGGGTGCCTATGGCTCCCAAAGCCCCAGTAAGTGTATTACAATGCTCTTTTAGCTCTGCCATCTGCAGACAGCCTAAGGGTTAACCAGCTCAGTGCCCTCTTGGTACCCAGGTTCTTGTCAAGTATCCAGGAAGAATCAGGTCACACAGACAAATTGAAGGATGGTAAATGTGGGGGATTTTATTGCCAGATGGAGGTGGCTCACTGTGGGATGGATGGGGAGCTGGAAAGGGGATGGAATGGGAGGATGATCTTCCCCTGGAGTTCAGTTGTTCGGTAGCTGATCTCCTGTCCAACGCCCAGCTGAAATCTTCTCAGCAGTCAGGTGCTCCTTCTCTTCTCTGCTGTGCTGCTTTTCTGCTTGTCTACTCAGGGAGCCTGGGGTTTTGGGTTTATATGGGTAGAGGATAGAGGGGCATGGTGGGCCAAAAGGCACATTTGAGCCTGAAAGCAGGAATACCAGTTCCCATTTAGGGCCGCAGGTTTCCAGGCTTGAGGGTGGGGTCTTTGCCGGGGAACCACTCTCTTCTACCCAGCCTTAGGTAAAACCTGTTTCACTGGATCTTGGGAGTCAACATTTTTTTCATGCTCCTGCCTCTTTTTCCACTGGCAGCCAAACTGCCTTGCATTTTTTTAAAGGAATCATGAGGTGATTACTCCCCCAGTAATAGAATTCTTCTAACAGCCTGGGACCTGAATGCTATATTGAAGATGTCTCTTCCCTTCTCCCACCCCAGGGGGTTTCATCTGCACCTTGGGATAGACAGGGCTCCTCCTACTCACCCAGCAGCTTAAGGCTTTCTTTCCACAAGGGCAATGGCTCCAGACAGGGTTTGTGGATTTTCCCACTGTGGCAGCCACTCCTCTCTTCTAGACATCCACCACAAAATGAAAATGCTAGGTCTCCCACCCTGCCCCCAACCTTTCTCTGAGTGCCTGGTGTGAGGTGGAGGTTTGTGGAGAGGAGCCTGTGTGGGGCTGCAGTCTTACTCTGTGTCTGTGAAATTCCTGGGAATCATCAGACTTAGCATTTAGCAAGTTATTAAACACTTTAGCTTACCTGTGTGGATGGCATCCAGTTCCTTTTCCTTGCCATGTCTTGAGCCAGTGCTTGCATACCATCTCTTTGAAGGGCACTGTTTTCCCTTAGATTTTAGGTTAATTGGTTTCCCTGTGTTCTCAACTAGGTTCAAGAAAATTATTATTTGTGGCTTGTTCATTTGTTTCTTGTTGATATGGAGGGATGCTCTTCCTGGCTTTCTGTAGACTAGGTAGAAATGCCTTATTATTTCTCTCTCTATAACCTCCACACATCTTTCGCTTCTTACTCCAAGCTATTGGCAGAAATGTGAGTCCTTCTGATTCCATTAGGCAGAGAATTTCAGCTCTCTGTTTCATTCTTACGCATTCCAGGCCATGCTTAGGTGTCCTCACTTTTCTCAATCAAAAAATGAAACAAAAGAAAACAAGAGCACACGAAGGTCTTTTATAGGACTAAAGAACTATGTACAACTTACAGCAGTATATGTTCAACTCAAAGTGTAAGAAAATACACTATTAACTAAATCACTATGACACTGATTACTATGTTGTAAGAAATCTGGAGGAAATGAGTCCCAGGGTTAATTTGAAGACTTAACGAATGATGTCCTCAATGGCACTAATCTTAGAGTCACATTTCTTAGATGCAGACATCTAAATCCACTCTAGTTAATGTAAGAAGGAAAAGACCTATTAAAGCATAGTAAATCGTTCATAGAATTTCTTGGACAGCCAGCAAACAGTCTTTTTAACCTGGAACAATGCAGTTAGGGCCAGTACCTCTAGGGACAATGCCCAGTGAAACCACAGGGCCATTATGGATGAAGCATGCCTACAATTGCCACCTACCTTGCAGCAGCTCTAATTCCAGAGCCCCACCTCACTTGATTCCTAAGAACCAGATTCCTTCATCTCCATGGATGCCAGGATATCAACCATAGTGATCACATACACAATCCAAGTCAAACAGCATTAAATCTACTTGATCAAACCAAGGTCATATGCCTGTAGCCTGGCTACAATAGAATTTTTGAAATGTAACTCTTAGATTTTTGAATGTGGGGCCACATGCTTACCTCAGGATCAGTGATTGGAAAAGATTGTGATTCATTCTCAAGGGCTAGTATTTTCTGTCCATCAAAACTGAAATTTTCTGTCCAGGCACAGTGGCTCACGCCTATAATGCCAGCACTTTGGGAGACAGAGGAGAGGGGATCACTTGAGGCCAGGAGTTTGAGACTAGCTGGCCAACATGGCAAAACCCCATCTCTACTAAAAATACAAAAAATTAGCCGGATGTAGTGGCACATGCCTGTAGTCCCAACTACTTGGGAGGCTGAGGCACGAGAATCGCTTGAACCCAGGAGATGGAGGTTGCAGTGAGCGGAGATCACACCACTGCACTCCAATCTGGGTGATAGAATGAGTCTGTTTCAAAAAACAAACAAACAACAACAAAAAAACCCTGAAATTTTCTTAGTAAGAAAGGGATGAAGAGGAAGGTTATTGAATATGAAAATACTATTTGTTGAATTCAAATAACTGGGTGCTAACAATGCCAGACACTGTTCCAGTTGCTTGGAATACATCAGTAAACACAATGAAAATTATTCTTGCCCTGGAGGAGCTTATCTTCCAGCAGGGGAGACAGACATTATTGATGAAGTATATGGTCTTGATATATGTCGTGCTAGAATGTGATAAATGATTTGGAAAAGAGAAGTATCAGAGCAGGGGATTGGAAGTGTAGGGGTTGGAGATGGAGGAAGAATCAAGTTATTAAGTACGTGCTTGGGGGGACTTCTTGAAGAGCTCAGTGAAAGTTTGAAGGAGGAAAGGAAGAGAGCTGCGTGACTATGTGAGGAGCAGCTCTCCGGGCTCTCTTGAATGCCCTACGGGAGGAGTGCCCTGGCACGTGAAAGGGACAGTAAGGAGGTCACTGTAGCTGGAGAGGAGCCAATGAGGGGAGAGTGGTAGGAGAGAAGCTCAGGGAAGGAGTGAGGAGCAGGATTATGTGGGGCCTGTGGTTCTTTGAAGGACTCTAGTTTGTTTTTTTTTTTTTTTTTTGAGATGGAGTGTCACTCTTGTTGCCCAGGCTGGAGTGCAATGGCGTGATCTCTGCTCACCGCAATCTTTGTCTCCTGGGTTCAAGCAATTCTCCTGCCTCAGCCTCTTGAGTAGCTGAGATTGCAGGCATGAGCCAACATGCCTGGGTACTTTTTTTGCATTTTTAGTAGAGATGGGGTTTCTCCATGTTGGTCAGGCTGGTCTCAAATTCCCCACCTCAGGTGATCTGCCCGCCTCGGCCCCCCAAAGTGGTGGGATTACAGGCCTGACCCACCATGTCCAGCTGAAGTACTATAGTTTTTAAATGGAATGAAATGGAGAGTCATGGCAGGCTTTTGAGCAGAAGAGGAACATAATCTGAATCTTAAGAGGATCACTCTGCTGTGTTGCCAATAGATGGTTGGAGGCAAGGGAAGAAATGGGGGCACCTATTAGAAAACGAATGCAGAGACAAAGATGATAGGACCAGGGCAAGAAAGTGGAGGGTTGTGAGACGAGGTTGAGCTTTGCATGTGTTGCTAAGGCAGAGCCAGCGGATACACTGATGGGGAGGGATGTGAGCTGGGGAAGAAAGAGCAGAGGTTTTTGTTGTGAGCCACTGAAAGGGTGGGGCTGTCATCAGCTGTCATCAACTGGGTTGGGAAAGCTGTGGCTGGAACAGATTTGGGGGAGATGGTGACTAGAGTTCAATTTTGGAGAGACAAGCTAAGGGGTATCTTACAGGCAGTTGGGTAAGCTTACTATTTAGGTGAAAAGTATGGGTTACAGATATAAATGATCTAGAAGCAGCAGCTGATGCCAGCTTTTTTTTTTCAATAAGAGGAACATTTTTTTTTTTTTTCTGCCTGGTACAAGGCCTCTAAACTAAGAAAATCCTTTGACTTTCCAAAAGCAAAGGTACTTTCAGACGTTGAAACACATTTTTATTTTCTTGAGAGATCTAATCAAGTTAAAGGAGCTATATTATAACAAAGAATTGTTCATAGCAGTAAGGATCCTTAATGCATTTGTTCATGGCCTTGGCAAATTATTTGACTTCTATGAACTGCAAGGTCAGGAGTATTTATAGCACCTACTGTCATTAATATTTTTAAATAATGTTTTTACCTAGCACCTATCAGAATGCCTGGCAATGCATTCATTCAGCTGATAATGATGCCTACCTACCATGTGCCAGGCATTGTGCTAGGTAATGAATATACAACTATGAAAAACATAGACTATCACTGGCCTTCTGGAAATTACAGTTTAGGAAGCAAGCAATTTATCAAAGAAGAAACTAGCATGTCCAGTAAGCTTGTGAGAACCTGCTCACTCTCACTGTTGTTTGAGGGAGGGTGAATGTGAATTAAACTCACAGTGAGATGTCACTTTGCATCTAGTAGCATGGGAAAAAGGTAATAATTCCAAAGTTTGTTGAGGGCAATGGTGGAAACGAGGTATTTTTCAGTGAAAGTAGGAATTCAGTGTGCAACCACTTCAATGACCAAGTTGACAATGTTAGTGAAGTGGAAAACACATGTCCTCTACAACCCAAAATTTCCACTGCAGGACTGTGCACCAGAGAAACTCTTACACATGCACTCATGGTGACATGCACAGGATATTCACTGCAGCACTTATAGTGCAGCAAAAAAAGAGAACCTAAATGTCCATCAGTGGGGGACTCAAACAACGGAATAATATTCAGAGGTTAAAAATGAATGGACTGCATAGGTCAATATGGAACAATTTCCAATAATACAACAAAAAGTAAGTTGGAAAATACACTATCCTGTGTCTGATTAAAATGTCACACCACAAAACAGTATGGTCTTATACAGTAAAACATTAAAATATACAAGGGGAAAAGATGAATGCAACTGGAATGAGGACGGAAGGTTTAGCTGCATCCATGATGATTTATTTCTTAAACAAATATGATAAAATGTATTTATTAAATCCAAGGGCTTACACGAGTGACTGACATTTTATGTACTTCTCTGCATGTTTAAAATATTTCATAACTAAACATTAAAAACTTCTTTTTTCTGTGGTAAAAAATACCTAATGTGAAATTTACCATTTTAACCATTGTAAGTGTACAGTTCAGTAGTATTAACATCACTAATTCACATTGTTGTGCACGATCACTATAACCCATCTCCAGAACTTCTTTCATCTTCTTAAACTACATCTCTGTGCCCATTAAACACTATCTGAATTAACATCGTTAATACATATCGTTGTGCACGATCACTGTAACCCATCTCCAGAACTTCTTTCATCTTCTTAAACTGCATCTCTGTGCCCATTAAACACTATCTGTATTAACATCGTTAATTCACATTGTTGTGCACGATCACTATAACCCATCTCCAGAACTTCCTTCATCTTCTTAAACTACATCTCTGTGCCCATTAAACACTATTTTTCTGCTGTGGTTGGGCTCTGTGTCCCCACCCAAATCTCATCTTGTAGCTCCCATAATTCCCACATGTTATGGGAGGGACCAGGTGGGAGATGACTGAATCATGAGGGCAGGTCTTCGCAATGCTGTTATCATGATAATGAATGAGTCTCATGAGTCTGATGGTTTTTAAAGTGGGAGTTTCCCTGCACAAGCTCTCTTTGCCTGCTGCCAGCAACGTAAGATATAATGTGCTCCTCCTTGCCTTCCGCCATGATTGTGAGGCCTCCCCAAGCACATGGAACTGTAAGTCCAACAAACCTCTTGCTTTTGTAAATTGCCCAGTCTCAGGTATGTCTTTATCAGCAGCATGAAAATGGATTAATACATTCCCCATTCCTCCCTCTTCCCAGACCCCAGCAACAACCATTCTACTTTCTGGCTGTATGAATTCAACTACTCTGCATATCTCAAATAACTGGAATCATACTTATTTGCCCTTTTGTGACTGTCTTATTCACTTACTATGATATCCTCAAGGTTCATCCATGTTGTATCATGTGTTAGAATTTCCTTCCTTTTTAAGGCTGAATAACAGAACATTGAATGAATATGTATAAACAGATTTTGTTTATCAGTTTATCTA
The DNA here is from genome assembly GCF_030222135.1 of Aotus nancymaae. Lineage (NCBI taxonomy): Eukaryota > Metazoa > Chordata > Mammalia > Primates > Aotidae > Aotus > Aotus nancymaae. The sequence continues at coordinate 41,610,225 of NW_026988419.1, read as the reverse complement.
TTGACAGACACTTGGACTGCTTCTTCCTTTGGGTAACATGATTTCATATTTTGTGTGACAAAATTAATTCAAATAAAATAAAATAAAATGACAGGAAAGTTACAGAGAGAGGCAAAAATAAAGTGTGTTTTGCGGGCTGGCCGCGGTTGCTCACGCCTGTAATCCCAGAATTTTGGGAGGCTAAGGAGGGCAGATCACGAGATCAGGAGTTGAAGACCAGCCTGGCCAACCCGGTGAAACCCCGTCTCTATTAAAAATACAAAAATTAGCTGGGTGTGGTGGTGAGTGCCTGTAGTTCCAGCTACTCGGGAAGCTGAGGCAGAAGAATTGCCTGAATCCAGGAGGTGGATGTAGCAGTGAGCCAAGAATGTGCCACTGCACTCCAGCCTGGGCAACAGAGTGAGACTCCATCTCAAAAAATAATAAATAAAATCAAAATAAAATAAAATGTATATCACACATGTGAATGTGGTATGTTGCATGTTTCACAGTTGAGGAGGAGTATCCTTGTCCCTCATATGGCACAGTGGCATGGACCATTCACACCAGCCAGCTGTATTCCCTCTCAGAGGCAGGGCTGGCTGTGTGCACAGCTGCACTCTGCCACCCTGGCTTCTGCATTCGCTCCTCCTTGGGCGGCTGCTCCCACAACATGTGATGTTCTGGCTTAAGCCTAACAGCTTCTTCCTTCTTGTTGAAACTGGCAGAAACCAAGAAAGCAAGCAGTCTCAGGCAACTGGCAAGTAGTAGGTATTGGGACTGAGAAGTATTTGGAGCACTTGTGCTGGCAAGCCGATTGATAGAGGCAGCCCCAGCCCCACCCAATTCTTGCTCACAGTCCCCATGCCTCTTGGCATTGTGCCTCATCACTACTGCTCCCCTGAGTGTTTCCAGATGCCCTCCACCAGGGGCTTCTCAGACTGAGAGCATTAGATCGCTGCCTCCCTACCAATGCTACTCAGAACCACAATGCATTACATAAGACAGGAAGTGGAGCTGCCCTGTGGGGTTAAGGGCTGGGGGCGGAGTAGATCTGAGGCTGGGGATCCAAACCCCAGTGCAGCTCCAGGGAAACCTCATTTGAAAATAACTGCACAAGGCTAATGATTAGAAACCCTACCTCTAAAGTGCAGGGAGGAAGAGGAAGATTGTAATCTGGAGAGGGTCAATCTCTTCTAGGCAAGGCCAATCAGCTATTGTGATTAAAGCTTGTGGGTGTGTGTGAAGAGGGTGATATCGAACTAACTGCTGGAGCTCCCCCTGCATTGCCACAGCAGTTTTTGTTTTGCTTTGTTTTGTTTTTTGATATGTCCTCCAGAACCTTGGGGCTCCTCAGGGCACAATTTCAAAATCACAGACTTGTCTGCCTCATTTATCCTTCTGACACTCTGCAGACTGTTATCATCCCCCGACAACAAAAGGTGAACCTGAGGCCAAAGCCGCACAGGTAGGAAGTGGCTGAGTCAGGAAGGCTCCTTCCAAAGACGACTTTATTATCCTTCAGCAGAGATGCTTACACTGCAGCAGCTTGCAGTAGTGGGGCTTCTGAAAACTGTGGGGATGAACCAGAAATGAATCCTTTCCCATGCTGGGGAAGCCCACTCTGGCGCAAAAACAAAGCAAATTATAGCTGTTGGGGAAACAGGCCACACGCCACAGGCTGAGCCAGAAGTGGGGTTATTTCTCATCTCCTGGGATCCCACTGCGTGTAGGTCTCTTGCCCTCCCCACACCGAACTCTGGGTCTCCTCACTCCCTTGCCAGCTGGGAGGCCCACAGGCTGCCAGGCATCTGGTGGAAACACACCAGAGCAGCAGCAGCTTCAGCTCTTCCCTCTCTGCCTTCCCGTCCCTCGGCTGTCTCCTGCCCCAGGGTGAAGGAGAGGGAGCTGGCTGCGGGAGAGACCAGAAAACGAAGGGGAGAAATGGAAGCGGGTTGCCGCAGAGAGAGATGGTTGGTGGGACCGGTGTCATATGTCAAGTCGGAGGAGCAAAGGCCAATTGGGAGATGGCTGTGGCCTTTGTCGAAAGGTCTGCTTGGGAGCCAGGTTTCAATTTCTGGCTATCTTTAGGCAGCACCCGTTTCTCTAATAACTCATTGAAAGGTGAGAGAAAAAGGAAAGAGCACACAAACTGACCTCTTTAAAAATATGACAAAATCTAAAATGTCTTTGGAAATTTCAAGAAGTCCTTGAACAGAATCATCATTTCTTTTTTTTTTTTTTTTTTTTTTTTTTTTGCTTTCCCTGAGGAAATTCAGCATGAAGCTGTCTCCCTCTTGTGGAATGAATTCCAACTCTTGGTTGTACGGGGTTTGGTAAAATAAGAGGAAAATTTACAGGGACTTCTTGTCTCTCCATTGTCTGTCTTTGTGCAAGAAAAGACAGCAGTATTGTAATTATCAAAGAAAAAGCTTTAATTTTCTGAATTGAACAAATATTTAGAAACAAATTTTTAATGTAACCCTTTATAGTACCAAAATTCTGCCTGTAAAATCTAGTGCTTAAAGATTTAGTTTTACTTAATTCTTCAGTATTAGACTGAATTTCTTCTCCATTTTATGGTTAAATGTCTACAAAAAGAGTCCAGTTTTGTAAAATATTTGAAGACATTTATTCTGAGCCAAATACGAGTGACCATGGCCCATGACGCAGCCCTCAGGAGGTCCTGAGAACATGTGCCCAAGGTTGTTGGGGTGCAGCTTAGTTTTACATGTTTGGGGGAAGCAAGAGACTTCAATCAAATACATTTAAGAAATACATTGGTTCAGTCCAGAAAGGCAGGACAACTCGAACTTGGTAGGGACTGGTTCCAGTTTCCAGGTAGATTTAAAAATTTTCTGAGGCTGGGCGCAGTGGCTCACGCCTGTAATCCCAGCACTTTGGGAGGCTGAGGCGGGTGGATCACGAGGTCAAGAGATCGAGACCAACCTGGTCAACATGGTGAAACCCCGTCTCTACTAAAAATACAAAAAATTAGCTGGGCACAGTGGTGCGTGCCTGTAATCCCAGCTACTCGGGAGGCTAAGGCAGGAGAATTGATTGAACCCAGGAGGCGGAGGTTGTGGTGAGCCGAGATCGTGTTATTGCACTCTAGCCTGGGTAACAAGAGTGAAACTTTGACTCAAAAAAAAAAAAAAAATTTTCTGGTTGGCAATTGATTGAGTTTATCTAGACCTGGGATCAATAGCAAGGAAATGTCTAGGTTAATAAGAGGTTGTGGAGATCAAAATTTTATCATGCAGATGAAGGCTTCAGAGAAAATGAATTGTAAATGCTCCCTATCAGACTAGAGGTTTGTGCTGATGTTTAATGCGGGGAGAGGTAGAATGAATCTAACTCCCACTTCCTGTCATTGCCTGAATCAGTCTCTCAGGTTAAATTTCAAGAGCACCCTGGCTGAGAAGGAAGCCATTCAGATGGTTGGGGGCGGGGTTAGAATTTTATTTTTGGTTTACATAATGAAGGTAAAAGGAGGAACATGACAAAACTAAATTCGTGTTTCTTCAGCCAGACTCCAAAGTTCTTTGCAGAATTGTTAGCAACAATGATACAAGACATCAACAGCTTGTTACAGTAGGCAGCTAGTCAGGCATCAGCAGGGCAGGAGAGGGCATCTCCCACTCACCAGGCAGCTGTCACAGTGCCCCTCTAAGGTATTGGTTGGAGCCAGCGGCAGGGAGAGGCAGTTTCCCTGTACACAAAAACACCTGACACTGGTAATGGGCAGCTTTCAGGAATTGGGCAAGTGGGCTTGAGCACACGCATTAAGAGGCAAAATGGCGAGTATGACCTTCAGGGCATTCCACTGGAAAAGGGAAGAAAGTCTCAGGTGAGCATGCTTACAACTCCAGTAAACACACCATGTGCTCACCTCTCAGGTGCTAGTAGGCTACCGCACATGTGAGTGGCTCACCTTAAGGGAAGAATCAAGGCAAGAGGACGCACAACGCTGGAAGTGAGTCAGCATATGAAATCCTAGGTTCAAGGTCAAATGGATCAGTTGACCTCCAAGTAGCCCGCTTGGATCTTTTCCAAGTGTACTTTCCTTTCTGCTCTAAAGCTTTTTAGTAAAGTTCCGCTCCTGCTCTGAAACTTGTCTCAGTCTCTTTTTCTGCCTTATGCCCCTCAGTTGAATTCTTTCTTTTGAGGAGGCAAGAATTGAGGTTGCTACAGACCGGTAGGGATTCGCCACCTATAACTCAGATAACTTCCACCAGTAACAAGCTGATATTTATTATCATTTGCTTTTCGCAAAGCATTAGGCCAAGCATGTCACCTAAATTATCTTACTCTTTGCAATAAAATTATTAGTCTAATTTTACTAGGAAACTGAGGCTTAAAGAGGTTAAGCAACTTGTTTAAGGCCACATAACCAGTTGCTGAGGTTTAAATTGGATTAATATCAATGATCCTAAATGGAGACTTAGGAACAAAGAATAATAAGCACATATTTCTCTCTCAAATCCTGGCCTTCAGGAGATTAGCTGAGAGAGATGTAAATAATCCATAGGGTTTTTGTTTTTATTTTTTTCCTTTTGTGATATTTTGAAGGATAATCAGCTTGTATGTGGGGTGGATCATATTTTTTAATTATTTGCAGAGTTAAATGTTGAAACGGAATACTTTTGGTAAATAACACAGAAATTAGTTATGCTACAAGACGGGGGTTGGGACTCTGCCGTCAGGAGGTGTGGAAAGTGCCTCATGTCAGGATTGCTCCATTACTGCTTCTAGCCACACCCATTCTATTGCATACGGGTTGCTAGTAAGACAGATATTACAAGCCAGCACGATCAGGACATGACAAAGCTGCATTGCTGATCTGGAAACCCCCTGGGCTGGATAGCAAGAAAGGGTAGGGTAACAGGCACTTTTGAAACAAGTCAGTCTTAAATATTCACTAGGGTGTCTTTGTCAATTTCCTATAAAATGTCATTCTGCTATCTTTGAATTGAATTTAGGTCTACATACAAGACAGAATAAATGGATGCTGTTAGTGACCTCCATCACACTGTAGAATCTTGACTGCTTTGGTGATTCTTTTCCCCATAAATTTGGCTATGAGTCAAGAGGAGCCATTCCAGTGATGTCACCAACCCATCTTCTCTATAGCATCTTTATTCTTCCAGAGACTGTCTGGTACAATGGAGAAAAAAACACAGGGTCCAGTTGTTGATTTTTCTGAGCCAAGATAGCTGTTATTAGTTGCCAGGAAGGCAACATAAAGAGAACAATTCCAGAGGGGTTGGTGAAAGAGGTATCTTTAATCATGTTGATGACAACATGACAGCCCCTGAGATAGAAGTCCACACGAATTCAGTATAAATAGTGTGTTAAAGGGGTTTAGTTTTAGTCAATGGACTTGAACTACAGCAAATCAGGAGGATGCTTTTGACACAAAAAGCCAAAAAATCCAAACTCATCTGCTTTAATAAGAAGGGCAATTTATTTTTTCTCAGAAAAAAAAAGTGCTGAGGTAGCTCAAAGGTTGGTTAATTCAGAGGTGGAAGGATGTCATGAAGGATTCCATTTTCTTTTCTGTATGTTCACTCTGCCATCTCATCTTGTCAGTCTCATCCCCTCGCTTGCCATACTCAGATATAAGACACTGTCGCAGCACCACCAGGTGTTCTGTGCAGACATGAAAATGTCTACAAGTAGACGGGAGTCTCTTCTTTGAGATTTTTTCTCTCTCTCAAGAGTAAAGAAACCACTGTCCAACCCTCCCCGATGCCTGAACAAAAATTTGCTTATAGCCTATTGATCAGAACTGGATCACATGCACATGCTTAAAATGTGCTGGCAAGGAAACCTGCACCATCACAATTGTCTTATACCAATCAAGATTTATCCCTGAATCACATGGGAGGGGAATAGCCTCAGGAATGAAATAAGGGCTCTGACATTATTTTAAAAAAGGAGCAGGTAGGGGGTGGCCGTTGTGTTGGCAACCAAAAGTACCTGTTACACATACGGTTTGGGCTATGTGAGTACATGTACATATGTTTTCTTTTTTGAAAGGCCATTTTTGGGGGATCCTGTTTATAATCTAGACCTCTTTTCAACGATTTGGAATGTAACTTGGCAGAAATAACCACCGCCAACACCTATAGGAACTTTGAAACACCTCTTAGTTAAAAAAAAAAAAAAAAAAAAAGGAAGAAAACAAACCTTGTTCTTGGCATTAGAAAATTATAAAGAATAAACAGTATTTATTACTGATCCTACATTCATTCTAACAATGGGCCTTCCCCAAGCAACTTTGCCAGCAGCCTCCAGACCAAAAAAGAGAAGAAAGCCCATTAAGTCTTTATTCCAAAATGCATGTTTTAAATAATGTTCTCTAACTATAAAAGTAATTTTATGTAATCCAAAAAAGTAATATTTATCACACTATGTATGTGTGCATGTATGCATGTCTCTGTGTGTGTAGAGAGAGAGGGAGGGAGGAGGGGAAGAGGAAGTGGGGGAAGAAGATAATATATTGTTTAGGAAAAATGCTTAGTGAGACTCTAGTATACAGACAATGAGGTTCCGGGGCACATTTAGAAAGAAACAGCAGAGACAGTGAAATTGTCCTCCAGGTGGAATGAACAGGAGTATAGCTTTGGGAAGAGAAGAGAAGGGAGGAAAGAGAGACAGTAAGAGGAGACCAGAGCAGCCAGGCAGAAAGCTGCTCCCTGAATTGAGTACGAGAGATTCCGACAGTAGGGCAGTGAGAGAACTTTCACAAACTATTTCATTCCAGCTTGTGTTCCTGATATGTGATCGTCTTGGACATCCCAACTCTGTATTGTCTAGCGTCATATCCTAATGCTTCATGGGTTTGGGGGAAATAAAAATGACTGAATTCCACATCTGGGTCAAGGTGGACGAAGGGGGTCGAGAAGTGCTGAGGGTGGTGACGTTTGCATGAGGTCAAGTTTAATAGAAGAAACCTGGTACCACAAGTGACAGTGACAAAGTACATCCCAGAATGCACAGGAATTTTGGAGACGACCTGAAGCTCCCCATGAAATTTGGGAAGGTGTGAAAACAATTGTATTTAAATCTTAAAGGCAAGAGGTATCAGCTGACACCTGGGTTGCATTGATAGAATTAAAATAAATACCATGTCACTGAGCAGCTTTATGTACTTCCCCGCCCGCCAACATATCTGAAGCATTTTCATGTTTTTGAAAATATATTCTATCTAAATACGAATTCTTAAAAACTGTAGTACGATTTATATCCTATTCCCATTCAAAAACATAAAATGAAATTTTATAGGCCTGCTACTTTGGATGATAATGGAAGATATTTGTGCAGTTGTTATAAATTCATTTGGGTAACTTTGGACAAGTATTTAATTTTTATTGTGTGCCTATAAATAACTAAATGCTGAAATAGCCAATGAGTTGTCCTCTTGAATTTTAAGTAGTAAAATTGCATAAAATATGCCAAAACCTCAAAATAAATGTGATGTGCTGAGTTTAATTGATGTGGACAATTAAAACAGATTTGTGTGGTTGTTTTCCTTCTTCAAAATTGATTTTCCTCTTACTCCTGCATTATTCTTCAACTCTTGGATGTAAGAGTGAAGACCCAGGCTAAGTTTGCCTTATGCCATGAGGCTAGCTTTTTTTTTTTAAAGATGGGGTTTCGGCCGGGCGTGGTGGCTCACTCCTGTAATCCTAGCACTTTGGGGGGCCGAGGCAGGTGGATCACGAGGTCAAGAGATCGAGACCATCCTGGTCAACATGGTGAAACCCCGTCTCTACTAAAAATACAAAAAAACAGGCATGGTGGCGCGTGCCTGTAATCCCAGCTGCTCAGGAGGCTGAGGGAGGAGAATTGCCTGAACCCAGGAGGCAGAGGTTGTGGTGAGCCGAGATCGCGCCATTGCACTCCAGCCTGGGTAACAAGAGCGAAACTTCGTCTCAAAAAAAAAAAAAAAAAGATGGGGTTTCACCATGATGGCTAGGCTGGTCTTGAACTCCTGACCTCAGGTGATCCACCCACCTCAGCCTCCCAAAGTGCTAGGATTACAGGCATGAGTCACCACGCCCGGCTGAGGCTAGCTTCTTTCTTTAATTTTTTATTTAAAACAGTTTTTTGTTGTTGTTGTTGTTGTTGTTGTTTTTTGTTTTTTGAGACAGAATTTAGCTCTTGTTACCCAGGCTGGAGTGCAATGGCGTGATCTCGGCTCACCGCAACCTCCGCCTCCTGGGTTCAGGCAATTCTCCTGCCTCAGCCTCCTGAGTAGCTGGGATTACAGGCACGCGCCACCATGCCCAGCTAATTTTTTGTATTTTTAGTAGAGACGGGGTTTCACCATGTTGACCAGGATGGTCTCGATCTCTTGACCTCGTGATCCACCCGCCTCGGCCTCCCAAAGTGCTGGGATTACAGGCGTGAGCCACTCCGCCCGGCCCTTAAAACAGTTTTTATGGATATATAGTAGGTGTACCCATTTATGGAGTATGTGAGAGATTTTGATACAGGAATACAATATGTAATAATCATATCAGAGTCAATGAGGTAGCCAGCTTCTTTGTTTTTTTCAAAACTGAGTTTGGATGAATTTTTCTGGTACATACAAACTCTTCATTTGTTTTTAAGGCAAAATATTGATCTTGAATATCAGCTGTTCATACAAGCAGATGCGTGGACCTGTGATACCAGGTGTGAAAGCTTCGAGCAGAGCACTTGGCTCTTAACCAGGAGCTGAAGACTTGCTTCCTCATTTCCTTCCTTCCCATGACCTCTTCTGACGTGCCCAGTTAGAAATTGCAATTTCTAACTCTGAGATTTAAGAAATTTTCTTAAACTTTATAAAAGAACAAATACAGACAATTGACAACAAATTTACGCTTGACTTTTTTTATTTTTTTGAGACAGAGTCTCACTCTTGCCCAGGCTGGAGTGCAGTGGCACGATCTCGGCTCACTGCAACCTCTGCCTTCCAGGTTCAAGTGATTCTCCTGCCTCAGCCTTCTGAGTAACTGGAATTACAGGCATGCACCACCACACCCAGTGAATTTTTGTATTTTTAGTAGAGACGGGGTTTTTCCATGTTGGGCAGGCTGGTCTCGAAATCCTGACCTCAAGTGATCCGCCTGCCTCGGCCTCCCAAAGTGCTGGATTATAAGCTTGAGCCATGGTGCCTGGCCTAACACTTGATTTTTAAGGGGCCAATATCACTGTGGTTCCAAAATCTAAGGAGATGTTAATGCCGGCCTCTGCATCTACACTTGGAAGATTCTTCCCAGATAAGTGTTGTAACCAAATATCTCCCTCCTGTGGGTTAGAGACCCCCAGAGAGTCTCTGGAAGGTACAGGATGTCAGGGAATTATATGGGAATCAAATAGGTTTTGTAGTTGTGTGTATGTATGACTACCTGTTAAATAGGTATAGATGCTATTGTAATTAATAAAGTAAAAATTCATTGAAAAGTATTGCTAAATTAATAGTAGCTGTTTCTAGAAATTTCTTCAGTCAGTGAAATACTAGAATACTATGTGGCTGTGATTATCTCTTTTTATGTTTAAGAAAGAAGCTGGGCATGGTGGCTCATGCCTATAATTCCAATACTTTGCGAGGCCAAAGTGGCAGGATCACTTGAGCCTGGGAGTTTGAGACCAGCCTGGCCTATAGGGTAAAATCCATCTCTACTAAAAATACAAAAATTAGCCAACCATGGTGGCAGGTGCCTATAATCCCAGCTACCTGGGAGGCTGAGGCAGGTGAATCGCTTGAACCCAGGAGATGGAGGTTGCAGTGAGCCGAGATTGCACCACTGCACTTCATCCTGTGGGACAGAGTGAAACTGTTTTCTCACTCTTGTCTCAAAAAAACCCTGTACATTTTCATAATTGAAACATTAGGCAGCCATTAAAAATCCTGTTGTAGTGTCAAATATTAAATAACAAGGAAAATATGTTAGCAGAATATTTATGGGAAAAAGCAGGCCGTAAATCAGTATCATGGTATATACTGGTAGATATCAACATATATATATATATATCACATAGAGTAAAAGGATGTTATACGGGTATTGTTTGTCTCTGAGTAATAGAAGTAGAGTTTTTTTCTTTTTTCTTTATTTTTATGTTCTAACTGTTCTATAACTTCAGTTAAAAGACAAAATTTAAATTTGTAAGGGTCCTCTTATGAAAGACTTTACTATTATCCTATAAATAAATCAGTGTTGGTGACCATTGACCTTTTCAACCCACTAAAAAATGCTAAGGTTGTTTAATATTTTGGATGTGTGAGATGACACTGATGAGCTTTTGCTGGAAGCCCTCTCCCTCACCCCATCTTCTGTGGCAGTCCTGTTAATGATGAGACTTGATGCACTGTTACCATAACCCTGGGGAGAAAGTGCAGCTGGGCACTTCTTTCTTAGGAACAAGAGGGGTCATCCCTAATGGCTGTAAGAAGATGTGGAGTCATGTAAGAGAAGTGTTGAGATGAAGAAATGTCCTCCCTTACTCTAAACAACAGTGGGTGCCCGTATGGGTGTGAGTAGCATCTATGTACAGTGTCTTTCAGTAGGGAAAATTGTAAGTAGAGCCACTGTTGCTCTGGGCCATAGTGAACCATTACTGCCCTTTTCCCAAGCTTGCAGATGGACAGAATTACGTTGCCTTAATAATGAGACTCTTAAGTGCCAGCTGTCATACAGCATGGCAGCCCTACATGCTAACAAAGCCTTCATTAAATGGTTTGCTCCGAATAATTTGCCTGCTCTTTTTGCCCATCTAGCAACTGACAACTTGGCCCCTCTACCCCTCCCTCCAGACCTTCTGTGGACACCCTTAATGGCTGCAAGAGCAGCCTGTGCCATGCTTGGTGGGATGGCAGTTTTTTTAATCCTACATGTCTTCATATTATTTTTATGCCCTGTTTCAAAAGTTTTTAAATGAGGTTGGTAGCTAACATCCTGAGCTATCATTCATTCCGTGGCAAAATAATAATTGCTAATTTTCTTCTTCAGAGAACCAGAGCTTTATCAGGAATAACATTATGCAAATGACTATGCAAATACCAACCAGAAGAGTACAGTATCTGGAAAAAAAAGTTCAGATAAAACCTTCAGAACACATCCAAAGTTGGCTGGAAAAAAGAATGGAACATTTTAAACTTTAAGGTCACCATGGTAGCAAAGGGAATTTATTACTAATAAGAATTTTGCAAGAAAGCTCTGCACTTAAAGTAAGAGGTAGGGCATGCATTCATACTTATTATGGCTTAATTTATTTATGACATTATGGTTGTCTTTGCCAACTGTTAAGTCCCCTTGGGGTGGGACTCTTCATCCTTGCATGGTGTCTAATGGTTCAAAATGCTTTATGTTCAACCTTCTGAGGCTTAAAAAATAATCCTCTAGTTTTTCTACTTTCTATATATTTTCTTATTAGTAGTTTTAACTTTATCATCTTGAATCTTATTGGAAGAAATACTACAGAGATAAATACTCAATTCTTTCAAAACATAACTTTTAAGGTATTGGTAAATAAATTGTGTCTTTTTGGGAGGCTGAGGTGGGCAGATTTACAAGGGCAGGAGGAGTTCAAGACCAGCCTGGCCAACATGGTGAAACCCCATCTCTACTAAAAATACAAAAATTAGCTGGGCTGAACGCCTATAATCCAAGCTACTTGGGAGGCTGAGGCAGGAGAATTGTTTGAACCCGGGAGGTAGAGGTTGCAGTGAGCTGAGATCGTGCCATTGCACTCCAGCCTGGGTGACAGGGGGAGACTCTGTCTCAAAAAAAAAAAAAAAAAGAAATTATGTATTTAAAAACTATACATTATTCCTTAGGACACTCCCTTTGAAACACCTGGGAAAGAAGCCTGGTTTCAGTTTACAGCATAAAAGGAAGGAGGAACTCCAGTACTGTTTATGTCACATATGTGATGTATGCATATATTTAATGACCAAAGGAAGGAAAGATTATTATTTAGTAAGCTTTGTGGTAATAAACTGGAGGTTTTAATTTTGTTCTGACTTTTAAAAAGACCAATTATTTAAATTTAAGAGAAGAGTATTCGAAAGGCCCTTGTTTTAAAATCTATATAAGTAAAATTTATACCCAAATCTGACCAATATGATAGCCAGAGGAAACAAAATCCAAAGGCTGTCCAGGCATAGTGGCTCATGCCTACAATCCCAGCACTTTGGGAGGCTGAGGTGGGAGGATCACCTGAGGTCAGGAGTTCAAGACCAGTCTGGCCAACATGGTGAAACCCCGTCTCTAATAGAAATACAAAAATTAGTCGGGCATGGTATCCCATGCCTATAGTCCCAGCTACTCGGGAGGCTGAGGCAGGAGAATTGCTTGAACCTGGATGGTGGAAATTGCAGTGAGCTGAGATTGCGACATTGCTTTCCAGGCTGAGCACCTGAGCGAGCAAGACTCTGTCGCAAAAAAAAAAAAAAAAAAAAAGGAAAAAGAAAAAAACCCCAAAACTCAAAGGCCTTTTTGCACTAAAATATCTCATTTGCCCAGGCCTGAAATTCCCACCATAAAATCCCTCTCTATGATGCAAAACTGCTGCCAGAAGATGCGGACGTACTGAATGAGAGTCAATCAAGCTGGGCTGCCCACAGCTGAATCATGGGATGCTTACCGATAAACGCAGATCCCTAGGTCCCACCCAGCTCTACCGGGTCAGGACCACTGTGTCTGTGGCCTGAGACTTGCATTTTCAGCAGAGTCAGCACTCTAAACTGCTATATTATACCATGAAAAAGTAGAAAGGGCTGATTTGTGAGTTCCCTTATAGAGGCCCCTCCAGAAAGGAGATAAAGAGTTTTATAATGGGAGGGTCGGGGGTGGGTGGCAGGGGGAGATGGGCCTCAGGAAGAGTTCAGAGATGGAAAGGGGATCAAACATGGGAAAGAGAGAAGGTAGAAGCTTCTGAAGAAAACTATAGTGACTTAACTCCTTTGTCAAGGCCAGACAGCCACAGAAGTTTCTGGGGTGATAGAGCTCTGTACCCCACATCCCAGGCTTTGGTGTTTCATGACCCTCAACAGAAACCCAGCTACTACCTACATTAATTAACATCTCTGAACCTCAGTTTTCCCATCTGAACTGCGTATAAAAGTAGAACTTTGATGAGGATTAAAGGTAATTGAACCAGGAAGATAATTTAACGCGATGGTTAAGGGTGTGGTTTTGGAGTTGGGTTTCCAGGCTTCATGTCCCAGCTCCAGCATTTACTACTTGTGTGACCTTGGCAGGTCATTTAAGCTGTCGGCACCTCAGTTTCCTTATATATTTACTAGTGCTAAAAGAATTAGTATATAGTCCATAGGGTAGTTGGGGGGAGTAGGAATTAAATGAGAAGATACATTTTACAAATCTGTAACAGCACCTAGCATATAATGAGCAACTCAATAAATGTTACCACCTCTTATCATTATTTCATATATAAAGCAGCTGGCACCTGGTGGCAATTTAATAAACAATAGGTATTATTAGTAGAAATAATCACTCCTGACTTCAAGACAGGCCAAAACCCTCTTTATTGCCAAAACCCTATTACACAATCCTGGCTGGGTCCCCATGCCTTGTCCTAGTCTGTCATAATAGTGACATCGAGGTTATTGTGATAACATCTGGTTAGGAGAGTTAGTGTGCAGTGCTATATGCACATATAATTGAGCAGAGAGGTATCTGAATGTTTTATGAAGATGTGTGGGTGGAGGGGTCGATATTCCTGGGAAAGCTGCAGGAGCCTCTCTCCCTCTTTCTGCTTGGAGAACCCAGCAGCTGTGGCAACAGCAGAGAGATGGATCTCTTTGAAGGAAATGGACACGCTAGAAAAATATTTGGAAATCCGTGACCTGTACTCACTTGATTCAAAGCCTATCACAGGAAAAGCCTGTCACATTCCCTCAGGAATCTGTTGTTATTTGCCTGTTGAGTGGAGTTGAGACCCAACAATCGCCACAGCAAAAACTACTTTTTCAAGCCTTGAAACAATTATAATATTTTTTTTTCTGATGGGCACTGTGTTTTAATCTCTCTGTTCTCAAAATTTACAAATTTGGATTTGTTGTCCAGTTCATTATCCTTTGTTGCCACATAAATCCTGCAATCTTTGTAGAAAAACAAATAATACAGGAGAGGTGTTTGACCTTTGCTCCATGCTGGACATTGATGTCATTTATAGTTATTAGGGTGGGAACAGAATGGTACTCATTGATGACTGAGCGGGTGGGGAAACAAGGGGAGAAGGGAAAGAGAGCGGGAGGAGAATACAGATCACCACAAGAATCTCATGTTGTGCTTTCACTTTGGGCAAATATGACACTAATAGTCCTTTGTGGGAGCTCTAAAAGGCACATGGGGGAAAGAAATTTCTGGAATAAACAGTATGACCTTGGCTGCCATGGCTCTACTAAATTGATTTTGCAGAACTGAAATAAATGGATGCTAGTGAATTTGCATTGATTCCATTTAAGGTTTTAAAAAGACATATGGATAACATTATTGGCTAGAGACCCTTAAGAAAACTAAGGTAATTCCCCTCATGGCTCAAGCTAAGTCTTGTAGAGGGTGAAAATAGAAAATCTTAGATTGAAAAGCTGAAAGTCTCAATGTTACCATTGCTGAACCATTGGTTTACTGGGCAGTAGGACTGAAGATCAATCTAAAAACCTCTCAAGCATGGTTCGTTTTAGAAGTAAAATAGACAGGCCGGGTGCGGTGGCTCAAGCCTATAATCCCAGCACTTTGGGAAGCTGAGGTGGGTGGATCACTTGGGAGTTCAAGACCAGCCTGGCCAATACGGTGAAACCCTGTCTTTCCTAAAAATACAAAAATTAACTTGGCATGGTGGTGCGTGCCTGTAATCCCAGCTACTAGGGAGGCTGAGGCAAGAGAATCGCTTGAACTCGGGCAGTGGAGGTTGCAGTGAGCTGAGATTACACCACTGCACTCCAGCATGGTGACAGAGTGAGACTCCATCTCAAAAATAAATAAATAAATAAATAAAAATAAAAATAAATTAAACAGGCAGCCTCCTTGTTCTCATGATGACAGTAAGCAAATGTAAAAATGCACAGCATAAATCACAAAAAAATTTAATTAATAAGATGCAGTAAGAGAGGAAATAGGAAGAATTGCTGTCAATTTAAATATTCTAAAAACAGTGATTCTTTAAATCAGGCTAAAATTAACGTCACTACTAAAGTTTCAGGCAACTTTGTGATTTGAGCTAAGAAATTCTTATTGAGCACCTACTCTCTGCCAGATATTGTGCTATAACATGGGTCTATAGTGATGAACAAGGAGATAGAGGCTGTCTTCAACCTAAGGACTGTACACTCTAGTGGGAAAGATTAAAAAGCAAACGACAATGCAAATGCAGGACCCAAATTGCAAGCATACATGGCACCTAACAGGTGTCACTTTGGGGACTGTCTACTAACAGCTGCAGAGAGTATAAGCTGTTTTTGAAGAATAGATGATCAAAGAGATCATCTTGAAGACAGCATTTGAGTTGGACCTTAAAGGAAGCTTAAAACTTCAACAAAGATGTGGAGGGGAAGTTCTTCTCGAATGTGGCACAGCAGTGGTGGATACCTCTGCTTAGCTGGGCTGCAGGGTCTGTGTATGAGAGAAGTGAGATGTCAACTGGTATTACACTGAGCAGTTTGGACTTCATGGAGAAATACTGAGCCATCAATATTTTTGAGTGGGAAAGTGACATGATCAAAGAGGTCATTTAGGATTTGTAATCTGGTGGAGTTGGGCAGAAGGATTGTCAGGAAGGATATGGAGGCTGGAGATCAAACAAAACGGTGAAGTCAGAGGCTCAGTGGGAATGAGCCAGTCCAAACAGGGTATAATCCATTGAAACAGAAGTGAAAGAAATTGTCAGTAGTCAGGTTTTATGGTTTAGAAACTAAAATGTTAATAAAAAAGTATTTGATTACCAGCTCGACAGCATCTAGGTAGCTTTGCTATATTCTGAGGCTACAACCCACTTGCTCTAATCAGCTCAGTAAAAATAACTGCATCTCTAATATTTTTATTGTTCGACTAGATCCTCTGCGACAGCATCTAAGGGCAGCATAAACCAAAACCTAAAAATATGCACATAACCATTTAGTCCGTTTTATGCACATTTGTGTGTGTGTGTATGTGTGTGTGTGTGTGTGTGTGTGTGTGTGTGTGTATCCAGTAATTTCTGGGTGAGGAGCTTAGGTAGAATAAATCAATTTGAAAATGGCAATGTTAGCCTCACCATGGTTGGTTTTTTAAGAGGATTATGAACCATTATTTCGGAGGTTATTCTACTTTTTTTTCCTGAAGTACAGCTTCTTCTTCCTGAGGAAAAATATTAAACATTCTGATAATGAATTATGTGACAGATGAGACTTATAGCAAGCTCTTCTGCAATTCCTGCCACGGGAGAGTGCTGTTACCTGTGAACAGTCTGACAGATTACAGGAAGAACTTGGCTTAAGTCTCCCAAAGAAAGAAAGAGAAATTGGAAAATGAAGTTTGAGATACTGGCTTTAACTTACAATAACAATGAGTATTCAAAATGGAAAAGAAAATTTGGAATTTTGAGAGGTGTGAAAGGGAGGGTTTAAGCATATGATACAGGCTACTTCAATAAATATCATTCCTTATTCGTTGATGCTGTTGTCCCCCTCTTTTCTCTTTGTACAAAGAGTTACAAACAAGAGAAAAGTCAAAGAATTGACAACTAGGGTTTAGCCACTTGGTCATATTCCATTGTGTGAGCATATGCTCCATATAATATTTATGAAGGATAATATTTGTAATTGGTAGGAAAGTGATCTAGGGTGCTGCTGTGAATTAGAACGTGCATGTAATTAGGGATCTATTTACCTGAGCAATTATCATTTTACAAGTAAAGGTCCTGTCTGTAATCTGAGGTCATTAAATCTTAAATACAATGCTGAAGTCTTCAGAGCTTTCACTCTCAAAGAGGCTGTCTTGAATCCTGCAATTTAAATATGGCTTTCCTCTCATTGTGCTCTTTCTTTTTCTTTTGAGTGTGTCAGATGTACTCTCTTTTTTTAGAAAATAATTATCTATTACTCATACTATTTGCTTAACTCTCTCTTTTCCTGTTAATTGGTAAGTTTCATGAGGGTCTATATCTAGCCATCTAGCTCTGACCTCCTCTTTGAGCTTCATATTTTTTTTTTTTGAGACAGTCTCACTCTTGTTGCCCAGACTGGAGTGTAATGGCACAATCTTGGCTCATAGCAACTTCAGTCTCCTGGGTTCAAGTGATTCTCCTGCCTCAGCCTTCTGAGTAGCTGGGATTACAGGCACGTGCCACCATGCCTGCCTAATTTTGTACTTTTAGTAGAGATGGGGTTTCTCCATGTTGGTCAGGCTGGTCTTGAACTCCTGACCTCAGGCGATCTGCCCGCCTCGGCCTCCCAAAGTGCTGGGATTACAGGCATGAGCCACTGTGCCTGGCCTTAGCTTCTTATTTCTACATCCAGCTGCCAACTCAACTTTTCCACTTGGATATTTAATAATCACCTCAAGTTTATCATGGCCAAAATGACTCCTCACCCCAAGCAAACCTGCTTCTCCTGCAGACTTCCCCATCACCAGATTTCTCAGTTGAAAACCCAGGAGCCATCGCTGACTCTGCTCTGTTCTTCACATGCTATGGCCAATCCATCAAGAAGTCCTGTCACTCCAACTCAAATATGCGCACAGTCTACCTGCTTCCCATCATTTCCACTGCTACAATCCTAGTGCAACCACCGTTTTATCGCTGCCATTGCCTTTCCACTTGCCTCCTTGGCAGAGGGATACTTTGAAAGGGGATCAGGCCAAACCATTTCCCTGCTTGAAAACTCTAGTGGCTTTCTATTACAGAGTAAATTCTAAGCCCCTTACTCGGTCTGCCAAGACCCTGTGGTATCTTATAGTATCTGTCACTTTCTCCTTTACTGACTTCAGTGGGTCGGTTGTAATAGCCTTCTTTTAGATTCTTAGAGAAGCACAGAGCCTTTGCAAGCCTCTTTGTAGAACTCTTTCTCTTGATCTAGTCTTATTTGCCATATAGTATCTCCAGTTCTAGAAAGGGTGGCTAGAATATGGGGGACACCAGGCCGGGTGTGGTGGCTAATACCTGTAATCCCAGCACTTTGGGAGGCCAAAGTGGGCTAATCACCTGAGGTCGGGAGTCCGAGACCATCCTGACCAACATGGAGAAACCCCATCTCTACTAAAACTACAAAATTAGCTGGGCATGGCAGTGCATGCCTGTAATCCCAGCTACTTGGGAGGCTGAGGCAGGAGAATCACTTGAACCCGGGAGGCGGAGGTTGTGATGAGCCAAGATCGCACCATTGCACTCCAGCCTGGGCAACAGAGCAAGCCTCCATCTCAAAAAAAAAAAAAAAAAAAAAAAAGGTGGTGGTGGGGGATACCAGTAGTTGTAGGCTATAGGTGAGAGGAATGAGTAAAGTTAGAATTGTGGAAGTCAAATATTATAGTCAAAGTATTATCAAAGCCAGGGCAAATCCAGATCACCTAGAAAACTGAGAAAAATGGAAGAATGAGAGGTAGAAAACAAGGTCAGATCTATATATATATGAGAAGGTTTATACAGAAGATATGTTTTAATATGACAGGAATCCATTGTATTCTAGAGATTGTATTATCATAAGACACAATACACTAACAGTTTTCATAGTTCTTTAAAGATAATACTAAAACATTCCTTAAGACAAGAAGAGGTGATATTTAAAAGCACATTCTAAGTCCATTTGTGCCTTGATTTTTGCATAGATGACTCATAATAACAAGTATTTTGCATATAAATTTGAATGTGGGAAAAGTACAGGGGCATTGCAAATGAGAAATGTAACTATTCAGCTAATGTTTGAATGTGTGCTGTGGGAAATGGTGAGAGCATACGAGACCACTTTCCAAATCAAGCCCCAAGTCAAATGCCTTTAGAAATGAAATTAAACATATACAAAATACTAGTTTCAATGTTGGACAACAAAATAATATAATTAATCTTCCACCTTAGGCCATCTCTTTGTCAATGGCACAATTTTCTACTCTTTCACAAAGGGCTGACAATTGACTTCTCCCATGGTTGAAGAAGGCCAGTTCCCAAATGAGCAAGCCTATTTATTGTAGAATTTAATTCAACTTTCTTGCTTGCCCATTAAAAAACATATGCAGAAAACTCTTATAAAGAAACCTTTTAGCTTTTCTTCCCTAAGGATTGCTATTAAAAAGCACACCAAAGCAAGGAAGATGAGCTATTTTAAAATATGTAACCCATAGTAATGAATTAATTACCATATAATACTTAAAGCTTTGATTATTCGTACATGAGAGCTTCTATTATTCATGATTGCTTATGAAATTAATCTTTCTAATTTCCATTATGATTCAAATTAACTTGATTAGTTGGTCTCATGATTCACATTTCTATCAACTTCTACTTTTAATTTCTGAAGCATGAAATGACATAAAATGTCTTTGGGGGGAAAGCACTTAAAATTAAGATTTTTACTTTGATGTAGTAAGTAAATGAATTGAATTAGATGAATAGCAACTGAACTTTGTTTTCATTCACACACTGTCCTCTGGTGTTTAGATGTCTACATTGCATGTTAAAATGAGAACCCAAGATCAAATCCAAAAATTAATGGCTTCTTGTACTTGGGAAGGTCCGTTTATCTTTATGTTTGGCCTAATAATTATCTACCTTATCAAGATTGTGAGTAAATGGATAAAAAATTCAAATGACTTGATAAAAACTCAGTGCTTTCTAATAACACAAACTGCAGGTTTATAGAACACATATTTATGCTGAGGGGATACAGACTATCTTTTTTTTTTTTTTTTTTTTTTTTTTTTGAGACGGAGTTTCGCTCTTGTTACCCAGACTGGAGTGCAATGGCGAGATCTCGGCTCACCGCAACCTCCACCTCCTGGGTTCAGGCAATTCTCCTGCCTCAGCCTCCTGAGTAGCTGGGATTACAGGCACGTGCCACCGTGCCCAGCTAATTTTTTGTATTTTTAGTAGAGACGGGGTTTCACCATGTTGACCAGGAAGGTCTCGATCTCTTGACCTCGTGATCCATCCGCCTCGGCCTCCCAAAGTGCTGGGATTACAGGCGTGAGCCACCGTGCCCGGCCCAGACTATCTTTTTTAAAGTGCACATGGAGATTTCTTTTAATGTGAAATCATTCAGTACTAAAGAGTTTGCTGTATTTCTCGCCTACATTGTCTTGCTTAAGACTCTTCACTAGAGGTTTTGACAAAGGAGAATTTAGTGATGGTCTAGTGCAGCCATCAGGAGCAATCAGACCCTGAATCAGGGCTTTGTGCTCATTTTGGAATTTTGTAATCCTAGCAAATATTCACCAATTGCTTTAATGTGATCATTTTTTTTTCGCAACACCTTCTGTCTCTTGATTTAAACTGAAACCAGAGTTAAAATTTTCTAAATGCTAGTACCAAAATCTGTATTAGAAAAAAAAAAAGAAAAAAATTTCTAAATGTTTTTTGTTTCAATTTAGTTTACTATATATATATGTGTGTGTGTATGTGTGTGTGTGTGTGTACACACACACATATATACCTTACATGTCTTACTTTAAATCTTTTGGATTTGCTGGAGGCTGGACTTATGGATTTCATTGTTTTTATTACTGTTTTTGTAATTTTTTGAGCATCTTTTGCCCCATTGTTTTCTAACTGATGACTGTAATCATACTGCCTTTTCTTTTCTTTTTTTTTTTGGGACAGGGTCTTAGTCTGTTGCCCAGGCTGGAGTGCAGTCGCACGATCTCTGCTGACTGCAACCTCCACCTCCTGGGTTCAAGCAGTTCTCCTGCCTCAGCCTCCTAAGTAGCTGGGATTACAGGTACTCGCCACCACACCCAGCTAATTTTTTTTTGTATTTTTTAGTAGAGACGGGGTTTCACCATGTTGGTCAGGCTGGTCTCGAACTCCTAACCTTGTGATCCGCCCACCTCCCAAAGTGCTGGGATTACAGGTGTGAGCCACTGTGCCTGGCCCATGCTGCCTTTTCAAATGTCATGAATCTAATTTTACTTGTTTAGTAGTTGACTGAAGAAGCCTGGTGAGGTCCGTGACCAGGGTCTGGAAATGATAAATGTTAGCTTCAGGGAATTTATCATTTTATGACAATATGTTCACTAAGAGAAAGTCATTCCAAGTAATTAGCATGATGCCATCAGGGAAAAGCTACTTTTTGAGAGCAATGATTTTTTTTTGCAGGTACATGTGTTTCTCTGAAGCTGAAAGAACACTTTCAGACATAATGGGAGCATTCCCTCATGGAGAGCAAGGGTGGCCTAAATGACCTTATAAGTGATTGTTGACACGAAGAGTCTGTGACCCAGAATCTCCTTTTATAAATTTCCCACCACAGGGCAGTGATGAATGACACCCAGCAGGACCTGAATACGTGATCTCCAAAACATGGGAAATTTACTCTTGGAGTGATTTGTACCCAGGAAGATTAGGACTAGCAATCATTTGATGCTGGTTCTTGGAGGAACTTAAAGGATTTAAACATTGAAAAAGGAATGCATCAACAGGTCACTGCCTTGATGTTATTATAGCCCTGCAGATTACATTGGGATGTTCTGTGTTTGAGGTTCATGAGTGCAGAGGGCATGCCTGGCTTTGCTCACTATCAAATTCCCTGCACTTAGCAAAATGTCTGGCATGTAATACGCATTCAGTAAATATTTGTTGGAGGAATTGATAGTGAAATTTGGCATGGTAAACTAAAAATATTCAAATTATAATATTTTAAACTTTCCAGTATTGATTATCTATCTATCTATCTATCTATCTATCTATTTATCTGTCTGTCTGTCTGTCTGTCTATCTATCCATCCATCCATGTTGAGATTCACTCAGGGTGGCTGGCAAAATATTAAGGGAAATATTAGGAAAGTTATAAGATTATAGTCTCAAACCTTTTGGAAAGCCGAAAGGTTTTTATTAACTTATGGAATGCGCTGAAGGCAGTCAGTTCTTACGTTAGAACATTAAGTCATAGGGTAAAGATTAAGGATAATAAAAGCTTCCCTAGTTAAGTCTGTTTACCCCACATGCCTTTGTCTCTACTCTGTTTACTCATGTAAACTTCTCACACACAGAATGCAGTGTAAGAGTCGGGCTAGGGGGTGGTCAGCTGCTTTCAGAGGGTGATTGCAGCTAACCAACCCCCTAGCCTGACTCTTAACACTGCATTCTGTGTGTGAGAGTGTATTTCATTCATCCATTGCTGAATCAGGGTCTGCAGTATAGACCTCTGCAGGTGGTGATCAGCATCTCAGGTGGTGACCCCGATGTGCAGCCCCACAGCTGGTGCCCTGTGTGAAGAGATCAGCAACATATTATCTGTCTGTCTGTCTATCTATCTATCTATCTTTTATCTGCCCACCCATCCATCCATCCATCTTTATATCTAGAAAAAAAGACTACTTTGAAATTTGTGAGAACTAATATGAAGGACTTCATTTTTTATAAATCAAGAACTTAGACTGCCGGGTGCCATGGCTCACGCCTGTAATTCCAGCACTTTGGGAAGCCGAGGCAGGCAGATAGCTTGAGCTCAGGAGTTTGAGACAAGCCTGGCCAACAGGGTGAAACCCTGACTCTACTAAAAATACAAAAATTAGCTGGGCATGACATCCTAAGCCTGTAATTTCAGCTACTCAGGAGGTTGAGGCAGGAGAATCATTTGAACCTGGGAGGCAGTGGTTGCAGTGAGCTGAGATCGCTCCACTGCACTCCAGCCTGGGTGACAGAGCGAGACTCCATCACAAACAAACAAACACTTACTAAAGTATTTAGCTAAAGACTCAACAAAGAAGTTTAAAAAGGATGCCTGCTGCCTGACTGGCATGAATGAAGTCACTGTGGCTTGAGGGCTGGCCCTCAACTTGACAGATTCAGAGCTTGGATTTTGTGGCTCAACTGCTGATGTTACTACTACCTCAAAATTTTTCTATTACTACCAATAATAGGTTTTTGTTTGTTTGTTTGTTTTTATTTTTTAGACAGGGTCTCACTCTGTCACCGAGGCTAGAGGGCAGTGCTATGATTGTAGCTCACTGTAACCTTGAATTCCTGGGCTCAAGTGATTCTCCTGCCTGTCTCCTGAATAGCTAGGACTCAGGTGCATACTACCATGCCTGACTAATTTTTAAAAAATTATTTGTAGAGATGGGGTCTCACTATGGTTACCCAGGCTGGTCATGAACTCCTGGCCTCAAGTGATCCTCCTGCCTTGGCCTTCCACTTTGCTGGGACTACAGATGTAAGCCGTAATGCCCATCTAATGGGTACTATTTATTAGAGGTTTAGTCATCTGCCAGGCTCAGTGCCTCAAATCTATTACCTTATTGCATCATCACAGCAGCTTCCTGTGATCAATTATATCATTGCTTTCATTTTTTTTTCTTTTTCGAGACAGAGTATCGCTCTGTCACCCAGGCTGGAGTGCAGTGGAATGATCTCTGCTCACTGCACCTCTACCTCCTGGGTTCAAGCAATTCCCTGCCTCAGCCTCCCCAGTAGCTGGGATTATAGGCACCTGCCACCATGCCCAGCTAGTATTTTTAATAGAGACAGGGTTTCACTATCTTGGCCAGGCTGGTCTTGAACTCCTGACCTCATGATCTACCCACCTCAGCCTCCCAGAGTGCCAGGATTACAGGCGTGAGCCACCACATCCAACCTGCTTTCATTTTTATAGATGAAGAAACTGAAGTTCAGAATTGTTAAGTAATTTGCTCTAAATTACTCAGCTATACTGAAATAAAAACAAGAATGTCAATTTTTTTTTTTTTTTTGAGATGGAATCTGGCTCTGTTGCCCAGGCTAGAGTGCAGTGGCACTATCTCTGCTCACTGCACCTCCACCTCCCGGGTTCAAGCGATTCTCCTGCCTCAGCCTCCCAAGTAGCTGGGATTACAGGCACCTGCCACCACTCTCAGCTAATTTTTGTATTTTTAGTAGAGAAAGAATTTCACTGTGTTGGCCAGGCTGGTCTGGAACTCCTGACCTCATGATCCACCCGCGTCGGCCTCCCAAAGTGCTGGGACTACAAGCGTGAGCCACCTCACCCGGCCAAGAATGCCAATCTTAAAACGAATAGAATTTAGATATCACAATAAAGACATTTTAAAAAATACTTTCCATGTAGTAAGAGAAAAAGAAATACCAATTCAAGGTTACAAATATTGTAGTTTAACTTAAATATACAATCTTCTCAGTGTGTCTCTATGACTACAAACCCAAAAATCTACTTTGTGAATGTGAAGCCCCAGTTCAATGACTCCCTCTGCCTCTCGATAAGTTGAGTAACTGTTTGGGAAAAGGCAGCCCTGAATCTTCCTTTGCTACTGGAAGGCCACTGACTGCTTCCCTGCCATGATTGTAACTTCTCAGTCCTTTATTCTGGCCAGACTGGATATGGACCCCAATATTTGATTAGCTTTAGCAACGCTGTGGAGAGTAACATGAGTTGGCTGATGTGGCTTGCCGGATATTGTGTACGTGATTGAGCTTGGAGCCATCAGTATGAATGTGGTGTGGGTTCAGTCTGGGGCTGCCTCTTTGTTCGACTGTCTTTAACCCTTACCACTCAGGAGCACACTAAGCACCCTAACCCCAGGCTTATTGTATTAGGAATTCCCTTGGTTTGGGTTCAAGCATCTTTATTTAAAAGCTTCCCCAAGAGAATATTTTTTTTTTTCTTTGAGACAGAGTCTTGCTCTGTCACCCAGGCTAGAGTGCCGTGGTGCTATCTCAGTTCACTGCCACCTCTGCCTCCCGGGTTCAAGTGATTCTCCAGCCTCAGCCTCCCAAGAGGTGGGATGACAGGCATGTGCCACCATGCCCTGCTAATTTTTGTATTTTTTTAGTAGAGATGGGGTTTCACCATGTTGGCCAGGCTGGTCTCAAACTCCTGACTTCAGGTGATCCACCCATCTTGGCCTCCCAAAGTGCTAGGGTTACAGGTGTAAGCCATCATGCCCAGCCAAGAGACAAGTGAAGTGACTCAGGAATGGAAAACCAAATATCATATGTTCTCGAGAGCTAAGCTATGAGGACACAGAGGCATAAGAAGGATACTATGGACTTTGGGGACTTGGGGCAAGGGTGGGAGGGGAGCTATAAAAGACAACAAATAGGGTACAGTGTATACTGTGCGGGTGGTGGGTGCACCAAAATCTCACAAGTCACCACTAAAGAACTTATGTAACCAAATAGCACCTGTACCCCAGTATTTATTATTCAAAAATAAATAAATAAAAGCTCCCCCAAGGATTCAGAGCAACTCGGCTGCGGAAACACAAGTTAAAGACCCTGAAATCCAGACCTGAAAGAGTGAAGTCAAGGGAGAGAGTGGGGAGAGAGCAAAGGTGTCCCCTGCAACACCACCACCCCTGCCTAAAACACACCCAGTTTCCTAACAGACACCTTCCTCTTTCTGTGATGACTGGCACCAGGAGGCTCCTTCCCTCTAGGGACACCAGCCTAACCAACACCTAAAATCATCTTTACTTACAATACCATTCATACAAACACTTCTTCAGGAGAAAATCATACAATGATGATCATCATGACAGTCACTGAACACTGACTATGTGCCTGGCATAGTCTAAGTGCTTACAGATACGATCTCAATTAATAGACTACATATCTATCTATATTGATATATATGATTGTGTATATATATATATTAGAGTATTATACAGAGATACAAGATTATGTAGCTATAATAACATTATTATTATATGAGGTCAGGGTAGGGTTTTGGGTAGGGAGAGAAGGTTTTTTGAGATAATAAAAAATGAAAAATAATACTATTTCCTTGTTTCCTTTTTCTGTGCTTCCCACTACATGCTGAGAATAGTGAGCTCAGGAACCATGTCTGTCCTCCTCACTGCTCTACACTGTGTGCATATTGCAGGGCATGCCACTCTGGATGCCGAAAAATATTTATCAAATGCATGAATAACAGGGAACTGACATGCTGATGAAACGTATACTTTTACACTGATAACGAGTGTATTGTCTGTGAGAAAACCTAAATGGGAAGCCAGATTACATTCAGATTCAGAGCAAAGAAGGTTACTTGGAAGATGTTGTTGACTGCTGGCACCACACAATGATGGCATCCATCTCCTTCACTATTTCTGCAAAGAGGAATTGTGACCAGAGCACCCTCTTTCCTGAACAAAAATGTGTTTTTGTTTTGTTTTTAAATAACAGTTTTATTTACATACTGTACAATCTACCCCTTTAAATTGTACAATTCAGTGGTTTTTAGTATATTCACAAAGTAATGCACACTCTCTAATTCCAGAATGTTTTCATTACTCCAAAAAGTGCCCCTTAGCAGTCACTTCTTATATGCCCTTCCCCTCAGCCCCTGGCAACTACTAATCTACTAATTGTCTCCATGGATTTGTCTATTTTGAACATTTCATATAAACAAATTATATAAGTATATATTCTTTTTTGTCTGGCTTCTTTTTGAACTAAGCATAATGTGTCCCAGATTCTTTCATGTTGCAGCATGAATCAGCACTCCATTTCTTTTTATTCCCATGTAGTATTCCATCATATTGACATACTACATTTTATTTATCCACTCTTGAGTTGATGGACATTTGAGTTGTTTCCACCTTTCAGCTACCATGAATAGTGCTGCGATTCCCCTGCCTCAGCCTCCTGAGTAGCTGGGACTACAGGTGCTTGCCACCATGCCTGGTAGTTTTTAGTATTTTAGTAGAGACAGGGTTTCACCATGTTGGCCAGGATGGTCTCAATCTCCTAACCTTGTGATCCACCCACCTCAGCCTCCCAAAGTGCTGGGATTGCAGGTGTGATTCACTGCGCCCAGCCCATTTTCTAATTACTATACTTGACTGATTTATACACACAGTGGCATGGTGGTTTTCCTTGGGTCTAACCATCAATGACAATTTTTTTTCCAACTAGCATTAAAGTAAATTTCCTAAATTGATGACAAGACTTCTGCCATAATTATTTTATGTTGCAGTATTCATTTTTGTGTTCTCATTAAAAAACTCTTGTTGTCTTCTCTTATATAAGCAGATATGAATACATCCAAAGCAGGAGCATGTGACATGATACATGGTTCAGAACACAGGAACTGAAAAACACAGTTTTGATGGACTGTTGCTATATCTGGTTATAGACAGCTGATTCACAATTAATTGGGCCATAGAGCAAAGTGAGATTATATCTAGAAAAATTTTCAACCCTTGTTTTAATTCATCACTTAATTTTTAAAATTTCAGCTTGTGTGTGGTTTTGCCATAAAACCAGTGATGCAAAAGCTTCATTTGCCAGAGCTCTTTCCAGCCCCTGTATCAAATTTTGCTTTTGTAATTTCATATTCTTTTTCTTAAAAGTAATCTTCAAAAATGTATAGGTTTTAAGTTTTACCCTTGCCTGAGTTACCTGGCTGTGTCTCCTTTCTTTATATATGCTAGTTTCAAGACTGCATACACAAGTGATTAAAAGCAGATGATTCGTAAAATGAGTTATTTCTTTAAGTTCTGTAAAGAGATAGCAAGAAAGAAAACCCTGGATGTCTGTATCTTCTATCTTAAAAAAAAATCTCTAGTTATCTGTTTTTTCTTACCCTTTTTTGCTTCAAACCACAGTGCTCACTGAGTGAGCAGCTGAGGTCTCATGTGTTTAGTGGCTGGAAAATGTGGTTCATGTTCTTAACTTGGTAGGGCTCGTGAAGAAGTATGTTAGTCCCTCTTGGCGTTGCTATAAAGAAATAGCCGAGACTGGGTAATTTATAAAGAAAAGAGGTTTAATTGGCTCATGGTCCTGCAGGCTTTACAGAAAGCATCGTGTTGGCATCTGCTTAGCTGCTAGGGAAGCCTCAGGAAGCTTACAATCATGGCAGAAGGTGAAGGAGGAGTAGGCTTGTCATATGGCCAGAGCAGGACCAAGAGAGTGAGAGTTGGGGGAGAAGGTGCCCCACACTTTTAAATTACCAGATCTCATGATAACTCATTCACTATCCTGAAGAGAGCACCAAACCATGAGGGATCCACTCTCATGATCCAAACACCTCCCACCAGGCCCCACCTCCAGCACTGGGGATTATAACTCAACGTGAGATTTGGGCTTCAGATGTTTAAACTATATCAAGAAGCCAGTTCTACTTTACTTGGTGGTTCTCCAGACCATGCTGTGTAGGAAGCTCTGTTAGGAAGATGAATTTGGCTTACCCAAATGCCACATTCTGCCTGGGCTGTAGCTTCCTCACGTGTAAAATAGGCATAAATTGCTTTCCTACTTCAGAGATGTCAGGTGAAATGCAACACCATAGGTGCTTTTAGGAGAACAAGATGATTTAGAAATTAAGGAACTTCTGTGTAAGCTCTGTGAGTGTTGGACTATTGCTTTGATTTCTTTCATTGCTCTCATGTGTTAGTTAAGGTACTCCTAGCTGTTTCAGTAGTAACCCCTGCAATCTCAGTGACATAATACAAATGAAATCTGTTTCTTGCTTATAGAAAGTCCACCCGTGAGAGGAAGGCAGATAAAAAGGGAAATCAATGAGGGTGCTCGGCTGACAGAGGCTCTGCCATCTTCAGTGGATGGCTTCCAATGTGACCATGAGTGGGCATCAGTGTCAGGTGTCAAGTAGAAAGTGAGAGCATAGAGGATTGCAGGGAGGATATATTGCAGGAAGATTGCATAGAGGCCTGGAAAGAGGGTGCACCCTTCCTCTCACATTCCCCTGGGAGGAACCCAGTCAGTTGGCTTCAACCTACTGCAAGGGAAGCTGGGAAATGAGGGCCCTGCTGGTTAGCTGCTGCTCAGGGACATCTTTACAACATGGAAGGGCAGCGTATGGGTGGCAGCTGGACTTCTCTGCTGCTCTAGAATACAGAATCTAATGAGAGAGAGAGAGAGAGAGAGAGAGAGAGAAGGAGGGAGAGAGAGAGAGAAGAGGAGGAGGATATGATGCAAGGCAGAATTGACGTGGCATGTGACGAGAGAGGAACAAGGACAAAAACAGTGTCCAGGACATCAGTTTGAGAGATGAATGGAAGCACAATAAGGATGCAAGTAAAAATAGAAGCAATTAATGTGAGAAATGTCCTTTGATCCTTTTGTACAACAACAAAGCAGCATGCTTCAAACCTCCCTCCGTGCACGTCTTCCCTACATTTTTCTCCTCGGATTCAACCTTCCATTCATTTTTTTGTACTTCACTCTGCCAGAGAGACCATGAAAGCCTTTCAAAAGCAGTTTTCCGTCCTGACTTTGAGTAAGAATGCTACACAATACAAAACTTCAACATTCAACTTGTTCCAGTTTCCTCTTAGTGATGTTACTCTGCGGAACTCTATATATAGGGAAAAAAAGAAATTACAAGTATTACATACTGCTTCTTTCTTTTTTCGAGATGGGGTTTCGCTCTTGTTGCGCAGGCTGGAGTGCAATAGCGTGATCTCAGCTCACTGCAACCTTTGCCTCCCAGGTTCAAGCAATTCTCCTGCCTCAGCCTCTCAAATAGCTGGGATTACAGGCAGGTGACACCACGCCCAGTTGATTTTTGTATTTTTAGTAGAGACAAGGTTTCACTATGTTGATCAGGCCGGTTTCGAACTCCTGACCTCAAGTGATCTGCCCACCTTGGCCTCCTAAAGTGCTAGGATTACAGGCGTGAGCCACCGCACCTGGTCCAAGTATCACATACTTTTCTTTTAAAACCAGCTTGTCATCCATTAGCTATATATATATTAAAATGCTAATTAAATTGCTGATATATAATTTTTTTTGGTTAAATGTTATTCTGTCAGTGACCCAAGAGTCTCAGAAATAAAGTGAATTTCTAAAGAGAGAGTCCTCACACCCAGAATGAAGGCAGAAGGCTACTTCTGAAAATAAAATTGTGCAGACGTAGTTGCAAGTGAGTCAGCCTCAGTGAGAAACAAATTGTTTGAACAATAGAGTTAATTAACTTGTGTTTATGTCTTCTATCACGGCAGGTGTAAAGTCTCAGGGCACCTGCGGATACACCTGAGCTAGAGCCTAGAGTAGCTTCTAGAAGAGAGTGAAAAATGAGTGAAGCGTTAAATAAGACCATGATGGTACGGTAGCTCTCCCCTGCTGCCTACAGGTAAGGCTCCAAAGGGAAGAGAAATATAGGACTGAGTTCCCGGAGCTTTGTCTACTGTATTTCTTTTAACTTGAAAAGAGCATTTAGCACTAACAGAAGTGCAGTTTGGGTTGGCTTATAACGATGACTATCTCTATTAGGGGATGCATGCTGCTTCTAAATAAAAAAAAAAAAAAAAAAAAAGGAGTGTCAGGAAGGTGAGTCTAACTGGTAGGAACAGGGGTCCAAATGAAATCAATCCCTTTCTCACATCTAACTTGATGGAGAGAAATCCCTTGCCTGTACAATGATGCATATTTGGGGAAATGTTTGAAGCGCTTTATCTCAGGTCTGGTTCTCTGTAAAAAGAATTAAATGCTTCTCTTTCTGGAAATTTTTCTGTCCTAAGTTGGGCTTGCCTTCATTAAATGCTCTTTTTCTTAGACATTTTTTCAGTGTTTATTATAATGTGTATTAAATATGGCAATAAAATGCCTGGAGATAAACAGTACAGAGCATAAACATAACTCTTGTCTAGTTGTGTGTTCAAGCTTGGCTTCATCCACTAATGATTGGGTTCTGAAACTCACTTGGGTTTTCTACATATTTAAAAAACTCAATCTACTTGTTATTAATCTTACTGATGAGGCCAACTGCATTCAGTGTCAATGATGCAGTACTCACTTGGTAGAGAAACAGCTTCCTTCTTGATTTCTTATATTCAGTCCAAAAGTTTGCTGCCAATTTATAACATAGTTTTAGAGAGAAAAATATAATTGATAGGTAGAACTCATTGAAGATTCAGCTGAATCCGAGGTGAAGAGAATAATTGAACATATTGTAGCTGCTTACTTTTATTTAAGACTGATTAAAATGCTGATATAGAATGTGTGTGTGTTTTTGGACATGACTTATTCATTTCTTAAATATCTCATCAATAGTTATGGAGCACTTTCTCTATGACCAGCAGTGTGCTGGGAGCTGGCAATATAGGGAGAATAAGATGGTCAAAAGGTGGGAATAGAAGATCTGATCTGGTAAGATGATCAGTTCTATCATTTTTGGAATATTTCCATTAAATATGACCTTGGGAAGAGATTTCATGAAGTTCTCTTACATTGTCTCAGGTAACTGTCAGCCTTTATACATTAAGCCTTTGAGCTATTACAGCATATATGACACATGTACAAACTCATTCAATAGAATTCCCCAAACTGCTATTGAACCACCTTTGTCCTGGAAGCAGTGATACGATGTGGAAGAACACGTGGTCTTCTTCAGGAGTTACTTGAGGCAGAGAGTCATGCAAACAATAAGTTACATGGAAATACCTTACGCACCAAGCATGGAGGAAGCACAGGTGAAGTCAGGTAATCACTGCTGCCTGGAGAGAGCTCTTGAGATGAGGGGCCATTTGAAGTGAGCCTTAAACGTTGAGTGTGAGCAAAGAAGAGAGAAATGGGCAAGCTGGGTGGAGGGAACAGTAAAAATGAAAAGACTTGAGGCAAGAAAAGGCTTGGACTGTTTAGAAAACAGTGGGAGACTCTGTGTGGCCAGATCAATGAATTCATGGCAATGAATGGTTGAGCATGAGGGCAGAGAAGCCAGCTGGAACCAGTGTGGGTGTGCCACTTTGTGGAATATTCCAGAGGCTTTTAAGCAGGGAAATGAAGTTCTTATGTGTGGAAGGAAAAGTATGGTGGTAAGGGGGCTATACATTGTGGAGGGGAGAGACTGAGGATAGCAAGGTTGTCTAGCCCTCTATAAAAGAGGTGCTGGGAGCCTAGACTGGGGAATTGGAATGAAAAACCAAGTTGCTACAGATAAGGAACTGCACTGTGCTTGATGCAAATAAACCTTTAAACCAGTTTAGTTGAAAGGGTAAAGTTCTGGGGGTTTACAAAGGCATCAGTAACAAGGAAACAAAGTACTAGAGGAGGCTCAGGTTTGTTAGGAACTAGTTAGTTTGAGGTGGGGGAGTTGATTTAATGAAAGTGTCTTGGCTAAAGTATTGGAGTGTAAGGACAAGCCACAGATGTAACACAGTGACAATTGAGAACTTTGCTCGAAATAAATTATCCCACTGATGTTGTTTTCACTGTCAAATACAGAGGTGAACATCTGTCAAAATGGCCTGGCAACCCTGCTTTGGTGGAGCAGCTTATGTGATGTTATGAAAATGGAGTATTCATTACTTCCCAATTTCAATCCCCTTATGCGTTGCACAACTCAACTGGGCTAAGGGGTCCAAGGTCTGTGTTCCCTGCCAATTCCACTACAAAAAACAGTATCTCGAGAAAGCAAACTTTCAACTTTCCTTCAACAAAACGATTGCTCTTTCTTATCAGCATTTTATCAGCTCGCATGTCTATTCTCTCCCTTACTCAAAATGAGCATATAGTCTACTACATCCTTTGTCTAAAGGGTAGGCTTAGAAGTTATAAGGACTGCTAAGTTTTGAAGCATTTACTAAGAGAAAACACTTAGAACTATCTTGTTTTTGTTTTCATTATAATGAATATCAGATTCTCTCAATTCTACTCACTTGTTAGATTTACCATTAGGAGAAACTAAAGCCATACACTTATCCTGGCGTATTGTTAGGGCTCTTTTGACAATACATGACAGTAATCCAACTCCAAATAGTTTAAGTCTTTTTTCAAAAAAAGGGAATTATTTCTCAAAAAATTTGAAAGTCAAGAAGACTTGTAGGCTGGTTTCTTCCAGAAGCAGATACTCAGATGGAGTTAGGAGTGCAAAAGTTTTACTGGGTAGTAGCACTAGTGAAAGGGAAAGGGAAGAAGCAGAGTGGACAGAAGAGGCCATCAGTCTGCAAAACAGATCCCACAGTCTCTGCTAGCACCCCTGGGGCTCTGGAGGAGCCCTGCATGGGGCGGGAATGGCTAAGGCCGTGATTCCTGAACTGCGCCGCCTGACTCTCCAGGGTGCCGGGAAAACACTCAAGGGCACTGTAGGGTGTTTTTAATTTTCCACCGAAACATGGTAATATATATCAGGCACTGTACAAACTACTGCTGTTTACTCATTTGGACCTAACTGTTTAAAAAAGGGAACTATAGGCATTTCTTTTGACTTCTGGGGTGCCATGAGAAAATGACTGAGTACTAAGAGTGCCATGAATTGAGAAAGCTTGAGGATTTCTGAACTAGGCCTTGTTTCTTGGGACCCTGGAGAAGAATGTGAACTTGGTTATCAGAGCCTTGCTCAGTCATGGGCTGGGGCAGCCTCAGAAGAGTGTGAGCTCAGTCTAAAAGCTTGTGGCCCACAAAGCTGATAGCTGGAGGCTGTCTCTACTAACTACAGGCAAGCACACTCCTCACAGGTAGAAAGCAGTCTCTTTCTTGAAGAAGGATCTGACTCCATGTCTGTTACGGGGTGGTCTGACTTCAGGTGTGCTGTATCTAGGGACTCACTCCTCTTGGTTTTATTCTCTCTGAGCGTAGGATGGGCTTTCTGCACCCTTTGAAGAAGATGAGTTTTGGCAGTCTCTCCCCAACTGAAAGATAAGAGCCTTCTCTTTGACTTCAAATTGTGATTGGCCTGGCTTGGGTGGCATGCCGAGTTCTGGGCTAACTGCTGTGTAGGAAACGATTGTTGGAGCTTGTTGCAGGTCACATGCTCCTTCCCACGTATTTCCATGCCAAGATTTTTCCCATCATTCAGATCTCTGCTCCACTGTCACTTCGGTATCCCACAGGTAGTTTCCATCTGCCATCTTGCTTTATTTTCTTCTGTTACTCATTGTTAAAAATTATACTATTTACTTGTTGCTTTGTGATTATTGTCTACCTCTTTCAGCAGAATCTAAGTTCCATGTAGGCAGAGACACTGCCGGATTTGCTCACTGCTGAAGCCCCAGTGCCAAGACAATGCACTCAATAGATACCTGTGGAAAACTGAGTGAAAATCCAATCCAAATCCCCAATGCAGGGGAGCATGGTACCATCGTACTCAGAAGGAGCCAGTCAGGATCATTCCCTTCATGGTTAGGGTGTGTAGGGAGCAATTCCCCCAAGGAAGTGGAGATTTTAGGCAGAAAACCACAATGAACAGCTGGTTGTTCTAGGTTGGAGGCAATCTGGTTTTTCATCCAGCTGAGGCTGGATCTCGCCATGGGATGTGGCCTAGCCATTCAGATTAGAATCAGTTCCTTTGATATAAGTAGACACAGTCATCAGTGAAATTATTAGAGAACTGCAATTTGGCAATTCCAAACAATTTTATGGAGACTGAGGAGCTATTATGCAGTTCTAATATCCGTGATCCCCCAGAGCCCTCCCACTCTTTGACAACTTATTTCCAACTCACAAATGTGTTCTGTGGGTCTTAAGGTGACTATTAAGTCACTAGGCCCAGGCTTACAAATAAGCTTTTATGTGTCAAGCCTTGTATTTTACTTGTGAACTGCTTCTTATCTGAATGATAAAAAGCAATTTCAGTAGCACTTAACAAAATTGGTTTGTGACCAGACAAGAACCCAGGGCTCCACTTGCAGAGTTTGGGCAGTATAACTCTTCTCGCCTCAGCAATTCCAGAAAGTTCTTATTGTAAGTTCAGTCGGGACGGGACCTTCAGTCACCCACTGCTTCTGAGCCTGAAGGTGGGCAGGTTTCCTGCACCTTAAACAAGGTCTGTGGAACCTCCTCATGTAAGTCACTGAAAGAATTATTAGACAATCAAAAGGTGGAGCTCTGCTTGAAAAATGTGCCAGATGTCTGATCTGGCCTGCTTCTTCACGTATTTTCATCGACCCTACTAATAGAGCCGCATTTATTCATGCTCACATTTGCATACTATTCTCAAGTTCTATTTGCATATTTAAAAATTGTTATTATATTAAATAGGCATGTTCACTTGATTGCCAACCTCATCAGAGCAGGTCTCATCCTTTCTTACTTTTGTGAGCTGGGACATGACAGAAAGAGCCCTGCACAGGCATCACATCAACTCCGCCACCAACTCATTGAGTGATATTAGAAGTCTCATGCCCTCCTTTATCTCTGTTTTCTCACCTGTAAAACGAAGGAGAGGGAAAGGCCCTTCAAGCTTCTGTGAGTCTAAAGACCCTGTATCCCAGCCACAGTAGGTCCCATCTTGTTCATAGACGTTAAGTGGGGAAGGGGTCAGGGTGGCGGGGGGGTGTGGGGTGGGTGACCCGCTCCGATGTGCCCGGGTCCTTGGCCTCTCTTACCCCAGGAATGGGGACAGGGGGCCCCCGAGGTGCGGTGAGCTTACCATTTGAATAAATATTGTGGACCCAAAGAGTTTTGCAGAGAGCGATTTATTAGGCAGAGAGAGAAAAAGAGAAAGAGAGTTCCAACGCTGCCATGGGAAGGAATCCAAGGAAGGAATCCCTACAGGAAAGGAGCAGCGGGATTTTAACCTTGGAGCTACTGCCCCCATTCATGTTCTTGTCCAATGAGAGGAGTTCTTTCAAACTTGGAGTGATTGACTTGTGACACTGATACCGGATTGGCTGCTTGGTCGGCAAGAGCCCCCTCCTCCCAGGCCCACCTGGATTCCTCTACCTAGCCCCTGGGGAAAGTTAGACAAAGTTTCTAGGTTTCCGAATCCGGGTGTGGATGGAGGCGTGGCGCTGGGAAACTCACGTTTTTGAAACCATACCCCTTGTGGGCCCTGGAAGAGAAGTTTTTTTTTCAACACAGTCCTTCAGAACCTCGTCCCGACACTGCCTGGAGCAGGGATCCTCTTCCCCAGGCTGTTTTCTTCATCCAGCCTCCGAGTCTCTATTCCCAACACTAGTCTCAGATAAAAACTGCTCTGGAAGCTGATAGGGCAATGACAGTCTCCTCTCTAGGGGAGGGGGACATTTGCCTCACTCTTACTGTCTCCAAGGGAAGCAACTATGATAAATGCAAAACAGGCACAAGAGCCCTCCGCTTAGCTGGTGACACCAGACGGTGCTTTCTGCTGACCCTAGCCAGTGATACTCACATTGCCTGGGGGACTTGTTGCAAATGGGGTGAGGGGGCATCTATTTTTATCTGAGCTGATAGACAGTAAATCCCATTCCTGGTTTACAGTAGCTCAGGCCAAGGGAACCCTGCCCCTTAGTAGGAAACACAGACCTAGGGTATGCTGGCCAGCCTCCTGAGAGGAAATAGCCTACATGAAGGAAGGGCAGGGCAGTTTGTGACTTTAGTTTTCACTTGAATGGGAGGCTAATTAACACAAAAATTAATTTTATTGTGGCTATCAAACAGCCTAGAGTTCATATGCTATTAAAAAATTATAGTAATTAGTGCATCCAGCCAGCACACCAATACTAATATTCAGTGGCATTTGTGATTTCCAGCAGAGCATTTGCTACCTGGGCAATTCTCCTTCTGAGTATCTGTTTCTCAAGAACATAGTTTTTAATAGCTTTGACTTGACATTTATATCTTGAGCAAAACTGAAATGGGCAGCTAAAGACTAATTATGCTAAATATTCTAACAAGCATAATTACTGTTGTTCCAGCAGGGGGCACCGAAGGCAACGTCTCAGTGTGTCTTTTTCTTTTCTTCTTTTTTTTTTTATCCCCAAGCTTCTACTTTTAGGTTTATTTAATGGAAGCTGATTGCCCTATCCTAATGATTCTTTTTTTGCATAATCTACACTGCAATAACCTACAAGCATTTTTATTTTAGCATAATTTCAAATTTTGGCTTTTGCTCTGCTAGATTTTCTTTATTCAGAGAACAAAGAGATCACATACACACACAAACAAAGCAAAATCTTGAGCAGAAGCTCCTGTCTTGTTCTAAGGACCACATGTGACACTGTGCCTTGCTTGGTGTTGGAGTTCATTGCAGAGGACAGGAGGATGTGCACACACATTTCTTGAAATTTGGTTTCTATTCAGTCAACAGCAAAATGGAGAAATGAGCTTTTCACTAGCAAATGCTAATTATAATGAAAAACTCCCAACCTTACACAGTACACAGGAGAAAAACAGACCGCACTGTTATTTCCTGATTTCCTGCAAATCACAGTTGGCAGCATTTGACTGCACAAGTCAAGGACCTTATAGGCAAGATTATCTAGAAAATCCCTTGCTTCAGAAGCCAAAATCCTTTAAGTCTTCAGTATTTAAATGCAGCTGTATTGCTGATTAGATGTCAGAACTAGAGCACACTGAAGTGCCCTATTTAGTGATTAACTCAATGGACCAATTTCGCTTTCAGATATTATACTTCCATGGAGGAAAAATTTGCATACAGATTTAGAAACAGGATGATCTTCTTTCTGGGTTATGCAGGGACTGGGGGATGCAAAATGTGTGAGTGCCACAATAACCCTCATTTCACAATTGTCTTGTGCTAACTTAATCTTTTAGTGAATCATCTTTATCACCAAGAATATGACATAGCCACAGGGATGTTGCTGGGAACAAATCATTTCTTGTTTATCAGTGCTTTATCGATTAATATATCTTCAATCTATCTGCTATGTAGGAGCCAGCACTCAGAGAGAGAGCTTACAACTCTGTACCGTGTACTAAAATCTTTGGCTATATGTGAGGTTGCCTAGTATAAATTTTATTTATTTATTTGAGACAGGGTCTCACTCCAGTGCCC
Organism: Aotus nancymaae; assembly: GCF_030222135.1. Taxonomy (NCBI): domain Eukaryota; kingdom Metazoa; phylum Chordata; class Mammalia; order Primates; family Aotidae; genus Aotus; species Aotus nancymaae. The sequence goes on along the minus strand of NW_026988419.1, from coordinate 41,572,439 downwards.
AGGCTGGAGTTCAGTGGTCTGATCTCCACCCACTGCAGCCCAGCCTCAACCTCCAGGGGTCATTCTCCCACCTCAGCTTTCTGAGTGGCTGGGACTACAGGCATGCACCACTATGCCCTGCTAATTTTTTGTACTTTCTTTTGTAGAGATGGCGTTTTGCCACGTGGCCCAGGCAGGTCTCCAGAGCTCAAATGATCCACGTCTTGGCCTCCCAAAATGCTAGAACTACAGGAGTGAGCCACCATCCCCTGCCTTAGTGCAAATTCATATGTGACTTTTTTTTTTTTCTGCTTGTGCTGATAATTAATCTATCCAGTGCCTCTCGTGTTTTGGATATAATCTGAATACTCTCCAACATATAGAGAAATTTTTGCAATTCTCAGCTTAAATTCCTCCTCCTTCCTTGATCCCCAGACGTGGGTAGCCAGGGCCTCCACTGTCATCCCACAGTATTGTGGGCAGCTGAGGGCCAGGGAACAGGTGTGAAGTGGTTTAACTATAAAGCACAGCCTGCCTCAGCCTACAGGGGCAGCTGATAGTGCTACACAGAACACATCTCTGTCACTTTGGAGACTTATCCTTGATGTGGAAATTGCACTTCTCATTAAGAAGATTGAGCAGAATATAGGAAGAACCCCACCCACCAAAACAAACAACAACAACAACAACAACAAAAACCGTGAAGTGCTAAGCTCTAAACCTCTGGACGTAAAAAAAATCCACAATAAGTGATAAGCACCAGGCATTTATGAGGAGCATTAGAGGAAAGTGAATAGAGTTGATGAAGACCGTAGATAAAATCTGAACTGTGAGCACCTACGGACACAGAGAATATGCTGCTGTCACTAAAGAGGGGTCTGATACAAGGAAATGATCTCCAAGTGCCCATTGGTGAGAGGCCAGAGCAGCAGGCTTGCTCCTAACATGTGCAGGGTCCAGGGCAAGAGAACAACGGGTGGCCCATGTACCATACGCCTACATGTTACAAAATCAGTATCAGGTTTACAAGTTGGAAGATAAAATATGTTCTAACTCCTTACCTTGACACGTTATTCTATTTTATTTATTTGAGATGGAGTCTCGCTGTATCACCCAGGCTGGAGGGCACTGGTGCAATCTCAGCTCACTGCAACCTCTGCCTCCCGGGTTCAAGTGATTCTCCTGCTTCAGCCTCCTGAATAGCTGGGATTAAGTACAGGCACACGCCAGTGTCCAGCTAATTTTTGTATTTTTAGTAGAGATGGGGTTTCACCATGTAAACCAGACTGGTCTTGAACTCCTGATGTCAGGTGATCCTCCTGCCTTGGCTTCCCAAAGTGCTGGGATTACAGGCATGAGCCACCGTGCCCAGCCAGACACATGTAATTTTAGAAAGCTCTGGAAGGTCAGATTCAAATCTCGACCATTCATATTCCTCAGGCCTAAAACCTACCCTTTTTTAAAAAAACCACTCCAGGCTCTCTCCTGTACAGAGCATGCTGACCAGTAAACAAAGTGTAGATCAATGGGTTTCCCAATATTTTCTCACTTGAATTACTTTTTTTTTTTTGAGACGGAGTTTCGCTCTTGTTACCCAGGCTGGAGTGCAATGGCGTGATCTTGGCTCACCGCAACCTCCGCCTCCTGGGTTCGGGCAATTCTCCTGCCTCAGCCTCCTGAGTAGCTGGGATTACAAGCACGTGCCAGCTAATTTTTTGTATTTTTAGTAGAGACAGGGTTTCACCAGGTTGACCAGGATGGTCTCGATCTCTTGACCTCGTGATCCACCCATCTCGGTCTCCCAAAGTGCTGGGATTACAGGCGTGAACCACCGCGCCCTGCTTGAATTACTCTTTCTTACCCTTGTCCAGCAGGCTGGAGGCCCACAAAACGTCCAAGTAGAAGGCAGCAGAAGGAGGGCTGCTTCCAAAGGCTGAAGAATGGAGTGCTGAGTATGACTGAGACTTTTTCCCAAGTTCATTTGTGAGATCCATCACTCTTTGGCAGCACTGAGTGAAGGGGGCAGGGCCTAGCTGTCCTGGGGGTAGAAATTCTTTCCCTTCTCTGGAAATCCCAGTAGTGGCCTTGAAGTGATATCTTACTAAAAGACTTGGAAGAAACTTTGAAAGTAATAGTTACCTGGTTGGGCGCAGTGGCTCACACCTGTAATCCCAGCACTTTGGGAGGCTGAGGCAGGTGGATCACCTGAAGTCAGGAGTTTGAGACCAGCTTGGGCAACATGGTGAAATCCCATCTCTACTAAAATTACAGAAGTTAGCCAGGTGTGATGGTGTGTACCTATAAGCCCAGCTTAGTAGCTACTCAGGAGGCTAAAGGCAGGAGAATTGCTTGAACCTGAAAGGCGAAGGTTGTGGTGAGCTGAGATGTTGCCACTGCACTCCAGCCTGGGCAACAGAGCGAGACTCTGCCTCAAAAATAAAATATAAAATAAAATAAAATAGCAACAGTTACCTAATGGCTTTAAGAACCATATGTAGGCCGGGCGCAGTGGCTCACACCTATAATTCCAGCACTTTGGGAGGCCAAGGCGGGTGGATCACGAGGTCAAGAGATCAAGACCATCCTGGTCAACAAGGTGAAATCCCGTCTCTACTAAAAACACAAAAATTAGCTGGGCATGGTGGCACACACCTGTAGTCCCAGCTACTCGGGAGGCTGAGGCAGGAGAATTGCTTGAACCCAAGAGACGGAGGTTGCGGTGAGCCGAGATCGCGCCATTGCACTCCAGCCTGGGTAACAAGAGCGAAACTCCATCTCAAAAAAAAAAGAAAGAAAGAAAGAAAGAAAGAAAGAAAGAAAGAACCATATGTAGCTCAGTCTGAATAGTTTTGTCCTGCAGCTACAAGCAAAATATTTAAAAAACAACATTCTCTTTCTAATGGTTTGTGCTCTGTAATAATATGATATTTGGTCCTTTTTCCAGCCATGGCACTCTCCTTCTGCCTGCTTCCATCTAGGGCTTTGTACTATTTTTACAGCAACTTGGGGTTTACAACTTGCTTCAACTTTTTCATGGCATGTCATCAACTGATAGACTAATGAGAAATTACTGTAAGTAAAACTATAGACTCATTACATAGGTTTCTTCTTTTTGAGATAGGGTCTCACTCTGTCACCCCATCTGGGGTGCAGTGGGTGTGATCATGGCTCACTGCAGCCTCGACCTCAGCCTCCCACCTCAGCCTCCTGAGTAGCTAAGACTACAGGTGCCTGCCACCATACCTGGCTAATTTTTTCAGAGACAGAGTTTCACCATGTGGCCCAGGCTGGTCCCAAACACCTGGGCTCAAGCAGTCTTCCCAACTCAGCCTCCCAAAGTGCTAAAGGTGTGAGCCACCACACCTGGCCTACATAGGTCTTAATCATGAAACTACATATAGCAAAGGGCACTGAAACAAAAAAACATAAAATAGAAAACTTGCTTTTCTTCATTTGGAGTTGATTACCTATTTGCTTTTCATGAAACTCTAGTGGCCAGCAGTTTCTTCCTACTTCTCTTGAGATCAAATGATCTCTCTGATTAGGAAACTCAGCATGATAGATGAAACATCCTTTCATGACATTTGTTTTTTTAGAAAGAACCATGTAAATGAAAGGCCCCTCTTCCTAGGTGCTCACCCTTCGTGCTTTGCTAGCTTGATTAACATTTACCCCTTTACAGCTACTCAGCATTTTCTCATTATTTTGCCCAGGACCCACAGTGCTCTGAGAAGAAAGCAATAATTTGGAAGGTAAGCACTCAAGATAAAGTATTATTGCTGAATTGTAAAAAGTTGGGAGGCATTTCTACTTTTTTTTTTACATCAAAAACGAGCCTGAAAGAAGTAAATTTCCCTTCCAAGGTTGACACATAAATCTGTGTTTTTGCTCAAAATGATGAAATAGTCTAGGGAAGGCAAACATAAGTAAGTTCTCACAGTGGCAATACTTGAGGTCATTGTAGAGATCTGAAGTCATTGTAGCTTTAACCTTGGCTAGGGGTACTAGTGTGACTCTTAGTTAAGCCGTACGATTCCCAGCTCTTTTATTCCTCAGATATTTAGCAATTTTACACCTCATGCAAATACGTACCCCAGAGGAAAGTCGCTCTCTAGTAAATGTTCCTTTACAGTATTGGATTTGGCTTTGGCTCCTGTGGAGCAGTTTTTACCAGCTTTACAAACAGATCAAAGCTCTTTAAGCTCATGCTACAGGCATTTATTCGTATTTGTGATGCCTGCCTGCCTTGCCCAAGCGAAACACACCACTCGGCCCCTCAGTCACATCCACTCATACGCCACTCTCCTGCCTTCCCAGTGTCACCAGCAGTTGAAGAATTTGGGGTTCAGCTGTTGGCACTGTGCAGTGAAAACTGACTTGAACTGAAGACTCAGACTTGTTGGTCAGGCAGCAGGCTTTAAGAGAAATAGGAAAGTCAAGAATTCTATTTTATTTGATTTACATTATGAGGGATTTCTAACTCAGAAGACCAAGATGAAAATAGGTCAGTTTGTGGATGTAAGATTTTCTCATGTGATGGCTTCAGAAGGAACTAGATTTTCATGAATGTTGAGGCTTGTCTTTTGCAGTGGGCAGCAGTTGTTCTTTTCTGTGCCTCATTTCTTCTTTGTTATTATTGTTTATGCCTCTACTTCTCTTGTTTCCTGGATGGAACTTCCTCTCTCCAGGAGGAAAAATGAAGAGGCACTTATTGCCTGAATTTTACTTGCTGTGTGACCTTGGGTAAGATACTTAACCTGTCCAAGTGTCAGACTTCTTATGTGTAGAATAAAGGTAATGGTGCAGTTCATGAGGTGATGATGAGCATTAAATGTAATGCTTGTAAAGCACCTGGCACAGAGCCAGGCACTTAGTAAACATTTAATAAATGGTAGCTCTTAGTATAATGAAAATGGTAGTATAAGCCAGTGAGATACTAATTTATTCATTTGCTATTTAGCTGGTAGTTACCTGGTACAGGTGTCATGGAAATTCTTAGGAAATAGGCCATTCTGCCTGAGGAGGTTGATCTCTTTGGCTGAGGGAGGTAGTCATAGCTCAGGCCTGTGAGTCTTGTTTCCAAAGGGTAGTTTGTAGGTTTCTTTTGGTGAATTGCCTTCAGCAAATTCCTGAGCTGAAGCCCAGTTGTGGGGATTGCTCCAGCATAGAGACCCCTAAGTGTCTCCGCCATAATGGAGCTTGAGCCCAGATACATTTCTCCCCTCCTGGATGCAGTCGAGCTAAGGGAATGAAGGAAGTGCAAGAAGTCTGATTTTGCGAAGTTTATTTCCGGTTCACTGATCTAACAGTTTGGCTGGGTGAAGGTTGTGTGGTTTCACTGCGCATTGTATTTCTTGAAGTTTCTGTTCTGGGCTAGTTTTTATGACTCTGTTACCAGTACTCACTGAAGCTTGTGACTATTCCTATGACATTTGAAATTGTTACCTCTAAGATTTATACCTTGGTTTGACCATTGTAAAATGTGATCTTGTTTCTGTGTTTTTGATTATCGGGTAAGTAGAAAAGGTCACCTGTTTGTTTTATGACTTCTTGATCAATCTTTATGACAGTTGATTGAATTGCTTCTCCTTTTACTAGTTTTAACTTGAACCCCAGGCTTGCAATGTTGTAACTTTCTCTTCTCCTTTGTTGTAGTAACCTCACTAAGTAACCTGACGTCAGCCACTGCAGGCTAAAGGGTATATAACGAGACCCTGTGCACAAAATAAGTTGCTGACTTGGGCAGTCCTCGTCAGTCCTCCAGACCCCATACTGTTCTATCTCTCTTTTTTTCCACTCACTCTCTCTTCCAGGTATTGGGACCCTCTTGCTGGTCAAGAGACCCCTGGCAGATGTGCCTTTGGGGCCTGCTGAGGAAGAAGACTTCAGCTGACTGCCCCTCATGGTGCTGTCTTTCTTCACTTTTCAATTCTACCTCTGAAGTAATGCTCCTTTCTCTCTCTACGCAAGGGAACAGTCTCCATTGTTGCTTCATTGTTCTCCTTTGTGGAAGAGTCAGCCAAGTGCTTTCTCTACCTTGTACAGTTTGCTAGATGACCTTCCTTTCATTTTCTTTCTGCTACGTCAGTTCCCAAAGTGTGGGCCCAAATAGCAGCATCTTCATCACTTGGGAATTTGTCAAATATGCACATACCTGGTGACATCTAGTGAATCAGAAACTCTTAGGTGGGGCCCAGCTGGGTTTTAAAAGCCTCCTTATGACTCCGATGCTGACTAATGTGTAAGAACTATTGCTCTGTGTTTTTAGATTCAGACTTTTTTCTAACATACTTCTCCAAGATTTGTCCTGTGAAGCCCATTGCAGTGACACATGTAAAGGGAAGGACTGTTATCTGTCAAAAGCATGCACTGTCCAGTCTGGTCTAGTAACTCAGTGGGCTGAGGAGAAGAATCCCATCTGGCAGGGGTTCCCATTGGGTCACTGTCCACCCAAGCCTGGATGCTACTTACATCTGTTCTAACTGGCTTCTTGTCTTTCCTTAGCATTCTAGCCACCCACGTTCTTTGAGTCGCTCAAATCTCCTCTCTCAGGAACTCAGTCATTTCAGAATGAACCCAGTGATGCTTCAAATGTGCACAGTAACCTTTCTGGCCTTTCCTGATCAAATCTGCCCAGATCCTCTCTACACTGGAATGATTCCAATTTTCAAGGTATGTCCCAATCACTCCAGTACGGATGCCACTTGCAGCTTCAGGAGGGTTTCATTAGTGTTTTGCAGGGTCCTGAGTCCTTGGCTCCATGGGGGGTTACTCTGGTCTGCTCCTGAAATGTGGCTTATCTTCCTTTTTAGCTCTCTTCAGGTCCCAGGAAACCTTCTTTTCTAGTCTCATCTCTAAGAATAGTGGAAACTGTGAAAATATTCTCTGACGTTATCTGTCTAGCCCAGCCTCCAAGATCTCATTTTTCTTTGAGTATGTGTCCAAGATCTCAACCTCTCCCAAAGAAAACGGTGCTCTTCCCCACACTTTTCTTCTATTCCTGCCCTCATAGGAAGATTCATACTTTTTTTTTCTCCCAACATTTAATTTTAGAAAATGTCAAACCCACAGAAAAGTGGATAGACTAGCACGATGAAAGATTTTCCACTCTTCTGCGTTCACCAGTTGCCAACATTTTGCCACATCTGCTTTTTCTTTTTCAGTACACACACACAGACACACATACACACAGACACACACACACAGACACACAGACACACAGACACACATACACACACATACACAGACACACACACAGACACACACATACACACACATACATAGACACACACACAGACACACAGACACACAGACACACATACACACAGACACATACACACACACACATACACACAGACACAGACACATACACACACATACACAGACACACACACATACACATACACACAGACACACAGACACACACACATACACACAGACACATACACAGACACACACACACAGACACACTTTTACTCTGAACCATTTGAAAGTTGTAGATACCATGACACTACTACTAAATATTTCAGCTTGTATTTCCTAAGATTAAGGACATTTTCTTATATAACCACAATATCCCTATCATATTAATATAGTTATACATCATAGATTTTATTTATTTACTATATAGTCCCTAGCCAAATCACTCCAAATACCCCAATAGTTGTATGTTATGTCTTTTTATTCATGTGTAATCTGGAATAGCCCCCCTGCCTTTTGAAAAATGTTTTAAATTTTGTCTTCCATACAGTGGCATTTTTGAAGGGGGCAGGCTGGGAATTCCAATTCCCAGTTGGAATTTGCCTGATTATTTCCTCATAATTAGATACAGGTTAAACACGTTTGGCCAGAATACTCCAAATATGATATCGTGTTCTTTTCGTACCCACATGTTGTTGCGATCTGGTGAAACTCAGGTTACAGAAGCAAAGGAGGGTATGTTAGAATCACAGAATCATAGAGCAGGAAAGAGCCTCACAGTCTGACCAAAGCATACCATGTTACAAATGAGCACACCGAGGCATGAGGAAATCAAAAAGTGGCCCCACAGTTTAGCCAGTGGCAGTCAGCTGTTGCTGGTGCACCATCTACTAAACTCTCCTAAAATGTCAGCATTCGCTTCCTTTAGCTTTTCAGGACCCTAGAGAATATGAGATAAATATGGGATCCATGGGGCAGCTGACATATTTATACAGACGCCCGAGTGTGTTATTATGAAGCTTTTCCTTTCCCCTGCTTTGAAGTCTCGCAAACTCTCCTAGCGACCTCTCCGAGAGATATTCAAGAAGCAGCTAACGCCTGTTTTCAACAGAAAAGACAAGTTTTCTGTAGAGAGTGGCCTTCCAGCCAGCTCCAGAAACACTTCTAGGTTAAGAGAAGCAGCAGCCCAGCACTTCTGAGCTATTTGTGTGATTTAAAAGGCAGGTGTCTTTCCATTGACCTGTTTTCAGTGCTATAATCCCATTACCTTGACATTATCCTCTGGAGTTCTGCTTTGTTTGGGAATTTTAAATTCCTTTATTTGTAACAGATCAAAAGTTATCTGGCACACACCGTGCATTTGGATGCAGGCTCTTTGATGGATCTTGCAGTCTTCCCTAATGCACACGTTCTCATATTTCCCAGATAACCACTCACGGTCTGCCCACTGCCCCCAGTTTAAAATAGCAAACCTATTCACAGGCCTTTCAAATTCTCTCTCTAAGAGATTAATTGGTAACTTTGTCAATGAATAGAAAGACGTGACTTTGAAATGTATTTTTGTGAGACCAGGTTGCTTTATGCTGTGGAGTGAGGTATCTCTAACAGTCACTTCCACCCATATTCCTGCAGAACCGTCCTAGCGCTGCAGAACTGGCCTGCTGCATAGTCTAGGTGGGGACTGCATCCCATAACCTCGTCTTTACAACTGTTTTTACAGGTCAGTGGAATAGCCGAGACCGAGAACTGTGATGGGTGATTTGAGGAGCTCAGAGCCAGGGTTGGCAAACTATGGTCTTTGGACCAAATCTACCACTTCCTCCTGGTTTATTTTTTATTTTTATTTTTTGAGATGGGGTCTTGCTCTGTCGCCCCAGACTGGAGCACAGTAGCACAATCACAGCTCACTGCAGCCTTGACCTCCCAGGCTCAAGTGATTCTTCCGCCTCAGCCTCCCGCCTCAGTCTCCCGCGTAGTTGGGACCACAGGCATGTGCCATCACACCTGGCTAATTTTTTATTTTTTATTTTTTATTTTTTGTAGAAACAGGGTCTCACTATATTGCCCAGACTGGTCTTGAACTCCTGGGCCCAAGCTATCCTTCCCTACTTTGCCCTCCCAAAGTGATGGCACTGTAAGCGTGAGCCACCACACCTGGGCACACCTTGTTTCTGTAAGGTCTTACTCTTAGAATGGTTTCTACATTTTTTTTTTTTTTTTTTGAGACGGAGTCTTGCTCTGTCGCTCAGGCTGGAGTGCAGTGGCACAATCCTGGCTCACTGCAACCTCTGCCTCCTGGGTTCAGGTGGTTCTCCTGACTCAGCCTCCTGGTTTCTACATTTTTTAATAGTTGAAAAAAATGAAAAAAGAATATTTCTAGGCCAGGCACGGTGGCTCACGCCTGTAATCCAAGCACTTTAGAGGCCAAGGTGGGCAGATCACCTGAGATTGGGAGTTCAAGACCAGCCTGACCAACATGGTGAAACTCTTTTTTTTTTAAAAAAAAAAAAAGAATATTTCATAATTTGAAGATGATATTAAATTCAGATTTTATTGTACCTAAATATTACTGGAACATGCCCATGCTTATTCATTTACATATTTTCTGTGATTACTTTTGCATGACAGAGGCAGAGTTGAGTAGTTGCTACAGATATCATATGGTCCACAGAGCTGAAAATAGAGACCTTTCCTTCCATCATTCATCAAATACCCATTCGGCACTTTTTGTGCACCAGGCACTCTGTAAAGCATAGGAGGTCGAAAGATATGGAAGAAAGCCTCTTCTCCTGGGGAGCTCTATATATCAGGTGAAACATGGTAGATGTAAAAAGTGGATCAGAGCAGGCACGGTGGCTCATGCCTGTAATCCCAGCACTTTGGGAGGCCCAGGCGGGTGGATCACCTGAGGTTGGGAGTTCAAGACCAGCCTTACCGACGTGGAGAAACCAGAGAAACTCTACTAAAAATACAAAATTAGCCAGGCGTGGTGGTGCATGCCTATAATCCCAGCTGCTCAGGAGGCTGAGGCAAGAGAATCACTTCAACCTGGGAGGCAGAGGTTGTGGTGAGCTGAGATCACGCCATTGCACTCTAGCCTGGGCAACAAGAGTGAAACTCTTGTCCAAAAAAAAAAAAAAAAAATTGCATCAGAAGTGCTATAGTAGAACTGCATAAAAAATGCCACCAGAACACAGTAAGCAACGTTTCTTGTGGGGTAGAGAAACCAGACTGTCTTGATAGACAAACTGCTGACATTTCTGCTGCAGGAAGAGTGTGTGCTCACTTCCCCTACCACGTCACACAACCATTACTGTACCCTTCTTTGTGGTGTTACCAATCTCCTTTCTTATGCACATTTTATATGATTGTGCTCAGCTGTCACCTGGTATGAGTGGGAGGTAGTGAAGGGTTGGGATTAAACTGCCTGGAAAGTCACTTTACCTCTCTCAGCCTCAGTTTCCTCATCTGTAAAATAACGATACAATGAAAACCTGTCTCAGAGGGTTGCCGAGAGGCTTCAATGAAAGGAAGCACTTAGTGAGTTCGACACGGAAGCTGATGGGTAGTAAGTGCTTAGTTAATGTCAGCTAGCGTAGCCTCCTTCTCAATAGCAACCCATTGCCTGGCTCTTCTCCTCCATGCGGGAATTAACCAGGTATCTGGAAGTGGGTAGAAGGGGAAGAGCCAGGAAGGGAGGTTAACTCCAGGCAAAGGTACTTAAAGAAATGAGAACAGCATGTGCAAGGGCACCTTGGCCTCGGATCACATGGTGTTCAACAAATTCAGTCGATTTTGAAAATTTTATTTTATTTTTTTTTTATGTTTTGAGATGGAGTCTCACTCCGTCACCCAGGCTGGAGTGCAGTGGCATGATCTTGGCTCATTGCAACCTCCGCTTCCTGGGTTCAAGTGATTCTCCTGCCTCAGCCTCCCAAGTAGCTGGGACTATAGGAGTGTGCTACCATGCCTGGTTAATTTTCATATTTTTAGTAGAGATGGGGTTTCACCATGTTGGCCAGGCTGGTCTCAAACTCCTGACCTCAAGTGATCCACCTGCTTCGACCTCCCAAGGTGCTGGGATTACAGACGCAAGGCACCGCACCTGGCCTCAGTAGATTTGACAGATTTGGTTATCCACAGTTTACTTTATTACAGAGAGATTCTAGTCAGGTGAAATACATCAAAATAAATATAATTATGCCAAAAGGATGAAGTAAAAGAAAGAGAAACCCACACCATAGAAGCAGGAGTAAGAACAGTTGACGAAGATGTTGCATTCCTATTGCATTCCTGGCAGCAGCTCAGAGTTTGAGATATAACAGATGCTCAGTAAATATTGTTTGAATAAAAACATTGAACAGTGTTTCAGGTAACGGTAAGAGTTTGGCACAGCAAGAATATGAGAGGGTGTGAGAAATGGTGGTGAAAGATTAGGCTTGAGCCCCGCTATGGTGCCTTGTTGGGAAAGTCCTCCAATACTTACCCATCAGAACGGAGGAGGTTAAAAAAGCCAGGTCTCCAGAGGAACTTAAAAGTCAATAGGACCCAGAGCAGGTGGGGAGTTAAACCACATAAACTTGGAGACAAAAACACATCTTCAATTCATTGGGAACCTTTAGGGATAGTTCTTTCACCAGTCTTAAGGGCAGGATTTAGTTTGTGGTGCTTTAGTGACTGAATAAGACGGAAGGGAATGCCCCGCCCAGCTTCTCTGATGATAACACTGAAACATACTAGTCAACCATGAACTTGCATTTAATCAGCAAAATCCACGAATTAGAAAAAGATTTCATCAGAGTACCCTCTCCCTCATCATTGCTGGTCCCCTAACCCAGTGTCCCAGTTTATAGAAAATTCTTAAGGGAGAAAGATGAGCTATAAAACTACAAAGGAAAACCCAGGCCAAGCTACTTTAGATGTGAGCTGTGTGCTGGTCTATCGTGTTCCCAACCAGATAGGTTATACTACCAAAATAAAATGAAGGGGAAACAAATACTGTGGCTGCCGTATGTGTAATATGGAGTTAAATGTCCTTCAGGCTCTACCTAAGGCACCACAAGCTAGATGTGTTCACGCTCGAACATCCCAGAGGCATTTTTTTTTTTTTATTGGTTGGAACAGCAAGAAATGAAGACTAAGATAAATTTAATATTTAACTCTAACTCTTTAGTCACCCTCATTAGGCTGACTTGCCTGCAGCCATCTTGCTGTAAATTAAACAGCCTAAGCTGGTATGTTGCCAAAGCGTACATCCGGCAAAATGTTAACAGTTCTTGTTCTTATGCCTGATCAAGTTAAAAACAAGAAAGTAATCTGTTTGCCATTCAGAGAGGTCATTAGAAAGGATGGTTGAAAAAGAAAAAAAAAAGAAAACAAACAACTGTCAACTTATTTTGGAAGCTGGAAACAGAAAACTGCTCTACAGCTCTAAGCTGGTCTTTGTAGAAAGCAGCGAATGGAGCTAAATATGGAAACGACTTCTTTTGATGGGGACCTCATTACAGAAGAGTTTCAGGAAAGCTGGTTTATAGTTCCCCTATCACAATGTTGCCAAGTTATCAATTCCCCGGGGGAATGAGGAGAATGCCTTCTGAGCAGTAGAAGTTGGTAAAGTACTACTTTCTTTGGAATGCCACAGAAAAGATAGCAGAAGCTAGAGTTCTCATAGAGAACTCACTGTGCCAGGCACGGTGGCTCACGTCTGTAATCCCAGCACTTTGGGAGGCTGAGGAGGGTGGATTACTGGAGGTCAGGAGTTTGAGACCAGCCTGGCTAACATGGTGAAACCCCATCTCTACTAAAAAAAACAAAAAACAAAAATAGGCCAGGAGTGGTGGCACAAGCCTGTAATCCCAGCAATTTGAGAGGCTGAGGCAGGAGAATCACTTGAACCTGGGAGCTGATGTCATGCCACTGCACTCCAGCCTGGGTGACAGAACGAGACTCCGTCTAAAAAAACAAAACAAAACCCCAAAAAGATAGAGAACTCACTGAGCCAGAACACAGAAACTCTCCTTCATGTGAGCAAGTGGCCAAAATCTTTTTTTTTTTTGGTGGAAATGGGATTTGGTCCTCTCTTCAGATTTAACTCATTTGATTGATCTTATTGATCAAGGATAGACAGCTGTCATTGTCTTCCTTCCATACTAATAACAAAAAATAAGTTCTGATTCAACAAATTATATCAAAAGCACAGACTGTTTATTAACAAAGAACAGAGGAAGACCACACATCATCTTTCTCCTGCTTTCTCATGTCTATCATATTGTGGCATGAAGACAAACACATTCCTGGGTCTATCAGCTTCACCTGACTTGACTCTGGAATTATCAGTAAACCTGTCTACTTAAACCACGGTTTCTCAGCCTCGGTTGCTCGTTTGAATCACAGGGAGCTCTGGAAGCTCCTTGTACTGCAGCCACACACCAGATCAGTTACATCATTATCTTTGTTGGGGGCAGGTGTGACCTAGGCATCAGTATTTTTTAATGATTCCTAAATAATTCCAGTAAGTAGCCAAGTTTGAGAACTGCTGCATTCTCAATCTTGGTGACACATTAGATTCACCTGGGTGCCCAGGCCAAATTAATCAGAATCAGAATATTTTTAGTTCCCCGGGTGACTCTAATATGCAACCAGGGCTGATAACTTCTGCCTTTAAACAGTGATTCTCGAAGTATGATTACAGAGCTTGCATTAGGGTTACCCACTTTCCTTATTAAATATTTGGTTCCCAGCTCTACCCCATACCTATTGAATCAGAAATAGGACTTCACTTGGTTTTGCAAGCTCTGCAGGTGATCCACATCCTCTTTAAACCTTGAAATCCACCACCTGAAACTTCCTCTATCACTGCTTGAAGATTCCTCAACTTCCACAAAGATTTATTCTTTTTACGTGAGGAAGATGGTGTTTATATTTCTATGAAAGTGCAAATACAATGGCATATATGCAAAATACATTAGGTTTGAATGTGATGAACCTGATCAAGAAGAAAAAGGAATCATAACCAATCAACCAAAACAAACAAAACCAAGACATTAGGTAGAAAGATCAAGGTGCAGAATAGCTGGTATAGCATGTGCCTTTTTTAAACCATAAAAAGGAATAATTGTATGAATATTCTGGATAGCTGCTAAGAAGACCTTTTATAATATGTATCACACACATGTAATTCTTCTATTTAAAAAGAGTACAATACAAACATTACAGAGAGAAGTCATATTAAACCTCATTAATGTTAAAAGATAAACTGAGGCACGTTGAAATATTAAAGAGTTTATTTGAGCAAACGATTCATAAATCAGGCAGCATCAGGCTTCAGGTGGCTCCAGGCTCCACCAACAGGGCAAGAGGAGAAGGCTTTAAGGTTAGTTGGCGGCTCCTGAGTTTTAAAGCTGAAGTTGCATTTTCCTAGAATACGACCATTGATACTGGGGGTTTCAGTTTGCTTCTGTAGAAACCCAGGGCCCAGGAGCCGGCTCAGCCTAATGGCCTTTCCATTAATGATCTTAGTTATTTATACCTAGAATGAATCATTTTATCAAAAAAAATTTCTGAACAGCTTTTTATCTGAGGAAGAACAATTAGAGTAAATGCCATGAGACGAGAAGAGCAGGAAAGAATCTCAGAGCCTCGAAGTCAACATTTGCCAACTTTACGTTTTTGTTCAAGGTCATTCTTGACTTTGATTTACATGCCCAAAGATGGAAACAAACCAATGTGTATTCTTCACCCCTCACCGACACTGTCGTTTAGAAAATAACTGGGCTCGGCCGGTGCAGTGGCTCATGCCTGTAATCCTAGTATTTTGAGAGGCTGAGGCAGGAGTATCGCTTGAGCCCAGGAGTTCAAGACCAGCTTGGGCAACATAGTGAAATACCATCTCTACTAAAGATACAAAAATTAGCCAGGCGTGGTGATGCCGCCTGTAATTCCAGCTACTCTGGTGGCTGAGGCACGAGAACCGCTTGAATCCGGGAGCCACAGGTTGCCGTGAGCCGAGATTGTGCCACTGCACTGCAGCCTGGTGACAGCGAGATCCTGTCCCCTCCAAAAATAGAAAATAAGTGGGGGCGTCCTCCCTTCCCCAGGCTCCCTCTAATTGTGTGGCGGGGTTGGGGTTTTAGCACTCACAAGCTTCCGTGAAATGCTGCCTCACGTTATCTTGCAGCCACCAGGTGGCAGCAGCAATCCACTTTTTGGTCTAACCTGGGCGAGGCTGAACTAGGGTGGTTCTTTAATTAGTGTATTGGTCATAGAATCATGGACGTTTAGACGTGAAAGAACATTTCTCAACAGTTCTACTGACAACTACAGATGTTTAAACGGAGAAAAAAGAACAAGCATATTAAGAACACCTCATAGTTCACACAATAAATTCAATCTATTGAAGGGAAGAAAGGATGTTGTAACATCTACAGTGCGCTGAGCACTCTGTATGCTATCTCATTTGATCATCAATACAACCTTGTGGGATGGATACCAATGACTCTAATTAACCATGGGGAAACGCACGTTGGGATAGGTTCAGCAGCTTGTCTGATGCTCAGAGAAGGAGGTAAGAGGCAGGATATGAACCCAGTTTGACCACATAAATGCGAATCTTTCCATTATGTCAGATGGTCTCTTGCATTTAAAAGTATCAGTCACCAGTCAAAATAGGCTTTGGAAGATGTCTTGGAGTTGGACCACAGCATGCTTCTGTGTGCGGGGGGTGGGACTGATCAGCCAGATGGCAGGATTTTGATGGTGAGGAAATATGGTTATTATTTGAGAACCCTCTGTTTTATGTCCCAGTACTTATGCTAGTCACAAAAAAGTAAGAGGATCAGGGGTGACTTCTACATTTGAACCATCCTGAATAATCAAGAAGAGCTTCTTGAGATTAGAGGATTTTTTTTTTTTTTTTTTTTTTTTGAGACGGAGTTTCGCTCTTGTTACCCAGGCTGGAGTGCAATGGCGTGATCTTGGCTCACCGCAACCTCCGCCTCCTGGGTTCAGGCAATTCTCTTGCCTCAGCCTCTTGAGTAGCTGGGATTACAGGCACGCGCCACCATGCCCAGCTAACTTTTTTTTATTTTTAGTAGAGACGGGGTTTCACCACGTTGACCAAGATGGTCTCGATCTCTTGACCTCGTGATCCACCCGCCTCAGCCTCCCAAAGTGCTGGGATTACAGGCGTGAGAAATTAGAGGATTCTTAACCAGAGAGAGAATCACACTCTGAAGAGGGGTCAGAATGCTTATTTCTCTTTTTTGAGACAGGATCTCACTCTGGTCCATGCTGGAGTGCAGTGGCGTGATCATGGCTCACTGCAGCAGCGTGATCACAGCTCACTGCAGCCTTGACCTCCAGGGCTCAAGTAATCTTCCCACCTCAGCCTCCCAAGTAGCTGGGACTACAGGCATGTGCCACTACACCCAGCTTATTTTTTGTATTCATTGTAGAGTCAGGGTCTCTGTGTGTTGCCCTGGCTGACTGAACTCCTAGGCTCAAGCGATCCTCCTGCCTCAGTGTCTCAAAATGCTGGGATTACAGGCATGAGCCACTGCACCCAGCCAGAACACGTATTTTTCTAAGATAATATGAACTTGAAGTAAATGATGAATTGTAAGTCATGTGAAGTGTCAGGGGAAATATTTATTAGTGGGACGTTCCTCTATACTTGTTGCCTTCATAATTAAATAATACATTGGAGTCTCTACTTTTTAATAGTATCTCTTCCCTCTCACTAGATGAGATGAAGAAATTATCTTCCCACACTTTCCTGCACCTCGTTTCTCCATAATTTCCCAATTTGAGCTGGATAAACTCTATTTTTATGTTGTCAAGTTTAGTAATTTACATTCAGTCCTATAATTGTAAATAAGAGCTGTGGTGGTATAATTAAAGAGTATTTAGTGAAGAACTGAGCAGTGTGATTGGTCAGCAGGAAAGACATGTCATCCTGTGTGACTAACTTCATGTCCTCATAAGGACAATCATCAAGGTCAAATGCATCCTGTTCTCTAACATGCTCAAGATCAAGCAGTGGTTGGTTTATTCGTATCTGTACATGGCTTTCTTGCAAACATTTTTGTTTTCTTTAAAGGTTTTATCGGACTTTCCTTATTTCAATTTTTAGAAAAAATAGGCCTCATTTGTCCTATCACTAAGATATGGCCTCTCGATCATACTATTATTGAATGGTGCCGTGTGGACTGCGTATGGGTTCGCCTTCCATCTGTCACCGTGGGCTTTGTTTGCATTGCACTACTTGGCTGGTTTCCCTCTTTGTTATATCTTCGTAAGTTTCCTCTTTAATTGGATTTGTCCCTGTGTTTTGTTGATATACATCCTTAATCATTTCAGAAATAGTGGTCGGGGAGTATACTTTCCAAATGTTTGCATGACTGAGATGTCTTCGTGTTATTCTCCTTTGACTGAAATTTCACTATGAAAATGCCCCTTTAATTTCTCTCTTAATAGCTCATAGTAAGTCCTTATTTTTAATCTAGTATAAGTCGCTAGAATTAATGTTAGTTGTGTCTTGCATAATTCTATTGAAATTATTTTAGTACTATTTCAATATTATTTTTAAATAACACAGATTATATGAGTAAATTATGGTCTTAAGTGAATCTTTCTGGCTGTTTCCAGTAAAAAGTAATCCTCTCTCGTTTCCTTTACACTTTTGTAATAAGAACTAGACATTTTCTTCTCATATATTCTATTGTATTTCCGTGAAAGCTTCTGGAAAGGTTTTTAAAGCAGTATTTCTGTCATCATTTTGTGAGTCCCATTTTCACAACTCACTTAGAAGCAGAATGTTTTATGAGAAGCTGTGTGGGGCCCAGAATGAGTAAGGCACTAGTCTTTGAGCATTTTCTTATTCAGAAAATAAAGTCTTCCAGTAGACTTAAAGCTATCATAAGGCCCATCTGTGTGCCTAAGGTAAGACTCTTTAACTCACTGAGAAAATGTCTATGAGCGTAAGAAAACTCCCCTTTCCCTCTATAACATAAAGAAAATGGTTAAAGTTTTAAATGTATGATCCAATCCTTTGCTGTTGACAGCATAGAAATCTGTGATTCTCCTGCTGATAGAACGAAAGTTGCTTTTAAAGGGTTAGAATTGAAAAATGCTCAGACCAAAATATTTGCTGAATTTTCCTCTCAGTAATACCTGGGTGGATACGTAATTATTTCTTGGCCTGCTGGGTGCAGTAGCCCACCGTGCTTTGTCTGTCTCTGCACGTATGGAGAGGACAGTCTGGTCAGAACATGGCTCCGAGGGCCTGACTGCATGGGTTCACATCCTGCCTCTGCTACTTCTAGCCGAGTCACACTGGGCCACTCGGCTTAAACTCCCTCCAACTCTGGTGTCCCCCAAGCCTCGGATGTCCCTCTGTGAAATGAAGATAACACTAGCACTTAGGCTGTGATTGAAATGTAAAGGTTAGGTGAGTTAGTCTCTGCAAGGAGCTGAGGGCGCTGCCAGGTCCCTGACAAGCCTTCGGGATGTCTGCTAGCTTCATTATCGTTGAGTCATGAATTAGGTGTACATAGCTTACTCTCAAGGCATCCTTGAGTCATATTCATGTCTAAAAAACATGAGGTCATTTTGGGTTGATGGAGAAGGAGCCTCCGGAAGAGATAGGGTTCCTTTTCAAAGCTTTGTGGGGTGAGAGTGGAGAGGATGCATCTGCAATGAAAACAAATGCTGTTGATGGGCTCTAGTAGATGCATGGGGACAGGGCATGGGTAAAACTATGAACCTACCCAAGTGTGTGACGGGTAAAGAGAGGGGAACATTGGAGATGAGAAAGGGAAATTTTTACAGAACATTCAAAAGATACAAAAACAGCAACAGTACACTAATGCTCTAGAAAAGGAAATCTGACTTCACATAGGCACATTAAATATTCCACCAATATTTGAAATGCTGAACTAGTAGATAATTGAAATAAGGTATTTAAAACTGCATAATAGGCCAGATGTGGTGGCTCACACGTGTAATTCCGGCAATCTGGGAGGCTGAGGTGGGAAGATCACTTGAGGTCAGGAGTTTGAGACCAGCCTGGCCAATATGGAGAAACCCTGTCTCTATCAAAAATATAAAAATTAGCTGGGTGTGGTGGCACATGCCTGTAGTCTCAGCTACTCGGGAGGCTGAGGCAAGAGAATTGCTTGAACCGTGGAAGCGGAGGTTGCAATGAGCCGAAATGGTGCCACTGAACTCCAGCCTAGGCAACAGAGCGAGACTCCATCTCAAAATAAAACTGCACAACTCAGCTTTACCTTCCATTTAAGGCACAAAGAACATTTCTGATTTGTGGAATCCTGAGTTGGGATGGATAGAAGTGCAGGTTTGGATAGATAGGTTGCTGAACGTGAGAAATGGTCCATGAAGACCTGAAGGGAGGGGGCATTCCCTCTCCTAGCTTGTTTCGTCTTTTATGCTGGGCCTCAGTCTCCTCGCCTGTAAAACCGGAGGGCTGTGTTCAGTGGAGTCTATGTGCTTTTCTGGTTTGAAGGTCTGAGGCTCTAAGGAACAGTAGGGCCATCTTGTCAGCTATTTAATGTGGTGAGATAGACATTTGGGAGAAAACTGAGAAGATTAGCCCATGAAAGATTTGTTCCTGATTCAGATTTTAAAGGATAGAGATGGACAAAAAGATGTAAATAGGGATCCAATCTAGTATTTAAAAAAAGAACAAAATCCGGCCTGGTGCCGTGGCTCACGCCTGTAATCCAAGCACTTTGGAGGCTAAGGCAGGAGGATCACCTGAGGTTAGGAGTTCAAGATCAGCCTGACCAACATGGTGAAACCCCGTCTTTTTTTTTAAAGAAAAAAAAAAAAAGAACAAAAACCAAGGCTGTGTGTGGTGGCTCATGCCTGTAATACCAACACTTTGGGAGGCAAAGGTAGAAGGATTACTTGAAGCCAGGGGTTTGATACCAACTTGGGCCACAAGGTGAGACCCCCTTTCTACAAAAAATGAAATAAAATAAGCTAGCTGGGCATGGTGGTGCATGGACGTAGTCCCAGCTACTCAGGAGGCTGAGGTGGGAGAATCGCTTGAGCTCAGGAATTCTAGGCTGCCACAAGCTCTGATTGTGCCACTGCACTCCAGCCTGAGGAACAGTGAGACCCTGTCTCTTAAAAATTTTTTTTTTTTTTTTTTTGAGATGGAGTCTCACTCACTTCGCCCAGGCTGGAGTGCAGTGGTGCGATCTTGGTTCATGGCAACCTCTGCCTCCCGGGTTCAAGCAATTCTGCTGCCTCAGCCTCCCGAGTAGCTGGGACTGCAGGTGCGTACCAGCCCACCCAACTAATTTTTGTACTTTTAGTAGAGACAGGGTTTTACCACGTTGGCCAGGATGGTCTTGATCTCTTGACCTCGTGATCTCCCTGCTGCCTCGGCCTCCCAGAGTGCTGGGATTACAGGCCTGAGCCACCATGTCTGGCCAAAAGAAATTTTAAAAGAGAGGGAAAAAAACACATGAAAATGATGAGATGGTGAAGCAGATTTTGAAGTGGGGTCCATGGAATCTCTGGGTGTCTGTAATAACATTAAGGAGGAGAACAGATTTCAGGAAGGAAAGCTCCCATTGCTCCATTTCCATCTGAATTGACAGATTAAAGTTCTCAGCACATGGCTCCATAAGCTCTCCTAAGAACCTAGACTGAAAACCTAACATTACTTTGTGTTTAAACAGTTACTTTGGGGTTAATCTTAAATTTGCTTGACCATGAGTTGTTGTTTTTTTCTTTTTTGTGGTACAGGGTCTCACTGTTGCCCAGGCTGGTGCAGTGGCACAATTCCGGCTTCCTGCAGCCTCCACCACCTGGGCTCAAGTGATCCTTGTGCCTCAGCCTCCCAAGTAGCTGAGACTACAGATATGCACCACCGTGCCTGGCTAATTTTTTTTTTTTTGAGACAGGTTTTCACCATGTTGCCCAGGCTGGTCTCAAACTTCCAGGCTCAAGCCATCTGCATACCTTAGCCTGTCAAAGTGCTGAGATTACAGGCATGAGCCACTGAGCCTGGCTGACCATGAGTTTTTGATATCATTAAAATGGCTAATTACTCATAAACTGCAAATAGTAGGCAGGTTTTGAGTAATTTCTTTGAAAACAAATATGTAAAAAGTTTCTTATGCACATCAGGTTCTCTTTCTTGAGCTGAAATGAGCAAGGCTCAGCTATGCTTCAGAGAAGAACTATGGGAGTGAGAGATGATGGCTTATCTTATGTGAGGTTTCAGCTACAGTTGCCAAGTTCCCACTGCTCAGCCATGCACTCAAGAAGTTCTCCATCAGAGACTCTAATAAGGCCCTGCTTAACATTGTGACATCCTGAATGTGACAAGGGAAGGAAAATTAGAAAAGCTACTATTCTTGAAAGCAAATATGGCTTTCCAAAGGTTGGAAAATTGGAAATGAGATCATAAGATGTCCACCTGACAAAACTTGGCCTGAGAAAGGGCTGCACTGTGCCTACAGGGCCTTCAGCCCATGATGCATTGTTTGTTTATTGAAGTAAAGCATTATGAATTCTTGTTTATCCACATTTAACCAACCAGAAGAGCAAGATAATTCCTTCTCCCCAAACTTGATCTTTAAGAGAAAAAGATAATTAAGGTTGTTCATTAGGAGGGATACATCAGAACAGAATGAGATCACCTTGACTTAAAAGCCCATTCTGAAGATAATGTCAATTTTGTGACTTCCTTGGCAGTGTCCCTATGCACTGCAGAAACTTGGAGTACTTGTGCATGCTCAGAGATTAAACTGCATATAGTATCATTTTCCTAGTTGTATTGCATTGCTTTCTTGACTCTAAGCATCTCTGATCATTCTATATTACTTTAAGTACCCGTAATGAGCTCTAGGTATTTAAAATATTATTTTTTATTATTTTTTATTTTTTTTCTGCCACCAACTCTCAGATTCTTTAAGTGTATAGAAGTTTTCCCTGATAAAACATGGCTTCTGACTCCTCCTTCCTTCCCTCTAGAACTTACCTTTAAAAAAAAAGATAGGCTGGGAGTGGTGGCTCATATCTGTAATCTTAGCACTTTGGGATGCTGAGGTGGTGGATCACACTTGAAGTCAGAAGTTTGAGACCAGGTTTCACATGGTGAAACCCTATCTCTACTATTAATAAAAATATAATACAAAACATTTATCCAGGTGTGGTGGCACGCACCTGTAGTCCCAGCTACATGGGAGGCTGAGGCAGGAGAATCTCTTGAACCCATGAGGTGGAGGTTGCAGTCAGCTGAGATCTTGACACTGCACTCCAGCCTGGGCAACAGAAAGATACTCTGTCTCAAAAAAAGAAAAGTATATAGATAGTAGATAGATTAAAAAGAAGTAGATAGTAGATAGATGAACAGATAGATAGAAGGTAGATAGTGATAGAGAGAGGTATCTGGTTGGGCATTGATAAGACATAATACAAAGAAGAGGTTGACTCAAGAAACTACTGAGATCTTTATTTCTTAAAGTCATTCTTTGTGTTTCTAATTTCTTATAAAAATAGCTCAATATCAGCTTGTCTTCCTAGAGGCAAGCCCAGATATATACAGAAAGTGGTGAACTTGTAATACAATATGGAGGGTGTTGGGATTAAATGAGATTTTAAGTGCCTTGTCTATCACTGATACACAGTAGGCATTCAACAAACATGAATTTCCTTAAAATCCAGCATTAGGGTCAGCCTTGTTAGTCCTTTTTAAATATATTTAGTTCATTCTTTCATTCACATATAGATTTTCTTTCTTTTTTCCTTTCCTTCCTTCCTTCTTTCCTTCCTTCTCTTTCTTTCTTTCTCTCTCTCTCTTTCTTTCTTTCTCTCTCTCTCTCTTTCTTTCTTTTTTGAGACAGAGTTTTGCTGTGTTACCCAGGCTGGAGTTAAGTGGCATAATCTTGTCTCACTGCAACCTCTGCCTCCTGGGTTCAAGCGATTCTCCTGCCTCAGTCTCCCGAGTAGCTGGGATTACAGGCATGTGCCACCAGGCCCGGCTGATTTTTTAATTTTAATTTTTTGTAGAGGCGGGCTTTCACCATGTTGCCCAGGCTGGTCTTGAACTCCTGAGCACAAGTGATCCACCCGCCTCAGCCTCCCAAAGTGCGGGGATTCCAGGTGCGAGCTACCGTGCCTGGCATCTCTAAGTATTCATTGATGGCTTACCATGTGTCACACTCAGCACCAGCCCTAGGGGTGCAGGGTGAATAATAAATCCCTGAACCCAAAGAACAAGTCTGGTGACTGACGGTACTAGTGACATCACAGAGAAATTTCTCCTGATTGGAGGGATCAGATCAGGAACCTGTAGGAAACAGTGGGAGACAGAGTCAGAAAAGGATTCAAGGTAAATCACCGGGGTTTGCAGGCTCCTCAGTCTGCTTCTCATTATGGCCTGGAGTGGGCCTTGGTACCATCCCTGTGATTAGAGAGGAAGCAGGGAATGGCGTGTCCTCCTTAGCTGTGGCTCAAATCCAAGTGTAGTGATGCCTTAGGAATTGCTGCCTGAAAACAAAGAAAAAGAAGAAAACAATAACTATAATGAAATAAAAGCCTTAAAGTGGAAGAAAAACAAAATGTCATGATTTGTGCATTTTTTCTGCAAAACCGATTTGTTCTGTGGTGGAAGAGAGTCTGCATTTGATTTCTATAAGATATGCAGTAATGGGTTATGTACTCCAGGGAAAAGCTATTCTTAAGGGAGCGAGAACGTGATGGATTCACTTCCTCTATGAGGTTTATAATATGTGGCAGTTTTAGTGCGAGCAGGTATTTGGTCTATAAACTTGGAGAGCCAGGAATTAGTGTGAGCTTGTTTCTAAATGAAGAAGAATGCAGCTCTCCCTCTCACTCTGGTTATTAGTCCTTCTGGGGATAAACAGGAAGATTAAGTGTTTTCTTGATGTTGTGTTTGCCTGTCACAGTAATGTGCACACACCCCATTGCCAGCACCTTTATGCGGAGCCGCAGACCTGCTGTTTTTTTGGGAAGGAGTTGTTCATTGAGAGGCTCGGGTCTCATTCCATGCTGAATGGTGTCAGGGTTATTTCCACTCTTTGTTCAAATGCTTGCTCTCAATTAGATGCTCTACCATTAGCTGCTTTGCAATTAGAAGCTGGATCTGTGAACATCCAGTTTCTTGGTCCCCGGAGGCCATTTCATGTCCTCACTCCTCAAAGCCTACTGTTCTGCTTGTCGCAGTTTAAATGGTGCTAAAGAGAGGCCAACCTGCCAGCCAGCTGGCTTCCCGGAGGACCTTGGAGGCTGCCCGCGCTGGGGCCGCTGGAGACCTGCTCGACTGAGCACATGTGGGAACTTGAATTGTCATCGCTGTGAGAAGTGACTTCATTCTAGGGGGCTTATTTGTATTAACCAATCTCTTAAAACACTGGCTGGCTGATAAATTAAAATGCCAATTTATTTATTTACTATTAGAAATGTACTTGCCAAGCAATATATCTGTGTCAGCCATTCAGTTTATTCTCTTCACACAAATAAAGCCTATTTTGGGGCCGGGCGGGGTGGCTCACATCTGTAATCCTAGCACTTTGGGAGGTCGAGGTGAGTGGATCAGGAGTTCGAGACCAGCTTTGCCAACATGGTGAAACCCCGTGTCTACTGAAAATTAAAAATAAATAAATAAATAAATAAATAAATAAATAAATAAACAAACAAACTAGCCTGGTGTGGTGCCAGGCGCCTGTAGTCCAAGCTACTCGGGAGGCTGAGGTGGGAGGATTGCTTGAGCCCAGGAGGCAGACGTTGTAGTGAGCCAAGATCATGCCACTGCACTCCAGCCTGGGCAACAAAGCGAGACTCCATCTCAAAAAAAAAAAAAAAAAAAAAAAATCTATTTGGGAAACCAAATTATAGATCATATGTTTCATGGTGAGGGAAAAAGGCTCCTGCACACGGCTCATTGGAATATAAATTGAGACAAGTTTTCTGGATGGCAATGTTTTATTTTTATGTGGAATCTTTCCATTGGACAAGCATGTTGAGTTCATCATTTGTGTCTCCTATCATCACTTAAACATTTATTTGGTGGTGGAAACTTCCCCAGCCACTGGCTGAGAACTTGGATGGCCCTCTGTTCTACTTGCTCTTGAGGAATAAATTGACCTATGGCCTAAGCCACAAATGCTGGCTTGATTCAGAAAAAGAGTATACAATCCAACCTATTAATCAAACTTGTCTTTTTTTTACAGATAAGACTTTTCCTTTCCTTCTCCCACCCGAGGTCTGTGTTTGATGAGGCACCTACTCTTTGCACAGTGGTTTTGGTCACCTTCTCTCACTCCTCTCTTTCCTTCCTTCTACTTGTTAATTTCATCTTCTGGCTTCTCAGGGAATGGGACCCAGCAAAGGAAGAGGTCACGAAGCCTGTGGTGGTTGTTACCATGCCTCCCTCTCCCCGGTGATGGGCAGGCTCTCCAGGCACAGCTTAGCTGAAGACATCACCTCCCAAATCCACTTCTTCCACACTCAGCTCTTGTTTCGTCTTTACCTGAGTGATCTGAAGTAGGAAGCCTAGCTTTTTTGTCTATCTTTTGAACATTTTGTTCAGACATCTAACTTTGGTGTGGAACATCTATTGCAATTAAGATCCATGTACTTTACTTTGTGTGTATCTGTCAAGTATTTCCTCAGACTAAATTCCTGGAACTGGAATTGTTATGCTCGTGAGTGTTAGTAAGCATAGCAGTTAAGAGTGTGGGTTCTAGAGTCTATTGTTTCCAAGTGCCAGGGTCAAACTTTAGTCTTAACTTCCTAAATTTTGTATATGCATTGAAAACCTTAAAGGTTTTCATAACAGCAGCAAATACTTATTAGGCACTCTTACTAAGTTGAATTTCTCAACAATCCTGTGAATTGTGTGTTACCATAATCTCCATTTTGCAGATGTGAGCCACCATGCCCTGCCAACATGTTTTTCTCTAAAACCCACCATCCATCCAGCCCAGAAAACCTTCCCTCAATCTTCAATTCTTTTACCTCCTATCCTTATCTTGAAGTCTAAATTAACCAGAAGTCTAGTCTGACTTTTTTCCTATGGCTTCACCTGTCACTCTCTCCTAAATAATCTCCAAACCAGCTTGCATAGTCTCCTCTCTACTAAAGGTAAGAAATGACCTCAGATATCCCATTTACATTCTTCCTGAGTTCTGAGGCACTGAAATGTAAATCTCTTCCTCTTTCCTGGAATTCTCATTCCTGGGTTTTGCTTTTTCTCAGTCCTTCTTGATGGCTCAATCTTCTTTGGCCTGTCCTTGGAATCTGGTGTTTTCCAGGTTCTGCCCTCTGTCTCTTCTCTGGCTCTCAGATAATAGCGTGGCATATATTCATTTCTGGTACTATGGTAAAAAACATCCAGCCTGGGTAACAAGAGCGAAACTCCGCCTCGGAAAAAAAAAAAAAAAAAAACCAGGGACACAAAGATGACTAACATCACCACCTATTAGAAAGCTTTGGACACAGTAACATTCTGGAGCCTCAATGTTCTCATATAAAAATGGGTCATAAATACTTGAGATCTAACCATCTTTTAAAAATTATTATTATTTTTTCCTTTTTTTTTCTCTATAAGGCAACTAACCATCCTTTTCTTGGGGCTGCGCTACTGTCCAGTGAGCGCATAGTGAGGGTAGGACTGCTAATGCCTAAACAACACACCCGCATCAACTAGAGCTTTGCTTTACCTTGGTGCAATTTTTGGAAAAATGAAAACCTGCTTTTAGTTGTTTTTTTTTTTTTTTTAGAGATGGGGTTTCACCATGTTGGCCAGGATGGTCTCGATCTCTTGACCTCGTGATCCACCCTCCTCGGCCTCCCAAAGTGCTGGGATTACAGGTGTGAGCCACTGTGCCCGGCCCGCTTTTCAATTAAAAAAAAAAATACTTGAGATCCAGATCTATATTTGCAGTTCCCCATGGTGCAGCCCTGGCTATGAGCCCAACGTGACCAAAAGTAAATGCCCAACATCCCCCTTGCACAGTCTTTTCCTCTCTCAATAATTCCTCCCATGGTTAGTGGCAGTAACATTCCTCAAGTCTAGACACAAGTTAGAAATCTGGGAATCATCCTTTGTTTGCACTTCCCTCAACCTCTACATCCAATAAATTTCCAAGTCTCCACTTGTCTATCAGAAATACTGCTTTAAAACCTGCCACTTCATTGCCCCGCCCAGACCTCCTCATTTCTCCCCTGGCCAAGATTACAGTAGTCTTTGTCCTCCTTTCCTTCTTCTAGGTTCTTCACCAACTCCAAAATTCATTCTCCACAATGCTGCCACATTGACTGTTTAAAAGTACTGCTTTGATCACATTGTATCTGCTCTAAAAGACTTCAGTGGCTCCCACTGTCTACGGGACAAAGTTCAAGCATTTGTAAAGCACTTTCTGTTTTGTCCACAACCTCCTTGTAAGCTCTCACACTGAGTCCTCCTTCCTTTACCCAATCACCTCTCATTTTAGCCACAAGGGTTACTGGACTTCCCTGAGAGGCGTGAGGTCCCTGAGCCTCGGTTATGTTCTTCCTTCTGTTTGCAGCACTTTTCTCTTATTCCCCCATATGGCGACATCCTCCTGGATTTCAAAACGTATTCCAAAGGCCTCTTCTTCCCTGAGGCCTTCTGTGATCTTTCTCTGGAGGAATAAATCCTTCTCCATTTTTTTCCTGTGCTCACAGAACTTTGCTCACTCTTCTCTTTGCCACCTTATCAGGTCGCATTCATAGATGTGAGCGTTATCTTATCTGCTTATTGAGCAAGGACTGCACCTCAGGCTTTTGACCATCCCAGCAGCTTATCATGGTCCCAGGGCCAGAACTCAACAAATATATAAGACATGAAGCGAGTAAAAAAAACCAAAAAACTGCAGAATGCCACCAGGTCCAGGGTTATATGGCAAAGCCAGTCTTGTGTTGGTGTGAGCATTGAAGCAATGATTTTTCCTGTTCCCAGCAGATCAGAATATTCACCACTTTAATTAATCCTATATCCTGTGACCTTCAACCTAGAGTCAAAGGAGCAAAGCCATGAAGAAAACCATTTTGTCCACATGGAGGCAGCACAGTCACTTCCACAGTCCTATCTGAGGTCCCCAGGTTTCTCACCCCAGGGTCCATTTATAGCCAGACCCAACTTTTCCTTGCCTGAGCGCCAAACTCAAGAGGCTTCACGTCTCCTCCACCGCCTTCTTCTGGGTTACAGAAGGCATTAATTTTAAGGTGGTTTAAAAAAAATCGTGTGTGGAGGTTCATCGTAAATTGCTTGCCGCAAGTGCCGGAGTAAGTTTCAATCATTCACCGTATTCCTGAATAATGAAGTTTCCCCACCAAAGCAGCACTGTCATCCATTCAAATGGGCAACGCCTTTTCCTGTGGGTCCCCAGAAGTGTTTGACGAGCTCTAAGGGGAGACATATCTCATGCTTTCTGGAGTTTTTTTTTTTTTTTAAAGACAGGGTATCATCATGTTGGCCAGGATGGTCTCCATCTCCTGACCTTGTGATCCGCCCACCTAGGCCTCCCAAAGTGCTGGGATTACAGGCGTGAGCCACCGCACCTGGCTGCTCTCTGGAGTTTATACTAGTTGGAGTGAGTGATTACTTTCAGGCCCGCGGGCAGCACCAGCATCCCTAGCATCCACGGTCATATTAACTTTTCCACAGGGTTTTCTTTCCACCGCATTCCTACTTTATTTTTTTTATTTTTTTTTAAATTTTTTTCTTAAAGATAGGGGTTCACCATGATGGCCAGGCTGGTCTTGAACTCCTGACCTCAGGTGATCCACCCACCTCGGCCTCCCAGAATGCTGGGATTACAGGCGTGAGCCACTGTGCCCGGCACATTCCTACTGTTAAGAGCAGGCAACCACAGCTGTGACAGGTTACCGTCCCTTTCCACTTGTTTCCAATAATGCCTCTTTAGTTACTTTGTGAAAAGATTCTCGGCTGAGATTTTTCTTGCTTTCTATCTTCTAAAGTGTTTATTACTAGAAGATTCAACTTTCAGATTCTCTGAAGAAAATTCCTAGGAAAGGTAAGAGGGAGAAGAAGACTGTAGTTAAAATTATTTCTTTTTTGGCTCTGCAAAGCGATTGCAGCCATGGCAATAGTCGGCGGTGATAACTTAACAAATGGCTTCAGAAATGAGCTTTTCACTGGGATTTGAAAGAGCTCTCCGTGCATCCTGTTTTATAATTACTGCCTGATTCTAATGGGGCACTCTAAAGCTTGAGTGTCTCCCAGTTTCATTCCTCAGGTGAGCCTTCTGCTTAGCTGTGTCCAATTTGACACGTCGGCACTGAACTCTCACCCTGCAGTTTATGGGCTGATGACTGTTTAATTATACCTGCCAGCCTTCAGAAATCTCAGTGATTAAGAATTGCAATACTGTGTCCTATTAATCTGCCTGGATTCCTTCTCATCTTACGAAGTCAAAGAATTTTTTTGTTAATTTTCAGTATACTCAGGGGAACTTGGTAGTGAGTGTCAGAAGAAAATAGAGTTAAGATGATGGTAATTGACCTCCCCAGGGTAATTCTAAGTCAGCAGCAACTGGGATAAGAATTGGGAGATTTGGGTGGCCTTTCTGTTTAGTTAAAATTAGCTTTGGCCATAAAATCTAAAGCATGCTATCGTTATACAGGTTCGACTTGGCTTTGCTGTGTGTCTGCATATTCACAAGCTACTTCACCTCCACAGTTAGTACTTTCCATCTCTGAAATGCAGAGAGCAGGCTGGGTACAGTGGCTCATTCCTGTAATCCCAGCACTTTGGGAGGCCTAAGCAGGCAGACCACCCGAGGTGAGGATTTCAAGACCAGCATGGCCAACATGGTGAAACCCCCTCTCTACTAAAATACAAAAATTAGCCAAGTGTGATGTCACGCCCCTGTAGTCCCAGCTACCTGGAAGGCTGAGGCAGGAGAATTGCTTGAACCCTGGAGGCGGCAGAGGTTGCAGTGAGCCGAGATTGCAGCCACTGCACTCCAGCCTGGATGATAAAGCAAGCCTCCATCTCAAAAAAGAAAAAAAAAATGCAAAGAGCACAGGAGAGTTGGACCCAAAGTTTGTCTACAAATTTCCAATTAATCTTGGAGATCTTCATCTTTTCCAAACAACAGGAGCCACCAAGATTTACAGAAGAATGGTAGTTAAGGAATTTAGAATTTAGAATGTTATAATTTACACTTTTCCTAAGAAAGTCTTTGTTGTAAATAAGGTTGCATACTCCACTGACATGGAAAGAAAGGGAAGGAATGAGGATAGCAATGATTCAGAGTCTAATTAATGTGGCCACCAATTTTTGTGTAATAGTACATTTCTATTCTTTAACAAAATTGATAAGATTCTACCAAGTTCATTGTTTCCGAAGTTGGGAAATAGGAGGTGTCCCTGGGGGTAGGAAGGAGAAAAGTGATTATATAAATATATGCCTCCCCAAAATTGGTCAGGTGACATGCACCTGTGAATGGGGATAAATATTAGGAGATGAGGAAATGGACATAAGTAAATGCTTTCTCCAAAAAGAGAGAAACCAAACTAGTGGCCATAAGCAGAACTTGCTTCTGATGTCTGCACTCTGATACTCAAAGGTAACTGGACCTACGCATTAAATGTGACGCCAATCTGATCATCTACGTAGCCTGAAGATAGTATGTATTTTGGGGAGACTATTCTATTTTTAGTGCCTTGGAGGATTTCCAAAATTGTTCAGCTAAATGTAGGTTGTCCCTTTAATTACCTCTTTACCATCACCACTGCATTACTGCCTCTGAATGATTGACTTTGTGCGTTTTTCACTTAAGGGTAATGAACTGCTCTCTTAATATAGTTCCATCATTCAACTTTGTTCTAGGGAGATTCTTTATAGACAATTTCTATTTTAATCAGAAATGAATGGGACTATTGCCTTTAAAGTGGACCATCTGTGGGTTTACCAGGAAGTTTATTAACTTTGATCTTTATT
Source organism: Aotus nancymaae (assembly GCF_030222135.1). NCBI lineage: Eukaryota > Metazoa > Chordata > Mammalia > Primates > Aotidae > Aotus > Aotus nancymaae. The sequence goes on along the minus strand of NW_026988419.1, from coordinate 41,541,271 downwards.
CAATTTAACTTTCTGCCAGAGCTTCCAGTAAAGTTCTTTCAAGCCTGCGGAAAGCACAGCTCAGAGCTCAGAGAGTGGGCTCTGTGGGAGATGGAGGCGGACACCAATTGGGAGGATGAGAGAAGGGAGTGTGTGGATAGAGAACGGAATCCCAGTCTCAGCTGAGGTGGCGGTGGGAAGCTGGGAACTTTCTTCTAGAAGGGCCTAGAGCAAGTCCTCAACTTCACTCCAATTTGAGACTTTTTTGGGCTAGCAAGGTAGTTTTTTTTTTTTGAGACAGAGTCTCACTCCGTCACCAGGCTCCAGGCTGGAGTGCAGTGGCGCGACGTCATCTCACTGCAACCTCCGCCTCCCGGGTTCAAGCAGTTCTCCTGCCTCAGCCTCCTGAGTAGCTGGGACTACAGGCGTGCGCCACCACACCCAGCTAATTTTTTTGTATTTTTAGTAGAGACGGGGTTTCACCTTGTTGACCAGGATGGTCTCCATCTCTTGACCTCGTGATCCACCCGCCTCGGCCTCCCAAAGTGCTGGGATTACAGGCGTGAGCCACCGCGCCCGGACATTTTTTTTTCTTTTTTTAAAGAGATGGGGTTTTGCTCTGTTGTCCAGGCTGGGGTGCAGTGGCGCCCTCACAGCCCACTGGAGACTTGAACTCTTAGGCTCAAGCGATCCTCTCGTTTCAGCCTCCTGAGAAACTGGGACTACATGTGTGTACCACCATGCCCAGCTAATTTATCTTTATTTTTGTTTATTTTATTTTGTTTTATTTTATTTTTTATAGAGATGGGGGTCTCATTCTGTTGACCAGACTGGTCTTGAGCTCTTGGCCTCAAGTGACCCTCCCACCTCAGCCTCCCAAAGTGCTGGGATTATAAGCGTGAGTTACCGTGCCTGGCCTAGCAAGGTAATTTTAAACAGACACTGCCTTCCCAATGATACGGTCTCAAAAGCCCTGATGCCAGCCTGGGCTGAATGTAACGGGTGTGAGGACTGATCCAGGCAATACTCAGCTCTGTAACAAAACAGGGAGATAGGTGGGGGGCATCCACAATGCTGTGGATGGATTGGGTGGCAGGCAGAGGCTTCTGGCCTGCAGCTTATGCAGACTGTAAGGTCTGTTCTCGCCGAGTTTAAAGTGAAGAAACTGAGGCCAGCACAAGAAGATTCAATGCGAAGGGATTTATTCAGGCTCCTGGAAGAGGTTCTGAGGCCTGACAGGAGGGGCCGGAAAAGTCGCGCAGACTCCTCTCAGACATGGGGTTTTATAGGGAGTGGAGGCGTTTGATTGGCTGTGCCCAAGGTGAGTGGGGCAAAATGGCGGGGAGTGGGGCCCGGGTGGAACAAAATGGCAGGGAGTGGGGCCCAGATAGGACAAAATGGTAGGCAGGGAGTGCGGCCCAGATAGGACAAAATGGTCGGGAGTGGGGCCTGGATGGGACAAAATGCTATCAGGTAGGTCCTGGCGGGGCTTTTTTTCCCGGGCTACAGGGCGTGGGGAGGAGGGTGTGTCTAAACTCCCGGCAAGGGAAGGAGGTGTGTCCAAGCTCCCAGTGAGGGGAGGGGTTGCGTCCGAGCTCTCCCGCGAGGGAGGGGGGTGTGTCTGAGCTCCCCGCGAGGGAGGGGGGTGTGTCCTAGCTCCCCGCGAGGCGGGGGGGTGTGTCCAAGCTCTCAGCGAGGCAACCAGCTGCTTACACAGACCACCACACAGGCTCTGCTCTTACAGCTTCCAAATTACTTCTCTGGCCTTTGAAGTGGAGCAATTTAGGATGACTGCAGATCCTTCTCCGTTTAACAAATGCTTCCTGCCCTCGGTCCAGGGCCCTTACTCTTCCTGTCCTCTAATTCCTTCATCTCAGTCATCTACAGGAAGACAGGAAATCTTGGATATCAAAACTTCCCCAAGATCCTACTCTATTTCTTTACTTTTTAAAAAAGCAAACAAGCAAACAAAAACTTTACAGCTGGGTGTGGTGACTCACGCCTGTAATCCCAGCACTTTGGGAGGCTGATGGATCACCTGAGGTCAGGAGTTCAAAACCAGCCTGGCCAACATTGTGAAATCCCGTATCTACTAAAAATACAAAAAATGAGCTGAGCATGGTGGTGCATGCCTGGAATCCCAGCTACTCGGGAGGCTGAGGTAGGAGGATTGCTTGAACCTGGGAGGTGGAGGTTGTAGTGAGCTGAGATCGTGCCATTGCACTCAGCCTGGGTGACAACAATGAAATTCTGTCTCAAAACAAAACAAAACAAACTTTATTGAGGTAAGTGATTGACAGTAAATGACAGAGATTTAGTGTAGGGTTTCATAAGTTTTGACATATGTGCTTACCCAGGACACCACCACCTGAATCATGATAATGAACATTTCCTTCACCCCTCAAGTTTCATAGTTGCCCCTTTGTAAAACCTCCTTCTGTTTGCCGCACTTCCAGTCTGCTTTCTGTGACTGTAGATTACTCTGCAGTGTCTAGGATTTTATGAAAATGAAATCATCTTTTCTCGTCTGACTTCTTTCACCCAGCATAAATATTTTGAGATTCATTCATGTTGCTTCATTCCCGTTTACTCCTGAGGAGTAATCCACTGTATGGACCTATCACAATTTGTTAATCTACTGAGGAATCATTCCTTCTGGTTTGTTTCATAAAATCATGGAGTGTTAGATGCGTAAGGGGAGTTATAAGTCACTTAATCTAAGAAAATCATCAGTCATCTGTAGTTACCTATCTTCAGATTAGGTAAGAGAGCCAGAACACCACTTAAGAATTTCCTTGGGGCTGGGCGTGGTGACTCACACCTGTAAACCCAGCATTTTGGGAGGTCGAGGTGGGCGGATCACAAGGTCAGGAGATTGAGACCATCCTGGCCAACATGGTGAAATCCTGTCTCTACTAAAAATACAAAAATTTGTGTGCCTGTAATCCCAGCTACTTGGGAGGCTGAGGCAGGAAAATCACTTGAACCGGGGAGTTGCAGATTGCAGTGAGCTGAGATTGTGCCACTGCACTTCAACCTGGCAACACGGCGAGGTTCCATCTCAAAAAAAAAAAAAAAAAAAAAAGGATTTCCTTGGAAATTGTTTAGATTCAGATTTATACCTCTTCCTGACATTTGCTTCCAATGATGGAGTGAACCCTGGGACTCTGTACTTTTTGCAACAGCCTATGGTGATTCGAATCCAGACATATGGTCTATACTTAAAACAGTAAATTATTTAAATATTGAGGTTCTAGAAGGTTAGGAGCAAAGGCTGGATTTAAATGCACAATTTTTGACTTCTAAGTTTAGGACTCTTTCTACTACATGATGTCAACACCAAATAGCATCAGCCACATGGAGGCCTGATGCTGTCTGCTAGCATAAATATCTGCCTTCTCGTCAGAGAAATGCCATAGCTCGATTCTGAGCTACTTTCATATGTTTCCAGAAGAGGGCACTGATAACAAATCCTTTCTTTTATGCATGGTTTTCTTTCACTTTCTCTCTCTCCCCTCCCCCTCCTCTCTCCTCCCCCCTTTCTTCCTCTGCTTGTTTTTTTTTTTTTTTTTTTTTTTTGTGATTTTTTTTTTTTTTTTTTTTTTTGGTCATCGAGATTGCAAATATGAAAAGCAACAAAGTGGGACAATGTGTGGAGAACATTTTTAATACAACCTTGCCTGTAAGTGCTGTCACTGACTGGCTTCCAGTCTCTAATTTTGTGAGTCAGCACTTTCTCTCAGTGACTTCCTCAAAATTATAGCAATAGGAGGGGCTGGACGGAACATGCAGAGGTGAGAATGCTGAAAATTTAACCAGAGTTCAAGAAACGTTTACCTTTAGGAAAAACAATGACAAAAAATGTCATCCAGTTATCTTCCTCCCTATCTCTTTCCCTTGGGTGTTTAGGGAGGAAGCCATGAGCCTAACTTGGTATATTTTTTTCCCTTCAGTTATTATAATTCTGGTGAACCTTGGGCTGCCTTCCTCCAAACTCTTGAAAATTTGAACTCAGGCAGTAGGGCCTGAACCATGAGTTGATACCTGGTGGCTGAGACTGTTGCTTCTAAGCAAGGATATTGTGATTGTGAAAAACCAAGCAGTAACATATCACATGAAAGAAGAAAGGGGCATGAGTCCGACTCAAGCTGTCAGAAAAATTTAATTCATCTTTGATAGTTTTGGCATTTTCCTAAAAATACTTTTATGACAAATTTGGTATTCAAATGTGCTTGCTACCTCTGAAGCCCTAGAATGAAAGTGAGCTTTTGCCTCAGTGAGATGAAATAAGACAAGGCTTTGAGAATTCAATTGAACCCCCCCACCCCTAGAGGTAGAATTGTGCGAAGGCACACTGTGTCCCCAGAGCCCTCAGACTCACTTTTGCAACCTTTTCTTTCCCCACTCTTACCAACTATGGGGGATCCATTCTCTCCTCTTTGGGTCCTTAGTGTGAGTTACACAGAGTCTTACTAGCCGGTGCTGTCTACATTTGCATTTGAACATGAATTGTGGCATGACAGGCTTTGTCTTTGATTCACAAGGCTTGGTAATAAGGCAGAAGATTGGTAATAAGTTCTAATCTGTGTTCATTTACTTATCGCTTGTCGGCCTTTAGGCAAGTCATTTTACCTTTATGAGTCTATTTCCTCATGCGTTAAATAGTAATGATGATAGTAATATGCACATTTGTGAGTGGCTGTAGGGATTAGAGATTATATATATAAAGTGCATGGTCCATACATAGCAGTTAAGGCATGTTGGACATGCGGATGTCAGGCATGAAGATGATGGAAAGTTTTGGACTTCTCCAATTGACAAGAGGACTTTTCCAGGACAGCTGAAACTGGCTTATAAGAATGGAGAGTGGTAGCTGCCTACGCAATTAGGGTGGGCCTATGTGTTTTGCCCTAATGCCTCTCGTCTACCTAATTTGTCTACGTGTCCATTGTAATCATGGAGCCTGAATCTTTGGATCATTTATGAGAGTCATAAATCTAACTGGGTGAATGTGGACTTGAGAAGACACTCTGATGTATTTGTGAGACCAACTACTTAAGGATTGCTACATTTGAAACACAATTCTAGAATATATACATGTACAGAATGACAAATGATTTCCACAGGTTTGACAAGGAAGCTAATCTCATTACTTTATGATCACACTTCTGCGACAACGCAATTTTATTTTGCCAAAATATATGTCTATGTTTATGCACATATACATGCTCCTTGATGGCCTATTTCTATACTCACCCAAATTATATATAATAAAAACTGTCCTTTTTGCAATGTAGTTTGTTATTTCTTGCACTTCTTAATGGCAGAAACATTCATTGTGATTTCTGTTCTCAGGTAATGAGAAGCTGTGATGGACGTTAACAGAAGAAGCTTCGAGTGGGAAGTTCTCCCAGATTTTCTCACTGCCTCTCTCCAAATTTGATATGCTGTAATGTTTTCAGTCTTATTATTAGAGTTTCAGGGTGGAAATGGATCATATTGAGAAGGAAGAACTAAAATACTAGACTCTAAAAATGTGTAAACAGCCATCAAGGGAAATTCTGAAGGGTCCTAGTGCTGGGGAAGGTTTAAGGAGTTTATTCTTGGCATCATTGCCTATAATCTGTAATTAGCAACCCACTGATACGGTATTTGTTAAATTCCTACATTATAGGTAAGGACTATTGAAATTGCACTTTACCAGTGGGAAAACAGACTACAATATTCACACTAGCATAGATTTCAGTTTCTGGGAGTAGGTAGTTTGCCTGAAGCCAGATAGTTCTTAGGAATCAATAATCTCATTAGCCCCAGGGGACTGGATCTCTATACTTTGTAGAGTGGGTACAGTTGCTGGAACATCTGCCCATGGGCACCTGCCTTAGTGGAAAGAGGATTTTTTTTTCGTAGGCATTAAAGCTCAGAATAATTCAAAAACATTCCTCCAGGTACTGAACAGCTATTTATCAATCTTACAGATGGAATTATTGCTGTCTCTGCCCGGAAGCCTTTGTTGACGTCTCCTTCCAATCAGTCAGCTCAGGGTTTAATCTGGTTAATCCCACAGAGCAGTGGCATTCTTTTTCTGCCATAGCTTTTCCTTAGTCCAAGGAGAAGGAAGAAATATTTAGATTCTTGAGAGGTCTGTGTTTTTCAGCACACTGCTACAGTATCAGAAATATGTGGCAAAATGAAGCAACTTGTTTTCCTTCCTCAAGGGTAGATGAGACTTAGCACAGTTTTTCAAACTCTGGAAAATGTACCTATGTATGTTTCTGCTGCATGGCGTTACTGGCTGTCAGGTGTGGAGAAGGTTAGTTTGATGATGATAATGAAATTTGTCATTATTTCCCCATTTCTAGAAGTGCTCAGTGTGAACAGATAGTGGATCCAAAGCATAGAGTATTTACGACCAGGACCTAATAAAACTCAGATCAGAAGGTTGTCTTGGCTCTACCTATCAACTTCTTTTTCTATCAATTAACATATGTGTGGAATGTAATGGTAGTATGAGTTATATCAGCAGCAAAAAAGGATGGATAGGATATTACAAAGGATATTAAAAAGGTAGTCTTAGGAGGATTTGGTGACTGTGTTAGTTTCCTAGCGCTATCACAACAAATACCCCAAACTTGGCGGCCTAAAACAACAGAAATTTATTCTTTCCCAGTTCTGGAGGCCAGAAGTCTGAGATCAAGGTACCAGCAAAGCCATGCTCCTTTAAAGGACGTGGGTGAGAATCCTTCCTCATATCTTCAGTTTTGCGTGACTCTGAGTCTTGTTTGGCTTCTGAGTGACTCCAATCTTTGCCCATGTCTTTCTTCACATGACCTTCTACTTCTCTGTCTTCTTTCCATGTGCACTCTCCTTCTGCCTTTCTCTCATGAGGACACTTGTCACTGGATTTAGGGACTATCCAGGTAATCCAGGATGATCTCATCTCAAGATCCTAACTCAAGGACCCTTTTCCCAAATAAGGTTCGATTAACATGTTTGATATCAGGACATGGTTATGTCTTTTTGGAGGGTACCATTTAACTCACCACAGTGAGTTAAACATGAGCATGTTTGTTTAATTAAGGAGTTCTAATAAGGATGAATCCCAAATCTCTGGCCAGGACAGATGGTAGGATTGTGGTGGCAAATACCTAGAAGAGAAAACAGTTGAGGAAATGCTGCTTTTCTCATTTAGTTTTAGACACTGAGTTTAAGGTGGGGGATAGAGGAAACAGAAACTTGACTTCACCAATTTGTCTCATATTAACCCAGCCTGGAGATTTGCAAAAATGCTGTCAATGTTTTTCAACCAGCACACATGCAAATAGTAAAAGCTACAGAGATTCCTGAGTTGGGCCTTAGATTATGCTACATCTTAAAATTTTACTTTTAGAATACTTTGAGATAAACAGTGTGATTTATGAACAAAATTTATTTTTCTTTTGTATCCTAGCATCAGTTAGTTAGTATTTGAAGTATCCTGATCAGGAATACACACTTCAGGCATGATTACCAAGCACTTCAAATATTGCCATGGAGATCTGCTCATAAGGACTTCATAATTAGCATAAGAGATATAAAAATAATTCTTCACTAATGAAAAGATAGGTGTTCAATGTATGTATTGACTCACATCTCCCACCATTGTCGCATGAAAACTTATGAGAATCGGACAAGCCCAGCCACCCAATTCCAGTTCCTTCAGAGAAGCCTTCAGTGTACAGCTCATTAGTCCTGAGTCCCACACTTCACAGAACTCCATTGCCTGATCAGAATGTTGCCTCTTCCCATCATTAAACAGCACGGCCCTGGACTGAGACTGTTACACATACACACACACATACACACACACGTACACACCTGACACCCCTGGATGAGGGGAGACAGACTTTCTGGTGATTTATAACTGATACTAACTGCTACTTCAAAACTGGAGGACTAGCTGGGCGCAGTAGCTCACGCCCGTAATCCCAGCACTTTGGGAGGCTGAGGCAGATGGATCTTCTGAAGTCAGGAGTTTGAGACCAGCCTGTCCAACATCGTGAAACCCTGTCTCTACTAAAAATACAAAAAAAAATTAGCTGGGCGTGGTGGTGGGCACCTGTAATCCCAGATACTAGGAAGGCTGAGGCAGGAGAATCGCTTGAACCCAGGAGGTGGAGGTTGTATTGTGCTGAGATCGTGCCATTGCACTCCAGCCTGGGCAACAAGAGTGAAACTCCATCTCAAAAAAAACAAAGCAAAACAAAATTGGAGGACTAAGGCATAATTGTTATTTGATATTCGCCTCTACAAATAAATAGTATTCTTGATAATTCAAATAATAGTTATTATTGGAAAAATAATAATTTCAAAAAGTAAATGTATTAAACCTGTGTGATTTGAGAGAGTTACAACAGTATTTCATGGGTTGAGAAACCACAAAAGGGATCAGTTCTAGTAATTTAATAGTGCTGCTGGTTCTGTGTCTCATCAAGTCACCACTGGATTTACACTTCAGAAAGTGTCCGTATTTTATTGCAAAAAATGAAGGGAATTTATTGAAGAGAGACCACAGAAGTATTATAAGTGTATAATGAGAGTAAAATTCTCTAACTAAAACAATTTATGTTTCCAAGATTACAATTTGCATGTGGAAGAGAAAGTAGCTTTCATAAATGAGGGGAATGTGTTGGTTTTAGGGAAGAATACAAGCAAAGATTGTGAAACATTAGCAACCTATTTGTAACTTTTAGCTAAATCTGTTTTTCTCCCTATATTTGATAAAGGAATTAAAGACTAACCAGAAATAGAAAACATGCCAAAACATTTTATTGGAATTATCCTTCTAAATAAACATGTAGCCATGTTTATTTCCTGATAGAGTTTGGTTCCTGATAGAGTGACTTTTCAGGTGGTAACTTTTCAGGTGGTATGGTGGCATGCACCTGTAGTCCTAGCTAATCAGGAGGCTGAGGCCTGAGGATTACTTGAACCCAGGAGTTTGAGGCTGCGGTTGCTAGGATCACACCACTGCACTGAGTGACAGAGCAAGATCTTGTCTCAAATATATATATTGAGATACACACACACACACACACACACACACACACACGTAATAACTAAAAGGTAACCATTTAGGATTGAGATTTCTCTTCAAATAGCGTCAGTAAAGGTCACATAGCTGCCCAAGTCTGAGTTAGGTCTGACACTAAACAGTGGAAGAGGCTCTTGGCCAGAAAATTTTACTCAAATGGAAAGAAGAAAGGAGGGAAGATAAGGAAATAGGGCAAAGGAAAGATAACAAAGCCAGTGAGAAAATGAGATTCTTTTCTTGTAATCATGGACTCATAGAATCTTAGCAGCAGAGGTTTCATAGACGTCACCTAATTCCTGTTCCCTCAACTGTATTGTAGATAGCAGTCTCCGGGTTTACTTCTACTTAAGGCAGTATTTACAATTCACACTGCTCGAATTGTTAGAATGCTTTTTAAATTTTATTTATTTTTATTTTTTATTTTTTTTTAAGACAAGGTTTCACCATGTTGGTCAGGCTAGTCTTGAACTCCCAACCTCAGGTGATCCACCCGCCTTGGCCTCCAAAGTACTTGGACTACAGGCGTGAGCCACCACGCCCGGCCGGTTAGAATGCTTTATCTCACACTGAGCAGAACTACCTTTTTTAGATTTGATGGGTCCTGGTTCTGTCCTTGGGAAAACATGGAATAATTCTTCTCCCTCTTTGGCCTGACAGCCTTTTAAATGTTTAAAGACAGGTGCCATCTCTCTTCTGTGTTTTAAAATAAATGGATAATCAGGGACAGTTATAATCACCTGAGATTTGTATGACAGGAACATTCTGGGGAGTTTCATATCGTTCTACCCAGACAATCTAAGCAGAACAACCTGACAGCTACAGAAAAGTCCCCGGGATAGATTTATTATTCTCATCTCAGTTTTCTGGCCAAAAGTCTTAAGAATATGAAATGCTAACACTATTTTGAGTACTTTGGTCTCAAGTAAAAGCTAAATTAAATCTCATGGTCATGAATTGTGATACGATTTTAAAATGATGGTTTTCATTCATTATTAGCCCAATTTTTCATCCTTGGTTTTGTGACGTAAAAAGAACAAATTCAGTGCAACTAAAAGATCAACATGAAGTTTTGCTAAATACTTATATCAACAAGTGTTTATTGCATATTTAATTTTCTTTTCTAGAATCAGAGTGACACAGTTTAACAGTAATTGTAGGTTTAAAAGATGGTAGGTATAGAAATCACCCAATAAACATTGTTTTTAGATACCTAATTGTGTTGTCTGTAATTTACTTTTAAAATACTTTAACACAGTGATATAGTTTTAGTGTGCCGTGTCAGTGTACAATTCTATTCAGGGGAAGGTTGGTTACCATTTGGAGTACCCTGATTGGAAATACACCCTGACTGGGAATACCGGAAATAGTTATGCAACACTGGAAAGACATGAGTCAGAGACACTTCAGCAAGTTTTCTTCTTAAGTTTTGATCAACACCAGAGATTTCGTTAATGGCTAAATTATTAGAAATATATTTACTATAAACTTTTTCTGTATTGGTAAAATTAGTAGTGATAAAGAAATGTCGATTTTCTGAAAACATTATATAGAAATTCCTGTCTTTCCAATATTTTTACAGTCCCAATACTTGATAGCTTTCAGAGTAGCACTCCTAACTTCTGACTGAACTGGTAGATTATTTCTATTTAATTTGAAAATTTAATCATTTCTATTAAAAAAATTAGGTAAATCCTGCCACTATAATAAACCTTTTCATTCAAGGAGCCATCAGAGCACATAAAAAGGTAGAGATCACCGGGTGCGGTGGCTCACGCCTGTAAAGGTCGGGAGTTCAAGACCAGCCTGACCAACATGGAGAAACCCTGTCTCTTTAAAAAAAAAAAAAGGTAGAGGTCTGGGACCTTGTCAAGCTTACAGAACAGGTTCTGTGCCTGCTTTTGTGCCTACTTGTCTGTATGTGTGGCAGAATTCCATCTGACACTTCGGTTTTTTTTTTTTTTTTTTTTTTTGAGACGGAGTTTCGCTCTTGTTATCCAGGCTGGAGTGCAATGGCGCGATCTTGGCTCACCGCAACCTCCGCCTCCTGGGTTCAGGCAATTCTCCTGCCTCAGCCTCCTGAGTAGCTGGGATTACAGGCACGCGCCACCATGCCCAGCTAATTTTTTGTATTTTTAGTAGAGACAGGGTTTCACCATGTTGACCAGGATGGTCTCAATCTCTTGACCTCGTGATCCACCCACCTTGGCCTCCCAAAGTGCTGGGATTACAGGCGTGAGCCACTGCGCCCGGCCCCCATCTGAGACTTCTTTCCATTGTATCATTCTGCCTGGTAGCCAGGATTTAGAAGAAAAGACCTATGACTCTCATCTACCTATATTTATGAAAGTTGTGTTAAATTGGATTATTGTTTAAAAATACTGTGTGAAAAGTACGCTTCCTCATCTTTTGACTTTAGGATGACCACAGAGGGTTTGCCTTCTTGCATCTCTGCGAAGACAATGATAGAAACATGTTCTAGGTGCCCTTCTGGTCCAAGAAAGATGAGAAACACATAGAGCAGACTTGGACCTCAACTGCAGCTCAGAATCACTCAGCTGATATTAGCTGGGTGGTTGTTTGATATGCGGCAATCACTGACTGGTTTTGAGGCTACCAATATTTATCCCCCAAACCTAATGATCACGAATGCTCAAATTAGACGTACAATTAGTGTACAATTTTCAAATAATGCTTCATTGAATTCTCACCACAGATCTGGGAGTAGGCATTCTTTTTCTATTGTATAGATAAAGCAATCAAGGCTAAGAATGATGAAAACAACTTGGACCAGATCACACCACTAGGAGAAATAGAACAAGAATTAGCTCTAATCAGATTGTAGAGTGCATCCCCTTCCACTACACTGCATTGCGCACTCATACTGGTTTGCTTAGAATGAATTGAACTTTAGATAAAGATGTATCTATGTAAGCAGGAATAGAGACAAAAACTGAACACATAATCCAGTGAGGGTCATTCATGGGCATGCTTACTCAGCAAAGTCATCTTTAATGAGCACCTACTATGTATCAGTGCATTGCAGTATGTCCTAGGGATTTAATGATTAAGCATGATAGACATTGTCCCTGTCCTCACAGGGCATCTAATCTTATTATGGATATGTTTAATATATATATGCTTTAAATTTTGTTTGTGATGTAAGAATTTGGTCTAATTTTACACTGTGTATATAAACAACAGCCCTAGACAAAGGAAACTCTGTTCCTGATGGAGTGACTGTTCAGGTGGTGACTACTAACTGTTTGGAATACAAGTAACAACTACTCTCAGAAACATATTCAACTACTAAATGCATCTAAGTTGTTCTTCCACACAATGCTCCAGTATATTACAGGTCAGATAGTTGGAGAATAACAGAATTACTCCTACTGTTCTACAGGGGGGAAAAAGCAATAGGATATTATGATTCTTATTAATAAACATTATTAAACTCAGACAATTTCTGAAGTTTAGAATAAAAATAATTAATCTACTGAAAGAATGGTAAACCAGAAAAGATTAAAAATTATAATTAAAGAATGAAAATGACATTTGGTATCAGAGTCATCTCAGCAGACTATCTGAACGGTGCACTAAACAAAGTGAATTATTTCTACCATAATAATGGTATTTACTGTAATACAATGGCATACTAGAAATCTAATTGCAACCTGTCAAGGATTAAAAAAACCATAGTTATAATGTGAAAATACAGGAAGAATAGATATGATCTGTATTTTTAAAGGAACATGGCAATGCTACTATATGGTTCAATTTTCAGATATCAGGATTTAATATAATAAGAAAAGACAGAGAAAATGAAAATTGGGGAAACTTCTGAATAGGTGCTTTAAGAAGGGGATTTGCAACCGATTGGAAACAGGCTGATTTTGATTACATTTTAATGTGAGATAAAGTAAAGATGGGGTAAATCCAAAGTAAAACATAATTATAAGTTTCTGCATAATCCCTGGAAAAATATTAAAGATTAGATTTCAGAATTGTGTTAGTAGTTCCATACAACTTTTACTATTCATACTTACCCACTGTACATTAAGCATTGTCAGAAACAGAAAAAATATATTTATAAATGGAAAAAATAAAAAGGTATTTAATAAGATATGTGAATTTTAAAGTTTTGCCTTTTCTGAAATAAAAGAAAAATAAAACACAATAGAAAACAATCTAAATACTAGGGTATGAGTGAGGAGACAGAATGATATAAATTCATTTTTAAATAGAAAAAAACTAAGTGCAAAGTACTTTGTTAAAAAAGCATGAACACACCATTCTATATGCTATCCCCTGATTTATTTTCACAATGTTTTATGTATGTGTGTGTGTGTGTGTGTGTGTGTGTGTATATATATATATATATATATATCACACACACAAAATAATTCCCATGCGAGCACATTTGAATGGGTATGCATAATGAGTCATGGAGGTTAATTGGCCAAAAATTCAGGTAAGTAGTCTTATTTCCACAATGGCTGAAAAAGATGAGCATTATTCATTCTAACATATACATAACTCTAAAATGTGATCAGAATAATCAACAGCAGAAAATACTGACAATTGTTCGCAGTACTGATACATAGGTGAGAATAATAGCTTCATTTCAGGTAAGTATAAGGGATTGGGGGATATCTGGTTATGAAGAGTTTAAGACTGACAAAATAAATGTTGATAGAAACTGTTTATGAAATGTGGCCACTATTCATTCTATATTCTGAGAAACAATGTAATAATCTGGTGATTTTTGTCGTTTTTGTCTTTCTGTCCCAAATACAGAAGCTGATGGACATATACAAAATAAACTACTAAAAACCTTGATGAGTGATAAAGTCCATCTGTCAGCAGCTGCTGAAGTGTACTTTGACAGGTTATATAGTGCAGAGAGAGAGGGAGGAGAGAGACTATTAGAATATATTTTCAGAAATAGTTGTGGATTTTTTAGAAATGAAATTAAAACATAAAACACAGAAGGCATATACTAGGGAAATATCTGTTAAAATTGCGTTCCTAAAGTACTGTCATCTCTGAGGAAATTGTACTAGCTTTATCCACCTCAAAGTATTTTTCTGATATATGTAATTAAATAATGATAATACTGACTTACATTTAAAGATATGTTACTACGGCTCCAGTCGCGCAATCGGTTAGCGCGCGGTACTTTTGAAGATATGTTACTTTATTATTACGTTACTTAGCTGAATTCGTTATTAAAGATATTGACATTTGAGATGTTTAGAGTACTAGAAGGTATAGATATGGCTATATGTTTATTATGTTTTAGAAAGATATTTTCTCTCTGATTATAATGGCACTACATTGTAAGGAATTTTGATCGTAAGAATCACACACAAAAAAACGGGACAAATCTATACTCCTACCATACAAATTATAGGTGAGATTATAGGTGTCGTCATTTTGGCATATTTGCTTCTAATAATTTTACTGCTGTATTAAAAAAATACATATGTACAAATTTGTTTCTAGCTTTTTTCTTAATATTATATCAGCAACATTTTCCTATGTGATTAAAATTTTTAATAAACATAATTTTATTATTTTTTTTTGAGACAGAGTCTTGCTCTGTCACCCAGGCTGGAATGAAGAGTGCAGTGGCATGATCTTGGCTCACTGCAACCTCCACCTTCTGAGTTCAAGCGATTCTCATGCCTCAGTCTCCCGAGTAGCTGGGACTACAGGGGCATGCCACTATGCCTGGCTAATTTTTGTATTGGTTTAGTGGAGATGGGGTTTCACCATGTTGGCCAGGCTGGTCTCGAACTCCTGACCTCAAGTGATCTGTCGGCCTCAGTCTCCCAAAGTACTGAGATAACTTGCGTGAGTCACCATGCCCGGTGATAAACATAATTTTTAATTGCTATGTAACACTCTATTAATAAATGAACTCTATATTTAGTGTTTTTTTATCTATATATTTATTTTTGTGACTTTAAATGACTTAAGAATTAGCATCTTTGTATTTCAGAATATTTTTTAGCAAAGATCTTTTTTTTTTTTTTTTTAAGAGATGGGTTTTCACCATCTTGGCCAGGCTGGTCTTGAACTCCTGACCTCGTGATCCACCCATCCACTCTCATGATCCTCCCAAAGTGCTGGGATTACAGGCATGAGCCACCGCGCCCAGCCAGCAAAGATCTTTACAACTGGAATTATTGAGTCAAAGGCTAAGTGTTTAACATGGAGCTATGGTAAATACTGGCTGTTTGCCAAACTTGCTTGATTTTCCTTCTGGGTGCAGAGATAGGTTACATTTCTCAGCCTCCCTTGCAGTGAGGTAAGGACATAAGAATGAATTCTTTCCAAAGGAATGTGGCAGAAGTGATCAAATCATGCACAATGCTTCCAGGTCTGGCCCAAAATTACGTCTTACACAATTCTCAAGGCTCTCTCTTTCCTTATTTGCTGATGGTGTGTCAATGCAGGGTGAGCTTGGAAGGCATTTGTGAAAGACAGCAGAGAATTTGTCAGGCTGTTTCTGACGAACTGTGGGACAGAATACCTTCCATTCCCATTGGCTTGAATTGACGTCAGCATGAAAAATAAAATTCTATTGTGTTAAAATACTGAGATTTGGGGGCTTATTCATTTTAATGCTGGCATAATCTTAACTAATAGAGATATTAGCATTGAAAATGAGGTCCTACTCTCTAATAAAAACCTAAAATATGTGGAATCAGCATTGGGCAGTGAGGACATTAATATTAGAAGATAGGAAGATGGAGACTCATGTAATACAGTGGTAAAATATGTGGTAACTATTCACAATAGCAAAGACATGGAGTCGACCTAAATGCTCATCAAGGACAGATTGGATAAAGAAACTGTGGTACATATACACCTTGGAATACCATGCAGCCATAGAAAAGTACGAGCTCATAGTCTTTTGAAGGAACGTGAATGGAGCTGAACAGAAAACCAAATACCACATGTTCTCAGTTATAAGTGGGAGCTAAATGATAAGAACCCATGGACACAAAGAAGGAAACAGACACTGGGGCCTACTTGAGGGTGGAGGGTGGGAGGAGGAACAGGAGCAGAAAAGATAACTATTGGGTACTGGGGCTTAGTACCTGGGTAATGAAATAATCTGTACAACAAATCCCATGACACGAGTTTACCTGTATAACAAACTTGCGCATGTACCCCCAAACCTAAAATAAAAGTTAAAAAAGAAGTAAGTGAAACAAAATATGTGTTAAAACTGTCACTGGGAATAGCATAAAGGCAGCCAGGTACTTATAGAGCCTGTAGCTCTAGGGAAAAAGATTGGAAAACAGAATTTTGTGATATGTGTTGGTGGTTACTGGCTTCTATTAAGAAGGTATTAGAAGAAAAAAAAATGAATCTGCTTGACAGGTTCCAAGCAGAAATAAAAAGAAATACATAGGGAGAAGATATTTGGGACATCAAAGAGTTTGAAATACTAACTGTTTCTAGATTGCAAACAATAGGAAATAGAATTAAAGGTGTAGTTTTTTCTCCTGAACTGTATGACCTCAGGGATGCTGGCATCAAATTGGGCGCATGTGAGAGAGGCATGAAGGTGAGGAAGCAAGGAAATAAATCATGGATAACAGTTATGTTTATGAAAGAACTTTGGGTAGGGTTCCACATAAGCCTGGACTTAAAAAGCCATTGGCTGTGTGAGCCTTAAAATCATCCTTTAGCCCCTAAACAGACAGAGAAGTTTCTTATCAAAAGCAGAATTAGGGTCAAGGAAAAGCACTCATTCACTCTTAAGTAGGGCCTTCGGAATTCTCGGATGATTCTATTTATGTGAAATATTCAAAAAAGATACATCTGTGGAAGCAGGAAGTAGATTAGTAGTTCCCTAGCATTAGGGTGGGAGTTACAAATGGGCATGAGGAGTCTTTGAGGGGGATGCTGGAAATATTCGAAAGCTGGATGGTGGTGAGAGTCGCATGACTCTGTGAATTTACTAAAAATCATTGAATTGTATAGTTGAAATAAGTAAATTTTATGGTATGTTAATTACATCTCAAAACAACCTTTTAAATAAAAACCTGAATGGATTCAGAAGCCAGCCCAAGCAGCTGCCTAGCACTCTTGGACTGGGGGCTGATTCTACTGGTGGCGGGGCGGGGGGGGCGGTGCTGCCAACCCAACGTGCATGGACTGAATTGCAATGGAGAAATAGTCGCGGGAGACATCCCTTAACTGTAGCCCTATCACAGGGTGTCTCTCTGTAGCCCCATTGTGGGGTGTCTGTCGCCCTGTTGCAGGGTGTCTGGATTGGTAAGTATCCTAGGCACTGCCAATGCCTCCTTCCTTCTCCCAACTGGTTCTGTAGCCCTGTGGTGGGGTGTCTGTAGCCCCATTGCGTGATGTCTGTTTGTAGCTTCCCATGGGGTGTCTGTGTCTATAGCCTCATTGAAGGGTGTCTCTTCAGCTCCTGGGGGTCTCGCTGGCTCTTTCTAAATAGTAAGAAGAGTCCTGGTTTGGGAGACTTCTCCTCAATCAGGAAGATTTTGAGGAGGTTTCTCAGATGGGGAAAAGGAGGATGGTCTGGAGGGGATACTCTTGCATTTCTTGGATAGGGATCTGATTTGGAAGGCATTCTGTCCCTCTTGTCTTTTTGTGTGTTTGTATATGTGGAAGGAATCTCAGAAGGGGTTGCTGATGGAAGTCCAGCAGGCCTAACTCAGAGAACCCTCCTTATTCGTCCGGTCACATTTGATGAGGCCTAAAGAAGGCTCAACAGGCCTGTCTCTCGGGATGATTATCTGTTCTTCACCTTACGAAGAGACCCCATGTGAATTACTGTTCAGAGTTCATCTGTTCCTACCTGGAGTGGAGCAAAGACAACAGGGACCAACAGAAAAAAGTTTGAGCTTTGCCAGGTTGATACTGGGTGCTGAACAAGGTGACTAATGTTTGTTTTGTTATGCGTGGTTTGCTGGGATGGAAAATGTTAATTTGATTCCCCATGAAGCCCGTTGGGCAGCAGCTAACAAAGTAAGAATCTTGCTTATGGTTCCATAAATCAGGAAAGGGTGATTTTCTTTCACAAAGTGGTTTGAACCCCACAGCTATGGCACAGTGAGCAGGGTCATCAGAAGCCACTCCGTTCTTCTGGAAGCTGCAGAGAAAGGGAGCCCGGAAACCTGGTATGCTGGCAAAAAAGGGTAAGAAATTCTTACCAGCCAAGTTTCTGCTCTCTCTCTGTCTGGGTAAATGGTAAATGTGACTATTTGTCTCTCTGCAAGGGTTTGATTTAGAAAAAGGATTGGCTGGGGGTGGTGGCTCATGCCTGTAATCCCAGCATTTTGGGAGGCTGAGGCAGGCAGATTACTTCAGGCCAGGAGTTCAAGACCACCCTGACCAACATGGAAAAACCTCATCTCTACTAAAAATACAGTCATGAAGTCCTTGCCCATGCCTATGTCCTGAATGGTATTGCCTAGGTTTTCTTCTAGAGTTTTTATGGTGTTAGGCCTCATGTTTAAATCTTTAATCCATCTAGAGTTAATTTTTGTATAAAGTGTAAGGAAGGGATCCAGTTTCAGCTTTCTGCATATGGCTAGCCAGTTTTCCCAACACCATTTATTAAATAGAGAATCCTTTCCTCATTGCTTGTTTTTGTCAGGTTTGTCAAAGATCAGATGGTTGTAGTTGTGTGGCATTCTTTCTGAGGCTTCTGTTCTGTTCCATTGGTCTATATCTCTGTTTTGGTACCAGTACCATGCTGTTTTGATTACATTAGCCTTGTAATATAGTTTAAAGTTAAGTAGTGTGATGCCTCCAGCTTTGTTTTTTTTTTTTTTTTTTTTTTTGCTGCTTAGGATTATCTTGGCTATGCAGGCTCTTTTTTGGTTCCATGTAAAGTTTAAGGTGGTTTTTTCCAAGTCTGCGAAGAAAGTCATTATTGGTCTATTATTGGTGTATAGGAATGCTTGTGATTTTTGCACATTGATTTTGTATCCTGAGGCTTTGCTGAAGCTGCTTATCAGCTTAAGGAGATTTTGGGCTGAGACAATGGGGTTTTCTAAATATATAATCATGCCATCTACAAACCCCATGGACAAGGACTTCATGACTAAAACACCAAAAGCAATGACAGCAAAAGCCAAAATAGACAAATGGGATCTGATTAAACTTAAGAGCTTCTGCACAGCAAAAGAAACTATCAATAGAGTGATTCAGCAACCAACAGAATGGGAAAAGAATTTTTGCAATCTACTCATCTGGCAAGGGGCTAATATCCAGAATCTATGGAGAACTTAAACAAATATACAATAAAAAAACAAACAACCCTATCAAAAAGTGGGCAAAGGATATGAAGAGACATTTTTCAAAAGAAGACATTTATGCAGCCAACAAACATATGAAAAAAAGGTCATCATCACTGGTCATTAGAGAAATGCAAATCAAAACCACATTGAGATACCACCTCATGCCAGTTAGAATGATGATCATTAAAAAATCTGGAGATAACAGATGCTGGAGAGGATGTGGAGAAATAGGAATACTTTGACACTGTTGGTGGGAGTGTAAATTAATTCAACCATTGTGGAAGGCAGTCTGGTGATTCCTGAAGGATCTAGAAATAGAAATACCATTTGACCCAGCAATCCCATTACTGGGTATATACCCAAAGGATTATAAATACTTCTATTATAAAGATACATGCACATGTATGTTTATTGTGGCACTGTTCACAATAGCAAAGACTTGGAACGAACCCAAATGCCCATCAGTGACAGACTGGATAAAGAAAATGTGGCACATATACACCATGGAATACTATGCAGCCATAAAAAAGGATGAGTTCGTGTCCTTTGCAGGGACATGAATGAAACTGGAAACCATCATTCTCAGCAAACTGACACAAGAACAGAAAACTGAACACTGAATGTTCTCACTCATAAGTGGGTGTTGAACAATGAGAACACACGGACACAGGGAGGGGAACATCACACACTGGGACCTGGGGGGTGGGGGGCTAAGGGAGGAATAGCGGGGGTAGGGGGATTGGGGAGGGATAGCATTAGGAGAAATAACTAATGTAGATGATGCGGCGATGGATGCAGCAAACCACCACCGTGGCATGTGTATACTATGTAACAAACCTGCATGATCTGCACATGTACCCCAGAACTTAAAGTATAATAAATTTTTTAAATTAAATTTAATTAATTAATTTATTTATTTTTATAAAGACAGCGTTTCACCATGTTGGTCATGCTGGTCTTGAACTCCCGACTTCAGGTGATCCACTCGCCTTGGCCTCCAAAGTGCCTGGATTACAGGCATGAGCCACCATGCCCGGCCAATAAATAAATTTTTTAAAAACCACACAATTGTGGTAAAAGGATGAAAAATAAAAATAAAAAAATAAAAAGCCAGGCATGGTGGCAGGCACCTGTAATCCCAGCTACTTGGGAGGCTAAGCCAGGAGAATCCCTTGAACCTGCGGGGCAGAGGTTGCGGTGACCCAAGATTGCACCATTGCACTCCAGCCTGGGCAATAAGAGTGAAACTCTGTCTCTGAAAGAAAAAAAAAAAAAGGATTTGTGAGACTAGTCTTAGGCGGTAGCAAATCTGGTGTATTTTGTGCTAAGAATTTGTCTATCTGTGTTCTGTAATGGAGAAAGGAGTATCACAGGATAGAATGTGGGGTTAGACCCTGATAAGCCTGCTTTTCAAGCCAGTCCATCAGGCTTACGAGTTATAAACTTTGCTACGGGTCTCTGAAACCAATACTGTATGTAATTTCTCTGTGGTGTTTTGTGTCCTTAAGAGCTTAACCTTGTGACCATGTGGGGATACTTTCTCTTGGTTTCCACCATCCAGAGGACAGGAATTTTGAGGTTCATGTCGTAGTTAGCCCTAAAAATTATCTTGAGTAGTTAAAAGCCTTTGCAAGGTTGAAATTGGCTTCTGTAGGTTCCTTCTGGGAAGAGGAATAGAAACTGCTCATTGCTCTAACTCCGTTGCTAACGCTTTGTTTTTTATAATGGCGGCCTGGCTTCTATTCGTGGCTTCTGGAATGATTCCTTTTTAAATTTACATAACTTTGCCATTTTTTGAGGTTTTTCTCCTGTCATGGTTAGCTTCTGATTTCCTGTCTTGAATTTTCCTTTCTCTAAACTACGCTGGAGGAGATTCTAAATCTTGAACAAAAATAAACAGCTTACCATCTCTTTGAGACACCTATGTGCCCCTGGTTAAGTTATAACCTTATTTGGCCAGGTGTGGTGGCTCACGCCTATAATCCCAGCACTTTGGGAGGCCGAAGTGGGCGGATCACGAGGTCAGGAGTTTGAGACCAGCCTGACCAATATGGTGAAACCGAGTCTCTACTGAAAATACAAAAATTAGCCAGGCGCGGTGGCGGGCACCTGTAATCCCAGCTACTTAGAAGGCTGAGGCAGGAGAATCGCTTGAACCTGGGAGGTGGAGGAGTCGAGTGGCGCCACTGCACCCTAGCCTGGGCAACAGAGCGAGACTCCATCTCAAAAAGAAAGAAAGAAAAAGTTATAACCTTAGTTAAAACTAATTAATTTCATGTGGGAAGTTACCTGTGGTAGAATTCAAAAGCCAAAAATATTGGCTGCTTGGTGTGGCTAAAGTTGGGTAATAAAAAAATTTTAAAGGATTTTTTTTTTAAAGAGTGCCATAGTTAAAAGCTTACTTAAAAGTGGATAAACAAGCTATAGGCATATTTAAAAGGCCTCTCTGTTTTTCTCTTCTTGAAACTTGTTTTTCTGGAAAAAAGTTTTTTTCTTCCCAGTCGACTGAATTATTTTTCTCCATTTTCTTTTTTTGTCTATAAACTCTTAATACACACATGAGAGGCTCTTCTGGTAGCCTGGGACTCATTAGGAAAAACAGAGGAGGCACCACAGACCCCGTTTTGGGGAAAAAACCTCCGTTTTTCTCATGAAATCCCAGGAATTAAAATTGGATAGATCCCTCTCAAAATCAAAGGCTCTGTTCTCTTTTGCATTGTGTTATCTGATGGTTTTGGGTTTTGGGGGTATAAAGATGACTCTGCATTATGAGAGAGCTTTGGTTTGTAATAATTAGGTAGGAAATATGCTTTAAGGGATGGCTAATAGCAGTTGTAGAGGGACACTTAACTCTTTGCACACTTGGATCATAGAAGCATGCTCTTAGCCACCTGGAGGATAAGAAAACATCCCCTCCCCCAACTGGAAGATGAGACTCCCATGGGGGATGAGCTGATTACAAAATGGGCTGATTGGCTTTTGTTGCCTTGCAATGAAATGCATGGTAGAAGCACTGAACTGTCTTCTGCCGTAGTATTTTCTTCCTTTTGGAGATCCAGAATCCAATATAAAATGGCACGCTTAATTTTGGGGATCTGTCTTTGCCTTCAGCTGCTTATTTGCTGTTTATTTGGCCCTAGAAATGTTTGCTTTCCTGACCCTGTTCCTCCAAGTCCTCCATCCTGAAGCCAGTAATCCAAACAAGAAACTGACAAATGAAAAATCTCACAAGTGCCAAATCTTCCGTCTATATTTATGTGTGTGTGTGTGTGTGTGTGTGTGTGTATGTTTATATGTAAAAGAGCTCTGATTAATTGGCTTAAAAAATAAGTGATTAAATCAAATATTTTGGCAGAAAAATAGAAACTTTAATCTTTTTTTGTTCATGTGACTTTAGTAATCTTTTGGAAATAAAGACAGTCTTAAAGATTATTGTTAATGGCTGGGCAAGGTGGCTCACACCTGTAATCCCAGCACTTTGGGAGGCTGAGGTGGGTGGATCACCTGAGGTCAGGAGTTCGGGACAAACCTGGCCAACATGGTGAAACTCTGTCTCTACTAAAAATACAAAAGTTAGTTGGGTGTGGTGGTGGGTACCTGTAATCTCAGCTACTCAGGAGGCTAAGGCAGGAGAATCACTTGAATCTGGGAGGTGGAGGTTGCATGAGCCAAGATCCCACCACGGGACTCCGTCTCAAAAAACAAAAAAACAGGCCGGGCATGGTGGCTCACTCCTGTAATCCCAGCACTTTGGGAGGCCAAGGCAGGTGGATCACCTGAGGTTGGGAGTTTGAGACCAGACTGACCAACGTGGTGAAACCCCATCTTTAAAAAAAATAAAAAACAAAAAAAACTCCAAAACTATTATTGGTAAAATAAAATGTCTTGGAAATGTAGACATCTGGTCTAAATTAAGGTCAGATATTAGATCTGTTAAATGCTTTAAGGTCAAACTGATGAGATTGACTTTGTAGGACTAACATTAGCCACAATATTAGAAATTATGGCTTAGGAGTCATGCAGTTGGAGGCCCCAAGACTCTGACCATCCCTAGGATGGTGCTTGAGATATTTTGCAGACCCTGCAGTTGATGGATCAGCTGGCACCACCCAGATCAATAAACTGTCTCATCTGATCTTGTGGCCCCCTACCCAAGAACTGACTCAGCGCAAGAAGACAGCTTCGACTCCCTGTGATTTTATCCCTGGCCAATCAGCACTCCTGGCTCACTGGCTTCCCCACACCCACCAAGTTATCCTTAAAAATACTGCTCCCTGAATGTTCTGGGGAGACTGATTTGAGTAATAATAAAACTCAGGTCTCCCTGTGGAGTCGGGGCTGAAACCTGTGCTGGTGATCATGGAGGAAGATAAGCACTTGGTAAGCATGAAATTTGGTGTAACATCTTTGGGAACATTTAGTAATACCTATTCATATTTCAAATATGTATATTATCTTACCTAGCAATTCCACTCCTAGGAATTTATTGTAAGGAAATGGATATATGCTACAAGGTTGTTTCTTCTAAAGTTGTTTACAGTATTGAATAATGGAAATAAATGTCAATCAATAAGGGATTAGTTAAATCACATTAGCATCTAGCCAAACATAGAAATAGTCTACAAGTCTTTCCATGGAAATCTTAATGTATTTACATGGAGAACTATCTGACAATAACAACAAAAATGCAGTATGGTGTTTACGGTATGGACCTACATATGTTTACCAAAACATAGCGGTATGCTATGTTATGAATGTTCGCATCCCCCTAAAATTCATACATTGAAACCTAATCACCAATGTTATGATATTAGGGCCTTTGGGAGGTGGAAAGGAGTAAAGAGGAAGAGTGGCGCCCTCATGAATTGGATTAGTCCCCTTATAAATGACATTTTAGAGAGCTGCCTTGACCTTTCTCCATGTGAGGAGATATGGAGAAGCCGTCCTTTCTATGACCAGGAGGCAGGCCCTTACCAAACACTGAATCTCCCAGCACCTTGGTCTTGGCCTTCCCAGCCTTCGGAACTGTGAGAAATAAATGTTTGTTTAGAAGACACCAATTTATAGTATTTTGTTACAGCAGCCCAAATTTACTAGGACAGGGTATAAGAGTAGATGTATCAACTTTTACTT
This sequence comes from Aotus nancymaae, assembly GCF_030222135.1. Lineage (NCBI taxonomy): Eukaryota > Metazoa > Chordata > Mammalia > Primates > Aotidae > Aotus > Aotus nancymaae. Next base: position 41,516,797 of record NW_026988419.1, on the reverse strand, counting down.
TTCCTGAAATAAGTGAATTCTTTTTGGCCATTACATATTATCAGGCATATAGGAACAAAGACATAAATACTTTGGAAATAAGTGTGAAAATAGTTAAATTTGTGTGCATGTGTGTAACACATTTGATATTAAATAACCCACTTGATATACATTTTCACATTTTAATTTGTTTGGCACTAATGTATTAAATCTTATAATTCATCTTTGTTTGATTTGTCCTGTGGGCTGATTTATATTAATAAGTTAGTACTATAAATAAAATCTGGTCTGTGTTCTGGAGAAGATTTAACTCTGTGATATAAGACATAGGATCATATTATCTTTTAACAAAATGGGCTAAAATAGGTGTGGTTTGAAGTAAAGGTCAGTCTTTCAAGCTTATTTTTCACAATCACCTAAAGAAAACTGAAGAGGGCATTTAGAGCTTGATTCCTACCATGAAGGAAAGGCAGAAATAATTTGTAAATTTCTTTCATATAAGCAAATATTTAAGAAATTTACACAAATACCCTGGGAGAAATACATGTGACTAACACCTATTTCTCACAGTATGTTATAAACACATTTGCTTAAAGGATTTATGATACTTGTTGATAGATGCTAAAATCCAAAGTGTCTTTCTGAACATAGATCAATCAAATTTAGGATAAAAATGAGTAAATATATTGGTTCATGTGTCAAAATTTTTTAAATAAATTGGAGCCACTATTGGGGGGCAGACAAGAAAAAAAGTCAACCCCTCAAAAGGCATTTATTTTCCAAGCTTCTTCATCATTGGTAGCAGAGAAAAGCTGTGCTAGAAATAGTACCAGCTTGCAGTTATTTCAAAAAGGAGCAAAAGTAGCATATTGGTAGGGATTCTAAATTCCAGGTCATGTAGACATACACAGAAAACAAAGCATTTAAATTAACAAAACCTGAATTGAGAGGTTACTGACACATGGAACCAATACATATTCATGACAATAAACATAGGTGTGTGTTTGTAATAAAGAGAGAAACGCTTGGATATGAAGCATGGGACATTAACTGCCTGAAAAATAGAAAATACTGAGGCTACTTGGGAGATAAATCACTGAATTTTTATTTAATATAAGAAACTCTGGTTCCTTTGAGTCTTTCTATAAAAAGAAAGATTAAAGGCTTGTCTTAAAATTTAATACAAAATAATTCCAAATTTTTATAGAGAGTGTTTAGAATTGCATTATTGCTTTCAGCAGACTACCATTTTCCTCTAACTATCATATCCGTTGACTGGGCAGTATGTTGTAGCATCATATTCTGATTCCTTGAGATCAGATGTTTTTAAACTTAGACTCTGAGGCAGGAGAAGCATTTGCATGGCAGGGGATCCTAGGCTCAAGGGGCAGCCGAGGGGTTGGGCATCTCACGGGCAGCGTTGCTGCCTCTTCTCCCTAACATTTACCTGCTCTCCTTCTTCATTTTATTTATTTATTTATTTATTTATTTATTTATTTAGAGATGGAGTCTCGCTCTGCTGCCTAGGCTGGAGTGCAGTGGTGCAATCTCAGCTCACTGCAACCTCTGCCTCCTGGGTTTAAGCAATTCTCCTGCCTCAGACTTTTGAGTAGCTAGGACTACAGGCGTGCACCACCATGCCTGGTTAATTTTTGTATTTTTAGTAGAGATGGGGTTTTGCCATGTTGACAATGTTCAAGACAGGCTGGTCTTGAACTCATGACCTCAGGAGTTCCACCCACCTTGGCTTTTCAAAGTGCTAGGATTACAGGTGTGAGCCACTGTGCTGGGCCTTCACTGTTATATTTTATTTTTGGAGATGGAGTCTCACTCTGTTCCCCAGGCTGGAGTGCAGCAGCATAATCTCAGCTCACTGCAACTTCCACCCTCCAGGTTCTCCTGCCTCAGCCTCCTGAGCAGCTGGAATTACAGGCATGCACCACTGCGCCTAGACAATTTTTGTATTTTTAGTAGAGACAGGGTTTCATCATGTTGCCAGGCTGGTCTTGAACTCCTGACCTCAGGTGATCTGCTCATCTTGGCCTCCCAAAGTGCTGGGATTACAGGTGTAAGCCACCGAGCCTGGCCTTCACTGTTATTTTGGCCTTGAGAACAGTGGTTTGCAACTTTGGCTGCACATTGGCATCAGCTGGAGGGTTTAAAATACTGATGCCTGAATCTCATTCCCAGGAAGTCTGACTTAATTGGCCTGGGTGTGGCTTGGGCATCAGGGCTCTTACACGTGCTCACGTGACGCTTGCCGGTAGCCAATGTTGAGAGCCACTGCTCTGGTCTGCAATTTTCAGAGCATGACCCCCAGACAAGCAGCAGGGTGGCACCACAGAACATGTTAGAAATGCACCTTCTTAGGCTCTGCCATAGACCTACTGCATCAGAAACCCTGGGGTGGGGCCCAGCCACCTGGGTTGTGTTAACAGGCCCTCCAGAAACCCTGGAGTGGGGCCTAGCCACCTGGGTTGTGTTAACAGGCCCTCCAGGCGATTCTGATGCACACTTGGAATGAGAACCACAGCTTAGAGGAATGAGCCCTTTACTGGTAAGTGTGAAGCAAGGGTGGGTGGGAGAAGGTGGCAATGATTCATCTGTTTCTAAATCTTTCAAACTAGGCTGATAATTTAAGGGGATTTGAAGGCTTTTTCCCTGTTATGTTCTTTCACAGGTTTAACCGTATAACTGATGACATCATGTCAAATATGTCCATTATGAATGAGTTTCCTAATTCTTCTAAATAAATATTTTTAGGCTTGTCAGCTATTGGGAAGTAGACACTAGTGAAAATGGTGTCATTAGCTATACACAGTAGATGGTATTCTGTATCATCTGACAGTGTTGTGAAGGTGAAATGGATCGGAAAGGAAAATCTTACTGTTGTGAAGCAACTTAGGTTCTTTTTTTTAAGGTTCTGTAATTTTTTATGATTACTGTAACTACAGATCTAATTAAGACTTCTAGTCAAAGAAATTGTTTAATAAATACAAATCCCAAGGAAACACTAAAGATGCCATCTCTTATGTGTTAGAATCTCCAAATGAGGTAAGTTTCTTCAGTAATAGCACTGTTCGTCTCTAAATTATTTTCTTTTCTATATCTTCTACATAGTGCATTATTTCCCTATTGCTGGTGTATGGTAAATGCACTTGAGAGCAATAGCTTAAGCATATCCTGAGAATGATCCTGTGTGGCAACGCACCTGAATGTGTGTTTGGAATTCCAAGCTAAGGGATCAGGGATTGGCCAATTGGGAGATTCAGTCTTTCTCAATCAGAAACATCTGAGCACTCCCCTCCCGGCTCTGCACCCACCCCAGGTCCATGGAATGCAAGTCATACAGGGGATTGTTTTGCATAAGTGAAGGTTGCCAAGTGGAGAAAAATGCTATATAAACTGCATGCCTTTTGCAAGCAGTTGAGGGTCTGTCCAGTCCACCGCCACTGGACTCTATTCTGTATGAAAGGCCCCAGTAAGACCCCATGTCTCGTTTGCTGGCTCTGGGTCTCTCCGTGAGCCTCCTCGTCCCCCCTACCCCTGAGACAGAGTCTTGCTGTGTCACCCAGGCTGGAGTGCAGTGGTGCAATCTTGGCTCACTGCAACCTCCACCTCCTGAGTTCAAGCAATTCTCCTGCCTCAGCCTCCCGAGTAGCTGGGGTTATAGGTGCCTGCCACCACACCCAGCTCATTTTTTTTTTTTTTTTTTGTACTTTTTTAGTAGAGATGGGGTTTCACCATGTTGGCCAGGCTGGTCTCGAACTCCTGACCTTGTGATCCACCCATGTCGGCTTCCCAAAGTGCTGGATTATAGGTGTGAGCCACCTCGCCTGGCCCCGTGAGCCTCCTCTTATAAGGATCTTTCTCACTATATTGGGCACACCCAGATGATCCAGGAGAATCAATCATCCACCACAGTTTTTTTTTTTTTTTTTTTTTGAGATGGAGTCTAGCTCTGTTGCCCAGGCTGGAGTGCAGTAGTGCAATCTCGGCTCACCGCAACCTCTGCCTCCAAGGTTCAAGTGATTCTCCTGCCTCAGCTTCCAAAGTAGCTTAGATTACAGGTGTGTGCTACCATGCCCAGCTAATTTTTGTATTTTTAGTAGAGATAGGGTTTCGCCATATTGGCCAGGCTGGTCTGGAACTCCTGACCTTAGGTGATCCACGTGCCTCGGCCTCCCAAAGTGCTGGGATTACAGGCGTGAGCCACCATGCTCGGCCCCACCACAAATTCTCAATCTTGTCTGTCAAGTCCTTTTTGTCACGTAAGATAACATATTTACAGATTCAGGGAGTTAGGATGTGGACATCTTTGTGGGGGCTATTTCTTCCTATCACGTATATAAAGAGACAAAAGAATGTAGGGAATGTTCTCTGAGAAATTCTTGGGGACGAGACTGTAATGGCCAGTTAAAGTAGCTCCTTAGAGGGCTTGACAAAGTGGTATACTTCAAATTGTTGGGTGCTTAAAAATCTCTAGGGGGTTTGTTTAAAAGATACATGCTCCGGAGCCCTGCTGTCCAAGATTCTGACTCAGTAGATCCGTGGTTCGAACGGGTGGATGTGCCCCTACATGTGTGCAAACTCCCATTCCACTGTCCCTAGCAGTGCTGCCATAGGTGCCTCAGTTCAGGTGGGCCCTAGCCCACACCTGCAGAAGCTGACGGGAGGGCAGTGATGAAAAAAACACAGAACTCAGACAACTGTACAGCCTGTGCAGCAGCAGCATGATTAATTTAGGGTGCATCAGAGTTAACAGGGGAATTACAAAAATACCACTTTCCTGAGCCCCACTCCCAAAGACTGCAGGCCTAGGGAGGGACAAGTCTTGTGTTTGTGAAAAAATCCTCCCAGGGGATTGTGGCTAAGCACCACTGCCCCAACCTCCATAGCAGCCTCAGGATCCATGGTAGTCCTATCTGATTCAGCAGTCCCAGGCAACTCTCCTGTATTCAAAACACTATGAGCAAATATTCCTTTTTTGGTGACCGATTAAACTACAGATCATGATAAATCTTCATTTTTGTATCTCAAATTCTTTTCTCAGAGCCTGGCACACAGTGAGCACCCAACAAATGTTTTTGGAATGAGTCAGTTGTTCTTGGACTTTACCCTGCAGCAGACTCACCTGGAAGGTTTGTTTCAACACAGATGCTGGGTCCCATCCCTAGAATTTCTGACTCAGTCAGCCTGGGTGAGGCCCAGGATGTGCAATTCTAACAAGTCTCTGGGTGCTGCTGGTGCAGGAGATCCCATTTTGAGATTCCTGGAATAAAGTTTGTATTGTGAAAGTTCTAATTATTTTCTTACAAAATGGAAATGTTTCTTTTTTCCTTTTTCTTTTCTTTTTTTTTTTTTTTTTTTTTTTTGAGACAGAGTCTCATTCTGCTGCCCAGCGTGGAGTGCAGTGGCACGATCTCTGCTCACTGCAATCTCTGCCTCCCAGGTTCAAGTGGTTCTCCTGCCTCAGACTCCCGAGTGGTTGGGATTACAGGCTCACACCACCACACCTGGCTAATTTTTGTATTTTTAGTTAAGATGGAGTTTCGCAATGTTGGCCAGGATGGTCTTGGACTCCGCACCTCAGGTGATCCACCTGCCTCAGTCTCCAAAAGTGCTGGGATCACAGGTGTGAACCACCACGCCCAGCCAAAAAATGTTTCTATGTGGTCAAGGGATTTAAAACCTTCCTCAGTTTTTAAGTTATCCTTACTTTTCCATTATTTCTATTTTTTTCCTTTAAAAATTTTGTCTTCTAGAAATTGAAAAAGAAAATCATGCTTTTCCTGTTATAGTTGTCCTATAATCTTTTATTGCTTATTTCTTCTCTATATGTGAATTCTGTAGAGACAAAACAATTGAAAATAATTGGGAAGTTCCTGCTGATAAAGAATGTTTTCAGACTCATCTTTAGCATTATGGAGATATAATCTAACAGTAAATTATTTTCTTTTAACCCGAAGCTTACAGTTTTATTTGCATTTTTGGTTAGGAATTTTCTTTGTCATACTCCTTAAAGTGAGTAAAAATATTAGAAATAAAGGAAGATAGTCACAGATACATTATGACCTCAGTCACTGCTAGAAACGGCACAATTAAGAAAAGTGAGTGCTACTGATTTGTCCAATTTGCCTGAGACTTGGTAGTGGGCACTTTTTATTATAGAAATATAAAATTCATCCATTATATATTTTTAGAAAATGTATTTCTTTGGAAGACTAGCTGGTGCTCCCTCCCCCTACCATATTTATCCAGTAGAGATCATACAGAGAGATTGATAGCCCTTATATGTATTTTTTTCAACTTAAGAAATCCTTAAGATTTAAGGATAGCTTTTCTTATTCATACAAAATTACAGCAGTGCACTTTCCTCAGAAAGAACTCCCTAAAATTTGGATCAACATTGCAGACAGCCTATGCCTTTGAATCTGGGTGTAGTAACAGTTGCTGGTGCTGAAGTAATAAAATGTATTGATTTTATTTACTGCACTCCCATGAAAAGGCTGTATAACTGGATTGATGGAAGAGAAGGTTACTGAAAATATTTATATAGGGCTGGGAAACTTTAATCTTGTACACAGTGCTGAATTTGACTATATTGTGGGCTGAAAGGAGGCATCTCGTTAGCAAAGAACTCTTTGTAATGAACTACTCTTGCATAGCCATTCATCGTAAATAACATTTTTATTGAGTGCTTACCATGTGTGCAGCACTTTATTAGATCTTTCTCTAATGTTTAAGTTTTCTTTTTTGGCTTGTTATATACTTTTAAAAGATATAAATTGGTAAAAAAAAATTATTACCCCATATAATTCAACATAAAAAACTTATTAAGGTATTATTTGCATACAATGATGTACACAGATCACAAATGTACGATTAGATCAATTTTTTGACAAAGGCATGCACTCCCAAAATATACACCATTGTCAATTGAGACACATTTTCATCTCCCAGAAAGTTCCCTCAGACTCCTTTCCTAACAGACTCTCTCCCTTCCTCAAATATCCACTGATCTGATTTCTCTCTGTATGCACTCTTCTGTGTCTGGCTTCTTCAGCTCAGTGTAATGATTTTGAGATTCAACCCTGTTGTGTGTATAAGTGGTTCATTCATTTTTACTGCTGAGTAGTATTCCAATGTACAAGGTACATACAAATTTGCTACGTCCTGCTGAGGTTTCCACAGTTGAGTGAGAGCGTAGACAGGATCTAAGAGTTATCCTTTAGTTATTTTCTCCACTCGTCATACTTTAAGACTTAATGTTTACGCCGTTTTTCCTTGAGGTGCAAACCTTAGACTTCCTTCATTAGTACCATTAAAGGCCTGCTATTAGATCTGATCTTATTAGATCGGAACTTAAATACAAGACAGCGGCCCTGCTATTTCTAGCAGCCTCCCTCTTTAGGATGCTTCTGAGCAAATTTTTGTGAATATAAAGGGTTAAGGAAAGGACTAGAGAAATGGGAAACAAAATGTCCAAATTGCTCCCAGTAATTAATGTTGATGCATTACAACAGGTGGCAGACTGAGGTGAACGAGCGGGCTCCTCGGGGCCAGGCTTAGTTAATTAGAGATAGGGAATCAGACTTGAGCAAGTTACTTCATCTCTCTCAGCCTGAAAAGGGTGTGGGCAAAACAGAAGGGGAAAAGGTGAGAAGAGAAGAAAACAAGCCTCTATCAGCTCATGGTGTCTCAAAGCCGGAGAAACATTTCAGTTTACCTAAAGAAACCCAAAGCCTTTCTTGCTCTCGTGATCACTCTCTTGCCACCTGCTATTTCCCTGAGGGCTGCAAGCCTCACCTGTTATTTTCCGCGTTGCTGCCTTGCAGCAGAAATGGGAGTACGGTTCAAAATTAAAAGAGCAGCATATCAGTGCTTCTGAATCACAGGCTGAAAAAACACAGCCCAAAGAAGTGGGATCTTTTCTCTCATGTATGGCGATAAGGCCATAAATGTCAACTTGAGAAGAACAAGATAAATAATAGCAATGAGCCCTGTGATGCACCCAAAAATGTCAGGCTGGTGCCACATGCTGTCCAGTGAAATATTTTGGATGATCTAGGGGTAGTGATGGGAGTATATACTTTTTATTTATGCAATTTATTATTTCTTTAAGTGCCAAACTGCAATGAAACATTTTCATCACTGTGGTGAAATGTCTGGCTATTTCATGGCTGCAGTCCCTGCACAGACGCTGTGCACAGATAAACACACATCTCCTATTTCATCTGTCTTTGTTCAACATGTCTTCAGGCATAGCTCCTGGGCTGCCACAATCCCCCGACCATCCCGGAGGGCGGGGCTCAGAGCTTCTTGGGCTACCTGTCAACAGGCTAATGCATCCCCACACACTGCTCACCCTAGCCCTTCCACTCTTCTCAGGGTTTCTGGGGAGAGGCGAGATGAGGTAACTGAAGCCATCTTGACCATTGTCCTAGCCAGACCTTTTCTCTTCCTCAAGGGAAAAGCTTTTACCTGCAGTTAGTCCATTGGGTATTTTAAAATATGGATTATATTACATATCATCAATGGAATAAAATCTAACAAAAACACAAATTTTTGTTAGAAGTAATATTAATATCTCTATATTTTAATAGACCATATTATATTTATATTTGAGACTGTTGTATGCCATACTTATAAGTAAAAACATTAATGTTGATATTTTTAGAAATTACAATTTTCAATGTAAGAGGAAGAAGATAGTGAGTATAAAATTTAAAAGAAAAACAGGTTATTTATTAAATTTGAATGTGAACTATTTGTACATTTGAAATTGAAACTTGAATTTTACATATCAAATACTCAAACATATTTGAATATTTGAATTTGGGATATAAATATAAGTTCATAATGTCTTTAAAATGTTAAAAAAAAAATAGCCAGAAACAATGAGAACCCAGTAACATGACAGTGTTAGCACCTACACGATGGGTTCTGAATGCTATTCTCTACTAAAAACAAGTAGTTCTTGGAAGAATAACTGGCTTCAGGGGTGGAGTGGGAAATGACAATCCGAGAATGAATCACCTTATTATGCTGGAAAGTAAGGATGCTGACCACTGGCCAGTGGTGGACAATTTCACCATCAAAAAGAATATGATGGCAATTTATTGAAACTCACTAATTAAATAAAAATTCATGAATTTATAATACCCCAAAGAGAAAGCCAAAGTAACAAATGCAACTCATTTGTCACAGCTGGAGGCCGTCCATCAACTTCATACTCTGAAAATTAATAATTAAGAGAAAATAATTAGGTCTTGATCTGCATTTTCTGTGAAAACTCTATTTGTAAGTAAATAATAGTTGATGAGGGAGAGCTGTTCTGACAGAAGTATTCTAACTAATAAATGTAGAAGGAATGATAGAAAAATCAACATTTTACAACATGTAATTAAATAACTGATTTAGGAAATGAATATTAATGGATGTTAAGACTAAAAAGTAAAATATTAATGAGGAATTGGACATTCTGAGGGTGCCAAAGGGTCACACAACAACTTTACAACCAAGGATCAACAGCTACCACCTGAATCTATTCATGAGTCTTAGCACGATTGAAAGCAGGGCAAATGGGTATTATTTACTTTCTGATGGGATGTAATAGGAAGCACACAGTACCACCTGTGAAGCATCCAGACCACAAATTTTAGCCCTGAATCTGACCAAGCCTTCATATGTAACTTATAGGTTATAGGGCATGGAAAGAGATTGAAAAAAATCCGCAGAATCCAGAATTTTCTGGGACAACTACCCAGTCTGCTTAAAAAGCCACTGCTTGGGAACATGACCACGCCTCATGATTATTATGAGGCATGATGACCTCTTTTGTCTCATGACAAAAGACACTTAAGAGCAACCTCAACTACAGCAAAGGAAAAACTTCCACTTTCTTAGTTATTTCTGTATCTTGAATGTGCATATGTGCATACGTATTCTAGCAAAAGAGAGTGGTTGGTATGTTGAGTGCTTAATGTTTCTACTGACCTCTTGTAAAGAATGCAGCTGGCTTGTCATTCCTGTACTCCTTCCTGTAAGGTCTGTTCTCACTGAGTGTAAGATGAAGAAACTGAGGCCAGCACGAAAATAATCCAATGTGAGGGAATTTATTTAGGCTCCTGGGTGAGGTTCTGCAGTCCAACAGGAATGGCTGGAGAAGTCGTGCAGACTCCTCTCAGACGTGGGGTTTTATAGAGGGTGGAGGCATTTGATTGGTTGTGCCCAAGGTGAGTGAGACAAAATGGTGGGGAGTGGGGCCCGGATGGAACAAAATGGCAGGGAGTGGGGCCCAGATAGGACAAAATGGTAGGCAGGGAGTGGGGCCCAGATAGGACAAAATGGTAGGCAGGGAGTGGGGCCCAGATAGGACAAAATGGTAAGCAGGAAGACAAAATGGCAGGCACAGAGTGGGGCCTGGATAGGACAAAATGGTATCAGGTAGGTCCCAGCGGAGCTTTTTTTCCCGGGCTTCCGGGGGGGTGTGTCTGAACTCCCGGCAAGGGAAGGAGGTGTGTCCAAGCTCCCGGCGAGGGGAGGGGGTGTGTGTCCGAGCTCCCTGCAAGGGGGGAGTGTGTCCGAGCTCCCCGTGGGGGAGGGGGGGTGTGTCCAAGATCTCCACGACGCAACCAGCCTTACACTTCCCAAATTCTCTTAACCACTCCTTCTCACCTCCATTGAAGTTAGTGAAAGTAGTAGCAAGTATAGGGGTATAAACAGAAATAGTTCTGTCAGAGGTGTTTGAACCAGAGCAACTCCATCTTGAATAGGGGCTGGGTAAAATATGGCTGAGATCTACTGGGCTGCATTCCTAGACAGTGAAGGCATTCTAAGTCACAGGATGAGATAGGAGGTCAGCACAAGACACAGGTCATAAAGACCTTGCTGATAAAACAGTTTACAGTAAAGAAGCTGGTTAAAGCCCACCAAAACCAAGATGACCATGAGAGTGACCTCTGGTTGTCCTCACTGCTACATTCCTACCGGTGCCATGGCAGTTTACAAATGCCATGGCAATGTCAGGAAGTTATCCTATATGATCTTAAAAGGGAGGCATGAATAATCCACCCCTTGTTTAGCATATAATCAAGAAATAACCGTAAAAATGGGCAACCAGCTACCCTCGGGGCTGCTCTATGGAGTAGCCATTCTTTTATTCCTTTACTTTCTTAACAAACTTGCTTTCACTTTATGGACTCACCCTGAGTTCTTTGTTGTGTAAGATCCAAGAACCTTCTCTTGGATTCTGAATGGGGGACCCTTTTCTGGTAACAGTTCTAACTCAAATCAGAGCTTGTCTGAGGTAGTCACATATTCTGGGCATCACACAGTCCAATGTTGCAACAAACACCAGATAATGTTTATAACTAATAATAATAGTTATAGTTGCATATGCTGAGATAAAAGTAATCAAATTTCATCCTCTATGATGGAAATCTATTGCTGCACTGTGCAGGATTGTGCTTCAGGGGTCTAAAAAATTTCCCCCTAACTGTGTGCAGAATACTAATACTTGATTAGAACTCTTTCTATCAAATGTAGGTAGCTGTAATGGGAATAGTGATCCAAAATATAATACAAATCCCATTTAGCTTTAATGGGAATTGTGGTCCAAAATATAATACAAATCCCATTTAATCAGCACCCCCTGGCCCCTGTTTAAAATCCAGAACATTTGTGTGTGTGTGTGTGTGTGTGTGTCCATCCAGGTTCTTCACTGTAATAATCACACTGTCAGAATTATTCTGATTTCTTTAAAATTTTTAATTGGTTGAGTTTCTTAGTGAATCATAGCTAGATGTGGAGCAATTCCAAGTAAGTGTTAGAGATTAAATATCCTCAAACCTTAAGAGGAATATTAGTGTATAAAATAAATTTAATTATGTAATAGCGTATAATCCACCTAGATCAGTGACTGTTTCTTCTCTCATTCCCTCCTACTCCCTCTCCTCTTCCCTAGATCCCTTTGAGAATCTTATTAATGTCAGGATTTCCTTCTGAAAAAGATATTAACATGAGAAAAATGAGTCCATAATTTCAGAGGGCCCCTGCCAACTCCCCCACTGTGGCAGATCGTATCTTCTGAAGACAGCCACAATAACAGCTCCCATCCCATATGCTCTTCTGCCATGGAACTTGCTGCTCTCCCACCAAGAGGTAGAGTCTAATTCTTTTCCTCTTGCTTTTGGGCACTCCTGAGTGATTTGCTGAACTGAAAGAATGCAGTACAAGAAATTTTCTAGGACCTCCAAGGTTAGATCATAAGAAGCCTTGTGCCTTCTACCTGGGAGTTTTGGATTGCTTACTCTTGGGACACACCCTCCTACAACACCACTGCCATCCTGTTAGCGTCACAAGCTGCAAAGAGAGACCACATGTGGCCCCTCTTGTTGGCTCACTCAGAGCTCATAGCCAACAACTAACATCCATTGCCAGCTGTGGGAGGGAGCCATCCTGGTCATTCATTCCAGTGGAGTCATTGTTGGCTTTGACCCCAGACAACATCTGACTGCAGCTTCATAGGAGAGCCCATTGGAGAAATGCTCCCAGCTGACCCACACAACGATGAGCAGTAATAATAAATTGCTGTTTCAGCCACTGAGTTTTTGGGGTGATTTGTTACACAGTAAATATAACAAACTGTAACACCCACCCACCCTTGTTGAGAACCACTGCTCTTAATGATTTATTGAGAAAAGGAAAGAAGTAACATTCATAAAGTTCAGCTAAAAAGTATAAAGCCCTACAACACTAGCTGTGTATTTGTGCATCTTATAGAAATCACTACCTAAGTTTATACAACATTGAGATAGCTTCTGATTTGAGGGGGTTTGGTTTTTTATTTCATTTACAAATCAGTAAGAGTAAAACTTGCTGTTCAGAAAGTGTTCTTCTACTTCCACAAGTAAGTCTTTATAACATCTGATTAGTGTTCTACATTGAATTTGGATGATTCTCACATTAAATATTGTAGAATGCAGCAATATATCTCTTTTCCCCTCTTTTTTCCTCCCTTCTCTTTTCCTCTTTCTTCTCTCTGTTCCCCTCTTGTCCCCTCCTCTCCCTGTTTATATACACATATAAATCACATACATTACTATATTACTTAGGTTCTATGTGGTCAATATTGCAAATCCCCTTACCCCAACTGACTGTCTAACATTGACTACCTTGATTTTAATACCAGATAACATTAAGAAAAATCTTTTTTTTTTTTTTTTTGAGACGGAGTTTCGCTCTTGTTACCCAATCTGGAGTGCAATGGCGCGATCTCGGCTCACCGCAACCTCCGCCTCCTGGGTTCAGGCAATTCTCCTGCCTTAGCCTCCTGAGAAGCTGGGATTACAGGCACGTGCCACCATACCCAGCTAATTTTTTGTATTTTTAGTAGAGATGGGCTTTCACCATGTTGACCAGGATGGTCTCGATCTCTTGACCTCGTGATCCACCTGCCTCGGCCTCCCAAAGTGCTGGGATTACAGGCTTGAGCCACCGCGCCCGGCCCAAGAAAAATCTTTTGAAAACAATGTGTCATATGCTTTAACCCAGAAATTCCAACTTTAGATTTTTTTCCTTAGAAATAAATGATTAATTTTAAGATTTAGTCACAAGGATGTTTATCACAACTTTACATATTATAGGGGAAAATTAGAAATAACCTAGATATACCTCAATAAGGGACTTAATAAATGATAGTATTCATGTGCTACAAAATAATATGCAACAATTAAAATTAGATAAATCTATTCATACTGACATGGCAAGATGTTCAGGATATATTGCTAAGTGAAAAAAAAAAAAAAAAAGGGAGACCAGGAGCTGTGGCTCACGCCTGTAATCATGGCACTTTGGGAGGCTGAGGCAGGTGAATTGCTGAGTTCAAGTGTTTAAGACCAGCCTGAGCAACATGGTGACACCCTGTCTCTCCAAAAAATAAAAAAATTAACTAGGTGTAGTGGCATGTGCCTGTAGTCCTTCCTACTTGGAGGGCTGAGGCTGGAAGATTGCTTGAGCCTGGGAGGTTGAGGCTACACTGAGCTGTTCATGCCAGTGCACTCCAGCCTGGGTGACAGAGCAAGATCCTGTCCTTAAAAAAAAAAAGCAAATTGTGAAACACTAGGTATAATGAAATATTTTCACAACAATAAAATATGTGTGCGTCTGTATAGAGAAAACTAAAATTATATATACTGCTGTTAACAGAGAATATGTCTGGGTGGTGGGACTATAGAGCAACTTTCTATTTTCAACAGTTTGATATTATACTGATTACTTCGCAATACTAAAAATTTTAACATTTTATTTAGGATGAAATTTGCTAAGAGAGTAGAAAACAACTCCCCAGCCACATATAATTATACGTCGTGATGGATGTGTTAATTTGATTGTTGTAATCATTTTACAATGTATTCACATACCAAATCACATTGTACATTTAAAATATATACAGTTTTTATCAGATATTTTATATTTAAGAAAAATTCATAAAATAAGATAGACTATACTATTGGAACTCATTCTTTCTAAAAGTTTTTTTTCTCAGTTTATGAGGAAATAATTGAGTAACCTTTCAGCAAATACATGTCCTCATCTACAAAGCTTAGTTTTGCAAGGGATTCTGTCCTACTTACTATACGTGAATAACTTCTTGGCATCTCCTATGATTTGTGGCTTGGGACTTGTGTTATCATATATATTATTTTTCAAAGATTTCTAAATAGTTTTTATATGCATGTATTCTACATCTTCAATGATATTGTAAATTCCATGGTTATTGCATTTTCTTTCTATTGTACTGTCTTCTGTGATAAATAAATATCAAGTGCTTTGCTGGTTGATGGTTTAATTCAGAGGCTGCCAAACTACAGCTCATGGATCACATTTGGTGAACCATTTGTTTTTGTATAGCCCTCCAGCTAAGAATGTTTTTACATTTTTAGATGACTGAAAAAAAATAACATCTTGTAACACATAAAAATTATATGAAATTCAAGTTTCAGTGTCTATATACAAAGTTTTATTGGAGTACAGGTACATTCATTTGTTTACATATTGTCTATGGCTGCTTTCATGCTCCAACATCAGAGTTTTTTTTTTTTTTTAAGATGTCTGCATAACATTTGCTTCTTTTGAAACATCAGAGTTTTAACAAAGACTGTAGGTCCCACGAAGTCTAAAATAATTACTAGCCAGTTTCTTACTAAAGAAGTTTGCCAGCCCCTGTCTTAATATAATAAGTGTAAGTAGCATCAAAAAGGTCCCATTAAAAATGTCTGTTATTGTAAACTGCCTTTAGCAGTATATGATAGATTATGTTATTGTTCTCAAGTCCTCTCTTCTTCTGTGTAACAGGATTATACATCTATAGACATGCGGATATGACATTGCAGTGTCAGCCAGTAGAACAGACAAAGTATGCATCCCTGTTCCGATGTCTTTAGGCTGGGTCATGATATGCTTTGGCCACCAGTGGAACATTAACAGATGTGATGTGAGTGAGGCTTTAAATGTGCTTGCAGAGTTTGGCCTAGGTTCCTGAGCTTCTGTTAGCTGCCATGAGGTAGCAGCCATCTGTTCTGGTAACCATTGGTCCTAGAGTGAGAGACATGCAGAGCAGACCTGAGCTTGAAGCTGAGTCAACCCAGCAGGTGCGCAGACCCATGAGTGAGGAATGTATGTTTGCTGTTGAGAGTCACTAAGATTTGGGGGTTATCTGTTATGCAAAAGCTTGACTAATACTGTTGGATTCATCCCTTATTAGTTATGGTGAGATTTGTGTAGCCCTTCTATGTTAATAATATAAAAACTGGAAATCTCATTAGGTTTTGAAAGAAGTGATATAGATTACTCCAGGTAACCTGTAAATGTAACATATTTATACTGCTTTATGAGTACAGTCATAAGTTTGAGAAAAGTCTATTTATCTTTTTCACAGAGCTGTTCTAAAACCTTGAAATCACATTTTCTGTGGATTTATTGTCCAATTGTCTAAAAGACACTTGGTTGCTGTTAAAATGGATGAGCTGAACTTCTGTGCTTCTCCAATCCTCCACTACTCTTGTCTGATGCATGGGGTGATGTGATTTTCTGTATGCATTCTGTTTGTGATTTCTAAGTCTTGAAATGCAAATGCATTTTTACCTACAAAATGGGAATCTTTTGTTGATATAAAATTTTGCTGTAGTAAATAATCTAAATCTATACAAATTTGGTGTTATTTCCCATGGGTATTTAGAATCTGATTGTATTAGTGAAGGTGTATAATTTCCTTAAAGCAAAGTTTCTTAATGGTGGCACTATTGACATTTTGGGCTAGATAATTACTTGCTGTGGGGAGCTGTCTGTGTATTTTGCATAGCATCCATGGCCCCTGCACGTTAGATGCCAGTAGCACATCCCCAGACCCTACTCTCCTTACCCTGTGTGGTCATGACAGTGAAAAATGTCTTCAGTTGCTGCCAAATGTCCTCTGGGAGGCAAAATCATCCTATGAACCACTGGCTTATGAGGGGGGTTCTAATGTAGTGTTTTTCATGCCTAGTTACACATTATAATAATATAGTAAGTCTTTTGTTTAAAAAAAAATTCTTATTTTGAGATAATTTAAAAATTACTGAAAAATTGCAATGATAATACGCAGAACTCTCAGGTACCAATTGTTAGTATTTGCCAGATGTGCTTTCCATTCTTTCTCTACCTATATGCATAAATGCTTTACTCTGACTCATTTGGGAAAAGTTGGATACAGGATGCTCCCTTGCCCTTAATATTCATTGTTTATTTTCTAAGAACAAGGACATACATAATCCCAGTAGAATTAGCAAAAATAGGAAATGTAAGATTACTATAATATTATCTAATCCATAGTTCATATTCAAGCTTTGCCAATTATCCCAAAATGTCCCTTGTGACTACGTAGTCACTGTCCACAATTCAATAAAGGACACATGTGGTATTTTGTTGTTGTATCTCTTTAGTCTCCTTAATTTAGAACGGTTTCTTAGACTTTTATTGTTTTTTATAACCTCAATATTTTTCAAGTGTACAGGCTAATTATTTTGTAGAATGGTTCTCAATTTGGGTTTGTCTGATATTTCCTTACGATTAGATTCATGTTATACAATTTTAGCACAAACATCAGTGAGTAATGCTGTAAACTTCTCAGTGCATCTCCTCGGGAGCCACTTGATGAAGGTAAATCCCTCTATTGGTGAAGTTAACGCTGATCATTTGATTAGGATGAATATTAGTTTCCTAGAGCTGCCATAACAAATCATCACAAAATGGATTGCTTAAACAAGGTAGAAAGCTTTTCTCTCATAGTCTGGAGACCAGAAGTCCAAAAATCAAGGTGTCACCAGACCCTACTCCCTCTGGAGGATCTAGGGGAGAATCCTTTTTGCGCTTTCCAGCTTCTGTGGCTGCATCACTTCATCACCACTTCCATCTCCACATGGTCATGCTCTCCTTCTCTTTGTCCATGTCTTCTCTTTTGTCTCTCATGGGGATGCTCGTCATTGATTTAGGGTTCATCTGAGTAATCCAGACTGATCTGATCTCATGATCCTTAGTTTAATTACATCTGCAAAGATCCCCCTCCTGCCTTTTTTTTTTTTTTTTTTTCCCAAATGAGGTCACATCCCAGGTCCTGGGGATTAAGATGTGAAAATGTCTTTTGGGGGGTCACCATTCAATCCAGTACATTTGGTGGCTGCCAGCTTGTTTCACTGTGAAGTTATTATTTTCTCTTTGGCATTAAAAAGTAATTTGTGAGAAGACCATATCAATATTTTATTCTTCATCACAATTCTTACCCATTAGTTTCATTATTTATTGATAATTCTAACCCAACTGGTGATTTTCTAATTCCATCATTTCTTCAACATTTATTAGTTAGCATTCTGTTTTAAGTGCTTCCCTCTCTCCTTTCTTTCCTTCTTCCTTTTTTTCTTTTCTTTTCTTTCTTTCTTTCTTTCTTTTTTTTTTTTAGACAGAGTTTCTGTCTTCGTTGCTCAGGCTGCAGTGCAATGGTACAATCTTGGCTACTGGCAACCCCCACCTCCCAGGTTCAAGTGATTCTCCTGCCTCAGCCTTCCCTAGTAGCTGGGATTACAGGTGCATACCACCATGCCAGGCTAATTTTGTATTTTTAGTAGAGACGGGGTTTCTCCATGTTGGTCAGGCTGGTTTCGAACTTGAAACCTCAGGTGATCTGCCTGCCTCGGCCTCCCAAAGTGCTAGGATTACAGGCGTGAGCCACGGCACCCGGCCCCCTCTATTTTTCTTAACAATATAGATGTATTGATTCTAATTATTTTCAATGGATTGTAACATATTATTAATTTTATTTTCATGGTCAAATTTTGCTACACTGGCCTGCAAGAGTCTGCTTGCTTCTGTTTCCTTTGACATGATCTCCATCTTTTTGAGGAATGTTTACTTTCTGGCACAAAAAATGTTCTAAGCTCAGGTTTCTCCCACCTCAGCCCTATTTCACTGAGTCATCACTGGATTCTTTTAATGGGCAATAGTGGTTTTTTTTTGGTTGTTGTTTGTTTTTTGTAGACACTGGGTCTTCCTATGTTGCCCAGGCTAGTCTTGAACTCCTGAGCTTAAACAGTCCTCCTGCCTCAGCCTCCCAAAGTGCTGGGATTACAGGTGTGAGCCACTGTGCCAATCCTGGCAATGATATTTAGAATCCAAGATCTTGGTGCCTCAGGAGCTTTTATGCAAAAATGTTTGAATCCTGCTTAATTCATAAATCCTGGGGCAGGGCCTAGAAGAGAGAGAGAATGTGTGCGGGTGTATGTGTAAAGTTCCAGGTTGTTCTGTTACATAACATTGTGTGGGAACTACTGCTGTAATGCATTTAAACCATGATTTAGCTTGTGCTAATTTTTTCAGGCACACATTTTCCATCTAAAGGGACAAATAACTGTCTCATGTCTTAACTACTGGATACCAGAAAACTAAGCAAGATAAAACCTACACTATCTGAAAGAATTTAGGAGGAATCAGATGTCAATGATGGATGTTTAAGATAGAAAATGTGTTGTATAATGTAAAATAATTATTGATTATGAAATCAAGTCAAGTTAGATTCAAGTCTAGATATAATTACAATTTCAATTAAAAGAGAAAGTGGAATTCTTGCTTTTAAATTGCATTTCTCTGACTATGATCCTTCTCTCTGTTGCTCTCTATCTCACATTATAGAATTCATCACTTTATGGGAAGAGGTGTAGGGAACACAAAGGTTTTCAGAATGGAATAGAAAAATAATCTATTTCAATATCTGTGCTTGACTATCTTCAATAATAGATAACTCAGAGAAGGAACAAAATTACTTCCGTGAAGTCAACTGTAATGTTGAATAGCTATATCACACTTTGGTATAGAGCGTGAAAAAGCATTTTTCCCTTATGAAATTTTGGGTTAATCTTTTTTATTTCTTAAAAAAAGAGCATTCCAACGTACTAAGATTCATATCTAGGGGAAGAATTTTCTTCTATCTGCAGATGATCAGTGAATATACTGAGACTGTGAGTCTGTAACTTTGCCTTAGTAAAAATAAACCTCCTCTTTCAGAAGATAAATTAGAAGAAAATTCCCCATTGCAGTGAGAATTATAATTCTTAGCATTAATAATTGTCATTTTTTTTTTTAAGAGATGGAGTTTCACTGTGTTGGCCAGGATGGTCTCGAACTCCTCACCTTGTGATCCTCCCACCTCAGCCTCCCAAAGTGCTGGGATTACAGGCGTGAGCCACCGCACCCGGCAATAATTGTCATTTTTTAGTATATACCAGGAATTTTACACATTATCTTTATTTTACCAATAAAGAAACTAAAGTTCAGAGAAATAAGTACATTTTCCAACGTCACAAAGTTAGGAAATGGGTAATCAGGGAATTTAGCGTAGTAAGGATAGGCTAAGTTGTACAGTAACAAACAACTCTCACATCTCAGCAGCTTATAACAAGCATGTAGCTCACGCTATATGTGTATTTTTGGTGGGCTGTGGCTCCACTTAATTACATATTCACTTACTACTCAGGCTGACAGTGAAGCCTCTGTCTGGAGTTGTAGCAGAGGGGAAGGGGAGCACAGAAAACCACACACTGGCTCCAAACGCTCGTATAATACCTGAGAAAAGGAACAAAACCACTTTAGTGAAGCCAATAGTGCTGCTGAACAACTATATCATATTTCATTATTGAACAGTAGTATTTTGTATTTCGATAGCCAGAGCAAGTTACAACCAAACCTGATGTCAGTAAGGTAGGGAAGTAGTGTCCTCTGATAGGGAGGAGCAGCCAAATATTTGTGGACAGTAACAGACTGATGTGCGGATGGCATCATTTTACCTGAAGCCTGTGTAATAGTTCCCTGGCCTTGGTTATTGATCTACATTGGTCCAAACAGAGGGAAGCAAAGGCAATCATCTGATGTTGGCGGAAGGCTTGATCTTGTTCTTTCTCTAACTAATATGGAGTTGCTGCAGTCATTTTTCCACCACAAGGGAAGAAGTGTGACAAAAGCAGGAAGGCAGTGTCAAGAGCAAGGGAGCCACAGCACTGAGGATCCCATGAATCTCTGGAACAATTCATCCTGAGAGTGGTCCACGTTCTTTCCAGTGATATAATTTCATAAATTCTCTTAGATTTAATCCAGTTTGCATAAAATCTTTAATTACCTTTTTTCTTTTTTGAGAAGGAGTCTTGCTCTGTCATCCAGGTTGGAGTGCAGTGGTGTGATCTAGGCTCACTGCAACCTCCGCCTCCTGGGTTCAAGTGATTCTTCTGCCTCAGCCTCCTGAATAGCTGGGATTACAGGTGTGCACCACCATGCATGGCTGAGTTTTGTATTTTTAGTAGAGACAGGGTTTTACCATGTTGGTCAGGCTGGTCTCAAACTCCTGACCTTGTGATCCACCTGCCTCGGCCTCCCAAAGTGGTGGGATTACAGGCCTGAGCCACTGTGCCCTGCCATTTGATTGTATTCCTAATACATAATATTAAAATCCATGGCCTAGTATAGTTCTGAACTGTCTTGAAAGAGACACGTGTATATGTATAATACGATTAATTTTGTGTAAAGTCAGTGTAGTAACATTATGAACATTTTTTTAAATACAGAGAAAATAATCTATTAGTATATTACCCTAAAACACCAACTATTACTAGGTTTGTGTATACCCTTCTGGTCCCCTCATCCCTATCATGCACATTTATTTTTACATAGATTGTTTCATTGCATATAAATAATTTTGTATGCTAGCCTTTTCATTTAAAATTAAAGTTCTATTGAACAGCTATAAAATATTTCAGCAATTGGGCATAGTATAGTTAGATAAAAATTTTTCCTAATTTTGGACATTTAGGTTGCTTCCAATTTTTTTATTTCATAGATACTAGTGCCATGCATGTATACATATGTGTGTGTGAAGGAAAATTGGAAGGGTCTATATAAAAACGGATACTTTTGTTCAGCCTCTGTGCCCTCTAGAATATAAGGTGATGAAACTCACAGAATGTCTTTGTTCTAGAGACCCACATATGTAACACTGGTATCCTTTATTGTGCTAGGTTAAAAAATAATATAGACATCTTTATACCATTCTTTGGGTATAAACATAATGTTTGTTAGATTAAATAATTTCTTATTTGGAATAATTGATTGGAATTGAGAAGACTAACTTCTGAATGGAAGCTAGCAGGATGGAGGACTTGCTAACATATTAGTAATAAGTCAGAAGGAAATGCTTATTGCGATAAGTCAATGAAGATTATATGCACAAATTATCTTGTGCTGGGATCCTCCAATGGTATACGTTGTTCATGCAAATGTTTGGCCACTGTCCTCTGAGGAAGTTACGCTGAAGGAGTCCAGCTCTATACTATCCCAAGAGTCAGTTTGCTGTTCCGTATGGGTGAGATGGCCCTGCAGGCCTGGCCTGCTCACTGGCCTCTGAGAACTCTGTCTCTGGTCCAGCATGTCCTTGTATCTTCACAGCTTGAACACTTTCCAGAGAACTCAAGATAGTAGTTCTCTTGCTCACCTGAGATTTGTTTAGATTTTTATCTGTTTGTGAGAAATAATTAAAAGGGGCTGATGTTGGTATTCAACAGTAATGTCCAGGCAGTTCTCCAATCTATTTATTTTTCTCAGTCTCATTTAGGAATTGGAAGACCAGTGGATCCTTGATTGGATGTTGAACTTTGTGGCCCTGCTAATCTTGGTCTAGAGGTACAGGGCTACAGTGGTAGATCTTGCTACCTATTTCTCACCCCAGGTCTCCAGGTCTCAAATATGATTTCTTGACAATGATATTAGCAGAGGAATTTAACCTGTGCCCACAGGGGCTTTAACAGTAGAGCCAGAGGGTTTGTGCAGTGGATCTGATTTCCTAAATCAGGGAATTGTTCCTTGGCAGGGCGTAGGCTGGCTCAGGACAAAGCAGCTATGTGGAGTGGAACCATAAAGGTGATTATTAGTAGCTTTTAAGCAGAGAACAAAAACATGGGCCTAGAGTTTCAAAAGAAGCCTAGTAAGAAAGAACCTGCTCATAATAAAGTTGGTCAAGTAGAGGCTCATGAGAAGAGGCTATACCATCTCTTGAGAGACAGTGGGAGTGTAGGTTGACCTAGAAGTGAGAAGATCTGTAGCATCTGTTCCCAGGAAGTGGGGACCAGGATTGAGGACTGCCAGTGAAAATTAGCCCTCATAAAACAGACAAAATGCAATCTCTACTTGCATCCCTTACATGATCGCTGCATAAATGAGCAACTTGTGCAATCACTTTAACTGAAATGACTAATTATTTAACATATATCTTTGGCTAAATTCCATTCAAAGAACACAGAGAAATAATGGCTTATTTTTTATTACAAATTTAAAAATGTTTAAATTTTTAACCAATAGTTTTAGTATTATCTTAGATACTGCCTTAGATCTGCTTTTACAGCACTTCTCTTCCAAAAAACTTCCAGTATAACGCCAAGAACATTTATGCTTCATAATCCAAATTTGGAGTTATGCCAAAGCCTGTTATAAATTTTATTTTGATACTTGATTCTGAATATGTAATGTAGACCAACATATCCTTATTCATTTTCAAGAAATGTCAAACTTTCAAAGCAGCATTATACTACAAGTGATTTCTTTATCAAGACTTAAGGGTCCTCAGGCTATCTCAGGTGCACAAAATGGAATCTCCCTGAAGGCAGGGATAAGCCTGTAGTGTTCAGTGACTTCTCTTCAAGCTTAGTAAGCCCCATACTGGCTGAATGGATAAAATATGCTAATGGATTTCTTCTTATACCTATATTTACTGAAAAAAAAGGTTAAGTGGAAGTAAAATAATACATTTTATCGGATGAAGGAACTTGAATGAAGTTCCCATTTAGTGAAATATGTGCTTAGCACGTAAACAAAATATATATAGCTGTTTAAAAAGAGACAGGAAGCCATGAAGTCTGTAGCATGTATTCTCTTTTCAGTATTCCCCAATCTGCAGCTTATTATTCCATTTTCTTAAGGGTTTTTCTCTGCACTCTATGATTACCCTGAAGGACCAACGCTGAAGGGCGAATCTGGTACTTCTGCTTTCAGAAATAGCCCTTGGTACCTCATGGAGATGAAATGCTCTGGCTTTCAGTTCCCATTTGGTAATAGCCCCACGCACATCTGCTCTGACAGGTGATTGATTGCTTTTGGCAGCAGAGTGAAGTGTGTGCACAGGAATGGCTGATGGAGGAAACTGCAGAAGGATTTAGGAGTGAGGGCAGCCTGGACTGGTTGGGAAGGGGCAGCTAAGAGAACGAGCGCCATAGATGCTGTCCAACAAGAATGGCAACTCAGAGCTGTGGATAACCCACAGGGAGCCCCACTGGCATGTCCCCCACCTTCCCTGTTTCCTGAGGGAGCTGTTGCCTTCCCATCTAGTCTTGAAGTCCTTATTTACATTGCTTGCCCAACAAACATTCAGGAAAGACAAATGGGAGAACTTGAGAATAATCCAGAATAGCTTGATACACGGAGAAAAGCAGTCATGTTATACAGCAATTACTCAGAGAGCTAAGAATCTGAGGTCTTCAATTTTATTTCTGAATAAGAATTTAAAGTAGAAACAAACTTGGCATCTTTAATCAGTCTCCTGTGAAATGGGCATAATTTCATTAATGTATGCCATACAGATGCTATCGTGAGGATTAATTAATGCTTTTAAGTGTGGACTTCAAATTAAAATTATTTCAACTTGAACCAAATAAAAGACTCTTAAAATTAACAGACATGTATATCTATATGTGTTAAATACTAAGGAATTTCCTTTCTTTTTTCTTTGCTAAAACTGAAAAATCGTAAACGATAGGATATTTTTAACCCCACCATGTACCTGTAGTTATTAATGGCAGAAACAATGCTTGCATAAATACTGTAAGACTTAGCAATTCCTTGAAGAATCTGATTCACAAGGGAAAAGTGCTCTTCAGCTATTTTAGGCACTTAGGTGCATGTTCTCTGAGTAAGTCTACTGTCATAGCAACTGATTAACCACAGAAAAGCAGGGAAATGTCTTAAGTCAGAGGTGCTTTTCCTTACTCTTTATTTGGGACTCTTTCCTTGACTCTTAGAATTAAGCTTTGTGACTCAGACACCTATCATGAAAAATTTCATTCAATGAATAACCATTCTGTGGCAGTTAAAAAAAATCTCTAAAGTGCCAAATTTAATGGATGTTCAGATGTTATGGTTTAGCACCTAAGGTTCTGAAAGCATGCCAGAATACCAGAGAGTCACGTGACCATGAATGAGAAAATCAATCTGTCGGTTGTATAAATATATACAGAAAATTCAGATTGAGAGAATCCAGACCAGTCTAAAATTTAAGGTTCATCTGGATCACCCTAATTTTAATCACATTATGGTTAATCTGATCCCACATGGAGTTACAAACTACTTTACATATTCCAAAAAAGTCAATCAAATAAACAACCAATAGCCTGAAAAAAAGGTATCCCATGGGGCCGGGGTGGTGGCTTATGCCTGTAATTCCAGCACTTTGGGAGGCCGAGGGGGGTGGATCATGAGGTCAAGATATCGAGACCATCTTGGCCAACATGGTGAAACCCCGTCTCTACTAAAATTACAAAAATTAACCAGGTGTGGTGGCAGGTGCCTGTAATCCCAGCTACTCCAGAGGCTGAGGCAGGAGAATTGCTTGAATCCGGGAGGTGGAGGTTGCACTGAGCTGAGATCACACCACTGTATTTCAGCCTGGCAACAGAGCAAGGCTCTATCTCAAAAAAGAAAAAAAAAAAGTTATCCCACATTTAGAAACTGTCTGAAGGGGGAAAATGTTAGTCCTTTGGGGTAGACGTTTTTGTGGCCCCCTATCAATACACAATGAAACAGTTGGTGAGGGAAGAGATACTATGTAATGACTTGTGTGTGACCATAAAGTTCTTAAAAGGGTTGCATTTCCTCTATAACACTTGAATTTTCTAAGTCAAAATGGGTTTGTATAAAATGGCCATAGACATTCACCAAATCAACTTGGGAAAACATATTAACTTAAAAAAAAAAAAGGAGCATAAAAAAAGAAAAAACGTACCTAAAATAACTTATCTAAAATCCTCAGGATCCAGAAATGTTTTGTAATTTAGGACGTTTTGAATCTTGGAGTGACAAATAAGGTAAATATATCATATCATACATAAGATACACAGTGGGGGCTGGGGCAGCACCCTGTAATCAAACAAATTGATACTGCTTCAGTGAAATGTGTGAACATTCACACTGATTGTGACCAGTGGAGATTAAAAATAGCTTCAAGTCAGTTCAGGACAAGTTTTGTTGCCAAATGAGTTCAGGTCAGGTCGATGCCAAACAAGTTATGAAAAGTCTTTCATTTATCAAATATCTTTGGACTTCAAAATAGGCAGAAAAGTGATTGTCAACCTACTGCCTTATGCAATGGCTAACATACTTTTCCCTCTGCACATTGAATATAGCTGAAAATATGCACTGTTCAAAAAAGAAAATAGATGAATTAAGAAGTACTGGAGCTACAAGAAGTTAGCAAAGGAAAATTGGAATATTTGGGAATATCTGCCTTTCAACAGACTATTTTAACTGTTTCTAGTAAAAACAATAAGCTGAATGGATGAAAAAACTGAACTGAGATGTAGTGTATGGTGTAATGTTGGCATAAATATGGGCAATTAGGAAAAAACTTTACGCAATAATGGAACAACAATGTGAAATGGGGAATAATGTTCTATACACCGGCTGTCTAGCAACAATAGGTGTTTTTAAATGAAACACTTCAGTCCAGGTGCGGTGGTTCATGCCTGTAATCCTAGAACTTTGGGAGGCCGAGGTGGGTGGATCATTTGAGAGCAGCCCGGCTAACAAGGTGAAATTCCATGTCTACTAAAAATACAAAAATTAGCCTGGTGTGGGGGCGGGTGCCTGTAATCCCAGCTCCTTGGGAGGCTGAGGCAAGAGAATCACTTGAACCTGGGAGATGGATGTTGCAGTGAGCTGAGATGGCGCCACTGCACTCCAGCTAAGACTCTGTTTCAAAAAACAAACAAACTTCAAAGGAATTAAATTTAACAGAATTTGAGCAAAGAACAATTCACAAATCTGGCAACACTCAGAACCAGAAGAACTAGGAAGAGTCCACTCAGGCGAGTGACCCTCAATCTTTTATAGTCCGGACACAGAAGCAAAGTAGAGCAATCATCTGATTGACTACAGCTAGGTGTCTTCATTATCCGGGCTTGGCGCCATGAGCTGGCTGGCTGTGATTGGCTGAAATTCGGCTGTTGGTTAACCTTCTAAGTTAGGTTTCAGCTTGTTTACATACTAAGTTAGGTTGCAGTTTGTTATATAGGAATGTAAAGTATAGACACAACTTCAAGCTAATCGCCTCACGCCTACTTAACAGTATTATCATGTGGCAGACAGAGCTGTGCAGAGGCAGAGTAAGGGATTTGGCATCAGCTAAACTGAGGTAAGCCTCAGCTTCCCCATCTGCGAAGTGGGGAGAGTTACAGGTTGTTGGAGGCACAAATAAAACCTGTAAAACACCATAGTGTTTGGTACATGGTTAGCAGTGGAAAAAAAAGAAAGCAAAAAGTCGTTACAGTTGGTAGATACAAATATCTCACTCATCCAGTATGTTTAGTTGACCTCAGTGATGTCACTGGATTACACAGAAATGGGCAATATTGTCTCTAGCAATATGCCTCTGATGAGAAAAATACATTTGAGTGTTATCTCTTGAATAGGAATCTTGTTTCAGTTATACCTTAAAATAACATCAAAGTGACTATAGTCAATAATAACTTAATTGTACATTTTAAAATAACTAAAAGTGTAATTGGATGGCTTGTAACACAAAGGATAAACACTTGAGAGGATGGATACCCCATTCTCCATGGTGTGATTATTATGTATTGCATGACTGCATCAAAACATTTCATGTGCCCCATCAATATGTATACCTAGTATGTACCCATTAACATTTAATTTTTTTTTTAAGGAAGAGCTTTTTTTTTTTTTTTTTTTGGTCATTGTTGTTAAGATAACTAACTTTCCCACTCTGGCTCACTGCCCTAAACTGTCCACTTTGTTTTGTGTGATAGTGGGTTTTAAATCAACCAATGTAGAAGCCCGTAGAATTTGGTTACATCTAGGTTCAGAAAACTATTTTCTTCTCCAGCTTTCTGAATTAATCTTATTTCTTGGTTGTCAGATCTCATAATTCACATCCTTCTATGTAGTGAATATTGGGCTTCTTTTTCCCCTTCATCATACAGCTATATACCCGAAAGACAGTGAACCATTCCCTTTTATTACTTTTCCTCAATTTTCACTATAAAACAAATTAACATACTTTGTTGAATTTTTTTGAAAAAGAACATAGATGTGTCTGTGAGCACACACACACGTGTATATGTAAAGTAAACAAATAAAAGGAAAAAAATCTATCATGAACTACAATTTCATTACCTCAACTCCACTTTCCAAAGATAACTGATATCAACCATTAGGCCTGTGATCTTCCAAACTTTTTTACTTTTTAGGTATATCCATAACAATTCACATTCTGTGTGTAGGGAGAAATCTATTGTTGATGATTTAGTAAAAATAAAGTAATTCTATCCATACTGTTCTGCAGCTTGATATTTTTCATCTTTAACAATGTACTATGGACATCTCATATTGTTACAAATATAACTTTCCCATTCTTATAATAAGTTGTGTTCTTTAAGCATAATTGTGTGTAGTGATTAATTTATTCATTTGCTTAGTTAAGTAATATTTTTTGATCATCAGAATGAAGAAAATGCATTCTAGTTGCTATGGAAATACAAAAAGTGGTAGGAGACATAGTTTTTGGCCATTGGATTCTTATTATAATCCGGAAAAATAAATAAGGCAGGAAAATATATAAAAATGATATTAAGTAGTGTAAGTCAGAAAAAAGTAAATTTACTTTTGAAAAGCTGACCAGGAAGGCTTTTTAGGAGATTTTGGATTTGCACTGGGTTTGGAAAGATTGGTTAGATTTCAGCAAATGTAAAAGAGGTTAAAAAAAAATCGCATTAGCCAAATCTTCAAGGGAAGAAGGAAGGTCACCTCCTTTTGTCAAATCCAAATGTACTGATTGTAAAACATCTTGACTTCAGAGATATTAAAAAGTGTCGGTTAATGTTCAAGTTCAATCAAGAAAATAGAGTATTTGGTTAACTTGACTGGAATGGCAGATTTCCAGAAAGTAGAACCAGTAGCTAAATCTGGAACACTAAGTAGAGCCAGATAATGGAGAATCTTGAATGTCAGGGTAAATCTGCTATTTGCTGTTTTGATTATTTTTTTCCAGTTATTTCCTTTGTTTTTATTAAAAGCTGTTAGAAATTAGGATGAGACTAGATAACCTAATCTTAAAAAATAAGTCGACTGGATATGGT
Organism: Aotus nancymaae; assembly: GCF_030222135.1. Lineage (NCBI taxonomy): Eukaryota > Metazoa > Chordata > Mammalia > Primates > Aotidae > Aotus > Aotus nancymaae. Next base: position 41,487,824 of record NW_026988419.1, on the reverse strand, counting down.
GGCTCACGCCTGAAATCCCAGCACTTTGGGAGGTTGAAGCAGGTGGATAGGTCCGGAGTTTGAGATCAGCCTGGCCAACATGGTGAAACCCCGTTTGTACTAAAATTACAAAAATTAGCCAGGTGTGGTGGCATGCTCCTGTAATCCCAGCTACTTGGGAGGCTGAGGCAAGAGAATCCCTTGAACCCAGGAGGCAGAGGTTGCAATGAGCTGAGACCGTGCCTCTGTACTCCCTGCCTGGGTGACAGAGCAAGACTCAGTCTTAAAAAGAAAAAGTCTATATTCTGGAGTTCTTATTCAAATGATGTCTTTAAAACTATTGGTACATTTGGCAAGCTCTTCCACTGGCTGTTTCTTTCATAAAGAAGTTAATATTTTAAAAATTAATTTACTCATATGTTATTTCATGTGCTCAGTATTATGCTAGGTGCCAGGGTATCAATGGTGAGCAGGACACATTCTTAGCTCCCAGTGCTCATAGCCTGGTTGACAGACTTTCCAGCATCTTCTCCTCACTTCCCAGACATCATCAGTGTCAAACTTTGTCTGCCTATCAACCATTAAAAATAAGCATTACCTAAACGTCACCTTCTGCTGCTTCGGCCTCGTTCCTGGTTTGTGGTTATGATTTCCTGTTTGCCTTGCTCAACTATGATTTCTTGAAATCCCCATGCCCTTTCTTAACTCCTAGGTGACCTTTTTTTTCTCATTGTACTTTTACTTAAAGCAGAACTATTTACAAATGAACTTTTATTTTTGTTACAGCATCTTCATAATTATTTTCTAAAATTAGAAAAAAGTTGGTCTTTAGATTCCCTTGGTGTTGATGAAGACAACTGCAATGAAGATGCTGTTGTAGACTTAGAAATATACTAAAATCCACCACAAAAACTTTCCTTTTATAAACACACATGAAGAAAATCTCTTTTGGGACAGAATTTGGCATGAAGCTCTGCATTCACATTTAAGATTTTTAGTTTTCTTGAGAAATTGACCCCTCTAGTGTTAGGAAATGTCCCTCTTTATCACTAATAGTATTCCTTCTCCTAGAGTCTATTTTATCTCAGACTAATACAGCTATTCTAGTATAGTAATCAGCCTTTAGGATAGTCCCCAATCATCCCTATACCGTTCTTGGTAAACACACCTTTGTGTAGTCTTCTCTCACATTTTACCAAAATTGGTCTGTGTGACCAATAAAATTTGGCAAAAGTGATGTTATTTCACTTCTGAGATTAGATTATAAAAGGCTATGGCTTTTTTCACAGCCCCTGCCCTTGCCTCTCTCTCCCTTTCTTGGATCACCTCGGATCACTTCCTCTCAGGGAAGGCATGTCATAAACAGCTCTGTGGAGAATCTAAGTGGCAAGGAGCTGATGCCTCCTGCCAACCATCACGTAAATGGGCTTGGATGCAGATCCTTCAGACCTGGCTGAGCCTCACACCTAGCAAATGAGAGACCTCGAATCAATACCCAGCCAAGTCACTCCAGATTATTGACCTACAGAAACAATGAGGTAATAAATGTATGTTGACCACCCCACATTTGGTGGTTGGTCAGGACTCACAAGACTCAATAGAAGGCTATATGCACAGTTATGATTTATTATGACAAAAGATACAGAGAAAATAACAGGACAAATATTTTTACTGGGTGGAGTCCAGAGTGGACCAGTATAGGCTTCAGAGTCCGTCTTCATTAGAGGCCACACAGGATGTACTTTCTCTCTAGCAGCAACTTACAGGAACATGTGTGAAGTATCTCTAGTCAGGATCCAAAGAATTTTTGGTATGCTGGTCACATAAGCATATCTGGCTATGCAACCAACCATGGCAACTGAAATACAGGACTCCAGGAATGAAGCCAGGTGCACATCATTAATCTTGATACTTGTATAAAGCAACCTGAAAAGCTAGTATAGCACAGTCCGTTGCTTCAGGTATACATACAAAATCATCAATCCCTGACATCCAAGAGCCATATTCCCAGTTATTGGCAAAGGGTCAATCATGGTTCTAGGTTCTCTTAGAGCTATGCAAGGAATATATGACCACACCTGCTCTGTTAACTCTTTTCTCACAAAAGGTGGCCAACAATCAGCACTAACCGTGAAATATATAGATGAATGAGACTTTAGATAATTCCAGGCCCCAGACTTCAAGTCTTCCAGCTTAGCCCCCAAGCACTTTACAGCAGAAACAAGCATTCCCCAGTGTCTTGCCAGGATTCTTGATTCATAGAAACTACATGAAATAAGAAATGTTTATTGTTTGAAGCCACCAACTTTTGGGGTAGTTTGTTATACAGCAATAAGTACACAGGGTAATATTTTTCTATTCTTTGCAAGTGTGTCAATTTTTTAATTGAATGACCAATATGAATTTTATATTTTAGGGAACTAATTTTGTGGTATCTCATTAAATAGTACTAGGCTTCTGTTTCATTGCTAGCTAAGTTACAATAAAGTTACAAGTAGAATCCTCTTGAGGACTGCTCCCAAGTTCGTTAGGGTAGGTCCAGGGCAGTCTTTATCTTAGGGCTAACTTATATCCACTACTAAACTGTTAACAGGCTCGGTGCAGTGGCTCATGCCTTTAATCCCAGCACTTTCAGAGGCCAAGGTGAGTGGATCACTTGGGGTCAGGAGTTTGAGATCAGCCTGGCCAACCTAGTCAAACCCTGTCTCCACTAAAAATACAAAAACTAGCCAGATGTGGTAACACGTGCCTGTCATCCCAGCTACTTGGGAGTCTGAGGCATGAGAATTGCTTGAACCTGGGAGGTGGAGGTTGCAGTGAGCCGAAATCGTCCCACTGCACTCCAGCCTGGGTGACAGAGATAGTCTCAATAATAATAATAATAAAACTGATAACTTTCTACAGACTATTTTGAGGATTGGTAAACTTATTTGGTAGTGGCCACATAGTAATATTTTAGGCTTTGTAGGCCATACATAGTTTGTTGCATATATTTCTTTGTTTTATCAATCCTTCAAGAATATACACATCATTCTTAGCTTGTGAGCTGTTGAAAAAGTGTGTGGACTCGATGTGGCCTGTGAGCTGTAGTTTGCCAACACCTGATGTCCTTTGCATTAAGATGTCTTTCCATTCTGGCTGAAAGGACCATTAACTAGTCCCTGACTTGTGTAAGTTCCAAACATTTTTCTGCCCACTGATTCTCATGGTTCGTTCCTCACCCTGGGGTGGTTTCCTCTCATGCTTGTCCAGATTAGCACTCTAATACCTGAATGGACCTCTCTGTATATTTCTCAGGCCCTGCAGCTCCCTTCTTGATAGTATTCAGTGTTACAAATCCTAGACACCTTAAGTGCTCTGAACTCTGATCTTTCTCTACTCGGTGAGACGGCACATTCTTTCTGGGTTCCCCTTTCCAGTGCGGTTACTGTTTACATACACTTACTCCTCTGTGTTAGTTCCTATCTATAGTAAACATAAATTTCTTTCTTTTTTTTTTTTTTTTTTTTGAGACAGAGTCTTGCTCTGGCGCCAGGCGCCAGGCTGAAGTGCAGTGGCGCGATCTCAGCTCACTGCAACCTCCACCTCCCAGGTTTAAGCAATTCTCCTGCCTCAGCCTCCCAAGCAGCTGGGACTACAGGCATACACCACCATGCCCAGCTAATTTTTGTATTTTTAGTAGAGACGGGGTTTGACCATGTTGGCCAGGATGGTCTCGATCTCTTGACCTCATGATCCACCTGCCTCGGCCTCCCAAAGTGCTGGGATTACAGGTGTGAGCCACCGCACCCGGCCAGTGAACATAAATTTCTAACAGAAACCGTTTCGTTCTACTTAATGCCTTCCTTGTTAAACACAGTACCATATTAACACACATGCAGATCATCATCTTGTCCTTAACAAAAGCTATCTCTCAATGGCCACAAGATTTCTAGTTGAAACAAATCTTAAATGCTCTATCTGATCTTAGTCCAAATCTAATCATTCCTAGTTAGGAACATGTACCTTTGAGGGTCCTACTCTACTTTCTAAGATAGCCCATTTCACTGTCTGACAGCAATCATTATCAGAAATTGTACTTCATAACGAGCTAAAATATAATTCCTTATCACATGGACTTTTCAGTTCTTATTAAATTTATGTTTAACCTAAGTCTAGAGGACCTTTTCTTACAAATTGCTGTTAACCCTTGTTGTGCATTATTGATTCAATCTGTGAATATGTCTTGAGTGTTTTCTCTGTGCCAGGCTCTGTGCTGAGTTTGGGATTGCAGAGGTGGGAAAAGGGAGGTAATGACTGGGCCTCGTGCATTTTTCAACTTGGTGGGTTATTTAGAGAGAAATCTAAGCATGCAAATATGTGTAAAAGTTACAATGTGGTTAAAGTGACACTTCCTTAGGAGAACAACAACAACAAAAAGTTACAACATGGTATGTGCCCTGAAGAATGGTGTGATGACACCAGGTGTAGGAAGATTTGTCCTAGTCTGGGAAGTTAGGGAAGACATTCTTGAGGAGCTAATGATTTGAGATCTGAAAGCAAAGTAGGAGATAATTAGACAAAATAAAGGTAAGAGCTTTTAGGAAGAGGGGTCAGCCTGAGTGAAGGTACTGGGGTAAAACAGAGCAAGTGTTTTTAAATCTAAATGTAGGACTTCAGGATAACTCTGTTAAATACTCACTGAATGAATACACTCAATTTCAGAAATATCACTTTAACACTGAGAACATGTTTCTCATATTTTCGGTCAACTTGTAGAAGGAGATTTAATTCCAATGTAAAAAAGCATTTTGCATTGCTCTTTGGAAAGGTATTATTGTCCCTTTCTCAGGTTTTGTGAGGCCAGAAGCTTATACATTTGTTACACTTCGGGCCAGAAGCTTATACATTCTGGGGGCCCTTTTTAAAGAAAAAAATATAAATACGGTACATGAAAAATTTAGCACAGGGCCTGGAAGAAGCCCTTGGCAGTGAGAGGCACCAAATGGAACATTTCATTAGGTTTAGGGTAAAAATCTACCAACTGTCTTGAGAGATTCAAACAAAGGATAAATGACCATATGTTGGTGTTGTTATCAAGAGATTTCATATTGTATAGAAATTTGGACTTGATAGACCTGTAAGTTTCCTCCAGATTCAAAGATTCTGTGTTTACTTGGCTTATGTTCGAGAATGGAATAGCTCAAAGTTAGCCTTCCTGCAGTCTTGGGCCCTGCCCCTACCCAGCTGGTTTGTAGAATGAATTATCTGATGGCCAAACAATGATGTGGTGTTGGCCGGGCATGGTGGCTCACACTTGTCACCCCAGCACTTTGGGAGGCCAAGGTGGGTGGATCACTTGAGGTCGGGAGTTCGAGACCAGCCTGGCCAACATGGTGAAATCCCACCTCTATTAAAAATACAAAATTAGCTGGGTGTGGTGGCACATGCCTGTAACCCCAGCTACTTGGGAGGCTGAGGCAGGAGAATCGCTTGAATCTGGGAGGTGGAGGTTGCAGTGAGCTGAGATCATGCCATTACACTCCAGCCTGGGCAACAAGAGCAAAACTCCGTCTCAAAAAAAAAAATTATATGGTGTTTGGGACTGTGTGGGTGTTGGGGTGGGTGTATACTTTAGACTCTGAATTAAATGAATCCTAAAGTTAAATGCTCAGCTTCCACCCCTAGTCAATTGTTTTGTTCTAGCACTCACATCTCAAGTCATAGAATGACTTGAGCTAAATGTCTTACGAATTTAAGACATTAAAAAAGCTAAAATGTCTTACGAATCAAAGACTGGGTTTGAGTTACATGCCAATCAATGTGTGCACATGAAGAACACCTCAATGACAGCCCAGAGACAGCACCTCCACCCTACCCTTGACTGTTCACCTTATACCTGATTCCTCTGTCCAGAGGAGGCTTGAGGAGAGGGGATGGATGTTTCAGTGCTATCCATCATCCCTGCTGTGCACATACATAATGGTGCTTACGTCACACCACTGTCAGAAGGAAGAGTGCATATTGCAAATAAGGACTTCCTACCCCACAACAAAAATAGAATCTTTGCAGCCAATTATGTGCTGAATCATTATTATGAAACAGGAAGAATCCTAACAACAACAAAAGATAAAGAGCAGCACTGTGTATGAGCACGTCTGCATTCCCACAGCAGTTGTCTGGGCAGATTATAAAGCTCTTAGCAGACTTTAATTAGAGCTCATAGGTTTGTGAGTTACATGGCTAAAGTTCTTGCTAGTCTGGTCACCAGAGAAGTAAAATCAGGTGAGGTTAAGTGGTCAATTTATGGACACCTGGCCATGCTCATCTGTGTTTGCTTTTCCAGTCTGTCAGGTTCTGTGGAATCTGACTTGTTAGCAGCTCTGCCAGGCCCCATCCCCTTGCTTGCCGGTGCTTACGTCTGGAACTAATGTGTTAATCGTATCAGTTCATGAATGGGGTTCAGCCACACCAAGTCTGGACCTGCTGGCTTTCTTTAGAGTCAATCTGCAAGGGACATCTCCAAGCCCAGGGATAACAGTCCTGGAGTCAGTAGATTGTGCCTGAGCTCACCTGCCAGGCATTATGTGGAAACAAGGACACTGCTTTTCAGTAGGCAATAATGGACTTCAGAGGGCTCTAAGTTGGTTTTTTTCTACTTTAACATTTAGGAACAGTGGAAAAACATACTTTTGTTATTTGTGTATTCTTAGAAATGGCTCCCACTTCTAAGATGGAAAAATTTTAAGGCTAGTAAGGAAACAAAAAATGAAATCCCCTTGAAGATATGTAAAGACCTAGAGTGTCTCTGTTCTGTGTCTCTCACCCCACCCAGACTTCCAGGGCATCTTTGGTTTGTGGCCCATGAGGACATACGTGAGTTCTATCTGAGGCAGAGGCTCTGAAATCAATGGTGGGTGAGTGAATTTGCTCACCCTGGATTCAGCCTTGGCTCCTTAGGAATTTCTCAAACATTAAGTTTCCTTTAATATTATCCATTCACCAATATGTTGATACAAATCAACTTCAAATCTATATACATTTCTTTTTGGTCCAGCCAACAACTGGGAGAGGAATAGAACACTGTCTATTACCTATTAGGCAAGGATTGATTGTCTTTTATATATCCTAAAGCAAGACTTTCAAACTTCAGAAGTTTTCATTATGTCTGGCACTCGGAGGTTTGGTGGAAACAGCACAGGTCTACACAGACTTTATCTTCATAATTTCAAAAACTGCAGTTCTGTTCCTTCTCAAGAACTCTTTTTCCTGGACCCGTCTGTCCTCGTTTCTAAGTCCCTTCTTTCCCTTCAAATTTTCATTCTCTCTCTAGGCCTTTTCTTTTTATCTGATGTCTTTTAAAAATTATTCAAATCAGGTTTTTACATAGTCATTCATCTTTCACTGTGGTTTTTGTTCAAGGATACCCTGATGATTTCTTTTATGCTTTATAAAAATGTTTTGTGTATAAAAATTCACAACTTATGACTCTTTTTGGTCTCAGCACCTAATTGAACTGATAGATTTAGGTAAGAATTAACAATTCCTGGTGTTTTTCTTAACTTTTAACTAATAGCTCAGAATCCATCTTCCCATAGGAGAAACTTTTTTTTTCTGCTTAAATTCTTCATTATTCTTGTGTATATTGAAGCTAATTTCTCTGTCTCCTTGCAGAGTCCAGTCATCTCTTCCTTTCTCATCAGTGAGCTGGTGGCTCCGTACATAGAAAATCTTAAAGGTAGCAATAATACCAACAGGTTAAGTAAAAGAATCTTAAAGGTAGCAATGATACCAACAGGTTAAGTAAAAGAGTTGTCCTGAGACATGGGCTTGGTGAGGGGAGCCTATGGGATAGCTCTTACTGTTCTCTACTCCAGGCATAATCTCAGGACACCATACCACAAGTGAAAGCTGCCTGGTTAGTGTATTAGTCAGCTCGGGCTGCCATAACAAAGTACCACAGACGGAGTCTCTGAAACAACAAAACATTATTTTCTCACAATCCTGAAGGCTAGAAGTCCAAGATCAAGGTGTCAGCAGGGTTGGTTTCTTCAGCAGCCTTTCTCCTTGGCTTGTAGATGGCCATCTTCTTTGTGTGTCTTCACATGGTCTTCCCTCTGTGCCTTTCTGTGTCCTAATCTCTTCTTATAAGGACACCAATCCTATTGGATTAGGACCCACACTAATGACCCATTTTATCTGAACTATCTCTTTAAAGACCCTATCTCCAAATTCAGTCATATTCTGAGATACCAGGGATCGGGGCTTCAACATATGAATTTAGTGGGGGGACACAATTCAGCCCATAACAGTATATTAAAAACTCTTCATCTAGACGCCATATTTCCAGCAACAACCAAGCTCCCAGGCACAGCTCTAGCCTACAAAGTCTGTGCAGAAGGTGGGTTATACAGTCCCATCAGGGTCAGAGGTTGCAGCTCCCTCTCTTATGTTACAGATTTATCATAACAAATGTAAACAAGCTGCTTATCGGATTCCCAAATAGCAAAAAACCAGTGTACAGGGTAATTGCCAACCAGAAAAATCCCAGCTGCAGGAGCCAGATGTGCCAACAGCACCAGGAAATGACTTCAGCATTGAGTGGGCAGCAGACAAACCCTTAAAAAGGCAAAACTGTATTGTCAGTTACCCTGTCACATAATGAGAGCAGAGAGTAACAATACTTCTGAATTGTCAACAGGAGGTGATATTATTTTTAAAAACCTGTAATAGAAGGCTATGGAAGTTTTCTCATTAAATACCATAGAGATAAAATTGTTTGAGTATTTGAGGGCAATCCACTCATTATTGGGGTAATTCACCTATGTAAAAATGAGAATTTCCTACTTACTGGATAAATGCTTCTTTCTGTATATGAAAAAGTCCTGCTTGGAGGTCATGAACTTTGCTATAATCCTGGCTCTGAGGGTGGGGGCTTTCCTTTCTAGGTGGCCCTAAGGTTTAGAAGGACCTCCCACAGAAGTTAAACAAGCAGTCACTGAGATTCACTAACAGTTTTCAGAAAGGATGTTTATTAGACTACTTTCCATTGACACCAAATCCCCTGTGGTGCACAGCAACTTAACATTTCAGTAACTTCAAAAATGTTACGAAGATTGCAATTGTATGGCATTATATTTTGTGTGGAGGTGTGTTCAAAGTAGTAATATATTTAATAGAAACAAACCACAGTGTTTGTAATCCTGTTGTAGTATTTCCTCCTGTGTTAGTGCAACAGGAGGCTCAGAAATGGGTTCAGCCTGGGCATTTCTCACCTGTGAGAGGCCCTACATCTGGCCATGTGGTGGGCTCAGCCTTTGCCTCCCCTGAATAATCTCCTCTTGTTTGTACATTGTGCCTTTGACAACTTTCTGTCTCATATCACAGTTATTTATGAAGCTGTTTTATCAATCTTACAAGATCGCAAGTTTCATTCCCAATGGATACTCCCCACAGTTAATGTTAGCTTCTGTGTTGAATCCAGAGGCACTCTATTGCTATCATTTTTCTAGCAAAAAAAGCCTAGCTATACCTATTCTTTTTGCATTTATTAAACCATTTGAGACTTTTGTAGTACTTGTAGTAGCTGCCGTCCAAGGTCAGCCTCAGAAGTCTTCTTTAGGCTCAGAGGAAGATTATCCAGAATGCCGTGCTGGAGAACTTGTACAGTTCTTTGCAGTGATGTGCTGGCAAATATTCAACAGCTGGTTCTGGGGTAGATGACGAAGGGAAGGCCTGATTCCTAGTGTTTGCTGGTTATAGATGACACTGAATGTAGAATTGGGAAAAATATACACAATTGGCTTTTGCTCCGTAAACATACTTCATAGGCTTCTAGCATACCATTGGTTCACAGCTCAGGGATAATGAGAAGCTATTCTATAAGAAGTGGAGAAGGCAATTGAATTCCTTCTCTACCCACACAAGGCAAACCTGTTAATTCATGTTCACAAAACTGTCTCATTTTCCAGGTTTGCCTCCTCTTAACCCTCCCCATCTAATTTCACAAGATGTTGACAAACCCTGGAATAGCTTAAAAGTCATAAGCAATGAGTCATAAATGGATCTACCAAGAAGTTTCTTAAAGGGTCACTAATTGGAAGGCAGCTAAAACTCTCAGAATTATTACTGCAATATATGCCCATTTTGAGGTTATAATCATTAAAACCCCCAAATTAATTTTTAAAGCATTTGCTGAACTTCCTACTGCTTTACACCCCCATATACTGATGACTTAGACACATGCTAAGGTGTCTGTGACTCAACGATTTTTATCAGAGGCAATAGTACCACCCCCTTTCCATCCTACCTCTTTTCCCTATTTCCATCTGCTGGAGTGGACAGATTTTAAACTTGATTAATTAGAGATTTTGTTTTGCTCTATCTCTCTCCCAGCATGATGTTTTTCTTGGAACAGATATAAAAAATACATTGAAGTTGAATTAGCTGATTTCTTGTAGTATATAAGAAATATCTTTCTTCCCCTCACTAAAGGTGCTCATAAATGTTCATAAATCCTCGTGTGAACAAGTTGAGATAATTTCTAATCTGAATGACGACTCTTTGTTCTTAGAAGAACTGGTTTTCCTGCTTTGAATGATAGAGATTGGACAACGGAGGTATCTGGCCTTGCTCTTCCCCTTCTTTGTTACAGCATGTGGTTGTCCATCTCCACAACCATGCTCTTCCCCAAGTACCACAGCCACAAGAGCTTTAGCCATCTGGGGCCCAAATCTTATGCCTAGCCATGCTGGTTTCTGGGCCTGGAGGGTAGGAAAAATCTGTCTTCAAAACATATAAACCAACTGAAAAGACCACAGCGAAAAAGACAAGTATTAGGGAGGATGTGGAGAAACTGGACCCCACATGCATTGCTGGTGTGAATGGGAAATGATGTAGCCACTTTGGAAAATAGTTTGGTAGTTTCTAAAAAGTTAAACAAAAACTTGCCATATACCCTGCTAATTCTACTGTCTAGCTATGCAAGAGAAATGAAAACATATGTTCACATGAAGACATGCATGTTAACTTCATAGCAGGTTTATTAATAATAGCCCAAACTGGAAACCATCCAAATGTCTATCAACCGGTGAATAAAAAACCAAATGTGATCTATCCATACAATGCAATATTCTGCATAATGAAAAGTAAAGAAGTACTGATACATGCTACAGTGTTGAAGAAGTTCAATAACATGATACTAACTGAGAGAAGCCAAATGCAAAAACCTGCATATTGTATGTTTCCATTTATGTGAAATTTCCAGAAAAGGCAAATCTATAAAAACAGAAAGCAGAATCATGGTTGTTTGGGGCTGGAATTGACTATAACTGGATGCAAAAGATCTTTTGGGGGTGATGGAGAGTTGGCAAATTTCATACAACTGTCAATCTATTAAAATTCCTTAAATTGTGTTTTTAAATGGATGAGATTTATGGTATATAAATTATGCCTCAACAAAGCTTTTTACAAACAGCACAGTAAATGAAGACCTTTATTATTTCTATTTAGCTCTTGATCTTCCTTTTCTGATTACAAATCCCAAAGGGGCTACATGTCATCCAGCTGCATTTTTTCCTTTTATAAGTAGGTGAGGAAACTGGCTAAATATGTTGCTGGAACGGGGAGAGATTTGGCCCAACGAAGCCAATGCATTGCCAGAATTTTCTTTAGCTGCAGGCACACTAGTCATCTCATCTACAGGGGAGGACATGGCTCATTCACTGAGTTATACCCGTGCCTACCAGCCTTCCTTTCATGCAGGTGGCTCTGCGGAGGAATGACCAGTGTGTGCTCCTGTCATCCTATGTGTGCTGGGGGACTGTGTTGTATGTAGGGTATTGTACTATCTTGATCCCAGGAGATAAAGGCATTCTTTATTAAACTGGAGCTAGTCTTACCTTAAAGGATGGGATCATTTCTTTGACCACAGATCTCTTCTTTACCGAAGGATATGCCCTCACTTCAGACCAAAAAAGAATAGGAAGCCCATAGGGAACCTTTTGATGCTGCCTTTGAAATATATCCTGGAGCTTGCTCCAGAACTAGAACTAGAAGATGACACTTTTCATAGGGGATCAGCCAGGAGTTGTGGGGGATAGAAACTTTGGCCAGAAGCCTGTGATATTGTTCCAGTCCCAGGGAAAAAAAAGAAACATTTTTTTTTTGTTTGTTTTTGGCCTATCAAATTGGCAAAGTAGCAAAAAATTAGGATGTACATACTGTTCTAATTTGGAGTACTTAGGAAATAATTGGGCCTGAGACCCTAATCTGGGTGACTTAATTTGTTTCCCACAATCCCTCTACAGAATGTTTTGCCCTGGTGGCTCCAGCTACCTTTCTGTTTTCCATCTTTAACTCCCTTGTTTATACCTGAATTTTTTAAGGGCGTATTCACCCTTCTATTTTGTTTAGCTTGATTTTTTATATTGTGGTAGGAACACTTACCATGAGATACACCCTCCTGATAAATTTTTAAGTGCACAATACAGTGTTGTTACATTACAAGGTCCTAATTTAACAACACTGTATTGTGCACTTAACATCTTGAATAACTGAAACTTTATACCTGTTGAACAGTAACTTCCCATTTCTACCTTCCCCCAGCCCTTGGCAACCACCATTCTACTTTCTGTTTCTGACTCTATTTTAGATACCTACTGTAAGTAAAATCATGCAGTATTTGGGCTTCTGTGACTGATTTATTTCACTTTGCATAATGTCCTCTAGGTACATCCATGTTGTCACATATGGCAGGCCTTCCTTTTCATAGAGGCTGAATAATACTCCATTGTATGTATATACCACATTTTCTTTATCCATTCATCTGTCAGGGGACATGCTGGCTGTTTCCTTATCTTGGCCATTAATAATGAATGTGGGAGTACAGATATTTCTTTGAGATCTTGATTTTAATTCTTTTGGGTATATACCCAGAAGTGAAATTGCTGGATTAAATGGTAGTTCTATTTTTAATTGTTTACGAAACCTCCATCCTGTTTTCCATAGCAGCCACACCATTATACATTCCCCTCAGCAGTGAACAAGGATTCTAATTTCTCCACATGCTTGCTCACACTTGTCTTGACTTTTTTTTTTTTTTAATATAATGTCCATCTTAATCATTGTGAGGTGATATCTGATTGTGGCTCTGATTTGCACTTCCCTGAAGATTTATATTCACTCTTTCTAATACTGGTGCCTGGCAATGCCTAGAACACAGCAGATGCTCACTAAATATTTGTTGAATGAGTGGATTAAGCCATAAGAAATTCCATCCTCAGTACAAGCACAAATAAAGATGCAATATGAGCTATCGGGGACAGGGTGACTATGACACAAAAGCAAAAGGTCTCCAGGCGGGTGGGATTTCTGTCCTTCTGGTTTCATATTAAAAGTCTGCCAAAAATGGCTGGGACCCAGGGACTTGGATAAGTTCACCACAGTGGAAAGAGATAAATGTTTTTAGAAGGGGTGAAATTAAAATATTTTGCATATTCTTTTAAAAATCATTACAGTATCTTAAATATTTGGACTTGCTGAATGCTTGTGCTCTGGAGCCAAGCCCAGGAATTTTTTTTTTTCAATCTCTTTCATTCTTCAAGCCTCATCCCAAGCCTCTGCCTCCACAGCTACCTTTACTGAATGTCTGATGTATTCTAGGATAACTTTTTTTCAACAAATATTTGTTCCCTCCCTCCTTTGCATCTTCATAGCTTTTTGCACTCTTTTTGCCGGCTCACACTGCTCATCCCCCATCTCCTCTGACAGCTGCTCTGCCCTTAGCTAACCTTTCCCTACCATGTGGGAGCAGCATCTCTTTGTGTCCCATGCAGAAACTAACACTTAGGTACTAATGTTTGTTTACTTGAACTGAATAATCGAATCATTTGATTAGTCTCAGAATAGTTTATTAGGTAAGGGAGGCAACTCTGATGAACTGGCTTATTTTAAACTCCATTTTATGCACTATTTAAAAATAGCTCTTCTTCCAGAAACTGATGTCTATACATATGTGTTGTGATTCAGTCTAAAATAGAAAAGCATTTTTTCCTAAAAAACCTTCACACCAACTTGATAGTTATAGAGAGAATATTTTCAGTTTACCAAGATTATCAAAACAATGCCTAATTCCAGAAAGAAAAGAAGAAATAGTGGTGAAATTCCATGTCTTTTTAAAATTGCTGCTATGAAAATATATAATCTAGTAAATGATATTTTGTTAGTTTCATACTATCTATAAACAGTTTCGATGGAAAGCTTTTTATTTTTTTGGTTTTCTTTTTTGTTTTTTTTGAGACAGTGTCTGGCTCTGTCATTCAGACTGGAGTGCAATGACATGATTATAGCTCACAGCAGCCTAGACCTCCCCAGGCTCAGGGGATCTTCCCACCTCAGCCTCCTGAGTAGATGGTACTACAGGCCTGTGCCACCACATCTGGCTAATTTTTGCATTTTTTGTAGAGATGGAGTTTCACCATGTTGCTCGGGCTGGTCTCGAACTGCTGAATTCGAGGGACCCTCTTCTTTGGCCCCCCAAAGTGTTGGGATTATAGAATGAGCCACCACACAGAGCCTGGGAAGCTTTTCTGATAGTTTTCCCATCCTCCTGTTGGCACGAATATTTCTGGAAAGACCATAGTTTTCTGCTTCTATCTAGCATAACATAAGAAGCAACATCAATTGGGTGATATCTGTGTGAAGTGGATTCTAGTATTTGGCAATAAATAAATGAGTGATCCTGAGCAAGTCTCTCAGACTCTCAACTTCCTTATCTGAATCCGTATTATGAGGGAAATGGGCATCAGGATCTGTGATCCGCAGCTTCTTCTTATTTACCAAGGCCCATGGCTGAGGCTCTTGGGTTCACTTCACTTTCTCGTTTCCTTCTATGCAGCCGCGTTCCAACTACTCTCAAAAGCCAGAACGAAGTTTCTGGAGGCTGAGTAATGCCCAGTCCAGGATAGGAAGGCTTTATTTCCATGCTTGGGATGGGGGAAGGGGAGGGGCAGGTGAAGAAACCTAAGCACCCAGGGCAAAGACTGGAGAAGAAATTGCAGTAAGAATGGAACCTGTGGCCGGGTGCGGTGGCTCACGCCTGTAATCCCAGCACTTTGGGAGGCCGAGGCGGGCGGATCACGAGGTCAAGAGATCAAGACCATCCTGGCCAACATGGTGAAACCCCGTCTCTACTGAAAAATACAAAAATTAGCTGGGCGTGGTGGCGCGCGCCTGTACTCCCAGCTACTCGGGAGGCTGAGGCAGGAGAATTGCCTGAACCCGGGAGGCGGAGGTTGCAGTGAGCTGAGATTGCGCCACTGCACTCCAGCCTGGCGCCTGGTGACAGAGCAAGACTCTGTCACACACACACAAAAAGAATGGAACCTGCTCTAGGGGACCTATGCTCAGGTTGGAAGGGTTCCAGGTCCTCAGGCTGTTACTAGCAAGCTTGGATTCTTTCACAATACCCACTCCTTTCCAATCCCCATAAACTCTAGAATAACCTCTAGCAGACTTGCTGAGAGCCAATCCTGGTTTAAAAGCTCCATCACATTAGCGGCTAAGTGTGAATAATACCAAGTGAAGATTAGGTCCCTTGGAGGAAAGAACAGGAGAATGTTGTGAGTCCAAAGTGGTAAGAAGCCCTCTCTCCACCCTCCCTCACCAGAGGAAGAGCCTAAGAATAGAATTGGGCCCAGGAAAAGAGGCCCATGGGATCTTTTCTTTTTTCCCCCCAGGTGGAGCTCACACAAGCCCACCTGGGCCCTGTTGGATTTTGTTCCCTTGGGGGTTTACCTCTAGGGCTGGGATTCACACTTCCCATGGCCCTCATTCTTCTTTGGATTGTATCTGAAGCATCCACCCTTTCTTTTAGTCTGGAGGCAACAGCCTTTTAAGTTGGAGGAGGAGAAAGTTACAAGGGGAGGCAAATAAGCGCCACAACTTCAGTTCCTGTCTGATTTTGCTTGGGATAGGCTGGGCCTTCCTTTCACTTTTTAACAGGCCTAAATAAAGAAGCCAACACATAAACAGTGCAGGTGTGTTGGGATATGTCTCGTATTTTAAGGGAACACTATGCTTCTCCATTTCTTCTTAATGCCTCGAGTCTTGCTTTTCAGCCTTGGCTGATAGCTGGGAAATACAGACCTACATATTGTTGCTGCTTGTCTTACCTAGTATTTAATTTTTTAAAAGCCCTCCTGACAAGGCCGGTAGGCTGATATTTCTTGAAATGTTCTTTACTCCACTCCTCCCGCTGTTAGACTTTTTTTTTTCTTTTAAAGAGAAAATTTTTTAAAATGTGTGTCTGTTAGCTAATGACTATTAAAGTGCTCTGCCCTTTCTGTCTAAATCCAAGATTCCTATTCTCGCTTCTCCAGGACATGATTGTATTTAGAGTTAGGGTGTTGTTGAGAATGGTAACCCCTATATCTCTTAGTTTTCACTTTGGAAAAATCCACAGAAAAATTTCTCTTAGACCTAAGTGTAGGAAACCTTTTACTTTTTTTTTTTTTTTTTAAAGCCAGTACATTTTTACACATGATAATGTGATTTTTATCACAACCATGTTTCCTTTTGTATTTTAAATTGATACATATTTGATATACATAGTTTTAGGTATATGTGATAGTTTGATACAGTCATATAATCAAATCAAGGTAATTGGGATATCTGTCACCTTAAATATTTATTTTTTCTTTATGCTGAGAACATTCAAATTATTATATTCTAGCAATTTTGAAATGTGCAATCGATTAATGTTAACTACACTCACCCTACTGATCTATCAAACAACATTTCATGTTTCTTTTTTACTTTGGCTCAACTCTATTATGGTAGTAATTGTGTGAAACCCTAGAGTGTGCCCTGCTGTGGACTCATTCTCCTATTGGCCTCATCTTATCATTATCTAACTGTGCATGTCTATGGTTTGATTTTTCTTAGTTTTGGCAGATGGTGTCTCTCTCATCTGTGTATATTTCAGACTTTTTATTTTATTTTACTTTATTTTTAAGATGGAGTTTCGCTCTGTTGCTCAGGTGGGAGTGCAGTGGCGTGATCTTGGCTCACGGCAATCTCCACCTCCTGGGTTCAAGCAATTCCCCTGCCTTAGCCTTCCAAGTAGCTGGGATTACAGGTGCCCACTACCACGCCAGGCTGATTTTTATATTTTTAGTAAAGACAGAGTTTCACCATGTTGGCCAGGCTGGTCCCGAACTCCTGACCTCAGGTGATCTGCCTGCCTCAGCCTCCCAAAGTGCTGGGATTACAGGTGTGAGTCACTGTGTCTGGCCTTCAGGCTGTTTTGTTTTTTACAAAAGCTTTTGATTTTAAATTAATTTTTGATTTATCGAAAAAGTGCAAACAGAGAGAGTTCCTGTGTACCCTTCACCCAGTGTTTCTTATTTTTAATATCATTCTATTGAATATACTTGTGAAAGTTACCTAAAATTCTTTTTGAAACAAGGCTCATAGTGAACACTATTTTGAACACTCAGATGTTATGTGCATCAAAACAAATGGGTTGGAAATGACCAATACAGACATCTCAGGCAGGGTGATATTGGAAGGATGACCTAGCTTAACACTGAACTGACCCTGCATGTCCCAATAATTTGCTCAAAAATGATTTGATCACAAGCAAATAGGAACCAACAATATGTTCCAAAGAAAACTAGCCAATAGGACAATATGGTTAAAATTCTTAATTTATGGAAACTGGATTTAAAATATATTAGTAATTAGTATTAATCATGGGATTGAGTCACAACCCTTTATGTGGCTTTAAGCATTTTGTCCACATATCAGATTTTTCTATTAATAATTATAATCCTTAATTTGTTTCTGGCCAATGGAATATTAATCAAAATTATCAAAAAGTCCAACAGTTTAAGGCTTCCTTATATGTGGTTTATATTGAAAGTTATGAAGCATTGTTATGGCATGATCCTGTTTTGCAGGGGTCAGGGGTGTGTGTGTGTGTGTGTGTGTGTGTGTGTGTGCATACATGTGTATGTATGTGTATGTGTGAAGGCACATTATAAAGGACCTGAGAGGAAATAACTTGAAGTTTCAACCAGGTAGGTGATTTATAATGTTCTTTTTTTTTTTTTCATATCTGTATTTTCTAAATTGTTGTTATTGAGTAACATTGCTTTTATACTAGGGGAAAATTAACAAAGAACTGAAATAATAAAATAAAGCATAGAAGAAAATATATAATTCCCAGGTTTTTTTTTTCCTTTTGAGATGGAGTCTTGCTCTGTTGCCCAGGCTGGAGTGCAGTGGCACAATCTCAGCTCACTGCAGCTTCTGCCTCCGGGTTCCAGTGATTCTCCTGCCTCAGCCTCCTGGGTAGCTGAGATTATAGGCGCGTGCCACCACACCCAGCTAATTTTTGTATTTTCAGTAGGGAAGGGGTTTCTCCATGTTGGCCAAGTTGGTCTCAAACTCCTGACCTCAGGTGATCCACCCACCTCGGCCTCCCAAAGTGCTGGGATTATAAGCGTGAGCCACCGTGCCTGGCCAATTCCCAGTTTTAATAGATTTCCCTATTACTTGCTGTTTAAGTTGTTTTAGCCAGTCCACTTTTGTTGGTTATTTAGGTTGTTTCAAATATATATTGTTGTTGAACAATTCTCTTTTCCAACTTTTCAGTATTGTAAGAGCAAAGAGCATAAATAATTGGCAAAAAAGGAACCAATTGTGATAATTAGACAAAAATGCTGATGACGCACAGAGAACTGACTCACTACCTTGTGATACATAAACACTGAAATCACCAACCCTGATAAACCAGTGATTGTATTCACTCATTTTCCAATAAGTATTATTTGTACCAATTGTTCTGTTGACAAAGTTACTTTTAAAATGAAGGTTAAACTAAACTATAGGTACTTTATATTCGGTCAGATTATCTTTGACAAAATTTCATTTAGCCAAATTGTTTTCAGCCAAATTATCTGCTGTGGTTTGTGAAATCTGAAACATTTTGACCTTTCCAGTCAGGACTTAATGTCCTGATAATTTACAAAAGTTCTGAAATATGAAGCAAAAAGAAGGCTATCATCAATCCTGGGAATGGTCTACTTTCTGGAATATGTCCATTGTACAGTAAGAGGAATGAACAAGGGTTATATTCTGCAGAAAGTTCTACTGCAAAGTAAACAAATGCAGTAACAGGTGTATGGCTCTGGTGGAAGCTTGGTCAAATTGAAACTGGAACAAGAATAAACCTTTCTTTGCTTTATTACTTTAGGTGACAAGGTAGCACATTTGTACATAATAAGACTGGCCTCAGAATGGAGGGAGTCCCTGCTCTGACTATATCTGTGAGACTTTCTGCCTGGTCCTAGTCCAAAAGAAAAGCATGCTGTGATCTCACTGAAGTCTGAAATGACTCTGACCTTTGCAATAAAAAGAAAAATTCATCCTTTAACACGTTGAGTTACCAGAGAAGTCACAAAGATAAAACGAATGATGGAGGTTTCTGGCAGATGTTACACCATATTCATAGCACGTAGCCTTTTGCATATATTGGGATGAATGGGTAAGAGACAGGCTTGGGGCTCAGTCTTCTAATTGGTTATAACCAAAGATGCCTTGGAGAGGAGAATTGAGAGTCCATATTTTTCACAGAAAGTCTTTTTGAGCCACAGGGTCATTTTGTCTCAGCCACAAACTTCGCCTGCCCCAGCATAGTTTTAGAGCATTTCTCTAAAAACAACACCCCAAACTAAAACCTTACCTGCATAAACCAAGCATATCTGTGGTTTGGAAAACAGGCACGGAGTCTAGAGTTTTAACTACACAGCTAACTTCCCAGGTGGACTGGAAGAAATCCTTGATTCCTTTGCTCCTTAGTTTCTTCATATTCATCCATCCTTCTGAAAGATATTCCTTAAGTACTGGGACCCTGTGGATACAAAAATAAATAGAACCTAGTTCCTTTGACAAGATCATTAGAATTTAGGGAAAAAGATAAACAGTAATCAAGGATTGCAATTCAGTGTGGTAAGTTTGTTTTGGAAGTAGGTACTGAGTGCTAGGGGAGCAAAGAGAAGGAATGTCAAGCTTGGAGATGGGGAGGTGAGTCAGCGACCACGTCAAAGAGTAGTGACGTCTTCTTGCAAAGTTAAACTCTGTAAAATAAGCAGGGCTTATTAGTGGATCCAGAAGAATATTTAATCCATATTCCTATGTTAATTGAAGAGATGCTAATTTGAGCTCCCTCCATAGGGAGCAGTTTTTCCAGAAAAAAACTTCTGTAAGAAAGACGTAAAGTACAAACAAATTTGTGTAATATATCCATGGCTGCTTATACCCAAGAGAGTTGTCTAGATCTTAATATCTTTCTAATGTGCCCCAAGAATAAAATATTTGTTCTTGGGATATTCCTGTCACTTAGTGTATTTGCCTTTAGACATTTGAAGGTTATCTGGCTTTCATAAGAAGTCACGGCCAACTCTGTCACTTTCCTCTCAACAGCCCCTTTCTTTGTACATTTCCTTGTAATGAGCTATGAACTCTAGATTGAATCATTCAAGTGCTATAATATTCACATGAAAGCAACATCAAACTTTGTCTCCAGTTATAGGCTCATGTCAACATTAGTTTTTCACTAAATGTCTCTAGTTACATTTGATTTGATTTTAAAATAATACTTCACTTTTCTAAAAGTTGATCTGTTCCAAGTCTTAACTCATTATAGACACAGTTACAAAATCCTAAGTAGACAAATAATTCTCATTTCTAGCACATACGTTGGTTTTTTCCCAATGTCCACTTTTCCTCTTCTTTTTCCCAAGAGAATTTCAACTTGGTCCAGGATGAATACCAGTTAGCCTAAGTCAACCTTGAGAATTTTATTCCTTTAGTCAGTGGTTGACTTAGGAAAGGGCAATTCTGGTCCCTTTGGGGGAAGTCAGCTGGCAAGCCTCTGGAAAAGGTTTCCTTTTCCTAAAAGAGGCACATAAGTTGATGTTCTCTCTCTTGTTTTGGAACATTGCTGCATTTAGATGTGGCCCTGGAGCCACAACAGCCGTACTGCCACTAGCTGGAAGATGAAGCCAATAGTGGGAGAAGACAGAGCTGGTCGAATCCCCCAAGAGTAAAATGCAGCCTGTGGTTCCGTGCCGGGACTGTATCCTAATTGAAGTCTTCCTGTTCTGGGAGGCAATACATTTCTTTGTTATTTAAGCCATGATGAATCAGCGTTTTCAATTCTTTGCAGCCAAAAGCATCCTAAGCAATAGCCAAGTATGCATGGAAGTTCACGCACTTCACTCACAGAACATTATGTCAGACATTTAGTTCTAGGAAACAGGCTTATCTGATTTCTCAGTTCTAGGAAGCAGGCTTATCTGATTTTCTAGTTCCTGGCAGATTAGAAATAGCAAGTTAGAAATAGAGAAAGTTAGAGACAGGCAGCTGGATAGGGAAGGAAGAGAAGGAAGAGACACAAAGGCAGAAACAAGAACTCAAGAGGCAGCATTGTGCGGTTTTTTAATGCTGCAGCAAACAAGTCCTCCCATCTCTGTAGCTCTTGTGGGTATGAGAGCATAGTTCAGTGACTAACCCATAATGACAGTCATGTGTCTGTCATCAAAGGAAGTTTGCTTTCTGTTTAGAGTACTGTTTCAGAGGGGGATGAGGCTGAATAGTATTTAAAAATATTTCTTTGTAAACAAGGAAAAGTTTACATGATTAAAAGGATGAGCTTATCTGAAAAGGCACACAGAGAACAAACTCCCTGGCTATGCTAAAAAAAATGAGTGCTAATTATATATGCAAATGAAACCTATTAAAAAGTTTGCTTCATCCAGAGAGAAGGGAAGAAAAATAAAATGAGGCAGTAGTTTGATTGCTGCATAGAGTAGCTCGTTTCAGTTTCGGTCCCCATGAGAAGCCCCAGCAGAGAAGCAAAGCTAAGAAGTGAGGACATGGTGTTGCTCTTCTGCAAGTGACTTTATTTTGGCTCAACGGCTCAGCAAGCCTGCTTAAGCTCTTTCCTCAGAAGCCTGCCAGTAGGAAGTAAATAAGCTGCTTGACTCTACTCATAGAGGGGGTTGAGCACTCCTAATTAAAATGTAAATAATTCTCAGGGCCAACAGCTGGTAGACGAAAATGACTGGAAAGATCACAGAAACTAAAATTGCACCACGCAAAACAGGTTCTAAGTCTTTGTCTACACAAACACAAAGCCTACCAGTTGATGTAGTCACCTGGTGAGAAATCACTGAAACCAAGTTATTTGCAACCATGCACCCGGAACCAGGTAGCTGCTGTACTCTGTTGACGCCAGGGACTAAAGCTGAGGGTGACTTGCTCACCGAGTCCATGGGGCATGGACAACTCAGAAAACAAGTGCTAAGATGAACTCAAGGGCTTTCCGCAATCAGCTGGTGGATCTGTGTTCCTGCACAGCCCCACCCACCCCAAGGGTTAGGAGAGCTGCTCCTGTCCAGTGTGTCAGAAGTCTACCCGGAACCTGCCAAAGCTCGTATGTGGAAGATGAGCTATCTGGACAGGCCCCTACCCAACAGAGTGTTACTTTGGTTTTTAAATCACCCTTCATTTGAGAAGAACCCTGAAACTTTCATATGCAAATAACAGCTAAATAAAAGGAAAAGCTCAATACAGTTTCTAATTACCAACAAATGCATATGTATCTTACACACGATAGGTACTCATCATTTTTAAAAATAAATCAGTGATCTCTTAACCTGAAACATATAGAGAATTAAATATGAATTAAAATTAACCTGAAACATATGAGAGAAACTTATAGAGAATTAAATACTTTTGCTAAGAATGAAACTTAAGGCTATTTAATTTAGTGGTTTTCGATGGCATTTTTGTTTTCTTCAGCTAGGGTACTGCCATACATGCTAGGGTTATCTTACTGGTAAGTTATTATTATTGCTGTCAGACAACATTTTGTTGGCATTGTCCTAAACACTCCACATTCATTATTTCATTTTATTGCCACAATAGCGTGGGTACAATTATTAAACCCATGAAAAAAATGAGGCTTAGAGATGCAAAGGAATTTGTCTGAGGACATGGAATGAGGATGTGCTGGGTCACCAGGCAAACATAGGTTCATTCCTGTGGCACCACTACGTATTTACTGATAATAGTTGTACTGAAGTTTTCCCAGATTTTCTTTCATTTTTTAAATAGAAGAGAGTGAAGATTCTCTCCTATGCATTCTGATATGTTGTTTTCAGGGAGAGAGAAAACTGGAATCACATATGGAGGATAGTAAGAAATTATGTATGCTCATGGAGTGCCTCACATGTTTGTCAACAGAAGTGAAAAGATCATGACCCAATTTTAGAGTTACTTATTCAGGCAACTCTATTATACTGAGTTACTTCAACGGTATAAGGTTCTATATTCTAAATTTAAAAATTCTTAAAAAAAGTTATTATTTTTTAATTCTCCTGATGCTTGCTTGATTTTTTAGGTTGATTTTTTTTTGAAAACAGACAAATTTATTTGACATTCTACATTCATTCATTCACATAGTTACTATCTATTGCCTTCACAATGTCTGCACAATACTGTGAAGGTTAAGACACAAGCAACTTCTGTTTTTCATACAATCTTCCTTGAAAAATTTTGCTTTTCTTCTTCACTAGCTGGTTTGGATTCACAGGATATGTAGGGTTTCACTTTGGTGATGTCCAAATGGGTCCAACCTGCACTGCCTTCTGGATATATATGCTAGCTCATACCCATTTTTTCTTTTTTGAAGCTGAGTTTCACTCTTGTTGCCTAGGCTGGAGTGCAATGGCACGATCTTGGCTCACTGCGACCTCCACCTCCCAGGTTCAAGTGATTCTCCTGCCTCAGCCTCCTGAGTAGCTGGGATTAGAGGTACATGCAACCACACCTGGCTAATTTTTTATATTTTTAGTAGAGATGAGGTTTCACTAAGTTGGCCAGGCTGGTCTTGAACTCCCGACCTCAAGTGATCCACCCACCTCACCTCCCAAAGTTCTGGGATTACAAGCAAAAGCCACCATGCCCGGCCCATACCCATGTTTTTGAATACTGTGTCTTACTATTTTGTCTCTCTCTCTCTCTCTCTCTCTATATATATATATATATATATATATGTGTATGTATGTAATATCATAGATGTTACAAATACATGCTCAATGTTACAGCAATACATGCTTCCTGGGAAAAAAAGTATTAAATCACAAGAAGTATATAAATTTAAAATGAAAAATTTTAGAAATTTTACTGCCAGAGTTAATCATTTAAAAAAGTTTAGTGTTTGATATTCCATATTTTGGAGTTGACTATTTTGTGAATTCATGACTCTGTTCCCTCACACACTTAGGTGTGACCTCTTTCCTTTGTTTTTTTATTGGCCCTCTCTGGTCAATTTGATTCTGCTTCCTGCAGTTTTTCCTCTGGGTGGGCCCCGTCCTGCAAGGGAGCTGCTGTTTTCAGGTCCACTCTTTTGTGGGCCACTTTGTCGCACATCTTTCAGACACCTAGTGACTTTCTGCTTCATTCACCTAATGGACATGGTCTGTGGTTTGCCTCCACTTGCTATTATTTTGTGATTTTGGAGGTTGCCATATAGCTAGTTTGTTTGCATATGTTGTTCATGGGAATTTGGCTTTGCTATTTCATTGTTCTGTTTGTTTTTATGTAAAATATAGCAAGATTCAAAAGCTACATTACTGTTACTTCCATCTTCCCAGAATCCTCCTCTCCCATCAGACTTCCTTCTTTGAATAACAGGTTAAAGCTAGTGATGGAACATGACCAATGTCATCCTTTATTGGTCCCAGATTAATCAATGTGGTGCTACTTAAGATAATGTTTGCTGACCTTGCATATATGCATGTACACCAGCAACACCTTATGACTGTAAAACTGCTGATCCCCAAGAGCTTTCCTGATTTAATTGGTCTGGGGTAGTGTGTTCTCACATGATTCCAGTGTGTGGCCAAGGTTGATAACCACTGATAGAAAGAAAATAAATTAAACCATTTCAATTCCCTTAGCCATCTACTGAGACTACGCCAGTTACTGTGTGCTCAGTCTGCACATAAGTGTAGTCCCTTTCCTCACTCTTATCCCATATGGCTCAGGTGAGGCTGGCTCATTCTCCAGCAGCTAGAGTAGCCCAGTCATCCATACATGGCCAGTCATGTACTCCATGCTTGTCCAAAGATAGACATGTCACCCAAGCTGACTAATTCAAAAATTTCCCCATGATATTTGCTAGTGTTATCATGAATCACTCTCTTTTTACAGAAATTGTGAGCTTCAAGATCAGTGTAAACCTAGAACTTCCTTTTGCCACCTTTACCCCAAAATGAGGAGAACCTGCTTGGAAATGAAGCTTAGAAAAACATTTGACAGGTGGAAGGAGTAAAAAAG
The DNA here is from genome assembly GCF_030222135.1 of Aotus nancymaae. NCBI lineage: Eukaryota > Metazoa > Chordata > Mammalia > Primates > Aotidae > Aotus > Aotus nancymaae. Next base: position 41,462,456 of record NW_026988419.1, on the reverse strand, counting down.
TATTCTTTTTTTGAGACGGAGTTTCGCTCTTGTCACCCAGGCTAGAGTGCAATGGTGCGATCTCGGCTCACCGCAACCTCCGCCTCCTTTTTTGTATTTTTTTTTTTTTTTTAGTAGAGACGGGGTTTCACCATGTTGACCAGGATGGTCTCGATCTCTTGCCCTCGTGATCCACCCGCCTCGGCCTCCCAAAGTGCTGAGATTACAGGCATGAGCCACTGCACCCGGCCCTAAAAAAGTATTCTGATTATACTATTGATGGGATTTTTAGGGGTCCAACTATGATACCTTATTTTACCTAAATTCAGAACTAATTTAGAGATAAATGCAGGCTAGGTAACTGGAAAAGAAATTGTTTTATGACTGAGAAGCTGACGAGCTCAAGGCTTTGGATTGCTGCCCAAAAGAACTTTCTAACACTCTGCTCCTTAATTCATCTAATTTATAACCGGCCACTGAGATGGCTGGAATCTTTGGACCATTGCGGACTGCTTAGCACAAGGAAGGCAGACGATAAGACAGACAAACTGATCAGACAGAATGAAGGGCACCAGAAGAGCTAAACCGTGCTCAGATGCCAGTTTCTTTCCCAAACCCCCGGCTGGATAACTCTCTCCCAAGCCATGGCTCACAGTTTGGTGAGCTGAATTTCTGCTAGATCTTAGCCCCTACTTATCTCCTCTACCCCAACACACCTGCAGACCCAGATCACTCTTCCTACCTTCGGGAGAAATAAATGAGCACACTGAGAGAAGGTGCGAGGGTTCTGTTCATCATGAGAAAGAAAACGGGAAATAAGTGTTCTCCACTTAAAATTGTTTGAGCCTCCGAATCTAGTAACGTATGAAGCCAGCTGCACTCTTGGATTTCCTAATGGTGATCAAATACATTTTCTTTTTTTTGTTTATGCCAGTTTTACTTAGGTGTTTATCATTTGCAAACCCAAGGTCTTAAATAATACATTAACTAGTTTTCTTGTGTATAGTGAAATTAAATGTTAAGAGCCATGGATGGAGTGACTGCAAGGAAACACCATCCTTTCTTGTGCTGTAAGTGGGCCTCCTTTGAGTGCACATTAGGCTTCACATGTTGGATTTGGATCTGATTGTCTTGAGATCTTCACACCGTGGCTTTGTCCTCAGGCCTTCCACCACTTCTCCACCCCTGCCTTTTGGTCTGATGCAGCAACACTTTCATTTGACACTGGCCCTAGTGTGCTGCCCCATCCCCTGTAGTTCTATACCTCTGCACCTTTCATAAACACTCCTTTGATTAACTCTCCTCAAGTTATTCTACTTTTAAACTTTGAATGAAGCATCTTTTCCCATTTGTTCCCCGACTGATATCAGAGCAGTCGTTATGTTACTTTGACACAGTCCTATCTTGGCTGGCACTAAAATGTTCTCAAGAATGTTGACATATTCATTTTCAAATATATTTACTATACAAAGGCCAAAACCTTTGAATATATTGCCAGAGTTTTTTTTTTTTTCCCTCAATAAGTACAAAATTTGGCTTTCTATTTAAGAGAAATCAAGTTTTCAAAAGAAATAGTTCCTACTTCAAGAATGTGATGAAGTTGTCAGGAAAAAAAAAAAGAAATAATTCTGTTTTCTTGATTAGATTAACAAGAGCAATAAAACATGAACATCTAAATAGGAAGAAATATTTGCTTATCTCATAATTCTTCAATTGGTGAGAAGACTTTAAAATTTTTATTTAGTTGATTTAAACTGTAAATATTATTTTAAGATACCACATGAAAAAGAAGATTGAGCATAGTTTTTCTGAGGGAGGTGTAATATGTTATGGCATTTGGGGTACTACTCTCAGATGAGTGTATTAATTTTTTCTACTCTTTCCTCTCTTTATTCCTCTTTGACCAGGGTGAAAAAATCTAAAATGTTATTTCTAACCTCCATTTTTTCCTCATTATCTATCTACTAACTTCATTTGATATTAAAAGAGCATACATTTTCAGTACCTTCAATTGGTTTGGATTTGAAGAAACAATAAGAATCAAAGAAAAAAAGAGCATACATAATTAAAATTGCTGTTTGGCAGGGGATTTTAAATGGTACTGATGTGCCGCTAAGGTCTTTTTAGCTACACAATGTATACAAGTCAAAAGCTTTTGCTGCATCCCAAAAAAACCAAAGAGAAAACATAATAGGAAAAAGAGGCACCCCATTCACAACAGAACAAAAGGGCATAAAATATTTATGAGTAGCCTTAACAAGCAATGTGCACGACCTAAATGAAGACAATTATACAATTTTATTGAGAATATAAAGAAGATGAATGATGACAATAAAAGTTAGCCTTTCTGCATTCTTCGTGCTAGGCTTGTGCTCCATGCTGTCCTGTGTCACCTCCTTATCTATGAAGCAGAGAAGCCCTGGAGTAGCTGGCTCACTGAATTAGGCCTCAGGCAACTGACTTAACTTCCCTGTGCTCCAGTTTCTCCACCTTTAAAACCAGGACAAGGAAAATACATACTTCATAGGATTGTTTTGATATTTAAATATGTCACTACAAAGTGTTTAGTATAGTGCTGGGCAAATGACAAGGCCTCATTTATATTAGTTATGTTCACCATTTCTTATAGTAACCCCATGAGACAGGCACCATTATTATAATCATGTTACAGGAGAGAAAACTGATTATCAGAGAGGATAACGGCTTGCCTAATGTAATCCAGCAAGTAAGTGACTAGGATTCTTAGGCTGACCTGTCCAATTCAAGAGGTAAGACTTGTGATTTATTACATATCTGCATTTTCAGAGAAGGCAACGGTCATTTTTATGACACTTTCTGGAAAAATTCTAGAGTTTATATGAAAGAATAAACAAGTTTTTTTTCTGAGACAGAGTCTCGCTGTGTTGCAGAGGCTGGAGTGCAGTGGCAAGATCTCAGCTCACTGCAACCTCCGCCTCCCAGGTTCAAGTGATTCTCCTGCCTCAGCCTCCCAAGTAGCTGAGACTATAGGCACAGTAGCATGTGCCTCCCAAAGTGCTGAGATTACAGGTTTGAGCCACTGCACCGAGCCAGAGTGATGGCAATGTTCTTTATCTTAATTTGGGGGTGGTTAAATGACTATAATCCTAGTCAATTTTTTTTTTTCATTATACTTTAAGTTCTGGGATACATGTGAAGAATGTGCAGGTTTGTTATGTAGGTATACATGTGCCATGGTGGTTTGCTGCACCCATCAACCCGTCATCTACATTAGGTATTTCTTCTAATGCTATCCCTCCCCTAACCCCTCACTCCCCAACAGGCCCTGGTGTGTGATGTTCCCCTCCCTGTGTACATGTGTTCTCATTGTTCAACTCCCACTTATGAGTGAGAACATGTGGTGTTTGGTTTTCTGTTCCTGTGTTAGTTTGCTGAGAATGATGGTTTCCAGCTTAATCCATGTCCCTGCAAAGGACATGAACTCATTTTTGATGGTTACATAGTATTCCATGGTGTATATCTTCACATTTTCTTTATCCATTCTATCATTGATGGGCATTAGGGTTGGTTCCAAGTCTTTGCTATTGTGAGTAGTGCTGCAGTAAACATACATGTGCATGAGTCTGTATAGTAAAATGATTTATAATTATGTGGGTATATACCTAGTAATGGGATTGCTGGGTCAAATGATATTTCTGGAAACTTTACATTTAAAAAGGGTGAATTTTATATGTGAAAATTATACTGCAATAAAACTTGTGAAAAAAGATTTCTATTATTTAAAAGGCAAACAATTAGGCAGAAATTTATACAAATATGACAGAGTTACTATGTTTGCTATCAGTGCCAATCAAAGCCAAACTATCTATAACCTATGACCCAGCTACATCAGTTCTAGGTATACATCCAGAAATGACTGTCTACATCTGCCTAAAGGCATGTAAAGAATGAATGTCCATAGCTGCCTTCTTTATAAAAGCTCCATATTGTCAAAAACCCAAATTTCCATCAACAGTAGAATAGGTAAATAAATTGTGGTATACTCATATAATGAAAAACCACAAAGAAATGAAAAATTATGAACTATACATGCGACCTGGATCCCAAACATAGTGTTGAATGAGAGACGCTTGACACAAAAGAGTATGTACAGGATGTTTTCATTTATAAGCCTATAAAATAGGCTAAATTTATCTATACCAATAGAAATTAGAATAGTGATTACTTGGGGGTGGTTACTGCTAACTGGAAAGAGGACTGGGGAGCCTTTGTGTGCTAGAAATGTTCTATGCCTTGATCTGGGTGTTGGTTACTTGGGTGTGTACATATGTAAAAAATTTGTTGAGCTGTATAATTAAAATATGTTTACTTTCCTGTATGTAAATTATACATAAAAATACCTAATCTGATATAATAAAATGAGCCAAGGATGTGAGAACACAAAAGAAATCAACTGACTTAACTATTATAGACACATAGATACACACACTCTCTCTCTGTAATCAGACAAATATAAATGAATTTTTAAAAATATAGTATCTGGAGTTGAGGAGGATGAAGAAGTTATGAGGAAGACCTTGAGATGAAGATTTTTGGACACATAATTATTAAGGAAGTTCTTAAGTGAGAAACCAGTAAGGGAGTGGGGGAAGTTGAATAGGAGGAGGAAGAAGCGAAGCAAGGGTCCAATTGCAGGTGAAGTTTCATTCTCAGCCTAATTCCATGGAGCTCTGGAGTGTAATTGACACCTTACAGTTTACTCTGCATCAAGGCAAATAATCTGGGTTTTCATACTCCTCTATAATTCTGGGGTTGACTGCCTGCTACCCTGGGGTGAGGGGTGGGACATCAACTCTACCCCACCCCACTTCTGGCCCTCAGTGTATCCTGTCTAATGGTGTCCTGTAACCTGCAGGTACATCTCTGGAGAAGGGGACTGGTGAGTTAGGTTAGATGCTGAGTGTGCGGAAGCTGGGAGAGTGGGATATAAGCACACAGAAACAATAAAGGAGATCCACGGAATCCAGTCAGAGCAGGGATCGTGTCTCTAACACTTGTGTTGATGCAAGTTTGGAGATTAAGCATGAGGTTGAAATTGCCAGTTATGAATGCTGAGCAGTAGAGAAATAAAAGGAGGGATGAATGATCTTTTCCAAAACAATTCAGTCTTCCCAATAACTTCCCCATACTTTTGTTTTTTTTTAAAATAGGTGCTGTTTTCCAAGTTAAACAGAAGACACATATGGGAGATTCATAGGCAAAGAGGTGAGGAGCTGATTTCTTCCAAAAACATTCAGATCCTATTCAAATCTTAGAATTTGATGAGTTATGTATGCGCCACAGAGAAGCACTTGGGTTGCGAAACTGTGCATTTGTTCTCTTTGGCAGGCTATGCATTTGGTCGCTGTCCATTCTTGTCCTACCTTGCACAATCATACACAGTCCCTTCTTTGCCAGAGTACTTTGCATTTTATTGCATTTGATTTTAATGACATTCTGTGAGGGGGTAGGGCAACTGTTTTCCAGATGAGGAAACTGAGGCCAGATAGGTTAAATTGTTGCCAGTCAAATTTAGCAGCACATCACACTACTTGCAAGAGCTTTGTAAAGTACTATTTGCAGTGCTTGGAGGTGAGGACCAAACCTGGGTTGGGTTTTGTTTTAATTTTTGACCTATTTTTAGAGATCAGGTCTCGTTATGTTGTTCGGGCTGAAGTGCAGTGGATATTTACAGGTGCAATCATAGTGCACTACAGTCTCAAACTCCTTCGCTCAAGCTATCCTCCTGCCTCAGCCTCCCAAGTATCTAGGACTACAGGTATGAACCATCATGCCTGGCTCTAATTTCTATTCTTTAAAAAGCTCCCAAGGTGATCCTGAAGTACAGCCAGATTTGGGAACAAAAGTCTTTCTCAGGGTCCTGAGAAAGGTAAGAAAATTCATAAGACATTAATTTATTTGTTTTATTTATCCACCTATTTATTGAACATTTACTTTGTCACAAGGATTCTGCAAAATACTGGAAATGCAATAGTGAACAAGAGTCAAAACCCCCTTGACCTCATAAAGATTAAAGCCTGAGGAAGGATTACAGGTGTAAAGTGGGAGGAGCAGGGTATTGCATGTGATTGTTTTCAGGACACCATTCATGTTATTGAACAGACAAAGCCTGCAGTGAACTTGGGGTAAAACAGACATTAAACTAATAATTCCAAAGACTGTTAAATCTTATAAAACTGGGTTTTTAGTGTATTTTGAGAAGGATAATGTCAATCATCTTCACATGCATCTTAACATATGGTCATTTTGGGCCACTGGCATTGTCCTATCAAAATTGCTAACTGGTTATATATATCGAGTGCTCTCTTTTATTAAAACATTACAGAAGCCCATGGGTAGGCTGATGTATGGAAGTGTTTCTGACCTTTTGGTCTCAAATTCCACAAAACAGATTAAACTCCTTACTTTGGGAGTTTTTTATAGTTATCTAAACCAAAGGCAATTCTGCAGATAACTTGCTTAGAGTCTAAACAGATACACACTTCATCCTTTATTCTTCTTCTTCTAATAATCCAGTAGAGGGAGGACTGGGGGAAGTTTTTTTATAGATAAGACAGGGAGACATAATGGCATTTAGTTAGGTTGAGCACACAGATTTTACAGTTTTAAGGCCTTTGGACAAATATTCTCCAAAAGCAAGTATGAGTCATCTAAGGCCTGCAGCCCACTACATGGTGAGGACAGTGGCCCTTGCATGGAGATTAGAGTGTAAAGGCCTTCCTGGAGCAGGGCCTGAGTCAGCAGTAGCTCCTTGGAAAATCCAGGGAAGAGATGGAGGGACCCCAATTCTAGCATACTTTCCTCTACACACACTATTACTAACACACACACACACACACACACACACACACACACACACACACACCCCATTAGCCCATAAAGTTGGATTATTATTATTTTTTTTTTTTTGAGACAGAGTCTCCCTCTGTTGCCCAGGCTGGAGTGCAGTGGTGTGATCTCGGCTCACTGCAACCTCTGCTTGCCAGGCTCAAGTAACCCACCTGCCTCAGCCTTCCAGGTAGCTGGGACTACAGGCACAAGCTACCATGTCCAACTAATTTTTGGACATTTTGTAGAGATGGGATTTCACCATATTGCGCAGGCTGGTTTTGAACTCCTGAGCTCAAGTGATCCAGCTGCAGTGGCCTCCCAAAGTGCTGGGATTACAGGTGTGAGCTATTGTGCTTGGCTAAAGTTGGATTCTTGTTGTGTTTACAAATATAATCCATTTCTTTAAAGCATCCTTATCACATTTTAAGTAAGCCTCATGATAATTCTAAACAATAGTTTAGTCTTACTAACACTATTCTTTTTTTTTGAGACAGAGTCTCCCTCTGTTGCCCAGGCTGGAGTATAGTGGTGCAATCTCGGCTCACTGCAACCTCCGCCTCCTGGGTTCAAGCAATTCTTCTGCCTCAGCCTCCTGAGTAGCTGGGATTACAGGTGTGCACCACCACACCCGGCTAATTTTTGTATTTTAGTAGAGATGGGGTTTCACCATGTTGTCTAGGCTGTTTTCAAACTCCTGACCTCAGGTGATTCCACCCGCCTCGACCTCCCAAAGTGCTGAGATTACAGGCATGAGCCACCATGCCTGGCCTCTAACAGTATTCTTATAGGCCCTTGCCTTTCTGATTTATTGAGCCGTAGTGTCTTCTTTCATCTTTTTCATATTTTTTTAGTTCATCAAAATCCTCATGACAATCATGTTAATTTCTTTAATTTTTTTTTCCTGTATCTTTCTCCTTAGTGTCATTTATGATCTTATACTCAGGTCAGGAAGGGACGGAATGGTACGAAGAGTGGAGGTGGTTAAGTGCTATGATTTGAATGTGCCCCCTAAAGTTCATGAGTTGAAAACTTAATCCCCAATACAACATGTTGGGTAGTGAGGCTTAGTGAGAGGTGATGAGGCCATGAGGGCTCTGTTCTCATGAATGATTAATGCCATTATCACAGGAGTGGGTTTGGGGTTTGTTATCACAGGAATAGGTTTCTTTTTTCTTTCTTTTTTTTTGACCAGGCTCCAGGCTGGAGTGCAGTGGCACGATCTTGGCTCACTGCAACTTCCGCCTCCAGGTTCAAGCAATTCTGCCTCAGCCTCCCAAGTAGCTGGGACTACAGGCACACATCACCATGTCCAGCTAATTTTTGTATTTTTAGTAGAGACAGGGTTTCACCATGTTGGCCAGGATGATCTCGATGTCTTGACCTCATGATCCGCCCACCTCGGCCCCCCAAAGTGCTGGGATTACAGGCGTGAGCCACTGCACCCAGCAGGAATGGGTTTCTTATGAGGACAAGTTGGCCTCCTTCTGTCTTTCTCTCAGCCTCTCTTTGCCCTTCCACCAAGGAATGACACGATGAAAGGTCCTTGCCAGATGCTGGCTCCTTGAACTCAGATTTTTCCACCTTCCAGAACTGTGAGCCATTAAATTTCTGTTAATTATAAACTACCCAGTCTCAGGTATTCTGTTATAGCAGCACACAAGGACTAAGACATTAACTTTTGGATTTTAAAGTGTTTCCCTGAAGACAGCATAATGTCAACAGAGCAAGTAATTAAGCTGGGTAGGTGCTGACCATGGATGAAGAGAATGCCAAGTTGTTAATGCAGCAAGTCATTAAGCAAAGTGACTACCAAACTCAATAAAGCAAGATTTGCCCTGGATAAGCTACCCTGAGATAAAACAGTTGACTACATTAGGCAAACTTTCATCCAGTGAAAAGGTTAGACACAAAAGATAACTCAGTCTCAGAGTTGGAGACCTGGAGGTGATGTCAAAAGATCACTGGGTTCCTGCCTCATCTTTTGAGATTTGATTGACTGACTCTTCTGGCCTATAGGCCTGATCCATTCTATTTTTCTTAGTTAATTAAAACAGACATATAAATTATTTTTAAAAGTAGTTTACTCCAATGTTGAATGCTTCTAAATGGTTTTTTCTTGTGTCCAGATGAAGGTTCTCTCAAATTTAAAATTATATTTCTTTGGTGAAACTATCTGCCTTCTGGAAAAGAATTGCTTATCTGCATTTTCATGAAAGGGATTAAGCCAACAGGCTCTGGAGCTGGACTGCCTGAGATAGGAATGCCAACTCAATCACTTGGGCCTATGGCTTCTTAACCACTTTCTTAACCTGCCTGAATTTCCTCGTTGGTAAAATGGAAATATTATACTACCAGTTAGCTACTTCAGGGGGTTACTGTAAGGATTAAATGGGGTAATGCATTTAAAGCTCTTGTTTACTACTGATGGGTGATAAATAATAATAATGGTAATAATAACAATAATTGTTGTTATTAAGTACTTCCTATATTTGAATAATTGAACCATCCGCTTGTCTTCTGCTGAGCATTAAAAAACTAAAATTCCCCTTTGAAACTTTAGAGTTATCTCATTTTATTCCTGGACAATTAGTCTAAGGTTATTTAACATAGTAGCAGACATCCCTATACACTCAAAAGACAAAGAAATTGGCTGTATTACAGCATTGAAAAAATAACAATGACCTTCAATCATTAAAAGAAAGGCTGCATGATAGTATACTCAAATTTTTCTGAATTTCAGGAAGACTTCATCCAAGATATTTTTTTTTCCTTCTTAAACCAACTCTAAAAGGGAAAATCAGCAATTAATCAAGTCCTGAGAATACAGTAGTGAGAAATAATACATGTATTCATTGTTTTCATGTTACTTATAGTCTGGTGGGAGAGGCAGATATTAATCAAAGTGACATAAAAAAAGGGCCTAATAAATAAGTGAGACAAATGCTATAAAGAAATGAAGCATGTTTCTGTATGTGTAAATTCAAAAGAAGACTGACCTCACTAGGCTTCCCTGAGGAAGTGACAATGAACAGAAACCTAAGGATTGAGTAAGCAATAACCAGGGCCAATGAACAGGGGAGTTAGGCACTGGCAGCAGCTGTAGGAGAGAACTGTTCTGCCTGAAGGGGCTTTTAGAGGGAAAGAGCTTCAGACAGAAAGAAGATCAGAAAGAAAGGCAGCCCGGCCAGGGAGCTGACACCAAGGGAGGAGTACCACTAGATAAAACCAGAGAAAGAAGGCCAATCCCTGCAGGCTCTTACAGGCCTTGCTAATGATGGCCATTCTTATTCATAGGAAACTTTGAGATTTTAAGCAGATTGTATAGAATATGATCTGGCTTGTATTTTTCAAAGGTGTCTATGACTGCAGTGTGGGGAATGGACCAGGGAGTTGCTGAAAGAGATCAATTAGGAGGCAATTGTAAAAGTCTATGAGAGATGTGCTAGTAACTTGGACTAGGATCTTCATAGTAGAGATGAAAAGAAGTATACATGTCATAAATATTCTCGACAGAACTTAGTGATGGGAAGATAAAGAGGCTGAAGAAGAAGGTGTTAGAATGACTCCTATGTTTCTGACATGAGTAATGAAAAGGATAGTGACCATCTTATTACATGGTAATAAGAGAACACTGTAGCACCCATAGTTTGGATGGAAGATTAAGAATTTTACTTTGGACATGTTGAGTTTCATATAATTAGAAGATTTCTGGTAAGCATAGAATCAAAACAGAAAAATGATGGAGGGTCTTGATGAATGTTTTGTCCAAACTGTGGTCAACATATTTCTTTAGTGATGGCATTTATGTTTGTTAGTTTTAGTACGTGTCTTTCTAGAACAGTGAGAACAAACATTGCCAACTACCTTACAACATAGAGAGTAATAATGGCTCAAGATCTGGTTAAAGATCTTAGACTAAACACATACATTCCAATCTCTTTCCTTCTGAACCCAGTTGAGAGAACAATGAAATAATTTTTAACAAAACATAAATTCATGAGGACAAAGGGGATGATATAAGAGACAACAGCAATAAAACTTTAGAAACTGGGAAGCAGATAGACAAGTAGTAACTGAATTAAGACAACCAAGAAAGCTAAATCTTTAGCTTGATGATAACCAACCCAACTTACGTTATAGAGCCCTAAAAAATTGGAGTATATAGCTGAGTGTGGTGTTGCATGCCTGTAGTCCCAACTTCTTGGGAGGCTGAGGTGGAAGGATCACCTGAGCCTAGGAGTTCAAGGCTGCAGTGATTTTTGATCATACCTATGAAGAGCCATTGCGCTTTAGCCTGGGAAACATAGAGAGACCCTGTTTTTTTTTTTTTTTTTTTCCTTTTCTTTTCTTTCTTTCTTCTTCTTCTTCTTCTTTTTTTTTTTTTTTTAAAGAAGCACAGATATCTTAAGAACTAGGAATGAGGGTGGTGCTTAAACAGATTTGGTGAGACCTCTCTGTAAGAAGCTGATGGATACCGAATTCCCCATTCCTATTCTTTTCAGGTGGGATACTGCCTCTTATTTTGGTGACAAGAACAAATACAGGGACTCTGGATTGGGGTTATCAGGAAAGGATGCAGGCTACAATATTGCAGGCTGGGGATTAAGTATATATTTATAAATTGTGTACTACAACTTCCCCAATCTTCTTCCTTCATTTAGCTCCTAGAATATTTTTAGCCAGGCTTATGTTTCCTTAGGAGAAGGCTGGAAATACTGTCTGAGAAATCTTATCAGCCTGAAAGAAAAAATACTGACATTGGCCCAGTACGTTGGCCTATGTCACATCATCCTGTTGCAAACCCAATAGAGAGGGCCCTCATGCACACAAAACATCCTATTTTTTAATGCTGCATTCTTAAAATAAAACTAGATAGGCAGGAACAACTAGATATTTGAGGAAAGCCTATTAATGAAAGATAGAGACCAAACCAAAACCAACAGAAGAAAACAACGTGAAGGAAACAAGCTCTGCCAACAGAACAATTCAAAAATTAAACTATTTTGTCCTCAAAAACAAGAAAATATATCAAATAACAGGATTATCTATAAAAGAAATATTCAGTGAGGTCAAAAGAAACCTAGATGTTAAAAATGTGACATAAAAATAAGAAATTTCATGTAAGAGGTAAAAGATAAAGAACTCTCCTAGGAAGTAAAGCAAAAAGACTAATAAGGATAGTTGAGGAGAAAGGTTGTATGAAAATTAGAGGATCAGTCCCTGTGATCCAATATGTAATAATAGTATTACTAAAAGAAGAGAACAGAGGGTAGGAAATCATTAAAAATTTGTAACACTGAAATCTTACAATCTCAGGTTCAAGGGCCCACCAACTACTAGAATGATGGGTAGAAATTTATGTTCACCTGAGAGTATCATCATAAAATGTTCATTGATATATCCTCAATACCTAGAATAGTGCCTGGCATATAGTAGTATATGGCATATAAACTTGTATTGAAGAACTGAAACATTCAGCACAAGAGGGACAAAAAGATGAGACTACAAACTTCCAGAATAAACAGGTTTAATATAAAAAATGAAGAATCAGAGTGTCATCTGTCTTCTCAATAGCAATATCTAAATCTAAAAGAGCAGTGCTTTCAAAATTCACAGGAAAAGAGACTTCTATGCCTTGAAAGAGTATTATGTAGAATAAAGGTATTTTCAGATTCATAAGGTATCTTAGTCTATTTTCTATTGTTATGAGTAAATACTACAGACTGAGTAATTTATAAAAAATAGAGGTTTATTTAGCTTATGATTCTGGAGGCTGGGAAATACAAGAGCACAGCACTCGTATCTGGTGAGGGCCCTTTTGCTGCATCACAGCATGACAAGAACATCACATAGCAATAGAGCAAAAGCATGTCAGCTCACGTCTCTCTTCCTCTTTTTATAAAGCTCCCACTCCCATCCTGATGGGGGCTCCATCCTGATGACCTTATCTAACCCTGATTACCACAGAAAGGCCCCACCTCCAAATGCTATCAACATATAAATTTGAGGATTAGGTTTCCAACATATGAATTTGAGGGACACAGTCAAATCATAGCACAAAGCCTCAAAACATTTACTTCCTTTGTACTCTTTTTCAAGAAGCTACTGAGTTATGTTCTTCACTAGGAAACAAACTGAGAAGGAGGAAGACTTAGAAATCAGGAAACAAGATCTAAGACTAGAAATGACCAAGAGAGTCCCCAGGATTATGAAAAAGGCAGTCTCCATCAGCTAGGTGGGGTGGGAGAGAAAGTAGTTGCCTCTAGGGCATGAAAAATGGAAGATAGGACCTAAGGATGGTTGTTTTCCAAGCAAACCTTGTAGAACTATTTGATTTTTAATGCTGATGAGCATCTAATCCAGATGGAAGCAAGTCAGATTTCCTTGAAGAGAAGTTTTTGGAGTCCTAATGTATTTGAATATATTTAAAAGGAGATTTCTATAATTGAGGTAGAGTTTAAATTAGTAATAAATACAAAGAAAACTAAACGAAAAGCACTAAGATAACTAAGACAATACTTCCAAAAAGCAAGACAAAGGTAGATCCCCCAAAAAGGAGGTCATGTAGGAAAGAAAAAGTAATCACTGTGATTTACAGGTATTAGCTATGAATAGCATTTGCCTCTTCATAATAATGTGAACAATTACTATTAGATATAATGAAAATCATGGTATAAATATATTGAGAGAATGGGCAGAGAGGCAAGTGCTCATGGTGGGAGTGGGAAATGAGGGAGAAACTGCCAATTCCTCACTTTCTAGATTGAGATAACAATATGAAAAACCCACAAAGTAACAATTCACGCATGTTACTTAGCAAAATTGAGGGAAATACGTTAAAAATTGGCTAGGTGGGGTGGGGAGTGAAAGTAGTTGCCTCCAGGGTGTGCAAAATGGAAGGAGCTAGGGATGGTTGTTTTCAAAACAAACCTTATGAAACTATTTGATTATTTAAATTATATTTATGCATAGCTTAAGCAAAAATAAAATTTAAAAAATCATGCTCTAGAAGTGTAGTGCTGAGGTACAGATACAATTCCTAATACTAGTTTTATGATGTTGGATAATTAACTTCTTTAAGCATCAGTTTCCTCCTATGAAAAATGGGAATAATAATGTTAGCTATTGTGTAGGGCGATTGAGAGGATTAAATAAAATAAAGTCTATAAAGCTTTAGACCGTTCCTGGTCTACATTTTGGCCTTTTGGGACTTCCTTTCTGTTTTACTTCTTGCCAATCTGCTTCATTTTATTCACTGTCTTTCCCCAGGTTATCAAATTACCATCACATTTAAGATCAAATCAGCTTCCCAAATGTTGTACCCAATTCACTTTCCTTAGAATTCTGTGTGCTCTCAACTATGTTCAAAGATTATATAAATATCTTGCTGAGTGTCAAAAGCAGATATGACAGGCTCCTATCTGTATGTAGATGATCAGTTCTTCCAGAATACATTTGGAAATATATTTACTAGAAATTACAAGTAAGCCAATCCTCACTTTGTTTTTTATTGTCTAGATTTTTAAAGTAACATGGAAATTTAGTAATATTTGACCAGGAAAAAAGGCTTATTTTAAAAACAACTCTTCCATCATAAATTGATAATTTTATTATTAATTTCCAAAGGTGGCTTTCTCATCTATTATGTGAATTCTACTAGTTTGTAAGAGAGTCAATGTATTTCCAAGATTTTGGTGGCACCTCACTGCTCCTCCCCCAACAAAGCAACATTCACAGCCAGCCCTCCTGGGGCATAAATTACTCCCGTTTGCCAATACAGAAATTGAGGCCCTCTGGCTTGTCTGAAAATCACAACCAGAAAGTGTCAGGGTAAGGACTCAAGTTCAGGTTTTCTCATCGTAAGTGTTGTGTTCTTTCTACCATGTAAGCTAAGTGCCCATAAGTTAGTGACAGTCTCTCTGGTCTCACATTTGTGATTTGAAGGTACGGAGCAGATGGTCTTCAAACTCCTATCAGCCCTAACATTCCATAAATTACTGAGATAGAGGACAAGGTTGAACCTGTATTACTATCAATATTTATTCCTTCCATATAGACACTATGGATTCTACTAAGTGCCAACAAGTCAGTATGATTATGAAGTCCAGTTTACTTGCATGCAATTTTTATTTCCTGTCTTATTTGTAAACGCCAAGGTTCAAAATGACTTTGGGTTTTATTTTCACTTTTGCAATCACTTGGGAATCTTATCAAGGCTGAGCAAGAGATTTGGAAACTCATAATGCGTTTCCCAAGAAGCTGCGAAGATTGTGAAATTCATGGGGCTCTAACCTTTCTGAGAGAATGCGAGCTGACTGGACAAGACAGCTCATTTCCAGTAATGTTGCTGGGTAGTTCTCTGGAAATAATGGTGAGGCCATAGTAATCACAGCCCGGTCGTGTGCTTCTGGTTAGAGCCTATGTTCAGTGGCTATAGTGGGATATCACACAGACTTTTTTTTCTCCCTCAGTCCTGGACATTCTTTCAGCAAGCTGTACTCAGCCATCTAGGAGAGGTCACAAATGATACAGCCCAGCCTAGTGCCCCGTGGAAGCACAGAAGGTACAAAAACTAAATTGCTGCCAATGATAAAGTTTCAAACTGGACACAGATCAAAGAGACAGAGTGAGATTATCTTTTGCCTACTTCTTGACTAAATTGTGTGTGATTAACTGTGCTACCCACTTCTTCAGGCATTCCATGCCACTTACCAACCATTTGCAGCAACTGGGCAGAATTGGTCTTCAGTCTGAGTGGTTTTAGGTCTTGATAAGTAATAGCTCATATTTAATGCTTAAAGACCCGGGATCAAAATCTCCAAAAAATAATTTTGAAAAGCAAACCTCTATGAAACTGGTCTTAGAACTGATTATATTTAAAAAGGTGAAATCTCAAACACCCTTCCTAAGTACCTAAAAGCAACTTCTGAAGGCTCTCTAATGCACTGATTAGAAGTTTCTGATCCTTGTGCATGACACTATTTTAATGAACCATTAATTAAATTTGATTATTATCCGTACTTTGGAGAATCAGACAAAACCATCCTGTCCTTTGTTTTCCCATATGTTCATAACAGAGATTTAAAACTGGAAGATGGATAATAATGGTGATTATATTTCAGATACTACTCTAAGGCTAACTAAGCTTTTACTCTGTATCAACCTTGTCTTTAAGTGCCCTCTTTTTAGCAGTACTCCGTCCTCACCTTCTAACATATCTACAGAGCTCTTTCTGTCCTCTCCTCATGAGGATATTATCCTGGAAAGAATATGATAACATCTGTCAAAACGATGTGTAAAGACTGGTTGTTTACTGTGTTCCCTCTTGCAGGGATATTTTCATTTAGTCACTCTTAGGACAAATGAGAGTCTGACATCAAGGTTTACTTTGGGTTACAGAGTGGAAGAGGAAGGGATGAGCTTTCTGTATACCCTTGTAATACATCTGCAAATGACTGAAATTTAGAATCATGAAAAAGATTTCTAGATTAAATCTGCAAATGACTCAATTCTAGAATTGTGAAAAAGAATTCATGAAAAAAATGCCTGTAAAGCTGTTAGCAGAGTATTTGGCACATAGCGAATGCTCGATAAATGTTAACGATTTTAATTATAATGTTATCATTATGGGTCCCATTACCTAGCTCCCGAGGGCACTGACTGAATGGAGCATTCATTGATAAGTCCCAGGTGATGGTATAATCCACATTCAGATCTTGCTCAGAGCACACTGGTTTCTGTTCTGGACTGATAACTAGAAAATAATGCATTTAGCTTTCCTGATCCTTGCTAATGGGAGCCAGCTAAAATACCCTGAGTATGACAATTTTAAGAACTCTTGACAGAAAATTTTTTCAAAACTTTGGATGTATACAAGGTTCCCTGGAGAAGGCCACAAACCTAGAGACTTTGCTGAGATGTCAAGTTGAAACTGAAAGGATTCCAAGGCCAGTGAGTAAGGTGCCATGCTACCAAGCAAGGCCAGGCAACTTCTGGCATGTCTCATCTTCCTAGTATTGTTATCGACTTGTTTCACATTCAGTCAATGGTATTATTATGTTACGTGTCCTCCAATTGCTAGTTCTGGTAATCCAAGTAAAGCTCTAAGAAAGTGATTGTTAGTGAGACAACAAAGTTTTAGTGTAACTTAGTGTGTGAAATATATAATTTGAAGTTGGTTTCGGTCTATGACTTTAATAAGTCTTTTATATCAAATAAAGACAGTCAAAATTATTTTGTGAGTATTCTCACCCAGTGCAAAACTTGTCCTTGGAGCGAAAATAAAATTTTGGTGAAAGATAAAAAGGCAATAGTTTGTCCTACAGATATCCTCCTGGAAACGTGGCAGATATCTATGACATATATCTCAGATTATACATTGCAGCATTTTTTAGAGTGTGTAATATCAAAAAATTGGAAATAACTCAAATATTCATTAATGGAGGATTAATGAATATTTGAATAAATTACAGTAAATCCATCAGTGGAATAATATGAAGACATAAGACAGAATGAGTAAGCTCTCTCAGTATCACTATGAAAAGATCAATAAGATATAAAGAAAAAAAGCAAAGTGAAGAAGAGCATTGTAAAAAGAGATGGAAGAAGCCGGGCGCAGTGGCTCACACCTGTAATCCCAGCACTTTGAGAGGCCAAGGCGGGTGAATCACCAGAGGTCAGCAGTTCGAAACCAGTATGACCAACATGGAGAAACCCCATCTCTACTAAAAATACAAAATTAGCTGGGCATGGTGGTGCATACCTGGAATCCCAGCTACTCCGGAGGCTGAGGCAGGAGAATTGCTTGAACCCAGGAGGTAGAGGTTGTGGTGAGTCAAGATGGCACCATTGAACTCCAGCCTAGGCAACAAGAGTGAAACTGTGTCTCAAAAAAAAAAAGAGGTGGAGGAAAGAATATATACATATATACACATTTGCACAGATTATCTCTGGAATAAGGCACAAGAAAATGGTAACTTTGGTGGTAGGGAGGAATGGAAATTACTAGGGACACAGGTAGTAGAGATAAATTTCACTATATATACTCGAGTCTTTTGAATTTTTAATCTTAGGAATGCATTTTCTTCTCTAAAAAATGAGTTTTTTGTTTTTTTTTTAAAGAAAAGGCAGTAATCTGTAGGGTTTGAATTTATGCATATAGGAAACAACATGTCTATCAATAGACTGGAAAGAAAACCAAGAAATCACATAAAACTTTTCTGTTTCTATGAATCTTGGAAATTTTAAAAGTTTCTAGAAATACCCTCTAGACATGTCAAACAATTACTGTGTCATGAACATTTCTAGCTATTCATGATTAGTTACACTTGTGAGTATCCTACTGGAGAATAATAAGGATGAGCTGATTGCTTAATTAGGATTATTTTCCCCATAGTATGTCTTGATAGATCCCTCATCAGGAAATCATTGTAGTGAATATGGTGATTGACCTGTCAACATCCATTCAACCTCACCCTTAAGGTTAGCTGCCATATAGGTGGGTTGCCAGTGGTTGGCTTAGATTAACTAAATCAATCACAGCAATTCCATTTTCCTCACCAATGTTTACTTGGTTCAGAGATGGGTAACCTAAATCAACCTAGGAAGGACATTAAGTAAATTAACTAAGACAATCCTTTAGTTAATAATATATACAACAAAGCCACAGCTCATATGAAGAAAATAATAATAATATATTGGTTCATTAGTTATAACAAATGTTTCATACTAATGTAGGATACTACTAGGAGGGGCAACTGAATGAGGAGTATATTGAAAACTCTGTATTCTCTTTGCATTTTTTTCTGTAAATTTAAAGCTGTCCTAAATAAAAATTTATATAAAAAGAGATGAAAACGAAGTGTTCATTGTCACTTCTGGTGACAATTTCTCTATATTTTCAAATTAAGAAGAAATTTTTTACTTTTTAAAGATTATCTAGTTTTAAAATTTTTTCTCTCTTTATAATTAAACTGTTTCCAGCTTTGTTCTTTGTTCTAAATTTTTTGTTAGTCACCAAAAATTGCTTCTTCCATGTTACTTTGAAAATTAGATTATTGGGCCAATCTGATCAACTTAAACTATCTTCCGTTTCAAATTTTTTTTGTGAATTATTCAAAATTCTGGTGCAGAGTCTTACATTTTTCATCCTATCATGGTATAAAAATATAATAAACAAGTGTGAATACAATTGATGAAAAGCATATAAACATTTTTAATCAATTGAGTTTATTTATTCTTTGAACAATTTAATGCATGAAAGATACTGATAAAATGATGTAGATTAAGAAGCTGGCTAACTTTCTTAATTTGAATATTTTTCATTTAACTGTCTTTTTGGGTCATTAAGAATACTAATTTTTGATTTTGGCAAAGTTCAGAAACTCAAGTTTTACCAGTTCTTTTACATATGATCAGATCTACTTATGAGTTTCATACCAATTATAAATTCATAGTGTGGTGATTTTAAATCCAGCATATTAAACTACTAATTTACAATTTGGCCACATTTTCACAGCAACTATTATGTTTTTCTTCATGATTGTTCCCAGTTGTTATGGTACTTAGAAAATGGTATTTGTGATGAGATTCCTTGACAGATAATAGGTCAAGGTGAGGGGAATTTACTGACTTTAGTAAATGGGGAAGCGTCAGCAGATCCCTTGCACTTATACAAGGTAGGCTTTCCAGTGTCTGCTAGACATTGAGTCTCTCTTCCTGGGACAACACTAGATATTGATTGACAAAAGTTCTCTCCCAGAGGTCAGATTAGCATACTTTTTTTGCAAATAGTAAGTATTTTGAATTCTGTGGATCATGTAGTTTCTGTCACAACTACTCAACTCTGCCCTTGTAGACTGGAAGCAGCCTCAGGTTATTTGGCGAGCAAGTTTGGAGCTATAATTTGCTGATCTGTTTAATTCTTTAAAAAAAAATCTCCAAGCAGATCACTCCATTTAAGGGATAAATTCCAGGATAGCTTACATTTAGTCAGAGCTATTTGTAGCTTGTGTTGTGATCACATGGTCTTTTATATCAGGTGGTAGAGGTACAGACTTTGAAGCCACAGAAACACGGTTGGAATTTCAGCTCTGCTCAGCAATAGTTGTGCAGCCTAAAGCCTCCTTCTCCAAGCTTCTTTTTCTCATCTGTGGAATGTGGATGATGACTCCTATGAGAGAAAGGTGCTGTGATGATTAAATGAGAGTGTATGTTAAGAGCCTGGCACAAAGAAACTGTTCAAAAAATATTGATTTCCTTCTCTAACTCTGCAACAACATTCTCTTCTCTACACACGTGAGAATTGGGCAACACCTCAGCCTCATCAATACACATTTGCAAACCCTCTCTCAGATGGCTGACCTAGGAAATTCAAAATTAAGTCAAATGAGCTTTAATTTCAAACAATGCTATTTTTAAAACTCTCTTCTCAGTTTCTGGGAATCCATTTCATGTAGTTCAGTTCTTGCAGCCTCTTGCATGTTGAAAACGATAGCCACCACAACCACAACATGTGATGAAACCATTTAACCAAAGGCCTTGATTCTGGTAACTCTCAGGGAGATAAAGGAAGCCTATATACTATCAGATTTTAAAGGGTCACTACTCAAAGGAAATTACATGGAAATAGTAACAAATTTAGATTTTATTTGATGTTTGTTATGACCATGTCTAAGCTTTTAGAATTGGTGTTATTATAAAATTGCTTGGGGAATTCACTTTCAGTGCCATAGTAATGGGTTGCAAAATCACTACTACTTGAAATTATTCCCCTTTGAAAAGTTTAACTTAGAAATATACATTCACATATGAGGCACTAGAGGCAGGAAGTACTTTCACAGCAGGAGAATAATTTTGTGTGTTTACTGACTTGTATAAACACACTTAGACAGTATAGAGTTAAGTATATTTAGCATCAGACTTTTTTAATTGGGGGATATTTAAGTCCTGCCATAATTTTTAAGAAAATAATTTGCTTCCTTACTAGGGAAACTGTTATAATTAATGCTAACACAGCTATTTAAAATGTGTAAAGGAATAGTATCTGCAAAGAACTAGGGTATTACAAAAGCAATATAATTTGGAGAAATAAGAAGTACCCCAATAGATGACAGATTTTATTGTTTCAAGCATCAGAATTGAAAATTGGGTGTCTTGGTCGCAAAGCCTTGCCCTTGATTCCTCATGTCATAACTCTTCAATATGTGATTCGCTGCATTTGTTTCTTGGTTAGTTCATCCATTCATTTCCTTGATATACATTTAGTAAAGAATTACCACTTGTGAAACACTATGCTAAGTGCTAGGAACATAATTTATTCAGAGACAGACACATAAATTGTTGATTACAATATGTTTTATATGTGCTACTATAGAAATACGTACCAAGAACTGAGAGAGTAATGCAGAAATATTCATTATAAAGAGGCTAAACAAGAGTGTATAGGGAAGAAATGGTCAGAGAGGCTTCATAGAGAATGCAAATGACACTTGAGCTGGGTAAAGAAGCTCTTCAGGGATTTTTGAGGATGACAAGACCAAGAATTCTAAACAGGGTAAACTACATGATCAAAATCAAAGAAGTATAGAAGTATACTTTGAATGTACTTGTGAGTAGTTTGATGTAGTTGGAGCAGGGGCTTTATGGTGGGGGTGGGGGAGGTTTTATGCCATACTATAAATCTTGGTCCTTTCTCCAGTTGGCCAGTGATCCCTGGCTACCATTCTAGTTTTTCTTTATGTTTCATCTATGTTTTCAATGGCTAAAACCCCAGATGTATTAGTGAAGTATTTTTAGGTTTCAAGGAGCACAAATATGCCTCTGACTTTTGGTGATTTCAATTTATTATAAGAATATGTGTAAATCAGGAAGCAAGTGTAGGAAACATTTTAATGGAATAATCAGGTCTCATGTGAAACTGAAGCATTGTTCATTGGTCTCCAGAATCATATATTAACAGCAACTCTGATATCCCAAGAGCAATAATAGGGGTTGTCATCCCACGGACTTCTCTCTTTGCTTCTTTTCCTTCTGTTACCATTGTACTCTCTCTGTCTCAGTTTATCTGGTTCATGGTTTCTATTTATTCATTGCTTCTACCAACTTATGAGCCTGCTTAGTGTCTGCTCAGTTTTCTCGTTCCTATTCCACTTTGCTTTGTGCATCTCTCCCTGTGTACTTTTGTTCAGAAAAGAATTAACAGTAGGTCCAAGACTGCTATTCCCAGAAATCTCCTGATGGGTATCTGGAAACTTGGGTTTCAGCAGAGTTCTGGCCATTCCTTAAAAAATGATCGGAGTGGCCCACTGTGTCTAAATTGTTAGTACCAACAGCATAGTTTATGCTAACCACCTGCTTTCCTTCTGGCAGTCAGGGCTTCTGGTATATGCCAGGAAAAGGGTGCCTATGTGACAAGCCTGCAAGAAAAACTTTGAGCTTCCCTGGTGGGCAGTATTTCATACCTGTTGTCACAAAATGTTGTAGAGGAATAAAGTGCCTCTTGTGTGACTCCACTAGGAGAGGACTCTTGGAAGCTTGCAACTGGTTTCCTCCAGACTTTGCCTTACATGCCTTTCCCTTTGCTGAATTTGCTCTGTATCCTGTCACTGTCATGGCTATAAGTAGGACTATATGTTGAGTCCTGTGAGTCCTCCTAGCAAATCACTGAAGCTGGTAGGTGGTCTTTAGGACCCCTACGCAGCTTTGATTTTGGATTCTTAGAATATCGTATTCACAGCTCATTACCTAGCCTTTACTATGCTTGATCCCAGGCTATCTCTTCATTCTCATCTGATACCCTTTCTCTCATTCTAGTTATGCTGGATTCCTTGTTCTTCCTCAAACGTTCCAAGAATGCTCCTGCCTTGAAACTTTGTGTTTGCATTTCCCTCTGCCTGTGCTTTTTTCCCACAGATATCTACATGGTTTGTTCACTCACCTCATTCATATCTTCATTCTTATCTACCCTCCTTTTTTTCTGTAGTAATAGAACCACTGATTTTTGGCTGGGCACACAGCCATCAGAAAGCCACCTTCCCAATCCCCCTCAATGATAGGTATGTCTATATGAGTAAATGCAAGCCAATGGGATGTAAGAGGAAGTTGGGTGTGCAACTTTAAGGAAACATCCCAAATTAAAGTGGGCTCTATTTTCTCTTGCCTTTTTCCTTTCTGTTGAGTGAAATGGGATGTATGATGCTTGAAACCTTGCAGCCATTTTGAATCATGCAACCTTGGAAATGGAAGGTACAGTCAATGGAGCTACAGGATAGAATAGGCTCGATAATGTGGAGGCCAATACCAAACCTCTAGAATCTACCTTTGTACTTTAACAAGAGCCAGAAATAAACTTCTGTCTTATTTATGCCCAGCCAATTGGGGTTTCATTTCACGTGAAGTTAGTTCTAATCCTAATAGAAGTACTGACTTCTCCAGTCTGAATTCTTGAAGCCAGGAGGCAGAATTATATAGTACAAAGCAAGGTGCTCTATGAACTTCACTTTGTTTTAAAGGAAGGTGTGGGCATGACAGGAAGGCTGGAAGATAGAATGTTATAATGTGGGAAATGTCAGCTGTGGAAAAGCATTACACTAATGACTCCTTCCTCCACAACCCACACTTCCTTGTGTCCACATGCTTCTTTTCAATATGATATTGCTACTCCTCCCATCAAAAGGCACAGGTTATCTGTCCATCTCCTTTAATCTGATTTGAACCAATGACTGGCTTTGACCAACAGAATATGACAAAAGTGACACTATGCTAGTTCCAGAGTCTAGGCCTTTAGAGACCCTGCAGCTATGGTGCAACCATGTAAACAATATTATGGGAGTTCAGAGGTGGGAGGATCTAACTGTATATAGAGAGGGAGATGATGGTGGGGGGTCCAGTGAGGAGAGTTTACAAAACCTATCGTTGAGTTGAGATACCACCTTTGATGTTAAAGGAGGAGTAGGGATAAAACTGGCTTCTCTGCTGACCCTCTGTGCTTGGTTGTCACATGGAGCATGGATTCCCAGATAAAGATTTCAAGAATCAGTTAAATCTCAACAGCAACAACAACAACAACAACACACACACACATACACACACAAATATAAATTAGGGAATGGGTATACTGATAGAGCATTGCCAATATTCTGTTTTAACTTTTTTTTTTTTTTTTTTTTTTTTTAGGAAAGGACATTTGAAATGCTATCTACCATCATCACCATCTCATTAAATATATTTTAACATAAAAATAGGAAGAATATTATCTCATACTAAAGAACAAACCTTTACATTGTATGCTTTCCTCCACTGTCCTTGGTTTTTGTACTGTACATGTGTTAGTGGTCTTAGACCAACATTTGGTGGCCATTGGCCTTTCAAGTCAAGTTTTACCAGTTAGGTTAACAACACACATTTTGTTTCTTCATATGGCAAAGACTTACAGCTTTCCTCCAAAATCCACACTTCCCTTTTCCCATAGAAATAAAGGCTCTACTAGGTACATGATTACTCTGCTAGAAACTACATCTTTGCCTCTTCCACAGCTAAATGTGACCATGTGGCTAAGTATTGGTTAATAGGACGTGAGCTGAAATATCATGTAAGCTGAAGGTATGTGCAATTTCTGGGTTATTTCTACCTTTAAAAATAAGCTGTTTTCCTTGGAATTTCTCTCTTTTCCTTTTCCACAGATGGGAACCAGCAAGTGTGACCACAACCCACTGATGATATCACCTAAGGGAACGGTGGGTGGAGAATGGAAGGAATTTGAGTCCTTGAGTGACTTCATAGTCTCCCTGCAAATCTGTATTGCTCTTCTTGGGACTATAACATGAAGAAAAAATGAACTTCCATCTTATTTAAGCCTTTGCATATAGATGTACACTTCTTGGTGTTTCCTTTTTTGAATAGCTAAGGCTTTACCCTAATAAGCAAGAACTCAGCTTTCTCGTGCTTTTGCAGTGGTATTTGCCTACCAACTTCCCCTTAAAAGGTTCCACGCTACTCCTGTTTATCCCACTCACATGGGATAGTTGAGCTACAAGGGCACCAGAGAAGGACATTTACATTTCCACTTAGGTGTGGGATTCCCCTAAATGGAGAAGGCCAGTTATCTTCTTACTACTACTTTCTTTCACAGTTCTCCACTTGTTCCCTTTGCCCTACTTGGGCTGCAGTTAAAGAAACCCTCCCTTGGTGGTTTGGCTGCTCAACCAATGGGCACAGCTCACCGTCAGGACTTTCCACCTTGCCTAACTCAGGACTTTCCACCTTGCCTAGCTCACTTCCTTTTTCTGCCTTCTGAGCATTGCCTCTTTTACTTTCCAGATGCTTGATGATACACATTCCCTTTTAAATCATACAGACACTTTCAAACAATGGTTATCCAACATGTATTTTGTAAGGTAAAACATAAAATGAGAAACAGGGCAAGTACCTGACTTTTGGTCTCCTTGGAATACGCAAATAAAGAGGAAATTATAAATTAAAGTGAAAATTCCTGTAAATGGAATATATACCATGTATTATGGGAATACGTAGGAGAGGTGCCTGACCCAGTGTCGTACAAAAGGAAGTGTGGTCAACCATATCAAGTGAAATAAAGGCGTGAAAAAGGTGAAATAAATGTGTACATTGGCTATAAAAAACCGTACATCTATGAATAAAACATCATTTTGAAACTTCACATAATTTCAGAGTATATAAAATTTAAAGTGAAAGTTCTTTCTCTCCCACACCTTAATTCCCATAGTGATTTGTTACTATTTGGTGTATATTCTTCCAGATATATAGTATGAAAATAGATATATTAATATATTGATATATATATCTAATGAAAACACATCTATACATATATAGTAACAACTATATCTATATTTATTATAGATAGTAAATATACATCTAGATTTACTATAGATATATATCTATAATAAAAACCTACTGACATAGAGGTTTTTATTCTGTAATAAGCTAACCATTGTATACATATTATGTAGCTTCTTTTTTTGCATATACTTGTTTCCTTATCAGTACATGTATATTGACCTGATTTATAAAATTACTTATACTTCCCTAGTAATAGTACACTAACTTAATCTCCCTTTTATGACACTTAGATTTCTTTCATTTTTTTCCCTTCTACAATCAGTGTTTTGAGGAACATTCCATCCATTGGATTTAATGATAAATATTAAGAGAAAAGGACAACAGTGGAAATTCTATACCTGCCCCAAATATGTGAGAAACATATTAGACATTTTTATATATGTAAAGTATCAGAAGGTACCTTCTTCTTCTTTTCTTTCTGGAGAACCTACTTGAGGAATCACCACTCTAGCAAAATGAAAATCAAAGCAAAACTATGATTTCAAGGGGATTTAAAATGTATAAAAAACATGAATGAGTAATCAATCCAGTAAAATTTAAAAGACAGTAATAGAGGATCATAGCCTGGTTCTTGAATGGGGAACTTGAATATTATAAAGAAACTGGTATGTCCTAAATTAGTGGTTAGGCTTCTTCCAATTCCAAACAAACCCTGAGAAAGGTCTGTTTTTAAATCATGACAAAATAGTCTAGGAAAATAAGGTAAGCAAGAATGATTAAAGAATGTTTATAAAAAGGGGATCTGGAGGTTGGTATTTGCCTTATCAGATGCTGAAGAATTATAAACATACAACAGTTAAAGCAAGAACAGGTAACTCAGATTAAAGTGATAAACTGGAACTAGAGTTGATAAAATAGAAAAAATTGAGAATATTTTTTAAAAGTAAACCTAAGAAATTGTTTCTTTTCTTTTCTTTCTTTCTTTCTTTTTTTTTTAAAGATGGGGTTTCACCATGATGGCCAGGCTGGTTTTGAACTCCTGCCTCAGGTGATCCACCCACCTCAGCCTCCCCAAAGTGTTAGGATTACAGGCGTGAGCCACCGTGCCCAGCAAGAAATTCTTTCTTTAATAAATAACACTGGAAAACTAAAGTAAATTTTTGATGAATATTTTACTAGAGCTTTGCATCACAGCATACATAAGAGCTAAATTATTTAATCATAAAAAAATTGAAGAAGGTATAGAAAAAAGTTTATATCATGCCATCATGAGGAAGGATTTCCTTAAGCAAAAAAACAATGGAAGACATCATAGGAAAAGATAGTAAATTTGGCCATATAAAAATATAACGTTTCTGCACTAAAAATACAGATGAAAGGAAAAGGCAAACCACAAATGGGAAAGACGTGTACAACAAATGTTGCAAAAACCAGGATTACTATCATTTGTCAAAACTCTGATACTGGTAAAATCCAACTCTCAGCCTGGTCTGCGCCTAAACTCTCACAG
Organism: Aotus nancymaae; assembly: GCF_030222135.1. Classification (NCBI taxonomy): domain Eukaryota; kingdom Metazoa; phylum Chordata; class Mammalia; order Primates; family Aotidae; genus Aotus; species Aotus nancymaae. Next base: position 41,435,281 of record NW_026988419.1, on the reverse strand, counting down.
ATGAATGTGTCTGAAGAAAAATACAGAACCATGTGCACTGGTCAACTTTACATTCGCTGTTAACTTCCTTCATGTGAGACTTTAGTTGGATTTCCCCACTTCATTCAGTCTCCCACATCTCCAATGATCATTTCTAACCTCTCCTTACACTTTAAACTTCCAGCGTCTCCTCCCCATTCTCATTCTAAACTGATGATCTTGCTTATTTCATTGGGAATAGTAGCTATCAGAAAAGACCTTCCACACACTCTTACCATCATAGCAACTCAGCTTCCTGTTCCAGAAAATCCGTTTAATGCTCCTATCCACCTCTCCACGATGGCCCTAGCTCCCATCCTCTCTCACCTACTCAAGGACAAGGATTTGTTTTCAGCAGTTTGACTCTTTCTTCCCTCTCTATTGAATCATGCCATTCAGCCTACAGTCACGTTACTATTTTTCACATTAAAAAAAAAATCTCTTGTCCCACTTTTTCCCCTCAAGTGATTAGCCCATTTCTCTGATGTCCTTTGCAAAAAAATCTCCTAGGAGGAGTCATATGAACATACTTATTTCCAACTTAAGAACTTCTGTTCTCTCTTAAGCTCAACTTAGTCTTTCATCCTTCACCAACTTCACTGTCAGAGTCACCAATGACCTTCCTTTTTGCTACACCCTGTGATCAACCCTGTTTCATCTCACCTGATCAGCAGCATTTGACACAACTATCACCCTCTCTTCCCAGAAACATTTGATTCATCTGGCATCCAACACACCACTCACCTTGTTGTGCTCTTACCATCTCACTTCTTAGGTCTAAAATGGTCCTCCTGATCTTTCCACATCCCCTAAACTGTTCCACTGTATTCCTCCCCATTTCTGTTAATGATAGCTCCATCCGACCAGTTGCCCAGACCCAAAATCTGGAGGTCATATTTAATTCATCTCATTCTCTTATGCTCCACTCCAGCCAGAGAGTGGGTTTGTTGGCTGTATCTTCCACACAGATTCAGATGCTGATCACATTATACCAATGTCACTGCTACCAGCCCAGTGCAAGCCACCACTCATCTCAAGTGGATTAATCGGATACCTCCTGATTTTCCTGCTTCCACTTTCGCTCCTTTTGCTCTCCCCCCAACAGTCACAGTGACCCTATTAAGTCAGGTTAGTGTGTCAAGTCTTTGCTTAAAATACCCCAGTAGATTCCTGTATCAAATTAAGAAGCCAAAATCAGCACAAAGTCTTCATGTATGATATCCTCTCCCTCTCCCCTAGTCCCTGAGTCTTCTAAACTTTCTGCTTACTCACTGCTTCAGTTACAGCAGCTTTCCTGCTGTTCCTGGAAAAAGCCAGAGATACCTGGGTCTTTTCCTCTGTCTAGAGTGCCTTATCCCAGATACCCACCTGATTTGCTCCCTCTCCTTCTTTGTATCTTTACTCAAATATCACCTTCCCTCACCACCTTCTACACCCCCTACCTGCTATATCCTCATCTCTTGCCCTGCTTTGTTTTTCACTAGTATATACTATATGCTTTTACTTATTTATTTTATTGTCTATCTCCTTAGAATGTAAGCTCCATGAAGTCTAGGATTTTTGTATTATTTTGTACTATGTTGGAGGGCTTGGTGTCTCTTTTTAGAATTATGATTTACTATTGTGTTTTCTCCATAATAAAGATGAATACCTTTTCTTATTTTGGAGCATTATCAAGCTCACATACATGCACACAAACATATGCCAGTAAATCACCAGGAAGAAACAGTAAATGCTTTCAAACAAACCCCTAATTAAGAGTATCACCCATAGGAGCATATAGTAGTCCCAGTGCTGGTACAGAGCAGTAGTTGTTCAATAAAATTTTGTTGAATAAGTTAATGAATCACGTTTAATGCATATATACAAAGGGCAAATGGAGTGTAAATCTCTTTTGAAATTCCTAAAATGTAATTTGATAATACATATCAGAAGTCTTAAATATATGCTTAATAATTTCACTCCTAGAAATTTATCAATGCAGGATTTTCCTAATATAAAGGAAACATTGTTCCAGCATATTAATAGATATTTAGAAAACAAAGAGAATTATTTTAAAAAAACCTCTTAGCCTCCTGTGGTTTTCAGAGTTGGTTGCACACTGCCATTACTGAGGCAGTTTTAATATATGTTGATGACTAAGTCCCACCTTGAGAGAAACTGATTTGTTTTGGAATGGTTCTCTCTCTTTTTATGACATTAGCAGCCTTTGGTGAAATTACTGAGATCCATTAGTTCATTAGGGGCTCTAGATGGTAATCTTGTTAACATCTCTGGGCTTGTATTTTTTTCATACACAATGTGAAAGGGTTAGTGTATACTACCTGTAAGCATCCTTCCAACTGGGATATGCTATGCTCCTATGGGTAATACCCTTAATGAGGGATTTGTTTGAAAGCATTTACTGTTTCTTCCTGGTGATTTACTGGCATATGTTTGTGTGCATGTATGTGAGCTTGATAATGCTCCAAAATAAGAAAGGGTACTAAATATACAAAAAGTTAGCTGGGCATGGCAGCAGGCACTTGTAATCCCAGATACTCAGGAGGCTGAGGCAGGAGAATCGCTAGAACCTGGGAAGTGGAGGTTGCAGTGAGCCAAGATTGCACTATTGCACTCTAGAGTGGGCAACAAGAGCGAAACTTCATCTAAAAAAAAAAATAAATAAATAAAAAAGAAAAGGTATCCATCTTTATTATAGAGAAACCACAACAGTAAATAAGAATTCTAAAAAGAGAAGTCAAGCCTTCTAATCCAACATATGTCAGGCATGATACTAGTCTCCTATACATACTGTCACATTCTCCTTGTAGGGCCTGTTAAGGACCAGGGCTCTCCAACCGGGCCAGCTGGGTTTTTAAAGATTGTTATTTATGTATTTATACATAATGGGGAAACATCAGAAAATGGTAGCAAGCAACTCTTTTTGAAACATCTTGGTACTGTATGTTTTCCCATCAGTCTTCAGTTAGCTTATTTGCTAATAATACTTTGTTTCTTAATCTGAATAAACAATAAATCCAGGTAGCTATTTGAGGTATGATACATTTGAAAAGCTTTCTAGAACACAGAAGCCAAAGTTGTTCACTCTATCATTAAACATCATTAAAAAGATGCTAGACACGGTTGCTCACACCTGTAATCCCAGCACTTTGGGAGGCTGAGGCAGGAGGATTGCTTGACCCCAGGAGTTTGAGATCAGCCTGTGCAACACGGCGAGACCTTGTCTCTACTAAAAAATAAAAAATAAAAAATAAAAAAAATCAGCCAGGTGTGGTGGCATGTGCCTGTAGTCTTAGCTATATGGGAGGCTGGGAGGCTGAGGCAGGAGAATTGTTTCAGCCTGGGAAATCGAGGCTGCAGTGAATTGTGACTATACCTCTGCACTCCAGCCTAGGTGACAGCAAGACCCTGTCTTAAAAAAAAAAAAAAAAAGATAATGTAACTGAATTGAATTAATCCATTTAGGGATGCGTTTCTTCCCAAGGGAAACTACAGTTATTCCTCATGAGTAGATTTCACTATCCCCACACCATCAGATTTGGGGTATCAGCTAACATGTTACTGCACTTATCACTGTGAATTACAAAGCCTTTGAAAAATTCAGTTATCCATTTAGATAAACAAAGACATGTACTTTTTAGGGCAAATAACCTGTTTTGTAGAAAAAGTTATTACATGAAACAGGCAGTTATTTTGAAATCCAAGCTCCATAACTTCTTATAAAATGAGATCAATCACTTCACATATATTAAGTAACACATCAAAAAGTGTCAATCAGGCCATGCCTTGTGGCTCATGCCTGGAATCCCAGCATTTTAGGAGACTGAGATGGGAGGATTGCTTGAGACCAGGAGTTTGAGACCATCCTGGGCAACACAGTGTGATTCTATCTCTCAAAAAATAAAACAATTAGCCAAGTATGGTGGTGCACAGCTGTAGTCCCAGCTACTCTGGAGGCGGAAGTTGGAGGATCACAAGCAGAGGAGTTCCAGGTTACAGTGAGCTACAGGTGGAGCCACTGTATCTGGCCCCAGTGGGTGCCAGAGTGAGACCTTTTCTCCAGAACAAACAAACAAACAAAAAACCCAAAAACGTGTAAAGTGCTTATAAGCATAAAATGCCTGGCCCATAGCCAATGTTCAGTGTATTAGCATTTATCACTATAGGCATGATTTGTGTGGCTATTGTTGCAATCATTACTAAACATTACTTCTGAGTCTTTTGGTTAAATTGTTTTAGGAAGATCAAGAAAAGACCAATTGTTTGGGTTTTCTTATTTTTTCTTTTTTGAGTTGCCAATTATGCTACAAAGTGGATTATATCTGTAAGGCGAGCACACTGTGGTTCTTGTTAATTTTTAAAATTGTTTCACTATACAAGATATTTATAATCAAACAGTACTTAGTACAAACAACTGTTTCATTGATGTTTTAATAGTTATAAATAGATGGATACTGCAAACAAAGTGAAATAATTTTGTTAATTCCAGAAACCAAAACCTGGGAGTGAGCATGAGTACTGAGTGCTGGGTAAAATTTACAACGAAACCTTTATCAGTGAGAAGCAAGATAACAGAACCTTCTATGTGCAGGATTCTAATGGACGCCCTTCTATATTATAGTGGGTCTCACCAAGCATCTTTACACAAAATCGTGGTTTTGAGGTTTTGGGCATAAAGTAGAAGAATCCATCATCTCAGAGTAAGCTTAGGTTTAGGCTGTGAAAAATGAAGGCTTGAAGAACAACAGCCTTAGAGAAAAGAAGACCATGAAGTAATCTTGTGCATATATTAAAGAACCAGCAATATAATCATTATGATCTAAATGGATAGACTGAATGGCAGATCTATTTCACTGAATGGTAATATAAGGAAAGATATCTGCATAGAAATAATTGTTCTTCTTGATACCTTCTTTTTCTTTTTATTAACCACACCTTTGGGAGTGATTTAGCGAGGTAGCCGAAACCAACTAGCCTGGGCTGAAGGGTGTTTCTCAAGGCTGTCTTTCATTTTGGTTAATGGGAAACCATATGGTTGCCATTTCCTTTCTGAGAACTGCTGAGTTAGTAGGGAAGGAAGTAGATGTTCAGTTGAGTTCTGGCCTGTGGGGGAAGGGAAGGGCTGAGCCACAGCTCGGAGAACAAGCTTCTGCTTTTGTGAGGTTTTCTGTGTCTGATTCCTTTTTATAAAATGTCCATATAATAAGTGTAAACAGCTCTACCTAATCACTTTTCTGGGGGCAAATGATTGCTGAGTGGCAAACTTTCTTTGCCCAAACTATGGGCCGTAACTCTTAACATTCTTAATTGGTTTCCTGTCTATTCTTAATCTTTCGAAGATCTTGTCAAACCTTTAAAAAAAAAAAGAAAAAGAAAAAAAGAGCTCTGCTTTAAATATTGCTTCTGTGAGAGTATTTTCCTGTGTAAGAAAATACAGCTTTGAGGCCGGTCGTTGTGGCTCACGCCTGTAATCCTAGCACTTTGGGAGGCTGAGATACGCAGATCACAGGGTCAAGAGATCAAGAGACCATCCTGGCCAACACGGTGAAACCCCGTCTCTACTAAAAATACAAAAAATTAGCTTGACATGTTGGCAGGCGCCTGTAGTCCCAGCTACTCGGGAGGCTGAGGTAGGAGAATCACTTGAAAACAGGAGGCGGAGGTTGCAGTGGGTCGAGATCGCGCCACTGCACTCCAGCCCGGGCGAGAGAGTAAGACTCCGTCTCAAAAAAGAAAAGAAAAGAAAAGAAAATACAGCTTTGAGTACAATCCAGTTGATGTGTTAAGTCCTGCCAGATAACCATGGTAGAATCAGAGTTTCTGATCTGGATTGGGATTGAGGTTGGATGCTGGCACTGCCATTAACTGGCATGTTTCATCATTTGTTTTATTTGATGTTGAAATCATGCTTATAATTTTATTTTACACCACTTTCCAGTATGATATCAGTGTTTCTGGCACCTTGGGCTTTATTAGTTCATGAAATGGAAGCTTCTGTTTCCTTAAAAATGCCTTGACTCTCTTGTTAATGTGATAATTTTTGCAACTCTTTCTAGGGCTATAGTATCTATGCTGTTTATTTGCAAATATTGGGGAACTGGTGGTTGATCTAAAACTACTCATAAAGAATGGGGAAAAAATTAAGGCTTCTGACACTTTTCCCAACATTTCTGTTACCTCCACCAAGAGTTAACTAGATGATTCTGTAACGCCCTACTTTATCCTAATGCTACTATTTTATTTCTTCAGTCTGTTTTGGACTCATAATTACACCACTGCAAGTTAAGTCTAAACATTACCTTTAGGCTGGAGAGCTCTGGGGTCAAGATTGACTAGATTTAAAACCCAGTTCGGCCATTCTCTAGCTATGTAGGCTCTGGTGAGTTTCATCACTTGTAAAACGCGAATTAAAAAGGGAAAAAAACCGAGTGTCTACTATTTGCTAGGCACTAGTTGGACAATTTATGATCCACTTAATCAATCCTCTGCGAGGCAGGGATTCCCATTTTATTATGTCTAAAAAATCGTAAGAAAAGCCAATTGTCCTAAAGGTCTCACAAGTAAATAGCTGGAGCCTAGGTTTGTCTCTAAAGCACATGCTCTTTTCACCACACGACATAAAGAAAATTTTATTGATTTTTCAGATTATAATGTTTCAAACGTTTCCACTGCTGAATAATTCCTTGTAGATGTACAAAAACAAGTGCAAAATAAAAGAAGAAAAGCAAAATGGGGAAGGTGTGTGATCTGAGGGGGGGTGGTAAGGAAAAATGAGAAGCCTGCAAAGGAATTTACGTGTCTATCTGCTTAGTATTACACAGTGGAAGGCCAGGTTCGACATTTGCGTTGCAGTCCTGCCTGCTCACGAGTTGCTGGGTGACCTTCTGTATATTACCTCATCTTTCTGGATTTTAACTTAAGTATGCCTGAAATGAGGCGGTTGAATTGATTTCCAAATTCCTTTCTGGTACTAAACTTCCAGCCTCGTAGCCACTGACCCCTTGACCATCCCAGACTGTTTTCCCTGGGTCCCGGACCAGCCGCCCTTGCCCGAACCAGATTCTTACTCATCTGCTCACTTTCTAACGTACTCACAGGTTCTAAACTCCACCGTTCCCCGTGACCGCGGGACTAAAGGACACGGTAGGGGCTCAACTCAGAGCAAAAAAAGGCAAGAAAACTCGAAAGTTGGACACGGAGAGGCGGAAAACCGCAGCAGGAAGGCGAGGCGAGATAGAACTGACGACGCGCGGGGGCGGTCGAAGTGGGCGGAGAGCGAGCGGGCGGGGGGGGAAAGGCGGGGCAGAGAGCGATTGGAAGGACGCGGGGGGCGGACCCCGCGCCGACAGCCCGCGGGAGGAGCAGGGAAGCTCCCGGGGCTGCTGCGGCAGGTTCCCGCCCCTTCGCTTCCCTTCCCCCGCACCAGGCGGGCGTGGCGGCGGGTGTGTCGACGCAGCGTGACGTCACAAGGGGCGGGCCGGGCCGGGGTTCTAGACGGCGCGCGGGCGCGTTCGTCAGTCGCTGTTTGGGTCGCTGGGCGTGCGGGGTTCTGTCTCTGCTCCCGTTTCGCAGTCACAGCCAGTTCCTTCCCGGAGCCCGGGACGGGCTGGGCGCGCACCCGTGTGAGTGAGCGGGACTCAGGGCAGAAGTGTCCCCTCACTGCGTTTTTTTCTTCCTTTTATCTGAAGAACGGGGCAGTTCGCACGCTTCCTTCCTGTCGCCCGGTTGGGAGCGGGGTTGGTGTGCGGAGTGGTTCGCCTTTTTTTTCTTTTGAACTTGGGAGCGCTTTTTTTTTTTTCTTTTTCTTTTTTTAGGCTTAGTGCCGTCCGGGCTGGTTTCCCCGGTCCTTGACTAACCGCTTTCTGCCCCTTCTTTCGCCACCCCTGCCCAAGGTCGCCCCTCTGCCCTCGCCCCTGGCCCGGGAGGGTGGGAAGCTTTGACCCCGCCCTGCCCCTCGCGTCTCCGCAGTCGTAGCCGCACCTGCCCCAATATGAATAGGGTCAACGACCCACCTATTTTTATAAGAGATATTAAGCCCGGACTGAAAAACTTAAATGTCGTCTTTATTGTCCTGGAGATAGGTAAGTGGGGTTTGCAGCCCACTCCACCGCCCGCTGTGCGTCCCGGGGCGGGAGACAGGGGCGCCGCCGCTGCGCGCGGAGTGCTTCCCTTCCCCCTCCCCCCCTCCCCCACCCACGTGGCTCCAGTGGCCTCCTCCCTAGATCGGATCCTACCTCAGGCGAGAGCACTGGTCACTTCCCACCCTCCAGATGTATTAAAACACCGGAAAAGGACTTAGCCTTTCTGGATGTCCTCATTATCTAACACCCGCTCCCTTTGATTTTTAAATCCTCACAGGACGCGTGACCAAAACCAAAGACGGCCATGAAGTGAGATCGTGCAAAGTAGCCGATAAAACGGGCAGCATCACTATTTCCGTGTGGGATGAGATCGGAGGTCTTATCCAGCCAGGGGATATTATTCGGTTGACCAGAGGGTAGGTGTGCAAAAAAGTCTGGGGGCATAACAGTCTGCACAATCAGGATTGGTCGGCTCCAGGGATCTTGGCAAACCCTGGAGTTCCCCGCTTTTTATGTGGGCCACTCCTTTGGTGTTAACTTTGGGTGGTGGGCAGCGCTAGGATGTAACACACCTTTGCAGTGAAAGGCAGTCGGTTTCAGACGGGAAATCCACACCTCCACCCCGGTTTACAGGTTAAGTAGATTTTTAATTCTTTTTTTTTTTTTTTTTTTTGAGACAGTGTCTCGCTGTATCTCCCGTGCTGGAGTTCAGTGGCCCTATCTCCGGCCATTGCAGCCTCTGCCTCCCGAGTTCAAGCGATTCTTGTGCCTCAGCCTCCCAGGTAGCTGGGACTACAGGCGTACATCACCACACCTGGCTAAGTTTTGTATTTTTAGTAGAAACTAGGTTTTACCATGTTGGCCAGGCTGGTCTCCAACTTCTGACCTCAAATGATCAGTGGCCTCGGCCTCCACAGTGCTTTAATTACTTAGGCCTGCGCCACCACGCCCAACATAGATTTTTAATTCTATTGAGTCAATGAGTCTTTTTAGGAGATTGATATAGTCCATATTTTTTCTTTTTTATAAGTTATTTTCACCACTCATTTATTTCCCATCCTGCCTCCATTTTTTTTTTTTTTTTTGTAAGATGGAATTTCACCATGTTGGTCAGGCTGGTCTTGAACTCCCGACCTCAGGTGATTCGCCCGCCTTGGCCTCCAAAGTGATTGGATTACAGGCTTGAGCCACCACGCCCGGCCCCGCCTCCATTTTTAATAACTTGAAATCCTGGCCAGTATTTCATGTTACCTAGACAATGTGGACATACAATTATAGGTAAAGGATTTAGCATTTTCTGTGATATGTCAAATTTGTAGTTGGAGAAAGAGGGAAAGTTTACAGTATCTGGAAAGCTCATTGTCCAAAATGATTTCTTGTGTCTTCTGTTGTAAGGTGGATATTGTACAAAAACCAAAAGGATACACAGAGAATGTTTGGCAGAAAGACATCTGCAGTACCTTCATCCAAAAGAGTCAGTTGGCAGATTGGTGGCTTTAAAAAATAATTTACAAAAAAAAAAAAAAAAAAATTTACGTTTTTTTTTTTGAAAAATAGATTGCTTTTAGAAATTTACCAAATGTTTATCTTAGGAAGATAAAAGGTCAGAAAAGAGTCTTGAAAACAGAATTTGAAAGCTTTTGAGATCAATAAAATTGTAATAATTTATCATAACTGCAGAGAAAGTAGTGGAGATTGATGTTGGCCTAATAAGTAGAATCTCAGAAGTTTTGGAAAGCACTGAGAGTATGAGCTTAGAGCTCCTTGTTGTTACCTTACAGGCTTTACAACATCTTCAGGAAGTGAGGTAAAGTGTCATCAAAGCAGGAAGTGAGAGTCAGGACTTAGACATTTTCTTCTCATACACTGACTCATGACAGTAATTATGTTTTTTAAACTTCCATATCTTTAAAAAACAAAAGAGAATTCCTACTTGGGGAGTTATGGTGAGGATTGATTACTATAGTTGGAGATTTTTGGCTCCCCAGGTATCTTTCATCCAATGATTTAAAGTATTTTTATGCCAAAAACAGCATCTTTTCATGTTCTGTAGTCACAGTCGTAGGTGTTTCCATCAAAAAAATTATCGGAAAATTAAACTAGTTATGGTATCTATAGAATTTTAAGGAGAACAATTACCTCGGAGTACAATTTAAAGGAAAATTCAAAACTAACTACTTCAGTATGACCTTGAGAAGTTACTACACCTCATTCTTCAGCTTCCCCTTCTGTGAAATGGGAATAATTATACCTTATTTACTAAAATATCACACTCAGCTTGGGGTCTGGCCCATTCTAAGGCCATTAAATTCTAGTCGAATCTAAGAAAAGTAGCTTTGAAGAAAAACATACCTAACATCTAAATAATGCTTAGTTCAAATATCAACATGCTTATCAGAGTACCTTACAAACTTACCTCAGTGTTCTCATTCCTTAAAGTGAATGTTAAATATTTTAATTGTAACCATTCAAATTTTTCTCACAATATGCATTAATTTTTATTTTAGTAAGGTGAAATATTAATGCACTGTCTCCTAAGCCACTCTTTGTATAACTTGAGAGTGGTGAATGGTGTCTTTAATAAATAACCCTTATTAAAATAAAGAGAACTGTATAATAAGTTAGTCATGAAGTTACCATAGTAGTTATACAAAGAACCATTATAAGCAAACCTTTATTGATTTTATAATATTAACTTACCTTTTTTTTTTTAAAGATATCTGGGATTATTTTATTTAATGATGCTGTCTGCTTTCAATGTTGTCAGAGTAAACAATTGCCAGCTTGTTTACTACAAAGCCAACATTGTATTAAAAATTGCATGTTTGGAAAGGCAGATAGATAAAAGATTTGTGACCTTAGTTTTTTTATTTAGCACTTTAAAATTCTACCAGATCTTTGGTGGCTGAGGAGTCCTGTGTCTTTTATGAAGGCAGAAGGAAAACTGTTGTATCAGTATTTGACTAGACGGTAAATGCCTGTAAAAACATCAGGGCGTTTACATATCCTGTGGCCGAAAAATAGTTTCCGTTTAAATTTCTGCAATTAAAAGCTTTTTTTTTGTTAATTGACTAAAATTAGCTAAATTATTGGGCATAATAATGCTTGCTTTGCAAAGAGACTTATTTTTTAGGGTTTGTTATAATTTAGATAATTATGTCAAAATTCAACAAGTTTTGTATTCTTTTGTAAATAGCAAGTTATCAAAGTTAGATTTATTGTATTTAATTTACTATGGTGGATAGAGAGGGCTTGATCTTCACTGCCATCTTAATACAAAAAATTTTACTTGATTTAAATAGAAGAAAATAAACATTTCTAAAGAATGTTAATTTTCTCTTTAGGTATGCATCCATGTGGAAAGGATGTCTGACACTTTATACTGGAAGAGGTGGTGAACTTCAAAAAATTGGGGAGTAAGTATTAAAATGCATTTGTATAATCGCATGCATTCTAAATAATATCTACGGAATAATTGGTAGGTATAAACTGTAAACCTCTTCCTTGGCTTTTTTGACTAGTAAACTGAATGTTTTTGGTAGCTTAATTGAAAAAATAACTTTGTGTATACAAGTTTAACACTTGTTAGTAGTGTCTTCTATGGTTGAAGGTGTCAATTTTTCCTGGCAAAGAGCAGTTGAGGAAGTTGCAGTTGAGACCAGCCCAAGTGGGAGCATTTCTGAAGGCTTTAGAAACGTGCATTTTTAGGTGTCACAAGTGCCATTTGAAGTAGATTCTCTCTTCTAGTGATTCACCAAATACAAAGCTTTGATTCACCAAGTTTCAGGCCATAAGTTTAAATTTTCTTTTTCTGTGGTTATGGGTGAATATGTACTCATGTTAAAAGGACTTGCAGCGATGAAAACTGAAGTCCTCTATTTATCCACAGTCTAGGTGCGGTGCAGGCAGCCGCAATGCGAGATTCCATACACTACTACTCTGGTAATGATCTCCACCCTGACCTGGAGGAGCCATCCTCTCTAGGGGTGTAAGGTAATTCAGCCTCCATTTTAGCCTAGACATTGGGTTGTATTCAAAAGTGTGGTATAGGCAATCAGCCAAATCATCAGTCCATTCTCTTTGGTTAATGCTCAGCTATCTACTTAATGCCTGTCAAATTGGAAGATATTTAAAGAGAGAAGCCACAAATGGCACCAAATAAAAAAAGGAAAACTTTTTTTTGCACTGAGGGAATAAAATACTTATTTGGAGAACCTGTGGTTAATAAGAAAGGAAAAGAAATGATCATGCTAGGTTTTAAAGATCAGAAACGTTTAACACTTTGCCTTTGAAGGGAGAGTTAGGATTCACTTTGAGTAGTATTAATAGAGTTATGTGTTATGAAAGGTCTTCGTGTCTGTTACTGAAAGGTTCAGGATTCTGTCCTGACCTTAATGTATTTATACAGAGGTGTTGATAATAACAGAGGTTAGTTATATGAAGAACCATTAGCGATAACTCATTTCTTAATGACTGCTCTTTGTCAGGGTCTGTCTAGGATTTACCCAAACTGGTTCTGATTTGTCTTCGGTAGGTTGAGGAGCTAATAAAATGCTTCTGTTTAATGTTACTACACATCATATGGCCAACTTACAAGAAGCCCTTGGATAAACTGGTGACTGTGTAACCTGTTGTTTTTATTTATTGCCTAGAAACCACTCTTAACCCTAAATGATTATCTTTGCAGATCCACAGTGATTGATCAAAAGAGGGACTGAATGGGAGTGGGTGATGGATCGGTGCAAATCCATTACCACTGCTGGAGAAACCATCCTGGAACCCTAAACATGGTTCACTCTCATGTTATTTATCCTTTGATCAACTTTTGTGGAAAAATAGGACAGAGATGATTTTGTGTCCTTGAGTTTTGATATGATTTATTTTTTTCAGCAATAAAGAATTTAAATACAAAATAGAATGTTATATATCTTATAGACAGTCAAATATTTGATGTTTTTATGGGACATAATTGTTTAGGAAGTTTTTGTTGTAAATGAAGAGTTAGTTTGTTGCTCTTAATTTGTTTGACACGTAAGTTCTTCAGTCCTAAAAGCTGGAGATGTTATATAAAGAAGGGTTGGTTACTTTATTTCAAAAGTTATTTAATTTGTTCTTTATTTTCTTTCAGATTTTGTATGGTTTATTCAGAAGTGCCAAATTTCAGTGAACCCAATCCAGATTATCGAGGACAGCAGAACAAAGGGGTAATTGTGTATACTTTATGATTAGGCCAATTTTTGACTGTGTTGTAATTCTATGACTAGGCTAGTCCTGTTGATAGTATAATGAAGAGAATTTTTAAAGAATACTTATAGTAATTTTTATTGGATGTTTTGTGAGTACATGTATCTGAACTATCATCTACTAGATACATATATGCCATTTAGCACTTTGGGGAGTGGTGAGTTATCAGGAAATAGGATGTAACAGAGCTCTGAAATGTTTGGAAAACATTTAACATTTTAACCTTGAAGGACCTAGGAAAAATCGTTTAAAAATTTGTTAATTAAAAAAATCCAACACTTTAAAAAAGAAAGGATATAATAATGTTGTAATTATATAATTGTGTTTTTATTCTCATTTGGTTAAATTAAAAACTTTTTTTTAGGCACAGAGTGAACAGAAGAATAATTCTATGAATAGTAATATGGGTACAGGTACATTTGGACCAGTGGGTAAGATTTTGTTTGTATGTTTCATTTGTGATCAGGTGTAAGAATTAAGAGAGTTATAAAGATTCAGATGAAAAACGTCTTTAGGCATAAATTAGTGATAAAGGTGAACTACCAGTAAACAGGGAATCCCTGAATGGCTGATTTTCTAGAAAGCCGATAGACTCTTAAGCCAGTTTATTGAGAATTCTTAAGTTTTGGTGATGTCTGTGAAGAGATACCATGTTATTTTTTCTAAAATTGATTTCTACAAAATTTCTGTAATCTAATGATTACTTACAGTAAATGCAGAATTGCTGGTTATTTTGGTGCACTGAAAGCCTTTATCTTTAGTCATAGTTCACTTAATTTTTCATGTACGAGGAGCTGCTGCTTTAAAAGATGAGCCAAGCCCTTTAAAGGCTAGTGACCCTCAAATGTCATTTAACGTGACCCCTAGATGTCATGTTCATGGTCTTTGTAGCCCTGTTAAAGATCTTTTGAAGTCTTTTTTCTTAAATATCTGAGGAGGAGTCTTTTGTGATTGGAGTGGAGTTCATTAGGATGGCTCATGTTTTGGTTTTTGTTTTGTTTTTGAAACAGGGTCTCACTCTGTTGCCTAGACTGGAGTGGTGCAGTGGTCTGATCTCGGCTCAGTGCAACCTCCACCTCCCAGGCTCAAGCAATTCTGCCTCAGCTTCCTCAGTAGCTGGGATTACAGATGTGTGCCACTCCTACCCCGCTAATTTTTGTGTTTTTGATAGAGATGAGATTTCATCATATGAGCCAGGCTGGTCTCGAACTCCTGACCCCAAATGATCCACCCGCCTCAGCCTCCCAAAGTGCTGGGATTACAGGCATGAGCAGTTGCCCTTGGCCAGCTAATGTTTTATTTGACTTGAAGGCTACACGTCTTGGCACAGCTGATCTCATTGTGGGAAACGCTGTCTTTCCCTTTAAAAAGTTAGAATAACATTGTCTGTTTTGAAATATTAATCATATTTGAGCCAAATTCCAATACTCAAAACACTATTTGCGTTTTTCTTTTATAATGTAGGCAATGCATTTTTTAACTCTGTTTCTAATTTTGATGCCCAAGTTGGCTTTTTTCTCTCTATTAATACAGCATCAGATTAACTAACATATCTATAGCAATACATTTGGAAAAACTTAGAGCAACATTGAGTGTTTTGTTTTGTTTCAGTATAAAAAAAATGTGTATGCTTCACCTAATATTTTTAAGCATTAATAACGTGTTGGAACTTAAGATAGTTGTACTTCTATAGATGACTATGGACTACTTCTGCAAATAGTGATGGATTTTTGTATTCTTTTTTAGGAAGTGGTGTTCACACTGGCCCTGAATCAAGGGGACACCAGTTTTCACATGCTGGCAGAAGCAATGGCTGGGGACTTAGAAATCCACAACTACCAGGAACAGCTAATAATCAAACAGTGATGACCACAATAAGTAATGGCAGGGACCCTCGGAGAGCCTTTAAAAGATGACCTAGGCCCAGTACTCACATGTAGTTTTTATACTACATGCCCTACTTGAACACTTATTGCACTTTTATTTATTGTTAACTGTGAAAAGTATGTCCTTTATTGGATTTCCTTTTGTATTCTTGGTTTGTTAAGAAGAATGGTTTGTTTTTATAGCAAAACTGTTAAGCTGCTCAAGTCTCCTGTTGAAGAATGGGAACACTGAAAAGTGGGGGCATTTATTTTTAGAGCAAAAAGATTGTTGGATAGCCTTTAAAAAACCTGCACCCATTTCATGGGTGAGTTACTTAAGACATCAGCTTTATAGCCTCTATGAGTCTATCTTCTGTATAAGTTTTGTAATATTTAACACAAGGCTTAATGGAAGCAGTTCTTTTGTCTTATATTCAGATATTCCCAACTAAAGCAATAACCATCAAAAAACACAAGAACTTGTCAATGCTAGCTGTAAGTTTAGAGTGTTTGTGGCTCTTGGAATGATTGACTTCATTGAGTGACTGCTACTAAGATTTTCCAAGGACTGACTCGTCCTAAATTTTTGTTGAATTACCAAAAAACAGATTCCTTATCAGAATTTGGAATATGTGATCTATATTGCAACAACTAATTCTAAAAGAAAGCTACGTTTATTTTAAAGTAGTGTTCCTAATATGTCTTATCAATATCAACTTTGTGGATTACGTTGGAAGAAGATTGAAACTGGGGCCTTGAGTATTTATTTTTTGAAACCACCATGTTAAATATTGGAGTATAATTTGAGGGAGTTACAAAGTTACAAACATTGATTATTTTCAAAAATAATTGTGAACATACTGGAGGTGAGTAAAATTGAATTCATACAGTAACATGCAGTCTTAAGTCCTAGTACTCAGCCTGGAGTAAAAACCCTGGGTACTAACTTTGAGAGGCGTTTGTGTGTTGTCAAAGTTTCTGAACACAGTTCACATAGCCTTATTAGGAGAAATTTAAGAAATGGCTCTATCAAAGAAGCAATTACAGCTTTATTCAGAAATGTAAAGGTGGAATTTATGTACATGTCATAAGTGGAGAACTTACGATTTAGGGTGGAGAACTTATCTGTAGGGTGGAGAACTTAGGATTTAACTCTTTTTGAATATTATCTCTTGAATAAAACTTGTGTTAATGTTAACAAACCTACTTAATTTTTGCTCTTTCAGTGACGTACAGTGGAGAGCCAGTACGTCTTAACTACTGTTGTAGTGATGGCATCAACCTCATGGTTACTTAGCCCTGCATTTGTTGCTTTGTTTTTTTCCCCACTTCAGATCACAAAATAATTAAGTAGATTTTGTTTTCTGAAAACTCCATAGCACTTGAATATAAAAAGTTGTGCCAGATTGTTTGTTCTAATTTAGTGTATTTTTAACAAATATTTCAGTACCCCCTATGTATTAGGCACTGTGGAAAGTGTTAAGGGGTAGACAAAATACCAAATAATCTTCACAAGTTTATTTATGGTCTATAGTACTTTTGTAACTGGGGTTACAAAAATTATAGAATCTTTTTTCCTTTATTCATATGCATATTAATGATTATAGTTAATTCGGCTTTAGAAAATTAATGTTTTCTTAAGATTTTCACATTACAGAATACCTCAAAATAAGTTATGTAAGGATTGGGATAGAGAGTATACTTCATAAGATGGTAGATGTTTAGAATTAAAAAACACTACAAATTAATGTATGATTTTTTTATCTAAGTAAGATAGGAGCAACACTTTATCACTTTATTTGTGGGAGAATATGGCATTAAAGGTGATTTTAAAAGAAGAAATTTGGGAGTTTTAGAAAATTAAAATACTGTCAGATATGCCATTCTGGGCTTCCTATCCTGGCCTCGTCGTCTCCTCACCTGTGATGTTGGGTGAGTTATTACACTTGAAACCTCTAATCCTTAGGTTCCACAACTATGAAAACAAGTAACAGTATCCTTTCTAGACTTGTTTAAGATTTCCATGTAAGTAATTATCATGATTTCTGACACATAAAAAGCAGTCAAATATTTGTCATCTTATACCCTAAGGGTAGGAAAAAATGCAGAATTCAGTATGAAAGTATTGTTACCTTTTAACATAGTGGTCCCCAACCTTTTTGACACCAGAGACGTTTCCTGGAAGACAGTTTTTCCATGGGATGGGGGGATGGTTTTGGGATGAAACTCTACCACCTCAGGTCATCAGGCATTGGTTAGATTCTTGTAAGGAGCATGCAACCTAGATCCCTTGCATATGCAGTTCACAATAGGGTTCGTGCTCCTATGAGAATCTAATGCCAACACTAATCTGACCAGAGGCAGAGCTCAGGCGGTGAGGCTCTCTCGCCAGCCACTCACCTGCTGGGTGGTCCTGTTACTAACAGGCCAGAGTTGATACTGACCTAGGGGTTGGGGACCTCTGCTTTAACATGTTATTAAATAGAGAAAGACCTAAGCTTTTACTTTTATGATTAACACTTGCTTCAATAATGTAACTTTATTCTGTATTTTTGTCATTTATTAACAAATTTCTTTTTTCTTAAGGGAAGTCTCCAAAATCAAAGCAAAGTGAATTACAATCCATAATGAATATTTGCCTTACCAGCCTACTGGAACACACTCCTCAAGAAGTTAAGAGGAAGAAAGTTTTCTACCTTCCTCCTTCCTGGTGCTTGCAGCTATCAACTTCGAAATAAGTTTAAACAACACCTACTGAAAACAAAAACCAATTAGTATAAAAATATCCCCCACCAGAATTGGGTACCCCATATCATTTCTACGAGTTCTGGGGTGGATCAAAGTCTTATCAGATCAGCTTGCCCCTTCTTGTTTGGGCAGGTTCTAGGAGAAGTAGCTATAATACAAAACCTGAACGATGAAATCCATAAAGCCAGATAATGATATTTAGCAGGGATGGCTACAGTATGCTTTCCATGGGCATTTAAACACTCAGTTTTTCCTAGTGTACCAACGCTTTATACTTTGTCCCTATAGTCTTTGTACTTTTAACGTTGGTGACAATTTAACTTGAGGATAATCTGAGTATTTGCAGTACAATTTGTCATTTGTATTTTTATCATTTAACATTTTAAATGAGTGTTTAATTTGTTGGGTTGAGTAATGCCAAGGAATTGGTGCTAAAAACAAATAGGAAGTTAGTAAAGGATTAAAGTTAGAATTTATGATATGAGAACTTCTAAAGTATAGGAAAGTAGGCAAATGGCCCTAAAATGTTTTCTCAGAAGGTACAAGCTTTACATCAGTCTGAAGACATACAGATCTAACATTTCAGTTTAGTTAGAAATGACTGACATTTTCTGGTGTCATTGACATACTGGCTATTTGCTCCAAGCCATTTTAGGCTCAGAATGACTCTTAAGTTCTTCTAATGTATATAAAGGGTTCTAGAAACAGTAAACTGAACATGATAAGAGGCAGTACCAACATGGAATTCCCCCAAACAAGTCCCCTCTAACCTTACTGAGCTTACTTGCCCTATTACTAATATGTGTGTGTGTGTGTGTGTGTATATATATATGATCTTCTGTTTCTTCTCTTTGTTTTATCCCTTACCTGATGAAAGTCTGAACGTTTCTATTGGAGAAAGAAGATCATAGTTCTCTAGTATGGGCAGTAAGAAGGGTACAGGTTGGGGTAGGGGTACAGTGGTAGGCTGCCTCCACTGGGGTTGAAAACTTGTGTGCCTGAGTTTCAGCCGGTGATTACACTGGGTAACTAACCAGTCCCATATTTCACAAAGGAGTTGTAATGATTAACAGTTCAGGTATGCTTCTGAGGAAATCTAATTGTGACCTTTGGAAAATAGCACTGTTATGAATGGTGTGGTTTACGCCCTGAGGGAGAAGCTAGAAAAACATTTTACTTTTCAGGTATATTTAAATTATATCCAAATGTCTCAGAGTTTGCTTTACTGGGAACTTCCTGAATTTGGAGTTCAAATATTGTAACCAAATTACTCCAAGTTTCTGAACTAAAATGATCTATTGATGTTTCTCAAAGTATAGATCACAGAGTAAGAAAAGGGGAAATCAAGTCTGGTTTATGACCAGCTTTTTTCCATGTTAACATTAGACCTAGAGATATTACTAAGAGATTTTACTGTGAGATAACCAGTGTGATGTGAAGACAAACATTTTAAGAAGTTTGACTAGTGGACATTTCGTTTAAGCCTTTTGGAAGGTCTTGATCAACAACTCACTTTTATTGCTGCTCCCCAGGCTTTGCGAACATGTCAACCCAAGGCTTGGATGATCATTGTTGACCTATAAAAGAGCACAGGTCTCTTGAGAGTTTATTGACACACCACTGGTCACACCCCCACAATATGTCTCAACCTCTGTTGAAGGGCTAGTGACATTTTTAAAAACCTGTTATTACCAATCAGAAATTTAAGTTTTATGTCTTTTCATTCCATCAAAATTTATGCTTCTCAGCGTAGGGTAGTCTAGTTTCTTGGTGTGTATATTAAATACTTGAATAAAATTCTTACTGATTTAGAAACCATGTACATGAGACTTCCCAGGACCTTGTCAAAAGTACGTATGGCACCTCTGCACTAATAATATTAGTGTACATTTGGGAGACCTGCACTTGAAATCCTGAAGTTGCTTGCCTCCTGCCCTTGCACTCCCTTTGTACTGAAATTATATATATATGTTTTCTCAGTTTCTTTTAACTTTTTGAGGCTGATACATGTTGGAAGTTTTGGGTTGTAAAACAAATTGTACTTAATGTGGCTCCAGAGGGCAGAATTGTTGGGTAAAGCATATAGCCCCAAGCAGAATAAGAGGTTTAGTATGGCCTCTGGATGTGGGCATTGCAAATTTTGGATTAGGTTCAAATAAAATTACTTAAATTATACATCAATGCTAAGATCAGATAGTAATAGGGAGGTCACATGACTTTGAGCCTATCAAGATAAAATGCTTTTTTTGCCCTAAGTTTTTGAAAATTAGAGTTTATTGTTGCTCATCTCAGCAAATTCATGTTTTCAGCATCCTCTGCCTTCCTCCTGTCCCTCAGTTCCCTACTTTATTATATGAAAGAAGGCCGGCCAAATTGAAAAGTAGTTGAGTTGGAGAGCTGAAAAATACTTTTGAAAATACTTAGAGAAACCACCCTTCATCTTCCACATAAAGATCTCAGTCCTGTTCGGTACAGCGGGGCAACTACAATGAATATTTTCTACAAATAACATGGAAAGCATGATTTGAGTGCCATGTTTTTCTAATCTTCACTAAATGTTTGTAGCCCTGGTAGGAAACAAACTGACCTAAGTTGCCAGGCTACTTGAATAAAAACAAGGTAGTCAGTACAACTAGTGCCATCTACTGGGTCATTACTGCATAGTTTCTGTCCAGAAATCTGGCTTAGTTTAACACGTAGGGGAAACAGTACTATTCCATTGAAAGTAATTTTTGCGTGATAATGTAAGCATGATATGGAAAAATCATTAAGGGGCAGTTGGGCCATTTGTTTAGTTCTAGTTTATGAACAATCAACACTGACATTAAATTTCAGTTAAGTAGATTAAACCCTGAACTGCCCCTAAAGCTATAGGAAATATGGGAAATGTTGCCAAGTTTTGTATTCTCATTACATTTGTCAATATTGTTGGTGAGAAGTGTAAACTGTTAAAAATGCCTTTTGGTGAGTGGTGGTTTGGTAAAGACAATTGAAGTAGAACATGACACTGCCCTTAAAAATTTTATTCCCTTACCCAATGGTATTTTGTAAAATCCTGGCCAAATGACTCTGCTGCTGTTGTAGTTGAGCTTCGCAGAACATAACCTATTTTAAATGCCAGAATGTGCTTCAATGAAAAAGAACATGGTTTTGGGCTGAGGAGATCTTGGGTTGAGTCCTGATTTTATTATTTACTGGCTCCAGGACCGTGAACCTCATTATAAAATGATAGTGGGGCTATGTACTCCTACTGTTAGGAGGACTGTGTGACCTAATGTATGCAAAATATCTGCACTGTATCTAAGGCTCAACAAATGTTAAGCCCTTTCTCCATCAGCATAGGAAATAAGAAAATACTGTTCATTTCTCCATGTCATTATTAGAAAACAATCTTCTATAATTTAAAATCTGAAATATTAAGCAATATATATGAATTACAATTATGCTCTTTTTTAAACAGTCAAACCAAGTTTTTCCTGTCTTCTCTGGGCACAGAAAAGTACTTATGCTGACAATTTACCATGACAGCATGTAGGGTTGGGTCTTCGTTACAAAGATCTGCCCACTAGCTGAGTACACTTTGGTGTTTTTCCATTCACCTCTGCCCAGCAGGGACAATATGATGAAAGTGCAGAGAACTTGTGGATCCAGGTTTGTGTCGGAAAGGAGTTCAGTGGCTTGCTTAGAGCCAGGCAGAGGGCACACTGGAAGGAATTCTCTGTTCCCAGTGACAGCCCTCGGGATTGCTATGCACCCAGAGGTGTGGAGTAATTTGTTGGCTTCTGATAACTATAGTATTGGATAACTTCCCAACATTTTATTAAAAATTTTAAACATATAGCCATGTTGAAAGAATTTTAGTGTACACATCTATATACTCACCACCTAGATTTTGCCACTCTCATGTATCTGTGCATCCTATTAATACATTTTTAATTATTTTTTTTGAGACAGAGTCTCTCTCTCTCTCACCCAGGCTGAACTGCAGTGGTACGATCTTGGCTCACTGCAACCTCTGCCTTCCAGGTCGAGGCAATTCTCCCACCTCAGGGTCCTGAGTAGCTGGGACTATGGCGGGGGAGGGGAACCACCACGCCCAGTTAATTATTGTATTTTCAGTAGAGAAGGGGTTCATCATGTTGCCTCAGGTTGGTCTTGAACTCCTGGGGTCAGGTGATCCTCCGGCCTCAGCCTCCCAAAATGCTAGCTTACAGGCATGAGTCACCATGCCCAGCTAGCCATGAATGCACTTTTAATACATTTTTAGTTAACTACAGACATCGGTACAATTTTCCCTAAATATTGCAACATGCCTATTCCTTAGACTTCAGTATTTTTCAGTTTTTTTGGTAAAATTTACAAAGAAATGTGCAAATCTTACGTGTGCATTAGTGAGTTTTAACAAATGCCTAACTAGGCTTATATAACAACCTCTATCAAGATACAGAACATTGCTGTCACTCTAGAAGCCTTTCATGTGCCTTCCCCAGTCAATCTCTCTTTCCATGGCCCCAGCTTCCATCACTCTTCTGATACTTTAAAAACATTCTTATCTGAAAAGAAAATTTCATACATGCCAAAGTCATCTCTAGATTTCTCCAAATTTTATAACTCTCAACTATGCCACAGTGCAGCCAAACCTAGCACCCTCATGTATCCTAAATGTAGTTCCAAGACCATGGTACTTTATTCCTTTCCTGTTTCAACTTAGCGCCAGCTCTTTTTTTCCATCAAGATTTACACCTGTCATCTTTGACATGTGGGGCAGAAACTGCTGAAATGAAGGAGGCCATGCCTTCCAAGGACTGGCTGAAAAGAGTTGGCACATGACTCCTCTGCCCTGAACAGCTCTAAGCAAGAGAAGAAGCCTGTGGCAGGGCGTGATATGAAGTCCTCAGGGATAGAGTGCCAGGAGTAGAGGGGGTATCTAGGAACTTCAGTGTTTACAGGTTGATGCTCAGTTCTTCAGCACATACTGATTCTCAAGCTCTGATTTTCTTAAGGCATGAACTGAGCTGAAGTGCCTTCTCAGGATTTTGTCCTCCTAGGTTGGCATTCAGAATTGGCATAGCCAGAGAGTGTAAGTTACTTGTCAAGCAAAGACCCTCCCTCCTCCCACTCCAACCCCCACCCCGAGTCTACAAGGAAGCATTCCTGAGTGAAACTGAAAAAATATAGTCATGTGTTCTTTCCTAGTCTATGTGCAAGTGCACATATGTACACAAACACATGACACATTATCACTGCCAACAGAGCTGTTTCTGTATTGAACGCCACATTTCTGAGTCATATGCCTATCAGGTCTTTGCTTTTCTTTCTCATCAGTTGTTTAAGGATCTTCTCCTTCCACTTCTTTAATGGGCTTCCTATACTTTGTTGAGCACTAACTATATGCCGAGTACTATGCTAGTGAGTTACCCACAAATGACGCTGAGAGGGAGGTTTTGTTATCCCCATAAGAACTGAGTAGCTTGCATGAGATCACACAATTAGGCGGCGACCAAGTCTAACATACGGAAGCCCATACTGTTATGACCGAGCAACAGTGAACTTTGAGGCTGCTGCTGACATTGGACGGTGCTTCATAGAGGAGCTAGAATTGGAGTTAGTTTTGAAAGAGGTGTATGCAGAGGGGAAGATGGAGAACAAAAATATGGAATTTGACTACATTTTTACCTGAGATTAGTCAAACTTTCAATGTCAACTTATTACAGACCCAATTAATCAAATTTAAGGGTACAGTAGTAGTGGTATCAGATCAACAGGGAACATATGGACTCTTGGATATTGGGATAACTGGATACTCTCCCTAACCCCCACACAAACAGGAAAAAACCATGGGTGAATTCTAATAAGAATGAAGAAAATTTTCTTAAAGTCCAGAAGCATTAAAGGAAAGATTGATGAATTTGACTACATTTACGTGTTAAAATGGCAACTAAGAAAAATATGTGTAATATCACAAAGGGCTAATATTCCTAACATAAAAAGAACTCTTAAAAATAGAGAAGACAAAACACACTACAGAAAAATGGACAAAACATATGGACAGCTCACAGAAAGAAAGTTCAAATGGCCCTTAAGTATATAAAAAGATGCTCAACTTCACTTATAATGAAAGATGTAAATTAAAATACCACTCAGATACCATTCTTCACTTTTAGATTGGAAAAAATATGAAAGTTTGAAAACATACTCTCTTGGCTGGATGCGGTGGCTCGTGCCTATAATCCCAGCACTTTGGGAGGCCAAGGCGGCTGGATCACCTGAGGTCAGGAGTTTGATACCAGCCTGGCTAACATGGTGAAACCCCGTCTCCATTAAAAATACAAAAAGTTACTGGGTGTGGTGGTGTGCACCTGTAATCCCAGCTACTTGGGAGGCCGAGGAAGGAGAGAATTGTTTGAACCTGGAGGCAGAGGTTACAGTGAGCCGAGATTGTACCACTGCACTCCAACCTGGGTGACAAGAGCGAAACTCCATCTCAAAAAAAGAAACAGCAAAGAAAAAAGAAAATATACTGTCTTGGTAACACTATTGGAACAGAAACATTCACTTATGGAGGAAATGCAAAACTGTATAATCTCTATATGAGGGAATTTGGCAATTTTACATTTGAATTTGCCCTGTCACCTGCTGTATTAGTCCTTTTGTATTGCCATCAAGAAACATCTGAGGCTGGGTAATTTACAAAGAAAAGAGGTATATTTTATTCATGGTTCTTCAGGCTGTACAAGCATGGCTGTTAGCATCTGCTCAGCTTCTGATGAGGCCCAGGAAGCTTTCGGTCATGGTGGAAGAGGAGAGGAGCCAGTATACTACATGACGACAGGGAGCAAGAGAAATAACAGGCTCTTTTAAGCAACCAGCTCTCACACAAACTCACTGCTACTGAGAAAGTGCCAAACCATTTATGAGGGATCCACTATCATGACCCAAACACCTCCCCTTAGGCCGCATCTCCAACAGTGGGGATCACATTTCAACATGAGATTTGGAGGAGACAGATATCAAATATCCAAACTGTATCACCCACGTTTAGTAATGTCTCTCCACCATAGATGATTTGCAAATGGTTGGTAGTGTACCCCTCCCCTGGAAGAAGGGAGGCATCTTTGCATGTCTTTGGTTAGTCCTCTTTTCTACTGACAGTGGGCTTGTCCATGTGGCCTGCTTGATCAAAATGACAATAGTGAACTTGATGCCCATAGAAGCTTGAAAAGTGTTTGGGTGTTGAGCCTGCTCTCTCTTGATGTGCTTGGAGCCCTGAGACTGCCAAGAGACCATATAAATGAGTACTAGCTAGCCTGCTGGAGGATGAGAGGTCACTTGAGAAACTTTGGCTCACGGCCTGCTAACACCAGACACATGGATGAGTCTGTCTTAGACTCTTCAGCTCCAGCTGAGCTGCCAGCTGACTTCAGTCACATGAATGAGAACAACAGAAGGACAGCACTGAGCTCCGCCAAAATTGCTGACCTACAGAATCTTGAGCTAATAAATGATTGTTGCTTTATGCCATTTAGTTCTGAGGTAGTGTGCTATACATAGCAAAAGCTAACTGATACAAAACCAAAGATACAATGGCACAAATATGAAAAGACATGTTCACTGAAGCATTGCCTATAATAGCTAAAGACTGGAAACAACTCAGACGTCCACCAACTCAGGAATGGTTGAACATACAACAGTGCATGCACCCCGTGGAATACTAAGCAGCTCCAACAGGGGTAGGAAATTTGTATACTTCCATAAAATGATCTTTAGGATATATTGTTAAGTGAAAAAAAAAAAAAAAAAAGCCAAGGTGCAGAATAGTTAATATTCTACCTCTTATTTAATAAAGGGAGAATATAAATATGTATTTTACTTTTATTTCAGAAATGAAATAATAAGAAACCACTAATAATGATTTCTTAGAGGAAGGAGGGGGATACAGATGGAAGTTAGGTTTCTCTAAATTTACTTTGTTTTGTAGCTAGAACTTTAGAACCATGGAAATATTCTACACACATGTGCACACATAAGATTAAAAAAAAACTTATACAGTGATGTGTCATTTAATGACAGGGATGTGTTCTGAGAAATGATGCCATTAGGCAATTTTATCCCCGTGCCCTCATCATAGAATATACCTCCTACACACCTATGCTGTATGATGTAGCCTATTGCTCCTAAGCTACAAACCTCTATAGCATGTTACTGTACTGTACTGTACTGAATACTATAGGCAACTGTAACACAATGGTAAACATTTGTGTATCTATACATAGAAAAGGTACAGTAAAAACACACTATACAAGTCAAAAAATGGTACATTTGCATAAGGCACTTACCAGGAATGGAGCTCAGAGGTTGGAAGTTGCTATGGATGAGTCAGTGAGTGAGTGGTGAGTGAATGTGGAGGCCTAGGACATTATGCTACACTATTGTAGAATTTATAAACATTTAGGCTACATTAAATTTATTAAAAAAATCATTTTCTTCAATAATGAATTAGCTCACTGTAACTTTCACGTTGTACACTTTTTAAAAGTTTTTTTGAGTTTTTAACTCTTGTAATAACACTTAGCTTAAAACGCACATTTTACAGCTGTACAAAAATATTTTCTTTACGTTCTTATTCTATTAGCTTTTCAAAATTTGTTCAGATTTATTTATTTATTTATTTATTTTAAAGCTTAAAAATAAAACACCTAAGACACACACATATAAGCCTACACATACACAGGGTCAGGATCATTAATATCAGTGTCTTCCATCTCCACGTCTTGTCCCACTGGAAGGTCTTGAGGGGCAATAACATACATGGAGCTGTCATCTCCTGTGATAACGATGCCTTCTGAAATGCTTCCTGAAGGACCTGCCTGAGGCTCTTTTTGAGGAGGTGTCACTCTTCTCAGAAATAGGTCCATGATGGTTTACTCAGTTTGTTTCTTTTTTAATCATAGATTTGCATAGGTAATACATTGTGCTATACCATTAAGACAGCTATGACGTCACTGCAGTTAAGATGTTACTAGGTGATAGGAATTTTCCTGCTCCATTACAGTCTTATGGAACCACCAGTGCATACATGATTCATTGTGGTCCATTGTTGACTGAAGCAATGTTATGAGGTATATAACTATATATCCAAAGCAAAAGCAAAATGAAATAAATGAAACTAATTGTGTTGGTGTCCTAAATGCACAAAGGAAAATTACTTCACATATTTTTAAAACACAGTCATTTGTCTCTGCATTTTTAGTGGACATACCTTAAGGTATGAAAATGAATTGAAAATAAATAAAAATGAATTTGAAATACAATTAATTTATTAATACTATTATTAAATAGTATTTGTTAATATTGTTATTCTGAATCTATTATATATATTTTGCAGGATAAATAACATGCAATTTTGTTAATATTAGGAATCAAGAAACAATATATATGTAAGATCAAAGATGCTAAGTAAAGTAATATATTACATTTATAATTACAAATTTGAATTGGAAATATCATTATAAAATCATAATGTGTTTCCTTTACGGAAGCACATTTTCTAGCCTTGTTCTTTGAAAATCAGTAATGAGCACCCTTGGAACCCGGATTATAGTCTCTTTTGCAATTTTCTGCTAAAAGGAATAAGAACTTCCTGGAGAAATGGCAAGAAATGTCTGAGATGAGCTGAAACCATCTTGTTGAACCTGAAAGAAAGGAAACTCTTAAAAAATACTGCATTTCCAAGGACTTAGGAGCTAATTTGAAGGGATTATTTCTTGCCACAAAGATGGGAAATTATGTATACCAAAACAACAATTGTGATAAATTGAAATTCATATTAAAATCTGTGAGTTTAAAATTATATTTCACCAGGTGTGATGTCTCATGCTTGTAATCTTAACACTTTGTGAGGCTGATTGGAAGGATTGCTTGATTCCAGGAGTTTGAGACCAGCCTGGACAACATGGCAAGACCCCATCTCTACACAAAATTTAAAAAAAATTAGCTAGGTGTGGTGGCGCATACCTAGGTTCCAGCTACTGAGGAGGCTGAGGTGAGAGGGTCTTGTGAGCCCAGGAGATCAAAGCTTCAGTGAGCCATGTTCATGCCACTGCATGGCAGCCTGGATAAAAGAGCAAGACCCTGTCTCAAAAAAAAAAAAAAAAAAAAAAAAAAATCTACTCAAAACACACACAGAAATCTCATTATTCTGAAAACAGATAAAAAGAATAATAGAATATTTAAATTGTCTTTCTTATAAAAACCATGCCTCAGGGTAATCTAATAGTTTGTATGAAAAAGTTATTTTTTATAAGAAAGTCCAGCTAATACATTAAGAAAAAATGACAATGTTATAATATCACCATTTGCTACTTCTAATGAAATAATGAATCTAAGAAATGATCACCAATGTCTTCTAAATCATTTTGGAAAATTGATGAGTACTTTCTAATAAATGAATCTAGTTGACAATTCAGAACCACCTTGATCAGTCACAAAACACTAGATAACCAGACAATATGCACCTCCTGATACGAAGCAATAAGAAGAACCAACACTAGTATTCTTTCAAAAAGAATTGAGACTGGCTCGGCATGGCCACATGCCTGTAATCCTAGCACTTTTGGAGGCCGAAGTGGGCGGATCACTTGAGGATGGGAGTTCGAGACCAGCCTGACCAACATGGAGAAACCCCATTCTCTACTAAAAATATAAAATTAGCCAGGCGTGGGGGTGCATGCCTTAATCCCAGCTACTGGTGAGGCTGAGGCAGGAGAATCACTTGAACCCGGGAGGCAGAGGTTGTGGTGAGCTGAGATCGCACCATGGCACTCCAACCTGGACAATGAGAGTGAAAGTCCATCTCAAGAGAAAAAAAAAAAAAAAACAATTGAGCCTGACTGTATTCAGACCTCTATATCTACCAGTTCACAAAAATTAGAGTACAGAGAGCAAGTTAAATAATCCCATGGGAAACAACGTTTGAAACCGGACAAGACCAACAGCCATGTCAACGTTATTTGTTGCAGGGAAATTAAAGGGGTGATGATTGTGGAAAGTCCATTCAAGGGAAACATAAATTAAATGCAACGTGTGGACCTTATCTGAATTTTGTTGTGGAAAAATCCACTGGATAAAAGTATTCAATGGATATTTGGGAAAATCTGTACTGTGATTAGATATTGATGATCGTAAGAAATGGGTCACTTTCTTCCCAGTGTGACATGGCATGTTGGCTATGTTGAAGAGTCCTAATATTTTGGAGATACCTGTTGTGATCTGTTCCAGTTTCCAGTCTAACATATAAGGAGGCTGGACATCATCACTCTACCCTAACAACAAGTAAAAAGCGGAACAAACGGAAAAGTCAACAACTCTTCTTAGATCTGTAAGAACAGTGAGGTCATAGAGCAAACCATTGCCCTGTAACTTTGTAGAGACAAGCAAACACAAAGAATCACAACTTACCAGAGCAAAAACCCAGGAGCAGAAACCTCCATGGAAACCAGTGCAGGGTAGGAAAACTTGAACTGTAATGGATTATTTGCTGAAAGCTTGGAGGGCCAAGTCTGATAGATTAAAAACTCCAGGAAAATCCAGTCATTGAGGGGCTCCCGCACATTCATGAGTTTTATCTCCTGGAGCTCTACCAGGTTCTCAAAATGAATATCAAAGAAAAATCCTCTTCTGCTTCTGGCCGAGGGAAGGGAAAAGTAGCCATTTTGAAATAAACTAGAGAATTCTGTTCTTCCTAATATGTTCTGCCCTCAGAAGAAACTAACCACAGCCTAGCTTACTGAGGATTTCTCAGAGACTAACTTATCTTGGGGAGAGAAATTCCCAAACCCAGCCCTCTCTAGCCATCCTGTCCCACCTAGGCAAGGCAGGGGGGAACCGAGAAGCTCTTGTGAAGTTCACAGTGCAGAGGCAAAAGCTCACTAACAGACCAAAACCTAATTATAGGACTAGTGAATGCTTCCCCTACCCCATCACCTTGCCTTTCCACTATATTACTGAAGGCCTATATTACTGCAGCAGCTTCTTTTACTTAGTCAATCATGTCTGGCTATCACTAAAAAACGACAAGGTGGCTGTGTCCCTGCAACCCCAGCACTTTGGGAGGCAGAGGCGGGCAGATCATGAGGTCAAGAGATCGAGACCATCCTGGCCAACATGGTGAAACCCCATCTCTACTAAAAATACAAAAATTAGCTGGGCCTGATGGTGCATGCCTGTAGTCCCAGGCTACTTGGGAAGCTGAGGCAGGAGAATCACTTGAACTGGGGAGGCGGAGGTTGCAGCGAGCTAAGATTGTGCCACTGCACTCCAGCTCGGGTGGCAGAGCGAGACTCCGTCTCAGAAAATAAAAATGTCAAGACATACTAAAAGGCAAAAAGCACAGTTTGATATAACAGTGAACATTAGAACCAGACTCAGACACGACAATGGTTAAAGTAGACAGCATGAAATAACCAGATGAGCAATGTGTAAGCAAAGAAATGGAAATTCTAAGAAAAAAACAAAAAGAAATACTAGAGACCAAAAACATTTAACAAAAATGCAAAAAGAGAGTGGAGTGAATATTTAAAGCATTGAGAGAAAAACCCACCAATCTAGAATTTCATACTCTGCAAAATTATTCTTCAAAAATAAATGAGAAACGCTTTCATAAACAAAAATTTAGAGAATTTGTTTCCACTAAACCTGTCTTACAAGAAATGTCAAAACCAGTTCTTTAGAGAGGAGGAAAAGGATATAGGTCAGAAACTTAAATCTACATGAAGAAAGGAAAAGCATCAAAGGTGAAAAAACGAAGGTAAAATATTGTTCTGGCTGGGCGCCTGTAATCCCAGCACCTTGAGAGGCGGAGACAGGCAGATTACCTGAGGCTGGGAGTTTGAGACCAGCCTGACCAACATGGAGAAACCCTGTCTCTACTCAAAATACAAAATCAGCCAGGTGTGGTGACTCATGCCTGGAATCCCAGCTACTTGGGAGGTCGAGGCAGGAGAATTGCTTAAACCCAGGAGGCGGAGGTTGTGGTGAGCCGATATTGAGACATTGCACTGCAGCCTGGACAACAAGAGCAAACTCTGTCTCAAAAAACAAACAAACAAACGCTTTTATTGTTCTTATTCTTAATTGATTTAAAAGATACATTTTTTCAAAATAACAATAGCAACAATGCATTTGATTATGTATTATATATACATACACACATATATACAGGCATACCTTATTTTATTTCACTTCACAGATACTGTGCTCCTCGCAGATTGAAGGTTTGTGGCAATCCTGCATTGAACAAGAGTATAGGCACCATTCTTCCAACAGCATTGGCTCACATTGTGTATCTGTGTCACATTTTAGTAAATTCTTCCAATATTTCAAACTTATTGTATTATCATTATTTATTATTATTGTATCTATTACATTAAAAGTAATGGCAAAAACCACAATGACTTTTACCCCAACCAAATATTATATATTATTATATCTATTATGATGACCTGCCATCAATGATCTTTGATATTACTATTGTAATTATTTTGGGGCACCATAAACTATGCCCATAAAAGAAGGCAAACAATAAATACTGTGTGTGTTTTGACTGCTTCACCAACATGCCATTAACTCTCTTTGGGCCTCCCTATTCTCTGAGACACAATACTGAAACTAGGACAATTACGGACTCTACAATTGTCTGTAAATGTTAGAGTGAAAGGAGGAATTGCATGTCTCATTTTATATCAAAAGCTAGAAATGCTTAGGCTTAATGGGGAATACATGTCAAAAAGCAAAGACAGACAAAGCTAGCCCTCTTGCACCAATGAGTTAGCCAAGTTGCGAATGCAAAGGAAAAGTTGTTGAAATTAAAGGTGCTATTTCAGGGAATACCTGAATGATAAAACAGTGAAACAGCCTATTGCTGATACACAGAAAATTTTAGTGGTCTATATAGAAGATCAATCCAGCTATAACATTCCCTTAAGCCAAAACCTAATCCAGAATAAGTCCTAACTCTGTTCAATTCTATGTAGCCTGCTAGAGGTGAGGGAGCTGCAGAAGAGTTAGAAGCTAGCAGGGGTCAGTTTATAAAATTTAAAGAAATAAGCCAGGTCCATAACATTAAAGTGCAAGGTAAAACAGCAAGTGCTGATGAAGAAGCTGCAGCAAGTTCTCCAGAAGATCTAGCTAAGATAATTAATTGCTGAAGGTGGTGCTATAGCTTGGATGTTTGTCACCCTAAACCGTATGTTGAAATTTGTTCCCCAGTGTTGGAGATGGGGTCTAATAGGAGGTGTTTGAGTCATGAGGGCAGATTCCTTAAGACAGACTTGGTGCCATCCTTGTGGAAATGAGTAAGTTCTTGTTCTGTTTGTTTCTATGAGCATCTGGCACCTTCCCTCTCTCCTGCTTTCTCTCTTGACATATGATCTCCACACACTAGCTCCCCTTTGTTTTCTGCCCTGAGGGGAAGCTTCCTGAGCTCTTCATTAGAAGCAGATGTTGGCAACATATTTCTTGTACAGCCTGCAGAACCACGAGCCAAATAAACCTCTTTTTTTATTGCATTTTAGGTTTTGGGGTACATGTGAAGAACATGCAAGACTGTTGCACAGGTGCATACATGGCAGTGTGATTTGCTGCCT
Organism: Aotus nancymaae; assembly: GCF_030222135.1. NCBI lineage: Eukaryota > Metazoa > Chordata > Mammalia > Primates > Aotidae > Aotus > Aotus nancymaae. The sequence goes on along the minus strand of NW_026988419.1, from coordinate 41,402,680 downwards.
TCCTCCCCTTCACCTATATCTGGCATTTCTCCACATGCTATCTCTCCCCAACTCCCTACTCCCTGCTGTCCCTCCCATATTTTCCCCCAACAGACCCCAGTGTGTAGTGCTCCCCTCCCTGTGTCCATGTGTTCTCATTGTTCAACACCCGCCTATTAGTGAGAACATGCAGTGTTTGATTTTGTGTTCTTGTGTCAGTTTGCTGAGAATGATGGTTTCCAGGTTCATCCATGTCCCTACAAAGGACGCGAACTCATTGTTTTTGATGGCTGCATAAACCTCTTTTCTTTGTAAATTACTCAGTGTCAGATATTCCTTGATAGCAACACAAACAGAGTAAGACAGGTGGCTACATTAAGCAACAGATTTTCAATGCACAGTTGACCCTTGAGCAACATGGTTTGAACCTGTGCAGGTTCACTTTTACATTAATTATTTTCAATCAAATGCAGATTGAAAATACAGTATTCATGGGATGTGAAACCCACATATGTAGAAGGCTGTCTTTTCATATATGCAGGTTCCACAGAGCTGACTGTGGGACTTGAGTGCGTATGTATTTGGGTATATGTAGAAGGTCCTGGAGGCGATACTGAAGGATGATTGGACAAAAGAGTTTTCTACTGACAGAAGATGCCATCTAGGACCTTCATAGCTAGAGAGAAGAAGTCAATGCCTGAATTCAAAGCTTCAAGGAACAGACTGATTCTCTTGTTAGGGGATAATACAGTTGGTGATGCTAAGTCGAAGCCAATGCTCATTTACTGTTCTAAAAATCTTAGGGCCCTCAAGAATTATGCTAATTCTACTCTGTGCTCTATAAACAGGAAAATGAAGCCTGGATGACAGCATATCTGCTAATAGCATGATTTACTAAATATTTTAAACCTACTGTTGATAACTTCTACCCAGAAAAAAGAATTCCTTTCAAAATGTTGCTTCCCATTGACAATGCACCTGGTCACCCAAGATGAAATGACAGGATGTTAGTTATTTGCCTCAAAATAGTCCTGTGGGTGGGGGTATAGATGAAATAAGATAAGATGATAATTATTAAGGATTACGGACTAGCATAAAAGGGTTTATTATATTTTTCTATCTTGTATTTATTTTCATTTTTTAAAAGTTTAAAAATTTGAATGGACACATTATCTGCCCTGAGAAACCTAAACCTTACTATGATCTAACAATCTAGGAATGCTCAGAATGTGGGAGAAGCCAGGTGTTAACCTCACACAATCTTATATCCTGAGTGGGAAGATGGAACTATCACTCCGGATGATGACGGGAGAGCAAAGGATTTCCCTTCTGTTGGAAAGTTTAGATCTGGGACTAGGAGGCCAATGTAGGTATAAGCATGCTTTTAACATTGAAAGGGACTGGCATAATAATTGCCTTAAATAAGTTAATTGTGCCAAGCACTTAAAACAGTTCCTAGAATTGTCTAAGTGCTATGTAAATGTTTGTTGTTATTTCGTGTTAATGATTTTCCTGCCATCCACTAACCTGGAATAAACACTAGTGCTGGGAAGGCCTCCTCCTACCTTTGTGATGTGGGATTATTGAGACTCCATACAAACGAGGAATTCAGATCTTGGACTTTTGAAGGAGAGAGAGCTGACTCGTTCCTGAGGTTGCTTTGTTTTCCCCTCTGTTTTTTGTGTTTCTAGGGAAGGGAGACAGTTGTAGGACTGGCTTTCTCAATAGATACAGCAATAATAGAAGCTGCCAGCAGCGCTGGAGGCAGCAAGGTGGTGGCTGCAAAATGCTGGCAGCAAGGAGGGCAGTAGAAAGCACGGCAGGGACCCAGCAAGACAATGGTGCGGATGGAGCCAAGGAGCTAGTGACAATAGGGCACCCACAGGGACACAGGGCAGTAGAAGTGACGGCTTGCCACATAGGAGGGAGTTATGTGGGGTCACAGACGCCAAGAGTTTACCAACTAGTACGTTGATTCATCATTGATTGGAGGTTTTAGAGGGCGATGTGTCATTCACTGCCCTCTTGCTGGTGGTTGTGTGGCTGCTTGAGTGTGAGCGTGTATGTACCATGAACACGCAGATGTGCATGTGTTTGTATGGACACTTGGTTGTGTGGCACCAGTGATAACAGGAGGACTCAAATACCCTGGTAAAAAGGAACCTAACTTCATATTTAGATTAAATATTTGAGTAAGTGAACATTGCTGAATAATCAACCTGATGAATATTTTTCCCTCTGCAGTGAAGTTGCATTTCATACACATTTAATTTATGAGAATTCACTAAGAGTACTTAGTTTAGCAAACAAGCAAGCCAACAAAACCCAATAAAAACAAGATAGAAGTGAGAAAGAAATAAAAAAATTCATTTTAATAGTGCATCCACCATGACACCAACAACTGGGGCTCCCCTGGGTTGTCTCGGTTCTGACACGGTTCTTAGAAGGCAGCATCTTGCTGCTCTGTGGGACTCTAGCCTTTTTTTTTTCATTTTCTTTTTTTTTTTTTTTTAAAGACAGGGTTTCACCATGTTGGTCAGGCTGGTCTTGAACTCCTGACCTCAGGTGATCCGCCCGTCTTGGCCTCCAAAGTGCTTGGATTACAGGCATGAGCCACCACGCCTGGCTGACTCTAGCCTTTCAAAACACACATATCTTTTTATTTTAAAAATAATGTAAAGCGACTGCCTTACCCAGAACTCTGTAAAGAATACTCACTTCTCATTCATTTTTTCCTTGAAATATAAAATTTTGAAAATTATATTTTTAATGTCTCTGTTATAGTAAGTAGGATTATTTTATTGTACAGGACTGTATACATAAAACTGTGCATCCCAAGTTAATTTACAGAAACTTAAAAAAATTTAGGCAATGCATGGTTTTATTTTATATGCTGACTTTAGACCCTATCCCTGCAAAAACACGAGTCTTCTGTGTGTATGATTTATCTTATACACATTAAATCAAAATAAATCCCTCATTTGAATGTGGTGGATCAGTGCTGCACAGAGGGTGTGTTGAAATTTGGTGTTTATTATTTTGTTTCTTACAAAACAAAAGTAAGTCCTTAAGAGCAGGATTGGGAGAGCACTGAAAAGTGAAGAGGAAGCTGAAATGCAGCATCTGGGGAAGGAAGGGCCAAAGGATGCAGGGAAATAACTCTCAGTAGTGTCCCAAAGGGAATAAGCAGTAGTGGGTTGGAGCAGAAATGTGATGGAGCTGTCAGAGAACAGGAACCTTGGCTATGTAAGTTCTGAAGCATAGGTCTGGTTTTACTCGCTCTTACATGACAAATTGTTTATCACATTTGAGACGTCTGTGCAGACCCCCATCCCGACGTTTTAGCCGTGCTGTGAAATGGCATGAAGCACCCATTAATCCAAAGCAATCTGGTGGCTGCTGCTCAGTAGGAGTGAAAGTGTTCTCGGTGCTGCCTGTTACCTTCCTGTTCTTTTTCTGGATCCTTCCTTGGGATTATCAACACACCCAGGGGTTCAAACTAGTCTGTGTTTATTGTTGATTGGAGGCAGAAGAGCTTCCTAGGAAGAGAAGTCTAGTTAGGCCCATGGCTGGAGCCTGGTCATAAACTAACTGATCTTTCTTAGTATTACAAAAGGTTAAAAGGAAAAAAAAAAACAACAAAAATGAAGTCCAGTAGGAACTTCACCTTGTTTGCATCTGGCCTTGCAGGGCCCCCTGGTGAGACTGCCCAATAGATGTGATTTGAGTGGGAGAGGAAGGTGGTGGGAAAGGGTGAGAAATATCCTGGGAGAAAAAGATCTGGGCACATGGAACTTGACCCAGAACAAAGCCTTCCTTAATAGGACAAGAGGAGGCATTGAGTATAATGCAGTGACTGTTCCCAGAGTCCATCCTTAGCCCTGTATACTGGCTGGGTCCTGAGGAAGGAGACCGCTTTGGGGATAAAGGGGAGGGGCTGACTCAGAAACCCGTGTAACACAGTAGAGCACAAGGTCGCTCTTAGATTTGTTGCTCTGAGATTCCTCAAACACAGGCTCAAACACCTGGAACAAAAGGAGACATTATTCAACCCCTTGCCCTGCTAGACTCAGCTGAGGGTTCAGGAGGTTGCCAGCTTGTGTGTTTATTGCTAGGCCTTTAAGAGCAGCAGGGTTATTCCTGAGCTCGGAGCAGGCAGGGGTGCACATGCAGAAAAGTGGGGGCCCCCTGGATTGTGAAGGGCTCCTGGAACTTCTGGGTTGGATGAGTATTTTGCAGGGAGATGGAGTGCCTGAAGGAGCCCTCCATGATGAGTTAAACTCAGTATTAACTTTTCTGGTTTTACGTTTTCTGGGGCTTGAAATTATCTCCTTACACGTCCATGGAATTAAATGACTTCATAAAAAGTAGTCTCAAATGTGTTCATGCAAAATAAATTTATTATGCTCTAAAACCCTAACTTGTCTTATCTGTGGGTGATTTAAGCCTCTCATGTGGTGTAAGCATGAGTTTCTTGGCTTTCTTGTTGCATTTTGTTTAGATTTTGGAATGATATTAATGCAACTAATGTTTTAAAATAAGAAAAAATTCATTGGAAGATTCTCCAACATTTTCAAGAGCAGTTTCAGAGAAGAAAATTCGTTTTCTAAGTTTGTTTTATGTGATTTCCACACAAACCTCCTAAAGCAAAATCAATATGCAATAAAATCCTGGGTGCTGGAGCTGTTGCTGTCAGTTTCTCACTAAGTGTATTAGGCCTAATCCCCTGTCCTACTCATGTATCTTTGCCTACATTTGTGTCCAAGTATACTTTGAGAAAACCAAATGTAAAAATGTCTTGCTGCATGATAGTTTCCACCTTGCACCCACATTATTTCCTGCACTTTCTTTCTCCTGCTCCAGGAGAAGTTTTTCAAATTTGTGTGATATACATTTTTTCAACCTTTTCATGATGAAAGGAGAGAAAGTTAATTTATAAGAATTGGCTGCTTTTCTGATTATGGAGGAGGGAGAGAAAAAGAAGTCAGCAATCAGGGCTCTATTCTTCATTGCTTACTTCTTACCTCTCCATCTTCCCTGTTTTAGGTTGGGGACAGGGCTAATCCCAATTCCAGAGGAGGCTGACCTGACAGCTGGGCTTCTTAGAGATCTGGTCCTTCCTTGCACCGAGGGGGCTTGGGCACAGTTCTGAAACCTGCCATGCAAACACTGCTGGTTAATCACTGTCAGGTCATGTCTACTGGCTTCTGTCTTCCTTTTCTTCCACAATCGCACAAGAGCCTTGCTTCAAGCTTCCAGGAATTAATAAAGGCAGAGACAAACATCAGACTTCCGAGATTCTAATTAACTTTGATATGGATTTATGTATAAAGTTGGATGAGTCACTGATTTTAATAAACAGGAAAGAAAATCTTAAAGATTAATGTAATAGCTGAGAACACAGGCACCAGAACTTTGATGCTTGCTTAATTTTTTCTCCCAGCCCATGTCATTTGGAGAAAAAATATCAAAGACAGTTATGAAGGGAGAAAGGAAAGGGGATTATGCAAATTAGAAGTGAACAGGACTAAATTATTACTCTTGTGCAAATTAGCTTCTCCTTCGTGTGCTTTTCAGGAGTGTTTTAGGTCTATATTTGCTGAGGATACATTCCTGAAGGTAATGAGAAATGGAGGCATGATGGAAAGAGCCTGATTGTAAACGAATTGATTTTTCTAAGTATTACAAAAGGTTAAAAGAAAAATAAAGAAGTCCAGTAAGAACTTCATCTTGTTTACATTAATATTCATCTTTTTTAAAAAGTGGCAATAATGAATTCGCGATATATACACTTTGAGTTCCATTTCCCCACACCCAGACTAAGTAGTGTCAGAAGTCTAGAGCAGTATGGCTATTTTTCCAGCTGTCCTTCCTAGTGGTCTAAGCTCCTTATTAGCTTCAGGGCTGGTGCTGCTCTCCTGCTTTGTCTGTCTTTTGCCCTGAGTTAGGGACTATGGCAGAGTGTAGGTTTCCAACTGTCAATCGAGGCTTTTCATGTTAGGTTCAGTGGTTAAAATCATCAGCTCTCTGGTCTCTCAAGCCAATTATGTTCCCATTTGATGGAATATTCCAGTGTTGAGCATCATCAAGGTTAATTAATTTAGCCTAAAGTTCCCTTTGGCCTGATAGAAGATAGCTAATACATATGGAGATTTGTTTTGAGTGATTGTACATATTAAGTATTCCTTTTTTTCCCTAAATAATAAGCTAACATTGTGATAGATTTGAAACAATGCACAAGGCCCTATTGTGTTTGATTAACCTTGACTGAGAATGCTTTTGTAGCTTAGGCAGCTGGTTTGAACAAACTTTCAATTTCATAGCCTTACAAAAAAAGTCATTAATCTTTTATCATTTTATAAAGTAGGAACTTAGTATGTATTTACTGATAATGAGGGGACATGTGTAGGTTGACATAATTTATTGATACTTTAGTTCACACTTGAGTTTTGTGAACAAATACTTATAAATAACATCCTGGGATGTACATCTTTTCTCACCTATAGTATTGTTTCTTAGAATAAATCAGTGAGACTACATTGCCACTGAGACTTCTGAAAAAAGTAACTAATAGTGGCTAAGACTTTGGAGGCTGAGTTTTGGCTTTGCCTCTTACTAGCTGTGCAACCTTGCATAAATCACTTAAACTCTCTAAGGTCAATTTCTTGAGCTCAAAAACGGAGACAATATCACTTGCATCTAGGGTTGTTCTGTATTAAATGAAATAACCTATGCAAATTGCTTAGGCCATTGTTGGCCACATAATAAAGCACTTAATTAGCACAGCTATTACTACTATTTCTAGAAATAAGATTGCTGGCTTAAGTATATGTAAAAATATTGATGCATATTGCCAAAGTTTATTTTAAATCTTTAATATAAAGTTGTGAGTGTCATTAATGAACATATCACAGTAAGGAGGTAATAGGCATGTCCACAAATGCAAGAAGCTGTCACTATTATTCACTCTTGTGTTTTCTTTTCTCTGTCCTCTCTTCTTCTGATAACAGCACCTTGATTTTCTTTTGGAGAAACACCTTGCTCCCTTTCTCAGTCCACGTAGTTCAATGGGGTTGATCTCATCCTCTGTCTTCAGAAGGGAGCAAAAGTATATGAGAAGGTCCTGGGTAATAAAAATATCATACCCAACTTCACCACTTGACACAGTGATTGGCTCAGTAGTAGGTATGTGACTTGAGCTGAGTCGATGAGAACCCACTGTAGGATGTTTACTGACTGATTAGGAAAGTGACATCATCCTTTACATCTTAGCATCCTTAGGGAATGCTAATCTTGTTGACCATCTTTGCTCCCATATAGAAAAAGTCTCCTGAGGAATGGAGCATGGAGAAATGAAGAGCTAAGATACAGAGGAGTTTCCCAAAGACCATGTTTGAACACTTGGAAACAGCCTTGCCTGGACTCCTGAGTTAAACACGTCAATATATTTCTTTTACTGTTCAAATCATTTTTGTATTGGGTCCTTTTGAAAGGTGGCCACATCTGTTCCTCAAGGCCACACCCTGTATGAGGAATAAGCAGGTTTCTGCCAAGTCAAATGTCAGAGTCATTTACCTTCCACGATATTTCTGAATGATGGTAGACCCAAGTTAATGTAAGTTATGTGATGCCTGCTTGATGTCATTGGATGAAGACCTACACTGGACAGTTTCAGGTTTCTTTCTAAACCATGACTGAAACCATAGATGCCTGTAGATTACCTGATAACCAACCATGTTCTGTAAATGTATGTATGTGTCTATAAAAGTCAATGCCAAAAATTAAAAAAAAAATCCAAATGGGCTATAAAAATGAAAATCTGTATACTGTAGCTATTGGTATTATTTTTGAAGACTTCTTTCCTGTAGGTTTACATTGCAAAACATAAGCATTGCTTATATTTGAATTTTTTATTTATCCATAGTGATTATACAAAGGCTGATAACACAGCGCCCATGTGGAGGGGTCACAGAAGGTAAAGCCAAAACATAACATGAAGGCCACATGTGGCAGGGCTTTGAGCACTGGTCCAAGGTACTTGCATGTGATTCTTTGCATAATGGGGAGCTGTTTAAAGTTTTGAATAAGAAAATTTCTTGAAGATTAATAGGGCAATAATATGCCAATGAGAGTAAAAGAGAAGAGACAGATGCCTGCTATTGGGCCATTGCAATATTTCAAATTGAGATAAAGAAGTAGGGCAATGGGAGTGAAAAGAAAATGGTGGATGGGGAGACATGGAGAAGGAAGAATAAATAAGACTGGGCCTCCACAAGAATATGGGGCACCAACAGAGAGAGAAGGGTGAAAGATGAGCATACAGTGATGTTTTGAAAAGTTAGTTTGGGAATCTGCTTTTGTTCGATGGAGGAGCTGCAGAGAAGACAATGAGTTTAGTTTCATACGTATTTGAGACCTTTTCTGTTTGGCTGTCAGCTCTGTTAGAAGCTGAATGTAGTATGTAGAGTGGGGTGTAACCATGAGCTTGCCCTGGAACTCAGAAACTGCTCTAGTTATAAAGAGAAGTATGAAAAGTAACTTTAAGAACAACGACCTTTATCCATAGCCTGGGATTGTCTTCACATACCTAAAGAAAAAATGGCTCCTTAAGGAATTGTTTGGTAATGAAATAAAGAAAATGGTGAGTCATGGAGACAACATTTGGCAGTTTCACAAGAGCACTATTTAGTGGCATGAGGCTTAGGTCTGGTGTGATTGCCAGATGTGGCCCAGTGTGTTGACGGATGGAGGCACCAGTCTGTTTGAACCTTATGCCACTTCATCATTTGTTCTAATTTTATCCTAACCAAATCTGCCTTCTAATTATACTTTGGTAACTTAAATAGTTTCTAAGGCAGAAGAAAAATTCCTTGTGAGTAGCACATTCCTTTACATTGTCTGTTATTAAATTGTCACTTCTGAATTTTCACAGTGTTGAGTCATCATCCTCACCATCTGTCCAACCCTGGGGTGCAGGCAAGACTGAAGTTCCCTTGTTATAAGACTGAAGTCTAGTCTCTGCCTGGGGGTGATCTACCAGGTCAAGGCTCCCTGCTAAGGCCTCATGGTAGATAGGCAGCTGACCTTCCTCCTGATATGTTCTGGCTTTTCCATGACCGCTTCTGCTCTCTAACTCTGAATATGCCAGGCAACCACAAATTCAACAACAAGGCCTCCAATTTGCTAGGAGAGTTGTCACAGTCTGCAAGAATTAATAGCTGGAACATTTTTCCACTTGGGGAACTTGAAGGCACCACACAAATCCTACTTCATTCACTCGTTTGTGTATGTGTGTATAATCATTAAGTTATTCTTAATCACTATAGAAAAAAATAACAAAAATAACAAACAAACAAACAAAAACTGTTAATGCTCCTACGCAGAGGCAGTATGCACTGTGCCTGCACAGTTTGCACTTTGGCATATTTCTTCTTAGGCAATTTCATTTCTACTTTAAATTTTATGAAATTTTAAAAGCTTTATTATCTGGTTCCCACTATAGATTAGAAGTAGCAATTTAGAGAAAGGGAAGAAAAGAAAAGACATAAAAAGTAGATATAATTTTTTAAAGTGTAGAACGTTCTGGAGTCTTTTAATGGACACAGCGACACACAACTCAGTAATCCTGAGGTCAGTCACTGCATTATAATTGGTGTAATAATACATTTATATCTTGACAACCTCAAATCATCATTAAATGGTTAAATTATATTTTAAAAGTCAGAAATATAAAATATACTTTTCAACCGTATTGTTCAAACTGGTTAAAAAACATAAGAAATGAACACTTAGCTGTCTGGGAAACTTGGCTATAGAGATTTCTTCCTTTTCACTGGGTTCCAAATAAACAAGATATAGTTAAAACTACTGGTTTCTTCCCAGGATCCATTCCACACTCTTCCACTATTTAGAAACCACACTCTTGGTGGGACTGACCACACCTCTGGCTCTAGACATAGGCTCTGCTTGGCCTAAGCTACTCATGATAATCACATTCCCCTGCCAGAGTAACTAGTTCAGGAATGAGCCTGTAGCCATGCCCTAAGCCAACAGCTCATAGCATTACTCTGATTACAAGTGATCATACATCTGCTAATTGGGGTATGTACTGACTGCAATTTATCAGTCAGAATAAAACCCTTAGCTTCTGTTCAGTGGCTGTGGAAAAGAGGTTCTCTTGTGTCATCTGAGATGCATAGTTGAGTCCTGGAACCCCGGCAACCATTATCTTTCCATGAAAAAGCCTGTCTGAGAACTAATACAACCCATAGAAGACAGCAGAGCTGAGAGAGATAGCAAAGAAGGCAGAATCCTGAAATCCACTCTGTATCTGGGCTTGAGTCAATAATTGTCATCTGTGTTTAGGCTATTTTGATTTTTGAGAAAGCACAAATGCTGTACTATGCTTTGATGGAGGTGATGGTAGGCCATCAGCGTGTATACGTCCGGCAATTCCGTTATGGACATGCATCTAAAGTTCAAGACACCAGTTGAGGATGGGCTTGAGTAACATGGAGGGAGATGGTAGCATGCCACAAAGGAGCTGCTCAACATGTAAGTATTAATTGAGTATGTTTTGAGTAGTCAGAATGGGTTGGGACTTGCTGGGGGAAAAGATGGAGACTAGAGATCTGAAGACTGAAAAGTGACTTAGGATCAGGAGGAGAAGTGGGAACTAGTGAAGGAGGGACTGGAGTAGATAGGAAGTGAGGTCTAATATTGCCACATTATTGTACCTAGTGAGAGAAGAGAACTGGTGAACTACAATGTCAAATCCTTTAAAGACACCAAGAGAATCAACAGACAAGACAAGCTTGGTAATTTGGAGACAATTGGTGATTGAGTGGAATGCATAAAAACCAATAGTAAGCGACTTTGAGTATAATTAAGTTTGTGATAAATGTGGTATAAACAAAAGTTTGCCAGAGACACTGGCTCAACAAAATGTAGTCACAATGACAGACACAAAATGGATTTTTTTTTCTGGTCCTGCTTCTATTTGCTCTGTAGATAAATCCAGAGGATTAAAAATTCTTCAGAGCCTTCTGGGGGAACTCCAGAGTTTTTGTGTTCATGACAAACCACTGATTCCAAGTGGTATCTGCCATTTTCCTCCTCTCCTCAGCTGACTCTCTTTCGGGACAGGTGATGCTGACAAAGTACAGGGCAAAGCAGAGTGGTGACTCCAGGGGGGCTAGCCAGTCACCAGCCACTGTCCGTAGCTTGCAGCACTCATCCTGGAAGTGACACCACCATCAGGGTGTAGCTGGTCCTCAGTCCTGGAGCTCAGAAGTCTCCTTCCATCAGCATACTGAGACAGGGCTACCCTTTTGGTGGGGTCTGGCATTAACCTAGCTCTCAGAGGCTTGTCTCCTATGGACTCCTTTGTTAAATTTTAGAGAGCAATACAACCGTCAAGAGATGAGAATGCCTGGACTGGCAGAAGTTTGGTGAGCAAGGACTCCAAACATTAGGACTGATTTGATTCAAGAAGTGTCTCCCTTCTAAAACAGATTGAGGAGCTCTAGTGATGGTGTTGCCTAGAAATTCAAAATGTTAGTGCTTAAGCAAAATTTCTTTTCCTCTAGGCAACAGTTGCATAATTACTTGTCAACATTTTCTTCCTCTGGGATCCTGTTTTTCCCCTCTGCTTCTGTGGCTGATCATCTTCTATTCATGTGGTTTTTCTTCCAAATTCAGGTCTAATATGCTTGATTAGGATTCTACTTACGATCAAATGCCCGTTCTGCTTCCTTGAGATTTCTCTCAGTAACCTTGATTGGAATTTTAAGTGTTCACAAACATTCCCTTTATACATTTTTAAAGGCCACTTTTGGGATGTATTCCAATAGTTGAAAAGGTATATCCAGTGATGTGGATATTTTCTAGCTCATTCATTCATTCCATAAATATTTAATGTATACCTACTATGTGTCAGGTACTGTGTCAGAAGCTGGATAATAATTTAAGATAGGCACAATCCTGTTCTTCTCAGCTTCTGAGAATGAGTACTGAGAGAGATTTCCCTCTAGTCCCTGGATATTGTTATAGTTGCTGTTGTTGCTGGAGCCCCAAATCGCAATGGCTCTGGGAGTACCCACTGATGGCTGTCAGTGTTGGTTGGTTCTCTTGTTGGTGGTTCCAAGTGCCTAAGTGCCTGCCTGCCAGAGGGTGCTAGTGGGCAGCTGGGTCTGGTCCTAAGTCTGGGCTGAGGGCAGCCAGGGCGGTGAGAGCATGCGTGATATGTACTGAGGGCACTATATTCTGATGCTGCTGAGGTTGATGTCTGCAATGCTAACCACTCTGCTCCTCCAAACGTCCTCTGTTCCAGCATTTCTCATTCTTACTTAGCCCCTTTGTCTAGGACTCACTGCCCCCTACTCCTACAACCAAAATGCACATATTGACTCTTTCTTCCCTTAGGATGGGTTTATTTTTTCCTCTGGAAAGTAATTATTTTTCCTGCTGCAAATAGAATCTTGGCTTGCCTGCTCCACTGTTCCTTCACATATACGGAAATATTCTAAACCCCTCAGTAAACGCACCTCAGGGTCAAGTCAATGGACCTGTAACAGACTAATTTAATTCTATTAACAAAATACATATAGACATAGATATATGCAGAAAATTAATCCAGGGCCTAGCAAAGGACCTTGCACAATAAAATGAAGGACAAGAGGGTGGTAATGAAAAGGGGAGGGAAATAAGGAGGAGGAACAGAACAAAGAAGGAATTACTAGTGCACAATTCAAAATGTCTAGTAGTACATAATAAATGCTTAAAAATGAAAGGGGAGGAAAGGATGAAAGTCAGTAATGATTTACAGTTTTCTAGAGATTCTGATATGTTTTCAGAGAGTATATGTTATATAAACATAACATCCATTTTAGAATGAATGAAGAGAAACAAGGCTATTAATTGCCAAGAGGCACAATGTAGCTGGAATATGTAACATAATATTTAAAGCAAAATCCTCATTTACATTTACAAATTTATTTTATATTTCCAGGGATAGAAATGTCATTTCTTCTGAAGTTTCAGATGGCAAGCTTGAGCCAAATTCATATTAACCATTTCTGAAATCTGTGTGAGAAAATAACGGGATAGAAATTGCTTATCCAGAGTGTAAGGAGGCTGCAGCATCAGCTGGAAAGTGAGTCTGCGACAGGCTTTTCACATCATTGAGAGGCAGAGCCACATGCTGTGAGATGCTCAGGCCCCTGCTGTGAAATGGTGTACTGCACATTTGCTGGGTTTGTTGTATTGCTGGGCTCTTTGCGTTTTGTGGTTCAAGCAATAAGCAGCAGAATATGCGAAACGAGGACAGGTATATTAAAGATATCTTGTAGCTTTTGGTTGCACATATTTAAACCGCTTAGAAACAGTAGCTCCAGGTTCATACTTTCTGTCCCTTATATGTGTTTAATCAGTTAGAAAGCGTATCTCTGCTTTGTAAAGCAATAGCTAGCAGGCTGATCTTTATGTTCAGAAAAAAGGGGACATGTCAGAACCACTGTTATCAGGAGTCTTATGCATATGGAATGGTGTCTAATAGGTAGAAAGAGAGATCCAGAAAGGCTATTTCTTCCTGAATGGAAATCCTTACTATAAGATTAACTGCATGACTCTAAGCAGAGACCCTCTCATCCAGCTATAGGCAAAAGTGTTTCCAGAGAAAGTGACAGGTGTGGACTGCTTGTATGAGCTCTGCTTATGAAAGAAAGGGACTTGGTATTTTCTACTATATCCTCCCCCTACTTCAAGACTTTGGTCCTGATGAAGTGACATGAGAGTGACCCTGGTAGGAGACAGAAATGATTCTATGATAATAATACAAAATATGATATTAATCATGTTTCCTCGTTCAGTGGTAAGTAGTAAAAATTCAACTTGTACTGGCTTAAACAAAGAAAATAAAATACTGACTCCAGGGTATATGATCAGGCAAAGCTGGATCATTCTGTGCAAAGATTGCTATCATGAACCTGACTCATTCCATAACGTGGCTTGCTTTTTCTTGGTATTGGCTTTGTTTTTAGGGTCTTTCCAAACAGCTGAAGGCTTATATTCTACCACCTTAGCAACACCAGCAGAAGTCTCTTTCTTTTCTACTACATCCAGAAACAGTTCTTAAGTTGATGATTACTGGTTCAGACTGGGACAAATATCCATTCCCGAATCCAGTACTGTTATTCTCATCAACAGAACCTTGGTCATATGCCTTCTCTTTCCCCTCAATCAAATTAGTCTCAACCCCACCCACACCACTGGTCTGACAGTGAGAGAGAGATGGCTTTATGAACTCCATGGGGAAAAAAAACACACACAGCAAAATAAACACAAAAACCAAAGAGAGAAAACTTCAGCAAGTGGAAGGACATTCTATGTTCTTGGCTAGAATGGTTTAACCCCACAGAAATGTCAATTCTCAAGTTCACATATAAATTTAAGGCTTTCCCCCACCACCCTGCCAAACTGCCAATGAATTTTTCCCCTGGATCTAGACAAATGGAATCTAAAGATAATCGGAAAATAAACAAAACAAGAACAACTAGGTAAATGCTGGAATAAAGAGTAATGAAACAAACCATGCTTTACTGTCTCGTTAGTGTTTCTAATATTACCTGTTATAAACAATAGAGCAAAGGGTGTTCTTTACATGTATTCATGCTAATGTGTGCAAGCTTTTTCTCTGAAGTATCTTCTTAGAACAGGAATTAGTGGGTTTAGGATAGGTTCATTTACTAAATAGTTCTTTTTTAATTCTGAAGGTTTAAAAAGGTAAATATCGTGTGACTTATTATGTATATTTCTGTGTAAATATTTTCCCAGTACAGTTTACGTGTTATTAAAAGTGCTGGGAATGATAGAACTCACCCCACAGAATGAGGGGTAATTGAGAGTTGAGTTTACCGAACAATTAATATAATAATTACATTAGAGAAAATCTAAAAGTAATACACATTGTGATGTAATTAACTGAACTCTCAGTCTCTTTTCAGTGGGCAAGTCTTACAACTGTTGCTTGGCCTTCTTTTTCTTCTTCTTTGATCATTTTAGTTCTCTGTGACCCATGGTTTTCATTCTGGTTCTCCTTCCATCTTTCTTGAATTGATCAGTCCCTTATTTCAAACATTTAATTACTGGAAAAGAATTCTCAGACTCTGATAAAATCCACACATGAATGAGTTTTCTGTTTCAAACATGTAGCACAGTGCTTGGCAAATAGAAGACCTTCTGTTCAACTAAAGTCTTCATCAATTATCGTTTATAGCTCCAACCACCCCTGACCTTATTTGCATAGCACCATGCCAAGTTCCATACTGGAACTTTCAATGAATGTTTGAAAATACTATTGCCAAATGGTTCCAATAAAAATATTAGGATCACTTGAGAAAAAAGTATTAATTGCAAACCAAAAATACACATGCCATGGGAGCAGTTTGCTGACGACAATCCATTTTATATCTTATGCTTTACATTGGATCATTTCTAACCAAACATTCATTTTTCAAGAACATACTATGTTTTCAAACAAGTGAATTATATATCCCCAAAAAGAAAGATTTTGGGGGCCAACACTTAATGTGCTGTCTTGATTGGCCCATATATTTACCATGAAGAGTACTGATTTTGTCAAGGAACTTCTTTGAAGTTTACTTCAGAATATTTTTCTGAGAATTTTGCAAACCAGGGTAGCATTTTACAGCTGAATTTTATTTTTCTTTATTTATTTTTTGAGGTGGAGTTTCACTCTTGCTGACCCAGCTGGGGTGCAATGGTGGGATCTTGGTTCACTGCAACCTCTGCCTCCCGGATTCAAGCAATTCTCCTGCCTCAGCCTCCTGAGTGGCTGGGATTATAGGCATGCACCACCATGCCCCTCTAATTTTGTATTTTTAGTAGAGACGGGGTTTCTCCATGTTGGCCAGGCTAGTCTTGAACTCTCAACCTCAAGTAATCCACCCACCTTGGTCTCCCAAAGTGCTGGGATTACAGGCACGAGCCACCATGTCCAGCTATAGCTGAATTTTAATTTTCATGTATCTTTATATGCGTATTAGTTTTGTGTAATCAATTCCCCCAACATTTTTGTTGGGGCAATTTGTGGCTGTGAATAACAATAAGCATTTATGATCTGACATAGCATTTATTATTTTTGTGGACCAGGAATGTGGCTTGACTGGATGGTTCTGGCACAGCATTTCTCCAGAGCTTGAGTCACTTGTTCACAGGAGCGGCAGCCATGTGAAGGTTTAGCTGGGGCTGGATGATCCACTTGCAGAGTGGCTCACTTACATAGATGGCAAATGGCTTCCTGCCATATGGGCCTTTCCATAAAACAGCTTGAGTAATGATCTCATGCAGGAGCATGATTCCCTATGGCAAATGTACCAGAATCTCCATGTGGAATTGTTCAAACATCACCTCCTGTTTTGAGATTCCGATAAGACTACTTCCTTGTACTGATAGGTATGGCATGGGAAACAATTACAACTAATAATGCATGCAACGAAAGGAATTACTTGTATGTCACGATTTTCTGAAATCAAAGTCACTGGCATTATGTTGGCCAATTTTTGGATTTTATCTCAAAGCGATATTTATGACAATCTGATGAAGCGAGTATTATTTTCTCCAATTTGCAGATCAGAAAACTGGGGAAATGTCTGCTTAGGTAATAATTGTTCCATGAAGCTTAAATTTGAATTTATACAGTTGACTCTGAAGCTTTCACTTCTAAAATTATATCAGACTATACTGTCTCCTCTATGGCATTTATTTACAAAACAGAAAGCTTCATTTTATTAGGAGAATTTTGAATATACAATAACAAGTAGACAGAGTAATATTATGAATCATAAACTCAAAATCCAGCTCCACTATCAATACTTGGCCACAAATCTCTTCTATGCTTTTCTCTCATTTATTTTGAAGGAAATCTCAGACATCATATAATTTTATCTGTAAGTACTTCAGCATGAGTCTTAAAAAGATAGGTGCTTTTAAAAACGTCGATGATATCAGACCAAAAAATTAACACGAATTTGTTATCATCATCAGATATTCAGTCAATGCTCAAATTTCCAGTGTTTTATAAATGTTTTTCTTTTAAATTTTTAAAATTAAATCATGATCAAATAGTGTCCACACAATGTAATTGATTGATATACATTTTAATTTTATTTTAATCTATATATTCCTCTCTTTTTTGATCATCAATAAACATGTATTTTCAGAATTTGTTTATCATGAAGAAAGCTGCAATAGATCTTGTAATTGTTTTTCTGGTAACCGATGCTTCATGACTTCATACATTTTTTATTGGAGTGGTTTTTAAATACTGATTTATGAGTTCTTTAAATGTTAAAGAAATTACCTCATTTTCTGATGTGTTACAAATATCTTTCTCCAATTTGTTGTTTATCTTTTAACTTTTTTGGTGATATTTCTTTTCCTACAGAAGTTTAAAATTTGTATGTGATCAAAATTTCAGTATTTTCTATTATAATTTTGGATTTAACATCTTAGAAAAGCCCTCTCCATGCCATACTTTGATATGACTCTAGCAGTCTTTAATAGATCCCCCCACCCCACACCAATTTGGTATGAGATTTTCTACTTTTATCTTATATATTTCTGCCCCAGACTTGGACCCAGGCATTTTTCAAGGGTGCTACAGCAAACCCATAGGGGTTCAGTGAGATATTTAAATGTTTGAGTGAAACAAAACAATACAATACTCAACATCTGTCGACAGGCAATGAACTGCTGGCACAAGGTAGTTCCCATTTCAACATTAGGTGGCACTTTAATAACATCAGCAATGGCACATATTTGCAGCGTTAGGTGTTCATGGTTGTTGGGATAAAAAGCAAGTGCCTCCAGAAGTCAGTGTAGAACAGAAAATGGAAGTGATGTGTCCAATTTGATTCTAAGGTTTGAGAAGCTGTGCAGTCGCCAACAGGTGCGTATATCCTATTAGTTAAGTAAGTGTCATTGTTAAAGAAGAAAATAATTTTTTTCCAATTTATGTGTATTTTTTTTTCAATGGCTACTTAGCTGTAGGAAGTAGAGTTTTAGCAAGTTCTTTGAACTTAACTCCTTAATAAATGAAACTCTTGAGTATTTTTAACTTTTTTGTCTAGGGGCGCTGTGAAAAAGCTACCGACACACCAAGAACATGTTGAGCTGTGAAAGTCCGGGAGCCTCTGGATTAGACCCTGCTTGTTTTTGTGGTATGCGGCTGAGTCGGAGCTCTTACTGTCACCACTGCCATTTCCTAATTGACTCCTGCTTGCCTTATTAGTGTCATCTTTGATCTGGGTTTGCTTAGTGGCAGCTCCTGTAACTCACTTGCCCAACATTTGAGGGTTCATTTAGCTAAAACGAGACAACGTAATACAGTGGAAAGTGACTGCAGTGCTAGTCGAGGAAAACGTTAGGATTTATCCGTTTGTTTGAGGCTCAAGTTCGCTTTCTGTGATGGTTGATACATTAATTTCTAGGGGCTGATTTCCCTAACCAACAGCCACGTCAGCAAATTTAATTTCAGATGAACCTGGCTGCTCTATCAGGCACAAATTAATGACAATATATTACAATATGCCGGAGGCAAACGAACAACTCGGGCACCACTGCTGACCTCATGATTCTCCCACCTTCCCTCAAGACACTAGGAATTTAATGTGCTCATGGCTACTGGACAGACAGAACAAGGCAGGGTGCCAGGGCAAACTGATACACAAAATAATAGTGAAGGTTAACTATTTTATTATTTTTCCTTAGATAGAATAGAATTAGAAATAATAATAATAGTGGCCGGGTACGGTGGCTCACGCCTGTAATCCCAGGACATCGGGAGGCCGAGGCAGGTGGATCACGAGGGCAGGAGTTTGAGAACAGCCTGGCTAACATGGCGAAAAACCCCGTCTCTACTAAAAATACAAAAATTAGCTGGATGTGGTGGTGGTCGCCTGTAATCCCAGATACTCCAGAGGCTGAGGCAGAAGAACTGCTTGAACCTGGGGAGAGGGGGTGGGGGTGTGGAGGTTGCAGTGAGCGGAGATCATGCCTTTGCACTCCAGCCTGGGCAACAGAATGAGACTCCATGTTGGAAAATAATAATAATAATAACAGAATTAGAAATAATCATAATATAGTTTTTTCGTATATTTTTTAGAACTCCTGCACTGTGTGCCTCCTCTTTCAAGACCACTACTCCAGAGCACTTAATTCCTGAAAGGTCACGTTTTTGTTGCTACAGCTTTTCCTGAGATAAACCAATGTAGCCATTTACCAGCCGTCATGCCCTTCAGCAAGTCAGCCATGGCCAGGTTTGCCCCATCTCCTGACTCCAGGTGTGGTCCAAGAAGCTCTGTCTGAGTGTTTTGTTTAGAGACAAGTTAGGTCTGCTAGGCCTGCATTTCTGAGTTTTTATAAAATGTCCAGCAGCATATTCTGGACAGCAGAACACATTCTGGAGCTATTAGGGTGGGTTTGTGGACCTGGGTTTGCTCCACCTTCCTACACTCTGCTCCCTCCCTGTCCACTCCCTCACCCAGCCAATGCCCTTCAAGACATTCATTTGCCCTGGGCACGGCCATACACAGAAGAGTATGGAAAGAAGAAAAAGTTATTTACATTTCTAAATACACTGAAAAATCGATGGTAGAACTACATCTTGAAAGCCTGGGTGCTTTTGGTTTGTAAGAGCTTTTTGAGAGAAAAAAAGATTTTTATTTATTTTTTTTAATTCCATAATCTTCACTTTAAGCATCAAACTTCAAAGGAAATCTTTGCTAAAGTTGATCCATTAACCACAAATGTGAGATAATACTACCATCCACCCCTGCCTCTCCCAGGCAGAGATATAAAACCCTTTTCTGCATGGAAGATGAGGGAAAGAAACTTCTAGAGTTGATTATGTGCCAACTCTCCATGCTTCAAGACAGCAACAGTGATCACAATCCTACATAAAGATCCTATAGAAGATCCTACAGAAAAAAATGTGTCTGGACTCCTTTTCAACTGTTGCCCGAGGAGACGGTCAGCTTCTCTGCGAATCCACTGGCTTGCTAGGGACAGGTGCGGTGGCTCCGCAGTGCGACGTTTGCAAGCAAATAGACTTGCAGGCAGCTGCCAGTGTTTAGGCAGCAGAGCATTCCCTGTCTCTGAGATGGTGTTGGGAGTGGGGGCAGAGAGTGAGAAAATCAAAAAAGGACAACACAGCAGGGATGAGGAGGCTGCAAAGCGCACGGACTATTCAACTGGAAATCATAGTGAGTGCACAGATATTTCTTATTTACTTCTTCTTGCCTTATGACTCTTATGTCTGGCAACTATGGACCAGGTACCCTTCCCCTGTTGCTGTGACTCTACATATGCTCATCTAGAACAAAAATGCAGCCCCCAGGGAAAAGGGAGGAAGGCCCAGAACCTTGAAATGACTGAATCGAGATCCTGAAATGACCAAGGGGAAAAAACTTACTCAACATGCATTTTTGAGTTTCTACAAGTGGCTGTGTTCTAGGAATTGAGGATACAGAAATGAACACAAGAGGAAAAATTTTGCTTTTAGCAGCTTACATTCTCAAGGGGAAACCTAGACAATAAAAAGATAAATGAGCAAAATATACAGTATGTTTGATGGTTTGCTATGCAAAAGATAAAATCAAATAAATTGAGTAAGTTGAGTAGCAGAATGGGGTCACATCAAAGCAACACAGCGGCCAACCTGAAAGATCTGGAACAATTTCAGTAACAAAATGGATAACGTAGTGTTGGATTATAACCCAGTGTAGGATAAAACTCCTCAAACCGTGTTTTTCCTTTGCTGGCACAACACCACAGCCATCAACACAGAAAACTTCTGTGACCAAATGTGCGTGGGGGGAGTTTTCCCCACACGCCAAGCAGCAGATGCCAGCCGGGTGTCCTCCAATTCAGTTCTGACACTGTCTCCATCTATGTGGAGATGGTATCTGATCCCACAGGTTGAAGGCTCAGTCCCTAAGACTGTTCCCTGCCCTCCACCACAAACACCAGTCACAAGCCAGGCCTCTGGAACTTCTGACCAGATGGTTTCAAGTTGAGGTTCCCATGACCACTGTTTGAGTTTGATTAATTTGCTGGAGTGGATCACAGAACTCGGGGAAACACTTACTTATATTTTCTGCTTTATTAAGAAGAATATTTTAAAGGATATGAATAAATAGATGAAGAGATACACAAGGTAAGGTCAAAGGGGTCCCGAGTGCAGGACCTTCTGTCCCATGGAGTTGGGGTGCACCAACCTTCCAGCTCATGGATGAGTTCTTTATCTTCCTGTCAGCTCTCTGGAAGTTCCCTGAACCCTGTCCTTTGGTCTTTTATGGAGACTTCATTGGTGGCTGGCCAAAAAGTGCATTACCTAAACACAGTGAGGCTTGTCTGTTTAGATTCCTCTTGGTCTCTCTGTGAGGCTTTCCTTCCTTCAGAGTACAAAGCAGAGGGTCCTCTCTGGAATGCAGGTCTTATGACCCACAATCAGATTAGAGTTCTGCCTTGGGCAGGTGAACGTAGGGCAGGAGGAGATCAGAGAGAAAGATTTTGTCTCCTGAAGCCTGCTTCTGAGGACTAAAGTGTCCCAACATTATAACAAAGGACTGTAACAAAGGTTATGGGAGTTATGAACTAGGAACTGTGGATGAAAATCTCTCTCTCTGTGTATGTGTGTGTGTGTGTATAATCATAGACTGAAAAACCCGAAGTATAAAATAAACATATGTAGTATATACTGATGGAAATAAATAGTGATGAATAAATAAATACATAAAGAAGAGACAGATCTTACTTACAAAAGACTTCCATTTAGTATATGTTACATACTCTCCCCTCCAGGAAACAGAACTCTTTCTTCCCTGAGTGTAGGCTAGACTTAGTAAGTAGTTCCAAATTAACGGACTATGGAAAGGCAGAAATGTGATTTTATAATGGAGAAACCTGGCAAACACTACCTTAGCCAAATGATGACGGTTATGTGATTAGAGGTGATGTTGAGATCACATATCCTCTGATAAGGTGAAATGAGAGGGTATTTCTCTCTGCCTTTCTTTCCCAAAATCTATGATCTCAGGCTAGTTCTGAAAAATATCAGGCAAACCAAGATTGGGAACATTATACAGGATACCTAGCCAGTACTCTTCGAGACTATCAAGGTCATGAAAAAGAAATAGCAGGAAACTGTCACAGACCAGAGGAGACAGGGAAGACATGACATGATATGACAAGCAAATGAAATATGATACCTTAGAGTGAAGCCTGACACAGAAAGAGAATATTAATGGAAAAACTGGTAAAATTCAAATAAATCTGGAGATTTGTTAATAATGTATCAATATTGTTTTTTTCTTTAGCTCTGACAAATGTACTGTGGTAATGTAAGCTATTAATAATGAGTGAGAAAAAAAAATAATGAGTGAGGGGTATACTGAAATTCTCTGTATTATCTTTCCAACTTCCAACTGCAAGTCTAAAATTGTTCTAAAATAAAAAAACTTTATTTAATTAAAAGGAGACACTTGGAGAAAGAATCCCTTCTCACTTAGAAAAGGCCTTCCCAAGATTGTCAATATTGGTTGGAGCTCTGAAGTTATCAAAGATGTTCATTATGGCTGAAAACATAACATTGGACAGTACACCAATGTGACATAAGTA
Source organism: Aotus nancymaae (assembly GCF_030222135.1). Taxonomy (NCBI): domain Eukaryota; kingdom Metazoa; phylum Chordata; class Mammalia; order Primates; family Aotidae; genus Aotus; species Aotus nancymaae. The sequence continues at coordinate 41,380,003 of NW_026988419.1, read as the reverse complement.
ACCAGTGCTAATATCAGTTGTCTTGGTTACAGAGGACTTGACTCCTCCAAGGGAAAAAGTCAGGCGGATTCAAGCTTGACTCTGCTACATGTGAACTATAAAAATTGGAACACCAGTCCTCCCCAGGGAATAGTAGCATAGACCTACTGGGCTTGGGAGGCTAGGGAGGAAAAGAGGATATACATGGCTAGCTAAAATTACTTACCACTTTCCACATCTTCCTGCTGATTATGTGTTTTCCTTGCTGTGGGCCCATTTATCCAAAACTAGAATTTGAGTTTAAACATGTTTGAAATGATTTCTGTTCTATCTTGAACATGTGCTACCAATATTGTTATAATAGGTTATACACATTCATTTATAATTTCTTTTATATATAAAATATTTCCATTTATTAAAATAATAAAAAACTATAATAAAAATACTAAACGTAGAATGGACACCTGGGACTTCTGGAACTTATTACAAACAGGGCATAGAGTATGTTTGTCAATTCAATTTCTAGCCTCACCGTTCAGTGTCTACTTGATTATGAATGTTTTTCTCCTATTTGTCCAAAGCATTTGTTCTCAGATTATTTTTCTTTTCAATATAAGTGAACTTTAGGGCATGTCATGTTCCCAGTGTATTTGCTCGATTTTGTCATTAAGCGAACATTTTTTTTTTACCTTGCTTAGATATGTAAGGCATATATCATATTCTAATCTAAAATCCCTGAGGACATATGTACCTTGGGAAATAGTATGAACTATTGAAATAGTAATACTTTGTTCTTTTAAAATCACATAAACATATTTTAATGTAATTCCACTAAACAATATACGGGGTCTGTTGATACAATAGTAAGGTGAAAGGTGATGATGTCACCCTTGGCTTTTGAATATCTCTTTGGCTTAGATTATCTTTGACATTTCCAGTTTAGAGCTTTTTCCTTTATCTACCATTTTTCTTTGCCATTTTCCTTCCATCTTCTTTGTGAAGCTGGTAGACAAACAAAACCTTCAAATGTTCAAATGTAGCATTTAGCTAGTCTTTCATGCCCTGGGAATCATAGCTAATTTCCACCAGCTTTCACATTTAAATCTGTATAAATAACCACTCGGTATAGGAAATTCAAGGAGTACCAGGGAAGAGCAGCATGGTACAGTCAGCCCAATCGATCAATTCACTAGAGTAGGTCAAAGCGCGACCTTAGTGACCTTGTATCTGAGTTCCGGTAAGGGATTTCATTTTTAAAATGATATATATCTCTCAAGATATAAATTTCTAGTGACTTTAATAAGGTCTGAAGCGGGGAGAAAAAGGTCAGCTGGAACACAGAGGTGATTCACTGGCCAAAGGAAATTTTTGAACCTGTGACTTTCACTTAAAAAGCACATTTCTGGATTTTGGGATCATGGGGAATTTCAGCTCTCTTGTTTTCCCAGGCATACCCTTACATACAGAGTTAATTCAGATGCTGAAAAAAACAGAACAGCACCATTGTTCATTTGTCATATTTTTAAGAACAATTAGAAACTCTTTTTAATTCTAGGGTAAGGTGCTGCTGGAGTTTTCCCAACTTAGAGAAAAAATATACTTAAAAGTTGATTTGTAATAGAAATTTTTCCAGAGACTAGGTATTTCTACTTCCTGGGTGGTAGACAGTAAGTTAAATCTCCTTCTTTCATAACTACTTATAGAAGATGAAAGGTTTTTAGAACTGGTTGGGCTATTCCAGGGGTGGTTTCTCAATCATAAGGATCCTTGCCCTTTGAAGGCTTTGGTTTGTCGTATGATAACACAGGATCAGTGCAACGAAGACACCAACTCTGGTCACTCACTTGTGTCAAACCAGTCATACTTCTCTTTGTTTATTTTACATTTAGCCAAAGTGAAGAAGAATATAAAATCAGTTGAATGTGCCAAAAAAACTATTGGGAAATACTGCTTTGGACAACTTAAGCTTTCTAAGTTTTATTGAAACATCTGTTCGGTGTTTGGATATGGTCATTTATTTTAAAAGGTGAATGGCCAGTCACAGTGGCTCATGCCTATAATCCCAGCACTTTGGGAGGCTGAGGAAGGTGGATCACCTGAGGTCAGGAGTTCGAGACCAGCCTGACCAACATGGTGAAACCCTCATCTCTACTAAAAATCCAAAAATTAGCTGGACATGATGGTACACGCCTGTAATCCCAGCTACTTGGGAAGCTGAGGCAGGAGAATTGCTTGTACCCAGGAGGTGGGGCTTGCAGTGAGCTCAGATTATGCCACTGCATTCCAGCCTGGGTGATAGAATGAGACTCCATCTCAAAAACAAAACAAAACAAAACAAAAAAAAGTGAGTGTTTATTAGCAACTGTGAGGATGAGAGAGCAGAACGGGAATCACCAGCTGTCATTTGAAAACCTTTTTATTCAGTACTTTGGATAGGATATTTAGGGTATTTTAATAAATAGGTTTTAATCATTTAGGTTGGATAGTAAGCATTAAGCCTACCCTTTGGATTTAAGTTAATCACAGGATAATGTGGGGTTAAAACTTGAAATGTAACTGAAAGGGTGTACTCTGGATATTACAGCTATTGCTAAACTTTTCAGAATTTCAGTATTCTAGTTTGGTTCATCCTATATTTCTGACAGCTTTTCTCTGTCTCCATCAATAAAAACATGGATATATTTTAAATTAATGTAGGCTTGCATTAATTTAAAATTGTGTGAAGTCTGTTGTTCAGACATGCTTTAAGAATTGCAGAATCAAGATGGCAATTAGCAAACAATTTTAAACACTCATGGAGGCTTACCTTCCAACCCTAAATTCTAGGTTTTAAGTGAATAATTTTAGGTACTTTGACAGGGGATGAATCAGAATTTTACAAATTAATAATGGAGGAATACTATTGCCCAAACGTAATTACTGTGGCTGACATAAATACTTTAAAATAAGTAACAAAACTGCCTCTCTCAACACTATCAGCCCATCCTGTATTAAAATTTTATTTGTAAATAGGAATTAAAAAGAAGCTGAGGAATGGTATGCATTCTAATCTGCTGTCAAAAGTTATTAAGCAGTCAAATTCTCTTGTTTTCTTTTTTTTGCTTCATAGTACATACTGTATGCTCTTACTTTTCAAACCGGATTATTTTAACAAACAGCCTTTTTTTCTAAAATGAAAAGTGTCTCTTTTTCTTAAGGAGGCAGATTTCTCTTTGAAAAAAATAAACTTGTGAGAAAAAAATTAGAAAAGAAGAAAATGAAGTTATAAAAGATAAAACAATTTCACACTTGCCAATTTAAATAGCATGTGTCTAAGTTTCAATCTTCTCTCTCTCTCTCTCTTTACTGCAGTTGAATTAGCCTTTTTCTTTCACGGTACATCTTCTTGGAAAAAATTACTGTAGGGACTCAGAACACGATACCTCAAATTGTGGCCCCTTAACACACGAAGTATTTTAAGCTGATGGAAATTGAGAAAAACCACAGAGGCAGGAAGGTGACGCTCTGACCTTCACTCTCCCTTCTCCATGAGAGCCCCCCATGTGACAGGTATTCCTGCCCTATACCTCGAGGAAAGGAACAAAGACACAGAGAGGCCAAGAAGAATCTGAACTGAAACAGGCCTTGCTAAATTTCTCTGAGTTTATTACTATTAGATCATACCCTCTTTTGTCCCATTGTACTTCTACATAACTGTACGTCATCAAGCTTAAGCACAAATTATAGTTTTCCCTGGGTTTTTGGGTCTCCATTTCTCATAAAACTTATATTAAATAAATTTGTTATGCTTTTCCCTGGTTAATCTGTGTTTTGTTATAGGAGTGTCAGCCATGAACCTTGTGATGGGAGAGGAAAGGTTGTTACTTTTTCCTCTGTAAGTTACTTATAGTCACAAATATCCCTCACAGTCTTTAAACCTGAGTTCCTGCTTCAAAGCCTGTATTCTGGTCCACCAGTATTACTTAAGGGTTGTGAGATCAAGGGTATCCATAGACCAACCACAGGAAGCTGGAGTTTCTGCAGTTGTTGTAGCCCCCTACGCTTTTCTGCTCGAACTTCACATTTCTCTATCAGCTTAGCCTCAGACTCGCAATGTGCCTTGGGCGAACTGCTTAACCTTTTTGGACAGTGTTTTATTTCAAGATCCCTCATTAAGGTGCTTCCCATTTCTAAAATACAGTTGAGGAATTCTTTGAACGCAGAGAATTTACAAATTAGACGGAAAATAGGGAATTCATTCAATTATTAATTGTGTTCTTATTTTACAGGAGAAATACGCGATTCAAACAAAATACTCTATTACTAAAATAGGCTATGGTATGAAGGGATCTTATTAGAGCTTGGAACCAGGAAGAATTTTCCTTTCAAAACCGACCAGACACATTTCTAATGTATTAGAATAGTGTGCTTCTCCAAAGGCAACTCAAAGAGAAGGCTCTTGTACTTTAGTTTTTGTTTTTTAAAAAGTATCAACAAATTAGAAATAAGGCAAAGGGATGGCTGTGTGTCCTTTCTGTGTCAGACTACAACAGCGTCTAACAGGATTACTTAATTCTTTGGGAGATTATCCTTTGCTATTTATCGATTTATCTACTAAGATGATTTATTATTGATTAGGGCCCAGGTTCTGTGAAGTTACATGTTAATGCATAGAGTTCTGTCTGGTAGAGAAGCAAATGATTTTTGTTTGGAAGAAAAATATAACCGTAAAGGTTATGGTTTTATTGCTCTGTAAAATATCAACCAATTATACATCTACCCAAGCAATCTTGTTGCAACACTCTTTCTTCAGTTTCTGTAACTGCTTAGTTCTCCAAATACTCTTTGGAGCTTTATCACCCTACTGGTTCCCTTATTGATAAGCTATGTAGATTTTGACACACTTTATATTTATGATTCATAGTTGCAATATTTATTTATTTATTTATTCATTTTTTTTGTTTCACAGTTTTCATTGTTTTTGCTACCTTCCTATTGCAACCACCTGGAAGAGTAGAGGGTTGCCCAAAGCAGAAAACATTCTAACTCTAAGTACTAAGCTTCTCGTTATTTGGATTCTCATAGATTTTTCTTTTGCATCTTTGTCCTACCCCCTACTTCACGGATGTCTGTTGTAATGATTGAGTCCAATTACAGTAGATTATTGGGATTTGAGGCTTAAACATTTGCAGTTTTGATGATTTTCAAGCAACTTGTAATGATTTGCAATTTTGCTGAGGAATGAATTTCGGTGGCAGGCTTTGCAATACTAATGTGTCTGGAATGACTCACAGAAGTAGGAGGGAGGGGTCCAGCAACAGTCTCTGCATTTCAACTTGGCTGTGTTGTTCTACATTCATTATCATGCACACTAGCTCTCCTGAAGTGATAAAAACTTTGTTTCTTTGTGTAAAATGGGCTATAAAAGAAAATCATCTGCTAGTGTTGCTAATTGTAGTAAAGAGATAATAAAGAGTGCTATGAAAGCAGTGGTTCTAAGTCACGGAACAGAAGTGGTGGAGGTGCAAAATGCACCATCAATTCACAGTTAGTTCAGCAAAGAATCAAGAAGTGTTTATCTGTGCTAATAATCAATGACTGAATTAAAATAACATTTTATTAACTTGAAAAAAAAATCATAAAGTGTTGATGTTTCAAGGGTTTGAGAAGGCTTCTTCTCTGGAAGTTAGAGCAATATAGTGGAAAGATTAATGAATTTGTATTCAGAATGTCTTAGTTCAAGTTTTAGCTCTTCTAATTAGCCATACAGCCTGGAATTATACCTGAAATCTGTGGGCTGTAAATTCCAGGGGGATGTTGTTTACTGATTTGTTGAACATGTTATATGAATTTGTAGGTTTGAAATTGGCCAGTGAAAATTACAAAGATCCCTGCCCTTAAAGAGCTTTTCTATGGTAGTATAGGATAGGCAGGTAGGGAAGGGAAAGATGGTGAGTAGACAGCAAAGAAATAAATAAATTAAGAAATATCTTAGAAGAAGATAAATGACATAGAAAATAGAAAGAAAAGGAATACGGTAAGTAAAGACTGACATTATGTGTATATTGTGTGTGTGTATTTGTACAGTTGTGTTGTTGCAGTGTGGCACTGCAGTAATGAATAAGGCGGTGAAGAAAAAGACTTCATGCTATGGTGACATTTGAGCAAAGACATGAAAAGAAGGTGAGGGAGTTTACCAAGCTGGAGATAATATCCAGGAATAGAGAACAGGTACAGCATAGTGGCTAAACCGGAGCCTGCTTGGTCCGTGTTCCAGGAGTAGGAAGGGACCAGTGTGGGTGGAGTTGAGTGATCAAGGGAAAGAGTAGTTGCAGATGAGGTCAGAAATATGAGTGAGGTGGTATTGTTAGCCTGTAAGGTCTTATAAGCCATTGTTTTTCACTCTGTGCGAATGGGGGAGAGAGTAGAGAATTTTGAGCAGAAGAGGGATTTTGAACAGTAGAGGATTTTGAGCAGAAGAGCAGGTTTTTAAAGGATCACTATGACTGCTTTGTTCAGATTAATTTGTAAAGAGGCAAGGGTAGAAATGGGAGAACTGTTCAGGGACAATTGCAGTAGCCAGGTGAGAGATGCTGGCTTAGACCATGTAGCAGCAGAGAGGTGGTGAAAAGCATTCGGATTCTGCATAGATTTGAAAGAACAGCCAGCGAGGTTTGTGGCTGAATTACATGTGGCTGTGAAAGAAAGAGCAAAGTCAAAGAGGACTCTAGGTTTTTTCATCTGATAAATGTGGAGTTGCCATCCACTGAAATAGAGAAGGCTGAGGGTAGAGCAGGTTTTGGCAGTAAGATTAAGTATTCAGATTTGAGCATGCTGTGTTTGAGAGTCTTATTTTATATCCAAGGACATAGAAATCAGCAGCTTCTAGTTGGAGATGTAAACTTAGAGGTCAGTAGCATATTACTGGTTCTGAAAGCCCCAATACTGCTATGATACCAAAAGAGTAATTGTAGTTAGAGAAAAGAACAGGATCAAGGACTGAGCCCTGGGACGCTGCAACATAAAGGAGTCAAAGGAAGAACCAGAAACGAAGATTAAAAAGGAGCAGCTGGTGATATAGGAGAGAGACAGGATAATGTGGAAGCCAAGGGAAGAAAGTGTATCAAGGAGGAGAGAGTGATCAACTGTGCCAAATGCTGCTGATAGGACAAGCAAGGGAAGGACTGGGCTATTGGATTTGGCAGGTTGGTGGGTATTATTCATATTGTTCACAGTGGCTTCAATGGAGTAGTGAATCAAAAATCTGATTGAACTGGTTTTAGTGGGGAATGGCATGAAAGAATCTACAAAAAGCAGCAGTAGATAGCTTTCTGGAGAGGTTTCTGGGCAAAAGGGAGGGGAGAAATGAGACAGTATCTACTGAGGCAAGTGGAATATGAAGAAATTACTGTTTGTTTATCTTTAATTCTTTTAAAGATGGGAGTAATATCAGCATGTTGTTTGCATTTGAATGACAATGGTCCAATAGAGAGTGAATGAGAGAAAGAAGTGAGAAATGTTGGAATAGATGATGTCCTTGAATAGACTACAGGGGAAGGGACTTAGTGGAATTTAGTGTACAAGAGGAGGAATTGGCTTTGGGTAGCATCATGAATAGTAACAGAAGTGAAGGCAGAATATGTGGATGAAGATGCTGGTAGGTGAATAAATATGGTGGCGGAAGTATATGGAAGTTCTCTTGTGATAGCTTTAATTTTTTTCTGTAAAGTAGGAAAAAGTTTAGGATATTTGAGAAGATTGAAAGTGTAAACTAGTCGTCCAGGAGAGTGGGAAAGTGAGTTGTCTTGAGAAATTAAGTATGATATCCTGGTAGTATTAACAGCATATTTTAAGATCTGTTCATAAATTGAAAGTGAGATCGTTAAGCATGATTGCATATTTTTCTCTGGTAATATTTAGTTTAGTGGAGGTTTGATGTAGGCACAGAGTTGGATTTTAACCAGAATTTCGGTTTTCCAAGTAAGTAAAATAAATCTGAAGAAGACAAAAAAGACAAAGAAATATGTATGGGAATAATCATAAAAATTGGCCATGGAATTTAAGCTTGATAAGTAGGGAGATTGTAACATCAAGAAGTGAGAGACAGTGGAATGATGGTAGATCAATGGATTGGGGATCTCAGGGAGTTTGAAAGGTAATTGGGGATAGGATAGCAGAGAGAGAGTAGACAGAAAAGACTGGAAATGGTGGCCAGGGGGTATAATGCATGAAATTAACATTAATAAATGTCATGTGTATTGCTAATGTATTTTTTGCATTTATTGCTGGGGCTATGACCATGGGATTTGAGGTTGTGGTAGAATGGTTGACATGATCAATGAGGAACAAAAATTCATGGATTTGAGAGGCCTGGTGTGGGCATGATGGTTTACCTGTGTGTCCATAGCCCTAGGAATTAAGACAGACAATATTGGTGAGTATAATTGTGAACCAGGAGCCAGAATCTAGAGGAATAAGGAGAATGGCAGAGGCATCTCTAGTGCATGATATAATCTGACGATGTGAGATTCAAAGCTGGTATTTTTGGGGATGAGGGAGAAGGAAGGGAAGCCATGAGAAGCGAGAACGTCACCTAGCCATCTTCAGGCTCAAAGATCGGAGCACTACAGAAAGAAAGGCACTCTCCAATTTGGGAGACTGACAATATGTTCTCAGGAAAAAGTCAATTTTTGATGAGAACAAAAAGGCGAAAGGAATGTTCAGATAATCGTTTGTGAAAATAGAGGTGTGGCAGCCAGCCACTGAGATGGTACCCAATGACCCTCATCTCCTGATATTTAAGCCTCTTTTGGTTCCTGCCCTTATGGAATCGGAGCTGACCTGTGTGACCAACAGAATACTACAGAAGTGATGGGATGTAATTTCTGAGACAAGGTCATAATAAACTCTACATCTTCTATCTTACTCTCTTAGATCATGGGCTCTTGGGGAATCCAGCTAGCAGGTCATGAAGACACTCGCTCAGCCTTGTAGAGAGGTCCTAGTGGAGAGGGAGAGACACCTCCCCCCAGCAATCAGCACCAATTGCCAGCATGGGAGTGAACTATGTTGGATGTGGATCCTTCATTCCCAGTCAAGCCTTCAGATGAATCCAGCCCCCTCAGACTTCTGACTGTTGTCTTATGAGGGATGCCATGTCCAAATTGTCTAACCAAGTTTTACCTAATTTTCAATTGTGAAAACTGTTATATAATACATGATTGTTTTTGTTTTAGGCCACTAATCTTTGGAGTAAATTGCTATGCAGTAAATCTATTGATGACACAAGGGGGCTTTGCAAATAATGGTTACGGATTTCAGAAGGCCCAATGGGTAGGCTTCAGAACCAGTAGAAGGAGGGTGGAGCCGACGGAACGGTGTGTATAGAGCTTTAATGGGGCAAGAGTGTGTGAAGAAAGAGAAAATCAGGGGGTTCTGTGGTGGCTGACATAAACAGGGATACATAAAAACATGAGGCAGTTATTAAGACAGATAATGGTAGTAAACGAGTGTGTTTGTTGGTGAAGAGGAGGAGGTTTCTTCACTTTTGATGGTGGAAGTAAAAAGCCTAGAAGAGCATGGTCTTGGTCACAGGATCAGTCCATTCTTGGCCACTGGTCTTACGTGTGAGCTCTATGTGGATCCCTGTCGATTGCATATATTGTTTATTTCCCATTTAAACCTTCGATTTTCATATTATTATCCTCATTTCATAAATGAGAGGACTATGACCTAAAGAGGAGGTTAAGTAACTGGTCTGAGGTCAGACAGTAAGACAGGGTCAGAATTTGAACTCAGGTCCCCCAACTTAAGATTCCATCCTAACTCCACATTTTGCCTATAAGCAGAGATATTTGAAACCAAAGTTCTTCACTTCTTTAAGGGTGAAATGGAAGTTAGTAATCTTAGGCATATATCTGTGGAATGCATTTATAGATACTCTTTTTAAAAATCCAAGCATGATACATATGCATGATGACATGGAAAAAACCCAATATGAGAGACATAGACATCTGATCAGAGTAATACCAAGTACCTGGAAGTTGACAGCAAACGGAAGAAAAGAAACAATCAGCAAAGGTACAAAGTAGATGCAAAATGTATTGTGAATTTATTGTCTTTCTCTCCGGTTAGAATGTAAATTCTATGAGGGGAGAACTTTACCTAATGCCTGATACTCAATATCAGGTACCCAGTAAATATCAGTATTTATTGAATGAATGAGGAAATGATGTTCAACCAAAGGAAAAGTGTTTGGATGAAAATATGAAATGTTCCGTATGGGGAGCAACCACAATTGAGGGGGGAGCTATGAGACTGAAGAAATTTGCCTTCATGATTTCCTCCTCCACCCTGCTCTACCAATCCAAGCTCCAGGGCCTGTTCATATTTACAGGCTTTTCCATCATTCTCCTTGTCACCTTTCTCCTCCTTTAAGTCCTTTAGAGACTTTGAGAAACAAGATGTTCTTGCCTGGAAACCATTAGATTATTTGGAAACTTAAAGACAAAATGAAACAGTACAAAAAACAGTGTGTGGGTTCCCATTTTCCATAGAATCTAATTTAATTGGCTTGGGTTGGGACGCATACATTGATAATTTTTTCAGAGTTTCCCAGGTGATTTTATTGTGTAGCTAAGATTGAGAAGCAACTAACAACTGACTATTACCTTTGTCAGGGAAACTGGAACGTTGAGAGATCTAAACTTTATAGCAAAGGAATGTTGTTCTGACTAGTGCAATGGGAAGTCCCCAGAAATCACCTCCACCTGTCTTAGCTCGACATTTTAAGGTGCTCGAAGTGTTTGCTAAAGAAATGGATGACCGCTTCTCAAACTATTCCATCTGCCCAGGGAGATGCCCTTTGTTCTGTGTGTCCTAAAGGTTGGCCTCTATACCTAGAGAAGAGCGGTGAAGACTACTCAGAAAATGGAGTAGTCTGAGTAGCAAAAGATCTAGATCAGTTATTTCCAGCTTGTGAGTCAAGGGAGGAAGGAGATATGGGTGGGAGGATGGTTGTGAATCCATATGTAGACGAAACATAAATATGTCTTGCATAATATACTACCTACTTTTTTTCTCAAAAGTATGTTGATAATATCATGGTGAATAAGACACAAAATTGTCTTTTGAAACATAATATTGAATTCACAGAAGCCTTTTGTTGTTCTGTATTTTCTTGTTCAACAGATAAAAAAATTCCAAAAATTCTAATTATTTTCATGTGGGAGATTAGGTCTCCCTCCTTTTTCTCAATTGGAAAGAAGCCTTTACATTAAAAAACTATGTACCCTCAAATACCCTCTCACCTAGTCTGGAGGAAAGATGTTTTGGAGGAACGAGGACATGCATGAAAGTGAGGGGGTTAATAGAGAACTGTTCAGTGTTTAGTCAACATATTCCATTTCATTTTGTACTGGAAGAAGCTGGAGTTAATATGAACCCTGAGTGCCCAAGTCTGATGTAAAATAAAGTATCCTCATCCTAGCCTTCTCAAAGCGTGGCCCCAAATCAGTCTTAAATACACATAAAAGGAGATAGTCTTAGGGACCTGTTTGGACTTTCTGGAGTCCGTAGTTTATCCACAACCCTTGCAACATAAAGCTCTGATTCCTGTAAACAAGGACAATATCTCCCTCTTTCATGATAATTAATCCCAACGAGTCATCTATTTCTTTATCAGCTCCGAAGAAGAGGAGTAAATGATAAACTACCATCCTTGCCTAAAATGAATGAATATAATGGCTAAATGCTTATCTTCATCGTGACTTGCTGCTTCAAGCTGACCTCTGAAGCGAGTATACACAGGCCACTTGTACATTCTTCATCAAATCATTAAGAAGTCAAATGAAAATGACCAACCACTGTCTCTGACATTTATTATATACGGAAGGCATTTAGGAGATGTAAAGACCAGGCAATTGTGAAACAACTATAAAGACACGAGACTGAAAGCATCAACAGTGACATTCAGCTGCTCAGTTACGCCAGCAAAATGGTGAGTGCCCTTTAGTTTGAGACTTCAATTCTAATATAGGCTCAAGACAGGAAAAGGCCACGGTGATACATGGTGGAATGAATATTAGACTTGGAGTCATATGTCCTGGTTCTGAATCCCTGCTCTGACATTTAAAAATTGTTGATCCTGAGCAAGTCATCTCACCTCCTAGGGCCTCAATTTCTCCCATCTGTAAATAGAAATTAATACAAATTTGTGCTCCACTACTTTAGTAAGTTGTATAGCTTGAGACATAAGTATTGTAGAAGTATTTCATAGATATAAAACATCATGCAGCTATTATTATTATAATTGAACTAATCATCAATGACCTTATTCAGTTCAAAATAATGCTGTCTGGATCACGACTTTACAACTTCTGAGTTCTGGGCTTAGAGCATCCCATATCCTCATCAACAGGAAATATTTACTGTAGGGCCCAATAATAGTGATGAGATTTTAGGTTAAAGGTGATTTTAAATACAGCTTTATAGACGTCCTTAAACATGAACAGTTGGGAGGAAAATAGCCAAAACTTACCTAGGAGAGCCAAGTCTCCTATTGATGTGAAAACATTGATTATTTGGAAGGCTGATAATAAAGAGTTTTGAAAAATTACATTAAAACATTGGAGATATTGGAACCCCAGGAAGCTTGGCACTGGGAGGGACAAACTGTTGAAGTAATACGTGAGCAAGGACCAGCAGGGGCTTGATGTGTCAGGGCCACTAGGAGCTGCTAGGTGCTGCAAGTTGCCAACTTCGTGCATGAAAGTTGTCAACAGTGTGGATGAAAGTTCCCCTAGCTTCCTGAAACAGCATGGCATAGATTATAAAAAATCCCATGAAAAGTAGCAGAAAATTAGTGTTTCAAAATGGAAGACTTTCCACCTTTGCATCATTAATTTCTTCCAGCATGCTCACAGCAGACGTTGCTTTCTTGAGGATTCACACCTTTTGCACCAGCTTTGTTCCATACATGAAGTACTTTTGGTTCCATATTTATTAGTATTTGCATTTTGGCTTCTTGGTACTTACATCACAAATCCCATACAATGCTTCTTTTGCCCTTCAGCTTCCTAAATTGCAATCATGAGCATAAACTTTAGTATCCCTGTGTTCAGTTCAGCACCCTCAATCTCATGCAATTTTCTCCAACCACCACTGCCATCCATCCTGTATACCTGGGAAGAGAGATCACACGGATATATTTATGGTAATAGACGATAAATGTATAATTTTCAGCTTCCTAACAACCAAAGCAAGAGAAAATTTAATGGGTTATATCATACTTGCCTAGCTTTGGAGCATTGCATGGTCACTGTGCACCTACAACTTGTTTGGCTTAAACTCCTTTTCATCTTTTACTTCCTCCTCTTGCCCCCAATATACCTGGTCTGGAGCTGTTCCCTTGGTGAGGCCCTGGTTTTATTTCTTTTTATTTCCTGCACTAACTCCAATCTCTTACCCCATACAATTGTTTTCATGATGAAGGATCCTGGAAAGTAAGTGGCTGAGTAGGTAAAACTTGCAGGAAACTCAGATTTTATCTTTGTCTTTCAAGGCTTAACAGGGCACATAAAAAGAAAATAAAATAATACAATCATGATTTCTGCCACCTGTGCTAAATAGAATGAAAATAGAATTACCTCATCAAAATTTTTTTCCAGTAAAGAAACATATGGCATGACCATATTTCTCTATTTCCTAGGATTAGTAGAAGATTCTAAATTATGGTGAATGAGTGAAGGAGATGATTGCTGGAAGAATTAAAGCTGGCTGTGTAGAAGGAATTTAGGAAGATGTAGTGGTTATATAATACTGAAATCTTGGGAAACTCGAGTGGATGTATTCTTGGCTTATCATTTATTTCTGTTTGGAAATGATGGGGCGTTATGAAGCTTTCCTAGATATTCCTAAAGGAGAAGTGAAGCAGGAGACATCTTCATAATGATTCAGAAGACCTTCAGTTTATGGAATTAAGCTTTATTGTGAAAGGAGAGTATTATGCAGACATAGCCTGCCGAGGAACTGCTGGACAGATTGGTGTCCATATGAATTCCTTTGGCAAGAGGTACTAAAAGTTCTGGACTTGTGAAGTTAAAATCTGGTAACAAATGTGCTTAATGAATCAGAGAGATGCAAACTTCATCTGCATGTGTATGGGACGTGTCCTGTTAACACCAAGAATTACTCTTGGTTTATGGTTCTGCAAAAATGCAGCTGAGCCAGACCATACCTCTAGTGCCTCTGATCAGGGCAAAATTAGGGTTAAATAGAACAAAGTTCAGTGCTAAGTAAGATGAACCAAGAGACTCATGGTATCAGTTTTTAAACGATTTATCTCTCTTTTGCTCTTGGACTTATTTGCATTTCCATAATTCCTTCATCTCAGAATAAATTTATTTTCAAAAATATGATAACATTTTTAATATGCAACATTAAATTTTAGAATTTAGATTTGTGACCTATTAATAGATTTACTTTTTCCAAGCAGATAATACAGAGAAATATAATGAACTTGATTAAGTAGGAGTTTACTTAGGATAGAATGAGTCATTCTCATCGCGAAACAGTTCCTGCTGCCCTTTTAGTCTCTATTGAAATAAAAAAAGAATTTGTGCTAATATTTATTCAGTCATTTAATATTTTGTAATGAACATTGACAGTTTTAAAGGACCTAGAAATAGCAGCACACACATTTCTGTTTGTTTCGTCATGGGCTTGGGATTTTTGTGCAGATTTTTCACGGTTCTTTGCTTCTCTGGTTTTTAAATAGATTAGTGTGACACTGTAGAGCATTTCTTGTTAGTGGGGAAAAACTGGCAGCCATAAGCGTCTAGCAAAAATACGGGTATATCTCCCAAATAAAGAGTATTTTTAAAGCTTTGGCGACTAAAAGACTAGATTTTCTTTGGCTATACTGGTGCCCTGAGTTTGCTGTTTTTCTTTCTTTTCTGCTTGCTCTCACTTGTCACATTCCTCACTAACCCTGACATCTCACACGTACTGAAACCTAAATAGATCTTGATCTTCTTGCTTCTGCCAAATTTAAAAGAAATGGAAATAAATTATAAAATGTCTTTAAAATCCTGTATGTTTTTACTGCAGTCTTTGAAGAGAAGGTAAAGGGAATTATGCTGCAGCGGGACATGGCATTCCCATTGTTCACATGGCTACAATACTGCCCCTCCTCTCAACTTTCTGTTCTCTTTTTGAGGCAGTCCATCCAAACCCCACCTTCTCCCAGATCTGCCTGCCCTCCCCTGCTCCTCCTCCAGCCTTCCTGTTCCATTCCATTTTTTGGTCTGCAGCTCTGTGCCCTCTTGGCTCTTTTCTCTTTACCAAGTGCCCTGTGTGAGCATAAAGAAGGGCCTAGAGGTGAGCAGCTATCAAGCCATCTCTTGAAATTGGCAGAGAAGAAAGATGGTGAATATACAATATTTTTAACTCTGTCAAATAGGTTTAAAAACAATCTAATACACATTTAGAACTCGGACTCTGCATAAGAAGAATTGGTTGCTATCAACCTCTACTCCAATCCTGCCACCTTGCCCTCAACACTTCTTGTTCTATGTGCTTTGCTGTATGGCATTTCCTTGGGGAAAGTAATTGGAAGAGCTGGAGGCTACTGCAGGAGATGGGGTCCTGACTGGGTTTCAAAAGGAGGGGTCTTAGCCTGATTCTAGGGTGGTGCATGGGCCATGGGCACAGAGAAAAACGGTTGGCTGCCCCTCTAAGCAGACACCTAAATTTGGGAGGGCAGTTCCAAGCCAGGTGGGGAAGGAGTAAAACAATGGAGCAGTGAAGATGGATATTGACTTTGAGAGCAGACAAAGATAAACTTGTTGATATGAAAGAAGGAAGAGAGCAAAATAAAACTAGAGCGGGTGACACAATTGAGGTCATGAGTGAGCAAAGATGAAGGTGCAAGAGACGAGGAAGACATCCAAGGGGGCAAGGGTGGGGCAATGGAATCAAACGCACAGGAGGAAGGTCTTCAAATTTTATACCATCATGGGTTAGGCCTTTTTCTTAGGTTGCATTTATGGTGGATTGCGAACGTGGCTTCTCTTTTCTAAGCTCTTTGAGGGTGTGATCTGAGTTTGTTTTGCCCTTGTTATGGAAAATGTGTGAGTTTCACACACTCCCAGCTGTCTGCTGGCTGTCAGGTAGCATACATCCAGAAGGGCATTGAGTAGTACTGAGTAGGAGGGGCAAGGAAGCTGGATGTTGAGTCAGCAGAGGGTGAAATACTTAATCAGGTCTTGAAAATTTTGATGAAAAGTCTAACTCCAGTTTTTTTGGAAGTTTTGATGGTATTGGTATCATCCAATTGGTATAATACAAATCTAACAGGTCTTGCTGCTGCCTGCTTATTTAAGAAGAATGTATTTAAATATAATCAAGCGTGATAATCTTAACTATCAGGTTCTTTATCTCTTATCACCATGACTAAGACTATGGTAAATGGCATAAGTCATACATATAAATTAAATGAATAAAAAATAAACAAATAATAGGAAGCTGTGTTTACTGTGGAAAAATTAGATAACACAGAAGAACAAAAAGGAAAGAAAATGTGAATCAACTATAATTCCTTTGAGACGTATTGATAGCTATAGCTATAGGTATGTATTTACACATTTTAATACCATGTAGCCTTTTGATAAATTGTTATTTTATTTAACAACATAACACAAATATCTTTCCACATCATTAGATTTCAGTGAGATTCAACAAATGTGGTTTGAGAACAAGTTGTGTTGGAATAAATCCATACTGTGAATCATTTATTCTGTACTTAGAAATCAGATGTTTAAAACAAATGGTACAATTAGTCAGAAAAAGACCAAATTTTTCCCAGGAACTTGATTAATAATAAATTATAAAGCTCTTCACTGTAGAGCCCAGTACAGGAAAAGCCATTTGGAAGGCAGGACAAGGGTATGGCTTCTTTTAATAGCATTTTTTTTGCTATATTCCAAAGTGGAATTTGGTAATGATTAATGAATTAATATTAGTAAAGCAATAAAAAACATTCAGTTTTAAAATTGTATACTATATTGTCCATAAGTATCAGTTTGGGGCATGATTTTGCCTTTTATTTTTTCAACAAAGAGGAAAAATGTCCTTCAGGATAGAAAAATATCTAATGTACTTTCTAGTTCTTAGTTTTGAACTCATATTCTACTGAAAATGTAAGGTATTCTAGAAAATGATTTAAATGTCAGAATTACAATACCTGATTTATTATTCACAGAATAATTTTTTATTAAATACACTTTCAATCCCATTATCATTTTTAAACGACTTAGCTCCAATCAAAATGAAAATGCCCATTTCTTCATCTTTATTCATGTCTTTCACATTTCAGTGCCCTAGAAAGAGACTTTCTCTATTTTTAAATGAAGAATTCTGGGTTGCTCAGTATGTCTGAAAGGTAGAATGCTGTAATGGAAATGAGCGATAGAACAGCCTTACAACAGTAACTCTTCGCTTCATTGTGGTTTGCTCCCCTGGAATAATATCTGCTACTTTTGTCTTCACCAAAATCATGTGCTTCCCTCACCAGTGTCATTTACTCTCCCAAACTTTATCTTGGTGGCGGAGGTGGATTAGTCCCCGAGCCTTGAAAACATATGCTTTTGCCTTATGCATCATAATTAGGAAGTTTTTCTTCAAAAGTATCAGTAGGCTGAAAATGAAGTTCTTTAAAAGACTATAGAAAGATAGTAAAAAAGTTTTCTTTTAATGGATGTCAATGGAAATGCAACGTATATAGTAGGTCCTGAGAAGACTTCACAGATATGTGACATGAAAATATGTTTCCTCCCAACTTCATGCTTGCCAGAACTTTATTTTTAAATAACAGAAGTCTTGCAAGGAAATGTGACAGGCTGGTACTATTTAAAAGGTCAGGGTTATTAAAAAAAAAAATATATATATATATATATATATATATATATATGCATTCCTACATGAGACATATACCCTAAAGAAGGACTGCCTTCTAACACAGATTTTATTTTTGTGTTTTTACTTGGCATAACAGAGAAGTCAACAACCTATTCTATAGATGCCATCCATTTTTGGTTGACCTTAATTTTCTGAATGACTGCTTTTCTTCAAATATTTTAAGACATGACTAAATTTCATTTAGTAAGAAACATTTAGGTTAGTTTGTAAACAAGAAATCAGACATTCTGAATCCAAACATGGAATTACATTTCAATAATGCTTAATTTATTTTGTATTTTAGCAAACTGATTTGTAATTGTATTAATGCTCCCAGGGTAAACTCCATGGTTAATATGGCCCTTTAAAGGTCAACAACATGTAAGGCCATATTTATTTAACTTCTACTTTATTCTAATATTTCATAAAACAATGTTGTATTAGTCTGTTCTCATGCTGCAGATAAAGACATAGCTAAGACTGAGTAATTTAGAAAGGAAAGAGATTAATTGACTCATAGTTTCACATGGCTGGGGAAGCCTCACAATCATGGAGGAAGGCGAATGAAGAGAAAGTGACATCTTACATGTAGGCAGGCAAGAGAGCGCATGTGAGTCTCACAGATCTCATGAGACTTATTCACTATTATGAGAACAGCACTGAAAAGACCCACCCCCATGGTTCAGTTACCTGCCACCAGGTACCTCCCATGACATGTGGGAATTATGGGAGATACAATTCAAGATTTGGGTAGAGACACAGCCAAATCTTATCAAATGGCATGGGATTTATTATAAAGGTAAGTTCTCAGTCATTAATAATGAAAAACTGGTTACATATTTTAAAAATATAACTTAAAAAACAGAATTTATGATAGATTTACATTTCGATTGATAAAGTTTACTTCATTTGTGACAAAATTAGTATATCCCAAATTGGTCTAATTATAAACATTACTGGAATACAATACTTGTTAAAAATATGAACTCTTCACTTGAACCTGGGAGGCAGAGGTTGCAGTGAGCTGAGATCGCACCATTGCACTCTAGCCTGGGCAACAAGAGCAAAACTCAGTCTCAAATGTGTGTGTGTGTATATATATATACACACACACACACACACATTTGATATATATAGTGGGTCTGGAGCTCAGGTTTAATAATATCCTCACATGATTCTTAGGACTTAGCAGGGATAGGAAACACTAGACCAGAGCTGGTTCTCAACTTCTGGGATACATTTAATTAGTTATCTGGGTAAGTTTTCAAATAATGTCAATGCCCAGTCCTCCTCAAAGACCAATTAACAAAGGCTCTCTGGGACCTGGGCATTGAAATAATAAAGTACAAATTCCAGGTCAGGCACAGTGGCTCAGGCCTGTAGTCTCAGCACTTTGGGAGGCTGAGGCGGGAGGATCACCTGAAGTCAGGAGTTCAAGACTAGCCTGGCCAACATGGTGAAAATTAGCTGGGCGTGGTGGCGTGTGCCTGTCATCCCAGCTATTCAGGAGGCTGAGACAGGAGAACTGCTTGAACCCGGGAGGTGGAGATTGCAGTGAGCTGAGATCGTGCCATTGCACTCCAGCCTGGACACCAAAGAGTGAAACTCCGTCTCAGAAAAAAAAGAAAAAAGAAAAAATTCCACCTCTGCAGACTATGTTATTTCACATTACACACTGATAAGAAATAGATTAAATTATTATGTGAAAGATTCTGTGAATGATAGTTGGGATGCCAGCTAAAATGATAGCTAAAATGCCAGCTCCATGAGGGCAGGAAACATCTGCGTCTGGTCAACTCTGTTCCCTTAGCCCTGGGCACAGTGCCTTCCACACATATTACAGATGCACAGTTACTATTTATTGAGAAACTAGTTTCTGTTGGCTAAAATTTTAATTGGCTTCAAATGTTGAGCTCTTGCACACATGAACTTTAACAACTGTACATGAAATACAGTCTAACAATGGTTAAAATTAATACATATGTGATGGTAGAGATGAGTGATAGCTGGCGAAGCCAGAGGGGCGAGCCAGAGAGGGCTTTCCTCAAGAAGCTCAGAATAAATGTCCATCTGAGAAACCATTGCTGAATATCTTTGATCAGCAGCACATGTAGTAATCACCTTGATGAGCAACCATCTCCACTCCCTCGGGATTGTACAGGATTGCAGCCAGGCTTTGAGGAACAGGACAGCAGAATCCTCTACCTCCACTTCCCACCCATCCATTTTGCACCTGGTCCTTGTCACAGCTCACACTTATTTGAGTTAATTTTGGCTCAACTCCTCCTGCCCACATGTACCTCCTCTTCTGTTTGTCAGCCGTAGCCAGTATGAGTTTGGCATTCTGAAACTGTCCTGTTATTGTGTGACCACAGTAGCACCTAATATGGTGCCAACCACACAGTCGTGGCCAACTAATACTTGGCAATGATGAATATAATAGACAAAGAAGATGACCGGGAAAATATCATCCTTTGATAAATAGCAAAGGAAAAGGTAGTGATAGAGGACAAAGAAATGGCAGAAACTTTTTATGTAGTTTTCATTTCTGCCTTTTATAGAAATGGTCAGGTGTGAACACTTGGCTAGAACAAACCTCAGCTGCGAGAGGAGATAGGATGGCCAACTAGGACAGGCAAAGAGGTAATTAAAGAGTACCTGGAATATCTGTGTAGAGTGGAACTAGCAGAGCCAGATGACTAGCAGTGCAATGAGTGGAAAGAGAATTGGATGAATCTTCAGAACACTCAGGCTCCATCTCAACTCACCTTACTTACTAATCGAGTGACCTTTGGAAAGGGAGGCCTCTGAACTTTGCCCTGCAGAACAGGAATAATATTACCTTCTTTATGGGACTGTTCTACAGAGAAAATGAAGTAAATCATGAAGTACTATTTGGACCTAGGGAATATTTAACAGTTGCAGATGTCACTGTACAGCTGCCAGTCTTTGGTTTTGAGAAATCATGAAGGACAATTCTCTGCAAGATAGCAAGCGGAGTATCAGCTTACACTGACACCTGGGAAGCTAGCGGAAAAAAATCATTAAGCGATTAATTAGCAACGATTTAAAAGAACCAAGAAGTTGGAAAGCAACCCATATGACTTTAAGATCAAATGGTACCTTTCCAATTTTATTGCTCTCTCTAATTGAGGAGCAGCCCAAAATATAAGGAAATCATGCAGGTGGAATTCTGCGATTGTCAAACTATCAATGCAAGCTAAGTTGTTCAAAACTCTAAGGATCATCTATTTATTTTTGGCATGATAGATGTGATTATATTCATTAACAGGTAATATGCTGTCTTGTGTGCCTTGTATTAGAGAATGGCAATGGGGTAAGCAATCAGTTCAAGGATTTAATGAAAGGTTGTTCAGTTTACCAGGATTTCAAAAGAATTGACTCTTGTAGTTGACTACACCACAGACTCTGAAATGGTGTTATTCAATAACATTATCAAAAGCAAAAGAAATCAAGCTATTCGTAATTAGTTTTCCATGACAGAGTTGGAATGGCTGTGTCATTGTTTTACAAAATGTCAAAGTGCAGCAGAAGGAGAAGAAATCTTTCGTGTCTGGTGATTATTCATAGATCTGAGTGCCCTGAGAGCAGTATTTCTCCAAAAGGTTGCCTGCTAATCACCAATAGCTGACTCATCTGTAGAACTTGTTCAAAATGCAAGCCCCTAAGCCCCTTGGCAGGGTTATTGAATGAAAGCTCTGGGGTGAAGCTCAGAATGTGAATTTTATCAAACACCGTGGAATATTCTAATGCTCATGGAAATTTGAGATCTGCAGAGAAAAATGATATTATTCAATATGTAATAAGCATTTTTAATATGAGTATGGCACAAAGAATTGAGAATATCAATACTCAGATGAATCTAAAAATAAGTGGATTATAGAAAACTTTAGAAAACTGAAATACATATCAGTGATTTTGAAACATTTGGAAGTGAGTTATTAAAAAAAAATAAATTTCAGTGGTGAAAGCAAGAGATATATACTCTGTGTGTCAAAATTAGCCATTTTCTTGGACGGGGACTTTCCAGGTTACCTCCTCAGAGGATCTTCACTCCTTCTAGTTTTTTTGTTTTGTTTTGTTTTATCTTGTTTCCTCCAGGTAGAGAATACCATTTTAAAAATACCGATTCCCAGGCCCATACCAGAGTAGTTTAATCAGAATTTCTGCAGGTAGGGTTTAAGCACTGGGATTTTTTAAGGATTGAGAACCACCATGTAGGTAAGTGGAGGTCAGGTATGGGATGTGGCAAGGAGAGAGAGATTAACATGCTTTCTTACTCAAGTATGCTTGATTACAAAAACGGAACTCGAAAATAAGTTTCAACAAGCAAACCAGGGTTAGCAATGTTACTAACCACTTTCCGGGAGCCAAACTGATTTTCTATTTACAATATGCTTGCGTACAACTGAACCCTTCCTATTCAGCTTAATTGACCTTGCCAAGTTTAAGGTTTTCATCTTGAATGGTTACAATTTGAGAAGTCCTGACGCTGGCATTCGAATTTTTTTTTTTTTAGACGGAATTTCGCTCTTGTTACCCAGGCTGGAGTGCAACGGCGCGATCTCGGCTCACCGCAACCTCTGCCTCCTGGGTTCAGGCAATTCTCCTGCCTCAGCCCTCCTGAGTAGCTGGGATTACAGGCACACACCACCATGCCCAGCTAATTTTTTGTATTTTTAGCAGAGACGAGGTTTCACCATGTTGACCAGGATGGTCTCGATCTCTTGACCTCGTGATCCACCCGCCTCGGCCTCCCTAAGTGCTGGGATTACAGGCTTGAGCCACCACGCCCGGCCGAATTTTTGTATTGATTATTTGATCTGCCTGGAGCATAAGATGTGAGGATGTTTCCTGAGCGTCACCTTGTTCTCTGTCGACCTGTCAGGAGGGTTCTATGCATAGGTGGAATGCATGAGTCACTAAAGTAATCATCTTTTTTATGATTAAGGTTGGAACCAGGTACCTGAAGGAGTTGGCAGGTCATATTGAAAAGTTTTGTGATCCCCAGTTTGGCCATAACTATGTCTGCAGTAAAGTTGCTTTGTTTTCTTATTATTTTGATTGACTGATTATTTGGTCATTCAACAAATTTACTCTAAACGTCTGAAATATTCCAGTCATTTTACTTTATACTGAGTACAGTATATCAGGATATCATATCTAGCCCTTTGTTACTTCTTCTTTTTCCTCCCTCATTCTTCTTTCTGCCTCTTTTTTCCCTTTTACATAAACCTACTTCCAACATTTGTGGGGTCTCAGGCAAGAATAATGGAGTCCTGTCTAGTATACATCTAAATATCTATAAGTCATACGACAAGCTTGTAAACTGTTAAATGAAATATGTTCTATCCTTCTACGTTGATGAATATACCCTTATAATGAGCCAGAGCTAGGTTCAAATTTAGCATTCTCAGATTCCTCAGAACTAGAATACGGTGGTTCTGGGAGAGTCCACATCTGGTACCCCAGACTCAGCTCCTTCCTTTTTCTTTCCTTTTTCCTGGCTCTTCCAACTCTTAGTGGGGCCTCACATACACTCAGGGGAGTTCCCAGGCCCAGGATCTGTGTCCATGGCTGTTCCCTGGCTCCCACCAAACGGCTGCTGCCTGGCAACCCCTGGAAGAGTGTGCAACAGTTTGGCTAGCCCTTGGGAAAGGAATCCCTGGGAGAAGGACTACATGGACTACATAGGGCCTGGAAGTGACTAGGGTCATTCAAGCAGGAAATTTTGTATTTTTTATTATTATAGAGTGAGTCTTGCTCTGTCCTCCAGGCTACAGAGTACAGTGGCAGGATCTCGGTTCACTGTAACCTCTACCTCCTGAGTTCAAGCGATTCTCCTGCCACAGCCTCCCAAGTATCTGGGATTACCGGTGCCCGCCACCACGTTCAGCTAATTTTTTATATTTTCAGTAGAGACTGGGTTTCACCATGTTGGTCTCGAACTCCTGACCTTAAGTAATCTGCCTGCCTCGGCCTCCCAAACTGCTGGGGTTATAGGCATAAGCTACCGTGTCTGGCCTGGGCAGAGAATTCTAAGATCCTCTACTCCCAGAGCATGAACAGAGTGGGGGTTGGATACAGGTTCCTGGTAGACATGTCCCCTTAGCTCCAAGGGAAGGGGTGCAGCTATGGGAGGAGCAGCCATCTTAAGCATGACATCCTATAAAGCTGGGGCTCTGCTTACCTATGTCTAGGGGTGGTTCTGCTTTTATTTGCTAATTTTACTAATTCAACATTTATTAAGTGTCTATTAAGTATAAGGCATAGTGGATACTATGTGAGTTTCTGCAGGACAAGGAAGAAGGAGGGGAAGATGAGGAAGATTCTTCTCTCCCTCTTCTAGTCTCATTTGGTTTCTCCACTGGTATCCTCAGAGACTCTGCACATCTCTTGGGCCATGCCCCTTTGAAGGTGTGTATCCATGTCCAATCTCTGTCATAAAGATGACAGAGGAAAGTGTGGGCAACTGCATTTCCTGTCTAGGACTTTCGTGGTGCTTGAGGACATTATTGGCCAGAGCCTGTTGGTGTCAGGGTGAGGGCAGAACAGGCTGAGTGAGATTTAAACTGTGGCACATTGCATATATTACCTGGAAATCAGAGTTAGGCTTTATACTTGAGATATAATTCCTAATGTGGGGATTCTTTTGCATCCATTTCAGATTATGCTGTAATAAATATGAATAAATTCATCTGTGTCAAAATCCAATTTTATTTTACTTTTTCCTTGAAGGTGAGTGAATGGGGTTCAGAGGCAGTTAAAACTATTGACTTCTAGGCCTCATAATAAATATGTAAATTTATGCTAAAATGAAAGCCAATGTAAAATAATTCCAGTGAAATTACATAGAGAAAGTTAGCTTAAATGGGCATACTTTCTACCTGTCTCTTTGTATTTGGTACTGTGTGGAAACTGGAGCAACAAAGCCAAGGATTGTAACTCAAATTACACTAAACACACACAGGCACCTTCCAAACAACTTGGGCTTTTGCTAGACTCTTAGGGGAGCTGTTAAGATTATGTTGTGCTTGTCGAAGAAGAAGTACCTTACCTGGTAGTAAACCCCTCTAGGTCAACCTGAAATAGAGAAAGATAACTGAGGAAAAATATTGGTAAGTACTCCATGAAGAAGTGTACTTTAAGAATCAGGAAAGGCAGTTGGCAGGGAAAATCCTTGAAAAATTTGCTATGGGCTTTTGAGAGGGTAAAAGCATGAAGGAAATGGCCTTTCAGAGAGCAAAGCTTGGTGTCAATTGGGTAGGCGATCTCTGGGACTCTGTGCCTTGATTGCTTAACCAGGTAATTGTACAGAGGGAAAACTTTCTGGGTATTTGTTGTTAAATAATGTAGTTTATCCTGCTGATTGAAAAATATCTAAACCAACACAAAATTGACTTTAAATTGTTTCCATATCAAGATCAATGAGACCATTTTTTAAGTTTACTGTGGTTTCCTTTAAATACATTTCAGCTCTTTCCATAAAAATGGCTCATTTGGCAATTGAAGGAAGGTAATTTGATTACAATGACTAACATTCAAATAATCAAAATAGTAAAAAAAATTCATGTGATTCATAAAAAGCCTACTGGTACAGTCCAATTCTTGGAAATCATTAGCTAATGTTCTGATGATAAAATAATAAATACACAAGTGGATTAAAGAGACATAAATGCAAACTCATCTAAATTTAATTTAGCTAAAATCTACATACATGTTTGAATATTGAATTTTAATGATGTAAATATTTTAGAGACAAAGCAGGAGTTTGAGAATAAACATAATAAATTAATTATAAGTTTCTAAGAAGCTGTCCCCAGGTATCTTTCATTCTTTACTCTTGGCTTTTAGTGGTACATTGCATAAAAAATAACATTGTAAAACTTTCTCACTGTTTCCCTTAAGCATTTTTTTCTCTGAGCAGATAAAATCACTTTAGAATGTGTCCTCATACTTGCTGAATCCTCTTCTCCTGGGTCTTGAGGAGAGAGTGTTTTGAAGGGTAGCCATGATGGTTCTAGAAGCACAAATTACGAAGAAGAAAGAGAACTTTCCATGTTCCCTTTTATTCTCCACCTAGAAGACTCAGCCTTTCTAGTTATATTTCAATTTACAATTTATACCATCCTTACTTTAAAGTATAATTTAAACTTACAGTAGAGGACATATATACCCTAAGACCATAAACATAGAACTAGAAAATCAATGTGTGAAGGAGAGAAAAAGCCTACTAATACCTTGGGTTAATACCATTGCAGTGCTAATGCTGAAGCATGAAATCTAGGTATTATTTTCCAGTTAGGTGAACTAGATGAGGTCAACAAAATGAACATTTCATTAAAGCTTTTTGGGGGATACAAGTAAATGAAAGTAACATTTAAGGGAAAATGAATTGTTTTGTGTTTTATTTTTATTGCCTGTATTCACATAAAATTATATTGTGCCCAGAAGAAAATGTATGTCTTTAATGAAAGGGATACACTTGGCTTGGGAGTGGGAATAGTTATCTTCACAGGGTACTTTCTGTCTGGTGGTAAGATTCACTTAAAAATTCAATTGACTTGAGAGGTTGCTTGATATTTAATTCGATCAGCAAGGAGTTCATAGCTATAATGCAATCCTTCTCAAATTCACCTATCGAAGTGCTAGAATAGCTAATGAAAGTGAATACCCATCTCCTGCCCTCCCCACCTCTGATCTCTACATCTTGTACCAGGTGTAGGGGCAGAAATCAAATTGGCTTACTTTGTGTACAGTTAAGTTTTCATCATCAACATTCACTCAAAACTTACATTCTATCTCGTAAGATATCTGCCATTTTGATGTTAATACATGCTTTAATTTGGCATCTAGTAATATTTTAACAGTGTACCATGTTTACTCTGGTGCTTCTCGTGTCTTCAGA
Source organism: Aotus nancymaae (assembly GCF_030222135.1). Classification (NCBI taxonomy): domain Eukaryota; kingdom Metazoa; phylum Chordata; class Mammalia; order Primates; family Aotidae; genus Aotus; species Aotus nancymaae. The sequence continues at coordinate 41,353,161 of NW_026988419.1, read as the reverse complement.
ATCACCTTCAATTCCCCCAAGGATACTCATACCACAACTGGAGAATCATTGTCTTGAAGGATGGTTCCATCAAGCTGTGATGATTTTGTAAAATGCTGTTCTTAACCCCAGGGATGGTGCTATCCTGGGAAATAATTTTCTGGAAGTACTTGGCTATGTTGGAGACACAAGGAGCCATTTATCTCCGGAATCATCCTTTTCAACACTTGTCACTGCAGTTCTTCTGATTACATCATTTTTTTCTGTTCTAGTCTCAAAACTTTACAATTACTCTACTACAGGTTTATGATTGCTTCAGGGAGACAGAACTCTAGAAATTGACCTTGCTTTACTGTCTTAATCATTTTTTCCCTTCAACAACAATAACAAAAAATTATTGAGTTTCTTCTATTTCTAGGGCACACTCCTAGGGAAACAAAGAAGTACAAGGCATAATTCCTGCTCTTAACCTACCTGCTATAGTAGAGACAGTAGATCATATGCCCGGAAAAATAAATAATTATAATGGGGCAGCAAAGGATAAATGTTGTATTTATTGTTTAATTCAACAAATTAAATCCTATTTAAAATCCCATTCCACTCTCTCCACACACACAGTCTAGCCCCCGATCCTGTGGCAAATACCACTTTCGAATGTACTCTATGATTTGCTTATATCCTAGTCTGTTCTTTGCTAGAATACAAATGTCACTGGGGTGGAGAACTTTGCTTCATTTACCATTGCAACCTAAGAACATAGATAAGTATCAGGCTTATTGTATATGTTCAATAAATATTTGTTGAATGAAAGTTGCATTTCTACACATTTTAACATCCTTTTCTCCTACCTAATAAAAGAGAGATCCTCTTTTCTTTTAAGAATAATTCTTCTTACCTCTTTTCCACTTCCTATTCTTTCTAGATTTTTAGGGACGTAGACCCACCAATTACCCCACCTCTTCACCTTTCTTGCTCTTCTCCATCAATACATACGTATTTTTTCAGTCTCTTATTAAAATAATCATCCTCTCCAGCCTAGATCTTTTCTCTAGACACCCTAAAATTAAACCTCTTAAAAGGAGAGTCCTCACTTATTGTGGCCATAGCTTCACTTCCTGTTCACCCTTTGACCGATTTCAATCTGACATTACTGTCTAATGGTCAGAAGAATTGTTTCCACGAAAGTTATCAGTGGCCTTCTGTTAAACCAGGTCCCCTCGCGGGGTCCTACATCACACACAGCTTCCTCCATAGTGCATTCTATTGGAATCAAGGGCTTTGTTATTGTCTTACCATCTGGGCTTTTATTATTTTTCACACATTCACATTTTTAATTTATTCAATAAATAACTCTTTTGAATGTTAACGTGTGCAGACATGATAAGAGATCCTGAGGACTTACTGGTAAACTCACACAAAGGTGATACTGCATGTAGTTTATAGTCTTATGGAGGAAACAGACATAATAAACAAATAAACAATAAACACTTGGAACATCAGAACTTCCATCACTGTTTTGAAGAAAACTTACATGGGTGCTCTAAGAGTGCTTAATCAGAAAATTGAACTTTGACAAAAGACTAGAAAGAGATTTCCCTGGGAATGGAGTGGGAGGGCTGAGGGCTGAGAAGTAATGTAGACCAGGAGTCAGTTAATCAAAGGTGCGTGCATGATAGAGGAAAGCACAGTAGAGAAGTCCTGAGGTTGGAGGGAGCATGGGAGGCTTGAGAACCATAGAAAGCTAGTGTGGCTGGAGCCCAGAGGAGTAGGGGAGGAGTGGCACAGGTGAGGCTAGTGACGTAGCTGGGGGAGGGGGCACACCACACCATGATTTTTAGAACAGGTTAAGTGTTTAACACTAAGAATATATGGATGTCTTTATGATGGAGGCTGTGTCTTTTCCATATCTTCGCCCTTTGCCACTAGTTCAGGGAAAGAATCAGCATAGAAGCTCAATATATGTTTGTCAAATGAAGGACATTTGAACTTAACTTTCCTTTTCTCCTTTCCTCCCTCCCTCCCTCCCTCCCTCCCTCCCTTCCTTTCTTTCTTCCTTTCTTTCATTCTTCTTTCTTTCTTTTTTTTGAAACAGAGTTTCACTCTTGTTACCCAGGCTGGAGTGCAATGGCGTGATCTCGGTTCACCACAACCTCCGCCTCCTGGGTTCAGGCAATTCTCCTGCCTCATCCTCCTGAGTAGCTGGGATTACAGGCACGCGCCACCGTGCCCAGCTAATATTTTTTGTATTTTTAGTAGAGACGGGGTTTCACCATGTTGACCAGAATGGCCTTGATCTCTTGACCTTGTGATCCAGCTGCCTCGGTCTCCCAAAGTGCTGGGATTACAGGCGTGAGCCACCGCGCCCGGCTGGCTGGCTGGCTGGCTGGCTGGCTGGCTTTCTTTCTTTCTTTCTTTCTTTCTCTTTTTTTCTTCTGGAGACAAGGTCTCACTCTGTCACCGAAGCTGGAGTGCAGTGGCACGATCATAGCTCACTGTAGTTAACTCCTGGCCTCAGAGGATCCTCGTGCGTCAGCCTGCGGAGTAGCTGGGACTACAGGCTCATGATATCAAACTCTGCTATCATATTAATATAGACACCACACACACACACACACACACACACACACACACACACACACACACAGAATGAGAGAGAGAGAGAGAGAGAGAGAGAGAGAGAGAGAGAGAGAGACTGGGATCTTGTTATGTTGCCCAGGAGTGGTCTAGAACTCCTGGCTTCAAGTTATCCTTCTGCCTTGGCCTCTTAAAGCTTTGAGATTACAAGTGTTAGTCACTGAGCCCCAGCCCTGAAATAAGTCTTAAATTGTGAATATGATTGGCCACGAAGAAGGGGTGAAGGAGATTTCTTTGCTAAGGAATCAGCGGTTAAAGAAAGACGGAGGTATGAATAAAATATATTTTGTTTTGGATATAGGGCAAGGTGTTCAATGCGATTAAATTGGTGGTGGGGGCGTGCAGAAGAAAGAGGTTAGACATGAAGGGACGCAAGGGGAAAGAGAGCAGGGGTACTGAAAGAAACATTACAGAATTTGAGGGAGGCTGAGATCATGGGGGGCCAGAGCAGTCCGGAGAATCATTTCAGAACTGTAGCATTTTCGAGGTTAGATGACGATCTAAATTTGTTTGAAAGGACTGCTAGACCGTAGATAGGCAGATAGATATGGGAAAGCCTTCTCAACACGGGAAATGAAATGAATTATGGCTCGGAGGCCAGAATATACTGGAATTCTTCCTTTTCTAGTAAAAGCTGTGTCCCTCTTTAACCTTTATGCATGTTTCATCATTCTTTCCTCCCTCTGGTCCATTTCCCATAATGAATTGTGTGGGAAAGAAAGTCTTTACCAAAAATTTGCCTAAATCTTAAAAAAGAAAAAACAAACCTAAAGAAAGAGCATTTTACTTCTGCTAGGTATTTTGTTTGACTGAACAAAATAACTTAGGAAAAAAATAGGAGAAGTGACAATTTTTGTTCATAAATGTAGACTAGCTAATACATTTAGAGCTGTGTGGTATTTTGTTTATTAAGCTCACTCTCAGCCTCTTTTGTTGCCAGCTGAAGTACAGTAATATGATTTTGTTCCAAATTTTACACTTTGCCAAAGGTCTGTTTCTCAGCTGCATTTTGGGAACAGCTGTCAGCCCCGAGCAATCTGATTGCTTTTCATGAATGATAAATCATTTCCCTGTACACTGATTTGTTTAGGTGCAATAGGAAGAGACATCTTTCTGCCTAGTTTGTTAACAGAGGAAATGGTAGGATGAGGATGGTGGGGGAGAAGTGAGAAAGATCTAGTGGGCATTTCCTTAGTACTTAATGTCCGATTAATGTTAATTTCATTTTGATTGAACACTGGGAAGAAATAGTCTTTATTAGCTGTTCTGAAGACAGCAGGAAAAATCAATGATCCTTTCTTTATTAGGAGCTGTTATTAATTTACCACTGGACCTTCTGTTTGAAGATTAAAAAAAAAGAGATTTTCTTGGGTCACACATTCTTCTGCTTAAAAAATTGCCCATACAGGCTGGGCGCGGTGGCTCACGCCTGTAATCCCAGCACTTTGGGAGGCCGAGGCGGGTGGATCACGAGGTCAAGAGATCGAGACCATCCTGGTCAACATGGTGAAACCCTGTCTCTACTAAAAATACAAAAAATTAGCTGGGCACAGTGGTGCGTGCCTGTAATCCCAGCTACTCAGGAGGCTGAGGCAGGAGAATTGCCTGAACCCAGGAGGCGGAGGTTGCGGTGAGCCGAGATCGCGCCATTGCACTTCAGCCTGGGTAACAAGAGTGAAACTCCGTCTCAAAAAAAAAAAAAAAAAAAAAATTGCCCATACAAGTTGCAAGGGTTAAACAAGTGTTAGAAGTTCAAGTTTCATTAAAGTATCCAATTAGTGAGACTCAGCAGTCCATGAAAATATTTATCACATTCCCAGCTCAGCTAAGACCTTATCTGGTCCAATTTTCCTTGCACAGAAATCACAGAAATCTACATTTGCTGCATCACATTCCTGAGGAACAGGTGAAAAGGGAGGGGGAAGAAGCATCTCATGTTTCAAATGTTATGTTTGCTGTTTAAATTTTAGTTTTGGAAAAGAAGTTTGAGGTGAGAGGAAAGGGAATTCAAGTCTTTCCTTTGCCTTGAAGTTCGTTCACGATGGTGTTGCCCCTGTTTCTGGTGGGCTACTGTCAATTTCTATCTGGAAGAGATCCTGCCAGGTCTTTTTCTTGAATGTAAAAAAAAAGGAAATTAGCAAATTAAAGATTTTTGCTAAGAACAGAAAGTGGTCCACATTGGCATCATAGTATGTTTTTGGCCCTCAAATTGTAAAAGCGTCCCCTTCACTGGAAGCAGGGCTTACTGTGTACCCTGTGCTCTCAATTTCTGTGTCTCTAGCCCCTGTAGGGCTGCCTGGGGGCTGACAGCCAAGCTGGTTCGATGCAATCAGATGACACTGAAAACCGATTGGAATAATTCCTCAGCTTGATGTCAGCAGGCCCTGCACTTAATGCAGGATGCTCTTTTATTTTAATAAGTAATTTATTTAATGAGCCGACAATGGCAAAATGTCAAATGTAGAGACTTCGAGGATGAATAACACAATTACAAGGAGCAGGAAGTCTACTAGGCTTGCAATATTCAGTGGCTTCAGAAAGGACGTTCCTTGAGCTGGTTTCAAAATCAGTTGGCAACTGATCTGAAAAAGGACCTTGGCCATTAGTCTTGAGAAAAGTAATGCTGCCCATATCAAGTTTCAGAGTTAGCAATATGAGAATGGCAAGTGCCAGGTGTAGAGTATGGGGTAGCACGGGGAGTGGTCCTATTTGGTGAGGAGAATGAGGCAAGAGCCATAGAGCTAACCCCAGGGAACAGGCTTCCACCTGCCCATCCGGTGTGCGGAAAGGAGAGGAACAGAGCCCTCCACTAGGTGGCAGTGACGCTGTTCCGTTATCAGTTAGGGTGTGTCCTTGGGTGACTCACTTTGGACTCAGGTATTAGTTTTCTCATGTTAAACAGACAGACCTGAATTGGAAGAGATTTACTCTCCTTTCCAGATACTGAGATAGGATTTTTCTTAACGTAATATCCTCTCCAGTGTACAAGTTGTGTTCATTAATTCCTCACTTCTGGCTCTGATTAGCTATGAGTTCAAATCCTATGAAAGTGATGCCAGTTAACCTAAAGATAGACTATCGAAGTTTATAGTAATTCTGTTGATCCAACCTCAATTTAGTAATTATCTATTGAGTACCCACCGGGCACCAGGCACTGTTTAAGTCACCAGACATATAGCAATGACAAAATAGGGTTTTTAAAAAAGTCCCTGTTATCATAAACTAACTTTCCATTAGCTTATTGAAAATGATATTTTTCAATGTGAAGGAGCTAATTCACATTTGGAATAGGCGTTCCTTCTAGGAGTCTGTATCAAAATTGTCATTTGCTCTTTTGCCCAATGGAAAGTTGTATTGTGAACTGTGCTATGTCTGATGTGATTATCTGGTATATTCTTCAGCCATTCCAACTAGTTTCTTTGTACTATGTTAGAATTTAATTAAAACTCATATTGTTTTATTCTTCCCTTCTGACTCTGGAGGTCTCTGCAATATGCTTCTAATCCTTCCTAGGCCCACATGCAAGGAGGAAAACCTGTTTCTACTCAAAGGTGGATTTCTGTGCTGAACTTGTTCTATGCTGTTTCTCCAACAGTACGTAACTGTGAGATCCCGATTTGCACATAGTGCTGTCTGGCTTTGCTTCTAAAGGAAATAATGTGCATGACTGGTCTCCGATTGATGTGTGGGAGCTGCCATTTGGGGGCATATAACACTTTATTTTCCATCCTGCTTAGAATTCTAAGCCTCAATAGCCAACATCTGTCATCCTTCACTTTGAAATTTTTAAATTACCTTTTAAAAATGATTATAACAGTAATATTATTTATTATTAAAAATTTAGCAAATATAAAAAGTATAATGAAGAAAATAAAAACAACTCATAATACAATGACTCTGAGTTAACCATCATTAGCCATCTATTTGCATATATTTTATAATAAATGCAGTTTTAATCCTGTTTATATTTTGTCCTCAACAATCTATTGTGAGAATATTCCCAATATTATTAAAAATCTTTAAAGATCAAATTTTAATGGCTGCATAATATTCAGTCATATAGTTTTATCACTTTATTTAGCCAATACCTTATTGTTGGATGTAATTTCTAATTTATTTCTTTTTAAAAATACTCAGGTAATAGTCACATGATGTATTTTGAATCTCTAAGTAATTCCTTAAGAAAAATTTTAAGGAATAAAATTATGGGATTAAATGACATGAACGTTCTAAAGCTTTTGACACATATCACCTAATGGTTTGAAAACTGTACTCATGCATTCACATTTTAGAAAAATCTTTGTCAATCTGTCAGGCAAAAAAGGTATCTCGCTCTTGTTTTATTTTCTAGTTGTTAGAATTATAGTGCGATTGAATATGTATTCCATAGGTTTATTGGGCATTTATTTGTTTTTTATTCTATATATTGTCTCTTCTTTAGTTTTCCATTGATGTGTGGCAGACAGAATATGGGCTCTCAAAGATGTCCATAATCTTGTCCCCAAACATGTGAATATGGTTGCTTACATGGCAAAAGGGAATTTGCAGATGTGATTAAATTAAGGATCTTGAGGTGAGGAGATTATTCTGAATTATTTAGGTGATGTTATTAATGGAGAGAGACAGGATAGTTGGAGTCAGAGCAGGAGAAGTGACAAAGGAAGCTGAAGTCACAGGAGGGAGATTTGAATGACTACATTGCTGGCTTTGAAGATGGAAGAAGAGCCTGTAAGGCAAGAAAGGCAGGTGGTCCACAGAAACTGGGAAAGGGAGGGAAGGGATTTTCTCCTAGAGCATGGAACAAGTTAGTCCTGTCGAAATCTTGACTGGCTCAGTGAGAATGCTTTCAGACTTCTGACCACCAGGAATGTAAAGGAGTAAATTTATGTGGTATAAGCCACTAAATTTGTGGCAATTTGTTACAGCAGCAGTAGGAAAGGAAAACATAGAGTGTTCTTATTTTTCTTATTGATATGTGAATATTTTTATATACAGTAAAGTCATTAACTTGCCATTTACATTGCAAATTTTTTTTCAAGGTTGCCATTTGCTTTCAAATAATTTTATGGTGTTTTCTGATACAGAAATTTGTTGTTAACTTTTAAAATATCATTGATGTTACATTAGATAAGATTTCTTTCAGTGATATACAAATTTTAAATATTATGCAGTTAAATCTATGTATCTTTTCCTTGGTGATATATTCTATTGCATTTAAATCAGTTTTATATTCACCAGTGTTACTTCCAACATTTTTATGGTATGTAATTTTTCATTTATCATTCTTCATTAAGTTTTTATATATTTTTAGTCCGATTTCAGGATGATCTAGTCTGTCCTATTAATCTGTCAAGGCCTGTGCTATTACCACATCATCTAAATTATTGTAGTTTCATAAAAGTTTTTATGTCTAGTAGGCTAAATTTTCATTCATTACTCTTTTCTTTAATATTTTTAAAGCTAGTCTCAATAGTTTATTTTTCTAGATGAATCTTAGAATCATTTAGACAAGTCAAAAAATTTTATTGGTATTTGAATTTGAAATTTGCAGTAAATCTATATAAATTAACTTGGAAAGAATGCCATCTTTTTAATATCAGCTCTTACCAGGGAAGAACATGGTGTTTTTCCATTTATAAAAATTAAAAATATGTATTTTTAAAAACTTTGGTTATTTTATTGACACAATCTCAGATGTTATTTAGTAAGATTAGTGTTAGGCGTTTTAGATGTTGTGCTGCTGTTGGGATTAGAATGATTTTTTCATAGTATGTGCTAACTAATTTTGGCTGATATATTGGAAAGCTTTCCATTTTTGTAGACATATCTTTTGCTTTACTGAACTTTGCAATTTATGTTTTCAGCATTTTTTTGTGATATAGTTATCACATGCAAATGTTGGTGGTTTTATTGTCTACATCCTAAAGTTTACCCTTTCTTTTGATTTCAAAATTTTAAAGTACTGACTAGACCTTCCAGAACCATGTTGAATGTTAACAGTAAAACAATGTGTCTTCATCTTAGTTATCAGTATAGTGCTGGTTATTAAAGGATTGGCCTTATTTTTCATTTTAAGGAGTTATTCTCTTCATAGCTTAAAGCATTGGTTGAAATTATTTGAGTTTTAATTTTTTTTCCAATTGGTTCTGTGGAACTAATATATGAATTATTTTCTGAATGATAAACCCAATTTATATTTCTATGATAAACTCTACTTTGATTATTAGAAATTCTTTGCAATACACTATAGAATCTAGTTGGTGTTTTTTTAAAATTAGGATTATTAAATCTGTATTTACAAATAAAACAAGGCTATAGTTTTAATATTTTTTTCTTCCATCAGATTTTATTATGGGCAGTGTGTAGCTGCATAAAATATATTGGGTGTTTTACAGTTTTTTTTTCTGTTTCCTGGAGCTTACATTGCATGAGGATTTGAAAGAACTCACCCATAAAACTAGCTGCTTTGGATAATTTTCAGAATTTGCTTTATTTGAAGTTATTCAACTGTTTTATGATTTGTTCTAAACAGATTTCCCTTAAGTCATTTATTTATTTATTTATTTATTTTACAATATTGTAATTTCTTTGAGATCTAGATAAATGAAGCTTCCAAAGAAAGATGATAGGGGCTATGTTTTCAGCTCTGCTAAGATGGAAGACAACTGCTACCATTGTAAGGCACAGAGAGAAATTGAATGGGTTGAAAAGGGCTAGTATTGAGGTAAACATAACACTTTCTTTTCTTTTTTTTTAACTTTTAAGTTCAGGGGTACATACGCAGAATGTGGAGATTTGTTACATAGGTAAACGTGTGTCATGAGGGTTTGTTGTATAGATTTTTCATCACCCAGGTGTTAAGCTTCGTATCCATTAGTTGCTTTTCCTAATCCTCTGCATCCTCCCACCCTCCCTCCTCTGGCAGGCCCCAGTGTGTGTTGTTCCCCTCTATGTGTCCCTGTGTTCTTGTTATTTAGCTTTCACTTACAAGTGAGAACATGTGTTATTTGTGTTTCTGTTCACATGTTAGTTTGCTGAGAATAATGGCCTCTAGCTCCATTCTCGCAAAGAACGTAAGCTCATTCTTTTTTATGGCTGCATAGTATTTCATGGTGTATATGTACCACACTTTCTTTATCAAGCCTACCATTAACAGGCATTTCAGTTGATTCCATGCTTTTCCTATTGTGAATAGTGCTGCAATGAACATGTACATGCATATGTCTTTATGATAGAATGATGTATATTCCTTTAGGTATATACCCAGTAATGGGACTGCTGGGTCAAATGGTAATTCTGTCTTTAGGATTTTATTGTCACAGTAATTTATACTTTCACCAACAGTGTATGTGTTCCTTTTTCTTTGCAACCTCACCAGCATCTGTTATTTTTTGACTTTTTAATAATACCTATTCTGACTGGTATGAGATGGTATCTCATTGTGGTTTTGATTGTCATTTCTCTAATTATCAGTGATGTTGAACTTTGTTTTGATATGATTTTTGGCCACATAAATGTAATACTTTCAAATAATTGTAAAACTCACCTTATCATTTTTTATATTCTCTATGCTTTCACAGTTACTTATATTCAGTCTAAATTTCTAAAATTATATTTGTTATATTTTTCCCAAAGAAATAGCTTTTGAATTTAATTTATAATTTTAATGTGATTCTGTTTACTAATTTGGTTATATTTGCTTTTATTATTTCCTTCTTACTAGATTAGATTTTTTTTCTGCATACTTTCTAATGGTTTGATTTTAGTATTTAACTCATTTCAAACAATACTAGGAACACTCTGAGATGAGTTGAATGCTTAAAGTAAAGGAAGGGGGTAGAGGTAGATGACAGTATCAGCTTGGAAGGCTGGTACATATAGGATCAAGGAGGGCCAGGCATGCAAAAGCAGAAGCTTTATTTTGAATAGGAATTGCTGGATGTTACTGGTTGTACAGCTAGAATAAGTTATATACTGCATGAACAATTTGACCGTAGAGGGTGCCCAGAGTCCCCTTGCTTGTAAAGACAATCTGTTCTGATTAATCCAGTCTTTGATTATAAAGTACTTTTGGAAGAGTGGTTTCAAGTGTAATAAATGGGGCATCATCCTAGAGGTAACCCAAAACATGTAAGAGGAGCTAAGAAACTTTGAGCATTTGGTGGCAAAAGCCACTAAGTATATAGTAGCCATTCAAAGAATAAATGTAGTAGAATTTGGGATAAACAGAAAAAGCTTTTTGAAGGCAGAATTTGAGATAAGTCTGAAAGGATATACAAGTTAAGAGCTCAGTAATAAATGCAAAAGATTTGGAGGGCAGTGTGGAGACAGCCTAAGGGATGAGAGTGTACCTTGTGGATGATTAGAGAATGAGTTGAGCATAGCCAGAGCATATTATGTTATGGAGAATGTAAAAGTCAGTAGAGTTGGCACTGTAGTGGTAATCCAGTCAATGGTAGGGAACCATTGAAGGTTCTTGATTGGGAGGTGACCCAGTAAAAGTGTTATTTTCACATGCTTTGTATTTAGGTTGGGTTAGAGAGGGGAGACCTGACCTTGAAAGTCAGTTCGTGTTTTTATTTAGTGGTAGGGGTATGACCTTAGTGACCATTGAAATACAAATGAAAGGGTGATTCTGAGAGGTGGCAGATGGAAAATCAGAGAACAACAGGGAAAGATTAGAAACATCTCTCAATTTTGATTCTTAAATACTTAAAATCAGATGGTTGTAAAAGGATTCTATTTAAGATGAAATACAGTGTATTGAATTTTGGGCCTCTTGAGTTTGAGATTGTGGCTGGGCATCCACTTGGGATGCCTTGAAATGTGAAACTAATGTGCAGAGAATAGGGGTGAAAGAGGCAGGTTTGACCAGAACCTACACTTGGATAAGTCCATCAAAAGGATAAATGCGAATGAAGAAGATCAGAGGACACAGTATAATGGAGATAAATCACACTTTTGGAGATTGTTGGAGATTAAATTTAATATGTGTAAGGTACAATGAGGGTGGGAGATATTACATGGAAATTGAAGTCAGTAGATATAAAATAACATGTTGGGTTAGTTGTGCAGCAAAAGGAGAGACGGGTGCTGCTTGAAATAAACTAAAAAGGATTAAGTGAACAATAAAAACATTAATGATAATAATAATGATAGAAAAGTTTTTATTTTGTATAAACATCAGGTTTTATTTGAAGATATGAAAGGTGGAAATAAGTTGTACAGAGAAAGAGATTTAAGCACAGGAGTAAATTTTAGTCTTTCTCTGAAATATATTAGTTATACTGAACTGAATACATTAATCAATTTGAACAAACTGAACTTGGTAGAAGTTAGAATAAAAAAACTGGAGTTAGCCTCATCTCAGAATACTATGTTCAAGGTGGTGATAAAGGCCTATTCAATACTAGTTAGAATGTAATATCCAAGAGCAAAGGAGTTGACTACTGATGACAAATATGAACCAAGATCACTAAGAAGTTGTAGGATGGTTAAAATCCAGGGTTAATCTCTTTTAAAAAATTAGGATAGTTTTATCAATATTACTGACTGGTTGGCCCTTCAATAAATGAAATCTGTGTATCTTTGAAGTTTTTAAATCAAAGTGACTTTGATATAACATTCTTTGGAATAATTGAAAAAATAATGGCTTTTTACATTTTTTTTCTCTTGAGTTGTTACTTGGAATTTGCATACTTCTTTCAGAGTAATAAAATTTAATCTAAAGTTCAAGGTAGGTACTTATATTTTATTAAATCCTTAAGTTTAAGATAATATTTCTTAGAGTGGTGATTTATATATGGCTGAAAACTTTATAGGGGAAGAATCAGTTACACAGGCTGTTTTTTCTTTTTTAATGTGGTGGTGGGAGTGGGAGGAGGTTAGAAAGCTCTGGGAGAAACAAAGTAGAAAGCCATTTTTGTTTCTAATCAGAGAAAAGAAGGATAACAATGTAAATGTCAAGGTGTGAGTTCAAAAACCTTGGCCTTGTTTATGCTAAGGAGGGCGAGGAGCTGGAGGACTGAAGTTAGAAATAAAAGGAGGGTGCTTGGAAATCAGGTTACCTAGGAGACCAGGGTGAAGATCAGTGTGTGGAGATGCCTACATGAGAACAAAGAGGGATTGACAAGGAAGAAAGAGAAGGACCCAGGAAGAGTCTGTGAGAATCCTCTGAACTGGCCTGATAGGGTTCTTTTGTGCAGAGCCATCTCTGAAGGCCCAAAGCTTTCACAGTTACTCTCTGCAGCAGGGGTTCCCAACCTCCAGGACGTACCAGTCTGTGGCTTGTTAGGAACCAGGCTGCACAGCAGGAGGTGAGCAACCTGCAAGCAAGAGCATTACCACCTGACCTGTGTCCCCTGTCAGATTAGTAGCTGCATGGGAGTGCAAACCCTATTGTGAATAGTACATGCAAGGGATCTAGGTTGCCCACTTCTTATGAGAATCTAATGCCTGATGATCTGAGGTGAGCAGTTTCATCTGGAAACCATCCTCCCAAGCACTCACTTCTTCCATGTCCCCCACTCCTTTGTGGAAAAATTGTCTTCCTCAAAACCGGTCCCTGGTGCCAAAATGTTTGGGGACCATTGCTCTACAATGTTAAAGACCTACCATACTGAAGCCATCATCGGAGTAGCATAATATAGTCTCTATAGTTGCCAAAGAAACAGTCTTTCTTCAAGTAGAAATGTAGTTTCTCTTAAACACAGCATAATATTCTTTCTTTAGAAATCTGTCTTATTAGGCTTAATTTTGCTCTCTGATATTGTTTGGCTGTGTCCCCATCCAAATCTCATCTTGAATTCCTATGTGTTATTGGAGGGACCTGGTGGGACGTAATTGAATCATGGGCAGGTTTCTCCTGTGCTGTTCTTGTGATAGCGAGTAAATCTCACAAGATTTGATGGTTATTATAAGGGTGAGTTTTCCTGCACAAGCTCTCTTTTCCTGCTGCCATCCATGTAAGACGTGACTTGCTCCTTCTTGCCTTCTGCCATGATTGTGAGAAACTTGGGGCATATATGTTATGCTGCTCCTCTGTTTCTGCGATGTTCTCAAGTGAACCAAGGTTCTGAGGCTTACTGACAGTGCAGTTCTCAAGGGCCATGCATCAGAAAAGAAAGATATTTTCTATCATCTTTGAAGTTTTGCAGTGAATTTTCTTCTATGGGTTTAGCAAATCCATTATCTTGACTGTGAAAATACCTAAGCTTGCTTTAGGTAAATGAGATAGTTTGGAAAAATTGTAGAACAAACTGGAGAGGAAGGACAGTGAAATTGGCTAGGGGTGTGGATTCTGGAGCTAGACCAACTGAATTCACCTCCCAGAGCTGCCACTGACCAGCTGGGTGATTTTGGACAAGGGCTGAACCTTTCTGTGCCTCATTTTCTCATCCATTAAATGGAGATGGTGATAATGTCATAATATCTATCCCATAATGTAATATATGATATTACTAAAATGATAATAAAATAGTAATAATATTTATGGTTTTTATGGCTGATTAAACAAATTGGTATATGTACAAAAATCAACTCAAGACTGATCAAAGACTTAAATGTAAAACTGAAAATTATAAAAACTCTGGAACACAACCTAGGAAATATCATTCTGGACATAGGAATGGACAAAGATTTCATGTTAAAGACACTGAAAGCAATTGTAACAAAAGCAAAAATTGACAAATGGGATCGAATTAAAGAGCTTCTGCACAGTGAAAGAAACTATCAACAGAGTAAACAGACAACTCACAGAATGGGAGAAAATTTTTGCAAACTATGCATCTGACAAAGGTCTAATATCCAGCATCTATAAGGAACTTAAATCTACAAGAAAAACCCAAACAAACCCATTAAAAAGTTGGCAAAGGACATGCACAGACAATTTTCAAAAGAAGACATATGTGCCGCCAACAATCGTATGAAAAAAAACTCAACATCATTGATCGTTTGAGAAATGGAAATCGAAACCACAATGAGATACCATCTCACACCAGTCAGAATGGCTATTATTAAAAAGTCAAAAAATAACAGATGCTGGAAGGGTTGCAGAAAAAAAGGAATGCTTATACACTATTGGTGGGAGTGCAAATTAGTTCAATCATTGTGAAAGACAGTGTGGGGATTCCTCAAAGTCCTAAAGACAGAATTACCATTTGACCCAACAGTCCCATTACTGGGCATATATCCAAAGGAATATAAATCATTCTATATAAAGACACATGCATATGCATGTTCATTGCAGTACTATTCACAATAGCAAAGACATGAAATCAACACAAATGCTCTTTAATGGTAGACTGGATAAAGAAAGTGTGGTACATATGCACCATGGAATACTATGCAGCCATAAAAAAGAATGAACTCACGTCCTTTGCAGGAACATGGATGGAGTTAGAGGCCATTATCTTAAGCAAACTAATGCAGAAAACAGAAAACCAACACCACATGCCCTCACTTATAAGTGGGAGCTAAATAATGAGAACACATGAACACATAAGATGTAGGGTGGGAGGAGGGAGAGGATTAGGAAGAATACATAATGGGTACTAGTCTTAATACCTGGGTGACAAAATAATCTGGGTGCCCATAAAATGAGTGCTAGACTCAATACCTGGGTGACAGCAAACTCCCATGACATGAATTTACCTATAAAACAAACCTGCATATGTTGAACTTAAAAGTTAAAAAATAAATGAATTGGTATATATAAAGAAGGACTTTGAACTGTGCCCGATGCATACAAAGCACTTTGTAATTCAGTTATTATTCAATAATAAATTCAAAAGTGTCAGAGACTGATTCCATACTTGCTGTTTTCTGTAACATGTGGTTTACATGAAGTCAGTGTTGTCTTATGAAGTATTCCTCATTCCCCTAATATTTCCCATGTTTCTGTAGAAACCTAATTTTACTTTTTTCAGTTGAAAAAGACAACAATGTTGTTTACTTGCCATCTGGATATTGTGTTACACATTTTTGTTCTTGTGCCAAAATAGAAATGAAGATCTTTGACTAACTACTTCAATATCGCTCAATTGATTTAGTCGGTAAGTTGCTCCTGGCAACGTCCACTGAGGCAGCTCTGCAAGTTGCTGTTGTTTATTGGCATTTCTGAGAGTCACTTGCTAATTTTTTTTTTTTAATTTCCTTATTGGAGCTGGGACAAAAAACTCATTGGCTTCTAAGGCACCAAAAATTATGAATAAGGTTACTAAAGTCAAGTGACAGAAAAATTTGAAGGAAATTGTTTATTTTCTCAGTCTTTTAAAAAATTGAACGTCTTCAAGGACCATGAAGTTTAGGTACCTTTTTCATTTCTCACAGGGTTATGTCTCTAGGAGAAAAATTTATTCATTTGTTCAATTTGTTTATTATAAAACTTTTATCTAGTGTCTACTTTGAGTAAGGCAAGCCACTGTCCTAGGTGCTAGGGCCACACAGATAAATGAGACAAGTGGTTAAACATTTTGAGGTGGGAATAAAATGCTATATGCATAAGTAAAATATATGACATAATTTACTAAATGGTTCATCAAAAAGATAAGAGGAGGGCCATAAAGATTTAGAGGAGGGAGACAGAATAACTAGTTTAAAGAATTGGCAAAATTTTCATGAACTAAGCGATATTTAAGTTAAGTCTTGAAGGACAGGCAGAATTTAGACAATGAGAGAAATTGGCAAAGGGAAGTTTTTGCTAAGAGAGTAGCATGAGTAAATGTGGACAGATGGGAATAGTAGGAATTTTTTTAGGGAAAAAATGTATTATTCAGTTTGGTGAACAAGATGTAGGGTACAAACTTTACACAGTGAGCATCTATTATGTGCCAGGGGCTGCGCTAGGTTATGGAGATGTAGAGCTGAATAAGCAGACTAGGCACCCAAGCCTAGCATACATTTTAGAGAGTGGACACAGGTAATACATAAGTACATAAATAAGATAACAATGAGAGGTGCTATAAAATAAAAATGAAATAATAAAACGAGAAGTGACAGGACTGGGAGGAGTTAGCTTAGAATGGGTGGGTCATGGAGACTTCTCTAAGTGAAATTTGGTGTGAAATCAGGAGAAGGAGAAGGATCTAACCTTGAGATGGCCTAGGGAGAGGGAGCTGCAAGGCCGTTGAGAAAACAGGCTTGTTTGGTGGACGGGAAGCCCAGTGTGGCAGAATAGTCATGGCCAGTGGTGAGAATGATAACGGCTGAGGGCAGAGACAGCTGAGAGTAAAATCACATGGGTTCTTGAAGATTATGGCAACATTTTGGATTTTATTCTAAATGCAGCGGTACACCATTGGGGGGTTTTATGCAGAGGAGTGACGTTATCTACATTGCATTTCAGAACGAACACTGAGGCTGCTGTGTGGAGAAAGAACTGTTGAGTATGGGGGGAAAGACACAAATTAAGGAGATCTCTTGGAGTTTACTGCAGCTAATCAGGACTAGGGTGCAGCAGTGGAGATGGAAGTTAGTTCTGGAGAGACAGTGAGTCATGGGGAAGAGCTTCGCATTCCCTCAGTCTGAGAATTTAAAATTTATTCTGGAGGCTGAAAAGAAAGTAAAAAGTATTTACAGATTTAGATTTTTCCAGCATTCACACTTATTTTTTCCTGTGGAAGATGCATTTGTTTCAACACACATTAGTAAATGATTGGCACATGACACAGTAATGACTTCTGTGGTAACCTAGTGATTTGACAAAATAATTGTGTCTTATTTTGTCTTAAAATGTTGCTCACTTTGTTATTGTGATAGAATAACATTTCCTTCCTCCTTGGGAAGGTCTTCAGAAAGACAGAGTAGAGACAGAGATTTAAAAAAAAAACAACATAGTGAGTCCATATGATACTAAGAGAGGCGGTCACTAACAATTAGAGTTTTATTAGTCTCCTAGATGCTGTAGTCTGAGGAATCAAAAAAGCTTATGTCAATCTAAAGGTGAGCTGTCAATTTTCTTGTTGGAATGTAGATATTCTAATAAAGAAAGAAGCTGAATATTTCTTGATTTTAAAAGATGGCAACTAATTTAAAACAGTAACCCACTGTGTAGGCCAACACCAAATGTGATAGTAGGCTGGTTTCAACCCCGGGGCCACTGCTTCACAACGTCTGAAATGAAGTCTTCAGCAGCAAGCCACAGGAAGGCTTGCTTTGACCAATCTATGGTCAAGATAGAAACAAAGTTCAATACAGTGAGAACTGGGACTCATTGGAGAGGGCATGGAGGCAGAAAAGACTGAGCGAGTTGTGGAAGAGACTCAGCAGGAAGAGGAAGCAGAAGAATGAAAGAAGAATGTTCAGTGAGGTATGTGGTATACACTGATGATGATGGGCTGAAAAAAGTAAAGAAACATTCTACACCTGGTTATCGGGAGCCCACGAGTGTTTGTGATGATCTGAGAGTAAGTCCATTTTCTTTCTGATAACAAATTGTACCTGCATCTTTCTAAACAATACAGGTAAATCTAAGGGATTGTACAATCTGGAAGTGATACATACTTAGAATCTGGGACTTCCTTTTGTAGCATTATAGATATAAGTTAACTTTGAAACTTAAAAGAAAAATAGTTTCCTGATCGAAATCTTTTCTTCTGTTAAACTGGACTTCCCACTGGTCTGCTTGCCCACACTGCTGGATGCGTCAATTCACAGTGGTATTCCCATCAGCTGAGTACACAGCCCTGATCATAGATTATATTTAGAAATCAATCTGAGGCACTCTTTTGTGACATCTTTGCATTATATTTGACAACGATGTATTAACTTTAGTTTTTATATATTTATTTTATCTTCCTAAATACGGAGTAATCTTGAAGGCTGAAGGCCTTAGCATATTCTTCTTGTATCCAGCAGAGTTTAGCACAAGGCCTGTAACTGCCCCTAAAATGTTTCCTATCTACAAGAACACAAAGCTGAAAAGGAAAAAAATCAAAGTTAGCCAACTGCATTGTCTATGTGAATCCAAAAAGCTGTTTGATTTTTTCCCCCCACTGGATTGAGAATTGATTTTTTTTCAGAAACTTAATTGATGGATATATTGTTATTGCACAGACACAGCTTCTGTGTTATGGAGAACAAGAATACCTCTATCCAAAGCAGAAGATGGTAGTAATTCACAAACCTGGAATTTACCCATGCCACTTAATTAGCAAGTATTTAATTAAAACTTTTCCCCTTTCCAACCAATCTCTATAATTGTGGCTGCTTTGTGGCTCGGTATCTACCATAGTTACAGCCTCACCGCTCGGATCGAGGATCATCAGAGAAAGATGTAGCCAAGGAAATACATGGTTACAGAGCACAGAGAAAAGAGACGTTGTCTTTCCTTTTTCCCCACACTATGTTACTGGCTAAAAGAGAACTGCCTTGCAATCTAGTCAGAGAAACGATAAAGAAACCCTCTAGTGGGTATTTGAAACTAAATCCTAATATGACATAGAAAACAATGCTGTAGAATTTCAGCAAGAATAGGCAATCTATCACGTACTACTTTGTCAAGGTCCTGTTGGAAAGCATCCAACGCATATCATGAACACGTCTTGGGAATTATTTAGTCATAAGGCTCTGGGAACCATGGGAAACGTAACGAAAAAACTATATAATCCCTGCTCTTGAGGTCTTGAAAATTTAGAGGGGAAAAAGACTCCCTAAATAAGTAGTAATATAAGATGTTATGATTTCAATGACATGAAACACACAGCGAAGAAATGAGGGGGAGGATTAATCTAGTTGGGAAAACCTGAGAGACTCTAATAGAGAATTTAGGATTTGATCAGAGCTGGAAGAGTGCATGGTCACAGGAAGGAGGTGAAGGGAAAAACTTCCAGATGAAGAGAACTAGATGAACAAAGGCGCAGAGGAGGAAAGTTCTGCCTACCTTAAAGAGTTGCAGGTTGGCCCACATGGCTTGAAGGGAGCATTTCTGTCTGTGGAGTGCTGGGGACAAGAAGGTGGAATATAAGTGGCTGTTAAGGCCGAGAGTAGAAGCAGCCTGTTCTTCACGCTCCTCCACGGTGCTCTACATAGTTTGTTATGTGTCTTCACTGAATTGGAGCATAGTATTTGTTGTTATGTCTGCCTCCCAGGTAGATAAGAACCTTTTCTGGGAGAACGATATTTAATTCTTTTTTTCTTCCTTAATACCAATAAATGCTTAGTATTCTTGGTACTTTTTGTAACCTTGGTGTTTACATGAACGCCTAGAAAATGAGGCCCTTTATAAATGTTGAATCTGATAAGTAGAAGACCCAGCTATGTACGGTTTTGTAAGCCGGGCAAGGGAGTTTGGGTTTGGCTCTGTATACAGTGAGGAGCCTTTGAAACTTTTTATGAAGGGAATTATATGATCAGAGCTGTGCTTTGTGAAGATAACATAGGCAACAGCATGGAGGAGAACAAATTAGAGAGAAGAAAAGCCCAAGGCAAGGACACCTGTCAGCAGTTGTCACGGCATCTCTGTGAGGGGTGCAGAGCCTGAACTGAGGGGGCAGAGGCTGTGGGAGTAGAATAGAGGAATAAACTCATTTAGATCTGGTAACATTTGGATGCCAACTGTAGAAAATGAAAGCGAGGGCTTGGAGTTGCGGTTATCTATCAAACTCAGGTTACTTGAAAACCTTTCAGCCAGTTTGCCACTTCTATGTGATTCAGTAGGCTGCCCTGATACTCTAACATCTCTCTCGTTGATGAAGTCTGGCATGAAATGTAAGCCTTCAGAAACAAAAGGTAGACAAAACCAACAGCTTGATGCTATCCCCAAATTATTGTGATTAATGAAAACATTTTTAAAACAGAGATGGAGGTCTCTCTACATTGTCCAGTTTGGGGCTAGATTCAAACTCCTGGGCTCAAGCGATCCTCTACCTCAGCCTTCCTTCAAGGTATCCGGAACTGCAGGCACACGCCACCACACCCAGCTGATGAAAACTTTTGAGGAGCCTTGAACACTGGAGCCGTTTGTATGAACAATGAAGGGCTCCAGAGAGAGGATTAGGGGTTAGTCAACACAGTGGCTTCTGTCAAATTTTTCAGATAAGAGATTAAAGTATCAGTTATGTCTAGAAATTCTATTTAATGGTTTGGGGTTTGTCTTCAAAATAACAAGTTCAGGGACCTAGATTCAATGTCTTTAAAGCATTTGCCTATTTGAGGTTTGTGGTGATAAGGAGGCATACACTGACTGCTTTAAGGGCAGTCTATTTTTTCTTGACTTGAAAAGTTCTGTATGAAATCAATGAAATGCACTTCATAATAAATTGTTTTCCTCTAGTGAGGAAATATTTTGGCTGCTGTCATCAGTATCATGCTTACATGAACTGAAAGGGAACACTCATAGCACATGTATACTGTAGCTTGTCAAATTGGGAATGACTTCCAAAATAATAAATACAAAGAAACTCAGAACTTTAGTGAGGATTTCACATCTGTTCATAAAATGGTAAAATTTCAAGGAAGCAACGCTGGCAGTCTTTGAAGCCTATGTAGGATTATTCAGTACCCGCAGGTGAGCTGCTGTTTAAAGGAATTGCCACAAATGTCAACGTCCAGGGGATCAAAACAACAGTATCAATTACCTATGAAGTGTCAGAATTCCGTGATGTTGGCAAAAGGGAATCATGCAATTTATCACTTACAAAATGGTTAAAAAAGAAAATAAAAAGCATGAAGTAAAATACATGTATGAGATGCATCATTGTGGACACCTAAAATGAAATGTACTGTAGCAAAGTAGCAGGCACTTTCTAACAAGTAGAGAGAAATATCTATTCCGCCTTCTTAGTGTTTGTAGCAATAAGTCTGAAATGAGGATGTGGCCACTCTCTTGGACTGAATATAAAGAAGATTGTGGAGGAGAAACTGGCATAAAAATGGTAACAATCAATATTCATTAGATAAAAGATGTTTCATGATCAGATAAGCAACAAAAATTAATTTATTCAAATGACATCTACTGAACATTTACTTTGTAAAGTATTACAATAATACAAAAAAAGGAATAAAACTTTCTGAGAATCACCAGATATAACTAATTATTGATTAGAGGCAGGACCATCCTTTGGCAAAATTGGGATGAGATGGCTTTCAATGCTCTTTGTTGTCCTGGCTGTTTTTCTCTGCTTATTTCTTCTCTTCTGCATTCCCTCCTTTTCTTGTCCTGCACCCGTTTTCTTTCCCAGACCCTTCTGTGCTGGAGGAATGTGGGAGGAGACACTAAACCAACCTATGGCAGTGGTTCTTAACCCTGGCCGCCTGTTAATATCATGACGGTGGGCAGGATGGGGGATGGTGTTGCTTCCGGAGATTCTGACTTCATTTTTCATGCAGTCTGGGGTCTAGGCATTCATGGCTTTGATTCAGGGAAGGTTGAGAATCAAGTGGTCTTCGAACTTTCTCCCTCGTATACACTCTAACATAATTTAGAAAAATTCTGTTACACTTCGCACATTATTGAGTTGACATCTAA
Source organism: Aotus nancymaae (assembly GCF_030222135.1). Taxonomy (NCBI): domain Eukaryota; kingdom Metazoa; phylum Chordata; class Mammalia; order Primates; family Aotidae; genus Aotus; species Aotus nancymaae. The sequence goes on along the minus strand of NW_026988419.1, from coordinate 41,331,083 downwards.
AATATTTCAACGTAAGTTTAAGTAGTTTCAAATAATGCAATTTTCTACATGTTACAAATATTAATATCTTAAAATAAAGCTAATAAATTGTTAAATAAGTGCAATAAAACCAGAGATGATGGGACTTGATACCTACCTACCATTATCCACTGAAGAAATAAACTCTCTTCTAGCAGTTGGACGTTTTGCATTATTCCTTCTTCTCCTTGAACCCTTACTTTCGTTTTATTTCTTTCACATAATTTAGGTTTATTACATTTTTATATTTTTTCTGCAACCAAAGCATGTTTATTAATTAAAATTTAACATTTTGAAAAATTTCCATAAAGCTCCAAGTAAAAATAACCCTCCCCTCCAGCGGAACTACCATTGAAAATAGTGTTACCATGGAGTTGACATAGATATATTACAGATTTTGGTAACTATTAAACATAAAAATTACAATTTTATTTGATATATATTTTAAAAGGAGATGTATGGGGCTTTAGTTTCCTTTAATGTATAGCACTTAATGGCAAAATGGCACAGGATTTAGCATCAATAATATTTCATTTTTCACTTTATAGATGGAAATGCTGGCAAACTTTGTTCGCGTAAACAAAGAGGCTGGCATTGGAAAGAATATTGTTATGACAATGTCACTCAATTTTTTGAACAACTTTTGAATTATATGCAAAAACTTACTCAGTGATTTTTTCCTTAAAAACATTTAAAAATAAATCCTCGACGATCCAAGATGGCCACTTAGGAGGAAGTTGTGATTGCAGCTCCGAGAGAAGGCGCAGAGGGTGAGTGGACGCCGCATTTCCAGATGGATTTTTATTGCCCACAGACCAGGAGATTCACAGGAGGAGAAGCCCCACGGGTCGCCAGAGCCGCTGGTTTGAGTGGCGTGGCCGCTCAGCCTACGCCCTGGGGCGGGGGGCAGCAGCTTCTTATGCAGAGTGAGAGAGACAGAGTTCCCTCTGAGCCAGCAAGGGGAGCTGAAGCAGGGAGCCAAGCCAAGAGACCCCCGGGCAAGGGCGCGCCACGAATCTCAGAGCCGCTGCTTCGGCTGACGCAGCGGCACACAGGGCAGTGGATTTTAACTGCCCACAGACCAGGAGATTCACAGGCGGAGAAGCTCCACAGGTTCCCAGCACCGCTGGTTGGACCAGAGCAGCTGCTTGGCCTGCACCGGGGGCAGGGAGCAGCGGCTCCTTGAGCAAAGTGAACGAGACTGTGTCCCTTCTGGGCCAGCAAGGGGAGCTGAGGCAGGGAAGCAAGCCAAGAGATTCCCGGGCAAAGAGGGTGCCACTGGAAACACGGCTGAACCCGGGACGGTCCAGCTCTGTGGGGGAGGGGTGTCCTCCATTGGGAAACACCCTGCAGTTCCCAGGGCAATTTGCCGTAACCAAGACAACCTGCCACTACAGAGACTGCGTCACTACAGGGGCGGGCCAGCATAGCGGAAGAAGTTCTAACTACACCCATATAAACAGGACTGCAGGGAAGCTCACACGGAAGCTGGGCGGAGCCCACAGCAGCTCAGCAAAGCCTCTGCAGGCTGAGTGTGACTAGACTGCCACCTTGTGGGCAGGGAAAATGGTAGCAACACAGCTGAAAAGCATAAAGCCCTAAATCCCTGGGCCAGAACACCTGGGGGGAAGAAAAGGGGGTTTATGAGTTCAGCTGCTGCAGACTTAAAATTACCAAAATCAGAAAGACAGCAACTACAAAGTCAATAGGCGGATAAATCCACAAAGATGGGAAGAAACCAGCGCAAAAAGGATGAAAACACCCAAAACCAGAACACCTCTCCTCCTACAAGGGAGCATAACTCCTCACCAGCACGGGAACAAGATTGGACGGAGAAGGAGTGTGATGAAATGACAGAATCAGCTTTCAGAAAATGGATAATAAGAAACTTCCATGAGCTAAAAGAACATGTTCTAACCCAATGCAAAGAAACTAAGAATCTTGAAAAAAGACTTGATGTAATGCTAACGAGAATGAACAACTTAGAGAGGAATATGAGTGAATTGATGGAGCTGAAAAACACAACACGAGAACTTTGTGAAGCATGCACAAGTTTCAACAGCCGAATTGACCAAGCAGAAGAAAGGATATCAGAAGTTGAAGATCAACTCAATGAAATAAAACGAGAAGGGAAGATTAGAGAAAACAAGGTAAAAAGGAATGAACAGAGTCAACAAGAAATATGGGACTACGTGAAAAGACCTAATCTACGTTTGATAGGTGTACCTGAATGTGACGAAGAGAATGCATCCAAGCTGGAAAATACTCTTCAGGATATTATCCAGGAAAACTTCCCCAACCTAGCAAGGCAGGCCAATATTCAAGTCCAGGAAATACAGAGAACACCACAAAGATATTCCTCTAGAAGAGCAACCCCAAGGCACATAGTCGTCAGATTCACCAGGGTTGAAATGAAGGAGAAAATACTAAGGGCAGCCAGAGAGAAAGGTCGGGCTACCCACAAAGGGAAACCCATCAGACTCACAGCAGATCTCTCAGCAGAAACCCTACAGGCCAGAAGAGAGTGGGGGCCGATATTCAACATCCTTAAAGAAAAGAACTTTCAACCCAGAATTTCATATCCAGCCAAACTAAGCTTCATAAGTGAAGGAAAAATAAAATCCTTTGTGAACAAGCAAGTACTCACAGATTTCATCACCACCAGACCAGCTTTACAAGAGCTCCTGAAGGAGACACTACACATAGAAAAAAACAACCAGCACCAGCCACTCCAAAAACGCACAAAATGGTAAAGAGCAGCAACACAATGAAGAATCTGCATCAACCAATGGGCAAAACAGCCAGCTAGCATCAAAATGACAGGACCAAATTCACACATAACAATATTAACCCTAAATGTAAATGGACTAAATGCCCCAATCAAAAGACACAGACTGGCAAATTGGATAAAAAGCCAAAACCCATCAGTGTGCTGTATCCAGGAAACCCACCTCACATGCAAGGATACACAAAGGCTCAAAATAAAGGGATGGAGGAAGATTTACCAAGCAAATGGAGAGCAAAAAAAAGCAGGAGTTGCAATTCTCATCTCTGATAAAATAGACTTTAAAGCAACAAAGATCAAAAGAGACAAAGAAGGACATTACATAATGGTAAAAGGATCAATGCAACAAGAAGAGCTAACGATCCTAAATATATATGCACCTAATACAGGAGCACCCAGATACATAAGGCAAGTTCTTAAAGACTTGCAAAGAGACTTAGACTCCCACACAATAATAGTGGGAGACTTCAACACACCATTGTCAATATTAGACAGATCAATGAGACAGAAAATTAATAAGGATATCCAGGACTTGAACTCAGACCTGGAACAAGCAAACCTAATAGACATTTACAGAACTCTCCAGCCCAAATCCACAGAATATACATTCTTCTCAGCACCACATCACACCTACTCTAAAATTGACCACATAATTGGAAGTAAATCACTCCTCAGCAAATGCAAAAGAACGGAAACCATAACAAACAGTCTCTCAGACCACAGTGCAATCAAGTTAGAACTCAGAATTCAGAAGCCAACCCAGAACCGCACAGCCTCATGGAAAATGAACAACTTTCTCCTGAATGTTGACTGGATAAACACTGAAATGAAGGCAGAAATAAAGATGTTCTTCGAAACCAATGAGAACGAAGACACCACATACCAGAATCTCTGGGACACATTTAAAGCAGTCTCTAGAGGAAAATATATAGCAATAAGTGCTCACATGAGAAGAAAGGAGAGAACTAAAATTGACACCCTATCATCAAAATTGAAAGAGCTAGAGGAGCAAGATCAAAAAAACTCAAAACCTAGCAGAAGACAAGAAATAACTAAGATCAAAGCAGAATTGAAGGAGATAGAGACACGAAAAACCCTACAAAAAATCAATAAATCCAGGAGCTGGTTTTTTGAAAAGATCAACAAAATAGACAGACCACTAGCCAGACTAATAAAAAAGAAAAGAGAGAATAACCAAATAGATGCAATAAAAAATGATAAAGGGGATATCACCACAGATGCCACAGAAATTCAAACCATCATCAGAGATTATTACAAACAACTCTATGCACATAAACTAGAAAACCTGGAAGAAATGGATAAATTCCTGGACAGTAGCCTCCTCCCATGCCTAAACCAGGAAGAAGTCGAAACCCTGAATAGACCAATAACAAGGTCTGAAGTCGAGGCAGCAATTAAGAGCCTACCACCCAAAAAAAGCCCAGGCCTAGATGGGTTCACAGCCGAATTCTACCAGACATACAAGGAGGAACTGGTACCATTCCTACTGAAACTATTCCAAATAATCCAAAAAGAGGGAATCCTTCCCAAATCATTTTATGAGACCAACATCATCCTAATACCAAAACCCGGCAGAGACTCAACAAGAAAAGAAAACTACAGGCCAATATCCATGATGAACATAGATGCAAAAATCTTCAATAAAATACTGGCAAGCCGATTACAACAGCACATTAAAAAGCTTATCCACCATGATCAAGTAGGATTCATCCCGGGGATGCAAGGCTGGTTCAATATACGCAAGTCTATAAATGTAATTCACCACATAAACAGAACCAAAAACAAAAACCACATGATTATCTCAATTGATGCAGAGAAGGCCTTCGACAAAATTCAACAGCCCTTTATGCTAGAAACTCTCAATAAACTAGGTATCGACGGAACATATCTCAAAATAATAAAAGCTATTTATGACAAACCGACAGCCAATATCATACTGAATGGGCAAAAACTGGAAGCATTCCCTTTGAAATCTGGCACTAGACAAGGATGCCCTCTCTCACCACTCCTATTCAATATAGTACTGGAAGTTCTAGCCAGAGCAATCAGGAAAGAAAAAGAAATAAAGGGTATTCAATTAGGAAAGGAGGAAGTCAAATTGTCTCTATTTGCAGACGACATAATTGTATATCTAGAAGACCCTATCACCTCAGCCCAAAATCTCCTGAAACTGATAAGCAACTTCAGCAAAGTCTCAGAATACAAAATCAATGTGCAAAAATCACAAGCATTCCTATACACCAATAACAGACTTAAAGAGAGCCAAATCAAGAACGAACTGCCATTCACAATTGCTACAAAGAGAATAAAATGCCTAGGAATACAACTAACAAGGAACGTAAAGGACCTCTTCAAGGAGAACTACAAACCACTGCTCAATGAAATAAGAGAGGACACAAACAGATGGAGAAACATTCCATGTTCATGGTTAGGAAGAATCAATATCGTGACAATGGCCATACTGCCCAAAGTAATTTACAGATTCAACGCTATCCCCATCAAGCTACCAATGACCTTCCTCACAGAACTGGAAAAAACCACCTTAAACTTCATATGGAACCAAAAGAGAGCCCGCATAGCCAAGTCAATTCTAAGCAAAAAGAACAAAGCGGAAGGCATCACACTACCGGACATCAAACTCTACTACAAGGCTACAGTAATCAAAACAGCATGGTACTGGTACCAAAACAGAGATATAGACCAATGGAACAGAACAGAGGTGTCAGAGGCGACACAACATATCTACAACCACCCGATCTTTGACAAACCTGATAAAAACAAGCAATGGGGAAAGGATTCCCTGTTCAATAAGTGGTGTTGGGAAAACTGGCTAGCCATATGCAGAAAGCAGAAACTCGACCCCTTCCTGACACCGTACACTAAAATTGACTCCAGATGGATTAAAGACTTAAACATAAGACGTAACACCATAAAAACACTAGAAGGAAACCTAGGCAAAACCATTCAGGACATAGGCGTAGGCAAGGACTTTATGACCAAAACACCAAAAGCATTGGCAACAAAAGCCAAAATAGACAAATGGGACCTAATCAAACTCCACAGCTTCTGCATGGCAAAAGAAACAGTCAATAGAGTGAATCGGCAACCAACAGAATGGGAAAAAATTTTTGCAGCCTACCCGTCTGACAAAGGGCTGATATCCAGAATTTACAACGAGCTAAAAAAGATTTACAAGAGAAAAACAAACAAGCCCATTCAAAAATGGGCGAAGGATATGAACAGATATTTTACAAAAGGAGACATACATGAGGCCAACAAACATATGAAAAAATGCTCATCATCACTGGTCATTAGAGAAATGCAAATCAAAACTATGTTGAGATACCATCTCACGCCAGTTAGAATGGCGATCATTAAAAAATCTGGAGACAACAGATGCTGGAGAGGATGTGGAGAAATAGAAACACTTTTACACTGTTGGTGGGAGTGTAAATCAGTTTAACCACTGTGGAAAACAGTGTGGCGATTCCTCAAGGACCTAGAAATAGAAATTCCATTTGACCCAGCAATCCCGTTACTGGGCATATAGCCAAAGGGTTATAAATTGTTCTACTATAAGGACACATGCACACGAATGTTCATTGCAGCACAGTTTACAATAGCAAAGACCTGGAACCAACCCAAATGCCCATCGATGATAGACTGGACAGGAAAAATGTGGCACATATACATCATGGAATATTATGCAGCCATTAAAAACGAGGAGTTCACGTCCTTTGTAGGGACATGGATGAACCTGGAAACCATCATTCTCAGCAAACTGACACAAGAACACAAAAATCAAACACCACATGTTCTCACTCATAGGCGGGTGTTGAACAAGGAGAACACATGGACACAGGGAGGGGAGCACTATACACGGGGGTCTGTTGGGGGAGAGGGGGAACAGCAGGGGGGTGGGGAGTTGGGCAGGGATAGCATGGGGAGAAATGCCAGATATAGGTGAAAGGGAGGGAGGCAGCAAATCACACTGCCACATATGCACCTATGCAACAACCTTGCATGTTTTTCACATGTACCCCCAAACCTAAAATGCAATTAAAATAAATAAATAAATAAATAAATCCTCAGTGAGAAATAATTAAGTTTTTCCTTCAATTTTGTTGGAAGCAAAAAACCACCTGAGCAATTTGCTAAGGTATTTCTTATCCGTTTATTGAATGAACCATTATCTTTCTCAACACTCACACCAAATAGATGCATTATTAGATATCGCCCTAATGCTACCAGAGGAAATGTACCATTGTAGTATCTATGAAGGGTGAGAAATACCTCGTTTTTAAAAAGTGGCTGGAGAACTACCACAAAAGGAGGAGTGAGAACCCGGACACTGGGTCAACATGTTGGCTGTACTTGGTCTTGGCCAGATGATTTTTTTTTTTTTTTTGGAAAGGGAACAAATAGAAACTGAGATCTCGGAAAGTCTTTTCTTATTCCCAGTTTATGTATATTTAATATGTTAGTCTTCTCATGAGTACACTTACATATTAAGTAAAGATAGTTAGGGAAATGTGGTTACTTTAAATATGTTAACTCTTGAAGGTAATAACTTGTGGATGGAGTGTTTTCCCACCAGAATCTCTCAGATCCTATGTCACAGGCACATAGGCAACTGCAAATTTCACCTATATTTTTAAAAACTCGCCTGATAGGTATTTGAAAAAGGTTTTATGAATTTAATTGAAGTAAATTTACAAATCAAATATATAAACTATGGGTGCTACTTAATAGAAATGTGGTGCAAATTACACATGTAATTTAAAACGTTCTAGTAGCCACACTGAAAAAATAAAAAGAAAAAAGGTGAAATTGATTTTAGTGATATAGTTTATTTAACTCAATAAATCACAATATTGCCATTTCAACATGTTATCAATGTAGAAATTGTTAATGTCTTTTTTAGTCTTAGTTTTGTAATATGCCTTTGAACCCCAGTGTGTGTTTTATACTTATAGCAAGTCTCAATTCATACTAGTTAGATTTCAAGTGCTCAGTAGTCACATGTGCTTAGTGGCTACTGTGTTGGGCAGCATAGCTATGGATGATTGGAAATTCAACTTTGTGCATTCTCTAATAATGTGTGGCAGAAGTAAAACTAATTCTTCATCAGTAGAATGAGACACAAGACCACCAATTTGCATTGAACTAAATGACATTCTTTTTTTTTTTTTGCCATAATATTTTTTAAATTTTAAGTTCCAGGAAACGTGCAGAATGCGCAGTTTTGTTACATAGGTAAATGTGTGCCATGACGGTTTGCTGTACCTATCAACCCCATCACCTGGGTATTAAGCCCCATATGCATTAGCTATTTATCCTGATGCTCTCCCTCCCCCAACCCTACTGACAGGCCTCAGTAAAGATCTTCTTTACCCCATCTCTTACTCACACTCTCACCCTCTGTATGAAATCTGACACTTTACTGAAGTTCTAATTAACTACTGATTTTTGCAGTGTGTATCACTTTTTGGCAAATGTGTCATGGTATAGTACTTATCATACTCTTATATTACATTTGAAGTAGAATAATCAAGTCTATTTTTCATTAGAATACTGATTTTCTCCAGTACCTTATTAGTTCTATTAGCTCCCTATAACTTGCAAAACTCAGTAATTTTTTAGATGTTCCTCAAGCAGCAGGCTCAGATGGAGTTGAGATCTGTTTCTAGTACCTATTACCATGATGATTTTGTCTCACTTGCTCCTATTTCTCTTGCTAGTCTTGTTCCTCTTCTTTTTGTTCACGACCAGTCCTCACTGCTTCTCTCCTCTTCTCCCTTTATAGCCATTGAAAGCCCAATTTTAACTTAGGCAATAATGTGCCCAGTTCCACTGAATGAATAATGATTGGTCTAAGCCAGTTATGATATGATTCTACTTTGTCAGAGATTGGGACAGAGGCTCTCAAAACTTAGTGTGCATCAGAATCACCTGGAGATCTTGTTGCAATCCAGAATTCTGGGCCCTAACTCCGGAGTTTCTAATTCAGTATGTTTGGGTGGGATCTGATAATTTGCATTTGAAACAAATTCCCAGGTGAGGATGATGTTGCTGGTCTGGGAACCGCACTTTAACAATCACTGGTGTAGGGTATACATATGTGGTTCATTTTGGTCAATGAGTTGAAGAGATACTTGGCCAAGTTTGTCCTTCTTAAGAAGGCAACTAGGTAATGAAGACACTATTTCCTTCTCTCCCTCTCCTTGATTCCTGCTTTGAATGTTGCTATGTAAGGGCAAGGTTATTAGAGCTGCTGCAGTCATCTTGCGACAATAAAAGAGAACCAAGAGGATTTCAGAGCTACCATCCCACCTCCTGATGTTACGTAGCTCCTGAACCATCTATCTCCATGGATCTTGCTATGTGAGGTAATTTGAAAAATCTTTGCTGTCTAGCCACCATGTCTTATTATTTTCTGTTGTTTGCAGCCAAAGTGTTCACTACAGCTACAGTGGCCAACTTTCTCAAACCACCATGCCACCCTTTTGCATGATTGAAATGGTGACATAGACTTAATGTCTTCACAGAATTGTGGTGCTCATATCATAATGCCTTTCCCTAAAATAATGCGAAATGAGTATCCCAAGTTTGAAAAGTTACAGAAAGCTGTGTAAGCAGAATGCTTGTGACTAGGCTGAATCTCAGCAAGCTGACATAGTGTAACTAGAGTGCTGTTTCATGGGTTAGAGTTAAAATATGGAGGACATGCTAATCACCTGTGCTAATGACACATAACTGGAAAGACTAGAGAAGGTATGGGGTATCCCGGATTCTTTACTGGGACAGAAATATTGCTTATCCCAGGTACTTCAGAGAAAAGAACTGGTACTAATGGGCAGAATTTAGAAAGAGGCATATTTTTGCTTTCTATAAGAAGACATATTTTCCAGCAGCTAGAGAATGTGCATAAGCTTTCACCATGAAATGGTAAGCTCTGCATTACTTCACTGTTCACTGGGAGATTGAGAGCACAGTTGCAGCTCTTGTGGTTGTATCTTTCAGCAAAAAGCATCACAAAAAACTAAAAATTTCCCATAACATATATTAGGTTTAACCATATGAAAATGCTGTTACTCAATCATTTTTGACTTACAAAAATGGCAATTTCATGTGATTCAATCTAATGGAAATAGAATAATACCCTGGAGTAGAATATAAAGTCTATTTTAGATCACTGATTGGAAGGGCAACACTTAAGCTGTTGTTATCCATCTTTATATAGGCAGTGTGGATTGTATAAACCACAAAGTTGTATTTTGTTCCTGGAACCGGCTAAGAAGACTTGATAAGAGAAGGGCTGCTGTTCTAAGAATGAGATTTTCTTCCAACTCAATTGATGTGTTTATTTTTTTCTTTTCGAGGTTGGGGGAGGTGGCACCTCCTTCAAAAGTAGGGATATATCTCTAGAATATCTTAGGTTTTTTTTTTTTTTTTTTTTTTTTTCCTGGAAGCCACTGTTTATTTTGAATCTGTTTTATTTTGTTGGGAAAATAGCTTCCTACTTTTACAATCAGGGAAGTGGCTGCACTTTCTTCTATTGGCTCCATATTTACTCTTTTAAGTATCTAGGGGGATCTTCTAAATTTTTGCATTTTGGAGTATTATTCCATTTCATCCATGATGTTTATAGTTGTCTACATTATTACTATGTATGTTTTCGACCTCTGGCTTTCTGGAATTTAGAAGTCCCAATCTTTTCAAGTTGGTCTCTACTGTTGCCCTGATATTTTTAGTTGTCTTTGATGGACATTTTAAGTTCTAGCTATACTGACGCCACTCTATTCCCTTTCCTTCACTCTGTGGTGGCTACCCTTACTCCTTCAGATCTAAAGAGCTTCCTTGACTACTCCTACACTAGCTTAAGCACACTTGCAATGAACTCCAAGAACAATATATACTTCCCAGATCATAATGCTTTCCTACTATCTGTTTTTTTTTTTTAGTTTTACAAATACTTGATACTGCTTTCAGAACATTACAGCATTAAGTTGTTTGATCCTCACAACAAATATTTGAGGTAGAACCATTACTGTCCTGATCTTATTGATGAGGCTAATGAGGTGGTACAGTGAGGTTAGTCAACATTCCTAAAGTCTCAGCTAATCAATGAGGGGGCAGGATTTGAACCAGGTAATCTGGCTCCTGATGTCCTCTTTCCCAGCCTGTTTGCCACCACATCCAGCTGGCTCTTACTATTTGCTGATTCCTTATTTAATGGTAATGTCATAGATTCCCTTTCTCTCTCAGGCCATCATGTCTATCTCAACCACTGTATGCCTCCATGAAATGGAAGCTCTTTTGGAAGGATAGTGACTATGGAGTTTTTGTTCCTTGTTGAAATCTAGTACCTTCTCAGACAACGTTTAACACATAGGTAGTGGTCACAAAACTTTTTTTGAATAAAAGAACACATTTATGTTTCTGTAAACAGTTAAGGATGATAATATTTCTAAGAAGAATGAAATAACTGCAATATCTTTTAAGTGCAATTCAATGTGAGCTCGCTATACTGGAGGAAAAGGGAACTTAGCCTGACAAACAGTATTTTGAAAATTTCAAATGTCTAAAAAAGATTAAAGCTAAAGGAGATTTCAAGGTTGGTATCAGACAATTCAATCTGAAGCAAGGCTCTTGCTATTCAAACTCTCACCACTCCCAGCCACAGGAAAAAGCAGACAGTTGTGAAAGCTTGAAGGATGGAAGGAAATTCTAATTTTTTTGGAATGCCCTGAAGAAGGAGGTAGAGTTGTAGGCTCTGACGACTTTCCTTTAAGACCTGATAGCTCTGGAGAAATACAAAAAAAAACACATAAAAGAGGGCACGAGTCAGATTAGAGGACCAACTTGGAGCTGTGTTATCACAGGTCCTCAAGAAATCAGCAGGGCCAGAAATGAGGCAGGCTGCAGGCAATTACAGATTGTCATTAAAGTTAAAAACAGGACCCACAGCGCTGTTGCTGTATTGCTTTAGGCCACTAAAGCTCCATGCTGTCAGTTATGACACAAAGCATGGGAAAGGACAGTCAAAATTCTATGCTATTTTTGCGTTTTGTTACAAAAGTAAAAATTTGTACAACTCTGTACAATTAAAATAAGTAAATATAGACTGATTTTTAGAGAAAGACAGGAGACAGAGAAGAGGTAGTAGATCTATTTGAAAAATAGCATTCAAAGGCTACTTCATTGCTTGCATTTGGGTGGTAATATAATCAGCAACAAGGATGATTTTGTCCAACCGTTTCTTCGCAGTTTTCTAAGTCAAGAATTGCAGGCAATAGACGATGTCGGTATTGTGTCTGATGAATTAAAAAAATGAGTGAGGATTATAACCAAGTAAATAACATTTCAAGTAGGTGTTTAAAGTAATGTGTGGGGAAAAAAAAACCCTCAACAATGGAAAGACTTAGATGAAAGAAGATTGAATTCTGAATGAGGGCAGAAGGATTATGTGAATGTCAAGAAGAACATCTCAGTATGGATCCATTTCTTGTACAACAATTGAACCCCTTACTTCACAATGTGGTACACCGTAATTTAACTTAAGAGGGATAAATGTGCTAAATGAAAATGATTTGGTAAAGAAGGAAGGATTTTTAATGTCAAGGACAAAGAAATTTGTAATTTGATTTTTAATCTGCAGACAGTAGGTAGTATCAAGTCATCAAACAGTGCAAAGAATAGGCTGCTAATTGAAACAGAACGTGGAGACATTAATGAAATTGATTAGAAGTGACAAAGCAGCTGGATTTGTCAGCATTTCAGCAGATGGAATAGCTCTGATTGATGAAATGACAAGGCTCTGAAACAAAACTGAAAATTAAATGTACAGCCAGATAGTCCTGGCACCAAAAATGTACAATTGCATAAAATTTCAGGAACAAACTATAAAGAGATCTTGAGATATGCTCCCAAATGGTTTACGGAATAAAATTATTTGTCACTTGGCTCAAACCTGCCACTTCAGATGACTGGTAGAAGTTTGAGAGTTGGTGTAGGAAAATACTTGATTCCATTGCTTGGGTTAGATGGCAATATCACATGTAACAGGACTGCTTTAGAATGACTGTCACTTCATTCTAATTTTGCAACCACTACTCCATGATCTTTGTTGTTATATTCCATGAATGCCACGCTTTCCAAACTACTCTGTTTCTTTCTTTCTTTCTTTCTTTCTTTTTTTTCAGACAAAGTCTCGCTCTGTCATCAGGCGCCAGGCTGGAGTGCAGTGGCGCAATCTCGGCTGACTGCAACCTCCGCCTCCCGGGTTCAAGCAATTCTCCTGCCTCAGTTTCCTGAGTAGCTGGGATTATAGATGTGCGCCACCATGCCCAGCTAATTTTTTTTTATATATATTTTAGTAGAGACGGGGTTTCACTATGTTGGCCAGGATGGTCTCGATCTCTTGACCTTGTGATCCGACCGCCTTAGCCTCCCAAAGTGCTGGGATTACAGGCGTGAGCCACCGCGCCCGGCCCAAACTATTGTTTCTTAAAGCACTAGGGACCCCATGAGATGCTAAAAGACTCTCTGTGAAAAGGTTTTTTGGTCACATAAGTATGCTGTAAGTATGATTCACTCTTAGAGATTCCTAACACATATTAGCATAGCAAAGGCAAAGTCTATAGTAAAGTGTGAGTTTCCTAAGCTCCCATGCCTACTTAATAAAATTTTTAAGAAGCATCTATAGTATTTCGGAAGGACTGTTGTCCTTTGGAGCAAAGTTTGGAAAATATTATTACCTTGGTTGCTCAAAAGCATTCATTGGCGAAGCCCTTTACTTACTGCATTCTGGAAGAATGACTTCAGCCCTGAAAAGAATCCACCTTTCCATGAAACAGTTTGCGTCACAGTTGAGACCTCAAATGTGTTTGCGTGTATTTGGAAAGATGTTGCCTTGCTCTTTCTGCTTATGTTGGTGCAGATCAGACTCAGTTCCTGTCAATGATCATAGACAGGCTGCAGTTCTGTTACGCTGAGAATATTTGTCTAGTGCCTAGTTTCTATTTCAGGTGGAAATTCTGGGCAAGGAAAATGATTCTCGCTACCAGTGCAAGTTGTGTAGTACACAGGAGCATCTCCTTAAGTTCCCTTAAAAAAAAGAGACATCTGATTGCACCGAATATTTTTTCTTTCTTCTCTTTCCATCATTATTTTAAAAGTTAAATCAGTTGTCTGAAAGGAAGCTGGGAATATTTCCCTACTTTCATAGAATAAAGCCAATTTTGAATTACTTTAATTTAGAAAGTAACAATATGTGCGCTACAGGACATTTTTGGAGGGTGGGTCTCGAGGGATGAAATTAAACAATGATTGTTTCAGACATATTTTTAAAGGTTGGGAATTCACTGAGCACTGAAACGGTTCTCAAGAGAACCATTTCAGAATATAAAGGAATGTTCTACAACTCAGTTAAAAACACTGCATTTTCTATCTCCTTAACTCTCTGTGACCCATTTACACAAGGCAACCCTGAAAGTCATGTTTTTGTAAAATATCTAGCTAAGGGTACATCTTTTACAACTCTTTATTTGGGCACTTTAACCATGACTGTTTACAGACCTGTGACACAGTCTTACAGAGGACTGCACTGTTTGAATTCCTAGGATCTCTGTATTCTGTCTGTGTCAGCCTGATTGCAGCATATCTTCTCCTATTTCATAGCAAACTCACTCACTGCCCCAGTTTTAGACATTTTATCTATAAGTGAACATTCTGTTTTTGAAGTGATTATTTCTGCTGTCCTGATTTTTCCCAAGGCTTTAATCTCAACAATTAAAGTTGAGATCAAGAGTAAAGCAATCAGAAGTCATACTCTTAAGAAAGAATATCTCCTGAATGGGATTTACTTAATGAAATATCTTTGGTTCCAATTTTCTTATGAAAGAGAATTTTTCCTGTAATTCTTATAATTAGGGTAGATCTTATCTCTCCCATATGACTAGATATAGTTTATAGAATGTCAGCAGTGTGTTTCACTGGCAGTTTTATTTATTGATGAAGTTTTACTGGCAGAACCAGGAAGAATACTTCACCTTGGGCTTGGTTGGACTACTTCAGGGATAGCCATTTGGAAAGAATAAGAACACTGAAATTTTGGATACTTATACTACTCAAATTTGTGCTCATTTCAACTCTGTCTTCGGGACAAGAGTGAGACAAGCATAGTTCGATCAAGTGGTTCATCTGTTTCATATTTCTTTTTCCTATAAGAGAGTAAGAAGGAAAAGGGGAGGGAGATGGAAGGCAGACATTTGAACACTTATTTACATGTATTTACATGAGCTTTACATTTCTAAAGCTGAGCTATGATTTATGTGCAAATCAAAGTTCAAGGTGTTGCTTGGCCTTAAGAAGTGCAGATCGTCATTGGCTAAAATGGCAAGAAAAGTGGACCCAATTTACGATAGTATCTGGGTTATGCTCTGGTGGTCAAGCCTTCACCAGGCTCTTCCCTGGGGCTTGGGGAACAGAATTGTAGCACACTATATGTTACTACCTCCAGAGACTGTGAGATCCTCATTGAGACTCCAGTAACTGTAGCATGTCATTGGTTACTGTCACCAAGAAATGTCGGCTGTCCATTGCAGTGATCCTGTTAGGGAATGACCCTTTGGGGATGGTCAGTTGTTTTCATTTGTCTTGGGAAATTACACTCTGGATGGTTTAATAAAAAAACAAAAACCCCTAATATTATAAAGATTCACAATAGAATATATGTCTCTACAAATACAGTTTTCCAAAACTCAGAACTGAATGACTTCAGAGTTGTAGGGCATGTCAGGACAGAGTCAGTATCTGGTGTCCTGAGACTGCCTAAGCAGAGACATTTCTCTTGGAATGTGACAAGCTGTCACTAGAAAGTGAACCGTTCTCCTTTATTGGTTTCTAAGCGTTTGGCCCTTTAGAGAGTTTCCTTATCTAATTGAGCTTTGGTGACATATTTTATTCTCTCACCAACTTTCACAGGATGAAATATTATCTTAACTAGGTCAGCCAGACCTTCCATGAACTAACTCTTTCTTGCTGGATACTTTTATCTTAGGGAATGACTGGAATCTGAAACCTGATTCTGCTCTGCTGTGGAGAGAATAAGCATCTCATATATACTATCGTCACATCCTGGGCAGGGGGTTGCTAAAAATCATAATGTGTGCCATGTAGAAACTCGAGGGATGGTGAAGTGGAACACCATTTTTGGAATATTTTGGAAAGACTGGTTCACTTGATTTCTGTACATTTCTTTAACCATAGGAACTGCATATTTTCAGGTTTGAAAGATCTTTAGATCAGCTTATATGATGAAGACTCACTGCCTGTTGGAAAATCCCTTCCCTTTTTCTTGAAGATGTACTCAAGGGTTTCTCCCTCATTCTCTTTTCTTTTGGCATTTCTTTGTTCATTATCTTTTCCCCCATGCCAGCCACCTTAAATTCCTTTATAATTAATTCTTTATAGAATTAGAATTATTTTCTAGATATTGACAATGGGAGTAGAAAACAGTGTTATTCAGTGGACTTTATCCTGAAGAATTGGTAAGAGAGGAGACAGACTGGGGAGCAGGGAGAGGGATATGGAAGAATCACAGGCATCTAGCCCCAACCTGGAAGAGAGGCAGGGTAACAGAGCATGTAGGATAGTCTGGGAGAGGAATCATAGTTGGGAAGAGGATGATGAGCTTAGTATTGGATGTGTTGCATTGGGATTATCGGGGTAAACTGAAATAGAGACATAAACAGCCTAATGTCAGAAGCTCAGGTTCATAAAGCAAAATTTGTGAGTATATTAGTTTCCTATAGCTGTTGTAAAAAAGTTTTCAAAAACATAGTGACTTAAAACAGTACACATTATCCTCTTCTAGCTCTGGAGATCAGAAATCTCAAATGAGTCTCATTAAAATTAAGGTGTCAGCTAGGTTGCATTCCTTCTGGAGCCTCCAGGGAAAGAATTTATCTCCTTGTCTTTTTCAGCTTCTCGATGCCACCTAAATTCCTTGTATTGTGGCCCCTTCCTCCATCTACAAAGCAAGTAGTTGAGTGTCTTCAAACATTTCTGATTGTTACTCTCCTGCCTCCTTCTTTCACTTATAAGGAGCTTTGTGATTACATTGGTCCCAAAAAATCTACACACCTGCAAAGTCCCTTTTGCCATGGAAGACAACTTATTCTCAGGTTCCAGGGGTTAGGACATACACACCTTTGGGCTGTGGGGGTGGGGTAGCACAGGGACAGTATTCTGTAGCACAGAAAACATTTGTATAGAAATAATTAAATTTACCTTTTTATTATTCTCTGTACTCAAGATAACTTGGGTAAAAAGAGAAGTCCAGAGTCTTAAAGAACAAGACTTTCTCACCTTGTTTTCCTATTTCCTCTTCCTGTTTCTCTTTTGAGTATCAGGGTTAATTTTTGTTGCCCACTGTATTTCCATCCCCACTCTTTTAACTACTCTCAGGTGTCTTATCAACAAAGGCTTCAACTCTGGTGCTAAAAGAGAGTGATTTTATATTGTTCAGTTAATTCTTACCTGTAGCCTTGAAAAGCACTAGAATTTTCTTTAGCAAGCAAAGGGAGTCCTTATTTTTCTTTTTCTAGTCTTAGTATTATCTTTAGCCACATTTTCTTAGGTTGAATTTCATACAATAACATTGTAGTTGCACTACTGCTAAGTCACTCACATACAGTACATCCTTTTCCTCCACTTAAATAATGAGAAACTAATTATGTTTTCAATAGTGGGACTAAACTGCTGTGCTATTGACAAAGTCTTGATTGATTTGAAATATGAGAAAGCTGATGCCCTTCACTGGAATAATTGGCTTAAACCCTGGGGCATCTACCTGAATTTAACTACTGAAAATGCTTATTGAGTGCTGGCTTCCCGGCGGATCCTGTGCTCAGTACTGCTACACTGTTGATCTGAAAGGTGGTGTGCTGTAGGCTGAGACACCACTTAACCTGTGGCAGCAGGGTGTGTGAGTTTTGGAGTCTGCATCCACTCATTTGACCATTGATTTTTTTCTTCAGTAAACATTGGAGTGCCTCTGATGTGCTAGGCATCATGTTAAACCTCGGGGAATAGAATATTGAATAGACCATAGTTCCTAGTAATCAAGATACTTATAGTCAGTGATTGGGGTGAGTGGCAGAGACCCACAAGAAAATAGGAAACCATATTATACCATGATAAGTGCTGTGACAGAGGGTGGTATACCTAGAGTATCATGGAGACAGATTTAAGAAGAATCCAATCCAGATGTGGGGTTCCAGGGAAGGCTTCCTATTGAAAGTAATATCTGAGTTAGTCCTCCAAGCCCTCGAACAGTTCTTCAAGCAAATACAGAGACGTAGAGAGGGCATTATGATCCTTCCTGGGAGAAGTGCTTTCAGGTGCAAAAGATGAGACAAAGAAAGCAGGTTTGAAATTCTTACTCAACTTTTCTTTTCTGGATATCCTTAAGAAATTACTTTAAACTGTCCAAGATTGAGTTCCTTCATCTGTAAAAAGAGCCTAATAATGTCTAAAGGAATTGCCAAGGAAATGGTAGAGTTGGGATTTAAAATATTATCTAAGGATAATGTGTTTCTTTTTTTCTTTAATTTTTTTGTCTTTATAAAAAATTTGTTACATAATAATACACCAATGGTCTTTACTGTATTAGTCCATTCTCATATTACTGTAAAGAACTGCCAGAGACTGAATAATTTATAAAGGACAGAGATTTAACTGATTCACAGTTCTGCATGGCTGGGGAGGCCTCAGGAAACTTACAATCATGGCAGAAGGGGAAGCAAACATATCCTTCTTCACATGGCAGCAGGAAGGAGAATTACCAAGCATAGATGGAAAAGCCCCTTATAAAACCATCAGATCTCATGACACCTCACTCACTAGCACGAGAACAGCAGTATCGGGATAACCTCCCCCATGATTCACGGGGTCCCTCCCACAACATGTGGGGATTATGGGCAATACAATTGAAGATGAGATTTGGATGGAGACACAGCCAAACTGTATCACCACTTCACAAACAAACTAAAACACACCATAACAAAAATAAAATCCCAACCTGAATATACTCTAAACCTAGCATGAATCATTGTTACATGTTCTGATATCATCAATGTAATTTAGGTTATTAAATAATTAACAATGATTTTATTTCGTCAATCACAGTTGAAGTACTCTTATCCTTAGTCCAATAAATTTGTGTGTGTGTGTGCACACGCACACTAAATAAAGCCTTTCAATAAAGCCTTATCATTTATTTTTCAAGACATTTTGACAAATCAGATGAACACACACCCACATGGCTTAAAATAGACTAATCATGGACTTAAAATATGGCATGTGCTTTCTTTGATTTTTGTAATGTATTTTCATAGGAAGTTTTCTTCCAGGGAAACCCTGAATTTATTAAGCTGGAGGTTTTCTGTCTGTTGTTGGTAGCAGCTGGGGACAGTGGTCATGACTAAGAGGGAATGAGAAGCATTATTTTAAGTGAGGACAGTTTAATCATGCTGACTGATGAACGCATCCTACAATTTAGAACAATTTGTCCTTTCTGTGCAAGTCTGCATCATCATCACTTGCCATTGCTCTTGTTATAACTATATTAAGGACATAGGATGCTGGCAACTACTTATTTTGGGGAAGCAGGCTTATAAAAATTATTTATTGTTTGGCATCATAGATTCATAAAAAATTGAAAAGTGGACATAGCATAGTGAGTCATAAAGTGTCAATGACAAGGTTAAGAACAAGAGCTTTAATGTCAGCAAGACCTCGCTTTAAATTTAGGCCCACTAGATAGGGCTGAAAAATTATCACTACCTTTGTGCCTCAGTTTTCTCATCTGTAAAATAGAGATAGGAACAGTACTTTCCTCAAAGGGTACTTAAAGAAATTAAATGAAATAATCCACTAGAAGTAATTAGGTTTGATATAGTATTCCATGACAGATCAATACTATTAGATCTCATTATCAAAGAACACTTTTTTGCTTTTTAAAAGATGAAATCATGTTTCATGATTGAATGGCCTTTTGACAGTGTAAGAGAAAGTAAAAAAAAAATACTTATGTGGAAGTAATCTCTGTGCTGAATGTAGAGTCAAGAGGTAGGAGGGAATATATAATTCTAGAAATCTTTTCCAATGAGACCACCATAGGAAAGCAGTAGTATATGGGCCAGAGTGGGGAAGGACAGGAAACCTGAGATCTCAAGTGTCCATTTTTGTAGGCTGGCTTAGTACCATGCATGCATAGATCCTGCATAAGTTGTTTGAATAATTATACAGGTAGTGACATGTCAGTAAATCAAGTCGAGAAAGGTTCAAGTTCAAGTGATATGATCGTGAAAGTAGGCCCCTAAAGATTTTTAAATTGATTGCCTTCCAAATATGATTTTATTCTAATAAGCTAATTAAATCTAAAAGTGTGAAAGTGAGCCTGAACAGAGACTTGTGTTTGACTCTTGTCTTATTTTAAAAAATAAATGCAGTACTTTTTATTCCTTCCTTTTGAGATATAACTCCCAGCTAGAACGTTTTGGGATAGATTGGTCAGGCTACCTCCATTAACACAGTGATTCTTCCCATTGCAGGTGTGGGCCTGATCTATACACCTCTGATTTAATGGAGCCTCGCTCTCTGTCACACAGGCAACTTGCTAAGTGGACTTCCTCTCTCCCTCTACTCTGCAGAGGGCACTGCTGAATGCTTTTGAGTAGGCATCCTTAATTAAATAGAGATCCTTACTTTTAATGACATTCTATTTTTAATTCTGAAATATTCTTAATTCAAAGGACGAGTCCACTCTTAAAAGGACCTGGGCAGCAGGCTAGAAATGGTTTTTGGTGAATTTATTAGCCATTATTTAGGCTGAAAATAATTTGTTTTGTTAATCAGGAGAACTTGAACAATTACCCAGAGGTACCCTGAGCAAGTATCACATTGAGTCTGAACAGATTGCTGCTTTTTCTTTTTTCCCCCAGTGCTTCATATTACCTTTATGCCTCTAAGAGTGTGCTTAACTATAAAAGAGGGAATATAAACACGAATCTATGCGACAATATGCTGCATGACCCATATCAAAGGCACTCTGGCTTTCCCTGAGTAAAGGCTTCATGACAAGCCATTGCAAGAAATACTTCAGGGCTTTATAAGCCTAATTAGAATTTCATTAACTTAATCATAAATTACCCCTGGCTCAGGTCGGCTTGTTACCTTTTCCCTCTCAGTTCAGATTTTGACCCATGGGTTTCCTGTTTAATGTGGCAGCTGCTGAGATTCTATGTGAAGGATAGGCTTGAAATGCATGCAGTCAAGGGGCTATCTTTCTCAGTCTGTTTGAAGTGCACCTGGAAATTGTAGGCTTAGCAGGACGAGAAAGAGCTCAAATGCCCACAGATACTGCAACTTGAAGTGGTAAATGGACCACACTCTAAGGGAACATGGAGATATGCTGCCTCTGCACAAGGGCCACTTTGGTCTTAGAAAAATTCAGATCTCATTTAAAAAAACTTCATATTCTTGATCTAAGTTTTAAGATTCACTTAGAATTCAAATCAAGCAACAGATAAAAATCAAAAGTTTAAAATGTCACACATAAACTTATCAGCTTCTGGAAATGGAAGAATGCTGAGGAAGCTCTATCTGGACTGTTGTCCAATAGCTGTGAGAGTTATGTGCTGCTCAAAGGCATGAATCCTGCATCACTTAAGACAATCTGCTGGCTGCTGTTAAGTTTGACAGTTCATGGCACATTGTCAACTCACCTGAATCTGATTTATGTGCATGCAAACACTATAATGAGAAAAATTACTACAACTGTTAGTGGGAGATGCTATCTGAATGGGTGCCAAGATGTTGACTGATTGTCGGTGCAATGCCAAGATTTTTTTTCAATATATGTATTCTTTCAAATCACAAAATTGCTTTGCTTGAGGGGCAATTTATAAATGCCTATGGAGTGTTTTTTATTTAATGTAGATAGACCATTCTGCATTTTAAATTGTTCAGGGTTTTAATTGGCAATATGTGTGGCATCTTATCTTGTTTGGTTTGATCTGGTTTTCTTTGCAGCCAACGGCACTGGAGCTGACTGTCTCTGATAACAGTTATAAAAATGCCTTGATACTTATCTACACATAGCCTTAAAAAGTATTATTGTATTTTTTGGTACAAGTAACTGAAATCCTTGAAAGACTTGTATTTCCTTTAGTGTTCATATCTTGATGACTTCAGTTGGAATTCTAATTGCACCTAATTTCTGCCTCTTCACCCATCTGGAAAATATCATGGCCCTAGACCAAGACTTCTTAAGCTATTTAATTTCTCTAGCTCTTGAAGGAAAAGCCCATTTACTTTTACAATTCTCTTATGAGGGTATGGGAATGAGTTCTTTAAAAAATGAAGATTTTCAAAAAAATCTTTAAACTTAAAAAAAAAAAAAAACACAGTTTATTTTAACTTTGGAAAACCTGAGGGAAATCTTGTTGAAATCTAGATGCATAACTCAAGTCAGGATGGTGAGAGCTACCGAGCCATCTCTGGAGTGTTTTCTTTTTAGAGCCAAATAAGTGCTTGCTTAAGGTAAGGGAGAGAGTCTGTCACTTCTGGTCTCATGAGTCCTGAGATTACTTCTTGTAATTATCCCGGACTAGTATTATAGTTCAGCATCAGGCCCTTTCTCTCTCTCCTGCAATATCACCCTAATAGGTCCAACTAAACCCAGAGGCCAGAAATGTTCCTCTTCTTCTAATGTAAGCATAGCTGGGAAGAAGGGCAAACAACCGGGGCCTCAGACAAAGAAAATGAATAATAAGGTAACGGGCATTCTAAACCCCTTTAATGTAATCAGGCCAGAACTGATCTGTCAATCTAACATTCAAACCTCAAATTTATACTGAGTGCATACTACATTCAAGATACGATATGAAGTATTGTATTGTCAGGAAAAATTGTGAGAGGCTGAATGGGCCCAAAAAGCGGGGAGGGTTGGCTGGGAGAGGAAGAAAGAGAGAATTTGCTGTGTCTAGCATGACATTCTGGGATAGCTCTGATTTTCATTGTCTTGCTGCTATTTTATGATGCTCTAAGTTGTAGAAAAAAAACCCTGAAAATAATGCAAATAATTATTGTCCATGGAAATGTAAATTAATTGTGTCTGGTGGAAAGAAATTGATTATAGCTCAGTGAATAAACCTGTTAGGCATCTACTTGTAAATTTATTTCAGAATTCCTTATCTGATTATATGGTTAGTAGTTTAAATTCTCTAAATGGCTTATAACGTCTTGCTAATCCCCTCACTCATTACTGTACAAAATAAAATCTTTGACATATGTTTATTTTGCATTTGTATAAAGGTCACAATTATCCCTCTTTTAAATGTTCTCTTTGACCATTAAAAAAATGACTCATACTTGCTCTTAAATTATTTGGTTTTTAATTGGGAAAATGAGACATATAACTACAAACAGATACACAATTCTGAGCTCTCTCAGTCAATAAGGTTGGTGTTACTATATTTTATTCAGAGGGAGTGAGATCATCCTAATCAGTAACCATTGTACTTATTATTCATACATTTCCTTTAACTAGTTGATTACTACTTGTAAGCAAGAAAATTCATGTGAAAAGATAAAAGAATAAAATTCTAGGCTACTGTAGCCCAGGGCATTTTTTAAAAACACATATTTGACAAGTTTTTTTTATTATTAAAAAATAATAATATCATTTGGAAAATAATAAATCATAGAAAATAATAAAATTTGAAAACCATGGAAAAGCAGAGGAAATAAAAACAATTTTACTAAGTGATACAAACAATGTGGTATATTTTAATCCCGATTTTCTATGCTTAGTTTTGTTGTTACTTTTGTTTCAGTTCAGTTTGGTTGGTTGGTTTGTTTCTCTTGCACAGTACATGCAGGCTGAATAATCCCCCTTCCCATGCCTAGATATCCACATCCTAATCCCTAATCCATGGAATTTATGAATATATGCAATTATATGGCAAAGTAGAATTAAGGCTGCAACTGAAATAAAGGTTGCTAATCAGCTGACTTTAAAACAGGGAGAGTATCCTGGATTATTCAGGTTGGCCAATGTAATGTCTCTAAAAGTGGAAGAGAGAGGCAGAAAAGGGAGAACCAGACAGATGGCAGCATACGAAGGACTCCTTCTGTTGCTAGAGAAGAGAGCCGCAAGTCAAGGAATGTAGACAGCTTCTAAAAGCTGGAAAAAGCAAGGAATTTGGGTTCTCCCCTAGAGCATCCAGGAGGAATGTAGTTTTGCTGACAGCTTGATTTTAGCTCACTGAGATGCATTTCCAACTTCCAACCTCCAGGACTGTGAAATAATAATTTATATTGGTTAAGCCTCTCTCTAAGTTTGTGGTAGGTTGTTTTTTTTTTT
The DNA here is from genome assembly GCF_030222135.1 of Aotus nancymaae. Taxonomy (NCBI): domain Eukaryota; kingdom Metazoa; phylum Chordata; class Mammalia; order Primates; family Aotidae; genus Aotus; species Aotus nancymaae. Next base: position 41,306,823 of record NW_026988419.1, on the reverse strand, counting down.
TTCAGCAGCGATAGGAAACTAACGCAGTGCACAAATGCAGATTTTCTATCTGCAAAATTATATGCACCTACTTGTTATTTAAAATATTTTTTAAACATAATTTGTAATGGATACCTAATCATTTACTTAATCATTCTTTTATTATTTGCCTATTGAGAAAATTGTATTATTTAAATGATACTCTAATTCATATCTTTGGGAATAAGCTTTTTCTATATTTTACATTTTTTCCCTATAATAGAATTACTGTGTCAAAAGGTACAAGCATGTTTAGAGCAAAAGGATTGCGAAGAAAGGGCAGATTAAAAGTTAGAGAATTCATATTTCTGTCCCATGCATTCATTTGTGTATGTTTTCAACCTTTATTAGACTCATTCAAAAGAACTGAGTAAATAATCCTTCCTGCCACCTTTTCTACCTCCCTTAGTTGTCCAGCTTGTTATAACCCAAAAAGAAGGTGAGGCAAGTTCCAGAGATCTGGAATGATCCAGGTAAGCATCCTGTACACCCAGGTATAGAAAGCTGCAGAGTGGTGTCATTAATCTTAGAAATAAGTTAACTGGCTAAGGTCCAGAATTTAGCAGACTGCAATGAAGAAAAAACATTTCCTTCAAATACATTAAGAGTGGCAGTTTTATGCAATTAGGATTCATACATGACAGTGACCACCTTGGAATGGGGTGTTGGAGGGCAGTGAATACAATCTTCAGAATGAAAGAAGGTATTTTGAGGATGAACAAGAGATGCTTTATTTGGGATCATGGTTCAAGTGTTTGCTAATTTCTTACAAGGAAGAATTTAAAATAAATGTTAGAACCAACTACATTATTTCTAATATGTTATTATAATCGGCTGCAGTGTAACTCACCTGTAATTCTTACTCCATAGGGCAGGCTTAGTGATTCACAATGAATTCTTTTATTGTCTTCCAAGGGTTATAATAATGAACCTCTACAGGTATTTTTACAGGTAGAATCTGACAAAGTTGACACACTTAACAACTGCAGTCATAATGCCTGTATCTGGAGCGTGCAAACCAAGTAAATAATGCCTTTTTGCCTCTTTCTTCTCCCATATTCATACTAAATATTGCCTTTGTCTAGGTGTGATACACAACACACTATCACATCTTAAGCTTTGTACTTTCAGAGGCTAATTCTTGAACAAAGATAAAACGATGAAATCCGTTTTGGGGAAAAAAAGTGAAGCACTGTATCAATTAGCTCTTTTCTGGATTCCCCAGATAACTAGCAGAAGGGAGGTTTTGAACTTTTAAGGCAAACAGTGAAATGAAGAAGCCCTGATTTTTAGATATGCAGGAAAAAGTGAAACTGGGGAATAGAAATGAACTCAAAGGTCCAAGCATAGTGTTAATTATTATATTTTAATTTTTCCACTTATGTAAAGTTTCTCAGCTATCACTTTATTATTTAACTTATTTTCCAGGTTCTTTAATGCAATGTGCCATGAGAAGGTAGATCAGGACAAGTTGGAATGTTTATTAGGGGGGTTTATGGTCTGGGAGATGACCTCCTGTGAGACATACCCCAGAAATGATGCTTGTCATTTAACAGCAGGAAGATAGCCGTATGGAAAATGTGTCATTCCAGGATGGAGTTGAACCTTAACTGCTGTGAAATGGTATAAAATTAGAAAAAGAGAGTATTAAGTGTTCACCTAGAAAGACTTTAAAAAGTTTATAACTTCATTAGAATACGTTTTTTTGAATGGGGTAAGTTTTATACGGGATTACAAGGAAGATGGGGACTATTATAGATATTTATTTAAACTATTGGGAGTAATAAGGAAGAACACTGAATAAAATGGCAACAATAGCCAGAAGTAGCTCTGTTTAATTTTCCCAGGGTAAAGACATTTGCTTAGAATAAAATGGATTTCTAAACAATCACTTGCATTCTAAATGAGTCTACCTGGGAAGAAAAAGCTATTAAGCTATCAATGTACCCCCTCCTCATTCCTCACCTAGGCATTAGAACAAAATGTTTGCAAACCAATGACCTCATTTTCAGGTAAGGATTGTAAGTTAACAACCTTGCTTATGAAGCCTCAATTTGCAAACATATTTCAAATATTTACCTAAAAACTTAAGTCCCTAAAATATCAATTGTTTGAAGATGAGATTTTGAGGACCACTATGCTATATAAAGAAGTACATTATAAGGTCTCTTTGGAGATGTGAATTCACACACATACAAAAAAAGTATCTGAATTTGCAGTTGTTTCAACATTCAATTGTGTGAATAAAGTAAGTATTCTAATTTCTTGTTCTTGCTTTGCATATGTAAATATGGTATTTTGCACTTGTGAAATTATTTGGATAATTGGAGAGTTGGATGCTGAGCTCAAATATCAAATCTTTCAAAGGCACATTTGATTGAGAAAAGAGTGGGACGATTTTTTCTTTACCTTTTTTGAGTTATAAGTTCTTTTAGTTAACTTACTTTGCTACTAACCTTTCAGAGGGAAATGGCAGTTTATGTGTGGAAATTAATGAGTCAAGGAGAAAAAATAATTAGTGACTTAGAAAGGGAAAGTGAGATTAATGTGGAAAAACTCAAATACATAGGGACTGCACACTCATACCACTGGGCAGTTTCAGGGAACGGTGTGCTAAAAGGATGGCTTAGGTGAAGGGTTGATTGACTCACTGGTTTATTCAGTAAATATTTATTGAGCACCTAATAGGTAGCAGGCAGTCTGTTAAGTACTGGCGATTCAAGAGTGAGTAACACAGATGAAACTTGGACCCAGTGGAGAAGACCCAGAAAAATGATCATTGAAAGATGTGGGAGCCAGAAGAATGAATTGTAGTGTTGACCACGAGGTGAGCACAGTTTTCAGTTTCTACCTCACTGACTCCCTGTTAACTAGGGAAGTTTCTGAAAAGGTCTTATAATACATTACATATCTCACAGTTTTCCTGGACCTTGCAAGGCAAGGGTTGGGTTTGCAGACTACACTGAAAGTATGGTCCTTCTGAATGCACAGTCATGTGCTGCATGATGATGTTTCTGTCAATGACAGACCACATATATGATGGTGGTCTCATAAGATTATATGGGGGTAAGAAATTCCTGTTACCGAGTGATGTAGTCACAGTAATGTCACAACACAATTGCTTAATTTTGACAATAAATTTAATGTATCCTGAATGTACAGTGTTTATAAAATTGACAGCAGTATACAGCAGTGTCCTCGGCCTTCACATTCACTTACCACTCACTGACTGAATCACCTAGAGCAGCTTCCAGTGCTGCATCCTTCATTCATGCTAAATGCTGTATGAAAGATAAAAAATGCATATCAATTCCCAGCTTGTATATGTGGTATGGTTTGAATGTGTCCCCTCCAAAATTCAGGTGTTGCCAATGCGACAGTATTAAGGGTTGGGACCACTAAAAGATGATGAGGTCATGAGGGCTTTTCCTTCATTCATGGGATTAAGGCCCTTATGAAAGAGGCTTTATGCCGTCCTCAGCTTGCTCCTCTTCAGCTCTTCTGCCAGGTAAGCCCACAGCATTCTGCCCCTCTGGAGGACTGACCCTTGATCTTGGACCTCCTAGATTACAGAAGTGTGAGAAATACGTGTCTGTTCTTTTTAAATGACTCAATCTACAATATTTTGTTGTGGTAGCACAGCCTAAGACAATGTGTATGTTTTCCTAACACTAATCTGCTGGAAAGGATGGCTGTGGTGGGCCAGTTTTCCCACCCTACATCCCCTTTTATAATCACTGTCCTCTATTCTCCATGAGAAAATTATATCTCTCGCCCATCTCTAATCTTATCATGGTGTACAGTGCTGGTATTTGAGATCGTATCACTCATAAAAGCAAAAGCTTTGGTGAGAATTACTGAAACATGATACATCTTATTTTCATATCGTTCCAGTAACAAACTCATATCTTTCTGTCTCAGTCTATCTAAAAATGAATTTGAATTCATAGGTAAGGAAGTACAATATGAAATTTAATGAAGTTTCTTAAAAATAAACAAGAAATCTAGACATTTTCTTTCAGTAAGTTTGACTTAGTTGATTGGTTTGACAGTGAAAACAAGGTTTGCCAATTAGAGCTATTGACATTTTCTATGAACTTAATGAATGGAATTCTCAGCCCCAAGGTTTTTGAAAAATATACATTTGATGCGTGTATTCATATGTAAACAATCATAATCATTTAAACTTACAGTAAAAGTTTCAGAAGGCCAACTTAATGATATGAGAAGTGATACATAGCTTTTCAAAAAATCATGGATTTGAAATATTAGCTGACAGGAAGAAGAAAAAGTGTGGTAGCCCAGTGAATGAAAAGGAGTATCCCACATCTCTCACTAGGAAAATGACTTCATGCTAATTAAAGGATTTAAACATTAAGAAAACAGGCTCCCTGGAGAATGATTGTATATGCATACACATGCACACACAAACACACACACACACACACACACACTTCCCACAGTTGTTCTGGGGACAAATGTTGGATTTGTTGAGTTTTTTCATAGACACTGTCTCTTCTTATAGGGGAGCATAGGTTATCTTGATCAGCACATTCATCTTCCAGAGGTTGAGAAACAAATCTGTCTTTCCAATTTTTAAACACCATGGAGTCAGGGCCAAGATAAAATAATGTTTTGACCCTAGATTTATTATTAAAAATCTATTTTCTCATTAGAAAAGTAATACTTGTTTCAGAAAAATTTGAAAATAAAAATTATAAGGAGAACAAAACCAAAACCAGCAATATTTTATTGTTTAGTTGTATACAAATACTCTTCAATTTATGATGGGGTTATTTCTGTAAGTTGAGAAGCATTTGTTTTTGGGAAATAACCCCATTGTAAGTTGAAAATATCATAAATTGAAAATGTATTTAACATATCTAACCTACTGAACATTATAGCTTAGCCAAAGCTATCTTAAATATGTGCAGAACACATACATTAGCCTACAGTTGGACAGAGTCATCTAATGTAAAGCCTATTTTATAACAAAGTGTCGAATATCTCATGTCAGAGTATTGTACTACACACCACTAGCCTGAGAAAAGAGCAAAATTCCAATTTCAAAGTGTGATTTCTACTGTATAGATATTGATTTTGTACCAATATAAAGTCAAAAAATCATAAGTCAAACTATTGTAAATTGGGGACCATCTGTATCTTTCTGTTCATTTTTCTATGTATAGAAATTTATTTATTTTTCAACATTAGAATTTTACTGTAACAGTTTGTAACTAATTTAAATTTTATCAACATATTCTGATCATTACCATTTCATTAAATGTTTTTCTATAACATCACTCCTAATGATTGAATAGTATTCCATCAGGAGGAGTAACATAATTAATTAATTCTACATTTTTCATACTTGAGCAAATGTATGGATCCTTATCAAAGGAAAGATAAATTCTCATGCTCCCTCCAGGCTTATGTTATTTTCATTATGTTTTTCCTCCTCTATCTAGAAATATAAAATTAGAATAAGAAATATAAAATTAGAAATACAAAATTAGAAAATGATGCTAACAACTACAAAACCAATAAAATTAATATAAGTGAAATGCCAACAGTTATTTAAAGTGAGAGCTGATATTTAATAGTAGGACGATAAAAATGTTTTGTATTTTCTTGGCATGCTTCATTTGATTTTGAACCTGATAGACTATCATTTCATTCATTTTGAATATAATAATCATATTTTCTTCTACAATAAACTTATTTTAAACTAATGATTTATTGTTTTCATGGATCAGTCAGTTTAGCAGTACACCTCAAAGTACAATACCAATAAAAGTGTAAACAAAAATTCTTAACTACTAAACATATTCTTGTTAGATTCCAAGATAGCTCGTCATAGTGTAAATGTGACATTAACAGCTGTTTGCTAAGTGTTAGTTCAGTTCTCCCACAACTGCTGTGGCCTCCTTGTTCTCCAGGAGGTTTGCCTTTCCTTGGCACTATTGTGGCTATAAGCACAAACACAAACTTTGGCATCAAAATTATACCAGAGCTGAGGTGGTCAACCAGATCATCCAGAATATCTTTACATTAACGTTCTTTAAATTATCACCAACATAAAAACACTAGATTAAAAAAAGACCTTCTTTTATAACTCAGACCCTTAAAATAAGGCTTTTGGAGCCCTCAATTTAACAAACTCTCTATTTCTTTATATCTTGTGTATTGGTTTCTATTGCTGCTATAACAAATTAGCACAAAATTAGTTGCTTAGTACAACACAAAATTTATTATCTTGCAGTTCTAGAGGTCAGAAGTCCTAAAATCAGTGTGTCAATATGGCCATGTTTCTTTTAGATGCTCTAGGCAGAAAAGCCTCTTTCCTTTTCTAACTTCTAGAGCCTGCCTGCATCCTTGGCACATGGGCCCTTCTTCCACCTTCAGAAAGCATCACATCAAACTCTGCTTCCGTTGTCCTATCACCTTCTACAACTTGGACTCATTTGCCTTGCCCTTATAAGGACTCTTGTGAATTCACTGGGTCCACCCAGATAGTTCAGGCTAATCCTTCCATCTCTAGAGCCTTAGCTTAACCACATCTGCAAAGTACTTTCACCAAGGTAACATATTCACAGGTTCCAGGGACAGGGGTGTGGACATCTTTAGGGAGGCCATTTTTTAGCCTACCACATCTGAATGCCTAAAACTTCTCCTATAAATAAGTTATATAAAAAAAGTTATGGTGTTGTATGTTGTATTCATTAGCCATGATTATTATTTTAGGACAAATGTCTAATGCTAGAATGTACAAACCACAAGATATATACATTTAAAAAAGACTTTTAATAAACAATGCCAAATTACCCTCTAGAAGCATTTCTTTGAATTACATTTTTGATAGCAGTGCATAGTCACTTGACAGCATTGGTGTTAATCATTAAAAATCCTTTGCCATTTGATAAGAAAAAAATCATTGTTATTTTACTTTAGAGTAATTTGTTGTTATTTTGATGATATTGAATATTTAAAATATATTAACTGGTTATTGTTACAAAAGAAAATAATTTAAATGGAAATTTATTCAAGGCTCTATTGCCCTATAGGGTTTTACTTCACAATGTAGAAATCTCTTAACTTGTAAGTGGTATGCTTCCAAAATTGCAGCATCAGGAGGAAAATGTAGAATGCCTTTGAACTAAAGTTCACATCTCATAGTGTTTAGGAGAGTAAACTAATTGTTTAAATAGATGCAAGGATGATACTGTTCAGGATGAAATAACTGTTCAGTGTGTTTGTGTATAGGGATGGCCTGTTCAGTTACAGATGTGTGCCCGAGTTAGAGCATGCCACTTGTTTCTGCTACATTAGGCTGTGGTCTTTCCAGAGAAAACATCTTATGATAAATTTACATTATTGCTAAATAACTAGATATTTTGTCTGAGAGCAATTATTATCTAATTCTTGTCATGAAAATATGAGTGACAGGAAAATTTTCTTAATAGAAAAAAATTTGAAGGATTTTTATAAATTGATTTAGTACACATTATTACATGGTCATTCAATAAAAAAATTTTGTTGCAGATAATCAGAGGAAACAAAAACAAGCCATGGTGAAGAAGGAACATTTTCTAAAGCTTCCTTTATCTCCAGGATGGTTGAGAGGTCAGAGGCCTGCAGTGCTGGGAAGAGAGGGTCTAAAATGGTAAGCTTGAACACACAATATAAAATGGGTAGGGGCATATAAGTGGCTATGTTTTATTTACTTATACTCTCTTTTCTACATTCAAAGCATCACTTGTTGCTGAGTTAGGGAATTCAAACACAATGCAAGGCAAGCCTTGAGAAAAATCATGCAAAATATTGCTTTCAGAGTTTTGAGAGGCAATAATATCCTTTCTTTCCTTGCTCAGTCCCGCTGGGGCTTTGCTTTCCTTGAAGAAGATGTGTCAGTGGTTTTCTTTCTTTAAGATATCTAGGAGGAGGCTGTTTTTAGCTGAGAGCTGCTGCTTTGCCTATCACTGCAGTGTCGTGTAGGATGCCTGGTAGAGAAGGCAGCTGGAGAGGAGGAAGTCGGAAAGTGAGTGCCTGTAAAGAAAGAGCTCAGGAATAAAAAGAGAATATGCTAGGCTGTGCGCACCCAGCAGGTGCAGCTTTCAGGCGTGGCAGAACAGGGTGGGTGCCTTGGGCAATCTCTAGTTTCTTGAGATATTTTATTTGTTTGGTATTCAGAGAAGATCTGACTTATTTGTACCATTTCAACGATATTGTGAGGTTTATATGTTTCCTTGTGCATAGTAATTAACATCAAGGCTCTGCAAAATGGAATATTCCAGGATTTAGAGAATGCTGGGCATTTTATGGGCTGCAGCCAGCAGATGGTGATAGTGTACCATAAAAAAAGCCAATGAAGCGGGCTTGGTCAAGCTGGGAGGTTCAGTTTTGTTTTGCTTTGTTATTTAAGCTTGACAATACCCATGTATATATCCTGTGGGCGCACAGTGTTTGAGCCCAGTCTGATCTTAAACTTGTTTTATGATGATATCATTATTTTTTACTGCTACAAATTGACTGTCGGTTTCAATCTACCTCGTTTCAACTGCCTTCAGGGATCATCTTGTCAGTTATGCAGCTTTCCAATTTTATGGCTGAGATCAAGAATGATTCCTTAAAGGCACATGGGAAACACAGTGAAATGTGGGTGAATGGATGTGAGCTCTGCTACATGGCCGATATTGTAGGTGCGCAGGAAAGATAGATAAGGGTAAACCACTAAGGCTCCAATTCAGTTTGAAATTTGACTCTCTTGACATTTACGCAGGTACAATCATTTATCTAGATATTGATGGTGACCTACTATCACTGGAATAAAATGGAGCTAGAGGAGTTCCAATATTATTTTACAGAGTTATGTTCAAACATGTGAGAATGTAAGGACTTGTGGGCATACTAATACTTGTGTCCCCAGGAAATTCTTTCACTAGGACATAAAGTCATGCATTCATTCTCCCTTACGTCCAGTGCTTCTTGAGCTTATTGGGTGCTTGTCCTTGTTCCATGGGCTAGGAAGTCCTTGCAAACTTACTTAGCAGGAACTCCTGGTTGCTACCTATCTTTTCTTGAAAAGTAAAGGCAAAAAGATATTAGAATCCTCTTTATAGAGCTGGAAAAGCACCATTGATTGATGATAAACTTGAAGGATAAAAGGGTCATATTCTAGCCTGACCCAGTCAAAGATTTCCGTCAGCAACAGACTATTGTAAATCTGCTGCTGAATTCTGCTATCTGCCGGCATACTGTCCAAAGATGTACTGAGGGTGTGGGAAATCCCAAAAGTCAGTTAAAAAGGCCAGGCTATTCTTCAAATGTTAGATGGACAAAGTAAGCATGGATTCAAGCCCTCTGTTAAATTATCTGCAGTCTACAGAAAGATTATTATACCAGCTTCCTAACTAATGTGATATATTCTTCTAGAACTTGTTGAGTTTCATCAGAATTAAGTAACAGTGACTCCTCTATAGCCTCCCATTATGAGCCAGGCCCTTTCCAGATATTATTTTAATCTTTATGACACTCATTCAAGCTGGGCATTATTACACTGTTTTGATATATAACATAACTGAAGCTTAAGGAAGTTGATTCATTTGCCAAGCATATAGCCAAGTTGAGAATTAAACCAAGTTCTGTCCCTGCTTCTCCTACTATACCATGCTCCCTCTTTTTTGAAGAATTGTTTGCTATAACATTGTTTCATTGGCCAGAACAAGTATGGAGGAGAAATAAAGGAAGCAGCGCCAGGATTTGTGCTGAGAAAGCCTGCCATCTGTAAGGGGATCAGGCAGAAGACATAATATACAGGAACCCCAAAGCATTCCATCATTTGGTCTGCAGGGCATTGGAATATTGGGAAACAAAATCATCAGAATTTTCTGGGAAAGGGGTGGTTAACCTGCAGAAATGGCATAGCTTGTTCCAAACCGAGGCTTCAAAGCATCAGACAGACTGTAGAGTTAAAGGAAGAGAAGCAAAGTGCAATTAGAAGTGCCATACCAGGAAAACCTTTGCTTGAATGCAGGCTATAAAAGATGGATAGCACTGCATTGGTCTTTTTAGCTCCACTCTCAGGCAGGGATAACAACATGACTGGCAGCAGCATTTTGAAACACAGACAGCCACGACCACTGATATTTATTTATAGAGATAAAGTGCACAAGGTGGGATAAATGCACAGAAACACTTTGAACACTAAGCGCAGTGCAAATGGGCTCACTATTGATTCTTAGTGGAAATGTTCATGTCTGCCTCATGAACAAATATTACTCCTGAGACCACCTTTAACAAAATATTTAGTCTGACCTCTCCAGACTGCATTTACAAACTCGTTCTCTCTTCTTTACGTTTTAGGCCTTTTTGCTGTGATGTAAGTAGGCTCTCCAGCAGTCCCAGAAGACTTTCACAAGAAGAGTTTCAGACAATAGAAAATAAGCCTAAGTGATTGTGTGGTGGGTTCCATTAAAAGGTATCATAGAAATGCTACAGAAGAAGAATGAGAAATTACAGGAAGTTAACATAAAGGGACACAAGGGCACATGAGGGTGTAACATCAGCTGGTGTGGCAGATCTTGGAATGCTAGGAAGCAAAACTGTCAGACACTGTCTGTTGGGTTTTCACCTCCAACTTGGCTCCATTTCCACTTGTGCATCAGTAAATCCATTGTGACTGTGGACACAGCCAAGTGTGGAGAACCACTTAGGAAAGTTTAAGAATCCATTAGAATCATTAGATCTCTTCTGAGCTGGCCAGAATAATTAAATCTATGTCCAAGTGGAGACTAGTTTAGCTGCCGATTTTACTTACCTTTCAAAATAATTGAGAGGAAATTCTTATGCAAGATTCGCTCGCAAATGCCTCCTAATGGGTCTTTAAAACATTCTATTCATCTCTAGTCAAAAATGGCTTCGTATTTATGTTCCTGAAGGCCATTTTTTCCAAACGTATTGTGACTTTATTTTAATAGTCTGTGAACTCAGGTTACCCATAAGATGGTTGGAAATTAAGCAGTTTGTGACTATAACATAAGTGATGTAAAAAAAAAAATCAAACTGCATATTTATTTGATTGCTCAAAGTTCTGAGTGCATTATCTAGATTGCTTGTCCATTTCTGTCTGGGTTAATGTCAGAAGTTTTCAATTGCAAGTCCCTTCAGAGCAGGACTGATGTCATCTCCATCAGTTTAAGAGCCTCAGGTTCTTCATCCAATAAGCATGTCTTGAGTGCCTAGTGTGAGACAGAAGTTCTTGATCGGCACAGGGTGCTCTTACATCTGGACATGGCAGTGAAGACCTTTTTCCTTCTGCATAAATATGTGCAAGACATCAAAGCTTTATTTTTTTTTCTTGCAAGCTTACCTTTCCCCTTCTGATCCTGTAGAAAGATGGGGAAAATTAGGCTGTTTTTTGCTTGTTATTATTATTTTTAAATCTTGAGCATTCAATTCAAAGCTAAAGTTGGGGTACATGTAAATGATAAATAGCTCTATGCTACGGGGCTTGCCACTCTGTATATGGCTGTGTAGCAGACATTTGGCTGTGTTTTTTTCTTTTTTGCTTTACTTCCTCATAGAAAACAAATATAATGCAGTCTCTCAATTACCACACTTTCTACAGCCATTGCTTCGCTTTTAGCCTTTTCGTTCTCCCACTAATAGCATAGAGGCCCTTTTGGCCATCTAGCAGCCTGAAGCCTTCAAACCCTGTAGTATTTGTAGTCTATCTAGGGCAAGAGGAACCCAAGGGCATCTATCAGTCTTGGGAGCCTCATATATTCATAGATTTTCTCCATGGAAATGTTCTTGGTTTACCTGCATGGAATCTGAAGTGTTCACCTCTTGAGATAAATTATTTATATTTACAGAAAATGTATTGTATTTTTATACCCTATAACCACCTATTCTGGAAAATGTTTCCAAAGGCAGACAATGAAGCGTAGCAAAAAGTGGAAATGTTCATGTGTGCTTCATTAACGAATATTACTCCTGAGACAACCTTTAACAAAATATTTAGTCTTCTTAACTAGAGATAAGATGCTATTTTAAAGCTTTTGGACTGAAGTAAGTCACTTGTCTCAGTATTCCCACCAGTTAAAACGGGAGTAATAATGCCTTTCTTAGCTTTGCTTAATAGAAGAGAAGTACAAATCTTTTAAAATTCTGAAGTACGTTGCAAGTGTTGTATGGTTAGAAGGAAAAAAACAAAGCATTTATTAGTTTTCTTCTGTATGTAACAAGCCATGCTAAGGTCATACTATTGTATAAGGAGAGAGCCTTATCTAAATATTCCTTACGTGATTCTTGTACATAAACAGATCACCACAACCACAAGTAACAAGGCAGTATGGTTTCACAGTTAAAACACTGGGTTTTAGGCCAGGCAGACATGGGTCCAAATTCTATCTCCACCATTTTATGACCTTGTTATTTAACCTATTTTCTCATTCATAAAACAAAGCTAATAATTTGTACTTCCTGGTGTCTCAATAGAGATGAAATGAGACATGGTATGATATGGTATTGGGCACAATGTGAGCATAAAATGGTTGGTTAAGAACATGTGTACTCTTCTACCACAAAAGGTAATTTCTCTTTGCTTTAAGTGAAATATTATGTCCTTACAAAAGCTGTTAATTCATAAGGGTTTTTAAAAATCTTACAATCATTCCTTAATTTTGCATGAGAGAAATCTAGTGTTAGCCAAGAACCTTTCCCACATCAAGTCTTTTCATGGAGAAATGGGATCTTCCTTCCTAGTCTTTAAATTTGCGGCACCATCAGTCTTTGTAGTAGCTACAAACTCTTAGACTCATGGTGTGCCACAAGCTGTTGGCCAAAAGGAACCCATGAGCATCTGGTTGCTGTGCCGCTCCTGCCACATCAGGTAGAGCTGAGTCCAATCATATTGAGTTCTAGGGAATGTGCTTGGCAGGGAGGTGTTAAGGTTTTCCACAAAAGCACATGGACTATAGATAGACTGCTTGCGTTCAAATCTCGTCTTCGCCCATTTTTACCTGTGTGACCTGGAACAAGTTACTTACCCTTTTAAACCTTAATATTAATAGTAATAACCAAATTTATATGAGCTCTTTCCATGTGCTAGGTTCTGTGCCCAGTGTTTTACATGTACTATCCAATTTAACTTTGTATCTTCCTGTGAAGTAGGGATTTAGTATTTTCGAGTTTTCTAAAAAAATTGTAGTAAAAAAATTTAAGATGAGCTCTACCTCCTTAATACATTTTTAAGTGTACAACACAGTATTGTTACCAACATGTACAACATTGCAGGGCAGCTCTTTAGAACTGATTCATCTTGCACAACTAAAACTTTATACCCATTGAACAGTGATTCCTCATTTCTCTGTCCCTGGAGCCCTTGGCAACCACTGTTCTTCTCTCTGTTTCTATGAGTGTGACTATTCTAGATACTTTATGTAAGTCAAATAATATAATATTTGTCTTTCTGTGACTAGCTTAGTTCACTTAGGATAATGTCCTTAAGGTTCATCTATGTTATCAGAAGTAGCAGGATTTCCTTTTGTTTTTTAAAGGCTGAATACTATTTTTATTGTATGTATATACCACATTTAACAAATCTATTTATCTGTCAGTAGATATTTCTCTTGTTTCTACATTTTGGCCTTGTGAATAATGCTGCAATGAAGTTGATAATGTGGATATAAATGTTCAAGATCTCGAATTGAAATGAGGTGAGGATTATTTCTAAAACCAAATTTACAAATGAAAAAAAAAACCCAGAAGCATGGAGAGGTTAAATATATTTTTGTGGGATACACAGCTAGTAATTGTTACAGCTGGGCTTCAGTCCCACCGACTAGTGTAGAGATTGTGTCCTGGAGTGATAACACTTCATACTATCGTTGGACTCTTAACAGTACCTGGCACTTGCAAATACAAAATAATGTCAGCTGATTCTATAGCAAAGAGGATGTGCCTCTGGCTTTAGTGCTTTTGCCCACCTAGCTTGCATTTTCTCAATTACATTTCTGAAGAGTTGAAACTCTCTGTTATGAGACTGAACTCAGGCTCATGAAAGAGGTAAATTTGGATTAATGTTAACTTAGAAAGTCAGTTCTAACCTTAGACTTCTCTAAATTCTGGCAAAATTTTAGCAGGAAGTTTCCCCCGATTTTCCTTTTTCTACATCTTCTCTCTCCTTCTAACTGGCATTTTATAAATGTATTTCCTGACCCCCTCACCTAAATTCAAATATTAAAAGCAGTCTTACTCTCTTGCACCAAAAATAAAACCAAAAGCTACCATTCACTCTTTCAAATCAGGATTCTAATCCTAGAGATGATGTATTAACTTTATCCAAACATGTACAAAACTGTCCTGACCCTCAGTAGCCTCTCAAGAGAAGGTCAGAACACCGTTGGGGCCACACGAAAATCTGCACTGAGCCCTGATATAAATAGCAGTGAATTGGCCACGCAAAAACTGAGAGACTGAAGGGTCAATGAAAGCTAATTATAACTTGAGGGTCTTGCGTGGATTGTGGGAGGCCAGCCAGGGTCAGAAGCCTTGCAAAGCTGACATTTTACTCCCAGAGGAGTCTACTTTTGGGAAACTATTTCTTTATGGATGTGCATAGAGCCTAGGAATTAGAGGCAGATGCCAGAGGGAGCCTTGTAAGAGCTGCGGCCGTCCTGTAACCGGAAGTCAATCTGCCATTCTCCTCTTATCCCCTGGTTCTTGGTTTGCGATTTTTCACTGCAGCAAGTATTCTGCTTCTTCCCCGTCACAGAAAATGTGGCTTTTCTTATCTGTAAGGTGTCTCAATTTAGTGGAAAATAGAATTGAGTCCACTGCCCACTCCCTGTTCCAGGCCTGTTTTTTCTCTCAAAATAGGAAATATATAACGTGTGGGCTGGGTGGCTAGAATTAGGTGGAATCGGTATGAAACAGGGAGATTTGTTTGCTTCAGAAAAAAAATCTCCCACTGCCTTGGCTGGCTGCAGAATCCAGGACAAATATCAAGACTTGGAGCTATAGAAATCAAATCATCCTGAGTGGATTATTATAATGATGACCCTCTCCATGGATTCCCACATGCCCTTTTAACAAAGCCTTTTGTGGCCACACTGGCATTTCTAGTGAAGATTTTGAAACCATTATATTTAATGCCTTCTCATTGATTAGGTCAAAAAGAAAGAAATGAACTTTCCTATGGAGATAGGCAAATCTTTTTTCTTTTTCTGTTTTTATAATGAATTTAAATATAAAGCCATCTTGTTCTCTAGATATCCAGAGGAAATTAATCACCTCAAAATAGAGAAAGGGAAAGTTGGAAGTACAAAATGTCATGTCTGAGTTTTTTCGTGGCTTCAAAATACCCACCTGGGTAAAGATACGACCCGACTTATTGCTATCCAGCCTTTGGGTTCTTAATTCTGATCTATCTATTGGGTAATAAAAGATTTGATTTGTTTTGATTGTTTCAGAATATCACAGAGCAACGGTGAAAATGTGGATCACTCTGACTCTAGCAAGAGGTCAGGGAGGAAAAAAAATCACAGCGTTTGGAATTTCTAAGTGCTCATGTTTGAGAAATGGGGAGCATCACAAATTAACAGCAGAGGTGGACTTTTTTTTACTGGCTAAATGATTCCCATGGAACAGCACTCATCAAATGCAAATAAAAATTGTACTTTAGGGAAGAGAACTTCTTTCTCTGTCCCCAAATCTCTCCATCTAAAACTTCATTCTTCCATTAAAAAAGAACTGTGCTTTGTGATTTATAAAGTCTGTTTCTTTCTCTTCAAGTTGAATGTTAACGTTCTGCCTTGTGCCCTTAACTTAATGGATATTCTCAAAACTGGCAGCTTTTTCTTCATGCGGGAAGAAGGAATAATTCTGAATTAAGAACACCAAAATAGGTTAAGGATACATTATGTCGGAGGCTGTAGATTGTTAACAAGCAAAGGAAGCACAAAGCATGGAATATAATACAATTAAGGGCACCTGGGTAAGACTGCCAGCCATTTCATCCCGATGACTTCACCTGTTGATGCCAGAGGTGACCCTTTCCAGTCTGTGTAACGTTTGACAGAGCCCAGGTGCTTTTCTAATTTCTGAGTGATCTGCAATTAGCAAGTGTAGTAGCTCCTGTGGTTCCCCACCTGGATCCCTTACCCGGCCCGTCACACCCTTCTCCAGTTGCTGGGAGTGTAGATTTTTAATGATCCACAGCTGCCCCCTTTTCTAGAGAATTGCTAATGGCAGCTGGATCTCCCAGGAAGTCACTCTCCTCACTCCAAATTTGCAGGGCTACAAATGGCCCCCTTACATTGAAGGAGAGGGCCATAATTAATTTTGTGGTGTGATCCCATGGATCAGGTCAAGACCGGCCTTTGTACAGGACCATATCTTTGCTGAGCACTTTCCTCTCTCTTCTTCTGCTTTGTACCTCACACGGCTGGCTTTCTCTGAAGAGCACAGCTTCACTAAGCCTTATGCACCAGCACTATCGTCTGAGGCTCTGAGTCTAGTGTGCCCAGTCCTAAGAGGGTGAGTTTGCTCATATACCTTTCTTAATGGATTCAATAACGTAATATCATTGTTAACTAGAATTCCCTTGAAAAATAATAGACTATTGTCTCTGAATTGTTGGAGTCTTTTCTTCAATAAGAAAAATTATTTCAGTTCAGCAGTGTTCTCTGTGTAGCCTTTATCCATCAGCTTATGTGGAAAAATCGTGGTTGGCAAAGGATCAAAGTCACAAAGGTTGAAAATTTGAACTCTATGACTGATTCCTACTTGCCTCCTTCCCATTTTGTTAGTTTGTCTAGTATTCAACTCTGTTTACAGAACTCCTCTTAAAAGCTTGGCTTTTCAAGTTAGAACAATGTTCGGCCACAATAGAAGTAATTATGATGGCCTTAGTATATGGTAGTCATCTGGGGGACAAAATAAAAGATATTTGCTTGGAATCAAATAGTCCATTCAAGTCTGAAATGCTATGTGTTTTCTGGGCCCTCTGTAATTAGAAATGTGATTGTATAAATGTCGGAAAATCTGTTCTGGTTCTAAAGAAATTGGCCTACAGCCTGTTCTAATCCAGACGTAAAATTCACAGAATTTGAAGTTCTCCTTGTGTCACTACTAGCTAGTGGTTTGAGGGTGGACTGATTCAGCAATTGGAAGAATGGTGATTTCAGCTGACAGGTGCAGTCCTCCAGGAAATGTCAGGTTGACCCTGCTGCTTAGAAAAGCATAAGAGAGAGGTGATGGCCAAGGATACTGGGAACGGAAATATTTTAAAGGCATTATTATTTCTGTTGGGTGGGGCAAGGATACATGATTGCACAGTGGAAGAGTTGGAATACTTCACCCAGTTCACAACTGTGCTTTGTGTCAAACACAATGTCCAAACATTGACTGTTGCACTAAATTGGATGTTACTGATTCTCAATACTATATTTTGGTCTAAACAAATGGTGTTATTTTTTGTTTCTACCATGTTATTGCTTATTTATAATCAACATCTAATTCTAAAACATTCCTAAGGCAAGCAGGTGCTTGCTATTTTCTATTTAGACATTTGATGTTCATTTGGGCCCAATGTCTTCACATTTACAAGTGGTTTCTGCTGCGTTTGTAGGATATAAAGTTGTTAGCATTTGATCTTTGAATGGGATGCATCCATTAGAAGGCCAGTGCTGAAAAGTCAAGGAATTGCTTTTAGTTTTATGTAACTTATGGTTTAGTTTTAAAATTCACAGAATTTCACATCCTAAGACTATTTTCCTGGGATTCTGTTTCAAAAAGGCCACTGGATCTTAAGGAAAGATAAACTCATTTTGTTACTGTTGAATTTCCAAACAAAAAGACTTAAGGCTTGGAACTTGCCATTTATTACTGAGAAAGTAGAGGCAATTATAGTTGCTAATGTCCTTGTTCAAAATCCTTTCCCTGCCTGCCACAGGATTGTCCTCCCACTTTAAAGGGTTAGATCACAGAAGAGTCCTCTCTTAGAGTTAGGTACTTCCTATCCCTCTTTGATGGGAGGAAAGCAATACTTGGTGAGTCAAAAGAAAAATACATCAGAAAATCTGAATCGTTCTCTATTCTCTTCCCTATGACCCTAATGCATTTTGTAACTGTCTTTATCGAAATGGAAACATACATCAAATTTTTAAAAACAACAATGGTGGCACTGACAGTATGCTTTTCTTTAAAGCTTTCTTATCAAGCAGTAACTGGAAATACAAAAATTAAATTCAAATTTTATATTTCAATATACTATGTTATTAGAATGTTTTGTTCTCTAATATATATTTGTAGGATTTATTGAAAAGAAATTCAATGGCATTTGAAACTTTAAAATCCCATGGGAGTTAAAATTTTGACCTTGATTAACTTAAGCATCTCTAGTAGTAGTTTCTAGAATTAGAACCTGGGAAGAAAAATAAATAAATCAGTAGATGAGAGGAAGGACACAAGGATATTTCCATATAGTTATAAACTGGCTATGTCATCTCTTTAAGTTGGTTTAATGTTGGTTTAAAATTTAGACTTTTTCTTTTTTTGATTATTTCTTGCCTACTTCTAGAAATAAACCAAGATTCCTTGAACTAGAACCGAAACTAGAACTTCATCATTAGCCTCTCTTAGTTGTTTGACTAGTAATTTTATGATCAGACTAATAGTTTTTTAAGTCATTAAGGCAGATTAATCATCTGTGAATGAGTAATTATTTTTGTAGATGTGAGTGTGGGAAAAACAGACCATTGGTGAAATGGAATCCTTGAAATACAGTTAATCTTAATTATCCATATTCATAAAAAAGGAAAGATTCAAGAGATATTTCAGCAATAACCTGTATATGTTATTAAGATGCATTTATGTCATTTTAGAGCAGGTTTTCTTCTATAATTATAATGTTTAAGACTAACCTGAAAATTACTTTACATTCTCTGAGTTTCTCCCAATTAATTACAGTGAGGTCATCCAGAAATACTCTGGGTGTTGAAGGTCACTCAGTCTAGAAAGAAATCTTTTGCTGCAGTTGATTCACTAAGCAAGCAAGCCACATCTGAGTGATTGATAATTCTCTTCAAGTAGGAAAAAATGCAACAGGACAACAGCTACCAACAAAAAAATAAAAAAAGGACAAAAAAAAAAAAAGGCACAAAAGTCCCCACTGTGTCAGAGGGTCTTTGTTTTACAGAGTGGTAATTATTTCATTGCATATGTAAAATATTTACTATATTAAGTCATGAAGATTCTCAAACCATGTAATATGAAATGTATATTGAGAAAGGGTGAGACTGTATGTTAGAAGTTTAGCTGCTTCCTTTCCTTGAGAGTTTTCCTCAGGACCATCCCTAAAATGTGCAGGGCCTCAGGTAAATATTTTTTGTGGGTCCTCTGTTCATGTAAACAATTTGATTTAAAAAGTGTTAACAGAGTTTAGTCCTCAGAATAATGGGTAAAGTGGAGCTACTTACACATTTGTTTATTGTCTAATCATTGCTTGTAGTGATT
Organism: Aotus nancymaae; assembly: GCF_030222135.1. Lineage (NCBI taxonomy): Eukaryota > Metazoa > Chordata > Mammalia > Primates > Aotidae > Aotus > Aotus nancymaae. The sequence goes on along the minus strand of NW_026988419.1, from coordinate 41,287,287 downwards.
CCTCATATCAGCTGGTAGCTTGACACTGTATCTTCTGGTTCTTTATCGTCAAACGTGTGGTTCCTGGCTAATTTCATATCTTCCGCCATGTGAGAAACAGGCAGCAATGCTGTTACTATTCACAATGCAATGACTCTTTAGATTCTGTTTGTCCTGAGACAGTATAGATCTTCTTGCCTCTGCAGTTCTCTAATGCCATTTATTTAATGCTGGTTCCGTCGTTACTCATGAGGCTGCATCATTCGTCATGTCACCCATGGCTGCTGGTTTCTCATGACTGTCTCAAAGGTTGTTACTACGCTTTGTTGATGATGACCACAAATGCAAATCTTATCTGGCATATGCAGAAAAATGTGAATGATAAGTTGTTTTCTGGTCATGTAAAATTTACTGTATAGAATTTTACAGCATGTAAACTTAGAATACTATGTTTTCCAACTATGTCATCTCTTGAAAGCTTTAGGCAGTGGCCACTGCATTCCTACAACGTGATTTCTTTTAGTGCTGGCTGTGCCTTTGCCTTCCACCACTTCTACCAGTGGGGAACATAAGTGAGGGACCTACGGAGGATAAGAAGAGTGGTCCCATTTGCACAAGAAACATCCATCCATTGTTTAGCATGGCTCAAGACCAGCCTGGCACAGTACAACATCAACACATGATGTAAAGCAAGAGAGGAAATGGATCTGAAGAGTCACTGGGCAAAAGAGAGGAAAGATCTTGAAAGATCTTGGAGCAGATGGGCAAGGCCACTCCACAGCCTGACGCATGGTGTATAGTCTGTGGAGGAAGTGGAGTGACAGACCTAGGTAGAAGATACCTTGTGCCATCCTGCTTCCTCCATACACTAGAAGTGGCAGTCTAAAGAGCTATTATACCAGCTCATATGTGTGGCTCAAGCCCAGGGATCGGCAGAGTCCCGAATTGTTCTGTGTCAATCCAAAGTCAGGGTCACTGTTACCCTAAGTCAGCACGTCAGCACCATTCCAGAGGCCCAATCTCACCCAGTCTTTCACAGTCTCATACAAAAAATATTCTCCTGGCCAGCAGTGCTTTCCTCCTAGAGGTTCTTTGGGGAATTTGGTTTACTCCATGCAGGAGGCAGAGACTTAATTTAATTTTTTAAATTTTTTTAAGAGACAGGGTCTAGTTCTGTCACCCAGGCTGGAATGCAGTGGCACAAACATAGCTCACTATAGTATTGAACTCTTGGGCTTACGCAGTCCTTCTGCCTCAGCCTCAAGAAGCTAGAACTACAGGCACATGCCACCATACCCAGCTATTTTTTACTTTCTGTTTTTTGTAGACATGGGACCTTGCTATGTTTCCTGGTCTAGTCCCGACCTCCTGGCCTCAAGTGATCCTTCTGCCTTGTCCTCCCAAAGTGCTGGGATTACAGGCATGAACTACCACGGCTGGCCTGGGTAGAGGCTTAGTGAGTGCTCAGAAGGGGAGAAATGAAGACACAGGTTCTCATCTAGTCTGAGACTTCCTGACCAGATTTCAGAGGGGCTGGTCCCAGGCACCAGGTGGGGACTTAGAAAATGTCTTGGAAGGTGCTTTAAGGCATGGTGCTCCCTGAGGTGCAGGCCCAGCTCAGGGTTCCTACTTACCTGGATCAGAGGATGGTACTGGATCTCCTCTCGTATCTTTGTTGTGGTTCATCGCTAACAGTTGCCTCATACAATCTTGAGGTTTGTTCTCAAACTGCTGCTTAGTTACTACTAAGTGCCCTCCTTGATGTCCCAGAGAGCAACCTTCAGAGATGTGCTTTTCGGGTCTCTCTGCAGCAGGATGAGGAAGTTTAAGATTTTGAGGCTGGGTGTGGTGGTTTACTCCTGTAATCCCAGCACTTCGGGAGGCCAAGGCGGGTGGATCACCTGAGGTCAGGAGTTCAAGACCAGCCTGGCCAACATAGTGAAATACTGTCTCTACTAAAAATACAAAAAATTAGCTGGGTGTGGGCGTCTCTACTAAAAATACAAAAAATTAGCTGGTGGTGGGCGTCTGCAATCCCAGCTACTCTGGAGGCTGCGGAAGGAGAATCGCTTGAACCTGGGAAGCGGAGGTTGCAGTGAGCCGAGATTGTGCCATTGCACTCCAGCCTGGACAAGAGCAAAACTCTGTCTCAGAAAAAAAAAAAAAAAGATTTTGAGAGCAAATTACCCATTCTCCAAGCATTAACGTAAATTCATATGCATTAGCATTGTATGTAATAGTTCATCTCCACTTCAGAACAGTGGACTGATCTCTGAAGAGAAACTTTCAGCTCGTGGACTCTTCACACAGAGAAACAGCTCACCGAAATGGGGCCACTATTATTGCTGTGTTTTCATTTAAATTGATGAAAGCAGAGCGACTTGTCACTTCAGTAGAAAAAAATAGAATATATGAGTTTTGTGGAAGCTTCAGGAGTCACAAGTTATGACTAGCAATGTAAATCTATTTTTTAGTGTCTAGTCCCATTCAAAGAACAATGAAAGGTAGTGGAAGTCTCTTCGTCTTTTTGTGCTCAGAAGAAACAGATTTGAAAAACTGGTATTCTAAAGTCATAGATCAAACATTGTAGTTTAAGAATTTTAGAATGACAATAATTAGAAAGAAATGCATCTTTTGTGGAAAAAGTAATACGTTTTATTTCTTTGGCGTTGCTGGGGAGAAAAGATGTGATAATGTTCAGAGGGTGAAACTTCCTTCCTGCTCTGAAGCGTAGATGAATTCTAGACTTCAATTTTAACTTTAATCTGATCCCTTCTGCTTTTCTATTTTCTTTTTCTTATTATTTATCTTCTTTTTTATGGTGCCATTTCTTCACAGGTAAGGACATACTGTTAAAAGCCTTTTGTGTCTAAAGGGATCACTTCTCTCAGAAGTTGTTATTTAAATTTGCCTTAGTGGAAAATTAGTTGACTCTATTCCAAAATAGAGAGTCTTAGAGGACTCGTTGGTTCTAAGAGAAGGTGTTTCAGGTAGAACAATGGGTCTGATGCAAACTCTGTCCATAAATTAAAGAGCCTTGGAAAATAATAAATGATGTGCGTCTGTTTTAGGAATGATTCATCACTGATCTCTTTGCTTATTCTTATGTAACTATTAAAGAAATAAAAAGCTACTTTTATGTGTAGTGAATAATGCTGATCCACATTTGTTACTAAGGAAGGAGCTCCAAGCGAGATTAAAAGAGAAAAGCAATTTGATGCCGTTTATTTAAATTCAAAGAGGAGATACAGAGACACATTTGCATTTTTAAATTTTTTTTTTTCTGGAAAGATGTGTAAGAAAACTGTTGACCATGATTATCACTGAGGTGTGGGGTTGGGAGAAGTGGGATAGGAGTAGCTTGTTTAATTCCCACTTATTATCTTTTTGCATTATTTCAGTTTCCTTACCAAGTTTCTTTATGTGGTAGGCAAAATTCTAAAATGGCTTCCAAGATTTCCCACCTCCTCAGTGGACATGCCCTGTGTAATCCCCAGGTCTGTGACTATGACGGGTTTTACTCTTTTGATTTAATGATGTTGTGTGGCACCATTTACTTCAAGAAAGATGATCCAAGTGGGCCTGACCTAATGACAGGAGCCTTTTAATGGCAGAGTTTTCTCTAGCTGGTGGAAGCAGATGATGATGAAGTCAGACATTTAATGCATGAGATGGACTGGACTTGCCATTGCTGGCTTGAAGATGGAGGGCGCTACATGGTGGGGATATGGGCAGCCTCTAGGAGTTGCGATCATCTCTGACAGCCAGCAAAGGAATGGCAACCCCATTTCTATTACTGCTGGGAACTGAATTCTGCCAACAAGAATGAGCTTGGAAGTGAATTTTCCCGGCTCCTCCAGACAGGAACTCAGTCCAACTGACACCTTGATTTCAGCCTTTAGCTACTCTGAGCAGAGAACTCAGATTGGGAAATTTATTGTTTCCCAGTTATTTCTTATTTCCCACACTGGATTTCTGACTTACCGAACTGTGGCCTAAAAAATGAGTACTGTAGGCCGGGTGTGGTGGCTCACACCTATAATCCCAGCACTTTGGGAGGCCGAGGTGGGTGGATCACGAGGTCAAGAGATCGAGACCATCCTGGTCAACATGGTGAAACCCTATCTCTACTAAAAATACAAAAATTAGCTGGGCATGGTGGCACACGCCTGTAGTCCCAGCTATTTGGGAGGCTGAGGCAGGAGAATTGCTTGAACCCAGGAAGCGGAGGTTGGGGTGAGCTGAGATCGCGCCATTGCACTCCAGCCTGGGTAACAAGAGCGAAACTCAGTCTCAAAAAAAAAAAAAAAAAAGAGTACTGTTTAATGCCACTACGTTTATGGTAATTTGTTACACAATAGAAAACTACTATTACACTTCGGGAGGCCAAGGTGGGCAGATCACCTGAGGTCAGGAGTTCGATACCAGCCTGACCAATATGGAGAAACCCCGTTTCTACTAAAAATACAAAATTAGCTGGGTGTGGTGGTGCATGCCTGTAATCTCAGCTACTTGGGAAGCTGAGGCAGGAGAATCACTTGAACCTGGGAGGCGGAGGTTGCAGTGAGCCAAGATCATGCCATTGTACTCCAGCCTGGGCAACAAGAGCAAAACTCCATCTCAAAAAAACAAACAAACAAAAAAAACCAAAACAAAACAAAAGAAAAAACTACTATTAGTTTTTTGTAATATTTTAATGTAAGAAAATAAATAAACAACAATTACAGTAGGTATTCTGGACTGTGAGATTATGGGTCATTCTTTCCCTACTTAATATTTTTTAAATGAAATAAAAAACCTTAATAAATATAATAAAAAACCAAGGATGAGTTGTTACTGTAAGGAGAACATGCCCTCTTTCAAAGTTGAATATAAAGTTACTATACCTAAAGGCAGTCATATTTTCTCATTGATTTCCATTTTATATTTTCATTTATACATTCCTACCTCATCCTATAATATAACATTGTAAATTAGGAATGTGTCTTCATGAGATAAAATTTTCTTAAAACCAAAATGCAAACCAATATGAAAACACTCAGTTAGAGAGTGACTAAGCAAATAGTTTGAGGGACACTAGGACTCCAGGATGGAAAAGGCATGTCTGTTTGCTTCTGCCAGTAAACCCAGATCTTCTCATAGGTCTTGGCATACTGTGTCTGTTTCAACACTTATTTGTCAATGAAAACAAATGAATGTGCTTGCTTTCAATCCTTCATTTTAAAGACTTGATAAGTTTTCTTCTACTCAGAGCATTTCTTCCTCCATTTTGTTTCCTGCTTTAGAGGGAGAAACTCCTATTCCTGTGTAATTGTATCATTAAGTCCAAACAAGTTAGCTTCCTTCCAGCTCTATCCTGAACACTTATGGCATCTGCTATACTGAATGTTTATATCCTTCCCCACTCCTGGCCCAATCTATTTGTTGACAACAAATCCCTAGTATGATGGTGTTAGGAGGTGGGGCCTTTGGGAGTTGATTAGATCATGAGGGCTCAGTCCTCCTAAACAGGATTAGTGCCTTTATAACAGAGGCCCTAGAAAGCTGCCTTGTCCTTTCCACCATGTAAAGAGGGAAAGTGAGAAAGTACCCTCTTTGATCCAGAAATTGGCTCTGTCACCAGACACTGAATCTGCTGGTGCCTTGATCTTGTACTTCCCAGCCTCCAGAACTGTGAGAAATACATTTCTGTTGTTGATAATCCATCCAGTTTATAGTATTTTTGTTATAGCAACTTGAAAGGACTAAGACAACAACTTACAAAGCTAAGCTACAGAATCTCCATTTAACCATCCTGGGTGACTCTTTTACAAATTATCTGTTTCCTGTTGCTTTGCTACTATAAGTTTAAATTCTCTGTATAGAGGATTCTCAGCACTTCCCCCTTCCCCAAAAGATGGGGAATTTATAGATGGCAAAGACTCTTCTGTTTTATGTATATACCCAGCACAGGGCCTGGCACATATAGACGCCCAATAAATGTAATAAATGTTAACAAAACAAAATGAATATCTGTATTGAGGAAATGTTTTTTGAAGATAAAAACATCCTGTGGTTATTGGAAAATTTAGGCCAAGTTCTTTTATTTAATCATTTAAAAGTCTAGCTATAAGATAGTTGGGAAGGACAATTAGTCTCATAATAAAAAGAGTGATGGCAGAAAGAAAAAAGGAAACACTAAAGATTGTAGTGAAATTACAGCCTATGGGCATCAGTCTCCCTTTCTCTGGTTGATTTCGGGGGTAATTCCATAAGTTAAGGTACTGCTTTTCTACATCCATCCTGGCAGGGAGGGTTTCATTTTATGTAGGGATATAAAATTGTTGATTTAAAGTCCCTCAGAAATTTGTGTTTTCGAATAAGGGCATGTTCACTGGAATTGCCTCTATGACCCTAAAGGGCTGCCTTTCTCTGCATGCCATTAGGGTCATAGAGACAATTAACATGCAGTGGACCTAAGAGAACACAGCTAATCCTCATGCTTCCTTAGATCTTCAAGTGGTTGCCAACATAAAAAGTTTCTCCTTAACAAAGGACATCTTGACCCTTGTGCTAAATCTGTATCAGTTTTTTTTCCCCAACTCTGAGCTCTGAAAGCTCAATTTAGCATCCAAAAGAATTGAGCTGTGTCCTTTCTCTTTTGTACCTCATTATCAACAATAAAGAGTTGAAGAAGAACTGGAGTGTTGGCTGGCAATTTTGTGATGATGTATGACAGAGCAGAATACAGCCTTGCTTTTTGTCATCTATAGGGCCTCAGGTTATTGACAGGAGTAGGTATTTTTTAACTGGAACACAGAAATGGAATGGTAACTTTATATGCTCAGCTTACCAAGAACACCAATCCCTGTGACATCCAGGGGCTGTGCAGGTGGCTAGCAACGTTGATAACACGGAGTGGTGCTTTTCCATTAGAGACCATACAACCACCCTCCAATGTGATCGACTACTTCTCCTCGGTGCACTAATAGCCTATGCAGCATTAAAAGCAATCTTTTCATAAATCTGGGAAGCAGCAGGAGGGAAACTTCTTGTAAGTACTGGCAAGGGTGTTTTTGCATTTTATATCCCCCTAAGAAGGTTTCTGTGTTTTTCCTAAGGCAAATCCAATCCTGTCACTAGCTTTCTCTTATTGTGTTTATGCCTCCAGGAGGGAAAGAAGCACCCAAGAGCCTTCATCTCTGTAGACCAGGAGTCAGAAACGGATAGTCTATGCCTGGGCCACATCCAGCCAGCAGGCATTTACATTTGGCTTGCATAACTTTTAAAATGATTTGAATCAGTTGCCAAAAATTAAAAACCAGGAGATTTTCATGTAAAAAGAAATCTAAATTTTGGCTCTTCTTGAAAGAGGCCTGTGTTTTGGACCCGCAAGTCATTGGACCCGATTTCTCACATAGCAAGTGGAGCTGGGTAGTGATTGCCAGTTTACCACATGCAGGGTGGCTCCTAGAACATACCTTCCCTGTGTGAGAATTAGAAAGAAGCACTGCCTCTGCACAGGTGAATTATAAGGGTGCCCCATGGGAGAGGACACGGCCTGTGTGTAATAGTTTTGCCACAGTTGTTGCCATCTCCTTGAGCCAGTTTGCTCATGTCTGAGCTTTCAGACATTTGAATTTGTGACCCCAGCCAAAGACTTTGGAGGAAGTTGCTGCCTGCAGCATACATCTTGATGAATGAAGGCTGGCCTACAGGGCTTTTTTTGATTGCTTGCCCACAGAGATGGAGACACCAGCATTTGTTTGACTTAGCTCCTGTGTTTTTCTGAGAACACAGCTGGATAATTTTACAGGAATTATATTCATAGGCTAGGTCTCCATATCCTCATGGTTCACCCTCCGCAATCCCCCACACCTGGCCGCATGCTGATTTACCATTTGTTCCTTTTTTCAGCTTCTGAGAGGAAGCGTCCAAGCAAGATGTCGCATGTTCTTTCCTATGACATAGGTATATAACTCCTTTAACTTATAGAGTTTGAGGAAACTTCATGAACTATCTTTGAATGAGCTGATTCTAGTATCTATCTCTATTGACAGCTTGCTCTTATTAAACCCTTCCCCAAAGTGAACCTTGCAGCTACTGACAATGGATGAGGCCAAGGAGCTAAGGAGCCCTTTTATGGCCTCAGCAGACCTGAATAATAGTCTCTGTGGCTCTCCAAGAACAGTGAGGATTTTTTGTTTTTGTTTTTTGTTTTTGTTTTTAGCACTGGAATGACAATTATCAAAATTATTTACAAAGTACAGTACAAGTGATGCTGTTTAAGGGGTGGTAAATGAAGTTATTATTATACCATTTGAAAGCTTATAAACTGACATAATTAAGCAGAGTTGTATGATGATTGTTTTGGCAGTAGCATGGATTTCAGATTGGAATTGAACACTAGTCTGGACATTCACTAGTTACTTGAACCTGGACTAATCACTTAATTCTGTGACTTCCCAATAGAAAAATAGTTAAATTATAACATGATGAGTGAGACCTTAGAGTAGTTAAAAACTCGGGAGTCCTTTCTCCATTCCATCTTACTAGTTGGATTCAGTAAACTTTAAAATTCTCAGGTTCCAACTCTTTTAAAATGAAAGTAAAAATTGTACCTTCCAAATAGGATTTTGTATGATTATGCTTGAATCTAACATGTAATAGATACACAATATTGCTGGCCATTGGAGTGCTCAGCTGGTATAAAGTAGGTTGTCAAATATATTGATTACCCCCTCTTTCTTGGGTCTCACTGCTTTGGTGCTAAGAATTTTAGCAAACAGGAGGAACTAAAGGTTGCTTTGCTCAATAAATGTTCAGCAAATTGCTTTTTACTGTGAAAAGGGTATATATGTATGAACATCAAGCTGTTTAGTTCAAGGTGTGACTTCTTAACTAGGGCAGTTTATGTGGAGAGTTAAAAATAATCTGAGTCTCAAATACTTCAGGATAATGTAATGGTTAAAGCAAAAATAAGAAAATAGCTTTAATAATGCAAGTTACTGCCTGTTCCCTTTAGGAATGAGTTTCTGGCTACAAAAGTTTTTATCTAGACACCCAGATCAAGCAGAATACAAAGGTCACAATGCCAATTTCATCTGAAACTTGTTTTGCAGTGCTTGAGTCGTGGCTTTTAGGAAAAGACTTGTGGTTGCTATGGAACTGTTAATAATGATTGCTGCCTGTGCCTCAATTCTTCATACTCCCAGTCTCCAATATAAAATCACTTAGATTTGGGCTCCAGGGCAGTAAACAAACTTTTGAGCAGGAATTAACTGGGCTTGGGCATTAGTGTCTTAATGTAGGAAATGACTTTCATTATAACCTTTACTTATACTGGCAGCTGGGCTATGTTGAGGTTTCCTAATAGTGAGCTTAATCGCATGAGTGTCAAACTTTGCTCTTCCGGGTGAGCCCTGCTAAAAGCAGAAACATTTTGGGTTTTCATCAGACAATAAATATCAGAAGTCCTTGTTTTGTGCAGAACTAGTCTTAGTGAGGGTCTTTCATTTTCACATATAAAAAGAACCAGTAATTCAGCCACATACTAGATTCCTAAGTAGAAAGAAGAAAATATTCCTGTTGAAATACATATCTATTTACTTTTAAAAGAAATCTTACAGAAAAATGACTTTTTTTGCTATAGTTCTGTGAGATTCATGATCCATGTGATAGATGCTTCTTACTCCTGAATTATATTTCTAAGATATGAATCTCAGTCCTTATTACTGTACAACCAACATTTGGTGAAAACTAATCCAGTTCTTGAGCTCCAGGCACATACAGTTAGGAATGGCTTGTTGGATGGGTGGGGAGAAGACATATCTAATTTGGGGACGTTGCTGCCTCACCAGTATGCAAATAACTCAAGAATAATACAGAATAAATCGCTTCAATTTCCACAACTGTTGCTCTCTCTAATCCCTACAGTGTGTTTTCAACAATTATCTGGCCTAATTCTCTGTTTTATTGCTTAGGATTTTAAAGCTTCAAATGTGGAACATAGAATAAATGTAACTGCCAATGACACTTAAAAAAAATGCTCAAGTGCAGTTTTTAGCTTACATACAGCTCGTTTATAGGAACAAATGAAAAACACCTTTTGAAAAGGAAATGTAAACACTACATAGGTCTGGGTCCCCCAACTTCTCAGCCCCAAGAAATAACAGCAACTCCATAAAGGTTAAACGGGCATGTTTTGACCCTGAGTAAAATTCAGTCTTCTACCAACTCTATGGCACTGCAGAAGACAACGGATTATCTGTGTGAATAAACTGAATTTACAGGTCTCTACATTCATGTTTGCAGGGCTATCGAAGGTACTACAAGTTCTGGTATGATACAAGAAGAATGCAGGTGTAACTATCAAACTCATCAGGTTGCTGCAATAAATTCAGATGCTCTCCAGAGCTGGCAAGGTGATGCCAAAAAAGTTAAACTTGAAGAATGAGACTTAGATTTCTAAATGAGATGGCGGGGGGTGGAGGGGGAGCAGAGCTAATAGAGGAAATCAAGACTGAAACAAACCACATGACTGCTATGTTTGGAGGAGAGTTTAAATATCAGTTCTTTCTGCTTGTTCTAAAACTGTTCTGCCAAAAATCTGACACCGTTATATGCTCTTTATTTTTTGGTTTATTTAATCTTCTTTAACACAGCCATTGTTGGTTCAACAATCCAATATTTGAGGTTACATTATTGCAAAATAAGGACATAGCTGAATAGGTTATGCCATCAATACATTTGTTAATCTTATCCCTTTTATTAAAGACAAAGCATAGTTTGTTAATACTGTTTTGGATTAACTCTATTTGTAAGGTTACTTATAGTGGTGCATACTAAAGGCAGGGGATTTGCTCTTTGGGCCAACTGTCTTTAAACTATAATTTAATAAATCATTAGCATTTTGTAATTAAAAATAGATAAAGCAATATTTTAGTATAATGTTAGGCAGCAGTAAAAAATTACCCTGTCTGAATAAATGTGTACATTTACATAAAATGCTAGCATGCTCTAAGAAGTTAAAAAACATTAATATTCTGTGAAATTAATATATAAATAAAATACAATCTGGAATGAAATTGCTATTATGTACAAAAAAGAAAAAAAATAGAACCTTTCACTTCCAAAACCTATAGATTTTAGTATCTTATAAGCACATCATATGGAATGTAAGGGTTAGTTCAGATTTGAAGAGCATTAAAGAATAGTGTGATCCAAGTTTCCACAAAACAATATATATTTATTATATTTTGAAGATATTGTTAACATTGGAACAATGTTAACAAGACAACATCCTTTTGAACTTCCTTAAAGAGATAATTGTAATGTCTTTCATTTATTAAGAAAAAATACAGCTTTAACACTACAAAGTATGTTTATTATTTAAAAATATTGGAAAATAAAAATATTTTGAAGATGACATGTTATTCCAGGATATATGAACTTCTTTAGTATTGTTATTTAAGGAGTGAAATAGTTAAGCTACTGTTGTAAATACTTTGCTTTCAAGCACGTACATTTTTTCTCTTTTGTTTGCATTCTTTTCGGCATTCTTTGTTTCCTGTTTCTCTTATTTTCCAAATTTTCCTTCTTACTTTTCTAATAGCCCTGACTTTACTACATGTCTGATTTCATTAGCTGACTTTTATAGTCTCTTCATTTTTCCTTCGTTTGCAATAAAACAATGGTTTCTAATAAGTAAACAACCAACTGAACATCTCTTTTTACCTTTCGTAGATGTTTTCTTCTTAAAACATATAGTTATATGTTATATGTAACATATAGCTTACATATTTAGGTATGTTATGTTTCAACACTTAAAGAATAATAATTAGATTCACAGAGTACTGTGGAAATGCAGTATATTACGGGTACACTATTCAGCTAGCTTACGGAATGACAAAAATGAATCACTTTTCATAACTAGTATCTTAAGTATCCCGTTTTTTTTTTTTTTTTTTTTTTTTTTTTTTTTTTTTTTGACCAAGCCAAATAGATTAGCAGTTTTCAACTGCTCATTTTCTTCTTCCTGGCAATCTTGGAGACATTCTACAGAGATAGAACCTAAGAGCAAATTAAAAGTGGAGTCGGTGACAGGTCGCTTTCGTGGTAAAGCCTGGTCTCCTGTATGTTACTAAGACTGTGTGGTCAACGATTACTGCCTGGACAGGAACGCAGGAGTGGGTGGGTCGTGCTGCAGGTGTGCAGGAGTTTGTTCCTCGGCCCTGGCTGCCCGCTGGGACACAGCACGGGCTGGCACAGCGGCTCCGCGCTCAGGCGGTCTGGTGCACCTGCAGCACGGCGGGCTGCACGGGGTCCTCATCGGAGCGCTCCGCATCCTCGGAGGTTAGCGCATAGCCACCTTCATAGCGCACCTTCTGTGCCTGTTCCAGGGCCACTGACTCCTCCTCTTCATCTTCCACAATAGTCAAGTCGATGTTGCTGTCCATCCCCGAGTTACTCCCCCCGGAGGTCGCCTTCTCAGCAGCCCCCTCTGCGATTTCTCCTTCTGCCAGGGCGCTGGCGAGGGACGCTTCGGAAAGACCCTCTGCAAAGGAGCCCTCCTCCTGGTCATTCGGCATCTGCTCACTGCTAGGCAGGTCTTCGGACTTGGTCCCGTTTTCTACATGGCTTTCTTCCTCTCGGACTTTCTTTCTCCCGAAAGTGAGGGGAGAAACCTTGAAGGGGGAGCTTTTTCCTGAGGATAGTTTCTGGTGATTTGAAGTGAGAGATTTCTTAATCTTCTCTCTCCGTTCTACAGATACGATCTTTGTCCCCAGCTTGTTCATCTTTTTCTCGATGTTCTGGCGAGAAAATGCTTTCTTGAGGCTATCCACTTTCTTGAGGCTGGATCTTTTTATTTTCTCTGCCCTACTTTCTTCCATCTTTTCCTCGGCACTGTCTTCCAGGGCCTCCTCATCGTGGGGCAAATCATCATCTGATGAGAGGTCCACGGTGTGCAGGGTTTCCTCCAGGGACTTGTTTTCATCCGCAAGCTCCTCCTTCCCTTCCACAGCGCTGGAAACGTGCTCTTTCACAAACACACTGGCAGGGATCTCGTTTTCCTCCTGAAAAGACGGACAAGGTAGGTTTCATGTTAATAACATATTTCACAGATAGCCCTGAGCTGCTGTAATGTGTGTGTCTGTTTTGGGGACACGGTGATGATGAAAACCAAATGTTTGTGGCTTCCGTTTTCTAGAATGGGAAGACAGTTCTAAACTCGTGAAGTCATTCTCTTTAGGCTGGATAAGGCCAAGGACAGCCTGTTGGGACTATCAGGGGGACAGCGGGCAGAAGCTCTATCAGTGACAGGCAGAGGGGAAGTGGGCAGTGACTGAGATAGACCAGGAAGCTGCCTAGATAACGGAGCTAAAGTACGTCACTGCACTGTGAACCCAGAGGCCCTCTCTCCTATCCTCTTTTGAGGTCAGAGGGCTTGGGCCTGCCAAAATCCCACTGCAGAAGAGCCTGAAGGTCAAGTTGGCAGGTAAAAGATAGGGCAGGTGAGAGAACTGAGAAGTCTTCAAGTGACAGACACACATAAAGCCTTGACTAGGTTCCGTCTCCAACTAGAAGTCAGAAGTAAAGGTATGGCCAACCTTAGTATCTGCTCAGAGGTGCACACTAATTTCGCCAAGGACATCATTTTAGAGTGAGAGAAACAAGGACTAGGCTTCCTGGGGGTGCACTCAGGAAGCCTTGTGGTTTAGAATATCCTTTGCAGGAGTTAATAAGGGGAGGTGAAAACTTAGGGTTATTTTTAGAATAGTGAGGGGGAATTATGCGACTAGCCATAGTTTATCAATTCTCTAGTGTTACGCAGAGCTTCTTTGGGTAAGAATACTTTGGCCCCCACCTCCAGAGAAGAGTGAGGAGAGAAGCACAGAAAGCTGCCCCCTTCACTGTTGCCAGCACTCTCCTCCAGCTGCCCGGCACACAGGCAAAGATGGCAAGGAGCAGCACCTGAAAACTCAACTCCAGAGCGCAAGGAGGATGGTGTTGCTACGTTGCTCACTAGGGAGTTTTGAATGCAGACAGGCTCAGGTTACACAGCTAAAGAACTCTTGATTTTTAAATATTTTTCTTTGAATACTAGAAAAGGAGAGCCAGTCAGCAAGATGTCTTCACATCTTATTTTGAAAGAAATGGCACAGTAGTGAATGTGTGGCCAGAGGCTTGAGTCTCTGTCTTTGCTGTACTACTAAATAGCAGCACAGCTTTCAACAAATAACTATCTCCTTGAGTGTCAGTTTCTCCCAGATATGAACAAGAGATTTGACCTAGATTAGCAGCTTTCATACTGCACTCCCAGGGGCACTAGGGGTTCTGCTGGAATGCCAGAGGGGGCAAGGCTCCAGACCCCCCTGCCACCCCTCCTGCAACCAGAGCCTCAGGATTGCCTGATTCTATCTAAGGCTGTTCAGTAAACTTTCAGTTTGAAAACTAACTGGATTTAGTGGATTTTAAAGCCTACTTGGGATCTAAACATCCTGCAAAGTTTATGCTAATGGCAAGAACTTCCCTTCTTATTTTGTAACTTTGATCGACTGAAAAGATAAAAACATGCTTTTAGAGTGTGACTTTATATTTGATAAGACTAAATAAAGTTTAGATATTATAGAGAAACTTAAAAAAACTCTCTCCTTATTAACAACTGAATGGTAGAATTATGATGCTCCTTGAAAAAATACAACCCCGTGTCTCCCCTTATCCACACTATACAGAGTCCTTTCCATAAACTGTAAGAAACAAAGGATCATGTCTTGTGTTGAGACAAGAAGTAGAAAAGTCCAATTAAATAGAATCCTTGTTAGAGTGATGATATCATATATGTGTTTTCCAAAACTTTCTCCATACCCTCCTATTTTGAATGTCATGGAAAGTGTTCAGGCCATAGTAAAAGACAAAGTAAAATAATAATAATAATAATAAAAGGGACTGCCACAAGTCTTTTATGACGTGGACTTTTACAGAGCACTGCTTTCCCGTGTTTCAAGTCTAGGTTGCTTCTGGTTCCCTGAAATGCACTCCCCATGAGGGCAGGGATTTTTGTCTCTTGTCCATGCTGTGTCCCAGCACCTAGAGCTCAACAGCTGCTTGTTAAATAAGTGCATGTTGGGTGAGGTGGCTTTCTAAGAAAGCCCTGAGAGTGGCTGGAATGGAGATTGCCCCTCTCTTAGGCAGGCTTGAGGACTACAAAAGAATGAGTTTAGCTCTGTGTCTAGAAGGAAGTTTGCTGACTGTTGCTGCCACTGGGAAATCAAGAGAACCTAAGTCCCAGTGGGGACAATGATCTCCATTTTAAAGGAAGGATTTTCTTCACAGTGGATGGGTGTTACTAAAAGAGAGGTAGGCAACTGAAATAGCTGAGGCTTGGATGCTTAGTCTAGAAGCAAAATTACTTCCGGGGTTTGACAAGAGGGTTGAGAAGGTTTGACAGGAGTTGCTTACAGGAAAGGAAGAAACCAAGAGATCAGTGAAATGTTATTAAAAGTCCTCAGTGAGGAAAGCAGAATTCAGGCAGAAAACTGTAAAAATAATCCTTGGCTATCAGAGAAGAGGTACATTTTATATAGTATAATCTCTCAGGTTAATCAAAGTTAGTAAATTGGATAACTTCCCTTTCTTTAATCCCAACAAAAGGTAGGCATATTAACTGAACTTCTAAAGGAATTAAATGAATAATATTACAGTTTTTCCTTGAATGTACATTTTATTATTACAAAAGCATAGTTGCTGTTGAGTCTTAGACTCTTCAATTCTTTTATCATGTATCCTTTGAGGACAGCTTTCAGGAAAGTTATTATAAGGTGAATCATATATGATCTGTGGTAGACACACACTGTGTATATGAATGGGTGTTGAGGGAAGGTAGGAAACCCGTATTGAACTCTTTTGTAAAGTGCCAGGGAAATTATATGAGAGCTTTTTTAATGCCAGCTATAAAAATAAACCCAGCAGGAACAGAGATAATCCAGAATGAGTTGGATGTGTCTTTATGCAACTGGAAACAAGTGAGATATGTCTTCTTGGCTAACTGCTATGCTTCTGCTGTCATTTTAATTACACAAGCAGGATTTAATGTTCTGTGTGTTGGACAGTGTTTATTTTGTGGCTTCTGATGGCATCTACTCTGGAGGTAAGCCCTTTCTTTTCACAATAATCTGTGAATGTCGAAGCACATGTAGCTCTTACCTTTCCATAATGTTTGGTTGGAGGTAGAAAAATACTGATAATCTTCAAAAATTCTATTCTATAGTAAGACGTGTGAGTGGTGTTTGACAATGAAGTAACTCTTACAGTGATGGAAACTTCAGTCTAAACTTCAGATAACGGATGCTGGGTAACTCCCTCCCCTGAGGTGCCTAGTCTCTCCTGCATATGTGCCCTGTGCTCAAGCTCCCATACACACCTTGTGGAAACACTTGACATTTCATATGCCTATAAGCAAGGTGACACTTCTGCCTTCAGCCTCCCACTGTAATGTTTCGGATTGGCTTTCTCATACAGATTCCAAGACTGATGGTGATTTCAAGAGGGAAGATCAAGTACACATCCTCAATTCTGTCACAGCTTCCCTATGCTAGTTACTTATATGTCTGCTTAGGGTTTTTAGCTCCTGAAAATGGCGCTAGGAATCCCTTGTGAGCTGCATTGCTTCCTTGGGCAGTTCTGCCCAGTAGAGGCCCTCCAGGAGCAGCTGGTTATTTACCCTTTGTTTTCAAAAAGGTCCTCATCTCCCCTGATGCAGGTGTTCCTGGTTCTGACCTTTCATAAGAACTCTTAGGAATTTTTCAAAGGAAGGGGAATAAAACAGCACACTTCAAACATATATGACTGATATGCTCACAGCATAAAAATGAATGGAAAGAACTGAAAAAGTAGCATTTCTCCTTGTACTTCAGCTTGTTTGCTGTTCATATCGATCCTAGTGAACTAACAGTCCTATTTGTATCAACACAGACAGACTTGCCAATATGCTAGACACTTCTTGGGTTGAAGCTCATGGAAGGAAATCTTCTGTGTACATATCTAAATACCTAGATATGCACATTTTAACAAATAAGACTCCATGACTCTCTTTAGAAAGGAAATTACAGTAAATCATTTAAAAGCTTGAATAAGGAGAGAAAAGCCAACAGTTTGCTTTCCTGTCACTAACTCATCATTCTTGTTGGTAGAATAAAATAACAAAGGATGTCATATTCCCACTGGGATGCGGTAGCATCCTGGAGGGGTATGAAGACCATAAATTTGTGTCCATGGAATGATTTATCCAATAATCTCTAAATACTAGTTATTAAAATAAAACTGTGCCCACCTGACATTCTGATTTATAGGTCTCTTTTACACATTGATGGTTTTCTCCGATTTGTGTTTCTGAGGTATGGATTGCCAAGTGGATACAGTCATTGATTAGAACTGCACCCCTAAGGCAGCTGTTGGTGGAATCAGCAAGTCATAAGAATAAAATGCATTAGTTATAATCCCTGAGCAGTCTTTCACATTCTGGAGGATTTAAAAGTTTCATTATTTTTCAGTGTTATCAAGGGTTCAATTCTTTTTTTAAGATACACTGGTTAGGTGTTCTTTGTTACAAATAAAAAATGCAAAACAAAACCAAACAAAAAAAACAAATCACACTGAATTATTTAAAAGCTGATGTAGAAAACCCAGTAAACATGAACTTTACCATAGTGGGATTATACTGTTTGTTTTTACTCATTTTGCAATTCAATTCTATAATCTCTATTATTAATCATAAAATGAAACCTTGCTAGTCACTGTTTCTCAG
This sequence comes from Aotus nancymaae, assembly GCF_030222135.1. Lineage (NCBI taxonomy): Eukaryota > Metazoa > Chordata > Mammalia > Primates > Aotidae > Aotus > Aotus nancymaae. The sequence continues at coordinate 41,269,523 of NW_026988419.1, read as the reverse complement.
TCTGTTTCTTTGATACAAAATGAAGTTAAACTGAATGATTATTAAGGTGCTTTCCAGCTCTAAAATATTTGATTCTTTGATGTTAACATAAACCCCACAGAAAAGAATTAACAAATTGCAGAATCGATTCCATAGTGTACTGATACCAAATGTGTTTTGTTTCATGTAAGAATCAAAACTATAGGACCTGAGTTGCATTGGAGAACATTTTTCATTCATTCAGTTCAAACAGATATAGATTACAAAGCAGTGGAAAGGGCAGCATTTACTTGGAATAACTGCATCTGAAAGAGTCTAGGTTTTTTACACAAGAACATGTAATGATTCTTTCTAAGAAACACTAACAATAATCAGTTATTCACTTAAAGTGCCCGAGGCAGTGCTCAAATTCAATAAATATAAATAACAATAAGAACTAGTATTTTGTTTATCTCATAAACTAAAAAGGCACTGGATAAGTAACACATCAAAACCAATATCCCATATGGGAGCATTGTAGTGTGATAGAAACACGGTGAGTTGTCATATAAAGGCGTCTTTTATTATCTATATCCCCATTTCTTCCAGGTCTTTACTAATGTAACAGTCTTCAGAGCAGTGACTTTGGATAAAGTACAGGCTTTTTAAAAATCAATTTAAAAATAGTCTGAGGATGTTACACTTTTAGCACCTTTCTAAATTCTGACCTTATTGAAGGAACCCAAAGGATGAAGATTTGAACACATTTATAGGCTCAATTCTCCAGAAATGTATCCACTGCAAATAGCTAACCTTTCTACTTCTTTTCACCCAATTTCCCAATTTCATGTGGATTAAAGTGGAAGCTGTCCATGAGCACTCTCATTTTGTTCCCTGGATTTGAAATCATCTCCCAACTGCTTTTTCAAATAATCATTTCTAGAGTCTTAAGAGGACGTAAGAGGCCACTGCATCCTCAGGTCCAGTTACCTGCGAAATTCTATCTCTTAAATCAAAAGAGAAAATTTCCTCATAAGTGTAGAGTCACTGATTTTCTGTACAAACTCTATTTTTTTTTTTTTTTTAAGGAAAAGATCGCCATGCTTACAAGCGGAGTCTTAGTCTTTCTTTAGCATTTGCTTTTTGATCAGCAATGCCTATGAGTCTTATTTTATTTATGCTGGGTCATGTCACAGTATTTTGAATTCAAATATTGATCTGAAGCTATTACAGAAAAGTTTAAAAGAGAAAACTGCTGAATTTAACTAGGATTTAGAATTTATTTTATTGCTGAAAGAGAGATGTTTCTTCAGTTTTAGACATTACTGGTTATAGTTTAAAGTAATTGCTGAGAAATTAGATGCTTCATAGCTACAACAATGTTATAACATTCTGAACAGACTTAAATAAACAATGACATGTTTTAAATAGGAAGTAGTAGGACAAATTAAAGACAAAGTTTGGAATTTAAAAAATGCAATTATGGCCAGGCATGGTGGCTCACGCTTGTAATCCCAGCACTTTGAGAGGTCAAGGGGGATGGATCACCTGAAGTCAGGGGTTCAAGACCAACCTGACCAACATAGTGAAACCCTGTCTCTACTAAAAATACAAATTTTAGCTGGGTGTGGTGGTGGAGGCTGAGGCAGGAGGATCACTTGAACCCAGGAGGCAGAGGTTGTAGTGAGCTGAAATTGGACCACTGCATTCCAGCCTGGGTGATGGAGCGAGACTCTGTCTCAATAAAACAAAACAAAACCCAATAAGCAAACGTGTAAGTATCTAGCAGGCCAACCACTAACCAAAACATACTTGTAGATTTTGGACGGCTCTACAGGACTTCACAAACTGAAAATGTACTCTTCTCAACATTACTGTACCAAATGTGCTCAGGTCATGGGACAAATTTTCCTTTCTCACTCTCTTATTTTTACATAATTTTTTATCTTAAACTAGAATCAGTAGATTTAATAAGGGAGAGTCCGGCATAGGGTTCGGATGGACTGAAAATGATAAATAACTTAAAGACACCTGGTACATATTTGCCCTCCACATTCTCCACAGGCCTAGGAAATAGTCCCCTTCTGCTACACTGTGAAGGTCATGCTGTGACTAGAGGGTTCATTTAGAGTAGGTCTTTTGGGAAGAGTCCTTTGCTTTCACGGAGATGAGATATAATGTTGATTTCAATATGGCGATAATTATACAATGCATGGTTCTCTGTGTGTAGCAGAGCTGTTTTAAAATCTTGGGTAAGGTAAGGTCAGTTTTTACTCGGGGGCCATATTTCTAATCAAGCAAAAGTGTAGCCATCTCTCTGAGCAAATGAATTTCAGATCCTCTCAGCAATATCTTCTATTCATTGACCACTTACACCATGCCAGTCCCTACTAACTATTTTAAATGTGATTTCTTTCATTCCTCATTCTATGAGAGAGATAGGAGGGAAGAAGCATTAGTGTTCAAGAGCACGTGCTTTGAAATCAATTAAACATGAGTTTGAATCCAGCTTCACCACTTGCTTACTAACTAGCTTTGGACAAGTCATAAACAATTTTGAATCTCAACATCCCCATCTGTAAATTGGGGATAAATGAGATAAGGCACAGAAAGATGCCTAGCAATGTATGCTGGGCTTATTAAGTACTTGATTTTGCTTTTTGCTCTTATTAATATCGTCAGTGTATAGATGAGGAAACAGGTTTGGAGAAGCTACAAACTGTGTAGTGGTGGAAGTAGGATTTGAACTACTCTTTGTGTGACTCCAAAATTTATCTTCTGAACTACTATACTGGACCACTCTCTAATACAAATTATTGTTTTATCCATTGGCATAATTACTACTCTGGGGACACTGCTACTTTTAGAAGGAATAGGAGAAAGAACAATCTTTCCACTGAGGGACTGTTCTTGCATTTGTTTTTTACAAAACAATCATCTTGCAATGCCTTGAGAGTTGAGAATTCTAATAATCCTTTAGGCTAATAAAGGGTCTTATACAGCCTAAGAAAGGCCCAGTCACTTGCCTCTAGTTTCCTGCCTCCTAAAATGCTCTTTAAAGATGTCCTTGGGGGTTGCTTGCTAAAGGGCCCACAATGGAGTCTGAACACATTGCTTTGGATTCTCTTAGCTTCCAGTTTGGTCTTGAGCACCCCTGTTTCAGCTTTCAGTCACTATGTGGAGAATTTCTACCATTTCTGGCTGCAATTTCACACCTGTCAATCCAATGCGACAAAACAGGAGACCATGTCAGGCCCTCACAACAGCATATGCCTTTAAGTTCCCTGTGTGTTTTTTTTTTTTTAATGTCAGATTTATAATTCTGAATTTCTACTAGCACATCCTCTCCATCCCTCCCCCAACATCTGCAGAACATCCGTGAGAAAACAAAACAAAACGCAATCCTGAGAAATTGTCATTTTCCTCTACAAGATAAATACGTTTTTCCTCCTCCTTAACTGAGGGATGGGACAAGAGATAATCTGCCTGATTCATACTGGAAGCAGAAAAATTTCCTTTGGTGTCTCAGACTTAAACATGTCTGTACATGTTTGGTTTTGTTTGGAGATCAGTATTTAATTTAGAAATGCCTTGAGAGCTGAGATTTCTAATATCTCTTAGGCTAATAAAGTAAGGATCTCATATGGCTTAAGAAAGGCCCAGTTACCGTATCTCGTTTCAATTCATCTGGTGCATGAAAAGCTACTGCATTTGCATTAAAAGCTGAAAAGTTTTCAGCTGCAAAAGCCTGCAAGGTAGAGGAGGACGTAGCCTCCCTAAACCTTTACAATACTCAAGTGCAATTTGCGGAGGACAAAAAAGCAGCTAGATGAGTCTTTGCTTTTATGGGGGTAGGAAGTCTTAGGTTCTAACTTGACAGAGCAGATTCATTTTGAAAAAGAAGGCTCCCTCGGTTTAAATCCCAATTTCTAAATCTCTCCTGGGAGATGAAGGCTCTCCCTGTGTGCCTTTCACAATCAAACTGTTGGTTATAGCCTCTCCCCTCCATGGCTTTGAAATCCTCTCCTATTCACATGGTCACAACGAGACAGCCCTGGGGCGAGGATGGCAATTGCTTCCTGGGCTCTGTGCTGGCTGGATTCCACTGGGCGGAAGGGCTTCCAGCATTAGGCAGGGCTGCCCTGGGATTCACAAATGCCCACCACTTGGCGGAACAACAGCCCCACGCAATCTCCCTGTCCCCAGATAGCCTCTTGCTACATTAATTGCATCATTGATGCATTAAAAAAATTAAGTGGTCTTTTTATTCTAAGGCAACCGTTTGAGGGAGAAACATTTGAGACTAGCCTTTGTGACTATAACTGATAACACTCCTTTTATTTTACTTAACAGTTGTGGTCTCTCTGAGCAAGGAGAGCCATATCTAGTGTTTGTACTCTGTATTTCTAGTGCATTTGCTAGAAAAGAACTCCACAAGATTGCTTTGCCCAAAATAGTCTTAAAAGAACAAGGCTAGTCCAACTCTAATGGAATCAATCTTCTATTTTGTTGGTTCCCAAAATGTTGGTAGCCTTTGTATAAAGGAATAGTTTGACTTCTTGGTTAAAAAAACACAAAATACCTCACATGATCACTTCATTTCCACAAACAGTTAATGAACAGCCACTGAATTAATTTGCCCTGTCCAGCAAACAGCTGCAGCCAGAGCCCTAAGCTCCTAATGCAAAGAGACAAATTTGACTAGGGTGCACTTGCACATCTTCCCAACCTGTAGAGAGTGCATCCAGGTGCTCCCTAACAAATGACCTGGGACCTACTAAACCTGCAAGCATCTTCTTTGGATTTAGTCTGTGGTGACCTGGGAAATTCCCACCCCTGTGCGCAGATTTCATATTTGCCTGCTGCAGGCAGACAGGGGACAATGCCTTGTGTGTGTGATCCCCGACAGGCAGGACAAATGTAAAAATGGCAGTGAGAGCCAGGACGAGTGAGATCATGAATATCGAGGAGTTCTAGCCTGCCTGTGAGGAGGCGTAGAGGGCACTGACCTGGAAGATGAGCACTTTGAAATGGTTGCGACGGAGGAGCTGGGCGTGGTTGTTCTCCAGCCGCTTCACCTGCGCGCACTGCCTGTCCATGCGCTCTTTGACCGCGCGCGTGTGGGCGCTGACCTTGCGGGACTTCTCCAGCAGCTTGCTCACCGTGTTGCTGGTGGAGGCCTGGTACTTGGAGAGCTTGGTGAGGTCGTTCTGGATGCCCTTCACGGAGCCCTCCAAGCTGATCTGTCGCTGCTCCATCTTGTGCTGGTTCTCCTGCACGGCGTCCAGCATGTTCACCAGCTTGTCCAGGAGCGTGAGCACCGTGACGGCGTTCACCTGCGAGTTGTCCCGGATGGCCTCCTCCGTGTTCCCCAGGTTCAGGCTGGGGCTCGGTGTCGAGGAAGGCATCGGGCTGGGGCTCGAGGGCTTTTCCTGCTGCATGTCAAACCCAGGGTGCTGGAACTTTTCGGCCTGTGCAGCGTCCTCTCCCATGGCTAGGCAGGTGGGAACGTTCTTCCTGTCTGGGAGCTGCTTCTTGCTCGGGTGGGAAGTTGCGGTGGTGAGGGTGCAGGATAAGGCCTGCTGGTTGGAGCTCAGAGCACCACTCTCTAGGACTGGCAGAGGTTCAGACAGGCAACAACTGGCTAAGCTGATCAGGGGAACTGCATTCCAGCTGCTCTTAAAGGCCCTACTCCACCCAGTGGGAGGAGAAGGTTACAGAACTGAGAACCACTCAGGGTTCAGAAGTGTGCACACACTTCCTAACTGCGTTCTTCTGGGCACAGGACACTTTCTTGCAGGTTTAGCTTTTCTTTCCTGCTCTCCTTCTCCCGTTTTTTTTTTTTTTTTTTTTTTTTTTAAGTTCAATGTCATATTTCAATCATGACTTCATCTAAAGGCGGAGAAAAACATGCTAACTTGGCCCAGCTCCATAGCTTCCAATTGGCTAAAGCTAGTAAACTTTTCTCTGGCTGCTATGTTACAGATGCAACAGAGCGCCTGTTTCTTTTTCCTGGATACAAGTTATTGTAACGGAAAGTATTGTTTGCATTTCCCCTAGAACTGACTGATGGGTTGCAGATCACCGGGTGTCCTACTGGGAGGCGTAGAGTTTAAAGGGTACTGCAGCCAAGTTTGTATGATTAGTTTCTCATTTGCAAAGGAATGGAAGTAACTCTGATAATGATAGGGAAAAGAGCTCAGTTCTTATTACTCTTGTAGTTGGGGATATAAAATAAGTTAAAAGAGATTGAACTTCAGGGATATTAAAAAAAGAGTAATGTTGCTGTTATGACTGTTATCATGTAATAGATAGAAACTTTTTGAATGACCACATTTAAAAAACAAAAGATTTTTTTTTTTTCAAGAAATGAGATTGAGAGAGGAAAAATAAAATGTGGTCTTTTAAAGAACCTACCATAATGATTTGTTTTAACTAACTTTGAGTTGGTGCTGAGAGATTTTCTCAAATGCCCATCTCTGCAACATATTTATTGACACGTGCCCAGAAGTGTCTGTTGGCAGGTTGAGTTGGAGTTTCTGAAGTGCTTCTAATGTTTGACATTTTAAAATTCCTGCTCAGTGAAGTGGCACACCTGTTCTCAAATGTGGCCCTCCTCAGCCGAACCCTTGGGATGTGGGGCTTATTTCCGAAAATGACTTTACATGCTTGAGTTGATTTTAAATGAATCCAGCCTTTGAAAGTGCTTTCAGCGGGAAGTTTGTAATAGGCCTTCTATGAACAGTTTTGAGAAGAACAAATGCCAGCTCGTACCAGGTCAGGGATTGATAATGAAACAATGCCGTTCGTCAGTAGTGACACCAACATGTAAGCCAATCCATCAGCAGGCCATTGGTTATCACGCTGGTTGAATCTCTGCCTTCTGCTATATGCATGAAACACTATCCAGAGGACATTGGCAAAGTGCGACCAAGACGGCACCCTCAATGAATATAGCTGCCAGTGAGGAAGATGATCTAAAGATATTTACAGAGGCCTTCACTTTCTTCAGATAATTAGTACCATCAAAACCCACTTAAAGCAAATGCTTTAAAAATAGGAACCAAAAAAGGTGGAAAGAGGGTTTGGTTGAGATATTATCTTAAAAAATAAGAAAATTATTAAAATTAATTTACCTTATATTTAATAAAATTCAGTTGGTCAAAAATGTGTTAAATCCTAGAATAAAGGATGAATCAAGTGTTGATTTTGAGAAGCATAATTTTCTCACAAAATTATATGGTATCATGACACGACATCCTTTTACATTTGACTTTTGTGGGCAAATCATAGAGTGTCACTATTTCAAAAATATTTGAGGGCTTCATCAATTTTCCAAGAGCCTCTCTTAAATTTTGACATTCAAATCATTCCTTTTTGAAGCACTTATTGTGCCATCATCCCTGTAGATTTGTTCTTCTTCAAATGTTAATGTTAACTATTCCAGCTGCAGATTCTCATTTGTCAGAGGAGTTGCCCATGATTCAAGGGCTTCTCTAACATTACCTTCATCAACTTCATGATTTCCTACATATTTTGCCAGATTTGTGATTTCACATTATAATCACTTCACCCTGGTTTTGCATTGATTTGCGCTGATTGTGCATTGCATTGTTGGATATTGTATAATCAGCTAGATGAACAGAGATGAATAGAGATGGGATGTGAGGTGGGAAAAGGAAAGAGCCTAGCTGTTAAACAGGAAGAAAGGTTTGCATGTGGGCTTATTTATTTTTAAAAATATATTTTGAATAGCACAAGTAATATATCAATCATCTATTGCTGTATAACATACCAGCATGAAACTCAGTGGCTTAAAATAATATTTTATTTACCCATGATTCTGTGGTTGGCTAGTCAGGGCTCAACTAGAATGGATCATCTCTGCTAGGCATACACATTCAGCTATAGTTTGAACTGAGGAATCTGAGATGGCCTCATTCACGTGTCTGGCTCTTCAGCTGGGGCAGCTAGAACACTGGGATTTCTCTCTTTTCCATTTTTCAGCCTCCAGAGACTCTGCATCTGATCTGTCTGGTAAGGAAGTCAAATTTTTTACATGGTACTTCAGGGTCTAAGAGAGTAGAAGCAAAGCTGTAGAGTTTCTTAAGTCTGCAGGGTATCTCTGGAACTCTTCCCTTGTCACCTCTATGTGCTGTGGTCCAAGCAGGTCACAGGCCAAGATCAGATTCAAGGGGATGGAAATAGACTCCACCTCTTGTTTTTCTTTTCTTCCAGGCTGTGGTGCAGTGGCATGATCTCGACTCACTGCAACCTCCACCTCCTGGGTTCAAGCTATTCTTCTGCCTCAGCCTCCTGAGTACTTGGGACTACAGGTGTCCACCACCAAGGCTGGCAATTTTTTTTTTTTTTTTAGTATTTTTAAGAGACAGGGTTTCACCATATTGGCCAAGCTGGTTTCGAACTCCTGATCTTGTGATCTGCCCTCCTCAACCTCCCAAAGTACTGGGATTACAGGTGTGAGCCAACATGCTTGGGCATTAGACTCCACATCTTTATGAGAGAGAAGTAGTAATGTCCCATGACAAAAGGGTGAACAGTTTGGGAGAGACTGTTGTAGTCATCTTTGAAAACAACCGCCACATGAATACATTCTTCTTTTAAAAGGCTATCACCGATAGAGTGGAGCTTTTGATCACCTTTTCCATTCTATTCCCTTCCTTCTCTTGTCAGGTAATAGTTTTAATGAATTTGTCATACATCCTTTAAAAATTATATTTAAAAGTGATCAGTTCATTAGTGAATAGTTTCATGCTGTGATGCAGTTTGTTTTGTTGGATAACCTTACAGTCATGGGACCTAGGAGGAGCTATGTAATGGGAAAGTACAATATGGCATGAAACTAAGTAATAGACTGATACAGACTGTAAGGGCAGCAACAGTTTGTATAATGGAAAAGCAAAGACAACTAAAGAAAGTGCTATGGATGAGTTAGTACTAGAGGTAACCTGAGCAGCCAAACTTACTTTAGTTGTCCTAAATTAAGTCTTTCCATCTGAGAGAAATCAGTGAATTTCAGCAGCCGATTCTAAAAAGAAATGTTTAAAAAAATATTTCTACCTACTATACGTTATGAAGTTTCTTGGAAATTAGGTAGTAGAGTTTAGACTTGATACCGTGACAGGCACTGGAGGTTTTTGAACACATGAAAGTGATGTATTTAAGAAGGATTTGTACAGCAATAAGATGTAGGGAGGGGGTCACTTGGCTGGTGGGAAATAAGTGCTAGGCACTGGGCATGCAAAGATGAATGATGCATATTTGTTACCCTTTAAAATCTCCCACCTTAGGAGGCCAGGTAGGTAGACAAATCCTAAGGCTAGAGGTACAGGTGTGGGCATAGAGAGGGAAGGATTAGCTCTACTGGAGTCCAGGAGCATGAGGGCTTTAGTCACGACAGGGTATGGTTAGGATTCAGAATGCTCTAGCTGATAACCAGCTCCCCCTAACTCCAGTTACCTCAGAGGTTTAAGTCATAGAAGCACAGAAGTCATTCCAGGAAAATACCTACTTTAGTACCAGTTAAGGAATTCGTCCCTATTTCTATGTGGTTTCCTATTTTGAACCACTAGCCCATAATTTCTAGACCAGAGGCAGCTCAGTGGTCTCTTTTGTTGGCCTTTTCCATGTAGGTCTGTAAAGTCATCTGGGCATTCTTGGTCTGACAGCAACAGGAGACCTGGAATGAGGTCTGTTTCCAAAACTTAACTGCTAAGATAGTGTTAATAAAGCAAAATAAAGGACTTTGTGTGATTATTCTCATCTTAAGAAAAACTTAACTCTGGGCTTAATACCAAAGGTGATAGGATAAAAGCATATTACCAGGTTAAGATGAATGATGCAGAAAGGAAGGTGGAGTTGAAAGATCACCTGATCATATCTGGGCAAACTCTATATCGAGTCATTGAATCCTGCAGTGGGAATGGATCGAGAGTGAGGGTGCAGTTTGCAGAAAGCCTTAACGTCTTGCCTTATTGTTTTCTAAGGCAATGGAGAGGAATCAAGTGTTTACTTTCACTAGAAATATTAATGTTGAAAAGCACATGATTATATGATTCGAATCTCTTCCAACCAAAGTCCTTGTATATCAATGATGTCAGTAAGAAACAGAGAAATATATAAGGAAATCCTACATAAATGAATGATGAAGCATCAATAATGTATGGTGTTTACATATAAAGTAGATTTTACCCACTTGCCATGTGCTGTCATTTAGGAACTCGAAGATTTTTGGAAACTTTAGAGGAGCTTACATTTTCAAGGCTTTCTCTGGCTCTTGGGTTTAAATAAGTGTTTCTCTAGGTGCCATATCTGTACTTGTCCATACCTGCCCCGTTGTAAACTCCAACCCCTTCTTTAAGTATCATACAATCTACTCACATGAAGTATTTACGAGTGTAGTAGATATTAATGAAGTTTTAGAGTCACAGTTAGGAAGATTTCTGACATCTTGCTGGTTTCTCTTCTCCTAGTTTTCTTTCTTCTGTTTTCTTCTTACCTCTACTCCCTATATCATGAAGAGAAATATTACTTAAACACTGGACATTAGGTTTATCTTCTACCCCAAGAAGATACGTTACTGTCATCATAAAAAAAAAAAGTATCCTCCCTTTCTAAGAAGAATTCTGGTGTTCTGGTGCCAGCTGACTCCAGTTAACTCTTTTTTACTTTTTTTTTTTTTGTCAAGAACACAGGGAGGAAGACACGTTAGAACATTGTTCCTTCATCATTCATTCATTCAACAAATATTATTGAGTGACTATCCAAGTGCTGGGAATATAACAGTGGTCAAGAGACAAAGCCCCTGTCCTTATGGAGCATATATTTTTGGGGGTGATATTGGAAACAGATAATAAATAAAAAGCAACATAACATCAGATGAGGATGCTACCTTGGGGTGGTCAAGGAAGTCCTCTTTGAAGCAGGGCCATTTAAGCAGAGATATGTTGCAGGAATCTGGAATAGAGGAAAGGGCTTTCTTCTGTACTAATCTGTTGTTTTTAACATGGTGATATAGTTTTAGTTGGGCACATGGGCATCCAGCTAAAGACAACACATCTCAACCTTTCTTGGAGCTGGGTGTGGACATCTTACTGTATTCTGTTCAATAGACGTGAGAAGTGATATGGGCCCTTTCCAAATGCTGCCCTTCAAAGAATTAGTTGTGTGCCCTGTTGATTCTTTGCCTTCTTTTCCATGTATTTTTTTTTAAGGAGATGTCAAAAGCTGACTCTGGGCACAGACATAGAAACCACTGACTTGATGACTGAAGACGGCAGCTCTTCCTGCTCTCTCACTCTTGTCCCACACCTCTGTCTCCCGCCACCTTTTCTCATTGCCCTTGATAAACAGAGTAACAGTGAAGAGTATGGACTCTCAAACCGGACTTCCCAGTTTCTGACTCCAGCAGGGTGGTATGACCTTGGACAAATTGCTTTTCCTTTGTAGGCCCCAGGTTCTTATTATAAAATGAGGATAATAATAATTCTTATTATAAAGGGTTGTTACAAAGATTAAATGAGTTAATATTTGTGAAATATTTAGACCAGTGCCTGGAACAGGTAAGCAGCATATGCGTTAAATACATAAATTAAATAAAAACCCTTAGTAATATAACTATTTAGTTCAGCCTCATGGCTTTGAAGATGTGACTTTATTTCTCTTCAAAATATGTTGATATCTTGTGTTACATGTGCCATAGTCAAAATTAATACCTCTTCTGCTGTCTCCATCTGCCCTGTTCACTCACACAGTACTACTATGTGGCATACCTTGGGGAAATATATGGGGGTGCCTTGGCCTTTCTTACACATAAATTAATCAACTGCTTTAAATGAGTTGCTATATGCTCACTTAGAAATTTAGACAATTTGAAGTAAATATAAATCAAGGTCTTCATCCTGGAGAAGTTCAGAGTCTTACAGGAAAAGCAAGATTTACGCACAAGAAACAATTAGGAGACAATACGAGGCAATACTCAATGAAGTGTTCAAGTTGTCCTTTTTTAGTTTCAGGAAACACTTAGTATCACAATAACCCTTAGTTTTTGCTTTTCATTGCAGATCCCTAAAGCAAACAGGAATTGAGGCAAATTGCTTTAAATTAAAAGGATAATTTAGTAATAATGCTGTTGTAATAATACAGTGTTTTTCACGTATGATGCCTTGAGATACTGTGAGACCTCGGAAAATAATGCTTGAAGGAAGTGGGCGGGCATCTATTGTTTTTCCATGACCAAACTGATGCTTAGAGGAAGTCCAGGGCTCTGTAAAGAACAGTGAGATGAGCAGATAGATATAATATGATCTTCCTTCCCCAGCTAGAGACAGCATTTCCATCTTCCTCCTCAGTTTTCCTTTCCCTCTCCCGTGACACCTAACTGCTGTTTATCGAATCTTAAATCTCTCCTATGAAGGAGATTCTAGAGATTCCTTTGGTCACATGTTTCAGAGTTTAATAAGCCTTATTTTGAAATTGTTAACTTTGAGGTCTATTTTGTGAATTTGCTCTTTGAAATTTCTTGATAGATGGATGTCAAGAAGTCATTCAATTTTGTCCTTTATGAAAACAAACAAGCCCATAAAAGCCAAGGACAACAACAGAAATGTGTTACCCTGTCTGAAAAGAAACTTACATTAATTTGAAAGCATTAGAGAAAAAAATTCTAAAACCATGTTGGTAACCAAGTCTGGTATATGTCAGGAAGTTCTTCATAGATAATTTAAATCCTTATCGTAGCAGTATAAAACTGTTTCCTCTCATGCTGCTGTTTTTTGAGTTAATGAATAGTCATATAATGGACTTTTTAAATGAATTACGTATTATCATTTTTCTGTAATTACTACATATTCATATTAAAATTTAGGATTCCTGATTAAATCAAGGCTATATCTGTATAGAACCCACTGCTTATAAATAACTTGGTATCAAAAATATTTTGGCAATGCGACTTGTTTCAGCAATAAAATATTTTTGTAGGTGCATAATGGTGGTAGCTAGAAGCATTTGCCTGGTGGTTTACACTTAGAAAGTACTTGAACTATCTTGAATTATCTCTGAATGCTAAAAATGTGTGATTCCAAATTCCTTTCCCTCTGGGCTCACATTTGTTGGCTTCAAAGAACTGTTGTGTTAGTGGAAACTGTGGCTCTATTCCAGTTGCAAAAAAAAAAAATAAATAAATATTGAGCGAGCCAGAAATCCAGGTAACAAGCAGAGGTGACAAGAGCAGAGGGAATAAGGGTTTGGCTGACTGTCCTCGTGTGCCTGACTGCTTTATTAAAACATATTTTCAGTATCTCTTCCTAAAACAATTATGGGCTGTTGCACAGGCACAGTCATCATATCAGAGCTGATTAACACAAAACATGATGGAATTTATTATAATGCGAAAGGAATTTAGTGTCTTTGGGGCTTACCTTCCTCATTTGTAAAGCTGATCTCTGATTTCAGAGGCCTTTTCCAGTGATACTATTTTATAATTTAATGAACGCTTGAACACATTATTTGCAGAGTAATTTTGTTAGTATTATCTCACATTTTCAACTCTAAAAACACAAACAAACAACACAGCATTTTTTGGTCACTGGATTTCACTTCTCACAGCCGAGGTAGTTTGACAAAGTGTGGTGTTTCAGTGGACTGAAATTAAAAGACCTGAACTAGATTTTTGGCTCTAACACTAACTGGATGACATTGAACACTCAACCTTGTGGGCACTGGCTTTCCTTATTTGTAATATGAAAAGTTTGACTGCATGATCTAATTCAATTCAACAAACAGTCATTAATTGTTTCCTGCATTTAAGATTCTTTAATAGGACATGAGGATGAGGGTGAAGTTGAGGAAATACAAATTAAAGGCATGGAGAGGCTCTTAATGAAATATACGGCCAGTGGGAGAAAAGGACAGAGTTAAACATTATAATAGGAAAAAACCAAAGTTGTAGGAGCACAAAGGAGGCAATGAATAAACTTCTAAGTTTTCAAGTATTATGACAGATAATGTTAACCTATAACGGAAGAGCCCTTCAGGGAAAGATGTATTTGGCCTGCATTTTAGACACTGTAGCTAGTGGATATAGTTCATTGCAGCAGCTACTTAAAACCACAATCTACTATGGTGATTAGGCATGTCCATCTCTCGATGCTAATTTCACTCCTCTGCAGGGTGTAAAAGAAATGAAAATGTGGGAAGATCGAGTTTTTCCAGTTCAGGGATTGACCTTTAAAAGAATCAGGGCAGAGAGAGGGTAATGTCAGTAGAGAAAACTAGCGTAAATATCCCTGACATAAGATTGGACTAATTAAGTTTAAATGGGAGGGAGCCTGATCTAAATTAGAGAAAAATATTATCTGAGTTATAGGATCTTTCTTTCAAAAAATGCAATGTAATTGTATTATGTTCAGGTGTATGTGGTAAGTTGAACTAATTGCTAGAAAAGCATTTCTGTTTTTTTTAAATGCTATCAGAATCTTCTTTTAATGAATAGATAAATTTGGATTCATGAGGACTATCCTTTGGAATGCATATAATTTGTGTGTTAATATGTTTGAAATAAAATGGCTAGTCAAGCTCTTTAAATTTTGTTCATGCTGCTACTTTGTTTAGTGACCCCCTTTTTATATAAATAGTTCAGAGGTAAACTCAAGTCCAACATGGTTCTAGTTTTCCAAACTTTGTTAGAAATTAGTGGACTCTGAGTGAATGCTGTCTCACTCAGGTTCTTATGTGCTGGAAAGGGTGCAACTTTTTGAAAATCATATCTAGAACTGTTATCCCTAAAAAATTGTTGCTAAAATCAAATAAAAAAGAGAGACCAGCTAGCTGTTTCAGGCTGTCATATGCCATGACATTGTAAGAGACATGACTGATGAGGTTCTGGAGGCTCTTTTTGGACACAAATGTATTGATAGTGGTTGGAAGATGGAAGTAAAACAAAGAGATCGGGAGAGTTCTTCACAGTGTCCTCTCAAGCTTAGCTATTGTTCAGGTAGGAAGGAGGTCAGATCCAGGCAAGACCTAAGGGCAAGCAGAGATGACAAAAGTTTAAAAGAAATCCTGAAAGAGGAAGCAGGAGCAGCCAGGAGCAAGGAGATACTGGGTGGTTTTCTCAAAGAGCGTTTGAAACATGGGAAACACCATGTGAAATTCTGGGGTCAGTTTTTGAACTAATCACACCGATGTTCATAATGACATGAATTGTCGTGAGCTGATCTTTGACTACCTCTCAGAGTCACATGGCCTAAAATACCCAAATCTCCAGTATATAGGTCCAGAAATGTAATATTATCCCCTCATTCTTAGATAAGATTTAAAGAAAATTAACTCTCTTTACTGAAACTTGCAGGAGAGCAATATATAAAAAGAAAGCTACTTGATATAACCAACCACAGTGGCCATTTTGGAAGCTTAGTAAATGCTGAGATGACATAAAAGAAGATAGGTATTCCTGAGAAATGTTTTATTGAGGTGAGGGTAATGATAGATACTGATCTTTCATATTTTGGGTACATTATGCCTTGCCATGGGGGTTTCATGAATCAGTAGAGAAATGAAAAATATAAGGGCAATACAGTGGACTTACCATAAAACTAAATGTACTTAACTTAGAAGAATGAACTTTATTTTGTGATTATGTCATTGTTATTATTGATATCAAAATGTTTATTTTAAGACATTATAGTACAATTTTTGTAAATTATTTTTGACTTGCAGAATGAAAATACTGGCAACCCTATCAGGTGCCAATTTTTCCTTTTTTTGGGTGTGATTTATGGTTTCATGAAATCTGAAAGTCAGAGAACCACTGGCTTAGAAAACTTAAATAAGGTCTGTATACCAATGGTTTTCATTTATTCATCCACAGAGAGAAATGCATTATCATTTCAAAAAGTACATGCACACTCAGACATACATGAATATGTAAATATTTATAACAGAAACAGAAGTTTCACAAAACAATAGTTAATCTTACCTCATTCAATGTACTCTGATCTACTTCATTTTACTTGTTAAAAATGTCAGGTGCTATCCAGTAATTTGATTTCATGACCTACTAATGAGTCACAACCCACAATTTGAAAAACACTGCTGTGGGCTCAGTCTTCTCTGCCCAGGATGTAGCTGAATAAACACTGACAGGTGTTTCCTTTTTGGATCTCCTTTTCTAGATTCCACACAGACCATATCCCTCCTGATGCACATTTGTTGCCCTGGATGGGTTACAATACAATTGATTAAATACAAACTTTCTATATGTTAGCTGTAATTCTGTCCTTAAGATATACCCTTGTCACCTTGTTTAGTTTAAGAAATATTCTCTACTTTGTTTCGATTTAGAAGTCACTTTGGTCTTACTTTTACAAAGCAAGGAAGTCCCCTGGTCTTATTAGCCCCATTTACAAAATGCTTATTACCTTAAGTTATTATGTAGACAACCAATTCACACTCATTTTAATTAATTTTTTTAGCCTCAATTGCAGAGCATGACATTTTAGTTACCAGTCAGATTTGAGATTTGGGTAGGGACAGGAGAGAACATCTTGCTCCAGCCCTTGGCCACTGACCAAGCAATAGAAGATAACTAGAGGGTCCAGAAGAAAGGAAAAAAGGCAACTAAAATGAATTAAGTTAATGATAAAGTTAAAATGGGAACATGTACATTACTTAGTTTAGCTATGTAAACTTGGCACTGGAGTAATGAAGAACAGAGTATATGCCATGTATGTTTTGGAGTAAGTATCATTTTATTCTGGATCATAGGGTTGATGTCAGTGCAGCAGTGTCATGTGCTGGTTGAGTGTGGGCTATGGTGCCGGACTGTCTGTAAGAAGGTCCACATATTGAAGTCCCATTTTAAGATAAAGGGACTAAGCCTTACAAAGGTTAAGTGACCTTATGCAAGTCTCTTAACCTCTCTGAGATTTAGCTATAAAATGAGTTATAAAATAAGAAACATTAAGAGTACCTACTTGATAGGGTTGGTCTGAGAATTAAATTAGTTCTATATGTAATATATTTAGTTAATGCCTTGCATGTGGTAAAAACTCAATGCATTTTAGTCATTATTGGGATCATCTTACAGCTAGTGGTTTACAGGCTGGGATTTAGAGTCAGTTACCTATATTCAAGTTCCAGCTTCCTCACTTACTAGTTGTATAACATTGAGAAAATTACTTAATCTTTTGAAGCCTCAAGTTTCTTATTAAAAAATTGTGCTTATAATAATACTCACTGTGGTGTTATTGTTTCAGGGATTTAATGACACCACAGACTGCCTATTATATACAGCTCAGGAAATACTAGTCAGCTAGCCAAAATTACCTATGCTACCTCATTTTGCATGTATTTACTTAATATAGTCTTCCTACTGTATATTTAATAATTGAAATCTTGACTTATACATCAGAGGTCTTGGATAAAATACAATTTAATTGCTGTTTATCTTTATGTCTTCCTAACAGGGACAGCATTCTACCCTAAAAGAATCAAACAAACATGAAACTTTAAATAAAGTTGCAGCATTCATTCCAATTCAATAACTGTCCTTTTGAATTTCCATTATGTGCTAAGTACTGTGTCCTATAAGGCATATTTCCACCTGGCAAAGGTTGAAGAAAAGCCAAATTTAAAAGGCTACTATAATTAGAACTTTTGCTAACGGCACTTAAACTGATTAATGTCCAATGGGACCCACTCTACTGAAGCATATTTTTTAGGCAGTTATACATTTATATTAAATTAAACATTGGTTGAATGAATGAGCTTATGTATCAGTGTCTCCATGTGGTTCTTGGAGTTAATTTTGTAATGATATAGCCAGTGCCGCTGAGGGCATCTCCCTTGCTGTTTTCTCTGCCTGGAGTTCTTCCTATTCATTCTCACATGGATGGCTTTTTTCCCCCTCATTATTCAGCACAGTCTTCCCTGGCCATTCTACCTAATAGAAGTCCCATCCTCAGTCTTTCTCTCCCTGAACACCCTGTTGCATGTTCTTCACATACCACTCTGTAGTTGAAATAACACTGTCTGTGAGCTGCTCTTTGCCTGCGTCACTCACTAGATTTAAAGCTCCAGGAAGGCAGGGACTTTGTCTATATTTTCCATGGTTTGTATTATGTTTCTATTATTTGTAACAAATTACCATAAACTTAGCAGTTTAAAACATCATGCATTTATTGTCTCACAATTTCTGTGTGGGCCAGGACTCCAGGGTTAGATTTGCTGGGTTTCACTAGGGTTAGCTCAGGGTTTCATCAGGTAGATATCAAGGTGTTGGCTAGGTTGCAATATCATCTAAGTCTTGGAATCCTCTTCTGAGTCATTCAGGATGTTGGCACGTTTCAATTTCTTGTAGAACTAACATCCTCTTTTCCTTGCTGGCTGTCAATCAGGGTGATGGAGAGTGCTCTTAGTTCCTAGAGACTACCCAAGGTTCTAGACACGAGACATTCTTACAACATGGCAGTTTATTTTTTCAAGGCCAGCACTCTAGACTCTCTTTTAGGTGTTTGCCTGATTAGGCCAGACTCACTCAGGGTAAATTCCTTGTAATTAACTTAAAGTCAACTGATTTGATACCTTAATTACATCAGCAACATATCTTCACTGTTGTTACTTAATGTAATGTAATTGCAGGAGTGATAGCTCATCATAGTCACAGGTGTCAGCACACTCAAAGGATAAGGATTATATGGGGCAGGTAGACCATGAGTGAGGGTCCTGGAGGCCACCTTATAATTCTGCCTACCCACTGTTGTAGCCCATTTAAATCACAGTAGGTACTGAAACACATATTTGTCAGTGAGTGAGTGAGTGAATGAATGAATGAATGAATGAATGTCAATGAAATAAGTAAGAACTGAGGAATCAGTGAGGAATGTAAATAAACTGTTGGTTGTGTTCAGATGTGTGTTGAATATCCTATGTTGAGTTCAAAACAATCTTGTGATGGATTGTCCACTTAATTCACTTTCCTTACTGAGGGACTTTAACTATTACACAGTGTAAAGTGGAATCAAGCAGTATTTGTTGCATTACATTAGCAAAGTTTCTGTAGTATAGTCTTGATTAACATTTCTAACCAACAGTCTTATGCAGATGAAGTTGTTAAACCTAAGGATACTAGAATGGCGTGTATATGAAAGCCCAGTTTATATTAGCAAATCAGGAATAATTGATATTAGAACATGGACTTTTGCTGTCTGTCACTGGACATTTAATATTCTACTGTGGCTGGGCGCAGTGGCTCATGCCTGTAATCCCAGCACTTTGGGAGGCTGAGGTGGGTGAATCACAAGGTCAAGAGATCAAGACCATCCTGGCCAACATGGTGAAACCCCATCTCTACTAAAAATACAAAAATTAGCTGGGTGTGGTGGTGTGCACCTGTAGTCCCAGCTACTCAGGAGGCTGAAGCAGGAGAATTGCTTGAACTTGGGAGGCAGAGGTTGCGGTGAGCCCAGATTGTGCCACTGCACTCCAGCTTGGGCAACAGAGCAAGTCTCCCTTGCCTCAAAAAAAAAAAAAAAAAAAAAAAATTCCACTGTTTCCCCAAAATCAGAGAGAAGGAAGGCATTTTAATTTCTAGGAGAAATAATACAAAATTAGATTCAGAAAAATGTTTTTCTGACTGTAGTTAAGATACTGCTTTGTGGAATGACCCTCTAAAGGAAATGTAGGCACTCCTATCACTTGAGATATAAGAAGCTACTGGGATGAGACAGTCATAGGATAGTGTATTAGGCTGCTCTAGCTGCCATAACAAAATACTACAGACTGGGTGGCTTAAACAACTGACATTTATTTTCTCACAGTTCTGGAGGCTTTAAGTCCATGATCAAGGTGCCAGCAAATCCTGTTCCTAGTGAAGGTCTCTTCCTGACTTGTATATGGCTGCCTTCTCACTCTGTCCTCTCGCAGCCTTTCCTTGGTGCATACACGTGGAGAAAGCTGTGCTCTCTCTTCCTCTTCTTATAAGGACGTCAATCCTACTAGAACAGGACCCCACTTAAGGTTAAATGATTAGGACCTTGTTCAGCCTTATTATTTTTGTGGGCCTAATCTCCAAATACAGTCACACTGGGGGTTAGGGCTTCAGCATGTGAATTTTGAGGGGACATAGTTGAGTCCATGGCAGAGAGCTTAGAGAGTTATAAGGAACAAAGGAAGCTTTGAAAGGGAAGGGAGCTAGTTTAGCAGAGGGAGTAGGATTTCAGGCTTTCGTGCTGGATCACTTGCCTTTGAATTCCAGCTTCATCTCTTGCTTGCATCAGGGGCGAATCCAACTTTTATGGGGCCTAGGACTTAGACGATTTTAGAAACCGTCTTTAAGATAGAGAATATAAAGTTAAGTACAGATTCTTGGAAAGGGGCTTATGCAAATAAAGGCCTCAGAAGTTTAAACTTAATTAATTTCTCAGTAAGTTCATCTCTATTTGCCATAGACCTAAGGAAATTACCACATCTATCTTAGCCTCAGTTTTCTCAACTATACAATGGAGAGAATTACTGTAAATCACAGGGATGTTGAAAGGATTAAATTAAATGATCACTACCAAGTTCTCCTAGCTGTCTATCATTATTGCTACCTTTATTATTATTGTCACCATCATTATCATTATTCAGCCCTTTCATTTTACAGATGATTAAATGGGCAAAAAACTTACATAACTTGCCCACATCATACAACTAGTGAGGTGGGAGGTTGGGACAGAGTCACCCCTCCTTACTCCTGGTCTACACTCCACAGATCTATAGAGACAGCTTTTTGTACCCCTTACCCAGTGTTCACACCCCTGAAGAGTATGTCGGCATAATATCATAATCTTCACCTATAATATTTACTCTATAGCTATTAAAAAATGAAAGAGGTCTAAAAACCAGATGTTAATTTGGTTGAATTTAAGCTTCTTTTTTATTTTTATATACAATAAATGGGGATAAGGTCAATGAAATAAAAATCTGTAATCATTAAAAACACATTCTCATCATTTGTGGAAATTTCTAATTGGAAAGCTTGGCTTCCATCTTCATTTGGAGGAAGTGATGACTCGGAAACAAAGATGTTTCTGTGTTATCTCATTGCGAGTGATTCCCAAGGTCCCATATGTGAATTCTGTTAGGGACATTAGAAGATTTTCCTGGGAAAGGTCTGAGGAGTCAGTCCCAGGGGCTCTACTCGGCCCCTAGGAATGTGCACCAGATGACAGAACTTGGCTATTTTTTTGCTCCCGTGGCTCCACGTATGTGAAAATCTTTTCATGCTATCTTGGCTCTGGCAAAACTCTGTGTCTCAGAGCTGATTTTAACACTTTTAATGTACGGTTAATGTTGATTCCAATGTACCTAAACATTTTTTTCTCTATGATCCACTGCATATATTTTGGCTTGCTCATCAGGCCTTCGCAATCTAAATATGACTGGTATTAGATCCAAAGATGCTGGTACAGTGTGGAGAATAAATAATATTTGATTCAGGGCTTTAAATCTTTCACTTCTAAGTCTGAAGGAAAATAATACAATCTTGTAATAAACATTTTTCTAATTTATTTCATTTTCAAATATGGCACCACTGTAGAATTTTTGTGAAACCATCAAAACAAACCATGCAGCAATCTAATAGAATCTGTACATGTGTATGGCATAGAGCAGCATGAGGTTTTCTGACTGTGCTGCTGACTACAATAAGCACGGGTAAGTTATTTAACCTGCAATTCTTACTTATGTACAAATAATAACATGAGGGTTTTGAAGTTCCTAGAGGAAAAAATGTCATGTATTAACAAGATGGTTATGAATACTTTATGGTTATTATTATTATTAATATACCTATCAGAAATAATGTTGTATGTCTAGAAAACCAGTGCTAATGTTTGCCTGCAGGATCTCCATGCAGACGCTCCTGGTTCATTCATCTACCAGATCTGCTAATTGTTAAACAGCCATGAGGATATACTAAAACAGAACAATTAGTAGAACTATGGGGACAGTCAAGCACATTTGTTAAGGAGACTGCCCATTCTCTTTTTCATCCTTTAAGGTAGGCAATGGAGATGCTGGGGCTCTTCCTCTGAGCTCTGCCCCTTGGCCTGGCCTCCTGCCTGCAGGCCCTCTGCTCTGCTGGTTTCTGGCAACCACATCTTTCCCCTGCAGTTTCAGTCTCACATCTCTATTGGCACTGAGTCCAGTTTTTCAAACTTACTAGAGATGCCTACTGGCATCAGGGCTCAACTCATCAGGGTTCAACTCATCTGCTGAGCTTGAGTTAAGAGAGTTATAAAGGTTTTGAATTCCTAGCAGACATGAAGGTGAAAACACCCGATCATGAGGACTACCGGTCTTTTCTTCATAAAGTCGTTTCGTATAGCATCAAAAGACAAAGAATGATTTCTTGGTCAGTAAAACATCAACACAAGTTTTTATATGTACATGGATCCAAATGTTATCTTCTACTGAGGCTCCTCATTTGATGTCCATCACCATGTTAGCCTGTATGCTGATATTTGCCAGCAAAGGATTGTTTATTTCTTAATGTTTCTAAGCAGCATAGTGGATCCAGGAGCAGTATTTCTCAGAACTGGATTTGGGACAGTGATTCTCAGCCATATCATTTATTCAACAAACGTGTTCTAGGTGCTTGGGATAAATCAGTTAACAAGACAGACCCTTCTCCCGCCAAAAAGATCCTGCCCTTATGGTACTTATTTTCCATTTAACATACATATATAAAAATACAGGTGGATTTCTATACTACAGATATCCCAGTGTTTTGCTTTTGGGATGCAGCAGTTTGTGTTGCCTAGGAAGTGGAGTTCCCAAGAAAAGGAACATTATGTTGCAGGCTAGCTTTTCAAACAGGATTGGCTTTGGCAGGCTTCTCTTGAAATATGAGTGTGAAGTAACTTCTATGCTTCTACAGAATACCAGTGTGATAAGCCTTTCATCTCTAGCAGGGTTGTGTCACTGGTGAAGAAATGCTACAGTCCCAATGCAGGTTTGCATAAGCAAGATGTAGTCAGTGCTAGCTAGAGTAACCATGTAGGGCTTTCATTTTTTTTCTTTTGACAAGGCAGAGTTCAAAAACAGCTTTAAAAAAGTTCACTGTCACATTTCTACAAGTACTAACTACTGTGTTACTATTTTCGGTGGTAAGAATAAGAAGTTCAGGAATAGACTTTAGAAAAAACATATCGAGAATTGATTGTGATTGTCATTGCTTAGAATTGGAAAGTAAATAACTACGCTTGAATTAAAAGAAAACCATTATCAAACACAAACACCCACCGTGCTGATCCATGTCCTTGTGTGTGCGTATTTTAGGAACAGAGGAAATGTGAGTTGTGAGTGGGGGGAAATGTGAGTTGTGAGTGGGGGGAAATGTAAGGTACCCCCTGGCTTCAGAACCAGTCATCTTTTAGATGCCTCACAAGTGCACAAGACGGTCCCTGGGCTGGATTTTTAAATCTCTGAATTAGCTGAAACAGTTGTAGAATCACAGGGAGCCAGACAGTTTACAATCAACTGCAAATCAAAGGAGCCTCCTATATGTTGTTTGTTCTAGCAGGCACAGGGAATGTATCGAACTTGCGAAATGTGCTTTTCATATTCCCGTGATTACAACCTCCTACCTTCCCAAACTTCATTTTCCCTTCTTACCCCAGAATCAGAGAGGGTTAAAATCTTCAGCACCAGGAGCATCTAGGAGGCGGCTTTCAAGACAGGCTGTGATGGCTCACTGAGCGCACCTGGGCTGTGTTCCTAGTTAGATCCTACACATACCCAGTCCTGACATCAGAACTGATTTCTGTCAGCTCTAATGTGCCTGAAAAATTTCTTTCAAGGCAGTTTCCTCTTCTAACACATCCCCGGGGAATTTCCCCTAGAGGGTGTGAGGCAACATTAGATTGTGACTATGATAAGATATTCCTGTGTTGGAAGAGTTTTGTATGAAAAGCAGCATGTTACATCTGTTGTTTTCTTTATATAGGGTATATTTCACACTGAATGATACTGGAACACAACCCAGGACTCTGTCTTGACTCCCCTGCAGTCTTGTACTTCCTCCTCCTCAATGACGGCAGATCCCGAAACACTTAGTGACATATGGTAGCCTATCTGTGAAGTATGCTGAATAGTACATTTGCTTTCTGACTCTGGAGTATTGTGTTTCATTTTGGGCATCATATTTTTTAAAGGAGTATTGACAAACTGGAACTCAGCCACCAGAAATCTTTTGGGAACAAGGTAGGAGAAAAATATAACTACATTCATGTCTGCATAACTAGTACCAGTACAGAAAAGAGCTATACAAAATGGCGAAGAGTCTGCAAAGTGCCATGAGAAACCCTGAAAGAAACTGGAGATGTTCAACCTAGAGGGATCAATTATATTATTATTATTTGGAGGAGGGTAGTGGCAATGATTCAAATGTTGGAAAGGCTGTCATGTGGAAATGCAAATGATTATTTTTCTTTTTCCATGCAGTTCCAGTCAGCAGAACTAGAATCAGTATGTGGGATTCACGAATAAACAGATTTTTATTTTATATAAGGAAGGTCATTCTGTTTATTAGATTTGCAATGGTGGACTGTATGTCTGCAAGCAAAAGCTGTAAGACCTTATAGAGGATATTCCTGCATGGAGTTAGTAGTTGAACCAGACCTGTAAAGATTCCTTGTAATTCATATTTTCTGAATCAGGAGCTTCTTGTTCTATTTTCATTTTGACAGAGGATTGATAAAGGCTTGAAAGTCTCTTTCTTCCTACATTCCTTAATATGATAATTGAACCAATTACATGGCTGTAATGAAGTTGGTCTTATGTCTTTTTAACTTTTTTTAGTTATTTTCTCTGTTGGAGTACATAATCCTATATGAAGGAAAACTTGCAACATTAACCAGTTATCCATGGCTCCTCACTGTTGCCTGAACGACCTCCTAAAAATCTGAACTGAGCTTGGGCATCTTGTTACCTTCTTGTTTGCAGAGCTAACCTCTGGATTTTGCCTACCTAGTAACCTCTGGTAACAGCACCCTCATTTTTCTTTGGGAGACAATGCTTCCCCAATTGCAGGCTGTTTTGGTGATTACTCGGATAAAGAATCTTCGCCTCTCCCAGGCTAAGGTGTGAGAACTGACTGACACATGGCCAATTATTTCTCTCTTTGAATTTGAATGTTGAGTGCTATGACACAGGACAAAGAAAAGTTGGAGCTGATTGTTTCACTACAACTCCGAGAAGGGAATGCCCTTCAATTCCTGTTTTCTAGGTTCACATGCAGATGGCAAATAGATCTCACAAGTTGTGTATGTTTGTTATGTAGCCATATTGCTTGATTGTTAGATGAGGAACTTCTGTCAAGATTTGGAATGTGTGACCTTGTATGTTTTCAGTGAGAAGGGAAAATGCAGTGTGTACAATTAAGCATCTTTTGGAAAGATATTTCCATGGGTTCATTTAACTCGAGGCCTAAGGGTGTGAGAATTCCTGCTTCCTGAAGTGTTGGAAAGTTAAGGTCAAATGCTGGGTGTGTTTCAAGTTCTGAGACAATACCAGCCGATTTCAAAGCTGGTGTTTGTGTGTGCGTGCATATGTGTGTGTACAGAGCTGGGGAGGAAAAGCAGCCTCTAAAACTTTGCTTTGAAAGATGCCAAAACACTGAGCCATGTATTTGTACGAGAGAGATCTGTGTGTTTGGATGAAACCTGCCTCTTTTATAAACACAAGGCACAGAGAGGCCTGCCGCCTCTTGCCCTGCTTTTGAACTTTTGTTCACATTAGCAATTTCCCTCACCTTGGCTCTTGAACTTCCCTTTGTAGTGAAATTCACAAGTACTGTGAACTGGCAAGAAACTGATGGAAAGAGAGGGTGTGCTGGACTAAATTGCATTTTTCCTGAACACTCTGAAATATCAGGAAGTATGGAACATGAGTCATCACTTTCTGTTGGAAACTTCATGACCTTTACAGAGTAGGTCAAATTCCTCCCAAGCTGTGTTGCTTCACACCCCAGTGCATGACAGTAAAAGGGCAAATCCGAGGGAGGCAGAAGCATATTCATATTTTTTCTTGCAATCCGTTGCACATTATCGTTTTTTGACACACTTTGCTTCCCATGGCAGTACTAATGGTGGAAACTAAGGTCACGTGTGAGAGAGACATGCCTGGTCTACCTGGTGTGACTGTTTAAAAACTCAGTTTGGATAAACCCAGAGCCTGCTGGAATTAGGACAGTATTGAAGGGGAGAGTATTCTGTTGAGGACTTGGGGAAATAACTGAGTTAAAGGGGAAATCCCTGAGGGAAGAAGGCCACATTCCAAATTGTGAATCCCAGCCACTTGCACACTTGCATTTGATGTTATGTACCAGGACAAAACAGAAAAAAGTACTGCAACAGTGTTCTGGCCAGGTGGCCCTTTGTAGAGGGTTATACAGTTCAACTCTGTCCTCAGGGCATCACCATTTTGACCAACGATATTAATAGAGAAGAACCGCAACTATCAAGAAAAGTTTATGTTGCTTGCATTATACTCTTAAGAATCCAGGAACTGAGGGTGTGGTATAAGAGAGCAGGCCGGGAAAGGTCACTGGAAAATCAGCAACTTTTAGTTGAAGTATTCTGCCATTTGAACACCTTGCCTATGGAAGAACCCAGCTATGTCAGCACCATTTTTAATTCTATAGGAATACTTCATCTTCCTAAAATCATTCAGAAACAAGGAAGTCTACACAGTAAATTTTTATTTTATTTATTTATTTATTTATTTATTTTTGAGACAAGAGTCTTGCTCTGTCACCCAGGCTGAAGTGCAGTGGTGTTATCTCAGCACACTGCAACCTCTGCCTCCCAGATTCAAGCGATTCTCCTGCCTCAGCCCCCTGAGTAGCTGGGATTACAGTTGCCCACCACTACTCCTGTCTAATTTTTGTATTTTTAGTAGAGATGGAGTTTAGCTGGTCTCGAACCCCTGACCTCAAATGATCTGACTGCCTCAGCCTCCCAAAGTGTTGGGATTACAGGTGTAAGCCACTGTGCCCGGCCATAGTAAATTTTTCTTATCTAAAACAAATATTTTTAATGCCTCTGACCACTTTTTACTTTAACCATCTCTTTGGTTGTTTTTTAAGACAGGGTCTCACTCTGTTGCCCAGGCTGGAGTGCAGTGGCATGATCTTGGCTCACTGCAACCTCCACCTGGGCTCAAGCGATTCTCCTGCCTCAGCCTCCCTAGTAGCTGGAATTGCAGGCATGAGCCAGTACACCTGGCTAATTTTTTGTATGTTTTTGTAGAGACCGGGTTTTGCCATGTTGCCCATGCTGGCCTTCAACTCCTGAGCTCAAAGTGATACACTTGCCTCGGCCTCCCAAAGTGCTAGGATTATAGGCGTGAGCCACCGCATCTGGCCTTAAGCATTTTCAATACTAATCTTTCTAAGTGAATTACATATTTTGCTTTTATAAAATATTTAGTTAAGATGATATTGCATTTTCATTTTTCTGTTTACTGTCAGATGCTTGGCTGTCACTTCTTATGACTGCCACTCGTATCTCTAATAGATTTTCTTCTGCTGCTTAATGTGCTGCTTCTCAATGGCCATGGCTAAAAATCCAACATGGCTAACTTTAGAAATTTATTTATGTTGATAATATACATCTTTGAATGGGGCAGAAGAACCTCTCTTGTCAATTGCATGAACTTTAGTGAATGAGTTTGGCGACATGCATTTTGCCTTCTTGGAGACCTTTAACCACATTTCACAGGTTTTTCTTTTGTGTCCATCTTTGGTTCTCAGTGGGGTCCTAGACATTTGAAGTTGCCATATAAGTAACCCTCAGATAAGTACGAATTCATTGGACTGACTGCTCTTCAAAGGTTAGAAAAAGAATCAAACATATCTATGGCCCAGTTGGGAGTTGAGGTCAGCTGCAGAGTAGCTGGCAAAGTCATTAAAATGCAACAGCTTAATGGTTACTCCCATACTGACTTTCTGTGCAAGTGCAAAGGAGTTTTTCACGGTGAAGGTAGTTGTGTCAACATGAAAAGTAGCTCCAGACAGCTCCTAAAGGTGTTGCTCACTGGGGATAGGCAGGAAGTACAGTGTTTGGATGTAAACAGACAAGACAGGAGCCTTCTGCAGACAGCAATCAGGACGCTGACTATGACCAACGGGTGGTGCTCTGGGCTGCTCATTGAATCAGCTGTAAACCTGTGAATGACTTGTTCTTGGAACTGTATTTATCAAGAACTCAAGTGTCCTGTAAAACTTGGAGTATCTTGGAGGTGGGAGGAGTGTCCCTCTTACCTTGCTCCCCACTTTTATTTTAGAATAAGTAAATTAAGCTGAGAACAAGAGTCTGTGCCCTTGGATGAGGGTCACAAGGACCTAGAGTCTGTGACTCCAAGGCCAATATTTTTTCCTGTAAGATAATGCTTTCAAATGTAAAATGTATTTACAACCAAAGGTTTTCCACTAGAGACAAAACTATTGCTAGTTTCTGTATGTGAATATTCTGATGTATTAGGTGATTTTTCACGTTCAAGTAAAAGATGGCAGTTGATCATCTATGGTATAATGACCAAGTGATTCAGAAAAGTTGTTTTTATCTTTTTTATCTATCAGTAGATGGCAGGAGATACCATCAAATCAAGCTATAAGAAGGGACACAAATGATGGAATTCAGTCATTGTTTCTTGTATTATCTGGAAAAAATTGGTATCCAGGATAGTCAGTGTGCTGTTATGTGGGAACCTAGGGAGAGAGTAGTTTTGAATATGGATTGGAGTTCAGTTATCAGCTTCCTCATTAACCTGGCAAGTGTATGGTTGGTTTAAAACAATAGTCAAATGCTGGAACTAAATTCACTTTCTTTTGAAGAGACACCTGGAGAAATGATTCATCACTCATGTTGCTAAGATTAATTGGGCATTATAATTGTGTTAAGTGGATTCACACACCATGTAAGAATTCAGGAGCTTTTCCTATTTTCTTTCTTTCTTTTTTTTTTTTTCTCTTCAAGAAGAGAAAAGAAAAGAGTTAGGGAAACCCAGCATCATAAAGGGCTTTTTCCAAGATTAATGCAAATAAAGCACTACAGTTAAAACAACACTAACAACCCACAAGAATGTTTTCAACATTCCTTAACAGACTCTGGCCCCATGAGCTAATATTTCCCTATCCAAATAGAGGTCATTTTCATCAATATTAAACTTGCTTTTATGTAATAGTTTTTCTGAAATATAGAGTTCTCTTAACAGTACTGATCACATGTTCCCTAATTTGGAGAGTACAGAGAGGTGAAGTACCTGCGGAATTTTGAAGAGTTGAAATCTGCAATCTTTAAGTGTGTGGTTCTCTTTTTATCCGCTTGTCACCACTTAATAATGATATGAGTCTTCTCTTTGGTACAAAGCATTTGAATCAGCTACTTTATTTTTTTTAACTTATAATTTGAATTTTATACTTTGGAGAATTTTTTAGAAAAAAATCAATCTATATATATATTTTTCTCTTAGACAACAACTTAACGAAAAAGCATTTCTGGGGTAGAAGGGCATTTACATGGGAATAAACTTGAACATCGATCTTGGTTAATGCCAAGCTGGAGATCATAATAGGCATGACCTACTGGCGCCCCAGGTGGAGGCTGTGCTGCAGAAGGTATTTAGCTTCTGAAACAGAGATGGAACTGGGTTTGCTCGCAAGTGGACCCTACTACTTTTCCTTATAAATTTCTCCACTAGAGAAAATCTTTACTTCAAAGCACGTTATTTCCCCGCTTAAAAAAAAATCCAAACTGTGGCTAGTAGTAAAATATCCTATCAAAGACTACAAACAAACAAACAGAACCCAAAAAACAAAAAACAAAACCTTCCCAGTCTATGTGCTTTGCTGTATGAAATTTCTACATTTGACAATCATCCTGTGTTACTGAGCTTAGCCCTGTGCTGTTGTACTATTGAATGAAGATGCTCTTTTGAGTCAGGTAAAAAAAGATGCTCTTTTGAGTACAGAACTTCTAGGTGTGAGAAACTAGGTAGAACCAAGCAGTTCTGCAATGGGGTCTAGGGTAGCTTGAATACTCTTGTTACAGTGGTTTTGTCATTTATTGTATGCTATAAATTTACTTTTTAAAATTTATTGTTTAGTAACACCCTATTATACTCATTGCTAAGGGTGCAAGTTCATACTATCCCCATCTAAACTTGTTTTCATTAAATTTTTAGGAGAAATGCCTAATGTAGATGACGGGGGGATGGATGCAGCAAACCACCATGGCATGTGTATACCTATATAACAATCCTGCACTATCTGCACCTGTACCCCAGAACTTAAAGTATAATAATAAAAAAATTTATAAAAGCAAAAAAATATAAATTATTTCACATAATAAATTATAAATGATTGATAAAGCTTAACTTCTATCCCTCCTGAATGTATGTTTATATTAATAGAAAACAGACTTTTAAAGGTGGATAAATACATCTCATCTCTCATATAACTGTCAAGCATTGTAAAGGGTTTGAGACTTTGGTGTACTTGAAAGCTAACTAATTGGCTTTCCATAGTTTCATGGATGCTGGCAGAAGATATGGGACTTCTGGGTCAGAAATAGAAGGCAATTTAATACTCACAGCAATATTAGTAGCCAGATATTGGTTGTTTCAATTCTTACAAGGTGTTTCAAAGAGTGTCAGGTGACATCTGCACATGCAATGGATTGTATTACAACAGGGGAATCTAGAACTTAGTGAACCGGAGTCTATTATAATGGGCAGTAAGCATGTATACTCTTTGTTTTCAAGAGAGACACTATATATTCCAAGACTGTTCACAAAACAAATATATTGGAGAAGATAATTGAGAATAAAGGCCAGGCACGGTGGTTCATGCCTGTAATCCCAGCACTTTGGGAGGCAGGTGGATCACTTGAGCTCAGAAGTTCAAAACTAGCCTGGGCAATGTGGCAAAACCCTGACTCTACCAAAAATACAGAAAAAATTAGTTGGGCATGGTGACATACATCTGTAGTCCTAGCCACTCAGGAGGCTGAGGCAGGAGGATCGCCTGAGCCCGGTGGCAGAGGTTGCAGTGTGCAGAGACTGCACCACTGCACTCTAGGCTAGGTGACAGTGAGACTCCATCCCTCTTTGCCCTCCACCCCTAACAAAGAGAATAAAGACATACAGACACAAGAGAGACCTGTAGAGATTTGTCCCCAACAACAATTGCAGATCAATAAGAGGATTAGGAGACATCATTGTGGGAATTTGTTTTTGGCAAATTTAAAGTCTTACTAGTCAAATATCTACTTTGCTTATGTAGGAGTCTGACTTGTTTTTCAAATTATTCCAGAAAGTTAGTCTTCCTAATGTAAGTATGTTTTTATCAGTAAATATATAATTAAGATCTTATTTTTCCCTGACAATGAGAGTAATATTATCATACATGGTTATTATAGAAAATGCAGAGAAGTATAAAGAAAAATATAGAAATCACTTATAATTTCATTACTCAAGAGGTAATAGCTATTAAAATATTGGCTTTTAATGCCTCTATACATGTATTTTTTATATACATAATTGGGATTGTATGATGTACTATGTAGTATCTTGCTAGTTTTGCTTTTTAACATAATAAAGACATTACTTCAAGTCATGATTTTGGAATTTGAAAACATTACTTCAAGTCCCATTAAGTTATAATTTAAATTTAAAAAATAATTGCATAATATTCTATCATGGATACAATTATTTTAAAAACAATTTTTTCAGTGTTAGAAAATTTGCTACTAAATACTATTGTGATAAATATTCTGGTACATAATGCTTTTTAGTGCCTTTGGTTAGATTTCTATGAGAAGAATCACTGGGTTAAGTGTCTAATTTTATTTTAGGGTTCTTGATCTTTATTGCCAGATCACTTTCAAGAAAGATTACATCAGTTATACACATGGTACAATATTTTTGACCACTTTTTCCCCAACATTTTCATCACAATTGAATATTTTATTTAAAAATTATTTCAATATTTTTTAAAATATATTTTTTAAACTTGACGTTTCTTTGATTATTAGGAGAAAATATTTTCTTTTGTGTTAGTTGATCACTTGTATTTGTTATTGTATAAAATATCTGTTCATATTCTTTGCTTATCTTCTGGTAATGTTCTAGTATTTTTCTTAACAAAGAAAAGCTTTCCAAAAACTCTACATGTAACATTTTTTGTACTAGAATTTTGTATACTATTTCTCCAATATGTTATTTGTCATTAAATTATATTATATATACATATATTTTTTGGTGTTTTGTACTTCAGAATTGCCCAGGTATGGTGGCTCATGCCTGTAGGCCTAACAATTTGGGAGGCCAAGGTGGGAGGATTTGCTTGAGTTCAGGAGTTCAAAACCAGCCTGAGCAACATGGTAAGACCCCATCTCAAAAAAATATTATCTAGTAAAATAATTAACCATTATTCATATGCTTTCTGCTGTTGC
Source organism: Aotus nancymaae (assembly GCF_030222135.1). Classification (NCBI taxonomy): domain Eukaryota; kingdom Metazoa; phylum Chordata; class Mammalia; order Primates; family Aotidae; genus Aotus; species Aotus nancymaae. Next base: position 41,237,046 of record NW_026988419.1, on the reverse strand, counting down.
TTAGAAATTCTTCCCTATTCAGGGTTTAAATATTTACTACATTTTTCATATATTTTATGTTTTTTAATATTTAAAATCTATACTTCTAAGGGCAACTTGATAGCCAATTTCACCAACAGTGAGTGAGCTCTAACTTCGTTCAGTTGTTTGTGGTGGTTTCTTGGTCATGCACTAATGTTATACATTATTGGGTGTCTATGAAACATAGTGTTTGCAGTATGTTCTTCCTTCCCCTCACAAATTTATTAGTGAGTGACAATCTTGCTTTGAATCGAGGCTACATCTTTATGCTCATCTATTAAGGACTGGTGTAGACATAATCAAAATATTTAATTTCATGTATTGATAGGAATAAATAAAATAACTACTTATTGTAATTCCAACATATGCTCTGAAATCATAACAAACAATATCTTCCGAAATTTAATCAACTATTTAAACGGCAAAACATATTATGATTTTTTGGGGTTGGTTTCATGTTTAAAGATTTTTAATATGTTGAATTTTGGGGAAGTAAAAACTTAAACCCTATTCTTCAGTGTAAAGTAACCTACTTTAATATTCAGTTGCTACCCATTTAGGGAAGAAAATTGCTCTCCAAATAGCATAATGCATTTTTGTGTGTGATAGTGGTGAAGGTAGGGAGGATTTAAGAAACATTTTACACTCTGGCAGTGGTGTTGATGGGGAGGAATAGAGACATAAGAAAGGATTGAACTCTTTACTTTTTTTTCTTTTCCTTCAGCCAGATAATAAAAGGCAAAGCCCGATTTCATGCAAAATCAATGGGGGTGAGTTATTCTGACAGAAATTTGCCATCCTTCACTGATCATGTGATACTCTGGATAATAAATATTTTAAGTCAGTACATTACTGGTAATTTATTAGGCCATATGAAATAATAAAAACAATATAAAAGTCTAGAGATGAAAAAGGCTAGTGAAACAGAAGGTCTGTGTAAATGTTCAATATTTTCCAGAGTTTTACTATTAGTATTATAGGTTAGTGGAAGAAAAGAACATGTTTACTAAGTAGGGATGCGCATTTTCATTTCTTTTTAAATTGTTTCCCTCATATTTTCCTACAAGGCTTATGCTTTTTTCCTCCAAAAGAAAAAACTCAGAAATATATTTTTTTTTGTTATAAGTCTGGTATGTAGTTTTTAAAATATTTCATTTCTATTTCCTTCCAAATCTAGGCAATACATTCACATCTCTAAGTTCTGATGTTGTTGTTTTTTTTTTTTTTTTTTTTTTTTAAAGAGAAAGAGAGAGAGAGAGTAGGAAGGAGGAAAAAGGAAGAGAAAGGGAGAGAGAGAATGGGGAGGAGGGGGAAGGAAAAGAAAGAGGGAGAGAGAATGGGAGTATTGCTTTCTTGCCCAGGGTAGAATGCAATTTAGTAATGGGTATTGAAAACCTCTTTTATACTGATAATTATACTTAATGATGTAGTCAGGAAGGAATAAGGGAAGAAGATAACAAACAAACAGCCAACCAATATTTAATTTAAACCTATGAAATGCTATGCGATTACTGAGGAGTGATTTACTTCCAATTATATAGTCACCTTTGGAATAGGTGTGAGGTGGTAATGTATGTTTTGTGTATTTGAAGTGGAGAGTTCTATAAATGTTTATTAAGTTTACTTGTTCCGGGTCTGAGTTCAAATTCTGAATATCCTTTTTAATTTTCTATCTCGTTGATCTATAGAATCGTTAGCTCTTGTTGCATTGATCCTTTTGCCATTATGTAATGTCATTCCTCGCCTCTTTTGATCTTTGTTGCTTTAAAGTCTACTTTATCAGAGGCGAGAATTGCATCTCCTGCTTTTTGTTTATTAGTTTATTTTTACTCTCTGTTTGATTGGTAAATCTTCCTCCTTCTCTCTGAGTCTTTGTGTATTGTTGCATGTAAGATGGGCCCGGATGCAGCATACCGATGGGTTTTGGCTTTTTATCCAATTAAAGTATATATAAGTTTAATACCGGCGTTTGATGCTAGCTGGCTGTTTTGCCCATTAGTTGATGTAAATTTTTTATTGTGTTAAAGTTCTTTGCTTTTTGATATATTTTTGAAAAGGCTGATATTGGTTGTTCCTTTATATGCATAGTGCTTCTTTCAGAAGCTCTTGTAAAGCAGGCCTGGTGGTGGTGAACTCTCTAAGTACTTGTTTGTTCGCAAAAGATTTAATTTTTCCTTCGCTCATAAAGCTTAGTTTGGCTGGCTAGGAAATTCTGGGTTGAAAGTTCTTCTCTTTAAGGATGTTAAATATTGGTCCCCACTCTTTTCTGGCTTGTAGGGTTTCTGCTGAGAGATCTGCTGTAAGTCTGATAGGTTTTCCTTTATGGGTAACCTGACCTTTCTCTCTGGCTGCCCTTAGTATTTTCTCCTTCATTTCAACCCTAATAAATCTGGCGATTATGTGCCTTGGGGTTGGTCTTCTTGAAGAATATCTTTGTGGTGTTCTCTGTATTACCTGGAGTTGAATATTACCCTGCCTTGCCAGGTTGGGAAAATTTTCCTGAATGATATCCTGAAGAGTATTTTCCAACTTGGATTCATTCTCTTCATCACATTCAGGTACACCTATCAAACGTAAATTAGGTCTTTTCACATAGTCCCATATTTCCTGGAGACTATGCTCATTCCTTTTCATCCTTTTTTCTGCATTCTTGTCTTCTCGTTTCATTTCACTGAGCTGGTCCTTGACTTCTGATATCCTTCCTTCTGCTTGATCAATTCGACTGTTTAAACTTATGCATGCTTCGCGAAGTTCTCGTGTTGTGTTTTTCAGCTCCATCAATTCACTTATATTCTTCTCTAAATTGTCCATTCTCGTTAACATTTCGTCAAACCTTTTTTCAAGGTTCTTAGTTTCTTTGCATTGGGTTAGAACAAGTTCTTTGAATTCACAGAAGTTTCTTATCACCCACGTTTTGAAGCCTGCTGCTGTTATTGGAACACACGTGTAATCTATTAAGCCTTGTTCCGTTACTGATGAGGAATTGCAATCCCCTGTAGAGGGAGAGGCATTCTGATTTTGAGTATTCTCTACCTTTTTACGCTGGTTTCTTCCCTTCATTATATATTTGTCCGTCTGTCGTCTTTATAATTACCGACTTTCTAACTGGGTCTCTGACGTCCAACTTGTTGATTCCCTGCGCCGAAATCTGAGCAATCCACTGAGCCGGTCAAAACAGCGGTGTTAAGATTGATGGTGCTTTTCTGCCCGGAAATCTCCGGACTCTGCACCAAGAACTGGCGTGCTAAGGCACCAGCAAAACCGCCACGCCGGCCACAAGAGTCGCCCTGGCGACCCGTGGAGCTCCTCCACTGGGAATCTCCTGGTCCGTGAGCATCTAATATTCGTCTGAAAGTGTGGCGTCCTCTCGTTCTTTGCGCTTTCACTGGGAGGTACGTGCCTGAGCTGCTAATCATCAGCCATCTTGGATCTCTCTCCCTGATGTTGTTAATGACAATCAATGTAAAAATTACTTTCGAAGCAGAATGCAGAAATACTTGGATCTGTGAAACTCATTCTCAATAAATTCAAGTTATCATTAAAAAAAAACCTAGTGGGTCCCCAGCTATTGAAGCTAGTGTTAGAGGAATATAACTGCTTAAGCGATGCTTGGATGCTTAAGGGATGCTTAAGGGATGCTTAAGGGATGTAAGAATAGTATGTACTCTGACCTTGGGGAGCTGTAGTGGTCTTCAGATAAATCAATAAGCATCACAAAGAATAGGTCTTTGAAACTAATACATTTCCAAAACATTTTGAGGATAATGACGATTTAGGTAATTCCCCTGCCATGTAGAGAATGAGTGGCACCATTGCAGTGGCTTTGTGGAGAGGTTGGGTCATGATCCTTATGTTGAGGAGTAAGCTGGGTGCTACGTGCTCCTGAGAAAGCAGCTGTTCCATGTGGTTGAAGCAGACAGGCAGAGTGGAGGCAAGGACTGGAAGAGCTGGACTGTAGACTCAGGTGGTCAGAGGCCCATCCCGGCTCTGTCATTCAGCTTGAAACTGTGGACGTCACTTTACCTCTCTCTATTTTAGTTTCCTCATTTGTGAAGTGGGCAATAATTGCACCCATAAGCACTGTTCTGAGGATTAAATGAGCTCATCTGTGTAATGCACACATGCATTACATATATACAATGTGTGTGGATGTCATGGGACATGTGTATGTAGTAGGCAGTGACTGGGCAGACTAAGAACTTGATATAAATGTGGTGAAATAAATAAAATAAACTTCTTGGGAAAGTTATGAAGGCAGGAAAGGAAGAACCAGGCACATAAAGTCTCCAGAGACCCACACGGGCCTGAAATGGAGAATTCTGGGTTGGGAAAAATAGAAAAAAAAATTAGTCCTTTGAAGACTTTGTTGGGAGCAATCAAAGTTTACATTAACTTGACAGAGTGATATAAAGGCTGCGATCATTGGAATGAAGTGACCTGTGTCTGAGTGTGGAGCATGGGTGGAAAAGATGAAGATAAAGCTGAGGACAGAGAGGGAGAGCTGGGAGGCCATTTATTTCTCTCTTTACACCCCCAATCTGCTCATATGGTTTTAGGACACCTCAGATTCCTTTTGAAAGTAGGTGATAAAATAGTTTCTGGTTAAGTATAAAAGAAGTCCAGGTAATAAATAAAACAAGGGAGTCCTGGACAAAGCGATCATGGGCTGAAGAGGAGGTGATTTAGGGACACTGAGGTAATGCTAATGCTTAGGTTGCACATTGACCAAGTGTGGGGGTGCAGTACACACCTCATCTGCAGGTATTGGGCTCAAGGAAAGGGAATTAGAGATAAATTCACTATATGGTAGATGAGCAGAGACTCTGAATACATCTGTGAAAGCATTTTACTTTTCCTTTAAGTAGAGATGTTTTCAAAATGGTGATATGATGACGTGAGATTAGATAGAGACAGAGAGAAGAGGAGAGGGGAGTACACGAAGAATTATTTTAATGTTTGGATGGCTTTGTCCACTGCAGTGAACATCCAGAGATGCAGTGACTACTGTCTGCTACCGAAAAAGAACCATCGATGGAAGTACTATTTCCAATGATAACTCCTGATAGTAGTAAAAATATGTTTTAAATTAAATTTGGAATTTTCCTCCTCAGACTGCTTCTTCAAAGACAAATGAGCCTCTTACACTGTGTCTAGTTAAATAAAATAATGGATGTGAAAGGCTTTACAAAACATTAATGTGCTATATCAATGGAAGGTGTTATCATTGTATACTGTGTACTAAAAGACATGCAGTAAAAAGATGTTATTTTTGCGGACTAAATAGTCAAATATGGGCTGTATGACAGCACTGTGAAGTAAAGTCATAATTGATGAATGGCTGTGCCCAGGGAGGGTTGATTAATGTGTGGATGCTAACCTGGAAGAATACCTCTGGTGTAATGTTAAAGGGTTTTTGTCTTGTTTTCTTTCTTTGCCCTTTTCTCACTTAAATGTTTTCCAGTGAGTTAAAGGTGTATTTATCAAATTTAATGATAAGACTAGTATAGGGGAGGAAATGAACATATATCAACCTTAGAAAGTATACTGCTATATGAATAAACCAAGCTTCAGATACGCTAGTAACTTACCTGAGACCACTCATTTAATAGTAGATGGTATTATATGAGTAACCTAAGACTAGTAACTTGCCCAGTAGAGTGGCAGAGCTGGCATCTGAAACTAGACCACCTGAGTTAGAGAATGTACATCTAAAACACTTTGCTTAGTTATTCATTCATTTACTTAACAAACACAAAACACTCACCCTTACACGAGCGATTGATCTGAGCATTATACAACTGTTACTCACTTAATCCTTGTAACAACACTATGAGGTAGATACTATTATTATTTTCATTTGATTATGGCTTAGAAACTGAGGGACAGGGAAGTTAAGTACACTCCCCAAGGTCATGCAGTCAGTAAGCAGATTGAAACATAAGGCAGTCTAACTGAGGAGTCCATTCCTCTGACCACCATGTTATGCCACCTCTGCTCTATGCTGTGCTCCTTTAGATAATGTGCCCAGCTTCACACGGCCAGATCTGTGTGATCCTGCCCTCTGCTTATACCCTAGGAACCAGGGAGTCTTTGAGGTTTCAGTGAGCATCTGTGATTCCGTTGATGCTCTTTTGACCTACCTTGGAGCATCCATGCCTGGAGGCATCTTGTGATGCCACCAATTCAATCCTAGACTCTTAAATCCTCATCTTTGGTTCTTACTGCCAGACAGCATTCCCTCCTGCATGAAATACATCCTTATTCTCATTACATCTCCCCATAAAACTTTCATCAATTTGAAAATTGTAAATGCATTCCTTTTTATGCAGACATTTAATCTATGGTTAAATGACAATTGAGCAATATATCCTCCTGCATACCCAAATACCATCCCAACTTGGCAATTTGAAAATAAATTGATGATTTTAAAATTGGCATAGGTTTTAAGGAAATAGAATATTCTCAACCGTAGATTTTAGAGGATGCTTATCTGTAAAACAAATTACAGGGCACACTTTGGCTTGATCAACACATTGTGCTTAAGAGAGGTTTCAGATAGAATCACCAGCTTAGCAAATCTGATTTGAATTTGTCTGTGGACAAGACACTATGTTCCTTTCTTATGTGCATGAATGGAACCAGAACTTTCAACCTCTCAGCCTTTCAAACTCTCACTTTCAGAAACACTGGAGTTTAAAATATAAAGGTGTTGTTTTTGCTTCACACCCAAATGTCAAAGTTAGATTTTCTGATTTCTTTTGATTGGCTCCAGGTGATGTTAAGTGGAATGCAGAAAATTATCAAAATCAATCTATCTTCAAATGTTTTCTTTGAAATTATAGGATCTGAATGAAAAGGTAAAATAACAGTATTTTTATTCAAAGTTCTCTTCCATGATTTTCATAGCTCTTGCTCTAAGGATCAAGTAAAATTGGTAAAATAGATTTTTTTTCTCTCTTGAAAGGTGATTGTTAGGGCCTTAATATTTTCCAAAGAACTATAGTATTCTTTAAGCAATCTGACTCTTGCTTACTGAATTTCTAAAGGATTTAATTCCAAGTTAAATGCATCAGCAAAGTGACTTACATTACGTATTAACAGTAAATGCAGTGCATGAATCATAGCTAAAGAATGCAGCTAACACTGGGAATCATACTTCATAACCAACTATAGTCATTAAAAAGTTGAAGTATTCAAAGTCTGCCACCAGAGAACTTCCAAGAACTGGAAGACCAACAGTCATGATCAAAAGTCAAATCCAGTAGAAAATTGGCATATTCTAGAAAGCTAAGCAAAATCCAGAGTAATCAAAAATATAATGCTGAAGGTATGGGTTAATGTCTTGCTACACAAAATGTGATTGGCAGACCAACAACATTGACTTTTACCCACAAATTTATTAAAAATGAAGAATTTTAGGCCATACTTCAGACCCTCTGAAGCAGAATCTAATTTTTAGCAGGATCTTCAGGTGATTCATGGGCACATTGCAGTTTGGAAAGCAGCACTTCAGAGTATTTTTGTTAATGGAATTATGTGAATAATTGCTGTTTTCCAAAAACAATGTCATACTCAGAGGTAATGGTCATCCTTATTTTACGATGGGGCTATCATCTCATAGTGGGAAAAAATTCTCTCTATTGCTTGGGAAAGATAATAACTGATATAGAATTATTTTTCCTGAAGGAGCAAAAGCAGTTATAGGGGAAGGAATAGCAGCTCATCACTTTCAGCAACAACAAATGCCAGCTTGACCTGCATTGTTATTTCACCTTGCACTTCTCATCACATTATGCTGGGGGATTCTTTTCCTTCCTTTCTTATTTTTGAGCCAGAGAAGGAAACTGACCTAGAGGTTGCTGCAGGCATTTAGAAATATGGTTTTCTTTGTCAGTTCTGTTCGATCTGCTGCAGCAGTTCTTACCTGAGTGACTTTAAGAGTTTATCAATCATGTGACTGTTGAGACACCCAAGCCATCATGCACGTACCTCTCCCACGACACGGTAACTTGTGTTAATAATAAAATGAAGCTGTGATAGGAGATGTGAAAAGAATAAAAATCAGACTGGGACCATGAAGGCGTGAGGGAGAAGATGAGAGACTCAGGACTAAGTGAGGTGAGCTGTAGCCCTAAGTCACCTGGAGGTTGCGGAGAAAACAGATCATTAGGCAGCGCTCGTGCTGGGGAGAAAGTGGCCATCAGCCACTTCCTGTTCTTTTTGTTTTTGCTGCCTAAAAGCACAGATAACACCACACATTTTCTTATCTAAGGTCTTGGAGAAGGTTTATGGTGAATTTACCAAGAAAGAAGAAAAGAAGGGGCTGTTATACAAAGAGATCACATTCTTTCTTTCTTTTTTTAAATCGTTAATGACAGTTACGGGAGAGAGGAGTGCAGTTAGCTTTTTAACCTGAGAGCCATGTTAGCTGGGACTGGAGACAACTGCCGTTTCAAAGCCCGGGGTGAGAACGTCCACAGTGAAATGCCACTAATGCTATAGTCAAATTAGTTGCAACACCATTGCAATCACTTCCTGTCCTGCTTGCTGAGGTTGACATTGTAGCTGGGACTTCAGAGGAATCCCAGTTAACTTTGATAGTTGTACATTTTGAATCATATGATTGTCAGGGTCAAACTAACTTGCAACTGTGTAAGCTAAACTTTTGTAAATAAAGAAAACACATGGCCATCCAAACTATGAATAAACACCCTATAAATGCTGTTGTAAACCTTTTCTTGCCCTTAGAAGATTCACATTCACAGCTTACTCCTCCTTCCTGCCCCTATCATCTCTTTTCCACACTGTTCTTGTCTGTCCTGTTGCTGTGGCGTTATAATTGGTCTCTCAGATTTCATGCTTATCGTCTCTTGTCTAACTTGTACACAGGAGTCGTAGTACTCATCTCAAAATGTCGGTAGCTAGGTCATGCCACTTCTCTGCTCTAAACCCTCCAGAGTGTTCTTATCTCATTAAAAGGACCAAATTCCAACTCTGTCAGATAAGCCCTGATAATGTGGCAGGCCACCCTCTGCCTGGGCCATCTCTCTGGTATCTATCTCCTGCCTCCTTCGCCTTTGCCCAGCCATCCTGGCCTTCTCCTTCCCCACCCACACTAGACAGGTCTTGCCTCAGGGTCTCTGCTTGGATTATAATTTTCGAAGACATGCACTGAACTTACCCTTCATTTACTTTAGGTGTCTGCTCAGAAGTTATCAGCCCTGTGCAGCGGCTCATGCCTGTAATCACAGGATTTTGGGAGGTCAAGGTGGAAGGATGGCTTGAGCCCAGGAATGTGAGACCGCTTGGGCAACATAGTGAGACCCTGTCTCTACAAAAAAAAAAAAATACAAGAATTAACCATACATGGTGGCCCATGCCTGTAGTCCCAGCTACCCGGGAGGCTGAGGCAGAAGGGATCGCCTGAGTCCGGGAGGTGGAGGCCACAGTAAGCCACGATTGCGCCACTGCACTGCACTCCAGCCTTGGCAACAGAGTGAGACCCCATTTCAAAAAACAAAGTTACTTTATTGAGGAAATTCCCCTGAACCCTTCCTATAACCCCTATGCTCCAACACTTACATAATTTAAAACCATATAATGCACCATACATTTGTGGTTTTTTTTCAATGTTTGTCTTCCCCAGGTAGAATATAACTCTGTGAGAGCGGAGATTTTGTTTTGTTCACTTCTGTCTTCCCAGTGCTCCAGAATGCCAGACATGTACTAAGAGAAGTGCTCAGTTAATATTTGTGAATAGATGATCTTCAAGGCTTGTTAGTGGACCTGGTACTCTGCCCATTTTCTCACTCTCCTTGGCTCTACCTTCCTGCTTTTGTTGGGATTCTTCCTATGTTCCTTTCTACTTTCTCAAAGCTGCATGTTCAAGTCTTACCTTTACTTCAGGTCTCACCTCCTCTGGGAAACCTCCTTCATTCTATTTTTGAAAGCTGAATATGTCTCCTCCTGGTCCGATAACTTCATGAACTGGAAGCTTCCCCAAGGTGGAACCCTATCTGATTTATTTTTAGCCCCTGACTCCCCCATCTCCATCCCATCTCCCCTCACCCCACAAAATGTACTTTTTTGCTTTATACAAAGAAGGTACCGAATGCACATTTGGTCATAAATATCGCTGAATAGATTTACTTTTCAGTGACGATGTTGATTTGATGGTGCGGCACTTGGATGAGAATGGTAGTAGAGTGCTCTCATAATTCTGCGCTTTTTTTCCCCCAAAAATTTTTCTAGTTTGGTGTTTTGTGTGTGAGGAAAGTAGAAAAGAAAGTTGCTCCTAGGTGTTACTATTTTGCTTTATTTTAATAAGTGCTGAAAAAGAAAACAATCATACAGAAGACAAAATACCTAATAATCAGAACGTCGGTTCTTACTCCAGGTTGGGTTAGTAACTGAGGAAAAGGTTTCTATTACAGAGAATCCTGTTAGCATCCTTCACTGCCTGAAAAATCTTTTTCCCTACCTTTCTGATGAAACCCTTTCCTATATCCTAGTAGGGAGAATCAAGAGCAAGAGGTAGCTGTGCTTAGAAGTAGATACCTGTTTGAAAATCTGATTTTTCTTAGCATGGGTTTTCAACTCCAAACTGTCAAGATTCTGCATTAGAGGAGGTTCACAGTGTACTTCTCTGTGGAACAGCTTGTCTAATTGGGCAAGTTTTGCTGTGGTGACATTAGGGCTCATTAGGCTTTCTCTTATCGGTGGTATAAGCTGTGAGATTTCAACCAAGCGGAGGGTTTAGGTTCTAAATGAGAAATATAGATTAGCATTTCACATAATGAAATAATGGACTCTAGTGTTACCTTTCTAGTGACAAAAGCAGGAACTTAAATCCATTGTAGGGATCCTTGTCTAATCAATAAATAAACGAGGGACACAGAAGATTTATTTCTTCTGTGGCAACAAGCACCATCATTTTTCTTAATTATCCTTAGGTTTGCCTTTTCTGCTTTCACATTCTTTGCAAGTAAAAAACTCCCCACACTAAGAAAGGGACATCAGATCTCATTTTTTTTCTCTCTCTCTTTCATACATGTAGAGAGTTTTGCTTTTTAGCTGCGAGTCTTATGTTTCTTAATGAAAACCTAATAAAGTCAAAGGTTTCACAAGGTTGTCCAGGATACCTTAAAGGCCGGAGAATCCAGCTGAGGAGGGAAATATCAAGGCAGATGTAGGAGAGAAAACAAATAGTTTGAACTTTGGATCCACAGATGGTTATGCCTGCCAACTGTTATGAGCCAATGAATATCTGGCCTATCATTTGTCATATTTATTGCAGTACATAATGCTGTAATTTCTCATGGCATGGTTATTTATCTTGCTGTGTTCTCTGAACAGCTAAAATCGCAGCCATGTTGGAGCATATGTATACCTTTTGGGTTTCATCTTTAAATAGCAGTCATGCAAATTGGCACAGGCCTGCCCATCCAAGGACTGGGATTATAAATGTTGCAAAAGCAATCAGTTGTCAGATTATGGAAAATTCTGAAAATAATTGAAACTATGCTCCTGGTTTTTTCCCCGTGTGCCTAACTGCAGAGAATAAAGGAAGCAGAAGCTCTCTCCTGCAGTTTGTTTTCTCTCCAAGGTGCCACGGTGGCTTCCTGAAGCAGTGGCTGCTGGAGTTGTGAATACCCTATCTGGAGGCCTCTCTGGAGCATGCACAGACCTGTGCAATTTCACAGTAAGGAAACGGGCTCTGGAAAGAAGGAATTTTGAGGATGGGAGGAAGAAGGCGTGAGGTAGACTCAGTTGCTGATTTCTGACAGCAGTCGTGGGGGCACTGTGACATCAAAAGGAGCAGCAGGAACACCTGTCTTTACTGGCACCTCCGTGATTGGCAGTGGTGAGTCGTGAGTAGAGGCCACACGATGCCTTGTGACAGAAGGTGTGACTCACAGGTGGGCAGACTCTTCAGGGCACTGTTGCTCACCTGGCACATCTCGTTATCCAGAGTGAATCATTGGGTCCAAATGAGGCTTGGAGTTGGGGCAAATTTGCACACACATTGGAGCCTCAGTGGATGGCAGATGTAAAGATGTGGGTGCCTCCCATCCATACTGGATTAGCTGCGTTCATTTCCTGGGGTATGGAAACTCGCACTCTGTCGTAGGCCCCTCTGCTATTGACGACGAAGGGCCTGTTGGGGATTCAGACTCCTGAGAACACAGGCAACTTCAAATCTCATGTTAGCCATTGGTTTTCCTCACAGTGTCTTCAATCAGAAATGTTAACACTTATTATTCCTAAGGGTTCTGAGAGCTCTCTCTTCTTTCTTCCCCTGCAAGGCAATGAAATGGCCCTACAATGTTTAGCAGAAGACAGAAGAGACCCTGACATGATTCTAATTATTATTAGGGCTAACTTTAAAAGTCTGCTGGTTAAGGCATCAAAATCCTTCATCCCTGGTTTAACCACTTTAGTCTCACCTCTTTCCACCTTTAAGTTCCTAGAGTGGGTGAGGGTTGCTTCTGCCTCTGGACTCTGAACAGCCAAGACCCTAACAGGCAAGATAACTCCGGAGAAAAAGAAGGCTCTAAAAATGTAACCCTGATGGTATAATTCTAAATTGTTCCCTTTCCTCATGAAATAAAAACAGTGGACTCTGTGGAGTCTCTGAAGTTGGCTGAGGACCAACCACTTGGGTTGTCTTAAGTTTAAAAGGCTGTGCTCAAAGAAAGAAAAGATAGGCAGATGACCTAGTACAAACAAGAAATACACGCAGGAGCCTGCATGGAGAGAGGCAGAAAGGTTAAGACTCAGAGAGAACGGAGACTTTGAAAAAATACCTAAGAGGACAAGAGGCTTTTAAAGTTATCTGCAGTGCTTAGTGCTTGGAGTGGCAGTACAAGGCCAATGGACAGTGACAAAAGAAGCCACTATTTTGAGTCCTCTTTTGCATCTGTTTCCTAGGTTAGACAAAAATGCTTTTAAGACTAGGAAGAGTAGAAGAATAATTGGTAAGGGAACTGGAAGGCCAAGATATGTAAAAAGATCGTCAGAGAGCCCTGCTCAGATTTTTAAGTATAGACACCTATGTCTAGTTCCTAGTGAGCCAGGAATCACTGCGGATAGCACTTGAGGGAGCAGAGACATTGGGGGAAATGCAGGCAGTCTCGAGTTGAATAAATATCCCCATTTTCAAGAAAGGAGAGTATATTATTAAACAAATGGTTAGTGGTGTACATTTGAAAAGCGAGCGAAGTTGAGAATGAGTACGATAGTCGCAGAAGAAGGTCACAGATCTAAGGGAGTCTAGAAGGAAGGCAAAGACAGAACTGAATTTAGTTAAATATGTGATGAGAGCAATGGGAAGGTAACATGCACAAACTCTAGGATAGGCCATCTGTGCACAAAGAACAAAAGTCCTTAACACACGGCAGCAATTCCACCGTGGTTTTAGGCCTTGATGATAGATGAGAGATTTGCGGTTCTCCTGAAGTCTCCCTGAGCAGGTCTCTTCTGCCCCTTTCCATTCAACCAGGGTTTAGAGATGCTTTTCTAGGATATGACTCTTTACTCTTTGTCCTTCCTTCCCGTGATCATCTCTCACACCCTAACTTGAACTGATAGGTTCAGTAGAAGAGCTATTTATGTTGGGAAGGCAGTTAAGAATAAATTAGGAAAGGTCTGGTTAGCAGCTGTTTGTTGGAAAAGTAGCTGAAATAAGATTTGATAAATATTTGCTTCCTGGTCACCTTGGGCAAGCTAATGACTCTCATCCTTGGTTTCTCATCTCAGAAATGGGAGCAATAGCTAGGCAGCAATCAGACATCTCTCATCTCCAGATTCCCTGCCCATACCCTTGCTTTTCTTGGTCTGTTCTTGGGCTTTCTATTAATTTTGCTTCTGGTTTATTACCTAGCACATTTCATCGGAGTCAGAGGCATTTTGTTTCTCAACTAGTCTAAATAAACAGCAAAGTCTCTTAAATCAGTGATATGTGACAAGAAAAGAAAATGCAACAGAAATTCAGTCAGAGCATGTCTGGTCTAATTGTCTGCTGTTTAAACTGTTGTAAATAATGTCAAGGTGCCCTTCTGTTTGCTGCATCTCCTCATAGCAGCTTATGCCCTATGTGGTACAATTGAGAGACAGTGACTGAAACGGGATGCAGGTTCTAGCAGGAGTTTTGCCACTAATGAGCAATGTGACTTTGGACAAATCTTTTTACATCCTGGCATTGTTTCCTCATCAGCACAGTAAATGGGTTGATCTATCTTCTCTCTCAGGTTGTTTCCAACTCCAGAATTTTTAAAAGCTCATGATTTAAAGCCAAAAACTATATTATGGAATGAGCTGACAGCATACATAAGTGCTAGTTGATTAGGGAAATGGCATAGGATTAGTTTTTAAATTGGCTTTCACAATAATAAATCATGGACTAAAGATACAGAGAAGAGAGATCATTTAATGTAAGTGTTCACGGAAGCATAGCATATTTTAAACAATGGTTCAGAATAACCTTTCATTCTTTGCCCTTATATTTTTCCTAATGGATGGCATAAAATGGATACTCAGCTTGAATAGTGGCTTTCATTCAATTGTAAGTCACCCCGTCACGTTGTGTTCTGCTGCTTTCTTCATTAGCTGACATTGCAAGAAGTAGCACAATGCAGAATGAAGAGTTAGAAATGTGACATGGCATGTCTGAAACAATACTTGCTTTTTGCAGATCAGTTATCATTTAAAGGCTGGTATTTAGAAACATTCTTAGATAATTCAATATCTCTATGTCTCTGGTAGGAAGGATGTCAACCTGAGTTAATTTTTTTGCTTATCAGATATGATAGGACAAGATGACATTAAAACGGTTGAAAGAAACCATCCGGAATGCATATTAAAGAAATCAAGCAAATCTTTAAGGAGCTTAGGAGTTGCTTGGATTGATTTCCTGCAACCATGGAACTAAAGAAAAAGTGACAATTGTCACAGACCATTGTTTAAAATAAACCCAGATATTTTCCATTGTTATCCTTTGTCCTGATACATTACAGTCGGCTGTGACATCATAGTCTTCCGATTTTGATTGAAGTCAAATCTTGTGAAGGAAAAAGTATTTTACAGTGACCGGGGTTTAGTCATTTATTTGTTCCCTGAGTTTACTCAGGCTCACTAATCTTTAGGTACAGTAGGTCACATTATCAATACTGTCCCAAATTTTGCAGGCTTTCACTGTCACCCACTTAAACCATGTCTGTGCTCCACTGAAATGGTCATTCCAGAGATTCCAACATATGCCTGTGAGATATCCAGTTGGTCTTCATGTTGTTCCATTTTCTCAGTCAGGCACTGGAATCTCCCATGGGCACATGAGGGATGTGACAGAGCCCCCTAAGTGGCCAAACTGCAGGATGGTTTGAGACAAAGTGGGAGGAAAGGTCTTTTTCCCATTTTGTGTGTAGGAGGCCATTGTTGGTGTCTCTTTCTGGATGGATTTTTAATGAAATAGGACCTTGAAGTTTTTCTTGAAGCCCTCTCTCTTCCCGGGTACCAGACGGGCATCCAGCAGGAGTGAATGAGAAGTGAGTACCAGCTTGGGTTCTTTTGTCAGCAATCAAGGCAGCGTTTTGGGTTCATTTTTATCTCTTAGAATGACTTTCTTTGGAAATGTCTTCATTCTCTGAAGCAAATAAACATTCATCCGGTCTTCCTTGCCAGTTTTCCTGAGATGTCCAGATAGAATTTTCTGAAATTCAGCATAGGCTCAAGTTGGAATCTCTAACTGTTCATTCAACAAACATTTTCCGAGCATAGTTTACATATGAAAGACCCTCTTTCCCTTTGTATTTCTCTTTTTCCTAAAGAAATGTTTCTTTGGAATTGACTTAAGTTAAATAATTGACATTTAGGATTCCTCTTAACAGAGATTGTGTTAGTCCAGTCTCATGCTGCTCATAAAGACATACCTAAGACTGAGTAATTTATAAAGGAAAGATGTTTAATTGACTCACAGTTCAGCATTGCTGGGGAGGCCTCAGAAAACTTACAATCATGACAGAAAAAGAAGCAAACATGTCCTTTTTCATATGGCGGCAGAAAGAAGAAGTGCAGAGTGAAGAGGGGAAAAGCACCTTATAAAATCATGAGATCTCATGAGAACTCACTCACTATCACAAGAAGAGCATGGGGAAAACCACCCTCATGATTCAGTTGTCTTTCACTGGGTCTCTCCCATGACATGTGGGGATTGTGGGAACTACAGTTCAAGATGAGATTTGGGTGGGGAATCATCCAAACCATATCAGATTTTATGAAGACGTTTTCAAATAAAACACCATTAGTAAGAAATATACTTTTGAAATGTGGGTGTCTACAGCCAGTGCTTTTATTTACACAGGAGGCCATTACTAAACACTTCGATTTAACTGGCTGATTAGACATGTTTGTAGAGGAAGAGGAATCATTAGAAAACTACAGAAGTATTTGAATTCTCCAGAAAAAGCCAATGATTGATAATTTTTAATTATTGTCAGAGTAGATCCATGTTTATCCAGGGAAAGCATGTTTGGTTGTTTTTGAATTCTCTAGCATTTTTATTGATATTTATTTCAGAGTCAGAATGTTATTATAGTGAATTATTTTTCATATGTATCCCAGTACAAAATTATTTTATTGCATTGCATGTTATCATATTTTACATGAACAGAGTAGATTTACTTAATGTTTATTTTGCATGCACGTTGCTATCAAAATCACCTGCATTTATAAAAAGCTTTGTGCTTACAGCCATGCATAAATTGCATGTTAACTTTAATAGACTACAATGTTATGTAACCATTCATATAACATTCTCAATTTCAATTAAGGATGCCTGTTGTCTAATTGTGTCCCTGCAATATATGGTAGTTCTTCATATTAATGGCAAAATATTGCTGCCCTTCATGTTTGGAAATGATATTACTGACAAAGATCTGTAGGGATGTATCTACCAGATCAATATGTGATCAATAGTTTTCTGTGCTCAGAGTGGAAAATACCATAGTCACTACTGGCTGAATCTAAAATTGTTTTTAGCTGTGTCTTAAAGTTGTGGGTTCCATATACAAATTGTTGTATGGACTTAAATAATCAATCAAGAAATAGTCTAGTGGATATACATGTACATTCAACACCTTGGCTTTTCATCTTAACAGACTTTTGTTCAAAAGTTCGTCCTGCTTCTTTCGCTGTGAAGCTGTTTGGTCAACTTAAAGCATTGCCTTTCTATAGCCCAGTCCATGCTTTTGGCAATATCTACTGCAATATATGAAGACTTTGAAACAATTAAGAACTACAGTTTATTTCTACATACTTCACCTCTTTTCCTCTCTCAGATTATTTTGGGACAAATCCCAAATCAATTCATCTACAAATATTCCACATTGTATCTTAAAATAAGAATTATGTCTCTCTTTCTCTCTTTTAAAAATTACATGACACTTTCTGTGCTACCTGCAGAGGGGTCCATATGGCATTGTTCTGGATTCCTGTTGTAACTTCAAGGGAACCTTTCACAATGTCCGGAGCCCTTGAAGTCCTGCAAATGAAGGAGGAGGATGTCCTTAAGTTCCTTGCAGCAGGAACCCATTTAGGTGGCACCAACCTTGACTTCCAGATGGAACAGTACATCTATAAAAGGAAAAGTGACGGCATCTACATCATAAATCTGAAGAGGACCTGGGAGAAGCTTCTCTTCGCAGCTCATGCCATTGTTGCCGTGGAAAACCCTGCTGATGTCGGTGTTACATCCTCCAGGAATATTGGCCAGAGGGCAGTGCTGAAGCTTGCTGCTGCCACTGGAGCCACTCCAATTGCTGCCACTTCACTCCTGGAACCTTCACTAACCACATCCAGGCAGCCTTCAGGGAGCCATGGCTGCTTGTGGTTACTTACCCCAGGGCTGACCACCACCCTCTCATGGAGGCATCTTATGTTAACCTACCTACCATTGCTCTGTGTAACACAGATTCTCCTCTGCTATGTGGACATTGCCATCCCATGCAACAACAAGGGAGCTCCCTCAGTGGGTGTGATGTGTTGGATGCTGGCTTGGGAAGTTCTGCCCATGTGTGGCACCATTTCCTATGAATGCCCATGGGAGATCACGCCTGCTCTCTGCTTCTACAGAGATCCTGAAGAGATTGAAAAAGAAGAGCAGGCTGCTGCTGAAAAGGCTGTGACCAAGGAGGAATTTCAGGATGAATGGACTGCTCCAGCTCCTGAGTTCACTGCTACTCAGCCTGAGGTTTCAGACTGGTCTGAAGGTGTGCAGGTGCGCTCTGTTGCCTATTCAGTGGTTCTCTACTGAAGACTGGAGCACTCAGCCTGCCACTGAAAACTGGTCTGTAGCTCCCACTGCTCAGGCCACTGAGTGTGTAGGAACAACCACTGAATGGTCTTAAGTTGTTCCTGCACGGGCTCGTAAGCAACATGGAAATAAGGTTGATGGAAAATAAACATCAGTTTCTAAAAATATAAAAATACAAAGAACATGATACAATGATCAAATCTAAAAAAAAAAAACAATTTAATCATCTTTCCTCTGTATCATCAATATCCATTCAGTATCTTTGTTTCCTGGCTGGTCTTTTGTGGTCCCCAAGTCACATTTTCTTGCCCTGATGGATGTCAGCCTCACAGTTCTGTGTGAACTCAGGCTCACTCAGTGTCTCATACAAGCATGCATCCCAAGCCTTTCTGCATCAAGGCAGACAGCACACCACTGGGCCAACCACAATGTGTCCCAAAAGTGAGGGGATGAAAGCCCAAGGGTAGCACTGACCTAATGGCGACAGGAGTCAGTAGAGCAGGGTTCCAGCCTCCTGTCCTGCAAGTAGACAATTCCTGGCAGACTGCCACATGATTCTCAGAGGCCCAGTAAAATCAGCCCCCTATGCCTATAGTGGCAACCTCCCTAATGCACCTCTGTTGGCTTTTACTCCTTTCTAGTAAGATTTTCCTTATTCCCACAGTTCTCTTCCCTGGTATTAAATCTCAAATCCATGAGCTATGCAAACCATGATATCCCATACTTTTAATAGTTTGAATCCAGATCCAAATAACATTGCAATATGTTGATATGCAAATGAATTCACTTTCAAAAATTGTAGCAAAATAAATATAACATAAGGTTTATCATCCTAGCCATTTTTTTTTTTTCTTTTGAGACAAGGTCTCACTCTATCACCCAGGCTGGAGTGCAGTGGTACAATCACAGCTCACTGCAGCTTCGACATCTGGGGCTCAAGTGATTGTGATTATCCTGCCTCAACCTTCTAAGTAGTTGGGACTATAGGCATGCACACCATACCCTGCTAATTTTTGTATTTTTTGTAGAGGTAGAGTTTTGCCATGTTGACCAGGCTGGTCTTGAACTCATGGGCTCCGGTAATCTGCCTGCCTTGGCCTCCCATATTGTTGGGACTACAAGTGTGAGCCACCACACCTGGCCCTTAGCCATTTTTAAGTGTATAGTTCTGTGGTATTAAACATGTTTATATTGTTGTGCAACCATCACCAGCATCTGTCTCCAGAGCTCTTCTTATCTTGCATAACTAAAACTCTGTACCCATCAAAATTAAAAGTACTCACCATTCTCCCAGCCCCTGGCAATGATCATTTTACTTTCTGTTTCTATTAATTTGACTACTCTAGATACATTATATATGTAGAATCATATAGTATTTATCTTTTCATAACTGACTTATTTCCTTCTGCATAATGCCTCAAGGTTCATCCATGTTGTAGCATGTGTCATATCATAACTTCCTTTTTTTAAAAGCTGAATAATATTCCATTGTATGTTTATACAACATTTTGCTTTTTTATTCATCCATCGATGGACATCTGGGTTTCTTCCACCTTTTCACTATTGTGAATAAATGCTACTATGAACATGGGTGTGCCAATATCCCTTTAAGATCCTGCTTTCAATTATTTGGATATATATCCAAAAATGAAATTGTTGGATCGGATGGCAATTATATTTTACATTCCTACTAACATTGCACAAGGGTTTAAATTTTTCTATATTCTTATCAATACTTGTCATTTTCTGTTTGCTTTGATTTTTAAATAATGGCTATTTTAATGGGTATATCTTAATTTTCTTCTGATTAGTAAATTTATCCTTTATTTCCTTGTTTCTATTTCTGTTTTCCTCTCTTTCTCCTTTTAAAGAAACAAGTTTGTCCTATTTCTTCATAATTAAGGTTTTTCTGACTGTGTGCCTATGCTGTCAATTTATAACGCAAAACTTGTACAAATCCTTTAGTTCTGAATTTGAATGGCAAGTGTCAGTGCAGTGTGGATACATATTATATTTTTTCCAAATTATATATTTCTCACTTCTGTTTTCTGTAAAGGCCTAGAACAATAACCAATCCGGCAGCTAATGAGCACCACCAGCTCATAGATTAGGGTCTTTAAAACCAGGAAATCTTAGAAAAGAGGCTGATTTCAGGAGTAGGAAAACAGGGCTGTGTGGGGCAGGAAATGTACGAGATAAGGAGGGAAATCTTGTCATATTTGAAAGCAAAGCTGCTATCAAAGACTTTTGGAATTGTTTTAATAGGACTCAGGAGCCTACTTGAGCAGATTGCCACTGACCAGGAATGGACTGATTTGTGCATCAGTAAAAATAATAGTTGCAATGGATTAAAACATATCAAATATATTTAAATAAATGCATTCATAATGATGCTAAAATAGAAATGAAAATCTAATTGCTTACCTTTGAAGGATGCTATGGATCCAGTTCATTACTTTGAGAACTGATGTAAATTGATAGAATCTAGCTTTTATTCTTCTTTTCCTAAACTAAATGTTCTTAAAGCAATCACATTATTAATAAGGAAGAATTTCTCTTTATAAACCATTCAGGTTAATAAATGAAGAAAAAATGACTACAATAGCATTTTGCAGCTCCTACTGACTTGATGGAGCTGGGCACTCAGTGGCGATGCCTACTGGCATCATGAAATGGAAGATGACCAGACATTACATGCTTCCCAGTGGAAGTTCACAACACCGCCTCTGATGTAGTCTTGCCAGAAAACGAACACTTGAGTCATATTAAGCCTATAGACTTATTTACCAATTTATAGGAAATACAAAAAAGGGGAATTATTATTCATATGTTTCTGCTTAATTTATTTTTCATAATTCCTGAAAAATAATGGACATTGAAGCTGTGGATGGATGCATATTCATTTTGAAAACTAAACCTAAATGTCTCTAGATATTCACACAAAAGTATACAGGTGTCAGCCTGGATCAGATTTTTTTTTTTTGTCTTAGGAAGGGGTTAATCTTAGTGGCAAAGGAGACATTTTTAAAGAGGTTGACACTTAACAGGATGTCTATTATTTATTCTGACATCCTATCTTCTTATCTTGCTTTTGGTTATGTGGAGTAAGATGAAAGAAAATTGCTAACACTCCATAGCACAGTGTGCTTGGTTTTAGTAATCTCAGCTTTGATTTAGATATTGTAAATGTTTTCCTCTCTAAAAAGGGGAAAAAATGTGAGACTCAAATACAAAGCCAACAGGGAGAGGGGCAGTTAAATTGGATTCTGTAGTATTCAGTTCTGTGACTGCAGGATTAATCCTATTAATTATCTTGTCTTCTGACCTTGTGTAGTTTGGATTCTTTGTTCATTACCTCTTGAATACACACATCTTTCAGTGAATAGTAAAAATCTGAAAATTTTGAAATGCTAAGTTAAAAGCTATGTGCTTTACTTGGAAACCAAAGAAGAATTGTAGGAGTTCTCCCCCGTATCAAATTCAGGAATATTTGATTTTTTTCAGTTTAATGACTAATACAGAATTCTTTTTGTGTGTGTGAGCAAGCTGCAAATTGCAAGATGACTCATAATGAATCCTCATCTGAAGGCTACTTACTGCTTATCTCAAATCTATTTATGATTAATACTTACTGCTAAAGATTTGTTGTGTAGCATCAATTAATTTCTTTATACTGGATTCATTGAATATATATTGAGCAAGAGCTATATATCAGGTACTGTATTGGTCATGGGATTACAGCAGTGAATAAGATCTATACATTTTGTCCTCTCTAGGAAGTTCTGGTTTGGTGAGTTTTCCAGGAAAGCATATGCCAAGATGTAATTAGAACTGTAAGAGATTTACTGAAGGCAACACCCATGAGGGATATCAGAGAAAGGGAATGGGAGTATATGCGAGAGCCTCAGACCATGTTGCAGGTTTGACGATTTTGCAGAAGGAAAAGGCAAAGGCAGGAGGATTAGGTGGAAAGCACCTAAGACTATAGTGCAGGTCTGAGAAAGTCTCAGCAAGGCTGTTGGGGAGCCCTGAGCAAAAATTGCTTTTTAGAAGGCTCCCACATTGGCCAGGACTGGTGCAGCTCTAATACCTCTGCTGTGTTGAGTTATTGGCTCAGAACAGCCCTGAGAGGATATGGTCTTGGTTGAATGCCATGGTGGATCTGGTGGATATGAAAGCAGGAGGCTGTCAGCTAACTGCACAGGCTCTTTCTTTATGGGCCATCTAAAAGGTACATTGTTGAACAGATACAAGGACTAAGCTATTACAGTAAGGATATCATGGGGGTATTTTAGTGGTATAGCAGGACAAGTCCGTACACATTTACTGTTCTTTCAGTGTTCTGCTCTGTGTCACAGCAAGCAATTTTACCAAAATTCTTTTGCCCTATACCTTTCAGGTAGGTTCCGTCACCAGGAGGAACTGGTAGGAGATTGAAAGGTGGAAGAAAGGAGAATTCCATTTATTTTCCCCTTCTTTATTTGTCTCCTGTCATCTCTCCAGCAGTAGCTGCATCTCTTGTTTCCAGATCCTATCACAGTTCCTCACATTGTGGTCCTGTCTCTGAACAGCCATGGTCTGTCTCTGAGACACTGCCTGTGGCCACTGTCCATTTACTCCACAGAGATTAAAGACTGTACTAGAAACTTCCTGCCGTTACCAGTCTCTGTGTTGCTTCTCTGCCCTCTATTTGGCTTCTCAACACTTTCACCATCTTTGGTAACCAATTCCTTGTATTAGGTCCCCTTATTCAGAAATATCTAGAGTGCTTTAATTTCCTGGGTATACCCTGATGGGCAGACCTAGTCTGGAAGAGGTGAAAAGAGAGATTTCCTTAATGAAATGGCATTTAAGCTAAAACCTGAGATATGAATAGGAGCTATAAAAAATGAACTGAATGTGGCACTATCACTAGTTCAGAACTAGTACATTATCT
The DNA here is from genome assembly GCF_030222135.1 of Aotus nancymaae. NCBI lineage: Eukaryota > Metazoa > Chordata > Mammalia > Primates > Aotidae > Aotus > Aotus nancymaae. Next base: position 41,213,782 of record NW_026988419.1, on the reverse strand, counting down.
CTTATACTATTTCTTTATTTTCAAAACAATTTTACAGCAAAAAGTACAGATTCTTGAGCTGCAGGGACTGGGATCAAATCTGAGTATCTGACACTTTCTAAATATGTGACCTCAGGCAGGTTATCAAATCCCTTGTGCTTCAGTGTTCTTTTTTTTTAAACAAATAAAATAATAACTTTACCTTTTAAGGGAGCTATGAGAAGTCAGTAAGTTAATATGTATAGCCAGCTTAATATTTGTTATTATTTTTCATACACATTGCAGAACTTTGTAGAAGCTTTACTATGCTAATGTGCATGCTGAACATTCAGGAAGAGCATATTGGATATGGAGTGGACACTGCTTCATTTTTTTTTCTAAAATCTAATGTTTTAGGGGATATGTTTGAAGATAGTCTGATTTTTTGTTACTTACTCTAGGTCACCTTCTTACTTACTCTAGGTCACCTTCTCTTTCTGCTTGTATTCTTGTGGGTTTCTTTCTCATCCTAAAAATTCAGTAAGTTTATTAGGATACGACAAGCTGTTGGTCACTTTTTTTTTTTTTTTTTTTTTTGAAATGGAGTGCAGTGGCATGATCTTGGTTTACTGCAACCTCTGCCTCTCAGGTTCAAGTGATTCTTCTGCTTCAGCCTCCAGAGTAGCTGGGACTACAGGCATGTGCCACTATGCCTGGCGAATTTTTGTATTTTTAGTAGAGACTGGGTTTCATCATGTCAGCCAGGACTGTCTTGATCTCCTGACCTCATATCCGCCTGTCTAGGTTCCCAAAGTGCTGGAATTATAGGCATGAGCCACTGTACTCGGCACGTTGGTCACTTTTTAATGTTTTGCTTGATGTACAGGCATGTCTTATTGTTTTCCTTCCTTTTGGGAGAGGTTTTTTTGTTTTTGCTTTTGTTTTGTAATTACACCACAGACATGTTTTTCTGCTACATTAGTCTGGAGGAAGCCCATGTTTTCCCTTCAATTTACAAATTGACTCAGTACATTCACTTGTCATTTTATGTAAAAAGTAGCATGCTCTTATGACTACGATAACAGATAATGGTACATGCTATCTAAATTAAGGCCAAATGTGGAGATATTTTTGTCTTTCTTTGGACATTTAATGACCCATCTGATATAGATGGACTCTGTGCAGTTGTTAGAGCGTGGGTGATCAACTGGAATCTTCTTGGTCAGTTAGAAAGCTGAATTTGCTCTCATAGTCCATTGATTCTTTTTTGTTTTCCCCTGTACCTTGTCCCTTACCTTTTTTGTTGTTGTTATATCTTTCTCATTTGGAGAAGTCCAGGACGAGTTTCACTTACAAGCAATAGCAGACTTACTAGACCATATTAGTGATTAATATAGTTCTGGTCTGTGGCTAACAATAAGCTACACATTTCTATCTATCATAGAAACAATAAAAACTTAACTGGGCAAAGAAACTTGGAGGTTGATTTGCACATAGTAGAGATCCAATCTATTGGATTGGATTCTTCCAATTCATTGGCTACATTGGCTCTGCAGCTACCACAAAGGAACATTTTGGGCATGAGCATTATAATTCAGGGTAACCTGGACTTTCAGAACCATTGTCCCATGGCGATGTCAAGGTAACTAAGAGAATGCATTCTGGAGACAGAGGAATTGGGCTCAGGTTCCTGTTCTCCCTTCTAACTGTGTAACCGTTGATTAATTACTTAATCCTGCTAAGCTGTAAGTTACTAGCCAGTACAATGGAGATGAGATAAATACTTTCCACATAGGGTTATTGGTGGTTATGAAATTAGATAATGCTTCCCACAGTCCCTGAAACAGGAAATATTCAATATACCTAAGTTATTATCATTATTACTAGTCAATATACAAATCAATACCATATATTCTACAGCTGTGACTTTCTTTTTTTGTCTAATAAATATATTTATCCTCTTTCAAGACAAAAAATAAGAGTTGCTACTTTCGGATTTGGTTCCTGAGGAAAAAAACCCACAATATGGGCATGGGGATCAATGAATTGAACATTTGAGCTAGCGTTTAGTTTTTAGCAAGGGTGAACTAGAAGAGAATGCTGAATGTGTAAAACCGTATTTCTTTAGTGGCTTTGGACTGGGTTCTTCTATTTTTTTTTCAAAGAAGATCAGTTATCTAGTTGTCAGATTTCTGCTGCTTGCTCTTCTATTTTGTCCTTCTTCTCTGACTTTTATGGTTTAAATGTGGTTTGTCATGGCCAAAACTCACATTGAGACTTAGTGTCCAATATGTTGGTATCGGGAGGTGGTGCCTTTAAAAGGTGATTGGGTTATTAAGAGGGATTAATGCCTTTTACATGAGAGTGAGCGCTTGCTCTCCATGGGCTGAATTAGTTACTGTGAGAGGGGCTTGTTATAAAACAAAGCTGCCTCTGATGTTTGATCTCTTTGCACATGCTTGCTTCCTCTTCCTCCTCTCCACCATGTTATGATGTAGTTCAAGGCTTTTACCAGTGGCCGGCCAAATGCAGCCTCCTGATCTCGGACCTTCCAGCCTCCAGAGTCCCAAGCTAAATAAACTTCTTTTCTTTGTAAATTACCTAGTCTCAGGTATTATATTATAGCAACAGGAAATGGACTATGACACTAATTTTTAATTTCTTTTTTTACTTTTGCTCTCGGATAGTGTGTCAAATCTTTTCCACAGCCCAGGTTTAATGTTCTGCAAGGTCAATTTAGCTCTTTATGGCTTAAAGTGATATTGTAAATACTATCATGACATTATTAGTTACCTTACCTTCTTTAGATTTTTTTTCCCCTAAATTCAGTCAACTCTCTTCCTAAAATATCTTCCTATATCTTATCTTTCATTTTAAGTATTATGAAAGCAATGTTCTAAAATATTTGTTTATTGGAACAAATCTTTATAAAAGTATACTCTTCCAGTTTTATCATGCTATCTTGATTTTCTTGCCAAAACTTCAAAGGACTTAACACTGTTTATTTTCTGTATACTTATTTTTGATAAAAGGCAGATCTATTTTGATTTGTTATTTGAATAAAAATTAACATGGTACATTTTTCCGAGTCTGCTCACTGTTTAGCTTGACATTTTCTACTCTTCCTTTTATATGTTATAACAAAAAGGAGATGATATATATTTATGTGAATAGTTTGGTTATTAGGCAGACAGAGAAGGATGAAGAGAAAATTGAGGCATGAACAATCCCAAAAAAAGCAGAAGGAAAACAGTACTTTATATAATTTGTTGAAGAGACTGAGTTTCCACATCTAATTTTGCCTTTAACCTGGTGATTGCTTTTAGGTACATGACATCATTTTCTTGTTGTCTGCCTGCCAATCTGGGCAAATGTTGTTTTGTTTTGGGAAAATGCCTCTGAGTCAGGTTGAATATGTCAGTTAGTGGGAAGCTGCCTGCTTGTAACTCCTTTTTGTGTGGCCTCATATATTTCCTCAGCTGGGTGCTTCTGCCTCAGAGGGTTTTATTTATTTATTTTTTGAGGAATCTTTGAAATTGACTGTAAGGCAAGTAGTTTCTGTTTTTCCTGTAGTTTTTCCCTCCCCTTCTTCTTCCTTCCCTTCTTTCTTCCTTCCCTCTTGTGCTTCCTTTCCCTTTTAGGAAGGATATCTCATTAATTCAGAAAAGTATTCATCACACTGGGAAGGGATGAACCATAATAGGAAATTGGGGCTGGTAGAAATTCCTGCCTTTTTTTTCTATTTGGTGTACTGATGCAATGGTGCAAAGAGTTCCAAGTGGAGTTGTCATTCCCTGTCTCTTGTGTCTCTTCCTTATAACCCTTAATAATCGGGTAGTGATATGGTTTGTGTGTCCTCACCCAAATCTTACCTTGAATTGTGGTTCTCATAATTTCTACATGTTGTGGGAGGGACCTGGTGGGAGATAATTGAATTGTGGGGGTGGTTTCCCCCATACTATTCTTGTGGTAGTGAATAACTCTCACAAGATCTGATGGTTTTTTTGTTTTTTTTTTTTCTGAGACAGAGTTAGCTTCACTCTTGTTACCCAGGCTGGAGTGCAATGGCGCGATCTCAGCTCACCGCAACCTCCGCCTCCTGGGTTCAGGCAATTCTCCTGCCTCAGCCTCCTGAGTAGCTGGGATTACAGGCACGCGCCACCATGCCCAGCTAATTTTTTGTATTTTTAGTAGAGACAGGGTTTCACCATGTTGACCAGGATGGTCTCGATCTCTTGACCTCGTGATCCACCCACCTTGGCCTCCCAAAGTGCTGGGATTACAGGTGTGAGTCACCGCGCCCGACTCTGATGGTTTTTTAAGGGGAAAACTTTTTTGCTTGGCTCTCATTTTCTCTCTTGCCTGCCACCATGTAAAACATGCCTTTCACCTTCTTCCATGACTGTGAGGCCTCCCCAGCCACATGGAACTGTGATCCCATTAAACCCTTTTTTCTTTATAAATTACACAGTCTCAAGTATGTCTTTATCAGCATCGTGAAAACAGACGAATACAGTAAATTGGTACCAGGAAAGTGGGATGCTGCTGTAAAGATACCCAAAAATGTGGAAGTGACTGGGTAACAGGCACTGGAACAGTTGGGAGGGCTGGAAGAAAACAGATACATGTGGGAAAGTTTGGAACCACCTAGAGACTTGTTGAATGGCTTTGACCAAAATGTTGATAATTATATGGACAATGAAATCCAGTCTGAGGTGGTCTCAGATGGAGATGAGTAACTTTTTGGGAACTGGAGTAAAGGTGACATTTGCTTTGTTTTAGCAGAGACTGGAGGCATTTTGCCCCTGCCCTGGAGATTTGTGGAACTTTGAACTTGATGGAGATGACTTAGGGTATCTGGTAGAAGAAATTTCTAAGCAGCAGAGCATTCAAGAGTTGACTTGGGTGCTGTTAAAAACATTCAGCTTCAAAAGGGAAACAGAGCATTAAAGTCCAGAAAATTTGCAGCCTGATGATGCAATAGAAAAGAAAAACCCGTTTTCTGAGGAGAAATTCAAGCTTTTAAGCCAGCTGCATAAATTTCCATAAGTAATGAAGAGTGAAATGTTAATCACGAAGACAATGGGGAAAATGCCTCCAGGGCATGACAGAGACCTTTGCAGCAGCCCCTCCCATCACAAGCTTGGAGGCCTAGGAGGAAAAATGGCTTCATGGGTCAGGCCCAGGGCCCTCTTGCTGTGTGCAACCTAAAGACCTGGTGCCCTGAATCCCAGCTGTTCAGTCCACTTCAGCCATGGCTAAAAGGGGCCAAGGTCATGGCTTCAGAAAGTGCAAAGCCCAAGCTTTGGCACCTTCCATGTGGTATTGAGCCTGTGGGTGCACAAAAATCAAGATTTAAGGTAAGGTACCTCCAACTAGATCTCAGAGGTTGTATGGAAACACCTGGATGTCCAGGCAGAAGTTTACTGCAGGGCCGGGGTCCTCATGGATAACCTCTCCTAGGGCAGTGAGGTATGGAAATGTGGAGTTGAAGCCCCCACACAGAGTCCCTTTTGGGGTGCTGCCTATTAGAGCTGTGAGAAGAAGGCCACTGTCCTCCAGACCCCAGAATCGTAGATCCACCAACATCTTCTACCATGCATCTGGAAAAACTGCAGACACTCAACATCATCCCATGAAAACAGCTGGGAGGAAGGCTGTACCCTGCAAAGCCATAGGGGCAAAGCTGCCCAAGACCATAGGAACCCATGTCTTGCATTAATGTGATCTGGATGTAAGACATAGAGTAAAAGGAGATTATTTTGGAGTTTTAAGATTTGACTGCCCTGCTGGATTTTGGACTTGCATGAGTCCTGTGGCCCCTTTGTTTTGGCCATTTTCTCCCAGTTGGAATGACTCTATTTGTACAATACCTGTACCCCCATTTTATCTAGGAAGTAGATAACTTGCTTTTGATTTTACAGGCTCATTGGCAGAAGGGACTTGCTTTGTCTCAGATGAGACTTTGGATTCTGGACTTTTGGCTTAATTCTGAAATAAAGTAAGACTTTAGAAGACTGTTGGGAAGGCATAATAGGTTTTGAAATGTGAGGACATGAGACTTGGGAGGGCCAGGGGCAGAATGATATCATTTGGCTGTGTCTCCACCCAAATCTCATCTTGAATTTTCATGTGTTGTGGGAGGGACCCAATGGGAGAAAATGGAATCATGAGGGCAGTTTTCCCCATACTGTCCTTGTGGTAGTAAATAAATCTCACAAGATCTGATGGTTTTATAAGGGGAAACCTCATTCACTTGGTTCTCATTCTTTCTCTTGCCTGCCACCAATGTAAGATGTACCTTTCACCTTCTGCCATGATTGTGAGGCCTCCCCAGTCACATGGAACTGTGAGTTTATTAAACATATTTTTCTTTACAAATTACTCAGTCTCAGGTATGTCTTTATCAGCAGTGTGAAAATGGACTAATACAGGTAGGTTGTTGCTGTACAAAGGCACTTGTCTGAGCAGAGGCTGAAATCCATACTGCTGCTGACCAAGCTGTGTGACCTAGAGGAAGAGGCACTATCTAAAAATTATTATAAAGACATGGTTGATTTGCCCAGTTTGGAGACCTGAGTCCTCCAAGAGCAAGTGCCCATTTCTATTCCATGTAGAAAAGTTTAATATGGTCTATTAGCAATCCGTGCCACATTAGGTGAGTTTGTGGACTGTGCTTTCTTGGAAATGGAAGCATCTTGATGGTTTGCTTTCATCTGATTCTGTCTGGGTCATCTCTGGGAGAAATTTTTTATATGCTTTGGTTATTTTTCAGCTGGTATGTAAGAGGAGTTTGACCCTATTCTTCTGTTCTTATCTTTCTAAGAAGTCTCTACTTTATTTAAAAAAATGTATTAAGTGGTTAAAAATGCAAAGGAAAGGAAGCAAGCAAGCAAGAAAAAAGAAAGAAAGAAAGGGGAGCGAGGGAAGGAGAGAGGGAGGAAGGGAGGAAGAGGAAGAAAAAAAGAAAAAAGGAAAGAAAGGATATAGAGAAATGTCTTTGTTCTATTCTTGTCTCCAATTTGCTGAGTTTTTTACTCTACTGTCATAGGTAGCCACCTTTAATAGTATCCTATGTTTGCATCTATAATTTGTTTATGCATAAACAAACCAATAGAAATATAAATTCTTTTTTTATCATCCAGTATTCTCTTAAATAGAAAGGATATTGTATATATGGCTTACATTTGAATTTTTGTTTTCATCTAACAATATCTTCAAGGACTTTTGGAATTTGCACACTGAATGGCTTTTCATAATTTTGTTCAGCTACATAATATTCCATTGATTTAAGAAGTCAATTCTAGATAAACATTAGGAATGTTTTCAATCAATAGTTCTTACAAACAATGTTGTAATAAATAACCTTGTACATTATTCATTTTTGCACATGGCAAATATATCTGTAGGATAAATTCCCAGAATCAGAAGAGCTGAGTCAGATGGTATTTAAATTTGTAATATTGATAGATATTGCCAAATTTTCATTCATAAGATTTCAGCAGTTCATATTCCTACCAATGAAATTTGAAAATGTTTCCCTAATGACTTGTTAGAATAGTGTCTTATCAAGCTTTTAGATTTTACCCATGCTGATAGGTGATATTTCAGTGTCATTTTTGCATTTATGTAACTGTGAATGATATTATCTTTTCATAGGAATATGAGATATTTATATTTCACTTTCTGTGAAGTCTGTTTATATACTTTGCCCATTGTTTTTGTTGAGTTATTGGTCTTTGATTATTTAAATCAATTTTTAGGAGCATTTCATATATTAATTTAGTTCTTTCTCTGTTAAATAAATTGTAAATACATTTTTTTAAAAAAGAGTATTTTTTAATGTCTTTTGCCTTTGTTTTTATATTATTTCAACACATAAAAGTCTTTTAAAAATGTAATAGTACTTATCAGTCTTTTATGGCTTCTGGAATTTGAATGAGATTTTGAAAGAACTACTTGAAACAAAGTTTATAAAGGAAGTCTCCCATATTTACTTCTATGATTTAATTATTTATGTGTAAATCTTTGATTGACTTGGATTTTGTCCTGATACCATACATCAGGTATCATATATAAGGTGTATCATATATTAGGGTTAAATTATTTTTCCAGAATGCCACTCACTTTAATCAAGAATAAGACATGTATTCCCATGGTGAACACTTTTATTTGAATTAGTACTGAAGAACAGTCCATACAGTGTACTAAAGAAAGACAATAGAGGTACGAAAATTTTAAAGAAAGCTAAAAGAAAAGAAATCATTATTTGTAGATCTGATTTTATACCTGGAAACCCAAGAGAATGAACTGAAAAAGAAACACTAAAACAATAAGAGATTAAATAAGATAGTTTGGTAACAGATTTTTAAGTATAAATCAATAGCTTTAATATACAAATAACAACTATGTGCAAGGTCTAATAGAAAAGATCTTATACGGTAGCACATAAAAAATAAAATACCTAGAAATATACTTAATAAAGTATGTGCATAATCTATGTAAAGGAAAGTTTGGGATACTGTTGAAAGGCAATAGAAAACTGCTGAGCAAATTGAAAGATATATTGTATTTCCGATAAAATAGTCCATAAAGATATCATTCTTTCTAGGCTATTTTATAAATCAGAAACCCAATAAAAAGATTAATGGCATTTTTTTGAAATATTCATATGGATGCAAAAGAATACATGGAAAAATATAAACAGATAGCAAATTAAAAAATAAAAAAAATTTGACGGGGAACTAACACTACCAGATGCTAAACCTATTGTAGAGCTCAGAACTTAATGCAGTTTTCTACCAGTGCATAAATAGACAGATTAGAGGAATAAATAGGAAGTTCACAAATAGACTCCAAATAATAGTGGAAATTTTTTACATGATAAGGGTACAGTCTCAACCTAGTGAGAAAAAAATGATATTGGAACAACTCATTTATTTTAAATTGCATGTCGTGAATCACCCTATAAACATAGTAAAAATTCTAAAATGCATCACAACAGCCCCACTTTCTGGAAAAGCTAATGAAATTAAAAATGCGCTTTGCAGTCTACTAAACCCACAACTTCAGTACAGACATAACTTGTTTCCTGATCCAAACTGTAGTAAATTACCGAATTCCATCTCTACCAATCAGAATGTAATTTGTATGTACAATATTCTTTTCACATTCCCCAGTGCATAGGTGTTATGGAGGGGGAGACAAACTATACTCTTTACAAAGACAAAATGTAATACTTATAACCTCTAAGAGTCATTTAGAAAAATGGCCTTTAAACAATGCACGGTGCTTCTGGAGAAAACAAGGTGGCATTCTCGAATGATTTTGATCATTCCTATTTCACTGAGTGTAAAGGAAACCCTAGGATGATAGGATAGTTGACCTTTATCATGCTTTCTTCTATACTCTCCTGGAGAAGACATCCAGGGCATTGGTAATCCACCAGCATGCGGGATATGCGTGGAGGCAAGCTGTGTGCAGTGTTGATTGCTTTCATTAGTGCTCAGGAATTCTTAGGGAAGTAGCGTGGTTTATAAACGCAGCTCCAGGTTTTTCAACTCCAGGTGTTCTTATTCTAGGCTTGTTGCTTTATTGCCTTGCTTGCCTAATTTCACTTTCACCCATTTTCTAGGTTAAATTTGAATAACATTTCTTCAGATCTTTCTGAGATATTGGGCAAGAGAGCTGTGTTGTGTATATTAACGAATTTGGGGTCTTAAAGTCATTTGATTCAGGGTGCAGTATAAATGCAAAGTAGCATGCACTGTAAAGCAAAATGCTAATTATTGCAGGCAATGCAGATGCTGCTTTTAAAGGTACCAGATGTGTATCACTTCTCAGCATCATGGGCTGGCTCCTGAAAAAGAACATGAGGCAGGTGAATGGTATAAAATGAGTAAAGTAAATCACTTTGGAGAATAAAAACATCCAAGCAAACAGAGCTACAATAACTTTCAGAAAAATTAGAAAGCTACTTTCTGGAAGACAGCCAGGTCAAATGCGTAATAAAAAATACAGTAAAATACTGAGGTCCCCAATTTTTTTGAACACTGATGAATTATACTTTTGTTTGTTTTCTTTATATGTCGTTTTGTGGCTTAATAAAAGATTGAAATGCCAGTTAGTAGATTTGGACACAATTCAATCTAATGTGTGAGAATTTTTCAAGATAATTTTTTTCCAAGATAGGCTCAGGATGTTAGAGCAAAACTGAGTATTTGGCTTACACAAATGTATTATGTGCTGTGAAAACCAGGTAAACACGTAAGTGTTCGTGGAGAAACTGAATTGCTTTCAACCAACCACAAAGGTAAGTTGATCTTTTAATTAATTAATTTGTATTACGCACCCCAAAAGGACATTTCCAGGAGAAACACATCAATTCAGGATAACAGATGAGAAGGTGACATTTGAAACCACGAAGTGGAAATAGAGGTATATGCTAACTACAAGGACAAGTACAGTTGCTCTGAGTAGACATCAAAATTTCTCTGTGGCTATGTCAAAGGAGAAGGGACCTAATAATTTGCATAAAATTTGTTACCAGGATGGAGGGAACATATCAATTATTCAAATGAGATTGTTTTAGCATTTTATTCTGAATGCAATTTAATGCATGAGATCGAATAAAGGGATTTCCAAGCAATATAATGTACTGTATTTTTGATGACAGTTTTACAAAAATGAAGAAGGAATTTATAAAATAAATTTGGCTCAATTCTGAAAAATTTTAATATCTTATAGAATATGGGAGATAAAAAAGAATCTACCATTTCACAAATATTTAGTGCCAGACTCTTGTATTTGTGGCAGATTTTTTTATGTTGGTATCACTGGGACCCCAAAGTCTAATATGAATGTAAGAACAGACAAAAACAAACTTAAAGCATAAGAAAAAAATACATTCTATTCCACTAGAACACGTGGGTGCAGGAAGGGAAACAACACACCAGGGCCAGTTGGGGGCTGGGGGGCGAGGGGAGGAGACCTGGAGGACATTAGTAGGTGCAGCAAACCACCATGGCATAAGTACACCTATGTAACAAACCTGCGTGTTCTGCACTTGTATCCCAGAACTTAAAAATAAAAAAGAATAGACAAAAACAATACTCCAGAAGATTCTGAAATCCATCCTATACAGCAATGGTTTATCATTTCCAAGAAAAGGGTGCTTTATATTAGGATAATATCTTGCTTATTTTTTCCTGAAAAGCTCCATTATCTGCTTCTATAACTCCATTATGTCTAGCCTAATTTCATATATAATATTTAGTACTTCAAGTAACCCTTCAAAAAAATAGCAGGATACACATGAAGAGCCCCTGTTAGTAAACTGGTAATTTCAAGGACAAAATGAAACAACCACATGCATAGTCAGTAAAGGTGGCAAAGGAGATGAATCATCTCTGCAAACCTGTCCTGTGTCCTCCCTCTCTCTCAGCAGATAACTCGCATCCCATTTCAGAGGAAGTAGAAGCTGTTACTCAGAAATGATCTCTGCTTCTTGTTATGCCCCTACTCAGTGCCTGCCTTCCACCCTTGCTCCTTCTCGTCTCTCATCTGGGCTGAAGCATCCTTCTTTTCCTGGAACTCACCCCCTCTGCCTTCTCTGAGATCTCCCTTTGTAAATATGCTGGACTCTCTGCTCTTTTCCATTGGTCTCTGTGCTCACGTCTCAAGGAAAAGCATGGAAGTGATGACAAAGATGATGACAACTCTACTCTTCCACTCAATTTCTTTTTTCCCTTCCCACACAAACCTCCTGACATTTACAGCCCGTTTCCACTTTTTCACCTCCCATACTCTGTTCAATTTGCTGCCACCTGGCTGCTTCCTTCACTCTGCCTATAAACAGCTCTTGGCAAAGTCACTAATAATGTCCTTGTTACTATATCCTGTGGGCGCTGCAGACCTTTGTCTTCTGAAGTCTCAGCAGCAATAGACCTCCCTTGCCTTCCTGACACCTTTTCCTCTTTGTGCTTTGAAACATTGTTCTTCTGACTTCCTGCTGCTCTGAAGACTTGTTCCCAGTGTCCTTTGTGGTCCTTTCTTCTTCCACCAATCTCTTACATTTTTGTGGAATTCTCCCCGCTGGCTTTTGTTTCATTGCATGCAGCACACTCACCTCTCTACTCCCATGTTTTAATTGCTATCTCTCTTGAATTTTAGGTTTGCATATCAAGCTACCTACTGAATATCACCTGCTGGGTAAACATTGGGCCCCTACATACAGCACATCCAGGCCTGAACTTGTATCTTGCCCCTAACTTGCTCCTTCTGTGTGCCCTGTGCTATCCCTCCACCCAAAAATGCAGGAGGCATTCGCAACTTCCCTCTCTCTGTCAACCCCACCCCCAGCCCGTCACTAACTTCTGTCAATTTTGCTTCCTTAAAATCTCTCACATATCTACTATTCTGGATCAAGCACTGACGATCTCTCACCTGGATTACTTCTATCGCCTCCTTGTCTCCCTGTCACCTGTGGCCTTGTTCTTTCTTAATTGGTTCTCCTCATAGCCAGAGGGATCTTGGTACAAAGCAAATCAAATTATGTCATTTCTATTTTTTTTTTTTTTTTTGAGACAGAGTCTTACTCTGTTGCTCAGGGTGGAGTGCAGTGGCACCATCATGGCTCACTGTAACCTCTACGTTCCACAATCAGGTGATCCTCCCATCTCAGCCTCCCAAGTAGCTGGGATTACAGGCACATGTCACTGTATTAGTCAGGGCTCTCTACAGGGACAGAAATAATGGAACATATATATATAAAATATATTCCATTATATATATATATAATTCATATATATAAATGCATATATATTAATGTATAAATATATATATATAAAATGGAATATATTATATATAACATATATAAACTCATAAATATATGACTGTATAAATATATATATAATGGAATATATAATATATATAATGGAATATATAATATATATTATATATAATGGAACATATATATAATGGAATTATATATATAAACTCATATATATATAGAAGTTTATTAAATATTAACTCACACAATCACAAGGTAGCACAATAGGCCATCTGCAGGCTGAGGAGTGAGGAGAGCCAGTCCAAGTTCCACAGTTGAAGAACTTGGAGTCCCAAGTTCAAGGGCAGGAAGCATCCAGCACAGAAAAAAGATGTAGGTTGGGAGGCTAGGCCTCTCTCTTCACATTTGCTGCCTACTAATCGGCTGGCAGCTTATTAGATTGTATCCACCCAGATTAAGGGAGGGTCTACCTTTCCCAGCCCACTGACTCAAATGTTAATCTCCCTTGGCAACACCCTCACAGATACACCCAGGATCAATACTTTGTATCCTTCAATCCATTCATGGTGACACTCAGTATTAACCATCACAGCCACCATGCTTGGCTAATTTTTGTATTTTTAGTAGTAATGGGATTTCGCCCCATTGTCCAGGTTGGTCTCAAACTCCTGGGCTCAAGTGATCTTCCCATCTTGGCCACCCAAAGCACTGCGATTAAAGGCATGAGCCACTGCACCCAGCCAAATAATCATTTCTATGCTTAAAAACCTTCAAAGGCTCATTCTCTCATGAAGTAGTTCCAACTCCTTGATAGGGCTCATCAGACCATTCATGACAGTGTACTTGATTTTTCTTTAGCTCAACTTTTAAGTGTACAGTAGCCATAGGGAAGTTATTTCATTTCCCCAGTACATGAGTACAAAGTTCATAGTTAGGGGCCTAGACTTTGGCACCTGACTATCTGGGTTCAGATTCCAGCTTTGTCACTTAATAACATCATGACCCCAGCCTGCTTACTTAACTGCTCCCTCTCAGTTTTCCCATCTATAAAATCGGATGATAATGGAATTATTGTGAGGCTTAAATCAGTCAAGGTGTATAAAACACTCAAAGCAATGCTGGGGTATAACTGACATTCGGCAAACATCACCCGCTATTAACCTACTATTAATATTGCCACCAGCCCTAGGCACTGGAAAGATTGTGGAACCTCACATTTGTGATTCAAAATAAAAACAATTCAAGATTGTAAAATACGTTTCAGCCAATAAGTCAGCCTAAGAAAGGTGTGATTTTTTTCTCAATGATTTTTGCTTTGATCTTTTTTGAAAACACTAGATTGAAAAATAGAAATAGAGATTTTTGTTGTTTGTGCTTTGTTGGTGAATTGATCCTATGTTCAATGTGGCTTTCTGATACAGCAAATGCTTTTCCCTCTTTCTAGGTCACTCTTCCGACTTCTCACTGACTCTTCTTGGCAAGTTCTTTTCCTCATTTAGGTCTCATGTTACAAGTTAGTTCTTCTCAAAGGCTGTCTTAGACCTGGAATCTGAGCTGGTTCTTGATTACAAACTCTCTTCTCATTCTGTGTTCCCCCAACATGGCACTTCCTGTTCTGTGTCATAATTTCCCCTTTAATTCTGTGTCGTAACTTCCCCTTTACTGTATCCCACATTATAAGGCTATCACCACAAAGACAAGACCACTTCTATCTCGCCCACATTATTTTCCTTCTCTTCGTAGCATAGCATGCACTCAGTGAATCAGAGACTGACTAAGCATAGGAAACTCACTTGCCTTTAGACATCATCTCACTAGTACAGAAATAATTCCGTGTAAGGTATATTTACCTATTGCAAAGTACTATTTGTTTTCTTTTCCCTTCTTACATAATGACTCTGCCTTCAACACTACTCATAACTCAGAGAACTACTAGGTTTGTCTTTGCTATTTTCAAAATCAAATAACAGGAATGAAATAATGAATCTTTTAAGACTGAGTTTGAAAACCTTTTCATACAGTGATGGAAGTTTTCCCTGTGCTGGGTTGTGAGAACTAGGTATGAAGGCATTGCTTTTGGATCTGTTGTCTGAAGTCTGCCATAAAATCCCTAGTGGCGGAACCTCAATCTGGGGCAGACTGGCAAAGAAGCTTCTGTCTAGGAGCCCCTCAAATCAGGGTCTGGGGGCAGTTACGTGTTCACCTGCAAATACAGCAGCTGCTGTGCTTCAGACTTGAAGGCCCCTGGGAAGTCCCTGTTCCCTATTTGGCAGTTAGGAGCTGAGATTTCATCTAATTGTTATAAATTATTCAGCAAACTTTTGTAAGTTCTTCCTAGGAGGTTTGTACTAGTGCCTGTAGAGGCATTATGTGATATACAAAGACAAAGACATGGTCCTGCCCTTCAGAAGTAGTAATCCAGGTATCACCTGCTGCTCTTAAGAACCTCCACCCCATGTCTTAAGGGAAATCCAATAACTGCTGTAGGAGTTTTGCGGCGTTTGGGGATTTGTGCTTCGTTTAGTCATCTTGGGCTTTGCTACCTTACTGATGCTGGCTTTTTGTTTATTGTGTCTTCTGGCTGTTCTTTTATCTTTGACCTACTATTGACTTGGACATAGGACACAATTTCTTCTCCCTAATTCTTTGCTTCTAACTCCTAAAATATCACTCTGGGGAGCAGCTGTGGGTGGTAGCATTTTATAAAGAGATGGGTAACGGTGAGAGACGTTATAGGGCATTCCATAGTTAGATAATAAAAAATTGAACATTGGACTCTTGAAGAAGTTCTTCGGCCATTTCTCCCAACTTGAGCACTGGGCACTTGCTTTGTTTTTTGCCCCCCTCTGTTTTCCTCTCTGTGCTGCCTTTCAGCCACTCAAAAAGAAAAATATTTTCTTATACTTTTGTATAGTAAGCAGTTCAGCTCTCTGTATTCCCTACCCATAAGCTCTGCTTGGGCTTCTGCTGCATGGCTGTTATTCACCAATGTACTCTGCTAAACAGTGCACTAATGGTTCCATGTCCCACTCATTCTCCTTTCTCTCTCATTAGGTGACTTATATCGCTGTCACCACCCCCACCCCCACTCCTCTGGAGGTACAAATTGAGATAGCTACTTTCTGCTTAAACGACATTTTCTTTCATTTTCCTTGCAGACGTTTGAGACCTAGAACAATCTTGGAAGAATTTATTTATTGAATTCTTCATTTCCACACTTGAAGGGCGGGGCGAAGCTTGTTCACCATTGTATTCCTATCACCGACACACAGAGCAAGCACTCAACAAATATTTATTCTGTGAGTGAGTTTATCCTTTCAGGAGAGCTGCACTGGAGTTAAACGTGTTCATTTTTTCTTTAAATAGCTCGGCACCACCTAATGTTCATCTTGTCTAATATATACTGTATTCTAGTCATCATTTCAGGGTATTATTAATTTGAAAACAGGTATAATTTATCAGGCTTGCATCCTGTTCACAGCATTCTCATTGACATCTAAGGCAAAACAGTGAGGATCTGGCAAAATGTTTTTGCTTTGCAGACTGTGGCTCTGTTCTCTTCAGGAGCCATGGCTGCCAATATTCCCAAGAGGGAATGAACTTTTGACTCTGGGCATCACACAAAGCTTCAAGCTGTTCCCTGTAGAGTGAAGAGCTTGGATGGAGTTAAGGACTTCAGTGGTTCTTGCTAATGCTTTAAGGCAGCTTCACCTATATTTGCATCATCCAGGCAGTCTGCCTGAGAAGCACACAGAACAGCTAAAGATCATGGCTTGTTTTGAATATGCCAGCCAGGATTCCTGGGAATCTAAGTATCGGAATCAATGTCTGACAATTTTTTTTTTCTTTAAATAAACCCCAACAGCTTTGCCACCAGCAGTTGTCGCCTGTGTGTTTTTAAGTCATCGTGTCCTTGAAAGGAGTGTCATCTCTTACATATCCTGTTTATTTTCTCAGGTGAAATGATCTCACGAAAACATTTTAACTTAATGAAATTACCAGCCTGTACCAAAAGGCATTCTGTTTGAATAGGGCATTTCTTTACTTCCCAAGTAGATTTGCAATGAGAAAACTGACGGTGATATAGCTGTTGACCTGAAAGATGCAATGTTTGTGAACTTTCTCAGGAGAAAGTTGTGCTATTTACCTACTTCCTTCAGTGAAATATGATGCTTCCTCACAGAGGGAGAAAAGCTTTGAGTTTTAGATCCACAATGTGACAGGTTTCCTTACTTTCATTACCCACTGCCTGCATTTTGTTTGGAAGCTGGAACAGGAGAGCTGCTGATACTGTTGGAGTGAATTCCTTTGTTGTGTTCTCTTCTCATTTTGAAAACCATAAGAATTGCTACTCAATAAAAAAAAATAACAGTTGAGCTTCATTTTAGTATTGGTTTTGTGACTCCAGCAGTGAGCACTGCAGCAGGCTCTGGAGGAAGCTTTTAGGAGTCTCCATAATTTTTTCCTGACCCCAGCTGGTGATCAGTTTATATCCTGAAGCTTGCGGAAGAATAGCCCTAATAATTCCCGTCCTAGTGCGGGTGCATTCTAGCTTGCTCTATCTGAAAGGAAAATCTGAAAGGTGACAGTGTTTTGAAATGTTATACCTCTGGAAACAGGAAGAGAAACACCTTGGATTAATGGCTTTCTTATTTGCTAAAAAGAGAAAGCATTTGTGTTCACATGAGAATGCTGTTGAACAACTCTAACCTATTACCGTGTTTATGATCCTTTTAGGATTTCTTTCTTTCTCCTTGTCTTTAATGTATTGTTTCAATCATTCACTCAATCACACTGTCATTCTCATAGTCTTTATTCATGTACTCTTTTATTTAATAATTATCTGTTAAGTATTTTTATGTGCAAGACACTGTGTAGAATAATTGCCCCTGCCTTCCTCAAAAAGATTATTATTTTTTACATCTAGAGGTTTATAAGCTGAGAAGGCAGATAGTAATTGACCATAGAGGTATATACAATGCCAAGTGGTTAAAAATACATTCCTGTTGCATATTTTCAACACCATTCAAATTATTTCTACTTATATTGTCTGATTTAATTCATGTTCACACCACTTGTAGAGTTGGGATTAGAATCCATGTATTCTAATTCTCCTTCCTTTTGTGATTGTGACTAGACCATCCTTAGGCCAAGTGAATTTTACTTAGCATTGAAAATACATTTACAGGATACATTTGCTTTTCTGAAAGTTTTGTCAAGGAATACATACATATATTTTCCTTTATCATAATTCTTCCTTTGTCACCAAAGTTATTCATTACGGTGTTTCTTTACATGCCTGTTTATTTCACTCATCCTGAGACCATTTGGAAGAGGGGGCATATTATAATTAGAATATTTACAGAAAAGTGTGGTTGCCAGACTGGGGATGGCAGCAAAGAGACAAACAAAATATCCTATAAGGTACTAGCAACTACTGTTTAAAATGTGCAAAGAGAAAAGAATTCCCTATTCTGGAAGATATAGTTAATTTACTTTTAAGAAGGGATACAACAATCCGGAGCAGATTGCACTGGTCGTTTAACCCACGAAGGGGAAAAATAAAATTATATCTCCTAAATAAACTTTACTCTCAATTATGATCTCTATGGTCTCTTCCAGCTCTAAAATTCAATGATTCTAATTATGTTCTCTATGAACACGTTGTTTCAACTTCTCTAACAAAATAGACTATGAGGCTGCTTCTCCCTAACTCAGGGTAGAGTGGAGAGAGGAAAATATCCAGTTAACATAATAGATACACAAAGTGAGGCCAGATAATTTTTTATTCTGGCTTATGCAATTCAACTCACTTTATGTTATATAAATTCAATCTGTAAAAAGACCCACATAGGTGAGTCTATGATGGCAGAGACAGAATGATAGATTATCAAGAAAAAATTATTCCATACTGGGTAGTCAGGCATGTTTATGCTACCCCAAAGTGTCATATTTGGAGTTTGTTCTGTTCCCTTATAAGGCATTTTCATATTTGATATCATCTTTGCTTTTCTAACAACCTTGTGATATAATGAATATGATTAATAGCATGATCTAAACCACAAGTTCTAAAAATTTTTTTCTCTTTCAAAATACCCAAATGGCATCATACACTCAAATCAATAATAGTGCCCATAATGGTAGAGGTTCTCAGCAGGAGAGCTTTTCCATCCTCTCCAGGATGCATACTGGAATCTGAGGAGGGTTTTGCTCCACAGTGAATTTTACTTGGCATTTCACTCTCAACCAAAACGATGCTCCTCCCAACTTCTTCCCATTGTAAACTACTATTTCTAACTGACGACCCTCTTTGATTATCTAGAAATCCTGTAAACATCAATTGAGGGAGATGAAGGAAGTCATTAGTATTACTAAACACCACAGGAGAAGGATCGGGAGAGAGGAGCACTGGATACCATCACTTTTTCAACTAATCTTTACATCCAGATACTTAGGTGGACATAAAGACCATGCGATGGCCCATGTTAGGAACCCCTTTGGAGAACACTGAGACTAATCAGCTGTGCCAGTCATTTCTCCCAGTTAATTGAATTCGTTTACTAACCCAATTATAAGGATACTTAATTTTCATTTATATCATAGGGAAGACTCATAATTACATGCCTATCTGCATTTTGCTTCCTCAAAATGATCTTAACAGGCACAAGCCTTGCTATCTTGCTTTCAAAGAAAGACAATAGAGACAAGACTTACGAATGCTAACTAACATTCATCAGGACTCTTAAGTTAGTAGTTTATCTGTGGGGAAGACACAGTAGTTTATCTGTGACGAAAATACCTCCTGAACGATAAGGGATTTGAGCAGTCTTGAGCATGGATAGGATGCAACAGGAAAAAATTTATAATTGGTATATAAGTTCATTTTAAACAAAAGTGGTTGTTTGGGGAAATGTACAATTTCCTGGGCAAAACAAAGCAATATCAAGTGGTGGAACATTAAAATAAGAGAGAAGACTGGAGTAATTGGCCCCAGTCATGTCACAAAGGTTCTTCAGTGCCAGATTCTTTATATAGAAGCATGACAGTTTTTGAGTAGGGGTATGCCATGATTATATTCATGTTTTCCAAAGCTAATCTTTTTGCAATGTTTGTAGAAAAGACCAATGACGAGGCTTTTGCAATGCTCCAGTGAAAGTTTTGAGAGCGAAAATCAGAATACTAGCAGGACTCTATCTGGAGGTAGCAAACACAAGGAGGTAGAGGTAGAGATCGGGAGGCAGAGTCACAGATTTGGAACTGACGGGATATAAACTTGGGGTGTAGTAAACAGAGTCTGGAATGAGTTGAAGTTGGGACAGAATCAGGAACGAGTTGAAATTGGACAGAGTCAGGAATGAGTTGAAGTTGGTTGGTTGATAGGTATATAGGATGTATTTTCCCACTGAAATAATATTGCGATGGTATGTTCCCAGTTTTGTCCATAAAACACTGTTTCATTCATAATGTGGCTCCTAAATTAGAAAAGTATGGTGGGAACAGCAGGCAGGGATCAATGCAAGAGACGTGAGAGAGTTAATCAACAAAATTTACATCAAATTGGTTATGGGAGACAAGAGAAGATGATTCCAAGGTTTTGAACTGGATGAATAAAAAGATAATGATGTTATTCACTGAAATGGGAACATAGAAGGAGGAGTTTTGGACAAGTGAAATTTGAGTTGGTGGATGTGAGTCAAAGCATCTTGCTTGCCAACTCTGTGTTCATCATTAGTGCCCTTCAACAGGCCAGCGAAAATTTGGGGCCTGGAGTTTATAGATAATTGGGTTTTTGGGAGAGGTTGGTAACTATTTCCATTGTGGTCATAGCTGAAATTGCAGGAATTGGTGAATGGGTAGGATGCATTGCTCAAATACAAAAAGAGGGGAGAAAGAGCCAGGGGAGATCTTTGGAGAAGATACATGAGAAGTATAGCAAATAAATATACTAGTTTTGTTCTATGTAGAAATCAAAAGTGTGCCACTGAAATATACGGCCTCTCTTAAATAACAGCATTGTGTGTGGGAAGTGAGGGGGGATGGGTTGAATATTACATTCTGGTTCCCACTTTTTAAATCAAACCGAGCAAAGATGACATGATCTGTAAATGTTCTCAGTTGTCAATCCTGTTGTGATGTTTATTTTCAGCTGGGAAATGTTTTCCCTTGTAAAGATCAAAGAAAGCTAAAGCTCCAGGTTTGTGCACAGGGAGGGTTTGTAACGCACACGCTTCCCAGTTTGTTTAGCCAGTGACCTCCAACTTGATTCAGAAGTAGTATTCACTGCAGAATGAGAAATGATTCATTTCTGGTTCAACTTTAGCCTTGGGCCTGTTCCTACATAAAGAATTGCTGGGTGAGCTTGATTATATTCAGAGGCTTAGAGGCTTGAACTTCCAGAAAGTACTCTCTTAATCATTTCACTCTGGTCCTCAATCTGACAAGAACCAAGAGCCCCCAAGGGGAAATGCCAAAGGCTTATCTGTTTTTGACCAACATCTTAAGGGATTTTACTACTCCAGGGGCTTCTGTGGCCTGTTGCTTCCTTTGCCTTGTTTGCTTTCCGTTCTTCTTCCAATGTGTGAACGTCAAGACTAATTGGTGCAAACCACATAGTTATCATCACTCCTAACAGAGATTCTGAAACACCTCACTTAATTCTCACTCCCTTGCAGGGCTCTGACAACCTCTCTATCTTGCTTCTATCTTTCCTCAGCTTTATTTTCTTTCACAAACTCTTTCCCACGTCCCCTCCCTTTTGACAGCCTATTTAGTACCCAGCTCTCCCGAGTGGAGAGAGAGTTGCTCAGCAGTGTCATGCTGTAATGGAAGCGGGGTCCCACAGGTGCCCACTGCCTGTCCCTGAAAGCTTTTTCATCTTGTCCCTTGTTACCCTGGAGAATAATTACTTCAAAGACCAGTCCCAGTGCCTGATATTTCAGTTTATCTCATTACCTCCGTTTTTCTTTTTTTTTTTGCCAAGCCCGCCAGTGGTGCCAGAAATCCAATCAGGGTTGCTGGCAGTATTGCTGGCATTATTGCCTGCCTAGCATGTTCAGCCTCTCCACTGCCCGACACTCTAATGTTCCCTGATTGCAAACCCTGTCATCATCTTCTTTGAATTAGCTGCACCTCCTGAAATGGCATAATGGCCGTGCAGTGCTGGAGTGCTGATGTGGAGTCCTGTTTTAACTGTCTGTCAAAGCCCGGGCTAATGAATTCTATTAGCATATTAGTTTGCCAGCTTTGGGAGCCCAGAAGGAGCCAGGCAGCCAAACGCAGTTGGCAGAACACAGCCGCAATGCTTCAGAGAGCTCCTTGGCAATTGTGGCACCAGAGACTCCATAATGTAAATGTACAGACATGGGAATGTATGCAGAATTGGAAAGGTTATTTGTTACAATATACTCTAGCAGTAGAAAATGGGATGAGAGATGACATTTTTTAACTGTGGGGCCCACCTCAGGCATTTTAAAGAATAGGATAGCCTTGGGAGTGCCCCAAGGCACTCATAGTCTAATCTTATATTCTTTTAGAAATTAGAATGTGTGGAAGCAAGGTATACTTCCACATGACTTTTTTTTTTTTTTAAAAGATGGCTTGAGATACTCACCTGACATTAATTTCATTTTAGCTGCAATGGCCAGTGATGGGCATCATTGCTTTAATAATCAGGCATCATTCTTAGGACTGCTTGTTGAGAGTAGATGGCAGCTTAATGACCAGGACACCACCCTCCCAACCCTCCATTATAGTTCAACTTGCCAGAATAGCAGAATAAGGAACAATCAGTAACTAAAAAAAATGCAGTTTTCTAGTAAATAGAGACTTGAAGTGGATAGATACTCATCACTAATTTTTATATTAGTGTTTAGGATAAATTTACTGTAAGAGCAGGTACCATGGTTGCTAAGTAACCAGTAGTGATTGTCATGCCCGATATTCAACTCTTAAAGGGTATGCTTAATGGGTGTAATCTTCAATTTAGTTTGAGATTAATTTAAAAATGTATTGCTTGAAATATTTTATGTTAATAAACTTTTAAATATTGCAACATGGTATTAACACTAAATATGTGACAGGCACTGAATTCCAGAAAGGTTTCTTAAAACTGTATTAACTTGTGGTTAGAGCTAAATTATTCTGCCCACCAAAATAACTTTTGAATAAATTAACAAATTAATTAGTGTTATCCTTAAAGACTTGGTGAGAACCTGCATATTTCTGGGTAAAGGACTGCAGACATAGCAAATGTAATTATAAGGCCCATAGCTAGAAATTGAGTCTCCGACTGTTTTTATTTGTCTTTTGTTTCTTCTATTAAATATGATCACTTTTCAATCTTTACTGTTAACAAAAGAAATATATGAAGGTAAAAGTAAGTCAAATATATTTGACTTACTACACCTGAATGCAGTGCTAACGTTTTAATTTTAATTTTGGAAAAATAATTTATAATAGTGGAACATGGCACTTTTTCACTCAAAGATCATGGTGCTTAAATTTCCTTATAATCTTCTTCTTTTTGTTTTCCTCCTGCTTGCTTACTCTTTTGAAGTATTATTTATTTATTTCTTCTTCTTTAAAGTAAACACAGATATGCCTTTTTTTGAGTGAAATATGGTTAACCTGTTGTTTATTTGACCCCTTGGGAGTTGGATGAATGTGATAAAATAAAGTTAAGTAGGTCTTTGGCTATTGTGGACACTGTTGGTTGCATTTTTAACAACAAATATTACTTGCGCTTCTTCATCTCCTAATTCCTTGCTTCAGACCCTTGTTCGTTCATGTTCTTGCCTTTCAACAAGGTGGATCTTGTTTAATCTGTGGCTAAGCCAATCACAAGAATTCCAGTTCCCTTGACTGTCACTGGAGAAGGACTGGGCGTGTGGTACAATTTGGTCAAAGAAACATGAGAAAAATATTGGAAAAGGATGTATCCTAATTTTCAGTTTGGCATTATTTGAACAATATGTGATCCCGTGACGTTTGAAGCTACACCAAACTATAATCACAAATACGGCAAACAGCACTAAAAGCACAAAGATGGTGGATCAAAAAGATGCCATTGCTAAGATACTAAATTAATGAACTCTGGAGCTTTAGACTTCTCATGTGAGAGAATATATTTTCCTTACTGCTTCAACAATACCTTTTCCATTTCTTGTAGCCAAGACATTGTAAATGATATAAACTTACCATTATTTTATTTTTAGTTAGAATTTATGCAAGGATAAATGCTTATGATTTCTCATATGCCTTCTCTTCTTAGGCCATTACAATTGCAGACAACGTACAATAACAATATTTTCCATTGCTTCAACTGGCTGCCTACACATGGCATATGCTTCCACACTTGCCTTCAATGCGGCAATCAGATGAACTGATTGATTGATTGTTCTGTTCATCAATCTTTTGTAGGCAAGCCCCTCTGTCAGTTACCTAGGAAAAGCTATAAATACAATCCAATCCCTATAATCAAAGGGTATTCAACTGTGTTTTTGAGTGCATATTTAGAATGCATCTTTGACTGGAGAGTGGAGGAAGATGATGGATAAGGATGAGGAAGGGAGGAAAGACCTTAATTTATATTTGCAGGCACTAAAGCCCTGTTAGGAATTACATTTTTATAAAAACTCATTGGCTCCCTCAGTGTCAATTTTCCTTCTAAGTGTTTGTAAGCAAGGTGAGCAGAGCTTATGCTGAAGCACAGCTGTAAGTCAATCATGAAGCCTGACTGCTAATGGCCAGGAATGACAGCACCAGTGGAATATGGGGTATATCAGAGCTTCAGTTTGGACTAAAATTACACAACTCAGGGAACCCCAACAGGCTTATCTCTGTAAACAGCTCCCAGTTAGAGGATGGCTGGATAATATACATATGCTTAGAGGACAGAGCTCTCATTATTGTCTGCATTATATTCCAGCCACACCAAATTATTAACGGTTCCAAACACACTAGGCTATTCTACATTCTGTTCCTTTGCACACGCTATGAACTTTACATGAGTTACCCTCCATTCCTTGTTTGTTGACTAAATTTAATTTATCCTTAAAAGGCATGTAGCCACCAATTCCTAGGTCACCATCTCCTGGGAGCCCTTTCTGGGTGGGTTTCTACTCCTAAATGAGTTAATAGCCCGATTCCACTGCTTGTATCTTAAACAGTATCATGCTTTTCCCACTGAATGATGGAAGAAATTTAGCTTTATTGTTACGTAAGTACATGTGCTTCCCTTCAACTCAGTATCAGACTACATTGGTCAATCTGGGTTTCATACCAACATGTTTGTTGAACCAACTCACTTCAGTGTATATTACTGCATTTACAATTATCTGTGCCTTTTGTTTCTCTCCTTTTGAGTGTCATCTGTGACTTTTAGGTATTGATAATTATGCTTCGGAATGAAACAAAGAGAAAAGATGAGACTCAAGAAAATCATTGTTGCTCTTAGTAATGAGAAGAAAAAAGTGAAGTGAAACTTAACAGCTAACATGAGAGTTTTCGATTGCCCATGGGCTTTCACTTTTTGTTTCCATCTGGACTTACTAATTGGGATAATAGATCAGGGAGACCTGTGTCTATATTGGTAGGTATGATTGGATGGACCCCAAGGAACTTCCCTTTATTTTATCATCAGGAGCTCATAGATTAGGTAACTTGATTTGACCCTTGCCTCATTCCCTTTATTCTTGAGATGACCCCAGTAGAGTCTGTCTTTAGTGGTCTCTTTGGGTCTTTGATAAGCAAAGCAGTTAGGGCAGAATGAGCTGTGAAATAAATAAGGGAATATTGATGCCCCACTATTTAATTGCCTCCTAAATCCATGGTAAATTTTTCAGTGATTTTAAACTCTGAAAGAATAGTAGACTCATTGATTTCTGTAATTCATTTATTTAGGGATTTCTATTATCAACTGAATTTGATTGATGGCTTTATGACAAATAGCTGTGTGCTCAGCATATACCAGCATTCTGTAAGCTCACTCAGCCATAAACAATGTGTGAATAATTCTTGGGTCCTTTTGCTGAGTCTGTACTTTGCTATTTAGGGAAAAACTGACTGAGAATCCTTAAGTGAATGATGTAAAGTGAAATTCCCACCTAGTTTCCTTGGCTACACACACACACATACATACACACTATATACGTGTGTATGTGTGTGTATTTGTATGTGGACCCTGAGAATTCTCCAAGTCCTCTTTTGAGATTCTGTGGCATTTTACTCTAAAATGTCAAGCCCCCTCTCATGATTCAGAATACATCAGAATCACTTGAACACCAAAATAGTGGTATCCTCTGTGTGCTGTGATAGTCGAGCCCTTCTCTAAATCTGTGTACCCAGGCATAAGGTATCATAAGTAGTGATGTTATGTGTTCATCAAATATTAAAATGGACCCACCCCATACATCTTTTTAGTCTGTTTTTCTGGTAAAAGATTTAGATTCTCAACTTCCTCATGGATAGAAATCAAGTGTAATTTTTATTTTAGAGAAAATCAGAAGTTATTTTATAAGACACCAGATCTGAAAACTTCTTTGCCAGTGAGATATTGTTGACTGTAAATATTTCTTCCAGATTAATGGACCACATTAATGGAAAATTGTGGCATGTGTTTTAAAATACTCTTCACGATTTTCCTGATTATAAATGAATTTATCTATATTTGAAAAATTGAAAAATAAAAAATATAAAGAAGGAAATAAAATTACCAATAAAACCACTAACCAGAGTCACCACTATTACATTTTTAGTTAAAATAATTAGTTGTTTTAACTAAATAACCCTCTCCTTAGAACAGCACTCAGGCAAAGGTTATTATTCAGCAATGGTTAATACTGGTCATAATTATGAGGCTTTTGTATTTTTGCTGTTTACCTAAGATGGGCAAGCGAGTGTAGAGACTGAGTCAGAAGCTGGGTCAGGGACACTGCACCAAGTTGGACAAGTGTGTGGCTGAACTGAGCACCAGACTCCCTTTACCTACTGTGGGTGAGACACAAAACTTTGACCACAATCTGCAGAGAGAGACAACTGGGACAAATTAAAGTTTCACTTAAATCTCATATTTGACTTTATAACTTGTAAATTCACTAATAAAAGTTTCAGGTGTCTAAAAGAAGATGAAGCTATGAATAAGCAATATTGAAAGAGATTAGAAAATTATGCTATCTTTTCAGATATATAGCATGAAAATATTTCTCTTGGAATGTGATGATTAGTTGATACTTTTAGTATAGATTATGACAATTGGAAAATACTGTGATAATTTTAAAGCTAGGTAAAGTAAGCAGATATTTTAAAGGACAATATTCCTGTTGTCACCTAATGTCTATTTACACTAGCTTTCCTGAGTGTAAAATAATTGTCCTTGGTTATTTGATGAAATGAGTTACCCATTTAACACTTTGTTTCTTGGGATTTGGAAGTCAATGCTATTATGACCAGGTGCAGTGGCTCACGCCTGCAATACCAGCACTTTTTGGGGCCTAGACAGGTGAATCACCTGAGGTCAGGAGTTTGTGACTAGCCTGGCCTATATCGTAAAACCCTGTCTCTACCAAAAATCCAAAAATTAGACAGGTGTGGTGGCACACACCTGTAATTCCAACTACTTGAAAGGCTGAGTAAGGCAGGAGAATCACTTAAACCTAGGAGGTGGAAGTGGCAGTGAGCTGAGATCACACCACTTCACTCCAGCCTAGGCAATTGAGCAAGACTCAACTCAGAAATAAATAAATAAATATTTTAAAAAATGAAGTCAATGCTGTAACACATTAAAATAATAATCTCTTATAGACATATCATCTATCTTTTAGGATGAGTATAGGATTTAGTTAACTGATGTTCATAAAATTATTGCTAATAGTTCTTAGGGGAAAACTAAAGAAAATAATTTATTAATGATAATTTTCTAGTTAACGGTGAATTAAGCTCTTTGTATAAAAATAATATAAAAAACATAAATATTTGGGACTTTTAATGGATGCTTTTCTGTTACATGAGTTGTAGTCGACTGTCTCTTCATAGTAAGTTATGGTTTGTAATATTGAATTATATAAGTGAAAGTTTGATGTCATCATAGTTAATGTTCAATTATAATGCAGGAGAAAAGTGACACCAATACATCAAAGATGAGGCTCATCCATACTCATACAGTAGAGTTGTCCCTGTATCCTACTATTCCAACTCTGGGGAGCACCAAGAGATACTGTAGCATTTTTGTTGTTAGTTTCTTCTTTACAATAAAAGGAAATTTGTTATTCTAAGTACCTGCCAGTGATCCTTAGTACTTGGAGTATGGAAACTTTCCTTTCCATGCCTTTGTATTTTTAGTTGCAACACTGTTTTGAGAGTAACATCTTTTTAAAGTTTATTATTACTGTATAGTACCTTATTAATTTAGTTTGAGAACTAAAGATTTAACATTTCAAGAAGTAGTCCTTAGTTCTAGGAACTGGTAAATAAAGCCACATTCAGTCATTTTATATGCTTTTTTTACTCAATAAACATTAATCTTAATATATAGGGCTTTGTGTTTCTCAGCTTAGAAGTTTGAATTGCTTGAGTCTATCTTGGTACAGAGCCTAGTCAATCCCTCTAATGACTCTGGATACTGCTTTCTATACTTCGTTCAATTTAATTGTACTGTCGTTGAGATGTGGGTTCATCCAGAAAAAGCAGATACTTTGCTGCCTCAGACGTATCTAATTTAAAAATGTTTTATTTCCAAAACCTTTCTCTAGGGGTGCCCCGCATTGTGTTTCTCCTTAATTACAGAAGCAAAGAAAGCTAATTTTAGGGAAAATTCTTCATTCTAAACATTTATTTAGACTTTTGGTAATTGATAAGATCTCGTATCTTACACATATATTTCTATATCACTCTTCTCTAAAGTTACTCTTTTAATACTGGCACATGTTAAAGCTCATACACCAGTTTTCTTTCTACTTAGGCAGTGTTGGAAGGGTTGTTGTTGTCTTTTGCCTTTTGTTTTCCCTGTGAGCTCAGACAGTTCACTACTGAAATGAGTTTCATATCACCTACAAACTTGAAACCCACTGTAGGTGTGCGTAAAATGTTGGTGTGAAACTTTGTCAAAATATTTCAAAAGTCTAAATAAATAGCACTCAGTGGTTTCCTGTTGGACATGTGCTTATTTATTCCTATATTCCCTTCTTGATTAATTTTTAGCTTGTTATGGAGATTTTCAAACACACAAAAGTGAGAGAAAAGGTTATAGACTACTGTGTAGCCATCTTACCAACAGTTTTCTTTCTTTCTCTCTTTCTTTCTTTCCTTCCTTTCTTTCATTATCTATCCTTTTTCCTAAGTTCTTTTTTCTAGAAATATTTTAAGGTAAACCCTGAATACCATATAATTTAATCCATGCATACTTCTGTCTGATAACAGATAAGTACTCTTTAAAAAATTCAACAAAATTTCCATAATTTCTTAGTATCTGGTTGAAGTTTCCAGAGTCATCTAAAATGTCTCTCATAGATTATTAGCCAAGACTCCTCATCATATAAACCGTAACTCCCATGGGTATTGCATGTGTAACTTTTATGGAGGTGCCATTATTTTACCAAGATTAGAAATCAGACTGAGAACCTTTTGTTTCCAGAATCTCCTCTGGAGTCCTTCTCATGGGTGTGAGTCACACTGGCAAGCTGCCATTCTTCTCATGTAGTAGTGGTTATTAACAACAGGTCATACATTTTGGCCATCAGTTCCATATTTCACCCTTGAGTTCCTTTAGAAGTCTTGGGTGAATGCTGTCTGGGCCTGGTGATTTATTTACATTTCGTTTGCCACTTGGGTCTAGGAAAATTCTTTTTTCAACTGTTTGTTCCAATGCCTCTGACCTGCCTGCTTTAAAGCAAGATACAAGTGAGACTCTTTCTAAAGTCCTCTTCAGTAAAGACTGAAGCAAACAATTCATCGATCGTTCCTGCTATCACCTTTTCATCCCTGAATGGCCTTTGCATTTTCTAGCTGGCTTCTTGACTTTGTTGTACTTAAAGGGGTTTGCATTTTTACTTTGGACTCCCTTGTGAGGTGCTCTATTGATTTCTTCATGGACCATTTGTTTTTAGTTTGCTTCTGACCTGCTCTACATTCCTTTTCCTTGAGAGTAGCAAGTTTTACATTTAAAAATATTTGTATGGCCTTTTCGTCTTACCAACTTGGCATTTGTGGCTCTCGTTGAAGAGCTACCTATTCTGATTGTAGCTCACATTTCTCCTGATCTACCAATGAGGTGTTTTAATGTGGTCTCTAGGGGGTACTTGTTTATTTTGGAAACTTTTCCTACCCATATGTGCACTTTTCTCTTCCTTTCCGTTTCATGAATTGCAAAATCACAAGATGGAAATGGAACTTGAGGCTTTCCCTGTCCCGCTTGAATGTCTGGCTCATAAGTGTAATTGCTATTAATGAGTGATTCTCCCCACAAGCTACTTCTGGCTTCATTTCACAATCCACTCCCAAGAATCACAGGATCCACGTCTAATTTTGGAAGGTGCTATCCAACTTCCTTCTGTAGCCACAGACCTGCCTGGTAGGCAGTTATTAAGATTAGCTTTTCCATTCTTTCATTTAACTGACCAGCGGGTGGGTGGGGGGGGAGTGATTGGCAACTTGTTCAGAATTCAGGAGGAGCCAACTTGATAATTTATGTTTATTGTTTACAATATGGATAATATGCCACAGATAATTAAGGTTTGATCTTACATATTGTTTAGATGATATAGTGCATCAGTGTCTAAGAGAAATGTATTGTGAGTTACATACCAAACTTAAAATTTTCTGGTTATCATACTTTAAAAAGTAAAAAGCAGAAGGTGAAATGAATTTCAATGATATATTTTATTTAACCTCAATAGTTAAAATGTAATGATTTAACATGTAATCAATGTATACATTATTAATAAAGTTTTTATATGTTTTATACTAAATCTTTGAAATCCAGTGTGTACTTTATATTTACAGCACATTTCAATGAGAACTAGCCATATCTCAAGTTCTTAGTAGCCACATTTGATAGTGTCTATCATATTGAACAGTGTAGCCTTTAAGAGGGTTATATAGGGTCCTCCTCAGAAAACAGTTATTTATTCATGAATTCTATAGAAATCATTTAGAATTCACACACACACACACACACACACACATCATTTTACTTACATCTATGACAGCACATCAGTGTAACAAACTCTGAAGGAGGCATTTTACCTGACAAGAAGAAAGTTGATGAATATATTTAACTGTATTACTCTAATATACTTGGTATATCTCCTCTAATTAAAATAAGATTATCTTACAACTTATGAAATGAAGATCTGGCATGATAGACTTAGAATATGATGAAAATGTTTTCATTAAGTTCAAAGATACCCTGCAAGGCACGGCATTTTATCTCAAGTCTCTAATAACATTAATATACCCTTTTAATCTCTGAAGCATTTAAGACTTAATAGGAACTCCTTAAAGAATGACAGAATTGTGAGACTTACAAGGTTACTTTAATTGGAAAATCCTCACAGTCCTCCATGATTTTGAGTAAGCATAAAATTCTTTACTAGTGGAATGTACAAGTAGTTTTGTTTACTCCAGGCAAGACTCAAAAGCCAGATGTGTGGAGGTGGGTGTAAAAGAAAGGAAAGTAGGGGTTAATGGTGTTTTCCAGTAATTGTCCTTGGCTTCAGTTATAGCCTGTGACTTGGCTGCTGTTCCTGTTAGGGGCTGTGTGGACATAAGCTGGGAACTCCGTACATGTGGTTTGGGAATTTTATCATCACTGTACAAAGCCATTTGTGAGAAAGCTGCAGTTACCCTACTTCTCTCCCTTCCTTCACGTCACATTTTTTGCATGTGTGTATTTATTTGTTGTTTTTCTCTGATAGATGAGCTGTGCATTGATAGTAAATATTATTTTGTTATCTGCATTCCTGCAGATCCCATTTTCCATTCAAATTACAGAATGCAATATTGGGGATTCCGTTGAGTGTTTTATCTAATTCCCCACACTTGATGTTGAATAGATAGATACGGCAATATTCTCCTGAGGACTGAGACAACTGGATTTTATTTCTCCCCTTTCCAATTGGTAATATCGGCCAGGAACAGCGGCTCCTGCCTGTAATTCCAGTACTTTGGGAGGCTGAGGTGGGCGGATCACTTGAGGCTAGGAGTTTGAGACCAGCCAGGAAGAGGTTGCAGTGAGTTGAGATCACGCCACTGCACTCCAGCCTGGGTGACAGACTGCAATTCTCCCACTCTCTCTTGCGCGCTCTCAAAAAAATATATATAAAATAAAATAAAAGGTTAATACCCACTTTGAGTGACTCATGTTTATTTTCTTTTGCTTTACTTTTACAGCTATTCTAATGGAACAGCTTAAAGTTCATTAGGGGAAAGCCTACATTAATCCAAGAGACCAATATGGTAATACCTCATTACACTGGTGAGAAAATGATATTCTTTGTAATTGTCTCAAGTACGTGTTTCCTTTTGACATGATAACACTATAAGCCTATAATGTTTTGTCCTGTGACTTTTGGTCTACACAAAACATTTAGTGAACAATCTATATGCCCTTGTGACCCTCCATTCTGCTAGATCTAATACGACTTTTTGAAGGAAATAAAAACGAGTCCTGAGATAAAGACATTAACATCTGCTTGCACTAAATGAGATAGGAGGGAGGAGGAGGAAAGTCAAATAAAGCATATTGGAAGAATTCCTTACACAGTGGGTCTCCAGCTTTAGCACAGGAACACAGAAGCAACTGTGGGAGATTATTCTTACCCTTGGAGAGTTTCATTCAGTACACTTTGATCAAATGAATCTGAAATTTAACGAATGTTCTGGATGGTTGTAAAGTCAGTTATATGGACACTTCGGCTGGGAAACATTGCCAAGATCAGCAGAAAGACCATAAGATCCCTTTATTTTATACTGATTCCTGGGCTGTAGCAGCTGACCAGTGTAGAGGGTTTTATTTTATTTTATTTTATTTTATTTTTTCGTCTTGCTAAATTTTCAATTCCCTTAGACTTCGACTTGTTGACTATATAGCTTCTCATCCATTTTTTGGGGTCTCTGGTGGAAGAGCATTCATACTTCTAACAGCTTATTTACTCAGTGTAGAGCTCTTGGGTTTTGACCCTGCTCCTGATCACATCCCTATCTTATTTGTTGCCTTCTACCTGGATCCCTGAGATTCCCATTATCTTTAGCCAGAAACCCTGGTCAGTTTAACCATCACCTGCCATTCAGTTTAATGGGCTCAATTTTAGCATTCTCTGACATTCCATTATCCTGGAAACCTGAACAGCCATTGAAAGCTCATCAACCTTAGGGTGAGCTTCGGTAAAACAGATAGGTTAGTTGTACTAACTGCAGGCTTAAAAAAAATTTTTTTTAGGCATTAAATTTGTGGCTGTGGAAAAACAAAACAAGGAAGCAATGTATAGTCATCACAATGGTTCAAATAAACACCTCTGCTGAGAACATAATGAAGGTTAAATTGTGCCTGACACATAGCAAAGGCACTAGGTCTGCAGGTCTTAAGGAAAGTTGTCTGATAACATCATTCTAAAAGCAACCAAATCTGTGGAGCTGGTGCCAATAAAACAATGCCATTATAGGCTGATTTTCCAAACATTCTAAACGAAACTTTCTTAGAACAAAATGCTCTTTTTTTCCCTCATTTGACTAGCATTTAGAATAACTGGTCCTCAGCTACAACTGAGCTTCCGAGGCCTGATTACCAAGATGCCAAGAGACCCAGACTGAGCAGTGCTCATACTCACACTGACCTTTTCTCTTTTCTTCTCCCCAGAGCTTTCTTTGCTTGTTTGAACTTTTGGTTGACTC
Organism: Aotus nancymaae; assembly: GCF_030222135.1. Lineage (NCBI taxonomy): Eukaryota > Metazoa > Chordata > Mammalia > Primates > Aotidae > Aotus > Aotus nancymaae. The sequence continues at coordinate 41,180,151 of NW_026988419.1, read as the reverse complement.
ACCTTTTTTACTTAGTGCAAGTCTCCAGGCCAAAAGGAATTCCTTTTGGGCTTTGAGATGGCTTGGTGATGTGATTGGGTTCACAAGAAATAAGAGTTTTTGTGTATGTTTATTCAATAGAGAACTGATTGGTTTAAAACTGAACTCACTTCAATATTTAAGAATTTTTAAAGATGTAGGCAGGCAGCAAATGATTTTTATCAGAATCCCCTAGGGATCCTTATTAAATATTTAAATTCCCAGGTCCTTTCTGGATCAACTGAATCTGAACTCATGGGACTATTACCAAAACAACTTCTTAAGATGATTCTCATGCACACGCAAAAATACTGGTATCTATTACTCCAGTTGCCAGATCTCATTTTTATAATTTAAAATACTTAGGAGATATTTAACAAATGTGAAGCATAGAGCAATACCACTTAGTGTACACTGCTTTAGCACAGCTTTAGGAGCAAATGAACACACTGAAGAGCAGATGTACAGTGTTCCTATTTGTGTACCTAATGACTTGTGTTCAACAAAATCCATTCACTGCCTACAGAGGTATGTTTATGCCTTCTTTACTACTACAACTGTTGTTGACCGTCTTTGGCGTGAACATTATTAGGGTGTTATAACTTCTTTCCTATCAGACAGTCATTCACTGAGTGAACAAACATTACTTACAGCAAAGCGATAAGGTTGTATTGAAAAGGAAAACTATACCCTCTGTACAATGTTAGAAAGTATCTCTAGGTAGCTTTTCTGCTTATGATAGCCTGACCCTAGTGTGGCGACAGTGAGTGTTACTGAATAAAAGCAAGACAACTGTGTAACACATATTAAATCTTTGCTCCACTTTGAAGTCCATAAGTAATTATAATAATAAGAGGCCAGATAGGTAATTGCTGTATCTGACATACACATGTAGCTTTATGGAGTTTCAACATGGCTTGAGCACATTATGTGTGGACTGTGAACCACATTGATGAATTAATCTGAATTTCAAATGGTACTTTTGGCCATGTTGAGGTGAGCTGTGAGTAGTTCATAGGAAGCTGTGATCCCGTGGATAGGATAAATCAGATGAGAAAGACTGGAAGCAGGCAGAACTTTCGGGAAGCCACTGTGGCCTGCTGGGCTGTTGGCTTTGCTCTTCTTTTCTGGAATCTGTATCTTTATAAGTTTTTTGCTATGTAATACTCCCAACTCCCAGCTGACTAGTCAAGGGGAGGATAGCTGATTTCAGCTAGATCAATCAGATTATCTCTCAGAAATATAGAATTTTGGACTAAGAGACCCAAGAAGGGAAGCTGGTAGAACTGAGTTGAGTTTATGGTGGAGCTAGAGAGAGAATTCAACCAACTCCTGGTGCTGGCTACTGTGACTCCTGGCTTTCCTAGACTTTTGGTAAAGCCTTTATTGAACTTACAAAATTCGAGGGCACAATTGCAGGATCTGCTTAAGCAATATTTATAAGGGTGTAAACTAAGCATACACATGGCTCAGAAGTCAGAGATGCTGAAGGGGAAAGCCCCATGGGAAGGTGCTGTGGGCCTGGCCGCTGCCTTATACTGGTGGGTAAGCTTCCACGCCAGCAAGACTGTTGGTGTCTCCATTTCCACGAGCCAACTTTCCTATGAGAATCACACAGAATGCAGAACCCATTCAGAAAATCCTTAAAATTCTGTTTTTAGAATCACTCTGGAACTAAAAATCTGTTGAAGTTGTGGATTTTCACATAACATATTGCCCCAAAACTTAGTAGCCGAGAAAAACAAACATTTACTAACCTATAGTTTCTGTGGATCAAGAATCTGGGAGTCACTTAGCTGGCTCGGGGTCTCTTGCAGACCACAGTTAACATATTAGCTGGGACCACAGTCATCTGAAGGGCCAGCTATAGAAAGATCCATGTCCAAGCTCACTCCTGGGGTTATTGAAAGGCCTCAGTTCCTGGCTGCATGGGCTGCCTCAAGATGTAGCAGCTGGCTTTCCTCAGGGAGAGTGATTAAGAATTGGTGAGAGAGAGAACAAGCAGCCAAGACTGAAGCCATTTGTAAAAAATAACCTAATCTTAGAAGTAATATCCCATTACTTCTGACATATTCTGTGCATCAGAAATCAATAAATATAGCCAACACACAAGGGATGGAGGTTGCACAGAGCATGAATACTAGGTGAGGATCATGGGACTGTTTGAGGCTGCCTACCATAAGCTTAGATTAGTTTTCTTTTTGTCTTATGTGACACTTGAATTGTTTGCTGTTATGTAAAACTGAGTAAATCTTCCCTAATATGATAGAATTGCAGTAGTCTAGGTAAGAGTTTGGGTTTTACAGTGATAAGGGCAAGAGACAGACTAATATAATAAATATTATGAAGTTAGAATTGATCATCTTGGTAATACTGGGCAGTAGTTCAGAGTTAGAAAAATAGTATTACACTTTGGCCATTGTGTTTATTAGATACCTGACCTGGGGCAAGTGCTAAACCAATTTTAAGTCATCGTTTTCTCACCCAAAAAAGGGTAGCTCTCTCATAGAGAACATGGCACACCCAAGCAGGGTGATTGAGAAAAGTTTAATAAAGGGATTGTTTACCAAGGTGTGGACAGGATTAAAGGAAAGAGCAAGGGGTGATATGGATCAGTTACCATCCCCAGGACTCAGAAAGAATACATAGGAAACTACGACTTTAGGAGACACTGCTAGTTAGGATTTTGGGTAGAAGGATGTGGTCAACTTGCTGTGACAGGGCAGAGAGGCAGTAGTATCCTGACCTTATTTTTTTCTTTCCTACCAAATGCTTCAAGTGACTTGCATGTAAGCTGAACCCATCCAGAAGCCTGAAGACAAAGGAGTGTAAAGATGCAGTCCAGAGTGGCCAGCCTCCCAGGGCGCAGAGACTGGCTCTGAGGGGCAGATGAAAATCATTCAGCATAGCATGTAAAGCACTTAACACTATGTCAAAGAGTAAGAGCTCAATAAGTGACAACTATTATTATAATGATTATTGCCCGCTAATGGGATCTGTGAATGGAGAAAAGCTGGGTGAGAATATATGCATAGGAAACTATAAAGAAACCTCATTTTTTTCCTACCCAGAAACAGTGATCTATGTGTCTTAGTATTAGGAAATTCAGGCAGAGTGGAGTTTATTGAATTGGCTAGCATCATTTACCAAGGCTAAGCTAAGAGAAGCACCTCATTCAATATAATACTCTATTCCCTGGCCCATTATCGGAGTTCTCTTCATTTTCTGACCATTTTGGAATGGTGTGACACTCCCTATGTGACTTCTAGAAACTCTCGAGATAAGCCTTTAGCTCTACCTTTGAGAGCTGGTCATGCTAAGCATGGCAGGTTGCTCCAGCAAAGCCCTTCTGTCCAACTTTCCTCCCACCCAGCTGCCTGCCTCTTTCAGTTCAAATATCTGTGAAAGGTGCCACTCCCACATAATTCAGTGCAGAGTATTCTGCGATTTCCTAAGCAGCAGGCTGGCAACCAGCACCAGATGGAGAAGCTGTGTAACACTGAGTGGAGGCTGCAAGGAGAGGTAGGCAATGAGGCAGGTAGCCAAGTGGGCAGTCCGAGAGATGGAGGGCCAAAAAGCAGGCAGAGCTCTTGCTGCCAAGATAGAAGGATTCTTAAGAAGTGTAAATTTCACATTCCCACCTTTCTTCTTCCCACCCTTCTCCCCCACAACCTATCTCCAAATTCAGCAACTCTCATTTACCCATTTTTCCAAGGTAGTAATGTGTCATCACTGCCCCCAAGTCTGATGTTCCCTGTAAGGCTGAACTTCAGCAACTCTATTGTGCCTTTAAGGAAGAAATCAACATGGTGCAGATGGTATTTCAAACATATTTGTTTCTATGTCATCTGCTCTGAACATAAATATCAATTCAGTAACTTCACTGTTGTAAGTGATAAGTTGAAACATCATCAGTTGTTTTTCAGTTAAATGACAGTAACAAAATGAAAAATCACCATTAAAAAGGCTATATTTGCATATTTTTATGCTGTCAAAGAACATGGCACTAATGTAGCATAAGGAGAATTCTTAAACAGAAACATTACAGTTTTCAGAATCTAAAGAAGATAAAAAATAAATGCTGAAATTTCATTTATAAAAAGAAACAGGGAACAGTTATTTCACTGGCAGAATAATAAAAGCACTTTCTAGTGGCATTTTTAATAGCATATTAATTCAAAATTGTAATTTTGAGGAGTGATTCCATCTACATAAACAGCAAATGCATTTTAAATGCTTAGTATTATCATAATGACTAGAAATTAAATTAATAATGCTAGGATAGTTAAAACTGATGTAACCTTCTTAAATCTTTGTAGCTACATGAATTTTAATCTACATTCCTATTGAACTCTCATCCTAAACTTAGTTTGTTGCTTAATTTTTTCAAAGAATTGAACGATTCTTCGATTTTAGGACTTTTGCTTTGGGAAGTTAATTTTCAAAGACATTTATAGTAATTTGAACCCACCAAGCATTTCATTAGCTGTAGGGCCTGATTGGTCTAAGACACGTATACACACAGACAATCATATTGTCGGTAATTGTCTTGATACATTGCTGATTTTATTATAACCAACATGACTGAACTAAAATTGGTACCACTTTAATCCTGAATGAATGAAGAGGATTCTTTTCAATCTAAGTTATAATATCTGAGCAACATTTCATAAAATCAAGACACCTATAAGTGAGGGGAAAGGATTTCTATCCCTCCCTAAAGAAGACTATAAAAGTACTACAAAATGTTGTGGTAAAGGAATCTTTAGGGAGAGAGTTCTTTGTTTCTTTACTTCTCTTTCAAGTGTTCAACAGGATGGTCTAACCCTGCTGATCGTAGGGCCTTTAATGAGACATAGGGCAGCAGGTAGTCTAGGTTTCAAAAGGTACACACTATTTAGGGCTTCATAGATTGAGTCAAATCTAGAATTTGATTGTCTAATGTATGAGTATCTAGGGTAATTCACAGAGTGGACAATTCTCCCAGGTAATATAAACACTGTTCAAAAGGTGTTCCACCACCTTACTACTTGGCAAGCTTTTGTAGGTATTGTACAAGTCCTCGGGTATCTTTGTTTCCTAGAATATATTCTACCTTCAAAAGTGATTAGGGCATGCAACTGATTCTGTAATACATAAAACAAGGCAGATTGTGCTTCACACAAAATTATCTGTCACTGCCAGAGCACTCTGCTGCCAAAATGTCAGTGTGGTGGAGTTCTTGGCCATAACGGCTATGGCCATTGTAGTGCCCAGATGAGACTTTTCAAAGCGTGTGCAAAACAGCTGCCTTACCAAAGCCGTATTTGTGCTTTCAGACTTGGCTTCTCATCATCCCTTTCCCTAGGCGTACCAAACCCCAATCTCAAGAATGGGGGAAAAAAATGAAGGAAATGCTAAATTGTAGATTTCCGTAATCAGAAATTATTTATTCTGAGAGCCTCATTTCAACTGTAAAACCACAGTGATATTTATTTAAAAACAATGAAAAAAAAAAAAAAAGAAGGAACCAGCAACCAGTGTGTATTATTCATAGGTAGCTTGGCTTCATAGATTTCCTTGCAGTTTGTTTTTAGAGCAAGTCTCTGCTCAGAAGTTGAAAGTGCATGGCTAATATTCTGCCTCAATTCCCATGTACCCAATGTGGAAGTCCTTGAAGTTGGAAAATCCCTTTATAGTTAGCTAAGGTTGTCTTTGTGCTGAATTTGTTGTCTCTAATATAGTTCTGTCCCCATAACCTCTTTCTGGAATAGTTCATTGGTCCCAGGACAGATTTGAATGGACCCAATTCAGATAACAAACACAACATGCTATCTCCCTGGATTTCCAGTTTACTTTTCTTATACCAAAGAGGGAAAGAGTAATCAAGTTTTAATAATAAATGTGCAAGCACATAATAGTAACATATGCAATTGAAAACAGTTTAATTTCTGGTAGTAGTATCTTAAGGATTTTTTTCTCTCTAGCACATTTTGGGTCTGACACATGCAGGGTCTTCTACCTACTAATCATTTTAACTGTTAGCAAGCAGGCTCTTATTTATTTGAAATTTTAAATCAGATGGGAGTTGAAATGCACATCCTTAGAATTAGGTAATTTGAAATGGCTTTTCCTCATTTCACCTCTCAGCTCTTCCATACAACACCAAAAGCCTGGCTGGTGAATGCCGTTGCTGGTGGTAATTTATTCTGAATACAACTCTTTCATTTATGACTGACCTCATGGAAAGAAAGGTTCATTTTACACCTTCCACCTCAGTAACTTTGGAAGTACTCTTCTTGTTTTTTGTTTTTTTTTTTTCTTTTTTTCTTACACCCATTCACATGAGTGGCTAATGATAAAATCAGGGCCTGTGTCTTGAAGAAATGAAATAGGACTAGTTGGCCCTTGTTCCTTTATTCCTGTCTAGATTTGAGTTTGTTTTATTCTGCACATCCTTTCACTTTTTAGCCACTCCTATCTCTGCCATGCAGAGCTACTTAAGAGGTTTTTCTTCTTTGAGGAAAGTCAGAAATAAGTGATATTAATAAGAAAAAAAAAAAACAAGAGCACATTTCCATCTTGACAATTATAAGGATGTGTATATAACATCTGAAAATTCCAATAATGACTTGACAATCATTGATTTTTTTCTGAATGAGCTTTACGATGTACCTTTCTTTGGCAATCAAGGTGGTCACAATATACTGTCCCCTCATGCTGCTTTGTACTAAATATTGAAAGGATAGAATGAGACAAGGGAAAGAGAACAGGATTTACAAATGAATCTTACAGTTGGAATGCCTTTCATTGGCAGCAAATCATTTTTAATCTGACAGCTCCTAATTACATAGATTGCCAGATAAATTCACCCCAAAAGTGCCAGACTCACGTGAGTTAAAAAGCCTGGTGGGTTGCAAAAGGCATTTGAGGCTCCTAAACCTTCCTGAAAGTGAATGCCCTTGAAAGCTCTCAAAGCAATGAGTTAAAGAGCTCAGCCGGGGGTCTGGTGACATGTTGTAATGACTATAATTTATAGCACACCAGCTCCATACTACCCTTTGCCCCGGCAGGGTGCTTCCTGGAAAATGGTATGGCTTATGGAGAATTGGAAGGAAGAAAGAGGAAAGGAAAAAATGACTCTAAGGCCCTTTTAGCAGCCTCCGTACTGTTAGCTTACACTTTTGGGGCTCCATTTAGAGACTAGTAACGTTCATACTGAACATATCTTATTCATCTTCTGCTGATTTATGCCATAATGCATAGTTATGTTCTTTACTGGCATAGAGCGGTTATATCAGACAACTTGGCAGAAGCTTGGGGATGACTTTAATTTCACCCATTCATTCATTTATTCATTCATCAAGTTTTAATTGGGCACCTACAAAACACCAAGAACTGTTCTTAGCACTGTGGTCGTATCAACTAGACGGGCTTCTTGATCTCATGAAGATTAACATTCCTTGGGCATGAAAAGGTGTGAGACGGAAAAGATTTTAAAAAGTCCCCAACTAAACGTATACATGAACAGGATAGTGTCTGATATGATGTCACGAATAAGACTCTGAAGTTACCTTGTTCAGGCTTTTCCCCTGGCAACTATACTTTGGGCAAGAAGAATGTTGTGTATGGTTAAGTTTGATAAAATTGGGAGAATGATGAAGAGGGAAGAACAGAAAGGTAGGAACTGAAAGATAGCATCGTTATAATATGTTAAAACAGACATTCTGGTGTGGTTCATGAACTATCTTTGTGGATAATTTCCGTAGCAAAATTTCAAAATAATTGAAGCAATTGCAACATCATTGGAGTAAACATTTGGCTGCCAACATGTAACTCAAAAGATGTATGATTTCTTCCATTCTAATATAAAACAGAACATAATAAAAACACCATAACATGATGGAGCAGAATAGATTCTGGTTTGATGTGGGTTCAGATCTTGGCAGTGGCTCATCCTGGCTCTGTGACCTTGGCCACATTATTCGCAACATTACCTGTTACTTTGTGTCATTTCATTCTAAAATTGGTAAAATAACAAAATATCTGGGAATTATCATAAAAAATAAGTGAAATAATATTTAGAAAGTGCCCCAAATAACACCACTCTTACAAAGGATGAGTAGCAGGTTAATACATGTTCTTGTTTTTATCCATAGTCATAAATTATAATTTATATACATTATACGTTATTACAATCAATAAACCATGATATCAATTCTTAAAATCTTCAAATATGGCTAGAAAGAAAATTCAGTTCTTTAAGGACAACTTCATTCCATTACTATCAGGTCAAATAAAGGGTTTTATGTGGAATGGAAGGCGTTTTAATTTTGTGTATTCAGGATCAAGCCTGTCATATTGTCCCTTTGAGTATGACCACTATTCAAGTCATATCTTTTGAGGCCTTTTGATATTGTGAAACAACAACTCAATGAAGGATCAGAAGATGGAAAATTGAAGGTTGATTCATGCGTTTTAGAGTAAGGATGGCTTATAGCATTGGGCACAATGTGAAGGACCCAGTGCCAGGGAGAAGATAACTCGGGAGAGCAGAAAGATCTTGATTTCAAAGGAGCAAACAAACAAACAATCAACAACTTGATCTCTCTAATGCCTCAGATCCTGACAGAGAAATTTACAATGATGAAAGAAAGATATAAAACACAGAAGACTGGAAAAATTTCCCCTGCAAACTGCCAAGTGACCCTATACTATCTCCGGACTTCCCAAAGATACCTTTGAAAATCTCTCCTACAAAAGCCTTCCTAAACGTAAGGACTTGAAAAGTGCTGTTCATTTAATGTTTTGTTGCAGAATAAGTGGGCAGGGATTATGAAGTAAAATAATTTTGCATTATAAACCATGCTTCCACATATTAAATGCAATTCTTAGTTAATGATTTATGGTTAATGACTCTTTTATAAAAGTGCTTGGTATGCTATAAGCATCTAGTTTATTAGGAATAGTGTTTAGAAGTATTTCTAAAGAAGTTAAGTAGCTAGCCCTGAGTTAGGAATGTGATAATTTTTTCAGTATTCTGAAGATAAGAACCAATTTGCCTAATTTCAATTTATAATCTTTTCCTCCAAATGCAGTCTGCTCTGAGTATAAGATGTTGTTCTTCCACGTTTTTCCTAGGTGCTCACAGATTATCTTGTTTCTCTTTTCCTCCTTCAAAGCCTTTTCTCTACCTATGGTATCCGGTGCTTCTGTGTACTAGGTGAAAAGAGGGTTGACGATGTGGCAAAATGAAATTGCCTTCTTTTGTGGTTAGCCAGCACAATGAGCATTCGATTCCCTTGAGGTATTTTGGTGCAGCTTTTTAGAGAAGCATTTTTACGTTCCTACTGAACTGATAATGATGAACCTTCAATCCCTGTTGCCTTCAATCATTTTCTCATTGTGCCAGCTCAATGAGTTTTCTTCGACTCCAGTTCTGGCACCCGATCTGGCAGAGGCAGAGAAAACGAAAAATTCTTTTGGTGTGGTTTGCAGTGAGCTTTACTTTTAATTCCCTGTTAATGTGCAATCTGAAGTACTATTCAGAGAAAAATTCTGTTCATGTTTGTGGCAAAAAGCAGGATGCAGAAAAGTGACAGATGTAAAATGAGAGAAGGGGCAGCCTTTAATCATTTTGTTGTCAAAGCAGCTTTGGATTGCCCTTTAAAGAAAGCATTTTCTTTGCTGCTTCTGGAAAACTGAACACTCATTCTCTTGCCCTTTGCAGATTCCTTACCCGGAGGGTTAAACTCCACACTGTATGCCAAACTTCAAAACCCTAGATCTTTGCTACAAAGCAACCCAGTTTATGCATTCACATTTCAAAAGAATTGGATTCCTTTGCTCTAACTAGATAAAAACTTTGGTGACTCACTTTACACATAATCCCAATGGAAGTTTACACATGATCCTGACTCAGTTTACACATAATCCCAATCCATGAAAACATATGGCAAATCTCAATGACTAAAGAACTCATTTTCATTTATGATTGGACTAGTTACTTCATGGAGAGGCTAAATGTTAAAGCATGTACTGTTTGCAAAGCAAAAGCCCCTTCTTCCCTTAATCCCTGTGTGACTGTAATTAAGCAGGAGAGTTAATTTTATGTAAATCATGCATTACTGTAATTGGGCACAAGTGAACATTCATGTATATCTTATTTAAAAGTGAAATATAATGTTATTATGTGGATGCTGGTGCAGCAAAGTCTCAACCCTCTGGGGGGAAGTCAGCAACATCACTGGCTGTTTACAAGACTCACTCTTTAGTCTGTGAGCTTAATTACAAATCACCCAGCTCTGTTTGGCACAATTCTATGAAGAACGAGTCACTTGCCTTTTGCTTTGGAATAGCTGAGAAGTGGAACACTGGGGCTTCCATTCCCATTTCTTTCTCAACCTCTACTTATAGAGCAGTCATTTTTCTCTTTCTACTCATCTTTTCAAACCTAAACAATACTTTCCAATGGTTTGCTCCACTTGGCAGTTCTGACCCATATATCCCCAGGCAGAACTGCAGATGGATTTGTCTTCTGCAAGCAGGGGCTAGTCTGCTTCCTTTTTTAGCTTGTCTTTTCTAATGCTACTGAGGGCTGCTTTATAACCCCAGGATTTTTTTTCCAAGTGTAGCCAGATCAGATACTGTCCAGCAGCCTGCGTTTGTGATTGCTACAGCGCCTCCACATTCCTGGGAGGGAGGGCTAGCCTCTGGGTGTAGAGGATGAACCTTTCTTTTATTCTTTATCTGGAGAGCAGATCTAGTGATTTGGGACAAGGTTGCCCTGCAGAATATACAAAATCTAATTTACATGTCTTGAGGTCAAGATCTGTAAGGAAGAAAATATGCACATGACACAACTTTTATTTTAAACATATTCTCCTTCTCACCCAGAGTCCTGAAAATCATTTTTGGAGTTATGCCTTGGCCTGATTCTGCCCAGCCTGCCAAGCCAGCTCCTCTGCCTGCAAACTCTGTGCACACAGAGGTTAACCTCCTTAGACTTTGGGGCAAGAGGTCTTCCCAGTGATGCCACCTTTCTGCTCCCTGCTTTCTTGATGCCATTTCATATTGCTGAAATCCTAATCAGATACTTTAGACTCATTTCTTCTAGAAGGATTATTCGAATGGACAATCTCTTACATTCCACTTCCCATAACTGCCCCCTCCAACAATTCAATAGTTTGTTGTCTTCATCCCTTTCACCTTTCCAAGGCCTTTGATTTCCCACTTAGCTCTTTCTGGCTCACTTCCTTTGTTCTCCGTCCCATATATTGTCATTTCTCACGCTGAGGGTGTCTTACATGAACTGCCATTGGTCAAGAGGTTACGGATGTGAACAGATGAAGAAATTTCTAGCTAAGAATTTTGTTTTCGCGACGAGTAAGTAGTAAGGAGATAAATGTGTTTTCTGGTGGCCATGATGTTTTATCTTCCTCTTCGTTCTTAGAAAAAGACCCTTTACGTAACATGTAGCAAAACCTGTTGGTAGGCTGGTCTGTCTTTGCTGAACTAGTTCTTCCAGTAAAATTCAATGCCATTTTGCATTAGCTCAGGTAATGGGTAGCAGCTATTTGTATATTCCTTTCAGTAATACGTGGTATTTTTACATTATTTTTAATTATTTAATTTTATATTGCATTTAGGCTTGAAAGTTGGTTTGAGCACTTTTGAATATTAAACAAAAGTAAAAATATGTACACTTAATGTCATTGCTGTTGTTGTTCAATATTACACAACTGATACAAACTCCTGGTTCTGAACCAAACTGAATGCTTCAACTAATGGCAGTGAACAGCTTTTTACTCACACCATGCAAGGAGAGGAAGAGGCATCTATGGGGAAGGAGAGCTCCAGTTTGAGAAATAACTCAGCTTTGAGGCTAAAACCAACATGAGATGAGTTTAACTTAAGTGTGAACTGTTGAAAGAATGGCAGCTTCAGCATAGTGCATTGTGAGCGTGCGATGGTTAAATGGCAAAACCCTGGGTTTCTCCAGATTAAGGGTCAGAGGAAGAGACCTCCATAAGGTGAAAGGAGAAGAAACAAAGCATCCTTCGAGTGAGTGGGGGAAAACTGCCTTAGCATCTCTGGATCTAGGTAGATAAAAGTTAGGTACAAAGATAATTAGGGAGAAATTGTCGATAAGGTTTCCATGTTTTATGGGTATGCTTTGCACAGATGCAGAGCATGAGCCAGAGAATGCCTTCAACTGGTATGTAAGTGTGAAAACAAAAGGTCCTCTTTTTTTTTTTTTTTTTTTTAGACTAAGTCTCTTTCTGACATCAGTCTGGAGTGCAGTGGTATAATCTCAGCTCACCGCAACCTCCACCTCCCAGGTTCAAGCATTTCTCCTGCCTCAGTCTCCCGAGTAGCTGGGATTACAGACATGCGCCAACATGCTCGGCTAATTTTGCATTTTTAGTAGAGATGGGGTTTCTCCATGTTGGTCAGGCTGGTCTCAAACTCCAGGCCTCAGGTGATCCACCCGCTTCGGCCTCCTAAAGAGCTGGGATTATAGGCATGAGCCACCGCGCCCGGCTCAAAGGCCCCTTTTAAGTAGTATGTGATGTAGGTGGAAGGAAAGGTAAAGATGTAAAGCAACAGAGATTATCCTCAGCTAAATTCTTTAAAGTCCTCACTGATAACTGAGAGTAATTGAAATGTATACAGAAACTACACTCTATATGTGTACTTTCACAAATTATGCTTAATAACTATTCAACTTCATAGCCTATTCTTAATGAAGATTCAGTTTATTAAAAATTGTTTTCTTGTCTTAAAAAACTCAACATACATTAATATATTCTTAGACAATTATCTGAAACAATATACACAAACACCGTAGTGCTTTTCTCTTGGTCGTGATATTACTTTATATCTCTGACTTACCTATATTTGCTAATTTCGCCAGTTAATAAAGTAGTAAAGTGTTATTTATATGATACATCTATTAATAACTTGATGTACTGCCATGATAATTTGGGACATTATTCTGTGCTTTGTTTTCTTGTCTGGATTCATTAAAAGGCCTCTGTTCTCAAAGTCTAAGTTTATGGGAAAGAATGAAGTTAGACTGTGGCAGAGAAGGGCTATAATGGAGGATGATACTGCATGAGGTGAAGAAAAAAGAGGTGGTTATTATTTCGAGAAAGAGAGAAAGCCCAATAAGGGGAGACATCCATAGAGAGAAAGGGAATAAAGCCCTCTCAAAATACACCCTGAAGAACGGGTTTGACTGCGTGGGTCCTGAGAGACGCTGCCTCAGGATGATCACCATGGCTGAGCTGCTTGTTGGGGGAGTGCCTGTGATGGATCAGGAAGCCTGGGAGGTTTAGCCATGACAATGGGACCACTGAGAACAGAGGGCCAGGCCTTACTCCTGTCCTTCTCTCCCTTTCCCCTGTAATAACTGATTTGGGACTTCTCATTAGCTCTGAGTTTGGTTTTTGTCCTGGATTAAATTTGGCTTGGAAAAATAAAAGAAAGCATTATTTTCTTCATTTTTACCTGATGTAAGAGAAAGAGTAAAAATTAATTAATAATTTAAAATGTACAAAAGATTCAAGTTAAAACGACACATTTAATATTACTGGAAATAGATAACAACCAAGGTACCATCCCCAGAGTAGAGGGGTCAGTAAAGTAGATTTCTGTCCATAGTGAGGCTGGAAGGAGGCTTGGCATGTGACTGCTGGCTAGCAGTTGGCACGTCACACATAACTTCCTGGTGTTGATTTCAAAGGATCATATTCATTTGTATATTTATGCACTGGTTATAAAAAACCAACCCCATTACTTTGTATCATTTTCTGTTTATCCTTCATTCATCCTTTATTTGAGCTTTCTGAGGATGATCATATACATATATCAATTAATTCAATGGAAAATTATTTTTTTTTTGAGATGGAGTCTCGCTCTGCCACCAGGCTGGAGTGTGGTGGTGCAGTCTCCACTCTCTGCAACCTCTGACTTTCTGGGTCAAGAGATTCTCCTGCCTCAGCCTCCCGAGTAGCTGGGACTATAGGCACTTGCCACCATGCCCAGATGCACAGATAGACAACTTGTTTTCTTGTTAATGTATTTTTAGTAGAGATGGGATTTCACCATGTTGGCCAGGGTGGTCTTGATCTCCTGATCTTGTGATGTGTCCACCTCAACCTCCCAAAGTGCTGGGATTACAGGCATGAGCCACTGTGCCCAGATGAAAAAACTTTTATGATTGATATCTAGATGATTAGTTCTGGAACTAACGTGTCTACTCTAACTGAGGAAGAACAACAGGTGGTGCAGGGGTTGCATGATTTTGGCAAAGGGAAGTAGCATCTGAAGACAAACATTAGTAGAGAGTCTAATATGACACAGAGATCATCTCTGTCATATTTCAGTAGTCTGCACTGACTTCTCCAGGATCCATGCAAGTGAAGACTTTGATCCTGCAGAATCTCTGCAGTATTGACTCACTCATTCCCTGTCTGAAAACACACAAGAAGTTTAATGGTATGTGCTTTGTCAGGATATACCTGTTTTAAAGTAGCAGAAAAGCCCCCCTCTTATTCAGGCACAATATCAGTGGATCCATCTGAAAAACAGAATTAGAGATGCTGTGTTGTTTCTTAACTCTATATTGCCTTATTTTTCCAGAACCAAAACCAGCTCTCTTGTCTTCAAAGATATGAAAGACACTTTTTTTGAGCAAGGATGATTGCTTGATTCCTTCTTACTCTGACCGTGTGATTCCCATGACACAATATTTAACTGATGAAATATGGTTTCTTCTTATTTACTTTTACAACACATATTTATCAAATCCCTGTAAAATAATTTCCATATATTGAAAGTTCACTGTGTACATGTCACTATTCTGAGTACATGGATAGATTGTCATGTTCATTTCTCAAACCAATCATATTGGACATGGAAGATATTTTTTCTCCCTATTTAAAATATGAGGCATAATGAAGTTAGGCAACTCACCCAAGGTTAGCTAGTGACTGGCAGTCATATCTGCCTTGCTTCAGAGGCCCAGTTTTAAACATGATGCTCACTTTGGAGGCACCCAGTCCTCATTCACTACCCAGCCACCTTGTCCTATTTTTAATTCTTTGTGTAGAATTTGAAACTGCAGTTTGTTTTTTTGATTGTTTGATGACTCCCCCTCCCCTCATCCACCTTCACCTCCTCTGCTAAAATGTGAGCCTGTGAGCAAAGACCTGTTAGGCACTTCATTGCAACATCACAGTACCTAGAATAGTGTCTGGCATAGTGTAGGTATCCAACACATGTTTCTTAAACAAACAAAAACAATTGGCAAGGCACTGATTTTCTGGGTTTTGTTGCTCCTTTGCTAAAGGAAAGACAGACTTGCATGGACAATTAAGGAACAACATGAAAAGCACTATAAGATGATTAGGAAGATGGCCAAGGGAGTCAGGGGGGCTTCACTAATAAGCTGTTATTTGCTCTGGGTTTTGTGAAGAGAAGAAGGGTGTGAAGAAAGCATGAGGAGCATGTAAAATATCAGAAGCAAGAAGTCAGAGTATGTGTGGACAATGATGAAGTCATTCTATGTATCTTACTGTTGAGAGGATACCTCCCCAGCCTTGCACTTCCTCTTTCAGGGTCCCCAGTCACTCTGAGCTGACCAGTATCAGAGACTTGGTCACATTCTTTATAATTTTTTCTTTATGTCTCAATCTTCCCCGCAAGACTGTGTGATCTTTGACGAAAGGAACTGGGATGTTCTGATAGGGAACTTCTTTCAGGCAGGTACTCTGCCTTATGTTGCTGGCTTTTTGTAATGTAGCATGGTGCTGGTAACTGGAGGCCCTTAGTAAATTTATAATAAATGTAGAATGAATGAATGAGTAAATGAGGGAATGACATGGCTCATTAGCACTTTGTTTGTTTGTTTATTTATTGAGACAGAGTGTTGCTTTTTCACCTGGGTTGGAGTGCAGTGGCTCACTACGACCTTTTTCTCCCAGGTTCAAGTGATTCTCCACCTCAGCCTCTCAAATAGCTGGGACTACAGGCAGTGGCACCATGCCCAACTTACTTTGTATTTCTTTGTAAAGACAGGGTTTCTCCATGTGCTGGTTTCGAACTCCTGGACTCAAGAAATCCACCTGCCTTGACCTTCCAAAATGCTGGGTTTACAGGCATGAACCACCAGGCCTGGCCATGAGTAGTTTACTTTAAAAGAATTTTGAATTTAAGTTGAGGATAAGCAATAACAGTAGTCAATGTGGTCCTTGGTAGCAGTACTAAAAGTATAGTGCCTTTTTTCTGAATATATAGAATCTTGATAGACAGAAGTGATCTTATGGATGAGGAAACTGACATCAGAGATATGATATGACTTGTTCATGGTTCCGCAGCAAAATTGCAGGTCTAAGTAGAAGTTAAATTTAAGAATCACAGCTCTCAAACTTGCTTTCTACAAGTTCTACTATATGGTGTGCTGGTCAGACAACTGTAGTAGACTGTGCACTTCTGAGCTCTACACTTAAATAAATATATTGATAAGGTAGAGTTTGTCCAAGGAAGGGTGAAGCAGATGCTAGGGGGATGTGGAGATGATATCACATGAAGGACAGATAAGGAAATTAAAGATGCTTCACCTGGAGAAGAAAAGACTTGCAGGAAGGCTGTGGGGTGAGTGGGAAAACATGATTTCTGTCTTTTTATTTTAAGTAAATAAGTCATCATTCCTTTGCTCCTAAGAGAAAAAATAGGAGTCATGGGTAGAAACCACATAGAAATAAGCATCGACTTGATACGAGAAAGAATTGTCTCAAAAATTATAATTGTCCAAGGATGAAATTCCAAATTATCAGAAATATGCTAGTAGAGGCTGAGTGATTATCTGTTAGTTCTAGATTGTGAGTTTTTTGTTTGTTTTTCTTTTTTTAAAAAAAAAAAATCAGAGACCCTGTTTTATTCGTATTTCCCTAGGATCTTGAATAGTGCCTGGCACATAGTATGTGCTCACTTAAGATTGTTTTGCATCTTTTGAAAGAGATTCCTTCATGGGGTGAGTGAGCATGAAACTGGGCCAGAGTGTATTGTACTATGAACTCCAAGGACTTAGGTTTGTGGTCCTTTGATAAAAAATCACATACAGCAAAGCAGCCATATCTAACAAATCAAATCATTTCACACTCCTACAAGCCAGAGTCAGTAGAAATGTTACTTTTAATCTCTATAAATCTCTGTGGTGGTTGTATTTTCCTCTCTTCCTTTATGAGGAGGAAGGATATCTTTGTCACAACTGTCTTACAAAGGAGACCCTGGCTTATTACATCTTTCTACCTGTTAACCAAACTAAACTTCCATGAAGAAGTTGAAAAGGAATTTGTCTTGTACAGGTAGCAGAGGGCTGATTTACGGGAACACTTGAGTGATGGTTATGCCAATAGGGTCACGTTTTTCACAGTGATGACTAATCTAGAAAACCAGGTTTTTCAGAGTCCTAAATTCTACTTACATTGTCACCTTTATTTATGTTTTAAAGAGTATTTAAAACATCACTTCAGAAAATAATTTTTCATTGAATATTTTATATTCAGAATGTGTCGATTTGATATTTGGAGTGTCCTTTTTTTTTTTTTTTAAAGTCCACGCACAGGTTATTTGAAGGAGACAAAGAGAGCTTTATTTAAATTTACTGTGTTAGCCATGAAAAGCTTTGCAGAGCTAAATGGTAATAATTGACTTATTTTCATCTTATTCCTTGAGAATTTTCACAGCTTATTTTTTCCAAACCAAGTTGTAATACCTATTTGTATGCACAAATCAAACAAAAATTCATACCAACTTCCCAGTGAGGTCTTTCAGATGCTATGGGATGTTCTTTCTTACCTCACCATTTAAATATGCTCAAAACATATCTCTGTTTTCATGAAATATTGTCATCATCTTAGTTCCATTTCAAATCATGGTGCTGCATTTGCCATAAAGCTATTCATGGGGTATTGGTTGTGATTCTAACTTCTTTTCAAAGAACCATATACTCTAAATATAGTATGGTGCTTTTGAGAATTCACAATTTTGGTGTTTCACATTTAATGGTGTTACTATATTTTCCCCCTGTAATTCCACCTACCTAAACGGAATATATTTTGCCACTCTGTGTATACCTAATAAGTGACTTGTTCCGGGTCCTTCGGATATATGCACTTAACTGGGGGATTCTAAGCTGCTTCCCCAATAAAAACCAATATCTTCTTTCCCTCTTCTTTATGAGTTATAAAACACTTTCCCTCCCCTTCTTCTTTTATTTAATTTATATGCCAGAGATTTTTCTGCTCTAGGGATGAAAATGGAAGACCAGGGAAGAAAGTTGATAAAATAGAGATGATTCAAAGATCCAAAATATTTTATCCTCACTCGATATAAAGTAAATTATTTTTTCTCTTTTCCAATAACCATCATTTCCCTTGATCTTGGAATCACTCAAAACCTAGCCACTGAGTCCTGTACAAACTAATGTGCTGTCTCAAGATGAGGAGAAACATGAAATATTGGTAGCTGTACAGATTGTACTAGTCTGATTATATTTACAGTTATGAGATACCGCAAATTTAAGAATGCCAATTTTTTCTCATCACTGAGTATTTATTATATATAACAAATACATGGGAAAGAAAAAACTATATTGTGTGATATAAATAGTTTATTTACATTACAGAAAAAACATCAAGACAATGTATACTATTTCAAATATATCCATACATAATCAAATATAGCTGTAGTACATGTTTTCATTGGTGTAGATTACCACAAATGCAAGGCAACATGTGTATATCTCTTGTCTTATTCTTTTGTCTATAACACTGTATTGTGTAGTCCAAGCTCTCAGTAGTCCAGCCACTGTGAAACATGCTCCCTTTAGATTAACCTCGTGGATGCTCTTGTTGTGTTGTCTGAACTGTAGTGCCCTGTATTTTGCTTCTGTCTGTGAATTCTGTTGCTTCTGGGGCATTTCCTAGGAAGTTAGAAAGTTGATAAATCTTAGTTCAATGCCATTACTTTGGTCCTACAGAGTGAAGCTATGGATTAAGCAAATTATTAAAATATTTCAGATGAAAGAATTTATTATTAGTAGAAGCTCGGATTATTTTGGAAAAGTTATTATTTTGCTTCTCTGTGCAGTTAGCTTTATGCTTCTATTGAGAATTGAACAGAGGCAGAAGTTGAAGAGGAAGACATTTACTTTGTCCTTAACTGCTTACTCATTAAGGCACAAAGAATGACTCAGCATAATGCAATCAAGCAAGTCGTGAGCCCTTTTATCTCACTTTAAAGGTCTTCAACAATTTTATATTTTAAATGTCCTAAGAATGAATGTTATATTGACTTTTCAATGTTATGAGTTTAAATCCTATCAAACCAGAGAATGAACCAACTGTTAATATCTGATATGCAATGGAAAGGAATATTGTTTTGGACAGCCTAGTATCATTTTTGTACATTAATAGTATAAATTTGGGACATAAATTGGTACAAATTATTTAGCATCTATAAAAATCTGATATTCAGTCAAATTATCTGAAAATCTCTGATCTAGTATTTTTTTCTGTCATAACAAAAAATGCTTTGGCTATGCAAATGAGAATAATAGAAAGTTCATATAAAATTCTATTATAATAATCTATGAAGTATCAGAATATATAAAAATATATAAATATAACATATTACATGTATATCATATGTATATCATGTGTGTATATACGTGTGTATGTTTGTGTATATAAATATATATATGTAGAGTTTTAGAGGAAGGATAGATCTGTTAAAGTGAACATGGAGCAGAAATCACATTCCCAGCAAATGGGAGCTAGAGATAAAAAAATCAAAAATCCAACTTCTCAACAGGGCAACTCTTTTCATTTTGAAACATGTCTCCAAATGTCCATATTTTTTGTGACACATGGTGTTTAGGAGGAGGGCAGGTATTTGGCTAAAATAGTAAAGAAAAAGAGAAAAGAATTTTTAAAAAAAGAAAATAAGAAGAAGGAGAGGAGCCAGCAGAGATATATAGAAGACAGGAGAGACCAGATGAGGAAGACTAAAAATCAAAGGAAATGAGAGGACCTCTGTTTGGTGCAATTTTGTAAATATTTTAGCAAGACCTATTTTAAAATAGGTCTTGACTGACAAAGGTGTCCAGGTCATCAGGAAAGTAAGATTTCTGGGGTTTGGGGAGAGATAGCCTAGTTGGAAAGTCTGGTTTCAGAGCAGAATGCTTTCAAGTGAGTGAAATGAATCCACACTGGGAATTGTTGTGCTTTATTGACTAGTATGAATCCTGGAAAGGCTCTAGAAGGTTTAGTGGTCCTAAGACAGATTTGAAAAAGGCATTACAAAATACTAATTTAGTTTGCTCTAGAAGGTTTAGTGGTCCTAAGGCAGATTTGTAAAAGGCATTACAAAATACTAATTTAGTTTATGTGCTATGTCTCTGCCTCAAAAGCAAGTACACTGAGGATAGGTTTTATCTTATAACACGGAAAATGAATAAGGCCACATGCCTTGGAAAAATAGCTTACTCTAATTTGGAGCTTAGTTTAGATAATCTTGAGCATCAGAATATACAAAATCCTTACCAGACACAGGGCAGTGTGAGTACGGTGGAGTGTCCAGGTTCTGGCACTAGGCAACCTGGACACCATTTCTACCTTTGCTGCTCAGCTGTGTGAAGTCAGCAATTTGCCAACTTCTACCTCAGAGTTTCTATCTTGAAACTGGAGATAATTGTTCCTTCTTTGTAATGTTATTAAATGTGTGTATATATATGTGTGTGTGTGTCTATGTGTATACACATATATGATATACACACATAATGTATACTTACATAAATCTTGGTGAGGAAAGGACCCTGTATATTCCAGTTGTTTTTATTATGTACGGGAATGCAGCTGTGATTCATGACAGAATTGAAAACATCTAAAATACTTATAGTTTTGCATTTGTGTCAGTAGTCGAAGTAGCAATCAAATTGTTGAGATTATATTCATTAAATGTAGGTTTTGTTTTTCATATACTGACATTGGCTAGATATTAGAGTCATATGGCACAGGTTCCTATGTTTCAGATTCTTTTCTTTGTCTTTTTATATGCAGTATTTTTGCTTTCTTGTTATCTTTATGTTCCCTAGAATCTATTTTAATATAATCCATTGACTCACTTGGCATCTAAACGTGAGAGTCGAGTTGATGAACTCATCTCAGCTTAGAGCAGCCCAAAGCTCTAGTCAATGATCTTCCCTTAAGCCTTTAGGCCAGGCGAGGATTTATGAACCATATTTTGTCTTTTTCAAGAGCAAATGCCACACTTGTCCTTAAAGAAGACAGTGCAATACCATACTAAAATGTATTATGGCCCTTATTTTCTAAAGATATGATACTTCCTTTTATTTTTGTATCTGTTCAAAATAATTGTTAGGGAAACATTCTGATTTACTTCAGAGCTACACAAATGAAGAAAGCCTAAATATCTTGTGAGTTTGGTAAATATCTTAATAACTTCCTTGGAAATTTTTACAGAAGAGTGAAATCAAGTCAATAAGGGCTATCTTCAATAACTTTTCTGGTTATACAGAACACAAATAATATGCATTTGGCTTAAAGTCCAATTCTTGGTTACCACTGGTTTGCATGCTAATGAAATTAGGCAGGTACTGGCCTTACTCCTTTACTCCAAGCCCAGTGTCAGGCATTGTTAACTAATGATGGTTTTCTTTCCCGTTGAAACTAAAGGAAACCTCTCTATCTTTCAACCTGATTCTCCAGGAAATAATTACCTTTTGATTAGGCTGGGAATTTGACATAAAAGCTTGTTGTGATATTTGCTGCATGTTTCTATGTATCTAAGGTTTTCATTTATCAGAAAAGTACAACTATATGTGCTTCTGCATTTTGTGACAGAAAGCTATTTTGTCACCCTAAGATAAAAATGTATTTGTTATTATACCAAGATATGTCAAAACTGATCCAGGTACATAAGGATATCGATCCAGGTAGATAAGGATACTAATTCCGGCAGGTAAAATCAATAATCTTTATCATCAGGCAAAATTAAGGAAAACAATTTGTACCACCCCAATATGCTATTGTACCCCTCCATTGTCTGTTCAAATACTCTTATGCTAAGGACATAGGACTTATAGAGAAATGGCTGCACAGTCCATGAAGGAACTCAACTCAGAGGAATCTGATTTAAAAAAGGAGGAACAAGGTATCCGTTTATTTGGGTAGCTACCAAGTGCTGTTACTGACCTTGTGATGCAGAGGACCACCACACAGATGACAGCAATCTGAATCGTTCCTATCACAGCTGCGATTAAGACATACTGAAATCGTACAGGACCGGGAACAACATACAGAACACTGTAGTCCTTTTTTTCACAGTGTTGTCCAGTATAACCAGCATCACACCTGGAAGAAATTATAGTGCCCAGTTACCTGTAGCTGCTGCATTCATTTTTATAGCTGATCGATAGGCATTTATTTTCATCACAAAATTAGGGCTCATTATTTCCCTTTGTAAATAAAAATACTACTTTGAGGTTATGGCTCTCAACTACTTATTTTCAATAAGATTTCTTTATTTGTTGGCTATAAGAGATGTGGTTTCTTTTTGTATTTATAATAATTTCAAACATAGGAAGATTACTAGATAATTTATTTTTGATGACAATATATAGAGATAATATATGTCAGGGATGACTGTTATTTCTATATTTTCTGAAAGGTAAGCTTTACATTTTAATTTGCTCTTTAATCAACCTAAGTCAACATGTTTACTTGAAAAAATATTTGTTTCTGATGACAGGGGTACAAAAATTAGTCTGTTTGTTTTGGATGAAACATTCTCTATGCCATTGTCAGAATAATGTTGAGAAATATTAGGATCAGAGTTACAGGACGAGTCATTAATTTGCTGGTCAAAAAAAATAATCTGCTGATGATAGAATCAAATTTTGTTAGAAAAAAGTAAGTATGATGTAGGCAATATAGTTCTGCAAAATAAGATGGGTGTTGTTCATCTGAGAATGAATGTTGCCTCTCTCACTCAACCCTCATGGAAAGCTCAGGTAGACAATCTAGCTATGAAAATTAGCATGTGTCAATGAAATGAGAAAACAGCTCATAAAAAATAATACTTAAAGAAGATCAACACTTCATTGATTTTGTGAAACTACTCTATTACTTCACTTTGAATTTCTCATAACTACATCCTGAGAATTTTCTTCTCTCCACCAGGAAGGGTTTAATAATAATGACACTACTGGGGAGTGAGAAGGTATCAGGAGTAACTTCTCAGGTTTGTTCATTCTGCCTGACTTTAGTTGAAGGCCTGTGCTCGTATATTTTGTGGAGGGAAATCATGAAAGGAAGACAGCACTAGTTGGCAGTGGCAGGGGACGGGGGCAGGGAGGAGGAGTGGGAGGGAGGGAGAGAGGGAGAGAGAGAGAAAGAGAGAGAAAGAGAGAGAGAGAGAAAGAGAGAGAGAAATCTTCTGTTGTAAATCAAAATACAACCTATTCCATCATATGTCACTTGTTCTTAATGTAAATAAAAATGTTTTCATTTTGGCTTTGCTATCTCTGAAATAATTATGCTTTAGACATGAATACACAGCAGGTATCTAAATAAATATATATTTACATATATATATATAAGAAATGGGATCTTGCTCAGTTGCCCAGGCTGGAGTGTAGTAGTGTGATCTTAGTTCACTGCTGGCTTGAACTCCTGGGTTCAAGGGATCATCCCACCTCAGCTCTCAAATAGTTCCTGGAACTACAGGGGCATGCCACCATGCCTGGCTAATTTTTTAATTTTTTTTTGAGATAAGGTCTCTCTTTGTTGCCCAGGTTGGTCTTGAACTCCTGGCTTCAAGTAATCCTCTCACCTCAGCTTCCCAAAGGGTGGGATTACAGGTGTGAGCCATCGTGGCTGGCCAGTATTAATATTTATAAACTAAATCCAGATATGCAATTTCTTTTTGTCTCTACTAAGTTTGAAACTGTGAAGGTATAGCTAATGATCTCACTTTGCAAGGCTCCAGGGGAGAGCAGATCTATAGAAAATAGTAAATACCTGGCAAAACAAGGATTGATGATATTTATAAGAAGACCAGAAGGACTTAGGAAAAGATGACCTCTGAGAAGCAACAGTGTTATCTAATATATAT
Source organism: Aotus nancymaae (assembly GCF_030222135.1). Lineage (NCBI taxonomy): Eukaryota > Metazoa > Chordata > Mammalia > Primates > Aotidae > Aotus > Aotus nancymaae. The sequence continues at coordinate 41,155,950 of NW_026988419.1, read as the reverse complement.
TAGGCTTTATCCATTCATTTGTCTGAGAATTACTTATTGAGCACATGACATATGACAAGTACTATTCTGTGTTCAGGAGAAAGAGCGATAATATGGAGGAACTTGTACCTTTAAAGAGCTTATAATGCACAAAGTATAATTTTAAATTCTACTAGAAGAGTTCAGTCACGTGTTATATAGTACTTGAGTGTGTAAGTTGCACAAATTTTTGTTTCTTTAGTGTATGAATGCTTGTGTGAGTATGTGTATGTGTGTGTGTATACATGCACAAAGAAGCAGATAAAAGTGTTGCTGCTGATCACCCATTCAAGAAGAATGTTGACCAATTTTCTATAAACAGCTATACTTTGGTTTCTACATATTTACTTTATACATTAACAATTCTTAAGAGGAAAAATTTACCTGCAAGATGGCTCCTGCATATTGATAGAATGCTCACACTTCCCATGCATGCAGAAGCCATTGTAATGTTCCGGACAAGGTATGTGGTGTTCTCTGGCACTTTCTTCTAATTTGTTAGCATTCTCTGTGAATACAGATAAAAGCAAGCACCCTCTGTAAATACTTTCTTAGCCTGGTAAGATCAACCAGTACATTAAGAAGCAAAGCTATGGTAAGCAAAGATATTTAACAGGGCAAGAACTAAAGGGCCAGCTTCAGAAGTAAGAGGGAGAAAGAACTGAAAGACAGACGTCTTTACAATTGTGTTTAGAAATGCAATTGCAAAATTACCCAGTGCTTTTTATGCTTTTATGCAATTTTCTACATCTTTAACAGCTAGCGGTGTTTCTATGAGTTGTCAGACAGCTTTAATTTTCCTCACATACAGACTGTACATTGATCATGAAATACTCCAAGAAGAAATATCCTGTTTTTTAAATTTCAAAGCCCAGCATAATGTCCTTAAGAGTAAATTGCTGTAATACCTTGGTATTTTTGCAGTACGAGAGCTTTAAAGTTAAAATATGGCTGTGTTCAATTGTTAAACACACATTTTCCAAGCCAAATGCAAATTTCAACAAATGCATTCTTTCAGGCTTTTAAAATCTATTGCAAACATGATTTTCACTAGCATCCATACATTTTTTTGTTGCCAAAATAAACCTATTGAATAGAAAATGTTATTTCAAAATCACTTATGTAGATATTCACACATTATACACTGAATACTGGAAGTGTATTTAAATGCATAATATTTGGCCTATGTTAACAATGCTATGTGACATCTAAGTGTATGATAAAGAATAAACTTGGATTCTAAGATGAACCCTTTTGCCTGCCATTACAACATGTTCTACTTGTTTTGACATGTTTTTTATAGATATTTGAATTTTTTGACCTTTGTTAGTCCAAATACATTTGCTTCATATTTGTAATGCCATCTTTAAGTGTCTTTTGAGTCTTTATATGTTCATTTTATGATAAAATTTTTGCCTTTTTTGTTTTTCCTAAATCTGAAATATGATATTCTTGAAAATTTCTGCCCAAACACATGAAAAAATACAGCTTTTATGACCTCAATCTGAAGACACTCTTCATTTTGAAGGTACTTTTCAACACCCCAATAATTAGTCAGCAGTAATAGAAAAGAGCAAGTGAATTCCTATTTTTATGAAATGGATTATTTCCACATAAGGGTATAGGTTTTTTTTTTTAATTATGGGTGATAACCATATTCATCAGGAGATAAAACATGCCTCTGGTATTAGTGAATCAGACAAATGGATTATTTATGATTAAACAGAGCTGCAAAAATCTATACATCTTTAAGATCCAGATGCCATCTGCAAAATATTGAAGCTTGAAATAAGTTGTTAAATACGTATAGTGCTTTCTTGTGTAGAGATATTAAATGCATCATTATGATGGACAATATTTTAAGTTACACACCCAAGTTTGTTAGGGATTTACCACCAATATACTAGAGAGCCTGTAGACGACATTAAAATCATTAGTTTGCTTTTTATCTGTGTCCCTTCAGCTAGGATGGTTGGTGATTTTTGTGTTTGCATTACAATATTTCCACATTGATAACTGCTATTAAACTGAACAAACTACTTCCATGGAGAAAACTAAGAATGTATAGAACTTCTTTGATTTCTTCCCTCTTCTTTGAAGTTACTTTGGAATTTTGTGGCATGATGTTTTTGGTAGTAAGTGCAGTTGCAGTAAGCAAATACACCAAAACTGGAGTGGGTAGTGTTGGGTGAAATTTCCCACACGGGAACGTGTGACCAAAGTGCAAGCAGGTCAATTCGTGAACCCATGGAGGAGGCTGTGTTCAATCTCTGCCAGGGCCAGGGGCTGCACACCAGAGCGATCAAACCGTGCACCTGCTGTTTAGAGGAGGTGTTAGCAGTGGGGTTTGTCAGTCACTCCGCTGCTGTAATGAACAAGTTCTCTGATTTTCACTTTTATTTCTGGACCTTCTTCCCATAACAAACTATTCAACACTTCTATTTAGGGTTCATTAGTAACCCCTCAGTGCTTCTGAACACCTGCATGCAGGGAAATTTTCTGTGACTTCCCTAAATTTCAGTTATACACTGTCTTTTCAGCTATAATATTTTTCAAACACATCTTATTAGGCCTATTTGTCTTTCTGTCAGTTGCAAAGAAGATCAAGAATTTTTTAAAGTGAAAATCTAGGTTTTAGGCTATTTTATTTTTAACCCTGTACCTCACCCCATACTGACAGTTTGTTTCTGGACTTGTGCCGTATTCACAACTATGAACTGAAGTCTAAGGGAAAAATAAGAGCTTGTTTGAATGAGGCTGTTGCCTTAGTGTGGTAAGAGATGGATATTTTCACAAAGTTCATTATCCAGCCAGGGTGATCACATGGGCAGGGAATAGTTTCCATTGTAATATCTGCTAATTAGTTTACACTTTTCTTGAGCTTGGAGTGCTCTGTTATGCTGCTCATAGGATACTGTCAAATAAGAAAGGAGAGAGATTGAAAATAAATGAGTAGAAGAAATGATCTCTGGGCAAGAAAATGAGGAATCATCAATATATGTCAACAAATTTATAGTCAATCCAACCAAGTAAACCAGTTGATTGAAAACCTGAATATACAACCACTGCTAGTAATGCAATACACATATTTTAGAAATGAGATTTTAGTATATTAAGAAGAGTAGAAACACAGAAATCTAATATCCAAACAAACATGTATATGAACCATAGTGTTTGTGATCTTAATATTTCTGTATAGTAGGTATTAAGCAATAACAAAGCATTAAAACATTTTAAATTATATAAAAATTATGTATATCTGGAAGTCTGCATGTTTCTTTCAGTGGCTTATGGTTTAGACATTGATTTCTCTGTCCTCCATTTAAAATGAGGTTTAATGTAAGGGTTGTGCTCCTTCTACTAAAATAGATAAGAGGCTATGGTAGAAACTCTTCATGTCTCTGTTTAAAATCCTCCACTAGTTTCCTGTTTAAATGTTTACAAATGGTTTGTTCTAGATAGTTCCTGACCCTTTTAAGAAACAATTTCTGATACAATCTGAGTTATTTGTAGCAGAACTAATAGGGCTGCATGCCCATTGCTAGTCAACACTTCAGTTAAGAGCTATTGACCTGGGCTGTTCTATAACACAGCTACACATATTGTTTCTACCCTGGTGCTTGCAGGGAAGAAACACAGAAAGCAAAAGAGACAGAGAATGGCAAACGGTGAGGGCTTACCTTACTGTAACTCAAGAATTGTTAAGTGGGTAGAAAGGGGGCAAAGCCAGACTTAGCAGTTCAGACTAAATCAATACAGTCCAGTATGTACGCGTGTGTGTGTATGTGTTTGCCATTGCCCCTGTCTTCCTTTCCCTAAAATAACATGTTGTTTAGAGAATTAATCTATCAAAGGAACACATTATGGATCAAAGCAGAGCTATTACAGTGTAAAATTTGATGAAATCTACCCATATTTCTAAAGAAAGAGTGTTTCCCTTTGGACAAAGATTAAAGCTTGGCCAAAGAAGTTCTGAGAGTTAAGTTGTATTATCTATCCCTGTGTTCTCCAAGCTGGTATGTCTTTTTTTTTTTTTTTTTTTTTTAGAGAGAGTCTCACTCTATTTTCCAGGATGGAGTACAGTGGCGTGATCTCAGCTCACTGCAACCTCCACCTCCGGGATTCAAGTGATTCTCACGTCTCTGCCTCCATAGTAGCTTGTCCCCATTGTTGGTGTCATTACCCTAGCTAATTTTTTAAATATTTGGTAGAGATGAGGGTTTTCCATGTTGGCCAGGCTGGTCTTGAACTCCTGGCCTCAAGTGATCCACCCACCTTGGTCTCCCAAAGTGCTGATATTACAGTCGTGAGTCTGTACCCAGCCTAAGCTGGTGTGTCTTAAAAACCCAACCTGAACTGGCAAACCCAGATTCCCAGATACAGAGATAGATGCACCAGGTTATTAGTTCTTGAAGCTATTGAATATTTACTCAGTTAACCCATTTCTCTTATTCTGATGCTCTACTGTCTAGTCATTCTTAAAATAATTCGACTTCTATGTAGCCTTCACACTGGAATGACTTTGACAAAACAATACGAATATCTTACCCATTTAACAGTTACATATTTCATTTGAGTGAACTGACTAGTTCCAAATTTCTGCTCATTTTTTGAGTGGGGTCACATGTCAATTTTCTTCATCCCACTCAATTCTGAAGTTCTGTAAGGTCAACTTCTGCTAGTCAACAGAGGACTAGACCCTTACCCATTGTGCACTACAGGCTGGGTGGCCTTTGGGGGCTGGTCAAATGATATTTCTCTGGTAATGGCCCACTTTAATCAGACCTTTATTTCAAACGTACACAAATTCCTAGGCCATTGATTGGTCCAGAAGAGTCTGATTCTGTGTAAGGGTTTCTGAGTAAATTTAGAAAGATCCTAAACTAGAGGAAACATCAAGAATTTAGTGAATGTTTTAGAGAGGCAGATCTCCACTGTATATTTTTAAACAACTAGAGCTGTTCAACAGGAGAATGTGTTCCATTGTAAAGTAGTGGGCTGCTGGTGGTATTGAAAGGAGCTGTGTTGCCATTTCTAAGGGATGCTGTAGACTGTTAATGTATATCGATTAGATTATTTCAGAACTCTAAGTTCATTGAATTCTGAAAGTAACATTGATTTCTATTGCCAATATTTACTTATGATAAATTGATAATATTTACTAACATTTATTATAAAATATTATTTTTGATATGCTAGGAGAAAGATATAGAGAAATAGATATTATTTATATACATTAAACAAAATAAATTACTTTTGCTTTAATTATGGGAGATGTTACCTTTTGAAAGGGTGTAAAGTAACTTAAATTTTGACTACGTCTATAATTCAGACATTCTAGCAAAGAGGACCTTCACTATGTAGTGTATTGCCTTTCTTTTGTTTAGTGGACCTCAGTTCAATTTTAAAAATCATGCTTTAACCTTCCATATGATCTTGACATGCACATGCATGTGAGTATTACAGTTTGGTTTATCTATTCAACTATCTTTTGCTGTGGGCCCACAAAATGTATCATACTTTTATAGAAAACCAAAATTTTCAATTTTGAATGTGTTTATGTAATCTTGCTATTTTTATATGTAATGGCATTAGAGGGAAACTCCAGTATTGAAATATTCATATTCTTGGACAGCTTTTGTAATTACTTAATTTTACCCTTCCCCTACTTACTGCCATATCTCCAAAGCAAAATGAAACTACTTTTATTTAACTGGAAAAGGAAAAACTATTTTGCTCTTATTATATTTACATTGTGCCTGGGACAGAAATAAATTATGAATATAGAAATAAAGTCATGATTGTCCCCATTGTTGGTTAGAGTTGGTTTCAAAGAAGATATTCAATTCTTATGATTTCCTCTCCTTATCTTATCAGGTATAAACATACGAGGCAGTAAAACCTCATATCTAGCTTGAGTTGCAATTGAAGTTTTTTAAAGACTAGAAAAGCATTCCTATTGAATGGGTTCTGAATGTAATGTGGTCTGAGTTTCTGCAACTTAACAGTTTCCACAATGGCCTCACCTGCTGTCATAGTTTCTTCAAGGCTTAGATGAGTAGATGAGAAGAGTCCCTCCTTTATAAAGCTTCCGGGACATAGACTCAAATAAGAATGCTAGCTAAAAGTGACAGTCTAGCATGAGGGACCCAGAGAATGTAAGGAACAATCAATTTTTAAGTTTTATAAAGAGCAGAGACCCAGTCATAACATTCTTATTATTTAATCTCTGTTAAAGACTTAGAAATCAACTCTTCAAAACAGAGACCATGGCTTTCAACATTTTTGCTACAAATTTAACATTTCTTCTGCAAGTTCAACATTATTCTATTTTTTCAGAAAAATAATTGAGACTACTTGGATCAGAAACTTTGCTAGTAAGGCAGTGGTATGGGTTGGGAACAGGATGGATGTGAATAAACAGAAATTCCTCTTTATCCCACGATTGATAGGTACTCATATATAACGTGAAATGTGATTATCCTTATCACTTCTTGCACATACTATAAATATTCTTACTGGACATAAAATTAAAATAAAGTGGAAGAAAACTAATTTTCATGTTACTGCATTCTCAGGCAAGGCCTTGATGACATGATTCAGGAATTGCTAGAATTTAAATTGGAAAAAGTACCAGTATCTGAAATATACATAGTAATTTGGGGACTGGAGTAATTGAAATGCAACAATAGTGGATGATTATTTGCATGGGCTTTTATTAACTCAGTTTCTACTTGTAATATATTTACATAGATAAATACTGAAAAATTTGTAAAATCTTGGGAGAAAAACTTGTATGTGACATTTTCACTTATGACATCCAAATACAATTATAATTCAATAATTTGGCATAACAAGGCTCACATAGATTTAGTTAGAAATACTGGACCTCAGAAAAATTTATTATTAAGAGCAAATAAGTAGCTCCTTAGTTGTTTGTTCTGTTTTTTGACTCGGAAATGGCCCTGCCTGGATTTCGAGGCAGGCCGCTGGGAGAAGTTGTGCTCTGTCTTTAATGGTTCTTTTCAAACTTCACCACTCAGTCAAGAGCCTATTAACTCTCAGCAAGTGGGTAAATCCTATCGGTTTAGTGGACTTAGTTTGAAGACCTTTTTTTAAAAAATGCAATATTTTATGGAACTTTAGATATCTTTGACAACATTTCTGTAAATATCAGGCCTTGGGAAGAGGCAGGAATCTATGGTTCATTAGCCTCTTGGGAGTCCAGAGCTGGAGTTGCCTTAAGCTTATCTGGGGCAATTTGCTACAGCTCTCCCCACTGAGTTTTCTCCTCAGCATCTCTTCTTACTTTCAAGCTGCTCTCAGGAGACAAAGTTTGCTATAAACTTTAGAGAAAGGAAAAGCTGTGAGAAGCCATTTCATGCTAAGAATACTTATTCTCTTCTTTTTTGTCTTGAACCAAATCTATGCATTTCTGGCCAAAATTATTTGCTTGTGGTTAACCTGGACATCCCTTCTTAGTGAGCTTTCTTGGTGACAATGCTGAAAAGGACACTAAGTGACAAAAGAAAGAAGCAACAGGTTAGGTCCCATCTACTTTAACCTTCTGGGCCATGTGAGACAAGCGATTTTCTTCTTTCTAGGCTGTGTGTGCAGAAATGGATAAATAGTCAAGACAAAGCTTCTCAGGTGACGTATCTGTGTTCCTCTGTGACCCTGAAATGACTAACCAGCAGACAGTCAAGAGGATTGAGGCCGGAGCATTTACTGGAATATAGTGAAAGCAAAGGTTTGAATAACAGATACAACCCCAAAACTGTCTTTCAGCAATTTATTATATGAGTATTTCTTGAGTAACTATTATGTGTCTGACACTATGTATGTGTCGTGGATCCATATGCTATAGCTATTGGTTGTCTCCCAGTGATTTTGCTTATTATCTCCTAAAGACAACCAAGAAAACTGATTCTTAAGACAAGACGATAGTAAATATGTCTTCAATTACTTGAGAATCTTACAACAGGACCATCATTGTGTTAATACTCAACATAATCAAAATGTGATTAGCTTTTTAAGGTAGATTTATAAAATTTCCATTTTTTTCATAGATTAGGAAACTGAAGTTAAAGTAGGTTAAATTGTTTGTCTTAATAATTTACACAACTGATAAACAGAACTGAGGTCGAAGTCAGGGCTCTTTCCAGTGTAATATGTACAGTATAATACGAACTTATTAAAATATAAGACATCTGGCCTTCATATCTTATTTATCATTTGTGTTTTATGACTCCTGATTCTCCCACCTAGATTCTATTGCTACTCTAAAATAACAATTATTTTCTTTCTTCCTTTTTTCTTTTTTGCCTTTTAACCCATGAGTGGCACCTTGTCTAAGGCCAACCCGTCATGAATCTCAATCCCTCCATCATCCTCAAGGGCTCTCCATCAATTATCTCCCTTTCATCCTGCGTCTTCAACTCTCCCTCACTCTTTGCTCCTTTCCATCAGCATTTCAACACATTCAAATGTCTTTCTCTTAAAACAGAAATGAAAAAAGGTTTCTTAATCCATGTCCCTTGGAGACATTTTGTCTCCTTTATTCCATTTACAGTGAAACTTACAAGCATTGTCCCTGCTCCTTTTCTTCACTTCTGCGCTCACTTATCCTCATTCTTTAGCTTGAAGCTCTCTGGTCACCCCTTCAGAGAAACTGCTATGACCAATGTTACCAACAACATTGCTGTTGTTAAAACTAGTAGTCTCTTCTCAGGCCTCAGCCGTCACAATCTCTTAATAATATTCGCTACAGCTGACCACGTCCTCCTTTTTAAAGCCCTCTCTTCCCTGAGTTTCCATGATACCACCTACTTTGTGTTCTTTCTGGTTGCTCCTTCATAGGCTATTGTGTAGGCTCCCATTTTCCAAGTGATTCCTTAAATATTGATACTTCCCTAAGGTTGTTCTCTTGTCACACTTGAAGCATTTTCCCCGAGAGAGCTCATCCTCACACAAGGCTTCTATTTGTCATTTAACTGCCTCTGACTTCCAAATATTAATTAGTCAGCCCAGATCGCCTTTTTATAGGTGAGAGGTGATCACACTTTTATGAAGTTTCATATCTATGTATCAACATTCCTAGCGTCTCCCAGGCAACTTAAACTCATCAGATCCTTCTCCCACTTCCTTCCTCTGCTTCTTATCCCAGGCATATTTATATACCCATTGACCAAACCAGAAATCTGGGTTTTACTTTTAAATTCTAACTGAGTAAATCACCAAGTCCTGGGATTTCTACTTCTTAAATATCTTCCAAATTTGTCTATTTCTCTACATTTCTACTGCTACTCACTAAAGTCAGACCATATTTCAGCAAATCACCATGCCTCCAATTTTGCCCTCTCGAAATCAATTCTCCACACTAGAGTCAAAGTGATCTTTCTAGAAGGAAGATGTGAGTACATTATAATAGCCTTTAAAACCTCCCAAAGAAATAATTCTCAAGTTACTCCTCATTATTCCTATAATGAGTCAAATGCTAACAATACTCAGAAGGCAATTCAGAATCTAATCCCGGCTTCTTCATTCTCACCTTTTGCAATTCTTTTGCATCTTCCTACACTCATCATATGAAATTTCTTTCTCCCCTCTGGGACTTTCCATATGCTATTCCCTTTGCCTGAAATTCTCACTTTCCTCCCTTTTCATCTACCTGAGTCTGGCTCATCAGTCAGGTCTCATCATTGGCATTATTTCCTGTAAGAAGCTTCTGTGATGTTCTCTTCTGTCTCCTCAGTCTGGGCTCACTGCTAAACCACTCTCCTATTTTGGAACCCTCCAGACCAAATTTTCAGACTTGTCTGTGTGACACGTTAGTTCAGAAACTCCCTTTTAAAGGCTGATAATATATCTGATTAAAAGAAGAAAAAACTTGTGTGGTCTCTGCATGTAGCACAGAGCATAGCACAAGATGATAAACAGATAGTTTTGAAAATAAAGGAATGTTTCCCTAGGTTTCTCTACTGATATTGGGAAGCTTCCAGAAAAATATCCAGAAGTTAAAGCAGCAGCAAAGGGATCTTAACTTTGCTTCATGGGAACAACTTTTTGTAGATGAGGGAAGCATGTAAGAAACAACCAAGGGGACTGTAAGAACTGCCTCGTGAAAGAAGATCTGTCAGTGGGGAGTGTGCAGATCCTGGAGAAATGGAGACAGGGAAGGGGGTGTGGTTTCATCTTTCCACAGCTTCCAGTGAGGCTAATGGAGAAATGAACAGATCAAGGAATTTTTAAAGTGGTATCTCTTCTGTTAGCCAGTGATGTGTGTGATTCTGAAAGGAAGAATTTGTTACCACCTTCATTAAGGATTGAAGTATGAGAATTTTAGTTTTAGGTGGAAAAATTGTCATTTGTATGCATGTCATACCTCAAAAATCACAGTGGAACTATGTACGGTCAATTCTGAATTAATAGATTCTAATTTGGCCATTCACATTGTGTGTACAGCATTGTCCAGAAGTGAAATCATTAAAATTTTTCAGGGCAGAAGAAAACTTTTATTTAAAAAAAAAACAAAACAAAAAATAGGCAAATGAATTTCAAAATAGAAACTAATATTTTAAATTAATAAAACATTTTCCTTACTTGTCAGCTTTTGAATATAACTATGCATTTATTCTCATACTTAAAAGTACTTTATAGTAATAGATGATAAACACCAAAATTAGAAGCACAGCTACATTTGATGATACTGTGATAAATAAAACTAGTGATCAGTTTGGTTTTCTACAAGAGCAGTTGAAAAGAACTGGAGCGGTTTTATAATTTGCTAAACTAAGGAACAGATGTATAGCTTTTACTCTTCAACAGGCTTTTTTTTAGCACGGTCTCAAAAGTGCTTGACAAAAGACACCAGAAGTAATGTAAAATTCTGTATGGAAACTGGTTTAAAACTGAACTGAAAAAAACAAAAGGAAACTAAAAAGTTCCATGAAATTGGTAGTAAAAGTGCTTCTAATAGCTAGAAATGTTTTATACTATTTAAATGGAATATTTAAGTTTAATATTTAATTCTAAACACTAATAAACTACCCAGTTTAGACATTGTAGATAGCCACAGCTGCGGATATTATGCAATCCTAGATACCTGAGCCGCATTTATAGGCACAGCAAGTTAGTATTGTATTTGGACATCACAGAATCTTAGAGGATACTGCTGATGCTCTGACACCCCTCACAGAAGTATGTATACAGACATACACATTTCTGAGTTTTATATAAACACAATTCTACTATGATCTCTTACAAATAGCAGATTTTAAGTATAAAATGTAATGAGAATTGTAATGCACTACAATTCCCCTTTTAAGGGCAATGCTTCTTGTTCTAGTGCAGACTCGCCTCCTTCCCTTGTGAAAACTAGATTTCCAAGCTTCGGTCTTGATCAGCTCAATCAGAATTGCCAGCTGAGGGGCCTGGATCTATCTTTTAAAAAGTACTCTAGGTGATTCTGACGTGCAAATAGTGTGGAGCCTGGTAGTTCTGACCGCATTTTTTTCTTATTTCTCTCAGGCTTTGTCTATCTGATGCTAGGTTTTCCTGCACCCTGGATTCACCTTCCTTCTCCTGATAACTGTCCTACAGTGCCCCACCTGTATGTTCCCAGGTCTATCTTGGCTCCTCTCTGTAAAGTGCCAGGCTCTACCGTGGTCTATGAGTGTGTGAGCCACGGTTTTCCCTCTGCTTCTCTTCCCACATCTACTTTTGTATGTCATGGGAAGTCCTCAGGGGACTTCAGCTTGCCAAGCCTTCCTTACCTTTCATAGTCAGCTTGGAAGACTCACTTTGTTTTAGATTGTCTTTGTCTCTTTTGAGAACACACCACTCCATGAATGGGCTGTGTGCCTGTAACAAGTGCCAACATCTGTGAGAGATTTCTAGATTTTTGTCAATTCTCAGGTATTTGGAGACCAACTTTTTCAAATCTCCAGGCTTCTTTAATGACTGTTAGATAACTAACAGAATTGACAACAAGAACCCCCTGCGTGAAAGCAAATGAAGCATCCTCTTGAATACAGGAACTGATAACACAGCTGAGAAAAGGTGCAGATTGTACCAATGTTTATGATTGCTTCAATTTACAGATGGGGGTAAAGGAGCATTGGGCCACTGGTGATATCTCTATCAGCTCAGCTAGTCCATGGAAAAGATGAAGTCATAAGAAAGGTAGCAGGGGCAGTTAAGAAGACAAATAGAGGAAAATAATTGGAAGCAAAATTACTATTTGTGGCACTGTGGCAACGAAGATAAACGACACTAAAGCAAAGAATGGGTATTGACAGTTAAATGCAAGAGGCAGCAGGTGAGGAATATGTCTTTGGTTTCACGGGGCAGGAAAAATGGCCACCTGTGCTTCTAAATTGCAGGCCTTGTGGACATAGGACATGCTTTTTAGGCCAGATTTTCCTGAGGGGAGCCCTGCTGATGCATGGTTACTTCTGTAGCAGACTTCATGGAAAAAGGTGTTCTGTAGACACATAAATTTGGGATAGAGTGGATTAAACCAAGTTATATGGGTTTCTTTATTGCTGCTTTTCTCAGAGCCCTGAAAAGGTGAACTTACACTGTGATATGCCAGGAGGGGGCAAGCATTATGTAGTGCTCCTAGACTCATTTCTCAATGGAACCTCACTGCTCTTTGGAGGAACATTTTTGGGACTATTCCATCAGACTTCATTCTGGGAAACACTGCATCAGATCATGGCATCTCCAAATTTTTCACATCACCATACATACAAAAAAAATAGATTGAGTTTTTGGTAAAAAGAGGACATCATCAGCCTGGGACTCTAGCCACCCAAACCACCCAGAAAACTAAGGTGGATCACTGCACTAACACACCTGTTAACTATTCAGGGTACACAAGAAAGCTTTGCACCAGATCATACCCTCTGTTAGGGCAGAGAGTGTGTATTGTTTCCAGGTTATATATATATATATTTCCTATGTGTTTCAGTCTCCTTCAGCAAAAGGTAAAAATATGGAGAGCAATAATGTGTTGCTAATCATAAAAGACAAGAAGGATATCCATGAATGGCGTGAAAGGTCAAGCATAGGCACATGTTGTTGAGTTTGTGTATATTTCCTGCATGATGTCATGGCCCAGAAATGGCAATGAGAGAATTTATTGTGTATATTTGGATTAATTTATAAATCTGGAGTACTGCCATATGATGGTACCTGACCAAATTAGTGTAAGTGATTCTCAGTGAAAGAGCTAGAAGGTATACCATCTCTTTTCATAGTCAAGAATAAGACACAATTATGTTAAGAAACAAATGTAGCTGATTGTGCTATAAGTATTTCTGAAGGTGGGTTTGACACGTTAAATTAGCATTCTAAATAAAACTGGCAATAAAAAAGTCATGGAATCACTCTAAGACAGAATTTTATAGTTTTTGCTAAAAAATAACTTCCAAACCCAGTATAACCCCTGAAGAATTTAATGACTTTTGGTATTTCTCAATTATCTATTGGTACATGTCAGTGAATCAAGTATCTTTGTGTTTAAGCAGAGTAAGACCATCACGAACTTGCTAACTAAAATAAAACTTTTAATGATGTGAATATCCATGGTTAGATTTCTGTGTTGTACCCCTATTTGACCTGTTAAAGAGACATAATAGTACCAATAAGCAAGTTTTTCCATGCCCAGAATTACTTTTTTTCTATCAGTAAAATATTATGTCTAGTGAACCGTAGATCTGTGTTTCCCCCAAATTCATATTCACCTGGAACCTCAGAATGTAATCTTATCCAGAAATAAGCAATTACTTAAAATAAGATCATACTGGATGAGGGTGGGCTCCAAATCCATGAGTGATGTCCTCAAGAGAAGGCCAAGTGAAGGCACACAAGTGGAAGATCATGTGAAAATGGCAGCAGGCATTGGAGATGTGCTGCTAAAACCAAAGCATGCAGGAGCCACCAAAAGCTGGAAGAGCCTAGGAAGAATTCTGCCTTTGAAACTTTAGAGCAAGTGTGATCTTTCTCACACCTGAATTTCAGTCTTTTAGTCTCTAGCAATGGAAGATAATAAATTTCTGTAGTTTTAAGTCTCCTTGTTCATGGTAATTTTGTTATGGCAGCCCTAGAAAAACTAAGGTTTGTAAATGGTTGGCAACCGTTTACCAGTGAAACTCATATTGATAAAGTATATCTTTTAATAGTCCAAATGGAGTCAATGAAAGTGAGCTGAAAGACTGGTATCGGCTAGGATGTGACCAGGAAAGTCTTGGTTTATGTCTATTTTCCCAGCATAAATTATTAATGGTGTCCTGTTTTACTCTCAAAAGTTTCCTAGTTTGAATGATAAATTGTATGATCACCTTAGTTTAAGCTTATGTTGAAGTACCTGTGGTTCATTGCATTTGCCACCCCAAAATTATGTTTTTAAGAGCTGATGTGGATGCTAATAATAACAGTAAAGAATAATTACTTTTTTGAGGGGAGGAGAAAACATTTTAGAAAGGGCTGCCTGCCTGCCAGCCTTCCTTCCTTCCTTCCTTCCTTCCTTCCTTCCTTCCTTCTTTCTGTTTTTGAGATGGAGTCTCACTCTGTTTTTCAGGTTGTAGTGCCGTGGAATGATCTTGGCTCACTGCATCACTGCAATATCTGCCTCTCAGGTTCAAGTGATTCTCCTACCTCTGCCTCCCGAGTACAGGTGTGTGTCATTATACCTGACTAATTTTTGTATTTTTAGTAGAGACAGGTTCTCACCATGTTAGCCAGGCTGGTCTTGAACTTCTGACCTCAGGTGATCCACCTGTCTCAGCCTCCCAAAGCGCTGAGATTACAGACGTGCGTCACCAAGCCCTGCTGCATTTCTTTTTGATTTATTAACTCATGACAAAAGCAGTCATCTTACATTATTCATTATGTCATAGAACAAATGATGCTACATTCTACCTGTTAGAAAGAAGCAAAGGATCAAGTAGCAAACTGACATCAATGACCTTAGCAAAAAGATTCCAGGTCATGTCTAAAGTATGATCTTTCACATTATTTGCATTTTCAGAATCCCTGAATAACTGAGGTTCATATGGAATTCTGACTCATTAAGAAAATGCTAGAATTTATTTTTGGCATCTTTTGTTTAAGAGGGAAGGAATTTTAGGTACTCCATTAAGGAAAATTGAAAACTAAATGTTCTTGCATTTGAAATGTTATTTTTCAGTTAAGTGCAAATCTTTTTGGATCTAGGACAAATCATTTCCCAAGTATTTTAAATTGCTATAGATTTCTTTTTTTTCTTCCCAGTTTCAAACAACTAACTTGCTTCTGATACTTCCTTAATTTCTAGTAAGTAATAACTGGAATGCAAAAAAACTATTTTAGAAACAGTTAAGAATCCAATGTGAGTCTAAACAGTTTACTTCCACTTGGACATCATTTAGGGATGGAGATTAGTTATTAACTAAATGGTAACTTGTGATCTTATTGTATTAGTTTACCTTTAACAGGTTTAACACACTCTAGGTATATAATTACATTCCTTTCTAAGTACATAGTTAACCACTCAAGAAATCAATAGGGGTTATAAAACATGTACAAATTTGAATTTGGAGAGAGTCAAATGTCTACCTTGTTCACAGAAGTAAAACAGCTAACATTTAGAATTGGGCTTGTAGGGAACCATTTATTTTGAAACAGAAAAAGCACAAAATAGATATATCCAGAGTTGGGAGCAAAGTATGACATTGATAAATCGAACAAAGGCCCTCATTTTTGCTTTGATTGATATTGTCAATAGCAACTCACAACTTTTGGTTCTTGATGTGTGACTGTGTAGCTCTTTGGATACAGAGAAGGTAAGAAACATGTTTTCTCTCATGAGGTTTCTGAACTTACTAGAGCTTGATCCTACCCACACCTAGTTAATACATAAATATATTCATTAACTTAAAATATTGACTGGTTTCCTTGTATGTGTCAAATACTACAGGTGTAGTATATACAGTGGTGAGTTAAATAGGCAGTTTCTCTCTGGAAGAACATGCATATTAGAAAGTGAGAGATAGGCAATAGACAAAAACAAAAACCAACATCTGAATTAGAAATGTTACAGGGAAAAATAGGGTGCTCAGATACAGAATAGTAGCGTGGGAGACTATTTAGAGGGGTGATGAAAGTCATGTTGAGAAAAGGAAGGCTGAGAAAGAGCTGGTTAGAGATAGCCCAGGAAGAGCTTCTGACTGAGTGAACACAGAGAGAAAGACTAATACAGGAAAAGGTGTTCCAGGAAACAGCATTGTGGCTAGAACAGAGAATGTGCCAGGTATAGTGGAGAGAGGGATAAAATGAAGTTGGAGAGGTCACTGAGATCCTTACTATGCAGGACTTTGTATGCCAAGCTAAGAAGTATTGTGGTAGTGTTTTTTTTTTTTTTTGAGGCGGAGTCTCCTCTGTCACTCAGGTTGCAGTGCAATGGCGCAATCTCGGCTCACTGCAACCTCTGCCTCCCGGGTTCAGGTGATTATCTACCTCAGCCTCCTGAGTAGCTGCGATTACAGGCACCCACCATCATGCCTGACTATTCATTTATTTATTTTTGTATTTTTGTAGAGATGAGGTTTCACCATGTTGTCCAGGCTGGTCTTGAACGCCTGACCTCAGGTGATCCACCCACCTCTGCCTCCCACAGTGCTGGGATTACAGGCATAAGCCACTGTGCCCGGCCTACTTTAAAGGTCAAAGGGAAACCATTAGGGTACTTTCGAGCACATCTGACTGTTACTGAATATGGATCATTAAGGGGACACAGAGGAAGCAGGAAGAGCAAACAGGAGACCAGTACAGTGGTGTGGGAGAAAGACAACATCCCAGTCTTCAACTTGGGTAGTGAAAATGGAAGAAGGAAAAAAAAATTACTTTTATTTCTCTTGTACCTTACAGGTAGATTGAATATGACTTGTTTATGTATTGCAAAATGGTAGGAATAATTTCAAGATGATGTAGTTTTTGGCTAAAACATCTTGGTAGTGCTGTTTCGTACACTGAGAAGAAACATTTAAGCTCCAACATATAAATGTGACAGATATTCCCTTATTATGATTTTTGAAATTACATTGAAAATGCTATGTTTATGTTTGGCTATGTCTACAGTAGAATTGATATTACTGGAAAGAATCCATAGTTTAGTGGAAAATTATTAGGGAGTGAACTGTCTAGTAAATAATAGTAAGATAATGTATGATTATGAAATGAAAACTTAACAGCTATGTGATATCTAAAGCAAGAGGAAGGACATTTATAATTGTCTACAAGGAATTTTGGGGTGTAAGTTTAAAGGCAAGATAAGTATAACATGAAATGAAAGGAAAAAATTAGACTAGGTAGAAATATCAGGGAGAAATGCTTTTAAATGAAATTTTGCCTTCTTTTTGAAAAATTTATCACGAGAAAATTCGAGTTCTTTTAAGATAAGAAGTGTGTAGATTTTCCCTCTTCAATGTCCGTTATATAACATAGGTCCTCTACTTGCCAAAAGATTATTAAATAATATTATTTTATAATCATCTAGTGATTTAAAATTTTCAGTTTTTATAGCCCTTATTTTCTTTGAGACTGCAACACTCCTAAGAGGTATGTAAGTTTAAGAACATGAATACATATTTACATATGTGTCAGTATATACACATACATGCACATGTATATATAAACATATGTGTGTATATATATATACCTACATATACCTATACAAGCATACACATATATTTATGTGTTTGTATATAGAAATAGTTTTTCTCTTTAATAAACTAGGAGATTGAGGCCAGATATATTCAATAAATCTATAATGTCATGAGTTGGCTAAAGGCAGAGAACTCCAGAAGCTGTGTGTGTCTTATTTAAAAAATCTACTTTAAAATAGATTTAGGTTTAGAGAAAAGATACAAAGATAATGACATGGTTTGGTCATGTCCCCACCCAAATCTCATTTTGAAATGTAGTTCCCATAATCCCCACATGTCATAGGAGGGATCTGGTGGGAGGTAATTGAATTATGGGGGCAGTTGCCTGCATGCTATTCTTGTGATAGTGAGTGAGTTCTCACAAGATCTGATGGTTTTATCAGGGGCTTTTCCCCACCTTCACTTTGCACTTCTTGTTGTTGACATATGAAGAAGGATATGTTTGCTTTCCCTTCCACCATGATTCTAAGTTTCCTGAGGCCTACCCCGCCCTGTGGAACTGTGAGTCAAAAAAACCTCTTTCCTTTATAAATTACCCAGTCTTGGGTATGGCTTTATTAGCAGTGTGAGAACAGACTAACACCATAAATTTCCACCAGTAGAGTGGAGTGCTGCTATAAGGATACCCCAAAATGTAAAAGTGACTTTGGAACTGGGTAACAGGCAGATGTTGGAACAGCTTGGAAGGCTCAGAAGATAAGAAAATATAGGAGAGCTTGAAACTTCCTAGAGACTCGGAGGGCTCAGAAGACAGGAAGATGTGGGAAAATTTGGAACTTCTAGAGACTTGCTGAATGGCTTTGACCAAAATGCTGATAGTGATATGGACAATAAAGTCCAGGCTGAGGTGATTTCAGATGGAGATGAGGAACTTGTTGGGAACTGGAGCAAAGGTGACTCTTACAATGCTTTAGCAAAGAGACTGGCAGCATTTTGCTTTGTCCTAGAGATCTGTGGAACTTTGAACTCCAGGGTATCTGGCAGAAGAAATTTCTAAGTGGCAAAGTGTTCAAGAGGAAGCAGAGCATAAAAATTTGGAAAATTTACAGCCTGATGATACAATAGAAAAGAAAATCTTATTTTCTGGGAGAAAATGAAGTCTGCTGCATAAATTTGCATAAGTAACAAAAAGCAGAATGTTACTCACCAAGACAATGGGGAAATGTCTCCAGGGCATGGGCATGTCAGACACTTTCACAGCAGCCTCTCCCATGGAGGCCTAGGAGAAAAAAGTGGTTCCCTAGGCCAGGCCCAGGGCCCTCCTACTGTGTGCAGCCTAGGGACTTGGTGCCCTGCATCCCAGTTGTTCTAGCCATGACTAAAACAGGTCAAGGTACAGCTCATGCCATGGCTTCAGAGAGTGCAAGCCTCAAGCCTTGGCAGCTTCCACGTGGTATTGAGTATGCAAGTACACAGAAGCCAAGAAGTGAGGTTTGGGAATCTCCACCTAGATTTCAGAAGATGTATGGAAATGCCTGTATGTCCAGGCAGAAGTTTGCTGCAGGAGTGGGGACCTCATGGAGAACCTCTACTTGGGGAGTATGTAAGGGAAAACTGGGGTTGGAGTTCCCACACAGAGAGGCACACAGAGAGCCCACACTGGGGCACTGCCTAGTCAGGCTGTGAGAAAAAGGCCACCATCCTCCAGACTCCAGAATGGTAGACCCACTGACTTCTTGTATTATGTGCTACAGAAACTCAATGCCAGCCCATGAAAGCAGCTGGCAGGGGGACTGTACCCTGCAAAGCCAAGGAATAGAGGTGCCCAGGTTTTGGGAGGCTACCTCTTGCATCAGTGTACCTTGGATGTGAGATATGGAGTCAAAGGAGATTATTTTGGAATTTGATGGGTTTAATGATTGTGCTGTTGGATTTCAGACTTGCATGGGTCCTGTAGCCCTTTTGTTTAGGCCAATTTTCCCCATTTGGAATGGGTGTATTTCCCAATGCCTGTAACTCTACTATATCTAGTAAGTAGTATAACTAATTTGCTTTTGATTTTACAGGCTCATAGGCAGAAGAGACTTGCCTTGTCTCAGATGAGACTTTGGACTTGGACTTTTGAGTTAATGCTGGAATGAGTTAAGACTTTAGGAGACTATTGGAAGGGCATGATTGTATTTCAAATTGTGAGAACATGAGATTTGGGAGGGGATGGAGCAGATGATATTGTTTGGTTGAATCCCCACCCAAATCACATCTTGAACTGTAGCTTCCATAATCCCCTTATTTCATGGGAGGAACTGGTGGGAAGTAATTGAATCTTGGGGTCAGGTACCTTTATGCTGTTCTTGTGATAGCGAGTGAGTTCTCATGAGATCTGATGTTTTTATAATGGGCTTCTTCCTCGCCTTCACTCTGCACTTCTCCTTGCTGCTACCATGTGAAGAAGAATGTGTTTGCTGCCCCTTCTGCCATGATTGTAGGTTTCCTAAGGCTTCCCCAGTCCTGCAGAACTGTGAGTCAGTTAAACCTCTTTCCTTTATAAATTACCCAATCTTGGGTACATCTTTATCAGCATCATGAGAATGGACTAATATCCAGATAGTAAAGAATTCTTATATACCCATGCCCAATTTTTCTGTGTATTCTCATTTTTAATCTGGTGTTTTTTCCACGATTTTTCAATGGTAAAGAATTGTCTTAGAGTTGTACATGTAGAGTTAGAAGAAAAATGAGAGTCAGTCATCTGGATAATTCCAGGCCAGAAAACAATTTTGTGTGAAAGGTATAGATATTGAGACAGAATGCCATGTTTTTCTTTTTTGGCCTGGAGAGATTCCTGTGATTGCCTTCCTCTTTCTGTTGAGTCTGTAGGTATAGTCATAAGCATAGGTGTTTCACATATTACTGTAATAGGAAACTGTATATCATTCAATGTGAAGAATGTGGGTTTTTGGAGAGGATTAAATTGCTTGGTTCTATATATCTTTTTCTTAAAAATAAAGTATATTGGCTTTTTTCACGTAAAAGCAATTCATATTGATTTGAGAATAGTAGAAAATATAGATAGGAAAAGAACAAAAGGAAGCACTGGAAGTTCACAACCTAAATAAGGCCAAAATCAAAAATTTATTTATTTACTTCTGGTATTTTTACTATGTATATATTTTGGATCTGTTTGCTTAGTTTAGACTATGCAAACAGCATACTTTTTAATGTTTCTTTTTATTATTTTTTAAATTTAAGCTTAATCTCCAGCCATGTCTATAAAAGCTACTCTAAAACGGCAGGGAAATTAAATGGTTCAGTGTGGTTCACTGTAAGGAGGCCATTTAGTTTATCTGGAGAAGAACTGTAGCTTTTGGAAGCCCACATATTATGTTAGTTGGACAGTGGTTGATGGTGCAGAGAGAATTTAAGATACCATCAATGGGAAATAATATGTTAGAGACTTTCAAAGACTAATGTAGTTGCTCATATATCATGAGCCTCAAACACAAAGACCTAAGTTAAAAAGAGAATAACTATAACATCATCCAAAATAGTAAAAACTAGGAAATTACCTAAATTTTCAGCAATAGTGAAATGGTTAAATTATATTGCAACAAAATTATAAACTGTTATTTAAGTAGAAAAAATTATGAAGAATTTTGATGACAGAAAATGAGAAGGATGCTAATATAAAAATATGTAAAAAATATAACAACTAGACAGAAATTTCCTAAAATTTGGCAGTGATGATTTCTAGGCAGTAGAGATAACTATAATAATTGAAAAATGAAGGTCATCAGATGATTCTTCTTCTTCTTCTTTTTTTTTTTTTTGCTTAAAAAGGAATGATCAAGTTTTTGAATTTAAGATTTTGTTCTCACTTTGTTTAGATTTGGTATATCAGAGCCTTTCTTTACATATTAACAATCTCTTGTCATAAAAATGTGAAATAATATTTCCCTCAAGTTTCTCTAAACTCAAATACCCACAAATCATCTTCATGTCTTCATACTGCTTTGGAACACAATTTCTCCAGTTCTTAAATGTTACTGAGTGTATTTCCACGTCCCAGGAGCTTGGCAATTTTTTCTATAATAATTGGCAGTACCAGGAATGGCCTAATTGCCTTTGGAGGTCAGAACTTCTTTCAAATTTTAATTTTTTTATTTCATCTTGGGTCACTGGAAGAAACTGTTACTGTGTCCTGACTGTTGCTAGCAGTGACAAGACTGTCTTTTGAGAGCACTGCCAGGCTTAGTGGCATCTAAAGTAGGGATCTTCATCTAAGATTTGGAACAATGAATCTTCTATGCCAATTAAAGATCAGTTTAATATAGAGAATATGAAGTATGCCTAGCAGAGGAACAGTTTTACAGAGCCTCAGGATCCCATCTGTCTTTCTACAACACAGAATTGGACCCATAGAAGCTCTTTATCATCTCCTCAAGCTAGAACATTCCAAAGAAACCAGAAGCATTGAGAGCTTTAGGCATATTCATTTCTCTCTTACTCTCTAAATATTTCTCAGTATTTTCTAAAGGATTCTGAACATAAGGCATGTTTGCTGTTTGTCTCACAACACGTAATTGATAGGTGATCTGAGTCAAATGGTTTGGTAATTAACAGTGAATTTTTGCACTACTGAAAATAATCTAATTTCTTCTACAAGTAAAGAGTAATTGTGTCAAATTGACTTTAAAAGCCAGTGCCTCTGCCTACTAGTTATGGGGCCCAAATCAAGTCATATACTCCTCTGTAGATATTTCCTCATCTGTAAAATGAGGATAATCATAGTATTTGCCTTACAGGTTTATTATGAGGAATACATGAGAGGATCCATCTAAAACCCTCAGCACAAGAGCTGGCAAATAACAAGCACTTAATAAATGTTTTAGTTATTATTAGTCATTAGAATCATATCTTCCTACTCATATTTTCAAACAAATAAAAAGGAACAATGGAGATGGAAGAAATGGACATAGACATAAAATTTCTCTCTGCCTTTCAGGTCACTTTGCCTTTGTTTTTATGGGAATACCCGTATCTGTGGAGAAATGCCCTGGTTTACATTTACAAGGGACCATTCAGCAGAAGGAAAAGTGCAGACTGTAGAACAGAGTGCTTAGTCATTTATTATTGTTAAGGGTCTTTTGGCAATTTTCTTCATTCCTCTGGGCTTTTGTTTCCTCATGTAAAAAGAAAGAGTCCGAAAAACAAACAGACAAATACAATGCAATGTGATGACTGGGAACAGATGGGAGGCCTACGCTGCACGTAACAGGTCTTACGCCCAGACTCCAGGTGGAAGGTGGCGAAGGAAGACCTCAGTTTAAAACAGGCGAAAGAGCAGGATCTACCTATAAACACTTACGAAGTAATAAGTTCACAGGCCTGGGAGTTTGAATGTCTTGGTTCAAATCCTATTTTCTTTTGTTTTCCTTTTTTCCTATCTGTGACCACAGGCAAGTTATTAACCTTTAGGCATGTCTGGCACACAGTAAGTACTCAACAAACTATAACTATTTTAAACTAATGCTTGTCATGAGTAAAAGAGATTTGAAATGTAAAGCATTTGTTTAGCATGGTGCCTGGCACATAGTAAGTGCTCAATAAAGGAAAGTGGCTGTTATATCATTGTCATTCTCAGAGGAAGGATATCTGAAGCCGATACATGAAATATGAACAGAATTAGCCAAAGAGAAAGGCAGAAGAGTATTCTATGCTGGACCAATAGATACAAAACCTTAGATGGGAGAGAGAGCATGGCTCGTAGGGGAACTGGTTGTGCCTGCAGCAGGCCAGAGGGCAAGGATTGAGGAGTGTGGTCCATGCCATAGGAGCTACTGTGCAGTCTTGCTGCAAAGACGGCACCCACTAACCATCACCTGCAATGTTCTCACATGTGGGCTTGTTTTAACCTCTGAGTGTGTGTCATTGCTGGCATGTTATGGATGGTATTTAGTTATATTCAGTAATGAATTTTTTTTTAAAGCCCTGTGTAGTTGAAGGAGCCCCTATTCAGAAGCTGGTGGAAGGATTATAGGGTCAGTTAAGATACTCTTCATTTTGACAATCTACAAAGGAAACAAAAGCCCTGGTGTCTCTACTGCTGACAAAATAATTTGTCCTTTCATAAAATCTTATAAAAGAAATGGATTTTTTTTGTCTTGACAAAATAAATATATATCAGGTTTAGGTCATTTCTCAAACTAAAGGCAATATTAAAAGTGTAATTTGAATTACTTATTAATAACAACAAATCTTACGACTTGAAGCATATCTCATCTCTTAGACACAGAGTTGCTGACTCAATGTGATCTATTCTGATGGAAACAAGTTTGTTATAATAAGATAACATCCATATTCCTCTTTTCAAAAATAACTTTATGTTTTTATGTTTGATGGAATGATGAGATTCTGTAATACACTGGAAAAAATGCATGATATTCATTCATTGTGGCAGTATATCATAATTACTCAGCTTTTCTTTATCATTAATAACAGAAGACTGTGAATAAAAACATACTAATATCCACCAGATGTTCAGAAAAACATAAATATCCCCACATGTCAGCACTTTTAGCAGAAACTCTGAACAAAATTTTCTCTACTTCTTTTTTCCTTTTTTAGTTTCCTGAAGATGTTCTTTTGATATGATATTTTTAATCCTCATTAGGGATTTGCTTGGGTTCCTTTAATATCTGCCACAAGAGACTGTATAGTTTCGGATATAGCCAACATGCATCTTGCTACCTTGTCCCTATTACTCTATTGATCAAGAGGCAGGCTGGTATAATGGAAAGCCATCGGCCAGCTTTGTGGTCAAAAGGATCTCAGTTTATAGATACTCTCAGCTTCTTAAATAGCTGGATGACCTTGGACAAATTGCTTAACCTTTCTGAGCCTAAATTTCTTTATCTTTATAATGGTGATAATAATTCTTTCATTGAAAGGTCATTTCAAAAAGAAGCACTAATAAAAGTGCCAAGCATTCAGCCCTATTAAAAGAAGAAAGCAATTACATTGATCTATCTGAAGACCACCCCGATTTCTTGGTTTCCTTTGACTACTGCATTTTCCTTTTTCTTCCCCATTGATACCTTAAGCTTACTAAAATTTCTTTTTCTCTAAAATACAAGTGTTTCCCTTCAGTTTTCATTCTAGAAGCTTATTTTCTCAGCCTGAGCTCCTTTATAAATATGCTGTATAAGGGCCAGGGCAGGCTTTGTTACACTTTTTAGCACCTAAAATGAAATTGTGGTGCAGGTACCACTGATAAATGGCAGTCAGCTCCTCCTGATAGGGAAACATAACTCCCACATGGACTCCATGAAATGGTCAGTAAAAATTACATAAAATCATTTATTAAGACCTTTTTCTTCCTATGGTGAATTCCATAGCTTCAACTTGGAAAGGAGCAAATGGCCTATTGTAAAAATAGTACCAGGGCACCTGGTCCCCAGGAATGGGCTGCCTATTCAAGTGAGGCCAATTAACTTCTCCAGGAGCAGGGAGAACCATACAATGTAGGAAAAATATAATTTATAGAATGGTACTCTGGTGTCCTGGAAGAATAATTCATTTAATACAGAGGAGTTATTTATCCCTATATGGTAGTTTACATATTATAGTTTACTGGAGGAATTTTCCCAAAGTGACCATCTTGTATATGGGCAATGGAACAAATAAGAAATAGGAAAGAGGTAAAAATTAAATCTTTTCTTTTTTTGATTTAACCTTTAGAACCCCACATGAAAACAATTCTGGCATAGAGACTACGTGTAGAAGATCTCATGAAGACTTTGGTTTTCATGTCCACTGTTTAGAAGGGAAGCAAATACTTGATTGGAAGTTGTCAACTTTTTGATCTGTGAATCCCTTTCTTCTAGCTGATTCATTTCTATTGCTATTCAAGCACTATGGGATTTGATTTCATTTAGGTGTGGATTTTGGCCAAGTGGTCTTTGACCTGGAGTGCCACAACTGTATTAAGAGGTAGTAAAGATGTGCTCTTCCACGCTTGACTCACTGCTATTCTATTAGTTTACTTTACTTTGATAGAGAAATTGGCTAATGCTTTACAAACCCTCCCCTTCCCTGGAATTCAGAGAGCAGCTTATTTATATGTAGATGTAGCTATATGACATTTTCAAATGCCATACATTTGCATATGAAGGTCTCTTTCTTCCCCTTTCAGTAAACAGGCTGTGCTATTACGTCCAAAGCAATGTTTGGAATTACATTTTCTATACAAGTTCTTCCTTAAAATGTTTTTTAAATGCCCAGGAGAGATTAAAAAAATTAAACCCTCCAACTAGAATCCATTTTGTCAGGAGTGAAAATTTATAATTTATGATGAAAATACATATGTTTAAGCACTTCTGTTTCTGTGGCTTTGCATTATAAGTTTGTTAAATAATAATAGCACGGTTAGAATTTCTTAAGAAGAAAGCAAAAGCAAAGAGATATTAATTTGGTATGGAGATTCCTTTAAAATTGTATGGAGTTTGGTTTCTAGAGAGACCTTAGTCTTATTCATTTACTTAACAAATAATTATTGAGAGTCTACTATTTGTCAGGCATTTTTTTAGGCACTGCATGTACAGTGAGGAGCAAGACAAATTTCTTGCCCACATGGAGTTTCTATTATTAGAAAAGATGACATAAGATAAAAAGGTAAAAACACAGATATATAAATAAATTTCTATTTGCATTAAACACTTGAAGAAAATAATACACTATTGGCAGAGAGAATGCATGGAGTGACATGGACAGGAAAGAGAGTGGCCCAGCAGCCCTACCCTGGAGGGTGTGAAGGGCAGGCCAGGGGAAGATGAGGAAGCATATCTTTGGGAGCACAGAAAACAGCCAGGGCAAATTGTAAGCATTAGGCACCATTGTACAGAAAAATAAGTGTTGGAACAGGAAGCCCATTTAAAAATACAACTCTCAAAGTGAAATCATTATTCATCCAACATTAGAGAAAAGAAACATGAAGCAAGAAGAAAGGAAAGAAACAAAGGAGAAAGAAGCTAATCAGTGGTTCCACAGTTTCCATCTGCTTCCAGGACTTCATGTTATTTGCCCCATAGATAGCGAGGCATTCATTTGGTCATCTTTGCTTTTTCCTCCACCTGAATTCCCTGCCGCCCCAGCATCCACCTCTACTTGAGGGTTACCACATAATCATTTCCATGCCCTCTTCTCTCCAAACCTCCAGTCCCATACGTTCATTTCTATGTTGATGTCTTCAAACAAACTGGCTCATTATTTGATCCCCATTCCTGCTCTTCCTCATACTTTCCCCCTATCTTAGGGAATGAAATTGTTTTTCATCTAGGTGACCAGATGAACCAGGTACCTTCATAGTTTCCCTGACTTTCCACTTCTGGCCTGGTCAATTAGCAAATCTGGTAACTTTTTATCTCCTACATCCACCTAAAATCCATTTATTTTTCTCTGTTGCCACTCCCATCCACGACATTCATTCTTCATTGTTATAACTGTAGTCATCTAATTCATCTTGCCTAATGCTCCTGCCCTCTCTAGCCTGTTCTTTACTCTGCTGCCAGGGTTGTTTTTTTTTTTTTTTTTAAAATAAAAAATATGACAGTATTTAAAATACCTTAGTGACCTCTTTATTGAGCAGAAGATAAATTTTAACTTCTATTGCAAATGAGGAAAGAGACTTAATTGAAGCCACAAACTGCTACTCTCACTTAGCTCCAGTTGCTCCACTTTTTGTTCCATGCTTTAGCCATGAAATTATTTGTCATTCCCTAGACATTCCCGCTCATTGAAGTCTCTTTGCCTTTAAAATGTTGTTCCCTATGTCTATAATGTTTTTTCTCTTCTTTGCCAGGTATACTCAATGCAAACACTACTTTTTTTCTGAAACATTCTTGCCTTCTCCTGTTGCCGGTCATAGTTACACACATCAGTTTGAATCCCTGCTCTGTTGCATCAACGTTTCTGAGCTATACTTTCCTCATTATACCTGGTCCCCAGGCAGGTTGTGAAGAGATGAGACAGCATGTTGTATACATAATGTGTGACACAAAGTAAATGCAAAATAAATGTGTTTCTATTATTTCAACTTTAGCGTTCTTAACGCTTCATTTTCTACTTGCCATAAAAAGTTATTGGATACTTATAATTTAGTATATATGTGCTTGTTTGAGTAACATGGGTTTCTGAATGTAAAGTCAGAGAGAGAAGCTTGGGTGTAGTTTGTCCCTGAATTTCATTATTTCCAAAAAGTTGTTACAAATATTACCAGCATCGATAATACATTTAGCAATCCTCATAAGAAATTTACTAATTAAAATTCATATCCCAAATAGCTAATTAAATCATAAGCTCTCTAAGCCCCTTCATCTTCCATGAGTAGATTTTGTAGGTCTTAGGTTGCTTTGTTATATTTGCCACTTTGAAGTCTTGGATACTAGCAAGCCTAAAAACCAGGACACGTGACTTTATGAATGTTACAGTTAAACTCAAGTCACTTGATACTTTCTGAAAATCACTGGTACTTTTCTAGGCTTAGAATTTATCATTTTGATGAGTTTGGGCCAACAATGTTGACTATAGCAACAACAACTCTGAAGAGATACTCTGAATTTGCTACCCATTTTCAGGATTCTAACATATTTATGCAAATTCTGGGAAAAGTCATTATTTAGCAAGGACTGAGCACTTCATTCCATGGCTTTATGTGCCATTGTATACAGTAATAGAAAGGTAGACTAGTATACGGAACAGACATTAGAGATTATCCATCCCAGATCTATTATTTACAGATAAGAAAACAAAGACTCATGGAGGTTATGGTCAAATGCAGAACCTAACACAGGTCTTCCTGCGGATTAGTGTATAGCAACAACTAGAATCAAGGGTGCATTAAATCTCAGTTCTGAGATTTCCCCATCTACATGGAAATGCCTCAGTTCCAAGATATTTTAACCTATTTCACAGGTGTCAGCATGAGACAATGAAAATACGCCAAAAACAAAAAAAGTCAAAGAGGGTGGAGAAAGTTACACTAGTTTTGAAATTACATTAGATATAAAATAAAAATGTTAAAAAGTGACTTGACACCAGTGAACAAATTTGACTGACTAACTAGTTTTAGGAGTTATGAGTTTTATACTATTATTCTTAATAGATGAGACATATCATCATATTGCTTGAGTTTCTCATGCTACATCATATCTTTCTATCAAAATTTCCATTTCATTTTAAATTTTGAATATAACAAAATATTTCTAGGCATTTGAGTATCGAGTTTTATCAGAACAACTTTTGTTTAACCCCTTAAATTTAAAAAGTTTGTTTTATTTGTAAGGTATGTTTTTTAACCTCTTAGAACCATTTCTCAAGATAGAAATGTAGTGGATTTTATAATAGAAGTAATTAGAAACAATAATTCATTTGCCAGAAACTAAATTGAGGTGGAGCTTGCAGTAGAAATGGGA
Organism: Aotus nancymaae; assembly: GCF_030222135.1. Taxonomy (NCBI): domain Eukaryota; kingdom Metazoa; phylum Chordata; class Mammalia; order Primates; family Aotidae; genus Aotus; species Aotus nancymaae. Next base: position 41,126,816 of record NW_026988419.1, on the reverse strand, counting down.
AATCCAAATGTCTGCATATTCTGTTAAGCATGAGGGGACACTGAGTATAGTAATTTATTGGTGGGAACTCTGGCCTCCAGTAGGATTCTACTGTCTTGTATTTGACAGTTTCAAAAAAACATCCTACACTCTAATGCTTTAAAAACACAATGCAAAAGAGGAATGACCAGTAATAGACACTGGTAGAGCAGGATAATATGACAAATTGGATGAACTGACAGGCAGGTGGTGAATAATTTTAACATGACCCTAAAAATAGTGGAAGGGTGTTTGCACATTGCCACTTCTCTAAAGGCAGATGGATATGCATGACCTGGGTTTTTAGACAAGTGTCAGGAATATTGATGGGTAGTACGAGGATGATCATTTTCTTGGCAATGTTGCAGTAGACAGTTTGCATGATTAATGATGCATCTTAGTCTTTTTTTTTTCTCCTGGGGCAAAAAGGGATATGAACCTTTGTCACTCCAAGGAATGTAAGAATTTTGCCTGAAGGGTAAGGCAGAAGAACTTTAGTCACCTAAAAGCACCATATGCTTTCTACAGGTGAAGAAATAGTAGTCAAATGTACAAGTGTTCTTGATATATAAGATGACAGTGCCGGGTAGAATGATTATGATGTGCCTCTTATTAAGAGGGGTCTACTCCAGGGCATAGGAGCCTTTCACAGCTCTGAAGTACAGAGTGCAGTAAACCTGGGCTCTGACAAAACCGAGAGCGACTGTGGCTCTGGGACATATCCGAACACATACAATGTTTGAATGAATATTAAGAGCCACTCAAAGGAAACAGAACAAGACTAAAGCAGGAAATAAGAGGTGAGATCATCTGCCTAATGTTTATATTCATTTCAGGTTTTTTGAGACAACTTTCTGATTCAAATCAATTCAATATTTTTTCTAAATGGTGAATCTAGTGAGAAAGAACCTTTCTTTTCCAAGAATAATATTGTTTGCTCAGCTTTTTAAAATGTCACATATAGCAATAAATGAACTATGCTATTTCAAGGCTCAAAATGTAATCCAAAGTTGAATAATAGTTTGTAGATATATTCTGCTAAACCCCAAGTAGTCCGTCTTCTGAAAATATTATGTTAATTAAAGGTAATATTAACTATGGAGGCAAACTTCATAGTGTTTTTTCTTTTATTTTTCTTTGTAAAGTAATAAAGGGTACTCTTGGAAATCAAGTCCAGTAAAAAATTTTGTTAATTAAAAAAAAACAAATTTCATTTTTATACAAGGGGTATTAGCTAATGGATTAGGTGATCAAGAAAACTTAGAAAATATGTTTTTCCAAAGTTAATCTAAATTTCTTAACATAAATTTAAAAACAGGATAAATGCTCATTTATATGAGGGGAGGGGTTAGAATTTAATCTTCATGAACACCAGTGACTATGTTGGTTATTTCCTTACTTTCTGTTTACCTAGAGAGAGAACAAGAGCTACAACTTCAAATCCTTCCTTTGGTAATACTAGAAAAGTTTACATTTCTATTGATTAAGAAGATCTCAATGAAATCCCTGAAATGAGGGAATGAAATGTAGGAATGATGGGGTTTGAAATATGCTCTTAACATTTTAAACTCAAAAATTTAATTTGCATTACTATTACATTCAAATTATATAATAGATTTCCCTTCCAAGGCTAAATAATATCATCTTAGACTAACATAGTATATACATTGTGCTCACATTCTGAAACACTCTAAACATGTTGAGCCCAATAAACTCTTCTATTACTTAGAAACACATTAGGGGAGGGGGAAAGAAACTCATTGTAATAATATGAACAGTTGCTCCAAATAGCCCTTATGCTTTTGGGAAATGGAGCCTAAATGAGATTTAAGCCAATCAGTGGGGAACATAACTGCCTGGAGCATAGATTTGAAGCTCTCTCTATATATTAACATATATCAGAAAAAGAGTCTATCATCCTTATCACCTAATTTTAAAAATATTACCCAGTTAACATACTGATACATAAAAATGGTAAAAATAAGAAAGTAGAATTTAATACTCTTCAGTCTGAATTTTCTTAAGATTAGATCAAATTATTCTATCCAAATCAAACAATTACTTCTATCTAGAAAATACAAATTTGATGACAATATGAAAAACAGAATGAGGCATATCCATATCCTAAATCTTTGCCAATAACAATTCCTTACAACTTCATAGTGAGTCATATCTCACAAAGGGCTTTCATATCTGAAACACAGGAAAAAGGAAAAAAAAGATATAGATACAATCTTTATTTAAAAGATTCTCAGAGAAGTTATATAACAATTATAAACTTAGCAGCTACGTTTAGAATTTAGGTTTTTTGATAATTTGTCCCATGTATTTTTCACAAAACCAAAACATTTCAGTAGAAACTAACCAGTCACATATAGAATAACATTCACAAAATAGATGATAAATATATATTATTTAACAAATCTATATCAGAGGGATTTACCTCAGTTTTTTATTAATGACTTTTAGCGTAAAACTAGTGAAGATAAAAAACAAAACAACTGTCCCACCTTTCAGAGATAAGTCTGTTTTCATAAGACATTGTAAGTTTTTTGAAACATTAACACAAATTTATCAGACAATTTATCAACCAACTCCTCCTTCTTGGATATTGTTTCCCAGTATAAAAGCAATAGTGCATATACTTTATGAATAGGTAGTAGTATAATCTAAGACAGAAAATAACATTGCTATGAAAGTTATTCATTTGTTTCAATACTAAAGTAATTACTGTAGCAAAGGCCTGCTCGTTTATCATTTCTGGTTGTCTTTGCTATTTTTTCAAGCTGTCGTTTTAAACAAATATCCTCATTGTCCTTGTTGCAAGACCAATAACTTTATTTCAATAGGAAAGACAACACACAAATAAAGTAAGATCTATTCCTGTTCCAAGGAGGGTCTGTGCCTGGGGAGCACCTAACTGTATTACCCATTCCTGTCCTTCCCGCAAGAATGTGACACAGTGTAGCTGTGTACTAAGTTGCCACTAAAGAACCTGTTCCGGTTCCCCATCTCCTTCAGCTATGAAAGTTTTCAGGAACACTTGAGTTCTAATGGCATACCAAACATTTTGTTCCATGAACACAACAGTTTTAAGAATTGCCACTGAGTGTTTTAATAGAATTTTTAGCCAGTTGGTTTTAAATATATTTCTATGAGCCAAGGTTTACAAAAATGTATAAAGAGGAAGTGCCCAGATAAAAAGAAGCTTTGAAATGGTTGCTATTGCCTCCTTAAAAATCATCATTAAACAATCTTTCAAACAGTCAGTGATTTGTTCAGTAATTTAGTCAGAATTTGTAAGAAGTAGCTAAAATGAACAAAACGATGACATGGCTTTGAACAGAAGCAAAGCAGGGACCCAAGTTATGCAAATACTAGTTAGGAATACTGAATAAGATAAGCGATCCAATTATGTCTACGAGACGTTCCTCAATAATCTGTAACTAAAAGAAAAACAACTTCTTTAGCCAGATGAACTTTCATCATTCGAATAAGCCTTTGTAGAGACAGATATTGCCTCCTGTTTACGAAACCTTACATTTCTATTTTGGGACAACTATCTTTCTTTTTAAAAGAAAGTGGGTAGGTGTGTGTGTTTGAAGCAGCAAGATGAAAAGAATCTTGGACTAAGCTGGTGATCTTCATTCTGGGATTTTATCTCCTTTTGGGGAACAGGAGAATTGAGAAATGATTAGGCAGGCCAACTCTGGACTACACAATGCCACCTAAGTTCTAGACCTCACCTAATATGTACTTTCCCCTAATCTCTAGCACCATAAAGCAGGATTTTAAACAGAACACGATTGGCATTCTGGTGGATAATGCTGTTTTGTGCATTGCAGGATGTACAGTCACATCTCTGACCTCCAGCTACTGGATGCCAGCAGCACTTACCCCTGCCCCTTCTCCAGACAATCAAAACTGTTCCCAGACATTGCCAATGTCCCCTGAATGGGAAGTGGGAGGAAAGTGCAGAGGAGGAAGGTTGGTAGAGGCGCAATTGCTCCAGTTGAGAACCGCTGCCATAAAGTGATGATCAACAATTTTCCCTCAATCATGATTTCTGAACTAAAGCTACATACTTTGTATAGACCTCGAAAGCTGGAAAGACAACATTATAATATTATTTTCTTTTTCCTTTTTTTGAACGGGGCCTCACTCTGTTACCCAGGCTGGTTGGAGTGCAGTGTCATGATCTTGACTCACTGCAACCTTGGCCTCTGGGGCTCAAATGATCCTATCACTTTAGCCTCCTGAATAACTGGGACTATAGGCACATGCCATCATACCCAACTAATTTTCGTGATTTTTGTAGAGACAGGGTTTCACCATGTTGCCCAGGCTGGTTAATCTTATTTTCAAATGTTACTGATGAGAAAACAGGTTCTGAGAGGCTAAGTAACTAAGTTTAGATGAATTAGAATAGAAATGAGACTAAGTCAAAAGTTCTGCATCCTACTCCAAGCTCTTTCTCCTATAAAATGCAATTTGTAAGTCATTTGCTCTAAAATCCAAATGAAATTAAAAATATGATTATCCATATCATTGGAGAATAGCTTTGTAGAGAATCCAAAACAACAGATAACACACATATAATTTCTAGGTGATTTTGGAATGAACTAAAATGAGCCTATTCCAGTGGTATTATTTTCCTGATGATTACAATGATGATAATCATGATTATAATGAAGATGATAATGGTTTTCTTAGGATAACATTACAATTAGCTGTGTTTCCTGAGCTCATATCAATTAATGGCTACGATGAACAGCTTGGAAGTATGCTAAGCTGCAGAAAACAACCAGCTTCATTATTAGAATATAGCACTGACAATCTACTTAGATACATAAGTGTTAATAATTAATTGCCTATCACTCTTGATGGAATGTTATACTTACTCTTGACTATTCTGCATATAGAAGACAATGTGGACACTTTATTTAAACTACCTTACAGATAAGTTTCCCTGGTCTGCCTGTTGGTTGTTTCTCATGCTTCTATACCTATATTTTATTAAAAATCAGAAATCAATAACAGGCATATCTTCCAGCTGTAGGGAATGGGTGAGTGGCTAGGGGTGTGGGATAGCTCAGAGGTTATTTCGAACAACAGGAAACTTCAACTTCCCTGTTGCTCTTTAGATAATAGAAAAGTAAATAGGAAAAAAATCCACTGGTGCAAGATTTGTAGAATAATTTTGACAGCACATGGACAGCCAGTCTGCAGAAGTGAATTTGGATGTGTACTGCCTGACAAAACACTGATCGCTTGTTGGTTTAAAGTCTATAGACTAATAACATGGTCTTTCTGGAATACTTAATTTCTAGAGGACAAATGGAGCTTGTTTTTAGTCTTCATTTTCTGAATACTTAAAAAATTATTTTTTTTTTAGCTAAACAGACATTTATTTTCATTAATAAATGAAATTTTTAAAGACATACTCTTGGGAGGGAGTTTTCTAATGTATTACACACACAGCTTTCAACCTCAGAAAACATGAAAGAAAGATTAAAGGCAGAGGTTTTTTTTTCTGTATGAAATATATTTTACAGGAACATTATGTAACACCAACAAACATTGATAATACATCAACAACTCTCTGCAGAAATACAAGATAATTAATACATTCATTCTGTCTGTGTTTTATTAAGTTAAACATTAACAATGTCACCATAAAAGGCATTTGCTAGCATAAATGCTGACTTACCATAGGAAAAAAATTCATTTTTCTTTGTTATTGGTCAAACCTGTTTAAATTATATGTTAAAAAATGGCTTTCAAAGTAAACTTTGTGTAAAAACATTTGCAGGTTTCCCATTCCAAAAGGACATACCAATCCAATAAGGACTGTGATATATACTAAAATGGCCATTTCTTGGGGGATACCAAGCTAGAGATCCCAGAGGGTCTCAGGCTTAAAGTCACGAAATGGCTTCTGTGAGACCGGTCCTCAATTTTATCCTGATTAAATTTATTGTATCTGGGAAAATGGGCGAACTGGGTGGGAGGCCACCCAGAAATGGAAACTCAGACCAAGGACAGTCAGGTCAAGAATGTTAGAGCAAGTTCTGACAGTAAGGGAGGTGGTCCTGGCCAAGGACACGTATTCATCCTAATTTGAGGGCAGTGGTATCCCTATTTTATAGTCATTCGCATCAGGCTGTTTTAGCTTGATGCCTTAAACATTTAAAGAGTATATGCTCTAGTTAAGGCTCACCAAGTAATCTCATTATAACTGGGCTTCTCAGGTAATTCAACTCGAGGAAGAGAAGACACTGGTCAGAGGATGTAAATTGCCTAGGTAGTCCTTTCTCTTTGTAAATGAGAAAGCCACCACACTCAAAGAAAATTTAGATATCTGAGTACAAGTCTGAGAGCCATACCTGCCTTTATCATGAATTTAGTTAATATCCAAAATATAAGTCTGGCATTATCCTATCCAGTTATCCATCTTCCACCAAGTCATCACACCTACAATGTGCTGCCCTTGTTGGTTCTCGGCCCTTGATTAAGCCCATTTCTCTGCCCCCAACTTCCAAAAACTTCCCAAAGCTCACCCAAAACTGTGCTCCAGAATTGGCAAATTCCCTTCTAGCCTCAGGTGCTGCACTGAAATTCTCATCTTCCTTCTTGCATACTGAAGCACTAGCTTTTTCTGACAATACCAAACCTCGTTCACCCTCCCACTAAGTGGCTGTATTTTCTACCCTCCTCCCCTACACTTCAGGACTCAGAGGTGGAGTGCTGTCCTCCTTAATCCTCATTACTAGTCTTAGAGTACTAAGCCACCACTTCCCTCAAGTCTTAGCACTGATTTCCACATTCTTGTTATGCCTGGAGTTTGGTCCACAAGTTTGATTTCTTTTGATTAGATCCAAGTTCAAAGTGAACAACTGGAGGAAACTATGCCTATGAAACAAACAACTGTTAAGAAATGTAATTTCTCTGAGAGATTTTCTTTTGTAGATATTTAAAAACATTTTTAGTTGATTATCCATAATTTTAAATCATTAAGATGTGAGAACTGAGTTTTTAACACCCTTGATAATCTGGGCTCACATATTTGGGGAGTCTTTAACAAAAGCAGCAAATCAAAGTGCTCAGAATATTGTGTGTGTGTGTGTATGTGTTGTTTTTGTTTTTGTTTGAAATGGCTTGAATTCTATTTACTAGGTTTATGGAAAACATTGTGCCTTGATATCATACAGAGCATTGGGATATATCCTACTCTTCTTTAAGTTTCATACATTCTACCTGCACTTATACTACCCTTCCTAAGAATGGAGATAAAATATACTTGAGGTAAAAAGATAAATTAAGGTAGAGAATTACAACATTTTCACTAGCAATTATATAGATGTTTGAACTCATATAGCTTTTTTCTCTTTGTCTTCCATGCTAAATAGACTTGTCTCTTTTTTACTATGAATTCATTAAAAACATTTGTTTTGATCTCTTTGCGGGGTGTTTGTGTGAAGTATTGACATGTGAACATTAACATTTATGAATAAAAATAATGTTTTACATAAACAGAAATAAATTTCCATATGCCACATTCCTTTTCTCAAATAATGAATAAGTAGCTTCTTTAAATATATGCACTGGAGTATAAGCGATGGACTTTAAAGGTTACATTGAAGAAAGCGTATGATATCATCATCCTGCAGTTGTGTCATATGCTATGTCTTCCTACTAAATTTCTACTTGAATTTCATGTTGTAATGATCTTGTGATCATATTATTAATATTTTATGTGATCTAAATATACCATACATAAATTATGTTGACTGGAGGAAAATTAGAAAATTTCCTTTGTGAAAATGTAGACATGTTAGTGTGCTAAAAACTTATACATAAGTATTCAATAAATATTCCTTTAAAGATGAATTAAAAAGTCAGCCAAGGTCTCTTGCAACAAGATGTTATATGACTTGGGTAGGAAAAAAATCCAGAAACTTGTTGTAATTGTATGAGTCCATAAAGGATAATATATGTATAAAAACTCTGAACACATACAGACAGACTATATTTCATAGAATGTGTCTATTTCCCATAAAAATCAATTCTCTTCCATTTTCAGACCAAAAGGAAAGTAACAACAATAGCTACCTTGCCAATTTGCTTGTTAATGTCTTACATGATGTCTGTTAATTTCAACTTCAATCATTTGGAAGTAGACTTATTATCTCCATTGATCAGATCAAGAAACTGAGGCTTCAACTAATTGGCTCAAGATTAAATCACCACTATGGCATGGCCAATGTTTAAACTCAATCCTGTCTAATCTTGTGGTTACAACCACTAAACTAGCTGCTGCACACTTATGGCCGGGAAGAGTAGATAAATAACACTTCAAGGTGAACAATTTTTATCTGAAAGGAGCATTTCAAATAGGAAAAAGTGCACATAAATGATGCAGCACGCGTTTATGAACTGAGGCATAAATACGAACTTTTCCAGAGTGTCTACCAGGGCCCAAGGCAACTCTTCAGTGGAACATCTTCATCTGTATTGCAAATACCATTTCTGTGTTTATCTATAACCATGAACATAACATAATATTACAGATGACTGGCTACATGACTTTATGAAGAAAACAATGAAAGCACAGAAGTTCAAGAGAGCAGGAAAAATTGTGAGTTAGAGTTCATAGAAATCTTTATGAATTTTGCAGCACTCTAATGTAAATCCCAGAGGGGAAAATACTTGCATTGAGACACTTTCCCTCAGAAATCTTGAAAAAATCTTGACATCTTAATTCATTTCCTAGGCTTAAATATTCTAGGCTAGTCTGGTGGTACTGTAATAGCGCAAACATTTTTATTTATTTCACTGTTGATACCAATATTTGTGCTATGAGCTGCTGTCTGCATTTGCTGCTATTTATTTATTTCCTACAGATCAAATTATTGGCCCAGACAAAACGTGGTTTCTAGTGAAGTGCTCCTTGTGCTCATGAGCAAATGGAAAAAGCTTCCATTTTAAATGTAGATTTTTGCCACATGACTGAATTAATTCATGTTACAAATATGATGTGAAATCATTTGAGGTTCATGCCTATATATGTAGAGTGGAGGTATAATCAAGACAAATATTAGTAAATCAAGCAAAAACCCTATTTACACAGGTAGGCAGTCAATATGTTAAAATACTGTGTCCAGTTCCAGGTCAGCCACTCAGCTTCTTTGAGACTCAATTTTATTTCCTCTAGTATTTGTACCTATAGTGCTTTATTGGGTTGACATAGAACAAATGAAGCAATGTGAGTGAATCTTTGTAAAACTAATGTATCACAAAAAAGCTAACAATTTTTATTTACTTGGTAGCAAACACTTTCCATTTGCTTTCTTTTGTCTATGTGGAGAAATGGGAAACAGAACAAGGACAAATTTAAAAGCAAATATTATAGCACTTATAGGATGCTTAGAATATATAGACATGAATTCAAAGACTAGAGTAACTCTTTCAAGCATCTCACACAACATAACATCATGAGGAAATATTTTTGAGTCTGAAACTGCCAAATGGTTAACGCTCAGAGTGCAGAGTCTGCCCCAAAGCTGGGACTTGTTAGGTAGTGACACTTCTTCCCTGGTCCTCACACTTGCTGGATTCCGGAATTAGCAATTATGGTTTTAACCTTAGTTCTATCACATACTCCTTTTACTTAATCTCCTTGAACCTCATTTCTCACCTGTCAAAAGCATATAGTATCTCTTTCACATGTCTGTTGTGAAGACTGAAGGAGACAGTATATCTGAAAAGGCTTCCTAAATTGCAATGGCTTCTACAGAGAACAAGCTATTAGGACAATTCACTTAGACTATCTAGATGCCCTTTCCAGATGTCAGCTGCCTCTTAATGTGGAAAAATGGGTTGATGGAATATTAATAGGATGGATAGAATTTGGCTTAACTGTTTATTTCTGATTTCTTTCTTCCATATTTCAGACATGAGTTTAATGAATAAATTATTTCTTGAAGATTAGGAATGGAAATTTTCCTAAAAATTGATATTACAAGAGAATGAATTGCCACAGTGTAATGTTCAAAAAGTAAACACAAGGACTCCACACAGGCCTGTAGCTAGACTCAGAGCTAGGGAGGCCCCGTCTCCCCTCCCAAGACACAAAATCCAGGACTTACATTTTTCATGAATAGCCACTAAAAGCAGGGGAACTATTGTCTCCCCACCTTTATACTATAATCCAGCATAGTCTTTATTTTAATTTTAATTCTGTTCCTGTTTAACCTATGTATGCATGAGGAAAATAAGCTAAACATGCTCCTCCTCGTAGTCATTTCCTCCATTCTCTCTGTTATTTATTTACTTTTTCCAATTTGGAAATACACATAAATGAAAGTCCCTACTTCAGTCTGCCACAGAAACGCTGTCCTTGAGTTATACATATTTTAATGCGATGCTCTAGGATGTTGTCAAAAATTGATTTTAAAAATTTCCAGCCATACGGAGAGCCTCTTGGCATATTTTGTAAAAATCACTGTTGAAGATTTTATTCAGTTTATGTTTTCCAGTGATGCCTTGTAGAAAGATCTATGCTAAATAGTTCCTTTATAATTTAGCATAGATAAACTCTGTCTTTCATCTCTGAACTTATTATCAGACAATAAAAATCTAAGTTTCATTTAGCAGAGACCTGTGTTGATTTGTTCACCTTTGTAAAGCCCAGGACAGTGGCTTGCATATAGCAGTGACTCTGCAAATATTTGTTGAATAAATCGATTCAACCATAATTTCTCCTTTTATATTGGTTGCAAAGAAACTTAGGGCTAAATGCAGTAAGTGTAATAGAGTATGTTGCTGGTATATTTATTTCATTTAACAATTCTGATTTTATGTTTTCAATTTCTATTTAAACAATCTCCTTGAATGTATTTTAACTATAAAACATTGCCAACTCTTTCTGAAAACTGGTATAGGATGTCATAAAAGAAAAACATTTTATTTTCTAGATAATTAAAACCAATGTTGTCTGATTTCATTTTATAAAATATCTAACAACATAAAATTAAGTACATTTTTACTGGAAAAAAATATAACCACTTTTTTTGAAGCATGACTAAACTTTTAGACAGAAAAACAACACAATCAGAAAATATATATGTATTATATATATGTGTGTATATATATATACACACACACAAAATAGACATATATATGTATATATATACTGGATAAAGAAAAACAAATAGTTGAACTTAATTTTTTTCATTAGAATACATGAGGTGCATATATATATATATATACACACACACACACATATATATACACACACACGTATATGAAAGAAAATGTTGCAAATTTCAAGAGGTGTAAAACATTTGCTATTTAAAAACTTCCGGAAGGACAGTTTAATTTTAGCAATTTAAAACAATGAAAAGCCTGGAAAGCCCTAGCTTTGTGGGTTTGTAAAACTTGTGTTCCCCGAACCTTTCTGTGGATGTAGAGACAGACCTAAATCTAAGCCCCAGTCTTATACTGATGAAGGGAGAATAACATTAAATGGACTGTCTAACTCATCTGACAGGTATCCTGTCACTGGGCTTTGAAACAAAGAGATCCAAAGCCCTTTATTCAAAACTCAGTAATGCCTTGGGTCTCATTAAAGGAGACAGGACAAAATAGAGACCCAAGTCAGATGCAACCAGAAAGTAATACTGGTAGGGATGATTGAGCAAATTCTTTGGTTTCCTGGTACTGACTACATTTATGCGCCTTTGAGGGTCATGGAATTTACATCTCTGAGCAAGTATACCACACTTTACTGAATGTATTAGTTTTGTTGAAGTTATTGCTCCCTTAGTTTGCATTTATCGCACTTCTTGGTAATTCACTTCCTGCTGATCCTTGCTGGGATCTCTTTTAACTGATATTAAAAATGAGATACAATAATTTGTTTTAACATTTAGGCTTTCTTTCAAGAAGATCTCCATTTTTTAAATCAGAAACATGTTATTGTATTAACAGCTCTTAAAGTAGGCTTAAAGAAAAAACTGGGAGAGATAGGTAAAGGTTTTTAGTCTATAGTATTAATGATATATAAAGGACAAACGAGAGTGTGTTAGATCCTTACTTCCCTCTGGCCGGAGAGTCCATGAATGTGTGTCTAACAAGGGAAGTGGCTATGACATTAAATGAGCTATGAACACACAGCTAACTTCGAGGAATAGGAGTCAGACAGTTCCTGTTTTCCCTCCTTTGACAGATTTTAGCATGTGAAATAGAAATTAAGAGGACAATGACACATAGACTCTCTATTTTGTTCCTTTTAGTTTTTTCCAAAGTTTGTGTCCCCAAATTCAGGAAACTGCAAATACTATTAGAAGCTTGGAAATGTTGAGGAACATGATTTTATTTAAATGATTTCTAAAGAGGGTATACATTGTATTCTGATGAAAACATTAATGAAGATAAAGATATCTGAAATAATTTTTTGAGAATCTTGAAGTATGCGATCAATGTTTAATTAGGAATTACAAGCTTCAATTGACATTGTCTTTGTTCCTGTCTTAAATTTGCATTTCAACAAACATGTATTTTTAAAATTTACTTTTATCTTAGAAGTTTTTCTTTGGAGTTTGCAGGATAAATCTGATGTCAAACTAGAAGATCTTGTACTACACTGAGTGACAGAAGAGTTTTCATTTGCATGTATTTAAAAATATATTCTTTTTTTTCCCCAGATGCCCAATAAAGCAATAAGATAGGGAAAAAAAAGCCAATTCAGAACAGTGACACTGAACATTAGAGATAATCTGTTTGAAACCAAATGTACATGTAAATACTTTTTGGAATAAAAATTCAATTTCCAAATCTCTTTGAAAATGGGCAAAATGTTAACATGCATATAAATGACTTTGAAAGACTGGTAGATTCTATTATGATATCTATTGGAACAATTTTATAAATGCATATATATTTGTATATTGACACTAATCAACCTGAAGAGTTCTTGTTTCAGGAACAAAATTCTCAGGGGGAGGTTTGATTTTTCTGAGTGCAAAGACGGATGGTTCACTGAAGAAGATAAGCATAAATGCTACATTTTTAAAGACTTTTCCAAATGAATTAGTTTGCAAAATATATATAAAGGTATTTTAAATGCAGTTAGTAGCAGTGGCTTATCATAACGTAAACATATAATTGTTTATAATAAATGTGTAAAATTTACATTTATTTTCATTTAAAATTTAAAATATACACAATTAGCCTCAGACTTTGATTTTCCATTATCTTTTATTATTTTTAATAATATTTCTGTGGATCAGCATATCACAAAGTACATTCTTGAAAACATTAGTACTGCAAAACATGCCACAAAAATGTGTTATTTATCAACCAATTTTGTTAAAAAGCTGTTTATTACAAGGAACTATTCATAATTTTTAAAGGTATGATTATAGTATTGTAATTTTGTTAAAAAATGATTGAATTTTTTTCAAGATGCATACTGAAGTATTTATGAATGAAATGATGAAATTTCCAGGATTTGCTTCCACATATTATGAAAGTAAGGAAAAAGGATAGGGGTGAGGACAGGGCTGGGTTAGGCATGGATTAGTCACTGGACTTGAATGATAAGTACATGTGGGTTCGGTATGCTCTAGAGCCTATATTTGTGTATTTTACCTTTATCAGAAATTCTCCACAACAAAAAGTAAAATAAATAAATAAAAGATGCACATCTCTTAAGTATTTTATAGTGAACATAAAAGTTGTGAGAAGTTCTGGGTAGAAGATCTATTTGTTTATATGAGCTCTTCCAAACTTATAGACCACTGAACTATTCTTTTCAATAAATATCTAAAAATATCTCTCCTGGATGTTTTGGGAATGGCTATATAATAGTAGAACCAATGTTTTTACATGTATAATTGTCCATGATAATTTCTGTCTTCTAGCACATAAAAAATTCCATCTACATATTGAAAAACATTAAGATAAAATACAGAAAATGTTTATAAAAATAATTTTTGTTTCCAAATTCTAAGAGATTTCAGATGTCTATAAGTGTATTGACTAATTGTTTTTTCGATTTCATAGACATTTCTCCTGTTGTTAAAGTAAATGAAATTTCAGAAAGGAAGAATAGATGGTGTATATTTTTTAAAAAACAAGGAATAAGTCTTTCTGATTCAATAATTGCCACAAATCTAGATATAACTGCTTAATAGCTAAATGAAAAGCTCTGCTTAAAAATCTGCACATATCATTATCAACCTCAGTAATATTATTTACATATGTTTTATCCCAAATTTCTATAAAATTTAAGAATCTGTTAAAATTTCAATTGTATGCCCATGAATTATTTCTCACTCTAGGAAAGTTAGATTAGCTAGAGACATTCTTCAAAGTGAAATTCTATAATTGCTAAATACGATTTATATTTTATACAAAATTCTTTATAATTTCGCATGTCTGAGAACCTACATTTTAATTTCAAAATAACTTAAAGGAATTCACTATTAAAAAAACCTATACGTACCTTTTTAACTTTGCATCTAAAGACAACCAGCATTACTATTTGTAGCTGTCCCTTCTAGATCTTTAGAGACTAGCAAACTTTTCATTGTTGACTTTTATGGAAATTTAAACAAGAACATTTGCATTTATTACAATATATTGCCAAAAATTGTATTGATTTCTACTGATACTATTAATTTGATAAATGTTTTGTTATTTGTACCATTCGCACTGTCAAAGCAAGCTAATTATATCTTAGTGACATTTCTGAAAATTGCTTTAACTATGGCAAAAAAAGGTAGGTCTTCTTTGCTTCAACAAAAAATTATTGAAAGCTTGAACTAAGCAAGAGAAGACTAGCACATGTTAAAAGTCTTGTAAGGTTCGCTTTGGAATAAGTGGTAAACAAACATTTCCCAGGACTTTCTTTTAATAGAAGTGCTCACATTTTGTAGTAGAAAATATTATGTACCTGCATAATCTGTTCTTGCATAATGCCCATCTTCAGACTTAGTTGTTGTAGTTGTGTTATCTGTGTAAAAAAATTAACAATAAAAATTAATTAGCTGTTTCCTGAATATCTAATGTCAAATATATATTTCCTCCAACAATATCTTCATTGCAATCAGGGAATTTTTACAACTGTAGTTCTGAGCAACCTGTACGCAAAGACAGATTTACAATGTCAATTTCTGTTTGAGAGCAAATAATAGAACGACGAGAGCTTTCTAAAGTTTGAGACAAGAAAAAGATTCACAATTTTAACTGAGAAAAATTGGGCAAAGGAATAACAAATCAAAAACTAACAAAATGCTTGCTTCTGAACAAGAAAGACGATAGAACATTCTAGTACCTCTTGCTTTTGAAAGTGCATTTTAAATATTTGTACTGAATCAATACATAAAAATGGAATTATTTGCTTTTAATTTTAAGGATGCCTAATAAATTATTAGATTCTTTTAAAAAATGTTTTTGACTTTCTTTTTTCCCTTTGCAAGAAAAATGTCTGCTATGTTGTGAATATTAGCTTCTGTGTTTGTGGCATTGTGACAACACAGTTCCATTGTATAGAGATAGATCTGGACTGTTGCTGAGAGCCCCTCAAACTCCTATAATTGACACAAATACTACAGTAGACTCTACCATCTATTGTAAATACAAACTGCCTTTTGGAAATGGAATAGCTGTCTAATAAGGAGTTTTCTTCACTTTTCATTTTTGCACAAAGACTAAAAACATTCTTTGAAATGAATTTTGGTGTGAACATTACCTTGGCATCGACCCAAAGACAGGACTTCAATTTTCTCCTGTTTCTGACACGATGCTTCTTTGATTTGACATGCATTATCATAAGATTTCCCATCAGAAGCACAGAGGGGATTGAAGTTGGTTTGAGAACAGTCAATGTTACACACACACCTAAAAAAAAGAGATAAATAAAAATATATAACACCAATAGTGTTGTTACCACATTATAAATAAAACACAAATGAAAGAATTGCTAAGTTGACAAAATGCAAGTTGGTAAAATTGAGTTGTATCTTTCCAGGGAAGTTCCTCCACTTTTCTACCTGAGAAGAAAAGAAACACAGAACTAATGGAAAATAATTCAAAAGACTGAGCAATGAATGAAAAATGAAAAGGTGCCAGGTGCAGTGGCTCACCCCTGTAATCCCAGCACTTTGGGAGGCCGAGGCAGGTGGACCAGAAGGTCAAGAGATTGAGACCATCTTGGCCAACAGAGTGAAACCCCGTCTCTACTAAAAATACAAAAATTAGATGGGTGTGGTGGCAGGGTACCTGTAACCCCAGCTACTCGGGAGGCTGAGACAAGAGAATTGCTTGAACCCAGGAGGTGGAGGTTGCAGTGAGCTGAGATTGTGTCACTGCACTCCAGCCTGGGTGACAGAGACTCTGTCTCAGAAAAAAAAAGAAAGAAAAAGAAAGGAAAAGGAAAAACTAAAAGATGATCATCAGTTAATCTCTGTCCTGGAACTTTTAAAATATATACATAAATTTCCATGCTGATGTCTGCAGAATATGAATAGGCTGAAGTAGTCATGAAACTCTGCTTTAGATTTTTCTTAAATTGAATCTTATTGTTCCTTCTTTTCTTGAGATATTTGAATGGTTAAAGCTTGTGGAAAACTGACTCAGAGGACAGTTCAGAGAAAGCAAACAATTATTTGGCAAGCAATCAGGAGTGATATTTCTTTGGTATAAATAAGGATGCACATAAAACGTACTAAATGGAAATCTTCAGTGGTCCTTAATATTTTGGGGGGGGCACAAAACCCTTTGGAAAAATGAAAGTATGGATCTCTCCCCAGAAATGACCATATTCATATAAACAATGCTTCTGTATACAATTTCAGGCTTGTCTTAGGCCCCTATAAGCATATATGAACCCCCTTTCCAGGTATACACCACTATTTTTCTACCTCTCATTTTAAATAATAAAATAATAAATACAAGTTGATTGCCACTCATGATATTAATATTTTTCTATAATCTAAATAAAAATTTGGTGATTTAATGAGAATTAGGTTACCTAAACTAGAAGAATTAAACATTTTAAAGCAAATTTTACATGATTCTTCCTATATCTTTATACTTCTCTATTATTCTGAATATTGTATCTTGTGTGTTTTTTGGTGTGTGTGTACAAACATGTTACAACGTTAGAATATAAACTCATATTTTAAATTTTTATTAATATTTATGATGTTTTTGTAAATATACATTTCTCAAAGTCATAAGGCACACATTTTTACCTCTATATATCTTACTGAGTGCTAGGCATACAACGGCAAGCAGGTTACTACATGCTAGACTCTCAACATGTATTGCTTTATTTAATCCTCACAACAGCTGTCTTACAGACTAGCGATATTACATAAGGTTAGACAACGGTAAATTGTGGAATAAGGACTCACTTACAGATTTGTGAAGCTAAAACCCAACCCCTTCTCTCTAATACCACAGACTGTGTGTTACTAGAATCTCCTGGAGAACTTTTAAATATCTAGATTCATGAGCAGATTTCTGGGCCCCAGTAAATCTGGAGTAGCTGCTAACATTCTATATTCTTAAGTAGTCATCCTGGCACCAGACTCAATTCCTGGGATTCACTGCTTGATCAGTCTGTTGATTGAGTGAGAGAGGGTTTGTCTACACACCAGTGCATCTCAGACTGTAGTCCTTCGACCATCTGTGTCAGAATTACCTAGATTGCTGTTTAAAAATGCTGGCAGAAAATGTGCTAATGAACTTAATTTTTTTTTTGTAGGAGAATTGCTTTAGGAATGCCTGATTATTTTTACATTTACCTATTTAGGAACAAATAGCTAGAACAGATGGCAACCATCTCTAAACACTTAACTCATTGAGGAGCGGTGTTCCTACCTCAGCTTTGACGTTGCCATGTGATCACAAGCTACTGGAACATGACATTGCTACCTCAACTGATTCTTGGCATCTGAAAATCTGAGATCAGGAGCTGCCTACATGTTCAAAGAGCTTCTGGTCCTTACAGAGTGGATGTGGAGAAGTGACTATGTAGGCCAAGCCTTAATTGTTGTACTGAATAAGTAAGGAGTGGGGAGGTTGACATTTGCGTTTTTAAAGATGTAGTTTATTTTGCCTTCCAACCAGTTTAGATTCTAACTGTTGTTGTGTTAGACTCTAGGAATTATCTCCTTCAATGTCTTTTATAAAGTCATTTGTTCACAACAGAAAAACAGAGAGAAAGGTATGTTCTGCCATTTGTCTAAGTAAATGGTAAATTAGATAAGATATCACGGCTTCGAAGGTATCTCCCAATTAAGTCCAAAGAAACTTAGAAATGTACACCATATATATATATACAGACAAAAAATAATTGACAGTTCAGAAACCCATTCTATAGCATGACAGAATGGTGCAAAGGGAACAGAGATGGTGATTTGGTTTGTCTGTGTCCACACCGAACTTTCATCTTGAATTGTAGCTCCCATAATTCCCACATGTTGTGGGAGGGTCCTGGTGGGAGATAATTGAATCATGGAGGCAGGTTTTCCCATGCTATTCTCATGATAGTGAATAAGTCTCACAAAATCTGATGGTTTTATAAAGGAAAGTTTCCCTACACAAGCTCTCTTCTCTTGTCAGCTGCCACGACTTTCACCTTCCACCATGTTTGTGAGGCCTCCTTATCCACATGGAACTGTGAGTGCATTAAACCTCTTTCTTTTGTAAATTGCCCAGTCTCGGGTATGTCTTTATCAGCAGTGTGAAAATGGACTAATACAGAGACAAAGATAAAAGTTAATCAAATTAGACTGGTTAGTATCAATGTTTCAGTGAAAAATTCACTTAAGGTTTAACACCAAATTGAATAATTGTGCAGGATATTTTACAAGATTCTCCTTTTCCAACTGGTATATTTATTTTAGTTTATTTTTTTCAGTTTGACTAATCTGATTTTAGTTTCACAGCTTTTCTGCTGCTGATATCCTCTCACCTTTCCTTTCCTAATATTGCTCACTCAAGGCCTCCTTTCAAGATTTGCTTCCTCTGGAAATTCCTGGCTCTTGTTGCCTCAAATAAAGCCTTTCATGGAATGGCTAAGAAACAGGTATAGACAGTGATGTTTTTATTATCGGCCCAAGAGGAGGACATAGATTCATTCCTCAAGGTGAAAGTTTTCCAGGGATCTAAGCTTCAGGAAAGCATGGATTATATTGGTCTTTTTCTCAATTGCCTATCCTCATCATTAACTTCCATCTTTGCTCCCTACTTTATATACTTGTATATATTAAATAAATGCAAGAGTAAATTTTAAAAAACTTCCTATGACTCTTAGCAATCATTGGAAATTGGAAATCTATGGAGAATATATATAGTTTTTGAATAAGTGGAAGAAACTTCAAATATTTGCTAAAATGGCTTGAAAACAATGAAGCTGGCCAGGCATGGTGGCTCATGCCTGTAATCCCAGCACCTTGGGAGGCCAAGGTGGGAGGATCACCTGAGGTCAGGAGTTCGAGACCAGCCTGGCTAACAGCAAAATGCTGTTTCTACTAAAAATACAAAAATTAGCCAGATGTGCTGGCAGGCGCCTATAATCCCAGCTACTCAAGAGGCTGAGGCAAGAGAATTGCTTGACCCAGGTAGGCAGAGGTTGCAGTGAGCTGAGATCCTGCCACTACACTCTAGCCTGGGCAATGAGTGAGACTCCGTTTCAAAAACAAAACAAAACACAAAAACAATGAAGGTTGGGGAAAAGGAAATGGGACTAAATGATCAAGGACCCACCATTTCTATGTTTCCAAAAGCCCAATGGACTCTGATTACATAATTATTTACTATATTCCATGTAGCTATGTGTATTAAGCTTATTTAATTAGAAAAACATGCAGGATTCCAGGACCGTGGTCTGAAGCTGTAAGTCCATCTTGATCTCTATTTGCAGTGACTGAATTACCTTTGCATTCCTCAACTTGCCCAATACCTTGTACACATGAAACTTTCAATAACTACCTGTTGAATAGGTAACTAAATGAAACGAATGAATACACTAACAATTTTACATTCTTAAAGAAAGGTGGTTGCTGTTACTATCTCCATCTTACAGATAAGAAAATTGAGACTTGGAGATGTCTCACAGCTTGAAAATGGAAGAGCCTAATTTCAAATCTGGGCAGTCTGATGCCAGAACCTGCCCTGTTCTGCATACTGAAAGTACAAAGAAAGACCCACATTCCTATCATTCCCTGATTAAAGGAATCCTTTGAGTAAATAGGAGTTGAAAAACAAAGTTATGTCTACTCTTGGAGTACCTAACATTCATGATTTTATGAATTTAAATCACATTGACTCTTGGTTTTTGCCTTTCTCAAACAAGTAATCCAGGAGTCTTTTTTTTTTTTTTTTTTTTAACCATTGGGATATATCAGTGAATGTTAGTTTTAAGACATTGCAAACTAAAACCTGATTTTAGAATTAGTCACTAATTTTATGGGCATTAGATTAATCTGACTATCTAAAGCATCAGTTGCTCAAAATATTTTGTCCTTAAATAAAATGCTATATAAACATCCACAGAAAAACAAGTATTTATATGCACATACACACACACACACACACACAAAAATGTATAGCTCAATGGACTCTACCGAAGCTACAAAATTAGAGGGTTTTAGCATTAATTTTTTTCCAAATGTCTGCTTTGAAACTTTTAAAGAGAAATTGTGGGAAGTTTACAATCATGGGGTATAGGGTGTTTTGTGTGTTTATGAGTGAAAGAATTTGTGTATGTTGTGTGTGGGGGTAGGCTCACACCCACCTCCGTGGTACATTTACTGCATTGGTAATGTGCCTATTTACTTGTTTATACCTCTACTTTTCTGCAACCTTCTTAAGGGCAAGGTGTCTTACTTACCTTTGATGTCCTGGTACCTAGTACAGTGCCTTACAAACATCTTCAATAAACGGTTGTTGAAAAAATTACTGAGAGAATGGCAGATGGTGTTGGAAGGAGTTGAAACTGTTCATTGTGCTGTACGTTAGAACCTAGGAGACATAACTCTGGGCTACTTGGCAGATGGGGGGTCTCCAAAGGAGAGGTGGTTCCTGAAGAACCAAGGCTCACTGTCTTCCTTTTATTTGTGTCTCCACAGACCAAGGAAACTGGGAACAAGGACTTAGTAACCTCAATGGTGTCAATATCCAATTGGGGCAAGAAAATGCTTTCATCAGCCAGGCTACTACTTCTCGTTTGTGGTATTTGTACAGTTTCAGGCACCAGTATAATATGAACATGATAGCAACTTGTAGTTTATTGCTATGGTAAACCACTGAAAACCATAAGGCTCTGATGAAAAGGTGACAGAAGAGCCCGGTGTAGTGGTGTATGCCTGTAGTCCCAGCCACTCAGGAGGCTGAAGCAGGAAGGTCACTTGAGGTCAGGAGAGCAGCCTGGGCAAAATAGTGAGACCCTGTCTCTAAATAAACAAATAATTAAAAATATGTTTTAAAAATTAAGAAACGAAAAGGAAAAGGTAGCAATTATCATATAATGTAATGGTGAAACTGCAGGTCACTTAGCGGCTTATGTGAATTAATCAAGGGTTTTTCTTTCTACAGAAATGAAAGTCACACATTTTTGAAAACAGAAACTATCCCTTCACTGCTTTTGGCAAATAATTACATTATTATTCATTCTGAGAGGAGTAACTAGTTAATTATAGCATGTCACAAGTATTTTATGTGAGCCAAGGATTTGTAAGGCTGAGGACTGCACGAATGCCTTTAAGGTTTTTTTGTGTGTGTTTTCTTTTCTTTTCTTCTTATTTTTTTCAAGCTATCTGTCTTTGACATTTTGACACTGAGATTACATAGATCTCTTTTCTTCTAGGCTACAAAGAAAAAGAATCAGCCTTACTCAAAAATAATACTTTCAGGGGTCTGTATGTGGTAATACTACCCTCTGAAAATCCTTCAAAGAAAATTAACATTGACTGAAAACATTAGCTCTCTGAATTATAAGACAGAAGAGAAATAGGAAATAGTTTTTAAAGACCACTTGATGGAGTAAGGAACCTAAATTATAGGAAGTAAAAGGTAGCATTTGAGACAACTCACATACATTTATAACTATCTCATCAATGCTTTTGGGGGGTTTGACATTAATTTAATTCCCTGCCTCACTTAAAATGGCTCTTCCACGGATGCTCTGCAATGAGTTAAATAAGCCTCTCTGTGTATTTAGAAGTGTCTTGTCATCTGCCAGAATGTGAGAATGCAGAACCTGGCAGCTAGCAAATTACTTATTCATGTGTCTGGTTTGTGGCTGCCCTCTAATTTCGCTAGATTTTGTTTCATCTATTAAACATAGCTGTCACTTATTCCTCTCTAAAGGTTCTTGACTCGGTGTCCATACCGTATTTTGACCATACAATATTCCTAGTCAGTTTCAAAGCACCCAGCTGCGCTGCAGTGGGGCTGGCTTTCTGGGTTGTTTTGGACCTTGACTGTGGTTTCGTTTCCCTTGAGGCTGTCTCTGGGGCCATTATGCAGACCCTCTCTGGCCTGGCCAGTAAATGAGGTCAGAGCGGCTGTCTGTGCTCCCTGTCAGATCCGTAATGGATGAACTGCATTATATTAATAACAGTAAAAACAGTGTGTACCTTTCATTCAAGATGCTTGTGATACTTTAAGCCCATTTACTCATTAACTCTCACATCACTCCTTTTGATGGAACTTGATTATAAGTATTTTATCTGTAAGGAAACTGCAGTGCAGGAATGACTGAATTGTGAGAGAATAAAATGAGGTAAAAGACATGAAAATGCATTGGAAAATAAAACCCTCTATTCAAAGGGTAGAAAAGCATTGACTGACTGGTAGGGCTACTAAGTCTTTTCCCATATCAGGTCTCAGGTGACTTTTTTTTTTTTTTTTAACTTAGAGTGGGCAATCCTTTTAGTTTTAAAATCTAGGAGGAAAGAATAATGCCCTTCTCCAGAAACATTACCCAGGACTGCATTCAGGTTTTCCAGGGTGGCCAGGCTTCTCTTGCACGTGGAAAAAGCTTAGTTGCCATTAGTATCAATCTCTTTATAAGGAGGCAAAACATAGAAGTTGGCCCATTATATGTGGAAGGTCTTGGGAATACTGGGCCTCACTGATCAGAAATAGACTAGGACAACAAATGGTCAATCAAAGGAAAACTGAGATGCGAAACTCTTGCCCTTGGTGGCCCCAGAACTTTCAGAAACAGAATCACGTATTGAAGAGGGGGAACTATTGCTGGGAAAGAGACTGATAGCTACACGTTGAAATAATGCCTAATTATAGTAAATGTAGATGGAGAATTTGACTAGAGGTTGGAATCTGGCATTAGATAAACCTGTATTTAATGCAGGCTTTCTTACTAGCTGGATGGCACTGGGCTACATAACTTTCCCAAGCCTTAGAATCCTCACCTGTGAAAATGCAGATAATGACTCAAGACTATAGTCACTAAATGCTTATCAACTGCTTAACAGTTTCTGAGAAGTTGTAATCAAATAAATATTGTCCATCATTAACTTCTGGCTTTCAAATCCTGGATTTCAAATTCTGGATACATATCAAAATCTTCTGTGGAATATTTAGAAAACCCAAATGCTTGGGTTGCAACTTAGAGATTCTCATTTAGAAGGTCTGGTGTGAGGTCTAGGTAATCGCTGGTGTCAAAAATGCTGCAGGTGATTCTGATGTGCAGCCATGGTGAGTTGCAATTATATTGGATACTCTTTCTCACTCTCTAAGAGATTTTCCAAATTTACTGTATGTAAGATAGATTTATCATGGCAAATTTTGGTGCAATAACATCTGGAGGTGCATTCAGAAATCAGTATCTTAAAGCAAGTTAGCTCTTTCTGTGGGACAAGGTTTGCATCCCCTATTGAGAAATCCCAGCTACTCTGGCTCCAACCACATCTTTTTTCTCTTTCCTATTCATTCCATTATAAGAAATTTAATATTCTCGTTTCATGTACACTATTCAGTGACATGCTTTAAAAGGCTTTATTCATATGACACATACTTCATGCAATATGTGTTTGGTGTCAGATGACAGGAACAGGTGATTAAACATACTGATCAAAAAACATCAGTGGCAGAGCGGTCAGCAGAATTAATTTGCCAAGTAAAACCAAAACCAAGTGGCAAAAAATGGAGGTGAAATTATCGTGAGGCTCTCCAGTGTCTGGCGCCTTGCTCCAACTTCCTTATGACTCTTTTGTTTAATGCCGTAAGATAGGGAGGAGGAGGTGGAAAGTGAACTATCTGGAAAGAAGAGTAGGATTTAGATGAAGAAGAGTGGTGGAGAGAATGCCTGGGGAAACGTATGGAGGAAGACAGTGCACAGTGTGCTGGGAGGATCACAGATAGATCAGTCTGATTAGAACGAACTCTTCCCATCCAAAGTGGCTGAACACAACACTCTAAACAGATTGCAAAAGGCCTCCCAATTCCAGTCCAAGGAGTGACCTTTATCTTCTGGGCAATGGGGAGTCCTGAAAGCTTTCTGAGCACAGTGTGATGAGAAGGTCAACATGATGAAAGCGGTACTTTAGAAAGATGATGCTAGCAGGAGAGTGCAGGCAGAGGGACTAGTTTCCAGGCTATTGCTGTTAGGTATAGCGACAAGGAAGGAAAGCCCTAGAGCCAGACATTAACTATATGGAAGAAAAGGAAGAATCATTAGGGCTTGGTGGCTTGATACTTAAGGCATATGATAGTGAAGTACTAAAGCAAAAATGTCACCACCATGTCCTTCCTGCTCTACCCTTTGCTGCTTTTTTTCCCTGATTTGTATTACGTTCCAAACTAGAAACTTATTACAGGAGCTGCCAGGGAGGCAGCGGTGTGTGTGACTCAGGAAAGGTTTCTTTCCTCATAGGGAGGGTTTTCTTTCTTCACTAGTGGGATAGAAGCAAATAGGCTTCTATCACAACAGTGATAGCATGCAAGCACCCTTAGCTACAGTTGAAGGAGAACAATGCCTTGTATTAATGTGTACTGTGCCTGGTTGCAGGGTTGATTTAAAATGACTGGAACAAAACCATAGGGGCAGTAGAGACTTATTAACGACCACTGTGTTGGTGAGTAAACAAGGCTCCTTCCAAGGCAGAAGTTGCTCCCATGCCCCTCTTCAGTATATATGATAGATGGAAGCAAGATTTAACTCTCCATCCATTGTCACGGATCACGATTGCCTTTTCCTCAGGATTATTTTTTCTTTTTAGAAGTAGCTGCATTTACATCTTAAAATAATTAAAGCAAACAATTCTTCTTACTCATGTACATTTTTAAAAGTATCCTGAAGCAAAATTCCTCATTAGCATCATGTGGATGTGCTTGCTCATTAAGCTGGAAAATATATTCAATAACCAAGGGTAACTTTGTGATCACAGAGAAGTGTGGTTGCTCCAACTGGATGGGTCTTTATACACACCAGAGTCAGGAAGCATGAAAACCCCAGAATAAAAAGTTGGAAGGAAAAACAATACAATAAAGTTACTAAAACAATCACTTTTGAATAATGTGATAGACTAGATTCCCACTCGCTCCATTCTGTCATTATCATATTGAACTTTAAAGCACATTCCCAAGCGCCAGGACTCCCACACCCACTTTGGTGACCCGGGTGGCTTCATGTTTTTGATTTACCAACTGGCCCTCTGGACTATGCTTTCACTTGACAAAAGGCTTTTAGGAGTAAATGTGTATGAACATCATTACAGTTTAGATTTCCCATGAAACTGCAATTTCACATCATGCCCTTGGATTTTATCCATGAAAGATAAGAAATGACGAATGAATTATAGCTTTGCATTTTGATAAAATTGCTAGTTTGAAAATAATTGGCTACTACATTGTTCAGGTGGTTTTTATTTGTTTGGCTTATGTTTGTTTATCTTATTACAAGAGCACTCATGATAATTATTTTCAGAGAACACAAGGTAGTCCTACCAGGTGATATAGCACATCTCCTTTTGTTAGATAATTGGGTCAGTTACAGGATCTTTTGTATTTTTTTTTGTTCCTTGGCTCTCAGGGATCTCAGAGATAATCAGTGAGTAAGTGTGTGTGTTGTGAGTGTGTGTATATAAAATGAATGACAGGTAGTATATGAAAACAACAAATCCTCAATTTAACAAGTTTCAATAGACCTTTTTCATCTTATGATACAAAGGTAGGAAAATAAGGTGACATTTGTGTACTTGCAACAAATCATCTGGAATTAATTCTTAGTGTCTTTGTAACATGTTATTTCCCAATTGATGTTTGCTAAAGATTATACTGTTATAATTGAGTATAAAAATAAAGTACTAATTAAATCATGCTGGTATTAACTAACCCTTCATAATTAGAACTTATAGCAAATGTTTACCCTTTATGATTACATCAATCTTTTACTTATTAATTTTGGGGTCAATTTAATTTAAATTTACTTTAAAATAATATTTAATACATATTATACCATGCTATAATAAATGTCATAATTGAATAAAGACAAATGTCTATAGGAGTACTTACTGTACCTGAAACCTGGAAAGATAGGAAATATAATTAATGTAGGAGAATGCCTTAATTTTATCTTTAATGTTATGGTTCTTAAGAAAAGATCAAAAGTAAATATGCTAAATGTTTGCATCTCTTAAAGTTAGGTGGTAGAGCACAAGTATTATATTACTTTTGATAGTTTCAAAACACTGTACTTTATCATTTAAAATAAAAATATTAGGTTTGACATTTTGCTTAAAAATGATTAAATTACCAATCTTGGTAAATAGTTTTTGCATGATTTTGGTCAGAAAAGTTTATTTCTAAGTTGTTTAAAAAGTTTATTTCTAAGTTGTTTAAACAAAATTCGAAAAAGAAATATGTGCATGGAGACATTCCACTGGACCAAGATAATGTTTCTTTGTAAATAACTATTATTTATTTATTTATTATACTTTAAGTTCTGGGG
Source organism: Aotus nancymaae (assembly GCF_030222135.1). NCBI lineage: Eukaryota > Metazoa > Chordata > Mammalia > Primates > Aotidae > Aotus > Aotus nancymaae. The sequence goes on along the minus strand of NW_026988419.1, from coordinate 41,099,806 downwards.
TACACGTGCAGAAGGTGCAGGTTTGTTACATAGCTATACACATGCCATGGTGGTTTGCTGCATCCATCACCCTGTCATCTACATTAGATATTTCTCCTAAAGCTATCCCTCCCCTAGACCCCCACCCCCTGACAGGCCCCCACATGTTCTCATTCCTAAGGGGGTGTTGAACAATGTAAATAACTATTTAAGATTGAATTTAACACTCACTTATGAGTGAGAACATGCCATGTCTGGTTTCTGTTCTTGTGTCACTTGGACACAGGGAGGGGAACATCACACACCACACACTGGGGTCTGACTAGGGGAGAGATAACAGGGGGTGGGGGCATAGGAGAGGGATAGCATTAGGAGAAATACCTAATGTAATTGATGGGATGATGGATGCAGCAAACTACCATGGCATGTGTATACTTATGTAACAAACCTGCACGTTTTGCACATGTACCCCACAACTTAAAGTATAATAAAAAAATAAAAATAAAGTTAATGAAAGTGGAAAGAAAAGATTGAGTTTATGTCTGTATAAAAGCGACTTTCAAGCAGAGTTTATTATACGAAGGGAATCATCTCTCTCTTTCTCCTCATCTTATGTGTTTGCCTACTAAAATGTTAAACTCAAAAACACATGGTGGCATTTTAGTTTACAGGCTCAAGCCAGCCATTCCTCATTGACTTCCTGCCGTATTGCCGGTGAGTTTTGATTGCTCTGAGAGCGGACTGTGTGGCCAGAAATAGTTGTGAGCTATTCTGAAACTCTCGGGATGAAGGACTTTAAGTAGAAATGTTTGAACATTTTGCCTTGAAATAAAAATGCTTCTGAGTTTCTCACAAATCTGAAGCTTTAAAAAGTAAGAAAGGAAAAGATCTGTGAGTACCTTCCTAGAGTGAACCCCAGGTAAGGTCCTCTTGTCAAAGATGTTTGGAAGTCTGCAACTATTACTGCCACTTTTTCTCCCTTTTTTCCCCCACCTAGGAATATACATTTTAGTTTACCACAGATCTCATTTAATTCAGTTGAATCCCATAGGTGTAGCTGAGCATCTACTTGGTAACAGGTACTAGGCTGACCATCAGAGACAAAGATGATGCTTGTGATTACAGCTGGTAACAGAGATCACAACAGAAGGAGGAAAACAAATATTCATAAAACAGAGTCATCAGAGCTTGGCTTTGTTAGCATGAAGACATATTTTGCTATCACTGAGGAGTAATAATTACTTCCACCTGGCAGGCACAGAAAGCTTTCACAAAGGATGGGATGCTTAAGCTGGAACTTGGAAAAGGGGTAGAATTTCAGTAGTTGGTCTCCCTGGTGACTTGTAACAAGAGGACACGTAAATCCTTTCTCTACTGAGGATTTCCGCCTAACAGTGTCATTCTCGTTCTCATCCCAGATGAATCAAGTAACTCAGAATTGTATTTTAACTCAAATCTATTATTTACTCAACAAGCATTTTTTAGGTACTGATAATGGGCTGAATTCCTCATTGCAAGATTCACGGGTCTATGTGTTTTTCACTAAACCACGTGAACAAAACAGGTTGGAGATTAAGTGACTATAGCTACAGATAAAGAAGCAAAGAACCTAGGAGCATCCAACCCAGGAAGGAAGCATTCCCCAATGATAAAGAGCATGGTTGGAGCCCTGGACTCTCAGGAATCACTGAATAATTTACTGATTGGAAGGACACTAAAGAAATGCTAAAAAATCAAACAGGAATCCCCATGAATTCATTCATTCACTCAACCATTCTATGTGGAGTGGCTACTCTGTGCAAAACACTGTGCTAGGGGCAGGGAAGGCAGAGGAACTTGATAAATTCACGTAGGAAAGGATCTAGCAGAGGAGAATCAGCGAAGACTGCAAGGGTGGTAGGAAGACAAGAATGAACTGGATAAACAATCCATATTGTTTTTAACCTGGATGTACAAAATGGTTCTGCTCTTGGCTTCATCTCAGAAGACTTTTTAAGCTGCATAATCAAATGTAGACTTTTTTTTCAGTAATAGTAAGTGGACTCTACAGGAATGTAATATGTTTTTAAATGAGTGTTTTGAATTACTTCTAAGAGGAAATATCATTTTAATAAAACCAATAAGCTATTAACAAATACTAGAGTTATCATCAGTTATTACCTGAAATTTGGCAACATTTTTATTATTTTAATTTGTTTGGTGATTGTATATATTATATATAGTGTGTAAGGGAGATCAGATTCATCCTTATCCATTCTAGTATTCTATTTTATACATCGTCAGTCTTCTATTTTAAGCAAGCTCAGTTATGATCTCTTTAAATTCAAAATATTTTTTATTTTTACATATTGTATCTTGTTTTCAAAGCACATATCTTTAAGTGCCATGCTATATATGGACATAGAATAAAACATAAATTCTGTTTAAATAGTTATAGTTGATTACAATTTAAAATCACTGGGTGATAACTTTTGTTGTGTCTCTGAATAGTATGTGTTCTACACCTTTCTCACTGACATAGGTCTACTGAGACTGGACAGTTACTAGGCAGGCAGATTTGAAGCATGCTTAGATTATCATCAGACATATTCAAGGTACGGTGGGACCTAGGCCAACAAACCATGCAGGATACTTTCATTATTCATCCAAATGTTGTATTAGCTAGGGGCCCCTTCACAGGAGTTGAAGTTTAAGTTTATATTTTCCTTGATAAAATGTTAGCCCTAAGTAAATGAGCTGGTTTGTTCTCTAATTTAGGATTTTTTTCCTAATATGCAAAAATACTTTTAAAATGTAAAGTTCTAATCAAAAGTAACAGAATATGATTAAAAATGTGCAAAATATGTAAAAAGAAATGTGATGACTTTAACTTTGTATTCATACTCATAGATCACAGAGTCACTTGGATTACAAAATATTCATTATTATTGTAATATTAAGAAAAATTATCAGTATATAAATTGGAATATAAAGGTATAGAAAAATTAGTAAAAGTGTATACTAATTAAAAATACTCTTTCCTGATTGTAGAAAAACCTAGAGGCTAGTCCAGAATTAGGATACTAAGATGCTCAGGATATAAAAACAGCAAAAGATAAGTCCATATGTATAAATTACCAGGGAAATAAAAGAGCTTCTGAATTGCTCTCCCATTTCTACTTTGCCTTTCCTCAAGTCAGCTAGGGCAATGCCTTTAAAACGTAAATGAGAATCATTCCCTTGCTCCAAATCTAGCAAAGGCTTTCTCCCCTTGGACCTTAGAATAAAACCTGTAGTTCTGACCATGGTTCATGAGGCCATGTGCCATCTGGCTCCTGATTACCTATCCTATTTTATTTCTGATCAATCGTATACACTCTTTCTGTGCTCAACCACACTAGACTTTGACTGCTCCTCCAACATGCCACATGCTTCTGCCACCACCACTTTTTCACTTGCTGTTCCCTCTGCCTGGAATGTCCTAATCTCAGATACTTGCATGGCTCAAATATTACTTTTCTGAAAAGCCTACCTGACTGCCCTATCTAACACAGCACCAATTTCATCTCTGAATCATGGTATGATATTACATACTTGATTTTTGTTTTTTTTGAGACAGAGTCTCACTCTATCCCCCAGGCTGGAGTGCAGTGGTGTGATCTTGGCACACTGTAACCTCTGCCTCCTGGGTTCGAGCGATTCTCATGCCTCAGCCTACCAAGTAGCTGGGATTATGGCGTCTGTCATCATGCCCAGCTAAGTTTTGTATTTTTAGTAGAGACAGGGTTTCGCCATGTTGGCCAGGCTGGTCTTGAACTCCTGACCTCAGGTAATCCACCCACCTTGGCCTCCCAGAGTGCTAGGATTATAGGCATGAGCCACCACACCTGGCCCATACTTGATTTTTTTAATTGTCTGTTTTCTTCACTAGAACATACACTTACACATACAAAGTGACCTCATCCGCTTTGTTCAGTGTTGTATTTTTCACAACTAGAACAATGGTTGATACAAAATAGACAATCGGTAAATATTTGTTGAAAAAAAAGGATAAATGAATGAATATATTCTGAATTTAGAGTATGCTTAAATTCCAGTGATCTAGACATAAAGTTTAGATTCAAATTATATGATTCATTAGATCAATGCACGTTGTTTTGTTTCAATTATCAAAAAAGTATTAGTTCATTTATACATATGATAAATATTTGTTAATTTTTAGTAAATGCTTAGTTAAGTGGATGTGCAATAGATATTTGTTGAATAAATGGAGTATCTACCATGTACAAGTTATTAGACATTTTGGTATTTAATTAGCAAACAATGGTCCAAATACCCCTAATAGGTAGAATAAATTATTTTAAACATGATGATGAATTTCATGCCCTAAAGATCAGTAATCAGTGAGAACGGTTAAGGTTCCCAGAGTTTGAGAGCCCTAGGATACATGCAGTGCATACAATTAGCCTTTTCATTATCTCTGTACATTCTTGGTATTAAAAGCCATTTATATAATTTTCATATTTTTTCATTGTGATGCCCAAAATGGCTTAGATTCTCTGTCTGAATCTGCTTATTCTGAACAAAACCTCAATCAGCCTTTTCTTTCAATGGTTACTTAATCTACCAATCTTTGTTATCAGTGTCCTTAAGATCACCTATCCTTCAAAGTATGACTCCATATTAATTCCAGAGGTGGAAAATGATTGAAGGTTACTGTCTGTTGTAAGCCTTTCCCAACTGAGCAGTTTCTTCATCTTTAGACAATTCAGTGTATGTCTAATTTAAGTAATTTGATCATTTGATTATTCTGATCTGACTTCCGATTATACTTGCATCAAGACATATATTTCATTTCAAAGAGGCAGGGACAGCTACTGAAAAATGAATAAACTTGGGCCTGTTTTGGTTGAAAGTACTTTCTGTGGGTTCAAAAGTTTAGGTAGAACAAGATGAAAAATGAATATCAATGTATTACTTATGCAACTATTATTAAATCACGGACTGCAACAGAAGGCATGTTAAATATTATATAAATACTTTGAAGTGAAACATGTTGCCTTTTTGCAGGCAATGTTTTTATTTTGACTATGATTTCTAGAGCCTACTACTCATAAGCTATCTTTGCGGTAAATGTAGTTAAGGCAAGCAAATGCAAAGCAGATAATACCTCCCTTTGCTTGCTTAGAGAGACTTCTTGGGGAGCAATGTTCTTCTGCCTTCCTGATACATGTGTTCTATCTGGGGAGACAGCATGTTGTTAGCTTTGTGCCTACTTAACATTAGGGATTGGGCTGTATCTTGATATGTAAGGTTTTGGCTAAAAAGGATTATAAAAATTGAATCTAAAAATGATAGCTGTGATTTGTTATTGGCATATTTTTATTGACAGAGGGACATTAAAATGGCTCAATGGCATTCAAGAGGCTTTCACTGAAGCTTTTTTTGCCAGGCTGGTAATGACTAAAATGTATACAGGGTTTTAGATGCTCATTCCAAACTTGGTCCATTTGGCTACATAATCTGCAATATGTGTGCCCCTTTAAAAAAATTTATAATTAAAGCTGCAACTGTGGCTAAATTGCACATACTAGGGTGTACTTTTTTTTTTAGGGTATACTTTTTTTAGAGGCTAAAGAATGATTATCCTGTTCACAATGTTTTTAAGAAGAAGAAAGCACAAGCATTTTATATATAATACACTTTGAAGTAATTGTATTTAAACAATCCACACTAAATAAAAGGGCAACTATATTTTTAAAAGATAATGCATATGTAGGAAACAATGGTGATCACTTAATAAGTGGCTGAAAACATTTGAAGTATGACATTTAGGAGAGAGTTCATTTCTATGAGAATATACATATGATTTTACTTGGAAGTGGAACCAGAGCTTTCAGGTTGCTTGAGAGACTAGGGTCCATTCTCTTTTCTTTGAAGCATAATTCCAGTGTCACAAATGCTAGCATTGTCTCACTGTATCATCATACAGTGTCTTAGTTCAAGCAATCACTGTGTCAGTCTAAATTAACTGAAAGTATAGGCTTGCAGTCTTAGAAAACAAAAGAAGTTTTTATAGGACAAGACACTTAAAATAATGTTGTTTAAATATAAGGCCTGTTCAGAGATGTACCAATATATCTCTTCAATGCCTTGGGTCACACAGGAAGGTACTCACTTTTTAGCCTACAAATTCTGAATACTACTTTAAATAGAGGACAATGGTGGTACCAATATTTGGGACTGTGGCCTTATCATAGGACAGAACTTGCGCATGGACCAAAGCTGATAGAATCCCATGAATCGAGAGATACAAGTGAATATGGCCATACTGCCTAAAGTAATTTATAGATTTAATTCTACCCCCATCAAACCACCAATGACCTCCTTCACAGAACTGGAAAAAAAAAACACTTTAAACTTCTATATGGAACCAAAAAAGAGCCCGCATAGCCAAGAAAATCCTAAGCAAAAAGAACAAAGCTGGTGGCATCACGCTGCCAGACTTAAAGCTATACTACAAGGCAAGAGTAATCAAAACAGCATGGTACTGGTATCAAAACAGAGACATAAACCAATGGAACAGAACAGAGGCTTCTGGAGCAACACCACACATCTACAACCATCTGATCGTTGACAAACCTGACAAAAACAAGCAATGGGGAAAGGATTCCCTGTTCAATAAGTGGTGTTGGGAAAACTGGCTAGCCATGTGCAGAAAGCAGAAACGGGACCCCTTCCTGACACCTTACACTAAAATTAACTCCAGATGGATTAAGGACTTAATCATAAGAGCTAACACCATAAAAACTCTAGAAGAAAACCTAGGCAAAACTGTTAAGGACATAGGCATAGGCAAGGACTTCATGGCTAAAACACCAAAAGCAATGGCAACAAAAGCCAAAATAGACAAATGGGATCTAATTAAACTTCGGAGCTTCTGTACAGCAAAAGAAACAATCATTAGAGCGAATTGGCAACTGACAGAATGGGAAAAAATTTTTGCAATCTACACATCTGACAAAGGGCTAATATCCAGAATCTACAAAGAACTGAAACAGATTTACAAGAAACAAACAAACAAACAAACCCATCCAAAAGTGGGTGAAGCATATGAACAGACACTTTTCAAACGAAGACATATATGAAGCCAACAAGCATAAGAAAAAATGCTCATCATCACTGGTCATTAGAGAAATGCAAATCAAAACCACATTGAGATACCATCTCAAGCCAGTTAGAATGGTGATCATTAAAAAATCTGGAGATGACAGATGCCGGAGAGGATGTGGAGAAATAGAATCATTTTTACACTGTTACTGGAAGTGTAAATTAGTCCAACCATTGTGGAAGACAGTGTGGTGGTTCCTCAAGGATCTAGAAATAGAAATTCCATTTGACCCAGCAACCCCATTACTGGGTATGTTACTGGGTATGTACCCAAAGGACTATAAATCATTCTTTTATAAAGACACATGCACACACATATGTTCATCGTGGCACTGTTTACAATAGCAAAGACCTGAAACCAACCCAAATGCCCATCAATGATAGACTGGACAAAGAAAATGTGGCACATATACACCATGGAATACTACGCAGCCATAAAAAACAATGAGTTTGTGTCCTTTGTAGGGACATGAATGAACCTGGAAACTATCATTCTCAGCAAACTGACACAAGAATAGAAAATCAAACACTGCATGTTCTCACTCATAGGCAGGTGTTGAACAATAAGAACACTTGGACACAAAGAAGGGAGTATCACACACTGGGGTCCATTGTAGGGGCTACAGGAGGGATAGTGGAAGGGAGGGTGGGAGAGGGATAATGTGGGGAGAAAGGTCAGGTATAGATATGGGGGGATGGTGGCAACAAACCACCTTGCCATGAATGTACCTATGCAGCAATCTTGCATGATCTACACATGTACCACAGAATCTAAAGTACAATTAAAAAAAAGAAATCAGGGTATAGGGAGCTGAATAGGATGATTTTCATTTTCATTCAACATTGTCTAATTAACTGGTGAATACCTGTCTACATTTGTTTATTAACAATTCAAAATTAGATTAGATTGGTCAAGGGTCATTTATTTTATAATCTTTTTGGACACTACAGGTTGATCATGGCAACTCAAAACTCTTCAGTAACTATCTGCATAAGGCACTCAATTAAACGACTAATATCAGTTTAATCTCATGCCTCATCAACTAAAACATGAGCTGTGAAACACTAATACTCACTCCTGGCTTAAGAAGGCCCTGCTCTTAGTAGATGAAATATGCCAAGGATCCTGTGAGTCCATCTTACAGCCTTTCACACTTTCATTCATGTTCTTTTAGCAGCTAGTTATTAGAAGTCCAGTGAAATAGGATGTTTCTCTTTTGCAACCAGTGAATGAAAATCAGAGTCCTAAAGGTGCTATCCTCAAATGGACTGAGAAAAAGAAGCTAAGTTGTGTTTTATTGAGCATTATCAAATATTAGATCTTCCAATTGAGTAATAAAGAAGCATGGCAGAAAGCTACAGAAGAAAAATTGCAAAGCAGAATTTTAGTGTTTTCATTCATGTAGTCATTTACTCAACAGATCTGTGCTGAATAGCTAACAAGTGGCATCACTGTTTTTTGGATACAACGATGGGAAAGACAATACCCTATAGTCAAGAGGAAGAGACAAAAGATTAATTACAGACTGTTGTTTTAGAGGCAAATCCAAGGCTGCACGATTAACTGAGCTTGGGGTGTGGTGGAGTGTCAAGGTTTCCTAGAGAAGGAACATAAACTGAATAGGACTTGGTTGGGCACAGAAGTGGGAGACAAATCTCCAACACAGAGGAAAGAATTTATGCCCAAGCATAACTTGGAGGTATGCACAGAGGCATGAAGCCATTGTTTAAGGAGCTACACGTGGCTTGGTAGAGCTAGAGGTCCCCACGTACCAGCGAGAGGAGTGCAGTGAGGCTGGAGAGGCAGGTGGGGCCAGATCATGCAGCAGGTATATGACCTGCTAAGGACTTTGAAATTAACCATGTGGTAGGTGTATGACCTGCTAAGGACTTAGAAGACACAGGGAGCTTTGACAAATGGGAGCAGAAGAATGACAGGGAGAGATGCCTATTTTAGAAGTACCCTCTGCAGGAGGAATAGGAATCAATTAGAGAGATTGAGACAGGAAGCAGGGAGACCAGTTCAAAAGTCATATATCAACATAGTGGAGAAATGAGGAGGCCTGGATTAACTATGTGATTATACCTTTTGGCAGCACTCAACACAGATGATCTTTCTTTTCTTTTTCTCACTTTTTGTGTGACCACTCTCTGCTGGTTTTCCTGGTACCTCTGTCTCCCCCTTCTCAGCCTGTTTAATACCTCTTTTTATCTTTCATGCTTTATAGGTTGGTGTTCTTCAAAGCTCAATCCTAATTCCCCTTTTCCTCTCTTTGCGGTTTTTCTCTAGGCAATCTCCTCTGTTCAGTCTGACAAGTTCAAATTTATTTTTCCAGGCCGGAATCCACTAGAACCCAGCCACTAGAATTCAGCTGCCTGCTTCACATATCCACTTGGGTGTCTCACTGGCACCATAAACTCACATTAAAAATTAAACCCTTGTTCCTTCCACAGAAATTTGCTTTTACTTGAGTTGACCACCCCCCTCAGTAATTGGTATCTACATCCACCACGTGGTTAGGTTCGAGGCCTATGAGTCAGAGTTGATATATCCTCTCTCACCTCTCACTCTAATCTTTCACCTCTTTACCTGACTTTCCTCACTGCTACCTCAGGTGACAAGCTTATCAAAGATAACAAGCCTTCGGTTTGTTGATGGAGTCAGAGCAAGAGATTGGAGGGGAGGGGAATTTTTACCATTTGATTCTATGAGGATAATAAATTCTACTGGAGTCAGTAAAAATGCAAGCCTTGTTAGAGGCAGTTTTTGTTTATCTGAGTCTCGGATTTCTATCCTCTCTCAATAAACAAATATTATTTCTAATTGGCAAAATTCATTTGAGATAGCCAGGAGAAAAAAATCTATCTAACTGTGTTAGAACTTCTATATCAAAAAGTGAGAGGTAAAGGGCTTCAACGTTTCCTCTTTGCTTTTAGCTTATCCTTATTACATTCAATTTCTTTTTACCCTTACATATTGAGACACCATAAATAACCACTTCCTGATTCTCATTCCTTCTCAGTTTTACAAACATTTCTCACTTATTCATACTCTTTATTCATTTAGAGTAGTTGTATTTCTTCCCCTCATTTTTATTCAACCATTACTTAAAAGAGGATTTGATTGACACCTATTGAATTGATGTCCTATATCTTGGCAATGCTGGGTGAGGATCGGCTGGAAATAGTGCTAGACTAAATCTCCTCTCCTCTTTTTTCCCTCTTGCTCTTCCCCACCCAAATCCCCTGATGATATCCGTTTGAAACTTTAATTCAATACATTTTCAGGCAGCAAAATATAATTATTTAAACATTTTAAATTCATGAATTTGAGAATCTCATGCATTAACTGGCAAAATTAGTTTTTCCATGATTTAGGCAAATTTTTGTTTGTCCACCTGTGTTTTTTTCAAGGTAGCAAAATAACTTGGCCGTGTTTATGTAGTAGCCAGGATACACTAAAATCTTATTCTTAATTTGCTGTACTTATGTGATCAATTCCTTCTAGCCACAATTGTATTAATATTATTATATAATATTATTCTCAATTACACACATTCATATAACATCTACTGTACTGCTTGGTATTTAAAGCAAAATATTCTTAGAAATAATTTTATATTTTGTACACATCTATTATAAATAAAACAAATAAATAAAAGTAAATAAATATCTGGTTGATATTTTTCTATTAGTCACAATTGCAGTATATTATGTTGAATTTTTTTTATGTTAACCATCACATGCCATCTATTTGATTTTAGTAAAGGAGTAGAAATAGGCTATACTTTTTTTTTTTACTTGTACTATGAGAACTCTTAAAGCATAAAAGATGGTAATAAATTACTCAACACATCTTCATTAGAATCACTGTTGAGAAGTATTAGAAATCTTTTCATTTAGGTTAAGTCATACAAAATGTGTTCTTTCAGCTCACAGTGCCCTCAAATATATAAATACATAGTCACTGATCTCACTTTGGCTAAACAATTCAAATAACGAAAAAATAAAACCACATTGCACACCAGGAAATTAACTTTGACTTAATTCTGAGCTTAAGGAAGGGAAGATAACTCTACCATAATGGGTGCACATTCAGAAAAAATAATGTAAAAATAGTTTTGAAAATTTGTTTTTAGAATTGCTTCCTTCCTCTGAAATGATGATTATAACACGCACAAAATATTACATTTTTAAATGTTGTCTTCTTATTTTTTTTCCCTTTCAGGGTCCTTGTATTTTGCATTGGCTTTTCCTAAGATATAGTTATATTCAAGTTTGCACATTTTTCTTTACTAAGAATAAAAGGCATTGAAAAGGTGCTGGATGGTGATTCAATAGGACAGACAAGGTTAATCTAATAATTAGAATAATGTATAAACTATGTTCAAAATGATTAGAACACCACATGGAGAATTTGTTTCAATGACGAGAATAATTTTAAAGGCCTTCAGGTTTCATAATGTAAAAAATTTAGTGCAATTATACTATTTTTCTTTGCTCACATGAAGTGTTCTCTTTCAGAAATGTGTCTGAGCAGACATACACACTAAAATAGTAGGTTTCATACTATGCTTCTAGGAAACCATTCTGTTGGGAGCAGAACCAAGATGTTCTGTCACTAAAATAAAATAATAGCAGCTTTTTTTCCAGGCTCTGAGGAAAACAGGTTAAAAAAGAAATTTTTCTGAGTTGTAAGTTTTTCTTTCCTATCCTCTTTTTTCTAGTATTGTTGGTTCTTCAATTTGCCTAGTGGCATGTGCTGCTAAATCCAACAAGATGAATGAACCAAGAACACACAAGAAACAAGATAAATCTTACATATGTTAATTCTCAAATATATGTTATGAATCATTACTTTTTATGTGTGGAGACTTGCATACATATAAAAAGTCATATTTCTGCAGATGAATTTCCTTCTAATTCAATTCAATTAAAATATCATTATTTCATGAATCTTTTCAACAAATACCAAGATTTTCAGGTGCTCAAGGACTTAAATATGACTGCAAACCACTGAATTATAATGCTAAATTTACTTATTATACATCTATATTTAGTGTAAATTGCAATCCAGGTATTTTCAACTGTATTTGAGAATCAGGAGTAAGTATGATTGATTATATCTTGTATCGTTTGAGCTCATGAATTTCTCTGAAATAGCAAAGAAAATACAAAGAAGATAGAAAATGCATTAGCCCATGTCTGTGTTGGGAAAGTTATTTTCAAAAAGTGTTATGGTAAGGGATACTATTAATGGCTGCATATCTAATTTAACTTGAGACCTTGAAGATGGTCTCTAGTTTGCATTCCATTAAAAGTTTTTAATAAGATTTCAACAAAAATAATAATAAAAGCATTCCATTTCACCTTTGCTTCTCCTTAACAATTCAAAGTATCAATTATAATATAACCTTCATTTGACTTGCAACCATCTCTGTATCTGTGCTTTCAACAGCATATTGAATTGTATGCTAATACTTTAAAGGCAAAATACATTTCTTGTTTTACTTTTGAACTTTTGTTCTATTTTAAAGTGACCTCTCGACTACACTATTTAATAGTTTTTCTTAAGCATTGATCATTTAGAATAGTTTGAAAAGCATATTAAAAAGTTTAAGAATACCTAGTCTTCCCTTAACATCTTATTGAGACTGTATCTTTGCAAGCACACGTGTTGTCTTTCTTTTTAAATTATCGCACCAATACTACTCCAGGGTTGAGGACACTTACTCAATTTTCTTTGATTTTACCAGTCACTTTCCTAGGAGAACTGATCACAGGGCTCTTAGAAGAACTAGGATGAAGCAGGACATCAAAGAAAGAAAATGGAATTTTGATTATTGAAGGTTCCAGAGTTCTTCCTCCCTTTAAAGAAGTATAGAAATTAAGAAAGGGAATAGAATAAAATTTGAAAAGAAAGAAAAATGAGAAGATATAGAAAAAGCCAAAGGGTGAAACAGACACAAGAGAATTATCTTTCAAAGCAGAGTCTACTGTTCCCAGATTTTCTTCTTACCCTTGATTCCTCAATTAATCGGTGAATAAACCATAAATTCTCTTTTCTCAAAGTCTGGCCTGCAAAGAAGATAAACTAGGGGACTCTGGGAATCGGCTCCAAATGGGCAGGGTGGTGGAGAGATGAGTCCCCCTCTGTGGGGGCAAAGTTAGCCCCAGTGGGAGCAATAACGCGGGGTATGTGGACTGCAGGCTGATTAGCTAGGGTAGTTTGCAAAGAGGGCTATAAATATTTCAGGAATATTTTTGTCAATTTAACTTACTATGTAGAAAATGCAACAGAATTTGTAGTTTATTTATTACCAGTAAATAGTCTTAACTGTTTGGGCCGTGGTGAGAAGAGCTTCTACACAGCTCCCAAGTGACACCTAAAGACAGAGATAAGTCCTAGTATAAGAAAATTAAGGCTCATATTAGAAGGAGACATACAAAATTGATTTATACTCTATGTTCCTTTGTTTTGTTGTCATTATTTAGAAAGGAAAGATTAATTAGTGGAAGCTGTATCTTGCCTGTATATGACATGTATTTTAATTAATAGCCAATTAAATTGCTAGCTTTTCTTCCTAAAAGTCAGTGTTTGACTTATACATTGTTAATAAACTTAAGGGAGATAAAAATAAAAGCTAAACTACATACTCCAGAGTATGTATGGAGTATATACCTTGTGGGGCAAATATACTGATTGAAAGTGAGAAATGATTTAGGAGTCGGATAACAGAAAAGCATACAAGGAATCAAGATCAAAGAGGGAGTTACTCAAGGGGGCCTGGGGCTTTGTTAATAAGCAAGGCTTGGATGACTTAAAGACTGTCTTCCTAGTTACTAATTTTGTAGTATATGTGGGCCCCTGACTGAAAGAACAGAGACCACAGTAAACCTGAGATCACTTTAAAGGATAACCTTGGCTAGACCTGAAGCGGAAAGAAGAGATAGCAAGACACAGTTTGATAGGAGAAGATCCAGGACTCCATGTGCCATAACTAAGAGTGACAAGATGCAAGCCAAAGTGTGGATTTGAAGAACTACTCCAAGAGCATCATAATCCTTGGTAACACTGGGCTATGGAGAATAACTTCAAAAAAAAAAAGGAGCAGGGGCAGATGGAGGTGTGGGAAATCTAAGGAATTCTGAAAATCTGAGTGAGCTGAAGTAAAGAGGACAGATGTCTTCAAATACGGAGAAAACAAATACAGGAACTAAGTCCTTAGCTCACAGCTTAGTTCTTTCATAATTCAGCTGCCATTGTTCCACTGTTGTCTATAATTAAGATTTGTAGAAGAGAAGCCTGAGGTCATTCTCATTTTTGTTCCTCTGTAGGTATCTACGTTGCAATTGCATTTCACAGAAATCCCCTTGTGCAGGGTTTAGGGTTACTGTTGGCCACTTCACTGGAAGTGAAGCTATACCCATGCAACTTTGTACATCTATGGAGGGTGCCAGGTGCAGCACCCTCACTTGCTGCCACACTTTATTGGTGTGGGGCAGCAGGGAGGCCTGCAGCATCTCAAGCTCCCACTAGACCTCCTCCATCAGCCTCTATGAGTCCAAAGCCAGGTGCAGCTTCATAATAAAGGTGTCATCTTCTACATGTCACCCTCATCACTGAGGTTGAAGGCTAGGAGAGAGAATGTGGTCCAGTTTGTCCTTGCATGTTCCAGTTTGTCCTTGAGAGTTCCAGTTTGTCCTTGACTCACATTCAACTTTTCTTCCTGATTAATGACCCTGCTGGTCTATAGCGACTTTGGGACCACCCCAACATGCAGAGGCAACCCCCTTCCATGTACTACGTTACTACTTTAGCAACTCTCACAAATGTGTAAGGGCTTATCCTTGTGAAAAATCCCTAATTTTGTAACATAGTGGTTCTGTTTCTTTGGTTGAACTCTTCTGAGACAGTAAGTGAAGTGTTTCTTTATACCTGGATATTTGTCAGTTTTTCTTCTCTGTCTTCATAATTAAAAACATATTTTATCATATGTTTCAGAGTGGGCATCTATTCACTGGTTCACTAATTTTGCCTGAGGTTTTTTTTTTTTTGTCTTAATAGGCACTGAGTTTTTGTTTTTTGGATTATTTACTTGGACTCAAGAAATCAGTTTTTGAGTTATCTCTTCAGTTTCAACTGTTTATCAATAACACTCTTTATCAGATGTTTACTAGAGCTATGCTAACTGCTTTATATAGATTAATTCTTTCTCTCATTATAATACCTTATGAAGTATCTCCCAACAAGTCACATTAAGTATTATGTTGGATTTCCTTATGTACGTTATGAAGTATGGAAAATAGAAAAGATGTTGAAGATTTTTTGGTCTTTTTTTTTTGACTTGGTTATTCATCTTTGAATAAGTCCTGATTTACCAAACCTAGTTTGCCAATATGCAATTTGTATGGATTGTGATTTATTCTATTTTCTGTTTACTTGCAAACTGGCCATATTCCTTTCTTGTCTATGTTGGTAGGTTGATGGACAAAGTTCTCAGTTCAAAACCAAGTGCCTATGTTTTTATCTAAAATGGAGGACTCTTCCCCTCTAAGACATGAATAGATTGAGTACACACAAATCTACAATCATGGATATTCTCAACATCCTTGACTCTGTCTATACCCTCCACCTCTTCTACCTGCAGCATATTTTTTCCTTGTGGGAACTACATCAACCCCAGGTACTTCCTACGCCATGCCTAATTATACCCTACAAACTGTAATTTCTGCCTGAGTTTTGAGACAGAGGTGACAACTCATGGGAAAGAGAAAAAGATGACAGGATTCTGTTTTTCTCCAAAAGCAACATTAATCTAGAAAGAAAGGCTGCACAGTTTTTGATTGGTTTGTCCTTATGTTCTTCAAAATAGGCTGGAGGTAGGGATGGGCACTCTGTTTCTGTAGGCAAAGTAATGGAGGGTGTTGATTAATTTTTTAAATCTAGTTTTATTGGCTTTGTGGTTATGGTAGTTTGTCTTTTTTATATCTCTATCTGTCTGTCTGTCTGTCCATATTCTATCTTCTATCTACATTTCTAGTTGTTTTATTAGTTGGGAAAATTTCATTAGATCTGCTAGTCAGACACAGAATTAAACTGGGAGAGCTTTCCTTTCATCACCTCTATAGACCCTTTTTAGTATGTTTCTATTATCCTTAGATTATCTGACTTTGGGGTAGACTATACTCATTGGAGGAAGGTTTAGCACTTCTCATTGATTAAAGATAATCTCAAGCTTCGAAGTGATTAAAAGGCATGCTAAAGAAAGATTAACGCTAAATAGAATGTTTCTTCTGGAATTCTGTGAAAGAACACTGCCAAGGGGACAGTTTGCGGATGAAAGTGTGACAGATTCACAGATATTCCTTGTGACAGTCACAAATCTCCTATGCATATCTTTATGATTGCTAAGGCACAATATTCCTATATTTCTTTATTCATAGGATAAGTTTGAATGTATTTCCTATAGATGATGGTTTTCCAGTTGATTTATCATAAATACTAAAATAGAATTGTATTTTATGGATACTTCCCACTCTTCATTCTACTATGAGCTGAATTAAGTCAACACAAGATGTATTAAGCCAACACATTATTTCAATTTATATATAGCATAATATTGTATTCTATAAAAAATTCAGGAGTGCCCTTCAGTATTTTGTTCTTTTTGTTTTGCTTTTAAAAATATGGTGGATTCTTGTTCTTTTATACAAGAAAGAGAGAAGCTGTAAAACTTATCAAATTAAGTAAAATGCTTCCTTATGTTAGCATGGTATACCATAGAGCTGTGTCAGGCATGCGGAGAACACTGGTAGTTCCTGAATGAAATTTTAAAACAGTTATTCTACAGTAAAATTTCAAAATTTGAGTTAGAATTTACCTATTTTAAGTGTGCATAGCAGGCACATTTTCTAATAATAGAGACACATGTTTTAAAATATATACTGTCAGAGTACATATATGGTTGGTGTTTCATGAGGGTTTTTCCCCATTAAGGGATAAGGAAGATGGATACCAGAATTATACTTTTTAAAACACTTAATTTGGAGTCTAGCCTCAGTTTTATTTATCAGTCATCCAATGACTTTTGCAAAAACATTTTAAATTCAGCATCTATTTCTATGTCAGTGACTGTTGAAATGCTGTAGCATGAAAGTCAACATAGACTGAACTATGAGAAAAATAATGTTGTCACCTCTTTATGCAGCAGAGTTTTATAAATTAAGTTCATTGCATGGATAATTTCCTATAACCACAGGGAGCCAGAGCTGGCTGGTTGACCGGAAGAAAATTAATAAAAAGCAGAGAGGCCTGAACAAAGAGGGAATGAATGAGGTATACTGTTGCCTGTTACAAAGGAAATAGACTAACGCCAAGATGAAGGGAGGTGATCAGAAGTTTACTCACTCAGGACTAAATAATTGATCCAAAAGAAATGCATTGGCAGTTAGTGAGGAATCCAGACTTCAAGCTATATTAGGCATTGTGTTGGTGACAGAGAGAGTGCCTATGGTTGTTTTGTTTGAGTGATGCTTACTTTTCTAGGACTGTTAATGGTGTGTTCAATTTCAATTTAAAGCATTTCTATTGAGCTTTTGAATTATTGATCAGGGATGATGAAGGATGAGTCTAAAACCAAGTGTGAAGTTACTGGTTAAGTTGATGCTGGGTAAGTCTTATGTGAGGTAAAAAGTCAGCTCACAGAAGGTTTTTTTTTTTTTTAATTTAATGACATAGGGTTTTTGTTAAAAACAAAAAACACAAACATGCTTCATGAAAAGACATGGAAAACAGCACAGTTCAAATCTAAGAAGTTGGTGCAACTCTCACTTAGGCATCAGTCATAAAGTGTAGAAATAGTTTTCTGTGTAACAAAAAGCAAAATTTCTGTCTCAGCATATTATCATGGGGTATAAAATTCAGTACTTGCATTTTCTATGGGAAGAAATCTGTAGATGTGCCATAATAATAAAAAATTCTGTCTGGAAGCAATATGTTGATTTTTCGGCATATGTCTTTTTAAATTGGAAGATTTAGAATTGCATAAACAGATTCCTGGTGCTTCCTTCCTATTTAGGTGTGGTACTATTCTAAAATAAAGCAGGATATGGGATGGGTGCTGGCTTGAGGTGGGCTGATCCACAAGGGGGAGGTGCAATGTCTGAATGCAGGGCACAGATACAGCACAACTGCTTTTGCCGCTCAGTACAAACAGAAAAATACATCCCTGACTGAACTATTTAACCAACACATTTATTTCTAAGCTGCAGAGTTGAATTGTTGCTTGGTTATTCATACATTCTTACATAAAACATGATAAAAAGACAATGCATATTTTGCTAAAATGTTGGGAAGAAACTGGTAAAGAAAAGAAAATACAATTAATTGCTTGTGAACTTCTGCCCCTGTGTGCCCCTCCCCACCTCAAGCCCCGGAGTGGCTTTCACTTTTCCTTAGTTCACAGTATCATAAACTTGAAACAATAAATGCCATTCCTCTCTCGATCACACATTAGCCCAATAAGTGTTTTCTTGTAACTAAATAGGCTACTATGAGGAGACCAGTCACTTTGCTGACAGACTTTCCTGGAGTTGCTCCTCAGGTACAGAGTGCTTTGTTTTGCTTAGGCATGGGAAGGGGAGTGAAAGCTCAAGTGTAAAGACAAAGGTGAAGGAAGGCATAACCCTACAGCAGCTCACTGTGGGTACTTCCCTGCTGTAATAGATGACTGTATGTCAATGCACATTAACATTTGATGCGCATCATCGTATCATCCTTTATGTGCACTTTCACAATACTGTGAAGCGGCAAGGTTGCTTTAGACAAGGATTTATATGGCCAAGTGCAGTGGCTTTTACTTGGTTAAATTAGCACACATCCTGTCCTGACAACGTCAAAAGGGATGCTTCTGTTTATATTGAATAAACAGGCAGAGGTTGAGTCCAGCCTCTTTTTAAAAACACTGTATTATCTTGAGTGCATAAACAAGACTGACAAAATAGAAATGGCAAACTGATGCATTCTGTATTCTGCTCCTTGGAAACAAAGACTTAGCTTCTGTCATTATAAAAGACCCTTGAAACAGATCTAGAAGTGAAAGCTTATGCATTGTGGGATAGACCAAAGAAGAAAACTGAAGAAAATGCTTAGATCTACAAAGACTTCTGTTCATTTTTATTTTCTTTTTCTGAAAATTGAATACAAGCACTGGGAAGCATTATTTGCTCACACAATGCCTGACCACATGTGCAAGCCATTAAAAGGGCGTAGCTCCCCTGCCATTTTGATGCAGTCCAAAATAAAAATATAAATGCCAGTGGAACAGCTTCTCCAGATATTCTCCAGCTGTCCCTTGTATCGTTAATTTTCTTTTCAAGTGCAATAATTCACCCCTAACAATAACCTAAATAAGATTTTTGTGGAGGTCAGAAAAAATCCATGCTTAGAGGGAGGACAGTTCATGACAAGGGGGAAGAGAGAGAAATTAGTATATGTGGCTTGTGCGAAAATAAGGCTCTGAAACAATGACAGTCTTAATCTTGCAACTTTTGAGGAAAATATTAAGGTCAACTTCTCATTATGATAGTTTTTCACAAGAACTGCTTACCAGAATTTAAATCAAACTTCCGCTGCATCATTCATTCATTTATTCATTCATTCCAAAAGCATGTATTCAGTACTTGCTTTGTGTTGCATATTACGTATGATAAAGGAATGTCAGGATATATATCAGAGAGGAATGCTGTCCTTGAGGAGATTAACATATAGAACAGTATACAAAATAATATGTACATGAGTAACTATATAGAGAGTACAAGAAAGAAAATAACAAGTCAAAACAGAAAAATGATGTTGAGTGTGGTAGAAACATCTAAAATGGTCCTCGAGTCCTGCCTCTTGGTATTCATGCCCTTGTGTAGTGCCCTACCTTTGAGTGTGGGCTGGAACTAGTAATTATTCTTATAAAACAGGAGAAGTGATGGCCAGGGCTGGCTTTACAGCGTGTGACAATGCACACAAGGTCCCGAACTTGGTTTAATGTTCTGTTGTCATCGACTTGATGTTCTTTATTATTTTAGCTTTGGATTTTGTAAGTGAAGTCAAGTGAAACAATGGATCAGAACCTGAGCTCTGTAAACTGTGTTCAATATGACTGTCTGCCTCCTTCCCTTGCCACCTTGTTCACCTAGATGGTTCTCAGTGCCTCATGAGTGCAGGATTCTGGTGGCCCCATGAGTCATGGGAACTCAGCGAGACTCAAAACAAGTACAAGGTAAATGCTAATATAGTTTGGCTGTGTCTCCATCCAAATCTCATCTTGAATTGTAACTCCCACAATTTCCACATGTTGTGAGAGGAACCCGGTAGGAGGTGATTGAATTTTGGGGCGGGTCTTTCTTGCACTGTTCTTGTGATAGTGAATGAGTCTCATGTGATCTGATGGTTTTAAAAATGGGAGTTTCTCTGCACAAGTTCTCTTTTTGCCTACTGCCATCCATATAAGATGTGACTTTTTCCTCCTTGCTTTCTGCCATGATTGTGAGGCTTCCCCAGCCACATGGGACTGTAAGTCCATTAATCCTTTTTTTTTTTTTGTAAATTGCCCAGTCTTGGGTATGTCTTTATCAGCAGCATGAAAACAGACTAATACAAGTGCATTACTTCTATGACTGAGTAAGGAGGATGCAGATCGCTCCAACAAGATGCCCCTTCTGTTCAAACCAGAGCTAGTTTATAACAGAGAAATACAGCAATAATGTCCTGAGAAATATGAATGACCAAGGAACCCTATCATACTGTTGTGTGTGTGTGTGTGTGTGTGTGTGTATGTGTGTGTGTGTGTGGTTTACTTCTCTGGATTAGCCTACCATTCATACTGAAAATTATGACACAGGTGGAAAAAGGGCAGACTGTATTTCCTATTCCTTTCAGTTATTTCTTATCAGCAAGCAAAGGTGGGCACGGTTGGTAGAATGTGTGAGCATCATGACATGCAATAAAAACAGTGAATTTGTTTTGTGTAAACATTTCCACTATGCTTGTAAGAATGAAATACATATGAATATATAAGCTATGAAATACAAATTGTGTAATTTGGTGATTCTATATACAAATTAGATGCTCTTATATTTGCATTTAAACCTGGCATAGTACAATATAAAAATGAATGGTAAAATTATACTAATAATTTAAAATGTTAATCTTTATCTACTCAGGATAACACAACAAGTAAAAATCACCATAGCAAGTCAAGAAAAAGACGCCAACAGAATTTAAAAAAAAAAGCCTTTAAGGGAACTTTTTCTCTGCTTTTTGAACTACGGACTTCATATATTTCTTTTGCATTGGGCCCCACAAATAACAGGCCACAATGATACTCTGTTAATTCAACTAGATTGTAATAATAATACTCTGGCATCCACCTCTTCTCCCCACCCCCATCCCATTCTCCACCTACCATCTCTTTCTTAGTGGTTGGGGGAAGGGAAGGAATTTAAGCCATTTTGTCAAGACACCTTGGCCAACAACCACCAAGAACCTGAGTATTGCCAGCAGACACATGCGTGAGCTTGCAAGTGGATCTTCCCCGAGAAGCCCTGGCTGACATCTTGATTGCAGATGTACGAACATCCCTAAACCAGAAGCACACAGCTAAGCCACACCCAGATTCCTGACCCTCAGAAACTCTGAGGTATAAACATTGTTGTTTGAAGCTGCTCAATTGTAGGGTGATTTGTAATGCAGCAATAGAAAAGGAATACAGGGATTCGGTGGAATGAGAGCTTCCTCCCAAGGACTAAGGAAGAGCCATCTGACCTAAATCTTTTAGGATGAGCATTTAGTGATGGAGGAAGTGGCATTACAGGTAGAAGATGCTGTGTAATCTAGGCCAGGACAACATTTCCCAAACCACTTGCTCACAGGACCTCATCATAATCTTACAAGTTATTGGAAGACCCCAAAGAGCTTTTATTTATGCATACTATACATATTGATATTTATCATATTAGAAAATGCAACTGAGGCATTTAAAATGCGTATTTATTGATTCATTTAGAAACAATAACATACCCATTACATGTAGACATAGATAACATTTTTATAAAAATGAATATGTTTTCTAAAAAAAAATTCAGTGAGAAGAATGCCAGTTGTACATTTTTGAAAACCCCTTTAATGCTTAGCTTAATACAACAAACCTGGATTCTATACCTGCTTATTTGTGTAAGAATAAGAATAAAAGAGACAAATAATGTCTTAGTCCCTGGACCTAGTGTTGAGATAAACTGATCTAGGGCATGGAGATGACAGAGTTCAGAGCATGTACTGACTAAACCATGTTGTAGAAGGAAAAATAAGGTTTAACGCAGAAGACTTGCATATCATACTCCATAGTTTATTCAGTAGAGGATTTGGCAGACATTATTTGCTGACCATCCAAAAGCCATTTCTGTTCCCTTTCTTCCTTGCTAAGGAATCCTTGAATATGTTCAGATATTAGAAGGTCATGAGTTGAGGGGAAGCATGTTGACTGGTGTGCCCTTTCCCATGATTGCTATAAGCACACATGTGTTACAACCATGGTGATGAAAAGAAATCAGCTGTGGTTGATGGTGATAGCAAAGCAGAAGCTTTCATTGATACAAAGGCTTACTCCTTTCTGCCTTTGGATGTTTTGCTGCTTGAGCTTGCTGTAGCCTTCCTAGTTCAATAATGAGAAGGCCAAGGGAATCTGTGAGCTCAGCCAGAGTCTGTATGTTGTTGACAAGCCATGGAGCTGCTCGACCTCTTTTACTGTTGAGTTATTTTGATTCAGAGAATTGTTGAAGATTCTGAAATTGTAAACTGACAAGCCCAAAGGTGACTACAAAGAGTGAACTGATCACTGCAGTGATCACATCTAGGTGGTTACTAAAATAGTCAAGTTAAAGGTACTGTGGGTCTGATCTACACTGGTGTCAACAGAAACAAAAAGAATACAGTAAATATGAAAGAACTGTGGAGGTAAATTTTTAGGACTTAGCAGCTGAGTAGATGGACATTGGTGTGCACAGATGGGAATGGAAGTCAAGCATCAGCAATGGCATGCTTAATTGCTCGCTTGCATGATTCAAAGAATAGAACAGAAATACTGCAGGTTGAGGGGAGGCGGGGAGATGATGGATTAAACTGAGACATACAGAGTCAAGAAAGAGATACCTAAAATAGAGTGCATGTGGTTGGTGCTTACATAAATGTTTGCTGTGATCTAGGACGGAATTGATCTGATAGTCAAAGAGTTTGTTTCCTCATCTCCTTCACATTTTCACTAAAATATTGCCTCCTTAGGAAAGCCTTCCTTGGTCATCCTATCTGAAATGGCAATATCCATGACGCACTTTAACACTCTTGTCCAATATATCCTAGTAAGTCCTGTGTGACTTCTACACTATTTTTTACCTGAGCATTTATCTATATTAAACTATATATGTGCTTAATTATTTATCATGTTTCCTAATAGGAGGTAAGCTCAATAATAGAACTTTTTATCTGTTTTGCTCACTACTATAGCTCCAGTGCCTGGAACAATGCCTGATACTTAGCAGACAGTCACTGAATATGTGTTATATGAATGAATGAATACAATGAATACTTGGAGCATAAGAATCAGATCTGCAAAAGTATTTGTCCATCATATACCTAAAAACGGAAGCCTCAGGACTAGACAAATGCATTGTAATTGAATGCTGAATTCACAAAGATAACATCTGAGATTTATTAAGCACCAAGAATGTCTTAAACATTTGATATATATTTTAAGATTTAACTCCTTTTTTTTTTTTTTTTCATATTTCAGCGGCAATGGCTGCTATTTATTTCCCCAGATTTACTTCCTTATGTACCATTAACATTTGTACAACATGGGTTTGAACTGTGTGGGCCCACTTACACTCAGATTATTTTTCTTTTTTTTTTTTATTGCATTTTAGGTTATGGGGTACATGTGAAAAACATGCTAGGTTGTTGCATAGGTGCATTCATGGCAGTGTGATTTGCTGCCTCCCTCCCCCTCACCCATATCTGGCATTTCTCCCCATGCTATTCCTCCCCAACTCCCCACCCCCCGCTGTCCCCCCCAACTCTTATAAAAATCCTGTGGGGAAGTACTGTTGTCTCTCCCACTTTACAGGTAGAGAGGCTGAGGTTCAGAGATATTAGGTAACTCAATTAAGGTCAACAAGTTAGTCAGGGAGCTGGGCCTTTATATAAAACACCAAAATAAGCTTTTGTGTAGAACCCTTGACAGAGATTGTATCTAATGGATGGAATTTTAAATTGTGTTCAGCTGTGGTATGTAGTATTTCAAGGAAAATGACCCAGAGTCTTTTTTGCTTTATGACTTTGTAAAAGGTAGAGACGACCACTTAAATTTTCAAGGAAAATAATTCCTGACTTTGAAATCAGAAGATCATTCAAACAACATGCTTTCTTATAAACATCCTCCCTAATGTCTGAATAAAGCAAGAGTAAAAGATTGATTGAATCTTTTCTTCAGCAACAAATACTTTAACAGTTAAAAATAAAATGAATTGGTGTGTTGGAAAGACAAAGCACTTTTAGCCTCATTGTTTTTCTACCTGAAACCAGAGTGAAGTGACCTGAAGAATCTCATAAAATATATAAGACTAGCAAGCGTAGGAAAGATGAGAGTTTTCTTGAAGTCTTATATCGTCTAAGTTGAAGTTACATGACTTAGAAGGTCAGATGTGCCATCTTTTCCCTTAATGCCTCAGAGATGCTCTTCACCAAGAAAATAACTACTTTTATTAAATAACTGTTTTATTTCATTTAAAACAGACTCAGCCTAGGGATGGTTTTCCTCTTTCTATGGAAAAGCAGGCTATTAATGAAGATAAGGATGCTTTTGGCTTTGCAACACGTTTTTAACATTTTACTCATGGACGTGAGATGGAAAAACAAGATGAAAATGATTCTTTTATTGGGCATTCAATTAAAAAATGTCATGACTTTGCCATTAGTTTGTATAAATCCTAGAAATGAGTTTCAATGAGAGTGTGTTATTATGATGTTGGGAAAGAGATGGAAGTGTATAACCTTGGGCAGATCGTTTAACTTCTCTCTGCTTTACATTTACAAGCGGTAATACAAAGAGACAGGATTATATGATCTCCAAGGTCCCATCCAGCCCATTTAACACAGTATGCTTATTTGAGAGGCAATTTAGTAAGGCAGTAAGAAGCCTGGGCTCTGGAGCCAGTAATGCCTCTGTTCAGATGTTGGCTTCTTTCACTATTAGCCATACTACATCATGTAAGGAATGTGCCACCTAATAGTTTCTCCGTTTCCTCATTAGCAAAATCAGGAGAGAAACACTCACAGGGTCTTTTTGAGTAGCAAACAAAGTCATCTTTGTGAGCAATTGCTGTTTATTTTATAGTATAAATAAACCTGTTTTTTTTTTTAATCTAGCAACAACACAATAATTTTCCTAAGATTCAGGATGGTATGGTTTTTCTTGTTTTAAGCTCTTTATTTAATACCTACACTAGAATTCAAAGTATAAAAATAGGTTAAAATATTAATTTTATTTTTACAAACCCAAACAATTGGTTTGATTGTGTTAATTTCCCCTCACCTGGAGCCCTCAGTAGAATAAGAGTTAAGATTCAAGGTCTATTTAAATGGCTGCTTTGGAGTCAGATAAAGAATTTCTGTGATAAGCTAAGACACTACCATACAAGTAATCAATAATGAGAGAACAAATATGTTCCTCCAAATCAGTGTAAATAATATATTTATATATCAGTATACTATAAATGTTTAAGATATAGGCAAAGATAAATGCTTTCAAGGTAAACTTTTTAAATAAGCAATTCAAAGAAACTGATATTAATGATAGTTATTATGTATCTGCCTAATAACTTCATATATAGATGTTCAAATTCTCTTTATACAGATGAGAACCTGGTGACTCAGAAAGGTTAAGAAATTTGCGTCAGGCCACACAGCAGTAAGTGGACACACCAAAATTTAAGCCAAGCAAACTGACTTTAGCATCTCAGCTCTTAATTAGACTGCTTTTAGCACAAAAAAACAGTTTGAATTTTTTTTTTACACAAAACCGGTGCTCTCTCAAAATACCATGCTGCCTCATTAGATAAATCTCTCCATACATCCATCTGTTCGGCCCTCCATCCATCAATCCTTCTAAATATGTTTTTCCCTATTAAATATGACCAGCAGGACTGGAGCTCTTAGTTCATGGTCAATGAATAAAGACAGGCTGATTTTTAGATTTAGACTTTGATATAGTGTGATCATCCCACACCTACGATTTGGCTACAACTCAGTCACAAATTAACCATCTACCCTGGTAATAGGGCCTTTTGTTAGTGAGAATTCTCTAGTTCCTAAAAACTAATTCTCTAGTTTTTACTAACTAGTTAGTAAAAATTCTAACTAGGTAGTAACTAATTCTCTAGTTTTTACTAACTAGAGAATTCTCACTAACTAGTTAGTAAAAACTAGAGAATTAGTTTTTACTAGTTTGCACCTCTTTCTCCTTTAAAAAATCCTTTTTTATGAACATGATTTTGAATATCAAGAAAAGATAAAATTTAATGAGTATGTTTTTCATTTACAGTTCACAATAAATCTTAGAATTCCAGTTAAAATAGCAATCTCAAATATAGTGTCAAGTATAATTCCTAAAATTTAAAGTTAGATTATGACAAGTAGTCAAAGATTGAGCTGAAAAATATACCCATTCCCTTCCCTTCCACTGTCCCATCACTCCTCCGTGGGGAAAAAAATCACTAATATGTTGTATATTGTAGGAACAAAAATGGTTTTACCTTTTTTGTCTTCTTTTTCTTTTACTAATCTCTACATTGGTAGATCCTATATGGAAAATCAATTTCTGCTTTATTCTTGTAAGCTTGGTTTTATCTTCCTAAATATATCCTTGTCAGAACCCAATCAAGCATTTTTCTCTCTCCTGTTTATAAATTGTTGTTCTACTTTATACGTTTGGTTGTGATTGTCTCTGGTTCATTTTGTTCTTTGTCACAGGTATTGTGGCTGTGGAGACCTGGAAGCACCACTAACTATTCTCTTAATGTTCTGATGCTTGGCCACATCAACCTAAGTCATGCTAGTTGTGAGGAGGAGTCAAGAACAGTGACACAGCCAGCCAGTCTGAGGACTTTTCCATCACCCTGAAGGAGTTGCCCTATCCTGCTTTTCACTGGTGGGGCATGGATGGGTAGGTAAACACATCTGCCGTGAAGTTTCCAGTTCTATCCTCCTGCAAGGCCTTTGGGGATAAGTGTGTTAGAAGATTGGTCAGTATCATTTGTCAACTTGATGTCTCTTCCTTTTTTAATGATCCTTAGTTTCCCCACTGTTCCCTGTCACAGGAGTCAATTTCACTCCACATCTATCCTTTCTCATTGAGAGCATCAGTCAGGGTATAATGCTATGCTGCAGTAGCAAACACCCTCAACATCTCAGTTACTTAAAACAACAAACTTTTTTGTTGCTGTTGGTTTATGCTCTATATCTCCCAAGGTCCCAGGATGATGAAGCACTCACCTACTTGAACAGTGCTAGCTACTACATCAGAAAGAGGAAAGTTTGCAGAGTTTTGTGTTGGCAATGAAAAATTCAGCCACAGGTCACAGTCTGGAACCAGACACATCAGTGTCCTCACCTGCAAAGGAGCCAGGAAGTAGCATCCCATAACATAGTCCTATGTCCACTGCTTTGGAGGTAGGAAATCAGAAATATACAGTTAGTAGCACTGTGAGTAGGGCAGTAATTTCATTTTCTAATTAAACAAATGGAAGACAGCAGCTCCTCAGTTTTTTCTTCTATGATTTACTTCTAATGTCTTATCTTAATTAATATATCCTGATATCTTTCTATTTCCCAGTACTTAGCTTGTCCTTTTTCCCAATATCTCATTATTTTCAGTAAATATTTTCTGCCATTATACCCAGCAGTCTAACTTTTTGCTACCTCAGTGTCTATTCTCAATCCTCAGTCCCAAATCCATTTTCTTTATTAGATTTCTCTGAACTCCTGCAGCGCTTTCTGTCTGCGTCACACAACTTAACCTTTAATTACTTGCTTACTAGGCATTCTACTTGGTTCTGCCTTTTATCAGCTGAATCAGAATATAGCTTTGTCTCACCACCTCCCTCCCCTACTCCAAACTGACTCTACCTCCTGATCCCCTATTTCTAAAATGGTTCCATTATTCTTCTCAGTGCTCAGCCTCAAAATCTTCATTTCTCTTTGATTCTTTGTCTAATCTCTTGCTTCTCATAATTGTGCAGTTACCTAACTCTCCTCTACAACTCCATGTGCTCATGTGGACTAAATGACACAGTGAAAGTGAAAGCACGTTGTAGATTCCAAATAGAAGAGGTTATTGCTCTCTGTTCCTTCAACTATTTTTTCATTCGCCATTTATTTATTCATCATTCATTTATTCATGTACTTACTCAAGAGCTAAGTGTTTTTCTGGAACTGTGCTTGTTACTGAGGAAGCCACAGATTAAATATAAGTCTGCTCTTCAAGAGGTTACCTTCCAGTTAAGGAGATTGCATATCCATACTTCCAGGTAACTAAGTACCAATGTGATTGAAGCAAGGGAAATTGCTATGGGATATCTGGCCAGCAGCATGTTGCTGGAAGAGCAGAACTCAGTTCTAAGACTAGCCAATAAAACTGTCATGTAAGATATTTTATTCTTTTTCTTTCTATTCAACTAATGAATAGAAGAACATCAATGATTTAAGGAAAGGCAGGCCCATGATATGGAAAGAGAAGGGGATGATGATACTCTGGAGTGGTCTTGTAAGGCTTCAGGAGGAGGTGAGAGTGATGATTGGATCGTATAACTTCTGAATAAATATCTGGAATAAATATCTCTAGAATAAAACATCTGGAGGATTCTCAGTATATTTAGAATAAAATTGAGCCTCTTCATGTAGGCCTACTAGCACCTTCCTGATCAAACCCCTTTTCAACTTTGTCCGTGACCTTCTTTCTTATTTTAGGGGCTCCTGACACACTGACCTCTGTCAGTTTCTTCAGCACACCAGGCTTATCCCTAGTCTTGTGCCTTTGGACCAGAGGTTTTCTTTGCTCAGAATACTGTTTCTACAGATCTTCACATAGCTGGCTCTTGCTATTTGACTAAAATGACAATCCTTAGAGAGATATTTCTTAAATATCCGATCTTAAGTAGCATCCCTGTCTCCCAGGATCCTGTTTTTCAGAACTCTGTTTTCTTTGTAAAACACTTGTTAACTAAAAGGATGGTGTATGCTGGTTTGTTTGTTCATTTCTTTATTGTCTATTCCATCTTTCCCCTTCTCAGGATGTAAGCTGTTTAAAAGCAAGAAACTTATCTGTGTTATACGCTACATCATTCCCAGGACTCAGACAGAGCATGACCTATCATATGTACTAAATAAATATCTCCTCATACTGTAAAGCTTTCTTGACTCGAATCTCTCTTCCAGGGACCATTACCAGGCCTCATTACTGGGTTCTTTCTCTTTAATGCCACTTTTACTATACAGCAAATGTTCTGGCCAGTGGGATGTTGCTGGAAGTGCAGAATGCACTTCTAAGACTAGCCAAGAAAAAAAAATTTCACTTAAGATTTTTTTCTTTCTATTAAATTAATGAATGGAACCTCAATGACTTAAGGAAAGGCAGGTCCATGATATGAAAAGACCCTTGGCCCCTGGAGGACCTTGTTTTAGGCTGCCTGACTGGCACCATCTGCCTGACCTATGATGAGAGCAACAAGTGTTTGTGTGTGTGTGTGTGTGTGTGTGTGTGTGTGTGTGTGTGAGAGAGAGAGAGAGAGAGACAGAGAGACAGAGAGACAGAGAGACAGAGAGACCTCTGGGAATTTGGCACTTATCTGTTACAGCATTTAATATTGCTTACCCTACAAGAGCGAAATTCCGTCTCAAAAAAAAACATTATTGCTTACCCTATTATATGTGACAACAAACCCTTCCATCATTTGGCTACGTGCACTTTCCTAACTCTGCAAGTGCTATACACATTCTAAACCATAAATTGTTCTTTTGAAAGGACAGTTTTTCTGTCTTAATTCTACCTTGACTTCCATCCTGTAGCATTATGCAGTGAAAAGGACACAGACTTTGGTATTAGAAAAGTTTCAGATTGAACACAATATCTACCTCAACCTGACAACATCTATTCAGCATGTTACCCACCTCTCTGAAACTTGGTTTCCTTCTTTGTATAGATGGAGGAAAATAATGACTAACTTACCAATCTATTGTGAAAGATTAAATAAGATGGTGCACATGACTTCATATATCTGCATTAATACACTGCTTTCTGTTTCTTCAAGAAACTTCTTTCCCTTCTTTACACATGTAAAACTCCTTTGAGTCTTATAAGTTCTCCACTATGCCCCAGGTTTTCTGAGGCACAATTGGAAAGAATGTTTACCGAACAGGTAAGAGCACAGTCTCTGGGTTCAAATTTTGGCTTTGACCTTTAAGAGCTGAGTAAACTCAGACAAGTTACTTAACACCTTTATACCTCAACTTCATCATCTTTAAAACTGGAATACTAATATTACATAACTTGTACTGCTCTTTTAAAGTTTCAGTAAGTTAATGAATGCAAGTTCTTAGAAGAGTGCAGTGCACAAAGTAAGCACTACAACAATAACACTTGGTTGTTATTTTAAAATTATTTTTTAAACCTCTCAAACCTAACCATCCCAACTCCTACTGACACTGCTCTTTTCTTATTTATTTATTTATTTTGAGATGGGGTCTCACTTAGTTCTCAGCTCACTGCAACCTCTGCCTTCCCCAGCTCAAGTAATCCTCCCACCTCAGCCTCTGAAGTAGCTGGGACTACAAGTGCATACTACCATGGCTGGCTAGTTTTTTTTTGTATTTTGTTTTTTTTGTAGAGCCAGAGTATCACCATGTAGCTCGGTCTGGTCTGGAACTCCTGGACTGAGCAATCTCCCTGCCTCGACCTCCCAAAGTGCTGGGATTACAGGTGTGAGACACCCTGCCCAGCCTCCTTTTTCTATAGTTAAGATACTTACTGTGCCCATTGTATTGTTATATTTCCTTTTAAAAAGAAAGTCTTCCTGACAAGTAGTTTTGCAAGCTACAGTTTTTAATATCCACACTGCTCTACACCAACCCTTCCAGCCAATGTTATAGGCAGCAAAAATAAAATTTAACTAAATTATATTAAAAAAATGCAAGCCTATGGCCCTCATGCACTCTACTTTATTGCTGTGTATTTTTTGGTCCTTAATACAAAGCTATTTCCCTATCTAATTTAACATTATAGTAGAAGATTTTAATTTGAAATGGTGCCTTGGTTCAGGGCAAACAAAAATTCAGGAAAAGAATGCAATAGGGGAATAACTGGGTTAAAGTCTTCAGCAGCTTGATTATACTAATGAACGACTACAAGTCCTGTTATGAGAACATTTAGGAAAAAAAGGCAAATATAACTAGAAAATTATTGGTTATTTATCAATTCTATGAATGAAAAAGAAAGAACAGAATTGGTAGTAAGAAGTCTTATAACTAAATTTATTTCGAAGTCAGATTGGGTGTTCTAAACCCATAATCATAATTGCGAGGCCCCAAATTGTGGTATATTGCTATTACTTTGTACATTTTTCTCTTTGCTTCTGATTTGTGTTTTTAATCAATTAACTATGAATAAAGCAAAAATATTTACCATAAAACTTTGATCAGACCAATGTTTTCCAATTTGTGCAACTTATATAACAACGATTTCTTTTATTCTTAGTAGTTAAATAAAATATTTACAGAAAAAATAAACTGTGTAAGGAAATGATACTTTATTGCCACAAACAAAGTTATTTAATTTCCCAGTTGCTCATAGTTTGGAATAAATCAGAGAACGGTTCAGGAAACACTATCCTAGGATTATCTCAGGACACCTGGAATCCATCCTTATTCTGCCACATGAACAAATGATTTATTGCTCAATAGCTGCTTAGTTTTGCTGTCTGTGCATGAGAATTATAATTTTAAAGATTCACATTAGATATTTTGGAGATGTTTTCTAATCTCTGGCTGAGATAATTGCTAATTGAAAGGAGACTAAGGAATACAGTGGCCATATATTCCATATGTTTTACTCCTTTACTGGCTCATATAACTGTAACAATGATATGCCTGGATATCAGTATTCAAGTCTTATCAAAGAGTCACCTACAACTGTACAACTTTGTCAGCAATAAATTACATTAAGCTCCAATATAAATAATTTTATGTAATTTATAAGCTAGTAATCAAAGATAGTGTCATTTATTTCATTCAAAATCATATTAAATGAACACAGTATACATTTTTGTAGAATTAAGGACTGGTAAAAGTATTTCTTGATGAACTAGTTGTCTTTTCTAATTACACCATGAGAGTTATTCCTTTTCTTTCTCACCTTGAATTCAGAATACTCAGAGATAAGGCTTTTGATTAACAGTAGCAGCTTCTCTTAGCCTTGGTTTCTCTTTAAAACTGTTATTTCTATCCTACCTTTTACATTCTTCCTTTTCCTCAACATTGTCTTTTTATTCAATTCTTAATTCTCCTTCTTATTTAAGTCACTTCATTATCTTTCTCTTTTGCCATAGCTGCTTCAAATCCTTTGAAGAGTTTCCTATTTTCTGTGCTTTCTGAAGAGGTGACTAGCTAATATGAAAAATTTCTGTTAATGTGTAAGGATTAAAATATAAAGTGGGAAGTGTTGCCTTCTGGATACAACAGATTATCTTCTCAAATTTAAAAGTGAATTTGGAAATTTTAGACCAAAAAGAAAGAGAAAAAAATGCAACTAGGACCACTGGGGATGCTTTGGGGGTAGTTCTCTAGAGCTCACAGTAGTACCCGTCCTATGATAGATAATGTTAGAGCCCAAAGGAACCACAGAAATTCTGTAGAGCAACACCCTCATTTCCTGAATTTTACCTATAAGAAAATGAAGTCCAGTTCTAGCATAAGGATAGATACATAGATCACTGGACTACAATGAGACTACAGAAATAAATCTTTGTATATAGGGTCAATTGATTTCAATAAAGGTGCCCAAAAAATTCAACAATGAAAGACTAGTCTTTTCAACAAATGGTGCAGAAAAAACTGGATTATCTACATGTAACAAATGAATTTGGACCCCTTTCTCACTCCATCTGCAAAAAATAACACAAAATGGATTGCAGACCTAAATATAGAGCTAAAACCATAAATCCCTTAGGAGAAAATATTGGAATAAATCTTTGTGATCTTGGGTTAAGCAAAACCTCCTTAGACATGACAACAAACACAAGCAACAACAAAATAAATAAATTAGAGTTCATCGAAATTAAAAACTTTGTGTTTTAAAGGATATTTTCAAGAGAGTAAAAGGCAATTCCACAAAATTGAGAAATTATTTGCAAACCATATATCTGACAAGGAACTTGTATTTACAGTATATATTTTTAAAAACTGTTACAACTCAATAACGAATAGACAAATAGCTCAATTTAAAAATAGACAAATGAGCTGAATAGATATTTCTTCTAAAAAGATAAACTAATGTTCAATATACAAATAAAAGGAGACCAATACCATTAGCCGCCTGGGAAATGCAAATCGAAACCACAATCAGATACCACTTCATACCCACTAGGGTAGTAATAATAAAAAAGACAGGTAATTACAAGCATTGGCAAGGATGTGGAGAGATGTGGACACTCATATACTGCTGGTGGAATATAAGTGTTGGAGGAACTTTGGAAAATAGTCTGGCACTTCCTCCAAAAGTTAACCATAAAGTTAACATATGACCTAGCAACTCCACTCCTATGTATATACCCAAGAGATGTGAAAACATATGTCCCCAAGCAATCTAGTACACAAATATTCATAACAGCATTATTTATAATAGCCAAAAAGTAGAAACAACCAAAATGTTTCTCAACTGATGAACAAATTACCCAAATATGGTATATTCATACAGTGGAATACTTTCTATACTAGAGAAGCTGTAGAAAAAGGAGAGAGATGGGGGATCAGCAGGTCAGTAAAACATACAACATTTTATCAGTTAAGTTTACTGTTTTATATGGGTGTGGTTTGGGTGCCTCAAAACAATTATAGTAGTATCATTAAAGACAACTGATCACAGATCATCATAACAGAAATGTTTGAAGAAGTTTGAAATACTGTGAGAATTACTAAAATATGACACAGAAACATGAAGTGAGTACATACTGTTGGAAAAATGATGTTGGTACGCTTTCTTTATATGGTGTTGTCACACACTTTTAATTTGTGAAAAACCCAATATCTTTGAAGGGCGGTAAAGCAAAGCACACTAAAGTGAGGTATGCCTGTACTGAACTCAAGTCCCAGCGGGCACCTAAAAGTGAGATAGGAAGTGTGATCCATGGAGAGTTGTCCTACATTCCAAAAGAACTACCTGAGTTCCTAACTTAAACCGACAAAAATCCCAAAAGCATTTAGGAATGGACACTAAAGGTGTGGGATAATGGTGAAAAGAACATGAAGTTATAAATCAGGCTGAATTTATTGATATGAGCTCAGTCTGCAGATATTTAATACTGCACTTAATAATGCAGCTTGGGGGACTGGAAAGAGCTCTAGTAGTTTGGTTGCTTGGTTGACTGAAACATGGACCAAAAGGTGGTCCACAGTGAGTGAATGAGAAATGCTAGGCATGCCTCAGTTTAACACAGAGAAAGATGTTTAAAGGCTTGGAGAGACTGGAATGTTAGAGTTGATTTGTCATTTAAGACATACTCACACACTGTAATGGTCCAGAAGTTGTACTTTCTACCTATATTGTTAGAAACAGAATTGTGAGGAGAGCCACAGCATCCTTGAAGAGCTCTAGGACCACTCTTCTCTGCAGACCAGAACTTAAATGGGATTAGCAGTAACTGAATTAGGAAATCTAAATGCAATTGGAGTAATTGGGTCACAGGGTGGCAGGGGCCAAGTGGCAGCACTTGACTGGCAAAAGCAAGGTCAAAAGCAGCAATCAGAATAGTCAGATTCATGGAGACCTATGGTACTGGCTAGTGTTCCTAGCTAGTGTTTTAGGATTATGGTGTTTCTAAAAGTGAAAAATAGAAAGCCTACTAAATCTTACTTGATTTATACAAGCAGAAAAGTTCTTAGTTAAACAAATGTCTAATCTACATCATAAAAACAGAGAGTCATGGTCTCTTAATCAATTTTCAGACTAGAGTCAGTTTATGGACACAGAACCCCTTGCATAAAGGGGAGGTCAAGTCCCCTTGAGAAAAGGCCCTGGTACAGTCTCCCAAAATGTATACTGTTAATCTTTCTCCAAGCCATCCGCAAAAGGACCTTCAGCTGTTTGCCAGAATAACTGTGCATTGGAAATCAGACCTTTCATGGACTAATGGCCCTGAACTAACACTAATTACAAAAGCCCCAAAACATCACTGTGGTCCACAGTTAGAGTACAGGCTTATGGAGGTCAGGTGATCAGTGGAGTTTTAGCTCAGTTCCATCTCACGGTGGATCCAGTGGGTCTGTGAACCCAGCCCATGTTTCTTTCCTCATATCTGGAATGTGTATTGCTTAAGCAAATTAATATATCCCCTGGTACCTGGTATGCAGCTATTGATCTAGCAAATGCCTTTTCTCCATACCACTCAATAAGAACAACTACGATCAGTTTGCTTTTAGCTGGCAAGGGCAGCAATATAGCTTCACTGTTCTAGATCAGGAGTAAGTTAATTCTCTACCACTATGTCATAATTTAGTTTGCTATCTTTATCACCTTTCCCTTCCAAAAGATATCACACTGATCTATTACACTGATGACATTATGCTGATTGGACCTAGTGAGCAAGAAGTAGTAACTACTTTGGTAAGACATTTACATGTCAGAGAGTGGAAAATAAATCTGACAAAGATTCAAGAAAATTCAGTAAAATTCCTAGAGGTCAGTATGTGGAGCATGTGAGATAGCCCTTCTAAGGTAAAGGATGAGTTGATGCATCTGCCTCACCTTCAACCATAAATGAGGAACAATGCCTAGTGGGCCTCTTTGGATTTTGGAGACACCGTATTCCTTATCTGAGTATGTTACTCTGGTCCATTTACTGAGTATCCTAAAAGCTGCTAGTTTCAAATGGGGGCCAAAAAAAGAAGACACTCTGCAACAGGTCTAGGTTGCTGTACAAGCTGCTCTGTCGCTTGGGCCTTATGATCCAGTAGATCCAATGGTGCTTGAAGTGTCAGTGGTAGACAGGGATGCTGTCTGAGCCTTTGATGGGCTCCTCTTGGTGAATCACAGTGTGGATCCTTAGGATTTTGGAACAAAGCCCTAATATTTTCTGTGGATAACTACTCCCCTTTTGAGAAACAGTTCTTAGCTTGCTACTGGGCCCTAGTAGAGACTTAATCCTTAACCATGCACTATTAAGTTACTATTTGACCTGAGCTTCCCATCATGAACTGAGTGTTGTCTTACCTGCAAAGCCATGAAGTTGGGCATGCACAGCAGCACTCTATCATCAAATGGAAGTGCTTTGTGTGAGGTTAGGTCAAATCAGGCCCTTGGCACAAGTGTTACATGAAAAGAAGAGGCCTAAATGTCATAATGACACCCAATTCTATTACAGGAACTTCTTTCTCCCACCTGCTTCTGTGGCCTCATGGGGAGCTCCTTATGATCAGTTATAGAGGAAAGGAAGAATCAGGCCTGATTTACAGAAGATTCTGCATAATATACAGCTACCACCTGAAAGTGGGCAGCTGCAGCACTACAGACCCTCTCTAGGACATTCCTCAAGGACAATGGTGAAGAAAAATCCTTCCAGTGGGCAGAACTTCAAGCAGTACACGTAATTGTTCACTTTGCCTAGGAGAAAAGGCAAGACGTTTGACTGTACACTGATTCATGGACTGTGGCCAATGCTTTGCTGGATGGTCAGGGACTTGGAAGGAACATGATTGAAAAGTTGCTGAAAAGGAAATTTGAGGAAGAAGTATGTGAATAGATATCTCTCAATGGGTGAAAAACCACGAAGATATTTGGGTCCGATGTAAGTATTCACAAAAGGGTAACCTCAGCAGAGGAAGACTGTAATAATAAAGTGGATAGAATGACCCATTCTGTAGCTACCACCCAGCTTCTTTCTCCAGCCAACCCTGTCATTCATTGCTGAATAGGCTCATGAACCAGTGGCCATTATGGCAAAAAAAAGGGGGGGTTATGCATGGGCTCAGCAACATGGACTTTTACTCACCAAGACCAACCTGGTTACAGCCACCACT
This sequence comes from Aotus nancymaae, assembly GCF_030222135.1. Lineage (NCBI taxonomy): Eukaryota > Metazoa > Chordata > Mammalia > Primates > Aotidae > Aotus > Aotus nancymaae. Next base: position 41,062,290 of record NW_026988419.1, on the reverse strand, counting down.
GAGTTCCTAATCTGCTAGAAGCAGAAACCAGCACTGAGTCCCTGATATGTCACAATTCTTATGGTGGCCAGCCAGCTCCCTGGTGGCAGGTTGATTATATTGGATTGCTTCCATCATGGAAGGGACAGTAGTTTGTCCTTACTGAAGTAGGTGCTTACACTGGATACATATTTTTCTTCCTGCACACAATGCTTCTCCCAAAACTACCATCCATGGACTTACAGAATGCCTTATCCACCGTCTTGGTATTCCACACAGCATTGCTTCTGACTAAGAAACTCACTTCACCGCAAAAGAAATATGGCAATGCGTACATGAGCATGGAATTCCCTGGCCTTACCATGTTTCCTGCTATCCTATAGCCACTGGCTTGATAGAATGATGGAATGGTTTTTTGAAATCACAGTTGTAATCCTAGCACTTTGGGAGGCTGAGGCGGGTGGATCACCTGAGGTCAGGAGTTAGAGACCGGCCTGACCAATATGGTGAAACTCTGTCTCTACTAAAAATACAAAAATTAGCTGGGCATGGTGGCATGTACCTATAGTCCCAGCTACTTGGGAGGCTGAGACAGGAGAATTGCTTGAACCTGGGAGGCAGAGGTTGCAGTGAGCTGAGATCACAGTACTGCACTCCAGCCTGGGTGACAGAGCGAGACATTCTCTCAAAAAAAAAAAAAAAAAAAAAGAAATCACAGTTGTAAATCAACTAGGTGACAATATGTTCTAGGATTGGGGCAAGGTTCTCCAGAAGGCTGTATGTGCTCTGAACCAGCATTTAATATGTGGTGCTTTCTCCCATAGCCAGAATTCAGTGGTTCAGAAATCAAGGGGTAGAAGTGGAACTGTAACCTTCCACTATTATCTCTAGTGATTCACTAGAAAAAAATTTGCTTCCTATTCCTTTGTTTCTCTGGAGAGCCCTGATTGATATACCAATATACTGATCAATGCAGGGCTTCTTCTTTTTCTTTTCTTTCTTACCCCCAAGTCTGACCATCCATTGTAGCTATAATACAAGCAGTTCTGTTATATTTTCTTTTTCCAAAAATCAACATACTTTCTAGGGAAGAAAAATAATATTCAATTAAAATTAAGGTGGCTACTGCAATAAAATATATAATTTTTATTTTTCATCATTATTGATAACTTGATGTTATATTTGAATGCCCTAAAGTTCCAAATTTATGCAGACACATTTTTTTTTTAAGACGGAGTCTGACTGTCACCCAGGCTGGGGTGCAGTGACGCAATCTCAGCTCACTGAAACCTCTGCCTCCCAGGTTCAAGCAATTCTCCTGCCTCAGTCTCCCGAGTAGCTGGGACTACAGCTGGAATGCAGTGGCATGATCTCAGCTCACTGCGACCTCTGCCTCCCAGGTTCAAGTGATTCTCTTGCCTCAGCCTCCCAAGTAGGGGACTACAGGCGCATGCCGCCACATTCGGCTAATTTTTTGTATTATAGTAGTGTCAGGGTTTCACCGTGTTGCCCAGGCTGGTCACAAACTCCTGAGTTCAGGCAATCTGCCCATCTCAGCCTCCCAAAGTGCTGGGATCATAGGCGGGAGTCACTGTGCCTGTCCTGCAGATACCTATGTTTATTACAGAAATACATCACTAATTTTTGCTAATGTGAAGCTAATATTTTATTTTATTTCTTATTTTTGCCTTTTTCCAAACTGTTGTGCACTTCTTCCAGATAAACATCTCCTAATATCTGCTTATTATAAGCCCTTATGGCTAGTTAGAACCTACCATTACTTTTATTACCATGGATAATATAATTTTGATTGTAGAAAGCTCATTTCAGGATGAGCTCAGAGAATACAGTGAACTACTATATCAAAGACTTTGAAAGGCTGCAATAAATAAAAAAGAGCTGTGGTAAACAATCTTCAGAAGATCATCTGTCTCAAATGCATTGTCCTGATTTCTCATGTTCCATTCACAGCTTAGTGATAAAAGGATGAATGGACCCACTGGTGATTAATTTTACTTTATATTAGGGGGGCTAGAAAATCAGATATTCGTTTTCATTATTTATTGGCTTTTTTCTCTAATAAGCATTTAGACTTTTAGCAGTATAGATTTTTTGATTAGGTGTTGCATATAATTTTACAATTTGTTCTATCACTTGTTAGATATTATATACACTGTTTGTAGGGAAATGTGTCTGGAACAGACTGATGTGCGCTGCTGAAGATGGTTCACTGATTTGTAGTTTAGATGAGCCAACACATACAATATATTGCTATTTGGAAGTAAACCACAGAAGACCAGCAACAGTTTCTACCCGATTTAATACACCTTTGGGAGGACAGTTTGTCAGAAAACAATGCTTATGCCTCAGAAAGCTATTTATTATGAACACTCAGGATACAAACAATGGAAATGTTTTCAGTTCACATACTGTCTAGTCTCTTGGAGTTAAACAAGAAAAATGTTTAACACAGTCTTAAAGAGGATATAGGCTTTGGTAATTTTTTAGATCACAAATGTTAAGTCAGTACCCTCCCATGAATTATTTTTTTAGAAGTGATGAAATTTTTGAAAGAATAGTCAGAACTTGGGACACAGAAATTGCATTCTAATATAAATACATTATTCTTAAATTTGCTTAGCATTCCTAACAATCACCAAATAACTCACCCTCAAGATTAACTAACAATTTTCAAGATAAGTGGTTTTGTTAACATGTAAAATATGATTAGATTCTCAACACACACACACACACACACACACACACACACACACACGGAAAATGCTATCTCCAAATTTTGCAACGATTATCTTAGAGAGGGATGACATTTTCCTAAAGTTTTTATATTTCTATTTTTTTAAAAAAATCACTATGATGGAATGTATTTATATTTAAAAAAATGTAAAATCCATTTTAATATAACCATAAAAATATATGCTATATTGGGAAATAAGAGGCTTCACATCATATTTTAAGTGCTAAATTAAAATATATAGCAGGGCATTGCTACTATGAGACTCAAACTCACTGTCATATTTATTTTTGTATAATTTGGTGACTCTCCTCTCCTTTTCAATTTCTCATCTCCAAGAATTTCTAGTCTTACCACAGAAAGAGACAATTGTAATAAGTTTTGATCCAAAGTCAGGATTGCCGTTGCCACTGCAAAATAGGCAAATTGAATTGAAGCAGCTAAAAAACCCCAGGTTTAGGTGAAGGTATGTCTCTTCTATGGTACGTTTCTTAAGGCTAGTAACTTTCTCATCTGATTGGACGCATGCATAACCATGATAAGGATATGCTTCATACATAATAACTCAATATCCCTGTGAAAAACAAACAGATGAAAACTACACAGTCTTGAAGGGAACTACAAAGGAATATATTTTATATACCGAGTGAAAAAGAACTCAAGGGATCATCCACAATGTTGGTGTGTTAGTGGTGAATTTCATCCCAAATGGCCACTTAAAATCTTTGTTTTCTCATTAAAACATGTAAAATTGTAAAATTCTATCCTGAATATGTAAGATAGATACATTTAGCCTGTGTGTGTGTGTCTATACACACAATATACACTTACATACACACATAATTTGTAAGGGAAGACCTTGAGTGGTAATTGGAGCATGGGGTCAGTCTGGCTGGCACAAATGGTGGCTCTCCCACTTACTGTTTGACTTCGTGAAGTTTGATTAACCTCTCTGTGCCTCAGTTTTCTGTTTTGTAACATGAGAATTACTAGTATATTAAATTCATAAGACTGTGGTGAGGGCTAAATAGCTCCATAAATCTAGACATTTAGGATGGTGTCTGACATGCTTTGGAAAGGTCTGTCACACTTTGATAACTACAATGAAATTCCTATTATCATCTATTATTATCTCTGAGACTGGGATGTTACACAGGGACATCGGAACATGGAGCAGGTATTCCCTGATTCCTATCACTGACTCAGAATATGCTAGAAACAGACATGAAAACTCAAGAAGAAATGAGAGTGAGTTTAATGAGCAAGCACCAAAAGTTAGGCAACCTACCACTAACTGGGTGTGGCCTACAACAAGACTGAAAAAGCAAGCAAAGACTCTAAAAGCAAGAAAAAGAGAAAAACTGTTAAATTAGTGGTCAAAACACAGTCTATACTTTGGAGTTTTGTTTCCTTTGTTCTGTTGCCATGCAGTATTTTATGATTTTGATATAAAATAGAGGTTACGTGATTTAAACTGCATGGCCTAAATAAATATTGTAAAAACAAATAAAACACACTGAAGTTCAGAATTCTTTATTCTCATATTTCTTGGTACTCTACACCAGATCTGGGTTTGTAGCTGTCATACCCTAATTAAGTTTCATTAATCACTGTGATAGCTAGTACAGTTGAGGCAATGGATACAGAGAAAAATTTAAAAGATTCTCTGGAATTTATGTGAAAATCCATTAAAAAATTAGCCTAGCATTACAGAAGATCCAAAGTTTTAAAGACTATGGTTTATTTTCAATTTTCAATTTTTTTTTAAGTTTTTACTTTCATAAAGCGTAACTCTCCTTTTTCTGGAGGGGTGGTTAGTTGTTGTTGGTGGTTGTTATTATTTGACTGTCGCATATTAGAAGTATCATTATTATGCATTTGTCTTCCTGAGTAACATTTGAAGCCTTTAACTTCAGTTTGCAGATTGGGTTACACTGTATAAAATTTAGAAAAATATGAGCTTTTTTTTTTCTTGATCAAGATAGGTGAAGAAATACAGAAAAGATGTAAATAAAGCAAAGCCCAACTTTCAGATTTGGACACACCTTTGCTGAAAACTATCAACATTTTCCCCTTGAAAGTGTGGGAGTGAAAAGATGTGTGCATCCCCAAGTCAGGAGCTGTATATTTCTCTCTCCAAAAAAATTTTTGGGCAAATAGAATCATTAAAGGAAAGAGAGGTATCTACTCTTCACTTCCCACTCATTGACATAAACAGAAAATGCTATTGCAGTTTTCAGAGGTGACAGCTTCTGTCTTCAAGGTGGGGATAAGAGGTAAATGGAGGGAGGTCATAACTCAACTCCAGGAATCTTGAAACTAAAAATGTTTTCTCAAAAAGGCATGTATAGATTCAACAAAACCTTAGATTTTTAGATAATAGATCTCTATTATCTTTTTCTATTTTTTTTTTTCATCGTCTCCATGAGTAAACTCGTATTAGAAATGAGACCTAATGTTGGTTACCAGAGTTACAGTTCTCAGGCCAGAGAGCAAAGGAAATTAATAAAAGGGAAACACCCTAGGGGGAAACTGATTGAACTCTTAAGTGGCTAAAATTTTGTGACTAATCACCATCCTCTTTAAATATATCATATCCATGTCTGATCTTTTTACTTAGTAGAAAAACAATACTAAGACTGCAATTTCCATTTTCAACACAATATTTTTGTTCAATTGTCAACCAGGAGTAGTTTTAAATAAAACCACTTTCTGTATTTTCCTCAGAGGTGTCTTAATTTTCCTTATCAGACTCACAACCCAAAGGTACTAAAGTCAGCAAGACCTACTATCTAATTTACTTATACCTATGATGAAATCTAATGCCAAACATCATCCATGGCCATTGCCCCAACTTCAAATATTCATGAGCCTCCACAGTCCAAAATGCATTAAATGTGGGCAGGTTGCCAGCAACACACAGTCTTCCTAGTGATAAGGAGCCTTCTCAGAGCAAAGGAGCAAGGTGTTAAAGACTTCAAACTAAACTCTCTTTGTAAGAGACACCCAGAAAAGAAATGCCAAATCCCATTCCCTGTTTCAGTTATGAGACATCAATGAAACAGAGAAAATGATAGACATTCATTCGTTCTTCTTTGGAACTCATTTTATTGCAACAACTTTGCCTCTTTCCTTTCTTACCATTGCACTCAAACACTTAGGATATTATACACTAAAACTAGAAGACATTATTAATGTTTTCAAAGACAAAATGTATGACTACTAAGGAGTTAATAGCATTTAAGCCAATACGATATTGCTAATGGAGCCTGAGTGGCATGTAGAGAATACTACAAAAGCAAAGTTAAAACAGGAATAAAGAGCTATAAAGAATACATATAAAGCAAATACACCTAATAATTTATATATATATACATATACATATACATATATATTTTATAAACCTAATAATTTAAGTTGTCCCTTTATGTCATTTGTCATCTGGCTGCATTTGCTCTTACACCTGTGCACCTGTACTCTCTTCTTGGAAATATTAGGCATGCAGCCAATTTCATACCCAGCCATTCCTATGGTCAGACCCAGCTTTCAATGCTTTTTAATGTATATATATATATCAAATCAAGTATCAACCCCAGGGCACTGAACTACTTCTGACTGACAGAACCAACAGAAAGTTCCAGGCTAATTACTTCTAAGGAATAGTTCCCAGTGAAAAGAGTTTCCACTGACCTACTTTAGACTTACTGAGATAATTTATCAGGTAAGATAATTAAGGGAATATAAAGCTGTTTCTAAAGTGAACCCAGTAACAGAAATATTTGCTGAAATCATAAGTTGGTATTCCCAGTGCTACCAGATGGGGATTTATTACTTTGCAATGAGTCAATTTTATATTTGACTTATTTATAAGCCATTCTTCTTATTTATAAATTATATTTGGCTGGGTGTTTTTGTGAGTCTCTTTTATGTATAAATGTATTAGTTTTGACTGTTTTCCGTCTAGACATAAAGAGAAACAATCTTTTAAGCCCTTTCTTCTTCTTTTACCCTCTTCCCCATAAACAGGCACACACATCCCTTCACACAGGTGTTTCAGTGACTTTTGAAGTCCACCCTAAATAAAAGATACCTCTATTATGAGAATGGATGTACTGGCATGTGAACAACTTATCCTGTTGAATTTTAACCCTCTTTTGGAAGCTTAATCCTTTCCTACATTTAAGTTAATATCTGTAACTGAAAAAATATTTTGTAGCAATGGTTTTCCTTTCCTATTGAGAAAACCAAAAACTTTTCTGATTTTTTTTATAGCCTTGATGTTCCCCATATAAGAAAAATGCAAGAGAAAAACCTTGAAATGACATCATAGAACATAAACTAGGGTCTTATATTAGATTACGAGCCATCTGTTTTCTCAAAATAAAAGCATTAACATGTTGTGTCATTAGTATCATAGTTTGTCAATGCCATCTAATTATTATTTTTCTCCTCTTATTTTATTTTCCTTCTCCTTCCCATGTTTATTAATTTTTTTATTCCCATCTCCAGTGTGACTTTCTCCTTAACTCAAAAACTCATCTAACTATGAAAACATGATCAGCTAACAGTGTATTGACTTTTTTATTCTAGTGAAGATTTGTCTTCATCTTGAAAGTACTTGAGAATGTTGGAATAACTAGATTTAACCCTGTGGCAAAATGTAAAATATTAACTTAGGCCAGGGTTAAAGAAAGATCAGGAATTAATTTTTCACCTTTGTCTTAGTATTGTGGAATACAGTAAGAACATTTTTTCACATCAGTAGTTATTCACATCTTGTTATTACTTCATAATGCAGAATTGAGGAAATCTGTATACATAAAATTATAGTTTAGTTGGCGTTAAAAGAAAAAAGTAAAACACTAAGTTGTACTCTTTGTTGCCACACAGCATATGTAGTATTTTATGTTTGAGAGAACCTGGCTGTGATGTCATCCAAAATCAATAGTGTATCAACGCTTCCTGGATTTAGTGAAGGTTCTGTTGCCTAGTACTACAGTCAGATCACTCCACTATTGCTTCCTATCTCACTTTACAGCCTCGTTCATTCTATGCCTAGTTAATTTCACTCATTGCTTTATTCCTATGTCCTTCAGCTGTTTCCAATCTGCCCTTCATGGCCATAACTAAATACAAGAGTTTAACATAGGTACGTTAATATACAAAGTATGTAAATGAAAATCAGTGCACTTATTTCAGCACAATTCCTTATTGCTTACATTGAACATTATTTTATTTAAAAGCTAACAACTATCATCCTTGCCTTGGAAGTCTAATGATCTTCTTGGCTCCCTGCCCTTACAGCCCTCTAATCTTCACAGCCATGGCCACTTAGCCCCCATCTGGAGGTTCAGGCTTATTTTGCATTTTGGAGCTAAGCTTGTCCCTATGCTGGGGGCATTACAAGATATCCTAGCCAAGAGCTAACTGATTTAGCATTCAGTTAGCTTTGCTGCCGGTTTCATTCTGACCTTGTAATTTATTTCTCAGATGTAGGGTACGTTTCTCTGAGCCACTTGTAACCAAGGCTTGGTTTTGTATGCCATTCCAATATCTATTCAGGCTTTTCTGCTTCAGTTCTTGATGAGCTTTTCTGATTGACACCAGTTTCTCCATGATTAAAGTTCTGCCTTGTCTTCTTCTTGTCCCATTTGTAACTGAATTTATTTTCTGAATTACAGTTGCCATGGCTGGGCCCTATAGACAATTGCTAAGCCTTTCTTGTGCCACTAGACTTGCCCATCTCTTCATACTGCCTCCATAACATGGATCCGAACTTTTGCAAGAATACTAGGATTAATCTTGCTCGCTTAGATGTTTTCCCACTTTCAGCTGCAAACATCTGCCTAGACCAGCTCTAACCTTGCAGACCTTAGAGATTCACTGCAAATATGCTGCCTTCAATCTGGTCATCTCATCATCTAGACATGACAGCAATGACATATTGTTTCAATTGCATTTTGGCTGAATTGTTATGCTAACAAGCTTTAGTTATTTTCACCTACTATCTTCATCTTGATCCTGCCACTTTAATACTTTAAAACTCAATTTCCTCTTTGTAAAGTAAAATAATAATGGAATCTACCTCCTCTGGCTATTTGCAGATAACTGAGAGAAAAAGTATACAAATGGATAAAGCCCACTGTAAGCAACGTGTAATTTTTAGCTGCTCTTAAAAGCTCATGTCTTAAATATCTGTATTTGGAAAGTAGAGCAATAGTACTTAAAGAATGATCATCAAAAAGACAAGGAACTAGAAAAATTAAAATTCTTAAAAATAGAGACTCATGTAAATTGTTTTAAAGTGAAATAATTGATAATTAATAGCTTAAAAATGATGCTGAACTACAGATGCAGTCACCAACAAACGTTAGAAAGAAAATATTTTAAGGATATATTTCCTATTTGTGTGTCTTAATCTTATGACTACAGAAGAGCCCTAAAACGTTTAGGAAGGAGAAAGATCCTTTGCATTAGTCATTTATTTTAGAATAGTATTTCCATAATCATCCTGGGAGTTGTAGAAAAGTAAAATTTTAAGTCTTGCTTCTCTGAAATTCTGATTCATTAATTTCGGGGCAGAACTAAATAACTGGTATGTTTTCAGAAATTCCCAAAGTACTTCTGGAAATCTCTCAGTTTTGGAAACCACATATTCATCAGCCATTAAGATGCCTAGGATGTTTTACAGAAACATACATTTGTTTACCTCAAGATGGTCAAACCAGTGCATAGACTTTCTCACTTGGCTCCCAGCTGCCCATTGGCCATAGGTGTTTGACAGGTATGAAAACTCTACTGATGTCTGCTTTTAGTAATAGATGTTTATTTCACTTGGCTATTCAAAGGCAGTGTTTAGCTGTAAGTACGTAGTTTACCCTAAGAACCACCGTTTGTTCAGATAGAATTTTCACTTAAAAAAACATTTTAAGTGCAGACTGTTTTTCTATTGTTAGATAATCTTGTCTTAATTTTTATTTTCTTCATTTTCCTTAGAGGAACTTTCCCTTCTACTCACAAAAGTTTGATTAAGATGACGGTTAACTGATCTAGGCAAGCACAGTCTGCATATTGAAGAAAATAGAAAGCAGCCAGATGTTTTCCTGAGAGGGGTGAGGTATATGTAAAAAAGAAAAAGAGAGAAATAATAATAATAAGATGAAGACAAAGGAGAAGAAAAAGAGGAGGAGAAGGAGGAAGACAGGGAGGAAAAGGAGGAGGAAGAAAAGAAGAGGAAGAAGTGGAAGAGGAGTAGGGGAGGAGCAGAAGAAAGAAGAGGAGAGGAATGAAAAAGAGGCTGCTTCTTTTCACTATCATGACACAAAGAACTCCCTCAGAAGTCTGAGTTATTCACTTTTCATGTGCTTAGGGTGGAACCAATACAGTAAAAGGCTAAAGTGTTGGCACCCATTCAAAATAATAAGTACTATTCATTATTTGATGAACATATCTTTAAAAGAGTAGCTACTCCATCATCTTAGAAGTCAGATTAGCAACTGGAATGATCTGAATATTGGTGTCCCCCTCCCCAGATTCATACGCTGAAATCCTAACCCCCAAGATGATAGTACTGGGAGGTAGGACCTTTGGGAGGTGATTAGTTTATGGGGCTGGAGACTCATGAATGGGATTAGTGCCCTTATTAAAACAGTCTCTAGAGACCTTCCTTGCCCTTTTGCCATGTGAAGCCTCAGTGAGAAGAAGCCTATTTTAAGAGAAAGTGAGCTTTTATCAGACACTAAATCTGCCTTGATCTTGAACTTCTCAGCCTTCAGAATGGTGAGAAATACATTTCTTTTGTTTATAAGCCACCCAGTTTATGGTATTTTTATAGAAACCCAAACTGACTAAGTCTGATCATCTATTGCTTTCTGATGATGGCTTTTAAAAATTTTGAGATAGGGTCTCACTCTGTGGCCCAGGCTAGAACACAATGGCATGATCACAGCTCACTGTAGCCTCAACTTCCTATGCTCAAGTGATGCTCCCATCTCAGCCTCCTGAGTAGCTGGGACTACAGGCTAGTGTGACCATATCCAGCTAATTTAGATTTTTTTTGGTAGAGATGTGGGTCTTGCTTTGTGCCCAGGACAGTCTCAAACTCCTGGCCTCAAGTGATCCTCTTGTCTCGGCTTTCCGAAATGCTGGAGTACAGGCTTACTGGGAGTACAGGCTTGAGCCATCATACTCAGCCTTGATGATACTTCTTGAAAGATATTCTAGTAAATAAGACTTTTCCCTCCCTCTATATCCTAACGCTGACAGTTTTAGGGGGCTTCAATGATATTTAGTGTACGTTATCAAGTAATGCCATGGATAGCTGCATGGCTGGCCCACCTCTTAATCCAGTTCCAGAAATTCCTTGCTGTTATTATAGCCCTCATTTTTTTTTCACTTGGGAACTGAATAAGAAAATAAAAATGCAGACAATGTCTTCTGTTGCAGAACAGTTGATGGCATTAAAAAGAAATTAATCACTGTCATTATTTTGTCTAAAAGAATAAAAACAGCATATTACCAGACGTCCTCGGCATCTTCATCACATTCTGCACCAAACTGGCAAATATCACAGGTGGATGTCTCCTTCTGACTAGTTTCTCCAGAGCCTTCATGGACTGCAGAACAGAAAAAAAGTAAAAGGAATTCAGATAAGTGTGCATTATATCTACAACTCTAGGACAATTCTTTATTAAAGCTGCTACTTTCCCAATGGACCTGTCTACTATTGGAGCTTCATAAGAATGTCATAATATGCCACTCTCTTCTTCCTCCATCTCACGGACAGCTCTAACAATAATATGTCTCCCACCGATATGCAGTGAACACGTCTGCATTTTGCAAGCAAAATAAAGCAAACATGTGGGTTTACTGGATTTATCAAAATTTTAGCCAATAAATAGATGATATACAAGTTATTTAGTTAAAAGGGATTCAAACTGTCACCTCTCTGGGGAAAAGGTCTACTGTTTATTTTACTGAAATATATTTAGCATTTTTTATTTCCAAATTTTGGACTTTTTCATTCAAAAAAAGTTTTCATGTATAATTTCTAAAAATTTAGATGAGCATCCCTGATTTATTAGAGATGCTAACATTTTCCCCCAAACTGTTAAGTGCTTACAAGAAAAAATATATTGATTATAAGTTTTTAGAAAATAGCTTTTAGTTGTTTTTTACTGCCATTTATTGAATCCACATAAATATTGCATAGAGCTAATCACAATGATTCCTTTTAAGAGGGTTATGAACACATTTTATTTAAAAAAATACATTGAGTCACTGATGATGATGATGATTGATATCATCATTCTTTTTTCCTTCTATATTACAAGTACAAAAATAGGCAATATATCACCTAAAGGTAGGCTTTTAAAATCAGGATACAATAGTGTAAATTGAAAAAAAAGTTCTAGTATTTTGAGTGCTAGGAATGAGCAACACTTTCAAGGTGAATTACCTGTTGACCCAGTTAAACAAATATACTTGAAACAAAAAGTAGCTTCATTTTAAAATGAAAAATTGGAACCAACTAACTACTGCATAGATAATATAATTCCATACACAGATCATACACTTAAAAACAGATTCCCTTTAAATCAAGGGAATCTTTAGGAAGTGCACTTCTGCAAACTATAACATATTTTCAACAGAAAAAAAAAGAAACATAAGCAATTAAGCTCAGCATTTGTTCCTGTCTTTATGAACATTTTTTAACAATTTATTAACATGCACCTTGAACTTGTCAAATCCAATCTTATTTTGTTTTAATATGGTGTTTTCTCATCATTTCTTCTTTATTAACAAGAGTTTTTAATATTTATAAAATCAAAGATCTTTAGTTTTCTTTAGTCTACTGCTGTGCAGATGAGTAATTTGATTTACTCAAAAAAGGACAAGAAGACACATTTAGGAGAGTTCTCTGTTTTATAACTCTTCTAAGAAAGGTAGAGGGATTTATGTTTTCTAAAACATTTTTCCCCGTGCTTGATAGTCTATATTTTAAAACAGTATGAATGAAACAGGTCAGTTTCAATTGCAAAAGTATTGATAGTATAGTTTTCAATTTAGATGTCTTAAAAAAAAAAAAAGCATCCTCCCCAAAAAGAAGAAGGAATTTTAGACTCTGATAGAATAGACAGCACTTATCTTATTATCTACTCTATTACTTTAATATAGGCAAGACCATTAGAGTGGACCATGGGGATAAGAGGGAAGCTGGGGCCTCGTCTCAGGGGAGACCGAACAGCTGAGGTCGGTCTCTTTATTACTTTCTTATTATTAATGCAACACAGAAGCTGCTAATGGGAGAAAGCCTTTTAGTGTTAGCAAGATTAGCAACTTCCAGACTAAAACTTCCCATTACTCAGGAAAGATAGGAACACAATGGCAAGGACCTTAATGAACAGTGATAGCCACTTGAGATCTTTGGTAAGGGATCGACTGGAGGTCATCCAGGGATAAATTTTGCTATCTCAGCAGGACTAATAATAATATTTCTACCAGAAGTCACGCTACATGGTAAAATGAACACGTTTGGAAATTCTCCGATAAGGAGAAGTAAATTCAAAAGAAGCAGTAGCAATCCCCCATCAATAAGTATTGTGTGACTAAAGTGCCTTTCTATGAAGTCATCCACAAAGAAAAATAAAATAAAAACTTTCCATATTACTGGAAGCATAGGTTTGCACCTTTGTATAATAGTAAATAAACAAACAAACAACTAACTCAGTGTGCAATTTTCACTTAACTTTGTATACAGTGGTTTTTAAATAGGGTCTGGTTCAGAGGCCTTATTGGATTTTGTTTGTTAATTTGTTGTTGTCGTTTTAAATAAAAATGCCATAAGATATCCTTGGAGGTACTGAATTAGGCTTAGTTTGGGTCTTGAGTATGCCTATTCTGAAACCAGACTATCTCTGAGGAAGAATCTCTGCCCTAAACAATACCAAGAAGCGTTCATCTGTTCAGAGAATCCTACTCAGGCATTGTCTAGCACAGAGCTTCTGACGCTTTAAAGGGCACAGGAAGCACTGGAGGTTTAGTTAAAATGCAGATTCTGATTCATTAGGTGTGAGGTATGGTCTCAGGTTCTGCATTTCTTACAAGTCCCAGATGTTGCTGCTGTTGGTCCACAGACCACATTTTGAATAAAAGAAGAGCATTGTGTTTTTCAAACCACAATTCACAACCTTTTAGTGGGTAGCGAAATTAATGCATCATGACTTGCATTTCTGCAAACATGAGACAAACTATACTAGTCTAGTAAATACCAGACTGCATCTTGTTTAGCAAGTACATGTTTTATTTTATAACACTGCTTTAGTTATACATATGTACTTACATGCAGGGCTGAAATATAAATTGCAATTCTTACTAAAGGTCACAGTCACAAAAGTTTGAAAACCACTTATTTAGTCCATGTTACACTCTCAGTAAATGTGTGTTAAATTGGACTGTTACTTCTTTCTCTTCTTTCTATATTACCAGTAATGGGAAAGATCAGTGCTTAATTTGCATTCATATACAGTTTAGGAATAAAATTCATTTATCTTAAAGTATTATCCTAACCATGCATTTGCATTTTAAGCTCTTTATTTTGAGTTGTGAAGATAATTATTTCCCATTATTTTAGGAAACTTAGGTTTTGGCAAGTGATTGAGAGAAATTTAAGGGGTGAAGGAAGTGGAGCTACTGAATGCACATTATCCCTAATATTCTTCCCTGCCATTACAATGTATTTAATCGTTTTAGGGAGGTTTGGAATTGGAGGGATCATAAGAAATGATTGAGTTACTTCTCTCTCAAATCTCTCTGCCCTGGTGATTTCTTCTGGAGATTGAATTCCATCACCACCCTGTTCTTCTTGCTCGTCCTACATGATGATGTGCCTGCTGAGCCCAGTTCTCACCATCATGCTTCCCATGACTCCTATAATATTCTTAACCCATTATATCATTTCTGAAAACAGTGAACTATAATATTTGAACACATAGATATAAGCATTGTAATTGATTTTGTTAAAAATTCAATTAAAATTGACATTCAGAAATAAAGACATCCTTCCATTTGCTGGTTCCCCATTCACAAATGCAGCCAATCTTGAATCATTCAGAAAAAAAAAAAATGCAGAAATAAAAAAATATTTAAAAAATAGTATATCAATTTTTTATACAGCATTTCTGTTGTATTATGTATTCCAAATAATCAAGAGATGATTTAAATTATATGCGAGGATGTGTGTAGGTTATATGCAAACTTTACACCACTTTATATCATCAGGGACTTGAGCATCCACAGATTTGGTATCCTGCAGGGAGGGCAGGTCCTGGACCCAATCCCCTGAGGAGACTGAGGGAATGACCATACACAGACCTTAAGGGTACCTGATATGGTTTGGATGTTTGTCCTCTACAAATGTCATGTTGAGATGTAATCCTCAGTGTTAGAGGTATGGGTTGGTAGGAAGTGTTTGTGTCATGGGGGTGGATCCCTTATGAATGGCTTAGGGCCATACCCTTGGTGATGAGCGAGTTCTCACTCAGTTCACATGAGATCTGCTTGTTTAAGTGTCTGGTGGGATCTGTTTGTTTAAGAGTCTGGAACCTCTCCATTCTCTCACTTGCTCCCCATCTCACCACATGACACGCCTGCTCGCACTCTGCATTTTGCCATGAGTAAAAACTCCCTGAGACCTCAGTGGAAGCAGATACTGGCACCATGCTTCTCATATAGCCTGCAGAATCATGAACCAAAGAATAAACATTTTTTCCTTATAAATTATCCAACCTTAGGTATTCCTTTAGAGCAATGCAAATGAACTAACTCAGTAGCCTTTAATTAGTGTTGAGGAGTGCATATCGAGACACACAGAACTCCCAAAAAGTTCCCTGGTTCCCTTTCCCGGGCATTGCTCTACCACTACCCTGTCTATATGTGGGCAGATCTTTATCACCACAGATTAGTTTTAACTATTCTAGAACATCACATCAGTGGAATAATTCAATATGTAATTTTTGTGTCAAGTTTCTTTCACTCAAAATGATAGCTTTTGAAATTAATTCAAATAGTTGCATGTATCAATAGTTTGTATCTTTTTATTGCTTAGTATTCCATTGAATGATACACTGAAGCTTATTTATTCATTCTCCCATTGAAGGATATCTGGGTTGTTTCCAGTTATTGACTGAAAATTATAATTGGGTATTTATGAATAAAGCTGCTGTACAAATTCTTAGACTTTTTGTGCACGTATATTTTTATTTCTCTTGTATAAATAACTAGCAGCAGGATTACTGAATCTTAAGGCAAAAATTATTGTTGTTGTTGGTTTTTAAATTCTCTACCTGCAGGAATGTGTAATATCTTTTGGGTACAAATCTGTTGTCAGATATATGTGTTGCAATAGTTTTCTGTCTGTTCTGCTGACAGTGCTAACCTTGCATTCCTGAGAAAAGTCAAACTTGATCTTGATATATTAGCTTTTTAATATATTGCTGGATTTCATTTGCTAATATTTTTGTTGAGCATTTTTGTATCTATTTTCATGAGATAGAATGACTGTAATTTTCTTTTCTTGTGTTTTCCATGCCTGCCCTTCATGAAATGAGCTGAAAAGTGTTCCCACATCTGCTATTTTATGAGAGTTTGTGTCAGATTAGTATTACTTTTTCTTCATATGTTATATCACTAGTGAAACATCTAGTCCTGGAGTGTTTTTTTTTTAAAGTTGTCCAATTACAAATTTGATTTCTTTATACAAGGCTATTTCATTTTTCTATTATATTGATTTCTGTTCTTATTTTTACTATATCCTTGTGCTATATACATAGGACTTAATTTATTATTTTTCTAGTTTCTTAAGATGGAAGTAGAAATGCCTGACTTTATGCCCTTTTTATTTTCTCATATGGGAGTTAAAATGTATAAATTGCCTTCTAAAGATTGCTTTAGCTGCCTACCACAAATATGCAGCTAAAAAAAAATATGTTGTGTTTTTATGCATTTCTGTTCAAAACATATATTGTAATATCCTTTGAGATTTCTTTTCAGACTCATGAATTATTTAGTAGTGGGTTTTTAACTTCCAAATATTTGAGAGTTTTAAAAGGTATATTATTTTTATTAATCTTTATTAAATTTAATAATTTAGTTTATCATTGTTGGAGAACATATTGTTTAATTTAAATACTTTGAAATGCATTGTACCTTGTTTTATGGCCCAGGATATGGTCTGTCTTCTTGAGTATTCCATGTGCACGTTAGAAGCTGCAGCTTGCTTTAGTGTGGAGTAATTTTCTATTAATGTTAGTTAGCTTACATTGATGGTGAGTGTTGTTCAAATCATCCCTAACTATACTGATTTTTATTTGTTTTATTATTGAGAAAATAGTGTTACAATCTATATTAAAGACAGTAAATTTGTGTCTTGTTTTGTCACTTTTTGTCTCGTACTTGGGAGCTCTGATATTTGGTGCATAAACTTTTGGTGGTCTTATGTCTTTTTGAATACGTGATTCTTTTGTCATTATGAAATGCCCCATCAAAATATCTGCTAGCACTATTCAGCTTCAGGTCTACTTTATTTTGATATTCATATGCCTCACCAGCATTTTTTTGGTTATTGTTTCCATCATTTTACTTCCAATCTCTTTGTTTCCTTATGTTTAAAGTATGTTTTTTGTAAACAACATACAATTTGGTCTAACTTTAAAAAAAATCTAGTCTGCATTTAATCAGGGTGTTTAGTCCTTTTACTTCAATTATTAATGTCTTTAGTTTTAAGCTCACTATTTGGTGTTTGATTCGTATTTGACCAACCTTCTTGTATTTCTCTGTTTCCAATTCTGTCTTTTTTTGTATGTAAAAAGCATTATTACATATATATTTTACTTTATCTCTAATAAATGTTTGGCGGGGAGGTAGTGTTTCTTTGTTATTATTATGGTGGTTGCTTTAAGGGTTACAATATACATCTTTAAATTATTCTAATCTGTTACTTCGTGAAAAATGTACTAACTTTATGACAATATATTTCTAATTATCATATTCCAGTCTTTGCATTCTTATTGCCATATATTTTATTTCTACCTATGTGATAAAACTCATGTCCTTTTTAAAAATTACTTTCACTTTATACAGCCATTCTACTCTTTTGTGTTAATTTCCAAGGCAAAAAGCTAGAGTTTTCTATACTAATGAAGACCACTGCCAATCACTGATAAATGATTTGACTTCTGTTCTGTATTTGCCCTAACTTTTTAAGACTCATCTATAGTACCACATTCTCTATGAAAAACACTTTTGGCATATGATGCAGAGTAGATTTCATCATTTTCCCCCATTATCTTTTCTCCCTTTCTGATAAAAGGATTTATTGTTTCTTGCCATAGCTGTATGACTTGCAGTTCCCTGATATCACCATTGGTTTTCTGACATGCTTTTGCCATTGAAATATGAGTGGAATTGAGAGAGTTCTTAATAGAAGCTACTAAAAAGCTATCATGTGAATTTCTCCTTTCTTGGTCTTTCCTTATGTACAAAAAAGACACATTCCAAAATGTGGCTCTTCCTTCAATCAGTTCCAGAAGGAAAAGATACATAGAGCACAGCCACAGTTGACTTCAGTTATCAAAGCAAGAAATAATGCCATCAATTTTGTAAGCCTCTGAGATTTTGAGGTCATCTGTAATTGTGGCTTACCTTAGTGAAAGCTAATAAAATATAGATCAATGTTCTTGAGAAATTCTAAGAAAACAAATATTTTTACATCATTTCCCACAGTTCAGATTTTGGTTGCTTTACTTATCTATACAAATCAAGATCTCCTTTTAATTTCCTCCAAGTCTGCCTTCAAATCTGTTATTTTCTTTCTTTGTCGGTACACATTTGATAATAGTTAAGGTATGTTTCTTCTATTATATTTTGATTTTCTTCCAATGTAACACTACCTTTCCTAGTTTATGCATGGTTCCAATTCTCTCTTCCATGTAGCTCTAGTACATCTATCTCACCAACATGTAAGATATCCCATTTAAATTAAGCATAGCATAACATTAAAAATAGTATAATTTTGTATAAATAGAAGCATTCACATACATCAAGTGTGAAATAAAGTAGGTGGTCCCTGAAACTATCAAGTTATGTTAACAAAAAAATGAGATTTCTAGATTTTAAATATGACACAATAATACTGGTTCGACACTCAAGCTGAGAAAAGAACTTTTACACACATTTTATGCAGATATTAATCTGATTATTTCAAACTATAGAATGCATTTTTTTTTCTCCTGTTTTAGAGTCGATATCAATCTAGTGGTCAGTGTTTTTTCTTAAATAGGTAGGATAACCAAGTAGTTCTTGATAGACTTAATTTTTTTTGTACTTTTTTACATAGATAAAGAAATGAGGGATAGCATTTAATATATCTGTTGTGCTAAAAGGCTAAGTTATGAACAGAAATTTTTAAAAATAAATTATAAAAATTACTATCTCATTATCACCAAAAATCTGAACTGGGAGGTTACATTCCAATAAAGAACGTATTTGACTTAGAAAATAAAAAGAAAATTTTAAATAAAACATCTCCATTCTGTTCTTTAATTTGTACAACTTGCCTATTTTGCATCTTGTGTGAGTTCTCCCTCCATATGCTTCCCCCACATGTGAGTAAGTTGTATTTAAATGATGGAAGCTGTTGACAGTTCCTAGAGGCCCAGACAATTCTAAGCTGTTGCTTTTGAGCTGTAGTCATATTTTCTTTAAGATTTTCTAAATTTTCCCTAGAAACGCTAAATGACTTTAAAGAACAATAAGAGCAAGAAAACACTTTCCTTTTTTCATATATGAGTCATATGAATAATAATTATACTGTTACATTATATTATTAAAACCAAGAAGTAGCATTTTCGTTTGTTATCCATAAAACTAAAACAAATTAATACTGTATATGTATTAATGCCATAATGCAGTAACATGTATTCAGATTTTAGGGAGGAAATCCATTATCTTTGTATGTTTTTGATTAAAAAATACATCACCACTAATCATTTTTAATTTTAAATTAATTTTAATGGCAAAAACTAAAGGAAGCCTGAAATTACACTTAAAAATAATGGTTTACAATTCTAAAGTCCACTTGAAAAGCCCAAGAACCAAGCTTATGATTAAACAAATGTAATTTCATATTAAAGACTTCAAAAGAAGAGATCATTACAGAAAATTTAATTTTTCATAATTAAGCTAGTTTGCTAGAGCTTGACAAAGCTTCTTTAGAAATCACATATAATTTATCTTTTGCATATTAAAGAAAAATAATTTAAGAGATTAATGCAAAGCTACTATGTTGAGGCACAATTCTATTATCATTTAAGCCTGTCTGAGTTACAACCGAAGATACTCAGTTTATTTTAAAAAGAAGAGAGAGATTAATGAAGTCAGGAAGGAAGAAAAAAAGGAAGGAAGGAAGGCAGACAGTCTGATATCATGCATAGCAAAATTCATTTAGAGCAGGTTACTATGCCAGACTTCATGAAAATATGTCATATCAACAATATGGTATTATAATTAAATATAACTTTGTTATTCCTAGGATAATTTATTTGAATCATTTTATGCATATTCATATAAATGGTTTTTAATTTTTTCCTTATTTAATTCCTGAAAGATGAGAAATTTATTTTTATTGGTAAATTATAAATATTTGCTGGGGCTACTGTAGGGCAAATTCCAGTTAGAGGAGATTGAGGAAAGCCTGGGAGGTTACTAAGTGGGAACTGTAAATGTAGCCAATACTTTTGTACAGATTTTCTGTTGAGAGAAACAGAGAATGCAGCATTACTTGGATAAGAATGTAGGGTCGAGAGAGATTTTATGGAAGAGTAGTGTTGAGGTATCATTGTATGCTAAGAGGAATCATAGCGCACAGAGGGACAAAGTTAGATGGGAAGGAAAGGGGATAATTACCAGGGCAAACTAGGGATTGTGTTTAGACACAGGTATAGTGGTTGATCTTAGAAGCAGGACCCTGTCTTCTGGAGAAAGAGAGATGGCAGAGTATGTGGGTACATATGTAGAGAGGTGGTGCCATTGACAGGGCAAGAAGTTGATCTCTAGTTGTATTCATTGTCTCTCTTGTATTTACATTTAAGGAGGTCATCAGTTGAGGTGATATGACAAGGAAAAAGAAGATGTGAAATACTGCAGGAAAATTACTGTGAATAAAGGAAGATCAAAGTCTTCCTAAGTCTTTCTTACATCAATTTGTTGCTTGCCAACTTTGTACTTAATTCTCCTAATTAGTAAGCCTCTAATGAATAAAGATGTATCTTTATTAACTTACACTTCTGTATGTCTTCAGCACATGGCATTTGGTTTTGATAACTTCAAGGTATTTTGTGATAGAGCAAGTTTCATTTGAATAATCAAATAAAGATTTAATTGCTAAATGAGTTAACTTTAACCTACTAAATACTTGTTTTGGTAGAGGGACTTCACAATCTGTTAATAACATATTGTAGGTTTATGTCCTAAATATTTTCCCATTCTGTCACCACTGTTGTAGTTGAGATCTTTATCATACTTTGCCTCAATTTTAAGATGAAATTCTAACTAGCTGATCTCTGTACTTACAAATCTGCCTTTCTTAAACATATCTCCCATGTATGTCACTGAAATGAAAATCTGATCATGACACTTAAAACTGAAAATGACATTAAGTAATCTAAACACACTTATATCTTCACAAAATTCTCCTAATGCTAAAAGGAGAAGATTTGGGTTGTCCAGATTCTTTCTTGAGGCTCAGTTTTACCTGTAAAATGAGATGGCTGCCCTGCTCAGCTCACAGGCTGTGGTGCACATTAAATAGGAGGACGTGTGACTTTGCTTTGCACCCTCTAAATTGCTCTGCCACTCTGAGGCGTTACCATTAGGAAAGTGTTAAAGGTGAGGGAAAGTCATTCTCTTACTCCAAGTAAAATGGTTCTTTGAAGGAAGTCCATGGCTGAGCATCTGTGAATTTTTGACCTTATAATGATGCTAAAGTAGAAATCTTAGTATGAACAGGGAAATAAGAAACACGAAACAACATAACAAAAACAGATAAAAATATTGTGGAGCCTGTAAAAAAGTCTTTCACTGGAACACCCGAATTTGGTTTCTTATATTGAGGAGGAAAAGGATTGAGGGAGGAGCAAGTAAGAGATAGAGAAGTTCCTGGTAGATATCTTCAGATATTGCCCAGAGCTCCAGTCTCTTTGTTTCAGTGCACTGGACCCTGGATAAAAGAAAGCACTAAAATGATGGATTCTCTTTTTTCTTATTGATGAAGACAAAAATAAACTAAGGGCTTTATCCTTTTCTTTTAGTATTTGTCTACTATGGGCATTTGTTTTCACTGTAAGCCTGAAACACTGTCCATTTAAGTCTAAATTCCAAGTCCAGGTAAAACTTAAAGATGAAAATTTAAAAGATCAGGCTTGTTCAAATATATCTTATTTGATATAAACAGACCAATGAAATAAAAGAGTAGCAAAAATAAGCCAATTTTAAGAGGTCAATGTGTTTTATAAAATTGGTAGTTATAGCAATAATTTTTTTGAAATGTCTGTAATATTTTCCACCCTAGTTTTGTTACTTAAGGCCCAAGCCCTGTTTTTTTTTTTTTTTTTTTTCCCTTTGGGCTCTGGGGTACATGTTCACATCCTGCATCTTGCAGGATTGTTGCATAGGTACATACACGCCATGATGGTTTGCTGTCTCCATCCCTCCCTTCCCCTCAACCCCCATTGTTTCTCCCCAGTGTTATCCCTCCCCATCCTCCCTGCCCCTGCTGTCCCTCCCTGCCCCTCCCCTCTACCCCACCTACCCCAGTGAGTGTTGTTCCCTTCCCTGTGCCCAAGTGTTCTCATTGCTGGTCACCTGCCTATGAGTAAAAACGTGCAGTGTTTGGTTTTCTGTTCTTGTGTCAGTTTGCTGAGAATGATAATCAAAACATTAGAAAGTGTGGCAGAAACAGAATTCACTGTCTGTAATTAGTTTCAGTCTTTTGCTAGATCTAGCTACATACCTTCCTTGACCCCCTATTTGGCTCATATTGAGAGAGACTTTATTTCATCTCTACAATTTCTCTTCTGCTATTGGCTCTAGGTGGTAGAGTTGGTGACTGCTGTGATTCCCTCTTCCAGCTTACAACTGCCCCTCAAACTCTGGTTTCAAATCCATAATTTATAGCCTACCCCCCAAGAACCCCTGAATATCTCTATAGTGATGCTCCATCTTGGAATCTGCTCCACTAGCAGCCAATTAAGGAGGTCCCAGTACCTTAAGTTTAATTCCTATCCAGTCAAAGTGCTTTCACATACATTATTTTAAATCAGCATACAAGAAAAATAAAACAAGAAGAAAAATGTATCCTCAAACACTTAAGAATAGGAAGGTTGGATTTATTTGATTTCAGGTATAAAAGAAGACATGGCCATCTTACACAAAGTGAAAAAAAAAAAAAAAGAAAAAAAGAAAACACAAAACAAAACCCACAAAATGCTCCAAGAAAGCTGAAGAGCTGGAATAGGTTAGAAATTGACTTTGAACTAATCAATACGTCTGCTTATGAAACCATTAGCTCAGTCTGAAACTGTAAAGTGAAAATAATAAATATTTGTGGAAAAAATCTAGTTCTAAGAAAAAATTGCATGCGCTTTAGAGAAAATTTTACTGGCAGTAGATTACCAAGGTTATTCAGAGATAAATGGAAAGAGATAAATTTTTAAATATTAACAATGTTCTATTTAGAACTTCATAATGAGACTAACTTTTTAAACTTTAGGTTTCTAAATTCAAACTACTTTCATGACTAACTGCATAAAGATTCATGGAACTTCTATTTTTAAACACTTTATACCTTAATTGTATTATATTTGGAAATAAATCAATTTTCCTGTTTTTTTCTAGATTTAGAAAAAAATATATATATATACCTTCAAGTTTTGGATAAATTGCTTTCGGCCTAAACTATGAAGATGTAGGTTTAACCAGCACTATTATTACTTTTGTTTAGTATTTGTTTTAAAAACTATAATATTGAAGGACATAGAAGCTGAAATTTTCAGGTATAAACTATGATTTAGATTTGTGAACAAATAAAGGCACATTGGTAACAATAATAAACCCAAGAAGCATTTTAAATGTCAAAGCATCTGTCTTACTATAATATGGTAAGTTATACTGATAGAATTAATGACAAAATTTTTGAAATTCATGTTTTGTAGATCTTCACTGTTGTTCATATAGTTTAAGATAATAACTTTAGTTTAGAAGCCAATGAAGTATTTCTAATAACTATGAAATACAGGTTAACAAACAATTTTGAATGCCTTTTTAAAAATATAATTCTGATTAAGATACAAGCCTGTTTAGTTCAAAGGCTTTAAGGATGAAAATTCATAGTCCTTATCATTGTATTCAAAGTCTTTCATGAATTGCCCCCACATTACCTTCATCTCTAGCCCCTCCTCCTGCCTCTGTGGCTAATTCAGACTCTAACTTGAAGATTCAGCTACAGCATCACACCATTCAGGAAAGATGTCCTCCCTTTCCTCCACTCTCCTCCACCCTTGTGTTGGGCTTTTAATTTGTGCCCCCACAAGTACTTAGTAATGATCACGTTCTAGAACTTGAGTTATTTTTGTGATTCTTTCATTATTTAACCTTGAATTCTTCAAGGTTATGTCATATGTTTAATTTGCTTTTATATCCATGTTAGCATGGGGCTTGAGAGATAAGAACTAGTAGTCAGAGTGAGAAATTTCAGAATTTGGGATCTTTAAATCATAGCAGTTCTAGTTAATAACAAGATATAACCACATTTCCAGATGTTTAAACTGAAGTTGAGGAGTCTGAAGACTATGGGGCCAATGTTGAGCAGAAAGATCAAATAGACCCTTTGGTAGTTATTAAAGTTGTGCACTAAATGTCCAGGCATAAGGCAAGTTTGCATTTCCTATGTGCCCTGTCGTTGACTGGGTCACATTATTTATTCTGACTAATGAGTTGTTGAGTGGAAAGTGACATAGGTCACTTCAGGGTAGAGCATGTAATTGCAGGTTACAGACCCTGAAGAGCACTCTTTTCCTACTGTGAGAGTGCTTTGAACAAGTAAGGGAGGAGGCCAAATTAGGAGGCTGTGCAGCTGAGAGATACTACAAAGTGTCAAATGTGGCATGTAATTTGAAAAGAGAACTGAACTGATGAGATTTACTGATGTACTGGGGACAGGTCAATGCTGAAGATAGCTGCTCTCTGTCCAGGTCCTTTGGTGACTAAAATATGCAGAGCCAGCTGCCCCACCTAGCATCTTGCTCAGCCAATTGCAGTGCACAAGCAGTGAGAGTGAGAAGTGATCTTTGGTTCTCTTAAGCCACTAAATTTTGAGGGATGTTCTACTACTGCCTACCTTTACATAACCCAGCATTACTTGAATGTTTTACAAGATGAGGCTAAGAGTCATGGATGCAATCTGCTTATTCTTACATGTAGGACGAGGTCTATGTTACAGATCTTATATCTTCTTAGAAACCTGAAACGTGTCAATTTCACCATTGACTCTCAAGTACCCAGCTACCTGATTGGTTATCCTAAAAAAGAGTACTATCATCTCTCAGTGTCTGAGAGGGATTAGTTCCAGGAACCCCAGTGGACACCAGGATCCACAAATGCTCTATTCCCTAATATAAAATTGTGTTGTATTTGCATATTACCTATGCACATCCTCCCATCTACTTTAAATCATCTCTAGGTTACTTGTAATACTACAATGGAAATGCTATGTAAATAATCCTTATACAGTATTTAGGGAATGATGGCAAGAAAAACAAATCTGTACATGTTCAGTACAGACACAACCATCAACTTTTTTCCAAATATTTTGATCCTTAGTTGGTTGAATTCATGGATATGGAACCCATAATATGGAGGCCTGACTAAATATGAAAATGAGTCATGTGCTGAGTCACTGAGAAAAATGACAGTGATATGGAATTCAGCAGCTTATAACTAAAGTATGGGGAAAAGGTGGCATAAGCAAATAGCATGAACTTCAAATGAGAAACCGTTTATTGGGTGGTAAAACTGGATTGCATTGAAGGTGGTTTGAAAATGCAGTATGAAGCTGGGAATATATAGTCTTCTAGCCTTATATGAGAGATGTGAGTAGAAGCAGATAAGGATTGAAGGGGTGTTGCTCTCTAGTAGAGGAGAAGATAGGAGGAAATTGTTGGAAAATTTAGAACAATTTAACCTTACTTTTTCTATAGAGCTAATATTGATAGTAACTATCAAAAAGAGTGCAAAATTATACCTAAGTTCTTGTATCCTTAAATAGGCCCAATTTTACTTTCACAGAGCATACAGGAAGTATTTTCTAATAATCACTGGTATTTTAAAAGCTATATTCGGCCGGGCGCGGTGGCTCAAGCCTGTAATCCCAGCACTTTGGGAGGCCGAGGCGGGTGGATCACGAGGTCAAGAGATCGAGACCATCCTGGTCAACATGGTGAAACCCCGTCTCTACTAATACAAAAAATTAGCTGGGCACGGTGGCGCGTGCCTGTAATCCCAGCTACTCAGGAGGCTGAGGCAGGAGAATTGCCTGAACCCAGGAGGCGGAGGTTGCGGTGAGCCGAGATCGCGCCATTGCACTCCAGCCTGGGTATCAAGAGCGAAACTCCGTCTCAAAAAAAAAAAAAAAAAAAAAAAAAAAAAAAAGCTATATTCACATGCATACTTTTAAAAACTTCAAGCATTTTGATACAAAGATCATACAATCTGATTCAGGGTATCCCCAAAAGGAAAAAAATACTTTTTTTCCCATCTCAAAACACGTTCTGTTTCCTGACCAAATTCATACCCACACAACATCCTGTACTGGTGCTTTCATTTTTCCTCAATGCTGCTTAGATTTCTTCATGCATATTTGTATTTTTAGATTATATGAAATGAATAGAAGTTTTTTTCCCTGAAAAATATGTAGTGTGATTCAAAGAAAATGTTAATGAAATGAAATACTTAAAACTTTGTGAAATACTGATATGTAGCAACTAATTTTGTCTCTATACTCAAATGCTTTTTCTTTGTGTATCTGAAGCACCGTTCTTAGGGGATTACGTAGATGTATAAGCACTGGTATTGACAGCATTTTTAAATGGGAGAGAAGGGAGAGGAAAAGAGATTTAATATATTTAGTAGTACATGAAGACTAATCATGTATTTACTGCATCATATTCACTTTTCAGGAAAACCATCTCCATATAGGAATATCTTTCATTAGCACAATATAAGTACTCCAGATGAAGAGGACTCCACCTGAGATGCTAAATTCCGTGTCAGAAGCATGGGCTGTCTTGCATGACAAATCTCATTCCTCCTCTGCTCCCACACTGCCTGACAAGCAGTTCAAAGAGAATGGTTGTTAACCACATTCCTTTGCCTAAAAAGGGTTTCCAAATAAAACATGTACCTTGCGTTAAGAATCAGATGGTTGAGATAGTGATTTGTTTGTGTATAGACAGGTTTGTGCAAAGAAATGAAAAAAATATTCAGGTGAGATATTTCTAAATGGGGAAGATGTGTTTTAATGACAGTGTCTATTTTATATCAGCTATACCTGGCAGAGTCCCAGGGCAAGGTGAATATACTATAAGCAATGAAGTCTCCTTAGTGAAAACTGCTATATGCTGAGAGGAATCTGGGGTGGGATAAGATACAACAGCCAAGGGTGTCACTGTATGGTGTATGTTTTTAAAAGCAGGTTTCACATCAGTTTTAATGCAGCTGGGAATGATTTCAACTTTTTTTTTTTAAAGCAAGTTACTTGTATTTAACTCCAGTTTAGAAACTCAAGACTATATATCATCAGCAGCCCAACATTAGATTATAAATAAAATCCAGTCTCAGAACTTCAGGAAAATTAAGAAGCCAGTTGCATTGTTGATGCATAGAAATGTACACTTCAAAACCTACTAGTTTGTTTAGTGCATCTGTTAAATGATACAATATCCATATCTATAATTACTCCAGAGATCAAATTAGAAACATTCCTCATTTGTTGGTTTGTCTCTGAGGAAAATACGGAGAAACAAATGCTAATCAAAAGATTAATTGACTTCTCAATGTACAATACATTAACCATTTCTTCAACAATTAAGAGACAAAAATAAAATAAAATAAGGTGTTATCTAATATATAATTGGTAAATATTATACAGTTTTAAGATCTTTGTCAGAATGAATTTGATTTAAGTCTGTGAATCTTTTCTGAATATTTCTACAGCCATCTAGATAGAAACATCCTACATAAAAATGTTCTATATTCCAGAACAGATGAAACTCCTAGTGGTAAAAGAAGATTTAGGTATCTCTCAAGGTTTCTTATCACAGAGCAACATAACTCTCTGATGGTTCACTGCCTGGGAGGGTTTCTGAGATCACTTATCAAATAAATCAAATAGTCAGCTGACTAAAAGAGTGGGCACCTATAGGACCTTTATTTTCTGACCTCAAATCTTTCTTCTAAGAGGTCAGTAGAGAAATTAATATGTTACTTGGTGTGGTTTATCCAAATCTGAGCATCAACCTGCCTTAAGTTGCTATTAGCTCTGAGGTTTGACTCACTTTTGTAATAATAATATTTAGTTTTAACATTTTAAATTATAAAATACAAAACTCATATCTTGAAAAACAGGTGGTGAGGAGAAGGTGAAGTATGCAGTGAGTTTTGTCTCCAAATTTCTAAGAGGACTCTTATTGCAAGCATTAAAAATCCAGTTTCTCAGTTGCACTAGCTACATTTCAGCTGGTCAGTAGCAACATGTAGCTAGTGGTTACTGTGAACACGTTCATTAACACAGCAAATGTTATTAGATAGTGCTGTTCTAACAAGTATATAACTCAAATACAGTATACAATAGCACCCATGAATCAATCTTCCAAATTCAGGGCTTTTGCTTTAGAGCCTTTCAGTCTTTCAAAATAAGAGATAGCATGATTGTCATTTTAATGTTCCCATGAGGTGAAGAGAATATCTTACTATGATCATATCATGTGTGGTGTGTCTATGTATTATTTTGCATATATTGTCTCTTGACTAATAAGCAAACACAATGGTAAATTTTAATTAATAAAAATATACTCATTTTGTCTCAAGGGATCAGACAAAGCAGTCTTCAAATTTATTCTCTAACCATCTTAATGACAAGCATCAATATTACTGTGGTTTGAAGTTCAACAGATGAGAATAATCGAACTAGGCACAGAAGGATGAATCTCGCTATATATAATCTCGCTTTTGTTCCCCTATCCAAGGCTCTGGCTTCTATATTTGCAATTATATTTATTGTTTGGATTAGCATGTCTATCTCAACCACTGAGATTAATTATTATGCCCAGAGTACAGTATTATCATATGCATACTGTGTATATCCTTGCAAAATTGCTTTCTTTTCATGGGGGCCTCATTCTTCCAGGTATAACTTTCGCTATGTGAGTTTAAACCAAGACAACATGGGACCCTTGAGCAGCATATTACTCGTAATAGGACAGACTTCATTTTCGGTGGCTAAAGGTTTCCTACAAAAGAATTACCTTCCCAACTGACATCAACAGGTCTCTCATTACTAGCAGTTTGAGGAATGAGATTAAAGCAAAATGAAGACATATAAAGATTTAATTATGTGCTCACATCTAGAAGCAATGATAAGCTGGGAATCCACCATTACCTTGATGTTTTGGAGATAAATGGATATCTGAATAAATAGAAGCCTCAGCCTCTGCAGCTGTCACTAACATATTTCACCCTAATTGCAAAGTATTTATTTTAAATATTAGGAAGCACACTGAGGAAGCTAACTTCAGTGGAGAAAAAGAGATTTTCAATTTCTAACTTTTCCAGGTTAGTTCAAATAGCGTGGGAGATACTAAGGATGGGATTTTTTCATACTGTTGACTTTCTATTCTGTGTATGAGGAAGAAATAGAAAAAAGAAGATCAAAGAAAGGAAGAAAAGAGGAAGAAAGGAAAGAAGGAAGCAAAGAAGAAAAGAAGTAAAAGTGTAAGGAACTACCCTCTCTCTGTGGGTAAAATCTGTTTTATTTTGCTCTTTATATTAGCACCCACACATTACTTGGCACAGAGAAGGTACTTAGGGAGTATTTATTAAATAAGAAAAAATAAAATTACTAATTTTTGTCTGAGATAAGTCTTTTTTTCAAACTAAGTATTTACAGACATATGTTTATAGTTATAAACTTTCTTTATTCAAATATGCATTACTGTCCTCTCCTTTCTTTCTATTTCTCCCCTATTCTCTTTCTTCCTTTCCTGATATTAACAGAGGCTTTAGATTGATCAATTAAATTCCCAGTATTTGGGAGTGTGCACCACAAAAATATATTCTCTAAATGTTTATTTACTTAAAAATAGAATGCCACAAGATAATTGAAGTAAAACTAGTTATAATTTTTAATTCAATGATATAAACCAATCTCTCTAGCTTCTTCATGTAATCCAACAACACCTACTAAACACATAAGTGGTGGAATGGTGAGAAAAGAGTGAGCTAAATAAAGTCCCTGTCACTATGGATATTATAGTACTGTTAGAAAATATTTTAAACCATGTTTGAATGCTTTAAGACTGTGTACTGCGCTCCTCCTATAAAAAAAAAAAACAGCAAATTCATTTATCTCATTCCTTCAATTTACTCCCTTCCCCACCCACTACTACCACCACTTTATTGGTAAGTGATGGGGAGGCTGAAATTGAAGGAAGCAATTTTGTATTAGCTGTTGTTGATATTGTGGAACTCAGGCTCCGGGGTGGGGTGTCCCACCACAGATGGTGAAATGGCATGTGGGTGATCTGAGAGCAGCCAGTGAGCCAAAAAGTCTGCACAGGAAGTGCTTAGGTGTGTAATTAAGGTGGGAGTGAAGATCAAGCTCAGGGCTCAGTCTCCTGACCACATACCACCTCCTGCAATTCCCCAAATGGGACAATCTGAGCTTCAGTTTGACCCTTTTCCTACTCTTAGCATTTCATTTTCTTTTTCAGAGAAATCGGTCATCAGAAAATGATATCTAAATAGTAATGTGTCACCGTGCTGATGAGTAGGGTTACAAGGCTTGAGACAGATAGATATATGGGAGTAAGGCAGCTAGATGGCAGATCAAAGGCATTTCCTGACCAGAAGGTGGAAAATAGCAGTTGAGAGTTTTAGCAAATGCACTTAAGAATCTAGAGGAGCTTCTCAGGCATTTATTACAAGCTAATTCAAACCCTTAAGGTTATGGAAGATTTTGTGAAAAGCACTTCTTAACTGACCAACTGTCAATTAGCAAAGGAGAAAATGCCTCAAGTACTCCATTATGATGATGATCAAATAAACGGCCTTTGATTACTATAATAATGGTAGTATAATGTATTTTAAAAAATCTCTGGTTTTGGATATGAAAAGAATTCACAACTGGTGATCATCTGTAAAATCTACTGTGGAAAACTACAAGTACAATTGCCCAATGATGCCAATTTATTTTTTCTTCCTCAAACTTTTCAGATGATCTACTATAATGAGAAACAATAATCATTAAGGTTTGATCATGCTAATCTAATTTTCTGGATGGCTTATTAACCTTCCAAGGGTGTCTTTCTTCTACATCTTGATCATTAAATCAGGCAATAATGAGGCCAGGAATGAGGAATGTCAATCATATAATAATGTCTGAATGGATACAGAAGGTATCATGGATATTTAAATTTATGTTTTCAAGTTTGTCTACATGTATGTGTATATACATGAATATATGTGTTCATATACACTTGTACATATACATTTTTATGTATATGTATATATATGTTTATATATATAAGCACAACTTTCTGATTTCTTATAAGAAAGAGACTTAACAAAACTGTCTTAAAACATTATTTAAATGTTTTTTTCTAAACTAAATCTGGCTCTTTGCCACCCCTCATGTGTGTGAACTCTAGAATATAAACAGACTCTAGCAAGCACTAGAGTCTGCCTTAAACAGTGCACATTCATTTAAACTGTACTACAGTCTTTTAGAAAAAGCAATAATTTCCAAATATGACCAATTATAAACACTTAAGAAAAGGAAATGGTTATTCCAAAGGATTATTCATTAATAGAAAGACAATGGCATAATTAAAAATTGATGGGTTCTGGATCACAGAGATCTGAGTATAACACCAGGTTAAGTCTGTACTGGCCATATGCCTTTGGGTAATCACTGAAACTCTGAGCCTTAGTTCCATCACCTGTAACATGGGAATAACAGTACTGATTGCAGGACTATTCTGAGATTACATGCAACATATAGAAAGATCTTGACATATGTCAAAAAATGGTAGACCTTCAAAAAATAGTATAAATTATTATTTATCTCTCTGAATTGGGAGCTATTTCTTCACTGAATTGATTTCTTGGATCCAGACAAAAATATTTATATTCAAACCCAGTCTCTTGTATTCCTTTTCCTCAGAATTAATTCCAGTTGTTAAATCTGGATAGCAATAGAGAGCAAGAATTTTTACTGTGAGTGTTAGAGATACATTGCAGAGAAGCTTTTAATGTGAATCAGGAAAATTCATCACTTAACCTTGCTGATGATTCTCCATATTACAGCTTATTTGTGGGGAATTCAGGCAAAGGACCCTCATTAGCTCTATCTTAATTTTTCAGCTATATCTCAATACAAATGAAAAACTATATTCTATGTAGTGTCCATTTATACATTTTAAAATATCACAAATTTGACAACAACTTCTACTGTCTAATCAACTATATCAGTACTGGTCTGAAAAAGGAAAAAAAAAAAACAACTATAAATGTTTCTTAAATTTAAGACCAGGCATGACACTCACTGCTCTGATACAGCCCTCTTCTAGATAGGTTTAGTAAGACCCAACCGATGATTAAATCCATATTTCTTTGTATTCTATCCCTACTAATGGGATATATATGCATACTGTGCCAACAGCTGGTGTCCCCTGAACCCATTCTCCCTTTTTTATATAATATGTCAGCCTTGGAGGCATTCATCCCAGATCTCACATTAAGAAAAGAGCTTGCCATTTAGTTGTCAGATAGGCAGTTGGCTGAGCGCCTCTAACTGTTAAGGCCTTCAGGATTTACTTCAGCTTTCAAGCCCAGGCCACATTCTTCTTGGGCAGCCACAGCCAACAACTGAGCATGGTGAAGGCCTTAGGGTCAGGCCATTTTTGCCCAACATGAGCCTTCTACTAAGTAATATTTGCTCTGCAGATGTACACTGGGCTGACCTAAACTTCACCAGATTTATATCATGGTCTCAGGTTTGCTCTGCTCAATCCTGCCTCCTTTCCTCTTTCTTTTCATAGATTTCAGATCTGCATCATAGTTGGAGGGCTTTTGTAGCTTAATTTTGCTTCTTCCCCATTTTATCTTTCACTCATCAAATACGTTTTTTTTTTTGCACAATTACATTTGTCTTAATGACTATTTCTCAGAGGACCCAACTGAATTAAATAACATAAAAAACCTGGATCTCTGAGTGATCATGTGGAGCAAAGCTGTTCATCTGTCCTGAAGGCCTAGATGGTCATTGTGAGTGAGTAATAAACATTATATTTGAGCTATGGTAGTACTATGTATTGCTGTTAGAGCATTAAACTCTAATAAAAAGTAATATAATAAAAATGTACTAAAAATCTAATAAAAATGTACAAATAAAGATTAAAGATTAAAATGATTTTTCCTTACTCTCCAAATTTTATATTCCTCAGTTATTTCTTTATCTAAGTTTTGATCACCTTTCTAAAAATAAATTCTTGATTTGCTTCCTGGCTTAAGATCTAAAACACTCCTCATTTTTAATTGGTTTTTAAATGACCCAAAGCATGTGTATTGCTTGGTATGTATGTATCATGTTGTGTAAATGCTGCCCAGGAAGATAGAAAAATATTTAAGTTTGAGAATATTTAAGAAAAATATTTAAGTTATAATATTTAATATTTATATAATATTTAAGAAAAATATTTGTTATAAATATTTAAGAAAAATATTTAAGTTCTTTGAGAATATTTAAGAAAAATATTTGTTATACTTACCATGATACATGATAAATATAAAGATTACTAGATTCCTTAATCCAAAGGAGTTTAACATTATTTTTAGAATTGGCCTTTTCTGTAACCAAAAGTATGTAATGGTGGTGATAGAATTGAGGTTAGGGGAACAAATACAATTTTATAAATGGTTAAATGATGATGGCATGGTCCATAGAGTAATTTACTATCAATGTAAATTAAGGCATATTAGTGTACATCAACTAGACCAAATTATAACAAAATAATTTACCATCACATAGGCTTACTACAGTTAGTCATTCAGGAACTTATGTGGCCCACATTTCTTGGACACTGATATGGTTAGGCTTTGTATCCCCACTTGTCAAGGGAGAGACCAGGTGGAGGTAATTGAATCATAGGGGTGGTTCCCCCCATGCTATTCTCCTGATAGTGAGTGAATTTTCAAGAGATCTGATGGTTTTGCAAGGGCCTCTTCCTGCTTTGCTAAGCACTTCTCCTTCCTGCTGTCTTGTGAAGAAGGTGGCTTGCTTCCACTTTGCATTCTGCTATGACTGTAAGTTTCCTGAGGCCTCCCCAGCCATGCTGAACTGTGAGTCAATTAAACCTCTTTCCTTCATAAATTACTCAGTCTTGGGCAGTTCTTTATAATAGTATGAAATTGGACTAATAGAGACAACTTTGTGAGGCTTGTATTGAGGTAGAAAAAGTAAGCCAATTTGATATTTCCAGAGACATGACAACTGCACAAATTTGACAAACTTAAATGACCAGTTTGATGTCTCACAATTTCCTTGTTTGACTACAATAAAGATTTGAACTGTACAGAGTAATCTCTTTTCCAAACCCCAAACATGTGCTATTTAGGCTACTATTTTATACATCCAAAAGCTTATATTATTTCCAAATTTTCATCTTCTGCTTCTCATTATGTAAAATGCTTTGCAAAATATTTGATCAAAATGCTTGATCAAATTACATTATATGTAATTCTGTGTGATATTTAAAGGTAAATTGTAAAAGATAACTAGCCTTTATACTTTTGTGGTTGCTGAACAAAGTATTTTTTAAAATTAGCATTTATTGCAATAATATTTACAAAGATTGTATAGAAATGTTATAAGAACAGTAATTTTTTGTTATAACAGACAGTGACGAATGAAAGAAAGAACATCTTGTAATAGACATTTTCCGATGCAATACAAGGACCTATCCAAAACACACATAAATAACTGAAAAAGCAAAGTGATATGCTTTGTTTTACTAGTAGCAGCTTGCTGCATAGCTTATTGGTTTACCACAAACCTGCAGAAAATGCAGTGTGCTTTGTAATTTAGTCTTGAAGCTTTCTCTGAAAAATTTGTTTGTGAAGAACCTTGTCTACTTTAATACTAAGCTTGAAAATGCAGGGCATAAAAATTTGTTTCATTCTTAAGTAGTTTGAGGTTTTGTCTCATTAGCAAATTTCACTATGAAGAGGCACAAGCTGGAAGTAATTTATTTCCAGCATTATTAATTCTAATTTAAGAAAGATTAAACAATCAGCTTGATGATGTGCCAATTTTTTAAATTCAGATACCTGAAATTTAATTTCTATGGAATCAATTGTGCTAAAATATCACGCTTTTCTTTCCATAGAATCAGGGAATCATAACTGTTATTTTAAAAAATGCAAGGGGGTGAGGGATGATGCAAAATTGATCTCAGTGACAGAAAACTCATAGTGCTTTTTAATCAATTTAGTTAGGATTTTCTGTTTGCCTACCATATGGGCATTTACATAGAAAAATATAATGGAGGAAATAGTCTCCAAAATAATCTTTAAAATTACACTTTTAAATATATAAAAATCAATGATGAGGTACCATAATTATTAAACTATTTCCCTTGGTTTTAAAGTTGGTTTTCTTTTTTGCCATTACAGTTAATTCTGTCACAAACCTCATTATAAATAGGTTTAAAAAAATTTTTTTGAAATATTTGCTTAGGAGTGAGTTTTTAAAATCAAGGAATGTGAAAATCTTTTATCCTTACTTCTTACTGTTGTTCCCTTACCCATGGCACATACTTCTAGCTTAGTCTAGTGCTGTTTCCTGCTAAGACCACATGTGGCTTTAGGATTCTTACCAGCACAGAACTCCGAACAGCACTGGAGTTAAACAGAAAGTCAGTTAGCATGCTAAATATTACCTACTTGCCATCTTACACCTATGATCTTCTAAAACAATCATTCAATTTTCAATGCTACCAAAAACAAATGAATATAGAGACATATTGCAACTTTGCTAACATTTTGTCACTTTTTATCATTTTAAAACTGTTAAATCACGTTTATCATGATGCTATTGTATTTGTTTTTTGGACTATGCATGGGGCAAACATCCTTCTATATGTGTGTTTGTTAACTATGTTTACTCTGGAATGGACTTTTATTAAAACTTCTTTGCTTATTTATTTACTGGGATTCTGAAGAGAAATGACATTCCTTGAGAGTTAGATTTGGATCCTCTTTACACCACTTGGTATTTATTTTGGGGCATTTCCCCAAACTGTTATTCCTAAAAATTAATTTTCAAGCACTTGAGTAATATGGTTTATTTTCAACCATAAAATATGTTTTTAATTACAAAAAAAAATGGAAGAGAGTAAAAGATGTCAAAGTGGTAAATAAAACATTTTATTTTATCCGTTAAGTTTCCTGCATTTGGAATGTGTCAACATTAATAAGATTTTTAGAGAGTTGATTTTTTTCTGAACATGGTCTTTTGATTACCTCTGCATTCTTCTGTGATGTTGCTGAAGCTCTTGTCACCTAAAATATTTTCTTTAGGGACACATAATACTGTGATATTATGTGTTGAATCCCTATATTTATACATGTGAATAATAAATATTAACATTTATAGGCCCTTAGGAAAAAAATTACAAAGTTCCAACTGAGGGGTAGAAAGGAAGGCAAAATTTGTAGTAGGTAGTGTCCAGGGAGGAGGAGAAGAATGACTGACAAATGTGGTGCTGCCTGTGTTCTTTTGTACACAGTTGTTAAAATCACTGCCACCTTCCGAGTCTGTCCCCAGTTCTCTTCACTAGGTGACCTGAAGGCTGGGCAATTATCTAAACTTGGTGTATCAAGGGGCAATTCTCCTTGTCATATGTGGTTTCGGGAGAGTACAGAGGCCAAAGCTCCAAGATTTCCTGTTTATGTAGAAAACAGCAATATGGACAGCAAGTCTATTGGGACTTACTGGAAGAGGAATGCAGATGTTGATCAAGAAAAATGTCCTTTTCTGGCATTCTGCAATTATAAATACTTGATGAAGTGAACTGAATTGAACTTCTCCCTCTGCTATATTAATTTGGCATGCATATGGAGAAAAGTTATTTCAAAGTCAAGTAGTAGAAAAAAACCCTCTACATAGCGGTTACCATATGTAGTATTTAGACAGCTCATCAGCTTTCAAAACGCATGTGGTAGTACTTTACAATCAACACCTACCTCCCGAATCTAGTATATTTATCATTTCTGGAAGCCCCTAATTGTGTTTTCAAATTCCAGACTTTGTTTACTCTTTATTCACATATGAAATGTCTGTCTCCAATTCTAAACTCGTACTATTTTGACTTAAGGTTCAACTCAAGCAATTAGAGTTAGATGGTGTTGCAGGTAAAAGAGGGCTTAGAAAGGGGAACTGAAATTCATTCAGAGCCTTTTCTACAATAGGCGCTGGTTCCAGGAGTTTCAAAAATGCTTTTACTATTACCACCACTAGAACCACTGTTATCACTGATGGGAAAGTTAGTTGTGTATGTTTTCTAATTTAATACTCAAAATAGCTCTATGGGGTAGGTATTATCATCCCTACTTATACTTGTAGAGTAAGTCTTGTTCAACATCACACAGCTCAATGTGTTAGAGATGGGATTTGCAAACAGATCCATCAGAACCCTAAAGTCAGGCTCTTCCGCTGTCCGTCACCAACTTCTGTGCTTCTGCTCTGATTTGGAAGGTTGATTTTGTGCTGTAACATGCATTTCTCATCAAAACGTTCTGCATATTTACTGTGTGTGCCACTTACTTGATGTTTCCTTCTCTGTATCACACATATACATATATGCTTGTATTATATATTTATCCTTATATCAGTATATGTATTCTCTGTTCCACAGCCAGATTATAACTTCCTTGAAAGAGGAAATGATATTTTCTAAATAGTGCCAATTCTGCTACTTGGCACATATGGGTGCTTAATAAGTGACTTTGGTTGAAGATAATTATTAACCTGAGCAACTATGTGAAAAAAAGCAAGTATTCTTTTTATTTTTTAAAAAGAAGAATGGATCCAAAGCAGAAGGACTCTTACTGAAGAGAAGGAAAAGATAAAAACACATTTTAAAATGTCTCCACTTTTATTTTCATCTTTCTACCTCTTCAATTTCAAATATGTTTACATGTTGAGTTTTATTTCTTGTTATATTATCTTATACTTGGAGCTGCATATTAGTTGTTGCTCTATTATTATTTTAATTCATTATTTAAACACAAAATGAGATACCACCAAAAAAGGCAATTGATGCTTATGGATTTTATGATGACAGAAAACATATTAAAATGTGTGAGTGGGTGTCTAGCACAGGTTGATTTTTTTTTTTCAGTTAGTTTTCTATTAACGTTTTATCCAGAGGGGATTCATTAGGTTTCTGCCACTGAATTACAGGCACTTTTTAGTTTCCTTGTTTTATCTGCTGTTAAAAAATACAATTGCATCTGTTCTTAACCTTAATATTTCTTGGTTTTTCTTTAAATATTTTAAATTGAAAACTGTTATAAAAGGCCTTAAAAAGTGTACCAGCCTGCAATACAAGCAAAGGTTTAACTTCTTTTCTCGTCTCCTTCTCAGAAATGAAATCTGTATTCAGGATGTAAGGCTTCTTCTGAAGTGCTTGGAGAATCAGAGAAAATGGCCCATTTTCATTTTAATGAATCATGCTGGAGAATAAATTTACATGATGTTAATACTGAGACCTGGAGATGGTATGGTATAATGCTCATAATAAAGGATTTAGGAACCATGACAGTTCTGGGGTATGAATTCTGGTAAGCCACTCATGTGTGACTTTGGATAAGTTACTTGAGCTCACAGTTCCTCAGTAAATTGAGATGGAATGCTGGGGAGAGGCAGCACATCAGTGAAAACCAACTCAGCGAGGCCACAATGAGATAAACAAGGCATCAGGGCTTTACTCTCCATATGCACCCTGGCATTTTCTGCACGTCAAACAGCACCACATAGTCAGGCATCACTCACTGTGGGTTATTTAAATGAATCTGACAGCAGCTGAAAGGCCTTGCTCCTAAAGATGGCAAGGCATAATCCCATCCCGGGCAGCCATATGAAGAGATAAACTGGGAGGGTGCAAACCTCAGAACAGTGTGCTTGGTTCCATCTCACTATCTCAACTGTGAAATCTTCTGCAATCTATATCTAATAACCATTTTAAAGAGGAATGTGAAGAAGAAATTCATATCTGTGGAGATAGAGAGAAAGTGAACTCATGAACTCACAGGATAAAAAGTCCACAAAAGAAGTAATTTCAGGATTCAGGTAAACAAAGTCAGGTCGAGAAATCTAGCATACAAGTGTACACATCTGATCACGAAGCTCTTAAGAGACAACTTTCACCATCATCTCACAGCAGCATTGACTCATCATGCAATTAGTACTCCAGAGAACTCTGCATTTCAAAGGATATATTCATATAGACAGGATTCATTTCCCAAAAGTGAGGCAGGACAACTTCAAAATGGTGCTGTGATCTTTAGTAAATCCTTACGTCTTTCTGTGTGTCAATTCCCTCATTAGGAAAACCGACTCCCATCAATACTATAGGCCATTGCAAAGATCAAAGGAGTTGTAGGAAAAATGAAATTTGTTATTTTGTTTAAATCTGTATCTTTGGTCATTAATGATACTGGGGAAAGGGAATCATTTAACAATAGTTGGCTATAGGACTCATTAATTAATATCTATCCACAACTGACAGCAGCCATGTTTTTGATATATCTGGTTGTTGGTTTATTTTTGCCTCCATAATTCTATGCAATACCAGTCAGCAACTATAAAATCTATGTAAAAGTACATTTAAAGGTTTTTTTTTTTCTCCACAAATAATATATGAGTAAAGGTAACTGGAATTATCCTGTAATTTAACCTGGTTTCTTTAGAAAATAATATCCTGACAAGGTTTTTGTCTTCAGTCAAGGTTTATGTAGACTACTTCCAAATTACTGATTATGGAAATTGTTTACAATTTGGATGCCCATGAAATATTCCTGTTGTAATTCCCATCTCTTTTGTTGTGCACACTTTGTAGTATGTATTACCTTGGTAACACTTCCAAAAAGTAAAGGATTGTTAGGTGAGAGATGAGGTGGTGTTCATGGATTATAAATTTCGGTTCTAAAATAATGTTCCTTGTAGTAATCAAACTTTATGATCCATCTACATTGTGGTATGTGCCAAGCTAATACAGAATAAGACAAATCTCCTACCCAAGAGACAAGCAACCTTAAGTTCACATGTCTTTAATTCCTTGTGGAATATACTTTATATAGTTTTTGGCCAACATGTAGTCTCTCAAGAGACTTGCTTTGAAATATTTTTATTTTGTTAGCATATAGTGTTGCAATTTATACATGGTAGGAAAATACATTAAAAGCCAATTTTCCCTTTTGACTTATGTATAATAAAAGTTAGGCATCATTTACTAGATTGGATTTAAGAAGAAAATAATTGAAGTATACATCTTTTCAACATTAAAATTTCTACCTCAGACGTTAAATTATATTCTCAATCTATAAAGTCGTAAACATATTTGTATTTAATATATTATACATTTATTGTAAATATAGATTTATATGAATTATGTATTTATCATAGATAGATATACTTATATATACCCTACTCTGGGAAGGAGGTCTGGGAAAAAAAAATCCAGTTAATTAATTTATGAGGAGGATTTTTGCCTGTTCATTTGGAAAAATGATAGAGTAATTCATTCACTAATGTCTTAATTTTGCAAGATATTTAATCCCCAACCATGATGACTTTAAGGAAGTATATGCAACACCCAGAGAAAAAACCAGCCTACAATTCAATTCAGTGAAGTGTCAGAGTTGCGGAAATCATAAGTCGGAGGGAAGAAAACATTGAGCTTTAAAAGAAGAGAGAAATCTGAGGAATTAATATTGGTACTCAAGTGCGTGGGTTCCACTTTTAGGTAGCATCCTGAGTCCCAATAATACAGTGAAAAATCACCTTAGGGGCAGCAGTATTTACAGCTGCAGGAATTACCTGTGGGGCTAGAGTTTAGAGACAGTTCATCAAATCTTTGTTTGTTTAAAAAGCCCAAGGCATAGTGCCAAATTGGTTAAATGTACCATGTCTGAATTCACTCAAGCATGTTACCATAGTGAAATTAAAGAAGAAACGAAAAGGGAGTAGATCCATTATAACTAGATACAATAAATGAGACTAAAGGTGATATTAGAAACTTTTCTATGTTTAATGTACAGTATGTGTGATACTGACAAATGCTCTTTGTGGAAATTCTTTATATCATAGTAGACTGCTTAGATCCCTGTATTATATCTGTTGACTTCGCTGTTAATACCTTTAAGAAGAAAACCATAATATTATATACTTTGGCTATACATTTGAATATAAAAGGTGAAATAACATGTTTAGTAAACCAAAACTAAATTTACTTATAACAAATTAAATGCTGGGAGGCAACATTTAGTACAATTAGTTCCTGTTCCTCCCCTTAAGCCAAACACTAATTTAGAAAAGGCAAACTTTTCAGTGTGATTCATAGCCCTCTAGCTGCCTGGTTTACTAAGAAACTGCAGCATTTCAGTGTCAGGTTTTTCTTGTCAGTAGCTCAACAGTGAGAAAACAGTTTCTTTGTAGGGCCTCTGAATATAGACATCAATTTTATCACTTTTAGAAATTTGCCATAAGCTCAAATCAAATAATTTTTTTTCCTAACACATCCAAGGAAGCTAAATTGTGCTATAGGTAAGAAAAGACTGAATCCATGAAGAGACATGGAAAATTGAAAGGGAGGTGGGAAAGGGAGTCTCACATCTTTACTAACACTGACTATTTACATGGACTATTAACACTGACTACGTCCAATAGCTGGGAAAACAGGTGGTCAATGAATTTTTAGCTGACGGCGTGTCTGCATTTTTCTAAATCACCTCTGGCTGAATTTGCAAAGAGAGCAGGGTCTCACCTGACCCGACTGGCAGAAGCAGTAAGCAACACTTGGGTCAGGGGGAGTTGACTTTGATAAGCTGCTATAAATGAAACAATATGCAGAATATAGCACAAAACAGTATCAATTATCCTGAGATTTTCTGATATGCTCATGTGTCCTCTGGCAAACCCAAGTACTCAAGTTTGTTCCCTATTTATATTTCATGTTTTCCCACCCTTTAATCTTCTAATTCATGTTCTTCCTTTTGTCTAAAATTGTTTTCTTTTCTTCTGCCAGCCCTAAATGTCCGAAGCCTGTCACACGCATTTCAAAACCATCTCCAAAATACCTCTGTTCTTAGTCTTTCACTTACCCTTGTCCCTTCTTACAGAAGTGAATCTTTCTCTTCTGAACTCTGAAATAATGTGTCTGCCTAACTCAAGCTATTAATCATGTTTACCCCAGTTATAGGGTTAATTATGGGTATGTGGTCCCATAAATCTCAATAAACTCTTTGAGGGGAGGATCTCTATCTAATTTATATTTGTATCTCTTAAGCCACTTACCATAGACATTTGTTTGATAAGTACGCTTATTGAAAAATTAAGACAAAAGTGACATTTGGGGATTGAATTGCTCCAATTCAGCTAATTGCTCCATTTTTTCACTGAATTAGGGTACCTAGACAAAGCTCTTGATCCCTAGACTCCAAGACAGTCTTTTCTAACCTCTTTTCCCTTTCTTTTTAAATCCCTTTAGGCTCAGGAAGGGCCTTTTTCCTCAATCCCACCCAACCATCCTCCTACCTGACCTAGTTATTTCATAGAAGAATTAGGTAAGCAGCCTAGGGACCAACAATCTTAGTCTCTTTTTCCCCCAAAGGTGAGGATGACTGAGTATTGCTCTCTAGGCAGCAGATAATTTTGCTCTTAAAATTCTGTGATAACTCCAGAGACTGCAGGATCTCAGAGAACAGGCTCTCCCTACTCCTTTTGAGTGGGTCTTAAAGTCAGTACCCAACTTCTGGAGTAAAACCCTTAGAATCTTTGACAGTCTTCATGATTTCTCCATACCCACAGAATCTTGACAATTTTTTCCTGAGAACAGCATCTGCGATTTGGGTCTACCTCTGGGTTCCCACAGCCACCACCCTAGACTGAGCCTTTGTGTAGCCACTATTTGCACGTAGTTGGCATGCAGTCATGTCACTAGGCTTTGGACCATGTTATTCTGCTTCCAAGCTGTATAACTTTACATAACCCCTTTAAAGTTTTGTTTCCTCATCTGTAAAATGGGGACCATAACTCTACGTTACATAATTGCTAAGAAGGTTAAATAAGAAAAGACACGTAGACTGGGCACGGTGGCTTCCACCTGTAATCTCAGCACTTTGGGAAGCTGAGGTGGGCGGATCACCTGAGGTCAGGAGTTTGAGACTAGTCTGGCCAATGTGGTGAAACCCCGTCTCTACTAAAAATACAAAAATTAGCTGGGTTTGGT
The DNA here is from genome assembly GCF_030222135.1 of Aotus nancymaae. Classification (NCBI taxonomy): domain Eukaryota; kingdom Metazoa; phylum Chordata; class Mammalia; order Primates; family Aotidae; genus Aotus; species Aotus nancymaae. Next base: position 41,018,664 of record NW_026988419.1, on the reverse strand, counting down.
GGCATACGCCTGTCATCCCAGCTACTCAGGAGGCTGAGGCAGGAGATTCTCTTGAACACGGGAGGCAGAGGTTGCGGTGAGCCGAGATCGCACCATTGCACTCCAGCCTGGGCAACAAGAGTGAAACTCCTTCTCAGAAAAAAAAAAAAGAAAGAAAAGACATGTAAATCAGGTGGTACAATGTCTGGAACACAGTAACCCTTAAGCTTAAGAAGTGGTCTTATCTGTTCCCCGCATAAGCATATTCTTTTCTCCATGCACTCATTGATCTCCCTATGTAAGATGTCTTCTTTTCTCTTTTCTTCAGAAAATTCTATCCATCTGCCAGTTGACTAAAAAATCACCCTATATCATTCTATCCATCACTGATCTGCTTCTCTTTTCTATAAGCATCACTTCACTTATTTTCTGTAGCATACAAATTAGAAATGATATATATTATCCTGCCTTCTTTCCTCTTGCCTTTTGAATGATAAACCTGACTGTAAAATCTTTGAGGTTGGGGTCATAGTTTATGGTCAAATGTGCCTTGGCCTATTGGTGCCTAGTCTAGTGCTAGCATATAAAAAGTAAACAATAAACGTGTATTGGCTCAACAATTGAAGGAAATGCTGAAAGACACATTTGTAGATGTTTTAGTGGAGTGACTCTGAGTTTTTCCAGGATTTTATTGTCTGTCTTACTAATTTTAAGTGTGGCAAAAAAATGTACTAGTCCATTCATAAAGTTCTTTGGCATTATGACATGTCTTTAATCTTTGGTAGTTAAATATCATCACAGTCAATGCAGTGATATAATAAAAGGCAATCTATTATCATAATAAGTTGCCAGGAGGACAATCAGTCAAAATGGCAGTTCCCTGACACTTTGCCATCCCTAGTCTCCCTCCACAATGTGTGACATGAGCTAATTTTCATGTTTTCTGTATGAAACAGAATCAGGGAAATCTGATCATTGATGTAGGAGCACCAGGAATAGCTTAATAGCTTAAATAAAATATCAAATTTGCCTGCTATGTTCAGGATGCAACTCAGACACAGGCGTTTGTATTTGAATTTATGTCAGCTTTAATCAGTTTGGAAAATACCTGTCCTCCTAGTCCAAATGCCACAGGTAGTTGGACAACCAAATCAGTGTAAGACATTGAACAGAGCAGGTATGATGGCCCAAGAGTCTCAGTTATACGTGGATGTTTTGTAGGATAAGAAAGACTTCATTGCTCTGACAAGAAGTTATTCATCTACATGTTAAAACTGGCAAGACATTACCAATTTCATGGTTCTATTCCTGTCACTAGGCATGCCATGAACTCTAATGCTCCGTTAATGTGTTGAAAATATTACATGTGGGAGACGGTGAAAGTAGCATCTGTCTCACACACTCAAGCTGCCTGTGCTTTTGCCTCCAGTCCTCTGGACATTGTTGTCAACCCTCAGTTCCCCAGACTCCTGCTCCAAGTAGTATCACACCTGCTGCCAGGCTTAGGGATTCTCTGCAGCCAACTTACGGTGGTACTTGTAGTACCTTCCCCTGTGTGTATCTGTTTAATGCTTTGATGGTTGTTTAACGGCTCCTCTCAAACACCTATTCATGAATGACAGAGTTATAAATCCCAGCATAAGCAAAAGTCACACAGTGGCAGAAACATCAGGGAAATCACAGAGATGATCAGGACATTAGATCAGTTACCTGAACAGTTATGCTTAATACCCTCCTCCCCTGCCCCTAACTCCCCTCCATACTCTTAGGTCACTTACTACATTTGCAATTGCATAAAGGAAAGAAAAGCGTAGAGCATTAGCTTTCTAAAAGAGAGAAAGAAAAAAAAATATTTACTTCCTTTGCTTGTCTGCAATCAAGTAAGAAGCTTATTCATGCATTTTAAATTAAACCCTTATTTTAATAGCTAAACACAAAGAGCAAATACTCAGAAAGTGGACTGTCTCTGTAACATTTGCTGGGAGAGTTTTGCATGCTATAGTTGGCATTCTGGTTTTATTATGTCACTTTATGGGCAATAAGATTAGTTTTTTTTTTCAAGTGCAATTTATCTGAAGGAAAATATTAATTTGGAGGTTATTATCACAGTAACTGAATTTCAATGTAATTCTCCAACTCATTACAAGCCATGAACTGCTATGTGCCTTTTATGCCAAAGTATCTAAAAACTGGAGTGAAAGGATGGGGATAAAATTCCTAAAAGACAGTGACACTTAGGTGCTGAAACCCTGTCCTCCCTCCAGGAGTCGGGTATTGCCTCCCTTTCAGAATAATTTTTCTTTTATAATAGTGTAACTACTTCCTCTTAAAAGTTTTAAAAACATACAAAAACATTGCTTTCTTCATCAGAAACTTAAACAACTGACGTCTAGGTACTTGCCCAGGATTTGAACCCTTAACTAACAGCTCTTTCCCTCTTAATAAAGCTCAGTAACAAAAATAATATTTCCAGAAGACTGGCTAGATATTAATTGCAAGTGACAATTCCTATTGTATTCAGTATGATCCTTTCTCCTATTTCTGATTGAATAAGTGCAAATAAAATGGAATCACAATAAAGTTTTATATTGCTACTCAGAAACTCTCTTTAATATTCTCCTTCATTTATTTTCCTATATGCAGGGTTCTATATATTTATTTTCAAATATATAGGCTTCCTTTATACTACGCTATGAGACTCTACATTTACCAAGTATGTAGCAGTTAAAGATACTTTATAGATTATTTAAAAATTTTAAAAAGAAATCTGGCGACTATACAAACTGTCAAGAAAATGATGTTCCATATTTTACAGGACTCTTTAGCGCTCACAAAGCCAATATATCTTTTTTCATTGATTGAGGACTGGCTGGGAAGGAAGTTTGTATAGAACGCTATAGTAGACAGAATAATGGCCTCTCAAAGATGTCCACATCCTAATCCCCAGAATTTATAAATATGTTACTTATATGACAAAAGCATTTTTTGCAGATAGTGAGTAAGGACTTTGAGATGGGAAGAATATCTGAGTATCTGGTTGGGCTCAATGGAATTATAAGGGTCCTTGTAAGAAGGAGGCAGCAGATCAAATGAGTAGAAGGTGATGTAAAGAAAGGAGCAGAATGAGAAAAGGCGTAGGGATGAAGGGCTATGAACAAAGGAATAGGGGTGACTTCTAGAAGCTGAAAAAGGCAAAAACATGAATTCTCCCCTAAAACATCAATAAAGAATGCAGCCTTTCTCACACATTAATACTAGCTCTGTAAGATTCATTTTGGACTTCTGACATTGAGGGCTATAAGAAAATAGAATTGTGTTGCTTTAACGCACTAGGTTTATGGTAATTTATTACAGCAACCATAGAAAATCAATACAGACCCCCCCCAAATTAAGAGTTTAATTAGAAAGCTTCTGTTGATATTTCTCCAGCTGGCCTTTGTTGGACAGATGTCCATCTCTGCTGTCTGTTGAGCTGTTCTTCTTTAGCTTTATTTGTATATATCATTTAAGACAGATGCTCTTCTTACCCAGTGTGTCCCTGATCTCCTGCAGCTCTCATTTTACTAGGAAAAAATGGGTGTTACACAGATAAACTATTTGGTAGATGATAAAGCAGGTAGTAAGAAAAATAAAACAAGGAGATACTGATGTTTTAGTACTATTTATGTATTTTGGGGTATCTTGTTTAATAACTTTTTTCAAGAATATATCTCAAATTCCATTTCTATGTTCTTATAAATTCTTTGCCCAGAAAGAAGGGTTCATTTGGAACTCTCAAACAGATTCTTTCTTGTTTCAATAATAATCCATCCTCATCACATATTAGAAAGCTAGGTGTTCCTTATCTCTAAAAAGTAGCCATAATTAGCCATATAGAAAATAGTACAAGAAACATTTGTATGCAAGTGCCAAATCTGAATTCCAAGACTTCAACAGCATAAGATATTTCTATCCTCTGTGAAGGACATCTTCAAGAAGAACTACAAACCACTGCTCAAGGAAATCAGAGAGGACACAAACAGATGGAAAAACATTCTATGCTCATGGTTAGGAAGAATCAATATTGTGAAAATGGCCATACTGCCCAAAGTAATTTACAGATTCAAGACTATCCCCATCAAGCTACCAATGATTTTCTTCACAGAACTGGAAAAAAATACCTTAAACTTCATATGGAACCAGAAAAGAGCCTGCATAGCCAAGACAATCATAAGAACGACAACAAAAAAAGCTGGAGGCATCATGCTACCTGACTTCAAGCTATACTACGAGGCTACTATAACCAAAACAGCATGGTACTGGTACCAAAACAGAGATACAGAGCAATGGAATAGAACAGAGGCCTCAGAAAGAATACAACACAACTGCAACCATCTGATCTTTGACAAACCTGACAAAAACAAGCAATGGGGAAAGGACTCCCTATTTAATAAATGGTGTTGGGAAAACTGGCTAGCTGTATGCAGAAAGCTGAAACTGGACCCCTTCCATACACCTTATACAAAAATTAACTCCAGATGGATTAAAGACTTAAATATGAGGCCTAACACCATAAAAACTCTAGAAGAAAACCTAGGCATTGTCATTTAGGACATAGGCATAGGCAAGGACCTCATGACTAAAACACAAGAAAGCAATGGCAACGAAAGCCAAAATAGACAAATGGAATCTAATTAAACTTAAGAGCTTCTGTATAGCAAAGGAAACTATCCATAGAATGAACCAATAGCCAACAGAATGGGAAAAAATATTTGCAATCTACCCATCAGACAAAGAGCTAATATCCAGAATCTACAGAGAACTTAAACAAATTTACAAGAAAAAAACAAACAAACCCATCAAAAAGTGGGCAAAAGATATGAACAGACACTTATCAAAAAAAGACGTTTACGCAACCAACAAACATGAAAAAAGCTCATCATCACTGGTCATTAGATAAATGCAAATCAAAACCACATTGAGATACCACTTCATGCCACTTAGAATGGCAATCATTAAAAAAACAGGAGACAACAGATGCTGAAGAGGATGTGGAGAAAAAGGAATGCTTTTACATTGTTGGTGGGAGTGTAAATTAATTCAACCATTATAGAAGACAGTGTGGCTATTCCTCAAGGATCTAGAAATAGAAACACCATTTGACCCAACAATCCCATTACTGGGTATATATCCAAAGGATTATAAATCATTCTATTGTAAAGACACATGCACACGTATGTTTATCACAATAGCAAAGACTTGTAACCAACCCAAATGCCCATCAATGATAGACGGGATAAAGAAAATGTGAAAAGCGATAAACAAGTATGAGTTCATGTCCTTTGCAAAGACATGGATGAAACTGGAAACCATCATTCCTGCAAACTGACACAAGAACAGAAAACCAAACACCACATGTTCTCACTCATCACTGGGTGTTGAACAATAAGAACACACGAACACACAGGGAGGGGAACATCACACACTGGGGCCTGGGCCTGGGGTTGGGGGGCTAGATGAAGAATAGCAGGGGTGGGGGCATTGGGGAGGGATAGCATTAGGAGAAATACCTAATGTAGATGACAGGGCAATGGTTGCAGCAAACCACCACCATGGCATGTGTATACCTATGTAACAAACCTGCACAATCTGCACATGTACCCCAGAAATTAAAAAAGAAAAAAATATATATATATATAAAGATACTTCTGTTCTCATATATATAAAGATACTTCTGTTCTCTTTCTTTGAAGTTGCTGAATTCTCAGAACCAGACAAAAGAGACTGCACCATGAATCTCCATAGAAAATTGTATCGTCTGATAATAAGTAGACCCAGGCCCAATCAGACCTTATTTGCCACTTCTAGATCCACTGCTGTGGTTTTAGGGTAGAAACCCAAGGTAAAAGCCTTTGTGATTACATTTAAACCTGGAGAACTCCAAAGTTAAAAAAAATACATTTCTTTAAAAAAAAAAGGAGAAGAAAGAAAAGGGAAAAAGACCAATTAGAAGAAAAGACTAGAAATCAAAAGAAAAAAAGAATGAAGAGAAAGGAAAAGAAACTTGGGTTTTCATATAAGTTGAGGCTGGTCTTGGAGACAGATGAGTCCATGTTGCTGTGGCCAGGACTAGGTTTTTATTATGTTTTTTCATGCCTCTGGGTTGTTTTTAGATTCACAGTATTAGCAGTTAAGTTATGATAATTCTCTACATTGTCACATTTTAATGTGGTTACTTTTGGATGTACTCATTATTAATTTGGTTTGAATGAAGCTTATTAACTTTATTTAAATAAATATTTGAAAAGGAGAAATGTTGAAATACTTCGTTTTGATTGAAGTCTTTGAGTTTGTCAGCTTAGAGTGAGAGGGCTGAATATAATTGGGGCTCACAACACAGATAAAAGTTTCATGCTATACAACTTTTATTATCATGCTCCTTTTGTTTCCTTTCTTTTGTTCTTATTTTAATGTGTGATGCAGCCTCTCAACCTACTCATATTCCATGTGATGTACATACAGCTAGGTTTCAAAGGCACTGACCCAAGAACATTTCAAGTGGTATCTGAATATTCATATCAAAATTCTACCTGAGGCCAGAGGTAGGATATATTCTACCAGAGGCAAGAGGACAGAATATTCTTAGCAGAGTGTGTTTGTGTGTTTGTGTGTGTGTGTGTGTTTGGTCAATCTATGCACCTCGATTTTTATCCAATCTTTAAGCTCTCTGTGGCTGAAGAGGATGCCCTGTGATAGAACAAAACAAACATTTTCAAACTTGATGAGAAAAGTCTCTTCTTAAACCAGTCTATATGAGATTAGACATCATGTTTGAAAATTTAGTAGAATTTTATTTATACTCAGTTGAAACCCTTTATATGAAACTTGTGATTTTAGTGTTTGATTAAGAAAGTATTTGGAAACATGCTTCCTCTCCTCTAGTAATTGTTAAATTCACCTTAAGAATTATTACACTTTCTATTTTTGTCTTGATTTGCAAAGAACATGATAATCAATGATAACTGTAAAATAATATAGAAAAATTAGTTTTTCTTGCATGCTTACGATTTGTGTTGACATCAGTTGACAATAGTTAATGTATATATTGTAGAGATAGAAATTAACCTGCCAATAATTAAATTTCATAGTTACTGTTATTTTTAGTAGTTTTTGGCTTTAAACAAAGGACTTTTTCAAGAACTTATATTCCAGCATCCCACTAGCAATAGAAATGGATGCATTTTCCTTTACAATCCAATGACTTTCCAAATAAAATGACTTTCTTTAAAAACAAGATTAGTTGATATATTAGTTTTACCTGATTAACTGCTTATGTTCATTTCAAAACTGAGTCTATGATACTGTTTATATCCTAAAGCCTCAATTGGTGAATCCACTTGAGTAAGATAGAGTTTTTGCATGCATGCAAGTACAATATCCGATCACAAGATGCTAAATTCAGACACCAGGGTTAAACTTTCTTCAAATGCACATGGTTCCCTATAACCACGAATGATTAACCATATTAAATTATCTTCCTCAATCATTCCTTTTCTGCCTTTATTATGTCCAAAGTAGGTTTACTATTGTTTCCTTATTCCTCTAATTTTTTTTTGCCATGTGGTTCCTTAGTCATCCACAGCCAGCTTTCCTTTCTGTGTAGACTGGAGAGTCCTATTAGGCTTATTCTTTTAGATTCTACAAATTTAAAGCTTGGAAAGCAACTTGGGTAAGAGAAAAGAGTTGAAGTCACAGAGAAATCCATGCTTTGAGGCTCAGTTTCTGGTCTGACAACATTTTACCACTCAAGTCCTAGAGATGACTTGCCCATATTATACAGTTTACTGTTTCGGCTCAGAACTTGATGCTTGTTTGGCCACTGAGCCAAAGCTTTAAAAGATCAGTGATAGGCCGGGCGCGGTGGCTCACGCCTGTAATCCCAGCACTTTGGGAGGCCGAGGCGGGTGGATCACGAGGTCAACAGATCAAGACCATCCTGGTCAACATAATGAAACCCCGTCTTTACTAAAAAATACAAAAAATTAGCTGGGCATGGTGGCGCGTGCCTGTAATCCCAGCTACTCAGGAGGCTGAGGCAGGAGAATTGTCTGAACCCAGGAGGCGGAGGTTGCGGTGAGCTGAGATCGCGCCATTGCACTCCAGCCTGGGTAACAAGAGCGAAACTCCGTCTCAAAAAAAAAAAAAAAAAAGATCAGTGATAACTTTTAAATAATGGTTTAAGAAGGAATAGAATTCAGTTTCTTTCAGCACCATATTTATTAAAGACAGTGAAGAATTTTGTACATATAAGTAGAGGATGTAAAAATTGATCCCAATGAAGGATAGACACAGACGGAAATAGACCTTTTCAGCATGTTGCTGTCCTTGGGAGGCTTTCCAGTGTATTATTATCTCATGTATGCAGAATGGTAGTGAATCCATAAGGAAGTTTTGAAATAACCACATCATGGAACCCAGTGAAGAAAAATATGATTGTCTTTCTTGCCTTGAAAATAAATTCTAAAGGTGTGCTTTTTAATGGCAAATAAGACCATACATTATTCTAGTTTTATTTGTTTTTCATTTTTCTGAGATAGTGTCTTGCTCTGTTCTCCAGGCTCGAGTGCAGCGGGGTGATCTCAGCTCACTGCAGCCTCAATCTCCCTGGCTCAAGTGATCCTCCCAACTCAGCCTCCTAAGTAGCTGGGACTACAGGTGCATGCCATGATGCCTGGCTAATTTTTTCAATTTTATTTTTTTGGAGAGGCAAGATCTCACTATGTTGCCCAGGCTGGTCTTGAACTTCTGGGCTCAAGTTATCCTCCCACCTTGGCCTCTCAAATTGCCAGGATTACGGGTGTGAGCTGCCACACTGGCCCTAATTTATTTTTAAGAGTGGTCCTTGTAATATTAAAATTATACAGTTATGTTGTCTCATGCCTGTAATCCCAGCACTTTGGAAGGCCAAGGTGGGAGGATTGCTTGAAACCAGGAGTTCAACACCAGCCTGGGCAACAAAGCAAGACCCTCATCTCCAAGCACACACACACACAGGAGTAAAATAAAATAAAATAATAAAATTATAACGAAACATAATAAATCCAAAACTTTTCCTGCAGCAAAAGAAATACAGAAAACAATTATTTCAAACAAAAATAAAGATAAGAAACAATAATAACACAAATCCTCATAATATAATTTTGTTACTAATTTATTACAGAGGCAAAGACCAAAAAACTTTCCAAAATGATCCTCATAATAAACTAATGGCAAAGCTACAAATCATCAGAGTTGTTCAACCTACCACTTCTAACTCAAGCCTAGTGCTTCCTGCACTCTGGGAGCAGAAGTTTTTAGTACCTTACTTTAAATATAAAATAAATAAGAAATAATTAACTGCCAAAATATTTAGCAAATGAATAATAAATATACAGCAAATAAAAGGTATGTAGAGAAATATCCTTCCTAGTTTTTGACATAATCCATAATTTGAGGTTAAGATATTAATATATTCAGAGGTCACATGACTAACTTAAACGATGTTTTGGACATTTGTGGTGGCTTAGTCTTCTGTTATTATCCTTTAAATTGTGATGAGGTTTTAATAATAAGTGGTATTATGGGAATTTAAAACACTGCTCCACAGAACACTTACTGGGAGGAAAATGGCATTTGGATAGGTATTCTACTATGAAAAACAAAGCGGTTGATATTACTTAACTTTTTCTTCTGCTCAAGCTATGACTTGGTTTTCCATTAATACAACAATGAAATCAATGAATATTCATTGGGCCTGTTTCATTTCAAAGGACAGTTTGAGCCTTTTATATGAAGAGGTTTTCAATTGAAGTTAAAAATTTTATACACATAAATGTAGATAGAGCATTAATACAAAATGACAGACATGTGATTCTGTGTTAGGTTAATTTTTAGTGATTTAAAGGGTATTATTATTATAAGAGATTTCTTTAAAATATCATTTGGAAATTAATACTCATTCTACATATAAGAGATATTCCTTGCATGACTGATTTTTTTCAAGTAATCCTTTTTGCCTAAAAACTTAATTTTGTTTTACAAATGAACCCATTATTCTGAAAATTATAAAAAATTTAAAAATTGAATGTATATTTAAATTTCAGCCTTTGTAAAATTTTTTTCTAAAACACAAGTATACATTTTATGTTCATTTTAGTGCTATTTCTTCTTCTTCTTCTTTTTTTTTTGAGACCGAGTTTCACTTTTGTTGCCCAGGCTGGAGTGCAGTGGCACAATCTTGGCTCACTGAAATTTCCGCCTCCCGGGTTCAACTGATGCTCCTGTCCCAGCCTCTTGAGTAGCTGGGATTACAGGCACCCACCATGACGCCCAGCTAATGTTTGTATTTTTAGTAGACATGGGGTTTCACCATGTTGGCCAGGTTGGTCTCAAACTCCTGATCTCAGGTGATCCGTCCACCTAGGCCTCCCAAAGTGCTGGGATTACAGGTGTGAGCCACCATGCTCAACTCATTTTAGTGTTATATCTTAGCACTACATGTACTAAATATAGTATTTGATAAAGATAAAAAACCTTAAGAAAATCATGTTGGCTTCACTTATAGGTATTTATTGAGATGATTTTTTTAAAGTACACATGAATTTCTCAATGTGAAAAGCTCTTTTAATTGTTTATTATAAGAATACTGACTACATTGTGCACAGCTTGTTTTGCAGAGGATTGCAAGGAAAAAGATCTCACAACAGAATTACGTAATTTGTTTGTAATTCTAGTTGATTTGTTTTCTAATTCATGCATCTGTATCATCTTATCTACTCAATCAAAACTTACAAAGAGCATATATTCTTTAACATATATTCTTTAGCTATGCTAACAGAAGTATTTTGTTAGCTTGAAAGCAATCATCTGTCAATTTAGACAATAATTCACTCAAACATTTCAAATAGATTTTAAGATACAACAGATACCTTCAATTGACCTACCATACACTCATCTCTTAGAGAAAGAATTATTTGACTGCTCATTTTTAATCTTAACAAAATGGAATAAATCTTAATTACAATTTTCAGTTCATTCTCTTTGTGATGTAGCACATCATTTCTCAACTGCACTTCACTATGTGTCCTTTGACCTCCATTATTAGTATTTATTAAGGTCTCTATATTTTTATTTTTAATTAGACTATACAAATATATTACTGAAGAAAATGTGTTTGCATTCAAAGCTCATATTAGCCTAAAAATCTTATAAATGAATTAAAAAAGGTGCGCAGTTAGAATTCTCGGCACAACACATATACTATCACATATATTATACTTGGCCAAAGTATTATTAAGTGAAAACAACAGTCCATTTTCAACAGCAGCTTGGAGGAAAGGGAGAATGAAAAAAAAGGAATGTCACAAGCATTTGGTGAATAAAAATTAATTTGTCACAATTAACCAAATACTGAGGTAAAATGTCTAGAAATCTGTGCTTTCTATTGAATAGTACACATCATCATTTGATATTGCTTTTGGCCAGGAAGTGATTTAAAAATATTCTCAAACTTGAATTTAACCACAATAGCAAAGTGAAATAAAATATTAGCTTACATGTTCTTTAAATACAAAAGTGACCTTTTTTTGGTGAGTGCCAGGTAACATTCTATCAAGCAAAACGTCAACCCAAACCTTATTCAAATGAAACCTGACCTAATTCGAATTTCATATTTTGGCCAATATGAAATCAACATTTTCAAAGTAATTGATTTGTCTGCCATTTGCAATTAAAATAATTTGCTCCAAAAAAATTTCTTTATTATCTGACAAGACAAGCTGCTAAAATGAGAGTAGGAAGGTGTTAAGAGACCAGATCTTTAAAGGAAACACTCTTTATTTCCCAGTACATGTTTCCTGATTTGACAGCAGAGATTTAGGAATAAGAGAGATCCAAGGTACTACCATGTTTTCCAATTTAGTTTATAGCAGGGCAGCTGAGCTGGAGGCAGAAGCCATCTGCTGCTCGTCTCTCAATTGGATGATAAAAGTAAAGTTTGAAAAATAAATAAAAATTAGCAAAATTGGCAGTTCAAAAAGCTGCAATTCCTGAAGATTTTCTCTCCTGGGTAAATGACAACTTGACGAAGGACAGCAGGATCGCTAAAAGCACATCTTTGCCAGCTAGCTGATCATCATAATTCATTATTTGTATGTGAGTGAATACTACAAAATTTTAGAGTAAGTCATGAGAAGACTTTGGTGACATATTATTCAGTTTAGTTATTCACAAAAAAGTTGATTTGAATTTTTCAGAGTACTTCAGTTATAGAAGCCAGGCATGAAACTGTGTTTAATGGCCTTGGTTTTTTAAAAACAGAGGTATCATATTTTTGAAACTCTCAACAATGCAAACCTTCCAAAACCACATTAGTGCTTGGTTCATATTCTCCAAAGACAGCCAGGTACCAACAGAGGGCACCCGCATTGAGGGAACCAGGACAGAGCATGAACACACTCAGTTGAAGAAGAGTCCACAGAGACCTTCTTCCCTATTTTTCCTTCCTCTTTTTCCCCTCTTTTCAGGTTGTTACCGTTTCAATCTTTATAGTAAAGAAAATGTTATTTTTTCTTCTCACATAAAAATAAGAACTGAAAACCCTTACTATCATAGGTAAATTTCATTCCTTAGTAGCCAACAAATACACTTTTTGTGTTTATTTGTTGCTACCTAAATAATGTCTAGGTAGATTTCAATCCTTGATAGTAAGTAAATCCATGAACTAATTCTTTGAGAGGTTAGGACACTGGGGACTGTGGCAGCTTTTAGATGTACTTTTTTATTCAAGCCAGACACTTCTGCATATAGATTTCTTGTTCCCACTGTGTTTCAAATTTTCTTGGGTTAGCAATGCTCTGTTTTTCTAAACCCTTGAACTCAGAACAAAATGACTTTCTTTATGGATAGTTATGTAAGAATAACTTAAATTGTCCTGGTTATTTGGTGATTTTAGATGGTCCGTGTACGGAGCCCCACAACTTACAGAGGTTGACTTTGTTTTTTTGGTATTGATTTTTTTTTTTTAACTACTATCAAATTACTTATTAGCAGCTTCAAAGGCTGTTTATCAAACTTACACAAAAAACTAGGGTTTTACTTCCATACATATGTATTTCCACAGTACATAATAATGATGGGATTGTTTTTTTTTTTTCCCATCTTAGGAGTGATGGCATACTTTGGTTCAGTTGTGTTTTTGAATCAACATAGTTTGACAAATAGATCAATGGAAAATAATGTAGACGGCTTTTGTTTTCTCAAACTGTTTTTGTATGTATTACTCAAGTGTATTCCAAAGATCACTCCATATCACAGCCAGAAAAGCTATCAACAAATGCCCACTGTAAGAAGTGCCAGCCTAATAATGAATTATGGTCCTGTTCACACTTCTGTTATCAAAGTTGGTAATTGCTTTAAAATAGCCATAAAAATAATTTTGAAATTCAATAAGCCTTTTCATATTTTATATTAGGCAACCAGCCTTACTGAATTTAATTCAAATTTAATTAAATTAAACAAACATATATTGAGTGCCTACAGAGACTGGTTTTACTGAAAATACACTGTGCACATTTCAAGGTAATTTCTTGATTGGCTTGGAGGCTTAAAAACTGATCTTGCTGGTGATGCTGTGTCAGACTGCGGTCTGCTGGAAACTTTTGTCCAGAAAGACTTGCCTCATGCCTGGGCTTTTGGGAGTTTGACTTCAAATATTATTTTCCAACAATCCTTTGTCATGTCACTGTGACTGAAGTCTTATAACATGCATGTTCAAAGCACATCTTCTATACTTCTACCTTCTGGTTACTACACTAATCTACCCAAAGGCTGTTTGCATAGAACAACTATCTTCACTCCCTACTACCTGCGATACTTAGTAAAGAATGGACTTTTTTTGGTAATTAATTTGGTAATTAAGTTATGGGAAAACACACACTAATATTAAAAGCTAAAATCAAACAAGCAAAAAACCAACTAGTGGCTTACGTATAGAGATAGCCAGTAAACTAGAGCTGTTTAAAACTGGATTTCCTCAAACCAAGGTGATAACAAGGATCCACTTATCGATGTAAAATAATCTGATTTTCTATCTGCAAGTTGACAATCTTTTTTAAATTAAATACTCTTGAAATTTCCCAGTGTCCAGAAAAACATAAAATGCAAATTAAGCATTATAGTTCAAGGTGATCAAAATGTTAAGTATTCAGGACTTTATATCATCACAAATATGTTTCCTTATATGAGTTCCTTATGATTTGCAACTTATTTAAACAAATTTTACATTACTCCTTTATGGAGACACATGAAATTTCTTAGCTATCTGTGAGTAGAACACAATTTCACCAGCTCTGTCTCCTCCCCCTCACTTACTTTAAACTATAATCAAGAGTAATACCACTCTGTGTTTTATGAAAGACAGAGCTTTGCAAACTGGGTTTCCATACCACACTATAGTTAATGGGATGTTAAGTACGCCATGAAAGAGAGTTGTGTGGTAATATCCCGGGACTTGGTTTACTATGTTTCAGCAGCTTAGCTTGTGAAACAGTAGAGTTCAATTATACAGTCTCCTCAGAATTTGATGGGCAGCTTTCACTGCAAGGCTTAAAGAGAACTATACTGGGGATATTACCTCAATTAATTTTACCATGTAATTAGTTGTGTGATATGACATTACCAAATTGAAGTCATGTGCAGAGGCAATTGAATAACATATAGCCAAAAAATGGATGAAAAAATTTAAAAAGACTTAGAGAGTCATGTTACGTATAAAACAACAATATTGTTACCATTTTCTGAGGTTTATAATTTGTTCATATTTTGTTATGTTTTCTTTCCTCCACATGAATTCATATTTTGCTGTTTCCTTTTTTCTACATGAGTATTCACTTTTGTGCCTAATTTTGTATTCTATCTCTTAAAATGTGATCTCAAAATCGAATAGGGCTTGGATCCTACTTTAGGTACTGTTATTTTACAAAGAACCAAAATGAGACACACGGCTGGCAAATGGATGAGCTGGGATAGGAACCTGTGTTCTGATTAATTTGCACATATGTTGAATCACTAGACTATGCTATGTCCCAGGCAATATCTCATGCTATAACAAAAGACTGAAAATGCAGACTGTGTCTGCTTCTAGTTCATCCTCTCTTGTAACAAAATATTAGGCAACCTAAAGAAAATATCTGAAGAGCGCACTCGGGTCCACAAAACAAGCACGATGTTAACTCTGGCCAAGACACATGCTCTGGAATTCCTAAGTTCTCTGCTTTACTGTTTCCCTATCAGTAAAATGGTGGTGATAATTACTATATGTTGTTGGAAGAGTAAATGAGATTCTACATATAAAGCAAACAGCACAATGTCTGGCACATATAAAAGCTCCATAGATGTGATTTAATTTAGTTTTAGGGTGACTAAGCTAAAAAATTAGAAGGAATTAGAATGTTAAATAATAATAGTATGTCTGGGAGAGGTATATAAGACACTATGCACAAATTACTGATGCTCATATAGTAAGAGCCTATTAGCACATAAAAAAGAAAACAAAGAAAAAAAATGAAGCCTGCATTTACTTCCCTTTCAACTTTTAGCTATTTTGCAATGGTTAGTCCAGGAATAAAAGACATGCTTACCAGCCTATCACCAGCACACAGATCATATATTCTTCTGTTACAAAACCATCTCGTGGCATTTTCTTTCACTTGGATAAAACACAAAGTCTTCACTGTGGTTGTGTATAGGGTCCCATGGGTGTGCCTCAACTCGAAGCCTATTTTCCATACTTCTCTTTCCCCTCACTCTGCTCCCCTACTCTAGCCTTCTTATAATTCTTATGATAGGACCTTTGCAGTTTGTCCCCAGTGGCTAGAATGCTCTGGTCGCAGATATCCCCATGGCTCCCTCTCTCCTTACCCTCCTTTTAGTTTTATTTTAATGTCACTTTTTTCAATAATGTCTTTCTTTCTTCTTTCTTTTTTTTATCTTTCTTTCTTTTGAGACAGAGTCTTGCTCTGTCACCCAGGCTGGAGTGCAGTGGCCCAGTCTCAGCTAACTACAGCATCCACCTGCTGGGTTCAAGCAATTCTCCTGTCTCAGCCTCCCAAGCTGGGATTACTGAGGCCCATCTCCACACCTGGCTAATTGTTGTATTTTTACTAGAGACGGGGTTTGATCATGTTGGCCAGTCTGGTCTTGAAATTCTGACCTCAGGTGATCTGCCCACCTCAGCATACAAAAGGGCTGGGATTACAGGTGCTAGCCACCATGCTTAGCCTCAGTAATGTCTTTCTTGACCATCCTGTGGAAAATTGCAACCTGTAGTTGATTCCTAAAATGAAACTTTTTTTTTTTCCTATGAGCATTCTGTGGTATAGAATACTGCAGCTGAGTCTACTTGAGTCTTTCCCAAAAAACTTTGGGTCACTCTGGACATTAACAATCGGAATAGTGACTTCTCACTAATTCAAACTTGGAGCTGTCTGCCCAGACACTCAGAAGTTAAATTCTATTCTCCTATTAATGATATTCATTGTCCTATAACTCAGTGTTTCATTGAATGTGGTACTTCTTGATCTTCTTCTGAAACTCTGTTTTCTGATGTTTAGCCCTGCTCCCAAGGAAATTCTTTTTATCAATATCAGTATCCCAAAGTGGGTACAATTGCTGTCATATTTCCTTTCTCTAGGCCCTTTCTTAGCATCAACTGACCACTCATAAGTACCTTCACCAACGACAAGTATTAGATTTCCTCTCATATCCTGTGATACCTCTGCTTGGATTGTGGCCTGCACATGGACCTTTCAGTTTTGAATTCACCTTAAGACATCTGCCATCTTCTGTTTGCCCTGAAAATAATTCATCTTTGTCTTGCTTCCATGTCAGATGTACAGTAATCATTTAGTTTAACAAGGACTTGGATCTACCCTTCCTACATTAGCTTGTTCTTTTGTCAATTATACATTGACAAAACCCTAATTCTGACTCAGTATCTAATTCTTTGTGCTAAGAAAGCTTACAAGAAGGTAGTCTTGTATTCAACTGCAGGTAAAGGACCTTAGTAGAATGCTATACAAACTGCAAATTATTGTGTATATTAAGTCAGGCAGCCAGTCTGTTAGCATTTAGAGCTTGATTCCAGGGCTCTCTTGGTAAGAATCAAAGCAATGGTGGAGTCATTAGTAGAATGAGAGGAATATGAGAAATTATATGCCTTTTTTTCATATGCAGAGCTGCCATAGCCTTGAGGTAAGGGCACACTTGGTGCGTCTGAGAGAGTAGAGGGGAAAAAAAAGAATGTTATGAGATAAAATCAGAGAAATAGCAGGGGGTCTAGATCAGTATACTGCTGTGAAGTTTATTATAAGACCTTTGGCATTTACTCTGAGCAAGGTGGAAAGCCATTGGGAGTTTTGAGAGGACTAATGCATTCTAACTTTGATTTGTAAAGGCTCATTCTGATGGTTGTATTGAAAAGAAAGTAAAAGAAAGCAACCACCAAAGCAGGGAGAACTAAGAGACCATTTTAACAATCCAGAGCGAGAACAAGATATAATTTTGATGCTGGCTTAAGGTAAGAGACGGTAGCAGTAGGCATTTTTAAGTATGCTGAATTTATTTCATAGGTAGCATCTGGCGGGATTTGCTGATGGACCTAGGTTTAGAGAAAATAAGTTGAGACTGATTCCAAAGGTTTTGGCATAAACAACTGAAGAACGCTGCTACACACAGAAAGGGAAAGAATATGGTGGGTGAAAGTTTAGGGGGGATGTCAGTAATTTCCAGTCAGGTTAGTTTTTTTTGAGTGAATACATAATCTATCTATGAAGGAGGTTTTCTTTCAATGTCTCAAGACATAGGTCAAATATTTATAACCCTGGAAACTCATTACATTGTATACTCCAGCTTAGTCTTCAAATTCATATTGCAATATATGAAACCATTAAAATAGTAATAAAAAATAGAAAGCGGTTATTGGAAAACATTTTAATGCAAAAACCTGACAATTTTAAACCTCTTCTATTCATATTGTATTCATCTTGGTTAATTTAACTGGATGAATTAAAGATAACATAAATTATTCAACTGTAAATGATTTAAAAGCAAACAGCACATTCATTTCATCACTTTTTTCCTTAGAGCCTTTCATTAAAATTCAGCCATTCTGCAATTAATTGTCACAATTTTCTGGCCAACACATTCATTTTCTATCACATTCAAAGAAAACTATTTGAATTTAAAAAATTCTTACTCTAAATGTAGTATATTGAAAATTTCAAGTCTTGACAGGTTAATTCTATATTTGTGTCATAAAAGGCAGTTCTTTTCTTTTTACCTGTCTTATTTCTTTAAGTTAGTTATAGGTAAAATTGTAACCCTGACTGTTATCTCATGTTAACTCAAGACAAGAAAATATGTATGAATGTCATGAAGAGACTTGACCTGGAAACTTTTCTTTTATTGAAAAGGCTGTTTTTGAATTTTGCCACATGAATTATTACCAGAATCCTTTAAATATTCATATAAAGTCTAATTGATGTAGTAATGTCGAGCAACATACTCTTCATTTGACCTACTCTAAAATGACACAACGTTGTGTTTTTTCCCCAAATTATTTCAATGTTCATGAGATAGAGAGGTTGATTATATACATATTTTATGAAATGTTACTGAAGTACACATAAAATTAATATCGTTTATCACATGTTCCCCCTTATGTAACGTAACTAATTCCACAATAAATAAAACTACCTACTAAGCATATCGATCAAGTAATGAGCCAGTATTTTAAGCAGATATTTTTGAAATATTATAGATAAAATTAATAACAGCTATTATTTTGTGAAGACATTCCAGTTGGAAGGCACTGGGCAATTTATATGCATTATTGCATCTATCCTTCACAACCAACCTTCAAGGAAGGTATTGTCACTATTTCTATTTTGTGAATAATGAATTGGTGGCTAAGAGCTGTTAGGTATGTTGCCCAACATTACGCTATGGTAAGTGGCAGGAAACAGTTTGAACCTAGGCAGGTTACCTTCAGAACTAGAAACCTTCTTTAATTCAGTCAGCATTTCTGAATTTGCAATATTAAGTCGCCATATACTACATGCCATTAATGTGCCATAATAAAACTAATTTCAAAACATGTATGCAGAAAATGTAAGATAAAAGAGAATGCAAGTTATTACATCATTAATCCAACTGCTTTTTCTTTATTAAGTACTTTAGTATCTTATAGGTAAGAATTGTAACATATCCCAATTTTAAGAAATACTTTAGAGAATGCAACTTATGTTAGAAATAGGGTGCTTAACACAGTCACTATTGGGCATTTCAAAATACTACTGTTGCCAAAAGAAATTGGCAGTAAAAAAGTTTGAAAGGCATATTATTAATGAATATCAATAGCTTTAACAATACACATATGTCTTGGGAAGAACAACTGCATCTAAAAAAAAAATCCCAAGAAAATAGTCCAAGATGAGCTAAAGATGAAATCACATTGATGAAGCTAAAATAATTTAAATATAGTAAAAAATTAGGATATTTGAAATGTCCAAAAATAAGAAAGGAATGCTAGGCATTCATTAAAAATGAGTTTGAGAGGCATATTTATCAACATAAAAAAAGGTCATGACAAACTGTCATTAAACACAAAAATACATGTACAGATATGTACAAAAAACACATAAAATCTATATACAGAAAAATACATAAACTATGTTCCACTTTTGGGGTTTAAAAATGAAACTTGGTCCATATGGGAGTTATCATTGATATCGGAAATAAAACGAATTTTATTTTTGTGGAGTTTTTTGTTTCTTATTATAGAATAAATGTATAACTTGATAATAAAACAAAAAAGTTATTTTCAGAAAGTCACCATTTCATGTTATTTTCTGTCCTAAAACACTGACAATACTTGGCCTACGCTGTTTTCAAAAGATGTCCATTATTTACCCATGTGTTAATTATTTTATTTAATGAAGAATACATTTTACTCTTCCTAAAAATGACATTTTATAATCTATGCTTGAAAATGTAAAATTGATTCACTTCAAAATAATAAACTTTATTTTAAGTATTTCCTATCCGCATGACACTTTTTTTTGGTGTTTTGGTAAGTTCCAAGATGAATATATGGTCCTAGTCCCCATGGAGCTCACAAATAGAAAAAATAAAGCACATAAAATTTAACTTTAATTCCAAATAACATGTAAAAAGTACACCAATAGTGGCAAAAGTTGTTATAGTGTCAATGTGGTGAAAATTATTTCTTATTCAGTGAACCAAGAGAAGTTTACTGGAAATACTGGCATTTGATCTCAAAATTGGACTTAATCTTTAAGAAAGACTTTTACAGGTGGAGTCAAAGAGTTAGGCATATCTATTTGGTTGGAATTGCACAAGGAGCATTTAGGGAGTAAGGCAGAGTAAACTGTATGGTTTATTTTAAACACTGAGTATTTGATGAGTAATAGTGAAATATAAGGCTGAAAAAAGAGTTGAAACAAGGTCCAAATATTCTGAAAAAAAAAAAAAAAAAAGGCTAAAAGTTTTTGTACTTTATTCTCTATTTATTGTGGAGTTATTAAAAGTTTTTCAGTAAGAGAACTACACTATGTTAAAGTATGAATAATATTAATGCTAAATGCACATAGGCTTAAGGCACTACTGATTCAATACCCATGAACTGAACCCTTGACTCTGAGTGCTTCAGCATGACTTACTGATGAAGAATCTTGATATTGTGATGGATTAATACAAAAGAAAAAAATTCCAGAACTTCGTTCCGTTTTTCAGCTAGAGAACCTAGAAATTTTTATGTTCTTTTTTACTTCAGACATTTAAAAAAGATTCTTAAATTTACCAAAGAGAATATTCTACACACATTTATATCTTACCATGAACATCAGTGTAAATGCTATGCTAGATACAATAATTTGTGGGAAATTAAGAAATATTATTAGAAAAAAAAAAGCTTTTCTAAAGCAGAACTACCCAATTTATACAATCTCTAGAATCTCATATGGTGACAGTCTATCAAAACAAGGAGCAAATGTTTTTTATAGACTTGGAAAATATATGTGCATCACAAGATATTCTTCCTATGTTTATAAGACACTGAAGTCTTTGTTAGTTTCCTAATATAATAATTCAAATGACTTCTCCACATACGGCACTGTGAGTATATACACTGCAGTAAGAATGAAAATTCCTGTATCTCAATAAAATTGACTCAATATGTCAGTAGAGTAGAATAATCAAGAAATCACAAGGCAAAATGGGAAATTAAAAGGTCATCTTATTCATCCTCTATCTGCCTTACAATATTATCTCTCTAATTCGAATTCTATAGAAAGATAGAAACCATATAAATTTTGGTTTTTTTTTTAGAAAACAGATAATTTCTGTTATTACATCATAATGACAGTGTGTTATAAACTAAATTTATTTCTTTAGTTCTGGCACTGAACAAAAAAAGGTGTAACTAGATAGCTAATCATTCATTACATGTGATCAATTATCTTACCTAGTTTAAACAGGTAGATTTTTTAAAAAACTGATTTTTAGAGCACGCAATTAACTCTGATCTTTTCCACAAACAAATTACTAATCAAGCCAGTAAACTCAAAATGAGCACTTTTGATTATGTGGAGCTTGAACAAAACAAAATACAACAAAACAAAAGTAGCTAAATCAGAGTAATGTTTCTGATTCCTTACCAACAATTTGAATTGCATGCAATACTCATATAGATTATTAGTATAATCCACATGTATAAAAGACAGGGCTTTATTTAAAAGTAATCTTTTTTTAAATGAAAATAAATGTTAGATTATTCCATAGCCTTGTCTACACTGAAAGTCTTTTCCAGATCTTTGTGCTAATGCTTTTTAACCTTCAGGTTTAAATTCTTTAATGCTGTTAACACATTGCAACAAATTCTTTATGATTTCTAAATTATCAAACACTAAATTAATACCATACTTGAAAAATTAACAATGAGAGGAACCCTGTACATAGGTGGAAATGTAAAATGTGCAATAACTGTGGAAAAGATTTTGACGGTTCCTCAAAAAGTGAAACCAAATTATCATTTAACCCAGCAATGACACTCATTGATGTATACTGAAAATAACTGAAAATAGTTATTCAAATGAATACCTGTATGCCAATATTCATAGCAGCATTATTCTCAAAAGCCAAAAGGCAGAAACAACACAAGTGTCCATAAACTGATGAATAGATTTAAAAAAAAAACATATATATATATAGATGGAATATTATTTAGCTATAAAGAGCAATGAAGTGCTGATTTATGTAACAACATTAATGAAACATGCCAAGCAAAATAAGCCAGACACAAAACGACATATAGTTCATGATTTCACTTACATGAAATATCTAGAATAGGTAAATTCATACAGACAGAAAATAGATTAAAGGTTACTAAAAGGAAGTTGTTGCTTAATGGGTGGTGTTTCTGTTTAGTGTAATGAAAAAGTTGTGGAAATAGGTAGTGGTGATGGCTGCACAATGCTGTGTATGTAATCAATGCCACTGAATATATACTTAAATATAGTTAAAATGGCAAATTTTATGTCATACACACTTGTCCCCAGTAAATATATATCAAGAGCTATATGAAATAGAGAATTAGTGTGAGAGTCCATTCTTATAGATCCTTTATTGATTTTTAAAAAATTAATAGATATATACTGTTGATTCACATGCAATCTGCTGCAAGTGAAATCTTCGCAAATCCCTTTCTGCTTTATTGAATCTCTGCTGGTTGCCACCTCTTATCAATTTTCCATCCCCTCAAGGTACTTTTTTATTTAGTATATTGATCCTCACTGCATTTATTTCTAACCTCTTCTACTTGACCAAGGGATGTTAAATTTTTAACCAATAATAAAGAATTAATTTCTGAAGATGCCTCTGGACTTAATGAACACTTACAATGTTATCTCTATTATAGATAAAAAGATAAAAATAAGTAGACAGCTTCAAGACAGACTGACTGCCAGGTCTACACTACCTGATGACAGACTACATATGGTGGGGAGGTAGGGGAAGGCGTAAATATTGAAATGACTTTCTGTTTTCTATCTTACAAGACTGGATTGAAGTAGGAACTTCCAGTGGAACTCCATATGTTGATATGTACAAAATGCATGCATACCTCTGTGTAGGAGGATGACTCATTTTGTTTGGACATATTATGTTGTAGGTTCTTTTAAAGCATTTTTGAGATATCCTTAATTGTCACCATCCTCCAGACACCAGAATGGTAGATCCACTGACACCTTGTACTGTGCACCTGCAAAAGCTGCAGACACTTGACACCACCCTATGAAAACAGCCAAGAGGGAGGGTGTCACTACAAAGCCACAGAAGCGGAGCTACCGAAGATCATGGGAACCCACCTCTTGTGTCAGCATGACCTAGATGTGAGACATGGAGCCAAACAAGATCATTTTGGAGCTTTAAGATTTGACTGCCTCACTGGATTTTGTATTTGCATGGGGCCTGTACCCCCTTTGTTTTGACCAATTTCTTCCATTTGGAATGGCTGTATTTTCCCAATGCCTGCACCCTCATTGTATCCAGGAAATAACTAACTTGCTTTTAACTTTACAGGCTCATAGGTGGAAGGTACTTGCTGTGTCTCAGATGAGACTTCGGCCTATGGGCATTTGAGTTAATGCTGAAATGAGTTAAGACTTTAGGGGACTGTTGGGAAGGCATGATTGGTTTTGAAATGTGAAAACATGATATTTTATAGGGGCCAGAGGTGGAATTATATGATTTGGCTAAATCTTCACCCAAATCTCATCTTGAATTGTACCTCCCATATTTCTCATGTGTTGTGGAAGGAACCTGGTGGGAGATAACTGAATCATGGGGGCTGTTTCCCCACTACTGTTCTCATGGTAGTGAATAAGTCTCATAAGACCTGATATTTTATAAGGGAAAACCCCCTTTGCTTGGCTCTTATTGTCTCTTGTATGCTGCTTGTAAGACATGCTTTTTACCTTCTGCCATGATTGTGAGGCCTCCTCAGCCATGTGGAACTGTGAGCCCATTAAACCTCTTTTTCTTTATAATTTACCCAGTGTTGGGTTGTTTTTATCAGCACATGGAAACAAAACAATACAACACTTTTTGAGGACAACCTGAAAATCTATATTTCATATATTTCAAGTGTTTTAACATGATTTCATTAATGTTAAAGGTTGTATAGAGGGACTTAATATTATCATGAGTAAAAGGTATTTGTTGATTTGAAAATGTTTAGGCTTATACATTATTGAAAAACTATTGGCACTGTGGCAAATGTTAGAGAAGATAATGTCAGTTGTACTATTCTTCCTTCTCCCAGTGATTGATGATTACTAAAGGATGGACTGTGTGCAGTGGCTCACACCTGTAATCTCAGCACTTTGGGAGGCTGAGGCAGGAGCATCACGAGGTCAGGAGAATGAGACCATCCTGGGTAACATGGTGAAATCCTGTCTCTACTAAAAATACAAAAAATTAGCTGGGCATGGTGGCACATGCCTGTAGTCCCAGCTACTCGGGAGGCTGAGGCAGGAGTATCACTTGAACCCAGGAGGCAGAGGTTGCAGTAAGCTGAGATTGTGCCACTGAACTCCAGCCTAGGCAACAGAGCAAGACTTTGTCTAAAACAGAAAATAATAATAAAATAATAATTAAAGGATCAATAATTGGGCAGGTTGAGTAAATGGGTCTGCATATTGATATTTTTTGCAAATTCTAGCATTCCTTGAAAAGATATATTTCTTTTTTTTTTTTTTTTTTTTTTTTTTGAGACGGAGTTTCGCTCTTGTTACCCAGGCTGGAGCGCAATGGCGCGATCTCGGCTCACCGCAATCTCCGCCTCCTGGGTTCAGGCAATTCTCCTGCCTCAGCCTCCTGAGTAGCTGGGATTACAGGCACGCGCCACCGTGCCCAGCTCATTTTTTGTATTAGTAGAGACGGGGTTTCACCATGTTGACCAGGATGGTCTCGATCTCTTGACCTCGTGATCCACCCGCCTCGGCCTCCCAAAGTGCTGGGATTACAGGCTTGAGCCACCGCGCCCGGCCAAGATAAATTTCTTAATACATATTCTTGAGTCTTAGTTATCACATATCATATGTTATCACCAAACAAGAAAGCTATTTTCATGAATGAACACTGGTCTTATGATTATGCAAAGTAAATAGATACATAGATTATAGAACATATTTTTGTTTGGGATATTTCTTCCTTAAGAAATTTCTTTTCTCTGAATAGAAATAATATAAAATAAATATAGCTCTTAATCACATTAAGTCATTTCTAATAAGCTGTTTAGGTTGTTTTGGTATGTATAACTAGCACCCCTAAAAACAGTAGAAGAAAATGAAAAGTATTTTTCAATAAGCAAAAAACATACATAAAAATAATACAAGTTCTCAAACAGTGAATTTAATACTGGCGATTGCTCAAAAGCAGGTGACAGTAATAGAAGCTAACAGATGCTCGCTACTTAGTATTCACCAAGCACTTTATTGTATTTGTATATCTACACTCTCCTAATGAAGCAAGAACTATTATTATCCCTACTGCATTGATGGCAACTGAAGCTCAGAAAAGGGCACATTGCTAATAGTAGAGCAGGGATTCGATCGTAGATCTCTTTTACTTCAAAGTGTGGCTTTTAACCTCTATGTTTTAATAACATTGACAATCAAAACCAATGTGGGTTTCTACACAGATTTACTTTTTTTCTTGAGAACAATATTAAATAAAATCTGAAAAGCGTGTGTGTGTGTGTGTGTGTGTGTGTGTGTGTGTGTGTGTGTGTTAACCCTTAACCAATAATAAAGCTTTTTTTCTCTTTAAAACACAAAACCCAGCCAGGCACAGTGCCTCATACCTGTAATCTCAGCACTTTGAGAGCCTGAGGCAGGCAGATCACCTGAGGTCGGAAGTTCGAGACCTGCCTAACAAACATGGAGAAATTGCATTTGTACTAAAAATACAAAATTAGCCGGGTGTTGTGGCACATGCCTGTAGTCTCAGCTACTCAGGAGGCTGAGGCAAGAGAATTGCTTGAAACTGGGAGGCAGAGGTTGCGGTAAGCTGAGAGCTCACCATTGCACTCTAGCCTGGGCAACGAGAGCAAACCTCTGTCTCAAAAAAAAAAAAAAAAAAAAATACATGTACACACAAAACCCAAAAGAAAATATAAAACAAACAACTCAGATTGTACAGAACATAAATATAGCCCTTGATCTAAAAGAATCATATTCATGAAAATAAAGTTCAGATAATATTACCTGTTTCTGTAGTAGATAATTTTGCTTTATCAGTATAAAATTTAACCTTAAATTCTGACAATATATTTGGAATAAATAAAATAAAAATTAAAAATATAAAAATGCAAGGATCATAAGGAGGAAGACAACGAGGAAGAAGACAAGGATGTCTACTCTCTCTACTCCTATTCCATATAGCACTGGGAGTCCTAGCCAAAGAAATTCATCAAGAAAAATAAAAGAAAAATTCTAATTGGAAAGAATGATTTAAAATGGTCTCTGTTTGCAGATGATATAATCTTATATATATAAAATTCTAAAGAATTTGCCAAAATTGACTATTGAACTAATGAACAAATTCAGTAAAATTGCAGGATATAAAATAAACATACACAAATTAGTTGAGATTCTATACACTAATGATGAACTATCCATTAAATAAATTGAAAAAACAATTCTGTTTACAGCAGCATCTAAAAGAATAAAACACTTGTGAATAAACTTAAACAAGGATGTAAAAGTTCTACACACTGAAAAATCATTAAACATGGATAAAAGAAATTATAGAAGACATAAATTAAATAATAAAGTGTCAAAATGTCAATATTACAAATGGACAGTTAGTTATAAGATGAACGAGTTCTGAGGATCTCATGTATAGCATGGGTGATGATGAATGTGTTAATTGATATTATTGTGATAATCATCACACAATGTATATGTGTATCAATTCATCACACTATACAGCTGACTATATATAATCTTTGTCAACTAAATATTTTTTTTAACTCCATACTACCCAAAGTGGCCTACAGTCAATGCAAGCCCTATCAAAATTTGAATGTCATTTTCCTCATAGATAGAAAAAAAGAATCCTAAAATCCATATGGGGCTACAAAAGATTCTAATAAGCTAAAGCCATCTTGAGTAAGAAGAATGAAATTGAAGGCATCACATTACCTGACTTCAAAATATACCACATAGCTATAGTAATCAAAACAACATGATAGTGGCATAAAAAGAGACATATAGAGCAATAGAACAGAATAGAAATCCAAGAAGTAAATCCATGCATGTAAGATAAACTAATCTTCAGCAAAAGCTCCAAAAATACACAATAAGGAATGGATTTTTAAAAAAATAAATGGTGATGAGAAAACTGAATAACCACAAGCAAAAACCGTAAAATTGGATTCCTAGTTTTTTTTTTTTTTTTTTTTTTTTTTTGAGACAGAGTCTTGCTCTGTTGCCCAGGCTGGAGTGCAGTGGTGTGATTTTGGTTCACTGCAACCTCTGCCTCCCAGATTCAAGCAATTCTCCTGCCTCAGCCTTTTGAGTAGCTGAGACTATAGACCCACATCACCATGCTCATCTAATTTTTGTACTTTTAGTAGAGATGGAGGTTCACGATGGTGGCCAGGCTGGACTTGAACTCCTGACCAGGTGATCCACCCACCTCAGTCTCCCAAAGTGCTCAGATTACAGGCGTGAGCCAAGTGTGCCTGGCCACATTCCTATCTTACACCATACACAAATATTACCTCAAAATGGATTAAAGATTTAGACATAAGACCTGAAACAGTAAAACTCCTGAAACAAAACATCAGGGAACAGCTCCATGGCGTTATCTTGACAATTATTTTTTGGACAGAACACCAAAAGCAGAGACAACAAAAGTTAGATAAACAAGTGGAATTACATCAAACTAAAAAGTTTCTGCAGAGCAAAGACAATCAATGAAGTGAAAAGGAGTGGTAGAAAATATTTGCAAACGATATATATGAGAAGGGGTTAATATTCAAAATATATAAGAAACTCATACAACTCAATAGCAAAATTCAAAAGTAAACAAAAAAACTCAATCAAAATATGATAAAAGGATCTCATTTTTTCTAAAGATGACATCTAAATGGTCAACAATTATATGAAAACGTGATCAACATTGCCAATCAGGGAACTGGAAATAAAAACCACAATGAGTATCACCTCACATCTGTTAGGATGGCTGTTATAAAGAAGTCAAAAGGTAAGTGTTGGCGGGGATGTGGGGAAAAGGGTACTCATAGAGTGTTGGTGGAAACTTAAATTTGTAAAGACATTATGGAAAAACAGCATGGTGGTTCCTAAAGAAAACAAAAAATAGAACTACTATATGATCCAGCAATCTGTTCTTCTGGGTATATACCAGAGGAAATGAAACCACCATCTCATAAAATATCTGCACTTCCATGTTCATTGCAGCATTATTCGCATAGACATGACATGGAAACAACTCAAGTGTAGGTCAACAGGTGAATGGATAAAGAAATTGTGATAAACACAAACACAATGAAATATGTTTTTCAGCATTAAAAAGAAGAAAATCTTGCCATTTGCAACAACATGGATGAACCTTGAAACCATTATGCCTAGTGAAATAAGCTATACACAGAAAGACAAATATTATATAATCTTGCATGTGGAATCTAAAGAGTCAAATTCATAGAAATTAAGAGTAAAAGGTGATTACAGAACAGGGAGAGATGCTGAGAAAATGGGGAGATGTTAGTTAAAGGGTACAAATTTTCATTTATAAGATGAATAAATTCTGTAGACAAAATGTATAGCATGGTGAGTATACTTAATGCATTGTATACTTGAAAGTTGCTAAGAGAGTAAAATCACAAGACTTGCCTAATAGAATTCTGAATGTTATTTAGTAAGCAAAATGAAAATTAGTGAATGAACCAATTCAATATATGATTAAGAGTTACTATACTTTACTAAAAGAATACATGCAAATATTAGTCACTGGGTATAACCATAAAGGAAATAATTTTGTAGTTTTTGTTCAAGTTGTTAACAATCTGAAGACATTGACAAAACAGCTACATAAATTTTATTTAAAATATAACTACTTATATTTTAAAAAGTATTCTCTGAGAGCTGGTCTGAATCTGTGTGAGATGTGAGACTTATGTATTAGAAATCTTTTCATATAAATTAAGACTGCTGCCTTTGTCATGATGTAAGAAATGAACGAATCAAGATCAGGATTCTTAAAAATGTTAAATCTCAGTGCATAATGTTATTTATGATCGCTAATAAGAGTTTGTAAACTTTTTAAGCAAGAGATTAAACATCTATGGCTCAATAGTTATTAGGAACAATGAGATCTTATTTATATAGCTATTTTTTCAAAAACATATTTTCTTATTTTCATTGTTACCTAACAGTACCATCTTAATAAGTACTGCTATATATATTTTCAATAGATGTTTGATATTTGTAATGTTTTTGACCAATTATTTTATTGACAAATGAGAATTTAAAATGTGATTACAGATAGCTGGAGGTTATAACAAAATGGCTGTAATCAGAGGTAGTAAAAAGATTGTTTCAGAAACCTTCCGAAAGCACAGTGCTCTCTCAGAGTTATGAATAGCTACCTTTAAGGATAATTTGCAGAAACTATACATGATGCTAGAATTTATTTCTGAGACCTATAATCTACTCAACGATAAGTAGACTTAAAATTATTTAACATCATGCTGGTATATACTATTATGTACTCACATAAATTTGGCATAAAAATTAAAAATATTGGTAATAAGTTAACTACTAAGTAGAAGTAAAAGATTCTTCAAGTGGGGGAAATGACAATTTATTTAATGGAAGCCCAGGATTCAAATAAAATACTGGGGAATGGAAAAACAATGAGTGAGAAGTGCTTAACTTAAAAAGAAAATTATTGGCTATTGTGGCATGAGAATAGGGTCTGGAGGCAGAGAACCAAAGGCTGATTAACACTGGCTTCCTAGAACTAAATCAAAAGGAAAACCCCAACTTTCCATGCTCAAGTAATAAAAGGACCAGAGGCGACTCTCCACCTCCCAACCCTCGACTTTTCTGCACGGCAGATGAAAGGACCTCTGATTGGTTCCTGTTTCACAACCAATCAGACTGATCACAGGCCATATTTTCATTTGCATTCAAGTATAACTTCATAACTTCACTTCAGCCTCTGATTGCAGGCCACTACTTCATTTACATAGGGTGTATACCAAATAACCAATGGGAATCCTTTAGAGGGTATTCAAACTCCAGAAACTTCTGTAACCAGAGCTCTTGAGCCACTTGCTCAAGTCTGCCCCCACTCTGTGGAGTGTACTTTCATTTCAATAAATCTGTGCTTTTCTTTTATTGCTTTGTGTACTTTATCTATTTTTTTTCTCAACATGCCAAGAACCTGGACACCCTCCACCTGGTAACAGTTTCCAATAATTAAAAAAAAAAACAAAATAGATTTAGAAAAAAATTAATCTACTTGAGAGACATTTGTTTCCATTTCCTTATGATTTACTCCTTCAAGTTAATGACTTTCAGTCTCAACTTTGTAAGCTTCTCAATGATGTTCTAATCAAAATGGAAGATTTTTGGAGCAAGAAATTTAGACTAGAGATTTTCTTGTAACAGAAAGATATGCCAACAGATGTGTTTGATTCTCTTCAATTGACTATGTAGGGCAACTGCCACTTTTTGAGAGTTTTCTGAGAATTGTGTTTCTAACAGGCAACCACTTAGCAATAAAAATTTTGGAAATGATGTAACTACTCTGCCATAATAGCTCTAAGAGAATCAAAGTTTTGACAGAGAAAATTGCTTTGTCTTCAAGAAATATATATAAGTCATAGTGAGACAATATGCATTTTCCCTTTCTCTAGCTGTGTAGGGCCCTCTTTGTGTGTTCAGAAATGCCTCTATATGATGTGGAGTATACAATAAACAGTG
Organism: Aotus nancymaae; assembly: GCF_030222135.1. NCBI lineage: Eukaryota > Metazoa > Chordata > Mammalia > Primates > Aotidae > Aotus > Aotus nancymaae. The sequence goes on along the minus strand of NW_026988419.1, from coordinate 40,987,576 downwards.
AAGAGATACTTGCTGGTTTAATTATGGAAGTTGTTTCAGATGAGAGTGTATTCAGCACACCTGAATATGAAGGTGGTTTTCAGCTTTCAAAAAATTATAACAATTTGCTAACTGACCAGACAAATTTCCTTGAAGACCAAGTTTCTTTGTAGAGCAGATGAAAAATGTCCATAAAGTAAGCAAATCTGAGCTAGACCTGAGCTGTCCAGATATGAAAACACTCTATATGTAGATTTCCATTTGAGCTTCCCATATAATTTTATAGCCCTTTAGTCTCATGACTTATTTCAGAAAGTAATTCAAATACACTTTACAAATATACCAATATTATTGTTATATATTTTACCAAATTATGTAGAAAATATGTAAACATACTACTTGATAATACAATTTCTGAATTGATGAAAATGTCTCCATTTTATTCTGAGAGTTAATAAATATACCTTTAATAAATACACATTTATTGTTTTGAATGTTTAGTCTCTTTGTTTTTGTTTCTAGGGAAGAGGTCAGAAAATTTTTCTGTAGGGTGCCAATGAATAAATATTTTAGGCTTTGTGGGGCGAGAGGCAAAATCAAGTACATTGTTCAAGTACTTATGTGACAAGATACCAAACAAATTTTCACAAATTTGTTATTGATAAAATCCAAAATATAATAGTAAAAATGGAGTACAGTTTTGTGTAATACGAATCTACTAGTAAGAAAATGAAATTCTTTGGGGAGTACATAATGTTTTGCATAATTGAGGTTCAAAGTTAGTGCTCTCTGTCATTGAAATTAATTGCAAATGTCCTTCTGTAATAAGATTTTATTTATTACATCTTTGAATATGTTTTTAGTGCTAAAGACTTATATAAATGCATGAGTGTATGATTTTGAGTATATTTGTCACTTGGAAGGAATTCATAGAATTTCATTAGATTCATCTCTCAATATATGCCTTTTAGCATTGTAGATCAATGACTTCCAATCGAAAGTTAGGTGGAAGCCCACAGTCGCACAGTTATATATATTTTAAAATAGAAAATTTTCCTTTGCACTTACTTTGGGGTTTAAGCTCAGAAATACATCTCTCATAAATCTGTGTGAGAATGGAGTTTTCACTTCTTGCTTTAACTTTGACTGTACAAGGAGGGAATTTGTTTCGAATGCAGCTTGATATTACTTGTGATTCAAACCATGTCATTTGTCCTCTAAATGAATTGTTAACAGTGTAGTTTTCAAATGTAGGTATTGTATGCCTTCAGTTGAAGGTGGAAGTTATTAAGAAACATTATCAGTTTGGCTGCAAAAGCTAAGTTTTAAAGCCAACCTGGGTTGAATTGCAGTGGCTGAAGCCTGAACTTAGTCCTGAGTAATTTTTGGACCCTGTTCTAGAGGATAACAAAGATAATTGTTTAAACTGCTCTCTAGTAAATATTAGGATAGGAGAAACCAAAATCGACATCCCTTTATCAATTAAGGTGAGCCCTAAAGTTAAGGAAACAAAAGTTTCCTCTAGGTCAAGGGTGAGAGCTTGGCTTGTAGGGCAAATTTCAAAATTTCTACCACCATAAGAAAAACCACACCCTTGCTAAACTCTTAACAATAGGAACTATTAGGCCGAGTCACAACCCAGACCACTACAACCTGACTGGACAGAGGACTGGCCTTACATTATTTTTGTTGTTGTTGTTCTGAAAAGCTATTGCAGACTTTAAGCCAGTTTCAACCAGTTTGTAGAGCTGCACACACACTATCTTTGTGTCTTAGAGTTCACCTTTTTGTGTAAAGGATGAAATTCCACCTCTTTTAATGCTAGAACTCCTCTCCAAAGTGAACATGGGATGTACATTACATACATGTTTACCTATTGTGCATGAGCTCAGCACTGCTCATAAATATTTATAGCTTTCCCCCTAAACCTGTTGAATATGTATGATACTGGGCCTGTGAAGCATAAAATCCAACTTGTTCTTCTCCTCTCTGAAAAGAGAGCACCTTTGGGCCCGTGGAGACTTTCTCGTCCCAGCTTGTTATCACCAGTAAAACTCTCCTTTTTACCAGTTAACCACCCTCGTGGTCTTTTGGATGACAATGCTTCTTGTTCCTATTTGCCTTGAGCAAAATGTGGAGATCCATTATAGTATCCACTCTTTCATAAATTTATTGAACAAACGTTTTCTAGGGGCTTACTATGTACCTGAACTCTACTAAGTATCAGAGAATAAAAAAACACATACACAGAGTCTAGTGGGGGAAAGAGACATGTTAGCAGGTAATTCTAACAACACGATCAGTGCTAAGAAGAAAGAAGCAAAATATGCTATTATGCAGAGGACAGAACCAAATAATTGTAATTTGTCAGATGCCATAGTTTGAAAAGAAACTCCAGATGAGAAGATACTCGGTCTCGGTCATAAAACCCATGTAGAAGTTTCTTAGATAGAGCAGTCAGGAATGGAAATTCTGGACAGAGGCCACTTTGTATACAGAGAGCTAGAGGCAGGAAAAGTCCATTGTGAGCCTAGAGAAGGGAGAACCAGTGGAGACATAGTGGAAAGAGGGGAAGGAGGAGGTGGAAGGACCAGGCTGTAGAGGCAAGATAGGGCTAGACTGGAGTGGTCTTTGGAATTAGGGCTTCACTAGCTTTTATATGCAAACGTATCATCTGGGTGATCTTCTTAAAGTGCAAATTCTGATTCAGTAGGTCCTGGGTGTGCCTGACATTTTGCATCTGGAAGGAGATGGCAGGTGGCAGTAATGATGCTGGCTTTAGGGTCACACCTGAATAGCAAGATTCCACATCCCACTAAGCGTTTTAGCTCTCATCTGGTCATGGATTAGACAGCTGTCATTTTTCTAGCAGAACAGTAACACAATCACTTTTGGAATTACAAAGACCAAGCCGTGGCTGAATGGAGTATGGACTGCCTGTAGGAAACAAGCATAGGAGAGAATTGCTCAGAGAAACTTCTCAGGAAAGAAGAGTCTCTCAGCAGAAAATTCTCAAAAAATTCTTACAGCATTTCTCCTCAGGAAAGAAATGCTGGATAAGGAGAACAAAGTTGGATAAGGAGTACAAAATTAAAGTTAATGTTATGAGAATTACATTTCAGTGTTCTATAGCAAAATAAAGTGACTGTTGTTAACAATAATTTATTGTACTTTTTAAAATAGCTAGAAGAGAGAATTTTGAATATTCCCAACTCAAAGAAATAATAAATATTTGAGGTGATGAATAGGCCAATGACTGAAATTTGATCATTACACATTATAAACATGTATCCAGGTATCACATGTACCATATATATATATATACACACACAATTATTATACGTCAAAAAAACTCAAAGAAAAAAAGTATGGCCATACTTCATCCCAACCCCTCTATTCTCCAGTGAAAAAGCAAAAACAGAATTTGATTTTCTTAGTGCTAAAAAAAGGTACTTAGTAACAGGACTTATTCCAACAGGAAATATACAAGAGAAATATTTTGGCATGTAATAGCTAACCTCCAGTCTGCTGAAACTGATGTCAGCGGAATTTAGACTCTGCCAATGTAGAGGCTTTATTTTAAGGTTCCAGAAAATATTCAGGTGATAAGTTATGCAGATTTTCTTTTCTTAAGAATGGGATAGGCCTTTCCCCTTTTGTAATGGCTTAATTCTGCCAAAGAACAATATGATTTTTAAAGTCTTTTAAATATGGTACTGCATTATATAGCTTCTGTACTGATCAATGGGCAATGAAATAGACTGCATGATACCAAGTTTGTTTATAAAATTAACTTGCACATCTGCTTGGTCTAAAGACTAATTTAATGTAGAATAATAAGTAATTAGAAGATTACCTTTGTGAAATAAATATTCATGTAAACACTACATAGAAATAAAATACCATGTAATCAATGCCTTTAAAATATTATCAGGCACTAACAGATTGACACAACTATAATCCTACACTATTCAATGTGATTCAATCATTTACAAATACTGAAAAATATAACAGAATAGCAAAATGTAAAGTGAGAGTATAATAATCAGATTTGAACCAGAAATGAAATTAGGAAATATATATTAAAATGTATTTGTAATAACAAGTCACACACATTTGGCTCGGAGCTCAATAGCAGCCAGGCAATAGATAAAGTTATTTGTCTATTTTTATGTGAATATTAAAACAACTTATCCTATATACCCAATGGGAGAAAAATGAATAAGTCACCACATTACTGCACTCTAAAATCATATTAAGGAGAAAATTACTTTTCAACCTTTGGCAAATTGTAATTCATTCTTGATGTGTTAATGGTTGCTGTTTCATAGTTCATCTGAAGTAAAAGGATCTACTCTTCAGTGTATTTACTGAGGTGATATTTACGATGTTTGGCAGCATCTGTATTTCACATTTAGTTATCTTGTGCTGTAATTCTGATATGATGTGCTAATTTGATTTTCTCCTATTTGTTTTGATAAATAAGTTTATCTTTTTTTTCTAAAGTCAAAAATTGAGGTAATTGATCTAGGCTACAAAAACACCTAAAATTCAGTGAACTATGGGAAGTCAGTAACACTTACTAAATCTTTGAATAAATATGATTTATAATGTGTACACAGAATTGGTTTTCATAGTATAGTCTGTAGTGTCAGGCAAATTTTACATAGTAAATCCAGATGATCAGAATTAGGAGGATATCTAGGAGTTGCATTATATCTGCTATTAGCAAAATAATAGTTTAAAATTGACTTTACTGCCTTGGCACTGATATTCCACTACAACCCAACAAGGGAATCCTTCATGTAAAGTTTCAACATCTGTATTCAATTGCTATTCTCAACTAAAACTTATTCTGTTAAAACCAATATTCTTGTTTATAAATTAGTTCACTGAGTTATTATAAACCACGATGATGTTTTGAACTAGCTAATCGTCACAAGATTGTTAATCAATTTTTCTACTCAGAAAAAAATGTGCAGATAGCTGCCTTATATTCAATATTGAGTTGGTTCATTTGAAGACTGATGCTGATTTCATTTTGATTCAGCAGGATTATGGGAAATAAGAAAATGTTTGAATTTTCAACTCACTCCTTTCTGTTGTGACATTTTGTTCTTTCATTCCATCATTTCTATTAGTTTGCCAACTGGCACTGACAGGAGTGCAAAACTACTGCAAATTGTTACTTCAGCAGTACTCTGCCTGCCAAGAACTGATCAGCTGCTTCTCTTAATGCACCTTTCACTCTTTCCTAACTGAAGCAGTCTGAGTCTGCAGTGCTGCTGGGTTACAAATCTCATCCAGAGCATTTGGATTTAATCAATCACCTGATTTCTACCGCTCTAAGATAAACATGCATGAATGCAATCATTACTAAAATGAATGTCTATTCCAAAAAATGGAGGGAATGTGGGCATAGGACTATAGGAGTGAACATTCATGATCTATTCTGTTTATGGTTTCATTTGGATTGATTTATCCAACTCTTTCTCAGCCCCCTGTCTCAGCAGTTATAAATGGTATCACCTTTTCTTAACCTGAGAATGTAGTCAAGCTTTTCCCTACAGAAGACATTCTAATGGGGCTCTGAGGGTCACCTGACAAAGGCCTGGCAGAAGTGACGGATGCTCCATTCTTTCTTATGTGGATCTGGATGCTTTGCTCCTTCTCTGGGTCAAATTAAGATTCCTTTGAGAGGAATATTTGGATTCCCTATACAGTTGTGAAACTGCCAGGATCTTCTGGATGGATAAGATCAGCAAGTATTTCAAATTTATGTGGCCAACCTCAGAGAAACAGATTGTACACTTAAAAAGAAATTTTCAGATGACAGAAAACACAAATAAGCAGCTAAAAATGGGTTTCTTGGCTGACACCCAGCAAATGGAGTTTAAACATGTAAGGACAGAGGAGTAATTCATATTGATTGTAAAACTAAGAGGAAACACAGATATATTTTTTCAATATTTCAGATGTTTGTCATAAGTCAAGGGTGCCTCATTCCCATAATCAGTCCTCATTGCTCCTGTAGCATGTCCTTTGAAAAGAGTGGATATTAGTCACTCTGCAGAACTGTTTTGCCTCTTGTACCCTTTAATTACTTACCTACTGTACACCCAAAATTAACTCTCCTCCATTGGCTAGTAGAGGCTTATGTTCTCTGTAAAGCTCTTATGACCAAATTTCTCATAAAAGAGGCATTAATTAATTGGGAAAGGATACCACAAACGACCCATTACCATTCATCCCAAGCAACATCACTTGTATGAAATTATATAGTACAGAATTATATTTTTTAAAGTTTTCTCAGCTGAATGGGGAGACATTTGGAATCCGGTGTGTCCCAAAGGTTTGTGAAATTTCCCTTCTAATCGTAGGTCTAATTGAATATTTTAAACTAGAAGTGAGATCTTAAAATAAAATGTTACAGGGAGGATATAAACAAGTAAAATATAAAATTATTTTTAAGCTATTACATAAAGTTCATCTCTGAGTTCAAATAACATTCAGCTCAACTCTAATAAAAGTATACTATTTCATAAGTTTTAAAAACATATATAATAGAAATAGAAATATCTTTGTATTATAATCAATGATATTAGGAGTTTCCATTTAGACACCTTTTTAACAGATTGATTTTTAAGATCACCAAGAATATCCTTAAATTTAAAGTGAAGTTAACTATTAATTTCATTTAAGTTCAAGCAAAAATAAAATATTTAGGAGAAAGTAGGTTTAATAAAATTTGTTTTTATTCACAATAGTAAAGACATGAAATCAACCCAAATGCCCATCAATGATAGGCTGGATAAATAAAACATGGTACATATGCACCATGGAATTTATACGCAGCCATACAAAGGAATGGTCTTTTGTAGGGACATGGATGGAGCTGGAAGCTGTTATTCTTAGCAAACAAACACTGCATGTTCCCAGTTATAAGTGGGAGCTGAATAATTAGAACACATGGACACATGTTGGAGAACAACACACAGTGGGGCCAGTCAGGGGAATGGCGGGAGGGCAGGCATCAGGAAGAATAGCTAATGGATGCTAAGCTTAATACCTAGTTGATGGGTTGATTTGTGCAGCAAATGACCACGGCACATGTTTACTTATGTAACAAACCTGCACATCCTGCACATGTACCCCAGAACTTAAAAGTTAAAGAAAAAAAAAGTTGGTTTTAAAAACATACCAATAAATGGATATACTCAAAAAAAGTGAAAAATTCAGTTGATGATTCAGGTATTTGGAAAAGAAAAAAATCACATTTATCAAACCAGTTGTAAAAATAATATACACCATGTATTTATATTTTCTGAAATATTTAAAAATCTTTGTTCATTACATTTAGTTGCATACTACTTTCTACATAAAATAGATCTTTAATATGCTGTGCTAATTAATGAGGTGATGGGGAAAAGGTACTGTCTGAATAATTTACCATTTTTTCTATGGAAATGCTTTCAGTTGCTAATACATCTGCCAGGTCTATATGATGACAGGTTAGGTAACAGAAAATATTATAACTATCTCAAATACATTAAAATATTTGTATGAAGATATCGCATGATATATTTCAGAAAAAAAAACAGTATCAAGATGTGTACGGGAACAATCAAAGGTAACAATTAAAACTGCCAGTCCCAAACTAAAGATACTGACTGTATTTTTCAGGTTTCATGTCACGACTTGACACATTCTAGATATTGCCATGGTAATTACATTTGGCATGAAGGAAGAAATGCATACTTGCAACTAGAAAGAAGGAGAAATGACTAACACAGGATGTTTGATGTTTTGCACTTATGATCTTGTTCCCTTCTTACATTTATGTTAGGAAATTGAGGCTCAGAGAGACAGGATAACTTCCTCAAGGTAGTTAAACTTAGGTTGGTTAAACTCCAAAACCTGTCCTTCTTCATTATGTGGAATTGCTTTCTAACTACAAAGAAAAACAATACTTATTTTTGGCTGCTGTAAAAGAATGCCCCCTCTTCCCACTTCAGGCAATTCAAGTATTTCAATATAGAAGTTAATTTTTGCTTTGGGTTTTAGAATTTTGTTGTTTTGGTATGTAACTTATAACTAATATTTAATTACATGCAAATATAAGAACAGTAAAGCACTCTTATTTAGACAGCTGTAACACGAAGTACATGAATGAGATCATTAGTGCCAAGCAACCCATCCCTCCATCAGGCTTTCTGACAGATGAGAGTCTGTGGCTCCTCCCCAAGTCATGAAAGAATCTAGTGCACTAATGACATCTGGATTGCCTCTGAACATTTCCAAATAATTCAATGGTTCTCTGTCAGCAAGAAGAAGGAAAAACGTACTTGACCTATTGTTCATCAAGATATAATTTTATAAATGCTCACAGAAAGCCAAATATTGACTAATAATACAGCAAATTATACAAGGCCCATTAAATATCACAGGCCACCTAATTCAGAGCTGTTTTCTGAGTGAATTCTTAATGGTGTCAGAATATTTTTCCCTTCTGTCTTTAAGTGCTGCCCTTCCTGCCTTCTCTCCTACCTTTGTCTTCTTTAAATCCAAAATGTAAAAATTATTGCATTTGAAAAACATTCAATAAATCAACAATGTAGCTATTTTTTATTCAAACTAGAGAAGAAATCCTCTTTATTTGGGGAAATGTGACTTGCTAGCAGGGAACAGTGATTTGGGGCAAACGCTGAAGCATTATGCTTCAACACATGACAAAAATACGAGCTGACTATGTCTAAAGTCAAAAATGGAGCAACAGTACAATTATGTAACTTTGTTTGTTTTACATTAACTGAAAGATCCAATCTTTGTAATTTAAATCTTAACTATGTTAGTTCAATAAATCTAGGCAAGAACAGAAAATCAACACTGCATGTTCTCACTCAAAAGTGGGTGTTGAACAATGAGAACATATGGACACAGGAAGCAGAATATCACACACTGGGGCCTCTCAGGGGTTGTAGGGGCTAGGGAGGGATAGCAGGGGGTAGGGGGATCGGGGAGGGCTAACCTTAGGAGAAATCCCTAATGCAGATGATGGGGGGAGAGATGCAGCAAACCACCATGGCATGTGTATACCAATGTAACAATCCTGCATGATCTGCACATGTACCCCAGAACTTAAAGTATAATTTTAAAAATCTAGGCAATTTTAAGTACTAATATTTTTTTATTTGTGTGTCATTCTTCCTATCAATGAGTCTAAACTTAGCAGAAATCCTTAAAACTACCAAAAAAGTGTTCTACCCACTCAATTTATACCATTACATTCTTCTAATCTTAATTTTAATTTTCATGTGATACTTTCATGTGATAACTCCTCTTTGGAAACCCATTAACTTAAAGTCTTGAGATATTTAGTTCTAGGCTCTTTTGCAGCTTTTCTTAGCCCTAAGTTATACAATTCTACTGTGCAAGGTAGTGATCATCAATATCTCCAATCTTGATTTGTCATTGCAACTTTAGGTTTTAGATCACTGCAATTTTTAGTCTTTTATATAAGTTTAGCCATTCACTGATTAAACTTAGGTCCAAATAAATTGCATCTCTCAAAACTTTTTTAAATTTCCCATTACAGATAAAGCCTATAATTTTCAAGAAGTAAAAATGCTATTTTTGCTCAATGTCTATACATATATTTATTTTCAGTTTTTCCAAATCTATTTTTATAGTATGTAAGAATTGACAGGTGAGGTAACAAATCAGCATTAGTAGAATATAAGAATATTCTTAGTTTCTAATTAAACTACTAGCAAATAAAATATTCCAATAAGTCACTGCAGCCTTCAAATTTACTTTTAATATTACCTGTTATAAACATGTCTGAAATGATTTTTCTTTATAAATTCTTGCATATATCTAATATTTTGACAAAAGAAAGGACATTCTAAAAATGAATTCTGGAACATGCGGATAGAAAATGAACATCAGAACAAGTGAACTGTTGCCTTCTTATCTCAAGAAAAGTGTAGACAAACAGCGTCTATTTTAATTCTTGTGCAACTCATCTTCAATAGGTAGAAAGTGCTGGAACAGTCAGCATTAGTAAGGCTGCAAGTTTTAGAAGCTTATCAGGTATAATATGTTAATTTTTATAAATAATATAATGAAGTCTGAAGCTTTTGGAGAGATGCCACTCTGATAATGGGCCCGTTTAAAACAACACAATGAAAACCTTGATTACGGGTTGTTGTCCAGCAGCTTCCAAATGCTAAAAGAGAAAGCAGTTTCTTCAGTGGAAGCTGTTGCTCACAGAAAATGCATTTTCATTTCAAGAGCTGTAGCAGCGCATTTTGGCTGTCCCCGGGAGGTAGCAAAACTCTCCAGTGTGTGGCCCGTGTGGTGCCTTTTGGGTTATTTGTGTATCTCATGTATGCTGCCATAGTGTACTTTTCTGTAGCCACACATTTTCTCTGGGTGCCCCATAGGAGAGGGTTCAGCACAGAGCAATCTAAGCCCACCTTAGCCTGGGCCCCTAAATTAGGTATTCTAGCTCTGGTGCCAGTTTATGTTTCCGTGTACCTACATGACCCAAGGCTGAAAAAACTACTAGGAATCCTAAGATCCTTGTGCAAATCTTAGAATTGGCTTCCTGAGAGTTACTCAAGCATATATTCTGGATTGATTTTCAGTTTTTAAAAAATGTCCACTAACCATCTCATTTTGAAGCTTTAGTCATCTTGAAAATACAACCCACTGGTTAATTTATAAGAGGAGAAAGCAGTACACTCAGACACATTTTACCAGCATGTTTAATAGAAAAAAAAGAAAGGGTAATATCCTCAGAAAAATACTTTTTTTTTGGCCGGGCGCGGTGGCTCAAGCCTGTAATCCCAGCACTTTGGGAGGCCGAGGCGGGTGGATCACGAGGTCGAGAGATCAAGACCATCCTGGTCAACATGGTGAAACCCCGTCTCTACTAAAATACAAAAAATTAGCTGGGCACGGTGGCGCGTGCCTGTAATCCCAGCTACTCAGGAGGCTGAGGCAGGAGAATTGCCTGAACCCAGGAGGCGGAGGTTGCGGTGAGCCGAGATCGCGCCATTGCACTCCAGCCTGGGTAACAAGAGCGAAACTCCGTCTCAAAAAAAAAAAAAAAAATACTTTTTTTTTTTTGCCCATGATGTACATAGTTTTTGGGCCATCTGAGGAAAAAGGACACTCTTTGAGGGAAGGATTTTAATACTACTTTAGTTTATGTCAACCTGAAAAATTCCTCATGCAGCGGAACAAGGGTTTGAAGACCCCACGTACGTTCTTACATTTCAATTTTAAGATAAATCCTGATTTCAGAAATACTAAATATGAAAATAGCACAACATAGAATTAAGGAAATACAATATTTATGGTGAGAGATTTGCTGATATTGCTCCAGGACTTGCCAGTTTGAGGATCTGGACTGAATGTCTACATCTGTGGGAGTAAGGTCCTTTGTATATGTTTGTGTAAGTAGCTAGCAAGATTGAGGCCCACCACACTGTATAATCTACCGTACATACATAATAAACAGTCCTTTAATTTTATTTGTGGAATTATTGTCATGCAAAGTCATTATTTTTTAGTCTTTAAATTTACATTTGTTACCACAGTTTTTCTAAAAACTAATAAACAAAGATAAATATTGAAATAATTCACCTGATGCTAGCATAGGTCACTGAGTTTAATTTAACTGCAGCTCCTTTATTTTCCCTAAACATAAAACAAATTGATGCAAATGGCTATAAGGGATTTAGATTGTATTGCATTGTGATTTGCAGTTTTTTAAGAGTAAAACTGTCATTTACTTATTCTGTGAGTGTATGTATTAACAATCTTAATTGTCTAGAGAAAGAAGGAATTAAACAGTTACTATTATTTTCTCTTCCAGGATTGCAAATATAAAATAATTTAAACTCAACAAAAAATAAAAGTAAGAATGCAGATTTTTTTCCTAAATTTCATGCTATGCTTTTCCTTCTTCCATCTTCTCCCCTTCTACATCCTTCTCCTGTCTCCTTTTTGTTTTAATAATGCAAGCTCCATAATTTTGAGTTTAGATGAAAATTTTAGAGTTTTCACATAATACTTTAAAAAGAGTATTTTTCCTTTTTTCCAAAATAAATAGAAATCTATTAATTAGACTCAGTATTTCATGACCTATTAATTCAGCAGTTATTATAATCCATCTTTAATTGGATTAGCTATAATTACAGTTAAATGGTTCCCTGAATCTTAAAAAGTTAAATACAAGTCATTTTCCATTTAAGACTTAAATATGAATTGATAATGATAAGAAAAGAGACTTCATCCTAAGGTTAATTGCTAAGTATTTTCCCCTATTTTCAGATTTAGCTTCCTTATCTCTTGCCTTTTTATGATTCATAAAATCTAAACTCTATGACATACTGTCCAAATACATGGTATCATTTTTTATAATTCTTAAATTAGCACTTACCTGTATGTAAGTGTAGAATAAAATAATTCTTCTCTATATTAGGTTATGTTTCCATTTAAATTGAATGCATGGTAGTATTACCAACAGGAGGAAAGAAATATTGAAGACCTTTATGACCAAAACGTAAGTAGATTTATCATTCTTTGTGGATTAATTCTTCTCTTTTTTTCTCATTCCTTTCCTTCTTCCTCTCTTTCTCCTCCATTCCTCCCCTCCTTTCCCTCTCTCTCTCTCTCACACACACATTTATGTCATTTTTTAAACATTGAGTTTCATATATTAATACTTGACACCTGCTTCCATTTGGAAATAAGTCATGAACAACTAATTAAACAACTAACTTTAGATTTATCAAAAGAACATGATACTTGAGGGGACTTTCATCTAAACGATAGCACATTGTTGTGTTAAATCACTGAGTTCAAATAATTTGGCAGTTATAATTTACTTAGGCACTTTGAAATTACTACAGCATTTGAGAAAATTTTAGGAGGGGGGAAAAGGAAAGAGGAGAAATGATTAAATGAATTGTTACAGCATCATATTTACTTCCATTCAACAGATATCGTTAAGGATGAAGCATATATCCAAGTCCCTTTTTAACAGAGGGATAAGTCCCTAATCGAATACTATGAGAAGTGATGTGTAATCAGCACATCAAGTACAACTTTCTGTGTTCCATTGGTGCTTACCAGAGGGAGAGGAGACAAGATGAATGACACCTAACTAAGTTACATAGAAAAGGATTTGTGAGGGTGGAGTACCCCAGAAATGTGAAGTAAAATATTTTAACAAGGGAAGTGAAGGTAAGTAGCACACCAAAAGGATGGGTGAGAATGAAAAAAGGCCTGGGGTGGAAAAGTCTAGGGTACAAAGTACATTCCCATCCCATTGAATTGGCGAGTACACTACAAAGTAGGCAGCCATGAAATCAAAGTGTGGAGAGGATGGTTGAAATAACGTTACAGAAAGTCTCAAATGCCAGTGTGAGGAGTTAAAAATCAGCAGAGTTTCTGGCAGGGAAATGACATTATTAGGGCTGTATTTTAGGCTGACTTATAGAAGAATGGATCAGAGTGAGAGGAGTCTGGGAGCAGGGAGAGCAGGTATAGGTGGTTGGTATCACCTGGCAAGACCAATAGTGGGGAGGGTGGCAAGAAGTTCTCGGGGAAACAACCTTGAATGAGTCAGACTACAGGAAATGCCTCAGATATCTGCACTCCTGTACACTGAGCCTGAGGAGTAAAAACATACAAATATACATGTTTGTTTGTTTTCCTTTTTGAGACGGAGTCTTAGTCTGTCACACAGGCTGGAGTGCAATGGCGTGATCTAGGCTCACTGCAACCTCTGCCCCTAGGTTCAAGCTATCCTTCTGCCTCAGCCTTCTGAGATTACAGGCATGCACCACCATGCCCGGCTAATTTTTTAATTTTTAGTAAAGATGAGGTTTCAGCATATTGGCCAGGCTGGTCTCAAACTCCTGACCTGAGGTGATCTGCCTGCCTTGGCCTCCCAAAGAGCTGGGATTACAGATGTGAGCCAATGTGCCCGGCATCCTGGGTAATATATTTTGAAACATTGGCAATTTAACATTAGATGTTCAATAATCTTACAGTTACCACAATGTGTTAGGATGCAACTATGTAGTATAGAAGATTCTGTTCAAAAGAAGTAAGTCCATAGACAAGGCAGGAATACTCCATGTATGATATTTTTGCATCTGCTTAGAAAACTGTGACATTGGTATAGATATCTGAGCCAATATAAGTGGCTAAGGGATAATACACTGCATTGCTTCCCACTCTGAATATATGGATGATGCTTTACAACAGTGCTTCTCACTTTAGTGGGAAAGGGAATTATCTCAAGGACTTGCTAACACACATATTTCTGAGACCCACCTCCAAAGTTTCTCATTCTGAAGTTTCTATTCTTGATTTAATCTTTAGCAGCGAAGAGGAGCTTATTCCTGAATCTGAAATAATGGAAACTTTTAGAGAAAGTATCCATGACATTTTAGAGGCTTAGAAAAGGCTACTAAAGTACACCTTATGTTTTAGGTAATTCTACTGAAAAACAATTTAAGAATCAACAGCTATTATTGTCTCTCTGGGGGGTTCAATGGCCAGAAAATATAAAGGAGACGGAAAGTAAAAATTGAAAATCTGGTAATACAATCACAGATGATACTGATGAGAAAAATAAAGAATCTGTATCCAAGGAAACCACTGCAGTTGCTTAGGGCTCTCTTTTTGATGAGCTCTGATTTAAACAAAACGTGTACAAAATATGAAGGGAAGAACATATGACCAAGGTTGAATACAAAAGAGAAACAATAATTTTTAAGAAAAGAACCAAGTGGCTGAAATTGTCTGATACATTTTACCTTTACTAAGGGACATTAAAGAGGTCTTCTAATGAGCATAAAATATGTGTATATATGATATAAATACTGTTTTTGGAGTAAACAAGACCTTAAAAGTGATGGATATAATCACTGCTTGGGAAAAATGATATACTGTTAAATGTGGTAAAACGGTGGTTTGCTTTTATTTCTCTCCACTGGGAGAATTATTTTCACATTAGGAAGGATAGCACCATCAAGAGGTAATTGAAGCACAAAATAAAAGCAAAGATTATGAGACCATTTCGTCTCTTTAAATGAATATAGCAATCCAAACACAGATGAATTACATTTGAAAGGTGAAACAAATCACTCTGGGTAATCACTGGGAAATGATGGTGAATAGAGTAAATCCCACAAGATCAGAGATGAACAAATGACCAATTTTCAAAAATGGAAAAAAGTCAAAGTATAGAACCCACAGATTTATGAGACAGTTATTAAACCCTGGAAAATTTTATAAAGTTTTGCCAAACTATTAGTCTGAAACTTTCAGTAAGTGGTGAGCATGCTGCACGCCAAGCCAATCTCTTATTTCATGAGGTCTATCATTATGTAAATCGGACACTTAAAAAATGCTCATGCTGCCCCCTTTAACTATGAGAGTGTGGGATGAATGCTAGAACCTTTAGTGAATTTGTAGCCATAGAAGAGCCCTACTTTAGGGATTCTAATTGTAAATCCGTAGGAAGGAGTCTAGAGAGGTAGCTTTCATCCTTGGCTTTGCTCCATTCAGTTCAACAGTTTTTGGTTTTTTTTTCTAAGCAATGTCTTAACTGAAAACTAAGTGACTTTCTTATCAACTAGGTAGTTGACTCAAAGCTGAAAAAATGACTACTATCTTTGACACCAGACACAGAATTTAAAATCATCTTGACAAGTTAAAGGGATGAGGCAAAGCCAGCATAATGAAATTTAACTGGGATAAGGAATGAGACAGTACCAAAATAATGAAATTTAACCGGGGTAAATGAAAAATCTTAGATTTGTGTTGAGACAGCAATTATACACATTGAGGATAAAAGATGTTTTCTTGAAAGCAATTTGTTTGACAAGGACATGGGAGTTTTAATCAAGCTTTATAAACTTTACTGAGATAACATGTGGAGGGTCCTTATGGTGCCTGGCAGATACAGGCACTCATTAAATCATTATCCGTTGAGGCTTACTATGAGCTAACCACATAATCTGGCTGCTAAAGTTGTAGGCTGAATTATAGGAATGTGGTGTCTGCACCGAGGTAGATAATATTTCTACTACATTCTGTACTGGTCTGGTCATTCACACAGTATTCTGCTCAGTTCTGGGTTTCTCACTGAAAGAAACAGACTGACCAAGAAAGGTTGGTGAGGTTTACCATGATAGGAGAATGCTAAAGGTGAGCACCATATCAATATTAAAAGGATTGGTATGTAGAAGAAAAAAAAATACTACTCCAGTTCCACAGGCAGAGGTAAGAGTAAAGTGGAAAGACTATTTCAGCTCAAAACAAGAAAAAATTTTATAATAATTTCAAATTTTCAACAAGGAAAAACATCATGTCATGAAGTTATGAGCTTGCACATGTTTTAGCCACAGGCAGGGCAGGGGGATGATGTAGAGCAGATTTCTGAATGGGGCAGGAAGCTGGTCGATGGCTCCTACAGTTTTTGCCAAGTTAATTCAGTAACTATTTATTGAGCATTTACTATGGCATTTTCCTCCTTTCTGGGTATACAAAAGTTAGTGGGATGGAGACTTTATCCTAAATATGCTTATGATCTGATTATGGAACTAAGGTATGTACTCCATTAATTTTAAGGCCCAAAACTTACAGGTATGGACTCTAAGAACCAAGAGGATCCTGGAACCAGAGAAAGTGAAGGTTTAGAACTGTAGAAATACTCTAAGCATATTGGCCAGGTGTGGTGGCTCACAGCTGGTATCCCAGCACTTTGGGAGGCCGAGGCTGGTAGATCACCTGAGGTCAGGAGTTACACCAGTCTGGCCAACACAGTGTAACCCTGTCTCTAATAAAAATACAAAAATTAGCCGGGCATGGTGGTGCATGCCTGTAATCGCAGCTACTCAGGAGGCTGAGGCCAGAGAATCGCTTGAACCCAGGAGGCGGAGGTTGCAGTGAACAGAGGTTGTGCCACTGAACTCCAGCCTGGGCAACAGAGCAAGTCTCTGTCTCAAAAAAAAAAAAAAAAAAAAAGGAAGAAGTGTAGAAGTATTTTACTGAACTGGGTCTCAAACATGCATTTTATTTTATGGGATATAATTGGTGAAGGAAAAAGGTAGTAAAATAATTCTAGGTAGATGGGAACATTGTAACAAAGCTACTTAGGTGAGAGAAACTCTGAACAGAAAGTTTAGTTTAGTTTGGATAAAACAGAACGGTAAAGAGGAAGCATGAAAGAGAGGGCTTTGAAAGCTATTCCCCATCTTTAGAGGCAGGAAGGATCCACAACACATGTTGTATTGTGAAATTACCATGATTGAATTTATGTTTTAGGAATTGGCATAAATGGATAAGCTTCATAGAACAGGTGCATTAGAAAGAAGTTGTCCAAAATATAAACAACTAAGGATGTTTGTATTTATTACAAACTCTATATTCCAGGGCACTAGGTTGAGGCTCTTTACAAAAAACATCTCCCTCAATCCTGCTAGGCTTACATGAGAAAATTTAACTAAAAATGATATAGAATCAAGTATATAGTATCACATTATGATAATATATATCACTGTATCACATTGTAATTTTTAGGCAATAAAGACTTTACAGAAAAAATAAGAAAATAATACATTTGAATATTTTTTAAAGACCCTCTTTGGGAAGTCAAAGAGGGAATGAAAGAGTTTGATGTGTGTTTTTATTATATGTAGGATCAAAATAAGATCTTATTTTAAAATGTGGTTTGTAAATTCTTAGCACTCTGTGAATGTTAGGTATCATATGTTTGTTACATGTAGATTTAAATCTTGGACTCTTCTAGAAGCAAAGAACTCAATCTGGCATACTGAGATAACTTTGGTGAATAAATTAGTTCTCAGTGGGTCAAATGCAGTGCCTTTTGGTTTGAAGATCTTTGTATATTTTTCAACATTGAAGATGACACCATTTTTTTTTCTTATTCTGAACCCATGAAGGAGTACATATACATTAATCTGTATAAAAAAGATACACAAATTCCTTGTTATAGGTGCTAAAATTTTGTCTGAAGATTGGCAAATGATAGGAGTAGCAATTAGCAAATTCTTTTACAGGAGGCTATTTAGTATTCACTTGTGAACCATAAAGAAGTGTTAACTAAAAATATCCATGGCCTGGGATGCAGGTACTGATGAAAGGTTTTATTAGGTGTGCACCTGGGATCTATGAAATGCAGACTATAGCTACAGATTGAAGAAGCTATCATTTATTAAAAGCTACCGCTGATATAACACAGTGGACTGCTTCCTATTTATACACCTGTAAGTAAAGAAATGTAATAAGATTCCAACCAACAAATTACTAATTGATAAGTTTTTAGTTTGCTTATGAGGGACAACTCTACATAAAGACATATAAAAAGATCCCAACTAGCTACTGACAGTAGTTCTTTTGTGTTCTACTAGATGATTAAACATATTACTTGCCCACATTTAAAAATTAGGAGGTTTTGCATAAAAATATTTCATGGGAACATGTTCAGCTTCCCATGAAAAATCAGATCTAGCAAGTGTGGATTCAAATTCATGCAGGACAACTATTACAGAAATTAACTTGCTCATTTAGACAACTGAGCTCTTTAGTCTACTGTAAACCTCACCAGCCCCTGCTACTCTTGAATTTTTTTTAACAACTACATTGTTCACTTATTTGCCCGATCTATTTCTCTAATCTAATGTTGATCTGTTGTTTCTCTAATTTGGTGTTGGCAGCAGAACTGGGCATTTGAAAGCTGCTCAAATTCTACCCTGAAAGAGTGGTCTACAGCTCAGCACTATAGCAAATTTGACACACCGATTGCTTCTGCTGTATGTGGGCTATCGTATTCTCTTTGATTAATTTTTCTGCTAATGAAAAGTGCAAAAACTAACAAAAGTCAGCCTTCTATATTTATAATTTATTTATTTATTTATGCAAACCCATATTAAAAAATTAAATTCCTCAGTGAGTAACTATAATTGCATTTGTTGTGAACTTCCATGACAAAATTTGCCTAATTTACATATATTGCAAATTCCATATTTATTCATTTTTTTAATATCATGGATGGCTAGACAGTCATATAATAAATATGCTTTTACCTTGCATCAGTTGAACTTCAAGAAAAATTAATTACGTTCATCATTTCCTGATTTCTTTCTTTCTGTAATTTAAGTATCCCCATGACAACCACACATTTCTGTTAACGTCTGAGGAGTAGAAGCACCTTCCTGTAGCATTCTCTGCATTTATCAAGTGGTTTATTTAAAGGATATAAGACCTATACTCTCTTCCTGGTGATTTTTTTAAGTACTTACTTTTAATTTAGAATGTAAAATCTATGCACATGCAGCGGTTTATTTTGCCTTTTTACTTTATAATGTCATGTTCTTAGGCCAGTCCTTATTCCATTTAACCATTTATTATCTATGTGTTCATTCACACAAGTGGTTACATTAAAAATAACACCACAAATATTACTGAGTTATTTTAAAACTGTGGTGGATACCAAAACACTTACAAAATCATAAATCTTCAGTTATATGGTAAGAAAAACATAATTTCTGCCTTTTGGAATCTGTGTTCAAGTACTTGAAAGACAACAAGGAGAACTTATTCCTAAGAGCCCATTGTCCTTCCCACATTGTTGCCATCACCATCACTCTCCTCATTTTCTGATTTCATTTATCAAAGGTCACTTTTTACCTCCTTTTTCTTTAAGAATTAGTAGGAAAAATTAAATTTTCCTTATTGTCAAGGGCATGATATTGGAGAACAGGTGAGTAGATTTATCTGATGCTTTAAAAATTTTGATTCTACTGTTTTTGTCTTCGAGTCTCATCCCATCTCATACTCATCCCATACCCATGTCTAAGTATTATACTCTATTTGTCCAATAACGGTAGAGCAGAGATAGAAGCCGCTTTAGCAATTTTAGCTTACCTAGACCTTCTCCAGCAATATATTTACTGAATTGTGTAACTTTATTGTGTCCTTTATTTTGTAGACAACCATAGAATTGGCTAAAGTAATGTGTGTGCAAGTACGTTTTAACATTCATCTGATAGTATTTTAAATCTTGTCCTTGAATGAGCAAAAGCAAATGACAAAAGGTTAAGTGACTTATTTAAATGTAATAACAACAAGTGCAGGGTTGTTTGGCTTTTATTTAGTTTTTTATGTTAGGCTCTTCATACAGAAAATAATGTTCCTCTACATGCTGAGAACAGGTGGTTTAACATACAAAATCATAGCCACCAGTGGGATCATTTCTAACTTGACTTTGTAGACTTTAACTCTTCTGATGAAAGGATTAAAGTGATTAAAGGCCAAATCATAACTAATTTAATGTAAGATTTGGGTGTTTTCTGGAATTTTAAAAAAATACAAATTTGGAAGGTTTTTAATAAATCGAGTCACCAAAATACTGGAGTAATCATAATTTGTTGACATACTTAAACAAATAGATATTTTATTTTGAGATATTTTTCCATTTTTCGGAAAACTGAATATACATTTTTAACAGAAAAATATCATTTTCTAAGGGTGTAAATTATATAGTGCTAGTCCTAGTACACATAGAACACTAAATTATGTAACAATATCTTACATTATTAATTACTAAATATTAATATTATTAAATACAAGAAATTTGATTTTGATTTATTTGAGAATTAACTAATTTTGAAACATTATCATAAAAAATATATACTTAGGTTTATAAAATTCAGATTTTTCTAATAAAGTAATGAATGTCATGAATCTTCATTGTATACATGGACTTCTAAATATGTGTGCATTTCTTTTTACAGTGAAATGCAGATCTGAAAAGAGACAGCAAAACAGAAGTGGTAACACAGAGTACCCATTTTTAAGTAAAATTTTATTTCAAGTAAGTTATTCCTTGGCAGTAGCATTTTTAAAAGTCTATATTATGCTAGGAATCAGAGATTCCAATTAATATGATGTAACATTTTGAAAGTATGCCCAATGCATGATAAAAATGACAAAGCACTCATCTTAAATAAGCTTCTGGGGATTGCTCTTCTGTATAACTGAAAAAAATGAGGAAATTCGCATGTGAGAAGAACAGAGTTGTGGCTAAGGTCATAGATTCTAGACACAGATTGCTCAAGTTCAAATACGTACTGACCTGACAACTTACCAGACACACGGTCTTGGAAAAGTTATTAAACTCTGTGCCTCAGTTTTCATCTATATATTTTAGGGTTGCCACAACAATTCAATGTTTTATTCTACTTGCAGAACTTAGAATAGTGAGCAACATCTAGTAAGCATCATATAAATTTGTTCTTTCCATATCAATGTGGCACTTCGAGAAGCTGAAGACCTCTTGAAGACAGAAAAAGAAAAAACTGAAAAGCAACTTAGTTGCTTCAGTAAACTGTTTAACTGAACATATCTCACACTCAAATGTTAGCAGGTGAGGAAATGAAGCATGCTTACTCCAGTATTTACTATCACAAGACATGCAGGAGAATCACTTCATGAAGGCAGAATAAAAAAGACCATAAAAATATTCACAAAAATGTAAATATCACAAAAGACAAAATAACTGAAATCCTGCCATCATGCCATCATGCTAGGTTCCATCTCTATGACAACTGCAAAAAAATTTTTAAAAATCTTTCTAGATAAGGGAAAATGGATTATTCTCAGAACTCAGGCTACTGGTCAATAAAAATAATGTGGAAAGAGAACTGACAGAAACTCCAGGTTTGGTTTTTAAAGAGTTCCTCTGACATTTGATGTATTTTTAATATTGGGCTAGATTACAATATGCCAGAAGATGGATGTGGAGGGAGGAAGAGATCTGAGACTAGAAAAATTAATGGCCTAAAAATATTGTAATTAATTTTTCACATTGGCTTTCTTTAAGTGATAATTATTTTAGATTTTTAGGGTCTAATGACAGCATTTTCCCTAAAGCCCAATTTGCAAGCTTTTCTCCCTGAGTGTCTGCTTAGTCATCAGCTTAGTCATGTGAACTGTTACATTTCTGATTCATTGAGAGAATGTGAATATCCTATTTTCTGAATTTGTAAGCTTTATAGAGGCCCATAGAAACAATATTTAATTTTTGCGTGTGTGTGTGTGTGTGTGTGTGTGTGTGTGTAAATTATTCTCCAATTGCACATTTTCTAACAACTCTTATATATGTTTTATTGCATTTAGGTTCTGGGGTACATGTGCAGATCATGCAAGATTGTTGCATAGGTACATACCTCACAATGTGGTTTGCTGCCTCTATCCCCACCCCCGTCACCTATATCTGGCATTTCTCCCCATGTTATCCCTCCCTAACCTCCCTACCCCCTGCTATTCCTCCCCTATTCCCCCACAACAGATCCTAGTGTGTGATGCTCCCCTCCCTGTGTCCATGTGCTCTTATTGTTCAACACCCACCTATAAGTGAGAACATGCGGTGCTCGATAAATCCAAAAAGAGAAAAAAAATCTTTCAACAAACCATACATAAAAATAAAGGCCAGAGAAACTTGCATAAGAGCACCCAGAGCCATGGCTTGATGATTACACTCTTGAACAATTTTTCCCATTTATAGGCTAGTGTAAGCTAAGCATTACCTATGACTCTGCAGGGAAATTTTTTATTTGGAAAGTTCAAAGGAAAAATTGTAACTAAAATAAAGAAAACATAAACATTTCAGTTTTATTTTCAAGATTTCATATACAGCTTTTATTTTTAACTATAGTAATATATTAAAAGGCATATATTAAAATACTCAGTCTATAAATAGATGACAACTGCGCTTTACTTTAGCTTTCTGCTTTCTTGAGTCACTCTCCTTTTTAAATAGCTTTTAAGACTCCCCTTTCTAGAATTACTGATGTGACTAGTTATAGGAAGAATCAGGAACTCTTGTAGATGTATTGAAAATATGGACTGGTATCTAATAGTTAAAGTAAAGATGAAATCACAGTGGGTATATATAAATTCAGGTAGACACAGTGAGCTATAAGTAGCAGACAGTAGTCTACTTATAATGACAAACAATACACTTCAGTTATCTTCCTTTATGCTTTATTTCCCATAAACATTAAAAAAATTAATACCCGGGCCGGGCACGGTGGCTCACGCCTGTAATCCCAGCACTTTGGGAGGCTGAGGCGGGCGGATCACAAGGTCAAGAGATCGAGACCATCCTGGCCGTGGTGAAACCCCGTCTCTACTAAAAATACAAAAATTAGCCGGGCGTGGTGGCACACGCCTGTGGTCCCAGCTACTCGGGAGGCTGAGGCAGAAGAATCGCTTGAACCCAGGAGGTGGAGGTTGCAGTGAGCCGAGACCACGCCACTGCACTCCAGCCTGGCAACAGAGCAAGACTCCGTCTCAAAAAAAAAAAAAAAAAAAATTAATACCCAATTGTGCTACATCTTGTTGCAATGTCAGCTAACCCTTTCATCTTATTATAATCAACCCCAAACACTTGACTGGGGCCCAATGGAAGCATTTACTTGACTTTCAACATGACAGCCATTAGCCATTGGATGGCTATGATTTTTCAAACAGCAAGCAGTTGGCTTTTTTTTTTTTTTGCCTTATATCCCCAAGGTACAAATAAATAGATACAGTAGTGTATTAATCTCTGTTTTACAAAACTGCTTCAGTTGTGATATACATTTTTAATATAATAAACTGCATTATGATGAACAATTCTAGAATGAATAAACTCATAAAAATTCATTGGTAATGCCTGTTCCTCAATTAAGCAAAGTCTGTCTATTGAGCTTAGGAGAATTGCTTGTAATGAGTGGAAAGCTCAATCATGTTTCCCACAATCACTGCAGCTAATGCTTACATTTAAGTTGCACAGAGTATCAATTTGGGCTATATTTCAAGGACAAGCTCTACTAAACTTTCTGCTCTTTTCCTCAGTAGTGATACAGTGTCACTCAAAAAGAGAAAAGCCTGGTTTTTAAGATCCTGTTACTATTTCATTCGGAAAAGCAGCAGTGTTGTTTGTTCAAATATGACACACATTCTGAAGAGAAAGTGCTGGATCTGAAAGGTTTCATAGTTTCCACAATAACATGAATATCACAGAAGGGAAAAGCGAGTTTTCCAAAAATTATAATGATATACTTGATTGACAGTCCACGGAGAAAGTTGAGATTTCTGTTCCCCTAGGTTTGCATTCCTTTGCCTTGTCCTTCTTTCCACACTTGACATGCTACAGAATTTTGACAACTGAAGAACATCTCTGGAGTACTTATTACTTTACTTGTGGACTCCTTGGCCTAAGTAGAGCCGTGTGATAAGTCAATGACTATCAGAAGGCTCTTAAAAAGACAGTTTACTCTTCATTAATATTGAAGAATGCTACAGTGAGTGATCTGAGGAAGTCCAAGTGGCCAAAGGACACATTTTAAATTTGTTTTGTTCCAAGGCATTACACAGTAAAAGCATGGTGCAAAATTAATCTGGCCAGCAGGAGAGTGCAGGTTACACAAAGCATCTGCTGGCTGCCTCTGGAATAAAAACACTGCATTTGTCTAGACTTTATTTATGATTCATTTTTGGCATAACTAGGTGTTACTGTTGAAAGCCAAATTACAGCAGCCTTGTGTAACAGATTACCTCAAAAGGAGACAAATTCTAAAGTGGATTTAAAAAAAATTTTTTTAAACAAATGTATTTTTAGACTATCTTCTGTGTCCAGGAGGTCCCTAAGTCCCACAGCATTTTCAGCATTTTTAGAATGACAAGAAAACCACAAAGAGAGGAGAGAAGGAACAAGAGAATGGCTTATTTTTTCCCCATTTCCCTAAGTCACTACCTACCAATCACTTAGTGACTACAATATTCAGGCCTTAAATTTTGCATTCAAATGCTGTTAATTGTCTAACAGGTTTTGTTGGATTGGGAAGTCGGATGGTTCATGCCTAGGGCCTCAGGAGGAAGGGAGCTGCATCCCTCAGAATGACGTTCAGTGAAAGCTTTCTCTAGAAGCACTTGGTAGTCTGATGAGTGTATTTCAGCTTAACAGCAACATGTTTTCTTTTGCTATTTCATTTGCACAAAAAGCAAGCAGTGCTCTTCTGCCTCCAAAAATATGTATGAGTGGATGTGTATACAAGAACGAGAGAGACAAGCATAGTTGGGGCAGGGGGAATAAGAAGAAGAAACTGAAGAGATAGCTCAAATTATGTTTTTTCTATTCTTCAAATTTCATTTGGATTTCTTCTATAGGAGAGCAGTGCTGATTAAAGACTTCTGGGGGATTTTTAATATTTGAAGCAATGGAGCTTTGAACTCAGAACATGAGATATTAGATGTATATTTAATTGAAAACTGTCTTAAATATGAAGTTAAGAGTATAAACTTAGTTTGTGAATTTTTTCACACTTACACTATGCACATAAACTCTGAATTAAAGCTTATGGTAATGATAGTAATGGTTATACTACTGTCTGCCTTAAGAACAGTAAATAACCTGTGATGAAATATGTTGGAGTCACATACTCTAAAGAGAGAGGATTGTAGTAAGAAGTCTATCTTACACTTACCATTACGTGTTTTCATACAATTTCTTGATGAAAAGATTGACTTGTTTATCATTAAACACACAATTTCATGAAGGCAAAATATTGTATAACTTCCTGACTAGCTTTCAACTATAATAATGTAGTATCTTAGTACCTTTATTAAGTACAACTTCTACGTAACATTAATTCAGAGAGCTCATCATAGAGCAATTCTTTGTAAGGCTCTGGAAACCAATGTTTTGTTACCATGCACTATTTAGAACTGATATTAATAAGTTCCATTATGATTTTTGAGACATATCTTATCCATCTATATATAATTTTAAAATTAATTAAAATATAATTAACAAGTGAAAAAATAAAACACACTATCTTTTAGATTTTTTAACATCTGTATTTTTCCTCAATGGAAATTTAATTACCATATCACTTTAAAAAATATACAAACAAGGATGATGACACACAAGAATTGTTATTAAAATAACTGGACCAGTGTTGACAAAAGGACAAAAGGAAACTGTGAGTAGCCAGATGTCAGCCATGCCCCTAACAATAGGGGCCAGTGTGGGATGTTTCACAATTCATTTGTCTTAAGCCTTGATCTACAATCTTGGAAAAACATGCACCTGCTCAGCCCAACACTGTCCAGTTGAATGCTTTTTACAGTGTTTAAGAAACAAACCTAAGGAACAGAAACTAAAGTCAAGGATGTTTTTGGTAGATGCTGTAGTGCACAATTTTGTAGTACTACACAGAACAGGTGTAGCCAGGCCCTGCACTACATCCTATGGTCTTTACTCCACTGTCAGTTCTCTTCTGATTTGGGTCACTTTTCCCAAAGTGTCTCATTCTCAAGGCATCAAGAGTACTTTGAGAGCACATACTCCTAGATCCAAACAGAGGACACTACGTGGTTTCTTTTCACAATCAGCTCTATTATAACTTCCCAGGGAACAAATGGAGGATGGGAGCCAGAATTTCTACCCTAGTACATTTCTCCTCTCAGCCTCTTCTCTGTCTTCGAAAAGGTTGAGTTTAGCATGTCATGTTTACATTTTCATTCTCTGTAGTTGAAGATGAGGTGGGTCACACATTTCCTATGAGTTTTTCTTCCTTAGAGAGGATTCATTACCTTGATAACACTGTTCGGTTCTGTGTCCCCACTCAAATCTCATCTCAAGTTGTAATCCCCATGTGTCGATGGGGGTAGCAGGTGGGAGGTGATTGGATCATGGGGGCATTTTCCCACATGCTGTTCTCATGATAGTGAGTTCTTATAAGATCTGACGGTTTTATAAGGCAGTTTTCCTTAATCTTGCTCACTCTCTCTCACCTGCTGCCATGTAAGATGTGCCTCTTCCCCTTCCACCATAATTCTAAGTTTCCTGAGGCCTCCCCAGTCTTGAGGAACTATGAGTCAATTAAACCTCTTTTCTTTATAAATTACCTTGTCTTGAGTATGTCTTTATAGCAGAGTAAAAACAGACTAATACACTTGGTTAAGAACATGGGCATCAGTTATTTTTTTAAAAACTCTCCATGTAATTGTAATATCTAGTAACTTTTGAGAACCATTGGTCTGTTACACTTTTAAGATGATCACCACGGCTGTAGTGTGTACAATTGTTTAGAAAACTCAACAGTTCTATTTTTCACATGTTCATTTTGAGATGTCTGAACTCGAGTCTAAAAGCAACTATGTTGACTAAGGAACTCTATGGCAAAATTGGGAAAGACGAGTTTGCTTTTGTTTGTTTATATTTGTTTGTCTTTAACTAGTGACTATCAAGAGGATGACAGTTAGAATTTAGAGGTAAATTTCCAAGTTTAGTCCCCCAGACTAGAAGTGTAAACAGAAACCAGAGAAGTAAATTGCTCTCACACAACTTTTCTCTGACACTCAGAAGGCCCACCCTGTAAGGACTATCGTGAGACAAGTGTAATACGATGGAAAGAAGATATTCTCAACATTTTTGCAAAGGAGTTTTAGTGATGAGATGTTTAAATAGTCTCACCTTGGGAGATCCTACAGGTGGCAGCATAAGGGGGTTGTGATTGCATCACTAGTGGGCATGCACCTGGTGAGCACCTGAGCAATATGAAAAAATAGAGTTGGGCGGCAGGGGAGGAAAATGGTGCAGATGTTCCATGTTGGCTAAGGGTAATTGTTCAGGAAACTTGTGAGTCATGCCCTTAGGGACTTCTAGAGTGGTTGGGGAAGTGTTCAGAGAGGAAGAGGGCTGGAGGTCCCATAACAGCAATTATGAGGTGGTAATCCAGAGATGCATGTGTTACCCACAAAAGAATAATGCATTCATGCATAATCAAGAACTGAGTGCACTAGGATGGCTGCCAATTTTTATCTCATGCATTACTCAAGAAATCCATACTGTCCAACTGAGAACAATACTGGTGTGACTGTGGGTGACAGTGAAGATTTGTCTTTTGTATTGCAAACATTATATTAAATATGAGGTTTAAGTCCAGATAGAAAAATTAGTCATAGGAACTCTTCATTCCTATATCTATATGATTTTCAAAGGACTAAAGTAGGCACTAAATCAGAGATTCTCTTTAGCTTGTTTCATAGGCACTAAAATTACCTAACATGATTACTGTTGTAATCATTTCTGACCTCATGGAAGGTAGTTAAGCAAGAAAGAGACCAATACATTATATAATAGGGTCACGTAAAAAAGGATTCGATGCTGCAGTAAAAATAATGGGTGGCCTCAAGGGGACACAGTCACACTTTTCAGATGCAAAACTTCTCATTCACATTTTAAAGACTGTAAAACATAACATCTGTGAAGGTAGCTAGTATGGTACCTGCACACAGTAGATAGTTACTATGAATCTATTTTAATAGAAGTGAGTGCAGATTGTAGAACAGAAAAGAAGACAATTGTTTCATCAACTCAGAGTTATTTGATCCATTTGTAATATTGGTTTTGTTTCAACTAACAACTGTATCTGTCCAGCATGTACAAAAGAAGTGTTGGAATAACCTACAGGCCACTAATTTTAAAAGATTGATAAAGGCTGAAAACTGTTTTCTAAGTATTTTAATAACCAAAGACAACCGTTCTCAGAATATATTTATTATCTTAATTTAGGGGATTTATTAGCATGTATTATAAGGATGAACTGGTTATGTCAGGCTCCATTACAATCTTAAAATTTAGAATCTTATGCATGAAGATGTTAGCTAATTTTGTGTATAATTTAAACTGATTGAAAATGTTAAATTTAAGAAAATTCTTCAAAGGTCAGTACAGAACCTATATTTAAATATTTGAATTATTACTCTTTTAATAAATCTAAGAATTAGCTTAATTGCTTAAAAGATATACTAGACCTTTTAAAAGAAATATGTTTTAGATATTAAGTCTAAACCAAATTATATTTTTCTGTGCTTTTCAATATTAGCCCTGACAATCTCATTGCATTTTATATAGCATGATGTACGTGAATAATGGTATTTTTAAAAATTACGGATTTAGAATTATTTCTACAGATGATTTTGCATCTACCTTCCCACTGAGGTTCTTTCTTAGTATATACACCCATTTCATAACCACCTATTTATTGATGAGTAGCCAATTTCCCAATGCTTACTTGCAGATGCATCTCCACTTTGTGCAGATTTGCTGATGGCAGCCAATGATCAGGTACCAGGGTCAACTTTACCCTGTTTGTGATAGACCAACAACTATCGTGCAGGCTGACCATCAAATATTTTGCCAACCATGAGGCATTCTAATTAGACTATTTAAAATCAACACTCAGACACAACTCATGATGGCTAATGTCTGTTGATGTACCATTCTTATATTTCCTGGGGGCGAAATCAACACCTGTGATATGAAAAGTGCATATTATAGGCTGTCTACAGTGTTTGTTTTCTGTTTTGAAAGATGCTGATCTGCCACAGATGCTGACGTGCATTGTAATGCTCGAAACACTGTATACTCGAATAGAGATGAAAGTGCTGATGCTACTCAAATAGGCATGAGATGGCTGATGCCTGCTTGGGAATGTAACAGAATGGCTGGCACAGGTTCTATCAGAAAATAAACACAAAATCGCTTTTCATTTTGAGACAAAATTCTATGAAAACTAGCGTAAGTTTTACATGGCAGGGGGAAGGGTGAATACAAAACAGTGCTTGTGTCTTAAATCTAAAGGCAGAGAAAGTTAAATGCAATGCTAATTCCATTAACCAGTTTTTTATTAGTGACCAGGCCATTTTTGAAAATGGGGAAGGATTATCATTGAGCTTCCAGTGGTTCTCTTGGGTTCCTATGATTAGAGGAGTCCAAGGCTATAAGGTAAAGGACTAACTTGGCAATTTTACACTTCAGTATTTAGAATCAGGGCTTATGACCTTCCCCATCTAGAAGTGGTATATGTGAGAAGAAAGACACCAAATAATATGTAACACTGGGTACAACTCCCTCTAGTGAATAGTTCAGGGTTGGTTACAGAGCTTTGTATAAAAGAGAGCTCACTCCGATTAAGGGTATGGTTTGAGTAAGCAAGGACATAACGGTAACATGTACACTTTCTACATTGGTACAGTAAGCATGCTAAGTTAAATTTCTGATTTAGCCATGACTGACATTCACTCCTCAAATTTCACAAATCAAAAACTGTGGAGAGCTTCTATTTAGAAACTACTCTGGTGCTTTGTGTCTCCAATGAGGACCACAGACAGAACTTTGTACTCTGTACCAATCTTAATGAATTTAATCACTTATTTCACTTATTTGGGGGTAACATATAAAGTAGCATCTCTTTTTAATAATCCATCTAAATTATAAGAGCTTCCATAATGCTTATAGCAGGTACATTCCTTTCTCTCTTTTCTCTGGAGATGGTTCAGGTAATTGCCAAAGGGTCATTTGTGCTTGGATTCCAACTCCGCACTGGAAGTGAAACATCTGCATTTTCTTATGAGGCTGGAGATGGTACAGCCACCATCTTCATGCAGCTGATTTTTTAGGGCTTCCTTCCTGTTTCTCATCCCTGGTCTTTGGAAAGTACATTCGTCCACTCTGACAGGTTTCTGTACCACCGCATTTTGAGCAGAAAAGGTCTGAGTGGGTTTTTAAGCCTCTTTCCTTCTATAAAACTTATAGGATCTTTATGCAAAGTTTTCATGCCCTTCCTGGGAGCTTTAAGTTGGATATCGACATTTGTTTCTGTTAAAAAAAAAAAGGGTGGGCAAAGTTTCCTCTCATTGGCCAATGCCCCCTGTGGTGACAATTATTTTGGTGTTGTACAATATATTCTTGTTTTGCATGCTTATGGTCCCAACAAAATCAGTTAGACAAAAACAAAATATTTAAGATAGTACAAAGTTGGAAAGCCCCTTATATAGCAGCGTGTTTTTGACTGACAGCAATGGGAGAAATAATTTAGTTTCATTAACTAAAGTGGCTGTCCGTGTTACTCTGGCTAATCAACAGTGACTTGGGAACTATATCTGGAAAAGAGTAAAGAGGAGAAAACACGGGTTTTTAAGTAAAATAAGATAAAGATTATGAAAATCCTTATAAACACTTGGCTTACAATAACTGTGATTCTGAAGTATTATTACTAAAACTGAGACTGAGGGTGAGATTTTTATCCAACTTAGACTCTCCAAGATAGGCATTAATTTGTAACCAGAAGAGTAGGCTTGCTGTATTTGGAATCCATGGTTCTAAGTCATAGCTGCTAGTTGGACAAGAGAGAGGGGAGGCTTAGCTGTATTTCTGGAATTCCTGGATTGTTTTTCTCTCTGAAATCAGCTTAAAACCATCTGAGGCAGTTGGCAATGCTGCCCAGCAGCTGCCCAAGTAGCAACTGCAACAGCTGGATCAATACAGCCACTGCTATAATGAAGAGAACTGCCAAGACCCACAAAATGTCTAAATAAGTAAAGGCTTGGTTTTTTACTTGTCAAAAAAAGAAGAATAAAGATGGGGCCTAGCACTTGTTTTTATAAAAAATTATCTAAGATTTTGTGATATTTCTGCTTAAAATAGCACAGAGGAACTGAAACAGGAGTCTAGAGACCAAAGCTGCTACTTACTACTCATTATGTTATAGAATTTATAGCATATGGCTTAATGCTCTCAAACATAAGAAACATTAAAATACAGAGGAACATTTGGAAAAAACAGTATAATAGAGGCTTTAACATCATTGAATCTTGAACTATTCACTTAACAAATATATGCCGGACACTTAATCTAAACCAGATACTTAGGCTGGCACCTAGGAAACAGTTATGGAAAACGGAGAAAAACCTCTGCCCTCTTGGAGCTTACCTTCAATATTTTTATTTCATCCATTAATTTTGTAGCTTCTTTCATTCAAATAAATGGTCTCTTATCCAAAATGCTAACAACAGGTAACATTTCATGAATGTTTATATGTACCAGGTACTGTTCTAGGTACTACACACACATGAGCACAGTTAATCCTCAAAACAACACTATGAGGCAGAAGTTGTTTTTACAGATGAGAAAATTGAGCCACGGAGAACAGCGTTAACAAGACTACACAGTCAGGACGAAGTGGCATTTCTAAGATTCCAACCCACAAAATCTGGGTCCTTAATCCCTAAACCCTACTTCCTCCTCATACAACCGCTCCACAATGCAGTCGATGGGTATTCTTGATTAGTTGTTTTCTACTGATTTTAAAATTAAGCACGTTGATACCTTGAATTTAAAGAAAAAGTTTCTGTTTATAAACCGGGTATACCAACAGTAACAAACCTTACATATGCCAGAAAAATGTAGGCCATGAGAGTTCTTAAAAATAAACACAAAAATCACAGTTCTCAAATCTGATTCCAAATTTGGCAGTTATAAAATAATCACACTTAAAGTGTCTCTCTCACCTCCAAGCCAGTATATACTGTATCTATAGAATGAAATGCTATTTATTTTGGAGTGAGCACTGAATCAAGAGACCAGGCAGAAGAATCACTGGGATTATTAGTCTAAACTCTTCATTTTAGAGATGAAGAATTAACGTCGAGAGAGGTTAACACATTTTCTTAAAGTCACATTTGAGAGAAAACTATCACTCAGAGACTTTCTAACAGTCCCAATTTTTCTTTAACGTAATTTGAGGATTAATAAACCAAGATGCAGTTTGTATAGGATGCTCTAGATAAGATAGCTATGAAATTCTTGGCTGGGCGCGGTGGCTCAAGCCTGTAATCCCAGCACTTTGGGAGGCCGAGGCGGGTGGATCACGAGGTCGAGAGATCGAGACCATCCTGGTCAACATTGTGAAACCCCGTCTCTATTAATACAAAAAAATTAGCTGGGCACGGTGGCGCGTGCCTGTAATCCCAGCTACTCAGGAGGCTGAGGCAGGAGAATCACCTGAACCCAGGAGGCGGAGGTTGCGGTGAGCCGAGATCGCGCCATTGCACTCCAGCCTGGGTAGCAAGAGCGAGACTCCGTCTCAAAAAAAAAAAAAAGATAGCTATGAAATTCTTCCCTGGCAACCTCCAGAATATTTAATATAAATATTTTCCTACCTGTCATTTAGGACAGTTTAATGAAAGCTTTAAAATTTCTTCAGAACAGAAGGTGTTGTGTTCAAACCCAAATATGGTATAGATAAAGTCTAAGGGAAAGTGGCAACACAGTATAAGCTATTAACTTTATTGTCAAACATTATCTGTTTGGATATTGATTTTGTCACTTAGTAACCTGGCCATCTTAGGCAATATTTTTTCTCTGAGTCTTGGTTTTCTCATCTGTAAAAATGCTGATTACTTAGACTGTTATATATATTAAATAGGTTAATGTATTTAACTATTAAAGCTTAATAAAACACATAAAAAGTAAGTTTCTGTACTCTCGGTGGTTTTATTTTGACTAAAAAAGAAAATAGCTCACAAAAAGTGTAACATTTATTTGGATATATGTTTCTGAATTTATGTCTCCATAAATTGTATGTGAAGAAGTTTGTAAATCTATATTTATTTTTAATGTGAAAGCAAGACATCACTTCGACACCATCTAAGCTTGTTTATTTGTTCCTACTGTCTCTATTCCCTCAAATTTTAATAAAAATGCACCTGAACAGCATACTAGAACTTTATCCCAGGCTACTGTAAAAAAAGACAGATACAATCTTTGATAATAGGAAATTATTTTAAGTGTAAAAAAATTCTTCATTGTCTGGCTTAAAATAACTTTTTAAAGCATCATCTTCACCCTTTCTCTTCTTGCATTTTACATTCTAGTCCTGCCAAACCATCTGTTGTTCCCTGAAAATGCCATGCTGTTCCGCACTGCCATGTCTTTACGTGCATTTCCTCTATCTCAAATGGCCTTTTCCTTGTTCGTTTGCCAAATTCTTACCTGTTTTAGTCTACTAGTGGTACAATCCTTAGAGGCAGGATCCATGCCAAGTTTATTTTTGCTTCCCTGGCACAGTATGAGTACCATGCAAAATGCTTGTTACGTGAATTAATGAAGCAGATGAACAAGCAGGGGCAATATCATCTTTGTAAAAATGTGAATTTCACAGTAATGTAAGAAATTTGTCTGTACAGTGTCTACTGGCACTTTAAGAAAGACTGAAACACAGCATTTAAAAAATCTATGGAATGGTAGTATTATTGTTCAGGTATGATTACTGTTTCATAGAGGATCAAATTTAAAGGACAGCACTTATTTGGATATATGTTTTTGAGATTATATCTCTGATATATTCTGTGTCAAGAGCTTTGTAAATCTAGATTTATTATTTTTAATGTGAAAGCTAGACAGATCTGATGCTAGCCAAGCATTTTAGTCATCTGTAATATTCATTATTTGGCACAGAGTTGGTATTTACTAATAAATTTGAGAATAATACTATGCGATATTCAGTGAAAGACAATATACTCAAAATCTACTTTAAAACATTTACATCAGAATATCACAAACCATAAAAATTACCTATGGCTGCAATGACTACTGAAAGTTAGCATTGCCCCTTTTAGTCTCCACTCTGGTTCCCTTCCACCAGATGTTATTTCTCCACACTTTTAAGCTTCTAGTGCCGGCAAGAGTCAAAAGTAAGCATTCAAGATATTAATCCTCTCCTAAAGCTAGCAAAACAACCAAAGCAACTCATAGAATGATCCACTGAAATCAGGAATAAAAATAATTGTGCATCACATGCTTGTCAATAGGAAATCTTTAGTATATGAATTCAAAAAGAGAGAAAATTGGAAAATGATAAAAATGCCAAATTATTCAACACCTAAACTATCCTTTAATGTTTAATTCATGTTCCAACTCCTTTCTAAGGCTCTCCCTATTGACCACCTAACATATGGTCAAGCAATCATTTCTTTCTGATTGACTATAGACCATACCTTTTGGTCTGAAGTCTCATGTATGGATGTTTTCGCTCTCTCAAAGGACCATAAACTCCTCAAGGACAAGAGATTATTCTATAAAGATTATTTTCTAACCCCACAGTGCTATAAGCATAGTAGATAAATAATACATATTTGATGACTATTATTTGTCCACAAATGCCAAATGGGGAATCCCAGGCACAATGCAGATTGTTTTATGCAACTGTTATTTGTAGTTAAGGGAAACCCTCAAGGCAAGACTGTATACAAGAGAGGAGAGAGTTGAGAGGGGAATCAAAACAGAAGGATAGCATCAGGGACTAATTCTTCATTTGACAAATAGATTGTCTCCTGTTCCCCAGGCAGTCTGCTGCTGAGCATAGATGAGCTACAGTAACCAGACTGGTTCATTAAAATATGGTCCCTTTAGTTCAACATGACTCATCTTTATGATGAAGCTGTGATTCTGGGAACTGAATGTGCTAGTTTTGCTACTCTCATGACACCCGAAAGAGTAACATAAAACTTAATTTTAATGACTTCATATTCAGTTTACTGCCATTGTATATATTCAACCTCTGTATGGACCTAACATCTAATAAAATTTGGTAATACAAAAAACTGTCACAGTAGTCCCTTTGAGCAGTGGCTTACCCTAACTGCTTGATATTGAAAGTGTGTTAATGTATTTCAAGGAAGTGTTCTAGATAATTAAACAGTCTTTTTCCATGCATATCTCCCACCTCACTGCCCTGCTTTAGCAAAACTTACTGCCATGCTAGCACAAATATTGTCTCTTCACTTCTATAGTTGCAGAATCTGAATAAGTGCCTGTTACATAAAATGTTGAATTAAGAAATAAAAGTCATTTGCCAAACCAGTTCTTTGGATATCTCAAAGTCTGAACCAAGAACTTGAACTTCTGCTTTGGGTGAGACCAGGGCTAATAAGAAGAAGTAATAGGTCCAGTAAGAATTACTGGGATACCATTTCCTTTGGCAATGGAATGAATACACTCTATTGTTGCCAAAGGTTTAGCATTCAGATGTTTTCTATTACAATATTACTGCCTGGAAAAGGGACATCTTGTTTGAACTGCCTTCTAAAATTTTGAGAGACAGGCCTCTGAGGTGGAGCAAGTATGTGTTTGGGGAGGGGAGGTCAAGGTGGGTGAAACTGAGAGACTACTCAATAGATTTCCTAAAGAACTTGGTATCAAAGTCACTGTCAAGGCTCAAATATAAGTTTCTGGATAAGTCCTATTAATACTGTGTATCAACATTTGGCTTGGCAGAAATGCTATGTACCTTGTTAAATACATTCTTGCAATATCTGTACTATAATATCCACTTTAGTGATAGATATTTAAGATACCATATTTTATAAGGATTGTTGAAGAATCCATTAAGCTCTATTAGAAAATTTGACTTCTGGCACAACTCTGGACTAAGAAATTGCCTGGGAGAAAAAAAGATATTAAAAATATTCATTAAGAAAAGAATGAGCCCTGTAACAATTTACCTACAGAACCATAACACAAAAGCAGCAGCAGCAGCAGAAACAATAAAGCAATTGGAAAGTGAGCCAAAGATCTGAATATTGAAACCCATGGGCAGAGATAGATCTAAGTCTCTGCTGAGCCTGAGCTTATGAAATGTAGGGGACGCTCTTTAGGAAAAAAAAATATATATATATACGTGTGTGTGTGTGTGTGTGTGTGTTTGTTTATAACATTACAAAGGCACCATGATGTATATAAATGTATCTTGGAAGAATAGAGAAAGAGGCATTTGCAGTAGCAATGATGCCATGGTAATTACGCATTGTAGTAAAGTGAATGCAATAGGCAGTAGTAATATTGACAGAGAAGAAAGTTTATATAGAGGAAAGAGAGGAGAAAGGAGACTCACCCTGTGGAAAGCAAAGAGTTCTTTAAATCCGAGAACCTAGAGTCATCAGTCTGCCATGCTAAAGGCTTATCAATCATAGGACAGCTATTTTATGGCTAGAGAATTGCTAGAAAGTTGTGGAGCTCATTCTAAAAAAGTGGGGACACTTTACCATCTCCCAGTCGCATCTTCTCATGTCACCTCCTATTCCTCTCTCCTAACCCCCTCCCACTTGCATACCAGTGTCCAAAGAGATTCAATCTATGAAACAGCATATTGTTATCATTATTTTTTTTTGAGACAGGGTCTTTCTCTGTCACTCAGATTGGAGTGCAGTGGTACGATCTCGGCTCATTGCAACCTCTGCCTCCCGGGTTCGAGCCATTTTTCTTAGTAGCTGGGATTATAGGTACCCACCACCATGCTAAGCTAATTTTTGTATTTTCACTAGCAGAATTTCACCACATTGGCCAGGCTGGTCTTGAACTCCTGACTTCAAGTGATCTGCCATCCTCAGCTTCCCAAAGTATTGGGATTACAGGCATGAGCCACCACACACCGCCTGAAACAGCATAGTAATTTGCAGGAAAATTGTATGACATAAGTGAATCCATAAGTCATGTCCCTCTAAAGGCAGGCATCATGCACTTCCAAATTCAAAGACTTTCAATTTTGGCATGTATAATGTAAGCAATTCGTCAACTTGCTTGAGTCAGGAATGATGTGAAAGTCAAACATGTAGACCAGTCTGGAGACAGCTGTGCCCTTTTCTTCTGATAAAGAAAACAGGCTTTGGAGCCATCCTTCCCCAGCACACCAAATAATGTATTGCCTAGATCATGAGTTTGTTGTGGGCAATGATAAGCCCTGTTCATCTTTTATTTTTTAATCTAATCTCTGGTCTCTCACTCTGTGCCTGGCATTCAAATAGTGTTCGATAAAGCCTAAGAAACAAGCAAAAGAGGAAGTGTGATTCTTTTTTCATATCCTGTGAACACATTAAATGCTGGGGGTGTAGAAAATTACATTTGGCATGATGAGATGCTTGAGGTTCACCATATTAAAGATTCTAAAATTACAGAGAGTATTTTGACAACTCAAAGGACAGACATAACAACCTTGAAGAAGAAAAAGGAATAGAAGGATGCCTCAGGCTCTGCTTCCTTACTGATATTGGTGAAAGTTAGCTAATTGTGATTTTGGTGCCTTTGGAACTACACTTGATGCCAATGTAATGAGGAAGGCAAACGACCCCAATGTAAATTTACTTAGGAGACACTTATCAGAAGACCAAGTTCAACTCTGTGTCCATTGCCACTTACATTAGCACCAGCCATGTTTACATGAAATGACAGCCATGAAACAAATATTTTGAAACCCCTTAAAATCAGGGGTGTGTGTGCTGTGTCTGTTATTTATGGATGAAAATAATTTGATAATACCTATCAGGAAATAAGTCTCTTAATATGTTTTAAATTCTCCACATTAAGCTATCTGAAAACTTCAACCACAGCATGCAGTTTCATTAACCAAAAGCCACTTAAACTCTGATTGTAGTGAAGATTTACAAGTTTAGAAAAGTTTAACTTTTCAACTGGAGGAAATAACTTCTATTCCATCCAACTCAATCATTGTTGGCTTTAGAGTTAAAATAGCTCCACCCTTAACAACACTAACCTACAAAATTTACTTTTCACCAACCCACAAAATAGGCATGATATGAGCTCCCCCTACTGGTACAACACTATTCCCACTTCATGAATACAGTGAAGGATACCTCCTATGAGTCTTAGAGGAGAAAAAGAATTCCAATTTACTATTAAAGAATTGGAAAAGCTAAATGAGCTTTTAAAAACCAAACAATAATCCAAGACAAAACAGAAAAAATAATTCTTTTCACTCTAAAGTAATCTCTGTGAAAGAAAAATGCAAAAGACATGTTTACAAATATTTGACAGCATCTTTTAAATCCTTGCCCAAGATTAGACAGGCAGAGTGAACTAAATGTCTGTCACTCTCAGGATGCACTAGAGTCCTTATTGATATTCAGACATCACAACAGGCAGAGTTTAATTGCAATGATGCTTATATATTGAGTACAAGATTTTCCCCAAATACCACATGTGAAAATCTGTAGGCTTTAGATAAATAAGTTAAGGAGCACCATGGAGGCTGAACAAAGTCCATCTGTGGGCCTTGGGCTTTCTGCATCTGGAATTGACTTCTATATTGCCATGTAAACTTGGAAACTGAAGGTGGAATCCATAAGCTTTACATTTCCAGTTTCTCAAATTAGTTGTCTCCAGAGAAGAAAATCTAATGTGAGAGAATCAATAGCAAATATAGGTAAAGTGCTATTGTGCAGACATTCACACTAAGAAAGAGAAGTGCTACAAAGGTGTTGCTAGTGATAAGCTGTTACAGAAAAAAATATAATGAAAGAAATGAAACTCCCACTCTTTGAGTCAGCAGAAGGGAGCTGTTTCGTGATATTTGCTATATTTGTAAGGCTGCAATTTGATTATATCTGATTCTGTTGTCACAATCTGTTACATATCCTACATAGAATATAAATATGTAAAGCCATTTAAAGGCCAAATTATAGAGCTGTCTATTTTTATATTTTACTTTTTACTGCCATACCAGTGATGGTACTTAAATTGTATAAATTTTAAAAGGTATATGAAAAACAAAAACATCAATATATGCAGGCTTTATTGAAAAGCCACTAGTTAACAACCCCAAAAGTACACCAATCTGTTTCTCTCTTGAAAGTCTGAGAAAATTACTTTAGATGAATATAATAGGCTCAATGCATGGGCTTTGGTTTTTAAAATAATACTTTTTGTGACACATTTTCATGTCTTAAAAGTAAACTTACACATTCATTTATGTTAAATGTGCATGGAGAACTTGGCGAGTGCAAAATGAGGTGATGGGGTTATTTCTTTTCCTTCCCCTTTCCATATCCTTCTTTGCATTGGCATGTAACATTTTTGTTCACGCCAATATCACTATAGAAAGGAATGGGAAATAATGAGGGTAGACATGGCCTCTAAGACATCCATCACTTTCTCACCACCTTTGTTGCAACCATACTAGTGAGGTCAGGATCCTGTTTCCCTACTCCACTATAATAATCTTTTTACTGCTTTCTTTGCATCCACTCTTGCCTCATCCACAATTCATTCTTCACACAGATGCCAGAGCAATCTTTTGAAAATATAAACCAGATTATATTACTGTCCCCCAAAGACTTTCCCTGATGCTATGAATAAACTCTAAATTTCTTACCACTTCTCTACTCTCCTCTTCTACCACTTTCCTGCTCATTCACTATGGTCAGGCTGCACTTACCTTCTTTCTATTTCTGAATTTCACCAAGGCATCCCTTGGGACAGACATGTCCTCTTCCCTTTGCTCTGAATGCCCTGCCTCTGATCTTTGTGTACTTGTTCTTTCTACTAATTAAGTCTTCAGTGAAAAATCTCACTCTTTCCACAAAATCTAGTCACTTTGTATAACATCACTGTTTTACTTTCTTAAAAGTAATTACACTCTCTGAAATGTTTTTGCTTATTTATTTGCTTGGTTTATGTCTGGTTTTACTTCTCTGAATTAAGTTTCCTGTGAATTGGGACTTTTTCTGTATCTCTAAAATATGGTTGGCATAGAGTATAATATTATGCTATGCTATCAATACTTACTGTATGACTATAATATAGCAATAGATAAAATGTTATTAAGCACTAGAAGAATGAATACTCTGAATAAAAAACTGTGCAAGTATGTGTGTGTGTGTGTGTGCACGCATGCACCTGTTCACACATACTTGTATGTGCAGGAGACTAGCAAGCCAAAGTCACATCACACAAAGCAAATAGCACAGATGTTTCTTCGACTATTGTAGTATTTCTCCTTAATATCAATACCTTAATTTTCACCAAAATAACATATATTCAACATATTTTAATATGAAAGTTTATAATTTTCTGTCGTAAATCCTTGACTTTAAAAAGTAACAGACTACATATAAAACAGTGGAGAAAAGGGAAACTTTGGAGTCCCAGGAGGCTTGATCTAATCCTGGCTTTGCCACCAACACTACCTGATGATGCATAAATAACTTAATATCTGTGTCTTATTTTCTTTCCCCCAAAATGCAGGTGACATGTCTTTCTTGAAGAGTTATAGCAAGTACTTAACATATGGCTATAAAATGCCTGATACATAGTAGGTACTCATTATAAGTATCTTAAAACAAGATAGTTTAGTGTCTAGAGTGTTATACTGGGTTTATCAATTACAGGAGAAGATAAGCTGTATGAACTTTTGTGAGTCATATAAACACACATATACACATAAAATTTGTAAAACAGCAGTGATGTGTCTTTTTCAATGTTTCTATAATTATCCACTTTGAAAGCAGCATGCCTAAAAGTAATATACTATTAGAAGTACTTTTGCATCCATTTCTTTTCCTCTCCAATAACCCCAGGGAATAGTAGGCAACTATTGTATTTTTCTTTTGCATGGTCTTGTCTCAGAGGTTAAAAAAAAAAAATTAGAGACTTTGTCAAAAAGAATGCTCCCTCAGCATTATCAGTAGATACTGTGTTCTAGAAACGTCAGAAATCATACTTTTTAATTCTCAGATATTTAGAGGTGAAAACTATTCAGAGAAAGTTAGATAAATATCTCTGCATTTAGGAAAATTTCAGAATTGGTTGAAACAAGTACAGTTTTTGAAACATTATTCAGTGTAGTAGAGCCCCTTTCATACAGTCATTTGCCCAGTCCATGGGTGTTCATTGAAATGGGTTTGCCTTTTATGACTGTTTGCAGGTGAAGGAAAAGGCACCTGTCTCTAGTTCGTGATGCAGTGGGAGTATAGATGTGTTGAGCCAGAT
This sequence comes from Aotus nancymaae, assembly GCF_030222135.1. Classification (NCBI taxonomy): domain Eukaryota; kingdom Metazoa; phylum Chordata; class Mammalia; order Primates; family Aotidae; genus Aotus; species Aotus nancymaae. Next base: position 40,945,869 of record NW_026988419.1, on the reverse strand, counting down.
GAAGCTTTTAACTGTTGGTTATTTGAAAAAAAAAAGTGGAAATAAGTGGCTGTGAATTTGAATTTTTCTCCCTTTCCAAGCATTGACAGTGTTTGCATTCCATTTTATGCTTCTTACTCCCTGTCTTATTCTTCTCCCGCCCCTCAGGTATGGGAATTGTTCCTACAGAGAGGGCTCAGAAGAGAGTTATGGGAGTGCCTATGTTGCCGAACCATGGCAGCCTCAACACTCTTTATTACTTTCTTCCTTGAAATGTACACATACTTCCCAACATATACTCAAGACTCATCCAGAATTATGTAATAGAAAATGGAATATAGACTTTTAAAATATTTTTCTCACAACGTATTAAAATTCCTGTAGAAACTCCCAAAACATTTGCATTAAGACAGGTACATATTTGTAAGAGAGACCGAGAAAGGAGAACTATTACAAAGTGATAAAAATATTTTCAATATAGAAATTCTTTTAAATTTCAAGCTTAAGGCTTTAGGTACCTCTAGTCTAAGGCTCAGGAGGAAACTCAAGCGGTTACAATGCTAGACCATTCCTCAGGCTCCATATGCCCTGCAACATGGGACAACAGAAAGGAGAGACTCCAGGGGCTAAGAGAAACATGAATGGGATTAGGGCAGAGTGTCCCAAAGTGTGTATGTATCACAGATGACTAGTTCCTTTGATTTTTAACATTATTGCTTAAGAAAAATGTTTCATTGTTAGGTATTCTTTAAAAAAACGCATTTCAAACAAAATTTACCATATTTGTTACTTCAAGATATATATGAATCTTTTAGAACAGTTTTTTAGAACTGAAGAGTTTCCTGGGATACAAGCTTTTCAGTGCTAAAACCAGAAAAATCCTGGGCAAACTGGCACTAGTTGGTCACCTTATATATGGCTCTTGAAAAGGAGTCAAAATATGTTGCTTTTATCAACCTCACTTAAGTGGATACTTTTTTCAGAATAGCATCTTGAGGCATTCAAGTTCCACAGAACACATTTTTAAAAGTGCTGGAGTAGAAGGTTGTCTAATTTTCCTAGTCAGCAGAATGAAACATTGATTTCAACCTTTGTCTTGTCTGGCAAGAATGAAACCTATTTTTCCTAAGAAAATACCTACTGGCAGCATTAAATGCTGTTTTAGATGGGTGAGAAAAATGCATGTGGCAGTGGAGTTAGGAAAAACTCTATGCCTGGAACACATTTTTCTCGATTTTCTTCTCAAAACGTGTTGGGTGTACAGAAACAATCAAAGGGAGAAATGGCTAAAATTAGCAAATATTATATATGTTAATATAGAAAGAAATGTTGAGAGTTAGAATGTATAAAGCTAATATTTAACACATCTGGAGCTATTTAAAATTCCATCTTTTTTCTTACTTAAACATTAAAACTTTTCTACAAAATGCTGAACATCACTGCTTTCTCCTTTCTTCTGATATGTTTCATTGAAAAGTTCTTTTATCTTTGCTAGATTGTTCTTTTACCTTGTTTTTCCAAATTCTCTTTTTTATCCTCTTCACTTATATTATATATTTGAGCACAGCATTACCACATTGCTGAAGTTTCACATTGGAAGCAAACAGATGGGATAGAAGAGCACGAGGACAGAGGTAGGAGACCTGACTTGAAGTTAATGGAAGAAACAGAATCAATTTGCAGATTTCTTCACAGATGATGCATATTATGGCATTTTCTATGCCCACTGCCAGTAAATTGTGGGCCATTAGCTATTACTGGGAAGTAGAAGAGTGGCTTCCATGTTCATATATGCATTAATTAATTGTATTCATAGCAGTTCACATCACTTCATGACAAGTCATTCATTCATCCCTTAATTTAACAAGTATTTAACAAGCACATAGCACATACTAGGCACAATTTTGTGAAACTTTGTTGGTTTAGTGATATGACTTACTCTAAAATCATGTGATCTAGAATCTCCATGGCATCAGATGGAGGCTCCATTTTTCTCTCCATATATCTTTGAGTATTTCAAAAGTGAACTTTTCAAATACTCAAAGATATATGGAGATAAAATTTTCTTCCCCCACAAAGGTAAGAAAATTTTCTTCCCCACAAAAGTAAGAGACTTCTAGATATGAGGAACTAATATCCAGTGTTTTATTTTCCAAGTAATATGTATTGATGGTTAAAGTAAGTTTTATGAACTTTATACATAAATTTACTATAATTATAATTCCTTGAAAATTCAGAAAAGACAGTCCCCTGCCACCCCCATACCCACTGGTGCAATGTCAAATTAAATGAAGGTATCAAATGGAATTTCAAATAATACATTCTCTAGCCAAAGTCATTTGATATTTTAACATGTAATTTGGATGTGGAATATTCACATAGGTGAAAATTACATTAATTTCCTATAAGCTAACTAGAATTCTAAAATGACTTCTTTTTTTTCTGTACACCATGTTTGGAGAATGAGGTAGATTACAAGTTAATATACTGATATTAGATGTCTCTCAGGCTAAGTTTGCAGCCCGTTGTTGCTAGGCGCCTTTTGGCATGCCATTATGTTTTGTTGTTGCTGGTTTTCAGTCATCTTTTGTGAAGTTAAAATACTTCCACAGTTATTTTAGTACACAAAGCCATTCATATTCAACTTTTAATTTAGAATTTCAAATAATTTAATGGCAGCATGCAAATGTAAGTGGAAACATTTAGAAATTTAAGCACATTTTCTTTTTAAATTTTATGTTTTTATTTAAAATTTTTTTTTTAGAGATGGGGTCTTGCTACATTACCCAGGCTAGAGTGCAGTAGCTATTTTTAGGCACAATCATAGCATACTGCTGCGTCTAACTCCTTGCCTCAAGCAATCCTTTCACCTCAGCCTTCTCAGTAGCTGGGACTATAGGCATATGCCATCACACCTGAATGAAGCATACTTTTTGTTGTTAGTGCATTGGTTCAGCTGAGCAAATACTTAATAAAATTCTACTAAGTGCCAGCCTTTGTTTTCTGATATACAGGTATTAATAGTCATTAGCCACAGGCACATACAACACACAGATTATTTTAATGGATCAGACTGGTGATACAAAGTAGAATTGATGAGAGATACGTAGTCCAACCAGGGGATTGAGGACAATTATCCTAATGAAGATTATCATCAACTTAGTCTTGGAATATGAATAATATTTAGGCAAAAACATGGGAAGGGTTTTGGATAAATAGAAAAGCATTAGCAAAGCACAGGGGTATGCAATCAATTGATGGGCTATCCCAATTAACTACTCTCAACAAAAAAGTATACTGGAGTGTCAAACTCTGAGGTAGAGAAAATGAATGATGTGGGTGGAAAGGCAGGAAGAGAACCAGTTTTGGAGATCTTTTTATCTCCTGTTGGGAAGACTAATTTTTATTCTAAGGATGACAGACAGCCATTGCCGAGTTGCAAGTAGGGAAATATACTTAGATGAGTATTTCATGTAAATATTCTGACTGTGTAAGTAAGAAAAATTTTGGGTAGACAAAAATGGAAGTGGAGAGACCTGTTAGGAGGCTTTTCTTCCCAATGCTATAGACGAGAGATGCCTAGGGGCTGAAATAGGCTATTGGTTGAGCGTCTGGAGATACAGATCTGAGAACTATTCACAATAGAAAATCCACAGAGTGTGCTGACTTATAAGATTGGGCTCACTTTATAACTCTGCCACATTCGATTTCAAAGCAGATCTCGGCATAAGGGAGCTCTCTCTTACTAAAAGGCCAAGGGAGTTTCCTGAATCAATGCCTGAATGTGGTTGGGCAGCTTGAACTTCAAAGGCAGTGTGGGCATGAGCTTCCAGAATATAACCATTTAATATCACCTCACCATTTAAGATGCACTATAATAACTGTACTACTAATTCCCTTTTTTTCTTTAAACTGCCAGCTGTGTTTCTCTTTAATTATATTTAAAAATAACAGCTATTTTAAAGATAAGCACATTGAAGCTGCTATTACGGCTGTCTTTTGAGTAACTTGATAAAATTTTTACCACTGTAAAACTCGCTAACCCTTAAGGATCAGATCTCAAACTATATCACAAGGCTCAAAGGGGCCAGAAAAGATGACACTCTATAGCTCGACATGTCCTTTCAACAAGTTCCTACCACTACCACTTAAATCAATGTGTCAGAAATTCTACTTGCCAAAGGTCATATTTTCCTGTGAGTGCTATGGTCTCTGGAGAGGACAGTCAGCATATCTGTAATGACTTTCAAACTATCTCAATGCTTGCAAGAACATGCAAACTTATCATTGTTGCCAGGACCAAATATATGCAGAGTACACCATTTTTTGTAGATGCAATTGTAGAAATGGGTTCCCTCTCCAACTGATTCCACTAATATGTTCCTTCTGTTTGTGGCCTTCCCCAAAAGAAGGTAATGACAGAATGGCAATCCAGTCAGCCAAATTACAGGAGAAAAGAGTGAGAATGCAGCTGTAAAAATGAGAAAAAAATGGAGAAAAAGTTCAAGTTTATCATAAATATTATTTAATTTGGAATGAATTCACTTTAAATAACCCATTTGCAGAATAGGTTCTTGGAAGCACCAGGCCAATATTATTTGAAATCCAGTTAATCCTCCCTTTATTCTTTTCAGAGAGAGATCAGCAAGGAACACAAAATTAAAAGATTTTTCAGAACTAGTTTACTAAGTAAAGGCACTGGAATAATTCTTTTGGTTTGACTCATTGAGCCAGGATGCTAACATTATTTAAACATATTGTTTTCTATTTATTACTGGATTTTTTTTTTAAATCTCAAAGCTGTAACAAATGTGTAATTTACCAGAGAAAATGAAATTGCTCTTTGTTAAGTACACATTGCAAATAATATGCTACAGTATGTATTGTTCATTTAGTACATTGAAAGAAAAAGCTGTATTTTTCAAGTCCAAATCTGAAACAAATTCAGTGCAATTTGGCATGCACTACAGCATGCAGAGACATTCCTATGCATTAAATACTATCTGGAATCAAGTGAAATGTTCTGCTTGCTTAAAAATTTCAAAACAGAAGAAGGATATCTTAAATAAAATCCCAATACAACAATACCTTATGAGGATTAAAAATAGATTTGACTACAGCAAAAACTAGGATATGTACTCAATGTACTCAATAAAGGGCCATACACAAAGTCCCTCAGATGAGTAGCAGAGTGATATGTCTAAAATAGAAAAGAGATACTGTAATCCCCAAATTAATGACAACCAGAGAAAAGAAACTTTATCCTTTTTTCTCTTACTTGCAAAAGTCTCCCTGCTTTCTCCTCTACTCTCGTACTTCAGCACGGCATGTTCTCAACACAGCAGCCAGAGTGATCTTTTAAAATCACCAGTCAGATTACAATAGTCTCCTCTGCTCCAGACCCTTCCAATGGCTCCCTGCTCACCTGGAGGAAGACTTTTCTGTTTCTGGCCTTGAGAGTCACTCCCACTCTTTTCCCACATCTTCATCCAAGTATCTTCTCACTCATTTAGTCCATCTAACATCCCTGATGTTCTTGGAATATCCCAGCTATGCATCTGCTTCAGAGTTTTCTCATTTGCAGTTTTCTTTGCCTGCAATGTCCTTCCCTCCCTCAGCTGCAAGACTTGCTCCTTCATTTCCTCCGGATCCTTCTCCAAGGTCTTTCTGATCATCCCAAATAAATTAGTAACCTCTCGTTTCCCTTGTCTCACATTCCTCCTCCTGCATCGCCCTCATTACCATCTGCAATCTGTGTATTTCCTTGTTTATTTGTTTACTGCTCATGTCTCTTTCCAAGAAATAAGCTCTACAAGGGTAAGAATTCTGTGGTTTTGTTGTTGTTTTATATTTTACAGATCTTAGTGGATACCGTGGTACAATGTCTACATTTTTCCCTTTCAGCTGCTTGGAGTGTTGCACTCAGACTGCTCACCTTTGAGTCCGTCTCCAGGTCCAGTCTGCAGCTGAGTAGAGCTGCCTGGCCCAAGGTATGCTCCTTTTGGGAGCTGCCCACATCAATGGTGATTAATGGTGGGGTATAAAAGCTCAGACCTATTTTTCCAATTGAGGACAACTCATAGGGGATATCCCATCTTGAGAACTCATATGGGCCACTCTGTGTAGCTTTTTTTTCTTCTGCAGCAATTCAAATTCACCCTCTTCCCAATCCTACTTTCTTCTCTTACGCAGATGCTGATACTGACAGCACAAATCCATAAATTTCGTGTGCACAAATTTCAACCTTAGACTACTTCCCCGCACACTCTTTCAGGGTCACAAATAAAGAAACAAAAAACAGAATCTAAGTAGCCTGTCCAGGCTCAGTAGCTACAGTAGGTACTGGCCAGTAGCCTGGCTAATAAGTGATGAGCCAGGATCAAATCTGGAGTCTAGAGCTCTAGAGTCTGTCCTTTGAACCACTACTTCCTACTGCTAGTTACACAACTATCCTATATATATTTTAGCAACGATTTAAAGTATCTCTAATCCTTAGAGTGAATACTTACAGAAGATTAGGAATGGGATCAGGGCTGGATAAACAAAGGGGAAAAGTAATAGAACAGTTGACAATCATTAAGTCCCATGCACTGAGGTGTCTGACTAACTTTATAACAGAAAATGACATAAATGCATGGGGTTTGAGAACTACATTGAGTAGAACAGATGATTTCAGAGTCAAAAGTGAAAGTGGGAAGGGGACAGGGAGATGTAATAATAGAATGTCATCAGATAGCTGGTAGAATTGATGATTTACATAAACCATAGAAGATGAGGTCTGCCATGGTTGTTGCAAAGAAGTACAAGAGGTAGAGCAATCTTGCAGACTAGTTTCCTTCCTTCTTGAAGTTCAAGGACTGGCTTAGTTACCATATTTAATGCATAAAGTGCTCATCCTTTCTGATCTTCATCTACACATTCAAAGTCTGTTGCTGTGATTTAAAAATGTGAGATAAAGGCAGGATAGCTAATGGGTTCAAAAATACAGTTAAATAGAAGGAATAAGATCTAGTGTTTGGTAGAACAACAAGAGGACTATAGCTAACAATAACTTATTGTATATTTCAAAATAAGTAAAAGAATGGAATAGGAATGTTCTCAACACAAATAAATAATAAATGCATAAGGTGATGGATACCCCAATTACCATGATCTTATCATGACACATTGCATGCTTGTATCTAAATATTACATGAACCTATATGCATATACAACTATTGTGCATTCATAAAAATTAAAAATTAAAATAAAGAAATGCTATAATAGTGCTTTCTATAAACTATTATATAGACCACTTCATAATCATACACGAACATAGGGATTCTTACAGATTTACCTTGTTCATATTTTGACATCAACAGAACTGTAATAAAATCTTCCTGTCGATTTTAAAAGAATCTCTTTCTAAAAAGCTTAATGCCCTAAGAAAAATTTTGCAATGCTTAGAGGCTTCATAACAATTCTTTCTTGTAAGCATACATAATCTCCTATATTGTGACTCCCTCCTATTTCTTCTTTATTGGTTTGCTATAGAGGCAATATCCCTGCCACTGTAGTTTTAAGAATAATTATGTACTGTTTTGAAATTTTAAACATTATTTCTTATTTCTTACCTATCTCGTGTAACTGTATTTCCTCCGGATGCATTTATCTTCCATTATGTGTATTAACACAGTGATTTCACTTCCTATCAAGGGGCAGAGCTAGCTGTATCTTCTAAATACTAAAAACTACATGAGTTTCTTAGAGTTATTACTATCCCAGTGTCAATACTTTAAGCCATGGACTTAAAATCACTAATTAAAATATTCAAAATTCTAATTAAACTCTTCAGAGAAATTATATACTTAGAGTATATGGTAATAAAGAGCAAAGGTAACATGAATTCTTTTAATTTCATTTTTAATATTTTAGAGTTCAAAGTTCTTTGCATTACTTTATTTTAATCATCTTTCCTATAGATAGATATTACTGTTTTACTGATAAAATGAATGAATCCCCCAGGAAACTGAGAGGAAAAATCAAATTCTTCAAGTCAGTTAAAAATCTAGAATGCAAATCTCCTGATTCATAATCCAAAGTCATTTCTATCATACTACATATAATGATTAACTTTCTTTTCCTATACATAGTTTTTAAAAACCCTTATGGATGATTCAGACAAAAGTTTGTAGCATGTATTTCACATTCTTAAGCAGTCTGTAGAAATTCAGAAAACTATTATTGCTCTACTGGAAGAAAAAAAGTTATTTTTATTTTTAAAAGAGTATTCATGTGTGAAAACGAAGTATAGCCATGCTGATAACAAAGGTCCTTTTCTCCTCCTTTTTCATTTTCTAACATTCTAACTTTATTTTCCTCATTCTGTTTGCTTTTTATATTTTTCCAATTTTGCTATACATTACATGGTCCTCATTCATTCTATCTCTATTTCATTACTCCATTGCAATATTGTTTCTCTTTTAGGTAAAGAGAAAGCAAGATGGATTTCAACCTATGAAGAGCTGAGATAAGATTTCAATTGAAGTTCAGATGGCTATAAGCTCATCTCCAGCAGAACAGCAGCTCTCAGGTGTGGCAGAGCAAAAATAGGATAATTTCTGCTTTCTTCCCATATATATTGCCTAGGAAGAATCTCAGACCTGTCATGCTTGGTAGAATTTCTTTATTAAATCAGTATTTCAGCAGAAGTTGCTTACAATTGACACCTGTCACACTTTGGCTATAACGTGAGCCCAAAGGAGAGAAAAAAAAAAAAAGACATACAACCATGTTGAGATATACTGTGTTTGCCAGAATTTGACCATGACAGTGGAGAAGTGGAAAGGTATGCTGGTTGGAGAGAGAATTAGTACAGCAACATGGAAGGAAAAATAACTTAGCTTTCTACAAGCATATTTTATGGAATAAATATTCAATTCCTTGTTATTTACAGTATAGTTAACATTTTATTTCTGCAGGGGACTATTTTTCTTTTCATAATTAAATCGTATTTTTTCCATTGTGTACTCAGAAGAGAATTTACATGTAATCTCTTTGAGTGTAAAGAACTGTGTCGTATTTATCTTTACAGCCCCAGAAATCTTACAACCATACCTAGGTTATAGTATTAGCCTCATTCAAGTCAACCAAATTACTGAATATTACAAAATCTACATTAGAAAGACAAGGATCTAGAAAAAAATATCTAAGTTTAAAAGTTCTTAAAATACTTTTTGCCAGTTTTTAGCAGTTCACATAATCAGAATTAGCAGCCCAAGATCTACAATGTGTTGCCATGTAAACCTTTCTTGTTCTATCCAATATGTATATGAAGTAACTGTCTTAATTATGGATGTCTTTAGTAATGTTACATGAAAATAATTTGCACTGGAATTTTTTTCATTAAATAAAAACCATATGTCAACTGATTTTATACACCAAATTTATCATAAAAATAATTATCTAGACCATTCATATAAAAATAAGGTTTTTTAGGCTGAGGCGGGTGGATCATGAGGTCAAGAGATCGAGACCATCCTGGTCAACATGGTGAAACCCCGTCTCTACTAAACATACAAAAAATTAGCTGGGCACAGTGGCGCGTGCCTGTAATCCCAGCTACTCAGGAGGCTGAGGCAGGAGAATTGCCTGAACCCAGGAGGCGGAGGTTGCGGTGAGCCGAGATCGCGCCATTGCATTTTAGCCTGGGTAACAAGAGCGAAATTCTGCCTCAAAAAAAAAAAAAAAAAAAAAAAGGCTTTTTATACAAATAATAGACATAAGTTTAATTTGACTTGTTTTAGTACATATCCAACAATAACCTATTAAAGAATCATCTTAAAATTGTATATAATTATAAAAATTGTATAAATGGTCCAGTGCTTCATTTTATCTCATAAAATAAAAATATACTTATTGCATCCATGCTGTGTATCTTAGATACATTTTATTACTATAAACATTATCATATAACTTCCCATAAGAAGATATTAAAATTTAACTGTGGATTCTCCCATATGTACAGCAGGATAATACATTTATAATTATTTTATAGTTAAAATATGGTTTTAATTTCACCAGACTTATTTATTTTTCAGAATCTAACGAAACTCTAAGCAATATAGAATTTTTTTCTTAAACAGTAATGGAAAATATTCATAGCATTATCTTTATAATATCACTGAAAGACTTACGAAGAAAAGCAGAGGTTAAAAAATATTTTTTAACCACCCACACACCTCTGAATTTTGAGAGGAGGCGCCTTTAATACATTTTCTTCCTGCAGTATTTGTTGCTTAAGGAAGTCTGTGGGTGGATAAGAGGTTATTAACCCTCCTACGCACACCCGTTTTCTTATTTACAACATTAAACTTTCATATATATAAGTACTTGAAACACCAATCATTTTCTATCACTTTCTCAAATTCTTTGGAATTTGGACCACATATGACCTCCCTATAGCACATTTCACAGTTATAGTTTATCTTGATTTTTTTTGTCAGTTGTGAATCTATCCAAAAGTTCATTTTATGTAGATGCCTTTCAAACCAAACACTTTTGTTTGAAAAAAGAATTCTATAAATGGCAGGTCCTATATTCAAAACTAAAAATACAAAATTATCTTTTGTATTAGTGAGTTTTCTTAAAACACTAGAAGAAGAGGATACAGTCACTGAAATGGGACAGCCAAACATTAAAATTTGTATGAAGTATTTGTATCTTATTACTTTACAAGTTACCTTTAGGAGAGAATGCACCTTTGTAGGATCATGTTGGAAACACAGTAAACATGTTTTACCTCAATACAGTTAACCATTTGAATTGTTTCAGCTGAATAAATAGGTTAATAAATATTTTAGAACTCCCTATAAAATGTACAATTATAAGTTAAAATAAATTGTACAAAACTTTTATGTCAGCCGGGCGTGGTGTCTCACGCCTGTAATCTCAGCACTTTGGGAGGCCAAGGCAGGCAGATCATAAGGTCGAGAGATCGAGACCATCCTGGCCAACGTGGTGAAACTCTGTCTCTACTAAAAATACAAAAATTATCTGGGAAGAATCTCAGATCTGTTATGGTTGGTAGAATTTCGCCTGTAGTCTCAGCTACTCAGGAGGCTGAGGTAGGAGAATCGTTTGAACCTGAGAGGCGGAGGTTTTAGTGAGCTGAGACTGTGCCGCTGCACTCCAGCCTGGCAACAGAGCAAGACTCCATTTCAAAACAAAACAAAACAAAACGCCTTTATGTTCCTTTTATGTTGTAGTACAAATGTTCCCTCAAATACAGTAAAAGACAGATATACCCTTGTGCAAATGGTTAAGCTTAAATTATTTTTAGAATAATCAGGTCTAATCTTCATTACAAATGTAATATTCATTTATGTTAAAGATAAAGGATAATTTTAAAAAAAGTAATAGTTCATATATTTTTGACAATAAGTAATACTTGATACATTTTTACATGATTTTAGATTTGTAGATTTAATGATATCATTTATGATAGTCACACATGATAAATGTTTTACAACAAAATTTGTTCACTCTTGTTCAATGCACTCCACTTTGGAATTATATTAACTTTTGTTAAAATAAGAAATTAGAAAATAACTATTAACCATCAAAAGTGCTTGCCAAGTAAACCCAATTATTAATTAAATACGCATTACTGTGAATATGTTACATGGAGATTAGTTAGAACAATCACTAGTTACAATTGTTGGATTAGCCAAATGATCACAAGTTATTCAATCACTTTTGCTTTATTCAAAAATAAATCAAGCTGATTCTGGCCTCTCAATGTCTTGGTAATACAAACTCTACAGAAATACAGGGGAAAGTCTCTCGTCTGTAAAGGAGAGACAGCAAGTTAAATATATCTTATGATTATAACCCAAGGGATATGTGAGTTGAATTTGTGCATACCACTCTAAATTAGGTTTTTAGGTTTTAGCTTCTAAGTGTTTTTGGTATCCTATAATAAAGAATTTAAAGAAAATAAAAACTAATAGTATTACAGAGCAAAGTAACACGTAAACTAGAAAAACAAGCAATTCTCTTGAGAAAAATCTGATCAGTCTCTAATTTTAAAAATTGTGTGCAATTAGGAGCAAATATTCATCACCAAAGTTTCAGAATGGCAGTTATTTAAAAGAATAAGCTCAGAATTAAATGTGTTATATGCTTTTTTTAAAAGCAAATATTTGAAGATGATTTTGTTTTCTCCAAGTTAGTATAAAGCACCTATAATTGAAAGGAAGAGTGATTAAGAAAAGAAAAAGACAAACAAAGAAAGTGGTTTCCAAGGGATGTTTCACTCATATGGTATAAAATAAGTTATAAGTGTCATATTCATGAGATTAAAATAATTTCCTGAAAATATTTCTTATTCAGATCACAAGATAATGAACTAAAATGCAGCAAGGAAGAGTGAGTTTGACTTCACTTTCATTTGCATGTGCTAATAGCAATGAATGAAAACTAGAAACTAGTATGTGAAACAAAACACATCTTATTGTAAAAAAAATAAAGACAGATGTATATTATGATAAGATAGTTAAGTAGGAAAAAGTATATGGTGATGCTCTAACAGAAAGTGAAATGAAGACATTCGGTGTTCTGTGAACTGGTATGTTTTATTTTGTCTTTAAAGATGCTAGACAATTAACAAGATTGGTTGGGTGAACAGTGGAACAGTTCAATCTCAGCACAAAATTTGCAAAATTAGGTAGTCTACATATAAAACTAAACAGCTGGAAAATATACAGAATTTTGCATAGAAACTATTTCTCACAAAAGCAACATTTAAAAAAATTAATTGATTTCTAATTAATAATATTCTAATGGTAAAACATCTGCTAAAGGAACTGCCTCTTTTTTCCTGTCTTTTCTTTTTCTTTAAGATTTAATATGTTCATCTAAGCTCTTGTTTTCAAAACCTCTAGGGAAGTTTTCTTGGGAATACTATATTAATCAGCTAAAGAAACCTTTATTAGAAATAGAGAAAGACTGTCCAGACATCAAAGGACTGTCAACATCATGTGACATTGAAACATATTCTATGCCTGAGTCTTGACTGCTGTTCAGTTTTAGTCTTTATGAAAAAAAAGTGTGCTTCAATCTGCTGCTGTTCCGTTTTAGTCTTTATGAAAAAAAATTATGTTCCAATATGCTGCTCTAATTATGTTCTGTGGGTATTGCTTATTTGAACTAGTTAAGCCCTTCATTACATAAGGAAACTTGATAAATCTTTCAAGTATTTCTTGAACTAGATAAAGTGTGCATTAAATATCCACCTCCCTGAACCCAAGGCCTTCTTATACTTATCTTTTATCAAATTCTGTATTTAAAAACTACAATCAACTTGGAATAGCCTATTTAATTATTTTACAAAACTAAAGCAAGGTCTTGAGAAAATGCTTTTATTTGTTTTGTTTTTATTAATCTAGAAATTATATGTAGGTTGTGTTTTGTTTTGCTTTTTGTGTATAGAAGTTGAATTTTGTTTGAATTTCATCTGGAAAACTATTTGGAACATTTACAATTTAGTTGCAATCTATAAGTAAAATCTTTATTTTGTAGTAAGTACATTAGATGAAACTTTTAAAGTTTCTCTCTCTCTCTCTCACTCTTTCTTATATACTTCTCTAAACAAAACTAAATAATGGGAACATATATCATACTTTATTAAAAATGACTATAGATTTAGTCAAGGAAGCAAAGATAATATTTTACTTTCATTGGACTTAATTTCATCTTTTTCACTTTTATGACCTAAAGTTCCTTCAGTTCCAAATTATAAATCTGATAATTAAAACCTTGTCTGCATGGTAGTTTATATATGTGTTGTTAGTACCTAGTAATTGAGAGCAGTGTCATATATTTAAAAATGCGAATATTTAGATGATTTTCTCATGAATTCTTTCTGCCCTGCCAAATATGCATAAATACTTGTCTTTGGAAGTTTTGACATTACCCCTATCCATCTCAAAGATTACTTACAAACAAACAAATAAATGAACAAAGTAGATTAAATGGAGATAGAGTATGATTTATAAGTACGCCAAATAATTTGCATGGTTTATACATGTACTTAATATGCAGACAATTTTTTATGTTTTCATCTTTCCTAAAATGCAAAATACGATTTTGTCTTAAATATCTGAAATGGAACACATATAAGTAAACACACATAATAATAACCACCGGTAAATGTTCAAATTTGTAAAAAAGGCAACTCCTACCTCCATCTCCAGATCCTGATCCCGCATCTGTAGGGGGGAAAATTATATTCACTAGTAAAACACATTCAAAAATATTTATGACTTCTTAAGTTCAATTTTACTTTCTTAGTTTAATACTGCAATAATATTGTTTGAGAAAAACACTAATATTTAATCCAAAAATGTATCTTCACATCGATTTCATTTAATTTCTATTAATGTAACTTCTAAAATAAATTATCCATCATTTTTGTTCCAAAGCTTTATGAAAACATTATTACCCAGTTGGGAAAATATCCTAATCTCAGCTATGAAAAATTCCTAATCTTGGCAGGCTGGATTTAATAAAATATTAAAAATGAGATGCTGGTAACAATCCGTAAGTTTCAGAAATTAAATAGTCTAATGCATGTGGCAAATGAAATCATAATTAAGGCTTATATTCTTGCAAATTGCATACGAACAGAGAAAAGCAGTTTAAAGAGAAATATATTTTATGTAGGTGTTGATATGTTTTACAAATACCACAATCGTGAATGATTCTGTGACAAATCACCCTTTGTTTTTGAAGTCAGTAGAAGAGAATTTAATTTTTGACTTTGTGCTTAAAGTCAGATATTCAACTAAATGATGCTTGCAGAAAAAATCATACTTCCTCTTCTGGATTTTTCTTTCACCACTTCTTCTCTCCCCTTCCTCCCATTAATTACAGTTGATCAAAGCTGTCTATTTCTGGGAGCATAGTTCCCAGAAACACCCAAAATTTCAAGTTGAAGTCAAGACAACTGAGGTTCCATCTGATTCTATTTCTTAAGTGTAGACATAATCTTCCCTCTGCCTTTCCATTTTTGTTCATTCAAAATACATTTGGTTATGTATTCTAATGTTAATTACAGGGAAATAAGATTAATATTGGTATTCTCTGTCTGGTGTGCCCTTATCCCACAATGAAATCTCAACCAGGGTTCCAGGCTTATACCAAGTGCCACTCTTAAGAACGTATGGTTTTAGTCCAATGAAAATAAAACATGACTTTTACTTGTTTGCTTTCATGATACTTTATTGAGAAAAACCACATAGAAAGAGGCATGGGGTATGAAAATCCACAAGAGGCTGACACATATGGAAGAAGGAAGACCTTCCCTGTAGCCCTTCTTCTTACCATGTATTGGCTTTGGAACTACCATGAAGGAGCAGTAGTTTGAATTGTCAGTCTTGGAGAATCACATTAACTAAATTCATAGGGTCTAACATTATTATATTAAAATGTCAAGTATTCAATTAACTACTAATGACATATGTCTTTGGACCAGCATATCTTTTCCTTAAAGGCAAATTAATTGGTAAAACAATTTATGATAAAAATTATTCTTAGTAAATGTAGAATCAAACAAGGATTTTAATCATACCATTTGACTGTTTAATGATAACAGATCAAGAAAGGCTGATGAATTCATATAGATAACAGAATATTCCTACCAACTGAACTGCCTGTCATAAGTCACAACATAATCTCTTTTGGACAGAACAGTGCTTGAGTGCTTAATGTTTGTCAAGCTTCCGTTTTGTATACTTTCACAGACAAAAATTTTAATTGATTGTATTTGCATTAATTTGAAAGCTTAATTCAGTATTACTTATACTCATTCAAGGCTAAATAACAAGTTGTAGTATCATAGTGATAACACATTCTAAATATATTTTAGTTAAATGTGTACAATTTATTTTAAATTTCCTTCTATAAACTTCTTTAAGTCAAGAAAAAGTGTTGTTCATCATTCTACACTTACATGAGCATAATGGGAAATGCATAAAGGCTTATGAGTTCCAAGCTCCAAACCTCACTCATTGCATGATATAGAAATGTTATTCATCCTTCCTAAGCATATTCCTCCTCTATTCAATGGGTATAGAAATATCTATCCGATTGGGTATTTTGAGGCTTACTGCCCAATAGCGTATTTTAAACACTTAAGCACTGTCTGGAACATAATAATTAAAATGTAGAGTAACCATCTTGCCTATTCATCTACAGGTATTCTAATAAATACATATGATTGGGGAAATCAGAAAAAAAATGCCAGTAGTATTTTAGCTTGTATTTCCCACATGCATTTCTAAAACTTCGAGAGGTATGGTCCTTAAGACAATATTTGATTTGACACAAATGAAACAGCCAGGGAAAAAAAGAAGGAATCTATTAGAAAAATGATCACTTAAGTCCATGGTATCATTATGAAATTGTTATGGGAAGCTTTAATGTTTTCTCTATTATAAGATAAGTCATCTTGGCAAACTGATGAAAAGTGGCCTACTAAAGTCTTATTAGTGAGACAGAAACACCTAAGAAGTCATGCTGTTAGACCTAAATCTGAGCTCCTAGTTAATGCATTTCTTACAAGGCAAAAAGTTAAATTGACAACAAGGCCATTGAACAGATTTCCGAATAAGAATCTATTCTCTGGACAAAAAAAAAAAAAAAATCGTAAGTTCAATGAAATATAATAAATATAAAATTATATCTTCTACTGCCTATTATTCCTAGAGCTTACAAGTTGCCACTTTTATTCAGTGTCAAACAGCATTAAAAATAAATGGGAAATCTACAAAGAAAAGAATAAGAATCCCTTTTAGATCAAAAGTCAGAACCCCAATTTATTTACAGTCAGACCTGGTTAATCAAAATTACTTTGTTCTCTCTGTCATTATTCAGATCAAAAACATTTTAGATTTACAAGTCCATGGAAGATGCATTCAGCAAGATTGGCTTGCTAATTAAATCCTGTAGAAATCTAAGTATATGAATGAGCTAAAGATGGATTACTCGATTGTGATTAAATTTTCTACTTGGCTAAGTATTTATTTTCATAGTAGAACCAGCACATCAGGGACTAGAATGGAAAGACTTGAATGAATCAGAAAAATGTGATTCTATGTGCTGACAAGAACTTGGAGGTTGGCAAGTAAGAAAGAGAGATTTTGCTACCAAACAAACATCATCAGCCATAACCATAACTTCCGGTCTTTTTTATTATCATTGCCTGCTAATTCTCACGTGGCTGTTGTTAGAGAAAAACAGATATCCTCCATGATCTTGAAAAAGCAAATTCTTTCTTCGATACTCTATGATATTTGCCTTCATCCTTCCTGGTTCCTGGGATTCTATTTTTTTTGTATTCTATTTGCTATTCTATTCATTTCTCAGGTCTGGTTGATTGATTCCTTGTAGTTTGCTCCTTATCAAACTTTCTATATCCCCCACCCTTACTATGAGAGCAGCATGCTGGTCCTCCTTCCCTATTAGGGAAGGCTGCCAATTGACTCTCATATGTTGCTGTACCTTTTATTCATGACTTGTCACTCACATACCAAGCAGCAATAACCTGTTTGCTTTAGCAAATAAGTACATGGAGTACCAGCCCAGCTTGCCTCATGACCACCCTTTCATGAACAACATTCACATCTGAGCAAATAATCCTTTAGGAGAAAAGACTACGTACAAACCAAACCAAAACAAAGCATCATTGGCCATGAGAAATGATACTATTCTCTTTCTTCTGTTAATTCTCAGAAACTTGGGTAGTTACCAGTATAACTTAGATATTATCAACTACTAACAATCAAAATGCTTGAGATAATCTTTTAAAGAATATGAGGCTTTTCTCTTTGCTCATTTCCCTCCCTGCCCCAGCCACTTAGCACGTAACTTTTAACATCATACACTTGATTAGAAATACCTGCTAAGAGTGACTTTTGAATAAAATAGACTTTTCATGACATTATTCTCTGCTTCTATTTTTAGTGAAAGTTTATATTTGATGTCATTATTATTATTCCTGAATATGCTTATATAATCCAAATTCTCAGCTATTTTGGCTTTCCAGAAAGATACTTATTTGCCATTAAGAACAACTATCATGGCATCTTAAAGTTTCTATAATATATATGATTTCAGTATCAAGCTTAACTTGAAAACTCAGCCCCATTTTAAAGCACTCTTTTTTCAAGCTGGGTTTTATCTCTGCTGTTTGTTTCTTGCCTCAAATGCCGTTAAGCTCTAACAGCCACTGTACACATAAGGAAAACTTGAAAAGCTATGGGGCATATGAAGTCACTCTTTCTTCTTACTTCCTTTATAGCATTGTTGGTACACTATAACTAAAACCTTTGTAGAATCCCAGGTTAATTGCACCAGAAATGACGAATGTCATTAGAAATTATGTTCATTACCAATACATTCATCAATATAATCCACTAAATAATAAGATGACCATTTTGTAGAGGGGCTAAGATTAGATGTCAACTTCAGAGCCCAAACCTGCAAAATTGCCTTCCAGCAGATAACGAAATCATTCAAAATAAACAAATAAACAATAAAACTTCATCCATACATAGTCAGGTTTCTCCATATTTGGCATGTTGGCGGTCAATGTAAGTTTCTAATTATATGTGACTTTTATTCAACTGCCTGTACTTCATTTAATAACATATGTACTAAAATCTACCAATGTCCTTATGGTAGGTATACTCTTTCTTCCAAAAGTGATTTGAAATGTAAATAAGAATAATAAATGATTTGAACAAAAGAAAACAGGCTTGTCTAGTCAATATATAACCTGAATTATTTATTGGGAGATAACATAACAAGAAATGAAAGACATGGTTTTTGGATTTAGAATCCATGCACAAGGTTTCAAGGAGGATCACACACATACCTGTGGCACACGATCCTTCTGACACCACAAGTATCTCACTTTGCTGTTTGCACGCAGCCTGTCGCAGGTAACACTCATTCTGGTAGCTCTCCCCGTTGGAGCCACACACAGGCACATAGTCATTGTTGCACTGGGAAACACACAGATATAAGCCTACAGTTAGTACTGGAGACTGCACCCCTCTGACACAAAAATGGACATACTTTAGAATCGTCAGTAAAGTTTTTATTTATAGTTCAGTAGTTGTTGAAATTGACCTGAAATAATCATTTACAGAAGAAACCACTTGTTTTCATTCTCAATGATCCTAATTGCATCCTATAAGTCTTTATAAGGGCATCATTGAAAGATGCACAAAGCCAATTTCAAGTTAGTCAACCAGTCATTTGATTTAGATAGGGCAAAAATAAGCATCAAAATTGATCAGGCAATTCCAACAAAGTGACTGGACACATAGCACAACAAAGATATAGCAACAAATATACTAATACCACTTAATATTATCTTTAGTATGTGGCCCATATGACTTGATGGAAAAAAGTTAAAATACATTTTTATTTCAAGCTATTCCCAAACAGGTAATGTCTATCTGTGTTTGGAGCATAATTATATAGTGGAAATGCCAAAAAAATTAGTTAACTCTTAGTTGTTGTTTTTAATTAAATTTTTATTGAATTTTAGTCGGTAAATTTTCAAATATTCAGATAAGATACTGATTTACTTATTCATTTTTATACCTCTTTAGACTATTGTATATTGACACGGATATGGTCTAGAGAGAAACAAAACTATGGAACACAGAAAAATTTCAATAACTACTGAACCATAAATTTTACTGATTATTCCAAAGTATGTCTATTAATAAATATTTCATAAAGCAAAAAGTTCATTTTTAAAAGAATCTCATTATTTTAAAAGTACACATTTTACAGTGAAAATTAAGGCAGCCTACAGGGTACAGTCATCATAACATAATCATACTCTAAGGCATTAATGATACTTGGCTTTGTCCTATGCCTGCTAATTACACCAGGGATGTGATTATCTCATGATTACTACTACTGATGTGCTTCATTGTTTAATTATAAAAAATATAATGATCAAGATTATTATCTGTAAATGCTCACTTACGCCAGAAACTAAGTAAGGAAAATCATACTTACAGATGCATGTAAAAACTTTTCTTTATGTTTTACTTTTAATCAAAATATGTAAACTTTTGATGTGCTGTGAGTTCAGACTACACACAAAATAAACCAATAATATAGTGAGATGGGTAGGAAAGTTTAAATATATATGATAACAAATCTAAAACCCTATCATAAGTAAACTTTAACTTAACAATTAATAATTTTTTTTTTGTTTTTTATAATGATTAAGGTGCTATATACTTTTTTTATGTTATAGCACTTTTTTTTAACTTAACAATTTATGAGAAAGAAGACATCTCTCAACATGTTGATAATCTGATTGATTAAAACCTGAAATTTAATATTTTGCTCGATTTTCTTACAATACCTAAACTTCCTTATTCCCAATCAATTATTTAATTCTTGCTCTTTACCTTCATAATAATAATAGCTTAATTATCATAACAAATTTAAATGTCAATGTTCTTTGAAATGAAAGTCTGATTTTATGAGTTTTACTTTTTTATATAATATTAACAACTTAAATATAATGTTTTGGTAATTGTGATCTACTTTTCTCCAAACAGTAAATCCAAATTGTATGACAGTCATATTATGATGACCATAATTACTAATAGGATGTTTTAGCAGATATTTAAAAAATATTCTTTATCTTAACTTCTACAATATGTAATCTAGACATTCTGCAAATCCTCTACATAGTAATTATTTTCCAGAGTTACATTATTGTCTCCTAGACTCAGTCTATGTATGTGATTATATTTGAAAACCTGATTTGATTAGAGCTTTTCACCAATCTTTTGCTAATGTGTAACTCAGTCGGCAATTGACTTCTGATTAGGTGATACCTGTGCAAGGGATGTTTTCCAGGAGCTTTCCAAAAATTTGTTTTAATTTACATCTGAAAACAGACTTAGCATAGTCCTGAGTATCTCCACTACTATCCAAGAAAGAAGGCAATAGCAAAATGCCTGTGAAGATTTGAATTTTCCAATGAGCAGTACTGAAGAGACAACAAATAAATGGGGCTTGTGCTCATGCCAGAACTGTGGCCCAGAAGGCAAGTGCAGAGATAGGTGCTTGGTAATAAATGTGCTATGATCAGAACCTGGGACAGGAGAATGTAGGTAGGAGTATGTTGATCCGTGAACACCACAATGGTGTCTGAGTACATGGAGGAGACACCAGAAAGAAGAAAACAGCTCGTGACATTATGATCAATAGACTATCCTTTCAGTAGTCAGAAGAGAGTCATAACGTGTTTATGGCTAGATGGACAAATCAACATCTCATTCTTGAGTCCTGGCATTCCTGCCCCGGGTTACCTTTCAATCTCCATCTCCAACCCTGGTTATAATACTTTGTGTGTAGATTATCTGGGTTCACATTTTCTTCTCTCCAATCCTTAAATTTTATTTATTTATTCTTCTCAGATTACTCAAATATAGAGTCAGTGGACTGGGAGTGGGGAGTGCGAAGTATTTATTATCTCTGTCAAGTGCGAGTACACAATGCTGATATGGATCTTAAAATAGGGAATAAACTGATAAAGTGCTCATATGCCGCTTCTGAGGGATGCAGTAAGCCAAATTCGAACAGTTCTAAAAACAGAGCTGCCAAGTTCCATGCACAAGCCAAAAGGGAGATTTCTATAGAGCTGAAAAGAGCTTAACTGTAGATTACTGGCATGATGTTTTTGGCCCTTAGTACAAAGACTTGCACTCATTAATATGAAGAACACAAGGAGGAAGCATGCTCTAAATCATGAAAGCTCATGAGTGGAAGTCTAGTTCTAGGTTCTCCTGTTTCTTTCACTGCCTTGGTGCAGGACCTTTTGTATATTAGTTAACAATTAAATATTTAACAGGTTTATAGCCTAGTTTTCCCATTTGAAATGCTTACCTGGAACATTTGGGAAATTAACAAAGTCATGTTTTTAAAACAAGAAATACCTTGTAATATTCACTTATAAAAAGAAATGTAAATTATTTGCTTTGTATGATATGTATTTTAACTAGCAGAGTTATCATCTAACTCCAACATCAAACCATGGCATTTCTAGAGTTAGAAAAACAAGGAAAACAGGCTAAGCCTAGGCATGAAATAGGCTAACTACTGCATTAAAATATGCCAAATTATTGGAAACAGTTTTAAGTAGTCATCACGATACTGCTCAGTTTCAGATGAAGGGAGAGACTCAGATGTTAAGTGACTTGCTAAAGGCCATATAGTTGGCTGGTAAGAGGAAAAACAAGACTCAAGCCCAGATGGTTATGTCCATAAATGTATGTGTTGTACAAACTTCCTCTCAGGGGAAAAAGTGATTCTCTTTTCTCTGTTTTAAAAATCTTATGTTTATTTTCCAAATAAGTGTTTTTCAATAGAAGAATTTTGTTCCAAAATTGGCTACCCATCACACTAGTGGATTCAATAACTTGATACACTAGAATGCATAAAATTCATTTTTGCTACAAATTAATAAAAATGTGAGAAAATTTTCATAGGATTTATTGCTTGTTTGGTTAATACAGGTTTTTTGAGCTGAGATTTCAGCATCTAGAAGCTTATGGATGACTTATGTTTTATATACTGCCAGCACCTTCCACAGAGTCTGGCATGTAGAAGGTGCTCAACAGATGTTAAGTCAATTCTGTTATATTCCCAGTTGTCAAAGGCTTAAGAAGAATGGCTTGGGATATGGCATATTTTTCTTCCAAAAAAGAAAAAAGATTTAAGAAGTCTGCATATGTTCCAATACTTTGGCCACTCCATAAGTAATTTTTACTTCTCTGCGATTTGATTTATATTTCCTAAAATGTAAAAAAAAAATATGATTTCAAGAGTTGACAGGCCTGTAACTATGGTGGAAATGACTCTGTGTGGCTTCCCAGACTAGGTCATCAAGGAATATAACTTCCACCAGGCTCTTTCTCTCTCTCTGCTTGCTTTGACACTCAGCCACTATGCTATGAGGAAGACAAAACTTGCCCACGTAAAGAGATCAACATGGAGAAGAACCAAGGTCTCCAGCTGACAGTCAGATGTACGAGTGAGAACCCTCAGACTAGGATAGCACCAAGCCCTTGAATTCCCTCCCACCACCATCAGCTTATGGCAGAGAGAGCAGAGGTGAGCTGTTTCAATTAAGCCCTCCCAAAATGGCAGATTCATGAACAAAATAAATGTTCGTTCTCTTAAGTCACTAAGTTCTGGGCAGTCTATTATGTAGCCTTAGTAATTAGAACATTTGTAGATCAAAGCATGACTTATTAAATGAAAATATTTAATACTTGAATTAGGTAATACCTGAAAAACATAAAGGTTCCTCATATTTTTAAATTATAAAGTGGTCACTGATTATTGCATGACCAGGGCTATCTATAAATATCTACATGTATCTCCCTTTCTCTTTTCCTCCTTCCCTCCCTTCCTCCCTCCCTTCCTTCCTCCCTCCCTTCCTTCCTCACTCGCTGCTTCTATCTATCTATCTATCTATCTATCTATCTATCTATCTATCTATCCATTCATCTACTGTTTCCAAATTTTCATCCTCATAATGGGCTTAATACCTGGGTGATGAAATAATATATACAACAAACCCCTGTGACACGTGTTTACATATGTAACACACCTTCACATGTACCCCCAAACCTAAAATGAAAGTTTTAAAAACGGCAGGAGAAAATAATTATCTCACCAAGTTGTGAGAAATAAATGAGGTAATATGTTTGAAGGACAGAAATCAGTTTATTTCAAAATTGTCTAAGAGAGGTGAAGGCTAATAATGTTTACCTTAGTGTTCCAATAATAATGCAAATTGAAAACATTATAGATATGAAAATGTATGCCCATTTCTCTTTGAAGTTTATCTCTCAGCCAGAAAGACTACAGATTGCAGGCTGGTCACAGTGGCTCACGCCTGTAATGCTAGCACGTTGGGAGGCCAAGGCCAGTGGATCCCCTGATCTTAGGATTTGAGAACAGCCTGGGTAATAGGGTGAAACCACATCTCTACTAAAATACAAAAAAATTAGCCAGGCATGCTGGAGTGTGCCTGTATTCCAAGCTACTTGGGAGGCTGAGGCACAAGAATCGCTGGAACCCAGGAGGTGGAGGTTGCAGTGAGCCTAGATTGTGTGACTGCACTTCATTCTGGGTGATAGAGCAAGACTCTTGTCTCCAAACATTCAAAAAATAAAAAAATATAAAAAAATTACAAAGAAATGTGTGCTTGTACCTGAAAAGGCAGCAGAGAAAAAAAACAGAAGTTTTGAATAATATATAGGAAAATAGATTTTCAAGACCTCTCCCTTTTTTGTCAGATACTAGGACTAAAATAACAAACACCAAAAAAACTCAAATTCATGTATTAGGAAAAGATGGAATCAAGAGACTCAATATCCTATTTATCATTCTTTATAGAACTTATACTTTTCTTTGATCTTCAACTTAATTCAGCCACTCTATATTCTTGGTTTGTGCAAAGTCTACATTTTCCACTAGGGAGATGTTTATTTTTTCTTGCCAGATTGACAACTGTTGCAAAGCACAAACTAATAGCAGTAGTAATACACTAATGCATTTAAAATGCCCAAGGATTACGAAAAGCAAACTTCCATTTTAGTTTCTTACTCAAACTTACATTCATTGCCAGCCCCCCATCAATTCTACTTAACAATTATTTAAATTAATGTTAAACATAACTGATTGACCAATGTATGAAAAACACAAATATTTTTGTTGATAAAATTTTACCAAAGTCGTCTGTGGCACCTATAAAATGAAAACAATTCCTTTAATAAGAAAATTATATATTTCCATTTTGTAGCATTCATCCCTTTAGAATTCTGTCAACCCCCTTTTTTTTTTCCTGGTGAAATCTTAGAACCATGGCTTTACATTTCAGGAATGTTTTTCCTGGTTCA
Organism: Aotus nancymaae; assembly: GCF_030222135.1. Lineage (NCBI taxonomy): Eukaryota > Metazoa > Chordata > Mammalia > Primates > Aotidae > Aotus > Aotus nancymaae. The sequence goes on along the minus strand of NW_026988419.1, from coordinate 40,920,898 downwards.
TTTGATACTTTTTATGAGTTCATTTCTTATGTCTACCCATGGTTATAAAAAAAGACAAATTTATGGAAATCACAAAGGGAAAGAAGGAAGAACTCACAAAATTCTCTGGGCCTTTAACTAATGATTTATCCAACTGTGTTTTTTTCTTCTTTAGTTAACATTTGGGTAAAGTATGAATTGTGGAGTTCCCATGCTGTATCTCTCTCACATAGTTCATTGAAAGAACATAATTGCACTGTTTTATGTGGCTGGAGACCTTAGAAGTTGGTGTTATATGCATATGAAATATGCATGAATATGTTTCTAACATTATGGTATGGTCTAAGAAACTGTGGTCACAGCAGTACTTACCCACCAGGAGGTGGTGCACTTTACAAATATCAGTTGTCTTACTATGTTTCTTAGAAAGAAGAAAATAATGTCTAAGAAGATTTTAGCATTTCTAAAAGCCACTTAGACTTTATTTAAATGTGAATTATCTTCTCTCTCTTAGTGGGAGGTTGAATTCAATCTAAAATATATAAATTTCATCAATAATTCTAAATATTACATATTAAACCAGATATTTAGGTCTAAATTTGAGTTTAATGTTTTTATTTGTTCTGTACCTTTTTTTATTCTTACAGTCTTAGAAAAGTTTTCCTTATCTTACATACAGTTTTGTTTATGTGCATATTTCCTAGCTGAGTCTTACTGTCAGATTTGAAAAGCATTTTAAAAAATAATTTGAAACACTCAAGGGCAAATATAGGCTATTTGTACAACATCCATGTTATTTGAAATTCTACATGATTACATGAACATTTTGAGAGGAAAAGGTTTATTTTTACATGGTGGAAAGCATTTGTTAGTTAATGACTATACTAATGACATCAAGAATTCTATCTTTAATAGATACTAGTAACCTAGTTTTGATGATTCAGTAGTGCAATTGCTTTCTCTCTTTGTAGTTAAAAGAAATTAACACAAGAAAAAGTACAGCTTTCTCATGTTCATTAAATGACTTGTGGCTCTAAATACTCTTTTGGATTCCTGGGGGATTCAGTTCTGATTGAATGTGGTACCCACGAAAAAGTGGACATATATTAATTAGTAAATGCCATGATTTCCAAATTAGAACAAAGTTTTGAAGTTACACTAATAAGGAGTTAATTTAAAAACCTAGTCAGGTTACCAGGATAATGAAAGCCAAGACCATTAAAACAGATGGCAATAAAATAAAAAGATGATAGCCCCAATCAAAAAGAACAAAAGCATAAGTCTATACTTCTTAGCCCTATTTTGACTATTATCCCCAGTCAATTCACTTTTAAAGTGCAGGCTGGAAGGGTCAGAGAAACGTAACCTTCCTTTGACATCCTAAAAGCACAACCTGAAGCTTTCTACCTCCAGTGGCATTTATAACTTTGGCATATACATTTCTCCAAAAAGTGTATGTCTTCTTGACATCAGTTGGCTCTCTTGCCAGTACTTTTGCTTGGTGCCAGCTTCCCTCTTATCTTGCACAGCTATAAATTTCCAAGTGATAGGCTGTAAAGGGAGATCCCTGCTTTGCAGTCTCGTTAATGAATTAGAAGCTGCAAATATAAGACTTCTTACCTTGAACTGACAGACGCAAGTCACAGTGTCTCCAATTCTTAAACATTCCCCATCAAATTTACAGGTGTTGGTGTCACAGAGAAAGAGATCATTTTCTCTGTCATCATAACCTCAAATTCAAAGAGAATACTTCAGTCATTAAAAAATATTACAGATTTTTAATAAAAAAGCCCTATCTTGAAGCATTACAATACTTGTCCTAAATTTTAAATCCAGCAACTATAGCTGTACTGCAAGGTCACTGTCTACTGATAACCTAAAAATCTAGTTAAGTGATCAATACTCGTTTCCATTTCCCACAATTCTTTTCTAGTCAATTCTCCTTTAATATCCTTTTCTGATACCGCTATTTTTTAAAGCTTGGGTTAATACTGAGAGTGGTGAATGAAAGCTTAACATTTGCTTCCTGTTTTTTGTTTGTTTGTTTGTTTGTTTGGTTTTGGCTCATTAGGTGGACAATATTTATGACCACAACTCCACATTTTGGAAAAGAGCTAGTGATGATCTCTGAATGCCCATTTACCATTGTCCCATCTTTAATTGTTCTTTTGCTTTAAGGACTGAAACAACCCCTTATTTGAAATTTATCCAGACAAAGAGGAAACAAAGCCCCAATAATAAAGATAAACAGGCACAGTGTTTTCTGTGATGGTCTGTTTGGCTCAGATGAAGATTGATCACCTCTAAGTTAACAGGGGTGGGAGCGGGGTGCCAAGTTCTTGACAACCTATCTGCAAAACCAGCATATTCTATTTAGTTTATGCAGTCCCCTTTAACATATCTGGCTAATATTGAATTTCTTGATTGCAAATCTCAACTTCACATTTAAGTTAGTTATTTCCTAAAACAATGCAAGAGGTAAGGATGAAGCAAACCAGTCTGTGTTGGACTACAAAGCCATCAACATTTCCAAACATTGATTTTGCAGGCTCATAATTGTTACTATAATAAAGCATCTAAAAAGTGATTATGCACGAGCAAAGTGAAACTTATTCTTTCAAAAACAACACACATGTATGCATGAATCAAGAAGTTATAGAAACATGCTGAGTTTTATAAAAATGCCAAATTTAGAAATTGCCAAAAACAGAACAATCCATTGACCCAAATCTAACAGAGTTGCAAATATCAACTTGTCTTTGTAAAGGATAAATTAGAATAATGCATAATAACTTTCCTTTCGGCATTTACATCAGTAATAACTAGGAACTATACATGCTTTCACCTATGAGTTACAGTTGGTCATTCCCTCCTCTCAAAAGTTACATACACTTCAGCTCACATACATCCTTGAAAGCCACTTTATTCAGAACCAGATTTAACTAGAGCAGAATTATATTTACAGAAGATGAAAAATTACATACACACTTGCTAAAACTAGAACAGACCACACCTAAGGGACAATACCCAGGCATGTTAACGGAGTTTAAAATGCCAAGGAAATCACACCACAATTCCGCCCGGTATACTACAGGCTGTCAAACCGAAATGCTATGCCAGCTAGGAGTGTAGCAACTCCCATCCTCGGGCCCTATTTAATTAGGAAGCTTCAGCAGAGCGAAGCCTGCCAAGCTCTCGCCGTCAGAATCTGAAGGAACCCGAGCAAGCAAGAAAAGCTCCTGACCCACTCCACGGAAGCTTGTCCAGAAATGGAGGAGTCAGCGCCCATTGAGGTCAGTACCACCCTCAGCTCGCCTACAGGGAGCCTGACCAGTCTCGGTCATGCCTATTCCGGCCTGGGAGACCCGCAAAGTGTTCTTGTTCTCAACTCCCCTCTACTACCTTGAAGCTTAGGGAAGCAAGAGAAGGGCATATCTGGACTGTAAAACCAATGTCTTTTGCAGCCTAGGAGAGAAGAGGGATGGGAGAGGGAGAAAAAGAGAGCGAGCGAGCGAGCGAGAGAGAGAGAAATAGATTTTTTTGAAACCCAGCTCCTTTAGAATCTGTGTGACCTGGTCTTGAATGGGAGACCAGTGCGCCCTCATGGCACCTTTGCCAGGAATCAGCGATTCCCCTGCAGTCACCATTTGATTTATTGCTTTCTCGCTCATTCTTTCTTATAAAGTTATTTCTTCCCCATCCTAGCCAGACTTTTTTCTTTAATGATGATAAAGCTTCTGTTTTAGTGTTTCCTGTTAGGATTGGTGCTCTTTTTAGTGAACCAAAAAAACCATCCAGTTTAATATTTCTCAAAATTCTCGCAGTTCCAATGTAAGCGCAAGCCTGCAAAGGTTTCCTGCTACACCTGTACTTTATACCCATCCCAGAACCACCCCCCACCCCCCGGCCTGAAACAGTTCCCCGCATTTCTCTGGATAGAGGTGGGTGGTCTTAGGGGTCTAGGACGGTAGGAGGTGAGGGACTGAGGAGACGCGCTAAGGCAGGCTGGTCTGTGCTGGATAAGCGTGTTCTTCTGCGGGGTTAAGGGGTCGGGGACAGGTGTTCTGGACTTACCAGAGCAGTTCCAGCCGGTGGGCGTTTGGCAGTCACTTAAGGAGGTAGGGAAAGCAGCGAGCTTCACCGGGCGGGCTACGATGAGTAGCATGACGGGCAGCAGCAGCAGCCAGCAAAAGCCCTCGCAAAGTGTCCAGCTGCTGCACTGCCGCGGGGACTCCCACAGCACCATGACTAGTTCGCGCAACTCTGCAGCAGCAAACGGCTTCCGAGGAACACAGGATGGCGGGGGCCGGGCAGCGGGCTACTGAGCATCCCGCGGACGGCGGCAGCAGAGGCGGCGGCCGTGGCAGTGGCACCCGGCGGGGAAGCAGCAGCCAAACCCGCGCATGATCTCGAGAGTTTCAGCAACATCCAGGGACCCGGCTCAGCCCCGGGAACGAGAGGGTCGTCCGCTGAGAAGCTGTGCCGGAGACGCGGGAAGCTGCTTCCATAAGGAGGGAGCTCTGGGAAGCCCGGGGACCGGAGCAGACGGGAGTCCAGGGGCAGAGCAGCGGAGCCCGAGAAGGCAGGGTGGAGGGAAAGTCAAGGCGCCCCGCAGCCCGGCAGCCGCCTCTCGCGCTCTGCCGCCCGCATCCCTCTGGCGTTCGGGAAGCAGCAGGTCCTCAGCCCGCCCGGGGTCACGTGGGAAGAGGCAATCGGGCTCTGATTGGTGGAGCGGCTGCAGGTCCCGGGAGGGAGGGGTCGGCGAGGAGGTGCAAGGATGCAAGGAGGAGGCGGCCGCAGAAGCCACAGATGGGCTCGCTCGCCAGGCGCTGGCCCGAGTGCGGCTAGGCGGGGATGGCTCAAGTGAGAAGCTCGGGTTTCAGGGTGGGCTACCCGCACGCTCAGATACCACTCGCCTCACTCTCCGCTCCAGGACGCCCCCTACCGAGCGCGGCGTCCGGACTAGCGCCCCTCTTCCGCGCGTGACCCGGGGCTGCGAGCGCCGGCCGCGCGACTGGGTGGCGTCTCCCCGAGCTGGAGATGGTGGGGGCGGAGGTGTCAGAGTAGCGGCAGCAGCAGGGCAGAGAGGGCGAGCCAGCCAGGGAGAGGGCGTCCTGCCGGCGCCCGGAGCTCCAGCGTGCGGGAGCGCGCCGCCTAGGCTGTAGGGGGATGCAGGCTGGGAGTGCCGCGGCGGAGAGGCCAGGGACGTTTCTCTAGGGATTTGCAGGGAGGAGAGGGTGAGAGGCGACGGTGTTAGAACCGCTCTGACCGGCCTGGAAGCAGCAGCAGCATCTCCCATAGGAGCCTGCAACCCCAAGGCTGCTCGCTCAGCCATCCGCAGGGGCTCTCCCCTTCTTTCTCTCGTCTCCCCTCTCTCCTCCCAGCCCCTCACCCCCAGCTCCGACCCTGCCCGAGCCGCCGAAGGTTTGAATCCCTCTCCCCATCACCCGCTCCTCTCCAGCCTGTAGCCTATTAGCGTGACCACCTGGGAGTTGCCGTCAGATGTGTTTGGAAGGTCAGATTTGGTCGGGACAAGTGGTCTGAGAGGAAGAGAAAGGCTTCTCTGCAGACACCGTGGGTGGGTTGCGGGGCGCATCCGCGGGCAAGCGGCGTCCGGGAAGGGGAGAGTGGGCTCCGTTTGGTGGCGCAGGCAGTGGCCCTGTGTACCTTACGCGGGTCTCTGCCGGGTGGCCGGTGACCTGGGGCAACGCGAGAAGGTCTAACTCGGCAGGAGTGGCTGGCTCTGCGCGTTTCTTTCATTCGCTCCAGCGGGCACAGGGCAAACGGCATAGCGGGACCCGCCTTCCGCCTGCTGCATTCTTCACGCAGTTAGACACTCTCCTTAGCCTAATGGCATTTTAGTCGCCAGTTACGGGACCGAAAGCTTTCCGGGACAAGGGCGGAGAGGAGCATCTTTCTTCCGTGACTGGGGTCACTATTGCAGTCTGTGTTTTGGATGCCCCGCGGGGAAGAGTTTTCCTTTTTGTGTGTGATTATTCAGTGACTCCCGATTTTTTCTCTTCGCTCTTCTTCTCTATCTCTTGTATTCCTACTCCTCCTCCTCCCTCCCGCTTTCAGATGCCTCCAGATTCTCCCTTTTTCTCTCTATTTAAAATTTCCTTTTGTGCTCCTCTTTCTGTGGCACTAAATTCCCTGAATTTAGGAGACCATTTGATAACATTTAACAGGCAATTAGTGTCCATTCCCAATCACTTAAAAGAGGAATTAATATACTTTGAAAACAAGGACTATCTGTCCTTTGCAGGCACCACTAGGAAAACAAATTGTACCCGAGTAATCCTTTCAAGTACTTTAACCTCCAACCTCCTCCCACTTCCTTGCTTTTTAACTTCTCCTTTGAGAGATGTGATCGTGCAGCACCTCAGTGCCTCAAAGAAATCTTTTTTTTTTTTTTTTTCCTATGTGAAACCCATCCCTTTATCTTACATCTCCGCCTCCGTCCGAGACTATCCCTCTCCCCTCCCACCTCCAAAGATTTCTGAATCTCAGTGTCTCTCACTCCTGGCAATTAACCAGCAGATCCCAGCATTCTAGTCGGTGGCATCTCGCTCCTCACCGACGAAGACTCCATTGAAACAGATCAATTTGGCCAGACGTTGGAGGCATCAGAAAAATCGGCTTCTAGATAGAGCAGCTAAATTCTTCAAGGAAACGGAATACCCATTAGATAGAGCTGCCAACTGATACTGCAAAACAAGGAATTAGAAATTACTTTCGCTACAGGCTTTCGGTAGAGAAGGCAACATAAATGTAGATCAAGATTTAACAACTCTAAGCACAGAGTGAGAACATGTCATTTTCCATAGCAAAGCTGGTGTGGTAACCAATCAGGCTTATGAAAATAAGTCAAGCTTGAAACTAAAGGCAAAGTCCTTAAAAGTGTTTACGCAGTAATTATGATAATGAAACAGAACCTGCTAGGATTTCAGAGCTTGGCTATGTAAGTAGAATTTTAGAGAACCTCTTAGCAGAGGAAAACTGTTATTGAATTTTCTGCTAAGTAAATTTTTGGCATACTTTCTAATAATATATGCTCTTCCTAAGACGTTTTGCCAAAAGTAACTTAAAACTCCAGTGGAGTTAATTACTGGTTGTGACTGGTTAACAAATGCAGTTGCTTCCACAGAGGTCCTTTAAATTATTAAACAATTTGAAGCAAAGCCTTTTCAATGGGAATGCTGCAATTTTGTTCCACTTACTATGTGCTTAGTGTTATAGTGCCACCAAGAAACAAATTCTGAAACTGGCAAGCACCACCAAGTGGCAGAAGAACATCACTCACTGAACAGAGAATTGTATTATTGAATAGATAAATAAAAATATATATAATATTTAGAGTCGCCACTAGGTACCAAAGTAGACAAGACTGCATTAGCAATTGGATTAGTGCTTTAACTTTTCCCTAACAGGGTGAAATCAGTTTACTTATTAGAATTAAATTCAAGACTAGGTCTATGAATTGTACTTTGCATTATATATTATATGATTACAAGTAATATGACATAATCATACCATGCATTTGCAAAATTCTTATTTTAACATACTATATTGTATTCACTTTCAATCTTCTTGAGCTGGAACACTTTATTTGTGGCATGCACACTCTAGAATTGATGGAGAGGGGGAGAGTTCAGTTGTTAGATTTTTCAATATAAATAGCACAGAGATATTGTCTCCAGAAAACTTAAAAACATTTTTTCACATGGAAAGAACATCATTATAAAGTGTGAGATTATTCACAGCTTAAGTAGGGGGGGCTTGGGAGTTATTCTACAACCAGAATAGTTTAAGATAAATAAATGAACCTGGGAAAATAAGATACACTGCCAGTCAGAACTCTATCTCCTTCATGATTTCATACTTTTTGATTGCTTCAATAAAGGTAAAATGTATCTTTTGCTTCTTAGGTGTCAGGCATTGTGCCATGCAGGATAGAACATACTCTTTTTATTTAATCTTTACAACACCCCTATGAAACAAAGAATATTGTTATCTCATTTTATAGAAAAGGAATATGGCTTTGAAAGCATCCGGCAACTTGCCCATGAAACAAATCTATCCAGTGACACTGTTGGGACTCTGTGAAATTCTGTCTGACTTGAGAGCAAAAGACCTAAGTCGCTACTTTCTGCTATATTGCTGCCTGTTAGCTTCTGAGAGGGGAAACTAGCTGGGAACATTCAGTGCTGTCCATGATACTTCTTTGTCTGCCATTTCTATGGAGCAGCAATAAGACTCAAACTTTAATTTTCAAACTTCAGCAGTGAGATCCAGTGATTTCTGAACCTGATTGATCATATGAATTCCTTGCGAAACTTTAAAACAATAGACAAATTCCAAGTCCCACTATCAGGGATTCAGAAAATCTAGAGTTGGGCCCTGAGATCCATATTTTAATATTCATCCTTGTTGGGGAATAAAGATACCGTCCATACCTATATGACAAATGAAAGGATACCTAGACTTTTGCTCAGTTTTCACAGAGAGGTTTCTAAGACAGGTTCAAGCCTTATACTCAGTGGAAAGATTAGCTGTTGTACATGTCTATATCTCTGTTTTTATGTATGTGTCCACCAAATATGTATTAAAGTTCTAATGTGTCTGACACACTAACTTTGTGACTGTAGACAATTTCCTCATTTGTAAAATATGATTAATAACAACACCTACCTCCTGAGCTTGTTCTGAAAATTCAAATAAAAATTATGGTTTAGTGGTAATGGCTTTGAGGGGAACCCCTGTATAAATAAGTAAATGAAGGTCTGAGTAAATAAATAAAGGTATATGTAGTTGTATTTACACATATAATTAAAAATAATTGAAGATGTACAAATTAAAGTTAAATGTATGTGATATTGAAGTATATGATAAGTTGATTATTGATAATTAAGTACAGTATAATTTCTAACTCCTAACCTTAACACCTCATGCCTTAATTTCTAGCCTACTTTAGAGAGATAGATATAGATAAATAGAATGTCCTAAATCATTATTTCCTTAGTTTTAATGTATAATATTCATACAAAAAAGTATATATCAGTATGTAGTAAATGTATTAGAACATTATTTATAGATCAAATGATACCGATAATGTTTCAGAGAAGTTATCTTTATTTTTGGGTACATTTTAAACTAGGAATAATTAAATTTGCTGTTTTTTCACCCTTTTCTACAATAGTGAACAACATATAAGCAATGAGCTGTGATTAAAAGAAATAATTTTATAATATAAAAGTTTCCCTATGCCTTAAGTTTATTTCACCTTAGGGCAGTGGGCCTCAGTCATGATGTCACATCACGGTCACCTGGAGAATTAAAGAATACTGATGCAAGTTCCTATCCAAAGACTTGGAATCCCTAGGAGTAACACAGAAGCACAGAAGCAATGGTATATTTTTTGCTATTGGTATTATATATATATACACGTGTGTGTGTGTGTGTGTGTGTATATATATGTATATGTATGTATATATATGTATGTATATATAAGTTTTCCTGGAGAAATACATAGCTATGGTTGAGAACCACTGTCCTGGGGAAAGTAAGTGGCTATTTTTTCATTACTCAAATAGCCAAGTTTCAGAAGGTAAAATACTTACTTTTTTTCTCAGTTAAAACTTGTAAAACACACATCTCACCAAAGAATATTAAAATGTCTAGCCAAAGCAATCTGAACCAGTTAATGTTTGCCACTAGCTTGCCAGTAGTTTAGAAAAAAGAAAGAAGTGTTATTGGAAGAGACCTAGATTTAATAAGCAGTAGTCATCTCTATACAATCTGGTGTCTTTTTATTTATAAATTCAAGTCATTTTCCATTGCTATTATTATAATCATAGCCTTCTTAGGGCTTAGCCTAATACTTTTCTTCAAATTCATTTTGAAATTTATTTTCTGGAGTCAGAAACAGGAGCTAGGATCAGTTTAGAATGAAACTACCTTTCATGTCTCTCTGGCTACCTATGGCTTCTATTGGGCAAAATTAGAAATATACTGTTCTCTGGCTTTGTAAAAAGACTCAGTAAAGGTAGTTCTTTCCAATTCATGTTATTAGCACCATCCCAGTATTGCATATTGTGAGCATTTTACTCATTTATTTCATACCATAAGCCTCATTCATATCTCCCTCTATTATCTGTGACATTGATTTTTTTTTTTCCTCCAAGCTACTCGTAAGTGGTAGAACAGACCCCCGGAGCATTAATGTTTCCAGCCACTTTGCTGCTGCTCTTCTTCTACCCACATGTAATTCTTCTAAAATAAATAAATAAATAAATGAAAATGGAGTTGAGGAACTTCTTTCATACAATATTTAGGAAAACTTCATATAAACATTGCTCACTTGCTGCTTTACAATGTGCATTTACACATTAAAGGCTCTGAGGAGCCCTGCAGTGAAATCAAACTAGAACACATCAAGGAAAACTAAACACCTGTTTAACTTTATTGAACTCAGATTTTCTAATATTATTTGATCATGAATCCCTTTCAGCAAGAAACCACTACAATAAACTATGGCAAAGGATTTCCATGTTTTACTTCATTAGTAGCAATAGTTTAAGGAATAAATGAGCCTTTTGAAAAGTTGTGTTGTCATTTTAGGTGCCAGGGTTGGTCATCCCCTTTGACTTACCTTTTCAGCAGTGGAGTCAGCTTACAATCAGGTCTTCTTTATGTTAGAGTGTAAGTGTTCCACAACTCTGTCTTCTGATGTAATGTATCCTGACATCATAAGCATTTTCGGAAAATGATTAAAATGTTAGCCTTTCCTGTACCCCACCCCATTATAGCCTTTAAAAATCTTCCTCTATTTTACCTTATATAAATTCTTCTGGATACTGTCCTTTCCTTAGCAGTGTTTGTAACACGGAATCAGATACAGATTATGTCTGATAACAATACTTTCCAAAAATCTGAGTCTTATATTGCTGAACAAGTTAAAAATATTTAAATAGAAAATTCACAATATTTAAATTACAATTTAATTGACTTCTTTACATGTCTATACTTATCTATTTATAGCATAAATCTGACCTAGCCACTTGCTGATGATTATTAGAAGTTCCAATAAAATGACATGACAAGATCACATGATAGGGGCCAGGCAGCTGTGAGTATCTGAGTTGTAGTCTTTGCCTTGACACTTATAAGCTGGGTGTCCATGAGCAAGTCACTTAGTTTTTCTGAGCCTCTATGTATTGTCTTAGCCAGAGTTCATTTTATTACTTAGTTAACAAAGAAATGTGGTGTAAAAAGAGAAAGAATGTGTTGTGGAACTCTAATGGAGTAAAGACATAGATTATAGGAAGGACTAAAATCTACATAGAAAATCATCAGGAGTTAAGGCACACATTTAATTTTTCTGGGGTGGCGTCTCTATTTTTTACTTTAGCTGTTTACATCCTTCTTTTTCTGCATGGACTAGTTTTTTCTGCAATCCTACCATTCCCATCTTGGATATAAGTGTTTATAGATTGCATTTATCTGTAATAGATGTCTACAACATATTACATACATATTATTGTAAAATTATGTATTTTAGTACATCTAAAAATGGGAGGTATCTGTATAGCGAGATTTCTAATGAACTATAGGACTAGTTTATTCATAATTATATAAATTATCTGACTTTCATATGTAAGATTTGCTTTTTTGTTTTGTTTTGTTTTTTTGAGACAAGGCCCGAGGCTTGCTCTGTTTTCCAGGCTGGAACACAGTGGCACTATCATAGCTTACTGCAACCTCAAACTCCTGGGCTCCACCATGCCCAGCTAATTTTTAAATATTTTGTAGAAATGGGTTCTCACTGTTTCCCAGGCTGGTCTCCAACCTCCTGACCTCAAGCAGTCCTCCTGCTGCAGCTTCCAAAAATGTTGGGATTACCGGTGTAAGCCACAGTGCCCAACTAGATTTGCTTTTATATGTAATAGTCAAATAATGTTGAATTTTAAAGATCTTTAATTTTTGCTCAGGTACATCATTCTTCATGTAAGTATATACCAAGATGTAGCACATTGACATATACATAGTTGGTATGCAGCAAATGACTGCAAATTAAATTGAAACGTTAAAGCTAAGTGTATTAATCAACACACTTTGAAAAGAATGCACCTATTTACACTATTACCAGGAATGGTAATGAAATCCCCTTGGAATAAACCAGAAGTTCTTTTACCCCTTCTTTTATTGGCAAGACCTATTTTAGAGTCAAAGTCCAGCACTGAGAATGTGAAGATTAGAGCACATCGGAGGTTGCCAAAGCAATGGACAGTAAATTGTAACTGTTCACATCTTCTGCCTATGGGTTCCCTCAGGGGTGGTCATTGGTCTTATTGCCTCACTATGAGAGTATGTTGTTTGTGTTTTGGGGCTGTTATTAGATTTTTTCTATCTATGTATTCCCATTGCTTCATGTCAGGAATTCATCAGACTATAAAACAAATAAATAAAAATTGTCTTGATGCAAAATTTGAGGTTTTCAAATGAAAGAGAAAGGAAAGTAGGCAGCAGGTGATATTTGGGGATCTGACATACACTGATGCAAATAGTAATTCTCACAGTATTTTAAATTTGCACAATATTGTTACATCTCCTTTGGTGAACTGTGCTCAAGACTTCAGTGGAGGAAGTAACTGCAGATGTGGTGGAAATAACAAGAGAACTAGAATTAGAAGAACTAGAACTAGAAGAATTAGCCTGAAGATGGGACTGAATTGCTGCAATCTCATGAAGAAATTTGAATGGATGAGGAGTCACTTATGGAAGAGCAAAGAAAGTTGTCTCTTGAGATGAAATCTACTCCTAGTAAAGATTCTGTGAGCATTGTTGAAGTGACAACGTAGTTGATAAAGCAGTGGCAGAGTTTGAGAGGATTGACTTCAAGTTTGAAAGTTCTGTGAGTAAAATATTACTAAACAGAATCAGATGCTACAGAGAAATGTTTCATGAAAGACAGTCATTGCAGCAAACTTCTCAAACTTTACTGTAGTATTATTTTAAGAAATTGCAACAGCCACCTCAGCCTTCAGCAACCACGACCCTGGTCATCAGCAACCATCAACATTGAGGCACGACTCTCTACCAGCAAAAAGATTATGACTTACTGAAGGCTCAGATGATTGTTAGCATTTTTAAGCAGTAAAGTATTTTTAAATCAAGGTATGTATATTATTTTTTAAATATAATGCTATTAAATATGTAATAGACTACAGTGCAGTGTAAACATAATTTTCATATGCTCTGGGAATCCAAGATATTTGTGTGACAAACCTTATTGTGGTAGTCTGGAAACTAACCAACAATATCTCCAAGGTATGCCTGTACACATAGACACACAGACACCCACACGTGCTTATACATGCATGTATATAATATATACATAATGTGGGTATATATATATAAACACATGTATATTTCTACACATCATAAACAACTCAAAATTCAAATCACAAAGAGTTTATACAGAATAATCCTGCCTTTTTAGCCTCAGATCTCACTCCACAGATCTATCTGCTGTCAGTAGTCTTTTGAGAATCCTTTCAGATTTGTCTAGGCCTATCATCCTGTCGTATTCTCTCTCTCTCTCTTTATGTGTATGTGTGTGTGTGTGTGTGTGTGTATATATATATGTATGTGTGTGTCTGTGTATGTGTTGTTTGATTTACAAATGAGCTCTTACCATATATACTGTTCTATTTCTTGCTTTATTCATTTAAGAAACACAAGGATATCTGCTTCATTTGAGTTGATAGAATGCCATGTTGCACGTTTCATAATTTATTCAGTTCCCTGTTTATGGATGTTTATTTTATTTTGAAATTAAAATTTAATGCAATTGTGCCACATAATATCCTGTCTTTGCAATGAAGATGTCTACGTCATCGCCCAACCAAAAGGGTAAAGGCCACAGGGAGAACATTTTTATGCACGTACTGGGAAATATTGAGTGAGCTAGCCAAACAAAGGCTTACATTTTCACTCTTAACTACTCTCAGTGAGGAACATGTTTAATATGTGTACCTTATTAGAAATAGATTTCAAATTTACTTCATGTACACTTGTAAACAAATGATGCAGTTGAAACATGATTTCTTACAAGCTCATTTTGTTCATTTGCTGTCGTAATACATGATGATAACCCTAAAATCTAATGTAATATTAGTTACCTTATTATATTTCAGTGTTATGTGGATTTACCTTTAATTATTTTCAAAGAAGTTTAATTATATCATATTATGGTGGATGCATCTATTACACATACAAAAACAATGTTTAACACGACACACCAGCATAGATCAGGTGAATTAGCTCTTTTCTCCTACAAAGCTAAATCTTTTTTTTTCAGTTATAGAAACTTTCTTTTCTGTTCACAAACCCCTATGACACAAGTTTACCTATGTAATAAACCTGCACATATACCCCTGAGCTTAAAATAAAAATAAAAAAAAAATATTTTCACCAGTGCAGTGGCTCAAGCCTATAATCCCAGCACTTTGAGAGGCCGAGGTGGGCGGATCATGAGGTCAAGAGATTGAGACCATCCTGGCCAACATGGTGAAACCCTGTCTCTACTAAAAATACAAAAAAATTAGCTGGGCGTGGTGGTGTGTGCCTGTAGTCTCAGCTACTCGGGAGGCTAAGGCAGGAGAATTGCTTGAACCCAGGAGGCGGAAATTGCAGTGAGCCGAGATTGTGCCACTGCACTCCAGCCTGGCGCCTGGCAACAGAGTGAGACTCTGTCTCAAAAAAAAAAATATGTATATATATATATATTTTTTTTTTTTTTCTTTTTCAGTTCTAGAAAGTCTGTTATTAAAAATGGCTTTTTAAAAAAATTTTCCTATGTGACAGTTAGCTATAGATTTACAATTATACCCCAAACAGCTTTATCTGGTTTCATGTTCTGGCTCTGATCCTTGCGATTATGTAAGCCTCATCTTCCTGATACTCAATTTCATTATATATGCAACAATGTGAGGATTAAATAAGATTTATTATCGGTAAGATGCTCTGCAACAAGACAGGTATTATTTGTTATTTACTATGTACAAAGCAAAATAAGTTTATGCTATTTGACTTTTGTTGTCAAATCCTAAATCAGCATCCATTACAATTACTGGCAAACCTTTTCTCCAGTTGTCCCAGCTCCACACACTCTGGATTAAGAAATTACTTCTAATTCTAGACCAGGGTAGATATAAGAAATGTGAATAGGTGGATCTGTGTTAGGGTTAAGTATATTATATATTATATTACATATGAAATTTTCTGTTTTTATATGTGAATTAATAAAGTCCATAAAACTAGGAAACTTTAAAAGATAAGTTCACAGATTTTAAATACAACTAAGATATTTTGTCTAAGTAGAAAGTAGTAGTTTTCTTCATAGTTCTTCATTTCATTGAAAATTTTACTGTGATTTCCTTTTATGTGAATTATACAAGAATTTAGAGATTTTAAACACTTTTGGAAGGGTTTTGTAGCTGACATGTATCTTTAAGATATTCGTGATGTATGATTTAGTGAATAGGTGAGGTAATACATATCACTGGTGAATACAGAAAAAAGCCACTGTTAATATTATGACCAAATATACTTTTAGTAGGTCAACTCTTTATTAGTGATAACATTAAAAATATTTACACAGCAGTTGTTTCTTACAAAACCATTTAAATACCTCTCACCTTCCTTAAAAGACAGGTGTTTTTATTTCCATTTGAAAGATCTGGGAATTAATATTAAAAGATTTGCCTTATGTTTTCTGAGAATTCAATGCCCTGTAAAAATAAACTTACCTTTTGAGTTGTCAAGATGACTACAAAGAGCTGAAAGAAAGCTTCTCTAGCTAGAATATAAATATTGTAAATATCAGTTATTACAGTGTAAGCAATCACTTCCTTATGGTGTACATTCTCTCACTTGCCAAGTTGTACTGGAAATGGATGCTATTAACTTGCATTGGCTTGTACCTTAATGCATTGGAATAGCACATTTCTTAATTGCATATCATCTGGAGCAGTCTACCAATTTAGATGAAAGAGTTCTGTTCCGCACACACGACTGGGAGGATATTGTGGTGAAACGATATCAACAATCGCTCCATTAATGTTTAGCTTACAGTTGCATCTAATGGGTGATAATGCATCTTACATGACATATGTGAAGATAAATTTACAGCATTAATAGTCTCATATTCTGTAACAATAAGCTATTTCTCTAACAAGTTCTACTTCACTGATAAAATATTGTCTTTCTAGTGTCATATGATTGAAAGATAAGGGTTACATGATGTATGTTGCTTTTATTGACAGCAACAAAATGCCTTCATTTTGATGTACAATGTATATTTTTGTTATATAAAAACAGAAAACATTGTCACTGTGTGGAAAGTTACATTTCATGAAAATACACATTTGGAAATATTAAATTGTCTGTAGACATGGGTCATCTCCATATAACATTTAAAATTGCAATTAAGTTTTTAAATGTTACTTATTTTTACTCCACTTTCAGAGAAGATTTAACACAAATTTAAGCCAGTTAAGTAGTCATTTCGTTATCTTTGAAATTGTACATATGAGGTAGCAATCCATCAGTTCAATCATGTTAAATTTTATTTCTACAGATATACCCGTTGAAAGTTATTTCAGCCATAGAGCCCTCACCTTAAAATCACTTACCATGGGTTCTGAGCATGTGAAAGCCTAAATGATATTAGTAAAAACATAAAATAAATCTTAAATTTATTGTCTTTCCATTTCAGCATCAAGATGACAACCTCATGTAAAAAGTTAATTTTAAAGTCTCACTAATATCATTACTCATTTAACTGTGGACTCCTAGGCCCTTTTAAATATATTATTCATGCATATACTTTAGGATATCACATTATTGAGAAGTGGATAAAAGCTGAGGTTCTTCATCCCAGAAAAATGCTCATAAGATTATACCAAAATGTACACCTAGTGTCAGGAGGTACAAAGACTTCTTCAAGACTCATGAAGCTTAGGATAAACACCATATTTTATGAATTACTTTTTATTAGTAGTAAGAAAATGTCACCATATTATATAGGCCATTTTCATAAAAAAGAAACAATTTGTTATAGAAGCATGATAGTTTATTTCCAAATGACTTTGTTTAATTTATATTTCTATAATATAGATTGACTCTGATAGTAAACATCTATATTAATAAGTTGTATTAGATTTCAGATTGGGGAATATATGAAGAAATATAAAATTGTGTTGAATGCATATATTATTACAAAAAATATTTGTATATTATGTCTGTGGTTGTTTCACTATTTTTGTAAATCTCTATGTAAACTTAGATAAGAGGAAAAATGTATTTCATACATCTGTATACCCATGTAGTTTTAAAAACTTGCATATTGACACCCTTGTTCTACTTCTTTCATTATTCAATACTGTCTCTAAAAGTAAAATTTTGTATTTAAAAACAAACAACAAAAAGCAATGTTAACAGAATAATTTTATAGGCAGTTAAAAAAATTATAGTGACTTTGAAAATATTTTTGTGAGTATACTTGAACAAGATTGATCTCAGAATCCAGCATTAGATGATTCTTGGTAACAAGAATGTAGGCAGTACACAAGTCTACTCCAGTTGTCACTTCGAATGCCCTTCTGCACATTTTTTCTTGATTCACATTACTTGTTACAGGAACATCCAGTAAATTTATGATAGGATGGGATAAGTAAAGAAACACCATCTATGGCAGGAGGGAGGTGAGAATACAATTTTGATCTCCATATCAGAGTCTTGTATTTATTCTTTTTCAACCTTAATTTCATTTCTTTTTTACATATTCTTATGATATAATTTTTAAATAGTTATCTCAGTGCCTTTATTTTCTAGGATAGGGTAGAGTTTATTTAGGAAGCAGACATTACTGTAACAGTAAAATACCAGAAATACTTAACTCTCAGATCAATGATCTTTTCTATAAATAGAATAGACTATGTTGATGTGGGATTAACCCTAATTTGTTAATAGTTTTTATTTTCAATATATTGATTTATTGCTAATAATTTGGGATCATTTCTCATCATTTCAGTGTCATACACACAGTCATACAGCTATACAATGAAAGGTATGTAGATGAGTGTGCATGCATGTGGTAGGATTATACATTCATTTTTTTCCACAGGTTTGAATGCCTGTATGAGTCAGACTGCAAGCTACCTCTGAGGATGCAGTAGGGAACAAGATTGACAGTCTTATGGGGTTTAGGAGGAAAATGGATCTAGTGGCAAAGATAAACATTGAATAAGTAATGACATAAATAAGTAAATGTAATTGTGAAAATTTTCATGGATAATTAGCGCAGGTTTCTCCTGCACTAAAGGATGTAGAATATATAACAATGTCAAGTAAGTTAATCTAGGGACCAGGAAGCTCTTCATTCTTTTCTTCATTTACTCATTTAAATATTGGAGTGTCTCAGGATTCTGTCTCACTCCCAGCTTTTTCACATCTCCTTTCTGCATAGGTAGAGTTGAGGGTGAGCTGTTATAGGGGATTGAGTAGGTATTGCTGTTTAGATAGGGGAAAATCATAACTCAAAGTGTTTATAGGAGAAGTAGGTAGGCAACTTGTCATAGGCTTTGGAGAGTCCAAGTAAGATAAGGGTTAAAAATATGCCACTTGATTTAGAAGTTGGTGACTTATCAAAGGTAATGTTAATGGAAGGGGACCCAGAGAGGAGATGGTAGATTGGTAAGTAATGTGAAGAGGATTTAGCTTAACCTGACCATGAAAGCAAGCTCTATGAGGGCAGGAATTCTGCATCCCAGGAACTAGAACAATGTCTAGCATATATTGCACTAATTACTGTTTGTTGAAAAAAATAAATGCTAAGAGTTCTGGAGGGTAAGCAGGAGTCAAAGGTAATAGAGCACGCAGGGTCTTGTAAATCATGGCAAGACTTTTGACTTGCTCCTTTTTAAGTACAGTATAATAAAAAACTATTCAAGGATTTACTCAGAGCCTAACCAGACTGGAATTATGTTTTAAAATGACCACTGATGCCCCTGATATAAGATGGATTGTAAGGGAGCAGGCAGGAAAATTACGAGCCTTTTGCAGCTTTCTTAATGGAAAAAAATAGAGTAACTGAGCAAGCAATCTTAACCAAGTAACCAGAGAATGGGTGGTCACAAAGAGAGATGTCAACTTTTTTTGTGATGACTAGATAAATGACATTATAATGTATATAATAAATGATAGAAAGTAACATACCTACTGTTTAGGCTACTAATATTTATAAGTGACATAATTCATGTTGCCTTTATCATTTATATAACATGACTGCCCTGTGATTGATGATTGGCTGTCATAGTCTGAACCCATAGGAACTATTTCAGATTCTTCCTAGAATCTGAAATAATACATTATTTCTATAAATCAGTCATTCTCTACTAATTTATTTTTCTTTCACCATGTTCCAGGCACTATACTAAATATTGGGAATAGAATGGTCAACAAGGTATACATGATCTCTGCCCTCTGCCCTCACAGTTTAGAAGAAAAGACAAAGACAAAGTTAAAGTATGAGGAATATTATGGAAGGATAAGAACTAGAAAATGTTTTGTAACATCACAAATCAAGGTGATTAAACCTATTCCAGGAGATCAAGAAAGCCCACTAGACAAAAAAAAAAAAAAAAAAAATTAAGATGAGACCTTGTTATTCAGGGTTAGGTGGAAATGGAAAGAATAATGTTTATGATAAGTAATCAGTGAAATATTCAGGCCAGGATTTATACAGAGGCTGGTCCATAGAAAGGAACACAAGGGCCAGGAAACAATGAGCAATGATGTTGTTTAATAGGCAGGAACTAAATGGGACAGAGTCATGTAATTTATGTTAATGATATTGGACATTATTACCAAAACAACAGAGAAATAAAGAGGCTTCAAGTAGGGGAATGAAACAACTCACAATCTAGAATCATAAGCCAGATGCCATATTGAGGTTTCCTGCTCTTAAAGATTTTGTTGGGCTTGGCCTGAGCTTCAATTCCTTCTGTGATGGAATTCAAAGCCTTACCCACAATTCCTACAAATTACAAGATCTTACTGTCTTCTACTCCTCTATTACTCTGTACTGCTCTAGGCTGCTTGGTGATTATATAGGCTTCCCACCCCCCCCACCACCCACGGACTTACAACTGAACTCCTTCATCCATTTCATAAGCAATCTATGCATTAAATATTTCATAACTCTAGTGGATCTTATTGTGACTTTAAGAGGTGACTGGAAAGAAACTCAACTCAAAGTAAGTGCCCCTTTATCATTTACTTTATTCTTTCTCATTTTCTTATCTTCCTTCTTTCATGGAGCCCAAAACAATGTTTTTCCCTTGTCATGTTTAGAATTATTTTACTTATAACTCTTAGGGTCTTCTATCATCAAATATTTATCAATATATTCCTCCGGAAATTATACTTCTCTCACTAAGATGAATATTGGTGACAGCTGTTTGTATATTTTTCATATTGTAATTTAATAAATATTCTTTAACTACTGGGTATAAAAATTGTACTTTATTAGAAAGAAAAGAAAAGTTCACAAAGATAATGTAATCTGATTCTTTTATAGAAAAGATGAAGACATTTATATCCAGAGAGGTCAAGTTACTTGCCATTTTGCTATTGCCATAACCTATACAAATAGTTGGGCAGTTTTCCTAATCCAGTGTTCTTTCTCTTGAGATTGTGACTCTTCTTAATACACCTTTTATCTCTCAGAGGAACTCATAAGCTCATAAATGCTCTCCATGGCTATATATTTGCCCCTAATTATAACTTGCCTATATGGCTTGACCAAATTTTTCATTCATCCAAGGGAGTTGTCTTACATCATTGTAGCCACTATACTAAAATACCATAGACTTTGTAGCTTAAGAAGAACAGAAATTTATTTTTCATGATTCTGGAGGATGGGAAGTCCAAGAACAGGCACTGGCAGATTTGGTATCTGGTGAGGGCCCTTTTCATGGTCCCTTCTAACTGTGTTCTCCCATGGTGGAAAGAATAAGGCAACTCTAGGGCTTCTTTCATAAAGGCACTAGTACCATTCATGAAGGCTCTGCCCTTGTGACCTAATTATCTCCCAAAGGCCCCATCTCTTAATTCCATCACATTGGGTATGAGGCTTCAATGTGTAAATTTTGTGGGAAGACACAAACATTGAGACCATAGCAGAATGGTAAAGGACAGTTTTTACACCATTAACTTTGCTGCCAAACCATGCTCACTTTGTTAGCTCAGGCTGCTATAATAAAATATCACAAACTGGCTCAACAACATTTATTTCCCACATTCACAGAGGCTTGGAAGTCCAAGATCAGGTGCCAGCAGATTCAGTGTCTGATAAGGGACTTCCCCTTGGTTCATAGATAGTAGTTTTTTCAGTAGGTTTTCATGTGGCAGAGGAGGTGAGGGGTCTCTCTCAGACCTCTTTTATAAGACTTTGCCTCTATGACCTAATAACCTCCCAAAGGCCCTATCAGCTGATACCATCAGCTTGGATTTAAAAACATCATTACATCAGTTTTGGGAGGACATAAACATTCAGACCATAGCACCCACTCAAATGAGCCACAAAATCAAAGCAATTATAATAGGAAAGGGTTGTCACTTTTTCATAAATAAAGCAATGAAAAGATTGCTTATGTATTGAAGTATAGGTCAATATACAGATAATCAATAATTTTAGATGATTATATATTTTAAATCTACACAAATATTTAAATCATAGTCTTTGGTGAAACCTCTTGTTTTCACACTAAGCAGGAAAATAATGGCTCAAAGAAAAGGAGAGAAAAATAAAGAAAAAATGGACAATATAATCTCTTTGCTTAATAACATGACTCTTCACTTTCCTGAAGTGACTAACCTCTGAAATAGGCATGTATAGCACATAATGTCTTTTTTTCTTTCTTCTCACCATGTGATGATTCCTCCTTTTCTCCTCTTGGCTATATATTCACCTCCCATGGCCTAAAATGGGCATTTGCTAAGGTTTTGTTCTTGACTCTCCCTCTTTTACCTTCCTTTCCCATTTGTCATTATCCTCTATTCTCAAGATTAAATCATGTCCACTAAATGAATGATTTAAAAATCTTTATGACTTATTTTCTCTTTTTCAAGAAATAATTTGCGTTTTAACCTTTTGGAAATGTTGGTGTAAAATGTATAATTTCCAGTGTCAACATGTTTAAAACTTTCCTTGACATTCCCTCTAACTTTTTCCTAAATGTTTTTCCAACCCTACTCTTTGTGTGTTATCTGTGTGCTATCATCCTAGTTACCTTCTGTAAAAACAGTTTATATCACAGGACTCACAGATAGAGGACCATCAGGAAGGGATTGTATCATCCAGACCTAGCTGTTGAAGAAGTTGTAATGAAGCATTTATGTAGTCTTTATCCAAAAACCATCTGGTACCTATTTATGTGATAATAAGAGATCATGATCATTACTATTTCATCAAGTGAGATTATAGATGTAAAATCCCTCTCTAAATTCTAAAGAAAGGCTCAAATTTGATGCATTTTTATTTATTTATTTTGAGGTGTGTTTTCATCATTAAACTTTTTGAAATCACAAACAATGCTACCAAGGTGAAGAAGCAAAATTGCAAATACTCCAAGTTAAGGTCAATTATTGCTTTTCTTAATCCATTGCTATAGGAAATACCCATGGTAACAGGTAATTTCAGTTTCTTTTATTTGTCTTGTTTTCTGAATTATTTGTTTTTACTCCTTTACAAACAATCCTAGGCTCTATTTTAAAGATGCATACATACA
Organism: Aotus nancymaae; assembly: GCF_030222135.1. Classification (NCBI taxonomy): domain Eukaryota; kingdom Metazoa; phylum Chordata; class Mammalia; order Primates; family Aotidae; genus Aotus; species Aotus nancymaae. The sequence goes on along the minus strand of NW_026988419.1, from coordinate 40,898,063 downwards.
TAACATTTTCTCTAAATTGCCTAGGGTAAAAAGTAAATATTTAATGAATAGCAAGTTTATTGAGTTTCCCCTAAACAGAGAACTGGTATAGTTGCTGTCTTCAAATGCCAATTTTCAAAGTCTCAATGATCCTATTCTTTTGTCTTTATAAAGTTTTCTTTTACAGTTTGGGTAGGTTTTGTCAGCTAAAAAAAGTTTTCTTTTTTAATGGAAAATTGTTACTTGAATCTTTATATGATCTGAATATCAGCTGAACAGCAAATTGAGGAATAAAGAAACATACAACATATTTTAATATTTCTGATTTTTCTTCTGTTTAATGAAAAATCTTTTGAAAAAAATTTAACCACTCTGTTTGGATAATCATCAAATTTTACATAGCCTTGGTTTGAATCCCAGTTCTACTACTTAGTGGCTGTAAGAATTTGAGCATTCTATTTTACATCTCTGTGCTTTTGATTTATCGTATGTAAAATAAAATGGGGGGGGAGGATCCAAGATGGCTGCTTAGGAGGAAGTTGGGATTGCAGCTCCGAGAGAAGGCACAGAGGGTGAGTGGACGCCACATTTCCAGACGGATTTTTACTGCCCACAGACCAGGAGATTCACAGCAGGAGAAGCCCCACGGGTCGTCAGCACCACTGGTTTGAGTGCCGTGGCCACTCAGCCTAAGCCCTGGGGCGGGGGGCAGTGGCTTCTTATGCAGAGCGAGAGAGACAGAGTTCCCTCTGAGCCAGCAAGGGGAGCTGAAGCAGGGAGCCAAGCCAGGAGACCCCGGGCAAGGGAGCGCCACGAATCTCAGAGCCGCTGCTTCGGCTGAGGCAGTGGCACACAGGGCAGCGGATTTTAACTGCCCACAGACCAGGAGATTCACAGGCGGAGAAGCTCCATGGGTTCCCATCTCCGCTGGTTGGACCAGAGCAGCCACTCGGCCTGCACCGGGGGCAGGGAGCAGCGGCTCCTTGAGCAAAGTGAACAAGACTGTGTCCCCTCTGGGCCAGCAAGGGGAGCTGTGGCAAGGAGGCAAGCCAAGAGATTACCGGGCAAAGAGGGCCCCTCTGGAAACACGGCTGAACCCGGGACTGTCCAGCTCTGTGGGGGAGGGGCGTCCTCCATCAGGAAACACCCTGCAGTTCCCGGGGCAATTTTCCGTAACCAAGACAACCCGCCACTACAGAGACTCCCTAACTACAGGGGCGGGCCAGCATAGCGGAAGCAGTTCTAACTACACCCACAGGACTGCAGGGAAGCTCACACGGAAGCTGGGTGGAGCCCAAAACAGCTCAGTGAAGCCTCTGCAGGCTGAGTGTGACTAGACTGCCACCTTGTGGGCAGGGAAAACGGTAGCAACACAGCTGAAAAGCATAAAGCACTAACCCCCTGGGCCAGAACACCTGGGGAGAAGAAAAGGGGGTTTATGAGTTCAGCTGTTGCAGACTTAAAATTACCAAAATCAGAAAGACAGCAACTACAAAGTCAATAGGCGGATAAATCCACAAAGATGGGAAGAAACCAGCGCAAAAAGGATGAAAACACCCAAAACCAGAACACCTCTCCCCCTACAAGGCAGCATAACTCCTCACCAGCATGGGAACAAGATTGGACGGAGAATGAGTGTGATGAAATGACAGAATCAGCTTTCAGAAAATGGATAATAAGAAACTTTTGTGAGCTAAAAGAACATGTTCTAACCCAATGCAAAGAAACTAAGAACCTTGAAAAAAGACTTGATGAAATGCTAACGAGAATGGACAACTTAGAGAGGAATATTAGTGAATTGATGGAGCTGAAAAACACAACACGAGAACTTCGTGAAGCATGCACAAGTTTCAACAGCCGAATTGACCAAGCAGAAGAAAGGATATCAGAAGTCGAAGATCAACTCAATGAAATAAGACGAGAAGGGAAGATTAGAGAAAACAGGGTAAAAAGGAATGAACAGAGTCAACAAGAAATATGGGACTATGTGAAAAGACCTAATCTACGTTTGATAGGTGTACCTGAATGTGACGAAGAGAATGCATCCAAGCTGGAAAATACTCTTCAGGATATTATCCAGGAAAACTTCCCCAACCTAGCAAGGCAGGCCAATATTCAAGTCCAGGAAATACAGAGAACACCACAAAGATATTCCTCTAGAAGAGCAACCCTAAGGCACATAATCATCAGATTCACCAGGGTTGAAATGAAGGAGAAAATACTAAGGGCAGCCAGAGAGAAAGGTCGGGTTACCCACAAAGGCAAACCCATCAGAATCACAGCAGATCTCTCAGCAGAAACCCTACAGGCCAGAAGAGAGTGGGGGCCGATATTCAACATCGTTAAAGAAAAGAACTTTCAACCCAGAATTTCATATCCAGCCAAACTAAGCTTCATAAGTGAAGGAAAAATAAAATCCTTTGTGAACAAGCAAGTACTCACAGATTTCATCACCACCAGACCAGCTTTACAAGAGCTCCTGAAGGAGACACTACAAATAGAAAAAAACAACCAGCACCAGCCACTCCAAAAATGCACGAAATGGTAAAGAGCAGCAACACAATGAAGAATCTGCATCAACCAATGGGAAAAACAGCCAGCTAGCATCAAAATGACAGGACCAAACTCACACATAACAATATTAACCCTAAATGTAAATGGACTAAATGCCCCAATCAAAAGAAACAGACTGGCAAATTGGATAAAAAGCCAAAACCCATCAGTGTGCTGTATCCAGGAAACCCACCTCACATGCAAGGATACACAAAGGCTCAAAATAAAGGGATGGAGGAAGATTTACCAAGCAAATGGAGAGCAAAAAAAAGCAGGAGTTGTAATTCTCATCTCTGATAAAATAGACTTTAAAGCAACAAAGATCAAAAGAGACAAAGAAGGACATTACATAATGGTAAAAGGATCAATGCAACAAGAAGAGCTAACGATCCTAAATATATATGCACCTAATACAGGAGCACCCAGATACATAAGGCAAGTTCTTAAAGACTTGCAAAGAGACTTAGACTCCCACACATTAATAGTGGGAGACTTCAACACACCATTGTCAATATTAGATCAACGAGACAGAAAATTAATAAGGATATCCAGGACTTGAACTCAGACCTGGAACAAGCAAACCTCATAGACATTTACAGAACTCTCCACCCCAAATCCACAGAATATACATTCTTCTCAGCACCACATCACACCTACTCTAAAATTGACCACATAATTGGAAGTAAATCACTCCTCAGCAAATGCAAAAGAACAGAAACCATAACAAACAGTCTCTCAGACCACAGTGCAATCAAGTTAGAACTCAGAATTCAGAAGCCAACCCAGAACCACACAGCCTCATGGAAATTGAACAACTTTCTCCTGAATGTTGACTGGATAAACGCTGAAATGAAGGCAGAAATAAAGATGTTCTTCGAAACCAACGAGAACGAAGACACCACATACCAGAATCTCTGGGACACATTTAAAGCAGTCTCTAGAGGAAAATATATAGCAATAAGTGCCCACATGAGAAGAAAGGAGAGAACTAAAATTGACACCCTATTGTCAAAATTGAAAGAGCTAGAGGAGCAAGATCAAAAAAACTCAAAACCTAGCAGAAGACAAGAAATAACTAAGATCAAAGCAGAATTGAAGGAGATAGAGACACAAAAAACCCTACAAAAAATCAATAAATCCAGAAGCTGGTTTTTTGAAAAGATCAACACAAGAGACAGACCACTAGCCAGACTAACAAAAAAGAAAAGAGAGAATAACCAAATAGATGCAATAAAAAATGATAAAGGGGATATCACCACAGATGCCACAGAAATTCAAACCATTATCAGAGATTATTACAAACAACTCTATGCACATAAATTAGAAAACCTGGAAGAAATGGATAAATTCCTGGACAGTAGCCTCCTCCCATGCCTAAACCAGGAAGAAGTCAAAACCCTGAATAGACCAATAACAAGGTCTGAAGTCGAGGCAGCAATTAAGAGCCTACCACCCAAAAAAAGCCCAGGCCCAGATGGTTTCACAGCCGAATTCTACCAGACATACAAAGAGGAACTGGTACCATTCCTACTGAAACTATTCCAAATAATCCAAAAAGAGGGAATCCTTCCCAAATCATTTTATGAGACCACCATCATCCTAATACCAAAACCCGGCAGAGACTCAACAAGAAAAGAAAACTACAGGCCAATATCCGTGATGAACATAGATGCAAAAATCTTCAATAAAATACTGGCAAGCCGATTACAACAGCACATCAAAAAGCTTATCCACCATGATCAAGTAGGATTCATCCCGGGGATGCAAGGCTGGTTCAATATACGCAAGTCTATAAATGTAATTCACCACATAAACAGGACCAAAGACAAAAACCACATGATTATCTCAATTGATGCAGAGATGGCCTTTGACAAAATTCAACAGCCCTTTATGCTAAAAACTCTCAATAAACTAGGTATCGACGGAACGTATCTCAAAATAATAAAAGCTATTTATGACAAACCGACAGCCAATATCATACTGAATGGGCAAAAACTGGAAGCATTCCCTTTGAAATCTGGCACTAGACAAGGATGCCCTCTATCACCACTCCTATTCAATATAGTACTGGAAGTTCTAGCCAGAGCAATCAGGCAAGAAAAAGAAATAAAGGGTATTCGATTAGAAAAGGAGGAAGTCAAATTGTCTCTATTTGCAGACGACATGATTGTATATCTAGAAGACCCCATCATCTCAGCCCAAAATCTCCTGAAACTGATAAGCAACTTCAGCAAAGTCTCAGGATACAAAATCAATGTGCAAAAATCACAAGCATTCCTATACACCAATAACAGACTTAAAGAGAGCCAAATCAAGAACGAACTGCCATTCACAATTGCTACAAAGAGAACAAAATACCTAGGAATACAACTAACAAGGAACGTAAAGGACCTCTTCAAGGAGAACTACAAATCACTGCTCAACAAAATAAGAGAGGATACAAACAGATGGAGAAACATTCCATGTTCATGGTTAGGAAGAATTAATATTGTGAAAATGGCCATACTGCCCAAAGTAATTTACAGATTCAACGCTATCCCCATCAAGCTACCAATGACCTTCCTCACAGAACTGGAAAAAAACCACCTTAAACTTCATATGGAACCGAAAGAGAGCCCGCATAGCCAAGTCAATTCTAAGCAAAAAGAACAAAGTGGGAGGCATCACACTACCGGACATCAAACTCTACTACAAGGCTACAGTAATCAAAACAGCATGGTACTGGTACCAAAACAGAGATATAGACCAATGGAACAGAACAGAGGCATCGGAGGCGACACAACATATCTACAACCACCTGATCTTTGACAAACCTGAAAAAAACAAGCAATGGGGAAAGGATTCCCTGTTCAATAAGTGGTGTTGGGAAAACTGGCTAGCCATATGCAGAAAGCAGAAACTGGACCCCTTCCTGACACCTTACACTAAAATTGACTCCAGATGGATTAAAGACTTAAACATAAGACATAACGCCATAAAAACACTAGAAGGAAACCTAGGCAAAACCATTCAGGACATAGGCGTAGGCAAGGACTTTATGACCAAAACACCAAAAGCATTGGCAACAAAAGCCAAAATAGACAAATGGGACCTAATCAAACTCCACAGCTTTTGCACCGCAAAAGAAACAGTCAATAGAGTGAATCGGCAACCAACACAATGGGAAAAAAATCTTTGCAGCCTACCCGTCTGACAAAGGGCTGATATCCAGAATTTACAATGAACTAAAAAAGATTTACAAGAAAAAAACAAACAAGCCCATTCAAAAATGGGCGAAGGATATGAACAGATACTTTACAAAAGAAGACATACATGAGGCCAACAAACATATGAAAAAATGCTCATCATCACTGGTCATTAGAGAAATGCAAATCAAGACTACATTGAGATACCATCTCACGCCAGTTAGAATGGCGATCATTAAAAAATCTGGAGAAAACAGATGCTGGAGAGGATGTGGAGAAATAGGAACACTTTTACACTGTTGGTGGGAGTGTAAATTGGTTCAACCACTGTGGAAAACAGTGTGGCGATTCCTCAAGGACCTAGAAATAGAGATTCCATTTGACCCAGCAATCAAAAATGCCCAATCAAATTACTGGGCATATATCCAAAGGATTATAAATCGTTCTACTATAAGGACACATGCACACGAATGTTCATTGCGGCACAGTTTACAATAGCAAAGACCTGGAACCAGCCCAAATGCCCATCGATGATAGACTGGACAGGAAAAATGTGGCACATGTACACCATGGAATATTATGCAGCCATTAAAAACGAGGAGTTCACATCCTTCGTAGGGACATGGATGAACCTGGAAAACATCATTCTCAGCAAACTGACACAAGAACACAAAATCAAACACCACATGTTCTCACTCATAGGCGGGTGTTGAACAAGGAGAACACATGGACACAGGGAGGGAAGCACTATACATGGGGGTCTGTTGGGGGGAGGGGGGATAGCGGGGGGGTGGGGAGTTGGGGAGGGATAGCATGGGGAGAAATGCCAGATATAGGTGAAGGGGAGGGAGGCAGCAAATCATACTGCCACGTATGCACCTATGCAACAACCTTGCATGTTTTTCACATGTACCCCAAAACCTAAAATGCAATTAAAAAAATAAAATAAAATAAATAATAAAATTAAAATGGGGATAGTAAGAGGATTGTCAGGAAAAATACACTGAATAAAACATAGTAACACTGAAGAACTTCACTTAGTGTCTGGCAAATAGTAAATGCTCAGTAAATTTTAGTTACTATTATTATTTATCAATAAAATATTATAGGATGAGAACTAAGAATTTAGAAATACCTTAAAAGGTATTTCTTTTTTCACTCATATCACAGAATGTAATTTTTCTATTTACTAGCATAACATATGGAAGATAATTGTACTGAGAACATTAAAAAAAAATCTGTCTGTCTGGGCACGGTGACTCATGCCTGGAATCTCAGCACTTTGGGAGGCCGAGGCCGGCAGATCACAAGGTCAAGAGATAGAGACCATCCTGGCCAACGGGGTTCTTAATGAAACCCCATCTCTACTAAAATACAAAAATTAGCTGGGTGTGGTGGCATGTGCCTGTAGTCCCAGCCACTTGGGAGGCTGAGGCAGGAGAATTGCTTGAAGCCAGGAGATGGAGGTTGCAGTGAGCTGGGATTGTGCCACTGCACTCCAGCCTGGCACCTGGCCAAACAGTGAGACTCTGTCTCAAAAAAAAAAAAAAAAAATCTGTCTGTATAAGTTGTTTTAATCCATTACAAATGTTTTCTGATTTCCCCTTTGCTAAATTCTTTGTATTAAAAAAAATGAGACTTTTAGACTCTCAGTCTCCTTTCTAAATTTTCATTTGTGGAGGAAAATATATCTAAGTTATGATATTGGAATATTAAGATAGTAAACTTACATATAGATTAATACCAAAGGTTTACTATAAAATTAATTTTATTTAATAAAGTATAAAGACATGAATACATCTTCCATTTTGAAGGCTTACTGGAATGTAAAATTATCGTAATCAATAATGATAATATAAATCTTAATTCTGAGAAAGCATAGAATCTAAAGCTTTTTTCTAAAATTGAACAATGTTTCCTTCACTGTGTTTTAAATTATGGAGCAGATTATTTACAACGTTGTAAACTGTGAAGAAATACAGTACTTATGGCACCCAGGAAGCTGCTACAACAGAGACTGAAAAAAATTAATCAGGCTTATAATTAAATTATTTTAAGCCAATTAGTTATTCTCTAGTAAGTGTTTCAGTAGACAATAGCACTCTGTGTTTGTATCAGATTTCTTTCTTGCTAAGAAACAAAGAGGAAGTAGTAGAATTTTTTTGATGGACATTTATTTACCCTGTTAAATGTCTTTGAAAAATTAAAAGGAAAACATTGATGTGATGTTTCTGCTTTTCAGTTTGACAGATCATCTCTTTGCCTTTAGTAAAATAGAGTACTTTATCAGAATTGTTAGCTACAACCCTTAAATTGTGTAGTTCACTACTGAGATTGTGCCAGGGAAAACAGTGACATCACTATAGGTCTAGCTCACTGCATCATTCATAAATGTCCTTAGAAGTGCAAGCTGCCCTGGTTATTGCAAAATGATGGTGCCTTCATCATTTAGAGATGCACAAGCTTAATAAAATTCCAAGGATTTTATCTGGTTTTGCAGCTGGATCTTTTAATAATATTAGAATGAAGGAGGTTTTTTTTAAGGTTGATTTCTTTTTTCTTCTAAAAGCATGAAAACCGAACAGATGGGATCTCAGATCCAGCTTAGTGAGAACTGAAGTTGTTTCATACACTTTTTTTGTCTTTAGAAACAAAAACCAACAGCATTAATTTAGCCTGAATCTGTACAGTACCAGTATTGTCCATCATAGATAGCTCAATGATGAAGTGTTAACTGCAGCTGCAGATTCAGTGTCTAGGCCTTTGTTTTATTTCTTTTTTTAGGAAGCTATTAATGAGATTCTTTTTTAGTTTAAGGCCATCCCCCTCCCTTTATATTTGCATTTGCTCTTTCAAGAAAATACTTGATTTGCTAAAACCTGGCATCAGTAATAAGAAGGATACTTTAATAAACTATTTCAGAATTAAACTTGAATTAATCCTCAGTTATTACCTATTTCCTTTAGGAGGAGGAAATAAAAGATTATATGTTGTTAAATTTATGATTATATTTATCAACAGTTATTTATAAACTTCTTTCTTACTATTGACTAGTACATTGTAAAAGATTTCTTTTATTTCCTACCTTACTGGGTAAATCACTGTAATTAAGTATCAGAATGTCTCCTGTGTTAGGTGTGATATAACTTAGATCCTCCTGGGTTCTCATTTGCCAAAAATCTATTTTACATCTTTACAACATGAGAGTATTTCTCAATATGACTCAAGATATTTAGGGCATCAATTAGAGATTTAAAAAGTGTTCAGTGTCATCTGACAGCAGTTTTATGAGCAATTCATATATTCACTCATCAGACAATAAAAATTATTGCATCGTAGAATTTTAGAACTGAAAAGAAACACAGCTTATACATACCTACTCTCTTTGTTTTCAGATGAGGCACTACATGTCCAGGGAGGTGAATTGACAGATGTGAGTCACATAACTGGCCAGTGACCATGTCAAGATGAAAACCCCAGTGCCAATGTAATCTGTTTTGTGACATCTCATAACTGTTCTCAGGGGACTTGATCCTTTTGTTGTTGATTTTTCCCCAATACACAGTTACATTCATTAAGTTACGTTAATTATATAAACCACAATTTATCCATTGCATGAGAGCAAAATAAAGCTATTTATACATGCCAAGGTTTAAGAACGCTTTAGACAATGCAGTGTATTGTGTTTTGCAAATAGAAACATTAAAACGTTTATATGCTGTGCGCTAAAAAGTTCATGGGTACCTGTCAATACCAGAAGGAAAGCTTCTCAAAAAACGTGAAATACTTGAAAATGCCTTGTGTCAACTGGTTTATTATTGTGTTTGCTTTACTACCTTGGTGTCTTCGGTTCTTTATAGTTTGTAATCATTTATTAATAGTTTTTGATACAGTTCTACATTTCTTTAACATGATTCAGTCAACAAAACACAAACTTGAATTACCCTTAATGAGAATTATTAATTCTGGAGGCAGTTTCTAAACTTGTCATTCACTCAAATGTTTTGGTAAAAATACATTTATTTTTGGCTCTAACCTTCATAAAAACCACCCATTCTGTATCGTAACTATGAAAATGTTTCAGTATGCCGAAAACATATTACTTACCGAACAGATTTCAGTCTGAGATGTTTAAAGTGAAACAATTAATTCTAAAGAATTCTATGTATTTTATTTGTATTACCACTTTGCTAACAGGTATTCGTGTGTGTGTGTGTGTGTGTGTGTGTGTGTGCGCGCGCATGCGTGTGTGTGTGTGTGTCTATCTGGCTAATCTATCTTGCGTTCATGGCTTGAAATCTCACTTAAATGTCACCTCTAAGAAGAAGTTTATCTGGTCCCCTCCCCAAAGCCAACCTAGCGGCCCTCTTCACTTTATCCTGGGAATAAAATGCTCAATTATAATTATTCATGTACCTATCTGAGTCTTAATCTAGACTATAAACTCTTCAGTAGTGGACTGCCATCATATTTCTATTGTTTATTACATTGCCTAGAATACAACAGATACTTAATGACATTTTTGATGAATTAATACAATAATGCCAACTTAGAAATGTCTTATTTATCTATTCACTCCTAATGACTTTTACTTTCATTTATTTTACAAATTATATTAGGTAAGATACAAATATTACTTTAATGCCATTAGGTCCACATTTTTCCTGAAAAAAGTCGTTTCCTGTTCTGTTTTTAGGGCAACTTGCCTAAAATTACTTCAGTACCTTTTGAACTGTTTGTTTTCAACATTTAAAAATATTTTCTATGTAGCTCTTATTTTAAAATTAATGTCAAAATTATTTATATTTTTAAATATTGATATTAAAATAAGCCATATTTATAATTCAGTTATTTGCTATGCCAATCTCTTCATTAACCAGTGGAAATGGAATTCCATTTTTGAATGTGGCAGTACTTAAACTACTTGAGAAGACAGAGATTGGCATCTACAGAGGTCAAGGCAGCTGGAATTTGCTGAGTAGAATACCTGTGGGGAAGAAAATGCACAGAGAGCGCTAGAGACCAGGAGAGCTGCAGAAATCTGTAGAGGCTTCCTTGAGACTTCAGCAGAATAAACATTTGCATATGTATGGGGTGAAATCCCATAAGGCCAGACAAGCGTAACTTCTAAGGAAAGAGAAGTTACTGTGGAGCTATAAGACAGACAATTCTCAGAGCTCACACAGGGCTGGAATTTTTTTTACTTCCCATCTTGTTAAATGCAGGGACATTCAGTAGACATCCAGGATGGGCCACACCTTAGATGAGAGGGTTACTCAGCACTAGAATAAAAGCTACTCTGGATCTGCCTTAAAAGAATTTTGAAAGAAAGGTTCACAACATCACAGTGATCTTTAACTAACTTAATCTGACAGAAAAAGTTAATCACTTAAAAGAATACCAAAAACTCCAACATTCAAGAACATAAATTCATGATATCTTTCATCTAGCTAAAAAATTACTAGATAACAAAGAAGATGAAAATTTCTTATCAACTCCAAATGTAATCTGTTAAGCTGCTTTGATTTTAATTAGCCAAAAGTTGGAATTCAATTGCTAAATAAATAGCTGTAGTTCTATTGCCACTAGAATATATACAAATACTGCATTTTGTGGAGACTTTCCTATAAAGACAGGTCATGTATTTATAATATCATCACTTACCAAGCATTTTTCAATCTTACCTTAATAAATATACACCAAACACTATATGGTCATGATTATTATTTGCTAAAATTTAAGTTGTGGGCAAGTGAGTTTCAGCAAAATTACAATGCTTGAAGAAGTACCAAAGGAGCAATTTAAATATACTGACCTCAAACATACTTTATGTTTTTATGCTGTCAAAATACTTCAGGTAGGTTTATAATTATTAAAAATTGCATGGAATTTTATTGAATAAATATTTCTAGTTAATCATGCTTACAGACTGTTTCCTAAATATATATCTCCTATATAACTGGTAGTGTTACTTTCTACCCTAAGAGACCTTCCATAAAAGGACTTAAAAGCAAAGCTCAAAAGACCACAGTAGAAAAGCTAATACTATATTATAATTATTTAGATGTCTTATAGCAATATAAAGGAATTTATAAAATTATAAAAAGAAATGATTCATGGCACTACTTTGAGATTACTACAAGGTACATGAATGAAAATTATTGTAAAGCAGTCATTTAAGGAGAAAAGGAAATAAACATTGATTATCTGCAATGTACCTGTTTTTTCTTCTATCTTACTGACCAATTCTTCTGTTTCCTTTACTCAATTACCCTTTTCTGTTCAACTTTAAAGTATTAGGGAGCCTAAGGACCTCTCATACACAATATTTCTAGGTAAATTTATCAATCTTATATTTTTAAATATCCAGATATCACTGGCTCCCTTAGCCCCCATCTTTTCTCTCTGAAATCTAAAATTATCCAATGACCTATTTGACATTTCAAAATGGAAGTTTAATAGACATTTCAAACTTTATGTTACCAGAATTGAATTCTGCTCCAAATCTGATGCCACTCAAATTTTCACTATCTTGGTTAACAAAATTAATTTTAAAATCATGTACTGTCCATCAGGCCAAAGTTTATAAATTTCCCTTTTTCTCATAATCAAATCATCTGTTCCATTACTAAGTCCTATGATTCGTTTCTTAAGCAAACCCCTGATTACGTCTATTATTACCCACAGCCAAGCCACTGTCATCTCTCTCCTGTATTGTATATTTGCAGTGCTTCTAACTGGTTTCCCTGTACTTATTCTTTCCCCCTTAAAAATTTATAGAATATGTAAAACTTTAAAACCTTTTTATTGATATTGTATTTTAATTCAAATAAATCCACATCTTTTACCCTGACTTATGGTATCTTACATGACCTTGCAGTTCTCCAGACTAACATCTTCGACGTCATTCAAACCACTCTCATTGTCCACCATTGTTGGTTCTATTCACAATAGCTCTTCTTATGTATATATATATTTCCTTGAAATATTAAAATTATAAAATATAAAATTCCAAGCCTACTTTCAAGAGCACTAGTGATGACCATGGGAGTGACAAGGTCCGTATCTATAGACAAGTCGACATAGTTTCGATCATGGTTTCAACCTCAATTTCAAATGAATAACAAATTCTTAAGAATCCACAGTTCTTAAGTAGGTTAGAAAAGGATATTGTGAGCAATAAATGAAATTCAGGTAAAGAAAAATTCCTGGAGAAATCTAAAAATCACCTGTGAGGAAACACAGCCAAGAGTAATTGACCTCCCAATGGTGAAATACATAATAGAACAGACAGTTATCTACCTAGTAGTTTGAGGGTTTTGGTGACTTTCTTATTTTCAACTTGACTGTAAAAGTTTTTAATTTCTACTCCTTTCCAGCTTCTTATTTCCTATTTGAGGAAAAAGAACTCAGATGATCAAAATTGCTCCCAAACCCTACTATTTTATTTCTGATCACAGACAACAACACAATTGCCATCAAGGAAACAAATGAAAAGTACTCCTTTTTTATGTGCCAATTAGAATATCAAGCAGCCAATTTTCTGTATACTTCATATAGTCCAAAATGCCATAGCAAGGAGCATTTGAACTGTAAAAGGCCAGGTGTGCAATCAGAGATAGGCTCTTTATCCTAATAGGAGTAATCAGTATGACTTAGTACTCCGACTTGATCGAAGTGAATTTGGTTATGTGATTCCACTCCAAATAAATCACAATAGGTAAAAGCTAAGAAAATGGTTTTGGGTCTTTCATCATTTTTATTTTTCTAGGACTGTTACTATTATTAATGCTTCCTTAGTTTCATTTGATATCCTATTTTCTATTTTATTCTATGAGTGGGAAGGTAAAGCTTTCTATTTCCCCTTTACTGTTCCATATTGCTTATTTTATTATTTTAAAAATAAGATTGATTACTAATAAAATACAAGATATACTGCTATGTAGACATCAAAGATGTTTTTGTGTTGGAAATTTAAAAAAAATACAGAAGATCACTAACTTATCTGATTTATGGCAATATATTTAACTTACCTAAATATATTTCAGCACTGAAGACATTTATCTAAAAAATTCCATATTTATACAAATTCCAAGTAATTCATTTTAACTGTTAAAAGTGGTTTAAAGATGTGATTCAGAGAAATCCAAGTTCGAGTGAACCAGTTTTTTAATCTTTATTCTGACTATATCAGCATGCATGTCAGCTAGTTACTTAATCTTTCTGGATCTCAGATGTTTTATCTGAAAGATAAGAAAATTGGTCTTTATGATGACTCTTTATAAAGTCTATGCTTCATCCAAACACTAAATACATTTCTTTTAATGAAAACAAAGTCAACAATGATGTTTCCACTCTTAGCTACTTATTACTATCAATGCCAGAATTTGATTAAAGTGGCAAGACACAACTTCAAAAGGCCACAACCAGTCTTAACACTCTGCTTTCTCAGGTCATCAACAAGTTGAGTTTATTGAGTTCCTTTCACTGTGGTAGTTACAAAGGATGCAAAAAACATAAAATATAGCCACTACCCTCAAAGAGTTTGAAATTCCTCCATTAAGCCTATTAAAATGATGATGTACTGTGTTTTTAAATACTAATATTAGCATATTATTGCTGTTTTTAAATTTCTAGTACAAAACTCTATTTTGAACAACTTAGACCAAATAAAATATTATTAGTTAATACAATATGGCACAGAGGTGCACAGCATTATAAGCACTCCACTACAAAACTCTCAATTTTTCTCCCTTGCTCTCCATCCATCCCCTCACCTTCCTCTCTATATATGCCAATTTTATTCTCTGATATTGGCCACTTCAACACAGGTACTAGAATTTCAAGTTCACATTTCTTAAGTTTTCTGTGACAGATGGACTAAGAATCATCTTCGTTCTTGTTCCAAGTTAAAAACAAAACAGAATAAACACACAACAAACAAAACACAAAGAAGGGCACACATTGGTCAGGTAAGGTAGTTTAATAACACAATTGGCCTGGTGTTGGTAAGGTGCTTACACCTGGTTACTCAATGTTGGCCAAGTGACAGTGGGATTTGTAAGAGACCAGGTGCAACTGGACCCATGAGGTTGAGCAGAAGGTAAGGAAGGAGTTTGCACTAGAAGAGAAGGAATGCTATCCTGGGAAAGTAGCTACTGCTGGATAGATAATAAAACTTATTCAGAGAAAAAAAGTTATTGGATATAGCTTCTAAACAAGTAAAGCTTTATCAAATAGCTGCAGACTGGATGTAATCCAGCCGGATAACAGCTAAAGTTGGGGAACAACAACAGCACCAGCAGGAGGAGTGCAGGTGCAAAATGTGCTTAGGGGCAGTGTGCGGGTTAGTTCGGAGGGAGCACTGATACAAATCCAATCAAGCAAGGTCACTTCCTCTGGAGATGCTATTATTTTTATTCCCCATTCAGTTTTCCACTTCAGAGCACATTTCCAATCTCTCTATCTTTAGAGATTTCTATGTGGTTGCTCTTTTCTTTTGTCCTAAATGATATGACACCTGCAAAAACACGTACACTTGCTTTCTGAAGACAAGAGAATTAGTATAACCTGGGAAGAAGCAATTGATCTAAAATGAAAGAGTTGTGGTTTGTAATAAAAAAGAGAGTGGGCAACTTAGGGAAACTGTGCCACAAGAGAAGGTGGCTTAAAATTATTGCAGGCATCAGGTGGAGAGCAGTGATCTGCTGGTAATTCTCGTGCAACAGGAAGAACAGCAGCCTGATAAATAGAACACTTCACTCTCCATTGGGGAACATTATTTCCACGGAAATAATAAGTTTTCTTTCCCTAGATACCAAGAAAACTGAAATGTCAGATAAAAATGAGCATGCTTATATTCATTTAAAATACCCATTTTAAGCCAAGTCATTATTGTTATTTTTGACTGCATTTAAAGAAATTTGACTTCTGTTTTCTATAAAATAAAAATATATTACATGGTGATAAGAGAAAAACAGCAATAGAAACACAGTCCCAGATTGATTATCTTCAGTGTTAACTCTCTCTTGGAATAAAAATTTTACTTCTAATATTAACTAAATAGATTTTTTGATCTTTGATTACATGCCATTTCCCTCATCTTCCTCTGAAATATTCAGAGATTTGGTCTCTCTTTCTTCCTTGACTATTTCTTTTCTGACTGAAGTCCCTACTGATACCAGAAATTAAGATTTCATTAGCAAGAGGTGTGACTTTTTGTGATTTGGAGAATAAGAGAGACCCTATATCAAGAATGCATATATCAAAGCCCACAAGCAATTGCTTCTAAAGCAAGTTGGGGGTTAGCATGAAATTCGTGTAGCATTCCTATAGTCCTGATACTGTAGCAGTGAAGCAAACTTTGACTCTGGCTCTGTCCTTATGGTAAATCTGAGGTTCACTAATATTCATGTTTTTGGAGTATTAGCCTCAATGAGTATTGATATGTTGAAATATTCCACCAGACTATACATTAAATTGAATTTCACATAAAGAAGTCTTTATGTTCTCATAACTTTTATCTTTCAGATGTGGGATTTATTCCTTCTTATTTTCTATTTGATTAACTGTGACTTTCTATTAAAACATAAGATAAAAATAAATAAATAAAAATTATTTCAAGAGAAATGATTTTAGTACATAATGAGTACTTAGTGAGAAGATTGTTATGGAGTCTGGGAGCTGATATCTAGAAATGAGCACTGAGGAACAGCCTGGGATCCCAACAACTTCATTTTCAGTCCATATATGGAACTATTAACTTTCCTATTTCCTGAATAATATGACAGCAAATAAAGAATATGAAAATGGTATCAAATATATTTTGGAATACCCGAATTAAACTTTTAAAATAAGTTTTTGTAAATGTTAAAATAATAAAACTACATTTATACAGAATGACAATGTCTAAGATATGATCATTTCTAATTGTACAGCATATGAATGAATATTATTTCATTAACTCTTCACAATAACCCTAGGAAGTGGTGTTATCCCCTTCTAAAGATAACAAAATTGAGGAGTATGCCTAAATTCTCCAAACTTGAAGTTCCTATGCATAAATAAGAGATGAATCCAACATTTTAACCCAAGAGTGTTTGAATACAATACCACATTTTCATCAATCTGTTCTGCATTTTCTCAACATCGAGATTTAAGCAGCAAATTAGAACAGGAATTTTAATTTTATGAATTAATTTGCAGCCTTTGGATGAAGCCAAATGCACTTTATGTTAGAAACAGAAAAGTACAGACTTAGATATTTCTTGAGCATCTCAAGAGAAAAAATAATACCAATATTTTGGAGAAGAATGTTAGGCCATCAATGATGAAAAGATAATAAAAGAGGCATGACTAAGTCAAGCTTTTTCATCATCCAACAAACACAAAGCAATAGAAAGACAAAAATTCAGGCCAGGCACGGTAGCATAAGCCTGTCATCCCAACATTTTGGAAGACCAAGGCAGAAGATCACTTCAGGCCAGGAGCTTGAGACCAGTCTGAGCAATAGAGTGAAACTTTTTCTCCACAAAATAAAATAAAATAAAATAATAAAAATATTAGCTAAGTATGGTGGCATGTATCTGTAGTTACAGCTACCCAGGACTCAGGAGGCTGAGGAGGGATCATGGCCTGAGCCTAGGAGTTTTAGGTTGTTGTGAGCTATGGTTGTGCCACTGCATGCTAGCATGGGTAATACAGTAAGATTCTGTCTCTAAAAAACAGATAATAAATAAATAACAAAAAATTAATTAAGAAATATGGATCAGGGATCAACAGGTAGTTTATTGATGTCAATGATTACTCTTAAACCTTATTGCTATATCTCAGCATAGCAAGAACAATATCATAACACCACATCAAGAACAGTGTTGCTGCTTGTGATCTTCCTAAAAAAATAAAACATTTCTCCATCATTTATTTCAAGTAAAATACTTCAATGCTAGTCAGAGAATAATTGATGAAGAATTAAGCACAAATAATGTATTATAAAGTAGAGGAATAGGGATACATAAAATAATTCTGCAAGAAAAATTTCCATTGGAAATACAATTAGAGGAGATAGTAGTTTTAATTGTGAGGATCAAAGGAAGCTTACATAGAAGGTGAAGTTGAAGGACGGAGGATGAGGGAATTATAACAGTCAGGAAGAGAGGCTGAAGATTATACCAAAAAATGTGTACATGCATTAACTCATTTTCTTAAAGGACTGGGACAATGGAAAGAACAGATTTCTTAGTTTTACAACCTCCAAAACTGAAGAGCTTCGTTTAGTCAAGGAAACTGTGAAGAGTTTAGTTTGGGTGGAGGCCAAGGAAAAGGAATAGAACTATTATTTACTGATCATATAACATATGGCAAGATCAATATTAGGTGTTTAATATATGTTTCCTTATTAAATTATTACAATGACCTTTTAAGTTAAACATCTCTTCTTAATTTACTGGGAAGAAATAAAAATCTGAAGATTAACCTGTCGAGGTCGAATCATTGGTGAATGTTGAGGCTGAGATTTGACTCCAAGGACATCAGATTCCAAATCCCATGTTCATTTCACCATCTCAAATGTTTCTTAAACTGTGTCCTTCAGAATGCTACTCAACAGATACTCCATGAATAAAAGGTGTTTCATGTAAAATTCATTTGGGAAACAGTTCATTCTATATCCACTCTCTGGCTATTTTTAATTCACACTAGCATCCTAAAGCGTCTGAGAACTATAGAAAAGGGACATGATTAACTTTGCTTATCATATCATTCCCCAAATGCATTTGACCTCGGAGACTTTTTTTATTAAAATATAACACTTATTAGTGTCCTGAAATTAGTGTTCTCAGGGACATCCTGTGGGAAACACTACTTTATTGGAAACAAGCAGAAGAGCGCATGAGCAGTACTACTAGATGTTAAGAGATAAAATCGAAAGAGTAAACCAGTGCCAGATCATAGAACGTGTAAAATAAAAAGCCAATGAGAATAAACTTAATTTTTCAGGCAACTTGAAAAGAATCCTTGAAGGATTTTGGACAAAGTGATGTGGTAATATAATGCTCAGAATACCCCCATGTATCCTGAATATTTAATGATAATTACAGATGTTCCAGTAATAATTTTTCAGACATCACACCCTCTGCAAATATTTAGTGCTTCATTTTCACAGAAGAACATTTGCATCTCATGAGCAGAGTGAATGCCAAACTTTACTAGAATAATGGCTCAACTGTTTTTGTTCTGCCGTCATCTATTTTTTAAAATAATTGTTTTTAATGGATTTATCATTTACCGTGATGAAAAACTGTTGAATAATAATACCCAGGATAACTTTAGTAGAGGTAGCTCTATGCAATTAATTGTGGAAATGTTTTCACCCTTGACACATCAATTGAAGTTTGCTTTTCTATGAATTGTGTGGATTGTTTGCATCAATAAATAATGTTTTAAATGGACAATTTATAGCTCTTTATGTTATAACAGTCTGTGTCCCATAAGTGTAAACCCTTTATGGAAAGAGCTTGCTTACGACCAAGTTTTCTAAATCAGTGGAGTGCCAAAATTTCATGTAGGCTCATCTCAAAAGTGTAGTCTTCAGAGGACATTCTCATAATTGTCTGGGGTGCAGGACAAAAATGCAGATTATGAGGTTTACTTCCACACCAGCTGAAATGATTTATTGCAGAGGGGAACTTTTAAAAATAGACAGGATTCTAGTGAATGTAGATATTTATGAAGATTTGAGAAAGCACTGACCTATTAAGTCAATGAGAAAAGTAAAAACAAAACAAAACAAAAAAAGCCTTATTCAAATTTTAAAGGTAGTTGCACAAATACAGTAGGCCAGGTAGTTGACTTAATAGATAATCATTATGCATAAAAGACTCCATAAGATGCCTATATATAAGATTGCAAAATTGTGAAAGCAGAAGAAATTTGGCCAAAATGACAAAGAAAAAACAATTGATATAATCTTATAAATACATATGTGCAAACATTACATATAAAAGACACAGGTATTTATAAATAGTGATACATTGATCAACCATTATAGACATGAAAACCAATACTGAAAAATGTAGTCATGTCTCAACAATCCAAGCATGCTCTTGGCTTAAGGACTTGGAATTTTTTTATTTCCTCTGTTTAGAAGTTTCTTTTCTCAGTAACTTTTCTTGGGTTTCTCACCAAGCAAATCTTTACATCTTGCTATGTAATTAGAGAATGCAATCCTAGGGAAGCAGATATGAAGAAAAGGGGAAATGAAGAAAAGGGAGACTGAGGCAGAGAGTAATGAGAAAAAGAAAAAAAAAGGCTGGGCTATAGAGCTGGTCACCCAGTGGCCACCTCTATACTGCATGCCACACAGTGCAGCTAATGTATCCATTTCATGGAGCCATCTTCCAAGGTCATGAAAGGCTGTGTCTCAGGATTTACTTCTGGAAGGATGAAGTGAGAAGAATTTGTCCTTTAGCCCCCTCCCCTCATTGGTTAAAGTATTCACCTTGAGGTATTGACTCCTCTGTGTTTCCAGATTGTATGCGAATGGAGACCAAGCAATTCAGGCAGTGTATCTCTTGCCTAAACATCAATAGGGAAGCCACTGTCTGAAGCAGGATGCAAGAGATATGTGAGTGGTTCTTGGGTGATGTGTCTGCGTGAAGTTAGTCAGAGCCCAAGTGCAGTTACATTACATAGCAGAAGCTGAGGAAGAACAGGTGTTCAAAAGACTAGACAGATGAGGCTGAGACAGTCTGAACTGGTACATAGGTATGATAGGGATATCATATATAAAGAGTGTTTATATATAAAGAGTGTCTGGTAGGGATATAAACATGGCTTCTCTCCCAAATGTCACTTTTATAGAGAGGATATCTCTACTCTTTGCCCTGCATATTTTTTGTTGGAGTAATTAATATTTTGTGATATTATATTACATATTGTTTTTGCATGCAATTTTCTTTTCTTATTAGGATGTAAATTCCACAAGTTCAGGGGCATTGTTTAGATCATTGCCATCTATCCACTGCTCAATACAATACCTTGAACATAGTTAATGCTCAGGAAATACTTCTTGAATAAGCGAGTGAATGAATTTATTAAGTTACTTGCTCAAGGTCACTCAGTTAATGACAGAGAGCAGAGGAGAACTTAGTTAATGTAGATTCAAGTCATTTAACATTGTCTAATCTGGGGACAATATTTTGATAAACTATGATCTAAATTACAGAGAATTCAATTATAATATAATGAATAAAATAAAGAAAAATGACTAAAATTTCATATGACATAAATTGTCTAGGTCAGCACAGTCCAACAGAAATTAAAATGATGATAAAATGTCCTAAATCTGTGCTAACCAATTTGGTAGCCACTAGCCCCATGTGGCAACTGAATGCTTAAAATGCGGCTAGTATAACTAAGTAACTGGATTTTAAATTTTAATTATTTTATACTTAAAAAGCCACATGTGGCTATTGGCTATCATATCGGAGAGTTCATCCATATGTATTTATTTATAATTTCAGAAGCTAATCTTTCTAACAACTCTCTACTTGACAAATGGGTCAGTTCTGAATATTTAAATCAAGTGGGATCAATAATTTGACTCTCATTTTATATTTTAATTTTTCCTTCTAGAAACTTATCTGAGGATTAATTAAATAAATGGGAGAATTTGATTTAGAATGTCAGAGTAAGTATTCGGGGGACAGAGATCATTGGATTGTTTTAATCGTCTAAGATTTTCCATTTCTTCCCTGAATGATCAGATTGGACCTAGTACTAATGCGGTAGGACAAAGGTTTGGGCAAATGGAGCTTAACCTTCTTAAATATAAAAAATTAATTAATTAATTAATTATTATTTTTTACCCCTTTAACCCTTGCCAGATAGTTTGGTGATTTAGCTTGCTGAGAACACACACCCCCATCTTGGAAGAGAATATAGTACAATAAGCAATCCCATCCTTGAGGAATGCTTTTAAACTGTATATAAAACCAGTTTAACGAGTATTTGGAATATTGTATTTTATCCCAGGTTTTAGCCTTTCTAGGATCAGATAAACTGTCCTAACCTTTTCTAAAAGTGAAAAATCAATGTGGAGTAAGCATATTCTCTACAGTATCTTTACACAAAAGAACAAAGAAAAATACATTGGACTGGCACAAGTCATACACATTTTAAAAGGAGAGAGTGAAAGGCAGTTAGTCAAATAAATATGTCCCATCATAATAAAAATATAATTTGTTATAATGTCAAAATAACAAGGTTAGTAACATAACAGCAGTGAAGAAAACACGTGATGGAAAATTAGAGACAGTAGGCTTAACCTAATTAAGATGGCATACATTTAATGACCTCCGGAGAAAGTTAATTTTTTAAACCACACTCTCTCACTACCTGGAAATATCTCTTTATGTCTAACTTAAATATCTCACAGTGCAATTTAAATTCATTTCCTTTTTGTGATGCCCAGTGGAATAAAAAGTATGCACTACTTTCCTTTGAGGGGTAAGCCGTAATTTATTTAAAGATCAGTAAATATTCAACTTCTCAGATTTCTTCAAGCTAATGACTCTATTTAATGTTTCCTTAGAGGACTCCATTATTGTTGCCATTCTACCCTGAACTCTGTCTAAATTCTGTTTTAAGTTGATGAGCCTCACAGTCGTTTTCATAGACTGTGTCTCTACATGCCAAGTGAATGGCCCAGAGCACTCAACAACTAGGCTTGGCTGCCACAAATGCCCTGCCATTATACATAATCACCACAATGCCTGTTGTTCTGTATTCTCTTAATGTACTACTTTGGAGTGGAGTCAAGTATGAACAGAAATGCCAAGCATTTGACTCCACTTCAGTGATATTTGTAGATCTGTAGGTAAAAGCAATCTTTCGAGTATTTACCTTTCCCACTCAATATTTTTTTCCTCTTTATTTTTTTGCTCTCTTAAAAGGTACATTGCTGAGATCTGGCTGTAAGTGGCTTGGTTGCTGTGTTTTAAAGTTTCCCCCTGTGTTGTTCCCTTGAAAGCCCCGGGAAATAGATTAGAATACGCAATTTGCTGCATTTTCCATGCTTATTGCTGTTTTCTTTTCCAAGCTTGAGAAAATGACTTAACGTGGTGTGTGGATGAATGCCTTTCATTCCTATATGCTGCCTCCAACTTTTATAGTTCTATTTACTTTTCTTCAAATTATTATTTCATCAGTTATCCTACATTTCTCTACTGTTTCAAGAGCAAATATCTCTTTTTGTTTTCTTCTGGTTGTTCAAAAAGTTAGTAAAATCATAGCCTGGAGCTTTCAGAATGGGCATTAACTGCACTCAAGTAACTATTTTATCCAGGCTAGGAAAGATACTTAATTTGGAGAACTAGGCACACACACAGTAAGGAAGCTTTGTGAGTGAGCACAAAATAGACCTCCCTAAATGTCACTTTGTATTTTTGTTTCTTTCTTCCTTCTTATATGAATATGTCATAATCAATTACAAATTCTTCTAGTTTGTAATGCTCTATGAAATCAATGTGGCTTGTCAGAGACAAGTTCTTGGAGAGTTAAGGACTCTCCAAGATTCCTTAACTGGGAGGCCTTTTCCCCTTCTCAGATCACCTTTTAACTAACTGCCCTTCTTCAGTCCTTCTCTGAACTCCACCCATCTTGTTATGCTGGGATTGCCTGTTCAAAAAAATTAAAAAAAAAAAAACAAAACAAAACCTCTATGGAATAATTGAGGTTATTGCTAAGGGGTTTTCTCTATATTTGCAAATGAAGTTCTTAATTGTGACATGTCTCGTAGCTTACACTTGATAACCTTTGGTTCATACTTAAGACTAATGCTTAAAAATTAGTTGATCTGAGCAATATATTATGTACTTCCAAGGCATGTCTTCCTCAATAACAGTTCGAGGTGTTTTAATTTCACAATTTCTCAAGTAATTTTCACATCATGCTCTGGAATGCTGATAATTTTCACCTATTATAGTACAATTGTTATAATTTATTATTCTGGTTGGGAGATCCATTATATTTGCAGTTAAAGTAAGGATTACTAATTTTCTTAGCATCAACATAATGTAAATGTAAAAATTTTTACATATTTGAGAATGTCATCATTCCCCCTCACAAGGAATGTTGGATTGCAATTGAAAATGTTAAATCCAAAAATTTCCTTCTGAAACAAATCAGCACTTTACCATAAAAATCCAGCATCTTTATCTTTTAGTGTCCTTATTAATAATTATTCCTTTCTGTAATGGCAATCATTAAAGACCAATATTAGACCGTTATGCACAACAGTGTATGCTATTGTGACAAGAATTAGCCTGTATAATAAGTAATATTTTACATGATGTTCATATAGACAAAACTTCCACTGCTAGTTTTTCTACTGGGATAAATGTGTAGAATAAATGTAAATAAATAAATTTAACCAGACACTAAAATTGCCTCTTAAAAAAGGACATCATTGCATTTCTAAGAGTAGGGAGGTTCTATGTTTAGTAAAATTGATGTTACTCATTAAGAAAAAATGAGGCAATTTGTAAGAAATTCTGCACAGAACATCAGGAAACGTTTATGAAAATATTTATTACATAATTATCAAGTCAATAGTACCTTAAGTCGACACAGTGGAAGGAGATGAGGTTTAGATTAGAATACAAGTTGTGCCACCATCTAATAACTGTGCGACTATGAAAAAATAATCTGTAGAACTTCTTTTCTTCTAAAGTAAATGGTCATAATACCACTTCATACATTTAAGTGAAATAAGGACTATAGGAATCCTGACTGAGAAACTGTTCAGTCCATACAGATTTTTTTTTTTTTTTTTAAAGAATCTACCATGTGTGGAGTTACAGCACATATGAGATAGCCTTGGTTCTTGCCTTCGTAAAATAAATTAAACAGATAATTATAATGTATTGAAACTGAGATGGGTACTATTAAGGAAAAGCAAATAGGGACAGAATGACATCTATTTCTAGAATCTAAGCTATTCAATGGTAAGTGAAGCCACACCCAACAGAGTGGCATTGAATTGGGGACCTAAAAGCAAGAAGAGGAGGCATTGACCTGATAAAGTGAGAGGAAAGTCTTTACGTCAGATGCAAGAGCTGATGATTCTGAAATCAAAAGCAGCTTGGCATGATCCAAAAATGAAAAGTGTTCAGTAAGGCCGTGAGAGTCTCTTAAATTTCTTTTTCAATATCTTACCTGCTTGTGAACTCCCTTATATTGTTAGGGATGTCATTCTTCATTTTTTTTTTGTCTTTAATGCTTAATATTTAAGTTTTGTTTAAGGCACAGACCAATTAATTACTGAGTTGAAGTCTGACTGTTTTAGGTGGCTAGGCCTAACATAAGTATGCCTTCCTAAGCAAGAAACTTAGCCATAACTGTATTTTCACTCAACAAAAAATTACTGCACATAATTATATTAGTAGGAATTCACTGACTACCAGACTGGAGCTATCAGGAATGATAGGATTCTCATGGGCCTGTTCACATTTTTGAAATTTGTTATTCCTTGTAGTTAGTAGTAGTAAAAAATAAGCGTTTGTACTTTCACTCCATTCTTTGGCAAATATTGTGATCTATCTAGTTGGAAATATTTTTTAAAACATGAGAATTATTTATTAAGCCTATATATATTGCTTTCTCTTCTCTAATCCTCTAAAAATTCTAAATTTAAATTTATAAAATTCTTTATATAGGAGACGATTTACTTTCATGTTTTGTTACAGAAAAATAAATGAAGCTTGCTGAGCTATTTTCCAGAGGCCCTTTCACTAAATAATGTACTCATTATTTTTAGTTTAAGCATGAACAGATGTGGGTTATTTATTTATTTAAACTAAGAACTACCATTATGAGAAGTAATTTAACAGCCATGCTGCTTTAGGACAAAGGACTGAATAAATGTTTATTCCAATTGTTTTATATTGAATGTGTGTCCAAAACTGTCACTTCTAAATTAACGTTTACTGCTACTGTTGACCTTTAACACAATTTCTTAAATGTATAATTTAGAAGGAAAATTATCAAATATAATATAGCCATCAAAAACCAAGTTGTTTTAGTTTCTATATTTCCTTGGTATATTACAAATCCTAATTACATATTCCATAACTTTTGTGAGGGCACACAATGTTAACATAACTTTTTTGATTTTTTTTTTTAGTTTAATAGCTTTAATGCCAAATAGCAAATATATTCAGAGTGAAATTTATCAACTATCATTTAAATGAACAAGAAAGAGTGTGACAAATAGATGTACTAAAATTGTTTCTTTTAAATCAGGTAACTTCAGTACAAGTAGAAGTAGACTCTAATTGAAATGCATTTTTATGTATTCAATTTCTTCCAGATACAAGCTTTATGCAATTACCTCCTTAGCCCAGAATGGGAACACATGAGAATGCAATACTTCCATTGACATTTGACAATTTAGATGTTATTGACATATACTGATTGATTGATTGCTTAAGTTACTCAGATGTT
Source organism: Aotus nancymaae (assembly GCF_030222135.1). Taxonomy (NCBI): domain Eukaryota; kingdom Metazoa; phylum Chordata; class Mammalia; order Primates; family Aotidae; genus Aotus; species Aotus nancymaae. Next base: position 40,871,844 of record NW_026988419.1, on the reverse strand, counting down.
AAGATCTTGGGGAGTAAACCTGTAAATCTGCCCATGATTTTTTTGTTGTACTATGGTTTTTTTGGTAGAATGTCATGCTTTCTCTTCCTTATAACACTTTCTTATCTCTTTATATCCTGTCATTTCATTTTCCTTGGCTCTCTCTTTTTGCCAATCCGGTTCTCAGTTTTTTTTTAGTAATTTAAAGTCTTTCTCAACCTAACAAATTTTCCTCTTCCTTTATTTTACTCTTCATCTTTCTATTGTTCACATTAGCCATTTTGCTTGACACTCGATCCTGTAAAAAAGTTTATGTTTGTGATCTGAAATGCTTATCCTAATACACGGGACAAATAAAAGACAACATAACTGGGTGTAACATAATATGATCTTTCCTCAGCTGTAACCATTAACATAAGTATGTTTTCTCTTTACTGCTCCCTAGTCTTAAACTTCTTACTTGATATTTTCATTCTGCTCCAATTTTCTAAATATTTTAACATTTATACTTATATTTTCCCATTGTTATTATTAATACTTCATAATTAAAATTTTTCCTCCTTTCCAAATATGAATACATTCTAGATGACATTTTTAAGGGCCCTAGTTCCTGACATGCTTAATGAATTAAAATTTAAAATAGATTCATACCACAGGTATTATTTAAGAAACATTATAAGGCTGCTTTCTTCTATTAGTTGATTCAGTGCTTGAAATTTAAAAAAAATTAATTTTTTTTTTTTTAGTTTGGGGGATGGAGTCTTGCTCTGTCGCTCAGGCTGGAGTGCAGTGGCGTGATCTCACTCGCTGCAATCTCTGTCTCCCGGGTTCAAGAGATTCTCCTGCCTCAGCCTCCTCAGTAGCCGGGGATACAGGCGTGTGCCACCACTCCCGAGATGGGGTTTTACCATGTTGGTCAGGATGATCTGGAACTCCTGACCTCGTGATCCGCCCTCATTGGCCTCCCAAAGTGCTGGGATTACAGGCGTGAAGTGAACCACTGCGCCCGACCCAGTGCTTGAAATTTTTAATCTTAATGAGTACTATAGTAATATTAACATGAAAGAGCTATGGACTTGTCTGTTAGCCTTTTCAAAACTATTTTCAGCTTAAAACATAATGTGAAGGGTTGGCATCTCTTACCGGTGCAGTTTATTATTCTTAAATTGGATAGGATTAGGCAAGATGTTACAACAGAGAATAATCGATTGCTCTCCAGGATAGTGGAGGATTGGGAATAGCTGAGAGAGAACATCAAAAGATGAGGTTGTCACTCTTTGGACGTTAAGGTGAACACTGAAGAGGTTTCTGATTTTCTCATTTTGTTTGAGCATGACAATGGAAGAAAGGTACTTTACTGCTTTCACCTTCCCCATGTACTTACCACGATTCCACTTCGAGAAAAGCTTATGTCGTCAACTCTGAATCCATTCCTGCATTTCCTTGTTTTTCTCCTCTTCCTACAATGCGGATTTGGTGTTTTCTTTTATTTTTCTTTTTCTAGACGGAGACTCGCTCTATCGACCAGGCTGGAGTTCAGTGGCGCAATCTTCGTTCACCGCAACCTCCGCCTCTGCCTCCCGGGTTCAAACAATTATCCTGCCTCAGCCTCCCGAGCAGCTGGTACTACAGATGTGCACCACCTCTCCCAGCTAATTTTTGTAATTTTAGTAGAGACGAGGTTTCACCATATTAGCCAGGCTGGTCTCGAACTCCTGACCTCGTCATCCACCTGCGCTGGCCTTCCAAAGTGTTGGGATTACAGGTGTAAGCCACCGTGCCTGTCCTTATTTGGTGTTTTCTAACACGTGATATGGATATTTGAGAAAACATCTTGGCAGAAATGATTATAAACTTACCTCATTTTTCTACACACAACCATATCTATAGTTAAAGTTTAGTTTTTCTGTTTGTTTGCTTGTTGGAATTAACTACCAAATTCCCAAAATAGTTTAAGTAGTATTCACTTCTTTTTTTCTGCGAGATGTTGAGTCACATGGAGACTGATTTTCCTTTATATATATGTATATATATTATTTTTACCTGTAGAAAAATTCACTCTTAAGATGGAGTGTTCATCTTGGTTTCAAGTTTCCTAACGTAAAATTTTGTAAAGCAAAACTTGCATTTTTTGCATTGATGCATCAAGAACATATCTATCAAAATTAATTTTATAATTTTGGTCTCCCTTTTCTCCTATACCTGAAACCTTGATGTTCATTTTGTATCTTGGAACAGCAACCAAGAATAATTTGTGAAAACAGAGTTTGACTAAGTTCATTGGGATCATTTTCTATTGTAATAATCTAACTTTTCCATCATAGTAACAATAAAAAATAAAACATTTTCAAAGGTTAAATAAATTAATGATTAAAATGAGCAAACAGAGTATTATACATTTCTAATAATAACTGCATAAAGTATTCTGAAAGAATATACAAGAAGCTATTGAGAGTGTTACTTGCCTGAGCAGGGGACTTGGAGCCTAGACTGGGAGGAAAATAAATTTCCTTGTATACTCTTCATTGTTTTATTTAAATGGCTTGGATATAGCAATAAAGAAAACAAATGATTTTTTATTTAAATAATGAATGATGAGGATTACTGAATAGCATATGACATCCAAAATATAGATTTGTGTCTTAACCAATAACAAAACTACCAGGACAGTCATCAAACTGTATTACCTACTTGTTTTCTAAAATGTATATACTATACTACATATATACGCACACAGAGACACACACGTAGAGCTGCATTATAGTTCAAATATTTGCTAAAGTATTGGTAGTCATTTTGTAAATTAATATAATTTCATATGTATATCATACTTAAAAGTCTAAATTATGGACATATACCATCACTAGAAAAATATGTTAACTTTTTGACTGTATAAATTTATTTTTCATATTGATTATACTCCTGACTAGCTATTACTTTTGCTCATGAGATACTAGCCTGAAAAACAGTTATCCGGTCCCATGCAGAGATAGTACATGCTAGCAATATTGTAAGACACCACAAAGACTAATGGAGACTAAAATCCTCAATCTTCTGTTGAAAGGATAATCTTGTTCCCTACATCCTTAAAGATGGGTAAGCTGTGGCCCCTCTGGAAAAACAGCCAGAGGAAACTGTAAGCCACAGCATGACAACGTTTCTGCTTTGCTAGACCAAATCTACCCAGGTTTTATTGAGAGAAATAGAGGATAGAGTCACTTTTCAAAACTATTATGACATTAATGCCCTTTGGAGATGAAATTCCTAGCAGATAATCTGAATAAAATGATCATATTTTATACTACAAAGAATTAAAACATAGTCTATGTTGGGAAGAAAATGGGAATTGCCAGTGGTACTCTCATAATGTTAATTTGATTGCATGTTGGCCTGCTTACAGCCAGATGTCCTCCTCTGCTATTGAGCACATTGAGAAATTAAGATTCCATGCATTTCTCTAATTGCTCCCTTGAAATGAAAACTTCTGTGCCTTTCTAACAGCCATAATCATAGGCACAAACTATACATCTATGTTAGTGCAGTCATCTTTAACAACAAAGATTGACAGATGACAGTATTACTAATTCAATATTTGATTGTGTATTAAGATAGCAATGATATTTTATTCCCCAGAATGTCAGCTACCCATTGCAAGTGAAACACAGAAAGTAACAGTTACCTTTTTTTGGTAGGCTAATGTTGGCTAATTATCTAGTCAGTAGTTACTTTAATATTCGCCACTAAGATCTATATATATATATTTAAAGTTAAAAGGAGCTTGAGTGGTCTTGGCTCCAGGAAAGAGGGTGTTAAATGTAGAAATTTTGATGTATATCTAACAAAAAAATTTAGTTAAAATTAATTTTAAAAAATTCAGCCAGTGGCCTACATAGCCAGCTGTCTGCAAAAATGCTACTCTGTGATATTTTAACTTGGTCACTTTAAGTTAAAATAAAACATTTAATACATCAACTTCACTTTTTACTTTTAAAAAGTTTAACTGGAAGTATTGGACCTTTTGATTCCAAGCTATTTCCCAGCCCTGTAAAACAGAATGGATTAAGAGCTTTAATCACAAAAATGTAAATTTATTTATAATTAGAAAAACACTATGTAGTCTGATTATAATCAGACTTGCTAAAAAAGAACTAATTTAATTAATTATATAATTGTAGCTCTTTAATTCTATTAGTACAGTGACATATGTTAACTTTTATTTGAATGAACTATTTCATTTGTGATAATAACCCCTTTATAATTGCTTTGGCTATATTAATTGTGCAATTTACTCTAGACAATCAGAGGAAGATGAGAGAAAATAGACAAGTTAGTATTGTGAGTATATTTGAAATAGGTAAAGAAGGTATAATTTTCTTACTATAGGAATCAAAATATACAACACAGAATATAACTATAGAGAGTATGACTCAGTAAAAACATAAAAATTTGAGTATGAGGTTTTTTGGAAGAACCTGAGACAACAGAGCATATCTGGAGGAGCGCCATCAAGATGACAAGGGGAAAATGATATAAGTAATTTTCAAATATAAATATGTCTGATGTGAAAAATTATGAATTGAGAATGATTCTGAAATTACATACATAAATATAAATGACATATATAAATAAATTACATACACACATGTATGCATTTATGTGTATATATATTTTTAATTGAAATTAATATATGTAGAGATGTCAGAGCAGAGGTTAAAACTGGTACAGAATGACTAAAGTTATAGGAAGGCAATTTTTGACTTTTAATAAAGTGTATTGTTCTAAAAGCTGCTTTTATTTCTTTGAGTTTTTAAATGTTTCTCTCTATTGTCCCACTCCTCGTTTAAGTTTCTATTGATCTTTCATTTGGACTATTATAATAGCCTGCTTACTGATATCCATGGTTTAAGTTTCCTAACCTTAACTTTCATCCTTTATTCTGGTGTCAAAAAGAACTTCCTAAAATAAAAAATGAGCACATCCTTTTCTCTTTGCCAAACCTCAGTTATTACCTTTCTCCTAGAGGATAACATCCAAACTCTGAAACGTAATCCAGGCCTTCATCATCCTTAAGAAATATATTTCAGGTGTTATTTTTCATCCTTCCCAAAACTCCAAACTTCTTACATGTAAGTTCTGGAAATTTGACTTTTCTAGATTATCATGTACACTCACACATATAACATCTACTATTTCTCTTATGCTTATTTGTACTATACATTTTCTCCTTTATTTTTCAATTACTCAGCAAAAATTGCTTGAAATGTCACTCAAATATTTTTTCTTTTCTTTTTTTTGTTTGCCTGTTTGTTTTTTTTTTGAGACAGAGTCTTGCTCTGTCACCCAGATTGGAGTGCAATGGTGCAATCTTGGCTCACTGCAACCTCTGCCTCCTGGGTTCAAATGATTCTCCTGCCTCAGCCTCCTGAGTAGCTGAGATGACAGGAATATACCACCATGCCTGGCTAATTTTTGTATTTTTATTAGAGACGGGGTTTCACCATGTTGGTTAAGCTGATAGACCTCGTGATCCGCCCGCTTTGGCCGCCCAAAGGGCTGGGATTACAGGCATGAGCCACTGCACGCAGCCTCAAATATTCTTTCTTTTATGAAGTCTTTTCTAACTTTTCAAAGAGATAGTTTCTCTCTACCTTCAGAAACTTTAGTCCATTGTGACACATGGCATACTATTGTCTAGTTATTTGCTTGTTGGTTCATCTCTCTAAGGAGAAAGAGTGCTGTCTGGGAACCAACACACACAGTATTCATTTTGCTAATTGCAGCATTAAGACAGTATATTAGTCCATTCTCATGCTGCTAATAAAGACATACCTGAGACTGGGTAATTTATAAAGACAAGAGGTTTAATTGACTCACAGTTCTTCATGGCTGGGGAAGCCTCATGATCATGGCTGAAGGTAAATGAGGATCAAAGTGACATCTTACATGGTGGCAGGCAAGACGGTGTGTGCAGGGGAACACTCTTTTATAAAACCATCAGATCTCATGACACTTATTCACTATCCCAAGAACAGCATGGGAAAGACCTGCCCCATGATTCAATAACCTACACCTGGTCCCACCCTTGACACACGGGAATTTTTACAATTCAAGATGAATTTGGGTGGGGACACAGCCAAACCATATCAGAGAGCATCTGGAACATAGCTGATGCCAAGTTGAACTTATTTTTTAAGTGCAATAAATGGAGGTACTTATACAGGAAGTAGATGTTAGCTTCTCAGAGATGCTAAGAGGAATTGTCTATATTGATATGAAGATGACTTGTAGTCTTCCAAGAACACTTGCAAAATAATAAGACTTTGTGATTGCAGAGTAATTATATAAAAGCAATTTATATATACACACACACACACTCAACAATAACAATAGTAGCAAAAGGGTCTCTTCATAGAAAATCATTACAATAAAAAATTTTCTTGACATAATCTGTTCCAGAGACACAGCATTTTGGAAATTTTGTATATTATTTTTGCTTAGTTGCCAATGGAAATCATTGAGACAGAGCAAATAAACATGATATTATATGAAATACAGATATTCATTGGATATTTTTGACTACCTAGTGTAGTATAACTGAAAGTTTCAAAAATTTGAACAATTTATTTACCAATGAATGGCATTGCATTTTAAACTCTATTAACATTCACTATTAAATAGAAAAAGATAACTAGTGTTAAGTGTTCAAGAAAAAATGAGACTTTCATAAAAATCTTACAGTGAAAAATGTATATACCATGCCTTCTGAAAGTAACTAGATGTAAAAAAAGAACTCTCAGAAATGTATATCAGTCTGAAATATAAAGGGGAGAGATACCACATTATTTGTTGGTTTCAAATGAGATCAGATGAAAGCAACATATTTTTAAAGATAAACACTAAGATATAAGCATAACATAAAGATAATTGCAAAAAACAAGTTTATACATTTAAGACAGATAAAATTGAAATTTGATTGTATTATGGAATAGCATATTAATATGACTAAATATTTATTAAACTGTGGTTCTCTGCCAGTTCTCTATTTTATCCTTATACTTAGAAAAAATCATATAAATTACTTGTATCAAAAACGACAATAGCCGAGACGGGTGGATCACGAGGTCAAGAGATCGAGACCATCCTGGTCAACATGGTGAAACCCCGTCCCTACTAAAAATACAAAAAATTAGCTGGGCATGGTGGCGCGTGCCTGTAATCCCAGCTACTCGGGAAGCTGAGGCAGGAGAATTGCCTGAACCCAGGAGGCAGAGGTTGCAGTGAGCCGAGATCACGCCATTGCACTCCAGCCTGGGTAACAAGAGCGAAACTCCGTCTCAAAAAAAAAAAAAAAAAAAAAACAAAAAAAAACCACAATAACCTATCAATGTATTTCAACCTTTCTTGTGATAGCAAAAAAATATTAACCCTGTGCCACGTGGTTGAGCATGCTGCTCTAGCAGTCTAAAGTTGTTATTTCCATTGTACAAAATACATTTTCTTCTCTATCTAAAGAAGAACGAGTAAACCTTTTTCAGGAAAAGAGATGCACAGGTGGAGGTGGACAGCGCATCTTAACTCTTAAATTAGTTCTTTAAAACTTAGTTCCCAGATGTTTGGTTCTCCTGCACCCTGCTTTCTTTTTTTTTTAATGTTTATTTTTTATTGCATTTTAGGTTTTGGGGTACATGTGAAAAACATGCAAGATTGTTGCATAGGTGCATACGTGGCAGTGTGATTTGCTGCCTTCCTCCCCTTCACCTATATGTGGCATTTCTCCCCATGCTATCTCTCCCCAACTCCCCACCCCCCACTGTCCCCCCAACAGACCCCAGTGTATAATGCTCCCCTCTCTGTGTCCATGTGTTCCCATTGTTCAACACTCGTCTATGAGTGAGAACATGCGATGTTTGATTTTGTGTTCTTGTGTCAGTTTGCTGAGAATGATGGTTTCCAGGTTCATCCATGTCCCTACAAAAGACATGAACTCATCATTTTTGATGGCTGCATAATATTCCATGGTGTATATGTGCCACATTTTCCCTGTCCAGTCTATCATCAATGGGCATTTGGGTTGGTTTCAGGTCTTTGCTATTGTAAACTGCTGCAATGAACATTCGTGTGCACGTGTCCTTATAGTAGAACGATTTATAATCCTTTGGATATATACCCAGTAATGGGATTGCTGGGTCAAATGGAATTTCTATTTCTAGGTCCTTGAGGAATTGCCACACTGTCTTCCAAAATGGTTGAACTAATTTACACTCCCACCAACAGTGTAAAAGTGTTCCTATTTCTCCACATCCTCTCCAGCATCTGTTGTCTCCAGATTTTTTAATGATCGCCATTCTAACTGGCGTGAGATGGTATCTCGATGTAGTTTTGATTTGCATTTCTCTAATGACCAGTGATGATGAGCATTTTTTCATATGCTTGTTGGCCTCATATATGTCTTCTTTTGTAAAGTATCTGTTCATATCCTTTGCTCATTTTTGAATGGGCTTGTTTGTTTTTTTCCTGTAAATCTTTTTTAGTTCATTGTAAACTCTGGATATCAGCCGTTTGTCAGATGGGTAGGCTGCAAAAATTTTTTCCCATTCTGTTGGTTGCCGATTCACTCTATTGACTGTTTCTTTTGCCGTGCAGAGGCTGTGGAGTTTGATTAGGTCCCATTTGTCTATTTTGGCTTTTGTTTCCAATGCTTTTGGTGTTTTGGTCATGAAGTTCTTGCCTACACCTATGTCCTGAATGGTTTTGCCTAGATTTTCTTCTAGAGTTTTTATGGTGTTAGGTCTTATGTTTAAGTCTTTAATCCATCTGGAGTTAATTTTAGTGTAAGGTGTCAGGAAGGGGTCCAGTTTCTGCTTTCTGCATAGGCTAGCCAGTTTTCCCAACACCACTTATTAAACAGGGAATCCTTTCCCCATTGCTTGTTTTTATCAGGTTTGTCAAAGATTAGATGGTTGTAGATATGTTGTGTCGCCTCCAAGGCCTCTGTTCTGTTCCATTGGTCTATATCTCTGTTTTGGTACCAGTACCATGCTGTTTTGATTACTGTAGCCTTGTAGTACAGTTTGATGTCCGGTAGTGTGATGACTCTTGATTTGTTCTTTTTGCTTAGAATTGACTTGGCTATGCGGGCTCTCTTTTGGTTCCATATGAAGTTTAAGGTGGATTTTTCCAGTTCTGTGAAGTCGGTCATTGGTAGCTTGATGGGGATAGCGTTGAATCTGTAAATTACTTTGGGGCAGTATGGTCATTTTCACGATATTGATTCTTCCTAACCATGAACATGGAATGTTTCTCCATCTGTTTGTGTCCTCTCTTATTTCGTTGAGCGGTGGTTTGTAGTTCTCCTTGAAGAAGTCCTTTACATTCCTTGTTAGTTGTATTCCTAGGTATTTTATTCTCTTTGTAGCAATTGTGAATGGTAGTTCATTCTTGATTTGGCTCTCTTTAAGTTTGTTATTGGTGTATAGGAATGCTTGTGATTTTTGCACATTGATTTTGTATCCTGAGACTTTGCTGAAGTTGCTTATCAGTTTCAGGAGATTTTGGGCTGAGATGATGGGGTCTTCTAGATATACAATCATGTTGTCTACAAATAGAGACAATTTGACTTCCTCCTTTCCTAATTGAATACCCTTTATTTCTTTTTCTTTCCTGATTGCTCTGGCTAGAACTTCCAGTACTATATTGAATAGGAGTGGTGAGAGAGGGCATCCTTGTCTAGTGACAGATTTCAAAGGGAATGCTTCCAGTTTTTGACCATTCAGTATGATATTGGCTGTCGGTTTGTCGTAAATAGCTTTTATTATTTTGAGATACGTTCCGTTGATACCTAGTTTATTGAGAGTTTTTAGCATAAAGAGCTGTTGAATTTTGTTGAAGGCCTTCTCTGCATCAATTGAGATAATCATGTGGTTTTTGTCTTTGGTCCTGTTTATGTGGTGAATTACATTTATAGACTTGCGTATATTGAACCAGCCTTGCATCCCCAGGATGAATCTTACTTGATCATGGTGGATAAGCTTTTTGATATGCTGTTGTAATCAGCTTGCCAGTATTTTATTGAAGATTTTTGCATCTATGTTCATCATGGATATTGGCCTGTAGTTTTCTTTTCTTGTTGAGTCTCTGCTGGGTTTTGGTATTAGGATGATGTTGGTCTCATAAAATGATTTGGGAAGGATTCCTTCTTTTTGGATTATCTGGAATAGTTTCAGTAGGAATGGTACCAGTTCCTCTTTGTATGTCTGGTAGAATTCAGCTGTGAACCCATCTGGACCTGGGCTTTTTGTGGGTGGTAGGCTCTTAATTGCTGCCTCGACTTCAGACCTTATTATTGGTCTATTCAGGGTTTTGACTTCTTCCTGGTTTAGGTTTTGGAGGAGGCAACTGTCCAGGAATTTATCCATTTCTTACCGGTTTTTTAGTTTATGTGCATAGAGTTGTTTGTAATAATCTCTGATGATGGTTTGAATTTCTGTGGAATCTGTGGTGATATCCCCTTTATCATTTTTTATTGCATCTATTTGGTTATTCTCTCTTTTCTTTTTTATTAACCTGACTAGTGGTCTGTCTATTTTGTTGATCTTTCCAAAAAACCAGCTCCTGGATTTATTGATTTTTTGAAGGGGTTTTCGTGTCTCTATCTACTTCAATTCTGTTCTGATCTTAGTTATTTCTTGTCTTCTGCTAGGTTTTGAGTTTTTTTGATCTTGCTCTTCTAGCTCTTTCAATTTTGACAATAGGGCGTCAATTTTAGATCTCTCCTTTTTTCTCATGTGGGTGCTTATTGCTATATGTTTTCCTCTAGAGACTGCTTTAAATGTGTCCAAGATTCTGGTATGTGGTGTCTTCATTCTCGTTGGTTTCAAAGAACATCTTTATTTCTACCTTCATTTCATTGTTTATCCAGTCAACATTCAAGAGAACGTTGTTCAGTTTCCATGAAGCTGTGCAGTTCTGGGTTGGTTTCTGAATTCTGAGTTCTAACTTGCTTGCACTGTGGTCTGAGAGACTGTTTGCTATGGTTTCCGTTCTTTTGCATTTGCTGAGGAGTGATTTACTTCCAATTATGTGGTCAATTTTAGAGTAGGTGTGATGTGGTGCTGAGAAGAATGTATATTCTGTGGATTTGGGGTGGAGAGTTCTGTAAATGTCTATTAGCTTTGCTTGGTCTAGGTCTGAGTTCAAGTCCTGGATATCCTTGTTAATTTTCTGTCTCGTTGATCTGTCTAATATTGACAATGGTGTGTTGAAGTCTCCCACTATTATTGTGTGGGAATCTACATCTCTTTGTAAGTCATTAAGAACTTGCCTTATGTATCTGGGTGCTCCTGTATTAGGTGCATATATATTTAGGTTCATTAGCTCTTCTTGTTGCATTGATCCTTTTACCCTTATGTAATGTCCTTCTTTGTCTCTTTTGATCTTTGTTGCTTTAAAGTCTATTTTATCAGAGATGAGAATTGCGACTCCTGCTTTTTTTTTGCTCTCCATTTGCTTGGTATATCTTCCTCCATCCCTTTATTTTGAGTCTTTGTGTATCCTCGCATGTGAGATGGGTTTTCCTGGATACAGCACACTGATGGGTTTTGGCTTTTTATCCAATTTGCCAGTCTGTGTCTTTTGATTGGGGCATTTAGTTCATTTACGTTTAGGGTTAATATTGTTATGTGTGAATTTGATCCTGCCATTTTGATGGTAGCTGGATGTTTTGCCCGTTGGTTGATGCAGATTCTTCATTGTGTTGATGCTCTTTACCATTTTGTGTGTTTTTGGAGTGGCTGGTACTGGTTGTTCTTTTCTATGTGTAGTGCCTCTTTCAGGAGCTCTTGTAAAGCTGATCTGGTGGTGATGAAATCTGTGAGTACTTGCTTGTTCATAAAGGATTTTATTTTTCCTTCACTTATGAAGCTTAGTTTGGCTGGATATGAGATTCTGGGTTGAATGTTCTTTTCTTTAAGGATGTTGAATATCGGCCCCCACTCTCTTCTGGCTTGTAGGGTTTCTGCTGAGAGATCTGCTTCCCTTTGTGGGTAACCCAACCTTTCTCTCTGGCTTCCCTTAGTATTTTCTCCTTCATTTCAACCCTGGTGAATCTGACGATTATGTGCCTTGGGGTTGCTCTTCTAGAGGAATATCTTTGTGGTGTTCTCTGTATTTCCTGGACTTGAATATTGGCCTGCCTTGCTAGGTTGGGGAAGTTTTCCTGGATAATATCCTGAAGAGTATTTTCCAGCTTGGATTCATTCTCTTTGTCACATTCGGGTACACCTATCAAATGTAGATTAGGTCTTTTCACATAGTCCCATATTTCTTGTTGACTTTGTTCATTCCTTTTTACCCTGTTTTCTCTAATCCTGCCTTCTCATTTTATTTCACTGAGTTGATCTTCGACCTCTGATATCCTTTCTTCTGCTTGGTCAATTCAGCTGTTGAAACTTGTGCATGCTTTGTGAAGTTCTCGTGTTGTGTTTTTCAGCTCCATCATTTCACTTATATTCTTCTCTAAGTTGTCCATTCTCGTTAGCATTTCGCCAAATCTTTTTTCAAGGTTCTCAGTTTCTTTGCATTGGGTTAGAATATGTTCTTTTAGCTCATGGAAGTATCTTATTACCCACTTTCTGAAGGTTTATTCTGTCATTTCATCACACTCATTCTCCCTCCAGTCTTGTTCCCTTGCTGGTGAGGAGTTGTGATCCCTTGTAGGAGGAGAGGTGTTCTGGTTTCGGGTGTTTTCTTCCTTTTTGCGCTGGTTTCTTCCCATCTTTGTGGATTTATCCACCTGTCGACTTTGTAGTTGTTGACTTCCTGATTGGATCTCTGAGTGGATGTTCTGTTTGTTGTTGATGAAGTTATTTCTGTTTCTTAGTTTTCCTTTTAACTGTCTGGCCTCTCTGCTGTAGGACTGCTGAGGTCCACTCCAGGCCCTGCTTGCCTGGGGATCACTTGTAGCAGCTGCCGAACAGTAAAGGTTGCTACCAGTTTCTTTTTCTGCTTTGTCCCAGAAGGATACCTGCCAAATGTCAGTCTGAGCTCTCCTTTATGAGGTGACTCTTTGGATATACGGGGGTCGGGAGCTGCTTGAGGAAACAGTCCTTTATATTAACTCAGGTGCTGAGCTGTGAGCCCCGTTGTTCATTCAGAGCTGCTGGGCTGGTTAATTTAAATCTGCAGCAGCAGAACTCATAACCCCCCCTTTTTTTTCCCCAGGTGTTCTGTCCCAGGGAGTTAGGGCTTTATGAGTTTCCGCTATGCTGCTGCCTTTATTTTTTCTTCAGGGCTGCCCTGCCCACAAGGAGGCAGCCTAGTCACTCTCAGCCTGCAGAGGCTTCGCTGAGCTGCTGTGGGCTCTGCCCAGCTGCTGTGCGAACTTCCCTGCAGTCCTGTTTATATGGGTGTAGTTAGCGCTGCTTCCGCATTGTTGGCCCGCCTCTGTAATCACGGACTTTCTCTGTAATGGCAGGTTGCCACAGCAATGGCAGGCTGCCTCAGTAATGGCAGACACCCCTCCCCCACAGAGCTGGACTATCCTGGGTTCAGCTGTGCTTGCTGTGAAACTCTCAACACAGAGCATTTCCAATTGCTGTTTTTTTGTTTTTGTTTTTGTTTTTGTTTTTGTGGGGGTGGGACCAGCTGTGCCTGATCCCCTGGCTCCCTTCCTCAGAGCCTTTTATTTTTTTGTTGAATGGTCGGCCCTCTCCCAGGTGTCCTGGTCGCCTGTTGAATAGGCACTGGGATCTGTGTGATTTCCCAAGCAGCGACCCACGGCACCGCTGAAACTGCGGCTCTGAGATTCGTGGCACTTTTTTTGCCCGGGAATCTCCTGGCCTGGCTCCTTGTTTCAGCTCCCCTTGCTAGCTAAGTGGGAACACAGTCCCGTTTACTCTGCACTGGGAGCTGCTGTGCTGGGGCACAGGCAAAACAGCCGTGCCAGCCAAAACAGCCGCACTGGCGACCCGTGGGGCTCCTCCGCCTGCGAATCTCCTGGTCTGTGGGCAATAAAAATCCATCTGGAAATGCGGCGTCCACTCACCCTCTGCACTTTCACTCGGAGCTGCAATCCTGAGCTGGATCTAACCAGTCATCTTGGAACTCCAACACTCGCACCCTGCTTTTTGAAGAGAATTTGCCATTTTCTGTCAATGAGTCATAGATTGTCTTCTCAAATTTGGAGAAAACACAAAGCTACAGTTGGAACTGTTGTGAGTCACTGACAGACAATGGAAAGTTCCAAGATGATGCACTCAGAGCTAACTTACATTGTGAAGAAAACTGATCACTTATCTTTTGTCCTGACATCTTCTAAATACTCAAGGTTTTGTTTGTTGTCAAAGAATTCAGCCACCAAGAACAGATATTTCATTAAAAATGAAAAATATGTTTTAAATACAAGAGTTCTTTTTCTTCCTGGCATTTGATTCACCTCTCACACTAGCCTTCATTTTTTACTGTATACACTAAATGTCTTTTTCCATCCATAAGGTGCATTACATTCATCTGACAAGACAGAGATTGACGGTTTTTACAGATTCTACATGTTCACAAACAGTGAAATAGGTCCCGCTGACTACATTGGGTCATCTGTACTATATTTCCAAACAGACTTATCACAAGATGGCATCATGAGAGCTGCACTTTCACTTTATGTCCACCAAAGCAAAACCGTGACAGTGGTCTTTGGAGGCATGCACTACATTAAAATGCAGATAATTTGAAAATTTCATTTTCCAACAATGAAACATTTAAAAGCAGATACTATATGTATGATCCATGCTATATTAATGTATACAAAGAGAACAACTAAATAATGTAATGTTATGATAGAGTTTAACATGAAGCAAAAATGTGCAAATATAAAATACATTCAGCCTAAATAAATGACTGTACTTTACACTGAATGTATTCAGATTTTTAAAAGTCCATACAAAATTGCCGAAATTTTAACCAGTTTAAAAAAATTAGGGGTAATGGGACTATCACATGAAAATATAATAGCTAATTTTCAGCCATTTTGAAGGGCATCCATAAAATAAAGGTAAAAATGCATAGTGTCACTTAGAGGGGAAAGCTAAAACTATTGCATGTCATTCATAGGAAGACAAACTTCAACACAAGACAAATATTTATTTCTTATGAAAGAGCATGATGCCACATAGAGTAAGATCTTCCTGATATTGGCTAAAGAATTTGTTGTTCAACTATCTTAAATACTTTGAGAGATTACTAAAATATAAACTCCTTAAGGGCAGAGATATTGTTATTTTGTTTTGCTTACTGCTGTCTTACTCTCTGTGCCTAGAACAATATCTGCCCGATGATGTCACTTAATGTATTCCACAGTGAATCAAAAGGATTAAGGACTTTTACATTTTTGACATAAAATCTGTCAGTTTGTCCTGAGAAATCCCCTTTATATTCAGTGTCTTTACTCATAAGCATAGAATATAATAGAAAAGTGAAATAATTTTGACAGTAATTAAAAACCAAAAGATTTTTTACGTAGCCGATATAAATTCATAAGGAACTTTGTTTAAATAGTGTCCAAAGTTGCCTTTAATTTTCTTTCATTTTATTTTTGTTAATATATCAATGGCTAAATGTGAATTTTAGGTAATATTCAGGGTAGAGGCACTAATCATTGTGGATGATCACTAATCCTGCATCTCGATTTTCATGTACCATATGCAAACTGAATACATATCTAGACTTTTTTTTTCACAAAAATTTGTTTCTATCAGATTGGTACTATGAAAAAAGTATTAGCTATTTATTACTGTGTGTCAAATTCCTGCATAACTTAGCAAGAAGACAAAAAATGTGCACTACCTTGCACAATTTCAGAGAGTCTAGAATCCAGGAGCAACTTTAATGGGTAATTCTAGCACACAAGGTTGCCGTCAAGCTGTTAATCAGGACTGCAGTCATCTCAAGGGTTGACTGGGGCTAGAGAATTGTTTTTTAAGCTCGCTCATGTTGTTGTTGGCAGGCCTCAGTTTCTCAGTTCTGTGCTGCCTGTTGGACAGAGGTTGCAGTTCCTAACGTGGGCTTCTTACAACGTAAGAGAAAGAGTGAGCCCAAGATGGTCACAATTTTATAACGTAATCCCCGAAGTAGAACATCACTACTTATAGCATGTTATTAGTCACACACAGTATCCCTCTTACAGTATGGGAGCGTGAATACCAGAATGTAGAGGCCATTGAGGATCATCTTGGAGACTGCTCATTACAGAAATAATTTGATCTATAATTTGTTACTTCTAAACACAATGCTTAATCACACACAGAAATTAAAGGCGAAGATTTGGAAACCATAATGGGGGAGAAGGAGGCCAAAATTTTTTCATTTAGCTGCCTAAATAGATTAAATCTTGGAGCTCAAGTTTATCTGATTTGGTAATAATTTGTTTTAGTCAAAAATTATGTGCTTTTTAATAAACAGATATAAAAGAGACAGTCATTTTATTTTTTATTGTGATGTTACATTCTTGGAAAGAAATTAGGATTGAAATGACTACTACAACAGC
The DNA here is from genome assembly GCF_030222135.1 of Aotus nancymaae. Classification (NCBI taxonomy): domain Eukaryota; kingdom Metazoa; phylum Chordata; class Mammalia; order Primates; family Aotidae; genus Aotus; species Aotus nancymaae. Next base: position 40,855,331 of record NW_026988419.1, on the reverse strand, counting down.
AAAGAGTGTCAAAACAACGTCTTTCACGACCTGTCTTGAATCCTTATGGAAGGGTCCAAGTAGCTGAATTAACTGGATGACTGATTCTAGAGCTTTTTCTCCTGTAGGGAATACATGTAGTATTGAAATATCACCCTCATGGTTACTAATACCCTCCAGCTAACAAATGACTGTTATTTTAGCATGGGTGAGAGGCAAGGTTTGCTTCAGTTTCTATTCACGTGTAACAATTCTTTGGCAATTTTTCTAGAAACACGTATCATCCTCAAATATAATCCTTGGAAGTAACAGCCATAGAACAAAATGCTGGATTTATAAAACATTTTGAGCTCTGGTGGGAACAAAATTTGCAAGGAAAGTACAAAGTGTTATTAACAGCAGATTCATGATTCATTCCAATTGCCTCCCAGAAGCCTTTCCTCTACCCGAAGAGAAGAAATTTCCAATGAAGAAATGGCAGAGGACCCAGCTGTTATGTCTAGACTATGTCCCTGGGATGAAATCTCTTCTGGGCTCCAAGGAGCACAGGGATCCCCTATCTGCCAGGATTCTTAGTTTTCAGCAACAAAAATTGTCTCTGAAATATTTAAGTAGAAAAGGAAATTGGCTATAAAATTTTTTTAAAAACCGAGCGACTTGGAAAATTCTTAGGAGGTCTGGAAAATTGGGCTTGAAGATAGGCAGTCAACAATAATCCAACTAAATAAAGAAGAGCGATATAAGGCCTTCAAAATTAACAATAATTTTTGTTAACCTTTGGCATATAGTCATATGTCATAGCTAAAGACCATGTTCTAATATATACAAACAGAGAAATTATCTGTACATTTATTATTCAACATGTAATCAACAGGTACATATTAAACTATGGGCCAGGTAGTAGAAATAGAGTTGTTAGAGAAATTCAAAGTTCTTGCCCACGTGGAGTTTGTATTCTAATGACTTTAATCAGTCAACATCTTATTTACATTGCTTTTTTCAATTAAAATTTCGGCTACATTCACCTTACTAAGTTTACTGTGCCCCTGCTATATGTTATATTTCAGCTTCTATGGGTTTGCTGAAAACTGTGGAAGCCAGATCCTTATGTGGACTTCATCAATATAATCCCATAATACCAGACAATATAAGAATAACAGGATCTTAGCAAACATATGATAAAAAGGCCCATCATCACTGGTCATAAGAGAAATGCAATTCAAAACCACAATGAAATATCATCTTACACCAGTTATAATGGTGATCATTAAAAAGTCAGGAAACAACAGTTGATGGAGAGGATGTTGAGAAATAGGAATGCTTTTACACTGTTGGTGGGAGCGTAAATTAGTTCAACATTGTGGAAGGCAACATGGCAATTCCTCAAAGATCTAGAACCAGAAATACCATTTGACCCAGTAATCCCACTACTGGGTATATACCCAAAGGATTATAAATCATTCTACTATAAAGACACGTGCATATGTATGTTTATTGCAGCACTGTTCACAATAGCAAAGACTTGGAACCAACCCAAATGCTCAGCAGTGAGAGACTGGATAAAGAAAATGTGGCACATATATACCATGGAATACTATGCAGCCATAAAAAAGGATGAGTTCATATCCTTTGCAGGGACATAGATGAAGCTGGAAACCATCATTCTCAGCAAACTGACACAAGAACAGAAAACCAAACACCATATGTTCTCACCTATAAGTGGGAGTTGAACAATGAAAACACATGGACATAGGGAGGGGAATATCACACACCAGGGCCTGTTGCAGGGTGGGGGTCTAGGGGAAGGATAGCATTAGGAGAAATGCCTAATGTAGATGATGGCTTAATGGGTGGAGCAAACCACCATGGCACATGTATACCTATGTAACAAACCTGCACATTCTGGAGATGTATCCCAGAAATTAAAGTATAATAATAATAAAAAAAGAATAATAGGATCTTATGTAAGTATTAAAAATTTTACTTCACAATAAAATGATAAGCAAAATCTTAATTTCAGGTTTTGCTAAAAATTGTTTTATGGTATAAAAATTAGCTGATCCAAATCTTATTTTTGGCCTTTTCATGGGAAAATGTTTCTGTAATTGCAAACGTCAGTCTTTGTGGATAAATTATATATAGCCAATAGTTCAATAAGTCTCACTTTTATATGAACTAATAAAATGTTTTATATAAAGGATAGTACAATCTGTATAATTTTAGTAGATCCTTTGTAGATTATATAATCAGTTTCACACATGTTAGAGGGAGGCATGATTCTTTTCTTTAATCCTTTATTTACTTCAACTTGAATTAAAGTCAGTTGGAATCAGTTGATGAAAGCTCTCTTGGAAAGTTGGAAGCTGAGGGACAGAATGTGTTTCAGGGCTCTTAGGTTAGGAGAGAAAATTCATTACATTTGACTCATGATTTTGTTATAGTAAACTAAAACAGGATGCTATTTCCCACAACGTCTCATCTATTTTTGAAGGATAATTGTTTAGCAAATCACTAAACTCTGGGACATATGGATGACTTAGAAAGTTGAGGGAGAGACAAGTTACTTTAGCACTGAAAAATGCAAGATGTCACAATTTTAAAAAATGTATCAATCTAACCTAGGATAATTAAAAAGCCATTTTGTAAAGCAAGAAATTTCTCCATCTAACAGCTTTATCACAGGCGAAGAAAATTTAGAAACACTCCAAGATTGAACGATATGCATAAACAATTTTCCATGTAATCTCACCACAACGTCTTCTCATCCCCTCTTATCTCTGCCTTCCTTTTTGTTTCTGGGGAAAAAAATGTTGGTGCTCTTAGCAAAATTCAGTCTCTCGTGCATCATGCATCATTCCCTTTCATCTACTTATGGGTATATCTCTAGCATTTGTTCAAATTGATTCTTGTGCTATCATATGACACACTTGAATCTCTCCAATAATGATAATAGCATCACACACTTTTTTTATTTTTTTGAGACGGAATCTCATACTATTGGGCAATCTGGAGTGCAATGGCACAATCTTGGCTCACTGCAACCCCCATCTCCCGGGTTCAAATCATTCTCCTGCCTGAGCCTCCCAAGTAGCTGGGATTACAGGCATACACTACCATACCTGGCTAATTTTTGTATTTTTAGTAGAGACGGGGTTTCACCATGTTGGTCAGGCTGGTCTTGAACTCCTGACCTCAGGTGATCCAGTTGCCTCAGCCTTCCAAATTGCTGGGATTACAGGTGTGAACCACCGTGCCCATCCTACACATACTTTCTTGAAGTCCCACTTCCCCTTCAGTTCCAAGCACATTTCTCTGTTTCTTTTTGTTGCACAACTTATCAAAAAGTTATTTCCAAGTCCTCTCCTTGGGTTTTCTCTTCAGCTTACACTAATATTTCCTTTTCCCCCACATGGTTCCATTAAAACTACTCCTGTCAAGTCCATCAATAGTATCTATATTACCAAATCCAATAGGCAATAGTCAGTCCTTATCTTACTTGACTTCACAACATTAGATGAAGTTTATTTCTTTGAAATGCTATATACTCTACTGATCCCCTTCCTTCCTTCATTGCTCATTTATTTCCCTAACATTTTAATGGTACCAGACCTTGGAGATCTTTTCTTTTTTATTTTACTGACTTCTTAGGGGCTTTCATACAATCTTTCAGCTTTAAAGCTATCTATTTGATGATGACTTCTCAAATTCTATCTCTAGTCTAAACATCTTCCCTGAATTTCAGAGTTCTAGCTATGTGTCTATTTCGTGGTCGTATGCCTTTAGTTTTTTCTATGTCTATTAAAGATAAGAGATTTACCAAGTTCGATCCCAGCCTTTTCTTCTAAGCTTTCTCCCACGTTTTTCCCGACCTCAGGTAAGGCAATTCCATTCTCTTAGGCCAAAACTTTGGGGTTATCATTAAATTTTTTTTTTGCCACACACATTTGATGCATTGGCAAACCTTGTTCACTCTACCTTCCAAATATATTCAGGATCTGACCATTGACTACCACATCCGTTGCTATCACTCTGTTCCACGCCACTACTTCTCCCACTTGAGTTGTTGCTAGAGTTGAAAAGTTGACTTGAATCTTATGCCCTTGTCACCCCCACTTACAATTTTTTTTCCATACAACAGATAGAGTTATTCTTTTGAAAAATAAATAGGATCATGCTACTTCTTTGAGAAAACCATTGTTATCTTACTCAGATAGCAGACAGTCATTATAATAGCCAGCAAGTCCCCGATTTCAGTAGTTCTTGACATAGGCTGCAAATTAAAATCACCTGGACAGCTTTTGAAAGGTACTAGTATCAGAGTCTCTTACCCAGAGATTTTAATTTTAACAACTCTTGTATGGAATCTGGACAATGGTATTTTTAAAATGTGTTGTTAGGTAACTAAAGTAGTCTGTTTTCATGCTGCTGATAAAGATGTATCTGAGACTGGGAAGAAGAAGAGGTTTAATTGGACTTACAGTTCCACATGGCTGAGGAGGCCTCAGAGTCATGGCGGGAGGCAAGAGCCACTTCTTACATGGCAGCAGCAAGAGAAAATAAGAAAGAAGAAAAAGTAGAAACCCCTGATAAACCCATCAGAGCTTGTGAGTCTTATTCACTATCATGAGACCAGCATGGGAAAGACCAGCCCCCATGATCCAAGTACCTCCCCATGAGTCTCTCTCACAACATGTGGGAATTCTGGGAGATGCAATTCAATTTGAGATTTTGGTAGGGACACAAAACCTTATTAGTAACTATCAAGTGCAGCTTGGATTGAGAACAATTGTATGTCACTCCCTGGGCCCACTGTTTATTTGAACTAAATCTTTTCCTGCTAATTCATTCTGCTTTAGTACCATTTGGCTTCTTTGATATCTGGAAAACACATTCAATATTTGTGCACCTCGGAGTCTTTTCATCTGTTTAGGTTTTTCCCATAATTTTATCATGTTTTAACCTTGAGTGTGTTTGGTGTATTTATTTCTGTAATAATTCAGTAGTATATAAACTCCATGAGGGCTGGAATTGTTTTTCTATGTTGGTCATTGCTATATTTCGAACCCATAGGACAGTTTCTTGTCCTTAATACACTCACAAAAATATTTGTTAAACACATGGTCTATTTAAAAATTTTTAGCTCAATAAAAATATATGAAATACATGATTTTTTTTTAAGAAAGATGGGCTTAGGGATATAGGGAACAAATGTTTTCTTTTTGACGTATTGATTTGAGCCACTAGTTGAATACCTATGTGAAAATGTCCATCAGGAAGATGAAAATATGACTGTAGTTTATGACAGAAGTCAGGGGTTTAGGGCCAATTCTGTTAGCTGTCCAATTAGAGTTGATGGCTGAAGCCACAGAAAGTGGCTTACAGTCCCACTGGAGAGCATTTAGAAGGAAAAGAGTGATTGATATAGTATATTTCTACACATGTAGAAAATATACCAGCGTTCATAGAGTGAAGCAGAAAGAATCAATGAAAGAGACTGAGAAGCTGCGGAGGGCCACTCTCCTCCCCTGGCCATACAGCCTCAGTCACTGTCATTGGGCCCTCCGTTTCGCATGGTCAGTGAGTGCAGAAGCCAGGACTGATCTGCTCATGTAGTATTCCTTGCTCTTTCCTGATGCAGTATCAGATAAATGAAGTTATTAGAGGCCTTCATGATTGTCTCAACTTCCCTGTGTCAATAAGGGACATATAAATATTGTCTGTGGTATTACAGAGGTGGAGTCTGGGAATGCACCATGTAAATTTAGCCTCTACTTTGAGTTCCTGTGAGGTAGTAATGCCACTTTGTATTCAAAATGGAGTTTAGCTGATAAGCCTCTGCAGAGATGCAGCACCCTCAGCAGCAGGGAAATGTGGAGTGGAAGGTGCTAAAACTGTAATTAGAACAAGGCATCTGTCTCCCAGCTCCTACAGAGCAGCTACTAATCAATGTGATCACTCTCTTTGAATGGGGAAGTGCTCACCCATGGCTCTGCTGGACTTTTTCCCAGCCTCTAGCAGACTGGATATTGGTGAGACTACCCTTGGCTCTGGAGAGAAAGAAGAAAGTATTATTGCTTGGGAAAAGCAGCAGTTTAAAAAGGTGTTTGGTAGGGCATGTGTTGATTTCCATTTCCTGTCAATAGCATATTTCCAGAACAATCTGGAGGCCAATTATTACTAAAAGTATAGCTCAAGCTGAAGCATTTGCAGGATGGTTATCCAGAACTTTTTTGATTTCCTAGTCCATATGTTTACTTGCCCTTAGGACATTTTGCTCTTATTTGGCAGATTTTTCTGGGAAAAAAAATGAAAAAAAAAAATCCTCTTAATGCAATCATATCAATTTGCTATCTATTACCAATTCTGATTTGAGCAGCGTTTTCCAGTGTATGATCTGTAGAAGACTTCTCTAAGAATCTACTTTAAAAGTGTTTCTTTAATGCAATATGTTGGATAAATGCTACATATTGTATGCCCCCTTTTAAAAATTCACTGTATACACTGGGGTATTAAAGGCTTCTAGCTCTCTTGCAAAAACAAAACTGGTTTTAACTTTGTTGAACCTAGCATTTCCCAAACTTATTTCTTTAGAGAGTTTTTCTTTTTCTTTTTTTTTAAGACATAAAACAGAATTAATGTTCCAAAGAAAAGACTTTAGTAAAAGCTAGATTAAATATTTCTTATCACTGATGTTTAAATTATGCCTAAAACCAGGTTCAGAGATTTCCTGAGAATTTTTTTGTCCCATTCTCTATTACTACTGATAATTGTATGTTATGTAATCATTCGGGATAAGTCAGCCAGGTTTCCAGCTCATTCTTCTGCTCAAAAGAATAAAAATAAAAGTCAATCCTTTTATCATAATGATCAGTCAATTTAAAAGTTGACTCTGTTCTTATCCAATTTAGCCCCAGCAGACACAGACCTGGTGCATAGCCCATGTCCTGCACAGACTTTGATGCCCTGTGTCTCTGAAGACTCTCCATGCAAACTAAGCCTTATCCTCCTTGAACTCTTTACATTGGAGGATGTTCATGGGCTAATGACATTTTAGTATAGTTTCCCAAGAAGCTGAAAAGAAAGATTCACTCATGGGTACAACAGATTATATTCTTATGTAAAGATTTAAAATGTAGGATTAAGTAACAGCATATTATCAGTTTCTGGAAATAAAATATAAATATAGTATAAAAGGTTAAAAAAAAAAACAGCCTAGTGAAACAGATGATAGAAAAAGTGTGATCAATGATTGCTATAACATTGCTTAAATACCTAACTGCACGTGGTGGAATGCTACGCAAAATAATTATTAGGCTTTTCTGAAACATAAAACGACATGGATCAAGACGGAATGAATCAGTATGAAAGGCAGAGAACCTTGGAGAGGCCAGCACAAATATATGGGTAGTCCATTGAGAGGGATGAAGAGAAGATCCAAAAAAGTCATGAAAAGATTTAAAAACTATGTTTTATAGCTAAAAAAATCAGTTATAAGGATATATATATATAATTTTTACTTTTTTGCTCTAGAAAAATGATGACTAACAGGATCTTCCTTTTGTTTTACCGAGTGAGGAGATGTGTGAATTGCACAGAGAAGGTTTCTCCTTGTTGCTGGTCTTTAGATGACTGGAAGAGTAAAATGTTCTAGAGATGGTTTGCATTGCGCATGTGGTGGTTGGGGGGAAGGAGGCAGAATAATTAGTGGGAAAAAAGAATGAGGTAGAGAAATTTGGAAGGCTAGAGATTACTAAAACATATATATATGTGCATGTGTGTGTGTATATATGTATATATATGTGGTGTGTGAGTGTGTGTGAGTGTGTATGGTTAGCTTAGTAACATGTTCTGTAACTCTCTCTTCTCTATGTCTTAAAGGGCTTTTTAGAAAACAAACGAACATTTTTAGTTATTTTCTGCAGTCATATATGAGATAATAAATTGATGAAAAAGGCCCAAGGACTTTTTGGTTTCCACTTATATATGAAACAACAGGAATTATATTGAGGATGCTTTAATATTTAACAGATTAAAAGAACAGTGAAAAAGAAGTATTAATGTTTTATTGCAAGAGATACCTCCATAAAAAATAGTTATGTGAAAAAAGAAAAAAAAGATCTTCAGTTTACCTTCTAAAATAATGATTAATACATGGTTGAATGCAAATGTATGTTTTATGTTATCTTAATTTATATTTATTCAAGAAAGTTTATACAAAACAATTTCATCCATGGTTTTCATCCCACTGGTAGGTATTTTTGAGGTGAAGACTGAAGGTGGTAAATATTCATTTGTTGTTCATAGAATCTACCAGCTTTAAAAATTACTTGCATCTGCATGACTGCCAAGCTTTGCTGATCATTTTTCCACATTCATACTCAAACTTCTCTGTATAGAATGGTGATTTTATTAGTTAGGGTTCTCCAAAGAAACAGAAACACTAGGATGTATACATATATACAGAAGATTTATTTTAAGAAATTGATTTACATGATTATAAATACTGGCAAGTCCTCAAATCTGTAGGGTAGGCAACAGGCTGGGGTCGCAGAGAAGAGCCAGTGCTGCAGTTCAAGTCTGAAGGTCATCTGCTTTGGATAAAGAGAATAAACGATAAAGAGACTGTAGGAAGGTAATGGTGATATAATCAAAATAAACTATAGAAAACTGCATGTTATTAAGGTAAGAAAAAATAACAAACGGTGATTGGCAATAAAAACTGTAAAACATGCTACTAGAATTTTTTCCATATTTGGCATTATAAGTATGAAGAGTAATACTCATGTTACACACACACATGTGGGCACACACACATGCACACACAGAGTAATCGTACAAATAATGATGAATAAAATAAAAATCAACTCTATTTACCAGCAAGAAGTACACACATGCATTTGTAGGCTGCTGACTCTCTTGTTTTGCTTAAGAACTCATTGTATGTTTCTTTATTTTCCTACCATACTCCTGGAAAGATAAATTTTACCATGTCATTGCAGGCTCACATAAATCCAAGATAAATTCTAGATCTAAGTAAATAGGATTTAAGTGTCACCTTGCCAGTAGAAAGTGGGATTGTGTGACTTTTTCCACCATTTCAACAAATGCTGTCAAAAACATCCTACTTTGAAATTCTCAAACTAAAAGACTTAAATTCATTTAATGCTTTTGAAGAGACAGTCTCTGTTGCCTTAGGGAACATTCTCTGTTCTTTCCTCATCACAACCCTAGTCTCTATAGGATGTCTATATTATTCTCAAATTGCACTATCTTTATTCCATTTGCTTTAAACTCTCCAATAGTTAGGGTGTCCACAGCAGGACCCAGTAGCTACTTGTTCTAAATCTGTTCAAAATCCTTCCATCCTAACTGCTGGCACGGCTGGGTCTCGTGCCAATCAGACAGTTCATTGTTCCTGGTAGTTCACACAGCTGCTCATCAAATACACAGCTGCGGCACTGACCTTTAATAATATTATTCAGAGAATCAGTCAAATTTTATGAAATAGGCATATCCTGATTTAAAATTCCCAAGGATCTTCTACTGGCTTTGTAATTGAAACTGTATTTTGTTAAACCGTCAAGGAAGTTTTTATCAACAATCACATTTTATATTAGTGAAACCTGCTTAGGACCTCATACAATGCCAGCTAATATAACCAGGATCACAATGGTCTTTCGGCATTATGAAATTCAAGAAAAGTAGAACAGAAGGGGCTTAAGCGACTTGAGAAAATGTTCATATGTTGCAGTCTCAGCATTTCTGGAAACTAGAACAATTATTATTAGAAGGCCTGTTTAGGATATGGTTTGAGGCAAAAGAAAATAAGTCTGCTATTTACTGAAACGAGATTTTTAGGTTATTGAACATCTATCATTGTCTAGGTCACTCTTAAATATTTTAAAACCTATTTTATAACTTCACAGAATTCTGCAAGGTGCTTTTCAAGTTACATCACTATTCAATAAATGCATATTCCTTAGGTCTATAACTTCTTTTTTAAATTAATTTTTAACTATCATACACTAAAATAAACTTTTTGGTGTGCAGTCATATGAATTTTAACACATGCATAGATTTATGTAATAATCACAATCAGAAGACAACTCTTAAATCACCCCCAAAATACTTCTTCATGCTGTTTATGGTTACATTTTCCCCACCTCCCTACTCCTAACCCCATTACTATAGTTTTGTGTTTTCAAAAATGCCATATAGTTGTAATTGTACATAAATGTGACCTTTGAGCATGGCTATTTCACTCAGCATAATGCCTTTGAGATTTATCAATAGATGGTCCCTCTTGTCATTTTTGTTGCTGAACCATTCCATGTGTGGCTTTGCCAGTTTTTCTATTCACACATCCTCAGAGATTTGGGTTGTTTCCAATTTGGGGCAATTATAAAGGGAGCAGCAGTTACAAATTTGTATATAGATTTTCATGCAAATACAAATTTTCTTTTTTCTTGTCTAAGTACCCAAGTACCATGATCTGGTAAGGATATTTTTAACTTTATAAAACATTGCCAAATTACTCTGTAGATAGGCTGTACACTTTGCATTCATACCATCAATGTATCAGAGCTCCAGTTGTTCTTCATGCTCATCAGTACTTGTTATTTTATCAGTACTTGGGTGTTGATTAGTTATTCTAATATGTATAATGATATCATATGGTGGTTCCAATCAGCATTTCCCTAAAAATTTATGATGTTGAACAACATCGATGTGCTTATTTGCCATCCATATAATCTCTTACATGAAGTATCTGTTCAAGTCCTTTGCTCATTTTTAAAATTAGGTTATTTGCTTTCTTATTTTGAGTTTTTGCTTTCTTGAAAGTCGTATATAGAGTTTACACAGGTTCTTTGATAGATACACAATTTGCAAATATTTATCTAACTATATAACTTGTATTTTCATTTCCTTAACAATGTATTTCATAGAGCAAAAGTTTGTTATTTTGATAAGTAATTTTTAATTTTGTGGATTGTGCTTTTGGTGCTACATCTAAGATTTATTCGCCTGATCTCTTTTTTCCTAAAAGTTTTAAAGTTTTTTATTTTACATTTACATATATAATCAACTTTGAGTTATTTTTAGTATAAGATGTAAGATTTAGGTTGAGATTTTTTTTGTATACAATTTGTTGAAAAGATTATCTTTTCCCCATTGAATTGCTTTTACAATCTTGCAAAAGACCAAATGGCCATATTTTTGTCATTCTATTTCTGCACTTGTTATTCTGGTCCATTGATCTATGCATTTATCCTTCTGCCAGTACCACACTGTTAATTACTAAAGTCTTAAAGTTAGGTAGTATGACTTCTCCAAGTTTACATCGATTATTCAAAATTGTCTATTCTAGTTCTTTTGATTTTCCATATAAATTTTAGAGTCAGCTTGTCTATAGATGTATAAAAATCTCAGTTTTGACAAGAATGTCATTGATCAATTTGGGGAGGATTTGTCTTTTATTATGTTGTCTTCTAATTCCTAGACATGGTATGTCTCTCCATCTATCTAGGTGCCTTTTTTATTGCTTTTTTAAAAATTTTGTAGTTTTTAGCATACGGGTCTTGTGCATGTTTTGTTATATTTATATGTTAGTGTTCCATTTTTTGAACCAGTGTAAATGGTACTGTTATTTTTACTTACCAGTAATACTTTATTTATATAATAAAATATTATTGAATTTTCTGCACTGATCTTTCATTCCCTGACTTTGTCAAAATTACTTATTAGTCAAAGAAAACATTTTATTTTTAAAAAAATGATTATTTATTTAAAATTCCTTGGGTTTTCTAATAGATAATCATGCAATTTGCAATCAGAAACAGTTTTATTTCTTCCTCTGTGATTTGTATGCTTTTATTTGTTTATGTATTTGTCTTATTTTACTGGCCAGAAATTTTAGTTATTATATGGCCATATTTTCAGATTGCCATCATATATATTGAATAGAAGTAGTGACAGCAGTTATCATTGTCTTGTTCCTATTAGTCCTATTAATTTTTCACTATTCAGTATGATATTTACTGTAGGTTTTTGTATGTGTCTTTATTAAGTTCAGAATGCTTCTCTCTATTTGAAGTTTTCTGGAAGTTTTAATCACAAATGGGTTGTGGATTTTGTCAAATGCTTTTTCTGCATTCATTTATAGACTGGTGCAAAAATAATCACAGTTTTTCTATTGCAATGCAAATGCCAAGTCATGGCAAAAACCATGGAAACTTTTGCACCAGCCTAATATATAATAATATATATTTTTTTCATTAGCCACAGTATGGATCACACTGATTTGTAAATATTTAACTGGACTTGTATTCCTGGAACACAATCCACATTTTCATGGTTTATAATTCTAGGCACATATTGCTGAATTTGATTTGCAAATAATTTGTTAAGTATCTTTGCATTCATATTCTTAAGTGGTATTCCTCTGTAGTTTTATTCTTTCTTTTTTTTTGTACTCTCTTTGTTTGGTTTTAGTATCAGTGTTTTACAAAACGAGTAGGAAAGTGTTCCTTCTTCTATGTTCTGGAAGCAATTGTGTGGAATGTATATAATCGATCATAATTCTTTTTTTTTTTTTTTTCAAACAGTAGAATTCAGTGAAACCATCTGGGCCTGGAGATTTTCTTTTTAAGACTATCTTTAGAGCAGCTTTAGATTCACAGAAAATTGAGACGAAGGTACAGATATTTATCATATATCCCCTATTCCTTCACATACGTAGCTTCTCCCATTATTAACATCCCCTATCAGAGTGGTACATGTGTTACAATTCATCAGCCTACACCAACACATCATAATCATTCAAAGTTCATAGGTTACATTAGGGTTCACTTTTCAGAATTGTGCATTCTATGTATCTGGACAAATGTATAATGACCTGTATCCATCATTATAGTATCCTTTAGAGCATTTCCACAAAAACATTCTCTGTGCTCTGCCTGCTTATCTCCTCCAAATTGTATATTTTTTTAAACAAGTTGTCAAATTATAAATTTAATTTCTGTAAGAGTTGTAGGTCTTAAAACAGGAATTAAAAAAAAAATCTCAGTTTATTTGGTTCAGGAGTCCAGGCAAGGTATAATAGTGTCCTCTGTAAGGCTGTAATCAAAGTAATTCTCTGAGCTACAGCATCAACTGACGAATCTGCTTCCTTGCTCACAAGGTGGTTGTGGGTCTGTGGGTTGTCAGACTGAGGGCTTCAATTCCTTGCTAATTGTTAGCAGGAGTTCATCCTCAGCTTCTTTGCCTTGTGGTCCTCTCAAGTCAGGCCATAACACAGCAACATTTTTTTTTCCCTTTTTCTTAAAGCTATCAAGGGAGAGACAGTTTCCTCCCAGGAATGGAGTTCCAGACTTATATAACATAGTAATACACATTCAGTCACTTTTGTTGTATTCTATTGGGCAGAAATAAGTCACATTCAAACACAAGGGAAGAGGATTATGCATGGGCATCAATATAAGGAGGTGGAGATTCTGGGACCACTTTAGAATCTCTTCATCAGACCTATCTATATCATCACATTTGAAGTAAGTTTTTTGTTCATACCATATATTTAGGCCATATATTGTCTTCCATTATGGCAACATTGCCTTTTAATTATTGTGTTTCGACTCATTACATTAATTGTAATTATTCATGCATTTGGATTTAGAGTTGTTATTATGTTACCTGTTTTCTGTTTGTCCATCTGTTTTTTCTTCCTGTTTCTTCTTTCCCAGCTTCTACTGGATTATTTGAACATTTTCTGTTTTCCATTTCATATCCATTATTAATCTAATTATATTTCTTTTAGTGGTTGCTCTAGGGATTATAATACACAGACTTAATTCCACAGAGTTAAATTAATGCTTTACCACTTCAAATGGACTTTAGAAATATTACCATCATGTAGGTTCCTTTACCATCTCTCTTCATGTTATAGTTGCCTTGTATTTTACATCTTTATACACTGAAAACAGCATCAAACTGTTATAATCTTAGTTTTCAACTGTCAAACATTTTAAAGAACTTAAGGGGATATAAGTAGTTTATTTTATTTACTAAGTTTTTTTTTTTTTTTAACGTTTCTGTTACTTTTACTTCATTAATGATGTTCTGAATTTTCTTCACATTTCAGTTCCCTTCTTTCTAAGTAACTCCTTTTAGGTTTTTTCAGACCATCACTGCAAACAAAATTGTTCTATTTTCTTTTCATTTGAGAATGTCTATTTCACCTTCATTTTTGAAGGATTTTTTTTCTGAATAAAGAATTCTGATTTGACAATTCTTTTAGAATTTTTTAAAAATACATATTTTATTGCACTTTAGATTCTGGGGTACATTTTCAGAATATGCAGGATTGTTGTATAGGTACATACATGGCAATGTGGTTTGCTGCCTCCATCCCCCCATCACCTATGTTTGGCACTTCTCCCCATGTTATCCCTCCCCTACCTCCCTACCCACCACTGTAACTCCCATAGTCCCCCCCAACAGACCCCAGTGTGTGATGCTCCCCTCCCTGTGTCCATTAGAATTTCAAAGAATACTGTGCCACTTTCTTGAGTTGTCCTTGGCTTCTCATGAGAAATATTCAGTCATTTGAATGTTTGTTCCTCTCTAAGCAATGTGTTATCCCAGGCTGCTTTTAATATTTTTCTATTTTTGAGTGTAGGCAATTTGATTATATTGAATATCATTATGGTCTTCTTTGTGTTCATCATCTTTAAGGCTCACTGAGCTTCTTGTATCTGTAAGTTGATTTTTTTCCCCAAATTTTAGAAAATTTATTTTACTATTTCTTTCTTTCTTTCTTTTTTTTTAATTGCATATTAAGTTTTGGGGTACATGTGAAAAACATGCAAGGTTGTTGCATAGGTGCATACCTGGCAGTGTGATTTGCTGCCTCCCTCCCCTTCACCTATATTTGGCATTTCTCCCCATGCTATCCCTCCCCAACTCCCCACCCCCCCGGCTGTCCCCGCCACTACCCCGCAACAGACCCCCATGTATAGTGCTCCCCTCCCTGTGTCCATGTGTTCTCCTTGTTAAACACCCGCCTATGAGTGAGAACATGTGGTGTTTGATTTTGTGTTCTTGTGTCAGTTTGCTGAGAATGATGGTTTCCAGGTTCATCCATGTCCCTACAAAGGACGCAAACTCCTCGTTTTTAATGGCTGCATAATATTCCATGGTGTATATGTGCCACATTTTTCCTGTCCAATCTATCATCGATGGGTATTTGGGTTGGTTCCAGGTCTTTGCTATTGTAAACTGTGCCGCAATGAACATTCATGTACATGTGTCCTTATAGTAGAACGATTTATAATCCTTTGGATATATGCCCAGTAATGGGATTGCTGGGTCAAATGGAATTTCTATTTCTAGGTCCTTGAGGAATCGCCACACTGTTTTCCACAGTGGTTGAACTAATTTACACTCCCACCAACAGTGTAAAAGTGTTCCTATTTCTACACATCCTCTCCAGCATCTGTTTTCTCCAGATTTTTTAATGATCGCCATTCTAACTGGTGTGAGATGGTATCTCAATGTAGTTTTGATTTGCATTTCTCTAATGACCAGTGATGATGAGCATTTTTTCATATGTTTGTTGGCCTCATGTATGTCTTCTTTTGTAAAGTATCTGTTCATATCCTTCGCCCATTTTTGAATGGGCTTGTTTGTTTTTCTCTTGTAAATCTTTTTTAGCTCGTTGTAAATTCTGGATATCAGCCCTTTGTCAGACGAGTAGGCTGCAAAAATTTTTTCCCATTCTGTTGGTTGCCGATTCACTCTATTGACTGTTTCTTTTGCCGTGCAGAAGCTGTGGAGTTTGATTAGGTCCCATTTGTCTATTTTGGCTTTTGTTTCCAATGCTTTTGGTGTTTTGGTCATAAAGTCCTTGCCTACGCCTATGTCCTGAATGGGTTTGCCTAGGTTTCCTTCTAGTGTTTTTATGGTGTTACATCTTATGTTTAAGTCTTTATTCTATCTGGAGTTAATTTTAGTGTAAGGTGTCAGGAAGGGGTTGAGTTTCTGCTTTCTGCATATGGTTATCCAGTTTTCCCAACACCACTTATTGAACAGGGAATCCTTTCCCCATTGCTTGTTTTTATCAGGTTTGTCAAAGATTGCATGGTTGTAGATATGTTGTGTCGCCTCCGACGCCTCTGTTCTGTTCCATTGGTCTATATCTCTGTTTTGGTACCAGTACCATGCTGTTTTGATTACTGTAGCCTTGTGGTATGGTTTGATGTGCAGTAGTGTGATGCCTCCCGCTTTGTTCTTTTTGCTTAGAATTGACTTGGCTATGCGGGCTCTCTTTTGGTTCCATATGAAGTTTAAGGTGTTTTTTTCCAGTTCTGTGAAGAAGGTCATTGGTAGCTTGATGGGGATAGCATTGAATCTGTAAATTACTTTGGGCAGTATAGCCATTGTCACGATATTGATTCTTCCTAACCGTGAACATGGAATGTTTCTCCATCTGTTTGTGTCCTCTCTTATTTCGTTGAGCAGTGGTTTGTAGTTCTCCTTGAAGAGGTCCTTTACGTTCCTTGTTAGTTGTATTCCTAGGTATTTTATTCTCTTTGTAGCAGTTGTGAATGGCAGTTTGTTCTTGATTTGGCTCTCTTTGAGTCTCTTATTGGTGTATAGGAATGCTTGTGATTTTTGCACATTGATTTTGTATCCTGAGACTTTGCTGAAGTTGCTTATCAGTTTCAGGAGATTTTCGGCTGAGATGACTGGGTCTTCTAGATATACAATCATGTCATCTGCAAATAGAGACAATTTGACTTCCTCCTTTCCTAATTGAATACCCTTTATTTCTTTTTCTTTCCTGATTGCTCTGGCTAGAACTTCCAGTACTATATTGAATAGGAGTGGTGAGAGAGGGCATCCTTGTCTAGTGCCAGATTTCAAAGGGAATGCTTCCAGTTTTTGCCCATTCAGTATGATATTGGCTGTTGGTTTGTCATAAATAGCTTTTATTATTTTGAGGTATGTTCCGTCGATACCTAGTTTATTGAGAGTTTTTAGCATAAAGGGCTGCTGAATTTTGTCGAAGGCCGTCTCTGCATCAATTGAGATAATCATGTGGTTTTTGTCTTTGGTTCTGTTTATGTGGTGAATTACATTTATAGACTTGTGTATATTGAACCAGCCTTGCATCCCCGGGATGAATCTTACTTGATCATGGTGGATAAGCTTTTTAATGTGCTGTTGCAATCGGCTTGCCTGTATTTTATTGAAGATTTTTGCATCTATGTTCATCATGGATATTGGCCTGTAGTTTTCTTTTCTTGTTGAGTCTCTACCGGGTTTTGGTATTAGGATGATGTTGGTCTCATAAAATGATTTGGGAAGGATTCCTTCTTTTTGGATTATTTGGAATAGTTTCAGTAGGAATGGTACCAGTTCCTCTTTGTATGTCTCGTAGAATTCAGCTGTGAACCCATCTGGACCTGGGCTTTTTTTGGGTAGTAGGCTCTTAATTGCTGCCTCGACTTCAGACCTTGTTATTGGTCTATTCAGGGTTTCGACTTCTTCCTGGTTTAGGCTTGGGAGGAGGCTACTGTCCAGGAATTTATCCATTTCTTCCCGGTTTTCTAGTTTATGTGCATAGAGTTGTTTGTAATAATCTCTGATGATGGTTTGAATTTCTGTGGAATCTGTGGTGATACCCCTTTATCATTTTTTATTGCATCTATTTGGTTATTCTCTCTTTTCTTTTTTATTAGTCTGACTAGTGGTCTATTTTGTAGATCTTTTCAAAAAACCAGCTCCTGGATTTATTGATTTTTTGTAGGATTTTTTGTGTCTCTATCTCCTTCAATTCTGCTTTGATCTTAGTTATTTCTTGTCTTCTGCTAGGTTTTGAGTTTTTTTGATCTTGCTCCTCTAGCTCTTTCAATTTTGACGATAGGGTGTCAATTTTAGATCTCTCCTTTCTTCTCATGTGGGCACTTATTGCTATATATTTTCTCTAGAGACTGCTTTAAATGTGTCCCAGAGATTCTGGTATGTGGTGTCTTTGTTCTTGTTGGTTTCGAAGAACATCTTTATTTCTGCCTTCATTTCATTGTTTATCCAGTCAACATTCAGGAGAAAATTGTTTAATTTCCATGAGGCTGTGCGCTTCTGGATTGGCTTCTGAATTCTGAGTTCTAACTTGATTGCACTGTGGTCTGAGAGACTGTTTGTTATGGTTTCCGTTCTTTTGCATTTGCTGAGGAGTGATTTACTTCCAATTATGTGGTCAATTTTAGAGTAGGTGTTATGTGGTGCTGAGAAGAATGTATATTCTGTGGATTTGGGGTGGAGAGTTCTGTAAATGTCTATTAGGTTTGCGTGGTCCAGGTCTGAGTTCAAGTCCTGGATATCCTTATTAATTTTCTGTCTCGTTGATCTGTCTAATATTGACAATGGTGCATTGAAGTCTCCCACTATTATTGTGTGGGAGTCCAGGTCTCTTTGTAAGTCATTAAGAACTTGCCTTATGTATCTGGGTGCTCCTGTATTAGGTGCATATATATTTAGGATCGTTAGCTCTTCTTGTTGCATTGATCCTTTTACCATTATGTAATATCCTTCTTTGTCTCTTTTGATCTTTGTTGCTTTAAAGTCTATTTTATCAGAGATGAGAATTGCAACTCCTGCTTTTTTTTGCTCTCCATTTGCTTGGTATATCTTCCTCCATCCCTTTATTTTGAGCCTTTGTGTATCCTTGCATGTGAGGTGGGTTTCCTGGATACAGCACACTGATGGGTCTTGGCTTTTTATCCAATTTGCCAGACTGTTTCTTTTGATAGGGGCATTTAGTCCATTTACATTTAGGGTTAATATTGTTATGTGTGAATTTGATCCTGCCATTTTGATGCTAGCTGGCTGTTTTGCCCATTGGTTGATGCAGATTCTTCATTGTGTTGATGCTCTTTACCATTTCGTGTGTTTTTGGAGTGGCTGGTACTGATTGTTCTTTTCTATGTATAGTGCCTCCTTCAGGAGCTCTTGTAAAGCTGGTCTGGTGGTGATGAAATCTCTGAGTGTTTGCTTGTTCACAAAGGATTTTATTTTTCCTTCACTTATGAAGCTTAGTTTGGCTGGATATGAGATTCTGGGTTGAAAGTTCTTTTCTTTAAGGATGTTGAATATCGGCCCCCACTCTCTTCTGGCCTGTAGGGTTTCTGCTGAGAGATCTGCTGTGAGTCTGATGGGCTTCCCTTTGTGGGTAACCCAACCTTTCTCTCTGGCTGCCCTTAGCATTTTCTCCTTCATTTCAACCCTGGTGAATCTGACGATTATGTGCCTTGGGGTTGCTTTTCTAGAGGAATATCTTTGTGGTGTTCTCTGTATTTCCTGGACTTGAATATTGGCCTGCCTTGCTAGGTTGGGGAAGTTTTCCTGGATAATATCCTGAAGAGTATTTTCCAGCTTGGATGCATTCTCTTCATCACATTCAGGTACACCTATCAAACGTAGATTAGGTCTTTTTACATAGTCCCATATTTCTTGTTGACTTAGTTCATTCCTTTTTTCCCTGTTTTCTCTAATCTTGCCTTCTTGTTTTATTTCATTGAGTTGATCTTCGACCTCTGATATCCTTTCTTCTGCTTGGTCAATTCGGCTGTTGAAACTTGTGCATGCTTCACGAAGTTCTAGTGTTATGTTTTTCAGCTCCATCAATTCACTCATATTCCTAAGTTGTCCATTCTCATTAACATTTCATCAAGTCTTTTTTCAAGGTTCTTAGTTTCTTTGCATTGGGTTAGAACATGTTCTTTTAGCTCACGGAAGTTTCTTATTATACACTTTCTGAAAGCTGATTCTATCATTTCATCACACTCATTCTCCATCCAGTCTTGTTCCCTTGCTGATGAGGAGTTGTGCTCCCTTGTAGGAGGAGAGGTGTTCTGGTTTTGCGTGTTTTCATCCTTTTTGCACTGGTTTCTTCCCATCTTTGTGGATTTATCCACCTATCGACTTTGTAGTTGCTGTCTTTCTGATTTTTGTAATTTTAAGTCTCCAGTAGTTGAACTCATAATCCCCCTTTTCTTCCCCCTAGGTGTTCTGTCCCAGGGAGTTAGGGCTTTATGATTTTCCGCTGTTGCAACTGTTTTCCCTGCCCACAAGGTGGCAGCCTAGTCACACTCAGCCTGCAGAGGCTTCGTTGAGCTGCTGTGGGCTCTGCCCGGCTTCCATGTGAACTTCCCTGCAGTTCTGTTTATATGGGTGTAGTTAGAACTGCTTCCGCTATGCTGGCCCTCCCCTGTAGTGATGGAGTCTCTGTAGTGGTGGGTTGTCTTGGTTACGGCAAATTGCCCTGGGAACTGCAGGGTGTTTCCCCGTGGGAGACGCCCCTCCTCCACAGAGCTGGACCGTTCCGGGTTCAGCCATGTTTCCGGTGGCACCCTCTTTGCCCAGGAATCTCTTGGCTTGACTCCCTGCCTCAGCTCCCCTTGCTGGCCCAGAGGGGATCCAGTCTTGCTCACTCTGCACAAGGAGCCGCTGCTCCCTTCCTCAGGTGCAGGCCGAGCGGCCACACCAGTCCAACCAGCGGCGCTGGCAACCCGTGGAGCTCCTCCACCTGTGAATCTCCTGGTCTGTGGGCAGTAAAAATCCGCTGCCCTGTGAGCCGCTGCATCAGCTGAAGCAGCGGCTTTGAGATTCGTGGTGCGCCCTTGCCCGGCAGTCTCCTGGCTTGAATCCCTGCTTCAGCTCCCCTTGCTGGCTCAGAGGGGACTCAGTCTCTCTTGCTCTGTACGAGGAGCCGCTGCCCCCCGCCCCAGGGCATAGGCCGAGTGGCTGCACCGCTCAAACCAGTGGCACTGGCGACCCGTGGGGCTCCTCCTCCTGTGAATCCCCTGGTCTGTGCGGTGTCCACTAGCCCTCTGCGCCTTCTCTCAGAGCTGCGATCCCAACTTCCTCCTAATCGGCCATCTTGGATCAAAATCTCTACTATTTCTTTCATTACTTTTTCTGTCCCATTTAAAAAATATTTCCATCTGGTACTAATTACACATATTTTTTGTATTCTGATATTGTTCCACAGATCACTGAGACCCCATTTTTTAACAATTTTTCTTTCTCAGCTCTTTGTCTTGGATAGTTTGTACTAATCTAACTTTAAGTCCAGTTGTGCCTGCTTCTGTCACTTTTATTTGCTATTAAGCCCAACTAGTGGATTTTTAACTTCAGATATTGTATTTTCCATTCTGGAAATTCCATTGTGATTTTGTTTTTACATTTCTATTTCACTGTTGAGGTTCACCATCTGTTCATTTCTTAAGGCTATATATTTTTCTTACTGTCTTTAAATGTAATATATAGCTATGAAATTTTTATCAGGTAATTTCAATATTTGAAATCACCACAATGTTTGTTTGTAATTGCTGCTTCAATAGAATAGTTAAAATAATTTTAGACTGTATCCTAGATATCAAGTTAATATTTGTAGAAACTCTAGATTTTTGTTGATTTTTGTTCTATAAGACAGTTAGCCTGTCAGGTGACACATTCTAAACTCTATCTCTTCAGGAGTGGGGAAGCTGAGATCTTTGCTCAGTTCTTTCCAGTTGCTTTTCTTTGGGCCTCTATGAATTTCTCCTGACCATGAATGCTTCAGGTGTCAACTCAAGACTGGGTCAGGGTCTATATACAGATTTAGCTCCCTGTTCTATTACTACCTTCCACCATGGATCAAAATTGATTGCAGAAATTTTATACTTTAAGTTATTAAATTATTTCATGCATTGTAGATGAAAAAATAAGAACACACACACGGCAATACATAATAATGTTGGAGCAAGTACATCTGTTTTCTAAACACAGCACTCAAGACAGAGACTGAAGGAGTAACATTACAGGTTAAGTTCATTATCCTAGTTGAATAAATTCATTGAAGTTAAATAACCTTCTTTAAAATGTTTTTACTTTCTCATGTATAAAACAAAGATAATAATAAGTATCATTTAGTAAGGCTGTGGTGAAATTAAACAAGATAAAATATGTGAAGTACTATTACAGTGTTTGGGAACATTTAGCACTTCATTATTGTTAGCTACTATTTATTGACTTAATATTAAAAAATTCAAACTGCCTGTTTCCAAGCACTGTAAATAAAATTCAAAATCACAGGCAAAATTAGGAATGTATTTTTGTAATCTTACAGAGAAAATATGAACAATTTACATATAAACATATGTTATTAATCAACGATAACTCATGAAAACATCAATAACAAAAATTGCAGCCCTAAATAAATAATAAACATGTAAAATTAACCTTGATATTAAAGAAACAAGTCAAATTAAACATCAACCTGGTACAACTTTCTACCTATCAAATTGGCAAATGTTAAAGAGAAACAAAATGACATATTAACATAATATGTGGATAAAATACTGGAAGTCCACAGCAAAGAAAACCATTTAGATCCTTAATTAATGAGTCTATGAATATTTTTCAAATATCATATATGATCTTCTTAGGCTAAACTGTCATGCCATAAAGTCAGGGATCAGATCATTCTCATTAATGCCTAATACAGCACTTTTTACTATATATATGGCACTATTCACTATATATATAATATTAATGTTGGATTGTATTATTATATATATTATATAATTATATATTATATTATATATAATTAATTATATGATTATATATAATTAATTAAATATATAATTTAATATAATTATATAATATACAATCCAACATTTATCAAATAAAAGAAAAATCATTTAACCCAATACAGCTTTCATAAAATAAGTAAATAAACTAGGAATATAGTGTCATTTCCTTGTACCATAATGAAGAACTTATATGCTTTCTTGTTGCAAATATACACACTAAACTTTGTGAAGAGGCAGATGATGATCAGGAAAAAAGAAAAAATTAATTTATGACAATAATGGCATACTTTATTAGTCAAAATTTTCCAGAGAAATAGAACCAACTGAAGATACATATACACATATGGATGTGTGTGTATATACACACATATTTCTTTCTGTGCTTTTCTCTCTCCAAATAAATAAACACATATATGTTTTTGTGCATGTGCATGTGTGTGTGTGTGTATTTGGAGAGAGAGAAGTACGGAAGGACAGACTGAGAGAGAGAAAGAGAGAGAGAGATTTAATGTAAGGAATTGGTTCACATGGTGACTATAAAAGCTAAGAAGTTTCATTATCTACAGACCAATGAAAGAAGGAGGTGTAGTTTTGGGGCAAGACTGAATGCATGAGAACCAGGAGAACTGATTGTGTAAGTTCTACTTCAAGCTCAAAGGCCTGAGAACTAGGAGCACTGATGATGTAAGTTCCAGTTTAAGGGCGGGAGAAGGCTGATGTTCCAGCTCAGATAGTCAAGCAGGGAGATACTATTCTCCCTTCCTCTGCCTTTTTGTTCTATTTAGGTCTTCATAAGACTGGATGAGGCCTACCCATATTGGGGAGGGCAATCTGCTTTACTCAGTCTATTGATTCAGCTGCTAATCTTTTCTGAAAACACCCTCACGGATATGCCCTAAAATAATGGTTGGCCAGAAAGCAGGGTACCCCATGACTAAGTCAAGTTGACACATAAAATTAACCATCAAATATATCAATAAATACATTTTATTCCAAGGTAAAGTGAGAATTTTTCCTAGCACAGTACTTATAAAGAATTATGACTAATTTCCTCAGGTAATCTACTTATTTTATTTTGTTTTTTCTTTTTAAATTTTTAAAATAAAATAAAATTTGTTTTGAAACAGGGTTTCGCCATGTTGGCTAGGCTGGTCTCAAACTCCTGACCTCAGGTGATCTAATTGCCTCGGCCTCCCAAAGTGCTGGGATTAGAGGCGTGAGCCACCGTGCCTAGCCATTTTTCTTTCTTTTTGCTTTTTTTATATATAAAAAAATTTTAAGGCCTCTTTTCTAAATGGTCCATATTTATTAGTACTCTGATCAGAGAAATCCAAAGGCTACCATATTGGAGGTTTTCTAGAATTCTAGGCTGTCTGTTACACTGTAGGCTTTAAAGCCTTGGCTTGTCGTACTGGGCCAGGTTTGTATGGGAGATAGGTCTACAGCTGGACCAGCAAAGATGCTAAGAGAGGAACACTGTCCTCCTACCTAGTGCTTTGTGGGTGAGAGATACTGATACAGACAGTGGAAAAAAGAGCTGGATATTACATTCTCATCAGGAAGATCGTATAGTTATACGACTTGGGATATGTCATAGGCATCAGAGTACAAAGCAGGAACTGAGGCTACCAGCTTCTCCCACTGAGTATCTTGCATTTGGAAATCACTTGTGGGACTCTCAGTGAAGATAGAGTTCCACGCCCAATTGGAAGGTCTAAGGGCTAAGGTGGAAGGGAGCTGTAGAAATCTGAAACCACAAGAGAAAAAGCATAAGAAATGATAGATGTTCTCAGGAAGGTGGGCACATCCTTCTTGGATAGAAGGATCTGGTTTGGTTGCATTGCTGATTGCTGCTGATTGCTGCTGCTACTGCTGCTGCTGCTGCTGCTTTTTCTGTTTGAATCACTGGTTTCCAAAACAAACCTTTACTGTTGACACCGGTAGGTCGAGTTTCAAAGCTAGTTTCTCCCGACAATTTCTATCTGGGAACATGGCCTCACTAAACAGAGCTTCTTGCTCTTCATACTGTTCGCAGATGAATGAAGTATGTTCTTGATGCCTTCTCCATATTGCTGTAGTCCCAGTTACTCGGGAGGCTGCGGTGGGAGGACCACTTGAGCCTGGGAGGTTGAGGCTGCAGTGAGCTGAGACTGAGCCACTGCACTCGTGCTTGGATGACAGAATGAAACTGGGACTATGAGGATGATAGTCCCAGAGAGTATCATCCTTGTTTGTTCTCTTTCTGGATCCTGTGGTGGTGTCACCTTCATGATGATATCTAGCGGGATCCTGTGGTGATAGCACCTTAATGCTGAAATCATTCCTGTTGATGGAAGGGTCTGGCTGGGGATTCTCTGGGGCCATTCTATACATCATGGTTTCTGAAATCTGTCCTGAATCCCCTTAGACTAACCGTTTTCAGTCCTGCTTGGTGTGTCTCTCTCTGGAAATGCAGTTACCTTCTATTTTATTTAGTTATTTATTTTTGAGGCAGGGCCTCACTCTGTCACCCAGGCTTGAGTGCAGTGGTTCAATCACCAGCTCATTGCAGCCTCAACATTTCCTGCTCTCAGGTGATCCTCCCACCTCAGCCTCCCAAGTAGCTGGGACTACAGGCACATGCCAACATGTCCAGCTAATTTTTGTATTTTTTTGTAGAGATGGGTTTTCTTTATGTTGCACAGGTTGGTCTCATACTCCTGGGCTGAAGCATTAGCCTCAGCCTCCCAAAGTGCCAGGTCCGGCAATAATCTACTTTGTATGTGTCACATGATTGTGAACTATTTCTGTATAGTGAGAAAAAAAGATTTGCTTTTCTTCTGTGTATTAGCATACATCTGCCTTGCTTTTTTCCAAAAAGATTTATATTAGTAGTTCTGTATGTGCCATAGGATCAATGCCGGCATAAAAAGCATTCAATTAAAAATGTTGCAAACAACTTTATTGGCAACATAAATTCTATTGATTAGGTCTTGTGAATTCATAAATCAGATTTTTCTCTATAAACTCACTGCAATCACAAAACCAAAAACACGTGAATTCCCATTACATCATTTGTTCTGAGTTTTTCTCTAATGATTTTTGAAACACAAGTTTTATTTATTTACTTATTTTTTGGTGTTCTCACTATGAAAACTCAATTTCTATAACATTTATCATCTCTAAACACTATTTGTACAAATTTTAAAGTCAAGGTGTTATATTAAATAAACTCAATAAATATGTTCTTTTTATCATAGCTTGTTTAAAAATAAGTTTTGGCTGGGCATGGTGGCTCTCACCTGTAATCCTAGCCTAAGTGGGTAACATGCTTGTGTCCAGGAGTTAGAGACCAGCCTGGGCAACATGGCGGAATGCCATGTCTACAAAAATTGCCAAAATTATCCAGGCATGGTGGTGTGTACCTGCTGTCCCAGCTATTCAGATGGCTGAGGCAGGAGGATCGCTTGAGCCTGGGAGGCGGAGGTTTGAAGTGAGTGGAGACAGTGCCACTGTACTCCAGCCTGGGCAACAGAGTGAGACCTCTATTATAAATAAATAACTAAATAAATAAATAAATAAGGTTTTATCTTCACTTATTTTGTTTCTTTTAATAGTATATTCTTTGGTTACCAGATAATGTTTTATAACCATATGATTATTCATTTTGGATAATGCCTGGCAATTGAAGTGATAATAATTATTGCCTCATAATTCCCAACAGAGATTAAAAAGTGAGAAATTGAATTTGTATCCTTGTAGAAATCTTGGCATCTCCTGGAACAATAGGTGCATTTCTTTTTTATGTTTTGTTGTATTGTTTATACATCATTTAGACAGAGGTATTATTTTAACACTTAAACACCTATTTTCCTGATATGTAACATCAAAAAATACAGTTTTTTTTTTTACCCCTGAAAAAATATAGTTGATAGAATAAGTCCTGGGCCTGAAGTCAGAGGAACTTGAGTTCAAGTAGACAGATGCTCTGTCACTGTTTACATGGAATGTCTCAATTTTCTCAATCTCTAATCCTGTATTTTCTCAACTGAAAACCAGGGTTATAGTATCCTCACCCTTCCTATCTCACACAGTGAGGGTACATATCAGATTGAATGAAGTAATGCATAACAGCAAACATTAACTGGGTTCTAGCAGGGTCCAGGTACTATGATGCTTTTTCATATGCAAAATTGCATTTAATCTTCTCCAAGACACTCTGAGATATGTATTATGCTTATCTAATTTTATTAGTAAAGAGAGTTAGCCTAAGAAAGTTTAAGTAATTTTTCCAGATCCCATGATGGTAGTGCAGCCATGACCAGGTTCCAGATTTTGTGATGTTCACGTTCTTGACACCTGCAACTGATTGAGAATATCGTGTAACCAGAGGACTTTGTGTACCAAGGCTCTCATAATTAACAGGTAAAATGCTGTGAGCAAAGAGATTCAAGCTATCTGAGAGTTCTTTTCATTAAACAACATGTTACAATCAAATTTAAAAGAAACACCAACTGGGGAGTCAAATAAATGTTTTTTTCCCGCTCCTTTTGGATAAGTTACTCTTAGCCTTGACTTCTGAATAAAATAAGAGTGCTATTAATAGGTAACTGCTTCAAAATTCAATTAATGCAACAGATTGAAGAGGTGATCTAGAAATCATATTTTTTTTTACTGATAATTAAAAAAATTCTTAGGAAATAATTTGTTTTTAGACATATCTTAGAAGTAGGGTGACCAAGTTTTCCAGTTTGCTCAGGATTCAGGAAGTTCCCTGGACATAGTACTTTGAATGTTGAAAATAGGAACATTCCAGGCAAGTTAGGCATTGGTCAACATATTTGTAATCTTAAAATCAGAATAGTTAAAATCATTTTTCCTTATGTGTAAGATGAACTAGTCCTAGAGAAAGAAGTAGTTTCTTCTTTTCCAAAAATTACTTCAAATGATAGTGTTGAATCCTTTGTGGGTCTATGCAATATAACTATCCCAGAATTTTCTATTTAAAAAAATAACTTCCAGTTGAAGGCAGTCTATATAAAAACTTAAAATCAGCATACTTTTCTTAGATAGTCAGGCTTAGTTTCTGCCACATCAGGTATCCTTTCATTCCCTTCCAGGTGATCTGAGGGCTTCTGCTCCCAGTATTCTTTGCTCTTGCCAAAAGAAAAATTTTATTGGAATCCTGACTTCCCATATTGTTTAATCTGTAATGAAGCTGAAATTAACAAGGAAAAAAAATCCAAGTGTTATTGAACCATGTATCATCCATATTCTTTTTTTAATATCTGTAAGCAAGACAGACTAATTCAAGGTAGCATAAAAAAGAATAAACAATTCCTTTATTTTAATAACATGAGGTGTCTCTGAACAAAATAGGGAACCAAAAACGTGGAAAAGACTTTGCTTTTGTTTCTCATTTGTTCTTCATTTTGTATGTTCTTCATTTTGTTCTTCTTCACACCTCCCTCTCCACAGACTTGTGGCTTCTCGAGTTCACATGGTCAAAAACATGACACATATAGCTAAAATATTAATGTGTTATAGGTTAGGTGACCGACCTTAAGATAGAAATGATCTCTGAGCCCCAACTTAGGAAGGAAATTGATGACTGTCTTTAGATTTTTGGCTCCATCAACTGAAACCAGAGTGCAGAGTCATGATGCAGGAATAAGGCTGCCAAGAATTACTCTTATAACCAAGTATATGTGCTCAGACAGGGGAAGTTTCCAGAAAAATGAAAGTCTGGGCAGATAATGTATGAAGTATCGAATTTGCAGTCTCACTTAGCTTACAGTAGCAGAAAATAGCCTACACACATTTGCTGAAAAATAAAATAATATCAAATGCAGGTTCATGTCTGACAGTAGCCAAGAATTTATCTGAGTTTCTCTTTCCTGCAATTTATGTCATTTTTTTTTTTTAATGGAAAATTCTGGGGCAGTGTTATGTTACATGGACTCACAAAGAATTCAACTTCCTTTTCTAGTAAGTTACTTTGTGGAATAATTCACCTTTATAACAACAAAAATGGTTAGCTACTCTAACCAGGTTAAACTGTAGACTGATATATTTCAGTTTATTTAGATTTTTTTATTTCAGAAGAAGTGGAAGATGAAGAGAAACCAGTATAAAAATGGCATTAATGACTTGAAATCATATAACTGAGGTCAGCTTTTTCAAGACGCCTTTTTGACAATTTCAGCTTATTGGTTTCTTTTCCTTTCTCATAATTTGTTTATGTTTAGAGTAAGTACCTTTATATACTATTTGATAGTATCTAAATTGATTTTAATAAGTATTGTTCTCTTATATACTATACATTACTTGAGATCAAGGCCAATGTCTTTATACTGTTAAATACTGGTCATTTTTTTCTTGATTTTTTTTTTCTTTCTTTTTTCCACTCTCCTTTCTTGCATACTTTTCTTCACCATTATGGAACATGTTCAATATACCTTCCCATAACCTGGATGCTGGGGCAGTGCCATAAACTGAATGTTTGTGTCCTCTCCCCCAGATTTATACGTTGACATTGTAACTGCCAATGTGGTAGCATTAGGGGGGCCTTTGAGAGATGATTAGAGAATGAGAGTGTAGCCTCCATAAATGCGATTAGTGTCCATATAAGAAAAATCCCAAAGAGCTCATTTGCCCTATTTTCTGCCATGTAAGAGTACCATGAGAAGTCTGTCATCTGGAATCAGTCCCTCACCAGAACCTAACCATGCTGGCATGGTGATCTCAAACGTCCCAGCCTTGAGAACTGTGAGAAAAAACTTTCTGTTGTTTATAAGTGACCCAGTCTGTGGAACTTTATTATAGTAGCCTGAACTATAACAGACATGCAAAAACCATAAGTAAGAGCAAATATTTTTTGAGTGGTTACTATATATCCTATAATTTGCTAAGGGCCTTACAGTGATTAATCCATTGAATTCTTCTATAAACCTAGGGTGTAGGTGTTGTAATTACCAACATTTTACAGATAAAGAAACTAAGAAATGAAGTTTAGTAAACTGCCCAGATCACCAACTAATAAGGAGCTTTCAAAACCCAGCATAATGTTAATTACCATACAATATGTTATTTCCACATTATAGGGAATTTTAGGGTCAACTAAGTTATGTGAACATTTAGGATGACTATTATGGCAATTTTATTCTCTACTCCATTCCCACACTCTATATCATTTTGCTGCTGATTTGGGCTGTAGATAATAGCTGGATTTCAATAAGTATTTTTTGATAGATTAATATTTTACAATAAAGAATGTATAACAATTAAAAGACATTGCTGGAATTTGCTTTCTTTAGTCTGACCCTCTATTAGAGAAGTTTCCTTTTTAGAGTCTTGTGCAATATGAATCCTGATGACATACTGCATCTCATTGCCAATATCTGACTAATTCTCTGTATGAAGATGAAATAAAAATTACTCATTTCCTGTACAAAGCTTATGTATACAGGAATTAGTTTTAACCTAAGTGGGTCACAAAATGTAAATGTGCAAAAAGCATAATAAATTACATTCTGCTGTGAGATCAAGGAAAATATATTCTCCAGTAAAGACAATCAGTTATTAGTTGAGGAATAAAGTTTATACAAAAATATTTACATTAAACATAATTTCACTTCAAGCCATATTTTTAGCACACATAAATACAGATATAATATTAAGCTTGGAAAATTAATATATGGAATTTTCTAAGAGGGCAGAGATAATATTTAAAATGAATAATTTCTATTTTCTTGAAGTTTTTTTCCCTCAAATTTTCTAAATTCTATATGTGCTATATTTAGATCACATTCAGTTATGCCAAGGTAACCATGAACTTCTTCTAGTATCAGTTATTGAAGTTAGTGACACTTCAAACAGAGGCGAGGGGTAAACTCTACTGAGCTCATGTTAAGCCTTTTGTAATTCTCTTATGAAAATAAACCAAACAACAATAACAACATAAAACCAGTTATACCAATAAAATGACATATTTTTAAAATGAGATACATTTTTTAAAGGATAATGCACTTCCAGAGATTATGCTTGAATATCTAAAATGTATCTATTACTATAAAATGTTTCTGAGTGATCAACATTTGGGATTTTTTGGTATGCTCTATGTTAAACGATAATGAAGAACCTAACATTTGGCATGCAACCACAGACCTGAGTACCATCTAGTGCTTCAGAAGAACTGAAATCTTTATACTAACAGGAGGTAGAAAAAAAATGACAAAATGATGCTCAGTTCCCACAACAAAGAGAGTCAGTCACATGTTCACTTAGAACAGAGGTGTGCTCATGACAGTGGGTGGGGAAGATGGAGTATACAAAGCAAGGCAAATGTGGACAACAGGGTCATATGGAGAATGCATGACACCGTGGAGCTCTGCAATTCTTCAAAATTGTGTTGGCAGAAGGGATTCTTTGGAAGGAGAAGGAACAGAGAGTGCCACATTCTAACTCTTGAAAGCAGCTAGGAGATCATCATCTTGCTTGAGAAGAAGCCAAGGCCCAGAGCAATCAAATAAAGCCTTCAAGTTCACATGACCCATAAGAAAAGGTGCTCTATTTTTCAATTCCAAGAGCTCTTTCTATGACATCATGTGTCTTGCATGTCTCATGTGCTCCTGTTAGCAAATAGGAAGTTTCTTTCCCTATTCTCCACTTCTTAAATTTCTTTAACTGCAAGTAATTTATTTTGTGATTTCAGGAAATAGTGCTTGAATAGTCTTTACATCTATCAAGATCTGCAAGTTAATTAGTTGATCTATTACTCTTTTTAAGGAAAAAGAGTATTTGTTGTTCTAGTTTTTCTATACATAATGTGCTTTATTTTAAAAAGCAT
The DNA here is from genome assembly GCF_030222135.1 of Aotus nancymaae. Taxonomy (NCBI): domain Eukaryota; kingdom Metazoa; phylum Chordata; class Mammalia; order Primates; family Aotidae; genus Aotus; species Aotus nancymaae. Next base: position 40,823,891 of record NW_026988419.1, on the reverse strand, counting down.
TTTTTGCAATGTGTTAATTTATTGTAGAATTGCCCTTGCCAGTTATTCAGTGGAACAGAAATAAAAATAGATTTTTTTCTTGAAGCTTTAGGTCTGTATAAATCTATTAAGATATTGAATTTTCCAGACAATTTTTTGACCATTTATGGGATTATATTAAATATAATTTCCCAGGTCCGAATTAGCCTGGGTAGAAGTGGTGTGCAGATGAGCATTCTGAGATCTTTTAAGATTTCTTCATTTGACCCCACTCTAACTTGGCAACTTGCTCTTCAGCTTCATTACCCAAATCTCACTCGAACACTCTAAGTTCTGGAGATAGTTTATGTTATTGAGTGTTCTATTTTATATACTCGGTTTTGTAATGCTAACTAATTACACATATTGTAACACTGTATATTTAAGGAAATCCTGTAAGTCAGATACTATTATATTTCTCATTTTCAGATGTAGTGATTAAGATACAGGATTTATATTACATTTGTAGTAAATGAAAGAACTAATAATGGTACTCATGTCTGCCTGGATCCAATGTGCCTATACTTAATCACTGTGCTACAGTGAAATATAAATTATGTTTTATGTGCCAGTCCCAGGACACATGATGCATGGTTATACCTCCATGTCCTTAGTTACACTATTATCTACAATTCAATTGACCAATGCGCAGTCTGACATTTTCTACTACTGAAATCATTTTACACTTTAAGTTCCTCATCATTGTCAATTTTTATGTGAAACCTACTCGGATATTTCTGATTACAGTGAGTCCTGTCCACTTATGGGATTCGCAAGTAGTATTATTCAACTTATGACAGTTCGAATGGCTATACATCAATTTATAAACTCCTTAATGTTAGAAGTAAAATTTACTTGTCCTTGAATCTCCATGACCTAGGTCAGCATGTAGAAATAGATATGGAGTCATTATAAATTGATTTAATTTGATTGAACAAAGATCTGTAGTAGGATATATTTTATAAATCTTTCCCTATTTGTCTCTTTTCTGATGTTGCAGCTAAAAAAAAGCAGTTTTATGCTCAAGAAAGACACATATTTCCATGGGTGAAAAACTGTTCGGTCTCTTGTTTTTCTTATAAATTAAAAATATTCATAGTAAATCCTTTGTTGATCTGTTCTTGCACTGCTATATGAAAACTCTGAAACTGGGTAATTTATAAGAAAAGAGGTTTAATTAGCTCACCATTCCACAGACTTTGCAGGAAGCATGGCTGGTGAGGCCTCAGGAAGTTTTCAATCATGGCAGATGGCAAAGGGGAAACAGGAACGTCTTACATGGCCAGAGGAGGAGGAAGAGAGACAAGAGGGAGGTTCTATATACTTTCAAATAACCAGATTTCATGAGAACTCGCTATCATAAGAACAGCAAAAATTTGCCTGCATGATGCAGTTACCTCCTACAAGGCCCCCATTCTAACATGGGGGAGATTGGGGCAGGGACACAAATCCAAGCCATATTATTCTTCCCTGGTCACCTCCGCCCTCCCATCCTCCACCCAACCCAAATTTCATGTCCTTCTCACATTGCAAAATACAATCGTCCCTTCTCAACAGCAACCTATGTTTTAAATAATTTCAGCATTAACTCAAAAGTCCACAGACGAAAATTGCATCTAAGACAAGACAAGTCCCACCTATGAGCCTGTAAAAAAAAATAGCTACTTCCAAGATACACTGGGGCTACAGGCATTGGCTACATACTCCCAATCCCAAAGGGAGAGATTGACTAAAACAAAGTGGCTACAGGCCTCATGCAAGTCTGAAATTCAGCATGGCAGCCATGCAATTTTAAGCTCCAAAATAATTGTCTTTGACTCCATGTCTCACATCCAGGCCACACTGATGCAAGGGGTAGATTCCCAAGGTCTTGAGAAGCTTCTCTCTTGTGGCTCTGCAGGACTCAGCTCCCATGGCTGCTCTCAAAGGATGGTGTCTATGGCTTTTACAGGTGTATGGTACAAGCTGTTGGAGGATCTTCCACTCTGGGATCTGGAGGAGGGTAGCCCTCTTCTCACAGCTCCACTAAGCAGTGCCACAGTGGGAACTCTGTGTGGGGGCTCCAGCTCCACATTTCCTTTCCACACTGCCCTAGTATAGGTTCCCTATGAGGGCTCCACCCCTGCAGCAGACATCCAGGAATTTCCACACATCCTGTGAAAACTAGGTGAAGGCTCCCATGCCTCAACTTTTGCCCTCTGCACACCTGCAGGCTTAACACCATATGGGAGCCACCAAAGTTATGGCTTACACTCTCTGAAGCAACAGCCTGAGCTGTACCTTGGCCCCTTTGAGCCACCAGCATATTCTATTGTCAAATGCTCTTGGAGCTTTAGCTGTGGAGATGTAGGATGCCATGTCTTGAGGCTGCACAGAGCAGCAGTCAGTGGCCCTGGGCCTGGACTTTGAAACCATTTTTCCCTTCCAGGCCTCCAGGCCTGTGATGGGAGAGGCTGCCTTTGAGGCATTTTCCCCATTATTTTAGCTATCATTATTTGACTCCTCCTTACTTATGCAAATTTGTCAGCTAACTTAAATTCCTCCCCAGAAAATGGATTTTTCTTTTCTACCACATGGTCAAGTCGCAAGTTTTTCAAACCTTTATGCTCTGCTTCCCTTTTGAATAAAAGTTCCAGTTTCAGATCATCTCTCTGCTCATGCATATGAGTATATGCTGTTAGAAGCAGCCAGGGCATTCTTGAATGCTTTTCGGCTTAGAAATTTCTTCTGTCAGATATTGTAAATCATTACTCTCAAGTTCAAAGTTCCCAATATGTTCCTCATCTCCAACTAAGACCTCATAAGCCTGACCCCTTCTGTCTCTATCACTATCAGCATTTTGTTCAAAACCATTTAACAAGTCTTTAGGAAGATTCAGATTTTCTGATATCTTCCTGTCTTCTGAGCCCTCCACACTCTTCTAAGCTCTGCCCATTACCCAGTTCCAAAGTCACTTCCACATGTTCAGGTGTCTTCATAGCAATGCCCCACCTCTCAGTACCAATATTCTGTATTAGTCCATTCTCACACTGCTATACAGAAATACCTATAACTGACTAATTTATATATATATTTTAAAGGGGTTTAATTGGCTTATGGTTCCATAGGCAGTATAGGAAGCATGGTTGGGGAGGCATCAGGAAATTCTCAATCATGGCAGAAGGTGAAGGGGAAGCAGGTGTGTCTTATGTGGTCGAAGAAGGAGGAAGAGAGAGAAGGGGGAGGTGTTGCACACTTTTAAACAACCAGATCTGATGAGAACTCACTCACTATCATAACAACAAGGGGAAAGTTCACCTCCATGATCCAATCACCTCCCACCAGGCCCCTTCTCCAACACTGAGGATTACAATTCAACATGAGATGTGGGCAGAGACAGAAATCCAAACCATATCATTCCTAAACAGACTAAATATCATACAGAAAATTTGATACAAGAATGAACCAAAGACGAGCAATTATTTGAAACAATTTGCATACATGCCTATGTGTCATGTGAATGTGAGTGAGTGTGTACATAAGCAGGGAATTGCCTCCTAGGAACTGCTATATCTTTAGACACGATGATCACCACCCACACACTCAAGAAAACATCTTTTTGTCCTACTGCCTGTTTCTGATTTTGTGATGGGTGTGCAATGACAAGATGCCATTATAGTTTTGTTTGCTGTCAGTGTCCTTATGGAAGTTGATGAGTGTGTCGAACTGTAAAGTACATAGTATATGTTAAGAAAGAGAACATTTTTCTCATGAGGTAAGTGTTGACACACTTTTCAATTTGGTTAGTGGAACTCCTGGAACACTTCATAAGGTAAAATTATTGTATGAAGTCTGTTGAGCAGTTAATTTCATAATCCTTTACTTCATGTAAAGTGAAGTTAGCACATGCAGATTTTTAACATTTTACCCAAGTGACTAGCAGTAATAATTAGAAGAGCAGCTTGGGAACAATTCTGATACATCTATTTTAGGGTTGTATTTGACTTGATATGTAATATATATTAGAAGAAGATAAATCTAGTCAAACAAAGCCACATGTAACCAAACTTATTCTTGGTTCTCAGAACTATTGAACGTGTTCTTACAGAGAGAGTTAGAAATCTATGTTAATGCTCTTAGTGAAATATCTGTAAGGTATTGTGTGAGCAAATTTAATAAATGTGTCTCTATGAGCTAACAAAAACAATAATGTGCTAAAGAACTTTGGAAGTGGTTAAGGGCTACACTAACAGGCTTCCTGTCAAGATGAAATAGTATTGCATACATCATCATACCTTCCGTATGTCAGTCTGGGCAGGAAGCATAATCCAATTCAGATGGGTCCAATACAGAGATTGAAATGAAGGAATTATTTATAGAAATGCAGGCAGTAGAAGTTGTTATCACTTGTAGCCTTGCTGTCTCTGTTTTTTTGCTCCCTAATTTCCTCCTTGCGTGTGCCTTAGAAAAATCCAAGAAGTTTGGGCAACAAAGTCTGTTAAGTCAGTTTCTCGGAGTATAATGCATTACAGAAAAGGGAAGGTAATAAATCTGAGAAGAGAGGTTGCTAACAAAATTGAACCAGCATATTCTATGGTCAAATGCAAATCAACGAGAGAAAAAATATAAAGGAGAAAACTGAAAACTTTATACCTGGAAAAAATACATATAAACTTTTATATAGAACAAAAATTGAACAGCAATATAAAAACGTGAACTGGAATGAAGCTATGGGCCAGCTGCCAGCAGCTTAGTATCTGAGGTAAAAAGGGGCTTACGTGTTTGGTGCCTTGTTTAGATAAGAAGATTAGAGCTAATACACTGCTTCAAATAGCATTTTGAGTGTCATCCTCTCAAAGGATGGCTCAAATAATTTGCTGTATGTGGAGACACAGCCTTGGTGAGTATCAAAGAACTGAAGTTAAAAATCAGCAAATCTTATGAAAAAATTAATGTTAAAAAGATGTTGAGCAAATATTAATGATGACAATTATTATACTTCACATTCAAATAGTTTTTGTTCATCTTGAGGTAATTTTTGCATATGGTGAGAGGTATGGGTTCAATTTCATTCTTCTGCATATGGTTATCCAATTTTCTCTGCACCATTTATTGAATAGGGTGTCATTTCCTCAGTGTATGTTTCTGTTAACTTTGTTGAAGATCAGTTTGTAGGTATGTGGTTTAATTTCTGGGTTCTCTATTCTATTCCACTGATCTATGTGTTTGTATTCCAGTATCATGCTGTACTATAGCCTTGTACTATAATTTGAAGTAAGATAACGTGATGCCTCCAGCTTTGTTCATTTTGTTAAGGATTGCTCTGGCCATTCAGGCTCATTTTGACTCCATATGAATTTTAGGATTTTTTTTTCTAATTCTGTGACAAATGATGTTGGTAATTTGAGAGGGATTGCATTGAATCTACAGATTGCTTTGGGCAGTAGAGGCATTTTAACAATATTGTTTCATCTAATCCATGAGCATAGGATGTTTTTCTATTTGTTTGTGTCATCTATAATTTATTTCATCTGTGTTTTGTAGTTATCCTTATAGGGATCTTTTACCTCCTTGGTTAAACATATTCATAGACATTTTATTGTATTTTATTTTGTTTTATTTTATTAAGTAGCTATTGTAAATGGGATTGCCTTCTTGATTTGGTCCTTGGCTAAATTGTTACTGGTGCATAAAAATGCATTGATTTTTGTACATTATTTTTATATCCTGAAAATTTACTAAATTCATTCATCAAATCTAAGAGTTGTTTCGGGCAGAGTCCTTGGGATTTTCTAGATATAAGATTATATATCATCAGTGAGCTTGACTTTTTCTTTTCCAATTTTCATGCCTCTGAAATTTTTCTCTTGCTTGATTACTCTGGCAAGGAATTCCAGTTCTATGTTGAATTAAGAGTGGTGAAAGGCCAGGTGCAGTGGCTCATGCCTGTAATCCCAGCATTTTGGGAAGCTGAGGCAGGCGATTCATTTGAGGTCAAAAGCTTGAAACCAACCTGTCCAACTGGTGAAAGCTTGTCTCTACTAGAGATATAAAAGTTAGCCAGGTGTAGTTGCACATGCCTGTAGTCCCAGCTACTCAAGAGACTGAAGTAGGAGAATTGCTTGAACTCAGGAGGTAGAGGTTGCAGTGAGCCAAGATCATGCCACTGCACTCCAGACTGGGTAACAGAGGGAGGCTCCGAATAAAACAAACAAAAAAAGTATCAAAGGTATATTCTTTCTATGATTAGTTCTTTGAGGATTTTTATCACAAATAGATGCTGAATTTTATTGAAGCCATTTTTCCCTGAATCTATTGAGATAATCATATGGTTTTTAACCTTATTTCTGCTTATATGATGTATCACTTTATTGATTTGCATATGTTGAACCATCCTTGCATCCCTGGGTTAAATCTAATCTGCTCATGGTGTTCTATCTTTTTGAAGCTCTGTTGGATTTGATTTGCTGGTACTTTGTTGAAGACTTTTGTGTATATGTTCATCAGGTATATTCATCTCCAGATTTCTCTTTTTAGTTGTGTTCTTAGATGATTTTGGTATCAGAATGATACTGGCTTTGTAGAATTAGTTAGGGAGAATTCCCCCTCCTCAATTTTGGGGCATAGTTTCAGGAGAATTGGTATTAATTCTCTTTGTATGTTTGATAGAATTTGGCTGTGAATCCATTTCATCCTGGGTTTTTTTTGTTGTTGTTGTTGTTAGAATTTATTTTTATTTTCATTTTGTTGTTACTGATTCAATCTCACTAATCATTATTGGTCTGTTCGTGAGTTCTATTTCTTCCTGAATCAGTATTCAGAGGTTGTGTGTTTCCAGAAATGTATCTATTTTCTGGATTAAAGACTTAAACATAAGATCTGAAACTGTAAAAATCCTAGGAGAAAACTCGGGAGAAACTCTTATGGACATTTGCCTAGGCAAAAAATGAATGCCCATGTCCTCAAAAGCAACTGCAATAAAACCAGAAATAGACAAATGAGACTTAAACTAAAAAAACTTCTGCATAGCAAAATAAACAATCAATCAAGTAAATAGATAACCAATAGAATGGGAAAGATTTTTTCAAAATGTGCATCTGACAAAAGGCTAAAATGTAAAATCTACGAGGAACACAAACACCTCAACAAGAAATAAAACCATTTAAAAAGTGGGAAAAGGAAGTAAACAGACATTTTTCAAAAGAAGATGTACAACCTGCCAACAAACATACGAAAAATGCTCAATATCACTAATCATCAGAGAAATACAAATTAAAACTGCAAGGAGATACCACCTTACACCAGTCAGAATAGCTATTATTAAAAAGTTTAAAACCAATAGCTGTTGGTAAAAATATGGAGAAAAGGGAACACTTATACATGGTGGAAATGTGATTTAGTACAACATTTCTGGAAAACAGTATGGACATCTCTCATACTTAAAGGGACAGATATGACTGCATAAAAACTGTATCTCTGCTAGTATGTTTATTACAGCTTATTCACAATAGTAAATATAAGGAATAAATCTAAGGATCCATCAGTGGAGGACTGGATAAAGAAAATGTGGTTTATGGGGGAGCATGGTAGCTCACGCCTATAATCCCAGCACTTTGTGAGGTTGAGGTGGGTGGATAGCCTGAAGTCAGGGCTTGAGACCAGCCTGGCCAACATGGTGAAACCATGTCTCTACTAAAAATACAAAAATTAGCAGGATGTGGTGACACACCCCTGTAATCCCAGCTACTCGGGAGGCTGAGGCATGGGAATCACTTTAACCTGGGAGTTGGAGGTTGCAGTGAGCCAAGATTGCACCATTGCACTCTAGCCTGGGCAACAGAGTAAGACTCTCACAAAAAAAAAAAAGAAAGAAAAAAGAAAATGTGGTTTATTCCTTACCCAGATTAAAGACTTAAACAGAAGAACTGAAACCATAGAAGTTCTAGGAGAAAATCCTGGAAAAACTCTTCTGTACATCATCAGCCTAGGTAAAAATATTAAAAGGTAAAGAGTAAACCTAAGTGTCCATCACTTAGTTTTATACATAGGGTATGTATGTATATACCATGGAATGCTACTCAGTTACAAAAAAGTAAAATTATGTCTTTTGGGGAGACCATTATCCTCAGTGAAATAACAACTCAGAAACAAAGTCAAATACCCCATGTTCTCTTGTATAAGAGGGAGCTAAACAATGGGTATACATGTACACATGGAATGGAATAATGGACATTGAAGACTGGAAGGTAGGAGGGTGGGACAGGAAGGAGGGTTGAAAAACTACCTTTTGGGTACAATGTTCACTATTCCATTGATGAGTATACTAAAAGCCCAGACTTCACCACTATGCAATATATGCATGAAATAAACCTACATTTGACTCCCTAAATACATAAAAACCACAAATAGTTATATGTTATTATTCACAAAATAATTGAATGCAAGTATTTGGAGGATTCTCAAAAATATATTAGAAATAACAAGTTTTTTAATTTTTTAAATATGTATTTATTTATTTATGTTTGGACAGAGTCTCGCTCTGTAGCCCAGGCTGGCATGCAGTGGAATAATCTCAGCTTATCACAGTTTCCATCTTCTGGGTTCTTCAAGTGATTCTTCTGCCTCAGCCTCTCGAGTAGCTGGGACTACTGTTGTGTGCCACCATGCCTGGCTAATTTTTGTATTTTTAGTAAAGATGGGGTTTTGTCATATTGACCAGGCTGGTTTTGAATTCCTGACCTCAAGTGATTCGCCTGCCTCGGCCACCCGAAGTACTGAGATTAAAGGCATGAGCCACCACACCTGGCCAGAAACAATAAATTATTTTTTTAAAAATAAACTCATTAACCAAAAACTGAGAAAGGAAATAAACACAAGTCAGCATGAAAAGAATAAAAAGGTCAAACATTTGAGCATTTGGAAAGTTAAAATCTATGGACTTATAAACTCTATATAACAATTGAGATAAGAGAATTAGTAAATTTGGGGATGGAGTTATCCAAGACAGAAAGATACGTGTGTGTGTGTGTGTGTGTTTGTGTGTGCGCACGCGCACACACTCATTTATACAAGCTTATAGAAATAATGAAGCATTAAGGCTAGATTGAGAGCTTCAACATACAATCCATGAGAGTTGCCAAAAAAGAAAATAGAAAAATGGCAAAGAATCATAGCTAAAGAAATAGTACTTAATTTTTTTCAGAATTGAAGAAATACCTGCATTTTCAAATTGAGCAAGTAAAATAAATAAGTAAATAAATCATTCTTGTTACACTGTAGCAAAACTGCCAACATCAAGGAAGAAAAGACAACTAGTCCTAGTAAAGAATGGTAAGTAGGGCCAGGGGCAGTGGCTCATGCCTGTAATCCTAGCACTTTGGAAGGCTGAGGCGGGTGAATCACCTGAGGACAGAAGTTCAAGACCAGCCTGGCCAACATGATGAAACCCTGTCTTTACTAATACAAAAACTAGCTGAGCATGATGGCGGGTGCCTATAATCCCAGCTACTCTGGAGGCTGAGACAGGAGAATCACTGGAACCTGGGAGATGGTGGTTGCAGTGAGGTGAGATCCAGGAATGGGAAGTAGAACACCAGCAGACTTTTCAACAGCAACAACATATGCTGGAAAACAGCAGAGATACTTTTACAAAGTACTGTTGAGAAGTAGAAAGTTGTACCCAAATGCATTCAATGGGGTAAAAAAAACCTATATTTTAGATGTTTCAAAGACTAAGAGGGTTACCACACACAGACCATCACTAAAAGAGTTATTAAATGACATCTTTTCAAGAAAAGGCAAAAACAAATCCAGAAGGAATGTATGGAATATAAGAAACATACAGCATCAAGCTGATTAATAGGTATAAGATGATGGTAAATTTCACTGACCAATTATTTAGAAATAACAAGATGATCTGTGTATAAAAATAAGTGAAACAACACTTTAGACAACAATACAAAAGATTGAGAAAGTTGGGAACCATGTAATAGTTTGAACTTGCTAACGTCCATCCATACTGTCTTTGAAAGAATATTTAAAAATGAATAATTTTAGAAGTTTTTAAAAGAAATATTTTTAACTAAAGATGTATTTATAAAAATTGTATTTACTCAATTAGAAAGAATGCAGAAAACAAATAAATGTATTTTTAGCTTCCAAACAATTAGAAAAATACAAAAGCACAATGGAAATATCATTAATCCAATAAGAAGAAAAGAAGAAGTAATAAAATCATATGGGAAACAGAAAATATGAAATAAAAAAATAGGTATAATTTTATAAATAATTCCAATAAATATGTAACTAACATCGATTGTATACAATTAAAATTCAGGTATAATGTGTTTGCAAGAAAATATTCTAAGACAAAAACATGCAGAACAGCTAAAATTAATGAAAGGAAATGATATTTCAATCTGTGAAGGAAATACAAGCATTTTTGTAATAACATGATGATAAATCATATGTTTTACAGAATTATTTCTGAAAAATGATAGGCTGATGAGAAAAATAAGATTAAGTCAGACCACTCAAAGTTAATGTAGCTTCATAATTAATTATACAGGTGAAAGAAGTCCAAATATGTAAACAATCACAAATAATATAAATGGACTAAATTAGCAAGTTAAAATAGATATTGTAAAGAGTATGTGTGAAAATTTGTAAGTCTAATCCATTAAATGGCAATTTCCATTAATTTAGTAGTTACACTCAAAATGTAAGAACATAAAAAGATGAAAAAGATGTGATATTGATACTAAATTAAATAGATTGTGTGGCTGATGTTAAAAAATAATCAAGGAAATGTTACATTACATTTACTAGAATGGCTCAAGTTGAAAAGGCTAACAATACTAAGGTTTTCTGTGGATGTGGAAAAAGTGTCACAACTGGGAGGGATGCTACTGGCATCTAGTGGGCAGAGGCCAGGCTTACTGCTTAACATCTTACAATACACAGGACAGTCCTCACAATGATCTGATCCAAAGTGTTAATAGTGTTGAGGTTGAGAAATCCTGAAATAGAATCAACAGAGATGCATAAAAATACATATTCAAAGTGATTCCATCAGTGAGAGCTGATGAATACACAACCTTTTCAGGTTAAATGTTGGGGGTTTACTTATAGCATACACTGATGTTACTAGTCAAAACACTCACTAGAGTTCCATGTCAAAACTTTGTTAATAGCAAGGTAGCAAGCATCTGTTTTATTGTCAAGAAGTAAAATTAGGATTTCCTGTCTTTCACATGAGCGAGGTGTGACAAGCACTTATCTCTCTTGATTGTTTATTGGTAAAACTGGGTAATGCTAACAATTTAGGATTGAGTCTATCACAGATGTCTAAGGTAGGCACAGTTTTACTTTGAACAAGAAGTGACAGTTGTAGCAAGAACTGACCCCATCATGTTTGTTCAAGGCAGTTAAACACAAGACACTATCATTGAAAAGAAACAGCTTCAATTTTGTTTTCAGAGAGGGTACAAACATCTCTTGTTACCATAGAGATTTTTGCCATGTCTTACACTTTTGGTAAAAATTGATAGGTCATTTAAAACATCTTAGAGAAATGTAATATTTAGAAGGGAATATATTGTTATTTTAATTAGAATGCTTTCAAAATCAGAGTAATTTTATGATCCTTAGGTAAATAGCAAAAAGTCAACCTAATCACATTGGATATTTAAGTGCTCAGTGCCTAATTTATCATACAATCAATGGCTGTGGTATTTGGTATGTGACATAAGCAGGATGATGAGTTTCCACAATACAATCAGTTTTACCTGACATATATGTATTTAAATATTTGATAATATATATCTTTAAAAAATTGTGGCCTCTTTCTATATTGGCAAAGTTAAGCATAGTACATGTCTTATGGTATGAGGGACAGAGTTTTATATTTCTTTTATAAACTTTCCTGTAATAATACTTGCAAGAGCAAGTAATTGGTAGACACACTATGTACATGTTTATTAAAATAGTTGAACAAATTCTGTGTAAGAGTGCTTTCATATTATTTATAGACAATGTACTGTGTAACATAGAAAGATATGCAAAAAAATAGATTTTTCTAGCTCCTCTCTATCATAACATGCCATTCACACTTTATATTAACACATAAATTGCATGCACAAGATAATGAAAAATATTCTGCTCTACCTTATTGTAGAAATCATCATTGTAGGTGGATAAAATTTTCCTAGTCGTAGATTTTGTTGGAATTTTGTGAGAAGGTTCAAAATTTGTGGTCTCAGTTTGCTGACTTAATAGGTTGCAATATTTCTGTGTAGATTATGGAAATCTATGAAGCAACATTAAAACAAAAGTCTACGTAACATTGACATTTAGATTTTATCAGCAAACAATATATTACAATATTCCCCAATTTCTGTAGGCTATGCTATTATCTTCTTTTTCTGAATATCCTAGATATTTTACCTACAGCTTAACTTTATATGCTACATTTAGCTCTTTAATATCAGGTGAGAAAATACCTAAAGAAATAAATAGCTACAAAGAGTACTGATGACAAAATACCACTCATATATGGAAATTATCTAAATATAGTTTCAAAATTGTGTGTGTCGGGGTGTCATGATCCTGCCCATCAGTTTGAGGGGTGCAAGATACCAAGAAAGCTATATTAAGAAGAATCAGAACATGGTTTCCAGATTTTCTGGTCTTTATAATGTCTGTAATATTGCTGTACTTGAAAATGCATGAAATATAACTGGTTAAGACTGTTATAGCATAAGGTAGTTTGTCCAAGGCACATATGATAGTTTGTTACCTTTGCCATAAAAATTGGCTAAGTGGATTGCCCATCTGCACAGGCTTGGAATACAAACAATTCGAATGTCACATTTGAACTGACGTTATCATTTTATGTGTTTTCTAACAAACCATTCACAAAATCAATTTTTGCAGTTGATCTCAAGTCACTGGGTTTCCTGAACATTTTTCTTAGAAAAGGAGTTTTGTACTTTTTTCTTTATTGCACTGTGCACAGGGGAGTAAGCTTGACCTTAAACAAACTAAGGAACTAATCGTCATATTATCAGCTGTATTTGGGATGTAGGTCAAAAGGTCAATTGAATGCTATGCAGAGCATGCTGGGCAGTCTTCCAAGATCCTGATACTGCTCCCTCCATGTTGAAAGAAAAAATTCTGAGGAAGGAAAATGGGCCACTATATGCTCTAATTTAAGATTTCTAAGAAATCTATTATGGTTCACTATTTCTAGAATCACCAACGAGGCAAATGTTATATTGAACTGGAAACTTAATTTTCTTATGTATGTTTTGCATATTCATCATGATGTATGTCCAGAATAGGCAAATACAGGGAGATAACATGTTGATTATTGTTGCTTGTGGATGAAGTGATGAAGCATTGGGAGATGAATGGTGGATATAAGACACAGACTTTCTTGAGGCGATGAAAATGTTCTAGAATTCATTGTGGTGATTGTTGCACAAATCTGTGACTATATTAAATTTTCCACATTAAGTGGGTGAATTGTATGTTAAATGAATTATTATAAGTATTAAATAAAGAACAAGTACTTCTTTCCGGGCATTATTTTATCTAGTAAAAATTCTGATTAATATATATTACATGCTTAATATTTCCCAGACGTTGCTCTAAATGAAATACATATATGATTAATGCTTTTTTATGAATTATCTTATTTGAACCTTACAAAAACCTGTAGTGTTGGTACTATTGTTATTCTCATTTTATTGATGAGGAAATGGAGACACAAAGAAATGAAATGTTTTGCCAAGTATATACAACTAAATTAGATAGCTTCTCTTAAGTAAAAAACAGAAAATTCAATAAAGTGGGACATACTATAATGATAGTAGTCCTTAGAAACACAGCTCCATTTTTAGCAATCTCCTAAAGCATTTAGCAAGAACGTCTGTGTGCTTCTTTCCCCAAGATACAAAACTTCATTTAAACCCTTCAGGGAAAATTGCTTCAAATTATAAAATTGGCATATAAAAAACTGTACCTATAAAGCAACTCTAAAATAGCTCCTAAATTTATTGCTGTAAATCACATATTCTATGTATTTGTATGTAAATACACTTTAAAATTTAGATTTGGTTTCTTAAAGGGACAATTGCTTCAACTAGGTTCTTAGCAGACTTAAATACATTAGCAAAGTGCTTGTACATGATATGTAGTTATATGTATAAGAATATGAAAACAATACATCATGTGCAATTTCCAGAGTAGGAAATAGAAGTAAAAAGTGATAAAATTAGGTACGAACAGACAAATTAATTTATTAATGTGTGAAATAGTTCACCCATTTTGTACTAATCTAGCTTCTATGCCTGTAATTTAAGCTCTCAAGTAAGCTTTTTATTAAAGGATTCAAGAGGTAAACTCAGACATCCATAGGCAGGAAATGAAGTCCAACGGAACTCTGACCTGGCAAATCATCAATCAGGGCTTCTTTCTCAATCTTTGAGAGTTTGATCAATCACACTTCTAGATCACTATATTTCTCTCCTCCATTTTTATCCTTTGTTTATCTGCTTCTTGGAATTACTTGAATTCTTTATGTCTACATATGGCAGCCTCAGCTCCAATTTTACCATATCTTAAACTCTAAACCCAGGCTAATTACAGATTGTGTCTTTTAATTCTGAATCTTGAAAAAAGGAGGGTGATGTGCATGACTAAGCCAATGAATTGTCTAATTTGGGGTCTTGTGTATATATTTCAGCCATGGTCAATGGTGCAGAATCCTGTAGTATAGTGATCTCCAACCTTTATGGCACCAGAACTGGTTTTGTGGAAAGCGATTTTTCCATAAATGAAGAGGCAAGCGTTGAGGGGGTGGTTTCAGGATGATTCAAGCACCTTACATTTATTTGTGCACTTTATTTCTGTTATTACTACATTGTAACATATAATGAAGTAATTATTCAATTCACCATAATGTAGAATCAATGGAGACCCTGAGCTTGTTTTCCTGCAATTAGACAGTCCTATCTGGGGGTGATGAGAGACAGTGGCACCCTAAGTTGCTGACACCTGACATGTCTACTCCCTAATCTCATTTTGGTTGATGTCACTGACGAAAACCCTGCTTCACAAAGATAGGATGTCAAAAATGGAAGCTGGCTTTTCAATGCTTTTGTGGCAATCTCAAAATGTTTCACCTTGACTTTCATCCAGAATACATGGAGATTTAAAGTTGTTTCAAACATACTTTTAGGGCCACAGTCATTTGTGATCTCAATCAGTTGATCCTCTTTCTAGCTCGGACAAAGCTTATTCACAAATGAGTTATAGATTCATTTCTTCTCCATTCGCGGGTCTTTTGTGGATGGGAACTAATGTTCAAACTCTTTTGAAAGTTGATATAGGTGATCATGTACCAGCTGAGAGAAAGAAGGTCCTGGCTCAGTCTCTTTCAAGATCTCTGGTAATGTTTGAAACATGTCAGAAATCCCAATGTTCATTCATCGCCCTCATCATTCTAGTTTGGCTTTGAATTCAGCCACTTTATCTACTGACTTGAACACAGTTGTCATTCTCCCCTGAAGTGACAGATTGAGTTCATTGAGCAGGTTGAATGTGTCACACAAGTAAGCAAGCTTTGTGACCCATTCTGTGTCACTGAAATGTCCTGCCAGTGGTGACTGTTTTTCTAAAACAAATCTCTGGAGAGGCTCTTGTAACTCAAAAACTCTGGCCAGTGATCTAGCTTTGGAAAACCATCTCACTTCTGTATAACAGAAGGCATGTGTGCTTTGAGTGAGTTAAAGGCATGTACTTCAATGTGGTTGATAATTTTAATCACATCCTGTAAAACACTGTTAAGTTCAGGTAACATTTTTCAGCTAGCCAGCATTTCTTGATGGATGACACAGTGCATAGACTCACAGTCAGTAGGGACCTCCTTGACTTGAGTAGTGAAACCAGAAAGTAGTCCAGTCATGGCAGCCACTCTGTGCATAAACTGACACAAAGTGACTGATTCAGTTTTCCTGACATGTAATAATTAAAAAACTTGAATAGTTCTGCAGCTATGGTGTTGCAGACAAAGTCCACCTAACATATTCTCAGGCACATTCTCCTGAAAAATATATCACACAAAAACATTGTTGCTGTGTTGTCAGCATTGGTAGTTTCACCAACCTGGATTGAATACCACAGTGACTCATTAATCCTCTCCAACAATTGTGCCTCAATATCCTCTGCTATTTCAATAACCCGTCTAGTTATGGCACTGGCTGAAAAAAAAAGTGCCACCTTTTGAATGTAGCCTCTCCTAAAAGTTCATGATAAATATCCTTAGCAGCAGGCAGGACCAGCTCTTCACCAGTAATAAGCAGCTTCCTAGCTTTAGCAATGCAGTTAGCCACTAAGAAGGATGTTCTCAGTGCAGACACATTTGATGAAGTGGTAGCCTTCAATAATTACTTCTGTTCTTCATGTTCACATCTTTTATTATTTCAAAAACCTCTAAAGGCTTGTGTTTTAACGAAGTGAGCTTGGTTTCCATGTGGCAAAGCAGTTTTGACCATTTCATGGCTTCATTGGATAGGGGGTCGCCACATATTATACAAAGTGGGTTTGAAGAATGTGAATCATCTGTTGCAGTGAACTCGTAATTTAAGTGGTACTCTGTATATTCTTTTAAGTGCAGCTTTCTTTATGGTTGACATTCTTAGAATGTCTTAGAGTCTTCTGCTGTCTCATCATTGGGTCTTTCCACCTTTTCAAAGAAGCTCTTGAGTGATGTTTGTATTTTATTCATTTTGGCTAGGGTTAGCTTGTGGGCTTACCAAAACTGTGACTGAGTCAAGTGCACAGTGCGGGAAAGACGTGTGGACAGAAATGCCAAATAAAATAATGTGCAGCCCATGCGCAGACCAAAGTAAGTTTCAGATTCTGACTTAAAGCCTGCCTCCAGATGCAGCTGTACAATTGAAGTACATCAACTCACTTGCCATTATAAAGGCTGCTGCCAGATGCAGCTTAATTGCCACTTGCCACTTAGTGATAGGGCTTTGATATGAATATGCAAGCAATTGATTTATTAAGGTCTCTATTCAGTCAAACCTGTCTGCTAATGTTAATCTGTATTTGCAGCCACCCCAGAGCACTAGCATCACCGCCTCAGCTCCCCCTCAGATCATCAGGCATTAGATTCCTATAATGACTGACCAACTTAGATCCCTCAAATGCACAGTTCACAATAGAGTTCACACTCCTGTGAGAATCTAATGCTGCTGCTGATCTGACAGGAGGTGGAGTGCAGGAGGTAATGCAAGCAATGGGAGTGGCTGTAAATACAGATGAAGTTTTGCTTGCTCACCCACCACTCACTTCCTGCTGTGCAGCCCAGCTCCTAACAGGCCACAGACTCACAGACCCGTGCTACCTGTCTGGCCTGGGGATTGGGGATCCCTGTTTTAGTAGATAAATATGACCCTCTATAGTCTACAGACAGGACAAGTTTCTAGAAGCAGACTGAGGATGAGTGTTTACATGCAAGATTTGAGAAATACATTATTATTATTATTAATTATTATTATTTTGGTCTAAAGGAACAACTGTTGAGTCAAAAATCCATATTTCCAGAAATGCCTTATGTTTTTGCTCTTTATTACAATTTCATAGTCCATTCAGGCTGCTATCACAAAATACCATAAACTGGCTGGCTTATAATCAACAGAACTTTATTTCTCATGTTTTAGAGGCTGGGAAGTCCAAGATCAAGATGCCAGCTAATCCATTGTCTGGTAAGGGCACACTCTCTGGTTTATGAGCTGTGTTCTCACATGGTAGAAGGAGCAAATGAGTTTTCTGGGGTCTCTTTTATAAGGGCGCTAATTCCATTCATGAAGGCTCCATCCTCATGATCTGATTACCTCCCAATGCCTACCTCCTAATGCTTTTTATCACCTTGAAGGTTAGGATTTCAAGGTATGAATTTTTTGGTGGGGGGTACACAAACATCTAGACCATAACATTCAGATTACACCTGAAGAAAGAAGGTAAACATTTTCTGATACGAACTATTGCCAAATATCTAGTTATATAAAGTGTGATTTCAGACTTTGAATTTACATATAGGAAAACAAAATCCCCAAAATAAAAAGTAAAAATAAGTAGAAAAGAGAAAAAATTACTAGTATCATTGCTGGCTTTTTTTTGCATATTAGAACAAATTATCACAATGTGCTAATTATAGAGAAATGACAGCAAAATCATGATATGTTCATCAAGGCTGGGATCCTGCCATGATTTCCTGTGATGTACACCTGTTTTTCTTCAATGTGAAGTTATTCATAGCTCAGGTTTTTGAGGTCTTAAAAAAACTTACAAAACAGTACATACAGAACCAGATTGTAATAGCAGTAACACAAATATTATATTTTTTGATTTATTAGATAAAGAGTTGTCACACTCATCCTCTTTAATAAATCAAATACAGCACACAGCTTTGTATTCAAAGTATAATTTAATTGGCTTTTATATTTGATGAAGACTACTATATTGGTGAAAATTCAAGTCAGATAATGTTCTTTACTACATTAAGAAGTGTGACATTAGCTATAGCTTTTTGGATAAGAATTTATATTCTACAAATGAAATATTTAATATCTGTCAGAGTTCTATTCTACTTGGATCTTCTGTGCTGATAAGATTGGAAGATGCTTACTTCGTAAAGAGCAACTGAAATAGTGGTCAATTGTCTTACAATCTGGGCTGTAGAATGAGAAATCATGAAGAGAAAGAGTAAGTGCTTCTAAATAAATATTTAAAAACAGCAATTATTCTCTCAAATTTGTGTCCTTCCTTGATTACCAGAATTACAAACTCTTAGCACCTGTTTTCCAGGCATGCACAGCAGTTAGAAAAGTGAAGAATTATCAATTTTTTGGTTTCTGTATTGCAATCCAAACAAATATTTATCTGCTAATTCAATCCTTACGTGTGTGTGTGTGTGTGTGTGTGTGTGTGTGTGTGTATGTTTATAATTGACTGTTTATTCTTATCCCAGTGTAGAAAAATCCTGGTGTAGAAAAGCTTCAGAAGTTTTTGATAATTGTTGTTTATAAAATGATTACATCTCAGTTCTTGTGTATAATCTAAGATGTCATAACTCATTGGTTTATTTTTTTTTTAAAAAGTTGAATTATTATTATTCATTTATTTAAAAATAGTTGAATTTAACAAGAATCCTTTACTTGTAGGCTGGATGATTCTACATAATGCCACCTAATTTGTTTAATATTCTTCACTTTTAAATTGGTAGTTTTGGCTGCTATAAGACTGACAGAAATACGGAATTGCTTTAGATACCAATAATGAGTTCATTAGATGGGCAGAGGGATTATAAACAAAGTTTGAAGTACTGTATTTTTAAAATTTGAAATGTTATCTAACACTAAGAAAATTTTTTAAAAGTTAGCTGGGATCCTAAAAGAAATCTATTAGTGTCTGGAAAGATATTACTTACCTTTTTCCTACAAAACAAAAAAGAAAAGTAGAGTTTGTTAACCGAGGGAATATAGAGCAAAAATTACAATCAGTGGGCAGTTCCTATTTCTCTTGTTCCTATTTACTTGAGGCACTAATTTACTTTAGAAAACTGGAGAAGACATGTTTTATACGGTTTTCCTCCTTAGAGTCACAGACTTTAATCACTTTCACATAGTTGAAAGAGAATGTGTTTCTGTCAGAGGATTTCTCCAGCTTCTTTCTTGGGCAACAGAATGTGCTAGGAGTTTACAGAGTCGAGTGGAAGACTTCAGACTTCAACAACAAATAGACCTGAGTTCGAATCCTATTCTTGCTACCTGATATCTGTGTATTGTTGGGAAGTTACTTGTTTTTGTACATGAGTCGCTGTATCTCATTCTAGAAAAATGAAGTAATAAATACTGTTTACATTATTATATTGATTATGTGATAAGATGCAAACTGAATCAGCATAAATATTACTTGCTTAGCTTTTTATATCTGCAGAAGGAATAGAGACAGCGACCAATTCCCATTTAATCTCTTTGGGACTAAGAGATCAATTGTATTTTTCTTTCTGTGTTTAAGAGATTTAGCCTGACATCTTATCCATAGTACATGCTCCATAACTGTGGATTTAATTAAATTAAATCTATTTTTTATATCGAGGTACACAATTGCTAAATTGTACAATGTGTAATTGATAAATATATTTTTCCTGGGATGGAAGGGCTAAGACGATACAAAAATAAAGGCAAGGGGCATTTTCACATCATAAAAGTAAAACCATAATTTGGGTTGATAATATTTAAAGCAAGTTCATTGACCACAGTCTGTGTTATTCTAGATGTTTTCTCTTTCTACAATAAAGATATTTTATCCCGTAACTCTTCACGATCTTGGGAAGTTACTTGTGCTCTAACTTTCACTTTCTGATTTACATAAGAAAAGATTTGAACTAGATGATGTCCAAATTTACCTTTTATTAAAAAGTATTAAAATTTTGTAAACTATAAACAACTCAGAAGTTTTTTTATTATAACCAGCCCTCTTATGCTGTCTTATTTTTGTCTACTCTTATGTATCTCTGTATTTCTGGATGAATTTAGTCATATATATATGCATATACACATATTCACATATAGAAAGTACACATATGCACATACATGCATATATGCATGTGTGTGTGTATATATAGGATATGCACATTGCATTACAAGCTTTGAAATGACAGCATTATTAAAATGTTTTTCTGTCTTTTTTCTCTGTTTTATGTCCTTAACGTTTGATAATAGTTGCCTGTGGTTGTATGTGATTCATTTTTACTGTTATGTAGTAGTATATTTTACATATATATGCATACATATGTGTACTTTAATTTATATATAAACTTTCCTAAAGTTTAATTACACATATAAACCTATACATATTTTATATGTAATTTAGATCAAAGTATATCGATAATTAATTTTGTAATTTTTCACCACTTACATTTTAAGAAAATTTATAATTTTAATTAAAAACTCTTTGTGACTATAATTTTAATAACTTTATTTCTTTTATTTATGAATCATATTTCCTTAAGCCATTTTCTAATCATAGAATTTGATTTTCCTCTAATTATTTCCTAATAAGTATAACATAAATATCTTCACAAAATTTTTCTTTAATGCTTTATTTCTCATTATTTTATAGCAATACATTTCCAGAAATAGAATTAGTTATTCAAAAAGAATAAGTGTTTCAAGTCATTTTATTCATTGAAAATTGCTTTTATAAGAAATTGAGCTAAAGTTTTTCTTCTACCAATCTTATATGCAAATGAGTTTTTGTCTATGCCCTACAATCATTGGGTATTTTCAAAAACAAATAAAAGACAAACAAACTTTGCCAATTTGTTAGGCAAAATTTTGTAATTTTTTGTTATTTTCATTTGCATTAGTAAAATGAATGATAGTTCATTATTTGTTTTTTCTCTTTTGTAAAATGTCTGTTTATATAATTTGCCTATTTAATCCTACTGCATTCTTCTTTTATTAAAGAAGAGGCAGGACTACTAATTCTTCAGTGACTCATTTGATCATGCAGATGGTGCCAACCGTAAAATGGTTTGTTTTCTTGAACCGAATTGATTATTTTCCCGTGAAAGAACCCAGGGAAATAAATTCTAAGTGATGTGACTTGTCCAATTCCCAGAAGCATAATGATTTCAGTAGGAAGAGTTATTTTTGGTGATGGAGTTTTTCAGAAGAAAATATTTATGTAACTCTGAAAAGTCAGTTTTCACATGCAAATTTACTCTTCTGCATTATAGAAAGAGTCCAGTTGTGGAATTGCCTCATATTTTTTCATCACTGACACTTCAATATCCTTTTATTTCCTTCTAATCTCTTTTTCTCTTCCACTCAGCTCATGAAAACCAACACACATTGGAGCCTGACCAAGTTTCTAAAGATATTTACTTAACCTTTTTTTTCTTTCAGAAATGAATAAAAATTGCTTTCAAAAAGCCCAAGTATAGGAGTTAGATCTTAGCATGACATGTATGACACTCCCTTTTCTTTTCTAATGACTTCTCTCATAGTCCTACTTGTTTTCAACTACTCTGTTTCTACTTGCTCAGTGTAATGATCTCTATTTAGTCATGCTTAGTTTTGCTATAAATACTCAGCAGCAAATCAAGATTTTAAGCATGTTTAAACAGAGTTTAGTATTTTATTGATGTTTAGTTCAAGGACATTAGAGTCAAACTGTCTTGGTTTAAAATAGCATCTCTGCCACCTTTTAGCTATATATCTTAGTTCTACCACACTAGAAACTTTTCTGAGATTCACCATTGTAAAGATTAAATGGTATACAGTAATTAGAAAGAGAGTTTAGCACTACACATAGCAAAGAGGAAGCAATCACTAACTGATTACTCTCATAAGTCATCTAAGTACTTTTGGTATCTTTTCTTTGCCATATTTTGGGGGAAAGGACCAAACAAATACTTTCTAGAAAATACAAAATATAACCAAAGAACAAATAACTTGCCTAATGAAATGTGTGCAAATTCTAGTTGCTAGATTAGTGGAGTGACTACTTTCTCAATATTTATTTTTCTGTATTCATTAGGAGAAAAAATAAAGCAATGGTTTCCAGTGTGTCACAGATTCTGGAGACTCTGTAGACCTAACTTAGGAGCTAATGGAAGCAAAGACCCAATGGGCAGCATTCTGTCTCTCCTCTAGCAGAGCAGGTCCACTTTCCACTTTTTTCTTTTTCTGTGGAGAGTATTTTGTCTTTTGAAGGAAGCTGCTGTTTTGCTTGCAGATGACAAACACTTCTGAGATTGGTGTCTCAACACTTTGACTCTATCAAAAATTTTCAGAATGGACAGAACCACTCAACCCTTTGACTCTATTAAAAATTTTCAAAGATAGACAGAACTAGCCACACAATCTATAGGTCACATGCAAAATTAAAATGCAGGCCTCTTTAAAATTTATAAGGAATTTGAGGACAGTGACAGCAGAACATTAAACCAAATCAGGGCTCTTCTGAGTGTAGGGCCCTCTGTGACTGCACAGGTTGTAGGCCCATGAAGCCAACCCTAAGGATGGGACAGGACGAGGTATGGGTGGACACATATGTATAGGATTCTACTGCTGGGGCTTTGCCAGGTTTCCATAGGAAGGGGGGCAGTGTGCTACCAAATGTTCATCAGAATCAGCAGGTTCCTCCGCCCCACTTCTGCCACCAGTGTGCTGAGGCTTCTAGCCATTCATTAGCATGCTGGCATTGTTTGCACGAATCATACCTCCACAACCCTGTTCTGATGGAAAGCAGTGAAAAGGTAAGTCAGCTTTAATATCAAACTAAAAGAAATGAAACGTATTCGAGAAGCTGTTTCTAAGTTGCATGTATTTTAGAAATCTTCTCTACCTCATTAAAATTAATAAAATATTTAACAATCTTAATTTAAAAGTGAGCAAATTGTTTCTGGAAGGTACACATTTCCTAGAAGAGAGAGTCAATATTGAGAATGAGAGTGTCCAATGAACTGCTGCATTATGGTTTATTATCTTTTCTTTTCTTTGACTTTTTAGATGAAGACATAGCTATAAGTTTTATGTATTCCATTCGATTGATAGCCTGGCAATGTCAAAGTTGTAGACCTGATGAAGCGGGGCCTACATTATGATGTAAAAGCTTTGATTATGTCTCTACCATAATTTGGGATAAAAGCTCTCATGGCAAAACAAAACAGATAAACACAAAGTGTTTTTCCCCCCTAGTCAAGGGTTCATTCTTCAGTTTCTTCCCCCTAGGTCTACTTCAAGGATGCCATATCTGAGACACTTTTAGATTCTGCTATTTATCAGCTTTGATTTAGGAGGCCTACTCTTAGGAATATCAAGCTGTCAAATGTCAAGTGCCTCTGGATTTATCTTTTTTGGGCTATTCTCTTGCAACATGAAACCTATCTTGCAAGATACCTTCTTTGTCATAGGGCTCTCCTAAAAGTGCACAAAATTAAAATATTAATAACAGCCACTTGAAACTAGTTGGGATGGTAGAGCATTGCAATATCTGACACACTGTCCAAACTCCCTATGTGTTGTTCTGGATGTTACAAAGCTCTTTCCAGCTTTCTTCTTCAAGACTGAGCCACTGGTTCCCCAGCTGCTGGGGAGGATGTCTGCTCATGGCTTGCCCACCGACTTCCTCCCTGGGAATTGCCTTGGCCTAGGAGTGTTGCTTTCCCAGTACACACTAACTTTGATAACTGATAGACACAAAATTTAAAGGCCCGATCCTCTCACTCCAACTGGGAACACCTCTGAGGGCAATCTATACCAGCTTCAGAGCTGCATTATTTAATTATTTGAAGAAAGGAAATAAAATGTATTAATTCATCAGTTTATAAATCCTTAATGCTCATTGCTGAATTAATTAACTTCATATTTGTGTGCTTCTTTTTCTACTAAGTCCAGCTGATACTATGTTTAGGCGTTAGTTGGCCGATGGCGTTAGTTGGTCCAGGCCTTCGTGTGATTGTATCACAGACTTCTCCCTTGGTCCTATCCTGCTCCCTTTTTCTCCTATAGGTATTAATCCAACAGCAGGACCAATTATGTCTCTCATGGGACTCAGTACGAAATGAAAATGCAGACTGCTTCTTCAAAAAGCAGGAAAAGAGTGCCACTAAAGATACTAAAACATAAAGCTTTCCCCTTTCTTCCATGGCTCCCCTCTTGCTTTGTCCAGATGTTTTTGTTGTTGTTGTTATTGTTGCCTAGTGCCATTCTAGGTAAAGAAATATTATTTTTTTAAATTATTAGCATGAATTATTTAGCATGAATCTTTATATTGTGCAATGCTTGTTTTAAAGGCAAACATAGAGCATTTAATTCATATTTCGAATCATTGAAATTACACAATTCATTTTTATAGTAGTCTGAATATTTGTGTCCCTCCAAAATTTATATGTTGAAACCTAATCACCGATGTGATAGTATCAGGAGGGAAGGCCTTTGGGAGATAATTAGGTCATGAGGGCAGGGCCTTCACGAGTGGAATTTGTGCTGTTCTAAAAGAGACCCTGAAGAGTTCCCTTGCTCCTTTAATCATGTGGGGACACAGGGAGAGGGCCCCATCTATTAACCAGAAAGCTGGCCCTCAGCAGACAACTGAATCTACTGACCCCTTGGTCTTGAGCTGCCCAGCTTCCAGAGCTGTGAGAAATAGAGTTCATTTGTTTATAAGCTATCCTAGTGACAGTGTTTTGCTAGAGTGTCCTGAACAGTGGAGGACAATTTTTCATATCTCATACATGTATGAATATCTACTCATTCCTTCCCTTGTGCTCCCTTTATATCTTTATATACCTGCAGGTAAGGAATTTGGCCCAGAATTAAGTAAGAGAACATGAAGGCATGATTTAAACAATGGGTTGAGAGGTATGGAGAACTTACTAACATTGTTCTGGGAAATCTATATTATTTGTGATTCCATAGTAAGAGAAGCTTCTCAAGTGGTCAGAAATATTTAAAGACTTCCTTTGAAAACTATATGCCAGTACATGGCACATATTATTTGCTTATAAAAGTATTTAAGATGTCTAACACATTTTGATTGAATGTAGTATTTAGGTAAAGTGAGCAGTCATAGAAATAGTAAGCATCTGTATCAAAGTAATCCAATTTGGGAAATAGTAATTTTAATTATTTATGGGCTAGATAAATGATATTGGAACATGTTTTTTATGAGGCATTATGCACCTTTGTGGAGTCCTTCTGCAGGTCTCAAAAATAATGAGCTACATACAGTATCATTTGTCACCAATTACATGAATCAGAAAGTTATGAGTGTTTTCATAGTTTCAGTGCTACATACTTTATTTTCAAGGCATATTCCTAGCTTATATATCAATTCTATTATACTTCATTAACAGAAAATAGAAAGATATTTATCAAAGCATTACAGAAATGACTTTAGCAGAAAGAAAACGTATGCATAGAATCTTCTGAGAAAGACTGTAAGTTGTATTATTTGGGAGGAAGTATTGATACTGCATTATTTAATTATTTGAAGAAAGGAAATAAAATGTATTAATTCATCAGTTTATAAATCCTTAGTACTCATTGCTGAATTAATTAACTTCATATTTATGTGCTTCTTTTTCTACTAAGTCCGGCTGATACTACGTTTAGGATTCTCTCTAAAATAAAAAAAAAAAAATCACCATTTTATGAGTTATAAAAGTGGATTCTTAGGTGTTTTACAGCCAACCCACACATGCTCTTAGAAGAAGGCAAACCTAACATATCTAACTAGCCCCTTAGTGCTTTTTATCTTTTCCAGTGTGCTTAAATTTTAATGATGGTTGTCACCATCAAAATAAGGTTTTATTTCACATAAGCTATGGACAATTATCCTTCACTGGAATTACAATCAGAATCCTGATTACCTTACTAAAATATTTGCTTCCTATTTGTAAACAATAACATGGTTTCTTTAGATTTAATATGTATACAGAAAAATTTTCAGGAAGTGATTATTCAGTTAAAATCTAATACTTTATTTAGTGGGCAGCTTGGTTTTATTTAGAAGTTCTTATCATGGCATCATTAATTTTTCCAGAGCACTAATTTCTATTTTTCCCTCCTTTTTGTAAATTCATTTACATTAAAATAGTATTATAAAACTTTTCCAAAGTATCTATGCAAAAATCAAATAATCCCTAAAATTTCCCTGTCTCCAAATGAGGGTAAATGTTGACTAAAAACAAACATGTTTATCTCATTTGATTAATATTTTTAACTTACTAAATATGTGCTTTTTGTTATTTGTAGGTCTAGAAAATGATAGTTACATTTTGTGTATTCTGTTAAGACTCTATATATGTGCTGTCCAATACAGTGGCCGCTAGTCACATATGGCTATATAACATTTGAGATGTAATTACTTAGCTTGAGATATATATTTTTAAGTGTTATGTTGCTTTAATACATTGAAATGGGAAAAATGAAGCAATGAAACATACTTTTTCCTTTAAACATAGCTATAGTTTTGGTAAGACTACCTTTTACTTTATCCATTGCATTACATAAAATATTTATGTTGTTTTATAGTGTACATTTGGCTACATGTATCATTTTTTTGTATTATACATGAACACACAGCTAATCAAGTTGGTATCAACAGATTGATTCTGTTTAAATGATTATTTCTACATAAAGTAAAATTGTAATATGTTTAATTGAGTATCTTACGCAGACAGTTATAATGATACTAACTATACTTAGGTAAATCAAAATCAGTTATAAAATTAAAATACCTAGTTTTATTTTAATTATAGTATAATTGAATTATTTGCACAATTACAGTGAATTTAGAATAATAACGCAATACTGAGGCAGAATTAAGTGGAGATGCTGAGACTGGAGGATCCAATTGGAAAAAAAAGACTGATAGGAGGTACGTAATAGATTTCATAATAAATGGCAATTTGGTTTGCTACAGAACAAAATGTAAAAGCTGTTTTTTAATGAAAAAAAGAATAGTAGTGAAGTAGACAATTGGAGTACTTTTCAGCAAATAGTGAATTTGCTATATTTTATCTTAACAGTAAAAAAGAATGAAAGTATTAATAGGAAATAAAAATTAAATGTGTAACAAGAGATTTTAAATGGTTGCAACAGGATCTGGTCTTTCAACTCTGGCCAACTATAAAATGGCTTAGATTCTTGCATGAGTACATACACACAAACTCACACACATTTTTAGGTAAAGAGATGGCAAATTATTTCTTTATAAAAGTTTTTTTAAACACAATTTTAAGTAAAAGACTAAAATTGAGATTTTTTTTCAGAAGTGAAATATCTTCAGTTAAGCCATCAATGACATTTGCTTATGAGATATAAAATCTTTCTAAAATTTAAAGATCATTGCTCCAACAATTTAAAATATTGCAAATATCTAATCAGTCATGCTATATAAGAGACATAACTCAATGAATATTTTGGTTGTATTTTGTCTTAGAGGACTTACAAATATTTTGTGAAACATTAATTTGCAGCTTAAAACTCAAATTTGTAGAATCTTCTACACCTAACAAAAAAGTATTTTACCTGGATTTGAAAAATAAATTCGTTCTATTATGAAGGACGGTGTCCTAGTTATGTTAAGAATAATCCAAATTTATTGGACTTTCAGAACAAGAGATGGATGTTTCTTTTATTGCTTCAGTCTACCATGTGATAGATATTAAAATGTTGGTGCTCAGTTTTCTGAAGCAGATCCTCGGAAAGTGTCAAAACCACCAATAAGCCAATGCTTGTTGATTGAACTATGGAAATGTTTTGCAATAAATTACTGGCTATTGTTTTCATTTCAACATTTCTATTACAACAAAAGAAATTATTGCCAAATATCCAATAATCATAGACAAAAGGATAATTCCAGCATGACTTACATTCTCTCATTGGTATCATACTATATATAAAAAAGCTAAATTTGGCATTTCAATGAATGGAAAAGCTCACCTGTCACCACTTAGATTGTTATAAGAATTTATGTTGACATTCAAATTCTCCAAATACCAAAATAAAAAAAATAAAATATTAAAGATTATTTCTACTATAAATTTATATGCAGAAGATTTAAATGGTAACCAAATAGAGTCACATAAATTGACTGAGAAAGCTATAGGAAAAACTTGAAGAACATTTATTGATTTTAATACATTTAGAATTTTATTCAATTTAATCTCCTTTGAATTCAATGTTAATAATACTGAGTTGGCACAAGTGTTAGTGATATTACTTGGACAGACAGTTTTGAAACTAATATACATTTACTTCATGGTGAAATAAAATATTATAAAAATATAACAATATTTTCAATATATTTTATTTAATGAAATATATCAGTTAAATTTATTTCACATCTCTTTATTTTTTTCAAAATGTTTACTGGAAATTTTTAGAAAAATGATTGTTGCTTGCATTATATTTATACTGAATGGAACTACTGTACATCAGCTAAGGGGATTCTGGTTGTTCTTCTGGCATTGCCAATGAATAGATTTTTTTCTCTCTTTAGTAATATTTAACTTTGCATGTTTTTCACATGTACCCCAAAACCTAAAATGCAATTAAAAAAAAAAAAGAAAATCAGACAAAATTATGCATATTTCTTTTCTATATCTTTTTAAATATTCACAAAGCAAGGATAGTCATTACATAACTGGCTCAATATCTTGAACTCATAACTCATAAGTCAATGTCTTGAATAGTCATTCTTTAGACTTTTCTAAAGTACAGTACACACAATTACTTTGCAAACTGAACAGTATGATGCATCATGGAGTTGGAGAAACCTTATGTTTATTTATATGTAGAATTTCTATAATTACTTAATGTCATCTTCATTAAGTTGTCTGATTTTCTCGTGGATCAGTTTTCACATTTAAATCTTTTGTAAACCTTGTTAGTTAATTCCATTGTCTATACTGTTTTCTAAAATATAGTGAGTTTTCCCTCCCTTTTTACCCTCTTTTTAACTAATTAAAAGTTCTTCATAATTTTTTTTTTAGAACTCAGTTAAATTGTGCCCATGTGATTATTAGGAAATACAGCAAGGGACCATTTTGTAAATGTACTAATAGCTACATGTTTGCCTAAATTGTCAACTGGGCTAAATATACACACCTGCTTGCTTTGTAAACTCATAGGAACTCTCAGAGAGTGCTGTACAGACCTCTTATCACTCTATTTCCTTCTTTTTACTTTCGTGGAAAAAGTGTTTGAAGCAGTAACAAAGCTCCCTCTCTCTTTGTATGTATGATGCTGTTTTTCCACTGTGCGATAAGAGAATACATTCGGGAAAACCGTCTTACTAGACTACATTTTTTCTTAGCTACAGATAAAATAGTTCCTTTTCACACTTTAAATCCTAAAAGATACCATATTTATGTTTCTTTTATACCAGTGCTACTTTTCTGCTGACCAGGTTACCAGCCACAACCCTCCAGTTTGCTACACTAAGCAACTTTTTCTGGATAAAGATTGGGAATTTGAAACCACCTTGAAAAGAAGTTTACCTCTTATTGTTCTTACTACCCCTCTGCCTTCCTTTCTTTCTCTTTCTTTTCCTTCCTTCCTTCCTTCCCTCCTTTCTCTCTTTCTGTCTTTCTTTCTTTCTTCTTTCATTGACTTTCAAGTCAGATGTCAATTTTTAACAGGTCTTGTACTTTGCAATATTGCAATTAGCCCTGAGTGTGTAGACAGATAACATAAAGTCACTGACTTTGCTTTCAGCTGTCTTCAGCTCATAAGTGGCCCCCTTGACCAATACACGTTTTGTGCACATACAAATGCATGTGAAGACACACACACATACACACACACACACACACACACACACACACACACAGTTATCCAATGCAGATATTCCTAGGTCCTGTTGTTGATTTCCAATTGTGAATGTTGTCATGTTCTCCATTTTAAAACATGCTTTGCAAAACCAAGCTGACACATGGGAATTTTAGGAATATGTCCTGCAGGAGGTTCCTTGACATTTTCTTTTTGAAGACTTGGGGATGTATTAAATGACATTCATAAACTATTTCTGAAAACAAAGTTCTATTATGAGAGCCACCAAATGATTTTCTTCAAATAGTTTAATAAGAATATGCAAATTTTAATTATGTTTCTAAGGATACTGTGCCTAGGGTTCTGAGAAAAGTGACAACTATAGCAGTATTTGCATTTACATTAGTATTTGCTTATCGAGCTAAAATATTTGAATAAATACCATTATGTATGCCTAGATAAATTCCTAAAAAGAAGCATCTGAATAACATGACCAAAGGGTTTAGTTTTATCTGTTTGTTCTTTTTATTTTTTCAGGAGAGATTTTCTTTACTTTGTGGGTCCTAGAAACTGAGTAATTCTGTCTATCAAGAAAGAAGAAAAGCAAATTTATGTGTCAAATATCATAAAGTAATAGAAAATATTACCTGTCAATACTTTACAACTGAAAGTTATAATGAAGGTCATTATACAATAATAAAACTATATTCGTTTTTACATGATGAGTCTGTTTGGAATTCATTTTAGTTCTGCAACATTCCTTGGCAAATCATTAGTGATTTATTGTATTATTTCATTAATCTCATTACTATATTGCTGCAAGTAGAGAAGAATTACTGCACAGTCCTTTCCCTGCTATAATTTGGATAATCTCTTTATTTCAGTCACCTATCCCTATGAATATATAAACATTTTGGACTAAGTTGGATATTATTTTCTGAACTATATAAAGGATAAACCATTTAGTTGTGAATACTACCATAATGTACATTATGAATAAAGATATACTGATAAACCATAAAATGACATATTTTATGATTTATAAAAGAAACTATCAATAAAACATTCTTTTCTGGTTTGGTAACTTCACTTTCCCTCTCCTTCATTGTGTTAACTCTAATTTTAAATTTGGGTACAAATCAGTGTTACTGATTGAATGTTTTTTTCAAAGCGTCTCATATATTTCTGAGTTTTATTTCTTGCTCCCAGAAGAAAATAGAGTAGAAAATGAAATATGAGATTTGTTTGGGGGTGTATTTAGCCACTGAACCATAACTAATTTCAAAGCAAAAAGATATTTTATACAATATATATGCATCTCTATATAACTAATAACTTTATACCCTAAGTACCTAAAAAATAATGATGATAATTTTTTTTGCAGAAACAGGAAGGCAGGAAAGATTATGGAAGATTGAAATGAAAAAAGTGTTTTTATTTTTTAAATAATGACTCAGAGAACATAGCATGGATTATAAAATATATATTACTGGTTAGATTCATAAAGGAAGGTTTTGTGAACACCTAGACACATTGGGGAGCATTTTTTATATTGGGTAGGATGTTTTGGGACATTGTGGGCAATCACAAGCTGGAAAAGTTACTCCCTCAGTCCTAGATATGATCCAATACCTAAAAAGCATGAACACTTGGTGGGAAGTCATTGCATGTAATAACAAATATTACCTCATGCTTCCTACCGGTACATTCAATGACATAAAGGCTAACATTGTTGGAGAATGTGCTGGTAATGAGAATGTTTTGGTACTTTGGCTTTCTTGCTGCTGGGTCTTAGACACCATGATCAGTGTAGTAACTGGCTTGGAGTATAAAATTATGAAAATAAAATCTCCAAATGAATGATAATATTATGGAATCTTTGGGGTGTTGCTTTTCTCGAAAACTTGTGGCTGGTGGCACATTTGCCTGAGTTTTGCTTAGTTGTGCTGGGCTTGTTCCACCCACTCGGCCTGGCAGGCTGTGCTCAGCTCACACTAGCAGCCTGGATCCTGTGCCTCCAAGGGAGACTGAGAAACAGGTGTTGAGTGGCCAGAGGTGTGAGCAAGCATGGAGTTTAGCCACTGCACAGTCAGACAAGCCAGTTGTTGCCCCAGGATGGGCAGCTCCAGGTGCTGGCATGATTGCTGGCTCTCTGCAAGGCTGCAGCTGAATCAGCCACATCACAAGCAGCTTCTCTGGCTTGCACCAGGGGAAGTGGAATTTGGTGATTCTTAGAAGCTTGGAGATGCCAGGAACCACAGGGTCCAAAAGAAGCAGTCACAGCCCTGCTTCAGGGAGCTCCCAGGTCTGGGCTCCCCAAAGGACCACAGCTCTTCTCTCCTTCTCTTCTCCTGCAAGGTGGTCAACAAAGGGCATGTTTCAACCCTGTTTGTGTTACAGCAGTTCTTTAAGCCTTACCATTCAACGGGTCCTGAATGCATGTCCTGTGACCAGGAAGAATAAGGTATGTGGACAAGTGGAAGTTGAGCAAGATGAAGAGGAGCTTTATTGAGCAGTGGAACAGGTTAGAGAAGACATGCGGTGGCCAGCTCTTCTCTGTAGCCAGGTTATCCCAATGAATGTTCAGCTTCTAGTAGAGAGGGTAGCTCCTCTTTAAGCAGGTCATCCCAATAAGTGTTCAGTTCTCAAAAGAGAGGGTAGCTCCTTTCTGCAGCTGTCAACAGAGAGGGTAGATCTTCTATGCAGCTGTTCATTCCATCCTCTGGAGCTCTTGGTAGAGAGGAGACCCTAGAGTGAGTGGTTCCTCCCAACAGCTGGTTGTTCCATTGTCCCATTGTCTCTCTGTCCTCTGCTCTGCTCTGTCTGAGTCTGGGGCTTTCCTGGGCCTCAGTGGGAAGTGTTTGCCAATTGGTCCATGGGTAGCCATGGGCAGGTGGGAGAAGGCACCACAAGTCCCACATTCCAGTCCACAGAACTGGTAGCAGGATTCCCCAGCCATTAGTCCCTCCCTGATCTGAAAGTGGGGCCTCTAGGGACCTGCACCCTCCACCCAGGAGGCCGTCTGCCTCTTGCTTCCCCATGACACCCAGGCTGCTTGCTCCAAAGAGTACCTGCAGGCCAGTGCCAAACTACTCTCAGCCCCTACTCCAAGATAAGAGTGGGTGCCAGGTGCAGGGAGAGACCAGGCAGCAAGAGCACACACCTCTGACCTGCAAGGGCAAGGGGGCCCTTCCTGAGCCCCCAAGAGTGCAGAGAGGCTTGGGTCTACAGCTGCAACCTGGGCAGCTGCAGCTACGCCTAGTGGGTAGGAGCTCCTGTCTGCTCGCAGCTCCCACAGACTCTACGGCATGTGTAGCCCTGGCAGTGTCCTGTTGCAGCCTGGGGCAAGGGCTCAAGGTCCTGTTTGGGCCTAGGCCAGAAGGGCAGGAACAACGTACCTCCCTCGTTCCAGCACTTAGCGGTGGCCCTGTGCAGCGATTTACTCTACCAGTTAAAATGTAAATCTTATCCAAAACACCTTTACAGAAAATCTTATCCAGAACACCCTTACCTCTTCCCAAGGTGCAGGAACCTAGCACCCTCGGTGGGATGGGTGCAGTCACTATGCATCTGGTGGGGTCTGAAATGGGCTCTACTCTCACTTCCCACCCTGGCCCCTGAAGCACAGCCCTAGCTACGCCTCCTCTGGGAGTGGTGACATGGGGCCAGGGTCTCCAGATGTGGAGGCTCTGGGCCTGGGGGCAGATCCCACCTAGCTATGCAAGGGTTGGGGTGGCACAGTTGGCTGCCTCGGGGATGCAGGGCATAGGAGACCCACCAGTGCCATTGCTGCTCCTGCAGCCACTTCTGCTACTACCTTCCAGGCCCCCCCACTACAGATGGCCCATTGCTGCCATCAATAACACAGTGAAATATTACACATTTTATAACCCAAATATTGGAATTTAACAAGTTACCTATAACAAGGAATTTACATATAACAAGTAATAAGTTATCTACATTAGATACCTTATTAGATACATTACATACATCACACTTCTAAATAAATCCTGAGTTAAATACCAAATGACAAGGGCAATTAATTTTGAATTGAATGGTAATGAAAATGTAACATATAAACATTTGAGGGTGTAGCTATAACATTTCTTAGAGAGAAAGATATATATTTAAATGCTTATGTGAAAAAAACATATGCAAAGTCAAGGAAATAAGTTTACTGAAAATAAAATAGAAAAAAGTAGATTATAAAAACCTAAAGACAGGTAAAACAATTAGTAAGAGTAGAAATCAATCAAATAAAAATAATTAATACAGAGAAAAAATAACAGTTGGTTTTGTGAAAAGGTCAATGTAACTGATAAACTTGTAGCTATACTAAACACAGCAAAAAGAGAGTGAACATAAATCACCAATACATGGATTAGAAAAATATTTCACCCATGGATCCTAGAGACATTAATGGAACAATGAAAAGAGAATATGGCAAGTTTATGCCAGCAAATTTGATGACTTCAATGATATAAATAAATTTCTTGAAAAATAACTTACCAAAATTGATACAGGAAGAAACAGCAAATTGGAATAGCCCTATTACTAATAAAGATATTTACTTGGTTAACAAAACCCTTCTCCAAAAGAAACACTGGACCTAAATGGTTACTTTGGTGAATTCTATCCAACATCAAAGAGAAATAACATTAATCTTACAGAACCTTTGTAAAAAATAAAGGAGGTAGATTAACTGTCTAATTTGCTTTAGGTGGAGTTATGATGCCAGCATAACCCATAATAAAAAAAATGACTAAAGATTACCAAAAAAAGGAAATTATAAATTGATATTTATCATGAGCACAGCTGCAAATATTCTTAATATGATATTAGGAAGCTTTTTTAAACTAACGGTAAAATACCTAATACCAAGTGTATTTTATACTGGTAATGTATGTTTGATATTAATGGCATTTATCATATTGATAGAATAAAAGAGAAAAATTAAAAATTTCAATAGGTGGAGCAAACATATTTGAAAATGTCAACATGATTCTATAATAAAAACTCTCAGTAAACTAGAAATGACAGGATATTTCCCCAAACTGATAGAATAAAATTCAGAAAGGAAAGCCTAAAAGTATCTCTGTCTTCAGGTAAATGTGACTGTTTATGTGGGAAATCCTAGACAATCTACAAAATAATTTCTAGTAAACAATTAAAAACACATTTTTAAAATTTACTTGTGATAGTAGTTCCCAAACATCTAAAACACTAACAGAAATAAATCTAACAAGACATGTCCAAAATTTTCACACTGGTAACTGTGAAAAATTGCAGAGAAACTAAAGAGCTAAGCCCATGGAGAGACGTGCCATACACATGGATTGGAAGACCCACTATTGTCAAGGTGGAAAATTTGGCCAAAATGATCTATAGATTCAATGCAATCTCAGTTAAAATTACAGCAGCACTTGTTCTCCAGAAATTGATAAGCTGATTCTAAAAATGATATAAGAATGTAACAGGTCTTTAATACTAATACAATTTTTACAAAGAGGAGCAAATTTGTGGGCCTTATCCTATCTGATTTTAGGTTTTATATTTGTATTTAGATAGACCTGTAGATCGACTCAAACATATATGGTATATTAATTTTTGATAAAGGCAATTACCTTGGGAAAGAAAAATATTTAAAACAAATAATAGAGAATGAACTCAAAAGCTAAGCAGGAACAAAATGAACACCCATCCTTAACTCACAGCATAGAATGTTAAATCAAAATGTATAATAGACCTAAATGTAAAACCTAGAAGTATAAAAATTCTGGAAGATAACATAGGGGAAAAACATTGTGACTTTGGTAGGCATAAAACAAAGAAAGAAAAATTAATAACCTGACATCATTCAAATTTTCAAACTTTGCTTTTCAAGCCACTACTAAGAAGAGAGAAAGACTACAACGCACTTGGAGAAAATATTTACTACACGTAAATTAAAGGACATGTAATATGAATGTATAAAAAAATTTAGATCTCAGTAATAAAACTAACAACCCAATTAACAAGTGGAGAAACAATTTTGAACAGACACTTCATATGATATATTAATAGCAAATAAACAAAAAATAATGCCCACTATCACTACCCAGAGAAATGCAAGTTAAAACAGTGAGACATCTCATTAAAATTGTAGTGTGTCGTATAATAAGACACACCCATTGTATTGGCAACAGATAGTTGATCATACAACTGTTAGTGAGAGTACAAACCAACTGGAACTGTCATAAAG
Source organism: Aotus nancymaae (assembly GCF_030222135.1). Taxonomy (NCBI): domain Eukaryota; kingdom Metazoa; phylum Chordata; class Mammalia; order Primates; family Aotidae; genus Aotus; species Aotus nancymaae. Next base: position 40,787,288 of record NW_026988419.1, on the reverse strand, counting down.
TAGTGACAAAATTATAAAATGTCACTGCTGCCTTAGAAAACTGTTTTATAACATTAAAAGAAAGATATTTTGTACTACCCAGCCATTCTATGCATATAAATATATTCCAGAGTAAAACAAAAAGTCCATATAAAAATCGAAATAATCAAAACTTAAAAATCACCCAAATGTTCATCAATAAAGGGATAAACAAATTATTTCATACCTTATTTCTCCACATCCTCTCCAGCATCTGTTGCTTCCTGATGTTTTAATGAATACCATTCTAACTGATGTGAGATGGTATCTCATTGTGGTTTTGATTTGCATTTCTCTAATGACCAGTGATGATGAGCTTTTTTTCATGTTTTTTGGCTGTATAAACGTCTTCTTTTGAGAAGTGTCTTTTCATATCCTTTGCCCAGTTTTTGATGCGGTGGTGTGGTTTTTTTTTCTGGTAAGTTTGTTTATGTTCTTTGTAGATGCTGGATATTAGCCACACATGGACACAGGGAGGGGAACGTCACACATCGGGGCCTGTCGATGGTGGGAGGGCTAGGGGAAGGAATGGTATTAGGAGAAATACCTAATATAGGTGACGGGTTGATGGGTGCAGCAAACCACCATGGCATGTGTATACCTATGTAACAAACCTGCATGTTCTGCACATGTATCCCAGAACTTAATGTATAGCTAAAAAAATTAAAAAAGAAGACATACAAGTGATAAACTTATGAAAAAATGCTCAACATCACTAAATGCTAGAGAGATGCAAATCAAAACCATAGTGAGATATCATCTCATACGAATAAGAATAGTTACATTAAAAAAAAAAAAGTCAAAAACAACAGATGTTGATGAGGCTTGGAGAAAACTGGAAGCTTATTCACTGTTAGTAGAAATCCAAATTAGTTCAGCCACTGTGGAAAGTAGTTTGGAGTTTTCTCAAAGAAATTGAAACAGGACTACCATTCAACACAGCAATCCCATTACTATGTATATATACAAAAGAAAATAAATTGCTTTACCAAAAAGAAATAAAATATTGCCCAGCTAAAGGGAAAAAAAATTAAAGAAGGTAAATAATGGGTAAATACACTGTATTATGGATCAAAAATTCAATATTGGTAAGGTACTCTTAAATCGAGCAATAGATTTAACAAAATTCCAATCAAAATGTTAGCAGGATTTTTTTGGATAGAAATTAACAAACAAAAATAACTTTAAAAAATAACCTTACAACTTACGTGGATAATAATATTTTTTCCAATGCTTTCTCATAGAAGTTTTTAAAGTTTACATTAAATCTATAATCCATTTTTACTTATTTTTTGTTTATGGTTCAAGGTATAGGTTGAAGTTTACTTTTTGTTCTAACACCATTTATTGAAATGACTTTCCTTTTTCACTGAATTCTTGTTTTACCTTTAGGAAAAATCAGTTGACCACATATTTGTTTCTGAACTTTTTATTCCTTTCTACAGATTGAGTTGTCAATCTTGACATCAACTCTACACTGTCTTGATCTGTGTAGCTTTATAATGAAATGTTGAAATTAGGCAACCTAAGTTGTCCATGTAAGTTGTAAGGCTCTTTTTTAAAGTTATTTGTCAATTTCCACCAAAGAAAAAAGCCTGCTGACATTTTGGTTGGAATTTTGTTGAATCTATTGTTCAGTTTCAGAGTACCTTACCAATATTGAATCTTTGATTCTCAATACAGTCTATCTATCCATTTACTTGCCTTCTTTAATTTCTCGCAACAATATTTTGCAGTCGTAAGTGCACTGATCTTGCATACCTTTTGTCAGATTTAACCCTAATAATTTTACTGTAAATTGTGTTACTTTTAAAAGTTTTATTTTCTTATTTTTCATTGCTATCATATAGAAATACAATTAATGTTATATGTTGATATTGATTTATACAAGCTAATTTACCTGGGCAATATTTCTCCAAGAAAAATAGAAAATCAGAAAGTGGAGAGGGACAGAAAAAAAAAAAAAAAAACCAGGAGAAATGCATGTTCATCTCCATATAAGGACTGGAACATGAGATTTACAAAATTGCAATGTTAATTTGTAGTACTATCAAACTGGTAACCACTCATCAGGATAATGGGTAAGAAATTTGTGCTACAGGAATACAATGAATTATTAATCAGCAATAAAAATCAGTGAGTCATTTCTACAGGCAAAATACATGAACAAATAACAAAATAATTATATTGTGTGAAAAAAGTCAGATTTTTAAAAGGTGCATATTTTATCTTTCACTTTTTATAAAATTGTAGAAAATGCCATCTAATTTATAGTGACACAAAGCAATTTAGCAGTTGTGTAGGGATGGAGTTGGGGAGAGGCAGGTATGAGAGATTACAAAAGGGAATGAGGAAACTTTTGGGGTAATGAATATATCCAATATTTTGATAGGTTGATGATACAGATATGAAAAATTTTGTCAAATTCTACAAGTTAAATATGTTAGGTTTCGTAGATGTCAATAATATAGAAAAAAAAGCTGCAAAACTGCTACGGATGTCCCAGAATTATCAGGGCTGTGAAAAATGTAAGAATCTAGTAGATGTCATAAATATAAAAGAAATATACCATTAGAGACTTGGTACTTCTCAATCATGAATATCTCAAGCCAATGAAAAAAATATAATTATTGTACAATTTGGGATATCATTATAGCTTTATTCTTTAGGAAACAATCACACTAATTGTTTCTTTTTGATTATGTTTCCATGCTAGTAAAATATTAAAATAAATAACACATCCAAAGAAACTAGGATAACTCATGGAAAGTAGAGTCCAAATTTCTTCATTCTTTCTTTTTTTTTTGGGCCATAGGTCTAATAATATTCCATATTTATTGCATTATTCAAGAAAATGTAATTCAACAATATGAGTGACTGTCTCATGCTAATTTAACTTAAACACCTCAGAGGTATCTATAATAAGCTGTATTAGACATTTGCCTTTCATACTTTAAAAAATAAAGCCAAACAGATCTGTATGATACGTCTAGTAATTTTTATTCCCTAATTACTCTAATAGCATCTCTAATGGTGCCAAATTTGTGAAATTATTGGCAAAAATGCAGACTTTTTAAAAAATTACAGAAGCATTTACAATGTGATTAGCTAAAATACATAAATGTATACTAATAAATAATAATAAAGTAAGTATCCAGGGAAGACCATATTCAGAAACATCATATATTGCACCTTCCTTCATAATATATTTCCTTGAATTTTTTTTATATCCAGTACCTCTGAGGCACTTTAATTTTTCTATTGCAAGTGATAATTATTATCAATTGACATAAATTTGATCCTTCAAATGTACTTTTACTACTGTTTTGCAGAAAATTTATTCTTTATGAATGGGAGATATCTACTACAGTCAGTGTAACTTATTGCAAAACAAAATAAAATGAAGTAAATCTATAATTCAGGTGTTTTCATTTCTATTTACAATGTGTTCTTATGGATAGATTTTTTTTTCTGAGAATAATGGTTAATCATGGATTATTTTTCATGGAAGTACAAAATGGGAATTTTTAGTACTAAGGCAATATGAATGTGGAGACACTGTCACAGTCATAAATCATTGGATATACTGACAAGTGCCTAAGAAACCAACAAAATTCTTTTTAATTTCCATAATTTTAAAGGGATAAAAATTCATTTGACTAAATGTGCCATATAATTCATTTTGAGTTAGTATTTTGTATTAGTTCAACTACAATTCAAGTTAATGATTAAGAGTTTTAATATTCATGAAGAATGGAATTTTTTCTAATGGTGACCCTTCTGTGTGGGCATTTTTGTATTACTAGCTCTCAATTTAAAGTAGCTTCAGATAATTAGAACATCCAAATTTTTCCTCCTCTTTACCCAGAGCTTAACCTTAAATTAAATTATCATGAAATGATTTGATACTTTTCTTAATACCCTATGGAGAGATGACTTTTAGTTAATTTTTTGTGCAAGACAGACTTACTTTATAAATAATCATTATTCTGACAGAACATTTTACATTGAACAATTAGTGTTAAATTGATTTTTGGGATTATTAATGTTATTTTTTCTCTGAAACAAAAATAGTAGAGAAATCCAGTTTTGACTGCTCATAGGATATTGCAATTTTTGAGTAAAATATCCAAATATTAATATTTTCTAATAATCATAATTATGCAGACTTTTGAATATAATTGGTGATAAACATTTCTGTTGAAAATGTAATAGAATATATCCTTTCTCTTTAGAATTTTGAAACTGAGTGAGGTAAGCATGCTACTCAAATACTTATTTTGAATAGAATATAACTAGAAACACACTGCTCTGGCTTAAATACTTTGGAGGACAAATTTGTTATCATCATATTCATTGAAAGTTTATATTGCAGTCACTATGTACCAGGATTTGTATAATTTGGTTAATGTGAATTGCCTCATTTATGTTATCCTAACTATTCTATAGGACGGAATTTATAATTCCTCATTTACAGATATGGAAACTGAAATTAATGATGCCAAGATTCCAACTGTTGCAATGCAAACTGTTGTCTCTAAAAGCCATAGCTTTCAAATTGTTTCCCTTCTATTAGATTATAGATATAAATACTTAAAAAAGATGAATTTCATTCTCTCTAGGAAGTTAAGGTAGCTGATCCAAGTAAGCCAACAGATCTGAAAAAGATAGCTTAATATTTTGCAACCTAGTTACATATACAATAATAAACAGTAACCTAGTGTTTAAAAGAAAGGAAATGCCTGGTAGAATGACACAGACAAGAGACAATTAACTCTGGTATCATTGGAGGATTAGAAGGTACATGTGAAAGTCTCCTTGATGTCCTGAAAAAGCAGTGAGCATTGGCCACTCTAAAAATAATAAATAGGGGTGCAATATCAGGGAAACAGTCCATGTAATAGGCACAATAAAGCAAGACACCTGGGTTTTGCTAAGGGGGTCAGATCACCAGAACACAAAAGGACTAAGACTATCTGTCAGCTAATCTTATTCTGAACAACTCTGATCATATAACAATTTTTTAAAAAAGACATTGAGTTGGGACAAAGGGTTCAGGGCATGTAGAGAGGAGTTACATGTATTGGGTAATTAACTTAAATGCAAGCAATAAGAAAGAGAGGCCATGAGATGGATGAGTGTTTTAGAAAAAAAGGTTGTTGGTTCAATGGATTATAGATTCCAACTGAGTTCAGGCATTGATGGATTTGGGATATTGGAAAGAGTTAATGGGGCAACTCTTTCCCAAGAAGCTTGTGATTAAAAAAAAAACTCATGAAATTAAAATTATGAAAACTTTTTGCTAATGATATGCCACAGTGTATGACTATGGTGGCAAATGGAGGAGGTGATATGGAAGACATGAGCAGCACAGAGAGAGAATTCAAGGAAATGAGTGGTCAGTTGTGTTGAACAAACTTCCTTGCAGGTGTTTAAAATTTAAGAAGCGCAATTTAAAAGGTAGTGTTTAAAGTAGAGCATACTAGTACTTATTTCAGAAGTTGGAAGAGCGAAAGAAATGCATGTGCCTAAGAGAAAGAGTATGAACACATTAAAATGGGTAGGAATACTAGAAACACAGTAATTTCTATCACCCTTTTGCCAGTGGCTAAAAAATTTGTGATGGCTCTGAAATTTTGCCCTATGTGCAAGTTAATGTGTTAGCTTGACAGCATTTCATAAATGCTGAAGAAAACACAAGACTTCATGGTCAGAGACAGATAATTTATTATTTCCAATGACAACAGTAGCCAATGTATCAGCATTTTGAGGCTTGTCAGAGCCATAATCCCCTCAGGGTGGACCCTAAGGGGACAGCTGCACATGCAGTGGTTTGCATTATAGAAGAGGATATGGGAGGTTCGTGAACCCGAATCTTTTCTAATGGGCAGTAAATTTACCTAGCTTTTGCTCCGGAAGGAAGCACCATCTCTATCTCCCAAAGCAGTTTGCTACCCAACATCTTTCAAAAGACAGTACAGAACATATGTAGCCAGTGTCCCCCTCATAGGAATGAGAGAGCCTCAGGAAGAATTGTCTTGCAACACTGACAGCTATGTCAAATAATAATCTATCTGTTTTCAATCACTATAGCTTATTGATATGTCTATGGCCAATAGATGCATTCTTTTTTTTTCTTCTCAATTAATGAAGAAACAGTACTGAAAATGCATTTATTTTTAAATAGGATATATTTATAAATATAAAACAAACTATACAACTCTTTAAAAGAACCAAACACATGTAGCAGTGAGTTTTTAATAATGCATTATCTGAAAATGTTATAAAAAGGAACTGCCAACATTACCTGGAATAGATAAGTTTTTTGACCTGACTGTTCTTCCTTGTCTTATATTAAAGTTATACTATTTTTAATAACACAGCAACAAACTCAGGCTTTCCCCATTTTTCCTTAGTCTCATAAAGCATTCAACTACATTTCTTTTCTTTTCACGTAGTTATCCAAATTCACATCTTAGTGTCAAATGTCTAGGGCTCAAAATTTTCATCAATGGTTTTGCAGATGTTACATATTCACTTTGAATTTTAATAGGAGATATAATTGTACTTACACAACAAGAACTAAACAGAAACACCATACCTGAAAGGAGACAAAAAGCAAGTAAGATTCAGAAACAAAACATCTTAAGGGTGAAAGCCAGTTCCTTGAACACATTTGAGAAAGTGACAGTTTTAATTAGGAACACACATTGTAGAACGAGGAATATTGGCACTTCATCTAACACTACTGAAAAGACAAAACACCTCATTGTATGACCTGATGACTTCATAGCTGAGAAGAAACATCTTACATTTTATACTGAATAGGATGAGTGTTCTTTACTTGGCATCTGATTTCTTTCACTAAGCAGTGGGTCAATAGCACAAATCAAGTATAACATATCTTGCTGCTGATAGCAACTTCTGAAATATCTTATTATAGTAATACTATATTTAGAAATCACCTTGCAAATGGAAGTGTCTTGAGGGATTTTAAAAAACTTTGACAACCAATTTACAATATACATATTATAGGAATGACATTGCTTGCTTCTAGAATACAGACATCTCTTGGGTGAAACATGACAAGTGATTAACAGAGTACAGCAACATTGCCAAGTGTCATAGAATTTTCCCCACTTAGTGGAAGTTGGGGAGGAGGGATCTTAACATAGTCAGAATATATATTAACAATTAGTAGTTGGCTAACACACCAGGGTTAACATTCTTACTTTTGACGAGTATCATAATTTTAATAAGCACAGAAAGGATTGAGCCCTTAAAAATAGAGTCTGTTATAGAACATGTATCAGATAAATCAGGATAATATCATTTTACTGAATCACTAGAATATTGAGACACAGGTTTACATTTACGTGTTTCCTTCTCTGTTTTTAACCACTTAGAAGTTCCGTTTTGGTAGATGGGCTCTTAAGGTGTGTATTGGCAAATGTCCTTTTTCATCAACAATAAAGGTCAACTCAACAAATATTTTTAGGCTTTTGTAATGTGACAGACTAAGCCTATACACATAAATAAAGCTTGAAAAATTACTCTGAGGTTGAAAAATTCATCTCACCTCTACATCTTCTTGAAAGTTTTTAATGTTAGAATTTCCCTGGTGTTATTTTAGAAAGCTTTGAGGAAAACATATATTAAAAATAAATTGATTCAATTGTAAAATGTTAGTATAGATATTTTCAGAAAAAAATTTAATTAGCCTCACTTTTAAAACTATAACAGTGACAGTATAACTGCAATGTATGTTTTTGACTAGTTATTTACTTGATAGATTTTTAAACATAAAGAATGACATGAACCGTGAACTATTATATCCTCATAATATAAGCACTGTAGTACCCTAGTAAAAAATAACCAGGATTTAAAAAGAAATTATGTGGGGCTTTTTGTAAATTGAATATTAAATAAAGTGGGAACTGTTGATGATATTCATCCTGAGTCTGCTTGAAAAAAAAACATGCTAAATTAAAATAAATTATTTTTTAGTGTATGCAAATATCAGACAGGAATGCTTCTTTCCGAGGCCTCATTCTAAAAGTGCTACTTCTGACTTGATTTACCCACTCTGTGAATTCAGCATTTGATGGCAATCATATGTTGAATTAATTTGGCTACTAGGGGACATTTTTGCTTAAGATTCCATTTAAAAATCACTTATCTAGTTTATTAGAAAAGATTGAACCTACAATTTGATTGATACATAGGAATATAAAGGTAAGTAGTACCTTTAGCTACACCTAGCTAACTATACCATTTAGGTTTTTCTTTGTGTTTTGTCCCTGTGTTTCTGTGTCCATAGGTCTCCTTTTCTGTGTTGTGACAGTGATGATTGGAATTAGGGTTCTTATATTAATTGCAATGAATTCTTACCACTTGCAACAAATCACTCAATAATTCATCAGTAAAAAGAAAGTATTTCGGGGGGTCGAAAAGAATCTTTTGGAATTCATTCTTCTGACTCCTTCTATTACCCTAAGCTGGTACACTGTGTTAACAGACACTTTTATATCTTTCAGTCACCTGCTTTTGTCTGAAAAGTTTGAGTTGAGAGAACAAAAGTCAATTGAGGTTAGTGTTTGTGTGATCACAGGTGTGCAGACAAAATTCTCTCTCAATTCCTGGAAGCTGTTCATATGTTACTTTCCATGGCAAAGGGGACTCTGCAAATATGAATTAAGTTAAGCATCTTGAGATGGAGAAATTATCCTGGCTTACTTGGGAGGGCCCAGTGTAATGGCAATGGTCTCTATAGCAAGGCAGGAGCATCTGAGTCAGAGAAGTTTATGTGGCACGTGTAAAAGGACACAGAAGAAGCTGGAATGACGCAGCCACAAATCCAAGAATACTGGCAGCCTGTAGATGCCGGAAAAGGCAAGGGAACAGATTCTTCTCTAAAGCATCTGAAAGAAATGTAGCTCAGCCAATATCTTAATGCTAGGACTTCTAACCCGCAGAACTGTAAAATAATAGATTTGTCTTGTTTTAAGCCAGTGCCTTGGGCAATTTGCAATAGCAGTGATAGAAAATCAATATAGTAAGCAAAAGGAAGGAAAAAAGAAGAAAGGAAGGGAGGGAGGAAGGAAAGAAGGAAGGGAGGGAGGGAGGGAGGAAGGAGGAAGGGAAGGAAGGAAGAAGGAAGAAAGGAAGGAAAGGACAGAGCGAAGAAAATACAGGTTAAATCTTGTTCTTTATCTTGGGAATTCATTTAATATATCAGTCACCTTCATTTGAAAGAAGGTGGTTATAGTTACCCAGAAAGTTTTCATTTCACAAGATTAGTCACTGAAAGAAATTTCCTGTTTTGAAATAATTAGAGAACTGGCCCTGCATTTCACAGGGACATGGGATTGACATTTTAAAGATACCTTTTCTATGAATCATTTTTAGACTCATGGAGAGGTATTCATTCATCCAAACTCATCTGTGATTGTTTGTGGAAAATTGTCCTATTAGTTTAAATCTTAAACACTTTTCAAGACTATATCTTTCTTCCACCTGTCCCTTGAAAAATCTAGGTACTATAAAACAAAATAGTCGCAAAGTACTGAAATAGGCTCAAAGTCACAGCCAATTAAAATATGACTCAAATAGAAAGACATCACAGAGTGGAGTTGCAGAGATGACTTTAAAGGCAAAAGCTGCACTTTTTTTTAGCTTAGCAATATCAATATTCTAGAGTTGGACATTATCATGCCAAAATGACCTAAAAGATTAATGAGCAGCTTCAAAGCATCCTTAGTGACAAAATGAATTCTCTCATTATGTTTTCTTTTCTTTTCTTCTGTGTTTTTCCACATCATAGCTGAGAGATGCTCATACACTTGGCTAGACTTTTGTGTTGTGGATTCTTTTGTCTTTGGAAGGCTAGATAAAGATAAGATTAAGTAGTAAATTTTAACACCTACATCAGGTACTTCCTTCATTTTTTTTTCACTTCCAACTTGAATAATCAAATATGTGAAGAAAGTAGATCATCTTTATTCTCCGGCAGGTTCAATGAATGGGTTTCTAAATTACTGAGTGTTTGTATAAATAATCTGAAATTCTGGATTTAGAGCCCAGTAAAATTTGAAAGTTCTTATTGTTAAAGCTGGCAATCATTTTCAAACCTTGAAATGTAGAAGATCTATCTGAGGATCTCATTAGTGTCAATGTATTATCAGTTGTTTACTGGCTATCATTCACTGTGTCTGAAATGGCAAAGGGAGGTAAGCAGAATCAAAGGAATCCAAATGCAGTCAAGAAACCAAGAAAAAGAGGACAATGGTAAAATTCAGACAAGGTGAGGTGATATTAGATGAATAGCACATTATTAGGTGCATGGATACAGCATTGATGATATGGGAGTTGCTATAAATCCCATACATAATAAATCCTTTTTTTTCTCATTTCTCAAATCCTATTTCCATCATTAGTGAAAAGAATAGTGTCAATGTTTTTGATCATATATTGCCTTCAGAAAATTTCTTACATATCCAGATTTATTTTAAGAACAATATTTTCCCTGTGTAATTTTCTTTTGTTTCCTTATTCTTTTTTTTTTTTTCAGGTTTAAAAACAGGTTACAAAAGGCAATACTTGCTTTGGGAATTTTGAATAATGAAAAGAATTACATAAAACAAGCTGCTAGACTTTTCTCACAAGCAGGTGTATAAGGAGGGGACTTCCATCAGACACTCATTTGTCTATCTTTACCCAGCTGCCTTTCCTATTTTCTTCCTCCTTTATCTCTGTCTTCTTCTTCTCTTAGGCTAGGAGTAAGAGTTGTTGAAAAATTTAACACCCTTCCCAATCTGATGGGAGACATGAGCAATGATCTGGGGTGATAATAGATTCCTAATTCTTTCATCCCATGAGACGAAGATGCCGAGAAAACTTTGTAAAAGCTTTGTAAAAGAATTGTAAAAGAAAGAAAATTCTAGATGAAAATACTACTTTGTAATCATTTTATGAATCTTGTCAGTGTCCCTTCTGCTCTCCATTTCTCACAAATCTCTATCTCGGATAAAATTGTGTTTTGCTCAAAGACATTCTTTAAGAAGCAAAGAAAAAGTCAAGTATGGAAGAAATAATAAGGACTTTGATTTCTACTTAGATTTGCTACTAATTGCTGTGTAATCATGGGAAAAATTACTGTTTCTAGTAAATGGAGTAAAAAACTCAGAGATTAATGGTTTTAATCAAGTGTAGCATTCTACCTGGATCCAGTTTAAATAATTTACCCATCACCTTGTTTCTAAAGTGGTTTTATTAGGGCGTGAAAGTAATAGAGGCTCATGAGGTTGGAGGATGAGATTAAATGCACAAATGTATGCTAAATATATGCATGATATATAACCTCCTTCAAGAAAGCTAGGAATAAAAGCTCATGGAAATAGTCTTAAAATACCAAAGCATCTTACAAATATCAAATTTTTACTTACCTGAAAATTATATTGAAATGTCTTTATTTTTCTATTTTTCTGTTTCTTAATATTTTAGTAAAGACCAAACTACCTTGAAGACTCTCCTTTCCCACTCCAAATTTTCCAAAACTCTATTCAAAGAGCTCACATTGGTTCTGTCTAATCTCTTTTCTTCCTTTTTTTTCTTGAGTATTTATTTTTCTCCCCAGTAAGTAATCAGCTTTTCAATATTAATCTCTTAGCTTTTTCAATGACTTTATACTTATATTTGCTTCATACTAAGATCTAAGATCTGATAGGCTAACACCATATCTGAGAAGGTAGTAGGCTTGAAAAGAAAGGTCCAGGGGATATCACTGGATTCTCCTTAGTGGGCAGGGGAAGGAGATGCTATAATCACTTAAGCTCTGATCCCTCCCTCCCTCCCTTCCTTCTTTCCTTCTTTCCTTCCTTCCTTCCTTCCTTCCTTCCTTCCTTCCTTCCTTCCTTCCTTATTTCTTTACCTACATTGTCTTCCTGCCTGCTTTTTGTATTATAATAATCATTCAAGTTTAAAGGCAAATTATAACAGTCATAAACTATACCAGATAAAATCAGTCATATTCTTAGACTTTACTTCTCTATCAATCTATATTTAGCAATGAAGCCGTTGATCAATCACTTATCTACTTCGTATAGCAATCTTGTTTTGATTGTGCAGTAACCATTTTTCTCTCAGTTGTTCACAGTGGTTAATATAGTTTTATCTGGTTTGTGGAAATATGGAGAGTGTTTACCAAGGGATTGCAGATTTGTAGTTTCTTCCTTGTTCTGGTTAATTATGTTCTCATAAATATCAGCCTTAAACTACAGCTCTCTGTTGACTAATTTAAATAAAACTGCTGCTCTCTCTGTTCTCTAATGAGCTTAATTTACAGACGTATGTCCTAAACTGGTGAATTGGATGAGTTTATAATTAGGACTGAAAGGAGTGAGTCACTAACTGTGGAAAATATTGGTGACGAAAAAAGATGAAAAAAGGTTGGAGGATGTATGAGAGAGACTCACAGAGAGAAAGTGACTTTGTGATATGCTATAGCTGTTTGTAAGCCTCTTTAAAATAGTTCCCACTCTCTGTCAATATTTTCAAAGACAACTGATTCAACGTAAGAAAGTCCATTGAGATTAACCTTATGAAGGAAAGAAAATTGCAATTGGCCCTGCTTGTGCAACTGAAAGGACTGTCCAATTTGTCCCTTGCTCATACTTTAAAATTGAGGCCAGAATTAAGGACAGAAAATGTATGAATGTTTCTGGGGTGATAAACATGATTTTTTGTGTTTTATGGAAACTTGAGAAAGAAAACTTGTGAGTAAAGAAAGGAAAATATAAATATTTGTGAATTCAAATCTAGGATTCAATTAGAGAGTTGCTTTGTGCCTCTGGAAACCCATAAGCATCTGACTTCTCCTTTGCTGATGCATAATATATTTCTCAACTTTGCTTTTAGCAGAATTATCATATTATTTTTGCTATGCTTATTAAATAATAGTATAAATAGGTTTCTTTCCAAATTAATTCAGTCGAAAAAAGTAATACCAGTTCTTTCATAAAACTGTTACGGTTAATAATGACTTTAGAGTTTCTTACAGTTATATAGTTGGCTCAAATACCACTGAGTGATATGATTAAAGAGGATGTCTCTAATTTTAGCTAATTAATATGATGAGAACAAAGCTTTGTAGCAGATGGATGTAAATAATAGCTTGAACTTCACAGGTGTAATAAACTTTTGAAAATAAGTTGTATATTGCTTCCTTAATTCCATTATTTAAAGCTAATGTTTTAATTCAGAGCACTTATGAATATAAAACATGTATACAGTGAAAATATATTAATCACAAAGACAATACCTATAACAGGATTTCTCTTTTATATAAGCTTGTATTAAAGTTTGAGAAAGGCCATTTGTCATCTAAGTTATAATAGATAAAAAAATAGGATATCAATAGGTGCAAAAGCAAGGAAGCATATATAAAAATCAGCTAAAACTAGACCTGGAAAAGCTGGAGGCACTTAAATATTAGTGATCAGATAGAGATGCATAATACCAGAGGGAGAAAAAGTCACAGATGTACAGTCAAGCCGTCACACAACAGTGGAACCTGTTCTAAATCTGGGCAGTAATATTTGCCATTTCCCATTTAGAAAAATGCCTTCTCTCAATTTTATATTCCCAAAGTACATATCTTCTGACAATCTGTAAAACTGTAGGCTCTCTGCTTGGTTTTCAATTTTGATTTTTAAAGCTACCATTTTAAAGCTACCATTGTCACCCAAAATTGATCTCATCTCTTCCTTTCATCTTCTACACTTCAGAACTACTGCTGTAGTGTCATGATTTGATATCTGTGGGTCAAGTTTCTAAGAAAGAAACAACAGGAAGAAAGATTTCAGGGTAAAATGGTTGCAGACATTGATTGTAGGATTATTGATATAGTTTGTGAAGTAATTATTGAACAGATATTTTGATGAACACAATATTGTATATTTTTAATAAAATAAAAGACTCAATTTGAAATGCTAATTGGAAACCAATTTAAGAGCTTAAATGTATAGTAGATCAAATTACAAAAAGACAACAGTAATTGCTATCAATTTTTGCTTTGCTAGGTGTCCACTTATAAATGCATTATATAGTCTTATTACATCCCTACAATTGAAATATACTCAAAACTAAGTGCATTTAATTAAATAAACACATACATTACATTTAAATAAACTTATAAATGGATTATTTTAAATCTATATTGTCATCATAAATGAATACTCACAGGAAAGGGGGATTAGAATTGTGTTCCAAGTATGGGCATGTTGTGTGTAAATTAAAGGAGGAAAAATATTGATAATCAAAGGAGCAATATGAATGAAGTTTAGGAGACGAGAATTGCTAAGATGTTGAGTGAACATATAAAGAATGAATCATTAAAGCATGCCTTCTCAGTGAAAGAAAAATTGTCTCTAAAAGGATAAAACTGGTTTGGTGTAGGGGGAGAAAAAGATAGAAAAACATCTTAAATATTACAATGGTCTGTGGTCCTTCAAAGCTCAGTTATATCTGACAAAATCTTATTTCTTAACATTTAATTTCGTTCATTAGGTAGATACTAAATAAAATTTTAATTAAATTAAAATAGATTTTTTTCATGAGGGGCATAATAAGGACAAATAGGTTGAGAAACTGTGGTCAAAGATAGAAAATGTTGGAAAAAAGTTTAATGGCAGTGTCATTCTCATTCGTTATAAATTCAAAAACAAAAAATTCAAGAGGAAACATTTATTCGAAAGCCTTCTTCAGTAGCACCAACATGGTATGAATATGTTTAATGAAACTTATTGTATTGCACCGTATGTCATAGCTATTTGTGTAAGTATCTAGGACTGAGAGAGAGTCAGTCCATTTGTTTTATACTGATTGTCCTAGAAACTAGTCCATCTTAGGCACCTAATGAAAGCTTGTTGGGTCTAGTTCATATTTAAATCTACAATCACCAATATCTCCAGTTTCTCTAATAATTTTGAACTTTCACAATTGTAGTCATACTTTAGTTTGTTAAAATCATTCTTGAAATGGGCTGAATGCTGAACTGAAAACTGAACTCCTACCGTCTAATCAACACAGAAGAAAAAGAGATTGACATGCTTCTCAAAACGTTCCATTTTGACAGCAGCTTTAGAAACTATTGGATGCGTTCACTGTTGATTCAAATTTAGCTTAATCTCAATGGGTACTCTTAAATCTTCTTTGTATCTGCTGTTAAGCTATTGCTTTCAGCAGCAGAGGTAAAATATTTGTTTAATACATTCAAAAAAGAATACTTTAATAACAAAATTTTATCATATTGTGTTCAGTCCAACATTCCAGTCTGTTTTTGAAACTTTTTTAAAATGTGAAACTTTCATCTGTTTACCTTCTTTCAAGTATCATATTTGATCACTTAATAAGAATTCCACTCATGTGCTTCCAAGTAGTTATTAGAAATGATGTAAGAAACCTCTCATAGTATATCTTTTTCCAGGTTTACATTCATTCATTAATCATCAATCTTAATTTAATCATCAATCTTAATTTAATAAATTAAATATTACCATCTATTGCACATTTAACAATATAAATATCAATGCTATAATGTAATACTGTAAAAAGTGCATTAAAATTGCTGAATCCAAAAATCATGATTGTAGCTGTCAACTGATAGACTGGTAGCACAAGAAAAAGAAAAAAAAAAAGAATTTTACTCTCACGATCTATTTAATGAGTGCATTCTTTTCCTAAATGCTTACAAACTATGTTAGAGAAATGATTTATACTAAACATTATTATGTTTTGATATAATTAACCTTCCTGTATTTCTTTTAAAGAGAAAAAGAAATACGTGTGAAGGCTCACCTAAGTGAACTGGCAGAGAAGATGAAAAAATAACCTCCCTCAGAGGCAAGAGATGCTTGAAACAGCAACACAATATGGATAGAAAGAAGAATAAAACGAGATGTCCAGAATAAAGTTCCTTTGTAATCGATAACACTTATTAGAATTCTAATTCTAGAATTAATGGAGCTCACTTTGAAAAATTCTGATTTAAAACAACTATTTTGTTAAAAAGTACCCTGGGGTATTCAATGCCCTCCATCTTCTTACCTGACCCATGCTTTTATTATTGAAAATGTCAATATGAGGACTATTAAGAGCTCATTTCCTGCACTTTTCCACACACAAGAATTTTTAAACAATGTCTGACAGATGGCTGTGTATCTAGTTAGGAATGTTTTCCTGAGAAGTTACTCCATAATCTTCTGTAGCCAACTGTTCAACTATCCAGCTGTCCTTCCTAATCAAGAAGTATTTATTTAGATTTAACCGAAGAAGAAAATTAAATGTTCAAAAGTAAAAAAAAAATCACAATGATTCTTCGACATGTCAATCTTAACAACTGAACCAAGGAAAAGAGGGAGACATCGTTATTTTCTAGGAGATTTAGAGTCTTTAGGTCAATTTTGAAAATTCAATTTCTGATTCAGGGAGTATTAATATTGAGACTTATAAATAATGGTCACTTATACCTGCATTCAACCTGTCCAGAAGCCTCTAGTCCTCAATGTGTAGACACAAATTTTGGAGTAGTGCTTGAATTCATGGTTCAGTGACTTCTCACTGAACCATTTGGCACATTTTCTTGGATTCAAAGATATGACTAGTTTGTTAAAACAATCAGTGGACTATGGTAATATCAACAGTTCTTGAGCCAAGGACTTGGGGAGTCTGAGTGATGTTATCCAAACCTCAAAACCTCAGAACTGCCTTTATTCTTATTGATGACATCAGTAGTTCACAGTCCCTTGGAAAGTTTTATTTACCAATATTTAGAGTAGAGAACTAGGGTTATAAAATCATACTCCTCTCCCTCACTTGAAATTCTCAACTATAACCTCTCTCTGGACACCTGCTTCTGCTGTTTGCCAAGACATCTATGCGTTCTCATTTGAAAATAGATTCATCAGATGTCAAGTATCTCCTTAGATGTCCAGTATCTCCTTATGAATGTTGAATTTTACATAACTGTTTAGCACCTTATAAAATATAATATATATAAGAATTTAATATATACCATTTTAATTATTTTGATGCAAATTTATCATAGTAAATTTTAACAATTTATTATTTTGTGTCTGCAGAGAGAGGAGATTAAGGCTGTTCATCAATTCAACAAACATCTGTGTAAGCTGCATATAAGCTCCTTGTATTTTAACCTCTATTATTCCACAAACAAGGACTGAATGTGTTATGCTGTTCTCAGACATTTTCTTTCATTCATATTTTTTAACCCATCCCTGCGGCAGTTATATCCACTCTTCCCTAAAATTCCTATGCCAAACTTGTCTTTGACAAAAAGATTTTCCGGATTAATTTAATCTGCTCCAATAATCCTATCTCATTTCTTTTTAGCACCTATGCACTTTGCTAGTCCACACTTCTTATCCTTAATATATATAGATTACAAAACTGTGACCTATAGCTCTATCTGAACAGGAATCACAAAGTTATCAGTGCTTCAGGCCTTGTATTTACTACTTTGAGACACGTGTCCCGTGTCCATATGTGTTACTGACAAGCACTACACCTACATTTCTGAGGATATTTGAGTATTTATTTGCTAGTTGTCCCACCTCCTAGCTTAATTACTAAAGTGAAGGCCAATCCAGAAGTGAGAACAAATAAATTTTGAGAGACACCTCACAGCCATATTCCATTATTCATGGAAAAGAACATATTCTCAACCCAAAATAATTATCCTTGCATTCAGGAGTTTACAAATATTTGCTGAAAACTCTCATAAGCTCTTGTAATTTAGACTTCTATATCCCCAGTCCCCTTTCCATCTCTTTCAGTCAACAAAAGAGAAAAGATAATCTATACTATTAAGAGTTTTAAAGTTTAAAAGAAACATATTATATGACCTTCCAAATTCTGAACCAAATGATAAATCAAGTATCTAGGCGATAATTCAGCTAGTATATATATTTTTTTCTCCTGGATTGGAGACCAAGCTTGGACTCATGAACCTAAATGGCCTGCTTTACTTAAGTAGCTGAATTGATATAATTCACCATATTGCAAAAAAGCAGCTGGAGAGCTGCAGATAAAGAGCAGCCCTGTTGAGCCTACGTTTTAAAAGAAGCAGCACAGAGAACAGTCACCATTAACAACCAAGCAGGTCTCACACATGGCACTGTATAGCCCAAAACTTCTAATACATTAATCTCACTTGGAGTGACCAGGACTGTCAATTGTCCTAGCATTAATTAAGCTTGGGTTGACTGAACAAGGCGGAGAGAGGGCCCAAGAGATTTTCTTTCTCTCTTTCCTCTCTGTTGAGAAGTCTGCTCTTGAAAAGATGAGAAAGTAGGAATAATGTTTCTTCTCACAAAATGCCCAGGGAAGATCCCAAGGGTATTCAAAGATGTTCCACACATACTGTTTTCTGAAAGAATGGCCAGTGTGGGATAAAAGTTTCCATGTTTGAAAGTAACAATCAAAGAAAAAAAAAGCAACATACATGGTAAGAATATATTTAGAGCAAAATATAAGAAATGCAACATATCACAGAAAGGAAACCATCTCAGAAAACTAACCCTAGAAAGCAGTTGAAAATACTATTCTCAAATAAATTGCACTTGTGAGAAAATTAATGCAAACATAGGTTAAATGAAATAGATATTAATAAAACAAGATGAGATAAAAAGGATTTGATGGAGTTATGGAAAAAAATAGATATTGAACAACTTAAAAACATTTACATGTAGCAAGATGCAGAGCAGATATGCAAATTTTAAAATCCCTGAACAAATAAAGAAACAACAACAAACAAGTCTGTGAACTGGATCACAGCCTCAAGAACAATCAATATGAAACAGGGACACAATCAAAAGATGAAACTCGGCAGAGAAAAAGAGAACAGATATGGCAGAGGATAAAGTGCCAGTGATAAAGAGAGAGTAAACAGACATCTCTAGGTTTGTAAAAGAAATCTAAAAAATTGAAATGGACATAATTTTAAAAATATAATGAAACATTTTTTATGTAATGAAAGAAACATTAATTGAAAGAAAGTCGTTGTATATTGACAAGATGAATTCCAAAGCATTTCCTGGCAAAATGCTGAAACTGAAGATAAAAATATTATTTTTTTGTGAGCATTCAGGCCTATGCAGCAGGTCAATACAAAGGATGTACTTTAAAAACACAAATCCAGGCTTACTGCAGTTAGCAGCTAATGAAAAATATATACAATATGTTTCAAAGGAAACAGGGCACTCTGAGAATTCTGTAAATGGTTAAAACGCACACAATACCAACAGCAGGACACCCTTAATTACACAAGCGCTTAGGACTTTTCACCAATTTCCAGGGGTGCCACTCCCATTTGTATGTGTATGGAGGGTACCTACGAAGCTGTGCCATACACAGTGTGTGAGCTTGTATGTGCTTCAAAACCAAAACAATAGGATATAATCCAGTTGACCAAAATAGAATCAAAATATAGTAAACACAAATGAGAAAGTCCTAGATTAAATACTGAACCTGGAAAATAAATGTGATGAGAACATTAAATATTATATGAAAAAGTCATAACCTTAGAGCTTTCAAAAAACACTGTTTTTTGGAGCAGTTTTAGGTTCACAGCAAAATTAAGAGGAAGGTAGAGAATTGTCATATACCCCTTGCCTCCACACAGGCATAGCCTCTCCCATTATCAACATCTTCCACCAGAGTGGTACCTTTACGACAGTCGAAGAACCTCCGTTGATACGTCATAATTACCCAACATCCATAGTTCACATGGGTTTGCTCTTGGTAGGCTGTATGTTCTATGGGTTTGAACAAATATGTAATGACATATATTCATTACTACAGTATCAAAGACAGAATTTTCACAGCCTTAAAAATCCTGTGTGCTTTGCCTATTCATACCTCCCTACCCTCAACCTCTGGCATTGTCTCTTCCAGTATATCATATCGTTGGAATCATACAGTATATAGCCTTTTCACATTGATGTTTTTTCTCTTAGTAATAATATATACTTAAGGTTTCTCCATGTGTTTCCAGCTTCTTTTTAGTGCTGAATAATGTTCTACTGTTGGAATGTGCTTCAGTTTAATCAACTAACGAAGAATATCTTGGTTGTTCCAAATTTTGGCAACTATGATTAAAGCTGCTATAAATATGCAACTGCAGGCTTTTTACAGGACAGAAGTTTTCGACTCCTTTGGATAAATACCAAGGAGTGTGATTATTGTGATTATTGGATCATTTCATAAGAGTATGTTTAGTTTTGTAAGCAGTCACCCAACTGTTTTCCAAAATGGCTGTACTATTTTGCATTTCCATTACCAATAAATGAGAGGTTTTTGTTGCTCTTCATACTTGACAGCATTTGGTGTTGCCGTTATTCTGAATTTTGGACATTCTAATTAGGTGTGTCGTGGCATCTTGTTTTAATTTGTATGGGCTTTATAACATGACAAGTGAAGAATTTTTATATGCTTATTTGATAGCTCTGTATCATCTTTGGTGAGGTGCGTAGTAAGATTTTTGGCCCATTTTGAAGTTGGGTTGTTTATTTTCTTATTGTTGAGTTTTAAGTCTTTATAGATTTTGGATAACAGTTCTATATTAGATATGTCTTTTGCAAATATTTTCTCTCAGTCTGTGGCTTGTCTTCTGATTCTCTTGACATTGTTTTTCACAACACAGAAGTTTTTAATCTTAATGTAGCTTATCAATTATTTCTTTCATGGATCATTCCCTTTGATGTTATATCTAAATAGTCATTGCCACACCCAAGGCCATCCCAGTTTTCTCCTATGTTATTTTCTAGGAGTTTTATAGATTTCCATTTTATATTTAGGCCTATGGTCAATTTTGAGTGAATTTTTGTGATAGGTGTAAGGTTCGTGTCTACACTCATTTTTTTTCTTACATGTGGAGATCCGGTTGTCCCAGCACTGTTTGTTTAAAAAATTATTTTGTTTCATTGGATTGTCTTTGCTCCTTTTTCAAAGATCAGTTGACTATATCTATGTGGGTCTATTTCTGGTTTCTGTGTTCTGTTTCATTGATTTACTCATTCGTTCCTTCACCAATACCACACTGTGTTCAGTACTGCAGCTTTATAGTCTTGAAGTTGAGTTGCATCAGCCCTCCAACTGTGTTCTTCAATATTGTGTTGACTATTCTGGGTCTTTAACCTTTTCATAAGAACTTTCTAATCATTGTGTATATCCACAAAATAACTTTTCGGGGTTTTGATTGAGATTGCATTTAATCTATAAATCAAGTTGGGAGAAACTGAATTCTTGACAATATTGTCTTCCTATCATGAAAAATAAATACAAGGAATATCTTTCAATTTATTTAATTGTTCTTTGCTTTCATTCTTCAGCATTTTCTATTCTTCCTACTATAGAATTGATACATATTTTGTAAGATTTATATCTAAATATTTTATCTCTCGGGCTGCTAATGTAAATAGTGTTGTATTTTTAATTTCCAATTCCACTTTTTCATTATAATCTTATATATTAACTTTGTATCCTGAAACCTTACTGTAATAACGTATAAGTTCCAGAAGCATTTTTTTTGATTCATTTGGATTTTCCACATTGAAAATAATGTCATATATAAACAAAGAATGTTTTGTTTCTTTCTTCGCATTTATTACTTTTAATTTATATATTTCATATTTAAAGTGACTTTTTTGTGGATAACATATATTTGGCTCTTGTTTTTGAACGATTCTGACAAGCTTTTTAAATTGGTACAGACCTTTGACTTCAAGTGATTATTGATAGAATTGGATTACTATCTACCATATTTGTTAATATTTTATATTTGTTACCCATGTTCTTTTTTCATATTTTTGCTTTTTATTCTTTTTCTGCCTTTTTTTGGTTTTAATTAAGCATTTTATATAATTCCTTTTCTCTTCTTTCTTTTAATAACAGTTATACTTCCTTTTCAACCTCTGATTGGTTGCCCCAGAATTTACAATATATGCTTAAAATAATCCAAGTCAGCTTTCAAATACCATTATATCATTTCAATGGTAGTATGAGTATTTTATATAACAGAACAATCTTAATTTCTTTCTTTCATTCTTTATATAATTACTGTCATTCATTTTACTTACATACAAACATAAATAGGCATATGTATATAGGTTATGCATACACAGATAAGCATACATAGTTGAATACATTGTTTATTATTTTGAAAAAATATCTATAAAGTCAACTACGAATCAGAAAAATAAACGTTTTTTATTTTTTTATTTTCACCTATTTCTTCTTTGGTACTTTTCGTTTCTTTGTACAGACTGCATTTCTGATCTATATAATTTTCCTTTTATCTGAATAATTTTTTTAACATTTCCTGTAAGGAAGGCCTATAGACAACAATTTTTTTTTCATTTTTGTTTGTTTGAGAAAGTCTTTATTTCTCCTCCTCCTTTATTAGTTTTATAGGATAATTTGCTAGGGTACAAAATTTTACATTTTATTTTCTCTCAACACTAAATATGTCACTCTCTTGCTTGCATGGTTTCTGAGGGGAAATTAGATGTGATTCTTCATTTTTCTATAGCTAAGTTGTTTTTTCCCTCTGACTTTTAGAGTCTTTTCTTCAACTTTGATTTTCTACAATGTAATAATTATATGTCTAAGTGTGGGTTTGTTTGTTTGTTTGTTTTTTCCACTTATCCTACTTGGTGTTCTCTGAGCTTCTTGCATATATGGTTTGGTGTCCGACATTTACTTGGGGATATTCTCAGTTACTTTCTTTTTCCCATCAAATCATGGGTCACAAAGGTCTTTCTTGGTAAGAGACAAAAAATAAAAATCATTTAATTATTTGACTGAAATGACTATCTAAAATGAAAAAGGCATGATATATGAATGTATATATGTCAGGCAAACACTGAAAGCATTTTGAAATTTATGCTATAATAAACAATTATTTTCTTAATATACAGTAATCTTCAAAATCAGTAAGAATAAATGAATAATTCACTAAAAAATAGACTAATGCAATTCAAAAACAGGAACAAGCAAGAAAACACATGAACTTCATTAGTAATTATAAAGATGTCTACAAAATGTCATGTTTTCCTCATTATTTGTCAACAGTTGAAGAAGAAAGGAGGTAAGATCCACTGTTAAGGAAGATTTGAATATAGGCTGTCACTATGTCATAGGCTGTATTCCTCCAGAAGACACTGAGACAAGAATTTAACCACAAATAAATCACTTCAGCTCCCCAATTAGCTTAGACTACAGGCACATGCCAACACATCAGACCAATTTTTTTTTTTGTAGTTTTTATAGAGATGGAGTTTTGCTGTGTTGCCCAGGCTGGTCTCAAACTCCTGAGCTCAAGCCGTCTGCCTTTTCCCGGCTTCTTGAAGTGCTAGGATTACAGGCATAGCTACCTCTCTTCTTATAAAGCCAGGTGTTAGAGACAATAGGGGTTGAGGAAAGAGAAGTTGTAAAGGGATCCTTGTGGTAATGGAAATCTTTAGTATCTTCATAGTTGTTATAGAGACATGAGCCTATACATTAGAAAATTGTTGTACTAGTCCATTTTTTGCACTGCTGGGAAGAACTGCCTAGCACTGGGTAGTCTATAAAGGAAAGAGATTTAATTGACTCACAGTTCTGTATGGCTGGAGAAGCCTCAGGAAACTTACATGCAGAAGGCAAAAGAGAAGCAAGTACCTTCTTAAAAATGCGGCAGGAAAGAGAGGGGAGAGCAGGGAAAGCTGACACTTACAAAACCATCAGATCTTGTGAGAACTCAGTCACTATCATGAGAACAGCATGGGGGAGATGGCCCCCATGTTCCAATCAGCTCCCACCAGGTCCCTCTCTCCATGCATGGGGATTACAGGTGGAGGTGAGATTTGACTAGAGACACACATCCAAACCATAGCAATTGCATGGAGCTAAATATACAGATACACACACAAATGTTCCCTTCCCATTATAATGTGTTAATTCATTAACCCATTAAACCATGAATAAATTAATCTGTGAGTAAATTAGTTACCTCTCAAAGGACCTACCTTTCAATATCGCCACAATGGGAATTAAGTTTCCAATATATGAAATTTGGGGACACATTCAGACCATAGCACGATTATCTTTAAATTATTTAGCATATTGAGTTTCTTAGCAGTTGTAATGTCAATCTATTTCTCCATAGCCATTTTAGAGTTAGTATGAATTGTTTTGTAGGTAAAATTAATATTTTTTTTTGAGACGGAGTTTTGCTCTTGTTACCCAGGCTGGAGTGCAATCTCTGCTCACTGCAATCTCTGCCTCCTGGGTTCAGGCAATTCTCCTGCCTCAGCCTCCTGAGTAGCTGGGATTACAGGCATGCGCCACCACGCCCAGTTAATTTTTTTTTGTATTTTTAGTAGAGACGGGGTTTCACCATGTTGACCAGGATGGTCTCGATCTCTTGACCTCGTGATCCACCTGCCTCGGCCTCCCAAAGTACTGGGATTACAGGCGTGAGCCACCGCACCCGGCCAAAATTAATAGCTTTTAAGTCATTATTTTAAAATTCATTTTACTCTTGCAATACCAGCAATTACTTAAGACTTTTATTTTTATTGAAATTGTATTAAGATTATAGATTCACATGCAATTGTAAGAAATAATACAGAGATGCCATGTATCCTTTAATTCATTTCCCCTAATGGTAACATTTTGCAAAATTATTTTACATCATCATAACCAGGATATTGACGTTGATACAATCCACCAATTTTATTCAACTGTCCCAGTTTTACCAATATTTTATGTGCATAGGTGTGTGTGTGTCTACATTTAGCTCTATACAATTGTATCACGTGTGTAGGTTCAGGTGTTTACCACCATTGTTAAGATATTGGAGAGTCCTTCACCACAAGTATCCCTTTACAATCTTCTTTCCCTCAATCCTTCCTATCCCTTACTCCAGTCTGTTCATTTCTAAAATTTTATCATTTCAAAATGGCACATAAATAGAATCAAAGAATATGATATCATTTGGCAATGCCTTTTTTTTCACTCAACATAGTTATCTGAAGATCCTTTTGAGTTGTTGCATATATCTATAGTTTGTTCCTTTCTGTTGCTGCATAGCATTGCATGGTATGGATGTACCACAGGTTATTTAACCATTCATCTGTTGAATGACATCTGGGATATTTCCAGATTTGAATTGTTACAAATAAAGCTGCTATGAATATTTTTGTACAGTTTTTGTGTGAACATATGTTTTAATCTCAAATTTTAATTTAATTTTTACTTCATTTGACTGATAATTTCAACATGTATTAACACATAAGAATATTTTCATTCAAGTTAAACCTTTTATATCCTATATCCATTTTAAAATGGATGATCAAATAATAATAATTCTGAAACATGCTATGTTCATACTACTGATTAAATTAATTACCTAAGTTGGCAATCAGTGTGATCACATTATTACACTTTTGTACAAATTCAATTTTTAATATATATTTAGCTCTTTAAACATTTAAAGGTCAAGGCTAAATTGAACTGAATAACAGATTTTTGCAAAATATATCAGCCAATCTTAGTGCATTGTTAATGCCTAGAACAAGGCTAACAGCTAAGCTTAGTGAATTAAATAATTGTCACCATTTACTTGTCAATAATTAATGCACATTTCATGTTTAATTCAAAGTGGTGACTTGTGAAGAAAAAATGAATCTGTTATATGGCAAGTACTTTATAAACTTTGACTGAATTATGTGTGTATATGTATGTCTGTATCTGTGTATTAGCCTTCTACATTTAACTCATCCATTATCTATTCATTCTATTAAACTACTATTAAATACTTGTTAAAGGCAGACACAAAGATAATGCTTAAAATTTAAAGATTAAATAATATAAACTTCACTTTCAAATACCTCATTGTTTAGAGTCTATATGGCTGAAATAAGTTCTATGTTGTAGTTTTGACTAAATAGCACGCTGATGGATAGATAGTAGTGGATAATTTTATATAACTTATAATAATACAGAGAAAAATTATTTTACCACAGAATATCAAAATTCCTTTGTGTATGTGTGTTATATATATGATATATATTTATATAATAATGTGTATGTTATATATGATATATATCATATATATGTATATAATACACACACAGATAAAGAGAGAGCGAGAGAAAGAGGGAGAGAGAGAGAGAGACTCACCTTTACTAAAACGCTTTTTTTCTTCTGGCTATGTCCCATTTGAGATATTGATTTGCATTTTAATTCTTTCGTGTTTTCTTTCCCATGTAGGTAGGTGACATTCTTCACTAAAGCCCTAAGTTTTGTATCAGGGCTGAAAGCAACTTTTTTTCTAACTTTGCTTTTTTAAATGTTATATATTCTTTAGGAAAATTTAGATTTGCCCAAATGGGAGAAAAAGTAGAAGATCCCTGGGTAGAGATTGGGTCTGTGAAGAAACAAGAGGGTGAAAAAGTGAGTAAAGCTTCTTCCCAACACTGGAATAAATTCTGTGTGGGAGGAGGAATATAGAGATATCTGTCTTTCCTTGAGTTACATGTCTCGAGGGCTGCTTTCTGGTGGGATCACCAAAGCTGCGAGAAACTCTGGGACAGCAATTCTGGTACATCTAGGCAGACAAAGTTACTTACAGTCCACTTCATAAGATTTCTTTCACTCACATAGCAGAGCATTATTGATCCTGAACAGTTATTGGGATAGGGATGAGTGACATCTCAGAGACATGTTGAACTGCCTCACTAATATGGCCTAAGACTTTCACTTTTGGCATGATCTAGACAAAAAAAAACCTCTGGAATGATGGAGATTTACATTTCCTCCAATATGGAAGATTAAGGCTCAAAAATAAAATTAAAATGGTATCTAAAACAGAAAAATAAGCAGTGGTTTGCTTGAACTTGAATTTGTGGTTTCAAAGTTGTACTCACTCATAGAGCCACACTGGAGTAGAAATAAGTTACTTTTTCCTGGGTATTGGTCTGAGGCTCAGGGTGTTTAGGGAACTAGCTGTGCTCTTTTCAGTGAAGAAGAAGGAGGCGGTGATGGAGACAACCATAGCTCCCAGGAAGCAGCCAGAGCGAGGAAAAGCCGAGCTTGCTATACAGAGGCAGTGGAAGAATGGAATCTAAAGAGGACACGGTAATGACTGTGTTGTAAGTATCTCCTCTTCTCCCTTAAGAAACCTTTAAAACTAAAACCAAAAATCCTCCAATAGTGAGTCTGATAAGATTTAAAAATAAAACCGTGGAGGGTTGATGTTTGCATGGTGATTTCAATGAGCTAGACAGAGAGGCTGTGAGGATGAGAACACCTGACATCTGGCTTACAAACTGATTATTAAGGTAGCTAAAATTCAAGTTTGCCATGCTCTCAGTATCAAATATATAATTAGAAAGCAGAGTTTTATTTATCTGGACAAAAGAAAAAAAATGTTTACCAGACCACGTCAACCTTTCTCTCTTTAAAATCCAAGTAAACAAAAAATAAGAATGTACATTTTGTATATACACACATATATAAATACCATGTATATGTGTATATATATACTATATATATATATGTATGTATACACATCATTGAAGTACATTTTTGTTCTGTTTATTGCTGATTTTATTTTCTACAGCATGACTATGCGAATTGCCATATGCTATAGACTTTTTAAGATGGAAATAAGGTGATAAAGTAGCTATGTATTTTGGTAGTCACCGCTAGAGTGATCTATGGAGCCTCGTATCACTGAGCACCTACTGGGCCCTTTGATTGTGTGCAATGACATAAAAATACTGTGCAATTTTTTTTTCACAGTAAGTTCATTGAAGACAAGCCTTGCTATAGATTTCATAGTATTATTATTTGTGTTATAAACAAGAAAAAAACCCATATAAAAACGCATATTGTGTTACTGAGGTTTCTCTCTGGGCTCAGAAATAAAAGGAAAAGAACATGTACATTCCCTATGCTGCAGTATCTAGTTATATTGGTCTTTTTTTTTTCTCCATTCATCACCTGGAGCACTTGACATTTATAGTTTGCTAGTGAGTGAGTTTTAGAGCAGAAAGATGGGTCACTTTGATGCTAGTATCAGCGGAGACTATAATATTAACATGGATAGAGTTGTCAAATGATCTTGACAAACTCCTTCTTAGTTCCTTGGTTTTGCTTTTCCTAGAAACACCTGGATGCTGAGATACTTGTACAACAGAAGCCTGAAATCATTTAATGACCCTAGGCTTTATATCCGGGCATCTTTCACAGTCACACGTTTCACATCACATGTCATGGAAGGTTGAAGTGAGAAAGACTTCTGGGTTTGACTTGAGACACAAGTTTGCTCATTGATGCCCCCAATAAAGACTCTTCCATTGTAGAACTATCTCCCTTGCCATTTAGAAATGTTCAAACTTGACTTTAGATGAAAACTTTGTCCATTCCCTAATTTTACAAATGGCATGAAAAATTTTGTCTGACTGGAAGTTGAGGCGGGGAAGCAAGAAGCTAAATTGTTAGAGAAAGCAGTAGCAGAAAGGTTTTACATAAATTATTAGGAGAAATATTCAATATTGGAATTTTCTATGGGGAGGAAAAATATAGAAAATATAGAGTAGAAAACAAACCATATGCTATCTAAGTCTTCTAGTCAACTGACATTGTCCAGTTTATCAAGTGTTTATTGAACTTCCACTGAATGAACACTGAACTGAGAACTCATCCATAAACAGTTAAAATATTGTCAGGAAAATGAAACACTCATGGGTAAAAGAAGTTTGATAATGATTAATTTCACGTAATTACAAAGTAAAAGTAGTGATAGAAATAATGAATTCATAGGACATCGGAGGAGGAAGAGGGTGTTTGCAAGTGTGTGTAAGCCCTAGTTCTCTACTGGGGAGCAAAATACAGAAGAGCCTTCTGTACAGACAAAGTCAGTAGTCTTCAAGTGGAGGCAAAGACTTTCAAGGTCGTTTTCCCATAGAAAAATAGAATATTACCATAAGTTCTTGAAAACGAGAAAAAATAATGAAAGAAATGTCACTTTTGGAAGATGAATCTGAAAAGACTGCAGCCGTCATACAGAGTAAGTTAGCCAGTTATAGTAGACTGTGACAAATAAGTGAAAGAAAATATTGTTTTAATTATATTTGCTTGCTAGTAAAAAGAAAAGCTATTCCTGTATTACGGCCTCATTGCTGAATGCTAACCTTCACTCTACCCTTCTACCTTTGGAATCTGCACGACCTCTACTAACTAGAGCTCCCAGATTGGGCGGTGGTACAGAAGTTTCTGTGTGAACTCCTGGGCCTTACAAGAGCTTAAGACACCTGGAATAATCTGCCCAGAGCCACAGCAGGGCATTCATGTATCAAGTATATGTGTTACATCCTTAGGCTAGACAGCCATTTTATTTATAGTTTCTTAAGAATATGCACATCTCTATTATATGTTGAGTTTTTATTGTGTTTTTCTGAACTCCGTTTATCATGTGAATCTTAATGCCTATTTTTAATTATTAGATGTTCACCCTGATATGCCACTGCCTCTCTATTCATGTCCTGTCTCTTTTCAGTACACCAACTCTGACCCTTGGTTGTGCAACCTTCTTTATGATCTAATTCCTTAAGGACTTACATTGGCTCTAATTAAGGTATAACCCCGCTTCCTCATTCCAGTTTTGCATGCGATCATTAGCCGTGACCTTGCCTTTGCCCTTCAGAGACATGCTATGTACACACTCACTCCTTCTGAACATAACTAATTCCACGCTCTAGTTCTTGGCTTGTGTGCCGTGTCATCCACTCTCCTTTGGCAATTCTCTGCTGATTTTGCACCCTGTCTTCTTTGAATCTCACCAAACTGCTTGCTGTCGTTTGACCACTGGCTCATGCTCATTTTTACTTCTATAAATGCTTTGTTTTGTTGTTGTTTCTGGGGGTTTGTTTGCTTGTTTCTTCGAAAGATCTTTCCTTACCTTTATTATAGTGGATCGTTGAAATATGTCAAAAATCATTCCAAAATCTACTGATTACCAAAAGCATTTTTGTCTATTTACTTCACAATATTATGCATTTTATATAATTTCATTATTTTGTTTACATATTCTAGACAGATTTAAAGTACACATTTGCATTTATTTCTAACCCAATTTATTCTAAAATTTATTTGATTATTTACATATATATCAAGGTAAAATTAGAAAAAAATTAAATTCCAAAAAAATTAAGAGAACAAATTAGTAGGAATATTATTGTCTTAAACTTTTGGCTAGAGATCAGAAACACAAAAAAATAAGCAAAAGAGAACTGTATCAGCAGTCAGAATAGACTTCTAAAAACAAATTCTTTCATTCTGAGACCAGACAGATATTCACATATTAATCTCCCATAGAGAAACAAGTATGCAGTATAAGGGTAAATATCTTTAAGAATACCTTTCTAGTAATCATCTGTAAAGTCTAAATAAATACTTAAACTTTATGTCTGTCATATGTTTGTTTTATCTTGTAGGTACATCAAATGGATACTTTTATTTCAGAAAATATTTGATAATTTATTAAATAATATATTTTTATTTAAGAAATTAACGAAATATTTTATTTCAATAAATTTAAAATAAAACTTTGAAATTAAACTACTAAGTCTGAGTCCAGTCCAACTCTGAGTTGAAGGAAACAAAAAATGAAAATGTAAAACATGAAGAAGGCAAAGGCAACTCTTAAATAATTTTCCAAGATTATTATTAATGGTTTCCCTTTTGCAGAAATTATTTCTTTTCCTTTGGCTGATTCACTACGTCTTGAGTTAAAAGAGCCAATAATGCAATAGACTGGTCCAGTGAAAAAGTCAGCTCTATAAGGAAGAAAACTCATTATCCCGGGAAAAACAGTAACTTCACTGGTCAGCTTCTCTAGCAATTTTCTTTGTTCCTGTAGATGTCCAGGCTTCTGATTGTCTGTGATGTTGAAAGCCAACAACTGGTGTTTCATTAGAAGCCAAAGTTGGAGAAGCGTCTTGAGATACCTCAGACACACACCACACCACACACACACACACACACACACACACACACACACACACACACACATTCCATTTTCTTTCTTATAGAACATATCACGAATATATCAGGAAGAAATCTTCCACTTCCACCCACAGGAGTTGTGCAATGAACTTCTATGCTTGAATCTATAAACAATCCAATGTCTTTCTAAAAACTATTTTAGGTACTCTTAAAAAATCTCTAAATTTGAATTATCATTTCAGTCAGATCAAGTATTCAAGTCTCAAAATCTACATTTTTTTTTCTAATGTAGTTCTTAGCTACCACACTGCTTTCTTTTATCACAAATGCAAAATTAAGAAACACAATGGTCCAAATTGATCATTTAGTTCCAGGTATAGAAAGACATCCTGAAAATCAGGATGTGACTTACCCAGATTAATATAATGTAAATGGGAGAATCAAACAGCCAGAAATGAGGCTCCATATTGTTTTTCTTTCCTCCTGAGAAATGTTATCCAAAATTTGACTTTTAGATCAGTCTTTAAAGAACATTTCTGTCTTTATTCACGCATTCATTTGTTCATTCATTCATTCATTCGCCACTTCCAGTGGCTTTCCATCCAGCTCTTGCTCAAATGCAGTCATTCAAGAGACCTACAAAGTACTGCTTGACCACTGCCCACTACTTCTGTGATACGAACCCCCTGAGCTGCCTTTGTTCACTCACTCCAGCCATGCTTGCTTCCCATAGGTTCTGTGAACATGCTGAACATGATCCTGTCTCTCAATGTCATAACACTTGATATTTTTCCCTAAAAACACCCATTTCCAAATATGCTCAGGTCTTTCTCCCTCACTTCATTATGTCTCTCCTAAACATCACCTAGTCAGAGAAGTGTTCCTACTACTTTATAAAAATGACAACTCCCTTGCTGCTGATCAATTTTTATTCTTCTTATCTTGTTTCACTTTTCTTCATACTTCTTATCAATACTGGAAAATATACATTTATTGGTTTATTGTCATCATTCTTGATAGAATCCAAGACTTGTAAGAAAAAGGGCTTCATTGTTTTTTTTTTTCCCACGGCTGGTCCTCAGTGTCTAAAGGCAGCACCTAACATATAGTAGGTTTCCATCAAGGATTTCTTGAGTGAATAAATATATTTATTCACATATTTAATTGCTATTAAATACTTACTCTGTGTCTGTTTTGTGTTATGCAGGAACAAGAAATAAAGCAGATGTGGGCTCCACCATCTAGTAATGTTGAAGGGTTCAGGGGACAGATACTAGACATGTTAAAACACATATGAAAATAAAGAAAAAATAAAAGAACTAGTTGCTATGCGCAAACTTAATAGAGTGTGGTCTAGGTTACATTGAAATTGAAGAAGAGGTCTCCAAAGATATGACATTTAAGTTCATATCTGGATAAATTAGAGAACAAAATCATGCAAAGAGCTAGAATAAGAATGTTCTATGCAGAAAGGAATAGAACTTTCAGAGTTAAAGGAGGAAAAACGAGGGCTATTTTCACTGTACTGTCTGTCAGTCGGCAGTTAAATAACAAGTGTGGAACTCAGAAAAGATATCTGAGTTCTATATTAATTTGCAAATAATTAGCATAAAACTGGCTTGTAAAACTCTGAAAATGGATGAATTCCTCTATGGAGAGATTATAGAGAGAATAAGTCCAGACCAAGGCTGAGGAAGTCCAACATTTAGTAATCGGAAAGTGAAGTATGAAAAAGGGGAGATTGCAAAGAAACAGATAAAGAAGATGAAAGACACAGAGTGTGTCTAATATTATAGAAGGCAATGAGAAGATGCTATCTGGCTCCTTTGAATAACTGAGAGGTGCCCCAAAAGACTTAAAATGGCAATGGCTATGACAGCACAGAGGCTGTTGTTGCTTTCCCCCATGACATTTTGCAGTCATGGAGAAGAAAGATACGTCAGTGAGAGAATGAGAAAATGGAAGAGGAAGACATGGAGGCTGTGTGTATGTAAAATGTGTTCCAGGAGTTGAATTATGATGAAAAGCTAGCAAAATTAGGGGAGAAGTGGAAGAGAAGGGGATGTATGATAAGGGGGACTTTTGCATTAACAGGCAGCTATTAGAGTACACTTCTTTGTCAAATTGGAGAACAATATAAAGGAAGAGACATTTCTTTATTTAAAAATGTATGTGCACCCAAAATTATACTGTGAATTTCAAGGAATTCATGCATTTCATTAAACCCTTTCAGATTTCATGGGTCCAAGTTTACTAGCAGCTGTACTAAGATGTACTTATTCAATTTTTTAAACCAGATGAGCTTTCATATATATGGTTTTGAAATATGAGATTTGTATTTCCATGTAGTTGCCTCTGATAGTTATTTGTCAAGAAATCTACCTTCTCCTCTTTTTAACATTTCATTTCTTAGTGTTACATAGTTGCTGTGTAGAGAATCTTCATGATAGATTAGAAAGTTTATTTCTTCAAGTGGGAATCAAATAATTATCACATAAGGTTATTTGAAATAGTCTTTTCATTGCCTTTGGGCACTGGAGAAAAAAACGCTGACCCTATGTAGGTGACCAAGTAACTGCTAATATTTCTGCCTGTTGCCATAGTTCCAAAAAATCTACAGAGCAGGCATATGAAGTTTAAAGACATTTTCTCTACTTGTAGGAGAGTTACTTAGGCTGTACCATTCAGTGCCATGATCATTTCAAAATTATTTCTACTGGTACTAATGGCTGAACTGGTCATAGATGGAGAGTGCATGTGACTCATTGGTCACCTTTACACTGAGTAGTTCTGCTTCTCTGAAACGTGAGTGTAATAGGGAAAGCTGACTATGTCTACATTATTGTCGCTTTCTCCTCTATACAAGTCCAAGACTAACCCCACCCCCAGAATCCAAAAAAGATAGAAATGAGTACAAATGGGAGGGACTACATAGCCTTTTCTATAATTAAGGCAATAATAAATGTTTCCAAATGAAGATAGAGAACACCTTCGTGTCAGTATCAACAGCAGCAGAATCACTTTTTTTAAAAACAAAAGTTCATGTGTGTTACCTGGCTAAGGCACTAGGAACAAATTCAGAATGAAGGTTTTATTTTCCTTTTTTGGCGTAAGCATTTTCTAGTATCCTTTAGCTAAAAACACCAGGCATACTTGAATGTTGCTGTGAATTCTTCTTTGGAGAAAAGAGGACAAAGCATTGTTTTAATGGAGCTGGAAACCAAAGTAATGTACACATGTGCCACTGTTCTGAAGGTGATGACCACAGAGAATGAAAGGTGACAGGAGGCAAGATTGGAGATTGGGAGAGACCCTCTGATGAAGTGCTCTGGCCCAGGATTTTAATTCCCTGTTTCTCACACAGAGGTAAGATGCTGGTAGGCATCAAGGCTTGGCCAGGTTACATTAAGTCTTTCATCCATCAAACATGGTATTTTGCTTCTGTCAGTGACTGATACCTGATAAAAATTCTTATCATTTACCCAGCACTTTGTATTTTCAATGTACTTTACAGTCATTGGGGAAACATGAGTATCTCCATGTGAGGCTCAATTTGTATTAAATTCACTATCCTCTCTATGCCCATCCTGTGCTTTTTCACTGATAAGCAAGCCTACCACAGTAAAGTTTGCTAATGGAGTATGCTTATCTGACAAGTATATAGCAGTCTTGAAGTCACTATCAATTTAAAGAGATCTCTTTATAGGTAAATATTTCAGTGTAGACATATTTTGACATCAGTGGAATTACACAGTACAAATATTTCTTAATCCTATTTTTTCATGTGATTAATTATGGACAACTTTTTAAAGGTTTATTTGTATAGTATGTATTCCCTACAATGTTTGATGTGAAAGACAGTAGTTTTTTGTTTGTTTGTTTGTTTGTTTGTTTTTTAGCTACTGAGATTGTCAGTAATGCCACTACTTCTTAAAGTGTCTTTATCATCACTTAGTCACAGCAATGAAATCAGGACCCAAAACAACAGCCCCGAGAGGTCTTTTTGAGGTAAAGGAACTTGAGGTGATGAGCTTGAAAGGTTATATCAGTGAAGCAGATTTGCGATTCTATGAGGGCCCTTGAATTGGTGAAAAGGGTTTGCATAAAATTTATTGGCAAAAATATTGTACAATTTTTCCAATGGCTGGCTTATTCAATAAATCATATAATCCTGAAAAGCAGATGTTATAATCATTTTAAAAACAAATAAATATCATTGTTGACTTACAAAGGAATCTTCAGAGTGAAGTTAAACACTAGTAAATATACATTTAAATATTTTTAAAACTGAGACTAACAGCTTATAATGTGTACTTGCAAAGTGCCTCAATAATTGCAAAATGCTGTTATGATAATTTAGAATTAAACAATAAAGATCATGCACACAAAGAGTGTAAATATATGTAGGATGTTGAAAATCATATTATTTATATTGTACATGCCAACAATTTATTAGTTTCTCTCTTCTGTAATTTTATTTTAATTTCAAATAATTATATACAGTCAACATTTTATCTCTATTTGAAAAAAACAGAACTTGCTCACGTGGGTTTCTACTGTACAACATTTGCTCCCATCTGAGCAGAAAAATAATTAAACACTAAGAAATAAAATGTGAAAAAGGAAGAAGTCAGATAAACTTCAAAATATTAAAAAAGATATGAACAGAAAGCCTCATAAAATATGGAAAATATAGACAGTTATCATTTTATATGAAGAGCATTCATTATAGAATTAAAGTCCTTGTCAGAAACTTCATTACTTATAGAAGAGAATCTATGAAACTAAGACTTATATTCCTGGGTGCTGGAAAACCTAGGTAACAGTAGAAAATATTTAATGATATAATACAAATTTTGTATAAAAAGTAAATGTTACAATTGGGAATCTAAGGCAAGAGAAAGAAGATAACTAGTGGAAGACAGTGAAATGACATTTAGGAATTCAGACAGGGTCTCTAAATGGGGAAAATTGTCAAAGTACATGGTACAAGAAAAAGTTGGTGATAAAATTGATGGACTTGCAGAAAGTGCTCAATAGGGCCCCCAAGAGTTGATTATTGTCTCAAATGAAACAGGGTCTTCCAGGTTGAGTAGAGATCATGAGTACTACTCAGTCATACTTTAATACAGGATCTATTATTTTAAAGACCTGTGAATTTGTTACAAACATGCGCGCGTGCACACACACACACACACACACACACACACAGTTGTATCCTTTCCCTGACTTTTTAATATAGCTGTTATTTTCATGATTTTATACATGAAAAGACCAAGATTCAGCGATGCTGAGTAGCTGGCACAGGTTGAAGCAGAAAACAGATACTGGAAACTTGAATTTGAGGACAGCTTTTGATAACAAAACTCTAGCAGTGTATTTAACCACGACTTTTATAATCACACTCACTAGTTATTTGATTCTGTCAACTAAGAGTTGAAAATTATAAACTTAATTTCAAGAAGAGTTGCAAATTCCAAGTTACTATTCATTTAAGAACAGATAGATATTAACATTAACTGTTCAATTATAGCAAAGTTCCTGATATGTGAAATGAGAACATACCTTAATTATTTTTTTAACTTTTATTTTAAGTTCAGGAGTGTACCTGCAGGTTTGTTACACAGGTAAATGTGTGTAATGGGGGTATGTTGTACAGATTATTTCATCACTCAGGTATGGTAAGACTATCACGAAAAGACTGAAGATTTGCAGTGAGCAGAGTAAGTGGTATTCTGTTGACTATCATACGATTTTGGACACACTTTTCAATTTTTCTGGGCCTCAAGTTACTCATGGAGAGAACAATACCTACTTTCAGGTGTTATTCCAAAGATAATAAAGACTGTGTAGAAAATACCAACCACAGTGCCTGGTACCTATCAGATACCTAATAAAAGATCCTTTCAATTGAAAAAAAAGAAAAACAAAAAGAGAATGGATGCACTCAGTGAAGTCCAGGATTCCTGATCTTTTCTGACTTGTCAGAGAAGCAATGGAAAGTAACAATCAATCTTTGGATAATCTATTACACCAAAATTGGCAGCATATTTTTCTTTCAGTCAACATCTAAGCACAGAAGACAAGCAAGATGTCTCCTTTCCCTGTGAAAAAGTCATATAATTTTAAAACTCCCGATGGCACCAGTTTCTTCTTACAGCAGGGTCTTTCACAAATTTGGCTGGTCTTTTCGAAGGGCACATGGAGAGTGATATTTCATATGTAGATGTGACCATTGTTACATCAGTGTGTGTGCAGTCACCCTACAGATAATGACTTCCATGGAATAAACGCACTAATAGCAATGAAAGAAAATACTCTAGTAACTTACTGATTTTTTTCTTTACACATTATCTTGATAGAAAAATATCTGCCTAACATTTTTTAAGTTATTATTTATTCTTATTAGACATTAACTTCTCAGATACACGTGCAGAACGTGCAGGTTTATTACATAGGTATACACGTGCCATGGTAATTTGCAGCACCCATCAACCTGTCATCTACATTAGGTATTTCTCCTAATGCTGTTCCTCCCCTATCTCCCACCCTCTAACAGGCTCCGGTGTGTGATGTTTCCCTCCCTGTGTCCATGTGTTTTCATTGTTCAGCTCCCACTTATGAGTGAGAATATGCGATGCTTGGTTTTCTGTTTTTGTGTTAGTTTGCTGAGAATGATTGTTTCCAGCTTCATTCATGTCCCTGCAAAGGACACAATTCATCCTTTTTTATGGCTGCATAGTATTCCATGGTGTATATCTGCCACATTTTCTTTCTCCAGTTTATCATTGATGGGCATTTGGGTTGGTTCCAAGTCTTTGCTATTGTGACTAGTGCTGCAATTAACATACATGTGCATGTATCTTTATAGTAGAATTATTTATAATCCTTTGAGTATATACCCAGTAATGAGATTGCTGGGTCAAATGGTATTTCTGTTTCTAGATCCTTGAGGAATAGCCACACTGTCTTCCACAATGGTTGAACTAACTTACACTCCCATCACATCAGTGTAAAAGCATTCCTATTTCTCCACATTCTCTCCAGCACAGTTGTTTCCTGATGTTTTAATAATGGCCATTCTAACTGGCATGAGATGGTATCTCATTGTGGTTTTCATTTGCATTTCTCTAATGACCAGTGATGGTGAGCTTTTTTTTCATATGTCGGCCACATAAATGTCTTCTTTTGATAAATGTATGTTCCTATCCTTCACCCACTTTTTGATGGGGTTGTTTGATTTTTTATTTTTGTAAATTTTTAAAGTTCTTTGTAGATTCTGGATATTAGACCTTTGTCATATGAGTAGATTGCAATGATTTTCTCCTATTCTGTAGGTTGGCTGTTCACTCTGATAATATCTTCTTTTGCTATGCAGAAGCTCTTTAGTTTAATTAGGTCCCTTTTGTCAATTTTGGCTTTCGTCACCATTGCTTTTGGTGTTTTAGTCACAAAACCTAACATTTTAAAAGAACTAAAGGAGTGTAATTAGATTGTTTATAACACACACAAAAAAATGGTTAAGGGAATGGATGTGCCATTCTCCATGAAGTGATTATTTTACTTTGCATGCCTATATCAAAACACCTTATGAACCCCTTATATATGGGTACCTAGCATAAATATATGTGTGTGTGTGTGTGTGTGTGTGTATACATACTATAATAGCCACAAAAATTAAAAAATGAAAAACATAAAAAAACGATTTGATAACATTGGATATAAATTAAAAGTAAGAAAGTTTGGTGTACAGAGTAGTAGAACTTTGAAGCAGGTGGTCATGTGATCTGTGGACAATTGCTGGCCCATGAACTATTGGTTACATTATAACCAAAGTAAATATAGAAAATTAATCATTTAGAAATTTGTATAGAAATTTGCAGAGTAATCATATCTCTGTCTGTTATAGTATAATAATAAAAAAGAATTTGCATTTTTATGTCTTTTATTTAATTTATTTTAATGTATATTAGAAAAATAAGGCTTCAATGATAAAAACAAAAGTCAGCTTTTTAGGCATTTTATATTTTTAAATTTCAAAATATTTATTTCAGTGGAGTTTACAGAAGTATTTGTCCATAATGGATTGGGGGAAAGTAGTTCTTCACCATGAAGAATTTGGAAAAAACTGATAAAGGGTTTTGTAGATGCTGTGAATCCTTAGGACATGATCAGGGTCAGCAATTTAATTCTCAAATGAATAAAGAAACTGCTAAGGTGGGGAATCTGAGGAATTAGACTTATAACTCTATGTGGGGATCTACATCCTAAATAAGCACACCAGTAGAGGCTAACTGCAGGTTCAGGAAAAGGCCATAATATGAGTCTCAATATTTTGCTTACCAGATTTTAAATAATTAAAAATTGTTAATCCCTACAATATTATGTTCATTTAAGGTTGGATTTTGCTAGTATTTCATTGGTGGTGGTCAAACAACCCAGAGATTTAAGTTAGGCAGAAGGGCACAGTTAGAAAGGTAATAAAATACACAGAGGGGAGAGAGAGAGGCAGGGGATACAACAGAAGAGGGAGAGAGAGATGCTGCTTGCAGGCAGATCTCATCCAGTAGTTCACATAATCCAGAAAAATTCTACATCCTAGCTTCTTTACAGTCTGCTCCTTCCTTTTTGGTGCAGGTGAAAAAAAGCTGGCTGGGGATATTTTCAGAGTGAGACTGATTCGTGCGACTTCTTGTAGCTATTAGCTCCAAGTCAGAAGAAATCACTTTTCTCAGCACATTCCATAATTTGACCACCACCAAAAAAATACTAGCAAAATCCAATCTTAAATGAACAGAATATTTATTTAACATTTCTTTCTTTATACCTAATAGTGCTCTGAATATTCTTACACATAAATATTTTGTCTGTATCTGAGCCTTTACTTAAATTCCTAAAAATAGAAATACTTAGTATGAGCATGGATATTTTAAGAGTGTTGATATTTATTGCCTAATTTGTCCCATAAATATTGTAGGGATTAACAATTTTTAAGTATTAAAAATCTGGTAAACAAAATATTAAGTCTCATATTGTAGGATTTATAAACATAATCATAATTTGAAATACTGCTCATTTTTATATTAGAAAATATTTTGGGTTTATGAAAATACAATATGTTTTTGAACTAAAAACAGCTATAATCATAAAATGTAAAAATAATCATAATTTTAAGTGTTCTTTGTTGCCATTTTTTCTGTATGAGTATTTTTTTTTCAGAATTTATATAATACTGTATATGTTTTTGTCTCCACTAAATATTGTATGGTGGTTGTATTAATTTGATAGGGCTGCCATAACAAAGTGCCTCAAACTGATGGCTTAAACAACATAAATGTGTTGTCTCACATTTCTGGAAGCTGAAAGTTTGAGGTCAAGGTATCGACAGGGTTGACTCCTGCAAGCTATAAGAACTGTGAAGAAGAATCTGTTCCATGTCTCCACCCTGACTTCTGGTGGTTTTCCGGCAGTCTTCATCATTGCTTGGCTTATAGCTACAACACCTTGGCTTTTGCCTTCATGTTCACATGGCCTTCTCTCTGTGGGCATGTCTGTGTCCATGACCCATATTTATAAGGACAGCAGTAATATTGGGTTAGCACCTACCACAATGACTTCATTTTTACTTGTATATTTCTGAAAAGATGCTATCTTCAGATAAGGTCACAAATTATATATTCTGTGGGACTCAAAAATAATTTTTGGAGGAGGACACAATTTGGTCCATAACAGTGGTTTTCTTTGTCAATTTTGACAATATTCTTTGAAAATCTCAATTCTAGTAACTGTAATATTTGCTGCTCAGATAAACCATGCTTTATTTAGCCGTTACCCTTTAATTGGATATTTATTTATTTAACCTTTCCAGCTTTATACATAATAGTGCTGTGAATATTCTTAAACAAAAATATTTTGTGTATTTCTGAGTCTCTGCTTAATTTAAATTTCTCAAAATAGAAATAGTATGAGCATGGATATTTTAAAAGTGTTGATATTTATTGCCTAATTTGTCCCATAAATATCATAGCGATTAATATTTAAACTATTTAAAATCTGGTAGGCAAAATACTGAGACTGATTTTTGCTTTAATGAAAACTTTTTGCTTGTAAGGAGGTTTAATATTATTTGCTATTGTTCTTTTTTTTGTATTGACTACTTAATAGCTCTGTTCACTTTTGTAGAGGTACATTAGTCTTCTCCTTGCTCATTTGTAGAAGAAAGCTAGCTTCAATATAGATCTCTTTCACATATAAAGCTTATCTTAATTGTTATACTTGGATATACAATATAAAATCAAATATTAACTTACTAAATATATATAGAGAGGTTAATCTTCTTATCAATGAACTTATAGTCACTGAAAATCCAAAATCTATTCCATAGGAAATATTTTATAGGAAATATTTAGAATTTTACATTCTTATGGGAAATATAATTCTAGTTACCCAGCTGCAGCAGAAGAAGGCTTATACATCAATGAAAGTTAATTATAAGTTTTCTCTGACATAGAAAGGTGAAGTGACTTTCCAATGTCATAAAACTAGAGAGTAGCAGAAGTGGGAATATAATTCAGGTCTACTGAATCCCAGTGCAATACTTTGGTGAGTAGATAACTATAATTTGTTGTGAAATAATAATTGCTAATTACTTTGTGTATGCCTTTCATGCGAGACCTGATAATGTTCAGAAGTTCATAAAGGTGTTTAATCTAATGTCCAACAATGCCTTACAAGAGGACTTTCCCTTAATGTTATGTAAAATACAAATATTAACTTTGGTAATTTCACTAAATATTCTGATGAATATCTCTAATGACACGTGTTGATTTCCTACCTAGTGGTGGTGATGAGAGTGTGCAGGGTCCCTCCAGGAAAGATGAAGAATGCAAACATCTACTGTGTTTCTCCTATATGACAGAGATTTATCATTAGTATTTAATTTATTTTCCATAAAATTTCAAGCAGTGGGTTTTTTTTTTTTTTTGAGGCGGAGTTTCGCTCTTGATACCCAGGCTGGAGTGCAATGGCGCGATCTCGGCTCACCGCAACCTCCGCCTCCTGGGTTCAGGCAATTCTCCTGCCTCAGCCTCCTGAGTAGCTGGGATTACAGGCACGCGCCACCGTGCCCAGCTAATTTTTTTTTGTATTAGTAGAGACGGGGTTTCACCGTGTTGACCAGGATGGTCTCGATCTCTTGACCTCGTGATCCACCCGCCTCGGCCTCCCAAAGTGCTGGGATTACAGGCTTGAGCCACCGCGCCCGGCCAGCAGTGGGTTTTATAGACTAGTTACTGAAGTTGAGATTGACTCAAAGTCAAGCAGATGAAATAAGAGAGCCAAACTGAACTCAGATCAAAATCTAAAGATCCCACACCTTCTATTAGTCTACAGTCTTTTCACACTAAAAAAGGGTAACAGTAGTTTATCTTCTATTCTAAATAGCAATTGAATTATGGAGAGACAGAAACTAGATGGTATGATGGATTTTGTGGAATACATTTTAAAAATACCCTCATTAAATTAGAAGTGGGAATGAAAGGAAGTAATATTCATTGAGGGTGTACGTGGCATCATTTAACCCTCCCATTGGCATCTTTATTATAGCTGTTTTATTGCCAAGATCATTGAATTTTAGAGAGGTTAAATATATTGTCCAAGGTCACAAAGTTAGTTAGTGGTGGAGCAATGATTGAAAGGACATGTGTCTGACTCTGACAG
This sequence comes from Aotus nancymaae, assembly GCF_030222135.1. NCBI lineage: Eukaryota > Metazoa > Chordata > Mammalia > Primates > Aotidae > Aotus > Aotus nancymaae. Next base: position 40,744,481 of record NW_026988419.1, on the reverse strand, counting down.
TTCAAGAACTTTCCTCAACTCTGATTTATCCTCTACTGGAAGGATGGTTTTATGGTACTAAAAAAGATATTTAGAAGGTTGGTAAATGCTACTTCTGATTAATGCATACATGATTTCACCTAGTCATCATTACTACTATTGTTCAATTGGCAAATAGTCTTATTTGTATATTTTAAAAAATTATAATTATTAACAGATAATCAGTGCTAAGTGCACACAAACAACTATAATTAGTCCTTGATAAATCTTAGAGACAAGTTTAACTATGGCTCTCTCCACATAACGTTTAGATTTTATTTCTTTTAAATATTTTAGCTAGTGATATTTGCTATGGTAACAGCCCTTTAATATCAGTATATGGAAGACTTATCTGAAAAAAAATGCATATACCATTGCTTCAGCCTACACATTTTGATTAAATATCTGGGGAAGATATTTTATAATTGTTAATACAAAATAATACATATAGTTGTATTCCCAAAGTAATGCACATAGTTGTATTCCCAAAATAATACACATAGTTGTATTCTGAAAAACAAACACTAAAACAATTCATATATTAGTCTAAATTTTAGAAAATCATGAGGAATTTTCAGTGGAAAATCATCCCATTCTAAAGAAGTGATTCTCAAACTTTGGTGTATATCGGAATCACAGAATCACCACTTTTGTTAAATGTGTACTTGTTAGACTTCTGGAGATGCCTATTCAAAGGGTTCTGGAAATACTTATGAGTGGCTTAGGCATGGTGGTTGATGACACACTCCTCACCAGGCTGTTTTGTAGTCTACCAAATTGGAAAAATATTGTTGTAGAGTTCACATGGATTAAAACATTACTTATGAGGGGAATGCCTAGGAGTATTAATATACTTCCACGGAGTGGTCTTGGTAGAAAGAATTGTAGATTATATTCTGCCTGGTAACATCTGGTTGATGGTACTTAAAATCCTTTAAATGTGAAAAATTCATATAGTGACAGAATGAGGACTTTTAAATACTACTCATTCTTTGGGGACTTTACTACCATATGTTAGTGGGATTTGCATATTCATTTTCTTAAGTAGATACTACGTTTTTACCTTGAGGGCTTCAAGTCCCACTTCCCCAGAATTGTAGAATAGTTAACTGAGGTACTTGTCACTGACTCAACATGACGTGCATTTGAAACAAAATTGTGAGTTTAATATATAATGTTTAATAGAGAGTCTAAAGGTCCTTTTTCCAGATTGAATCCGAACACCAGAGTTCATGATATAGAGATAGTATACTTTTAAAGCACCATAGAGTGCTTTTTGGTTGAAGCACTCTATGGTGCTTCATATGGAGGTTATGCAGTAGGGCCACACTGAGAGACATTACCAGAAACATCACCAAACAACTCATTGCTGACTTTTATTTGCTTTAAGTATGGTGATGGCTACATTGTTCACAGAATAGGTGAAGCTCTTATAAAGAAACACAGGGATCTTTCCTTTAAGTATTAGAGTCAAGAATACTTATTATTAACACATAGTTTGTTTAATGGACACTGGATGTAAGTGATTAGACTTTCCATTTTGGCTTAGCTTCTATAAAGCACAGAGTGGAAGTCATGCTCCACTTTCCAGTACGAAATTAAGCATCCCAATCTCTCTCCTAGCTTTATCTTACTTTTTCTAGTTTTACTTTCCTTCTTATTCTTTTAAATTCATTTTAGATACAAAATGAGACTTCTTGTAATGTTCATAATTTATAAATCATCATTAATCATATACTGTGATATGATCGGGTAAAAGCAAATTAAGCAAACAAAACACTAATAAAGTATTTTCTAATTAAACTAGCAATGTTTAAAAATATTTTTAGTTGTTTCATGATAATATAAACGTTACTGTTTTGCGAAACAATATGTCCCTTTGTAAAGATCCCTTTGTAAATCTTTGCCTTAATACAGTTATCAGTATGCTCTTCCTAACATGAATATATATATACATATATTTAAAATGTGGCTTTTTTCTTTCTTCATCCCTTATAATTTTATAATATTAAAGAATATTTTCATCAATTTCCTATCTGCTATCAAATAAATTACAGGGTATCACTCTTAAAAAATTGAGATCAGATTTTTAAAATGTTCATTTATAATTAAAAATAACTTCATTTTCTAGACTCTGATAAAACATATTTGTTAAATAATTTATAGCTACTCTTTCCATTGCTTACTTCGGAAAACTGTGATGGGTTCCTTAGTTTAGCAGGATGACTGCTATATTTTCGTAAGCATACACATATTTCCTGGATATTACCTGACCAGGATTCTCCCCTAGGGGAGTGGGGTGAGGGTTAACTTTAAATAATTTTAACACAGGAAAAAATTCATTAAGGAAGCTATAATGTGTAGGTGCATGCCATAATAATTAAGTATTTGCATAGTTGACTGCAGCCCTTATTAAGCAATGTGCCAAATGGCAGTCTGTTTTACATAATGGATGTGGGAGAACAAGTCACACACACCAGAGTAATGGAACATATTAATAAAAGTTTGCACAGTGTGTGTCCTTCATGCAGGCTGTGGTGACAAATATCTATGCCTTTACAAACTACATGACATTATGTTGTTTAGTCCTCTGGGACTTGCCTGCCAATTTGCTGTCTATCATTTATTTTCTGCCATGGTGTGTATGCTTTGAGTGATCTCAACAAAAGGTCACAGCCAGTGAAGTTTCCACACCAAACATTTTTTCCCCTGTCTGGGGCTTTGAGTGGTTTGCTTTTAAGGTTTATTGTACTTCTTTTTAGTGAATGTCCCAAGGAGACACAGAGTAGATCCTAGGACCCAGGTTTTTCATCAATGTATTTGCTCTATTTGTTCCTGTGGTTTTCCCAGTTCCCATTTCTATAAATAACTGCTGAAACATTTGCAGTAATACTTTCATTGTCTTTAACCTTATCTTCTGTTACTTTTAAAATTCTTATAAAAAATAAGCTTTTCTCTGTCTTCCTCCTTTGATGACTATTGGCTACAAGCAGATGGGCAGTGGGACTGTTATACCCCTATTAAAACTGCATCCTTGTCTCCATCAAAGTTCTCCTCATTCAGGCTCAGCCATCAAAGAAGAGGCTGGTGACTGATAGCTAAATGGCATATCACCAGAGATCAGAATATAGGGTTCTCACTACATAAAATAACTTTACCTGTTTTAAGCTGAGCAAGTACAGCAAATTTTTCTCCCATATTTAGTTGCAAGCCAGTGTTTAACAATAGACTTTTACAAAGGAACATATTAAAACATCACCCTGTTATCTCAGGTCGTAGTTGTCCAATGGTGAAATTGAAAGAGTGTGCTCACCATGCTTGTTCCAGAAGAGGCAAACCTGTAATCTTGTCTAAGGCACTCAATTACAGCCCTGTGATGGGGTAGTGGACATTAACACAAGGGCTGCTCTGAGCACCCCCAAGGCACCAACAACACCTGGATAGTCTTTCGTCCTCTGCCTCATTTCCAGGGTGGTATTTTTAGCTCTTCACAAAGCTGGCGTGCTGGGCATCTGTCCCTCCCACTTCACTATCTCTTGGCCTGTCTCATTTTGAGGCGGGTGGGCACTGGTGTAACAGTTGAATAGTAAGATAGCTCCACACAGATGTCTGCAATGTTTTGCTACCTCTTATGCAAATATTCTGAGCTCGGCTAGAACTAGAATCAGAGCAGAGGAGAAAAGAGAGAAATTTGCTCCTGTTTGAGCTGGATTTCAAGTCTTTTGTGCATGACACTTACTTAATTTGGGAAAAGTAAAGATGCCATAAGCAAATCTTTGATAAAGCCCTATTACTTACAGTGTCTTTGAGGCTATTCTTTAGGTAAGCACAGAGAGCCAGTACTACCTGTGGCTAGACTACTACACTGTGTTGAAAGAAATAATTTCTAAATTATACCAAAACCAACTATGAAATGTGAATTCTAAATTAAAGGGATTTGTTATGGGATTTCAAAAAATGGTTCCTACCTCTGACAACTTTTTTATCTATCCTATTAAAGAAACACAACTCTCAATCAGGATTTATTTTCCACATCATTATTAATATAGATGCCTAGCTCATGTCTAAATCAACTAATTGTGAAACCACATTTGAGCTGTTCTCTGCAAACTATCAAACTACTGTCAACTTGTTTTTGTGAATAGAATTCTTGCTAATTAGCATGCTTATGTCTTATGTAGTTTTTTAAAAAAGGATACCTAATATTTAAATATGTTGTCTATTTCTTCTCGTTACCGATCAAAAATGATTGCTTTGTTGGGTTTGCCTTTCATAAAGATAAGTTATATTTTTCCCAATATGCTGTTACCTAAGTAACTTGTAGGACTTGACTATTTTGATAATCAATATACTAATTTGTCTGCTAACTCAGCGTCAATCGAGGACTTTTTGACTCCTTGGCTTGTTATGCCTGCCCGGGGCTGGTTTTCTCCCAGATTCATTGCCAGTACTTCCTCTCCTCTGATCTTTATTGCAGAAGGCTGAGCCCTGCAAACTAATTTCTCATAATCCCTTACCAAGTCATTTTCATTTGAGTTTGAGCAACAAGAAGCATTGAAGGGAGAAAGGCAGGAGGAAGAAGGGGAGAAGCCCCCTCTCTTCTTGCTTTTGGCACTTGTCTCTGAGAATAGCTGAGTTTCCGCTGTGAAGCCAGCTTTTGTCTGGCAGTCTTTCCTGCTGAGGTACCCGCTCCCACCAGGAAGAACCTGTTGTGTTTCTAAGTCTTGCCTGGTGGCCTCGACTCCTGGTACTTACTTAAACCACTGCTTCTCTTGGCTCCTGAGGGTGGAAGTAGCTTCCTGCTGCTCCTTATATCTATTTTGCCTTGCTATTCCATTTGCCTTTTAGCTCAACCAATATTTTTTAAACAAATTCCACTGCATGGACATAGGATTGCTCTTCAAGAGAAAATGCTGCGGGGAGTATAATTGACTGACAGCTTCAAGTTGCTGCATCTTTGGACACACTGTCACATACAGAATTCCTCTAACGGCCAATCTTTGCTCTTGGGGCTCTTCACTGGCCTATTCCAGACTTTTCCAGAAGTTTGCTGTAATCTGAGACGTTTCCTACGAAATCTTCCTTTTCTCCTCTCCTCTCATGGTTGTAAGCCTGTTTCATGCTCTCTCCACGTACTGCTCCTTTCTTTTTTTTCCTTCACAGGCACTTTCCCCAATTAATCTTTTGCAGATCAAATCCCACATTGGCATCTGTTTCCTGGAGGATCCCCACTGACACAACCTTCAGAAGATTTCTTCTTTATTGAGCAACTTAGCTTGGATTCTCTTTCCCTGGCTGGACTTTAACATATCACATATCCAGAAAATGTAAGGCCAACATATGCTGTAGGTCCTTTGTTAAAAATATTATGTTGTAGAAAAGAATTTTTGTTTGCCCCATTATTTTATCTTCAGACAATATCAATCTCTGTCGTTTTTGTAGCCATCTGAGGAAACAGGATGAATTCTCCACTCAAAATTTGGTTTCGAAGTCAAAACTGAAAGTGCTACACAAACTTCAAGAGAGTAGGAACTATCTGAGGAGAGCAGTGAAGGCCTGCCAGGCAGGTCCAAAGTGGCTTTAAGAGAGCAAGAGAAAGAGAGCAGCTAGGGGTTTTTATTGTGATTAGGGGCTGAGTCTGAGGCAAGCGTTCTAATGCATAGACAGGAACTTGTGTAGGATTTGAATCTCCCACCAGCATCAAAGGAAAGAGCACATGGGCTTTTTATCAGCCCACATGTGGGCGACAAGGCGAGGAAGGAGAAATGAGGCTTAAAAGCTCTCAGCAGCCAAAGGTCAAAAAATAGGCTGATGTCAGTATCTTTATTATACTCACATGTAGTAGAATCTCAATGATGAAAAAAATGTACTTTTCTTGACTGTAGAACTTCTGAGCCCTTAGCATTAAAATGCTTATTGTGAATCTGCCAGAAAGAGAATACAGGATTTTTCAAATGTACTTGTTCATAGAACCCTATTTTTAGAGAATCTTTAGGGGATATTGCTCCATGAAACATCCTTTGGGCGAACATGTATGTAATTTTTAAACACAGAAATTCATCACCTTGAAAGTTTTTTTTTTAAACTTCTTTCCTAGTTAATGAAGATATGGAAGGTGAAATTGTGGCTTACTTCAATTAAGAAAGCAAGTAATTCTTGTTGAATCGATATTAGATGACAGTGTGGGAGATGACTGAGGCTATAAAAGGATGGAATGTGGTCAATTCAAAAGGAAAGCAATGGGATTATTATATTCCAAATGTCTTAAATGCGCCAGGTTATATGGTAGAATTCTCTGTGACAACACACTTTTTCTGGCCCTTAAACCTTTTGATTGAAGCTCTAAACCTGATTATTATCCAGACGAATAATTCATTTTCAGTCTTGTGCTTTATACTTTGATGAAAGAAGTGCTATTTTATATTTTCCATGGGAAAACTTTGTTCTTATCATCACTGTATCTTGATTTGATTAATTTCTATATTACAATAATATGAAAACAGATTTTAACATTTATTTTTACTAAGTAGAAATAAATCAGTTTTATTATGCGTGTCTTTTAGGTAATGTGCTCTTTTTTTGTTTCTCTTTCTTCCTCCTTTGAAAGCTCATTATGAATTCAGATTAAATGCATTAAAGGCTTTAGTTTCCTGAAGTATATCTAGATAATAACCTATCACTTTCATTCCTAGTCTGCTTTTTGATTTCTTGTGATTTTCTTATCCTCATATGAAAATTGAATTTTATCAATAGATCTATTAGAAGCTGAAAATCTGAGATTTATTTATCTTTAATTTTTAGTAGTTTTTGAACAAGCACATCACTAAGGCTGTTCTATTTGAAGATCAGAACACACCGAACATTGTGCTAAATGGCTGGGTGATTATAACAAGTGAAAAATCAAAATTTATGTTAAGCAAAAGTTCATGGTCATTAAAATGGGTATACAAATAAAAGACAAACAATTATTTATGTAGCAAATAATTTATCGTTCCATAAAGTTTTCCCATTGTTTATTTAGAAGTCACATACAGATAAAACAATGTCACTTATTTGTTCAGTTAATTAGTCCTAAGTGAAAATAGATGGAATAATCTTGTATTGAAAACACTGGTAATAGAATATTCATTCACTCCATATGTATTGAACTCCTACTATATACAAGGGGTCATGTCAAATGGTGGTGGATACGCGTTGTAAACAAGAGTTAACCCTGATGACCCTCGCATTTTTCCAGTGGATTTTCCTGAAACAGACCATCTGCTTAGGTCTCTTGCTATGGTTTTGGATTCCTACGACTATGTTCTTTCTGACTCTCCAAATGACTCTCATGCTCCTAGGTTGACTATCTTGTTACGCCATATCTTTTGCTCAGTAGTTGGGTCTCCTCACATCAACATCAGCTACAAACCACTGAAACATTTTCAAAACAAATAGTGCAATTATATTCCTCAAAAAATGATAATTTATTTTTAATCTGTAAAACACAGGCCCTCCTTTATTTCATGATGGTTAGGTAACCCCTAGTGTCTGAGCTCAGACAATTTACTAGACAGTTGCCTAAGGGCCTCATTAATTAAGTGGATCAGTGAACCTATAAAGGGGTCACGGAGTAGAGCAAACACTGCACCAAGAATCACAAGGGTAAAGAACCTGATCTCATTTGATTCAATTTCATCTACAGACTAGAGATAACATCTGACCATGATACTTCAAAGGGTGATTGATTGCAAGGATCAAATGAGGTAATGTTTATGAAAATTATTTGAGAAATTATATAGAATAAGACTAATGTTTAATGTTGGGTTGTAATATGCTGGGCATCTTTCCAAACTGGGATTTCAATCAGTTCCTGTAACAAACTTGTGAAGTAGGCGGCCAAGGTAGAAACGCTCATGCAGCTCACACCTTGTGCAGTGGGGTTCCAACCTCAGTGTTCTCGTGTTATTGGGTTACAGTTTTCTTGGAATTTAGTAGCAGGAAGTTTAAATAGCATCTTATAACTTTGTGTTAGATATGTTTTTATTTCTATGTTTCTTATTGATTTCCATTATGAAAGATAAGAAGTGAGGATTTTAACTTGTCAAGAATATTTTTTGTCAGTCTAGTTTAAAGGTGTAATGAACAAGGAATACCGTTAGTAAAGAAAACGTGATTGAGAACAAAGCTACTAAATGGCACTCACATCAATTCAGATTGATTTTCTTTCTTTGAAATGCCAATTCAAAAATAAAAATATAATAGCCTGATGTATGAGAGGTACTTCTCCCTTCTCTAAAAATTTAATTATTATCATTATCTTTCATAGGGATACTTCAAAAGGGAGACTTATTTTCTGACTGCCAACCTACAGGTAGAAGGGGTATTGCCACATTAAAAAAAATGTTTTTTTGGTCAATACTGTTGAATAGGGCAGGATTGATTTCTTCAGTTTTTCAGAAGATAATTAATATCTTAGGTAATACAGTCTTGTACAATATTTAAACAATGACTTTTGCCTTTATGAGCTTCTGCAGCTAAATTGATTTCTTTGGAAGTTATGTCAAATTATGGCACCTTGTCTCACCTTGATTATATTTGATTCTTTGCTCAGTCCTTCTCTCCTGACTCTGGTGAGGAGTAGCAAAGAGAGTTAGTGACACTATGCTTTACATAAAGCATAAATGGGAAGAGAGAAAACAGAAAGCTCCTTTAGGAAACACATGCTTCTCTACATGCTGTAAAAAAATGTAGGATTGGAAAAAAATGCTCAGAAACAGATATAACAAATAAAATATAAAAGGAATATGTAAGTGACTAAGGAATTGAACAGGAAGCCTACAGTAAACAAGTGGATTAAAGGGATCAAATCTACCTCTATTTCTTTTGGAACCTGTGTCCTAATTGACTGTGTTGTTCACCTTGGCTCCCTCTGCATCTATGGTAGATAATACTTAAAAATGAGCATTTTATCAAGATATAGGAAAAAGGGCCATAGATAGATGGGTGGATTTATAACAAGAAGGTTAAGGTTCGGTGAAAGGGGAGTAAAGAATGCAATAGTGTTTAGGAAAGAAGAACTTGGGAGGAGTTATAAATATATAACTTAATAATCATACTTTTATTTGATCAATGCCAATCATAAATAAAAATATCTTCTATTTGTTATGATAGCATCTTACTAGTTTTCCCTAGTAGTGGGAAAAATCCATGTACAGTAGATTATCACTATAAATTACTGTTACACTGAGACTAAAGTAAATTGAAAATTCTTCAAAGAAGTTAAATTTATTTTTCTGTATCACATAGTGCTTTAAAAGGCAGATTTCAAGCATAAATTTATTTTAGTTTATATGACCTCTATTTGGTGATGGTATTATTGATCTGAGTGAATAGTGGATAGCCACTGAGCAACAGTAAAAGGCAAATAGTTCTGGATTTTAAAGGAAAAAGAGAAAGCTTCTAATAAAACCTAACATCATTGTCACCAAAAATAAATAATTTGAAAAATAACTAAAAATATAAGCACTTTTAAAAGAGGAGATTCAGATACAATTCTTATTCTCAGACCAAACAAAAGCTGTAGATTGTTACCTCCCAGCATCTGGTGAGGATAAACAGTGATGAAATAAGTCCAAGTGCTTTGTAAACTAAACTGTCACATCAGTAAAAGGCACTTCTATTGTGTGTGAACACATTGAGTCAAGTTACCAAATGAGTTTGGTTTCTCTCTTTTATAGATAGGGAAGTCATCCTACACTGGAATGACCAGATTGAATTAACACAGGCATGAGGACAGAAAAATTCCTCTGCCCTAGCAAATAAAGGGTAAAATCATATCTGAAAGCTTTTCATCCATGGAAATAACCAGTGGGGATCTGGCTTTGGCAAAAAGCTCAGAGGCAGGGAGCATATTAGCTTTGTGCCAAGGACCTTGAACACCCTTCCTTAACTTGTCTATAAGTCTGTCTTTGCAGAAACAGATGTCTGTACAACTTCAGCTAACTGAAGCACAAAATTCTGTGGGATAGAAAGATGGTGGCAATGGTGGTAGTATTGGTAAGATTATTCAATCTATCAGAAAAATATAAAATAGAGTAAGACAAAATATGTTCATGTTTGAATAATGTGGGGGTTATTTGGTTTGGCCATGCGTAATTTGAAACAAGAGGTATTTTTATGACTAATTTTTAGCAGAGAAAGCATAAAATGCTAAATGCTGTTATTTCTCTTTGTCCAAAAATGTATTCATGTCATGTCTAGAAACATGGTGTAATTCTAAACAGCTATACAAACCTAAGGTATAATTTCACTTTATATGAAATTTCACTTTTATGAAAGCATACTAATTCTTTTACTTTCCTTGGCAGAATGTCTAAAGATTATTGGAAAGTTATAGCTGTATTTATTTTATTTTCAGGGATGTCATCACACTTTTGAGCAGCTGTGACAATTTACTGCTGGAATAACTCCATCCCAAAATTATTACTGTAAATTAAAGTCCTATTTTTCTGCCCCAAGTGTATTCTTAATATTAACAGTTGGTAATTAGTCTGTCCTTTGGAGAGACTCTGAACAGTTTTGAAGAACATCCTGCATGTTTAATCAGTACATTCAAGCCAGACAATGAAATGTAACATTCAGTAAACTGTGGTAGTGTTCGCTAATTGCTGATGCTATCTCTATTTTGTTATGTTTAAGTTATATTCTTTAATGTTTTAAGAATCATTTTATTTATTTATTTATATTTCGCTGTAATTCTTTCTAAAAAGCTCAGGTTTTGAAAGAAGCTACAAGACATTTATAGATGCAAAAGTGAAGAGTCAGCTAATAGAACAGTGTTCTTTTTTAGAGACAAATATATATAAAACATTTCTTTTTGAAATCACTAAACCAACAGGTAATTTATTGTTATAATATTCAACCTACCTTTCCCCATCTGGATGATGTACAAATGAGTATTATTTTGCTACATTATACCAATCTAGGTACCTGCATTCCATATTTAGAGAGCATGTTTTGGGTTTAAGCAGTTTAAACTACTAGAATTATGATTTCAGAATGGTGTTGCACTTTTAAACATCTTCGTTTTATTTTATTTAAAACATTTAGATATACAAACATTTTTATTTAATGTTCCCTTACAGTTTCCTTTTCATGCTGCCATGAGACTTAGGAAGCACATGTATATTTGCAAAGTTTCATTAAATTATTTTACACCATTGAAGCAGATTGTCTTTATAATTCATTACATTTTTGTTTAGGAGTCCAAATTAATGCTATACACAGCAACATAAACTAAAGTCCTGCAAATCTTTTTTGTTATGTTCAAAATGAAATTCTGTTTCAGAATTTTAATAAAACAAATTTTATTAAAAACAAAATTTAGAGTTGGTTATAATATTTTTCTTATTTTTGTGTATGTAAAATATAAGCTAGATTTTAGTAGAATTTTGCATTTTTACTAGGAGGTTTCAATTACCTGCAGACACTGTATTTGTGTTGAACAATTTCCCTCTCTCCCTCCCCCCCTCCTCCCTTCTCCCCTCCTCCCTTCTCCCCTCCTCCCTTCTCCCCTCCTCCCTTCTCCCCTCCTCTCCCTCCCCCCCTCCCCTCCTTCCTCCCCTCCCGCTTCCCCTCCCCTCCCTCTTCCCTTCCCTCTTAGCTTTCTCTTCCTCCTCTCCTCCCCTCCCTCCTCCCCTCCCCTCTCCCCTCCCCTCCCCTCCCCTTCCCCTCCCCTCCCATCCCCTTCAATTCCCTTCCCTTCCCTTCCTTCCTCTCTCTCTCTTTCTTCCCATTTTATAGCTATTTTAAATGCTTATTGGTCACAAAATTGATAAGATTTTATGAAAATGAGACTTTGGGGTAATTTCAGTACCTTGCTTTTTAAAACAATTATGGCTATACATATGAAAGATACTTAGAAAATGGTCTCATTAAAATAGGTCCAAATAATTAAAATGCATACTTGACTGGAACCTTAATAGGTCACTCAAATTCATATCTCTGTGCTCACAAGATTGAGAATACAGTTTACATAGAAAAATAGAACTAATAAAATAGACTATTCCATAAGGTCTTTTTAGAGAACTGCAAAGGATTTTGCTGAAGCAACCCAGTAAACTTACAAATGAAGAAATCATCAAAACTTTGACTAGAAATTACTGTTAGTCATGAATATACCATCAAAATAAGTTTTATTGGAGGCAAATAGAACATACAGCCTATAGTCAATATAAATTATACATATACTGTTTCATTTATGCCTAGCCATTTTAATAGTAATTTATTGGGGTAGTAGTTAATATCTCTTGGACATGAACCAGAGAAAGAGAGTGATTATGATAATACATTCTGCTACTAAATAGGCTGAATACTTCCAAGCTTCCAATAATACAGCTGTTAACGACAGTGGCTTTGCTAGTTAATCAGATGTTTTGCCATTGGGGATTGCCCATGTGAATGGAATCTGACAGAGGCTTCTGCTTCACCTCAAATATAATGACACAAGTGTGTCACTTATTAGGGACTCCAGGAAAAATGCACATGGCATTCACCCTCAAGCAACGAGTGCTCCTCTCCAAGTATCATTCCCATTTATGATATGGTAATAAATCATTCTTTAATTAAATAATGATTCAAAAAAGAATGCAAGTGTTTTGCATATTTAACAGCATATATTTTTCTTTTGTATATGTTTCATTTTGAGCTGTTAGAATTTTACTGTCTAGGGGCACAGACTACACCATTTAAGAAACTCAGTTGATTTGTTAGCATTTCCCAGAAGAAGAGATGAAAAAATGCATTTGTAAGTAAAATGTGAACTATATTATCAATGTCTTCCTAGTCATAGTGCCATGAGGTGGAAAAAAAAAATTGGGTTTAAATCTATTTAAGATTATTTAAACTATTTTATATTTTGGTTTACTTTTGTTCAAGTTTGTCTGAGAATGTGTGTTCATTAATTAACCTGAGGTATGCTTTAAATAAATGTGCTTGTGACCTTTTTATAAAAAGCATGATTACGATCTTGATGTGATGTATCTGATGCATTAATTTTCTGCAGCAAATTTCAAAGTTATGGAATAAAAACATGACAGAAGCTGACTATTGTGGGTTGGCACTAGAATCCAGATTCGCCAACTCCTTCAGTAAAGTTAGTCAGCTGCCAAAATATCGGACTGATGAAGGAGATGGATCTTTGGATTCAGCTCTGTCCTAAGGATGAAGGGAGCAATTGGAGGGTGAGCAACACTTTGGGGTAGCACAGCCTTTGTAAATCTCATTAATAGTAATTTACAGACATGAGAGGACCAATTAAGAATTTGTTAGCCGCCTGCAAATAGGAGAAATTCTTTAACCATGCTTTTGAATATCAACAAAATTAAATGTTCATCTTGAAAAATGAATCTTAAATTCCTTTATTACTAATAATAAGGGATTAGCAAGCTCAACAGCTCAAATTTTAAAAGAAGCATGAAGTGAGACCGAGAATAGTTGAAGGGAAATGATTTCTATGTTCTTAGGATATTACTGATGAAATAATGTATTTTAAAAATAGCTTTATATTAGTATATGGCAAATATTACCTACGAGGTTCTTCCTTTTTTCCATCAATTAGATTGATTGCTGTTAGTGACCTGTTAGTCTCCCCTGGGTTTGCATCATTCAGACTAAGCTTTATGTAGACATAACTAGGTCACCTTAATTACCTGTGGAAATAAGGCATACTTGTGAAAGTTTCAGTGATAATTACTCCAAAATGCCAAAACAGTGTATGCAAACCTTGGAGGTACATGCTGGAAAGTACTGCATAACCAAGATCAGTCAAACCAGATGGTTTATTTTTCAAGTTTTCTTTTTTTTTTTTTACCATAATAAAAATGCAATCTTTGCCAATTATTGCATTGAGTATATACTTTATCAATCAGTTGTCAGATTTTTTTTTCCTTTTCTTTAAATTCCTTTGAGGTATTTAAGAAATCAACAGACTATTGTAAAGAAACAAAGGAAAGCTAATCACATGTTTTGTTTTGTTACTCTAAAATGATAGCATGAAACTCTAATTGGCATGATTTTTTCCCTGCAGACATTTCTGTACCTGTCATTTTGTCATAGAAATAAAGTGAGGAATGTTACAAAATGTATGGTCTTTAACAGCAAGGGACTAAAATGTTTTTGCATTTTCATATGGCTAGTCATAAAATAGCTAGCTACCTGTTCATAACAATTCCCCTGAAGAATCAAAACTCTTGTAGAAGCCTAGTAAGTGATGGGACTTGAAAAGACCAAAATCAAACTAGATTTGAGTAACATTAGCTGTTTTGAACTCTGAAAATTCCTGGAAAGTTTTAATGAATTAATCTGTAGAACTTATTTCTAATATTGGAGATCGTTATTTTTAACAAAAATAATGAAATAAGAACTTTTTCATTATTCCACAAAAAATTAGTAATTATTTTTAAGTCAATTAACTTTATGCAATAGGAGAGGTAGTTTTTATACTTGAATTAAAGCATGGTTTTCTGAATTTTAGAAATTAATGGAGTAAAACAAATAACATAAAATATGTCCACATAATTGTTAAAAAATAAATTTCTGATTTTTTTTTTTTTACTTTCAAAGTGAATAGATTTATAAGGTCAATTGCAAGTTTTTATAGGGTTAAATAATGAAAGCATATGGACACATGAAGGGGAGCGACACATGCTGGGGTCTTTCAGAGGGTGGAGGGTGGGAAAAGGAGAGGATAAGAAAAAATAACTAATGGATACCAGGCTTAATACCTGGGTGATGAAATAATCTGTACAACAAACCCCCGTGGTACAAGTTTACCTATGTAACAAACCTACACTTACACTCCTGATAAAAAGTTAAAAAACTAAAATTCATCTTGCAATGAAAATTAAAAAAAAAACAACAACCAGTAGTACTATTATGTACTAATCCACAGCATAAGCATTTGAAATTTGAGCTTTCTGGTATGAAATAGGAGAATATATACCATTTCAACTATTTTTTGCCCTATACCGAAGGGTTTTTATGGTGTTGCCCCCAAACAATTTTGCTATTGTTCCTTTTTTTTTCTGAGTCTACATTGGAAGTGATATGGCACACTTTTCCAAAAAGAATATATTAATGTTAAGTGAGGATTACTGCTTTGTTGAGAGAAGTCTGAAGGAAAGAATGTAATTTGGGTTCTGGATTTGGTATTTTTATGTTTTACAAACCTTCTCACAGTTCCCCAGGCTCAACAAAGTGCTTTATATATATTTAATGCTTCTTGCTTCTTGAAATGCTGTCCAGGTATTATTTGAAAATATTAACTATACTTAGAGCTGAAACTGCTTTATTAATTAATTTTACGATATTTGCCTATCTAGTCACTTCCTGAGGCCAAATTAGTAACTTATGCTGGTTTCTAGGACTCTCATCCCAGCTGCCAGCTCCAATGTGAATACTTGTTACAGAAAAAGTGGGAGAACTGTGCTGAATATCATCATTTATAAAAACAAATCATAATGGCCAACATTTATCAAGCACTTAGTCTAAGCTTTATTCACTTAATCTTATGAAGTTTATACTATCATTATCATCCTTTTGCAAATTATGAACCTAACTCCAAGACAAGAAACATGTCAAGGGTTTTCCAGTTGGGACTGGAATCTTGTCTCCAGTCTTGCTGATTCTGAGACCGATGAGCTTAGCCTCCAAAGACATTGTCTGCTCAGCAACAGCATGAGGACAACCATGTTCTAGATGCAGCTTCTGGACATCTGACTGCTAGGAAGCCTGGTAGAAGCCATTTAGTCCAAAAATTGTGAGAGATCAGACCTTTTGTATCATTCCATGTAGTATCTTTTTTCTTTTTCTGTTTTTACTCCAGTGTTAGAACCCACAAGAGGGCCTAACAGATGGTCCACTGAGATCAAGAAAGTCACCAATTTTAAGCTTGCTAAAGGAATTAGTTTAGATCACACTCATAGAAATCTCAGTTGTTTTCTTGCTAGCTTCTAAATTTAGGTTCCAAAGCCAAGAATCTCTCAGGTGTATCTTCTGAGATGGTGGACTGGCTCACTGGAGTGTGTTGATGCACTTAAATCCAGTTAAAAGAACCATTTTAGTGATATGATCTAGTTATAGTACATTATGTGACTCTCTATGTAGTAGAGATATTTACTCATTATTTTTTTTCATTATAGTAGTATTGCCTTATATTTCTGCAGTGCTTTGATCTACATTATCATCTCCTGTGAGCAGCTCAGTAATATTATGAGCCAGGAATGATCATCCCCATTTTAGAGAGGAAGGTTTTAAAGATGAGAGTGTTGGATGTGATTTGTCCGAGGTCATGAAACTAGGGAGTGGAATGCTCTGAACTGGATCAAGTGATTTATCTATTTTATCAAGATTATTGTTACCCACTTGCAAGTGGTAGAGTTTAATCAGTGTTTTTGTGGCCCTGGCCATATGTAAATAAAGTCTCAAACTCTAATCTAGATATAATTGAATTATAATCTACAGTATTGTGATTTGGATATCTATATTTTCTAAAAACTATACTAGTCAAAATTTAGAACTTGTCTCCTAAACAATACTCTTCTTTTTTTGTTGTTTATTTTTTACCATTTTTTAAGGTGATAAAAAAACACAAAACATTAAATTTCCTGTCTTAACTACTTTGAAGTATATAGTTTAGTAGTGTTATGTATGTTGATATTGTTGTGTAACACATCTATATAACTTTTCATCTTCCAAAATTGAAGCTCGATACCCATGTAATAATCTTTCCTCATTTCTATTATTTTAATTTGAAATAATTCCAAACTCACAAAGGAAAGCTTCAACTATAGTACTAAAAACTATCCCTCCCTTAAAGCATTTGAAGATAAATTGCAGTGTATTTTCTATAAACTAGAAAATTTTCCTGCATAATACCAGCACAGCCACTAGTGAAGAAATTAACATTGAGATATTAGTGCTGTCAAATCCACAGACCCTGTTCAAGTTTCTCCAATTCTAATGTCTTTTACTGTCATAAGAGCCAGTTGAAAATGACATGTTGCATTTGTCATATTGCTTTCATTTCCCTGTTTGAAATAGTTCTTTAGTTTCTTTGATGTTTAAGAGCTTGACTTTTACAAAGACTGCTATAGATTAGTTGTTTCTCAGAATTTCCCTAAAATTTCTGTCTATTATTTCCTCAATATATTAGTTTGTTTTCACACTGCTGATAAAGACATACCCAAGACTGAGAAGAAAAAGAAGTTTAATGGACTTACAGTTCCACATAGCTGAGGAGGCCTCACAATCCTGGCAAAAGACAAGGAGGAGCAAGTCACATCTCACATGGATGGCGGGAGGCAAAAAGAGAGTACTTGTGCAGGAAAACTCACATTTTTAAAACCATCAGATCTCGTGAGATTATTCACTATCATGAGAGCAGCATGGGAAAGACCTGTCACATGATTCAATTTTCTCCAACCAGGTCCCTCCCAAAACATGTGGAAATTATGGGAGCAACAAAATGAGATTTCGGTGGGGACACAGAGTCAAACCGTATCACTCAACTTAGAATTAGGTTATACACAGCAAGAGAACTGTGGAAGTGATGCTAGGTTCTTCTTGATGAATCCTGACAAATGGTACATAATTCCAATTTGTCCCATTATTGGTGATACTAACATTGATCATAAAATTAAGGTGGCATTTGCTATCTTCTTCCACTCTAGAAGTACACTTCATTTTTTATTTTATAATTAATATTTTTGGGGACAGATTTTGAGATTTTATATATATATATATATATATAAAAATATAGTTTTCCTCAATCCTTTGCACACTACTTTTCACCATCCATTGATATTTATTGGCTAAAATTAATATGACTGAAGGTTGCCAAACCAGTATTTTACAACTTTACATTTCATTGTACTTACATGAGTTGCAGCTCTACTATAAAGAAACAATTTCTCTCCTTTCCATTTGTTTATTTGTTTATTTATATCTTTGTGGACTCATGAATTCCTGTTTTATTCAATGGCTTGTAATATTCTAGTACAATTATTTATTTTAATATTATAAATTGTCCCAATTTGGCTGCAAGAAACTTCTTCAAACTGGGTTCTGAATCCTTGTGACACCTCACATTAGTTTTGAGTTCTTCATTCCTATTTACACAAGAATACACTCCAGAGATACTCTAATTTCCTGTCCTAGCCTTGTAATAAGCAATTTTTATAGTAAACCTCGTACTTTTTTCATGAAAAATATATTTGGAAATCAAGATTCAAGGTTTGAGAAAGTCACAGGTCGCTGCTTCAGGCCATCTCAGTGGACACCTATTTGTATCTATATTTCACTTATGTTTCTTCATATACATGCTGAACATCAAATGTTTTTATTCATATTTCCAAGTAAAATCTGCCACTGTAGTATTTATTCTAGTTTTCTTCTTTTTCTAAATGTAGTTCTCCCTTTTTGGACAGTAATAAACCTCTTTTAATATATATACTTTTTATATATACCTATAACTCATCTCTGGCTATCAATGCTGCCTCCTCCACTCCTTACATAGATGATATTATCAGCTCTCCTTGAACTCCAACAGCCTCAGCTTCAACCTCACTCCTTCCCCACATCAATGCCCACCTTGTTTGACTCCCTATAATGGCTTTTGGGCTAAACTTTTCTAGAAGAAAAGGAAGGAAGAAACAAAGATGGGAGTTAAAAAAAAAAAAAAGGAAAGTAAAAGGAGGGATAGAAGGAAGAAAAAAATAAAAGGTAGACATTTTAAGAGCAGATTTTTTTAATACACATAATATGTAACACAGTGACTTAAAAGTATTAATTGATCAATAATATCATGTGAATGCCAAAAGAATAAAAGAATGAAGACATGAATAAAGAAGTTCATTGAAGCCTGAAAATCATTTTACTAATATTATGATTGTAAAAAATGTGGTGACAACTTGCAATGTAAGACAAATTATTTCTTAACACTGCTATCTCAAAAACTTGCCAGTAACAATTAGGATTTAAAATTTGAAAAATGGAGACAAGTTTGCTGAAAGAAAGACCACAGCTGATGGTAAGTATAAAGTTACATAAATGTCTTTAATCATGTACTTTTTTGACAGGAGATTTTCTGAGTCCATCCTTTTTTCTCTTTTTTTCCCTTACCATTTGGCTGAACTAAATAACAATAATTTTGTTCTCACAATATGCTTTTGGAGATAAATAGGTCCCATGTTTGAGTTTTATTCTTTGCTTGGTGATTATATAAGGTTGTAATATTTTAATATTGATTTATTCATCTGCAATAATTTTTTTTTTTTACTTTTTGTGGAAATTAATGAGAAATAGTTTGAGTATTTTGAAGTGCTTCCACGCACAAAATGTTTCACTCTTGAGTTTAATGATCTGTATATTGAGCCTTTAAAATTATCAATTATTATTATTATTAGTTTGTTAGACTCTTTAGTTACTTTTTAAGTGTACAGATTTAGTGTATTAGATTTAGTGGGCAGTTTTCAGCACTTTTAGCAATTGCATTCCTATTCAGTTAAATCTTTACTACGACTTCTTATTTGACCCAAGAAAATGGAATCACTTTCATGAATTTATTTGCCGCCAAGTTCCTCAACATTATTTTTGATGTCTACATCTCTTGCCTATATTTTACTTTGGAAGTTGCAAGAGCAACATAATCTGAGTTTGGAAAATATTTGACTAAATTCAAAAGAGAAAAATAATCTATTAAAATATACCTGAATAAGAGGTATAGAAAACACTGATATGGTAATGTTTAAGGAAAGAAGGCACACATGGGAACTCATGTTGAATAATTCCATTTATACAATGTAGAAACACAGTTAAGGCTCACCTGTGTTCCACAGGATTGTATAGGCAATGACTAGAGAGGAGCAAGATGATTTTGCTTTGGGGGTTGCTATTATTTTTCCGTCTTTTTTTTTTTTTTTTTTTTTTTTTTGAGACGGAGTTTCGCTCTTGTTACCCAGACTGGAGTGCGACGGTGCCATCTCGGCTCACTGCAACCTCCGCCTCCTGGGTTCAGGCAATTCTCCTGCCTCAGCCTCCTGAGTAGCTGGGATTACAGGCACGCGCCACCGTGCCCAGCTAATTTTTTGCATTTTTAGTAGAGACGGGGTTTCACCATGTTGACCGGGATGGTCTCGATCTCTTGACCTCGTGATCCACCCGCCTCGGCCTCCCAAAGTGCTGGGATTACAAGCGTGAGCCACTGCGCCCGGCCATTTTTCCGTCTTTTAAAAAAAAATTTCAAGTGCTAATTATAAGACTGTGTTCATCTGGAGAAAATTTAATAAACCACATTTACAATGTCTACACTAGTGTTTGTATATGTTATCCTTCTAAAGCAAGTTTTAGAAAAAAATCATGTCCACGTACCATAGCACAGAGGCAAGCCTTCATTTAGTTATGTTCGCCTGTTTATCAAACTTCTATTTCTACTTAGGTACAAGAAGTACAATTAGCTGCTACATCTCTGAGAAGAAATAATTTTGTTGAGGATCTAACAGACCTTGTGAGTCATCCATCAGGAGATGTTTTAATGTTGCCAAGAACTCAGTAAAAAGTCTGTGACAGATGTGGCAAGGTCATTTGTCAATTTCACATCAGCATGGTTTGGCACCTGCTTGTCAGTAAAGAATTCCACTGTTGAAAACTCACTTTTAACAAAGATGGTCTGCTTCTGACCAAATGGTTTATATTACAGCAGAGAAGGTGAGTAAGGCTGTCCTTGGCCATATTAATAATCAATATAGGTGGTTGATTCAGTAATTTCATGATTGACATCACTCGTGGACTTATAGTTTATGAAGACAGATTATGCCAAATAATATTGTCTGGTCACTTTATCCTAGAGGAGTGCATCTTTATAAAGGTGTTCACATTCAGCTTAGACTTACAATGTAGATATTCTGCATTTTTATTTTTAAGTGAAATTTTTAATTTTTAATTTTAATTTTAATTTTAATTTTAATTATCTCCCTTTAACCTGATTTGTACTTTTCTTGGTGACGGTGGTGGTGACAATTTTTTTTCTGTTTTGTTTCTCCTCTATTTACAGTACATTTTTTCAGAAATGGGATAACATTCTCATGGACTTAATCATCTTTCATATTAGCTCTCAATACAAAAATTACATGCTTAACGGTTACAGTGATTTCATCCAGTTTTCTCTAGAACAATTTGTTACTGAACTAGTGAATATGTTATGTCCTAAGGTAATGCTAAATTTGGTTAATGCTGAACTTTCTCTAATCTCTCTTTCTCTCTTGTGCGCATATGTAAAATAAAACTGCACATAAAAACTGGGCAGCAGAATAGATGTTCATAAAAATAATCAAGGTAAGCATGTGGTGAAGACATGCTCAATTGTTTCTTTCAGCTTATTTAGAGCTCAGCATTTTCAACATTTCTGTGTGTAATTCTCTAGTATTTATAAAGCAAATCCCAGCTGGATTGTTTATCCCTTCCAAAATAACTCATTAGGATGATTTTAATGGTGAATATTTTCTATTTAATGTGTTTTGTGAATTGATCTCATGTTCACTGCTTATTAAGGTAAAAAGTTGAAATTATTCCCATATTTAACCCTAGTTTTCTTTGATCTGATAATGTACCCAGTTGAATTAGTAGGGTTTTTTAAATGAATGATTTAAATTTAACTATTGAATAAACAGGCATAATACTGAAACTGGTTATTAGAGTGAATGCCTAAGTTGTTATTATTTCACTAGTATATACCTCAACTACTATGACTCTCTTCCAAACCAATACCTTTTGACCAACGATAAGATAAAAATCCATTAAATGGCTTACATGCTTGTGCACTAAACCTGAGTCTGAGAGCTGTCTAGTGATTTTACTTCTAGACTTAAATAAATCCTTAGTTGTTTTAGAGCATCATCTTTATTTGAAACATTTCTGTACAAGACAGCTGACAAATAATACAAACAGCACCCATATTTGACCAATAATCACATCACTATAGAAAATCTAGACCAAGTGAAACTAAACACAATTTAATAGAAGAAAAATTTAAATAACCTAGAGAGGAATAGGAGTGACGCTTGTCCAGGTGGGATTCTAATCAAAACCTTATGAATGAAGGAACAATAGGGGCATGCTAGGATAGGGAAATCAGGACTGTAACTAGTAGAGGCAGAATTAGTTAGGTCAACTAGAGTCTTCTTAGAATACAGCTAGAATAATTTTTAAGAATTGTCTTTTAAAGGCAATTATCATTGTGTGTTCTTGATGTCCTGTCAAAATAAGTTGTCTCTAAATGTGTGAATTCATTGCTGGGCTCTCTACTCTGTTCAATTGGTGTATATGTCTGTTTTTATGCCAGTACAATGTTGTTTTGGCTAATATAGCTTTGTAATTTATTTTAAAATCAGGTACTGTGATAGTCATTGTTGTTCTTTTTGCCAAATATTGTCTTGGCTATCTGGGTTATTTTGTTATTCCATGTGAATTTTAGATTATATTTTTTTTTCTGTGAAGAATATTGTAAGTATTTTGATAGGTATTTTGTTGAGTCTGTAGATTGCTTTGAGTATTATGGGCATTTAAAAATATTAATTATTTTAATCCATAAACAGAGGGTATCCTTCCATTTATTTGTATTTTCAATTTTTTAAATCAATATTTTATAATTTTCAGTGAAAGACCTTTAACGTCCTTAATTACATTTATTCCTAAGTGTTTTATTTTTGTAGAAATTGTAAATGGGATTGTTTTTTTGACATCTTTTTTCAGGTAGTTTGTTGTTAGTGTATAGAAACACAACTGATTTTGGTATCTTGATTTTGTGTCCTGACACTTTTCTAAATTTATTAGTTCTAACAGTTGTTTGTGAGTTTTTAACTGAGTTTTGTGTTTTTACCTTTAAATAGTCAGCATTATTTTTATCATCGTAAAACTTAATGTTGCATTCATTATTATGTTTGTCTATATATATCTTTTATTCATTTATTTTAACTGCTTCATATTATATGAATATACCAAACACACTTTTCCTGTTGATGAACTTATATCAAAGAGATACTTATTTGCATATGTCTAGAATATACTATCAGTGAGGACATCAACTTTACTTTGTTCATTAATATATTGGCAGTGCTTAGAAGGATAGTTGGCATTCAATAATCATTTTATTCAAGAATTAAATGAATGCTTGAATAAACATTTAAATTTTACTAAATATTTTATTCTTAAGAACTTTGTCAGTGTAAATTTTGGCAAGAAACAGATGGTGTGCTCAAACTCGATCATCTGAGAAAGACTTTGATAAAAGGATTATTTACAAAGAATTGGGCAGGGTTTAGAAAAACCTTAAGTGTTATTTCAAAATTTTATGCCTAATTATCAAACTTAATACTGTGGGAGAAAGAGAAGGAAGTAGTAATTAGAAACAAAGTAAAAAGAGCTCATGAACGGGGCTGCTTTAGCTGTGACCTTAAGTAGAGTAGGCAACTTAGCAAGACTCGTATTAAATTTATAGAATAATTTGGGAACATTTCCCATTGGCATTATATTGAGCTTCTCAATCCACACACAGTCAGATACATCTCTTTAAATATTCAAGCTTCTACTAAGACCTTAAGTAAATATTTATAATCTTTTCCATGAAGACTTTTGCATTCTTCAATATTTGTTTTAAATATATAATATTTTGCTTGTTTGTTGTACATGTGTAAGAATATTATTAATTTTGCAGTTTCATTTTGTTGCCATCAATTTAATCAAACTATTTTATAAGCTGTGGTTTTTTGAGTACATATTTTCTTGGTTTTCTTAGTAAAAATTCAAAACCAGAATTATGGTATACTAACAGTTGTATTTCGTCCAGTGTTTACACTCCCACGTTTCATTTTTCTTCTTATCTTGCTGTACTGGCTAGAACTTCCAAAACAATATGAAAAAATGGAGATGATAGTGAATATCTCATTTTTTTTTGCCAACTGAAATGCTAATGGTTCTGAAGTTTGGATAGTAAATTTATGTCTTAGTTTACATTGTTATTAGTTTTGGTTTTTATAATATGCTTAACAGCTTAAAGAAATAACTTTCTAGTTCAACTTTTCTAGCAGTCTATACCAAGAAGAAGTGTGAAATTTTGTCAAATATGTTTTTAGGAAGTATTGAAATGATTATCACATTTTTGTTTTTCTTCAAGCCATTAACATGGTGTTTTTACATTAATTAGTTTTCTTAGCTGAATCATCATTAACACAAACAACAAAAACAACAAACATCTGTTAAATCTTATATTCTGATATTTTACATAGGATTCTTGAATATTTACTTATTATCTATGTTTTCCTTTCTGTCTGTATTTTTGTTTCTTTTCTTGCATCTCTCCTTTTTGCTTCCATTCTTCCTTATTTCTCCTTTATTGATTCCTTCCTCCTTTATTCCTTTGTATTATCATTGTCATACATATTACATCTATGTATGTTATAAATCCAACAATACCATGTTATAATCACTGCTTTTTGCAATCACATCTTGGAAAGAAGTTAGGAGAAGAAATGAGAATATATAGGATTTTAATATATTTTAAACCACCTATTTCTTTTTACAGTGCCTTAAATTTCTTCTTATAGATTTCAATTAGCATCTGATATCACTTCTTCCCAGATCTGATAAGAACAGATTCTCTTGGTCTTTATAAAGTTTCTCTTTGTCTTCCATTTTTTAATGTTTACTATAATTTTACCATAATTCTTAGTAGACAATCTTGCTTTTATTTCTATTTTCAGCACTTGAAATTGTCATTTCACTGTCTCTGACCTCCCTAGTTTCTGATAGAAGTTCTCTTGTATATCTTGAGCCTTTTTCTTTTGCTATTTTCAAAATTTTCTTTTAGTCTTTATCTCCCAATAGTTTACCTATATGTCTAGTTGTGAATATGTCTTTCTTCAACTTATAATTTGTTGAATTATTTGCATTTGTCGTTAAATAAACAGAACTCTTATTACTCATTTCTTGATACAGTTTACGTTTTCCCCCAGGTTTCTGGGGCTTTGTTGACTTAATTTTTTTTCTCTGTTCTTCAGGTTGGATAATTTCTATTGCTATTCTTTCTTCTGCCATCTCAAATCTTATGTTGAGCCCCTCACATGAGTTTTGTATTTCATTTACTGTACTTTCCAACTCTGGAAATTCTGCTTGATCCTTTTAAATAACACATTTTAACCTCTTTTTTGAGAATATTTATTATATCATCATCACCATACTATCTTTTTGTTAAGCATGGTTTCTATTGTTATTTCAACCTGTTCATGATAGCTATCCTAAAGTCTTTGTTTAATCTAACATCTGGGGATAATCGGAAGTTTCTATTGACTGCTTTTTCCTCTGAATTTGAGTAGCATTTTCTTGTATCTTTCCATGTCTTCTTATTTTTTTGATAATATATCAGCAACCCTGAATTTGGTTCCTAACTAGCTTCAACCTGATTTGTTGTTTGTTTATAAATTTGCCTAGACTACATCTGTGTAATCAAGGAAAGTTTATAATGTAATCTAGTAATGCATTGCTGCTGATTTCTGCTCAATTTTTTCTAAGGATTTATTTTTAAGCCTTGGTTCCTGTACTGGCATAGCTTAGAGGTCATCCAAATATGGTTCAGATTTTTCTCAAATACTTAAAACTAGTAAAGCTTCAACCCTCTGCTAACGGATTTGTGTGTTGGCCAAAGAGTATATTTCAAACATCATTTTCAAATCTGCCACATCTTTTACATTCTGCAGGCTGTCTTGTGATTCTTTTGAGAGTTCACCTGGTCCCACCAGTCATGTGGAGCAGTTTTACATGGATAGTGGGTGTCCACTCTGGTCACTCTACGCATGCACATGGTATGTAGCGAGCTTATTGAGCCCTCTATAACTGTCTTACTTCCTGGAACTCTCTGTTAAATCCCCAGTTAGTCTGCTGACACTTTCTGTTTGCTTGCTGCTGAAATAGATGCTTTAGCTAACAACGCTTCAAATGAAGTGAGTCTCCACCAGGAGCAGCTGCAAAGACACTAGTTTTCACAGCTTGCCATGCCTTGGTGGAAGTACCATGATGACAGAGCTCAGGATGTGGGCTGAGGGAAAAGGAAGCAGTCCTGGACATGAATGCCATATACCTTTATTGTTCTTTTACAACGTTCATTAATTTTTATGAATAAATACTTTGTTGTATACCTTTGGTCAAATTCCAGAGTACCAAAATAGTTGCTTTGAATATTTCTTCCAGCCTTATGCTTAATTTTTTAGAAGTGATTTTTTTACATCCTCGTTCCATCATGCTAGAAGTCAGATCTCTATTATAACTTTTTTACACTTTATGATGTATCAGATGATCTCATTTGCCAAATCATTATGTCCTTTGTGTTTATTTATAACTGTTCCAACATCATCAAGGTCTGAACACTTCCCTTTTTTTGTGATTCCCTGAACCAGGTGAGATGTTTGAGTGTCCCCTAAATGGTTTCTTTCCAATTTTGATTTAAATCCAGGTTAAATCTTTCTTAGCCAAGTCGGAGTCTTTTAAGTAAATCAAATTTTGTTTATCGGTTTATCAGCTTTCAGTTGATGGGGCTCAGAAAAACTTTTTTTTCTTAAATTTCTTTCATCATATTAATAAATTCATAATTCTCAGCTGGCAGCTCTACTTCTGCCACAGCTGACCTGCATGCTTAATTGGATCTTGCTTTTAATACTCTGTAGTGAACAAATATGGACTTAGCTGTTGGTGACACATATTTATTGAGCCTACTGTAATAAGACCCCTTTCCCACTTTTTCTGGATTTCTATCTTGAAATGAACACATAATTTACTATTCTTTTAGTCTTAGCTTCTGCATTACAATTGCTTTTCTTTTCATGAACAAATGATATCTATATAAAATTTCAGGTAATAATATCTTCACAAGAGAGAACCTCAGGTGATTATTCAGTAATAAGTGACAAGGAAAATGATTCTGAGGTTCCTGGGTGATAATAAATATCAGTTACTACCTCACCCTGATGGCTAGTTTCAATGTTCTGCAAGGGTAATGGGAAAAGAGTAATAGCTATTACTATTGAACTACTTAACTATATACTAGATGCTGTGGTTTATCTGCATTACCTAAATTATTTTGTGTAGTTCCTACCAAAAAAAAGTCCACACACAAACTAGGAAGAAAGTATTGTTAATATTCATATTTTAAAGTGAAGAAATTGGCACTCAAGAGATGGATTTGAAATCTTGATATTGAAGAGACCAGTATGATGTGGTTATTAACCATGAGAGAAGCTAGCTTCACACAACAGGATGGCTTTACTGGTGCAGCAAGCACTAACTAGTGCTGCTGAGGAAAAATGTGAAAAAAGAATAAATCAGTATTGCATTTACTTTCACATGTCAGAAATTTCAAATAATATTAGCTTAGCAATAAGCTGGTTGATAGGTGCAGCAAACCACCATGGCACATGTTTACCTATGTAACAAACCTGTATCTCCCTGATTAAAATAAAATAAAATAAAATTTATTTAAAAGTAAGCTAACATTATTTGTCAAGTATATAAATATTGTCATTTCATACAGCAGTAATCAAGAACTTGACTGGTTCTGGATTGTATATGCCTTCACAGATACATATATCCAGGACATTTTTAACATCTTACTTCTTTGGTGGATTATGTATGTTCTTATAATCACAAGAAGGCTGCTGAACCTTCAAATATTAGGCCAGCATTCCCAAAAGAAAGAAGGAAGAATGGTGAAAGACAAAGGATCAAAGAGATAGGCTTGTAACTTTTAAAGAGCTTTCCTTGATTTCATCTCTTGAATACCATACCTCCTGGGATGATACAGCATAAAGTATTCATATGGAATTATTTATCATTTTTATTAAGTATTCTTGCCAAGACGTTTAACCTGAATCTAATCAATGAGAAGTTAGGCTAACATCCAACTTACAATAAATACAGAACTAAAGAAACAGAAAAAGATGATTAGAATAAGCAATCATTTACAATAATATTTAGACTATAGACCATTTTATAAAACAAGCAACAAAGTTTTATCAACAATTCAAAGACACGGAGGAAAATGAAAGAAAAAATATGGGTAAAATTATTCTTGATTGAAAGAGACTAAAATGAAATACAATTAGTAATCTTTGTTTGAATTCTAATTCCAAAAGACAGTTTTTAAAAAGATAATTCAAAAATCCTGAATTGGCCTGAATGTTATATAATATTAATAAAATATGTTGATTTTATTGTTGTGCACATGGTACATTATGATTCTGTAAATGAAATTTTTATACTTTTGAAAAACGCATGTGGAAACAGATTTAAAATGATGTGGTTGTAGATCTGCAGCAAGAACAATCACAACAATCACTAGAAGACAGGATTAAAGGGAGTGTGTATTGAGAGGGTGGGGCACATAGAGCCAATCCACTTCAATGCACGGTATGAAACTGACAAAAGGAAGATAAAAAATGACACACAAGAAAAGGGTTAAACTAGGAAAACATAGCCCAAGAGTCAGACTACTTTCTTCCTTTTTTTTTTTTTTTATATCAGTTTCTTTTTCCAGCTATCCTTGTGCTATTCTGCAAATTCCCTGATAGCCTTTGGAGACTATCCTTTTTTTTTTTTTTTTTCCTGCTCCACCACTAAGGTGTGGCAGTCACTCATTTTCCAATTTTCACCAATGGCCGCTCGTGTTCATTTGATATGGAGCCTACTTTGCTGTTATTTGGGGACATAGCAGATGTTCATATAGAAGAAATGCAGACAACTTAAAATTAGTTTCAGCTTTTGGACTTCCCCCATATTTTTCTATTCTCTCTCACTCTTCTCTTTGATCTTTCTCACATTTGCCAAAAAGTTCCCCATGTATTACTAAATGGAACAATATAGCTTTCTGCTCTCCTTCATATCTCTGAAGCCTCAATGAATTTGATAAATAATTCACTATCTAGTCTTAGTTTTACCCTTTCTCTATCTCATACCAGTCTGTAAGATATAGGAAGATTTACACAGAGAATATATCAATATGTGCTCCCTATGACCACAACCCCTTTACCCCTGCCAGAAAGTAAAACTAATGACAGTAATTTTAGTTTTAAATATTTTTATTTCTATTTCAAAAATATTTATATAATTGAAATCACATTTTATATACTATTTTTATTTTATGTTTTTCTCATGTCCTTAAGTGTTATTGGCAATGTTATCATTCTTTTCTTTTGTTAATTTCCAAAAAAGGAAAAAACATTCTATTTCCTTTGTTATTGTCACTCACTGTGGGAGATAGATTAGCTATATTCTTCTCTGTCTTCACAATTATGTTATTTCAGAATGATTTGATACGAAGACTTTTCCTGACTTTGATTGCTGGAACAAAACGTTGTCATAGCTGTAACAATAATATTAAAGTGTGATGTTGAGCAAACAGTTGTGGGCTTCAGTTTTTTCTATCCATAAAACAAAGGATTTAAGAGAAATTATCACTAACGACTCCTGCAACATTGTTTTTATTAAAGCTGTATATTTTCTTTCATTTTCCAAATGTGAGAGAATTTATCATAGGAAGATTAACTAATATCTGAAAGGCAAAATTAGAAGACCTGATAAGTTTTTATCTCTGTTTTCTTAATATATTTGTCTATAATGATAAAATTTCTAATATTTAGTCTTTCAAGTCACAGTACAATATGGATATTATGGACTAGTGTGCTCCATAGACATCACATATACCATCCAAGCCTTTGGATTCATACACAGAGGTGGAAACTAAGGGTCACTTTTCCTTTGGGGAGAAATGACTTTAAAGGGCTATCTCACTGGAGACTACAGTAAAACTCTCTTAAGTGGTTATAATGTCAAACCTCTTAAAATGACTTTAAAAGTGAAATATCTTTAGACTTTGAATCAATCTACTTGAGCAGTATTAACTATGAGATCTAACAATTACAGTAGTTCCCCTTATCTGCAAGGGATATGTTCCAAGACCCCCAGTGTCTGAAACCATGGATAGTACTAAACTCTCTCTCTCTCTCTCTCTCTATATATATATATATATATGTATATATATGTATATATACACACACACACATATACAAACTATGTATAACATATACTATATATAATTATATATATAACCATATACATACTATATATAACTATATATATACACTATGTTTCTTCTTATCATACTTAGCTATAATAAAGTTTAGTTTAAAGGCATGGAAAGAGGTGAACAATAACCAATAATAAAATGGAACAATTTTACCAATATGTCATAATAAAAGTTATGTGAATGTGGTCTTCCCTCCCCTTCAAAATATTTTCAGACAGCAGTTGACTGTGGGTAACTGAAACTATGGAAAATGAAACCACAGATAAGTGGGGCTACTGTACTTATAAACAGAGGACAAAATTCCCATCCACAGTGTCTTTGCCGGCACTGAGGTGACGTTTAATGAAACACTGCTGGGCTGGAGATTTATAAGGAGCAGACAGCAGCAGGATTCTCAAGGAGCTTTTGAAATGCAATTGAACAGGATAAGTTCAAGCAGGGAAGACAGAAGAAATGCTTTAAAGATGAACAGAATCACAGTTTCAAGTAATACACCCTAGATGCAGATTGCTGGGAAACTGTGAAGAGCGGGGTCATTCTTTTTGATCGATGCTTCAGGTTGAGTGAGTCTAAATTGTAGACCTGAGACTAACAGCAAGCTAGAACCACATGAACTTAGATACATATTATAGAATACATGAATAATTTAAACAGTGCTGATCTGATGTCTTTTTTTGAATTATATGTGGATAAAAACTCCTTACTTAATTAATTGCAAGGTAAACACTTGAATTCCTATCACTATACAACTTTTCATTATAAAACACCAGTTTTAAACAAACACATGTAAATAATTATTTTACATTTATTAAAGTAGGTTTCTCAATGTTTTTCATCAAGAAACTCGTTTTTAACTGACTCATTTTACAACCTTGAATCAATTCAATAATACTTTTATCCTTTAGATTTCTAGTTAATTCAGAACACGTTCACATTTTTATAAAATTTGCCTAAATTTGCTATAATTTATTCATTTTGAAAATGTAAACTAAGACTTACTAGGAGCTTACTATGAACCAAACACTGGACTAAGCACTTTTTATGCATGTTTAAAATTTAATATTAAAATCATCTTATTAAATATGTTCTATATGAACTCTCAATTTGTAACTCAGGAAACTGAAAGTAAATGAATGTAAGTAACTTTATCAAACTCACACTACTGGTGAATGGTAAAGCTAGAATTATACCCTACATCCCTTTTATCTCCCAGAATAGTCATCTAATATGTCACGTGACACATAATGGCACCCAAATCATGATTTACCAATCCCAGGAACTTGAAAACTCTTAGTTGATTCTTTTCTACTTTATAAATTTGCAATGCAAAAAGATTTTTTTATCATTGATCAATCAACATGAATTATTATTTCAACTGATTTTAGCACCTTTAGTAGACATTGTGGTTGAGTCCCCAATATCAGTTTTACCCTGGTTGATAATTTGAGCAAGTCATGGCAATCCTAAACTTCTTGCTTGGCCATTGAAGAGAGACAGGTATGAACATAGAAGCATAAGGCCATCCTATTCTCTTATGAGCAACTAGTCTTAGGGTGAGGCCAGCATTGTGGATGAGGCCAGCATTGTGGATGAGAAAGTTGGGCCATATATTATACTGTGGGTCTCTGGACATACTATGGGCATATTCATGGGTCTCTGAATATGCTGACTCTAAGTACATCCCTACATATACTGACTCTAAATACAGCACTACTCCTTTGTGAGCTTGTACATTTAAAAATTTTAAGACAGCTTGAATAGAATTTCTTGCTATTTGCATACAAAAAGTCGGGGTGGTATGAAATCAGAGTTGATAGTTGTCATAAGATCACATTAGAATGAACTTGAAAGTCAGGCAAAAGTGTCTAACTGATACTGTAGAAAATAACCATTCTTAGTTTTAAAAGAAATGATGGCATGATGCAAGATTTTATTAATACTCCTGTCCTGGAAGTGTTATGCAACATACATTCTTTGGTGGAGTGTGATAAGATCTTTCCTAATATTAAAGGCAAAATGAGAATAGAATTTGTATTAAAGAGAGTGCAGAAGATACGCCAAATGTGTGGTAAAAAAATATTTTTATTCACTTATGCTATGGTATTGGTTAGGTTCTTGGGATAAAGAAGAAGGAAATGACAAAGATGAATAAGAGTTCCCTAGGTTGTACAATAGTAATAATAAAAACAACATTAATGTAGGGCTTTTCTATGTGCTTATCATTGTTCAAGGTCCTATAGATACATTGACTAATTTAATTATTCAATGGTCTCATGTGATACTTATCGTATTCTTTTTACATATGAAAAAACAGACTGACTTGTCCAAGGCCACATAGCTAGTGAATGGCAGAGCTAGGATTAAAATTCATGTAGACAAATTGCAAGTATGGAGATTTTGAGGAAAGAAACTGGCCTTGGGAAAATAAAGTACATGTTTTTAATATATGGAGTTTGAGATGATGATGAGGCTCCTGAATATCTAGGATCAGAGCTTAGGTGAATGAAAGGTTGGAGAAGTGAGTCATAAAAGCGGTAACAATTATATCACATAAATTTGAAAAATATCTTTTCAAGACTATTTTTTAACGAGAATTCAAATGAGTCACGAAGTCAATATGTCTTTAATTTACACAAGAAATATAAAGGGTACAAATACAATAATAACAAAAACTAGAATTTGGCAGTAAGTTTGCTCTTACCATGGTGTTTGCAAAAATGTGTGTTTCAAACAGAAATGAGGTTATTGTTTGATTAACTTTTGCCAGTTTATTTCACTATTCTATCTTTTCTATCTAACTTGGTAGAAATACTAAATATGATATGACCACGTTGTACTTCTTATAAAACAGCCTCTATTCTTCTTTCCATTATTTAGTATAGAATCATTCTGCAAATGATTCTTCTTTCTTCAAAGATAAGTTTATTTTTATGAAGTTCCCTAAGATACATAATCACCTGAAGAAGTGGAGAAGAGTTTACTTGCATGATAAATTATGCTTCTTCTGTGTATTGTATTCCCAGGTTTACTTGATAAATGGTAGAAAGGAGAAGTGCCTGCAGCCTTATGGATTAAGAAAAATGCCTAAATTTATCCCAAGCAGAAGCATCATTTCATTCTCTATCAACTGGAGATATTTTATAGTCTTCATTTGGGTTAATTACTTAGGTTACCAGTCTATCATTAATTCAAATCTGAGTTTTGACTGATTTAATCTGACCATCAAATGTACATTTAAGTAGCTGGAGGCTTTTTATGAGTGTTCAGGTAAATGAAAGAAAGGAAAACATAATGAATAAGGGGTTACATTTAATGCTGCTGTGGACCAATATTCTATACTTTCTATACCACAGCTACCATTTTCATTTTAGGACCTACTTTTCTTATTTGGATATATACAAATAATGCAAAATAGTGAGGTTTATCAAATGAAGTATATATGCTACACATTGAAATGTATATATAACCTATATGGAATATATGATCTTAAAACTAAAGTCCCATCTAGACAAAGTGGTTTCAGGATGTCCTCTTCAGACTATAACTTCTTAGCATCAAGTCATCAGGAAAACGTACAGCTATTGAGCTTAAATATAACCATCTAAAATATTTAAACCATTATAAGCTTATCTTAAAAAATTGACAAATTAACATCTCCAAATAGTGTTTAATGTAAAAGTACAGGCATGCAAATATTTAGTAAAGTATTGATTTCATATGGACTTTTCCCAGGTTTTAAAAAATACTTATTAACTGGCACCTACTATGTACTAGGCAATGTGCCAGAAATGAGAAATGAGGATAAAATAGTATATATGGCACACAGCACTGACCTCATCCACAAGGCATTCACTGATATTCTAGTAACAAACACATATGGCATCGAAATAAAACATTTCTACTTCAGATTTTAAAAATAAATTTGGGCATTTCTTATGAATAAACTTTTACCTTATGTGCCTCTGAATTTTGAAGTTATCACAAAATAGTTATAAGTTTTCAAACCCTCAGGGAAAACACCCAATTATAATTTTCAGCTTCATCTTAAAACATATGCACTTTCTACCTAAAATAAAGCTTTCTCTAAATAGCGTAAATACAAATAATTTATGATTATTGCAAAAATATACTTTGTATAAAACATATAAGTACTTTTACATTATTGTATTGTACTATTTCTGACTTTTGATTAGTTTTAAATAAATAACTACATAAGATGAAGTAGGGGAATTGTTAAAAATGTTTCAGATAAAATATTATATACCAAAATATATTATCCTCCTCCCTTTATTTTTTCTTTTCTCAAAATAAAGTAAGACATTTTCCTGTTACCTGAAACTAAGATGAAAAGAACTCTAATCACTTATTTGAGTCATAAATGAATTGCAAACTGAGTGTTGTATATTTATTTGAAGAATAAGAATAATAAGCTTTGTACTCTATAAAAATTAAAGATTTTTTTTTCTGAGCTTAAAAAAGGATGCAAAAGATAATTTTTGTGACAAATATATAACGTGTATCTAAAGTTGATTGTGAATAAGTTGAAAAGTCTAATATTTGTTTAAAATTGTTAAAAATATGTTTAAATAGAAGGCAAATTTTTATGCTCTTTATTCTGCAGCATCCTGCAGAAATATTTTATGTTAAAAAAGGGGTGCTAATAAATGTGTGTGGAGAAAATGAATAAAAACAGTTTTATTGGAGAGAATATGACTTAGGTCATGTTTCTTTTCCTCCGATCCCACTCTGAAATGTGGCCAAAGGCAATTCAATTTGTGTTTTATCTGAGGTGATGCACTGCTATACATCCACTCCGGATAGTGAGAGAGCCGCAGAGGGGGTTACTGAGGCAGAATTAGATTAATCAAGTTTCCGCTCCATTCTGCCTTAAGGGAAAGATGACACCTGCTTGTGCAGCTTCAAAGTGTTGAAATCCTTTCTGCTTTCATGTGGTTACTACGCATATTCTCTGGTGGCTTGAATGAGGGGAATGCATTATGGTTTTAAACTTTGATGCCCCATTAAGATGAATATGCACCTAATGAGCTAAGAAATTACCGCTGCTACTTCCACCCACCCCTCCTCCACGATCGCGGGAACCAGCTAATCAGGTTGGGAGTGAGTCTTCTGAGTTCTTAAACCACTGGCTGTGAAATTTGGCCAAGGACCATATTCAAACACATGTTTAGTATATTAAAAATATAAGCAATAAGTAATGCTTCAATTAATAAAGAAGAAATAACAGTTTGTCTTTTAATAATGAATGCAGTCATATTATAAAATTTGGATATAAACAGGCATAAAACCCTGTGAACATTATTCATAAGCTAAATGTACTTAGTAATGTCAGTGTTTTGTAATTCAAGTAACTACCTTCACATATATATCTCACCAAAACATACAGAATATTTTGAAAAACAAGCAGTTTTTGTCACCTCAGTAACATTTTTTTTTTTTTTTTTTTTTTTTTTTTTTTAAAGCTGTAATGCAGCAATTTAAGGCTTTCTGAATCTAAAATATGTCTTTGCTGCTTAGGTCAGGAGATATAGGAATGAAGCAATTTCAGGGAACAACACTGGGAGCTGAAGCCAATTATATTTCAGTGTTATTCACGGATATTCCTACCTGCCAAGTGGAGTGCAGCAAGTTGTATTCAGACTGTGATCTATGAGCATGGATATGAAACTCAATTTTCTCTCGAGTGAAATCTTCTAACAAACAGTTGACAGAGCAAAACACTGTGAGAAAGGAACGAATAAAAAATTTAATAAAGATGATGCAAAATTTTTAAACAAGGTATTTTATAATGTGTGATTCAAACTGAAGTTCAGCTTTTGTGTAAAGAAATCATTCCTGGAAACCTGGTGTTAGCCCTAATCCTTAGTGGATTTACTCATAAGAGATCTCTTACTTTGAGTCAAAGTTTTATTTTTCCTATTTGCTGATTTTTGCATAGTGTTTTTAAAGCAATATATTTAGTTGGGTATTATACTGTTAAAATAATGCGCACATTAAAAATATATAATAAATACTGAAATAATTTTTATCCATAGTCATACATTTAAGTCTACTCAAGTTCAAGAAACATTATTCATTGATTTCAAAGAGAATTAAAGAAAATTTGTTTTAAAAAATAGTATTTAGCTTCCATGAAATATCAGAGTTAAATGTAAATTCTTAATTTAAAATTAAGAGTTCATACTCCTTTTAGAGATAACTCACAAACAAATGATATTCCT
Organism: Aotus nancymaae; assembly: GCF_030222135.1. Classification (NCBI taxonomy): domain Eukaryota; kingdom Metazoa; phylum Chordata; class Mammalia; order Primates; family Aotidae; genus Aotus; species Aotus nancymaae. Next base: position 40,708,061 of record NW_026988419.1, on the reverse strand, counting down.
TCTAGGTTGGGAAAAATTTGACATGTTAGGTTACAAACATGAAAAAAAATAGTGTATTCATGAAATTTTAGAGTCAATATTTTCCAGGGCTATTGGGAAATGCATAAATGCAGTGTCTCAGAGCGTAATTATAATAAAAATGTAGATGAGACCAAGTCATGCCTTTCCAGTTAGAATTAATAAATGAGTCAGAATTTATTAGTTTCCTAAATCCAAATTTTCATGATGATTTTTGACCAAACATAAGCACTTGATATTGTCAAAATTAATTTAGGTGTTTGTTTATAGTATTTCCTAGATTTCTAAGTATAAAATAAAAATGAATACAGAGCTTAAATTCAAATATGTTTCCTATTTTTATAACTCTGGAACATCTTTTCCTGTAAACTTTTTAAAACAATGCATCTGAAATTATGCACATTTTCTATATTTAAGCTTAATATAGTTGTCCAGCTATACAGTAGCTTGGTGCTTTATCACTTGATACAATTTTCATCATGTATTGCTTCCTGGACATGTTTTTTTACATTTTTTACACACTGCATTCTAGAATCATTGTGATTAAAATGTAGAGCAAAATTTTCTTCTCACCAATAATCATAACTATTTAACAATTTAGACACTCCCATAGCTGTTAAAAATTTCAAAAATAAATAAATCACAAAGTGATGAAGTATACATTTCAGTCACTGAAAACGTTTTTAAAAGAGACATTTTTTTTTTCTAGGATTTGCATTTCATTTGTCCTTAGTTGCAACAAACATTTTACAATAAGCTAGTGTCTTTAAACCAGTAACCATTCTATTTTGTAAGAAATGAATTATGTTTGGAAGTTAGAACATAACATTTACTTTTAATAAACCTAGAGATAACATTTAACTTTCTTCTTATGTCCAATATGCAACACATTTTGAGTGTTTATCTGTATATAATCTTCGTTTTCAAATTATCTTATGATCATATACTTTGTCTATATTTGACAGACATTTACATTTATTTGTAAATCCTAGAGAATATTATCTCAATTATGGATATTAATGCCTTTGGTCACTAGCTGGGACAAATAGTACTCATATTATTACTATATATTCCTTATTATTGTAATGTGAGTACTATTGTTTATTTTGTTCTATATAAAATGCAGAATTTTACTCTATATAAATTACTACTTTTTAATTCCTGTTCCTGTTTACAAAAAATATGTTTATATGTCATAGTTGAGAAGTTCAGCACTCCTATAGATTCAGGAATTCTACTCCAGCCTTGGCATAGACATTTTGTAACAGACCTGTTAAAGCCATTAAGATATATGAAAGATTATAGAAAGTGTAGCTATACACTTTTTGTATGCCTGCACATGTCAGGGTGGTACTTAAATTTTCTAAATATTATTTATTAGTATGCACATAAAACTATATGCCATTATAATATGTCGTATTTCAGTAATTGTTTCCATTTATTTAAATATCACAGGAGATAAGATAGACATTGCCTTTTCTAAACTGTCTCCTTGACCAAATATTAGGAAAACACCAACCATAGCCTGAAGGCAATTTATAAACTCTAAGCATGGAAACATTTAACTAACATATATTATACAAGTTTATGGAAAAATCACTGTAGTATTCAGTGCTTCATTGTAAAAACAGGTATAAAAAGATATTATAGATTAATAGCTTGCTTGTTTTATATCAGAGGAAAAAGGTTAAAAGAACAGAATGGAAAAATTTGATTTCACAGAACTGAAAAGAATGATTTCTTTCACTTTCGAATTTTATCCATGCCTTCTTTTGTGTGCGTATGTGCATGTGTGTGTGTGTGTGTGTGTGCGTGTGACGTATCAGCACATATAGGATATCTAAAATATATATATGAAAATCATTTTATTATGTGTAGAGGCAAATGAAAACAGGGGACATCAGCCATTAATATAAAAAGTTTATTACTGTTTGTATAACAGTGCAATTGTATGTTTTTCTATATAATGAGGGGAACTGCTACTGATTATTATGCTATTTTAATACCGCAAGTGGCACTTATTCTGAATGTATTGTCATTTATTTAAGAAAAAAATTTATGTCCAACAAAAATTTGAATCCAGAATCTTCTAATCCTGTCTTAAAAGTGTGTTCAATTGCAGGCAGTGCCCCACATATCCAAGTTAAGTTGTAATGATTCTACTAAGTGCTGACATGAAAGAAGACTTCAATGACCACCAGTGCTCTTTTTTCCCCAGTGGCTCTCTACAAATCATCTCATATACCACAGCACAAGGCTAGAAGCTAAAAAAATGAATACACCAGTAATTTCTTTTCGACAATGATTTGACACCCAGCTGATGGGAGTTGCTAGCTGTATGACCTCCAGACTGTTAGCTCTGCTAAAAGAGATTCACTTGAAACACCCATGGGGTTATGGATTCCTGCTAATAGCAGCAATAGAATGGATGATAAAATTATAGCAGGGTAGAAATGTTTTCTCAATTAATTTCCCATCATGTTAAGGCCATTATCATTGGATGTCATCTAGCAAAATGGGGTGATACTCTCTAGGACCTAAGAAAGTTTCCCTTACTTAGAACAATGTATAGTAGGAGATGATAGCAAACCAGACTTTTAAAACTGTTTACCTTCAAATAAATCTTTCATAATATTGATCAACAGGCATTGACAACTGAACTTGGGTTAAAAATTATGCTTGTGGGAAGGGGTAGAAATGTGGACTTGAGGATGGGGTATACATATGCCTTCAATGAGGCAATTCTAAAAATTCAAACGATAAATTCTTTCTGGCTAAAACAGTAACAAAGGAGACATATACTTATAGGGCAGTAATTTACTTGCTTATGGGTTTAGGAGGATTCCTGTTAGGCTGCTGGTTTCTGATGAATAAATGTAAACAGAAGGAATAGGCTTTAACATTAGGTCATCTCCATTGAAGATAAACTGCTTATTCAAGCAGTACTATGTAGTTTAATACTTTAGTTTCCCGGCTTTATTAAATTGACCCCAAAATGTAGTGTAAATAAAACTAGTTCTCTCAGTTGTAAATGGGAAAATGAGAGATCTTATAGACAAAATGAGGTGTGATTTTATGTGTGTGTGTGTGTGTGTGTGTGTGTGTGTGTATTTCATATATATGTAAAAAAGGAAGCTGATTCAGAAGCTAGGATTAAAAGTTTAGGTACGCATTAAGTTTTCCCAAAGTGTTTTTTTTTTTTTTTTTACAACGAATTATACCCAATCAATAAACAAATTTATATTTCATCGTTTGGGTCAAGGTTCCATTTCAGATTCAAGAAGTACTTATACCTAAAAGACACTTTATTTGAAAAGAAAAGTCAGAAAAGTAGAGTCAAGCTCAGGACCCAGGCATCCCTGTGTTCTTTAGGGCCTGGGAAGCTCTCCTGCTCCTGCTCCCTGGCCTCTGCCTGCTCCCAGCGCCAGTTCCTGGGCGGAGCAAAGTTGTGACCGAGCCCAGGCGCTGTCATAACCTAGTCGGGTGTGCAGGTACTTAGGGGAGTGTAGACAACTCAACCCACCCTGGTGCTGCCTGCGCCCCTCTGTACTTGGGGCACTGAGGAAAACGGGGAGGCTGCAGGGTGCTGAGGGCGGCCTAGAGTGGGCCTGGAGGTGTACATCGGCAGGAACAGCCTGTGCATCATGGATGGCATGGGAGGCAGACAGGTTCCTGAGTGGAAATGGGTGAGTCCCCGGTGAAACTCCACTTTCAAGCCAGGAACAGTCTGAAGCCTGATGGTGGGCTGCCAATTCTGGGTGGAATCTGCAGCCCAGAATGAGAACTTATGGTGCGTTTTATGGGCCTGCCCATGGCCACCATGGACCAATCAGGATGCACTTCTTCCCTTCTGAACCCATAAAAATTCCAGACTCAGACAGAATCAAATAGACATGGGTACTACCAGCTGCGGTAAGGAGCTCCCCACTTTGGGTCTGCTGGACTCATCAGGACGACCTTTCTGTGGAAAGGAGCTCCCCGCTTTGGGGAGCCCAGATCTAGGAACTTCCCATGACATGTCCGTGACCCGTCTTTGAGGCTTGTGGTTCCTGCCTGGTGTCTCCAAACTTCTGGGCGCCAATGCGATCCTCTCATCCAGAAATGGGTGCCCACTGCAGAAGCTGCATGTGGTACATCTGGTCCAGCTGCAGTGTCACACAGAAATAGGGTCTGTGCCGGTGCCTGAAGCTGACTCCCTTGCCGCAGCAACGGATGTACCTGGCTGTGTGCAGTGGCCGACCCCATGGTCGCTGGTCCACACATCCCTCACCGCTAGCCACTTGGCTCACCCTTAGCAGATGTGGGATCCGGACCAGCAGCATGAGCTGAGTGCAGCCTGCCAGGCCAAGTGGGCAGAAGAACAAGGCTAGGGGGCCTGAACAAAGCAAAGGTGCCACTGGCAGCAGAGCATTTCAGCTTGAAAAGCGACACCTAAGGATCTTGTGACATACACACGTTTCACTCAACTCTAGTACTTGTCATAAATATGCATGTCTGCCTGCTTTGTGCAAATGAATATCACTCAATTCTTGTTGGTACTGTTAATTTAATAATTTTTTCCACTTATTAATAACAGATTAGGGACTAAATGCTTGATACCTTGTTTAGTATTGTTTGAAAGAAGATATTGAACTCTATACTTTTGAAAACAACATGTTAGTTCATATCTATAGCTAAAATCTGTGTTTTGTTTTGTATGTTTTTACATTAGCTAAAATATATCACTATATCACAGAATTTGACTCTTATTTTACATAGTTAATGAATGTACTGTTTTTGTTTTCATTCATTTTCCCAATATTTATCATCCTCCTATGAACTCCCTGCAGTAAATGGTTAAATTTTTTCTATATGTGGTCTCAGGATACAAAGTCCAAAGGGACAGTTTACTTAAAAAAATGTGTGTATCACAGACCTTACTGTAATTTCAGGCTCACAACATTTAGAACAATATTCTTTTGCAGAGAATTCAAAAATAGTAATAACACATAACAGTAAATATGTATTGGTTATAGTTTAAATTGCAGCATAAGTAGAAGTCCAGAGACCACACAAGGAACTTAGCATGTTAGTGACTCTGGAAAGAACAATGAAAACTTACCATTTAATAAAAATCTAAAGAATATGAGTGTATGTGTGTGGGATGTGTATGTGTGTGTACGTGTAATTCTGTGTATATGTATACTTGTTATTCTGTAATACCTACATAATCAAAAGTGGATCAGAATAGCAAAATGACACAATAATTAATACTGTATGCATTGGAATCAGACAGCAGGGTGCTTAAATCCTATCTCTGTTATTTGCTAATTGTGAAATATTAAGCAAGCTACTTAATCTCTCCTAATTTTGGTGTAAATTATCTGTAAAAGTGAAATAATAATTCTTAATGTGATACATTCGACTATTACTCATTGAATGATTATCCTTTCCTTCTCTGCCTGGGGGTGAAGTACACTCCCCGATCCAGTCACTCTGGGCTTGTTGAGGCCATGGACTGTGACAAGATGTAATTCATGGAAGCTTCAAATGTAGCTTGCATGAGTAGGATTCCTCTCATATGCTGCCAAGATCCATGTCAAGAAGAACACATATCACAGGTGTCATTGGACCAATGAGAACGGAAAAGCACTTGGAGTGGATCTAAACAATGTTGGTGACAAAGTTCAGGAGATTAAAAAAAAATGAAGGCAAGTAGGAAAGGAAATAGAGTCTATAGCCCAGTGAGGTCTTAATTAGTATTTTTAACTTATGCATTTGAGGGCATAAATTTGGAGTATTATTTTTTGTTCTGTATTAACTAACTACCCCAAATTCTTTATTTAATTCCTTCTTGACTTACTTTTCTCATTCTTGCATCCTTGAAAACTGACCAAAATAAATTTGTTTTGAGTTTGTTTTTTGTCTCTGAGGGATTTAGTTGTTTTCTTCCAAAAGGAATGAAATTGTCTCCTGACTGTATTGACAATTGTGGTAGTTTCTTTTCAAACTTTTTTTGATAATTTCTTTCTGAAGCCCTTATCATTTTTTTTTTTTTTTTTAGTTTTCTCTTATTCTAATTACCGTGTGTGCATGTTCAGTGAAGCACAACTATCATATGCAGCAAACAATTGTCATTTTCTTCCTGCTGCCTATTTCCAAGGAGTAATTAATATAGTGTAGCTCTGACACATAAATAATACTTTGGTTTAAAAAATCAATTAAAATCCTTTTATGTAAAAAGTAAGCTTTAGATGTCGTTATGTAGTCATTGTGGTCAAATATTAACAGGAAGAAGGCAACACATTTATATATGCATGACTGAACAAAAGCTAGAATGGCAATGTTACTCTCTAAATGCGAAACCATCATTATTTTATTTTACTTCATTTTAGGTAAGACCTTAATGTCAGATTTCTAATTCCATAATTTTTTATCATAAAGTTGAAAATAACAGAAAGAAAGGAAATATTAGATGATTGTTTAGCATCACATAGAACTAATGCTATCAAACATTTGATTATAGAATTATTTTAAAATTGTAAAATCATGATGGCAGATCCTAAAAATTTCCCAGTAAAATATATACACACATTTACATTATATTTTGCATAATATTTATGATAGTCAATTTTATGTGTGAACTTGATTGGACATAAGGCGTCCAGATTACATGTTATTTCTGGGTATTTCTGTGAGAATGTTTTCAGAGGAGGTTGGCATTTGAATTGTTGAAATTAAGTAAAGTAGATTGGTCTCCCTGATGTGTAGGTGGGTACCAGCCAATCCTTTGAAAGTCTGTATAGAGCAAAAAGGCAGAGGAAGGCGGAATTCACTCCTTGGCTTCCTGTCTGCTTGCTTGACCTGGAACATCTCATCTCATCTTCTTCACACTTCAGGCTGGGATTTGCACCATAAGCTCCCCTGATTCTTAGGCTTTGGAACTCTGATTGACTTAAACCACCAGATTTCCTGAATATTCAGCTTGCAGGCTATAGGTTATGGTACTTTTCAATCGCCATAATTGCATGAGCCAATCATTCATAAAAATAGATTTATCTCTATCTATCCATCCATCTATCTACCTACCAAACATCCACCCATCCATCCATCCATCCATTCATCCATCCATCCATCCATCCTTCTGGTGCTGTTCCTCTGAAGAACAGAAATACAATATCTTAATAAAATTTAATTTATTTCAACAGTGTTTTCTGTTTGAACCTATATTTTCTACTGGGAAAAAGGAAAGCCAAATGCATATTTTAGGTGCCCTAAAACATCATGATATCCTGAATAACCACCCATATGAACTGACATAATTGCTATTCCATGTTTAGGGAAGCAGTCCATCTCTACCTTCCTTGTCAATAATTGTGAAATGGAATTCATGAAAGAAGTTAATGTAGTTAGAGTAGATTTTATTGGGTAGGCATCTAGAATAATATAAAAACAAGCAAACAAATAAATAAATCACACCTGCTCATGAAGTCATGAAGCCATCTGTTTCCTTGATTAATGAGTATATAATGTAGGTTCTTCAAGAGAAGAATAAAAAAAGATCCTGATTAGTGATTCAGTTTTAAAGTACAGAAAATATGGCAACTATTTTTTTCAAGACTAGTCAAGAGCAGTAGTGAGAGAAAACGTACCAATTTTAATTCATCACAACTGTATTTAGTCTTAAATAAGTTTAATTTGAAGTAGTTTTATTGTCATTTGGTACCAAATGACATTTTCAAACTTTTAAAATTTCTCAAAGAATTAGGAATGGATAGCTGTATATGGGCATGTAATAATGCCTCTGATTTCTATAACATACTATTCAAAAAAGAAGAGCCACGCAGTCTGAGACCTCTTACTGTGGGAATCCATAGCAATGTTGTATATACTTTAATGAAAGTCTATAATATATCTATATATTTTTGCATTTTTTTCTGATTTTGTGTATGTTTGACATGTCACTCTCACATTAGCCTCTGAAATCCTCAGGGGAAAATCATCCCTAGAATATGTCACTGTGCTTGCATAGGCTAGGTATTCAAGGAAGGTTGGCTGAACAGCAAAATAAAACAGAATTTTGCTTGGGTTCCGTTCATGCCTATTATCTCACATGCACTCACAAACTTTACTAGTGTGATAACGAGGAATTTAGAAATTGACTTGAAGGGGTATAGAACTAAATAATTTTTAAATAGTTCTTTTCCCTCTTTCTTCTTTTGTCTTACCTAACTGGAGATGTTTGAAGATTAGGCTATCTTTTATAGAAAAATATGCTTAAATCAGATAATCTGAAGGTAAAGGAAAAAAAATAAAAGAAAAAAATGAAAGGAAAAAGGAAATTGCAAATTACATGAGTGAATTGTTTGAGTCTTTTCTTGAGTGGATAATTAAGTTCATTTTCTTTTTTTAGTTGTCATAGAAATAATTTAGGATTCCGAGCATCTTAGACTTGTATATAGACATATATGAGATATATAGGTGAGGTGGGATAAAGAATGAGTCAAGAATCCAAAAGGGAGTGACACCCAATTTTACAGCTAAAGTTGGCCTTATGCCTGGTGAATAATTAGGTTGAAGAGCTGAACATGCAGTATTATTGATTTGTAGAGTAGAGGAGTTTTGATTTCTCCGACTTACATGTCTTCATACATTATTGAAAAAGGTCAAAGGTGTGTATGCTTAGGACCATTGCATCAGCTTTCCAGGTCTCAGGAGAAAATAGTGAAGTTTGCTATTCAGCTACTACCATTCTCTACTCAGGAATTTATTGTAGGAGAAAATAGGCATGTGCAGGAAACAGAGGTCATTGCCATGTTCTTGTATATGATTATCCAGGTGGCGACAGTTGAACACTAGGATCGACATATTTGCAGTGAGCCCTAAAAGAAGCAAAATGTTTGTCTAAGTCATGATTTTATCACATCAAACTAATGCATTTTTTTAAAATAAGGGGATTATTCTGTAATATTGAAGACAGTCAATGCATGAGAACTTTTTACTATTCTTATAATTCAGGCTGGTCAATTTATGCATTCTTAACAACTGTTAAATCTATATCCTTTCTCTTTTTTCTCTTTCTTCCATAACTTTGTTACATTTGGCCCAGGGTTTGACATGGTTTACTTCATGTTTGCAAATTATATATGATTTTAGATCCAGATGTTGGACATGAACTCTGTAATCCTCTCTTGGGCTTCTATTGATATTACTCTAGTGAATAATTAATCAAACAGATCTTAGAAAGAAACTGTTCTGGCTTTCCTTGAAGTGCTTCTCCTTTCAGAATATATACAAATTTCTTCTATATTAGTAAGTATATTTTTTCAAGAGAGAATATAAATTATATTCACATTAGCAATTTGAACTTCCTTAAGGACAGAAAGCAGATGATTCTCATCTTGTTGAGCACACATTTAAATAAATTAACTAGATTTACTTTTATGTGAATTGGAATAGTTGATATAACTGAGTCACTAGTAGGCAAAGACTAAATAATGGTTTTCTGCTCTTAAAAAATTAAAGATTAGCTGCTGTCTAGAATTGTGTCCATTTTAGTGTTTAGCTTCTATACATGTTGATCTGCATAAGATTCTGAACAAAATAATTACTCGACATGAAATGTCACCCATTTGTTTCCAAAAAACACAAAGTTATTTATCCTGCAAACATTAAAATTTTAAAGGCTTTGCTTTTTTTAGTTTCAGCAAGAAGTAATGTGTTAGAGCAATAATAAAAATAAAAATTTATGGGAAACAAGAAACTATCAAATAAATACAGTCTTGGCCTACTGTTTTAACCCTTACTGTTTTCTGATCTGGGGTTTGAAATATTCACTAGTGATATGGTTTGGCTTTGTGCCGCACCCAAGTCTCATCTCGAGTTGTAATCCCCAGGTATTGAGGGAGGGTCCTGGTGGGTGGGGATTGATCATGGGGCAGTTTTCTCCATGCTGTTCTCATGAGATCTGATGGTTTTACAAGGGGCTCTTCCATCTTCACTCTCTCTTGCCTGCTGCCATATACGATGTGCCTGCTTCTCCTTCTGCCGTGATTATAACTTTCCTGAGACCTCTCCAGTTATATGGAACTGTGAGTCAATTAAACATTTTTACTTTATAGATTACCCAGTCTAAGGTATTTTTTTTATAGGACTGTGAAAGTAAACTTATACAACCAGTTACTTCAAATTCACAGATGGAGCAAATCAGTTTGCTAAGGTACATTTATATCATAATCCTCTAAGAGGATATTTACTTGCCTGAACAAATTGCTTAGCTTGAGGAACATTGCTGAGAAAAATAAATAAATAAATAAAGAACAGAACAAAACAGAGCTTTAATTTTCTCATCTGCATAATGGAAGTGATAATATTTATCTCTCAGAAATTTTAAAAGCCTTTTGTACTTTCTTTTTTACTAAGTAACACTGCCTTCTTGTTGCTTTCTCATTCTGCTGAATGCTTAAATAAATAAATAATAAAATTAGATTCACAAGTGTTTAATCTCAGTTTCTCTGCAAGCTCCATAAATGCTAGACATTTAGAAGTATAATTTCTCACCATTTACAGAATAATATGAGGTCTCAAAGTGAAAATATAAATAGATCCTTGTCTTAACTTCTTCCTACACTATCTATGTCACAATGCCAGGGAACCATTTCTCTTCCTGAACAGCACTCTATGGGTCTTGAATCTTGTTTGACACAATGGAAGGTAATTCAGGATATCCTTTTGGGAAGCTCTCTGCAGCTGAAAATATGCCAGTAAGCTTGAAATTTTCCTCGGATAACCTGTGAGAAATGGCAACATAATAGTTCAATTTCTCCATTTCTAGGAGATAGGAGGTGCGATAATTGGTCTCCTTCTATGTCAGTCATCACATAGACCATTTTCCACTCATTATAAAAAGCTCAGGGGAGTTCTCATTCTCCTCTAATCTAATCAGAAAAGTTGAGTAGACGCTTAGGATTTCAACTATAATTTTATTAAAAGAAAAACACTGATGGCACTTCATATTTTAAAATAAAATACAGACTATGATATCTTCTTTTCCCAAAAGTGTAAGCATTAACACTTGTTATGTATTTGTTTTATTTTTTTGCGTGTATTTTTTTGGGGTTTTATACCTGGAAAATAAAGTATCTACATTTGGTTTGGATTAATGTCTTGTTGAGGATGAGTTTTTGTTCTAGCGAATTAATAGATGTAAAGAATATGGTCTCACATGGAGTTAAATTAGGCAAACAATAAATTTAATTTTGATTAATTTTTATACAGAACAAACTGGCTCATCATAAACCTTATCATAAAATGAAGGATCATTATTTTAAAAATTCAAAATGAATGCAGCATATCAATCTATGGAATGTATTTCAACAACTCATTCTGTAAATATTTTTTTTACAAATACAGAAAATTATTTTACAATGATTTTCCATTGTTATCATTTCAAATTGATAAAATATACTCATTAAATACTTCCTCCAGACATAGAAGCATTGCTCGGTGTATGATTGTAAAAATTAATATCAAATTTTTATTAATGTATTTTAATATTAATATATTTTGTCAGCTTTGTCATCTTTATAAGTACACTTTTTCTTTATGTAAATATATACAAAAATAGTATAATGATAAAACATCTGATTCACAAATAATACTGTCATTCAAAATATAATGGAATAGTAGATGGTCTGTAGCTTTATTCAGATAATCATTTTCATATTTTCTTTTTAGAAAGTAGCTTTCTAAGACTTGTGAACTTGCTGAAATTTTGTTTATGGATTTTGGTATTTTTTGTAACAGAAAGGAAAAATATGCAAATTTAAGCCTTTCTTCCATATCACTCAGTTACTTCATTGCAAGAAGGCAGGTTAATGACTGCAGTTTTACAACCTGACACAGATTCTCTACTATTACTCAAAATACAAAAGTCAGAATTAATATTACTTGAAAATCTACTGGTTGAGGGTAAAAAGTGCTTCTTCTGTGTTTAGATTTCCATGACACGATACCAAATTCAGATCATTGGAGTCAGATATATTGGGCCTGAACTCATAAACACTGAATAATTTAATATACTAAGCTAAAAAGCTGATTAACCAAAGTTGAGAAAACACAATAAAATATGAAACAAACATTTGCATTCTAACTTCAAAAGTTTCAACTAACAATATGTCTCTCAAAGTTTCAAGTCTACCTGTGCCAAAGACCTCAATGAGTCTTTGTCTACAATCCAATTTAGTTTCTCCAAAGGGAGAAATTACCATTAACCTTTAATTTACCTTCCTATGCATTTTAAAATAGAAAATTTTAAAGTTTTCTTTATGAAGAAAATGTTCATGTTAATCCACATTCTCAATGCCTTTGGACTGGAAAAAGTATAAAATAAGGATCACAAAGTTAGTTATGAAAGTGGCGGGGAGAAAGATCCAAGATGGCTAATCACTAGCAGCTCGGGCACATAGCTCCCAGTGAAAGCGCAGAGAACGAGAGGACGCCACACTTTCAGACGAATATTTGTTGCTCACGGACCAAGAGATTCCCAGCAGAGGAGCCCCACGGGTTGCCAGAGCAACTCTTGTGGCCGGCGTGGTGGTTGTGCTGGTGCCTTAGCGCAGCAGTTCTTGGTGCAGAGTCTGGAGATACCCGGGCAGAAAAGCACCATCAATCTTAACACCGCTGTTTTGGCCGGCGCAGTGGATTGCTCAGATTTCGGCGCTGAGAATCAAAAGTTGGACGTCCGCTCAGAGACCTAGTCAGAAAGTCGGTAATTGCAAAGACGATAGAGGGATAAATATATAATGAAGAGAAGAAACCAGCCTAAAAAGGCAGAGAATGCTCAAAATCAGAATGCCTCTCCCTCTACAGGGGATCGCAATTCCTCATCAGTAACAGAACAAGGCTTAATGGAGAACGAGTGTGTGCCAATAACAGAAGCAGGTTTCAAAATGTGGGTGATAAGAAACTTCTCTGAATTAAAAGAACTTGTTCTAACCCAATGCAAAGAAACTAAGAACCTTGAAAAAAGGTTTGACGAAATGCTAACAAGAATGGACAATTTAGAGAGGAATATAAGTGAATTGATGGAGCTGAAAAACACAACACGAGAACTTCGTGAAGCATTCAAAAGTTTAAACAGTTGAATTGATCAAGCAGAAGAAAGGATATCAGAAGTCGAGGACCAGCTCAGTGAAATGAAACGAGAAGACAAGATTGGAGAAAAAAGGATAAAAAGGAATGAGCAAAGTCTCCAGGAAATATGGGACTGTGTGAAAAGAGTTAATTTACATTTGATAGCTGTACCTGAACGTGACGAAGAGAATGAATCCAAGTTGGAAAATACTCTTCAGGATATCATTCAGGAAAACTTTCCCAACCTAGCAAGGCAGGGTAATATTCAACTCCAGGTAATACAGAGAACACCACAAAGATATTCTTCAAGAAGACCAACTCCAAGGCACATAATTGCCAGATTTATTAGGGTTGAAATGAAGGAGAAAATACTAAGGGCAGCCAGAGAGAAAAGTCAGGTTACCCACAAAGGGAAACCTATCAGACTTACAGCAGATCTCTCAGTAGAAACCCTGTAAGCCAGAAAAGAGTGGGGACCAATATTTAATATTCTTAAAGAAAAGAACTTTCAACCCAGAATTTCATATCCAGCCAAATTAAGCTTTATGAGTGAAGGAAAAATTAAATCTTTTGCGAACAAACAAGTACTTAGAGACTTCACCACCACCAGGTCTGCTTTACAAGAGCTTCTGAAAGAAGCACTATACATATAAAGGAACAACCAATATCAGCCTTTCAAAAAATATATCAAAAAGCAAAGAGCATTAACACAATGAAAAATGTACACAAACTAATGGGCAGAACAGCCAGCTAGCATCAAATGACAGTATTAAAGTTATATATATTCTAATTGGATAAAAAGCCAAAACCCATCGGTATGCTCCATCCAGACCCATCTCACATGTAATGATACACAAAGACTCAAAACAGAGAAGGAGGAAGATTTACCATCTAAACAGAGAGTAAAAATAAACAAATAAGCAAAAAGCAGGAGATGCAATTCTCGCCTCTGATAAAGTAGACTTTAAAGCAACAAAAAGAAAAAGAGGCAAAGAAGAACATTACATAATGGCAAAAGGATCAATGTAACAAGAAGAGCTAATGATTCTATAGATCAACGAGATAGAAAATTAACAAGGACATCCAGGACTTGAACTCAGACCCGGAACAAGTAAACTTAATAAACATTTATAGAACTCTCCACTTCAAATACACAAAACATACATTACCACCTCACACCTATTCCATAAGTGACTACATAATTGGAAGTAAATCACTCCTCAGTAATCGCATAGCATTTCATAGGTTTAAATGAAATATTGGTTGCCTGCTTTTTTGTTATTTTCTTCATTTATTCCTTCCTGTCTACATCATTAAGCATAATTATTTGTATAAAAGTGGTTTTCAATACCCATTACTAAATTGCATTCTAGCCTGGGCAAGAAAGCAATACTCCCATTCTCTCTCTCTCTCTTCCTTTTTCTTCCTCTTCTTCATTCTTTTTTTTCTTTCTTTCTAAAAAAAAAAAAAAGAAAGTGGCTTATGTAATTCAGACTTTTTTTTTTTGTACTGAACCATGAATCAAATATATTTATTTACACTATATACAGGATTAAATTCATTTTCAACTTCTTTAATTTTATGCTAATATTATATAATTATAAAATCATTACTATTTATATATAAGTATTATATTAGAAAAGGTAGCACAATAAATTTTAGAATGAAACATATGAAATTTCTATGTTTGCCAAAGAAAAATGTTCAAATAGCTGCAATTGAGACATATGTATTATTTAACATAATACAAAAAATTCTACCAATTTACTTCTTTCTAACTTAAAAAAAATATTTTCACCAAGGCAATTCCTCATTTGTTAAAGACAATATTTTTGTATTCTTAGTCCTAAATTCTCACCATACATTAAATATTGAATCCACACAAAAAAGCCTGTGACAGGGAAGAGTTATCAGCTCCATTTTACAGATGAGAAGTCTGACACTTAGTTCCTTCATAATGTGCCCACGATCACACTGAAAAGAGGAGAGGGAGGGGTCAGAATCTAGTCAGTCTTGCTGTAAGACCTGCTTTCTCATCTACCACAAAAAAGACAGGTCAGGTAGTGTTAAACGGTCAGTTTTACTATAATGCTTGTTTTGAAAATGTGAACTTATTTTAGTATAATGAATAGATTAGGCAACAATTTGAGCACACTGAAAATTTCATTTGTTTATACATGATTTTGACAGAACAACTCTGATGAATGCAGAACACTGAGTCCAACTGAACCAAGCCAGGCAGGCATACGTAAACCACACATACTCACATACCTCAAACTTCTATCAGATACCATCCAATTTCAAATAACACTCCTTCCTCCACCACTTCACAATAACTTAAAAGTTGAAACCCTTCCAACAACAACCACAAGCAAACCTCAAATCATTTTCAAGGTAAAGTGCCTTATGTGTTATGGCTTATATGTATTTCTTAACTATTTAAGTATAAAATTATGCTTTAATTTTTATGATCTTATGTCTCTATTTTTTTCCTTTCTTACTGGTGACATTTTTGAACGTTGTGTCCCTAACCCCATTTCCCCATAAACGCTGTGATTTTTAGTGGCCAATTTTTATCATGCAGTGATTTTTAGGAACACATATGCCCTGTTATAACAGAACTGACTCTATCCTATTTCTTTCTTTTTTTCATTTTTTAGGGAGAGAGTCTTGCTCTGTCATCCAGGCTGGATTGCTGCAGTGGTACGTTAATAGCTGAATGTAACCTCAAACTCGTGGGCTCAAGGCATACTCCTACCTCAGTCCTTGGAGTAGCTGGGACTACAGGCACATGCTCTATATTTGCCTAACTTTTTAATTATTTGTAGAAATGGGGTCTTGCTATGTTGACCAGGCTGGTCTCGAACTCCAGGCCTCAAGTGATCCTCCAACCTCTGCCTCTCAAGGTGCTGGGATTATAGGCATACACCACCATGCCAGAGACAGCATCCTATTTCATAGACAGAAGGATAAGGGGGTAGTTTTTTTGTTTTACTTATCTGTTAAACATTAAACAAGGCCTTAAAACTGATTCTTGTAATTCCAAATACAGGATTGTTTATACCACATCCTGCTGATATTTATACCTAAGTAGTAATAGAGCTAAATAAACATCATTATTTCAGAGTTATTGCATTCTTTTGAAGTCACACTTACAGCACCCTCTAGTACCTTCTTAAATTGTCTATATATTAGTATTTTTATCTTGTTAAATTCTAGAAGCATATACTTCAGAACCAGGGCTGGTAAACATAAAATATTTATAAACATTAAGGTACCAGGGTTTTCAGAATAACCCCAAATTCTCATTTGAATCAAACTGTTAGTATATTTCATTTGTTTTAATGTAGATAATCACTGGCTTTAAAAATCAGGTATCACATATTTGATTGGTATCTTGAGAAGATGGCATATGTAATAAAGAGTATAGCTCCATGTTTTGATGTTTGGTTGTTAATGGCTTTCAATCCCTATATCTTCCTGGTTCTGGGAAAGCCAATAAGAAAGCTCAGGAGAGGAGCACCCTCATTTGGAACAAATGGGGAGTTCAAACAATAAAAGCCCCAGTCCACATATGGGAATCTTCACCCCAATACCACTTTCTATCTACAATAGAAGTCAAAGCCAATCTCCTTTTTGACTGTCTTCTTAAAGCCATTTTCTGACCTGCATTGGAGCTTCCTCTTATCTTTTCAGAAAGTCTCATTATGTGACTGGTAAAACTCTTCATACTACCATTGCAATGGTGGCATCATCAGCCTCAACATCCAAGCAAGTTTGATGTGGAGGGATCCCACCCCAACTCGGTAGGGTGACCACAAAAGCATAAAACCATTCTAACACTACTCTAACATTGGACTTCCTTCTAGTCTAACAAAATTATGTCTTAACTCTTTCAAATGCTTTTCAAAACCATTTCATTGCCAATTACAGAGGCATGGCCTGAAGATCATATGCTGTATTTTGGTACAATGGAGAGAAGGGAGACTTTCATCAGTTATGGGAAGGAAATTTATAGAAGAAAGAAAAACTGTCAATGGATGGCAAAATCCTACCCTAAGCTAATTTATGTATCTTAGAAAATAAAATAACCTAATACATGTAAATTATTTATTATATATCACAGCTCCTATAAAGTAAAAGTTTAAATTAGGACATTGAGAAAATATATCTTCAATTGATTTTTCTGTCTGCTAGGTAATGATAACCCATAAAGCAAAGAAGAAATCAGATCCCTCACAATCACTCTAAATTTATAGGCATGTTAAACTGACTAGAGGAAATACCCATGTGTGAATGTTTATGTGTGACTAGCCAGAGAGGAGCTTTCTTCAAAAGAGGAGGAGAATGCATGGTACAATGGTACACTGTATATATCTAGAGTTACATGAAAATTCTGATTCACAGAGGACATCTGCGTTTCAAAAAGAGTGAAAGGAGAGAAATAACGTAAGTCTCTTGGGAACTTAGGATGAGCTAATTGAAAATAGAGGATCAGTTTAGAAACGTGGGGAAGTGCACATCAAAAAATAGCTTGCAGTGTGGGCAGGAGAACTGTGCAGTCACCGTCAGCAGAAAGTCCACTGAGGCACGTGTCAGGTTGTGGGCAAGAAATTACTGAGAATCTAAATGAATACATGGAAACTTGTACACCCCAAATAAAAAAGGACAGCCTATATAAATTAATTTCAAATTATATAAATTACATTGAATTACAAATTTCTGTATAATTTAAATTAATACATGGAAATATATACCCACAGAATAATAAAAGATAACCCTGTTAGAGGTTAAGTCTGGTTTACTGGTGTATATATATATATATACACACACACACACACACACACATATATACTGATATATATATACATATATATACTGACATATCAGTATATATAATATATGTATGTATTTATATGTTATATATACACACACCATATATATATTTTTATATATTCATATTATTTATATATGAATAATATAATACAAATGATATTCATATTATTTATGAATAATATAAATAATGTTAATATTATTTATATGTATGTTCATATTATTTATATATATGAAAGAAAAATTTAAGAAAGTGAAACAATAAAGCTGCCGCATATTAACATTCAATTGCTTTAAGATAACTGATGAGGTCAAGCCTGTGCACTTAACTTATATTTAATTTATTCAATCAGAGTCCATCCCAATGCAGTGTAAATGGTGATTCATTTAAAATGATAAAATATGAGTTAAATTGAGATTTTCTCTGAGTATTGAAGGCTATGAGAAGGAAGAGAATGGAGAAAGCTGGCAAAAAGAAGATATGACAAGTGACAACTTTCCGATAGTACTTCTTTGGAAATGAAGTTATAAATGTCAGCTACTAGATTCAAGTATAAAAAATCATGACAAAAGTGTTCTGGATAATCAAAGCTGGAAAATAAATGTTACCAAGACTAGTTATCACTTGTTTTAAAAATAGATTTTCATAGACCGTGTCTCAGACTGTTTCCGGTGCTATAACAAAATACCATAGACTGAGTAATTTATAAATAATAAAATATATTTCTCACAGTTCTGGATGCTGGAAAGCCCAACATCAATGCACCAACAGATTCTGTGTGTGGTGTGTACAAGTGTGACATGCTTCCAAGATGGTGCTTTGTTGCTGTGACCTCCGGAGGGGTAAATGACGTGTGCTCATGAGCAGAAGTGACGGAAGAGCAAAAGGATCAAAATTTCTTTCTCAAATCCTTTTGTAAGGACACTAATCCCACCATGAGGGCTGAGCTTTCATAACCTAATTACATATCAAAGAACCCACTTGGAATATTGTCACCTTGAGGATAAGATCCAACATATGAATTTTAGAATGACACAGACAAACCACAGCAGGTGGCTTCTTAGAAATACATTTTAGATTTGTTCATTATTTTTAGAACTGAATTCCAACTGAATTTAATAAAATACAGTTCAATACACTTATGACTAAATCCATGGCCCATACGTAAGGCTATTAATCACTATCATTATGCAGCAGGCATGCTGCAATTATTAACACCATTATTTTGGAAATAGGTAAGTAAAGACAAAGCCCTACTTGACCATTTTGGAAACACTTTCTAGGACTTAACATTTGAATAGAACATCAGGGTGCTTGTTAACGTCTGGTGCCAGTACTATGTTGAATTTGATTTCTTTAAATGGTATGACTTGGCAGCTGTCAGGATGTCTGAGGGTGAGGTGTATGGAAGTAACATTGACACCTCTGAATAGTTTTCAACACTCCTTCTATCCCAAGAAAACCTGTGTGTTAGGAAGATAACATCATGCATCTCAAAGATTAATGTATTTGATAAAATCCCTTCAGGCCATAATGGAGAATAAAGTTACAGCTTTTAAAATAAAGAAAGAACAGACACATACTATGTTCAGCATTTGAGATCACCTAAATGTGAGCTTCTGCTAACACAAATCAAATACTGCAAATCACCCCTTCAAATTTTTCCCTCAGAGTCGCCCTTTTCTGAAATTCATTCCTTTACAATTGATGAATATTTCTCACAACAATACTTTTTTCACCTTGTTTCATTTCAGAGTAAATTATTCAGAAAGATGCATGTTTCATCTTTTGAAAGATACTGGAACCAGACATAAGCTTCCGTTGGACCTGGAAAAGCAAAAAATGAATATGATGAATGGCATAATTTTACTCTTGTTCATTTTTTATATCAAGAATAGTTTATTCTTTGTTTTACAAAGTGGAAAGATCATTTAAGTGGTCCCCCTTTTAAAAAACAAAAATATAAGGAATAAGTATTTTACCAATTGGTTGAGATTATAATTTTAAAAAGCCTTCTCTTTTCATATTTTGCTTTTTATTTTAAGCAAATTTGACTCCTTTCTTTGTACGGAGAGATATTTGATAGAGGGGCTCATACCTAGATGACTTTCTTGATATTTCCATGTGATTATCTCTAAATCACCTCTCTATGGAAAAAATTGTAAAATACTTTAAAATGGCTGAAAAACATTATTGGATATTTTCAATGGAAAATTAAATGTCATCTAACACGCCTTTCTGATTCTTTGTTCTGATCTCCACACTTTTCATAATCTCTGAGGTTTATGAATTTGTGAGATGTGGATGAATGATAGCAAAGCAAATTGTTCTTGTTCCTAGACGTGCAAATGAATTTTGCCTCAAGTACAATTGACTTTCTTTCTCCCCGTAGGAGACAGATGCTTTGCATCTTCTAAGCAACTTCATTTCAACATTCCTAAATTCACTATGTATGTCTGCTCTTTGGGATGCTCCTTTGAACTAGGTGTAACATCTTACTGGTCCCGTCATTAATTATTATGTGTTAAATAGACTCTTTGGTATGTGTTTATTTCACATTTATATGAGTTGTGATTTTTTTTTACCTTTTAAAAAATATTATTTAACACTACATATTTAGATTATGTATGGACCTTGTCCTCTTCTAGTCCTCATTGTCTTAGAAGTGCTATCATTCATTATTTTATTAACATAGGTATTCAGAAAAATTAGGGTCATCTTCAGCTTCTTCTTTCCCTTCTATCCTCTCTTCAGTTCATATCAAATCTATTCCAAAGATTTTCCTTAACTGGATCTTCTATTTAACTCCTAACGGACAGTGTAGCTAGACTTTTGGCAGTGCTTAATATTTATATCATTTATATCTTCTTTGAAAAATTTTAAAATACCTTTCAATGAGCAGTATTTCAAACAGGCATCTTCATATTCAATCAATTTTCTGGCTCTCTATATTCTACTTTCTAAATATCTCTTCAAATTTTCTGCTTTATTCTTTCAATCTCTACCATTACCCCAGGTGCAGTGTGGAGAAAATGCTGGAGTTGAGCACTACTGAATGGAAGACTCAGTTAAAAGAAAAAAAGAAATCATTGTTAAATTTAGAGAAGATTGGCATGGCATGATTTGATATAGATTGCCATGATGTAAGTTTATGCATGCGGCAACACTGCTCTCTACTCATTTTAATGCCTTGTATTTGTGCAGAAATACTTGTAGAACAAGAGAAAAGAAAGCCAGTAGATCATTTAGCACTTGCTGGAAGAGATAATTTACTAATCCATCATTTCATAGGGCTCATGGAGTAACAGAACAAAAGCCAAATTTTGGCTGAGTGCACCTAGTGTCACTGTATACTGCAAATAAATATTCTTTATTTGATTACTTTGGCAGAAGCCAGCCCAAATAGCATGCAGAAAACAGAAAATTGCTGTCTACATTTGGCTGTATCCTAAAGAGTAACTGAGGGCAGTATCTTCTGAGAAGCACAAATAAAGACGTGTAGTTACACTATTGCTTAAAACGTGCATGAAACTGTATGGCATATCTTTTAAAAAGGGGAAAAATCATTTTTAAAAGATTGAATTAATTTTGTTCTGTTGTTTTGAGACAGAGTCTCACTCTGTCACCCAGGCAGGTGTGCAGTGGTAAAATCATATCTCACTGCAGCCTCAACCTCACTGGTTCAAGCAATCCTCCCACCTTAGCCTCCAAAGCAGATGGGAGCACAGGCATATGCCACCACATCTGGCTAACATTTTAAAATACATTTGTGGAGATGGGGTCTCCCTATGTTGACCAAACTGGTCTTGAGTTCTTGGGCTCAAGCAATCCTCCCACCTCAGCCCCCCAAAATTCTGAGATTACAGTTGTGAACCACAGTTCCAGGCCAAATTTTTTCTCAATGTCAATCCACATTTTAATTACTCAGTATATTGTTCAAAACTAGTTGTCACTAAATCTCTGCTACTAAAGTTTCAGAATATTCAGCAGCAAATACATCAGAATTTTCAAGCTGATATTTTTAATCTATTGAAAGTGAGATGAAGGAAGAAAGTGGAAACTAAATGTTACATGTTAATAACTTGTCATATATTTGAGTGTCCGTTTTGGTTAATGTATATGGGCATAAAGACATTACTCCTTGGTATTCTTTTAAAATAACTTTAAGAAATGTTTCTATGAGGTGTTTTGTTTTTGTTTTGTATTTACTTGTTTGTTTTGGGAGAAACAAACAAACAATTCCTCCCTTACATAAATTTAGAAAGAGCTGAGAGGTTCCTAAGCTGGCTAAATTCATAAATTACACAATAAAATCAGTAAATGTTATCAGAAGGCAGATACCAACCCCATAGGGTAGAGGGAGTTTAATGAATCAAGAGAGTGCCATGAATTTTTTTTTTTTTTTCACAGACATGCACTGGATTTTACACTTTCAGGGATGAGGTACCTCATGGTTATGGTGAATATTTTTTTCCCAATCATTCTCTCCATGTTTTTTCTCTCTCTCTCTCTTTTTTTTTTTGAATAAGAAATCTAGCAAAAGTTTCACATAGAGAAGAACTGCATGATTACAGTTTTCTTGGCTGATTGAGAATGGTAAGGTAGCAAATTAACAGCTTTTGACACTTTCATTGCAGTAAGCATTTTAAGGCAGGGCTATCACTTATGAGTGTACTAGTTTTTCCTTTCACAAGAGTGTCCAAGCAGGTAGATGAGTGGCAATTAAAGTTCAGTCCATGTTGTGCTTTCAAAGACAAGCATCTTGGTGAATAATTCCAACTGAGCAATGCACAATTTTTTCTTTAATTCGCATAGTCTACCAGTGGCTGTTTATAGCTTAGAGCTATGCTTTAACAAAAAATTTTCAGGTGGTACAAAATACTATGTTTAGATTCAATTAAGCTGTTTTCAATTAAATTTTAGCATGGTATAGATTTTTAACTTTCTGTAAAATCTTTAATGCTTTAAATCCTGCTTTCAGTTGTACATTGTTTATTTATATTTAGTAGTTAATAAATTGTTGATAATCATGTTTAATTTGGGTCAAAAATTACATAGAAAATCATAAACAGCTGCACTCTCCTTTTACAATGTCTGTGTAATTAAAAATCCAGATCTATGCTAAGATATCACAAATCTATGAAATATCATAAGCTCTAAAAATTATTCTCTTTGCTTGAAAAACCTAATAATTTCAAGTCTTTGAAATTAGAATATAAATTTAAACATTTTGTTTATAACAATGCAAAGGAGCAAAAAATATTGCAAAATATTACAAAATTAAAAACAGTTTGTGTGAATTTATGCCGTGGCTGATTAAGAATTCTGTTTCTAGGCAAGTTTAGAATTAGAGGTTTTTTACAGGATATATTTTAATGATTTTATCTTCTGGAACTTGCAGTTTCTTGAAGCAAACACATTAAACAGCACACATTTTCTGTTCTCCTGTTGACTATGCTTCCTTCTCTGGAATTTTGAATATAAGCCTTACATCCCAATTCACATACAGTAAGCAAAGATATTGCCACCTCATTTTTTATGCAATGTATAATGTTAGAATTTTCAAAGACATTGTGAACTAAAAGAATGTAGCTGTGCACACTATTTTCCGTGTAATTTTTGACCCAAATTAAAACATGATTACCTAACAATTTATTAACTACAAATTATAAATAATGTACAAATGAAAGCAGGATTTAAAAAATACAAATCCTACAGAAAGTTAAAAATCTGTGCCAAGTTAAAGTTTAATTCAAAATTGCCTAATTGGATGTAAACATAATGAAACCAATCTGACACTAAAATTCTAAACTCGTCTTTTTAATCCTTTTTTCAGAGTCAAGTTTTCTGGGGATATTTACATTAAACCAGAACTATTTTCCACAAATATGCCTTCTTGATTCCAAAAGTGCTTTGCTCCATAAATGTCAAATTTTATTGCACATTATTTCTTATGGCACAAGAGTATGGTTTAAGTTAATTATTGAACTGACTTTATACAAGGAAACCTACAGCAAGAAAAGCTCAAATACATTTCTGGCTGTTAGTGGAAGAGCAAATTTGGGGGTCCTTTCCTTTCCTTGACATTCTCCTGTCTCAATATCTGTTCTTTCTTTATTTCTCTCCCTCTAAGCCAGCCCTCATGATCAGGCAATCCATCATCTAAGGACTTAGTAGTCCTCCAAATGTTCCCATCCAGCACTGCTAATGTCATGCTGCCCTTCACAGGTAGAAGTCTGTCTGACAATTTTAAGACCTAAGATAACTATTTGCTAAACTGATAAACCAATTTCTACAAGTGCCTATCAAGAAAAGTCCATGATAACAATGTGCATTTTAATATTTTCTTATATAAACAATACTCTGTATTTCTTTCATTAATTAATTACTCTAATGTAGGGGGTTTTCATGTGTAGGGGAGAAATTTTTTGAGCTTCTAAGATCAGGTAGTGTAGTTGACCAATCACATAATTATAGAGTAGATCTTAGAATTAAAACACTCATCTGGGGTCAAAAAGAGTCAGCTTCTGGTGCCAGCTCCAAGACTATATAATTGTGAGATCTTGCCAAGATACTGAACTTCATTAATACTCAGTATCCTCATTTCTAAACTACTGAGAAAGTTAAATGTGGTGATTTTTCAAAACCTTTTTCTGTATCAATTAAGGTGTTTTTTTTAAGTCTATAAAAATAAATTATTAATCCATATTCATAAGAAAGGGATTGAATAAGTACTATATAGTCATTTCATTCTATTCAGCTGCATTCGAGGACCAAGAGGTCGTATGTTCAAATTCTACTCTCTAGGAAATCAGAGTATTACAAAATGCATATTAAAAGAAAACAAACAATGCTCAGAAATGCTAAAATAGCTTTCAAAACTGCATAGCTAGTGAATTTTGAATGGTGGGAAAAACTTGGGTTTTCTGATTTCTAATTTAACCAAGGTTAAAATGAAAAAGTTTTATTCTGAGGCAGATTTCCAGAGATGATTGCTGAGTCTCCACAAGAATTAACACGTGTCTGCTTAATGATTTGTGAATGCCAAATCCTTCCACTATAAAGAAAATCTAGCAGTGCTTGCTATAATGTAAGCAGTTGGCTATTGTGCTTGTGAAGTGCATTGTGACTGCTCTCACCAGCATGTCCTGGCACCCTGACGTTTTTTTTTTTTTAATAGAGTCAGTATTTGCCTGCATTAATTGCAAAGTATTTTGTGCCCACAGACAATTCTTTATACAGTTTTCAAGGCCAAAATTGGGGTTCAGGAGGGGAGATTTCAGGTAAAGAGGAAAATGAACTTCATAGAGGAATGAACAGTAGCTAGAAATCCAAATTGAACCTAATCACTTCACAGTGGAAATGGATAACAGCACTACAAAATTGTTCCCCATATCTATCCAAATAGAAAACTGCTTCTTCACTAACTCTATGAAAAACTGTGAAAGTCAGAGATTCCACACAAGGGTCAAGAAAATGGAGGCAACATTTATTTGTTTTCGTAGGTAGATGGGATCTGGTGACACCTGGTTTAATCGTATTTCTCATACACTGAACATTATTTTCATTGTCTTATACAAGGATTTTGTCTGGAATACTTAACATAATAATACAATTTTCTGCCCCCCTTTATTACCAGTCTTCATAGCCATTCCCTTTCCACTTCATAGGCAACTATTCCAATATAGATATTGTATATTCGTTGTTGCTTAGCGATTTTGAAAAATGTGTACTCTTTTGTTTGACTATGTAATTAACATATATAAGTGGTATTGTGTAATATATTTTCCTAATTATTATGTATTATTTTATACTTTTACACAAGATCATGTTTTATTTAGTCTATATTTTGTTATATGTATACCTGGGCCATTATCATTTGACTATGGCATGGCATGCATCTACTTCATGTTGTCTACCCACTCCTCCAGAAACGGATACTCAGACTGTTTCTATTTTTGTACTACCATGAATAGCACTGTGATGAACATCTTCATGTATGTATCTTATAGATCTGTGTAGTAATTTTAGGGAACATAAAGCTAGAGAAGAATTGTTGTCTAATAGCATATGCATCTCTTTGGTTATGCCGATTTATAATCCCACCAATTGGTTGTGAGGATTCTTAAGCCTGTGTCTCCATTCAACACTTGACATAATCCAGTTTTCTAATTATAGCTAGCATAAAAAGTTTAAACTGATATGTCCTTGTCTTAATTTGCATTCATCTCATTTCTAACAAATTTCAGCAGTTCTTTATTTTATTTTATTTCTTTAGAGAGACAGGGTCTAAATGTTTCCAAGGCTGAAGTGCAGTGGTGTAATAATAGCTCACTGTAGTCTTGAACTCTCGGGTTCAAGCAGTCCTCTTAACTCAGCCTCTCTAGTAGCTAGGACCATAGGCACTCACACTACACAAGGCTAATTTTTAAAAAAACTGTAGCAAAAGGATCTCACTATATTACTCAGTCTGGTCTCAAACCCTTGGCCTAAAGTGATCCTCCTACCTTGGCTTCCCAAAGTTCAGAGATTATAGGTGTGAAGAGCTACTGTGTCCAGCCTGAACATTTCTTTATACATTTGTTTGCCTTTCAAATTTCACATTTTACAATTTAACTTGTTGATTTGCAAGTGTGCTGTGTCTTTTCTAGACACAGATCCCTTGTTGGTTTTAGGCATTCCACATATCTTCTTCCAGGATAACGTCTTAAATTTGCCAGTGCTATTTTCCCCATTCCCCTAATATATCTATTAATACATGAAGGCTACACTGTTAGAAATAAGTGGGATAATTTATATTTCAACACCATGTCTTGTAGAAGGAATTGAGAAACATGCTGACTAGTTATACCACAGCTCCTTAGTCTCTAAAATGTATCAGATATCTGAAGTAGCCTACATAAAAGTCTCTCCTGCGTACTAAAGAGAGCGATTGGAAATTCTTAATTCTTGGGTATAATTAAATTTATCATGTTGTTGCTGATTACTTTTGAAGTTTTTCATACTCCTACATTTTTGTACTTTAGCGTTATTATTTTGCTTACATCATTAAATCATAATCCAAT
This sequence comes from Aotus nancymaae, assembly GCF_030222135.1. Lineage (NCBI taxonomy): Eukaryota > Metazoa > Chordata > Mammalia > Primates > Aotidae > Aotus > Aotus nancymaae. The sequence continues at coordinate 40,681,031 of NW_026988419.1, read as the reverse complement.
GTTGAATGTGATATTGGATGGAAATTTACTTTTACATTTCTCTAAATAGTCAACCAGTTTAGATGACACCATCCATTAACCAATCCACTATTTCCCATTGATTTGACCAGTCCTCTCTAATATATATAAGGCTATGGAAGTGAGCTTTTTATTTCATCTGAACTTTTTGTTTCCTCCTATTGGTCCTCTACATGTTTGTCCTCCCAGGACCTGATATGGCATGCTTCAAGTATATATGCAATTTGCCAATAAAATTCCAAGAATGCAGGGTATTTGAACAAAAGCACCTCTGTGTAGTTTTATGCTACAAACTGGGGGCATCTGATTAGGTCTTAGCGCCTCCTAAACTTTGGTATTATTCATCTAAACTTAAAATTACTTGTCAGAAGATATTTAATTCACCCTAGACATCTTCTTAACATGGCCTCTGCTAGATGGAAATTACTCAGGCAACTTCAATTCTAAGTTGTTTTTACAGTCATGTATAAGGAAAGTAAATTAAATTATCCAAGAGAACAACAGAAAGAGAAAATGATTTAGTCATATATTACAAACATTTGTTGCACAAAAAAGAAAAGTGTGGTGAAGATCGTCTCAGTGTCAAAGGGATTAAGAGGACAAATAACGGGGAGAGGATTATCTCATTCTCCTTTCTAACTGGGCTGGGTTCACCTTATCAGCCCAGCATTAGTGGCAGCAGGACAGTTTTTATAGGCTGTTTCTCTTCACTATTTATAGAGGTGTGGTGCCTGGAGCATTTCATGATCATTTTTATTTGCACCAGTCAACCCTCATTAGCCTACTTTCCTAGGACAATAGAATTATAAAATCACTATGTCAGTCTGCCCTATCCTTTCCCACTAATAACTTCTGATCCCAGAGGCTAATTTCAACCAGAGCTGGAAAAGTGGCAAAGGTCTTATCATTTCTGTGAAACAAAGGCTTTCACAGGAAACTATGGCAGCCCTCGTACCCTGACCCAGACATAGACCTAATACCAAGGTAGGCTGAGCTAAAAGCCTCAAGTGTGCAAATTGATTGGATATAAATTTGCTGAGTAAACTTGAAAGTAACCTAATTTCAGAAAAGGGCGTTCAGTTGAAATAGTCTAAAGTATATTTAATAAAACCCAGGTCTGAAAGCCTGCTCACCCAATCCACAAAAGTATTTTTTATTACTTAATAAATAAAAAAATCTTTTAAAGCACATTTTGTAAGCTATCTCAGTTTTCTCATTAACCAGAATCATATATTGCAAGTTTTAAAAAATTATTGTTACAATGCAAAAAGAAAGCAATATATAAAAATTATAATTCCTTTATTGCTATTTTCAACTATTTTTGAAACTACTAACTTTAAAACTCGACTGTGAACATGAATTCCCCTAACTATATTTTCATATGTCCTGACTCCCTTTTCCACCGTATTTTCTTAAAATATTTATTTTTTATGATCATGAGTCTATAATGAGTCTTTTAAACAAACTTTTATAACATTTTCTTGTTTTTCTGAAATTTATGGTGATGAGCCACCCTCAACTAACGCTATTTTTTTTATATTTCTAATACTTCTGTGTCTTATGTTGTTTTGCCCAACTATGTTTAAATTATCTTGTCACACCCAGTAGTCATGTGTCATCAGCCAACAATTTTCCATGTAAAGTAATGACATTTTAACTATACTTATTGCCTTCCTAACAAAAACACTAATTTTTGGAACCTGTGTTTGTAACAACAGTGTTTTCTTACTTATTTGGTTTATCTTTGACTTCATAAATATACTTGATCTTGATTTTACTTTCTGTCTATGGAACAGAAGATTTTGACAGAATCAGAGTCATTGGGAACCATTTCTCCATTTCTCTAATGCATATGTTAAAATATTATGAAGATTGATACATTATTAGGAAAAATTTGGGGTACCTAACCTACATTTAATACATATAAGCAAAGCTCCTTTGGGGAAAATTGATGGAAATGTTGGCCAGTTGTGTGAGAGTTTCAAAGTTATTAAAACATGTCAAATGGCTGGAATCGGCTCTCTCTGGGCTGTTGCCAAGAAAAGGTCACAGAACTGATGAAACAGAATTCACCAAGAGAGCAGGAGAGATGACTTCTCCACTGAGGACTGGGGTCAAAATGGAATTGTAGTTCTGAGACTGCAGTACCTCTGAGACCCAAAGTCTTTCTAACCTAAGCTTCCTGACCTGTAGGCATATGTCTTTTGGGAATGACTGTGCCTTAATACTGAAATTAATTTTAAAAATAAGCATACTGTAAGAAACATCATTTCTTGCTCATAAAAAGCCAGTGTGGTCTCCATTAAGGTTTCAGTTTCAGGAGTGATGGCAGCATCAGAATGAGAGGCAGAGCCTGAACCATAGATGTTTGATCTTCAGGAATCCACCAGGTAGTATCGCTGTGTTATACCACCAGCAGCAGGAAGGGACAGGAGCATCTCTGAGGAAGTACTAGAATTTATAGTTAGTTTGTTTTCATTTTGGTTTTATAACTGTAGGCTTTCTCTACCAGTAGCAATAATAGTAAAGCTCCAGCTTAAAAAGCAATGAGCAGCTGGTGCAGAGGTAATAGCATTCTTCAACGTTCATTGGCTAGGCAAGAATAACTAGGAATTCTCTTTGGAGATATATATATACATATATATATATATATATATATATATATATATATATATATATATATATGTATATATGCATTATTTAGAATTTTTTTCCCTCCTTTCCCTCCTCTCTCCCTCACTCACCTATTTTTCTCCTTCCTCCCTCCTTCCCTCCCTTCCTCCCTTTCTCCCTTCTTCCCTACCTTCCTTCCTTCCTTCTTCCTTCCTTCCTATTGGCATTTTCTTTGCCTTAAAAAATCCCCATAGAGATCATTTAAATTACCTTGCAATGTTTTCACTTTTTGAATTTTTCCTCTATTTTTTTGATTCTTCAACTATATAACATTCTTTGTTTAAAAGTTTAAACAGTACGTTAACATTTTACCAATGCTTTATCAACAAACTCGTTTTAGTCAATGTTGTTTTTCTCATATTGTACAGAGCTGTTAGAAGGTATATGTTTTCTCTTAATTTTAACTGCCAATTACATGATTTTAGAAAATGGTCTTTTTGGGTCAACTTTTCTACTTAGCCACAATTAAGCGATTATTTTTTCCTTTTACTAAAATATAGGAGTGGAATTGCTTTGTAAAGGGTTTGTGAATCTTTAAATTGCAAAGTATTGCTAAACTGATTTTTAAGGGACCTTAATAATTTAGAATTTTTTTAAGTGTTATTAGACTTCCTACTTTAACACATAGAGCTAGCCATCTTTGCCAGTGTTCACTGAACTTTGTTTCCTCTTCCAGGTTATCTGTTTATATTCTTTGCTCTCTTTTCAAAATTAAATTTTGACTTTAAAAATTTATTTATGTATGAATATATATTACATATCACAGTATATTATTGCATATGACACAATTACATACATAATGATATAATATATATCTTAATATATATTCTATATATGTTTATGAGTATGTGTGTGTGATATGCAAATGGCCCCTAGAATGATCCATATCTCTCAATATTCACTCTTTTTTGTATCCTTCTTCTATACTGAGTCATTAAATTAAGGTTAGTTTTCTGAAACCAGTAATGATGTTTAAATTTTAAGAGTATGTCATAAAACGATTTCAACATTCATCTTAGTCTCTTAGAACATGCTTCTTGGATTTCTGAGACACCATGCTGAAAGCACCATGCAGTGAGGTGACACAGAGAGGGCCTGAAATTACACCAGAAAGATGCCCAGAGAACATTAAGCAGAAATGCAACCTCTGCCAAGTATTGTCCAAAGTACAAATTAGTGAGCAAACTGAGTGATTTTTATTGCTTTAAATTACTTTGTTTTGTGTTAGTTTGTTGAATAGCAATATATAAATAAAACCATCTATGTCTACATATCTGTGTACCTGTATCTATCTATCTATCTATCTAATCTATCTATCATCTATCCAGCTACCTACCTATGTAAATACATAAACACATCAATGTTCTGGATATAAAACTTTTATTATTTATGTTGAATGCAAATTTCCTTTACCATGTTATGTCAGTTTTTTGCACTGTTTTATAGTTTTTTCAAGCCTCATGTAATGTTTTCATTTCAGAAAAAAAATTGTTATTCTTTTCCTTTGTGGTTTTTGCTTTTCTCTGTTTTTTTAAATAAATTCTTTCCTGCTCAGATGTAATAGAGGTATTTGCCTAGTTTAAGTTTGGTAGGTGTATTGCTTTAGTCGTTAATACATATTCACCTGGAAATCATTTTTGTATATCACCCAATGTAGGGATGTAACTTATTTTTATCTATGTGGAAAATCATTTTTCCTGGTATTAATCCATATTCTTCCACAATTTGTAAGGCCACCTTTTCTATTGTTATTTATGTTACATATTAGATTGTTTTTGGACTCTTAATTTTATTTTATTGGTTGCCCAAACCGCGCTGTTGTAAATGTCTTTAATGTTCTATTAGCAAAATCCTTACATTCTTTATATCTAGTGGTCATTTTTCCTAGTTTTTAGTTCTGTTAGTTACCTTCTTATATCTTGTTTAATTCTATTAGTTATCCTCTTAATTTTTTCATTTTGTATTATGAAATTGACAGTCAATGTCGGTGAAAATTGTTAGGATTATTTTATTAGAAATTCATTAAAATTATACATTGACAATGGAAATGAATTACATAAGATGCTATATTTTCCAATTTATGAAGATTCTTTGTTTATATGGATCTTCACAACATGGATATGCGAAGATATCGAGGGTGAGGAGGATTTTATTTTTTTTTATTTTGGTGGAGGGTTTGCTGATAAAGCTGTATGATCATCATAGAAGACATGCCAGCACCGGGTGGGAGATTAGACTACAAAAACCACAAAATCCTTACTAATTTTAAAGTTCTAGCTAGTAAAACAAATTATACAGACTCATTTTGAATGCCATTTCTGACCCTCTCTGACTCTGAAACTTTGGGAAAATTGTTGATCTTTCTTGAAATTTTTTTTTATTATCTGTAAATTAGAGCTAATTATATTGACTTCAAAGCATGGCTGGAAGCCCAAACCAAGCACCCAACACAGCATGCCTGTTCTTCAGCTGCTCAATACATTTAGCTCCCTTTTCCATCCATGTAATAATTAGAGACTAACTCCTTACTATGAACTGCAAGGCTTTCCAACATCCTCAGAGAATACGGTGCCCTTTAAAAATATTAATTATCATAATGATTTGATGAGAACCTCAATTTAATGTGATTAACCATCACAATCACCTCCCAAATTTTATGTTAAAATGCATATGGTTTCTGAATTCTGAAATCTGGATTAATTCGAATTACTTCACGGGTCTGCTCTTGGGGGTTAAGGAACTGTATTTCTAAGAAGTCCACATCAAACCGATCTTGTACAGCTCTTGCTAGTAACTTCTGTTTTGTAAATTGTATGGGTTCAAAGTATGAACTAAAGTAAAATTTTAGGAGAGAATTCTCATATTTCTATATTCAGAATCAGTTTCTATTAATATATTTGCAAAACGAAGCAAATTTACATTCAGAATAATGAGTATTATGAAAATACTCTTTCAAGTTACTTACATTTTATGATTATGCAGTTAATGCATCATATATATTCAAGGTGGAAAAGACATAATAGATTATTAGCTCAATTCTATGATGTTAAAGTTACATGACATTCAGAGCAGAACCTGGACAGAAAATTGTATGATTTCTGGCACAGTATTCTACCTATTGTATTTGGACTCCTCCCTAGAATGAAAAAAGTGTTACCATATCAACAAAATATTGTAAATAAAAGATTAAAAGTTAAGAAATTAAGTTGTCCATGTAACAATAAAATTCCCATGATTTAGCTATATAAGTCCCAAGGTTTCTAAATATTTTATCTGTATTCTGAAATGACCTTTGCAAATGCCATAAAGTCAGTGTGTTCTATCTTCAGCGTATCAAGCTTGTCACCTTTGCCAGAACTATTTTCTTCACCCCTTTTCTCACATTCTTTCCCCACATTTATTTATTGAAGGAATAATGAAACATTATTATTCTTACACAAAAATTTTAAACATATTTTTCAACAATTTCCTAAAATTCAGTTTATTTTATTACACCATGTATTTATTAATAAAGTGATTCTTACTGGCACACAATATCCTAAATAAGATTGTATACTTTTTTAAAAACAATCGTCTTTTCATTTTTAAGCCCTCTCCTCTTCCTTTCTTTCCTACTGACCATTTTATTTTTTTCTGCTAAAAGTTGTATTCTATCTATCCCAAAATTCCTTCTTTCTTTCTGTTCAGAGACAGAAAAATATATATGGAAGAATGACATAAATCCTGATTGTACTTAGGTGGGGTTTACAGGAAAAACAAATCAAACTTGGCTTTTATACAGATGAGCTCATACTCTTCCATTTTTCCCGTTGGAAACCAAAAGAAAAAGTCAGGGAAGAAATCCAAATCAGAATCTTTATCCCAATGCCAATAATTTTATTCCAACTTTCCTGTCTCTACAAACGATCTCTTTCTCCAAACTTCTCACCTTTGCTTTCTACTCAGAAAACAAAAATACACAGAGCAAGAAACTCCAGAAGAAAGAATAAAGGTCAGTAGTTCAAATCTTTGATGAATGTCTACAAAAATATCAAATTTTGTTTGAAGTTTACAAGTCTTATTATGAGCCTAAGTGTAAACAAAATAGGGTAGGAGTCACACAACTTCATGATTTAAAAACTGTATATAAACTGTGCAAAAGGCTCCCAAGGGCTTCTCATTAAACTTAGAATGGAACCAACCTCTTTACTAGGAACGGCAAAGTCCTCCAGGTTGTAATTGGACATTTTTTTGTCATCTTTCCATTAATTCTCCCACTTCCAGCACAAAGTCCCCTTTTATTTGAACATATTTTGGGTGGTTCCTGCCTCAAGTCCACTTGCTGCCACTTCTATCTAGAACATAGCACCCCCAGATCTTTACAAGGCTGGCTCCCACATTGCAACCCTTAAAATGTCCTCCTCATTTAAAAATTTACTCCCACCCAGACACTGCCACATAATTCCTCTAAAGTTCTTTATATTGTTTATCATCACTGGAAAGAATGTATTCAATTTTTACTTGCTGTTTTCTATTTAACTCAGTGGAATTTAAACACCATGAAAGCAGGTTTATTCTCCTTAGACACACTATCTAGGTGAGTTCTGGCATTGTATAGGATCTTTATAAATATATTTGAATACATGATTTAATAAACACTCATTTCTATTACAAGTGTATTTTTAAATACATTATTTATACATGAAATTAATCAATTTTTCATGGCTAAGTTACATATCTCTTCCTCATACAAAAGTTTATTTTATAAGATATTTAGTTCATTTTTTCCAGAAAATTTGTATTTATACTAACAAAATTTGATGAAAATTAAAGAACTTACATGATTACCTTGTTAATATTTTTTATTGAGTATGATTATAATTTAATTCTTATTTTTTTCTTTACAGTTTTCTATTGTGTATCTGTTGATAACATTTATGAAGGAGAAGACTGGTATTAAAACAATAAAATTATAACCCAGGGGAAAAGAGAAAAAGAAAACCTAGAAAACATAGAAATATGAAGTGATGATAATGAATTTATAAGAAACTTCTTTCTACACATCTTAACTAACGGACTTTCATTCTAACTCCTGGTATATTATTCAAAAGCTGCTTCCATGTTCAGTACTCACACCGGCAAGTTAGTGCTTTTCTAAGGCATGACTCGGAGGCCAGTGGTTCCTATGAAAAGATTAACCCTCCCTCTTCCCATTGGAAGGGGACATTTTAAGGTATTAATCAGTTAATTTGATGAACAAATCTATACTAATTTGCTTATAAGAGATGCTTAAAGAAAAACATTTTTTCCGCAGGATCCTTCCACTGAGGTGTACATTTTGAAAAGTGACATTCAGCAGCAGTGTTCTGCTTTGACTTATAAGTAGTTAAGTGTCTCAATGGTGGGACTATAGAAAGCAAGAATTGTGTATTCTTCCTTGCATCCTAGTTGGAGTGGGGCATTGGGGTATATAGAAGCTTATGAGGTTTTACAGTTTTCTTTTCAAATGATCTTCTGTAGGTTGCTCATTTATTCGTTTATCCAATATTCGTTACCATGAATTTTCTGTCTTTCTGTGTGCTGTGTAAAAAGAGCATGAAGTCACTAAACCTGAACAAAATCACTCTTGGCTTTAAAGGAACAAGTCCCTCAAATCCATAAACAGTGTTTAAAATGCTCCTTCATTATTTTTCCTCATTTACCTTTGGCTTTCCATTAGTCACAGGTCAGTTGTTACTTGATCGTCTTAAATCTCCATAACACATTGATATGGTTTGGCTCCTCGTCCCCACCCAAATCTCATTTATTTTTATTTATTTTTATTGCCTTTTTGGTTTTGGGGTACATGTGAAAAACATGCAAGGTTGTTGCATAGGTGCATACGTGGCAGTGTGATTTGCTGCCTCCCTCCCCTTCACCTATATCTGGCATTTCTCCCCATGCTATCCCTCCCCAACTCCCCACCCCCCCGCTGTCCCCCCCAACAGACCCCCGTGTATAGTGCTCCCCTCCCTGTGTCCATGTGTTCTACTTGTTCAACACCCACCTATGAGTGAGAACATGTGGTGTTTGATTTTGTGTTCTTGTGTCAGTTTGCTGAGAATGATGGTTTCCAGGTTCATCCATGTCCCTACAAAGGACGTGAACTCCTCGTTTTTAATGGCTGCATAATATTCCATGGTGTATATGTGCCACATTTTTCCTGTCCAGTCTATCATTGATGGGCATTTGGGTTGGCTCCAGGTCTTTGCTATTGTAAATTGTGCTGCAATGAACATTCGTGTGCATGTGTCCTTATAGTAGAACGATTTATAATCCTTTGGATATATACCCAGTAATGGGATTGCTGGGTCAAATGGAATTTCTATTTCTAGGTCCTTGAGGAATCGCCACACTGTTTTCCACAGTGGTTGAACTAATTTACACTCCCACCAACAGTGTAAGAGTGTTCCTATTTCTCCACATCCTCTCCAGCATTTGTTTTCTCCAGATTTTTTAATGATCGCCATTCTAACTGGCATGAGATGGTATCTCAATGTAGTTTTGATTTGCATTTCTCTAATGACCAGTGATGATGAGCATTTTTTCATATGCTCGTTGGCCTCATGTATGTCTTCTTTTGTAAAGTATCTGTTCATATCCTTCGCCCATTTTTGAATGGGCTTGTTTGTTTTTTTCTTGTAAATCTGTTTTAGCTCATTGTAAATTCTGGATATCAGCCCTTTGTCAGACGGGTAGGCTGCAAAAATTTTTTCCCATTCTGTTGGTTGCCGATTCACTCTATTGACTGTTTCTTTTGCCGTGCAGAAGCTGTGGAGTTTGATTAGGTCCCATTTGTCTATTTTGGCTTTTGTTGCCAATGCTTTTGGTGTTTTGGTCATAAAGTCCTTGCCTACGCCTATGTCCTGAATGGTTTTGCCTAGGTTTCCTTCTAGTGTTTTTATGGTGTTAGGTCTTATGTTTAAGTCTTTAATCCATCTGGAGTCAATTTTAGTGTAAGGTGTCAGGGAGGGGTCGAGTTTCTGCTTTCTGCATATGGCTAGCCAGTTTTCCCAACACCACTTATTAAACAGGGAATCCTTTCCCCATTGCTTGTTTTTTTCAGGTTTGTCAAAGATCGGGTGGTTGTAGATATGTTGTGTCGCCTCCGACGCCTCTGTTCTGTTCCATTGGTCTATATCTCTGTTTTGGTACCAGTACCATGCTGTTTTGATTACTGTAGCCTTGTAGTAGCCAAATCAATTCTAAGCAAAAAGAACAAAGTGGGAGGCATCACACTACCGGACGCCAAATCTCATTTTGAATCGTAATCTGAATTGCAATCCCCAGGTGTAGAGGGAGGGTCCCAGTGGGAGGTAATTGGATCACAGGGGTGGTTTTCCCTATGATTTTCTCATGATAGTAAATCCCATGAGATCTGATGGTTTTATAAAGAGCAGTTTGTTCTGCACTTACTTTTCTCTCTCTCCTACCACCTTGTGAAGAAGTTGCTTGCTTCTCCTTTGCCTTTCACCATGATTATAAGTTTCCTAAGGCCTCTCCAGCCACTCAGAATTGAGTGAAGTCTATCTCTTTCCTTTATAAATAACCAGTCTCAGGTATTCTTTATAAGAGTGTCAGAATGGACTAATACACTTACTTTCAAATAGAGGAAACTCAACAAGTAATATTAGCTCTATTGTATTAGCTCAATTATATCTGATTTTAGTAACAATATAAAGTTCTTTTGGGTTCTCAAAGAATGCTGACTATATTCTAAGTGCCCTCATAGATCAACAGCTTTGGTATGGTCTGATTTCTTGAAAACACTGGCATACGTAAAACTTGTATATATTACATACAATCAGGTTTTGGTATGTGATGGTAGGGCAATGGTAAGTTTATTAAAATCTATGGTGTCAAATACCGATTTAAAATTGTCTTCTCATTAATAGCGAAATTTTCTTGTTCCATTATTTATAATATATGCTGTATACAAATATATGATTACGGATGGTTTACATGTATAAATATGTAGTAATAGAAATGACTAGTCAAAGAGTATTTCTGGTTCTTCCTTGAAGTCCTTTTATATGAAAGATAGTTTCACTGAATTTTTTAATTGACAAAATTGTACGTACTCATGGAGTACATAGTGAAGTTTCAATACATATGTTACAATTATAAGATCAGAGTAATTAACATATCCATCATCTCAAACAATTGTGTGTGTGTGCATGTGTGTGTGTGTGTGTTGGGAATTTTCAATATCCTCCTTCTGGTTAATTAAAACTACATAATATAATATATTGTTAGCTATAGTCATCCCACAGTGGTATAGAGCATTAGAATTTATTCTAATTTTAAAGAGAGAGTTGAAAGAGATCTTTGAGACTTGTGAAGCATCTTGGTAGGAACACCAGCTAAAAGAAAGGGTGAGTGAGTCAGGAAATAAGCAAGGGAATTAGATATAGAAAAGAAGAGCAGGTAGAACAACGGCAAAAGGGAGGAGCTGGGGACAGATACATAAAACTGATGTATGTCCTTGAAGACCAGTGTTTGAATAAAATACATGTCATTTGTCCTGCCTAAGGGAGAAAAAGGCACATAACCCGAAACAGGTCATTTGGCTAACAGCACTCTAGAGACAGCCCAAGTCAACTTTCTGATTGCCAAGCACACAAAGCTAATTAAAAATATATCATTTAGTAACAAGTGGGCTTGCAACAACCAACACAAAAGAAACCAAGTTATACATAATTGAATATGTAGTTTTATCTATGGGGCTGCATCTTCCTAAAAAAAATGGATGTAGTTACATGCAAGACAGTGAAAATACCGGACATAAATCAGTATTAAATATTGATGCCCCTAGTATTATGTAGAGGTTAACTTTTCTTCCCCTACAACAAGGAAGAATGTCAGTGCATCTCAAATGTAGCCCAGCTTACTTTCCCCAGACAACATGCAGCCCTGAGTACTCCAAGGTGCTTGATGTCTAGCTCATCGATCCTAATTATTTCTCTTCCCCACTCAGGGTTAAATATAGCTTAATGGATCTTAAATCTGCTTGACAAAGAGGCTGACTTAGAGACTCATCTTACCCATGACATACAATTATTAATTAATGAGGGTCAGCTGCATAAGAGGATTGCAGCTGATACGTGTAATAAAGGAAATCATTGCAGACTGAATTATGCTCAGTAGAACAGGAAAGAGTACATTTTATTAGAATCATCAAAATTTCCTGTTTCCAAACTAATTAAGTTAACTGTTTCTGAAGTTTAAGCAAATTGTATTTATATCTTTTCGGTCGCTGCAATTTCCTACTAGCCAATAAAATGCCTGTGTCTTTTCATTAAGAGCAATAAGCTTTCTTCCCACAATAGTAAAATTCTGTTCTGGCATTTTCGTTACTCCTTGTCACTTTTGGGTGCAGGTCAAGTAGAGTGTACATTGTTAATGTACATTGAGTCGGTGTTGGCAGCCCATTGTAAGTGAGAAACGAACCTAGAGAAATCTCTATAGGCCCCCGGTGCTGTTTCCAAACCGAGAAAAGTACTTTACGACAGAGTGACAATTAACTTAAACCCACGTTTTCCCTTTTGGGACATTCTTTCCACCTGAGCACACTCTGGTTATCTAATATTATCTAAGATTTTGATTTAGGAATGTTCATCTCATGAGACTATTCTTTTGAAGCTTGAGATCTTATTAAAACAAAGGATGTCTCATGACCTTAGCTTCAACCAACTGAACTATATCACAGGCCAGATGTGCAGAGACTCTTGCAGAAAAATCTGTTTGAAAAAAAAATTAAGCAAAAGAAAACAAAATGACAATGCTTTAAGCTTAATATACTGTCTTATTTCCATTGGGGATATTACAATTGTTGGAATGCATTCTTAATATTAATATACAACAAAGGACTCTTTGCCCAACTACTGGGCTAGCCAGATGTGGTGATCAAGATTCTCACACTTGCTTTTTGTTTAGAGACAAATAACTAGAGTGATGTGTACTGTATGCCTTCAGCCTTTCCTGAATCCTGTGTTTGGGTTTCAGCCAATGGGGACTACAGGAGGGGACACCCTTGCAGATACAAGCATTCATTGACTTTCACCCTGTGTTTTTTTGTTTATTTATTGCCCATTAAAATGTAAGATCATGGAGGCCAGAGAATGTCTGCTTAATTTGCTTTGCATGGCAGCTTCTTTATATGCTGTGTATATTAGAATTTTAAAACTCCTTGTTGATAATTTTAATGAGATAAAATGGAGTAGTCTATGTAAATTTCTGCTCAAAGAAATATGTCCTTATATGTTAGAATACATTATACTACATTGTTAAATAACACAGTTTACTAGCTTTTTAAACATAGGATAATTGTCTTTGTTGGCTTCTAGAATTTACTATTTTTAAAATCTAACTCCTGGAAAGTCACATTAGTGACAGTTCTTTTCTCCTCTCCTTTGCCCCTTTACTCTTCCATGTTTCTCTCTGAAGACTGCTGCTCTGTCGTGGTTTCCTCTTGTCCACTCTGACAGCCTGCGGTTCTATGCTGTGCCACTCAGGCAGAAGCAATCCCAGAATGCAATATTTCCATATTGCTTAGCCAAGAACATCCTAAATTCTGTCTATTTCCTCCTCTTTTGTCTCTCCGTTTCATTGTCCTTTTTAACAAAGGAACCAAGATATCTGATTTTTTTGAGACACCACATAAATGGGTGTGACTTGGAGTTGAGTTGGATAATTGTTTAAACTTAGAATTCTGTCATTTAACATGCTGAAATCGGCTTTTATAAGTTTGTGACAATAGTTACCAATTTGCAAATTTTGAATTGGATAATAGGCATCTGTAAAGTACAATATTCTTTTTCACTAAGCACACATTTTATTCATTATTGATAAAAGCTCAGGCAAAATTATTTACACAAATAAAATCATTAGAAATGTAGAATATGAAAACTTTAAGATCATTTTATAAAGTTTGGTCTAGTTAATCTCTACAAGTCTGTGGCTGCCAAATATCGATATACAGGCTTCTTCAAAGTCTCTTCTTTCCATTTTCTCTTCTCCCAAACAGCTTGATGTCAAGAACCAAAGTTCACCTGCTTTGTTGATTCAGCATGAAAGTTTCAGGATTTGTTGGCTGTAACTTTCACACAAGTTAACCTTATTGCAGTTCAGTGGATTAGGGTAAATGTCAAAATGCAAATTAATGTTTTTTTTGTCTCCCTACTAAATTAAATGTTAAGTAGGTGTTAATTCTTTAGAAAACTAATTCTGCAAGGCTTGTCTCACATCTTATTGGTGAATAAAATTAACTATGATTTTAACTTCTCTTCATGTTCCTCTGTGGTTTATTCTCATCATAACCCCTGAGTTGGGTCTGTGGGGCTTTCTAGTCATTCCCTGGATGAAAAAGATCCTTCTCTGGGCATAAAGTCATGGCTTATTCAGGACAGGCTGCATTGTCACTCTGAGAACCCTTAGTTACATCTCAACATGTATCTGTTTGAAGACCTATTTTTAGAAAATAACGTATACAGTGTTAAAACACACAAATAAGCAAACTAAACCACTCGATTTTCAGATGCTAGACAGGGCAGGCAACTTTCAGGGCAAAATTTAAGAGTAATCCCTATTGCAACGCCCGTGTTTCAATTTGGACTAACTTGAGATTGCTTCATAATCAGTCAATCCTTAGAATTCTTTCATTTCCCCTTAGGACATTTTGTAATTTCAGTTTTTTTTCCTCCCCAAATAAATGATATTTTGTTTTAGAATGACATACAAAATCTGCTCCAGTATTTTGTACATAGTAGGCATGTGAATAACATTTAATTATTTTTGTTGTTATCAATGAATAGTAATGATGGCATGCTAACTTTCGCAGAAAACATATGTGTATTCCAAAAAAGCCTTGTCTTATTTAACCATAAATGAATGGCCTTGATAAAGATTCCAGACAGCCTGCAGGTTTCTTGAACAAATATTATTAGACAGAGAACAATTTTGTACATCTGAAATCACAACATAGAGAGTGACTGCTTCCAAAATTAAATATGATTATAAGGCAAGTTTAAATAAATTGGGATTTAAATGTAGGGTTACTTGTACTGGTACTTGTACAAGGTAAAGAACTGTACATATAACCCAGTATTTGTATCAAAATAGACAGATTATTTGAATAATTAATCTCAACAATTTCTTCATGCCCTAATATGAGGGATTATATAATTCTCTATTATCGCCTTACCTTTACTCAATAAGTCCCACAATATTATTGAAATTCCTGAGAAAAAAATTCAAGACTTATTGCTTAATTATTCCTGTTCTGATTGTGGTGGGTGTAAAGACGGTACATAAGCGAGCAGGATAAGTTTATCACCTTAATGCTAAGGTGCATTCATAAAAATGCCTCTGTCATTGTCCATGTTAATTAAGCATGTTGACTGAATAAACTGAGGCAGCATATTAGAAATAACTTTTCTTGAAAGGTTTTTCATCTTCTTTTTCTCTTTGCTCAAAAATGACAAAAGTAGTTTAGCTACTGTAAACATTTTATTGAAGACATTTAAATACATTATCTGATGCATGATACAGTTATGGGCTTAATCATTTTAAGCAATAGGCTTATCATTTCTATAAGAATATATTGAATACTGCTAATAAGCATTTCTATTGTTGCATAGTAATTCTTTAGCAATTGATCCTAACCAAAATGAAATTTTCTAAATGCCAAATAAAATATTCAAAATATTGATTTTAAAGAAGCTCAATGAGATCCCAGAGAAACCTGAAAACTAATACAAAGAATACATAAAATTAATTTACTAAATGAATAAGACATTTGTTCAGGAGATAGATATCAAACAAACAAACTAAGAAACTGGATTCAAAGTGTTGACTAGATGCGGCCAGTAGGAACATCTTGAGACAGGGGCATTGGGAAGACAAGACTGGCACTCTCCGAGCAGATCTTTGAAGGGAAGACATTAAGAGTAGATGGAGGGAGGACACAGATGCAGAGCTGAAGAGGGAGGAAGCTATGTACTCTGCACAGGACTGCTGTGCATGAGATGTATTCCCAGCCCCTAATGTGAGGGTGTGAGTCAAACAGGTGAGGAGCAACCAACTCTTGCCATAGACCTCTGAAATCCTTGGAACAAGAGATTCTACAACCCCCAAGGACACAAACTTGCAAGGAAAGCTGTTTAGAGAGATAGTAGAGTCAGGACTCCAGCCTGTGCAGAGCCCAGATAGTTTGGTGTGTGAACATATGCAGTGGAGAATGGCCATGGATGCCTATCGTCCAATGCTTACCAAGCTCCTCTAGGAGATTTTATCCATAAGGGTACTCTTGGACCTGGACAGAGCAGAGTGGTTTTGCCCATGAGAAGCAACCAGTTCAATCTGAGCACCCACCTATCTCCTGGCTTCTCTGGGTGTGCTAGCCTGCTGCATCTGCTTTCAGTGCAGCCTCAGATGCCCAACCAGGAAGCTTCTCAGGGGCTTTCATCATATTGCCTTCTTTGGCAGACTGTGCCTGACCATCAAAGAGCTCCAGGAGAGCAGACACAGATAATGTGCACCAACCCACTTATACCCTCCCCTCCTTGCCATCTTTTCCACACCACCTTGCTGGCATACAATCACCCATGGCCACTTCCCAACACTGCTTTGCTAGCATGCATGGGGGTGGACCTTGCTTTCCCTCCTCAACTGGTGTGCATACACCCCACCATGACACGGCACCCAGTGTGAGCACATCCCATCCCTCCACAGCCTGGTTATGGGGCCATTGCTAGACCAAACATGCACAGGGACACTGGCAACCCCAGCTCCACAAACAGGCAGCTACTGCTCCTGTTGTGAAAGCACACACAAAGGCCAGCAACTCCACCTCCTGCTGCCCACACTGCCACAGCTGACAGTGCAAATGTGTGCATGAATGCTGACAATCCTGCCTCCTTGCACTGTCACTGATGCCACTGCAAATGCACACATGGAGGCTGGCAACCCCACACCCACCAGCCCTCCACACACACCACCACTACCATGTCTCTGTACAGGAATGCTGCAGACCTGCTCTCACTAGAACCCCACCCCAGAATATGTGTGTGTACCCACTTCACTGACTCAACTGTTTGCCTGAATGAATGAGCACAAATCTTGCTCCCACTGCCCCAGTGAAGCACTTTTGCCAGCACCAACCACTGGAGTGCTGTGGCCAGTAGCTCAGGCCCTGTGGTGCAGCAGGTTACTAACATTAACATTGAGGGGCCAGAGAACAACGCTGGGACCTGATATCTGCCCCTCATAGGTAGCATATACAGCTCAGGAGTACTGACTTGCGTCTTGGCCTCCTAAAATCTTCCAGGAATGAAACTAGTCAACTGAACCCACCTTATACCAGAGTCAAATTCCACAGATCATCAAAGAACATAAAAGTTAGAAATATAATTCAAAGAACCACAATTTCAAACACTGAGGAACATCAGCCCACACAGAGAAGAAAGAAACAGCATAAGAACTCTAGCAACTCAAAACACCAGAGTGTCTTCTTACCTCCAAATGACTCCACCCAGATTAAGGGTGAGTCTGCCTCTCCCAGTCCACTGACTCAAATGTTAATCTTTTCGGGGAACATTCTCACAGACACAACCAGGAGCAATACTTGGCATCCTTCAGTCTGATCAAGTTGACATTCAATATTAACCATCACAACTTCTTTTTCATTGGTTCACTATGGAAACAGAACTACAACTTGCTGTCTTTCTGATATCAGCTATATCTTTGAAGCTGACATAGTCACTTCCTGAAAAAAAAAGTGATTTACACAAACCCCAGTGAAGCATATATTTAAGAATTTTTTAAAGTTTCTCATCTTGATTTTACCAGCTCTTTCAGTATCTTAGGTAAAATTTTTATTTTTCCAACTGTTTCAGTCTAGTTTTCAGTAAATATTTTTCTTAGCTAATATGAAATTTAAAAATATCTACAACTATGAGAAAGTGGGAGGAGTATGTCTGTAAAACTATTTCTATTTACACTGGCATTTATAATTCCAATGCCCTTAATATTTCTTGTATTAAATTCTATAGTAGTATTTTACAACTGGGTAGAATTCCTAAGTAGAGAACTCATTTATACAAAGTCATTTCTTGCAGTAGTCACTCACTACTTCAGTTCTCTGCAATCAGTGAAATCACTCTGTGACCTGTAGAAATTTCCTGGAGAAAAAACAAACAAATTGCAAGAACAATTTAAGAGAATAAAGGAAAAAGAACATATTTGTTAAAATTAACATATCAAGATTTGCAGAGCAAATGATTTTTGAAAATCATGGAAATAAATGTGTATATATATATATATATATATATATTTTTTTTTTTTTTTTTTTTTTGCGACAGAGTTTCGCTCTTGTTATCCAGGCCGGAGTGCAATGGCGCAATCTTGGCTCACCGCAACCTCCGCCTCCCGGGTTCAGGCAATTCTCGTATTTCAGCCTCCTGAGTAGCTGGGATTACAGGCACGCACCGCCATGCCCAGCTAATTTTTTGTATTTTTTTTTTTTTTTTAGTAGAGACGGGGTTTCACCATGTTGACCAGGATGGTCTCGATCTCTTGACCTCGTGATCCACCCGCCATAAATGTATATTTTTAAGGTCAAAAGTTCTTTCACAGATTTTGGTGATTATACATATTCCTTTAGCATCCCCTTAATGAGGTAATCTCTGGGAATCTGTGAATGGTTTTTAAAATATTTAAAAATGTAATTCATTATGGCTGAAGTCACATTGGGGTATAGATGACAAATTTGGATATGTAGGGAAGAGCTATTCACCAATGAAATAATTAAATACTATTTGAAGTTGTATTTCAATAATCAAGGATTTATTAATGAAAGCTCTAAGCCTTGTATAAAATGAGATGATACTGCTTGAGGCTGGGCTGGGCCTTGGCTAAGGAATTTAATACTTTGCAATCCTGACACTTCTAAAATTTATGCAAATAATTTCTTTCAAACCTTGACCGAAATGAATAATTCTAAAAAGGAAGTCTCATTTGGCCCTTATTCTTACAGGAATGTTGATATTATTCTAATTAATCTATATGCAAAGTTATCACACTTATGATAAATCTAAATGAAGATGCCTAGGTTTGTGAGGGTATGTATGTGTTTATTTCTTCTATATAGATTTTATTGATATTTGCTTACAGTATATTCACTGTGACCTTCAAACCAGTATTTCCCAAGCAACATGGACTTCATTGCTAAAGCAAATTCCACTTCACTTAAAAAACAACCTAAAGTTGCATATAACTGGGTTATTGAAAATAATAGTAATGATCATTTGTATATCATCTTTACAACTTGGAAATAACTTTTACATTTAATTCCTATGTGAAAACCCTTCAAGTTATGTAAATCAACTTAAAAATCTAAGAACTTCCCCCATCAACTGTCTCATGGAGTCATATGTAATGAATCACGGTGAAGACAAAAGGTAATTTAAAAACTGGTTTTGCAAGTTTTACCTTTATCTCTATGAGAACTCAGGAGATAATTTATTTCATAGTCCATAATATTTCTTAATAAAAATGTGATTTCTGTTTTTCTTGTTACACAACCCCTTACTTTTAGAGTCTCTGTCTTTGTTTCCCAGAGCTTTATAGTGAAGGTTTGCTTCTCTGTTTCTCCTTTCCCTTAGTTTTGCTTGCTCTATCTCCAGTCTTTTGATTCAGAATCATAAGGTATGCACTGATGACTGGTGACATTTCCTTTCCTTTGAGGTAAGAGTGGGAAAAGGGAGGAAATCTGAGTTGGTAAAGAAAAAAAATAATGAGGTGTGAATGGACCAGGAAATCAGGAACACTTGTAACGTTAGGCATTGCAATTCCCATTTTTCAGAGTTGAAATCCAAATGTCCGATAAATTAATTAGCTAAGGTAAAATAAGAAATATGTAAGATCATCAACGTTCCAATTTTTAATGTACATTTTAGTGCTTTTCTCTCCTTATCACATATAGCTTGGCTTCTCCTATTTGTAGAAATAATTTAAAAATAAGAAGGAAAATGATTTTCAATAATCATTCTCAAAAATTTCTTCCCATCTTCAAATCTTATTATACACGAATATACAAAGTCATGCATGCACACATATGTACACACACAACCTGTGATGGTTAATATTGAATGTCAACTTGATTGCATTGAAGGACGCAAAGTATTGTTACTGGGTGTGTCTGTGGGGGTTTTGCCAAAGGAGATTAACATTTCAGTCACTGGACTGGGAGAGGCAGACCTGCCCTCAATATCGGTGGGCAGAATCTAATCAGCTGCCAGTGCGGCCAGAATAAAACAGGCAGAAGAAGGTGGAAAGACTAGACTGCCTTAGTCTTCTAGCCTACACCCGTCTCCCATGCCAGATGCTTCCTGCCCTTGAACATCGGGTTCCAAGTTCTTCAGCCTTTGGATTCTCAGATCTTTGACCAAAGAATCAAAGCTGCACTGTTGGCTTGTCTGCTTTAGAGGCTTCGGGACTCAGACTGGTTTTCTTGCTCCTCAGCTTGCAGACAGCCTGTTGTGGGACCTCACCTTGTGAGCATGTGAGTCAATACTTTTTAATAAACTCCACTTTATATATACATTTACCCTATTAGTTCTGTCCCTCTAGAGAACCTGACTAATACACAATCCCTTCCATTGCAAATGCCAAGTAATTCCTTTGCTTTTTACCACTCTAATAACTGAAAGTGGAAAGAGATCTATTCTTAAACATGCTTCTATGACTTAGTTATTGGATTGTTACCCAACCCCTAACTATTTCAGAGACAGACAGAATAAAAGTAGAACAGCTAGAAAAAGTCATCAGGTAAATTGATTCTTGGCAGACTGCTAATGCTCACCCACATCTGATTGCTTCTCCTGGATGCATATACAACTAGGCTGCAGGTTCTAGTGTCCCTTGTCATCAGGTGTGACTCTGTGCTGAATTCTGACTAATGAACTGTCAGTGGAAGTCATATACAGTATACCACTATGAGGATTGTCTTTAAAATCCTCCCATTGCCAATGTTAAATTTTTTCACCATGTTCAGGCTGAATGGATGGGGTGTCAAGGATCTGGAAGGCAATGAACCTATGAAGTGAAAGGATCTGGGACCTTGAATAAGCTCATGGACATTAATAAAAATCAATCACTTATTTCAATAAACCACAGATATTTGGTTATCTGTATAAATTATTTTGAGTACCTCAAGTAAGTATTAAGAAGACAGTGCTAACGTAAACATACAGAATAATATTTAATAAGGATATTCAAGAGAAAAGGTAGAAAAGAAAACTTTTTATCCTTTTTGTCACTA
The DNA here is from genome assembly GCF_030222135.1 of Aotus nancymaae. Classification (NCBI taxonomy): domain Eukaryota; kingdom Metazoa; phylum Chordata; class Mammalia; order Primates; family Aotidae; genus Aotus; species Aotus nancymaae. The sequence goes on along the minus strand of NW_026988419.1, from coordinate 40,660,003 downwards.
TTTTGTTTCTTCCACTATTTTCATGATGTTTTCTTTAATGCCACAAATTCACTCTTGCTTCTCCTCTTTAAACTTTGTGGCAATGACTACAAAGTCTATACAGTATCTACCTCCTATTTTTTTTTTTTATTTTGCATTATCTCTTAGTATTTCTAACTTCTCAGACATAAACAAAACAAAACAAATTTAAAAATACTTTTTTCTTTTACTGCAATATCAGTATGCATTTGAAGGGTTATTAGACAGAATTTGATAAAAAGTTGGTTGACCAAAAGATATCAATAAGATAGATAAGAAAGACTTGATTAGAGTCAAGGGCCCTAGAATCTTCCCCACAATACATGCAAGCCCTGGAGGACTTCAAAAATGTAAAGAAGGAGTAGAATCCAAGAACCCAGGGAATGTACTGTAATCCAGTCATCTATCTTCAAGATAAAGGTTACAGAATTTGGGAAGCTGACAAGAAGTGAGCTGTGTGTTTCTACATTTACCAGAAATGAAAATATGTCAGAAAATGCGATATCTTTTGTATAAATACCATTGTAAGTAAAAATTCAAAAGGTAGAACAACAGCTATACCACAAATTGCAAGACACATTCAAACTACAGAGCTTTTATTTCTAAGGATCAGCCTAAGAGTTAGACTGCAGACTACATATCCTCATCTTCTATGTACACTAATACCTGACTAGAGACATAACAATTGAGACAATCAAACTAATAGGACCATCTCTGAACAAACAGAATCTGAAAACATGATCTGCCTGCCTTGAGTAGAGTCTACACTCCTCTACCACTTGCACTCTTTTATAACAATAAAAGTAACAATAGCCAACACTTATTGAGTGTCTACCATGAGCCCAGCATAGTAAACCATTCATGGCTAGTCTTCCAGAATAATAATAATAATAATAATAATAAAGCACACACAGATTTAAAATATGCTGGCTGGGTAGGAATTAATAAGTATATATTGTGTCCAACAAAATGAGATGAGGTATTTGTAGATAAAACAACAAAAATTCACAATTATCTTTGAAAACCAGAGGCTTCCAGAAACATTTGACTTGGCCAATGGACTGATGAGTTGAAAACCTATAGCAGATTTCAAATGGAGTAAACTGAAGCCTCATTTGTAGTATCACACGTACTTAGGGGCACCGCTTTCTACATGGTCTGAATTCAAAACTTCTTCATATAGAGCAGTCAGGTACCCCACAGACCGTTCAGACCATTGCTCACAGTGTCTGTGCAGGCTCGGGGAGGGATTCATGCAGGAAGTGTTGGCATCACAAAATGCTACCAGGCCAACATGAGGACTGGGCTTCTGGCTCAGGTACACTAAATATCAGGAGGCAGAAAAGAAGAACATCTGGCAACTGTTACAGACACATGTATCAACCTTCTTTCCACCCTCCTTCGATCTTGAAGGATGAAAACGGTCTTCTTACATCTGGGACAGGAGGTGCCATCATAGCTCATGTAGCCCTGTCAGGGGGCTACATTTGGTAAAACAGAAATACCAGCAGGGGTTTTCTTCCAAAACTCAGAGCTGTCAGGTGAAAATTGAAGTGGAGCACAGAAATGTTCAAGGGAATCAACCAAGCATGTTTTTGGTGTATATCCATCTTCTTTATCAGACACAGTGAAGTTGGAGAAACTCCTGTTCCACCATAAGATCTGGTCATAAACACTGTATGTAAAAAACTTAATTCTGATATTTTGTATTCCTTTACTTTTCCAGCCTTAATATGGTACTTAATCTGAAGAAATGGCTCATTTTAAAGACATTTATTTGGATATCATTATGCTTAAATGTGATAAGAGTCATTATACATGTAATTATTTTCTTATGACAAATTAGGATATGGAAAAGGCAAGTAATTTTATGACCAGCTGAGAAGTGAGGATACACTTAATTATGTTAGAGTTGATGTAGTAAAATAAATTATATATGCTATAAGGTTTTAGCCCAGTCCTTGAATATAATGACTAAGTAAATGATATATTTTTAATTCACTGATGTTTTCACTAGTCTGAAGGATTTTAATTTATATTAGTATTTTTTTTTTACATTCATTGCTTCTATTTTTTCTTTTAAATAAATATTGATCCATGGTACTTATCAGTGAAATACTAAAACAGTTTCTCTGGGTATAGGTCCAAGAACTCTGCATTTAAAAGCATATTCATAGTATTTCTTACACTTAGAAACTAAATATTTACCATTAGTATTTCATGATCTCTTAAATTTGTTATCCACTTTTCATTCTTTTTATTTCTACATTACTATAGAAAGCGGATGTACTGTAATTTAAATAAATGTTCCATAAACTTCTTAGTTGTTCAGGATCAAAACCTTGAGTCATAATCATTATAGTCTACTCATTCCCATCCCTGTAAAGCAATGGCAAAGTCCTATAGCTTCCATTTCTATCATGCCTGTGAATGCTCTGTAGATTACAAGGCATATATACTCATTAGAATAGTCTTAATGGTAAGTAATAAAAGCAGTCAAAATGGGCTTAAAGATGAAAATAACTTATTGGCTTACTTATCCCCAACTTCCGGTGGTAGGGAAAACATCAAGGGTCATTTGACCAGGTTTCACTCTCCCTCTCTCTGTTATCCTCTTAGTTGTTTCTTCTGTAGATTGCTTTTGGAAATACAGACATTTTAGCAGGATTGATTATTCCAATACATGAGCATGGAATGTTTTTTCCATTTGTTTATGTCTTCTATGATTTCTTTCAGCAGGTTTTGTAGTAAGATTTTATTTGTTTTCTGTTTTCTTGTTTGTTTTCTTTTTACTCAATCTGGCTTTTCACATGGCAGAAGAATGACTGTTGCAATTCAAGTGTCATATACACAAATCTCAATACCCAGAAGGTGAGAGAACTCAAGTTTTCATGTTGGTCACATCAACATATTGTTCTTCATTCTGATTAGACTGGTTCAAGTCATACATCCATTTTGAACAAGTCATTGCAACTACAGAAATGCCGTTTGGTGATTAGCTGAGAACTGAATTATGTGTCCTTCCCATTCAATTTAAATTTATCAGTGTTTGACCTATCCTAGACAAAGTTTCAATTCTTCATGTGTGTATGAAAATATTCCATCCATCTCTACAGCTACTGTACAAGTGACTAAAAGGTGTTTTGATACCCACCAACCAAGGACCACATGGAATACACACGTAATCAAGCAAAGACATGTATATTTCTTGCTGCAATAAGGAAGATTGTTCACCATTAAGAACTCAGTAAAACAGTATTGTGAGGAAAATGTTATAGAATACGTGCTTGTGTTTGGTGAATTTGGTATGAGTTTAGGGAAGTGGGGGCTGTTTCTGGATTGAGTGTTGTCACAAAAGAGAAGCATTTCAATGAATGGCATCTCAACATTTTGTGTTTAGTAGGGTGGGGGGAATAAAATTGTTTTTATCTTTCTCAAGTGGAAGAAACTCTGGGAAGGTGGTAACAAAGTTTACTGTATTCTATAAATCGCTTAAAGGTATGAACCACATTATAATAATTTTCTAAATCACCTCTACGCCAGGTATACATATTAATAGTAGATATTCAGTCCATAAATACGGACTTTCCCTAAAACTTATCTTATTCTTCAGATGAATCCATGGCCCTATGAAATTCTGTGAGATTTACTCAAGATTTAGCTTGATGATGAAAACATTCATTGTTTATAAAATGTTAATTTTAACAGAAAGTGTTTTAGGGACATTTAAAATGTTACAACATTTAGTACCAAAGCAAAACTAATGTATCTGTATTGTTATTTACATTTTGTGAATGGCAAAACAAGGCTGATGAAATTTAATGATTTAGCCAATGCTATGCAGATAATATATGACAATACAAATGGTTTCCTACTAATACCACTGTTTCTTTAGATAATTCTGGACTTACACTTTCTGAATTTCTAGAAATCTGGCATTGTAAGTTTTAACTGCAGCAAGACCCATAGCATATGATTTTTTGTGACTTTTTCTTGAGACAGGGTCTCCCAGGCTGCAGTGCAGTGGTGTGATCATAGCTCAGTGCAGCTTCCAACTGATCCTCCTGCCTTAGCCTTCCAAGTACCTGGGACTACACGTTTGAGCCACTGTTTCCAGTTAGCATATGGTTTTCTAACCAATATTTATCTTCAGTGTAATGTTTTAAACTATAAGAAATTCAGAGTATTCTTAATGCAATGGGAAATATTAATCTACTAATCAATACCCAGCTTCCCTACCATTGATGGATTATAATGGAGATCCAATTTACTTCATTTTAACTGAGAAAGCAAGTATGAAGAACAAACAATATATCTTCTTTGGTTATCCAATATTATAAGCTACTCATTTTTGTTAGCTATAGTTTTAATTTTAACCTCTGGAGGTGTTTCATGTTTAGTTTACTATGCTTGCTCCTGTGATTTAAATCCATTTTGTACAGTGCAAATGTCATGCTTCAGCATTGATCTTGCCTTAACTTACACTTTTTTCAAGGGTTTTAATCTTGGGAATGTAGACCCTCTAAAGTGTAGAGACTTTAAATAAGAAGGTTCAGTTTTTAATTAAGTCTTAAAATCCTTAAGAAGTGTTTGATTTGCCAGAGATTGAGAATTGTGGGAAAGATGCAACTGCAAATGCAGAGAATAATGATTGCCAATGACTTTAAAATTTTTAATAGATCCAGACTTTTTTTCTTGCTATGTGATGTTTCTTGATGGCATTTAGAGAAAACATTTTGCTTCATTTGTTTCTTATGACAAAGAAATGAACTATGGTTGGAGAGTGTGTAATTTAAAAAAAAAACGTTATGTTACTTTCTAAATCACGGAAGATATTGCCTAAAAATAGAAAAATCTTACCTTTCCTACCTCTTCTACCTTTTGAGAAACTCCTTTTATAGTTCAAACTTCCTTTCTGAAGACCTAATTTCAAATAAATTTTCAGTGACTTTCTGTGTTATTTCAGAAAAAAATAAATATATATGTAACATTTAAGCTATCAGTAATTCATTGTGTGAGAGCAGTTCAATGGAAATACCAAGCTGGAGCTATTGACTAAGATGTGAAATTTCCAAAACATTACAGACAACTTCAACTTTTTTGTATATCCAGAGGAATTTGTATGGGCACACTCATTGAGTACTATAGCCAGATAGAACCTGATTAGCTATTAACACTTTAATTTTTAAAATACATATTACAGAAGACAGTTACTCTGAAATTTATTTCTTTATTCCAGTAGGAGGAAAATTAAGACTTTCAAAAAACCATTCAGTCAAAATAAACAAGTATACAGGTATATGAACATTGGCATATAGTCTGTTCTACTTGCCCATTAAAAATCTCATATGTAAGCTTAATTCTCAAAATAATTGAGTTTCCTTTAATATATGTGACAGAAGAGGTAACAATATATGATTTTAATTATAACATTGTAAAAATAAGTTTTCTTTTTGGCATTAACAGCTGCTAAAAAAGTACAATGGCGAACAAGTGTGTTTCATCCATTTCTGACAAGGAAAAGATGTTTGTATAAACATTTTAATCATTTAAATTGTTGATGTAGTTTGATAGCAAACTGTCTTTCCATAACATATGTTTTTCATTGTCATGATCATATTTTTCCATCTCAGTAGGGAATTAACTTGAGCTGATACTACTATAATAACAGCAAGATTTACTGATATTCATTTCTCAATAAACAGATGTTGATTTATGTTAGTAGAAGGTATCTGAAGGATAAATTGCAAGTAATCTCTGCCAATGACTCAGATATTAAACAACTGATATAATTCAGAGTGATTATTTTATTAGAAAAAATACACTTTCCCCCTTTTTATATATGGAATAAATTATGCCAACTCCCTTTTTGGACTGTAATCATCATATAGGTCTAATATTTAATTTAATGAATTGCTTTAAAAATTGTGATAAATATACATTGCTATCAACTGACACATTCCCAAGAACTTAGGCATGACCATGTAAAAACTACTAAGAAATAAGAAAATTCCTTTGCTCGAACTTTATTTCCAATGCAAAGTTTATTATGAAAATCGCACACATGCTTGGCATTGCCTGAAACAAAGTTTAAATCCTTTCATCATCAAAAGCATTTACAAAGAGTTTTCATGTGTGTAACTCTTGGCAAACTACTGTACAAAATGTTTCAACAGAGAAGCTGCTCTCAGCTAGAAGTACCCTATCTGTGAATTAGTGTCACCTCTGAGCTATGCTGGCCATCAAATAGAAACCAATTATGAAGGCTCACCACTAAAACAGTGTTCATGAGAAGTGATCCAATTCTACTGAACTGTCAAGCTGAAGTACATGCAGTGAAGATCACCATGGTAGAGAAAGAATATCTATCTCGAATTATGAAATGTAATAGTTGATTATCGGAAAGTATGAGTAGAGTTGAATCCCCTACCTGAAAATGTTCTGAAAGAATACCTCTTTTAAGTCAAATAATATATATATAAATGAATATTCACATGAAGACATGGATGAAGAAATGAAGAAACGCAGAAGCCAGAATATTCCAAATAGTTTTAACAGAGTAAAAAATTATTAGAAATAGATATGCTTGATGTTTGCAAAGAATAATTAAAAGAGTTATCCGAACACACATATAAAGAATAAAAAGAAGTATTAAAGAGGCAGCTGAGGCAAGATGATGGTTGTGGAAAGCTAGACCGAGGATGTAGAACATTAATTAATAGTTCTTGGAGAGATCTGCAAATATTTTAAATTTAATATGCCTAAAACTGATCTTTCAGTCTTTGCCCCATTTAATCAGAGAAACCCTGATTTTTTGCTCAGTCAAAAACTTGGGAGTCATTCTTGAAGCCTATTCCACCTCCAATACACAAAGTAATTACCCTTATCCTTTTAATTAAGCTTTAAAAATATGTCCTTATGTTTTCCCTTTCCTACTGCTGAGACTCAAGTTTAAGCCAGAAACATTTCTCAGGTGGTCTCTACAATAGTCTTCCAATCGACCTGGAAAATTAGTCTCTTTTTAATTCTCTTATCCTTTCTCTATACAGAGCAAGTGAAATTAAAATTTTATATAAATATGCATATGTGTATACAATTCAACTTTTAACAGCATGGGTTGAACTGAGTGGGTCAACATATATACCTATTTTCTTCTCTCTCTGCCATATTTGTGAAGAGGAATTATCAAGACCTCGTCTTCTTCCTCCTCCTCAGCCTAGTCAACTTGAAGATGATGAGGATGATTACCTTTATAATAATCCACTTCCACATAATGAATAGGCAATGTATTTTCTCTTCCTTACAATCTTCTCAGTAACAGTTTTTCTTTAGCTTACTATATTATAAAAATACAGTTTATAATACATATAAGATACAATATACATGTTAATCAACGTTTGTGTTATTGGTAAGACTCTTGAACAACAGTAGGCTATTAGTAGTTTTTAGTGAGTCAAAAGTGATGGGCAGGGGAAGAGGCAGAGCAAGGTAATGGAATAGAAGCAATCACTCACCTGAAGGAACACCAAATTGAACAACTATCCACACAAAAAGGTACCTTCATAAGAACACAAAATCAGGTAACAGTACTTGGTTTTAACATCATGTTAAGGAAAGAGACACTAAAAAGGGTAGGAAAGTCAGGGTTGAATTGCAAACATCACCCTTCTCCCATAGCCTGGCAGTGGCCACTTGGCACAGAGAGACTCTGTGTTCTTGGGGTAGGGACAACCCAGCAATTTACAGACTTTTCACTGGAATTCAGTGCCATCCTGTAATAACAGCATGGGGTAGAACTCAGCTGGTGTTTACAGAGGAGCTTTTTGACCAGCCCTAGTCAGAGGCAAATTACCCATTCCAGCAGTTGGAACATAAATTCTGGCAAGTCCTGCCAGCATGGGCTAAAGTGCTCTGGAGTTCTAGATAAATCTGAAAGTCAGTTGAGGCCACAAGGCTACAACTCCTGGGCAAGTCCTGGTGCTGGGCTGGGCTCAGAGCCAGTGAACTTGCAGTGCATGCAACCTAGTGCGACACCAGCTGGGGCAGCCAAGAGAGTGCTTGTGCCACGCCTACCTCAACTGCAGGCAGCACAGTTTGCAGCTCTGGGAGGGACCCTTTTCTCTTCTTCAGGAGAGGAGAGAGAAGCGTAAAGAGGACTTTGTCTTGCACCTTGGATATCAGCTCAGACACAGCAGAATAAGACACCAGGCAGAGTCCCGAGGCCCCATTTCAGGCCCCAGCTCCTGGAAAACATTTCTAAACACCCCCGGGCCAGTAGGAAACCACTGCCTTGAAGAGAAGGACCCAGTCTTGACAGAATGTATTACCTGCTGACTAAAGAGACATTGGTACATGAACAATCAGCAGTGGTAGCCAGGAAATACTCACTGTAGGCTTTAAGTGAGACTCAGAGCTGTGCTGGTTTCAGGTGAGACCCAGTGCATTCACAGCTGGGATGGCTATAGAGAGAGACTCCTGCTTGAGAAAAGGAGAGAAGAGTAGAGGAAACATTACTTTTAGCTTAGATACCAGCTTAACCACAGAGGGACAGACCTCAAAGAAGACTCCTGGTATCCTTGATTCTAGGCCTTGGCTCCTAAATGGTATGTATGAACCTGTTTTGGGCCAGAGGGAAACCCCCTGCCCTGTAGGAAGAGGCTTGGTACTGGCAGTATTCACCATAAACTGACTGAAGAGTCCTCAGGCTTTTAGTGAACATCAGCAATAGCCAGGCAGTACTGGATGTGGGCATGGGGCACTGGTGGCCATGGGGAGAAACTCCTCTGCTTAAGGTAAGGAGAGGGAAGAGGGGAAAACTTTGTATATCAGTTTGTGTGGCAGTGAAGCTTCAGTAGAATAGACCACCTGGTAGATTCCTAAGGTTCCTGACTCCAGGGTCTGGCTCCTAGGTGGGCATCTCCAGATGAGCCCAACACCTGGGAAAACTTGCCAGCCCAAAGGGAAGGACACAAATCTGATTGGATTCATTACTGGCTCATTGTAGAGCCTTAAGGCCATGAATTAACATAGATGGTACCCAGCAGTGATCACTGTGGGTCTTAAAAAAGACGCAGTGCTGTTCTGGCTTGGGATTTGACCCAGAGCAGTCCCAATGGTGGTGGCTACAGGGCTGCTGTGTCACCCTTCATCCAGTTCCAGGCAGCTAAGAGCAGACAAAGGTGCTCTGTTTGTTTGGGGTGAAGTTAAGGGAAGAGAACAAGAGTGTCTGCTTTGTTATTCAGAGAATTATCCCAGATCTTATCCAAGACCACCAAGGTGACACCCTTATGAGTCTGCAAGAACCACAGTGTTACTAATGCTCCCTGAAGCAGATATACCTACAGGTAACAAACAGATCATTACACCCAAGTGCCTTTGGATACTTGGAAAGCTTTCCTAAGAAGAACAAGTAGAAACAAGCCCAGACTGTGAATACTGCAATAAATATCTCATTTTCAGTGCCCAGACACTGACGGGCATTCCTGAGCATCAAGACCACGGAGGAAAACGACCTCACCAAATGAACTAAAAATAAGGCACCAGTGACAACTCCCAGAGAGATAGGAATATATGAACTTTAAAACAGAGAATTAGAATAGCTGTTTTGAGGAAGCTCAACAAAATCCAGGCTAATATGGTGAAGGAATTCAGAATCCTATTAGATAAATCTAACGAAGCTGAAATAATCAAAAACAATTAAACAGAAGTTATGGAGCTGAAAATGCAATTGATATACTGAAAATGCATCAGAGTTTCTTACTAGCAGAACTGACCAAACAGAAGAAAGAATTAGTGAACCCAAAGCCAGCCTATTTGATAATATACAGAGGAGACAAAAAAAAAAAAAGAACTTAAAAAGGAAGCTTGCCTACAAAATCAAGAAAATAGCCTCAAAAGGACAACCAAACAGCTTTAAAAAGACCAACTTAAGAGTTACTGGACTTGAGGAGATGATAAGGAGAGAGTGTGAGGTAGAAAGTTTCTTTGATGGGATAAGAACAGAGAACTTCCCAAAGCCAAAGGAAGAGATCAGTCTTTAAGTACAACAAGGATATAGAACACTAAGGGGATTTAATACACATAAGACTACCTTAAGACATTTAATTATCAAACTTCCAAAGGTCAAAGATAAAAAACAGATTCTAAAAGCAACGAGAGAAAAAAAAATGTCATACAAAGGAACATCAACACTTCTGGCAGCAGACTTAGTGCAAATGTTACAGGCCAGGAGAGAGTGGCATGATGTATTTAAAGGACTGAAGAAAAAAATAAAAAGTTTATCCTATAAGAGTAGATTTAATAAAATATCTTTTAAACTTGAAGGAGAAATAAAGACTTTATCCAAAAAACATAAACACCAGACCTGTCCTACAAGAAATGCTACAGCAAATGCTTCAATCTGAAAGAACAGAAAATTAATGAGCAACAAGAAGTCATCTGAAGGTAAGGACAAAACTCTGCCTTTTCCATGATGGAAGAGGTCCAATATAATCAACCTGCCATCAGGTAGCTGGTTGATCACTCTGAGAAATGATGCCATATTGAGGGGTCAGTGTTGGTCTCTGCTGCCGTCAAACTGGACATTCAGCAATGGCCATTGATAAATCAGCCTTGGTGAGTGGAAGTCTATGTTGCCGAGTCCATGCATAACCTCCATCCCTGGCATCATGGCCACTTTGCTCATGGACTCATTGGACAATGACAGGGGCGGCTGGAGAAAGAAATTGAGTGATGTCCACAGAAAGTGTCATCCTATCCACTGGATTATTAAAATCTTCTCTCTGCTGAGGTCACCCATTGGTGAGTACTCACATGGAATACAAATATCTTCATGGTTTTTGACCATTCAGATAGGTCCGTCCACATACCTCTTCCCCAGATTTCTTTGTTACCAATTTTCCAATCATACTTCTTCCAAGTTCCTGACCATGCAGCCAAACCATTGGTTACAGCCCATGAATCAGTATACAATCGCATATCTAGCCATTTCTCTTTCTATGCAAATAATAATGATAATAGCAAATCTTGATAGGGCTGCAGAACAATGGAAATACCTATATACCGTTGGTAGAAATGCAAATTAGTTTAGCCACTGTGGAAAGCAGTTTGGAGATTTCTCAAAGAACTAAAAGTAGAACTACCATACAACACAGCAAAGCTTCTTACTGAGTATATACCAAAAGGGAAATGTCATTCTATCAAAAAGACCCACATGTATCCATATGTTCATCACAGTACTATTTTCAATAGCAAGGGCATGGAAACAACTTAGGTGCTGATCAATGGTGAATTCAGTAAAGAAAATGTAGTGCACGTATAATAAGAAATACTATGCAACCATAAAAAAGAAGGATATCGTGTCGAGTGCAGCAACATAGAAGGAACTGGAGGTCATTATTCTAAGCAAATAACACAGAAACAGAAAACCAAATACCACACGCTCTCACCTGTAAGTGGGAGCTAATCATTGGATACACATGGACATAAAAGATGGGAACAATAGACACTGGGGACTCCAGGAGGAGGCAGGGGAAACATCGAAAAAATACCTATTGGATGCTATTCTTATTACCTAGGTGATGGGTTTAATTGCACCCCAAACTTCAACATCACACAATATACCATTGTAACAAACGTGCACATGTAATCCCTTAATCTAAAAAAATAAGTTGAAAGGAATATTTAATTTTGGATGTTAAAGGATGAAATAACTGTATGATGGAAAATGGTAATTGTGATGGTTAATACTGAGTGCCAACTTGATTGGTTTGAAGGACGCAAATTTATTGATCTTGGGTGTATCTGCGAGGGCGTTGCCGAAGGAGATTCACATTTGAGTTTGTGGGCTGGGAAAGGCAGACCCACCCTTAATCTGGGTGGGCACCATCTATTCAGCTGCCAGTGAGACCAGAATATAAAGCAGGTAGGGAAATGTGAAAAGACTAGACTGGCTTAGGCTCCCATCCTACATGTTTCTCCGGTGCTGAATGCTTCCTGCCCTCAAACAAAGGATTCCAAGTTCCTCAGCTTAGGAATTCAGACTGCAGATGGCCTGTCGTGGGACCTTGTGATCATGTGAGTTAATACCCCTTAATACAGACTTTACTACCAGGAGTGGTTGTAGAGGAACAGAATATTAAAGTTGGAGTTCTTTTCTAGGTTTTGGGGTTTCTGGAGTTGGCTGCTTAACATGATTAGACCCCAAAATGTTACGGACTCTACCTCTACTAGTATAAAGAACACTGATAGTCCTTGGCATGATCTGTTTAAAGAGTTACACAGAGTAAATGAATTTGACAATCCTGCTTCACTGCTCTTTAGTTCTTTATTTTTGTCTGACTGGGTTGATTCAAAGGAATGGTCTTTGAGATCTGAAATTCTTTCCTCAGGTTGAACTAGTGTGTTGTTAATGCTTACAACTGTATTTTTAATTTCCTGTAGTAAATTTTTCAATTCCAAACATTCAGTGTTGTTCTTTCTTAAAACGGCTATGTCATCATTCAACTCTTAGATGATTTTACTGGCTTATTTGCATTGGGTTTTAATTTTCTCTTGAATATCATTGATCTTCCTTGCCATCCATATTCTGAATTCTATGTTTTAATTTAAGCAATTTCAATCTGGTGAGAATTCATTCTTGCAGAGTTAATGCAATCCTTTAAAGTAAGGGGACACTCTGACTTTTTGTATTGTCAGAGATATTGCACTGATTCCCTTTCATCTGAAAAGGCTGGTGTTTCTTTATCTATTTGAATTTGCTGTTGTTTGGATGGGCCTTTTAGTTTATATACATATATATTTTTTCCTTGAGGCTTTGACTGTGGTGTAGGTTCTGTATTGTCACTTGGCTTCATTTTGGGGCACTTGCTGAGGGCAAAGTCCTGTATGAGTTCCTTAGTTGTGGCTAATTGCCAGCATTGGATTTCACAGGCAGGTGATGCTTGCTGAAGGAATTTTTTCTTTGGTAGTGTAATTCAGGCAATTATCCAGTAGATGGAGCTTAAGAGTAAGGGATGGCAGATAAGGTCTTAGCTTTGTGCCTCCTGTTTTTCAGCGCATTTGCAGCAGTAACCTGGAGGGAGGAGCCGGGGGAGGGGGTGAGAGATGACTCCCCCACTAAGTCCATTCCTGAGCCTTGGATAGGAAGCTCCCTACAGTCATAGGCACAGTTCCCATGTTTCCTTACTTCCAAGTAGGGCCTTGGCAGACTGCATTCCCCTCCTTAGGGGTGGTCCCAGCAGAAGGTTAGGTCACCAGGAGACCTGCAACTCCCTGGGGACTCCCTTGTCCTCTGAGTTTGGCAGAATCAATGTGAGTTGTGAGGTACGTCTGCAGGTAGCCTGGTGGTGCAGCAGGTCAGCGGCAGAGAATCCCCCAGCAGGGCAGTGGTGCTGTTGGTGTCCAGATGGCGTGGTACACGGGGTCTGGAATTTTTGCCCAGTTGATGACTGTGAGTGAGCATCATCCAGATTGTGCTTCCATGATCAGGTCTCCCTCTGGTATCTGCTCTAGGAGTAGGCCTAACCAGCTGGTTTTGTCCTCATTCTTCTCCGCCTGTGTCGCTGGTCTATTCCAGGTGATCCAGGTCATGGGCTCCCTTGGGCAGAAGCTATGGCTGGCCAACAGGCCGAACTCTTCCTGGACTGATCTTGCCAAGGGAGGGATTCCCAGCTCTTGTGCCAGCACACTAACCCATGCCTCATTCTTCTCAGTGCTCTGAGAGGGAGGGCTTTTCCTACACTTGAACTCAGGCCACAGATCTCAGCCCAGTGCCCCTGGGTGGTGTGCTCAAACCCTGGGTGTCTGAGACAAGGCCTATGGCCTTTTTCTCTTCCTATTGGGCTTGACCCCCAGCTGTTCTGGGGGAGCCAAACAACTCCCAGGCTGCTAGCAAAACACTCAGGTGGAAGAGTGGAGGTTGTACTGTATGCACCCTCCTGTGGGAGTAGCCAGGTAAGGGCCTTGGGAATGGCTGATGGACAAGGGGCCAAGCAGATTAGATATACCCTAAGCCTATGGGAAAGGCAGCCCTACTCTCTCCCAGCCTGACATTCAGCAGGGGTTAGGGTCACTCAGAGCAAAACAAAGAACCCTGAGAGATGGAGACACATGTGGTCGTATTTTGCTATAGCTGTTCTGCAGGTGAAACCTTCTGGCCCCTACATAGGTTCAGTCTCTGCCTCTGTCTACTCTCTGGGCAGTTCCCAGTCAGTCCAAATGTCTGTGAAGTTTGTAGGATCGCTTAAGCTAGGATCCCAGAGATCTGCAGCAGGAGTGTGGTGCTCCACTGGAATTCTTCTTTTTTTTTTGAGACAGAGTTTCACTCTTGTTACCCAGGCTGGAGTGCAATGGTGCGATCTCGGCTCACTGCAACCTCCGCCTCCTGGGTTCAGGCAATTCTCCTGCCTCAGCCTCCTGAGTAGCTGGGATTACAGGCGCACGCCACCAGCTAATTTTTTGTATTTTTTTTAGTAGAGACGGGGTTTCACCATGTTGACCAGGATGGTCTCGATCTCTTGACCTTGTGATCCACCCACCTCGGCCTCCCAAAATGCTGGGATTACAGGCAAATTCTTTCATTCAACTCTTCCTTAGGACCTGTTCAGCACCAGGAGCTCGTCCTGGTGCTCTTTGACTCTGTGCTGACTTCCCAGCTTCTTCCCTCTTCAACCTTGTTATTTGCGTCATATCTTTATTGACTTTCAGTGTTTCCTCTCCAAAGATCTGTTTAAGGTGTAATGGTTTGCTCGTATTTTGGTTTCTCTTGGTGGGAGAGGCATTTCCCAGTTGTGTCTCATAGGCCATCTTGTCCCCCAGCTCCTTTAAAAAACTGATTTCAGCAATGTTTTTCAGTTTTTTTCTTATGGTTACATACACCCCATATATATATGTAGTCTGACACACATGTAGTCACATGTTTCAGGAATATGTTGTTATACCTCTCACTCTGTATATATAGACACACATATATATTTATACACACACATATCCACTTTGAGTAATAATATTTCTGAAATATACAACTACCACATAGTAAAAAAACTAAATATTACCAGTAATTTTAAAGTTCCCCCTTCTCTATTGCAGACAGCCACTCTGACTAAATCCTTTCTTGCTCCAGTGTAAGTTTTGTGTTAATCAATTTATTGATTTGTAAAAATCACACACACACACACACACACACATATGTATAGAAACACATATACAATTTTTAAATTTTACCATTCTAAAAATTTTGTATGTTTATTTTATAGTTGTACAGGTGTCAGATGCAGTGTTTTGTATATATCTCATAACTTTGTGTTTTTAAGCCTCCAATGTCTTTATAATTTTGGGGGTCTGCTTGCTCTACCAATTATCAAAAGGGTGAATAACAATCTCCTACTTTTTTGGCGAGTAACTTTTCTTTGCTTGCCTCTGTCAATGTTTACTAGAAATATTATGAAACTACATATTAGATACCTACTATCAAAAACATAATCTTTTAAAAATATATTTTAGTCACTTCTAGTTATATTAATATGCTACTTCAGTTAAATTTTGGTTAGAGTACAGTTGAGATGTCTTTAACTTACAATTTAGTTTTAATTATTCTGTGTATTTATATACCTCTTCTAAATAACTTATAACAAGATTTTCTTTTTTTCTTAATCAGAAATGACAATTTTTAATTTTTGAATTAAAGAGTTAATTTACATTGTGATACTAACATCTGTGAATTAACTTTGATTTTTCTGTTTTTATAAGTTTTTTTTTCTCTGTTGGCCTTAAATTAACTAATTGTGTTCTTTATCTCATGCCTCATTATTCCCTCCACTGAATTGGATTTAAGCCATCTATTTCTATCATTCCTGGTCACCCTAGAATATTTTTACATTAATTTGTACATGTAATGTCTTACAAAGACAATAGTAAAATTTTCTTCCCATCTCACCATCCCTCATTTAGCTATTTTATCCGTATAGATAACCTCACAAAACAGCTATTATTTTTGTTGCTTTATACAATTAAATTTTATTTAGTATTACACAAATATATGTATACAAATCCATTTTTTCTCATTTACTCTTTTAATTATTGAAATAGAAATATTCCTCATTTGCTTTTCAATTTAGATGTTTCTTTTGTTATTTTTTCTTCTGTACAGGTATGTCTGTGTGTGTAAATCTATATATAAGTTAAAGTCTCTTAAAAAGAGTTTGTTGATATTGAATTTTTTCAGTTTCAGTTCATCTGCAAATACATTCATTTATTTCCACTTTTGAAAGTTAATTTTACTGTGCTTATATTTTTAGGATAATTTTTTCCCTTCAACTCTTGAAAAATATTTTTCTGATTTTTCTGGGTTTCAATCGTTATTACTGAGAAGTTATCTATAAGTTATTTACATCTTAGTTCTTCAGTGTTTTCAGGTTTAATATGATATATCTTATTGTGAGTGATTTCATTGAGTTTTATAAATCTGAAGATTTGCATCCTTTCTTAACTTGGAAAAATTTAAGCGATTTTCTCTTTTAACATTCCTTTGCTAAAATGTTCTCTCTCTCCTCCTAGGAATCAAATCAGAATTGTCTCTTAAATTTACTTTTATTTTTAAATATTTTGTCCATTCGCAGTGCATTCTAGATTGTTCTGTTAAAGCTATCTTACACTGTACTTTCGACCTTGTCTAATTGCCTTATAAATCCAGTATTTCTTAACATATTTTATCTTTGGTTATTTTTTGTTTGTTTGTTTCTTTATAGAATTATTCTGATCAATTTTGATAATCTGTCTTTTCTTTATTGTGTTCTCACTTCATTTCATTTTTTCAAATATACTAAACATTCTTCTTTTCCAAAGTGTACTTGATAAATTCAATAGGATTTTCTGTGAATTTTATTCTTTAGTTTGTAGTTTCTGCTAATTATCATTCATCATATGTTCTGCAGATTTTTAAAAATTGTAATCTCCTGTACCTTGAGAATTTGTCTGAGGAATGTTATGTGATCTCACTTTCAAGTATGTCTTAGGAGAGGTTTTTAAATTTTTTTTCCTGGAAAAGGCTAGGGGAAATAATTCATAACTGTTACAGACTTTGGGATAGACTTGTAATTATTAAGTGACATAGTACGAAGAATTCCAGCTGCAATCTTTTGTGAGCAGGCAGTTATAGAACATAAACCTTAGGAGAGAATTTTTTTTTTTTTTTTTTCTGTGCTTGTTCATTCTACCTAGAGTCAAGACCAATACAGGAGTGCATCCTTCTGCGTGGTGTTGGTGACTTTGTCGTTCTTTTGTGTTTAGTTTTACTGTTGTTAATGATCATCCACTAAAGATGGCACCCTTCAAAAGCATGGCTTTAAACAGTGATCTTCAGTCTGACTTCCTATCTCGCTCAGTTTTAACTTCTGTCCAATACATCGTGTGGCTTATTGAAATCTAGAGTCTTATTTAAATCTTGTAATTTCTGGCCCCTTTCTGTTACTTGAATTAAGTAATTATTTCTATCTCCTCGAAATATTTCATTTGTCCATCTTTACCTGTCTCTCATTGACAAGCATAAAATACAACTTTCTTTCCTAAATCTTTACTTGATTACTGGAAATATTTACTAGAATTTTTTTTGTTCTTTGATTTACTGTAAATAATGTTAATATAATTTGATTTGAATTTATAAATGTCTAACTTGAATTCAAATATATGTGTATGTGTGTGATATTTCCTTTCAGACAATAGGTTCCTGGTGGATAGAAAGGCAGTTTGTTTGATCCTTCACTGTATTTGTTGAAGCTCTAAACACTGAGCCCCACTTTTATTTTTCTTTTTTATTGGAGACAGAGTCTCACTCTGTTGCCTGTCTGGAGTGCAGTGGCGCGACCTCGGCTCACTGCAACTTCTGCCTCCTGGGTTCAAGCGATTCTCCTGCCTCAGCCTCCTGAGTAGCTGAGACTACAGGCACCCACCTCTATGCCTGGCTAATTTCTTTTTTTCGGTAGAGTCGGATTTTCACAGTATTGCCCAGGCTGGTCTAGAGCTCCTGAGCTCAGGCAATCGGCCCTCCTCGGCCTCCCAAAGTGCTAGGATTACAGGCTTGAGCCACTGCGCCAGGCCGAGCCCTACTTTTTGATTCAACAAAGACATATCTCTTGCATCTGTTGGTGTTAAAACAGAATTATAGATTGTATATTAAAACATAATTACAATTAATTCGTTTTATTATGAATATTTAGAAAATAACTTAATAGTTATCTTCTATAGACTTTTTTAATTGGATAAAATATACCTTCAAATAAATTCAATTGCCATGTGGTATTCAGCAGGGAAACAAGGACAAAGTAAGCATAACTAGTTAGAAAAGCAATAAAGAATCTATAAGACAAAGGGTGTTCAAATTTTCAAACTATTAATATAAATCAGTCAGTGGCTAGCCCAATATCAGACTTTTATTTAAAAAATAAGTTCTGCCTGCCCAGGTGCGGTGGCTCATGCCTGCAATCCCAGCGCTTTGGGAGCCTGAGTAGGGCGGATAACCTGAGGTCAGCAGTTTGAGACCAGCCTGGCCAACATGGGGAAATCCTATCTGTACTAAAAATACAAAAATTAGCTGGGTGTGGTGCCAGGCCTGTAATTCCAGCTACTTATGTGGGTGAGGCAGGAGAACTGCTTGAACTCAGGAGGCAGAGTTTGCAGTGAGCCAAGATCGCGCCATTGCACTCCAACCTGGGTGACAAGAGTAAGATTCTGTCTCAAAAAAAAAAAAAAGTAAAAGAAAAAAGTGGTGCGTAATGAAGCTACTATATGAATTTAGAATCATAAGAAAAAAAAACTTCTTTCAAAATATTTGCAGCACATTTTGCATTTGAATATTTACATGCTATAATATCCAACCATATTTTAAAAGCAACACTGTGAACTTGGGTCCATGGTTCCTATGGGAAACAATACAAGGTCACATAAAATGTTATTTATGTTAGAGGTGAGAAATTGAAACAGCCAATATTTTAGCTTTCTACTACATAGCCTCATTTTATTTTGGAACAATTTCCTTGAAGATTTCAAGGAGTTTCAAAGAAAAAGACACAAAGATACAAAGAATTTGTTATCATGTAGAGGTCACTGAAACAACGTAACGTATGTTTGTAGCTCTGGGCTTCCTAACAGTTCAAATTTACTTACTAGGAAAAAGAATTGTTCCTTAAGGCTTTCAACTGAAACTATAAAAATTTGCCTTTAACCATATATTTTAATCTATATAAAAATATATTTTCCTAATCCATTTGTTCATATACCAACTGATTTTAATCACTTAGATTTGTATATTAATAAGTCAGATGGCTAATTGCTAGTGGTAAATTAACTATGTAAATTATAGGCACACTTTCAATAATAAGTGTGTTGATGGCAATAGAAATGTCATCATATATTGGCAAGGATGATACTGTTTAGTGGCTCTTTAAATAAATGTTTTCAGTTCCAACTGAGAGGAAAGTATTATAGTCATTGACCCTTTCATTCTTTTTTTCCTCCATTTTCAAATTTTGTGTGTTAAAAGCCAATTAAAACTCCACTGCCAATATATGATAGTGAAGATTTTTAAACTATAATGTTTATTATCTTATTATCATAACTTCCTCTATTTATTTATTTTTAATTGACAAATAATAATTGGGTATATTTATGAGTTACAATTTATGTTTTGATCTATGTATACATTATAGAAATATTTGATCAAGCTAATTAATATAGCCACCTCACCAATTTATAGTCATAAGTTTTATATGAATGTGTCATACTGCTTTTGTAAAAGGAGACAATATTTTCCTTTTTTAAATTCCTTTTCCCTTCTAGATGGAAATGGGAAATTTCATTTGCATTCAAATAATGGAATATAATGTTCACATCAGTGTTTTAAATCTCTCATTTCAAATCACACAGCAAACACAAAAGTAGGTAATAGGTAAAATAAATCAGTGAGAAACATAGAAATCAAAGTTGTGAAATAGAAACTTCTTAAATGTGATACATTCATAATCCTCTTCCTATTCTAATTATCATTATGTAAGGAACCTAATACATGGTTGGCTTCAATTATTATTGAGGGTATAAATAAAAGCAAAATTCAATCTGAATCACACAGTGTTCGAAATCTAAAAACTTTGCTCCTGTCTTCTTTTTTTTCTGAAGCTTCTGATAAGCAACAGGAACAAAAACAGAAACAAACAAACAAAAAACAACATTGGGTAATCGTTGCTTCGAATACCTTAGTGAAAGAAATCACCTTCTTGTGCATAAAAAGTTCCTCTTTTCCTTCTCCCCAGAATAAAGGGTTATAAAGTTTGAGCAAAATCTAGCGTTTTAATGGCACTCTCCTTCTATTGAGGGAGCCCCCCAGGAACCAAGGCCCTCTGACCTGAATCAATCCCCTTACCTACACTGTGCCGAATCTTCCTAGCAGGTAGGATTCAGTTTAAAGACTGAGCAGTTTTTGATATAATTCTTTTGTTTTTACTCAGTTCAAATTTTTCAAAGGTTGGACATCAAAAACATCACCTTAGCTTTGCTACCCACATCTTCTATTCTCTTAAATGCATTTTTCTTTTTTTTTTCTTCACAATAAGAGTGCTATGTACTGAATGTTTATGTTCCTTCAAATTCATATGATGACTTAAACCCCAACATAGTAGTATTAGTAGGTGGGTATTTGAGAGGTGATTAGGTCATGAAGCCTCTGCCCACATAAATGGGATTAATAACTTTATATAGGAGACCTGCAAGAGCTTTCTTGGCCTTTCCACCATATAAGGACAAAGAGAGAAGGCCACTATCTATAACTCAGGAAGTCGGTTCTCACGGGGCTCTGCATCTGCTGGTGTTATGATCTTGGACTTCCTGGCTTCCAGAAATGTGAGAAATAAGTTTGTGTTTTTTATAAGTCACCCAATCTATATTTTGTTATAGCAGCCTGAACTAACTAAGGTAAAGAGCATGCAAATATTTAGAATCCTTTCTTGGGTCATTATTTATCCAAACATTGGCTGCATCTGTCCTTCATATTTCCTATCATCTAAAGGAAACAAACATGCTATGTTTTGTACTTTAAAGCATCATCATACTTAGTAGTTTTCTGGTAATGGTTATTAGGCATACTGAATATTAGATATGTTTTTAATAAACACCAATCTGTCACTTTTCTGAACCAACATTACCGTGAGTTTTACATGAAGAAATAATATAAGCAATGTTGCCAAATGGCGTACATCTTTTGAATAAACATATGTGGTTCTTTGGAATTAGTTTTACACACAAGCAGAGGGAGGCTCCAAGGTCCTATTAGCATTCAACATATTTAAAATACAAATTAAACCAGCTTATGTTTTCCAATAAAATTGTAGGAGAAGGTTTTCAGAATCTCTGAATGTCTTCCAAACTACCCAATTTGACATGATTCATTCAGAGTAGTTGGAAAAAAAAAAAAAAAAAAAGACTCATAACTACCTCAAGTTGTAAATTGATTAAAGCATTCCTAGTTATCCCTATAGTAAGAAACATGCTTTGATATCACAGTTTAATTATGTTCTTCCAGACTTTTCTTTCAAATTTTGATATTGAAGCATTCCTAGCAAGACTGAAGGCATTTGGATTGATTGAAGGTTTAGGCATTAAACCTTCTTAATATTAAAGTAAACATAATTTAGAATTTCTTCTGTGAACATATTGAGAGTTCAAAATAGATGTGTAAAACAGTTTGATAATGATCACTCTTATATACATCTCAGCTTAGAAAATCATTAAACTGTATCTTTGGGAAATATAGAGAAGAGCAATTGAACTTCTTAGTCAATATAGCCTTAGAGAATAGTGATTTGAACTTTCAGTCAATAGAGACTTCTCTCTCCCTTGAGTGTGGGAAGCTGAATATAAACTCAAATTTTTCAATTATGTTGGAGTTAGTAGGTTCATTTATACACAGCTTTAAGTGGATGCACATAATACATTTGTGCAGAAAAATTCTAAATAGATAGTTTAGGAACCAGCTCTAAAAACTCAGCAGAATAGAAGATTGTGAACACAATGAGAGTCTCAGAAATTGGACTTGTAATTCTTTAAAGAAGCTTGACAGAATCCTTCAGTATTTTCTTTCTTTCCTTACCCCCAGCTCTATTAGTATCATTCAATCATTTATTTGTGTCTTAATTCTATACTAGCACCTAAACATAATTCTTCCTTTAATAAAAATATTTATTTTTCAATTTACACATGTCATTATGTTACATGAAGGTACAGTATATGTTTGTAGCATATGTATGGGTTGCAATTTGATGTTTTAATATATATCTATATAGTATTAGGTTGCTGTAATAGCAAACCCACAATTTATCATGGTCTGCGCTTGAATTTAATAAAATCCTTCAAATTAGAAAATTCACAAAAAAAACTTATGACTTATACAAAAAATAAAAATAATTTCTTAAGATGTACAATTCATCATTTCTAAAGGTCTAGGAAAATGTTAAACAGCATTTGTAAAACTGTATTTCTGGAAAGCTGTTAACTTGCATAATTCAGACAGGTGGTCTTAGCGTGTCTTACAGAGTAGAAAGAGTGTGCATATTTTGATGAATTATAAATCTTTCCACCCTTCTCTTCCTTATCAGCACGTCTGCTTCCATCTTCTCTTCCCATACTGCTATTGTCACTTGTACTTCCCGTCAAGGAAGTAAAGGTGGAAATGTTAATTTATTAGAGCAAACATGAGGTACTATCAATATTAAAGCAAAAGGAACACTGTATGTTTGTAACATTTTCTCTCTCTCTCTCCCTCTCTCTCTCTCTGTCACACACACATACACACACACTCACACACACACATGCACAAACTTACCATGTGTTTGTTAGAACAAAGAGAAAATAATAAAGATCAATGATTCAATAATATTGAGTCTAGGAGGCAGAAGACATATATTATAGGTATCAAAAGGATAATTAATATGGAAAGTGTTTTTTTCTTTGTATTTTCATCCCAGGACAGAGACAACAAGTATTATACTATCATTTCTAAAATACTTCTGTCCCTTAAATCATCTTCATCCTTCCTTATCTATCATGGATTCATTTATTCAGAACTAAAGAAGGCAATTGTATTGGACATGTCTTCTGTCTTTTTTTTGCTCTGATTACATTTAATGCTGCCCCTATCCTTTGCTGAATTAAAGATTCACATCCGTCCCTAGATTTTTAAAAGTGGTGTTTTTATTTGGTTTCCCAGTCTATCACTCACAGCCTTCCCTAAAGAATTGCTTTTAGCTAATCCTTCTTACTTGTTTCAGATTGTTTAGAGTTGAGGTCAGTCAACCTTTTTGGTAAAAAAGCCAGATAACAAACATTTTAAGCCTTGCAGTGTCATACAGCTTTTGTCGCAGCTCCACAGCTCTGCAGTTATGAAGTAAAAGCACCCATTGACGACATAGAAATCAATTAACATGGCTGTGTTACAACAAAACTTTATTTACAAGCCAGGTGACAGGCCAGATTTGACCCCTGGTTCATCATTGCTGATCCCCAGTTTACAATAAAATATTTACTTCTCCATTTTCAAACCATTCCATGTCAGTGAGTAAGCATTTTTTTATCCAGCATAAAGTTTGAAGAAGTCAATTAGGTAAAGTGCATATCTTCATGAGGAATCCTGGTTGAAAATCAAGAGCCTACTACTAATTTATTCAGAAAAATACACACACACACACACAAACACTCACACACAAAGAATATATTATGTACTAGTGAGACAGCCAGGTGGAAAGGGCTCCCTGGCAAACTCCAGCTGGCCTGCGCACTGGGAGGAATGCACACAGGGGTGGAGACACAGTTTACACCCATTTGCAATGGGGAGGAGCCTGGCCACTCCTCTTCCTGTGTGGAACCTGGGATTCAAACTGCAAAGCAGGAAGGGCACCAGCAAGGACTCTAGTTTTGTGAGGGTTCCTGTTTCCTTTTCTTCTCTTTTCACCCAATAAAACCCTGCTTTACTATTCAAATTGTCTGTGAGCCTAATTTTTTGCAGACAAGTGATAAGACCTCCGTCTAGCTGAACTAAGGAAAAAGTCCCACAACACTAGGAACTTGTTAGACACTGGAATACATACATGGATAAACAGAATTGGCACTTGACCATCTAGATATTGCAGTAGAAGGAGAAAACAGAAAACAACAGGACAATTATAACTTGGTTATTATAACTTGGAGGAAAGAACTTGATATGACGGAGCTGGAATATCAGGAAAGCCTTCTCTGAAGTATAGATGTTACGGTAGGGATTTAAATGCTAAAAGTGGATAAACCAGTTAGTTAACTTCTTTTGTAGAATGGTGCCTTGAAATTAGTTTTTTTGTTTTTTTTAAATAAATGTACTATTTTTTATATGACTTCATATATTTACGTCAGGAACTAATTATTTTTCTTATCACTTCTTTTGGAGGGAAAGGTGGTCATCAAACATGGGACATAAATCAGAATATTCCAGGTTATGCAGCAGAACAAAACCACAATTGTTACAAAGTTACAAAGTGTTTATATTTTTTGCTCACACTACACAATCATGAGTCATCAGGGAAATCTGCTTATGGTAATCACACAGAGCAACAGGCTTATGGAGCAGCCTCCATCTCAATATTCCCAGTTGTCATGTCAGTGATAAAAGAGGGAGCTCTGAAGGCAGCATGTGAATGTCCTTCCTAATGACACATATCATTGTGCACAAATTTCACTGGCCAGAACCATTTGCATAGTTCCACCCAACCCCAGGGAGCTTAAAAGTAAAATCTTATCATATACTTGGAAAAGGGAATCTCAAATATACTGTGTGAGAAGTACTATTGTCTAATACACTACCTGGTTTTTGTTTTTTTTTTTTTGCTTTGTTTTCTTTTTTGGAATCCTCTTCTTAGCACAATTACATTTCTTATACCTTTTGGAGCATGCCTCAATTGAATGTTTCAAACATTATCAAAAATGATTTTTGAGTAATTATATTTTTGAAGACTATAGCCAAATTAAATAACAACGATAACAACAAAAACATGAGAAGCTCTAACAGGCAGCAGATCAGCTTGTAGCATGGAATTGTATTGATAGAAACAAGAGGCAGAGAAATTCTAGGCAGAACAGGGTGAGTTGCCTAGCGAAACCATACCTTTAGGCTGAAAAGCCTGAAACCATGACCCAAAGGAAGAACTTCTATCCCTGTTTTCCTGCTCAAATGTTTAGTTTTCCTAAACTACCCATGGCCCACCCTGCTCCCCCTTAAAACCCCAAACTCAGCCAGCAGAGAGGAGAAGCAGCTGGACATTGGAGACTGTGGTTGGACATTAGAGAGAAGCAGCCTGACTTCAGAGGGACAGTTTATGGCATAACTTCAGAGAAGAATCCGCCTGAAGACCACCGGACTTCAGGGGAAGATTAGCTTCCTTCCCCATCCCCTTTCAGCTCCCCTTCCCACTAAGAGCCACTTTCATCAGCAATACAATCTCTTGCATTTACTATTCTTCAACTAGTTCATACAACTTCATTCTCCTGGATGCTGGACAAGAGCTTGGGACCCACCAATGCAGATCCAAAAGGGCCCACTGACTTGTTAACATTTAAGCCACTCACGGATGGCAGAGCTAAAAGAGCACTGTAACATGCCCTCTGGGGCTTCAAGGACCGTGGGAATTCCCTGTCCTCCACCAGACACGGCAGCGGGATCTGCACAGTTTGCTCCTGCTGGCACCAAAAAACGCTTGCCCAGCTCCTGCACCCACTCACCTGCGTGCACCATCCCATGAGGGTCCGAGTGAGTAGAGTTTGCTCCTGCCAGTGCTGAAGCTGCTGGCTGGTTCCAGTGTTCGTGCACTCCAGTTCCTGCCTCATTCTCTTGCACATTCCCTCCCACAAAGAGTTGAAAGCTGCGAACTGGGTAAATGAGGAAGCCCTGTCATGAGTCACGTGAAGGGGTCAGGGAAATATCCTGCTTCAAAGTAAATAAAAATCATAAGATTATAAAATTTTATAGTCATTGATTGTGTAAGAGTTTAATAGTTTCCTCAGGGTAATTAAACAAATATTTATCCTATGAACATAATTGAAAGTGTAAAACAAAGTTTCTTCATGTGAATATCAGTATTTGGTTTATTGTAAAAGATATATCACCAATTAAATAAAACTTTTGTATAGTAGAGCACATACACAAATTATAAGATTTGTATGAGAACTTTTGTGTTTTTAAACACCATGCAGATGCTAAATAGTCTGTAAAATATATCAAAGAAAAGTATGATTCATCCCTTTATACCTAAGTATGAGCATCATTAATAGTCTGGCAATTTATTTATCTTTTATTTTCTCCATTCAACTAAATGAGTTGTGTGGTTTTTAAAATTTTTCATTTGAATTAAAGTTAGATCACAAACCATTGCTGTGTGACCAATATTAATAGCATGTTGGAGACAGATAACAAGCATTTGTTTTGTTCATGCCTGCACATTTAATTTGTTTACAGTGGTTCTGCTTTAAGTTGCCATGGCTGAGGAGTCCTGCCCCATGGTGTTTATTCCCAGGGCCATAGTTGAGGTAGCATTGTCCTTTCTAGGCCATCTCATGGTAATGGCAGCTGCACAAAAGAACAAATCTCAACATTAAGGTATAATTCAAGCCTTTGCCATTTTCTTGTCTGCTAACATTTTATTGGCTAATCAAGTCACATGAGGTAGCCCAGAATCAAAAGACAGGAATCATATACCTCCCATGAAGTTGGGGAAATAGGGAAGAATAAATACTTTTCAACAATAATCTAATATTAATATATTTTTCATAAATATTGATGCTCCTTCCATGTAAAAAGCATGCTACCTCCATCATAAGATCCCCCAAAATCTCAGTCAGTGATGACACGTAACTTAAGTTCTAGAATCTTATGGTTTATAGGAATTCCAAATGTGGCCCTTTTTGGTTCTGGAGTACTTTGAACCCCAAATCAAGTTATTTATCCTTATTTGTTCTCCCACATGCTTAACATAAAATGGTGAAAAATGGATAGAATTAGATTTAAAAAATCAGAAAAAGAGAAAAGCTGGAGGTATAAGGAAGAGAATGATCCATATCAATTCTGAAATCTTATTAGCCATGTATTATCTGCTCTGTGTTTGTAACCCAACAGTTGATTATCCTCTATGGCTCTTGCCTTTGCTCTCTGAAAGCTCTTTCATTTTTCATCTTCATCCTTGGCTACTCCTGAAGAGGCCATTATAAAATGTATTTTTTAGTGTGATGCTGAGCAGCTTTCCAAGCCTGTTTGCCCATGGAAAGTTGTCCATAAAAAGTTGTAGACCAGGATGTATTTTCTTATCTCAAATACATGTCAGTCTAATTCAGTACCGGCTGTCCAAACTTCTTCTGATAAAGCTCTCTCAGTGCTATGTGGTTCTTCAATCTGTTTGGTTTCATCAAGTCAATGTGCCATAAGCTGTTTCCAATTTTTATTTAAGCATGCCTCATGCCTTTCCCTTTTATTGATGTTTTTAAATAGAAGTCCTTTTGTATGGCTAAAAGGGTCTACTAGAAACCAACTGTTCCACTTTTAGATCTTTATAAAAAGTGTTATATTCACATTTTAAAAATTGTGCTTAATTCTAGACCCTATTTACTGGATAGCATCATGGAAATGCTCTCTGTCCCCAAGCTTTGTCCCCTTGCCTTTGGTTGGAAAATCTTGCTGGCTTGAGAAACTAGAGATGAGAAACTATTTTATTTTCAACTTCAGAAATCCTAGAATATCTAGACTTGCTATATTCACACTTAATTCTGCTTGTCCTTTGGGGAAATACATTATCAAAATACAGATAACAGGAGGCAGCACACACTTTTAATATTCTTTCTGTAACCATCTTGTCCAAGTCTATCTACAAATTTAAAAGACAGATTTCCTGCCTCACAAGGTGCAGCAGGGTTTAGTCTGCCAAATGCTTTATCACTATACTACAATTCAGGTCACAATTTGTTTCAACTGTTCCCTTGTCATTTTCTCCTGCTTCCTATAGGAATGCCCTCTTCAATCATTGGTCAATCACAAACCAATGCTACATATTTTATTTTTGCTACAGCTGTGCCACACATTTCTTTTCTCCAATTTGATAACAAATGTCTTTAATATGTTAGTGACATAAAATGTAAACATCTGTTTTGTACCGAAAACTGTTGGTCTGCTTCAAGTTGTGATGTTGAGTTGGCAATGCCTCACATTGCAGGATGCATTTCCGTCTGGGGTGTACATGAGGTATTAGCAACTATCTGTGGGATAATCTCCTTATGAATAGCTTAGAAATACAAGAGACCAAGTTTACTGTATAAACATATTTCAAGATCTTGCTTAGTACATAGCTTCTAACATCCACTTGGCCCAGGCAAGTCACACTGTTAAACCCAAAGTCAAAAAATGGGGAAATGTATACATACTGGAGATGAGGGAGGAAGAAGGACATCTGTGAACAATGATCTAATCTACTTCATATATTCCAAATTTTTAAATTTTTTTCTAATTATGTTAATTTTAGAAATTGTTAAAAGTGTGATTTGTATTAAAGGTTTGTTATTTATAAATTAGTATCAAAGTAATGAATTCACCATATCCATTTGTTGTGCTACTAATTCAGAACATCTGACTATAGCTGATTGACTCGAGTCCTGAGATGGCAGGAATGCCACCATTTTTTTGGTATTAAGTTAAAATTATTCATTCTGAAGAATGCATTACAATGAAAATACATTTCAGGGGGCAAAAAGCAACTCACAAAACTCTTCATGGTGAGAGAAATCTATGTCAGTCAACTTGTGAAGTTATTAATCTTGCAACTGGCACAATCAATCTGAAAATAAATTCTGTGTTTGGATTCTAAATGAGATCAGAGTGTAAGATTGCCTCCACTCTTTCCTTTTGCAAGTGAATTCAAATCATTCTGATTCAGCATTCATCTCTTCACTAGACAATTTCATTAATATAATCATATGCAGAAATTAAAACTTGGTCCTTAAAATTACAGCATTTGTAAATCCAGAGAAATTGCAATTAGCCCTTTGAAAAAGTTATCACTTATCTTTGGATCAGTAATATATCATCCATAAGTAAAAAGAAAACATGTAAGTAGAAACGTATTGTATATACATTGTTCAAATATTATTTTAAACAGATTTTAATTAGAAAATCAGACAACATAGAAGTTTTTAGAAATAATAGCAACAAGAATTTTAGCAAAATTTCATGGAACTTGTAAATAGATGAAAATGTGACCTGCCATAGTTGACAAGTGAAAGCTGATACTTAAGCCTATAGTAAGGAAAGTCAAAGTGATGCAAATTGACTCGTAGTGCAGAAACTCCCAAAGGCTCATGACTTAGATCAAAATTACCAATTTTGGGGGTTTAGGTTGGGGCCAGAAACAAAGATTGTTTCAAAATTTGATTGAAGAATATTTGGGCCCTGGATCCTTTTGAATGTAAGCTATATTAGGTTAGGGAGCTTGTCTATTATCTTTACTGTTTTATCTCAATTACCTACAATAGTGTTTGGCATACAGTCAGAATAAAGTAAATATGTGTTAAGTGAATGAATCTCTTTTCAAATCTAACATAGCAGAATAATGCTGATGACTTAATAGAAGCTAGAAAGTTTATTTTTTGAAACGTTTGCACAACTGAGAAAACTTGTGAGGTGTGTAAACATGCATTCAGAATATTGAAGTGTACATATTCATCAATGAGACTACCTTCAGTAGGTGCCATAATGCTGACATGGAGATTCTTCTCTGCCCCTCCCACCATGCAGGAGATTATAGTATCCCTCTGTCAGGACATTAAGTCAGTTCTCAGTGAAAATTCTAGTTCACCGTTTCATCAATTTGTTTGAAGCCTAACCTTCAACATACTCCATAGATCCTTCTTAAATATAAATACAAATTTAAAAAATAAGATCACAATATATTTAAGAAAAGCTTTAATAAAATAGAGTGACTAAAACGATGAAATAAAGTTATCATAGAGAAAATATAAACAATGGAGAGATCAGAAGAAAAATCTCAAAACAACTACAACTATAATCAATATGCCCTAGGAGACAGGAGAAGGCAATGCATTCATGTATTTGTAGTAGCATAAAAAACACTCAAGTATAATAACTCTCTTGGAAATCTAAAATATGATAGTATAAATAAAAAGTCCTTTGTAAGGTTAGATGACAAATTTGAGAAAACTCCCAGAAAAAGAAGGCTAAAAATTGGCTCAAAGCAGAAAAAGTAAAGAAATTAAAATGGGATCCTGAAGATGATTAATATTATTTTACAAAAGAGAATAGAGGAAAAACATTTAAAAGCTAAAAAACTATTTTTAAAAATAAAAGCATCTAGTGCATACCTCACACAATCATTTTTTAAAAAACTATTCACACAAAGGTACATTGCAAAATTTTAACCACTAGAAATAAAAATGCCAACGTCTTCCAAAAGAAAAACAAATAAGCACATCGAGGATTGAATATCTAAATGGTATTAATTTCTTAACTATAACAGCAGGAGTTCGAAGAAAAAGAAATGCATTCCAAATTCTGAAATACGTGATTTCCAAACTAGCATTCTGTACTTGATTATTACTCCAATAAAAGGATAGATGACATTTTTGAAAATGTCATTATTGCTTCTTATATTTCAACATACATAATGTGACTGGATAATTATTCTACAGTGTTTGAAGATGAATTAGTGATAAGCATGTAGAAAATTAAACCAAAATGAGTGTGATGGTTAATTTCATATTTCAACTTTATTTGGCTATAGATATACATGTGTATTATATGTAGAATCTTATAGACATATAAGATTATAATATAAGAATAATATAATATACAATATGATTAATATAATTATATGAGCATTGTAGAGTAATATATTCTATATTTTCATATATATGTGTGTGTGTATGTGTGTGTATGTTCTACTGGTTTTCTCTGGAGAACCCTGACTTATTCAATAACAACACATAACGCTGATGCCTTAATAGAAGCACAATGATCTTTCATGTTGAAAGATCAAGCAAATGAAGATATAATTTTATCATTCTTTACAGCTTATGTGTACATTTCCATATTCAATATTATATAAGCAATACATATTGAAGTAACCAAAACAGTATATAATTGATTGGTAAGTTTATGGGGAGGTAAATTTTTTAAATGACACAAAAATATTGTTACAGGAGAGAGATCCAAGATGGCTGACCACTAGCAGCTTGGGATAGTAGCTCCTAGTGAAAGTGCAGAGAACGAAAGGATGCCATATTTTCAGACGAATTTTTGTTGCTCATGGACCAGGAGATTCCCAGTGGAGGATCCCCACGGGTCGCTAGCGCAATTCTTGTGGCCGGAGCGGCGGTTTTGCTGGTGCCTCAGCGCAGCACGTCTTGGTGCAGAGTGAGCGGGACTGGGTCCCCTTTTGGCTGATTCCTGGGCAGAAAAGCACCATCAATCTTAACACTGCTGTTTTGGCCAGTGCAGTGGATTGCTTAGATTTTGGCTCTGGGAATTAACAAGTTCGACATCCACTCAGAAACCTAATTTGAAAGTTGGAAATCACAAAGACGACAGGTGGATAAATTTACAATGATGGGAAGAAACCAGCATAAAAAGGCTGAGAATACCCAAAATCAGAATGCCTCTCCCTCTACAGGTGGTCACAGTTCCTCATCAGCAACGGAACAAGCCCTGAAGGAGAACGAGTGCGTTCCATTAATAGAAGTAGACTTCAGAAGGTGGATGATAAGAAACTTCTGGGAATTAAAAGAACTTGTTCTAACCCAATGCAAAGAAACTAAGAACTTTGAAAAAAGGTTTGACAAAATGCTAACAAGAATAGACAATTTGGAGAGGAATATAGGTGAATTAATGGAGCTGAAAAACACAACACGAGAACTTCACAAAGAATGCACAAGTTTTAACAGTCGAATTGATCAAGCAGAAAAAAGGATATCAGAGTTCGAAGACCAACTTAACGAAATAAAACGAGAAGTCAAGATTAGAGAAAAAAGGATAAAAAAGAATGAGCAAAGTCTCCAAGAAATACGGGACTATGTGAAAAGACCTAATTTACGTTTGATAGGTGTACCTGAATGTGACGAAGAGATTGAATCCAAGTTGGAAAATACTCTTCAGGAGATTATTCAGGAAAACTTTCCCAACCTAGTAAGACAGGACAATATTCAACTCCAGGTAATACAGAGAACACCACAAAGATATTCCTCAAGAAGACCAACCCCAAGGCACATAATTGTCAGATTCACTAGGGTTGAAATGAAGGAGAAAATACTAAGAGCAGCTAGAGAGAAAGGTCAGGTTACCCACAATGGGAAGCCTATCAGACTTACAGCAGATCTCTCAGCAGAAACCCTACAAGCCAGAAAAGAGTGGGGGCCAATATTCAACATCCTTAAAGAAAAGAACTTTCAACCCAGAATTTCATATCCAGCCAAACTGAGCTTCAAAGGCGAAGGAAAAATAAAATCTTTTGCAAACAAGCAAATACTTAGAGATTTTACCATCACCAGGCCTGCTTTGCAGAAGCTTCTGAAAGAAGCACTACACATATAAACAAACAACCAGTATCAGCCTTTCCAAAAAGATATCCAGCTAGCCTCAAATGGCAGTATTAAACTCATATATATTATTAACTGGATAAAAAGCCAAAACCCATCAGTATGCTGTATCCAGACCCATCTCACATGCAACGATACACAAAGACTCAAAGGGACAGAGGAAGATTTACCAACCAAACGGAGAGCAAACATAAATAAATAAATAAAAAGCAGGAGTTGCAATTCTCACCTCTGATAAAATAGCCCTTAAAGCAACAAAGATCAAAAGAGGCAAAGAAGGACATTACATAATGGTAAAAGGATCAATGCAACAAGAAGAGCTAACGATCCTATATATACATGCACCCAATACAGGAGCACCCAGATACATAAGACAAGTTCTTAATGACTTATAAAGAGACTTAGCCTCCCACACTATAATAGTGGGAGACTGTAACATTACATTGTCAATATTAGACTGATCAACGAGATAGAAAATTAACAAGGATATCCAGGACTTGAATTCAGACCCGGAACAAGTAAACTTAATAAATATTTATAGAACTCTCCACTTCAAATACACAAAACATACATTCTTATCAGTACCATATCACACCTATTCCAAAAGTGACTACATAATTGGAAGTAAACACTCCTCAATAATTGCGTAGCATTACATAGGTTTAAATGAAATATTGGTTGGCTGCTTGTTTGTTATTTTCTTCCCTTATTCCTTCCTGTCTCCATTGTTAAGCACAATTATTGGCATAAAAGAGGTTTTCAATTCCCATTTTTAGACTGCATTCTACCCTGGGCAATAAAGCAATATTCCCGTTCTCTCTCCCTCTTTCTCTTCCTTTTTCTTCCTCTTCATTTTTTTCTTTTTCTTCTTTCTCTATTTCTTTCTTCCTTTTTCTTTAAAAAAAAAGAAAAAATAAATAAACCACTGGAATTAAATGAATTAATAATAAAAAAAAAAGAATCACTGAACAAAACGATCTCTAAGTGCCCCCTCTTTCCCACCACCTCAGCCTGCTGTCCACCACATTGCCACATGATCTGATTCTTTTCATATTCCCAACAACAACAACAACAACAACAACAAAATAGATATATAGATATATATTGTTACAGATTGAGTAATTTAGGAGCAGACAGAAAGATGATGTTTGGGTTGTAAGATGTGAACAGAGGGAGGAGCCATTAAGCTGGGGAAGACCGGGAAGTCACATTTTAATTCAGCCCCATAAAACCTCATTCAACCGAGTGAAGACATCTGAAGTGTGTATTGTTTTTTGAGTTGTCCCACAAATGGTGCAACTGGTGACTCCTTCATATTTCCACTTCTCTCAGCCACGAGTAGTGGCCTTCATGGAAAAGGTGTTTTTTCTAATAAGGCAGCTCTCTGCCCTGATTCACATTCTGAAGCAATGGACAAGTGGAGGCTATCTGATAATAAAACTCTCCGCAGCTGGAAGAAAAGCCTTCCTAAGCAGCAATATATTATAAATAATATAAGCTATATTATTATATTATATATTATATGTTATATCACTCACAATATATAAGCAACATATAAATAACATAGCTTATATTATTTATATTTCAAATTGAAAATAATGAATATTTAAATAGTAAAATTATTTTAAAATAAGTTTTTATTTTGAAATACTTTAATACTCATAAGTAGTTGCAGAGATAGTACAGAGGTACAATCTACTCTTTACCCAGCTTCCTATGATGATATTATATGAAATCATAACCCAATATTAAACCCGGGAAATTTAATAGTTACCATACTGTTAAATGCAGACTGCTACTGTTTGAATGATGGTGTCCGTTCCAAAATTCATGTTGAAAGTTAATCCCCTATGGAACAGTATTAAGAAATGCTGTTTTTAGGAGCTGATTGAGTCATAAGGGCTTCATCTTCAGTAATGGCATCAGATGCCCTTATAAAACGGCTTGGCAGAGGAAGTTCACCTCCTTTTTGTTTCTTCTGTCCGTTTCACCATGTTAGGACAGTGTTCTCACCCTCTGGA
This sequence comes from Aotus nancymaae, assembly GCF_030222135.1. Taxonomy (NCBI): domain Eukaryota; kingdom Metazoa; phylum Chordata; class Mammalia; order Primates; family Aotidae; genus Aotus; species Aotus nancymaae. The sequence goes on along the minus strand of NW_026988419.1, from coordinate 40,625,315 downwards.
AGATACAGCAACAAGATGTCTTCCTGAACGTAGGCAGCAGCCTCACCAGACAGTAAACCTGTTGGCACCTTGACCTTGGACTTTCTAACCTCCATAAATATAATAAATTAATTTGTTTACAAATGATAAGTCTGTGGTATTTTGTTATAGCAGCACAAATGGACTAAGGCATAAACTTAATTCAGATTTCACCTGTTTACACCCATATTCTGTGTGTGTGTGTGTGTGCATGCGTTTAGTTTCAGAAAAATGTTATCACATGTACAGAGGTAAGTAAACATCATTACAATTAGAATATAGAACCATTCTAGCATCACAAGGAAACTCTGTCATGTTATTTCTTAATAATCACTCACTCTTCCCCAACCTTGATTCCCAGCAACAAATATTTTCTCTACTCTCACATCCCCATTGACTTTGGGATTGTGGAATTCTACCTTATGTAACTCCTTGAGGTGGGCTTGTCCCCTACTTTCCTCTTTGAGAGTCATTCAAATTATGGCATCAACAGCCGTATCAATATTTTTTGTTGTTGTTGCTGAGTAGTATTACATCACAAAGATGTATCAACTTTAAGGAAGTCTGAGTTGTTTCCAGCTTTTAGCCATTATAAATAAGGTTGTTATGAACATTTGTGTATAAGAGTTTGTGGGAAAATAAGTTTTCGTAATTATCTCAAAATGAAAATAACTTAAATACTCATTGATAAATGAATAAACAAATTGTTTCATATTACTACAATGGAATACTACTTAGTAATAAGAATCAAAGAACTCCTGAAACCTGCAAAACTTTGAATAAATTTTAAGCATTTTATGCTAAGAGAAAAGGGCTACAATTAAAAGCTATAGTATATGAATTTTATTTCAGGTAGAGGACTATATTTTAAAGGAAAGACTAGATTAGTTACAGCTCTACCATTGATTGATAAAGTCCACTTTGAGCTATAATACAGCGGCAGATAATATTGTCAGGGTTCTTAATGGGCATCTCAAATAAATCTGAATAAGGTACAGAAAGTTTTGTAACTTAGGTAAGACAATCATAATGTTCCACGTCTTCTGGTAGGGGCAGGAGAGAAGCAGGATTCAGGGTGTTTTGTTGATGAATAGAACCAGTAAAGAGAGAGAGTAACTGAATACTGTAAGAAGGTGATTGTCTGGCTGAAAAGTGTTGTGCATGCTCAGTCACTAGCAATATCTCCACTGCATGAGAAACCATGAGATCAAGTGTGGAGCCTAGAACAAATTTAGCAGAAGCAGCTATTTTTGATTCAGAGTTTTATTTGGAGGCCTCTGCATACATACAGCAAAAAATGTTGCCCATTGGTCCTGGCAAATTATTTTTTTTTCTTTTCCAAAGATTCTCTGAATTGAGCAATTTTGTTCAAATCAAGTGTTCCCCAGAGTTGCTAGTGTAGACCCAAATCATCCTTGGTAGAATTATGACATTTAAAAAGAGAAGCACAAAATTTAGGATTATAATCAGTGTCCAAATAAGCACAGGCATTTTTTTTTTTTTTTCTGGAAGAGGAAAAGACTTAGATGCAGACAACCCCATGAGAGCTGGCAGTGGTCAATAGGAATGTAAGGCTTATGCATTTTGTATCTCAGACCTCCAGCCCAACAATCTGTAACTCCCCTTCAGCAGGTAGAAACCTCTTTGCCTGTAATGATTGAGCTTTTAGGACACAAATTGTGGATGAAGGAGAAGCTTATCCAGTTTCATTGACGACTCACACAAAAGTTTGTCAAATGAACACCAGTCCCAACATAACAATCTGTAAAGCTAGCTTGAATAATGAGCTTATATGTACTTTCTACCCTATAATATTCTTTCTTATGACAAACATATGATTGGACACTCCAACACAAAATGGTAACTGAGGTATAAAGGGGTAGACTAATTCTACCAAAGATGGCAAACAAATGGCAACCAATAAGAAAACCCAGGTTCTAAACTGAGAATAAATAGTGAAGTATATCAATACAAAGAAAGCAGGGTTCAGACCCAGTGCTGAGTTACAGCATCAGTGCAAACTCCATCAGAAAGACACAAGGGACCCTGGAGATTATGCACCTGATTGAAGGCTGGAGTCTGCAACCGTGCTGTCTCCATCGGACCTCCAGGAAAACACTTGAAATAAATGGAGATGACCAAATGAAAATTTTAAAAGGAAATTTATTCAGATTTTGCCATAGCAAGAGAGTCAGCCATCATCACTTGATTTTGACAAAGATTCAAAGGCAGAGAAGGGGAAACAGGAAAGCCTTTAGGTAATTCTTGATTGAAGGTTTTGGGAGTGCAGAAGTTGGAGATGGGCTAAGTAGAAGTGGGTATCCTATATAACTGGTTAAGGGAGCATATTGGGCTCTGTCTCATTGCTCCTACAGTGACAGTGGAGATGGGAATTAGAGAAAAATGATAGTTATTAATAAAATTCTGTCTGCTTTGGGCTGATTGCTACAGAATTTGTGGCTTGCCTTTCTGGACTGTTTGCTACAGGTTGTGAGTCAGAGTTCTATTTTTATATGAGGTATTTTTATACATGGTTTGGCTATTGTCCCTTAGTATCTTTAATATGTCAGGCACTTGCTAAGAACTTTGAGTTGGCTGGGGGTAAATGATCAATTAAAAAGAGCGGGAGAGAATTAGGTTAATTGTAGCTCAGTATACATGCCTTTTATAAATAAAATTAGATGCGTTAGTTTTATGATTTTCTCCAGAAAATTCCTACTGTTTTTATGTAAGAATTGAACTGCATACAAATTTTCATTCAGTGCCAACAAAATGGAAGGAAAGTTGAAGGAGTTAAAAGAAACTGCAAAGTGTTGGTGTCATATACCAGAGAACCAAGGTTGATCTAACAGAAAAGTTAATCTGAGGAAGGACTTGATGAGTGGTAGAAAAATGGTGGGGTCAAGGACCTCAATGAGAAAAAGGAGTTTCATCAATGGAACTCATTGAGCCAGTGAGCCTGAAGGAAGTCAGTGACAGTAAGGTGAATGTTTGAAAATTATGATTTCATAGATGGTGAATTTCTACTAGTGAGAAATTCTAGGTTGGGCTGTAGAGTAGTTTAAAAATTAGTGAAAATAAAAATTCCAAGCAACTAATCAGTCATCTTGAAGTACGGATCAAACAAGAAGATGGTATGGACAACGTGAATGACACAGACGTTTCAGTGGAATGGAAGAATGAAATGCATTTGCTAAAGTTATTAATAAATAATGGGGAGTATTCACTAGGTTGGTGATGAACAGGAACAGGAAGTGGGAGAGGCTAATGGGGTCAAATTGCAGAAGCCTAAAAGGAAAATAATTATTTGCTTCATTTTAAAAAAATGAGATAGATATAACTTTGAAATGGAAGTTACACTGATTAGTGTGCAGGAAACCCATCAACTTACTACCCAATCCTGACATATCAAGAACGTTTGAGAATCACCAGCTTCTAATGAAGAAGGCTGTGCCAGGGATGTGGTATCTCAGGAGATAGTCAACTTTTAGTTCCAGCAAAAAGATGTGATTGGAAAGAGGTTGAGGATATATGAGAGCTATTGGAAAGAACTGGGAGACTCCAGTGTGTGTCAACTACTGCCCTGTATCATTCTTGGTGCCGAATCCAACATTCCTCATGATGCTTTGCTTTCTGCCTTTCTAGCATCTGTCCTTCTCATTGGTCATCTCTGGCTTCCTTGGCTATTTGCAGTTCATCTTTTTTTTTTTTTTTTTTTGAATGGAGTTTTGCTCTTGTTGCCCAAGCTGGAGTGCAATGGCATGATCTTGGCTCACCGCAACCTCTGCTTCCTGGGTTCAAGAGATTCTCCTGCGTCAGCCTCCTGAGTAGCTGAGATTACAGGCATGTACCATCATGCCCAGCTAAATTTTTGAATTTTTAGCAGAGACTAAAAGTTTTTTGTATTTTTGTATTTTTCTCCATGTTGGTCAGGATGGTTTTGAACTCCCAACCTTAGGTGATCTGCCCACCTTGGCCTCCCAAAGTGCTAGAATTACAGATGTGAGCCCCTGCTCCTGGCCACCAGTTCATCCTGATCTAATATACTCAGCTCATTCCCCCTTCTTCTGCCACCAGAGACATGGATCTAACCATTTCATGAGAGGAAAGAAAGACAAGAAAGAAGAGAAGGAGGAAATAATGAAGAAAGTCATGAGCACTATTTTCTACCTCATTTTAGGTGACCAGTCTTTTTACCCCATTCTCTCCTAGATTGCTACTGTTCCATGCTTTTGACCAGGCAGTGAAACTATTGCTATGTTCTTTCCTTATGTCATTCATGCATCTTAGATGTGCTGTTAGTTATGTAACATATACCAAAATCTTCCAATAGGACACCATAAAATATTTAAATATGTTACTTAAACATTTATTACTATTATAAAAAAGGTAAAAACATTGACATAAAAGTTGCATTTTTTCCTAATAAAATCACAAGTTGCACTCAAAGAAATATTTTTCTGTTTCTAAATATATTTTAGAGATTTAGGCTTCTCTGTCAAATAACTGAAATGCTTTTGAACGATTATTTGTATCATCTTCCCTTTCCTTCAAATCCCAGAATGTTAATACAAAAGTAAATTTTGATAGGCAAACCAAGGATTAGAAAATATGAATAGAAGTTGTATCTGGCTGCTTAGCTGGCTGGGGATATAAGAGCAATTTGAGGCTTACATACTTATTGTACACACATGCCCTTTACAATGCTACAGTAAACTCAGTATCACAGTCCCTTATTAGTACACTAATAAGTAGGGAAGTAGAAATCTTCTAATATGAATGAATGTGTATATTTTCAATATTCAGGGTATTAGGAGAGCTTTTATTCTAGTCTCTGGAAATACAGCTTTCCATATCTTGTTAATTATATTTCTAACTCTACTAAGAGCAAGCATAATTTTTATAAAACAAACTAAACAAACTAAAGTTGCTTTAACTTAACCCAGCTAGGCTGGCGCCACACACACAAACACACACACACACACACACACACACATCACTGAGATACCTTCCCTACTACTTTTAGTGGGTCTGAAACCATAAATGATTTCCACAGAAACTATAGTTTTAATTCTATACTACTCATGGTTTTATTACCAATTATTACACTAAAAAGAAAGAAAGAAATAAAAGAAAAAAAGAGAAAGAAAAAGGAAAGAAAGGAAACGGCTGATGATGTGTAAGCAAGCAAAAGTATGCAGTCCCTTCCTTATATTATTTGTGTTTTAAACTTATCTGTAATTAACTTCTTGTGGAACATAACTAAATTGAATGTTTACTAGTTAACTCAAAACCTTTTAATCTATATTAGAAATATTAAAATGCAATTAGTAATTGCTGGTTATCACAGCTGAAGCAAACTAAAATATCAGCTTCATTGATTCTCTCTTTTCTTAATGTGAATAAAAACAGAAACACCTATAACCTCATATATATCTCTGCAAGAAATTTATCTGGGGCCATGCACAGTGGTTTACTCTAATCCCAACACTTCGGGAGGTTGAGACATGAGATAGGAGGATCCTTGAGCCCAGCAGTTAGAGACCAGTCTGTACAAGACAATGGGACCCTGTTTCTGAGAGAGAGAGAGAGAGAGAGAGAGAGAGAGAAACAGAGACAGATAGAGAGAGAAAGAGAGAGAGAGAGAGAAAGAGAAATGCATTTGATGCTATCATGTTGCCCATTCTTAGGTGCATCCTCAAGATGACTAACCAGCTAAATAAAGTGCACTTTATTATTTACACTAAAGAATTAAAAACACAAGATGTTTAAAAAAATGCATTTGGGATTATACCCTGACTCCATGCCAACTGTTCATTCTGACTATAAAGTGCGGAAAAGTTACCTGGGATTATAGGTTTTTATTTATTTATTGTAACAACTTAAAAGGTTGAAGTAATTCTTAACTAGATATTTAAACTCTCATAAAAAAATAACTTATTTACTTAGTATTGCTATTCTTCACTGACTAAAACCTTCAGTCAAAGAATAACAGCTAATAAGTTGCCTAGTCTGGGAAGCAAAACTTAAAAAATAAAATGATTTCAGAAGCTATGTTTATACCATAAAGGTGGTATGTTCATAAAAATCACAAACCTGTATATACTAATAAATAACTGTCATCCCTTTAAACTTGTGTCCATTAAGTATATAAGAAGCTATTTTATTTTGAGATGTAACCCCTTCATGACCAGTTTAGTCAGTTGGTTCCTACTGTGACATGTTATCAGTGCCAGCCCATAAAAATATTAATACCCCTTTAATTAAATGAGTTTAGGTATGTACAACTTCTAAAATATCTTTGGGTTTGCCCTGACTAGATTATCATGTCATTTATAGAAGCTACCATTTCTCTACCAAAATCTAATAGTATACACTTTCCATAATCTTGCTGAGATTACTCATGCAGGGCTCACAAATTGAGTGGCACCTAATGTTAACATATTTATTTAAGAGAAAGGACCACCTAAATATTATTTGAGACTACCATCCTCTATTCACTGCTCTCTCTCAATTTCCTCTCTTCTTTCCTGTTTGCCTCTCAGTTCGTTACTCCACTACCCTAGGAGTCTTAATCTCCCAACAAAAAGACCAATCTCACTTTCAGCTGTGTTTGGATTTTCTTATTTCATTTTGGAGATCCATCATGCCTCACAGGCCTTTTTCCCACTTTTGCTAATCTCCATTCTAAACTTACTCCATTGCATTCTTAGTACTCACAATGAATTACATAAACAGACAATGATTCCTCTACCTTCTTGGCTTGATTCCTAGAAACCTAGCCAAAAGTAGTAAGAGATTGTCCTTTAAATCTCACACACTCCTTGCCGGAAGTGGCTTCCTCCTGGCTCCACTTCCGTACTTCTCTTTTCAGTCTCTCCTGTGTTGAAACTGTTAAATATGGTTGTGACATTCTCATTGCATTCCTGTGTTTCATTAATCCATATTTTCTGCTTATTTTAGTGCCTGGCTTCCAGTTTCCCCAAATTACTTTGTACAGTATGTGCACTTCAATAATCATATTGATGTCAAATCTAACCCACTAATTTAAAAGGTTTTTTTTTTTTTTTAATTTTCTTACTCTAGAACAAAGGTAGGAAAACAACAAATATTTAGGACTGTATTTCTCTTGCCAATCGTCCAAAACAATTCAGCCTCCCTGACTATTTCCTATTCTCTCAGCATGTCATGGAACTTCACACTTCTGTGCCTTTGTTTATGCTATTTTCTTGATATGAAATATACTTCCTGTGATATAACCACCTAATTCAAATGTGACTATAGCTCTAACAGTTATTATTATATTTTTAGACAAAGTCTTGCTTTGTCACCTAGGCTGGAGGGCAGTGGTGTGATCTCAGCTCACTGCAATCTCCGCCTCTGGGGTTCAAGCGATTCTCCTGCCTCAGCCTCCCAAGTAGCTGGGATTACAGTGGTGTACCACCAAGCCTGGCTAATTTTTTTGCATTTTTAGTAGAGATGGGGTTTTGCCTCATGGGCCAGGCTGGTCTGCAACTCCTGGCCACAAGTGATCCACTTGCCTTGGCCTTCCAAAGGGCTGGGATTACAGGTGTGAGCCACCACAGCTGGTCCAACTGTGACTATAATTCTTTATCTTACCTTGTTGGCAATGCTGAAGTAGTAGGAGGTTTTAAGAGTAGTGACAAAATAATTTTTTAGCTTTGAATTCCCAAATTACTGCCTAGAAATTTATAATCCCTCAATTAATGTTTACTGAATCGAATGTATTTGAACTAACTTGAGTTAAATACATAAGGAAACATTCTAAGTAAAAAGAGATCACAGATCAATCAGAACTTCTATTTTCATTTCTCCATGCTTCGATCTCCCTGAAATCCCAAGAAAGGAGATTTAATATAATTAAATCTTAAAATAAAATAAATTCCAAATATTATTACAAATCACAAGTTAGTCAGTAGGCAGGCTTGTATTGCTCTAACTGGCTCCCAGTCTTAATGCCATTACACATCCTTTATGTATACAATTTTATGGATAAAACTATTTCAATAGTGAATGATTTTATTGCATTCATTATCTACAGTAGCAGTCAGATGGAAAATTATATTTGGGGATCTGATTTTCTCTTATCAACTGGCAATGATAAATAAATAGCCTAACCTTTTTCTGTTTCAAAATTCATGTCTGCAGTTGAATACAAAAAAAAAAAAAAAAAAAAAAAAAATCCCAATTTTCTTTCAGAGAATTTCAAATCCTTCATATTTAGTAGATGACCCCATCAGTCTTGCCAGAGTGAGAAGTTCTCATGTAGAGAAATAGGAGACAACTGTGAAAAACTGGGAAGTAATGTCAGAAAATAGATATGGTGTTCTGACCATTTCATAGAAATGTTTTAGAAAGATTTTATGACTAAGAGATCATAACAATCATAGTAATGTTTTCTTCAGTTGTCAAAGTTATCATCAGATCAAAAAAGTCCAAAAAAGTATCCAGGGAGCAGAGGGATTTAATTCCATTCAGGAATGATATAATGCTAAGATTTATCATTGTAAAGATATTACAAGTCAAGTATATATAGAGAAAAAATATAGTAACTGTACATAAAAATTCATTAATGTGCAACCCTTTTATATTTTTCCCTTTCTATTTCTCCTGAAGTGCTGATGGATTTCCTTAAACCCATTTCTTATTTTGTCCCTGTAATTGCCAGTGGCACATATATGAGGCAATAGGCCAAACTTAAAGGTAGTACAAAGTTACATAAAACATGAGAACTAATTGACAATGATGAACACTGAGAATTTAACCACATATTATTTGCATGAGACTGCAATACAGTATTATGATGTGATAGGAATTTCTCTAAAATATTGGTTAAAAGCATGTAGTTATTTGATGTTGGAGTCAGAACTAGCATTCATATTTTTACTATTATTCTTCCATCTTGTTCTCTTCAACAAAGTACTAACAACAAAATTAAAATTAATAATAAGCATTGTACCAAGTAAACTACTATAATATTTTGTGTAAAAAAAATCAAAGATTTCTACAATTAAGGATTTTTATAATAATTACATATCATATATATTATAGCAATAACACTTAGCAATAAGTTCAACTGATTATATGTATTAAAAACTTTAGTGGAAAAATGTCCAAATTATTCCATAGAAATATATATTTTCCTCAATTATCAGTAAGTTTTTTTTACTTTGTATTCTTGTTGTTTTGTCTTAATTAAATTTGATTTCTTGAAATTGTACTATTAAAAAAGAGGAAAAATTGGTCTGTTTGCAAATGCCATTGGCAAACCACTAAGTACCGATCTTCTAAATATGGTATTAAATGAATCATGATTATTGAAACTGAGTTTTGCTTGTCATTGCTAAATGTCAGGAAAAAAGATTTTCACCATCTCATTTGTCCGATGTCCCTTGCCAATGATTATTTAACCTTTGGATGCACTAGATTGCAATACCAAGGAAAATGCAACAATATTTAGAATAAAAATGTATTTGCTTTAGTAACTCTCAAATTAAAAACTCAGTTGTAGATTAAATGTTTGCTTGTAAATACTGTATCATGACTGGAACTGTTAATACATAATCTTTCAGAAACAATGTTATAAATAGTAGTTCATCTCAGTTTTTCAAATTCATATTTAATCCCTAAGTAATAAGGAACAATATAATAAAATACTTGTATGTATTTAAGAGAAACTGAAGCACAAATGTTAATTTGCTGTGATTTTCTGCCTGAGTGAAAATTCAGAGAGTTTCATAGGAAAATGAAATCATGATGAAAAAGCTTCATCATAGGGAAATGGAAAGTTAGATGGAGACTTCCTGGAGCTTCTATACATGGATATTTGCAAGAGCTGTAGAGGTTTATGTCATCTGTTTTTAGTGTGTATAGTTTAATCACCAAACATACATCTTTTGCTTTTTCTTCTTGAAAGTGTTTCACTTTTTATTTGTAAAATACTTAGTGATGATTTAATACAATAAAGTAAGTAAATATAAAGGAAATTAATCAAGGAAATAAAAGGAAAGATAGAATCAAATAAAAAACAGAGGACTAAAAAACAATATTACAGAGAAGGGAGTAGTTACATTTATCTACAAGCAAATGGGCAAGGATTAGAAAAGAGGAAAAGTGGAAGCCATTTAAAAATATCTTCTGGAAGACATTGTGGAATAGGAACAGCTTTGTTGTCCAGCTCCCAGAGAGATCAGCACAGAAGGCGGGTGGTTTCTGCATTTCCAACTGAGGTACCCAGCTCATCACATTAGGACTGGTTAGACAGTGGGTGCAGCCCATGAAAGGCAACACAAAGCAGGGTATGGCATTGCCTCTTTTGGGAAATACAAGGGGTCAGGGAACTCCCTCCCCTATCCAAGGGAAGCCATCAGGAACTGTGCCATGAGGAACAGTGCATTTCAACCCAGGTATTATGCTTTTCCCAATGTCTTCACAACCCGCAGACCAGGAGATTCCCTCAGGTGCTTGTACCACTAGGGTCCTGGACTTCAAGCACAAAACTGGGCAGCCATTTGGGCAGAAACCAAGCTAGCTGCAGGAGTTTTTCTTCATACAGTGGCACCTGGAATGCCAGTGAGACAGAACCATTCACTCCCCTTCAAAGGGGGCTGAAGCCAGGGAAACAAGTGGTCTAGCTCAGTGGATCCCAGCCCCATGGAGCCCAGCAAGATAAGATCCACTGGCTTGAAATTTTCACTCCCAGCACAGCAGGCTGAAGTCCACCTGGGGAAGCTTGAGCTTGGTGGGGATGGGGCACCCAACATTACTGAGGCTTTAGCAGGTGGTTTTCCCCTCACAGTGTAAACACTGGGAAGTTTGAACTGGGTGAAGCTCACTCACCACAGCTCCGCAAATCTACTGTAGCCAGACTGCCTCTCTAGATTCCTTTTCTCTGGGCAGGGCATCTCTGAAAGAAAGGCAGCAGCCCCAGTCAAAGGCTTAAAGATAAAAGCCCCATCTCCCTGAGACAGAGCAGCTGGGCAAAGGGGCGACTGTGGGCACAGCTTCAGCAGACTTAAATATTCCTGCTTGCCAGCTCTGAAGAGATCAGTGGATCTCTGAGAATAGCACTCGAGACCTACTAAGGGACAGACTGCCTCCTCAAGTGGGTCTCTGACCCCCATGCCTCCTGATGGGGAGACACCTCCCAGCAGGGATCGACAGACACCTCATACAGGAGGGATCCAGCTGGCACCTGGCAGGTGCCCCTCTGGGATGAAGCTTCCAGAGGAAGGAACAGGCAGCAATCTTTGCTGATGTACAGCCTCTGCTGGTGATACCCAGGCAAACAGGGTCTGGAGTGGACCTCCAGCAAACTCTAGCAGACTTGCAGCAGAGGGGCCCGTTAGAAGGAAAATTGAAAAACAGAAAGGAATGACATCCACATCAATAAAAAGGACTTCCACACAGAAACCCCATCCAGAGGTCACCAACATCAAAGAGCAAAGGTAGATAAATCCACGAAGATGAGGAAAAACCAGCGCAGAAAGAGTGAAAATTCAACAATATTTAACAGCTCTTCAAGCTAAAAACTCTCAATAAACTAGGTGTTGATGGAATGTGTCTCAAAATAAGAGATATTTAAAACAAACCCACAGCCAATATCATACTAAATGGGCAAAAGATGGAGGTATTCCTTTTGAAAACTGGCACAAGAAAAGGATGCCCTCTCTCACTCCTATTCAACATATTATTGGAAATTCTGGCCAGGGCAATCAGGCAAGAGAAAGAAATAAAGGGCATTTAAATAAGAATAGAGGAAGTCAAATTGTCTCTGTTTGAAGATGACATGATTGTATATTTAGAAAACCCTATCATCTCAGCCCAATAAGCAACTTCAGCAAAGTCTCAGCATACAAAATCAAAGTGAAAAAAATCAAAAGCATTCCTATATACCAATAATTGGCAAACGGAGAGCCAAATCATGAGTGAACTCCCATTCACAATTTCTACAAAGAGAATAAACTACCTAGGAATACAACTTCCAAGGGATGTGAACGACCTCTTCAAGGAGAACTACAAACCACTGCTAAAGGAAATAAGAGAGGACACAAGCAGATGTAAAATCATTCCATGCTTATGGATAAGAAGAACCAATATTGTGAAAATGGCCATATTGCCCAAAGTAATTTATAGATTCAATGCTATCCCCATCAATCTACCATTGACTTTCTTCACAGAATTAGAAAAAACTACATTAAATCTCATATGGAACCCCAAAAGAGCCTTATAGCCAAGACAGTCCTAAGCAAAAAATACAAACCTGGAAGCATCATGCCACCTGACTTCAAACTATACTACAAGGCTACAGTAACAAAAACAGCATGGCACTAGTACCAAAACAGATATATATATATACACACAAATGAAACAGAACAGAAGCATCAGAAATAACACCACACATCTACCATCATTTGATCTTTGACAACCCATGCTATAGGGAAAGGATTCCCTATTTAATAAACAGTGTTGGGATACCTGGCTAACCATATGCAGAAAACTGAACTAGACCTCTCCCTTATACCTTATACAAAAATTAACTCAATATGGATTAAAGACTTAAATGTAAGACCTAAAACCATGAAAACCCTAGAAGAAAAGCTAGGCAATGCCATTGAGGACATAGGCATGTGCAAAGGCTTCATGACTAAAATAGCAAAAGCAATGGCAACAAAAGCCAAAATAGAAAAATGGAATCTGATTAAACTAAAGCACTTTTGCACAGCAAAAGAAATTATCATCAGAGTGAACAGGCAACCTATAGAATGGGAGAAAACTTTTGCAATCTATCCATCTGACAAAGGGCTAATGTCCAGAATCTACAAGGAACTAAACAAATTTACAAGAGAAAAACAAACAACCCTATTAAAAAGTGGGCAAAGGATGTGAACAGATACTTCTAAAAAAAATACATTTATGCAGCTAACAAATATGAAAAAAAAACGATTTTACACTGTTGGTGGGAATGTAAATTACTTCAACCATTGTGGAAGACAGTGTGGCAATTTCTCAAGGATCTAGAAATAGAAATACCATTTGACCCAACAATCCCATTATTGGATATATACCCAAAGGATTATAAATCATTCTATTATAAGGACACATTCACACATATGGTTATTGCGGCACTGTTCACAATAGCAAAGACTTGGAACCAACCCAAATGCCCATCAATGATAGACTGGAGAAAAAAATGTGGCACATATACACCATGGAATACTATACAGCCATAAAAAAGGATGAGTTCATGTCCTTTGCAGGGACAGAGATGAAGCTGGAACCCATCATTCTTAGCAAACTGACACAAGAACAGAAAACCAAACACTGCATGTTCTCACTCATAAGTGGGTGCTGAACAATGAGAACACATGGACACAGGGAGGGGAGCATCACACACTGGGGCCTGTCATCAGGTGGGAGATTAGGGAAGGAATAGCAGATTATGGGGGGATAGGGAAGGGATGGCATTAGGAGAAATACCTAATGTAGAGGACAGGGTGATGGATGCAGCAAACCACCATGGCATATGTATACCTATGTAACAAACCTACACTTTTGCACATGTATCCCAGAACTTAAAGTATATATATATATATATAAAAAACTTCTGACACATTTGTAAAGGTGATTAATATTGGTGGAATGAACCAAGCTTAATGCATAAAACAATAGACTCTGGTGATATGGTGCTTGTGTGTTTTCATTATGGAAAATGTCTTTAAAACTGACTCTACCCTGAGAGGCAAAACAACATATTAGTCATATATGCGATCTTTTCTAGTGCATTGTATAAAAGAAGTAGAAGAAATGTGCTACTGGTTATGAAAAATTAGTCTAAAGATTCCTACTCTTTTTTTTCAAAAAGGAAATAATATTAACTGTACAATTTATTATATTGTCCTGCTATATGCAGGGCATTGCTCATGATAGTTGGATAAAAGAGAATATTAAAATAGTCATTGACTTCAAGAATTATCAGGGATATTTAGATAAAATGTAAATATGATTCAGCGCTACAAGCAGATAGTGAAAATATTCTCTGTATTCAAGCACTTTGCAGTGGTATGTGCAGCTCCACCCATCAAGAAATGGAGTTTATTTTTCTCTCTCTGGAAGTTTGGCTCAGTTTGTGAATAGCCTATGCTCTTGAGACCCTTCTCAACTCCATTTGAACACCAAGCCAAGGTTAGTTTGTTGCAGGTTGAGATATTTTTCTGGAGGAAAGCAGAGTAAGCATTTTGTCTCAGCCAAGCCTTAGAGATGCGAGAGAGCCCAGCCTAAGTCAGCAACCTGATTCACAGTTGAACACATATTCATTAGCAATTCCAGTTGAAATCAGCTGAGTTTGGACCAGAAAATAACTATCCAGTTGACCCACAACATTATGAGCTAATGAATGTCTGGTTTTCTACGTTACTAAGTTTTGGCAGTGATTTTTAATGCAGCAAATGTTAATACATAAAATGACAGAGAGGGTGGTTAGAACTCACCAGATTCATTCTTTAAAAAGGTTTTGCTTAACTGGGTTTAATATTAAACTAAAACCAGCTGTGGTGGCTCACACCTGTAATCCCAGCACTTTGGGAAGCCTAGCTGGGAAGATCACTAGAGCTCAGGAGTTCAAGACCAGCCTGGGCAGCATAGTGAGACCCTGTTTCTAGAAAAAGAAAATTAGCCAAATGTGATCATGTGCCCCTGTAGTCCCAGCTACTTGCAGGGCTGAGGCAGGAAAATTGCTTGAATCTGGGAGGCAGAGGTTGCAGTGAAGTGAGCTGAGATCATGCCACTGCACTGCAGCCTGGGTGACAGAGTGAGACTGTGCAAAAAAAAGAAAAAGAGAAAAAAAATTAAACTAAGCTTTTGTGGTCAGAAATTGTATTCATAGAATGAAAATAATTTACCATTCTTAACTTAAAAAACTATCAAAACAAATATTTCATAGATTCGTGTTTTGCCTTGTACTTGTTTAAGCCTTTAGTATAATAAAATATGATAGGTTATCAGATCAGGGAATAAGCATGGTTTCAGAAGACAGTCCTTCTTTTTTATTATACAATTTCTAAGGATTTCAGCCAATAGCTATAACCACTCAGGAGAATCAAAACAAACAAAACAAAATTAACATTAAACTATGCATTCAGATACACATAACACTCTTGCTAATTACTTAGAATAATCTTTCAAAAGTAAGGATACATATTTTAAAGATTAAGTCTCCAAATCATACTGGAAGGCTTAAAAATACCAGACAAGCCCACTTTAGCAGATGCTGATATCAAAGAATCATTTTTGTATTATTCACTTTCTGGCCTTGGAGAATTCCAAATGTTTTCTGAAATAAATGATGCCAGCTCTCTTACAGTATGGGAGTACAACCCGTCCTTACCTTCTGTCTTGGTCATTATGACAACAGCTCTGTCTCATTCACTTTATGCCTTGCTTCATATCAAAGGACTTGAAAGAAGATTCTAGGTCAGAAAGCCCAAAAGTTTTATTGTTGACGTCTCACAAACTTCTAAGGAAAGTGGTTACTGCCATATTTTGTAACTTTTTAAAATACAAACATTTTAGTGGTTAAATATAATTTATATTAAATTAATATTTTATATAATGGAATGTCATAGTAATAAAACTGTATATTAAATAATATTTTACCAAATGAAATTAGAATTATTTTGGAAGGTAAGAAGGATATTGAATTATACTATATATAATTATACTATGTATAATTCAGTACATATCAATTCAATACAAATGAATTATACTATATATAATTCAATATGGGTAAAATATCTCTCTATATACATTTATAGGTACATCCAGGGATACCCTTGTAATGTGAACATATAACTCACAAAAACTGAAAATATTTCAAAATGTTAATAAACATTATTTTTCCATGTTGGGATAATACGTGATCAAAATATACTTTCACCTATATTCTTTATATAATTTCCTTAAACTCAATTGAAATGAAAGTTGCCCCTTATTAAAAACATTAGAGTTGAATAAAATATAGCATTATATTCTCCTGACATTCTGTCCTCCTTCCTTAAGCTCTCATATAAGTAAATTGCTGTCTCCATTAATATGCATTACTGATCTGCCTTTGTTCCTGCACTTTTCTTTACTTAGATCATGTTTTCTGCACTTTATCCTTCCAAATCCACTTCTCTTTCAAGATTCATCTTAGTCACCTTTTTTGTTTCCTAGTATTTCTTTCTTATTAGTCTACTTGTCCTTCTTCTAGGTGGAACTAAGTATATCCAGGCACCCGTGTCACGTGGTTTATGATACTCATCAAATTGTACTGAAAATGCTTGCTAATGTTTCTGTCCCTACCAATAAACGGTAAGCATCTCAAAGGAAGAGATCAGGTGAGTCACATTTACATGATCAAAACCTAGCACAGTACCATGGTCATAATTTCTATTCAAAAAATAATAATAATAATATTCATTCTTTCATGTATTCATCTACTCAACAAGTTTTAACTAAGTTATGTAGTGCTATGTATCAATACTAGAGCTAGATAATGGTGATATAAAATAAATTAGGTAACTTTTACACAATTCCTGCTATAGTAAACATGTTTGAACTGGTAATGAAAGGAATTTGAAAAAAATATAATTATAAATGATGGTGGCTTTCTTGGGAATGACACTTCTCAATTAACATAGAAACTTAACAGAGGTTTTGATATCTTCCAGAAAAAATACATCACTATATGTTATGCAAAGTTTATATTTAAACTATTTTACAGGACGAATTCCAGCCTTTTGCATGATGTAAAGTTGAAACATTCAGTGCTAAATTGTCAAGGTTTCTCCTGGAGCTAAAGGTTATGGGGATAAGAACACAGTTGGGGAATATCTAGACCTAATCCTAGAAGTTTGTTCACCGTAAAAATAAATAAATATAGTCATAGATTTATTGTGAAATGTTTGACTCATGCTGAAAAAATGCCTGTCACTGCTTGGCAGTCCTGTTCTGTAAGTAAGCAATGGTCCTTAAGGAAAAGAGACATTTTAAGTTAACTGCAATTCCCATACCCAAGGGCAAGCCCTCAGGGTCAAGAAGCAATGACAAGTGATGGAACCAATAACTTCTTGATATCCTGGAAATTTTTCTCATATTTGCAAATTCGATTTTCTGGAATGTATTTGTTAGTGATGGGGAGCAAACAAAACAAAACGAAAACAAAACAATATGGAGAAATCTCGTGAAGGTATACATCTCCTAAATTGCAGCTATGCAGGAAATCGCAAGTACCATATCCAGAACGCAACGATCGTATTATCACATTCAGTGTAGTAAATGGTACTCTCTACACTTGTGCAGTTGCAGTGAATCTACCAGCCTTGTCAATTTCTCTCTTTTTCCTCTTTCTCTCTATACTGTTGCCAAACAGGCAATTTTGTTTCAGTTCTTGGAGCAGCTATGCTCCTTCTCTACCACAATGTCTTTGCATATGCTCTTTCCTGTGTTTAGAATGTTTATCTTCTCTGAATTTTCATCAAGTTAGTTTCTATTCATCCATCAGGTGTTGATTAAAATTTCCTAAAGAACAATTTTGTCAAGGCTATGTGTAACTGTAATCATGTTTCCATGGTTTCTATGAGATCAGCTTTTTTAGATTCCTCATACAAGTGAGATCATATAGTATTTGTCTTGCTTTACCTGACTTATTTCACTTAACATAAT
Organism: Aotus nancymaae; assembly: GCF_030222135.1. NCBI lineage: Eukaryota > Metazoa > Chordata > Mammalia > Primates > Aotidae > Aotus > Aotus nancymaae. The sequence continues at coordinate 40,607,573 of NW_026988419.1, read as the reverse complement.
GTCCTCCAATTCCATTTATGTCACAAATGACATAAATTTCTCCTTTTTTAAGGCAGATAGTATTCCATTATGCATATGTATGACATTCTCTTTATCCATTCATTCACTGATGGACACTTAGTTTGCTTACATATCTTGGTGATTGTGAATATTCAATTCACAATCTATTGTGAATTGTGAATACAATCTATTGTATATTCAAAATTACTAAAATAATACATTTTTATTGTTTTCATCACAATAAAGATAAATTCGTGAGTTGATTAATATGTTAATTAGCCTGTCTTTCTGCAATGTATACATAGATCAAAGTATCACATTGTGCCCCATGAATATATATTTATTGTCAATTAAAAATAAAGTTTTAAAAATGCTCACTGAAACTATCAACAAATAATTGCAGTCACTCCATGTAAGTAAGGAATGAAGATTTTCTTGCAAGTGCATCCTATGTTTCTAATTATGTCTTTAAAGTAAGACATCACACACATGGACTTGTAGAAAACCTGGAGCTACATGAATCATCGTTGTTTTTTAAAGGAGGAATAAGTTTGAATGAACTGAAAGAGAGTAGTCTGTATGTGGTGTAAGACAATTGTAGCAGTATTATAATCAAGCATAGCTAAATTAATAATTTCACATTTAACAAAACATTAGCATCCCAGTAAGAAAAAAAATGAATTGTTTGACTTCAGTAATGATTAGCATTTCTGTTTTAGTGATTTACAATGTATTTGCCATCATCAAGGTCATACTTTTGTGGTGTATATATTTCTTCCAGTTTTTCCCCTAGTTCAAATTGTGCATTTTCACACCCAAATGTGAAATAGATGAATTCAGGGACAGTGATACTTTTAATCTACTAGAAGTGTGAAAAAATAAATCAATAGCTCTGGTAGTGGAATGCTTCTAGTGTAATGAAGGCTTTGGACATCCATTTCTAATTCTGTAAATCTATTTCTTTCCCTGAGGCTTCTGGTCCCTTTCCTTGTGGTAATAACTAGAGTCTTATTTATAAAAGATCCACAGTATATACTTATAACACTCATCCAGCAGCTTCAACTCTGTGATTAATGCACCACAAATATGCAGTTCTGGAGTATCAAATAGTCAAATGTAAGCATATGTTTAGGGCATCATGATTACAGCTGATAATTTGCATTTGACAAGTATCAGGTTTATTATCAAAACTTTTTGGACATGTTTAGACTTACTTTAATCTTATTATTTTATTTCATTTATGTTTAATGCGAGGCAATTTAATATGTTTAACACTTAGGACTTTGAATTCCTTTTTACAGACTTGCAAATATGCCAAGTAATGTTATCTTCCCTGTACTCATTCTCATATTATTTCTTCTTTGTAAATGCCTTTCCTCACATATGCTCTCACCGAAATCTAATAATTATTAAAAATGAAGTTAATTCCTTACTACAGCAATTCCTGAGTCTTACTTAATTAGCATATTCAATACCTTATTATTGAATTTAAATATTTTAAAATTTTGCATAACTCAAGACAATTCGTAATCTTGAGGAAATATATTGAAATGTAGTTTTACTTTCTATCAGCATGCACACATCCAGTTAGCATAGGGTTAACCTGTATTCTGCTGACTCAAGTTTTCACTCAGGTACATGTCTTTGTTTCATTTGCACATACCTGAACACACACAACCTTGTGGACACTGTGCTGGGTAGACACTACTATAATAAAACATGAATAAAACATATACTCTGTCCTGTTGGTACGAGCTTTCTATCCTCTTGTGTGAGTAGCATAGACACTAAAAACTGTATTTTAATTCCTGCTAAATATAGTATTGCAATCTCACTAGTTAGTATTATTTTAATTCTGTTAGGAGGTATCACTGAGGTTTCATTATAACAAGATCCTATAATTCTTTCAGGAAATAGGATCTCGGATTTGGTGGAGCTTTAATTTTAGTGAATACCACGACCCCGCCCTTTGTGCAAATGTCTTCATTCAAATACTGACTTGGCATAGGACAAACCCCTGAATAATGACTTACAGTGCAATTCCAACTATGTAAATTTAATAAATCATAAAGAACATAGTGGACTTATTCTTAGGAAATTTAATTTTGTTACTTTCAAATAGAATAAGAGTTCTAGAATATTAACCCCAAGACAGAAAAAGATAGCATCATCAGCTTGTCTTCAGTCATTTGTTTTAAATGCAATTCTTCCCTGTTTTATGAGAACAAGTAATACTGTATTGCTTATTGACATTTCCAAGGAATTGCTATTTCATATCTATTGTTGCCTATCTTCTAGAAAAAAATTACTGGAATCTCATGTATATCACCATAATTCATCAGATAAACATTTATAAGAGAGATATGTACCATTTCATTACTGATTTCTCTCTCCTCTCTAGACACACACACACACACACACACACACACACACACACACAGAGTCACTAACCAAAATTATTTTGGAAAACCTAAAGGATTCAACATTTCAACTTTAATTGAACCAAAACATCTTCTCGTAGCCAAAGAGTTGAGTAACTTTTAGACAGTATGTTATGCAAAATTCAACAGAATAAATTATTGGCAATCTTGCAGTAACTCATGTAATCCTTCCCAGACCACTTTTGGCATGTAAATCAAAAGTTTAGAACTGTCCATTCAAAGGTTTGTTTTATATTGATATATACAGTAAACTTTACTCACATTGAAAATCAAAATATTCAACACAGAAATCCAGATTTCAAAACTCCCTTGACAATTCAGAAAATGATTAAAACAGGTGCATGTTTTTGCAATGTAACAACTGCTTCCCTTGAGAAAAAAAGTTATTTTTCCAATTTCTTCCCACAACTATCTGTTGTGTTGATTCTGAGGCCAAAAGACAAACATATATTCTCTTATATATCTGGGTAGATTAATTCATTTATGTCTTTTCTCTGGCCTTTTAAGCATTTGAGGTATGGCCATTGTCTTGGAAAGTCTTAGGATGTCACCCAAGACTTTAGAAAATAGAATATTTTCCCATCACAGTTTTTCCATATTCTACTGCTTTTTTTCTTTTTAGACAAAGTGCCTACCCTCTTTCTTCTTGAAATTTTCTAAGTTTACTTATATTATTACCATTTTGTTGAACTTATATTTTTATTCTGTAGAAAGATTCCAAAAATTATCATGAATTTTTTTCCCAATGTCATGATTTCACATGCAGCTTTAACAATATCAGAAACTCATATTCCTAAGCATTTCTTTTACTGGTAAGAGTTCTGTATTTTAAATATGTTTCTCTGATTTCATTCTTATTTTGTTTAAATATGATGAATAGAAAATCTTGTTTCTGAAGGGATTGAGATTTAGTTATTGTTTTGCCAAAGGGTTTTGATGGTGAACAAGATTATTTAAGTCACATATTACTGTGAAAGTCAGAGCAAGAACAAAATTTGCTGAATAAAGGTTTTCACTCTGTTTTGCCTCCAGGATTGTGTTGTACAGCATATATGTTGATACATTATCTGATAAAGTAGCCGCTTGCAATGATACAAATTAATAGAAGAGATTTATCATTTTTATCAACTAATAGAGACAAGTACCCTCCTAGGAAATAGGACTTATCTCTGAATTAAAGCAATTAAAATTATTGCACTGAACCTCACAACCTTAGTCTTGTGAGGTTATTTAAAATTGCTTCTGGTCATATGAAATACATTTTTAATGAGTAACATGGAAGTATGAGAGTACTTAATAGAAGGACTCCATGGTGAATATCATTTTGAATCTTTTGTAAGGTATATGTTACATCAAATATAATTCTATTATTCACTTCTAATAAAAGAGTTATACTTCCACTATTGTGGCTTTCTGAATTTGAGGTTTTTGGTATTCCGAGAACAATGGGAAACTTCTTTTGTTTCATGATTTACTATTCATATATAGTTCCCTTTTAAATGCATGGATGCATTTTAATGTACAAGGTGTATATACAGGTTGCCTTTATAGACTTAAGAATATATAATTATACATATTTTTAGAAGCACATTATTGACACATTTCAGAAAAAAATAATTTACAACTTGTCCAGTGACTAAGAACATTATGCAATTATTCCAGTTATCCTGTTGGCATTCTGAACTATAAACACATTTTTTGAAAAATTTAGATTAGAAAATAGATAGAGTTTAAAACATCATGAAAATGAGTATTCTTGTTTCTATTTTTCATAAAGTTATTAGAATCGTATAGTCACTAAATTGTAGAGATAAAAGTGACATTAAAGTCACTATATAATTTTAGCATAAACACTTTACACCCATGGTAGTACAAAATATTTTCATATTACAGGGCAAATGTCATTGGTCTCAATTAACCAGACATAGTTGACCTATGAAAAATAAGAGTTTGAACTGCATGGGTCCACTTACACAGCCGTGTTTTTTAGCCAAACACCATCAGAAAATACAGTATTTGTGGGATGTAAACCTGCATTTAGGGAGGGCCACATTTTCCTCCGTGCAGGATCCTAAGGGCTGACTTCAGAATTTGAGTATGTGCAGATTTGGGTATGCATGGGGGTGAGTACACTCGTGCAGATTTGGGTATGTGTCAGGGATCTTTGAACAAATCCCAAGTGTATACCAACAGATAACCATGATACTATTTATACTCTTTATTTGTATTGTCATGACCAACTATTCTGGAGAAAAAACTTGCAATACATAATATTGGAAACAGGTTTTTTTTTGGAACTCAGACCAGCATAAAGCTGGAAAACATGTTAACAAATGAATAATTGTATAGCATATCCCATTCCTTGGATTCCTACCAAGAGGGCTTTGAAAAGGTGAGGTAAATCCAGCCAAGAGGCAAAGTTAGAAACACGTTTTTTTAAATCTGTTTCCTGAGTTGATATTAAATGGTAGAGAATTTAAACTCCAGGCAATAAAAGAATATGAACGATCTTTCTAAAGATTATTCCACCAGCTGTCATCATTGTCTACAGTGTGTAGGTTATTTTGTCTCTGTAAATTTAAACACCTTTAGAGAAACCTGCTGTGTATTTGTTGTAACAAGTCAATGAGACAATTTTCACTTTTCTTTAAAAAATTAAATTGTCACAGCCTACGTCTAACAATGCTTTCACTATTTGTCTTTAGTTGTATTGTTATATGTTTGTTTAAATTAGATTTAAAACATATGATAAAAGCATTCCACATAGTTACTTCTCTAAGAAAAAGTACATTTAAAAAATTCCAAAGCCACACTATTATTTCAGGTGAACAAATTTAGATGTTTGATTTTCTCTAGACTATCTGCTTCTGCGCAATCCTTCCTCCACCCCATGTTCTTTCCCCACATCTTGCCTTAAGTGCACATGGAATTTATAATGTAAATATTTGACAGTACCTTTCAAGACAGACATTACTCTCTTTTCCTCACTCTGGGTTTTTATATATCATAATTGTCACTGGTCTCAATTAACCAGACATATAGGAATAATATCACAATTGTGAAAGTTAAAAGTACATGAGATTCTACACAGCTGCTTCAATCATGTCTGATTGCAGAACTTTTGAGATAAATTTTGAGTTTTTAAAAATTGTTTTTTATTATTATACTTTAAGTTCTGGGGTACATGTGCAGAATGTGCAGGTTTGTTACATAAGTATACACGTGCCATGGTGGTTTGCTGCATCCATCACCCTGTCATCTACATTAGATATTTCTCCTAATGCTATCCCTCCTCTTTTCCCCCACCCCCTGCTATCCCTCCCCAAGCCTCCCACCTGTTGACAGGCCCCAGTGTATGATGTTCCCCGCCCTGTGTCCATGTGTTCTCATTGTTCAACATCCACTTATGAGTGAGAACAGTCAGTGTTTGGTTTTCTGTTCTTGTTTCAGCTTGGTGAGAATGATTGTTTCCAGCTTTATCCATGTCCCCACAAAGGATACAAACTCATCCTTTCTTATGGCTGCATAGTATTCCATGGTGTATATGTGCCACATTTTCTTTATCCAGTCTATCATTGATGGGCATTTGAGTTGGTTCCAAATCTTTGCTATTGTAACAGTGCCACAATAAACATACGTGTGCACGTGTCCTTATAATAGAATGATTTATAATCTTTTGGGTATATACCCAGTAATGGGATTTCTGGGACAAATGCTATTTCTGGTTCAAGATCCTTGAGGAATCACCACACTGTCTTCCACAATGGTTGAACTAATTTCCACTCTCACCAACATTATAAAAGTGCTCCTATTTCTCCACATCCTCTCCAGCATCTGTCTCCTGATTTTTTAATCACCTTTCTAACTGGCATGAGATGGTATCTCAATGTGGTTTTGATTTTCATTTCTCATGACCAGTGATGAGCTAGCAGAAGACAAGAAATAACCAAGATCAGGGCAGAACTGAAGGAAATAGATAAACAAAAAAAAAAAAACTTCAAAAATCAATGAATCTGGGAGCTGGTTTTTTGAAAAGATCAACGAAATAGATAGACTGCTAGCCAGACTAATAAAGAAGAAAAGTGAGAAGAATCAAATAGACACAATAAAAAATGATAAAGGGGATAGTACCACCAATCCCACAGAAATACAAACAACCATCAGAGAATACTATAAACACCTCAATGCAAATAAACCAGAAAACCTAGAAGGAATGGATAAATTTTGAGTTATAACTTAAAATCCAGAGAAAATTTTTGTTATGATTAAAAGTTATTAAAAATCACACTAGAATTTATTTCAAAGCATGTGAATTCTAGATATTCATGTTAGAATTTTATTTGTATTATCAAGGAAAATGACACGCACTTGCAGGAAAAAAAAAGTTGACAACAGAAAGAATAATAATCTAGGCTCACCTGAAATGTTACATAATAATAATAAATTATTAATCTGAGAACTCCCACATATTAGCATATTGAAAGCTATTGATATTTTTGTTTATTTGAATAATTTCCAATTTTCATTTCTTGTATAATGGTTTATTATTTATTTTATTTTTAGTTACAATCATAAGTTTAGAAAATTATGTCCTCTCTGAGACATAGACTTTCCATTTTCTATAAAATTTAAGAAAAATGATCTACTTTAACATAAATTCTAATGTAAGGAGTCAAAAATTATATCCATTGGCTTCCAAAAAGATCATGAGCCACCTTTCTTGATCTGGATAATCATTTCTTTTCATAGTAGTTGCACGTGTTTTGTAAGAAGAGAACAAGGAGCTAAAACTAGCATATTCAAAGAGTTAAGAACATAAATTCTAACTTCATCTGTGTCTAGTTTCTAAGAAAGATGGCATGTGTTTATAAAAAATAGTAAGAGTTTGCATATGTTTTTTAAGAGTAAATTAATTAAGGGCAATAAATTTCATAAAGTTCAGTATTATTTCATGTTCACTCTAAATAAAACAAAAATTATATATGTACATTCAGAGCGAAATAATATATGGTCAGCTTTTCCGATGTCAATTACAAATGGAGTCAATAAAAAAAAATCACAGTTGTCAACACTGACAGCATTATTACCTTTATCACAAATCTATCATATATTCAACATGATATATATATATATAAAGTATACATATATTTAACAACAGGTGTGTATATATTTGTTGACTCTCATTCACATATTGTCAGATTTTGAATTTTAGAAAGACAAAAGAAATAAAACTCTTTGCTATTGTTCAATTACGGATGAAGGTATACCTCATGTATAATTAGGACATAAAGATATTATTAGATCAATCATTTCCAAATATATACAAAGTCAGTGAGATGGATTACTAAAGAGACATTACATTTTTGAAAATTCAGCATATAAACAGTTGTTTCTTATTTAATTCACTTCAACATGTTTTCTGTGAATGGAAGGGGTTTCTATCATATATGACTTATCCAGTCACTTAATTTACTTTAAACTGTCATGTCTGGGGCTAAAAAACATCAGACATATTGTAAGGGCTAATGACCCTTTGTAAGCTTTCTAATTGTGATAGCATGATAATTAGAAAGAACCTGATGCTGTTTCCTTCCATATTTGTTACTGATTGAATCTCCTAGCAAAAAAACAACCTCCATATACACAGGGACTGTTCCTCCCTAATTCATCCCTATGGCCTGAACAATTTCTTGAACATAGTAGATAATGAATAAATGTCTTCTCAATTTAATCAATTAAAATAATTTTAAAGAAAGTCACAATATCTTTTTAAAACATAAGTAGAAATTGACTAGTAAGCAGTTTTGAGTTACATAAAAATTCCTTTCACAAAACTGAAATATGTCAATAAAAACATTTCAATGATAAAAATTATCATGTATTATTTTTTTGTGTGTGATGAAAATAGAAAGCAGTGCTCTGACTTGGTAATCCTATAGGGATATCATGAATTAAATGTATTTATAACATTGTCAGTGTTACAATTTCAAATCATTTTTGCATACGGAGCGTTTTTGGTGTATGTTAAGAATTTCTTAATTGGCATATTCCCAGTTAAGGAATTCTTTTAGTTCCTTGTAGATTAGAAAATATTATTTGTTCAGAGAAGTCTCAGAAATGATTTCAGTGAATTATTAAAGAAAGGTACCACCCTCTAAATGGATAGTGACTAATAAAGAGAAGTTAAAAAAGAGAGGCAAAGACAATTTAATAAATTATCATTTACTATTCATTAGGATTTAGCCCTCTGTAACATGACCTTTTCACTCTTCCCAGCAAAAAGTGGAGTTTCTCTCTCCATCTCAAATCTTGACCATATAACTTGTAACTCTGTCGGCTTACGTAATAAGACAATTCTAAATGTGACAGGCAATGCTTGCTTATTGGTAGACGTCCTTTCTCACTGCTTTCGGATATTCATGGCTCAGTTTCCTGGATGTCTAAGCCATCTGCTAGCTTATCAAAGAAGTTCCAAGCACAGTGGCACTGCACAAATGAGCCAAGGCAAGAGCAGAAAAGCAAGGTCCAGCAGATCCCTGGACAAATTTTCAACCCACATAATTGCCTAATAACTTTTTATTGTTTTTAGCCACTGGTTTTGCAGTTGCTTGCTATGCAGTTAAAGCTAAATGATACACATGGAGACAGTTTGGGTCTTTATTTTTCTCTTTTCTGTTTTGAATTAAATAGTAAGATCAGTGGACCAGTGAAGTCATCTAAAAGTCAGCCAACATTTTTACTTGTCTGCAGGAATTCCTTCACTCACAGCCGTGCCTGAACAAGTTTGAAACATGTTTCTTAGCAATCTAACTCAGAGAATCCTAAGAAAAATAGCATTATGTGTTATCAGTAACTCTGAGAAAAAATATTTTTCAACTGATTAAAAAGGTAATGTGTGTAGGGATTTTAAAAGTCGCCTTCCACTTTAAAAGCAGAGAGTAGAAGAAGTAATCAGAGCAAAAATCTGCAATACTACTAAATGAAGAAACAGGTGGATAACAATATAAAGATATAAAGGGCAGTTAAAATGATTAGTCTTAAGGCTGAAATAAAAACCATCTTTTTGGAAGCACAGATAGGCAGTAAGTGAAAATACCTGATAAGTAAAAATATCGAAAGAGACCTAAGTAACCAGGGTGGACATTATTTTGGAGAGACTTTTCAAAGGCAATGATGATAAAAAGCAGTCCAATAAATTAAAAACTTGTCCTAGGTTTGTGATATAATAAATTTGTTCAACCTGGTTTTTGATGTTGATTTCAAATGCAGATTCAGGAACAGACAAATTGGAAGGAGTTATGAAAAGATTCTAAATATGATTAAGTAATCGAGGTACAAATTCACTACAAAGGATTAAAGCATATAAATGCAGAGAGTTTGGCTAAAGGTAAGTGGTTGAAAATGGGGTAGCAGTTTCCAAATCCATGAAAGGCATAGAAATAATTTTTTAAAATGTTTTTTTCAGATTGATTTCAGCACTCAAGACTATGAAATTTTAACCTATATTATATGTAAAATTAAGAAGTTATTATCTATATACAAGAAAGTACATTACATGTGAAGGAAAATTTAATGAAATGTAGTAACTGTTCTTTAATAATGGACAGGAAGACTCTATGTTTAATGTTAAAACACACGCTCTGAATGAAGAGACCCCCAAACAGGCTTTGTGTGAGCAACATGGCTGTTTTTTCACTCAGATGAGGGTGGGCTGAGTCCACAAAGTCAGTGGAAGGCAGTGGGGTAGGCGTTGGTTTTATAGGTTTGGGGTAGGCAGTGGAAAGTTACAGAAGTTACAGTTTAGGGTGGACTTTGCAAGCTGGGAGGGGACATAGGGTCTGGAATCGAGAGGTTGACCAAGGTCAGTTACAAAGTCCAACTGCCTTATCAATTGGGGCCAGAATAAGAAATAATATAAAAATATCTCAGGTTAGTTAGGCTCCGCAGGGGTTGATTGTTCTTCTGCTTTTCATGATCTTCCAACTACTTCAGATTTTCTAATTCTGGAAGGCCCTCCAGAGGTGTATGTGTGGGTCACGGGGGTCGCCATAGCATCAATGGCGCCATCAGTCAGCCTAAAAGACCTTATATTTAGAATTCTAAACTTGTGATAGGCAGTAATGATGACAATAATTGCCTACTATTCATTCCAGATTATAGCAGCAAAAGTAGTGTAAACACTACTATTGGATTTATTGCTTTTTCTTTCATTTATTTCCCCAAAGATTCATAATTGCATTCTATAGCACACATATAAATGAAAAACAAATAAATATGAAATACAATATCAAAACGTGATGCATCAAAATATTTAGTTAATTACTTTGATTAAGTGTTAAATTTATCTTTGAGTTTCCTGTGATAACCCCCTACCAATTAAAAAAAACTTAATATATGCCAGGTTATATATTACTTTGCAGTCAGATGAAGCAAGCCTAATCATCAGAAGTGATAAATAACATGAAGAAGCCATACAATTCAGAGAGTTCTTCATGCATCCTCTACATTTCTGTTTCTGATATTTTTGAAGTTTTATTCTAACACTTTAAGAAAACTATTTAACATACTCTATATCAATTTTTAGTGGCCTGTACAATGACATTTATTGGAATTATTTTACCTCAGGCAGATATTTTGGGGTAGTTATTTGATGCTGGGTCTTGAACTCCAGTGAGAAACTTTTAATCCAAGTTAATAAAATATCGTTGTTTGCAATATGTCCTACAATCGTTTTTGTTATTTATTTTCCACAGTTACAGCATAGAGTACTCTTAAGCTCAAACACCATTGTAATAAAGATTAAACCATGTAAGTCTACTGGGTGGGGTGAGTAAAAATAGTAGACTTCGTAAGGGAAAAGTAAAAATTCCAATATAATTTAGAATGAAGATGCTAAGTTAATTTTCATCTGAAAAGTTGAATTTAGGCAATTCAAATTCTTTGAAAATGTAACTCATGTACTTTGGTATCAAAAGGATTAATTTAGAAAAAAATCTTTGAACAACTAAAGTCTTATTATTTTAATTTGCTGTTACTGACCACTTGTTATGATGATTTATGTTTGGTTTATGTTTTGACTTGACATTGGAAAATATAACTTACAGTAATGACAAGGGTTTCCTCAGGGTTTATGTTGCCCAAGGAGGGAAATGACATCATTCCTATACAGTCACCTTGTCCACAACTGCCTGCCAGTTTCCTTGCCATCTTTTCATTGTCATGATTACCATTATGAGTTATAAGCCTCTTACCAATAATTTAAATGACCTCAATTTCCCTCAATATTCCTCTTTAGCGGATGATATGTTCATTTTCCTTTTTAACATCTTTCACATTTTAGCAAAGTAGTTATTTAAAACGCATGCAGATCTAGAAAGTAAGTTACTAGGGTAAAGGGCATTTCAAGATGATGGAAAATATGCTTCATGAGCTGTTACCTTTTCTATTTCACAGAGTTACTGAAAAAGGTGTTAGAAATGAGATTTCACAGGTAAATATAAAGCTATTGTATATATTTTCTATTTCAAAGTAACTTTTAAAATGTTTTCACATCATTATCATCATGATAGTGAAATTGTAAATAAACAATACAATCTTATGACATACAGTTGCAGGGTTTAATGCCTTGACAGATTCAAAATACTCAGGCATTTAACTGAAGTTTTCTTCTTAAGATTTCACTGATAATGTGTAGATCCTTTTTATGGTTTGCTGATATTTTCTAATTTGTATTTAGAGATAGTCACTAGTTTCACCTACATTTTTTAATATATCACCTGAACATCTATATTTTCCAGAAATATTTGGAACAACCAGTACTTTTGTTGGAATGAAACAAATAAAAGGTACATTTTCAAAAGCAACATTTATATAGGCAGAGCCAGTGAGCGTAATAGTTGGCTACAGTCACAATGATGTAAAATTTATAAATCATCATATATTTCAATACTTTTATATTCTGTCCTCTTATTTCCTTCTTGGAAAAATTTGTGCTGCAAACCAAATGCAATATGTGAAACATGTTTTATTTTCTTTATTTTGTCAGAAGTTACGATTTTTGCAAACCATGTTTTATCTCATTTCACAAAGCATGCATTTTGAATGTTGTCAATGGATAGATCAAAGAGTAATTTTAGCTTGATAAAACTGCCCCAAAATTAATACATTTCATAAGGTATTTTAATAAATATTTTATGATTTATTTTTCTAAACACATCTCTGAAACAGAATTTTGGAAAAATGGGTCAAAGAGAATGTAGTGTGAAGGACACTGAGCAGGTTATGGACCTACAGCACATATCTGTGTTGTCAGTTATTTGTGGTATAAATCTGCATTGTAGTGTCGGTCACTTCTCATTAAACTTCATCCCTTTGATCTTAACAGGCTCTCATTCAAAAACAAATAACTCTACAAGATTTCTAATTCATATGTTTTATTGTTTGACATTTAGGTTTTTATTACAAAAACATAATTCTAGTTATTGATATGTGCAAGACACTGTCTTCCGTATATTATTTCATTTTATCCTCATAATAGCCTGCCATTATTTTACCTTCTTTGCAAGGAATCAAACTCATTTTCAAAGTGTTAAGGTGATTTATCCAAGTTCATCCATATAGAGACTAATAGTGTTTGGATCAGTGGAGATCTTTTGAGTAGCCCAGAAAAGGAATAAGGAAGAGGGATAAGGAAGCCATGAGAAACTCATAGGAGAAAAAATGCTGCAAAAGGTATGAAAAAACAAGAGTGCCAAGGATAAACTGAAATGTATATTGTTTAGCTCTGGTCCAATGTTCTAAGTGTCACAGGGGTAATTGCTGTTTTGCCAGGATTATATTTTTACTGTAAAGCACATGACAATGAGTATTCTATGGTTGGAATTCAGAGTTCAGAGGAGAAAATCTACATGATATTAAAGTGTCTAAAATGGGTTGCATTTAAAATTGTAACTAATTTTAAAAACTCTGCTTTTTACTAGATTCTATACAATTTCATATTACTATAGAAGACCCAGGCAAATATATTACTATCTATTAACACAAATTCTCAGACTGCCACATAATACTTTAGTGTGAAGAAAAGAGAACCTTGTGGTCCTCCATAATATTTTATAAAATTTCTGGGCAGCAGGCCTTACACTAGTAATAACATTGCCCTCACAATGATATGCCAGGTAGTTTTATGCAAGTGAATTAAAGTAAAATAATGTACAGATCAGCCTAAGGGGAATGTGTCCATTAAAAACCTGTCATATGGTTATTTTGTCTTGACTCACTAAATTAAAGCAGATAACAGAAATCTTAGCAATTGAGGTTTTATGAAGCCAAATATTTTCTCTCTTACAAAAGGTCTTAGAAGTTTTGGCACATTAACTGTTCTATAATATATCAGTAGAAATGTAACAAAGGGCAGATTGCAATGAATTTAGCTTTATACAGTCACAACATTCTGTCTTCAGATAACTGGGCTTATTCAACTTCCCTGATGAAGGTAGAAACCACTTTCATCTCATTTAAATAAAGCAACAATTATTTAACTTAGAGTTCATTAATATGCTAAGATTCATAAAGATTTATGCAAGTATTTGGATGTATAAATTAAATTTTTCTGAGGAGAGAATCAAAAGTGGTGTATGACTCTTAAAAGAATTAGAATGACTACATAAAATTGTATAGATATGAAAACATAACTTTCTTTTTATTTAATCCTTTAATCAGTAGTTTTCCTGTTGTTTTTTTCTCATTGATTTGTGTTAATTTTTGACACTTTTTATATAACAAATAGTAGACAGTATTCCAGATCCCAACAACTATTAATTTTTTAATGTAATTTTTGAAAACTTTGTTTTTGATACCTCCTCTAGAGACTAAATAAATAAATGGCTGATTTTATTCGTTAATGAAGTAGATTAATTTTCCAACTATGAAATGCCATTTACCAATCCAATGTTCATTGCTGCTTAAATATAATCTGAAATTTTAGAGAGTAGATTATTGTTTGGTGCTGAGGGAGAGATAAGGGACAGACCAGTGATACTTTCACATAGTAACTTCTTATCTTCTTCTTTCAATTTTTGCAGAAACTCTGCCATTTTTTAAAGTCATAATTCATTTTTGTGGTGACTATTGGCACTGCTCTGAGCCTTTTAATCTCTTATCTTTACCCTGATTGGTGGCAGATGCCCTTATATTTTAGAGTGAAACTGAATTACAACTGAGTGTAGAATTAATCCTTCTGGTGAGATTCAATGTTTTACTTACACAATTACTTTGCAAGAAGTGATATTTGAAATCAAATTTTTCTGGGACCACTCCTCTCAGCTGTCATGTATCCCAATTTTAATTTTCCTAGTCTTTACATCCCTAACTCAGTTGACACTCTTAGAAATAATTCCATCTCCCTAAAAATGACAAGTTGGGAATATGAAGAACAGATTAGAGTAATAAGTATTTTCTGTTTTATATTTTAAAGAATATTTTAGTCTAGTAACATCAGTTGAGACAGTGAGAATTATAATTAAAGTTAAATAACATGATTTGGTACAACTTCCAATTTCCTAATTACCACTTCAGATAGCTAAGTGAACCTCATAATGTCATATTCTAAAATCCACCAAACATAGAACACTTAAAATGTCAACAACAGAGATAAGAAGATTTTTTTTCTTACTTCTAACCATCTCTTCTATTTGATAGCACAAAAAGCATTTAAATGTATTTTAAAATATATGGAGCCTGAGCTTTGAAATAAGACAGGCCATCTCATTACATAAAAGCTGTGTCATAAGTTTAGCACAGAAAGTGGTTGAATAAACTGTCTGTCTATAGGATTGACAGTGTCATTCTTTCCTGGAGCCAAAAAGTTCAAACAAGATTTAACCAATTATTCTTTGAACTTTCAAGGACATGTTGCATTAGAATTTTCTGTACTAGGTAAGATGGAAATAACAAACTATTCATGAAACCTTTCTCTGTATTTTCTAGGAAAGAATGATAAAATGAAAAAATCTAAAAATGTATAGGCAGATTTTGTTTGGAAATTGAAAGAATAGAAAAAAGTAAGGATGTATTAAAAATCTGTATAACACACTATGTATTTCAACTTTCTTTTACTTATGCATAAAATTTGAAGGAACAATTATTGTCTTTTGTTTTTAAATTAGTGTCTGTGATCTTTTCCGTTTAGTGTTGTTTTTGTTAATATGAGTCCTCAGGTAAGAAATACTTTGTATTAATGAATAAATATAATAATGTATACTAATATAAGCTAATTATTAGACAAGTATGAGTCTTGTGGCTTATATAGTTAACTTGTTTAATGTACCTATGATCTATGAATTAGGTACTATTATTGATCTTGATTTTACAGAAAGAAAATTGAGGTCACGGGGCATCAGCTACTAAACTCTGAAGGTGGCTTAGAAACCAGGCGATTTAGCTTGAGTCTGGGTTCCTGAGAGGCTGGCACGTCTGCTGGGGACTCTTGGCCAGCAAGAGGGTTCCGACCTGAATAGGGGAGTGCACGGAAAAAGAGAGGACAGAAAGAGGGGTCTGGAGGACTGAGTAAGCGATTGCTCAAACAGCAAATTTATTTTGCACACAGTTAGTATATATATCTTTGTCCTACTTCATTTGCAGGAACAGACACATTATCTCATACATCAAAGGGAACAGAAAGTCCTCGGGATACAAGCTTAGGCAGCAGATAACACAATAGTAAAATCAGATACATAATCGGATACAATCAAGTTGTCTAGGTGGGTCTCATTATCAGGTTGGGGAAACCTAAAGTTAAAAAGTTAACTATCTATGCAAAGCACCAGAGAGGCAATAAACCTGTTATCTATGCAAACAAACAGCAGTCACAAGAACAGACACAGGAACCAGCAAATGGGTAAACAAAGTCATAAAATGCAGAAACAGAAAATAAACACAATGTCTTCTCAGACCACATAGGTATCACCTCATCGTCTAGCAAAGTTGTTTTTAGATATCCTTTGATCTCAGTTTAACTTTCCCAGATCTCGACTGCCTCCAATGGGAAACTGTGTCCAGGCTCAAGCTCACCATATGGTGAGGCCCAATTCCGAGGGGTTCACATGGGAGTGATCCCCACACTTGAGACGTTGGGTTCTTAACCATTAGTCTATACTGCCTCTCAATATGCAATTATTTAAACATAACATGGTAATTTGTGACTTTTATTGTAAATATATTTATGAATTCATATATACAAATTATTGAGATAATAATACTGATATTGTGGCTGATCAATATTATAGCCACACACAAAAAAAGAATTTCTTCAATTATTTTCACATTGATAACATGTCAAGGTAAAAATATTTAAGAAATATTTGGTTAATAAAATATATCATTATTTTTACAAATTCTGAAGTAATTTTTAGAGAATTGCCAGTTTTTTAATATTTGGAAAAATTTGCTCTGAAATTAAAACATTAAAACTTGAATTTGGATATTTCAGGTTATCTATTTCTTCTGTGTGACCTTTGTTGCAGTTCATTTAACTTGGCAAATAAATTGATACAAAATTTTCATAATAGTCTCTTTTGATCCTTTTAACATCTATAGAACCATGTCATATCTCATATTCTTGATACTGACAATATGTGTCTTCTCTCAAGTCATCAATTTGACTACATTTTAGAAGAATTATTTAAACTTTTATATGTTTTATTGTTATATTCATTTAATATGCAAGTACTTTATAATTTTATTTTGATTTCTTCTTTGGTCCTTGGATTCTGTAAAAGTATATAAGTTTTCTAATTTTTGCAATAATTAAAAATATTCCTAGTACTTAACCTTTCTATTATTTATTTGTAATTTAATGCTATTGATGGAGAACAAGGCTAGTACAACTTCAATTCTTTTAAATGTATTTAGACTAGTTTTAGGGGCCAGAATTTAGCAAATGTTCCGTGTGTGTGGAAAATGTGTTATTCTGCTTTTGTTTAGAAGGTTCTGTAAATGTCAATGGGGGTCAACTGAGTTGATAATGTCTAATTCTTCTATTTTCTTACTGCTTTTCTAACGTACAATTATAAATGTGGTTTAATTTGTTTCTCAAGATTTATCAGTTTTTATTTTATGTATCCTGAAGCTTTCTTATTAAGTACATGAGAATTTAATTCTTATGTTCCCCGATGAATCGACATCTAAATTATTTTGAAACAATCTTCTTTACCTCTGGTAATATTCTACATTCTGAAATCTGGTTTGACTGATATTATTATAGCCATTCCAGCATTCTTTTGATTAATGCTTGCAGACTTTTTAAAAATATTTTTACATCTAATTTATTTGTGTGCCTACACTGAAGAGGAGAGGGACTTGGATAAAGTGAATGAAACAGCCTGGGCAACATGGAAAACCCCATTTGTACAAAAAGTACAAAAAATTAGCAAGGCATTACAGCATGACTATGGTCCCAACTAATCAGGAGGCTGAGGTGGGAGGATAACTTAAGTCCAGGAGGTCAAAGTTACAGTGAGCTGAGATTACACCACTGCACTCCAGCTTGGGTGATAGAGCAAGATCATCTCAATAAATAAATAAAGAAATAAATATTTTTTTTTTTTGAAAATCACATTATTAAATGAAGATGAGATCAGTATTCCTTTTTTTCTTTTCTTTTCTTTGATTTCAATATACCCCAGCACTAATATTTAAAACTAGCTTCTTCTGGGCAGTGTATGGATTTTTATTCAATCAACACGTGTGGATTTTTTATTCAATCAACACTCCTCTGACTTTTAATTAGTATGTTTAGATCATTTGCATTTAATGAGTTATTGATAGGGTTGAATAGAAATGTATTATCCTGCTATTTGTTTTCTATATACCTGATTTTTGTTTGTTTTCACATTCTTCTTTCTCTGCCTTCCTTTCAATTGAGTAATTTTCATTATCTGATCAGTTTATCTCTTTTATTGGCTTATTAGCTATAACTTTTAACATTTTTCTTTTTTTAGTGATTACCTTAGTGAAAAGAGAGGAGTTTTCCTTAATCCCCCTAGCAGGGTGTGCCACAGGGGTGTGGCTCACTTCTTCCTTGCCCCTGCTGCTCAAACCCCTAGGGGGAGCATGCTGATGAGCAGGTTGTGGGGAGCATCTTTGAGCCTCTAGGGTTGAGCAGCTCCTGAAGCCCCAGTGGGCGTGTGTTATGGTGTGCTCATTTAGTTTTGTGTCTATGGGCAGCTTGTGTTAATCAGCTCAGTTAGACCCTCTGCCTTTACTCAAGGACAGAGAACTTTCTGTATCCCAGGGTTCTTGCCTTGGTGTACTGGAAATATTGGATAGGAAGTGGGCTTGGAGAATGAGTACGAGGTTTTATTGAGTGGTGAAAGTCGCTCTCAGGAGATAGATGGGGAACCAGAGGGGGATGGAGTGGAAGGTGGTCCTCCCCTAAAGTTGGGCAACTCAATGGCAGACCTGGCTTTCCTCCAACCAACCTCAGTTGAATTCCTCTCAGAGTCCACATCATTCTTTTCTTTTTTGAGATGTAATCTCACTTTGTCACCCAGGCATGCTCCACTCACTGCAAACTCCACCTCCTGGGTTCAAGTGATTCTCCTGCCTCAGCCTCTGGAGTAGCTGGGATTACAAATGTGTGCCACCACACCAGGCTAATCTTTTTTTTGTAAATCTTAATTTCCTGTTATTCTAATCCATTGTTAATATAGTATTTCAAACACCTAAAACCTATACCATCTCTCTCTATTATATTGCCTGTGTCATTTCAGAATCTTGTTTTTGTTTTTTTATTATTGTTTATATTTTTCTGCCTCTTTGCATGGTTGACATTTTTTATCATAAGGCAGATATTTTGAATTTTGGATTGTTGATTGATAGATACTTTTATATTCCTATGCATGTTCTTCAGTACTGTTCTTATGTTTTTGTTTTTATCTTGAGTTAGGCAGGTAAGTTTAACTTGATATATGTAAAATATAGGTTTCTTCTGAAATGCATGTGTATGTTTGTGCATGTGTGTGAGTGTGTGTAAGAGACAGAGAATAGGAGAAGAAAGAGCTGCACAGAAGGTGTGGGTGTATTGTCTGAAACTACTACATTTTTGCTTGTTATTTGTCTGTTGTTTTAGAAGGTGATATTATCCTCTATTTAAGTTTATGAAAAAGGCAAAGGGATATATAGAGAGGAGGATGGGAAGAGGATGCCAGGAGAGGAGGGAGAGGGAGAGAGATATAAAAAATTGAGAAGAAGAAAAAGGAGTCACAAGAAGAGAAGGAGAAGAGGAAGAAAGAAGATGAGGAAGCAACATAGGTAAAGAAGGTAAGAGATAAAAGAAGACGTCAGAGAAGAAAGGAATAATACTATCAGGCTGGTTACAGCAAAAATAGAACTGAGATTGCATTCTTACATCTCTCTAAGACACTGAGAACATATTGTATATATGGGTAAGGGGTAACCTATACACATAGTTTGGCTATTGAAGTAAAGGAGGTTAAAAGTAGTCACAACTAGTCTGCAATACGGTGAAATTGTGAGATTTAATGGAAGAAACATTTTTACATATCAGTTTTCTTTGCCATATAGTGATATACATAGATTAAAATTTTTAGCCAACATGAAGGGTATTAAAATGCTAAGATCAAAATCACAGCAGAATCCATATTTTTAGTGTATAGCTATATATAATATTGATCTTTGTTTTTATTATGTTTTCTTTTTTATTTTTTAAACATTTTAAATTGCATTTTTTTGGAAGAAAGAAAGGAAGAAAAGAATGAAGAAGAGGAAGAAAAAGGAAGAGAAAGAGAGAGAATGGGAGTATTGCTTTCTTGCCCAGGCTAGAATGCAGTTTAGTAATGGGTATTGAAAACCTCTTTTATACCAATAATTATACTTAATGATGTAAACAGGAAGGAATAAGGGAAGAAAATAACAAATAAGCAGGCAACCAATATTTCATTTAAACCTATGAAATGCTATGCGATACTGAGGAGTGATTTACTTCCAATTATGTAGTCACTTTTGGAATAGGTGTAAGGTGGTAATGTATGTTTTGTGTATTTGAAGTGGAGAGTTCTATAAATGTTTATTAAGTTTACTTATTCCGGGTCTGAGTTCAAGTCCTGGATGTCCTTGTTAATTTTCTGTCTCGTTGATCTATAGAATCATTAGCTCTTCTTGTTACATTGATCTTTTTGCCATTATGTAATGTCCTTCTTTGCCTCTTTTGATCTTTATTGCTTTAAAGTCTACTTTATCAGAGGCGAGAATTGCATCTCCTGCTTTTTATTTATTTGTTTATTTTTACTATCTGTTTGGTTGGTAAATCTTCCTCCTTCTCTGTTTTGAGTCTTTGTGTATCATTACATGTGAGATGGGTCTGGATGCAGCATACCGATGGGTTTTGGCTTTTTATCCAATTAGAATATATATAAGTTTAATACTGCCATTTGATGCTAGCTGGCTGTTTTGCCCATTAGTTGGTGTAAATTTTTCATTGTGTTAATGCTCTTTGCTTTTTGATATATTTTTGGAAAAGCTGATATTGGTTGTTCCTTTATACGTATGGTGCTTCTTTCAGAAGCTCTTGTAAAACAGGCCTGGTGGTGGTGAAGTCTCTAAGTACTTGTTTGTTCACAAAAGAATTAATTTTTCCTTCACTCATAAAGCTTAGTTTGGCTGGATATGAAATTCTGGGTTGAAAGTTCTTTTCTTTAAGGATGTTAAATATTGGTCCCCACTCTTTTCTGGCTTGTAGGGTTTCTGCTGAGAGATCTACCATAAGTCTGAGAGGTTTCCCTTTATGGGTAACCTGACTTTTCTCTCTGGCTGCCCTTAGTATTTTCTCCTTCATTTCAAACTTAATAAATCTGGCGATTATGTGCCTTGGGGTTGGTCTTCTTGAAGAATATCTTTGTGGTGTTCTCTGTATTACCTGGAGTTGAATATTACCCTGCCTTGCTAGATTGGGAAAGTTTTCCTGAATGATATCCTGAAGAGTATTTTCCAACTTGGATTTATTCTCTTCGTCACGTTCAGGTCCACCTATCAAATGTAAATTAGGTCTTTTCACATGGTCCCATATTTCCTGGAGACTTTGCTCATTCCTTCTTATCCCTTTTTCTCCAATCTTGTCTTCTCGTTTCATTTCGCTAAGCTGGTCCTAGACATCTGATATCCTTTCTTCTGCTTGATCAATTCGACTGTTTAACTTGTGCATACCTTGCGAAGTTCTTGTGTTGTGTTTTTCAGCTCCATCAATTCACTTATATTCTTCTCTAAATTGTCCATTCTCGTTAACATTTCGTCAAACCTTTTTTCAAGGTTCTTAGTTTCTTTACACTGGGTTAGAACCAGTTCTTTTAATTCACAGAAGTTTCTTATCACTCACCTTTTGAAACCTGCTTCTGTTATTGAAACACACTCGTTCTCCATTAAGCCTTGTTCCATTACTGATGAGGAATTGCGATCCCCTGTAGAGGGAAAGGCATTCTGATTTTGAGTATTCTCTGCCTTTTTAGGCTGGTTTCTTCCCTTCATTATATATTTATCCCTCTGTCGTCTTTGTAATTGCCGACTTTCTAACTAGGTCTCTGAGAGGACGTCCAACTTGTTGATTTCCAGCGCCGAAATCTGAGCAATCCACTGCGCCGGCCAAAACAGCAGTGTTAAGATTGATGGTGCTTTTCTGCCCAGGAATCTCCAGACTCTGCAGCAAGAACTGCCACGCTGAGGTGCCAGCAAAACAGCCACACCGGCCACAAGAGTCACCCTGGCGACCCGTGGGGCTCCTCCGCTGGGAATCTCTTGGTCCGTGAGCAACGAATATTCATCTGAAAGTGTGGCGTCTTCTCGTTCTCTGCACTTTCACTGGGAGCTACGAGCCCGAGCTGCTAGTGATCAGCCATCTTGGATCTCTCTCTTGTTTATTATGTTTTCAACACAGACAGTCCAACTTACAATGATATCACTTATAATTTTTTGACTTTATGATGTTGCAAAAATGATACACATTCAGTAGTGCATGTGTTAGTTTTGAGGCATCTAGTTGTAAGCAGCAGAAATCTGTTTTAAACTTGCTTAAGGCAAACTGGAGACTTTAATACAATCTTGGCTACCAAAACCTATGGACTCACATTCCTTACCAATTCTCCTACTCTTGATCTGTGTTCCAATTTAAAAATTCAAGAAGGTAACTATCTGACTTGTCTTGTGTTATACATGAAACTTCAACCATTATAGAAGCAAGAAGGTTAGGAAGTAAGGTTGGCAAGTTGTGCGTCACTTGTGCATTGATCATCACTGGTGAAGAAAGTGCGGCTAAGCAAAGGGAGCGCTAATTAATTCACACTTTCAATAAGATGCTGTTACCAGAAGTAAAAGGAAACAAGGTAAAAATAGTGATCTCCCCATACTCTTCACTGTTCACTTATTGTTTAACAAGAATAGCTTCATTTCTTTCCATCTCTGACCGGAGAATTAAAAAATTAAATTTTACTTTTATAACTTACTTAGCATATATTTTTTTCTGTAAAAAGAAATAAGAACTCTAATTTCTAGCATAAAAGCAAAAAAGAAATGACCAAATGAATTTTAAAAATATACTGTGAGCAAATTTAAAAGTAACACAACATGTGGTGGGGTGGGGGGGAATAAACCAGTGTGACACATTGAAGAAAACCATTCCCTTGGTTGGTCCTGTACTGGAATTGAGTCTTACCCTCTAAATTCCAGGCTTTCTTTAATCAAGGCTTAAGTTTCCGTTGTTCACAGTATCTACAGTGAGAAAGTATAGTTTATTTATACTACTTTCTCCTTTTAAAATCTGTTTTCTAGGGAGAAAAGGGACTCTTTTGTTGAATAAGAACATCTATCATAGTTTAAACATAATTCCAGAAATGACAGGTACCTTATTTAGATAAGGTGACACATTACAGCTTCCTTTCCCCCTCCTTTTTCTTATATGGTGAGATCTATATAGAGACAAAATTACTCTATCAGACCAACTAAGTATCAAAGTCAGGCCACATCTTCTGAATTTTACGTTTTGTATCTCCTTGAATTCATCTTCTAGCTATTTGAAGGACATTTGAAGTGGATTTCTGGTTTCTGTTGGTTACATTGAGTGATAATGCTGACTGAAATTATTTTTCGGAGAAAGGTTATTGGCAGGAATTGTAGTGCTTCTGAAATGCTGCTACAGGCTGTTGAGAATTGGATTAAAAAGGAATGAAATAACTCTGGATGTCAGTGCTTACTATTTAAAATATATTTTAAATCTTTCTTAAGTTCTAATTCATAATGAATTTCATTGATGTCATGGAAAAATTCCATTTCTGATGTTTTATACCCTGTATTATGCCCTTAGTTGCAGCAAAACCTCCAACATTTAATTAATTAATAAAATAGGATGTTAGTGAGTGCTTCTTTTCTCTGAATTCAGTTGTTGGACTTGATGTGACTGTAAGAATTGAAAATAGGTATTAGATAAATATATCACCATTTTAAGGCATAAAATATAAACAAAACTGGTTCCTGGGAACATTATAAAGGAAGAACATATATAAATACTCATCACAGAAGACTGCTTTATTTCCTATTAAAAATGGTGCGCATATACCACCATACAGTTAAAATTCATCTTTACATTCAGATGTAGTAGTTGCCTATGTGATCTGATGTGGGGTTACAAACAGATATGCCAGGTCTCAGAGGACGGCCTCACTGGACTGCCTCATTGCCACTGAATGGTCATTTCCTAATTCCTCTTAAAATGTATATATCTTATATGGAAAGTGGGTATGGATTTTGACATAAAATACTTCATATTTGCAAGGAACAGAGTATTGAAAGAATGGAAAACACACTACTGTTCAGTAGTGTGAACATTGCATTATCATTATTCATAATGAATGCACATGCATGCAGATACATAAATGCAGGGAGAAAGCAAAGAAAAAATAATAATCCATCTCCAGTAGACAGACTTAGTCATTGCCAACATATTTCCAGTAACACCGTCAGAGGAGGTGTGACCCTGCCAGCACCTTCCCACCTCCAGAATGAGAGAGAATAAATTTCTGTTGTTTTCAGTGAACAAATTTATGGTAATTTTTTACTGCAGCCATAGGAAGCTAATAGCTACAAAGCCTCCAACACAATTATTGAAAACTCCACCCTTTATTTATGTTTATCTACATCTATCAAATATCTGGTGCCCTTTTAAGTATGAATCTGCCTTTTTTCCGTCCAGCACTTCATAGCCTGCCTGTCTTATCTAAGGATGATAAAAGATAAGAACTCATTATATAAGTCATAATCCAGGGTCATAAGTCCATGTAAATACTGAGATTTTTTTTCATAAAATTACAGACATTTTTTTCCTCCCCCGTGCTTTAACACTACCTTGACAGGGTCTCAGCATAATCACAGGGGATCTCAAGGGAAAGAACTGAAAGAAGCAGACTTATGTGAGAGTTATTAGAGAAAACGAGAAGGATGGGGAAACAAAAACAGGGGCACATGAGGAAATTGAAGCCTCTCTGAAGCTATTGCAAACATTAAATACAGTGTAACTCTTAGCCAAGTTAATGTAAAACTTTATAGTAAAAGTCTATTTCTTTTATTTGCCCATTACTCAATACACAGTGCTCAAGTTTTAACAAAAAGCTCCACCCATGCAAAAGGCAAAATATACTCTGAAAAGAAAATCCAGTGATCAGGAGCAGACTCAGATATGACAGAAATGTTGGACTTATCAGATGAAAATTTAAAATAACTGTGATTAGCATGTTAAGGGTTCTAATAGAAAGAAAGGCAGAATGCAATAACATGGGTAATGTAAATTGAGAGATGATAAGTCTCAGGGAATTCAAACAGAATTTATAGAAATCAAAGACACTGTAAAAGAGAAGAGGACATAAACTATTGAAAACAATATTGATGCGCTATTATTAGACTGAACAAAGCCAGTGAAAAAATTAGTGAACTTGATAATAGTTAAATAGAGACTTGCCAAACTGAAATACAAAGATTTTTAAAAAATATTAAAATCCAGAAAGAACATCCAAGATGTGTGGGGCAAGTTCAGGAGGTTTATCATATATGTAATGATGATCCCCAAAGGAGAAGAGAGAGGAAGAAAAGTGATACAGTAAGTGAAAATGGCTGGGAATTTTTCAAAATTAACATCAGAGACAGGACCAAAGAATCAGGAATTTTACAGAAATTCATGCAGGATACACTTTAAGAAAATCCTATACTTATTCATGTGTCTTAATCTCAGGCTACTATAACAAAATGCCATAGACTGAGTGGTAACTTGTTTCTCATAGTTTGAGAGGTTGGAAATCCAAGTTCAGGGTTCCAGTGAGGTGAGATTCTGGGTTCAGAGTTCCAGTGAGGTGAGATTCTGGTGAGGGCTATCTTCCTGGCTGTTAGAATTTGCTTACCTTCTTGCTGTGTCCTCCCATGGTAGAGTGAGACACAGCAAGTTTTCTGTTATTTTTTCTAGGAACGGCAATAATCTCCCACCCACATGACCTCATCTAAACCTAATTATCTCTCAAAAGCTCCATCTCCAAATACCATCACCCTGGGACTTAGGGATTAAACGTATACATTTTAGAGGGATACAACTCAGTCTGTAGCAGCACATTATTTTCAAACCACAGAAAACCAAAGACAAAGAAAAAATATTTAAAGGATTCGAGGTTGGGAGTGGGAGACACCATACCTAATGAATAAAAGGGTAAAAATAACAGTAGATTTTTTTTCTGAGAAGTCATCTATCAAGAAGAAAATGGAGTACAATATTTATAGCCTTGAAAGAAAAAAAAAATAACATTGGGAGTTTTATATCTAATGGAGTTACTCTTCACAATGAAAGAAATAAAACTGTTCTCAAATAAACAAAAACAGAGACAACTCATTCTCAATAGACCTGCCACATAAGAAATATTTAAAACCCTCAGGTAGAATAAAATTATATAAGTGAGAAACTTGGATCTAAATAAAGAAAGACTGTAAGTGAAGAAATAAAGAAAAATAAAGTTTTTTTCTTATTCTTAATTCTATATGGAAACTGTTTAAAAATATACTATTAACAATGTCTTGAGTGCCAAAAGCACATGAGTAAGTAAAATGAATGGCAGTAATATCATAAGCAATAAGAGTGAGGAATTTGGAATACTCTCTTAAAAGTTATCTGCACTACATGTGAAATGTCAGAGTGTTATTTGAAGATAGGTTTAGATTAGTTAAAAATGCGTATTACAAACTCTAAAGCAAACACTTAAACACAAAAAATATAATTTAAATGCTAAGAAATGAAATAAAAAAGAAGTATATAAAATATTCAATTAAAATAAGACAATGCTGAAAAAGAGAAACATTTTTAAAGTGCCATGAGTAAAAACAGTTACATGTGTCATGGATATTATCCAACTATGCCCATAGTTGATTTATATGTGAAAGGTCTAAATTGCAAAACAGAGATTGTCAGAGTGAATATAAATTAAGGCAACTATATGTTTTCTACAATATCTCATTTTAAGTATAGAGACCTTGATAGCTTAAAGAAAATGCATCTGGAAAGATATACCACATTCAAACTAGACAAAGTAGCTATATTAGTTTCCAATAAGGCAGAATTCAAAACAAGGAAAATTATCAAGGATAAAAAGGTCATTATAAAATGATAAAGTTGTCAGTACTCCAAGATGGCATAATAATCCTTAATGTGTTTGCACCAAAAAATCGAATGTCAAAATATGTGAGGCAGAAACTGATAAAACTGCAAAAAGAAACATAAGATTTCATTACAGGTGGGGGCTTCAACCACCTTCTTTCAGTAAGTGATTAATCAGTAAGAATATAGCCCATCTTAACAGCACTATCAACCAACTTTATCTAACTGACGTTTTGTAGAATATCACAAACAAGAGCAGAATAAACCATTTTCTCAAGCTCTCACGGAACATTCACCAAGACAGACTGCAGTGTAGGCTATAGAGCACAACTTAACAAGTTAAATGTAACATATCATACAAAATATGTTCTTCAACACAGTGGAATTACACTAGAGATCAATAACATAAAGGTAGATGGATAGCCTAACATATTTTTAAATAGCATGTAAATCAAAGAAGTCTCAAGAGAAATTAAAAAAATTAGAACTAAATGAAAATAAAAATTCAACTTTTCAAAATGCTTGGATACAGTGCAAATGCTGCTTAATGGGAAATGTATAACATAAAAATCATGTATTATCAGAGAAGAAAGATATATTTATTTAGGCAACTTTAGATTCAGTGGGTACATGTGCAGGTATGTTACCTCTGTAAATTGTGTGAAGCTGAGGTTTTGAGTATGAATAATCCTGTCACCCAGGTCCTGAGCATGGTACTCAATAGTTAGTTTTTCAGCCCTTGTCTCTATCCTTCCCTCTTGCCTCTAGATTTAATAACAATAACCTAAACATCCATGTTAGGAGACTAGAAAAAGAAGGGAAATTCAAGCTTAAAGCAAGCAAAAGAAAAGAAACAAAAAAATGGAATGGAAATTAATAAAATTGGGAACAAAAAAGAGAGAAAATCAATAAAACCAAAAACAGATTCTTGTTTATACTTCAAGCCAGGTAACCAAGAAAAAAAAGTGAGAGCATATAAATTACCAATATCAGAAATAAAAGACGTATCATCATTAGTAATTCCATAGATACTAAAGGGATAATAAAAGAATAAGATGGATGCTTTTATTTCCACAAAATTGAAAACAAGTGAATTACATGAAAGACACAAAGTACCAAAATTAAAAAATAGAGGTAATCCAATAGTTCTGGATTTGCTAAAGATAAAAAATAAGTAATAATAATGATTACTTTTCTATTTCTGCTATATTGTTTCGTTTAAAATGATTCTTCAAAGCTGTCTTCCTTCTTGAGTTCTAGACACCACAGGAGAGATCCTGTTTTTTTGCCTTTTTCAACTTTCAAAAGCAGCCTGCATTCCTGGGCTTAGGGCCACTCCCTACATCTTCAAAGCTAGCATGGTAGCAGAGTTTCTCCTCTCCAGCACATTTGTAATACAAGGGAACTCCCTCAATTTGATAAAGAACAGCTGCAAGAAACCTACCGCTAATATCATATTTACTAGTGTGAAACTGGATACTTTCCAACTAAATTTGAACAAGGTAAGGATATTCTCTCCAGCCAGTTTTGTTCAACATTGGCTTGCTATTACTGGCTAGCACAGTAGATAATAAAAAGTATACAGGATGGGAAAAGAGAAATAAAATATTTTTTCACAGATAACATGATATCTATGTATAAATTCCCGAAGGATTGACAAGAGCAAAACTCTTCTACAACCTACAAGGGAATAGAGCAAGGTCACAGGATACAAGATTTGATAGACATAATAATGGTTGCTCAGTGATGCCTACGTCCTAACAACTAAAACCTTTTATGTCACCTTACATGACAAAAGGGGCATTGATGATGTTATGCATTTAATGATTTGAGATGGGAAAATTATGCTAGTTTATCTGAATAGGAGCAATGCAGTCACAAAGGTCCATATGAGGAGGCAGGAAGTTCAGTTTGAGATGGCAACATGATGATAGAAGCAAAAATTAGGGATCAGGAGAGAAATTTGAATGTTGCACTGCTGGCTTTAAACACAGTGTATGGAGCCATGGAAAAGCAATGAATAACCGGATTTTGAAAATATTTAGGTACTGATTCAAAAATTGAGACAAACCACATAAAAGTATAAAATATTTCAAAACATATATCTTATTTATATTCCAAATAAACAAATAAGTATTAAAACTCAGGAATAAGAACACAAACCTCAAATTTATAAAACTATACAGAAGACTAGTACAGGCAGCTTACCTTGGAGAAGATGTAAATGGCAAATAAGCATGCTAAAGGATGCCGAATATTGTCTATCATTAAATAAATACAAATTAAATCAACAATAAGGTACTATTACACACCTATTAGAATGGTTTTAATCCAAAGCTGTTACAATACTTACCGCTGGCGAAAATGTAGCACAAGAAAATGTCATTCAGTGGTGATTGGAATGCAAAATTGTATAGTCATTTCGGAAGATTCTGGCAGTTTCATACAACAATTAAGGTATCCAGAAATCATGTTCTTAAATGTTTACCCAATTGATTTGATGATATATATCAACACAAAAACCTGCACACAAACATTGATAAGAACTTTATTGATAAAGACCAAAACCTGGAAATAACAAGTTATCTTTCAATAAGTGAATGAGTCAATGGATATATTATATGATATACCCACACAATAGACTATTATACAGTGAAAGAAAGAAATTATGTGAAAGCCCTAGAAACACATGGATGAGCTAAATACATAATGCAAATCTGCTTTAGTTCTTTGTAGATTCTGGATAGTAGCCCTTTATCAGATGGGTCGATTGCAAGCATTTTTTCCTATCCTGTTGGTTGCCGGTTCACTCTGATGATTGTTTCTTTTGCTGTGCAGAAACTCTTGAATTGAATTAGATCCCATTTGTCTATTTTGGCTTTTGTTGCCATTGCTTTTGGTATTTTAGTCATGAAGTCCTTGTCTATGCCTATGTCCTGAATGGTTTTGCCTAGGTTTTCTTCTGGGGTTGGTGTTAGGTCTTATGTTTAAATCTTTAATCCATCTGGAGTTAATTTTAGTGTAAGGTGGCAGGAAGGGGTCCAGTTTTTGCTTTCTGCACATGGTTAGCCAGTTTTCCTAACACCATTTATTAAACAGGGAATCCTTTTCCCATTGCTTGCTTTTGTGAGGTTTGTAAAAGATCAGATGGTTGCAGATGTGTGGTGTTACTTTTGAGACCTCTGTTCTGTTCCATTGGTCTATATCTCTGTTTTAGTACCAGTACCATGCTGTTTTGATTACAGTAGCCTTGTGGTATAGTTTGAAGTCAGGTAACATGATGCCTTCAGCTTTGTTCTTTTTTCTTAGGATTGTCTTGGCTATGCAAACTCCCTTTTGGTTCCATATGAGGTTTAAAGTGCTTTTTCCAGTTCTGTGAAGGAGGTCAATGGTAGCTTGATGGATAGCATTGAATCTATAAATTATTTTGGGAAGTATGGCCACTTTCATGATATTGATTCTTCTCAATCATCAGCATGGAATGTCTTCTGTCTGTTTGTGTCCTCTCTTATTTCCTTGAGCAGTGGTTTGTAGTTCTCCTTGAAGAGGTCTTTTGCATCGTTTGTTAATTGTATTCCTAGGTATTTTATTCTCTTTGTAGCAATTGTGAATGGGAGTTCACTCATGATTTGATTTGGTTCTCTGTCTGTTATTGGTGTATAGGAATGCTTGTGATTTCTGCACATTGATTTTGTATCCTGAGACTTTGCTGAAGTTGCTTATCAGCTTAAGCGATTTTCTGCTGAGACGATGGGGTCTTCTAAATATACAATCATGTCGTCTGCAAATAGAGGTTCTTTATTTTTCATTAGTAAAATAGATATTTATTGAATGTCACCTGCTTGCAAAGCATTATTCCTGACATTATTTCATAGCAGTGAACTGAGCAGATAATGCTACTTCCTCAGAGAAGTTAGAATTTATTGAGAAATAAAATTTAAATAATTAGCTACAAACATTTTTAGTTGAAAACAATTTTAACCACTAAAAAGGAGTTGTAAATTGTGTACACCTGACAATCCAATACAATTTTGAGCATTAAAAAAGAGGTTATAAAGTGTGTATACGTGACAATCCAATACAATTGGATTGATGTTCTGGAGTGAGGTGGAAGTAGATTAAATGACATTGGGCTATATCATGCAAGGTTGTAAAAGTATGCCAAGGAATGTGGTTACTTCCTTAAAAGCAGTAAAAAACTACATAAATATTTAATGGCAGGAGGAGTTGACATGATAAATTTGCATTTTTGTAAGACGATAGGCATGAATATAGAAAGACAACTTTGGAGAAGATGGCACCAATAAAGATGTAAAATCAGGATTTTTATTACAACAAAACATTGCTGATTTGCTACATCAAGACATTGGTCTTTGCCTAAATCAAACTACCTACTCTTCTTTTATCGACATTGTCTCTTCTGATGTGGACCAATGATTATATGTCATGCCCCAGTTTAGCAATCCTATAGAGAAAATACCAAGAGTTTCTGGGACTTAATTTCTCACAAAATGATGGAATAATCCACTATATTTCAAATGGACATTTTAAAATAAGTCACATAGAAAAGATTAATTGATTTAAGAAAAATCAACGTTTTCGATAGCATTCAGAAGATACTCATTGATTCAAATTTTAATAAAAGCTTATTTAACAACTCAAAAAAGAGAGGTAGATATATTTGGAAGATGTGAAAGAAACCAGAATAAGGGAATATAAAAGGACCACTGTAGAACTAGCATATTCTCTTATATGTCCATTTTTTTAAAATGCCCACTAAAGTTAGGCAAACTGCTCACAAATGTCCATCACTTCACCGTGCTTCTTGCCTGACTTTTTTTTAAAAAAGTCGATTTTTAGAGGAGTTCTAGGTTCACAGCAAAATTGAGTGGAAGGTATATTTCCCATATACCTCTGTCCCCTCCACATGCACAGCCTTCCCTATTATCAACATTCTCCACCAGGGTGGTACAATTGATGAACACACAATGACACATCATTATTATCCGAAGTTTACAGTATACTTCAGGTTTCACTCATGGTGTTGTACATGCTTTAGGTTTGAACAAATTTATAATGACATGTATCCAGTATAATATTATCATATAGAATATTTTCACTGCCCTATAAATCCTCTTTGCTCTGTCTGTTATCCCTCCCTCCCCAGTAAACCCTGACAACTACTTATCTTTTTATTGTTTCCATAGCTTTGCCTTTTTCCAGAATGTCATAGAGTTGGAATTATACAATATGGCACATTTTGAGATTGGTTTCTGTCACTTAGTAATTAATATACGTTTGTTTCCTCTAGGTCTTTTTATGGCTTGATAGTTCACTTATTTCAACTGCTGAATAAATTCCATTGATTTGATGTCTCATAGCTATTTATCTCATTCACTTACTGAGGGATGTCTTGGTTGCCTCCAAGATTTAGCAATTATGTTACAGCCTTGACAACATCCATGTGCAAGTTTTGTGTGCACATAAGTTTTCAACTCCCTCGTGTAAATACCAAGAAGCATGATAGATGATATGGCAAGAATAGGTTTTGTTTTAAAAGAAACTGCCACACTGTATTCCAAAGTAGCTATACCATCTTGCCCGGCCTTTTCAAAAGCTAACAGAAGAAAATACCAGGGAAAATATAACTAATTTTCAGTAGAAAAATGAAGTTAACAATAAAATAATGAAAAAAATAAAACAAGTTAAACCATTAACAGAAATGTGATAATTTTAAATGATTAATAAGAAAAGCAAAATATGAAAGCAAAAAGAAAGTGCCATAAAAGAGAAATGAAACAAAAGAAGGTAAGACCAATTAAGATATAACTTTCAGTTAAAACCAACAACAAACAGCATACAAATAAAACATGGAGATATTATTAAAATGAAATTAAATGCAAAATCTGATGGCAGCTTTTAAGCTGACTCACAGTGTTCTCTATCTCCAGGGACTCATGCCCTTGTGCAATTCCTTCCTGTGGAGTGTGGACTAGACCTACTGACTTGTCCCTCATGAAAAAAAAAAAAATATGGCAGAAGCAATGGGGTGTCACTTCCACAGCAAGTTATAAAAGACTTGCTTTGGCTCTTCTGGCTTAGTGGCACTGAGGAAGCAAGTTGCTATGTTGCGAGCTGCCCTCTGGAGATACCCATGAGGCAAGGATGTGAGGGTAGCCTCAAGTCAAAAGCTAGTAAGGAACACTTACTCCAAAGGCTTGAAGATACTGAATCCTGCTGTCAGCCACTTAAGCAAGTTTGGAAGTGGATTCTCCCCAAGGGAGCCTTGAAATTACTTCAGCACAGGCTGACACCTTGTGAAAGATTCTGAGCCATAAGCCTTAACTAAACTGTGCCCAGGTTCCTGACCACAGAAACAGACATAATAAATAGTATTGTTTAAAACAACTCATTTTTGAGTAATTTTTTACCTTGCGTTAGTAACTAATATGAAAATAAAAATGGTAAGGCATTTGTTTTTGAAATTCAAAAGACATTTTTTTCTAAACTCAGTAGTTTAACATTATCACGCAATTAAAATCTGGTGTCATAAAACTAAGGTACGTACAGTGACTTTCTGAAACCCAAATCTTCACATATTTATCCTCTCATGGCTTTTATTTTCTGTGAACTTTTTCAAGGAGTACATTCTCATAGTGAATGATCTAAACACATAAACCCTTAGCTTTGCCCCTTTAGTTTATAGCAGTTCTGTGTTTGACATTCTTCCTTTTGCAGGGGGCTGCATTGATTCTATGCTCATTGATTCTGGGTGCCCTTGAGACTATTTAAAACAATATAATATGATTGAACTAAGATTTTGTGACTTTCAAGGCCAATGTTCAAGGTCATGTAGCTTCTACCTGATTGATTATCTTGTGATGTTCTTTCTAGGAAATGCTATCAACCATCTAAGAATGTCGACTACCATGAGATCACTATGCAGGAGAGGCCATGTGTAGATGATCTGTTAAATAGCTCCAATTGCGTTCCCAGCTGTCATCTAGCCTCAGCTGCCAGCCACTTGAATGGGCCATCTTGGAACCCAGCCCACTTGAGCTTTCAGATAACTGTAGCCTCATCCAACATCTGAAACATGAAGTCCAAGGAAGAACCACCCAGTCAATCCAATCCAGGATTCGACACTCACCAAATAGTGAGCAAGATAAAATAGTTTTCAGCTGCTAAATTTTGAGGTGATTTGTTTTGCCACAATAGTCATCTAAACAAGTGGCATGTTCTACCAGTTTTTATATTGCTGTGGATAAAATTTGTCTTTAACTCAAGCTGTTCCAGTTATTGTTGTCCATCTGATTCCTATTGTATAAGGTGATGCACTCAATACAAAACCTTATTTGATAGAAAAATTTACAGAATATACCCTTTCTAAAATTGACTAGGCTCTACTATCATCATGCTGAATGCATATTTTAGTTAGTGACACATGACTTCAGAGATGTGTCTTATCTAATTAAAATTTTCTCTTTATTCTCTATATATAGCTGTTCCACAATTACATTTTTCTCTGCATTATTATAATTTTGCTGTTTTTTTCAATGCCAATATATGGCCTCTTTCATATTTTGCAAATCCTCACATTCACAAATGTGTGGATATAAATCTGTGCAAGTTCCAGAGATCTATAGATAAGGTTAACAGAAGCAAAAAGGGTAGTGATTATTCCAACCTCACTACCCTTGTAATTGTAAACTTGACCAATCCCAGGGTTTAGCAATATTTGAAACATTTTAGCACCATTTAGGAAAAAAGGGTCAAGGAGATAGAGAAATTGAAAGACCCCAGGAAGACTTTTAGCTTCAGTAGAGAAGGTATCTAAATGGGGAAATATCCATTGTTAAAAAAAGTCAGAAGGAAACAGCATTGGCAACCTGTGACCAAAGAGATAGTGATGAGTTGAATAGAAATATTTTATTTTCTTTTCTCTTCAGGTTTCTAGTTTTTGCTTTCCACTGATCACAGTCAACCAGAAGATAGAGGATGTGGTAGCCTGTCTTCATGATGAAGGTCATTGACCTGTTTACCCTTTTTCTTTTAATTACTCCATCAACAGGTGGAGTCTATCCCTGCCATTCTTTTGAATCCGCACTGTAGTCAGTGGCTTGTTTCACCAATAGAATGCCCTAGAAATAACTTCCTGAGACATTTAAGAATAAATCATAAAAAGCTTTGTGGGCCTCTCTTGGTGTAATTTTTCTTTTTCTTTGTTTATTGTAGAGTTAGAGTCCTACTATGTTGCAAACTTCTGGGTTCAAGCAATCATCCTACCTCAACCTCCTGAGAAGCTCGGACCATAGGCATGTGCCACTATGCTGAGCAATTTTTCTCTTTGGGATAAAGGAGAAATTCATTGAACATAGACTTAGGAATCTAAAAGAGTTAGATTAAAATCTTAGCTCTTAAATTAATAGTTGTGTGGTTAATGGGAAATTTATCTAAAATTTGGTGGTCTCATATTTCTTTCTGTTGAAATTAAGATGATAATGATTACTTTGTAGGGTTGTTCTAAAGACAAAACAAATCCCTTATGTAGAAATGGACATTAAGACCAGGCGCCTTGGCTCACATCTGTAATCTCAACAATTTGGGAGGTCGAGATCAGCAGATCACCAGAGGTCAGGAGTTTCAGACCAGCCTGGCCAACATGGTGAAAACCTGTCTCTACTCAAAATACAAAAATTAGCCTGTTGTGGTGACATGTGCCTGTAATCTCAGCTACTCAGAGACTGAGGCAGAAGAATTGCTTCAACTCGGGAGGCAGAGGTTGCAAGGAGCCAAGACCGTGCCACTGTACTCCAGCCTGGGCAACAGAGCATGACTCCAGAAAAAAAAAAAGAAAAAAAGAAAGCAAGAAAGAGAAAGAAAGAGAGAAAAAGAAAGGAAGAAAAGGAAGGAAGGAAGGGAGGGAGGGAGGGAGGGATGGAGGGAGGGAGGGAGGTAGCAAAGAAGAAAGAAGAAAGAAAGAGAACATTACTGAAAATTTACAAAATAATTTTCTATGTGCTCATTTATGTTGCTAACAGAATTTATTTCCTTGTGGCCATATAACCAGGAGCTCAGTTTCTTGGTGCCTGCTGCTTGGTGGACTCTCTCAGTTCCTAATATCAGACTATAGTTCCTAGAAGCTGGTCATAGTTACTTGTCATGTTGGAAACTCCACGTGACCACTTACTTCATTAAGCCAGCAAGGGAGTCTCCAAAGTGAGGCTTCTAATAAGACGAAGTCTAATGTAAAATAACTACAACGGTGATATCATATCACCTTAATCAGATTCTATTATGTAGAGAAAGTCATAGGTCTCACCCACATTCAAGGGAAAAAGGAAGAATTTTACAAGATCATGAAGACCAAACCTTGGAAATATGGTTGAGGGGCAACCTTAGGGTCTGTCTATAATGGTTTTTAAATTTTTTGCCATTTGTATTCTGTTTGGCTTTTGTCTAATTAATTGGTTTCTTAATCTACACAAACACAGACAAGAGGTCATTTTATGTCTTGAGAGGAAATTGTATGCAGAATATTGAGGTTGTTTCTCTAGAGTCTCTTTTCTCTATGACATTGGTCCTTTGATTCTGGCTTCCTTGGTAGCCCAGAAATCAGATTTGTTTACCCAGCCAAAGACGGTGTTAGAGGTCGTAGGCTGCTCTGTTCTGTTCATCCTCTATGCAACCAACCGTGACTCCAGATTCTGACTGTGGTTCATGCTGCATAATGTCAAATGTCAAGACAGAAGGAGTGGTGTGTGCAGTCTCATCTCAAGCCATTTTTCTTCTGTGTTAGGCAGAATACTGGATACCCAAAGATATCCATTCCTTAATTTCTGAAACCTGTGAATGTGTTTATGTGGCAAAAACTACTTGCAGATATGAATAAATTAAGGATCTTGAGACGGGAAGACTACCCTTCTGGAAGGGATGAATGTAATCACACAAGTTCTCCTAAGGGGAAGGGAGAGGTGTCAGAGTCTAAGCAGGAGGAGTGAAGACAGAAGTAGAGTTTGAAGTGATGTGATTGCTAAAGGTAATACCTGGCTAAGGAAGGTGAGAAGCCTCTAGAAGCTTGACAAGGTAAGGAAATGAACGGTCCCCTGGAGCTTTCAGAAAGAAAGCAGTTCTGCCAACATTTTGATTTTAGCATCTTTTTTTAAAAAATTAAATTTAACCCATTTATTTTCATATCATGAATAAGAACTTATCTGAAATCTCTTCACCATTTTTAAAAATTATTATACTTTAAGTTCTAGGGTACATATGCAGAACGTGCAGGTTTGTTAACATAGTTATACACGTGCCATGGTGGTTTGCTGCATTCCTCAACTCGTCTACATTAGATATTTCTCCTAATGCTATCCCTTCCCTAGCCTCCCTGCCACCCCAATAGGCCCCAGTGTGTGATGTTTTCCTGTGTCTATGTGTTCTCATTATTCAACTCCCACTTATGAGTGAGAACATGTGGTGTTTGGTTTTCTGTTCTTGTGTTGGTTTGCTGAGAATGATGGTCTTTAATCTCTTTTCAGACTTCTAATACCCAGATCCGTAATGTAGTAACTTTGTGTTGTTTTAAGTCCTTCATTTGTGGTAATTTGTTACAACAGCACAAAGAAACAAATACAAACTCTTTCTAGGATTCTCCACCCTTAGTTCTTGCTTTTCTTCCTCTCTCTCACTCTATATTTCCGCATTTAGATATTTAGATATAATCAGTGAAATGTTAGTAAAATACCAGCTACTCCATCATAGTAGAAGTAGAGGTTTCAAATAGACTCATAATAGTTACAAATTATGAATTCTATCATCTTTGCAATGTAAGTCTCCTCACTTTATTCAGCTATGACATGAAGATAATAATAGATTCCTTAATAGATGATGTGGATTATATAGATTTGAGTATTGCATTAGTCAGGGTTTTCTCTAGAGAGAGAGAACCAATAAGACATATGAAAGGGTATTCACTAAGGGAACTGGCTCACGCAATTATGGAGGCTGAGAAGACCCATGACAGGCCATCTGCAAACTGGAGACCCTGGGATGCAGTTAGTGAAGTTCAATTGAAGTCTGAAGGCCTGAGAACCCAGGGGGGCTACTGGAGTGAGTCCTGGAGCACAGAGGCCAGATAATCTGGAATTCTGATGCCCAGGGCCAAAAAAAATAATAATAATAAATAAAAGTGTAAATCAGCTCCCGAGGGAGGGAGACCAGCTCTCTTTTGCTCTGTTTTTACTCTATCTTGATACCCAGCCAATTAGATGGTGTTTGCCTGAATGGCTGGTAGATCTTCCACACTTAGTTCAATAGGACTCACATGCCAATCTCCTCCGGAAACACTGTCACAGGCACATCTACAAATAATACTTTATCTCATCTCTAGTTATTCTTCAATCCAGGCAAGTTGACACCTAAAATTAGCTATGACAAGTATTAAACTATAAGAACCATATATTATAGAGATATACATGTTGAGACATTCATTTTACAGTTGTACTCACCAAAAAAGTGACTCTCCTGTCTCAGAGTTTGAGAAATTAAAGCACATTCCTCATCAAAATGAAAAATTTCTACCTAGTTGTTGATCTAAAAAAAATTAGTTGGATGGAGGTAGAAACAAAACTGAGAAAACTATACAACACAAAAAATGTCATAAAATATAATGGAGTCTTTATAACATCAAAAGCTGGTAACATGATTTGACTCTGCAATAATGCAAAGGATGTCATTGTGATAAATCTCTTTGGAGAATGAATATTTTTCTACATTGTATATACATATTTTCTTTGCAGTTTTCACTCTGTTTTGAATCATGTTATGCAAAACCAAACATCATGTGCTTCCTGAGGAAAAAGGCAGTTACTTGAAACACACTAAATTATTGCTATGTATATTCTAAGTTTTTGTATACATGATGATTAAATTAAGTGAAACTGTAATACTGTATACCTATAAAAAGTAGCTGTTTCAGGTACTGTAATTTCAACACTAAGGTAATTTTCATAGAACTGCATTTTGACAATTACTAATCCAAGTATGATGTATATTAGAACCAGAATATTTGAATAATGAAAACATAATGGTCCCAGACAATCTAGATAACGGAGAACTGCTGGTAACAGAGAATAATAAGTTTATAAGCTAAACATAGGGTAGAGATGATTTCACTTAAATTTATGTGCACATGAAAAGATAAAATCCATGATATAAACAAGCTGTCATCTGAATAATATGATATTTGTAAAGTGCTTAAACAAGCCAGACAATTTTAAAGATATAAGTACGCAATAGTCACGGTAAATTTTTAAAAATTGTAGAAAGCACTCAGACTACTAATGTGAGGCCTATCATTCAAATTACAGATCTCTCTACTAAGGTCACTGTCATATATTTCTTAATTACAAATATGCAAATTGATTTTTCTTTGATATTATAACTATAGTTATGTTGCTTTTAATTCCACCTGAACAGGTGGTAAAAATCTTGAGCCTCATTGTATTACCAACAAGGTTTAGTTTATGAACAAAAATCTCTTCATATGAGCTGTTGTTGCCTGGCAACATCTGGAGAAAGCTATCTATGGAGCTAGTGAAAACACCAAGTACAGCATTGTCTGTTAAGGGCCCATTATATTTTATATTTTCTGGATAGGTTTGCAATACAGCCTGTTTTCATAGCATAATTTCAAAATCTAGGCAATGAGATTTTAATTATTAAATTTCAATAAGATTTAACTTCTCCATACTAAGATGCAGGGAGAGTATCCTCTTTAATTTTATTTAGCGCTCTTTAATTCTGTAAAATAATATAAGTTTTTAAAAATCTACGCTATGAAAATACCATTTGTGTTGACATTCAGAAAGCTTAAGAGCCCAACTCAAATTTTGTGCATTGTCACAATAGAAAATAAAATAGAGATACCTTTTCAAAAGCATTTAAATCATTAGAATTAGAAAGTCATAAGGGACCTTGAGAGATTAATTAACTCATCCTTTTGCCATCTGGTATGAATACGTATGCTGTTCTATACAGGTGAGAATTCATTCTCTTTCCATGAAGAGAACCCATAATCTCGTTTTACAGTCTACTTTAATAACATTTTTAAGACAAAATTTTAATAGTGACATCTTGTAATAACTAACTGCAAATTTGGAAATGCAAATTTGTGTTTGTGCTTCCATCTACTTATTGCATATCATACATGACATTTGCCTGGAAGGCAAATGAAAGGCTTCATAGAAAAGAAATGTGGTGTGGCAGAGAGTATTTAAAAGACATGTTTCTTCTTCTCCCTGGACACAGAGCCAGGTTATATTGCTAGACTCTATTGAAGTGAGCAGTGAACATGTGACTCAGTTGTAAGCAATGGAATGAGAGCATAGTGATATGTACAGCACAAAGGCAAGGCCATAACCTCCCCCCAGCCCATGTTCCTTTGCTCTCCACTGACGTGATGCAGATGAGCTTGGTAATCTTGTAATTAGTGAATTGAAAATGGCAGAACTACATGACTGAAAGAGACTGTGTCCTTGAATTACCTTGTATAGGAGAGTTGCCTTACCATGCAGGTACACCTGTTTGGGGCTTCCATGAGCAATAAATAAACTACTGTGTTAAACCACTGAAACTTCAGCAGTGTTAATGTCTTCAGTTAAACCACTGAAACTTCAGCAGATAAATATTTTGCTCAATATTTACCTTAATGTGATCTTATGTAATACCTGCAGAAAGGACTTGGACAGAAGAAAACCTTAGTGTGGAGGGGAATTAGGACAAAAATGGCTAAACTGAAGCCTTTGACAACATTTTGGACATAACAAAAGGAAATAAGGTCATAAGCAAAATAAAATACACAATTTGAATTGTAGTATAAGCCCATTAATTTAACAGCTATGAAAAATATGGTTTGGAGGCAGGAAGTTACAAAATCTTTGGAATAACACAGAGTAGAGCCATATAATGTGAATATACCAGGGAAAGAATAATGGGATTGAATAGTTGAGATTTATAAACTTGGCAATAGATTAGATATGATGGTACAGTAGAAATAACAACAATGTCAATAATTCTATACTCTGATCCTCATTTTTTTTACTATAAACTAGGCACCATGCTAACAGTTTTATGAGGGCTATCTCCATTAATCTTTGCAACACTGTAAGACAAGTACTATGATTGTCCTTATTTCCTAGAAAGAATATAATTTGAGATTTCATATATAAGCAAAGGTCATACTCCTTATAATGAAACACCTAGGTTTGAAACCAACAATGTAATATTAGACTCTTGATTTTTAACAAGCATAATCTCAAATCCAAGTTTCGTGAAGTAGAATAAGCAATTTAAAGATATATGAGAGAAAAGAGGGCAAATTCAGTTGATATCCATTTGCTTCAGTAAATTTTTTAGATTGATATAGTTTTAAACTCATACAAATTTTCAATAGTACAAGGAACTGCAATATACCTTTTGTCCAAATTCACCAGCTATTTATACAACCCCTACAAGCACTCCATAAAATGACTTAAAAATTGTTAATCGTAGAGTGAAATGGCTCTACTATATTTACATATTGACTCCAGAAGCCAATTGGAATTTTCAACTTGTGACTGACCTTTCAGAAAGAGTTCAGGGCTAGATATAATTGTATGAAATAAATTAGTATGGACAGAGATTTGTAAAAATCAATAAAATCAATCAGGGTCCTAAGTGAGAGGATAAAAAAGAAAAGGACAATTCATTAGAAATAGGATAATCCTGTGTAATAGATGTCCAGAGAGGAAAAAATTTCAGAGGTATAGTTGTAAGGTCAAAAATTTCAGAAAGATTAAGAGATCTGGAGAAAGATTGGATTTAATATTTAGAAGGTCTTCAGTGACCTTCAGTACAATGTTTGTGGGTAGCATACTGAAAAAGAAACCTAAATTCCAAAGGGTGAGGAGAACAATTAGTCAAGAAAATAAAAATACATGTTTAAAAAAAGCTGCTCATGTAATAATAATTAACATGTTTTACTTTATCTTCTGCTATTCTGCTATTTATACTCTTTGCTTTAATTTACTAGGATTCTGAGTCAACAGTTTTCAAAAAGTACGATAGTGCAACCAAGCAGAGAGTTAGAGGGTAAGTGTTAAGGCAGCCTATCTGATGATTGTTCATTTAATCTTCTCAGTGCCTGGTTGAAGGACAGGGGGAAGCTGCTTCTTTCTGGAAGAACATAGAAATCTGTGATGCTCCACACACCCTGATGATGATGGCACAAAAGCTAGAATTGAGCAAATTGTACCAGGAGTATATTCACCCCTGCTGAATTAGGTAGAATGGGGTTTGGCTCAGATAATTTACTACTTAGACACTAAAATAAATAGTGGTACTTTAAATGTGAGATACCTTGGGGATATTTAAAAAATTCACATAAACATGTTTGTGGATGTAGGTCATAAATATATATGGATGGGTGTTCATACTTCACTTTGTACTGTGCATGACTCAGGTTTAGAGAAAAGTTGTGTTTTCTACATCTTAAAGTCAGTGAGTCTATTCTATGACTTAATTGAACAAATTTAATTTAATTGGAGGAATTTTTATAATTTCAGTGAGCAAGTTTAATTTCCCTTATAAACATATTACCTGTGTTTTGATTACTACAAAGGTAGTGGAGGAAATATTTGTACATAATTCCTAGCTTTGTTGTGAGGTTAAAGAACATTACATTTTGGAACAGTGTCTTCTGTCACTCTCACCTCATGAAAACCTGTTCCTTTTTTTTTTTTTTTTTTTTTGAGCCTGTCTCACTTTGTCACCCAGACTGGAGTGCAATGGCGTCATCTCAGCTCACCATAACCTCTGCCTCCTAGGCTCAAGAGATTCTCCTGCCTCAGTCTCTCGAGTAGCTGGGATTACAGACACGCACACCACTACTGCCCAGCTAATTTTTATAATTTTTTTTTAGTAGAGACAAGGTTTTACCATGTTGGCCTAGCTGGTCTTGAACTCCTGACCTCAAATGATCCGCCTGCCTCAGCCTCCCAGAGTGCTGGGATTACAGGCATGAGCCACTATGCCCAGTGAAAACCTTGTTCCTTTCTGTGGCACGTGATTTGAAACATAGTTTAATTGAGAAGTATCATAAACTCAAGAACAGGTTATATGCTACCCATATTGCTGTCACCAGTGGTGCCTGCCTTGCAAGCACATTCCTTGAAGGATAATTTGCTTTGCAAAGAGGAACCAGTAAACTTGTCATTATATTTGTTCGAATTGACACACATCAATGT
This sequence comes from Aotus nancymaae, assembly GCF_030222135.1. Classification (NCBI taxonomy): domain Eukaryota; kingdom Metazoa; phylum Chordata; class Mammalia; order Primates; family Aotidae; genus Aotus; species Aotus nancymaae. Next base: position 40,564,167 of record NW_026988419.1, on the reverse strand, counting down.
TTTGTCTACTGTGTGTTAATCTCCCTTGTCCCCCAATAATATGGAATCCCTACAAATTATACAATTATTATTTTTGTATTTTTTAAGTTTAGATGTGTTACAATAGTGATATTGAAAGGATATCAAGATGTCATTTAAATTAACACCATAGTAGGCTGGCTGGTTCCATCCCATAAAGCAATGGCATATGGAATGCCTCTCATGGATGCACAGAGAGGGAAGAGGCACCATATGCCCTTTAGCAGATTCTCCTCCATCATCACACAAATCAGGAGCTCTCCCATTAAGAAAGAAAGAATATTAGTATTACCAAACACAGTATCTTGAGCATGAAAGGTAATTATTTGCCTTTGTAGGATCAGTATTTCTAATTGTGTCTGCTTCTTTGTTTGAAAAATGGTTCAGCAAAGAAAATGCTCCCTATGGAATTGACTAGGTTTTTTCCCCCAATTTTGTTTTCCTCCTCTCCTTTTTCCACCTCCCTCAATCCCTTCCTTCCTTCCTCAGTATTTCTCTTTACCTATTACATTATGCCCCTGTTTAATGAAATAGATACCTCACTTTGAGGATGGAGCAGTGAGCCTAAGCCACCTTTGTCCTATGCATTGAGGCATGGACAGCATTTTAGGCTTTCTTGTTGATTATGGTTCTGTACACTGAAGTTATGAATATGACTTCTGAATAGTAAAGCCTTAAGACATGAGCTTTAATATAAAAATCTCTATACCACACTATTTTTATAATGTATTTTAACAAATATCAAAACCAATTATAAACAATTGACAAGAATACAAAAAAACTTTATTAGTTGAAGTTTTAAACACATTTTAAACCACATTTATTTGCAAATAATTTTTATTGTTTGATTAACTTGCAGATAAAAAGAATGGTAAATAAAATATTTTAATGTTTTATTAAAATATTATATCATTATTATATCATAAAAATATATATCATTATATCATTAATGTTTTAGTAAAATATACCATATAAAACATTATATCAATACGATGTATAATGTATAATATTGTATTATATCTGACTGTAAATTATGAAAATAGATTAGATGTTACTGACTTCATAATGCATAGTGGTTGATGTCAAATAATCAAACTATAGTTTGTTTAATGGTTTCTTATTGGTTTTAAACTTCCCAGGGTTAGAATATTTACAGAATATTTATTGAAAAGTCACAAGCTACCTGATAATACCATGTTAAAATTCTGCTAACATTCCTTTCATACGGAGACTCTTAATGGGATTAACATTATGTCGCAATTCAAAAACCTATACAGAATTCTATTTATACCTACTGGTTTTGAAAAAGACAGTGTTCAGGTGTTTATTTGTAGCACTTCTGGGAGTAATGCCAAGCCCCAAGAACCATTAGTATTCCTGAAACTTTACATTCTTTTTCTAGAAATTGTTCTTCTGAAAAAGATAGAATAGTATTACATGATTAGACTATACACAGACGTAACTGTAATACTTATTCACAGATGAGAAAAAAGTGAGTGAGCTGATTAAAAAAACATTAACAATATAAGGAAAACATTACATTACTGTGTTTACTTGTTGGTATGTATATCTCAGCATGAATTTGCTGCCCTATTATTTAAATACCTAGATTAATATTAATAATGGCAGGAATATCTCATCTTATGTCAGATGTTTTTCACGTATATAGCCTCTTTTTATCCTTATGAAAATTAAGCAATATGAGTATTATTAGCTCCATTTTCAAACTGACAAAATGAATTTTAGTCAGGTTAAGTACTAAGTTCAAGGTAAGTAGGAAAACATCCTACATTGCTTACCTGTATAACTTTAGAACCTGAAATGTTTTGTTTATTATAGATTTTAAATAAATATTCTTTAAGTGACCATATGATGCCTGGGAAGTAAATTAAATTTGTTGCAGCATAGTATAAATATTAACCATCTTGAACTACCAGGCTTACCCAGAAGGACAAGCAGGTTAAAGTTTCTAATTCATCTTTCTATAAAGTGAATGTCCAAAAGGAATATAATAATTGGTGTGAGGTACATGAATAGAAAATAAAGAGAGATGGGAAAACTAGATATTTCAATGACATTGAAGAATAATTGTTCTGGAAGGCTGAACATGAATGATTTGAGGTGCTAGAAAATTGATTGGATTGCATTGTGTGTACATTACCAGATTTACTGGTGGGTAGAAAACTGAAGAGACAGATAAACATATAACTGCACATATTTTTATATTATATTCTTCTTATAAAGTGTTTACTTTTTCATATATGGGAATTATTTTTAATGAATCCCCCTAAATTAAACATACTTTCTCAATGGATATTTTTCTCATTAAACTCTGAACTGGTCACCATTTCTGACCTATTGTGCCTGTGTGTTTGTGCGAAGGTGTGTGTATGTGTGCTTATGTTTAATTCAGGCACTGAGTTGTCTTAATTTTCTTTTTCATATTTTTGCCAATGCTTGACACTTACTATTTGAAGTCTGATAATATTTTGCAAACTATAATTTTAATAAACCACAACCCAAAGGACAATTTCAATGGCTATAAAAGACACAGAGAAAAAGGACAGACTTTTGTGCTTAGAAAGGGAAGTTACAGTTTTTAAGAATCATACAGGTTGAGATATTTTGTTTGATAATAGATTATTTGTTTGATAATAGGGTATGTCCATATTAGTGAGTAGTGGAAGCAGAAGAAATCCTCTAAGTTTCTAAGTTCTGAAAAGGAGTAAGAATAGGAATGGCATTTAATGAGAATCTATTTTCAGAGAGGTGCTACTGCTTTGCAATTATTTCATTTACTTATCACATCAACTCTACAAATTAAGCATTAAAAATCCCTTTTTACATATTTGGAGAAAAGGTTGATAAGGTTAAACAAATTTCCAAATACCACTTAACTGTTTTCTTTTTTTGTGAAGACAGAGTTTGAAGTACAGTTTTTGCTTGATTACAGTGATGAGTAAACACGTTCTTTTCTCTCTTTTTCTTAATATGTAACAGAGTTTGGCTTTGAGTGTGAATATTCTTAAGTTCTTCAATTCAAAATTGAGATTTCAAAATTTGTACTTCTAAAAATGTTATTTCATTTTAATATGTAATCAGGAGTTTTCTAGGCACAGTAATAGATTGAGCATTGCTTAATTAAGCTAATAATTACTCAAGGTGGAAAACAATTTTTTAAAACCCATACTATGTTCAAATTGACTTGTCATTTCATTTTCTTTCCTTGCACTTTAGTAAAGTTCTAATGAATGCATTTTGGAAATGGATTTCCCTGAAGAGATATTTTCATTCATTTGTCTGTCTCACACACACACAGAAAAGCAGACAATATTCAACTTTAAACATCTGCTTCATGCTGAAGATAAAATTCAGTCCAATAAATGATGCTTTTTTGCACATCTGAGAATTTTTCTTAATGAATACCAAAGAATTAAGAATACTTTCTCAACAGCTATTGTTCTCATTAGACTCTGAACTGGTCATAATTTCTGACCCATTGTGCATGTATGTGTGTGCAAAAGTGTATGTATGTGTGTGTGCATACATAAATTTTTCACTAATGGGTTATTAAGCCTTTTTATATTGCAGATTATTTGATTTGTGGATATGTTTTACTTGGTTAGTAATCATTAAAGACTCTTAAACCCTTGCAGTTCCAAAATAATTGTTTCCTGACCTGCAATTGTGCTTTTAATCCTTTCAGTCAATGGCAGCTCAAATTTTGTTGTTATTATGCTGCTCTAGTTTTTAACTTGTCCTCAAAGCAGGATGATTCATTTTCATTTTTTATTGGCTTGTTTTTCTTTATTCTTCAAATACAGTTTTAAAATGCAGTCAAATAATATTTCAAGCATCTTACAAAAGCACTCAAGCAACAATTAAGTTTAAAAGGTTTAATAAAGTTTAATCAATGAAGTATCTAGAGAAATAAATCTTTGAGTTCCAGAAGGTTGATGAACCATTGTGAAGGCATTAACACCTGTTTTCACGCTATATGTAAAGTGTCCCTGCATTTGTTCTGTATTTGCTGAAGGCAAGAACATATATATACACATTTTGCAAGGAAAAATAGCCTCAGGAATATTATCAAAAGCAAATTTAAGCATGTGCAGTGGTGCATGACTGTAAGCTCAGCTACTAGACAGGCCAAGATGAGAAGACTCTTTGAGCCCAGGAATTTGAGGCCAGCCTGGGCAACACAGCAAGACCCTGTGTCAAAAAAATGTGAGATTAGTACTCAGACATAGTTTAGTTTTCCTTTCTATGAGGGAGGTAACTCATGGATGTGTTATTTAGAATATCATTTCAGTTACTTTTAACTCTATGGGCAATTAACTTTTTCTCTTCTCAGCATTTTCTCTAATGTTCACTTTAAACACATTTTTCAGAATATGTCAATACACCCATGGTAACAGGTATAATCATTGACATTAAAGCAAGGATTCTGATTGATTAAGCAGTATTTTACAGTTTAAAGAAAATTTAATGAAATAAACATTTTTAAATACATAGGATTCATGTTTTGTTTTAGAAAATCCATAAATTCAGTTAAATAATTAATTTTATTCAGGGTACCTTAAAAGTGGATATAAGTGGCCGGGCGCGGTGGCTCAAGCCTGTAATCCCAGCACTTTGGGAGGCCGAGGCGGGTGGATCACGAGGTCAAGAGATGGAGACCATCCTGGTCGACATGGTGAAACCCCGTCTCTACTAATACAAAAAAAAAAAATTAGCTGGGCACGGTGGCGCGTGCCTGTAATCCCAGCTACTCAGGAGGCTGAGGCAGGAGAATTGCCTGAACCCAGGAGGCGGAGGTTGCGGTGAGCCGAGATCGCGCCATTGCACTCCAGCCTGGGTATCAAGAGCGAAACTCCGTCTCAAAAAAAAAAAAAAAAAAAAAAAAAAAAAAAAAAAAAAAGTGGATATAAGTAAATAATATTATTATAGCAAAAGTAGAACTTTCCCAAACCAACAACCTATCACAACACAGGCCAGGAATTGGTATAAAGGAAAAATAAGAACTTTATTAAAATACGTATTTAAATTATAGATACTTTTTATAATTTCTAGTTAAGAATAAAATTCTATATGGGCCCTGTTAAGTACTCACTTACTACTTTTAACATTTGAGGAAGATTATGTAATATACATGTTAAATATGCATTTTCCTAGGCCATCCCATTTTGCCATTGATTGTTAGATGAGCAGAAAGCAATGTATCAAGATTATATTCTCTAATATTGTGTATATTCACCACTTCATCTTCTCCCAATAATTTTTTTGAGTTATAACTAAATAAGTAATTGAAATTATTTCTTGAGAATGAAGTTGACTTTTAGTGAAAATATATATAACAAAAACTGTACAAATTCAGAATATGAAGATACAAATACCAGCTAAGAAGATGGGGACATACTATTTTAAATAAGATAACATTTGAGCTGGGGCTTAAAGGATAGATGGAAATTAATCAAATACATATTTAAGACAGGGTGTTCTAGATGAAAAGCATTGTATAGACATAATAGAGAAACTAGGGATTGTTCTCTGTGAGAGGTATATATAAAGTGTTCTGGAAAAGCAGAAGCTATAGAGGGTGTAAACAGATCAGTAGTTGCTAGAAGTTCAGGATGGGATAGAGGGTTGAACAGGCAAAGCTCAGGGACTTTTTTAGGGTGGTGAAACTATTCTTTCTATGGGCCTATAATAGTAGCTACTTGACAACATGCGCTTGTCAAAATCCATAGAAACTCACAACACAAAGAGTGGATCTTAACTTATACAAATTTGAAAGTATTCAGGAGGCCAGGCATCCCAGGATAGAATCCAGAATGTGATGAAACATTAGCTATATTGCAAATATATGAAAGACTGCATGAAAATGGTGAGAGAATATAGTGCGGACATAACTAACTATGGAAGTGAGTATAGTCTTAAGGCTGAAGGCAAAAGGACTGTACGTAAGCTCTGTGATCTACCTGATGAAGCTATTTTTCATGAAAGTATGGGTTATTTCTCAGACTACTATCTGTAAATACTGGACTTGATAAATTAAGTAAATAGATGGCTAATGGTGGCAGCCAGATTTCTCCCTGTTGGAGGAGGAATTTACAAATGGATAAACCAGGGAGGCTAAAATAATCTGGCAATGGATTGAACTTAAAAAGATAAATATGAATTCATGCTTGACTTAAAATATATATGGAGTATTACGTATAGAAAAATTTATAGATGTGTTGATATATACAGGCAAATATTTGCATGTGTTATTCCTAGCTCTATTCTTTAAGAGGGCCTAGAACCAGCAACACTTCCTCAGTAGTGAATATACTAACTCCTACTCCAATTAGATACTGATTTCTAATACTATTCTCTAACAAACGAAACTAGGCCTCCTTGAGAAATGGCTGATTCTATGACTGGGACAGGAAATATTAAAAAAATGAATCTAGAGCACCTAAGTCAGAGCAAGTAAGAAAGTACTCAGAAAACACCATAATGATGGAGAACGCAATTATATGTCAGAAGAACACAGGAGTCAGTTGAAAAAGCCTTTAATGACCCAAAATGGGCCAATTTGAGCATCAAAATCAATGAAATATTATTTTATTATAACCTAATGATATAGTTTGGCTGTGTCCCCACCCAAATCTCATCTGATCTTGAATTCCCACATGTTGTGGGAAGGACCCAGTGAGAGGTAATGGAATCATGCGGGCAGATCTTTCTTATGCTATTCTCATGATAGTGAATAAATCTCATGAGGTCTGATGTTTCCATTTCCAGGAGTTTCCCTGCACAAGTTCTCTTTTTGCCTGTCATCATCCATGTTAGACTTCACTTGCTCCTCCTTGCCCTCTGCCATGATTGTGAGGCCTCCCCAGCCCTAGGGAACTGAAAGTCCATTAAATCTTTTTTTCTTCCTAATCTCAGGTATGTCGTATCAGCAGTGTGAAAACTAATATACCTAATGTATAAAATAAGTATCTGTGGTTTTATATTTACATAAATAAATGCACAAATTAAAATAAATAAGAATAAGAGAATAGAAATACCCACTTTGCAGGAAAATTCCAAGTAATTTACATAAATACTCTTTAAGAGAGTGCAGTGCACATTGACCTACTTCTCTATAGTATGTATAGAAAGAGGGAGGAGGAAATAGCTTTACAATGGGGAAATCTGACAAACACTACTTTAGTTTGTGAGTAGAGTTTACATTAACCTTTATATGGACCATTTATATGAGTGATAAGGCTCTGTGGTTTTCCTTCTCCAAACCCTTAACCAGACAAATCTTAATAGTCGACAAAAATAAATATTCCTCAAAATTGTCAAGGTCATCAGAGACACAGAGAGTCTATGAAGCTGTTGCTGTCAAGAGGAGACACAACAACAAAATATAATGTGGTGCCTTTTGATAAGAGCCTGGATTAGAGAAAGAATAGTAGGTGAAAACTAAGGAAATCTGAGTGTCATGATCAATTTTATGTGTTAACTTGACAGGGCAATAGAATGCCCAGACATTTGATTAAACATTATTCTGGATGTGTCTGAGAGGGTGCTTTTGAGTCTGTATACTGCATAAAGTTAACATATGTGGGCCTTATTCAATTAATTTAAGACCTAAATAAAACAAACAAACAAAAAGCCAATTAAGAAGAAGATTCCTCTTCCTCACTGCCTTGAGCTAAGACATTGGTCTCTTCTTGCCCTCATTCAAACTAAAACACCAATTCTTCTAGCATCTCAAGATGACAAGCTTTTACACTGGAACTTACACCATTGCCTCTCTTTTCAGGCCTTCCTACTTGGACTGGAACTATGGACCTACTTCATCAGGTCTTCTGCATCTCCATCTTGCTGAATATAGATTTTGGGACTTCTGAGACTTCTTAGCTTCCATGAGCAATTCCTTGTAAGTCTCTCCCTCCTCCCTCTCACTCTCTTTCTCTATGTCTCTCTCTCTCTCCCCCCGCCCACACACACATAACCAATCAGTTATATGTATACTTGTGTGTGGTTTCATATGCATATGTGTGTGGCTGTGTGTGTATGTGTGTATACATAACCGATTTTGTTTCCTGAAGAACCCTAAGACAATAAGAATGTATCTATCCATAACAATTTATTAGCTGGTAAATGTACCAGACCAATGTAAAACATTAGTAATTGTAAATATAGGTGTTAGGCATATGGGAACTCTATACTCCATACAAATAAATAACCTTGCAATTATTTCTATCCATATAAAACTATTCTAAAAAACTATCCACCCGCCTCGGCCTCCCAAAGTTCTGGGATTACAGGCGTGAGCCACCGCACCTGGCCGATCTGACAGGTTTCTTAATCTCATTGTGTTTTGCCTTTCTCACCTATTAAATGTGGATCATCATAATACCTTTAGCATTTTTGTAGGAAACCATAAGTTTATACATGTAAAGATATTTAAAAATGCTTGAAGTGTAGTAAGATGTAATAAATGTGAGCTATTTTCATATGTCAAACACTGTGCTCCAGATATATACATATTATCTCACATTAATGTTCTTAAAATATTATGTGAGGTATACTGTTATCTTGATTGCATCATATGAGGATGCTCAGATCTAGTGAGGTTAAGTAGGTCATTAGCACAATATTTTCTGTTATCATTATAAGCAAGCCTTTTTGAGGTTAGATGTAAACAATACAAAACAAAGTTGCTCTGAAGCTTCCTAAATGGCTTAGCATTGATTCTCAATTCTTGATATTCTTTTGCTATTAGGTGATAAAAATAATTATGTAACTATAAAGTTACTCAATAATAGTAAGTCACAAATAATTACTAATATGCTATATTGATATAAAAGTATGTTTACAGATAAATTCTTAAAAATATTGCTAACTACCAATTCTAATTTTCATTTTTATTTCAACTTTGTTTCTATTTATTTTACCTTCCCACTTTATTGACATATAATAATTTATATATGTGTAGGGTTCATGTGAATGTTTGTTACATGCAATTAATTTACATATGTGTAGGGTTCATGTGAATGTTTGTAACAATCAAGTCAGGTGTATCTTGAGGGTGTATCATTTTTATGTATTGATATATTTCCAGTCCTCTGTTCTTCTTTGAAACTATAGAATGTTATAGCTAAGTATAGTCACCCTCATCTGTTATCAAACATTAGAACTCATTTCTTCTATCTAATATTTGTACCTATAACCAACCTCTCTTCATCCAACCCTCCCTCCACCCGCTCCTCATAGTCTCTGTTATCTATTGCTATATTCTCTATGTCCATGAGATTGAGTATTTTAGCTTCTACATATGAATGAGAACATGCAGTACTTGTCTTTCTGTGCCTGACTTATGACATTTAACATAATGGTGTCCAGTTCCATCCATGTTGCTGCAAATGACATGATTTCATTCTTTTTATGGCTAAATACTCTTTCATTGTGTATACATACCACATTTTCTTTATTCATTCATTTGTTGATGGGAACTTAGGTTGATTCCATATCTTTGCTGTCACGAATAGTGCTGCAATGAACATGCAAGTGCAGGTATCCCTTTGATATACTGATCTATTTTCCTTTGAATAAATGCCCAGTAATGGCATTGCTGGGTCATGTGGTAGTTCTACTTCTAGTTTTTTGAGAAACTTCCACACTGTTTTCCAAAGCAATTGTATCAATTCCCATTCCTACCAACAGCACATAAAGTTTCCCGTTTCTCTGTATCTTTACCAGTATCTTTTTTCTTTTCTTTTCTTTTCAATTTTTCTTCTCTTTTTCTAATAGCCATTGTAACTGGGGTGAGAGGATATCTCATTGTAGTTTGGATTTGCCATTCCCTGATGATGATGAGTAGTGGTGTTGAACATTTTCTATATACCTATTAACTATTTGAGTGTCTTCTTTTGAGAAATGTCTATTTGTGTCCTTTGCCCATTTTTAATGCTATTACTTGTCTTTTTACCCTTGAGATGTTTGAGTTCCTTGCATGTTCTAGATATCAGTCCCCTGTCAGATAAGTAATTTGCAAATATTTTCCCTATTCAAGAGGCTGCTTTGTCATTCTGTTGAGTTTTTCTTTTGTTGTACAGAAGCTTTTTAGTTTAACATAGTCCCATTTGTCTACTTTTGTTCTTGTTGCCTGTGCTTTTCTAATCTTAGTGATAAACTATTCACCTAGATCATGTCCTGAAATGTCTTCCCTGTTTACCTTTAGTACATTTATAGTTTGAGGTCTTATGTTTAAGTCTTTCATCCATCCTGAGATGATTTTTGTGTATAGTGATAGGTAAGGGTTGTTTTATTTTTTTACACATAGTTCTCCAGTTTTCCCAGCAGCATTTACTGAAGAGAGTATCCTTTCCCTAATGCATGCCCTTGGTGACTTCTTCAAAGATCAATTGACTATAAATATGTGAATTTATTATCGTGTCCTCTAGTGTGGTCTAAATGTCTATTTTTATACCAATACCATGGTGTGTTGGTTACTATATTTTTATAGCATGTTTTGAAGTCAGGTGGTATGAAGTCTCCAGCTTTGTTCTTTTTGCTCAGAATAGCTTGAGCTAGTCAGGGTCTTCTATGGTCCAATAGGTATTTTAAGATTATTTTTTCTATTTCTGTGGAAAAGGACATTGGCATTTTCTAATGCATATTTTATTGACATTTTTATTGCTTTTTAAAATACCTATTTCTAATAGGTATTTTAAGATATTTTTTCTATTTCTGTGGAAAAGGACACTGAATCTGTAGACTGCTTTAGGCAGTATAGTCATTTTTCTTTTCTTTTCTTTTTTTTTTTTTTACTTTAGGTTCTGGGGTACATGTGCAGGTCATGCAGGGTTGTTGCATAGGTGCATACTATATCTGGCATTTCTCCCCATGTTATCCCTCCTCACCCTTTCCACCCCCACTGTCCCTCCCTTAGTTCCCCTCCCAACTGTCCCCAGTGCGTGCTGCTTCTCTCCCTGAGTCCACATGTTCTCATTGTTCAACACCTGCCTATAAGTGAGAACATGTGGTGTTTGGTTTTCTGTTCTTGTGTCAGTTTGCTGAGAATGATGGTTTCCGGATTCATCCAAGTCCCTACAAAGGACATGAACTCATTGTTTTTTATGGCTTTGTAGTATTCCGTGGTGTATCTGTGCCACATTTTCTTTGTCCAGTCTATCGTTGATGGGCATTTGGGTTGGTTCCAGGTCTTTGCTATTGTAAACAGTGCCACAGTGAACATATGTGTGCATGTGTCTTTATAGTAAAATGATTTATAGTTCTTTGGGTATATACCCAGTAATGTGATTGCTGGGTCAAATGGAATTTCTATTTCTAGATCCTTGAGAAATTGCCACATTGTCTTCCACAATGGTTGAACTAATTGACACTCTCAACTGTGTAAGAGTGTTCCTATCGAAGTACAGTCATTTTAACAATATTTATTCTTCTGATCCATGACCATGAGATGTCATTCCATTCGTTTGTGTACTCTCTGGTTTATCTGATCAGATAAAGTTTTCCTTACAGAGAACTTTCACCTCTTTGGTTAAATTTATTTTGAAGTATATTATTTTTGTTGCCATTTTAAGTAGATTTCCTTTTTAAATTTCTTTTTCATTTATTTCCTTACTGCTGTATAGAAACATTGCTGATTTTTGTATGTTGATTTTGTATCCTACAAGTTACTGAATTTATTTATCAGTTCTAAGAGTTTTGTGATAAGGTCTTTTGTTTTTTCAAGACATAAGATCATGGAGTTGTTTTTTACTGTTCAGGTGTTTGACTTCCTTGTATATTCTAGATATCAGTCCCCTGTCAGATGATTAATTTGCAAATATTTTCTGCACAAAAGAGAAATCGTGGCTTCCTCTTTTCTGATTTGAACACTTTTTATTTTATTTTTTTCTTGCCCAATTGCTCTGGCTATGACTTCCAGTACTATGTTGAGTAGGAGTAGTGATCGTGGACATTCTTTCTTGTTTCAGTTCTTAGAGGAAAGGGTTTTAAGTTTTATTTATTCATTATGATGTTGTCTGTGGATTTGTCATATATGCTCTTTATTGTTTTAAGGTATTGTCCTTCTATGCCTGTTTCATTGAGAGTTTAGTCACAAAGCATTGTTTTATTTTGTCAAATGGCTTCTCTGCATCTATTGAGATAATCATGCAGTTTTTGTCCTTCTTTTTTTTTTATGAGATGTATCACATCTATTGATTTGCATATGTTGATCCAACTTCCATTCCTGGGATAAATCCCGTTGGTCATGGAGTATTATCTTTCTGATACAGTCTTGGATTTGGTTTCTTTTGTGTGTGTGTCTTTGTCTGGTATTGCTACTAGGGTAATACTGGCCTCATAGGATGAGTCAAGGAGAATTGACCTTGAAGAGGAAAATCTTCCTCTTCAATTTTTTTGGAATTGTTTGAGGAGAATTGATATTAACTCTCCTTCATAAGTTTAGTAAAATTCCACAGTGAATTCACCTATTCCTGGGTTTTCTTTGTTGTTGTTGTTAAGAGACTTTTTGTTACTGAGTCAATCTCACAGCTCAGATTTCCTATTTCTTCCTAATTTCATCACGGTAAGTTTTATGTTTCCAGGAATTTATTTCCTCTAGATTTTCCTTTGTTAACGTACAGTTGTTCATAATAATTTCTAATAATCTTTTATATTTCTGAGGTATCAGCTATATTGTCTTTTTTTAATTTTTATTTTTGTATATTTGGGGTTTTCTCTCTTTTCTTAGTCTAGTTAGTGGGTTATCAATTTTATTTATCTTTTTGAAAAAACAACTTTTAATTTTGTTGATTATATGTCAATATATTTTTTAGTCTTTATTTTGTTTAGTTATACTGACAGGAGACAAATACCTAGGCAGACAGTGACAAGTCCCCAGTGAAACTGGACCTACATGCCAAAGACAGCCTGAAGCCTAAAAGCTGAGCTACCAGTTCCGGGTAGAGCCCGTGAATGAAGTGAGAACTTCCTTGGTGCCTTTTAGCCAATTGAACAGTGCTTTTTTCCAGGCCAGCCCATTGACCAGTCAGCACACACTCCCCTATTCTGAGCCCACAAAAACCCTAGATTCAGCCTTATATATGGCTACTTGCTTTTGGGCCTCCTCTCACACAGAGGGCTACCCACTTCAGGTTTCTGCTCAGTTTTCAAGAGCTTTTCTGTTGCTCAGTAAAATTCTTCTCTGCCTTGCTCACTCTCCAGTGTCCACGTACCTAATTCCTCTTGGTTGCAGAATAAGAATCTGGAACCCACCAAACAATGGTTATGAAAAGTGCTATAACCTGTGAAACTGCTCACCAAGCTATAGGAGTGAAAAAACTGCTGGACACCACACACCCCAGTTCATTGAGCTGCGGGTGGTGGGACATTCTGAATGAGTGTGACACTCCCCCATTTGCCAACCTGCAAATGGCAGGAATGAGACAGAGCTTTAGCATTTCTTGGGATCTCAGATCTTGAGACTCCTGGGGTGAGAGCTGTAACATCCTTGGGGCTCTGCAGTTGCTGGCATCTCCAAATTTCCAGGTGCCGTCGCATTCCCCTCATCCAGACATTGACACTCAAGGCAAGAGGGATTGCAACACTCCTGTTTCAACTGTGGGCTGAGTGCAGATCCCATGGTGGTCTTGGGATCTGGGTTGGGGTGTGAACCTAGTGCAGCCTTGTGGGTGGAGCAGGCAGAATGAGCCTGGTGGACCTGAGCAAGGCCCCAGGCAGAGGTTACAGCAGCCGTAGAGATTTCTGGCATGCAGCACCAAAAGAATCCTGCATCATTAATCTGATCTTTATTATTTCTTTCCTTCTGCTAATTTTGGGTTTGGTTTCTTTTTGCTTTTCTAGCTCTTTGAGATACATCATTAAATTATTTATTTGGAATCTTCCTAGGTTTTCTTTTTGTAGGCTGTTATTGCTATAAACTTCTCTCTTAGCACTGCTTTTGCTGTGCCCTAAAAAGCTGAGTATGTAGTGTTTTCATTTTCTTTTCCTTTTTTTTTTTTTACTTTCAAGTCCTGGGATGCAAGTGCAGAACATGCAGGTTTGTTACATAGGCATACATGTGCTGTAATGGTTTGCTGCACCTATCAACCCATCATCTAGGTTTTAAGCCCCAAATGCATTAGGTATTTGTCCTAATGCTCTCTCTCCACTCAACCCCAACCACTGACTGGCCCCAGCATGTGATGTTCCCCTCCCTGTGTTCATGTGTTTTCATTGTTCAACTCCCACTATGAGTGAGAACATGCAGTGTTTGGTTTTCTGTTCCTGTGTTAGTTGGCTGAAGTGTTTTCATTTTCATTTGTTTCAAGAAACTTTTTTATTTACAACTTAATTTCTTCATTGACTCAATGGTCATTCAGGAGCATGTTGTTTAATTTCCATGTATTGGTATGGTTTCTAATGTTCTTCTAGGTGTTGATTTCTGATATTATTCTATTGTGGTCTAAGAAGAGACTTAATATGATTTTAATTTTTTAAGAAAATGTTAAGACTTGTTTTGTGTCCTACTATATGGTCAATCCTGGAGTGCATTCTATTTGCTGATGAGAAGAATACATATTCTGCAGTCATTGAATAAAATGTTCTATAAATATCTGTCAAATCCATTTTGTTAAAGTCCACTGTAAGTCCAGTATTTCTTTGTGGAATTGCTGTCTAGATGATCAGTCTGTACTGAGGATGGAACATTGCAGTCCCTTACTATCATTGCTTGGAGTATACCTTTTTCTTTAAATCTATTAACATTTGCTTTATGAATTCAGATGCTCCAGCATTAGAAGCATATTTATTTAGAATTGTGTTATCCTTTTGCTGAATTTATCTCTTTATCATTATATTGACCATCTTTTTCTTTATTTACTATTTTTGTCTTGAAATCTAATGCTTAGAGTCAAAATAATTATGTAAGTTTGGCTATTCCTGCTCACTCTGTTTCCATTTGCTTGGAATATCTTTTTTTTTTTTTAATCCCTTAACTTACATCTTATATGTGTCTTTAGAGGCAAATTGCATTTCTTATATATAACTGCATACTGTTGGATCATGTCTTTTTTTTTTTTTTTGAGACGGCGTTTCGCTCTTGTTACCCAGGCTGGAGTGCAATGGACACCTGCGGCCCCATCGTGAATCGTGCAGTCAGAGAGGAAGTTCTGCACGTCTTCAACAGAGCAGGACCAGGGAAGGCCACGGAGCTTGACCACAAAGCCCTCGCCTCCCTCAGGGCCCAGCATCATGGACACTTGACAGGATGGGTGTCAGGTGATCTTGGGTGCGGCTTTTTTGTGGCAGGGAGGCAAGCGGGACTGGTTTCTGTTGCTATCAGGCAAGCGCTGCTGGCAGCTAAGAGCCCCGAAATTCCACCGAAGCTCAACCACGCAGAGGGCTCCGAGGAAAGTCCAGGTGTATCTTTTTGTTCTCAATCTCGGCCTCCGAGTCTCTACGTTCCCGCTCTCACATCAGGAACACCGGTCGTCCCTCGGAGCACCTAGGGGAGGGTGGAACGTGGGGAACTTGGCAGTTATAGCAGAGGCAGTTGAGGCTTGTTGACCATCACCATGGAAACCCCCGGCTGCGAGCACGGGGCGGGGCCCAACAGAGGCGAGGGCAGGAACGCGACCGGCGCCAGTCCTCAGCGCCTGCCAGTCGAGTGCACGCGGCTTTCAATACCTAACTCTCTTACCCAGGCTGGAGTGCAATGGCACGATCTCGGCTCACCGCAACCTCCGCCTCCTGGGTTCAGGCAATTCTCCTGCCTCAGCCTCCTGAGTAGCTGGGATTACAGACACGCGCCACCATGCCCAGCTAATTTTTTGTATTTTTAGTAGAGACGGGGTTTCACCATGTTGACCAGGATGGTCTTGATTTCTTGACCTTGTGATCCACCCGCCTCGGCCTGGATCATGTCTTTTTTGTTGTTGTTTTTTGTCTGTTCAGCCTGTCTAAATCTTTTAAATGAAGTATTTAATACATTTATATTCAAAGTTGTTATTGATATATGAGATTTTGCTCCTGTTGTTGTGTTAATTGCTTTCTTGTTGTTTAATATATTCTTTCTTTCTTTTTCTCTGATAATTTGTCCTTATGGTTTGGTAATTTTCTGTAGTGGTACCAATTTGAGTTTTTCCTCTTTCTCATTTGTGTATTTGCTTTACAATTTAGTTTTAGGCTTTCTTTAATGTGTTTTCATGATGGTAACTGTCATCCTTTCACTTCCTGGTTTAAGATTCCCTTGGGCATTTTTTTGTAGCACCAGTCTAGTGGTGATGATTGCATCAGCGTTTGCTTGTTTGGGAAAGACTTTATTTCTCTTTCATTTCTGAAAAGTGATTTCACTGGATGTAGTTTCTTTTGGTGGCAGCTTTTTTTCTTTTAGCACTTGGAATATATCTTCCCTTTCTCTTCTGTAAAGTTTCTTCTGAGAAGTCCACTGTTAGTCTGTTAAGTGCTCCTTTATAGCTGGGTAGAGGCTTTTCACTTGCTGTTTGTAGAATTTTCTCTTTGTCATTGACTTTAGTAAGTTTGACAATAATGTGCCATGGAGAAGACCTTTTTGTATTCTAAATGATTGAAGATTGCTAGGTCTCCTGTATGTGGGTGTCTAAATCTCTTACAATATGTGAGAAGTTCTTATATGTTATTTCATTAAATAGATTTTCCAATGATTCCATTCCTTCTTCACCTTAAGGGATATTGATAATTCATATGTTTGGTTACTTTATGGTTCCCATATCTTATGAAGACTGTGTTCATTTTTTATAAAACAAAATTTGGCTGACTGTATTATTTCAAAAGACCTGCCTTAAGTTTTGAGATTCTCTCTTCTGCTTGGTCTAGTCTATTGTTGATGTTTCTGAATATATTTTATACTTTATTAAATACATTCTTCAGTTTCAGTAAGTATTTTTGTTTATTTTCTTTAACAAGATCTATCTCTTTGGTACATTTCTTATTCACATCCTGATTTATCTCTTCTCATTTATTTGTATTGTCTTTCAGAATTTTCTTGTATCTTACTGAGATTCTTTGATATTATAATTTTGAATATTTTTTCTGGAATTTTGTGAATTTTCCTTTTGGTTGAAATCTGTTACCGGATTATTATTTTGTTCCTTTAAAGGTATAATATTTCCTTGCTTTTTAATGTTTCTTGTATCCTTACACTGGTATCTGTACATTTGGTTAATAGTCACTTCTTCCTTCCATTTTCTTGGGTTTACTTTTTTTTTTTTTTTTTTCTTTCTTTCTTTCTTTTTTCTTTTTTTTTTTTTTTTGAGATGGAGTCTCTCTCTTTCACCCAGGCTGGAGTCCAATGGCGCAATCTCGGCTCACTGCAACCTCTGCCTCCCAGGTCCAAGAGATTCTCCTGCCTCGGTCTCCTGAGTAGCTGGGACCATGCCTGGCTAATTTTTGTATTTTTAGTAGAGATGGGGTTTACCATATTGCCCAGGCTGGTCTCAAACTGCTGACCTCAAGTGATCCACCGGCCTTGGCCTCCCAAAGTTCTCAGATTACAGCCATGGGCCACTATGCACAGCCTGGATTTACTTTACAGGGGGAGGACGTTTTCCTGAAGATGTATCAGTGGTATTAATTGGGTAGGGCCCTTTAATTTTGATTCTGGGTGCATCATGTTATGTAGTCTTTTTATGATTTCTTCAGTGCTAAACCGTGCTAGTGGCATTTGTTGGTTTAGGTTGTGGTTATTATTAGAGGCTATGATGAAGTTTTGCTGGGCACGAGGATGCCACATTGGCCACTTTTCCAGCCTCAGTGTTGGTAGTGGCGGACTGAGCATTCTTGATATTTGGCCCTAGGGCAGTGCCATTAGTAGGACCAGGCAGGTTGATTCTTGGGCCTCCAGGTAGCTTTCTTGGATCCCCGTTGTGGCAGTGGTGGGCAAGATGAGTGAGCAGATTCTCAGGTGCCTGGACAGCCAGGGTGGTGTGGGCCTTGGCAGTATCAACGATGGCACAACTTTTTGGATCCCAAGTAGTGCACGTTGATATAGGTGGTAGCAATAGTACAAAGTTGCCACCCACAGCTCAAGACATGCAACTCTCTAGTTATCCTGCTTTCTGTAGCAGTGGAAGCACTGTGCAGAATGGAGAGGGATGCTGTCTTCCATGCACAAGCCCAGGCATGGAAACTACACCCCCAGTCCCTACTCAGAGCACCTGACAGAACTCTGGCATTCCCACCGCATCCTCCAGCAGTAGCAGCAGGGGTGTACCCAGAGTGGTGTGTGGAAGAGGAAAAGGGGTTCCACTTAATATATGTGAGCCCAGCATAGAGGCAGCTCCAACAATGAGAGAGGATCTCACTCTGTTTGCTAGGCTGAGCACAGAGTTTATGCCACTACCGAGAGTGGTGTCACTTCTTACAGCCCCAGAAAGGGAGCTCTTGGGCTCCGGGAAGCATGTGATTTGGATTCCCTTGCCCAGGGTCAGTCTTTTTAGTTCACTGTACCATCCTTTTCCCAGGGAGTAGTACTTCATATAAGCTAGCATACTGGAGATTCCACACTATTTTTGGGTCCAGTCAGTACTGTTTTGCCATTGCTTTCCTGGTGGACACTGGGGGGTGACAGTGGAGGTTCCCAAGATGCAAGGATATGTGGACTATGGTTCACAGATATGGTATACAGCAGTCCAGTGACAGCTGTATACTCACAATGGTGCCCAGTTACAGCCAGTTAGGTCAGAGTGACCAAAGCACAAGTTTCCTGTCTGGCGCAGTGCCTTCACAGGGTCTTATATTACTGTCCACATTAGTGTCAAGGTTTCTGTGGGTGCGGGAGCTCTACTGTGCTTTGGATTGCAGCAGTCCACAGTGGATATCTGGACTACTGAAGTTCTCTCACTTACCCTCTCTCCACAATACTGAGACCCTCAAGGCTCCCAACCATCTTGGCCAAGTCGGCTACTCACTTCCTTCTTCTCTGTGCTCACGTGTTTTCCGGGACTTCTCTATTGTTCTCTTAGGTGTTCTGTTTAAGGTATAATTACCTATTCATAATTTCATTTCTTTTTTCTGGTGGCGACAGGTGTCCAATGTCTCTAGTCAGCAATCTTGTAGTAGGACCCTCAATTTATTTTTATACTTGTGTATTTTAGTGTTAGCTTTCCATATTAGTCCATTTTTACACTACTGTAAAGGTACTACTGGGTAATTTATAAATGAAGTAGTTTAATTGACTCACAGCTCTGCATGACTGGGGAGGCCTTGGGAAACTTACAATCACTGTGGAAGGGGAAGCAGGCATATCTTACATGGTGACAGGCAAGAGAGAGCATTTGTGAGTACAGGAAAAACTACCATGATTTATAAAACCATCAGATCTCATGGGAGTTCACTCACTATCAGAAGAACAGCATGGCAGAACTGCTCCCTTAATCAAATCACTTCCTTCCTTTGACACCTGGGGATTATAGGTCCTTCTGTTAATAAGTGGGGATTATGATTTGAGATGAGATTTGTTTGGGGGACATAGTGCCAAATAATGTCACTTTCCCTTTCATATATTTTAAGCATGAAATTAATCCTGTGTATCTGATTCAGCCTAGATGTATGTCTGTGTTGTGTCATGGTTTTTTCTATTGTATCTATTGACTTAAAAGCTTTTTCACACTCCATGAACATAAGAAAGAGGTATGTTAATCACTGTTGGTGGGAAATGGAGTGCTGTGATATTTTGGAGGCATGACTGCAAATACTTACCAAAAGCCTTTTGAATACATACACCCTTTAGCTTAGTAAATCCACTTTTCGATTTACAAAACAAATGACACATTATTTATAATAATAAAAGTTTTTAAAAGCTTTATTATTTTGTAAAGCGAAATGACAAGTAAATAAGATATACTGTATGAGTGACTCATCTAGAATCATTAAAAATAATGTGGTAGAAGAAGTATATCTAACAATATGTAAAAGTATTCTCATTATATTACTTAGCAAATACTAGTTGCTTATAAAAATAAATGACTAATAGTTAAACATTAATGTGGAAGTTTTCATCTAATAAGACAATGCATTCTGTGTTTGGAAGATCCTACTTCTAAAAATTTTTTCTAATGATTAAATCTAGGTCTGTCATATTAATGACCTCCAACAGTATAGACACCAAATCCAATTGTTCTTCCATTTGGTAAGCAATTGTCTTTTCAAGTCTTGTTTTTAATCTTCTTGTTGGAGCATAAGTTTAAAATTCTCATTTATTTAACTTGTATTTTATATAACAAAGTCTTATTTTTAAATTTTGGACAGGCTGAATTTTTGTCTATTCTGTTTTAAAAATCTTACATATAAGCATAAATCTAATCTTAAAATACTTGAATGCAATGCAGTAACTAATGCCTGTAATTCCAACACTTTGGGAGTCTGATGCAGGTGAATTGCTTGAGACCAGGAGTTTGAGACCAGTTTGGGCAACATAGAGAGACCCTGTCTCTACAAATAATTAGAAAATTAGCTGTGCACATTGGCAAACACCTGTGGTCTTAGCTACTCTGGAGGCTCAAGTGGAAGGATAGCCTGAGCCTGGGAGGTAGAGGCTACAGTGAGCCATGATGTCACCAATACAATCCAGCCAGGGCAACAGAGTGAGACCCTGTCTCAAAACATACACACACACACACAGACACACACACACACACACACACACACACACACGACCAGTTGAGATTCATGCAGCAGTATTACCTACATCGTTAATTCAATGCTACATGGTGTTTGATTTTTCTCTTACTTTTTTTTCCTCTTTCCTTCTTTTTATTTCGTATTTCCTATTTCATTTTTTCTGGAGTCACATGACACTACTGATGTTGACTAAATTTCTAATTTCCACCCAACCCCCTCCGGGTGTTTCTAATCTCCATCTTTTCTATTTAGAATTTGTAAATTTAAACATAAAACAAAGCATTACTTTTACCTCAGTTAAACTTTTTATGTCCATGTACTTTCTTATCTCAAAAATATTTTTTGGTTTTGCTCTCCAAAGTATGCTACCCATTTCTCATAGCTTCCAATCATCCACATACTTTTTCAGCTTGCTTCCTCATTTTTCATTAAAAGTATTGATGAACCATTTTCCACTCAATACTATTAATAGGTTTATAGACAATAATTAATACCTGGTCATGTACATAACAACATAACTGTTGGACGCCAACTTGAAACTACCAATAAATTCTGTAAGTCTTTGAATCTATTTTCTTCAGAGGACGGCTTTAACTAGCATTTCTTCGGTAAACAACTCTTTAAATTTTAAATGTAAGCCAGATTCTCTTAGCTCTTATTTTTCTGTAATGACATACAGCAAAAGTATATGTGTATATTCTTATTTTTTAAATTTATCTTTCCTTAGGTAGATTAAAAAATCCATGTGAGCAGAGACAATTAGTGCTTTGATCACCAATATATTTTCAGATTTTATTGGAAGGCTTGAAGTGTATTAAGTATTCAATAATTTTTTAAATTAGTTATTGAATTATTGATTCCATAGGATCCATATCATGATAGTTATATTTTATGGGATATATATACATATATATACATGTATATGTGTGTTTACATTATACATATATAAACATATATATACACACATATATCTATATATATGTATCTATATGTATGTGTGTGTGTGTGGGAGAGAGAGAGACAGAAAGAGAATGAGAGAGATTATTTTCCATAAATGGTAATTTTTCCTGAATTAAAAAAGATGTAGCCTCAAAAATTTTTTTTTAAGTTTCCAGAGTTACGCCTTAATTGCATGGACATAGAAATGCAAAGGGTCATTTCTGAGGAATCTTCCTGGGTTACTTCAGTAAGTCTTTTGGATGTTCAAAAGTCAAGACTTACACTCTTGATTGTGAGTACTTGGAATTAGTGCCAATAGGTTTCCTGTAGGCGGTGCTATTAAGGTGAATCACTGGGACTGAAAAAGAACAAACCATTTTTGCCTTACTGCAATATCATTGCACTGATAGCAACACAACTTTTTGTTACAGTCTTCTCTAGCTACGCTTGGTACTATATGCAATGCCACGTGGAAAGAATTCCAAGACTATCTTCATACCTTTGTCAAACTTTCGGTTGAATACTATCTTTTTTAATGAAAGAAATATAAATATCTGAAACTTTATTTGTGTCTCAGATTACATATGGCTTTGTTATTTCTTTGTTGAATTCCTTTCTTCTTTATTTAATCCAAGAAAATGCAAGCTAGATACATTTATAAACATCATGAAAGTTGCTACATTCATTTTCAGGAATAAAACTCTCCAGTTTACCCAGCAGCTTATTCTTTCCTTACATAAATTTCTCATTGTGACAAGCATTGTCCTCCACTAAGCCAAGTAAATACAACTGTTTTTCTCTCATCAGAGGTACCTGACCCTTCTAATCTCTCATGTTATTTCTT
This sequence comes from Aotus nancymaae, assembly GCF_030222135.1. Taxonomy (NCBI): domain Eukaryota; kingdom Metazoa; phylum Chordata; class Mammalia; order Primates; family Aotidae; genus Aotus; species Aotus nancymaae. The sequence goes on along the minus strand of NW_026988419.1, from coordinate 40,541,708 downwards.
CTTAATCGTGGCCAGAAAGAAGAAGATGTCTTTTATTTCAAATAAATTGTTTTATCTTTAATGTGGAATGCTCTTATTGGTGAGTGCAGTTGTGTGTATGAGTCTGTTTAATCTTTGAAATCACGTCTTTTCCAGATCAGGAGCCTGCAAATTTTTTCCACAAAGCATAAGATAATAAATATTTTATGTCTATAGATATAGTTGCAACTGCTTAATTCTACCCTTCTAGTGGGAAAAGAGCCATAAAAAGGCATAAAAAATGCACATCTTGTATTCCAGTAAGATTTCACTTCCAGCCTGTGATTGTAGTTTTTTAACGCATGCTCTAGTTTCCTGAGAAAATTAATATTTTCTATTTTTGCTTTATTTTATGCTTTTTAACTTTTGACAACAAATATATCCATAGTCTTCAAAAATGATATCAAAATTTTAAAAATTTTTTCTAATATTTAATAAAGAAAACACGTGTAGACTTAGACATTAAGTATACTTACGCATTTTTGCTGTATATAGACTTTCCTTCTTTAATTATTAGGTAAAATTATATTAGAGTTTATATACTATTATTTTGGTTTTCTACATCATATTTATATCTAATTTCAGGATTTGGAAACACTGTAAAAAAGAAAAAAAAACCTTAAATAACCTATTTTGTTAATAGCTTTGTAGTGGCTTATGTTTGATTTCATGAAAATTTTATCTTTATATGTCTACATCCTACAAGTTTATTGGTGTGAAGACCAGTTTACTTCTTGGATTTATGTTATATGTCTTTTGAAGTATGCTAATGTAATGCAATCACCAGTACCTATGCAATTTTCCTTACCTGGTTTCATTAAAGGCAGTGAACAAAATAAATAAAGGGAAAAATCAAACTATTATTATCATGTAGAGTTGTAATTATATCTTTGAAGTTTTCTAAGCATCACCTTTTTAATCAGATATGTAAGTTATCTTGACAGTCAGCATATTAAAGACTGCTGACTGACAGAAATAGATTGAAGAAAAAATTGCAACACACCTTTAGTAGAATAATACTATTAATGTTAAACAATATCCAATATGTTGTTGTTCTGTATGCATATCCATATGCGTTTCTACATATGTTTGTTTCTGTACATGATTGTGTACTTACATATCATGCAGTTAGACAATACATCTTTAAAATTCTGGAAGCAGAAATAACACCATTTTTACATGGATTCAATAAAAACTTATCAAACATATAGAAGCATATTTATAACAACCTATTATGGCTTAATACATTTTAGTAAAAGAACAATTTCAGCTTATTACCTAATTTGATATGACATTTGTAACCTTCTAACAGAGTCAGGTAAACAAATGTATCTCCTCTTTATTAATGAGGATACTGAGTTTACGGTGATTACTCATATTGCTCATGTTTTTATAATACATAAATTCCATTTTTAGAATTAGAGACCATAATTAGAGAATTATGATGCCTGATATACACTCACTTGTCTGTATTAATTTTCCTTCCCTTGCATAGCCATTTAAAAAATCAAATTTTGACTCAATATACAATAGATTGTATAAGACATAACTCAAACTATTTTGTTCTGCCATGCCATAAATAAAATTTCTTTTAAAATTACTTTCTATCTATGTTATATTCTTATGGAATAGGCAGGACAGGACCCTCCCCATTTTTTAAAAATAAAAAGCTAAAGAATAAAGATTGTTACGTGAATTTATTAATATAATACTCCTAGGATCACACAAACATTGTAAGCTTTGGCTTGTTTCTGGGGTAGAAACAGAAAAATTTCATCAAATAGTAACAATGATAACGGTAGAACAATAAAACTTAACAACTAGTACTCATAGGAATTTAGTGTGTCAGGTGTTTTCCTAAATGCTTTGCATATTAACGCCTTTCTAGAGATGAGGAAAGTAAAGACAAAAGCTAGTAAATGATGAACTATGGACTCATTCAGATAATCTTACCACACAGTCTGCGCACTTGACCAGAGCACTCTGCCACCTCTTTTACTAAATTAAGTTCCACTGTTTCCAAGAAAATAAATATTAGTGATTAGCCATTGGTGCAAATAGTTACAAAGTTAAGCAAGGTGATAGCTTAACAGTCATGAAACAGCTATATAAATATGTACAAAACAATACAAAAATACATTTGAACAGTAATTTACATATTGTCGTTTCAGAATGGTTTCATATACATTATTAGTCATGATAATATATCCAAAACTACAGCAGCTAAAAAATGTCAGTTTATGATTTTTATTTATTTTTCTTGATGAATTACAATTTTAAACACTATATGTAAATTTTAATTCTTTATCAATTTAAGACATTACTTTTGACCTATTACCTTTTGCATATGGTATCAGTGCCCCACATTACTCTTTAAATCTTTTCCTATTTCTGCAATTAGGTCTTCCTCATGTTATCTAAGCAATTAATTCTGTATACTTAAAATCTAATAAACAGATGTTATAATTTTATCCTTATATAAATATTATTCACTAAAGAGCCATGTATTATAATTACACGGTGGAGAAAATAAACAATTAAAAGAAATTATTAAATACAAAGGTCAGGTGAATTTTAATCTCTTGGCATTCCATTAAGCTTTACAAAATCATGCTACCAAGGACCATGTTTATCTTCAATGAAACAAAACTCTGTTCCCTGAATCTAAATGAGCATTTTTTCTTTGATAAAAATATGTCAGATGATTGACTTCTGCTGCCTATCATTTAATTACACACTTGTTAAATATCCTAAATTGGCTCAGTTGTTTCGTAGGCACATATATGTCTACCATGATTTCAAAGAATTATTTTATTGTACACCTCTAATTTGAATATATATATTCTTAGATCCCTTGTCTTTCTACTGTTTTTATATTATAAATAAATGAAAATGACATAGAACTGGAAACTCCAATAAAGAATCAAATGAAAATTTTAAAACTAAAAAATTACAATAGCACAAAATAAAGTGTAGACAGGAGAATACACAGAGATGAGAGGAAGATTAGAGAGCAGCACATTGACAAAAAGTACTCACAGCTAAGTTGTGTGAGTTTTCCAAGGAGACCCTGAGACACAGCTTGGCATTCAGAATGTTTATTCCAGCATTCCAACGAGATTCACACTTTTTGGAGGAATGAGGAGGAGGCACTGTAGGGGAAAGGAGGAAGATATGTGTGTTCTTTTGGAACCTTTCCACATCCACGTTTCTGTTCACTGCTGCTGGGATGCTGATCAAGAAAGTGTTTTTATATTTAATCTTCATTGATCTAAGGATATTCTGATCACATGTTAAGTTAATGAAATCACTTTGAAGGAAAGTTACAAGACACAAACATTATTTTTGATGATAATTTCAGTTAAAGGAAGAGTAGAACTGTGGTCAAGAAATAACAAAATCTTGCAGTCATTATTCTATCCAGCTTTTCTGCAGTAAGGATAAGCCACTGATACAAAATGTTTCTGAAACCAATCAGAAATGATGTCCCTGGTGCCCTGGTGATCCATGTTTCTTTGTTAGCATAATAGTGGGATAGTAAAAAATTCACTCCTTGAAAACAGCAAGCACACAGGATTTTACCCATCACAAGAAGAAATCTATACTTAATGCGTGTCTGCTGCATTAGTACATCCTGCCATAGTTATTCCGTCTATGGCATTTTAGATTTCTGTAGGGGTTGTCTCATCAGCTGTAGTTAGTGTCTTTCTTGGGTAATAATGCCAAGGCAATGATGTTTTATTAGCATTATAGACTTGTTCTAGCATCAGATTTTCATCAGTGATACTTTAGCAAATTCATCAGTGAATTTCTCTGGGAAGGATCACTACACACCTTTAAAAATTTTATGCTGTGTCTTTTCTTAAATTACTACAACGAGCCTGTTGAATATTCACAGTACCATCCAATTTTCAGTTCATTGTAATAGATCTTTGCTTGTTTCATGATCAACATACCATTATGTGGTATGTATTCACTACAGTGCTCACAGGTCTACTCTTTCAATACATAATATAAATCTTCATTTTTTTGCTCTATGCAGTGTTTTTCTATTCATCATTAACTGCTGTTCATCACTTTCAACATAAAATTCAACAGTTTGCACTTCTGTTTCTTCAGGATATAGTATGGTGGTTATTTCAGCACCATAGTTTTCTGTAAGATATTTTACATTTACATCACTGTCCAGTTTCTCCAATGGCTTGACTTTCTATGTGATCGATAAACTTAAATGCTTTCTCACATTTTGTCACTGTTATCCATAGGGTTGTATGCAAGACATTTTGACGTTTTCATCAATATCTTTACACCACATAGCAAAGGATAAGCAAAAACAACGCAGTGAGCAATGCACATAGGTCTTGCCCCATTTTGGACACCATCAGGAATCTGCTGTTGATGCATCCAAACTGCATGCATGCCATTGTATTATTCTTTGTAGGTGTGCTTCATTAATATTTATACTTGCACTTTGTAGATGTAAGTTCATTAATTTTTTTCTGAAATATTTAATGTGGCATTAATCACTTCCAGTCTAGTCTTTATATTAAGCTTCTTAGTTTCTATCCCTAGAAGGTTGATTTACATTTTAAAATATATCTAAAATGTCTCTATAAACATATCCAATCTTTCTTCTAGCATTTAAATTATGAAATGCAAGTATAACTATTATTTCAATAGTCTTATCTATGAATTCTAACCTCTATAAATTCTGGGTTGCTTTCAATTGATTGATTTTTTATTATTACAAGTCATATTTTCTTCATTCTTTGCATACCTATGTTTTACTAAAATACCAGAAATTGTGATTTTACCATTTTGGAAACTAAATACATATGTATTCTTAAAAATATTCTTGAGATTTGCTCTTGGATGCAGTTAAGTTATGTGGAAACTGGTTCATTATTTCAACTCCTGCTTTTTCTATTAACAGGGAGGGATCTGTTCAGCATTTAAGCTAGAGCTAATTATTCCTCACTACTGGGTCAAAGCCTTTCTGTATGTTCTGTTCAATGAGTCATAAATATAGATGTTTTTCCCAATCTGATTAGTGGGAATAGAAAAACTTAAGAAATTTACCAGTCTAATTATTATCCAATAAATGTGCATAGTATAAAGAAATGCAATAATATATAGTAAGAAGAATACATGATAATCAAATTGAATTTATTTCAGAAATACAAGGTTAGTTTTCCTCAAGAAATGAGATGAGGCCTTTCAATGTTTTAATGGAACTAAAAATAAATTTATATGATCATCTCCATAGATGCAAAAACAGTATTTAAAAATATTAACACTGAAATAGAACTTCCAGTCTTGGCTATTATAGATTTATAACCTGCTACCCAAAACAATTATAAAAGCAAGACAAACTATGTTAAAAGTTTGTTTACACTATTGGAAAGCAATCAAATAAGGGCAATATTAAGTCCTCATTTAGTTCAGCTTTTACCTTAAAAGCATTTTTCAAAATGCATTGCAGATAAAGAAAATACTTGCAGATAATGGCAGTTTTACTAGATAGAGGAACTAGATTTCAGAATTCTAGGCTGCCAAAACCATTGGGATTTGGGGGGAGGCGAGTTACCTGAAGACATCCCCAATCATCTGTGTAGAAGGTCTCCTAAGTACATGTACGAATAAACTTTTGAGTTTCTGGGAAGCTAGAGTTGAGTAGCTGAAGAGAGATTTCAGAGGCTACACATTGCATATTCCATCAGTAAATGCAAAATTAAAATAGGCAAAGTCTGTAGCCAAGCATTAACAACATCAAGATAGTGGATTGTTAAATTAACTGCCTGCCAGGAAAACAAACAAACAAAAAGGTAACATTCTTTAGAGGAAGATAACATAAACTAGAGCCTTTACATTTATTATCTACAAAGTATATAAAATTAAACATTTCTGAATATGTAAGGAAGTAGGCAACTGACTGATAATCAAGAGAAAAAAATAATCAATGAAACCCTACCTGAAAATGGTCCATATATGTTGCTGATAGCAGAAAAGGACTCAAAGTAACTATCTTTAATGCGGTAAATAAAATAAGAAAAATATGGGATAGATCATTTCAAATAGGAATTCAAATCTATAAAATAACTATAAAACATATAAAATCTATAAAAATAACCAAATAGAAATCTTAAAATTAAAATACTCAAAATCAACATTAAAAGCTCTTTTGACGTATATAGAGGAGTAGAAGATTAATTGAACTATGGATTAATACAAAGTATCCAAGATGAAATACAGGTAAAAATTTAAATAACTGAAATAAAAATGAGAAATATTTGTATTACATGCTGGACACATGTCAAATGTGTAATTTAAGTCCCAGAAGGAGAGAAAAGAGAATGGATCAGAAGAAATATTTGTAGAACAAACAAAACAAATAAATGGTCGAGAATAGTTCCATGGGATCAAAGTGTAACCTTCAGATTCAATAATCTAAATAAATCTCAAGCCTAATAAATAGAAATGAAACTAAACCATGTCATACTCAAATTTCTGAACATTTCTCAAAGACAGAGGAAAAAAAGAGCAAAGGTAAAAGCCATATTACCTTCAAAAGAGCAAATTAAGCTTGCTTGATGATGTTACAAAGTACAAAGCTAGATGGTAATGGAAACATACATTTAAATTGTTTAAGACAAAAACTGTCAACCTAGAATCCTGTAGTTAGTGGATATCGTCTACAAAATAAAAGCAAGACAAGTACATTTTCAGATAAAAGAAAGAGCCGGTCACGGTGACTCACGCCTGTAATCCCAGCATTTTGAGAGGCCAAGGTGGGCGGATCATGAGGTCAAGAGATCAAGAGCATCCTGGCCAACACGGTGAAACCCCATCTCTACTAAGAATACAAAATTAGCTGGGCATGGTGGCAAGCTCTTGTAGTTGCAGCTACTCCAGAGGCTGAGGCAGGAGAATCGCTTGAACCCGCGAAATGGAGGTTGCAGTGAGCCAAGATTGGGCCACTGTACTCCAGCCTGGAGACAGAGCGAGACGCCATCTCAAAAAGAAAGAAAGAAGAAGAAAAAAAAAAGAAACAGAAAAAAATACATATTTTCAGCAAATATGTATTTTTGCTGCACTACTAAAAAAGAAAAATAATTCCCTAGATTGAAACAAAATTCATCAAGAGAGAATTAAAAAATTAAAACTGTGTTAAGAAATGAGGAGTACCAGAAAGGGTAAATACTTTTATAAATGCCTATTGATTGGGAGGCCAAGGTGGGCAGATCACGAGGTCAAGAGATTGAGACCATCCTGGCCAACGTGGTGAAACCCCGTCTCTACTAAAACTGCACTCCAGCCTGGCGCCTGCAGACGGAGTGAGATTCTGTCTCAAAAAAAAAAAAAAAAAAAAAAAAAAAAGTCTATTGACTATTTGAAAGAGCAATAATAACGTTTTATGAGATCTATTAACATTGGTGAAAATATAATACATGATGTTAGTGGCACAAAGTGTGAGAGAAGCCTCAATGGGTATAAACAGAAGATGTTTGTGTTATTTCAAAAGTGAAAGACATCAAATGTATTATTTAAATAAGAATGCATGTTGCAATCTCTAGGCTAACCACTAAAATAATTAGAATATACATCTAAATAGCTGATACTGTAAAGGAAGAAATGGTTTTATAAAATTATTTAATCCAGGAAGCAGACAAAAAGCAGAAGGTGATGAGATAAAGTAAAAAGATAGTGATTTGGTAGATAGAAAACCAATTATATCAGTGATTATGCAAAATGTAAAAGGAATAAACACTTCAAATAACAAATAATAAAACAATTTTAAATCTCCAATTATATTCTCTTGTCTCTTGAAAACCCATAAATTAGAAAGCACATTTTAAATAACTTAGGTGTCAATGGTAAAATCACAGTGTCGGTGAGAAACTATATGAAGCTTGATAATAATAAAAATATATATTATCCAAATTTGTAGGATATAGTTGATATAATGCTTAGGGAGAAATTTGGAGCTTTAAATTACTATATCGAAAAAATGAAAATTGTATAAAGCATGCATCTCACAAAGCTGAAGAAAAATAGTAGTTAAATATAAACAATATTACCCTTTTAATTCCTTGGTAGTGTTTCATAGTATTTCATACTAAATGTCAACATCAACCTTCTATTATACTTAAAACTAAGTCTATGAGTCAGATGTTAGAGGTGAGTTACTGTTTAGCTCTAAAATCTGTTAAAGGATGAGTTTCAAACTTATGGTTTATAAAATGAAGACAAAATATATAATTATTAACAGATTTAAAATTTGAGAGAAGAGCATATATTATTGTAAAATAAAAGCCATTTTAAAAGACAAAAATATAAGAGAAACAATTGAATATACATATTTGTGTATTCCGTGTACTTTTTTATCCATCTAGATAGCTGGTTGTACCTACTATAAGTATAGATACTTGGAATATATTTCCAAAATATTAACCACAGTTATTGTTGGGTTACATGATGACTAGTTTTGTTAATTTTTGCATATTTTCAATATTCTTATAATGAACATTATTATGTAATAAGAATTTTTAAAGAAGCACTAATAAATCCCACTAATTAGGACATATTATTTATTAATTACTTAGATATATTTTCCTAATTCTCAAAAGAATCATAAATAGCTATTGTTTGTACCTCCTATGACAGATTTAAAAAAAATCAGAGTTTTCTACAGAAATTTCAAGGAATATTGATTCAATTATTTAATCAAATTAAATTAATTCTTTATCAATTATATATATATTTTTTTGCATTTGGGAGATGAGTTAAAAGGCAACAGACGTAATTCCATCAGTAAAAATCTATGATTATTAAAACTTTTGTCTTCTCATAATTTCATTTTAGAGAAACACTTTAAATGTTATCCTTTAAATAAGATAGGCTGCATTCAAGTTTCCCCAATGGTCGTAATACAAGAGGGAGATGTATTAAACGGTGTCAGGAATAAAAAGCTGATATACTTGTTATCAAATCATTAACATTAAAATCTAAGAAGAACTTCAAACTAAATGTGATTTTGAATCAAATCACAAAGAACATATTAAAATATATAAATCATTTTATTCACAATTTAATAGTGCACCTACATAAGCAGACCTAATATATTTACTTAGGAATGCATGTGTCAGGGAATGTGTGATACAATATGTTTGATTTTTAAGTGTTCTATATTTCATCTTTAAGTAATTTTAATTGTACCATAGAGTATATGATTAGTGCTCATAAATTATTCAAAAAGTAGATACATAAAATTTAAAAAGCAAAATTACTCCTTAATAGTGTCCTATTTCATATTTGATAGGATTTTTAATAACGTTATACATAGTCTTCCTTATACAATGGTAATTTGCAGTCAAAAAAAAAGAAGAAGAAGAAAAGAAATTAGCAACATAACATTGAACATTATTATAATTTGGAATTACACAGTTTTGTTTTTAACTTCAAAGTTGTACTCTGAACATTGGAACAATTTGGAAAGCCCTGTGACCATTACATCTTTTCTGTGCAGTTCAACCTTGTTAAAAATACTTGCTAATGAATTTGGAACCAAGTGCCTGCAATCACAAAGTGCAAATTAAGACTTCTGTTACCATTAATGAAAGTAAACACCCACAAATCAAGACAAAATGGATCCCTACATTCTAAACTTTGAAGTTTTTATGAGAAATAAATTAACCATAAAATTAGAGTGCAGGCAGTTTTCTAAAGAAAAAAATCTTAAAGGTGCTCTAAAATACTTAAAAGGCAATACTTCCTTCACAAATTTAAGCAGAGACACATAAGTTGAACAAGGCAATTGAAAATTGGGCAAGATTTAGATTCCCATTAAAATTGGCCTTTGCTTAAGTTTTTTGAAAGTGAATTAGATTCACTGTAAGCTGCTGCTGCACTATAATAAAAAATAAATAAATAAAAACAGATGAAATGTTCCCTTATCGCCTTAGAGTCCTCATACCTAGATATTCACAGAAGTTTTTCCAAAATGATGACTGCTTCCAAGATTACTGTTTCAGAGCAGAAGAAATATTTTTTTTGAAGGGCATGAAAAAATATAAAACATTTTAAAAATGCAGACAAATGTGTATGTTAAAGGTTTTTTAATAAGAAGGAATTTGTATTTTTTTAACATGCACTTGTTTTAAACTTTCAATTTAGAGATAAGTGTGTATAAGAACATGTACATTTAAATACTGTGCATCTACAAAGTAATTATAAAATAAGATCATTTAAAGGGATAAGATCTTAAGAATACATGAACACTAATCCTTTTTGGTGTGACAGTGTAAAAATGGAAATTTTATAAATATGAGCCATGAAGCATTCTCATCAGATTTCATTGCAAAACATGAGACCAAGTCCTGAAAGGCTGATTATATTAAATATCTTGACATACGTTGTTTAAGTCATGTTAACTTAAGCTTTATCGCTATTAAAAGTTATAAAAATACTTTAAGACCTTATTATAATTTCTTTCATACATCATTTGAATTTAATGAAAGAAACTAAGGGATATTTCATATTTCAGAACATATATGTTCAGGATTTGTTAGATCTGATTTGAACCACTCAGCTTAACAATGTACCTTTCTTTAAGCTTTGCTTTTATCATTACAATTTCAATTTTAAAACTTAGACAAGATTTTGAAGGATCAAAGATAGGTGTCCTTTATTTAGATGAAGTCAGTCAAGGAGGATTTAGTTAAAACTTTAATGTTAAAACTTTAAAAATTTCCAGAACCTGTTACTATGGCAATACTTATTTTTAAGTCAAAATGGTTGGCATTCAGAATTCAGTTTAGAATAATTTTAAATAACCTTTGTTCTCTAGTCCCTAGTTCCTAACATGTTTGCCTCAGAAATCTCACTGAAGTAAAAAATATATATACAGAGAGAGATCTGATTAGAATTAACAGATATATATATATATATATATATATATATATATATATATTTTTTTTTTAATTTCAATCAGGTATGTGTGTATACACCACACACACACACACACACACACACACACACGCAAATTTTGAGAGAGAGCAAGCGAGAGGCTGAGTTAGAAGCAATCTCTGTTCGTTCATAATTCCATGTTGTTTCCTTATTTTAGACATTTCCATTCTTAAAGAATGGCCATCTGGGATATAATATTCTCTTTTTTGGTGAATTTTAAAAGGACATTATATTTAAATATTTCAGATCTATTTATATGTGTAAGAAAGAATATAATCAAAACCTGTTTACTTATCACCCAAATCAAGTGCAGTTAAACCTGTCTCTGTCTTCCACCTCTTCCCCTTGGTAATTTTATCTCATGCATTTTTTTCTATCTTTATAGACAGATCCTTAAATTATTGATAATATGTTTTCCTGTTTTAAATCTTGACCAAAGTACTTTTATATTGTTTGTATTTTTCTATAATTATAGTTTTGCCTTAAGTTTATATTTGCGATTCTCTTCATTGGCTTATATGCCATGCATTTAACACCAGATTATTCATCTTCGCTTTTGTAGAGTTTTTATTGTTTGAATATATCCCTCATATTTATCATTCCTCCTCTGCTTAATATATTTGTTTCTGTTGTTTTCCAATATAACACATAATATCATTATTCTTAAGCGTTTCTATCTCTAGATGCACACGTAGAATTTTTTTTTTTTTTTTTTTTTTTTTTTCTGGAAGAAGTCAACGGAATTTGAATTGTTGGTTCTTCAACATTCCTAACTTTGCAAAATAACATTTCCCTCAGAACTGGGTTAGAGTTCCTGTTACTTTACATCCTCAACATTTTGTATTTTCAAAATTTTAATCTTTTGTTAATCTGAGGTTATAAAATGATATATTCTTGTTTCTGTAATTTTACATTTCCGTAATTACAAGTGAGGTTGTACATCTTTACATATACGCATTGCCCATTTGGGTTTTCTCATCTGTAAATAGCCTAATAACACTTTTATCTAATTTTATTTTGGTTATTGTACCAGATTGCCTGTTTCTATCTCTTGCTATGTTCTCTATATAGCGGGACCATAAACATAGTCCATTTGGAAACTTTGTCCGTAGTGCATGTTGCAAATGACGTGTGAAAGGAAAGATTGACACCATATTTCTCTTCCACTGCAAGATGTTCACAGATGTACTGGCTTTGGTTGGTTAAGCTTTCTTCCTCCTACTTTTGTTTCCTTGCAAATCAAAGCTTTGATCCTGCTTTAATCAGTATGGTCACTGCCAGTCGTTTCCTGTGACTTTTTGAAATTTTATTATTGTCTGTAAGCTGGGAACACAATTGAGATCACTCAGTGGCCTTCCCTGTCTTTTGCCAGGCTAATACACATATTAAATCTGTTATGTTTGAAATACATAGCTGGTGTTTCTTCTCCTGACTGAACCTTGATTGATAGAGTTATTGCATCATTTTATTGATTTATATAACTTGTGTATCTTCTAGGTACTTATACATTTTTTAGGGTTTATGTGTTGAAAATATCTTTTGCAATCTGTAGTTTATCTCCTTATTTTGTTGATGATGCATGGCAATCAACAAATGTGTTCCATTTTAAACTATTAAAATGGATTAATATTTTACTTTTTAATTTTAATCTTACATAACAAATCCTTTACTTATCCCTAATTTTTTTAAAAAAACTACTCTCCTAACTTTTTATTGAAGTAAAGTTCTTGATGTTATAGTCAAGTATAGTTTTTACATATATTTTTCTTGACAGAGAACAGAAAATCTTAGCTTTATTCTTTGCCACTATTTCTTAATATCAAATTTTGGTATTGTGTCCTTATCCATAAACATGATATATTTCTATTTCTTAAAAATATTATTTGTATCTGTTAATTAAATTCTGTATTTTTCTCAAACAAATGGTATATATATTTTATTATATATATTCTTTGCTACCTTTTAGTTGTGTTACCAATTTTTAATGATAAGTTTTCCGATTAGGAGGTCTATTTATTGATGTTATATAGAAAGATTGCACTGGTTATGTTCATATTATAGTCAGTAAATTTATGTGTTTTATTTAAATGATTTGCTTACTGATTCTCATGCTTTGTTATCAAATGTTTTAGAAATAATGACAGTTTGTTCATTGCCAAATTTAATATTTTTCATTTTTTTCTTTGTGTTCTTATTCTGTTAGCTTAGACCTTGAACACATTGTTGCACAAAAATAGCAAGTGCCAAGAATTTTGTATTTACAAAATTAAAAACATCTTGAATTTTGAAATTTAAGATGTCTTCTGGTAGATAAACTTTATTGGGAAGGAGTTTATGTTCCAGTTATAATTTCATTTTTAAAAATAACATTCACTTTTAGGAATCAAATATTTTTGTAACTAATTTTTAAGTATATATTAAATCTCATATGTGAAAAACCTATAGCCTCTGAGAATTTAAAAAAAAAAAAACAAAAATTAAACTAAACAAAAACAAAGATATTTCTCAATTATAAATATAGGTGATTCAAATATTAGTATACAGCAGTACATACAATCCAGAAATATATTAATTGAATCATGTTTCCCAAAAATATTTTTTTAAAAAATGTAAGACGGTAATTTATTAACATGGAATTGAAAATCCTAAGGAAGATTTTTTTTACAGACAGACATTAATCCTGGTTCTTTCCCTTAATACTGTGTCATTAAGCACACCATTTACTCTCCTTAATACTTTCTTTTGAGTTAATCTAATTCTTGTTATCGATAGTTTAATATTACCCCAGACTTTATATTTTAATGATTTGTGAAATGTTTTTAAATAGCATATATGGATACAACAGAAACATTCATTATTGTTGAAAGTCTTGGCTATTGGATCAATATCATCATTTTGGTTTTAAATAATCAGTTAGACAAGAAAGTAATTACTCAAAGAGAATATGAATTATCATCTTCTGGCTACATTATTTCTTTGAATATGTTTATATTTCAGATATAAGTAACATTTTAAGCTACATTAATTGAGTGTGAAGCTGGCAAAAAAGATATATGGAATAACATGAACTTCACAACCTAAATGAGGTCCCTTAAATTGGTGAAATAGTATGACTATCTCTATAATTAGTGTTCAGAAATCTGGCCACTTGAAGAGTCAAATATATATGAATGGTTATCTTAATGTCAAGTTTTTGGTTGATTTTGTTTTCTTTATGAAATTTTCTTTCTTATAAATCTTACTCAAAGCATACATTAGTTTTATAATACTAAAGAGAACAATATTTTCATAAGAAGCAATGGACTAGAAGTTTCCCCATTATCTTTGATTTTTTTTTTTTTTTTTTTTTTTTTGTAGATTTCAGAATCAGAGCTGAAAACAAGGGATATAGAGTACTTCGTTTCTTAAGGACCCTCATTGACAACTACGGCCGCACATGTTTCCCTGAGAGCCAAACCAAATTGCTGCATGTTCTTACTTACAAGTAGAACTAAACATTAAGTGAACATGGACGTTAAGGAAACTATAAACACTGGGGACTACTAAAGTGAGGAGGGAGGCAGGTGTTTTAAAACGACTTCTTGGTTACTATGCTCACGTTCTAGGTGATGGGATCTTTTGTACTCCAGATCTCAGCATCATGCAATATGCCCATTAACGAATCTGCACGTGCACCCCTGAATCGAAATAAAAGTTAGAGAAAAAAAAGAGGCTGTGGATTCACAGGAGGACAAAATGGAAGAGAGATTAATAGAAAATATACAAACCAAAATGCACAAAGAAAAAGAAACAGAATAGTAAAAAAGAGAGTAGAGGAGACATAGAACACTGGGAAAATTTCTACCGTATAGTTACAGTCCAGAACAAGAGTCAAGAGATGGGGCAGAATTAGTATTTGATAATATAATTCCAAAATATTGTAAAAACTGTTAAAAGACACCAACTCAAGAATCAAGAACATCTGAGAACCCTCAATAAATAAATGAAAAGTGTACCATAGTACAATTATTTTCAATGTTTGGCTGCAGGAATGCCATCATCATCACCAGGGAAATTGTTAGAAATACAAATTCCTGGGCTCCACATCAGGCCAATTAAATCTGAAACTCTGCGAAAAGGACCTGGAAATCTATATTTCAACAGGCCCTTCAAATGAATGCTTTAGAACTACTAAATACATTGATGGGGAAAAAATAAACAAATCTGATTAACAGCAGAAGAAAGTAAGACAAATATAATCACAATGTTGTAAGCTAATATATAGACCCAAAATATAGCAATTTCAATGTATATTATATTTTCTAATTTCTAAGCATGCAATGATCCAGCGAATGGCCATGTAGCTCTAGCAAGTGCATTCATGTGGTAGCAAGAGTTTATGCTAATTTAGTATTATATATAGAACCAGTGTTAGCTCTGATTTTACAAGGCCATTTTTCACTTCAAAGAATGATACATTTTGACTTGTATGTGCAGCCTTCTCTACACTATTTTTGTAAACTGTTTCTTTGATTAGAAAACCTACGTGAAGAGTTTTGGGGAGAGCATGCCATTAAAAAAAATTTTTTTTAATTGTTATATGAGGAGCTTTATTTCTGTGAAAATATTTGAGTGAATATTGATCCTAATCTTCCTGCATCCTGAGCCATTGGATGTCGGACTTTTGAACTTCAGCTTTTATATTATTGGAAATCTTACAGAGTTTATACACTTGTTATCAGAGATTAACTTAAAACATAAGCAAATATGTGCACTGTTTCATAACAAGATGGATACACACTGTTGAAATTTCTATTTTGTGATTTAAAAATAGCAAAAGTATTGTTTAGGCTAAGAACAGTTTTCCAATATGACTTTAAGATAAAAATAGATACAAATCAGGCTTTAAAACATCACTTTCAGTGGAAAATTTATTAGACACAAATAATTCTCTTATTTTACACAAGCTATCTATTTGTAAGTGGAAATTCTGAGCCCTCTGAAGCAGTATGTGAGTTGTCAACATTAAGAGAAGTGTGATTACCTATTGCTTTTGTTGTAAAAGGTAAAGGAAGCCGGCTGTGTCTTGCTTTATTTAACATGACCTCACAGAGAATATCAAGGGCAGTTTACCTTTTGCTAATTTCATATATTCTATGCTGTGAGTAAGAGTTGACCAGCAAAATAAAATTGATATTTGTGGCATTTAATTTACCTAAATTCAATAATGATGTCCTTTAAATAGACTATTTTGTTCAAATAAATGTTTTGAAAGTTATTAAATCTTTAAAATAGTATTGATGTGTATATTTGAATGTGTTTGGAATGGTTGTGAAAAGGCCAAGGTGAAAGAGAAAAAATGAAAAAGTCTGCCCATTATATTTGCTTAATATCTCACTTTTTGGATGAAGGCAGGAAGACTAAGCAGCATCCCTAAATCTAATAGAAGAGGAACACAGTTATGTATGTATTAGGCAGATTATGAATACAATTGTAACTTGTGTTTTTAGAAAGAATGTTACATAAGTAGCATTTGTTGTTGTTGATAAATATGTTTGAATAAATATTCCTTCATCTTACACAGAGTAATATTATTTTAGACATTGAAGGGGTTGAGGTGTATTAGGCCATCTAATCCCATTTATTTCACTGAGTAGAAAAGTAGAGCATAGAGAATTTAAGTGAATCTCTTTAAATGTTTCACTTGAATCCAATGTAAAATGTTAGATTTTATTGTAATATATAATTACCATTGTAATTATTGAGCAGGCAGTTGAGGCAAACTTTAAAAGTTTAAAAGATGTTCTCAAATTCTTTGACTCTCTTTCCATCAAGAGTTGGGGGGTCTATGTACCTTCCCTTTGAATCTGAGAGACTCGTGAGTATGGGAGTGGAGCTCAGCTATCTGTGAATTCCAACTGAATGCTGGAGAAATACTACACACAATATTTTAGTGTCAATCATATAGGATAAAGTGACACCCTGTAGCTTCTAAGGCTATGTCATACAAGTTATTACATCTTCTACTGAAATGTCTTAGAATGTTTGCTCTTTGGACTATTTCTTTGGGATTTTTCTTTTGGAACCCAGTCACCCTGCCATGTGACTGTGATATATTATGGGGTTACAAATAGGTGCTATAGTAGCCAATCTTTGCTAAATTTAGCTTTTGAGTCTTCCTAGTACATGCTCCAGATATGAAGAAGGCTTTAGATATTCTATTACCCAACTGTTCAACCAATCATCAACGGTTCAAGTCTAACTAGCTGAGGCACCAGACATTATTAAGCAGAAATTAGACATCCCAGCTATGGAAATCCCCAAATCCCTGTTTCAAAGAGTATTTGATAATAATAAACTAGTTTTTCTTTTATAACACTCATTTTGGGATGGTTTGTTATATAGTCATAGATCTATGAAACATTAGGCAAAGAAATCATCATATTAATAATTATAGTTTATAATTCTTGAGCATTAATTATGTATCATTACCTTAATAAAAATCATTTCACTTGGTCTATCATCACATTCAGAAAGATAGCAGAAAGCCATAAATATTTAAATAAAACATCTGTGTCTCAAAAAATTCACTATTGTTTTTCCTTTTAAATGTGTACTGCAACCACTCAGAGTTGTGGTCCAATTACTGAGAGAGATAAATGAGAAAAAAATATGTATATGGGTGCTTCTAGCCTAAGAAGAAAAATTAATGATTCCATGGAGTTATAGAATCAAGAAAAATAAAAAATTTACATAATAGAAAAACATGCTTAGTAGATGATGTTAAAAGAGGTGATGTGTTAGGCCATTCTTGCATTACTATAAATACCTGAGGCTGGGTAATTTATAGAAAAAAGAGCTTGAGTTGGCTCACAGCTCTCTTCAGGCTTTATAGGAGTCATGGTGCTGACATCTTCTTGGCTTCAGATGGGGGCCTCAGGAAGCTTGCAATCATGGCAGATGGTGACGAAGGAGACAACATGTCACATGACAAGAGCAGGAGCCAGAGAGGGAGCTGGAGAAAGAGAAAGTGGTGGGTGTGGTCCCAGTGTTTTAAACAACCAGATCTTGCATAACTAACTAAGAACTCACTTCTCACCAAGGGGATGGTACTAAACCAGTAATGAGGTCTGTCTCATGAGCCAATCAGGCCTTATGGGGCTCCACCTCCAATTACATACTTTTAGAAACTTTAGTAACGAGTAGTAAAATTTGTAACAACAACAACAACAACAGTGTTTTTAGAAGAGAAATAAATAATAATAATAATAAATCAGAAGGAATGTCAGACTCACATTTATGAAGAAATAGAAGGAGCCACATAAGGAGAGAAGTAAAAAATTGAACAAAAATATTTTCAATAAAATAAAGTCAAAATATATTTGCTATGAAGTATATATCTAAAAATACCAAGATAATTTAAGTCATCTAGATTAATTTAGATTTATTTTAGGAATAACAGAGAAACTTTTTTTTTTTGACTTCCGTATTCAATATCTAAGACACCAAACTTGTAAAAGACATCTGAAAGCAAGGGAAAGCATTTCATGCCTTGAAACTGAATGCCAGTTTTACTAACTTTGGGGCTACTGGAACTGGACGGGGAAAAAGTCTCAGTTCACTCAAACCAAACCACTTGAAAATTTGTAAAACACTGAAAATGAATTGTCAACTTATAGGTTCATTTTAGATTAAAAATGGATATATTCTCCCTTACTCTGAATAACACAAAATTAAAAGTAAAAACAATATTGTATAATAATGCAAAAAGACAATGTAGCTCAGGATTTCCATGAGTGGAATTAGAAAAAAAGAATGCTTGGATCACAAGCCTTGGACAATGAGCACCTTCCTCCATGAACTGGATGATACCTGTGTTTATAGAAATTTTTTTAAATTATAAAATGAGGTAATATGTGTGAAGCACTTAGTACACTGTCAGACATGTATTAATACTCAGCATACGACAGTCATTATTACTAGTTGTACAGATTGAGCAAGTATGCTTTCACCCCAACGCTTTTTTCCATGCGTTCCTTCCCCTTAATACTCATAAAAATATTGTGATAAAGGCGTTTTTTTTTTTTTTTCTTTTTTGATACGTAGTTTCACTCTTGTTGCCCAGGCTGGAGTGCAATGGCATCATCTCGGCTCACCGAAACCTTTGCCTCTCAGGTTCAAGCAATTCTCCTGCCTCAGCCTCCCGAGTAGTTGGGATTACTGGCACATGCCACCATGCCCAGCTAATTTTGTATTTTTAGTAGAGATGGGGTTTCTCCATGTTGGTCAGGCTGCTCTCAAACTTCTAACCTTAGGTGATCCTTCCACCTCCGCCTCCCAAAGTGCTGGAATTACAGGCGTGAACCACCATGCCCGGCCTGATAAAGGCATTATTTTTATGTCCACTTTAATGACAATTACTTTCATGTGTAGTGAACTTATATATCTATTGACAAGAAAAGCTAAGTTTAGTAAACTTTGATATGTATCTACTGACAAGGAAACTAAAGTATATAGTAAACTCAAATATATACCCCAAAGCTATACAACTGGTATTACTATTATTCCCACTAAGAGGGAAATATTTAGGGATTTGTCTGAAAGGTAAGAACAATAATTTCTTCCTGTTTAGTTGAGAAACAAACAAACAAAAAAACAAATATTTGTGATTTTATCTGTGCTAATTTCAGTATATATTGAAGATTGATGCTATTACGCATATTTTGTTAACAGTATAAAAATTTTAAATCATTAAAATCATTTAACAAATATAATGGATATTGATTGATGTACGGATCAATGGAAACAACTGTATTACTGTTTGAAACCATTTAGGTTTCCAATACTTATAATTATAATTCATTATTAACTAGCTTACTATGTTGCTTTGTATTAGCATATTGTTTTTATTTTAAATATTAATAAAAAAAGCAGATTTTATTAGCTTTGAATGGATTTTTATGTTCATAATACAATGAAGCTATGTTTTACTTTCAAAGTTTGTTTTCAGTTCTTAAAATATCTTTTTATCATTGAGAGATGTGTCATTTCTTATTGTAGATATGCCAAATTCATGGTATATGCCTTAAAAACAATCATATCATTTAAATATTTATGACATTAAATTATTTTCAACCTAATGCCTAATTTTAGTATTTTTTTTTTAGGATACTTTAAAGAGAGTTTATATACCACATTTTTTTTTGGAAATAAAAGCAGTTTTAAAAAAGAATGTTATGGCTGCCTTTGCCTTGTGTGAAAACAATACTACTACAATAGTTTTTTTTTATTTTACCTTCCCAATGATAAGACTTAATTTGAATATTCTAGCTCCATTGATCAACATTAGATGTGTTCTCATTAAATTTTCCTATGTGTTGACAGTTTTTCCTGAAAGTGATTGTTTGCAGAGATATCAGTATTGGAAAGAAGAGGATGAAATTGACTTTTGTTGTTTTGTTAAATATTAATACACAAAGCAGAGTGGTGAGTGGGAAGTGTTGACCAAAAAACACACATTTTCAGTTAAACAGGAGTAAGTTCATGAGATTTAATGTGCATCATGGTAACTGTCTTTGATAACAGTATATTGTATATTTGAAAATTGCCGAGAGAGTAGATTTTAAGTGTTTTTACCACCAGAAAATAACAAGTATGTGAAGCAATACATGTATTAAATAGCTTGATTTAAACATTCAACAATAAATACATATATAAAAAATCATTTTGTACACCGTATTTACAAGTTTCAATTCTTAATTAAAAACCTCAACATACAGAATGCTCCAAATAGTTAACGAAACATTTTTTGTAAGGATTAAATTAAAATTGTTTTAAATTGTGATAAAATGTATTTAACATAAAACTGATCATTTATTTTTAAATTTATAGGTCAGTGGCATCAAGTACATTCATATTATTGTGCAACCATCACCGCTATTCATTTTCAAAATATTTTCCTTCTTGAAAAACTGAAACTTTTACCCATTAAGTAGCAACTTCCTATTATTCTCTCCTCTAAACTTCTCACAATCACCATTCTATCTTTTGTATTTATGATTTTGACTACTCTAAGTACCTGGCATGAGTAGAATCATACAAATTTTGTCTTTTTGTGACAAAGGTGGTTTAATTCACCTAGAATAATTTAAGATTCATCTATTTTGTAGCATATCTTAGAAAATCCTTCCTTTTAAAACCTGAATAATATTACATTGTATGTATATACCATGTTTTCTCTATCCATTAATCTTTCAATGAGCATTTCTACCACTTCCATCTTTGGACTATGATGAATACTGCTGCTATGAACATGGGTGTATATGCATACATTTGTCACTGGCTTCACTTCTTTTGGGTATACACTCAGAAGTGGAATGGCTTGATAATATGGTAATTATATTTTTAGTTTTTTGAGGAAGTGGCATATTGTTTTTAGAGTGGCTATAATATTCTACCTTCCCACCAGCAATACACAAGAAATCCAATTTCTCCATATCTGTCCTGGAAAATGTTGCATGTGCACTTGAGAAGAATGTGTTTTCTAATTTTGTTGACTAGAAAGCTCTGTGTATGTCAGATAAATCTAGTTGCTTTATTTTGTTGTTCAAGTTTTCTATTTATTTTCTTATCTAATGTTTATTATGTGTAAATGCCTGTAATTGTCATATTTTCTTGCCGTATTAAACATTTTTGTTAATATGTAATCACTGATTTGTCTTTTTATTTTTTTCTGCAATACAAACCCATATTTTAAGCAAATCATGGAAATAAGAAAATCAGAATGGATTATTTAAGGCATCAGAAATATTTTACCAACATTTTTGTTTGGTATAACAACAATTTCTATTCGTAAGTATGAATTTGTCAGTCTCATATGAACCACTTGTAATCTTTTCTGACTTAAAGTCAATTTTTTCTGATATTAGTGTAGCCACCCCTGCTGTCTTTTGGTTACTGTAACTTCAATGTGTCCCCAAAAGTTCATGTGTTGGAAACCTAATCCCCAAAGCAACAGTGTTGAGAAAGGGCACCTTTAAGAGATGATTAGATCATGAAGGTTCTGCCCTTGTAAATGAATTAATGCCGCTACTGTGGGAGTAGATTAGCTCTCTTGAGCGTGGGTTACTGATGAAAAGGATGAGTTTGGACCCTCTTACCCTTTCTTTGTCCCTCTACTATGGGTTGACAATACAAAGATTCTTAACAGGTGAAGTCTCCTTTACTTTAACCTTCACCACTTCCAAAACTGTAAGAAATATATTTCTTTTCTTTATAAATTACCCAGTCTGTGGTATTCTGTTAAACAAAAAATTGACTAAGGCAGTTAATATTCACATAGAATATCCTTTTCCACACTTTCATTTTCAAGCTATGTCTTTACATCTACAATGAGCATCTCATATTTAGTGTATCATTGAATCTTTATTGATTTTTATCCATTCTGACAATCTCTGACTTTTGATTGAAGAGTTTAATCCATTTATATTTAAAGTAATTACTTATGAGAAGAGACTTCTGTCATTTTGTTACCTGTATATCTCTATGCCTCCTAGATTTTTGTCTCTCACTTTCTGCATTATTGTCTTCTTTTGTGTTTATTACATTTTTGCAGTGAAATGTTTTAATTCTCATTTCCTTTTATGTATATTCTATAGCTATTTTCTTTGTGGTTGCCATTGGGATTACATTTAACTTTCCAAATATATTTGAATTTGAATTTCTGACAGCTTAAATGAAAATATAAACTAGAATGAACAAACATGAGAAATATTTCTTTGAATCGGGGAGCTAGCACCTTTGAGTTTTCCAAAAAAGCACGTCTCCCCAGTGTGTTCAGTGATGTGGTGTAAAAGGTCCACATTTAACATACTTAAACTACTTAAACTCAGATAACATCACTCTGAAGTATACTACCAAAATGTTAATTGAGAAAAGCTGAAAATAGTTTTAGTTTACTTATTAACACATTCTAGAAGAAAATTTTGCATGAGAAATACTGAAGAGGTAATTTTTTTAATCCAGATTTCACAAACTCATGGTGCAAAATGGGTCCCACAGCTTCCTCTATTATAACTGCTCTTAACTGCTTGTTGACTGCCTGTGTAAAATTTGATTGAAATAATTCAAATGTTCCTAACAAAACTAGTCATATCCACCCATGCTGTTCTGCCCACTGTAGCCGGCCCCATAACAGCCGCTCACTGACTGGCTCTCCAGGCCACTCTAAGTGGCCTGGGCAGCAGACACCCCCATGCCTTGCATCATCTGGCTGCTGTATGCCCCATTGCTGGCCCCTGTTGTCGAATTCAAGTAGAGTTCTATGTATCTGTGTTGCATGTTGGCTCTGTCTTTGGACATGGCTGCAACAGCTTCTTCGTGAGTAGCAAACTGAACATCTGCTTCGCCCGTCACTCTTCCATCTGGGCCGATCTCAATATGGACGCTCACAGGATTGAGAGGAGAGAAGAAGTTGTAAATGTCGTTCTCGTTCGCTTTGTATGGCAGACCCCTCATGTGGACATAGTGGCCTGTGGTGCTCTGCACTGTGAACTCACTGTCGCCGTATCTGTGGTCATACATTCCGGAGAGACAGTAGCTGAGGTCTCTCCCGAACAGGTCGGTGGTGAAGCCATAACCATCGCTGAGGCCACTGTACTCCTCATAGCCCCCATAGCCTGCGCTGTAGGCACCGGGCCGCATCCTCTCCAGGCCTGCCTGCTTCACAATGCCAATATACCTCCTGGTGGTCCCGGGCCGGTCATAGGGCCCTGGCCGCTGCACAGACATGAACTTCAGAGGGGGATCTGAGTATGACCTAACATTCTCCTGGCTGCTCTTAAACACCTCGATGTACCTGTGCCCTATCCTCTCCTTGTGCTTCCCTAGAGCTTTCTCAGCTAACTCCTGGGAGGCAAACTGCACAAATGCTTCCCCTGTAATCTTGCCTTCGGGGTCCACAGGCAATGTGATCCCGTTTGGCACGATTTCCAACCCTGAGAAGAACTGAACAATTTCTTCCTTTGTGCATCCAAATGGGAGTCCTCGAAGCCGCACAAAGCCATCGTTGGCGCTGTCGGCACTGTTGGGACCACTGTGCTTCAACACCCAATCCATCTCGGTTCTGTGGGACTTGAACACCTCAATGTACCGATGACCCATGCTTTCCCTGTCTTTTTTCAAAGCCAGTTTTACATTGTCTTCTGATCCAAGTTCAACAAAAGCCTCACCACTCTGCCTGCCCTCTCTAATGTAGATGAAATGGACACCTGCGGCCCCATCGTGAATCGTGCAGTCAGAGAGGAAGTTCTGCACGTCTTCAACAGAGCAGGACCAGGGAAGGCCACGGAGCTTGACCACAAAGCCCTCACCTCCCTCAGGGCCCAGCATCATGGACACTTGACAGGATGGGTGTCAGGTGATCTTGGGTGCGGCTTTTTTGTGGCAGGGAGGCAAGCGGGACTGGTTTCTGTTGCTATCAGGCAAGTGCTGCTGGCAGCTAAGAGCCCCGAAATTCTACCGAAGCTCAACCACGCAGAGGGCTCCGAGGAAAGTCCAGGTGTATCTTTTTGTTCTCAATCTCGGCCTCCGAGTCTCTACGTTCCCGCTCTCACATCAGGAACACCGGTCGTCCCTCGGAGCACCTAGAGGAGGGTGGAACGTGGGGAACTTGGCAGTTATAGCAGAGGCAGTTGAGGCTTGTTGACCATCACCATGGAAACCCCCGGCTGCGAGCACGGGGCGGGGCCCAACAGAGGCGAGGGCAGGAACGCGACCAGCGCCAGTCCTCAGCGCCTGCCAGTCGAGTGCACGCGGCTTTCAATGCCTAACTCTCTTTTTTTTTTTTTTTTTTTTTTTTGAGACGGGGTTTCGCTCTTGTTACCCAGGCTGGAGTGCAATGGCACGATCTCGGCTCACCACAACCTCCGCCTCCTGGGTTCAGGCAATTCTCCTGCCTCAGCCTCCTGAGTAGCTGGGATTACAGGCACACGCCACCATGCCCAGCTATTTTTTTTTTTTTTTTGTATTAGTAGAGACGGGGTTTCACCATGTTGACCAGGATGGTCTCGATCTCTTGACCTCGTGATCCACCCGCCTCGGCCTCCCAAAGTGCTGGGATTACAGGCTTGAGCCACCGCGCCCGGCCTCAGTACCTAACTCTTTAATGCTCAGATGCCAGTGAACATCGACATGCATCAAGGCATCCAGGAAACATGAACTCACCAAATGAAATAAGTGAGGTACTAGTGATCAATCCTAGAGAGACAGAGATAAGTGACCTTTCAGACAGAGAATGCAAAATAATTGTTTTGAGAAAACTCAATGAAATTCAAGATAACATAGAGAAGGAATTCAGGATCCCATAACATAAATTTAAGAAAGAGACTGAAATATATAAAAAGAATCAGGCAGAAATTCTGGAGTTGAAAAGTGCAACTGACATACTAAAGAATGTATCAGAATCTCTTATCAGCAAAATTGATAGAGCAGAAGAAATAATTATTGAGCTTAGAGATAGGCTATTTGAAAATACATAGTCAAAAAAGAATATAGAATATGAAAGAATAAAGCATGCCTACAAGATCTAGAAAATAATCTCAAAAGGGCAAATCCAGCAGTTGTTGGACTTAAAGAGGATGGAGAGAGAGAGAGACAGAGTGAGAGAGAAAGTTTAATTAAAGGGATAATAACAGAGAACTCTGAAACTTAAGAAGATATCAATATTCAAGAACAAGAAGGGTACGGAACACCAAGAAAGAAGATTTAACCCAAATCAGACTATCTTAAGATGTAGTCAAACACCCAAAGGTCAAGGATAAAAAAATAATTGTATAAGCAGCAAGAGAATATGAGCACATACAGTGAAACTCCAATTATGCCTGCCAGCAGACTTTCAGTGTAAACCTTATAGGCTGAGAGAGAGTTGCATGACATATTTAAAGTGCTGAAGGAGAGAAAAAAAACCTTTTGTCTTAGAATAATATTTCTGGCAAAATATGTCCTTCAAACTTGGTGGAGAAATAAAGACTTTCTCAGACAAACAAAAGCTGAGGGATTTTATAAGCACCAGATGTGTCCTTCAAGAAATGGTAAAGTGACATCTTCGTTTTGAAAGGAAAAGATGTTAACGAGCAATAAGAAATCACCTGAAGGTACAGACTCACTGCTGATAGTAAGTAGACAGAAAAACAGAATATTTTAACACTGTCATTACCATGTATAAACTATTTATATTTTGAGTATGAAGACTAAAAATGAACATATCAAAAATAATAACTACCACAACTTCTAAAGACATAGTACATAAGAAACAAATAGAGACAAAAAATTAAAAAGCAGAGGGATAAATTGTAGAGTTTTATAAGTATTCTCTTTGCATGTTTGTTGGTTTGTTTGTGTATGTGGTGTTGAGTTGTTATCAGTTTGAAATAATGGGTTATAAGATATTATTTATAAGCCTTATGGTTTCTTAAATCAAAAAACATACAAGAGATTACACAAAAAATAAAAAAGCAGGAAACTAAAACTAAGCACTGGAGAAAATTGCTTTCACCAAAAGAAAGGCAGGAAGGAAGGAAAGAAGGAAGAGAAAACCACAAAACAACCAGAAATCAAAAAACAAAATGGAAAGGGTAAGTCTCCTTATAATAATAACATTGAATGTAAATGCACTACACTCTCCAATCAAAAGATACAGAATGACTGATTGGATTAAAAAATAATAATAACGTGACTCAAAGATCTGTCTCCTGTAAGAAACAAACATCACCTATAAAGATCTGCATAGGCTGAAAATAATGGGATGGAAAAAGGTATTTCATGCAAAGAAAGCCAAAAAGAGCAAGAGTAGCTATATTTATATCAGACAAAATAGATTTCAAAATAACTATAAAAGGAGACGAAGAAGACCATTATATAATGATAAAAGGGTCAATTCAGCAAGACTTTATGACAATTGTAAATATATATTATCCCAACACTGGAACACACATAATATTAGACAAATATTATTACAGCTAAAGAGAGAGGTAGACTCCAATACAATAATAACTGGAGACATCAACACCCCACTTTCAGCATTGGACAGATTGTCCAGATAGAAAATTCATGAAGAAAAAGCTGACTTCTTCTGCACTATTGACCAAATGGACTTAATAGATATTTACAGAACATTTCATTCAACTGCTGCCAAAAACACATTTTTCTCCTCAACACGTGGATCATTCTCAAAGAATGACCATATGATAGGCCAGAAAACAAATCTTCAAACATCAAAAAATTTGATATAATTTCAGGCATCTTGTTTGACCACAATGGAGTAAACAGCACAATAGCAAGATAAATTTTGAAAACTATACACATAGAAATTAAACAATATGCTATGAATCATCAGTGGGTTAATGAAGGAATTAAGAAGGAAATTTTAAAGTGTCTTTAGACAAATTAGATAAAGTAAAAAAAAGACTACCGAAAGCTATGGAATACAGAGAAAGCAGTACTAAGAGGATAGTTTATTGCTATAACATGTACTTCAAAAAAGTAGAAAAACCTCAAATAAACAACATAATGATACATTTCATAGAATTAGTGAATCAAGAGGAAACAAAATCCAAAATTAGTAAAACAAAAGAATAAAGATTAAAGCAGAAATAAATAAAATTGAAACGAAGAAAATATGAAAGATCAATGAAATTAAAAGATAAAAAATAGACAAAACTTAAGCCAGACTATCTAAGAAAAAGAGAGAAGACCCAAATAAATAAACTCAGAGATGAAAAAGCAGACATTACAATTGATGTTGCAGAAATTAAAAGGATCATTAGTGACTACGATGAGCAACTGTATTCTATAAATTGGAAAACCTCGAAGAAATGGATAAATTCCTAGATACATACAACCTACCAAAGTTGAACCATGAAGAAATCCAAAACCTGAACAGCCCAATAATAAATAACTAGATTGAAGCTGTAATAAAATATCCCTCAGCGTAGAGAAACCTGGAACCTGGTGGCTTGACCATCGAATTTTACTAAACCCATAAATAAAAACTAATATCATTTCTACCCAAACTATTCCATAGGTGGAAGAGTGGTAGGAAAGCCTATGTATTAGCTAAAAATGAGAAGTGAAAGAATATGCTAGCAGCAGGAATTGCAGGACCTCTTTAATTTCTCATAGATCTTTCGTTTGGATAATCTAGAAGACACTCAATAGGTAGTTCTAGATTTTTTTACATCATTTAAAAATTTTGTCATCCTGCAGAAATAGAAAACTTACTCCTAGGCTAAGCATATTGAAACAATCTATGACAATCAACTTAGTGACATTTCTCTAAAGTTTTTGTTTCACCAGTCATATTTTTATTTTTGAATCAGCTTTTCATATTATGCATCATTCATGTCTTTCTATGCATTCATATTTTCCATAAAAAATTAAATGCCATGCTTCATATCAACATTCCTATGGAAGTGTCAGTGTTATTTAAAGTAATTCAGTGTCATATTTAGTTTGCTGAATTAAGAAATATGATCATTAACTTTGACAAGCCAGAATTTTTGGAAAGAAATTGTCTGGCTTTAAGCAACTAATTAAATTAACAACTACATCATTCTACATACATTTTAGGAACATGTCTGCTGTCAGCAGTTTTCTTTGCCTTGCATTTGCCCAATTTATTATAGTTTCCAGCGTAATGGAAATTAACTGACAGCTCTATACTCTTTCTAAGGCACTCATGCCGATGCTTGACCCTCAAGTTTCCGCCATTTCATGTTTTTTGTTTATATCTTCAGAATCTTTCTGGCAAATCTTCCGCTGACCTTTCCTCTGTGAAAAAAGAAGTGTTATGTCATTTTACTTGAACAATTATGAGATGCTATACTTTTCTTTTTTGCCCCAAAACAGAAATTAATGTTAACCATATCGATGATATTGAATTTATTAATCTAATTCATTCCTCCAAAGGTTGCTTGCCATTATTTTTCAATACATTATTAGTGAGCAAGTGTCACCACCAATTGTTGTTAACGAACTTATTTACAACATATTGTTATACATTTATCACTTACCACCACAACACTGGCAAACAGTCACAAACATACACACACTCACACACACACATAATTTATAATAGCACCAGTTTAAAGCCACATGAGAATATTCTAAAATATTCTCCATTAGCATGAAATATATCTTTATATTTTGTTTAATAGAATATTTTTGGAAAGCATAACTGCACCTTCTGTTTAGAAAAACACACAAACTTTTAAATGTCCAAGTATTATTTTGATACTTTGTACAGGGAATTAATAATTAAAACATTAAAAAAACTGAATTTTTATATATAACTAATGATCAACATTTATTGAATGTCCTTTATATTATATATTTCATGTTACTTAGGGTGGCACTTCTAGGAATTTTGATATTGACAGCAGCTTCAAAGATGACAAAGATGTTACTAAGGTAGTTCTATATTCTGTGAAATAACCATCTGAGTTGGTATTGCTATCAAATGTGCATTGTTTAGATATCTCTCTTCTGAGAGAGAGAGAGAGAGAGAGAGAGAGAGAGAGAGAGAGAGAGAGATGAATTCCCCAGAAACTTTTCTTTTAAGCAATAGACTAATCATCTGCTTGATCCAAAAAATGTGACACCAGTTCCATTTCCCAGTGCTTGTCCTGCTTCCCTCCATTAAAAATAGTAGGTATTTGACATAACTTCTCTGAACATATCATTTTCAGAAATTCTCTGTAAAATGGGAGTGATTTCCCTGTTGACTTTGTAAATTGTGTTTTATTGTTTATTTCCATTTATGTCAAATACATATAATGTGAAACTGTCAAAACTTGCTAAGTGTAATAGATAGATAAATGTTGTTGATTAACTAGAGTCTGCATTGCAAAAATATTAAATAATCAAGTAATTTTGAAATATTCTTTATATAACAACATTATATTGTTTGTGGAAATTGGATAAGAACACTATTAGATGTAAATCTTCTGTTTGTAAACCCATATTTAGTGGGGTAGACAGGCACTTGACTTCAAAGGAAAAAAATATTAGAAACCCATTAGAAAGTCACAAAATAGATAGAATTGCTATAATATTCATATAAACTTTGCGGTGAGTACCTTTTAGCACCACAGTCTCCAATGGGTGTTTCGGATGTAGCGATTCTTGACTGCTCCATTTTTCGTCTACCACACTGCCTCACTTCTCTCCTTCCCAGAGCGGTGGGTTGACGGAACCCACACACTCAAAGGCCAGCCTACCTACTTCTCTCCAGAGTCACATTGAAACTATTGGTGACTTTGCCTTTTAGTTCTTTTTCTGAGTACTTTTTTTTTTTTTTTAATGTATCTCCTTAGGATAAATTACATATATTATTAAACAAAGAGATCTTTCTCTACCTAAAAGAAGAAGAAAAAATGTAAAGAAGGAGGTAAAGGAGAAAGTGGGAAGAACATTCTTGTTGGCCAAATATCTGATTTAATTAGGTTTCCTGGTAACTTCTAAATCTTAACCAGCACTGCACGAAGAGAACTGCTCAGCAGGAAACACATTCTGCACTGTTTCTCCTATTCGTCAGACACTCATCGGCCACTTTCTGTGTATTATTAGTGCAGTACACCACAAATCAACATTTAAGATTGAGTCATTTGTCTTTAGAGGATTATAAGCAGAGCAAACAGTCAAATAAGAAAGTGAAATTCACAGCTTTAAGTGCAAGATATTTTGTTTAAGGATTATATTTCTAAGCCCTAAAACAGAAATTTTTATGCATTCGTATTTCATATTTGTTTCTAAATTCTCCACTTGGCCATCCAAATTTTCTTTCACGGAGGCATGTATAAGAGAGGATTCTGAGGATGATATGTCCAAAATGAGGCCCAAACCCTGCCGAGGTGTAATTCGCATATAATGTTTTAAGATGCATATTGTGCTTGCTATTGCTTTCCCCCAAAAGTACTCATGTCAATATTTGCATGCTATGAAGTTTATCTTTCATGGCTGTCAGACCATTGGCAAAACATTTACTTTTGTCTTAGAAAATAATATTATTTTGCTATGAAACTTTCTTACCCTGAAGATTTTTATGAAATTCTGCAACCAAGAATCGCAGGGGTGGGATGGGAAAAGATGAGTTAGAGAGTGTAGACTGAAACCCTTGAAAGTGTAGCTTAAAGTATCAGCGTAGACAAAGAAGTTTGTTTACTTCTCCAATCATTAGTTCTAGAAAGTTGGGCAAGTTACTTCTCTGTCTTTACATTCTCATCTATAACATGAACACTGAACAAATGCTCAGAGGCAATTATGAAAATTGTATTATTAACTGTTTAAGAGGTGCTTAAAAGAGCATTGGTAAAACATGTGTGTGTGTTACATCAATCATTTATTTTTATTTTATTTTATTTTAGAGATGGTGTCTCATTTTGTTGCCAGGCTGAAGTGCAGTGGCGCAATCTTGGCTCACTGCAATCTCTGCCTCCTGGGTTCAAGTGATTCTCCTGCCTCAGCCCCCCGAGTAGCTGGGATTATAGGTATGCACCACCACACTCAGCTAATTTCTGTATTTTTAGCAGAGACAGGGTTTCACCTGTTGGCCAGGATGGTCTTCATCTTCTGGCCTTAAGATTTGCCTACCTCAGCCTCCCAAAGTACTGGGATTACAGGCACGAACCACTGCACCTAGCCAAGTCAATTTTTTATTATATAAGGCAGTGCAATTCTAAATCAACTGGCTTAGGAAGATTGTCTGAAACAGAAAAATATAGTGCTCAAAAAGCATCATCATCTACATTTGTGTTAATCTTAGAGTTCATCTTAGTGTCTTATAATCTAGGTTAATATTTAAATTTATCTTAGAACATCTGTTGACGTTTAAATATTACAAAGGCATAGTAACTTACCAGTTCAACATGAAAATACTTTTGAAAGTAATGATACATAATGAAGAAGTGCTATTAACATTTTGGAGGAAAGAATTCTATAGTTGGGATAGCTCATTTTTAAATGCTACTTAGCTGTGAAAAAAATCAGTAAATTACTTTCTTGCATTGGACTTCTATTACTTCTACTGTTTACTTATGTATAATACAGACCTGATTAGATGATATTTAAAGTTACCTTTCTTTAAAAAGAGTGTCTAATGTAAGTGTATGCTGATTAATAATTCTAAAATACTGTGACTTCACTCTAGAGAGTATTTTGATAACTGTATATATTTTAACCAGATGGTTATAAGTTATGTTTGGCCTCATTGTAGAATATAGTCTACATAACTCTTAACCAGTTATCTTATTGTGTTAAAAATTATCTCTCACTTAAAAATATAAAGGAAATTTGGGTAAAAAAGAAGGAATGCCGAGAAGAGAGAATCCTATACCATATGTTACATTCTGAATTAAAACTGTATAATAAATGCATTTCTCACCCTCTGTAACAAGTAAATGAGTTAAATAGTATGCATGAAGCCTCGTTGTCTGGGCCTGTTGACATTCTATGCATATTCAATGAATTAAGTGGAAAAGAAGTAAAATCAATGCACCATTATATATGACTTCAACACAAAAACTATATTCACTGATTTCAATACAAGCTTATTGAAACTCTGCTATATGCTAGACAGTGTACATTCCTGAATAAATTTTGCCATGAATGACAAATAAACACATGAACCTCCCTATTTTTGAAAATGCTCTGAAAATTATAAAATTCATATAAAATATGGCACTATTATTACAATGGTAAATATTTCCTCATTGGTATTTTTCATCCCATTGCTATTAATTATGGTGTCTCTCATTTTGAAATTATGGAATATATAGAAACCTAGTAATTAATTGGAGACTATATTTTCAAACAGAATATATATTTTTTTTAATAGTTCTGACCTGCTTTCTTAAATATACAGCAGGGAAGAAACTGTGTCTGCTCTTAAGGAAGAAAATGTGCCTGCCCATGACACTATATGATCCAAAATATTTAGCATGGCATGTACCTTGTACATTTAATACATGCTTATTTTTTATTTTAATTTTTATTTGGTTTTTGGAAGGGTTGGGTAGAGACGAGGTCTCACTAAATTGCCCAGGCTAATCTTGAACTCCTGGCCTCAAGCAATGCTCCTGCATTGGCCTTCCATTTAATTCATGCTTCATACATTTCTCTTATGTTAAAGTTTCTCATATATCATTTTATCTGAATTATGTTTTTACTACCTCCAACACACATGCATGTGCACATACGCACAGACACAAATACATTTTTCAAAATGAGGTGAAGTTAGTAATAGTAATTTATATGGTAAATTTGTAATTACTTCTTATTTAATGAGGATGGCATGGAAAGAGATTATAAAACTAAATTTATCACATTCCACATTCTGACTCTGATATTCTTTTATTATAATTTAAAGGAGATTATTTTTCATACGGGAAAGGCAGTTAAGAGAATGTATTCAACACCAGTGATATATCTGTGTGAAAAAACTGTCTGCAAGAAATTAAAACTATTTGTTTTCCTTCCATCATTTATAAATGGTGATAAAACTGACCTCTTTGTATTGTTTGGTTATTAAAAGAGTTAATATTTGGAAAGCATTGAGAACCGAGCCTGGAACTTATTAGGTACTTTGTAAATGTGCTGTATATAAAAGTCGGTATATTAAAAAAGCATATATTTTGAACTGAGATATAATGATATTTAAGTCTATTTTGTTCACTTAGGTATATTACCTAAGAATGATAAATTACTTTTCTCAATCCTCATGCTTCTCATCTGTCAAAAGAAGATAATATTTCTAAATCTTAAGACTTCTGAAAATACTAAATGAAGACTTCTGTACTGTAAAATTTTGAACTAGATAATTTGGACCTTACCATGAATTATGAGAAACAAAAGATCTGGTTAACAAACATGTCAAACATTTACTTTAAGACATCAGAGAATCAACAAGAAAGTAAATAAGTAGCAGGCCATGAGGTGAAGGAGAATATAGACCAAGGAACGTGAGCTTCATATTTATGGTTGCTTTTTACCTGGAGAAATACGAAAATCTCAGAAGGGATAATTGAGACTCTGAAATAAAGATCAGAATTTTGGCTGTCTTTCCAGGTAGAACAGCATTGATTAAAGCCTAAGACCCACCAAAGGAGAGATCTATCCCTTTCTGTTGAGATCCAAAATGAACTCCCCTCAGTAACCTGGAGCAGAGGGTCTGCTGCAGAAATTGCATGCCAGCTTCAAATTATATCAGCATATGAAATTATGTTTCTCCTCGATGAAAGAAAATAACATCATTCTTGTTCCAAAATTATTTCTCCAAATGTTAAAATATAAAGGAAAAAAAACGGATTAAAACCAGAAAAGAAAGACAATTAAATCAGACCAATTGGAGAACTACAGATTTAAGTAATTAAATAGCACATCTAAAATAAACATGTTTAATCTGTAAAAGATGAAAGATTGATTTTCTAAGGGTTTTGAAACTATCTTTCAATTTGGTATGAGCTTCTGTCTCTCTATTTTTTTCTTTTTATTATTTAAAAAATGTTAAAGCCAGAAGACATTTCTCAAATTATAGTTTTAATATTACCTTGTTCTATGGTTACAGTTTTATTCCTCATGGACTCTTATTATATCTATGTATATCCATAACACAGGAAATCTCATAAAACTTAATTTTTGATTAATTACTCTATTTTTAAAATTTTGGTCCTTTACACCTTTACTGTTTTAAAAATCATTTTCAGGCAGGTGCTATCAGCTTTATGCTTTTACCCATTTATTCCTTATTATGGAAATCAATCTAAAATAACCAGCACTCTTTCTTGGCTTTAAAAGAAAATTAAAATCCTTTGAGTATTTTGGGGTGGAGGAGGAGCTTAAGTTATTTATAATGAGAACAAAATTAGATTATTATTAGACTTTGTAACAGTAGTACTTTATACCAGAAATCAAGGGAGTAATGTAATTAAGATATATAAAGAGAGAAAATTTAGCCAAGGAGTTTAAATCTACTAAAGTGACCTTCAAGTATAGATGTCTCAATCAAATTCTTATGAACATGCAAGGCCTTATGAAATATTGATTCATTGTCCTTCTCACAGAATCTAGAGAACAAACTTAATATGATCAAAGTGACTGAAATGGCAACAACATGAGGATTAATAGTGAGCATAAAATATAGATTTACATGTAGAATTAAGGCCAGATAACAGTTATGAGTAAGAAAGTACAATATTTAATGTCCACATACTCTACTTAGATACATTTTGACTATCAAAAATGCAGCAGCATGTATTTAAAATTCTGACAAAATAAGTTACAAATATGAGAAAAAAATGGAGAGTAATCTTGCTCTTAGCTTTACATGTATTAATTGGAAGTATTTTTTTTTTCAAATTAGATGCTAAAGAAGGGACACAGGAAGAAAGAAGAGCCTCACTAGTTAATCTGATATTGTTTCTAAAGCAAAATCTAAAGATAAGGTCAATTAAAGAGGGAAGATGTATAACATATAGGTAATAGCATAAATATCATTAGAACCGAAATATAAACCTCCTAAATACTAAAAGATAAAATGACAAAGAGAGATAACAAATACATTATATACATAGTAAAATATTCATATATTTATATAATAGCTTTATGGTTTTTAAAAATATGGACAAAAATACAAGTTTTACTAAGCAAGTTTTTACCTATCAGAGAAAAATAAGAAAATGTAGGACTCAGGAATAACTTTCTATAAATAGCTCATGTCTTCTGGAATTTACTTTCAAACTGGAAAATATTTCTATTACTACAAAAAATAAATTTATAAAACAAACTCAGAAGTGAAATAAGAAAAATGAGCCTCTATATTCAGTTAGTGATGTTAGTCTATTAGCACATTGTGGAACATGTAATTCAGTTTTATATTCTTGGCCAGAAATAAGAACAAAGAGAATAACAAAAAACATTTTAAACTCTCTTCAGTAGTCATAATTTATTATTCTCAGACTATTGGGATGAAAATTTGGCATAAATCAGTGCATAATTATTTTGGTGTTATTGAAAAAAACTAAAACGGTTTTTCATCAGGAAGGAATGGCTTTTTCTATCTAGTATCATTTATCTACCTATCTATTCAACTAGTAGAATTAATCATTCTGTGGTTGCGTGTAATTTTTCCTAATTCTCCCCACAGAAAATAACTAGAAACAGTGACCAACTCAATAGCAACAAGCATCACTAATAACCTAATTTGGGGCTTGGCACAGTGGTGCATGCTTGTAGTCCCAATAGAGGCAGTAGAATCACGTGAGTCCAGGAAGTTGAGGCTGCAGTGAGCCATGATCACGCCACTGCACTCCATCCCGGGTGACAGAGCAACATCCTATCATAAAGGATAAAATAAAATAAGCCAATATGGTGTCTAAAACCATATCGTTTCCTCTTGAATGAATCCAGTATTTTTTAGAAATGGCTGATTGCAGCTAATAGTCAAAGCATGTGCAAGATTGTCATGCTAGAATGTCACCCTTTAATTTTAGTTGCCAGGGATGGTGGCCAAAGAAAGTCACTCTAGAAAGTAAGACATTATCAGTTACTTCTAGGGTCATGTCAAATAGTGGAAACATTATAGTATCAAATGCTTACATTAAAAAAGAAAGTATTCAAATTATTAATTTAAAGTTCTTAGGAAAGAAATTAGGAAACAAGGAAAAATGAAAGTAAGAAATTAGGTAAACAAAAAAGAACTTATACCCGATGCAAAAACAGGAAATAAAATATGAGAGATAAGAACAGAAATTGATAATATGACAAAAAATAAGAAACAAGAAATAAAACAAAATTGTTTTGGAAAAAAATCAATAAAATTGACAAATTTCTAATGAGATTGATCCAGAAAAATGGGAGAAGATACAAATCACCAATACTGAGCACGAAAGAGAGGACATCACTGAAGCTTGGACCGATGAAATCATTCTGTGTGGAACCATGATTCTCGATACCTCATACATAGAACTATGAATTTAGATAACACCTGTCGAAATTTATAGAACTGCACACCACAAAGAGTATATCACTCTAAATAAATTTTAAAAAGCAACTAGAATGTGGGAAAGAAAGATCTAAATGAAATGTACATATGAAAAGTAGAAACAAATTGTACTATAAATGAAATATATACACTTAAGAGAAAATGAAAGAGAGAAGTTGACCCAAGTTGCTTTGGGGACAGGAATAAAATGCTTTGAAATGATGCAATGAGGCTAAAGAACACCAACAACTTTACAAACACATTACACTCTAGTTGGTAAGCTTATTCTACACAAGGCTATGGAATATAGATGGCATGTATGCATAGTTAATATACACAGGTTTACCAGCTCTGTACCTTAAGAGAGTATAGATTCAGTTATAATTGTATTTTTACATTTAACAAGATGAAACACAAAAAGTGCAGATAAAAGTAAAAAATAATTTTTCAACAAAACTTACAGTAATACATATTTGAAGGTGCTATTTCAATATAGAAAAGCATGATTCCAAATAGAAGTTCAGAAATGTAGAAAGGAATAACAAATAATGAAAATTATAGGCATATGTATGTTTAAATTATATTTCACCATATTTATGATGCAATAAATCAAATTTTTGTTTTGTCTTGTTTTTGAGATAGAATCTCGCTCTGTCACCAGGTTGGCACCATCTCAGCTCACTGCAACCTCTACCTACCAGGGTCAGGCAATCCTCTTGCCTCAGCCTCCAGAGTAACTGGGAGTACAGGCACATACCACCACATCTGGCTAATTTTTTTGGCACTTTTTTGTAGGAGCAAAAAAGTGTGTCTCACTATGATGCCCAGGCTGGCCTCAAACTCCTGGGCTCAGGCAATCTGCCTGCCTTGGCCTCCTAATGATCTAGAATTACAGGCATGAGCCACCATCCACGGAAAAGAAAATTAAAGGAAATCTAATTCCTTGAGCCTTCCAGGCATCCAAAAGAGATAAAATTGCCAATTAATATTAGAGATTGATAAATAGATTGAATGTTGTGATTTCTAGAGTAATCATCTAAAGAATATCAAAACTGTATGTTATAAACAGCCAATAAAGTATGAAATAGAAAAATCAGATTCACAATCTAAATAAAGAAAAACAAAGAGGAAAAAATAACATTGACCAGAAAGGAAAAATGTACTGAATAAAAGTATGAAGAGAAAAGCCCTAATTATAAGTGAAAGGACTAATAAATACAGGGATATTAAAACTATGGAATTCTATTTATCAAAAGACATACCTGTGGTTAAGTAAGTAGCCTAAATCACTTTGGGAAAGAGCAAAGAGGAGAAATGCTTGGGGTAGTGGGACCTAAAATGTAGATGTTCTGGTCTGGGAGCTTTCGTGAAGTATTTAAAGGAACCAACCTTTAAAACCAACTGGAGCACATGTTGGGCTCCGGTCCACTGTGGGCATACAGTGAAAAAAAGAAAAAGGGAACCTTCCCTTTTTCTGCACAAAAGCAGATGATGTAAACACTTGTGGGGCAGGTGAGAGATTCTCTGGGGACCCCTTTTTATCTCACTAATCATTTGGCTGTCTAATTATCAACTGAAAAGATAAGAAGTGATAGTTGAAGATACTTGAAATTGGAATTTTATTGGTGGCACAGTGATTGGTAATGAAAAAATATTTTGTATGACAACAGGAAATACACATACATGGGTGAAGGCAAGATCATTGCAAGAGGGGTACAAGTATCTTGCATCCTTGCATATTAGGGTCATAATGAGGTCATCTATGAGGATACCAAAGTCACTGAAACTGATGACAGATGTAGTGCTGAGTTCATAACAGTGAGTCTGGGGCAAAAATCTTCAAGGAAAAGAGGGGAATGGCCTGAGACTCCAAATATTGTTGCTAATAGGTGGAATAAGGAGAATGAATTGTAATGTAGGTGTTTATGCTTTTCCCAAATAGTGACATGCTATTTTGGAAAAGCCTTGACAAAATAGAAAATCAGATATAAATTGTGAAAATTTTGGAAGTTTCTGACTAGGCAGGAAGACACCAATATGATATTAGTCAGTGGACATTCATATAACTATAAAGTGTGACAAGCATTTAGTAAACTTAGTTTTTCCCTATCAGGGACATACAACACATTGCCATCTATGAAGGTGACAACTAGATTCATAACTAGATAGCAAAGAGCTATTTCATTATATAAATAAGAATTGAAAGAATCAAAGTAGAGCTGAGTCCATAAAAGGGAAGTAGAAAAAATATATTAATTATACATATTTTTCCATATGGTTTTTTGAGTAAAGCTGTTAGCCCTTAGTGCTTGATTATGGGAAAATAAATTGGTAAGTTCTTTTTTTTATTGTACTTTAGGTTCTGGGGTACATATGCAGAATGTGCAGGATTGTTGCATAGGTACGCACATGGAAATGTGGTTTGCTGCCTCCATCCCCCTGTCACCTACATCTGGCATTTCTCCCCATGTTATCCCTCCCCAACCTCTCCATCCCCCACTGTCCCTCCCTTGGAGCCCCCCAACAGACCCCAGTGTGTGATGCTCCCCTCCATGTGTCCATGTGTTCTCATTGTTCAACACCTGCCTATGAGTGAGAACATGCAGTGTTTGATTTTCTGTTCTTGTGTCAGTTTGCTAAGAACGATGGTTTCCAGATTCATCCATGTCCCTACAAAGGACACAAACTCATCATTTTTTTGTGGCTGTATAGTATTCCATGGTGTATATGTGCCACATTTTCCTTATCCAGTCTATCATTGATGGGCATTTGGGTTGGTTCCAGGTCTTTGCTATTGTAAACAGTGCTGCTATGAACATATGTGTGCATGTGTCTTTATAATAGAATGATTTATAATCCTTTGGGTATATACCCAGTAATGGGATTGCTAGGTCAAATGGAATTTCTATTTCTAGGTCCTTGAGGAAGCACCACACTGTCTTCCACAATGGTTGAACTAGTTTACACTCTCACCAACAGTGTAAAAGTGTTCTTATTTCTTCACATCCTCTTCAGCATCTGTGGTCTCCAGACTTTTTAATGATCGCCATTCCAACTGGTGTGAGGTGGTATCTCAATGTGGTTTTGATTTGCATTTCTCTAATAATCAGTGATGATGAGCATTTTTTCATATGTTTATTGGCCTCATATATGCCTTCTTTTGAAAAGTGTCTGTTCGTATCCTTCACCCACTTTTGGATGGGTTTGTTTGTTTTTTTTCTTGTAAATCTGTTTTAGTTCTTTGTAGATTCTGGATATTAGCCCTTTGTCAGATGGGTAGATTGCAAAAACTTTTTCCCATTCTGTTTGTTGCTAGTTAACTCTAACGATTGTTTCTTTTGCTGTACAGAAGCTCTGGAGTTTAATTAGGTCCCATTTGTCTATTTTGGCTTTTGTTGCCAATGCTTTTGGTATTTTAGTCCTGAAGTTCTTGTCTATGCCTATGTCCTGAATGGTTTTACCTATGTTTTCTTCTAGGATTTTTAT
This sequence comes from Aotus nancymaae, assembly GCF_030222135.1. Classification (NCBI taxonomy): domain Eukaryota; kingdom Metazoa; phylum Chordata; class Mammalia; order Primates; family Aotidae; genus Aotus; species Aotus nancymaae. The sequence goes on along the minus strand of NW_026988419.1, from coordinate 40,501,228 downwards.
GGTGTTAGGTCTTATCTTTAAGTCTTTAATACATCTGGAGTTAATTTTAGTGTAAGGTGTCAGGAAGGGGTCCAGTTTCTTCCTTCTGCACATGGCTAGCCAGTTTTCATAACACCATTTATTAAACAGGGAATCCTTTCCCCATTGCTTAGTTTTGTCAGGTTTGTCAAAGATCAGATGGTTGTAGATGGGTGACATTGCCTCTAAGTCCTCTGTTCTGTTCCATTGGTCTATATCTCTGTTTTGGCACCAGTACCATGCTGTTTTGATTCCTGTAGCCTTGTAGTATTGTTTGAAATCAGGTAGTGTGATGCTTCCAGCTTTCTTCTTTTTGCTTAGGATTGTCTCATCTATGTGGGCTCTCTTTTGGTTCTATGTGAAGTTTAAGGTAACTTTTTCCAGTTCTGTGAAGAGGGTCATTGGTAGCTTGGTGGGGATAGCATTGAATCTATAAATTACTTTGGGCAATATGGCCATTTTCACTATATTGATTCTTCCTAACTATGAGCATGGAATATTTCTCCATCTGTTTGTGTTCTCTCTTATTTTCTTGAGCAGTGGTCTGTAGTTCTCCTTGAAGAGGTCCTTCACATCCTTTGTTAGTTGTATTCCTAAGTATTTTATTCTCTTTGTATCAATTGTGAATGGGAGTTTGCTCATGATTTGGCTCTCTGTTAGTCTGTTATTGGTGTATAGAAATGGTTGTGATTTTTAACACATTGATTTTGTATCCTGAGATTTTGCTGAAGTTGCTTATCAGTTTAAGGAGATTTTGGGCCGAGATTATAGGGTCTTCTCAATACACAATAGTGTCGTCTGCAAATAGAGACAATTTGACTTCCTCTTTTCCTAATTGAATACCTTTTTTTTTTATTGCCTAATTGCTCTGACTAGAACTTCCAATACTATATTGAATACAAGTGGTGAGAGAGGGCATCCTTGTCTAGTGCCAGATTTCAATGGGAATGCTTCCTGTTTTTGCCCATTCAGTATGATATTGGCTGTAGGTTTGGCATAAATAGCTTTTTTTGTTTTGAGATATGTTCCGTCAATACCTAGTTTATTGAGAGTTTTTAGCATAAAAGGCTGTTGAATTTTGTCAAAGGCCTTCTCTGCATCTATTGAGATAATCATGTGGTTTTTGTCTTTGTTTCTGTTTATGTGGTGGATTACATTTACAGACTTGTGTGTGTTGAACCAACCTTGCATCCCTGGAATGAAGCCTACTTGATCGTTATGGATAAGCTTTTTGATGTGCTGTTGCAATTGGTTTGCCAGTATTTTATTGAAGATTTTTGCATCTATGTTCATCATTGATATTGGCCTGAAGTTTTCATTTTTTGTTGAGTCTCTGCTGGGTTTTGGTATAAGGATGATGTTAGCCTCATAAAATGATTTGGGAAGGATTCTCTCCTTTTGTATTGTTTGGAATAGTTTCAGAAGTAATGGTACCAGCTCCTCTTTGTATATCTGGTAGAATTTGGCTGTGAATCCATCTGGACCTGGACTTTTTTTGGTTGGTAGGCTATTAATTGCTGCTTCCATTTCAGCCCTTGTTGTTGGTCTATTCAAGGTTTCAATTTCTTCCTGGTTTAGGCTTGGGAGGGTGCAAGTGTTGAGGAATTTATCCATTTCTTCCATGTTTACTGGTTTATGTGCATAGAGTTTATATAGATCTCTGGTGGTAGTTTTTATTTCTATAGAATCGGTGGTGATATCCCCTTTATCTTTTTCTTTGCATCTGTTTGATTATTCTCCCTTTTCTTTTTTATTAATCTGGCTAGCAGTCTGTATATTTTGTTGATCTATTCAAAAAACCAGCTCTTGGTTTTATTGATTTTTTGAAGGTTTTTTTGTGTCTCTATCTCCTTCAGTTCTGCTCTGATCTTAGTTATTTCTTGTCTTCTGCTAGGTTTTGAGTCTTTTGGATCTTGCTCCACTAGGTTTTTCAATTTTCATGATAGGGTGTCAATTTTAGATCTTTCCTTGCTTCTCATGTGGGCATTTATTGCTATATATTTTCCTCTAGACACTGCTTTAAATGTGTCCCAGAGATTCTGGTATGTTGTGTCTTTGTTCTCCCTGGTTTCAAAGAACATCTTTATTTCTGCCTTCATTCCATTGTTTATCCAGTCGACATTCAGGAACCAGTTGTTCAGTTTCCATGAAGCTGTGTGGTTCTGAGTTAGTTTTTTAATTCTGAGTTCTAATTTGACTGCACTGTAGTCTGAGAGACTATTTGTAATGATTTCCATTATTTTGCATTTGCTGAGGAGTGATTTACTTCCAATTGTGTGGTCAATTTTAGATTTTAGAGTAGGTGCAATGCAGTGCTGAGAAGAATGTATATTCTGTGGATTTGGGGTGGAGATTTCTGTAGATGTCTATTAGGTCCACCTGGTCCAGATCTGAGTTCAAGTCCTGGATATCCTTGTTAGTTTTCTGTCTCATTGATCTGTCTAATATTGACAGTGGAGTGTTAGTCTCCCACTATTATTGTGTGGGAGTCTAAGTCTCTTTGTAGGTCATTAAGAACTTGCTTTATGTACCTGGGTACTCCTTTATTGGGTGTGTATATATATTTAGGATCATTAGTTCTTCTTGATGCATTGATCCTTTTACCATTATGTAATGCCCTTCTTTGTCTCTTTTGATCTTTGTTGGTTTAAAGTCCATTTTATCAGAGACTAAGATTGCAACTCCTGCTTTTTTTTGCTCTCCATTTTCTTGATAAATCTTCCTCCATCCCTTTATTTTGAGCCTATGTGTGCCTTGCACGTGAGATGTGCTTCCTGAATGGAAGCACACCAATGGGTCTTGACTTTTTATCCAATTTGCCAGTCTGTGTGTTTTCATTGGGGCATTTAGCCCATTTACATTTAAGGTTAATATTGTTATGTGTGAATTTAATCCTGCCATTTTGATGCTAACTGTATGTTTTGCCCATTAGGTGACACATTTTCTTCATTTTGTTGATGGTCTCTACAAGTTGATACATTTTTGGAGTGGCTGGTACTGGTTGTTCCTTTCCTTGTTTAGTGCTTCTTTCAGGAGATCTTGTAAAGCAGGCCTGGTGGTAATGAAATCTCTCAGCAATTGCTTGTCCACAAAGGATTTTCTTTCTCCTTCGCTTATGAAGCTTAGTTTGACTGGATATGAAATTCTAGGTTGAAAGTTCTTTTCTTTAAAGTTGTTGAATATTGGCCCCCATGCTCTTCTGGCTTGTAGAGTTTCTGCAGAGAGATCTGCTGTGAGTCTGATAGGCTTCCCTTTGTGGGTAACCTGACCTTTCTTTCTGGCTGCACTTAGCATTTTTTTCTTCATTTCGACCCTGGTGAATCTGACAATTATGTGCCTTGGGGTTGCTCTTCTTGAGGAGTATCTTTGTGGTGTTCTCTGTATTTCCTGGACTTGAATGGTGGCCTGGCCTGCTAGGTTGGGGAAGTTATCCTGGATAATATCCTGAAGAGTGTTTTCCAGGTTGGATTCATTCTCTCTGTCACATTCAGGTACACCTATCAAACGTAGATTAGGTCTTTTCACATAATCCCATATTTCTTGGAGGATTTATTCATTTCTTTTCACTCTTTTTTCTCTATTCTTGCCTTCTCATTCCATTTCATTGAGTTGATCTTCAATCTCTGATATCCTTTCTTTTGCTTGGTCGATTCAGCTATTGAAGCTTGCATATGCTTCGCAAAGTTCTCATGCTGTGTTTTTCAGTTCCATCAAGTCGTTCATATTCTTCGCTTAGCTGTTTATTCTAGTTAGCATCTCATCTAACCTTTTTCTAGGTTCTTAGTTTCTTTGCGTTGGTTTAGCACATGATCTTTTAGCTCTGAGAAGTTTGTTATTACCCATCTTCTGAAGCCTGTTTCTGTCAGTTCATCAGATTCATTCTCCATCTATCTTTGATCCCTAGCTGGTGAGGAGTTGTGGTCCTTTGGAGGAGGAGAGACGTTCTGGTTTTTGATGTTTTCATCCTTTTTTGTGCTGTTTTCTTCCCATCTTAGTGGCTTTATCTACCTGTGGTCTTTGTAGTTGGTGACTTTTGGATGGAGTCTCTGAGTGGATGTCCTTTTTGTTGATGTTGAAGCTATTTGTTTCTGTTTCTTAGTTTTCCTTCTAACAGTCAGGCCCCTCTGCTACAGGACTGCTGGAGTTCCACTCTAGACCCTGCTTGCCTGGGGATCACCTGCGGGGGCTGCAGAACAGTAAGGGTTGTTGCCAGTTTCTTCTTCTGTTATCTTCGTCCCAGAAGGGTACCTGCCAGATGTCAGCCTGAGCTCTCCTTTTTGAGGTGTCTCTTTGGGTATGGGGGGTCGGGGAGCTGCTTGAGGAGACAGGCTGTCCTTTATCAGAGCTCAAGTGCTGTGCTGGGAGTTCTCTTGTTCTGTGCAGAGCTGCTGGGCAGGTACCTTTAAGTCTGCTGCAGTGGAACTCATAACCACCTCTTTTCCCAGGTGCTCTGTCCTAGGAAGGTTGGCTTTATTTATAAGTTCCTGTCATGCTGCTGCCTTTTTTCATAGATGCCCTGCCCCACAGGGAGTAGTCTAGTCACAGTCTGCCAGCAGAGGTATTGCTGAGCTGCTGCAGGCTCTGCCCAGCTGCTGTGTGAACTGTCTTGACAGTGACTGCCTTGGTAGTGGGGGACGCCCTTCCCTGTCATCCTGGGTCCAGCAGTGCTTACTGTGAAACTCTCAATCCAGAGCATTTCAGATTGCTTGTTTTGTGGGGATGGTACCTGCTAAGGCAGATTTCCTGGCTCCCTGTCTCTGCCCCCTCCCTTTCAGTTAATGGGCGGCTCTGTCTCCCAGGCATTCTAGGTGCCAGTTGAAAAGGCCACCCAGATTTGTGTGAGTTTCTGTGTGCCAACTCGGCACTGTCTGAAACTGCTGTGCTGAGAAACTTGTGGCACTTTTCGGTCCGGGAATCTCCTGGTCTGTGGATAGTGAAAATTTGTTTGGAAATGCTGTGGGCACTCATCCTCTGCATTGTTCTTGCTGGGAACTGCACTCCAGAGCTGTTCCTATTCGGCTAAATTGGTGAGTTCTAAAGGACTTCAGCCTTGTATTAAGTGATAACTTTACTGAATACTCATCTTTAATATTTTTAACCTAATAAATGCATCTATTTTATAATAGCTTCTCCTTACTATTTGGTATACACTCTTGCTCTTACCATATTCAGCAGTATCCAATTCTCTTTCAGAAGTACAACTTTACAGGTGAAATTAAAAAGCTGGGAAATGGCTGCTATTTACTATCTCTATCTCATGCAAATTAAGCCATAAAGGAATAGTAAAACAAATGGCAGTTTTACATTGAACAGATCTTGAAGCTAAAGGAAGCTGTGAATAAGAACCATGGAATTTGCTTAGGTGGTTAAAGCGATTAAGGTTAACACCTTCTGTATGCATTGCAAACTCTGTCTAGTGATCTGTGTTTGAGTACACAGTAATCTAATGAATCAATCAGATTCTACATTTCAGCTCAGCTAGTGGAAGGATAACAATAAAACTTGTGGGACAGAATTGTTCTATTGATCCCATCCTAATCTAATCTCCCCTGCAGTGTCTACTCATCACTGGGTGTCTACCCCTGCAGGACTCTTGCCCTAAAGTAATGACAGCTGGGGTTGTTATTAGGTCAACAATGCTTGCTGGCTCTCACATTAAGTCCTGTCATCCATTATCAGAATACAGCCATCAAAAACATGACAGCAAGCACTTCTCATGAGTTTGAACCATTCTGTAAGAATAACATAACTGAACACACACACACACACATGCACGCATGCACACACACCACAAACACACATACACACTTTTCCTAGTCTAGGTTTATTGATAGGAAAAGAGATTTGGTGCCAAATCATGTAAGAAAAAAAGCTTAATTCTCTCTTTCCTGTCGATCAAATTCGAATTGCAGGAGTCAAGTTGAAAATGTAGGTAACTTGTTACTTTCTATTTTTTAAAAAATCACTTTATTCAAGACATTGATTATCATTTTTAAAAGGAAATAGAAACTTATGTCAGTGACAGTATGACCTTCAATAATGCCAGACTCCTGCTGCCTCTAAAATGGCTTTTATGTTTCAAGGGGATTTTTTTTTTTTTCTTTCTTCAACTGAAATTTAAAAATACAGTGGTGAGGTCAGGTGTCTTGTAGAAAGAGATTTGGGGAAGATAGATACAAAGAGAAATATTGTAATAATTCTAGTTAGTAATTTTGAGGAGTAAAATCTAAGCAAATTATTTGCATGTTTATTCAGTGTGTAAATATAATTTCTGAATTCTTTTTAATGAAGAGAACTATTAATCCATATTAGTGGAGAGTAAAGCTATTATTTAATTATAAAGTATAATAAATATATATACATGTTAAAATTTTGGTTTATTCCCCGTTGAGGATTACCTATCATTTTAATGAGGCTTGGAAAAATCCACTCTTTTGATTGGAAATCTACCATGTAATATAAAAATCTTAAAAATGGTATTACTTTGAAATCTTTGAAAATTTAAAAACATTTTTAAACATTGCCTTCTTCATTTGTGTCTAGTTACAAAAAGTGTAATAAATATGTTGAAAAGGGTCTAATGACACCTAGGAATTTAACATTCTCATTTTAAGAATTTTATGAACTACAGTTAGATAATTACTGCTAATTTGTATGCTAGGATAACAGAGCTATTAGTGTATAAGAGAGTTGGCAGTATGCTGAATGTATGGCATTCATCCAGGGATCAGTGGGGCTGATATTTTCTTTGCTCTTTTTGTTAATATTGAATAAAGAATCACTCTTACTCTTCATTGGCTCCAAAGGTGATTTTGCAGTTTATGATTTACACTATTCGTATTTGTGTCTTTGATACATTGCTCTTTTCCACAGTTTAAATGATAATTTGTTTAACAGGAGTTGAATTATTCACTGGGAACTAAAACCTAAAGCTAACCCTGCAAACTAAACTGAGTGGGCTTTTTTGTTGTTTTGAAAGTTCTTTCTCTTCTCTTAAATTGTGGATCTATTTTTGAATATGTTTTTGAAACAAAATCACACTTAAAATCATAAATGTTTCCTAGGAATATGACCATCATGTTAATACTGTCATTATCTCAAATGCAAAGGCAGCCTGAATTATGCGTAAAAAATAGGATAAATAAAACCAGATGTATCCAAATATAGTAATGGACACAAAAATGGAGAAAGATCTATACCAGTAATATTAACTGCTAAAAAGGAGATTAAAATCTCAGTGGCCTCTTCTATATTCTTCTTAATATATAATGTTACTTAGACCATTTAGAAGGAGTTAATTAATATAAATGAATAAATTTCTATCAGCTCTGATTTACAGTTGCAGGGCTAGAAAACTATCTTGAGAGCAAGACCAACTATGAACATATGTACTGTAAGATATTCAAAGATATTGACTTCCTCATGAACAAACCAAATGAAGCAAGTTAGTCCCTAAAAGCAGTAGTAAGAATTGCTAGTTACTATCTGCCATCTGAGCTACAATATTCAATGTTATAATTTCTCTAGAAAAGTTTGCTTTTTTTAATCTTGGTTTCCCTGACACACACACACACACACACACACACACACACACACACCCTTTTCAGAATGAATAGAGTATGATTCTGAGACACAATTTTGCACATAACTCAATACCCAAGAGCACTTCTTCATTCCAATGTTAAAAGACTCATTTTAGGCCAACATTAACATTGCTGCTTTATGCTCTAAAATGTCAAGCATGTGCTGCTTAAGAGTCATCTTAATAGACCTGTCTTCCTGGCTAGTTATTCATGGCTTCTAACACCAATAGAAATGCAATGCCTAAAAGCATAATGGCACGCCTTAAGAAAATATTACTTGTACCATCGTTCATTAATTCATTCAATGACTGATGCACCCATTTATAATGAATTTCACCATAGGTCAATAAGACAGTTATAATCTTTTTGAAATTTTTATTTTCTCACTAATCCAAAGCTGCCACATAATTATTACATTCAAATTGTTCCTTCTTTCTGGATCTGTGTCCATTTGTCTAAATGAACAGTGGTGTTCTCCCACCCCTGACCATGCATAACCTATGTAGCACTTTTTAGAGACAGTTGTTAGAACCCATTTCATTAAATAAAGGGCACCCTGGACTGAAGCCTATATTTCTGTATTTTTTTTTTTTTTAATCCAGAGGTGTTTGCCTTCTCTTTTAATCCACAAAGCCTTATTTTTTTTTTCTTTTTGGATTTGTAGTTTGTTTTTACTACAAACATAGAAAACAAGAAAGGGAGAAAATGTTAAATATTCCACCAAAATTGTTTCCAGTCTTTAGCTACAAAGATTATAGCTCTAAACAATGTGTCATGCATCTTTCTGGGCTATTTCTATATATTCACAGAGTGAAAGATTCAGTGTCTATGAACACAAATACATACAGTCATGAATGTGCACACATAAATATATGAATCCACAAAAGATTACATATGTAAGTATATACACATGCATGCACACAAACACACTTTTAATAATAATTAAAAGGTTATATTTGTCATACAGATTGTTTCTCTTCCTCTCTAATATCTTCCCATTTCTATGTTTCCTTTACTTTTACCTAGGAGTATAAATATAAGTGCCCCCCACTACAGTAAATAAATTGATATATATCAGCAATCTACCATCTCCCTCTAGATACCATTGTGTTTCTTTCCCTCTCAACTGAGCTTCTTCAAAGAGAAATGAACAGTCCTGGTTTCTACTTCCCCGGTACCAATCACTTTTCATTATGATATGCCTCGGGCACATCATTTCACAAGAAACTGCTCTTGACAAAGACACAGATGGCCTCTTTCTGGACAAATCTAATAAACATTAAAAAACAATGGCATATATATAAACCATATTGCAAAATGAGTGTCTCTTGTGTCTTTATTTTTTTTGTTGTTTCTTCATCTTGACACCATTTGCTCACCCCTGTTTATTCTTAGTGTAATACTTGAGTTTCTCATTTGTCTCAAAAGCGTTGGTGCCTTCCATAAATCATTACTCTTTTCTCTCCACATATACTTCTTTGGGTGATTTCGTCTCTCAGCATTTGAACCATCTTTGCACTAATTGGCCCAACTCTAATTTTCTAAACCTAGCTAATTCTGGAGCTATAGATTGTGCATTTAATTTCCAATTATTCTCGTGTCCTGTGGGTTCTTCAAATCCGCCCTATTTCGTACTGAGCTCCTCACCTATCGCTCTATCTCACCCACCTCAACCTTGTGGATTTTTAAAAAATTAATTTATAGTTTTGTATAGTTGTCATTATCAAATCAAATGGATTTGAAGCCTGGAAATCATGCTATTGTTACCTTCTCAAATCAATTACTAGGTTCTGACAGTTTTTACTTCCTAATTGTTTTTTCAAATATCTGCTTATTTTGTCATCTCATCAATTAACAGCCTGTGTTCTCTTGCTTTTATGTGGCAATATTGTCACAAGTGGTCATTCTGATAGAGTCAGGCCCATCTTTAACATGTTTTCCATTTAGCCACTAGTTTATTTAAAATTCAGATATAGCAATATCAATTCCTTCATTTAAAATTTAAACAAATCTTACTACCTTACTGCCTATGGAGTCCTCTCAAGCCACTTAGAACAGCCTGAAAGTCTAAAGTTCCTTCAATCTCAGCTCTTCTTTTGTTTTCTCTTACCTCACCTCAATTTGCACTTCACTATTAGTAATTACTCAAACAACTGTTCTATGCTTCTATGTGCTGTCATACATGTCTTCTTTAGAATGTCCTTCTAAACAGCCTTCATGTCACCGGCCCCTTCCCATTCTCCAGTTTGCAGTTTAATTTTTATATCTATAGGAAACCCTTCCCTGAATCTCAAGTTTAACTGAGATATCCCTCCTATTTACCTTAGCTTTATGTGTCTATTGTTAACTTAGCTTTGCATAATTTTTTGTTGGTATGTTTACTTAGAAAATACCCCAAAATCACTGTCTGTGTCTCAATTATATTTATATTTGCAAAGCTTAGCACAGTGCCTACCTAGTAGTTACTCAGTAAATACCTGTGGAACTTAAGATGAAGTTAATATTGGAATACATGGCAACGTGACTTACAACATACATTTTTTTTTCAAATTATAACATATTATAGATAAAATTACAGTGATAGATAAATCCTAATATATGATTGTCCTATATCGGTGCTTCAGTCAGGTTGAAGGACACTCTATTATCCTCTTTCAATATATTTTTCTGCATTCTTTCATTGTCTGCTTTTTGTTTCGATCACACACAGAACAGTCATAAATACTAGTTAATTGTGGATTCTGCTTGCAACTACAACATTGTTCCCTTGTTTATTAAAAAACAGTATCGTCTAGTAATTAAAAGAGTTTCTGTGGTTAGGTTGCCTGAGTTTGAATCTGGACAATGTTACCAACTAGCTGCAAATTCCTTGACATTAATCAGCTTTAGTTACTTATATAGAAAATATTATCTACCACATGAGTTTATTGTGTAGAATGAATAAAATAATATCTATAAAGAGAGGGGAGATTTGAGAGGAGAGAGAAAAAAAAATAGTGAATTAGTTGCCTGATCACAGGATATTTTAATATAGTGTGTGTGTGTGTGTGTGTGTGTGTGTGTGTGTGTATGTGCACAGACATAATATAAAGTAATGAAATAGAATGGCAATAGCCTAAGTAGATGAGGATATATTTGAAATAAGATTTGAGCTTTCAGAAAAAATAAGAGGCCACTTCTAACTGTGTCTAACTATGTACAAAAGTAATATTGAGTCAGATTATGAAATAGGGCATTGTGGGAAAAATAAATATGAAGATAGTCTTAAAGGCTTGAGGAGTACAGTTTGACACGGGACTAGGGATAGAGAAGGGAGAATTTCAAGTTATCACTGATAGGGCATTTTATGTCACAGAGAGGCTTATGAATGTCAAGCTGTGGAACTTGAATTTTATTTTAGCATATGGTAGTTACTGAAGCATTATTAATAGAAAGGTGACAGGACCATAACTGTGTTTTAGGATTACTAGTCTGACCACATGAATTGGTTGGATTGCAGGAAAAAAATCTGGAAGTAGAAAACCGGGCCGGAGAAGGAGAATTTTCAATAAAATCATGAAAAGTGATAAAGGCATGAATTTGTTGTCAATAAAAGTCAAACAAAGGTACTACATTGAAGAACTTCTTTATGCTTATTTTCATATAAACTGAAGGAGAGTTTATCAAGAATGAAATACCAATTCCTTTTATTAATCATTTAAACATTATTATCATTAGGTAGCATCGCTTTAAAAGAGGGAGAGTTAAGTAAACCATAGTAAAATGTGTAGCTTCTGAAGGCATTGATTTAGTCATTCTGCCTTTTCCTTTATTTATTCGACAAAGGTATATGAAAGGAAATTTAGAAATTTCAAATGCATTAGGAAAACAAATGGAGGTGTTAGCTCTCTGCACACACCATTACATGTTCACCTAGAGTGGACATGAACACACTGCCATCCATCACCTTTGTTTGCCTTGTAAGATACACTCAAAGTATCCAGAAACAGTGGTTTCTTTGCTGTAAATGCTGTTTAATAAAATTGTTACTTCCCTTGCTACACCTGCTATGTTCTGACAGTAAATAGTGCTACCTAACTGGTAAAATCAATGACATTAGGAAGCTTAGCAGATGTTTTAGGGCACAGATCCAAAGCTTATCGTGAGTTAAAAATGAATTTGAACACCAATTTGTCATTTTGCTCATTTAATTTTTTTCTTCTTCATCTATCTTGTAATTAAAGGGACAGAGTGCAATGGTTTGAATATAGAGATACTTCTAAAATATGACAGCTTGGTAAGGGCATTTTGTAGACTGATTCACAGACGCACTTTTTTTACTTCAGCTCTAGAAAATTTGTAATTCAAAAAGCCTCAAGAAAGAGTTCTTCCGCTGTTATATTTTGATACAGATTATCTCCATAAAAATGTCACCGCATGAGACTTTGGAGTGTCCAGAGCAATAACCAAACATAGCACTTTGCATTTCAGCAACAACTGACAGATTCTTCCATCATCCTTTCGAGCAGGAAGACTAGAATTTGTTATTTCTCTGATACAGAAAAAAAAAGTCTTTCAAATGAGACAGATTATCCTATTACATCCTTAATTCTGTAACCACTCTGAACACCCAGAATTTATCATTTCACATATTCAAGAAATACATAAATAAAGGTATGCTGATGAAATACATGAAATTATTTTTACATGACATAGATAGGAAGAAGAGCATGAGATTTTGTATTAGAAAATCAGAATTCAATTCAGTTCTGCCATTTGCTAGTTAGGTTATCTCAGTGGATGGTCAAATGTCTCTGGATGTTTTCCTCATGTAACTAAAAAATTTGTAGAATGCTCTTAGAATGAAATAAGTAGTGCATAGCATGTGACTTAACTTACTCTTCCTAAAAGAGGTGATTCAAAAGTTTCGTATTTAGCAGATAATTGATCACATTCACTTAATATTTTAGGTTACTTACAATCTTGAGGAATTTAATAAAATTATATATGGTATTTATTTAACAAATATTTATTGTGTTTCTATTCTGTGTTATGTACTTTTCTTGGCACTAAGGATAAGGCAGAGAATCAAGTAGGTTATCACCTTTTGTAGAGCTTCTGTTCTAATAAATGCAGACCCACAGTAAGGTAAACTAACAAAATTCAATATTTGAGGTGGTAATAAGTTTTATGAAAAAAGGTTAAGTGGATTAAGGAAAGACGGAGTGACATAAACTAGAGGTAAACATTAATTTAGAATAAACCCGTTAAGAAAAGAAACTCAGATTAGAAAAACAATTGAGCAGAGACCCAAATGAAGCAAGTATTGTAAATATTAGAGATCATTCTTAAACAAAGGAAATGAACATAAACTGGGTCTTAAGTGAAAAAGGCCCCGGCGTGTTTATCTCCCTGGTATTCTATTAAGTACTACATTGTTTGCCCAAAAAGGTCTTAAAGGTATTAATTAAAAAGCAAGCACATGGCAGACAGAAAAAGCGTCAGGATGCAATCATGTAAAAAGTTCTAGGTCCCAGGCTAAAGCACAGGATGAAAAGTCCACACTCATCTCACATACAGAATATTTACGTTCAGTGAATAAATTTAATAGGAGTACACCACTTAAGGTTTTAAATGCTGGAGCACTAAAGAACTTAGAAATTATGGTGAAGGAATTATTAACCCCTAAACTGTAATTAATTTATTGTATATGTATTTAAAATTAATCCTTTTTGATTTCTTCAACTTTTTTATATACTATTTGCCTCTAGTATATTTCCCTTTTTTTGTTTGTGTTTTGCATGTTTGTTTTTTATTTTGGATATTGTTTTTGTTTTAAGTAGTGGAGACATAATGACCTATAAAGTGAAATCTGTGAAATGCATACATACATATAGGTATGCAATTTGTTAGGTAGTGATAAAGTCATACCTTCCCAGACTCTAAACTTTTAAAAGCTCTGATACCATCTTTCTTCTGAAAGAGTCTATTTTGTAGGTGATATTATTTCTGGTCGCATGTTGCTTTAATTTATGGATTTTGGTGTGATACACATAATACACTAGAAATCAGTTCTCCTCAATACATAGCATTGTGTTTAATGTCTTTTTCTTTCTTTTATCACCTATATTTTTATTTTCAGGTATAAGATTTCTGTCTGGTATCAATAAACAAATCACATTTTTTCACTCTTGTCAGAATTAGGCTGATGGAAAAGAGCTTGTATTTCTATGTTTTCAAATTCTGTTTTATGGTAGACCTCATAATATAATCCAGGGAGAGACAGTAAGGTCGTGGAAAGGGCTGTTCTTAAATCCAGGAACCCGAGTGTCACTCGTATGTTTACTGCTGACTAACTTCAGCAAGTCATAACTTTCTGAGCTTCAGTATTCTTATCTAGGATACAAAGTCCCTTGAGTGTTTCTACATTTTATCCCTCTATGATTCTGTAACATTTAAGAGGACTCATAGTTATTAATTCTGCTGTGTTAACTATTACTTGTCTCAAATAATTTCAGAAACCCAAATATAATGTTGAATATCACTTATACCTTGACATTCTCAAGTTCACATCTAGAATGGACTATATCATAAAGTATGAATATGATTTAATTTTTTTCAACTTATCTACTCACAAATGTGGATAGGTGCCCTTCACTCGTATTTTATTTACTTTTGCAGGAACCTAATATGACCTGTTATATTAGTTTGAACTCTTTTTACCCTTAGTTATTAGATTTCTCTATTCATCTACTTTGTCTTCCTTATGAGATTGTAAACTTTATGAAGATAATGAATGTAACATTTTGTTACATCTTGTGATTTTTAGCAGTCACATATTAATAAGTACATGGACAGATGCTTATTTAACCAAGGACAATGAATAACAGAAATTATTCTAAAGCTGGTCTTACTAGGACACTGATTTATTATGGTTGTCAAGTAGAAGGGTCATATACAGAAATCCAACTACAAAATCTAGTGATACATTATCTCAGACATCTTAAATTCAAAATCAATTTGTGTCCTATTAAGGGGAAATAAGTCAGGCAATGTCATGTCATGCAAATACCCGAGCTCACCAATATTTCTATAGAAACTTGATTTAATGTAAATTTGTACAACAAAGCTGGCTTAAAGTAAATAAAAATGGGATAGGAGAGAAAAAGATAATTTTATCTAAACCCACTATTCTATCAGTGTCTTCTTTCACATTTTGTCTAGAATATAAAGAGCACTATTTCAAAAGAGACATAGCATACGAATATATGTCCTTTGCTAGCATAAAATTACATTTACTCATTTATTTAATTATCTATTTTTCTGACACAATCCATTTATAGGCTAGGGTAAGAGTAAACAAAGTTCTTTGTTTTTCTAATATATTTTTTCTTAGAAATTCTGTCCTAGAAACAGAAAGCGGAGCTTATATTAATCTTGACTTGTTTGCATTTTACAAAATTTCAATAAACAAATGTGCAACAATTATAAAAACTAAGTAATAAACAATTCTATTCACTTTTTAATGCCCATGGAAGTTTGGTAGTTGAAATTCATTTTAAACATGATTGTGTTCCAGAGTGCCATTTTAGTTTCATTTTTAGAATACTTCCAGATCAACTTTTGACCACTTTTTCTTTGTGAAAAACAGAAGAAAACAAAACTGCTGGCAATCATTCACACCACTAGACATAACTCATTGTTAACAATAAGAACAAAAAGTCTCAATTTAATCATCTTTTTATACAAATGGATTTTTTGTTTGTTTGTTTTTTGATAATCGTTAGACTACTACTAGCTGGATGTCTTCTTGTGGCTTAGGCAGGTACCGGATATTTGAATTTAATTATCTTCCTGGTACCTATAATTTATTCTCTGTGAGATTTAAGCCTATATAAATTATTCACTTTTTGAACTAGTTATATATTTTCAAAACACACAATATGTGCTTGCTGACCCTTTTAGTTTGAAGAATTGTATGAAAGTTAATTGAGTTAGAATATATTTCTAACATCATAGACCATCATTTAATATATGTGAAAATATTCTGTACTTTCCAGTTTCCTTCAACCTCCTACTCCTTTTTTTCTACCATAGTTTATTAATGGCAAGGAGGAAAAAATGAGCTAAGGATAGAGTGAAAAAATTGAAAGATGTACAATATGTCATTTCCTGAATAATAGTTGGATTATTTGGGGAATATATTCACTCATGCCATTAAGATTTTATCCCCATATTCATCCTCAAAACATGGGTTATCTGTGTATTACCTTCTTCTTTATCAACATAGTGATATGAATACTCTCTGATAGGATAATTTTAAGTATTAGATCATTCTAAAAATAGTACTCAGTAAATAATGCTGTTAGCTAATATATACTATGTTAGCATTATTATTAATATTACTGTGCTTGTTATTATATAGCAAATTAGGCTGTCTACATGAGAATAATTATTTTGGAGATTTTGGAACAATGATTTAAGTAAACGTCTGACTGAAAGAAAAGAGATGGCTCTGACCATCAAATAGTGCAATATCCTATGGTTCATAACATGTACACATATCAGTATTAGGGTGGGCTTTCCTTTTCATTTTAACATATGCCTTTTAGCTTTTTTTGTTTTATAAAATAATTTCTCACTCAAGCATTTTTTGTCATTTATCTTTTTTATCTGTATATTAAAAAAAGAGTTATGTGAGTTAAAGAAATACACATTCCTCTCTGTTCATATCTCTATGGATGACCTTAGCCTCCCCACACCTTAAGCGGGGCAATTCCTGTATGCTTAAGTTTCTAACCAATATATGACACCCTCTCTATCCTGAAACTTTGTAATTTGAAGCTTATTATTATTTTTCTGGGAATATTTTCCCTATCATTATCAGTAACTTAACTTTCCCAAACTAGTTTACTAAGATTACCTAGGCAAATCTATTTTATTTTCCCAAACTAGTTTACTATAATTACCTAGGCAAATCTTTTTTTTTTTTTTTTTAAAGACAGAGTCTTGCTCCATTGCCAGGCTCCAGGCTGGAGTGCAGTGGCGCGATCTCGACTCACTGCAACCTCCGCCTCCTGGGTTCAAGCAATTCTCCTGCCTCAGCCTCCAGAGTAGCTGGTACACCACGCCCAGCTAATTTTTGTATTTTTAGTAGAGACGGGGTTTCACCATGTTGACCAGGATGGTCTCAATCTCTTGACCTCGTGATCCGCCCATCTCGGCCTCCCAAAATGCTGGGATTACAGGCGTGAGCCACCGTGCCTGGCCAGCAAATCTTTTTTATTTTAGTTCTTCCTGAAATAGGCTGTCACTGCAATATGCACTTGTGTGTGTATGTGTGTGTGTATACACACACACACATATATGTACTTCAATAAAATATATATATATTTAGTCATCATCACTACTAGAGAAAAAATATATACATAACAACATATATATAAATATAATAATATATAATAAATATATATACCAATGCTTAGAATATCTACTTATTGATTGCCAATTCTAACTTGTTTATACATATTAAATAATTTATAATTGCAATTAGTCCACAAACAACATTCTACTATCATCCTCATTTTTCAGGAAAATTGAGTCACAGAGTGACTAAGTGAATTCCCTTTGATAAAGGAGGGACAAAGTTGGAAAAAAAATACACTTTAAATTCACTCACTAATAGTATATGATTACAAGATTGTCAAAAGGCTATGACCTAGATTACTATATGTTTATGCTGTACTCTTTATAGCATACATTTTTGTAGCACCCCTTCAATATCTTGAAATATTATATAATCATAGTATAAACTATCTATGTATCAGGTTTAAATAAAATTTATATATTATTCAATCTTTAAAGGAAATATTGAGGGAAGTTAATTTATAATACATATTATTTTAAGTTTTAAATGCTTGCAGTCAAGTACAGGAAAAGATTTAAATAAGTATATCTGATTTTTACATGTATACATACTATACAATCAACATGAATGGGCCAGGCATATTGTATTGCAGAGTGATACAAGTGTGTTCTATTGGTGGTATGATTTTTCAAAGTGATGAACAATTATTGGTAAAAGTCTGATTAAAATAAAGCACAAGTCCTCTAGTGATTTACACAAAAATTACACTGATGAAAATCAGCATATAAAACTGGGCAAAGTTGTCCTTTTAGTTGACATCGAAAATGTAGTTAGTTTCTATATTAGGATAATTACATACGTGTTTCTTATTTCATGAATGACTGGTGGGATATTTAGAAGACATGAGATATAGAGTAACACTTCTCTGGAGGTGACTGACCCACGGGTTTTAGAAAACTTGGTAGTTTGTTCCTATTTCAAAAAATACCAACTGCCCTTCCCTAAATTACTCCTAGACATTTCTAGAACATCAAATCCACAGGATGGTACTACACATGCTGAGAACATCCAAATTGGTTACCTTTTGTCAATGTAACTCGAAACTATGTACATTTTTATAAGACATTTCTCATGTTTTATTTTCCTTGTGAATTTAGAAAGAATATTAATAAAGCACATACACACTCTCAGGTCAAAAGTTCATCCCTTTTATACAATCTTGGGTTACTAGAAAATGAATTCTTCTTATATCTTTAAAAGCAGAACAGTTACTGAAGGGAGAAGGAGTAGTCAATAATTTATTGTGCATTTATTTGAAGTCATGCTTTCAAATGCTAAAGTAGAGCACTGTTCATTTTAAATGCTTTTTGATATTTTTACTTGCTGTCTTCACCTTTGCTTATAAAGTAAAATCTAAGGGAGAAGATAAATAACTAGTTTGCTGTTAGTTTCCTACCAAGGTGATAGTAATAATAGAACAATCAAAGTCATAATAATTTAACAATTAGTACCTAAATTCCTTTTATGGGATAAAATTGTCATTGTTTTGTGAAAATAACTTCTGGAGCCATCCCAAGAGAGAGAAGAATTCAGTAAAAGAAAATAAAATGAAAAAGAGAAAATGTTACATAAAAAAGTTACCCAGTGTGATGGTTAATTTTAGGTGTCAAATTGACTGGATTAAGGAATACCTGGATAGTTGGTAAAGCATTAGTTCTGGATGTGTCTGTGAAGATGTTTTCAGAAGAGATTGGACTGAGTAAAGAAGATCCACCTTCACCCAATGAGTGGGGGCACCATCCAATCAGCTGAGACTTGGAATACAACAAAAAGGCAATTTCACTTTCTTTTCTGGAGCTGGAACACCCATTTTCTTCTGCCCTTGGACATCAGTACTCCAGGTTCTCTGGACTTAAAACTCTGGGACTTGCACCAGCAGTACTCAAGCTTTCCAGACTTCAGCCACAGACTAAGAGTTACATCACTGACTCACCTGGTTCCCAGGTGAGTTGGACTATGACTGATTTATGAAATAGCTTCCCTAATCTCCAGCTTTCAGATGGCCTATCATGGGACCCCTCAGCCTCTGTAATTGCATGAGTCAATTCCCCTTATAAATTCCCTTTCCTGTACACACACACACACACACACACACACACACACACACACATATATATATATCCATATATATGTACGTAACTCCCTTTCATGTACATATATATATGTATGTGTATATATATATGTACATGAAAGGGAATTTATAAGAAGATCTGAAGATCCCCTTATATTTGAATTGTATCTGAATTTAATTTATAAGGGGATCACTGAATTTCTGGATGTCTTATTCAGGATTCTTCTGAAAAACAAAACTACATATCTATACACACACACTATATATACTGTAAACACATGCTATATATACTGTAAACTACATATATACACTAGGCTATATATATAGCATTATACATATATATATATATATATATATATATATATATATATATATAGTTTGTTTTTCTGAAGAATCCTGAGTAAGACATTCAGGAATTTAGTGAATGCGTGGACAGAAAGACTAAGGTGAGAGCGATGGGGACACAGTTGTCACCGGTAGAGAGTTGTGTCTGCAAATTGTACAGGTTCTTTGTGTTTTGAACAAAGAATTGGACAAAACACCCAGCAAAGCAAAGAAAGAATGAAGCAACAAAAGAATGAAAGCAGGGATGTTCTGAAAATGAAAGTACACTCTACAGTGTGGGAGCCAGCTGAGCAGCGGCTCAAGGGCCCAGGTACAGAATCTTCTTGGGTTCAACCACCCCCTAGACGTTTCCCATTGGCCACTTCATGCTCACCTCATGTAAATGAAGGGGTAGCTCACAATCAGTTTGATTGGTTGCAGAAGACAACCAACCAGAAGCTGAAGTGAAGTTACAAAGGTCACACTACTGTGCAAACATCTGATTGGCTGCAAAAAGCAACAAATGAGAGGCTAGGGTGATGCTACAAAGTTGTATGTCTATGCAAATGAAGATTTGGTCTGGAATCAGTTTGATTGGTTGTGGACAGCAACCATTCAGAGGCTAGAGTGAAGATACAAAGTTGTAAACTAAGATTCATTTAGCAATCAGTCTGATTTGTGCAGGACAGTCAATTTCCCACATGCCAGCATAGAAAAGATAGGGGTTTTGCAAAGGCAGTAGCCTCTGGTCCTTTTGTTATTTAGGCATGCAAAGTTGGGTTTTCCTTTCAGTTTAGTTCTAGGAAGTCAGCATAAAACAGCCTTAAGTTCCCTGCCTCCAGACCCTATTCTCTTGCCTCACAGCGGTAGAGAATGTGCAGGAACTGAGAAACCAGGTGTTCCGTGAATAATTTCTGGTGGCCTGTTCATTGTTCTTTTTAAAATGAAATAGCAATAGACATATTTTTTAACAATAAAGATTAATAACTTTATAAAGTAAGCATATACCAATTACAGCATTGTGTTTAAACCTAAGTATTTAATAGTTTCTTTTCATTTTGAGAATTAATAGTTATAAAGTGCTTTAAAATAAGTTTTTTATATTTTTCAGCAATTTATATAAAATGTAACCAAATAAGTTTTTTTTTTATGATGTATTTTCTTTTGTCTGATAGAATATTGAGCCAGATTCTATTTCTTAATCGCATATATAGTTGTATCTACCTCTGGATTCTATTTAAGTGGTTCTTAGCCTCTTCTGTCACCAGTACACAAAGAGCATATCATTGACTTTGATCTGCAAAGTAGGTAAAAAGAATAGATTCTCTGGGCTGAGGGAAGTGGATGTATGTGTATGATTTTTTATTTGGAAATTCTTTTTTCACCCCAGCAATGCATGCTTTCTAGAATGAGAATCATCGAATCTAAATAATTAATTCATTAATTCTATTATTGGTCCTGGTTTACATGGTTCAAAATTGCTGTCTTATAAATGTTAGAAAATGTATTCTGCTATTTGTGTCCTGGTATGTTTCTATCAAATAATGTATTACATTGCAGTGTTTCCTAAAGGATTGCAACAATATCAATCAGTTATTTCAACTTTATTCTAATTTTAAATGTACTAGGTGATTGCAGCTATTCCTTTCATTCTGTGATTTCTCCACTCACTTTTCTTCAACTTAATAGTAAACATTTCAGAAACTCAGAAAGCTGAAAGACTAATACAACAAATGACTTTTTTTTAGACTCCACAAATGATATTATTTTTCCATCTTTGATTTATCTCTCTCAGGAAAATTTAGTTTTTCAGAACTGTTTGAAAGTAAGTAGCATGTATCATGGCAATTCACCTTTAAATACCTCAGTTTGCCTCTCCAAAAAACGCAGTACCTGTAGCACACCTAAGAAGAATAAATGCTCTGTAATATCATCAAAATCACAGTCTATGGTCAATATGACTCAATTTTTTTCCATAATATATTTTATAACTTTCTAACTTTTTTTGGAACCATGATTGAGTTAGACTTCCAACACTAAATTTGTTTTTAATCTCTTGAATAACTTTTATGCTAAAATGTCTCTCCACCTTTTTATTTAGACTAACTTTAGAAGTGTCCTGGTCAGTTATTTTTAGATTGGTGCTGCTAAAATTTTAGTGTGCACATGAATTATCTAAGAGCCTGCTGAAAAGCAGATTCCTACTGACTAAGTCTGGCTTGGGGTCTGAAAGTGTACAATTCTAACGAACTTCCGGGTGATATTGTAGGTCTGAGGACCATGCTTAAGGTTGTAGAATGTCCTACATTCCTAATGTATTTCTCCAATTCTATTTCTTCCTAATAGGTGTTGTTGTTGTCACTGTTTTTTACTAGGATCCCTATTTTTAGTTTAATGTAAACTAGAAAATAAAGTTATGCCTGATTGGATTCATGTTAAATATGTTTGGTCATAATACATACTAAAAGGCATTGTGTCTTCGTATTGCATTATTTGAGGAGATATTTGTCATGATATTCCAAAATCAGAGATGCTGGTTTTATCACTTGTTGAAAGTGATAATTGACAGATCTCTCCACTGTTAAATTATGTTCCTTCCCTATTGCAATTGGCCTGTTAGCTGTGGGGTGCTATTTTAGCTCACGCAGATATCTTGTTTTCCAGCAGTGTTCACTCCGTGTTTGTTTTAATGTGATTACTTTTATTTTCATGATGGTTTAAATTTACACTAAAACACTATATTTAAATACCTCCACCAATAATAATAAATCTGCTACATTGTAAACTTACATATAATTTATTGAGTAAGAGGCTTAAAAGGAAACAATTCATTCAAGACTTTGGAGCTGCATTTAGTTTTAAAACACTCAAACCTTATCAAGCCTAAGTAAAACTTAAAGAGCTATTAAAAACAAATACATTGTTATTTTGGTTACCCTCCCTCCTAAAAGAAGTCTGCCAGATGCAGGCACAACCAGGAGGGGCATGAATACAGCAGCCTTCAGAAGCTGTCATGAAAGCACAGACCCTCATTTTTCCATCCTCAGCCTCCAGCAGGACAACAGGGTGCTTCTTGATGACCATGAGCTTCTCTTGGTTCCTCGTGCTGGTACTTGCTGGGTTTTGCAGTTTAAAGCCACCATTAAGAAAGGACTGTTTGACTGTTGAAACGGTAAACTGCTGTGAACTGCCCTTCAATTCACTTCAGTTGCATGTGAAACAGCAAGGAGATGACCAGGCAGGCCTGTGGCTTCTCCCCAAATTCAAAGCCTTGTGAGAGGAGCACAGGAGCTGTATGGAGACTGGACATCTGCAGCTGGGGACACTAGCTAAGGGGCTGTCTTAGAAGGCCGAATGCTGGACCCTGTAAACTGAACCCCGTAGTAGGCTTCGGACACTGGCAATCATGAAGCTAGACAGCATTCATGGTCCTTTTGATAGTCCACAAACCCCAGCATCATCTTGTACTTTGGTGCAGGAAAGCTTCTCCCTTCCTCTACAGAGTCCAGGAAAGAGTGGCCAAGATCACTGTACCTGTTTTTCAACCAACAGCTCGTCTTCGTCAAGGCCAATGGGGTGTTTCTGCCAGTCCACTCCAGACTTGTCAGAAGACCTGAACTAGAGGGTGCAACTATTCCTTAATACATTCTGGATGAGCAACTCCACCAAAAACCTCAAAGATCTGGGTGGCCTGGTCTGGCATCACACTGTGGGGCTATTTCAATGGTGAAGATTTCTTGGTTTTTATCCGCAGGGGTGAAGAGAGAGACTAAGGAGAGAAGAGGACCAGACTCTTGGAGGTAACTGTTAAAATCTCTTCAAACCCATCAAAGCCATTGCTTTGTTAACTATCTCCTTAGGTCACTATTGTGTCCTTCTTCTGGGACCTGCGAATAGAGACAACCTGATCTCCATTTTACCATAGGAGATGTTGAAAGTTCAAACATACTTTTCTGGAGAATCTCAAGATCCAGGAAGAGTTTGGGCCTCAAATGATTATTTTTTGCCATCTATATGCTGTGTGATTGTGACTCTAACTTCTCATTTTGATTCTCTATGTCCACAAAATGCTTCTACATTCTTTTGCCTAACCCCTCATGCCTGTCTCCAAGGTTTTATTTGTCTATCTGAGTGATTTATTCTCAATCTTACATGTTTTAAAAACCAATTGACTCCCCATCCAGGACTGTCTTCTTTAGTCTAAATTTCTCAATTATACCCTACTGATACTTGAGCTCCAAGATTTCAGTTGCCCCCTCTTGATCTGGATTTTAGGTGTGTTCTCTAAGTCAGCTCTTCCATTTCTTCAAGCTGGTTTTCGGTTTTCCCACCCTGAAGTCCTGCAACTATCACACCCTATGTGTTCAGTAAGTTTATACCATTGTTTTCACCACAAGACACATAACTTCCACACCATCTTCTGCTTGGGCTGCAGTGTTGTAGGCGCCAGAATCTGCAGGCTTCTCCTGATGAAGGCCCTAACTTGCATGGATGGAGGCAGCCATTATACAACATGGACAGAGGTCCTTTGCTCATGTGTACACTAGACTATTGCAGACTTAGCTTCTGTAACTCCATTAATTTGTCGCTAGGACGGACCTTGTAATGGAGCAGAAGTTGTTAGTGTTAAATAGTCCTTGCTGACTGCCATAGCTGCTGAACTCTCTGCTCTCATTTTTGGAGACGATTCATGAGCTGGAGA
This sequence comes from Aotus nancymaae, assembly GCF_030222135.1. Taxonomy (NCBI): domain Eukaryota; kingdom Metazoa; phylum Chordata; class Mammalia; order Primates; family Aotidae; genus Aotus; species Aotus nancymaae. The sequence continues at coordinate 40,477,124 of NW_026988419.1, read as the reverse complement.
TACAGATCGATGTTCCTAGGGTAAATGGAGCTAGAAAAACAGGGATTCAACCTGGAGAAGCCTGATGGTGCACCCTCCACTCTGGTCTCCCTGAGGGGCTTCATCTCTTCTTGGTACTGCTGCTACCATTTTCCAGGTCAAAGGGACCTGTTTGTATTACAGAGTATGAGCAGCAGTGCTGAGCCCAGGTGAGGGAACAGGTGGGGGCGCTACTCCTGTTGTTTGACCCTGATCAGCTGTAACCATCAGACGAGTCTTATCTGGTAATACCCTGTTGATAACAAAATGTCCAGTTATTTTGCAGGCACAGAGCCAAGAAGTTGTAAAATTATGCCCCAAATGGTTAAAGAAACAAGTGACTAACAGGAATTATTGAGTTTATGGAATGACAAATGAGAAAAAGGGACAGCTTGCAAAAACACTACTTGTAAGATAACAAAACTAGCTGAAATTCGTTGAAACCAATGTGACCAAATGAAGACTGAACAAAACGAACTTGCTGATGTCACATTCTGAATATCCATCACACATAACATACTAACTCTTCCCAGAGTTACACATGAAGAGGTATAAAGAGACAATTGCACATGCCAGGAGACTTTTCAGACCTCCTGTTTTTACCAATCACCTGCTAATCCCAGAATTCATCCCCTAAAACATTTCTAATAAATGTATCGCCTTAAAGCCAGCATGGAGAGATAGATTTGAGCTTCACCTCCTGTCTCTTTGCCAGTCAACTTCACAATAAAGCCTTTATTTTCCCCAAAACCAGAACCATAGTATCAGCTTCTATGTGAATCTGATCAGAAGCCCTTTTGCTTGGTAACGCAGTAACTTACATTTGCTGACTCCTGGGCTCACTCTGAAATGGGCTGTCAGCTAATTGTAGATACATGATTCCTACACCTAACACCTTTGGCTTTACTGATGAATCCCTATTGAATCAATTATCAAATCTGGGCTTATAAAATAATGATTTCTTAATTGGTAAGTGCCATTTTTCTAGAAAGAAGAGCTTTCTATTTCTCCTTTAAGTTTGGTATTTCTATGAGTTCTTTATTTATTTTTAGTTATTTAACATTTTTTACTTATTTGAAGAGTTTTTTCCTCATTGTCACAAGTCAGCCGTTTGGCCAGAGGGAGCCCCTTCAAGTTGGCTTCTAGATTATTTTCATATAACCATAGGTTATTGTTCTTTACGTTTTAGTACTTCCTTACTTTCTAGAACTAATACATCTAACAGGCTTAACTTGTATTTTCCCTGCTTCCAATCAGCCATATTCCCAAGGATCTCTGATTCTTTTAATGGGGAATAATATTTAAAATACAAGACAGGTCACTAGGTGAACTCATTGCTAGTGGGGTTTCATTGCTTCTAGGTTGTTTTAGTGGATCATTTATTTATTTTTATCACATCTTATTTGTCTCATATGAGTCATATTATGTTTGGCTATATTACAACTCCATACATATAAAATTTTGAAGGATATGTGAATAGCACGCTATTCAGGCTGTGATAATATTATGAACCAGAGTATAATAGAAAGGTTTTGAAAATATTTTTCTGTCACTTTGGCTCATGGCTAAATGTCATCAGATATAGAACTCAGGCACCATATCCTTTTCTTTAGTTCAGTGATGTTCGTTATTCTACTTTCTTCTGTTTCTATATTTGATGAAGTATCTGAGGTGAGCCCCTTTTGTGGTTGATTTGTTGTTGGTTATTTTAAAAAACCAACCCAAGTGCCCATCAACAATAGATTGGACAAGGAAAATGTGGCACATGTACATCATGGAATATTATGCAGCCATAAAAAATGATGAGTTTGTGTCCTTTGCAGGGACATGGATGAATCTGGAAACCATCATTCTCAGTAAAATGACACAAGAACAGAAAATCAAACACCGCATGCTCTCACTCATAGGCGGGTGTTCAACAATAAGAACACAGGGACACAGGGAGGGGAGCATCACACACTGGGGTCTGTCAGAGGGGTCCAAGGGAGGGACAGTGGTGGGGGGTGGTGGGGAGGTTGGGGAGGGATAACATGGGGAGAAATGCCAGATGTGAGCGATGGGGGAATAGGGGCAGCAAACCACATCACCATGTATGTACCTATGCAACAGTCCTGCATGATCTGCACATGTACCCCAGAACCTAAAGTACAATAAAGAAAAAGAAAAGAAAAGAAAAAAAACAATGTCTACCCAGAAAATAGAGTTCCTTGAAATCAAATGAATTCATGAAGATTTTTTTTTCGGAGGTGAGGGGATAGGGTCTTGCTCTTGTCCAGTCTGGAGTGCAATGGTACAATCACATTTCACTGCGGCCTCAACTGCCTAGGCTAGAGTGATCCTTTCACTTCAGCTTCTGGAATAGCTGGGACCACAAACACATGCCACTATGCCTGGATAATTATTTTTTGTAGAGACCATGTCTCTCTAGATTGGCAAGCTGTTCTTGAACTCTTACACTAAAGCCTCAACTTCCCAAAGTGCTGAGATTACAGGTGTGAACCACTGTGCCCAGCTCATGAAGAAATTTTGAATTTCAATGGCTTCATTTTCATAATAATGTGGTTATACTTTGATTATCCTCTCTAATAACTTGGAGGAACATTTATAATTTCACTCTAGCACTTGAGCCAGAGAGCTACATTTATACAAGTTTGGGGTAAGGAAGAAAATAGTATCCTAGGCAGCATTAGCTTGTAAGATTTTCTTTGTGATTTCACTCTCAACATATTAAGTATTAATACCTGTTATCACCTTTGAGAGGTAGCCCTTTTGTTTCATCCCACTGCATTCATGAGAGCTAGCTAGCTACATTTTTAATAAATTGGAGAAGACTGGCTCCCCAAATCATAGTGACAAGTTTAGTTTGTACTTTGCCATGCATTTTCATCTCATCATTACTGCTATTACATAGCTGCAAAGTTGACTTCCTTGAAGGTTTTATCTTTCCTAGTTTAGAGAGTTGTGATTCAGGCGTAGAGCAAGGGAGAAAAGGGGACAACATAGCCAAATATTTTCTGAAAATATTTTCTCTAATATCTTCTTTTCTGTTGTGATAATGGAAGGGCCCAAACTGGTAAAGAGTTTTCAGCCTGCTCCCTGACAAGTAGGGGATCATGTTACTAGCTTCCTTCAGACTTCTCTCCAGATTAACCCACAATACTATATGGTTCTTATTTGGGGCCAGATGAGTGCTTGCTACTGATTCATTCAGTGTTTTTTGTTTGTTTGTTTTGTTTTTTTTCCAGATTGAATATTTATCTGGCCGATTTTTTTTTAATTTTCTGTTATTATTAGTTCGAGGCTTTCTTCACTTTGGGTACAGGACATTTTCTTTTGTGGGGGTTTATTTCAGAGGCTACCATGATAGAGGAACAGGTTTTAAATGTTTATTGTGTTGCCACTATCTTCAAGGCCAGAGAAACTTAAAGCTTGATGATTTTATATCTCTAGAAATCAGAATCATTTCAGTGTAATCCTAGGTGCATTCTGGTTTGTCCTTCAATCCTAAAAAGTTCAAAATCCAAGAGCAGTTGGGATGCAAAAGAAAATTGTGCCTTCCTCTTTCCCTGTTTAGGAATCACAACACAAAATACCACTTTCAAGAGTCTTTTTATTGGTAGAGAGATCTATCATATACTAGAAATTTTCAAATTTCCTTTTCAAAACACATGACTATGAATATCAAAGGTAAGCAAATAAAATCATAGTTTGAATCAGCCACATGAGTCAAACCTAAGTAAAGCAATATATTTTTCATATTGTGAAACAATATTCTCACTTCAGAAGTTGGTGACAGGTATTTCTCTTATTGAAACATACTAATTCAGGTTGAATGTCACACTGCAGTCATGTTCTAATCTAGAACCTTATGTAACTGAAACAGTTTATCCCCTTGTGTCTGGCTTTTTTCCATTCTGCATAGTGATTTCAGATCTATTGTGTGTGTGTGTGTGCATGTGCATGTGTGTGTGTGTGTGTGTGTGTGTAAGTAGACCTCTCCTTTTTATCCATGAGTAGAATTCCAGTGGATCAATATGCCACAGTGTATCCAATCTCCTAATGGTGGACATCTGGAGTGCTCCAGCTTTTTGCCATTATCAATAAAGCAGCTCAGTACAGTTCTGTCTGTCTTCTTATATGTCCTCATTTCCACTGGATAAAATCGTAGAAATGATATTGCTCAGTCAGCAGGTAAGTAGGGCATGTTAACAAGATACTGCCTGTTTTTTAAGAGCTTGTGACATTTTACATTTAGCAAAGTATATATGTAAACTTTGATCCGTATCTTTCTAATATCTGGTATTATCAGGTTGTTTTATTGTTTTTTACAAAACTGATAGTCGAATATGAAATCACAAACGGGCCTAATGTAGTTTGTAATTGAAAGAGTTTAGCTATTTATGTAGTAAAAATTTATTTATACTTTTTAAAGGATAATTTCCAACAAATAGGTAAAATATTATGACCTACATGCAAATATAAAATGAACATATCTCAAATATTTTATTTGATTACTGAATCAATAAGATGTTACAACCAGTTCACAGGAAAATTTTAAAAACCATGCACATATATAGGCCAAAAATTTATAAATAAATGCAAAACCGGATTTTTTCATGAGGGGAGGGTAGGAGGAATCTATTGTTTTTCTATTGAACAAAGGTTATTTCTATGACTGTAAATAAAAGTTACTTGCATTGCTATTGTCTATAACTTACAGAGTTGTAAATTGCTTGAAAACAATTATATAGGGTCTTGAAATCAGATAAGCTTTAAGCATGTATTCCAACCAATGCATGTCTTTCTTGTGGTTGTTGAAGACATTCAGTAATTTTTTGATTCATTACAAAGTCTTCCATAATTTTGTCTGCATCCTATTCTTAGCATTAAAATGATCTGTTTTCAATTCAAGAGATAAAAATACCTACTTACCAGTTCCGTGTGTGTGTGTGTGTGTGTGTGTGTGTGTGTGAGAGAGAGAGAGAGAGAGAGAGAGAAAGAGAGAGAGAGAGAGAGAGAGGAGAGAGAGAGAGCATGTAATTAGGAAACATACCTACTATTCTTTTTGAAATGAGGTCTGATATCCTTTGGCTCTGCATCCCCACCCAAATCCCATATTGAATTGTCCTGGTGGGAGGTGGTTGATCCAGGCTTTAGGGCAGGCCTCCCCTTGCTGTTATTATGATAGAGTTCTCATGAGATCTGGTTGTTTGATAAGTGTCTGGCACTTCCTCCTTCTTTCTCTCTCTCTCCTACACCATATAAGAGGAGTCTTGCTTTCTCTTTGCCTTCTGCCGTAATTGTAAGTTCCCTGAGGCCTTCCCAGCCATGAAAAGCTGTGACTCAGTTAAACCTCTTTTGTTTATAAATTACCTAGTCTCAGTAGTTCTTTATAGCAGTGTGAAAATGGACAAATGCAATGTCATACTAATTCCTGTAGAAGTTTGGCACCATATCAGGTAGTATATAAACATTTTTTCTCATATTTTATTAATATTCAGAAAATACTTATGAAGAAATTGTATATCATACTCATGGAGAAGGACTCACATATTCCCTTAACAGAATCAGAACTATTGATTGTTAGGGAATTTTAGCAAAATGCAATAACTATAATTTGACTATTTAGAAAAGTGATTAATTACATACATGACCAGTTCTCATTCATCCTTATCCAGGAACAGTTATGGAACTTTAAGGAGACAGCTACTAGTGACTACATCAGTTTCATGCTCGAAGAAAGTTTTTATTTTTTGGCTTTAAAGACACCATGCTTTTTGGAGAGACTATATCACTATTCCCTGAGTTATCCATATAGATTTAGCCTCCAAATGACAAGATATGGTAAGAGCCTTTTAAATGTGTAGAGAAGGAGAGGAGTTATAATAAATAGACTAATGAAAACTTCAGGCTACCTGAAGTGTTAGTTGTAGTTTGGAGTCCGCTTGGAGAGGAAAGAGACATGCTATGAAGTTAATTATCTTTTGTTTTACCCCTAATTAACTCATCAATGTAATCATTTACTTCTGGTTGTAATAGTGGATGGATAACTTATAATTTACTCAATCATTCAATATAATTTCATTGTGATTCTGCTAAATGCTAGCTATAGCTTTAAGTACTGGGGGAATGAAAAATATAGTGTTCTTAAAAACAGCCTGTCAGAGGAGATGGACAAGTTTAAAATTTTTGCTAAAATGTAATATGAGTTAAAATAAAAATTATTTTCTCAAATAGTGATGTTAGTTTTAAATGAAGTATAAATTATGCGCTTAATTCCCTTTGAAAAACAGGTGGTTTAACTTTGAAAAAAACACTAAGTTTAAATTTAAGTAAATTAATCTATTTAAGTAATACCTTCTTTGGCATGCTAGAATAGACTGAAATTATTATTCAATATTTTTAAAAATAAAATTTTAAATAAAATATTTTGTCATAATGTGGATACAGATGTATTCGTAAAAACGTTACAAGAGATTCTACGCCTTGCCCAGTTTCTCCCAGTGATATAATCTTGAAACCTATACTACAATAGGACAATCAGGATGTTGACATCGATATAGTCAAGATACTGAAGAGTCTATCATCATAAGGATACTTACTGTTGCCCTTTTGAGGGCATACCCACCTCACAATTCCCTATCTCTGACCCCTGGCAACTACTAATCTGTTCTCTATTTCTATAATTGTACCATTTCAAGAATGTTTCATAAGTGGAATCATACAGGATTTGAGCATTTGGGAGTGGCTTTTTTACTCCACACTATTATCTGGAAATTGATCCACTTTGTTGTGTTTATCAATAGTACATTTGTTATTATTGCTGGGTAGTATTCCATAGTATGTATTGTGTAAGCTTTCACCTGTTGAAAGGCATCTGTGTTGTTTCCAATTTGGGGTCAGTATGAATAAAGCTGCTATGAATATTCATGTGCAGATTGTTTGTGTGTAGAAATACATTTTTATTTATCTGAAACAGTGCACAAGAGTACATTTACCTGGGTCATATGGTAGTTGCATGCTTTATTTTATAAGAAACGTTCAAGTTGTTTCTGGAGTGCCCTTATCATCTTACATTCCTTTCGCTAATATGTGAGTACTACGATTTCTCCATCTCGCAACAGCATTTGGTGGTGTTATTATATTTTATTTTAGCTATTTTGATAGGAGTGTAGTGATAGTTCATTATGATTTTTATTTCCATTGCCCTAATAGCTAATGATATTGAATATCTTTTCATGCACGGATTTGCTATCTATATATCTTCTTTGGAAAAAAAAAGTCTGTTCATGTTTTTTGCCTATTTTCTAATTTGATTTTTTTTTTTTACTGTTAAGTTTTGGGAGTTCCTTATGTATTATTGATATGAGCCCTTTCTCAGATAATAGGGTTTGCAAATATTTTCTCTGTAGGTTGCCATTTCATCCTTTAGAATGAAGTTTCTCAGAATAATTTTTAAAAATTTTAATGAGGACCAATTTATTAATTTTTATTTATATGGACTGTACTTTTGGAGTCAAATCTAAGAAATCTTTGCCTGGCACTAGAGCCAAAAGATTTTCTCTAGGCATGAATGATTCAGGAAAATATATTACTCTGGGATCTGTGTCATGTCCTTCTAGTTTTGTAAAGTGTCATGCAAAGTTAAGAATAGTTAGTATTAAAGGTAAATTATGGGGCACCAAAAGCCTACTCCATTCTTTGTTTTTCTGACATTGTTACTTTACTTTAAATGTATATATATTTAAGATGGACAATTTGTATGCTGTTCATAGTATAATGGCACAACTTAAAACTCAAGAACGGATATAGAATATTACTGAATTTTTTTGGAATATATAAACCTGTTTTCTTCATATATAATTTCAAGTAGTATGGCATTTCTAAAACCATGATGACTTTGTAATCATCCTCAAAGTAATCCTCTGGGATAGAATATAATTATTTTAACACAGTGCTTCAGTTTATTTGCTGGTATTTGTTTCATGATTGTTACTTCTATACATGTAACATTAATCTCGTTTCTTTTTCCTCTGCGGTTTTTTTTTTATAGTTTCTGCTGATGGTTTAATTGTAGATTCATAAAATTAATATAAAATGTCTTTATTTTAGATTTTGAAAATAGTTTAGAAGGATAAAAGTTTTGTTTGTTTGTTTGTTTAAACTCTTCAAGGCCCAGATGTAACTTACTCATGAAACCACTCTGGAGATATACTATCTTGATATAAAAATTATAACATATTCTCATTTTTCTTTATGATAACTGATTTATTCAAATATATTAAACATTATATGTTAAATTTTGTTAGTGTTTGACTTTGTGAATTTGAACATTTTAGTGCCAAATTTTACATTTTACATAATTTATTTTATTAATGTATCCTCATAAAACTCTAAATGTAATTTTATAATCATTCTAGATACTATAATTTTTCAAGTGGACTCCACATTCATCATTTTATTATCAAAATATAGCTTATTGCATTACAGAAAAAAAATACTACTGTCATTTATAATGTATTAAGCTTTTGATTTGCCCAGTGCCTAATTTATTTTTAATGTGATTTTTAATTCTCTATAATAAATGAAATGCCCTGTTTACAATGCCCCAAATTTAGTGAATTTTAATTAATAGAATACTCTTATGTATTTAAATTTTAGATAAGTTTTCAGCCTTCTATTGACTATAAATAATACCGATTCTTATCTGTTTTCTAACGTCTCTGTTCTCCTGGATTACAGAGATCATACTTTTGTTTTTGATATTTTCAACTTTAATTATATCTTTATTTTGACTAACATGTCAATAACTTCCATAATTTTTAAAAGTATTTTTCTCTAGGAATCCTACATGAGTGGTGTGGCAAACATTCTTGGTTGCTAATAAGTATCTATACATCCTTACTTCCATCTAAGTAAAGAAAGATTTAGCAGGTAGGTATACTTGGTACTTTGTCCAATTTCCACTTCTCTGAATTTTGGATGTGATGTCTCAAAATAGAATAGCCATCTTGCAACCATAGAGGCTGCAATAGTTTCCACGGATCACATATCTGGAGCATGACTTAATTGGGTACCTAGGTTCAAAATTTCTCATGAAATTGTGGTCACAGAATTAACTTGGACTTCATTCTCATCCAGAGGCTCAAATGAGGGAGGATCCACTTCCGAGTTTACTCATGTTGTTAAACGAAACGAAAGGCCTTAGTTTCTCACTGACTCTTTCTCATGCATGCTTCTCCATCAGAAAACTCTCAGCATGACAGCTGGCTTACTTCAGAGTGAATGAAAGAAAATTTCCAGATGGAAGCCAGTCTCTTCGTAATCTTGTTTCAGAAGTGATGTCACATCATCTCAGTGACATTCCATTCACTATAAGTCAGCAAGCCCAACCTACACACAAGTGGAGGGGATAGAAAAAAGATACAAATTCTAGGGAGCTATCTTAGGAGGTGTCTCCAAAACTTGATACCTCAAGCTTAGAATGACAGAGTGTCATTCCTTTAATCTTAAAGGGAAAACATTTAAAATTACCAATTATCTGTATCATTAGGTTCTCTCATAACTGCCATCAAGAAGTTTATAGATTCATGCTACATAGATCACTTTTCATTGGTCTCTTTGGATCTTTAAGAATGTTTGAAGGATCATTAACTTAGTCCCTGATGGTATCACTGAGCAGCTGCATCAGTTCTGACATCCTACTTCTGGAATTATTGTTATGTGATCCATACTCCTATACTCCTCTGGCCTCCCCAAAAAGAAAAAGACAATTTAATAGGCTTGATTAACCTCTGTAGTCAGCCTGAATGCAATGCTGAAGTGATACACGTGGCGTATTCTCTGAGTTCTTCTACGACTGAGAGAATGATACATTACAATAACTAGATATGCTTCTTTCTTTCTCTTTTCCTCTCTTCCTCTCCTCCATTTTGCTTACTCCATTTTTAATAATAGTCTAATTTATAATTTTGTATAAAGTCTGTAATAATTGCTTAAACAGATTTTATTTTAGTCCATTATTTGGTTTTCTACGGTATTAAAACTGCTGCTTAATATCTCTGCAAATAGTTTGGCTGAATGTGTTTGTATTTTTATCTCTGCAAATGCTTTCTCCAAAGCATTCATCTCAAATTATTTCTTTTTTCACAAATGTGATATATTTTCAAATTTTATGAAGAGTAAAAATTAAAATGTTGATTGTTTTTCCTCATTTTGGGTGTACTGTCTTTCTTAGGGCTCAAATTCCTTTGATTTTTAGGAAGAAAAGACTTGTGAAACATTAATTTATCTTTTTTTGTAAAAAAAGATAGATGTTTTTATTTATTCGTATTAGGGATCAAATGGATTCTTTTAGACACTGTACATGTTTTAGGTACATGAATTGAGGATACTATTGCATATCGGGGAGATTCACTGCTTTTGCAACAGTTTCTTTCTTGTTTCAGTGAGGGCTTTCAGAGTGCTCTTGCACATTGTACTATTTTCCTATGACTGCTGCAACAAATTACCACAAACTTGTTGACTTACAAAACAGACATTTATTCTTTCTCAGTTCTGGAGGCCAGAAACTGTCTGAAGTCAGTGTCACTGGACTGAAGTCAAGGTGTCAGCAGGGCTGCACTTTCTCCAGAGGCTTCAGGGCAGAAACTATTCATTGCTTCTTTCACCTTCACAAAGAAGGAATGCTTGCTGGCATTCCTTGGTTTGTGAGCATATTTCCCCAGTCTCTGCCTCCAAGGTCACATTGCCTTCTCCTCTTGCATGCATTAAATCTCCTTCTGTCACCCTCTTATAAGGACTTGTAATTGCACATAGGCCCACCAATAGTCTAGGAATACTTAACTATCTCAAGTCACTTAATTTAACCACATCTGCAGTCTTTACCATATAAGGTGACATTCACAGGTTTTAGGAATTAGGACGTGAGCATAACTTTGGGAGCCATTATTTATCCTACTGTAGACACTGCAGCCTTTGTCCTAATATGCTCATTAGTACTCTGCTTTATTTACCATGTCATTTCCATTCAAAATAGTTCCCAATTGCAACCACTGGTGGGCTCCTGAAGTTATACGATTCTCCTGCAACCTCCTTTTACTACTGCCTCATAGCCTTTCTTTACTTACCACAAATGCTGTTTTGAGCTTATAGGCTCAAATTATTTTTGGGGAAACCTCATCTGTTTATTTCCCAGTGCAGCCTTCCTTCACTTGGTTTAAATTTCAAGTTGTATAATCACTTATTCATTAAAAAATACACATTGGCACTATCGGCATTATGCTTGTTCTAGATCCTACTCGTTATATTTTACAAAAATTTATCAAGGTTTGTGTGTGCTAATTAAAGCCCCTCAAGGTTTCCACTTATAGAGAGTATACAAAAAAGGCTTACCTCTATTTGAATTATTTTTTGGTCATTTCATTGGTATGTATAAAGAGAAGGAAGCTGAATGCAAAACTATGTATCCTTGAAACAGAAGAATGATCCATTTGTGAAAATTGGAAAACAGAATTCATAAGCATATAAAATATGAGACTAAGCCAACAATACTGACCTGAGAATTTTTGCTTAAGGGAACTGTCAGTCCAATAAATCTCTTTCTTTTGTTAAAGAAAAAAATTTAAGTTAAATTTCTATTTTGAATAATTTTAGATTTACAGAACAGTTACAAAGATAGAACAGAAAGTTTTCATACACCTTTACCCAATTTCCCCGGTTGCTAACATCTTACGTATCCCTGGTACATTTATCAAATTAAGAAACCAGTACTGATATATTACCATTAGCTAAACGTTGGACTTTTTTGGATTTCACGGCTTTTTCATGAATATCCTCTTTCCATTCCAGGGTCCAGTTCGGGTTGCCATATTGCATTGTCTACCTCAACTTCTCTGGTCTGGGACACTTTCTTGTCTTGCATTATTTTGTATAACCTTAATTGTCTTCAGAAGTACTCTGATGCCCAGGCTGGAGCAGTGCCATCTCTGCTCACTGAAATCACTGCCTCCTGGATTCAAGTGGTTCTCCCACCTCAGCCTCCAGAGTAGCTGGAACTACAGGCACACACCACCACGCCTGGTTATTTTTTTGTTTTTGTATTTTTGGTAAAGATAGGGTTTCACCATGTTGGCCAGGCTGGTCTAAAACTCCTGATCACAGGTGGTCCACCGGCCTCAGTCTCCCAAAGTACTGGGATTACAGGTGTGAGCCACCGTACCCGGCCTGGCATTATTTTTTTTAATGATTAGACTGGGTTTATTGTTTTATCTTGGAATATTACCAAGGTAAAGATCCCTTCACATTACGTTATAGCAGACATTCGATAATGTCCACATGACATCACAGATACTGTTCATCTCCTTCGCTAGGTGAAATTGTCAGTCAGATTTCTCTACTGTAAAGTTAGTTACTTTATTCCCTTTTTCTACAAATTTTTCAAAGTAGTAATTGTTTAACCCTAGCCCACATTTGGAGAGAGTTAAGCTCCACTTTCTAGAGCGGAAGAAATCTATGGACGTTATTTAAAATTATTCAGTAAGAAAGACTTTTCTGCCACTAAATTTATGAATTTGTTCAATTATTTATTTATGTCATCCTGAACTCATGCATATTTATCTTTTACTTTGGGTCGTATTTTATTTATATTTGTAATATATTTTAATATTATGTGTTTTTAAAGTATCTTTCTCACATTATTTCCATTTTGGACATTCGAAGCTCTTTCAGGTTGGTTTCTGTGCCCACTTGACATTTCTCTATCCCTTCGCTTTTGAAGAACTGTCTTACTTTCTGGTACTAAAAGATATTCTAGACTCATCTTGTATTTTTTTTCTATTGTAATGCGGTTTGACTGTATCCCCACCCAAATCTTGTCTTGAATTCCCATATGTTGTTGGAAGGACCCGGTGGAAGGTAATTGAATCATGGAGTCAGGTCTTTCTCCTGCTGTTCTTGTGATAGCAAATAAGTCTCAAGAAATCTGATGGTTTTAAAAAGAGAAGTTTTCCTCCATAAGCTGTCTTGTCTGCTGCTATGTGAGATGTGCCTGTCACTTGCCATGATCGTGAGGCCTCTCCAGCCACATGGAGCCGTAAGTCTAACAAACCTCTTTCTTTTGTAAATTGCCCAGTTTCAGGCACGTCTTCATCAGCAGTGTAAAAATGGAGTAATACATACTGCATGGCTAGAATCAACTACTTCTCCAGTGAGTCATGGTTTCTTTTATTGAAGAATGACATTTAGAGATAAAGATGTAGGCAGTGTGCTCACTGCTACTGGGGCATCAATGCTAACCGTGTATACTAGTTTGTCAGCGCTGCCATAACAGAGCACCACAGACTGATGGCTTAAACAACAAAAATTTATTTTCCTACAGTTTTGAGAAAATAAAAGTAAGGCTAAAGGGCCAATATCGACATGTCAGTAGGTTTGGTTTCTCCTGAGAACTCTCTCCTTGGCTTCCAGATGATCGCCTTCTTTACTGTTGCCTCCTATGGTCTTCCCTCTGCATGCACATCCCTGTGGCCCAAATTTCCTCTTCTTATGATGCCATTCAATCGGATTAGGACTTGTTCTGATGGCTTCAGTAAGGTAGTGGAAGTTAGAACTTCAACATATGAACTTCAGGGGAACATAATTCATCCCATAACACTATTTTCATACAGGTATCTATAATTAAATTTGTATCTGTTCATTACTATGCATATTTGTATACTATCTGAACCACCCTGATGCCTTCTTGAGTCCTTCCTTCCCTCATGCAAACTCACATGTCTGAGCTAAAAGTAAAAGTACTCAATAAGTGTCTTAAGTTAGAGTCCATGCTATAGAGTACCTTAAATTTAGTAAATAACTTGATTAAAAGCTTAATGAATAATATTTACTGTCTGTAATTTTGTGATGCAGGGTATTTGGGAAAAATCTTTTTAAAAGTTTACACTTCTTTTTACAAATTTTGTATTGATTATGTATGATTTACTTGTAAGTGCTGAGAACTTGAAATATTTATATTAATGATCCAAAGAGATTTACATAAATATCAGGGTAATTCTTTAAACCTTCCAGAGGCATTTATTTAAAAATCTAAAGAAATAGAAAAACGGTGCTTTTAAAATTTTCTTGCATGTCTACTGAAAGCAGTCATTAGTAAGCTAATACTTTATGGAGTTTGGATAAATATTTTAATCACTATTATTCTAGGCTAGAGAAATGATTTAAAAAATAATTTAACTAAATAAATTTTATATTTTCCAAGGATAGGCATTATGTGCTTATTAAAATAATACCATCGTCTAAATTTGTTTTTGCTGGTAAATAAAAAAAAGTAGCTTAAATTAATTCTCATTTTTGATACAGATAATAACTACATACAAAATCAGGAAGCAGGCCAACATTTGGTGTTTCCATTCCATTTTTGCATTTGCCTCCTTTTATCCCCTTTCAGACTCCCTATCTCCTCTGATAACCAGTGAACTTATATTTGTTCATCTCCACTTGAGAAACATTTCCTAAAGAAATATCTTGATAATGCTTACGACTGAGGAGTACTAGGAACAGCATGTTATTCCCACTGCATTAGAAAACTATGGTTTAAACAAAGAAAAAAATGTTGGAAAGAAGTAGATTTTCATTTTTTCTTTCTTTCTATGGCTGAAGTTGATGAATAGACAGAGAAACATATGTACTAGTTTAGCATATACTGTGATTAGTCACAATACTAGGTATTTTTCATATTCTTTTACATGGTCATGGTGAGTTGAACAGTGCCCGTCACAAATTCATGTCTATCCAAAACCTATCAATGTGACTTTACTTAGAAATAGGGTTTTTGCATATATAATCAAATTAAGGTGAGTTCACACTGGAGTAAGGTGGGCCCTAAATTCAATATGAATTGTGTCCTTATAAAATGAAGGAAATTTAGACAAGGAGAAACAGGTATACAGAGATGAGAATGTCATAAAATTATGGAGACAGAGACTGGAGTTAAACTAGTACAAGCCAAGAAACACCAAAAATTGCCAGCAATCACCAAAAGGTAGAAGAGGCATTTTGGTTATGACGGCTCTAAACAACCAGTACAATGACTGTTTCACCATCCTGACCAAAGGGGATTCAGAGATGGAAAACTTAGTTTTGAGAGATTAAATAATATGTTCTAAATTATATAACTTAGTAAGAAGTGAGACTGTAACTTAAACTGAAACTTAGTTTCAGAACAAATTTCATCTAGTATCACTGTCCAAGCCAGTGGACCTTTTTTAAAATATCCACATTTATGATATAGAGAGAGCTAAATTTATTCCTAGAATTTTTCTGAATTTGCAGTTCACCCGCCATACACATTCACATATATACATACACCCTCAAACATATCACTTTATGTTTAATAGATATAAATAGTTTAGCCTTATTAAAAGGCCAGCATTTATAATCACAAAGCAAATCATTAAGATAACCCAGAATATAAAAAGACTAACAATATATGACATGTGTAATAGATTTTTGGATGGAATAAACAGTTGCTATAAAAAGAAGGTAAGGTTACTGTTAAAATGAAGTTTTAAGTACATGGGAGCAGAGCTAATGTGTCTGATTCATGTTACTGCATAATTGATTTCAGTGTACAGTGGATCAGATGGTATTTCTGACCTTTTTAGGCAACAACTTTCTTGGTAAGAGGAAGAATAAAGAAAGATAAAATGTTTAAGTCAAAATTAAAGCAGTGACAAGCACTTTTGGTAAAATCTTGGTACAATCTGATAATGGTCTCAGAACAGTGCTTCTTATGTGTTAGGTACTCAGTAGGACTGTTTGATAATTTAATGACTGAAGGTCATGTTTCTTATGGAGTATCCAACTCTAAATTTAAAGAGAAGACTTTACTGTTTTATTGTTGGAAATTAATCCATGTATAAGACTTCCACAGACATTTGCCTCCTGGTATGTTGCCTGTTCTTTTTTTGCTCTGATTCGTTCATGATATTTCTATGTATTATATAAAACTACTGATCTGAATGATCTATAGGGTTCATACCATTTAGGCATCACTAAAATAAAAAAGACACTGTTATTTTCTTGTTTAATTCATAATTGATCAAACAGCAGTTAACAATAAATAGTTTCCACTGTATATTGAATTTTTGGATAGATTACAAGCGAAGAATGACATAAAATAAGTTACAGCTACTACATAGATAAGAGATTGCAGAGTATTTCTTACCAGGACAGGTTCCCTGTCTCCTCCTGTCCTTTCTTCATGTGTTCTGGGCCTGCTCCTGCTTGCCTCTCAGCTTTCCTGAGCGTCTCCATGCCTTAGGGTGCAGGACCTGCCCAAAGCCCAAGAGTTGATTGATTGTTTTTATACTCCATTATGAGAGTCTATTATGAGATGTGTCCTTTCTGTCTTTTTTAAGGATGCTCGTGAACATGATTGTCACTATAGAAAACATTATAGCAGACTGATTAAGAACTTAGTCCCTGGAGTCAAACAGGCTGGATGTAAATTCATGCTCTGAAAATTACTGGTTGTTTGCCTTTTCCTTATGTGTCCCCTTTATACTCTATATTTCATTTTCCTTATCTATAATCTAGAATAATATATTCAAGATGACTAAATTTGATGTATTTCTTCAAGTACTTAGTTTAGACGTGTAGTAAGTATGCAAAAATCTTAGCTTTTTTATTCTTTTTCTTTAAAAGTATCTCCACATTCGCCGGGCATGGTGGCTCATGCCAGTAATCCAAGCACTTTGGAGGCCAAGGCAGGCAGATCACCTGAGGTCAGGAGTTCAAGACCAACCTGACCAACATGGTGAAAACCCATCTTAAAAAAAAAAAAAAAAGTATCTCCACATTCTTACACATATAGTCTCTACTATCTATGCAGTAAGACAATTATGCAATAAATTGACAAAACATTGCTCCATGTTTGGGCTGTGAAGTCTAAAATAACATCATAATGTGTCATCACTATGACCACTGGAACTGGACAAATATTAGTTCATTTTCTTTTAAGCTTCGCTCATCAAGTGGCTAAAAATCATGGAATTCAGCATCTGATAAATTCAATTATAGTTGTTTCAGAAAATAAAATAAAACACAAACTCTATAAGATGAGAAGTCAAACAATCACGATTTACTACAATAATGTGACTGAATAACCGTAAATATATCAGAGGTTGCTCAAGGAAAGCATATAAGGGGATTGGCAAGAAATTGATGCAGAGAGTGAAGCTGATGCACATAGGTGTGCAGAGAAAAAGAAAATTAATATTGAATTTTCAGCTATTATTTACATGATGTTTTCACAAACAGTATTTCATATAAATATTACAACAATCTTGTAAATTGGCAAATATAATTTTTCTATGGTAGAGATAGGGAATTTGGCTTAGCAAAGTTGTGCATACCACATAGCTAATAAAGAAAGGATTGTAATTCAAGCATAATTTTCTGTGACGCCAAGACACATGCTGGAAATTTAAAAAGGAAAAAACATTAGTGTAAATAAGGGAGTAAAATGGCTGAGGCTTCTAGAATGACAAAATTTTCCAAAGGCTTAAGTACATAAAATCCCATGGACAGTAAGTACTGAAGATTCCTGTCAATAATATTAGGGAATCTGTCAGTAAAAAGGTAAGGATATTTAGAAGGGGTAAGTATCAATATAATTATTTTTTGGGGGGAGAGATGGGCACAAAAAGAGAAATATTTAAGGATTTTGAGGAAAGAAACAAAGTAAAAAGTTAATGAGTATTGTGGGATTTTGCTGGGATGGCAAAATGGAAATCTCAAAGATCAGTTACAGAAACACTCTCAGTGAAAATAACAGTATATTAAAAGCATGGAATTGTGGAGTGGCATGATATATTCACAGAAGTATAAGAATTTTGCTATTACTGTAATAAAAAAGTGTGAAAAAAACAGTATGACATTGGGGATAGCTTTTAAAGACATTTTAATCCTGAATATAAAAATGTATTTTTCATGTGTTTAGAATGATCATTTGATTTGGGATCATTGATGATTCATCCTTAAATCTATTTATAGAATTAATCAGCTTGTTCTTATTTTTTTGTTTATGAGCAAACAGTAGTTGCTACAGAATTCTGAATGACTCTTTGAGTCATGCTTAAAATAAATAGGCTAGAAATTTAGCAATCAGGTTAGGTAGACAGTTTTATTTCTTTAAGGGAAACTTTTAATCCAAAGTAAATTAACTATTGTAACAAGAAAAGCATCGTGTTTGATGGTACAGAGTTAAAAATACCTGAAATTTTACTTACAGTATCAGAGTGATTTGACTAAAGATGAGATTGAAGGCGATATTGTATTATAGAGCACACATCTAAGATACATGCCAAATCTCTCACCAGTTAAATCCTCTCCTCCCTGTGTCCTGTTTATTGTTCAAAGGGAACAGTGAATTAGTGAAAAAAATATTTCCAGTCCCTTTTTGTGGCAGTAGCAGGTGAGGCAGAGGGCTGGTTTTCATCAAGCCCAAGACCTTTCTACAGCAATGAGAATGGAATAATAAATTGGGATTAGTCCACTAGCATTAGAAGCAGTAGGGAAGTTACTTTTTAGATCTAAAAGTACACACAAAAAAATCAAGATGATCAGAATATGGATTTTCCATATACTAATAATCCAGTGAGACTAAGTATTAAATATAAACAGTTTTTGGCAAAAAAAATCCAGTGCAATCTACTTTTCTTGCTTACAATGGCAAAGCCTTACAAATTCCCTGTAATGGTGGAGGAGAGCTTGCTTCTTTACTCAGACATTTACAGTTGTGTTTTAAAACACATTCATAATGACAAGTATGGCAAATCACTTAAATTTTTTTTGTTTTGTACAGTTCTGTTAGATGTTGTTAAATTAAAATAATTAATATATTCTTCATAAGGACAAATATATTTAAAAAACCACTGAAATGAAAACTTCACATTATGCTATGCTATTAATTCTGTCTATTATTACATAGAATAATAGCTTTAGAAAAAGATTGAAGACAGTATATTACCATGTGTGGTTCAAACTGAATTTTGTGATTCATACTAGATTTTGTTTTAAATTTAAAATCAATAAAAACTAAATTTTTTTTTTTTTAAAAAAGGATAAATGAGGGAGGCCCTTGAATAGACTTAATTCTAGAACAATGTTGTTTAAAAATTACAAAGTGACTGTGTCACATTAATTCTAATTATATCCTTAAAAATGTGATAATTTAAATAGTTAATAGTGACTGGAAGAGTTTTATTTTTAAGCAACATGACTAGACTGATTTTTATAATGAAGATTTGACAGTAGAAATATGTCTGAAGCTACCAGTCTGGGATTTTACTTGCTTTTATCATTAAGGGCATAAATGGCACAAAGTAGGTATGAGTACATCTATCAGTTTTTT
This sequence comes from Aotus nancymaae, assembly GCF_030222135.1. Lineage (NCBI taxonomy): Eukaryota > Metazoa > Chordata > Mammalia > Primates > Aotidae > Aotus > Aotus nancymaae. The sequence goes on along the minus strand of NW_026988419.1, from coordinate 40,457,692 downwards.
AACTTTCCATCTCTATTCATCGTTTTCTCTGAAAATCACAGTCCAGATTACCTATGAGTATTTATGTTATTCTCTCTAATGTTTCTAATAATAAATTAGCTTGATCCCTAAGCCTGAAGACATGCAGGAGCAAATATGGGTACGCAGATTTGGGGAAATCAGAGTATAACCACAACAATTTGTTATATAATCAGAGCCAAGGAGTGGATAGAGATGCTGCTGTGACTTCTAGGAAACATAATTACACTATTTACCTCTAGAATTAAAATGGAACCTGAGAGTATGTAACATATGTAGCTACCAAAGCTATCTTTTACTATGCTATGAGAGTTTGCACAAAAATGGAGTTCTACCTAGAAGAAAAGGAGTTCATATGTGAAGAGAAAGAATTCTGGTTACATTGTTAGATGTCTTGCATCTGATTGTGCATGCAGTCTGCCCTACTGGATTTCAGTTACATTATATTTCTTTCTTAAGTGAGTATGAGTTGGATTTTCTGTTATTAGCATCTTAACTGATAAAAAGTTAAGCAATTCATTTGTATTCAGTGACTGTTGAATTAATAAAAAAATTTGCTTTAGAGGCTGTAGAGTTGTATTCTTAAATTATTAAGTTGTAGGACAGAAATACTTAACTTAGTGTCCATGGGTCTGCATATACTTCTAATAGTTTACTACATGCTCTCCCCCTTCAATTACATGCAAAATTTCAAGAGCCATGATTATTTGCATTTCTCTGGGGTGAGGGACCAACATTATCATCTGGTTCTATGAATTATCTAACTTGTAACTTTGAAAGGAAAATGAAATGCAGAAAGCTATAAATAAGAAATTAACAGCATATTCATGATATGTATTTATATCTAAATGACTGTTAAAAACAATTTTTAAAAAAATTTTGAATTTGATTGCTAGAAGATATACTAAATACCAACTAACATATTTAGCCTAAATTCAAAGTAAGACTTTAAAAAATATGTTGATTTTTATTTTGAGATACAAAATATTCAGACTAAATTGACTTCAGATCATTACAAAATCAATGATCCCTTAGATTAGATACCACTGACACTTATAGTTGTGGTGACATATTGACAACCAGCTTTGGACAGATATAGATATACTTTTTGAAACAGCAACAAATTGAAGATCAAGCTGAAAAGTCTGATATAGTAATAAATTTCAGGAACAAATTTAAGCTTGATCTAAAAATATTTTGTAAAGTTTTAAAATGTTTTTCATTATCGATGTGACTCTGTCTTATTTTCTAACTAAATAATGTTGCCACAGTAATGTTCACATAATTGATATGCCACCTGTTCATCTTAATATGTTAGTTTTCATAGGACTTTTTGAAATTGGATTTTTGTCACTAACCTGATCTTGTTTAATACAAACTGCCACTGGAATATTTACATTGGGATTTTTCTTCATTGCTATATCACAATATCTGTTTTCAGCCCCAAGACAGAGACTTTTTGTATTAGTCTGTTTTCCATACTGCTGATAAAGACATACCAGAGACTTGGTAATTTATACAGAAAAAAAGGGTTTAATGGACTTATAGTTCCACATGGCTGGGGAGGCCACACCATCATGGTGGAAGTCAAGGAGGAGCAAGTCACATCTTACATGGATGGCAGCAGGCAAAGAGAGAACTTGTTCAGGGAAACTCCTGTTTTTAAAACCATCAGATCTCATGAGATTTATTCACTATCACAAGAACAGCACAGGAAAGACCCACCCCCATGATTCAATTACCTGCCACCAGGTCCCTCCCACAACATATAGGAATTCAAGATGAGATTTGGGTGGAGAGACAGTCAAATCACATTACTTTTTAATTGAACAATTTATATATATGTATCTGGAGAAATGCAGTTTAAAAGAGGGAAACCCAAAAAATTCTCAGTAATCATTTGTCCTTTAGTTGAAAACAGATTGTATTACAAATTCTACTCAGACTTAAATGACAAATCATTAAGCCATTGTTTTTTCTGTTTAAATATATTTTTAGAGTATACTTTTTCAGAGACCACGGTTACACCTATAACATGGCATTTTTAATGATATAACTGCAGGAAATTCCTTAGAATCATAATGAGATGTGAGAAACTTATTATCTCAACTTGCCTGGGATCTTGTGAGAGGAAATTTCAGGTTCCCAGAGTCACAGTCAATCCCACACTTTTCAACAGTTAAATTTACCTACGTAATACTGTTATATAGGTAATTTTTCATAAAGTTTATGAGAGTGAACTAATCACTCTTTATACATTCACCTAAAATCTTCTATTTTCTTCTCTGTTATAAGCATACATTTCTCTACTTGGTTTGCATAACCCCCCAAACCTATCAAGACCCCCTGGAAAGTGTCCATTGTACTAGCCAAGCACTTAACTAATATACTCTAAAGGCTTTCTGGACATTTTCATTTATTAGCTCCTTTCCAATTCCCCCATGTGTAACAGCTCAAAATTACTTAAGGTTGGTGGGAGCTAATAAATGAAAATGTCCAGAAAGCCTTTAGAGTATATTAGTTAAGTGCTTGGCTAGTACAATGGACACTTTCCAGGGGGTCTTGATAGGTTTGGGGGGTTATGCAAACCAAGTAGAGAAATGTATGCTTATAACAGAGAAGAAAATAGAAGATTTTAGGTGAATGTATAAAGAGTGATTAGTTCACTCTCATAAACTTTATGAAAAATTACCTATATAACAGTATTACGTAGGTAAATTTAACTGTTGAAAAGTGTGGGATTGTCTGTGGCTCTGGGAACCTGAAATTTCCTCTCACAAGATCCCAGGCAAGTTGAGATAATAAGTTTCTCACATCTCATTATGATTCTAAGGAATTTCCTGCAATTATATCTTTGCTAGGGGATCCTGCCATACTGACTACAGCCTAATGGACCAGAAAATATCACATAGCCCAAGTGAGGACAATCACAAGTGTGTGTAACAAGAGGAATGCTATTAATTTACTGATCCATTTAGATTCTTTCTCAAGAGCTTGAACTAGATAAACACAAAACTGACTAGCTGATTCCAAGTGGAAAAATTAGGTGAGAAAAAAAGAGAAAGATTGTGGGCATATCCGACTTGTGCTAAAAACAGATTACTAGAACAGAGACCAGAGAATTTACATGGCTACATGGTCAGAAATAACTCAGGAGTTAGAAGTGAGAGTCAATTTTTCTAAATCATATTTCAGTTTCCGTAAGCATTGTTTGTCATGGGTTTCCATGATGTCTAACCTTCTATTTATGGAATAGGCAATCTATCACCAATTTCATAGGTACTCTGATCAATCTCCATACCTTGAAATTTAATAAATCCAAATACCATGCATAGCTACCTTCCACTACCCATTATGGTTGTGGAATGACAGCAATGAAGTTTTTCAGAAAGCTGTAAAATCCTCGAGGGAAAATATTGCGCTATCTTCTTGATCTTCTTGTTTAGTACTTGATACATAGTTAATGCCCCATGCATATTTGTAAAATAAATGTAAGAAACAACTGTGCTCTGGATATGGAAGTCGAAATAGAATTTATGAAGCCAAAGAAATGAAAACTTAGTATTCATAATAATGAATCAAATATCATGTCAGGGCAATTTTGAATAAGAGACATGCATTGAACATTTTCTTCCAACTAACATATGTAGATCTCTGATCTCTGGTTGTGTTATGTAATGAAAGAAAATTCAGTATTAAATTGAAAACATTGTTTAGAACTTCCTTAAGATCTATGTATTGAGTATCTTGGAATTAAAGAACAGAATTGTAAAGTTCATGTTTCCTCTCCCTCTATTGATATGTTTTCCTCAATTGCTTTTTTTTTTTTTTTTTTTTTTTTTTTTTTTTTTTTTTTGTCTTGAGTGAATATAAAAGACATGTTTAAAGGATTTTTGGCTGGGTGCAGTGGCTTAGGCCAGTAATCCCAGCACTTTGGGAAGCTGAGGTGGGTGGATCACCGGAGGTCAGGCATTGAGACCAGTCTGATGAACATGGCAAAACCCCATCTCTACTAAAAATACAAAAATTAGCTGGGCATGGTGGTGGGCACCTGAGGCAGAAGGATCTCTTGAACCTGGGAGGTAGGTGTTTTAGTGAGCTGAGATCATGCCATTGCCCTCCAGCCTGGGTGACAAGAGTGAAACTCTGGCTCAAAATAATAAATAAATAAATAAAATAAAATAAAGGATCTTTGTCCTTTCCTTGTGGTCTGGTGTTCGCTTGTGGTTGAAGAATCTGGTATTTTATTTCTAGTCCCCAGAATTCTGAGAATTAAATTTCTGCTCTTTAAGCCACCCAACCTATTGTATTATTACAGCAGTCTAAACTTACTCAATCCATTCACCCCACAGGTAAAATTTATTTTAATAAATAAAATATTTTACTCATTTTGCTTTTGAAATTGTGAAATATGAAGACTATTAGGAAAGTTTGGAAAAATAACCTTATTTAAGATAAATGAATCAGTATTTGTTCAGATATTTTTAATATAGCACAAGTACAAAGAATATATTTATTCATCAAATTGCATATTATAAACTGCAACTTTATTTCTTGTTATAAGTCTAGCTGTGTACCACATATTTGAAAGCTCTTTATTTTTCATGACTATTTTTGGTAATATTAGACAACCTTCTTCCTACCACTGCTAGCAGTGATATTTTAAACTACCAATAATGTTGGTAGGGTTTGTTCTTCTGAGTAGGCTGAGAATTTATCTTCAGCCAAAAGATGGTATTCCTAGAATCTTAATTATTATTATTTTTCTTTGTCTTTGTCTTTGAGACTTCAGGCATAAAAATCTGTATTGGAATTAATTCTTCCCTATGTATTTGGTTTATAATTGTTATATGTATGCAAATTGCTTGCTGTTAGCATCCATTATTTTATTTTCTTTAATTTGTGAAACTAAATTAAATGATCTTCTTTATTGAATGCGTAGATCATAGACTCAGATAGTGCAAATAACCTTCAACGTTTATAACAAGGAAATGGTACGGCTTCAAGCCACTACTACAAATTTACATTTCTTTGTCTCTTTTATCTTCTAAAATAATTGCTATCATACATAGGTATATGATTAAACATCATGAAGGTATCATTTATTATTTATTTTAAAAATATGTTTGCAGTATATTAAAAAGTATGACTAGTCTTTAATCCAAGTTGTGCCATATATTGCACAGCCTCTAGGTATGATGATTCAGGTTTCAGAGTCAACTGCTATGGATCTAATAGCCTTATTCTGAACAATAGATAATAGTGTTGAAAAGGAGAGCAATTCTAGATAGCCTTGACATACATTGAGAGCTTTACAAATACGTTTACCTTGATTTAAGTGAGATACGTCGTTGAAATCTGGTTCAGGGTGAGAGTTTGAGAATATTTTCCTGTCCTCTACTCATCCTATACCACCTATCAAGATCCTGTTGATATAAGTGCTAATTATTATTAAATAGGCTAAAGATTCCCGGGGTTGGGGGGGAAGATGAGGGAAAGAATGTATAATCAGACTAAATGTCTGGAGGAATTCCTATGGGAGATAAAGAAAACAAAATTAAATAGGCTGAGATCTCCATAGCAAACAAACATCAACTCTAAAATGAATTGGCTCTTTTCCAGGCAGCTCTTGAAAAGATCAATTTACAGCCAATAAATACAAAGTGTAAGAATAAGTCATCAGAATAGCATCATTGCCATTAATTTAACACTGCGTTGAAAGCAGGTGGACCAGTTAATACCCTACCTTCTCATCATATTTAATTCCATTACTAATAACAGCTTCCCCTCCCTATTATAATAGCACTCAAACTTCTCTCTAAAATAAGTACATAGTCTACCTGGGCATTTGCCCTTTCAGTGGGATCTGAAAGGCAATTTAAGCACATTTAGAGGTAATCCTGTATCCTCTCATGGAAAGGGAGTGGAGAAAAGGGAAGAAAAGGCAACTTTATGCAAGATGGAAAGATACTAAGCAACTTGAATCCCAAATTAACAAGCTTTTTACCCTGGATATTACATAGACATTCAAACTGTCCAACAGTTTTCTGTCTACATGCCCCAAAGTAAACATGAACATCAATCCTTCATTCAACAGTTGTTGGAGATCAGCTGAACTATGGAAAAAAAGAAAAGTCAGCTCTATCATTAAAATCTAATATGTAAATGGATGATCAGGATCACTAATATGAAATAGGACAAGATGAACTAACAGAAATCTCGACAAAGAAAATGCGAACAATTCAACAAAAAAGAGAAAACTTAAAACTTTAATATTCTTATTACTTGAGAGGCTATTTTAATCTAAATTAAGAAAGTGCTACAAACCAAAAAAAACAATGAAGGAATTTCGAGTTAACACTAAACATCTCTCTTTCTCTCCCTCTGTCTCTCTCTGTCTCTGTCTGTCTCTCTCTCTCTCTCTCTGTGTCTCTCTCTCTCTCTCTCTCTCTCTCTCTCTCTCTCACACACACACACACACACACACACACACACACACACAGACTAGCCCCCTCTTATCTACAGGGGTATGTTTAAAGACATCCACTGGAAAGTTGATGCCTGAAGATGAAGACAGTACTAAACTCTATATATACTATTTTTTTTCTATACATGCATACCTATATGAAAGTTTAATTAATAAATTAGGCATAGTAAGGAATTAATGAGAATTAATAGTAAAATAAGACAATTATAACAAAATGCCAGCATCACTACTCTTATGCTTTGAGTTCATTATTAAGTAAATTAAGGGTTACTTGAATGCAAGCGTTGCAATACGTTGACAGTGGAGCTCATAACCAAGATGGCAACTAAGTGACTTATGAGCAGGTAGCTAGTATACAACCGACCCTTGAGCAACTCAAAAGCTAGGAGTATCAACCTGCTGCACAGTCATAAATTTACACATAAGTTTTGACTTTCCAAAAACATACTTATTATTAGCCTAGTATTGATCATAAGCCTTACAGATAATGTGAGCTGTCTATTAACACATATGTTTAATGTTATATGTATTATATACTGTCTTCTTTCAGTAACATAAGCTAGAGAATCGAAAGCATTGTTAGGAAAATCATAAAGAAGAGAAAATATATTGACTATTCATTAAGTGGAAGTGGATCACGATAAAGTTCTTCATCCTGAGTGGGATGACCAGGTGGATGCAAGGTTTCCTCATGCTACTCACCAAGACATGCAATTTAAAATGTATGGATTGGTAAATTCTGGAATTTCCAATTGAATATTTTTGGACCATAGTTGACTTCAGGTAATCGAAACCATGGAAAACAAAACCACAGATAAGAAGGGATTTCATATACAGCATCGATTCAGGAGCTCGATCTCTGAATAATAGTAATTTCAGAGTAGAAGCATAAACCACGAAGAGAAAAATAATAAATACTTTTTAAGTATAGGGTTGAAATTCTTGACATATCGTGATTTGAAGAAATCCTAAAATCTTCCAGAGAGACAGTTAACATCAACAGCACCAGAATCATAATTGAAGCAACTTGTCATGAGCAGCACTGAATGCTCAAGGCCAAAAGCACTGCCTTCAAAGTTTTATGTGGAAAGTTTTTATGAACATGTTATTATTATCTTATCAATCAAGAGTGAAGGTAAATAAATACACTTTTAGACATTCACATCATTAGAACATTTACCAATGCCCCCACTCTACCCCATGAAAATTGTACAAGGCTTTTTGACAAAGCATAGAAAAAAAAAATCCAAGAAGTAGAAAACATGGTGTCATAGGAGCAATAGAAGCCTGGACTGACCCCAAAGGAACAGAAAAAGCTAAGAGATAACTAAAGCTAAGCAAGTTAACTTTGATATGAGCCATACAAATATATATGTATACATAATATGAATATATTCATATATATATGAGTATATATACAAATTCATCACCTTAAAGAATCTAGTATATTTATCTAAATATATGTATTTTGTATAAATACATATTTAGATAAATATATATTAATATTTATATGTTAGATAATTACATATATATTTAGATATAGATAAATATATATGAGCTATAGATATTTATATAACTAAGTATATATTTAGATTCCTTAAGATGATAAATATATATGCATATTATGTATATATATTAAGATAGATGATTCTTCAAGGTGATAAAGCAAGGGCTCGAGTTTATTATTGCAAATTATAAAAGCAATCCCCAAAAATATTTAAAAATTAATTGTTAATAGTTGTTATTTCTGTAGCATCATACAGAGATAAAGGAGATAGATTTAAGTTTTTCTTTAATATTCTACAGGATTTTAAAAATCTATGAATATCATGAATGATAATATCAGTAATAAAGATTCAAAAGAATTAAATAATTCATGTTTTCTGTTTATTACATTTACTCAATACATATTTACTGAGTGCCTAGATGCTGCTAGGGAGTGAACATATATATTTCTTTGCACTCAAAATGCTAGCATGGTGGTTGAGAATGCAAACTGTAAACTTAAAATGTTTGCATTTTTATTTATATTCGAATAGCTACTCCTTGTGTAACGTTTGGTGTTTTTATTTCTATTCTAATAACTATTCATTGTGTGGCATTAGAGTTGAATAATCTCTTATTCTGGAAAAGAGTAACAGTGGCACCTACTTTCTTAGGGCTGTTGTGACTATCACTTTTGTTCATATATAAAAAGCATTTAGAAGCTTACTTGTCACATGACTGCTGTTACAAAAATGCAAACAATTATTTCTATCATTACTTTCTAATGGGAACAACGTACAATTCTAAAAATCTCTACATCAAAGTGAGATGAGCCTATTACTTTGATATATGGTTTGTCATAAGAACACTTATCAGTGTAACGAAAAGTATGCCTTTAATTTTAAAGCATTGTTTCTAAGGGAGAAAAAATAGCTTCTCTTTTAAAAACTAAATGCTGAGGTGATGAAGAATGCTGTAGAAATACATTCGGAAACATAGACTCCAGGCACCAAACATATTCTATGCAGTCATTTACATGACCCAACTGGATTCTGGCATCTGCATTCCAGATTTATGATTTAGAGCCTTAGGGACTTTTAAAAAAGCTGTAAACCTTCACTTTTTTTTCCACTAAAGTCAACTTATTTTAGGGTGCTATCTTGTGCACTACAGTTATACAGTTGACCCTCCATATCCATGGCTTCTGTATCTATGGAGTCAACCAATTGTGGATGGAAATATCTGGGAAAAACATGTCTGTACTGAAAATGTACAGATATTTTTCTTGTTATCATTTTCTAAGAAATATGGCACAACAAATATTTACATGGAATTTACACTGAATTTATAATTCAATTTACAAATTACATAGTTTACAATAGAAATTTACAATTGTAAATTCTATTTCCATTGTAAATTCTATGCTAAGGGGTAGGTAATCTAGGTATTATAAGTAATCTGCAGATGATTTAAAGTATACAGGAGGATGTGCATAGGTTACATTTCTTTTTTATATAAGAAACTTCAGTGTCCTTGATTTTTGATATCTACGAGGAGTCCTGGAACCAATCTCCCACAGATACAAAAGGATGACTTTATATCTTTATTTTTACTTATTTTTTCCTGAGTAAATTAAATATTTTCTTTTTTTTTTTGGGAGCCAGACCCTGCCAAATAAATAATAAATAAATAAATTTTTTCTTTTTAATTACATAATTATATTTTATGATTGACTTTTGTTCTATACTCTCTCCTAAACATTAAGAATTATAGTGAGTCTTTTATCATTTGTATTTGAGAACTCAGTAGATAGGGTCTTTTCTGTGATGATGTTTGTATTAACTTGGGGCCAGAGAACTGAAGTATTTTTTCATGTCAGCACTTTCGAGTTGGCTTGAACCAGATGACTTCGTTGTTTTTGAGACAGGATCAGTTGCTCAGCCTCTAGAGTAGGTGAGACTACAGGCATGCACCACCACAGTCAACTAATTTTTTTTTTTTTTTTTGAGTCAGGGTTTCACAATGTTGCCCAGGCTGGTCTCCAACTCCCGAACTCAAGTGACTCAACTGCCTTGGCTTCCCAAATTGTTGGGATTACAAGTGTGAGCCACCACACCAGGCCAAGGTTGAATTTTAAAACAGCAAATCCCAAATATATAGCAAAGCAAATGTTGAGCTGAATTCTGAGACTCCATGTAGGACAAAATATGCCCATGTTATCCAGGTATTTCCTTACTTTGTTCTTCAATAACCCGATTTCAATCTCCTCCTAACCTGATCTTCACACTGATGCTAGATTTATATTGATTACACATTACTTTCATTGCATCACTATCATGCAGAAGGACAAATAGTTTTATCTCAAGAGAAAGCTCAGTATACTCTGCTCCTTAATTTGATTATAACTAATGTATGCAACTTTATCCCATTATTGATCAGCAACACTCTACACTATGTAATGCAGAAGTCCAGTTGCTTTCCTGTCTCCAGCATTATGTTCATATTTTATTTCTGAGCCTTTGCTTTTCCTCATATTCTTTGCTGAAATGTTCTCCGTTATGCCTGTCATGTAACCAACTAATGTATATCGCTTCAATGCTTAGATCCTCAATATTCCAGGAAAACTTATTTAACTCTTCTTAACTCTATTACGTAACATCCTCTACTTGATTTATGTCTAAGAACATCTTATTTCCCAACAGAAGTTTACAATCACTGAAACTAAATACTTTGCTCTCATGTGTTTCTTGATAACCCTTATCAAGCATGGTAAACATATAGCATATACTTGTTAACTATCAATTAATATTTGATAATGTAGTAAGTTATATAAGTAAGTTATTAGGCTGCCACACTGCGGAGAAAATATTCTTACTGTTTACTCTTTGGAAAATAAGAAGCCAGTGAACTATATGGTTTTAGTATGGCAAAAGCAGAAGAGAAAGTTGTGCATATAGGAAATATACTTTCATATAAGTTGTAGTAATAAGTATTAATCTCAGTTGCCTTTGGAAATGTACAGTGAAATCTGACTGGAGGTGAGGTCTTCTTGGAAGGCAAAGAGGGTTACTTTTGACACTATCCATGGGAACCAGGACAAAAGAATGAACTCAGAGTGGCTAAGTTCACAAAAATGGAAATAGATAACAGAAGATAAATTAGTTAATGCATAATGAGTCATATCACTGTCACATGGATGAATATCATTAAGGTTTGTATGGTTAGTGAATTTCCTTTTTCTGTCTCTTTACTTGAGAACTCCAATCACAAGCAGAAGTTACATATTAAGAGACATGTTTAAAGCCTATACTAGTAGCACAGCATAATTTATTCATATAGTTGCACCTTTATGGGAAGCAAAAATTATGTAAGTGAGCATGGAATTAGAACCAGGGTAGCTAGATGAATCAATCATTTAATAGAATCAAATATTTACAGTTGTTGATTCTAACTGCTAGATTTAACTCCGTATTAGGGACTGCCTTTATATTAAAATTTTCAAATAGGCAGTTGAATTGATAAGATTCTCTATCCCATGGCAGTGTTTACATATAGACTGATTTCAGTTTGCCTTTTTTCTAGCTAGGCTTTTTTTCATGTCTCTATGACCAAGCAACACCTTTTTTGACAAACAGCATGTTATTTAATGTTTTACTGTAATGACCAACACCTCACCATAATATTGACCTGTAAGAATAATAATGAGCAACTTTTTCTTCTCACTTTAATGAGAATGCCTCCCAAATTTACTATTCATATAATACTTGCTTTTAAAATGCATACCAGTAATATTGCTTTTTATATATATTCAAACTGTATTTGAACTGAAAGTGTAAGTCTCTGGTAACATTGCTTAGTACACTTGTTAAATGTAGATTTTATAGTTTAAATTAAATGGCTCTCCACTAATTTTTATTTCAACAAAGTGCAGAATCACTGTAGAAAAAGATAAAAGATAGGATTGCTAATATAAGAAAAAACTACCATCAAATACATGGGTACTGTACTAAAATCAGGTGCGTTAAATGAGAATATATGTCTAAGGCTTGATATTCCTCATCTTTTTTTGCCTTTTGGCTTTACAGATGTTGGCAGCTAGAGTTACACTCTTCAGGCTGGAAAGGAAAGTGGAAGTGGAAGAGACCTCTCTCAATTTTTTTTTTTTTTTTTTTTTTTTTGAGATGGAGTCTCACTCTGTCACCCAGGCTGTAGTGCAGTAGCACAATCTCAGCTCACTGTGACATCCACCTTCTGGGTTGAAACAATTCTCTTGCCTCAGTCTTCTGAGTAGTTGAAATACAGGCAGGGAACCACCACACCTAGCTAATTTTTGGATTTTTAGTAGAGACGGAGTTTCACCATATTGAGCAGGCTGGTCTCAAACTGCTGACCTCAGGTGATCTGCCCACCTCAGCCTCCCAAAAATTCTGGGATTACAGGTGTGAGCCACTGTGCACAAGCCTCACTAGAAATTTGAATAGCCTAATGAGAAACCTAAAAATAATGAGATGTGCGTGTCCGCAGTGACAAAGCTCAGCCAGGTGACCCCAATGGTAAACCCCATAGTTAAAAAGGTTTAATGGTGGACACAGAATAGAACCTGTAAATAATTATGTTGGCATTTTGACATCTTTTTTTCTTTACAGGAATAAAACGTAGTTAATATTTAATTATCTAAGATCTTGCCATTTAGAAAAATGTCACTCCAAAGCTTTGGTATACATTTTGCTGATTTATAAACTGTAAACATTACATGACATGGATAACAGAATTCCAGAATTTAATAGTTACTTCTTAACTAGTTTTATAAAAATTAGTAGTTTAGATATTTCTGGAAACCTGTTCTACCAAGAAACATTTATGTAATAGAACATTCAGTAAATGTTAAAGAACGTATTTTTCTCAATTATTTTCTCCCACAATTCTTAATAATATTTTTGGACAATATAGTTTCTTTAATTAACTATATCATCTATCATATACATATATACACACACAATTTCCCTTTATATTTTTATATTTCATGCTTCAAAAGATTGAGTGAAAAATATTTAAAATGTCACTCTAATCTTCATAGAAAATATGTGTTGTTCAAAAGAATAGCCAGTTTTCCCATTACAAAATAATACAATTTTATTTAAAAAATAAAAATAAAATAAAATAGTTTTAAAAATTCAATGATTTATCAGTGACGGTAACATCTTAAAGGCCCTCTCCCCATAAAATTGCAATTTTTTCTGTATTAAATGTAATTAAATGTAATATCCTATAGGGTCGTAATTTTTCTCATGCCATGTGAGTGTGATTGGTTTTCACAATCGTGTTTTTCCTTTATGAGGTTTTGACCTATGTATGTTAGGCTTATTAAGTTTACTTAAAGTAAATTATTCTTGGATGTCTAGTTTGTAATTTAGAATGTACACAAAGTGAGTATTAATATAGCTAGATTTATACAGAAGAAACGAAACATCATATTTTTTATAATCATATCTAGTTTTTTCAGTAAATGTCCACATGTTCACCAAAAAGTTTAGGAAAATGATTTAATGTGAGAACATACAGTTCTAAGGATTTAGATCTAGATAACCTCCGGCAGTTCCTTACAGCTGCAGTTTCCCCACACATCCACTCCTCAGGAGGAGAGGGATTTGTTCTCTTCTTAAACTGTTATGGGAAAGCCACATCTGAACCATGAATATTTTTCTACTTAGTATTTCATATGTTCCTTTTTAAAATGCCTGATCAAATCAAAGTTGAATAAGACTAGATTATTCTCTCTCCAAAGAACATTAGGGAATGATACATGTTCCTCATTCAAATTTTAACTCTCCTCATTTCTGAGGTCTCTGAGAGCAATTAATCTTGTATTTCACACTCATAAAAATATTGTTATGTCCCATATAAATTTCACAGTCTACTTGACTCCTTCTCTTCCCCCATGAGAAAAGAATGTCACATTCAAATCTTTAAATTAATAATTGTTAATATATAAATATCTCTAAATTTCTGCTAATGTAGGAACAACACGTCTCACTCTGGAGCAAACATATATGCTAACAGACATTGAGAAGGGGTAATGCACAGAATGGGGAATGCACAGCTTTTTAAAACTTCTTCTACGTGAATTCATTTTTTACTCCAAAAAAATCTACTCCTCATTGTATTGAAAACTATATCAGTGCAAATTTGTTATCACTCTTTAAAAGGAAGTTTTTGAAATGTGTAAAATTTTTAGTAGAAAAAATACAAAATTGAAAAAGCTTTTGTTAAAAATGTTAGGTAAGTGTGTTTCTATATCATATAATGCTATACCTAATATTAGTATGTTATATATTTTCCCATTGTGTCCAACATTGAACACTAAACTATAATTATTTTCATTTTATAAATGAGGATACTAAAGCCCATAGATCCTCAATGAATTGCAAAAATGTCACCCAATTATAACATATTCAATATAGTACTGGAAAGATCAATTTTCCATTCCAGAATTCAGTCACAACTTCCAATACTTGCAAAATATATTTGCTTCTCTCTCTCATTGTGACAATTCTCAACTTGTTAGTCAGAGAACTTACTGTCTATATTTAAAGAGAGAGAGATAGAAAAGCAAACACAAGTATGCAGATGTTATAACTAGCAATTCATACAAACTCAGTAATCTTTAATTTTAGAAAAAAGGACTACAAATGTAATAACTGCTCTTTAATGGTAATAATTAAATTTTAATATAGATAAAAACATAGAAAAACATATTTGTAAAATAGAAAAATACAATTTTTTCTCCTGTCTTCAGTTTTGGAGTTCATTCTGTTTCCCATATCCACTTTCTAAAATAAATGCATTGTGTTATTTGAAGTTTAGAAACTCTGTCGCTGCCCTCTAAAAGCTCAGAATTCTTGATGGGAGGGAAGGGAAATAGCCCAACTATGTACACAAATATGCTCTTTCTACCATCTAATTATCTTGAACATTCATGCATTTTCTTTACCCATCTTTCATTATTAATGCTTTTCTCTAAAACAAACACAGTATATTAATATTGTTTACTTTTCATTGTTTATTAATACAGAAAAAACTATTATATTTATTATTCTAGGTTATTCCAAATGAAATCATTTTAATGAATGGGCTCAAACATTTCTAGTCCTTAACTTATAAACCTTAGTGGTTACTAGATAAGCAGGTTGAAGGTGGGATCTTAGTGCTTGGGAAATCTACAGATAAAATTAAGTTGTCTTTCTCCACAGCACCTCAGCACCAAGTGAAACTCAAAATACCTTTCATTGATGGCATATTTTGAATGCTAGCCATTAATTTAAGTAAAACAATGTCATTTTGATTGGTGTAATGTAAAGTTGGAATATATTTTTCCTGGCAAGTAAATTCGTTATGTTATCAAAGGCCAGCAAATAAGTATGCTTAGGAAGCTTAATTGAAGTCATCCAACATATGAAAATGAAAACACAATTAAGATACAGAAGTGCAGAAAAGCCCATAATGAAAAATTGTGGTGATGAATGTTATAAAACAGAGGGATTTTCCAGGGCCTAATGCTAAATACTGTTAGTTAACATAGTCAAAATTGTTAACCAACTAATTTTTGTGGTAGCATATTTTCTAACACTATCTTTCTATCTATCTATCATCTATCTGTCTATCTCTATCTATCTATCTATCTATCTATCTATCTATCTATCTATCTATCTATCTATCTATCATTTATCTACTCATCCTCTCTCTCAAACTGACAACAATGGAGGAAATACATCTATGCATTTTATCCAGAACTCCATGTCATAAATTTATTTTTCCTGCTCATGATCTTATGGTTCTAAAAAGTATCAAAATTTTGCATAACTGGATAATAGTAAATGGCAGAAATTAGTGTTCTGCAGGCAAAATCACTGGCAAAGCACCTGTAGTAGAACAATGTTGGGTTTTGACTCCTTACAAGGGGTTATCCCTGCCATGGGCACACATAAAATTACTTGGTAAGAATATTCTAGGCGTAGGGCTTGTGTATTCTGATTCTGGGCAGAATTCAAGGAAGCAGGGTTTTGTGTTTCATTGGATGGCATTAAGTGGCAAGGGTAGTTCTATGATTTTCTTCACTCTTGTCTAGAAAGTGGTGTTAATTGAGCAAAGGTAAAATGGCAGTTGTTATTGAAGAAGCAGTCACTCATTTTAGGCAAGACAGAAGACTGTTCAGACATGTCTGTGGTTTGGACAATGAATCGTTTGTCCGTGTAGTCTTCTTTTTTTTGTCTTGTTCCATCATCGTCAGAGAATAATCTTGTCTGGTGGGGTTTTGTGAAATTGTTTCTATTCATCAGGATAAGATCTTTGTCTTGCTGGGAGGACAGCTTGCAGCACAAATGGAGCCCTAGCTATTCAGCATTTTGTAGCCGTCAGAGTCTTCTTTTCTCTTTCTCACAGATTTTCTCAAATTTTACTCTGTCATTGTCTTGTTCAAAACTTCACACAATAAATGGCATTAAATTGCTGATATGAAATGTACACACTGGTGAGTCACTAATCTTCTTCAGAGATAGTGCTCTTCTGAGAGGATTGTGACAAGCATCTGAAAAGAAAAGTAAGATGGAAACATAAAAATAACTATGTCTTGTTGTAAACCATTAAATCTGTAGTAATTTGTTGTGGCAGCAAAAGATAATTAATGCCATGGGTTTTGTACAGTATTATGGAATTGCTTCACACGTTCCTGTAATATGAGTGGTTATTTGTTTTCTGTCAGGAGGAATATGGCTATGGAAAATGTATTGGTCACTTCTTTTAAAATAGTTTGTGCTTTTTTTGAGAACAAAAGCCATATCGTCCATATAACTTGATACAAGGCATTAAACTTGGAAGAAACTCAGTTTATATTAATCAAGTGAAGGAAAACAGAGAGGAGTATGATTATTGGATATAACCTATGTCTACTGTCTTTAATGTATGTCTACTGAAAAGTGAAGAGATGTTTGGGACTTCATTTTGGTGAACAGAAAAATTTGTTTGAGGCATACCTACTCTGATTTATCGACTGGATCAATGCAGTGAACCAGAAAAAGTTCAAGTCTAAATTTTGGTGACACTTATGTATGTATCATGAGTCATGATTAGAAATGCAATGTTGAAAATGTGTTTTTCTACTAATCTTAGCATAATTTACTGAAAGTGCAAACACTAAGTATGTATATGTAGATATATACAGTGAAAAAGTTTAAATATTTCTAAAATCCATAATGAATAAGTTAGTTAATATTTAAGAAGGAATATTCAGTTTTATTGACAGAAAAAATTTTAAGATGAGAAGAAAATCAAAGTGCACTGAGAATAAAGAGAGACTGTGGTCAATGTTTTTTGATTAACATTTCACAGAAAATTAAAGTCAAACATAAGAGAATATGTAGTAGACAGATTACTTGTTGCAAAATTCCAGATGTCTCACAATTTAAAAAATATATACTGGCTTTGAGATCCTTCTCTCTTTGTTTTGTATTCATTTCAAATGTGGAGAGAGTTACTTATTGCTCAAGGATTATGGGTAGCAACTATTGTTTTATTCTAAAAATAAGTATTGGCTAATAAAATACAGATTCAGTTGAAGAAATTGCATTTTAAATTTTATCTTTATATTAGTACTACTGAAATAAGTTTTTGAAAAACAGTATTATTCCATAAGATATAAGCTGGTTGTACTGTTCTTTCTAACTCGAGGGACTAGACTAATCACTATCTAGGTTAATTTACATTGTGAACCTTCAAGTCAGTGCAATTATTCCATTCTTTGAAATTATGTAAGTGCAACTCTGACGTCTCTAAAGGTCATGAAGAACTGGCAATGTAGGTGTCGCCTTGATACTTCTATTTTCTTAGAGATACTTCCTCTAACACATAGAAATGTTGTATAAGATGAAGGAATGACTTTGCTTTGCCCATTTCTCAAGGATAAATTGAAGACAATGCTAAAAAATGGATTGGCATTTGAAGTATATGTCAATTACTGTAAAATTATCATGTAATTCATAATATTCTTTTCAATAATGATCAAATAAGATAAAACAGAATAATGATTAGGTAGGAATAACCTTAATTTCAGTGTGGCCAGATGATTTTCTTTCTTACAAAAATACATACATATTATTTATTTTAATAGTACTTGGGTTGACACCAGCCAAGTGTATTCTAGATAAATTATGCTTTCTTGATTATATGGAAAATAAAAATATTTAATGAGAGTGACCTACTTAATACACTCTAGAACATGGGCTTGAGGTTATTTTTAGGTGGAGATACTATGAAAGATACTGGACCTCTAGTTAACTGGATCAGTGGACAGTTACTTCCTGGTACTTTCTGGCTCATTTTGTAAGTAGTTTTCACTATAGCATCTAAAAGTATTTACTTACTTTTCTGTTCTGTGTCAAAACCCAGTCTTTCTTCCCCATGAAATCTTAACAAGAGAAGGAACTTTTCCATGAGACAAGAGTTGGGCATCACTAACTGTGACAGCCTGGTAAATATCTTGTAAGTTTCATTTTGCTAGTTAGAATCCCAAAGTCATTGGCTAACTAAATGTAGAACGAGAAATATGTTAAGTTTTTAGCCAAGTATGTCTTTCCTAGTAAGCACTTAATCAGTGAAAGGGGCCACAGTTACTATTACTGTGTCAGAATCAATTTTTTGGTTCACTATCATGATAATTTGAAGTTTTTACGTAGGTTCTTCTAAGGTGGTATTATCCTGAATTTCAACTCATAATCAAATTTTTGATAAACCATTGATGTCACTTGTCTGCCATGCTTTGACAGTTTATTGAGTGTCTTCCATGTGCTAGATTGATTTAGATGAATTAATAAAATATCCTTGTAAAACTGAAAAAGATAGGTCTATTTGACAATGTATTGTGTGATCAATAGTCTAAGATAAATTTGTAGAATTATAGCATGGCAATCAGTAACTAACAACGGCCTGTCTTATAGCCCCAGCCTTCCTTCCTGTAACTCTTTTGTTTCTCTGGTGCCTGCTAACCTTTGACCCTTTATCTCTTTTGGTTCATTATTTGTAGTACCAAACATAAAAGTCTACGAGGGTGTACCACCAAATCCTAGTTATTAAATCTATCATAAAATAAGTATGTTTCCATTTATCCTATTAATTCTGAGGTTATTTATACCTTATACATAATTTTAATTTTAAAAAAGCAGTTTAAGCTGGGTACAGTGACTTATGCCTGTAATCCCAGCACTTTGGAAGGCCAAGGCAGGAGAAAGGCTTGAGCCCAGTAGTTTAAGACAAACTTGGGCAACATAGTAAGATCCTATCCTTAAAAAAAAAAACATTAAAAATTAGCTGGGTGTGATGCTGTGGTGGAACACACCTGTAGTCCCAGCTTCTCTAGAGACCAGAGCAGAAGATTATTTGAGCCTAAGAGTTTGGAGGCTGCAGTGAGCCATGATTGCACCACTGCACTCAGCCTGGCAACAGAGTGAGATGCTGTGTCACAAACAAAAACCAAAACCAAGCTTTGTCGTTAACAGACTTACTGAGATCCACATGCCATGTGATAAACTCAAAGTATGCAAATCAATGAATTTTAGCATATTCACAGAGTTATGCTTCCTTAACCATAATAAACTGTAAAACAATTTTATTATCCTGAAAAGAAACCAAGCACTATTTAGAC
The DNA here is from genome assembly GCF_030222135.1 of Aotus nancymaae. Classification (NCBI taxonomy): domain Eukaryota; kingdom Metazoa; phylum Chordata; class Mammalia; order Primates; family Aotidae; genus Aotus; species Aotus nancymaae. The sequence goes on along the minus strand of NW_026988419.1, from coordinate 40,438,010 downwards.
ATTATCCCTCAATTTCCCTATTTCTCCCAGCTCTAGGCAACCACTAATCTTTGTGTCTCTGTAGATTTGCCTATATTAGACATTATAAAATAATTCAATATCAGGTCCTCTGTGCCTGGCTTCTTTCACTTAGCATAATTTTTCAAAGTTCCTCCATGTTTTAGCATGTATAAATAGTTCAATTCTTGTTATTGTTGAATAATATCACATTGTTTGGACATACTATGTTTTGTATATTTATTCATCAGTTGCTGGATTTAAGGATGTTTTCATCTTTAGTCTCTTATGAATAATGCTTCTATAAACATTTGTGTAAATGTACTTTTTTGTATTATACATTTTCCTACCCTTAGGTATATACTCAGGAATGGAATTGATGATAATTATGTTTACCTGTTGAAGAAACTTCCAGATGATCTTTCAAAGCAGCTGCATTTATATTACAACCAGGAGTAAATGAAGGTTACAGTTTTTCTACATTCTTACCAAAGTTTATTATCTCTCTTTTTGATTATAGCTATCCTAACAAGTGTGAAGCGCTATTTTTTTTTTGTTGTTTTCATTTTGTTTCTCTTATGACTAATGATGCTGCACATATTTTCTTGTGCTTCGTAGTATATTTTCTTGAAATGTCTATTCATGCATTTGTCCACTTTTTAATTGAGTTATTTGAGTTTTTGAGTGGTAATCATTTTTCATATATCCTAAACGTAAGACACCAGATACATGTTTTGCAAAAATGTTCTACAGTTGTCTTTGTTGCCCTTTCACTTTCTTGATGATGCCTTTTCTAGCATAAAAATTAATTTTGATAATATTCTTTTTTCCTTGGTCACACCTTTGTACTTTGGTGTAGTTGCTTAGTTTTTAATATAAAAGTAATAGGTGATAAGTGTGGAATATTAAGAAATAACATAATTTTAAAGAGAAAGGAAAACAGTTTTGTTAACTTTGCCATTCAAAAGCTACCACTGTCAATATTTTAATATTCTCTTCCCTTTGTTTTTCCATTCATTTATATACATTTTATATTTTTGAATATATTTACTATGACTATTTTTAAAAATTAATGTTATATAAGGTATTATTGAGTCCGAAATTTTCTTTTAAACAATGTCTGTATAATGTGCTGCTGCATCCATTGATCATAACTTAGCCTAATCATTACTCTAATGTAATATTAGACCTTTCAATGATTTCCATCTCAAAATTATTTTTATGCTTAAAATTATTTCATAAATCAAAATTCCTCAAAGTAGAATAATATAATAGAGCTATGAACATGGTTAATGCTCTTGATACAAATTGTCAAGCTGCTTTCCTCCAAAGATACACCAATTTACCCTACACTGGTGGTAACTGTCAGTGCTTTCTCTTTATATTTACCTTTTCTAAGCCTTAGCAGATGAAAGGGTTTTGCACTTAACGTGTGAGAGTAAATTTTTCAACTTTTATTTTGTCATATATTATTACTAAAATAAATCGATTATTTCATAAAAGTAAATATGCTTTCAGAATTTGAACTTGGGCTACTTTAAAGCCTATGTATCTCTCTTCTATACTTAATACGAGACTCTGTCAACTTCTTGAAGAGAGTTTTTTCTTTGCTAGGTTTTGTTTTTTCTAACAGTGTATGATAGAAAAGATGTAGTATTTTCCAATGAAAAGAAAAAACTTTTTTTTTTTTTATCTTCTATACTAGTTCTAATGCCCTCATTAGCACTTTGTTAAAAACAGTAATGACTTAGTAAATTAAATAGAGAAAAATGCAGTGGAATATATTATGATAGCACACTACAAAAGAAGTGGAATGAATGATCCAGAGCTCTGAAATGTGAGTTCTACATTAGGAGATAAAATGACAAGAATGAAAGGCAGGGTGCCCTAGATAATATGCTGTCAAAAATCACTCCCAGATTGCTTCATTTAATACCTTTATAATGTACTGACAAGAATGATGTATTACTTATTATTTCAATAACCAGAAAAGTAATGAACAGATCTTTTGACCCTGGACCCAGAAACAATCATGATTATCTGCGCTATTTACCTTAAAAGAATCAGACATGGTTCGTTGTCTATTACCTTAAGTATAATATTTCGTAATCTATACATACAAATAATCGATGATCATTCAACCTTAGAATGCTTCAAATTGGCTCAGTTATCCCTAAATGAATACTCAAGTATATTGCTACTTTTCTATTATCCACCTGTGTTAAACCTACCTATATATGAATTGCCAAAAGATGAACACATTGATTTTATCTGTTATGAACAATGCATGGAAAAAATTAGTTGTTTTGGACATGTAAATATATTGTATTGAATAGAATATTAGAAAATAAGCTGTGTAAATATCTTACAGTAGAGATGTTTCTGTCAAATACAGCTAGAATCATATTTTATACTTAACTGTTATTTGTTCTATCTTGTTTTGGGCAAACAATTTGCCATATTTATAAAACATAATAGAAATTTTTTTCTGGTTCCCAAGGCAGTAATAGAAATGTTTTTTAAAATTTGAAAAAAAATTTGAAATATATAAATATATACATACATATGAATTTTCAATAGCTATATTATATAACTTTATTAAGCCCTGAAATAATAATACTTTTATTGTACATTTTCAGCTCACAGTTATCTTCACTCCCATAGAGTTTGTTTCTCTATTATTGTTTATATTTCATCCAGTTCCTCACTATTGCCAAAACCATGAAGTTTAAGTATTGCATGTCCAGATTTTGAGGTTACTGCAGAATTTTACACTATGTTTAGTCCACTTTAGTACATTACACCTTTACTTTTTTCAGTTCTAATAGAGGCAAGAATCGTGGTAAATTTCCCATTGTGGATACATTTTAATTGTTATTGGTGGAGAGGGGTGATAGTGAGGGTAATAAAGTCATCCATACATCTAAGCTCAGACAATAATGTCATATAACATTCTCTATGACTAAAATGAAGCAAAAATATTATCCATTAGGAAATTTAAGCTTAAGCATTAAACCATCAAAATTCCCTCATATTCTTTTCTATTTTGTTTAGTAACACATACATGGAAATTTGATAATTTCCCAAATCTTAGTTACCAGTCTGGGCATAATTTAATCAATAGAATGTGAATGGAAAAAGTGGTCTTGAACTAAAAGCCTGTGCTGTTACCTCTAGTTGGATACAAGCTGGGCATGGTGGCTCACACTTTTAATCCCAGCATTTTGGGAGGCCGAGGCAGGTGGATCACCTGAGGTCAGGAGTTCAAGAACAACCTGGCCAACATGGTGAAACCTCATCTCTACAAAATTATAAAATGTAGCCAGGCATGATGGTAAGTGCCTAGATGCAGTACATGGCCAACATGGAGGTTTTTGACCAATTCTATGGTCAGTGTGCAATGTTTAAAGCCATGTAAGGCAATAGTGTGACAGGCTAGCTAGGAGGATAGCCTCTAGCTCACATATATTCTCCCTATTCTCCTGCAGAATGCTAGTCGTGATCAGAGATTAACAGAGTGTTACAGAACACTGACTTGGGGGGATCTGGCAAGAAGACCGAAAAGGGACAGTTCTGGTCTGCAGCTCCCAGCAAGACAAATGCACAAGGTGGGTGATTTCTGCATTTCCAACTGAGGTACCCAGTTCATTTCATTGGGACTGGTTGGGCAGTGGGTGCAGCACATGGAAGGTGAGCAGAAGCAGGGTGGGGTGGTGCCTCACCTGGGACCTTCCTCCTCCAGCCAAGGGAAGGTGTGAGGGACTGTGCTATCTCGCCCGGATGCTACACTTTTCCAACGGTGTTTGCAATCCAGAGATCAAGAGATTTCCTTGTGTGCCTACACCACCAGTGTCCTGGGTTTCAAGCACAAAACTGGGCTGCTGTTTGGGTAGACACTGAGCTAGCTGCAGAAGTTTTTTGTTTTTTTGTTTTTTTTTCTTCATATCCCAGTGGTGCCTGGAGCCCCAGTGAGACAGAACCATTCACTCCTCTGGAAAGGGGCTGAGTCCAGGGAGCTAAGTGGTCTCATTCACTGGTTCTGACTCCCACAGGGCCCAACAAGCTAAGAACCACCGGCTTGAAATACTCACTACCAGCACAGCAGTCTGAAATCGACCTGGAATGATCAAGCTTAGTGGCAGGATGGGTGTCTGCTATTAGTGAGGCTTAGTAGGCAGTTTTCCCATGACAGTGCTAAGGAGCCAGGAGGTTTGGACTGGGCGAAATTCACCACAGTGTGGCAAAGTGACTGTGGCCAGACTGCCTCTCTAGATGCCACCACACTGAGCAGAGCATCTCTGAAAGAAAAGCACTAGCCCCATTCAGGGGCTTATAGAGAAAACTCCCATCTTCCTTGGGAAAGAACACCTGGGGGAAGGAGCACCTATGAGTGCAGCTTCGGCAAACTTAAAAGTTCCTGGCTGCCAGCTCTGAAGAGAGCAGCTGATCCTGACAGGGTGGATTCTCCCAGCACAGTGCTCAAGCTCTGCTAAAGAACAGACTGCATTCTCAAGTGGGTGATGACTGGGATAGACTTTCCAACAGGGGTCAACAGACATCTCATACAGAAGAGCTCCAGCTGACATCAGGCCAGTGTCCTTCTGGGACGAAGCTTCCAGAGGAAGGAACAGGCAGCAATCTTTGCTGTTCTGCAGCCTCCACTGGTGATACCCAGACAAACAGGGTCTGTAGTGGACCTCCAGCAAACTGCAGCAACCTGAAGAAGAGGGGCCTGTTAGAAGGAAAACCAACAAACAGAAAGCGACAATAGCAATATCACCAAAAAGGATGCCCGCACAAAAATTCCATCCAAAAGTAATCAGCCTCAAAAATCAGAGGTAGATAAATCCAAGAAGATGAGGAAAAACCAGTGCAAAAATGCTGAAAATTCCGAAAACCGGAATGTCTCTTCTCCTTTAAACGATTGCCATTCCTCTCTAGTGAGGGCACAAAACTGGATGAAGAATGTCATTGAAGAATTGACAAAAGTAGGCTTCAGAAGGTAGGTAATAACAGGCTCCTCTGAACTAAAGCGGCATGTTCTAACCCAATTCAAAGAAGCTAAGAACCTTGATAAAAGGTTACAGGAAGTGCTAACTAGAATAAGCAGTTTAGAAAGGAACATAAATAACCCAATGGAGCTGAAAAACACAGCACGGGAACTTCACAAAGCATGCACAAGTATCAATAGCCAAATCGATCCAGCAGAAGAAAGGATATCAGAGATTGAAGATCAACTTACTGAATTAAGGTGTAAAGACAAGATTAGAGAAAAAAGAATGCAAAAAACAAACATAGACTCCAAGAAATGTGGGACTATGTGAAAAGACCAAACTACAATTAATTGGTGTACCTGAAAGTGATGGGGAAAATGGAACCGAGTTTGAAAATACACTTCAGAATATTATTTAGGAGAACTTCCCCAACCTAGCGGGACCGGCCAACATTCAAATTCAGGAAATATAGAGAACACCACTAAGATACTCCTTGAGAAAAGCAACCCCAAGACACATAATCATCAGATACTCCAAGGTTTAAAAGCAGGAAAAAATGTTAAGGGCAGCCAGAGAGAAAGGTCAGGTTACCTACAAAGGGAAGCACATCAGACCAACAGAATATCTGTCTGCAGAAACCCTGTAAGTCAGAAGAGAGTGGAGACCAATATTCAACATTCTTAAAGAAAAGAATTTTCAACCCAGGATTTCATATCCAGCCAAACTAAGTTTCATAAGCAAAGGAGAAATAAAATCCTTTCCAGACAAGCAAACACTGAGAGGTTTTGTCACCACCAGGCCTGCCTTACAAGAGTTCCTGAAGGAAGCACTAAATATGAAAAAGAAAAACCAGTACCAGCCACTGCAAAAACATACCAAAATATAAAGACCAATGATACTATGAAGAAATTGCTTTAACTAACATGCAAACAACCAGCTAACATCATGATAACAGTATCAAATTCATGCATAACAATATTAACCTTAAATGTAAATGGGCTAAATGACCCAATTAAGAGACACAGACTGGCAAATTGGATAAAGAGTCAAGACCCATCTGTGTGCTATATTCAGGAGACCCATCTCATGTGCAAAGACACACATAGGCTAAAAATAAAGGAATAATGGAGAAATATTTACCAAGAAAATGGAAAGAAAACAAAAAAGCAGGGGTTGCAATCCTGCTCTCTTATAAAACAGACTTGAAACCAACAAAGATCAAGAAAGACAAAGAAGGGCATTACATGTGGTAAAGGGATCAATGCAACAAGAAGAACTAACTATGCTAAATATATATGCACCCAATACAAGAGCATCCAGATTCATAAAGCAAGTTCTCAGAGACCTACAAAGAGAGTTAGACTCCCACACATAAAAGGAGACTTTAACATCCCACTGTCATTATTAGATCAATGAGACAGAAAATTAACAAGGATATTCAGGACTTGAACTCAACTCTGGACCAAGCAGACCTAATAGACATCTACAGAACTCCCCACCACGAATCAACAGAATATACACTCTTCTCAGCACTACATAGCACTTATTCTAAAATTGACTACATAATCGGAAGTAAAACACTCCTCAGCAAATGCTAAAGAATGGTGCAGCAAACTACCATGGCACATGTATACCTATGTAACAAACCTGCACATTCTGAACATGTATCCCAGAACTTAGCATAAAATAAAATTAAAAAAAAAAAAAGAACGTCGACTTGGAGGTCAGATTTCCTAAGTTTGAATTCTTTTTTTTTGAGTCAGAGTTTCACTCTTGTTACCCAGACTGGAGTGCAATGGTGTAATCTCGGCTCACCGCAACCCCTGCCTCCTGGGTTCAAGCAATTCTCCTACCTCAGCCTCCCGAGTAGCCGGGACTTCAGGCATGAGCCACCATGCCCAGCTAATTTTTGTATTTTTAGTAGAGAACAGGTTTCACCATGTTGACCAGGATGGTCTCGATTTCGTGACCTCATGATCCACCCTCCTCGGCCTCCCAAAGTTCTGGGATTATAGGTGTGAGCCACTGCGCCCAGCCCCTAAGTTTGAATTCTTGCCTTACCACTCACTAACTCTGTGACCTTGGGCAAGTTATTTAACTCACCAGTGTTCCATTTTCTTTATTTTCTAAAATTATTATCTTATTGGCACATTGTGAGGATTAAGTTAGATGGACATGTAAAATACATACAGAAGTTCCTGCCACATAATAAGCTGTCACACATGTTAGCCATTATTCATATATGACTTTTTTGTAGGTTGACTGTTTTCATTACTCTGGGAGTATCAGGTACAATATAAAGTTAAAGATAAGGTTATTGGTAAAAGTGAAAATTTTCTAAACAAGAGGCAAGAATCATGAAAAAAATACTGAGTTAAATTAGAGCCTATTAAACTGAGAAGATTCTGACAAGTACATGGTATGCGGAGCTTTCTAGAGCAAGTTTTTCTAAGTAATAATGGTTTTAAACAAACTCTCCACTTATTGATGGTATCTGTGCAACTTTTGCAAGAACAATGAAGTTAGATTTTTATGACTTCATTTTGAGGTTGAGTAGAGAATGGGAAGGTAGAAAATGTGATATGTGCTATTTGTGATATTTCACTAAAGAAGAATTGTGGTTGACAGATGATGCTATGCCAAGGAATAAAAATTTAAGACAATTAAGGTAAGCACATAAGTGTTATCTTTTAAACTGGAGGTTAAGACTTAGAAAAGCATAGCTTTAGGTACAGTAGGAATTTGGGAACCAATCAAAAGTCATGATTTATGGCATTAGAAAATAAATAGCATGATGAATAAATCAAATAATAAAATATGGAAGAAAAATATCTTTCTGTATCTTCTGGTTTTATTCTTTTAAACTTAATTATATATAAAAATTCAACACACTGTGGGGAAAAACAAAAACTAAGTATTTATTTGAACTGGAGATCTAGGATTGCTATTTTCTGTAGTTAAATCAAAATAAATCAATAAACAATTATTTTTATACAACCCCAACCCTCTTTGAATACCACTATTAATCTTGAATTAATTTTCTCTTACAATTGTTATAACAAATAACAACATTATTGGTTTTTATATCCCAAATCCTATTTTTAAAAATATAAAGGGCAATGAGAAATATATTCTCTACAAATCAATATTAAGGAAACAGATTAAAGCCATATTTCATTTATACAACCAAATAACAAGATTGACTATTCCCTATGAGAGTGCAAACAAATCTTCTATAAAGAGTAACATAAAAATAGTAAATTTTGCTTCTTTGCATTCTGTGGCCGTAACTCCTTTTATTATATGCTTAATCACTAGTTTTTATTCCTAAAAATTGCATATGCATACTGTAAAGTCCTAATGCAATAGGACTATTATCCTACAATGCATTCTGGACAATAAATGCATTTTCCTAAGACTTCACTACTGTGTAATATTCATCCTTCTTTAACCTCTTAAATACACATTAGGTCCTGTGTGCTCTAAACTTATCTCTTTTGTGACTTTATCTTGACTTATTTCACTTATTAGTTTTGTGCCTGTAGACCTAAATTACAAGCTCCAGGTCTTTATCTCCAGTCCAGTGAGAGAGCTAGAGGTCATTTCACTAGAAGATCTTATTGTAACTTCATATTGCATCTGTTCAAAATGAAGCTTATATTCTTCCTTCCATAGTAACATTCACACTTAGTTGAGACCACATGCAAGTTAAACTCCTTACTGCATACATAGTACATTACATTTTTTAGTTGTTTCCTACTACTGTAGGAATATTTAAGATATTTACTTTTGGAATATCAAGATTTTGTTCAGGTTCAGAATCTTTCTTTTGGGGAGTGGATCAGGGATAGAGTTTATATCTTATGTTTGATTATTCACTACTTTCCATTCACTGATATTATTTTTTATCAGAAATGAGTCAATAGATAGTGTATTAGTCTGTTCTCATGCTACTAATAAAGACATACCCAAGATTGGGTAATTTATAAAGGGAAGAGGTTTAATAGATTATAGTTCCATGTGGCTGGGGAGGCCTCACAGTCATGGTGGGAGACAAAGAACGAACAAAGTGATGTCTGATGTGGCAGCAGGCAAGAGAGTGTGCAGAGTAACTCCCATTTATAAAACCATCATATCTCATGAGAAAACTATGGAGAAAACTACCCCCATGATTCAATTATCTCCACCTGGCCTTGCCCTTGACATGTGGGGATTATTACAATTCAAGATGAGATTTGGGTGGGGACGCCGCCAAATCATATCAGATGGATGAGGTAGAATAAGAAATATTGGAGTACGATACTGGTAAGCAGTTCAGGCAGATAACGCATAGACTGGAATTGTTAATTATAAGGATTAGAAGAGAGTATAGTTATTTGGAAGATAGAAAAAGAGATTCAAAGTACAAATAAAAATTCATGGGAAGAAGAAAATGTAGAGTAAGAAATATTAAGGAAATTTCTAAATGTGTTCTAAAAAGTAGCACACATTAAAAATATAATACCTGAAATTTAAATCTAGGTTTTCTTGAGTTCTAAATCCTTATCCTATTTTAAAGTATTACCTCTCATCAAACACAGAAGTGTGTGTTCAATGAATTAGGTAACAAATCCCTCATAAATTAAGACAAATTTAAAATCAGATTTCTAAAGGAGGTTACATATAACATAAACTTTGTTTATGCTTAACGCCTTATTGCCGTATCACCCAATACAGTGGGTTCTGTCTCTTCCCTTGTCCAAATTATGAGTAAAATAAAATATTCTAAAGTATCAAAAACTATGCAAGCAAATATATATATAAAATATTACCATATTTTATTTGCTAAATCACCTGAGGTTCTCACATGTTCTATTACTATTTTTATAGTTATTATTCCTTATCTACTGTTTGCTGGAAACTACTTTCTACAAATAAGAAAAGATTGTTCTTATGACAAAGATCCTGAATCATCACATTTCAAAGTGTTAAATTTTATTCCAAGTGTGGCCATTTTTGCCTAATGGAGAAGCAATGCAAATTAATTATTTTGGCCTCTTTTTCATAGTGCTTATTACAGTACTCTGAATCTTGCCACTTCAATAGTATTAAGGTTAAAAAAGGCCAAAATATGTTTCTACCTCACCAATTTATGCACAAAGTTTCATTAAAAGAGAAGATTTATATTTTATTTTATGTAGATCTTTTTAAAATTCTATTAATCTGTGCAAGGATGTAAGAGAGGGTTCTACCTGAGGGAGACAGTCTCTAGACCCATCCAATAGATAGATTTCCAGGAAAAGACAAACAGAAGAGAGTTTCTGGGGAGTTCTCTGGGAAAATGTTCCAAGCAAGCTAAGATAATTGAACTGTTCTATTTATAATCTCCTTAACTTTGCCTCTAAAAGCTACCTCCTCTAACATGGAAACCCACTTATGTATTTGGCATTGACCTATATCAGCATTCCTGAAGCTTGGGAGTGCTATAAAATATGAATTTCAACAAACGAAATTAAACTTGAGCTCCACACGGAGGATGGATTATGTAATAATTAACACATATTGCTGGCTAGGTTATGGTTGAAAAATAATTCTAGGTGACAAAATGTTATTTATCTCTTTCAAATGCCTCTTCTTTTGATTATGTGAAGACTGTTTTATTAGATAGTTTAATAATATTAGCTGTTTTCAAAGAATTTTCATGAAGAAGTTTTAATATTTGTTGGCATTCAAAAATAAATTTTGGCCTTTTAGATCCTTGGAACTTAAATAAATCATATAATATTTTTTTCTTCTAGAATCTAAATTTCCTTTATGTTTCAATTTTTCTTCTAATTGTTTTTCTTTTGATATAATTAGACATTTGCCAACAGTATTTGAATCAAATTAATATTCAGTACGTAGCCCTCAGTGAATGCATACTTTTCATTTTCCAACCTTAGCATGGCAAATGAGAAATGAAACAAGACAGTAATTAAGACAGACTTTCATTTTACTGTCATTGGCAGTTAAATGTGACAGTTACAGTGAATACTTCATAACAAACCATTCCCTAGACAGTGACATTGACATTTGTAAATAGCTTTAAGATAGTGAGTAGAGATTTTATGATTGGATGACTGATAAAATAGCAATAAAACTTATCCTAATGATACCCTTGTGCCCTCAATGTTATGCACTGTAGCACCACTTCTAATCCTGATAGTAAAAGGCCAGTAAAGTTCATGTCATACTGAAAATGATTCAGTGATACAGCGCCTGAGTATACACACTATACTCTTCAGAACCACTTTATTTCTTTATTTGTTCTTACTATCCTATAAGTGTCTAAGAATAAAAGGAGGCTCAACTACAATTATTTGCCTAAGCCTATTCTTTCTTTATGAGACAGAGAGGAAGGCAGAGGTGGAAGAGAGAGGGCCAGAATATGTAATTATACATGATAAGGAGAAGGAACAAAAGTGCCAGAGAATTTACCATAAGGGATAAAGTTACTTAAAGGGACTATTTGACTCATTAAACTGAAATGAGTTGCAGATAGATTTATTCAACAAATATATATTGAGAGCCCACTCTGTGTCAGGTACTGTTCAGGTGCTGAGAGTACAGAACTAGTTGAACAAACTCTGCCTTCATGGGGTCTATCATCTCATGCAGGAAGACAAGCAATAAACAAACTCAGTGACGTATAATGAGTACATTTGCAGATCATTATAAGGGCTCTATAGAATCATAAAATTCAATACAATAATAAAGGAATGATAGTCTCTTGGAAGGAGTTAAGAAAAAAGTTCTACATCTAGCAGCATTATGAGAGGCCGTCTCCTTGACAACATATGTTTGGGCGGGGAATGAAATTTGAAGAGCATGAAGATCTGTGTAGCCCCCTATTTCAATACTGTGCAACCGTAGACTGAGGTGTTTGCAGGAGTGGTCTTGGCAGAAGCTCCATACCCCCACTCAGTTTAAATCCTATTGAGTCTAGCTTTAAATTTGAAAAACAGCAAATTTGCCAGGAACACAAGTGACTCTGTGCATTCCCTCTCAATCCCCACTCAGCCACACCCCCAACACCTTAAAACTTCTCATGGCAGTTTCCAAGCCCAGGGTAAGTTACCCTCATCAGGAGCACAGTGGGAAAGCAAGTGGTATTAGGCAGAGGGAGAAGTAGGACCATGACTCAGATTTAACCATGTCTCAGCTAGTACCACATTGAATTCTGGAGCAGAGCAGGCCTGTCAGACTTGTCCTGTGGTGGGTCACAATGGGCAGACACTTTTGCCCCATGGAAAAACGTGACCTTTGGCTGCTATCTCAGCAGCAGAGACTTTCCCAAGAACTTTTTAGGAAAAAACGTTCTTCCCTGAAGGGAAAGCTATGCGGTGCAGCTCTGTGTCCACTGCATCAGGAATTTATAGAAAAATCACGAAGTGACATTGCCTTAGTAAATATAAGTAGAATCCCTTTAAAAGCTCCCCTCCAACACTTAAACTATTTTAGTTTAATTATTTTAATTGGAATTTTGCATTAGGGTTTAGATTGCTGTAGAATTATTGAATATTCTCCTTAAAAGGAAGAGGCAGAGGCAGAGGCAAAATTAATATAAAGTAGAGAGTTTCTTTGGGCCAAGCTTGAGGATTGCAACCTGGGAGCAAAGATGCAAGTTGCCCTTAATGAATATACACTCCAATTAGCAACAGTTACAAGTTGATTTTTAAAGGGGGTGGGGGGGATGTGTGGAGGAGGTAGTTCCTGAGTTGTTTACCAACAATTTACATTAAAATAACATAAGATAGCAATTGTCTATACATTGTTCTTTGTATCACAGATTCTAGAACCATGAAGGTTCTAGAATGAATGAGGCAGCTAGTTAGGAACAAAATGATGAAACCATTGCCCTCAGGTGGGGTTTAGTCTCATACTCGTATCTCCCTGGCACTGTGTGCCTCACATACCTCAGACTGCTCTCAGCTATTTTTTTTCTCTTTACATAGGCTTTATTATCTACCTTACTTTGTTTTGTTATGAGTTGCATTATTCATTGTTTTTGATTGAAAATCAAGGGTTTTTTTTTCTCTAATTCCAAAGATATTCTTGTTTAAAAAATTTTGGAAAGACAATAAAATATAAAAGTGGAAATTGTAAGTACCGATAAAGCATCACCTGGATTTGAATGCTATTACTATCTCAATGTATTTTTTCAAATATTTATGTGAGGTGGATATCTTCAATAGGTTAAAGTCAAATCATATTCCATGTACAATTGTTTTATGTTTTCCCTGTTTTTATTGAATATGATCTGATTTGTATTTTCTTATGTCACATAACTGTGAGGGCAGGCAAATTTGCTTATGTTTTCATTGATGAACTCTTTGTTTGTCAATAGTATCTAGTACATATTGCACATTTAAAACATATTGGCCAAATAGGTAAAATACCTAAACTTTTTGAAAATGTAATTTTCATGACCATGTTAAAGATTATATCAAGTTTTTACTTCCCAACAAAATTTGTTCTGTTGAAAAAGAGGAGAAAATTTTCATGGACGAAATCTTTTTAGGAGTATTCTGAAATAATTTACCCCTTACAACTCAATACAAGAGAAGCTTGCCATTTCTAGGGGATAATCTAAACGTCCAGTTCTCTGAACCATTATTGTTTCTCTTGGTGGCAATAGTTCTCTGTTAGGTAATAATATTTCTTAACAATAAGCCCCATAATTAACTTTTGGGGGTAGAAATCAAACTAGTTTGTAGTGTATTATCAGGTTAGCATTAAAAAATGTCACGTCCAGTTCTGTCCCGTAATCCCAGACCCATGAAATGATATGAGAAGTGGTAGTTACATAGTATAGATTTATGTCCATGCCAAAATCCCATGTTGAAATGTAATCACCAGTGTTGGAGTTGTGGCATGCTGGGAGGTTACTGGATCATGGGGCGGATTTCTCATGAATGCTTAAACACTATCCTCTTGGTGCTGCCTTCATTATGGTGCGTGACTTCTTACGAGACCTGGTCATTTGAAAGGGTGAGATACTTTCTCCCTCTCTCTAGCTCCTGCTCCCATCATGTGACATTCCTGCTCCCACTTCGCCTTCCACCATGATTGTAAGCTTCTTGAGATCTCCCCAGAAGCTGATGCCAGAGCTATGCTTCCCTCACAGGCTGCAAAATCATAGGCCAATTAAACTGTTTTTCTTATAAATTACCCAGTCTCATGTGTTTCTTTATAGCAATGTGAGAATGGCCTAATACGGGCACCATAAGTTATTTGGTGATTAGGAACATTACAAGCGATTTGGAGCTCCCCAGTAACTCAAAGATTTATTTCCTAGATCTTCATCTGATAATTCTATCATTCTCCAAAAGCAACTGTTTGCTACATGATGTAATATATGTCAAAATTTAAAAGGGAGTTATCAGCCCCATTGTTTTCACTGTGAAGTAAGATTTTCTACTAAAGTATACGTTTTATGAGAAGTGAAAAGGGCATTCAATGAATAAATGGAAGATGGTGGAGATTTAAGCGTGGTGGGTAAGGGAAAAATCCAGACAAGGACATATCACTATCTTCTCCGTAACACACGCTCTTTGCTGAAACCAACCAGTCTTTGTTAGTTTTGGTAACAAGATTTCTGTGACTGCATTGACATTTTCTTAGCCTTTATCTTGCCATCGAGACCATACTGAGCCTTTTTAGCAAACACTGAGCTGGCTGGTGAAGGATTCTGACTTCTTCTGTAAAGCAGGTTTTATTGACTATCTGTTTCATGAAAACCTCCGTAGATAATTCACCTATCCAAATAAGTCTATTTATAAATTCTGTTCTTGTTTTTCCCTAAATCCCTGACTACCCCAGACTATTAATCTGTCTTTGAGAATCAGCGTAGTATCAGACGGGCTTTCTGTCCAGACTAAATTAATAAAGTGTTCTGCTCTGAGTTGTACACTTGAAGGATTTCCATCTTCTACTTCCATTTTGGGTCAAAACTAAGAGAGCCTGTGATGCTAAAATATTTCCCTAGACTTTCCCATGTGACACAATAGCATTGAAATCAGGCCTGTGTTTTTCATCTTGTGCCAAATAATCATAGGAAACTCTTAGAGGTTACAGTAATAGTTGAAACAAGATTAGCAATTTGGCAAAAGATGCCACATGACTAGTGTGACAAAACTGGTTCATGCAACACACCTGTGCCTTCAAGACCTAATCAGGCCACAAACAAAATTTAATATTATACTAGAGATTGGGCTTTTGAGAATATACAATGATAGGATGAAGTGGATGAGACAGACCAGTAATGGAGGTGAAACTCAGGTTGTGTGGTTGAGTTTCCACTGAAAGTCATGTTATCTTCACTAGATCCTAGCAGCAAAGTGATACCAACTTCTCAAAGAGAGAATAGTTATTTACTGGACTGGACCGATATGTTTTCTAGCTTTGCATCAAAAGCCAGGGGACTCTTATCCTAGTCTCCTATTGAAATTTGCATTTATGAAGTCCTCATACCTGCTGCAGAAATTTTAAATTCCATTGGTTTCTCCTGGTCGTAATAGCCACTGTCAGAGACACTTAAACCATACACTGAACCAGTTGGAGACTGCTCTATTTTGTGTCCCATGAAAATATGACTGTTTTTAAAGTTACCTTGGAAATAGCATGGATCAGAATATTTAAGTGTATAAAGTGTGACTCTCGAATTTGAAGCAGCCCAACAGATAATTTTCCTTCTTAATGGTGGAAGATGCAGGGGACAGCAAAGTGTCTATTACTACCAAGTCATATTTTTCCTCCTGGAATGCTATACACCTCAGTGAATTTCATTTTGTGCCATCCTCTGCCACACATCTCTCTTATTACGTCATGTAAAGGTAAATGTTGCTTTCTTCTTTCCAGGTGTTCTCTGCAAAATGTCATCAATACAAGCATACCTTGGAAACATTTCAGGTTTGGTTTCAGACTACCATTATAAAGCAAATATTGCAATAAACTAAGTCACGTAAAATTTTTGTTTTCCCAGTCCATATAAAAATTATGTTTACACTATACTGTAGTTAAAGTGTGTAATAGCATTATGCCTAAAAATGTCCATACCTTAATTAAAAATACTTTATTACTAAAAAATGCTAATGATCATTTGAGCCATTACTGTGTCATAGTCGTTTTGCTGGTGGGGGGTCTTACCTTCATGTTGATGACTGCTGACTGGAAAGACTGGTAGTTGCTGAAGGTTGGAGTAATTGTAGCAATTTCTTAAAGTAAGACATCAATGAAGTTTGTCACATCAATTGCTTCTTCATTTCACTAATGATTTCTCTGTGGCATGTGATACTGTTTGATAGCATTTTACTCACAGTAAAACTTCTTTCAAAATTGGGAGTCAATCTTCTTAAACCCCGCTGATGTTTTTCAGCTACATTTATTCTAAATCCTTTGTCGTCATTTTAACAATGTTCACAGCATGTTCACAAGGAGTAAATTCCATCTCAAGAAACCCTTTGCTCATCTATAACAAGCAAATCCTCATCTACCAAAGTTTTATTATGTGTCTTAGTCTGTTTTCTGTTGCTTATAACAGAATACCTGAAACTGGGAAATTTATAAAGAAAAGGAACTTATTTCTTAACAGTTATGGAGGATGAGAAGTGTAAGGTTAAGGGGCTGCCTCTGGGGAGGGTCTTCTTTTTGGTGGGGACTCTGCAGAGTCCTGGGGTAGTACAAAACATCACATGGTAAGGGGGATGACAGTGCTAGCTTAGGTCTGTCTTCTGCTTTTATAAAGCCACCAGTTCTATACCCATTAATCCATTAAATCACAAATGAGTTAAATCATTCATGAGGGCAGAGCCCTCACAACTCAATCATCTTGGAAAGGCAACACATCTGGGAATAAATTTCAACATGAGATTAGGAGAGGACAAATATTCCAGTCATAGTATTTGGCTCCAGACCCCCATAATTCATGTCCTTTTCAAATACAAATATATTCATTTCAACCCCAATGGCCCCAAAGTTTTAAACCATTACAGCATCAACTCAAAAGTCCAAAGTTCAAAGTCTCATCTGTGAGCTCGTGAAACCAAAACAAGTTATATACTTTCAAGATACAATGGTGGCTCAGAAATAAGACAGACATTTCCATTCTAAAAGGAAGGAATAGCCAAATATACATTCTTAAAAGCTATAGGATGTTCAGAGTGGTAAATGAGCATTGGCTTCAACTTAGTCTCCAACTGCAATAGCACCTAGCAGGAGAGTCTGCCTGTCCTTGGAAGCTTTGAAACGAGGCATTGACTTCTCTTTTCTAGCAATGAAAGTCCTAGGTGGACTGGGTGCAGTGACTCACGCCTGTAATCCCAGCACTTTGGGAAGCTGAGGTGGGGTGGATCACCTGAGGTCAGGAATTCAAAATCAGCCTGTCCAACATGGCAAAATCTTGTCTCCACTAAAAATACAAAAATTAACTGTATGTGCTAGCCAGCACCTTTAATCCCAGCTACTTGGAAGCCTGAGACAGGAGAGTTGCTTGTACCTGGGAGGTGGAGGTTGCAGTGAGCAGAGACTGTACCACTGCACTCCAGCCTGGGAAACAGAGACTCTGTCTAAAAAAAAAAAAAACCTCTAGGGGACATCTACTTCCAACAGAAGACTCTTTTGCCTACATTGCAAATCTGTTGTTTAAAGCAGCCACCTTCATTATCTTAGCTAGGTCTTCTAGATAAGGTTCAGCACTTGATGCTTCACTGTGCACTGTTATGTTATGGAGATGGCTTCTTTCCTTTAACCTCATGAACCAACCTCTGCTAGCTTCAAACATCTTCTGCAGCTTCTTCACTTCTCTCAGCATTCACAGATTGAAGAGAGTTTTAGGGCCTTGCTTGGATTAGGCTTTGGCTTAAGGGAATGTTGCTGCTGGTTTGATCAAAACTTTCTCCATATCAGCAATAACTCTGTTTTGCTTTCTTATAATTCAGGTGTTCACTGGAGTAGCACTTTTAATTTTCTTCAAGGACTTGTCCTTTGCATTCAGAACTTGACTAACTGTTTAAAGCAAGAAGCCTAACTCTTGGCCTATCTTGGCTTCTGACATGCCTTCTTCACTAAGCTTAATCATATCTAGCTTTTGATTACCTGAGAATCAACTTGTGACTCTTCCTTTCACTTGAATGCTTAAAGACCCTTGTAGGTTATCAGTTTTCCTAATTTCAATATTGACATGTCTTAAGGAGTAGGGAGAAATGAGAAAAAGAGACAGGAAAAAGGCCTTGAAGCAGTGGGAACAAGCATATCTACTGATTATGTTTACAGCTTTATATAGGTGTGGTTTGTGGTGCTTCAAAACAATTACAGTAGTAGCATCGAAGATCATTGATCATAGATCACAGTAGCAAACATAATCAAAATGAAAATGTTTGAAATACTGCTAAAGTTACCAAAATGTGACACAGATATGCAAAGCAAGCACATTCTGTCAGGAAAAAAAGGTGCCAATAGATTCGCTAAAATCTTCACTTTGAAAAAACACAGTATCTGCAAAGCACAAAAAAGGAAAGTGCAATACAATCAAATCTGCCTGTATAGCCACCTGCTATGATGAAATCTGCCTGTATAACCACCTGCTATGATGTCCTTTGAGGCAACTGAAGTCACTGTGGCACGGAGTCAGAGTTGAGATATTCCAAAACAAGGTGGCAAGAATTTGATGTTTTTACCAGGCCACAGGAACTACTTCTGGTAGTCCTTACGTATCAGATGCTAGAA
This sequence comes from Aotus nancymaae, assembly GCF_030222135.1. Classification (NCBI taxonomy): domain Eukaryota; kingdom Metazoa; phylum Chordata; class Mammalia; order Primates; family Aotidae; genus Aotus; species Aotus nancymaae. The sequence continues at coordinate 40,419,276 of NW_026988419.1, read as the reverse complement.
AAATGCATTTGAAAGATAAAATGCATGCAGATATTATTACTTGTAAACCTTTTTCAGCAGGGAGTCTGTAACTGCCACAGTAAGTTCCTATAAGATTCTCTACTTGATTAAATTTAAGTCAGCACTTATAATATCTAGAAATCTTATAATTGTTAATATAAAAACTTTAATGGAAATTTAATGAAATATATCATACACAAGTATGCTAAGTTTTTGATGCTAGCACTAATCTCTACAGTTTCTGAAAGAAAGGAGTGCATTTCACTTTCCAATTTGGTAGTAATTAAGATTTACAGCATTTTTAACTTATTGTAATCACCATAGTTTCTTAAATATGGAAAGAAATAGGGTTAAAGAAGGAAAGTATTCCTGGAAACTCAGGGGAACTAATGAACATTCTGTCTGTGTTTCTACTGTGAAATAATTCACCCCCAACAAACTCTTCAAACTTAGAGTATGTTCTTTTCAATTTTCAAATTCCCAAAGTAGATAATCCCATTGATCCAGATTTGGTTAGTTTTCTCTGCTTGGATCGATTAGCCACAGCCAAGGGGCAAAAGAAATAGGAACGACAAACGCCAGATAAGGGTCATTGTGAGTCGGCAGCCAACCAAATTTAAATCTAAAACTGTAGTTAACTCACTATACTAAAAAAATAAAAGATAGGCTTTCAGCCACTAGGTGCATTTTAGCTGAGAAAGTTAAAACTCTTTCTGAAACAGAGCATTGCTTTGTGTGTGAATGGAAAAGTGATACACACTAAAAAACACAATTATCCTCTCTGTTAAAATTCACCAGATTTTTAGACAACATAGCAGAGTGTTTGGAAATTTGTACTCCAGACTTAGGTCACTTTATTGATCTGGTTCTTAAACCTACCAGCACTTTTCCCTTGCTCTACGTGACATCACTTAGCATTCTGTGCACCAGGTTCTCAACTAAAACTAAAAATAATAATAGCATCTACCTCCCAGAGGTGTTTTGAGAATAAAATGGGTTACTTTTGGAATGTGTTTATGTATTTTGACTGACTCATACTAAGCACCATATAAATGTTTGTTCAGTAAATACATGTAGCCACACTTACTGGGAGAAAAGTGAAAAAATCAGCTAAATGACTTGAAAGGAATCATGTAAGATCTGCATTCACCAAAACCATGTGTGAATATAGAGACATTCTTTTAATGGCCTAATACTTTAAAGTATGGACCAAAAAAAAAACTACAATCAGAATATAATGTAAGTAAAAAGTTCAAACGAAAATATGAACAAAAACAGTTGAATAAATTGCTAAATGGCAAGATAGGCTCCATTAAGGAAAGACTACTGTATATTTAATTAAATGACATGCAAAAACAGTAACTGAGGAAGGATTTAGGGGGCTTAAATAAATGGCAGGTATTTTGCTAAGGAGAATGCACAACTTAGCTTGTTCCCCAATCTCTCTTTAAGATCTTTCCACTTGCAAAGAGCCCACGTATTCTTCTGCTCTCTGACATACAGGAACAGGTGCCTCTGGTTTTTCATAGGTGGGGAAATATATCTGATCCACCTTGCCTGTGTCCACATTGATTCTGACCTCAAGCTGGGGAAAGGTGTGTTGTTTACTTCTCACACATAAAAACAAGAGGGAAAAGATCTTTCCTCCCCAAAAAGATAAATGCCAAAACAAAATCACTGCCCATACTCATGCTATCCCATGTTTATTCCTGAGACTTTGCCGTCAGCAAGTGATTCAGCAATACAGGTAAGGAAGAGTAGAAACATGGCAGTGGTGGTGACCCTCCAGTTCGGGGTGTGTCTGAAAGCTCTGTAAGTATCCGATGCTTGTAGTGATGCGGTTTTGCGGGTGGTCTGCTGCCTAGCCCATCTGGGTTCACATCCTTCCGGATTTGACAGCTCAGCTTTGACATGTTCTCATTCTTTGTTTTCAGTCTCTCCTTGCAGCGATGTTGAGTTTTAAAACACTTTTTGTTCATGAAATAAGGCTAAACCCAAGTGGTTTATAAAGAAAATAATTTCAAAAAAACGTAACTATAGTGTATGGTAGACATATAATAGAGAATATTCACCAACTGGCAATTATTTACAAAATTTCAATTAAAGCAGTTAATCACAGAGAACAAAAGAAATTTAGAAATTAGTGGAATTTTGACCTAATTATCTCTACACCGAAATTAATCTCAAGAAAGCAATAAAACTAGATAAGTAAATTCAATAAATGTACCCTTGAACCAAATTTATTTCTATATATTTTAATGAATTTAGTCATAGAAGTTGGTGACAATTGCTACAAATTTACCTCCAGGCCCTTTATTTATAACAATTTAGCTAGAAAATATAAAAATGGAAATACATCAGGAAAGTATAATTTTACATTGTTTAACTTAATACACGGCTAGCATTTTAACAATTGAGAAGAATATGATCTAGTGTCAGAATGATGTGTCTCTGTTCAATGTCACCTTCAGTATTTGTGAATAAATTGCTTATAATATATCTGGAACTTATTATTTTCATTTATTTTCCACATTTGTACCTTATTAGATTTCTATCACCCTCAACTAATGCAACAGAATATCAAGAAGAGGCATTTCCAAACTCACAATAAATTTTTCAAAAGAAATTGAAATGGTCCCTTGTTTAATTCATAGCTATGAAATATGAGGTGAAGTTTCAAAGGCAGTGGTAAACATAATGCAAGCAAAATATGAGGAATACTCCAAGTTTTGACTTTGAAAATGTTTAAGTAATGCAAAATATTAAATGATTCACAAACAGTACCTTAACTTTCTTGTACCACTCATCAGTAGTGCAATTTAGGGCATGCTGTATTTATTAAAAATACATATATACTGAAGCTTAGCATTTCATTAGTTTTCTATACAATGAATATATACTAAATTTAAACTAAAGATAGAGTATTTTAAACATTGGATAATAAAGAAATGATCATTTCTTAATACAGATAAAAAACATAATTTTAGTATGTATGAAACTTTCATATGCAAGAAAAGTAAAATTTTTAATCAAAGATAAGAAAAATAGCATATCCAGAAACTTTCTCTCCCCCCAAAAGAAACAGAAGGAGGGAAGGAAGGAAGGAGGGAGGAAGGAAGGAAAGAAGGAAGAAAGGAAGGAAAAAAGGAAGGAAAGAAGGAAGGAAGAAAGGAGGGAGGAAGGGAGGGAAGGAAGGAGGCTGAGATGGGAGGATTGCTTGAGCCCAAAAGTATGAGGGTACATTGAGCTATAATTTTCACTGCACTCCAGCCTGGGTGACAATGCAAGAACATGTCTCAATCAATCAATCAATTGCATGTATCATGAATTTTAATTTAACTCTGATATTAGTGCTGTTGATACTAAAATTATTTTTTTCTCACTGAATTGCTTTATGAATTCTGTTAGACTAATTTTTAGATATGCTTCATTATGATGTGGAAAAATTTGTTTATAAACCTCTCCACCCTGTTATATTGTGTGCTTTGAGGTAAGTGTTAATGGCATATACTCACCTGCCTATCACTATACCCTTTAGCAAGGCTCTATGTCTTAATATTTGTTATAGTGTAATAGTATGAATATATTTTTAGTAAGAAAGATGTATGCATAAGTTCTTCTGCCTATATAATCTATCTATCTATCTATCGATCTATCGCCGTAATTTTATCTATCTACAGATAGCTGCAATTTTTTATATTAACATAAAAACAGGTTGGAAAATATGTCCCCATTGGCCACTTTAGAACCCATAAAAAGAGAAGGAGTGATTATTAACTTTATATACCTCAAAATTGCTTGAAATACTGCTGACAAGATTGTCTTTACTAGAAAAAAATATCTCTCTCCTGAGTTGAGAGATTAGAAGCATCTTTTTAACTGATTACTGCTTAGATAAATTTAGGATGGTGTTTTCAATTGCAGAGGAGAAAAGCAGTTCTGTGTTAATCTTTTCAGAGTACAGAAATCTCTGACGTTCAGCCAATATTTTAACCACTAACATGCCAAACAATATCTGAAGTATAATAAGACTAGAAATTTTGGATGCTTTTCTAGCCAAGAGTCTATTATGTCTATATCTTGCAATAATTGTTATTTTTGTATTCATAGACTTCTATAACTCCATATACATATCTGTATTTATCTGTCACAAAAATGCCTTTACTAATGGTTGCTAGTATCTTTCAAGGTAGAAATAGGCAAATGACCAGAAACTAAAACATATTTTTTTATCTAAAACCCTCCATGACCCTTGAAAGGATATTACTCAAGCAGTGATATCAACTCCAGACCATGGCACTGACCTTACAAATCTTTAGCTTAAAAACATTTACATTTCTCCTTTGAGAGTGCTAGGGTGTAAGATCTGTTATTATTTTAATCTAGTTATATATAGCCTATCACATAATTGAATTTTAGGCATTCTTAATGCATATATTCATTTGTAACTATAAAGTTTAGAAGAAAAAGCTGGCAATTGTCTTCTACCCCGACCTGTTACAAGAATGAAAATCTAGGAACTTCAACAAAACTGATGCTATCATCCCTGTGCTCCCGTGGGCAATTGCAGCTCACACATGTAATTGGGTAGGATAGGCGATGAGACCTAGCTATTAGAAATTGAGGTTTTGTTTTGTGATTTCTCTAGTTGAAATTATATAATCTTTAAGAATGGGCAAGCTTGAAAAAAATGGCCCATATATTCCTGGTGAAATTAATCAATACCTAATTATTTAGAAGCTGTAAATGCTATCTTTGGCTGATGTGCTCACAAAATGTGTTTTCTTCTGTCAATAAAGGCCAACGAATCAGAAATCTACCATAAAGAAGGCTATTACAGGGCACAAAAGTCTTACCTTCATTCTTGCATTTAGCTATTTCATCAATTTAATAGTATTCTTGTCCCTTTAATAAGAAAAAAAAAAAGCTTGAGCTTTACAAATATAACTGGAAAATAGTGATACCTAAAACCATAGAAAATACAATACTCTAAAAATAACTTCAGTATTCAGTACATTAGCAAATCACCTCCTGAGATATCAAAAAAATAAATATCACCTATTACCCCTAAGAATATATTTAAAATGTCATGTATTGGTCTGCTTTGATATTTAAGTGTTTGTTTTTAATCTGAAAATCAGGTTTCATTATAGTGGATACTGGTGAGTCTCCTTCATATCCAAGGCTTAGTTCTTCATTTGGCTGCTGATGGCTCACAGCTGAATCTTTCAGACTAAGAAAACCATCTCACTCAATGCTAAATCCTCTCTCTAAGATTAGTTCCTCTGATGGCTGTTCGCTACTAGGATATATAGGTTCTCCCCATCCCCTTTGACTCAAGGACAACTCTGAAGGGCCATTTGAGTTCCAGAGCTCCCTGTGAAATCACCTGCTGTGGAATCCTTTGTTGTGAGTGCATCAAAGATTCACAGATGAACTCCTCGCTCTTCCCAATCATATCGTCTTTATTTCTCTTTGTTTTTTTATTATTATTTTTTGAGATGGAGTCTCGCTCTGTCACCCAGATGGAGTGCAATGGGTGATCTCGGCTCACTGCAACCTCTGCCTCCTGGGTTCAAGCAATTCTTCTGCCTCAGCCTCCCTGGTAGCTAGGATTACAGGTGCCCAGTACCACGCCCAGTTAATTTTTGTATTTATTTCCCTTTAAGTTTTAATTTTAGGATTCTCACCGATTAACCTCTTGCATGAAAATCTTTTATTTAGAGTTTTTCTATGACATCAGATCTAAGATACTGATGAAGCAAAACCATGCACTTAGATTTTAAATTATATCCTACAGGTTTTTTTAATGATGAAATTATAGGGCTGAGTAGCTCTCTTCCTTATACCTATGCTTCTTCCCATTTTCTTTTGTTATGCTTTAAAACATACACACTTTTATACTTAAATGTAAACTTAGACACTTTGTCTTAAATTTCAATTTCTTCCTAACAGTGAAGACCAAACTACTAGTAATTAGCCTGTCACAAATATTTACTGCTTCTAAGGTCACTGAGTTTGTAATTTTTACCATGATTAGGAATTAATCTTTAGTGACTTAGTTGAATTCAAGTTCTACTTGGGAAGAATATCCAGTAAATATAGGTTCACCTTTTATCTATCTAGTAACCAACTATTGAACTATATATCCATTTTTATACATATGAGGATTAAATAAATATTTGCATAGAGTTGCTCTTACAATAAACCTGTTGTGAAGACATAGTTATACATGTATTTCCTCAAATCTTTTCTATCTTACATCTTTCATAATGTTTTTTAGACTCCATTAGTTTTTATACTCCAAACGAACAAAATTGCATTTATACCACTAGAAATTATATGAAGGTTTGCAACTGCAATTAAACCTCATTTACATATCTGATAGTAAAACTAGTTCATTAAACTCCTAAATTATAAACATCATCAGTCCATGAATCACCAGATAAAACAATATAATTCTAACATCATCTTTAAAATACTTTTCATGGCAAACATAATATACAAGCTGAAAAAATGCATAAAACATAAAAATACTTTGCAGCAAACAGCTATAAAGAAAATACCTGCCTAAGCTACAGTGTCAAGAAGTGGAACAATCTGAGAGTCTAAGAAACACCTGTTGGTGTCCCTTCCTGATTTTGCACCCCTTCCTTCCTGCTAAAATGGACCACTACCTTTTGTTTGCTATTTAATTTTACTTCTACAAAGATAATTGGTTAATAGTGTCTTATATACCCCCAAAACCATCATACTGTTTAATTACCTTGAAGATTCTGACTTTTTTTTTTAAATTCAACTGCCCATTGGACATTGACATTTAATGACCTCCTGCAACTAAATCTCAATATGGTTCAACATAACCTTATTACATTCTATGCAGTAAAGACTACCCTCTTATATTTCATTGATAAATCTTATATTTTCATTGATAGCATCTACTCCTACATTTCAAATTCTGAAGTCTAAAATAATCTTTCATTTCTCCCTCTCCCTGATCTACCTCTGTATAAGTTAAAGTTAAATCCTATTCTATTTTCTTCTAAAATATTTTAATAATCTGTCTTTTTCTTTTTTATCTGTTGAACTACCTGATAAAGGCCTTCCTCTTGTCTACTGGACCATTGCTTAAGCCATTCACTGCCTCTCCCTGCTCTACCCTGAACATTTTGTCTCTTCCCTTTCCAGACGTTAAAGTAATTCTATGAATCACAATTCTAATAATATTTTCTCTCTTTAAATCTTTAATGCCCCCCTCTCGCTTGATAGTTAATGTCCCAGACTTTCATTTGTCATACAAATAAATGCATGGGCTTGCCCCATCTGGCCTGTCTCTCCTCATTTCCTGACGTTTCCTCCCCCCGACTTTACACTATAACGTTACCAATGGTATTACACCATATTTATCTGGCCAATCATAGTGTTTGCTGACAACACTTACTTTTTCTCTACACTCTCCCCCACTCCCTTCCCACATATAATCACATTTCTAGAACCTTTATTATTCACCAGGAAAGACTCCCCCTGGGCAGTCTTCATCCAGGAAGAGTTAGTGTTCTCCCCTCCATGCTATCTTTGTACCTTGGATACATACTTCTATTTTTGTAGGTATCACAATGTCGTAACATATTGTAATGCATTTCAGTGACATGTTTGCGACTCCTAACAGCTGTGAACTTGAAATTAGGAGAAAATGTTATGTATCTTTATATATTCAGAGGTAACCATAAGTCCTGGTGTACAGAAGATGTTCTTTCAATTCTTGTTCAACTGAATCTTTTCATAAACTCTGTTTTCGTGTCCTATTAATTCACATTTTAGAATGGCAGGACATAAGTATTTTCCTGAGCTTCATTTCTGCATTATTACGTTGTTTTATTGAAAAACTTAAAGGGGCCCTTACAAGGCTGGAAGTGCTCAGGACTATCAGTCCAAACAACTACTGAATGACCTATAGCAAACCATGTACTTTAATATGGCTAGAGGGATTTAATCCTATATTTATAAACACACTTTATTTTCAAAGTATCTATTATACTGTAAACCATATGGAAACAACAGCCCTTTTCATCAGCTTTAAAATGTGCCTGGAGAATGTTAACCACAGGTTTTATCCAAGAGGTAAATATATGTGGTCTGTGCATATCATTAACATTTGCAAAATTGAGACAGTAAGTCACATTTCCTTTGAACTTTCTCTGTTTTTGTCTAATTTATTTCCACAAATTACTCTTAGAAATGAGCTATTTTAAATAGAAAATTTGAGACATGATGTTCTTTGTGTCTTCATTCTACCATTTTTTTTCTGATGTGAAAGCAAAACAAAACCTTATTTTTCTATAAGCTGAAGAAAGAGAAGGAGTAAAGTTTATTTCTGTTTCTGCACTAAATTATTCTGACATGGAGATCTTTTTTCCTTCAAGGTGAGCATTTTTCTGTTTTGTGAACTGTCCTGCATACTAGGGCTTTCACTTAGCCCCTTTCTTTAGATTTGATTGTGTAAAACCACAATTTTATTGTGAATATTATGATCAAGCCTTGCTAATTGGTAGATTGTTTTTGCTATTTAGCATTATTATGAAAATAATAAGCCTCATAGGAAGATAACAAAACAGACTTTCAAATTCTTTTCCTGGTTTTTCTGTTTTTCTTTAAAATACAGCATTAATATGTTATGGCGGTAAACTATAATATTCTAGTGTTGATTTACTGCTGTGGTACTGTTAAATATCTAAGAATTTTGTATTCAATAGTGTTAAAAAAGATTGTAATTTATAGCTAATCTTTGGCTTACATATAACGATACTCTATGTTGTAAAGGGAAGAGACAGAGAGTAATAAACAGACTCCTTAACACATTTTCTGAATTTATATTTACCTAAGGGGAGAATTTAGGCAAATATGTAAGACAAACAATATCTTCGCTTATGTTATGGGAGTTGAAGTTGTGAGAGAATAGTAGCCTTTGCTTCACTTTTGCTTCTCTCATCATTTTATATAGCAGTTTAAATGTTTAGATGACAGTATTGGAATACATGCAGCTGTTTTTTGGTGGCAATTTTTTAAAATTGACTGTCTACATCCTTCCCACTCTCCCTTCCTCCATTCATTCCTTTTCCTCCTTCCCTTGCATTTATTTGTTAATTATAATTATTTTTGGCAAATATCTATAAACTTAGACATAGGCAAATAGATGTTTATAACTTGAGATAGTCTCAAAATATAGAACAGAAATGCTTACCAAAGATGTGGATAACAAGCTTGCAATTCTCTTTTACTACATTTCTGTAAATATATGGTTGCTGAATAAATACTATGGCATAACTCATTATTAAGTATATTCACAACGTTGTACAACCACTATGACTATCCACTCCTAGAAATTTTTTATCAACTCAGAGACTCCTTACACATTAAATGATAACTCCTTCCCCTTCTCCTCAGCCCTTATCCACCACCATTACACTATGTCTCTATTAATTTGTATATTATACACATCTTGTAAGTGAAGTCATACAGTATTTGTCCTTTTTTTCTTGGTAACTTCAATTAGTATAATGTTCTCTAGGTTCATCTATGTTGTAGTATGTGTTAGAATGTCCTTTCTTTCTAGGGATTATAATATTACATTGCATGTATATACCACATTTTGTTTACTCATTCATCTGCTGATAGATATTTGGCTTGTCCGCATCCTTTCCAGAGTCTCATCCAAGTTTTTTTTCCACGCTTTGGATGTTCTGTTTATGTCTCCACATGAAACCTCTTGCACAAGGGTCTTGGGTTTCTATTCCCCCTTATATCTTTAACAAGCAGTTTCTTCCTAATTTTCCACCTGCATTTTGAGTTATGTTAGCCAAAGATGAGCAAATCAGTCCTTCAGGTGACCTTCTGGAGAGTTATAGCAGATACACACAATAATTTGCAAAGTCAGCTCTGTTTTTTCCAGTTTGAGGGAGAGAACTGGGATCCTGGGCTACTGCCATTCAAGACCAAGACCAAGACCAACATGGCAACTATGATGAGGGCAGGGAAAATACCACAACACTTCTCTACCATTTTAAAGATTTTTTTTTTCTTGAGGTATTTTCTTTGTTGCTATGAACCTTTGACTGTTTTCCAGAGCTCTGACAAAGTTGGCTCAGACAGCCTCTGTACTTTTGTTCTTATTGTTTCTTTCTGTAGGTGAGTAAGACCTTAAACTTCCTTTTCTGGTATTTTGTTCCATGCTTCATGTATTTTTCAGCATTGTAATTTATTTGGAAACAGCTTTCCCATTCCACATACTTCCCAAAGCTGCATGTACAAGTCAGACCTTTTCTTCCTGAACATATGACATGTTCCGTTTTCCAATAATTTTTGACTTCTTCAATTCCTTCAACTATTAGTGACCTTCCATCTAGAATGTTTCTCAAATTGAATAATGTTTTTAGAATAGTAAATCCTCAATATTTTACCATTTTGCATAATTATAAATTTCTCTCATATTTCATTTTAAATATAGTTAATATTTGCAAACATACAACTGAATTATATTTCGTTAGTGGACTAAACATGCAATTATTATACTTGAAACATAAATAAAATAGATAAAACCAGCTATGAAAATGACAAGCAGATACTAAATTTTATATTGACATGAAAGAGCCATGGAATTTCTAATGAAGTTTTAAAAAAGAAGTTTGGAGTACTTAAACCTCTCAAATTTTTGAAACTTACTACTGACCAGGCACAGTGGCTCACACCTGTAATCCCAGCACTTTGGGAGGCTGAGGTGGGTGGATCACGAGTTCAAGAGATCGAGACTATCCTGGTCAACACGGTGAAACCCCGTCTTTACTAAAAGTACAAAAATTAACCGGGCGTGGTTGCACGCGCCTGTGGTCCCAGCTACTTGGGAGGCTGAGGCAGAAGAATTGCTTGAACCCAGGAGGTGCAGGTTGCAGTGAGCCGAGATTGTGCCACTGCACTCTAACCTGGTGACAAAGCAAGATTCCGTCTCGAAACAACAACAACAACAAAAAAAACTTACTGCTTACAGCTACAGTGATGGTGTGGTGGTGGCATTAGGAAACGCTTATAGATCAATAGAGTACATTTGAAGTTTCAGAAATATATCCATATAGTTATGATTAATATTTTTAAACAAGGTTGCTGCCACAATTCAATGGGGAAAAAACTTTTTATCAAATAATGCTCAGACAACTGGATAGCCAAGTGCCAAAGAATAAAATTAAAACCTTCCTTACACCATCTATATACATCTGCTCAAAATAGATTATAGGCTTACATTTAAGAGCTAAAGCTGTGGAACGCTCAGAAGAAAATACAAGAGCAGCTCTTTGTGACCTTAGGTTAAGCAATAGTTACTTAGATATGACACCAAAAGCACAAGTGACAAAAAGAAAAAAAAAAAATGAATGGAACTCTTGTGCTTTAAGTGATACCATCAAGCAAATAAAAAGACAACCAACAGAATGGGGATAAATATTTGCAAATCATGTGTTAGATAAAGCTGTCCAGACACACAAAAACACTCTTAGAGCTCAATGGTAAATAGACAAATAACCCAATTAAAAAGTGGACAAAGGATTTGAATAGACATTTCTCTGAAGTGCTTACACAAATGACCTATAATCACAGGAAAATATGCTCAAAATCATTATTCACCAGGAAATGTAAATACAAGCCATTATGAAATACTACTTCACACTCACAGCTTGGCACTCTAAAATTGTGAAACTTAGAGTTACCATATGACCCAGCAATTCCACTCCTACATATATATTCCAGAGAAATGATAACATGTGTTCACACACAAAAACAAACACAAAGCTGGTTAAGGGTAGCTACTTTAGATAGGGTAAAAAGATTTATCTGAGGAACTAATATTTAAGCTAAAGACAGTACAGCGAGAAAACTCAACATGTCATGTTCTGAAGGTAGAGTGTTACAGACTAAATGTAGTAAAATTATGTAACTCATGAGTTCATAACATTAAAAATCATTTATTTGAAAAGCATATATATGTCCTTGTATAATATATATGCTTTAGAAAAATTTAATCTACATATAAAACAATTAATATATTCTATTATTATCTCAGTTTTCTATTTTCGTTTAAGGATACTGAAGTACATAGGACTAAATATCATTTCCAAAATTATACATCTTTTAGACCAATTATTCACAAAGTGCACCATAGCAAAAGAGAGTATGCTGCTGGTACTGTAGCTGACCATTGTCATCCTCTGAAGAGTTACTGACCAGCAAAATAAATTAAATATCAAAAAAGGGAGTCTGAGCACTTCTAACACCTGCAACAACTGTAAAATTTCCAAAGGGCTATTATTGTTAACCTGTATGAGATAGGACTATTTTGCAAACCTTATATTTAGTTTACCTAAACATAGCAATGTGCCTATTTTGCAAAAATGTCTATATGAAAATACTGTGCAGATGTTTTTATAAAGTTTATTAAGAAGTATTTGTATAATAACATCCCTTTAAAGAAATAAATGACAGCACACATACTGCCAAAGGCCTGAAGCATGAACACTGCTATAAAAAACTTTTTATTCTCAGAAGCTGGGTGAAAAACATTACTCTTACTTTTTTTTCAGGAAGCTCTAAAGGTAACTCTTAAATAAGAAGGGAACAGAGTATGCGTAAGTGGAATTACATAATGAGCAGTCCCAGTTCCTAAAGTGCCAATTTATACCCTTAAATAATTGTAAATATACACGCTAGTTTTAATGCAAATTAAAATTGTAAAAGAGTCGACTTCTGGTATTTTCTGATAACATGGCCCACATAAATAAGGAGGGTGCAAAGGACAAGTAATGAACAAGAATTCGTCATTGAACATAATCAAATTGATTTGTAATCATGGGAGTTTCAAAAATCATCAATGACAGATAGAAAAAAACAACAAAATAAAATTTTGTTCTCCATTAAAAACAATCAGACAAAATATTGAAAGAAATTTTGTCTTAAAGGAAATAAAAATATCAACTAGGGGATATGCTTACTATTACATTGAAAACAATGATGAAAGCAGATTTTATTATACATATTAATTTGAAATTTTATTAAATATCTACCATTAACAGAGTGTAATGTAACTCCATAGCATATTTTAGCTTCCAATGGGTAAACTACATCTAGATAATTTTTAAAGAGAGAAATAAAAGTACTTTCCCTGTATATGGTTTTTGTACTTGAAATAAATCTCATTCCATAAATTAAGGTGTGTGTAGAAAATTTAAATGAACTTAAATCCATCTTTCCATCATACCCTGTTTCAGGATATTTTATCTTATTTGTTATTAGGGCTTCCTCTTGAGGTTTGCAAAACTCTGATGGCTTAACTTGCATGAAAGACCCTAGATGGTCCCTACCATTCATTCATATTGATGTCCCCATTGCCCCTTCAGGTTGAGTTGCCCTCCTGTCTCTATGTCACCCTCAAGGTTGTTAGAACCTGGAAAGAGAATTTTCTCTTCGGTCTGTAGTTCCATAAGTCATTCTGTGCTTATTGTATGAGTCCCTGATATCTCCCTGGGGCACTGCCACTGAGTTATGCTTAAGTTTCTACTACCTGTGGTAGAAACACCCTGAAACTTTTTACAGCTTGGAAGAAAAAGATGACCTTTCAAGTGTGCCTATTGGCTTCCTCCTCTGGACACCTAATTAATGTAAGCTCTGAATAGAGTTTAGAACTTTTTTTTTCAAGCCTAGAAGAAGAGGCTTTTGTTCTCCAACATTAATATATCAATTGATCACGAATACAAAAAGTGATTCTTGAAGTGCCTAAAATATCATGCAGAGGGAGGCTATTCAAATTTTTTTCTCAAACATTTTAGAAATTAATGGGTTATATGGATACTGAAGTATGACTAAAGACTTTAACTTGAGTTTGTATAACAAAATGAATAATCCTGTCTCTCTCTCTCTTTCTCTCTCTCTCTCTCTCACACACACACAGTCAAATTTGAATTTAGAATATAGAGAAAAACACAAGTTTTTGCTATCAAAGAATAAGCTTTATTTTGCCTTATTTATAGGATCCAAATTGGTTTTACGAGAAAAGGAAATAAATAAAATGATTTAGCGAAGTCTCAAAAGTCTCAGACATGTGCCCACTATTTGAATTACTTTATATTTTAAAATAAAAGATAAAATATCTTGATGTCTATAAATATATTTTAAAATCAGAAATATTAAAAAAATTTAAGAAAGTATTGCAGAAGAAAAAAATTAATGTTTTTGGTTATATCAAATATACATGTTTATATAAATTGAATGTAAATATAATTAAATATATATGAATATTAATGATAATACCGTTAAGAAAATTACTTCCTTTTTTCATTTTAGTATTAAAATAGCAGAGAAAAACAGAAAATTTATAGAATGATAAAAAATGTAATGTAACTAATTTTTTTAAAATTCAAGGTAATTATTGTATTTTAATTAAGCAAATAAGTTTTAGATAAATTTAAAAGATGGCATTTTAAAGTAAAACAACTATTTTATGAATAAAACTTTTAAAGAAAAATATTTTTTCTTTAAAAATATTTTTATTTAATATTATCTACATAAATACATTACTGAAAATTCTCCAGGGTTCATTAATTCTTCTTTTTCTATTTTCTTAAGACAGAATATTAGAATTTAGAATTCAAAATCTGAGATCTTTCTTGTTATTTGATATAAACATTTAATTCTATAATATTTTAACATATAAATTAAAATTATACGAATATTACTTTGGCTACATCCTGCAAATTTTGCTGTCTTCTCAATTCATTTTCTAACATCTTCTATAGGTAATCAGTTTCATTATTTTATTGCTTCATATATATATATTTTCTTTCCTAAAAATAACCCCCTCAAAATTACTTTCTCCTTCTTGTTACAGAAGAATATAAGATGCTATGCAGTCTCTATTTCTCTTCCTTTTTAAAAAATTTAAGAATATATCTTGGAAATCACTCTATATCAGTTTATAGATATTTCCTTCTCCTATTTTTCTACTACACAGCACTACATTGTGTGCATGTATTTAAGATACTGATTTTAGCACTGAAGTATTTCTCAATTATGTTTTTAGATGACTTAAAAATTAAGAATGGTTGTTAAAATTTATTAAAATTATTTGTAGCATGTATGGCAAAAAGTGTATGTTTTTCCCCTCAGAACTATTGATATATTATATATTTGTGCATTTTCCCAACTTTGAATTACTGGATTTAATCTCACTTAGTCATCCTGTATAATTTGTTTTCTTATGCGCTCTTTTATGATATTATATTTAATATTTTTACATGAAAATTTTTTCATGATATTGGCTTAATTCATTTATATAGTCTTTATTTGATTTAAGGGTCAATTTTTTTTTTTAATAAAACATATTAGGATTGTTTCATTTTAGAAATGTTTGGGAAAAATTTATAGTGTATTAGTATTATCTTCTCTTTGAAAGGTTGGCTATATATCTTAACATAATCATATAAAGAAAAAAAGTCTTCATACAAAAACCAAAATACATTTGTAGGAGCAAAATTTTCATTTAGATACATTCAATCCAAATAATCTAGGGCTTTGATTTTTCCAATAAATGAGAAAGTTAATTCATCACAAAGGTCATTTTAAAAAAGAGGTAATAGGTCAGAAAAGAGGAAATATACTAACCTGCTAGTTTTGAAGACTGAGGATGGCCTCAGGAGCCAAGGAATGTAGGTAGCCTATAGAAATGGAAAAAGAAAAGAAAAAAATAATAGAATATCTGCTAAAGTCTCCAGAAGGCACACAGCCCTAAGACTTCTGACTTCTAAACCTATAATAATAAATATGCCTGGATTCAAATCATTAAATTGTGGTAATTCATTTTAGCAGTAATAGGAAACAAGTACAAATTTCCTGAATGGAGACCAACTAGATTACCATACATTTACCATTTGCTTTAAAAACTCTGTTGTGTAGTTACGAAAACTGAAGGACTTGGTTTAGAAAGTGAGTGGATATATGCTCTACAAAATGGCATAATTTTTTTGCATAACTGGTTTTCTCTGAATTAGCCAGTAGCATAAAAAAAGATTCATCTAGGATTTTCTTTAACTCTACTGAGGAAAGTATAATGGAGCTTACAGATTCTAAGAACTTGCAAGACAACAGTGAAGGATTGTAGTTACAGTAAACTTAAACAGGTGAAATTCTGAGTTTGGTCCGCATTTCTTACCAAGAAAACATAAAAGCTTTTGTACATTCATATTGTTGCAGCTATTCTTTAATATTGCTTTTACAACTGCATTTATACCTTTCAACATCCAGAATCTTAGAACTTAAGGTTTTGTCCTTTTAGGATCATGCCACCTAAAAAGGCTAAATTAGATAGAAATACATAGGTCACAAAGCAGCTCTTCAGTCATTATTTCTTTAATAAGGCTGATTTTGACTTTTCTCAGAATTTCAAAGAGTTAATGAAAAATTAATAGTTATTTAAACCCAATTTATGAGAAAATAATTAAATTAAGCTTTTTAAAAATTAGATTTCTAGGAGCAATGTGATTATATTTGGACAGATTCATAGAAGCACAATTTTATTATAACATAATTTAGAAAACTGGTGGTACTCTTTTATCCAGGTATCACACATACAAATATTTCCCAAGTCCTTTCCTTTGACAAGACTTCAAAGCAAGTGTTGAATCAACTTTAAAGATTCCTTACTAGAACAATTAGCACTTCTAGATCTTCTTCTAATTAATCACTGGGGACACTTGACTAATGTGGATTTAACTCCTAATTCAAAAAGTTTTCTTTAAACTCTAGTACAACTTTAATTTTTTAAAGAGTCACTCTTTAGAATTGCATAGTTCAATACTAATAAATTCATTTTTGAAGAGGTAAATTTATGTTAACATTTTACCAAGTGAAATGTCAACACCCCTTCGAGCTATTATGGCTACATCAACATCTACTGTCTCTGGAATCATTTAAAAAATCAGAGTTAAAATTAATATTAATCATGCATTTTTTCAAAGATGTAAAACAACATATTAATTGACGGTTGGTTAATTTTTCCTTCAGAATTACTAAAAATGTCACCAAAGAGATATTGCTACTTAAAATAAGTGTTTAAACATTTCTGTTAATTTATTTTTAACTTGGTTAAAAAATCCACATAGAATCATATTTTTTGAAAATAGAATTAATTACAAAATATGACAATTTGTACTTTCCATCATTGTACATATCCGAATATTAGATCAATTATTTTGTGTTAATGACTTACTTTTAATCTACTATTCAAAGTAAGTTTATATAAGTAATTTGGAGAACGGTCCCTTATATCACTGACTTTCACACATTTGAATGTTAATTGATTATATTTAGAATTTTATTTTAATTTTATATCCTTTTACTAGCATATTCTGAGTCTTGAGGTTTAAGGCTACTCATAAGCAGGGGCAGGCATAAGTTTGCAGCAACAGGATTTGCAGTCACTTGAGAGCAAATCTAAATCCATCAACTCAAGAAATAGAGAGCATCTACCATGTGAAAGGCATTTTTCTAGGATTTGGAGAAACAATGGTAAGAAAAGCATAGACCTCCTGCTTTTATGGATCTTTTATGGATCTTATAGTCTAGTGACTGTGGGTCAGCAAAAGGACTCTCTCAACAACAGGTTTGAGGAAAGCTGCTGACCTCTGCATTGTTTCATGGATTATGATTTGTATAGGCAATTCTTGCTCAAACTACACATAGATGATTATGGAAGACTATTATAATTAATAACATTAATTTACATTTCAAAATGAGTTGTAAGATAATTTATATTAAAACAATTGCAGAAACAATCACCTGTGTGAAGTACTTCAAGAACAGAATAAACAATGTAATTACTGTGAACTAGAATGAAACTACTAGTATCTAAACATCACGCAAATATAAAAACAGATCAGAAGGCTCTTTACGGTTGAAATCTGCATTGTTATTGGACCTTATACTATCATACTATTTTATAGAGATTTAAAGCTGGTTATATGAATTAATTCTGGGTAAAGAATGGAAACATATGTTGCAAGCCCTATTGTATAAGACAATAATCAAGCAATAAATAGACGTTTATTTATAAATGTCTAATGTTACAGATAGTGTTATTATTTACAAACAATTTTTCTAACCTTAGATTTAGACAGCATCTCAGTATTAAGTGAAATGAACTGAAAAGTAATCATTATCATTCTGGTGATAAAGTTACATTTTTTATAATATCCACAATTTATATCCACAATAACATAAATTATCTGGAAAAATACCATTAAAGATCCATCTTATTCAACAAAAGCACCTAGCCAGTGCCGGTTGTTCTGCTAACAATAGTTATTTAGCAGGTTACAAGTGTAAATAAAATACCTGAGGAAATCTTAGAACATAATGTGAAGGGATAATCCAAACAATGATGTTTAGTATTTTCTTATATCAGTTGGCTGTCCTGCAATGATTTAACTAAAAATAGTCTGTGCTTATTATCCAGAAAAGAAATTACACAGAATAAATTTTAGGGCAAAGGGAAACTACATTATGAGTAAAAGTAAAGCTTCACCCATGATAGAAAGAAGTTCCAGGGCTTGGAAGAAGGATGAAAAATAATGTAATGAAGCTGGTAGGGTATGAAAAGAGGCAGCTAACTCCAATGGGTCTTTGCCTTACGTGACTTGAGCTACCATTCAGAAAGACTGCCCAACTATAATTTTAGCAACCACGACCTATCCCTTAGTCTGTGAATTGCATGAGTGTCAAATTAGAGAACACAAACCATTTACTCTTCTTTTGATAAGTATCACACAGTGCCTTTATGAAAGTATTATCTGAGTTAGCTGGCTTTTCTTTCAGCGTCTATTCTTTCATGAACATTGAGCATATCTTCCATTGGCCATTCCAAAGGGATGATAATTAGGCACATCTTGAGACTTTGCTGCATTCATAAGAAAATTATCTCATGAGGACACCTCTCATTTCTGCTAAACTGCCACTAACACTTTCAAAGACTCAGGTTATTCACAAGTATCTGAGATAAAGAGTGAGCCTATGTGCCTAGTCTACTAGTGGTAGCAGAAATGGCTCATGAACCTGTCCATATGCGGAGCTAAATGGAGCCAACTCAACATCATTCTCCCACCCACTTGCCACACTAAAAAAATAATAAAAGATTTCTGTTTCTGAGTCATGTTCAAAATTAATTAAAATGATGTTTGTATGAATCCATTATGACATTAAACCAATTCCACAAAGTAGTCTAGGGAAAACCTCATGTTATCAGATCCCCTCTTATGTTCTGCCATTTCTCAAAAAAAGATGTTCATTGCAAAGTGATATGAGCACTGGAAAGGTACTGGTTTCAATTTGATTCTAATTGGATGAGTGACATGAGTAAATGATTCTAAGAATTTGTTTCTTTTTCTGTAGCATGGAATTTAATTAGTTCTCAGTATGTTTGTGAAGATTGAATGAGAAACATGCATATATTTCTGTGTATTGTAAATATTAAAAATGCAGTTTCTCAAATGTGTATATAAATATAAAGCATAACAACCATAATATGATACCACCCATAAAGTCATCATCTAATTTGAAAACCAAAACATTGACACTTGCATCTCCCCCATTACAACATCTTTCCTGGATTGTGTATTTTTTCCTTTTGATTTGAATTTTTTTCTATCATATGTCTGCAAGATTTTATAGTTTTCCTTGTTTTAAGCTTTTTAAATCATATATTGTAGTTGTAGATTTTGTGCTTTGCTTTTCTTGCTTAACTTATGGTTTCAAAAATCAGTCGTGTTGGGCATGTATAATTTGTTTATTTTTAATCTCTTTGATATTCGACTATATAAATTTCAGTTTGTGTATTGACTCCTTTGTCTATAGATATTCTGCTATTTCTGTTTTTGCTATTACAAAAATAATGCTGCTTTAAATTTTATTTTGTATACATTTTTGAGGCGTGTGTGTGGGTTATTCTAAGATAAAAAATAAGAAAATATTGCTGGGTCATAAGATTGTCACATGCTTGACTTTACAAGATAATGCCAAATCATTTTCCGAAGTAACTGTACCTATTCATACTACCACTATGAGTATACTGGTGCCCACATAACTGCTTAGCCTTGCAAAGCTTGGTATGATCGAACAATAATTTTTGCCCATCAAATGGAATAAAATGAAATCTCAGTGTGCCTTTAATTTGCATTTCTTATGCTTAAGAATTGTTTCTTTTTTAACCATTTATATTTTACTTTTGTGGAAATGCTTGCTTATTATTTTGCCCTCCATTTTTTCTTATTGGATTGCTTTTCTCATCAATTTATAAGAATTTTATATGGTTTAGATACTAATTATTATATTACTGAAAATATCTTCTTCAGTTTGTTGTCTATTTTCTACTTTATCTTGCGATGGATAAAAGTTTTAAATTTGATTGTGTTAAAATTAACGTTTTTAAATTTTATAACCTGTATCTTTAATGACTTATTTATAAAATTTTCCTTTACATAGATATCATAAATATATCTCTATTTTTTCTATTTTTTGCATACATACATTGCCATTTTATCATTTTTAGTGATAAAATGCAGTTATCTCTGAAATAAATAATTTTTAAAATCATATATGCTTTCTTTAAAAATTAATCTTGGCAGGCTTCACTGCACATTATGCTGAAATTATAAAACATTGGCTCTCAAAATCTCTGAGTTCATGACACTTTTAGTGTCTTAGGCTTCTTTTTTTCTCACAAGACACCTAAGTTAAATAAAAACAAAGCACAAAGCTAACAGCTCATGTATTAAGTAGTAAGCTCCCATGTTTATAGTTGTAACTTGCATGGTGCCCAATAGATGTCACTTTGTTTTCCTTGAAATTTTTAAATATCCCTCAGTGCCCCTGTTAATTCATGGTAGTGCCCCGAGGCACTTTGGCACCCAGTTTTGGAACTGCAGTTTTAAAAGTCATAAATTGAATGAAAATGATAGCAAGGGTGGAGTTTTTTAGAGAGCTATTTATAGGTCCCTGGACAGCATCTTTTTTTCAATTAAGGCAGGAACCTTTTTGCCCTATGCCATAACCTGTGTCTGCAACTTCCTCTAATTGGGGTGAGTAAGAGGCTTCATTATGTATATAATAGCTAAGAATATAGTAATAATGGCTTAAATAATGGTTACTTTTAAACTGCTAACATTGAGAAGACAAAATAAAAATGCATTGAAAAGGATAGAGGTTTCAGTTTAATTAGCAGGAAATAATGAAATGATTTGATGGGGCCACTCAGTTTTGTATGACTTCAGTGCTTTCAGTCTAAATGCAGAACATGGCTGTTGTAATCTAGCCTTTATATGACTTCCCTGAAGAAGTTTTAATTTATCTGGCCTCTTGAGAAACACATTTGGCATTATAATATGTTTTGCTTCCATGTTCTATCTCCAAGGATGATTTGACTAAATCACATATAAATTTATTTTCAGGGCACACAATTTCCCTTTTAGGGAGCTATCTATTCATCCCACAGAGGTAGAGAGTGATACAATAATCACATGTGGATATTCAGTAAGTGAGGTCCTCATAAATCATATCTGTACATCACTATGCATATAATTTTGTTAATCACTAGACATATTAGACAAGAAATTTGAGGACCTTAACTACAGACTAAAATCTGAGGAACCTTAACTACAGACTAGGAATTTATATCAAATAAACATTTAAATGTCATATTTACCATTTAAATATCTGCATAGCAAATCATTGAAAAAAGGAAAAAATATATAATTTGGGAATATTTTAAACCAAGAAGAATTTGTTTTTCTGGTTCTTTTTTTTTTTCTGGCTCCCACAGGCAACTTACCTTTATCTCTTTGTGATTTTTATTTCTGGTTAAAATATACAGAAATCTGATTCGTAGAGCTGAATGATAAAATTGTATTACGAGATGCGCTGGGACTCAATATGACCTTATCAAGTGAGGTGAGCCATTCATTAATTCAGATAATGGAACTTATTATCATAATCTTTTGCTTATGCTATTGTTGAGCTTAACTACTTATTCATATTTGCATATGCATATTGAGATAACATCATTTCATTAATTTCTGAACTGAACAGTAATCCTCCTAAGAGTAATTGTGAAAGTTTTAGATTGCACTATTTTTAACTATATATTTGTATGTTATCTTCATATATGCTTGAATAACTTATAAGCAATTGAAACTTCCAATTACAATATACTATTGCAGTGAATCAACTAATATATACACATATCCATTCGCTATAGCAGATAATTTTTGTAAGTGTCCAGCACAGTTCTTAGTATGTAGAGGATGTTTAAATCTGCTAAGTTCCTTTTCTTTCTTGATTATTAATGTTTTTTCCTACTGTTCTTTGTGCAATGTGCAATGATTCCTTCCTTTTTTTCTCCAATCCTTACAATCCTGTTCTTAACATAGCAACAGAAGAATGTTTTTAAACATAAACCAGATGATGTCACTCCACCCCACAAAACTTCCACTGTTCTCTGTTACACACAGAAAGTAAGAAAAAAAAATATCAAAAATCTACAAAGACCTACAGTAATCTCGTTCAGGCTCTCCCTGCAATTTCAAGTAATGTCAAACCACTAGGCCTTGCTGGCTCTCTTTGAATCTCTCCAGCCTTTTTGCTACATTAAGTTAGACCGAGTTTTGGCTGAGGTATTTTTTTTTTTTTCTTATTTTGCCTTTTCCTAGATTGCTCTTCCAACAGATACTCACAATTCCATCATCACTTCTATATATGTGCTATAATGTTTCCTTGTCCAAAATAGCTTCAGTGACCAACTGATCTAGAATATAATCGTGATCAAAACTTTCTTTTCCTTTTCCTCACTACTTGATATTTATATCAAACATTTATTTGTGTACTTTACATGTTTGTTTGTTTTCTGCACTAGGATGACCGTACTATTTAATGCCCAAACAAAATACTTTTGTGAATGCTAAAGAAAGCTAAAATAATTATAAGTACATAATTTTTGACATAGGCACTACTGACAAAAAACAATTGGTGTTATGACAGTGTTGAATCTACGAAATAGTGCTATTCAAAAGTTATTTTCTAAAATAGAATTTTCTAAAAATAAAAACAGCATATGTACATGAAAAATGAAAAAAAATGTTATATTTATTATTGGAAGATTTAAAACAGTGTAAGTAGTAATTTATTTAATATATTTTTGATCCCTTAATCAATTGTATAGTATCTAACTCTATTATAATGCCAATAGTATTTGTTCAAAATATTTTAATGTTTATTTTTAATTTGCCTAAAAATTATCTTCAATGAAAATTTTTGGTTAATAAATTTGAAAATACTGAAACTCTCATTTGAGTCTCCATAAATCCTAAATTTTTACTTGAAAAATAATTTCTCTCTAGAGAATGGAGTAGCTTGTAATCGTGGAGAAATTCCTACTAAATAAATGATACTATCAACTCTATTTTCTTCAATTAGAAATATATAAATATTTCAGCTTATATATTTTTGCAGGTGCTATGCTTTTGCCTTCAATTATAATTTTTGAAAAATATTTTAGAAGGCAAAACTTGTCTTCTATTTTGTTATTTAAAATTCCATAGACTGTGTCCATAAACCTCGATACTATCACATCATAGGCAATTTCAGTTTGATTTCATTGTGGTGCAGAATATAAGTTTGTTCAAGTAAAACTGGAGCCACTTTAAAAGATTCTTCCACAGACTGAGATATTCCCAAGCCAACTTTGCTGAATTTCAAAATGAAATATTATTATTCTTTGTACTCTCATTTTATTTGTTCATTTTTTCTTTGTGTTTATAGAAAATTTTAATATTTTTCTTTTTTCAAGTTTGGATTTTAATTTACTAAACATAATTTTTAAAGGTGAATTTTTGTAAGGCTGCATTCATTATATGTTTTAAATAAAGACATAATTAATTTTGAGAACTACAATAAAAATTAGAAATATAATTAATTTTGAGAACTACAATAAAAATTAGAAAACTTAAAAATGCAGTATCAGTACACTACATTTAGGCTGCTTAAAGTTAGTTCTTCTAAGTATTATGTACTTTAAAACTCTAGTTTATCAATTAGTTTTGTTTCATTTTGAGAGACATCATAGCAGCCTTGATGTAAAAATTATTTGGTTTTATCATTTTGACAGTGAGTAAAATATACAGAATAATATATAGAACAAAATATTTGTACATTTTCACAGCTGCTTGTTTAGAATGTAATTTTGTGTTACTTGTATAGCCGACCAATTAAGATTTCTTAACCTAGTAATTTCATATTTCACAGTGAATGCTACACCAAAATTTTTATTTGAATTATCAACGCACACAAAATAATTTCGTGTTAAACTTTTAAACTGAATTTTCAATAACATTCATAATGATATTAAATGTTCCTCCTTTACAGAATAAAGTTCCATGAGCTTTATTTGTTAACCTGCATTGATACACACAATTAATGAATCATGTAAGTAATAAACTGAAATTACTTAACTGGTGAGAAATGTTTTTTTGCTAGCAGAACAAACACATTAACAGCAATGTCTTCAATTTTCATGCATGAACAAGAAAATTTGGAAGCAAAACTGAATACATTTAATTTAGAACAATCATTTTTATTTGAAAATTCATGTTACACAGAATGATATATAAATTAATTTTCTAAAGATAGATGCATTAAATCAATACTTTCAGGCACAGTCTGCTTAAAACTTTGGAAACATTGCTGAAGTTGCTTATCAGCTTAAGGAGATTTTGGGCTGAGATGACAGGGTTTTCTAGATATACAGTCATGTTCCGCAAACAGGGACAATTTGACATCCTCTCTTCCTATTTGAATACCCTTTATTTCTTTCTCTTGTCTCATGGCCCTAGCCAGAACTTCCAATACTATGTTGAATAGGAGTGGTGAGAGAGAGTATCCTTGTTTTGTGCCAGTTTTCAAAGGGAATGCTTCCAGTTTTTGTCCATTCAGTATGATATTGGCTGTGGATTTGTCATAAATAGCTCTTATTATTTTGAGATATGATCCATCAATATTAGTTTATTGAGATTTTTAGCATAAAGGGCTGTTGAATTTTGTCAAAGGCCTTATCTGCATCTATTGAGATAATCATGTGGTTTTTGCCTTTGGTTCTGTTTATGTGATGGATTATGTTTATAGGTTTGCAGATGTTGAACTAGCCTTGCATCCCTGGGATGAAGCCAGTTGATTGTGATGGACAATAAAAAAATAAAAGAGAAAAAAATTAAAAATGAAAAAAATATGTTGTAAGCCTTCAGTAAGAACAAGCTGAAATTACATGTATATATTTTAAAAGTCCAAAAGGAGCTTTGGCAATTGACAAAAGAAAAAAATGACTCCATAACTTGATCAACTGTTTATCCTCACTTGCAAAGAAAACAAATTCAAACAAATGCAAAAAAAAAAAAAGAAAAAAAGAAAAAAATCAGTAAGAAAACACAGACATCTAAAAGAAAGGTAGGCAATAGTCTTGAATAGGAGAAAAAGAGGAGCTCCAAATGGCTGATATACATTTGAAAAGGTATCCAACTTCATTTATTGTCAAGGAAATGCAAATTAAAAACACAGTGCCACACCACTTTCACTATAAGGTTAAAATAAAATAGGTTAGGTAGAGTGACCTTAGGAATTGAAAAAAGAAGCAAATGTTGGTGCAGTTATGAGCAAGTAGAACTTTCATATACTGTTGAGAGTGTATACTGGTACAAGAACTTGGAAAACTTAGTAACTGCTAAAGCTAGAAGTTTGCGTACTCTATGACCCAGTAATTTCAGTTAAGAATATATTAATAGGAAATGCATACCTGTGTCTGCCAAAATTTGTTAATAACCCCAACTGGAAACTACTCAAATGTTTATCAACAGTAGAATGGATAAATTGTGGGATATTCACACAATTGAATCCTATATAGCAGTGAGAATGAACATAGCAGTATGGATGAATTCTGGAAACCTAATTTTGAAATAAAGATGCCAAACACAAAAGAGCACACATTGTACAATTAATGCATGTAAAGTCCCTAAACAGGCAAAATTAATCTATGTACTTAGAAGCAGGATTAATGGTATACCTATAGGGTAGGAGAGTAGTGACCAGAAAAGAGGATTCTGGAAAGCTAGAAAAAAAAAAAAAAAAGCTTTTTGATGTGCTGTTGCATTCCATTTGCCAGTATTTTATTGAAGATTTTTGCATCAATGTTCATCATGAATATTGGCCTGAAATTTTCTTTTTCAGTTGTGTCTCTGCCATGTTTTGGTATCAGGATGATGTTGGTCTCATAAAATGAGTTAGGGAGGATTCCCTTTTTGTATTGTTTAGAATAATTTCAGAAGAAATGGTACCAGCTCCTCTTTGTACCTCTGGTAGAATTTGGCTGTGAACCTGTCTGGTCCCGGACTTTTTTTGGTTGGTAGGCTATTAATTGCTGCCTCAACTTCAGACCTTGTTATTGGTCTATTCATGAGTTCAGCTTCTTCCTGGTTTAGTCTTGGGAGGGTGCAAGTGTCCAGGAATTTATCAATTTCTTCTAGATTTACTGGTTTATTTGCATAGAGGTGTTTGTAGTAATCTCTGATGGTAGTTTGTATTTCTGTGGGATTGGTGGTGATATCCCCTTTTTCATTTTTTATTGCATCTATTTGAATCTTCTCTCTTTTCTTTTTTATTAGTCTGGCTGGTGGTGTGTCTATTTTGGTGATCTTTTCAAAAAACTAGCTCCTGGATTTATTGATTTTTTGAAGGTTTTTTTGTGTCTCTATCTCTTTCAGTTCTGCTTTGATCTTAGTTATTTCTTGCCTTCTGCTAGCTTTTGAATTTGTTAGCTACTCTAGTTCTTTTAGTTGTGACGTTAGGATGTCAATTTTATACCTTTCCTTGCTTCGCTGGTGGGCATTTAGTCCTATAAATTTGCCTCTAGACACTGCTTTGTGTCCCAGAGATTCTGGTACATTGTATCTTTGTTCTCATTGGTTTCGAAGAACGTCTTTATTTCTGCCTTCATTTCATTATTTATCCATTATTATTCAGGAGCAGTTTGTTTAGTTTCCATGTAGTTGCGTGGTGTCAATGTGCAAAACTTTCAAGCATTCCTATACACCAATAATAGACAAACAGAGAGCCAAATCATTCACAATTCACAATTGCTACAAAGAGAATAAAATTCCTAAGCTTACAAATAGCAAGGGATGTAAAGGACCTCTTCAAGGAGAACTACAAACCACTGCTCAAGGAAATAAGAGAGGACACAAACAGATGAAAAAAAAAATGCTTAGGAAGCACCAATATCGTGAAAATGGCCATACTGCCTAAAGTAATTTATAGATTCAATGCTATACCCATCAAGCTACCAATGACTTTCTTCACAGAATCGGGAAATAAAAAAAAAAATCTTAAACTTCACATGCAAAAAAGAGCCTGTATAGCCGAGACACTTGTAAGAAAGAAAAAAAAAAAAAAGCTGGAGGCATGATGCTACCTGACTTCAAACTTTATTTTAAGGCTATTGTACTTAAAAAAGAATGGTACTGGTACCAAAACAGAAATACAGACCAATGGAACAGGACAGAGGCCTCAGAAAAATGCCACACAACTATAATCATCTGATCTTTGACAAACCAGACAAAAACAAACAATGGGGAAAGGATTCTCTATTTAATAAATTTCCCTATTGAGAAAACTGGCTAGTAACATGCAGAAACCTGAAACTGGATCCTGAAACTTACACAAAAATTAGCTCCAGATGGATTAAAGATTTAAACATGAGGCCTAACATCATAAAACCTCTAGAAGAAAACCTAGGCAATACCATTCAGGACATAGGCATGGGCAAGGACTTCATGACTAAAACACCAAAAACAAAATAGACAAATGGGATCTAATTAAACTTAAGAACTTCTGCACAGCAAAAGAAACTATCATTAGAGTGAACTGGCAACCAACAGAATGGGAAAAAATTTTGCAATCTACCCATCTGACAAACGGCTAATATCCAGAATCTACAAAGAATCTACAAAGAACAAATTTATGAAAAGAAAAAAATATATATCAAACCCATCAAAAAGTGGGCAAAGGATATGAACAGACACTTTTCAAAGAAGACATATATACAGCCAGCAAACATACGAAAAAAAGCTCATTATCACTGGTCATTAGAGAAATACAAATTAAACTGTATTGAGATACCACCTCATGTCAGTTAGAATGACAAGCATTAAAAAATCAGGAGACAACAGATGCTGGAGAGAGAGGATGTGGAGAAACAGAAATGTTTTTACACTGTTGGTAGGAGTGTAAATTAATTCAACCATTGTGGAAGAAGTGTGACAATTCCTTAAGGGTCTAGAAATAGAAATACCACTTGCCCCAGCAACCTCATTACTGGGTATATACCATTACTGGGTATATACCCAATAAATCATTCTATTATAAAGACACATGCACACATATGTTTATTGCAGCACTGTTCACAATAGCAAAGACTTGGAACCAACTCAAATGCCCATCAATGACAGACTGGATAAAGAAAATGTGGCACATATACACCATGGAATGCTATGCAGCCATAAAATAGGATGAGTTCATGTCCTTTGTAGGGACATGCATGAACCTGGAAACCATCATTCTCAGCAAACTGATCACAAGAACAGAAAACCAAATACTGCATGTTTTCACTCATAAGTGAGTGTTGAACAATGAGAACACATGGACACAGGGAGGGGAACATCACACACCAGGGCCTGGGGGTTGGGGAGGGCTAGGGGAGGAATAGCAGGGGGTGGGGGGATTGGGGAGGGCTAGCATTAGGAGAAACGCCTAATGTAGATGACGGGGAAATGGATGCAGCGAACCTCGACCATGGTACCTGTATACATATGTAACAAACCTACATGATCTGTACATGTACCCCAGAACTTAAATCATAATAAATAAATTTTTAAAAATATGATAAAACTTTGGAAACAGATACCATCCCCCTGCCACATCCATGGAAAATTGTTTTCCACAAAACCAGTCCCTTGTGCCAAAAAGGTTGGGAACTGCTGCCCTAAAACACAAACCCTAGGCAAAATTTTTACAGTAACTATTTTATTGATCGTGCAATTCAAGAAATGCTTGAGGTTGGGGAGAGGATAAGACATTAGTAGGGGAAGGAGGCAAAACAAATATAAGGAGTGGCATTGCTAAACAGGTCGGAACATTGGGACAAGCAATTGCTTTGTCTAGTGAGCCATCTTCAAAGGGGTTGCTTCTCTGACTGTTTACCTTGGGAGGAGTAGGGAGAAAAAAACATCTAAATAGCTTCTCTTCTGCCTTCAATGTTCACCCCTGAGAGCATTAACATTAACTTCTGCAGCATCTTATACTTAACCAGCAACCAGAAACCCAGGGACAGAAAAAGAAGGACTTTCAGTGTAGACTAAAAGTGAGGCATTCATAGGGCATATCCAGCAAGGCTTTCAGTCTGTTGAAATGAGATTGGGTACAAGATGGGAATATTACCAGCCATTGAGTGCCACCCCATTTAGAAAGCAAAGCCAGTGTGCAGAAATGGTTAATGCATCAACTGAATTTGGTACAATCCATTCATTGTGCAGGTCAGATCTGCTCACACTGTATTATGATATTTAATCCTCACCTTCAATTCTTCCTGAGGAGAAGCATGAAAATTCAATCTTTAAGTATTATTGTTAACTGTTGCATCCTTAAACAAATAGCACACAGACAAGTTTTTATGGTGTTGTCTAATGAAGCTACAGATGGCTACCTTTAGCTACAATTTTGCTTCTTGCTCAGTGGGGTGATCCAGACCTTGGATTTGGGGTTTATCATCCCTAAGTTACTTTGAGCTTCTGGGCATGTGTTCTATGCAATTAATAGTTTTGATTATCACTAGATACAAAAGCATCAAGAGAGATTGCAGTGAATCTACTTCATTCCGGAAATATTTCTTTTTGCCCTCACTGTGTAGTAGCAACTATAGCGTCTCATGATTATCAAGATAGATGACTCCCATTAGTATATTCCAGGTGCACCAGGATTAGGAGCTCAAAATTCATACATTTCTTCTCCACTTGGAAAATAACATCTCTAAACTAGCAAAGTCTAAGGCGGATGGAAAGCACTAAATTTTGAACAAGAGAATATGTTTAAAATAACTGGGAATAATGGCAAGCATGGGATCCCATTTCTACTCCTTGCCTCCCAGATCTATGCATCAGCTGTTGGTTCAGAGCATATAGTGTGCATTAGGAGATAACACCCTGGGATTTTTACTCTGAGCTGGCTCCTTAATTGAGTCTTCATTCTATCAGTGTAATGAAATACAAGTAGTAAGCCCCCCCAAGTCTTGTGATTATCTATTCGTATTCATACCTCTTTTGTAATAAAATGGGTTCCTTATTCTAAAGCAATGCCACATGAAATGCTCTGCTGAGATGTCAGGCATTTTTTAAGCCCTCAACTGATGGTATTGATTGAAGAACTGTGCAAAAAAAATGCAAACTCATGTCTAGAATGTGCATTTGTTCTGATAAGGACAATTACTATCCTTTTCCTGGTGAAAGGGATCTTGTTTCATTGATCTGTCGCCAAGTGGCTGCTTAAACTCCCACGAAGTACTGCCACATGGAGGACTCTGCAATAATATGCACTGCTCTCAGGCTGGACATTCAGCAATGGTAGCAATAGATCAGACTTGGTGAAGACGAATACATCTTATTAGCCTCATGCATAGCTGTAATCCTTCTGCTATGACCACCCTGGTTATGCGCATTGCAGTAGTCATCTTGCCTACCTTGTTGAAGAGATGCTCCTTGGAGATGGGTTATCCCTGGTAGAAATTAATATTAGTACACATATCTGCCTATATTGTGCCCAGTCTTATAGGATCTTCCATATACTTCCTTCCCAGAGTTCTTCATTCTGATTTATTAGTCTTATTCATTTGAGGACTCTGACCATTGAGTCATGCCACTGCCACAACCCAGGAATCAATAGATTATCTGCATCTTTTGTCAGCTCTCAGTTCATGCAAAGTAATGACTGAGCTCACTGCTCAAAGCTCTGCTTACCAGGAGAAGTTCCCTTTATTGCTGTCTCTAAGGCTAACCCTGAGTGGAGCTGAAATGTGGCAGTGCTTCACTTCAAGATTGCAACCAACATTTTGGGCTGTCTCATCTGTTAATGACATCAATTTCTTTCCTTCTCTAATGTTGCATATATGGAACTTCCTGTCACACATTTTGCCTTCTGTGATTGTATATCATATACTTATTTATAATATTTATGCTTTTCCCTCTAAAATAAAATGTAAGCTCTGTGAAGGATACTTTTTATATTTTTTATTAACTGATAGGTCTTGCTTGCTTAAAAGGACCTGGCACATAGTGCTGTATGCATTCAATAAATGTTTGGTAAAAGAATGAATAAATGAACTCTCCCTAATCCTTTCCCTGCTTCAATTTTGTTCACAGTACTATCACAATGCAACATTATACATTATACTATAATTTTTTTTCAGTCTTTCCCTCCTTCACTAAAACATAAAACACACAAGAGATTGTCTGCTTTGTTTAAGGCATTATCCCCTGCACCTATAGAAAAGCCTGCTTTGACAAATATTTGTTGCATTAATTAGCAAATGGACAATGTTCTTCTCATTTCCTGACTGTCAGCAAGTAACATTTACTGTATGTTATATAACAGGTGCTCAGTGAAAAAGTAGTGATATAAAACAAATGCATCAAAATTCTAAGTAGCACGTGGCTCAAAGGTGGCCTCTTTCAATACTACTCTGATCTTTCAGAAGTCAAATTGACAAGACCCAACAAGATAACTTTGCCTCCTTAAACTTGTTTCTCAGGAAGTTTCAGAGGAAAATTCAAATGATTTATCAGCCACAAAGACTAGAAATTGTTGTTTATTTTATTTATACACATAGCTTTTATTTCAAATCCTATTGACTTATAGTTTAAGGTTTCCATGATTCCTATTACTTTATTTCATTAGGAAAAAAATGTATGTATCAGAAACCAATATCTTCTGAAGTGACGTGGGAAGCTATGAGGCTCCTTTGTCACCTTTACTTCACCTCACACGTAGAAAGAATTACATCCCTAAAGGACACCACATTTTAAAAAACACTGTTGTATTTTATTATATGCATATCTGGAATAGAGAATCTGACAAGAGAATTGCCATGGACAATTCCCCCTATCATTACATGGAAGATGAATATGGAATTAATTTTCATTTTTGACACATTATATTGAGATTTTTAAATTCATTCTCTGTAAGTTGGGTTTGGAAGAAGTCTAATCTCATGGTATCATTTGAGGACAGCTCTATGAATATTTGTGACAAATGAATCTTTTATTTGCCTTGAAAATTATGATTCAATTTGATGAAATGAAAAAAATTTATGGGTAATGTTTAATCATGACTGTCATGTAAGAGCCAAGCTGTCAGCAGGATGCTATGACACCTAGAGTTAGTCACTTCCAGCTGAGAGGATCCACACAGCTTCTAATAGCTTAGGAAGCTGTGACTTGATATTCTGGCTCATTTAATAGATTCATTGCGTTTCATGTTCTATATGGATTCAATATTTGAAATCAGCCTAAAGATGATTTAATGTTTAATGTCATTATACTCTTTATACTTCTACTTTTTAAAGTGAATGCAGAAATATTTTTCCAAAATTTAAAAAGGCCTTAATTGATATGAACATCATTTTGACTGTGAAACTTAAAGAGATGCTTTGTTAAATTAATCAACATGTGATTACTATGATAATGTTATATGCCTAGTCTTTTGCTGGGAACTGTAGAGTTATCAATAATATATGATTTATGTCCTCTACCCCTGAGGAATTCCTAAATGGAGAGAAAAAAGAAACAGACAAGAAAAACTACGTAACTCTACAATGTAGTGCATGGAACATACTTACTTGTTAACTTATGTGGCACAGACTAGGAACCGTAGCACTGATTTTAAGTACAATAATTAAATAAAAGTGATTATTTTGTTTTTTTTCCTCCTTATTGTCTAGGAACTTTTATTATTTTTTCCTTTCATTTATTAAGCCACATGCTCATTATTTCCCTGTTTCTTAACAATTGCTAGACTTTAATCCAATTGGTCATTTATTACTTTCAATTCAATGTGAATCTTTTAGTCTTTTCCTACTCAATATTTTAACAAAAATTTGGACAGTATGCCTATTAATTTTGTAGATATTACAAAACACAGTAATTTTTACATTTGATAACAAAATTCAAATTTAAAAATGAACAAGCAGTTTACAGAGTTTTATTAACAAATGCACATTTAACAGGTGTAAAGTAAGTTTTGTTCTTGGTTACAAAATACCAATTTCACATGTAAATAAAGTATTTTTTTAACAATAGCATTATGAAAAGAAATGGAACCTGAGGCCTCATATTCAATTTAAGACAATATAATATTTTGTCCAAGAGAAGATATATATGTTATGAACATGGAAACTGAGGGTTTAGAGTACCAAGGAAGATAATTGTTTTCTACTATAGAATGCATATGTTATACCTGAAGTCTTACGTTTGGATATGGCCTTTTTACTTTCAAAACACAGGAATATAGGATTATTCATTTACAGACTCAATATTATTATTATAAAATGCATGGTTGAAGAGAATATAAGAATATAGGTTGACAAAGAAAATTATAAAGCACTCCAAGCACTGAACTACAGTTTTAGACCCAGATAAGGAAAACTTTTATCAAGAGCCAGAAATGTTCAAAAACTGAGTTGACTACTGGAAGAAAATATTAATGTAGTGGTCTTGGGGTTTTCAAACATGGACCAGAAAATCAAATATCAGATATGTATTATAGAAGAAATGTAAGCAATATTTAGTTAGTTGAAATAAATGTCCTTAAGTATGAAATTCAGTGCGTCTATTATATCATATATATATATATATATATCCTTTTCATTACCCCCAACCAACAATACATATGTCAATGCTCATATCAAAACTGCAATCATTTATTCATCTATTTACTTTTTATTATTTTTACACAACATTGTTAAACTCTATTTTTCAAAACTATAGTTAGAAGATAGAACACTAATACATTTCTCTCTTCCAAAACCACCTTTGTAATTTATTATGTGAAGTTTGTTTTCTTTTTAATGTGCAGTCTTTGAAACTTAGCTTCCACAGTTTATTTATTTATATTAACACTTGAGTCATCTAACTCTCTAATCACTGGTATTCAAACCCAAAATTTAAATTTTTGCTTTTCTTAGCCTTTTGCACCTCCCTAAGACCTCTGTCTCTACATGCAACCACCCTTCAAGACCTATCTTCAGTTGTATAACTTCTAGAAAATCTTTGGGGATACTGACACTAAATATTTTTTTTCTCATTTTTGAATCTCTACTATGCTTAATGAAACATTATTACCACCCTGTTTACTTTCTTGTGTGGATTCATGAATAAAAAATTATTCCTGAACTTGATGTCCAAAGACCTGGGTTCTAGTTATGACTCTACTTCCATTTAGCTGTGTAGCCTCAATAAAGCATTACAACTTTCTGTATGACAGGACCTTTATCCACACAATAAAGATATATTTCAATTATAATAATTATTGAATGATTCTTTTTTGCCTTAGGATAATTCTTATATTGTTGACTTGTTTAATTATTATAATATAAATTCCTTATGAGACTAGTGGATTTTATGTTGCCTTGTTTCCCCATAATACTATTCATTTAACTATCAACAAAGTTTCTACTTGAGTGCTTTCAGTAAGTACAAGGTCAGATAAACTTAAAACTAACAAGTATTTAATAGTTTCATTCACTTTTTGTATTTGCTGACACTTTGATATATTTTCATTCCTCAAAATAATTTAGTAGTTTGACTTTCAAATATTTTTTCAGGGTCTGAAAATATTTGAGACATCGCAAATATTTTTTGAGTTATCTCAATCCAAACACTTTTTTCCTTATAAATTTTGTGCAAAGAACATATTTTATTTAAGTATCTTAAAATATCATTACAGTTTAAATGGTTTATTTCACTAAATTTATCTGTATGACTATACTGAGCAAATAAGAGAAATTCAATGCGTTATTTTACTCATTAATCACATGAATTGCCTCCAGCTTTGAAGCTCTGTCTTCATTCATTATTTATTTTTGTTTATTTACTTTTGAGACAGGGTCTCAGGGTCTTGCTATCACCCAGGATGAAGTGCAGTGGCACAATCATAGCTCACTGCAGCCTCAAACTCCTGAGTTCAATTGATTCTTCCACCTCAGCCTCAGATTAGCTGGCACCTGGGACCACAGACACACACCCCACTCCCTGCCAATTTTTAAAGTTTGTTTGATTTTTAGTAAAAGGCAAGGTCTCACTATGTTGATCAGGCTGATCTCAAACCCCTTAGCTCAAGCGATCATCCTGCCTTAGCCTCTAAGTGTTGGGATTATAGGAATGAGCCACTGCACCCAGCCTGGCCTTATTTTTTTACTCAGAAACTAAATATACCACTTTGAAAGAAGATAATACATCAACTTCTAGTAACATGTTTCTTCTGAACAGGTGCTCCTAACAAAACCTGGAAATGACTATACTTTGGCACCTGCTGAGGGTCTGTGCCCATCAGTGGCATGGCTTTAACTGGAACTCAATAATAGATATGTCATTATCCCTATGTGATAACCAGGATCTAATCCCATCCATTCTAGTTGCTTCAGATGTTCCACCTCAGAACAATTGAATCCCAATGGATAATGATCAATTACTCTTCACTCATTAGTGTGAGGAGTGGTGTCCTCATATGAAATGAAAAGCTCTTATGCTTATTTTCAATAAACTAACCATGCATGGCAACCAGTCACCACTACTAAGGAGGAATCTTTGTTGAAATAGAAGTATTATTTCAGACATTTGTGCATGTAGAGTCACTGCTGAAAGAAAATCACCTATTGTCATTCCAGACATCTCATCTTGCTTCTGTAGAATATTTTCAATCTAAAGAAAAGAATAAAGAGAAGACAGATCTCTTCAGTGTGTTGTTTTTTATGGCTGTCCAATGCAAAAGCAGATTTCAAAAGTTGCAGGCCATCCTTTTTTTTTCAAATATAATTAGAGGACTTAGTCAAACATGTATGCATATTGTAGCAGTCGACTATTGCCAGAAACAAAAATTTCAGAGGCACAAAATTTCATTGGCATTCAAAATAAGCATTTGCTTTTTATCTATCCATGGTCAACTGGGACAGCTCATTCAAATCCCACCCTTGGAATGGTTCCACAATTCCACTGGATGGCTCTACTTTCAGGTCGGAGTCCACCTGAGCTTGGTTGGGGAGTCTTGGCTTCACCTAAGTTAATTATGTCTGAAGGGGTAGCAGCTATACCAGGGTAGCTTTTCTCACTGATGATGACCAAAGAGCAAGAGGGAAGAATGAGATGCCTTTGAAGCCTTAGGCTAAAAACAGGTGCACTTTCACTTCCAGCAACATTTTGTTGTTATTGTTGTTTAAAAAGAAATCAAATTGAACAGCAGTGAAGTAAATGGATAGGAAAATGTATTCTAACTTTAGTGGGAGGAACTTAAAGTGAATGTATATGGTGTTTTATAAGATTTTCTGATAAAAAGAACAAATCATAAAAACACTCTAATAGATGAAAGACAAAATTCTTGTTACTCACAACTCCAAATTTTCCAGTCAGGGCCACCTAGGAAGTTGCATCAAGAGAAAGGGTAACAGCAAGCTGAATCTGTGGGGGGCAATTTATATATAGCAAGTATAGTGTATTCAGCTAGGTTTCCCAGGATCCCTGTGCACAGGGTAACTTGAACAATTTCTCGGGCTCCAGGGCTTAGGGTGTGTGTCTAGTTGGTTGATACTTGGTCGTGGGGCAATTGAGGGGCGTACATAGTGGCCGAGAGTGTGAAAGCTCAGTAAGAGGAGTGGTTGGCTTGGGGAGTGGACGTCATCAGATGCTAAGAAGGAGAACTGAGTTGCCTCTAGCTGGGACTTCAAAACTGGGTCCAGACAGTGATTGAACAACAGCAAAACTGTGTTATAATCTACCCCTTAAAGTCTTGACATCAGTTGTGAGCTTGATTATTTGCTATATTTCAATATGCCAATAATCAATTTCAATACGCCAATCTGCTGCCAAATAGCAGCAAAGACTTTCACAGAATAGAGTATAAAATGTTCCAAGAGCATAGAAAATGTTTTATTATGGGAGTAAATAGGGGAAAAACACGCAGAAGAATAAGGAGTCCTTGTAGGCCAGTCCATCACCAAGATCTCCACATTATGGCACTCCTAAGGAAACAGCTGGAATTGCTGGGGTCTCTAACAATATTTTGGTGGAGTCTTGGGTCAAAGCGGCAGTTCCAGCTGTTTCGTGTAGAGGGAATAAACTTAGTAAGGTATACGTAAAGGCTAGTGATATTTGTTTGAAACCAAGGGAATAGGTGGTCATGGTCACGTTCAGAAATGCAGAGTGGGAGGTCATGGTGGTAAGCTGAAGTGGGAAAAGTAGGAGAAAGCCCTGGGAAATGGGAGGTTCACTCCCCAAGGGAGTCAGTGCTTAGACTGATATGAGGTAGTTGCCTTCTGGGGAAAGTAATAATCTTCATTAATTTTTAGAAAGGCACAGATGACAGTACTGCTACAAGTTTTTCCTTAAGTCAGAGGAGTTTAGGAGTGTGTGTTTTTACAGAGAGCATGAGTACTCATGCAGGTCAGACATCTAAAATTCAATATAGCAAAGGGAATTGGGAACAATACTTAAAATTAGTGTAACATATGTTGGGCCCTGAATTTAAAAAAAAATTAAGTCCTGGGGCAAGATATAGATACATTCAGGAATTCATTTGTCATTTTGTAATTTATATAGGAGTTCTTTGATAAGACCATTAGGTCTTCCAATTAAATTAGTTGCCTGGGACCTATCTGGGAGAGAAAAGTTCCACTGAATGCCTTTTGTAAGAGCCCACTATTGTGTATTCTGGGATGTGAAATCTGTGGCTTTGTCACTGTCAGTAATGTCTGACACTTCAAAGGGAATAAAAAGTATCCCAGGAAGACCCTGTATTGTGGCCTTAGTATAAATAGCAACGTGTGTAACCTTGATTTATATTTTGGATACTTGTGAAGCAAAAGATTCTCTAAGTTCTATAGGGGGCAACTCTTAGGCAGTGGTTCAAAAGTTTGCAAAAATGTACAGATGGAGCCATTTGCTGACCATGGTATCTAGTGTTAAGATGACTATTAGTTTGGGCAAGTGACCTAACCCTTGGGTTTCAGTCTTTATCTGGAATATTCTGGGTAAAAAAAGGAAAGCAGCAATATTTCCCTGTGGTCCATCATGTATGACAGTGACAATGCTCTTGTACACCCTACAAATTGCTATTCCCTCAGTTAATTATAAGTGGCTCCCGATATCCAAGGGGCTTGGAAGAAGGGTAACCTTCTCCAACACCATGGCACCTCGGAAGTGACTGAGGACATTGGAGTCCATCCCCTCTTGCATGTGGAATATATGCACGGGCCCAGATGTGCTCAATTTTACATCAAGAAGTCACTTGTAGCTATGCCCAGCTTGTCCGGTTCTGCTTCTGTGACTCAAAGCATGATTGGCAGCTGGATATGAAGAGTCACAAACTCAAGGTCTATAAAAGCCTCTATTTCCAGGAGATACTAGTATGTGGCCAGCATGTTCTTCTCTAATGGAGTCTAGCACAAGAATAAGTAGGATTGGCCAATATGCATAATTTCATAGGCTTGGGGACATAAGGGCTGTCTGATAGCTGGCCCTAGGGTGATTCAGGCAGGTACTTACTGGTCGTAAGTGTGAAAACACAATAAGGCAAATACTTAGCTGCTCAAAAAGAGGAACTGACCAGCCTCTAGTTAAAACCACACAACTAGGTTAAGATAGCATTTCAAATAAACTATATTAGATAGGGGTATGAGTGAACATTTGGAGCCAAAAACACAATCTGCTAGATTTATTCTTCAGTACCTAAATCGTTATAATTTAAGCTGAAGAGTGTGTTGGAGGTGGAGGTAGAATAAACTCATCAAATAACTAATGGCTACTAGGTGACAGAAACTATGTGAGATACTGACCTGAAAATGACCGCTGAATAACAATGAGCTCTTTCCCATTTTTCATAGCTCTTTTGAAAATATTTTATTGTTAAATCTTGTATACTAACAAAAGTTAACAGGCTTTAAATATGCATAATTATAGCCACTTTTAAAGTAATAGATTAATTGACAGCAGTAATTTGCTTCCAAAACCCATCTAAACTATGCTTTCTTGGCTCATTTTTTTCTGCTCGTACTTTTTAAAATTTCTATAATGTCTGTCAATCCAAACAACTATTACCTTGGTAGACTTTAGACTTGCAACAGATCTTTATGTTCTTGTAATCTGAAACTTTTAAATTTTAACAACTATTTGGAAAATCATCATCTCTTTTATTTGTTTACAATGAGTTACTTAATATAATTTATATTTTGTCATAATCAAATATCAGAATGGTTGTTTTATTAACCTTTTCACTTAATAATGTTTATTTCATTTTTTTTCCTTTACTAAATTAATTGAAAAGTCTAGGCTTTTACTTACTGAGCACAGTTTGAAGATTATATCATTGCATGTACCTATGATTATTTGTATTACGAAAAGTCACGTGAAGTCTGTAGCATGTATTTACTTTTGAAGTAGGAAGCATGAGGAATGACAAGCCTTTGCTTGATTTATAATATTTTATTTTACCATGTGTCTAAAGACATATCTTTCTTTAGTTCTATCAGAGACATAGCTTTCTTTAATTCTGTACACTTATTCAAATGTCACAGTTTCCAGTAATTCTGGCAAGTAGAATTATCCAACCTATCCATCACTTCTTGATACTTTACCCAGTTTTCTATTTTTAAATAAAATATTGAGTTAAATATATTTCCAAACAAATAAAACATTTATATATTTCAGTTTAAACAAAAAATTAGCACTGTGAAAACAATGATGATATATTTGGAATTCTAGTTGTTCTTAATGACCTGAGACTAAGGAAAATTTCAGTACATGGGTATCATTCTCAATACAGGGATGTGCTGCTCAGTCCTTCAGGGAGGGACTTACAAACCAACTTGAAACTTCTGCAGGGTCTGCCTCAACTACAGACAACCTTCTAGAGGTCACACACGTGCCAGAGAAGCTCCATCTGGTGAATGAATGAGACAGAGTACAAAAGCCTTCGCCATTTTGACTTTATGAGTGTCACTTCCACAGGCAATACTCCATAACTCCTTGCTAGTTTTTCTGACGTTTTGTCAGACCTGCATTTCAGGTTGACTTCTTCCTTAGCCTGATACTGCTTTCTGACATCTCTCTTCACATGTAGTGAGTCCTAATAAACATCTGGTACCCCATACCCCACTTCTACTTCCAGAGAGCACAATTGGTGACATATCGAAGGAGGGACATTCTAGAGTCTATGATTACAGTCTTAATTCATATCTTAAATTTCAAGCATTAGCAACTTCAGGAAACTAAAGTGGGTCAGAATATTTTCACTGTAAATCAAATATGCAGAGTTGATGTACAATCACTGACCCTTGTTGGAATTATTTAGAAAGTCCAAAGTCTCTTAGGAACCAGAAAATATGTCTATGGTTTTCTGTTTATTAATGCATTCATTTAAACATCTGAACATTATTCATTCATTCACTCACTCACTCAATCATTCTTTCAAACAGCTTTTATTCCCTGCTCTATGCTGGCTGTCTTGTTCAGTGCAGGGATACATAGATAAAGACATGATATCTGTCATTAAGGCAACTAAGGATGACAGAGATAGATACTATAAATAATTTTAAAAGTATGTGTATTAGAATTAGTTTCAGTGTTTTATCTCGTTTTTGTTTTTGTTTTTATTTGGCTGCTACATCAAATTACCACAAGAATAGTGGCTTAAAACAACACAAATGTATTGCTTGCTGTTCTGGAGGGACAGAAGTCCAAATTCAGTCTCACCTGACTTAAGTTAACAGTTTTGTGAGGCTGGTTCCTTCTAGAGGCCTTGAGAGAAGAATCTATGTTCTTGTCTTTTCCAATATTCTGTAGTTGTCTGCATTCATTGGTCAATAGCCTCTTCCTTTTATCCCTGACCCTCTTGCCTTCTGCTCATATGGACTCTTGTGATTACATTGGGCCTACTTAGATAACCAGGATGATATTCAAAATCCAAGATCCTTAACTTAAGCACACCTGCAATGTCCCTTTTACCATGCAAGGCAAAACTTCTAGATTCTGAGGATTAGAACATTGATCTAGGGGGGCATTAGTCAGCCTACCACAATACTTAACAA
Source organism: Aotus nancymaae (assembly GCF_030222135.1). NCBI lineage: Eukaryota > Metazoa > Chordata > Mammalia > Primates > Aotidae > Aotus > Aotus nancymaae. Next base: position 40,377,761 of record NW_026988419.1, on the reverse strand, counting down.
GGTGAGTAGAGGCAAGGGCAGGTAAGAAGTCAGAATATTGCTGCCAAGAGCATCCTAAGGCATTGTGGAAGGTGCTGAATAGTACATCAGTAAACTTCACAAAACATAGCTTTTAAGTAGAGTGTTGAAGAATAACAAAATATTAGTTAGTGAAGGGTACAGCAGAGGTGATGTGTACCCTCTACTATGACAGAGTAGCTTCTGCAAAGACATGGAAATTACAGGAAATAGAACTGTTAATGGAATTCTAGCTGTCAGCCAAGACACATACATTTCTGACACTTTATTTCTGAAAAAAAGCAGGTGTCTTGCAATTAATGAGTACATTAAATGTAGACATTAATTATTCCTAAAATCTTGTTATTAAAATATTATAATAAATATTTAAAAACGTGAATACAATGTAATTTGATAAACTTGGTTTATATGATGCTAAGTAAATATTGAGAGATGAGACCAAAGAACAAAAAGCGTGTTTCAAACTCATTGTAGGTTGTAACCATGATAAGGAATTTTTAAACCATACTAGTGATCACATAAAGTGTTTTATTTCCTTGAAGAAGTTATTTCACATAATCTGGTTTTAGCTTTAGAGAGATTACATTGCCTGCATGGAAGAGAAGGATAGGAGAGACACAATAGTATTGTAGGCAGCGAAAACAGATGATTGCCATAATCTGGCAAATATTGAAGCCTGAAGGAAGAAGATGGTAGGCTATTGATTGAGAGGCAGTGGGACATAGAAATGGCCAATTCTGGTAAATGATTTGTTGTAGGTAGTGGGAAGGTAAGAAAAGGTACAGTAATTTCAACAACTCCCTGATTTGGGCAATTACATTTGTACATTTTGTTGGGAAAAGAATTGAGGAACAGATGTGGTTTTTTTTTTGGGAGGGGAATGAATGAATAACAGCATGTATGCATTTTATTTAGTTTTTGAGGCATATGTGAAATATTTAAGTTTAAATATTCATCAGCATTTGTATATATGAAGCCCAGGAATGGGTTTTTAGATGGAAATACAGATTGAGAAATCTTTCGATGGTAATTTAAATCTAAGATGAAAAGCAAACAAACAAAAACTGTTCTATGTACTGAATATTTTGACACCAAATATGTGGGTTTTTCCAACCAACCAGTTATGACATTCATTGCTTAGAGTTAACACAGATCCCATAGGATAGGGGCTCAGACCCCCAAGAATGCCAACCCCCTATTCACAACTCAGATGCCAACTGAAATTTCAGAGTGTCATCTGTGCTTCTGACTGACTGTCTCTAAATTGGAGGTTTCATGACCTCCTCCTTGGTTTAAATAATTACCTGAAATAACTCACAGAACTCAGGATAAAAGCTCACTTTCTAGCTAATCACTTTATTACAAAAGGACACAACTTAGGAACAGTCAGATAGAAGTAAACCATACAGCAAGGTGTCCAGGAGAGGTGTGGAGCTTCCATGCCTTCTCCCAGCACCTCCACAGGTTTGCCAACCCAGAAGCTCCCTGAATTCTCTGAACCCTGTGATTTTGGGTTTTTACAGAGGCTTCATGCTTAGACAATATTGACTAAAGCCATTGACGTTTGGTGAATAGGTTAACCTATAGTCCCTCTTCCCTCCCAGAAGGTCACGGCTTGGGACTACAATTTCCAACCCTCTAATCACAATATTGATTCTCCAGGCAACCAGTCCTCATCCTGAGGCTATCCTGGAACCCTCAGCTACTAGTCTTCTCATTAACATACAGCAAAACACTTATTATTTTGAAGATTCCAAGGATTTTAGGAGCTTCGTGTCAGACAATGGAGACAAAGACTAAATATAAATTTCTTAACATATCACAAAATCACAAAACCTTAAGCAGTGATGAGACAATATGAAAGAACGGCATGAACATTTCGCTTTGCTCATTTGGGCTGTTCTTGGGTCAGCTTTCTCTCTTGTTTTGGAGGACTGTCTAATTTTGTGTATTATTATGAGATGCAGTGTCCTGCTTCTCACCATGGTAGTATAAGTTGGACTAACTTTTACTTCCTTACCCACTGATGACCAACGGTTTGGGCATGTGACTTGGGCTTAGCCCATCAGTTACTCCCACACAAAACTTTAATCTGGAGTTGGAGGCACAAAGAAGAGGGGTTAAGGTTCATTTATAACAAGTTTGGTGTGTTGAGTGAGAGCAGCACCAGGACATAGTATGAGGTTTCTATTGTGGTAGAGGCAGAGTCCTAACCATACTGTTTAATACTTATTTCCTGACCTCCTTTTAGTTTTTTACCTCTTCAAAGTCTGATGCTCTTGTTTGTCATCAGTTCTCAAATTCTTTTTTTTAATATATATATTTATTTATTTATTGTTTTTATTGCATTTTAGGTTTTGGGGTACATGTGAAGAACATGCAAGATTGTTGCATAGGTGCATACGTGGCAGTGTCATTTGCTGCCTTCCTCCCCTTTACCTATATGTGGCATTTCTCCCCATGCTATCTCTCCCCAACTCCCCACCCCCTGCTGTCCCTCCCCTATTTCCCCCCAACAGACCCTAGTGTATAGTGCTCCCCTCCCTGTGTCCATGTGTTCTCATTTTTCAACACGCATCTATGAGTGAGAACATGCGGTGTTTGATTTTGTGTTTTTGTGTCAGTTTGCTGAGAATGATGGTTTCCAGGTTCATCCATGTCCCTACAAAAGACGCTAACTCATCGTTTTTGATGGCTGCATAATATTCCATGGTGTATATGTGCCACATTTTCCCTGTCCAGTCTATCATCGATGGGCATTTGGGTTGGTTCCAGGTCTTTGCTATTGTAAACTGTGCTGCAATGAACATTCATGTGCATGTGTCCTTATAGTAGAACGATTTATAATCCTTTGGATATATACCCAGTAATGGGATTGCTGGGTCAAATGGAATTTCTATTTCTAGATCCTTGAGGAATCGCCACACTGTCTTCCACAATGGTTGAACTAATTTACACTCCCACCAGTGGTGTAAAAGTGTTCCTATTTCTCCACATCCTCTCCAGCATCTGTTGTCTCCAGATTTTTTAATGATCGCCATTCTAACTGGCGTGAGATGGTATCTCAATGTAGTTTTGATTTGCATTTCTCTAATGGCCAGTGATGATGAGCATTTTTTCATATGTTTCTTGTACTCATGTATGTCTTCTTTTGTAAAGTATCTGTTCATATCCTTTGCCCACTTTTGAATGGGCTTGTTTGATTTTTTCTTGTAAATCTGTTTTAGTTTGTTGTAAATTCTGGATATCAGCCCTTTGTCAGATGGGTAAGCTGCAAAAATTTTTTTCCCATTATGTTGGTTGCCAATTCACTCTAATGACTGTTTCTTTTGCTGTGCAGAAGCTGTGGAGTTTGATTAGGTCCCATTTGTCTATTTTGGCTTTTGTTGCCAATGCTTTTGGTGTTTTGGTCATGAAGTCCTTGCCTATGCCTATGTCCTGAATGGTTTTGCCTAGGTTTTCTTCTAGGATTTTTATGGTGTTAGGTCTTATGTTTAAATCTTTAATCCATCTGGAGTTAATTTTAGTGTAAGGTGTCAGGAAGGGGTCCAGTTTCTGCTTTCTGCGTATGGCTAGGCAGTTTTCCCAACACTACTTGTTAAACAGGGAATCCTTTCCCCATTGCTTGTTTTTATCAGGTTTGTCAAAGACTGGATGGTTGTAGATATGTTGTGTTGCCTCCGAGGCCTCTGTTCTGTTCCATTGGTCTATATCTCTGTTTTGGTATCAGTACCATGCTGTTTTGATTACTGTAGCCTTGTAGTATAGTTTGATGTCCGGTAGTGTGATGCTTCCTGCCTTGTTCTTTTTGCTTAGGATTGACTTGGCTATGCGGGCTCTCTTATGGTTCCATATGAAGTTTAAGGTGGTTTTTTCCAGTTCTGTGATGAAGGTCATTGGTAGCTTGATGGGGATAGCATTGAATCTGTAAATTACTTTGGGCAGTATGGCCATTTTCACGATATTGAGTCTTCCTAACCATGAACATGGAATGTTTCTCCATCTGTTTGTGTCCTCTCTTATTTTGTTGAGCAGTGGTTTGTAGTTCTCCTTGAAGAGGTCCTTTACATTCCTTGTTAGTTGTATTCCTAGGTATTTTATTCTCTTTGTAGCAATTGTGAATGGCAGTTCATTCTTGATTTGGCTCTCTTTAAGTCTGTTTTTGGTGTATAGGAATGCTTGTGATTTTTGCACATTGATTTTGTATCCTGAGACTTTCCTAAAGTTGCTTATCAGTTTCAGGAGATTTTGGGCTGAGACGATGTGGTCTTCTAGATATACAATTATGTCATCTGCAAATAGAGACAATTTGACTTCCTCTTTTCCTAATTGAATACCCTTTATTTCTTTTTCTTGACTGATTGCTCTGGCTAGAACTTATTCCAAATAATCCCAAAAGAGGGAATCCTTCCCAAATCATTTTATGAGACCAACATCATCCTGATACCAAAACCTGGCAGAGACTCAACAAGAAAAGAAAACTACAGGCCAATATCCATGATGAACATAGATGCAAAAATCTTCAATAAAATACTGGCAAGCCGATTGCAACAGCACATCAAAAAGCTTATCCACCATGATCAAGTAGGATTCATCCTGGGGATGCAAGGCTGGTTCAACATACACAAGTCTGTAAATGTAATTCACCACATAAACAGAACAAAAGACAAAAACCACACGATTATCTCAATTGATGCAGAGAAAGCCTTAGACAAAATTCAACAGCCCTTTATGCTAAAAACCCTCAATAAACTAGGTATTGACGGAACGTATCTCAAAATAATAAAAGCTATTTATGACAAACCAACGGCCAATATCATACTGAATGGACAAAAACTGGAAGCATTCCCTTTGAAATCTGGCACTGGACAAGGATGCCCTCTCTCACCACTCCTATTCGATATAGTACTGGAAGTTCTAGCCAGAGTTCTCAAATTCTTAACATTATTCCCATGAAAATCCTTTGCTACCTCATCTATGTATGTTTAATTTTTATTCTTACAATCATGATTGGTAAAGAAGACATATAGAATGAAAAGAAGAAATAGGAGGAAAACTTTAAAGAAATCATTTGATGATTAGAGAGAATATAGGGACCCTTATATTTGATGATTACTATTAGTCTGAGCCTTTTAAACTTTTCTGTAAGAATCCTTTACTTTTAACGTAAAAATTGTGAATTGTCATACTCCCTTCAAACAAACAGCTTCATATGCAAAGAAACAAAGAATGATAGTCTTGGAATTTTCCAAGCTAGTTTGATGAAAAAGTGTAACTGGCACTACTGATTTTATTACTCAGGAATGAATTAATCTATTTATAAGTTTGCCTTTACTACCCATAAACATATTGACAAAAATGGGTGCTTTTCCAGTTTAATAAAGAATTTTATATGTGCTTGTGTGTGTGCATAAGTACAAAAATGCTTAATATTTTTATGTTTTTCCAATTCTGAAAGATCTTTATGGACTATAAATATTGATTAAAGTGATACTACTTCTCAGAAAAAAAAAATCTTAATTGTACTCATAATGACAATTTGACTGAGCACATGGATCTTCTGGAAATACTGCTATACAGGATTAATTTTAAAATGTAATCCAGCTTATGTATCATTAAAACTTTTTCTTCAATAGTACAAAGTTCCCATTTTCATATTACAAAGATCAAAACACATAATTATCATGTTGTTTTAAATGGAGACAATAGATTTCCTAATTGGAATATGCATTATTTCATTTTCATGAGAGTGTCAAAATATAATATGAATTTTCAAGTTTAGTAGATCATGTTGAGATTTTTGCCCATAAATACACTTTTGGGTTACTTAATACAAGTATATGGACATCTGATCATTCATTTATTCACTTATTCTGCCAATTTCATTTTGTGCCTTTCATGTGGCAGTAACTGCATTAAGTATAGAAAGATACATAATATACAGATTTTTCCTGTGAAGGGCTCAAGGTTTGAGTTGATGGTAGAAATTAACTCAGTTATAAATAGGTACAAGGCAAAATAGAGAATGAATGTATAGTCAGAAAATTAAAAAAAATTTGAGTAAGAAACTGTAATATGAAACTTAAATGGTTAAATAGATTTTATTAGTCCATAAAAGCAAAGATTTGTCTGCTCAGAAAAAGAGCAGGCTACACCGTTTATCAATATTTTCCTACTTTAATTTTGAAATAATTCACTTTTATTAGACTGGAAATAATATATTAGCACAGAGGAAACTTAACATGAGGAAAAATGCTTAAGAATTCTAAAGTATTATTCAATCACAAACCTCAATGACCTAAAAGGTAAAGTCCAAAGAAAGCAAAAGGCAGGTGACCGAGAAGGTAATAATACTTAGGGGAAATATTCCATCAATTTGTAGGTGCCCTTGAATGCTCACACTCTTATGTTTTTGCTGTGAGCAATAAGCTGGAGACTCTATTTTTTGTTCTTTCTATCAAAACAAGACTGATTTCCTACGTTATAATTCCCATTGCCTTAGAATTTCATTACTTGAGTTATAGTAGTTAAGCAAGTCTTTTAATTATAGCACAAAATGCTCTAGTTACAATAGTTTAGGGAATATATTAATCACTCACTGACATTTACATATTTAAATGTCTTGTGCTTCATACACAATTCTAAAAAGAGAAAAGAGGTTTTTGACAACACTTCTTAACTGAGTTACTTTAAATAAGGTGATTTTAAGAGCAGTATCTGTTTTTAACAAGCATCAAAACATATTGGTGGTGACAAATTTTATGAACATATTTAGAATAAACATTAATTGCCAATTTTATTTTTTTAGATTTAATAAGCAAATTTCAAGAATAAAAAATCATTTGTTGAATAAAGCTACGTATTTTAAAAGTCTACTTAATATTTCCACTGACAGTCTATATTTAAATGCAGAACTAAATACTCAGATTTCATAATAAACAGGCAATGCTTTACATTCAATTCTTAATTCTAATGTAGTCAAATTTAAATATCATATAAAAGCTGTGTAAATATTTTTAAATTTACATAATGAGGCAAATGAAACTGAGCATTGTGTACGCGTGTGAGTGTATATATGTGTGTTTCGGATGCTTTTTATTTTGCTTTGTTTCTCCTCAAAAGCAATAGTAAATATCAAAGTTTTCAGATTCATTGATGTGATAACATTTGAGATTTCATTTCTATGTGTAAATAATTCGACTGAAAATTCATAACTGTGTTTTATTCTAGAGTTTTCTGGTATTTTAAAAATTCTTGCTGGGCGACAAATGTTGCCAGGCTTTGTTACAAGTTTTTTTGTTTGTTTTTTTGTTTGTTTTTTTTTTTTTGAGATGGAAGTATCACTTTGTTACCAGGCTGGAGTGCCATGGTGTGATCTCAGCTCACTGCAACCTCTGCCTCCCGGGTTCAAGTGATTCTCCAGCCTCAGCCTTATGAGTAGCTGAGAGTATAGGTGTGCACCACCATGCCCAGCTAATTTTTGTATTTTTAGTAGTGACGGGGTTTCATCATGTTAGCCAGGATGGTCTCAATCTCTTTATCTGCCCGCCTAGGCCTCCCAAAGTGCTGGGATTACAAGCGTGAGCCACCATGCCCAGCCTCTCACAAGTTTTTAATGTTCTATTTTAATGCAGAACCTAGATAAATCCTAAAATAAAGACATTTCATACGTGGTAGAGTCGTCGGAAGAAATGAGAGTCTTATAAATAACTTTAAAAATTGTGAAAAAAAAAGACAAAATAATCCTACGCAGTTTGATTTAAATATATATTCTTAATAATAGCTACTTTTGTGAAAACCAAAATATTGAAATATGTAGATATGACTTTTCATTAGTGACTGACACAATATATTGTAATTATTACTAGTTTTATTGTATCAGCCAACTATATTGATTGAATACTTTGTATATCCTAATTACTATGCTAAATATTGTACCAGTATTACCTGATATAATCATATTAATATGTATTATTTCACTTTTCATATGAAAAAATTGAAGCACAGATTAAGACACAAATCATACCTCTATTGCTTATCAACACGAGGATTTGAATTGAGACATTCTGATCCAGAGAAGCTTTTGTTTCCATGAAGCTTGTGTTGGGGAAAACAATCATATTGCCTGTACTCAATCGTATAAATATGTGTTATTAGTAGATGATTCTGGCTGATTCAACAGAAAAGAAATTTATTCAAAGGACATCACATAATTTTCATACAAGTTAAGCATACAGAGGAAACAGGGCAGCAGGGTTAGTGCAGACCAAAGTCCAAAACCACTGCCAAAGTGGCAGCCTGGAGAGCAGCACAAATTTGCTTGCCATCACCTGCCATGAGATGCTTGTGTTTGGAGCCTTGAACTTGACTTACACTGCCACTGATAGCAGCATCAGTGTTCTCTGTGTACTAGGAAGTAGACCTTGTGACTGTTGCTGAACTCAAAAGTCAAATGTCTCTGCCATGAAATAGATTTCTAATACAGAAACTGCTTACTCATTCCTTCTCTTCCAAATCATATGCTTAAATGGTTCTGTCAGCTGAAGGGTGACTAGAGTTTTCTGTTTCTCCTTGGTACAGGCAGAATTTATAAAGCTTGCTATTTATTGCCCTAAAGATTAGAAGAATATTCATTTGGTATTGCATTGCCATAAGGTTCAGCAAATCAACATTCAACTTCAAGGATTCAGCATTGTTTTGTTTTCTTTTGGGACACCTCTGCAACCATTCAAATCTTAGTTTTACCCTTGTACCACCATGTTTATAAATATCACAGATTCTCAACTGACTGCTTTGATCCTATCTTCTATATTTATGTGTAGTACTTAGCATATCATAAAAGATTGTTACAGAATCTCAAAATTAGTAATTATGAATTGAGATAGTGTTACACAGCACACTAATATCTAGTTACTTGATTGTTCCAAGGAAAATATTTAGAGATATTAAATGATATTTCTAACCTTTAGATGAATACTTTCTTTTGTTTTTTAACCTTACATCCTGCTTTAGGTAAGCAACATTGCCTCAGAATCTGCTCCTGCGAGGGTCAGAACATTTTCTCCCTGTTTTTTAATAAATTCAAATAACATCGCAAGCTTCAGAGGAAAGTTCAAGTTCTTTTATAGTATTGTTTAAATATTACAGCTGAGGAAATTGAAGACAGAAAAGTTAAATGCCTCGGCACTTAGTCAAGATTTACAATGAACTCCTCTCTACTAAGGACCCACCAACAGGGGCTTCATTTGCACCAAGTTATCTTTGAGAAGTAGTACAAGCATCAAAGGAATGACTTCCACAGGAACAAGCATGTGGGCATCCCAGCAGGAAGATCCCACCAGCAGGAAGTTCCACAAGAAGACAGTATGCTATGTCTTGCATTGAATGAAGTAGGTTCAGAGAGACCTAGCAACAGCTATCTCCATCAGGGTGCAGAAGGAGAGATCACTGAAGTAGATCTTCATGCAAAACAAGAAAAAAAATGTTTAAGCCTTTGGACTTTGGCAGTCTGTCCAAACTGCGGGTCACTCTGCCTACAGTTGGGATGAATTTCAAAACACCAGTTGGAGCCCGTTGAATCTTTCTGCTATTCTGTAATATTTTCAGTAAACCTGGAACAACAACAACAATAAAAACAGAATGGAGGAGAAGAAGCCAAATCTCTTGGTTCACAGGGTAGGTCCTAATACTCCTTGCTGTCTGTCTCAGTGCCCAGTGGGAGAATAGTCAAAACAATGTTCACACCTGTGATTCATCTCTTCCTACATGTAGTATGTGTGAATCTTAATATATTGTATATTAATTGGTCTTTACAGATAAACACTAAAACACTGAAGGAACTCCTTGTTTTGACGTATCAAAATAATTAAGAAAATACTAGAAAATCATAGCCATTCTTTCCAATTTTGGCTTTATATTATCACTTGAAATGTGGCTGATAATGATTCACTGATACCCTACAGACAATTCTCATCTTAGAATGAACCATTGGATCGAAGAATTAAATAAAATGGAGGGTTTTCCCTACATGTTTTGTCTAAAGAGCAAAGTAGAAACAACTGTTCACAGATCTTCACTGAGGATTCACGTGCAAAATCAGTACTCCTAAATATAAACAGTGACTTGTCAACTAACTCCACAAATCATGAGCAAAATATTTGTCCCAGAGAAACTATTTTTCCACCACACCTCTTATAATAAGCATGGAGCCAGTTCAGTTAAAATAATTTAAGGGTGGACAGTTCAGGGCTTGCTGAGTGGCACAGTAAGAAAACCCAGCAGAACATTTACCTCTCTCTTTATTTCGTAGCATCAGTGGCCAAGGCTGGCAGATCCCAGAATGCTGAACAGACATTTGGTCTCCTATGGCCTGCCAATATTCACAGTGGGTTCCAACACTTTGGGTCAAACCAAAATAGACATGGTAGAAAAATGCTGGTTGGAATAGCCTAACAAGAAAGTAGGATAAATGTGATTGTTTGGCCTCATTTTTCTAGGACTTAAGTAATTTTATCATGGCTTTCTTGAGGGCTGGGAAATCTGAATGTTAGGACACCAAATATCTTCAGAAAACAAGTTTCACATTTCTAATACTGCATAATAAGCCTGGGGCCACTCCAGGCCACATTAATAAAAAGCTAATGGTAAAACAATAATGAGGAGGAAATGCCAGTGCCGCAGGAACTTGTTGAAACTAAAATATTTCTCACCCCATCAGGCTTGTTGCATTTAACACTTCATGAAATCAGCCAATGCGGAACTAAAAACAGCTCTTGGAAGAGGACTATGAAATCAGTAGGTTGTGAGTCTCCAGGGACAGCTAACCCTTCGGAAAAGGACTGGAAAGTGTGAAATCTATCAGTCCTCGTAATTAACTCTGACTCCGTAAAAGTATTTCATATTCACAAGACACAGGTCTGCTCCTAAGGCAGCAAAAAGTGGCAGCAGGCAAGCAGAGGGAAAAAAGATCATGAGGCGTTTCAGAGTGCATCTTCGTTTCATATAGTCTTCAATGCCATATGTTTGCTTTTATTTTGGCCAAGCATAACAATCTGCTTGAAAAAAAATCTGGAGAAAACAAAGGTGCCTTTGCCAATATCATGTTTCTTTTTGACAAGCCCTAAGATTTCTGAGGGGAATCCACTGTAAATGGGATCAGGTCATTCATTTATGTTGTGTGCAAATATAATTTAAAGATACAACCTTTGCAGAGAGCATGCTTTCCTAAGGGTAGGCACTTGGAGGACTAAGGGTAAAGCATTCTTTAACATCAGTTAATCAAGAAAGGTGCTCTTTGCATTCTGAAATGCCCTTGTTGCAAAGACTGGGTATATTGATTAAATTTACACTTAATGGATATAATTTTTAATTTATGGATGAACAAACCCCACAAGAGCAAAAAATCAAAAGCCGTACCTAAGATTTCATATTTTCTGTGTGATTGCACTAAAGGAGTCCTGCTTGCTTTTTGGCATAAACAATTATGGAATATTTCCAAGCCTTATTTAAAATGAGGGCCAATTTACAAATTCTTAGCTATGCTTTGGATAATTCTAAAATTCAGTTGGATATTGCCTAATTGTTTTTTTACATACATCTTTGCTAGAATTTCAAACTTTAAGTATGTGAATTTAGTTAATTAGCGGTGCTAATCAATTCAAAAGCATTACTTTCCTAAATTTTAGACTATGAAGGTAATAAATTCAACAAATACATCCACACATATAATTATAGATTGTTTTTCACTATAATGTTTTCATTTTAACAGAATTGTCTTTGTAATTTTTTTTTAGAAAACTGAAAATTTTAATTTTAATAATAAAATTTTGGTAACAGTCCAGCATTATTTGTATGTGACCGTTTTTTGTGTATAAGGAGTCTTAAGTTTTGCCCCTTGAAATTTTTTATACCTAGTACTGTCTAAAATTACTACATTTTATCTAAAGCATTTATGTTTTTCTATTTACTTTCTATGATGCTAATTATGGCAATTATAACAAATATTAAAGATCTTGAAATAGAACATATGAATTGTTCACATACATAGAGATGAAAAGTCCATTTCATGAATCAGGATGCTAGGTGAAAAGTGTTTTTGATTGACAGAGCACTAGGTTAGTAGAGGGTAAGATATCTTGTCCCTAATCTACCCTTAATGGCTATGTGGTCATGTGTAAGTCGGTGAACCCATCTCAGTCTCCTCATACCTTTTCATCTCTAAAATGAGGGTATACTATCAGCTTTTTATTTTTTTGAGACAGAGTTTTGTTCTTGTCACCCAGGCTGGAGTGCAATGTCATGATCTCAGCTCACTGCAACCTCTACTTCCCAGGTTCAAGCAATTCTCCTGTCTTACCTCCTGAGCAGCTGGGATTACAGGCACCCGCCACCATGACTGGCTAATTTTTTGTATTTTTAATAGAGATGGGATTTCACCATGTTGGCCAGGCTAGTCTTGAACTCCTGACATCTGGTGATCCACCTGCCTCAGCCTCTCAAATTGATTACAGATGTGAGCCGCCACACCTTGCCCAATATCAGCTTTTCCTTTTTAACACAAGGCTAATACAATCAAAATAATAGAAGAGTTTTCAAAAAATAAAGCAGTGTTATAATCACTGGGCAGAATATAAACAAGAATCAATCCTTTTCATACATCCTTTTTTGCAGAATACATAAAATCCACAAATGGCTATCTTCCTTTTTATGGTGTTTGGAGAATTGTGGCTAAGTAACAGATATTTTGCCTGACTGTATAGACTACAAAGGACTGTCTTTGAAGATGGTTTGCATAGGTCGTTAAATTTATACCTTAGTTCTTACTTTGTATGTTACATGTTAGATTTGTAGTATGAAAACTGGTAGGGAGGAGTATTAACAAAGAACAGAGCAAGAGGAGTAGAATTTAACCTCTTCTAAAACCTATGCACAAGCAGGCTTTTCAGAAACTCTACAACTCTACATGAACAGGATAGTTAGTAAAGCATACTCCCAAGAAAGGTGGTTATGCATTGCAGTTTGAATCAGAAGAATAGAGCTATAGCAATCTTCATTCTATAGTAAGATTAAAGAGCCTGGTTTATATTAAATTATAGCAGATTCATTATGATTTAAAAACTTACACCTTGCCATTCTTCTTACTTACAGATTTTCAAGAGGTAATGATTCATGAGTTGAGAATCACTGCCTTTTATAATTTTGTTAAATAGCATGAACAGCCTATAATCCCAGCACTTTGGGAGGCCGAGGTAGGTGGATCACGAAGTCAAGAGATCGAGACCATCCTGGTCAACAAGGTGAAACCCTGTCTCTACTAAAAAAACACAAAACTTAGCTGGGCATGGTGGCGCACGCCTGTAGTCTCAGCTACTTGGGAGGCTGAGGCAGGAGAATTGCTTGAACCCAGGAGGCAGAGGTTGCAGTGAGCTGAGATCGCGCCATTGCACTCCAGCCCGAGTAACAGGAGAGAAACTCAGTCCCAAAAAAAAAAAAAAAAAAAAAAAAAAAAAATTGCATGAACAAAGTTTCCAAAAATAACAGTAGTAAAAAGAAACATGGTCGGGCATGGTGGCTCATGACTGTAATACCAGCACTTTGGGAGGCCGAGGTGTGTGGATCAGATCCGTTTGGGAGTTTGAGACCAGCCTGACCCATATGGATAAACCCTGTCTTACTAAAAATACAAAATTAGCTGGGCTTGGGACACATGCCTGTAATCCCAGCTACTCGGGAGGCTGAGGCAGGAGAATTGCTTGAACCCAGGAGGCAGGGGTTGCAGTGAGCTGAGATCGTGCCATTGCACTCGAGACTGGGCAGCAAGAGTGAAACTCCATCTCAAAGAAAAAGAAAGTAAACATATAGTAGCACTTAATAAGCCAGGGACTGTGCAAAGTGTGTTACATGTTTTTAATACATTAACTAGTAAACTGGTACTTGTATCTCTATTGGACATGTGAGGGAACCAGATGGAGTTGATAAACAGTAGAGTCAAAAGTTAGATTTCCTGTCTTATATTGCCTCAATCTCACAGACATCTCTGCTACCATAGGCTATCAAATCTCGATCTGTGGCGTAAGAATTGAACTTGTGGCACACTGGGATTCTGTGACAGAATTCTAGCAGAGAAAACAAATACTTATTTATTCTTACAATAAACCCATCATTTTATTTTCAACTATGAATTATTGTTGTCTGTATCTTTCATGTAAGGAAATTGAGATTCAAATGAGTTTCAAAGTGCTAAAATCAGTTTCTCATTGACCACAACTGGATTCCCATGCATGTGTCTGACTCCCAGGCTCTAGGACTGAACTTGCCATTTTGCGACTTTATGTTCCTGCAATGTAGGCAACGCCACTGTCAGGTCTGTGGTGTTAACTTCAGACCACACTTCTTTTTGATTCACAATGACCACACACTTCTGGGTTGGGGTTTTGCAATCAGGTTATTGTACTGGTCAATAGAGCACTTCTTCTAGAAATTTGAGTAGATAGAAGAGGAAGCAGCACATTTCTGAAAATGCACCTTGCTTTTCAAGTCACAAGCATCCCTATCACATGGCTAGCAAGAGTGGCTCAGAATATGTAGAGAGTTAAGAATTTAAAGTAAATTGATGTAAGAGATGAAAGCTTCAACTAAAAGCTTATATTGCATCAAATGAAATGTAAAACAATTGGAACATTTTCCAGGCATCCCTGTTATTTATTTGTCTCTCTTTCCTTGCTTGTCTACTTCAAAAGTCATATGACATGGTGACTATTCCTTTCTTTGTAAACATTCTACCTTGGGGCTTCATTTATAATCAAAAGGAGTACTGTAACCTGTCAAAAAAGCTACCTATGACAATATATTATGTGATGGCAACCTGCAGTAAGCTGATGGCAATAAATAAATAAACAAATAATCAAGGAATGAAACCAAGCAGAACTGTCAGGGAAATGGTGAGAAATCACACTCTGAAAAACATGGCCATACAGTAATAATCATAATAAAAAGTCACTCAATCCAAAACATCGCTGGGTGACTTATTTGTCACATGTATAATCAGTGGAGATGTCATCGAAGCACAAGGCTTGAGTGAATGTCTAGACAGCTAATTGATTCATTTTTATTGAAATTTTACTTATTTTGAATGTCATCCTTGACCATCTCGAATTTTTACTTGAATGTTTATTTTTCAAAAATATCACTGTATATTAGATTTCAGTGTTCTGGTCTTTGTTTTTCTATCTATGTTGTATGATTTTTATTTTTTATCCAGTGTCCTTAAGCTTCATCACTGAACAGAAGCATATAAAAATCCATTCATTTATTCCTACCCTAATTCTTGTAAAATAAGATTCATTTTTATAAGATGAAGTCATTCTTATGACTCATTCTCTATTACTTTTAAAACAAACCAATATTTTTCCTCAAAATGTAATACCATTATTAGATTTGTTATTGGCAATATTACTGTGCTTTGTTCATTTTGATAAGATAATCAAGCATTAGTTTATGGAAATAATACAAGTGAAACATATATCATTGATTTTTTTTCTATAGCAGAACTTTTCTGCTTAAAAATTTTAATAGTCATTTTTCTTTTTTCTTCTAGGTATGTCTTGATTTCACTATATATGTCTAAACGTGACATATTTATTTTACTGTATTATTATTATACACAATCTATAATGTGCCTGAAAACTTTTCGGGTGAATTAAGTATCCTGTGTTTAAGTATTTTCTGGGAAGTTAACCCAGGGAATTCAGATGGGCAATGAATTTATTGATATTATCTAGGAAAATATAAATGATATCTTAGAAGAAGAACTACTCCAAATCATGCATATAGATATGTAGCACAAAAGCAGTAATTCATCTAAAAATGAAAAGTAATATGACATTTTAATAAAAACTACATACACTAATTTATGAAGTTATTAGTTTTTATTTTAGAAAATGTGAAAATGGTGTGTATGTGTATCTAATTTATAAATGGTCAAAGTTATCAAGAATATATATAAATATGTAGCTTTACAAATAGCATAATTCAATGAGACATCTTGAAATTCCATGTACTGTAATACATTAAATAAAAATGTTAAAAGATGTCATAATATTTAAACAAATAAGAATAAATTCAGGAATCACTCACCCCAATTTGCATCTAGAAATTTATTTCTTCTCCTTTTGTTAACTGAAGTTTCTCAAAGATAAGTTCTCATTTACGGTCTTGACTTCCATAGTTTTCCTTCTATTAGGAAAAATCTACATTTATGTTTTTCTCATTATAACATGAATTATTATATATGGACAATTTTGAGAAAAATGTTGAGAGGTATAAAGAAAAAGGACCAATTAAAAGGCCAGCCATCCCACTCTATCTGGTGTTAATGACAATAGAATATGTAACTGATATTATCACATATATTAATAGAAATCTACCTTCCTGCTGGATATTTCTCATTTGAATTTGGCCATTGTTCAAATCTGATTCTCATTATGAGTTCTGTCCAAATTATAATTAATGAAAGATAAAATTTTTATTCATTTTGCAACTCACCATCTTCAAGTCACAAACCTGTATTTCACTAGTTTCTTTACATTTCCTGTTGTATAATCAATGCCTCTTTTCAATTTCTGCTGCTACTGCATTCATTCTGGACCTTATCATTTTTTGCCTAAACTTTTTAATTACTTTCAAATAATCACTATTACTCTTCTGGACAGTATTTCCAGATTTTCCCAGGGAAAATTAGTACTGACCTGGTAAATGTTACATGTTTTATAAAACTTACCATATTGTGGTAAATATTTATGCTATACTTTTTTTGCACACTAGAATATGAGTTCTACATAAAAAAGGAAAAATGCCTTTTTACATTATTCAAAAGCATGGCTCAGTTTCTGGTACATAAATATTAAGTGAGTAATAGATTTATGTTGAATGAATTAAAAGATGGATGAGAAGGTGGATAGTTTGGAATTCATGTGAGATCAAGTAGTGAAAATAATGCATTGGAATAAAAATAAGAGGTTTAACAGAGCAGATGTTATATGTTTGAACTAAGATGACTATAGTAAGTGCAGATTTGTGGGCAGAAACACTAAAATTGACACAGAGGCAAGTAATCTGAAAAGTAACATACCTTATTAAAAAGGAAAATTGCAAATTCACATATTCATTAATTCAACACACTTTATTGTGTATTTATTGAGTGTCAAACAATTCTAAGTGTTGAGAATGACTTAAAATAAAAGTTTGTCATGCATGGTAGTTATTAATACATTCCAATTAGAATAGAACTGAAAATTAGCCAACAAATAAATATTTGTATTATTGTATAAATATTGTATTATGCCCCATGACATAATGCTATGAAGAAAAATAAAGTGCTATGGAGAAAAAGAAAAATAAATGGTTTGCATTAAACACAGAAGGATCAGGAAGAGTCTTTCTGATAAGTGACATTTCAACAGAATACTGAAGGATGTGAGAGAATGAGCTTTGATAAAACTTTGAAAAAGACTGTTCCGTGGGGAATAGCAAATGCAATGCCCTGAGTGGAGAGTCATTTTGGGATGTTCACGGAAAACAGCAGGGTCTATCGTGGCTGGAGCTGGAGATGGAGAATGATTGTAGTAGACCAGTGGAGAACCAAAATCTTATACAGACCTCTTATACAGTAAGGTCTTTGGAGTCTGAATGAAAAACTGCTCTACCATTTGAGAACAGTGAAGTGACAGGTTCTGACTTTCCCTTTAAGAGCCTGACCCTAGGAGCTCTACGGAGAATAAATTCTAGGATACTGAGTTTGGAAACAGGGAGAGTAATTGGAAGGTATCCTAACAAGTCAGAAACGAGATGGTGTTTCTAACCGGTGGTAGCAAGGAGGGGAAGAGAAGCTATTAGATTCAGGATATAATGTAAAGGCAGAGCTGACAGAGTTTACTGGTCAATTGGATGTGGAATGGAAGAAAAACAATAGCTCTACCATTTTTAACTGGAGCATCTGGAAAAATACTGTTTCCATTTATTCCTAGTTTGGAAGAAGCAGATTTGGGTAAGGGTGATCAAGTTGTTGGTTTTGAACATATTTAGTTTGTAAATGCCTGTAAGATACCAAATTGGAGATGTTGAAAAGACAGTTAGTGTCTGGGCATGGTGGCTCATGCCTGCAAGCCCAGCACCTAGGGACATCAAGGTGAGAGGATCACTGGAGCTCATGAGTTTGTGACCAGCCTGGACAACATGGAGAAACTCCATCTCTACAAAAAGTGCTAAAATTAGCAAGGCATGGTGGTATGTGTCTGTAGTCCCAGCTGCTGAGGAGGCTGAGGTGGAGGATTGCTTGAGCCTGGGAGGTGGAAGTTGCAGTGAGCTGAAATCATGTGACTGCACTCCAACCTGGGCAACAGAGCCAGACTTTGTCTTGAAACAAGAAAAAAATACAATTAAAAATAAAAAGAAAATATAGTTAGAAATACAAGCCTGGGTACAGGAGAGACACTTGGGCTGAAGAACTTTGAAAGACTTCAGCATATACTTGAATAAATAAAAGCAGGAAAAGCAAAGGAAATGCTAAAAATAAACTAGAGTAGACAGGAATGTACAAAGTTCTAGGGCAGGTGTTGGCAAACCATGGCTTGAAGGCAAAATCCACTACCTGTTTTTGTAAATAAAGTTCTATTGGATCACAAACATGCTCATTTGTTTCCGTATGATCTATGGCTGATTTCACACTAGAATTGCAAAGTTAAATGGTTGCAACAGAGGTTTTATGGCCCACCAAGCATAAACCATTTATTATCTGGTCCTTTAGAGAAAAAGTTTACTGACCCCTGATCCAGGGGAAGGTAGTTAACATAATAAAAGCGGGATGAATTTTTACCATGTTTTTCCCAGTACAGCTCTGGTTTATACCTACTATCTCAGGTTTTGGAACAAATAAATGACAGACTTTTTCTTTCTTTCTTTTTTAGATGGAGTCTCACTCTGTCAGCCAGGCTGGAATGTGATGGCATGATCTCGGCTCACTGCAACCTCTGCCTCTCTCGTTCAAGTGACTCTCCTGCCTCAGCCTTCTGAGTGACTGGGATTACAGGAGCGCTCCACCATACCCAGTTAATATTTTCTTTTTAGTAGAGATGGGGTTTCACCATGGTGGCCAGGCTTGTCTCAAACTCTTGATCTCAGGTGATTTGCCCACCTCAGCTTCCCATAGTGCTGGGATTATAGGCCTGAGCCACCATGCTGGGCCTAGGGGCAATATGCTATACAATCACCCAAACTAAGATTAAAATAAGAAAAATTACATCTAGAACACAACACTTAGTACTATACCAATACATTTTATTTTGGCTAAATGGCAAGAAAATATAAAATGATATGTAATAATAATAAAATTTGCATTAACTAATTCTCTTTTTAAACTTAGTCAAGTGCTGACTGTGTCTGTGTGCTATATTATAATAGAAAAGAGGGAAAACGAACTATAAATTAAGTCACACAATAATGAAAATTAATAATCCTAAGGTTTTTACTTTGGAAAGCTCGTATCATTTTGGTACTGTGATGTAGCAACAGAAAGCAAAATCAAGAAGATTGTGGTTATATTAGATAGACTCAATTACTCGATTACAATTTAGAATACTTGAACTATATAAATTAGCCTTCATTTTATTGAAATTCAAAATCTCAGTCTTCCATTTCAAATTATTCTTGTTATATTATGTGGAACAAATTGAGAATTCTGTGCGTATTATCAGATTTTATTTATGAATTTCCCTTCAAACCACTACCCCAGACAATAATTTCTACTTCCAATGTAAATACATTTGTATTAATTTTGTATTATACTTTAAGACAAATGAGGGATAAGCTAAGCAAAATTTAAAGTTTTAAAATGTATAATAATTTCACATTTTTATCTATATATATTTTTAAACTTTTGGATATAGGTTGTGTTAGGTAGTTAGATAGACATTAGCAACTGGGAGAGGGTAAGAAAAGAGAGAAGAAAGGCTATCACCAACACAGACCCTGGCCCACCTAAGTTCAGTGCCAGTACTGCCCCAACTCCACCCTCATGGGTAAAGTTTGTGGTAGCCAGAACATCCCGAAGATGGAGAAACTAGGACACAGGTGGAAAGCCCCTAAAATGGCATATGCGCAGTAATACAAAACCACGCCCCAGGTCACCTCCAAGCTCACTACACCATCATTATAATAGAATTTACATATGGTTTTTGCCCCCACTCACCATCCTCCTGTGGGTTTTTTCTTAATGGATTATGGGTAAGAACATGTGCAGTTTTAGTTACATAATCATGAAGTGCCAATCAAATGATATCATCTTGTCAGTCAGACACATCCAAAACCTCAACTCCTTTCCCCCAAACCCCATAAAAGATCCCTGAGTTTTGTAAAGAGGGGTTGATTTCTCTTCTCAGGAATCAATCTGCTCTCCCTCTAAGAGTGTATTGCTGTGCTTCAATAAACTTTGCTTTGAGCTGGCACTTTGTGTTAGTTTGCAATTCTTTGCTCACTATCACAAGAAGCAAGATTGTTGGTCCAGAGCTCCAACTCTGTTGATCACCTTGGTTAAAGAATCTGCCCAATGCAGAATTCCTGGTAACAGTTTGAATAAAAAAATGTATCAACATGGTCATATGATCATATTCATTTAATAGTTTTGAAGGAAAAAGAGCAATGTTTTTTAGAAAATCATAAATATTTTCAAATGTCATGAACCAAATAATACGAAATTTCAGTCTATCAAAGGCAGTCAAATCTATAGCAAATTAATTGACCTTCAGCTATGATTTCCCAAAAGATGTTTACAAAACAGTTCACAGTAATGACTGGTATAGACACTAATAAATGTTAGTTTTCAAAAACTTACATTGAAGACTATTTCTTCAAAATAATTTGTGAGAGTTCTGTGTCAAGCAAATCAGATCAATGATGCAGCATCATTATATATCATATTGCCTGGTGGACCCGTGTTGTAGAAGCTGTACAAGAGAGCTAGAGGATAAGCTGTTGAGTGTTATAATATCATGAGTTTACAGTACCTGGATTATTTGGCAAGCAGCAGAAAGGGAAGATGATAGTGTTTGTCCAAAAAGATAACTAAAATAATGAGTATGTGAAACAAGGAGAGTGATGGTCCATGGATCACTTTATGAGGTATGTTCAGTAAGTTTAAACTAATTACACATAAGACAACAATTATTAAAGAGCAATTACATTTCCTTGTGTTGCACAATTTTTCATATTAAATAATTTACATTTGACTTCAAGAAAATAGAACAAAACTTTTAAAACATTAAGGTTAGCTTTTAAAGTTTATATGAATCTACAGTTTGACAGCATTATACTTTTGTATATTTCTATTAAATTTGTTAAAGTCATATTAAACTCTTGTGTATGTAAAATTGAAGTTTTTTTCCAAGAGAAAAATATTTCCTGTCCTAATGAAGGTGAAATAACGCCTTCTAGGTAAAATTAACAGAGCATTTCTATTTTTGCTCTGCTTTGTCTTCTCAAAAAGAATATGATTTTAGTTATATTCACTGTCTAATTTTCATTTACTGTACTCTTCCTTGTTGAATATATTTAGTCACAATTTTGGTGATGGACATTTTTCAATATAAAAAGGTAAACTGGAATTGGATGAGTTAGTAAAGAATCAAGAAGTAAATTAAATATGTAAAACTCACTCATATATAATAAAAATAACCATATAGAGCACATAATAGAAAAAATATATTAAGGTAGCATAAATAATCATAAAATATTATATGAAATACATGTGTAAAAATATTGATTATTTGAAAAATTATCCAGGTGCATAAAAATATTTTTTGTAGTATATAAAATAATATAACATGATTTGTTGTAAATTGCCTCAAAGGCTTCCTGAGGGGTTAATTTTTAATTTGGTTGTAAATTTTACTTGTTAAAAACTGATAAGGCTTTTTTTAAGAAAAAAATTATAGTGAGGTAAAAACTTTGCCCAGTAATTATTAAAATTATTTATAAAAATTACAATAAATAAACACAAATTCTACTAATAAAAAAGAGGGAAAATTAGTAACAGATGATTGATAGTTCTGAAAGAGAACTTGGTGCATGTGAAAATTCAGAGTATCTATGAATATGTTTCATAGATTAATAGCAAATGGTTTGGGAACAAATCATTCCCTAATTATTATAGAAGAAGTAGTTTATACTCTTACAAAAAAGACATTTTAAATAATACATTAATGTAGAAAAAAATCAAGTCATCATTATCACGAAAACATATAGAGTGCCTGCAGAGTGAACATGTAAAGAGCTGAAAAGGACTCAAGCTCAGCATCCTCTTGGACTTGGTATGAATGGGAAATACACAACTATTTTGTTAGGCCACTAAGATTAATATATTGCCTTAATTGGTGAAATCTCCAGTAGAATCAAAGCTTTTCTAGTTTCAATTAGGAAAATCATATTGCAAAATGAATAAATTCAAAGTAGAAAATATTCCAGTAAAATATCTTTAATAAGTAAAACAATATCATCTTATATATGAAATAGTTATCAAGTTAAGTATGTGAGCCCAAAACATTTTAAGTAAACATAAAAGTTCTTTGTGTAGAAGTCACCTGAAAGAGGAAAGCAAAGATCTCAGTAAAGTTAAACTGAATAAAAAATAAAAGTGATTGATTATAAAGATGTGATACATACTCCTAAAGTACTAATAATTTAATATTAGATATTTATAAAGATTGTATTGCTTATGTATTAAGTTTCACAATTGATTTGTTAAATTTACCCAGATTACTAAAGTTTAAGGTTAAGATAATTTTAGTTATGTATTTACTAGAACCGAACTTTATTAGTATTACACATTAGTCTTTAAATGATAAGCTGGTCCTCAGACAGTATTAAATAATCAACTCTGTACTACTATAAACAATACCGAATCCTCTCTTATATTCATAATTATTTTAAGCTTAATAGGCACTATATGTTCTTTGGGAAAAGGTTTTGTTTCTAATAATTTTGATACTTAAATATCAATAGTTTATATCCCATTCCTTATTGTTCATCAATGTGTAAAATAAACATTCACATTTTTACTGTGCTGTCATTTCCAAGTAGAAGAAGACATTTTCAGACAACATATGACCAAGTCAATGGAAAAGCTTTAACTTACCTTTTGATGTAGAATGATACTAAACCAATATTAAAACTACAGATATCACTCTTAAATAAGTAAAACCAAAATTCACAATAGTTTGTTTTTTTCTAACTCCCAGACTATAAATAGTCATTTCACAGAACCAGCTAACAGAAATATTACCTAATACAGTAAACTGGAGAATATCTGCTTTTCCCCAGTTTTAACAGGCAGCAGAAAATATTGAAGAGATATGTGTGGGCATCCTTTGATGCTGGGGTAAGAGAGTGTAAAATGAAATATGACAGAGGGAGAAAAAATAGGTTTGCAAAGAGATCACACAGTCACGCATCATGCTCTGGTGTCACTATTACAGGACTACCAAATTCACATCTGTATGGAAATGTGTCATTTGTAAACAGCAAACACAGGGAAGCACTGTCTGCAAAGCAATATTGCCAGAGGGCCCTTCAGTTTTAACTTAACATACATAGAGAGTTTAAAGCTACCTGCTAGAAAACACCGAAAACTAGTTAGATTAGACAAAAGAGTTTATGGGTTTAAACTAAAAGGTCTGATGTTATGAAGAAAAACATTCAAATTCACTGTGAAGATTTTATAAACGTTACAAGAAGACAAAATATGCCATAGTTCCTTCATTTCTAATCATTTAATTGTAGAGTAAATCATGTTGTTCTGTTTTCAGCATTTAATTTTTAAATTAGCTCTTGGCTGCAATGTCCTTGATTACAGAACTTAATTAGCTGAGCCCGTTGAAAGGAATTATGCTATATACAGAGAACATGATCACATGACAAAGCTTAATACAAACAATCAGAGTCACAGGGAATCCTAGTCGACTCATTCTAAAAGGTGAAAAACCAGTTGCAAAACAGGCTGGATTTATAAACAGAAGATTCAAGAGAGAAAGAGCAACAATAAAATTAGATGAGTCAGTATTCAATTTAGGAAAATGTTATGACTGAATGTAAGAACTGAGTTATAGAAAAAAATGACATTATTTATGTATTTTGTATTAATTCACCAGTATATAAACAATATGAATACTCCTTGATAACAAAATTGAACAAAAACATTCTGATTTTTAAAAAATGTTCTAATCTACTAGCTTCTTAAAAAATACCATTTTACCTACATTGTGTTAACTTATTTGCGTTTCCACTAGTCAGTAAAGCTACCTTCTGATCTTCTTTTATAATGCAAATTATATACATACATAAAAATTTCCTATAGTAAATTACATCTAGGACAGAAATGGCATTTTAACAATATTCTATAAAGTAAATGAGTTCACAGAGCTAATTACATCAAAGGATATTTTTTTCTCTCCCACAACTTTGTGGAAACATCATTTGAGATCTTAGCTAAATGTATATATTCAACACAAAGTTCCAAGACAATATCATAAATTTAAAGCAATTAAGAAATTTGCATAATCTTAAAATATTTATTTTGGATAGCCTGGGTGAAATTTAAAAATAAAAACAGTTACTGTAGGAAAAAAAATAGATTTTGAGCACATGAAGAGGGTAGGGTTGGTACATCAGCTGTTATTTCTCCAAACTGGTTTTTAAGCTTGTTATTTATGTAAGATGGGGTAGTCACCTATTCCTGCAAAAGTAAATAGCCTTTTATTCTATTCAGCAAAGAAAAAAAGACATATATTTGTTGTTCACATCACATGAAGGCTGTAGGCCACCTGTGGGGCAGGTCAACTGAGCTCAGCCATGCTCAATTGGGTTCTGTTGGGCTGAACTTAATTCTACCCTAAAACTCATTGTTTATAAACACAAGCAGAAATAATAGCCACTATCTGGGAAACATATTTTCATATATTTTCCTTTCCTTTGAAAGGAAAAAAAGGAACAGAACCTAACCATGCAATTTCATTTAATGCTTCCACTGGGATGTAGCAAACTTTAATCTTGCTGACATACCATTGGACAAAGGTGTCATATGACCTAACTAAAGTTTAAGGAAGTGGGAGAAAGTAATTTTCCAAAAAAAATGCATAGGGAATTCCCATGAATATAGTCATGGATGTATTAGTTTTTAAAAAAGACAGAGGAAAGAGTTGGAAAAAAATAATCCAATATGCCACAAGGATAGACATTATAGTATCTTAGAAATAAAAGATAATCTGCTTCTAATAATCATAATTACATCAAGAGGAGAGAAATAGAATATTGAGACCACACAGAAAGTCACATCTTGATTGATTGGTTGTCTTGCCATACTTCTTGGCTGTCTAATTTCTTTTGACTAGAATGTGAGCAAAATGAAGGCAAGTCTTTGCTCTGTTTTGATTCCCTTTGCACCACCTGGCATGTCATAGGCACTCAAACCTCGACTGACTTAAGAGATGTGCAGAGCACATTTAGAGAGAGATTTTACTGGAGAAACAATTATGGCAGAACCTGAAGCAAGAAACCAAAACATGTCTAGAGAGGATGTCTCTTTTTTATATACATTTTACATGTTATAGAAATTTCCAAATGAGAGGATAGGGGAAAATAATAGCAGAGCCGGTTGACGTATAAAATAGGGAAGAAGTGCTTACATGATCTGGATTTCTACAACATGGTTTGCAAATAACACTTTACGTAATCACACAATTGTAGGAGAATTAAGGTGTTATAGTAAGATGACCTTCATCTTTCCAGTAAACTATTAGAAGTCTCATTAGATTCTACTAAATTTAAAAGTGTACAGGAAATGTAAAATAGTGCAGAAGTTGTAAGAGTACATTTTAATCGTCTTCCCAAAGAAAACACCTTCATGTACACATTCCACCACATCGAGAAAGTGAACTTGTGGAGGATCTTAGAAACCTTATCATGATCCCTCCATACCACTAATTTTTCTGATAGCCACTATCTTGACTTCTAAGTCATTAGGTGAGTTTGGATTATTTTTGAACTTTGTATAAACACAGAACAAATTATATAGTGTCTGACCCTCTCACTTGAAATAGTGTGTAAGAGGCATATAATGTGTTTTAAGTGGCAGTAGTTCATTCATTTTTCTTGCTGTACTACACTAATCTAAAATTATATTGATTAATATTAATCTAAAAGTAATGTATTGTAGTACAATATATTAATCTAAAATTTATGAATATTATTAATCTGAACATTTGGATGCATGTTATTTGATGCACACATGTACATTCTGAGGGTCTAATTTTAAGAGTGATACTGTTTGGTTATACAAGTACACATGTATATATTCAAATTTAGACTATACAAATATGTACATATCTAGTAGAAAATGTCCAAACATTTTCCAAAGTGCTTCTACCAATTTATATTGCCAGCAATGGTGAATGAGAGGTACTGTTTTTATATCTTAACATTGGACTATTTAAAAAATCAATTTGATGATTATTTTAATAATATTAGTTAGCTCTTAATACATAGGAAGTTACCCCAACATCTATTGGCGTTAACAACAACCAATTATTTGGCTTGATACTGTTAAGTGTCAGCAGGTCAGGCTTAGTGATTTTGGTCTCAGCTTTTGCAACTAGCTGTCAGTTCGAGCTGGGTGATCTGGGATGCCCTCAGCTGGAACAGTGACAGACCAAATTCAAGTGTGGGGAAATGAATTCTAGTTTTTGCTGGGGAGCTACAAAAAAATCATTGTAAAGTGGCATGAATATAAGAATTAAAATAATGACAACTAACTCTACAAACAATCTACAATAGTACAGTCATCTAATTGTAGTTTTACTTTGCATTTCCCTTGTGGATAACAGTTGATCAACTTTTCATATTTTTATAGATCTTTGAATAACCCCTTTATGTTTTGCCTGTTCAAATAAAATGTCTTAACCATTTTTGAATCAGATTACCTGTCTTTTCTTAGTGATGTTTAAACATTTACTTTATTTTCATATAATAATATGAATATATTATTAATTCTCTAATTTTGGCTTCCATATATATGTATTTTCTCTTTAGTAGTGCCAAATTTTAACATTAAAATGTACCAATATTTTCATTTCAGAGAATTTTTTCTCTATTTAAATTAAAAAAATGTCTTATTGCAGGCCCAAGCTTTATCTTTAATTCAACAATAAGATATAAAATTCACCCAGAAGTAATTTTATACATGATGTAAAATAGTGGTCTAGTTCCTTTAAAAATATTTATAGTGATATTGCAATTGACTCAGAATATTTTAATGAAAATATCTCTGTTTGGCTTTATTTGGACACTGCTATGAAGGTCAATATTTGTCATAAATCAAATGTTGATATTACATGGGTCCCTTTTGGATTATTTGTGGAGTTCCATTGATGTATATGTCTATTCTATGGCAAGGGTACACTGTCTCCTTTACTTTAACATAGCAAGATATTCGTTACCCAAAGTAGCAAGTCCTCCCTCATTTTCCTTATTCTCTTTATTCTCCTTATATTATTCCTTCAACTTTATTTTTTGTTATTCTTGGTATTTTGCTTCCATATATAAATTTTAGACTTGGTTGTTGATTGCCAGAAAAATAATTTCTTGAAATTTTAATTCAAATTGCATTCAAACTAGAGAACAATTTCAAAACCCTTTTTTTCCAGACTTTTCACCAACAAATTTATCTTTTTAGAAAAAGCTTTTCTTAGTAATGTTAGTTTTCTATGAATGAGTCTTTGTGTCTTCCTTAGTATTTTATGTTTTTAGTTGATATTGAATGGTATATATTTTTTCACTATATATTTCCTGTAGGGTATAAAATTGCACCTGATTTTGTATATGTTGAATTTATCCAGATAGCTTGATAAATTTACTTTTTAATCATATTGTCTCTGTGGATATTATTTTCAATTTTTGACATAACGTAATTCTTACCTACAACTATGGGAGAGTCATTTCATCTTTTCAATTCATTAACTCCCTTTTGTGCTGCTTCAATCACTATATTTTAAAATATACTTTCATTTCCTGAAAATACATATTGCCAATCATTTTGCATACTGTTTGTTATTTGATAGTGTAAAAACCATATCTATCTTAATGTTCAATTATAACTGTTTTTAAGTCCCATGTGTTTCTGATTCTGGTTCTATTAACCTATTTCTCTTCATGCTGTTGTTTTAGGTTGTGTTGTCTTATTTTTTGCATGACTAATTACGTTTTAAAATTGTATTCCATATATTATATATAAAACTGTTGTGCAGTTTTATATATAAACTGGTATATAAAATTTATTTTATAGTTTTTTGATGAGAGATAATTTATTTTAATCTCTGCAAATTGGCCAGGCTAGAAGAATCTCCAATCTAAAATCACCTTAATCTAAATAGATTGAGATGATTCTAGAAATGGGCTTTAACCACTTATTAACTGATACTATTTCCAGCTTATTCTCACAACTACAGTGTAAATTTTTCAGGTTCTAGTTCAAAACCTGGTGGATTATTGGTCCTGAATCCTCTTCCAGCCTTAAGCTCCAAAATATATCCTTTGGATCTTGTGAGTTTACTGTCAAAGGATGTTCTAAACTCTCATCTCTGATATTGAAAGAGGCAAATATCTTCAGGCAAAAGCAACCTCTAAAGTCTTACTTATCTCTTGAGATACTGCTCTCTCCTAGATCTTGTTCTCACAATTCTTCACTGCTTTATTAGTTCTCTAATTCTTTCAAATATACCACAGTATGCACATCTGTCTGTGTATTCTTGGGCATTTCTAGTTGTTCTTTGGGATGGTTGTTCAAACACCATTCAAACTACCACTTAATTTTCAAAACTATGTTTGTGTGAGGTATTAACCCTTATTCCAGATATTGAAGTAAATTCAGAGAAATTTTGGAACTTGTCCAAAATTATGTAGTTAATAAAAAATGGTTTCAAGATTTGAACTCAAGGATATTAGGTTATAAAACTCATGTACTAAGTTAGCATTCTGAAGAATCTCTGGTTTATAGACCACCATACCATGGTAGAGTATAAATGCATGACTTTTATGTATTTGTATTTACTGCATTTGTCTAAAAGCATTAAAATTAACTCAACCCATATTTCATGCAAATGTACAAATATATTGCACTCTAGATGGAATTCAGCTACTGTTAAGAGAAGAAATAGTTCTAGAATAAATTCATATTCTAAAATTGTATTTGAATTTCTACCATAAAGTAGTATTATACATATATATTTGGGAGATAGTGTATACTTTTCTCATTAGACTATGTGCATATGTTTTGTATTTGACGAGGCAATCTTAGACAACAGTCTCTATTAAGTAGCATTATGACTTCCTATCTTACTTCTCTAGTAAGATTTGGGTATTTTGCATCTCAACATTTATGTCTACATAAATACATATGTTATATATACATATATCTTATTTCGAGACTTCTGCATTGCATATTGAGTTTTATTCTCTGATGTCACGCTTATTTTATGAAGTGCAAAGCACATTTATCGTCAATTTGATCTTTATTTGTCTTCCTATAATTCTATAATATAGGGGAAGACACCATAAATACTTGGGCTATTGTAAAACTACTTCACAAGTAGTTTTCAGAATTTAGGGTTATTCCTAGTTTATCTACGTTAGAGACAGAATCAATTATTCTAGATATATAATCAATCTATATTGCACAGAAAATGCAGAATTGCATTTGCATAGTTAGAAGAATTGTGTGGTCTGTAGAACAACAGAGATAGATTTAATGAAAATGTAGATTCCAGGCAACAGATTTATAAATATTGTACCAACATAGAGAAGGAAATTATGAGGATTGTAATGAAAACCTGCTGGATAAAAGCGTTATTTTTCTTAGTAGATTATAATAGCTAGTTCAGTGACACCTTTTGTTTGAGGGTAAAGTGACTACTTTCTACAAATATATTAACGTATTTGGATTATTTCTAATAGAGCCACCACTTCCAGACAGAATGATGAAGTGGTTTCATATTACTTCATAGAAAAAATAAGTAGAATGCATTAAATATTGCATTAACTATCATTGTCGTCACAAACAACTGTAAGTTTTGAGCTCCTAGAGGTCAAAAGCCATAATTTATTGATGCATTCTTATATCAAATTATAATTGGTCTGTAATATTTCATGTTAATTATCCTGAATTATTAATTAATAAACATTAATTAAATATATCTTATATCCCAGGTTCTGTGCTAGATATTTTAAAGAGAATGTTTATGCTGAACTTTACTCACAAAACAATGAATTTAAGTATGAATCACTTTTTTCATGCTACAGCCTAGAAAGATAAATTGATATACTAGTCACATTAACTTTGGAAAAATTAAAGTTTTGGTCTAAGTTTTGATATAAAATCTATTACCATTTTACTAACAATCATTTAGGAAAATTTAACTGGTTTTTATTGCTATATGATAGTAAGAGAAAGAATGTTTCTAAGTATAGCTTGTTTTCAAAATATATTTAAAGTCTTACCCTATAGCTAATAACATTGGAGCACAGGTTATCCCGGAAATATAAGAATATCAGATATTTGTTTACTCTTAAGAAAAACCATATGCTGTTTACATTCTTATTTACAAAGTTATAGATACATAAATTTTTATGGCTTACTTTTAAGTTTAAATTAAAACCTTGATATGAATTATTTATCTGTTTGTGAATGGGTTGGTCAAGATACAATTATTTCTGAGCACTAAATTTTATAGCTAATTTGGCAATTGATTTAGCATTAGCTTTTAAGGTTCTTACCAGTTTTTAGTATTTTATTAATAGAAGGTAATGGTTATGTGAGTGTTTGTGATATGTTTAGACTGAAGGATGCTGCATCAATAATATTATTGCTAATACTTTTAACTAAACTGAAATCTTACAACCCAAATAATGCCACCACCAAAACTCCATTAGGAGAAAACTCTCTTGTAGCTTCTTTTCTATTCCTGTTAGCAGTGTTCATGGTTTTATTTTTGTTTTTTTTTTTTTTTTTTGCTGTTGTTTGTTTTTTGTTTGTTTGTTTGTTTGTTTGTTTTTTCTGGCCCTTTTGCTCAACATTCTTCAAACACTATAAACCTTCTGAGAATTGTAAAATGTGTCTATATTATGCACCAGTTCTAATCAGATGACTGTACAGTCAAGCATAATAATAGTGTGCCTAACATACAGCAATTAGATGTTGGCAAGCTTGAGAGAACCCACCAAGCATTTAAAAGTCAAGTTATTATCAGAACCCACACATTTTTCATCAACACATGCAAAGCACACCTGTGGTTTGTTAGTAATTTTCTTAGCCAAGAAGATTGAGCACAAAATGATGCTATTATTCACAAATATGGTCTGCATATCCTCCTGTGCTTATTCAGTACCTTCGTAAAGGACTGAGATGGATTTAAAATAAATATTATTTTTTGATTTTACATATAGAATGACTTTACAAATATAAGACATTATTACTGCAAGACATGTTTTAGAGTTTATTTTTAAATTTTTGAATTTTTTCATTAAAACCCAGAAAAACAGATATCAATTACTTTATCTACAAATAGATATGTTTCATTGAGTGCCCCTTGAGATATAAGATTAATAAATATCAACATCTAAACAGTTTAAAAATTATTGATATTTTAATATACATTATTGCTGTAGAACATAAGTGTGCTAGTTTTCAAGATTTTTAAAACATTTACAATAAAGCAAATAAACCAGTCCAAAATTAAAGTAATATATTTGTAGAAGGTTTATAAACACTGAGAATAACAACTTTTTATAGAATTGCATAGACATTTTCTGGTATTTTAAATTTGTTTTCTTCCCCCCCCAGAATATACATAAAATGATCAACTCTAACATTCATCTCATTAGGCTGTAGTCAAAGATTTCTATGCTTACTCAGGCCACAGGACACCTAGAATTCATTGTGCTCTTTGTGAGATAATATAAAATATTAATAGATAAAAATAATTAAATATAAAATTTAGTAATAATTACTTTTAATCTTTTACTAGATTCTAGATCACAAATATCATATAGGGTGAGGAAGAGAGAGATAAAATATTAAACTTCACTTTTTAAAATCTTTTGCACTTCTGCATTTAGCCATGATAGAATGACAAGGGTCACAGTTAACCTCCTACCATAAATAACTATAAGTTTGTATAAAACATACAAAATGCTTTCAGACTTTGGAATTCAGTCAGTGTAGAACTACAATTCCTTAGAGAAGGTAAACAAATGAAATGAGTTTTATAATCACATCACCTTTGCTTCCTGAGGAAATTTTGGGATTACTTTGCAGACAGAAAAAAACAAAACAACAACAAAAAAATACACTGTTCTTCCAGGACACTTAGTAGAGAGTGGAGAGGAAAGGCACACCTTAGTGAACTACATTGAAAAATTCTTTAGATCCAGAAAAGCAAAGCTTAAAAATAGACCTCACAGTGATCAAATTGACATTAATTTAATTGCACAATAGACAAACTTAAACCATTTATTACAAAACAGCAACAAATTTCAAACATACAACGAAGTAACAATAAAAATCAGTAATCATGCCAAGAAGCATAAAAATAGTCCCATAACCAACATAAAAAGCAGTTAATGGTCACAGAGTAAGAATGATAGAGAGGATGCGACTGGAAGAAAAAAATGTCAGTGTTACAGCACTCATATGTTAGCTCGGACATGTACGCAGATGGGACTATAATCACACATACCTGTAAATAAAAAGATGGACAGATTTCACGTTAATGACTTCTTTTGAACTAATCAGAGAACTGAAATTTAGGCTAAACAATTAACCTGAAATGTAGAGAAAAACAAAGCCATGTAGAAATAAGCAAGATTCAAGCATTGGCTGTCATGGGACAAATACTGCTGAATGCCATACTAGCCAGTTAAACCATAAATTTTTGACAATTTGCTGGAAGCCACATGTGGATTAGAAAGAAATTTTGAAGCTGATGGGGGCTACAGACATTGGGATATTTCCACTTTCTTGCAGAATTTCCTATAGAACCCCACTAGCCACCTAGGGAGAATCCTGAAAAAAACTCCCCGTGGTGCTAGCCATGGTTCATCTCTCTCCCATGGGAAAAGTGACTTGATTTTCAAGGGCAAGGATAGCAAAGGTGTATATTGAGAATGGTATTATAAACCATTGCAGGATAATGGGAAATCAGGGCTGGTCTCTACCTATACAAAACGAGCAGGAATATGCCCTAGGCCTAGCGTTACCACTCAAAGAAAGGCATAAAAACTTTTGAAGGCTATGTCCCTGAGATCCAAATTAACAGTGCCTGCTGAAGACTGAGGTTCAAACATGGCACCAGAGAACAATCCTTAACCATGCTACCAGACGTCAAATTGAACAGTAGAATATAGCTCTGAGATAAGCAAGAGAAGGGTTTTATCTAGGGACTAGGAAAATGGTAAGGCCAACATCCAGGTGGGGATAAATAAACAAGGTTTCATTGTTTCATTAGAATTTGATATCTCTAGTTATCATAAAGATAGCTGTAACAACAGCAGACTTCAATCCCAGCCCCATTTCTGATGAGGTCAGTACAAACCTTTACATGGAAGACTTAGAAAGAAAGATGTGCTTTTTTCGGACACAAAACATTTTTACCTCAGCATCTACTGCCCGTCCATAACAACTTTTATCAAATAACAAGACAGAAAAGAGGCAAAAGAAATGAAGTTTAAAGAAATGAAAGGACTTCTGCCAAGATGACCCAATAGGAGCAGCTCCAGAGTGCAGGTCCCAGCGAGAGCGACACAGAAGGCAAGTGATCTCTGCATCTCCAACCGAGGTACCAGATTCATCTCAATGGGACTGGCTGGACAGTGGGCATAGCCCAAGAAGGGCAAACTGAGGCAGGGTGGAGTGCTACCTCACCCAGGAAGTGCAACGGGCTGGATGAATCCCCTCCTACCCAACAGAGGCCATCAGGGAGTTTTCTGGCCACTCTGGTGCTCCGGTTCAAATACTGCGCTTCTCCCAAGGTCTTTACAGTCCGCAGACCAGGAGATTCCCGCCAGGTGACAAGTGCCATGGGTTTCTAGCACAAAGCTTGGTGGTCATTTCAACCAGTGCTGCAGGTTTTCAGCACAAATCTGGGCAGCCATTTTAGCTGGCTCCTGGAGCACCTGCAAGACAGAGCTGCCCATTCCCCTGAAAAAAAAGGGGCCTCAAGGCAGGGATTCAAGTGATCTGGCTTGGTGGATCCCACCCCCATAAAGACCAGCAAACTGAAACCCACTGGTTGGGATTTTCACAGACAGCACAGCAGTTTGAGTTCAACCCCGGACAGTCGAGCTTGGTGCAGGGAAGGGTATCCACCATTACCAAGGCAGTTCTAACCTTACCTGTGTAAACAAAATCACAAGGAAGTTTACACAGCAGCTGGGCAGAGCCCATGGCAGCTCAGCAATGCCTCTGCAGACAGACTGTGACTAGGCTCCCTCCTTGCTGAGCAGGACATCTCTGAAAAAAGGCAGCAGACCATCAGGAATTTATAAATAAAGCCCCACCTTTCAGGGACAGAGCACCTGGGAAAAGGGGCGGATGTGAGTTCCGCTGCAGCAGATTTAAATGTCCCCGCCTAGCAGCTCTGAAGGGAGCAACAGAGATCTCAGCATAGCACTCGAGCTCTGATAAGGGACA
The DNA here is from genome assembly GCF_030222135.1 of Aotus nancymaae. Taxonomy (NCBI): domain Eukaryota; kingdom Metazoa; phylum Chordata; class Mammalia; order Primates; family Aotidae; genus Aotus; species Aotus nancymaae. The sequence continues at coordinate 40,342,963 of NW_026988419.1, read as the reverse complement.
AACAGCCTCTTCAAGTAGCTCCCTGGCATCCATATATAAAAAGAAACACCTCATACAGGAGAGCTCTGGCTGGCATCTGGCAGGTGTCCTTCTGGGACAAAGCTACAAGAGGAAGGAAAAGGCAGCAATCCTTTCTGTTCTGCAGCCGCACAGGTGATTCTCAGGCAAGAAGGGTCTGGAGTGGACCTCCAGCAGTCCTGCAGCAGAAGGGCCTGACTGTTAGAAGGAAAACTAAAAAACAGAAAGAAATAGCTTCAACATGAACAGAAAGGACATTCACTCAGAGACCCCATCCGAAAGTCACCAATTTCAAAGACCAAAGGTAGATAAATCTATGAAAATGGGATGAAACCAGTGCAAAAATGATCAAATCACCAAAAACCAGAATGTCTCTCCTCCTCCAAGGGATCACAACTCCTCACCAGCTGCTGGGAACCATGTGGATCCCTCTGTGGTGACTGAGCAACCACAAGCTTCTGGAAGAATTGGCAAAACCCGAGCTATCTGAAATAACAATAAGAAATTGTTGTTGATTTTTAACCTGAAAATTCTCTTAGAATTTGGTTTCTCTGAAATGAGTTATTTGCTTTATGATGCTTGTTACTTACTGTATTGATTATATTTGAGAAAATCAAGAATAATGTGAAATGCTGAGATGTGACTTGTAACTCTGGCTCTACTGAACTGATCTGGTAAAAATAGGAACTCTGTGAAAGGGACTAACCACATAGCTTGACTGCTGGAGAGAGATGACAGCACATAATAGGCTTCTCATTGCAGAAAACCTATAAATGGACATGTAATGGAGAGGCTTATTACCTGGATTCCTTTCCCAGGAAAGGCGTATTGATTAGGGCCCTGGAAAGGGAATGTGACCCTTATGGAGAGCCTATAAATGGACACATGATAGACGCCTGTCATGAGGAAAAACCTCTGTGGTTGAGATAAGGATGTAAAAGTCTTTCTTCTCCCACTGCTCCTCCAGGCCTGAATAGAAGCCCCCTCCTCTTGCAGTTTTTGTGGTCAGGCTGGTTGTCCTGTGTCAGATCCTGTTCCCCCTGCAGTTGTGAGCCCAATATATTCTTGCTGATAATCATAAGTTTATGATTCACATATTCTTGCTAAGATGTATGATTTCTATGCTGACACAGAAAAGTTATCTTTACATTGTTCTGCTTTTATAAAATTTTGTGCACCAGCTTTTGCAAATGGATTCTTTTTGTATAATTATCACTGAAACTTTGTGTAACCTTGCTCTCTCTCCCCTATTAAAAGAGCATAATAAAAAACAGAGGTTTTTATAGGGGAATGTCAGACATCCATGGAGCAGTTTTATGTGATGTCTCCCCTTGGCCCAGCTTTAAAGAAAACTTTTTCCTTGACTCTCTTTCTTTTTCACTGACCACTGGATCACTTTGAGAGATCTTAAACCCACATTGATATATTGGGAGTTAGTCTCACCAATAACCAGCAAGGGAACAAAATTGGATGGAGAAGGAGTTTGACAAATTGACAGAAGCAGGCTTCAGAAGGTGAGTAATAACAAACTTCTCTGAGCTAAAGAAGCATGTTGTAATCCAATGCAAAGAGACTAAGAACCTTGAAAAAAGGTTAGACAAAATGCTAACTAGAATAACCACCTTAGAGAAGAACATAAACAACTTGATGGAGCTGAAAAACACAGCACGAGAACTTCATGAAGCATACACAAATTTCAGTAGCCGAACTGATCAAGCAGAAGAAAGGATATCAGAGATTGAATATCAACTCAATGAAATAAAATGATAAGGGAAGGTTAGAGAAAAAAAGTCAAAAGAAATGAACAAGGCCTCCAAGAAATATGGGATTATGTGACAAGACCTAATCTATGCTTGATTGGTGTACCTGAAGAGGACAAGGAGAATGAATCCAAGCTGGAAAACACTCCTCTTCAGGATATTATCCAGGAGAACTTCCCCAACCTAGCAAGGCAGGCCAACATTCAAATACAGGAAATACAGAGAACACCATAAAGATATTCCTCAAGAAGAGTAATCCCAAGGCACATAATCCTCAGATTCACCAGGGTTGAAATGAAGGAAAAAATGCTAAGGGCAGCCAGAGAGAAAGTTTGGGTTACCCACAAAGGGAAGCCCATCAGACTCACAGCAGGTCTCTTGGCAGAAACCCTCTAAGTCAGAAGAGAGTGGGGACCAATATACAATATCCTTAAATAAAAGAAGTTTCAACCCAGAATTTCATATCCAGACAAACTAAGCTCCTAAGTGAAGGAGAAATAAAATCCTTTGTGGACAAGCAATTGCTGAGAGATTTCGTCACCACCAGACGTGCCTTACAAGAGCTCCTGAAGGAAGCACTAATCTAGTATGAAAATGCCTGGATCAAATTCACACATAACAATATTAACCTTAAATGTAAATGGGCTAAATGCCCCAGTCAAAAGACACAGACTGGCAAATTGGATAAAAAGTCAATATGCTATGATGTGCTGTATTCCGGAGACCCATCTCACATTCAAACACACACAGGCTCAAAATAAAGGGATGGAGGAAGATTTACCAATTAAATGCAGAGCAAACAAAAAGTAGGGGTTGCAATCCTAGTCTCTGATAAAATGGAATTTAAACCAACAAAGATCAAAAGAGACAAAGAAGGGCATTACATAATGGTTAAGAGATCAATGCAACAAGAAGAGCTAACTCTCCTAAACATATATGTACCCAACAGGAGCACTCAGATACATAAAGCAAGTTCTTCCTGATTTGCAAAGAGACTTAGAGTCACACACAATAATAGTGGGAGACCTTAACACTCCACTGTCAATATTAGACAGATCAACGAGACAGAAAATTAACAATGATATCCAGGACTTCAACTCAGATCTGGACCAAGCAGATCTAATAGAAATCTACAGAACTCTCCATCCCAAATCCACAGAATATACATTCTTCCTAGGATCACATCACACTTACTCTAAAATTGATCACATAATTGGAAGTAAATCACTCCTCAGCAAATGCAAAAGAACAGGAATCATAACAACCAGTCTCTCAGACCACAGTGCAATCAAATTAGAACTCAGGATTAAGAAACTAACTCAAAACCACACGTCTACATGGAAACTGAACAAATTTTAGGGGTTGGCACATTAAGTCCAATAATATATATATTGCGATGGATTCTCGCTCTATTGTCCAGGCTAGAATGCAGAGGCCTGACCTTGGCTCACTGCAACCTCTGCCTCCAGGGTTTAAGTGATTCTCCTGCTTCAGCCTCCTGAGTAGCTGGGATTTCAGGCACCTACCACCATGCCCAACTAACTTTTGTATTTTAAGTAGAGGCAGGGTTTCACCATGTTGGTCAGGCTGGTCTGGAACTCCTGACCTTGTGATCTGCCCTCCTAGGCCTCCCAAAGTGCTGGGATTACAGAAGTGAGCCACCGCTTTTGCTACCTTTTCTTATTTTTAAATGCTCTAAAAGATAACTGAATTTTTGAAGCAATGATAGTAATAAGTACCATGTACTTGCAGTGTATGTAAAAGTGAAATGTGTGAGAATCATGCAAGGAAAAATATTAAGACTAAAATATCATAAGGTCTGTATGGTAGACATGTAGTGGTATAAATTATTTTGAAGGTAATCACAGATTATTTAAAAATTTATATTGTAAATTGTATGTCAAACACTAATATGAGTTTTAAAAAGTATAAGTAACAAGTTAATAGAAGCTATAAAATGGAATAAAGCGATATCTTAAAACCACAAAGCAGAAAAAGACAAAAATAAAGACATAATAGAAATAGCTAGTAATATGCTGGATTTTACTTCAAATATATCAATAATTACTGTAAATGTGAATTGTATGAACAGTTAAAATTCAAGGACTTTCACTTTAAATAAAAAAACCAAGACAGAACTATATATTAACTATAAGAAACCCACTTTAAAGATACAGATATGTTAAAAGAATAGTGAAAGTCATATAATGCAAATACTAAACAAAAGAGCCCTTGCTAGCTATATTAACTTCAGATGAAGATTAGTTTGAGACAGCAGAACAAGAAGGATTGTTGATCTAATAATGAAGTAGTCGATTTTTAAAGATACCCAGCCTAGATGTATATGCAATGTACTGACAGAGCAAGCAACCACAGAAATAATAATATAGATGAACTGAACAGCAATTGTCTCAAATAACTTTTACAGAACATCCTACCCAACAACAGAATGCACATTATATTAAGCACACTTGGAAAATTTACCATGATGAACCATATCCTAGGCCATTAAAAGGAAAGAAAAAAAAATTCATATTATTTAAAGTACTTGTGTTCACAGTAATAGATTCAAATTATAAATTAATAAAACCAAAATATGAAGTACTTATTCATAAATCTAACAATACATCCAAGGTATTTAGGCAGAAATACTAAAAAAACTTTATTCAAGAAATCACAGATTTAAATAATTGATGATATATACCATGCCCATAGATTTGAAAAATCAATGTGGTTAAGGTGTCATTTCTCTCAAATTGGAACTTTGGGAATATTAATTCAAAATAATCCTAATCAAATGCTCAGTAGGCTTTTTTTTTTTTTTTTTTTTGGTACACATTGGAAATTTAACTCTAAAACGTACACTGAAAGGTAAAGAATCTAAAATAGCCTAAAGAACTCTAAGCATACGTAACAAAGTTGAAATTTGCATTATAAATTTTCAAGACTTATTTTATTTTTATTTTATTTTATTTATTATTTATTTATTTATTTATTTTTGTCTTAAACATATTTGTTTATTGTCATGCTAGGTTCATTCTTGGTATCAATTTTCCTAATACCAGAGCTATTGTCATATTCTTTTCTTTTGCATTCTTCCAGCATGTGTACATCCTGAAACCCAATAGATACGAACTTTGAAAATATAAGCCATCATTTTTTCCTTTCCCTTACATTCTTTCCTTTGTTTCTTCCTTCTCCTGCTTGTTCTTTCTTATTTGGGTTGTTTTCCTTTTATACTTGGAAATTTGAAAATCACAGAATAAAGCACATAATCATCACATATAACCGAATCACATAGAATAAATTATAATAAGCATTTGAATTATTTAATTCTCAGCTTTTTATGTTAATTTTTAAAAATTACATGTGTAATACATGAATTTTTCTTTTTGCAAATAAAGAGATCCATACATTAGTGGTTAAAACCATTCTCCCTTCAGTTTTACTAATCCTATTTGATTTGCATCTGTTTTGTTCTTTTATTGATAGATTAAGATATTTAGTATTCCACTGATAGTTTATTTTGAAAAAGTAAAATATTGTTTAAAACTTTCCATTGAAAGTTAACTTTGAAAAAGTAAAATTATTTTAAAAGTAAAATATTGCATTATAAACTTCATGGTAACTTAGCCATACCTGCCCCCACCCCAATTTCCATTAGGCAGACAGGCTTTTTTTTTTTTTAAATTGCATTTTAGGTTTTGGGGTACATGTGAAAAACATGCAAGATTGTTGCATAGGTCCATACCTGGCAGTGTGATTTGCTGCCTTCCTCCCCTTCACCTATATGTGGCATTTCTCCCCATGCTATCTCTCCCCAACTCCCCACCCCCCGCTGTCCCCCCACTCCCCCCAACAGACCCCAGTGTATAGTGCTCCCCTCCCTGTGTCCATGTGTTCCCGTTGTTCAACACCCATCTATGAGTGAGAACATGCGATGTTTGATTTTGTGTTCTTGTGTCAGTTTGCTGAGAATGATGGTTTCCAGGTTCATCCATGTCCCTACAAAGGACGTGAACTCATTGTTTTTGATGGCTGCATAATATTCCATGGTGTATATGTGCCACATTTTTCCTGCCCAGTCTATCAACGATGGGCATTTGGGTTGGTTCCAGGTCTTTGCTATTGTAAACTGTGCTGCAATGAACATTCTTGTGCATGTGTCCTTATAGTAGAATGATTCATAATCCTTTGGATGTATACCAAAATAGACAGACCACTAGCCAGATTAATAAAAAAGAAAAGAGAGAATAACCAAATAGATGCAATAAAAAATGATAAAGGGGATATCACCACAGATTCCACAGAAATTCAAACCATCATCAGAGATTATTACAAACAACTCTATGCACATAAACTAGAAAACCTGGAAGAAATAGACAAATTCCTGGACAGTTGCCTCCTCCCAAGCCTAAACCAGGAAGAAGTCAAAACCCTGAATAGACCAATAACAAGGTCTGAAGTCGAGGCAGCAATTAAGAGCCTACCACCCAAAAAAAGCCCAGGTCCAGATGGATTCACAGCCGAATTCTACCAGACATACAAAGAGAAATTGGTACCATTCCTTCTGAAACTATTCCAAATAATCCAAAAAGAAGGAATCCTTCCCAAATCATTTTATGAAACCAACATCATCCTGATACCAAAACCCGGCAGAGACTCAACAAGAAAAGAAAACTACAGGCCAATATCCATGATGAACATAGATGCAAAAATCTTCAATAAAATACTGGCAAGCCGATTAAAACAGCACATCAAAAAGCTTATCCACCATCATCAAGTAGGATTCATCCTGGGGATGAAAGGCTGGTTCAACATATGCAAGTCTATAAATGTAATTCACCACATAAAGAGAACCAAAGACAAAAACCACATGATTATCTCAATTGATGCAAAGAAGGTCTTTGACAAAATTCAACAGCCCTTTATGCTAAAAACTTTCAATAAACTAGGTATTGGCGGAACATATCTCAAAATAATAAAAGCTATTTACGACAAACCTACAGGCCAATATCATACTGAATGGGCAAAAACTGGAAGCATTCCCTTTGAAATCTGGCACTAGACAAGGATGCCCTCTCTCACCACTCCTTTTCAATATAGTACTGGAAGTTCTAGCCAGAGCAATCAGGCAAGAAAAAGAAATAAAGGGTTTTCAATTAGGAAAGGAGGAAGTCAAATTGTCTCTATTTTCAGACGACATGATTGTATATCTAGAAGACCCCATCATCTCAGTCCAAAATCTCCTGAAACTGATAAGCAAATTCAGCATACTCAGTATCTCAGAATACAAAATCAATGTGCAAAAATCACAAGCATTCCTATACACCAATAAAAGACTTAAAGAGAGCCAAATCAAGAATGAACTGCCATTCACAATTGCTACAAAGAGAATAAAATACCTAGGAATACAACTAACAAGGAACGTAAAGGACCTCTTCAAGGAGAACTACAAACCACTGCTCAACGAAATAAGAGAGGACACAAACAGATGGAGAAACATTCCATGTTCATGGTTAGGAAGAATCAATATTGTGAAAATGGTCATACTGCCCAGAGTAATTTACAGATTCAGTGCTATCCCCATCAAGCTACCAATGACCTTCTTCACAGAACTGGAAAAAAACACCTTAAACTTCATATGGAACCAAAAGAGAGCCCACATAGCCAAGTCAATTGAAGCAAAAAGAACAAAGCAGGAGGCATCACACTACTAGACATCAAACTATACTACAAGGCTACAGTAATCAAAACAGCATGGTACTGGTACCAAAACAGAGATATAGACCAATGGAACAGAACAGAGGCGTCAGAGGCAACACAACATATCTACAACCATACAGTCTTTGACAAACCTGATAAAAACAAGCAAAGGGGAAAGGATTCCCTGTTTAATAAGTGGTGTTGGGAAAACTGGCTAGCCATATGCAGAAAGCAGAAACTGGACCCCTTCCTGACACCTTACACTAAAATTAACTCCAGATGGATTGAAGACTTAAACATAAGACCTAACACCATAAAAACCCTAGAAGAAAATCTAGGCAAAACCATTCAGGACATAGGCATAGGCAAGGACTTCATGACCAAAACACCAAAAGCATTGGCAACAAAAGCCAAAATAGACAAATGGGACCTAATCAGACTCCACAGCTTCTGCACGGCGAAAGAAACAGTCAATAGAGTGAATCGGCAACCAACAGAATGGGAAAAAATTTTTGCAGCCCACCCATCTGACAAAGGGCTGATACCCAGAATTTACAATGAACTGAAACAGATTTACAAGAAAAAAACAAACAAGCCCATTCAAAAATGGGCGAAGGATATGAACAGATACTTTACAAAAGAAGACATACATGAGGCCAACAAGCATATGAAAAAATGCTCATCGTCACTGGTCATTAGAGAAATGCAAATCAAAACTACATTGAGATACCATCTCACGCCAGTTAGAATGGCGATCATTAAAAAATCAGGAGACAACAGATGCTGGAGAGGATGTGGAGAAATAGGAACACTTTTACACTGTTGGTGGGAATGTAAATCAGTTCAACCATTGTGGAAGACAGTGTGGCGATTCCTCAAGGACCTAGAAATAGAAATTCCATAAGACTTATTTTAAAGAACAGTAATGAAAACTTATTTTTTTTAAATGCGACAATGGCAACTTAAGGTGAAAAAATAGTCCTTTCAAAATGTGTTGTGAGAACAAAATTCAATTCCATATGAAAAAAAAAAAAACTGAATCATGTCTCAGGTTCTATATAAAATCAACTCAAAATGAATTAGGCCATAAATTCAAAATGTAAATATAGTTCTTAATATAAATATAAATTTTATTCAAAATTTTAAAAATCTGAAAGAAATTATAGAAGAAAATCTACATGACAAGATTTGATTATGAATTTTTAAATATAACACAAAACACATGATACATACAATGAGAGGAAAAAACAGTTAAGTCAAACTTCATTAAAATTGTTTAAATTTGTCCTTTGAAAGTTATTTTTATGAGAATGAAAAGCAAGCAATAGGCTGAGGGAATATATTTGCTAATTACATATCTGATGAAGACTTGTATCTAAACTATAGAAAAAATACTTAAATCTCAAAACAAAAAAATGAACCACCCTAGTTAAAAAAATGGGTCAAATATCTTAAAAGAAGATATCAAAGGCGATATATAAGTGGCAAACACATTAAAAAAGTTCATTTTCATTTGTCATCAGAGATATGCAAATTATAGCCAAATGATATTCTATAACACACTCATAGAAAGGGAAACTCCATAAGACAGACAATGTCAAATGCTGGCCAATTTATGAAGCAATTACAGCTATTATTCATTGCTGATGGAAATGCAATATATGTATAAAGTTAAACATATGACCCAACTACAACATTCCTAGATATTTGAGTGACTTGAAAACTATTTACACAAATACTTGTATGCAAATATTTATAGGAGATTTACTTGTAATTACTAAAATTAGAAACAACTAAAATACTCTTCAACAGGAAATTAATAAACAGTGGTAAAACCATACAATTGAATCCTAGTCAGTGATACAAAGGCTTAGGATATTGACTTATTCATTAATGTGGAGGTGTCATAAATGTATCTTACTAAGAGCCTACGCCAAATGGTGTTGTATTGGATGATTATTTCCATATGACATTCTGGAAAATGTAAGACTATAGAGAAAGTAATCAGGTCAGTGTTTGGCAGAGATTACTAGTGACTGGTGGTGGTTGACTACAAAGGAAGCACAAAGAGAAATTTTTAGTATGTTGAAACTGCTCTGTAAGCTATTGGGGTACTGGATGCATGATTCTATGTATTTACCAAAACCTATAAAACTGTATATCATAAAAAAGTGAACTTTGATGATTGAACTAAAAATTATAATGTCTTTTGATATTCACAGCAATGATATGTAAGGGTGGAAAAAATAAAGGGACATAAACAGAAGGTTTCTCTCCAATCAAGAGGATTAAATGTTTATAATTTATGTGTGTTATAATTCTCACAACAACTAATATGAAAACTATACAAAGAGATACACACAAAAAAATGATAAAAAGTCAATAAAAAATGCTGAAAAAGAAACCCACAGGAAAAGAGAAACAAAGTAAGAACTAGAAACAGGACAAAAGGGAAACCTAAGCTCTAATATAATAACAATTACCTTAAATATGAATGAACTAAACCCACAAATCAAAAGATTGGCAGAGAGGAAAAACATAACGTGGCCCAACCATATACTGTTTAAAAAAAGTTCACCTGAAATTCATCAAGTTAGTTGAAAGTAAAAGGATGTAAAGATATACTATGGAACTATTAATGATGATAAGAGCAAAAATAGCTCTATTAATATCTGAGGAAGTAGACTAAGAAAGTTATTACAGATAAAAATAGATAAAAAAGAAAAGATAAAAATAGATAAAAAAGAAAGTTATTACAGATAAAATGTACATTACATAATGAGCAAAGGATCAATCCACTAAGAAGACATGAGCATCCTTTAAGTTGCATACACCAAAATACATAAAAATATTTCAAAATAACTTAAAGCAAAAACTGATAAGCTGAAAGATGAAATAGACAAGTTCAAAATTATAGCTTTGATTTTAACTTTAAAACCAGCAAATTTCACACTTCAAATGAAATTGACTAATTATTACTAGACCCAAATTACAAAAACTGATGTAAGAAGAGTCAGAAAACCTTAATACCCTTATAATCATTAAAGAATGTGAAATCTTAATTAAAATTCCACACTCAAAGAAAATCCCAGGACCTGTTGCCTTCTATGAATGCTAACAAACATTTAATGAAAAAATAACATAGATCTCTACTACATTCTGTCAGAAAATAGAGTAGAAGATGAACAACCTTAAAAAAAAAGAAACTCTGCCAAATATTAGCCAATTAAATTAAGCAGTATTTTTTAACATAATATGCAATGAATGTGATTTATCTGAAGTATGTAAGCTTGGTGTAGCATTCAAAAATTAATAAAAATCATGTACATAGGAACAAATCATAAAGGAAAACCCAAATAATCCACTTAATAGAGCCATAGAAAAAAAATGTACAGAATTCAACACTCACTCACAATACACAAATTGATTGCAGATACTTTGAAAATGACTGATGCTGCATATGCTGAGGTTCCATACTAACACTGATAATTACAAACAATTTTATAGCACATGCTATGTCTCAGACTCCATTGTACATGTTTTGCATTTAAGTCATTTAATTCTCACAAAAAATGTCATGAAATAGGTTCTATTATTTTCAATGTATGAATAGGGAAACTGAAGCACACAGAAGTTGAGTTATTTCCTCAGGGCTAAAAAGTTGACAAGTGGTTGAACCAGCATTATGTAACCCAAATTGATTTTCTTAATCATTTAGCATACTGCCTTCTAAATATTGACCTTGTTTTCTGCTCGTGTTACCTAATTACCATTTTGTGTTCTTACCTCTCCAATGTTGGGTATGGAGTTTGTCGGGGAGGAGTTCAAGAAGATGGAAAAAACATGATTGTTGCTGAATATTTTTCTCTGTTTAGTCAAATCATATTTCTCAGAATTTTGGTGATTTAAGTTGAAGTCAGAAACACACACTCTGGATCCTTTTTATTCTTTTTCATTCCAATTTTAAAATTTATGTTTAGTGTTTTCTAATGAAAAAAAAAATGTAAGCAACACTGTTTAATAATAAAACACAATAGCAAAACCATTATTTGGGGTTCTACTACACAATATAGGAAAATGAATATCACCAATGCCATTGAATCTTCTTTATGCCCTTCATGGATTTTATTCACTGAGAATCAAAAGGCAATCAATACATTCAATTTGAATGAAACCAAATAGTATACATATTTTAAATACATGTGTATGGTAAACTTCTATATAAAATTTGTGACAACTTCGGTGATTTAAATGATATAATATAGTACTGTATCATATATAATATACCAGGATTTGAACAAAATAATAATTTTTGCATGTATGTTAAAGCATATATGTCAAAGTTCTAAAATGTTGTATTTCATAAATATGAAAATATACTCATTCTTTTGTGGATGAACAAGCTTTGTTTGCATAATAATGCTGACAACAGTATATTTGTAGATGTAGTTAGCTGCATAGTTGATAAAAATTTGTCTAGGATGTGACAAGATAGTTTCAAACTGTTTTCTAGATTGGCTGTTGCCAGCAGTGTATAAGAATGAGTCTGCTTCTTTTTTTTTGAAACATTTAATATTCTCAGAGTTTTAAATTATTACCTGTCTGCATGGTATTTAACCTTTATTTCCTTGCAATTAAGCACATTTTCATAGGTTTATAATTTTTTCTTTTCTGTGAAATGTTTATTTAAGACTTCTATGCACTTTCTTTTCATATTTCTTGTCTTAATTGATTTGCAACTCTTCTTTACATAATTTAGATACATTTCATTAATGTTATATTTGTTGCAACATTTTGTCCCACACTATGGATATGACTTGAGGATATATTCCAGCTCAAGGAAAAAGAAATTTAAGAAAAAAGAGTCAAAGTTAAAATTAAACCTTAGTAATTGTTGCTAATAGAGCTTTTGCAACTTAATGCCAATAACAAAAGGATTTTGGAATAAATTAGAACAAAATTAAACATAATTAAGGATCAAACCTTTCTTGTATCTCATAATCATTTTATATTTTAATTTTTGTAATGTATTTTTTATTTATGCAAATGTATGAGGTACAAGTGCAATTTTGTTACCCTTATAGTGATCAAAAGAGGACTTTTATAGTATTTATAACCTGAATAGAGTATTATGTAAATCTCATAGAAGGAAATAAAGATTGAGTAACTGATAATTGGCTGAAATTTATCTTTTAATGTAGATTTTTAAAAAATCAAGTGAAATCACTAATGAAGATATATGTGATATACAGTTTTAAAATTTTGTAAAAAATGTAAAATAAAATTATTTTATTTTAAGTACACCTTGGAAATGGATGGGACATGTAGAGAGGGAAAACACAAAAATAATAAAAAAATCATAGAAATAATAAGGTCAAACTTTGTCTCAGAACAGTTTCAGAATAAAACAATAAAAACAGAAGGAAAAAAGCAATGTTCAAAGAAATAAGAACAAGCAGTTTTTCAAATTGTGTAAAACACATTCTTAAATCGAGCAAGCACAATGAGAAGAAGAAAAATGTAAATGCACACTTTAATAAATACATTATCCTAAATGTGCATAACACTAGAGAAAAATAATTCTTATAAACAACCAGAGAAAAAGTAGAGTGACAATTAAATAGAATGCAAATGTCTCTGAAGCAAGAATAAAGAATACAGCACAGTGCATTATTAGAATGCTGAGAGAAACCACTATTAACCTAGAATTAGATGCTCTTTTCAACTCAGTGAAGGATGAGGATAAATTAAAATTACTTTGAGGAAACAACTGAGGGATTTCACTACTAATAAATTTTTACCTAAACAACCAAATAAGGGAGTGATTGAGATACAATAGTTAAATAAAGAGCAATTGTAAGTATGTAGGTAAAATTTAACAAACATTTACTGTACTAAAAATATCTAAACAATGACTAATTTCGGAGATACATGATTAAATACCTTATGTGGGAAAAATAACATTTTATGTAAGAGAAATCTGGTCAGACTGAAGCAGTTATTTTTCATTGCTTTTGTTGGGTATTTAATTTAAAATTAAATGTCATACAAATTTCAAGTCATCACTAAAAATATAGATATAAAACAGAGAGAAATAGAATAAGAGCAAGGATGTATCATACAATAAAATACTTTGTAAATGGCAAAAATAATCTGTATTTTTACATGTTTACAAATAAATAAAGTTATCCAAGAAAATTTGATAGTGGATAAGTGGGCCATAGAATAAAAGACATCATATAATCGTATTTATGCTGAAAAATGCAGAAGCTATATATGTATGAATATAGATATAAATATGGATATACATTGAAATTCTAAATATGGATAAATATTTCAAATGGGTTTGGGTTTTTGTTTTTACTTGAGTTATTTGTTTATACTTCTTTCTATACTAGCAAATATCTACTCATATGGAATTCTTATAAATAATAATTTAAAGGAACACAGAATGGCATAAGCAAAATGGATTAATTAAACTGCAATGCAGACTTACAGCTTTGGAGATCACATAGTTCAGTCTTTTCATTGTCCAAAATTGGAAGCTAATCTTAAAGACAATTAGTGTGCTTTCTACAGTTACACAGATACTTAGTAACAGAATAGAGCAAGAAGTGAATGTACAACTTCTTACATCTAGTTCAGTAAAATTTTTCTTTGAGAAAACACAGATTCCTTTCAGAAAGGAATCACACATAGAAACTCTACACCCATACTCCCAAAAGAGTGGGACTAAAAGTAGATTTAGGTTACACTGGTAAACATATGATGGCGAGTTTATCCTATATATATCAAAGTACAGATTTTTTAAAGTATGTTTTAATTGTCTATTAACCAGACTTCTGACAATTCTGTATTATGTGTACTATCATTGCATTTGCCAGTGGAATATCCATTCTATAAGATTATAGTCTCTAAAGGTCTTCATGTCTAAATGTCAGCATTCAGAAACTAAATAAAACTTTTAAAGTTCTTACCAATAGAGTTAATTCATTCAACATTGCTTGTTGCTTCAATCTTGTAGAATAATTAATGCAGGAAAATGCATGCACAAACATTTTATAATTATATAATTGTGCAAGTGTATAATTATATTTCCACACAATTTTTGAGAATGTTTTTGAAATCCACATATTATATATAAATATGATAAAGGCAGCAACATGAGTGCCAATGTCACAGGATCCTTGTGGTGGCACTTCACCAGCTGGAAACCTCTGTGGCCAGTGTGGTCCCTACCTGAATTTTGATCACACCCACTGGGCCTATTCTGCCCACTAGGACTGGCAGGCTGTGCCTGGGTCACACTACTGGCCCGGATCCCACGTCTGCCAAGGGCAAATCAGGTGCAAAGCAGTGAGTGGTGCATGAGTGAACAAGCTTGGGGTCTGGCCCTGGCATAGAGCCAGGCATGCTGGCTACAGAGGGGTTGAAAGATCCAAGAGCCAGCACAGGCTCTGGCTCCCTGCAGGGCTGTTGCTGGACAAGGCATACCACAAGCAGCTTCCATGGCTAGCACCAAGGAATGCAATGCGCCTGAAAACTTGGCAATGCCAGGAACCACAGAGCCCCAAAGAGTGTTTCACAGTCCTGGCTCAGGGAGCTCCTAGGTCTGGGCTTCTGAAGGGCCACAGCTCTTCTCCCTTTCTCTTTTCTTTTCCTCTCATTTCCTGCCATGAGGCAAGTAAGGGGCATGTTTCAGCCCTGTTTGTGTTACAGCTCTTTCAGCCCCGCCCTTCAGGGGATCCTGAATTCTTGTCCCGGACAATTAGAGGATGATCAAAGTAAAGAGCTTTATTGAGCTACAGGACAGCTCAGAGGAGACCCACAGTGGGTAGCTCCTCTCAACAGGCAAGTCGTCCTGACAAGTGTCTACCTCTCAGAAGAGAGGAGATCCACAGCAGGTAGCTCCTCTATGCAGGCAGGTCATCCCATCATCTGCCTGAGTATGGCTGAGTCCCAGGTTTTATAGGCTTCAGAGGGGAGGAAGTGCATGCTGATTGGCCATGGGTGGCCATGGGTGGCCATGGGTGTGCCTGGAAACAGCACCATAAGTTCTCACTCTCGTCTGCTAAACTGGCAGCCTAGCCCCCAGGCCTCAGGCAGTCCCTGGCCTGACGGTGGGTTTCACTAGGGACTTGTCCGTTTCCACCTGGGAGCCTGTCGGCCTCCTGCTGCCATTAACCCACTGTCCACTGTGCTCATGGCACCCAAGCTGTTCATGCCAAGGGGCTCCTGCAGATGCAAGCCGAGCTGCCCTTAGCCCCTTCTTGGCCTCCCCCTTGTGCTCATCACCACTCGTAAAGAGGAGGCCAAGGCAGCCTGGGGCTGGCATATCAGTGCTGTAAACCTGGCCAGGTTGTGAAAGCACCCCGGCTTGGCCACAACTTTGCTCCAAAATTGGAGTGGGCACTGGGAGTGGGGAGAGGCCAACCAGCAGGAGCAGGCACTTTCAAGCCTGTAGGTGTTAGGAGGTTCCAACCCCCGATAGAGCAAAGATGCGTGGGTCTGCAGCAATGGCTGGGCAGCTGCAGCTGTGCCAAGGAGGATGGGGCTCCCACCAATCCAGCTTGGAAGAGGGTGGGGCTTCCTTCTGTTCCCAGCTCCCACTGGCTCCCAGGAGCACTCAGCCCCAGCCACGCCTCCCCTGCTGCAGCCCGCATCCAGACAGTCAATGCCGTCACCAATGTACTGGCTTTGTCTCTAGTTATTAGAGAAAATTTACAGATAAGTCAGGGAAATGGATCATAGGAAAAGGGGACCATGAGAGGCTTGTTTTGCCTATTTAAAACTCTACAGCAAATATTTAAACTCTTCTGTGACTGAGAGAGCTTGGAGTAGTATGGTATTTTGAGATTACTAAATAATTGTTTTAATGAAAAAGCCTGAGGACTAGATTTAAATCCAAATTCTGTTATTAACTGTATAAATGTTTTTTGGGAAAGATAAAATCTCTGTTTCTAAATTCCCTTATCTCCAGAGAAAGACCATTAATGCTCACCTCCTAGAGTTACTGAGAAAACTCCATGAGGGCAGAGTCTCATTGTACTTAAGTCTGTGAAGGTTAAATGTGATAGAATATGAAAAATGGTTTCTTCTAAAGTCATTACCTCCAGAAATTTACAAGTGTTCTGTTGGTAATACTTTGCATTATATAATTTGAAAATTTACTATCTTTATCCAGTTTAACAAAAAAAGTTTCTAATTTTATAAAACGTTTAAAGATTTAGGATGAACAAAGCACATAAATATGATTTAATGTCATAATTATTATCAGTATTACATCAATTTTCTGCTAACATTTCTAAAAACATAAATGTCAAATGCATGATTCATCTTGATAAAGATTTAACTTCAGTAAGTGAGGTTGTAAAGGCTAAGTATCAATCTTAATGGGAGAGCTAAGGAATTAATTTTTAGCATTTTTTAAACTCACTACAGTAGCCTTATTATGCAAAAGTAGAGCAATTAGGAGGAGAAAAACTTTAATAGACTAGTCTATTAAAGTTAGTCTCAGTCTAAAACAAGTAGACTGAGAAAACAATTGGGATCTAATTGAAATGAGATACCTTCTTATTTATTTTGTTCAAGTGCCCCTACCCCGTCATCATCCCATAACATTTAGAATAATGTTTTTATATTTTTTATATTAAATATTATGTCTGAATATCTAAACATAAAGAAAGAGGATGGATTTACCCCCAAATTATATATCTACTTTTATAATGTAAAAATATAATTTCATGTCTATTCAATGAATATTTAGTACCTATTAGTAAAATATTGTTAGAATATGAACCCCTAATTAAGCATAAGCTCCACAAGGTCAAGTACATTCTAAAGCAATATTTGTTTCATAATAGCTGTTTAAAAATATTGAAGGAATGGATACATCAATAAATATTGATTGAATAAAAAAGAATGTGAACCTAAAATGGCCAAATATAAAAGTCTCAGCATGGTTAAATTAGGAAAGTAATTTCATCACGAACTTATTAAAGTAGTGAGTTCTTTAATAACATGAAAGCTCCTTATACCAAGTGAAGTACTATGTGAGAAGTCCAGAGAAAGGATTGTGCAAAACAAAGATGTAGAAGCTAGTGAATACCATTAAGACACATAGCCCAGGACAACAGAGACATGAAAAAAGCCGTTGTAATACAATAAACGTTTCTGAAGTCCAGCACTATTGTGGGCACAAATATATCACAAATCACTCTATTGTACTGTATATTACTTCATAATTATAAATATCACTTATTTGTTATCTAGAACCGGGTTTTCTCTTGTTCTTTATAGAATGAAGCATTAATTTAATTATTTGAAGCAGTACTTTTGGTTCCTCTTTGGTCTGCGGCTTAAGTGGTATAGGAGGACAATGAGAAATAGATCATTGGTAAACCAAAGCTTATATTCCACACACATGAACGGTTTTTATTGAGCTGATAAACTGTTAGCCTAAAAACAAAAAAGAAAACTTTAAGATATGTATACATATATATATATATGAATAATCAATTAACATACTGTGAATTCATAATGCTTTTAAAAGATTTTTCAACCATGTTTCATTCCTGTTTAAGTATTTTTTTAATTGATTCACAATAGTTACATGTATTTTCAGGGTACACATGATAATTTGATACATCAATATAAGGGTATGGATCAAGGCAGGGTAATTCGGATAACCATCATGCTAAATACTTACAGTTTCTTTCTATTATGAATATTTTAATTATTCTCTTTCAGCTATTTTGAAATACATAATAGACTGATTCCCCCTATTGGTCTATCAAATATAGGTTTTTCTGCTTCTATAAAACTGTATATTGTAGGTATTAATCAACTTCTCTTCAATCCTCCTTCCTCCACATTTCTCAGCCAACTACCAATCTATTCTTTATCTTCATGAGATCCACTTTTTTGTTTTTTAGCTTCCATGTATGAGAGAGAACATGAAATATCTGTATTTCTTTTTTTTTTTTTTTTTTTTTTTGAGATGGAGTCTTGCTCTGTCACCAGGCTGAGTGCAGTGGCGCAATCTCGGCTCACTGCAACCTCCACCTCCTGTGTTCAAGCGATTCTTCTGCCTCAGCCTCCCGAGTAGCTGGGACCACAGGCGTGTGCCACCATGCCCAGCTAATTTTTGTATTTTTAGTAGAGATGGGGTTTCACCATGGTCAGGATGGTCTCGATCTCTTGACCTTGTGATCCGCCCGCCTCGGCCTCCCAAAGTGCTGGGATTACAGGCATGAGCCACTGCGCCTGGCGAAATATCTGTATTTCTGTGCTTAGCTTATTTCACTATATAATGACCTTTAGGCCATGATGTTGCTGAAAACATCAGAAATTTATTATCTTCTATAGGTGAGTATTGTACCATTGTGCATATATACCACATTTCCTTTATCTATTTGTTCATCAATGGGCACTGAAGTTGAGTCCATATTTTGGCTATTGTGAAGAGAGCTGCAATAAACATAGAAGTGTAGATAACTCTTTAATATACAGATTTCCTTTCTATCAGCTATATACTCAGCAGTGCAAATGCTATGTCATATGATAGTTCTATTTCTTTTAGTTTTTTTGAGGAACCTCCATACCATTTTTCATAGTGACTGTACCAACATTTCACCAACAGTGTATGAGGGTTCCCCTTCCTCTGCATCCTCGCCGGCATCTGTTACTTCCTATCTCTTTGATAAAATATCTCTTAACTGGGGTGACATAATATCTCATTGTGGTTTTCATTTGCATTTCTCTGATGATTAGTGATGTTGATCATTTTTTCACATACCTATTGATCATTCGTATGTCTTCTTTTGAAAAATGGTTATTCGGATCTTTTGCCTATTTTTAAATTGGATTATTATTATTATTATTATTTTTTGCTACTGAGTTGCTTTAGTTCCTTATGTTCTGTGGTTATTAATCCCTTGTTGGACAGATAGTTTGCAAATATTTTCTCCTATTCTTCATTTTGTTGTTTTCTATTCTGTGCAGAAGCTTTTTAGATTGATGTAATGATATTTGTCTAACTTTGTTTTGGTTGCCTGTGGTTTTGAAGTCTTACACATTAAATATCTATGCCCAGACCAATAGCCTGGAGTGTTTCTCCAATGTTTACTCCTAGGAGTTTTATTGCTTCAAGTCTTAAATTTAAGTCTTTAATCCATTCTGATTTTATTTTTGTACGTAGTGAAAGATTCAGATCTAGTTTAATTCTTCTGCATATGGTTCTCCAGTTTCTCAGCACCATTAGTTGAAGAGATAGTCCTTTCATTTCAGTATATTCTTGACTCCTTTGTGGGAAAGGAGTTGGTTGTAAATACATGGATTTACATCTGAGTTCTCTATTTTGTTTCAATGGTATATATGTCTGTTTTTACACTAGTACCAAGCTGATTAGGTTACGATAGATTTGTAATATGTCTTGAAGTCAGCTTGTGTGCCACCTCCAGTTTTATTCCTTTTGCTCAGAATTGCTTTGGCTATTCAGGATCTTCTGTGGTTCCATATAAATTTTAGCGTTGTTTTCTCTATTTCTGTGAGGAATGTCATTGGTATTTTGATAGAGATTGCATTTAATCCATATTGTTACTTTAACAATGTTAATTCGTCCAATTCATAAACATGAAATATCTTTCCATTTTGTTTGTCCCCTTACATTTCTTGTTTTCTTTCTCTTTTCTTTCTTTTTTTTTTTTTTTTTTTTTTGTGTGTGTGTGTGTGTGGAGCCTTGCTCTGTTACTGAAACTGGAGTGTGCAATGGCACAATCTAGGCTCACTGCAACCTCCACCTCCTGGGTTCAAGTGATCTTCCTGCCTCAGCCTCCTGAGTAGCTGTGATTACAGGCACCTGCTGTCATGGCTGGGTAATTTTTTTATTTTTGTAGAGATGCGGTTTCACCATGTTGTCTGGGCTGGTCTTGAATACCTGACCTCAGGTGATCTTCCTGCCTCTGCCTCCCAAAGTGCTGGAATTACAGGCATGAGTCACCGCGCCCGGCCCCCTTTCATTTCTTTCATCGTTGTTTTATAATTTTCTTCATATAGATTATCCACAGCTTTGGTCTTCATATGGATTATCCACAGCTTTGGTTAAATTGATTCTTCTTTATTTTATAGTCTTTACAGCTATTGTACATGGGATTACTCTATTTCTTTTGCATATTATTTGTTGTTGGTGCTTGTAAGTGCTACTGACTTCTGAATGTCAAGTTTGTATCTTGGAACTCTACTGAATTTATCAGTTCTAGTATTCTTTTTTGGTGGAGTCTTAGATTTTTTTAAGGACAGAATTATGTTTTCTGTAAACAAGTCTAATTTGACTACTTTATCTATTTGTTATCTATTTGAATGCCCTTTATTTATTTGGCTGCCTTTGATTTCTTTCTGTTGCCTAACTGTTATGACTATGTTTCCAGTATTAAATTAAATAAAAATGGTGAAAATAGACATTCTTGTTGTTTTCCAGATTTTAGAAGAAAGGCTTTCTACTTTTTCTAATTCAGAACAATGAGCTGTTGGTTTATCATATATGGCTTTCATTATTTTGAAACACATTTGTTTTATACCCAGTTTGTTGAGGGTTCTTATCATGAAGAGGTGATAAATGCTACTGAATACTTTTTCAGCATCTATTGAACTGATCATAAGATATTTTTCGTGGTTCTGTTAATGTAATGCATCACATTTATGGATTTAAATATGTTAAAACATTCTTGCATCCCTAGAATGAATCCCACTTGATCATATTAAAGGATCTGTTTAATGTATTGTTGAATTTCGTTTGCTAGTATTTTGTTGAGAATTTTTGCATCTATGTTCACCAGTGATACTGACCTACAGTTTTTTGTTGTATCCTTATCTGGTTTTGGTATCAGAACAATGTTAGCCTCATAGAATGAGCTTGAAAGTTTTACCATCTCTTTAATTTTTGGAGGTTTTGAGTAGAACTGGTATTAGTTCCTCTTCAAATGTTTGGTAGAATTTCAGCAACGGAGCCATCAGGTCTTGCGCTTTTCTTTAAATGGAAGACCTTTTAGTATGGCCTCAGATCTCATTACTCATTATTGGTTTGCTGACAGTTTCTATTTCCTTACAGTTCCATCTTGATAGTTAGCATGTGTACAGAAATTTATTATTTTCTTCCAGCCTTTCCAGTTTGTTGATGCACTTGCTCATAATAGTCTTAATGATTCTGTTTCCCTGCTTTCAGTTGATAGGTCTCCTTTTTAATTTCTGATTTGATTTATTTGAGTCTTCTCTCTCTCTCTTTAAATCTAGCTAAACTTTTGTCAATTTTGTTTATCTTCTCAAAAAAAAAAGCCTTCTTTTGAGTGCCTGCATTGTTTATTAGTCTCAATTTTATTTACTTCTGTGCTGATCTTTATTATTTATTTTTTTCTACTAATTTGTGGTTTTATTCTTGCCTTTCTAATTCCATGAGGTACATTCTTAGGTTGTTTACTTGAAGTCTTTTTAGTTTTTTGGTGTAGATCTTTCTTCACAGTACTGCTTTTGCTGTATCCTATTGATTATGGTATGCTGTATTTCCATTTTCATTTGTTTTTAAAATTGTTTTTATATTTTTCTTAATTTCTTTGTTAACATATTAGTCATTCAGGAGCACCTGATTAATTTCAAAGTGTTTGTATGGTTTCTGAGGTTTTTCTTGTTATTGATTTCTATTGTAGTCAAATATTATTTCTTCCTTTGTGAATTTGTTGAGGCTTGTTTTGCGACCCAAGATATGGAATATTTTAGGGAGTGTTTCATGTCCTGACAACAGAATGTGCGTTATGTAGTAGTTGGGTAATGCCTTAGTCTATATTACTATAAAGGAATACCTGAGGCTGGATAATTTAGAACGAAAATAAGCTTATCTGCCTCACTGTCTTGCATACTGTGCAAAAAGAATGGTATCAGCATCTACATCTGGTGAGGGCTTCAGGGAACTTCCACTCATGACAGGAGGCAAAGGAGAACAGGCTTCTTATGGCGAGAAGGAGCAAGAGAGAGAGGATGAGGGAGGTGCCAGGATGTTTTTAAGACTTGGTTCTTGTGGGAACTCATAGAGCAAGAACTCACTCATTACTGTGAAAATGGCATCAAGACATTTGTAAGGGATCTGCCCCCGTGACCCAAACTCTTCTTACTAGGTTGTACCTCAACATTGTGGATCAAATTTCAACATGAGATTTGCCAGAGAAAGTATCTGAACTATATTAGGTGAAATGTTCTGTAATTGTTAGTCTGATTTGGTCTACTATATAACTTAACTCCAATATTTCTTTGCTGATTTTCTGTCTGGGTGATCTGTCCACTACTGAGAGTAGAGAGTTGAAGTCCCAGACTATTATTGTATTGCACTCTATCTCTTCCTTTAGATCTATTAATGTTTGCTTTATGTACTTGAGAGTTCCAGTGTTGGATGAATAAAGGCTTGTAATTGTAATATCCTCTTGCTGAGTTGACCACATTCTTATATATAATGACCTTCTTTGTCACTTTGTCTTTCATTTTTAGTCTATTTTATCTCATATAAGCATAGTTACTCCAGCTCTTCTTTTCTGGTTTCCACTTGTATGGAATATCTTCCCCACTCCTTCCATCCAGTCTATTGCGTCTTTATAGGTTAAGCAGGTTTCTTACATGTAGCCTGTATTTGGGTACTGTTTCTTTATCCATTCAGACACTCTGTGCCTTTTATTTAGAGAATTGAGTCCACTTATATTCAGTGTTATTATTGATAAGTAGAGACTTACTATTATCATTTTTTTGGTAACTCCTCTCTTCTTGTATTTTCTTACTGTTTCCCTTTAAGGTTAAATGATTTTTTTCTGATAATATTTTTAATTTGTTGCTTTTTATTTTTAATATATCTACTATAGGTTTCTTCATTGTAGTGAATGAATTTTGTAAGATGAGGCTTACAAAATTCATTTATAGATTAAAAAAGTAATTTTAAAGAGATGAGGACTTAGATCATCAAAAAATAATAGATATGAAGAAAATGTTAAAAATACTGTATGCTGTAACTTCATTCCCCATTTTGGCTTTTTGTCTCAATTTACATACTTTTATATTGCCTATCTGTTAATATATTGCTGTGGCTATTGTTTTTAATAGACAGTTTTTTTAAGCTTCCTACTAGTGTTATAAGTAAATTGCATACCATAGGTGCAGTATTAGAGTATTCTGGGGCTGTCTGTGTACTTAATTTTACCAACAGGTTTTACACCTTCAAACATTTGCTTTTTGTACATTAGTTTCATTCTTTCAGATTGAAGAATTCCTTTCACATTTTTTGTAAGATGAATCTGATGGAGGTGTATTCTCTCATCATTCTTTTTCTTTCTTTTCTTTTTTTTTTTTTGTCTGGTAAATACTTTATCTCTCCTTCATGTTTGAGGGATAGCTTTGCTGAATACAGTGTTCTTGAATGGCAGATTTTTGTCTGTTAGCTCTTTGAAAATGTTCTCTCACTCTCTCCTAGCTTATGTGGTTTCCTTTAAGAAGCCTGTTGCCAAATGAGTTAGAGCTCCTTTATATGGTATTTGCTTTTTATCTCTTGCTGCTTTTCAAATTTTCTATTTGTCCTTGACCTTTGATTGTTTAATAATTATATGTCTTGGGATAGTCTTATTTGAGTCAAATCTGTTAGGTGTTCTCTGCCCTTCCTGTACCTGAATATTTATATATTTTTCAAATTTTGGAAAGTTTTCTGTCATTTATTCTTTGCATAAGTTTTCTACCCCTTGATCTTGTTCAGTTCCTTTTTGAACACCTGTAATTCTTAGGTTTGATCTTTTTGAGGTAACTTTCTATATCTTGTAGAATATTTTCATTACTTTTCATTTTTTCCTATTTTTTTCTTCTCTGACTGTGTAATTTCAAATAGTCTACTTTAGAGCACAGTGATATTTGTTCTCTACTTGATCTGTTCTGCTTTTAGGAGCCTTTAGTAAATTCTTCAGTCAATGTATATTTCTCAGTTTCATAATTTCCTTTTGATTTTTTAAATTATTTGAATGCCTTAGTTAAATTTACCTGATAAAAGTACAAATTGTTTTTCTAAGTTATCTTGAATATCACAGAGTTTTCTCAGAAGTGCTATTTTAAATTTTGGGTCAGAGAGCTCACATATTGCCATCCCATCTCATTAGGGTCAATGACTGGTTCCTTGTCTTGTCCATTTGGGTCATGGTTCCCTATTTTTACTTTGTTTGGTTTGGACACTCATATGTTTGCATTGAATGATTATTTATCCCAGTCTTCTCTGTCTGCCTTGTTTTGTTTTCTATGGAATATGTTTGCTTAGAGATTCCTTGTGGTTTTGATTTTATTTTTTTCTACTAGGTTACCACCTCCTTTTCATTACTAGATAGTACATTAAGCCCAGC
The DNA here is from genome assembly GCF_030222135.1 of Aotus nancymaae. Classification (NCBI taxonomy): domain Eukaryota; kingdom Metazoa; phylum Chordata; class Mammalia; order Primates; family Aotidae; genus Aotus; species Aotus nancymaae. The sequence goes on along the minus strand of NW_026988419.1, from coordinate 40,318,071 downwards.
TTGGCCTTATCTTTAGTAAAGGATTAGAGGGCTATTCATCCAGAATGGCAGAGGTCTCAAGGAGAGTATCTGGTAGTATGGGAAGGCTACCTAAGGGTTCATGTACAGAAGACGGGTGGAACATGCCTCTTACAATGTGATGCTGCTAAAAAAAACACTCTGACTTGGTATCTCCTCTGGCCAAGTTATAAAGTAGAATTTCCAGAGCTGGGGATGCTAGTTCTGGCTCCCCAACTTGTGTGTGGCTGTCCTCAGGAATTTTTGTACCTTCAGGCACTAGCAGTGCTTCTTGTGGGTTGAGGCAGAGACAGGTTTCTTGTCAGGGAATCCGAGGTGGTGGAGAAACTGGTAGTCCTTGATCTCACTTTGCCATTCTGGAAATTGTGAGTAGAAGAAAAAATTTTCTTGTGCTTGGTACAGGGTGTGTTTGTGAGAGGGGTGTTGCTGATATAGAGGTCCAATTCTTTTACTCTCTCTTCTGAGTTGACTTTTATTTTTATTATTTTTATTTCTGTGGTCCTGGAAACCATCTCTTTCTCATACTTGGGTTCTGGAACATTGCTGGTAATAGTTTTGGTGCTGTATATTTGTTTTTGGTTTTCTGGTACAAGGAGGGGCAGTGAAGCCATCTTGCTTGTATGCCACCATTTTGGAACTGGAGTCTGAAGTTGAATGTTTTAATGAACGAATAGAAAAATGGTCGAGCCAAGGACTCAGCTAAATATTTCAGTTTTGTGCAACACCACAAAAAAGGGTAAGACAGAAGCGGATGTGCCACTATGTTTGCTTGTGAACAAAAATGACATATATTCAATAAAGTCAGAAATAGGGAAATAAACTAAGAAATGTTTTAGCAATTCCTAGCAAGTATGAATTAGATAAAGTGAAAACTAGAATTTCATATTTGAATGCTACAATCTGGTAATATATTTTACCTTTGGCAATCCTTCATCTAAAGATATTTATATAGACATTTATGTGTGTGTGTATGTATATACACACACACACACACACACACATACATATATATGCATATATTTGTAATATACAAAAATGCCAGATTTGAATAATATGTAAGTCATATTTATCTCCAATGATCCATGTAAAAGGACATGCAAGAATGGTCATTGTTACACTGTATATAAGAGAAACAATCCATTCAAGGAAATGGTTAAATAAACTTGAAGTTTGACAATAAAGTTCTCCATAAAACATCAATTATGCTCATTTGGTTGACAGTATTCTTCAAGTATTCTACATCTTTCTAATGTTTTGTGTTTTCTTCTATCAACAATTACAAGAAGAAGGATGAAGTATCCCAATATATTTTTGTATTTTTTCTACTTCTCTTTTAAGATATGTTGGTTTTGGCTTTATTTATTATAAATCTATGGTGTTTGTCGTATAAAATTTAGGGAAGTTATATATTTTAATGTATTTTTCTCTGTACAAACATTATAAAATTTCTACTGATATCCCTGGTAAAACTTCTTTGGACTAAAATGACTTTGACTGACAGTGAAATATTTTTTCAAGCTCTCTTATGCTTACTGTTTACATGATATGTCTATTTCTATTCTACTTTTGACAAATCTATGTCTACATTATATGTCTATTTCTATTCTTCTACTTTTGACAAATCTATGTCTTTATATTTGAAGTGGGTTTTTTTTAAAGAGTATGTAATCAATCATTGTTGCTTTTTCATTCATTTTGAAACTCTCTGCCTTTCAACGTTATGGCTTTTTAAAATTAGATTTAATACAATTATTGGTATAGTTGATTTCCAATTTACCATTTTTAAATTTACAACTCCTTTGTTTCTCTGTTTTCTTTTTTTCTTACTTTTTAGGTGATAATTGAGGATTTTCCTCAAATTTTCTTCTCTGCTGTTGCTTTATTAATTACACTACTTTTTATTCTTCCTGGGTATACAATATATACCATAGTGTACTATCAAATAATAGCATGTCACTTCATTTGTCAGCAAAATGTTTATAATACTATAGTTTCTTTCCTCTATCATTTATACAATTGTTTCATACAAGTTATTAATAAATCCCAAAATATATTCTTATAATTTTGCCTTGGGACAATTGTCTGTAAAATAAACAGACATTTATTTCACTTACTATAAATCTCAACACATTTTTCCTTCTTTCTTTCTTTAGATTTGAATTTCCATTTAGCATAATTTTTTGGCTACTGAACTGTTTTTATTATTTATTGTAAACTCATGGTTCTTGATCATTGTTCTTCTACCATCAATGAATTCTGTCAGCTTCATTTGTCTGCAGATAGTTTCATTTTATTATTAATTTTTAAAATATATTTTTGCTAGATACAAGTTTCTAGGTTAACATTCTCCCCCGTTTTAGGACTTTAATAATGTCACTCCATTGTTTTCTGGCTTGCATAGTTTCTGATATGAAGTCTGGTTTTACTTGTATTTTTGTTTTTTAGCCAGTGTTTCTCACCCACCCCTACTCCCACCCAATCCCTGCTCCCTCCCTGCCCACCAGGAGCTGCTTGTTTTGTGCTTTTGTTAGTTTGTCTATTTTTATTCTTGTGGGTAGCTGAGGTTCTTGGATATTTGCTTTATCTTTCCTTAACTTTGGAAACATCTTGGCTATTATCTTTTCCAGTATTTCTTTTGTTTTATCCATTTTCTCTCCTTCTCCAGGACTCAATTTCATATATATTAGACAATTATTATTTGTATGTTTGTCTCCTAGCACTTGAATCCTCTATTCTTATTAACTCTTTTTTCTGTTTTCCTTTGCTTTTTATATTTTATTTAATATAATTTCTAGTATTCAGTCTATCTAGAAGTTAATGACTCCTCTACTATGACCATTCTGCTGATGTTCAGCCTAGAAATTACATTTAATATTCTCATTTAAATTTCTATAAATTCTCTTTGATTTTTGTTACGTTCCATTTCTTTGCTAAAGTTGTTCATAGGTTTATATACAATTTGATAAAGTATTTTATAGTACATATTCTAAAGGACTTACCTAATAGTCTTAAGATCTGGGCAACTTTTGGTTGTGACTCTGTTGATTGATATATCCCTGGCAATTAGCTGCTTAGACTTGATTTTTGTGGGGTCTTACACATTTTGTCTGTCATATGCAAGGCAACATAGAGAAGAACCCAGAGACTAAGGTAAATAGTGTTTGCTCAAATAAATAAGCAAACCTCTTCTTTGTTCAGGTTATTTTAATGCATTTTTAAGTCAATTTAAGCAGTAATTGAGTTGTGTTTGGAGTATTGTTCTATCTATACATTTAACTCACCACAGATTTCAACTCTTTTAGCAGAAGGTTGCTTGTAATCTTGATCTTCCTGAATCTCCTGGATCCCTAAGAAGTCTTTCTCAGTGTTGCTGCTTCATTGAATACTTTCAGTTGTCTCTGCATGCTTGTACCACAAAAAAGTTATCCTTTCTTTCTTTTTCTTGGTCAGACACTCTCTTAATGATACACTCTCTGTTAAGTTTGAAGTGTGGCCATGGGTGGATTCTCTGTTTTTATTTCAGCTTTCCTCTTAGGCTGATGCTATGTGCTGAATCTCAGCATTGGGGCTTTCTCAAGGTTCCAGTACCTCTTTCCTGCAGCAAAAAAATTTTGCTGCCGTTTTATGAGTTTTATTTTTGATGAGGTAAAATTGCCTTTCGCACCTCCAGTATTAACAGTTCTCTGGTTTGTATTAGTTTCTGTCATGAGTGGGTTTCCTGCCCCTCTCACAGAGGCAGGCCCTTTTGGTTGTACTCTTTCCTTAGTGGCTATTACTTTTGCCTGCAGTGAGGGGCAAGAGCAAGAGGGTCCTCTTGCCCTTAGGGGTTGGCTTATCTTCCCCAGAAGGCAAAGGATCTTTGTTTATACCCTGGACACAGGAAGATTTCCAGACTCTCCATGGTGCCTTCAGATTTTGACTTCATATTTGAGAAGGGTATGAAAAGTGGGTGATAGTCTGTTCCTCTGTCCAAAGCAGGTCTCTCACAAGTCTGTCTTTCTATTAAGCACCCAGATGATCGTCTCAAAAAACAGTTTGCAGATAAATATGGATTCCCCTTGTGATTTGAGTATCCCATGGATTCTAAGTAATTGTGTAAACCTGCACTTAATCTTTAAATTTTTCCTAAGTTTTTAAAATGATTTCCTTTTACTCAGTCTTTCAATCACTGTCTCTTCTCCCCTATTCTGTCAAAAAAGAAACAGTTTGCGCAATCCATCCCTCTCACAAGGAATTGTCAGCATTGGAAATCAGTTCACCTATTTTAGTAATCTCAAGCACCTCACAGTCTCAAGTGAATGTTAGGCTTTAATAGATTGCCCAGCTTGTGTCCATTGTTGTGAAATTAGTGATGTTCTCCTGTGGTTCTTTTACAACCTAGGTGGAAAAAAATCTCTCTTTTTCTATTTCTAAGATTACTTCTATCACATAGAGTTTCCTCATATGTAGGGATTTGTATTTCGGATCTCTATTCTGATATACTTTTCTATTTCTCTATTCTTGTTATACTATTTTAATTACCTCTGATTTATATTCTGGCTTGATTGCTGATAAAGAGATCTTCCCCATGCCTTCACTGATTATCCAATAATATTTACTTAATCTTTTACATACATTTTAGATTTGTTCAATTCAGTGAAAAATAAACTCTTACTGGAGTTTTCGTTGAATTTACCACTACATATCTATTAGAATGGCTAAAATCTAGAGCAACAAAAACATCAACTCCTGGAGAAAATGTGGATTAATGGGAACTCTCCTTCATCACTGGTGGAAGTCAAAACATTATAGTCACTATGGAAGACTGTCGTCAGTTTCTCACAAAATTAAATACACACTTACCATATGATTCAGCAATTGTGTTTCTTCGTATTTACCAAATTACTAGAAAGCTTATTTCTACATATACACACAAAAACCAAGCACATGATGTTTATAGCACTTTTTATTACAATTGCCCAAACTTAGAAACAACCAAAATGCACTTCTGTAGGTGAATGAATAAACTGTGGTACATCATACAATGAAATATTATTCTATCATAAAGAGAAATGAATTATCAAGCCATAAAGAGACATTAAGAAAAATTTAGTGCATATTATTAAGTGAAAGAAGCCAATCTGAAGAAGCTGAATACTGTATGATTCCAACTATATGACACTTAGAAAAAGGCAAAACTGTGGAGACAGGAAAAAGACCCATGGTTTCCCGGGTTCAAGGGGAGGGAGAGGGGAAGAGAGGAATGAAAAGTGGACCACAGGAATGTCGAAGGTGGTAAAACTATTCTATATGTTGTTCTACTGGTGAATACATGTTATGCATTTTCTAAAACTCCTGGAATGTACAAAAATAGCAATAATGTAAACCATAACGTTTACAGTAATGTGTCAATATTGGTTTATCAACTTCAACAAATGTACCACACTAATGTCAGATGTTAATAATAGGAAAAACTGTGTTTAGGATGGTGGCAAAGAGGACTATGATAACTTTCCACATTTTTTATGCTCAGTTTTTCTTTAAACTAAAACTTCTCTAAAATGTAAAGTATTAATTTTAAAAAGTTTAGCATGGTAATAAATATTATCATACTTCTCAGATATTCAGGAAAATACATTTTTTTAAACTTTTTATAACTGCTTTATCTTTTGCATGAATCTCTACTCTTTGATGTAGACTGTGAAGCAGGTTGATTTCTAATTTATGGTATCTTCATCCTTCTAATTTTAAACATCTTTTTGAGTATTCCAGTCTATTTCAGGTAAATTCTTAGCTCTTTTATTCTGTTTCTACAGTCACCCTGCTCCTAACTCAGCAAATGGCATCTGGATTTTTGAGATAATTTCTTTGTAGATTGTGTCACTAAGGAGAGGATGAAAGGGGGACATTATTTTCTGTTTTCATTGTTTGTTTGTTTTTCCCTACACTCTGTCTTCTCTGGATCTCATTCTATACTGGCTCTGAAGAGCCTTCTTTTCCAGTAGATGCTGCTTAGAATTCTGGATTTTAAAAATCATCTTTTTGTATGGTAGTTGCTTATAAGCTAAGCTGAGCAGATAAGGCATGTTATTCATGTGGTTGGCATGCTAGTGATTACATGTGTGTAACATGTAAACTTTATTATTTCATTACTTATGTTATTCTTCCTAATAACCATACTTGGTTTTAAGTATTTGTTTTCCCAATATATTTAAGCCTCTTGAGAGGATAACCATTCATTCATGCATTCATTTAGTAAATTAACATTGACATCTAGGATATATGTTGCAAAAGAAGATTCTTAGAAGATATGTAATGAATTAAAGAGAGTATTTTTAGCTAATAGGTGATAATTGTTTTCAATAATGTAGTATTTATTATTTCAAGGATCCTCTAAAAAAGATATGACAAGTAGCCTTTCTTTCCTTTTAAATCATTACAACCACCTGCATTCTCTTTATGACTAGAACAGTTTCTAAAATTTATTATAAAGCCTTTGAATAAGATTTTCCCTTATGATGGCCTTTCCTTAGGAGATATTTGTATTTTATGTCCTTAAATTTGAGAGAAAACTTTTGAGTTAATTCATCATTTTGCAAATTTTCTTTCATATTATAATAGCTATTATTTAAAAACTGTAAAAATAGAATCAATTATCAAATTAAATTAGAGAGTTTTTTGGGTTAAAAGTGAACTGATTTTTTAGGAATGAATGGTAATAAAAATACTTTATTATATTTTATGCTTTGTAAACTCAGGGCTAATGTACAATATATTAAAAAACAAAATGATTTTCTCAAAATATTTCACTGGAAAATTAGTTTTTTTATGAAACGTTTAATAAAAAAGATATTTTAACTTTTATTAAAGCAGAGATGCATGTAAAGTACTACCTGCAAATTTTGTAGGTAAACATCAATAGTTCTAGGAAATCACAGCATTGTTTCAAAAGAGTTCCTTACTCATGAAGTTGAAGTATATTTTTATTAGAAGTTGATTATTCAATTTCTGATATATGTGGAAAATCAGTCCTACCATGAAGCACTTTCAAAGTCCATTGAAATGTCAGATTCAGTCCATTTAGTATGTGTTTCATGGTAAGAAGTAATGGATGTATTTAATTATGGCTAATGAAAGATTCTCTTGATTAACCCTTTCAAGCATAAAATTACTATGAATATTTACCTGTTGTATTATTTATGCTAGAAAGAAATAAAAATAAAAATAAAAAATGCTCACAATTTATTTTAAGATGGATGCACTTTTCAGTAATTTTATTTCATGCCTGAATTAAACATTAAAACATGAATATTCACATTTCTATCATTTCAGACTTTAATAAAATCACACATACACATGCAAATATTCTAATAATCTGTAATCACATTGGTAAACAGATTCCTACAATTATTTCAAGAATTAGCATTTTTAAAGTAAATTACTTGCAAATGATCAATATTAATAAAGTTTCATGCAGTTATAGACTCAAACCATAGACACAAGATGCTGAGCAGTGAGAATGCTTATAGAGCTCTATAAAGAAAATGCAAGGAAAAACTTTGTAAAATACGGAATTCTAAATATTTATTCTGATATTTACTTTTGATTGTTTATAAAAAATAATAAATATTATAAAAGTAAACAAATTTAAGGAAACGTTATATTTAATTGCTATTGTAAAAGGCAAGAATATGAATTCTACTAGCATGCTTAACCTGTTTATACATTTATTAGATGTTTGAATAAAAGAAGGCATTAATTCACTACCCACACACTCATACACACAAATATGATTGCAGTAATTGTATAAATGAGCCATAGTATATTCTACAGCTTCTGGAAAGATAGCAGCAGGAGTTAGTTTTGAGTGGCATCATATTATTTTCTTTCTGTATTAGTGACTGTTTTACAGGCAATGACATTTAGTTAGACAGATTTGAATTTCAGCTCTACGTCTGAATATCTATTTGATTTGGGCAAATTATTTAATGCTATAATTCATTTATTTAATGTGTGGTATAATAATGATAATGATGCTAGCATGTAGTTTTGCTGGGCAGATTAAATGCATGTGTCTCTATCCCTAAAGGTACTTAAAGTATAATAAATACTATGCAGACACTAAAATTATCATTTTTATCATAATGATCATATGCTAGTTACTATAGTAGACACTTCAAATACATTATCTTGGTTCTTAGATGTAATGCCACTTTTTTTCCCACAGAAGGCCACAATATTTTTTTATTACAAACACTTTTTAGCAATATGACTTTGCTACTCCTCCAGTAAGAGGTAGAATCTATTTATGTAATGCTTTGAATTTGGGTAGTTCTTGTAACTTTTTTTACTAATATAATAAAGCAATATTGACACTGTATCTGTTCCAGGCATAGCCATTAAATGGCCTGACAGCTTCCATTTCTTGTCCTTTTGTGTACCTGCTGTAAAGAAGAGCAACTACTCTGAGACAGTTACTGTGGGATGTCCAAGCCATGAAGATGAATATGTGAAAAAGCAAAGAAGCCAAGGAGCATTGAGCTAAAGGATATTTAAGTGAAGAGACATTTTTTTAAGATTTAATGAATGTTAAAAATTTAGTATTTTGCTTTAGATGTTTTACCTGTTTAAAGCAACAGGAAAACTGTCCTGTGCCATCTGATTCTACCTAGTTAATGAGTTAGGATAGTGACAACTCAGAGAGAAAGTTTAGAGAGCAGTGCACACCATTTTATCTGAATATGTGTAAGTCCTGATTTTCAGATAGTAAGATTTCAGAGAGTGAGGAGATAATCATTTCCTCCAAGCAAATCTCTTTCAAAAAAAAAAAAAAAAAAAAGAGAAGGAAGGGAAGGGAAAGGGAAAGGAAAGTGGAGAAGGAGAAAAAGATAAATCAGTCAATCACTGCAATCTATTCAGTTCCAGGAGAAAAATAATTAGAGTTCAGATATTAAGAATTATACATGTCAGAGATAAGTTGAAGTCTTTTATGAGTTTCTTTCAGTTTCATTCTCCTTTCCCTCTCTTATGTGGTTGTCATTGTTCAGGAGCTTGTAGATAGAATTTCTGTCCATGTTTTCACATTTTCCTATGTGTCTGTTTTTATAAGCAATACACAGTATTTTGATGGGGGGTTAAACACTACATAAGCAGTGTTATAGGCATCATTCTGTAATAGTTCACATTTTACTTCAGGTTTACTTTCTCTTGCACTGATATAGTTTTCTTTTTAAACTCCTGTTTCTGAAGAAGCCGTTTGGAAAGTAGATTCCCTAGGCACCAATTACCCCAGCTGATGGCAAGGGAATGATAAACTGTTTTCAAACAACCTCTTCCCTAATTCCTGATCTGAAAACTTCTGGACAAAATAAAATAGTTGTTTTAGGTCACCACATTTGAGATAATTTGTTTTGCAATAATAAATAGATAAAACAGAATATAGAACCAGGATTGGGATATTGCCACATGAAAATGTGGGAATCTGTTGTGGACAGATGATGGATCAGATTTGAGGAGACTATTGGCGAAAGCTTGAAGAATCTTACAGAGACTATAGGTGAAAGCTTGAAGGACAGTGAGAAAATTGTTATTGGTGTCTGGAGATAAAAAGACATATTTAGGTATGGACAATCCATAAGATAACGTTATAATTGTGATCACATGAAGAATAGATTATTTAAGAACTTCGTGAATTTGGTTAAGGAAATCTCATGGAGAAATGTTGTTGAGAGTGGCAAGCTCTTCTTTTAGGAATATTTGAGAAAATATGATAAAGTGAGGAATGAATTAAAGAAGTAATTTTTAACCATTGAACACAATTTAGAGAAAATATAAGGGAATAAGTATTTATTAGACTTGAAAATAAAATTCTATCTCACTCTCCTGGAGAACACATTTTTCAAATTAAGAAATGACCTCAACACAAATGTAAAACTGAATCACTAAAACTTGGTTTCTGGTTAAAGATGGGTTTGAGTCTGTGGATACAAAATTCTGTATTGTGATCTAAAGAAAGATAATGTCATGCCTGATAGTACTTCCAAGTCTCTTAATCTTAATAGCATTGATCTTCTACCTAAAACAAGAAGGCTTTTAAAACTGTTAAGGGTATTGTTCTCAAACATACTCATAGATAGTCCAAGATAGGGATGGGCCTATTTGGGACAAAAGTATGATTAAAGTTCTTGTGCATTAGAGTAGATTATGCCCTGATGAATTGGAAACTCAAACATTTTGGAGGACTTTTACAACTAGGAGTAAATAATGTAGCCACAAAATGAAGAGAAGCCTTTGGACTCACATTTCGACAGATGAAAATCAGACTGAAAAAGCTACTTAGCTGCATATATGGGCCATTTATTGAGGAAATAAAGGGATACTTGAAAGAAGCAACAAGGAGTTTAGAATAAGAAAATCTGGAAACTACGGTCAGTGGAACTAATCTAGCTTGTCATCTGTTTTTGTATAGCTTATGAGCTAATGAAAGAGGAGGAAGGAAGAAACTGTTCATGAGGCAGTTAGGTGAGTCCTCAGCAAAACTAATACACACCAACAATAGCCTGAAGATCAAGCTGCAGGTCCCAGATAAGAAAGATCCCATGTCCTTCAATGGAAAAGTCCACTCTGTGAACCCAGATGAACAAATTCCACTCCTCTTTTGGACACATTTCTCTCTCCTTGGTATGTCTTTGTCTTATTTCAAACATTTCTTCCCAATTGGTCCTTACTTTTTACCTATTTTACATATCCCCATATTTCTGTGATTGACCACAGGCTGAATCTTCACTTTCATAAGTGTAATGTTACTCTATCTTCTGATTGGTTGTGGGCCAAGCCTTCAGTTCAGCCCTCATTGGTCAGGGGCCAAGCCTTCCCTCTGTCTCTAATTGGTTCTTTACACTGTCATACCTCTTTCTTAGTGGTACTTTCTCCAAGACGGCCCTCAAACCAGTCAGCACACTCCTCTCGCTTCCCAGTTCATAAAAACCCTGAACTCAGCTTCATGACCAGTAACTCTCTTTTGATCCCCTCTCTTTGCTGAGAGCTTTTCTGTCATTTAATAAATCCAACCCTGTCTTACTTACACTCCAGTGTCTTGGATGGCTTCTTATTCTTGGTTGTGGGACAAGAACCCAGAGCTCACTGGTGGTGAGTGTAAAAGAGCTGTAACACTCCCTCCTGCTTGCTGAACTAGAGGAGTGAAAAAGCTGCAACACTAAGAATAAATTCTGCATTATGAAAAGGTTGAAAAAAATAAAAGCAAAATAAAAATTCATGACATATCCAATAATATAAAATTCAAGTTTCAGTGTCCATGTAGGTTTTATTGAAACCCAGCCAACCCCCTTTGATTGCATTCGTTTATGGTTGTCTTAATGTTACAATGGAAGAACTGGATAGTTGTGAAAGAGAATATATGGCCTGAAAACCTAAAATATTTACTAGCCCTTTATAGAATATGCATGTTAGTCCCTAGTCCTGATGATGAGCCTAAGAACCAAGGTCACCTAGTACCATGCTGTGAGAAGTCTGATCCTCAAGGAGAAAAATTAGACCCTAATTAATATCCTTTTTTTTTTCTATAATGCAGGGAAAATGTGTGACCATACTAGTTAGATTTGAAAATAGCTACCTGCCAATCACTGTTATGTGTCTCCTGTTTTCTCCCTTTGTAAAAAGGAATGCTTGCTTCAGTTATCTCCCCATTTTATTTTGGCTGATGAGAGGCAGACAACTTTTCACTTTAATTTAAAGGAACCATCAATGTTACAGAATCCATATTCAATGTACCTTATCCACACTTGATACTAATGAAGTTGTTGAGCTGTAGGACTTTGATCTGTGTAATGGGATAAGACATCACATTGAGATCTCAAGGAAAGACTGAGTACAATTTACATGGGCTGGTCATGTGAATAATCATGGATAGAGTTTCTCCACAATATCTGCCATTCTGTATGCTTTGACTTTGTCACACCTCCTGGAAGGTCTCTATTTACTCTCTCACAAATTTGAATGGGCCCAGTTATAGATTTGCTCATTAGAATACAAAAAAAAGGTGGATACAAAATCAAATGTGCAAAAATCACAAGCAATACTATACACCAATAACACACAAACAGCAAACCAAATCATGAGCAAACTCCCACTCACAATTGCTACTAACAGAATAAAATACCTAGGAACACAACTAACAAAGGACATGAAGGAACTCTTCGAGGAGAACTACAAACCACTGCTCAAGGAAATAAGAGAGGACACAAACAGATGGAAAAACATTCCATGCTCATGGTAAGGAAGAATCAATATCATAGAAATAGCTATATTGGCCAAAGTAATTTATAGATTCAACACTATCCCCATGAAGTTACCATTGACCTTATTCACAGAACTGGAAGAAAACCACCTTAAACTTCATATGGAACCAAAAAAGAGCCCACATAGCCAAGACAATCCTAAGCAAAAGAACAAGGCTGGAGGCATCATGATACCTGACTTCAAACCATACTACAAGGCTACAGCAATCAAAACAGCATGGTATTGGCACCAAAACGGAGATATAGACCAATGGAACAGAACAGAGGCCTTGGAAGTAATGTCACACATCTACAACCATCTGGTCTTTGACAAACCTGATGAAAACAATGAATGGGGAAAAGGTTCCCTGTTTAATAAATGGTGTTGGGAAAACTGGCTAGTTATGTGCAGAAAGCTGAAACTGGACCCCTTCCTTACACCTTATACAAAAATTAACTCCAGATGGATTAAAGATTTAAACATAAGACCTAACACCATGAAAACCCTAGAAGAAAACCTAGGGAATACCATTCAGGACATAGGCATAGGCAAGGACTTCATGACTTAAACACCAAAAGCAATGGCAACATAAGCCAAAATAGAGAAATGGGATCTAATTAAACTTAAGACCTTCTGCACAGCAAACGAAACTATCATTAGAGTCAACTGGCAACCAACAGAAAGGGAAAAACTTTTTGCAATCTACCCATCTGACAAAGGGCTAATGTACACAATCTACAAAGCACTAAAGTAAATATACAAGAAAAAACAACTCCATCAAAAAGTGGATGAAAGATATGAACAGACATTTTTCAAAAGAAGATATATATGAGGCCAACTAACATATGAAAAAAATGCTCATCATCACTGGTCATTAGAGAAATGCAAATCAAAACCACATTGAGATACTATCTCATGCCAGTTAGAATGGCAATCATTAAAACCCTGGAGATAACAGATGCTGGAGAGGATGTGGAGAAAGAGGAATGCTTTTACACTGTTAGTGGGAGTGTAAATTAGTTCACCCATTGTGAAAGATGGTGTGGTGATTCCTCAAGGATCTAGAAACAGAAGTACCATTTGACACAGAAATCCCATTACAGGGTATAGACCCAAAGGTTTATAAATCATTCTATTGTAAAGACACATGCACATGTATGTTCATTGTGGCACTGTTTACAATAGCAAAGACATGGAAGCAACCCAAATGTCCATCCTTGATAGACTGGATAAAGAAAATGTTGCACCTATACACCATGGAATACTATGCAGCCATAAAAATAGGATGAGTTCACGTCCTTTGCAGGTACATAGATGAATTTGGAACCCATCATTCTCAGCAAATTGACACAAGAACAGAAAACTAAACACTACATGTTCTCTCTCATAAGTGGGTGTTGAACAATGAGAACACATGGACACAGGGAGGGGAACATCACACCCTGGAGTATGTTGGGCATTGGGGGACTAAGGGAGGGATAGCAGGGGGTAGGGAGATTGGTGAGAGATAACATTAGGAGAAATAGCTAATGTAGGTGATGAGGGATGGAGGCAGCAAACCACTATGGAATGTTCATACCTATGTAACAATCTTGCAAGATCTGCTCATATACTCCAGAACTTAAAGCAAAATTAAAATAAAAATACAGAAAAGGTGATACTCAGGTTTAAGCAGCCTGGTGGCTTCTGATTCCTACCTTTTTAAAAACCAGCTTCCAAGTAAGAAAAGCTACTACTCTAAACCTGCCATGCTGTAAAAATTCCAGGCAAGGATAGGCACAAAGAGACCAGTGAGCATAAAGCAATATAAAGAGGCCGTCTTGCACATGCATGACCTTTCAATAACATTTAGCCAAGTTGATGGCACGTGATTTGGACTTAAGCTGATGGCACAGTGGTTCATGACTTCACTATATCCTTCCCAAATTTCTGATGCACAAAATCTTTAATAAAGACATTAAAGTACTAAGTTTTAAGTAGTTGGTTATGGAGCAATAGACATTGGAAGTGTCTATTACTCATGATTTTTGGCTCTGTTCACAAATTTTATATGCAAAATTGAGCATCAGAGTGGTTCTGTAGATATGAAGCAGATGAACTGGAATTTCAAACCAGGTTTGACTAACTTTAAACTTTATGATCCTCTCACAGTGATTCCATATTTTCAGGCTACATACAATAAATGAGAGTGATAGGAGAACCTACAGATCTTTTAGGATTTTTAATTTGTCAGCTTAGGGGATTTTCAGCCTATTTTTTTCATACATTTATTTATTTGTTTCATAGGTAAAAAAATGCCAGGTACTGGGCTAGATACTACATATTTAATATGGACTGAAATAGATACAACCTACTCCTCATAGAACATATACTTTAGTTATAGAGATTATTTCAATAAAATAATTACCAAAATAATCAATGCGATTAGTTAAAATTGTTATGATTAAAATTGAGAAATGAAATGAAATTCAATCATCTATCAGTCACTGGTGGAAAAATTATTTTTTAAGATTTACTGTGTGCCAAATTTTATTTAATTATGAGATTCACTCTTTTTGGTCAAAGAACCATTTTACTTCAGTGGAAAAACAGAAATATGTAAGAAAAGCATAATATTATAATGTAAGTTGGAAATCACTTATTGAACTTAGTCTGTTTAATAGTTGGTTGCAAAAGTAATTCTTGAGGATGTGAACTTGAACTCATAAATGAAGTCATGTAGGAATAAACCAGGGTGAGTTGCTATCCCCTGGCATCTCCAAGTTTGCCTAGAGGCTAAAAGTGTTCCCAGGACATGATACTTTCACTGTTGAGAAAGGGAAAGTACTGGAAAAAACAGGGAAAGCTAGTCACTCCAAAATAAACTAAATATAAATATGGAAATAAATATATTCCTAATAAACAGCACATAAAAAGCCTTGAGGTTGAAAGGGAAAAAAATACACTTCTCTCTAGAAGGAGAAACAGGAGTTTTAAAATCAGTTTCTTCAAATAACCAATTATACTAGAATTATTTATTAAATAATCATTCTTTCTCACTCATTTCAAATGCTATCTTTATTGTATAAAAAATATTTTTGTTGACAAGGTTCTTTTTGTAATTTTGAGGGGTGGGATTTATTCATCTATCCCTGTGTCAATACTAATCTTTTCTAAATATAGAAATGTCTATAGGTAAAATTCATATGCAAATATATAATTATTATGCAAATAAAAATATCAAAATAGACAAAGTATTACAGCTTTTATTTTTGAAAATTCTGTTAGAGTTTTCTAGCATTGGGGAAATTCAAAATTAAGCTATTTTAAGTATGCTTTGGTTTAAGTATGCCATGAAATCATCATAATTTATACAGATCTATTTAATTACTGACTTCCTTTTTTTTTCTAAATATATCATAAAAGTATTCAAACCAATAAGAGTAAGCCCTCAGATATTATATAAAAATATTGGAAGATAGAAACCATCTAGAAACATATTTGCTTCAGATAAACATGAATAGAAAGGATGAATTCTCCAGGAGAGATGGAAGTCATCAGAGAGAAGAAATAAGGCTTCTGCCAAGAATACTTGCTGGCTTGTAAGACTCTTTAAACTTCAACGTTTAGTGATGATTTTTATTCCAAGAAAACAACTTTGTAATCAAAATTTAGATCAAGCATTACCAAATTATATACAGTATGTGTGTGAGGTAATGCCTTAGAGCTGAATTGTACTGAGATTGTATGATTTTACACTATATAGAAACAAATAATTCATAGAATATTAGTATACTGTTAGTTTCAGGACATTCTGAATATTTCATATAACAGTTTTCTTGGCGAATTTAGTGAAAACCATAAGTTTTCAGCAGCAAGAGACATGTACCCTTCAAATTCTTTCAGTAAATTCATTTCACTTTCTGATCATACTTAAAGCCGGCTGAAACTTGATTTAGCATTGGTCAAGGTTGAATCTTTACACACTCCTGAAAGAATGAGGTTTATTACAACACTTGATCTTTCCTTCCTGCTTAGAATGTATTCTTTTCTGACTTAAAGAGGGAAATTTTTAGCCACTGGGGATCATGAGGCTGATCATTATATCAAGCCAAGGTATTTCTGGTTTGCTGTATAAGTGATTTCCTGGTGTTAGAAGATACTTTAAAGCATTGCTTGAAACCAACCATTTTATAATGACTTGTTTAATAATTGCTATTGTTCTTGAGTGTTTGACATTTGACAAGTATTTATTTCAGGAAAATTATCAGGAAACCTACCTCAAAAGTCCCTGGTGTGCTCTTCTGTTTGCAATGATTTTTTTTCTTAGAAAATCTTCAGATATTTTTCAATTCCCCCCTAAAAAAGCCCAGTAATTTATTGTAAACATTATTTTTGCTTGTATTGGAATAATAAGAGTTGAACAGTGTGTTATCCCAAATAGTGTATCAAACAAAATATGTGATAAACAAAGATATTGTTTTGACTCTTAATTTTCCTTGTTGTTTCATTGACATCATTTTTCCTTCATAAAATTTTTTCATAAAAGTATTTTTTCAGAATATTGTTAAGTTCATAGTAAAATTGAGAGGAAAAGAATATTCAATATGTCTTTTGTCCCAACACATGCGTAACCTCCTCCATTATCAACATCTCTCACTAGAGTGACACATTTGTTACAACTGATCACTTTGACACATCGTAACTACCCCACATCCTCGTTTACATTAGGGTTCACTCTTGGTGTTGTACACTTTAGGAATTTAGACAAATGGATAACACATATGTCCACCACCAGTATATTACCAGTCAAAGTATTTTCACTGTCCTAAAAATCCTCTGTATTCTTCCTGTTCATCCCCCTCTCATTCCTGGTGATCACTGATCACAAATTACCAATATCAAAGATGAAACAAAGATAATCACTACAGATCTTACACAAATAAAAGAATAATAAAGCAATGTTATGTCAACTGATTTGAAAATGTAAACAAAATAGAGAAATTTCTATAAAAATATAATTTAAATAAACCCTCTACCAGAGCCCAATATAAAAGAGAAAATCAGAAGAGTTCTATATCCATTTAGGAATTTGATTTTTTTAAACAGCTTCTTCACAAAACTGTAGGTTCAAATGATTTTACTGGTGATTTCAGGCTTTCTTTAACAATGTAATTCATTATATTTACAGAATAAAGATGAGACAGAACATGATTTTCATATGAGTTGCAGAGAAAGCATTTAACAAAATTCAGCACTTATTCATGACAAAACTCATCAAAGTTTTAATAGAACTAAACTTTCCTAATTTTACAAAAGGTTTTCACAAAAACCTACATCTATCATCATGCTTGATAAAACATGAACCACTTTTTACTAAGATGAGGAAAAAGGCAGATGTATACTCTTACCACTTTTATTAAGCGTGATATTGTGTATATTACTGACTACAATGAGGCAAAAAAAAGAAATCATAGTTTTTCTCAGAAAAAAGAATAAACTGTCTCTTTTTTGAAGATGTCATAATTGTTTGTATACATAATTTTATAATTTCTACAAAACAAATATTACAACTAATTAGTGAATTTAGCAAAGTTTCAGAAAGCAATATGAATATAATAGAATCATTTTTATTTTTATATATGAGCAGCAGACAACTGAAGTATTAAATTGACAAATTCCATGTATAATAGCATACAAACATAGAATACAAAGACTAGATTAAGTAAAAAAGTCAAGACTTCTGAATTGAAAGCAATAAATAGGTGGTTTTGTTTGTTTGCTCGTTTTGGTTCTTTTTTTTCCCCCCGAGCTTGAAGGCAGTGGCGTGATCTCAGCTCACTGCAACCTCCAACTCCCTGTTTCAAGTGATTCTCCTGCCTCAGCCTCCAGAGTAGCTGGGATTATGTGCCACCACACCCAGCTAATTTTTGTATTTTTTGTAGAGATGGGGTTTCACCATATTGGCCAGGATAGTCTCGATCTCCTGACTTCGTGATCCATCCACCTCGGTCTCCCAAAGTGCTGGGATTACAGGCATGAGCCATGGCGCCGGGCCAGGTAAGACATTTCTAAACAAACAAAAATATAGTTCACCACAGATAGCAAAATGCAACCTTAATAAATTTGTCATTGTTTCTACCTGGAGTTCGATTTTTTTCTGTGTTATATGTTACTATCAAGAACAAGAATTTAATTTTTGAAGAGTTTATGTAATTTTTAAGTTTAATTCGTTTAAATTTAGTAAACAGTCCAAAGCGATACAAAAAGTTTTAAATTATTCTATAGTTGACTTTCATCGTGATGTTTTGATACGTTGTCATCAGTGAAAACTTCTGAACGTATTGACGTGGAAGGATTGGAGAGACTTCAAAGGCGACATTGGCAGCTGTCAGTTATCAACACTGTACAGTGTGGAGGACTGACTTTTCTCCTTGATCTTGAGGTGCTCTTCAGACAACACAATTTTCAAAATAAAATTACTGATTTATCAAGAAATATAAAATTAAGCTGAAATATACTCACGACAGTCACTATAATCCTCTGCTTTCTTTGAAAATAAGTGACTTAAATTATAGTCAGTAATGAAAAAAAATTTGCAACTGGAAATAATAGTCTGAAGTGCATGTGAAAGAATATAATTTTGACATGTTTATAATAGCATGAAACAACATTAAAACAATAGTGCAGATGTTTGCATTTGAGATTCTACAATAGAGGCAAGCATAATTTGATGATAATTTAATGTGGCAATTAGATGAAACTAAGCATATTAGATGCAAAAGTATAATTGTATAACATGTAATAAGTAAAAATGTGAATATTTAAACTAAATTGTTGCACATGTGCAACATTTGTATTCTTTGTATTTGGAAACTTTATTAGAAGGTATATACATTAATCTAAAAAATCTCAAAATTAATAGAATTTGCTGGAGAACAGAGGCTATATGATTTTCATCTGTGTAGCCCCCTCAGCACCAAGCAGGGTTCCAATGTATTTTTTGTTATAGACAATAATGCAATATCTTGTTATAAACAATAAATACACATGCACAGAGTCAAGTATAAAATATATTTATGATTTATAATGCTGAAGGTTTAAAAAGATACATAAAAGTAGGAGGTTTTTAAAGGCATTATGTTTGCTTGAAAAATCACTGTTTATGGAAAAAGGTGATATAATTATAGTAAATAGCCTCACGCCCTAATTATTTATTCCTGTCTTCCATTAAAATAACTAGCCTTCATGATTTAATGTATCATTCCTTAATTGAAAAAGGAAGGCATAATCTCTGGAAGCACAGTGGATGGAGATAGGGCAGCGTATTAGAAAACTATATTTAATAGGAAAACCTGTCTGCTGGGACATAAGAAGTCAGAAAGAGAACTGCTTCCATCTTCTCAACAACAGCAACCAGGACAATCCGCACATCCACAAGCATTCCTGAATCCATCAGAGCAGTTAACTAACCCCAAACCAAAGGAAAAACAAAGACCTTCAATAAGAAATAAAAACATGGGCACTTGTTTACCTGAAGCAGTTGCAGTCAGATATTGGTAAGAACTCACTAACATTGTTAAGATATTGGAAAATGCTCGGTGCAGGCTTCTGAAAGAATATGGAATTCCTGGGGTCATGGATGTTAAGGAAATTTCATACCTACATATTGAGTTAAAATAGGCCATGGTGGGAATATCTTACCATGGAAAATGGTGGATTTATTTTTCTGTTGTTTAAATTTAAGAAAATGACAGTTAAAATGTTGATAATGTACATTAAACTTAAAAGAATATTTTGTCA
The DNA here is from genome assembly GCF_030222135.1 of Aotus nancymaae. Taxonomy (NCBI): domain Eukaryota; kingdom Metazoa; phylum Chordata; class Mammalia; order Primates; family Aotidae; genus Aotus; species Aotus nancymaae. The sequence continues at coordinate 40,297,995 of NW_026988419.1, read as the reverse complement.
GTAGCCATCACTTTGTAACACAAAACTAAGAAAACACACTTTCAATATTTGGAAAAATACTGTCAATTCACTGCCAATTGACCTAAGGAAATCACTCAGGTCATTGATAAACGAATGAAGCTTTAACATAGCATTATGGTTTCACTTTTGACTGACTTGTCAGTGTAAATGAAAACATCAACTTACATTTATGTTGGAACTAAACTTGCTCAAACCAAAGTTTGCATAGTAATGAAAGACTGCAGTTAAAAACTGACAAAAGCATTCCTTGAAGCTCAGTTGGCTATATGAAAATTGTAATAAAGATTGTATATTTTATTATCAATTGTGATTGATATCTATTCTTTATGTATGATGAAGTTCTATATATATACATATAAATTATTTATTTGGGTGGTGTGTTAGTCTGCTTTCATGCTGCTGATAAAGACATACTTGAAACTGGGTAATTTATAAAGAAAAAGAGGTTTAGTGGATTCACAGTTCCACCTGGCTGCGGAAGCATCAAAATCATGGTGGAAACAAAAGGCACATCTTACATGGTGGCAGACGACAAAGCAAACGAGTCAAATAAGTGGGGAAACTCCTTATAAAATCACCAGATCTAGTGGGACATATTCATCACCATGAGATTGTATGAATGTACTATATATGTACACCTATTCTATGAAAACCTCCTGTACTGTTCATATCACCTATACTGAAATATTTGTTAAAATTAGCTATTGTAGTTTTTAGAAGTAAGGGTATGGGCCAAACTGCTGGGAGTAAGTCTGCCAGCAAGCTTATACATTTTAAAAATAAATATTACTCGTTTCTAATGGAAGGTGATGTTGGGATTAAATAAATTACAAAATGAAGAAACCTGTCTGACAGATAGTAAGCACCAGCAACATTTGCTATTATCTTTAATTGCCTTTGCTTTCTTCAAATAGAAACTGTTGATTTTAAATTTTCTTGAGTCCTTCAATGTCCTTTTTCTTTTTTATCATGTTAGATGAATGAAATCTTCGGTGAATTTAGTATATGAATGGCTCTCTGTTTCTTTTCCTGCATTTTACATCTTCTTCCATGAGTGCACTGGAGAATATAATAAATATAATGTTGATCTCAGTCCATTTATTTCTTCAACTTATGTATGTCTCCTCCACAGTCTAAGTTTTAAGTTTGATTCATCTTCTTAAGTTTAGTTACTTTAAATAGTAGTTATTCATTGCTGTACTTATTTGCTTGTTTAAGAACACTACTTAATTGTTTGATTAAATTGTCACAGCTGTACAGCTTTTGAGATCTCTCTGGATACTTAAAAATTCACAGGTTGTGGAAAAAACAAAACAAACAAACAAAACCTTAGGTTTTGTTTCAATGGACTTGTTTGGGAGTCTTTCCTCTTCCCAGTTCTCTCTAGATCCCTTCAGGGCAGAAGTTGTCCCCTCAACCATAAACAACTGTCATAAAAATTTAAGACATATTATAATCCCAACTGTTTTACTCAGTTCAGGTTGTGTGTGCCATAAACTACATGATGTCTAAAGAACAGAAATTTCTTTGTCATAGTTCGAGGGTTCTTATTAGCAGGGGTCAATATGGATAGGTTCTAGTGAAGGCCCTCTTTCAGTTTGCAGACTGCTATCTTGTGGTATCCTCATATGTCAGAGAGCAGAGAGAAAAAAAGCAAACTCTGTTTTTTTTGTTTTGTTTTGTTTTGTTTTTTTTGTTGTTGTTGTTTGTAATGGCCCTAATCCCATTTATGATGGCTCTACCCTGATGACATAAACAGGCTTCTAAAGACCCCACATCCTAATACCATCACAATGGTGATTAGGATTGCAACATATGAATTTTGCTAGGTCACAGACAGTAGCATCATTCAATAACCATGCATCATAATCAATTAGACAAAGTCTTCAATCAAAGCATCAGAAGTTTTCATATTTTAAGATTGAGTGTTTCATATTGCTGTTATAAATTGTTTTTCTTCCTATGATTCTAATATCTTTTAGATAATAAATCTTGAATGTTTCAAGGACCAGATGAGTAATTTGCACTTAATTATTATTGACTTACAAAACATAACAAAACAAATGATTGAAATATTAGAACCCAGTTTAACCCAAGGCAGTGGGCATCTGTTTATGAAAAACATTCTGTGAAAGCTGAGATTGTGCCATCCCTCATCTTAACAAGACTGCAAGTGGTAATTAACAACTTTTATTTATGAAATTAAGAAAAATGTGTCATGATTTTATATTACATTAGGAATTTATAAATAGTATTTATAATAGTTTAGCCATAATATGGAAATTTTCTGAGTGATAAGTAATGCTACTGAGCATAGAGATTATTTGTGAATATAAAGAATATTGCTTGCTTGCACTTTGAAGTGATTAACTTCATGTATATAAAGCAAAAACATTGTCAAAGACCAATAGTTTATCTAGTCTCAAATAATAAACTTTACAGAAAACTCAAAAAATATTTATTTGTTTAATTTTGTGTAACAAAAATAGTTGTCATCTTGGCTACTGATGCCAAGAGTTTAGGACCGGAGGTGATATATTTACATGCCCACTGTGAAATGGTAGGTGAGTATTAAGGCTGGTGGCCTGCAACTATTCCCTTGGGGATGCATTTACTCCCTTGATCTGGGGGACACTTCCAAGGAAACAAGACAAGGCAGGTGACCCAGTCTAATCTCTGGGTAAATTAACAATGCTGTTTTTGAGGTCATCTATTGAATGTACGGAATAGGACTGTACCTAGGTAAGGATTACTTGTAGCAAAGGAAACCTGAATCTGTGAGTGATAGCTTTTTGATGAATATAATATAAGCTACTACAAATAGTTTAAACAGCAGAATTTTAAGATGCTGTTTGGATAAACCATTTGTAGTAGCGTATATGAAAGTTCCCAAAAAACCACCCTCAGATTCAAAAATTCAATAGAAAGATTTACAAAGCTCATCAAAGGCTGGTAAACTCATAGTTAAACATTTATTACAAAAAAAAAAAAAAAAAAAAAAAAAAAAAAAAAACCTCTGTCAAAGGAAGAGGCAAAAGACACAAAAGGAAGAATCCAGAAAGGCTCCAAACATGGAGCTTCCAGTTGTCTTCTCTTAATGGAGTCATAGACAGTATTGACTTCTCTTGGCCATACTGTATGACAATATGCATAGAGTGTCATCAACCAAGGAAGCTTGCTAGAGCCTTTAGTGTTCAGAGGTTTTATTGGGGTTCAATCTTATACCCGTGTGGCTGTCCTTTTATTTTCAGTCTGTCCTGTAAGTCAGGCTAGTATGTTTAGTCTCCAGTTCCTCCAGAAATCAGAAATGATACTGCATGGTCCAAAGCCCTCAGCATAAATCACGTTGTTAGACTAACCAGTAGCCAAACTTCTAAGCAAAGAGCAGGACAGGGGATTCCAAAGACCTAAGGATTACCTCAGAGCCAAGAAAAAAAGCCACGACTATTTAAGTGTAAGGAATTTCTTCACTACCCAGCTATGTAACTTCTAGATATTAAAATGAAGATGTTGGAAATTCAGATGTTTTTCACTGTGTGCTAGCACCACCAGCCTCATTAAAGACCTCATCTGCTATTCTGGGTCTGTCTTGCATATCCAATATCAGAAGGACAAGCCTGAGGAACCACTCTCAATGAACCAGACATCCTTTTTGCTTTGAGCTTTGGATTGCGTATATTCTTGAAATTAGTAACAATGCTGTACACTTTGTAAAAATCTCTGATTCACTGGGATTGGATTTTACAATCATTCTATGTATTGGTTTTCTGAAATTTTATCTAACTTGAAAATGATTAGGTTAAACCAGAAAGAAAGAGTTAAGAAAGCAAGAATATAAAATTTGAGACTACACTAGATATAGAAATGCCTAGTTAGGGCGGGGCAGTTGAGATGCAGTTTTAAAAAAGTCTGACTTGGGTGACTCTGGTATGCATGCTGGTAAGGTTTGAATGTTTACCCCCTCCAAATCTCATGTTGAATGTAAACCTCAGTGTTGGAGGTGGGGCCTGGTGGGAGGTGATGGACTCATATTGACAGATCCCTCGTGAAAGGTTTAGCATATCTGCTCGGTGTTCAGTTCAACAGATTCTCATCAGTTAATTCACTGGATATCTGGTTGTTTATGAATCTGGGGCCTCCTCCTTCTCACTCTTTCTCCCACCCTCACCATGTGACACAACTGCTCCTCTTTTCCTTCCGCAATGATTATAAACTTCATGAGGCTTTTGCCAGGAGCAGATCTCAGCACCGTGTTTCCTATACAGCCTGCAGAACTATGAGCCAATCAAACCTCTTTTTAAAAAATAAATTACCGAGTCTTGGGTATTTCTTTATAGCACATAAAAGGCCTGATACATGTCTTATACCCCAAATTGAAAACTATTACAATAAATCTTCCTTAAACATAGTTTTATGTCTGTCTCTATATCTCCACATTTACGTATCCATATCTCCTACTATCTATCTCTGTATCTATCTATCTTCTCTCTATCATCTATCTACCTAATCTATTTAACAACATTAATGTGAAGGATATACAGATACGCTTTGGACTATTTTTATAACTTCTGCGTAAGTCAGAAATCTTTCAAAAAAACAAGTTTAAAATCATTGCTTACACCACCATTTCCAAAATGCTCCTGTTGGTTTAAATCTATGTTATTTATTATCAAATAGTATTAGTTCTGTGTTCTATCTATTAAAATTTCTGACATATTTATTAGAAATAATTTTCTAATGTTTTGTATAAAATGTACTTTTGGGTATTTAGTATTATGTAGAAAATTTTTTATGAAATGAAGAAAATTCTTAATTTAAATACATACATACAAAACTAATATAAAGAAATAAAATAACAACAACTACAGGTCTACCTCATTTAATTGTGCCTCACATATATTGAGCCTTTTACAAATTGAAAGTTTATGGCAACCCTGCATTGCACAACTTGTTTCTTCCAACAGGGTGTTCTCGCTTCATGTCTCTGTGTCCCATTTTGGTAATCTCTCCTAATATCTCACACATTTTCATTGTTATTGCATCTGTTATGAAATCCATGATCAGTGACCTTTCATGGTACTATTCTGATTGCATTAGGGCACCACAAACTATGACTTCACTTTTCTTGGTTTCAGTTACCTGCAGTCCACCATGGTCTGAAAATATTAAAAGGAAAATTCCAGAAATAAACAATTTATAAATTTTGAATTACACACCATTTTGAGTAGCATGATGAAATCTTGTGCCATCCTGCTCTGTTCTGCCCGGGATATGAATCTGCCCTGTGTCCAGGGTCTCCATACAGTAGACTATCCCTTCCAATCAGTCCCTTAGAGCCATCTAGGCTTCCAGCTCAAGTTCTGTTATTGCAGTACTTGTGTTCAAGTAATCCTTATTTTAGTTAGTAACGGCTCCAAAGCACAAGAGTACTCATGCTGGCAGTTTGGATGAGCCAAACAGAAGCCTTGAAGTGATTCCTTTAAGTGAAAAGATGAAAGTTTTCAACTTAATAAGATAAAAAAATAGTTATATGTTAAGATTACTAAGATCTTTTCATATGCTTGTTGGCCTCATGTATGTCTTCTTTTGTAAAGTATCTGTTCATATCCTTCGCCCATTTTTGAATGTGCTTGTTTGTTTTTTTCTTGTAAATCTGTTTTAGTTCATGGTCATTAGAGAAATGCAAATCAAAACTACATTGAGATACCATCTCACGCCAGTTAGAACGGCGATCATTAAAAAATCTGGACAACAGATGCTGGAGAGGATGTGGAGAAATAGGAACACTTTTACACTGTTGGTGGGAGTGTAAATTAGTTCAACCATTGTGGAAGACAGTGTGGCGATTCCTCAAGGACCTAGAAATAGAAATTCCATTTGACCCAGCAATCTCATTACTGGGTATATATCCAAAGGATTATAAATCGTTCTACTATAAGGACACATGCACATGAATGTTCATTGCAGCACAGTTTACAATAGCAAAGACCTGGAACCAACCCAAATGCCTATCGATGATAGACTGGACAGGAAAAATGTGGCACATATACACCATGGAATATTATGCAGACATCAAAAGCGATGAGTTCGCATCCTTTGTAGGGACATGGATGAACCTGGAAACCATCATTCTCAGCAAACTGACACAAGAACACAAAATCAAACACCACATGTTCTCACTCATAGACGGGTGTTGAACGATGGGAACACATGGACACAGGGAGGGGAGCACTATACACTGGGGTCTGTTGGGGGGGAGTTGGGGGGACAGCGGGGGGGTGGGGAGTTGGGGAGAGATAGCATGGGGAGAAATGCCACATATAGGTGAAGGTGAGGAAGGCAGCAAACCACACTGCCACATATGCACCTATGCAACAATCTTGCATGTTTTTCACATGTACCCCAAAACCTAAAATGCAATAAAAAAAAAAGATTACTAAGATCTATGGTAAGAACAAATCTTCTATCTGTGAAATTGCAAAGGAGGAAAAAACTGCTGTGCATAGTATCTATAGGGCTTGTACTGTCTGCTGTGTCTGGCATCCACTGGGGTTCTTGGAAGATATATCCCATAGATAAGGGGATACTACTGTATAGACATTTCAAGACAAAAAATATATATATCAATTCAGAAGATAAAAGAGATTTCCACAACACACTCCATAATAAAACCAATGTAATTTGGTATCCAAGAAATAACTAAAACAATCAGTACTTCAAAATGTTAGAGAAAAAAGATAGGAAAAAAGATTCTTCCCTCTCAAGCAATCCACATCAGCCACACTAGATTTCTTGAAACTTCTGGAACACAGTGGGGATGATTTTGTGATATTACTCTTTGCACCTATATTGCCTCTTCAATAATTCTACTCTCCTAATTTCTTCCTTCATTTTTTTTTTTTTAACTTTGTTTCTTTGCCTTTTTCAAATGTTTGCTCAAAAGTTCTCTTCTCCTTTTGGACTTCTCTGAACATCCCTACAGCCTCCCACTCCTAAACTCCATATTTCTTCACTGCTGTTTAATATTTCTTTGTACAATATTTAACAATCTAACATACTACATGTCTTTGTCCATTAGAATTAAGCCCCAAGGGATAAGGTTTTTGTTTTGTTTTTGTTTTTAATTCCAACTTTTATTTTAGATACAGGGGCTACATGTACAGGTCTGTTACATGAAAATACTGTGTTATGCTGAAGCTTCGGGTACAGATTCTGTCACCCAGAGTTAGCGTAGTACCCAATAGGTAGTTTTTCAACCCATTCTCCCCTCCCTCCCTCCTCCTTCTAGTAGTCTGCAGTGTCTACTCTTCCATATTTATGTCCATGTGTGCTCAGTGTTTAGCTTCCACTTATAAGTGAGAACATGCAGTATTTGGTTTTCTGTTCCTTTGTTAACTTGCCTAAGACTATGGCCTCCAACTGCATCCATGTTGCTAGGTGCTGGGATCAGTGAGGCAGCAACAACAAAAATATGAACTCTTGTCTGCTTTATTTGCTGCACTGACCTTAGCACCTAGAATAATTATCAGCACAGAGTTAGTGCCCCTATCTTTATTGATGAACAGATGAAGAAAATGTTGCAATACGAAATACTGAAATATAATTTGTATTCAGAATATATAAAGAATTCCTATAAAGCAATTTAAAACACAATTTAATAGAAGAACTGGCAAAGAACATGAATAGGGAATACAAACGACCAATAAATATAAGAAAGTATGTTCAATTGCATTAATCAGGAAAATGCAAATTATAGTAAAATGAGTTTTCCAATGATGATGGAACATAACCTGTAACCTCAAATGTCTGAGCTCATGGCTAGTACTGAATCCTTGAGATAAAGGCATCTCCTTGTTCTTTACCTTATGCTTCAAAATAAAAGTAAACTGCATGGCTTATGGATTGTGCTGCTAGCTACCATGAGAAACAGACATTCCTTCTGAGTGTTGGGAGGCTTTGAATAGCAGATGCAATTAAGTCAAAGAGAAGACAATTAACTAGATTGTCAAAGCCTCCTGCCTAGCTGGCAAGAATGCCAATAGTTATGAGCAACCATGCACTTGCTTCTTGTTACGATCTAATTTATGCTTCTAAAAGTATTTATGATTTAGTGTGGTATTTGCAAGAGTTACGTAATGCAATTAAGAAATATTTCATGATATTAAATATTTCCAAGGTAGGAGAAAAGAAGATATTTTATTTAATAGTTTGTTAGCTTGATTTGTAACAAAATATTTAAGATATTGGCTTTCATCTTCACTGTTGCCCCAGGCCTTTCAAATGTTTGGGACTGGCTTGTTCCTAATTATATAGAGAAACTTTTGCATATGCATATGTATACACACATATATGTATCCACACACACGTACATACACATACACAAACACACACACACAGGCCAAAAATTCCAGGACAGAATTTTAATTTTCATCAAGAGTTGAATGTGTTAAAAAAATTCTGCATTGTATTGTTATAGTTACATATTATATGAATGAATATGACCACTTGAGTCATTGATTCATCTCTTAAAGACTCACTAGATAAGGCTTAAATCAAAATAGGACAAATCTAAAAGATTATCTAAAATATAAAGTTAATTAAGTAATAAACATATATTCTATTACATATGTATGTGGAGATGTTGTGTGTACATACACACATACACACAATAGAAGCAAAAATTTTAAATCCCAGGTAGAATACATATAATATGCTTTCACTCAGGGCTGGCTGCACAGGTATGTCCTGGAATAGACACACATGGCCCTACTCTTGATGTAAGACTCTACTTGTCATCATCTTAAATCTTAGCAAATTTTGGAAAAGGGACCACCATTTCCATTGTCACTGGGTTCTATCAATTATGTATCCTGTCCTAGTTCCACTTATGTACATTTTAAAGTCAGGCAGTATGTTATTTAAGAAAACATTCATAAGTAGAATATCTGTAGAGAAAATAAAATAATGATTAAAACAAAATTCAGGATAGTGTTTACACCGTGGAGGATGAATGAAGATGTAATTGGGAAAGGATACAAAATGAATTTCAAATATATTAATAATATTTTACTTATCATGGTAACTAAAATATTTGGTTTTTGCTATTGTTATCATTATAAAAATGTATGATATATTTGTATATACATATATATTTTCTAGAAAACTGCATACAACTATAAATAGATAAACTATATGAAATATAATACATATGATTACAGAATGACAGAAATAAAAGAAGTAAATAATACAATATAAAAGAAAAATTGAGAGACGATCATTACAACACACATACAAAAGTGGAATTATTTATATGACTGTATTACCAAATCATATAAATATGTAAGAGAAAAAACCCTCCATAATGAAATAAAGAGGCAGGATACAGGTAGGTCATTGAAGAAAAGAACTATAACAGGACCAGGTACAGATATTCACTACCATATCAGTGATGCAAACTTAAATAATGGGATTTCAGTTTTGCTTATTTAATGAGAAATGTTATGTTAGCTACCCAGTGTTTGTAATGGCATAAGAGATGGACAGCTTTATAATAAATATTGTTAGCATAAACATTTATACTTTTTTGTAAGACAACATAGCAAAACACATCAAAATTTTTAAAATGCAATTAACATTTGATTATATCCAGAAATATATTTTAAAGAAAGAATCACAGGTGTACATAAATATTATTGAAAATGAAACTTCATATTTCTTTAAAATGAGCAAAACAATGGATATAACTTAATTGTCTAATAGAACACAGGCTAAACAAATTGATGAGATATTATTTGTATGGCATAGTAAGCAGCTAGCAGAAGTGACATTAAAGAGACAAATGATAAATTGAAAATGCACAAAATTGCCAGTGGCTGAGTTCTGTGGATGAAAGCTAGGTAAAGATATTTGATTTTAAGTGTGTTCATACAATTTTTAAATATTCAACAACGGGTAGGTGTTGCTTTTAAAGAAAATATATCTCTTCAAAATAATATGTTGTGAATTTTTTTCTTGCCTTTTTTCCCTTTAAGTGTTTATTTTTATGCTTATTACAAAACAAATATTTCAGAAACCTTTTAAACAACTTCCAAATGTTTGCAGTTTTCTCATCTCATAGTTAACCAAAGGCTCACAAACACTGAAAGATTTCTTCTTCTGCCTTGTCAAATGAAGCAACTTCTTTGCCATTCTGTAAAGCACTGATAAGAAAATATCCAGAGCAGCTGACTACCCTTCCACATAACCCAGCAAACATAAAATCCAAATGATTAGAGAATACATAAGCTCATTAGCTTACACAGCCATTATATATTTTAAAATTACTCTTTTCTCAAAATTGTATTTAATTTGACATTATTCTCTTTGGTGCCTGACACTCTTAACCATATGTGAAAAGAAAAAAAAATATTTTTTAACTTGCCAGTAATAGTATTAAATTAATACAAACATGACCCTGTTTCTTCTCTATAATGATTTGTGGAATCCAAATATCTTGTAATTGATGATGTTACAGATTCAGAACTCTGAAGAGTGTTTAGAGGTGTTAGCATCTAGAAAATAAATTACGCTCTTCTTTCTCCCTCTCTGTTTCTCTCCTTCTCTCTCTACCCCTCTAGCAGAATTGGAATTTGTAGAATTCTTCATTCACATCCAAAGTTTGGTAGGTAGGTAGATAAATAGACAGATAGATGTTAATAGATAGAATATGTCACATACAAATATATAAATCATATGCATATTTATCTAACTCTCTTATTTATCGAGGTTTACCCACACTTATGTCTCTACATTGCTTTATTGGTTCATGCCTACACCCTGGAATTTATTTCAGCAGCATTATCTACAAATAACAGTTACTATTTTAAAAAGAAGCAAGGTGTGGTGGCTCATGACTATAATCCCAGCATTTTGGGAGGCCAAGGTGGGCGGATCACAATGTCAAGAGATTGAGACCATCCTGGCCAAGATGGTGAAACCCCCTCTCTACTAAAAATACAAAAGTTAGCTGAGCATGGTGGTGTATGCCTGTAGTCCCAGCTACTCAGAAGGCTGAGGTTGCAGCAAGCCAAGATCTCACCACTGCACTCCAGCCTGGCAACAGGATGAGACTCCCATTTCAAAACAAAAAAAAAGAAAAGAAAGAAAAAAGAAAAAGAAAAGCTGGGCATGGTGGCTCATTCCTGTAATCCCAGCACTTTGGGAGGCTAAGGTGGGATGATTGTTAGAGCCCAGGAGTTCAAGAACAGCCTGGGCAACATAGAGAGACCTCCTTTCTCAAATAATAACAGCAAAACAAAACAAAAACGAACAATGGCATGGTGGCAAGTTTCTGTAGTCCCAGCTATTTAGGAGGCTGAGGTGGGAGGATCACTTGAGCCTGGGAGGTTAATGCTGCAGTGAGCTGGGATTACACCACTGCACTCCTGCTTCGGTGACAGAGTAAGACTTTGTATCAAAAAAATAAAATAAAATAAAAATTAGCTAGCACTGTTCCCTAATGTCTGAAATGAAGAAAATTAAAATACATTTAGATGGATTGAGTAGTAAAAATCCCATTAGCAATATACATACATGTATATATATATATATATATATATATATATATATATATATATATGTATAATTTTTTAAATATATTGAGCTCTATTCTTAGAAGGGAACATGCGGTAAATCTTTCATAAGCCTTGGCCCAGTAATCCTTTTTCTATGGATGACCAATACTGAAAAGTTGACATTCTGTAAAGCTGTAATCAGTGCAGCTCCAGTCTCTATACTGCTTTAGTAGGTATACAGTATTTGAACAAATTGACAGTTTGAGTTAAAAAGGCCTGAAAATTTGATTAACAATTAGCTGTGTTTTATTCAGTCAGAACTTGTTAGAGAAAACAAAAAAATGCCACAATTCGAAAGCAATCGATTTTCATCCTTAATGTCCTATTAAGAGGTGAGTGCACCTAAAGCACTTTGGAGTTTTATTCCATTTGTACCTTCTTTGTTTGACTTATTTTTTTCATGTGTTAGTTATATTCAGCAGATCAACATGCCTGATGAATATGCGTTTTTAAAAATTTCTTATCCAATGGGCTTTGAATTAAATCTATATATGGCAATGATTTTCTAATATTTTAGAAAATCTAAAATAGATTTTCTATAATTATCCTAATTAGGCAATACTGTATTCAAGAGTTGAGTACAAGATTTTAAAAATTTGAGAGGCAAAATATGCCAGTTAATGCATACACTTATTTTATTTTGTATTTTATGTCTGAAATGTATTAATATGTATTTTAAGTATGTTTAAGGTATGTAATAGATAAATTCATAATAAGTGGAACAAATCCTAATGAGGTTAGAATGCTTCTAAAGATAGCATCGAGAGTTAAGTGAATGTCATTCTCAAACCAGATTTTATTGTTACCGACTTTGGCCAGTCTTTCGGCATTAAGGTGACTGTAATTTTTATTCTCTTAAATCCCCTGTGTCCTTGTTAATCTGCTGTGCAGTTCATGCTAGGATTAGTTGGTATAGTGAGCTCTGAAAATGCCTAACATAGTTTTTTTTTTTGTTTTAGATTTGTTAATAAATGGTGGTGGTGGTGAAAGTATATTTACTTTCATTTTGTATATTTAAGTAAAGTATACTTAAGTAATTTAAGCATATTTAAGTAAATTTATATCCTTATCCATGATGTTGATTTAATTTTTTGTTCACCTTCTTAAGTATTAATCAGACATGGTGTTAAATTGTATCTTTCTTTGGGCAACCTGTGCAGGCCTTTCTAGATAAAGAGTTATTTAAATGAAGCTACATATTCATGAGCATATTTTGTAAATTTGGACACATATTCCATACTATGCAGTTGTAGTTTGATAGCAGCTAAAGGGAAACTGTCAAAGATAAACAAATTAAATGGAGATAAATCAATTTGGAAAAAGCCAATTACAGTACACAAATTAATTCATTTAAGGTACTCACCCCCCTTTATCTATGAGGCTACTAGACTTCTAAACATGCTCAGTTGATTCACTGACCTTGTGTCAAGATTTACCTGGGGCAGTCCTGCGTTTAGCCTACTGTCTCTTTGTAATTATTCATTGTGCTCTCTTTTACTATCAAAAGTTTCCCTGCTTGAATGATAAATTATGTGGTGACCCTAGCTATATGCAATAGGGACTGACAGAAGAGAAGTCAATGGCAGCCAAAATATAGCAGAGAGACCAGAAAGCAGAAAGGTTAAGGGCATGTCTGGGAAGAGAGCAGACAGTGGCTTTCACAACTTTCATTAGAAAATTATTTTCCAAAGTTTTATGTACCAGTCTAGATATTCTCCATAGAAAAAAGATTATTTTATGAAATAAGATTGGGTGAGATGCCATATTAAATCAATCTTTGAAAAAAATCAGAACATACATTATCATAGCAAATTCTCAGAATACCTGTAGAAAATAAAAAATGCATTATTCAAATTTATTTGAACTAGCATTTCTTGAATGTTTATAATCATCAATTCTCTTTTATTCATGAAGTAACTATCAACATCTAAAAGAAATAGTATTCTGTAAATGTGGTTATTTTTATATTTGATTTCCCTAATCAGTATTCCTGAAAGTGAGAGAGGACTGTAACATTATTAACAATTAAACTGGAGAAAAGTGTAAATAAGAATTGTCCTGGCTTAAGGGATGTACATATTGTCCCATACATTTCAGTCAATTGAATCTGCTCTGTATTGTTATAAATATTGAAAGTAGCACCCAAAACAATACATCGACTCTTCTATAGTAGTTAAGCCGCATATACCTAATTTCCACTTAAATAGAGTGGGTTCATCATTTCTGTCTCAGGCAGATGGAAAAATGGAAGAGAAGTGCCAAGTCACTAGGTGTTTTTTTTTTTTCTTTTCTTTTTTCAGTCAATTAGCTTGGGGAGTGTCAGCTGAAGATATGATAGAATTTTAATAGAACAGTTGTCAGGAAGACCTTTTGTCATATAATATATGAGAAGTCAATGAAGTAGAAAGGGAGGGTTTAGATATTAAGATAAATTAATTCAGTAATGTGAAAGGTAACATGTTACTTATCCTTAGATAGAATTAAATTTCACACTCTGAATGTTAATGTATATCACATGTATGTTTATACATGTAATCAGCAGCATTTCTTGAAAATAAGTAGTTTTTTACATAAAGCTTCACAAAACACTCAAATATCATAAAATCTTATCTTGCCTAAAACACTCATGAAGGAATTTGAAGGTAAAGAGATAAAATACTATTAAAATTCAAAGATTTTTTAAAGCTTATATATCTTCATTAACTGATTGTCCTAAATTAATACAAGTAAATTTGGCAATAAAGTTCAAGCTATTCTGAAAACTGCTTTTATACCTTCATATCTGGTTATTTCTATCCAGGCCAGTTAATTTTAAAAAATCAGAAAACAGGTAACCATTATCATTCATATGTTGTGTCAAATGTTTGAGGTTACATCATATGAGAAACTCTGAGGGAATAGGGTGAAAAAAAAAAAAAAAAACACCCACACAACTGTGCATGTGTAAGCATACCCACACACCCAGAAGAAAATAAAATCCCATATCTAAGGAGATTACAGAATGGTGGAATTAAAAATAACTTTCCATAGTTCATTTGACCAAGCACGTGATAAGTTTCAAATGAAGACTGATCCGTCATTGTAGGTTATCTTCCATTAGTCCCTTCAGTCCCCACTATCTCTGTCTAGCTCTCTAGGTCACAGAATGTACAAGTAATATTAGCAGACTATATTGTACCCCTAGCTTCCCACTGAGTTCTTCAAATGAAAAACTCCTGCGTGACACCAGAAGAAAGCAGAAGAGTGAAGTTAGTCTTTATTTACCTAACAACATCCACATGCTGTAACCTTGGGCTGCATCCCCTGACCATATCATTTTGCCTCTCAAAATATTCTTTCCTGCTTTATTTTGGTAGTCATGCTGTTCCCATTCCTCTGGGCATAATGGTAAGAATAGCTATGGATTTAGAAGCCACATTATCTTGTAGCTCCTGTACCTCCATCTACACTTCTTTAAATAGCCCCTTTATTAAACATGTCTCTAATTACCTTAATTTGATTATGCCATATGTTTCATATTTGGACCTTGTATAATTCTAGAGCAAAAATAAAACAGGCATCCAATAGCACTATGTTTCTGTGATTGATCTCTCTATGTTTATCTTGGGAGACTGTTTATTTAATATTATCTTTTTGTTCATTTGTAAGGTTTTGCTTTTTGACAGGTGAGATAAGTAGGCATGATCGAATCTTAGCAGTTATGTTGTATATCAAATATTTAGTTTCGGTGATCTGGTTCAGAAAGGAGGACTGGCATTATAGTATTTTAGCAACTGTCTGTTCCAACCAGTACTTTCCTAAATATTAAGGCAAGGATCCAATCAGTTTATAGAAAAATGTCACTGACTAGAACACCTTTGACATAAGTAAATCTATCTTATAAAAAGATTTAATCTTATATTTCAAAAGGCACCACACTCACAGGGTCCAGATGCTTGCCTAATTAATTGAGACAACATTCAACCAGATAAGGCATTACTCTTTACTAAAATCCTCACCAGAGGACCCAAGGGCTATAAAAAGAGTGACTACCAGCCAGACATAGTCACCTCAATAGACACTGTCTTGCTGTTACTTGCAGTTAGCACCTGGCATCTGCTGCAGACATCTCTGCCCAAATCAAGGACTCTTCCTTGCAAGGTATTTACAGCCACCGAGATCAGCTCGAGATACTCTGCTCGTTCACCTCACTCTCCTAGGACTGGTTCATTAATCCTTTTTTGTTCCTATCATTTTTTTTCTTTTGATGTCAAATGTTACTTTGTTTTATGAGAAAATTTTAAAGGATCAGATTTAGATATTAAGTATACTATTATGCATGACTTGCAGTATTGATTGACTTGTGGACTAGTTTGAGCCTGTGTGCCCATGGCTCTGACTACCAAATGGGTAGTACTAAGGAGAATTGCCTCCCTCAGAACTCCATGAGACTGGCGGCTCTTATGATTGAATAAGCATCAGTAAAGGTCTGACCTCGTAAGAAGACACAAACATCTGTGAACCTGGTTATGTCTGATCTTACACTGATAACAGCAGTCATATTTTCCAACAGAAAACTTTTGCCAGATTTGTTCAAGAAGTCATGTATGTATATGAAAACATCCATTTGTTATTTTGAGTATTTGGAGTCGATCTACGTTTAACTATCCAGGTTTACTGTTATGTTGTTATATTTTACATATTATCTGGCTTTTTCCAAAAGATATTATGTGCTTCTCTTTTGGGCTCTGTTAGAGAAAATTACAAGAACAAGAAAACTGACTTTGGCGAGCCATAATGGCATGTTGACTATTCAAACTCTTCTATTAGGTATACTGATTATGCTCCTTTAATATAAGAAAACTTTTAACATCAGCTAATACACATGAGCATCTGCCTGTACATTTAAACTTCACAGTGTCAAAGGCGTTCTCTGGAATACTTCTGAAAAATGTCCATGGGATCTTTTTAAAGAAAGCTTAATACAATGAAATAATCCAGAAGATACTGCATAACGTATCCTGGACAGATTAACATTATACATTAAAGGCTCTGAAAAGTACTGTATTAAAGAAACATAAACACTTATTTTGATCTAGAATTGTTTGTTATTTTATTTAAAACTTAACAGGTAAATTATTTTTCTGAAGAATATATTTTAAATACAATAAAGGTGATAACGTTGGTAATTGGTTAAATTTTGTGATTTCTTTTAAAATGTTGTATTCACTTCTTGTAATATTTCTTCCTAAACAGTAACAAAATTTATGATCATTGTCTGTTATCATCCCCAAAGTCTTTGAAAAATATCAAGACAGGATAGTAAGTAAATTGGCCCTACTGCTAGAACTTCAATGAAGTCTTAAATTTTCTGTGGGATAATCAAGAAATACTGAAATGAGAGAATTAGCTGCTTTTATGATTCCAAGGCATGCACTACTCTGGCTACTTGAAGAGGATGATGTAGGAAAACAGAGGGGTTTGGTTGAAGACCTGATAGGAACTAAGATGATTTGCCTGAGACTCTAACCTATCAATTTTCAACTTCTCACTGCACCCCAATCTGATAAACAGGGTACATCCAAACATAAGAGTAACTCACCATGAAAGGTTTTTTCAATCATAGGGCACATATCCCTGTGTATGTTTCATAGAGTGTTCCTGAGTATGGAGTCAGGACAAGGGAGTATAGAATGTGTATACTTAAGAGAATGTCATCCTAATGTAATTCATTCAACTTTAACTTAAATATACCCATAGAAACGACTCTGTTGACAGATCAGAAGCTATGTAGCTGCAATGCAACTTCAGCTATTAATTCAGTCAATGTTTTCCTGTGCTCCTGCATAAGCCAAGAGATAGTTATGCGCTAGGAGGTGCTTATCCTCCTCATTATATTCCTGTAACTACCATTATCATTTGCATATCTTTGAAAGCAAGACTATTTGTTTCCATAAAATTGTGTTAGAAAAGAGTCTATAAATAATTGGGCAAATTATGCGTGTCAACAGTTTTCCTGTAATCCTGTTGCTCAAAGAGCAGCGATGTGTGATTAGATTTTTGTAGAGCAGAAAATCCCACACTTCACAGACGTCTTCGTATACATTGAAAACTTCTAGAATGAGTTAATCTACTTTATTCAACATTTGAAGTATAGCATACATATATAAAAGAGCATAAATAAGTTTAGAGATGAAGTTTTAATCAATTGAACAAATTTGTAATAAGCAAAAAAAACAAGTAATATGTAATTTCACTACCCTAAAAGTCTCCTTTAATTCCTTCTTTCAACTACTGTCTATAAAAGGTAACCACTGGGCTGACTCCAACACCTTAGATTAATGTTACTGTTTTTGAACCTTATATAAGTTTAACTTTACTTGTATAGAGTGTTTTTGCTCAGTCTTATGTTTCTTAAAGTTATCTATATTGCTTTCATTGTATTTTATTCATTTTCATTGTTGTGTGATATTCTATTGTTTGAATTAACCACAATTTATCTTTGTATTTTTTTCTATTGAGGAGCACTTGGACTTTCTTCAAGTTAGGTCCATTGCAAATAATGCTGTTATAAGCACAATTATACATTAATTACCATGAATATATCCAAGCACTTCTGGGTATACCCTTATGAGTAAAATTGCAAGGTTATAGAATATTGAGTATTAGTAGACACTGACAATTTTTCAATGTATAACATTTACCACCCCACCAGGATTGACCTTTATCCTCATTAACTTGAGTGTTTTCTCTTTTTTAAATATTAGTCAGACTATTAGGTATATGGCAGTATCTTTTTTTTTTTAACTTTTATTTTAGGTTTAGGGTACATGTGAAGGTTTGTTACATAGGTAAACACATGTTACAGGAGTCTGTTGTACATATTATTTAATCACCAGGCATTAAGCCCAGTACCCAGTAATTATCCCTTCTGTTTCTCCCTCTCCTCCCACCCTCCCACCAAGTAGACCCCAGTGTGTGTTGTTTCCTTCTTTGGGTTTATAAGTTTCCATCCTTTAGTTCCCACTTCTTTTTTCTTTCTTTCTTTTTTTTAATAGGTCCCTTTGGATTTAAAAAATGTAAACAATCATGCCATTTATAAATAGAAACAGTTTTATTTGTTCCTTTCCAAACTTATGGATTATAAATACTTCTATTATAAAGACAGACACACACGTATATTCATTGTGGCACTGTTTACATTAGCAAAGACCTGGAACCAACCCAAATGCCCATCAATGATAGACTGAACAAGGAAAATGTGGTACATATACACCATGGAATACTATGCAGCCATAAAAAATGATGAGTTAGTGTCCTTTCCAGGGACATGGACGAATCTGGAAACTATCATTCTCAGCAAACTGACACAAGAACAGAAAATCAAACACCACATGTTCTCACTCATAGGTGAGTGTTGAAAAATCAGAAGACATGGACACAGGGAGGGGAGCATCACACACTTGGGTCTGTAGGGAAGGAATAGGAGAGGGACAGTGGAAGGCGTGGAGATTGGGGAGGGATAACATGAGGGGAAATGCCAGATGTAGATGACAGGGGGATGGAGGCAGCAAACCACATTGCCATGTAGGTGCCTATGCAACAATCCTGCATGTTCTGCACATGTACCCCAGAACCTAAAGTTCAATTATATATATATATGTGTGTGTGTATATATATATGTACACACACATATATATACACATATGTATATATATACATACATATTATATATATACATACATAATTATATATATACATAATATGTACAGATAACATTTTATATACACACGTATATATACACACATATATATGTACAGATAACATTTTATATACATACATATATATACACACATATATATGTATAGATAACATTTTAATTAGTAATGATCGCTTTCCTAGTCAATTGGGAACAAGGCAAAGATGTTCACTCTCACCTTCTGATTGAACATAGTGCTGGAAGTTCTAACCAGTGCAATAACACAAGAAAAGAAAAAGCCATACGGCAGTATCTTACTTCAGTTTCAGGTATGTATCCTAACTGGCTCATAAATTTAAAGTTAAGTTAATTTTTAACCATAACTAAAAAAAAAGGAAATTTATAATTAATTTTAGTCAAAGACACAAATGGATCAGCCTCTATATATCCATTATCAATCTAAATGTGGTCTTCTGTGAAGCATCTGTGACATTTATCATAATTTTAAGTGAGGCAGTTCTGTTTTCATATCTCTATATGGGCATTCTTTATATATTTTGGATATGAATGTATGTGTGAGAGTGCAAGCACATATACACAAACATGCATATATATTATATATGGGCATTGACATGTATTCATACATATATTCAAAACACATTCAACAGTCTGGAGATTGTGTTTTGATTAATCTCAACAATGCTTTGCTGATAATAAGATTTAATTGTAACATAGCTTAATTTATTATTTTTCTTAATGGTTACCATGTTTTTTTCTGGTCTAGGTAATTTTCGCCTATTCCACAGTAATAGGATGTTCTCTTATGTTTTCTTCTAGAAACTGTTTTTTTATATATTATATTTAGAGGTATAATATACATGTCAAAAATTAGGACTTTAAAAAAATTATGTACTATCTAGTCTAAGCATTATGTTTTCTTTTAGAACTATGGAAAAGTATTATCCAAATAATTAACAATAAGAACAATGGCTGTTTTTATGGAAATTATAGTTGTACCTACTACTCTCAACAATTCAACTAATTGGAATTTTTATACTCATTTTCCAAAAGAGGAAACTTAAATACACAGAGAATCTAAGCGACTTGTACAATGCTAAGATAGTGAGTGGCAAAAGTGTGACAAGACTTCCTGATATCCGTATGAAAATTGGTAAAGTATAGTTGGCTAAACTATTGCTTTAATATTTTAGTGATGCTGCTATTCTACATGTACAAAGGTAAAAATTCACAATATATCTCTTGAAGTCAAAATTATTCTATTGAGATTAGTTTATTTGTGAGACTATAAATATATGTGTACTGAATACTCAAACATTTAAACTATAAAATATACATATTTTCTCTTTTTTATAGGTTAATTATCCTTGCAAGTGAAAACGCTAACTATGAGCTATTAGTGTACATAAATAAAAATACATCCAACCTCAGAATTATTCTAATATATTATGACTGCTGAAATCATGGAAATAAATTATTATAGATAAAAATGGCAACAAAGTATTCCCACATCCCTATTTGGTATGTTTAATATGTATATATATGCACACACATTAATATTATACATTAAAATTTTAAATCAGTTTTGTCTAATAATTCCAGTATGAAATGTTGTAATAGTTTCTTGATTTTACATATGAAAAAGCTCAGGTTTACAAAAGTGATATGACATACCTAAGTTCAGAGAATTGCAAGTAAAGTGTTAAGTCATCTCACTAGTACAACCAGTCTGTTTCCCAACTTGATTAGGTAAAAGCCTAGCATAACCCTTTACTTGTCTGTTTCACTTACATGCCACTTTCTAGCCATCAGTAAATCTTTTTGACTATACATTCAAAATACAACAAAAATCAGGCTAGTTCTTAAAACTCCCAGAAATATGTTCTTCATGCCACAGTCTTCTTTTATCTAGAATATACCAATAGTGTCTTAAATGAATTGCACGTTTCTAAACTCACCCCCTTAAAGTTGAAAAACGCTGATGAAAAACAAACAAACAAACAAACAAACAAACAAACACCATTTCTACACAGAATCCTCTAGTAATTTTCTATCTCCTTCAGAGTAGAAGCTAGGGTTCTTCACCATCTGTACTCTAATTTCTTCCTAGTCTCTCTCCCCCTCATTCAGCTCTAGCCTAAGCACACTTGTCCTTCATGCTGCTTCTGCATGTAGCCTACTCCTTTCATAAATCTGTGTAACACACTGTCTCATTTCATTCAAATTATTTTTCAAATGTCATCTTAACAAATTTATTTCATAACTCTTCTGATTAAAGGGCAACATTTAGTCACCAGGAAAATCATTCCCTACTACTTAGCTTTAGGGTGCTTATCATCAACTGATATCTTTTATGTTGTTTGCTCATTGCTTTATTTACCCCTAGAAATGTAAGTTCTGCGGGAACAGAAACTTTATTTCATTTATTAATGGCTGCATCAACAGTATCTAGAAGAGTTTCTACCATAGCAAATGCTCAATAAATATGGATTGAATGAATAAATGCCAGAAAGTAAGAACACACTATAATTCAGCTATGGTAAGAAGGTATAGCCCTTCATTTCAAGTAGTTGGAGAAATTTTAAAAAAATAGTTATAATATAGTATTATATTATACATTGGGTGAAAAGAAGCAAAAGTATGCTCTAGGCATGAAGAGGAATTATCATTGATAGATAGAAAGTCTTGAATGTTACAGATACTGGGCTTCAACCAAGATTTTTTATTTGTATTATAGGCTCTTTGAAGTACATAAATTGTGTAATGAAAGTGATTTTTTTAAATGTTATTACAATAGGCATATGTTTTGATTCAGTCTGAAATCTCTGTTTTTTTTAAAATAATTTCGTCTATTTATATAAAATTTAATTGTTAACATTAGAGTTTGGTAGTTACAGTCTTTGAGAATAAAGACGTAATTTCATTTTTATTTCTGGATTCCATTATGCAGAAGAGATGTTTGCCAACCTTATTTCTTTGAAGATGTTATATATCTTTGTTCTCTGGTTGTTTTTGATAATTTATATCCTATTTTTTTCTTTTTTTTAATTGTACTTTAGGTTCTGAGGTACATGTGCAGATCATGCAGGATTGTTGAATAGGTACACACATGGCAATGTGGTTTGCTGCCTCCATCCCCCTGTCGCCTACATCTAGCATTTCTCATCATGTTATCCCTCCCCAACCTCCCCACCTCCCCACTGTCCCACACTTGCCCCCGCAACAGACCCCAGTGTGTGATGCTCCCCTCTCTGTGTCCCTGTGTTCTTAATTGTTCAACAGCCATCTATGAATGAGAGCATGTGGTGTTTGATTTTCTGTTCTTGTGTCAATTTGCTGAGAATGGTTTCCAGATTCATCCATGTCTCTCCAAAGGACACGAACTCCTCATTTTTTATGGCTGCATTGTATTCCATGGTGTATATGTGCCATATTTTCCTTGTCCAGTCTATCATCGATGGGCATTTGGGTTGGTTCCAGGTCTTTGCTATTGCAAACAGTGCTGCTATGAACATACGTGTGCATGTGTTTTTATAGTAGAATGATTTATAGTCCTTTGGGTGTATACCCAGTATATCCTTTTGTTATAGCAGCACCTGATATGCCTAGGTGTCATTTATTTGTATTTCTGCTAACAAAATTCTTTAATATGTGAATAATTTTTTTTTCAGTTTTGTAAGAAGTGTCAGCTTTTCCTTAATGTATCCCTTGTATCACATTCATTCTTTATGGGAATACATTTGTCACTTTTTCAATTTTTTATCTAAATATTTTAATTTACATATAATTTTTTACTCATCTTGCACTACGTTAACTTTTCTTTCAATCTAGAATTTCAATATGATTCCTTTTATAATGTTCATTTTTCTTAAAATTCCTATATGTTCAATTATTGCAAGCATATTTTTTTATTGATCCTTGAGCCAAGTTATACAACATGGTTCAAACGCTTTGCCTTTTAATTTACGATATCTGGGTGATCTCAGAATTGTTCTTCTTATGTGGCTCTTCCCTGAGTATGTTTGATATTTTTCTTCATTTATTCTTATCTTGAGTAATGTCTGAGTTGTAAGTTATGTATCTTGAGTGATACTTTTCCTCGAAAGAGTACTTCTATTTATTGTTATCTTTCATAGATAACAATATGTCTTGACTGGACTCAATTCAAATTGGATGTAACTTGTCATGCAGGGAAATATCTTATCTGTGCTTTACCCTTAATTGGACTTCTTAGAGTTTATTTTCCACTTGCATAGTTTAGGGATAAGCCAGTGTTTTATAACCAATTTAAATGAAGAAATTGGAGTTAAGTAGGAGATTTCAGCACAGTTTCTATGCAGAATTTATGCCCCAAATTTACTGCTTGTCTGCCTTGTCTGGTATTTACATTGTCATTCCCAGCTGCTATATTCATCCCAAATTCTGTTCAGGTTGTTCAAGCCAGTGTGTTTGATTGTATTTTTTTTTTTTTTTTTTTCAGAATTTTGAATCCCCACATAGTGCTAATAGATGTCCGTTTTTAGGCAATAATTTAAAACCGTAAATGTACACAGTATCTTCTTTTTTTTTTCAAAAGCTTTCTAACCTTTCTAATCTAGCTTTTTATGGTCGCTGAATATCACCTTCAGGTACTTGGTTTTATATTTTATCTAGTGTTAAATGGTTATCTGTCAGGGAGCATGGTCTGATTGATAGGAATTACTCCACCATTGCATGTAGCCTCCAATTTTGTCTTCAACTGCATTTATCTCATTTGGTAGTTAGTTTTAGTTATTCATAAGAGTCATTCAGTTAAGAACAAGTTATTGACTGAAGATAAACATTTTGAGCAAATCTTTTCATTTTATAAATGTTCTTATATGGCTAGCTTGCTTTGACCATTTTATTGTCACACAGTTATTTTGGTTTTTTGAAGACACATTACCTGGGGTAGTTATTGTGAGTATTATATTTTCCTTCTTTGTTACATAATTCACTAAATTTTAGTTTCATATTTGAATTTACACCAATTGTTCCTCTTCCACCATCTGCTTTGCTTGACTTCGCTATTCCCAGTACCAAGCTCTTGCTTTCTTCTAATTATGTTTAACAATTTTGATATAGGGAAATTTAAATTCTAGTGCAGATTTTAATATAATACTTTTACAATTAAGTGGGATTTAACATTTAGATTTATGAACGTTTACATTTATTCACATTTCTATTCATTCAACATTACATGAAACCTCTCATGTGCAGACATCCTCCTAGTTACTGTGAATTCAGTGATAAATAAGGACCTAATCCTTATGCCCATGAAGATCATACACACTGTAATTGGTGCAGTGCAGCACACACAACTAAACCATAATAATATAATCAGTATACTGGCTAGAACAGATAAAGAAAATTTCCTAGAGCCCCGTTTAAATTTTATTTTATAGAAGATAATTTGTTGTTCTTGTCTTTAACTTTGTAGAGTCAAATATGAAGGCTTTAAGGGAGCCCTAGTATCTCTTATGGGAGCTCTCTTTTCTTTTCTAGAAGAATCCTTGAGGATGGCTCTCATTTATTACATTTTGCAAGGATTTTGCACATCACATAAAGTGTAATCCCATTGTCAGCCTTCAACCCAATTCCGTTTTTATACTCAAAAATTCACCTTGTGCTGTTCTCACATAACGCCGAAATGATTGAAATGTTGGCAGTTCATTTACTAGGATTTTAATGCTTTGAAAGAGAGGATTTATAAAATGTGTTAGAAGCTCTAGAATGTTAACACTCAAATCTCACTCTGTTTCTAGCTAAGCTAATATGTGTACGCACCTCTACAAGGTCAATGGAGGGTATATCTACACACTGAGAAATTGAAAGTCTTTTCAGAGACGGCAAAAAACACAGCAACAATACCTTAAGGCCACTACTTCAAATAGAAGCAAGCGTCAGCTAGTTCCAAGGAATTCATTCATCATTTCTTTCAACAAAGAAAGCAGGTCTTCCTAAACAGGAACAAACTAAGTAGATAGACTGGAGTCTCCTGTGGCAGCTCATTCCCAGTAGTGAAAGGGGACAAAAAGTCCTCGAATACACATGCTAAATTACTTTCTAAATCTCAGTCAGGCAGGTGAATAAGGAGAGATGCCAGAGTGTTAATAAAATAAGATATACTTCCACATTGAAGGCAGTATCAGGATTGAAATAAACCTTTTCCCTAGTAGATATGTTTTGGAATCATCATCCAAATTTAATTGAAATGACAACATGGTAGGTCAGGCATGGTGGCTCGTGCCTGAAATTCTAGCACTTTGGGAGGCCGAGGCAGATGAATCAGGAGGTCAGGAGTTCAAGACCAGCCTGGCCAACATGGTGAAACCCTGCGTATACTAAAAATACAAAAATTAGCCAGATATGGTGGAAGGCACCTGTAATCCCAGCTACTCGGGAGACTGAAGCAGGAGAATTGCTTGAACCTGTGAGGGCAGAGGTTGCAGTGAGCTGAGGTAGTGCCACTGCACTCCAGCCTGGGCAACAGAGTGAGACTCCATGTGAAAGAAAGAAAGAAAGGAAGAAAGGAAGAAAGAAAGAAGGAAAGAAAGAGAGAAAGAGAAAGAAGAAAGAAAGAAAGAAGAAAGAAAGAAGGAAAGAAAGAAAAATGAGAGATAAAGGAAGAGAGAGGAAAAAGAAAGAAAGAAAGAAAAAGAAATGAAAGAAGAAAATAAAGAAAGGAAGAAAGAAAGAAGGCAAAAAAAAAAAAAAGGACAACATGCTAAAGATGAGTGAAAGAAGAAAGAATGGCCAATGGTAGGGCTCTGAAGAACACTGATATTTAGAACACTGGTGGAAGCAGATGATTTGGCTAAAGGAATTGAGGAGTGTGAAATGCTTAGGATGGATCCCAAAGAAAATAAATATAGAGAAGATAATAGTTTAGAAAGAAAGAGTAAATAAGTCAAGAGCTAACATGTGTTTTGGTCAAAGGCATGAAAGTACATATTGAAAACCAGAAGTTATTAACTGATTACAAGTTTCATGGAACTGGACTGTAATAGTAAATGGCAAATGAAAGAAAATAGACTGTAGAAAAAAATTAGATTTTTACCTAAGTAAAGATGCTATTTTTTTTTAA
This sequence comes from Aotus nancymaae, assembly GCF_030222135.1. Taxonomy (NCBI): domain Eukaryota; kingdom Metazoa; phylum Chordata; class Mammalia; order Primates; family Aotidae; genus Aotus; species Aotus nancymaae. The sequence goes on along the minus strand of NW_026988419.1, from coordinate 40,271,561 downwards.
AGACAGGAAAACTTTAAGCAGTTTATGTTCAGTAAGGAAAGACTAAATATGGAGAAAGTGAAGATATGGAAGAACAAAGCGACTGACCATGTTCATTGGGCAAAGAGGAAGATATCAGATTCAGAAGAGGTAAAATAAAAAGCTATGGGCAAGTAAAAATAGATCAAATGAACAATATTATAGTGACGCCAGAAATAGACCAAGATAAATATACCTACTGATCTTTAACAAAGGAGAAAAGACAGTATATTGGAGAAAATGCAATATTTTTCAACAAATGATGCTGGAACAATCCACATGCAAAACAACAGCAACAACAAAAACAAGAAGATATAACCCTTACACCTTTCAGTAACTGAAAATAAACAGTTCCAACTGTAAATTATGGAACTACTGGCCTTTTGAAGATAACACAGTAGAAAATCTAGATAACTTTGGGTTTGGCAATTACTTTATATAGGACATCAGAGTCACAATTCATGAACGAAAGATTTGATATGCTGGATTTCATTAAAATTTAAAGCTGCTCCGGAAAGAAAATGCCCAGAGAATGAGAAGACAAGCCGCAGACTGAGAGAAAATATTTGCAAAGGGCATATTTGTTAAAAGACGATTATCCAAAATATGCAAATAACCATTAAAACACAACAATTTAAAAATGAACAGTTTAAAAAATGAGTCAAAACTGTGAACATATACTCCACCCAAGATGATATACAGATAACAAATAATCATATTAAAAAAATGCTCCACATCATATGTCATTAGGCAAACACAAATAAATAAGACGATGAACTATCACTGCATACCTATTAGAATGGCCAAAATCCAGAACACTGACAAAATCAAATGCTGATGAAGATGGGATACAACAAGAACTCTCATTCACTGAGGAGAATTACAATGGTACAGCCACTTTAGAAGACTGTTTCTTACAAAACTAAACATGATTGTATAATGCAACCTAGTAATAACACTCTTTGATATTTATATAAAGTAGTTACAAGCTATTTCTGTGCAAAAACCTGAACGTGAATGTTTATAGCAGCTGTATTCATAATTGATGAAACTTTGAAACAATTATGATGTCCTTCAGAAAATGAATGGATAAGTAAACTTTGGTATATCTAGGATGACTCTCATTTATTACATGAAATATTATTCAACACTAAAAAATGAGTTATCAAGTCATGAAAATACACAGAAGAAACTTCAATGCATATTATTAAGTGAAAGAAGATGATGTGAAAGGGCTACATACTATATAATTTTGAATATATATATTCTGGAAATGGCGAAACTTTGGAGACAATAAAAAGATCAGTGGTTTGCTGGGCACGGTGGCTCATACCTGTAATCCCAGCACTTTGGGAGGATGAGGCGCATGGATCACGAGGTCAGGACTTCGAGGCCAGCCTGACCAACATGGTGAAAACCCGTCTCTACTAAAAATACAAAAATTAGCTGGGTGTGGTGGCACCCACCTGTAATCCCAGCTACTCAGGAGGCTGAGGCAGGAGAATTGCCTGAACCTGGGAGGTGGAGGTTGCAGTGAGCCAAGATCGTGCCACTGCACTCCAGCCTGGGCAGTAGAGTGAGACTTCGTCTCAAAAAAAAGGAGAAAGAAAAAAAGAAAAAGATCAGTGGTTGCCAGGGACTGGGAAAATAGAGGGATTTATAGGCAAAATATAAAGGATATTTAGGACAGTGAAATTATTCTGAATAGTACCATAACAGTGGATATATGTCATTATATAGTTCTTCATATCCATAGAAAATATAACAGCAAGAGTGAACTTTAATGTAAACTATGGTCTTTGAGCAATAATGATGTATCAGTGTAGGTTGGTCAGTTGTAATAAATGTATCACGCTGGTGGGGAATGTTAATAGCGGGAGAAGCTTTGTGTGCTGGAGGGCAGGAAGTATATGGGAAATCTCCCTGTCTTCAGCTGAGTTTTACTGTGAACTGCAAATTGCTTCAAAAGTAAAGTCAATTTAAACAAAATAAGCCCTGGACATGATTGAGGATTGCTTATTAAACATCTTCTGAGAGTGTGGTTAAAAGGAAATAAATGTGGATATAAATATGTTTCTAGCTGGTAGGATAGAAATGAGTGTTTTCTGCAGAAAACCTTTTTATAAATTAGGTAAAAAGAAGGGCAGCATTAAAAAAGTAACAAATGTTAGGAACAACTTCATAGCAAATAAAAATAGAATAACTACTGTATAGACTATAGATTCTCATTGGCACCTATCAGCATTGCCACATCTTTTTTCTTCCTTGTGCTAGTCAACTGCACAGATTTAAGAGAAGCAGAGTAGTATATTTGATTTATACATAGTTGGAGATTTGCCAGGTAAGACCATTTAAAGACAAAAAGACAAGGGAATTAAAGATGACTAGAAAGGAGCTAAGTAACTCATCAGTGCTCTAACTTTACAGTGTAAAGCAGAACAGAATGTTTAGTGAGATGCTTAACTTTATCAGTAGTCACAGGATGAAATAGAAGTCCTAATATATAACATTTTTTTCAATTTTGTGTTTTCATTTTATGAAAAGGAAGAAACTAAAAATATGGTGTCAGTGTAAAATACATTTAAATATAATATCTTATGAACAATTTGGTATTGCTGATATTAATTTGTGAAATCAGAAGCCTCTAATTTTTATCAACTTTCCTATGGTATTTTTCAATAACAACCAGTTAAATAGGTCAATCTCTCATTCAGCTTTACATAATAGATATTTGTTTCTGTTCTTGTCACACATGTAAATAAATTGAAATGGAATATTGGTTTTCTTAGTGCACATATTACAGCAAATGCAAATGAGAATCTATTTTGAGGTCCTCTTCTGACTTATAATTACTCAAATATTTAAATGAGGTAAATTTAGGAAGTCCTGTGGAGAATATTTTTTACTTTGAATATGCCTGTTAAGGTCATACAGAAATAAGCTTCAGGTTTTTTTAATCCATATGTTCAAGAATAATATCATGGAAGATAGACTTGCATATGATGAAGTATAAAGATAAAGCACTAAATAGTACTGGCAATAAGTTCAAACTAAAGCCAGTGAGTTGTCTGATAATACTCTTTGGGGAACAACTATATAATATTCCAACATGATGTGGTTAAGATCTCTGAGCCTATTTTAAAAAGTTAAACTTTATATAAAGAATAAACATATCAGCCCTAGATATAATTTCAGATAGTAGATTTTTTAAATTCCTTTCTTTGTTCTACTTTTTATAACTCTGTAACTACAGCTATATGGGTCATATATTATCTTCTCAACTTAACAATGTCTTGTCTTCACTTAAAACCAGCATTGGTTCCAAGTGTTTGTTTCATAGCTGAGTTACATATTCAAACAAAACGTATAAATCTTAAAGTTTCTAAAAACATTATTATATATTTTAGAATTCTGTTATATTTCAAAATGTACTTTTTGCTTAAGAATTACATAAAACTTAGACATTTAAGTGTGGGCCAATCAAAAAATAAAGATAATTTGCATTTTTCACACATTTTAAAATATGCACTCCTATAGTTTTGAAATATTTTATATTTATGTCAAACTTCATCACTTTCAGATTAAATGTTTCCAAATGATAAGATTTTTTTACCTACATTAATAAGCTTGCTCCAGTTTAACACATTGCATTTTTTTGACTTCTTGACTCATTTATTATAAAAGCTTTATACGTTTTATGGACATTATTATACTCACCAATTGATCTTCTGTTGATTGTAGTCCTTCTTGATATTCATTCAGGGAGCTAGAAAGAATCAATCATAACTCCCTACATCTAGGACAAAAAAACTGACCTATATATTATTTGCATTTATCGATGAGTATTTATGAAGTCATGATTTATCTTATTGAAAAATGTACTGTAATCTCTGTAAGTTTACACTCTGATAGAGGTTATATGACATGAACATAAATTACTATTATATAAGACATCTTGCAATAATTGCTATAAAATCTGTACAAAGAGTCATGGAAACAGCACTAAAAGTATTTTGAGCTAAATCCCAGAAGACACCATGACGGAAAGAACATTTGGATGGGCTTCTGAAAGAGATGTAGATCAATTCATTCCATTTTCAATATCCATTTACAGTGAATTTTAAATTCAATGAGTTGTTACTTCTATGTGACACCACTCAGGTTCTATAGATCTTTTTCATTCTACTTCCACTTTGAATTGTGCTCTATTTTCACTTTGAAATCCTTATTCCTTTCATCTACGATAGTAATTTTCTCTTTTGGCTATGGGATATTTAACAGAGTTAGGTAATCATGGTACTTTCCTGGAGGTAGCTCATAAAAGCCAAAAATAGTCAATAGAGCCTTGTTTCACCTGTTTTCCCAGGAAATTGGCAACGGCACCTCAGGTGACATAATCCTTTATTCCCTCTTTCAATTTTTAAAGTACATAAACACACACATGCCTGCACACACAGTGTGCACCAGGGTACTATAATCTTCTTTACATTTTGCTTCCAGAATTTGAATTAAAAAAAATTAAATGTCAAATGTATATGTTAAATGTGAGGAGAGTTTCACAAAGAACAAGACCTTGCTCCAAACTTTGTCTCTCCTCTGATTTCGATTCATTTGAGAATCAGAATAAGTAAAGGAGATACATATTTAAACCTTGGCTTTATTAATGAGAGGTCAGCTTTTAGAGAATGAATGTTGTTCATAGTTGTAGCAAGTGGAATCCGTGACATGAACTCCAGGCTTAGGCAGTGCAGGGCCTGAGCAGGTCTTTCACCACAGGAACAACCTTTTTCTCTTTCAGTAGGTAAAACGGGCCTGTCTCCTGGGCAGCTCACATCTAATGGAGAAAAAAGAGAGCAAGTGCCCTGAAACACATGCTAATTTTCTCCCTTACTAATTCTTCAGTCAGACAAATGAGTAAGGAGAGAGGCAGAAGGGTGTGTGTGTGTGTGTGTATGTGCATACATCTCTCTATATATGTTTTGTAAAATACACAATTGAATATATTTTATTTTACTGCACTGTTGAATTTTAAACACCACCTTTATGATATAGATCTTTTTCATTATCCTTTGTAGTGAAGCTCCTCTTTCTACTTCCAGTACAAGTAACACATAATTTTCTCTCTGTCACTGTAGTTTTGCTTTTTTTGGTATTTCAAAAAAATGGAATCATATAGTATATGGCCTTTTGGGTCTGGCTTCTTTCACTGAGAATAATAATTCTAAGATTCATCAAAGTTGTTGCATGTCTCAGTATTTGTCCTTTTTATTGCTATTATTTTGCTGTATGGATAGAACAACATTTTTTACATACGTAGTTAGATTGAAATTGGTTTATATCCAGTTTTTTGACTGCTATGGGTAATACAGACATGAACACTTCAGTAGAAGTCTTTGCATCAACATACATTTTTCATATAATTTTTGCAAATATCTAGAAGGGGTATTGCTGGTTTGTGCAGTAGTTATATGTTTAACTGCAAAAGTAATTATTAAGCTCTTCTTTAAAGTGAATGCACTATTTTACATCCTGCCAGATATAGACACGGATATGACTTTCTCCACATCCTCAACTCCCTAAGACTATCTAGCCCTTCATATAAAACAGATTTTTATTTTCAATTCTGTTTATTAATGATATCAAGCACATGGCCTTGTAAACTGCATAGCATTACACCATTTTTTCCCAAGCTGACCAATTTTGTTTTTTATTAGGAAGTTCAGCCTATGCAGTATGGAATAATACACTCAAACACTTAGTTATTCCTTTGGTTTATATTATGTTTAACTTAAATTTTACTTTATATTATTTCATTCTATCTTTCTCTCCTTTCTTGTCTGGTTTAGTGATGGTGCAATTTTTTTTTCTCTTTTTATTTTAAATAGTTATTTTCCAGTTGTGGATAGCGGTTGTTAACCACATATTTCTCTTCTTTAAATTCAAGTTCCCTCATTTGTCCAGTGCTCTGTCAAAACAGTACGACTAAAAATAGAGAATGCTTTTACTTCCAAACGTCACCTTCCATCAACACATTCCTTATTTATAATTCTTAATGTAATTTGTAATTGTATCTCCTTTACATTTTTAAATTTTTTAATCTTTCCTTCTTACTGACAATTTGAAAACTTTAAAATGTGAAATAGTTTTCTCAGTATAATTTTAGAGTATTACATCCACCTTTGTATCAGGTGTTCTTAAGCTCATGGTCCACAAGTATAATTCAAGGTGTCTGTGAACTTGAATTGTGTAATGTGGCCATAAATATTTTAAAGTTTCTTCCATTGAGACACGGAGCTTAATTCTCCTTTTCTCACTCTGTCAAAGATTTAGTGATTTGCTTGACCAATAGATTATGGTGTAAACGACATTGAGTCTCCTGAAGCTAGATTGTAAGAGGACTTGCAGCTTTTGCCTAGGATGCTGAAGCTGATCTTGAAGGGCTCCCTTTTGGAATGCAGCCACCATGAGAGGAGAAGTAAAGCTGAGTAACAGGTAACTCAAGCAACTATTCCTACTTAGCCCCCACAGAGCCTTCAGGAAATCACACCCCCATCTGATATCTGATTAAATGAGGCATGTCAAGTGAAGATTTGCTCAATCTTGTCAACCAAAGAACTATGAGGGATAAAATGTAAAACAGTTTTGAAGCCACTAAGTTTTGGAGTGCTTTGATACATGTAGATAAATAAATAGAGCAAAAAAATTATATTTTATATTTTCTAAATTCCCTTTAAAAATTACATTTCATTTATGTATATGTTTAAACAAAAATACAGTAGTATTTGCAACACTTTTCTTTTTTCACTAATAGAAAAAAATGGATATTTTTATATGACATACAGTTGGGGTATATATTTTTAAAAAAACGTTTATCAAAATTACTACTTTCAAATTACAAGATTATTATTCATGAAATAGTTGTTGTCATTGTGTTAATAAAGACAGATATCATATTACAAATTTGCTTTTAAAATTTTGGTGATTATATTTCAATATAATCGGTTGTCTTTAAAATTACCTGAATTTAATTATAAGCATTTAAAAAACATTATTCTGAAGGAGGGTCTTAAGGCTTCCAATGTCCCCAAAAGGGGTACATGACGCAAACGTCGTGAAGAAACTTCCTTTTCAGGAAGTCTTTTTCTTCCCAAGAATCTCTACTTAGTATTTCTATTACTAATGTCCATTCCTTTAGTTTTAACAATATGATTAAAAAATGGAGGAAAAATATGTTAAGGTACATTGTTAGACTGAAAATGAAGAATTTATAAATACATGTGTCTGTATCTTCGAATTTACCTCTTGTAGAAGTTACCAAATTCTATATTGTGTTTAGATCATGTACATCCAGGGGTAACTTTATTTTAAATTCCAGTAAAAGCATAAGTGACCACTACTCTGAACTCCTAATTTTCTAATCCCTGTTCAGAAGTTTTAAAGCAAAGTTTATATTGAAAGAACATAGGAAACAAAGGAGACACAATTTTTAAACCATGATAGATCATCTAGAGAGATCATCTATAACTTCTGAGAATAGCAGTATGCATATTTCTTTAACATTCTTTCCAACAATAAATATTTTTATAACTTTATGAAATTCTATAAATTATTCCATAAATCAAGACAGATAGTTAAGCTATCATGACAACTTCAGAACTCAGTGGTTTAAAACAAGTGTATTTATTGCTTTTATAAAGACAGTTACTGTTCCACGGGACAGTTCAGGGTGGCTAGCTACCATGGAATGACAGATACTCCCTTCCACATCAGTGATGGTTTTCTTTGAGCCTGCAGCAGGAGAATTCTGGACATGATTCTACCAGAATGAAATGCTTGTTCTCATAGTGACACATATTATACTATCTTACTCTAATGGAGTTAAAACTGTGCAAATGCTGTATGTACCTAGAGAGGGGAGAACTGGATATCTGGCTGAATAACATTTTTATCTAATGTAAACAATTTACAAATTTTAAAGTTAATATATATATTATGATTAAAGTCTCATACACAAATGTTTATCTTATAGTCAACCTGTAGTAAGAGAAACTGACAAACAGCATCTTTATGACATATTGATCACCAGGAAGACAAAACACATCTGTAACTCATGGTAAGTGATAGAACTTAGGAAATGTAATCTTCATTAGATCTTTATTATTATTATTATTATTATACTTAAAGTTCTGGCGTACATGTGCAGATCGTGCAGGATTGTTGCATAGTTATACACATGACATGGTGGTTAAAGTTTTACCCAAATGTCTTAGTCATCTAACAAGGCAATTTCTCTTAGTTCACGCTATTACAAATATTCTATATTGTTCATCATTCTTAGTCTCACAAAGAGGGGCAAATTACTACATCCTATTTGAATAAACAAAGTATTTTAGGCTGACTTCTTATGTGTAAACTTCTTAATCTGTATCATAACTGAGACTTTTCATAAAGATTGAATAGCAAGAAACATAGATTATTTCATTCATAATTTTTTTTTTTTTTGTAAAAAATGTGCCCTAAACTTCTGATTCCATGATCTATCTCTCTTTCCTCTGCTCTTCTCTCTCTCCCACTCCCCCACACACATCCGTGGCAAAACAAAGACTTAGGAAGGCAAAGAAAAAGGAAGAAAGAAGCATGTAGAAAACAATTATAGGCAAAGAGTGCAAATGCATTAGAGTTCAAAAGGATTGGCTTTCCAAATTTAAAATATTTAAAAAACTGAAATATAAAAAAGGAAAAAAGAAAAATTTTGCTAAGCCTACAGGGACTGTCCATCCTCCAGTTACTGTGTCCTTGACGTATTCTGCACTTGCCTTCATCGGCATCACTGCACCTAGGTTATTCAGAAGTGCATTGTTTTGTATTATTATTTTCAAACCTTTGCCATTTTGTCAGTGTTTTGGACGTTGGTTTACCATTATACAATTCACATAATAAAGCTGGGTCTTTATCTTGTTCTTTGCTCTCTCCCCAGTGCCACATTACCATCTGGTATACCATAGTATTTATGGTATACCAGTCAATATTTTTGTGAATGACTAAATTAATAGATTAGATTGAATTTGTTAATCATTGTTATTAAGTTGCCCAAAGTACTACTGCTTATCTGCTTTTCTTTGAGAGAAATCATATTAAAATTTCTCAGTATGGGTATGAGTTTGTGTTTTGATTTTCTTCATAATTTTATCACATTTGATTTTTTTATATTAATATGTTGTATTTGATTGTATTGAAATTATAGTTTTATGTATTGTTGCCTTGTCTTTACATCAGCATTAAATATATGATATTTTCCTTTACGCTACTTTGTCTTCTATGAATTTTTGTCATTTCTGCCATTCTCCTTGGTATTGCCCATCAGGTGGGCATTGCTGATGACTGCAACAGGGTCTCCTTTGGGAGTTACCAGGCCTCAGGAAAAGTCAGCGGATACGAGCCCCATCCTGCCTTTCCCAGGAATCTTCTGCCTGCTGCCTCTCAGCCTCTACTGCTATCAGTTCCTGCCACCTCAGAAGGGCAGCTCTGGATATACCGAACCCATCTTTGGCAGTGGTTTCCTTCATGGGCTTTGATTCTCATCCTCAAAGCTACCTCATTCTACCCTGCCTACTTTCAGATCTTCTGGAGTTCCATACTATGCTTGGGCTTCTAAGAATCTTTCTGGTGTGGGAGTGAATGGATACTTGGACCAAAAATTAAGGATTTTTACATATTATTATTTTCATTGACTTCCGTGTTTGTCACAATGGATGAGGACTGCAGTCTGTGCCCCTGGAGCCACCTTGAAACCTGGAACTTAGCACGGCACTTGAAATAGGACCCACTCTTTTGTCTCTGGATATTTCTTTTAGTTATTACTTCAACTTAATCAAAATAATTTAGTTACTTGTTACTAAACCATATTCCCTTCCGTTCCATTTTGTTATTTAATTTCACAGCATTCTTACAAACTATACATTGAATTTAACGTATTTTAGAAAGAGGTACCATTTTTAGTGGCAATCAGACATGAAACATCACTTCCATCATGTTGATTATGGAAAACAAAACATAAATAAGGAGTTTTATTACACTATGTGTGAAAAACTTCAGATTTTAAACTAGATTTCTTTATACTGTATCACATAAATGAGACTTCCTATATGTAGTGATTTACATGTATTTATGTGGACATGTAAGACACAGTATCCATATTAATTGGGATTGTTAGAATGTTTATATGTTTACTTTTATAATTTTTATTGTTTCTATTTTAGTTCATATCTAGAATTTATATTTTTCAGAAATAATTCAAATATTCTTCAACAGGGTAAATATTTTTAGATATTATTATAGTATACTTAAAGGAACTATATCTTTTATTCTTTTTTAATGAATTTCACATATTACATACCACATTTTTAAAATATGATTGAATTGTGAATTCCTTTCATCCTTCTTTTAATGACTAGGGTTTCAAAAATAGACTTGTAAGTTGATTGCTTTTTAAATGAATTTTAGTCAACCATCTCCAATTTGGTCTTTTAACTAATATAATTATTAACTTGCTTCTTCTGAATTACCAGTCAGTAAGTAATTCAAATAAGCATTTGAGGATCCTGTCTCCTGGGTCCATCTAAGAATCCCAAATCCTTTTGATGGTAACATCTTTTAGCCCACACTTTATCATGGAGATTTGCCATGGGTACTAAGCAGGACATCATAATGTCAAATGTGTTAGTCCATTTAACAAGTCTCTTAATCAATTTACTGCCTTGGCTTAAGGCTACCTCTGGATTCTCCTGTCAAGGAAAAATTTTGCATAATTTGTGATGTGGAAATATTTTACTTAAGCTGTTTATATAATTCTGACTTTTTCCTTGGAGACTTGCTGTACAAGTTTTCTATCCTTCCCTTCCTCTTTGATCTAACGCTGTCAGAAATTCATTTACATTTCAGACTCTCTGGTTAAATACATGTCCTTTGGGTTATGAAGAATTGTGAAATGACAGAATTGGACATAAATGTATAAATTTCATGATCTATTGAAGTATCGGTTACTTCATTTCATCCACTTATTTTAAGTGCTTGTCTATTATGTGTGTTGTATATGTGTGTGCATATATATATAGATATAAATTTATATACTTGTGTGCACATATGCACACACATTTAAAAATATATACACAAAATTGGGATGCCTTATTTTCAAAAATACCCATATGGTGAAATTCCTTACTAATGTCAATTATTGAAAGAGTGTTTTAACTTTGTTTCTGCAATTATTCTGACTGTAAATCTAAATATGTTTGTTGCTACAGCTTTGATATTTCTTCTTAGAAGCACTTGTTGTAATAGAATTGTATTTTAGAATAACTGCCCCTGACATCTTTATTTTACCTAATAACTTCTTTTTTAAAAAATTGCTTGTCAAAGATTATACCTAAAATGCTATTTATTGTAACTTGTTTTACTTTTCAGGGCACAGAAGACTTCCTTTAAATACACTTTCTTTAATAATAATAAAAACTATTAGCAATATATTTCCTATTTCAAGTTGCTATGATCTCAAACAATTAGTAACCATTCTTTGTAAACACTCTGGCCATATAAATTAATTTTTAACTTATATATATATATATATATATTGCAAAAATAATCTAATAAAAGCTGGTATGATTGTAGTTTTGAAGTTTAAAGGAATCTCAGGGTTTAATATTAAATATGTTAGCTATAAAAAGTATTAAATATATTGGGTTGACTTGTGTCCTAGTCTATTTTCTGCTGTTATAACAGAGTGCCCCAAACGGGATAATTAAATAATATGGCTGAGTGTGATGGTTCATACATGTAATCTTAGGAATTCGGGAAGCCTAAGAGGGAAGATTGCTTGAGCTCAGATATTTGAGACCAGACTGGGCAACATAGAGAAACTCTGTCTCTAATAAAAATATTTTTTTTTAAAAAATAGCAAAGAATGCTGATGCACACCTTTAGTCCCTCATACTTGGGAGTCTGGGCTATGAGGATTGCTTGAGCCCAGGAGACTGAAGTTGCAGTGAGCTATAATTGACTGCACTCCAGCCAGGGAGACAAAATGAGACTCTGTGTCAAAAAAAGAGTATAACTTTAAATGGCTCACAGTTTTAGAGGATGGGAAGTCCAAGAGCATGGAATCTGGCAAAGGAAATCTCACGGCAGAAGGATAGAAGGGCAAGTGCATGTGAAAAATAGAAGTACAAGAGGCCAGGCTCTGTTTTATAACTTAATGCTCTTGCAATAAGTTACCAACTCCCATGATAATGACATTAATCTACTTATGAGGCAGAGTCTTTATGACCTAAAAACTTCTTATTGGGCCCCACTTCCCAATACTGTTCCATTGAGGATTAAGTTTCTAAAATATGAATTAGGGGGCACATTCAAACCATAGCAGCGTGACTGTGAAAAACATAAACTCTGTATTTTAAACAGAGGCAGCAATATCATTTCTTTATAAAGTTTGTTGAAATTTGCTCAGTAATTTCTAACTTTAAAAATATAATTTCATATTAGTTTACTATGTAAATTATTAACTTAATTATACATAATCTTTTTGCTGTATGTAAAGCCCTAACTCAATCTACATCCTGCAAAGGCTACAAAATGAAACCAAAATTCTGTAAATAGGCTTAAATAGCACCTGTAAAGCTTTGGGTTTTTTTTTTTTTCTTGAATTTAGTGAAGAAAATGGTTAACACATATAAAAAATAGACCACAGGAAATATAATACGATTCTACTCATAAAACATTGAAAAAGTAACACCATGGTTTACAGTAATAAGCAGTAGAACTAAGAAATAAGCCAACCTAGATAATCAAGTTGAAATTGAAAAAAATTCCACTGTAAAGTTAAACTTTAAATATAGTAAATATTAGACAAACAGTAAAACAAGCCAAAATGTTGAAAATGGATGCAAATAAATATTGTTAAAACATAATCTCCTAAAAACTGGTTTAATTATAAACTTATTGGATTAATTTTTGCTGCTATATTATCAACTTTTTTCTGTTTTAAGTATTTGTAAGCATTAATAATTTCAACATTTATGAGCATTAATAACAAAAAATTGCTTTTTAAAAGCTTACTATCTTTTTACCCTCACCAGTTAGTTAAAATATAGCTTTTTAAATTCTTGTCTAAAACAAGTAAAGCAAAATAAATACTAATAAGAGCAAACTAAAAGTGCATGTGATGAGATACATTACTTTTCATGCTTTTCAACGTTTCATCTCTCAGTTTATGCTACAAAACTTCCCCTTTCCTTTCAGCATGTATAGAGAGAATAGTCTGGGGAGAATGCTATAAACACACCGGATTACTTCTATTTTATAGTGTTGGGGACCTCACTGAGGTTGCTCAATCATGAATCATATTTATTTATCAAGCGGTTGGCACAGGACTCAGATCAGGTCACCCAGAATTTTTCTCTAGGGCTAGTTACTTGCCTTTGACATAGAGATTTTTTTTTCCTCCTTTCAGATCTCCGGCTGAAAAGACAAGGACTAATTTTAACTGAAATTACATTCTTATTCTGCATTTAAAAAAGCCCTAAAGAAATGATTGTTTGATAAAAGAATTACAGATTTTGTTTTGCCTTTTTCACATGGAGAATAGTGAAGAGTGAGGAATTTTTGTCTTCCATGTGGCACAAATTACCATAATTGTCAGAATTTTCTTATTTAACTTTTATCTTCCTCCAACAATCTAAGGGTTTCCCACTAAAACATTTAAAATGAAATGAAATAAGTCACTAATCCTGTTTATTTTATATGTTAAACATCTACATAAGTATGATCATAAATGCAGATGATAGGTATTATTAACCTTATAGAAAACCCTTAGCTTTCCTGCATTATTCAAATTATTTAATCATGTAGATGTGTTTTTTCATCATTTTTTTTTTTTTGATATAAGAATTAGGCTGAGAGATCCAAAGATAATGATATAATGAGGTATCTGTGCCTGTGTACACAGGTTTCTCTTCCAAGTAACCTACCTGTTCTTTGTCCTCATCCTCCAAACTGAGCTTGAAGTTTTTTGTATGTGGAAATTCTAAGATGTTCTTCATATAAGTCCTTAAAATAATTTCAGTAGAAGAATTTACTACATTTCAGCTGTGCGGCTTTCTGGTTTTGAAGAAACAGGATATTTTGTAGACATCTCATACATGACCCTGGGCTTTTTTCTGATTTTGGATTTGTGCATTTCCTGATGGCTTTCTTTTATGCAGTGTGCCCTGTTCCATATACATAATGAGCTGCAAGAAGAGAATTGAACTCCACTGGAAAGAAAGTGTGTTTATCAGTCAGGCTACATACTGACTGCAGTTAGTCTTGAGAGTCTGCCCTACATCTCTCTAACATACTCAGATTGACGGATCAATTGCTATCAAAAACATTGGCACCAGGGCACAGCAAGAGAAACCAAGAATGAGCCACACCAACAAATTTTCTACTCATTGAACAGATATGGTCATATGACTCATCCAAGATGACTAGAAAATACATGAATAAAAGGTGGAAATGTATGATATAAACAATTTCTCTTATAATGGAATCATTTCATATGATTACCTGCAATAAGCTCCTCATCACAGTTTTGTTTGGGTTTTAATTTTAATTCAGAAAGGTGTTATTAGTTTTTATTACTCACAGGCCCAAAGGAAGAATTTAAGATGACTGACTAAAAATTTCAGCAAATAGAAAACACCTCCTTGATCTGAGATAACAATGTTTAAGTTTTGAAGTAAAATAATAAATAATTGTCAGGAATGGGTTTAATTGGTAGATTTTAAAACTATAATCATTTTTATGAAAGCAGAGAAAAAAAAGAAAACAAAAATATGATAAGATATTGCCCCAAATCCAGAGCAAAAACTAATTTACAGTAATAAAAGAAAAGTCATCTCACTGGTAGGGAGTAAGCCAATTATTCTTCTAGTCCCATACAGCTGGCTACTTATGAAACATTAAAATCAAATCACTTCAGGCAAGTACTTTGTAATGGATTAACTTGTCCATGATGTAATCAAGCTTTAGAATAATATTACAAATGCCAAACAAGACTTTCAAACAGCAACATTGAGACACTTGCCAACTGAATCCATTACTGTAGAAAGAAATCCTTCAGGCAATGTTAGGTCACTGATTATAGCAATTTATTTCTCATTAGCTTATAACTACCTGACCTCTTCATCTATTTCTGGTCTATGTAATTGCACTTCAGAATTTATACATAAAAACTCGTAAGGAATCATTTTATTTCTTTCACTAAAAGAATATGAATATAATTTAATGCAAGTGATTATTCTCCAGAATTCTAGACAGGAATGTTGACCGGTTGGTTCTCAGAGTTGAGGTTTCACAAGAGATTGATATATAACAATGGAAAATCAGAGTCAGACCTGTACAAGTGCATGATTGTGACATTCATCATAGCATATTCAGAGAGTTTATGTTGGCAGAAAACTTACAAATTTAACATTCTTTATTCAATAAAATTCTAAAGGTATAGCACAAACTTCAAGTAATAGCAAATCCCTAAATCATTAAAAAGCAAAACGTTTCATAAGTACAAAAAGTAAAGAGAAGCATTCTAATTTACCCAAATTTAGCATAATTCTGCTACTAAATCTAAATAAGTATATTAATATATGTATATTGCACTTGTTCCCTATGGCTGCTGTAACAAAATTACCACAAACTTGGTGACCTAAAACACAAAATGTTCCTCTTATATTTCTGAAGGCCAGAATTCTGCAATCAGTTTCCCTGGGCTAAAGTCAAGGTCTTAGGGCAGTCGCAATTTCTCTGGACGCACTAGAGGAGGAGAAACCATGTCCTTGACAGTTCCTGCTTCAGGAGATGAATTCTTTGCATTCATTGTATCCTGCATGCACCTCTTTCATTGATAAGTTATCAGTGGTAGAGTGAAAGCTTTCTCTATATCCACTAAAGATCACTGAAATGACTGCAAGTAGACAGATGAATACAATAAAAAATATAACAAATTTTTAAACATGAATATGGATATGTGAGTGGCTCAAATATGAAACTTAAAATGGGGCCAGATAGTTGAGGTATAAATACCTTCTTCATAGGGAAGGAGGAAATGGGAGGGGTATGAAATTGTGAGAGGTAGTAAATTATTTACTGGGGAAATAAATGAGCTCAAACAAACAAACAACAACAACAACAACAAAACAATGACCCTAGGACAAAATTCCTCGAAGCTCTGGGGAGGTGAGTGGGAAAGTGAGGGGTAGAACTTTATTGTGAGGAAAGATTGTCCTCTCACACAGATGACGTCTCCTAGGCAATCCCTCAGCTTCCTCCAGAATAGTTCAAATGTATATCTGGGAGTGATTGTAACTTCCCATTGAGTTCACCTTGTCCACTACCCAGACAAAGACAATTTATCATGACAGGGGAATTGCAATGGAGAAAAATGAATTCACTCAGAGCCAGCTGTGGAGGAAACCAGAGTTTTTCTACTACTCAAGTCAGTCTCCCTGAGCATTTTGGAATCAGAGTTTTTAAAGATAATTTTGTGAGTAAGAGGCTGGAAAGTGGGGAGTGCTGATTGGTCAGGTTGGTGATGGAATTACAGAGGTTGAAGGGAGGTTTCCTTGCTGTCTTCTGTTAGCACAGTATATTCACTCAACTTGCTGCATTCTTCACTCTGTTGCTGTTTTGTTTTCCTTCTCCCTTACCCTCCCTTGAGGGAGTCTCTAAGCATTGGAGGAGAGTGACAAACAGTGGACTGAAAATATAAGAAATCTAAAAGATTACTTAAAGAGGAAGCATTCCCTCTGGTTTTAAAATCTTGGCCGGGCACAGTAGCTCAAGTCTGTGATCCCAACACTTTGGGGGGCCTAGGCGGGTGGATCATCTGAGATCAGGAGTTCCACACCAGCCTGGCCAACATGGTAAAAACCTATCTCTACTAAAAATACAAAAAAAAAAAAAAAAAAAAAAAATAGCGGGCACCATGGCTCATGCCTATAATCCCAGCTACTTGAGAGGGTGAGGCAGGAGAATCGCTTGAACATGGGAGGAGAAGGTTGCAGTGAGCCGAGACCAGGCCATTGTACTCCAGCCTGGGTGACAAGATCAAGACTAGGAAAAAAAACAAAACAAAACATATTCTAGTAGTCTCGCCTTGTATTAGACACCTAACATTTTGGCCAAATTTTGCTGGCAACAAGATTTTTCAAAAATAATCAACAATTATTAGGTCACATGCCCATACTATATTGGGCAGTAAGGTACTATATTTTACAGTCCTAACAGAAATATATAGACTAGGGATTCACACACAAAAAGTGGAATTCCTATAAAGAGGAGAATGAGGGATACTCAGTACAAAGCTAGTTGTAAACTGGAGAACAAACAAAGCTTAAGTCTCTTTATGATAGTTGATTTGGTAAATTTCTGCAACATTGTGTTGGTTTCAAGAATATCAAGAGGGAAATTCAAAAACATGCATCATCATTTTACAAAAAGTTCCCTTGTTTAAATTGAAGATTGTTCTGCATTAGCTGTCAGCATTAGGCATCTTGTCCCTAATAATCATGACTATTAAGAGTGTCTAAAATCGTGTCTAAAAATAATCAGGGCTCTTGACCTATGAATGGATACATCAGTCAAGCCTAGAGTTTCTATTCCCTCTACTTCCTCTGCTGACACTCTAACGTGTCATTTCTCACACCAGGATAACTATAACAACATCTTATTTGAACTGTTTCTTACTATAATCTACATACACAACCTATGCTCCGTAACAAATCAAGCATTAACACTAATATTTCATGTTAATATTTTTTACTGTTTCATAAAAAGAGTTAGTCTCTAAATTATATTTTTTCAGTTTGAAAAAATTAAAGACATTCAGCATTATTAAGATATGGGAGTTTATTGTAAGATAAAAGTGGAAATTATGAAAGAGTAGCACATAATCTAAACAGATTTGTTTAGGGATATATCATCGTGTTCTCTCTTCATAGATGACACTTACTTTTGCCATTTTTCTTTTTTGCTATTTTGACTGTCATATTTAATAATAATCTTTGGATCAGGTAGTCAATCTTCCCCTTGACAATAATATTCATGAGGACAAGGACTCAGTCTTGCACAGCACTCTGTATCTCTAATAGCTGGATAGTCATATGTCTAGTTTTACACTAGAAAAGAGGGATAATAGATAGATTTAGAGCAAAATAAATATATTATTTTATATAGCTCAGCTTTCTCATCAGAAAAAAATAACCAGAAGAAAGGATGGAAAGAAGAAGAGTAACATTCAAATTTAAAACTATTGATTATGCTTATCTGGTCCATCGTAGATGGCAAATCCCCACACAATATCTGTGTTACAGTGGACTTCATTGGGAGCTTTAAATGACAAAGAAGATTCAGCTAAATATATTAAAATTATAGGCTCTAAAAATAGAATAGGGCAAATAAAAATTGGGGCAAAATTTTGGGTAAATTATTGGGTAAATTTTTACCCAAATAAGTTGCAATTCTATTATAAACAAAAAGACATTCTTAAATATGTAGGCTTTCGCCTCATTGAGTGATGGTTAATAACTTTGAAAAGATAGTAAGTTATATTTTAATATAGTATATTTTTGAAAGGAGTAAAGAGGCAAGAAAAACAACAGAAACAGAAAATTTAGCAGAATAATGTTATCAGAGAAAAGATGGACAACATTATTGTCAAACATTGCTCATGAATTTAAAAAAAAATAGTTAAAAGTCTTATATCTAGTGCTTCTGTTTTCTAAGGCTGCAGTAACAAATTCCCACAGATCTAGGCTTAAAACAACAGGAATGTACCCATCCACAATTTTGGAGGACGGAAGTCTGAAATCAAGTTGGTAGCAGGGCCACATTCTCCCTGAAGGCTGCAAAATTCTTCTTTGCTTTTGTATAGTTTCTAGTGACTCCAGGCTATCCTGAGTTGTAGCTGCATCACTTCATTATCTGCCTCATCTTCCAATGGCCTCCTTCTCTGTGTGTCTCTGTTTGTCTGCCCGCTTCTGATAGGGACACCTGTCAGCCTCATTACGCATGCTAAACTTACCTGATCTTATCTTACTGACATCTGCAAAGGACTCATTTACCAATAATGTCACATTCCGAGGTTCTAGGTGGACATGAATTTGGGGAGTGGGAAGATGGGGGGATATTGAACACACTATGTCTAGAATACAATTGTTCATCAAATTACCAGAGGCAAGGAAAAATGAGCTGAGAGGAGATGAAATATGGCTTGTCAGAATTTTTTAAAAATTACATAAAGTAAGGCTTTTTGCAAGAAGCACAAATAAGAACAGACACTGTTGAAACATACTAATGGACGTAAAATAACAAATTGGGTAACAAAGAAAACTAATTAAAAATTATTGAACTTTTAAAAACTAACAGAGCAACATATGATAGAAATAGTTAACTAGAAGATCTAATATGTACACATATCAGTTAGCAATCCCCTAGATATAGATTACTGAGATAGTATAACAGAAAATAATATAGTCAAAGATAAAATTTAAGACAGATTTTTAAAATAAAAAATATTTAAAACTTGAAATTATCACTACTCAGAAATTTAGAGAAGAAAAATGTCCTATATATAAGATAATAAATATAAAGAGCTATCCTAACACAAAAATCTGACTTAAGAAATGAAAAGAACAATTCACCTAAAAGAGAAAACACAATACTAGTTTCACACTTTGTTACGGGTACCTTGAACACTAGAAGGCAGTAGAGAAATATTTTTGAAGTGCTGAGTGAAAATATATGTGACTAGAATTCTTCCATGTAGTCAGTTATTTCTGACATAAAAGAACTTAGGAAATTTGTTTGCTATGAGTCTTTTTCTTTTTAATAAACTACAATCAGGTCAGCTCTTGTCAAACAAGATATAAGTAGAGAAACTTGGGTCAAGTTACAGAATGGAGATAGTGGACCTCTCAGTCTGAGGAAGAGTAGTCATGAGGTAGTAAGGGTACTCAAGTATTTCTGTGGAGAGACTCAGGAGAGGAGGAACTATAGCCTTCTAACAATGTGCAGCACTAACTTGGCCAAACAGATGTGTGAGCTGCCTTGAAATCCACCCTGAAAGGAGATCCTCCAGCCCCAGTGAAGCCTTCAAAAGACTCAGCCCTGGCTGGCATATAAGTGCAATCTCAAAAAACTCTAGCCACAAATATCCATTCAAGCTTGTCATGAATTTCTGACCTACAGTAACTGTTAGAGTTGTGGATCTCAAACTAAAACGCTTGGAATAGTTCGGGTTTGGCAATAGAATGTCAATGTTATTTATTAAAATGTAAACATTATATATAAAATTAATAATAGTAAATAGTGAGTAGACATGAAATTCCAGCTATGTGTTAGATCTTTCTCTAATAATGAGAAAGACTTAATCTTTTGTGAAAGGAGCAAGAACCCCATGGTCATCAATGACTCAGTCAAAGATTGACTGTTTCTTAGACATAGGTAGAAGTAAAAGGTATCTTCCTTTGAGAGAGGAGCAAGAAACATTTGTGAACACAATGTCTGGTACTGATATGCATGAGAGGGGTGCTAACACTGGAAGTGAAAAAGGATCTGATCATTTTCCCAGGACTTTTTAAAGATGCAAGGCACATGTTTTGCTTACATGTGGGAGGATTCACTGAGAAGGCCTAATCTCTGAGGCCTAGGCACACAACTGTATCTAAGACTGAAACAGGACCAAGAGACTGAACTCTTCCTCTACTCAGTGTTATAAATAATGAGGGAATCTGATATATCTGGGAAATAATAATAATAATGATGCAATTATTATTATTTACAAAACAATAAAAACTACACAATCTTTCAAGAATTTTTCTAAAGAGTGAAACAGGCCACAACAACAACAAAAAAGTCTATATATATATATAAAACATTGCAAATGATATACATTAGAATTTGCTGATCCAATTGCAGAATTAAAATAAGAAAGCAAACACAATTCCCCAAAATTGATCTAATTTCAATTTTAAACTAATTCTTAGAAATAGATGAAATAAAATTAAAAATAAAAAATCTTTTTAAATATTTTTAAAATATTAAAAATAAAAATACAGAGGAGAAGTGGAGCAAGATGATCAAATAGAAAGTGCTACTCATCATCTCCCTTAACAAGGATCTCCCTTTTTTTTTTTCCCAAGCCAAACTGTATTCAGCTTTATTGAAGATACTTTCGATAAACAATCATGGTATTTCAGGCAGGACATGGTCAGACAATCATTAACAGTATACAACAACTTTCAAACTCCCTTCTTTGATGGACTACCAAAAATCAGAAAGCCACTATAAAACCCAATGAAGTCTTCATCTGATGCTCTGAACAGGGAATTTAGCAATTAACTATATACAAAAAAAATTACCTTCATAAGAACCAAAAATCAGGTGAGCACTCACAGAACCTGGTTTTAACTTCTTATCACTGAAAGAAGCACTGAAAGACAGTGCCATCCTCATCAATCCCCTGGCAGTAGCAACATGATGTAGACAGAATCTCTGTGCTTGGGAGAGGGAGAGCACAGTAATATTGAGACATGGCATTGATCTCAGTGAGGCCCTGTCACAGCAGAAAGCACAACCAGGCTGAACTCAGCTCACACCCACCCATGGAGGGAGTATTTAAACCAGCCCTAGACAGAAGGGCCCACTCCAGTGGCTGGAAACTGAGTTCCAGCAAGCCTTACAACTGCAGGATAAAGTGCTCTAGGGCTCTAAATAAACTTGAAAGTCAGTCCAGGCCACAAGGACTTCAACTCCTAGGCAAGTCGTAGTGCTGAACTAAGCTCAGAGTCACGGCACTTGGCGGACACATGACCTAGTGAGAAGCTAGCTGGGGCAGCTTATGAAGTTCTTGCAGCACCCCTGCTCCAACCCAAGGCTGCACAGTTTGCGGCTCCAAAAGAGATCCATTCTTTTTCTGCTTAAGGAGAGGAGATGGAAGAGTAAAGATGGCTTTGTCTTGCATCCTGGATATAGTTCAGCCAAAGTAGGATAGGGCATCAGTCAGAGTCATGAGGTCCCCTTTCCAGGCCCTAGTTCCTGAATTATACTTCCAGGCATATACTGAGCCAGGAGTGAACCTGCTCTTTCGAAGGAAAAGACCCAGTTCTGGTAAGATACATTACTTGCTCACTAAAGAGCCCTTGGGCTCTGAATAACCAGTGTATTATGTATCATAATACCCTGTATTATGATACCAGTGTATCATAATACCCAGGTATTATGCTGTGGGCCTTGGGTGAGGCTCTGAGACTTGCTGGTTTCTGGTCCTGCCCTGAGCTGGAAAGGAGCCCACTGCCTTGAAGAGTGAGTCCCAGACCAGACAGCATTCACCACAGGCTAACTAAAGAGACTTTGGGCTTAAAGTAAACAGCAACAGTGGCCTGACACAACATCTCATGGGCCTGTGGTAGTGGTGGCCCCAGAGAGAAGCCCCTCTGCCTGTGGAAAGGGGAGGGAAGAGTGAGAAGGATTTTGTTGTATGGTTTCAGTGCCAGCTCAGCCACTGTATAATATAACACTAGGTAGACATGCACGTTTTTGCATTCCAGTCCCTGGCTATCAGAGATTACCTGCAGACATACCCAGTGTCTGGGGAACTCAACATCCTGAAGGAAAGAACACAGCTTGGCTGGCTTCACTACCTGCTGATTGTAGAGCAACAGGGCCTTCAGTAAACACAGGCAGTAGCCAGGTAGTGGTTACAGCAGGACTTGAGTGAGACCCAGTCCACTGCTGACTTTGTGCCTGTCCCAGTGCAGATGCAATGATGTTAGCCACATGGGTGCTTGTGTCACCCCACCTGGAGTTCCAGGTGGCTCAAGAACAGAGAAAGAGAAACTCAAGTTTGTTTAGGAGAAAGTAAAGGAAGAGAACAAAAGATTCTGCCTGGTAATCCAGATGATTCTTCAAGATCTTATTTAAGCCGGGCGCGGTGACTCACGCCTGTAATCCCAGCACTTTGCGAGGCCGAGGCGGGTGGATCACGAGGTCAAGAGATCGAGACCATCCTGATAAACATGGTGAAACCCTGTCTCTACTAAAAATACAAAAAATTAGCTGGGCATGGTGGCACATGCCTGTAATCCCAGCTACTCAGGAGGCTCAGGCAGGAGAATTGCCTGAACCTAGGAGGCGGAGGTTGCGGTGAGCCAAGATTGCGCCATTGCACTCCAGCCTGGGTAACAAGAGCGAAACTCCATCTCAAAAAAATAAAAAATAAAAAAATAAAGATCTTATTTAAGATACTTAAGATGGTACCCCTATGAGTCTGTCAGAACCACAGTGTTACTGGCTTCGGTTATCCCTTAATACAAATACCACTTTGATCACAACACCCAGGTCCTTTCAAATACCTGGAAAGCCTTCCCAAGTAGAATGGCTACAAACAAGCCCTGACTGCAAAGACTACAATAGGTAGCTCTTTAATGCTCAGACACGAAGAACACCCACAGACATCAAGACCTTCAAGGAAAACATGATCTCATCAAAAGAACTATATAAGGCACCAGGGCTAATCCTGGAGAAACAGTGATATGTTACTTTTCAGATAGAGAATTTAAAATAGCTGTTTTGAGCAAACTCAAAACAATTCAAGATAACACAGATAAGGAATTCAGAATTCTATCAGATAAATTTAACAAACAGATTGAAATAATTAAAAAGAACCAAGCAGAAATTCTAGAGTTGAAAATGTAGTGGACATACTGAAGAATGCATCAGAGTCCTTTAAGAGCAGAATTATCAAGCAGAAGAAAGAATTTGTGAGCTTGAAGACAGTCTATGTGAAAATATACAGTCAGAGGAGACAAAACAAACAAAAGAGAGAGAGCTAAAAACGAAAGAGGCACAAGGTCTAGAAAATAGCCTCAAAGGGCAAATCTAAGAGTTATTGGCCTTAAAGAGAAGGAGAGAGAAAGGTAAAAACAGAGAGTTTATTCAAATGGGTAATAACAGAGAACTTCCCAAACCTAAAGAAATACATAAATATCCAAGTAAAAAAAGGTTACAGAACACCAAGCTGATTTAACCCAAAGAAAGCTACATCTTAATCAAATTCCCAAAGGCCAAGGATAAGGAAAAGTTCTGAAGGCAACAAGAAAACAAACAACAAAACCCACACAATGGAGCTCCATTACATCTGGCAGCAAACTTTTTAGTGGAAACCTTACAGGCCAGGAGAGAGTAGCATGACATATTTAAAATGCTGAAGGATAAAACAAAACAAAACAACTTTTATCCTTGAATAGTATAGCTAGAGAAAATATCCATCAAACATGAAGGAGAAATAAATACTGTCCTAGATAAGCAAAAGCTGAGAAATTTTGTTAACACAAAATGTAAAGGGAATACTTCAGTCTGAAAGAAAAGGACATTGACGAGCAAAAAGAAATCATCCGAAGTTACAAAAGTCCCCAGTAATAGTAAGTACACTGAAAATTACAGAATATTATGGCATTGTAGTGGTGATGTATAAACTACTCTTATGTTAAGTAGAAAGAGTAAAAAATGAACCAATCAATAATAATAACAATAATTATTCAAGACATAGACAATAAAAAGTTGAAAAGCAGAAAGATTTTCTAAAACAGAAGTACAAGTCCAAGACATTTTCACTAGTAAGTTCTATATGATAGATAAGAAAGAAATGACCCAAATATATGCACCTACAGAAAATAAAAGCAGAAAGAGCACTTTGTAACTCATTCTCTGAGTCCAACATTACTCTAATACCAAAATGAGATAACGAGAGTAAAATAAAGGAAGTCCACAAATCAGTATCTCTTGTTAATATAAATGCAAAAAACTTTAAACAATATTAGCAACTGAACATAATTAATTATCTGTGGAGTATAAACATAATTATACTCCACAACTAAATTTGATTTATTTTAGATATTCAATGCTGGTTTGGTACTTGAAATTGTGTAATCAATTAATGTAATCAATCATATCTACATGTTAAAGAAGAAAATTCTACAAATTATATCAATGGATAAAGCAAAAGGATTTGACAAAATTTAACACCCATTTAAATAAAAATGTTTAGCAAACTACAAATAGATGTGACATTCCCAACTTGATAAAAATAATCTGCAAAACATCTACTGGATATTTCTTCCTAAGATGAAGAATAAGGTGTGCCTCTCTCACTAGTCCTACTCAACGTTGACAAAGTCATAGTACAACAGGGTAGGAAAGAAAAGGAGAAGGAAAGGAAGAGGGAGAGGGAGAGGGAAGTGGGGAGAGAGAGAGAGACAGAGAGAGAGAGAGAGAGAGAGAGAGAGGTTATACAGAGGGAGGAGGTAGAAATAAAACTGGTTTCGTTCAACATAATATGCTTTTCTAGGTAGAAAATCCCAAAGTCTTAACCAAAAAACTCCTGTGACTATTAAGTGCTTTTAACAATGTTGCAGTGTATGAGTTTAATACATAGAAGTCAATTGCTTTTCCATATATCAGCAATGAATAAGCAATTGAACCATTTATTATTATTATCGCCCCCCAATATTAAATATTTAAGTAGAAGTCTAACAGAATCTGTACAAGGTCTATATAAGGAAAACTACAGACTTTGATGAAAGAAATAAAAAGACCCAATAATCAAAGAGATACTCCATGTTGATAGATACAAAGGTTAAACATTGTTAAGAAGTCAATTCTTCTAACTTGTTCTATATGTTAAATGCAATACCAGCTGACATCCGAGCAAGTTGTTTTGCAGATATTCATAACTGATTCTAAAGTTTATATGAAAAGACAAAAGTCACAGATTAGCCAACATGAAACTGAGATGGACAAACAGAGGACTTACATCATCTAACTTCAAGGTATATTATAACATTATAGACTACAGTAATCAAGCTAGTATATTGATGAAAAAGTAGACAAATTGACCAAGTGAACAGAATAGAGAACTCAGAAAGAAACTCAAACAAATGTAGTTAACTAATACACGATGAGGGAGCAAAGGCCTTTCAACATAGAATTCACAGTGTGTCTAGCAAATGCTGCTGAAATAATTGCATATTCATAAGCAAAAATAAAAAAATCCAAACCCAGACTTCATACCTCTGACAAAATTAATTCAAAATTACCTAAACACAAAATGCAAAACTATAAAAAATAACCTACCTAAGAGATCCTGGGTTTGGCAATGAGTTATTAGATTTAACATTAAAGATGATTAATGCAGGAGAAAATAGAAATTTAGATTTTATAAAATCACAAGTTTCTATGTAAAACATTGTTAAAATAATGAGAAGAGAAGTCATGGACTTGGAGAACAATGTTTGCAAAAATGTATTTGATACATAGCATATCCAAAATATTTTTAAAAAAAAAACCTAACAAGAAAGCAAACAACATAATTTTTTAAATGGGCAAAGTATCTAAACAAACACTTGTCAAAAAGAATAAACAGTGGTAAACAAGCATATGAAAATATTCTCTACATCATTTATCATTGGAAATTGCAAATTAAAGCAATAATGCACACATCTATTAGAATGATTAAAATCCTCCTCCCAAAAAAGCCTGACAATTCCAAATGCTGATGAGAATGAGGAGAAACATAAATGTATGGCTAATGGCAGAGAAAATGGTACAGTCACTTTGGAAGACAGTTTACCAATTTCTTACAAATGTACCACACTAATGCAAGATGGTAATAATAAAAGAAACTATGTGGAAAAGATAAGAATTGCATATATGAACATCCATACTATCTGTTCAATTTTTATGCAAAATATCTCTCCTAAAAATAAAAACCATTAATTAAAAAAAGTAAAAAATTAACATTAAAAATAATAGATTGAATGGTAAAACTAATAGTAATTTTGTTATCTTTTATGACAAAAGGTAAAAGGTAAACTATAAATTATCTATATAAAGAAATGTACAAAATAAGTACAAAATAAGTAGTGATATAACATAGATGATCATACAGATAATATTTTGTGGAAGATTTCATAAGAATTATTTGAAAACTTGAATGGACAAATTATTTGGAAAAAAATAGTAACCTATGTTTAAACATAAAATACACAGAAATCTATGAAGAAAAAGCCATAAAATTAATAGAGAAACATTTAATTATCTCCGCCAATATATTTGTCTCATATAATTTCAAAGTTATGCTATTCTATTATTTTAGGAAGAGGTAAATCCAATGTTATTCAAACAATGGCAGCAGAGAGAAAAGAAGGAGCAATTCCAATTCTATCCACTAAGCAAGCAGAACACTCAATTTGTAAAATCTCTCTCTCACATACACAAGTATGAAAAAGTGGGATATGTAGGAAAATATCAGTTATGATAAAAGATAAAAATTCCTAAATCGAATGTTCACAGGCATAATCCAACAGTATATTCAAATACATGTTTATGTATGTATGTGTGTGTGTGTGCGTATACCATGAATATAATTATCTTTGAATGAACTTATTTCCTTACCTGTCTACCTATGTCTCTATCCATCTTTATTCATCTATCTCTGATCACAAGCCAGTATTGTGCTTAATATTAGCACATATGGGATATCAAATTAATATTAGGAAGAAAAATAATCTGCATTATTTTATAATTAATATAATTTGAGGAAGCAGCTGGCATAATTAAACAGAAAAAGAGATTTGTACTAATTAGACAGGAGAAAGTAAATATTACCAAAATTTTAAATATTTTTAGGTGGAACATCACATTAATATCCTTCCAAAATAAAGAATCAGATAAAAAATAAAATGGCAAAAGCACTCCATTTATTATTGGAAGGAATATCTAACACTAGCATTAATACAAGAAATATTCAATCTCTCTTTATAAATAAATGTTTAAATTAATACTGAAAATATACTCAAGTAAATAGAAAATAGAGCATGCCACCTCATTGTTTATTCAAAAATTAATTTATCATTGATTTAAACCTTAAATTTAAAATAGAATCATAAAAATATGCATAAAAAAACTTGATGGGTATCATTTATAAAGAATTTATGAGGAATGACATTTTAAAATAAATAAATAACTAAACAGTAATCTTAAAATAAATTTATGACTTAAAAGCCAACAAGATAATGTTGAAAAACAAACGACA
This sequence comes from Aotus nancymaae, assembly GCF_030222135.1. Classification (NCBI taxonomy): domain Eukaryota; kingdom Metazoa; phylum Chordata; class Mammalia; order Primates; family Aotidae; genus Aotus; species Aotus nancymaae. The sequence continues at coordinate 40,243,363 of NW_026988419.1, read as the reverse complement.
AAGTTGGAAAAATATTTGCATACCGTGTTTTAGACAAAGATATAATTTGTCAATCATCTTCAGATCAAGTAGAAGCATTTTTAAAAACCCAGTATATCATTAAAACTACAATAAGGTGTCATTTTCTGCCAAAAAGATGGAAAAAGTTTTAAACATTTTAATAAGTCATTATTCATGAAGGTTAATGAATATAAGGCCTCAGATAATAGACTAGCCACTCTCTGAAACACTATCTGTTGCTTTATTAGAGAGAGGAGTCTCTACAGTGGTTCACCTTTGTAAGCTCAAACCACCTGTAACTTAGTGACCAGAAATAGTATATGGCCCTGTCTAGTCACAGAAGGTCCAAGAAATGATATCCAGAAGTTGTTCACAAAAGAGTGAGGTTAAAAAAAAGACTGTTTTTCCTCCGCTGTCACCCCACAATCAACATAAAAGACTTGTATGACCAAATGTGTGTGATTTTTTTTCTCCACACACAAAGCAAACATTTAGTTCTGCAGCTGGGTGGCCTCTAACTCAATTCCAGCACTATCTAACTGGAGATAGCATCAGAACCCACAGGTTGAAGGTTCAGTCTCTCAAGACTCCCCGCCCCCAACCCCGGCTTTCAACGCCAATCGCAGGCCCCTTGTTGTTTTATCTGTGCTTCTGACTGGCGATAAATTAGGATTCCTGCCATGCCCGCCTTGGGTTCAATTAATTTTCTAGTGTGGCTCGCAGAACTCAGGGAGACATTTAAGTCAGTAAATTATTTATTTTAGTAAATAGTTTATTGTCACAAGTTATTTAGAAAGAAAATGGTCTATTATAAAGGATAATATGAAGAATACAGAGGAAGAGATGCATAGTGCAAAGCATAAGGGAAGGCGCTTGGGAGCTCTCATAACCTTCCCAGGTGTGCCAGCCCCAGGAACCTCCACATACTCCACTATCTGGAAGATCTCAAAACCCAATGCTTTGGGGTTTTTATGGAGGCTGCATTATGTAGGCATGACTAAGAAAACCATTGGGCATTGGTTATCAACTTAACTTCAGTCCCTTTCTCCTTCCATCCACGTTGGTGGCTGGGCTGAAAGTGTCAAACCTCTGATCCTGCTTTGGTCTTTCCAGTGACCAGCTCTGAAACCTTTAATCCTGCTTTGGCCTTTTCTGTAACCAGCACCCCCCTCATCGTGATGCTATCTAGGGGTCATCAACCATCAATCAACTCACTAGCATAATGAAAAAAAAAAAACATTACTTTTGAGATTCCAATAATTTTAAGAATTGTATGCCAGAAAATGGGACAGGACAAGATCAAATACGTATTTCACAGTATCACAGGAGTAAGTCACAGAAATATGTGGAAAATAGCACCAATAATTACCACATACTGTCTTTACTCATCAAATATTCAACAAACATTATTTCTTCCATATAAAATACCCTCCAACACCTCTCAAATACATTTTTTTAAAGTTTCTTAAGTCACAATATTAAGATGATGAAATAAATTTTTTACTTAAGTACTGTATGAATCTAAGAAATAGAGCAGGTATTTAGAAAGTAAACAGGTTCTGTAGCCTCGATAAAAGGTAAATGGGTAATAATCCATATCAAAAGTTTTAATGTTAGAGTGCAGTTTTTGAAGATTACATTTTGTGGTGGTGGATGGAGATATAGCATTTGATCCACTCTAATATGCACATGTTCATATTGTTGGCCAATTATTCCTTGAAGTAAAAAAAAAAACTTGCTATTAATGAACATATTAACAATATTAATAAAATATGTCTGTGTAATCAAGTAAATTATTTAATATGAGGCAGATTAATACTTTTTCAAACCAAAGTTGTTTGAAACATGTTCTTTTGTTGATGAAATATTTTACATTTTAGAAACATCTTTACCTAACTAGAAAAGAACAACCCCAATAGCATACATCCATAACAAAGGATTTAAAAGCAAAACAAAATAACCCAGAGAAATTTTGCATTTAACTGATTGATCGGCTGTTATATATAAGTTATTAGAAATGTCTTCTTAATGTTGGAGACTTTCATGATCAAATTTCAGTTATTTTCTTTATTTGACAAATTATGTATATTCTCTGTGCTATCATGCATCTAACAAGTCATTGTTGACATTATATACATAAAATGTGTTATGTATCATTATATAATATAGGTATATAATATATAATGTATGATGTTATGTACATTTATAATATATAATGTTTATATAGAATATATGTTTATATGTCATATATTAATATCGTAAATATAATGTTTTACATTTATGTGATGTTTATATATATGTGAGTGCATGTGTATGTCTACATTTGTTGTTCATTAACACTTAGCAATTCTGCATTTTCCACTGAGTAGTACTCTAAAATTAAACATACCATTATTATGTTGTTTATACCTTGTTTTTTTCTACACTAATTTCTTCTATAAGTGAATTTGAAACACAGGTGATATATAAGTAAAAAGATAAGTTTTTTCACGTGTTGTGTTTTAAATTGTTTCTGCTCTCAAGTTTTAAGACTACACATATTTCACCATTAATGTAAATATGCTGTGACTATGTCATGAGCTGCTTTGTTTTGTCTCTCTATTCACATTTAAATGAAATGTGTTTTGAAGGATGAAATCTAGCATAATGAAACTATTCAAGGTAAAATTACTGAAGTAGTAAAAAAATGCATAGAATATATCAAACAGCTCAAAGTTCTAGAATGTGAAATTAATGCTGAGGGTATACTGTGCAGTGTGCTTATAGGATCTTTATTATTGTCATCTGTATTCTAGAGGTTCTCTTGGGATTATCTTTCTTGCTCATGGAATTTTGTTGACACGTTAGATGTCGACTTCTAAAAAATTTATGGAATGGAACAGAAGGGTGTTTTCTTCTTAAAGTTTTATATGCTCAAGTTTTCTTCTCCTGATGTGGCAACTGGGATTATTCTTGGATCATACACCAGGATTTTTGCCAGAATATATTTAAAGAGAAAACGAAGAAAGGACAGGGAATAACAAAGTTTGATATGGTTGGCAAATCTTCAAGTTTTTAAAAATTAGCAATGTTTTTATTAGAGAAGTCTAAGTAATTTTATGATTTTAGCATAAGCACACACTGATATTTTATATGTTTCATTTGATGTATTTAATTTTACATAATTAACATACATATTGGGATATTTTGTATTTCTCAATTCAATTATGACCATGATAATGCTTTGCTTATAGTGTTTTAAAGCTAATTCAATTTATTTGAGCCACAGTATTGGGGAGAACATTTCTTATGCTCACCATATGTCAATGGCTCAGCCTACCCAGGGGACAGAAATAGTCCAACTGTCTTCCTATTCTTGTTCTTCTCTGTCTTCATCCTCTCCCATTTTTGTTTAATATCTCACTTGTGAGGCAGAGTTAAGTTAGTAGAACCAAGTTCAAAATTCACCATGCCACATTTCACTAGATGGTAGGGTCATCTAGAATGGACTGTTGATGTTTTTGACATTTTCTGTTTTACAACTAGATTATGAGGTCCTTAAATGCTTGTGCACAGGCCTGGGTCAGCATCATGATTATTTTATATATATATATATATATATATATATATATATATATATAGACACAGTATTTCTGACAGGGAACGGATCATTTGTGGAAAGTAGAAAGCCCTGTTTAGAATTTCAGAGAGAAATGTTTTAAATGTGGGAAAAATTCACCGTATGGATTAAATAGTTTACTAACAGTGTAAATGAAAAAATAACTTCTTCAAATTACCCAGGAATAAATTATCTTCACATTAAAATGAATTAGTAGTAGGGAAAATAGATTCCACTTTATTTCAGCAGAGGCCCACATGAAACTTAATGGCTCTGCATTGGAAATGTGTCCAGTGTTTCTGCCTATTAACTGACATTGTGACTTAATACATGAGTCAATAAGAAATGAAAAGAAAAATATAATGCCCTTTCAAGGAGAATGCTTTGTTTGCTCAAGAATAAGTTATTGCACCCTCAATATTGACACAGTCACAGTACACATCTGTGGGCTTATTTGAAACATTCCTTAGAAAGGGGGCATACAGTGCTCTGAACAATCAGAAATTAGTCCTTCATTTAAATATTTAATTTATCTTGAGTTAATTTTTGTATATATTAATAGTAAGGATTTAGTGTCATTCTTTTACTTAAGCAGTGACCCCAGCACCATTTGTTGAAAGGGAAGTCCTTTGCTCATTGCTTGCTTTTGTCAGGCTTGTTAAAGATCGGAGAGCTGTAGGTGTGTAGCTTTATTTCTGAGTTTTTTATTCTGTTCCATTGGTCTGTGTGTCTGTTTTATACCAGTATCATTGTTTTAGTTACTCTACCTTATAGTATAAAGTTGGGTAGTGTGAAGCTTCCAGTTTTGTTCTTTTTGCTTAGGGTTGCTTTGACTATTTGGGCTCTTTTTTGGTTTTATATGAATTTTAGAACAGATTTTTCTAATTTGGTTAAGAATGACATTGGTAGCTTGATAGGAATAAAGCTGAATCTGTAAATTGCTTTGGGCCATACAGCTATTTTAATGATATTGATTCTTCCAATCTATAAGCATGGGCTATCTTTCCATTTATTTGTGTTTTCTATGATTTCTTTCAGTGTATATCTTTAGGATAGTTAAGGCTTCTGTTGAATTGTAGCTTTTATTGGTATGTAACGCTCTTTTTTGTTCTTCATAATTTTTATTGCTTTAAAGTTTGTTTTATCTAATATAAGAATAGTGATTCCTGCTCTTTTTGTTTTCTGTTTGCATGGTAGATATTTCTTCATCATTTTACTTTGAGCCTCTAGGTGTTGTACCATGTGAGATGGGTCTCTGGAAGACAACAGATGGTTGGGTCTTGTCTTTTGATCCAGGCTTCCACTCTGTGTTTTTTTAAGTGGGGAATTTAGCTCCTTTGCATTCAGAGTTACTACTGATATGCGTGATTTTCATCCTGTCATCAGGTTGTTAGCTGGCTATTATCTAGGCTTGATTGATATTTGCTTTAAGTGCCTGTGGGCTGTGTACATGTTTTTGTGGTAACAGGTGTCATTCTTTTGACTCTGTATTTAGCTCTTTTTGAAGTCTCTTACACAGGTGATTTTTAAGCCATTTGACCATTTTGTGAGGGTTAGTTAGATTACAATTAGTAAAAATAATCCTTAAACATACTTCCCCATGCACAGATATATGGAATATTACAATGCTCCATAGGCAAATGAAAAGTGAGGGTACTTCACATTGTGGAACTTGTATGCAAGAACCCCTGTGAATTGTGATATTTGATGACTGGTCACCTAAAGCAAATGAGGGCACTGACAGCAGATCATATATAAAATATCAGTATGACTCAATTTTGGGTTAATTTTTAGCTGAGATTTACATAAATAGAAGTTCTGATATTTTTCCTAGAACTCGATGTTCTAGGAAGATAGAACTGTGTATGCATATTTCATGCATACACAGAAGTCCATGAGATTGAGGGTTGCTTCAGGTATAGTCCAGTTCAAAACAGCAGTATAAAGTAGATCTTATACAAGTGATTTACAGACCTCTTATACAGGTGTATTACCACAGCTTTTACTTGTCTGAGAAGGATTCTATTTCTCCTTCACTTATAAAGCTAGAACTATAAGAATCTTCCAAAAAAATCTAGAAAATACTATTCTTGACATCAGTGCAGCAAAGAATTTATGATCAAGTCCTCAAAAACAATCGCAACAAAAGCAAGATAATTAATTAAACAGAAGAGCTTCTCCACAGCAATAGAAACCATCAACAGAGGAAACAGACAACCTGTAAAATGGGAAAAAATATTTACAAACTATGCAAGTGACAAAGATCTATTATCCAGAATCTACAAGGAACTTGAACAACAAGCAAAAAAGAGAAACAAAAGCCCAACCCATTAAAAAGTGGGCAAAAGACATGAACAGACACTTTTGAAAATAAGATATACAAGTAGCCAACAAAGATATGAAAAAAATGCTAATGCCCATTAATCATCAGATAAACGCAAATCAGAATTGCAATACACCAATCGGAGTGACAATAATTAAAAAGTAAACAAATAACAGATGCTAGTGAGGCTGCAGAGAAATAGGAATGCTTATACACTGGTGATGGGGATGTCAATTAATTCAGCCACTGCAAAAACAGTTTGGAGATTTCTGAAGGAACTTAACACAGAGCTACCACTTGACCCAGCAATCCCATTCCTGGATATATATCCAAAGGAATATAGACTATTATACCAAAAAGACACCTACACTTATGCTCATCACAGCACTATTTGCAATAGCAAAAACATGAAATCCACCTGGGTACCAGTCAATAGCTATGAATTGGTTTAAAAATATATGGTAAATGTATACCATGGAATACTACGTAGCCATAGAAAAGCATAAAATTATGTCCTTTGCAGTCAAATGGATGGAGGTGGAGGCCTTAATTGCAAGCAAATTGTTGCAAGACAACAGCAAAAAAAAAAAAAAAAATCAAATACTGTGTGTTTTTACTTAAAAGTGGGAGCTAAATATTGAGTACACATGAACATACACTCATGAATAATACACACTATACACTACTAATAGAGGATGGAGGAAAACATGAGTTGAAAAACATCCTATTAGGTACTATGCTGACTACCTGGGTCCAATATGACCATGTGAAAAATCTACACATGTATCCCCTTTATCTAAAATAAAAGGTGAAGTTTGAAAAAATTAAAATGAATACAAATAAATCAAATACAAGAAATTGGTCCTAATTTAGAGACTTTTTTTAATGAGAGATAATTTTGAAAAAAATATACTATATGTAATTTATAAAATTTCAAAAAAGATTGATAACATAAAACAAAAATTTAAAGTGAGAGACAAAGACAAATAACAAAGTAATGAACTGAAAAGCAGAGAAAATTTAAAGGAAAAGTTGTAGGACAACTGAAATGAATGACTGACATTAACACCTATAAAAAAATTGACACTGAAGAAGAATTTACCAGTGAAATAAATGACTGTTTTCCAAACCTCTTTCTAAATAAAGAATGACAAAATAATGAAAGGTGAAGAGATTTTAAGCAAAGCTATCTGGGCTCCCAGGTCACATTCAGAGTGAGATGAAAGGAGGCAACAACGAATAAGGGTGGAAGGAAATGTTTTTAGGAGTAATAAAGACAATTCTAAACTTATTAGAGTAGAGATAAAATAATTTTCTATAAAATGTCAATTTTATGGTGTATATGTGTCACATTTTCTTTATCCAGTCTATCATTGATGCTCATTTGGGTTTGTTCCAAGTTTTTGCTATTGTGAATAGTGCTGTAATAAGCATACAGGCACATGTGTCTTTATAGTAGAATGATTTATGATACTTTGGGTATAAACCCAGTAATGGTATTTCTGGGTGAAATGATATTTCTGGTTCTAGATACTTGAGGAATTGTCACACTGTCTTCCACAATGGTTGAACTAATTTACACTCCCACCTACAGTGTAAAAGTGTTACTATTTCTCTACAGCCTCGCCAGCATCTGTTGTTTCCTGACTTTTTAATAATTGCCATTCTGACTGGCATGAGATGATATCTCATTGTGGTTTTGATTTGCATTTCTCTAATGATCAGTGAGGTTGAGTTTTTTTTTTATATGTTTATTGGCCACATAAATGTCTTCTTTTGAGAAATGTCTGTTCATATCCTTTGCCCACTTTTTGATGGGTTTTTTTTTTTTTTTTATTTTAAATTTGGTTAAGTTCCTTTGTAGTTTTTATTATTGGTGGTTCTTTTAAAAAGCTGGCTTTTTATTTGTTGTTTCTTCTCTCAGTCCTTGTCAGAACTTCCTTTTTTGTGCTGAAGGGACAGTTTAGGCTCATATTTTTGCTTTTATATTTTCTAGGTAATAGTCTACTGACAGCCACTAAATAGAAATGCCAGATGTAGGTGACGGGGGCATGGAGGCAGCAAACTACATTGCCATATGTATACCTATGCAACAATCCTGCATGATCTGCACATGTACCCCAGAAACTAAAGCAAAATTAAAAAAAAAAAAAGAAAAATTCAAAAAATTTGAAAAACTTTTCTTAATATAAAATGAAAATGAGGAGTATTTTTATGTTTAACCACTCTTTTAAGTATTTTGCCTTGGAATATTCAGTATCTCTTTATATGATACAAGCATCATTCATAGTCCTTTCTTATTGTTAAATTTCTGTAAATATTTTACTACTTTTGAATATTTTGATTTTTAGCAAATCAACCACATTGAGGACATTCTGAATTTGCTTTTAGCTCCTTATTGCAATAGTCTCTGTGAATAATGTTGTGCTTTCATTAATGATATTTACTATTTCAGAAAGGTTTAAAAATTATGGGTGTAGCAGTTTAGATCGTTAAGTGTTCTTTACTACTATAATGTATCTGTTGGAAAGCAAGTACTAGAGTAAGGATAGATAGTAGATTAGCTGATTCATTTTTGTTTTCTGTAATCTTTATTACAGTAACCTCCATTCTGTGGTTTCACCAAATTATTTTTTAAGCAATTTGACCATTTTGTGAGAGTTAGTTGGATTACAGTTAGTAAAAATAATCCTTAAATTTATTTACCTAAGCACAGATATGTGGGGTATTACAATGCTCTATAGGCCAATGGAAAAGTGAGTATGTTTCACATGTGGAACATGCACGCAGGGACCCCTGTGAATTGTGATATGTGGCGATTGGCCACCTAAAGCAAATGAGGACACTGGTGACAAGTCATATATAAAATATTAGTACATCTCATTTTTTGGTAAATTTTCTTACATAAATAGGAGTTCTAATATTTTTCCCAGAACTCAAATAATTATTTTATGCATACACAGAAGTCCTTGAGGCTGAGGGCTGCTGCAGGTACAGTCTAGTTCAGAACAGCAGTATATAAAGTAGAGGTTCCAATCTCCACGTACAATAGCTTAGACTGTAACCCTGGCTCACCAAGTAATGATTGTGCCTTTATTTCCTCAATTTAACATGTTTTTATGTGGTAAAACCTAACATATTCATCAAACTTATAAGAAGTATTACCTCCTTTCACAGAATAGGAAATTCAGGCCCCGAGATGCTATATAATTGCACAGGTCACACAGCTAGCAAGCAGCAGGCATGGAATTTGAGTCAAATCAATATGGTTTCTCAAAGCTGTCTCTCAAAATTCAGATCATAAAAATATTTACCTCCCAGTTATATTGTGAAGATCCAATGTCACGCAAAGCATTTAGAACAGAGTTTGGCACACACTCAACACTCATTGCATGCTAGTTATTATAACTAGACATTTTATTACCATGTGGTTGTGACTACGTGTGGTGGGAGGTGAGACGTTAGAAGTGGAACAAGAACCAGGCGTTGTGGCTCATGACTGTAATCCCAGCACGTTGGGAGGCCAAGGCACCTGGATCACCTGAGATCAAGAGTTTGAGACCAGCCTGACTAACATAGAGAAACTCCGTCTCTACTAAAAATATAAAAAATTAGCCGGGTGTGGTGGTGCCTGTCTGTAATGTCAGCTACATCAGAGGCTGAGGCAGGAGAATCGCTTGAACACAGGAGGCGGAGGTTGCAGTGAGATGAGATTACGCCGTTGCACTCCAGCCTGGGCAACAAGAGTAAAACTCTGTCTCAAAAAAAAAAAAAAAAAAAAAAAGTGGAACAAAAGATTGAGGAAAACCTTGAAAGTACTCAAAATATATTAGCTATCTCATTTCTAATCACTTTTGGGGTCTGGATGCTTCCCTGTCTTTTCTGTGATTTGCTTCTTCATTCTTAATAAAGGCTATTCTTAGATTAGAAGTATGACAATTTTAAATCTGTGTCTCATTTGCCATACTTTACACTTTTTATAATGACCCTGCATTACTAATTTCATATGGTTGGATGCTTAAAGAGTGAAAGAAAAAAACAAGAGAAGAAAAAAGAAATAGAAGAAAAGGAGAAAAGGAAGAAAGAAAGAAACCAGTTCACTTCTAATCAGAGTGTTAAATTTTGCAGGTTGTAAACAAGCAGTATTTAGTATGAAAAACATTAGGATATAAAATTTAAAAGGGCATTTTTTTCTAATGCCACATATCCAGACATTTCTATTTACTCTAATATTTGGAAACATAGAAATATTATATGAAAGACTGCTGCCAAATACCAGCCAAATCATTTGAATCTTTCATTGTATGTGTGTGCATATGTATTTGCCAGTGCTTTACTTTTCAAAGGTTCTGGCACTTTGTACATACATTTTGTTAAGGTTAAAAGTAAGACCTTCATCCCATAATGGAAATAACCCTAACTGTATCACATAGAAAATCCCCACACAGGTCACCTACTTGCTCAGGACATCTGTTACTTCATAAATTAGATAAATCATTAGCATAAGCATTACTGAAGGGAAATCAAAGCAGATTGTAAAAGATTGTTCTAGTTCATACTCCTTCACTTTACCTACAGACATTTGACTTAAGGTATCCGTAGTAAAAAGCAGTCTCACTGTTTTCGAATACCAACATTTAGAAAAAAGAGCTGTTGGTAACAGGCAAAATAACTTGACATCAATTCCAATGTGAGTGATACTAGTTGGCTTTATACCAGTGGGAAACCCTTACATACTGGCATTTATTTATTTTTATCCTAATGATCAATATTTTTCAAATGGTTTAAAGGCAATATAATTTAAGGGAACAGTCTCTCAGAAAATGGCTAAGGAGAAACCACTATTAATACGTGTTCACAATTCATTGGTGCAGAAAAATGACAAAATTTGGATGAAAAATCAATTTATAAGAAATTTTTCTATTATTTCAAAATTAAATAGTTTTTGTTTGCTTGTTTGTTTTTGAGATGGAGTCTGGCTCTGTCACCCAGGTTGTACTGCAGTGTCTGGATCTCAGCTCATTGCAACCTCTGTCTCCTAGGTTCAAGCTATTCTCCTGTCTCAGCCACCATGCTTGGCTAATTTTTGTATTTTTAGTAGAGACCAGGTTTCCCCATGTTGGCCAGACTGGTCTCTTAACTCCGGACCTCAAGTTATGCACCTGCCTTGGCCTCCCAAAGTCCCAAAGTGCTGTGAGCCACAATGCCTGACCTCAATGATTCATTAATTTTGGTATTTCATGCAGTTTAGTCCCTGAAAACTTTTGTTATCTGATTATGAATATTTAGCATTAATGAAAAATAGTAATATCTACCTTTAGACTTCTGGGGGATGATAAAGTAAAATATATGTGAAACATCTAACAATACATTGTACACAGTAGGCACTATAAATTATATCAAGAGCAGTAATAATAACATTCTCATTATTATTAATTTTGTAGCACACGGTGCTATCATTCATTTACTAGCAACCTACACAAAAATCAGACAAAAGTACTGATTTCTAATCATTCTAATTTGAATTATTCTACAACACCAGCAAACCAATATGGCATAACAGGGTATGCCAACAACTAATTTTTTGAAACCAAATAACAGCTTTGTCAGCATAAAACTAGAGGGTGAGAAAAAAATATTTTTGTGTGTGTTATTTGGATTTATATTTCTATTGTCCCTTTTCATATGGTGGTAGAATTTGATACATTGAAGATAATAAATATTATTTCTTAAAATACAGTGACACATATATTCTGAACTCAGTTATAGATATCTTTGCTGTCAAGTTACTTCATTACAGCAGGGGTAGATTAATTCATAAGACAATTTATTGAAAACTTTAAACAGTCTTACACATCATATTTAATGATACCAAAAGAATCTGCTATGATTAGTAGTAATATAATGAATACCATATGAATTAATAATATTTGGCCACTTATTGAAGTTTTAATGGCTCCATCTGTCTCTTAGTTCATTTGAAATAATTAATACTGTCTTGCTTTTCCTGTGACAGTAATTCATACACTCTAGCTTCCAATGATTATATGCATCCCTGAACATGGTACCAACTACATGAATTAAGAGAGGTTGTAGAGATTGAATCCTACATTTTTAACTACCTTAAAAAGAGCCCCATACATGTTAGGTAGATTCTTATTTCTAAAATTCATCTTCAGCTTGCCAGGAAGGCAGAGAGAAGGAAATAAATGCAGTACATGTGACAAACATGTAACTATTACTGCAGTGAAGAAAACAGGGTCAAATAAATTATTTTCATGGGTTATTTGCATTTCAAATTATCAAAATATTTTGAAGACTGGCATATATCTACAGAATGCAATGGTTAGTCAATTGTCTACTATTTCACCAATTTTTTTTCTTTGTATTTTGCTTTACTTGTTTACAGTTACCTAAAGCACAATGCTCACTTAAAAACTAACTATAAATATGAGTCCAAACTAAAGAGAACGTAATAAGAAAATATTTTGAAAATATATTTTAATTGAAAAAGTGTTAGGGAAGTTAAAAGAACAATTATAAAATCTGAAGCTCAACTTAGTTTCAATTAGCACTAGAACAACTAGACAAAATATTACAATATAAATTAGGAAAATTACTTAGAAGTCAAGAGAAGTTATAACTGCATAACTGCACTGTACAGAGCCTTAGCAGTCTGTTCCAGATGTCAAAGCAGATATTGTGCAGAAAGTTGATGCCTGACATCTGAAGTAAAGACTTTATTGATTCTAAAAAATATAAGATGTCTGCCATATTCATTTATCGTATCAAGGGATTCTTACTAACAGAGCTATTATTTTCAGAAAAACTTCTAATTAAGACACATTCAAGAATGTACTTTTTTAATGCACATAAAAATGTTTAATAAACGTTAATTCAAAATGACAAATTTTATAATTAGATGTTAAGTTGAACCAAAATAATATTTGATGGCATATGTAGATATGGAATTTTGAATATTTATTGCTGGTCAGTCAGACAGGTGAAAATATAACACATAAAGAACATTTTTTTCTTTTCTAATGCCTTTAATGAAAAGGCAAATAATTTTGTTTGTAATATATATTTTAAAAATGCAAACGTTCACAAACTAAATTGAATAAACGGAATCATGAAGAGATTCCTAAAGGATACTTGAATTATAAAATACTACATAATTGATTGACTAATAAATCTTATGACTAGTTGAAAAATTTGGTAGGAACACAAAAGTATATGCAGTCAGCACTTCATATCTGCTCTTTGCACAATTGTGGATTAAACACACTGTGGATTAAAATATTCAGAAAAAAACTGAAAGGTTGTGTGTGTACTGAGCAGGTACAGACTATTTTCTTGTTATTTCCTAAACAATACAGTATAAGAACTATTTACATGGCATTTACATTGTATTAGGAATTACAAGTAATCTAGAGATGATTTTAAAGTATGTGGGACTATATGCCTAGATTGTGTGCAAATTTTACTTCAGGGACTTGAGCATTTGAGGATTTTGGTATCCATGGGAGGGCTTACAAACAATCCCTATGCCACCAAGAAAGGACTGTATAACTGATCACATTTCAAATGTTAAAAAAAAATTGGTTGCTAAATAACAATAATGGTCAGTAAAGATCAAATACACCACTTGTAAAGACTACAATGTAAAATTGACATTAATTTTACAGTAGTGTATTCTTTAATTTGTTCATGGACATATGAAGTGATTATTGTGTGTAAAATTTATATACAGACTATGGTAAGAAACTAGAATCTTCTCTTTCCTTACAAAAACTCAATTCCTGTCTTAGTTGTTTATGAGTTTACATTTTAAAATATCAAACTATTTAAATCAAACTGTCATATCTGAGGGCACACTGGCATAAACAATAATGTGATTACTAATACTATTATTATTTTACTTTCTAAAATTATTTTAAAAGGAATCATTCTCACTTCTTTTTCCATGTAATGAGGTACAATGAATTTGAGAGTAACTATTTATACAGCATGAATTGTTAAAGAAAAAGGAAGCAACCTGTAAGGAGAAATGTAAATTTTATAAATTACTTGTGTCAAAAATATGTCATACAACTTCAAACAACAAATAAAAAAGAGGAGTGTGATTTTTTTTTTTTTTTTGAAATTTACAAAATCCATAAAAGGATCCTAGAAAGTAGTCAGATTTCAAGATATGAATGATCAGTAAATGAAAAGCAGACATTTTGAAGTCATCAGGAAAAGGGATACATAAGAAAATATATGCTAATAAAAGTCTTTACAAAATAAACCTATTTCTGGCAGTCCATAGGGGTGTGCCCAGAGGGGTGCTTGTGTCACTTTAACCCAGCTCCAGGTGGCTCAGAACAGAAAGAGACTCCATTTGTTTGAGATAAGTTAAGTAATTTGCTGCCTGCTAATCCAAAGAATTCTTCCTGATCTTGTGCAAGACCATCAAGGTAGTGCATCTATGAATCTACAGGAACCACATCATTACTGGGCTTGAGGTCCCCTCTAAAACAGTTACAGCTTAGATCACAGTATCCAAGTTCTTTCAAATATCTGAAAAACCTTCCCGAGAAGGACAGGTCCAAACAAACCCTGACTGCAGAGATTACAGGCATTTCTCTGTGCCTGACCAGGCATAGACAAACATCTAAAAGTATCAAGATAATCCAAGAAAACATGAACCCACCAAATGAATTAAACAGGGCACCAAGGGCCAATCCTGGAGAAATAGAGATATGTGATTTTTCCATCAGAAAATTCAAAATAGCTGTTTTGAGCAAACTTAAAGCAATTCAAGATGACACATAAGGAATTCAGAATTCTATCAGATATATTTAACAAATGAGATTGAAATAATTTTTTTGAATTCAAACAAATCGTAGAGTTGAAAAATGTGATTGACATACTTGAGAGTGCATCAGTCTCTTAATAGCAGAATTGATCAAGCAGAAGAAAGCATTAGTAAGCCTGAAGACAGGCTATATGAAAATACAGTGTCAGAAGAGACAATAAAAAAGAAGAATTAAAAAGAAAGAAGCACACCTTTGAGATCTAGAACATAGCTTTGAAATGACAAATCTAAGAGTTATTTGCCTTAAAGAGGACGTAGATAAAGAGATAGAAATAGAAAGTTTATTAAAAAGGATCATAACAGAAAACTTCCCAATCCTTAGAAAGATATCAATATCCAAGTACAAAAAGGTTATAGAACACCAGGCTAACTTAGGTTCTAAAAGCAACAAGAGAAAAGTAACAACTAACATACAATGGACCTCCAATATGTCTAGTAGCAGATTTTTTTTCAGTGAAAACCTTACATTCTAGGAGAGAGTGGCATGATATAACTAAAGTGCTGAAGTAGGAAAAAATACAATGGTATATTCAACAAACTCAAAGCAATTCAAGATAACAAAGACCCCCTTCTCAGACAAAAATAAATACATTTAAATAAGCTGAGGGATGTCATCCACATCAGACCTGTCCTACAAGAAATGCTAAAAGACTACTTCAATCAGAAAGAAAAGGAAATTAATGAGCAATAAAAAATCATTAGAAGGTATAAAACTCACTGGTAATTGTAAGTACACATACAAACACAAAATATTATAACACTATAACTGTGGTGAATAAACTACTCTTATCTTCAGTAGAAACATTAAATGATGAGCCAATCAAAAATAACTACAACATTTTAAGACATGTATAGTACAATGAGCTATAGTCACAAAAAAAGCTAAAAAATCTAGGGAGGAAGTTAAGATATAGATTATTTTATAGCTTTTATTCTGCTTGTTTGTTTTTGTTTATGCAAACAAAAAGTGTTAAATTTTTGTCAACTTAAAATAATGGGTTATAAGTTATTATTTGCAAGCCTTATCATAGCATCAAGCTAAACAACATAAAACAAATATACACACAGAAAAAAAATCTAAATCATATTACCAGAGAAAATCATGTCACTAAAAGAAAGACAGAAAAAAAAAAAGAAAAGACAATGAAACAATAAGAAAGCATATGACAAAATGGCAGGAGTAATTTGTCACTAGTTATCTATATAAACGTTGAATGTAAATGAACTAGACTCTCTAATCAAAAGACATAGAGTGGTTGAATAGATTTAAAAAAAAAAAAAAAAAAACAAGATACGTTGATCCATTTTTAGAAGAAACACACCACACCTATAAGGACACACACAGACTGAAAATAAAGAAATGAAAAAGGTATTCCATGTAAATAGAAACCAAAAAGACTAAAATTAGCAATATTTATATCATACAAAGTAGATTTCAAGACAAAACTATAAGAAGAGACAAGGAAGGTCACTATATAATGATGAACAGGTCAATTCAGCAAAAGAATATTGCAATTTGAAATATATATGCACCAAATACTAGAGCAACCAGACATATAAGGCAAATATTATCAGAGCTAAAGAGAGAGATAGAGTCCAATATAATAATATCTGGAGACTTCAACACCCCATTTTCAGCATTGGACAGAAATTCCCAACAGAAAATGAACAAAGAAACTTTGGACATAATCTGAATTATAGACCAAATGGACCTAATAGATATTTACAGAACATTTCATCAAATGACTGCAGAATACCCATTCTTTTCTTCAGCACATGGATCATTCTCAAGAACAGACCAAACATAAGGTCACACAGCAAGACTTAAAGGATTCAAAAAATTAAAATATCAAGCATCTTCTCTGACCAGAAATGAATAAAACTAGGAATCAAAAACAGGAGGAATTTTGGAAATTATACGCATATATAGGAATTAAACAACATGCCCGTGAATGACCACTGGATAAAACAAAGAAATTAAGAAGACAATTAAAAAATGTCTTGAAACAAATAATAATGGAAACGCAATATACCAAAACCTATGGGATACAGCAAAAAAGCAGTACTAAGAAACATGTGTAAACATATAAGTGCCTATAGCAAAGAAGAAGAAAAACTTCAAACGAACAACCTAACAATGCATCTTAAAGTACTAGAAAGGCAAGAGTAAACTAAACCCAATTGTTGGAAGATCAAAATAATAAAGATTAGAGCAGAAATAAATAAAATTGAAATTTAAAAAATCAATGAATCAAAAATGTGATTTTATGAAACGTTAAACAAAATTGACACATTTTCAGCCAGATTAACTAGAGAAAAAAAGAGAAGATGCACATAAATAAAATCAGTGATGTAAAAGAATATACATTACATTGATACCACAGAAATTCAATGGATCATTAGAGGCTACAATGAGTACCTATATGCCAGTAAATTGGAAAATCTAGAAGAAATCGATAAAATGCTAGATACATAAAACGTACCAAGAGTGAACAATGAAGAAATTGAAAACCTAGACAGATCAGCAACAAGTAATGAAATTAAAACTGTTATAAAAAGTCTGCTGCAAAGAAAAGCCTGGGACCTGATGACTTCACTGTTGAATTCTACCAATCATTTAAAGAACAACTAATACTAATCCTACTCAAACTTTTCCAAAAAGTAGAAGAGGAGAGAATACTTTGAAAGTGATTCTATGAGGACAAATTTAGCTCGATATCAAAACCAGGCAAAAAAACATTAAAAAATAATAGGATAGGCCAGTATCTCTGAAGGACATTAAACAAAATAAATAAGTTTTATTTATAAATCCTAAATAAAATACTAGCAAACTGCATTCTACAATACATTAAAAAGATAATTTATCATGACCAAACAGAATTTATCCCTGTGATACAACAATGGTTCAACATATTGGAGTCAATGGGATACACTGTATCAACAAAAGGAAGGACAGAAACCATATGATTATTTCAATTAATACTGAGAAAGTATTTGATAAGATTCAGCATCCCCTCATGTTAAATACCATGAAAAAATTGGCTATAGGAGGAACATACTTCAACATAATTAAAGCCAAGTATGACAGACCCACAGCTAGTAACATGTTGAATGAGACAAAACTGAAAGCTTTTTCTCTGAGATCTGGAACATAACAAGGATTCCCGCTTTCAAAACTGTTATTCAACATAGTGCTGTAAGTCCTAGCAGGAGCAATCAAATAAAGGAAAGAAATAAAGGACAGCCAAATTGGAAAGAAAGAAATCAAATTATTCTTGTTTGCAGATGATAGAATTTTAATTTGGGAAAACCTAAAGTCTCCACTAAAAACTATTAGAACTGGTAAGCAAATTCAGTAAAATTGTAGGGTACAAATCAACATACAAAAATCAGTAGGATTTCCATTATGTCAATAATGAACGCTCTGAAAAAGAAATAAAAAAGTCTACTTATAAAAGCCAAAAATAAAATTAATACCTAGGAAATAACCAAAGAAGTAAAAATTATTTGTAATGAAAACTATAAAACATTGATGAAAAAATTGAAGAAACAAATTTCAGTATCAAAAACTGAAAAGAAGTTTCATATTCATGGATTGAAAGAAATAATATTTTTAAAGGATTCATATTACCCAAAGCAATCTACTGAAGTAATTGTAATCTCTATCAAAATACCAATGATATTCTTTACAAAATAGAAAAAAAAAAAGATTCTAAAATGTAGATAGAACCAAAACAGACCCAGAATAGCCAAAGTTATACTAAGCAAAAAGAACAAAACTGGAAGAATTACATTACCTGTCTTCAAATTATACTACAGAGCTATAGTACCTCAAATAACATGTGTCTGGCCTAAAAACAGAAATATAAACATATCGAACAGAATAGAGAACCCAGAAAAAAATCCATACATCTTCAACAAACTTGTTTTTGACAAAGACGCCAAGAACATACACTGGGTAAAGGACTATCTCTTTAATAAATGATTCCGGGGAAACTGGATATCCATATGCAGCACAATGAAACGAAACCCTGTCTCTGTACAAAAATCAAATCAAAATGGATGAAGCAATTAAATCTAAGACGTTTAACTATGAAACTACTACAAAAAAACACTGGGTAAACTCTCCAGGACATCTGTCTGGGCAAAGATTTCTTGAGAAATACCTTGTAAACACAGGCAACCAAAGCAAAAATGGACAAATGGGATTATATTAAGTTGTTAAAAAGTTTCTGCACAGGAAAAGAGACAATCAAATAAATAAAGAGATAATCTACAGAATGGGAGAAATTATTTGTGAACTACCTATCTGACAAGGGGTTAATAACCAGAATATAAAGGAGCTCAAACAACTTTGTAGGAAAAAAATGAATAATCCAATTACAAATGATCAAAAGATTTGAATAGACATTTCTCAAAGGAAAACACACACATGGCAAACAGACAAATGAAAAAATGCTCAACATCATTGATCATCAGAGAAATTCAAATTAAAACTACAATGAGATATCATCTCACCCCAATTAAAATGACTTATACCCAAAAAACAGACAATGACAAATACTGGTGAGGATGCAGAGAAAAGGATCCCCTGTTTACTGTTGATGGGAATGTTATTTAGTATAATCACTACGGAGAACAATGTAAAGGTTCCTTAAATACTAAAATAAAGCTAGCATATAATCTAGCAATCCTGCTGTTGGGTTTACAGGCAGAAGGAAAAAAAATCAAATACTACACTTCAACGTTTATTGCAGCTGTGTTCACAATAGCCAAAATTTAGATACAACCTAAGTGTTCATCGATCTTAAATGGGTTACTTAAATGTATTAATTTGTTTTTATGCTGCTGATAAATACATACCCAAAATGGAGCAATTTACAAAGAAACAGTTTTAATAGACTCACAGTTCCATGGTGACTGGGGAGGCCTCACAATCATGGTGGAAGGTGAAAGGCATGTGTCACATGGTGGCAGACAAGATAAAAGAGTTTGTGCAAGGAAACTCCCTTTTATAAAACTGTCAGATCTCATGAGACTTATTCACTATCATGAGAATAGCATGGGAAAGACCTGCCCCCATGATTCAATTACCTCCCACTGGGTCCCTTCCACAAAACATGGGAATCCAGGATGAGATTTGAGTGTGGACACAGCCAAACCATATCATTAAATGTGTTCTTGATGTGTTACTTATACACGTGGAGTACTATTCAGCCATAAAAAAGAGTAAGATTTTTTTCATTTGCGACAACATGGATGAAAGTGGAGGTCATTATATTAAGTGAAATAAGCCAGGCACACAAAAACTGACATCACATAATCTCACTTATTTATGGGATCTAAAAATTAAAACATTTGCACTCAAAGTGATAGAGAGTAGAAGTATAGTTATCACAGTCTGGGAAGGGTAGTTGGGGATGAAGGAAAAGTGAGGATGTTTTACTGGTATGAAAGATAGTTGGAATTCACGAATAAGGCCTAGTATTTGACAGCACAACAAGGTAAATATAGTCAACAACAATTTAATTATGCATTGAAAAATAACTAAATGAGTAAAGTCAGATTATTTGTAACAAAAAGAATAAATGTTTAAGGGGTTAGATACACCATTTTCCATGACATGATTATTATGTATTGCATGCTTGCATCAAAACATTTCAAGTACCCTATAAATATAAACACCTACTATGTACCCACAAAATTTAAAAATAAAAAATTATAAAATCAACTTATTTCTACTGTAGAAATAGGTTTTTATTTTTTATTACAAGATTTTTGAAATGATAATACCTACTATTATGATTAATTTATAAATACAGTTTGTAGCATTTTTTATTCCTTAATTATTCTTTGTTTTTATCCAAGAGAAAATTCAAACACAATAGTTATATTAATTACGTGACTGACCAATTAGTTGATTCTCATATTCTTTTGTTATCTTTTCTACATGACAATTTTTTATTTTTACAATTTTAAGTCTGAAATTCTAGGACCTCATTTTATTTTTTTTATATAGCTAATAGTCTTCCAAATATATTTTTGATAATGCCAACTTTCATAGAAATTAATAATCACATTGTGAAGTAACAAAGTATAAGTAATAAAATTGTTAGAGAATAATGCCAGAGAAAGAAGTACACAAAAATGAATATTGCTAGGTTTGCAATGTATTAAAACATTTACTCACACTAACATTTTCTTTGAAATCTATTAGAGTTTGTGTTGTACCAAATGAGGCAGTAAATCAAGAAAGAAGATATGGATCACTGAACTCAATACAAGAAAGGGTTGAAGAGAATCCCCATAATAATAGTGAAAGGTAACAGCTTTGCAGAAATATACTCCAAGTTTCTAACTCAGAGGACAGAGTCTGTCAGAAAGAGGATGACCAGATTGGAGCCTTTAAGGAAGCTCCAGCAAAGATTGTTTTCAGGAAAGTAAAAAATTGAGGGCATAGGATGATTGTGTATGTATTGGGAGAAGAGAGGAGCAATTGTTACACTGTTTTGGGTTGGATTAACAAGAATGCAACCACTGTATCATTAATTTCAAGAAAATAAAAAGTAGTACTCAAAATTAAAAAAGAAGCAATCATACTATAATGCTGTAGTTCTCAAAAATTTGTAGATATCAGAATCTCCTAGAGGGCTTATTAAAACACAAATTGTTGAGTCCCATCTTCAAAATTTCTAACAAATCTGGCTTTTTACCCAAGAATTTGCAGCTGTCTCAAATTCTAAGGTAATGCTGAGTTTGTTAGTTCAGGGCTGACAATCTGAGAACCATTGGTATAATAGGTGGCTCAGATGTGAAAGTGTTTGTGTAGTCATGATAATGTAACAATAAATACAAATTTAAGATGGTTGTATAAGAAAATGATAGGATTGAGGGACTGTGTTAACTTCTCTTTCCCGGTCCACAAGAGGCATGGTTTCAAAGGCAAGAACTTCCCAGCACTCTGCCTTCATCCACCTCCCCATCCAGGAACCTAGAGTTCTTTGTCTAACTTTCCTGTGTGCAGGCTATGTAAAATTTCAGGTGGGCTTCTTTGTTTAAAAAGACTGCCAAAAGCCCTGGAAGGAGGGGCTCTATTGAGGGCCAAGCATCCAATCCAATATTGGGAGTCAAAGATCAATCACTCCAGAGGAAGTCTGAAAGAACTCCTATCACTGGAGGAGAACATGAATGGGGTGGGAGTAACTTCAAAGTTAAAACCCCACTGCCCCTTACCTCTGTGGACTCCTTATCCAGATCCGCTCCTACAGCAATGTGGGAGCTTTCTCTCCCTCTTTACATGTGCCAATGTCCCTCTCTGGGATCCTCTCCCACAACAGCATGGGAGCTCTCTCTACTTCTCTCTCTCTCTGCCTATTAAATCGCTCTCTACAACTCTTTGGGTCCATGATATTTATATGAATGGCAAGCCCACCACACCTCCAGGGCCTCTTTCCTCATTCCTGGGGCAGGAGAGGCCAGGAACCTGGGACACCGGGTTACGGGGTCAGTATTGCGCATGTGTAAACGGGTGGGGAAAAGAGGAAAATAAACACAGCTAAATCTTCATTTTTTTCTATAAGGTCAAAAGATAATATCTAAACCTGAAAAAAAAAAAAAGCTTAGAAATATAAGTATTCTATTTAAAGGAGTAGAGATAAATATAAAATATATCAGTTTAAAGAAGTGAAAATATTTTTCGCTGGTGAGAAGGAAAAGGGAGACAGGAACGGGGACAGTTTCAAAGGCTCCCTGTTTTTCAAAGGGCAAAATCACCATCAAAAAACACAAAAACATGAACTACGTGTTTCTAAACAGACCTCAAAAAGTTCACTTGCCTACAGTATGGAGGCTGAAAGAAGGCAGGATGTCCCTTGTTCCACCTTGGCTAGGAGCTTGTGAGTCAGGCGATTCAACCTTTGTTGCTGCTCTGCCTGTGATGAGGAAAGTAGGACCAAGTATTGATTAGGGGGTTAGAAGCAAAGCGTAGCCAGTAGGCAAATTTGCAAATACAGAATCCACACAAAATAAAAATTGGCTGTACTTTTATCCTTAAATTACCATCAGTATGCCAGTGACTACAAAACAGGTACGATTCTCCTCAAACCTTCCCTGCGTCTCCGTATCCAAACTGTCACATACACCGGCCTCTTTGGCAGTTCTATTTAAATATACTAAAGGAATAAAAATTCCAGTTTACCTCCAACTGGATTATTCTCTTTGCCCAGAAAAATCTGCTAATTTTCTGCATTCTGAACGATACTTTTTAGCTTAAAATTCTTATCATATGACTTCCAGTTTGAAGGTGTGTCTGCAGACTTGTTACAATTCAGTATCTTTGGTTCGAACTTCTAAGATCAGCTCTAATCTTTCCAACCATTAGGAAATATTTTATTTCCTGAAACTGTAACACTCTCTATTATTTCTGAGCCATTAAACAGCTTGTTCTTCCTCATATTTGAAACACCTTTCTCCCTCAAAACCTCTTCCTTTAGGATTTATTTTAAACATCACTTCCACAGAGAGATCCTCCTTGGCTCTTCAGATGACTTAAGTATCTCTTGTTGCACTCTAAACTTTGATTTTGATTATATTAATTATACCTATAATTAATTATAGAGCAAATTTAATTTTCTTTGTTATAGACTTAGGGATTCTTAAAAATCTGTATTTACTGATATATTTTATCAACTATATTTTGCATTTTGACTACAAATCTGATGGCACTAAATTTATTTGTGCTACTTATGATTAGCCACTATACGATTTATACTGTTGGTACAAATTAAATTTAGTATACTGTAAGACATCTCACAATACTGAGACTTTAATAATATAGCTGTAAATTTTCTCCCAGTAAGAGTTAATGTTCAGCTCTCCTAAAAGCAGTAATGCTGGGTGGGACCCAGGTGTCTTCTACTCTTTAGCTCTAACATCTCTAAATTCATCATCATCAACTGTATGACTGAGTCTAGGTTACATCCATATTTAAATTACGGCCTGCAGAAAGAGAAAAAGTTAAATTCTAGAAAAAAGAGCTTGGAGACGTCCTAGAGTTATAATTTGTACTATGCCAGGTTGGATTCTTGTTCACAACTATTCTCTCCTTTCTCTAATTAAATTAAATATCTGTACCTTTTGCCAAATGACTTTGTAGTATCCTACCAGTAGATAAACTGGAGAAGATATTCCTGCTCCATCCATGACTTAGTCATTGCCATTTTACTATTGGAATGTGGATGCAAAGCAGGAGCAGCCACAAACAAACCTCTCTAACACTGAACAGGGAAGGAAGTGGTAATTTTTTTCCTCCAGGAGCTGTGGCAGGCATAGATGCCTCGACCACCGAGCTCCCTACAAAGAAAACCCTGGCCCTTTTAAAGGCTTGCAGTCTAAGAGGTGCACATGTGACAGGGTCGAGAGCATGGGGCAGGTGACTTAGGTGAGGGGTCTAATCGTGATTAAGCAAGAACAGTACCTTCCAGGAAAATTCCTCCATATCATATCCGTGATCTATAGAGAGGATTGTGGTTAGCAGTAGGGGATTTAATCCTTTAGATTTGACCTGCAGTGCCAACCCGTCCCTCCTCTGGCTGACTTTTAACTTCTCCTTTTGAGATGCAACATACAAGGCTAAAGAGGAAATGGCCTTAGAAGCTAAGGGGGAGGGAGGCTCCTTCCTCAGATGGAAATGATGGTGTGTTTGTTCCCCTCCGAAGCTTTGAGAGACTGTGTATCCTTCCTGTCTGTCATCAGCCTCTAACTTCCTATAAGAGAAAAGGCTGCACCAGACAGTGGTTGCTCCTTGTGGGTTCCCAAATAAAAAGGTGCTGTAGTCACATTTTATTTATCAATTTCTCAGTTTATGACTTGTTTCTATCTTTTCCCTATTACAAATAATACTACTATGAACATTTGTGTAGAAACTTTTGTATGAACATATGTTTTATTTCTCTTGGGTATATACCTAGTGCAAAAATTACTGGGCCATCTGGTAACTCTATGTTCAACTGTTTCATGAACTGTCAGACTACTCCAAAGCTGCTGTATCATTTTATATTCATAAAAGCAGCATATATGGGTTCAGATTTTTTTCAAATCTTCACTATCACTTCCTGATGTCTAATTTTTTTTTATTATAATGGATGTGAAGTAGTATCTTATTGTGGTTTTAACTTGGAATTTCCTGGTAAATCATGATGTCAGACATCTTTATGTATTTTTTTTTTATTTTGCTTATTAGCCATTAGTATATCTTTCTTGAAATAATGTCAGTTCAGGTCCTTTGTCCATATTTTAATCAGGTTATTTGTCATTTTATTATTGAGTTGTGAGGCCTTTATCTATTTTGGAAATAAGTCCTTTATTAGATATATTCTTTTTAAAAATTTTCTCCATTGCATGTGTTATTTTGTTTTTACTTTTTAAAATAGTGTACCAGTAACACCTGTTTTAAATTTAAATTTTTTGTAAAGTTAAATTGACATATATTTTCTTTGGTTGGCCATAGTTTGGATGTCATATCGAAGAAAGCTTTGCTGAATTCAAGGTCATGAAGATTTATCCCTATCTTTCATCTTTTCTCATGAATATTTTATAATTTTGTCACTTATGTCTAGGTCTTTAAAAATGTTTTATTTTAAATTTTTGTGTATAAAGAGTAGGTGTACATATTCATGGGAAACATGAAATATTTTGACACACACATTCAATGTGTAATAATCATATCAGGGCAAATGGCGTATTTGTCTACTCAAGCCTTTATCTTTTTTTGTGTTAAAGGCAATGCAATTCTTCTCTCTTAGTTATTTTTAAATGTACAATAAATTATTGTTGAGTGTAGTCACCCTGTTCTACTATCAAATAATAGATCTTATTTATTCTATTTTTTGTATCCATTAACCATCCACACTCCCACCTCCCATTGCCCTTGACTGCCTCTGATAATGATCATTATACTCTACATCTCCGTGAGTTCAGTTGTTTAAATTTTAGCACCCACAAATCAGTGAGAACACGTGAAGTGTGTCTTTCTGTGCCTATTTTACTTCACTTAATATAAGAACCTCCAGTTCTATCTATGTTCTGGCGAATCATACGATGTCATTTCTTTTTTATGGCTGAACAGTACCCCATTGTGTATGTCATGTTTTCTTTATCCGTTTGTCTGTTGAAGAACATTTAGATTGCCTCCAAATCTTGGCTATTGTAAATAGTATTATAATAAATATGGGAGTGCAGATATGTCTTTGATAAATCGAATTTCTTTCTTTTGAGTATATGCTCAGCAGTGGGATTGTTGGATCTTACCGTGGCTTTATTTTTAGAATTTGAGGAACCTCCAAACTAGTGGTTGTATTAACTTGCATTCCAACCAACAATGTACTAGATTTCCCTTTTCTCTGAATCTTGGCAACATTTGTTATTACCTGTCTTTTGGTTATAAGTCATTTTAGTTGGGATGAGATGACATCTCATTGTAGTTTTGATTTGCAATCTTTGATATCAGTGACAAACACCTTTTCATATATCTGCTTGCCTTTTTTTATGTCTTCTTCTAAAAAATGTCTGTTCAGTCCTTATGCCCATTTTTTAAGTTGGATCATTAGGGTTTTTTCTATAAAGTTTTTTGAGCTCTTTATATATTCTGGTTATTAATATCTTGTCAGATGAGGACTTTGTTGATTGTTTCGTTTCTTGTGCAGAAGCTTCTTAATTGATGTAATTTCATGTGTCAGTTTTTGCTTTGGTTGTCTGTGTTTGTAGGGTACAACTCAAAAATCTTTGTCCAGTCTAACATCCTGGAGAGTTTCAGCAATATTTCTTTTAGTAGTTTCATAGTCTAAAGTCTTATATTTAAATGTTTAATTCATTTTGATTTGATTTATGTATAAATAGTAAAATAGTGGTTTAGTTTCTTTCTTCTGCTTATGGATATTTATGTTTCCCAGCACAATTTATTGATGAGACTGTTTCCCCAATGTATGTTCTTGCCATGTTTGTCGAAAGTGAGTTCACTATAGATATCTATATTTTTTTCTGTCTTTTTATTCGGTTTCATTTGTCTATGTGTTTGTTTTTATTCCAGTACTATACTCTTTAGAGTACTATAGCTCTGTAGTATAAATTGAAGGCAGGTAATGTGATTCTTCCAGTTTTGTTCTTTGTGTTCAGTATAACTTTGGTTATTCTCAGTCTTTCATAGTTCCATTTAGATTTTAGGATTGGTATTCTATTTTCTGAGAAGAATGTCATTGGTATTTTGATAGAAGTTGCATTTCATCTGTAGATTGCTTTGAGTAGTACAGAAGTTTTAACAATATTGATTCTTCCAATACATGAACATGGTATATCTTGCTTATTTTTTTCTCTTCAAAATTTTTCACTAATACTGTATAGTTTCATTGTAGATATCTTTTACTACTTTGACTACATTAATTCCTAATTATGTTGTTTGTAGCTATTATAAATGGAATTCATTTTTTATTTCCTTTTCTGATTGTTTGCTGTTATACAAACATGCTACTTGTTTTTCTATGCTGATTTGTATTCTGCAACTTTTAATTTATCAGTTTTAATATTTTTCAGTGTAGTCTTAAGATTTTTCCAAATGTAAGAGCATATCATCTGAAAGTAAGAACAATTTGATATATTTCTTTCTTTCTTTTGTATGATTGCTCTAGCTAGGACTTCCAGTACTATGTTGAATAAGAGTGATGAAAGTAGGCATCCTTGTTGCATTCCAGATATTAAAGAAAAGGGTTTCACAATGTGTATTTGGCAGCTGTAGAATGAAATGTACTATAAGTATCTATTATGTCAATTTGTATTGTGTTGCAGATAAAGTCCAATGTTCCTTCATTGATTTTCTGTCTGGATGATTTGTCCAATGATGAAAATGAGGTGTTGAAGTCTTCAGCTCTTATTATATTGGAGTCTCTCTCTCTCATTTGCTCTAATAATATTGGTTTTGTATATCTGTGTGCTTCAGTGTTGTGTGCATACATATTTATGATTGTTATATCCTCTTGCTGAATTCACCCCTTTTCATTATATAATGGTATGGCCTTCTTTATCACTTTGTATAGCCATTGTTCTGAAATCTATTTTGTCTAATATGAGTGTAGCTACTTATGCTCTTTTTTGATTTCCATTTGCACAGAATATTTTTTTCCATCCCTCTATTTTCAGTTTATGTGTGTCTTTATAAGATAAGTGTGTTTCTTGTAGGCAACAGATTATGAGACTTTTTTTTAAATCCATTCAACTCCTCTGTGGCTTTTGACTAGAGAGTCAAATTCATTTACATTTAATATAATTATTAATACATGAGAAATTATTCCTGCCATTTTGTCATTCCTTTTATAGTTATTTTGTGGTCTTCTCTTCCTGTTTTCTTGTTAACAAAGATAATTTTCTCTAGTGGTGTGTTTAATATTTTGTCTTTTAATTCTTCAAGTCTAACAATAGGCTTTCAGATAACATTTTATATCTTATTTTAAACTGATGATAACACTGATAGCATAAACAAACAAAATACAAACGAAAGAAAAATGAATAAAAACTCTATAGTTTACATTTGTTTCCCTATTTTTTAACTTTTTTGTTCGTATTTCTTTTTGTACTGTTATGTCTTCAAAAGTTGTAGTTATTATTTTTTATTGGTTTATGTTTTCATATTTTCTACTTAAGATACAAGTAATTTGCATGCCATGATTATGGTGTTACAATGTTCCATGTGTTTGTGTATTTACTATTACCAGTAAGTTTTGTACCTTCAGTTAATTTATTATTGCTCATTAACATCATTTTCTTTTAGATTGGTAAACTTCCTTTAGCATTTCTTGTAGTACAGGTTTGGTATTGATAAAATTCCTCATCTTGTGTTCATCTGGGAAAGTCTTTATTTTTCCTTCATGTTAGAAAGATAGTCTTTGCTTCTAATTTTATTCTAGAATAACTTTTTCTTTCAGCACTTTAAATATCTCATG
Source organism: Aotus nancymaae (assembly GCF_030222135.1). Classification (NCBI taxonomy): domain Eukaryota; kingdom Metazoa; phylum Chordata; class Mammalia; order Primates; family Aotidae; genus Aotus; species Aotus nancymaae. The sequence continues at coordinate 40,214,594 of NW_026988419.1, read as the reverse complement.
CCACTCTCTCCTGGCCTGTAAGGTTACCACTGAAAAGTCTGCAGCTAGACATTCTGGAGCTACATTGTGTATTATTTATTTAAGTACTTTTTTATCCTTGGCCTTTGGGAGTTTGATTATTAAATGACTTGAAGTAGTCTTCCCTGGTTTAAATCTGCCTGGTGTTCTATAGCCTTCTTGTGCTTGGATATTGACATTTTTCTCTAGGCTTGGGAAGTTCTCTGTTATTATCCCTTTGAATAAACTTTCTACCCCTATCTCTCTGTCTACAACTTTCATAAGGCCAATAACTCTTAGATTTGCCCTTTAAGGCTATTTTCTAGATCTTGGAGGTCTGTTTGTTTTCAATTCATTTTTTTTTATTTGTCTCCTCTGACTGTATTTTTGTATAGCCTACATTCAAGCTCCCTAATTCTTTCTTCTGCTTGACCAATTCTGTTATTGAGAGACTCTGATGCATTCTTTAGTATGTCAATTGCGTTTTTCAACTTCAGAATCTCTTTAATTATTTCAGTCTCTTTTGGTAAATATATTTGATAGCATTCTGAATTCCTTATCTGTATCATCTTGAATTTATTTGAGTTTCCTCAAAACAGCCATTTTGAGTTCTCTACTTCATATGTCACATATCCCTGAGTCTCTGGGATTGGCTCATGGTGCCTTATTTAGTTCATTTGTGAGGTCATGTTTACTGGATGGTCTTGATGCCTGTGGATTTCTCAGTGTCTGGGCATTAAATAATTAGGTCTTTATTGTAGTCTTCACAGTCTAGGCTTGATTATATCTTTCCTCCTCTGGAAGGCTTTCAAGATATTCAAAGGGATTTATTTACATGTTGCAGCACAAGTTTTTAGTCACTGCAAACGTGTCTGCATTAGGGAGCACCTCAAGCTTAGTAATGTAGTTTTTGCAGAGCCATAAAGATATCACCTTGGTGGTCTTGAATGACATCTGAAAGAATTTTCCAGATTATTAGGCAGAGGCTCTTGTTCTCTTCCCTTAATTTCTCCCAAACAAAGGGTCTCTCTCTCTCTCTCTCTCTTCTCTTTTCTCTGTGTCTCTTCTTCTCCCTGTTGAGTTACCTGGAGCTGGGTTAGGGTTGACACAAGCACCCTAACTCATTCCCACTGGGACTGTGCTGGGTCAGACATGAAGCCAGCACTCTACTGGTCTTACCCAGGGCCCACTGTAAACAGTACCTGGCTACCATTATGTTTACTCAGGCACTCAGGGACCCAAGGCTTTACAATCAGCAGGTTGTGAAGCTAGTCTAACCTGGGCATTTTCCTTCAGGGTGGCAAGCTCTCCTGGGCTACCCTGAAGGGAAAGACCCCAGTTAGCCTAGCTTGGGCCTAGCCTCGTGTCAGGGATTCAAATATGTTGTCCAGGAGAGAGAGCCTGGAGTCAGACAACTTAGGAATCTACCTGGCGCTCTATTCCACAGCAGCTAAGAAGAGCCACTACCCATGTCCACCACCACCAAAAGCACAAAGTGAGTACTGCCTGGTTACGGCTGATGTTCACTTAAGGCACAGGTGCTTTTAGTCAGCTGGTAGTGAATGCTTTCAGGCCTGAGACTGGAAAAGTATATAGGTGTCTTTATTTTTAAAAGAGAGCTTTGCTGCATATAAAATTCTTAACTCTTGTTTGGCAGTTTTATTCTTCATGCCATTGAATATCTTATCCCAGTGCTTTCTGCTTCTACTGTTTCTGTTAAGAAGTTAGCTGTTGGCCGGGCGCAGTGGCTCAAGACTGTAATCCCAGCACTTTGGGAGGCCGAGGTGGGCAGATCATGAGGTCAAGAGATTGAGACCATCCTGGCCAACAAGGTGAAACCCCGTCTCTACTAAAAATACAAAAAAAATTAGCTGGGCATGGTGGCGCATGCCTGTAGTCCCAGCTACTCAGGAGGCTGAGGCAGGAGAATTGCTTGAACTCGGGAGGCGGAGGTTGCAGTGAGCCAAGGTCGTGCCACTGCACTCCAGCCTGGCGCCTGGTGACGGAGTGAGACTCTGTCTCAAAAAAAAAAAAAAAAAAAAAAAAAAGAAGTTAGCTGTTAATCTCATTGAGCTTGTTTTGAAAGTAAGAATTATTTGTATGCTTGCTGCTTTTATGATTTTTTCTTGTCTTTGACTTCCAGCATTTCCAGTATGCTGTGCCTGTTTTAAATCTCTTTGTGTTTATTCTCTCTGGAGTGTACTGGGTTTATTAGATGTGTATATTAATATTTTTGTTTTTAAAATCATATTGAGGTAGTTTTCAGTCATTACATTTTCTGATTTTTTTCTTATCTTTTTTTTCCACCTTTCTTTCTGGTTCCTTCGTTCATGTAAGTTAGGGTGTTTAATATCATCCCACACTTCTCGGTGGCTCTCTTTATTTTTTTCATTCTTTCTTGGTTTTCTCCTGACGTGATTTCTATAAATCTATGTTTGTTAGCTTATTCTTCTGCTATTTCAAATATACTATGGACTCCTTCTTGTGATTTTTTTTTAATTTCAGTAAATTAACTTTTCAATTCCATAATTTTTATTTGGTTCTTCTTTATAACTTCTATCCCTCTACTGGTAGTCTCTGTTTTGTGTGCTGTCATATTATTTTTTACTTCTTTAATCATGGGGTTTTTAGCTCTGCAAATATAAATGCTAATTTAAGTCTTCTGACAGATTCGACATCTGATCTCTGATCTCTAATCTCTGTCATAGGTAGTTTTTGTTTTTTCTGTGTTTCTTTTCTGGTGTTTGAGTAATATTTCTTTGTTTCTTTGAATGTCTTATTTTTGTGTGTGGAAAAAAATGGATCATTTTAGATGGTATATTGTACTGACCGTAGATACTGGTCCTCCCTCCCTTTTGTGTTTGTAAGTATTATTTGCTTGTTTATGTGTGCAGTGACTGAGTTGGTGGATTATTTTAGTGAGGTCTCTCTCCAGTACAATTGCTCTATACACATGTGGTTTGAGTCTTAGATGTTGTCATTGAGAAGGGCAGTGTAGTCATCTGGACTATGATGACAGTGCTTTTAGTAAGACTCTCTCCCTTAATTATACCAGCTCTCAGATTGCACAAGCTCTTCTTTTATTATTTCTCAATAGTTCCCTGGAGTGTAAATCACTTTATAGATGAATCCAATCAAATTCTGATTCTTTTTAAGGAATAGTTGAAGTCACTTTTTTGTTTTTGCTCTGATCCAGGAGCACTTTTCCCGCTGTCTTATTCCAGGTCTCCTCTGCAAACTAACTGGCCAGCAGTTTAGTCTGCATCTTGGGTCCCCTCTAAAATTCCTTTTATTACAACCTCACTGTTCTTGAGAACAACTTTAGATTTGAAATTCTTTACTCTCCGCTGCAAATAAAGTCAAATACTTTGAGAAGAAAGTAGGAGCTGTCTCTTTTATGTTTTCTTCCCCCATGCTCTTTTTACCAAGGAAAATCTCTGATCTAGAGCTTTGGAACTAAATATAGAACTATGGAACGCTTCCCTCTGAAGGGCACTCCACTTTAGAATGTACTTGTTTGGGTGGACAGTAGCCTGTAGTCCTCTCAACTTACTTCTCTTGACATAGAACTACTATCTCAGCAGCTGGTGCAAGAGTGATTAGGGCTCCTGTATTCCCTGCACACAGTGTCCAAATAAATGCTCAATTTTATAAGCGAGGATTGGGAGTGAGAGGGAGCCCATATACCTTCACCATAATCTCTAGGGCTTTGCCTCAATACCAGATAGCTTACATCCTGCTCTTCTGCAAAAGAAAGCCCTCTGTTGGGGTGCTGGGTTAGGAGGAAGTCTGTGTTCTTGTATTCAGCAGTTCAGACTCGAGTCTCTGTTTACCTGAGCTTGGAGCAGAAAGATAGAATAGTCTTGGTCCAACTACCACAGGCTTTCACCTTTTCTTTTTTTACTATTTTTATAGAGTTGTTAAATAAATGTTTTCTCATTTGTCGTTCCTTTTTAGGAGTCTTTCTAGAGGCTTACTATTATATTATATAGCAGTCATCAGTTTTACTGGGTACAGCTCAGCAGAGCACTCTACACTAACATGGTGGAAGTCAATCTATTGAATTGAGATGTTTCAAACTGAAGTCTTGTTTTAACTGCTTAATCTAGGCTTCTGGGGCCCCATTTAACATAATTATAAGCAAATAACAGTTATTTGCTCCTTACATTATGTTTAATGTATCAGTTTTAAAGTTTAATAGCATTGAGCTTCTTTCCAAATTATTCATGTGTTATTTATAAAGAACTCTATAATACTACTGACTTGCTTTTAAATGAAAGAATGGTTTTAACTTTATTTCACAGGTTTTAGAAGAACATACAAATGATAAGATTAGACGCAGAAAAACAACTATAACAAATATAATAATTCTTTTCTCTCATATTTATTATGTTGAAGTTGACATGATATATTAGATATGCATGGCTTGTACATATAAATAATGTCAGATGATGGACCATGAGACAGTTGAATTTAAAACAATAAGGTATCTCCTTAGATAAGCATTATGCAAATATCAGACACAAAACAAAGACCATGGTAAGCCCACTCCTTTGATTACTCTTGAACACATGGAAATTGACTTTACTATTGATGAAATATTACAAAATCTTAAACCTGCTTCTAGGTACTGTTAATTCATGAGTAGATTTTTAGGAATGGCTAAGATTTATTGCTAAATATAAGATGAATAAAAAAGTAAATTAAAATAGCTTGAGTCAATTTACATGCTACTTTAGAAGCACATTAGTTTTATTTTACATCTTTCCAAAAGGCAGATGGTTATTAGCTATGCTTTAAAATGAAACTTGTATACTATCCAAGTAACAAGCAACATACCCAAGACTACACTGGCATAATTTAACAACTGCAATTATTGGGCAAGGCAGTCTGTGAAATTAATAGTCTCTGCATGCAGAGCTTCTAAACATATACTACAGTGCTTGGCAGAGGTGTGTTAATCTTTAATTCACAATACTATTTAATAGACTCAGTCCTCCAGTTACTAACAAAATCCTTTATGCAAAATGAGGGTATTACTTCAAGAGTTAAAGTCACTATACACCTCATTTTCTACAAGTAGGTTTATAATCACAGAAAGAATTAAGCTTGCAACATAATAAATCTGCTAGTTTTATTGCTTCAAAAATCCAGTACTTATACAAAATGTAGTTAATTTGTAACTGTTGTTAAGTCATATAGTTGTTACACTGGTGTTGACTTTAGAAAATATTTCAATCAGAAACTGAAATTGGATACATTCACAAGTATTCCTTGTATAATTTTTTTAAGTAACTTTTTTTGCACATTAGCACTGCTTTGTAATGGCAAAATTTTTAAAAATGTTATAAGATGAAATAATACTAGTTGACGTTAATAAAGTTGTATTTTTCAACTAACTTTGAAGTGATTTACAAACACAGTTTCTTAAATCCCAACCTCAGATCTCTCATGTAACCTGTTGTAAAAACTGTTTTATTTGGAAAGGATAATATCTGTATTTCAATTTTAGTAGATTACCTTAATATCATAGAAGTCAGTATCCCAGTGAGAATCTTGTTTGTTGTAACTAATGAGTGCCCTCTGGAAGCTGATGGCAGACTATTACCATTATTCAAATTTATATGATCAGCCTATCCTATCTAGTCTCATTTTCAGTGATAGATAGATTAATAAGACTTTCTATATTTGTGTTATTTTTAAAGCAAAATAGCAGTGCCTCGTACTATATTCTGAAGACTTGAAAGAATGACCCTATCATTCTTTTGACTCATTCTGAAATGACAACCTCATTCTTAGCTTCCACCCAGACTGTCAGCATCTTCAGTGTAAAAAAACAGAATATAACTTCAAAGTCAAACTAGACTTCGTAGAGGAAAAAATAAGTGGATATAATAGTTTAAAGCAACAGGCAAAGAAAGTAAAACGTAAAATTTGAAATTTGTTAATAATCATAAAAATAACTTATTAAACAATTTTAAAGCAATAATTATTAACAGATTAGGTAAGTAATATCTAATGTTTAAAATGAACATTAACTTATTGTTTATTAAAAAGTGTCTTTGTGGTATCATGGGGCTGTGAGGATGAAATTAGGTAATTCATGAATATACTTGTCGTGGTGCCTGGGATGTAGTGAGTTTGTTTCTTTTGATTAAGATGGTCTCTTACTATAAGTATAACTATTAATGGAGGAGGCAACAGAGGAGAATATCATGGGACTAGCTCCCCATGCTTTTCCCGATGGATATTTCTGTTCCATGAAAAGAAAAATATGTTAACAGAATGTTAAATAACAATACAATAGCAAAGTAGAAAATAATGGGAGAAGAGAATCAAGAAAAATGACACAACAGGTTATTTGAACAGTGGCTTTAAATGTAAGACATTGAGAACTCAAGAGTTGGATATTTTTGAAAGCCAGAAGAATAGGAATTTGTTAAGGATATTGAATTATCACCTAAGTCATCTCCCATGTTGACAACATTGGCAATAAGGGTGTTTTTGTTGTTGTGGTTGTGGTTTTGTTTTTTTTTCTGTGACTTTATGGGCTGCAGGCATCTCTAAGTAGATGAAAGAAATACATTCCTCATGAGTATAAGTGAGATATTCTGATGTAATTCAAAATGATCTTAGTATAGGGAAACAATTTTTTGTCATGTAGAAGTTGCAGACATGTCTTTTTTTGAAAAATACATCTAAAGATGATTTGTGTCCATCATTTGATGAAGTATGAGACTAAGTAAGAGTCAGTAATACATTATAATACAGGATAATTTAAGTCTTAAAATGTAGAATCCAAAAGTCTAACCTATTTGGCAGGGGGAATACCATAGAAAAATATTTAGAGTCCAAGTCTGAGAGTAACTTAAATCAATTCTGCCTTTATTCCATTGGCCACAGGTGCATGATATCATTCCAACTAAGAGCAAAGGGAGAAAGCATATGAACTCAGCCAATAATTCACAGACACCCACTGACCAAAAACAGAAGATGTTCATGTTTAACAAAAATACAAGTAGTTACTAAGCTCATAAAGATGTTCACTAGTAATCCATTAAAACAAAATAAAACAGGAAACATATTGAAGAAGTTACTGTCATTCACTCTAAGTAGACATCATGAAATTCATTTCAAGAAATCAACTTTTGGCGTTTTCATTCAAGAGTCTGAAAATTGTTAAACATAATTTAATCTCAATAATTTCATTGAGAAAATAAGAAATGTGTTCAAATATTTATAAATAAATATATCATTATAATATTGTTATAATATAATATATAATATATAATTATAATATAGTTTAAAGATCTGCTTAGATTGATTTTTAGTAATGTTAGGCCTAGATGTATTATACCTTTTTATTTTTTTGTACATTTTTACATTTTGCCAATTCAATTAGATCAGGTTATGTTATTTCAACATATTCTTAAGGAAAGAAATATAAAGCAATTGCATCGATAAGGATTAGGTTCCACTTTAAGTGAAAACAATTACAAAACAAAAATGGCTTCAACATAGCAGGAATTGTGTTTTATGATTAAAGTTAGAGGATAAGAAAGCAGGACTTTAGCTCAGTTTCATGAGAATCTCACTCACCCTCATTTGATCATATTATTTTACCGTGTTCATATGCTTCAAATGTAAACTTGATCTATATCATGTCATCATAATCATATTTGAGAAGAAGTTGGTTTTGGCTGATTATTCTTCCTGGTCTAGTATTTCTGCACATGCTCTAATCCAAGAAGCCAATGTAAGAATGGTTTTACAAGCAAGCATCCTCGGAAAGACAAAACAGTCACTATCTCCAGAGAAATTTAGAGACATATCTCCTAGCCAAAAACATTATACCTCCTCAGAGACATTTCAGGATAGGAATGTATTTTTCCTATTTGGAAAAGAGTTTTGCTTACAGTCAGGATAATAAAGTAATGTCTTTCTCTGGGGAACATTATAAGATTAGGAGTTCCCACTAGCAGAGTGTTCCTTAGCAGTGAAACACACTTGTGTGCCTAGCATCTTCCCAGATCTGGTCTGCATTGCACTCACAGAGTGGGGCAAGTAGCACCGACATTAACCCAAAGCTAATGCTGCTTTCTGTGAACTTAATATAACCCATTTGTCTAAGTGCATTTGGACTCATTGTTTTCTTGCCAACTTCCATAAAAATTGTGGTAAGTTAGCCTAGGAGCTGTGTTGCTTCTTGGCAATTGCTTGACCACTTGACTTAGATAAAAAAAGAAGTAAAAAGGCAAAGTAGACAGCTATTCTTTTAGGAGGATTCTTAGAACCTACCATGGTGTGTGTAGTAAGAATCGTTGAGGAGTCAAACAGAAACTTAAGAGTGGCCAGGAATTATAATTTTAACTGTAGCTGTGTTACCAGCACAGTTATCAGAAGTTCTATTATGAAGGAAGGAAAGCGGATGTCATTGGATGACTAGCTGTTGTCCTACTGAAGCACTTATGCCCAAAAAAGAAATGAGAGACAATTGACAAGAAGACAATGCAGAGTGAAATTAAAGTTTTATGAATGTAAGTACGATGTGTGTTCACACAGAATCAAATATGGAGTGATCTGATGAATGTAAATCAGTGTATTGGCTAAAATGGACAATGAGAGATATTAAGTCGAATGTTTAAAATACAGTGAAACAGTGCTTAATGACAGGGATACATTCTGAGAAAGGCATCGTTAGATGATTGGTTGTTTCACAATCCTCATACTGTATACATACACAAACATGGTGGTATAGCTTGCTACACACTTAGGCTATATGGCATAGCTTACGGCTCCTAGGCTACAAACCTGTACCGCATGTTACTGTATTGAATAATTTAGGCAGTTTTAACACAATAGCAAGTGTTAGTGTTTGTGTATCCAAACACATCTAGATATAGAAAAGGTACAGTAAAAGTGTCACATTATAATCTTAATGGGACCACCATCACGTATGTGGTCTGTCGACAGAAACGTCATTGTGTGGTACAAGACTGTAATATATTTTAAACTTCAGCCAGATTTTAGGACAAGTTTTGAAATAACGAGGGAGGACAAATGCTGAGAAATTTGTTTAGAGTAAGAGACAAAGAAGCTGAACATTCAGCTAGTGTGTCTTCAGGGAAATATTCAGTCGACAATCAGGACAATGGGCATTGCCAGAATATGCAGGAGTGACATATAAGAAAGCGAATCTGTTAAAAATATGAGGATATTAAGGCACTACCTAAGAACTTTATCACCAGTGTTGGTATAAATTGATTTTACTTAAATGAAAACTAATAAAACATAAAATCTGGTATTTGGGTAGTGTGAAATAATTCAATATTCCATGGACTGATGTTTTCCCCTCTGAGGTTATTGTAATTATAAATCTGTAATACAGTAAAGAGAGAGAGAAGTATTGTAGCTCACTAAAAGATACATTTAAATACTTTAAGCAATTTCTCAGTCCATTTTGAAGAGGAAGTAAAATAAGTACTAAAACTGTCAAGCATCAGATTTAGACCTTTGGTGGTAGTAATTTTGTTTTATTTTCTGTAATTAAACCTGTTTACTCATTTTCTAAAATTCTGCGGCAGGTATAAAGGCAGTTTAAGAAAACCTAATTGTATTGAATAAATTTAGAAGGATGTAATCTTGTTATTAATTGTCATTCATTTGTTTTATTTGCATATCATGATGGCCTTATCTATTTTCCAATTAGTTTCCCGTGTTTTTAGTTATCGAGTGATTGCAACAGAAAAATCTCAATATATTTTATTATGGGTTTGGTAAAAGTGCCCGATTTAGCAGATAATTACACTTTTCAAGACACTTTTATAGGCTTTTATTTCATAGCCCATGAAGCTCAATATTTCGTGAATTTTATAGTCCATGAAATAAAGAGCTGGTGTAGCAATAAGTTAAACCATTTATGTTTCAAAAATGAATGTTAATTCTGAGATGCATTATGCTATAGGCCAATTGTCTAATGAGTTTGAGAGTAATTTTATTTTTATATATTTAGAGCAGACTCTATCATATAAACACATTTTTTACTCAAGAAAAAGTACAAGATGAAAGAAATCAGGCAAAATGCGGAATAGATTTCTATCTGTGATTTCAATCACTATAAAGATAGACACATCTCTCTACCCTCTAGGGTTCATTTCAGAGCTATATAACCTGAAGTGAGGTTTGAAGAAAACCTTGAACTACTATCAAATACAGACAAATGCAGGACATATCAAGAGGTAATAAAAATGCATCAATTTCAGTCTATAAAATCATAGAGTATTCATTCTTAGAGTGGATCTTATTTTGAATGGAAGCTAAATAGCTCTTATCCTTGTGTGAAAAGAATGAGCTTTTGTGGAAAATGCACCTTTATTTGAACATGGACACAGACAGGTACAGCAATGCTTCCCATACTTTGAGTGTTTCTTAATGTGGGTTCCATGGAATGTGAGAGAATAGAAAGAATTTTGTGAAAGAGAATTCTATGATTAAAAAAGAAAGAGAGAAACACTACATTAAGCCAATTTAAACATTTTTTGAGGCAGGATTTCTAAGAGATCTATAGGTACAACATTCAAGGAAAGGGTCCAACAAGGTGGTAGGCATTGTATCGTTTTCCAAGCCCCTTTCACAGCAAGACGCAGTTTTTACAGAGCTTCACCCAAGTGTAGTTTTCCATAGAACCATTTAGTTAAAAAGTGACTTAATAATTCTACAAATTTACTCACGTTCCAAGTGTTCGGACAAGAATTCCTCACAAACAAAAATTATTCTCTTAGCCGAGTATAATTTAGGTTTGAAGGAACAGTGTTAGGGTCATATTAAAGAAGCCTCTTTTCTCTGCCATTTCTGTCCCATAGCATCCATACATCCAATCAGTCAATTATTCTAAAAATATTTTATTGTGAGCTGTTATATACAAAGAAGTGTACTGAGTACTCAAAGAGAAATAAATGCAATTTATGGCATATCAATTTTTCTGAGACTATGTCTTCTACCAGTGTTCTGGTATATTTGATATCACCCATTGGAATCACTCCAAGGCAAGCCACAAGCACCTTTTGAATTGGCTTTACATATATTTTAAGCTCCCAGTAGTGCTAAGAGGTAACTCCTCTAACTGCCCTGTTTTGAAGTTAAGGAAGCAAGATCTTGGAAGTCATAGAATAAGAAAGTGGCTAAGCCTAGTTTCAAACCCTGATTTCTGATGCTAGAGCTCTGTCTCTTTACCACCATATTTGCAATTTGCATATCGTTCTGTCAACTGGTAGCATTAGTCAGGCACTGGAACAGAAGCCAACAATTTAGGTTTCAAAAATTGTTCTTCCTTTTAATAACTGTGCAACTGTGTGCATATCACCTAACTTCTTTGAGTTCAGGTTATTCATCTATATAATTATGTTAATAATTATGTTCATTATACCTCATTATATGTATATCTCATAAGATAGTAGTTTTAAACTTTTCTAAATAGCAAGACCTTTTTTTTAAAACAAATGAAATATTATTCAGAAATTCAATTAATAAGAGATAAAAAGCAATCTGTTCTGGATGAAAAAGGGATGGCAGGTAGCATTGAAAAAGAGGCTAGTTCAACTTCAAGTTTTCCCTCCTTCCTCATGGCCCTTCCCACCACAGGCTATCTTAATAACAACTTTGCATATCGATAGGGCTTAAGATACACTTGGAAATAATTTGCTATTTAAATATTCTCATCTATATAAATTGCCTAACATAATAAAGTATTAAATGAATTAGTGATATTATGTTGCTAAATTACTAAGGCAAATCTGTTCCCCAAACATTTTCTAGGGCAGAGTACCTTCCAAACATTATTTTGATAAAATCTAATGCCAGTAGCATAGGGCAAACACATTCAATTTTTTTAAAAATTACATTATTAAAATGCATGACTTTAATCACGAGTGAGAATTATTTTCAGAATCCTAAACTGTCTAATAAGATTTTTGTTAATATTTGCATATTTACTGAAATTTTGAAATGATATGTATATATAGGGGTGTGTGTGTGTGTGTGTGTGTGTGTATATAATTTTTTTTTTTTTGAGATGGAGTCTAGCTGTGTTACCCTGGCTAGAGTGCAGTGGCATAATCCTGGCTTCCTGAAACCTCTGCCTCCTGGGTTCAAGTAATTCTCCTGACTCAGGCTGGTCTCAAATTCCTCACCTCAAGTGATCTGCTCGCCTTGGCCTCCCAAATGCTGGAATTACAAGTGTGAGCCACCGTGCAGGGTCTAAAACAGTATTAACTGTTCAGTTTTTATTTCCAAGAGTATAGAGTTTTATTAATGCAAAATGTAATCTTAATTTTTTTGTACCAATGAGTACAGATAGAAAATAATGTTTCTAACAGAAATTTCTACTAATGTATTATCAGTCAAAATTTAATTGAAGCAATTTTTTATATGTCCACCACAAACTAAACAAATTCCAAAAGCAAATAAATGTTTAATTGGAAAATAAAATCGGGATATAGTATATCTCTTGTTTGTATTTGAAGAGGCTGAATGGAGTTCACAGTTTTATCAGAATCAATATATAGAACATAATGCAAATTTTATACATTTCTAAGTTTTTAAATAAAAGAATATGCATTTAAAAGCAAATCTATTTTTGAGAAGAGTGAACTATGTGTGCTACCTAAAATTAAGACATGAATGTGTTCAAATTATATGTATACAGTTGACCCTGAACAACACAGTTTGAATTGTGCTGGTCCACTTATTCATGAGTTTTTTTCAGTAATATATTGGAAAAAAATTTATAAATTTGTGACCATATAAAAATTTTGCCTAGCCTAGAAATATTTTTAAAAATTCAGAAAAGTTATGTGTGTCATGAATGCATCAAATATATATAGTTACTAGACTGTTTATATCTTTATCGGCTGTTATGTTATTGGTAAGGCTTCCAGTCAACAGTAGTCTGTTATGTTACTAGTAAGGCAGTCAACATCAGTTAAGTTTTTTTGGGGAATCAAATATTATACATTTAATTTTGACTGTGTGTGAGATCAGTACCTCTAATTCCTGTGCAATCCAAGGGACAACTGTAATTTACGTTATTCTCTATGAAGATTTCATTGAATACTTTAGTCCACATTTATATGTCCCTTCTTTCAATGCTATGTATAAACAACATTTATAGGAATTAATTTAGTATATGAACTGCTATGAAAATGTAATAGCTTTAATCTAAAAGACATGACCACCTTTCCTTCCCTGGAGACCTATTCTTCTCTACTGGAATGCTCTCCCCTTTATTCTAATATATGCCTTCCAGTGATACAAAAACAATTGCAAACCACAGTTACATACATAATATATATATTTATAATGTCTTATACACACACACACAAACAAACACATATATGATTATTTATGTGAGACAGAATATATAAGCATATATAATGTATAATATATATTAGAAAAACAGTAAGTCGTTTTCAAATATTGATATGACTGTCCTTATATAATTTTTCAGCTTAAAAAATAGGGGCAATGGTGGCATAAGGCCTGTTCACTTGTGCAAGATGGGCTTAGCTATCAGAACCAAGGAAAAGAATTTAAATATTGTTTACTTTCACCCACTTCTGTCTTAGGGGAGAGGAAATGTTACTTCTTTTTCCTCTGTGTAGTTTACATGGATTGGTTATTTGGTATACCCTTTGTTTGTTATAGATTCTGAGATAAATCCAAAGATAGATAAAAGAAATTGTATCAAATTGGAATCCTAGTGAGAGTTTTTACTTCTTCCTCCCCATTATATATTCTCCGGAGACCAGAGCTTTCAAACATGTGACTGCTGGGCTTCTGCTTCGTGGCAGTTAGGATGATGACCTACGGATTTCTTAGTTGATACAAATTTGCCAATAAGGACAGCAGAGCAGCTAACTGTAATAGAATGATTCATTCATACATCTGCCCAGGCCCTTATCTGTACTTCTAGGGCTGCAAATGTGAAATAGGGCCAGTTTTGGCATATGATGCAAACACTATCCCAGATACTTAGGCCTACAAGGAAAAATAGAAGACTAATTAACCACTCAATTTGAAACAAAAAACAATGCTTAAATTACTCATAAAGAGAGGACAAGAATAACAAATGGCCATACTAGACCTTATTTTTCTTTGAGATGGTAAACATATACACATTTCCAGCTAAAAACAATCATTTATAAAAAATAATCATAAAAACTAAGCTATATGGAAGCTCTTCCTTTAGTCTATAGCATTTTAAATGAGTTATGTGGGTTAATAAGCCAGCATACTACACGGTTTACTTTTAAACTCAATCCTACTACAACAGCTGTTCATTAATTTATCTGGTTATGTGTCTCTCATATAATTTTGAGATTGCTGCCTCTAAAGCCGATTTAAAAACTTTATAACCTCTTCCTAGAAAGATAACAGTGTTTATTTTAGAATGCCATATACACAACTCTTAACACATATCTGCAGATTTTTCCAAGGTATATCCCTAAGTAACTGTAGACCTATTGAATTAGAATTTCCATGGGCAGGCCCCAAAAACTTTTATTTTTTTATAAATAGGTAATATATTTGCACTGAAGTTGAAATTTGGGCAATGTTCATCTAGATAACTATTTTGAAAAATGCATAAGCAAAAGAGGACTTAAACAATTTGTTTTATTTACTGTAGTGTCACCAGTGTGTATCACAAAATCTGGCCCATAGCAGATATTCTGATAGAAAAAGGTTTTTTAGATGATTTAAAAAAAAGATTTGAAATAAATATAACCAATTTTAGAAATGAGACAGAGAAAATGTTGGTGAGCATTTTAGAAATGTTTTTGATGTTTACTTTATTCTTCTTTCCTCTTCAGTTAACTACATAAAATTCTGTAATTTTTGGATTATTTGTTAACTTTTCCTTCAATAAACTCAATTGCTTACAGTCAGTCAGATAAAGCCTTGACTAGCTCTGTTATAATAGTTCATTGACCTAACATCTTGAATTTTTCGTAAGCCAGAATAGGTCATGAAATACCATGTTTTACAAATACAATCATTTTTGCTAGAACTTTTTATGCATTCAAATTTCCTGAATTGTGCCAGTCCCAGTTAGGTGGTTGGTTCCATTCCAGTAACAATGGAAAATTCTTGCTATAATCCAATTTTACTGTTTAAGAAAAAGAGATTAGGAGAAAAATATTAAGTTCCCAAATACAAATATGCCAATTGAAGTCAACAAGTATAATGAAACCCAGATCTGCCTGGCTCCAGGGTCTTGTTCTTAAGTAGTGCAGTATAGTAGTATCTTTATTATTAACTTTCCTTGTTTGTCAAATCAGAAAAAACCCATATGATTACCTTACTTCAGTGTTCTGATTTGATTTTTCATAGGCTTTATTAATTCCTTTATTTTAAACAGCTTTATTAAGGTATAATTGAAATACCTAAACTGCACATGTTTAAAGTGTTTATGCACTGTTCTAACTAAACACCCATAAACCATGGCAACAATTGAGGTAGCAAACATGTCCACTACCCTCAAACATTTCTATGTGCCCCTTTATAATATTTCCACCCAGCCTTTCTCCAATCTCCTTCGTCCCTCCTTCCTCCCCCATTCTTCCACAAAACCCCCTGAATTGCTGTCTGACCATATACATTAGTTTACATTTCTAAACTTTTACAAAGAATCATACAGAATATACTGTTTTCAATTTTAATTATTTTTCTCAGCATAGTTGTTTAAAAATTCAAACATTTTATTAGCAGTATCAATAGTTTTTTCCTTCAAATTGCAGAGTAGTATTCCATTGTGTGGATATACCAGCTTATTGGTTATTGAACATTTGCTTTGTTTTGTTTTGTTTTTCAGAGGTTTTATCTTTTTTTTTTTTTTGGCTATTGCAAATATAGTGGGAATAAAATATGTAAACAAGTCTTCATATGGATTTACTCTTTTATTTCATTTGGGGAAATATACGAATAGAATGGCTGAATTATATTGTAGGTGTATGTTTATCTACGAGAAATTGCAAAACCATTTTACAAGATGATTACCTCAATCTGTACTGCCTCAAACAGCATATGAGTTACACACACCCCACTGTCATTTGTTTTCTTTTAAATAGCCATTTTTACAGATGTGCAGTATGCCTTTCTGTGGTTTTAATATACATTTCCCTAATGACTAACAATGCATAATAGATCTTCATGTACTTATTTACCATCTATATATTATCTCTTTTGGTGGACTGCTTGTTGAAATACTTCCTTGATATTTTTATTGGATTTCTTGTATATTATTAAGTTTTGAGATTATTTTATATTCTTTGCATAAAAGTTTTCTGTCAAGTATATGATTTGTGCGTATGTTCACCCAGTCTGCAGTTTATATCTTCATTTGCTTAACAGTGTCTATTGAAGAGCAGATTCTTAATTTCAATTGAGTATAATTTTTCAGTCACTTTCATAGATCATATTTTTAATGTGTATCTAGAAACTTTTTGCATAACCAAGGTTAGCAAAATTTGTTGTTATGTTTTATTCTAGACATTTTACACTTTACATTTCCATTTAGATCTACGTTGTGGTCTGTGAGAATGGCACGTCTGCCGGTGGTCTCTTGACCTGCAAGAGGATCCAAGTACCTGGAAGAGAGAGTGCGTGGAAGAAAAGAGTGACAGATAGCTGGGATCTGGAGGACTGATGAGGCAATGCCCCAGTCAGCAGTTTATTTCGTGCACAGGGTCTCATTATATACTTTTCAGCCCACAATGGCTGATGTCAAATCATTACAACAAAGGGGAACAGAACATTGCAAGCCTGGGGATCAAGATAAAACTAGTAAATAAAGATTGATCCAAATAATCATAAAACAAACAGATGACCTTTTCTACTTACAGGAATAAGATAACATTTTACAACAGTCAAAGCAAGCGATAAATCTTGAGGACAACAATTTCAAATGGCATGCAAATAGTCACAAACTTCAGTGAATACTTGGTAAACAAAGTGATAAAACTAGCCCAGTACAGGAACTTCAAGAAACACAATGTCTAGTAAAACCACCCAGCCTTCACCCAGCCATAGTGTTAGGTCAGTGAACCAGAAATAGACTTTTGCAATATCAAACTCCTATCAGTTCCTTCTTTCCCTTAGCTCGACTGCTTCCAGCAGGGAGAAACGTGTCTGGGCTCAAACTCCATTATGGTGGAGACGCTTAGTGGTCTCTATGCTGGAGTGATCCCCACAGATCTATGAGTTGTTGTTGTTGTTGTTGTTGTTATTTAGTCTTTGTTTCATAATCATAAACTTAACTCTGCAATCCAGCTACACATGGGAAGGAACAAGGAAAACATGGAACCCAAAGGAAACTGCAGTGAGAGTACAGATTCTAGGATACTTAGAGCAAATGTGATGGAGGGGTTCTCTTCTGAGCTACAGAAGGAATGATCTAGTGGTTAAGATAAAATGCAAGTCAAACTTCTTGGAGTTGTCCACAGTCAACAATGGTGATCTTCTTGCTGGTCTTGCCATTCCTAGACCCAAAGTGCTCCTCCACAATATTCGTTCCTTCTTTCACCTTGCCGAAAACCACATGCTTGCCAACCAACCACTCAGTCTTGGCAGTGTAGATGAAAAACTGGGAACCATTTGTGTTGGGTCCGGCATTTGCCATGGACAAGATGCCTGGACCTGCATGCTTTAGGATGAAGTTCTCATCATCAAATTTCTCC
Source organism: Aotus nancymaae (assembly GCF_030222135.1). Classification (NCBI taxonomy): domain Eukaryota; kingdom Metazoa; phylum Chordata; class Mammalia; order Primates; family Aotidae; genus Aotus; species Aotus nancymaae. The sequence goes on along the minus strand of NW_026988419.1, from coordinate 40,196,865 downwards.
CAGTAGATGGACTTGCCACCAGTGTCATTATGGCAGGTGAAGCCATCACCCTGACACATAAACCCTGGAATAATTCTGTGAAAGCAGGACCACTTATAACCAAATCCTTTCTCTCCAGTGCCCAGAGCATGAAATTTTTCTGCTGTCTTTGGAAACTTGTCTGCAAACAGCTGGAAGGAGATGCAGCCCAAGGGCTCTCTGTGGATGGCAATGTCGAAGAACACGGTGGGGTTGACCATGGGTGATACTACAAGGCTCCAGGTGGCGGCGGCGTCTGCAAAGCCTCTGAGTTATTTTAATTGACTTATATGATGCAAATTATGTATCAAATATCTTATAATTTTGCATATGGATATTAAATCATTAAAGCATTCTATGTCAAAAGATTGTCTTTTTTTGGCTTGTTTTGCACTTTTGTAAAAAATCATTTACCATATGTATATGGGTTTATTTTTGAATTCTCTGTTATGTTCTATATTTCTATTTTGAAACCATCACTTGTTTAATATAAATTTACATTATATATTTAAGTTTTGTTTTAATTTATTTAGGTCTGCTGAATAATCATATAACTTTTAGTATAAGATTTCAAATTTTTATTTTAAAAAGCCTGCTGGGGTTTTGATTGGAAGTGTAGTGAATCTATAGATTGGTTTGTAAAGAACTGTCATCTTCTGATTCTTCTGATTGATGCACATGGTGTCTTCTGATTCGGGAATATAATGTGTTTCTCCATTTATTTAGGGTTTTTAAATATTTTTATCTCATAATGTTTAGAGATCCTTAACAACCTTTTAAAGATTCATTTATTTTTTCATATTTTAATGTTATTTTAAACAATAATGTTGAAATTTTAATTTTCAATTGCTTTTTCTGGTATATAGAAATGGTTTTTATTTTTATAAGCTTCTGGCTTTTCATGGCTACCATTTCATGAAGATGGAAAGAGAGTTAATAGGTGTAGCTCTAAGTTAACAGATCCTGCTGTTCTTACAAGCTTAAGAAAAGTTTTTGAATGAATGTGTTTAGTTTGTTCTGGCCTCTAGTTAATTTTTAGGGGTCCTGAAATGGCTGAGTTTGATATATTTGCCTTTTTTTGAGGAGCAAACTCACTGAACTTCTGTACTTCCTAAGTTCACAAACCCATGTTTATTAAGCAATTCAATTACATGTTTTTGTAAAAAAAAATTTATTTATGTCCATACAAGTTCCGAGTTCTGGTTTCTTTTTCTTTATTTAGGGTTTCAGATTATTCAAAGTAGATTTGTCCACACTTGTCCACTGTTGATATTCTTATTTACTAGTTGGTGCCTAGAGACATTAATCATATTGTTTCCTGAGGCAATATTCTTAAGAAGTGCCCTGGTATGGAGCTGCACTGGAAGGTAGGTAGAATGAGATAAACTTGAACTCTGGGGCTCAAGTGATTCTCCCACCTCAATCTCCTGAGAAGCTGGAACTGTAGGCATGCGCCACCAAGCCTGGCCCAATGACCTATAATTTCTAACATGAAAAGCACTTATTAGTTAAACAAGCCAAAGTGATCACCTCAGAGTAGCATTACAGATTAATTTTAAAATTATCAAATCAAAAGCTCTATAAATGAGAAAATAAGTATTTAGTAATTTGAACAATTATTCGTAAGAGTAAAAATAAACTCAACATTTAATTAAAAATATTGTTATCCATTACTTCAGACAGGACTTTCTTCATCAAGCCATTCATCGAAGATGTTAATCAGAAGGTAAATGACCATATTAACTGCACAATTTATCCAAACATGTATTTTAAAATATCAAAGATAAATAGATAAAACCTTTCTACATTTAAAAAATAATGTTTAATATATGCATTCACTAGAGAAAATATTTGCTTATCAGCTATTTTTATGTCAAATATTAAGGACAATTTTAATCAAGTTTAGTAAAAGTAATTATTAATTAAAATCATATTTTGAAGGCAGCAAAATCAACATGTTTTACATGTAAAAACAAGGATTAACAGATTTCCAAGCAAAATTATTTACATATATTTGCCAATTAAAATTAGAAATTCTGTTACAAAAAGGAAAGAAATGTAAGACATACTATTTTTTCATTAAATTCTTGAATAGATTGTCACCATAGTAACAACAGACACATCGGGAGAAAATCATTCACGTATATATTCTTGCAGATTAATCTCATTCTCCCAATCTTTCTTTCAGCTGCCTCCATAACTTATTATTAGAACCAAAACCAATATTAGTAGAGAAACAGATGTTTCCCTAAGAAGCATTGTTTTCAAGCAGAACTAGCTTGTAAATTGCACATATAAATTGATCAATAGGTGTTTCTTTAGTCTGTAATATCAGTTTCTGCCTAATTAATTGGTATAAAAATTTCTTGTTTAGCACATCTCCCTTTATATGAGAAGGAGAATTTTCTGGTCTTTATTTCTAATAGGTAGAGGATCATATGGGATGAGTGTGAGAAAGTTCTTAGAGGAGTACATCCAGAAGACTAAGTGTTAACAGATGTATCATCTTAACTAATGGGTATAGAATAAAGTAGTTCAATATGGAGCAATTTACAATTGCCTCTCTAATACTATCAGTTGATATCATTTATTATAATGTATACTATGTTGCAAAATCATACTGAAGTCAAGAACTTTCTGAGTTAGACATTTTTTCATATTTCCTGGATGAGTGTATAGTGACTCAGAAACTTATAGTAACTTGACAACTATTTACAGCTAGTAATCAGTGGGACAAGAATGCCAAACCATGCCTGTCTATTTATAAAACTAAAGATTTTTCACTACAATGAACTGTCACGTTCTTATTACACATAGAAGCCAGATGGCAAATTGGAAATACATCAGTCAGAGAAGCTATGGTAGAAATGGTAATTTTATTCCAATAACTATCACCTTCCTCCATATAGAAATATAAATATCACCCCACTCATTTTTAGCTTAACACACAGCTTGCCTTTACCATTTATCAGCTTTTCATGTAGTTATGACTTGTCATGTGATTAAATTTAGGGCATGAGAAATAAGCAGAAACGACGTTTGGGATTGCTGAGACTTCTCCTTACAGGGGACACTACTTTCCCGAGGTTTCTATGTTTTCTTCTTCCTGGTAGTTCATATACAGATATGGAGGAAAACCAGTTTTGATCATGCAGGACTGCAACCAAAGAAATAGTATTTCCACAATATATCAGGTAACCAGGTGCCTGAATGTCCTTGTGGTGCGAAGCAACCTGACAATTTTGGATTGTTCTCCTCTGATCTCCCCAGAGTGAAAGAAATTGCTTTCTTTCTCATTTTAGTTCTGTATTCTGGGGTCTCCTTGCTAAAGAGCCTTGAGTTGTAACTTAAATAGTGGAGATACTCATTCACAGCCTGTTCTAGTTTGGTCTTTCCTAGTTATCTGATACCCAGAACAATTTTATTCACATGATAAATTTTTAAGAAATGATTACCGATTTAACTTATTCTTATAGCCTGTTTGATAATACATGACGAAAATACATGAAAAATATAATTGGTAGGGTTATCCTCATGGTCATCAAAATACAAAAGATGAAAGAAGCAACCGTGACTGAAAGCATATCCAGAGTTTCATAACAACCAAAGCTGAAAGTTTAACCATACAGATTCCTTAGCTTTCGTTGTTGAATAAAACAAAACGTAGTGCATCAGAAATGTCAAGCTGTTTCCTAGCTATGAATTCTTAAAAAAATCACACAATTGTCTCTGGCAAAACAATATTGTTTATCCCAGAAACAATTGAAAATAGAATTGATGATTCCCTAAATGGCATTTTTTTAAAAAAATACAGGGGTATTGGATGTATGAGCATTTCCATTTTTGACTCTGGAGGACAAAATACTAAGATGCACTTGGGAAAAGCCATTTGTACAGTGTCCTTGAAAATTTTGCACTCTATAGAGGGATAGACCTATTTTCATGTATATGTAGTCTTATTAAACCAAATTTATTAGCTTCTTGTAATTTATTACTTCTGCTACACATAAATTGTTTTATATTTACATTCCCTACTCATCTTAATTGTTGGAAAATCAGGTATGTCTATAGATGTAAATATATGGAAAAGTAGGTAACATTGCAGTTTAAATACAGCACATTCATGAAAGAAATCATGAGATAAGCAAGTATCTTACTATAGATTACTTAATGGTAAGATACATATTTTAACAATTATGTACTTCAAAAAAATTTTATGTGAGCAGTAAGGTGAAAACTGGTAGTGATACAGGACAGGTGAGCCCCACTTTGGACTTAGCCTGCAAGAGTTCTTGGCTTTGGCCAGAAAAGAATTCAACGATGAGCTGGTGGTAGGGTAACGAAAACAGCTTTGTTGAGGTGGCAGTGTTACAGCTCCAGGACTGATCTTATAGAGCAGGGCTATCCCATAGGCAGTGTGCTGAAAGTAGCAGCTCAGGGCAGTTTTGCAGTCACATTTTTACCTCCTTTTAATTATATGTAGGTTAAAGGGGGGAAATGCAGAAATTAATAGGGAAGGGGTAGTAACTTCTGAGTCATCAGGTCATTGCTATAGGAAGAAGCAGTAATGCCTGTGTGTTGCCATGGCGATGGTAAACTGACATGACATGCTGGTGGGCATGTCTTATGGAAAGCTGCTTCTGCCCAGTCCCTGTTTTAGTTAGTCCTCAACTTGGTTCAGTGTCAGAGTCTTGCCTCCAGAGTAATGTCCCACCTCCTACCTCAGTGGTAATTAGAATTAAACATAACATTCATTATCTTTAGTCAAGAAGAACCAACTGACTGCATAATTCAAGCAAATGCCTCTTGTAATTTTTAGCCTCTGTGTTTCTTCTAGAATAACTCTGTTTTATTTTAGTTTGACAATGATGAAGAAATGGTGGATTAGAATAACAATGGTCTGCCTTCTTTCGAGCACTATTATTAGAATGTCCACAAATTGGTAACTGTGGTCAAGTTATCACTTTGGTATTTTCATAACTTTCTTATAAGTATATAAAAATTATTAAATTGAGTAAGGCCTGTTTTTCATCTAATGCATCTTCGCATCTCTTTCATACTAATGGATGTATTTGGCAACAAGTATATTCTCTTCTAAAATTCACCAGTTATCACTCAAATAAGCTATTAAAATACCTTTTTAATTTTCACTAATAAGTGTGGTGTTAACATGAATAAGTAATTTATTCTATATTAAATTTATCTTTGCTTTTGTTTGTGCAGAAATTCACTTTACATAATTTTCAATAAAATTCTGTTTCTATTATTCCAGAGATAGGTATCTGAATTCTACCAATTTTGGTAGAATATATATGCCTGTATAGATTACAAGCATACTAATTATTCTGATTCTCCCAGGTTTTCTATTGTTTTCCTTTATTTTATCTTCATTCATTTGCTTCTTTTTGTCTATCTAAATCATTTTTTCTTTAATTCTATCTTTACATATTTTCTTCAGATAATATTGAGTGTATCCTGGCTTTTTCTGAAAAGTAAGTTAATATTTTGTTTTGAGACCTTGACATTTTTTACTAAATATTTCATTAACCTTTTAATACTTATAGCAGCACAAAGGAAGACGACTGCTTGAATTTCCAGTCTCTTCCTATGGATTGCAACACATAGTGTGAAGTCAATCATCCAATATATAAAATTTGGGTTACTTTTTATCTAAGTGCATTCCCTTGCTAGCACTTACATGGAAACTTATTTGTCAATGCATGTCTATTTCTATTCTTCCACTCCTCCTGGACAACTTACCCCTTACCAATTTGAGGAATAAATGGCTGATTTTATATTCTCCCTCCATAATTTACTCCCTGGAGAACTGTTGTGATTGTCACCAGGAATCATCAGTTTTTCAGAGTCTATTTAAGGATTCTGTAATAAAAACAGAAGAACGGGATCTGCTATTCCTATTTTTGTGAATAAAAGTGCATTCAAGCACTAGCTAGACCATCCAACTGAGACATGTTCTGTCCTTCAGTGGTCCAAATTCTGTTCCCTTTCTTAGATAATCACCATATATGGTTTCCATGAATATGGAGATAGTACAAGTCAAAACTATAGACTTGCTCAAATAAGTCACTTTTGTTAAATTGCTATACATCAACATATTTTCAAATTTATTATGAATTTTGTGCAGCTCTCAGTCTATGTTATTCTGTTTATTTATTTTTATAGTATATTATCCACCTTTCAGTATGCAAAGTACATGCATGTACACTGCAGTTATGAACAGCCAGCAGAATAGGGTAGAAAGTGCAAATAATTTGATTCCATAACACCAAGTTTAATTCTTAATGCCAAAACTTATTAGTTCATGTTAGTTTTAGTAAATTACTTACATCCCTGGCACATATGATGTGCCATTATATTTCCACTGTCATGAGGATTAGGATTAAGAAAGTATCTGCTTATCACTAACAATCAATAAATTCTAGCGGCTATTAATATAATTGCTCAGTGCAAATGTAGCAAAACAACTAACACTACATCTTCTAGTCCCTTGAGAACATGAATCAGGATTAGGTTCTAAGTATTTTAAAATGACAATGCTTGTTACAAATAAAGGAGTCTGCATGGTGACATAAGTATTTTCTAGCACTTGCAAAAATAAAGAATAAAATGTGTTCTTATCATCTTAATTATCCAGATGAATAGTAAAAATTAGTCAATCAAGGTATTATGGTATAGATAAGTGGAAATGTAGTTTATCAAACACTAGTAATTAAGCTGTCAATGGCTTCCATTTAAAAATATTAATAAAAATTTCATATTCACATAAATTTTGGAAATATGGTATGCTCTTCTATCCCCCTTGGAGATTGAGTTTATTTATTAACATAGGAATATTTTCCTCAGTCTCAAATGAATTATCAAAAATTGTAACTAGACTTTAAAAAATTATTAAAACTTATTTTCCACATAACACCTAATTATTCATATAGTGCTATTTTTAGATATAGCCTGGGAAGTTAATAATACTAGTTAGAAAGCTATTATTACACATATAAGTTTAATATCTTTCATGATATTCATGATACATGGTAGTGATCAAGAAATATTTTTGAGTGGCTAAGTGAATAGTTGGCACTTTACATATCTAAAACATTTCTATATCTACCTATTTATCTAGGTTGTGCTATTTTAGAATTCACTAGGCAAACCATATGCCACACTCACAAAAATAAAAAACAGAGAAACAGGTTTTCCTGATTCAAGCATTTCATGAAATATATGAGTAACAATTGTGCATATAACTTCTCTTAGTTTGCATTATTTTAAAATTTTTCTTAAGATACTCTTTTCTAATATATAGACTCTGCCTAGGCATATATTATGCTGCATTTATTATACTCTTAAATTTTTATAAAAATACTACTCAAGACCAATTGCACTGTCTTGGTGAATTTCTTTAGATTTTAGTGAGTTTGTACACTGTGATTTGCATTTCAGTTTTAGTAAAGGAGAAAAGTCAAGAAGACATAGTTTTACAGAGCATTCAACAGGACTATGTTTCATTACAGAAGCAGAGCAAGTGACCTCTGGTATTAGGTTCTCTGAGGAATACTAAAAGTAAGAGAAGCACATTAATATTAAAGACATTTATACAATTTTCAGACAACCACAAAAGATCTAAATACCTTTTTTCTTTCTATGGTGAAAGAGCAGGACAGTAGATTTGTGACCTTCACTATTTACAACAGAAAGCTTCTGTTTTCTACAACCTACTAAACTCACCATAAGTCATGAACTTGTACTAACTGCTACAAGTCCCATTTTAAGTAAATTAATTAATCCCAATATTGTATAATAAATAGTAAAGGTAACATGGAGTATTTCACTTAGAAGAAATAGTCCTCATGTAAAAGAAAATTTTAGATAGAGTATAATAGAAGTGAATGCCATTCAGAGCTCTTTCTTTTTCTATCTGTATTGAGTATATTTCTCAAAATATATAATCTCAATTGGCGTACCAAGTTATATTTTAGAAATATCTTGGGCAACAAAATGAATAAACTTGAGATAGGAGGTATAGTCATGAAATTTAAAAGTCTTCTCCAACAACGGAAATATATGTACACTATTTCATAAACACTGGTCATTCTCAACCTGCAGTGAAATGTTTTTGGTACAATAGGACAATTTAATTTGCTTTTAGATGTAGCCTTTTGACTTTTACAAAACCAAGATGCATATCCATAGAATGATGTAATTGTCTGGAAGTATTCCTTTAATGAGAAATTTAGGCTCTCGCAAGACCTACTAATGAGATAGTCTTAGGCATAATTGATTCACCCATTGATTATGCTTTCCCTGTGCATCAGTGTGTGTGTGCGTGTGTGTGTGTGCACATTTGTTCTATATATTTTATATATATTTTTCAAAAGTTTTTTATAATTTCTAAAATTTCTACAGTGTCTGCATTTTTTCTTTAGTCTTCAGTACCATAGATAGATAGAACATATATTGTACATTTTAATAAACTAGAAGTTATTTTGAGCTGAAGATTAATTTTCAGTAACATGGGGATTCAGGAATTATACACTTTAAAGTTGGGTGATACTTCATATTCCCAAAATATTAAGCATAAAAAACATATTATTCTTTCAAGGTTTTTATTTATAATTTTATCAACTGCATCCCCCAAAATGGAAAGTCCTATTGAGTATTTGAACATGTTAATTGATAGACAATTGTAAAATTAAGTGCTCATTATTTTAAAAAGATCTGATAAATTTCTGAGGAAACAAAAAATAGATATAATTTTAATAGAATATATAGCAAATTAAGTAAATGCTTTGTGTATTCATGATTTATTTACCAAAAGAATCATTTTATTTCTAGCTATAGAACAAATTTTACAAAAAAACTCATCATTTAACCAGGGACTCAATTTAACAATCATACATTTGTCAATTAAGACACTAACTGAAAAACTGTTAACACATTCAGTAAAATTTGCCAGGATTTTGAGGAGAAAGGTCAACTTGTGTGGAGATAGTCCATAAAATACCCAAAATAAAGTTGTCTAGAAAGATGATTCTGGTTTATAATAACCAAAAAAGAATGGTAAGCAGGATGATGCTTCCAGGAAAACAAACGAACAAACAAACAAAAATCCCAGTATGTGTACTGAGTCTTTTGGGAGCAAAAGTAGTAGACTGGTAGCCACAGCATATGCTTGAGTGAGGAGTGAGACAACCAGAATATTTCCATAAACCGTAATTCCCTAAAACAAAAGGTTGGATTAATCAAGTCAAGTAGTTTCACATCATGTATTTTAATTATAAGCCTCTTTTTTTTTTGTTTTGGTGGTTTGTTGCCTCTCACACTGCAACTTTCCCTGGTGATTTAGGGCCAGTGATTCACCAGTCCTCTATGTTGAATGGATCTACTTGGATCTCTTCAGCTAAGAGATTCCCAATGATCCGAAGCTCTTCTTACATTCACCCTGTCCTCATCAAGAGAACATATCTGTTTGTGTTCCATTCTACTATTGCTCAATTACCTATATCCCCCAACTCAAACTCCTAGCTCAATGTGTTAATAACATAGTTGCATTAACATGCAATAATAATAATAAAAACTTCCTGGAAATACAGTATTTTCAATCAAAACAAATATGACAAATGTTGTGGAAATAGTTAGCAATTTGATTATTAGTGGGAATGAGGAGGTGCTTTAACACCTTTCTCTGAAGGTTCCAAGCCTACCCTCAAATGCTCAAGTAAACGAAATCTCTTGTGATTTTCAGCACCATAATCTACACTCATCAACCATAAAGAGAAGAGCCTTCAGCAGAACACCCTTCTGAATGTTTTACTGAATAGTCTTTAAAAGCACTTCTTTAGGATTTTGTTCTTATTGATACAGGCTTACATTCTATTGGGATTCATAAACTCTATACACCTACAGTGATCCCCACTGGTGAATAATAGTTTCTTTACGTATTAATCGTTACTTTAGAGTTTATAAGATAAGAATTGCTGTTTTGTTCTTCTATTGGGTGAGATGATTAAATTGTGAACCAGAGAATACCAAATACTAAAATTGTGAATAAATGTCAAAGTATATACTGATGATGATAATATGTTAACAAATACGTTTTGTATTTGGTGAATGTATTGATTTTTATCTGGTAACATAATAAGTTCTGCTAAATATTTAAAAGACCTGTTATTTCCCCTCCAAAAACAAAACAAAACAAAAAATAGTATGGGAGACAAGACTACACTCACTATATTTCAGCAGCATGTTCAGAAGAAAAATGCAATTTACTTTCAAAGTTAATTTATTTTTGTTTTATAATTGAGAGAATCAAAATGATCTTTCCTTTATGATATCCACTAGGGACAGGCAAAATGTTCTTAGTTTATCATAATTATTCTGCAAGAAATTTAGCTTTCCCTTAAGAAATCTGTTAAGAAGAGGCACTTAGCTCAAAGTGGCTGAGTCATATGTCTCAGGAGGATATCCCAGGGAGTGTTAAAGAAGCAGATGTTTCCCATCTTCACCCACTCCTGAAGTGCTATCATTAACACTCTTATCAATCACGTGCTATAAATTGCAAGCATGCTCCATTTAGTTCATTTTCTGGATAGGTATTTCAACTTGAAAAAGTAATATTCCACACGGTCTTTAATTTTACTTCAGCTTCCTGGGACCACCTTCCTTTGCATGTTTGTGACTTTTTTCCATGGAAATAAATGGAATATAGCCATGAATATCAATAAAGAAATGAAATATAGCAATAGATATAAATAAACAGAAACACATTGTTTGCTAAAATATTTTAAAATTGCATGTTGAAATTATTCACCATCCATAGTTATTTTTCCTTTCAGTTACTTAGTCCAACAATAGAATTATAACTAAAATATTCCTTAAAGTTTAGTCTTTCTTATCATCTTGAAGTTTAACAACCTCCATCACTGCAAAATATCACATATATATATAATACTAATACTAACATATAATACTATATATTATATATAGGTATAGATATGGGATTAATATCATCAGTTAAAATTCTCTAGGTTGTTCATGGTTACTAATGTAGGGCAGCATTTTTTACCTACATATGTTTATTTGTTGTATAATGTTTTTGAGAACTTTTTAATAAACTGTGTGTATATTCACATTAATTCTTCAATATCTTGCCTAAGGGCAACTAACCAAAATATTAATTTTTTCTCCCTTAAAAGAAGAAAGGAATAATTATAACCACACTGTGAACTGTTTAGAACTCTCAATTGACAATACAGCATAGGACTTTATATTTCTACTTTATGAAGAGATTTTGATTACTAATGGAATAGAGAAAGAAATGAGAGACAGACAGGGAGAAAGACAGACATAGAGAGATATTGCAAATAAAAGAAAGCACAATTTTAAATGATAGGTATATAACTATAATTTGGAAGAAATATGTATTCATATATGATTTCCCTGAAATTTGTGTTTATTTAAGAATAATCCATAAAAGTCAAGCCATAAGATACAATTTAGGATATAAACTTTCAAATACTCAGACAATTAAATGTGTTGTAGAGTCTTAAAGAAAATGACACTGACAAGAATAGCTTATAATTGTCCAATGTAATTCTACTAGTAAAGTTCTGGGAAATTGGATATTCTTTGTAGTAATATTAATATTTTACTTTAAAATATGTATAATTTTACATCACTGAATGAATCTCAGAAAACTATATAGTGCAGAAATCTAATTTTCCTGTATGGCACACACCTTTAACTCAACATTGATTGTTCATTGTCTTCTGATACTGCTACTTAATTTACAATAATGCTGTTCTAATTTTGTGAGCCTTTGGCTTACCTAAGCAACTTACTGACTTAATCTAAATAGGATGTTAATAATAATCATGTCTACTTATTTCATCTGTACATTTCAAATTAATGGTCTTAAACTGCTAACAGTTACTCACAAGTTAGAAAAGTGATTATTGTCTTAAAATATTCCATGTGTTGCGTTGCCTTAAAACATTTCATGTGGAACCCAGATGTATTTAGAGTACATTTATGCACAGCCATTTTCTTATGTATTTTGCTGTCTGTTCTTCCTCTTTTCATCTTCAAAAATTATTTGGCAGGGATAATAGAAGTAATGGTGTAACCAGGGGCCTGGAACTGATAAAAAGCAATAGTGATATTTTTGAAAAAGTTGATTGCTCCTATATATCAAAACATCTATATTTTGGAAATTAAAAATGATTCTTAATAATGGAGTTAATCATAATATTTTTCTCCTATTTCATCTTTTTCCATTAACTGAAATAACTGAAGAATAAATGTGAAAATTAAATGACAATAATTTGATTCTGATATAGACCTATAACTTGTTTCATCATTTTCTTCCTGGTGTAAAATTTGTTCTATTTTAATATTTCTCATATAACTTACTTCCCTACGGTTGGTAAGCTAAGATTTAAAAACTTCAAGAAGTTATTTTTCATCTTCTTGGTTTTTTATGTTTACATAAAAATGATAAATAGTCTCATTTTTCAAACAAAGAAGATCAGAAGATCACATTGTACACATAACATAAATAAGAAATGGACAGAAAAGCCTGTCCTGTAATCAGTAATGCTAATTAGTTATATCAAATTTCATATAAGGAGACAAAATGCTATAATGACACCAGGATTAATAATAGATCTGTTGACATGAGGGGAGTTTACATTGATTAAACCCTTCTGAATATAATTTTAAAATATATACAAAAGGCTTAAAAATATCATATTCTTAAGTCAGGAATGTCTGTCAGCCAGATCTGAGCATTTCCATTCCTTGATTTGAATAATTATCAGCTTTCTTTGGAAATATAAAAGGTAGCAGGTAGGAAGATGAAATTAGTGAGTAGAAACTGCTTGTTTAAAACATAAAGCTGTGATCAGAGAACATCTGATTCTAGGCCAGGCCTTTTTAAATTTGGTTAGAATAAACACATGATGCAAAGACCGTGCCAAAAAATTAAATTAAAAAATGTTTAAAGAAGGTAGCAATCAACATGAAAAACATAACAAGATAATTACAGAAAAATAGTTAACAGAAACAGATGCCTTTTGATTATTTAAAATATTAATGCATGATTATTTTAGATTCAGGTATTAATTAAGACGTCCAGAACAAGATTCAAATTTTGTGACAGTAACTTATTAGGTTAGAGGTTAGTGACTTGGTAGTAATTTGAGTTTCTCATTACTGTTGAAGCCTTGAAATGAAGTCCTCCTATTTGTTGTGTTTCTACTTATCAGTTTGTCTTTCTCAAATACTTTCTTTGAGACGTACCTTTATTTGTAAATAGAATGTAGGTCATGGTGGAACAAATAGAACTCCATTCTCTAGCCACATGACAATGAACGATGATGCCAATTATAGTGTTACATCCTCATCACTATAGTCATGACTCCAGGGATATGCTCATGATTCAAGCCAGTTACCCAGTGATTTGTTTCTGCTTACAGAAGTGTCATGAGGTAAGACTGAAGATGTTCATCTCTAGGGCTCCGGTCTTTGGAGAAGATGGTCAGAGAGAATGATGCTGACAATTTTGAGAGTATTTGGAATGAGAAAACAGAGTGACATTACATATGTCATTGCTTCTGTTTATGTTTAAGTGCAGTTCTACCTACTTCACAAAATTTCCATTTTCACTCTTCTGATTTTTACTATCTTTCTTTTGCTCAAACACAAAATGTCCTAATTGACTACATGACTCTCAACGAACTATGATAAAGGAGGAAAAAATGTATATTACATGAATATTCATTGTTTCTGAAATTAGTTTTTTGTTTGTTTTAGTTTTCGTCAGGAATATCTAGATTTTCAGAGCTATCTGTAGGCAAAAGCAACAGAAAGTTGGTGGGGTTTTTTTTTGTGGGTTTTTTTTTTTTGTATTGTTTTGTTTTCATTTGGATAATCTCTCTTGTCCTTCAAGCATCCTTCTCTCAGTTTTGTGTGTTCTCCCAATGACCTCAGTTTGCTGATTTGACCACTCAAGGACCTCACGTATGAGAAACACTAAAATCTTATAAATATGCTGTGTCTGCATTCTCTACAATTATGTAATTTATGTATTATTTGTTTCATGCCATGTTTACCTACTTCAAGAAGGTATATTAAAATTAAATATAAGTGTTAATTAATATTAAATACTCAATACTAATGAGACTGACATATTACCTGATTACTTTATCATTCTGATCAAAATTAATATTTCCTTTTCTGTCTCTTCTCCACTTGCCTTTTCTCATAAGTGTTTCTCTTGGTTGTTATTATATTGGTCACGGTCCCTGGAATTTAGACATCTAAGCTGAAGGAAGTCAGAAAACCTGACAACATTGAAATCAAAGATGGCAGGCTAAAATTATTTATTGGTGGGATTGTACTTTAAGAACCAACTTAACATCCAAACTCTAAGTACTGTATTATAAAGGTGGTATTTCTGATGCTATTAACTGGGCGGGTAAGACATTTTGAGTACTACAATGAAAACTACTTTTTTCTCCCTTCACCAGGACAAAATGAGTTTGAACTTGTTGGATATATCTCACATAAAATTTAAGCAGATTCCAAGAGTCTTAGAGCTAAAAGAATTGTAGAATTTGCATGTCCTATAATTTTGTCACAAAGTGAGAAACTCTGACATGTAGAGAGGATATTTAACAAAGTTTCACAAGGGTCTTTCAGTCTGGCTTGGGTCTTCTCCCTTTCAGTACGCTGCCAGTTTTGAAGTAGGTGGAAACAGACTTGGACTGGCATTGTGCTAGCAAGGGGTGTATGTTGTTGAGTCCTTACCCGTTATGTCCTTATACTCACATGTGTTTGGGAAACTGCTGTCTATTTATGCTATATCAACAAGCAATAAGTAGTGTAAGTATAAACTGTTTATAATTATATTGCATTATCATGGATCTGCATTTTGTTTTAATCATGAGTAGTGATTTTATTTTAATGTTTTAGGTATTGTTAAAGCTAACTAAATACGACCTGAAAAGGACTCCTGTACTTCTATATTTGAGTCCTTGGGGATGAACTGTAACCTAGCTTAATACTCAGACAAAATTGAAAACCTAACTTAATAGTATATACCTGTGACAATAGCTGAGTGTTGGCCAATCCCAGAGGCCATACTTCGACCACTCATAGACTGCTGAATGTTCACACTGTGTTCAAATAAGGCAAATGCCAAGCCGTAACCAATCACACTGTTTCTGTACCTCACTTCCAATTCCTGTAAGTTGCTTTACCTTTTTAATCTATAAATTTGTTCAGACTTCTGGAGTCTCTGTGAACCTGCTGTGATTCTGGGGGCTGCCTGATTCGTGAATTTTTCATTGCTCAGTTGAACTCCTTTAAATTTAAATCAGCTTAAGTTTTTCTTTTTTCAGTAACCAGGTCAACAATTCATGTTGAGTATCTTCCAATATACATTATATTTGGCAAAACTGATGGACAAGTGATATGGTTTGGATTTGTGTGCCCGCCCAAATCTCATGTCAAATTGGAGGAGGGGCCGGGTGGGAGGTGATTGGATCATGGTGACAGATTTCTCCCTTGCTGTTCTGGTAATAGCTAATGAGTTCTCATGAGATCTGATGGTTTAAAAGTGTGCAGCACTTCTCCATTCGCTCTCTTTCTGAAATATTAAATTATACCTTTTTATATTCTAACACGTTTGACTGAAACCTCTTTACTGCATAAATTGATTAACAGTTTTGCTATTTCTTCAAGGACCTCTTTAGTTTTCTCATTTGATCAAGAATGTAATGTAACAAGAACGTCATAATGTTCACTCTAAAATACTTCACATTTTGCAAGTAAATAAATACATAAATAAAAATAAGTTAGGCAAGTCTTAAAATAAATTGAGTTTAAAATTATAAATGATTTGCTGTATGTCATGCATTTTACAAATGCTGAATAAAGAACACCTTCTGGCTGGATGGTGTGGGGCTCAGGGTGGCAGCTCAGAAAAAAAGCCTGCATAAAGAAAACATTTAAGAAGGCAGAGAAATGGATATGAACAGAGGTATGGAAGTAGTAATATCTATAATATGCTCAGAAGACATTTCATTATTTACTTTGAGCAAAGTGTTGCACAAGGAAGAGGTGCCAGATAAAGCTAGACAAATAGACACAAGTCATAGTGAGGAGGGTATCAGTGAAGATCTTTAGGCTGGGCCTGGTGGTTCACGTCTATAATCCCAGCACTTTGGGAGGCCGAGGAGAGAGGACCACCTGAGGTCAGGAGCTTGAGACTAGCCTGGCCAACATGGCAAAACCCTCATCTGGAAACCATCATTCTCAGCAAACTGACACAATAACAGAAAATCAAACACCACGTGTTCTCACTCAAAGGCAGGTGTTGAACAATGAGAACACCTGGACACAGGGAGGGGGGCATCACATACTGGGGTCTGTTGGGGGTGGCTAGGGAAGGGACAGAGGTGGGTGGGAAGGTTGGGGAGAGATAACATGAGGTGAAATGCCAGATATGGGTGACGGGGGTTGGAGGCAGCAAATCACCTTGCCACATATGTACCTATGCAACAATCCTGCATGATCTGCACACGTATCCCAGCACCTAAAGTACAATAAAAATAAAATAATTAAAAAAAAAAAATACAAAAGTTAGCCAGGCATGGTGGCAATGCACCTGTAATCCCAGTTACTTGGGAGGCTGAGGCAGGAGAATCCTTTGAACCCAGGAGGTGGAGGTAGCAGTGATCTGAGATTGTGCCACTACACGCCACCCTGGGGAACTGATTTGATACTCTGTCTAAAAAAACAAAACAAAACAAAACAAAACTTAAATTCTTTAACACCATATGAAACAAGAGGCACTACAACTTTTTGAGTAGAATTGGGATTTAGGAAGTATAATGTGAAAACTCTTTGTGAAATAAATTGCAGTAGGGGAGGAAAGGACATGGAGAAACTGTGTAAAGCTTTCATAACCACAGTCTAAAGAAGATTTAGCAGGAGCAATAGCAGAGAAAAGGAAGCAACAGACAACACAAATTCTTAGGGTCTTAAAAGTCTCAATTGATTTTTTTCTTCTGAAATTATACCTATGTTTCTGTCCTTTGCATACAAAAATGATGGCTGATTATTTCTTTTCGGTACTGGAGAGAAGATGAAAATGGATATCGTAGCAGCTGTCTTTTCTACATTGAATACACACGTTCCCTGGTCTCTGGCAATCATCCAATTATCATCATGTCAGGAAGAAATAAATTATATGTCAAAAGTGAATCTCAGACTGTGCTATAGATACTATCACATGGACTTTCCCCTCACCATATAAGACTTCTTTTCCCATTGGAGTAATTTAAGATCAACCCAGCGCAAGACCAATTTATTGAAAAAAGAATGATTGCCTCATGATCCATGGTGCTATGCCCCACCTGGGACTTGTCAGCTCTTTACTGCACACAGCTGCCTAAGCATCTGCCTTAGCATCACTAGTATTTGCTGTCCCTTGTGTTTCTCGACTATCTTCAGAAAGAAATGCAATATGAAATCAAAACTTCTTTGCAACATTCCCAACTTAGATAAAATGAAGGTTGATAGTTCAGTGCCAAAACTCTTTTGGCCTGTTTTGGCCAAGACCTTTTAATAGAAAAATGACTCTACCCCTTCGACCAACCATGTTGATGAAAAGAATTTTCGTGTTAGGTACATTTTAAGGACTTATTTTATATTTTTTATTCCTAATAGTATTTTATAGTAAGGAGATGTCTGTCTTAGTCCCATGAAATTCTCTTTTTGAATCCATAAATGACCAAATCATTTCCTTTATTTTGTCTCCAAACTTCCGGACTTCTCACAGTTCTTTTCACCTCTCTGTCTTGCCTCTCCCAGACCTCTAGCCTGATAGTATATAATGTTCTTACCATGTGATTTCTTTCCACCATCCAAGCCTTTATGAATAAATCATCAATTTTATAATTTTGATGAACTCAGTTAATAACTCAAAAACAATATGTCTTATTAACTAAATTACAACTGGGCATGCATCATTCTTAAGTCTGAGATGAGTAATTGAATCAAATGCAATTTTGGTAATGTTTAAAAGTGAAGCCACCAGTTATAAAATGGTCATAATCTTTTGGAGCCACACAGAAGTAAGTATGTGACTATCAACATGTATTAGACAACTAAAAACTCCTGACCTTGCCAATGTGGGAGGACATAAAAAGCAATATTCTGCAATGAGTGGCTCTCACTCTAAGCCAGTGTTTCTCAAACTATTTGTTGCCATTATCAGTCTGTAAGGAAAATTTTGAGATTTTTAACCTAATAAACCACCCAAGAAATTTTAATTCTATAGATACATTGCATATCTGTATATGTACTGTATGCATATCTGTACCTTCTAAATAAAAAAGAAACTAAGATTATTTCTAACCCTACAAGCCAACTTAGCTCCTATGGTGGTATCTTCTTTACTTAGAATTTATGTACTCATGTAACCTTAGGATATGCCAGGACATAACCTTAGGATATGCTAGGACATCTCCAAATCCAGAGATGATAGAGTCAAAGATCTGTGTTATACTGTGTGTAACTGGGCTGTGGGGAATACAGCAATTGCACAGGTGACAGAGGCAGATGGTACTGTAGGAACTATCAGGCCATGGCACTAACGTTGTAAAGTATAGGAAAACAATGACAAAGATCAACAAAATTAACCCCAATATAAATCCTCCTGGACTACAAGACACATGAGTAGTTTTGTATCAAAACATCTGATCTGACTAATGTTTGATTTTGTACGTATATATAAAGGAAAATCCTGAGACACCTCTGGATTTTCTATCAAATCATTTATTTTAGCAACCGAAAGCAATAATCTATGAGAATTAATAATCTATAAACATAGAACTATAGACATGATTTTTTCAAATTTTATTGTTCAAGGGATAAGTGGAGTTCAAATTCCAGCAGAGTGTAATTTCAGTGTCCTGAATGACTGGAAAATATCACCTTAGGGGCTGCAAAGCCAATTTGGCCAGCATCTACTGATATTCATCTGTTTTGTCTTTACCCTTTTGTCAGCAGGGACTTGATTTGGGTAATGCTTACACAGTCAGAGTCTGCCACCATCTAGTGAGCTACTATCTCAAACATAGATCTTCACTGAAAGAGAGACAGGAAAGGCAATTCTACTTCCAGAAAAAAAACAATATGGATTTTAAAGAATGTCAGGCAAGAAAATCAGAAAGAAAACTTTTTCTATAGTGAAAAATGCTTTTCAGTTAAAAGAAAATTCTCACAGTTTTTGAAGTTTATTTTAATTATTGTATTTCTTGTAAGTTAGTTTGATAATGGCAATGTGTCCTTGTTAATGAAAAGTCACTGAACAACTAGACATTAGCTCTTTCCTTTTAAGAAAAAATTTAAGGTGTTAGTTCAGAGGCTGCTCATACATAGCCATCAGGGAATTAAAGTGTTTTTGTATATAATTAAAAGGTGTGTTCTCCCATCAAGAAGAAAGCTACAGCCTGTATGCCAGTAGCTACTTAATTGGAAAAAAAATGGAACAAATAGAATAATTCTACATTTTTCTCACTATGAGAAAGAAAATTTGTAAATACTCCATATGCAATAAATAAATAGATTAATTACTCTCCTATTATTTTGAGTGTCTATATATTAAGAATTCATTGAAAACAACTAACTTATTTGTCAAAATTTTCTGGGTTATTTTAAAAAATCATATGCTTAATCACTGATATATCTCATATATTTTCTGATAATTACTTGCAGCACATCATTTAATTCAATTGATATTTTCTATGTATTAAAATCATAAATGGTCTGAGGCATTCAAAACAGTCAGTGATTTGCTAAGGAAATAAAATATAAATATAAAGAAAAGCATTCTTAAATGTAATCAGATAATATAAAATCAACTTTAAGCTTTTTTTTTTTTTTTTTTTTTTGAGATGGAGTTTCGCTCTTGTTACCCAGGCTGGAGTGCAATGGCGCTATCTCGGCTCACCGCAACCTCCGCCTCCTGGGTTCAGGCAATTCTCCTGCCTCAGCCTCCTGAGTAGCTGGGATTACAGGCACGCGCCACCGTGCCCAGCTAATTTTTTGTAGTTTTAGTAGAGACGGGGTTTCACCATGTTGACCAGGATGGTCTCGATCTCCTGACCTCGTGATCCACCCGCCTCGGCCTCCCAAAGTGCTGGGATTACAGGCTTGAGCCACCGCGCCCGGCCTTAAGCTTTTTATATTAGGAAATTTACCACATTAAAAATGATAAAAATTAGACAATGAAGAACATTTTATACTTTTTTAAAGCTGTAATTCACTTCAGTTGTAATGTACATATAACATCCAAATAAAAGAGTAGACATTTGACAGTTTAATTAATTCAATTTGCATCCAGAGAGAGAGAAATTAAGCTACTATCCATAGCAGTTTAACTCTAGAAACATTTACCAATCTCTGAACTTTATATGTACCATCATACATTTGACAAATTCAGGTGACCAGATTGAAAAAAATATGTATCTGGATGGATCAAAAGATATATAGGTTATAGATGGATAGAAAGGAAGATAGGTAAGATTTATAGAAAATGCAGAAGTTATTAGCCTTCTTGATGGAAAATTTGTGTTTTATATTGTTTTATTGTTGTTCTCTGAAGAATTTTAGGTGTTTTTTCCTCTCTAGGGATGTTAATCTATTTTCCATAACCTCCTGCCTATTTTTGCCAGTCTAACCCAATAGTTCGTTTCAGATTCTTAGCTCACATTTCTCCCTAACCTTCCATTCTCATTTACATTTCTTTTAAATATAAAAACAAAGTTGCTCATCCAAGCTTAGCAAGAAATCTATCAATGACATTTCTGATTATATTGTAGGGCTGAGTCAATAACTTTTCCTAGGAACAAAGAGGTTCGTATTCATAAAGAAAATTCTTTGGTTGTTCTAACAGTCATAAGGTAATTAAAGGCGAAGGAAAAACAAATTCCTAGTTTGATTCAATGAGAATGAGGAACATCAGTATTTTGAAAAAAAAATTATTGAAGAATTACCAGCTGTATAAAAGTCAGGTGCACTGGATCTAAATTATGTTCTTTTAACTATATGCAGATTGCTTTAATTCAATAGTCAAATGTATAATTGTGATTCTGAATTAAGAAAAATGAAGTTTTAAAAAATGTCTTTTGTAAAGGAATTTGCTATGTAGAGACTTGAAACTGATGTTTAAAATAGTGACAAAATGGATAAAATATAATAAAAACTATATAATACAAGATAAAGTTGGTGATTTGTGGGACAACAAATTTTTTTACAAAATTAAATATAACATCAGAAATTACCAAATAATGTAGAATGTGCCACACTCACATTTGCAGTCTTGTAGTCAAGGAAATGGAGCTTCTCAGTAAGAAATTCATTAAAACTATTTGATCCCTAGCCATATTATTCTATTTTTCTTCTCTTTGTCATTTAAATTATACCCTGTTGTTTAGTGCAATTGTAAATAAAATGTGCACAGTAACTTTTAGACCATCTGTTATTGGTATCTGTTTTGTTTCTTTCTTTGAAATTATAATAACTGTCATGAATTCTGAAACAGAGTATTCTTCTGGCCTTCTGGTTAAGATCATTCCTACATCTGCTCCCAGGAAAATTGAAGTGAATGTGGCATTGAAAGAGCTCTGTGATCAACTATGGCTCATTTATTTCTAACTGTTATGACTAGAGGTGTGTCTGAAATCTTGGTGATATAAAAATCCTCTAAAGATAGCCCTTCATAGAATTGCAATATTAAAAACACTCCTCTTTACACATGACTGACCAGGAAAAATTGATTCTTTTCTTTATTTCTCTTTACAATCTTAAATCATTAATACCTGTGGTATTTTTGCCTCCAGCAACATTGTCCATCAATTATAAATACTAACAAAAGTGCCCTAATTATCACTATTCTTTAAAGACTAAGTACCTTCTTTGAAATACTTTACTTTTCTTGGGAACTTTAAAGAATATTTCTCTTTTGGCTTGGTAAGAAGAAAACAGGCTTTAAGGATCCAGGATTTGAATGATAATACAGCTTTTTTCTTATTAAAAACCTACATAAATAAATAAACAAAAATTTGTCATCCTAATAAGTATATCTCATCAATTTTTGATGGCTTAGGCACATATTTTGTTAGCAATTTAATCTGGCATAGTGCTAAATTTCTGGATTTGGAACTGAATAACATGGCAAAATGGTCTGACTTTGTCAAGGTTCCAAACCATGGTCACTAGAATTGTTTAGACCAGAAATAAACTGCAGTTTCACCGTGGAAGTGTTGAGCAGAACTTGGGCACACAGAAAGTTGACTCTTTCCTATTCATTAATTTTCAGCCTTCAGACATACTCTATAAGCTGGAGAAATTGGGGTTGATGTTGCTTGTTAATTAAATCAAGATAACACTATTGCATGCACACCCATTGTAGTAGATTGTAGTTTCACAGGTTAGCAGCATGGAATATATATGAAACATAATATGATCTTAGTTTTGAAATACACCTGTCACTTTTCATATGCAAAACAATCGTGAAGAATTGTGATTCCTCAATACATTTACCTACCAAGCATACTTTACCTTCAACTTGGCCAATTTATTAAGCTGTAACTTTCATAATCAAATATCTCCCAGGCTCCCACAGAAACTCACAATTCCAAATAGCATTTTTTGCCACTCATCCTAAAAACAGAAACAAGTATAAAATAACTATATATAAAAAAAAAACAGTCTATTATTATACTAGACTAGTCATTACTAGGTGATGTAAAACAATTTATATACAATGCAACTTACCCATTGTAAACATAATTAATTTCAACTGATTACCCTTTCAAGGAAAATAATTTTTACATATTCTGGTACTAGATGAGTGTTTTCAGACAACTTCGTATCTTTGGATTACAATATTAATGTCTGTCTTGCTGAGGATATTAATTGAAATTTTTAAAGTGAATGCCAATGTTAAAAATCAAAGTACTACAGCATATTAATCCTGATTCTCACATCTCTTCTCTAATTGTTCCTAAATTTCTTTCTAATGCATTGGATGTATGATTTACATATTGAATGAATACAATACTTGCATATATGGTTCAAGCTTTTGCAAACGTTAACTCAGATGTATATCAAAGTACAGAACTTTTCCTTCATTCCATAAAGTTTCCTTGTGACCTTCTGTAGTCAAATTTTGCTTCAACTTCATTCCAGGCAAGCACTAATCTGATTTCCAGCACTATAGATTAATTTTTGCTGTCAGAATTCTATGCATTATATTGTATATGCATTTTGTTTCTATCATGGAAACTATTCTGCATAAAGTTTTTGTAAGTCCTTATATTGTCTGTATAAGGAGTTTCTGGGTTTTATTGCTGAATGTATTCTATTGTTTTGTTTTCTATTTCCTTGATGATGAATAATGTTGATACAATTTCATATATGTTTGGTTATTTCTACTTATCTTTAGTGAGATATCTGTTATAGGTTTCCACTGGTTTTATTGGATTGTTTGTCTTCTTAATATGGAGTTTTTAGTTGTTTCATAAATGATGAAAACTTAAACAATCTGAGGAGGAAGCAGAATATAAGAGTTCTTTTTATATTTGGGATACAACTTATTTGATCAATAGTTTTATTGCAAAAATGTTTTTCTAGTTGTGTGTCATTTCGTTTTACTCCTGTTGTATTTTGGAGAACAAAACTTTTCATTTGCATTAAGTTCAAGTAATCAATATCACCTTTTATAGACGAGTGTATTTTGTGTGTATGTATGTGCACTGTATGAAAATACTTGCTTTCTTGTGAAGGTAATCTTGAAGATATTCCATATGTCTTTTTAGAAATTTTAGAACTGCATATTTGACAGTTTATAAACAAATATTGGTATATGCCAGGAGGTAGGGACAATATGTTTAATATTGACATTCAGTTTGGTGAAAAGATAATTATTTCTCCAATTAATTACCTTCTTAGAAAAATTGAATAATATTGTAGGTGTGTGTGTATTTTCTATTTCTACACTCTATATCTTTCCATTGATGTGTCATTTTTAAAAATAAACAGCTTATTTCCTTGATTAATAGTCTTGAAATCAGGTAGTTTATGTTCTGGTAATTAATGGATTTCCTCTCTCTGTTTTTTCAAGATCCTTTGCATTACTATGTAAGTTTGTTTCACGGTGAGCAGGTTTTTGCAAACCTATCCCCAAAGGCTGAGGAAAGTGAAAGGACAATAAAGAGACTGACAAATCTAGTTTCTCAGAAACATTTTAATAAACAAAATCCATGTGTTGGGCAGCCACTAGATGAGATGGTAGATCCCCCTCACCGTTGTCCCCCAGACTCAGGGATTATAGACCGTAGGGAAAGGGAATGAGTGCTTTTGAAGGAATTTATAAGATAGTTTTATATGAAGTAATTTGCTTAAGGGTAGGATTTATGGTAAGCACATGTGTCAGTGGTAAGTGTGTATGGCAGATTAGCATACAAGATGGAGTTGCTTCAGTCTCCATAAAGATTTAGAGTCATCTCATCACTTACTACCAAAATATGCTGGGCTTTTGGATTATGGTTGTGGTGATTGTATGATAAATTTGAGGAATATCTTAAAAATATATCTATTTCCAATCTATTAGCAAGATAGTTCTCCATATTTCTTTAAATTTTCTTTGTTTCTCAGCACACTTTGAAAGATTTGATGCCATAATAATGTTATTATAAAGTATTTTTGCACGTTTTGTTACTACTCTACTGACATCATGAAGTCTTTCTGTATTTACGCATTAATTTTAGTATTTTTTTTTTTGTAGAATCCATATAACTTCCAGGCCAAAAAATAATCTCTGCAAATAAAGAAATTTTTGCACCATTCTTTTTATGCCTTTTGTTGTTTTTATAACAATATTATTGGCTAGGAATTCAGTACACTATTGAATAAAAGTGGTGAGAATAATCATTTTTGAATTGTTGCTAATTTTAGAAAGAAAGCATTGAGTTTTTGGCTATTAACTATAATGTCAGTTGTAGGTTTTCAGAAGTTCATTATAAGTTTGAGGAACTTTCCTAGTTTTCTGAAAGTTTTTTTAACTAGTTTACTTTCCTAGTTTTCTGAAAGTTTTTTTCATGTTTTCTGAAAGTTTTTTTTTTTCATGAATATATAGCATATTTATTCAAATGTAAAATAAATTGGAAAATTTTCCCTTTACTGAAAGAGTTTTTCTAAGACTGGTATGATTACTTCCTTAGAATTTTCAGACTTCATTAGCGTAACCATCTGGGCCTAAAATTTTATTTTGTTAGAAGTATTTTGATTATGAATTCAATTAATTGAATTGAATGGAATGGAATTGAAGAATAAATAGCTCTTCAAATTTTTGTGTTTCTATTTGAATCAGCTTTGATAAATTGTTTCAAACTAACATCCATGTTAATCAACTTTATTGGCATGAAGTTGTGCATAATATTCTCTTATATGTAATTTCTGATCGATTTGCAGTAATACACAGTGTTGGTTCCTGATATTTGTAATATCTATGTTGTCTCTTTTTTCTCTTCAGCAGTCTAGGATAGGTTTATTAATTTTATTAATTTGTCCCTAAAAAAATCAACTTTATCTTTTTTAATTTTCTTAATTGTCTTTTTTCAATTTCTTTGATTTATATTCTGGTCTTTTTTCTCGCTTCTTCTTCAAGAAACACTACTGTTGATCTCCTTTGTGTGCTATTTCTTTTTCTCTGGATCTTTCAATATTTTCTCCTTATATTTACATGTGCCTAGATGTGTGTGTGTGTGTGTGTGTGTGTGTGTTTAAATTTATCTAGCTTAGAGTGAATTTTTACTTGTGTGTGTGTTTTGTTCAGTTTTTTTTAAATTTATTCAGTTCAGCCTTTATCAACTTCTTACATTCATAAGTCGATATTTTTCATAAAATTTGAAAAAATTTTCCCTTTCATATCTTCAAATAATGTTTTCTCTCATTGTCAGTCTTTTATATTCAAACATTTTTATTTCTATTCTTCATATTTCACATTTTTAGTTAATTTTTTATCAAGATTATTGACTCTCTTCTGCCATTTTCAATTCACTATTACGTCAACTAGTGAAGCTTTCATTTGAATTATTTTAGCTTCAGTTCTAGAATTTAACTTGTTTATTTTCTTATTATTTTACTGTTAGAGTTCCTAAATGTTTATTCATTATGACCATTTTATTACTTAATTATTTGAATATAAATTATTTTTTCTCTCTTCCTTGCCTATGAATCCCATTTTTCTGTTTCCTTGCCTGCTTGGTAAATTTTTTACACTGGATGTTTTTCATGATTTATTATCAAGATTAGGAATTTTTATTTTATTTTTAAAAATATGGATTTTTGTTCTCAGTAAGTAGTTCAGTGACTACTTGAACTTTTGTAGGCTTTGTTTTATACATTATGTTGTGGCATATCCAAGATGCTTCCCAAACATCTCAACTTCTAAACTTGATCTCTTGGTTTTAAGATTTGTTAAGGTGATTCTAAATAAGAATTAAAAGTGTCCTTAATTAAAATGTGAGACATTTCTAGTGTTTTGACTGGTTTCTTGGGGTGTTAATGATGTGTTAAATTTATGTCCATATTATGGATGGATTGGAGTTCCTACTCTTTCCCATACTGCTTGATCTCTAATATTTCTGTCCTGCTTTCAAACCTGTAGTTACCACTCTCTTGTAAGCCATGTATACTCACCCGTGCACGTGTACTGTGCAGTCCTCAATCAAAAGCACATAGCAAACCTCAACACAGAGCTATGGGTCTCTGTTCTATGCAATTCCTTCTCCAGTTCCATGTTCCCTACATTTCAATTGACATACCTACATTGCGTTGAGATATCTGCCACCTCCACTTCATAGTATTGCCGTATTTAGATTGGACGTTAGTCACTTAAACCACAGATGTTGAGCCAGGACCATCTGGTGCTCACTTTCTGAGTTTTCGTCTTCTCATCATTGCAGAATTTATTTGCTTCCTTCATAATGCTTATAAACAATTGTCTTATATTTTTGTCCACTTTGAAGACTTTTCAAGGCAAGAATGTGAGTTCAATGTCAGTCACCCTATTATACCTGGAGCAGAAATGTCATGTCATGTAAATTCTCTATTTCTATAAAATTACCTCATTCCCTGTCTCCTACAATACATAACCCAAAGTGTAGTTTTTTAAATTCCAATGTTTTTTATTAAGCCCATATGAATAGACCAGTAAAATAAAAGTTGACATTTTTTTTTCCTTTGGAATATTTCTCTTTGTCATGTGAAAAGAGATGAAAAATAAATGAACTTTTCTAAGCCTGGTTTTCTCATCTGTAGATTGAGGCTCAAAATTCTTACATTATAGTTTCAGTCTGAAAATCAAATTATCCATACATGACATATATGCTGACATTAAAATATAAAACACTAAGGTACTAGACACATATTAGGGATTCTATTAAATTAACTCTTTAGCAACAGAGTGCTGGTCCATGGGATTCTTTGAGATTTGTCCTGTTCTCCAGAATAATCTTCCTTAATTATTATTTTATAATGTTTACAGTTTACTAAGTATAATAGATACTGCCACATAATTTACAGAACAATTTCATAGAATAAGCATTTATTATGATTTAAATAATAATAGGATTTATGTTCAAAGCTTGAAAAATTTTCCAAAAATTTTATAGCAAATAAATAGTTGCATAATACCCAAACTCATTTCCCTAGATTACCAAAACCTTTTCTACCCCTTCATTCAGACATGAAATGCATTTAAAGAAAGGTAAAATTATTAAACATTTCAAACATAAAATACCTGGTTTACTTTCAGGTAGAATTATAAACATACGTATTTTTATGACTATAATGTGATGTTTCTTCTTACTTTAGAGTAGAATAGAAAATACAACCTTCCTCACCTGGACTGGTAAAGTTAAATGCATGTCAATACTGTCCCAGCTGAAACCAAAAAAATCAGAAAAGAAAAAGAAAAAAAATACAGAAGAAGAAGGCCTGCTATTCAATTACCAAAGGATTCTTGAAAATAAATTTTAAAGAATTCAGAATTCTCTCTCCCTCTTTCTCTTCCTTTTTCTTCCTCTTCTTCATTCTTTTTCTTTTTCTTTCTTTCTTCCCTTTTTTCTTCTTAAAAAAAAGAATTCAGAATAAACATAATATGCATTTTTACTTCTATAGTCTCACTAAGTTCAGATTATTTTAGCAACATTGGACCCAAGGAAAGCTGTGTCATTTTCACGTCTATCACTGAGGAGAACTTCCTGAAGTATGTAATCACACTGTGACAATGGATTGACTTAGGCCACCTGATTTTGTTTTTGAAAACCAACCCTAAGTTTTCCAGTTATGCAGTACAATGTTTGGAGCCAAGGTGTTCACACTTTATAATTTCACCTAAATTCTGATTTAGCTTCCTACTGTTGATTACAAAATGGAATATAAATTTCCTAAGTGGTTAACATGTAAAATAGACATAAAAGACTTATCAACTAATTGGGTAGTGTTAAAGTACTCATTTAATTTTAAGCAAACGGCTTGAAATTTCATAAAAGAATTGGATACACTTGAACACTTACTGGATATTGGTAGGAATTTAGGAGCTATTGCAAACTTTTAGATGTTATATTATTAGGGTTATATTTTTAAGGCATTTTAATTTTATTGATATACATACTGAAATACTTAGAAATAAAATTATATGATGTTGAGAATTTGCTTCAATATAAGCAGTGGCAGGGATAGGGAGTGAGGGTGGCAAAGATGAAACATGAACTGCTAATTTTTGAAGTTGAATTATCGATCCAGAGCTGTTTATTACAGTACTTTTTTCTTTTTGTAAGTTTAATATTTTCAGTAATAAAAAGTTATTAAATTATATATGACAGTTTACATCCTCTCTATAGATATTTCCCTAAAAACTTAGAGATATAATCTTACCATAAAATGAATACAAAGTATAAAGTAATATATGTCTAAGAATATATAGGATAGGTAGTATCAAAGACACAATTTAAGCCAAGCACATCAGCAATATTCATATAACTAAGGCAAAAGAAAGACAAAATGGAACAAAGATAATAATTAAAAAAACTGGATAAAAGGAGAAAATGAAACTAAAATAGGTATAAGGAAGCATACTAATGGTTTGGAATAGAATACAGGATATTATTCTGCTAAACTCCCACTGAGGCCATTTGGTTGCATCTCAAAATCATGAAATCCAGACTGATGAGATAATTTACTCATTTAGGCAGGTTGCAGGTGGCAGGGCATGCAGGGTTAGTTTGCCTGTAATAGGCTCATTTTTGGACAAGGTAGGTGGTAAAAATAAAACTTCCTGTTTGAGCAATCTTTTATCCATTTTATGACAATCTCTATTACAATGCTTGTCTTTCTTTCTTTCAATCTTCTGTGTACCGTTATTCCATGTACCTTTGGCATTCATGTTTCCAGATATCTTCTCCCCATTGAATATTTATGTTTTGATTATTTCCTGTTTCTATGTATTTTGCCAGTTCTTGACTTTAATTACCTTTGTTGGATCTAATTGTCTAAAAGTGCTTATTTTAAGACAGTTTGTTGAATCTAATTGTCTTAAAGTGTTTATTTGTCTTTGCTAGGTTTCACATCTTCCTATTTGCTATATTTATATTGTTTTATTATATAACTTTGCCCTTCAGAAAATAAAAATGTACTTGGTGATGCTTTTATTTTCATAAATTGTTGCCAAGTCCCGTTAGGTTTGAGGTTGATTTGTTCTAAGGAATAAGTAATAATGTGGAAAATTATTCCTCATTGTGTCAGACAAATAGTGCTTTTTATCAATCACACCACAAAATATAATTAGTATTAAATAAATCTGATAGTTGTAGTTCTCTAGATAATTTTTCAAGCTGAATTGCATAATGTAAACATTTGTTTTTTAAAGACTGGAGTTCAGATATTTTAATAGTAATATATTCCCATGTAAAATGTTAGCATGCACGTAAAAAGCCATGTGTGCTTTTAAGCCATGCCGATTTAAAATATTAAAATATCAGATTTAGCTCAAAGTGTTTATATTTACTGTATTTTTTCTGGCAGAGGTGAACTTTATGCTCCCTGAACCCTAAATATTGGATCAGAAAGAATACACATACCTCAACAAGTAACAAAACCATATGAGAATTGATATTGAACATAAAACCTTTGAAAATGCATGTACATTTAATATAATCGACCTGTTTCTTCCTTTACTGACTTAAAATTAGTATCAGACATAGCATGCAATATGTAATTTCACAGAAATCTATCAAACCGGGAAAGAATGAGCACAAAATCTTACTTAAAAACATTTGTTTTTCCTTGTCTGCATACTTCTCGTTTTATAATGGATAAGATTAAATTTGAGTAAAACCATTAGAGATAGTCCACGATTAAGAGATCAGGTATTGGAGACAAATTAGAATCTGTATCTTATTTTTTTCAGTATAATAATGGGTGACTTTGAACTATTTTCTCAATTTCTCTAAAGTTCAGTGTTCACATACTTAATATACAAATAATAATGCATAACAGGTACAAGTTTTTGAGGAATTATAAATAAAAATCTAACAAAATAGTGTCTGATTACATGTGAATATGTAATACTTGCTAGTAATTATTATCATTATTATGTATATGGACACCTTAAATAACCTTTAAGTATGAGTTAAAATTCCATGTGTGGCTATGTTGATGCTATAGCTATATATTAGAGACAATATTTTCATAAGCTCCCAATAAAATTATTTGTTGCACCTTATGGAACATTCACACACAAACGTTCACATTCCAAGAAAGTTCTACTAGGAAAAAAATTTAAAGAATTATATAATAAGAGAGTTTTAAAAGCTATTCAATTCTATTTTGGTATTCTCACTTGTGAAGGTCTCCTCTGTTCCCAGAGTGGAAAACTCTTGGAGAAGTGACAACACAGGAAAATGTATCCTTTCCACTGCACTTAAAATATAATTCTCTGAGAAGTGCAAAAAGACCAAAAAAGTTTAGATGACTGGAAATATTCACTACCTCCTGATGATACAAATAAAATTTTCATTAATCAATAAAAGAAATACACATTAGTCTGATGATGAGCTGAGAATTTCTTCAAATTATGAGGATAAGTTCCCATTAGAACCTTTAAATGAAGAAAGTCTCAAAAGTACTCTGGTATTAGTGAAATGCCACAGTAAGCGTACAGCTTTTATATCATTTTATTAACTTCCCTTGTGTACCCTTCTGTAAATGTAAGTTGTTTTACTGGCTCATTGAGTATTCTGATTTGCCATTAGTAGGGGTGGAATAGGGCATGTAATCATCCTTCCAAATTTGCTGAAGAAAAAATTGAAAATAACAGAAAAAACATGAAAAAATATTTTCTAGGATGGGTGTAAGACAAGATAACTTGACGTTAGTAAAGAGTAGTAAATGCTTTTGTTTGATGAAAACAAAGAAAGTTATTAAATATAATAAAACTCTATTTATAAAATATTCCACCAGGGTATCCACTGATTGATTGTGTACTTTATCCTTTGTCAGATAAAGCAAAAATTCCGATTAAAAGAGAAAAACAATTTTGATATTTTAATCAGTCATCATATTTCTCAGCCTGCTTTGTGAAGGTTGCATAACTAAATAAGAGGTAAAATTGGTAGTTATTTATAATTTATGATTATTATTTTATAGGGATATTTATGATATAAGAATTAATGGTAGCAAAAAACTCCTAATGGAGAAATTTCTCTAGTTGGTAATAAGAAGTGTAACTTGAGACAAGATAGTCCAGTATGAATATGTATCTGTTTTGCTGGTGAGTGAAAAAGAAGAAAAGATTAAAAACAGAGTACATTCATGATGGTAACATTTGCTATATGTCCACATGATAGGGCTGTCTAATAGAGTGATGATAATTGTATAAAGTATTTAAATATCCTAAACACTGAAGAAAACATTTGGAACATAAACTGAAGAATCAATGTTATATATATGCATTTGTGAGTTTTATGTATATAATTTATGGTTATAAATGTCCTTGTACAATGAAAAAAAGCCATATCCTGAGATTACAACTTCAATAGATGGAAAGTATACAAACACCTCTTGAGGAAGTTTTTATAAAAATAGAGGTGAGGTATCCCCTAATTACCTATTTCACTTATTTCCAAATACACTTGTCCAGAAACTTTTACATATTAGAATTTTACAGATAATTTTTCTTTAAAATGGAAAATTCTCACCATATAGTACATCTATATAACTGAACGTTAAAGAAAAGAAACAAATATTTTTTCTTATATTTCAAAGCTTTATGAAAACATATTAAAAGAAAATATGCAGTTAATATATACTTATCTTGACTTTTTGCAGTATCCTGTTGAGAATCAGGTGATAAATACTCATACAGAGTCATTTCTCTATAACTGCAAAATATCATCTATTATCAACATTAACCATTAATACATTAGTCATAATAGCATTATTCTCATTTGAAGTGATCAGTTGCTAATGATTTAAAAATTCAGAAACTCTGGACTTCTTCTAATTATCAAGAAAACCATTGCATTCTGATGAAATCTCATGCACAAATGTAAACATAGCACATCATTCCATAAGAATAATGTTTCTAAAGTAACTTACTATTTAAATACTAATAATATGATAACAAAAGATTTAAATATTGTCATACAGGTGTTCTTAAGTGTTTTTCCATAAACATGTGCTGACAAATATTGAAAATAAATTTTAATTTAGGAAATTTTAATAAATCATATGCTTATGATTTATGCTTAAATCATATAACAATCTCAAAGCATGAAACAAACTTGGTTAAGATGATCATTTTATTACCTTAGTAATAATAGAATTTATAAATTTTTATATCACCATTGGAATATTTTTTGCTGGAACATATTATTTTTGAAAAAATGTTTCTTTTACATTAAGCTTTTCTGTCAAACACCTGGGAAATAGCACTGTAAGTTTATTTAGAACAGAGTATGTTTTGTTCACCTTTGTCTCTCAAAGTACCATAGATAAGATATTACAAACAAATACTTAAGTGATCCTTGTGTAACTGAATACATTTTCACTCAGTAAACATTTCTTTGGTGACTATACACAGCAGACACTTAAGATACAGAGATGAAAGATAGCAAAAGCGCTCTAGAGCTGACAGCTAACTAATAATTAGAATTTCAGATATTCATTTTAATGCAGTGTAATTTTAAGACATGTAGATTTGTAGGTTATGTCATTTCTTAGCCTGGAGTTTTCTTTTTAATATTTTCTATTAATTATCTGTTCTTTTTCCTCATTCTAAATTCTCAGACAATTTACTGGAAATCTTGGTTTCAGCTACCATCTGTTTAAAGATAACTCTCCACTCTTACAAATTTTACAACTGCTAAAATTGGGTGATATGCATAATGAAATAAGCACAGGGCCGGAGATACATCTTGTTAGCTCTTTCTTCCTATTCCTTCACCAAAGAGCTTCTACCTAGCTAAAATGTCAGCTTCATTTAACTCTTCAATGCTAATATCTCATATTTTACCCACTTAAGATTGCTCTGCATTTCAACACTGGATACAATAATGACCACAAACCCATCTTCTCCCCAAGGAGAATCTATAAAAACTTCTCTAAGATTGAACTTTTGTACACATGCCAGCTGACCAAGGTGAGGTAAACCTGTTCTTAACGTCTCTGAGGATTATTCTCTGATTGTTGTTGAACTCTGAAGGAATAAAAGTTATGTAAAAATAAGATTAATGCATCTGTATAAAGAACCGGCCAATTATCAGAGATTTAGTGTTACTTTTAGGTGACGCATTTAAGAATTTCTGGACAAATCTTTATGTACCATTATCAAGTGTCAAACTAAATATTAACTGATAAATAGTTGTTAAACAAGAGTTGACACTCAGCTTTTGTAGTGATATGATAAAGTTTTGTAGTATGAAAAATGATTTAGGTAATTTTGCTAAAAAGCAGTCATGTGGTGATTTAAACTTAAACTTGCAGCATATATAGTGATGTAGCAAGTAAAGAAAATGGACAACATATAAATATTCTTAATTTGTTCTTTATAGGTGCTGTGCTAATACATTCTCATAAGGATTTTGTGAGTTAAGTGTTATTCAGGATTCACAGGCGAGGAAATACAAAGTGTCATAAAGAGTAATTTCTCCAAAATCACACAGTTAGTAAAAGTTATAACCTGAATGAAAACTAAGGTCTGCCTGATTCTATAAGAAACAGTGGTAAGAAGAGAGGTGAAGGCCTAAATATTTTGTTTGCTTATTTTATGGGTGGTCATGTTAAGGGGACCTCTTTCAACAGGGTTACAATAAGCACCATAGTCTAATGATATATATTCATGAGAAGGATGTCAGAAAAAAGGTAGAAAGATAAAGCAAGTAGATAGGTTGTGACGATAACAACTTCACCTGTTTCAAAGATGTCATTGGTGTGTTGACTTTATTGAAACAAATGGAGACTGGAACACTTTTTATAGAGCCCTACTCTTTCCACCCTGGAAAAATTGAGAAGATTAATCAGAAAATAGCTTACATCAGATGAAGAGGTTGCTTCGCTTTAAGATTTAGAGATGTTATAATACTAAATAAACCCTGAATTTATAAAATAAAAATCAAGTAAAACATTTTCTATTTGCATATTATAATTAGAAAAAAATTAGGGCATTTTAACATTCTTACTGTGAGAGATGTTGTTTATATGTTTCTGTGTTTTGAAAAACTTAATCTCATATTACACATAATTTGTTTCAAATTTAATTTCTGAAATTGTAATTCGCTGCTCTGAGGACTTAGTTACTTGGTGCATGATATTATTGAAGATAAGGCTGAACATTTGATCCTGACAGGAGTCACTTGATGTTACAGAGAGCATATGCTTGACCAGGGACAGCACTTCTCATTTTGCATGATGGGTAGCCTGAAGGAGGACTAGATTAAAACAGCATTTGATGAAGCTCCGTCTACTTTGGGGAAGACAACTCAAAGTACAACTTACAGCGATGGTGAATGAGTAGCAAAATATTCATAAGGAGATGTTTATTTTAACATTACACAAAATGAGATTTTTCAATGATGGCTATAATGAAATATATTATTCGACTCCCTCACGATAATTCCTGAGGGAAAGAGAAAGAATATTTAATGTTGTTCAATGATTTAGGTATATAATTCTGTAAATCTGAAGAGTAAGACATAATCTTGTTTTTCACCTGTCAGTTTGAATACAAGAGGAGGTTTCAACTGGGCAACTCTTTCCAACTAAATTTTAAAATATTTTTAAGAGAAAACTTCTATGGCAATCACAGTATGTTATAATCCAGTGGTCTCCAACCTTTTGGGCAACAGGGACTGGTTTCATGACAGACAATGTTTCCATGGATGGAACTGTTCCACCTCATATCATTAAGCATTAGTTTCTCATAAGGAGCACACAACTTATATCCCTTGCATGCCCAGTTCACAACAGGATTCATGCTCCTATGACAAGCTAATGCCGCCACTGATCTGACAGGAGGTGAAATTTAGGTGGCAATGCTTGCTTGCCTACCATACACTTCCTACTGTGTTGCCCAGTTCCTAACAGGCCAAGGATTAGTACCAGTCCATGGACCTCATGAGTTGGGCACCCCGATACAGCCTTTTTCGCATAAATAACATTTTCAGTGTAAAATGTTTTCTTAATTAAATGCGTACTACCCCAAATGAATCAGTAAATTCTTGCAATCCTGCACTTTTACTTAAATTAGATGTTCTTTTGGCTCCAATTTTTTAATGTATATTCTAGTAGTTTTAATTATTTCCACAGTTGCAATTCCTCAATATAGTATAGTTTGCTAAAGTGTATATGAGAAACTATCAACATGTCTAAACCTCATTTTGCTCTTAAACTGTCATTAAAAATTCCTACCACAATCAGTTGTTTTTCAGATTAAGCAGATAATATATACAAATTAATTTAACTTAATACTTAGAAATTAGTGGACACATAATAAATATTAATTATCTGCTTATTTTATATAATGTTAAACCTTTACAAAATTAAACAAATTGAAATCACCATTTTTTTATATTTAATGTCAGAATGTTGATAAATATAAGACAAAAGAATGTTCAAAAATGTGATGGCAATATATTTTATCACAAAATATTTTATTTAATAGTAAAATGTGTGAATGAATAAATGAACATGATCATATTCATTCATCTATGTTTCATCATTTTAAGAAGTTGAATAATCTTTGCTCAACTAATCTACTTTTCAGTGTCTAAGAAATTGCCTAACATTTACCACAGTCATTCTTCACTTTATTTATTGGGAAAGATAATAATTGTACTTTCTACTTTACTTTGCATGCATCTTTTCCTAAATTTAGAGAAGCACTAAGTTTGGTAATCATGTCCTTGATTAAGTGTAAGAAGTTAGAATGGTGAGCAGTGTTTCCTAACCCAAAATTTAAGACTTAACTTGCAACATTAAAACTCAAGCAACTATAAGCACTTGAAGCTTGTAAGAATCAATAAAAGTGTTACTTGTACACAACATGTTTCCAAAATAAGTAAAATATTTAATAGGAAAGACTGATAAAAATGCTTACATGAAAAGTTTAAAAACATAACTCACTATGTCTACATAACTCACTAGATACCCATTTATAAATGACAAAATGGTTATTATATCCCCCCTTTACCCTTGGGTTAACTAAATTGGGCCTATCTGATAAATTATTATGCATTATTTACTACCATATGTATACATATTACATTTTAATATTACATGTAAATCATTATTACTTATTTATAGGAGTGCTTAACACACCTTTTGCAAGAATCCAAAGGCAACTTAATTTCTTTTTAAATAATTGAACCTAGAAAGTAGGTAAAAGAAACACCTTTGCAAGGAATAGTTACAACATATTTGAGAATCCAAGTAATAGATCCAGATTCTGAGTATCTTTGTGGATATGTCAGTTGTAATTATTATATCTCCTCAACATTTTTTATATTGTAGTACTTAAAATGTGTAGCTATTCATGTAAATTTTTCTCAATCTTCTTCCAAAGGATAAGTTTCTTAAATAGAGATACACATTTATATCTTCTTTGTATGCTCTGTACCTGCTAGGTATCCTACATTTAATAAATGTTGAATGAACAAGTGAATTGAATGAATAAATTAGAACTTGACTGACAGTGTTATATGTTACTTCTTTGAAATGCTATAACACTCATTTTAAAAAGAAAATAATAAAGAAAACCTCCCAAGCATTTTGTAGTGTTTCCTGTTGAGTTAACATGGAATTTTCAGCTGTAAATTTAATGCCCTGACTATAGATACATTTTTTGATGGATTCCCTGCAATTCCACTCTTTTTTATTTTTTTGGTCAAGGAGACTATTCCAGAAAAATCACCAACAGAAGAAAACTTTATAATTCAGTTCAAAAACATGTCGTATGTGCATCCCTATTTATGCTTGAAATATCAATAGCTTCAATATCTATTGCTCTATTTAGAGGAACAAGCATCAGATACTTATCATAAAGTAAGTATTAGATCCCCTAGAAGATGACAAATAGGGTAAAACATCTATGTCATGGAAATGCCTTTAGGTTAAAACGTGGAAATACACCTCTATGGAATAAGTTTAGCACATAAATGTCTTGTTCACATTCACCAGAATAGAAGCTGGATTAAGTTAAAGGAGTTGACATTTCACAGGATGATTTCAAAATCACGCATGTAGGTCCAAAAAATATAGCTACAAAATTACTAGATGGGAGCAAAAAGACAAAGAATCTGACGTGAGGAATGATCTGAAGATTTTAGTAAGTTCAATAAAAATTAAAAACAAAACAGTGAGCAGTAGCTGTCTGTTATTGAATAACTAGGATATTCTGGTTACTTAAAAATATGATTTGAAATCATGTTTTATATGATGCATACATATTTATAATATATATTTATAAATTCATATTCATAATTATAAATGTTGTGATGTGTTAATACAGTTCATTATTTTCCTTTTCAGTAATATGATCTAGTGGCTTTTATATGTTCTTCTAATTTTGCAGAAATAAATTTCTTTAAGTTAATCAGCAACAAATTATCGTATGTACATAATAAACTTATGAGTGCAATTTTGCAAGTTTTCAAGAGTATGTGTTTAATCATGGTCAAAAAATACTTTCTTCATTATTTCCTTTGCTTTTTGAAACAAATTATTTAATAATTTAATTTACTTGATTTTGCATTCAGTGATCAAAAATAATCATCACAGTAGAACCTAAATGAAATCACTTAATGGAATAATTATAGATTTGGAGACCTCAGATAGGCATCTGCAAATCTTTTGAACTTATTACTTTATATAATTAAAAATTATAATAATTAGAAAACATAATTAATGCTGTTATTTTGTACAGTTATAAATCTATGTATAATTCAAAATTCTTACATGAAATTTGCATTTTTATGAGTTTTTTCAGAACAAATTTAAAATTTTACAGTTTTCTAAACTGCAAAGTGAATGTCTTCTTCTTAATGCTAAACACATGATGTTTTAAATAGAAAATGTTAATGCTCAATCATTTTAAATCATTCAGTGATAGTCAATGACAATCATTTAAAACATCTGATGACAAAAACAACTCCACTTTACATATATATGTGTATATACTTTACATATATACATATATTTATTTTACATATATATAATTTACATATATTTGTGTTATATATATTTTAAAACCTAGGTTTAAGTTGTCCTTAATACCATGACAAAACAATTTCAAGAGTAAAACTTGCTTGAAATATCAATAACAGAATACTTGCTTAAAATTCTCTAAAATAAATTTACATATAGAATTACCTCTTCTAAACTCTACATCAGTAAGCAGTTTAGTAAGATAATTTTATAAGCATGAGGAGGAAGTTGTGCTCTTCTAAATATTCTCCATGGTATTGTCTAAGCCAAACAGCCAGATTATTCCCAGGCCAGTTGGAAGCCATGGCAACCTTGGTAATGTAACTACTGGTATAATGCAGTTACCTGCTTCTGAAGAGTTCCCAAGATTTTCAAATCACAGTGTGGTGAGTTCTGCTAGATTCACTAGATGGTGTAGGGGAGGATGGGCAGCTAAGAAAGAGCAAACAGTATTAACACAAACTCCCATCACCACCACAACCACTGAGTTCAATTTTTTTTATTTTCCATTGCATTGAGACTTCTTCTTTGACATAACATATGAATTATTTAGAAGTGGGTCCACCTTTTTTTTTTTTTTTGAGATGGAGTCACACTCTTGATCTGTCACCCAGTCTGGAGTACAGTGGCATGATCATGGCTCATTTCAACCTCTACCTCCTGGGTTCAAGCAATTCTCCTGCTTCAGCCCTGCATGTAGCTGGGACTACAGGCTCATGCCACCATGCCCAGCTAGTTTTTGTATTTTTAATAGAGATGGGGTTTCACCACGTTGGCCAAGCTGGTCTCGAACTCCTCACCCCTGGTGATTCACCCGCCTTGGCCTCCCAAAGTGCTGAGATTACACGTGTGAGCCACCACACCTGGCCAGAAATGGGTTTCCTAGTTTCTAAATGTTTGAAAATTTTTCTTTTAATTTTCTGCTATGACTTCTAATTTGAACTGTGGTAGAAGACAGTGTGTATTATTTCAATTATTTTAAATGTATGAGGCTTGTCTGTGGCTCAGAGTATGGTTTATCTTGGTATATGTGCTGGGGACGCTTGAAAATCATAGGTATCCCACTGTTCCTTTGTGGAGTGTTCTATCAATGCCAATTAGTATCTTTTGATGGGTGTTATTGTTGAATTCTATATCCTTAAATACTTGGGTTTTTGTCTTTTGCCAATTTGGCACTATGTTCAACTACTACTTCTTTAGATAACTTTTCCCAGACCTGCTCTCTTTTCCTCTCTCTTTTTTTCCTGAAACTCAGGTAACATAAATATTAGATTTTTATTATAATCTCTAGGATCTCAGGACTGTGTTCATTTTTTTTCATGTACTTTCAAATTAAGTAATCTATATTTTTCTGTCTTTTAGTTCATTAACTACTTCTTTTGTACTTCAATTTTTATGTTTATACACTGAAAAGGTGACCACTCATTCTTACCTTGATATATATTTCAGCAATAAATATTAAAATTCTAAATACTAGGGGATCAAACCTATAGTAGGGCATGTTAGTGGCAGCTTCCATGGTCTCACTGAGGAACACTGCGAATGAAACTCCGATCAGCCTCAACAAATTTCTCTCTTCTGATCACCTTCATGCTCCCATTCCCCACTAACCTAGCATAAGACATGGCCTCATTCCTTTAATCACAGTAAAAACATTGCATTTTCAGGCTTGAAGGAAAAATTAGTGCTGCTGAGGTATGATATTTTAGCTCTTAATTCATTATGAATGAAATGTCACTAAAGTTAGACTTTATTTGGTATGTATTAACTAAAAAAAAATTACATAAAGATGCCATTAATCATATTTATACAAAACTTTGGCCATCCAGAAGACTGAAACAGAAATATATGTACATATATACACATTGCAGGGATGATTAAAGACAAATCTCCCCCATGACAATTTTGTTTTAACACTATACTAATAATTAAATCTTACACTTAAATTTAATAATCATGTCCTGGTAACTACCAGAAATTCAGTAGATAATTTGTCAGTAGATCAAATATTAGATTAAACATTATCAATATATGTGTATTCACCATGGCAGTTCTTCTTTTTAAGTTCTATTACAGCTACATTATCTCAAACAGTTAATACATCTTCTAAATAAGTCCAACTTTATTTTATTATTGTTGCTATTATTATTATTATTATTATTAATTTTACTTTAGGTTCCGAGGTACATGTGCAGAATGTGCAGGTTTGTTACATAGGTATACATATGCCATGGTGGTTAACTGCACCTATGAACCCATAATCTAGGTTTTTAAGCCCTGCATGCATTAGGTGTTTGTCCTAATGCTCTCCATCCCCTTCCCCCCGCCCCCCAACAGGCTCTGGTGTGTGTTGCTTCCCTTCCTGTGTCCATGTGTCCTCATTGTTCAACTCCCACTTATGAGTGTGAATATGCAGTGTTTGGTTTTCTGTTCCTACACTAATTTGTTGAGAATGATGGCTTCCAGTGTCATCTATGTCCCTGCAAAGGACATGATCTCATTCATTTTTCTAGCTGCATAGTATTCCATGGTGTAT
Source organism: Aotus nancymaae (assembly GCF_030222135.1). Taxonomy (NCBI): domain Eukaryota; kingdom Metazoa; phylum Chordata; class Mammalia; order Primates; family Aotidae; genus Aotus; species Aotus nancymaae. Next base: position 40,155,458 of record NW_026988419.1, on the reverse strand, counting down.
ATGTGCCACATATTCTTTATCCAGTCTATCATTGATAGGCATTTGGTTGGATCCCTGTCTTTGTTTTTGTAAATAGTGCAGCATTAAACATATGCGTGCATGTGTCTTTATAGTAGAATGATTTATAACCATTTGGGTATATACCCAGTAATGGGAGTGCTGGGTCAAATGGTATTTCTGGTTCTAGATCCTTGAAGAATTGCCACACTGTCTTCCACAATGGTTGAATTAATTTACACTCTCACTAACAGTGTAAAAGTGTTCCTATTTCTCCACAGCCTCACCAGCATCTATTTTTTCCTGACTTTTTAATAAATGCAGTCTTACTGACATGAGATGGTATCTCATTGTGATTTTGATTTACATTGCTCTAATAATCAGTGATGATGAGCTTTATTTATGATATGTATGTTGGCTGAATAAATGTCTTCTTTTGAGAAGTGTCTGTTCATATACTTCACCCACTTTTTGGTGGGATTGTTTGTTTGTTTTTCTTGTAAATTTGCTTAAGTTCTTCATAGATTCTGGATATTAGACCTTTCTCATAGGGGTATATTGTAAAATTTTCTCCCATTCTATAGGTTGCCTGTTCACTCTGATGATAGTTTCTTTTGCTGTGCAGAAGCTCTTTAGTTTAATTAGATCCCATTTGTCAGTTTTGGCTTTTGTTTTAATTGCTTTTGGTGTTTTGGTCATGAAGTCTTTGACCATGCCTATGTTCTGAATGGTATTGGGTAGGTTTTCTTCCAGGGTTTTTATGGTTTCGGGTTTTGCATTTAAGTCTTTAATCCATCCTGAGTAATTTTTGTATAAAGTGTAAGGGAGGCATCCAGTTTCAGTTTTCTGCACATGGCTAGCCCGTTTTCACAGCACCACTTATTAGGGAATCCTTTCCCCATAGCTTTGTTTATGTCAGGGTTGTCAAAGATCAGATGGTTGTATATGTTATTTCTGAGGTCTCTGTTAGTTTCCATTGATCTACATATCTTTTTTATTGGTACCAATACCATGCTGTTTTTGTTTCTGTAGTTTGTAGTATATTTTGAAGTCAGGTAGCATGATGCTTCCAGCTCTGCTATTTTTGCTTAGGATTATCTTGGCTGTACAGGCTCTTTCTGTGTTCCATATAAAATTTAAAGTAGTTTATTTTTCCCTAATGTTGTGAAGGAAGTAAATGGTTGCTTGATGGGAATAGCATTGAATCTATAAATTATTTTTCACAATATTGATTCTTTCTATTCATGAGAATATAACATTTTTGCATTTGGTGGTGTCCTCTCTTATTTCCCTGGGCAGTGGTTTGTAGTTCTCCTTGAAAAAGTCCAACCCAAATGCCCATCGATGATAGACTGGACAGGAAAAATGTGGCACATATACACCATGGAATATTATGCAGCCATTAAAAACGAGGAGTTTGCGTCCTTTGTAGGGACATGGATGAACCTGGAAACCATCATTCTCAGCAAACTGACACAAGAACACAAAATCAAACACCACATGTTCTCACTCATAGGCGGGTGTTGAACAAGGAGAACATATGGACACAGGGAGGGGAGCACTATACATGGGGGTCTGTTGTGGGGGAGTGGGGGGGACAGCGGGGGGGTGGGGAATTGGGGAGGGATAGCATGGGGAGAAATGCCAGATATGGGTGAAGGGGAGGAAGGCAGCAAATCACACTGCCACGTATGCACCTATGCAACAACCTTGCATGTTTTTCACATGTACCCCAAAACCTAAAATGCAATAAATAAATAAATAAATAAATAAATAAATAAAAAAAAAAAAAGAAAAAGTCCTTCACATCCCTTGTAAGTTGTATTCCTAGGTGTTTTACTCTCTTTATGACAATTGTGAGTGGGAGTTCATTCATAGTTTGGCTCTCTGCTTGTCTATTGTTGGTGTATAGGATGCCTGTGATTTTACCACATTGATTTCACATCCTGAGAATAAGTCCAATCTTAAATGACATAATAGTTTAAACATTTAGGGAAATACATTTACTAGTTTTTATTTGGCTTGGCTGTAATATATGATAGAAAGTACCTGAATCCAAGCTTTCCAAACATTTCTTTTACATATCAGACATTTCAATTCTATTTATTCCATTTTAAAATCTTTAAGTTTTTATAGCATGCAATTATTTCATATGTTTAATCAAAATGCTTGTGTTCATATTATAGAACTAAATATTTTAGAAAAATCTTACAAAAGAACAAGAAAAAAAGTTGATGTATTAGTTCGTTTTCACATTGCTGTTAAAGACATACATGACTGGGAAGAAAAAAAAAGGTTTATTTGGACTTATAGTTCCACATGGCTGGGGAGGCCTCACAATCATCGCAATAGGTGAAAGGCACTTCTTACATGGTGGCAGCAAGAGATAAAATGAGAAAGAAGCAAAACTGGAAACCTCTGATAAGCCCATCAGATCTCACAAGACTTACTCATTATCACAAGAATCATACAGGGAAGACTGGCCCCCATGATTCAATTACCTCCCCACCATATCTCTCCACAACATGTGGAAATTCTGGGAGATACAATTCAAGTTGAGATTTCATTGGGAGCACAGACAAACCATATCATTCTGTCCCTGGCCCCTCCAAATCTCATATCCTCATATTTCAAAGCTAATCATGCCTTCTCAAGAGTCCCCCAAAGCCTTAACTCATTTCAGCATTAACCCAAAAGTCCACAATCCAAAGTCTCACCAGCAACAATGCAAGTCACTTCTGCCTATGAGCCTGAAACATCAAAATCAAGCTAATTACTTCCTAGACACAATGTGGGTACAGGTATTGGGTAAATACAGCCATACCAAATGGGAGAAGTTGGCTAAAACAAAGGGGTTACAGAAGTCATGTAAGTCCAAAATCCAGTGGGACAGTCAAATTTTAAAACTCCAAAGTGATCTCCTTTGACTCCAGGTCTCACATCATGATCATGCTGATGCTAAACATGCACTCCCATGGTCTTGGGCAGCTCTGCCCCTGTGGCTTTACAGGCCTTCCACCTGAGTGCTTTCATGGTCTGGTGTTGAGTGTCTGCAACTTTTCCAGGCACACAGTGCAAGCTGTTGGTAACATCTGTGTTCTAGATGATAGTGGCCCTCTCCTCACAGCTGCACTTGGAGGGGACACTACATGGGGGCTCTGACCCCACATATCCCTTCCACACTGCCCTAGCAGAGGTTCTCCATGAGGGCTCCACCCCTGCAGCAAACTTTTTCCTGGGCATCCAGGTGTTTCCATACATCTTTTGAAATCTAGATAGAGGCTCCTCAACCTCAGTTCTTTACTTCTGTGCACCCACAGGCTCAAGACCACTTGGCAGCTGCCAAGACTTGGGGCTTATACCCTCTGAAGGCACATTCTGAGCTCTATATTGGCCCCTTTTAGCCATAGCTGGAGCAACTGAACACAGGACACTAAGTCCCTAGGCTGCACACAGCACAGGGATCCTGGGTCCGACCCACAAAACCACATTTTCTTCATTGGCCCCTGGGCCTGTGATGGGAGGAGCTGCTGTGAAGGTCTCTGACATGACTTGAAGACATTTTCCCCATGATCTTGAGGATTGACATTTGGCTCCTTGCTACTTACACAAATTTCTGCAGCTGGCTTGAATTTTTCCCCAGAAAAACGGATTTTTCTTTTCTACTGCATCATCAAGCTGCAAATTTTCTGAACTTTTATACTGTTTGCCTTTTAAAATGGAATGCTTTTAACAGCATCCAAGTCATCTTTGAAATCTTTGCTGCTTAGAAATTTCTTCCACCAGATACCTAAATTCTCTCTCTCAAGTTCAAAGTTCCACAAATCTCTAAGGCAGGGGCAAAATGCTGCCAGTGTCTGCTAAAACATAACAAGAGTCACTTTTGCTCCAGTCACCAACAAGTGCTTTATCTTCATCTGGGAATACCTCAGCCTGGACCTTATCGTTCATATCACTATCAGCATTTTTGTAAAAGCCATTCAACAAGTTTTTAGGAGGTTCCAAACTTTCCCACATTTTTCTGTATTTTTCTGAACCCTCCAAACTGTTCCAACTTCTGCCTGTTTCCCAGTTGCAAAGTCATTTCCACGTTTTTGGGTATGTTTTCAGCAACCTACTCCCAGTACAAATTAGCTGTATTATTTGTTTTCACACTGCTGATAAAGACATATCCAAGACTGAAGCAGAAGAGGTTTAATTGGACTTACAGTTCCTCATGGCTGAGGTGGCCTCAGAATCATAGCAGGAGGCAAAAGGCACTTGTTACATAGTGGCAGCAAGAAAAAAATTGAGGAAGATGCAAAAGCAAAAACCCCTCATAAACCCATCAGATCTCATGAGACTTATTCACTATCATGAGAATAACAGGGAAAAGACTGGCCGCCATGATTCAATTACCTCCCCATGAATCTCTCTAACAACACTTCAGAATTCTGGAAGATCTAATTCAAGTTGAGATTTGGGTGGGGGCACAGCCAAACCGTATGAGCTAGAAATCAGTTTTTGAAATGTAACATACCGATGATGTGACATAGTGATGATGTGACACATTAGCTACCTGTAAATAGCAAAGCTGTTTTCTATTTGCAGAATGTCTTACTATTAATAGCCTATACTTTGTATTTCATAATAATTATATATGTAGTATTTTTAACCAGATGTTGAATTCCAGAAATTAAAAATATTACTTTTGATTTTTTAAAAATATGCTATATTAGTTGAACTCTGACCACAATGCATAATTTTTAAGAGGAAAGTGATATCCTCATTCTATTTTACACAATAAAAAGTCAATTTTCTTAAACAATATAGCCTATTTCTAATTTCCTTCAGTCATCAGATTATGTCATTGCTGATTTGTATGAAATTGTCAATTTGAGGATATATTACCTCAGTCACCTCAGTTTGAATTTATTTTTAAAGACAAATTTCTTGCTTTCATCCTATTAGCATACCACATTACACTATAAACAATTATAAGCCTGTGCTAGAAATGATTTAGTTGTCTGTCTCTTTTCTCTTTTTCAAAAATTGGCTTCCAAAAGTCATGAATTTTAGAAAACATTCTCCAGAGATACTGTATATTAATTATTGTAATTCCTTATGTATGATGATTTAATGACAAAACTTACATATTTATTTACAATGGCTATACTTCAAATGGTTGAAGACTAATAATATGGTAATAGGTAATAATAAGGTTTCTACAATTTGAGATGTGTGACTGTTAAATATTTGTAATGAAAGTAAAATTATTCTGCTAATAATTAGTTAAGATTAAAGTAGTAAAGAGGAGCAATGGTCTTTAAGATTATGATGTGATTTGTTTAGATAAAAAATATTCAGAGAAGCACTCTAACACTTGCCCCATTGCCACTCTAACTCAAAGCACTTTATTCTTATTTATCCACAGGGAAAAATCACATTCATATAGAACGTAATTTTAATTCTCTATTTGTTTCTTTGTACACATTTTTCCAAATTTTGAAATAAGTTTACTCTGAGTCTTTTCTTGTTTTCAGGATATTTATGATGTCATTAAACATGCTCAGAAAATAATTATCTAACAGGATACCAAGAAAAGCCCTCTAATGATATTAAAATGCAAATTAAGTTTGGAAAGCTAATTCCCAATGCATCAGAATTGCATAAATCACAAGAGATTATGATACTGGATTTTTGTAAGTATAAATCTATGACATATATATTTAAAATAGAGTTATAAATTACCCTTATTACAAATCTTGCTTTTCTTATTTATAATTGCCACATGACTGTACATATTAATAGAACACATCATGATATTTTCATATATGTATACAATGTGTAACGATCAAGTTGGAATAAAATGCATATCCATCATCTCAAACTTTTATCAATGATAAATCTAACAAATTTATTTTCTAGATTATCCTTTAATAGAAACAGCCCATTTTTCCTTTTTGGAAAATACTACCCAAAACATTTGCAGATATCAGTTACCAACCACCTCTACTAATATTGCTACTACTGGTTTTGAAAATTATTTTTTATGGCAGGAGACAATAGCCAAAAACAAAATTCTGTGTGAAAACTATAATAAATGTAATATATATTTAAACACTTTTGACTAAATGACCCCAATCTATATATATTTATCTAGCAAGTGTTGCATTTTATTTTATTTCATTATTTATTTTCTTTTGTCCAAGATACAATTCTTATAATATTTCATAGGCCAATGCCTTTTAATATCTATAATTTGAAAATAAACTTTCATTCTTAAATATTTAAATTTTTTTTTGAGGATGGCAGAATAGAAGAGGCTTTATTAACACTCCTCACCTACTTGGAAATGGCAAAAAGGTATACAGAGATTCACATTGTGAATTTTTATCCAAGTTCATGTTGTCTTTTAACTTTCTTGATTGTGTCTTATCATTCACAAAAGATTTTCATTTTGATTAAGTACAATTTATTATTTATTTGGTTGCTTGCACTTATGATGTCAGGTCTAAGAAAACATTACTCAATTGAAAATTATAAAGATTTGACCTTATGTTTACTTTAAGTTTTACCATTTTTGCTCTTCTATTTAAGTCTTTGGTTCATTTTCACTTAATTTTCTTATATGTTGTAAGATAGGCATCTAACTTCATTGCATGCTATGAAGAAATCTTCTGTGAAAGGAAGAGTAAAACAATGTGACAAACTTTACTGTTGTTTTATTTTTAGAAATTGCCACAGCCATACCAACCTTCAGCAACCATCATGCTGATCAGTCTGAAAGTATCAGCATTGAAGCATCACCCTCCACCAGGGTCTTTAGAAATACTGTGACTCTTTGAAGGCTCAGATGATCATTGGCATTTTTTAGTAATGCAGTATTTTTAAATTAAGATATATACATTGACATATTACACATAACGCAATTTTCATACTTTAATAAACTACAATATAGTGTAAATATAACTTTTACGTGCACTTGGAAAACCAAAATGTGTAGGATTTTCTTACTGTGATATTCTCTTTATTTTGATTTTTACTGTATTGTGGTCATTTGCAAATTAACCAGCAATATAGCTGAGGTATGTCGGTGCAAGTTCAGAAGGACCATAGAGCCCCGTGGACACTTTTGCAAATGAACAATTTCCTTGGTGAAGAACTAGATGGTTGAGGGAATTATCATAACCTTGCTCTTGATCACAAATGATTAAAACCTTAGTAATTTGATGTAGTTTCCATAAATGACCTATTGTGAACTTACACATTCTCAATACACTGGGCAAGCTTTTAGAAAGATGATCTTCAATTGACAACTGGTCTTTTGAAATTATACCTAATAAAAATAAATGAGATAAAAATACAGTGACAGAAAAATGAAATTATAGACCAGTATATCCAATAAAAATTGTTTTGAACTTTAGAGTCATTTATCTGAGAGAGAATTTTAATGGAGCACAGGATTCACGAGCACAATGCAGAGCACAGCAGGAGCTGAACAAATACCTATTTGACTGAATATATTGACCCAGGTTATGAATGCTGAAGAAGAGTTTCACACTTTCTATTTGTGAAAATCTACAAAGAGTTGGGGGTTTGATATTCTCAAAATATGTTAATTGTCCTAGAAAACCTATAAGGTAGTCAAACGTTAGCAAGGTGACAATCTTTATTTTAGTATAAAAATAGGACAAGCCCCAGTTGGGAGATTTTAATTAAAGCAATCTGTATCAGGATAATTATTTTTTTTGCTTTCTTATATACACAAGAATAAGTTCAAATATTTCAAAGGTACTATTCAAATTATTATGCAAAAGTTTAATATCCTGAAGCTATTATTTAATAATTTTTATAATCATTTAGTAAACTATCTTTCAGTTACTTCTGAACATCAGGAATGAACAACAAAACTTTCTATGTCTTCTAGATATAAACAATACATTTTTAATATTTTTGTATTAAAAGTACCCAATGAAATACGAACACCTATTTAAAAATTACATTTGCTTTAATTTAAACTTTCATATAAAAACAAATGTATTTTTGCCACATATGTGCACAAATTAGTCCCTTTATAAAGAATGACCACAGAATTGTAAACAAAAAGGTTAAAGAAAATTGCTATGGTCTGAATGTTTCCCCTAAAATTCATATTTTGGAAACTTAATTCCCAGTGTAACAGCATTGGAATGTGGGGCCTTTTTGGAGGTGTTTAAGTCATTAGGGTTTCAGCCTGATCTATGGATTAATGCCATTATAAAACGACTTGGCAGAATTCACTCCTTTTTGCTCCTTGTCTCTTTGTTCACGTCAGGACAGAGTTCTTCCCCTGCAGAAGAGGCAGCACCAAGGCACCGTTTTGGAAACAAAGAGCCATCCTAACTAGACAGATGAACTTGACAGTATCTTAATCTTAGCCTTCTCAACCTTCAGAACTGTGAGAAATAAATAAATAATTACTCAGCCTCAGATATTCTGCTAAATCAACCAAAATGTCCTAAGACAAACATATACACCTAAATCCCATCTAGAAAACATAAAGATTACAAAATTATACATTCATTTTAACTTATTGAGCAATCACCCTTGCCCCTAAATTATCACAGAACTATAGAGAATTAATTATACTTAGAATCATTTTCTCCTTTGGATTATCCATAAATACAAGAAAAATACATGAGTATTTTCTGTGAGAACAGGTATGAAAGCCTAGCATTGTGTTTATTAGAGAACTGAAGTTAATGAACTTTAGCAGCATGTATCTTAAAAGAGACGAGAAATCAACAAGAATAATTTTGGAAACTATGCAAACACATGGAAATTTAACAATATGCTTCTGAATAACCAGGGTATCAATGAAGAAATTAAGGAGAAAATTGAAAAATTCTCTGAAACAAATGATAATAAAAACACAACATACCAAAACCTATGGAATACAGTAAAAACATTACTAAGCGAAACATTTATAGCTGTAATTTTCTTACACTAAAAAAGAACAAAACCTTAAAATAGATAACATAATGATGCATCTTAAAGAATTAATAAGGCAAGAGAAAACCAAATCCAAACTTAGTAAAAGAAAATAAATAAAGATCAGAGCAGGAGAAATGAATTCAAAACAAAAAAAAATACAAAAGATCAATAAAACAAAATGCTGTTTTTTTGAAAAGATAAACATTGACAAGCATTTAGCTGGAATAATAAATTAGAAAAGGGAGAAGACCCAAATAAATCAAATTTGAGATTAAAAAAAAATAAATTAAACTGATATCACAGAAATTCAAAGGATCATTAGGGGATACTGTGAACAACTACATGCCAATAAACTGGAAAACCTGGAGGAAATGGATAAAATCCTAGACACATACAGTCTACCAAGAATGAACCATGAATAAATTCAAAACTTGAACAGACCAATAAGAAGCAACAAGATTGAAGGTATAAAAAAAATGAATTCTAGTATGAAAAGCCTGGGACCCAGTGGCTTCACTACTGAGTTCTACCAAGCATTTAAAGAAGAATTAATACCAATTCTACTCAAACTATGTTGAAAAAAAAAAAAAAGGAGCAAAAACATTTCCAAACTTATTCTATTTAAGTGGCATCATTCATCTGGGATAATACCCAAGATTCCTTGTCTCACGCCAAGGAAATCAAAGATGTAGACACACAGGGAGTGAAGTTAAGAGTAGAGGTTTAATAGGCAAAAGAAAGAAAAAAGCTCTCTCCTGTAGAGAGAGGTGTCCCAAGCAGGTCTTCCAGTCCATGGTGAAGCGCAAGAGGTTTTTTAGATGAGCTTGAGGAGGAGGGGTTTGATTTAAATAGGGCAGGAAATGTTGGTTGGACCAGGTTTGCCATTTGCATAACGTGAAAATCTGGCCACCTCCACTGTAATATTTTATTATGTAGATGGGTTCTCTAGTGGCAGTTGCCATGTTGCCTGTTCCTTTACTGTATATGTGGTGACAAAGAAAAGGGAAGATGGTCCTCCATGTTGATCACATCTGGATCCCAGATAGTCCTTTTCTACTGGCACAGCTGCTGGCATTCACCTGTACAAGCTTTAACCTGCTTATCTATGTCTGCAGTTCAATTTTTCAGGCTGCTCTTTGTTAGAGAAGAGATGATTTAGGGGCTGCTTTTTGTTAAAATGGAAATTTCACTGAGGACTCTCTTGTCCTCACATCTGACTAAACAATTTCTTTCTATTTCCTGCATTACTATGAGATCAGTATCACCCTGATACCAAAACCAAAGACACATCACTAAAGAAAACAGGCTAATATCGCTGATAAATATTGATGCAAAAATCCTCAACAAATACTAGCAAACCGAATTCAATAAATGCTAAAAATATCATTATGATCAAGCAGAATTTATCCCAAGAATACTAGAAAGATTCGACATACACCAATCCATGTATTTGATACATCACTGAGTTAATTAGTACATTTCCTCAAAACTCAGTAAAAAAATATTTCTGTGAGTCTATTTGTGGAGTTTTTATTAGGTTCCCTTGATTTATCTGTCTATTCTTTTGCCAAGAACACATTGTCTGGATTCCTTTTTCATTTCTTGCCTCATTGCACTGGCTAGGAATTAAAATATAATAGTGGATAGGTGTGATGGGAGTAGGGCCTTCTTTCTGAATTTAGAAGTGCAACGTTTAGTCTTTCACTATCTACTGCTGCTACTCTTGTACATCTTGGAACTCTTGCACAGTTCCAAAAATATTTCTGGTGGGAATATCTGCAACATGAGAATTTCATTGTTTGTTCCATATGCCATTGTAATTGTGGTACTGTTTTACTGGACTTGGTGTAATGTTTGAGAGCAGGGGAAAAGCCCAAATTGTAATATTGAAAACATATCATTAGGCCTCGTAAGTGTTTGTTGAAATGGAATCAATAAGCATGTTATCATTACTGTCACATTATGTTTGAATAATTTGGAGTTATTTTAGAAGATAAGAATTGAACAATATTAAGGTGACACATAAGATTATTTTATCAACTAAAATGCTTAATACCTGTATCATTTTTATTGCTTTTGATTAAAAATGACTGAATGAGAAGTATATTTTTCAAATATTGCTTATGAATATTTCTATAATTAATTCACTGTACATTCTGAATCCTGGATAGTTTAAAGAAAATTATACCTTTTTTTTACAACAAGTATATTTACAGTGCTTTGGGTTGCTATTGTGAATGTAAACAATCATTTTATGTGACAGTAATTTTAGCTGTGGAAGGATAAGAGTAATGTCGTTAATATGTCGTGAAGCACAATGCGTTGTGTAGAACAGTGAGGCCCACAGAATCTCACCTTTAACATGAAGTATTTATACAGACTATCCTCTAATCAGTGGAATATAAACAGTACACAGGACTCCAGAAATGCTTTCAGGCTGAGTACATAGTTTTATCTGTTCACAACCTAAATGCATCACCTCTTGATAGCATTCTTCTCCATTGCAGAAACCTCTACCAAACAACTTTTCTGGTTTGCCCTTAAAGTTGAAATAGTTAGGTTACGAATTGCTTAGTCTTGCCTGTTTACTTCTTTTGTATACGCTTTTTCTCAGAACAATATTATTCACCTAATGTGAGCTCAGCCTATGCTATAAGGTCTGCACACTTCAGCCTCAACCAGCTGTCTTTTCCCCGGGCGCTGCCTTCTGGGGTTGCCTCTCATACAGCCATAAGGCTTAAAAACTGCAGATTTCTTCTCAATATGTTACATATTTCACCCAATGCCTTCCATGAGGTAATTTGCTTAACATATTTTAGTTTTAATTATAAACTCCTTCAATAAAAATAAAACTTCCTTCAGAGAACATTGCCAAAGAGAAAACATACTATTTTTCAGATTACATATTCAATTTATACTTCTGGTGCTGGGCACTTTACTACTTTCCTTTATACTTTAGTTTACTATTCATAAAGTAGAAGTTTGAGTAAGACTATTTTAAGGGCGGTATTAATCAAAACTGGGGAAGTGTTCACGACTCTTCACATAGATAGATATATAGAGTTAAAACTCCCATGATTAATAATTACCTTTAGAAATTTTCATTGATTAGGTATTACTACCACTGCCTGACATGTTGAATTTGCATATTTATATTTCCAAAATTTGCTTATCAACAAATTTAATTATTACAATGTATTGAAGAGCCAAAGCAACAGAAACTCATGCAACAAAAAACACATATCAAGGTATACCCAAAGTACATTACATATAACTAAACTCTGAAAGACATATTCAAAATAGATTCCATAGATTTAATATTTAATAAGCAATGCTTTCAGTAATATCATAAACATTATACAGTCTATATGAGAAAATATATCACCTTGAGCAGCATGTCACTCTCAAAGGCAGATTGTTATACACTAAGAAGAAAACATTGTTATGTGTCACTATTTGAAGTGTCACAATAAATATTTGAAGAAATATATCGCTGTACTCATTTTTTTTTCTGAAACCTATGAATGCATTAATATATCAGGAAAGATGCAATCTATTAAAGAATGTCATTAGGACAAATATACAGAAAATGGAATCAGACACTAAATCTGAAATTGCTTATTTTAACAACATTGCAAATATTTTATCTAATTAATATGTAGGTTAATCGGCTGAGGTATTGACTGGAACACCAATCCAGTGGGTCTCTGTTATATATCACTATTCACGTGCAGAAAGTCTGCATCAATTGTTAGCTTGTGTGGCCATTTAATTAGAATTTCCACAAACATTTATTTGGAATGTATTGAGGTGATTTTCTAATTTAATTCAATGTTACAGTGAATATTGAATATTAGTAATGTATCTTATAATGAAGTAACTTTTTATTCACCAGAATTACTATTTTTAATGGATAACTATTTCCAATTCAACTCATTTTTACTTTTTATTTTTATTCAAAAGCCTCTTCATTCCTTTTGGTGTCTGTGTTTCCATGAGTGTCCACTTGCTACCTAGTGTGCCTATGCCAGTTTTCCATTTTAGGGTTTTAAGGTGAAGTTAAGCTGGACTGATAGAAATAATTGAGGAGCTCTTTTTTTCCCATTATTGAAAAATTAATATAGCACTATTATTATCTTCATTGTCTACTTTAAGATATATCTGACACCTGACTTTATCTTAGATCTGAAGTATATTTCTTCTGTTCATGTTTAAAATTGTTTTCTTTACTTCTTTCTCTATTCACCTGGACCATGAGTTCTTGTCTACCAAATCAGTAGAACGTGAGGTGGTGATATTTGGAGAAGAAAATACATTTAACTGTACAAAGAAAATATGAAGACATAACTTTCCTTATTAGCTCAGAACTATGCAAATTAACCTGAAATAAATGAGACTATTTTTATTAACATCCCAATTGAAATATTATTAAGTCAAATCCTTTTCTAAAGTTCAATGTTAGTTACATTGAAAAATCAACTCCCAATTTTAACAACAACAAAATATTTTATTTACATGACTGTTGCTTTTCTTTTTTTTGAGGCAGAATCTTGCCCTGTCACCCAGGCTGGAGTGCAGTGACACGATCTCAGCTCCTTGCAACCTTCACCTCCCGGGTTCAAGAGATTCCCCTGCCTCAGCCTCCTGAGTAGTTGGGACTACAGGCACATGCCACCACACCTGGCTAATTTTTTTGTATTTTCTGTAGAGACGGGGTTTCACCGTGTTGGTCAGGACGGTCTCGATATTCTGACTTCATGATCTGCCCAACTCGGCCTCCCAAAGTGTTGAGGTTACAGGCGTGAGCCACCACACTGGATCAGACTGTTGCATTTTTAACTCATGGGCCAGACATTACTTACTATAACTTTAATGGTTGGATGGTTTGAATGTGTCCCCCAAGAAGTATGTGTGGGAAACATGATCCCCAATTCAACAGCATTTGTAGAAGGGCCTAATGGTAGATGTTTAGGTGAAGAGAGCTTTTCCAATCAGGTTTCAGCTCTGTGTAGTTGTCTAGAGCTATTATAAAGTCTCACAAACTGGGTATTGCAAATGACAAAAAAAGAGTATTATCTCATATTCAGATAGAGAGATACATGCATATGTATATGAATGTACCTATCTGTCATGTTTATAGTGGTGTGCTTTCTGTATGTGTGTCTGTTTCCAAATTTCCCCTTATTATAATGATAGTCATATTTGATTAGATACTAATCTAATAAACTTACTTTATCTTATCTCTTTAAAGACCTTAGTTTAAGGTAAGATGATAATCTGAGATCTGAGATACTGCAGGTTAGGATAGCACCATATGAGATTTTGGGGGACACAATTCAACCTATAATACTTCAATCTTTTAAAGACCAATTCTATTTTCTCTTTATTTTAAATATATAATCCTGGAATAACAACTGAAATTTATTTGGTTTGTTAAGCCCCTTCAATCTTATTTAATTATAGACTTCAAGTTTTATCTACTCCATCACTGAGATTACCAGATCAGCTTACCTCTTAGCCATTTGACAGGCCTTTTTCTCTTGACTTCTCTGCCAACTAGCATAAACTGATGAGAATCAGCAAATGTGCCTCAAGGAGAAAATTGCTCAAAATATTAGTTTACTTCTCTGTGATTATCTTCTGTAACTTTTGGCCCCTTATATTCTAGATGCCTTCGTATACTGAATTGCCATTTTGTCTTAACAGCCATGTGAGGCAGCTGGTGGCACTTTTCGTATTATCTGACTGTACCAATCACGTTGTCAACATCTCAGTCATCCAGGCTGCTTATGAACTGGCAAATCTTGGAGTAAAGAAAGTGGAATAATCTACTGGGCTCATGAAAATGACTTCCTTTACTTCATGGGTGTGACCTCTCATATTAGGGCTGCCTTGATAGGTTGAACTGATTTTTTTTTTTTCATTTTATCCAAGTTTTCTCATTGTCTCAGAGAGGAGTAGTCTGAACCAAGCCAGTCTACCATAGCCAAAAACAGAAATCGACCTTTCATTTTTAGTTTTCTTCTACTTCTTGTATAAAATAACCTCCATTCCTCACTCAATTTATTCCAATGCATTTTATTTATTTCCTTTTACCCCTTAAAATCAATTGTCTATTTTAAGACATAAATTAGCTCTGTTAGAAGTTGTATATCGCCACATTAAGCTAATAGTTCTTTTTAGTCACAGAGTCTCTGTCTTTGTGATCTTCTAGTTATCTAACCTATCTATGCTTTCAGATATTTTGTCAGTCTTGTCAGCTAGAGGTAATAACTGCATCAACCACCTGTCTCATCATGAATATTAAGTAATTGAACAGATGAAAAATTTTATGGCACTTTGTAAGTGTTAAATAAATTTTAGATACTATGTATATATTTCATGAACTTTTACATTCCTTCTAACAAATAATAGTTCACATGGGGTATGTTAAATGTTACATTTATCAATTTTACACTATGCATGATAATTTAGAAATATAAAAACTTCCGGCAGAACTATATTATAAAGACTATGGTCAGTCATTTTTATTCTATTTTACTCTTTAAAGAAAGAAAGCATATTGTCCTAGTACCCTCAGGATACTGTGCAAAAGAGAATATTATCTCTTTTCTTTCTAGTATTATTATTATGATTGTAGTATTTATCACTCTATGCACATATTGAAAGGGAAAATAGTTAGTATCTTTGTATTGTAAGCCCTTGAAGGATGCACAACTTTCCTATACTGCAGTCAAATTAGCTATGATCATTGAAATTAACTTAGTTTTAAAAACTTGCAATAGTCATTAAAGACAACATAGAAAACATAAACTTGCTTAAAGATTACACTCATAAAATTTGTAGAAAATGTTTTCTTTCCTTCTCTCTACCACTCCTCTAAGATAATGATGGTTATCATAATGGAAGCTTTTCTCTTGACAAGATATCTTGTTTTCTTTCTATGGACAATAAATATATATCTAATATACAATTTTATATATGGTGATATGTGATATAGATATAAAAAACAGATATATACCTGTGTTTAGTCTGTATATTAGTCCATTTTCTGGCGCTTATAACAGGATACTTGAAACTTGGTAATTTATTTTTTAAAAGAGAGATTGATTCCTTACAATTATGGAAGATAAGAATTCTGAAGTCTGTGGCAAGAGAGATTTTTTTTTTTTTTCAGAGAGGGGATCTTGGTATGTTACCTAGGCTGGTTTTGAACTCCGGGGCACAAGCAATCCTCCTGTCTTAGTCTTCCAAAGTGCTGGGATTAGGTGTAAGCCACTGTGTCTAGCTGCGAGAGACTTCTTGACGGTGGAAACTTCTTGACAGTGAGTCCCAAGGTGGTGCAGAGTATTGTATGCTGAGGAAACTGCACAAGGTAACATGCTTTATAAGCACTCTTTTTCTTTTTTTATAAAGCCATCAGTTTCCCCCTCCATGATAACCCATTATTCCATCAATGAATGAATGTATTGTTGAGGACTCTGCACTCATGACCAAATCATCTCTTAAGGGCACACCAGTCTGTTTCCTTCCATTGCTTTTGTCATTTTTGTGATTATTGTTTTAAAAGGAGCTCTGAAGTCATCAAATCACAAGTTTTTCAAATTTGTGAAACTATTTTCATGGTATGTATTCCCAGCAATGGAAAGTTGTATTAAAAGGTATATACACTTTAAGGGCTTTAACCACAAGTGGCCAAACTGCCATCTAGAATGGCTACAAGAATTAACTTCCTCTCAGTAGTTCACGTGTGATTACTTTCCCATGCCACTCAACACTGATGATTATTTTCTCTTTAACTGCCTCTTTCCTGATAGTTAAAACGTGATACAGTTTTAATAAAGACAAGTTAGTTTATGAAAGTTTTCATTTTTAAAATTTGTTACTTACTCTTTATTTTGGATTTACTTGCTTATTCATGTTCTTTATCTTTTTTTTTTGTTTATTTGTTACTAAAATGTCCTTGTACATGAATTAATTACATTATTCTATAGAGAATGCACAGATAGCCAACAAGCACATGAAAAGATGCTCAATATCATTACACTTAGAAAAATACAAATCAAAACCACTTTGACATACCATTCCACGCCTTCTAGGATGGCTATAAACAAAAAACCCAAACATAAATAACAGAAAGTGTCAGCAAGAAGGTGGAGAAATAATCCTCATACATTGCTGGTAGAAATGCAATATTGTTCAGCTACTGTAGAAACACTGATATATTCACAAAGTTACATGTAGAATTACCATTCCATGGCTGGGCACAGTGGCTTACGCCTGTAATCCCAGCACTTTGGGAAGCTGAGGTGGGTGGATCACAAAGTCAGGAGTACAAGACCAGCCTGTTCAACATAGTGAAACCCCATCTCTACTAAAAATACAAAGAAAAAATTAGCTGGATGTGGTGGCAGGCACTTGTAATCCCAGCTACTCAGGAGGCTGAGGTAGAAGAATCACTTGAACCCAGAGGTTGTAGTGAGCCGAGATCATGTCACTGCACTCTAGCCCGGGCAGAAGTTCGAGACTGTGTCTCAAAAAAAAATAAAAGAATTACCATTTTATGTTTAGCGTTTCCTAAATCTACAATTCCACTCACACAGGCATTCAAACTAATACTTGTACATGAATGTTCATTCACGATACTATTTATAATAATAGTTGAAAGCTGGAAACAACCTGAATGTCCATCAGTAGATGAATAGACAAATTATAGTATAAACATACATGGAATATTATTCAACCATAAAGTTAACAGTACAGGACACAGTTGCCCAATTCACATTATTTAAGAACCCCTTGATCTTATTTTTAATTGAATTTATGGACAATTATTTTGGCTAAAAAGTTAGAACATATGAGAGCCATGTATCTTCAAACTTTCTTATTACTTCCAATACTCCTTTTGTGTACCTCCAGTTTTCATGCCCTGACATATTTTCTCTGGAATTTCCTAGGATATTTCCTTCTTCTAAACTCCATCCCTGTAATTCTAAACTCCCATGTCCCCATTATAGTGCTTTCTCTGTTCCCTGATTCTTATTCATCTCTCTCAAATCATCTGAGTCAACGTTTTCTGTCCATCCAAACCTCCATTTTTGGGAGATGCTGCCAACACTCTGATACATTGTGACTCTTACCTTTTCTTAGTGAGAATATTCCCCATTTCTGCATACACACACACACATGCACACACACACACATGCACATACACACACACACACATGCACATACACACACACACAAACGTGTGAAGAAAAACTAAAATTTCATTGATATCTTCAAAATTCTTTTAAAAATTCCATCCAATGCAAACTTAAATTACCAAAGACCATATAGATTGAATAAGGTGTTTTGCTTTTTAGTAGATATGTAAATTAGACAAAGTAATAATTT
Organism: Aotus nancymaae; assembly: GCF_030222135.1. NCBI lineage: Eukaryota > Metazoa > Chordata > Mammalia > Primates > Aotidae > Aotus > Aotus nancymaae. Next base: position 40,137,110 of record NW_026988419.1, on the reverse strand, counting down.
GGCAAAATTAATCATTCAGCAAAGTGGTCTTCAGCCAACGTTTTTAGCTGCTTTTCAGAAACATCAAATTTCCTGGAAGCATGTTATCCTTAAGGAATATGTAGAAGAGAAACTAGAGGGGCTGTGATTGGCAAGCAGCTCAACAGCTGTTGATTGTGGCCATTGAAAAGAACAAGATCTACATCAGAGACACAAACACACAAAATCCATGGAAGCTTGAATTAAGAAGTGATGAAAGAGAAATTATTTAGATAAAAGTAGAATTGAAAAATATATTCCAGAAATGGCTCATTTGAAAACAATAATAACAATAAAAATACTTAACAGATATAGTCAAAAAAAGAAAAATAAGCAAAGTGACACAAAATTATAGATGAGAATAAAGACACAACCATAAAAACAGAGTAAATAAAATAATTTTATGAAATTGATTTTCTCAACTGTATGGAAATTAATTTACAACTATTGCCTAAATGTTGTAGCAAACATAAATTGTCAAATGGATACCAGGTTAGAAAACAATTTAAAGGTTAAATTATCAAAAAATAAAATTATTGAATTTTTTTCTAATTAAAGCACCAGTCACAACTATTTTCACAGATGTATTCAATGATATATCTGAGGAAGTAGTAATTCCAGTGGTATTTAAACTCCTCCAGAGGATATAAAAGTGAGGAATGATTCCAGATAATTTTGGCACAATCTGAATAACGGTGATAAGAAATCTTTACAAAAACAACATAAAAACTGCAGACCACACTGACTTTTGAATTGATGCAAAATGTCTTAAATAAAATTAAACTAATATGAAACTTACATATTTTTTAAAATTGACCATAGTTTATCTCAAGATAGATGTTATTCAAAACTAAAAAATATTTTAATACAATTCATCAAATTAATAAATCATAGGGGAAATGTGATTTTCTATATAAATTTTTAAAACTATGAAATCCAATAGCTATTTCATATTTTAAAAAATGTTTTTTAAAAATAAAGCAGAAACCACATGAAGCTTTACTCAGGAAAAAAAGAAAGAGTAAGAAAACTCATCAACTATGTTCTCCATAAACAAACTATATTAATTTTTTTCTGCTATTTTCCATCACTTTAGTCTCAAGCAAAATTATAAGCATCAGTATAGTATTACTGATACATAAGACTGAGATCCCCAATCAGTAAATCTGTCATTTCCATCTTTATTTTTTATCAGTATTCCCTGTTGGCTTTGACTGAAAAATACTGTCTTCTTAAGTGATTCTGGAGAGTTGAGAAGAACAGAGTTCTAAGAAATTTCATTAAGTGATAACAACTCAATTTTATTTTACTATTTTAAACAGTGATTATTATGATATGCAATATAAATAGATGACTATTTTTATTTGACATATGAGTATGTAAAACAATATAAAGCATTAGATGCATTCATTTGATTGATATTTATTTAGTATCTGCAGAATAGTTCTGACCTCCCTAGAGCATTTATTCTAGTAGGAAGTGGTAGGGAACTACAGGAAGTGTTAATTTATATAAGATGATCTGAGAATGCCTCACTAATGGAACTTTGAAATCTGGAGGATAAAAAAAAACTGCACCTATAGAAAAGGCAGAGTTATAAGACTATCTGGTAGGAGAGAAGAACATTTGGAAAAGAAGGAAGGCAAGGCAGAATTGTGCTTGGCAATTTTAACAAATAGCAAGAAAGCTAAAGTTTCTTAAGGACATTAGAAAGACAGCTTTAGATAAAATAAAGTCGGCTACATATACAGGGGTCAATTGATGTTGGACTCAGTAAACCATGGTTAAATGTATTGGAATTTATTCCAGATGAGCTGAGCCCAAACTTATGGTTGTGTCTGAACAGGTACATGACATAATCTGATTTTTATTTGCAAAGGTCACTCTGGATGCATTGTGGACAATTGACTTAGAGTGCCAAATTAGAACCATGTGAAACAGGTAGATCTGTCAAAATTTCCAGTGAAAGAGAACAATGGCAGAACTACAGTGGTGATGTAGCTCATGTGAAATGGTTAGACGTGGGTTTTATCTTGAAGTTAAAAAACTAAAGAATGTGCTTGCAAAATGGATGTGTGGTGAGAAAATCAAGTTTGATTCCAAGAAATAATACCAAACAACTGAACAAATGTTGATGCTACTTAATTAATTAGGGGCAACAAAAAAAGAAAGACACTTCTGAAGGAAATTAAAAATTGGGTGTGGGACATATTCACTTGGAGATACCTCATGAGCAGATGTGAAAATGGCAAGTTAATAAAAGAGTCTAGACTTCAGGCTAACTGAATTCTGGTGATAACACAACAATAATTAAGCTCTATTGAGAAGAGATTTCTGAATTATATTTCAATATCTAGAGTCCATAACATTTGAATCAGAACAAAATTCGAATAGTACATTTAGCAATGATGACTAAAGTAGATATTACTAAGCATGCGTGATGATTCAGTTTGGGATATGGCTGAGCATAAAAAGGAAAAAATAACTTCCTTTTCTTTAGCTTATGTCAAGAGATCAAGAAAGTTAAAATTTTTTCAAGCCACAAGTTAAAAAAATACTTAAAGGATAAATCACTTTGAAAAATTGAAACATTACTAGTATAAGAAAATATCTTATATAACAAGGACAGAACTTGCATTAATAACATCAGGTTCAGTTCCCTACTCATTCACATACTTTTGGCAAGTGACATAGTAATCGTTATATTATTCTTTTGATTGTTTTTGTTGTTGTTGTTAGAAGTCACGTATAGTTATTATTATGTGCAAAGCTACTTAATCATCATCACCATTTTACAGACAAAGGTCTTGAGGGCATAAAAAAGTAAATGAGTTTTTCAGAGTCACAGAATAGGTTACTAATGAAGCCAGGATTTAAACTGGCTCCACTTCATGCTCTAATTTCTATATGGTAAGTACTGTGCTTTTATGTACTTTTTTGTATAACTTCATTATTAACATAAACACTACATCATTTTATACTGGATTATGTTTTCCCCATTAGACCAGGAATTACTTCAACGATATTTTTCTTCATTTATATAATCCTGGTCTTGGACCAGGATCCAGAGAAGAGTAGGTGAAGAATAGTTAAAATAACTTTTATAATCCATAAAGACATTATGAGAATTGAGTGATGCAATGAGTGAATGAATTTTGTAATGTATGGAAGATTATAATCTCAGTAATAAAGAGAAAAAGTTTTCAACTTGAGAAATTATGGATACAACAAAACTGTAACTTTATATTTTTAAAATCTGGTTTCTACTTTTATGCTGACAAAGCCAAAATATAACTGACTGTATGTTAAGGGAGTTTTACAAATCTCTATTTATACTAAACATTTTACTTTTCCATAGTACCTTTGATAATATATCATATGCATAGCATTAATGGACATCATAGTATCCTCAATTTGATATGGTTTCGAGAGAACACTTCTAGATTTTGCTAAAAAAAATGACAGGAATAGTATATGTTATTTTTCCTAATGGGTATCCTCTTCCCTTTTCATTTCTTATGCAGAATTTTTTTAAAATGCTTCCTTAAATACAGTTTTGTAAATCACCTGAGTCACACATATTTTCTTTTTAATTTTATCAAGAATTAAAATTTTAACCTCTGTCTATTCAATTCCATGTCCCTGTGTTATCCTGCTGACAAAAAGAAAGAGATTTCTTTCTAAGGTGGTCAAAGATACCTGCAACATCTAATGTGGGCATTTTCCTTGTAGTAGTATGGGTTAAGCCTTATTTCAAGAGAGTAAGAATGATTTATTATCTATTTCTTATAACAGTTTCTGATTCTCCATTAATGAGTGAAATACAATCTATTTAATAATTTTACAGCAATCACATTTGAGATTGCCCAAATTTTTATCTCAATTGCTTGACCAAACTTTTTATCTCAAATTATATCTGTCTCTATATTATTACCTGTATCTATGCATGAAACTACAACTGTATTTATATCATTGATATCCGTATTTATACATCTTTTGGTGACTATGCTATTTCTACAGGACGGTTTCCTATAGGTGAGAATATTAGGTAAGTAGCCATATTTATTTTAGTATGCAAATGTTGTTATTGAATTACTAATTAAAATTGTGATGAGAAACAATTTTATGACCAACAGCATTTGAGATTTCTTCTTTCTCCATGGACCCAATAAGCGCTGTATTATTATTATCATTATTATTATCTTATGATAATCTTATAAATGAAAAACAGTATTTCATGAATTAGTTTCTATTTATTTATTCAGAAGCCTGTGTTTATTTGAACATATCCTATCTTTGTAACTTCTGTGTCCATATTATTCACTCATTTAAATAGTTTATTTTTAATGGTTACTGTTAGGAAATAATATATATAAAGGAAATATTAATCTTTGGTTACATGTGTCACATTTTCTTCCAGACTCTTTTAGATTTTTGTATATTTAAGAGTTCATTCAGTTTATGTACACTTAAATTTTTGATTAAATTTGTTTTAGAAGTTTGGCACAAAACAAGGAGACACGAAACAAAATAAGCAATAAAATTATTTTAAAGGAGGTGAAAATACAATGTTATTTTATTACACACACATACACCCACATGAATGCTATATTGGAGGAATTAGAAAACCTTAAAGATTACTTAGTCTTAATATCCATTTTATTTTAATGGATTCTGTAATAAAACATATCAGGGTGTGAATTTTAGTCAAGCAACTTACTAGACACAAGATTTTGGATAAGTTATTTTACCTCTAAGCTTTTGTTTCTTCATCTTCATCCTGGTGATGATTGTAGCCCCAGTCTCAAAGGATTCCAGTAAGAGTAAATTAAATAGTAAATATCCAAAATGTCAATGATATTTATTCAATAAAGATAAAAATAGAGAGTATGAATATTTTGTTTAATAGCTATGAACAGGTAGAAAATACAGTAAGTCTTCACTTAATGTCACTAATAGGTTCTTGGAAACTGTAACTTTAAGAGAACATGTCATGGAACCAATTTTACCATTGGTTAGTTGTTATAAACAAGAGTTACATTTCTACGGCATAGTTCTGCTCAGAAAAAATATCACCAAACTTTTTAAAAAAACACCACAAATACTTCTAATATTAAAGATGGAAATAAATGTGAGTTACACATACATTTAAGAAAGATTAATAAAAACAAGTGAAATAATTATTTACCAAATTTTGCCAGTTTAGGGTCACATCTCCCTGCAGCTCAGGGCACAAGGTAAAAACCTGCCCTAGAGAGGATGCCATCCCATTGCAGGGTGCACTCACACACACACACATCCATGTTCACGCTTGCTGGAACCATTTAGACACACAAATTCACCTCCTATGCACATATTTAGGATGTAGGAAGAAAGGAATAAGTGGAGAAAACACACGTAGACATGGGGAAAATATGCAAACTGCACACAGACAGTGGCCCCAGCTAGGGATCAATGTTTTTGTCAAATGTATGCAATGCTGAATAAAATGATGTTTTTTGTCAGTAACTAAAAATGGAACTTTGTATGATCCAGCAATTCTACTACTATATCCAAAGAAAGGAAATAGATATACTGAAGAGATATTTACACCCCCATGTTTGTTGCAGCAGTATTCGCAATAGGCAAGATATGAACTCAACCTAAGTGTCTATCAATGGATTAATAAAGAAAATGTGGGATATATAAACAATGGGATATTATCCAGCCATAAAAAAGAATAAAATTTCATCATTTGCAAAACATGGATGACACAAGAAGACATTATGTTAAGTGAAATAAGCCAGGTACAAGAGGACAAACATCACATGTTCTCACTCATGTGGAATATGTGGAAGCTTGTGAAAAGACGGGTGGTAGGGCATTGGTAATAGAGAGATAAACAGGGTTGCTTAGTGGGTATAAACATACAGTTAGAAGGAATAAGTTTTAGTGTTTGATAGCACAATGGAGTGACTAGCTGACAATAATTTATTGAACATTTCAAAATACCTAGATGAAAAGATCTGAACTATTTCCAACACAAATAAATTATTCATTTTAGAGGTAATGGATATCCTAAGTATCCATATTTGATCTTTACACATTTCATGCTTGTATCAAAACTTCACATGTATCCCATAAATATGTATAACTACTATGCATCCATAAAAAATAAAAATAAACAAATTGTATACAAAGGCTCTTAATTGGGGACCTGTTGTACGACGAAATAAAAACATTTATGTTAACAAATAATGTACGTACATAAAGTTATCCATAAGTGTTGTCAGTATGAAAGGTCTATCATTTGTTAGGAGGTAAAATATGAATAAACGAACATATACTACAAATAAACGTATACCATACTCCTTATTAGAAAGATTGACATTGCTTACAGAAAATTTTAACAACTTCAATGAAATTCAACCCAAAATATCAATTAAAATAAAAAATGCTTAGAATTTTAGAAATATGTTTTATATTTCTTGTGAGAGAACAACCAGAAGAGGAAACCCCAAAATAAAATACTGCTATTGGAGAAAATAAGAAGGTATATAAGTTGGGTGAGTTTGTCTATACCTAATAACCATTCAAAAATAAAAAAGCAGGAAGTTATTGTTCATTTGCCTCAATATATCTTAGAAAATAGAAGGAAAAATACAGCATATATTAGAAAAACAATTAGAATTAGAGTACACTGATACTTTTGAAATATTGTTAAAAGAAAAAGAAATTATGGATGAATGTGACAGAAGAAATACTACATTGTCACAGACTAAATATGCTAGGGAAAAAGATAAATGTCACGAGGATCTTCAAGATCAGGAAAAGTAACATTACCTTTAAAATGTGAGAAATTTTAAGTAACATACTGCTAATTCATGTCACATCATTTAATCATATATAATTTACATAGGTAATTAGCTCTTCCTTCTTTTGCCACTATCCCTAGTCTGACTAGTCAATTTTCCTTTCTTCTGTATTATTTGGGAACATTAGTCAAATTAGTTGCATTTTATCTCCATTTAGTTTCACTGCATGTAAATCTGTATTCACAACAGAGGAGTGAGCAATAGTCAGGGGAGAAAAGCAATTGAGAGAAACAAAGATGTTCTGGATGGAGCAATTTAAAAAAGACTCTGCCTTCAATCTTCATTTAGCTTAGTTGGGCGCCTTAACAGAGAATCAAAGCCACCTGTTTGGTATAGAAGTACCTTAAATTATAATATATAATGCTCAAAAAATAAAATTGTTGTGTTGATGTCAATTTTTTTTAGATGTAACAAAATTTTTTTATTTACCTGTACTTCTGAATTAGGTAAAATTTGTTTCACATTTTCTTTACAAATATTTATTTTACAACCAAATGTTTTCTTTTGCTATTAAGACTTGCAGAATAGTTCAAAACACATAACAATACATCATATGTATGGTTCAAAAAAACCCAAGTCAGATCAGTGGTATTTCACTGACTGCCACAGCTTGAATTTTCTTCTAAGAAAGCTGGTATGCTGCCAATTTAAGCTGTTGAGTTAAAAAACGTCACCAAGATAACAAAAAGGAGTTTAAGACATTTTGCTATAAATATAGTACCCACTGTGAAAATTACTCACTGTGTCATTTAGTTTTAATTTGTTAAAAGATGTCTTCATTAAAATAAAAAATCCCCAGCATTCAAATTAAGAAATACAAATAATAACCATGTACTTACTGAATTGACCTGTATTGGTATCAGGTTGTTTACAACCAAAATGAACTAGGGCTAGACAGCATCATAATTTCTTACTAGCCTAGCTCTCTATGAGTCTCGGAGAAAAATATAAATAAGTAACTGACATTTTAGAATTAGGCACATATTTTGCTTCTCAATTTATACAATAATACATAATTATTCCAAAAAGCTTTTTATTTTGATCACTCCAATGTGCACTTTATACATAAATTTATACATAGATTTAGTAAGAACGATTCATGGAATTTCTGTGAGTCTCTAACATAATACTTCCTATGAAAAAGAGATTCAAATAAGCTTGAAAAATAGTTATAATAGCTGTTATCATTTATAGGCTTAGATAAGTTCTGCAATACAAAAAGAAAAGACTGATTTATTCCATTTATTATTGGCTACATGTTTTTGGAGGAGGCATAAACCCTGTGCCACAGTTTTAACATTCCTTGGGACAGATAAAGTGACTTGCAGTTATATTCCTAGAACACTTTAGCTTATGTATGTCTCTCAGTTATTGTGTTTACTTTTCAAGACACTTAATATCCTATTTGTCCTGTTCTAGCTTTTTATACGGGCTTAAAAATAACAATGATGATTAAAAAAATGATTCACAAAATAGAAGAAAAATGATATCCTAAGATCAATAGCAATAGTACAGATTAAGACCATTGCTAAATTTTAGCCAGAGTCCTATTCATTGCTCTAAATTCAGTTGAAAATCTAGAAATATACAATATTTTAGATAACATGTAACATTTCACAAGAATAATAATTCCGAGTTATGGTTGATGCAATGTTGTCTTGAATTCAGTAAAATTATCAAAATTTTACAGTTGTTGAAAAATAAAACATTTCTAAATTCTTTTAACCTTTTAAAACACATATCATTATGCTGAAAACATGATCTTTTGACCATCTCTTCTAAGACACTTTTGCACATGCAGTTAGTTACGTAAATAAATATTATTCACAAGTATAACTATTCTTTTTCTAAACAATTTCTCACTTCATTTTTACCAATCTGGACAAATATTTTTTTCTCCTTATTTTCATAGCAGAGTGGCATCTGGTACTAAGCAGGCATTTAATAAATATTTGATAAATAAATCTATGTTCTTGATTAGTTAGGCAATTTATTCCTACAAGTGCCTGTTTACAGATTGTGGAGGAATGAATGGATTCTACTACCCGACTCAATGTTTCCTCCGATCAGTTATCTAAATTAAAATCTAGGCTATGTCAGCCAAATTTCTTTTCTCTCCAGGTAGTCTAACTAAAAAAATTAAAACTTCCTCTACTATATATTGATCAGCATTGGTGGTTTTCATAAGCAGTGAGGCAATATCAACAGGATATTTCTCACGATTCCTAATTTTCCAAAAGACACAAAAAAGTAAAAGAGAAAAGTATATTAGAACTTTTTATTTAGTCTAACAACAACAGCAACAACAACAACAAAAACTTCTTTACCTGCTGTTATATATTTGAAGAAAGAAGGATGACGAATTAGGGTACAAAATAATAAATGAATCTATTTTTCTTTCTTAGGGTGGGTAGAAAACAAGGAATAAATTACAATTTATCCAAGGAGTCAAAAACTTTTGTTTCAAAATAAATGTTGCTTTTTACTTTTTCAAGCTAGGAGTAGGACTTTAAAAACAAATATTTTAATTTATACATATATTTAGTAAGAACGTTGCTAAATCAATGTAAAAGTAAGTTTAACTTAGCAGTAAATGTACTAATTTCTCATTTGAAGTATCATTTGCAATAGGAACTTCAAATTTGATAGAAAAAGCACAATATTGCCATTCAGTAAGACGAGCAGATAACTCTTGGTTGTCAATATGGCATTTTTATTATCATTATGATTATCATTATTACCAAAAAAAGGACTTTATCCACTCCCTAAGAATTCTAACGTGGATGCTGTCCAGCTTGTAAGAATTGTGCTATATATATTTTTTTAAAACGAGTAAATAAAAGGATGAGGAAATAGCTCTGTTGTTTTATTACCTTGGAATCAGGGACTATAAAGAGACCTGAATTATACCATGTAAAATTATGGGAGAGTAAAACGGCACAATGTGCAGTAATTTACAATCAATTTAGTGTGTGTCTAGTTATAAATCTGTTCTTCAAATAGATTTCTCACTACTGGAATGAGTGTTTAATTTTAATGTTTATGATTATCCCCTGTGCTGGTCCTGTAAGAGTTGTTTTAATAAAATTTCACTATACTCAAAGGTATTTTTGACCTGGTCAAATCATAGCATTTTATGTATGTGGAAAAACAGCACAACTTGTCAATATATTCAAACTGAGATTTTCAAAACCTGTTGTCTAAAAGGTATACATAAATTACATATTTGAGTTCCCTTGTTGACACTTAGAGAAGCAAAAACCGCTTTTTGTGCCTAAATGCCAACTGATGTGAAATAATGATGTATCCAGGTGTTAAATTCAGTATCTGACTTGAAATAGTGGGCCTGTTTTCTGAAGATGATTAAATATTTTTTTATAATGGTCTTCAACGTTTGCAAGATTACTTGAAGAATGGAAACAGGTCATCCTTATCTGAGTATTTATTTGGTTATTCTAGAAAGCTAGCTAGAATACAGTCTAGTTTGATGTGTTTTACATGGTGCTGTAACTTAGATTTTTAACATGATGTATCTCCTCAGAGCACGTCAAGTTTCACATTGTTTCTCAGACTTAATGTTTTTCTTCACCAAGGATATTCCAGAAATAATTGAAGCATTTTAAAGCAATGTGCTGAACAGAATCCACATAATTATGTATTTATGGTAGGTAGAGAAGAACAACACAAACTGTGAAATGTTCTACCTCCACTGCAAAGCATATTCACTCTCGGTGGATGGTGGATAAATTGAGCAAAAAGGTATTTCTGCCTGACACTGTGAAAAGCTCCACAGGGATATTTTAAAGAGGGAAGCAAGTGAAAATATGATTTGCTCCAGGGAAGGATTTAGTTGCCTGCAAACGAGATCGTAGTATATGTTTTTTATTTTGACTAGATAGAATGAATATTTTCATTGAACACTGCATTATGAGATCCTTTGCACAAAAATTTGCCAATTCTGTATCCAACAATTTGAAACCTATAGAAAAAATTTTGAGAAGACAAAGTAGAGTCTAAAAGCACCTCAGTTTAAAAAAGTGGAAATAAGTCTGCAGAAAAGAAGGGAAAAGTAGTTATGTATGCGTGTCTGTGTGTGTGTGTGACCGTGTAAACAGACCAACATGAATCCTTATTTGCTAAGCCACTCCTCTGTGTGTGCGTGTGTGTGTGTGTTCTAATGATCCTTTTCCAGATCATTTTATTCTTGATTGATTTATTCTTTAATATTTAAGAAGTTTTCCATGGGAAGACAAGTATCCTTATTTGTACCTAACAACAGCATATAAGCTTTCCTTAATCCCTACAGCCTCACCAGCATCTGTTTTGTTGGCTTTTTAATAATAGTCATTCTGATTGGTATGAGATATTTCATTGTGGTTTTGATTTGCATTTCTCTGATGATTAGTGATGGTGAGCATTCAATTTATTTTTAATTGACAAATAAAATTATATATATTTATCATGCACATGTTTTGAAATATGTAAATTACCTGGAATTCCTAAATAGAGTTACTTAACATATGTATTACTTTACATACTTATCATATTTGTGGTGAGAAAATCTACTCTATTTAAAATTTTTTAAATAACACAATACATTGTTATTAACCATAATCACTATGTTAGATATCTCTTAAATACATTTTTTCTAACTGAAATTTTGAATCCTTTGACAAACATCTAACCAACATCCATGCCTCCCTTAGACCCAGCCCCTGACAACCCACCATTTTACTCTCTACTTCTATGAGTTCGACTTTTTTTGATTCCACATATGGGTGAGATCATGTGGTAATTGTCTTTCTGTATCTGGCTTATTTCACTTGTCCTATTTGAGACAAGGCAAGTGCCATCCCCCCATGAGCCCGTAAAAGCAAAAGCAAGTTAGTTACTCCCTAGATATAATGGGAGTATAGGCATTGGATAAATGCCGCTGTTCTAAATGAGTGAAATTGGCCAAAACAAAGGGCTACAGGTCTTATGCAAGTCCAAAATTAATAGGGCAGTCATTACCTTAAAGTTCTAAAATGATTTCTTTTGACTTGATGTCTAACATCCAAGTCATTCTAATGCAAGAGATGGGCTCCCAAAGCCTTGGGCAGCCCTGCCCCTGTGTCTTTCCAGGGTGCATCTTCTGTCCCGGCTGGTTTCATGGATAACATTGAGTGTTTGTGGCTTTTCCAGGTGCATGGTGCAAGCTGTTGGTGGATCTGTCATTCTGAGGTCTGGGTGCTGGTAGCCCTCTTCTCATAGCTCTATTAGGCAGTGTCCTGGTGGGGATTCTGTGTGGGAGCTTCAATCCCACATTTTCATTCCACACTGCCCTAGCAGAGGTTCTCCATGAGAGCCTCACTCCTGCAGCAGACTTCTGCTTGGGCATGAAGGCATTTCCACAGATCCTCTGAAATCTAGGCATAGGTTCCTAAACCTCAATTCATGAGTTCTGTGCACCCACAGACCCAAGATCACGTGTAAGCTGTCAAGACTTGGGGTTTGCAGCCTCTGAGGCAACAGCCTGAGCTGTACATTGCCCCCATTTTTAACCACGGCTGTAGCTGAAGCAAATGGGACTAAGGTCACCAAGTCTCAAGGCTGCATAGTGCAGGGGGACACTGGACTTGGCCCATGAAATCATTGCTTTCCTCCTAGGCCTCTAGACCTGTGATGCGGGGGAGGGGGCTGCTGTGAAAGTCTCTGACATACCCTAAAGACATATTCTCCATTGTCTAGGCTAACATTTTGCTTCTCGTCACTTACGCAAATTTCTGCTGCCAGTTTGAATTTCTCCCCAGAAAATGGGTTTTTGTTTTCTATGAATCATAAGCCTACAAATTTTTCAAACTTTTATGCTCTGTAACCTATCGAACTCTTTGCTGTTGAGAAATTTCTTCTACCAGACACCCTAAATTTTCTTTGTGAAGTTCAAAATTCCACAGATCTCTAGGGCAGGGGGAAAATGCTCCCAGTCTCTTTGCTAAAGCATAACAAGAGTCACCTTTGCTCCAGTTCTCAACAAGTTCCTCATCTCCATCTGAGACCACTTCAGCCTGGACTTTATTGTCCATATCACTATTAGAATTTTGGTCAAAACTATTTAACAAGTCTCTAGGATGTTTCTAACCTTCACACATCTTCCTGTCTTCTTCTGAGTCCTCCAAACTATTTCAACATTTGCCTGTTACCCAGTTCCAAAGTCACTTCCACATTCTCAGGTATCCTTATAATGGCACATTATTCTTTGTGGGGTCAATTTACTGCATTAGTCCATTCCCAGGGTCCTATAAAGAAGCACCCAAGACTGGGTAATTTATAAAGAAAAAAGGTTTATTGTGCTCATAGTTCCATATACTTCGGGAGGTCTCAGGAAACTTAACAATAATGGTGGAAGGCCCCTCTTCAGAGAATGGCAGGAGAGAGAATGAGAAACACAGAGTGAAAGAGTGCAAAGCCCTTTACAAAACCATCAGATCTCATAAGAACACGCGTACTATGACAAGAACAACATATGGGAACCACTCCCATGATTCAATCACCTGCTACAAGTTCCCTCCCCCAACATGTGGGATTACAATCCAATCTGGTTTACAACTCAAGAAGAGATTTGGGTGGGGACACAGAGCCCATATTAATAGCCAGAAGTAGAATTGTTGGATAATACTGTAATTCTATTTTTAGTTTATTGAATAATTTTCCTACTGGTTTTCCATATGGCTTTACAAAACCACTAACAGGTTATAAGAGTTGCCATTTTTCCCATATCCTGGCCAAACACTTTATCTTTCATCTTTGTGACAATAGTTAATGCAACATGTAAAAGATGAAATATTACTATGGTTTAATTTACATTACTCTGATAATTAGAGATGTTGATTATTTTTTCACATATCTATTGGCCATTTGTAAGTCTTCCTTGAGAAATGTCTCTTCATATCCTTCACTCATTTTTTGATAGGGTTATTTGATTTCTTGTTATTAAGTAGTTTGAGTTCCTTGTATATTTTGGATATTCACCCTTTCTTCGGTTTATGATATGCAATTATTTTCTCTCAATCTATGAATTGTCTCTTCACTTTGTTAATTGTTTCCTTGTTATGCAGAAGCTTTTTTGTTTTGCTTTATACAATAACATTTGTATATTTTTTACTCTCGTCTGGATTTATGGAGTCATATCCAAGAAATCTCTGCACATAACAATATCGTGGATATTTTCTCTTATGCTTTAGTGTTTTACAGTTTCAGAACTTTAGTGTAAGACTAAGACTTTTGAGTTGATTCTTGTTTAAAGTGTGAGATAAGGGTACATTTTCATTCTTCAGCCTGTGCATATTCCGTGTTCAGATCAACATTTATTAAGGAAACTGTCCTATCCCCATTGTTTGTCCTTGGCATCCTTTTGTGAAAATCCAATTTGCCATAAGCATGTGGGTTTATTTCTGGACTTCCTATCCAATTCCTTTCATATATGTATCTGTTTTTATGTCAGTACCATACTGTTTTGATTATGTTGATTTTGTAATATATTTTAAAATTTGATAGTGTAATTCCTCCAGCTTTGTTATTTTTGATCCATATTTCTTTGGCTATTTGGGACTTTTGGTTGCTTTATATAAACTTCAGGGGTTTTTTTTGGTATCATTTTGAAGAATTACATTGGGATTTTTATGATATTTCATTGAATTGGAAGATCGCTGTAGGGAGTATGAACATTTTAGCAATCTATTAATTCTTCTAATCCATTAATACACGATATCCTTCTTCTCTCTTAAAATACTTTGGCTGTATCCCATAAGTTTTGGTATGTTATGTTTCTATTTTAATCTATTTTAAGATTTAAAAATAATTCCCTTTAATTTCTTCTTTTAACACAATAATGGATGTGCATATGGTTTATTTTCCATATAGTTCTTAATATTTCTTTATTTCTCTTGTTACTAATTTCTAGTTTCATATCATCATAGGCAGAAAGATATATGATATATTTTCAATTTTCTTTAATTTGTTAATACTTTTATTAGTGGCCTAACATGTGAGCTATTCTGGGGATAGTTCTGTGTGCAGTTGAGAATAATGCACATCCTGCTGGTGTTGGATGGCATGTTCTGTACATGTCTGTCAAGTCTATTTTGTCTAAAATGTAGTTCAAATCCAGTGTGTTCTTATTGATTTTATTTGAATTATCTGTACCCTGTTGAAAGTGGGGTATTGAACTCAACAATTATTATGTTGTAGTCTGTGTCTCCCTTCAGATCTGTTAATGTTTGCTTTAGATATTCAGGTGCTTTCATGTTGAGGCCATACATATTTCCAATTGTTATATTCTTTTAATAAATTGATTCCTTTCTCACAATATGATGACTTCATTTATCTCTTTTTACAGTTTTTGCACTAAAGTATATTTTATGTGAGCTACTCCTACATTCTTTGGTTTCTATGAGCATGGAATATATTTTTATCCCTTTACTTTGCAATCTAATTGTCCTTTTAAGTGAAGTAGGTCTCTTGTATGTAGAATATTGTTGAATCTTGGTTTTTCTTTAATCTATTCAGTCTGTCTATGCCTTTTGATTGAATAATTTAATTTCTTTACATTCAAAGTAATTACTGATTACTAGTGTCTTTTTGTTTATTTACATTCAAATTAACTGTTGATTACTAGTGTCCTTTCGTTAATTCTTTTCAGGTTCTTTTACTTACCTGTTTTTTCTTGCTCACTTGCTTTGTTCCTTTGTGGTTTGAAGACATTCTGTGGTAAAATGCTTTCAATATGTTCTTTTGGCTTTTTGTGTATGAATTATAAGCTTTTGCTTCGTGACTATTCTGAAGCTTATTAGACTATCTTATACTTATAAAAGTCTATTTTAAGTTAATAACAACTTGATTACATATCCAAATTCTACACACCATGGTTTTTTTTTTTTTTTTTTTTTTTTTTGGAGACAGAGTCTCGCTCTGTTGCCAGGCTCCAAGCTGGAGTGCAGTGGCGTGATCTTGGCTCACTGCAACCTCCGCTTCCTGGGTTCAAGCAATTCTTCTGCCTCAGTCTCCCAAGTAGCTGGGACTATAGGTACACACCACCACATCCAGCTAACTTTTGTATTTTTTAGTAGAGACGAGGTTTCCCCATGTTGGTCAGGATGGTCTCGATCTCCTAACCTCATGATCCGCCTGCCTTGGCCTCCCAAAGTGCTTGGATTACAGGCGTGAGCCACCATGCCCGGCCCATACTATGGTTTCAACATATCCTCCAAAAATTGTGTTGAAACTTAAACCACAATGCAACATTGTAGAAAGGTGGGAACTCTTTAGCATTGATTAGATCATGAGGGCTCTGCCTTCATGAATGGATTAATTTAATCATCAAAAGAGTAGATTAGTTATCTCAAGAGTAGGCTTTAGATAACACGTTGAGTTTAGCTCGGTTTTTTCTCTCTATCTTGTGAGCTTTCTTGTGGTCTTTCACTTTCTGTAATGGGATGACCCTCACA
This sequence comes from Aotus nancymaae, assembly GCF_030222135.1. NCBI lineage: Eukaryota > Metazoa > Chordata > Mammalia > Primates > Aotidae > Aotus > Aotus nancymaae. The sequence continues at coordinate 40,120,753 of NW_026988419.1, read as the reverse complement.
AGTTGTTAATGCCATAATTTTAAATTTCTGATTTCAGAACTGTGAAAAATAAGTTCTTTCCTTTATAAATTGTCCAGTCTCAAGGAGTCTGTTATATCAGAACAAAATAGAGTAAGATAGGAAATTAATACCAAAAAGTGGAACTGTTGCTATAACAAATATTTAGAAATGTGGAAGTGGCTTTGAAACTAGGTAATGTATGGAGAGTGAAAGATTTTGGAGGAGTGGGCTAGAAAAAGCCAGTGTTTCTCTGAATGAAGCATTAAGATTGATTTTGGTGGGGGGCTTAGAAAAATGAAGGGCTGTAGGGAAAGTATAGAACATCTTAAAGATCACTTAAGTGGTTGTAATCAGACTATTGATGGAATATAAACAGTAAAGGACATTCTATTGAGGTCATAAATATAAATGAGGAACAAGGTATTGGAAACTTGCATAAAGGCCATACCATTTACAAAGTAGCAAAGACTTTGGTTGAATTGTGTTCCTCCTCAAGGGGTTTAGAGAATACAGAACTTAAGACCAATGAACTAGGATATCTGGTGGGAAAAATATCTAATCAGCAAAGCTTTCAGGCTGCTAGGTGGTGACTTTTTATTATATATGGTGAGATGTGAAATAGGAAAAAAAGACTGAACTGAAATTTATAATTAAAAGAGAAGAAGAATGGAAAGATTTGAAAAATTCACACACTGGCTGCATTGAGTGAAAAGGCTTATTTAAGAGAGCAAACTAAGTGTGTGGACAAGTGGCTGTTTGCTAAAATGATCAACATACATTAAAGAAATCCAGGTGCTATTAATCAAGGCAATGGGAGAAAAACTTCAAAGGCATTTCGGAAAACTTCAGGCATTCCTCTCCCATAACATGATTAGATCTCTAGAAAGGCAGTATTGTTTTAGGGAATAGGGATGGACGTGGTGCCCTTCGTGGGCTTGCTGACCATTGCTATCTCACAATTCTATTACCCACATTCCAGCACAGCATGCTCGGCTGCCTTAGCCATAGTTCAAGTGGACCCTGGTGCAAGTCAAGCCACTACTCCAGAGGGCACAAGCAAGAAGCTTTAGTGGCATCCACATGGTACTAAGTCTGCATAATCATGGAATGCAAAAATTGAGGAGGGATATCTACCTTCACCTGAATTTCAAAGAATATCACAGCTGGGTGGCTGAAGCAGAAACCTATGGCAGTGCTAGAGTGACCACAGAGATTCTGTTTTAGGGCAATGGCTGATGGAACCATAGGAGTAAAGTTGCCTCCATGACCCCAGAACTGTAGAGCCTAGTATGCAATTCCAACTGGTGAGATCTGGAGGCATGAAACTCTAACCCTTGAGAGCTGCTGGGTAGATGGAGCCCAATAAAGCCACAGTGTCAGAAATTTCTAAGGACCTGGGTAGTCAACCCACTTTCAATGTGCACAGGATGCAGGACATGCAGTCAAAGGAGATTACTCTCCAACTGTAAGTCTTAACATTATTCACCATGTTGAGTTTTGCACTTGCTCAGGACCACTTACTCCTTTCTTCTTGCCTATTTGCTCATTTTGCAATGGGAATGTATGTCTTAAGACTATCCCACCATTGTATTTTGAAAGTAGATAATGTGTTTTTATTTCACAGGCTCACATCCTGAGGGAATTTGACTAAGAATGAATTATGCCATGATACTCACAATATGTAACTCTGGACTTTGGACTTTGGAGTTGATGCTGAACAAGTAAACAATTTTTAATCTATTAAGATGAAATAAATATATTTTGTATGTAAGAAACAACATGACTTTTAGAGAGCCAGGGCTGAATGCTATTGTTTAAATGCATCTCTCCCCACCAAACTTGTGTTAGCCTGAGACACATAATGAAACTCTGCCTTTATATTATTTTTTTAATTAGTCAAATTACAGTGGTACACAACTATAGGCCCAGCTACTCAGGAGGCAGAGGTTGGAGGATTGCTTGGGCCCAGGAGGTCAAGGCTGCAGTGAGCTGTGATGGCACCACTGAACTCCAGCCAGGGTGACAAAGTGAGGCCATGTATATCAAAAGAAAAAAGAAAACTACGAATTTCGCATTATTGGCTTGCCAGGAGGAGAACAGAGAAAGAGCCATAGAACATATTCAAATGTATAATGGCAGATACAATCCCAAGCTTGGAGAAGGAGACTGAAATCCAGAACCAGAAAGCCTGAAAGACACCAAATAAAATGAATTTAAAGCGACACAAATAAAGACATATTATAATCAAATTGTCAAAAGCTAAAGACAAAGAATGAGTGTTGAAAGTGCAATACAGGAAGTTGAGGGTGCAACAAGGGAAAGCAAATAGTCACATGTAAGGGAATCTCCAAAAACTTTTAGCAGATTTCTCAGTAGGAACCTTGAATGTCAGAAGGAAGTGAGATGATATATTCTTGATAAACAAACCAGTCAAGAATACTATGCCCAGCAATCTTATATTTATAAAATAAGGTACTATAAAAAATGACTCAGGAAAACAAATAAGAGTTTGTAATCACTACATCCATCTTGAAAGAAATGATAATGGAATACTTCAAGCTGAAATAAGGACATTAGTAACAAGAAAACATGAAAGTATAAAACTCACTGGAAAAAGTAAGTACATTATAAGATTTAAAACACTCTAATGGTGCCAATTATATCTTTAGTATTAAAGTTATTAGACAAAACTATTACAAACAGCTAAAACTGTAATATTTGTTAAGTAATTAAATTATAAAAAGATATTGAAGTGTGATACCCCATAATTAAAAATGTAAGGAGCAGGAATGAAAGTGTAGTGTCTCAATTCATTTTCTGCTGCTATCACAGAATAGCTAAGATTAGATAATATATAAATATAAAACATTATTTCTCAAAGTTTGCAGTGGCACGTTCTTATTTCACTGCAGTCTCTAACTCTGAGTCTCAAGTGATCTTCCTGCCTCAGTCTCCTGAGTAGTTAGGTCTACGGGCATGCACCATCATACCTAGCTAAATTTTTTTTTTTTTTTTTTTTTTTTTGATAGAAAGGGTCTCTTCAAACTCCTGACTCTGAGCAATGCTTCCAATCCAGTCTCCTAAAGTGTGGGGATTCTAGTCAGGAACCACTATGATCAACTTGTTTTTTGCTTTCTTTTTTTTTTTGACGGAGTCTTGCTCATTCTCCCAGGCTGGAGTGCAATGGTGCAATCTTGGCTCACTGCAACTTTTGCCTCCCAGGTTCAAGCAATTCTCCTGCCTCAGCCCCCTGAGTAGCTGGGATAACAGCAGCCTGCCACTGCACCCAGCTAATTTTTGTATTTTTAGTAGAGATCTGTTTTGAAATGTTGGCCAGGCTGGTCTCAAACTCCTGACTTCAGTGATCCACCTGCCTTGGCCTCCCAAACTGCTGGGATTACAGGTGTGAGCCACTACATCTGGTCTGTTTTTGTTTTCTAAAATAAAAACGATATTTATTTAAGAATAGAGCATTGTGATAGCAATATGTGTGTCATAGTAAAATATGTATTAAGGAAGTTAAAGGAAGACAATGGTTTTTAAAGAGAAATGAAGATGATTACAACTGTTTTGAGAAAACACCCTACTTGCATCCCGGTTTCCATTCCAGTGGTGCTCATATCCTGACACCAGCTATTGTGGCCCACTCCTTCTTGCTTTTTAGCCCCAGCTGTGGGGGCACTCCCAGCTGACAGCCTAAGTTTCCCTTAGACCTCAGACCTGGTGCCACTGGGCTCCGGGACAGTGTATATTCTGCCAGAAGCTAAATTTAAAACTGGTGCCTTGCAGTAACTACTTAGTTTTCAGAAAGGTGTGGAACTAAGTGCAAGCTCTCTCTCTGGAGCAATTATACTCTGTGGTCTCTTGGCATCTCTTTAAGTTAGTTTCAGGATTTGGGAGAGCCAAGGGGTTCTCTTGTGGTCAGAGCTACACAGTTCCACAGTGGGGACGTCAGCCACTTGAAGTCTTTCACTTACCCTTTCCCTATAATAGGAAGTCACTCCCAGCTCCCAGTCCATTCCAGCCAGATATCTCTCCCTACTTTTGGTGTTTCCTGTCACTTTTCTGTTGTTCTCTCTTGGATAATGTATTTGAAGTGTGACAGTCTATACACCATTTTGGTCGCTCTAAGTGGAAGAGGTGAATATTAAATGCTTCTAGTCAGCCACCTTGAAGCCCCATTCCCTGCTTTTGTATATCATTTGATTTGTTTAATGTTTTTCCATAAGTCTCTTATGTTATTATATATTTTTTCTTTTTGCTCTTCAAATTGGATGCTTTTCAGCAACCCGTCTTTGAGTTTACTCATCTTTTCTTCTGCTTGATATAATATGCAATTGATACTTTCTGTTGAAATTTTCAGGTCCATTCTGATATTCTTCATATTTCTGATTCTGTTTGGTATTTTTTTATACTTTCTATCTCTATGTTGAAATTCCGTGTTTGTTCTTTCATTGCTCTTCTGACCTTAGTCAGCATCTTTATGAATATTATTTTGAATTCTCTGTTAGAGAAATCACATTTCTCTAATTCACTAGAGGTCAGTTTTATAGATTTATCATGTTCTTTTATTTTGAATACATTTTTCCTCTTTCTTCATTTTCTGTGTAGTCCCTTTTTCATTGCTATAAAGGAATACCTAAGGTTTGGTCATTCACAAAGAAAAGAGGATTATTTGGCTCACTGTTCTGCCAGCTGTATATGCGTGGCACCAGCATCTGCTTGGCCTCTGGTGAGGCCTCAGGATTTGTTTTCCTCATGGCTGTAGGGGAGCAGGTATGTCACATGGTAAGAGTGAGCAATAGAGAGGGTGGGTCCCAGACTCATTTTAACAATTAGATAGTGTGGTGACTCATTACCACAGGGAAGGAATCAAGCCATTCATGAAGAATTTTCCTCCATGACCCAAAACACCTTCCACTAGGACCAGCCTCCAATACTGAGGGTTATATTTCAACATGAGATTTAGCAGGGACAACACATCCAAACTATATCAGTTTCTCTGGCTATTTGTGTTGGTTTATATGCATTAAATATCACAACTGCCTCTCCAGGTTTTTTCAGACTGGACCTGTGTAGAAGAATCTTATCAATTCATCTGGCCAGAGATTTTAATATGCCTCTCAAATCTGTGTTTGTCCAGACACAGGGAGAGTCACTTTTAAATATTTTATCTACATTTCTCCCAGGGAATATAGCCACTAAAAATACTTGCACATCTGTTTAAAATCACCTCTTTGTTCTGTGATCTAAGGAAACTTCACATGGCTACTCCCCTCTTCTTCCAGGGTTGGGAGGTTCAGGTTTAAGATGCAGTCCCTTGGGTTGAAGTTGTAAAGATTGTATAAGTTAGTGTATGAACAAACTCTTAATATGTACTCTAATGGTATCCTAACTTATACTGCTAATAACATATTAGGGTAATATGGCTTTAGCCAACAGTGACAGCCATGCTAAGCCTTGAGATGGGCATCTAGTAAGTCTAATTCTATTCACATTACAGGACACATGGGGCTAAAGGTCCCTCTAAGAAAATTTTCGATAGTTAGGCTTCAGCAATAGTAGTAAATACTGAGTAAGAAAAACAAACCAGAAAAGCCCAATTGTTAAAGAAATTTTATTATTTTATTTTTCAAAAGTGGAGTCTCAATTTCCCTTCATATGCATTACTTTTAATTCAGAATAATTAAAGGGCTATGAATGTAGAAGTAGATAAATATAGTTTGGAGGAGAGACAAATGTATTAGTCTATATCACAATATTGTAAACTAGACATCTTTATATAAAAACAAGGCATCAGCTTTTCTTTCCTGTTTTAAAGACAACCTGAAATGGCTTTTATGTAATATAACATGATTACTGATAACTTATCTCTTAAGTTAATAGGAATGCACTCTCCTGGTAGCTTCAAATTGCTTCAGATGTCATATTTCATAAATGTTTCTAGCTCTTTCCTTTCGTGCCATCATGTTTATGCACCTTCGGCAGGCTGTGGTGCTTTGTGCTGCTTTAGTTTTCTTAAGTGGCCCTTAATTAACAAATAGTTTGACATTTCTGCTATAAAGTGAGATTTAAGCTAATATTTTTAATGAGTTTATGCTTTAAAATAGCATTTCAGAGAGGAATATTGTAAAGCTATTTTTTATTTAATACCATGATTGGTGAATTTCTAAATAGACATTTGAATGTTACCAATGCATATTTTTATGATCAGAAAGTATAGTAATAGAAAACTCTAAGAAGCAGAGTAATTGGAATAAAAAATATGATGAGATAATATGATGTTCAAAAGAGATCCTGTCTAGCTCAAAAATTGAATTAAAATGTTTTCTTCAAATAAATCAATACCAGCTATATTTGTGAGAAAGAGATTCATATAATAAGTAATTATTACATACAACCTCCCTTGCCTGCTTGGAGAAAAATAAACAAACTACTGCATAGAAAAAGATTTTTAGAGGAGACCATCTTTTTGCCCTGTCAGAATCTTTCATAGTAGTTATACCAATCTTTTATCACTTCGTAACAATAGGCTTCAGAAACAAGTTAGCTCAATCTTCTAGTCCTTTAAACAGAGTGACTGCTTATCAGAAATTTTAAAAATTGAAGCCTTAAAAACAGCTGATTCTTAGAATTGTGGGGACAAAACATCTGGATAGTGGGGTGAATATTTCAATTCAGTCACAGATAGGGACCTGAGTGCACAGAGCGACATTCAAAGATAAGGATGTGTTCAGTATTCTTCTTTCTATATTCAGGGTAAGCAAGCAATAAACAAATAAACAGTGAAAAACAAACAATACACAGTACAATAATTCATCATCAATGAAGAGCTGCAAAGTTCACATGAGATTTATTTATTACACTAGCAAACCTTGTAACTGGCATTTAGGGTTATTACCGGCAAACAAGTACTCATTTAGTTTGCTTTGTACTCTTTTTTCAAAAAGCCATCAAATAAAACATACAAAGTCCTTTACATTTTAAGATAGAGATTTAAACTTTATATAAAGTTTTATTACTATGACTATCAGGTTTTCTACAGACTTATGTATCTGTGGTCTTGCGCATATTCTTAGTCTGAAGTCTAACTGGGTCATATTATGCTCTACAATAGGTATAACTAAAAGGGATGAGATTTGTTTTTAACTCAAGTAGTTGGATAAAAAATATCCTTGCTTTTTATTAGCATTTCAAAATTTTACGGCTAAGTAACTTTTATAATTGGCATTAATTAAATCTTTTCCCAATTTTTTTTTGACTCATCAAAGACAATGCAGTTTTTGGCATGCTTCTCACTAGTGGTAATTTGTGCAGTCATTTATATATGTACCTAAAGATTTTTTTTGCACCTGTCTGAATTTTATGATTTAGAGTGTCCTTGAATATGGTTTCTTAATTAAAGAATGCAAATTTATGATTTTATAATTTTAACTTGTCCGTAACTTATCTACCATTTATTATGTACATATTTCATATGGTTAACTATAAAATGAAATAACAGAAGTCTTTGCAAACATACAGCTCTAGGGCTTTTCCTGAAAATTTTACCATTTGACAGTTTCCACAGTGTTAAAAATCAGTTCACCATTTGCTCAATTATGTAACAGAAGACTATATTCAAATAGGTACCCTTAAAAGTACATTCGACACCTACATTACATGAAAGAGGAGAACTGCTATGCATCATTGCTATGCGTATTATATTTTCAAGCCATTAGTTATAGTAAAGGAATATTCATCAGAGCATAATCAGAGTTATAATGTAATTTACTACTTAGGCTATAGATTTCTAAGGAGCTATTATTTAGTATCATATATCTTTGTAAACGTAATTGTAATTCACAGAGAAATATCTGCAGTATAGTTTTGAAGTATGGCAATAGAAAGGATTACTTCCAAAACTGGATTCATTTTAATATCTCGAAGTTGGATTTTGTAACGTGTTTTTGAGTTCTGTTATTTCCTTACTTTCTTGCCCTACACTGAGGACTGTATCTTAGTGTTTAATGCGTTAAGATTGGTGACAATAGAAGTTGTTTGTGTACACTTCTTTAAAAGAGAATGGCTTATTATAAGTAATGTACTTACTTGATGTGCCTCCATTGATTATTATTCATGAATATTCACATAAAATATGATATGCAGTTCATGTTTGCATATTAATCAGATTAGCCTTTTATAAAACTGATATGGGTAAATTTTTAAGTTACTCTTTAATATTCATCATAGAAGAGAAGCAATAGAACCCAAAGTTTAAAACTTTGAGAATATTTTAAATTAGTGTATAAAATGCAAATTTTCATATTATAAATATATCGAATTTTTCTTAAGTCCTTATATTTTTTGAACTCTTATCTTTAAAAGAGTTGTATTAATCCTTACATAGTTTTAAAACTTATTACAGGACCAGTGAAACAAGATATCAGACAGATTAATTAATCAATTTTATTAAAGAAGCTAGAAAAATTACCATCACATAAACAGAGCCTGAGGCTAAATCCACAAATAGAGCAATATATACATCATCATTAGATCTCATGTGAAGAAGGCCTTTGTCAAAAACTATGCTTCCACCTGCACTGATAGTCTCGAAAACTCATCATGAAAAGGAGACATCAATTTAAAATAATTCAAAATCAAACATTTTACTTAAAGCTATATAATGGTTGCTAATAATTCTATATGACTTTCTAGTACTTACCTTGTTTTTTGAATAAGTCTAATAAGATAGAGCCATAAACTGTATTAATCATAGAGGCATATCATGGATAACACTGTGAAATGTTAAAATATTATTTCTGAAGTCTCAAAGAAAAAATTTGCAAAACAGCAGGTTTTTTGGATCTAATATTGTATGTTAGCCTATTTATAAGTTAATAAGCTAGACTGTTTGTATCATAGATGCTGGAAGAAGACAAAAGACCCCCTGTTCAGAGACAAATGATTATGAATATTCACAGTATAGAGTACCAGGTAGATGAGCATGTTTGTATCAGTTTGGTTTCCTGAAAGTCCCACAGGGAGAAAGCAACATGGAATCAAATAAACACTGCATCTGCACTGAGTTTGTATTACAGCTGAAGAGTATTGAGCTTGGGGAATTCATCACTTTTATAGTTAGGTGGAAGCAAGCTTGCTCTTTGTCCCAAAGGGAGATGTTACTTTATTCCTCAAGTTTGCTCACTGGGAATTTAAACCTGATAAACCAGGTAAAGAATTATCTGGTCCTTGCATTCCAGGCACATTCATTAAGATGTGCAGAAGCATGAAAGACTTATGAAGAACTATCTCATTTCGGTCAACAATAAATTGCATATATAATGGTGGTCCCACAAGATTATAATATTGTATTTTTAATACACATTTTCTATGTTTAGATGTTTGCAAACATAAATACTACCATTGTCTTACAATTGTCTATAATATTCAGCACAGTAACATGCTGTCCAGGTGTGTAACCTAGGAGCAATAGGCTATATTCCAGTCATGAGGTGACACATGACTATCATATATATGATAGTTTCAAGAAATCAATCACATTCATTTATAAAATAATTTTCATTTTCTCCTATGTGGAAAGAACTCCTTCAATATGGACAAAGTAAAACTAATTTATCATCATGTATTCACTGTTGTATGCTCCATAATAGGGATAACAAAAAGGGATGATGTTTATTCCCTCATTCTGGCAGTTGGTGAGAAAAAATTTGCTAACCTTTAAAATATCACACATTTTTACAGGTAAAACATTAACTAGGTTTTTCCCTATTTTTTCCAAATAATCTTTTGGAATTGCTTCTAGAATCAAATATAAACTACACACACACACACACACTCACTCTCACACGAAATATTGCTTTTTGTCAGCATATATTATTTTAAATTAGACAAGCTCTCTATGCCTGATTACCTGAATTATTTACCAATTATATCTTGGAATCTCTCAAAAAAATGTCCCGAGGAAAAAAAATCACTTTATGCCACTACTAACATGTATTTTTAACACAATTGAAAAGTTGAATTCCAAGAGGAAGTATCATTAACCCAAGAGCACAGATTTCACTGAGGCTATAGGTAGAAGGTTACCCATGAATATGTACAGAACTTTAATATTTTAAATATAACATGCATATTGTATTTAAACATTGAAAAGATTTATCAACATGACATAATGCAAAACAGGTAGTTGATATGCAAATTATTTTAGAAAATTATATTTATCTAGATACATCAAAACCTCTGGTCAATTCTAATCCAAAATTATGCCTTTGACTCACAAAATTTTAGACTTGACAGGAGTTATGAATACAAAGTTTATGTTCACATATTATAAGAACAAACTAGATTGGTTAAAATGACTTATTTAGTGTAAAGTAGTAAATTAGAAGAAAAACTGGAAATTGTTTTAACCATTTCTTTTTTTTTTTTTTTATTTTGCAGCCTAGAATTTTACCTGGGCATGACATTTGGCTGATTTGCAAAAAGATATCAAAATATCAATTAGAAAGAACAAAGGAAATACTGATTTAATAAGATTAAGTTAATTGAAATAATTATACTACTGATAATATTGACAATTGTTTATTAAGAGCTTACTATATGCTAAGCACCATCCTAAACAATTTATATATAAAACTGATTTAATCTGTACAGGAATTAATGTACTTATTAGCACGTTTTTCATCTGAGTAACGGGGAATCAAACAGATTTAACTAATTTTCCCAAGAGTACCTATGCAATAAATGATTGAGCCACAATTTTATGCAAATAGCTTGACTTCAAAACAAATCTTTTCATCCATTAAAGCATGTGTTAATGCACAAGCTAAGACACAGGCAAAATGTCAGAAAATTAATTTTTCACTTTCTATGTATGTTGTGTCTTATCCGTCCTAATACAAGAAGTAAAGTTGGACAGAAATGAGTCCTACAAGTTTTTCCCTCTGTCAAAACTCCTACACACAGCAATTTTTCCTAGACCTGGTCACACAAATTAGGAAGGATGACTAGAGAAAAATATTGTAATAGATCCCAAAAATGCTCAAATTGTATCATGTATCTGAAAGTCTTAAGAACATTATTAGGAATCATAATTTAATGGTAAATAGGTAATTGGAAAACTAGGACCATAGAATCGGATGGTATTAATCCTAAATTAATTCATGTTTTGTTATGTATCCAAGCCTAGGCGATTGTAAGTGTCCCTGCAACCAGCATGGGAAGACATTATTATATACTTCTGCCTGTGAAAAATACAGTTCAGTTCTCGCATGCACTTAACTAATTTATCTTCTCTGCACAAGCTCTTGTGCCTACTTTCCCAAATTCCTAACTGTGTCTATTGATCGTAGAGCAGAGGCATGATGAAATGTTACTGAGAAATGATACATCATTTTTAATTACCAGGTCAAGTGTGTCTTTGGTCTTTCTCCCATCTCTGCTGCCTGGACCTTCTCCTTGGCCTCCATCAGTAACTCCCTGTGTACATTATTTCGGAAATCACATCTAAATCATATCAAAGACATAAGATGCTTCTAACTTCGCCTTATGCTGACTTACAGTGCTGACAAAGGAAAACCACTTACCCACTTTCTTTTAGTTGTGCAAAAAGGTATAAAAACTTAAGTTATTGAGTGTAATGATTAGTTAATGCCTCTCAAGCACTAAAGAAGTTCTAAAATGTACTGGATGGTGGAAGAATAGAAATTTGTGGACACAGCAGTTCAATTCTCCACCAGAACTTTAAGCAATAAATACAGTATTACAGATCTTATTCCTTTCTAGCATTTGGTGTTCCCAGGAGATAATGCTTTACTTACACAAAAGCTATTAAGAGTAAGTCATGCATTTACAGTTTTGTCAATAGATTTATTGGAAGATTCTTTATACTATATTTGCATTTGGGGTATAGTACAGTTCTGATTTTGCTATAAAGTTATATAGTAATTATAGATATATTTGTAGAATAGTGTTTTTTTGAGAAAAGATAGCAAAAATGAGAAAAACTGCACACTGTTATGAGATTGTCTACTTTTATTATTATAGAAGAGACGTGTACAATTTCTAAAATATAATTTCTTTAAAAATTGCCCTACAAAACTTATATTACTTACTTAATACATATACAAAGCATTTTTAATTCAGATCTCTTTGTTGAACAGCAAGTGAATACTAGCCAATGGGGATGTAAGTTTATTACACTAGAACATTGGAGTACTTTATTTAAAAATTATTATTCATTTGATTGCACATAACACTTAAGGAATGTGGTCACTTTTAGACTGCTGAGAATAAAGTATGTTTATGTTTTACCCTGAAGAGTTATAAACCTTATGAGGTACACTGTATTGTACCATATTCTACAATTCATTGTGATGCCAAACTGCTGAATTTTTTAAAGGAAACAAATTACTTTTTAAATGCCACTTATTTTTCATTCTTACTGATGCATAACACAGCACATATTGACTACTCCGGGTTAACATTTTTATTTCACCATTTTGTCTTAGACCTTTTTTTTCTCAACATGTTTCCTGTATTGCCTGGTTTTCACAGAGAATACAAGGCAAAAATTGCTATAAAGTTGTTCAAATAAAATGCTGCTATTTTTTCATAGAATTATGCACTTTCTTTCTGTATATATATATATATGTTTGTCTTTCTTTTGTTTTGTATGAATTATGATCCCATTGAGTCATTTTAATTACATATTCACCATTGGAGAATCTTCACCACTCAAAAGACATTCTATTAATCTACAAGGATTCATGTATGATTGTGATCTTAGATTTACTTATCCACTTTATTAGTTATATACTTGCTAAGATTCTTCATGCTATATTCTAAAAGAATGCATCTGTATTTACCTTATGTCTTTTATGATTTTATCACTACATTTTGTGAAACTAAGATCCGAGTATAGAAATTAACACAGAAGAGTATGTTAAAAGAAAATCGAAACCACTTGCAATAATACTTTGTAAAATTCAATATTTTTATTTTGATATTTGCTAATCTATTCAATATTAAATTATATGTAAATGTATGTATATACAGGTACAAGAAAAACATCTTATAAGTAAATAAAAAGCATATCATGTTTCATTTATGCTGAATTTTCACTTTTTAATTTATGTCCTAGATATATATCTCATAACAATAAATATGTTATCTTAAAAACACTGCTTATTGTGTAATTACTACACATATAATGAGTTTAAAAAATCCACAATTTTAATTATTAAGGTTGTTTACTTTTTCTTATTTACTTTTCATCAGAATATACCTTGTTTTGTATATATCTCACACACGTGATTATTTTATAATTAATTTATAAGCATAGAATTGCTGCATCAAAAAATTTTCTCATCTGAGATTTGGTACATAGGACAAAACCAATTTTAAAATATGCAGAAATACTCACACATGACCAATATGACCAATACAATACATTACCCATCTTGTAAGCGATTTCTAACACATTTGTCAATATGTTCAATTATCCTACTAAAACATAATTGCCTGCTATTTGTTCAATTACACTGCCTTGACAGGCAATGAGAAATACATTTTTATATTATTGGTACTTGGAATTTCTCCTTTGGTGACACTTTCTCAAGTTACTTGTCCATTTCTCTATTGAGGTGCTCATCATTTTCTTGTTATGTTATACACATAAATTACCTGTCATAAACTTATTCTAAAGCAGAAATAAAATGATATACATAGACTACAATGAATAACACATACTCATTAGAATCAAAGTAATCATGTTTAGTCATGTTTGCTAATACTTGTGCATTCCTGCCCAATTCTATTTCACTCTATCTACAGTTAAATAATTTATAAAATTAATCTATATTACCTCTACCATGATTTTAACATCTATTACATATATAATATTTATATATAGTATTTTCCAAAAATGTTCCCTCCTATGACAAAAGATTACTGCTCTAATATGCCAAAATGTCATTTCTCACTTACATTACAGCCCAATGTGTATTGTTGAGGAACTCTGCTCATTAAGTAGGAACACAGGTTCCTTCTAGCTAATAGTTCTGCCATTGCTAAGGGCATGAAAATTCTCCACCAACCCTCTACATTGGACAGAGGCAAGAGAGAAAAAAAAGAAAAAAACTACCCTGGTAAATCTCTTCTTGGGCAATGTTAAGGACCAGGATGGAAGTTGTGGAAGTTGTGTACATCATTTTTCCCCACATTTAAATATCAGAACTCAAGTGCATGATGCCACCTTGATGCAAAATAATTCAGGAAGGCTAAGGTGCAGGCAAAAAGAAAGAAGAAGAAGAAGGAAGAGGAGGAGAAGGAGGAGGAGGAAGAGATTTGGTGAATATTAAGTTAGTTCCTTACATTTATGTTCACTATTAAGTAAATTTAACTGCATTTACAGAAAGCCATAAATGAATTGTGTCTTGTAGGAGACTTTTAGTTTTACTCAGAACCCAGAGCACTATAGAGACAAAAGATACAAGTAGGACATGATTATTTTTATGGAATATTGAGAGAGAAAATATTTTTTTAACCAAATTTACTCATCTCTTTAATTTTGCTCAGGATGAATTATTTCTTCATTTTGATACATTTTCATAATCTGTGTGTGTGCGTGTGTGTATGCGCCTGTGTGTGTGTGTGTATTTCAGGGAAGATATTGAAAGAATGGCAAAAAGAAAGAGTCAAATACTCTTGCAGAACCAAGGTTACTGCTTTGTCTATTCTTACTCCTTTTCCCTGCTGTTATTGACTTGCACTACTTCGGGCCCCTCCAGCTCCTTATGCACCCCTCATCATTAAGTTAGCTGCCTTATTTCTCTGTTACTTTCCTATCTAATGGCCTTGTTACCTGTTAAATTACAGTTATGTTTTACTTCTGTAAAGAAGCCTTTGACATCTTTGACTAGATAATGCTTATTCTATTCTATTCTCATGGTACTTTAAAAAATTTCTCATATTCAACACACTTCTGGTTATTGGTAAAAGAATGATTTTCCAGCTGGGCATGGTGGCTCATGCCTGTAAACCCAACACTTTGGGAGGTCAAGAGATCAAGACATTCCCAGTCAACATGGTGAAACCTCGTCTCTATGAAAAATACAAAAATTACCTGGGCATGGTGGCTTGCACCTCTCCTCCCAACTACTTGGGAAGCTGCAGCAGGGTATCAAGCTGCAGCAGCTTGAACCCAGGAGGCGGCGGTTGTAGTGAGCAGAGATCACACCACTGCACTCCAGCCTGGTGACAGAGCCAGACTCCATTTCAAAAGAAAAAATTATTTATCCACATATACATCTCATGAGGGCAATGACCATGTGGGTCCCTTTTATCACTATATCACTAATGACCACATAATAGGCAGAACATTAATAAATATTCAATTGAATTAAAAGTATATTAAAATTCATTGGATTAAAACTGCTGTTATATGTTAAAAAAAAAGCTGTGGGCCGGGCGCGGTGGCTCAAGCCTGTAATCCCAGCACTTTGGGAGGCCGAGGCGGGTGGATCACTAGGTCAAGAGATCGAGACCATCCTGGTCAACATGGTGAAACCCCGTCTCTACTAATACAAAAAATTAGCTGGGCATGGTGGCGCATGCCTGTAATCCCAGCTACTCAGGAGGCTGAGGCAGGAGAATTGCCTGAACCCGGGAGGCGGAGGTTGCGGTGAGCCGAGATCGGGCCATTGCACTCCAGCCTGGGTAACGAGAGCGAAACTCCGTCTCAAAAAAAAAAAAAAAAAAAAAAAAAAAAAAAAAAAAAAAGCTGTGATTTTTTTTAAAAAATAAAGTTAAAAACATATTCTATATGCTACCCATATAAAGAAAAAATACTGTTCTTTAGGATCATACCTGCTAGCTGCTAATTATTATTTTTTAATCATCTTCATGAACAAAGAGGATAAACATATTATAGAAATAGGTAGAAAATGAAAATAATAGAAATATCATTTGCTATAGAAATATAAAAATTATTCTTCAGAATATATTACAACAGAATAGATAAGATAAAAAAGAGATATAGCTGATGAGAATAAAAAAAGAATAAAAATGAATTTTTTAAATGTTCTTTTTTCTTGGATCCAATTCATAAGTAGATCTACATGCAGCAGTGTGCTGGACCTAGCTTTCACTAGCTCACAAGGCCTGATTGCTGCAATTGCAGAAATATTGTAGCAAGTTTCTTCCTGGTTTAGGCTTGCAAGGGTGCAAGTATTCAGGAATTTATCAATTTCTTCCAAGTTTACTGGCTCATGTGCATAGAGTTCTTTGTAGTAATCTCTGATGGTAGTTTGTATTTTTGTGGAATTGGTGGTGATATTCATTTTTTATTGTATCTATTTAATTATTTGCTCTTTTTTATTAATCTGTCTAGTGATCTGTCTATATTGTTGATCTTTTCAAAAAACCAGTTCCCGAATTTATTGATTTTTTAAAGGGTTTTTTATGTCTCTATCTCCTTCAGTTCTGCTCTGATCTTAGTTATTTCTTGTCTTCTGCTAGCTTTTGAGTTTTTTTTATTTTGCTCCTCTAGCTCTTTCAATTTTGATGATTGGGTGTCAATTTTAGATCTTTCCTTGCTTCTCATCTGGGCATTTATTGCTGTAATTTTCCCTCTAGACACTGCTTTAAATGCATCCCAGAGATTCTGGTATGTTGTGTCTCCGTTCTCACTGGTTTTGAAGAACATCTTTATTTCTGCCTTCATTTCCTTTTCTATCCATCAATATTCAAGAGCCAGTTGTTCAGTCTCCATGAAGTTGTGTGATTCTGAGTTAGTTTCTTAATCCTGAGTTCTAATCTGATTGCACTATGGCCTGAGAGACTGTTATGATTTCTGTTCTTTTGCATTTGATGAGGAGTGATTTACTTCAATTATGTGGTCAATTTTAGAGTAGGTGCAATGTGGTGCTGAGAAGAATGCATATTCTGTGGATTTGGGGTGGAGAGTTCTGTAGATATCTATCAAGTTTGCTTGGTCCAGATCTGAGTTCAAGTCCTGGATATCCTTGTTAATTTTCTGTCTTATTGATCTGTCTAATATTGACAGTGGGTTGTTAAAGTCTCCCACTATTATTGTGTGGGAGTCTAAGTCTCTTTGTAGGTCATTAAGAACTTCCGTTATGTATCTGGGTGCTCCTGTATTGGGTGTGTATGTATTTAGGATTGTTAGCTCTTCTTGTTGCATTGATCTTTTACCATTATGTAATGTCCTTTTTGTCCCTTTTGATCTTTGTTGGTTTAAAGTCTATTTTTTCAGAGACTAGGATTACAACTCTTGCTTTTTTTTGCTCTCCATTTTCTTGATAAATCTTCCTTCATCCCTTTGTTTTGAGCCTATGTGTGTCCTTGCATGTGAGATGGGTTTCCTGAACACAGCACACAGATGAGTTTTGACTTTTTATCCAATTTGCCAGTCTGTGTCTTTTGATTGGGGCATTTAGTCCATTTACATTTAAGGTTAATACACGAACAGACACTTTTCAATAGAAGACTTATATGAGGCCAACAAACATATGAAAAAATGCTCATCATCACTGATCATTAGAGCAATGCAAAACAAAACTACATTGAGATACCATCTCAAGCTAGTTAGAATGGCAATCATTAAAAAATCTGGAGACAACAGATGCTGGAGAGAATGTGGAGAAATAGAAACGCTTTTACACTGTTGGTGGGAGTGTAAATTAGTTCAACCATTGTGGAAGACAGTGTGGCAATTCCTCAAGGACCTAGAAATAGAAATTCCATTTGACCCAGCAATCCCATTACTGGGTATATATCCAAAGGATTATAAATTGTTCTATTATAAAGAGACATGCAGAGGTATGTTCATTGTGGCACTGTTTACAATAGCAAAGACTTGGAACCAACCCAAATGCCCAATGATGATAGACTGGATAAGGAAAATGTGGCAATATACACCATGGAATACTATGCAGCCATAAAAAATGATGAGTTTGTATTCTTTGTAGGGACATGGATGTATTCTTTGTAGGAAACTGGAAACAATCATTCTCAGCAAACTGACACAAGAATAGAAAATCAAACACCACATGTTCTCACTCATAGGCATGGGTTGACCAATGAGAACACATGGACACAGGGAGGGGAGCATGACACACTGGGGTCTGTTGCAGGGGACAAGAAGAGGGAAAGCAGAGGGACAGCAGAGGGTAGGGAGGCTGGGGAGGGATAACATGTGGAGAAATGCAAGATATAGGTGATGGGGGGATGGAGGCAGCAAATCATATTGCCATGTATGTACCTATTCAACAATCCTGCATGATCTGCACATGTACCCCAGAACCTAAAGTACTATAAAAAGAAAACAAAACCAAAACCAAAAAAAACACTAATAGCAAAAAGTGAGCAGACAAAGGAACAGTAGGTACGAGGGATGTGACAGAGACCACCAGCTATCTACCAAAATTCCTTTTTCCTTTCTTTGGCACACAGCTAGAATACATTTCTCAGCTACCCTTGTAGTTAAGCAGGGTTGTATGAACAAGATCTCTCCAATGAAATATGAGGGAAGGTAATATGTACCACTCTGGGACAGAGCAATAAATCTTTCCACACATATTTTAAAAAAATTGTTAAGGATATTTCTTCAGTGAAAAGAAAATAAAATGAGATAGACTTTCAGATGTTTAGAAAGAAATGAAGAGCAGGAAAAAAATGTTAAATATGTGGGCAAAATAAAACTTTCTTCATTTCTTTAAAATGCATATGACTAAGAATAAAATTAGCATTTTACTGAGAGATATACTGTTTATATACTTAATACATATAATAGCTCTAGAATAAAAGATGAGAAACAGATTAAATAGGCCTATACAGTACAAAAGATTTTATACTTTACATAAACTGGAATACTAACTATAGTCATAAAAATATAGAATGTTTAATCCCTAAATTAGCCATTAATATATTAGTACAAAGATACATACCGATAAATCCCAATAGATAATTAAAAATTAGATTCTAAAAAAAACAGAAAAGGGTAGAAAATGAAAAACAAAGAAGCACAAATTAAAGGAAATAAACAGAAAATAGATCTAAATCCAAGCACATCAAAAGTTATATTATGTGTTAATGAATTAAACACACAAATGAAACATCAAAAGACAGACAGTGAATATTTTTTTAAAGGAAAGCAAGATATGCATCTATTCTGTCTAAAGACAAGAACTTAAAATATACATAAAAAGAAAAATAAACTGAAGTTAAACGGAATGCCAAAGTATACTATCCAAAGAAGAAGCATAAAAGTAGACTGTCTTTACTAATGCATTCTAGTATTTATAAAATAAAGGACACCAACCTTTCAAAAACTTGTTCATACAATAAGGGCAAGTATCTTGTCTCCATTATCCCCATTGGCCAAGTTAATTAAAAAAAATTCAGATATATACTGTCTACAATATACTTACTATAGACACAAAAACACAAATACATAGAAAGTGAAAGTGAAAAGATATTCTACACAAATATTGTCCTTAAGTAAACTGGAATAGATATACTATTACAAACCAAATAGAGTTTGTGTGAAAATTTGTTATAATAGACAAAGAAGGATGTTATATTTTGACAAAAAGATGTAAACATTATAAACATTTACACACTTATGAATAGGGCCACTCAATATATGAATCAAAAATTGACAGAATTTAAGGGAGAGAAGAGGCTATCATAAAATAACAGTTGGAGACTTCAGTATCGTACTTTCAATAATGGGTAGACTAACTAGACTGAAGATCAAGAACAAAAGACAGAATTTAAACAACACTATAAACTAACTAGTCTACCACACATACATTTAATACATAACACTCTATACCCAATAGCAGTATGTACTAAATTGACTGGGTTAAGGAGTATTCAGATAGCTGGTAAACCATTATTTTTTAGTGTGTTAGCAAGGATATTCCCAAAAGAAATTGACATTTAAAACAGTAGACTGAGTAAAGAAAATTACTCTCACAATGTGCATAGGCATCATCTGATCCAGTGCAGATCCATGTAGAACAAACAGACAGAGAAAGGTCGAATTCTCTTTCTCCTTCAGCTGGGGCTTCCATGTTCTCTTGCCCTCAGACATTGCAGCCCTTCGTTCTCCAGGACTCCAGGACTGATACCCCAAGAAGGAACACTGAAAAAACTCAAAATCTGGAAATTAAACAACACATTTAATAACAACCAATGTATTAAAGGAGAATTCAGAAAGGAGATTAGAAATTTCTATGAAACAATCAAAAACAAAAACACAAACCAAATATTGGATGTAAAGAAAATAGTGCTTAGAGAGAAATTAATAGCTGTAAATACCTCTTTCAGAATGTAAATATTCCCCACATAAGACAGATTTGCAGAGCCATTTCAAAATATGTCAAAGAAATATATTTTGGGAAAAAATACTTTTATTTTTTTTCAGGGCCTATATGTCTCATGTGATGCTGTACCAGAGTCAAGTTGAAATTTAGTATCCTATTACCACAAAAAGTCTCTCTTTTAATGTTAATGCTAGTCCTTGTGTCTAAACACCAAAGAGAGGTGAGTATAATGAGACATATCTGATATCACCCAGTTCCCTTCATGGCCTTAACTAATTTTTTAGTTTTTGGAGGAGATTTTCTTGGCCGAGAAGGGGGTTCATTCAGTCAATTAGGGAGCTTGGAATGGTGTTTCTGGTTTATAAGGTAATATTCTTAATAATTCTACACCAACAAATCAGATAAGTTGGATGAAATGGAAAACTACATAGAAATACATAAACTACGAGGATTGGCTCATGAAGAAATAATAAATATGAAAATATCTGCAACATGTAAAAAGACTGAATTGGTAATCAAAACTCTCAGTAAAGGAAAGTCCAGAAGAAGATTACTTCATTGATCAATTTTATCAACACTTAAAGAGGACTTAACACCAACATTTCCCACTACTCTTCCAAAAAATAGAATAAAAGTAAATATTTCATCATGCATTCTATGAGGCCAGTATTACTCTGATACAAAGGCCAGACAGACATCACAGTGAAATATAATTAAAGACCAGTATTCCTTATTAATATAGATGCACAATTAATACTAGAAAACTTAATTTAGAGGCATATTAATAGGTATGTACAGTTTGACCAAGTGGTATTTAGCCCAAGAATACAGGAAGTGGTTCAACATAAGGAAACCAATCAATGTAATAAACCACACTAATAAAATAAAAGGAAAAAAAAACACATTATTACTTCTATTGATGAAAAAAAAAGCAAGACAATGTCTAACACCTTTTCAAGAAAAATACACTCAACAAACTGAAAATAAAAGGAAACATTCTTAACATGATAAAGAACATATAAAGTCCACAGCTAATGTACTTTATAATAAAAGTCATGGAGCTTTCTTCTTTTTGTGAGTTGCCTTACATTGCTGAAAAAGACATAATGATGACTTCACCACTAGCCTGTGAATGTGATCTTGTTTGGAAAGACACAAGCTAAAATGTGGTAAGGAGGGCCCTTGATCTAATATGACTTGCATGTCCATATAGAAAGAAGACAAGAGACACAGAGACAGATATACACAGAAAGGAGAATGCCATGTGAAGCCATAGACAAAGGGAAGATACTTATTTGATAAACAAAGTGGAGATTGGAGTTAACAAGCAACAGGCTACAAGAATGCCCAAGTTTGATAGCAAACACCTTTGGAGGTAGGACAGAGGGCATGGCCCTGCTGATACCTTGATTTTAGGCTCCTAGCCTCCTGAAGTGTGGTAGTAAACTTTTATTGTTTTCATTCAGTACTTTGTTGTAGCAGTTCTAGGAAAGTAATATACCTTCTAAGATCAGGAACAATACAGTAATGCCCACTTTACCACTTCTATTCAACACAGTACTAGAAATGCTTGCTAAAGTAATTAGACAATAATATATCCATCCAAATTGGAAACGAATAAGTAAAACTTCTAATTTTATATAAAATTAACTTTAACTTGTATCTAGAAAATTTTTTAAAATCCACCATAAAACCACATTAGAGATAATAAATGAATTTATCAAGCTGGTTCAATACAAGATTAGTAAACAAAACTTAGTTATATTTTCATATACTACCAATGAACAATCTGAAAATAAAATTAATAAAACAATTTATAATACATTTTCAAAAGAATAAAATACTTAGAAATAGGTTTAGCTAAGGTTCTCTAAACTTTTACACTGAAAATGAAAATAAATTTGTGAAAGACACTTAAGACTAATACACGAAAGGACATATCATGTTTTTGGATTAGAGGACTTAATATTTTAAGATGGCAGTATTTCTCAAAGCATCTATAGATTTAATTCAATCACTATCAACATCCTAATGGGCCTTTATTCAGAAATGGAAAAGCTGATCATTGCAAATTCATAATATTGCAGGCGACTCTTAATAGAAAAATCTTGAAAAAGGGAGAAAAGTTAGAGGATTCACACATCTTGATTACGAAAGTCACTATAAAGTAACAGTAATTGAAATCTAGTACTTGCATAAGAATAGATACTGAGAATAATGGAATTGAATTCAGATTACTGAAGTACATTAATACATCTACATTCAATTGATTTGCCAGTTAGAATGGCGATCATTAAAAAAATCAGGAGACAGATGCTGGAGAAGATGTGAAGACATAGGAAGACTTTTACACTGTTAGTGGGATTGTAAATTAGTTTAACCTTGTGGAAGACAGTGTGGTGATTCCTCAAGGATCTAGAAACAGAAATACCATTTGACCCAGCAATCCCATTACTGGGTAACATACCCAAAGGATTATAAAACATTCTCTTATAAAGACACATGCACACATGTGCTTATTGTGGCACAGTTCTCTAATTTTGACTTATAAAATGAGAGAAAACATTTGCAAATTCTATAGCTGATTGGGGTCTACTATCTAGAATATGTGAAGAATGCCTGCAATTCAACAACATAAGAGGAACAACCTAACTGGTGAATGGGTGAAGGACTTTGAATTACTATTAGCAACTAATTAGTGAACGTATGAAGATGGTCAATATCATTAATAATTAAGGAAATGCATTTAAAACCACAATGTGATAGCATGTCATATCCACTAAAATGGCTGTAATTTTTAAAAACTTAAAACACTCAAAAAACAAACAAACAAAAAAACATAAAATAAGAAACGTTGGCAGAGAGAATGTGAAGTAATTGAAAACTTCATACATTGTTGGTGCAGGCACTCTAAAAACAGTTTGGTGGTTTCTCAAGAAATGGAAGACAGAATTACCATATGACCCAGCAACTCTTCTACGGATATACCTTTTAAAAATTGCAAACTTTTGGTTTTCTACTTTTACAATAACTTTCTTAGCTGTACTTTGCACAATAGCAAAAATGTATTAATAACCCTATTATTCATTAACTGATAAATGGATAAACAAAATGTAACATATCTATATTCATACTCAGCAATAAAAAGGAGTGAAGAATTACTACCTGCTGCAACATGATGAGCCTTGAAAATGTTATGCTAAGTTAAAGTGTCTAGAAATCTAAGGTCACATATTGCATAATTCCATTTATATTAAATATTCAGAATAGGCACATCTCTAGAGACAAAAAATAGATTAGTGGTTGCCAAAGCATCAAGGTAGAGCCAAATGGAGAGTGACTGCTTGATAGGTAAGGTTTTCTGTTTGGCATGATAAAAATGTTCTGGAACTAGAACCTATTGTAATTTCAGAGTATCCCTCTGAAGAAAAAAATATGATAAGAGTTTTTCTCATCATCATAATTTAATTTTTCTTTTCTGAAAATTGCTATATTTAAATTGCATTTTTCTTGTCATACAGACCATCTTTTATTTTTTTAACATTTTAAAATGAATGATTTGGTCTTCTATCACCTTGTCACTTAACTTTTTATTGTTAATCTACCAGGAGAATTATTAACTACATTTATTCACCTCTTATTTAATTTAACTTTAAATTACTTTCTTTGTTAACCTATGATATGTGTAATTTTCTTTCTTAAATATAATCCATGAATTCTCATCATATTTTCATGCATTGAAATATATTTAAAAAGGGTCATTGAGATAAACTATAAGCTTTAAATACTAGATAATGTTATTCATCAGTTTTAAAACTCTGAATTGTAAAACAGTCATAATTAATATTCCATTTCATAGACAGAGGGATGTGATAAAAAAGACACTTTGTTTTATGAAGTCTGAATATATTACTTATATGGTTAAAAACATGTTTGTTCAAGAAAACAGTTACAGATGCAGACTAAATATTACTTAATATTAACATGCAGTGCTGTGTTTCTCTGAGAATGTATTCACTTACTATATCAATGAATGTGTTTGTTGCCTTGAAACGTGTACATGTATAGCGCTGTCAGCCTGACAGAGCACAAAGTAAACAACTTAGTCTAACTTTGCAAATTACTGTTATGAAAATGTAAAATATAATTTACTGTAATTTCTAAAAAGCATTGTTTTGCTATGTATCATTTAGTTAAGAAATAATAATTTAACCGCAAAGTGGAAGGTGATGCTGTACTATTATATAGTGGTATTTCTCTCTTACCTGAAGAATTCTGTGCTTTAGGTGACTAAGCATGTAATCTGTATAGACTCATGAAAATTAGAGAAGTTCACCTATGTCAATATTTGTTTAATTTACAATGTTTCAAAATAAAACTTAGAGTTGTTAAATGTGTGACATAGTACAGGCGATTGCTTCTTTTATTGCCCCAACCTAATGGAAATAATATTTACATAAATACATATTACTCATTCTACGTTGAGTAAGTACTTGGATATTTAAACCAGTATTTTATGATTGGGGTTCTAATAACCATTGAACCAATTGTTTTTCCAAATTGAAAGACTACAGATAGCAAATTACATTTTTTTTCCACCTGGTATATATTTGAACATAAATACTTGGGAAAATTATGTCTCCTATAGTTCCTGAATGCCTAACCCAAATAAACGTATGTTAAAAATAATCAATAAAATTCAAATACTAATTTATTTTTAATATACCATGAGAAAATAGGGGATACCACTGTTTCCAAGGAAAACTGAATCCAAGGTTTAAATGTGATTATCAAGACTATCTGCTATTTTCTATTCCATCTCCTTCCCTCTTTCTCTTTTTAACTTGCAACATTTACAACTCCAGTGATTTCCTCTAAGAAAAATCAACTAGACCAGTGAACAGAAATCAGATTCATGTTCATTCTGTATTTTAACCCTAGAGTCCTGAGGGTTTTTATATTTACTTAGCAAAAAATTATTTTGTGGGGAGTTGTTTGCCATCTTTTATTGCATTACTGCCCGTGTCGGTTGGTGGTAGTTATTGAGAGAAAGCTGGTGAACTGAGATCCAATATTGGGAAAAGAGTGAAGGCAAAAATTTCCCAAAGCATAAGCAAGACATAAATAGCCCTGAAGAAAGAATTTATATATATGTAGATACATATATATTTGTTTAATTTTCAGTGTTTCAAAATAAAACTTAGAGTTGTTAAATGTGCGACATAGTATAAAATTATCCAACAGAACAGAATGCAAGATGAGGAAATCATAGAAATATTACAGGCAATAAGACCAAGGACAGAGGAAGAGCTGAAGAGAATTGATGTGAATCACAGGGGTATGTAATGACATCTCTGCTCTTTAAATAACAATTTATCAAATAACATGCTTTCTAAGAATAATCTTCTAATTGAACAGTAAAAAGAAACTACTTAATTTTTTACTTACTGATACAGTATGTGCTTCTTATACTAGCCTCAGCCATGTAAACATTTAGAAATTCTGAAAAAAGGGAAGATAGTATTTATCTCAACTAGACAAATGGAAACAAGAAATAAAGTACAATTTCAGTGATTTTAACCTATATTTCTATTTTTACTTATATTTTCCTATATTTCTTAAACAATTGTCTTAAAGTAATGCTTTCCCCTCTTTTGATACTTTAAGTACTGTCACTTTTGCCATTACTTTAATATAACCATTAACCAGAAATACATGGGTAGCATAAATAGCCCATTAATCAGAAAATATTAATCATAAATGGAAATCATATACATAATCTCAAAGAAATATTTATATTACTAAAATAATAGCATTGATTAGATGGTTACTAAAACTGAGATATTGTATTAAGTGGCTCAGAGATTATTTCATTCAATCATCACCATGTATTGTGAGGATTATGTAATCGTTAACAGTCAAAAACATGATTTGAACAGGATTATTCAATTTAATAACTCAAGTTATTAGCCATTACACTTATATAAAAATAAGTTGTACAGACTAAAACAATCACTAACATTCTAAAGAAACAAAATAATAAAAACAGTAATATGTAAAATTTAAAATGACAAATATCTTGGGCAGTCATGGTATACTCCATTCTAGGTAATAGCATGGATGAAAATACATTAATTCATATATATTTGAATAAAATATGTATCAATAAAGTTATCATACACCAAATCTTTGGTGTCAAAAGGAACATAAGAAATAAGAAAGGGTAGTTACAGGAGGGCACAGTGGCTGACGCCTTATAATCCCAACACCTTGGGATGTTAGAGCAGGAGGTCAGGAGGTCCAGACCAGGCTGGCCAACATAACAAAACCCCACCTCTACTAAAAATACAACAAATTAGCCAGGCATGGTGATGTGCACCTGTAATTCCAGGTACTTGGGAGGCTGAGGCATGAGAATCACTTAAACATGGGAGGTGAATGCTGCAGTAAGCTGAGACCGTGCTACTGCACTCCAGTCTAGGCAACAGAGCAAGAATCTGTCTCAAAAAAAGAAAAAAAAAAAAAAAAAAAAAAAAAGGGTAGTTACAAGATTAGGTTTTGGGATTTATCTGAATAGCATTTAAAATTTTTGAGACAATATTGATAAAACAGTATTTTTTCTATTTAATTTTGATGAAAAGCAATATGTAATTTCAGGAAATTTTGTTATTGGCAACTAA
The DNA here is from genome assembly GCF_030222135.1 of Aotus nancymaae. Lineage (NCBI taxonomy): Eukaryota > Metazoa > Chordata > Mammalia > Primates > Aotidae > Aotus > Aotus nancymaae. Next base: position 40,093,719 of record NW_026988419.1, on the reverse strand, counting down.
GGAAGGTGTAATAACTTACCTTAAACCCTGAAGATAGTGAGTCTGTCATTGATATGGTTTCAGTAAAGATAAATATAATAATTCAACATAATTGAAAAGCCACAGACTTAGTGAGTATATAATATAATGTATAAATTTATCCATATTAAATTAGTGTCATTTTAAAATCACAGTGCAATATTGTGGTTAGGTTCTGTGTAACGTTAATACAATATATGTATCTCTTAAGAATATATTAATTTATGTCTAGTACTTTTAAGTTACATTGAGTAAAACTTTAGTGTCTATATATAATAATTGAATTTTATTAAATTAAAATACTGCATTTTAACTTAGTCACCCTAAATAATACATTTATACACAAACTATAAAATATGAAGTAATTTGTTTAATTTTGAAAAAGTGCTATTTTCATTTCCTATAACAATTTATTACACAACTACTATCATTGTTTTCTATATATTTTCAATGTATTAACAATCTTTATGCAAATATGCAGTATTCAGTTGATTATCTTTTAACTAACATAAATGTAACATATATTTCACATAACTCTATGTCAAAACATACATTGATGTTTTTCTCATTATAATGCAAATTTCTTAAACCACGATGATCAGTATTTCCTTAGGTATAACATAGACTTTACTATTCCTAATAGAGAGGCAATTTTATAAGTTTTTATATATAATTATGTATAATTATTACTAACTTCAAATGTATTAGGAAATAATTCATATTTTAAGGTCAAAGCTATTCAGACCTTTTAACCCATACTTCATGATAAAATATTTTTGGAAATTTTAGAAACTATAGTTTTACTTTGATTTTTCTGTTCAAAATGCCCTGTACTGATTTGTCTGACATAAAGAAAAAGTATGAGAATAAAAAACTATTATTTACAAATCTTGAAATGTATTTATTTTTAATTGACAAGAAAAATTTTATATATTCATTATATCGAATATAATGTTTTGAGAAATAAATACATTGTGGAATAGCTAAATCAAGCTAGTTAATATATGCGTTACCTCACATACTCAACGTTTTTTTTGTGGTAGGAAAACTTAAAATCTATTCTTCTGGATATTTTCAAGAATACATCTTGCCATGAATGATACTCACCATATTGTACAATAGGTGTCTTAAACTTATTCTTCCTAACTGAAATTGTGTGTCCTTTGAGTAGGATATCTCCAACCTCCTCTACCCTTCCGGCCCTGGTAACCATCATCTACTCTCTGCTACTATGTGTTCAATTTCTTTAGATTCCACATATAAATGAGATCATGTGATATTTATCTTTCTGTACCTGACTTAATTCACTTACCAGAATGTCCTCCAGGTCCATCTATGCTTTCACAAATGGCAGGATTTTCTTTTTCTTATTTTTTAAAGTTGGATAATAGTCACGTCTCTGTGCTTGTGTGTGTGCACATGCACATGCCTGGGCATTTATCACATTAACACACTTTATCCATTCATTGATGAACACTTAGGTTGATTTCATATCTTGTCTATTGTGAATAATTTTGCAATGGACATGGGAGTACAGATATCTCTTTGACATGCTGACTTCATATTCTTTGGATATATAGTAGTAGTAGTATTGCTGAATTATATGGTAGGGTTTTTTTTGAGGTAACTCAGTATTTTTCATAATGGCTATACTAATTTACATTCTTACCAACAGTTACAAGGGTTACCTTTTCTCCACATCCTCACCAATACTTGTTATTTTTCCACTTTATGATAATGGCTTTATGACAATAGCCATTCTAAGACATGTGAGGTGATATCTCATTCTGGTTTTTACTTGAATTTCCCTGATTTTTAGAGATGATGAGCATTATTTCATGTATCTGTTGGTTATTTATACATCTCCTTTTGAGAAATGTCTACTCATGTCCTTTGACCATTATTTATATTGTTTTCTTGCTACTGAGTTAAGTTCATGACATTTTGGGATATTAATTTCTTGTCTGATATAGTCTTTTCAATTATTTTCCTACATTTCTTAGGTTGACTCTTTACTCTGTTCTTTTTTTGTTGTTTGTTTGTTTCCTTTGTTCTGTAGAAGATGTTTAGTTTGATGTAATCTCATTTTTCTATTTTTGTTTCTGTTGCCTGTGATTTTAGAGTCATATCCAAAAAATCATTGCCTAGACCAATGTCATGGAGCATTTCACTGACTAGTTTTGTAGTATATGGTCTCACATTTAAGTCTTTAATTCATTTTGAGTTGCTTTTTGTATATATTAAATGAATCCAATTGCAGATTTCTGCATGTGGATGTGCAGTTTCTCAATACCATTTATTGCAAAAATTATTTTTCACCCATTGTTTATTCTTGGCATCTCTGTCAAAAATTGGTTAAGCATAAATACATAAATTTATTTCTGGACTCTTTATTCTGCTCCGTTGATCTAGGTTTCTGTTCCTATGCCAGTACCATGCTATTCTGATTACTATAGTATTTTGAAGTCAGGTAGTGTGATGTCTCCAGTTTTATTCTTTTTGGTCAAAATTGCTTTGAGTATTCTTCATCTTCTTTAGGTCTGTACAAATTTTTGGATAGTGTTTTCCTGTTTCTGTTAAAAAATGTAATCCAAATTTTGATATATATTAGATTGAATCTGTATATCACTTTCAGTAGCATATGCACTTAAACATTAATTCTTCCAACACGTGAACATTGGATATCTTTCCATTTGTTTCTGTCTTCTTTAATTTCTTTCATCAATGTTTTATAGTTTCCAATATATATGTTTTTTACTTCCATAGTTAAATTAATTCTTAAGTATTTTATTTTTTAAACTTTTGTTAAGTAGGACATTTTTTCTTGAAATTTTTTTTTTCAGATAGTTGGTTGTTGGTTTCTAGAAGTGCTACTAATTTTGTAAGCTGGTTTTCTAACCTGCAAGTTTACTGTGTTTCTTCATTATTTGTAACAGTTTTCTAATGGAGTCTTTAGGGAATTATATATATAAGATAATGTCATCTGCAAACAAAGATAATTTAACTACTTCTTTTCCTATTTGAATGCCTTTTATTGCTTCTTGTTTAATTGTTCTGTCTAGGACTTCTAGTACTTCACTAAAGAGAATTGACAAGAGTAGACATGATTGTCTTGCTCTTGATCCTAGAGGAAAAGATTTCAGTTGTTTTGAGTATGTTAGTGGTAAAATATTATACATGGCTTTTATTATATTGAAGTACATTCCTATATTTAAATATTAAGAGGTTTATCATAAAGCATGTTGAACTTTGTCAATTTTTTTCTATGATTTTTTGTGATGATTATATATTTTTATTCTTATGTAACAAAATCTGATTTTGTTAATGTGGTGTAACACTTTTTTTTGATTTTTGTATATTGAATTATCATTGCATACCAGAGGTAAATCTTACTTGATCTTGATGAATAATTCTTCTAATATAATGTTGTTAACAGTTTGTTGAAGATTTTTACACTTTTAATACTAACAGGCATATTGGCTCACATAATAAGATGAGATTCATGTAATTAGTGATTCAGTTGTTTTACAGTATTGTCCAGATTTCCGATTTCTTTATGGTTCAGTCTTGGTAGGTTTTGTCTGTCTGGGAATTCATCTATTTGTTCTGTTATCCAATCTATTGGCGTATATTGATCATAGTAATCTCTTATAATACTTTGTATTTTTGGTTTCAGCTATAATGTGTCTTCTCTCATTTCTGATTTTACGGTATTTGAATTTTCTTTCTTTTTTCCTTAGTCTAGCTGAATATTTGTTAATTTTTTCTTTTCAAAAGCCAACTGTTAGTTTCACTAGTCTTTTCTATTGTTTTTCTGGTCTCTGTTTTATTTATTTCTGCTTTAATCTTTGTTCGTTTTTACATCTACTATCTTTGGGCTCAGTTTATTCCCTTCTTTTTAGTTTTTTAAGTGTAATCATAGACTACTTATTTAAAATCTTTCTCTGCTTTGATATAGGAATTTACTGTTATAAACTTTTTTAAAAAACTTCTTTATATGTATTCTATAAGTTTTGGTATTTTGCATTTTCTTTTAATTTGTCTCCACATAGTTTTAAATTTCCCTTTTAATTTCTTTCTAACCATTGGTTGTTCAGAAGCATGTTTTTAATTTCTAGATATTTATTAATTTTCAGAAATTCCTTTAGTTATTCATTTCCTGTTGCATACCATTGTTGTCAGAAAACAAAATTGCTCTGATCTCAATCTTCTGAGATTTACTGACTTATTCTTTTTCCTATTTTTTTCAAATATTATAACTTTTGTATTTCTCTTTTTTCTTTCATCCTCTCTTGTTGTCTTCCTTTGTGATCAGATGATTTCTCTAGTGGTGTGCTTTAATTGCTTACTGTTTTTCCTTTGTGTACTATTACAGCTTTTTGCTTAGTGGTTGCCATGAGACTGACATAAAACATCTTAGAGTTGCAACAGGCTTTATAAAGTTCATTGTAACTTAATTTCACATTAAAAAACTCTACACTTTTTCTCCAATTTCCTCCACCCTTTTTATGTTTTTGATGTCACAGTTTAATCTTTTTATATTATATATAGTTTAATAAATTGTTGTAGTTATTTTTATGAACAGTAAGAGTGTGCAAGGGCCAACCAGGCACTGGGATTGATCTGGCACCTGGGTCCACTGGGATGGGTCTGGAATGCCCATGGGGCTGACCTGGTGCTACAGTTACCTGAATACTGAAGCCATTGGGCTGGGTCTGGATGCTGAGTGTAAAGGGAATGGCATAGAGCCTGAGGATGCAGGAGTGCTTCTGGACCCTGAGTCCATGAAGGTCAGTTTGACACCAGCATCTTGGAGTGGGCATATACTCGGGGTCTACTAAATTAACCTGAACCCTGGCATCATGGGGACCCACCTGGAGCCTAAGGCCAACCTGAATTTGGGGCAGGTATAAGCTAGGCCTTCAGAGTCTGGTTCAGATCCTGGGATTGTGGGTAATGGCTTGGTGTCTACAGACATGGGGTTTGACTTGATGCCTGGGCCATGAGAATTGGCCTGAAGCATGGGTCTACCAGGGCTTTCTTGGAGGCTAAGTATGAAGATGCTGTGGTCTGGGTCCCATGGCCATAGGGGCTTTCCCATAACTTATGTCCATGGGGACTACCCTACAACTGAGGTCTGCTAAAATGGGCCTGGACCATCGGCCTCTTGGAGTACAGGTCTGCAGGGGCCAGCCTGGAGAGTAAGCTGCAGATACTGGGCAGGCACCGAACAGGCCTAGAGCCTGTGTTCATAGGTAAAGGCTTGTTGTGTTAGGGTAGGGGTGTCAACCTAAAGCTAGGGTAAGCCTGAAGCCTGGGGTTGTGTGGCTAACCTGGTTCTGGGTGGGTTGGTAATCTGAGACTGGCCTCAAACCTGTGGATAAGGGGCCTGACTGGAGGCTGAGTCTATGGGTATTTTCCGATGACTAGGATTGCCGGCATAGTACTGGAGTTGGCCTGAAGCCTGAGGTCTTGGTGGCTAGTCCAGTGTTGACAAAATGATTGTTATTGAAATGCTGCTTAGATAATATTCTGTGAAAATGTATCCATTGTTAAATGTATTATATTTATGAAAGAACTTTTAAATCTATAATAAGCAATCCTCACCTCTGTGTTTTTACCACTAGAAAGTGGAACTTTAAATAGATCCTAGAAAATGTCCAAGAAACATCTATAAAATATAATAAACATGCACAATTACAGACATATTGAAATGTTTCCATTTAAGAATTCCCATTTTTATGGCCCTGGCAATGAAGTAGAAAATGTGATTGCGACCACCGAGAATTTATAAAATGAACAAGCACAAGCAAAGAAAAACCTAGAAGCTTTTTGAATGTAAAGATTGGTAGGACATTTTTAGTAAAATTTGAAAAAAACACAACTTATATAAGAATTCTAATATTTCTAGAAGAAATAACCTAGAGATGTCTCATAGACACATTTCTTAAGCTCAAACAGAAGACAGTGAAACTATAGTGAAATTAAGAGCTCCAAAGTTCAATGTTTCATTTGTTCACTCCTCTATTAGCATTCTGACTCATGGAAGATTTAGTAACAAGAAGTAGTGAGTCATTCTATTCCTGTAGAAGTGGATGCCATCCTCTTCTCTATTAATTCTGTAAATTGAAACTCAAAAACTAATAAAAATTAGTTTAAAGTATACAATGTAGCATTCCAAGTGAAGATTAAATATAACTTGACACAAATTATTATAATAATTAGTTTTAGAGACAATTATCACATGAAAATATGGCATTAAATATTGTTAAATAAATCTTTAATTAATTGGAGTCACCAATCTGATCAATTTTATTTAATTTTACTGAAGGGATTTCTAAAGTTTGAAAGCAAAAAATAAAATAGAAAGCATAGGCTTCAGAATTATTTAGGGGGAAATAAGTCATGTATACAATTTATTCTAAAGTTTGGTCACTATTATTTTCAACACAACTATCTTACTTCCACATTTCTGAGTATATTATCTTTATTGTAGTTTTATATCTTCAATTATCTCATTCTTGTGACAAATTTCTAAATGTCTTTTCTTTACAATCCAGTCTCATCCATATGATTTGAGACACTAAATTACACGTATATTTCATGTGACTCTTTTTAAACTTGAAAACTAGAAGTCAGCTTTAGTTTTTCTTATCCTTGAGTCTATAAACTCCAGACTGTTAACAAAAATCTCAGTCCATCTATGCATTGTCTCTAAAACTAATGGCTTCCATTTGATTTCCACTCTCTTAGTTTAGAGTCCTATTAACTCTTACTTAAATGTGTAAAATGCCATGTCATAGAGCATGCTTGCTTTTAGTTTCCATCATCGTGTACAGCAAAGGTGACCAATCTTCATTTGATCAGTTCCATTAATATTATCTATTAACCAAGTTCTAGTGTCCAGGTCTTCCTTCATACAACCACTGGTATACATTTAGCATTCCCTTGCAATATCATAAAAACTCACTTTGCCAAATGTTTTCTTGCCGTATCCTTCACACATCATCTGCATTTCAAACATGCAAAATTTCTTGAACTTACCTTGAACTTTTCTATAACCATGCCCAAGCTGTTTTCTCCACATGAAGTTGTCCTTGTTTCTTGGGATTCCATAGCTTGTAGTTATAGATTCAATATTATCTCAATCATGATGTCTTTCAAAATCTTATATCAGAATCAAGCTGTCTTACTCTACAGTGATTAGTTATTTGTACCACATATATAAAGTGTTTATAAGATATCTGCTTCTCCATTCTATAATGAATAACTTGAAGACAAAAAGTCTTGGGCTCATTGCTCTTTGAACTATTATTTTTTTTCTGGTTTGGTAAAGTGAGTCTAAAATGTATTAAATAAATCAGAATTGGATGAATTAATATTAAAATTAATATTAATTCAGTACTGAAGTCACCAACTCAAGGTGGATCACAAATAATTTTCTATTAACTTTGATCAAAGTTTATTTTTCATAAACTATGACTAAGCCTGTTAATTATAACAACTTATACAGTAATAGTCTCAGTTTTCTACTTCTCCTTTTCTACAAAATATTAGTTGTTTTCTTTAAAAAAATACTAAACATAGATTGTAAACAACAACAAAAAAATGCATATTGGTAAACAAAAAAGCCTTAATTTCTGTAATTCTACCATTACTAAATAATTACAATTTGTACTTTTGCACTTTTCAAAAAGACTCTCTATACTTCATTGTATATGTACACATGTATTAAAGATAATTTAACCTATATTCATATTTTAATCTATTTTAGTGGCTACTTTGTATTCCCTAAAATTTATTAAAATTTTTGGAACTAAGCTTCTCCATTTGGACATTAAAGTGATTTGCATTTTAAAAAGAATGATTACAAATTGGGTAACAATGGGATTTACAGTATATGTTGAGAAAGTTTTGAAAATAAAATAATATTCACTCTAAATAATATAATAATAAACAACTTTCTAAACTTATTCTTGAAGTCAATTATAGTTTTTTTAATGGTGACTTCCTAGAGTTTGAATTGCTATATCAGATTATAAATATTTTTAAGTTCTTCAACTATCCCCAACATCTTTAGATGATCAAATTGATTGTTTATTATATATGTAATATATATATATATATATATATATATATATGTCTATAAAGCCAAGCCAACATAAATTTTCAATCAAATTAGAATGACTCATTTAAGAAAATATTTTTGATTTATCTTATACCCTGTTCTTTATATAAAAACACAAGCCAGGAAGTCATCTGCCTTCTTACAAACAAGAATAGAAAATAAAATGTCAATTTCGTGAATATGAATGAATACCAAGCTGTTGCCTAATAGACAATTGAATTATTATCAGTAATTATTTTTAGATAGTGTGAAATTCACAGATTATTTTTCAACCAAATGAACTTTAAATTTTAACCTGAACAAACTGAGTTGAATTATTGATAGGAATATCTGTGGCGGATACAGTCATATTGGATATGAACATATTAATTTTACTTTCTCATCCTATTAGTACCGACTAAACTCTAAAATTTACTCTTATCTTGCTGTCATAGACAGTAAAATCAAACTTGTCATCGTATGCTATAGCTTTACCAGAGATACTCAATCAGCGAATTCAAACATGACTCTCTTACCCTATTAAACATAGTTGACATAATTATGTTAAGTACACATATCACTTCTGAGGACTAATTTATTTACTCAAAATATTAGAGTAAATATTTTATTAATCTTCCTATGTCAAAATAGAAACACATTATCTGCTGTAAATTCAGTAACATATATATTAATTTGTTATTCTCAATATTTTACCTTAAGCATTTAGAAAATACTACATTTTCCCTATGTATCTCTCTTTGAACTTTCTAGCATAACATATAAATCTATTTAGAGAAGTTTACTCTTATCCTCAGCATATATTTCATAATAAAACAACCTTAATTATCTTTCTACCATAATTTTGAATAAGCATAATCAATGAACTTACAGATCATATATTGGTTACTCAGCTATTTGAGTATTGTATATAATATCAAGATTTTAAATGGAAATAAAGTTTTCTTGTAATATGGGAAAGAATAAAAATACACATTAGAAATTTGATTTATACTACCTGAAACTGCAATCCACTAGGAGAAAACATAGTGGAAGAGCTCCATGACATTGGTCTGGACAAAAACAAAATGTTTAATACAACCTCAAAAGCACAGGAAACAAAAGCAAAAATAGATAAATTGGATTATTCAAACTAAAATGCTGTGCACAGCAAAAGAAATAATCAACAGACAACCATACATATCTATTACTTTGAAAGTAATTTTGATAAATTTTGATCGATAATATGTAGTTAATTAAGATAGTTTAATTATAAAATCAAATATTCTTTGGTATTCAAAAGATTGAGACATATATATGTAATATTAATTTTTTTTAATTGTACTTTAGGTTCTGGGGTACATGTGCAGATCATGCAGGATTGTTGCATAGGTACATACATGGCAAGGTGGTTTGCTGCCTTCATGCCACATCACCTATATCTGGTATTTCTCCCCTCATTATCCCTCCCACCCTCCCCACTCCAGCTGTCCCTCCCCATCCCCCCCTACTGACCTCAGTGTATGATGCTCCCCTCCCTCTGTCCACGTGTTCTAATTGTTCAAAATCCACCTATGAGTGATAACATATGATGTTTGGTTTTCTGTTCTTGTGTCAGTTTGCTGAGACAGATGGTTTCCAGATTCATCCATGTCCCTATAAAGGACACGAACTCATCATTTTTATGGCTGTGTAGTATTCCATGGTGTATATGTGCTGCATTTTCTTTATCCAGTCTATCAGTGGTGGACATTTCGGTTGGTTCCAGGTCTTTGCTGTTGTAAACAGTGCCACAATCAACATACGTGTGCATGTGTCTTTATAATAGAACAATTTATATAATTCTTTGGGTATATACCCAGTAATGAGATTTCTGGGTCAAATGGTATTTCTATTTTTAGGTCCTTGAGGAATCGCCACACTGTCTTCCACAATGGTCGAACTAATTTACACTCCCACCAACAGTGTAAAAGTGTTCCTATTTCTCCACATCCTCTCCAGCATCTGTTGTCTCCAGATTTTTTAATGATCGTCATTCTAACTGTTGTGAGATGGTATCTCAATGTGGTTTTGATTTGCATTTCTCTAATGACCAGTGATGATGAGCATTTTTTCATATGTTTGTTGGCCTCTTCGGTGTCTTCTTTCGTAAAGTATCTGTTCATATCCTTCCCCCACTTTTGAATGGGTTTGTTTGTTTGTTTCTTGTAAATATGTCTTAGTTCTTTGTAGATTTTGAATATTAACTCTTTGTCAGATGGGTAAATTACAAAATTTTTTTGCAAAAAATTTTTGTAATATTAATTTTTTTATTATTGTAAGTTCATTCTCTTTGGGATATGGGTTCTAAATTTTAAATAGGAAGCAAAACCAGTTAGAATAATAGTGACCTTAGTTTACATTCCACATGATTATATTGTGTCCATGATTTGGTTTTCTAATACATTGAAATTTATTCATCCATTCATTTATTTATTACATTGTATTGATCGACTAATATGAGCCTGACTCTTTTCAAGTACTGAGGTTACAGACATGGAATAAACAAAAAGATTATTTTTGCTACCATGAAATTATATTGCACAGTGACAGTATGACAAATCATAGTAAGAAAGAATAAATAAATAAAACTCAATTACATTGTGAGCCACACAAGGAGAGCAAAAATCAGGCTAGACTTCAATTAGTTAAAGGTTTTCTGGTAATAAAGGCACAAACACTAATGACAAGAATAAGAAAGAAATAATTTTGTGTAGATCATTTACCTATTCTTCTTACCCTTTCTGGGTTTCACTTTACATGAGAAGAAGGCTAATCTCTGCAGATTCCATCTAAGATAAGCAAAAAGAATGAATTGATAGAGCATTGCCAGGCCAACTTATCCTAACTGACATTTTTGGAAGATGCCAGTTAAAGCAGCAGAATGCGCATTCTTTTCAAGTGCACATGGAACCTTGTCCAAAATAGAGCATAGTTTAGGCCATAAAATGAACCTTAATAGTTTTAGAGTATGTTTTCTAACTCCAGTGGAATTAAATTAGAAATCAATAATAGAACTTTGGAAAATTATGCAAATATTCAAAACTAAAATAAGCACTTCTAAATCACCCTGGGACATCTAATAAATCAAGAGAAAAAATAGTATTTTTAACTTAATGAAAATAAATACTATTGCATACATATGCCAGAATTTGTAGGATGTCATACAAGTTTAATTTTATAATGATGTCTCTGACACTAGTTCATTACCACTAGCTTTATTGTAACTTTTCTTTTTGGTGTATTTTTGACTTTCTCTCTGACAATGTGGAACCTGGCTCCCACTATCCATTTATTTATTTGTCCAAATGCATCTTACAGGTAAATGATTTTCAGAATTATTAACTGTGTGGCCATTATAAACAAACTAAAATGATTTTGTACAGTTCCTCTGCCTTTAGCCTTATAATATCTAGTCATAACATCATTTTTTAAAGTGGCTTTGGTTAATATCTGTGCTATTAGCCAAGTGATGAAGGTTTACATTACCAATGTGATGAAGTAATCATTTTTCCTTGATATGATGAGATAATAAGGGCACTTCACCTCTGAATATTTTTTCCAAAAACCCATAACCACAACTTAACTATGAGAAAAACAACCAACAAACAGGCTGAGGGAAAGGATACTGGCTAGCACTCCCTAAGACTGTCAAGGTTAGGAAAAACAAGGAAAGACTCAGAGTCTGAAGAGATACGACAAGAATATGACACCATAGGTTGAATCCTAGAACAGATGTAAGACATTACTAGGAAAAAAACTATGAATTCCAAATAAAGTCTTTAATTTAGTTTATCATAATATATCAATGCCAGTTACTTAATGTTGATGAATGTTCCATAGTAAATAGGATCTTAAGAATGGATAAACTGAGTGAGAGGCATCAGAAAACACCTTACTGTCTAATGTTTTTTCTATAAATCTGAAATTATTCATATACATTTAAATAAATAATAGGATGCATTATGGGAGAATTAATGCACCATATTTCAAACACATGTAATGCTGTAAAAAATGATTTATGCATCATATTATATAATAAAACTATGCACTTCGTTCTTTCCTCTAATTTTATTATTTTATTTTCTCAAATATCTTATGTGCATTTTAGGAGGTCTGCATTGGTTTTATAGTGATTTCATGATTAAAAAGTTATGTCCCAGGTCATTTTTTGAAAAAAATCTCATAGTCTCACTTCAACCTTCATTCTCAACTTACACTTTATAGATTAACAACTGTTTTCCAGGAAATGTCGCATGAGTTTTTATGCAAAGATTTTATTTTTCTAGTGAGACGATTTAATAATTGTATTTGGTGAAGCTGACATTTTCAAAAGTATGTATCTATCATCTTTGAATTTCTCAAACTTTGTTTCTAACTAGATTTCTAGCAGAATAGGCCATGTGTCTCAGGTAGAAGTCCAGTATTATTCTATTATATGTCTTTATATTTTCTATCAGTTAAACTCTTTTATTAACTTCCTAACTGAAAAAAAGTAACTATATTTTTTCTCATATGACTACCACATTTTCGATGCACTTCATCAAATTTGCTAGTTTAGGGTCTTGTAATGCTCTGTTAAATCACTACTGACCAGATAACTCTGCAATTTTTACCTGTTTTTTTTTTTTTTAAGACTTTTCATGTCTTTTTACTGCACTAGTGAGAAAGAGATTACTTTAACGCAGATTATCATTGGTAATAAAAGTTAGGGTCAAGCAAAACCAAATCAAAACAAAAACCCGATTAAAAATGAGCAGAGAGGCCGATTAGACATTTCTCCAAAGAAGACACAAAAATGGCTAACAACAAATATATGAAAAAAATTGTATAACGCATCTAATCATCAAGGAATTAGCAAGTCACAACCACAATGGGCTATTACCTCACCCTTGTTAGAATGCCTATTATCAAAAAGACAAGACATAAATGTCAGGGGAGAAATGTGAAGTAAAGAAAATCCTTACATACTGATGGCAGGAATATAAATTGGTACCGCTATGGTTCTTTACAAAGTTTAAACTAAAACTACCATGTGATTCAACAATCCCAGTACTGGAGATATATCCAAAGGAAATGAAATCAGTACTGTATCTGAAAGAGATATACCCACTCCCATGTTTAGCACAGCATTATTCACAATAGCTAAAATGTGGTATAAATCTATGTCCCATCAATGGACAAATGAACAAAGAAAATATCATACACATACACACAATATATACACACACATACTGGAATATTATTCAGCCATAAAGAAGGAAACCCCATCATTTGTGATACCACAGATAAACCTGAAACACATTTACTAAGTGAAATAAGCCAGGCACAGAAAGACGTATATTGCAAAACCTCAATTATATGTGGAATTTTAAAAAGGCAAACTCTTAGATGGAGAAAGTAGAACAATGGTTCGCAGGGGTTGGGGGATAGAGGAAATGGGAAGATGTAGATCAGAGGGTACAAAGTTGCATTATAATGCTGGATGAATAAGCTCCAGAAGTCTAATGAACAGAATAGTGATGATAGTTCATAATATAATTCTGTGTTCTTGAAATTTTCTAAAGGAGTAGATCTGAAATGTTCTTACCACAACCAAACAGTAACTATTGAGGTGATGGATGTGTTAATTAGGTTGACAGTAGTAATCATTTCACTATATATGTATGTTAAAACATCAAGTTTTCTACCTTAAATATACATAAACTGTTTTGTTCAATTATACCCCAATAAAGTTGGAAAAATAACATATCAATTTTTAAGGCACAGATTATTAGTGTAGAAGTTAGTTGAAAATAAGAGATTTAAAAATTAGTAATTTTTCAAGTTAAGCAAACATTTTCAATAGAGAAATGAGATGTCTATTAGATTATAAGTTTCAGGTCCAAGGCTCCATTCAGAATATCTTGATGGTTACTGTTTTGATTGCATAAAGAAAATAAAGCTGTGAGCAACTGCCTCATGAAATCAAAATTTAAATAGAAAATGACTTAGACATTAAAGGGCAAATTTATTACTTAAAATATACAACTATCACATGTACTTGAATAATGTAATTGACATGATCAATATCTTCCATCCTTTGCAACAAGACATCACATATTGACATACCATAATCTAAAATATACATATTTCCCAGGAGAATTCCCACTGTTCAGTTATTCTTTACCTGTAGTTCCACGTACATGGGAAACAAAAGCTTAAACAGAAATTGTTTGTTGAGCCTGTTATTACAACTAGGACAATCACTGGTATAAAACTAGCCATGTATTCATCCATCTCACTATGATAAAGTCTTATGAATTGAACCAATATCTGTATCTCCTCAGAACACAGCCTGGGTAAGCACTGCTTCTCCCCTCCTTTCCTCACAAAATTATATTACACAAACATGCCTGTGTATTAGTTTCCTATTGTTGCTATAACAAATTACTACAAAGTTAGTGGTAAAGCAACACAAATTTATTATCTTTAGTTTTGGAAGAAGTATAAAATGAGTAAGCCGTGCTGAATTTCTTCTGGGTGATATAGGGAATAATTTATTTATTTATTTCAGATTCTAAAGACCACCTGCATTCTTTTCTTTGTAGAATTCAAAGCCAGCAGCATAGCCTTTTGAAAGCTTTCTCCCTCTTTCACCTCTGTCTCTGTTGTCGTGTCTCTTTCTCTGACTTGATATTTCTCCTTCATTTTATAAGAACCCCTGTGATCTCTAACTTATAAGGACCCTTGTAATTACCATTGGGCCCACCAGGATAATGCAAGAAAATCTCTCAATTTCAATACCATTTATTTAATTACATCTTCAAAGTCTCTTTGCCTTTTAAATTAATATATTGACAGGTTCTTGGGATTAGGATCTGGCCATCCTTGGGTAGCGACATTATTCAGTAAACTACAATTTGATTTATTGCACATTTATTTAAAATGTTCCTTAATAATATGTTATTATACAAATTTATTTAAATTCATTCAATATTTTAACCATGTAGCTTGTTTTCAAAATTAAGATGTTTACACGTTTCATATACATCTCTGACTATATCCTTATAAAAAGCTACTAGATGCATAATGCTAAGAAAATGGATAATATCATTTTTAAGAGGTATCATTTATTGTTTGTGTTTCTATTTCAATGCAATTATTAAAATTATTTCACAAAGCTTTTGTATGGAAAATTGATATTTCATTTTTATTATTTTGTTTAAATAATTGAATAGATTATAAGTAATGTCAGTTTTTTCATAATTTGATGAGCTATCTGTGCTTTTTCTTTTTTCTTAGACAGAGTCTTGCTCCGTCTCCAGGAGCCAGGCTGGAGTGCAGTGGTGCGGTCTCCGCTCACTGCAACCTCTGTCTCCTGGGTTCAAGCAATTCTGCTGCCTCAGCCTCCTGAGTAGCTGGGATTACAGGCACACACCACCACGCCCAGCTAATTTTTGTATTTTTTTAGTAGAGTCGGGGTTTCACCATGTTGGCCAGGATGGTCTCGATCTCTTGACCTCGTGATCCGCCCTCCTCGGCCTCCCAAAGTGCTGGGATTACAGGCGTGAGCCACCGCGCCCGGCCTATCTGTGCTTTTTAAGAAACTATGCAGTCTCTTGTTTATATCTTTTCTTCAGATTTCTATCAAGATATGTACTTTCAATAAATTATTATACAGTAATATACATATATATTGTTAAGGCGTTATAAGGCAATAATTTACCAATTCTTAACATGTTCTACTTTTCAAACTTATTTTGCATCGCTTTAAGCTATTTTTCTTACATCATTGCATATGTACTCTTTAAATGTCAAGTACTTTGTTGGCAGTGGTCAGGGATCCTGGGCTGGGAGCTGAGGGGTCTTAGATGCTGGCATGAATTACTCACCAGTGCCTTTAGATAACTAAATAAATAAATGTCAAATACTTTATATGTGAACTAGATGAATATTATGTCTCAATTCTTAAACAACCTGAAAACTGTTATTTTATTGCCATTATGTGCATGAGAAAACTGAAAATTGGCTGAGTATACCAATTGCGCAGTACCTCTTAATTAATACAGCTGGGTAGTTCTACGTAAAACCTCCAATGTCAATGCAATGTCATGCTGCTTTTTCTTATATTAGCAAACTTTATGAGTGTCAAAAATACTTTGAATAACAAAATACATTTAAAACTTCTATAATAAGTAAAAGATAATATTATACACATATTTTTCTCAGTTTTATTTTTTTAAGTTTATGTGTTTGCTTCTCATATATAAAAGCCAATGTTTTACTTTACTAATATTGTTCTCTTATTTATTATATGTATATTTTCTGAGACACAATATTTTGAAATTTGATATTAGATTAAAGTGATAGATTGCACACACACATCCATATTCTATTTATTCAAAGACTGTACCCAAATGTAGACCAGATACATAAAAAGATATAAAGATGAAAGAAAATAATTAGAATTAGTGATGGTCAAGCGCAAGAAAAATGCTGAGATACTGGAAACAGTTTTAGATGTATAGAAATGAGTACAATTACCATGTATTCTAACTATTCTACTTCTGGGCATGTACCCAAAACAATTGAAAGCAGAGTATCCATAGCTATTTATACACTCATATTTATAGCAGCGTTATTCACAATGGCCAAAATGTGGAAACAACCCAAGTGTCCTTAAACAGATATATAGATAAACAAAACATAGTATATAAATATACTGAAATATTATCCATTCATAGAAAAAAATAAAGTTCTGACATGTGCTATAGCATGGATGAACCTTAAAAATATCATGCATAAGTGAAATAAGCCATATACAAATGACAGAAATAGTGTAATCCCAGTTATAGAAAATATTAGAATAAGTAAACTCATACAGACTCAAAGCAGATTGAAGGTTGCCAAGGGTTGAATTGGGAAAATGTGGAGTTACTCTTTAATGGATAATTTCAGTTTTGCAAGATGAAAAATTCTGATGATGCATAATGGTGATGGTTGTATAGTAGTATGAATGTAGTTTATGAATTTGATATTTAAAATGGTTAAGATGGTTAAATTTATATGTATTTTGCAATTATTATTTTTTTTTTAAATGAGTATAGAAAGACAATTAGCTTGTTGGAATTACAGAGTTTCTCGGTCAAGCAATTTTTTATGTGTAGTGAGGAGACAAGGTCTCACTGTCACCGAGGCTAGGGTACAGTGGTGTAACTGTAGCTCACTGTAACCTCAAATTCCTGTGCTCAGGCAATCCTCTCACTTCAGAATCCCAAAGTTTTGGGATTATAGGCATGAGACACCACAGCTAGCTCAAGTAGTCTTCAATAGGGAACAGGAATGAGAAATAGGGTTGCAGCTATGCCTGTCAGCCTCTATTATTTTTCCCCAGTCTTCACAAAAGGGCAGTTGACTAGTATGTAAACCAATGTTAAAAATTAAAGAAAGAGAGCACCTATGTAATGCCATCTGGAGGAAATAACAGCTTCTCAGGTGCATATTTATGTTTCATGATAAAGCTCTTCTCATTCTCTAACTTGGTGGTCTTCTGCCAGGATAGCAGCTTCAATTAACTCACTTTAAGTTAAAATGTGCTCTTCAGTAACCAGATATTTGAGTCAGGTGAGAAATTTCACTCACATTAGAGGAATACTTGGTAGGTAGACATGTACAGAACAGATAAAGAAACTCATCTAGGCTGGGTGCAGTGGCTCAAGCCTGTTATCCCAGCACTTTGGGAGGCCGAGGCCGGCGGATCACGAGGTCAAGAGATCAAGACCATCCTGGCCAACATGGTGAAACCCCATCTCTACTAAAAATACAAAAATTAGCTGGGCGTGGTGGCATGCTCCTGTAGTCCCAGCTACTCGGGAGGCTGAGGCAGGAGAATTGCTTGAAACCGGGAGGCAGAAGTTGCAGTGAACCGAGATTGCATTCCTGCACTCCAGCCTGGCACCTGGCAACAGGGTGAGACTCTGTCTGAAAAAAAAAAAAACTAATCTAAGCAACTTACTCCTTTGTTAAATACGAATGAATGGGACATGTGAAAATTATCATCAGGATAAAAGGAGAATGCCAGGAAAAAAAAAAAAAAACCATAAAATGACTCTGGGTAAATAATAGATTGTCAATTAAAATAATTTCTCCAGAATGTAGAACTAAAAGGAAGAGAGAAATATCTAAACCTGTGAACTAGATGTAATCCCAGAAATAAGATCAGTGAAGAGGGGAGAAAACTATCGGGAAAATAAATTTCAAAGTTGAAGAACAGCAATAGTCTTTAGTCTGTAGTCTGAGAAGGAATACTCATATTTAATTAGAATGTACAAGGAATTCCACAATCAGACACATGGTAGTCATATTTCAAAACATCAAAAATAGAGTTCACAAAGAATGCTTTTTTACCAAATGCTATCTTCAAAGGAAGAAGCATCAATTTTGTGTCAGATTTCAAAATGAATGGTAGAATACAATAAACCTGTGTTTTCAATTTCTGTGGGAACAAAAAGTAAATACATAAACTCAGAATTTCAAATCTGTCAAGTTATTTTCAGATCACATATCAGTATGTCGCCATTTTAGAGATGCAAAAACTCAGATATTTTGACCATGTCCTCCCGTTTGTGATAAAATTGTTTGTGGATGTGGACCAGGAAGGGATTGATATTAAATGAAGAAAGTCATGAAAAGCAACCTGGCAGATAGAAGAATGAATGTAATATAGTAAAAAACAATGAATCTTTACTGTACTGTAATTTAAAAAAATTATGCAAATGACAGTGGTGCAGCAGGCCATGAGAGAAACTAGTTCACATAGGAATAAGAAGTTAGAGGGCTTTTGAAGGATGCCTCTAGGGAGCAAGCCAAAAGTACTTGCCATGACTGAGAAGCTGAGTGTGCTGAAGAAACATTTTGTAATTAGAAAAAAAATCAAAGCCAATTACAAATTGGGAAAAATAAATGTGTAAGAAATATCAAGGTCACGTACCAGCATACACATATATGTATATCTCACAATTATGGTATATATATATATTGTAATGAATATCATAATTTTTTATGTTTCCTTGAAGTCATCTGCTGCTGCTATTTGGTAGTAGAACTGTCAAATCACTGGAATCAGAGGAAAATAAATGTGATATTCTTGCTACATTTTTCACTTCCAAAATTACACTAGTAATAATAATGGCACAATATATAGATTCCAAACTTCTATTTCAACAAATGGAAAACCCAGAAGATTTTGTCACTTTATAAGTGATGGTAATCTTTACAATGTAAAAGGAATGTATAACTAACAGAAAGTGGAAACAGCATAAAATGTGAAAGAGTGGTAGAAAAAAAGGTCAGAATGGTGACATACCCTGAGACTGCCTGAACTTGTCAGAACAAGAATGCTCGCAAGGAATTGATACTAAAACTAGTGTAATAATATGTATAACAGACTCTGAGTTGGAGAAGGGAAGGAGGCATTATGTTAATTATGTATCCTCCACAGCAGGGGACTAGTAAACATTGTCTAAAATCAAATACAGCTAAAAAAATGTGTGCATATTATTTAGAATTATGAAAGCATTCACCAGAAAAATCTAGAAACAAATACAATAAAAAGTTATCTTTGAAGTGGGCCTGCAAGTATGGAGAAATCAGGTAGAATTTAATAATAAGATAGAGAGTCTTAATTCAACATACAACAAAGTGGACGATGACTTACAGACTCTGCTAGTTTTCTAAAACTGCCATACAAAGCACAAGTTGAATGGTTTAAACTAACATAAATTTGTTGTCTCATAGTTCTGGAGGCTAAAAGTTTAAAATTAAGATGCTGGCAGGATTCATTTCTTATGAGAGTTGTGAGGGAGAATCAGTTCAGTGCTGGTGGTTTTCCAGCAATCTTTGGCATTCCTTGGCTTAAATGCATCACTCAATGCTCTGCCATCACATGACATTCTCTCTGTTACTTTTCAATTAGTCTTCCTCTGTGTATGTCTGCCTCTGTGTCTGAATTCCCACTCTATAAGGATACCAGGTATATTGTATTTGGGTCCATCCCAATGATTTCATTGTAATCTGTAAAGATCTTCTTTGCAAATAAAATCACTTAAGAACCACTAGGAGCTAAGATGTTATATATCTCTTTGAGGGAGCATACAATTTCGACCAATAAAATAGATGTATAGAATTTTAAATAACAACATAGTGATCTTTCTTATCCAGTCTCTTAAATGTCTCTTTTTCACTCCTCAAATTTCACTATTTTTCCTTATCCTATTATATTCAGATTCCCAAAGGGCCATGCTGTCTTTCATTCTCCCAGGAAACTGTAGCTTTACACAGAAAGAAAAAGTTTTTTGAAAAAACGTGCTACCCATTTCTGTTGACAATTGAAGACTCCAAGGAAAGTCTGATAAAAAGTTACAGGTAGCTTCAATTCTAATTCTGACTTACAGTTGATTTTCTTCCATGTTTTACTTGAAAGCCAATGTTTTCTCCAGATAAGAATCTAAACCTGTATTTGGAAAAGATGTGCCTTGCTGAGAATGCATTTGACTTTGCCTATTTAAAAAAAAGTAACTCCAGATCATTATTCTTAAACTGTAAATGTTTCCTTGTCATTCAGAATTTGTGGTGTTATCTTCATTTACATACTGGAATATGTAAAATTTTTCTCATATTGAAAAGGAAAAAGAAAATTTAAATCTACCATAGTTCAGAATTTAAATCTAGCATTTTTATATATACACATGTATAGAAAGCATGAAAAATATCTTGCAAAAAGAACTGCATCAGAAAGGAATCAGTCCAGTCCTGAGCTAAAAGACAGAGAGTGCCCAGAAAGAGGTTCTGGAAAGAGGCAGGCAAGGGAAATATGATCACAGTGGTTGAAATCCAAAAGATTTCCTCTGATGGCTAATTATCTTAATATGTGTCTTCTAAGTTCAAGTGTTAGGGAAGAATTTAGTATTAAACTAAGCAAGCAAACTTTTAAGTGATATAACAATTTCAAGAAAAAAGTTGTATCAGAAAAAATTTTTTTAATCCACTATGTGGTTAACAGTGTATATTTACATAGTTACAATGTTGAAAATACAGAATATAAAAATATTCAAATAATATTTGTATATTTTTCAATTTGATTAATGTAGCACTTTTGATTTAGTTTTATTACTGCTCATTTTGTCAGTCATTGAGGACTTTCAGCAGACTCTAATATAAGGCTAGAAGTGGTTCCAAGTTTAGTGTGAAATGGACAGAACTTGAGTTGATTTCCTTCACAGTTTTCCTTGGAAACCAAAAAATGTATCCATATGTCATGGTCTTTAAAGAAGAGGAAATTGGATGATAAAATCTTAGCTTCCCTGAGTGTGTGAGGTATGATAGCTAAATTCAGAAACCCTTGGCAAAAGAAACAGCAAAGAAGGATAGAGGTTGCTGCCTCTAAGAAGTAAGGATAGGGGAGGGTAAGGCAAGGTAAGATGCCTCTATTTAAAAATGAAAATAAAGAGTTTAGCAAGGGCAGAGGTAAAGAGAGCCAATATATTATTTAAGGAACTATTATGTGGCAAAACCTGACTGAGGAACAAGTGTGGAGAAATGGCAGGAAATCAAGCTTGATAATTACATCTACACTGGGTTCTTGAGCCTACTTGGTGTTTGTGAAATGTACTAAGAATCATGGGGCATCCATGAAGGATTTTCATTATGAGAAATTCTCAATCACATTTTCACTTTTAAGTGGGATTTTTGTGTGAATATGTGTAGGGAACAAGCCCTACATCACCTGTGGTTACCCTGTGTTTGGTGGCAACAAAGGAATGAGAAAAAGACAGATTCAGAGAGATGGTGGGACTGGAGGGCCATCACTTTATTACTTTGGAGGCAATAGTGAAGGCCTGGAGCTCCGATCATCCACACTATTTATTGATTACAATCACTTTAATCTATAGGGTAGGGGTGGAGTGATGGTGGGGAGAGGGTGACCTGATGGTGGAGTGAATCAGTGAGCCAGAAGTGAATCAGTGAGCCAGAATTGGTGTGCCATTCTAAGGATTGATATCAGTGGTGGTTTGGGAGTTTCACAAAACAAGAACATGTGGTTGTCTTTAGCCTATTATCTATGTCCAGCTGGTGGAACGCAGGCCTTACAAGGAGACTACAAGTCTGGCTACATCACAGTGCTATGAAGGGGTTTTACGTCCTTGAGCACAATGTTTATGGTAACAGAGCCGAGGTCACCCTGCACTGGAACATGAGGCATGGAGAGGCCTTCCTCCTCAAAGGTCTCCTGCGGCCTTCTGCAGTTTGTTGTTCCTTGTTTATATGTTACTCATAACCAATTTATTTAGGCATTCTGTAAGTCCTTTCCCCTTTTCTGCTTTTCCCAACAAATATGAACACTGTATATATGAATACCTTTGTTTTCAGTAAGACAGCATAAGAGGTAAGTTTTATCAGAATGTCAGGCGAGGTAAAGAAAAATGGGAGCATATGAGATCTGTTTAGGATGTTGATGGTTTATAACTGTTTTATTTTATTAAATACTAATTTTGGAGTTTGAAGAGATGGAAATCACACTATCTGCCTTGATTTGTAATTTATTTCAGAAATTCAGTTGCAGGCAGACAGTAGATATTTGGTTATAAAAGAACTGTAGCCTAGAATGTAGGTATGTAAGAGCCTTTAGTTATAGTATGCAAATGGAAGTTGAAGCAGTAAAATTTGGATGAAATCATCCAGGGCCATTGAAGTGCAGAGAACAGAGGATCAAAGAGACCCCTTGGGAATCACTGACAGTATGAAGAAAAGGTGGGGCACACACAAGGGAGACAGAAAAAGTAAGGCCATAAAGTTTCCTAGATGCTCTGTGGTTTGATTGAAGGGATCTGTGAGTCACATCCTTAATCTCTTCAAAGAGCCTTTCGTGTGACTGAATACTTTGATATTTTGAATTTTCTGAGATATTAGTAAAATTTAGTATACTACAATCTTGGCTTTTTCTCTGGAGCAAGCATTCCTGTCAGTAAATCTCTTAATTTTAACATGTTTTAGAATTTGGATGGGCTTATAATTTCCAAGACATCTAGCTTTATTTCCTTTTTATTTAACAACACTCCTTTTTCCACAATTTAACTATTTTCTCTTATAATTTACCATAAGCGGAAAGAAGAAACCAGATCACACCTTTAATAGTTTCTTCAGAAATTTTCTTAGCTAAGTATGGAAGTTTATCTCAGATAGTTTCTGCTATCCACATAATTCAAGACACAATTCTGCTAAACTTTCTACCACTATAAAGCAAGTCTCTGTTCTTCCAGTTTCCAATACCATGATAATTCTCATTTTCTTCTCACCCTCAGCAGCAATGTTCTTAAGAGTTCAGGCTGTTTCAATGGCCTGTTCATGATGATTTATCCATACCATTAGGCAATTTAGGCTTTCTCTGCTAAGCCTCTCACATCCAAGACTTTAAGAACAGAATCTTTACAAACTGTAATTCTGCTAACTGCTCAAGGCTATCTAGTATTTTTTTTTTTCATTATACTCTCCAAATTCCTCCAGATTTTTGTAATGTCTGATTGCAAAGCCACTCACACATTTTTTGGCAATTGTTACAGCAGCACCTCAGTCTCAGCATAAAAATATGTAATCATTTTCTATTCCTGTTGTAACAAATTACCACACCCTCAGCAGCATACACAACACTGTAGGTTCTGTAGGTAAGAAGTACTGTCGGTTCTCACCAGGCTAAAGTCAAGACATCCTCAGGACTGTGTTTCTTTTTGGAAACTAATATAGTTTGAATCTTGTTTCCTCTAAATCTCATGTTCAATCGTTATCCCCAATGTTGGAGGTGGGTCCTGGTAAGAGGTGATCGGATCATGGGGACGGATTTCTCATGAATGGGTTAGTATCATCCTCCTGGTGCTTTCCTCGCTATAGTGAATGAGTTCTTGTGAGATATGGCTGTTTAAAAGTATGTGGTATCTCCATGTTCTCATTCATAGGCGGGTGTTGAACAATGAGAACACAGGGACACAGGGAGGGGAGCATCACACATGGGAGGTCTGTGTGGGGGGAACTATGGGAGGGACAACAGGGGGTGGGGAGTTGGGGAAGAATAACATGGGGAGAAATGCCAGATATAGGTGATGGGGAGGAAGGCAGCAAATCACATTGCCATGTATGTATCTATGCAACAATCTTGCATGTTCTTCACATGTATCCCAAAACGTAAAATGCAATAAAAATCTATCTATATATAAAAGTATGTGGTGTCTTTGCCCTATCTCTCTTGCTCCCCCTCTTGCCATGTGAGACAACTGCTCCCCTTCTACCTTTCTCAGTCATTGTAAGCTTCCTGAGGCCACCCTGGAAGCTAAGCAGGTGCCAGAACGCTGCTTCCTGTAAAGCCTGCCAAACTGTGAGCTGTGACCCAAACTGTGACCCCTGAGAAAACCTCTTTTGTTTATAAATTACTCAGCCTCAGGTGCTTCTTTATAGTAATCCAAGAACAGTCTAACACAAAGGTTTTAGGGAAGAATCGTTTTCCTTGCCTTGTCTAGCTCCTTAAGGCAGCTCACCTTATCTTGCTTGTGGTTTTTCTTCCATCTTCAAAGCCAGCAACATTTGTCTGACCCTTCTAACCTCACATCACTCTTTGACCAAGCTGGGAAAGGTACTTCACATTTAAGGACTCACGTGATTATCTTGGGCTCACTTGGAAAATCCAGGATACTGTCCCCACTTCAGTTTCTTAATATTAATCACATCTGCAAAGTGCTTTTTGCCACATAAAGTATTCACAGATCCTGGGAATCAGGGTACAGACATCTTTGTGGGGAAGGAGGCACTATTTTGCCTACCAAAAGAAATGACATATAAGACTTCACAGGGAAGATGTCATAAAAGAAAATATCCTACCATACTAGATTTTGTTATATCACTGTTAGACTACAATGTTATAATATATTATGAATGAATTATATATTAATTTAAAATTAATTATTGAGCACATGATGTTTTTTCTCCCATCTTAAAGAGAGAGACCACAATATACACAGTTGCCTAGTCATTAAGAATTTCCTTTTCCATATTTTATACTATGTTTTTCTTTTTCTGAAACTGAATCTTGCTCTGTCACCCAGGCTGGAGTGCAGTGGCGTTATCTTGGCTTACCGCAATCTGTGTCTCCTGGGTTCAAGTGATTCTCCTGCCTCAGCCTCCTGAGTAGCTGGGACTACAGTCATGCACCACCACACCCAGATAATGTTTGTATTTTCAGTGGAGACAGGTTTCACCATGTTGGCCAGGCTGGTTTTGAACTCCTTACCTCAAGTGATCTACCCACCTCAGCCTTCCAAAGTGCTGGGATTACAGGCATGAGCCACCATGCCTGGCCACACTTCAAACTGATTTTTCATCTTATCTTTTCCATCAAGAGCATTACTCTGACCACTTATATTATTCTGTTTGTTATTCTCCTACATAAGGCCCTAATCAGCTTTCAGCTGTCCTATTACAATGGCTCCAACTAGTATAGTATCTAAATCTAAAACTATTGCTGATTAAAAGTTTTCAGTCTCCCCATTAACTTCTTTTTATTCAGGTTCTCTTGCCATGTTGTCCAGGCTGGTCTAGAACTTCTAGGCTCAGTGATCTTCCTGCCTTGGCCTTCAAAAGTGCAGAGATTACAAATGGGAGCCACTGTGCCCAGCCCCCATTGACTGCTTAGCATGTTATGGGCAGTCCTCCATAATATGATTTCTGATATGTTTATAAATTTCCTTCTACCTTCTAGTATTTGATATTACTCTGTCACATTTTGGTAGATAGCTGTACTGTTCTCTCTCCCTTCTGTTGCTTTGCACAAATTACTTTCTTTGTCTAAAGTGTTCTCTTATTGATGGTTAATCGTTTTCAGTTCCCTTTCTGTTAAGTACATTCTGGATTCAGAACTTGACCCATGCACTCTCATGATTGCCCTGTCTACACCCCACCAAACAAAATGGATATTGCTCAATAATATCTGTACTCCCTGAGGTCACAGACCATTGTTGTATTTGTCTTGATGTGTCCAATGCATACTTTCATATTAAGCAAGTATTAGATACTCCATAAATATGTTCAAAGAATGAATGAATAATAATAGAAATAATATATTTCAACAGATATTAACTGTGTTGTATCAACAAATACTGGATATATTTAAATTTTTAGAAATAATTTTCCTCAGCATTATCATTTTGACCTTGGTTGTTATGTTACTACAGAGGGAGACTGGTCAATGATTGTGTTCATGTGACAAGAACTTAATACATTTTTTAGAGATTGCATAAAAGCATATCTTGACTTAGTTTTTAATTTATAAAATAGAGTAAAAATTCAGTTGTATAATCTCAGCCTAGGAGGTATTTACATATGAATTTTAGGCAGATAAAATTCTATATAATCTGCCTGGTCTCCCAAATAAAGGCATGATAGTTTACCCAAATATTATCATAGGCTCTAAAGTTGATTTCAAAGTAAAAAATGATCTTACTGGACTCACACCAATTCTGATTACAGAGTAGTCTCAGATTAGAGGATTGCATGCAATATCTATGCATTAGTCCCCTCAGGCTGCCATAAAAAAACACCACAGGCTGGTTGGCTTAAAGAATAAAAATTTGTTTCTCATAGTTCTGGAATGTGAGAAGTCCAAGATCAAGGTGCCGGTCATTTCAGTACTTAGTAAGGCCCCTTTTCCTATCTTGCAGATG
The DNA here is from genome assembly GCF_030222135.1 of Aotus nancymaae. NCBI lineage: Eukaryota > Metazoa > Chordata > Mammalia > Primates > Aotidae > Aotus > Aotus nancymaae. The sequence continues at coordinate 40,066,815 of NW_026988419.1, read as the reverse complement.
ATTGCCTTCTTGTTGCGTGCTTAGGTGCCCTGGTGCACGGGGAGAGGCAAGTTTATAAGGCACCTCTTATTAAAAGGGCAGCAACCCTATCAATTAAGGCTCCACTCTTATAACCTCGCTTAACTTTTGTCATAACTTCACAGATTGTATCTCTATATTCAGTCCATAGCAACCTATACATTTATTAAAAATGGGAAAACATTTAAATTGGGATTTATTGTTTTCAGTAATTTCATCTGGATGTGTGAAGTAACTCTTCTAATCTAAAAATAGAGCTTGGTTCAGTTTTTATACTATGACCTATGGGTGTGTATGGGAGCTAGTAAATTGACCATTGATTGCAAAATAAAAGCCCAATTTCCAGATATATGTAGACTAGAAAGCAGTAGATGGTCAGAAGTGTTGACTCAAGAAAGCAATCAAAGAGGAAGAGAGGATTAAAGAAAAGAATCAGCAAAGTGAAAGAGAAAAAATAAGATTGAGCACTAGAAATGGGAGCAAGTGCCTAGAAAGATTCTTAGCAGCAACTGAACACCAACAGTGAGAAGCTTTTGTATATCTGGCAAGTCAGAGGACTGAGGGTATAAGGCTGGAACAGCAATGTTGAGCAGGAATTACCAGGTCTCACCGATAATTAACATTTTCTGCTAATTAAAAAACATCTAGAGTAAATGCAAGATCCAAAATCCATTGTGGAGACTGCAAAGAAGTAATTGCCACTAAGAAATAAAAGAATACAATTAATTGTAATAATCAGTCAGATTTCTAAAACTTTTGCCTTTGGCCATCTGCAATTATCTGTTTGATTAAATTATCTTAAATGCCTATTAAGAAAAGGTAATTTCATTAAGTATTTTATCCCATTATTTATTTAGGTGTGCATATGTTTAAAAACATTCTCCTTGATCATAGTTTTATAGATAAAGAAAATAATATAATACTGTAAAAAGTATTGCAAAATTAAAACAAATGTACTGCCTTCTTTAAAAATTAAGTATTTGGAGCAGTTTCTCAGAATCAATTTCAACAGTTAAAATAAATGGCTCTTAAAATTATGAAATTCAAATAATCTTCTGATTTTGAAACTTTCTTTTTAAAATCAATTGAAGTATAACAAAACTAAAAGTAAAGTTAGTAATGAGCAATGTGAATCTTTACATGCTATTCTTATACATATAAAATCAATATTTGCAGCATAGTCCCTGATATTAGGTTAAAAAAGTGATATACCATGATAGAAATTAAATGATAAGAAAAGAGTAAATAGAGGAGTAATCTACATATACGCCTGATTTCATGCAAAACTAGAAGGATGAACATCAAATGTTTAATCTTTAATCCATGTATAGAGGGGCTGTATATAATTCCCTCCAGGATGTGTATGTGTGTATTTACAATCTTTCTTCCAATTATGGTTTTATTTTGGGTTCAGATAAGACATGAAGGAGGAGAAAGGTCTGAGGAATAATATGGAATTAAAATAAAATAAATGTGGAAGGAAAGGAGACAGTAATGATAAAACAAAAGGAAAGGGAAAAGTTATGGGCAGCTCTTGCAGAAGACGTTTTTTGTTGAAATGCTAAGTAATGAGCACTTACAGACCTCTTGTGTGTTTTAGATACAATGTCTCTTCACTACCTCATTAAGATATAATCTAAAAAGATATACTATTTTTAAAGGGTTGAGGTCATTTATTTTATTCGTTGCATGTGATTCAATGTAGTTCTCTTTTTGTTTCCATCATTTAAATAAGTTCGGGGATCTTACAACTACTCTGCCTCAAAGTTATATTTAACAACCGTTTGAAACTCTTGAACACACTATTGTTGCTCTGGTAAGAAAAATCAGGTACCCTGAATTGATTAGAGATCCTTTTCAGCGGTGCCTTTCAGACACATTAGTTACACATCAAAGACAAAGCTTTACCTATTCAAAAAGTGAAGTATGTTTGTGAAGCCATTCAAGCTCCAAAATTCTTAGTATATGAAAGGCTGCAAGAGTGTTATTGAGAACAATATGCCAGTAACTCTAACTGCCTGAAAAATTAGGTGCCTGACTTGGATTAATTTTGTACAAGGTCGGAATAGTATTTTTTTCTGTAAAAGATTACAAACTAATACAGATATCTGAGTGACCAACCATGTAAACAAGCTGTGAAGACATGAACCAGGGTAATTTCATGATTAGTAAACACAAAAGAACCATCTTCTTGTGTGATGGAGTGAGCTATTCATCTAGAGATGGCTGAGCTGTGTAATCAGAAATTGGAGGCTGGTAATGGAGGTCAGAAAGGTTTCCCACCTTGAAGTGAGAACCAGAATGGATTTCCACTTTTGAAGATAGAAAAGTTTTTTAGAAATAGATTTCAGAAGATGAGCAGAGCCTTAAAATACAGCTGAGGTCATAGAAAAAGAGGATATGCAGAAAATACTCCTCTACGAGTGACACAATATTCTAAGGATGGTAATTATAAATGATATTTTGACTTATGAGAGAATAATAATAAATATTATATTTACATTAATTTTTATTACTATGATTAATATGAAAGGAAAAGTCATTTAATACCACTTTAATACTAAAACAAACGATTGAAATTCCTAAATAATATAATATTAGCTACTTCTTTAACTCCTGAGGCTTTAGAGTCAACACAGTGAAACATTTAATAACTCCAGTGTTTGCATTCTATCATACCTCTGAGAAGCTGACAACTACCTGAAGCCCTCTGCACACTTTGAAATGTCAGACCACTATGCCTGATGGTTCATCTTTTTTATTCATTTACTTTATCCTGCTAAATGCCAGCATTTCTCTTGAAACCTTGCTAGGTGAGAAGCAAACTGTCTGTATCTTTAGGGTTCTCTCTGAAATCATCCCCAATGTGGCTACTCCTCCATGAAACACTGCCAGTATCGAAAACCCCCTTACTCTTCAACCTACTGCACCCCAACAATTTACACCCATGTCAGGGATGTTGTTACTCGTTGTAAGGGATGTGGGTCGCTTGAAAACTCTCAGCCTCTTTCAAAATAGTCTCTCTGTATTTGAAGTTTTACCATTCAAAGGTAGAAACCAGAAAAATCCCTTTACCAGGCTACCCTCATCTAAGAAGGTCAGGTTAAGCCAATCAGACAGATTACCTGAGACTCGATTCAGGAAAAAACAAAGTGAGGAGCAACCCACATGCAGGGGTATCAGTCGTCTGGCCATTGCAGCACCCGAACAGAGATGTGTATTTCTTCAGAGCAGCACTGGAAGAGTTTCTGGTGTCCTCTGCCAAGCAGTAGCATTTGGTTACAGCAGCCCCTGAGGTGTGATTGGTTACTATTCCTGCAGAAACAGCTTCAGGGCCTGATTCTCTTGCCCTTTTAGAATGGTACTTAATATCCCCCAATAAATTACTTTTCTATAAATATTCTGATTTTAATTAACATAAAACATGACAGAAAAGTTACCAAAATGTTTGTTTCTCTCCCTCTGATATGGTTTTGGCTCTGTGTTCCCACCCAAATCTCATCTCAAATTGTAATCCTCAATGTCAAGGGAGGGACCTGGCGGGAAGTCATTGGATCCTGGCAACAGTTTCTCCCATGCTGGTCTCCTGATAGTGAGGGAGTTCTCATGAGAAGTGACGGTTTTAAAAGTGTAACACTTCAACTGTCTTGCTCTCTTTTTTTCTGCCACCTTGAGAAGAAGGTGCCTGCTTCCCCTTCACCTTCTGTCATAATTGTAAGTTTCTGAGGTCTCCACAGCCACGTGGAACTGTGAGTCAGTTTAATCTGTTTCATTTATAAATTACCCAGTCGCATGTAGTATCTTAATAGCAGTGTGAAGATGAACTAAAACACCCTCATTACATGAATATTGCATAGAATTAAACTATTCTTCACATACACACATCCGTGTGTATATTTGACACTTTTTACTTAAATACAAAAATGTGTACTTATAATTATCTTTTATTAACACAAAATAATAAAATAATTTATTCTATGGGATTCTGATTTGTATTTTAAATATGTTTTCCCTATTGTAGGCTGGTGCCCCTTAAAAATGACCTAATCTCTAATATAGAGAATTACATTTATAATTTGTTTAGTAAGCAAGAGAAATAAGATCTTATTATTACATTACTTTATGAAGTAATTATTATTGTCTCACAAGAGTTAGAGGACAGTGGAAATAGTGGAAAATTCATTAGATTTGCTACTGAATTAATTTTGATGTTTTTCCACTTACTAGGGACATTATGTAAACTATATCTTCCTAATTGGTAAAATAGTGGAAACTTATTCCTTTATTGCCTACATTTCATGGTTATTGTAATGATTCAATAAAGATTATACATAGGAAATATGCTCTGTAAATTGTACACTGCTTTAAAAATCAAGATTTTTAATGTAAAAATGTACATTGATTATATAGCTGATGCTGTCTTGACAGTTAAGCTCAAAATATTCTATTTTAAACTTCCCATAGGGGGTGTCTGGTTTCTGGTTTGTCTGTTATCAAATGGACACTCACTTTCTATCAAAGATTCTATATTACATATAAAACGTAGAAGCTATATTTTCAAAAATTACCTTACTCACATGATCCTGACTTAGAAGTCCAGTGAAAGAAAATATGTATAATTACGGTAGTAAAAAAAGAAATGCTGTTTTTTATTTTCTTAGAGGCATATGTAGTCCAGATGTAGGAAGATACGAAATGAACAGTTGCTTCCTAATGATCTCCTGAGAATCAGTTATTTCACTGGTGTAACTTAAAGCAGTTGGTGGTTGCTTTTCAGAGATTCCTCAGAAGTGTAGCAAACAGTTTTGCCAGTGATAACATACATCCACGTACATCACATACCCCTTGGAATGATATACTGACAAGAGTACAACACTGCTTCTGTGGTATTCGTGCTAACAATGCATTACCTGAGTATAATCATTAGTAAATACCAGACAATCATAAGAGACATTCCACCAAAGCTTTTTAAAATTGCAACGTCTCAAAGACAAAAAAAAAAAAAAAAGAATCTGAAGATATGTAAAGAGTAGAGGAGATTGAGGAGACATGACAACGCTAAGGTGATGTAGAGACTTGGAATAGACTCGGGATTAGAAAATAAAACATTAGTGAGAAACTGGTAAAATTTGAATAAAATCTGTAGATTAGTTAGTAGTACTGTATCAATGTTAATTTCCTTGTTTTAATAATCATACAACGGTTACATAAAATGTCAACATTAGTGGAAGCTGTAAGAAAGAATTCTGGACTATTGGTATTATTTTTATATCTTTTCTGTAAGTCTAAACTTATTCCAAAATAAAATGATAAAAAAACGGCAATGACTTTCTGGCTTTTGAAAATTACCTATTTCAGTGTTTTCAACTGAGGACGACAGTGTTGGGTTCTCTAATTTTTCTCCTTCAGGTCTGCCAAGTCTTGAAAATTCCTAATTACATATGTAAAACCTTTGTAATTTTTAATATTTACAGCGGATTGGGTAATACAGTCTAGATATCAAAAATAGTTTCAAGAGAAAAAGGCCGGGTGCAGTGGCTCACGCCTGTAACCCCAGCACTTTGGGAGGCTGAGGCGGTCGGATCACAAGGTCAAGAGATTGAGATCATCTGGTCAACATGGTGAAACCGCGTCTCTACTAAAAATACAAAAATTAGCTGGGCATGGTGGTGCGTGCCTGTAGTCGCAGCTACTTGGGAGGCTGAGGCAGGAGAATTGCTTGAACCTGGGAAGTGGAGGTTGCGGTGAGCCGAGATCGCGCCATTGCACTCCAGCCTGGGTAACAAGAGCGAAACTCCGTCACAAAAAAAAAAAAAATAAAAGAAAGAAAAAAAGATATAATATGAAACATGGGAATCCAGAATTGTCTTCTGATCTAATTGAATACTTGAAGTTATATTAATATCTTTAAAAATTGAAAGAACACACAGTAATTATTCTATTAGAGCCCTAGAATAGAGATTGAGATCATACTAAAATAGGTGTAAAATGACAAGTCTCTAATGAAATCAGTGTAATCAATCATCTAATCACTAATCTCTAACGCCTTGTAGTATGTGTTTGCTGATGCTGTAATTTACAAAACTATAATTAAGTATTAATATTAATTTTAAAACATAATTACTGGAGAATGCAGTGTATAACTGTTTCTGAAAAAGCTTTATTCAAAGTGACACATTAAAATATTGTTCCTCTAGAGATAATTGGCAATGAAACTCATTTAAAATCTCATTAACTATGTAAATATAATTGTAAAAAGTCCTTGGTAATTCTCTTATTTACACAAATGTGTATGTCAATTTATGCAGCCAATAAGTATTGGAGCTGTAGCATTCTTAGTTTAAGCCAGCAAAATTACATGTAACATGAAATGAATCCACTAGCATTAATTATATTGTTCATTAAAGGAGTTAAAAAACAAATCTACGTATAAGATCTTGAGAGATTATTATGCACGTGTCCTCACAACTCCAGGTTCAGATATCATAAGGAATATTTGCACCACAGAAATCAGCAAACACAATGTATTAGGGATTTAAAATTTATTTTTTATGATTTTGGAAAGTCAGTTGTTAAAACTTTATCAGCATAGGACAAACTGAGAGCTATCTTTAGAAATTAACCAAATTAGCCATCATAAACACCTTCTATTTTATGTGAATATTCTTTAAAATAAAAGAACTTATGAGTTTTCTAGATATATATTACATGCTAACACACTATTAACGTACCAATTTTGAAAAATTTGATACACTTACTGACGGACGTTGAAATTGGGATATGTTTATCTGGCATTTGAAAATAGGACATGAGAACACATGGACACAGGGAGGGGAGCACTATACACTGGGATCTGTTGGGGGGGAGGGGGGGGATAGAGGGGGGTGGGGAGTTGGGGAGGGATAGCATGGGGAGAAATGCCAGATATAGGTGAAGGGGAGGAAGGCAGCAAATCACACTGCCACATATGTACCTATGCAACAACCTTGCATGTTTTTCACATGTACCCCAAAACCTAAAATGCAATTAAAAAATATATATATATATATAATTAATAGTTTACCTTGTTAACTGCTGATATTTGGTGAAAATGTTTACATATATATTAAAAGTATTTCACAATTTTCCAAAAATCAGATTTTCCTTAATAATAGCCAAGGTATTTTGATCTGAGTGTATGTTACTCTTCAATGGACATAGAAACAATAACCAAAGAGTGACCAAAATTTCAGTTTAGTAAACTTAATATGCAACAACTATTTGAGAAAAAAGAAAAAGTATTTTCTGTAACAGAATTTCCAAGTAACAGAAGTTTATAAGCAAAAGTTTTCTCATTGGTTTTCTATATTCCATTTAAATTAAGCTCCTATTATAATCATATTAATAGATTAAATATTATGGAGACATACTCCTAATAACAATTTTCATTTTAATCTGGAAGTTTTTGCACTGTTTTCTGTTGGAAACCTGGAAAACGGCTTCCAAATATGATTGGCTTCTAGATAAAATATAAGAAGATGATTGAATATGGACAATATATTATTTTTATAAGCAATATGTACAAGTAACATAGAAAGTAGACATTTTAGTGTGCCCTTACCATTGAGATCTGCTTCAACACTCTGTGAAAATTGATTTCATATTTGATTTGAACAAAGGGTAACAGTATTTGTTTTCTCTGAACAGGGTTATTAGCATTTGGTCTGACTTTAATACTTTCCAGTCCACTTAACTTGGCAACGAGTTTCTAAGCACAACATAGTAAATGAAAGTCTGAATAAAACAAGATCAAAATATTATTTAAAGTGAATTCAATTTTATTTAAATTTTCTTCTTGTAATATATGTTAAATAAAATAAATAAGAAAAAATATTAGAAGAAAAATAGAAAAATGAGAATTGATAGCATCATGACATCAAATCTTTTGAATATGGAGAACATGAAGGTAGAATATAGAAGACCATGTGAGAAAAATTCCATAGTAACATAAGTAGAAGGTGAAACAAAATTGTTGAAGGCCCACATTCTTGGGCTCCTTACAGTTTTTGACTCAATAAATTATCACAACAATTCAATGAAATCATTATCATTATATGTATTTAAAGCAAAACATACAAGGCATGAAAAAGTCATATAATATGTCAAAATTACACAATTTAGAGATAAAAGTATTTGAATATGTCTCCAAATTTTTCTAACTTCACAAGCCTTGGATATTTTAAAATACCATTTGTTTTCAATGTAAAATATACGTTCATTGACAATGGTATGAAGAGGGAATATTCTTTGGTTTCAACCTCAAGAAAGCTGATTTTATAGAGTAGTCTCAATTTTCTTCTACATTAAAAATCTTAATTTTCAAGTATAACTATCTGTGGTGATTATGAACAAATTTACTATGTTTATGTCTCATGTTAGTACATATACACAGGAGAAGAACCGAATGATGTCTCTGCATTACTTCTATATATAAAGTTCCATAGTTAGTTATATCATCTCATTTATCTTTCTAAAAAGGATAAATTATTATCCTTCCTTGAAAACCCATGTATTCCAGGCATATAAAGCATATACTACATGATTATAATAATTTTTGTTCAATAAATAACATTAAAGCTTAAACATGTAAGACAAGTAATATGAACAAATATTTGACTTTAGAAATACAGAGATGGAATTTCTGAGGGACAATTTCTGAAGTTTTAAAAGTTCATTTTAGGGAGAGTGCTTGGATTCATTGTAGTAATTATTAAATGTTAGGACTAATGTCTTATTAGATAGATTTACACTTAATCATATCACTAACTTTTTCCAGTAGATGAGGTATATACTAATCACTGCCTTTAAAGAAAGGGGATCTATACCTCCCCACACAGATATGCATTCAGAAACATAAAGACTCAAATGCTTTTTATAACTTAGAGGCTAATCTCTTAAACTCTATTTTATATGAATTAAGAAAATAGACTACCATGTTCAAAACGTTTTTGTATATATATATATATTTAAACAGGAATATCAAGCAAACATCACACTAATAGGTGAAATATAAAGATTATTTCTGTAGACTCAAGAAAATTAAAAGGGTCTCTGCAAAAATCGGTGGTATCCAACATTGTACTGGAGGTCCTAGATAGAAAGGATAGAAAAAAAAATTTGCTTTTGAAGTGAAAGGATTAACTTTTGTTATACTAACTTTTACATAATAATTTTTGTTCTCAAAAATAAAAGTACTTTATGTATTACATATACATACACATATACGTATAGAGCTAAAGGTGTATAATGCTAAAGAAAACATTTATGAAACAAAAATATAGTGGAAACATTAATCCAAATTTGTATATGGTTTGTAAAGGCAGCATCTGGCTTATCCAGTGTTTGTTTTTTCCCTAATATTGTTTACTAACATGTATGGCAGAAATTAAAACCTTGGGAAATTTTGTGTTACACCTTCAGAAACATAATGGGTGGGAAAAAAATTTCACTCTGCACATGAACTGAAACAATGACAATGGCATGAGAAAATCAGATACCATAAATAAACTGCAGTGAGAGAAATTGCCAAAGCAGATTTGGATCATCAAAGATTTTAGATATTTGAAGTTTTAGACAAAACATAAAACAAAAAACAAAAACGTTTAAAAATAAGGAATGACTATCAGAATAAAACATTTTAAACATTTACTGAAATTAAGAACTCAGTAAATGAACTTTAAAGACAAGTAGACAAATCTGGAGAATTAGTTAACTAAAAGAAAATTCTAAATAAATTTCCCAAAAGAGAGTACAGAGACAAAAGAGATAGAAAATATGCAGAAGAACCTAAAATATATAAATACGGAATAAAAGAATGTCTAGCATATTTCCTTAACAGTGAGACAATACAGAAAAAACTTAAGAACCTGCTAAATTCATGAAGGTTTTTCATTGTTTTTGCTTACTTAACCATCATGATCCCTCTATTACGCTTATTACACAGGTAAGAAAACTGAAGCAAAAAGCATAATAAGATGTTCCAAGGTCACATAAAAAGTTTAAAGAATGTATCTGAGATATAGGCTCAAGTAATCTAGGTCCAAATGTACAGTTGTTTCCACTATATTCTATCATTCTGAGTGATAGTTTTAAGGTTAGTTTAATCTTTGTTAGATAAACAGACACACAGCACTCAGACATATTATACTGTCTTCTGTTCTATGTGCTTCTAAGGCAAGTTTGATGGAAATAGCAAACAAAACCCAGTGTTTCACACAGCAAATTCTCAAACGTGGATTTCTTAATATTATTTTTTTTAATTTGAAGTATCAAGAACTGGAGATGTGTATGTACAGCATGCTAAATATAGTTAATAACACTGTGTTTTATGCAAGCTTATCTTGTTCTATTATGCTTTGCTTTATTGTACTTTGCAGATACTGTATTTTTTACAAATTGAAATTTTGTGGCAAGTTTGTGTTGAACAAGTCTATTGGTGCTATTTTTCCATTATCATAAACTCTCTTCTCTCTGTGTCACACTTTGGTAATTCTCACAGTATTTCAAATTTGTTCATTATTATTATATCTGTTATGGTGATATGTAATCAACTTCTTGGATGTTACCATTGTAATTGTTTTGGGGGATCACAAATTGCACTCATACGAGATGACAAACTTAATGGGTAAATGTGTTCTGACTTCTCCATTGACTTCTCCCCCATCTCTCTCCCTCTCTTCAGGCCTCCCTATTTCCAAAGGAAAAAAAGGAAAACAATATTCAAATCAGGTTAATTAGTAAACCTACAATGGCCTCAAGTGTTAATTGAAAGGAAAAGTAACATATCTCTCATATTAAATAAAAAGCCATTTTAATTAAGTTTAGTGAAGGAGACATGCTGAAAGCCAGAATAGGCAGAAAACTAAGTCTCTTGGTCAGTTAGCCAAGTTGTGAATGCAAAGAAAAAGTGAAATAAATAAAAAGTGCTACTCCATTGAACATACAAACGATAAGAAAGCAAAACAGCCTTATTGCTGATAGGGTGAAAATTTGAGTCGTGTGGCTAGAAGATCAAACCAGCCACAACGTTCCCTTAAGCCAATGGTGTCCAACCTTTTTGGCACCAGAAACCAGTTTCATGGAAGACAATTATTAAATGCATGTGGGTGGACAAAATGGTTTCCAGATGAAATTGTTCTACTTCAGATAGTCAGGTATTAGATCCTCATTAGCAGCATGCAACCTAGATCCTTTGTATGCACAGTTCACATTAGAGTTTGCACTCCTATGAGAATCTAACACTGCTGATGATCTGACAGGAGTCTGAGTTCAGTGGTATGGGGGTTGGGTACCCCTGCTTTAAGCCAAAGACTAATCCAGAGCAAAGCCCTAACTTTCTTCAACTCTATAAGTGCTAAAAGGTGAAGAAGTTCCAGAAGAAATGTTTGAAGCTATCAGAGGTTGAGGTTAAAGGAAACAAACCATATCCAGAAGATAAATGTGCAAAGTGAAGCAATAAGTCCTGATATAGAAGCTGCACCAAGTTGTTCAGAGGTCTAACTAAGGTAATTGATGAAGGCAACTACACAAAACAACAATTTTTTAATGTGGATGAAATAGCTTTCTATTGGACGAAGATGCCATCAAGGACTTTCATATCTAGAGAAGTCAATGTCTGGCTTCAAAGCTTTGGAAGACAGGTTGAATCTCTTATTAGGAGCAAATCTAGCTGGTGACTTTAAGGCGAAACTTGTATTAATTTACTATTCTGCAAATCCTACAGCCCTTAAGTATTATATTAAGTCTACTCTGTCTGTGCTCTATAAATGGAACAAAAAAGCCTCAAAGATGGCACATGTGTTTACAGCACGATTTCCTGAATATTTTAAGCTCACTGTTGAGAACTACTGCTCAGAAAAGCAGTAGTTTCTTTCAACATATTCCTGCTCATTGATAATGCACATAGTTAGCAAAGAACTCTGCTGGAGGTATATAAGGAGATTAATGTTTTTCTGCCTGTTAACACAATATCCATTCTGCAGCCCATGGATCAAAGATAAATGTTGACTTTAGGTTTTCTTATTTGAGAAATACACTATGTAAGACTGGAATAGACATGGATTCCTTTGATCTGGGCAAAGTAAATTAAAAACCTTCTGGAAAAGATTCACCATTCCAGATGTCAGTAAGACCATTTTTTATTCATGGAGGATGTCATAATATCAAAATTAAAAGGAGTTTAGAAGAAATTGATTCCAATCCTCTTGGAAAATGGCCTTGAAACCTTCAAGACTTTAGTAGAGGATACAACTATAGATGTGGTAGAAATAGTAAGAGAACTAGAACTAGAAGTGGAGCCTGGAGATGTGGCTCAATTTTTACAATCTCAGAATAAAACTTGAACAGATGAGAACTTGTGTCTTTAGGATGAGCAAAGAAAGTGGTTTCTTGAGATGGAATTTACTACTGGAAAGGATGCTGTAAACATTATCAATATGACAGCAATAAATTTATAGTATGACATAAACTTATTTTGTAAAACAGCAGCAAAGTTCAGGAGGATTGACTTCAATTTTGAAAAAAGTTCTACTGTGAGTAAAATGTTATCACATTTTTTTAATCAAAATATGTTTATTGTTTTCTTAACCATAATGCTATTTCACACTTAATATACTACAGTATAGTGTAAACATAACTTTCATATTCAGGGGAAAACCAAATAAAAAATAAAATGACTTGCCTTATTGTGATATGTGCCTTATTGTGGTGATCTGGAATCAAGCCTGCCATAACTCCATGGTATGCCTGTACTTGAAAGTTTTCAAGAGAGCAGATCTGAATTTTTTTTTACCACACACAAACTAATAGTAACTATGTAAAGTGATAAATGTTGATTAGCTTGATTGTGGTAATTATTTCAAAATATGTATGTATATTATAATATTACATTGTAAATCTTAAATCTAAAATATATAATTTTATTTGGCAATTATACCTTAATAAGGCTTGGAAAAATAAAATAACATTAAAGTATTTCTTGAAAGAATAAATATCAAGGATTTATAGTTTTATAGCTATAGGTATCAGTTTTATGCATATTACAGTACATGTCAAATGATGCTTTGCTTTCCTTTTTAAGAGTCAGTTTAGTATTTTCAGAATTTTATATTCTACATCTGAAATTTTCATTTTTTTTTTTTTATTTCACAGACTATTACAGTGCTTTCTAAAAATGTGCTAAGTCACCATTTCTGAAGTTTGCTGACTTGACTTTGGGATATTGCAGCAAATTTCTAGGGTCACCATGGACTGTTCTAAATGCTCAAGATAAACAAAGGGGCAGAGGCCACATATTTCACCAACTTCCTATATTAGGATGTTTGAACTTTACTTATTAAACAGAACTGTGAATTTTTTAAACAGGAAATATTTCCTTCAGTTTAGGCTTACCAAAAAAAAAAAAAAAAAAAAAAAAAAAATTTACTAATACATCAACAGTTCCATTGCCTGAGAAAGTTTGGGAAACTCTTCCCTAAGGAAAGGAAGTGCCAGAGGTAGAATGATGTGAATGAAAGAAACATTTAATGATTCTTCCTGGTTGTCAATACCTTCCCAAATTATCCTGGACCCAGACACACCTAGTCCATTTGTCCCAATCATCTGGCAATTATGGTGGTCCAAACTCTGATATAATGTAACTACCAGATGCTTATAATTTCCAGAGATGATTAAGGCAGTTTTTTGCCTACTGTAATTGGCTTTAAATATATTAGATCAATTTACTCACCTTACCTAATATTATCAGGAGCTCAGTTGCCATATGTCAGAGTAGTGTATTAAGACAACAAGCCAAATTGAAGAAATGTACCTCAAAACAATAACAACTGTCTATGACAAAATTACAGTCGACATCATATTGAATGAGCAAAAACTGGAAGCATTCCCCTTGGCAGGTAGTTAAAGACAAGAATCACCATCCTCACCATTTCTGTTCAATATTGGAATTTCCAGCCAGAACAATAAGGAAAGAGGAAAAAAAATAAAAGTCATCCAAGTAGAAAGAGCAGAAGTCAATGTGTCTCTTTTCACATATGATTTTATACCTATAAAACTGCATTGTCTCTGCCCAAAAGCCTCTAGTTCAGATAAATAACTTCAGTAAAATATCAGGATACAAAACCAATGTACAAAAAATAGTAGCAGTTCTATATACAAACAATGTCCAAGTTGTGTGCCAAATCAAGAACTAAATTCCATTCACAATAGCCACACACGCAGAACTCAAATACCTAGAAATACCGCTAACCATGGAGGTGAAAGGTCTCTTCAATGATAATTACAAAACACTCCTGAAAGAAATCAGAGATGACCCAAACAAATGGAAAAACATTCCATGCTCTGGGATAAGATTCAGTGTCATCAAAATGGACATACTGCCCAAAGTAATTTACAGATTCAGTGCTATTCCTATAAAACTACTGATGACATTCTTCACAGAATTTGAAAAAGCTATCCTGAAAATCATATGAAACCAAAAATAATCCTGAATAGCCAAAGCAATTCTAAGCAAAAAGAACAAAGCTGAGGGCATCACATTACTTGATTTCAAAGTATACTACAAGGCTACAGTAACCAAAACAGCATGGTACTGGCTTACAAACAGAAACATAGACCAGTGAAACAGAATAGAGAGCCCAGAAACAAAGCCACATGTCTACAACCATCTGATCTACAACAAAACTGACAAAAGTAAGCTATAGAGACACAATTTCCTATTCAATAAATCCAGTGCTGGGATAACTGGATAGCCATATGCAGAAGAATGAAAATGGATGCCTACCTTTCACCAGATACAAAATCAAGTCACGATGGACTAAATATTTAAGTATAAAATCTAAAACTATAAAAACCCTTGAGGAGAACCTAAGAAATACCATTCCGGACATAGGCCCTGGCAAAGATTTCATGATGATGCCAAAAGCAATTGCAATAAAAACAAAAATTGACAAATGGGACCTATTTAAACTAAAGAGCTCCTGCACAGCAAAGAAATTAGCAAGGAAGTAAACAGCCCACAAAATGAGAGAGAATCTTTACAAACTATGCATCCAACAAAGTTCTAAAGTACAAAATCTGTAAGGAACTTAAACAAATCAAGTGAAAAAGAACTCCAATAAAAAGTGAAGGCAGGCATGGTGGCTCATGCCTGTAATCCTAACACTTTGGGAGGCCGAGGCAGGTGGATGTGGTCAGGAGTTTGAGAACAGCCTGATCAACATGGCAAAACATGGTCTCTACTAAAAATACAAACATTAGCTGGGCGTGGTGGTGGGAGCCTGTAATCCTAGCTACTTGGGAGGCTGAAGCATGAGTATTGCTTGAACCTGGGAGGTGAAGGTTGAGTGAGCCAAGATGGTGCCACTGCACTCCACTTCAGCAACAGACTGAGACTCTGCCTCAAAAAAGAAAAAAGAGTAGGCAAAGGACATGAACAGACACTTTTCAAAAGAAGACATACACATGACCAACAATTATATGAACAAATGTTTGACATCACTAATCATTAAAGAAATGTAAATCAAAACCACAATGAGATACCATCTCAAACCAGTATGAATGGCCATTACTAAAAAGTCAGAGAATAACAGTCACTGGCAAAGTTTTGGAAAGATGGGAATGCTTATACACTGCTGGTAGAAATGTGAATTAGTTCAGTCACTTGGAGAAGAGTTCAGATAATTCTCAAAGAACTTAAAATAGAACTATTGGGTATTGGACTTAATACCTGGGTACAGAAATAATATGTATAGTGAACCCCTGGGACACATGTTTACCTATGTAACAAACCTTCTCACGTATCCCCAAAACTAAAATAAAACGGTGTCTCAAGCCTGTAATCCCAGCACTTTGGGAGGCCGAGGCGGGTGGATCACGATGTCAAGAGATCGAGACCATCCTGGTCAACATGGTGAAACCCTGTCTCTACTAATACAAAAAAATTAGCTGGGCGTGGTGGCACGTGCCTGTAATCCCAGCTACTCCGGAGGCTGAGGCAGGAGAATTGCCTGAACCCAGGAGGCGGAGGTTGCAGTGAGCCGATATCGCGCCATTGCGCTCCAGCCTGGGTAACAAGAGCGAAACTCCATCTCAAAAAAAAAAAAAAAAATACAAAGACAACAAAAATACCCAGAACTACTATTCAATTCAATAACCCCATTATTAGGTATATACACAAAGTAATACACATTGTTCTATTATAAAGTCTCTTACATGTGTATATAAATTTCAGCAAATTCACAATAGCAAAGATATAGAATCAAATTAGATGCCTATCAGTGGTGGACTGGAAAAAGAAAACATGATACAGATACACGATAGAATACTATGGAGCCTTAAGAAAGAATGTGATCATGTCCTTTGCAGCAACATGAATGGAGTTGGAGGCCATTATCACACCACTGCACTCCAGCTTCAACAACACACTGAGACTCTATCAAAAAAGAAAAAAATAAAGTGGGCAAAGGACATGAACAGATACTTTTCAAAGGAAGACATACACATGGCCAACAAGCATATGAACAAATGTTCAGCATTACTAATCATTTGTACATTGCCTACAAGAAATAACTAAATGCACTTATAATTTGTAAAATGGTTATTTTTCAGTGTGAAATTATACACGAAACTACTTTTAGCTTACAACTTATTACTCTGACACATATGAAAATTTGACAACCACCTATTGTATTCTGTAAACAAGAGTTTCTCTCATCAAAGGTGTATTTTTGTATAAGGAGGGTGTATACTGCAATTCTTTAGGAGTGCTTAATTCAATTAGGACATTTTGTTAACCGTCTTCTAAGATATTGACCTTATATATGTATCTCTAAATAGATAAAAAGATCATTCCATTCAATATAATTGTTTTCACATTCTTGATTCAATACGATGCATATGTGATAAAATTGCAATTTGATTTTAACATAATTACTATTTAATTAATATTTTTGACAAATATTTGTCAACCAGTTTAGCTCCTTACTGAGACCATACCTAAAATTTCGTGATAGGAACATATAAAATCCATAACGAATATCATTTGGTTTGCTATGGACTTTGTTTAAGAGCATGGCTTCAAATATTGAACTGTGTACTCATTATATAACCTTGAAAAAGCTTCACAGATGTCTGTGCCTAAGATTGTTCGTCAAAAAATGGTGATATGGTTCCCATTTCAGAGGATTAGTTTGAGGATTGCATAAGTTAATATCCGAAAGAAACCCTAATAAATGGAAAAACATAAACCTAATTCCCCTGAGAAGAGGAATCTAGAATTCATTACTTTTTATGATAATTAGAATCAAATTTTTTCTGCTAAACAATCATTAATATTAACTAAAATATGGTTTATGATGGTATTGAAAAACTTTCCATATATTAACTGAATTATTGACTATATTTATTTATTAATAATGTAAATTATTGAATAAATATATCAAAATTGGGCTTACATTTTGATAAATTCTAACATATTAAAATTTTCTATTTATAAGTTTGGAGTGATTTATACTTTGCAGAAATTCTAAAGGATCTTTTAAAAGCTATTTGAATAAAACAAATGGCAGTTTTTAAGCAATGAGAATTTTAAATCTTACCTATTAATCCAATTTGTTAATTTTTGCCTTTTAATTTAGTTGTTTTAGAGTATCATCTACAATGTATATCATTATTGATGTGGTTGGGTTTAAAACTACCATTTAGCAACTTCCTTTTTGTTTCTTTAACTGATCTCAGCTGTTCACTTTTTTTCTCTCTTTCTTTACTGGCCTTCTTTTGATTAAGTATTTTATCATTTTATTTTATCTCTACTCTTAACTCATTAGCTATAAATCTGTTATCACATTATATGTGCCACATTATAGTTCATAGCATGTGTGCTTATCATTGTCTATCCTCAGGTGATATTTACTACACATAGCATATGAAACCTTACTTTCACTCTCCTTTGATTGTTCTGGTATAGTGGTCACACATATTATTTTCACATATTTAAGAACCGTAATACAAATGTTATTGTTTGTTTAATAGTCAATCATGTTTAATGCAGTTTAAATAAGGAAAATATTACATACTTACCTATATAGGCACAGTTTCGAGTGCATTTTATTTTTATTGTTGTTGTTAAGATTCATGTTTCCATCTCTTATTTTGTTTCTGCCTAAACAACATTCCTTGCCATTTCTTTAAGTGATTCTGCTTATGATAAATTATTTTAGATGTATTTGCCTGAACACTATTTTACCTTCACTTTTGGAAGACGTTTCCGGTGAGAAATTCACTGTCATTTTATTTTTCTTTCTTTGGGACATTTTATGAAATTCAGATTTTTAAATTCTTTTTTGTTTCAATGCTTTTACAATTTGTGATGTCTTTGTTCATGTTCTAGTGTTTGGAGTTTATTGAGCTTCTTAAAACTGTGGACTTCTTTTCATAAAATATCTAAAAATTTTGGTCATTATTTCTTTAATTTTTTTTCTCTTTCCTCTTCAATAAGTATAATTATGTGTGTATTGTACCATTTAAAATTTTCGCTCAGCTTACTGATAAACATTAGCTTCTTTTATTAAGTCATTCCTTATTTCTTTTAGACTTCTTTTCTTTTATTTTCACCTCTGTGTTTCATTTGGATAGTTTCTGTTCTTGTATCTTCAAGTTGTTTTCTTCTGCAATGTCTATCATGAATCTCATTTAGTGTATTTATCTCAGACATTTTAATTTTCATTTTTATGTCTCTTTTATATATCAAGTCTCTACTTAACATTTTGTACATACAAAATACCAAGGACTATTTTGCTGTCCTTTTCTTCTAATTTTAAACATCTGCATCATTTGAGTCAGTTGCAATTAGTAGATCATTCTTCTCTTTATAAGTTGTGTTCTCTACTTTTTTGGATACCTGGAAATTTTTTTATTGCACACCAGACACTATAAATTTTAACTTTTTGGGCCACAAATTTTTTTTTTTAAATGATTTATTGGCTAAGGGTTTTAGTTCACTCTACTGTTTTTTAGGACATGATCCTATTACCTCATCTAGTTGCAATTCCAAATGTTATTACACTAAACAGAGCAGACATATTTAATGGTTACTTACACATTAATCTTTCTTTTAAACTGTAAGTTTGCATTTGTATAGTTTCTGACCTATTCTAATAATGATGATTCTTAGTTTTGCACTTATTTCAGTAGCAAAATTCTCAAACATCTGGTGACTTTGCTAAAGGTTCTGAATATACTGTGGCTACTGTGATTCAGTAACTTGTTTGTGGAACTTGAGAATTATTGTACTTCCTGGGGGTTCCAGATATCTGCCTTTCCCACACTACTGTTCACTGACCATCATACATGAATATACTTTATGAGGGCCATGATTAATCACCATTTTTGTCTGCTATAAGAAGAAGTTGAAATGACAAGGTGGAAATTTTCAAAGAGCCCAAATATCCCAAAATCTACCTACTAAATTTAGAGTTTGTTTTCTGATTTCTACCGTCTAGATTATGTCTATCAACAGAAAAATACTATTATGCTAGTGCATTAGAAGACAGTTCTTTATGCCATTGATTTTCCATCAAAGAGTGATGTGATTTCTGCTATAGAAAATTCTCAAAATATGTGGTGTATTGATGAAAAGCAATGTAATTGAGAGTCTATTTCATTTGATATTAGATGATATGGGCTAAATCCATGCTATTTTAAATTACTTTCTGTAAGCATGAATCATCATTTACTCTTAGTTGAAGATTATTAATAAATACCTAATTTGGGAGTATAATATTTTTTAAATGATTTAACATTTATTAGCTAAAGGTACATATATAAAATTTAGTATACCATAAAAAATATTGTGTTAAATCAAATAAAAACAAGGAATATTATAGTGAAACAATATATTTATAGCAGTTTTAATTGATGTTAATTGATTTTAAGTATTTTCTAATTTATTGCAGAAAATGCAAAACTAATTAGAAAGATTTCTAATTTTCTTTTTTTTTTTTTGAGACAGAGTCTGGCTCTGTCATCCATGCTGTAGTGCAGTGGCATGATCTCAGCTCACTACAACCTCTGCCTCCTGGGTTCAAGCAATTATCCTGCTTCAGCCTCTCAAGTAGCAGAACTACAGGCATATGCCACTATACTCAGGTAATTTTTGTACTTTTCGTAGAGATGACATTTCACATAGTTGCCCAGACTGGTCTTAAACTCCTGAGCTCAGGTGTTTCACCCTTCTCAGCCTCCCAAAGTGCGGGGTCTACAGGTGTGAACCACACGGCCTCTAATTCTTAATGATATTAATTTTAATTATGGAAAAAAGTACAGCTTCATCGTCTTTCCATATAAACATTCAAAATATTGCCATTTCTACAGTTTTTATTACAACTTAAATATAAAGTTATCTGATGCGAAAAAAATAATGTAAACCACATGCATAGAAGATAATAGCAGTAACAATCGTCTGAATGTTTGGAAGGATTTCTCAGCACTACCTCTACTATCAACTTCTCTAGCAGCAATTCAGTGGAGGAGAATGATCGTTGATTTGGACTGATCAATGATCAAGGATTTGGATTACTGACCATAAGTTAATTTATGGTGCATTAGTAAAAATTACTGGTCTAAAAAATACATAAAACTTGTAAAGTCAATAAAAGTGACAAGATATTATCTGATTTCATTCCTTAATATGATCTTCTCTATTTTCAGCAGTGTATTTAATCAAAGAAAATATCAAAACAAATTGTCAACTTCCATGCTAGAAAGCACAGAGTGTGTAACCTGGAGAAATAAGTATATTTGAATAGTATGAATCATATCAATATTGACCTTCATGCCTATAAAAACGCAGGTAGAATTTATTGCAGGGACCAGGAACACCCGTGACAAAATAAGCTTAACAAAAGTAGCTACTATAAAAAGTTTTTATGGAGGACATATTTAAATGAAAAATGGAAAAAAAGATAAACTGCAGACTCAAGTACATTATTTTATTAAATAGCTGTCACGTTCTCAACATTTATATAAAATTATATGTAGATACAACTTGTAAATGTATCATGTCCTATAAAGCCTAAGCACATCTAATATACATAGTGAAGAACACTCCCTTCCCTATATAAGCTACATATGTTCACAAAACTTATTATGGATATACCCTAAAGTGATCACTTAATTCTGGACTGATTATTCAGAAAACTATGCAATATTTAAACTGAGCATGTATCTACAGGAGGTAGGATAAATATATAAAACACACAATGAAATTATTTATTCATTAAAAATCTTTATTGAGAGAGTATACTATGCCAGTCACCATTTAAAGTGAAAAAAGGAAAAAAAAAATAGACTTAATCTTTGATTTCATTAATATTCAATTCAGGGCTACTAATTGCTTTTTGGGCAAAGGAAGTTGATAATTAGATATCTCAAGTAATGCTTGTCTAAAAACGTAACTTTATCATTTATCTAACTTCATTAAAATAAAATGTGCCCTGCTTCATGGAAAATTCTAGACGTGATCCTGAATATTTTAGTAAAAATGCTAATTTCATGAAAGAAAATTATAATAATGGGTACCCCTCACGGCATATGCCAAACAGGATGGAAGTCTCTAATTAGCAAATTTATCTATTACTATTACATTAATGAACATTACATGGCATTTCAAATTATTCTTTTTGTTTATAAAATTTAATTTAACAATGCACAGGAAAAAGCATCATACCTTCTATCTTGCTTACCCAGGAGTTAATTTCCCTTCAATTATCTAATTTATTTATCCTTAAATTTATAAATGTTTTTTATATTTTAAATAATACATGTTATGAACACATAACTTTATAAATATATATTTAAATAAAAAATTAATAGATATTCAGTGTTCTATAATCTACTAGGTTTTTGGTTTACCCCTGATTATATGTGAAATTGTTTTATTGAAGGATAGGTAACTTACATATACAAAAATCACTTATTGTAAATGTAAAGTTCAGTAAATATTAGTAAATATATAATTGTGCTACCATAACTACATTCAAGTAGTAGAATTAAAATCAACAACCAAAACGTTCCCCTGTACTAATTAGCATTCAATCCCCATTCCCATCCCTTGACCTAGGCAATCACCAATCTCTATGGATTCATTTTTTAGGAATTGTAAAATATGTAATCTGTTGATTATGGCTTCTTTCACCTAGGATAATGTCTCTGAAATTTATTTTTATTTTTTAAAAATTTATTTATTAGACTTTAAGTTCTGGAGTACATGTGCAGAAAGAGCAGGTTTGTTACACAGGTATACATGTGCCATAGTGGTTTGCTGCATCCATCACTGCATCATCTACATTAAGTATTTCTCCTAATGTTATTTTTCCCAAATCCTCCCACCCCCCGCTAACCCTCCCTTATCCCACATACCCTGACAGGCCCTAGTGTGTGATGTTCTCCTCCCTGTGTCCATGTGTTCTCATTGTTACACACCCACTTATGAATGAGAACATGTGGTATTTGGTTTTCTGTTCTTGCATCAGTTTGCTGAGAATGATGGCTTCCAGCTTCATTCATGTCCCTGCAAAGGACATGAACTCATCCTTTTTTATGGCTGCATAGTATTCCATGGTGAATATGGGTCACATTTTCTTTATTCAGTCTATCATTGATGGGCATTTGGGTTGGTTCCAAGTCTTTGCTATTGTGAACAATGCCTCAATAAACATGGGTGTGCATGTGTCTTTATAATAGAATGATTTATAATCCTTTGGGTATATACCCAGTAATGGGATTGCTGGGTCAAATGTTATTACTATTTCTAGATCTTTGAGAAATCACTATACTGTCTTCCACAACGGTTGAACTAATTTACACTCCCACCAACAATAGAAAAGCATTCCTATTTCTCCACATCCTCTCCAGCGTCTGTTGTCTTCTGATATATTAGTGATTGCCATTCTAACTGGAGTCAGAAGGTATCTCACTGTGGTTTTGACTTGCATTTCTCTTATGACCAGTGATGATGAACTTATATATATATATGTATATATATAATGTGTGTGTATATGTATATGTATGCATATATATGTATATAATTTTATTATACTGTAATTTCTGGGGTACATGTGCAGATCTTGCAGGATTGTTACATAGCTATACACTTGACAAACTGGTTTGCTGCCTCCATCCCCCGTCTCCTACATTAGGTACTTCTCCCAATATTATCCCTCCCCAATCTCCCCACCCACTACTATCCCCCACAAGCCCCCCACCTCCTAAACAGATCCCATTGTGTGATGGTCCCCTCCCTGTGTCCATGTGTTCTCATTGTTCAACACCCGCCTATGAGTGAGAATATGCAGTGTTTGGTTTTTGGTTCTTGCATCAGTTTGCTGAGAGCAATGGTTTCCAGCTTCATCCATGTCCCTGCAAAGGACATAAACTCATCCTTTTTTATGGCTGCATAGTAATCTATGGTGTATATGTGCCACATTTTCTTTATCCCGTCTATCATTGATGGGCATTTGGGTTAGTTCCCGGTCTCTGCTATTGTAAACAGTGAGGCAATGAACATACGTGTGCATGTGTCTTTATAATAGAATGATTTATAATCCTTTGGGTATATACCCAGTAATGGAATTGCCCTTCCTGGGTGAGGTGATGCCCACCCTGCTTCGGCTTGCCCTCCTTGGGCTGCACCCACTGTTTAACCAGTGGCAATGAGATGAAACTGCAGAGATCACTCTCCTTCTGGATTGCTCTCTCACTGGGAACTGCAGAGTAGAGCTGTTCAGCCATCTTGGCGAAGTCCCTGAAATTTATTTATTTTGCAAAATTACATTTGCAGATTATTATTATTTATTTTTTTTTGAGATGGAGTCTTGCTCTGTCACCCAGGCTGGAGTACAGTGGAATGATCTCGGCTCATGGCAACCTCCACCTCTGGGGTTCAAGCAATTCTCCTGCCTGAGCCTCTTGAGTAGCTGGGATTACAGGCACACACCACGCCTGGCTAATTTTTGTTCTTTTTTGGTAGAGACGAAGTTTCATAATGTTAGCCAGGCTAGTCTCGAACTCCTGACCTTGTTATCCACCTACCTTGGCCTTCCAAAATGCTGTGATTACAGGTGTGAGCCACCACGCCCTGGCAGATTTGTTTGTTTTTATTATTGAATAGTATACAATTGCATGGACATACCATTTGGTGTTTATCCATTAAAAGTAGTCAATGGGCACTTAGAATGTTTCCACGTTTTGGATTTAATGGATAAGGCTGCTATGAACTTTCAAATAAAGTCTGTGTGAACATATGATTTTACTTCTCTTTGGTAAGCAACTAAAAGCTAAGGGAGAATTGCTGAATCATGTGGTAAGTGTATGTTTAACCTTTCAAGCAATGGCAAATTGTTTTCCAAATTGTTTTTACTATTTTACATTCCCACCAGCGATATATAAAAGTTCAGTTTTTTGGAGTAACTGACAACACTCATTATTATCAGTCTTTTGTATTATTGCCATTCTAGTGGATATTAGTGGCATTTCATGGTGCTTTCATTTACATTTCCCTAGTGACTAAAGATGTTGAACTTTTTGAGGTGCAGAATAGATATTTGCATATCTTCACTAAGGAAAAATTTAAATTGAAATACTTTGTCCATTTTTTATTTGGCTTGTTTGTGCTCTTATGGTTGAGTTGTAATCATTCTGAATATGTTGTAGATCTATTTACTTTATTAGATATATTATTTGCAAATATGTTCAGATAATCTAGACTGGGTTCAGTTCTGTATTGAATCTCACAAAGTCAGAATCAAAGTGTCAGCAGGCTGGGTTTTTACCTGAGGAATCTGGATAAAAGTTTGCTGTCAGCTTATACGTATTGGTGGCGGAATCTAAATTTCTGCAGCTGTAGTCTAAGGTTCCTGTTTCCAGAAATTAATAATGCCTACATTTATATTAGCAGTATATTTGTTTCCCACATTTTTATTTGACATTTGGTTTTACCTGTGTGTTTCTAGGGTAGGTTTAAAAAACAAAATCCAGTTTGTTCTGTTATGTAACAAGACAGAAATTTAAATAGGTAAAATTATAAGTACATTTATATTTGAGAATTAATGGAACCATTTCAGTTTCCGCCAACAAACTGTTTATTTTTAATTGTCTCTTCCTGTCTTCAAAAGAATATGCAAATATTTGTATTCTGAGTATAAAATTCAATACATACATTTCTAACATATACATACATGTACATGTGTAAAAATGAAAATAAATATTAGATATTCTTCATTTCTTAAATGTCTTAAGGTCATAAAAATCATGACTTATTTTTAATTCTTTGATTTATCATAGACTGAGGAAGATGAGTTAGTCAACTACAGATGTAAATTTTTCTTCCATTTTGTATAGAATTTAATTTTTGAATTGTGTTAATATTTATTTTATTACTGAAAAGCATTTATGTCCAAGCTTTTCAACTGAATGTGCCTAATTTATTCTAAATTTTTCTCATTATCTTCTTTAATGTGATATACTTTTAGTACAAATAGGTATAATCATTTTAATAGTTTGACTTCACCTGCTCTCTTAAATTGTATTTACTCTTTTAAATTTTCTAAATTTTTTATATTACCTAGTTACATAAAATATATAGTTGAATATTTGATTCATAATCAGATTTTTACTTTTTCTTAATAAGTTTATCTGATTTTCATGTTTTGATATGAAATATATTAATTTATTATATGATGTTTTTGAAAGTTATGCATTGTTTTCTTAACTAATTCTGTTTATTCTTAACTACAGATTCTGTTATTTTTGCTTGTTTTTAAAAATGTCCTTTGCATACTTATTTTGCCTTCCAGTTATTTATAGGTTTTCTGTTTTATTGGCTTTGTTGTTTTTGTGTTACCAACATTGGTAATAGTTATTGATTCTAGCTCACTAGATTTGTAAAAAAAAATTTAACTTAAACTTATTTTAAGAATTTATTCTAAAATACAATTTTCAATTTTGGTTTTCATATCATTTTTGTTATTTCTAAAGTTTATCCTACTCTTAATAATTTGAATTTTTTATACATAATTTTTAAATAGTATCAGTTGAGCCCATCTGTGATAGATGGGGCAATATATGTTTCCTTGTCAATCTTTTCACAATCTTCCCTTCCTTGTTCTTGTCTATTATATTTTAATTTTTATATTATAATAGCTTATAGTATGTACATCCAGTATTAGAACATTAGTTTTAGTATTAAATAAATTCAGTTTTTACCACCAAGCTTTTAATTTTGTTTCCTTCTTTTACTTCTAGGCTGGTGAAGCTGATTCTATGTTAATTTTTGAAATTTATGACAGAGTTATGACAATTATGTCCTCTCTAAGTACTGACATATTTGAATATATTTACTTATTTACTTTTATAAATGAATGACACTTTAGCTACTTTGTACAACACTTGTATCCCACTTTTTCTCCTGAAAGGTTTGAAGACTCCAAACTATCCATATGTTAAATATTTTTGTAGTATTTTGAAACTAATTGAATTGTTTCACTCCTTACAGTTCTTTTTATATTTTCGTGAGAAGGAATAGGAGTTATAGAAATGTTTATAATTGTTGACTTTTAAACTTCAATTTGTTTGGTAACAAATCAGTATTAATGGATCCCTGTCGGTTTTTATGTAACAAA
Organism: Aotus nancymaae; assembly: GCF_030222135.1. Taxonomy (NCBI): domain Eukaryota; kingdom Metazoa; phylum Chordata; class Mammalia; order Primates; family Aotidae; genus Aotus; species Aotus nancymaae. The sequence goes on along the minus strand of NW_026988419.1, from coordinate 40,040,086 downwards.
TTCTTTAAATTCTAGACTGAAGTTTCTCTTGATATTAATGTAGTTTACTTAAACTATATTTTTGAAAACCTTTATCTTTTAGTTATTCTATTGTTGTTTATAACATTTATTAAAGTATTTCATTTTTTCTTTCTGTTTTCTGTGCATTTTATTTCACCCAAATTATTTTTTTTGTTCTAGATGATTTTTATGAAAAATGCACAAGCCAAAGATTTTAAATTTTATGTAATTCTTTTAAAATTTTCATCAATGCTTTTTATTTTTTAAAAAGTTTTGATTACATTTTCACTTTAAGTACTATGTTTTCATTGTGATATTATATCTTTTGTTTCTCTGGTAGTTTGCTTGTTTTTTCCTGCTTTATTTTGCATAAGCAATATGTTTTGCCCTTTTAGTATATTCACCCTTGAAGTTGAGAGAATTATTATTTATAGTGTGGTCATTTTATGATGGATATTGTGAGATAGTGACCAAAGAAACGTATATCAGTTGCAGTAACTTAAGATTTTGCCTGTTGTCACACTTTGATTTAAAGACTCTATTTTTCTCATGTAGTTGAAGAATACTAGAAAGATTAAAACTGCAAGATACTCCCACTTATGCAGTGAAGAAATATACTATTTTGTTTTATGTTCCCATGTTAATTTGCTAAAGATAATGCCCTCTAGCTCCATCCATACCCCTGCAAAAGACATTTTTCCTTTTTGTGGCTGTATAATATTTTGTGGTATATAGATATATCACATTTTCTTTATCCAATCTATCATCAATGGGCATTTAGGTTGATTCCATGACTTTGCCATTGTGAATAGTGCTGAAATGAACATATGCATGCATGTGTCTTTATAATAGAGTGATCTGTAGTTTCTTGGGTATATAACCAATAATGGGATTGCTGGGTTGAATAGTATTTCTGTCTTTAGATCTTTTAAGTATCGCCACATTGTCTTCCACAATGGTTCAACTAATTTACACACCCACCAATAGTACATAAGCTTTCTTTTTCTCCACAACCTCACCAGCATCTGTAGTTGTTCTTTTTAATAAGTGTGATCTAAATAATGAGAACACAAGGACATATAGAGGGGACTGGGGCCTATCAAAGGGTAGAAGGTGGGAAGAGGGAGAACATCAGGAAAAAATAACTAACAAGTACAAACAAATTTTTAAATTAAGAGTTACTAATAGCTTCAACTATAGCAGTGCTTACCATGATGGAAAGAACAGTTAAAATACAAAGCATATTTTGTTAGTCACTTTGAAGATGGACTATATTAGACTGTTCTTGAAAGAAGTACATTTTATAAAGCAAACCCTGGAAGTCATAGAAGAGTGTCTAGTATAGAGTAGCAGATGAGGAAGTCAGATGTTGCAAGGTTTGTACTTAGTTTTGCAATTTGCAAGTCAAACTGTTTGAACAAATCAAAACTAAACTAAACAAAATAAGGATAGTATTACAAATAAGAAATTAATGTATCTTCTTGTTTCATAAACTTCTTTATAAATGTTCAAGTAAAGTAAATGTGTGTAGGTAAAATGAAATTTTTAATAAACAATGGAAAGTCAACATTTAAAACATTCCTGAGCCATTTTAATACTGAGAAGTAAAATTATGCAAATTTATACAAAAATTTGTGCTTGAATTTTTAGGAAATGTTAACTAATTTTAAATGAGAATTCAGTAATTATTCAAATACATATATATATAATTCTGTATAGAAAACAATGCCTAGAAATTATTAGTGGGAATAGTCTACCACATAATTGGCATATTAAAAGTTTCTAATCCAAATATGATTTTATATTTATTTAGAATCAATACATTCATTGAAACAAATTATAAGTTACATGTAACTTACAAACACAGTGAAATTATTTAAAAACTTTTAAAACAAATATTTTCCTGGATTGATCAGAAAAGTCTGAGATGGACACATGGAACTTTTGTTTTTAATGGGATGTGCGCCCAAAAATTATCAATATAAAATAAATTTAAATCTGACTGGTAAGATACATTGCATGACAGAACGCTTTTCTATATAAGCATAGAAAGAAAAGCTGAAAAGTAAATTGCTGACTCCTTTGTTTTTGGATGAAAAACTACTTACAGATACATTGTTCTGAATTTACTGTATAGGCAGAGTAAAATTGTTTATTGAAATGAATTAATTTGTTACTGATTAGTATCATATATCTTTTTATTTTTGTCCTTGAAATTTACTACTACGAAATGAATATTTTTTTCTCTGTTGGACTTCCTTCCAAGAGTTTCAAATATACAGAATATTTTTGCTAAATACACACACCTCCTCCCACAGTGTCCATTTCAATGAATATGAAACATGACATTTGTTAATTTGTACTATTTGTACAGTGTGATAGCTGGTATTAATGTGATAGATTTCTAAACATGTGTTTTCACCGAAAATACTCTAAAGGTTTCCATAACCTTTGTGAACTCAAAATTGGAAACAGAAAATTTATAAAGCTTTCCTATGACACATTTTCTACCTTAGTAAACTAGTTAGAAAATGTTATCATTGTACATCAATATATGCTTACTATACAACTTTATTTAGACAATTGCTATAATTGATTATAAATTTAAAAATCATCAATATTATACAAATTGTCTTGAGTGTACAAACATCACATCCTACATTCTCTTATAATAGTTTATACTGTAAATTAAACAAAAAGGAAGAAATAACCTTCTGAAGCATTTGGTAGCCATAATCATATGGATAATGTCTAGAAACAAAGAGTCTCTCATTTGGATGCACAAAAACATATGCTGTGGTTTATTGATATCAAACTATGAAAACCTATTTCTATATAGAGATTTGAGGAAATACTGAAAAAATGTAAAAGGATAGAATTCAATTTTTAATATAAATTTTATTTTATAGCAACGTATCTGTTAGAATACACTATCCTTTTTCATCTATTTCCATTTTTAAAAAAATGAAAGGGGAGTTATTGGCTAATAAATTAACCAAATTCTTTGGTGTCTTTGATTATAAATATTTGCTCATAAGATGCGAGTTCATGTGTAACATAGATACAACATTTTATAATGAAAATTTGGTAGAGTTGTCTTTAAATAACCCTGGAAATGATCTCCGGGATGTTGCTGGCTTTGACCAACTCTAGAAAATCTGCCGAAGGTTACCAGGATGTTCTCCATACTTAAGAGACATAACTTAGAGAAATACACCTATGAGGAAAAAAATACATGCACTTTTTCTGAAGGGAGTAAGTATTGTTGGAACTTATTGTAGAGCCTCATAAATATGTTTAGTTTAGCCTCACAATTTTGAGACAGTAGAGAGAGATTAGGAACTAGCAATTTACCCACAAAAGGCCTCTATTTAGAAGCTTTCATACTTTTGTGATTTTCTCTAATTTTCCTTAATCCCAAAGTAAAAAGAAGTTATGTTCAGTGTTTTATTTCTATCAAAACATGAAAACCTATTTCTACAGGTTTCAGAAGGCTAAAGCCTTCTGAAGTAACACTGAGAGAGGAGAAAGGAAGAAACCAACCAGGCAGGCAATTAGAGTGAGTTCTCAGTACAACTCCTTCAAACCAAGAACAAACAGCCTAAACATCAATCTGCAGGCCCCAAACAGGAAAGAGCCCACGTCAGCTAAACTCCTTCAAACCAAGAACAGCCTGAAAATCGAGCTGCAGACTCAAGAAAAGAAAAAGCCAGCATCCTGGAATGGAAATTTTTCCTCTGTGTACCCAGATAAGCAAATTTCCCTCCTTTTTTGGGCACACTTCTCTCTTCTTGATGTGCCTTTGTCTCATTTCATAAGCTTTCTCCTAATTGGTGCTTAACTTTAACCTATTTTGCATATACCTATCTTTCTGTAATTGATTCCAAACCAACACCCCAAGCCAAGCCTCTACTTCAGCCTCTGATTGGTCCTGGGCCAAGATTCCAGGCCAAGGTTCCCAGCCAAGGTCCCAGGCCAAGACTTCACTTCGACCCCTGATTGTTCCTTTGCACTATTGTGCCTCTTTCTGAATGGTGTTTTTTCATGACTATCCATAAAGTAATCAGCACTCATTTTCTCATTTTAAGCCCATAAAAAACTCTGGACTCAGCCTCATAGACATCAATTCTCTTTTGGTCCCCCTCTTTCTGTTGAGAGCTTTACCTTTACTTAATAAATATGACTCTGCCTTATTCACACTCTTGTGTCTGCATGCCTTATTTTTCTTGGTTGTGAGAAAAGAACCTGGAACTTGCTGATAGTGGCAGTAAAAGAGCTATAAAACTCCCTCCCACTCAGCAAACAACCCGAGTGAAAAAGCTGCAGTATTATGGTGACCTAGTGATCAGAGTATCATTCACACCACTGGCATATACATAAAAGAACCATGCCATGTGGAGGAGTTTCTGATGACATAAAGGAAGCATTATTCTTTGGCCTAGCTGAGAGTTACAGGGATGGGCACAAATGTGCCATGGAGCAAGTTAAGTGGAAATCCCAGGAAACCAGATGATTAAAATTTATCTGTTTCTAAGAAAATGTTGATCTTATAAAGAAGTTGCATAAAAACACTAGAAGGAAACCTAGGCAAAACCATTCAGGACATAGGCGTAGGCAAGGACTTTATGACCAAAACACCAAAAGCATTGGCAACAAAAGCCAAAATAGACAAATGGGACCTAATCAAACTCCACAGCTTTTGCACGGCAAAAGAAACAGTCAATAGAGTGAATCGGCAGCCAACAGAATGGGAAAAAAATTTTGCAGCCTACTCGTCTGACAAAGGACTGATATCCAGAATTTACAATGAACTAAAAAAGATTTACAAGAAAAAAACAAACAAGCCCATTCAAAAATGGGCGAAGGATATGAACAGATGCTTTACAAAAGAAGACATACATGAGGCCAACAAGCATATGAAAAAATGCTCATCATCACTGGTCATTAGAGAAATGCAAATCAAAACTACATTGAGATACCATCTCACGCCAGTTAGAATGGCGATCATTAAAAAATCTGGAGACAACAGATGCTGGAGAGGATGTGGAGAAATAGGAACACTTTTACACTGTTGGTGGGAGTGTAAATTAGTTCAACCACTGTGGAAAACAGTGTGGCGATTCCTCAAGGACCTAGAAATAGAAATTCCATTTGACCCAGCAATCCCATTACTGGGCATATATCCAAAGGATTATAAATCGTTCTACTATAAGGACACATGCACACGAATGTTCATTGCAGCACAGTTTACAATAGCAAAGACCTGGAACCAGCCCAAATGCCCATCGATGATAGACTGGACAGGAAAAATGTGGCACATATACACCATGGAATATTATGCAGCCATTAAAAAGGAGGAGTTCACATCCTTCGTAGGGACATGGATGAACCTGGAAAACATCATTCTCAGCAAACTGACACAAGAACACAAAATCAAACACCACATGTTCTCACTCATAGGCAGGTGTTGAACAAGGAGAACACATGGACATAGGGAGGGGAGCACTGTACACGGGGGTCTGTTGGGGGGGAGGGAGAATAGTGGGGGGGTGGGGAGTTGGGGAGGGATAGCATGGGGAGAAATGCCAGATATAGGTGAAGGGGAGGGAGGCAGCAAATCATACTGCCACGTGTGCACCTATGCAACAACCTTGCATGTTATTCACATGTACCCCAAAACCTAAAATGCAATTAAAAAAAAAAAAAAAGTTGCATAAGGGACAGAGGGTAAAAGCCTGTGATTCTAAGTCACATTCATAAAGAAAGATATTTTGAGAGCCTATATTGTGGAGAGCTTTAAATGTAATTAGATAATATAATGGAGAGAATATAGAAGAAAAAGTTAGGCTTAGTTTATCTCATATTTTATTAACATGAGACTACTAGTTGTCATTTTCTTGTTTTATCAGCATAATATAATTAATATTTATGTTCACATCTTGAAATCATTACAATATCATGAAGTGGTTTTGGCATAATGGAAGAGAAATTAAATCATTTTCAACATCATTCTACCATATAATCAATTTCTATTGTTTTGCAGAAATTAATTAATAAATGCATACTATTATCATTTGTTACTCAGAATTTTTGTTTAAGTTGATTACCGTATATCCTAATTATGTATTGTTTATAATCAAGGTTTTGTAAACAAGAGTTTGAACACATAAAATTTGCACACATTATGTAAATCATACTAAATGTAATTGTCATTGTAGAGTTTTCTGCAGAAGAGCCAGTCAATTTGGTGAAAAATTAGATAAAGAAAGTAATTATTTTTAATTACCTACTTAATGAGCCCAGTATTTTACTGTGAGGGCATAGAAAGAAGGCAATTGTCTGCAAACCAAGAAAAGAGCCCTTAACACACACAGAATCTTCTAGCACCATGATCTTAGACCACCCAGTCTCCAGAACTGTGAAAAAAAAAAAGTATATTAGTAAGTGACCCAGTCTGTGATATTTTGTTATAGCAGCTTGAACAGAGTGATACATCTGTCATTGCTTTTTTTAACCTTTTCAAATATCGACGTGTAAAAAAAGTCAAATAACATAATAATTATTTTGAAAATTGTTTTATCTTCTAGATCCTCTGAAAGCATCTGAAAGACTTTTGGGAATCCAAAATTTACTCCCAATTGAGGATATGTGTATAATGGGAATAACAACAAAACAGTTAATTATGTTTTCTAAGTTATGCAGTCAAGCACAGGTAGCATTCACACGTGTTCACTGTATAGCTGGTGATATTCTGAAAGGGTGATTTAAAAGTTAGTGTCCATAAATTAAAGAGTGATATATAGCATTTCACATTTCCAAGAGTAGAGAGAAAAAAGCCAGTTTTTACTCAAAGTAGTATAGTTATCATCATTAAAATTGAAAGGCTGTTTTTGTCAATGAAATATTACTTTTCACTTACTGAAATTCACATTTATTTTTACTCACTGCCATGAAGGTTGGAGTTGAAATATATCTTTCCTTTGTACCTAAAATATAATGAAAAATGTGACATTATTAAAAAAAAATGAATAATGATAGCCACTCCTAACAGCTTTATCCCATAATTTACCTATTGATGGCAGCATAGCCACCATAAACTGCTGACTGTTTCTAAAGTGTCAGAAGATTCTGTCAGGGGAAATATGTTGTCCAACACACATAAAGATGACGCCACTGATCCACTGTGTTAGTTATTCAGTGTTGGTGGTGGATTTACACTCATCTCCATTAAGATACTTTTCTCTACTTACCCTTCCTCTACACTTTTGACCACTGAAACCAGTTTTTTAAAGAAGCTGAGGATGGAAAGGGCCGTGTGTGGAAATGACTGCAGATGTCTCACTATAAGGAGATTGGGCTTCTCGTTTTTCTTCACTTATTTTCATTTGTTGCAAACTATATAAGAAGAATTTACATAAAACTAATACATCCTGTGTCAAGTACTATAATTTCACATGTCCGTTTACTTATCAGTGTGTCTTATTCTCTGTATAAAACTAGATAAATATAAATATAGACATAGAGTAGATAGGTAATAATGTTAATTTTATGTTAATTAATAAATGACAGACTGTTTTAAGGACCAGGTAAGTGTTGTAGTGGCTGTTAGAGCAGAAGAATAAAACAACTTGTATGGAATTTACATGAGAATAGTATTATAGGATTATTTGTCCCCTTGTCTGATTAAGAATATTTGGGGGGTTTTGATTGAAGCAGGAAATAATAAAAGTCATATATCCATCTGGATTTAACAGTTCAGTCAACTCTAACACCTTATGAGAGCTGTAATCAAAAAATTGTTATAATAAGTATCAAATACTAGAAGAAATGAATATTTTAATCAATCAACATATAGCATACCTCCAAACTTATAAAAGGAAGAATAAACCTCATGGATTAGGTAACCTAAAATAACAGCACTAAGGTTCAGACAAGGAAAAAAAACATATATCAAGAATAGCCAGGTAACTGGTGTCACCTCTCAATATTTCCCATATCTCATATTATTGAAAGAGAATGATGGTAGAGTGTGTCTGGTTAGGATAATCAGAGAGAAAAAAAGATTTTTTTTTTTGACCATGGAGTCAGATAAGACATTAACAGGTAAAGAATAAGAAGGAATATGAGATAAAGTGCAGGGGGGAAAAAAAACCTATTGTCATATTTTTAACTATTAGAAATCAAAAATGTATTATTTTACAATTTTACTAAGGGATTTTAAAGGCAGAAGGGCTTTTGTATATTTGTATTTGTTATCCTATGGATATACGATCAAAGAAGTTTTTTTCGGAAAAATTAATCACACATGTACAGTTTCTAGGAGTGATTGAGAGAAACTGAGGAAAAAAGAAGCACATCTAGGGACTTATTTTTGAGATATCAAAGATAGGAAAGTATTGCAATTCATCCTAATATAATGAAAAATAAGGAATATAATCCAGAGAATCTGAAAAGAATTGGGAGGGTTGTTTGTTAGTATGTGGAAAGAAAGAGCATAGCAAGCTGTCATATCAAGATGAATCTGTATTGTCAGTAAAAACATCAACCGGAGTACTGGAGTCTCCAACTAATTGTGGGATTCACTGTCTTTATTATAAAGATGCAATTGATTTCAGGAATTTTCTTCACATCTCATGTTGCATTCTTTTGATTATCTTCAATAATGACCAATATCTTCATTCTTTTCATAGTAACTCATAATTGAAAATGCTTCAAACTCATTCAGATTGTCATGTAACAATCAAGGTCTATAATCTCTGTTGAAACTTTCCATGTGATTAAAAAAATGAGATTGTTTTATTGTATACCAATGTTAGTCAGTATTTATGGATTTCCCAAATGCATTGTTTTGAATTCCAACACTAGTTTGGATATATTAAATTTACTAGGATAGATTAAAAAAAAAACAGGGTCTGTATTTGTATACATTTTATTAGGAATCAAAATGCATTCAAGGCTGTTGTGTAGTTTCACTGAGTTACACTAGTAGTTACAAAACTGAGTGATTTGCCTGTTTTATCTAATCCAGTCAACATAAGCCATTTCATTGAATCTATAACATATAACCTTTTATCCATATCTTAGAAAACATTTTTATATGCCTTCAGCATAAACATAACTTTTCTTCAGAGAGAACTACCTAGCCCCCAGATTTGGTAGAGAAGCCTACTAAGTAAAGTCATAACATACCCTAATTCTCTTTCATAGAAATTATGACAACTTACTGTAGCTGATTCTTTAAATTATCTGCATCCTTGCAGTGCCTGGTGTGGTGCCTCATCTTGATCCGCCTTCAGGTCTCAGGAGCGAATCCCCCAATTGCTGGGAATGTTAGTATTGATAACCAATGCTTGCATCCTTGCACTGATGGTAGCAGCCTCACATATTTTCAGCTGGTCAATGAGGAACTACAAAACTTGTCTCCCTGTCTCTACTGAGAATATTTTTAAAGACCCATTCTAGTTTCACGTATTTCTGTGTGACTAATGGGAGCTACTGTTGCACCTGCATTACCATTCAGCTTCTCTCTGATCAATTATGCTTCAATTGTTCTCTCAAAAGTCTTATTTCTGGGAGCCTTTCCCATTGAAATATCCTTCATCCAAGTCTCAGAGTCCATTTTTTAAAAAACAAAACACAGACATAAGACATTTCGTTCTATTGGGCTCTAGGAAGCAAACACTAATATGCAATTGTCAGTTGCACCAACCACCACCAGTTGGCAGTGAGGGCCACATCACTGGTAATATGTTGACTATGGATAGCTCTTGGCATACTGTGGAAGTGTGATTGTTAAAGTTTATGAATGACAAGGTGATACACCAAAATGGGCTAACAGTGAACATTAATTCACTAATGAGTACAACACATCAGGTTTTTGAGGAGTATGTGAAAAGGAGTAATTATAAGAAAGATTACTTTTAATGTCTGTTGTGGGGGATAAACTGGAGAAAGATATGAAGCAGAGTGTGATTAATCACCAATTTAGGTGAAGTATAAGAGCCAATGAGCATCCTTTCTTATCTCAGTTAAAGTGTACTAAAAGCTGTGGATTAAGCCCTGGACTTAAGTAGAAAAGAAACAGAGTTCCAAAAATAGTTGACTTTTTATTGAAAGTCTTCTATGCCAATGTCAAGGGACTGATTGGGAAGAATCATAAATTTCAGATATGCAATGATGTGATGGTTAATATTGAGTGTCAACTTGATTGGATTGAAGGATGCAAAGTATTGTTCCTGGGTGTGCCTCTGTGAAGGTATTGCCAAAGGAGAATAATATTCAGGTCAGTGGACTGGGAAAGGCAGGCCCACCCTCAATCTGGGTGGACACAATCTAATCAACTGCCAGCACAGCCAGAATATAAGCAGGTTGAAGAATGTGGAAAGATTAAACTGGTTTTGTCTTCTGGCCCACATGTTTCTCCCGTGCTAGATGCTTCTTGTCCTCAAACACTGGACTCCAAGTTCTTCAGCTTTGGGACTCAGACTGGCTTCCTTGCTCCTCAGTTTGCAGACAGTCTACTGTGGGAGCCTGCAATGATGTGAGCCAATGCAGCTTAACAAACTTCCCTTTATATGTACATCTATCCTATTAGTACTGTCCCTCTAGAGAACCCTGACTAATACAAATGACTGAATTTAAGCACTTGAGAATTTTGAATCACAGATTCTCCAACCAATCATTTCAGTGGAAGACTTACTCTGGCAGATGACAACTTAAAATTTTTTTCTTTCCCAAAAAATATAAACACTCATCATGATCTACCCCCATCTTTCTTCATAGCTACAAAACCATTAAATCATTTAATATACACCATTAAAAGGGCCTATTACCCATAAAGACTGCAAGAGTCTGATAAATTCGTATGATGATAGAGACAAGGTTCCTGGATCAAGAGTGGCATGTAACATGGAGCTTGATTAGGGATTGATTATTACTATGGGAGCACATCTTTTGACACAGGATTTAAAAGTTTGTAAAGGATCTAGAGATGGTAGTAGAACCAAGGGAGACATCCATGTTCACACAACTATTTTGGTTCTTGAAAGCCTGGAAACAGTAATAGCCTATACTAGATGAAGTGGAAATGCCAGAATTTCCACGGAAGCCACTGTAGAAAATAGAACAAAAGGCTCAGAATAATAGGCAGCGTATCTCAGAAGGGTGAAAAACATACAAGTCAGTTATATTCTACGTGATGGCCCAGAAGTCACTCCATTTAGCAAAGTGAAAATAAACGTGCTGGTGAGGGGAATACAGGAACCGCTGAGAAATTCAATGGTATCTTTCTTTTGTGGGCGACAGAACATTTTTAAAGCACAGAAAATGTGCAGATAAACAAAAACTGGTCAATCAAAACTTTTATACACTTGGATATGTTTTAAACTTAAGACAAATTTTTAAAAGTCCTAAAATATTCATTCTCAGGAGACTTTCACTGGAGGAAATTGGAAAGGTAGTTCTTAAGGCAAAATGGAAAGAATAACACATGAAAGGAAAAAGTGGCTTTACATAAAAAAAAATGGAGAGGCCAGAAATGATAAATTGTGAGTAAATACATTTCTATTTTAAGTATTATTAAACAATATAGCTTTCAAAGCAAAAATAACAATGGAACAATGCATTATTGACTGTATAAGATGTATAGAAGAGGGGATAGAACCATTCTATTTCCCAACAGTATAGATTACTATATTATATGGAGAAGTAGTATATTATTTGAAGATAGATTATGATAAACTTAGTATATTTATTGTGAATTCTAGACTAAGGGCCAGTAAACCATGGCCTGAGTAAGTAGTTATCTCTTCTTTAGTAAGTACTTACTCAGGCCATAGTTTACTGGCCCACTACCAGATGTGCAAACTGTTGTTTACAGTTTTCAAGGGATATTAAAAAAATTAAAAGGGAGATGAAGTAGGAATAGAGGTGAGAAGAAAAGAAGGAAGAGATGATAAGGAAGGGAAAAAGAGGATCACTGTATGCAGTTCCTCAGAGTCTGGTAAATCTTTTTCTGAAAAGGAAGAGATTGAAAGTATTTTAGGGTTTGTGTGGCTTCCATTCACTGTCTTTCCATTTTCTTTCCTCCTCAAGTAATGTGTTCAATGATGACACTGAAATATTTCCTATTGGATAATAGAAACCATCACATTTAACTTACCAAATTTTATTAAAATAAATCTTCCATCTTTTATTAAAAAAGAATTAGTTTTATTGTTAAAAGTATTCATGAATCAAATATAATAAAAAACAAATAAAACTGTTTATTGCCTGAATATAATCAACTACTAAATTTACAAAATTGCTAGAAACATAAAAAATTAAACTTCAACAAAAAATAATTCCTGAGTTTTTAAAAATGTCACTTTACAAGGCACTTTAAATATTATTTTTCTAGCAGTTCATTCAATGTTTATAACTTTTATTAGTGGTACAATTGTTGTCACCATTTTGATGATAAGGACTTGGAAGCAAAAAAAATTATCTCAATATGTGCAATTATGTCTGTGCAATTTAATTTTTATTTGAAGTATCTCTAGAATTTATTGAGCTTATTAGATTAATGGAGAATAAATATATGTAATAAATAGCAAAAACTATTAGTTTGCTAATACTGATTTGAACAAATTAAAATTACTAAACTGTACACAGCATATATGGCATACATATTGTGCCACATATTATAGTAATGTTTCTATTAATAGGCTGCTCCTTTATAGTAGCATCTGGCAGGTTTGGTGACAGCCAGGGAACTACTAATTCAGATAGGATGAGAAATAAGAGGCCTCTCATGAAGTGATGAGTTTTCAAGAAGTACTTAAACAAAGTGTTATTAAATTCCTACTACTTGTGATTGTTCTAGGTTATAGAGATATATCCCTAAAAGCAAGGGAGGTAAGACTCCTGCCTTCATGGATCTTAAAAGAAAGAGACAGAGAGACGGGAAAACAAGGAAATCTTAAATATTAAGTGCTATTAACACACAACAGGGTTTTTTAACGCAACTGGTGGGGTGAGGGAAAGTCATGTTTTGTTTGGTTTTTTTTTTTTTAAGTGTCTGGAGTCTCTTTTAAAAGTTCTATACTTAACCTGAGATATGAGTGGTGGGATCTATGAACAGTGCTCAGGAAAAGGAATGAGCAGGGTCAAAGGCTCAGAAAGAGAGAAAAACCCAGATGGAGACACAGGAGACCAAACTCTTCAGATAGGCAACACTGTAAATTTGAGCAAATCATTTGTTAACTGTACCTCTACTTCCTTATCCATCATAGTGAGTTGGATTAGATGTCCATGGAAAATCTTTGTGTCAACAATATTTTTGTCTTGCTCTGTCCTCTGGACTGGAGTGCAGTGGTACAATCATAGTAGACTAGTAGCCTCATTGAAGCCTCAAACTCTGGGCTCAAAGGATCCTCCTACATCAGCCTCCTCGGTAGCTGGGACCACAGACATGTGCCACCAGGCCCAGCTATACTTTTAATTTTGTCGTAGTCATGGGGATCTCTCTTTATTACCCAAGCTGGTCTCAAAACTTCTGGTATCAAGCAATCCTCTTGCTTCAGCCTCCCAATGTGTCAACAATCTTTTAAAATATTTCTTAATACTTTTATATTATACCTAAAATATCCAGTCTTTCAATTCCACCCTGTATTTCCAGGAAAGCACTCATTAAAATAAACCTGCATGTTCCATTTGGACAGAAGAAAAAAACATAGTGAGCTTTGACTTTAGGTGTTAATTCTCTTACTCCTCAGTTTGTCTGTAAGTCTATATTATATGGACATATTAGCAAATTTTTGTTATGTAGATTCATCTATTTTATGGTAGATTTTATTAATTTTTAAGCAGACTTACTTTGTGTACTTCGATATATTGCTTATTGGTAATAAACATGACTATATGTCTTTTTCCTCACAACATTACTCTACCTTACAATCTACATTCATCCTATCACTCCACTTTGCTTATGCTGTACATATTTTTTAAAAATAAGTTATTTATAAAGTAACATTCCTAAGAGCCAACTAATTGACAACAGAATTCTATTTTAATATTAAAATTTATTTCTAAGAGAAGGTACTCTAGTTTGCATTAAGATATTATTTAATACTGAAAATTAGTAAACCAAATTTTGACTATAATTTATCTATAACGGTAATATTATATATAGCCTTAAACCATGTTTTTTACACTTTGTTAATTTATACATGTTTCTACTAAGCTAAGCATCTTTGCTACTATTTTTACACAGATTAGAGATGAAAGCTATAGTTCACTTGAAACAAAGGGATTCTGATCTTTGTACACAAGACATATTTGAATATGTCTTCTCAACAGACATTAACCTCAGACCTACTGTGTGACATAAGTTACTGAAAATACTGGATTAATGTGCCAGGAGTAACAGGCTGAAGTCATACACACAAGATATCTTTTTGTGTACAATCCATGAATTTAATGACTTATCATACATTTTTTTTCAAGAAAACAAGCATATGCAGACATGACCACGGAACAACTTCTTCAAATACAATGACATCTGTTTAAATCCCTCATTGATATTTCATTTCTTTTTTTAAAATAGGTATTCTTTCTTTTTCTTTTCTTTTATTTTTTAATTTTACTTTAAGTTCTGGAATACATGTGCAGAAATGTGCAGGTTTGTTACATAGGTATGTATGTGCCACGGTGGTTTGCTGCACTTATCAATCCATCATCTAGGTTTTAACATCGGCATGAATTAGGTACTTGTCCTAATGTTCTCACTTCCCTTGCCCTCCATCCACCAACAGGCCCTAGTGTGTGATGTTCCCCTCCCTGTGTCCATGTGTTCTCATTGATCAACACCCACTTATGAGTGAGAACATGCAGTGTCTGGTTTTTGGCTCCTGTGTTAGTTTGCTGAGGATGATGGTTTCCAGCTTTATCCATGTGCCTGCAAAGGACATGAACACATTCTTTTTTATTGCTACATAGTATTCCATGGTGTATATGTGCCACATTTTCTTTATCCAGTCTACCATTAATGGGCATTTTGGTTGGTTCCAAGTTTTTACTATTGTGAATAGCGCTACAATAAACATACGTGTGCATACGTCCTTATAGTAGAATGATTTATAATCATTTGTGTATATACCCAGTAATGGGATTGCTGGGTCAAATGCAATTTCTGGTTCTAGATCCTTGAGGAATCACTACACTGTATTTTACAATAGTTGAACTAATTTTCACTGCCACCAATGGTACAAAAGCATTCCTGTTTCACCACATCCTCTCCAGCATCTGTTGTTTCATGACTTTTTAACGATCACCATTCTAACTGGTGTGAGATGGTATCTCGCTGTGGTTTTGACTTGTATTTTTCTAATGACCAGTGATGATGAGGTTTTTTTCATAGGTTTGGTGGTCACATAAATGTCTTCTTTTGAGAAGTGTCTGTTCAAATCATTTGCCCACTTGTTGATGGGATTGTTTGTTTTTTCTTGTAAATTTGCTTGAGTTCCTTGTAGATTCTGGACATTTGCCTTTAGTCAGATGGATAGTTTGCAAAAATTTTCTCCCACTCTGTACATTGCCTATTCACTCTGATGATAGTTTCTTTGCCATCCAGAAGCTCTTTAGTTTAATTAGATCCCATTAAACTAAACTTTTTTCCCCATTAAATTTTGGCTTTTGTTGCAATTGCTTTTGGTGTTTTAGTCTTGAAGTCTTTGCCCATGCCTATGTCCTGAATGGTATTGCCTAGGTTTATTTCTAGAGTTTTTGTGGTTTTAGGTTTTACATTTAAGTCTTTAATTTATCTTGAGCTAATTTTTGTATAAGCTGTAAGGAAAGGGTTCAGTTTCAGTTTTCTGCATATGGCTAGCCAGTTTTCCCAGTACCATTTATTAAATTGGGAATTCTTTCCCCACAGCTTGATTTTGTCAGGTTTGTCAAAGATCAGATTGTTGTAGATGTGTGGTGTTATTTCTGAGGTCTCTGTTCTGTTCCAGTTGTCTATATATTTGTTTCGGTACCAGTACCATGCTGTTTTGGTTACTGTAGCTTTGTAGTATAGTTTGAAGTCCAGTAGGATGATGTTTCCCACTTTGTTCTTTTTGCTTAGAATTGTCCTGGCTATATGAGTTCTTTTTTGGTTCCATATGAAATTTAAAGTAATTTTTTCTAATTTCGAGAAGAAAGTCAATGGTAGCTTGATGGGAACAGCATTGAATCTATAAATTACTTTGGGCATTGTGGCTATTTTCATGATATTCATTCTTCCTATCCATGGCCACGGAATTATTTTCTATTTGTTTGTGTCCTCTTACTTCCTTGAGCACTAGTTTGTAGTTCTCTTTGAAAAGATCCTTCACATCCCTTGTTAGCTATATTCATATCGATTTCCTATCAATTCCTGAATTGATATTTCATTTCTATTAAATAAGAATCCTGGTTTGCATGGATTCTGTTTCATTCAGGCTGATTTCCTGACTTCCCAAATTCTAAAACAAAACTCATAAAGTTCTTGTAACAGTCATGACACTAGTTAATAGGGTTGATATTGAGTTAGTGAAGATGGCAAAAATTAATTGTTCAGCCTGTTCTATGAAAATCAAATACCTGTTAATTAGGCAATTTCACATTATTTCAATTTATGAAATTTAGTTTGATTCACAATAACTCTGTGAAGTACTGAATTGTTTAGAATTCTTTTTTCTTACAGAACAGAAATCCATTCTGGCTAACTTAATTTTAAATAGAGAATTAGCTGAATAAATATTTATAACTTTTTAAAAAGCAGAGATAAAGAAGAAAAGAAAAGCTAAATAACCACTTATGACAGACAGAAACACGCACAGCTGTAGAAATTTCAATTAGGAACACAGGGATTATATGTTTGGGATGTTGATTTTAGCCTTACCTTTATGTGACATTGCACTCAAACTTCAACTTACCAGGGAGAAAAGCCTGATAGCCTAGATTGAATGACCTGCCCATCCCCTGATAGCAGGTAATAGGACATAGGGAATGAAGTTTCAATAAGCAGAATTTCTTCTAGAACTGTATGGAATGAAGTGTGAAGATTACCCTTAGGAAATACAGAATGACTTTAACCAAAGAAGGGGAAAGGGAGGCTGTATAGAAGAATAAATAAAATGTCTACACTATAGTTCTTATTGCCATCAGAGCAATGAGGCACATTAATTTTGGTCAAGGAAATCAGCTTGTAATTTTCCAAACTTCACTTTCTTTTCCTTTTCACAGTGCTTATAAGGCAAAGTCTAGCACACAGATCTCAGTTTAACATTTTACCTACCAGAAAATGCCAGATAGATATTCAAAACCTGGTGATTTTTTTACACATGCCCATGTGATTGCAAGGAGGTATATTCATATATAGACTTAAATCAGAATTACAGAAATATTTTATAAGTCAATTTGTATATTTTAAATAGTTGTACTTCTGATTCCTTTATAGTCTGGTGTTTAATTTCAAAGTGAAAAATCTCTACTGTGGGTTTTTAGTTTACTTGGCCAACCAAATATTTAAAAAATAACATGAACAATGAAAACTTATTTGTTCAATGCTTTAGTTTTAAGCACAAGGCATTAATTTAAAATTATAGCCTGAAACAGATGCTCAACATATGCCACAGATATAGAGATGATTTTCATCATTATCAATGAAGTGCTCACTGGCGGGATATAATAGGTATTGTGAGAAGAATGTCAGAAGCTGTAAATCTTGAAGCACAGTAAATAGGCCAAAGTAAAAAATTAAGTTGTAATGTGGAATAGCATGTTTTCTTGGTATGCTAATTTATATAAAAATGGAAAATTTTGCTATTACAGCCCTATGTCAAGACTATTAAAGTGCAATCTCCATTGTTACAAAATATTTCAGCATTCTAATGTCAGAGAAATAAAGCCTTAATATGCTGTTGAATTGAGCCATGTATGTGATTATATGGCTCAATTCGACAGCATATTATATATACAATATCAAATATATATGACTATATATGATATCATCTATATGATATATCATCTATATGATATATGATATCATATATATAAAAGACTATTATATATGATATATGATCTCATAGATATAAAAGACTATCATATATACATAAAAGACTATATAAAAGACTATATATGATGTCATATACATATGATATGATATATATATAATATGTATATGACATATATATGATCTATGATATCATACATAGTCTTCTACATATATGATATCCTATATATATAATATGCTGTAAAATATATATGATATATATATATATAGTCTTATATATATATATTTAAACATTTTTTGGGAAACCTCTTATTTTATAGAAACATTTATCAACCGTTTGCAGAAACAAAATAATTGTTATAATGAAAATACAATCAGTAAAATTAAAATTCATGACATTATGCAATTATCTTTTATATCTCCATAGGAATAAAAGACAATACATATCTTGAAAGAGTAGTCTTTATTCAGTGAAGAGAACTGGCTTCTTTATCATAATGGAAATGCTGGTAGATAACTTTTACATTAAACATGCATTTGTCAGTCATTATGCTATATGTTTCACATTCATTTTTAAAATAGTATTCTATGAAGTTTTTATAATTAACATTTACAACACATTAAATAACTAGTCATTCCTCTCAAATTTATTAAATTCTTCCTCTGTGTCATGAGCACATAGGGGAAGTTGATCACATACTTTTGAGTCTTCTATAAGGATTCAATGAGATACTACATGGAAAAATAATTGTACAGTTAAATTTTTGGTAAAGTAAAAATTTTCACTAAAGTTAAGCAACTTTTGCACAGATGAAATACAAAATCTCTAAAGAAGACCTAACAGGGTTTCTAACAGGTCTTTAGCTACTCAAATATTCTTTTCAAAGGGATACTGTGAAGAAAATACTTTGGGAGTCCTTACAATATAAAGTGGTAAGTGGTAGAACACACAGAGAATAGGCTACTTGAACTTAAGGATTCAGATAACAGCTTTCCAGGAAAGTTCAATTTGAAGTGGGTTATTTACTCTAAGTAGGAATTAACCAAATGATGGTTGATGCAAGAAGAGGAAATTCCAAGTGTGAAGGTCCAGAGGTAGCAACGTACATAGCTAGAATGACTGTGTGTATGGTGCTGACAGTGAGAAGGACTAGAGGTATGTGTGTCAAGAGGTGGGCTGTTAAAGTTTAAATATATAACCTAGAGAAGGTCACTATGAGATATTCAAGTAGAAAAATACTGTGGGCAATAGAATAAACTTCTCTGGAGGTTTTGAGAATTCTAGAATCATTCATAAAAGTTTTAAAGTCATTGGGAAAAAAAATCACTTGTTGAAAATCTACATAGCATATTAAGAATTGAAGTATCTGCATTAAAAAAAGACTGTTCTCTGACCCAATAGATGTTACTGCTTATTAGTCAGTACAAACAATGAATATAGAAAAAATGGCTGAGAGAACATATAAGTTGGAAAAGACCACAACTAAAAGACTAGTCTTCAGAGATATTTAAGACATTATCAAAGTAATATGCATATATAAACCAGACTTTTAAAATATAACCAAAATGCAAAAAGAAAACACAAAGGACAAACAACCACCGCAAATTAAGAAAATGAGAATTTTTTTAAAAACACACTAATCAATTCTCTGAAACACTTCAGAAAATTTACCAGTTATTTCTCCATTTCCTTTGGCTGAAGGAGGCCATTTCAGGATGAGAGTTGAAATGTAATTACTAGAGAGGTAAATGGTATGTGGGAATTTGAGGTTATAAATGAAAACAGAAATGTAGCTAAGTAGATAGGAATACAACATTTTATTTCATTTATTTTTTAATTTGAGAGATGGATAGAAAATAGAGTGAAAAAAGTGAACTGCATTTTCACTAAGATACAGATTTCTAACAATGCAGAAGTTTGCAAACTGAAACACACTGACAGGAGAGACGTAGCTATATAAGAAAATGTCTCGTCAAATGGTCTTAATTTTCACAGTGAAGGGCACAACATATTCATGAAAATAATGGATGAACGTGTTTTAAATGCTAAACTAAGCAAAAGTTGAGAGTAATTACTGAGAAATTGGGAAATAATTAGAATTCTATGGAGATTGCTGGGTATGTAAGTCAAGAGATTATTTAACTGAGTTGCAAAACTATGTGTCAGTATTCTCTCTATGGTATCTCACTTTGATTGTTCCCTCCTCCCTCCCTAATTCCCTCCTTCCCTTCTCCTTTCCTCTCCTCCCCTCCCCTCCCCTCACCTCCCCGCCTCTCCTGTGTCTTTTATGATGGAATCTCGGAATCTCGGAATCTCCCTCTGGCTCCCAGGCTGGACTGCAAAGGCGCTATCTCAGCTCATTGCAACCTCCACCTCCCGGGTTCAAGCGATTCTTCTGCCTCAGCCTCTCTAGTAGCTGGAATTACAGACACGCGCCACCAGCCCCAGCTAATTTTGGTGTATTTTTAGTAAAGAGGGGGTTTCACTTTATTGAACAGGCTGATCTTGAACTCCTGATCTCGTGATCCGCCCACCTCAGCCTCCCAAACTGCTGGGATTACAGGATTAAGCCACCGCACCCGGCCGCTTTTGTTGTTTCTATTATCCTTCAGACTGTTTGAACCAATTTTCTTGCATTTGAATTATTTAATTGATTTAAAGTTATTTTTGGTAGAGTTAGTTTGTAATGAGAAAGAAACAAATAATAGAATTACATTATGGAATCTTGGATGGTTATAGACACAAGTGAAGTAACAAACTGGTTGCTCCTACTATATCTAAAGGTTTCAATAACTGAAGAACAACAAAACAGTTTTTTAAAAAAGATTGTGACCAGGAATCAGAATACGCAATATTAAATTTCAGCATTTCGATAGTTTCAGATTATGGCACAATTTGGTGTGTAACATTGGATGAAAGTTATAAATGAGATGATATCAATATTATTTTTAAGGTTCCGATTATCTCATTGGAATAGTCTTTATGGGTATCTGGTCTCTACAGAAGTAGCTCCAGGTTACATATAGCAAAGCTAGAGGCAATTTGTAATATAAGACTGTTCACTCAGTTTTCTGGAAAGAGGAAAATGATGGAAGAGAAATATATCTCTAAAACTTATTCCCAGAAGGAGAGAATGGCAAGGTTGTAGCCCAATCAGCAGAAAAGCTACTATTAGGAGAAGTCACAGAAGAAATATTTTCAAAGAAAAGAATAAATGTAACATCACTTAGTCTGTAATTAATATTATAAACAAACTCCATCTTTATCAAATACTTATTGAGCATCTTATGAAAATCAGTATCCAAGTACCCAGTTGGTACTCAATTTACTGCATAAAGAGAGAAAAGAGGAGAGAGAATGACTTATTAGCTCATTGATGAAATAAGTGAATTAAAAAAATTTAAAAACACATGAATAAAAAGAAAAAAACGAAGATTTATTCTACAGTATTAAGCTGACAGAATACTTACAGCCTTTAAAGAAAGAAACACCTTGAAAAACAGTAAATTTTTCCCTTGCTATGCCACTTAACAAGGTTAATTACTTAATATAACTAATTATATTCAAGTAAATGTATTCAATTTTTACAATCCCAACATATATATTATACATGCTGTTGATCTATATGTACAAACACATGCAGATTTTTTGTTCTCTTGCATGATTTTTACAACTCACTACTTAATTATATAACTCCTCATTTTGAGTGAAGGAGGTGGTGTTTCTCATTATTCTAACTTTGAATAATAAATTTTAAATCTATTTGCAACTCAGATATGATGAACTTGAGCATAATAAATGTAGCAAGCCCATATACATTCTTTCAGTTTTGAGCTTATTATTACAAAATCCTAGTGGTCATGAGACATGAAATGAATAAAAGATGAAGATATTTTTCTATGCAAACTGTATAACTTCTTTCAACAAAAGGCTTTTAGGTGTCATGCTCCTGCTATTTAACATTTTGTAGAATTTATCGTGTGATTAGCCAGAGGGCGTATTGATTGTCAGTACAACGTAATGCAACTGAGTTTTTTAATGAAAAATCATTATGAGATGTACTAACAATGAATAATACTTTGTAAAAGCAATTTATACCACATGGTCACTTTCTTTAACACCGAAAATAGTGCATAAAAATAAATATCTCCATAAATAAGCAAAACTACCAGTAAAACAAACTATGCTAGTTACAGAAATGCCAACACACAGGAAGACACAGACACACACAGTCAGGATACTCTTTTAAAGTACCATGGATTGATATAATTGGTTTAAGTAGCTCTGCCTCTACATGTTTAGTGTCTCTCAAAAAATCCTTTCTTGGCTGGGTGCGGTGACTGACATTTGTAATCCCATCTCTTTGGGAGGCCAAGGCAGGTGAATCACAAAGTCAGGAGTTCAAGACCAGCCTGACCAACACAGTGAAACTCCGTCTCTACTAAAAATACTAAAATTAGCTGGGCATGGTTGCAGGTGCCTGTAATTCCAGCTACTTGGGAGGCTGAGGCAGGAGCATCGCTTGAACCCGGGAGGTGGAGGTTGCAGTGAGCTGAGATCGCGCCACCGCACTCTAGCCTGGGTGATAGAGCGAGACTCTGTCTCAAGAAAAAAAAAAAATCCTTTCTTATTTGATTGGCTTCAGCACTGATTTTTCTAGTAAGCGTGATCTATTTACTGTTAATTACTGATGAATTAAATTGTTCTCACAATATGAAAACATACAAACAATATTAGGTTGGTGTAAGCATAATTGCAGTTTTCACCATAATAATTTACCACTCTACATAATGACTCCATAATCTATATTCAAGAACAACTTTATTAAGATATGATTCATCCATCATAAAATTAAGCCATAAAGTATATAATTTGATGTTTTTAATATATTCACAGTTGTGCGACCAACACTACAATCTAAATGCAGAATATTTCATTACCAAACAAGAAGTTCTGTACCCATGAGCCAAGATTCTCCATAGCCCTCGCCCAAACTCCACCCTATAAAACCACTAATATGTTTTCTGTCTTTACAGATTTTACCTACTCTGTGCACTTTTATAAAGGGAATCTTACAATATATCTTTTGTCACTGGTTTCTTTCACTTAGCGCAACGTATTCGAAGTTCACCCATGCTGTAGAATGTGGTAGTACTTCATTCTCTTTATTACCATAAAATATTCAATTGTATGGATATACCATATTTTGTTTATCCACTTGAAAGTTAATCAACATTTAAGTTATTTTCATTTTCTGACTTTTATAAGTAATGTTGCTAGTCACAAGTATTTGAGTGAGCATATATTTTATTTCTTTGAGGTATATACATAGGAGTGGAATTGTTGAGTCATTTAGTAGGTCTATACTTAACATTTAGAGGGGTTTCAGATTTCTTTCCAAAGTTTCTGACCATTTTACATTTGTGCCAGCAATGTGTGAGGTTCTAATTTCTCCATGTACTTGACGATATTGTTGTTGCTGGTATTATTATTACAGTCATCCTAATGAGTGTGAAATAATGTTTCAGTTTGGTTTAGATTTGCTTTTTCCCTAATAATTATTTATGTTGAACATGTTTTCATGTACTTATTGGCCACTTTATATCTTCTTTGGAGAAAAGTTTGTTCCTATCTTATTTGCTCATTTTGAATGAGATATTTTTTCTTTATTATTGTAAGAATTCTCTATGTATTCTATATATAAGAACTTTATCAGATAAATGATTTGCAGATATTTCATTTGCAAAATTTTTTCTCCCATTCTGCGGTTTTTCTTTTAACTTTCTTGGTAGTATTATACATGGTAAAGAGGTTTTTAATTTTGATGAATTTATCTATTGTTTTCTATGTCACTTCTGTGCTCAGTGTCTTATCTAAGAAACAATTGCCTAGAGATATTGAGAAATAGTTCCTCTGTTTTCTTCTAAGAGTTTTGTAATCTTGGCTTTTACATGTAGATTTTTGATACATTTTAAGTTAAGTTTTGTATATGGTATGAGATAGATGTTTAACGTTATTCTTTTTTATTTGAATATCCAATAGTCCCAATACCATTTGCTGAAAATACTATTGTTTATGCCCATGTATTTGCAAATTTCCAAAATTACTTTCTGCTATTCTTTTTCTAATTCCACTTTATTATTGTGGGAGAACACATTTGTATGACTTATTTTAAATATGGGGGTACTTGTTTTATGTCTTTTTCTACAATCTATCCTGGATAATGTTTCACTTGAATGTAATGTGTAGTCTACAACTGTTAGAGTGTTCTGCAGATGCTTTTGCTTTTCCCTTAGTAGTTATTCTAAGGTTTATATAATCTGCCTTAATTTATAAAAAGATCTTCAGATATATGCTTAATTTTGGGAAGACATAGAAAAGTTACTTTTATGTTTTATTCACTTTGACCCCATTTTGTGAAATTATCACACATATTACATGTAGCCATGAATTTTAAAACTCAAGTCTACATATTAAAATATTGTTATATAATTTTATATTTTTAAATAAGTACATATTTATAGTTATATTTTTTATACTGTCTTTTGTAATTACATTATTCCCTTTACGACTGATATGTTTTCATATGGATTTAATTTAGTGTCTGTGATTACTTGCTTTCAGCCTTCAGAACTTCCTACAATAATTCTTGTAAGGCAAGTCTATTAGCAAGATATTCTTCAGCTTATATTTGTCTGAGAACATCTTTATTTTGCTTTAATTTGTTAATGCTAGCTTTGATGGATACAGTATTCTTGCTTGAAGATTTTTCTGTTATAAACACTTTGTGTTATCCCCCTGCTTTCTGGTTCTATTCTTTCTAAGAAGTCATCTGTTACTCTGAGGTTTTCATTAATTTTTTAAGTAATAATTAATATTTCTCCGCTGTTTTTAAGATATTCTCATTGTCTTAGCTTATCTTACTTGGTGTTGTTGAGCTTCCTACATGAGTAAATTGATGTTTTTCTCTAAATTTATAATGTTACTAGACATTACGTTTTCCAATATTTTTTTCTGTAGCTTTCACTTACTCTTTTATTTTTTTCATAACCCCCATTTTTCACATTTCACTGACACTTTGATGATTTTTCTTCATTCATTTTTCTCTCTGGCCTTTGGCTTGCATAATCCTTATTGATGTATCTTCAAGTTTCCTAATTCTTTCTTCTACCAGTTCATATCTACTGTTAATATCTTCTGATAATTTTTTTTTTACTTTGGTCATTACACTTTTGAACTCCAGAATTTTCAATTGGTTAATTTTTATAATTTCTATCTTTTTGGTGATATTCTTTATATGATGTGATGTTTTTGTCATGCCTTCCTTTATTTCTTTAATCATAATTTCATTTGGTTCTTTCAAAATATTTATAATCCCTACTTTAAAGTCTTTGATAAATCTAGTCACTCTCACAGGCAGTTTTAATTGCCTGCTTTTTGTGATGTGTGGGTCATTGTAATGTCATAAAATATATATTTGGTCTTCAACCCCAGTCCCTGGCAAAAATCTTGAAATCCTTAGAATCTCCAAAATGGTGAATTTTTATATGCTAATGATTGATTCACAACTGGCAGCTTCTGGACAAATTCAGGTTGGGGGCTGGTCACCTGAAAGACCAAGACATGATTAGAGGGTTTGGACTTTCTGCCTCACCCACAACCTTTAGAGAGACAGGGTTAAGTTGATCACCAATGGCTAATGGATTAACTAATCATTCCTATGTACCTCTCCGTAACAGGCCCAAAATGTTATAGTTTAAAGAGCTTCTGGATAGCTGATGATCTGGAGATTCCTGAAAGGTAATAAACCTGGAGAGGGCATAGATGTTCTGTACCCCTTCTAGCATGCCTTGCCTTATGCATCTCCTTCTCTGTATCCTTTATAATATCTTTTTAATAAACCAGTAAATATATGTGTTTCCCTGAGTTCTGTGAGCCACTTCGGCAAATTAATTGAACCCAAAGAGGAGGACTTAGGAACCCTATCTTGAAACAGATTGGTCAAAAGTTCCAAAGGCTTGAACTTAAACTGGTGTCTAAAGGGGTCAGTCTTGCGGGACTGAGCCCTCAATCTGTGGGATACGATGCTCTCTGCAGGTAGATGGTATCAGAATTGAACTGAAGGATGCCCAGCTGGTGCCTACTGCAAAATTGCTTGCTTGCTTGCTTAGTATGTGGGGAAAA
This sequence comes from Aotus nancymaae, assembly GCF_030222135.1. NCBI lineage: Eukaryota > Metazoa > Chordata > Mammalia > Primates > Aotidae > Aotus > Aotus nancymaae. Next base: position 40,013,885 of record NW_026988419.1, on the reverse strand, counting down.
ACCCCCATACATTTGGTCACAGACGTCTGTATTGATGATTGTTCTTGTGGTGGTGTGAGAGCAGAGGAAAATCATAGTTTGAGTTTTTCTAAACAGTCATCTTGTATTTTTAATAATCTGTGTATCTCTTCCCATTTCTTTCACCACAACTTCCACTTTTGAGCTCCATTGGGCTGGGGATCCTTCACATTTTGTTACAAATCATGTCAGTTCCTTTGGGCAAAGATTTGGAGCTCTCTTTAGTAACTTCTCTGTCCTAGGAAAAGTTTCTGAGCCGTGGATCTTTTGAACGTATGGGAAAATCATATTCTTCTAAGTGACAGTTTCACTTTAGAAGCTTCGGTGTGTTAGGGGACAACAGCTCCAGGTCTCCTCAGTTTGCCTCTGGAATGGAACCCTCATTCCAACAGCTGTGGCAAGTGTGATTAGGGCTCAAAAATTTTCAGCATTCTAGCACCCTAGTAAAGTCTCTACTCTATGAGTGGGAAGAGTGATAGAATAAGGGAGCTCCTACCTCTCAGCTAGTCAGCAAAACTTAGGCTTATTGACACGTAGCTAAGGTAGGATTATAAATGCTGATGGTCAGCCCCTCCTGAGAAGCTAGCCTTCTGAATGGGAGCTCAAGGAAGAAAAAGGCACCTGGTCTTAGCTGTAAAAGACTTGAATGGAGTTTCTACCTCAGTGACCTGGGAGAAGAGAGAGAATAAAAATGACTTAGTCAAATACTGCAATTCTCAAAGTTCTTACTGTATTTTAGTAGATTTTTCAGGAATAAATGTTTCATCATTTGTCATAGTCTGTTAAGTACCATTCTAGATTTTTTTTTTTTATTTTACAGGTTTCACTGAAGAGTGGGCCTTCAGAGCTTCCCACTTTGCCTGTTAGAAGTCTTCAATTGAGTTAATTATTGAACTTGTATCTTGTAATCTTTCTGAACATATTTATTATTTCTAATTTTTTTGAGTCTTAGGATTACAGGTATTTTGCACGCATACACATGTATGTGTGTGTGTGTTCTTATGTCATCTAAAATACAGATTTATTTCCATTCCAATTTAGAAGCTGTCTTCCTTTCCATAGACCCTATTTTCTTTGATTAGAACCTCTAGAAAATATTGAAGTGAAAAAAGTAAATTTCTTTGATTTCTGAACTTAAGGGAAAAACATTAAATTATTTGACATTAAATATGAAGTTAGTTGTGAGTTTTGTTGTTAACATTTTTGATTAGTTTGAGTACATTTCTTTCTCTCATTTTTTTTTTGTTACCATGGAATGGATGATGGACTTTGTCAAATGATTTTCCTGTGTCTATTGAGTTAATGATGTATGTTTTTATTCTACTAATATGACACACTTATATTGATTTCATATATTAAATCATCTTTACATCACTGAGATAAATCTCACTCAGGAACAATGCATAGTCTTTTATACATTCTTGTTTCACTTTGCTAATATACTACTGAGGATTTTTCATCACATTTTATAAGAAATGTTGGTCTGCAGTTTTACTTCCTGGGGATGTATTTTTCTGGTTTTGGCATCAATGTAATGAATATATTTGAGAGATATGGCAGGTGATATTTCATTAAATTTTTAAAATATCTAAATACAAAAAACATATAAAATAGTATAATGACACCTACATGCCTATAATCCTTTAAGTAATAATAATTTTAACAAATTGAATAATGAATGTCAACTTCTTATTCTGTTTTAACAATGAGGTCAGACATTTAACAATGATATCCTATTTACTATACATTGCTTTCTCTTTAAGGAACTATGTTAATATTAAATCCTCACTATTACCATGAATAGCTTTGTAGTTTTCTTTATATAAGTATGTATAATGTGTTGAATGTTAAAATAGTCTATTTTTCATGGCCAACTCTTTTAAAAAATCTTTATTTTAATCTTTCATTATATTGATGAAAGTTTATTTATGCTTTTCTATCTTTTAATAGATCAGAAGATTTATGTAGTACTCTACGTTTTACTGAATAATTTTGTATTTTTATGTATACTTGTCTTAAAGTTTTAACTAAATCAGTACTTTTATAAATTACCTAAACAAGAAAATTAGGACATTTATAATTGAATCATTCTTTCCTTTATTATATATTGAATCTTGAATACATTTGTTAAAAATTTATTTTGCTATTTTATCTTTAGTTCCAATTAATGCATTTTTATTTTTAGAGGTTTTATATGTTTTTCTAAAATATTACTCTTCTTTTTTTGTGAGAACCTATTTTTTGTTTCTGATTAAATAGCTTTATTTTTATATTATAATTCAATTCTCTAGGTCTTTTTTTATATATTTCAGCTGTTTATTGTAATTAATCTTTTGTATTTTAATTACTGCATTATATTCAGCATGGCTTCTTTTTATTTAAGGAAACTTTGAGGTTTAGCCGTGGAAGTGCTTTTCTAGATCAATTTTGCATTAGTTTCTGCTTGACACCTGAGGTATACCACAGGACTTGGATCAATTTTTAATATAATATTGAAAACTTGAGGGTACCTTGAATAATTGAGTAGTATAAATTTAAATCCCAAATTTTCATGAATCCTAAGTCTATGGCTTCAACTTCTCAGGAGAGATATTTTTCCTTTCTTTCACAGCTCATACATAATCAAATATATTTTTCTGTTATCATCTACCTTTGCTACTAGCTGTCTTTAAAACTCTACTCCATCATTACCTTGAGAATCCCAACTTTCTGTGGAAATGTTTTTTCCAGTCTTCTACTTTATAGGAAGCTGAGGACTTGACTTCTACTGCAGTGAGGGATAATAAAAGTCTTGCCACTGGGTTACATCTTTTATTCAAACTCTACCTGAATCCCACCACTACGTGAAAGTAACCATTCATGTATTTACTCCTTTGAGAGTTCTCATTTCTTTGCAATTTCCTCTTTGGAGTGAGCATCTGGAACCTTCCTTTCTCTCTTGGACACTCAGTTATTCATTTTTTTTTTTTTTTTGTAATGCAGAATTTCAGATTTTGTGAAAAATATTTCAAAATTTCTTACTTCAAATGTTAAAAAAGAAAAACTGTACTTACTTTTTTAACATTTCTGTTCTTTAGGAAAATAAGTCTAATTTTCAGGCAGTCATGTGGTATGGGCCAGGCACATACTCACCAGGCTCAGGTGACGTGGTTTTGGGGATGGCTCTAGTAGGAAGCAGATGACAGAGTGGACAGGACTGTGCTCATGAGCCATGAGGATAGTGGCAAGGCTCTAAGTGGAGACTGAAACTAATTACTGTATTGACCTTTCCAATCAAATTTTATTTTAAATATTTTCTTTTAACATTTTTATTTTACAAATGTATTTCTTAATCTGTTCGGGATACATAAAAGCTGGGCAATGACAACTGTTAAATAGTTTACAAATATAAGGTTGTCTCAAGAAACCTACATTAAGAATAAGGAAAGATCTCAAACAAACAATCTAACTTTACACTCCACGTAACTAAAACAAAGAGTGAATGAACTAATTACAAAATTAGCAAAAGAACGAAAATAGTAAATATTAAGAATATCTGAAATATAGACTAGAAAAAAGCAACAGAAAACACCAACAAAACTAAGTTAAGTTTTTGGAAAAAAAAAAAATTAACCAAGAAGTAAGAACACAGACTCAAATAAATAAATGTATAAAAGAAAGAGGAAACATTGCAACTGTTGCAACAGAAATACAAAGGATTATCTATAAACAATTTTAGACCAACAAATTAGATAACTTAAAATAAATGAATAAATTTCTAAAAACATGCAACCTACTGAGATTGAATCATGAAGAAATAGAAAATCTGAATAGAGCAATAAATAGTATGGATATTGAATCCAAATTCAAAAACCTCCCAACAAAATATGGTCAGAGCCAGATAGCTTCACTGACAAATTCTACAAAAGATTTAACAAATTAATGCTTCTTAAAGTATTCAAAATATTAAATGGAAGAGAAAATTTTCAAACTTATTTTATGAAGCCAGAATTTACTTAATACCAAAGCCAGACAAAGACACTGCAAGAAAAGAAAATCACAGACCACAATCTTTCATGAATATAGATGTAAAAATTCTCAACAAATACTGGCAAATGAAATTCAATTGTACACTAGAAGGATCACTTTCCATGATCAAGTGGAATTTATTTCTGGGATACCAGAATGGTGCAACAAACACAAATTATTAAATGGGATATGCCACATTAGCAGAATGAAAGACAAAATCATGTGATTATTTTAACAGATATAGAGAAAGTATTTGACAATATTCAACACCTTTTCTTAATAAAAACAGCAAAAAAATTGGTATAGAAGGAATACAGTTCAATGTAATGAGTAGAATAGAATAGATTCTAAAATGCACATGGATCCACAGAAACTGTAAATAGTCAAAGCAATGTTGAGTAAGCAAAAACCTTGAGGTATCAAACTTACTGACTTCAAATTATATCACAAAGGTATAACAATAAAAATGTATGATATTAGCTTAAAAACAGACAAATAGACTAATGAAACAAAATACCTCAGAAATAAGCTCACATAAATATGGCCAAATAATTTTCAATGAGTTCCAATAATACACAATAGGTAAAAGATAGTCTCTTCAATAAATGGTGTCAGAAAAGCTGGATAGTCACACGGAAAATAATGAAAGTGGACCCTTATGTTATAGCATATAAAAATCAACTCAAAAAAAAACATTAATGACTTAAATATGAGGCCCAAAGCTGTAAAACTCTTAGAAGAAAGCACTGGAGTAAAGCCCCTTGACATTGATCTTGGCAATGGATTATTTTGACATGACACCAAAAACGCCGGCAATTAAAGCAAATATAGATGAATTACATTATGTCAAACAAGAAAGCTTCTGCACAGCCAAGGAAATAACCAACAAAATGAAAAGGTAACCTACCAAATGGAATAAAATATTTGTACACCATATATCTGATAAAGATTCATATTCAAATTATGTAAGAAACACACATAACTCAGTGACAAGGAAACAACAGGATTTTTTAAATGAGCAAAGGAATTGAATAGACATTTATCAAAAGACATACAAATGGCCAAGAGGAAAAGTGCTTATCACCACTAGTCATCAGAGAAATACAAATCAAAACCACAAAAAATTACCACCTCATACCTATTAGGATGGCTGTTATAAAAAGATGATAAATGTTGGTGAGGATATAAAGAAAAGGAAAGCCTTGTATACAGTTGTTGGAAATGTAAGTTGCTACATAAATTACAGAAAACAGTGTAGAAATTACAGAAAATATTCAAAATAAAACTACTATACGATCCAGAAATCTCCCTTCTGGGTATATATCCAAAAATATTGAAATCAGAATCTCAAAGAGGTATTTATACTCCCATATTCATTGCAAAATTCTTCACAATAGCCAGTATATTGAAGCAAACTAAATGTCCATTGTCTAATGAATGGATAAAGAAAATTAGATACACATACACAAACACATACACAGATACATTCATATACGTATGCCAACCTATATATGTGATGGTATACGCTTCCACCTTTAAAAAGAGAAAGCAATTTTACCACTTGCAGCATGGACAGATTTGGAGGCCATTATGCTAAGGGAAATAATCTAGGCACAGAAAACCAAATGTTGTATGATCTCACTTACATGTGGAATCTAAAGCAGTCAAACTCATAGAAACAGAGAATAAAATGGTGGTGTTGAGGATAAGGCAGAGGGGGAAATAGGAAGACGATCACAAAATTATACAAAATTTCAGTTACTCAAGATAAAGAATTTCTGAAGATCTAATACACAACATAATGCCTAGAACTAGCATAGTATATTATATGCTTAAATTTTGCTAAGGATAAATCTTATGTTAAATGTTTTTCCACAGAAGAAAAGAACAAAAAAATAATAACAAAGGAGATGGGAGTTGGGAAGTGATGGATATATTTATGGCATTGATAGTAATGATAGTTTCACAAGTATATATTTATCTTCAAACTCACCAAAATGATGGATTAAATATATGCAGCTTTTAATATTTCAGTTGTACCAAACAAAATAGTTAAAAAGTAAATTATAGCAACAAATGCCTTTAAAAAATTTAATAAAAAGGAAAGAACATAGCTTATACTTGGGGCTCTTCATGCTGAGAATATCTAAATGAAAGCAAATTTTAAGGGAAATCAGACATTATTCAAAACAGGAATCTGACTTTTAGAGTTATATGACATTTAAACAACTGAGCATAGCTTGAATATGGCAATATAGGTTGAGCAACCTTATCTATTTCATCTCTACTTTCTTAGGATTCATGTATTATGAAGTCAGGCCCTTTTTAAAATTTAGAAACCTCTGAACCTCAAGTAGGACTGATGGGTGTTTTTATTTAATCCTATCTTGTTCTTTCAAACTAAGAATATCAGCACTGCATTTAACAGAGACTGCTTAAGTATTTTAGGCTATAAAAACCAGTCCTGAGATATAACCCTCTATTTATTATTTACTTGGGAGTTAGGTCATGAAGCAAATACCTGATTTTATTTTATCATTTGGCACAGCGACCTTATCCCAATATTTTTTTTTTTTTAGCAGATTCTATCACAGTCATCTAGTTAGTACCTGCCATTAAAAATATTGCAAATTATTACAATAAAATGACTAAGTCACACTCCTCTCTAGGAAATAAACAACTAAAATATGGATAATACTAGTATTTGAATCTTCAGTTTTCAGCTAATTTTACTGATATAATATGTTGTTATAATATTAGAGAGGAGAAGAAACCCTACAGAAGCCCAATTAAATAATATGTTCTAGTTGTCTGAGAGGTCTCCAACATTTTCATGTAGAAATTAGGAACCCTGTATTTGGAATAGAGATTTGTTTGAGAGATTTGTAAACAGCACTGTGTTAAATATTAGAGAGCAAAAATATTTGTGGAATTATAAAAACTAAAACACCAGAATACATTTTACTTTGTGACATTTGAAACACCAAATGCATCATTCAGAGCTTTTCTTAAAGTAACTACATACACCATAAAAGAGTATGTTTATCATTATCCTGTTTTATGTATTTTTTGAATGAAGTGTGTTTGAAATTATAATGTAAAATAAAAGAATATAAAAAATAATCTGATGACTAGAATTTATCAGTTAGCTAAATTTTCAAATGACATATTGGGTAAGTGAGAATACAGATTAATAACTAAGATGGCTATAATCAATAAAATAACAAGTCAGAGAAATATGTTTAATCATAATTTTGTTGGATTGATGTCTTAAGCATATAAAATTCTGATGGAGATTTTGTAGGTTAAATGTACTAAATTTCTTCCAATAAAGATTATTTTATTTAAAATTATATACTAAACAATATGTTACAAAAAAATCAGGATTTAATATTGGCATTTCTCAAATAACAGCAAAAACACATCATTACTCATTTCAAAAATTATATAGTAAAATGATTGCAGAAAATATTAGTCTAACAGAGAAAGTTGATTTTTCTGATTAATACAGAATTATTCAATTAAATAATCTTTTGACTCTGATAAGCCAGACGTTTGCAACATTTAAATTGTATGTAATTTTAATAATGCAATTATTTCTCTCTTGCTTAACCACTTATTATAAGAGACCTATATCTTGTCAATGAAATGCCTTGTAAAGAAATTTAGTTTTCAAAGTTTACTTTATTATGAAAGTATCAAAATGTCAATTTCCAAAGTACAAATAAAATATAAATAAGAACTATTGGTTCATTATATAAAAGTATAATCTTCAATGTTGTGAGAAGCAATACATGCTAAGGTAGATTTTTATTTAAATAAAAGTTCTAAATATTGAGTAGTTCTCTGGACTAAATTAGAGAAAGCAAATTGCCAGACTATAAAATAACTTTTAGTTTTATAACATTCATTAAATTTAAAATAAAAACCAAATTAGATTGGCAACTTCTGGGACAGATTCTAAAGGGAATCACAATTACTGTTCTTCAAAAACCTGCAATCCTATAAAAGATAAAAAGTCATGTACATTTTTAACAATAATGCAATTATTATCATTTATTAAACATCTATGAAACTGTACATATATTACATATGTAATCCACTTGGTGTTTTAATAAATGTTATTTTCCTTATCCTCCAAGAAAATTGGAGCTCAAGGAGGTGAGACAACATGCAAAAGTCGTATTATCACAGGATTCAACTAGAGGTCCATCTAATTCTATAGTCATTGCAATTCCCAATGCACAGAGTTGTTATTAATTATTAAGTTATACCTACTATATGATATATATACTATGACAGCACAGGAAGCAGTAAAAAGGATGATGAATGGTGGCACATTATGAAACATTTAATAAAATGGGAAAGAACATTATGAAAGTAGAATATAATATCCAGAAAAAAAAACTATCATTTCATGTGCCCAGGATTGTTTTTAAGCAGACACTTACAAAGTCACACTCATATGCATACTGCTAAATCCTCTTGTTACTGCATGGTGAAAAATAGGAGTGAGTTTTGATGGTTTCCTATAACCATTACACCATTATATAAGTCTAACAATGGCAATAATAATAATGGCCAATAAGAAACTTTAAAAGGAAATGATAAATTTCCTCAAAGCAAAGGCTACAGAAAATATCACAATTTTAATATTACACATCGCTAAATAAAAACATCTTTACATTTTTATCTCAGAGAGTATTTTCTTCTTTAAATTCTCATGGTCTTACCCTTAGTTGTTATAAACCTCATTCATTAAAAAAGAATAACACAAAGAAATGGTAATGGTTTGAGTTTATGGCTATCCCAATTATCTGAATCTGATCACTACACACTTTGTATGCCAAAGTACCACTATATACCACATGAATATGTGCAATTGCTATTTATCAATTTGCAAAATAAAAAAGAAGGAAAAAGTGTGATTATTTGGCAAACATGTATTTTATTTGTTAGTAGTAAACACTCAAAATTTTGTAATCTAACCAACCTACAGTAAATCAAATTCTATGTGAATTAAATTTACTCTAGTGCCAATAGCATCCACATAACTTAAATAAGATTGCTTCTGTGTTGAACATAATAGATACATAACATATAGTATTATCAGATTAAATTATGATTACATTTATTTTCCATTTTGCATCTGAGTAATCAATACATTCCAAGAATGAGACATGTAGTTCTTCCTTCTTGATATTATAATTTAATATTAGCTGTGTTTTTTTTTTTTTTTTTTTTTTTATTGCATTTTAGGTTTTGGGGTACATGTGAATAACATGCAAGGTTGTTGCACAGGTGCACACCTGGCAGTATGATTTGCTGCCTCCCTCCCCTTCACCTATATCTGGCATTTCTCCCCATGCTATCCCTCCCCAACTCCCCACCCCCCCCACTATCCCCCCTCCCCCGCAACAGACCCCCGTGTATAGTGCTCCCCTCCCTGTGTCCATGTGTTCTCCTTGTTCAACACCCGCCTATGAGTGAGAACATGCGGTGTTTGATTTTGTGTTCTTGTGTCAGTTTGCTGAGAATGATGTTTTCCAGGTTCATCCATGTCCCTACGAAGGATGTGAACTCCTCCTTTTTAATGGCTGCATAATATTCCATGGTGTATATGTGCCACATTTTTCCTGTCCAGTCTATCATCGATGGGCATTTGGGCTGGTTCCAGGTCTTTGCTATTGTAAACTGTGCTGCAATGAACATTCGTGTGCATGTGTCCTTATAGTAGAACGATTTATAATCCTTTGGATATATGCCCAGTAATGGGATTGCTGGGTCAAATGGAATTTCTATTTCTAGGTCCTTGAGGAATCGCCACACTGTTTTCCACAGTGGTTGAACTAATTTACACTCCCACCAACAGTGTAAAAGTGTTCCTATTTCTCCACATCCTCTCCAGCATCTGTTGTCTCCAGATTTTTTAATGATCGCCATTCTAACTGGCGTGAGATGGTATCTCAATGTAGTTTTGATTTGCATTTCTCTAATGACCAGTGATGATGAGCATTTTTTCATATGTTTGTTGGCCTCATGTATGTCTTCTTTTGTAAAGTATCTGTTCATATCCTTCGCCCATTTTTGAATGGGCTTGTTTGTTTTTTTCTTGTAAATCTTTTTTAGTTCATTGTAAATTCTGGATATCAGCCCTTTGTCAGACGGGTAGGCTGCAAAAATTTTTTCCCATTCTGTTGGTTGCCGATTCACTCTATTGACTGTTTCTTTTGCCGTGCAGAAGCTGTGGAGTTTGATTAGGTCCCATTTGTCTATTTTGGCTTTTGTTGCCAATGCTTTTGGTGTTTTGGTCATAAAGTCCTTGCCTACGCCTATGTCCTGAATGGTTTTGCCTAGGTTTCCTTCTAGTGTTTTTATGGTGTTACGTCTTATGTTTAAGTCTTTAATCCATCTGGAGTCAATTTTAGTGTAAGGTGTCAGGAAGGGGTCCAGTTTCTGCTTTCTGCATATGGCTAGCCAGTTTTCCCAACACCACTTATTGAACATGGAATCCTTTCCCCATTGATTGTTTTTTTCAGGTTTGTCAAAGATCAGGTGGTTGTAGATATGTTGTGTCGCCTCTGACGTCTCTGTTCTGTTCCATTGGTCTATATCTCTGTTTTGGTACCAGTACCATGCTGTTTTGATTACTGTAGCCTTGTAGTATAGTTTGAAGTCCGGTAGTGTGATGCCTCCTGCTTTGTTCTTTTTGCTTAGAATTGACTTGGCTATGCGGGCTCTCTTTTGGTTCCATATGAAGTTTAAGGTGGTTTTTTCCAGTTCTGTGAGGAAGGTCATTGGTAGCTTGATGGGGATAGCATTGAATCTGTAAATTACTTTGGGCAGTATGGCCATTTTCACGATATTAATTCTTCCTAACCATGAACATGGAATGTTTCTCCATCTGTTTGTGTCCTCTCTTATTTCGTTGAGCAGTGATTTGTAGTTCTCCTTGAAGAGGTCCTTTACGTTCCTTGTTAGTTGTATTCCCAGGTATTTTATTCTCTTTGTAGCAATTGTGAATGGCAGTTCATTCTTGATTTGGCTCTCTTTAAGTCTGTTATTGGTGTATAGGAATGCTTGTGATTTTTGCACATTGATTTTGTATCCTGAGACTTTGCTGAAGTTGCTTATCAGTTTCAGGAGATTTTGGGCTGAGGTGATAGGGTCTTCTAGATACACAATCATGTCGTCTGCAAATAGAGACAATTTGACTTCCTCCTTTCCTAATTGAATACCCTTTATTTCTTTTTCTTGCCTGATTGCTCTGGCTAGAACTTCCAGTACTATATTGAATAGGAGTGGTGAGAGAGGGCATCCTTGTCTAGTGCCAGATTTCAAAGGGAATGCTTCCAGTTTTTGCCCATTCAGTATGATATTGGCTGTCGGTTTGTCATAAATAGCTTTTATTATTTTGAGATACGTTCCATCGATACCTAGTTTATTGAGGGTTTTTAGCATAAAGGGCTGTTGAATTTTGTCGAAGGCCTTCTCTGCATCAATTGAGATAATCATGTGGTTTTTGTCTTTGGTTCTGTTTATGTGGTGAATTACATTTATAGACTTGCGTATATTGAACCAGCCTTGCATCCCCGGGATGAATCCTACTTGATCATGGTGGATAAGCTTTTTGATGTGCTGTTGTAATCGGCTTGCCAGTATTTTATTGAAGATTTTTGCATCTATGTTCATCATGGATATTGGCCTGTAGTTTTCTTTTCTTGTTGAGTCTCTGCCGGGTTTTGGTATTAGGATGATGTTGGTCTCATAAAATGATTTGGGAAGGATTCCCTCTTTTTGGATTATTTGGAATAGTTTCAGTAGGAATGGTACCAGTTCCTCTTTGTATGTCTGGTAGAATTCGGCTGTGAGACCATCTGGGCCTGGGCTTTTTTTGGGTGGTAGGCTCTTAATTGCTGCCTCGACTTCAGACCTTGTTATTGGTCTATTCAGGGTTTCGACTTCTTCCTGGTTTAGGCATGGGAGGAGACTACTGTCCAGGAATTTATCCATTTCTTCCAGGTTTTCTAATTTATGTGCATAGAGTTGTTTGTAATAATCTCTGATGATGGTTTGAATTTCTGTGGCATCTGTGGTGATATCCCGTTTATCATTTTTTATTGCATCTATTTGGTTATTCTCTCTTTTCTTTTTTATTAGTTTGGCTAGTGGTCTGTCTATTTTGTTGATCTTTTCAAAAAACCAGCTCCTGGATTTATTGATTTTTTGTAGGGTTTTTCGTGTCTCTATCTCCTTCAATTCTGCTTTGATCTTAGTTATTTCTTGTCTTCTGCTAGGTTTTGAGTTTTTTTGATCTTGCTCCTCTAGCTCTTTCAATTTTGATGATAGGGTGTCAATTTTAGTTCTCTCCTTTCTTCTCATGTGGGCACTTATTGCTATATATTTTCCTCTAGAGACTGCTTTAAATGTGTCCCAGAGATTCTGGTATGTGGTGTCTTCATTCTCGTTGGTTTCGAAGAACATCTTTATTTCTGCCTTCATTTCAGTGTTTATCCAGTCAACATTCAGGAGAAAGTTGTTCAATTTCCATGAGGATGTGCGGTTCTGGGTGGGCTTCTGAATTCTGAGTTCTAACTTGATTGCACTGTGGTCTGAGAGACTGTTTGTTATGGTTTCTGTTCTTTTGCATTTGCTGAGGAGTGATTTACTTCCAATTATGTGGTCAATTTTAGAGTAGGTGTGATGTGGTGCTGAGAAGAATGTATATTCTCTGGATTTGGGCTGGAGAGTTCTGTAAATATCTATTAGGTTTGCTTGTTCCAGGTCTGAGTTCAAGTCCTGGATATCCTTATTAATTTTCTGTCTCGTTGATCTGTCTAATATTGACAATGGTGTGTTGAAGTCTCCCACTATTAATGTGTGGGAGTCTATGTCTCTTTGTAAGTCTTTAAGAACTTGCCTTATGTATCTGGGTGCTCCTGTATTAGGTGCATATATATTTAGGATCGTTAGCTCTTCTTGTTGTATTGATCCTTTTACCATTATGTAATGTCCTTCTTTGTCTCTTTTGATCTTTGTTGCTTTAAAGTCTATTTTATCAGAGATGAGAATTGCAACTCCTGCTTTTTTTTTGCTCTCCAATATTAGCTGTTTTGAAACACAATGTATAAAATAATCTAATATACATGTTACATTTTCTTATATATTTCTATTTCTGTATTTTCTCTTTCTTTGTGTGTATGCGTGTGTGTGTGCAGCTACTAATCATAGTTCCTTAAATTAAATTTCTGCATATATATGGCATGTGGCATAGTAAACTTTGCTGACAACTCTTCTTTCACTTTTTTATTGGCTTTATAAAACTAAATGGCCCTTAGTATGGACACTAAAATTACCTGAAAATATATTTCAAAATAATGGAAACATGTATTGTCAAATAAAAGAGTCTAAAAAACCTGAAAATAACTTAAACATCCAACCATTTTCTAATCTTTAGATAAAAATCAACATTTGAAATATTAACTTCCTAGAATTTTATAAACAAATAAATAGAAGTTTAACACTACATAATCTTAAAATCCATTTCAATATTAACTTTCATGCCACTTTAATAACAAATTACAGATGCTTCTTGTGTTACATCCTGATAAATCCAGTGTAAGTTGAAAATATTGTAACTCAAAATGTATTTTATACAGCTAACCTGCCAGAAATCCTAGCTTAGCCTAGCCTGTCTTCAATGTGTTCAAAATACTAATACAAGCCTAGAGTTAAACAGAATCATCTAACACAAAGATTATTTCCAAATGAAGTGTTGAATATATCATGTAATTTATTGAATTCTGTACTAAAAGAAAAAAAAAACAGAATGATTTTATGGTACTTGAAGCCCAGTTTTTAATGATAGATAACCACACAGACTTTTTCTGGAATTGTATCGATATTACATGTTTTGGCCTATATTTGATTAAATCATAGGAAAAATGTATAGGCTAATCATTATTTTTTATGTGTCTTCTATGTGATTATGTGACCTGAATGATTTTAGGTGCATGCCATACGAGTGTGTGTGTGTGTGTGTGTGTGTGTGTGCCTGTATGTCACTCTTAATGATTTCAGGGTAAAAGAACATAGTTTGACTATACATATATAAACACACTTATATATGTTATATAATATATTTATTTAAAATAGTTTTAGATTTACAGGAAAATATGAGACTAGTATAGTCTTTCCATATACCTCATACCATGTTTACCCTATTATTAATGTCTTATATTATTACTCTGGTACATTTGTGCAAACTATGAGCTAATATTGATATATGTTTTACTAACTAATGTCTATTCTTTGTTTGTATTTCCTTTTTTTTCTCTTTTTTTTTCTTTTCTTTTTTTTTTTTTTTTTTTTTTTTTTTTGAGACGTAGTCTCGCTCTGTCACCAGGCTGGAGTGCAGTGGCGCGATATTGGCTCACTGCAACCTCTGCCTCCTGGGTTCAGGCAATTCTCCTACCTCAGCCTCCTGAGTAGCTGGGATTACAGGCGCGCATCACCATGCCCAGCTAATTTTTGTATTTTTAGTAGAGACAGGGTTTCACCATGTTGACCAGGATGGGCTCCAACTCTTAACCTCGTGATCTGCCCGCCTCGGCCTCCCAAAGTGCTAGGATTACAGGCGTGAGCCACAGTCCCTGGCCCTTTGCTTGTATTTCCTTTCTGCATTCCAGGATCCCATCCAGTACATTTTGTTGTCATGTTTTCTTAGGCTCCTCTAGACTGGAACAGTTACTCAGACTTCATTTATTCTGAATGACCTTGATGGTTTTGAGGAGTACTAATCAGGTATTTTATAAGCTGTTTTAAAATTTTCTAATGTTTTCCTCAGGGTTAGACAGGAGTTATACATTCTGGAAAGGAAAATAACAAAGAACAGTTTTGCTCTCATGATATCACATCAACACACCTTAATCACCTGAATAAGATACTGTTTGTCAGATTTCTCTACTGAAAAATTTTATTCTCCTCACCCTACCAGCCTTGGACTACCATATTCTGTAAAGAAGTCATTCTGCACGACTCAGATTTAAAGAACAGGGAGTTATACTCCACCTTCTTGGATGGGAAGCATCTACATAAAACATTTGTAATTATTCTTCTTGAGAGAATGGTCTATTGTCCCTCATTGATCTGTTCAATTATTTATTTATATTAGTACAACTCAGGAATACTTATTTTGAACTTCCTTCTTATTCTGGTATGTTACATTTTATAATTTTTTGAGTTAATTATTGGGTATTCTCTTCTGTTTCTTTTTTATCTTTTGTGTATTTCAGTTTGGTAAGTGTCTATTGATCTACCCTCAATTTCACTGATTATTTACTTCAGCATGTGGAGCCTATTGATAAAACCTTAGAAGACATGCTTTACTTCTTTCTTTCTTTCTTTCTTTCTTTTTTTTTTTTTTTTGAGACGGAGTTTCACTGTTGTTACCCAGGCTGGAGTGCAATGGCGCGTTCTCGGCTCACCGCAACCTCAACCTCCTGGGTTCAGGCAATTCTCTTGCCTCAGCCTCCTGAGTAGCTGGGATTACAGGCACGCGCCACTATGCCCAGCTAATTTTTTGTATTTTTAGTAGAGATGGGGTTTCACCATGTTGACCAGGATGGTCTCGATCTCTTGACCTCATGATCCACCCACCTCGGCCGCCCAAAGTGCTGGGATTACAGGCGTGAGCCACCGCGCCCGGACTCTTTCTTTTTAAGTGCTTCTTATTTATGCCATTTCCTTTTTATTTTCAGGGCTTCTATCTTGGCTTACATAACCCATCTCCTCTTGCATGTTGTCTGCTTTTACCATTGCAGTACTTAACATGTTAACCATAGGTGTAGTTACCTTGAATTCACTGTTAATAGTTCTAACATCTGAGTTTGGTCCTGAGAATTTGTTTCTTCGCATTGTCTCTTCTTTTGCCTTTGACATACATTGCAAATTTTTACTGAAGGCAAGACATATTGTACTGAAGAATAGAAATTGAAGCAAATAAGACTGAGTGGGAGGGTTTATAATAATTTGAGTAGGAATCAAGCTATGTTTAATGTCTGTTGTAGCTACCATAGTAGGAATTCAAATTCCTTTAGTTCTGTTGGTAATGGGAATATGCTATGTATTCTCATTGAAGACAGTCTCTTTCTTTTTTGTAATTTTAAACGCTTATTTTTTAAAGCTGGAGTCTCCTTAGTATGGCATTAGGATATGAGATGGTTAGGTAGAAGTGTTTTATAATCTGATTAACTCTCATTTTATAGGGAGCCTCTATTTGTAATATTTGACCTTCCACACGTGTTTCTGCTTCTCCTCCACAGGTATAGCATTTTTCTCCCTTGCTCTGTAATCCTGTCTCTGGCTAAAAATTCCCAATGTATTTGCTTAAAACCCTGCCCCTATTGGCTGTGTTTTATAGTGAAACGGGAAGAATGGCAGGTGCTGCAGTGTGAAGAATTATCTTCATCCAGCTGGAATAAAATTTCAGAGTTGGCTCCAGCGAAGTGTTACCCTCTATTAAATGTTTTTTTTTGTGTGTGTGTTTGTTTTGTTTGTGTGTTAGTAGAGAATGTTTTGGTCATGTTTCACAATGGTTGCTCTTTCCCTCCCTCCGCTGGGACCATGGGGGTTATTTCTCAGATTCACACTTTGAGAACCTGATGGGATACCTAGAAGGAAAGCCAATTAAAGCATACCCTACATTTTCAAGACTGTGGCCCTTGGCATTTCTCACTCTCATGTTGGTCCATACTCAGCTTCAGAAACTCAACAGAATTACAACTTGTTTTCCTACCATTGTATGACTTCAGTGGCTTCTGTCCCAAGTAAGTATATTTGACTTGTGGTATCTCTCTTGAAGTACCTGTCTCCTCAGATTTTAGCATGGTAGTGTGTCCTCCAACCTCAGTTCTCTGATCAGTTCAAGAAAAGTAATTGACTTTCAGTTTATATATATATATTCTTATAATTTCAAGTGTGACAACTTCCAAGCTATTTCTATGTCAGACCTACAAGAAGAAGTCTTTTCATGCTTGGTTTGGAGTAATTGTATTAATTGAGTTTTTAATCTTAGCTGAAATATTGACTTGTTTTTTTCTCATATATGTGTGTATATGCAGATATATACATGCACACATAGGAAAATATAATATGCATATGTAAATATACAACTAAGTGAAAATATATACATAGAGTGTGTGTGTGTGTGTGTGTGTGTGTTTCTGGGATAAGTAGCTTGACCTATTTACTCTTGCATTTCCTAATTTTAAAACAGGCATAATATTATCTATTGCATAGAATTGCTGAAGAATTAAATTTTAAGTGATAAGTTGATCAAATATTTTGATCACAATTCTTGCTAACTAGAAAATATTTAATTAAGGAGAGTTATTATACTATTTTTTCTTTAAATTGAAATTCTTTCAATATATGCAGGCAAATAGAGGGGCTCTAGTTCCACAAGATGACATTGGCAAACTTAAGTATTTAATGTGCCACATTTCTATGTACTTCTTAGAAATATGGATAGGGCAATTAGAACTGACATGTGGTGATTTTTCTTGGCTAAGGCAGAAATTTCCTCTATATATTAGACAGCTGTCCTAGCAAACAAAGAAATAAAATCCAGAAAGAAGACAAAGAGGTCTTTTCTTTCTTTTTTTAAATCCAATTATAAGTTACATGGTTGAAAACTCACAAAATTAGGAAATAACTCACCTTCAAATTTTACATACTTTAGGCATTGAATATTAACCATGTTTTTAATCAACTTTTTTATCATCAAAGTTGCACCACATGGCAGAATATGTTTTCTGCCTGTTCAGTAGATTTTTCTTACTGGGCTAAAATTAAAGAGGAATCTTGCTTGTTTGTTTGATTACGTTATCTTGAGAGCCACAATTTGATATTTGATGAAATCTGTTATGTCTAACTTCCAACATTAAAAAGAAAATGTAAGGCATATGGCTCACCTTGAATTTGCTTTAAATTAAAATACAATAAGCACTTGTTTCTTAAATTCTAAATAGACAGAGATGGAATATAATCACTTAAGTGGAAATTTGCAGAAGTTGTTAATCAATATCAGAATACTTTGTATCTCTTCTTCTGCCTGATTGATATTCATTTAGTCATAAGTGAAGCTATGAGAAGAAATTAATGACACAGTGGGAAGATGTAGTGATTATCCCTATACTTACAAAACAAATTAGCTAAAGGTTATCCAGGTTATCCATGCCTCCAAACCTTTTCAGTAATTTTTACAGTACTTTAAGCTATAGGTTGAGCTGTGTCCCTTAAATATTCTATATTGAAGTCTGAACCCCCAGTAACTTAGAAAGTGACTCAATTTGAACGTAGTGTCTTTAAAGAGGTAATAGGTAAAAAGAAATTCATAATCAAATATAACTAGTGTCATTATGAGAAGAGAAAATGAGTACACAGACTTACACAAAGGGAAGATCATGTGATATGTTAATATTGGAATAGATTTAAGATAATTTAGTGTTGAAACTTCTATTTATTGGTTTATAAAATTTTGTGAAGATAATTGATATTTCAAATCATGGTTTTTACCTAAAGATTAGAAAATGGTTGTATGTTTGTTTGTTTTTTAGACTCTTTATTTGACAATACATGTTTCCATTATTTGAAATCTATTTTATTGTAATTTTAATGTCCATATTAAGGGCCATTTAATTTTTTTTGTTATTATTCTGAGAAGGCACTCATCTGCAAGCAAAACAAAGAGATATCTGAAGAAATGAATTCTGCCAATACCTTGATTTATAACTTCCAACCTCCAAATTTGTGAGAAAACGAATTTCCCGAGTTAAGTCACATTTTCTGTAGTGCTTTGTTATGGTATCCCTAAGAAGGAATAGAAAATATATGAATGGAAATACTATGATAGTCCAGGCTTGGTGGCTTGCCTGCAATCCCAGCACTCTGGGAGGCTGAGGCAGAAAGCACTTGAGGTTAGGAGTTCATGGCCAGCCTGACCAACATGGTGAAACCCCGTCTCTACTAAAAATACAAAAATTAGGTGGGTGTCATGGTGCTCACCTGTAATCTCAGCTACCGAGGAGGCTTAGGGAGAATAATTACTTGAACCTAGGATGTGGGGCTGCAGTGAGCTGAGATCCAGCCACTGCACCCAGCCTGGGCGACAGAGCTAGACTCCATCTCAACAACAGCTACAACACCCAAAGGGATAAAAGCATTTGAAAACATATTCAAATTCAAATTCATTAGTATTCAGGGCAATGCATATCAATATAAATATGAGATACCACTTTACAACTATTAATTTGACAAAAATTTAGAAGATTAAACACAACCAAAATTTGGGGAAGATAAAAATTCTTGTTCATAGTTAGTGGGAGTGTAAACTGCCACAGCAACTCAGAAATATAATCTGATGCTATTTAATCAAATTACCTGCTTGTCTTCTCTGTGGCTCTGAAATTCTGCTTGTCAATCTATCCCAAAGAAATATTTGGAAAGGTAAAATCTACACACACACACACACGCACACACACACACACACACGATACATATAGCAGTTAATATAGTAACCTGAATGATCACAAAAATGTAATACTGAGTGGAAAGATAAGAAACATAATATGATATATGGTACAAAATCGTTGCCTAAATTTAAAAATATATGCTCACTAAACAAAAAATGAATATATTTAAATAACGATGAAATAAATATTTTATACATAGTAGAATTATTTATTATGAAGACAAGAAGAAGGAGAGTGGCTTTCATAACTGTATAAAGGAATGCATATTTAAAACTAAAATAGAATATAAAAAATACATAAGGAAACAACACACTTTATATCACATATATTTTTTTTAAAGATAGGGAAAGGCATACTTTTGGTGTTTGTATAATTTATTTATGTGTCTGGCACACTAATGCTCAATAAATATTTATTAATCAGATAATGAATGAATAAAAAAGAGTGGATAGATTAAAATGAGAACATATATGCATGACTATTATAATAATTTTTACATGATATTTAATATGTGCTATTGGATTCTGCTAGTTTCTTTCCATATGTCAAATTATTTAATCCTAACAATGTTTCTATGAAGTAGCTGCTATAAATAATTCTGTCTTACAGATTAAGGAACTGAGCTCAGCAAAGAGGTTATATAATTTGGCAAAAGCTAGAAAATGACAAAAATGAGGACATTTTTGACATTTCTTAAAACACACTCACACATACCACATATATGCACTCTCCATGACAAGTTAATTAAGGATGTATGAGATATAAATTTGGAAACAAGATATGGGTTATAGCTATCAACCTGGAAATATTTAAAATTGAGGTAGATTGCTTTTTTGATACAACATTAAAATATTATGTGGCTAATGAATGGGAAAATCTTAAGGAAACATAAATTGCTAAATAAAAATAAAATGATCAATACTCCTAGATAATTTAAGCTAATTTTCTCTGCCTATTTGAATGGGAAGATTTGAAGATTGTTTATTTGAATACAATAACCCAGTCATATAGATAAATTTTATAAAAACCAATAGTAATATAAATTGGCTTCTATTAATATATGATACTATTTTTACTTGTTTTTCTTAATCTGAAAGATGAGAATTTTTATGATTGAATTTAGTTACTGTCAGACATGACAATTCTAGAATATTCTTTTGAATACTGTATTGGTTTACTAGAGCTGCCTTAGCAAAATTTCACAAAATAGGTAGCTTAACAAACAAAAACGTATCCTCCAACATTTCTGGAGGTTAAATGTCTGACATCAAGGTATTGACAGATTTGCTTTATTCTGAGGAATTGTGAGGGAAAGATTTGTTTCAAGTCCTTTCTTCTTGACTTTGAAGATGGTCATATTTTCCTATGTGTCTTCACGTTATCTTTCTTCTATTTGTATCTATCTCTGTGTCTATATTTTCCCTTTATATTGGATTAAAGCTCACTCTGATGACTTCATCTAACTTTATTACCTCTATAAAAATCTATCTCCAAATAAGGTCACATTCTGAAGATAAAAATGAGGGTATGGTGTTTGAAGAGGTTATGACTGCAAAATATTTTTGTGTGGTAGGGAACAATTCACCTCATAACAAATATCTATAATTTTAATTATAGGAATTTTCTTTGATGGGGACATGAAAATTAATATACTGAAAAATAGAGGATCCATGCTTGGGATACAAAGAATTCAATGTTTTTTTATCTAATATGTAATGACATTTACCTTGACTCATCCTTTCAATCATTTTTCAATAGATTTCTGGGACAGGATAAATTATTCTTTCCAATAGGACCTTAGAATTGGCTATTAATGTTATTAGCTTATACTTCAAATTTTGCAAATATGGAATTGCTTGTAAAATATGTTAGAGTCAGAATGAATTATTTTGACAGACCCAGAATTAAAGATTATTTCCATGTTATATTTCTTTAGTTTTGCTTTTAATTGATTCTTACCTGCTTAATATAAAATCTAGCACTATTGTGAAACATTCACAGATGTATACGGTCAAAATTGAAATCAATTAGTAACTATTTCTTCTTAATAATAGAATCATTCTTAATTTATTTATTTAATTTGTTTCGTCATTGTCTTATGAAAATTATTTTAAGGATTTGTTTATATCTATCCAAACAAAATATACTTAATATACCAAAAGTCCATTAATGAAAGGGTAGAAAAGAAAATAACCTAGAGAAACTCAATATTAGAAAGGTACTATTTTTTTTACCAGCTTTGCCAAAAATCTTCAGCTCTCAAAAATAATGATTAGAACAAAACAGCTGGTTTTGTTTTGCTTTATTTTGATTTTGAATATGGGAATTGGAAGAAGTAAACTTCCAGAGTTATCTCTGTGCCAGGAATTTATATCTTTCCAATATTTCTCTTTGATAGGGTCCAAACTCCCTGAACAGAAGGTGATTCCTACTCCTAGGGACAAGGAAGTAATACAGAAACTAAACAATGTAGGTACTATTAACTACATCTTAAGGGCTTTTAATGTAGCTTGTTGAAAGATTCTATAAGCCAATTCTATAGACCAAAAACAAAAGTAATTTATAACAACCTAAAAAATAGTAATTATATACAAATCAAAACATTAGAAGCATTCAGACTAGGTAAAAACTTACTTGGGTTCATGTAAAAAAAAATTAGACTGTAAATGTTAGCCACAATCAAGGTTAATATATTTTTTTAATTTATGTGTTTGCATTGCATGTTTGAAGATCATCTGCCCGATACTTGATTAAACTGTTAACTCGGTCTTCTTGCTCAGTAGCTGGTCCTAAATCTCAAGCTATGCTATATCAAGATCTATGCCCTATATAAGATTGTAAAAGATTCTCAAGGTAACTAGCATCTCATGCTCCTCTATGACTTTAAATGCCTACTTGAACTGAGTTAAAGTTTTGAATCATTTCACGTTTTCTACATCCTGTTTGTTTTCTTTGCTCTTCACCTTAAGTTCAGAAAATATCTTTTAGTCTCCTCAGACACACACAGACACATACATACATTCAATTTAGAAAATACATTTGTACTCATTATATGTGTGAAGGAAGAGGGAAAAGATTTGCTTCACTAGAATCTGAGATAATTAAAATTTAAAAATGGACGCAATTTTTAAAGAATTTCTTTATATTCTTTTACCATACTACGTCTTACTTTGTTTTATCTGTTCTATGCCCACAAATTTCTATTAATTTCCTTTTTAGAACATTTGTCTACTTCTGGTGTTACCAATTTTTTGACATTCTATGACAATATGGTTCTAACTACTAGCCTAAAAATGTTGTTGATGTAATTTTCTGTATAAAAATGTTTGTTCTGAATATAATTTCTATATCAAAATATTAAAATGCTATTTATCCATCCCAGCACACTAAGAAAAAAAACAGATTATTTTTAAATTGTCACACAAAAATAATATTTTAAATTCTGTGAAACACAAATTAGGTGAAAAGTGGGAATTCATGGAGGAGAAAGCTCTAGGAATCAGTTTTTCCATCAAAGTTTCTATGTATCTAACAAGATTTGTCAAAATCAACGACTTTGGAAGTCCATTAATAAATATTAGTCAAACACTTGCAGCACCAGGGGAGGGCTTGATGAAGAATGAGACTGGTACATTTTGTTATGTTTTGGTGTTTTGCATAGCAGCTACCAACCTCAACTCCAGTAGCAGGCAGTGGTGAGACAAGAGCCTGTATTGCATGTGGGTTTTTCTGGCTTGCTGGTACTAAGGTGGGCAATAAGAACCTTGACCTCAAAAAAATTAAAGTTGAGTTTTTGATCTTCCTAGTGGTTCACTGC
Organism: Aotus nancymaae; assembly: GCF_030222135.1. Classification (NCBI taxonomy): domain Eukaryota; kingdom Metazoa; phylum Chordata; class Mammalia; order Primates; family Aotidae; genus Aotus; species Aotus nancymaae. The sequence goes on along the minus strand of NW_026988419.1, from coordinate 39,990,509 downwards.
TGGACTGATGCAGAGACAAGTCATTGTTTCATCCCCGTGAAGTCAAAACGGATTCTCAGGCAACATCTGTTGAAATAACTTAAAAAAGACAGAGCACATTTTTTGTTTGTTTGTTTGTTTTCAAATCCAAGCATTCAAGCAAATCTCTATGCGATCCCTGCATGACTACAGAGATAACTGACCAAAAACTTCAGTCATTATATATTATGAAAAATGTAATCTTTGCAAAAATAATTTTAATTCACTAAACAAATAGCTGAATACCTTAGTAGCAAAGCAATCCTGGATGGAGAGAAAATCTAATTTCCAGATTTACCAATTTTATGCTACTTAAGGTCTAATTTTAAGCAAAACAAGTGTGTGAACCATACAAAGAAACAGAAAAGTAAGAACCATTTACTGAAAAAGAAAGAAATAGAAACTCTCACCATGACTTAGTGGAATTTATCACAGGAATGGAAGAGTAGTTCAGCATCTAAGAGCCAGTTAATGTGATATACTATATTTACAGACTAAAGAAAATAATGATCATCTCAATAGACAAGAAAACATTTAACAAAATATGACACACTTTTATTATTAAAAACCCCCAGCAATCTAGGAATAGAAGGGGGATTCCTAAACATAAATGACATTTATTTAAAAATCTACACCCTAACTCTCTACATATGCAAAAATTAACTAAAAATGGATCAGCAACCTAAACACAAAAGCATTAATATTATGAAATAATAGAAGAAAACATGTAGAAAAAATTTCATTACAATGTATTTTTAGTTTTGACATCCAAAACATGATCAACATAAGAACAAAAGACAACATAACTGCACTCTTGTATTTATTGCAACATTATTCACAATAGCTAAGATATGGAGGCAACCTAAATGTCAATTGACAGATGATTGGATAGACAAGATTTGTTATACATACACAATAGAATGGTATTCAGACTTAGGAAGAAAGAGATACTACCATGTGCAGCAACATAAATTAACCTGGGGAGCACTGTGCTATGTGTGATAAACCATCACAGAAGAACAGATGCTATATGATACCACTTTTATGAGGTATCTAGAAGTAGGCAGTTGAACAGTAGTTGTCAGGATGGAGAAAAGGGGAAATGTGGAGTTGTTTTAAATGGGTATGTGGTTTCAGTTACACAAAATGAGTAAGCTCTAAAGAACTATACAAAATAGTGCCTATGTACGCTGTATTGTGAACTTAAAATTGGTTAAACAAGTTGATCTCCTATAGTGTGCTTACCAAAATAAAATAATAATAAAAATAAATTAGATGCTGTAACATTTTAAAACACTTTTGTGCATCAAAGGACATTATTAAATAAGAAGAAAACCTAGAGAATGAGAAAAGTATATACCATAAATCTAATAAGAGTTTAGAATCCAGAATGTGTAAAGAACTCTTAGAATTCAAGAACAGAAAAGCAAACAACTTAATTTTTAAATTGGCAAAGAATGACAGCAAAAGAAAAAAAATGGAAGAATAGGATTACATAAAACTAGAAACCTTCTGTACAGCAAAGGAAACAATAAGCAAAACGAAGAGAAAACCTAAAGAGTAAAGAATGTATATGCACATCATGCATCTGATAAGAACTTAACATTGATATTATATAGCAAATGCAAACAACTTAATAGTAAGGACAAAAAAATGACTTGATTAAAAGTTGGGCAAATGACCTGTACAGACATTTCTCAAAAGACATACAAATGGCCAGCAAGTATATGAAAAGGTGCTCAGCAATACTAATGATCAAGGAGGTGCAAGTTAAAACAATGTGATATCATGTCACACCTTTTAGAATGACTATTATCAAAAAGACAAAAGAACAAGTGTGGATGAGGAAAAGGTAACTTTTGCACACTTTTTATGGGGATATAAATTAATCCAGCCATTATCAAAAGCTATATGGAGGTTTCTCAAAAAAGTGAAAGTAAAACTACCATATGATTCAGAAATATTACTTACTAGGTACATCCAAGGGATATGATGTCAGTGTGTTAAAATGATATCTACACTTTCACATCCATTGCACCATAATTCACAATAGCTAAGATATTAGTTGACCTAAGTTTTGATAGGTAGATGAATAAATAAGGAAAAATAGTATATAAAGTAGTTAAAAATAGAATTTCCGTTTACTCCAGCAATTCTACTCCTAAGTATATACCCAAGAGGAATAAAAACATATGCTTACATAGACATTTGCACATTAGTGTTTATAGGAGCATTATTCATAATAATCTAAAGGTAGAAGCAACCTAAATATTCATCATTGTATAAATGAAAAGACAAATTCTGGTATATAATCAACACATTTGCTGTATAATAGACTATTATTCCAACATAAAACAGAATGAATTACTGATACATGCTACAACTTGGATGGGCTTTGAAAGCATTACACTAAGGGAAAGAAACCAGACACAAAATGTCACATTTAATTATGATTCCATTTATACAAATATCCAGAATAAGCAAAACCATAGAGTCAGAAAGATGATTAACGGTTCCCAGGCTGTGAGCGCAGTGGGAAATGGAGAGTGGTTCTTGATGGTTATGGAGTGTTCCGAGGTGATGAAAATATGTTGAAACTAGGAAGAGAGGTGATGGTTACACAACATTGCTAATACCCTAAATGCCTCTGAATTATACACTTTAAAATGGTTAGTTGTAAGTTATGTAAACTTCACCTTTATAAAAAATAGAAAACACCCAAATGTGAATTAAACACTTTCTCAGTCCTTCAATTTGAAGTTCCAGCCATTTTTATCTGCTGGAAAAAAGAATTGTATTTTGAAAAATACACTTGCTTTCCTGAAATTATGAGTCAAATGTGTAAGTTTAATCCAACTCTTATTTTGGAATTTATAAAAGTAAATCTATATCCAAGTTAAATGCTCCGATGATATAGGCCTGTATTTCCTGAAAGTTTTTTCGACTAAGAGTTTATCATATTGCTGATGGAATTTGAGAAATATGTAGTAAGAAATAGCCTAATTTAAAATTCCTGGGATTGGTGAGTAAAATCTTTCCTACCTTTCATATTCAAATTCTCAGATTATGCATGACTTCCTTAGATACCAGGAGTCAAGTAACTTCTTTGTATTTTATGTTAATTTTTCTATTATCAATTATTGAAATTGATGCAGCCTTAAAGATGACTTGTCTCATTTACTGACTTACACAGATCTATTTGAGGGTTAACATAAGTGATTTGTTTAATGCTATTTTCTGAAATGTCTTCATGTGCAGTCTCAGGCTTCTTCTCAGATATGCTATGGCCCTTTAGGGAGTTACTAGATCTATGCAAAATGAGCATAAAGCTATTGCTCTGTCTTGTTGGCCTGCAGGGAGCTTAAGAATGAATACCAGGTGCATCCTGTGCTAAGTTTTTGAGTACTGCATCTCTTTATTGGCAAAAATATGACAAACTTGAAATGCACTAAGCATTTTATGGCAGATACTGACAGAAATCAAGGATTCTTTCTTAAAAAAAAATAAAATAGAGGGAAAAGAAAGAATTTACAATGAGTAGCTTAGCTGCATGGGGAGAGAAAATGATAAGCTTGACCTTGATTTTTTTTCCATAGAATTTCCCACACCTAAATACCTTTCCCTCAAGGTTGTTTTTGGAGAGTCTAGTATTTGCGACATAACACATGTCAGGGCAAGGTCACACATAGCAGGATGTTTCAAGAAACACCAATGAACTGGGGAATATAGATTTTAATATCAACAGGTTCAAAGCGCTGACAGATTGTACATACTTGCTAAAACATCTGATCCCACAGGAAAACTGTGTTTCAGAAATTGATAGCTGATCTGACTCCTGTAGTGTATTGGGAAAAAGAAAGGAAAAGAATGTGTTAAGGCTGAATAAACTTGCATTTGTCTGATTAAATTTTGTGATTTTTGCTGGATTTTAACTGCTCAAAAATAGACTAAAAACTAAAATAAAAATTAGAACATAATATTTTCATGGAAGTTTGTTTCATTTTATTTGGGAAGCTGCTGACATGGAAATAGAACTATTCAAATATATTAGTTGAGATTTTGTTCTATGAAAAAGTAAAACATAAATCTATTTAGATAAATTAAAACAGATATAACAGAAAAACGTATATTTCCATCATTATGTCCAACAATGGTGTCAAATGTCACCATAACAAAGAAAAGACATAACAAAAATATATTAATGACTGTTCTCTTTAAAGTAGTAAAATTCTTAAATCAGATAATACATGCCTGTTAATAGGTTTTTCGGCATACCTGAGGATGTTTCTAATAGAAAGAAAGATTGCATCCAAGCCAGCAAAGATGAGAGTTTGTCTGTCACTGGGAATTAGTGCTAATACCAGGTTTCAAGTGAGGGATTGATTAACTCACAAGAGGAAGGAAGCTACTTTTTAGAACATGTGACAAGATATTTAAACATTTTCTTTGCATCTTTCTGTTCAAAGTTAAATATACTTCTTTTTCTTCTTTCTCCAGAACTTGCAAAACCCACAAATAAAAGCACACTATAATAACAACTTATGAATAGGTTTTTAACAGTCAAAAAGTATTAAACATTTTTATTCAAGCACTATACAATTTGCCCTTTTGCCTGTTTAAAAATATAGATATGTGTGCGTATATATACATACAATATATATAAATAAACAAACACATGAATATAAATTTAAATATATGAAAAATTTTATTTAGAATAAATAAGATAAAAATATTTTAAACTAAAATTTATGATTTCATCATACCTTGGTTTTAGGACAAAATATTTCTTTCAAGGTACGATTTTAAACTTAATATAAGGTTTAAATAGCAAAATAAATGTATACAATAAAAATCTTTGAACACTGTTGGTATATGATCAAGTACTATATTATTAAGTCAATCATGTTAGCAAAGTGCATGATGTAGAGATGCTATTGCCTGGGCCATTCTGCCGTGCTTCTTATAGTTAGGAAATTAAGAGAAACCTTATTACTTGCTTTTAACTTCACTGATTTCAGCTTTAAGTGATGTATAGACAAGGTCATCATTTTTATTTAACTCACTAGAATTTTATAAGGGCAAATATTGCCTTAACTTCCATACAAATACTTATTTCACAAGTCTGCTTGCCCTATTCTGACCTTATTCTAATTGTTTTCATCCCTTCATGCTTGAACCTAAAATTATTAAAAGAAATATGCAGTGTGAAAACATGTGTACACTGATAGTTAATACAGGCATTGTCAGCCTAATTACCCTCAAGGTAGCACAAACACATTTGCAGAAAAATATGGAATAAGTATCTCAACAAATTTGGATATTTGCAGACTTTTCTCTACTTGTTTTGGGAATCAGCAAATCATAACAATGATAACCATTTACTTCTATTCCTTTATTGTAACTATCAACTATTCTATTTTTGTTGTTGTTGTTGCTGTTGAGACAGAGTCCTGCTCTGTTGCCCAGGTAGGAGTGCAGTGGTGCGATCTTGGCTCACTGCAACCTCTGCCTCCTGGGTTCAAGCCATTCCCCTGCCTCAGCATCCTGAGTAGCTGGGATTACAGGTGCCCACCACTGTGCCTGGGTAATTTTTACATTTTTAGTAGAGATAGGGTTTCACCATGTTAGCCAGGCTAGTCTCGAACTCCTGACCTCAAGTGATCCAACTGTCTAGGCCTCTCAACTATTCTACTTGTAACATGTGTTATTTAAAAAATTTATTACATGAAACTACAGAGAAGAGACCATTTTCAACTTCAAAATAATGAGTGCAAAACAAACTATTTCCTTTTTTAACCTATTGGCAGATTTGCAGCATCACTTTGGAGTTATATATAAAGCCTTTATTTTAAAATATTGGAAAGCATTTTCACATAGTTTTTAAAAAGATGTTTTATTTCTATATTTCTTTCTTCGAGTTGTCCTTTGCTCTTCCTTATTTCCGTTGATGTTACTTTCCTATTTCATTTGTTTTTGTCTCTCCAGAAAACATTTTACTTTGGAGGAGAGAGAAGTTAAAAGAATTTTACTTAGTAAGTGTTATGAACTGCATGCTTGTGGCCCCCAATTTCAAATGTAGAAGCCCTAACTAACCCCCACTTCGATGAGATGATATTAAGAAGTGGGACAGTTGGGAGGTAATTAAGTTTAGATGAATTTATGAGGCTAGGGTTCCCATGGTGGGACTGTGTCCTAGGTTGGAGCTCTATCTTCTCCCCCTGAGGATACAGGGAGAAGGCAGCCATCTGTCAGCCAGAAGTAGGGCTATTACCAAGAATCCAACCATGCTGGCACCCTAATCTTGAACTTGCAGCCTTTAGAATTGTAATGAATAAATTGTTTTTTAAGCCACCTAATTTATGGTATTCTGTTATAGCAGCTGAAAATGATGAAGAGAACAAGATATGTGTCCATATATGCAATTTGGATATATGCTGAATATAGTCCTATGTAAAGTTGATGAATACATCTAGAGAAAATGTGCTTATAAAACCAGTAGTTGGGCTTTATATCTTTAATAATACAAATAACATATTCAGAGCTGTTTGGCCACCAGTCTTGCTGCCCTGAATGTTGTGTCTTCACATGGTGCACAAAGCAGTGGCTCTGAGTTTTCTGCATCAACCCTAGACAAAGAGAGTAGCAGCCCCAGATCTACAGAAAATGCACAGATACTATTAGGTTTGTGCAAAAGTAATTGAGGTTTTTGCCACTGAAAGTAATGACAATTACTTTTGCACCAACCTAATACATGATTCTTCCTGTTCTTTATGTTTTGGACTTGTTCAGTGTCCATCATGAGCTATTCTGTGGTGGAAGAGCTGCAGGAATGCTCCTCCAGCTATGGCAGGTTTGGCAAAGTGTATGGCAAGACCTTCCCTCGGTGGAAAGGGCCCCTCTTTAAGAACATAACACCTTGAAAACGCAGGTGTTCCTTATGAATTTCTCCATGCTGGAAATTAAAGAAGTGAGTGTTGGTTATACTGTCTTCTGTGTATCTAGCTGTCTAAAGAACAGCTTGCCATCCTGGAAGAGGTCCAGCTCTTTGCAGGCAACAGTGATATTTTTCATTATTTCATCTAAATATTACTTCCATTCCCTCCTAGTTACATTAAATAAATCATCCTTACATAGTAACGGATCATCTGAATTTTCAGGTTGTATTTTTACCCATGTAGTTAGTACACCTCTAGTTCATAAAATACATAAATAAATAAAATATAAACAATTGCAACAAATAACTTCTTAATCCTAAAGATAGATATACTCACTTTTATGTTGGTAGCTATTAAAACTTATACATTAATCTTTTTTTAGAAATAAATTTGAGATACACTATATATCATAGATTAATATATATCTATGTAGATTTCTAAAAAGTAAGCAACATTAAGCCATCCTTATGTGTAAAAAAAACCTCTCAATTCAAAAGATTATTTTGTTCCCTGTGACTCATTATAGATCATTCCTGACCCATAAAGAGCAACATCTTCTATATAAAGCCCTTGCTCTACTTATATATCAGACAAACATTTAGCAGAAACAGAATGAGATTATAGATGCTGGCAGTACCTGCCATGAAAAATTTCCTGTATCCCTAGACTCATTTCTTTATGTTACATCCTTTTCTAAATGCTAGAGATCAAGGGCTATGGGGAATGTAAGAGGCTCGAAAGAATGCCACAAATGTGAATTCAGAGTGGAGACATTTATTTTTATTTCAGTTAACAAACTATATATTAGATTTCTAAAATGTTGTGAGAATAATCCAGGGAACATGGAATTATTCCACCTGGCGAGTTCATTAAGGGTTTTTGTTGTTTCATGTGTCTCTTTGGCAAGCTCACATTCAAGCCTCAGGATTTGTTAAAAAGAAAAGCATTAATACCATCACATTTTATTCTGTGAGACATACTTTAGTGCAGTAAAGTTTTAATCCAGCTTTTTGAAATAAAAAATTCTTTAACTGTTTATTAAAGCCAAAAGAAGAAACATGCGACTATATTTTACACCAAAAGAAAATACATATAAAGACTGAGAAACTTGTTAGTTTAAGTGCAGTATATTGAAATTACATCCTGGCCCATCACCAAGGTTTGTTGGTCTTTCTCCTAAGACAAAACTTATTTTGTTTTTTTAAAAAATATTTTTTTCTATTTATGCATCTCCTTGTTATAGAGTCCAAACAATATTTACAGGACAGTTTTCACTTATCTCAATTTTAAAAGCAGCTATTAAATCTCTCAGCATGCACATTCAAAGTAATGACTAAAGAAGCACATAAATGGTGCTATAATTTATTAATACAATTAATGGAATCTAAATATCAGGATCAATGGAAATATAAGACAGCTCAAGACCAATGAACCACAAAAGCATGTGGAGCTTGTTACAGGATACTTCACTCCACATATGTTGCCTAGCAGCAACTCCTTCCTGAGGATGATGTTAACTCTAGGAAGCAATTAACATTCAAGCCCCTGAAAAAAAAAAAAAAGTGAATGAGAAGGCAATGCATTATGTCTGGAAGAAAATACCCATTTTTTTTAGATGTGCCTGGTGGGAGTCACACTTTAGGGGTAGAGGAATTTTAAAACAACCATCAGTCCTATAAACAGACGTTTCCACATACATACGAGAGGTTTCAAAAGTGATTATTAAAATGCACAGCAGAATGTATCATTAATTCTTATTTTATTTCATATATTTATTTTTTAACTTTTTTTTTTTTTTGGTTCAAGGGTAAATGTGCAGATTTGTCATATAGGTAAACTATGTGTCATGGAGGTTTGGTGTAGAGAAAATTTTATCACCTTAGTAATAGGTATGTATCCGATAGGTATTTTTTTTTCTGATCCTGTCCCTCTTTTCACCTTTAACCCCCAAATAGGTCCCAATGACAGTTGTTCCTCTCCTAGTATCTATATGTTCTTGCTGTTTAGTGCCCACTTAAAAGTGAAGACATGGAGCTGGAGGCCATTTTCCTAAGCAAACTAACACCAAAACAGAAAACCATTCTTTACAAAATTATAGTAAGGCTGTAACTTTGTAACCATCTATGACAAAGTAAAATTATTCTAAACTGAAAACTTTGTTTCAAAATAGAATCATGAGTAAATTGCTTTTTTTTTTTTTTTAACACTAGCACCATGCTTTTTAAATTAGTAATTCAGAAACACTCTGAAAATGTAGTTAATACTGTATAATGTATTATTTCCGTTATGGAAACATAAACATAATAGTAAAAATGGCAACATTACTAAGCTTATTTTTGTAATAAAAGGAAATGATGGATTTTAGCATAAGTGTAAGGAGAATTTATAGATTCTCCAGTTCATTGTAAAAATGTCCAAAGACAATAACTTTAGGAAATCAGTATATTCTGAGAGGCATGAACTGAGCTTCATAGAGTGAGTAAGACATTAGTATTGCTCAACGTGGCTATGAGTAAATATTAAAGAACAAACTGATCTAAATCATTTTTTAATAATTTCATTTCAAAAATACTAAATTTTTTCTTCCTACCTGAAAAAATATTTGGGCAGTTCAATGCTTTTTAATAAAAATTTTATAACCCCTATGAAAATAAACCTACAGCAGGCATCTACAATCAAAAAGACATCTCATTAGATTAATAAATACTTTTAGGTTACATGCTGCAATGCACAGGGGTTGTTCTACTGAGACTACTTTGAATCATCTTTGGATGGACAGAGGAAAAATGAGGGCAAGAGGGGTGGATTGATTTATCAACAAAGAGCTTCAGTTCAACCAATTTCAGATATGGGGCATGTAGGTAAAGTTTCATTGGAACAAAAAAGCTGTAAAACAATTACTCTATTAAGTTATCAGGTTATCCAGGCCATCAGTTTCTGTGATAAATTGCAGAGCAAGTCTAAGGAGATATAGCATCTGTTACTAACATCAACAGCCAAGATAATCAGTTTGGGGAATATGTATATTTTTGGAAAATTCTGCAATTTAGGTCAGAAAGTCATGACAAAAACTAGTTTTAAATTTAATCAGTGTTTTGAAATAACATGTAACCAACATTTAGGTAAGTAAATTTATATTAAAATGAATTGTTATGTTACTATAATGAATTTTGGAATGGCCACCATATCCATATGGCTGAAAAGATGAAGCCACTGCCTTACTGTATTTTTTGAGGTTTTAGTTATGGTTTTAAATGCAATCATTTCAATCTTTGTGTTTTTATAGTTGCACATTACATATTGTTATTTCACATCAAGAAGAAATGTTAACTTCCACTATTCCTTTTACCGTGAACAATAATATGATTTGAAGGCCATCACTATCTTCTTACAATTTATTACTATCTGAAAAAAAAAATTGTTCTCGTTATTCATTGTTGCTCTTTCTCCCTTTAATTTAAACTCTGAGAGACTAGAGCCCTTGCTCATCTTGTGCATTGATGTACCTTTAGCACCCAGAAGAATGTCTAGCACATAATTAGGCAATCAATAAATAATTTTGTTGGATGGACAAATCATTGTTTCTTATGGTCTAAAACTTAATCTCTTTATATTTTAGCTCCGCAATCTGAAAAATGGGACTGATAAGGAAGAAAAGTCAATTGAGTTTTGTTTGTATTCCACAGAACACTAAACTTTAAATACTAGGTTGGTGCAAAAGTTATTGTGGTTTTTGCTATTACATTCAATGGCAAAAAGCGCAATAACTTTTTCACCAACTTAATAATTTGACAATGAAAAATATCTGGAAACCTTAAGAGTAGCTAAATGAGGTGGCTAAAAACTAGCAGTAAATACCAAATCAATATGCAAGAAGTCAAGGGGAAATATGATTCCTGGGAATGAGGAATATTATTTCCATCGCAAAAGTCTGTCTATGAATATTTGTTGGACAAATTGCAGGCATGCAGGGTGCACAGGAATAATCAATAGCTCCACTTTTTTCACTATAAACATGTAACATTGATAATATGAACATAAATATACAATGGCAAATGTATGTAAAAACATAAATACATTATATAAAGAAATTAGATTTGATCAAGACCTTAATCTCGTTAGTGCTCAGTTTGAATAAAACTATATCCATTCAAGTTATTAAGCTTCAACTCATCAAGTTAACCCTTTGCCAAGTTCCATGAATAAAAAATATAAATAAACAAATGCTCTTTTATCAAACAGTCAACCACTTTTGGTGGACAAAATTACAACTTGTGGAAAAAAAGAAAATGTTTCACTTTCTCCCACAGGTATTTTAGCATTGAGATTTGTGGCCCCATCAATAATTTACTTTCTGGAAGTCACTATGGTGTACACAGTTTAATAATGTATGACTAGAAGTACATTATTTATTATTGTTTATGTAATTGGGAATAATTAATTCACTTGTATGTTTTATTTCAGATGGTCTACTGTAAAGTGTTTTTATTTTAAGTAAAATGAACATTACTGTGAAATATTAAATAAAATAATTGTTTATTCAAGTCAAACTCTTTATTTTAAAAAATTGTTTTAAAATATAGATTTTAAAATGTTATTGTTTGCACTTTGAAAGACTTTCTCCAGTATAATTACTGAATGTTCATGTGTAAATTTTAGTTGGGGTAATTCTACAAAATCTCCTTAAAGATATAATATAAGTACAAGACAATGTTTATTTTGGTGCTCTATCTATGAAAATTCAAGTCTGTATTATCACCTTCTATAGTACTGATAGTGCAATTCACTCTCCCAGATTTTCACCTTGTAAATTTTTCCTGTATATCCCCCAGAGTTATTATTACCACATTATGTAACATATAGTATGTAATAAAACCTGTATAATATATAATAAAATATAACATTTTATTAATATGAAGAATAATCCCCATTTATTAATTACTTATAGCCAAAAGAAAAGTATCTACTAAAATGCTTTTCTAAAACTACTAAAACATCTAGCACTAACTATGAGTTTAAGGATATAAGCGGAATAGAGGAATGTTAAATGAATTCAGGAATTAGCCAAACATTGAAAGTGAGAAGCTCTGTAAGACAAATTAGTGTTCCCCAGAAGCAGATCCTTAAACAATGACTATTGTACATGGACCATGGATAGGGAGTGGTAAAGCGGGGCAGGAGAAGGAAGGCAGCCATAAAGACTACATATGAACCAGCTACCACTAGGGAGAAAAACTGCCTAATCCCATCACACCAGGAAACACTAGGAAAAAGTGTACACAATATTCTTCAGAGACATTCCATCCAAGGAGCCAGGGAATTGAGGTGTTTCTTCACCACCAGCTATTATTCCTTGGTTTATACCTTGATCATAGGCAAGTTAATTCCACTTCACCACCCAGGGTAAGACTACCTTTTCTAAATCTTTGAAGGAAACCTAGGCAAAGAAATAGACACCTGCTACATTTTAAAAGTGAAGTCCAAATATATGGGCACTGGCACAAGTGTTTACTGCAGCAGCCTGGATGTCTTTAACAAATACATGACAAATGTCCCTCAACAGGTATGTGATGGGGGATAGGAGGAGAGATGAATGGTTATAGAAAAAAACATGCTTCACCTTCATTGATTAGAGAGAACTGGACATATTCATTTTCTTGATTGTGATGGCTTTATGGATGTGGATGTGCGTCAAATCTCATCATAATTTGAATATGCATAGCTTCTTGTACTGTTGGTTGGACTTCAATTAAATAGTTTTAAACAATAGCGAGAATAAAAAAAAATTTTTAAATCGTGCCAGTGAAGTAAAAAAAAAATTTGGATCTTGATTAAAACAAAACAATGTTATAAAGAATGCATTTGTATGACAGAACATTTAATTAAGACTACAGGCTGGTATTAGATAATATTAAGAAATTATTAAATTTTGACTATGATGTTGGTTTTACAAATATGTTAAAATATTATCTATCACATATGATGTCTTGGATTTGTTTTTACTAACTTCTTTTTATATGTATTTTATAAGACCAGGTTCCTCTTTGCTGACCAGGCTGGAATGCAATGGTGTGATCATGGCTCACTGCAGCTTCAACCTCCTGGGCTCAAGTAATCCTTCTACCTTAGCCTCCCAAGTAGCTGGGATTACAAGCACACAACATCATGCTCAGCTAATTAATTAATTAATTTGTAGAGACAGGGTTTCACTATATTGCCCAGGTTCGTCTCAAACTCCTGGGCTCAAGCAATCCATCCACCTTGACCTCCCAAAGTGCTGGGATTACAGGTGTGAACCATCCTGCCTGGTCGGATTTATTTTTAAATAAACTTGTGAAAAGAAAGAAAGCAAGAATTGGCCATGGTGGTTGATTTTTCTATTTTCTGTGGTTTTGTGTATGTCTGAAAATATCTGTAATAAGAAAGTCGAAAATGGGAATGAAAACTAAAACAAAGCAAGAAAAAAAGACTATTTGCCATTTTTGCAAGGGAGTGAGCAAAACATGTATTTAATTACTATCACTTTCAACACAACACAACTTTTGTTTTGGTTTTAATTGATGTCTGTGCTTTAAAAGACTACCATTTACTATGATTTATAAAATGTTGACTTTATTGATAATGTACTGCAAATCATTGAAGTGATTGAAGACATAATCTTCTATACCAAATTTATTTATTCATTTTAATTTTTCAAATCACATTGATTCTCTACTAAGAATATAAAAATGAGCCAGGTATGGTAGCAGGCGCCTGTAATCCTAGCTACTTAGGAGTCTGAGGCAGGAGAATTGCTTGAAACCAGGAGATGGAGGTTGTAGTGAGTCAAGAATTCACCACTACACTCTAGCCTGGGTGACAGAGACTCCATCTCAAACAAACAAACAGAAAAAAAAGAAGAAGAAGAAGAAAATAATCAATGTGTCATTAGAAAGCCTCCCCACAGTATTTCCCAACATTTCATTATCTTGAGTAGTTTTTTCTTACAAATGTCCAGAAATTCCAACAAGAATTTGAATTTGAATAGTTAACATTTTATTTGAATATCCCTAAAATGCTCTTGCTCTTCCATAATACATTGTTAAGCCATTCTCACTTTCAAATTTTCTTCCAAACACGTATTTACTTATAAGATCATGTTAGCGAAATGAAATAAAGAGCATAAATATCATCTGAATTAAAAATAATAGAACTAAATTCGAGGTATTTAAAATGTATGACTAAACACCCCAGAATGACCACATAGGATATAGATGGTACAATTTAATATTGTTCATCCCTTAGCATAACTAGCTGGTAACTCATTCAAATTTTCTTTGTGCTTTTACTGTGCTTTCTGCTGCATTTTAAAAATCTCCTTACCATAGTCTTTCTTTTAAAAAGTTGCTTAGTTTGATTTAATGTCAATTAGGGATTTAAAATTAGTTTCTTTTCTAATTAATTAATTGTAGATATTCTTTATTTTCCTTAGAAAGTTTAGCTTCAGGGTTTCATGACACAGCTACTATATTATAGGATATAAATAGAACTGCAGTCTCCCTTTCCCCTCAACCTTTATAAATTCATTTCTAATGACTGAAGAGCATGCAGCAGCACTCAAAAATATATCAGTTTTGCAAAGTCCTTATTTTCAGCATGAAAAAAGAACTCCAAATTGGGGCCCATTACTTATAGTTCATTTATTTGCTAGACTAGAAAGAAAAAAAATGAATAACCTCATTATAGCTCAGCTTTGTCTTACACATACAAGAAATCTTTCATCATTATGATGTAGCAGTTATCTTGAGTAAAAAAATGAAATTATTCTTTTAGCAGACTGTCTTCCTCTCTACTTATTAGGTTCTGTTAAAAGTACATTTCTTACAGAAAATGCCAATGTCTGATTGGATTTTCAACACACTACATTGAACTCACTGCATATTAAATTGAGTTCTCCAAGTTCTCTTTTTCCTCATCCCATTTTTTTTTCTTTTCAACTTTAGAAAGTACTTTGAGTATGTTCTATTCTATTTGCATTTTAGAAGTTCTACCTTATTATAAGTTATATTAAACCAGAACCTGGATTCAGATAATATGATCATTAAATTATTATATTTCAAGAATTATATATCTTTATTTTTACCTGAGCAAATAGGGAGATTGGCCTGAGGCCATGAGTTTGAGACAAGCTTCGGCAACATAACGAGAATACCTAGTCTATACAAAAAATTTAAAAGTTAGGCAGGCACGGTAGAGTGCCCCTACTGTCAGCTATTCCAGAGACTGAGATGCAAGAACCCCCTATACCCATGAGTTTGGGTTTACAGTGAGCTATGATTGCACCACTGCACCGTAGCCCTGGTGACAGAGCTTTAAAAGTAAATGAATAACTAATCAAATTTTTCTTCGAAACAAAGTACATACTCATGAAAATGTATTGTGAAGAATCTAATAAGGCTGACTTTATACGTAGCAAGTAAAGGAAGTACAGTGAAGAAGACAGAAGACCAAACTAAATGTATCCAAAGAAATTAATATTACACAATCAAATAGCAAATATGCACTGTATACCAATAGATAAACACAACTTTAAATGATCCATTAGTTTTATCTCATCTTACAAAAAGTATGTTTAATTAGTTAAAATTAGTCTTAGGTGAGAATTTGGACTTTAGATTCTCTCATTGCTATGAAAAAATGCCTGATACCGGGTAATTTTTTTAAAAAGAAGTTTAATTGGCTCACAGTTCTGCAGACTGTTCAGGAAGCACGGCCCCAACATATGCTCCACTTCCGTAGAGGACTTAGGAAGCTTTTGCTCATGGTAGAAAGCAAAGCAAGAGTGGCACATCACATGATGGGAGCAGGAGCAACGAAGAAAGGAGGAAGATGCCACATACTCTTTTTTTTTTTTGAGACTGAGTTTCGCTCTTGATACCCAGGCTGGAGCGCAATGGCGCGATCTCGGCTCACCGCAATCTCCGCCTCCTGGGTTCAGGCAATTCTCCTGCCTCAGCCTCCTGAGTAGCTGGGATTACAGGCACGCACCACCGTGCCCAGCTAATTTTTTGTATTAGTAGAGACGGGGTTTCACCATGTTGACCAGGATGGTCTCGATCTCTTGACCTCGTGATCCACCCGCCTCGGCCTCCCAAAGTGCTGGGATTACAGGCTTGAGCCACCGCGCCCGGCCCACATACTTTTAAATAGCCAGATCTCCCAAGAGCTCTCTCACTCATAATGATAGCACCAAGCCATGACGAATCTGCACCTGTGACCCAAACACCTCCTACCAGTACCGTCCTTCAACATCAAGAATTACAGTAAGATTTAGAGGTGACAACATCCAGACTGTATCATTTCACCCCAGCCCCTTAAATCTCACGTTCTTCTTACATTGCAAAATACAATCATCCCCTGTCAACAGTCTCCTAAAAGTCTTAGCTTGTTTCAACATCATTCGAAAGTCTAAAGTTCAAATTCTCACATGAGACAAGGCAAGTCCCTTCCACATATTAGTCTATAAAATCAAAACCAAGTTATTTATTTGCAAGATAGAATAGAGATATAGGAATTGGGTAAATACCATTCTAAAAGGGAGAAATTCTCCATAAGAAAAAGGAAGCAATAGGTTCCAAGTAAGTCCAAAACATAATAGGGTTGACATTAAATCTTAGAGCTCCAAAATGATCTTCTTTGACTAAATGTTTCACATACAGAGTAGGTTGGTGTGAGAAGTAGACTCCCAAGGCCTAGGAGAGCTCCACCCTTGTGCCTTTGCAGGGTACAGCCCCCATGGCTGTTCTAACAGGTTGGAATTTAGTGCTTGCAGCTTTTCCTGGTTCAGGATGTAAGCTGCCAGTGGATCTACTATTCTGGAATCTGAAAGATGGTGGTCCCCTTCCCATAGCTCCACTAGACAGGCTGTGCTCCAGTGGAGACTTTGTCTGGGGCCTCTAACCCCACATCTTCCCTCCATATTGCTCTAGTAGAGGTTCTCTTTGAGGGCTATGCCCCTTCAGCAGGCTTCTGCCTGGGTACCCAGGCTTTCTCAAACATTCTTTGAATAAAGACGGAGACTGAAAACCCTCTTTTAGTCTTGCACTATGTATGCCAACAGGCTTAACGCCACATGGAAACTACAAAGCTTATGGCTCACATCCTTGGGAGTTGCCATCTGAAATATGTCTGGGGCCTTTGAGCATAAGCTGGAGCCAGAGTATCTAGAATGTTAGGAATACCCTCCTTGAATGGCACAATGTGGTGATACCCTGTGCCTGGTCCATGAAACCATTAAGTCTTCCTATGCCTCTGGGACTGTGATATCAGAGCCTGCCTCAAAGGTCTCTGAAATGCCTTCAAGGCCCTTTTCAGACTGTCTTGGCCCTCCTTTTATGTTCTGCTTCCTTTTTAAATATAACTTCCACCTTTATTTTTTTGCTCTTACATCTGAGTGTAGGTCACATCTTGAACTCTCTGCTGCTAAGAAATTTCTTCTGCCAGATATTCTAGGTCATCAGTCTCAATTTCAAACGTCTACAGATCCCTAAGGCATGAACAAAATGCATCCAAGATTTTTTGCTCTAAGGCATAACACACAAGACCTTTACTCCAGTTCCCAGCAAGTTCTTCATTTCCATCTGATACCTTGTCAGCCTGGACTTCACTGTCCATGTCAGTATCAGCATTTTGGTCTTAACCATTTAACAAGTCTCTAAGAAGTTTCAAACTTTCCCTCATCTTCCTATCTTCTTAGCCTTCCAAACTCTTCCAACCTCTGCCCATTACGTAGTTCCAAAGTTGCTTCCACATTTTCAGGTATCTCTGTAGCAAAACAGACTCCTGGTACCAACTTTCTATATTAGGCAATTCTTGTGGTGGTCACTGAAAAAAAATACCTGAGATTGGATAATTTACAAAGAAAAGAAGTTTAATTGGCTCATGGTTCTGCAGGCTGTAAAGGAAGCATAGTGCTGACATCTGTCTGGCTTCTAAGGAGGCCTCAGGAAGCTTTTACTCATGGTGGAAGGTGAATTGGGAGCAGGCACATCACATGGCAAGAGCGAGAACAAGAGAGAGATGGAGGAAAATGTCACACACTTTTAAATAGTTAGATCTTGCAAGAACTTACTCACTGCCATGAGGACAGGACCAAGCCATGAAGGATCTTCCTTCATGACACTTCACCTCCTACCAGGCCTCGCATCCAGAACTGGGGATCACAATTCAACATGAGATTTAAAGGGGATAACATCCAAACTATGATACCTATTTACTAAAATTTAAATAACATTTTAGAAGGAAGTCAGACATGTACATTTGTTTAACTCATCAATCTACCCAAATACCTGAATATGCCACTTTTCTTTTTCTTTTTTGAGAAGTTGTTTTAAAATATTAGTAACAGCAAGCTGAAACAGCAACAACACCAACAAAAAGACATAGAGAAACCCCAGTTAGGAAGTTTATCTTGTTTCTCACAACCATATTTTTGGTTTGTTTTGTTTCACTGAGTTTTAGTATTTGTTTTACCGTAATGTATTTAGTGCTTCAAAATGTTGGTTATATTCGCTCTTGACAATCTTTCACAGCAAGCCAAATTGCAACTTTATAAAACAAGATCTTTTCATCTTATCACCAAGCAATAAAGGGTTCATGGGATCTGCTGTAGGCCTTTTTAAGACTAAGTAAAGAACCTTGACACATACTGTTAGACAACATTGACGGTGTCTTAACTAATAGAAAACCACAAAGAGACAAAAAATGTAAAAATATTTCTACAAGTATAAGTTGAGGGTTACAACTTATTTTTAACCTAAGAAAATGTGAATTAATTATTTCTAACTTAGGAGAAACTTAAGTATAGTATGCAAATCTCTTTGCAAAGAATTTCCCACTCACCAAACAAAAAGTTAACCTCTATCAATGGCCTGTCATCTGAAAGTTTTCTATATAATTTAATCTGATTCTTTCCATGATGCTAAAAATTAGAATCTTGTAATGATTTTTTTTAATGTTTACATCATTCTTATTTCTGATATAGTAAAGCGTCCTCTAAATTTTTTTAAAAAATATTTTACTTCATTTATTAAAATATATATTATTATATATATTTTTATCATTTCTTTTCTAGACATATTTTTGTCTTTATATCTAAATGGAAATGTACTTAAAGCTTTCAAAATTCCATGTGGAATCTTTCTCTGTAAGCATAACACAAAGCCTTAATCTGATAGCTTGATGATCATACTTTGTTGTATTGCAATCAGGTAAATTATCCTTATCTGGTGAAATATTAAAATGAAATCACTGTAAACCTTTAGAGCCTCAACACAAAACAGATAGCATACTCAACTTGAGTGATTTTAGGGAAGTTCAACAAAGAAACTAGTTGCAAAGTGTGGACAGAGTTAATAAAAAGCAATAAGAAATGGTCCATTATCCTGGTGTTAGTATGAGTAAGGAGCCCGCATCACTTACTTTGATCAAATTTGGTGTGTTTGCATTTTTTGCTGTAAACACATATCTATATCTTCTAAATTTTCTTAAACACATGTGAAATTATACTTATCAGAATATTCTCTAATTTTTTGTGTGTGAACTTCACATCCAATTTTGGGAATTCTAACTGCTATATATCATTTCTTGCTATGTATTTACCAAAATTTAAAACAATAAAAGATAAAGGATAAAGAAATGTAAAATAAAAATTCATAAGAAAAAAATAAATAAATAAGTAAAATGAATAAATAAGCAACTAGTAAATAAAGGGAAAATGCTTTAAATCTGTAAAAACAAAGTTCATTATACTAAGTGCATCTATTTCCAAATTACAGCATTAAAAAATAACCTATTTATATGAATGAAAATACTACATACTTTTGTTATATAATGTGATTGATGACATAGTACTTTGAGTACTTATTAAACATTAAGAAATTTTATTGCTGATTTTTACGCACAAACTCTGTATTTCTCCAAATAGATAAGGGGATACTTCTCGATTTACCTTTCTTTCATTTCAAGTTAGCACACTTCAAAATATTGCTAGTTTCATAAGATCATCTGACTGGTGATTTGACTAAGTTGTCACCTTGAAACTCGAGTCTGGAAGATTTCCAATGAATGAAGCTTGTTTCTGATTCTCATCAGTGCTTAGCGTAAAGAGTTTATGTTCTTCTCCTAGATTATTTCTATTGATTGCTCTATATATTTCTCTGAGCTAAAGAAATATCATATCTTGTTTGTTTATATTTCACCACCTATTTCATTTTTAATTTCATTAATTAATTTTATTTTATTTTTCTACTTTATCCAAATATGTCTAGGGTGAGACTGACTTTGCAGGTAGTGGGAAGAGAACCCTGGCTGGACCGAGGTAGCTGGCAACTCCCTTCATTGGGTTCTGGGGGAATGAAAATGTAATGGACTTGCCCAGATCTCCCTCCATACCTTCTACCAATATGTCAGTAACTGACTGTAAGAAAGACTGGACAAATTCTTTTATTACATATATAGAGAACATAATGATTTTACCAAATATGTTCAAATAGGTCAGGTGAAACCCAATAAACACCATCTCTGAGAAGCCTGAATTTGAAATTATGAACGTGAATTTTAAACTAAGAGTAGTTAAGGAAGCATAAAAAATGACAAAACAAAGGGCAAATAACAAAATCAACTTAAGAATCACTCATCTGCCATAATTAAATTTATTGGTATGTGAATGTAATCTGCTTAGGCTTGTTTTGTGAATTTATAAATCCTAATGAAGGATGCAATCTCAGTATTCCTGCCCATAATTTGAAAACCTAGTATAGCAGTTTTGTGTGGAATTGCTAGTATTTAAATTATAGTTGGAATTATACCTATGCATTTAGAACTAAGCCACTTGATTATGAAGATAGTAATTTGATCATAAATTATCTGTAAGATTTATGTATGTCTCCATACTTTATGAATGAGAAGAACATATCAAAATGATGAGGCAGTCTGGGTTCATTTAGCTATGGTTTTATCACTTGACATTTTACTTCCATCAAGTTCATTGATGACTTTTTTTCCTCAGATGGCGAAAAATGACTTGAAGTATTCCTAATCATTTGTATCAGTTCCCAGTGTATTATTTCTCGACTCTGAATGCACATTTCAACATATGCTCTAAAAAAAATATTTTAAATAATTTTTCTTTTAATACAAACCGTAGAGGGTGCTTAACGAACAGTTAAGAGCAGGAGAAAGAGCCTCCCTGTGTGAGCTGGGTGTCAGCAGGAGGGGATGAGGATCTCTAGCAGAACCTGCCCCAGTCACCTGCCCACGCTTTGTCCCTCTGTGACACTGCAGCCTCTGTCTGGTGATAATCTTTCCACAGCACTTTCTGGAAAACGGATCCCTCCCAGATTGTCCACTCTGAAGATCTCCTGCCCCACCAATTGCCTGGAATCCCTTAGATACACGTGCTTCGAGTTGTTGATCCCCTACACCCTGAAGAATGGTCTTTCATTTGCCAAGGAGCTCAGATCAGCTCCTGTCTGGCCAAAATTGAGAAGTTCCTTGGTATCCAGTGAACTGACCCTCATTTTCTCCAATAAAGTCTGAACACCTTCTAAGTTTGTCCTTGGGTACTCTCCATCGGCCCTAAGATACCATACAGAGTTTCCTTTTATCTTATCATTCCTTCTTTCTTCTAAAAAATAAAAATAAAGAAAGTGTATTGGTGACTGAAGAAAAGGGCTGCAGGCCTGCAGGTGGCCGGTGCCGCGGCTACGTGGGCTGCCCCTCCCGGTCTTGCTGCTGCATTCGCGAGACCCGCCATAGCCGCCGGCTGCCTGGCGCATGCGCATCATGACGAGGCTCTCCAGTCCCTCGACAGCACTGAGCCCTTGGACAGTCCTGGGTGACTGGGGCCCACAGAGCCCTGGGGCTGTCCCTCCAACCGGGAAATCTTCAGAGGGTTATCCACAAGGACAACTTCATTGTGGACAGCCAGCTCCGCAGCCTTGACAGTAGCACACTCCTCCACAGCTGTGCCTGCCTTCTTACTGGAAAGCACCAGGTTGAGAACCTCACCATACTTTTGCAAAAGCCTTAGGAGGACGTCTTTGGAGTAGCCACCTTTGGACTCCTCCTCCTTGCACTTCCATTTCAGCTTTAGTTTGGGGGTTCCTTGGCCTTCAGTGTTTCTTGTCTTTGCTCTCAACCTCTGGTCATGCTCGTGGCGTATCTGCTCCTGGATCAGCCTCTGCTGTTTGTCTAGCTGCTAGGAACCCTCTTCGCTTAGGCGTTTGATCTTCTAGCTCTGGTGTTCTGGTGTTCGAGCTCCCTCCTCCTCCTCACTCTCCTGGGACAGGGCCTGCCGCTTTCTTGCCTCCAGATCGAGCTTCACTTTCTTTCTTTTCTCATCAAGTTTTTGGGTCCTCTCTGCTGCCTGCTTCTTGGCTTTCCTGACCTAGTCATATGCAGCCTGGCGGCAGCATCAATCAACACCTCCCAGACCTGAGAAAGCTGGTGGAAGAGTTCAGCTGCTCTGGGATTACCTGGATTTTGTCTGGGTGGCAGGAGAGGGCCTTCTGCCTACATGTCTTCTTCACCTCTTTGTCCGCCGCCTTCTCCTCAATGCCTAGCACCGCGTACAGGTCCATCTGCAGGAGCTCCTTGGTCACCACCACGGTTCTGACTGATGGATTGGTACTCCTTTTTTCTTTCTTTCTCTTTCTTTCTTTTTTCTTTCTTTCTTTCCTTTTTTTTTTTTTTTTAATCGCACTTCATACTGCTTTGTATCAAACATCCTGTTAATCTACTCGGTGATGTTTATCTCCTAAATAAACCCAGACTGCCACATTATTTTGAATTGGTCTTCTCATTCATAAAGTATGGAGATGTACATGTTTCTTACAGATAATTTATGAACAAATTCCTGTGTTCATAGGAAAGGCAAGTCATTGCAATTGAAAATGCATTGCAATATTTTAAAATAGCATTATTTACTTTTAGTTATGGATGATTTTAATAGCATACAGAATGAATGTGCATTTTCAGGAAAGAAGCATTTCAATTAAAATATTGCAGATGGGTTCCTGAAATAGAAGATAATGTCTAACTTAATGGAGTTCTTTGAATATCTATTCTATAGCAAGTGTTTGTGAATTTAAAATTTCTATTAATTTCCTGATGATTTTGACATTATCCTATATTTAAAATTGGAAAACTTCTAATTTTTCAACAGGAAAAATGAAGAAAAAATACACTTAAGAAAATCATTTAAAATATGCATATTTTATTGATACTTTGTAAAATAGAAAATTTACTTAGCATTTTAATATATTTCTCTCGTTTTTACAAATAAATTTGACAAGTTGAAAAAAAGTTTCTAAGAATTAGTCTGTAATGACCGGGCTCAGTTAGTGGCTCAAGTCTGTAATCCCAGCACTTTGGGAGGCTGAGGAGGGCAGATCACCTCATGTCAGGAGTTGAAGACTAGCCTGGTCAACATGGTGAAACCCCATCTCTACTAAAAATACAAAAATTAGCCAGGCATGGTGGCAGGCGCCTGTTATCCCAGCTACTCAGGAGGAAGGAGATTTACTTGAACCTGAGAGGCAAAAGTTGCAGCAGTGAGCCAAGCATCGCACCATTGCAACTATAGCCTGGGGGACAGAGTGAGACTGCATATCAAAAAAAAAGAAGAAGAAGATGAAAGAAAAAAAAAGGAAGAAAGAAAATAATTGGTCTGTAATTAATTTATGCCTTTTAAAAATTGAGTGTAGAATGTTTGGGATCATGTGTATCATTCAGATTACATCAGAAGTACTAAAGATTCAAGCAAAAAAATGCACTACTTCAGGAAACCCCAATTTATAGATGCTTGAATTGGGAAATTCCAAGACAATATTATAAGGCTATTAATTATATTTGAGGCTTACAAAGTTTAGTTCCACTTGAGTTTAATGATGTGTCTTAGTAATACAATATATTAGAAAACAGGCATAAATATGAACTCTATATAGGGTAATCATTTTGCATCCTTTCACTTTGTGAAAACAAATGAAAGGTTTTTGGATTTGGGGTTATTTTAATTTTGCTTATTGAGGATCATACTTTACTACTGCTCTTTCAAATTTCCATTTGAGAAAAATTAATTTAACCAGGCTTGTCAGAAAAATATGATTTGCTAGGTTTGTGAAGGGACAGTTCACTATAGATTTTGGGGGAAGCAGCAAAGGAGAAAGGACTTACAGAGTGCCTACATAAATTGGTTCTGAGGAACATATATACTGGGAACAGACCACAGCAAACTGCGGGAGGCCTTTGGGGAGGCAAACTTCTCCATGCCTCATGTTCCGGTGCAGGGTGACCTAGGCTCTGTTACCATAAACACTGGGCTCAAGGACGTAAAACTCCTTCGTAACATTGTGACATAGCCAGCCTTATAGGCTCCTTGTAAGGCCAGCATTCCACCAGCTGGACATAGATAATAGACTAAAGATAACCACATGTTCTTGTTTCATGAAACTCCCAAACCGCCACTATTATCAAACTTCAGAATGACACACCAGTTCCGGCTCACTGATTCACCCCACCATCACATCAACCTCTCCCCACCATCACTCCATCCCTACTCTATAGATCAAAGTGATTGTAACCAAGAAATGCTGTGATGAAGCTAAGCTTGGGGCCTTCACTGCCTCCATTACAAGTGATGGTCCCCTGGTCCCAGTATTTACATTCTTAATCTGTCTTTTTCTCATTCTTTTGTCGCCACCAAACTCGTGGTACCCAAAGGTGTGATGTGGGATTTGTTCCCTACATATAGAGACCAAAAATAACTGGCACTGTGGATCTACCCCCAGTGATGCTTTAGTGATCCTTACAGATTGATTTGCTGGGCTCTCTTTCTATGGCCTGTTTTTCTATTTTGGCTCAGCCTAGAAAAGCTAGTGTCCAGTGAATAATATGAATGTTACTTAAAATGTGCACCTAACAATATCCCTATACTCTTAAGTTTATAAGGGGCATGCATATATATAATTTCAATAAATCCTTAAAAAGTAAACCATCAAGTCAATAAAAACAGACATTTTCACAATATAAAATTTTCAGAGGCAGGGAAGTTAATATTAATCTTTTCTTGGACACATTTGAATGTATTATTATTAAAACATGAATTTTGCATGAAATGTATCACTTAATTCTTTCCACAACTCACATGATGTCACGTGATTCTGAACAATGCAAGCTCAAAACTTAAAAAGATTAAAAGTGTCTGTAGATGCAGAAGATATGTATATAGTTTAACCAGGGTCCAATTTAAGCCTACCTACATCTAAGATTCATGTATTTCCTCTGTACCTTAATAGCTCTTCCTTTCTCCCTTCCTTCCTTCCTTCCAATGATTTATTTGTCATAAAATAAATGAAAGTGGTATACTCTGTGCTGTCCATACACCAAAGTGTAAGATCTTGTTCTTGTGTTGAGAGACATTTCACAAACAGATTGCAAATAAATAATCATTATGCAAACTCAGGCCTTTTCAAATTGATACAATTTTTCCCCCTTTATTTTGTAATAGGCTCTCAATTTTGAATATTGATTTGCTCATATATGTGCAGAACAAATCACATTTCAATAAAGATGGAGAGCAGAAAATTTTACCTTTAGAAAACAGAATTCTAGGCCAGGCGCGGTGGCTCACGCCTATAATCCCAGCACTTTGGGAGGCCGAGGCGGGTGGATCACGAGGTCAAGAGATCGAGACCATCCTGGTCAACGTGGTGAAACCCCGTCTCTACTAAAAATACAAAAATTAGCTGGGCATGGTGGCACGCACCTGTAGCCCCAGCTACTCAGGAGGCTGAGGCAAGAGAATTGCTTGAACCCAGGAGGCGGAGGTTGCGGTGAGCCGAGATTGCGCCATTGCACTCCAGCCTGGGTAACAAGAGTGAAACTCCATCTCAAAAAAAAGAAGAGGAACACAGAATTCTAGCCCCCAAACTCTGATTTTAAAACTTGCTTTATATCATATGTTAGTATGATGTTGTTGTTATTGTTATTTTGCTGCTCAGAGAACTCATGGTTAAAATTTACATATAGTAGGGGATTATGTGTGTCAAATATGTCCTAATAAAATAGTAATTAAGGAGAGTTAAAGGACTTTATGGTAACAAGGCACTGTTACATTTTTTAAATTGAAATATAAAATATGTACATAAACTATAGGTGTATAACTTGATCAATTTATACAAAATAAACAATCCTATAGAAGCTTCTTTAGTTTAAGACACAAAAAATTAGAAGCATCCTAAAAACACCAGGAGGAAGGAAGTAATCATTAAGATATAGCATGATATAGGATTCTGGTTAGTTTAAGTTGTTCTAGTTCCTGATTTTGCTATGGATTACAGGTAGTTCATGATAATTCACTGAGGTTTACATTTTAATTAAGTGTAATTAATTATGTGCATTACATTTCACACTAAATACATCTTTAAAAAGAACCAATCAATCTATAGTATTAAATATTTTCATTATGTAAAGTTTTGTTTGAGAAAATGTGCTTTGATATGAATTTTTGTTCTTTGTCAAAAATCTTGAATGTATGCATCAAAATTTGCTAAGATATTTACTCTGCTTACTTCTTGATATCATGTAGCATTGTCAAACATCGTCTATTTTCTACAAATCAACAAATGTATAAAAAATTTTTCATTTCCTTTTATTCAAATACATTTAAGGAAGATGCATAGCACATCTTCAATTTTCTTGATATCTCTCACAATATCATCTATGAAGTTTTAAAGTGGAGTAATTGTCTTACATGTTAACTTGTATATATATATTATAGAATCTCACTCTTCTACAAATCATGATTTAGAAATTCTATATTTCATTTGCCAAATTTTTTGTCTATTTTTAAAAGAAAAAAATTATACCTTTTTCTTTTACCACAATATTTCCTCTACTTTGCTTTATTACATTGCATGAATTACAAATAAAAGTGTCTGCAATGACAAACATCTCCACAGCTGGACATTTCAACACAGACTTTTTCCTTTGGTTATAGCTGCAGATAGAAAACTAAATGAATGCCACTTTCCTCAACTCTTCTGTAAAAATAATAACACTTTAGTCAATATTGAACTCTTGAGGAGGG
The DNA here is from genome assembly GCF_030222135.1 of Aotus nancymaae. Lineage (NCBI taxonomy): Eukaryota > Metazoa > Chordata > Mammalia > Primates > Aotidae > Aotus > Aotus nancymaae. Next base: position 39,963,428 of record NW_026988419.1, on the reverse strand, counting down.
ATAACATGAGGAGAAATGCCAGATATAGTGACGGGGGGATGGAGGCAGCAAACCACGTTGCCATGTATGTACCTATGCAATAATCCTGTATGTTCTGCACATGTACCCCAGAACCTAAAGTGTGATATATATACACACACACACACACACACACACATATATATAAAACTATTAGTATTTGAGATAACATGCACAACACTAACTCTTGTATATGTATATCAATTTTCTCTCCATTGTTCTTAAGTGATTTCACCTTTTTCTGTGCCTTTATGTTCTGTTCTACTCTTCCACTGTGCATTGTTTTCTCATTGTTTTTACTGTCCTCAATTGTCTCACTTTATTGGAGAGGTGAGAAGAGCTCAATGAATATTATCAATTTATATGAACTTATTTTTCTTGAATCAATTTGATATTTAGAAACATCTGGATTAGTGACTATTATATTTATACCCATCTAAACAACTGGTATGTTAAAGACAGAAGTCATTCTTACTTATATATAGAGAAGAGGATACCAAAAACTCCAGACAGACCATTCAAATTTGTTTTAAATACTAATAAATTCTATGTGCTTTCCAACGACAAAATCTTCCCTTTACACAGGTAATTTTTTAAAACACCTTTATATGGGTTGTGCAGATATGCCAATAGAAATAGAAAAAAAAAATTATTGAACATAATAATCTTGAATTAACCACAAATTTTCTCATATGACAAGATATATACAAAAATATGAGAAATGTAAAAGTAAATAAAAAATTAAGTTTAAGGCCCTTAAATGATGAGAATATTGTGTCAATGACCCTTATGTGTATTTTTTTTTCCTCCTGTCAAAGAAAAATCTTTTCGAGACAGGGTCTCTGTAGCCAGGTTGGAGTGCAGTGGTACAATGATAACCCACTGCAGCTGTATCTCCTGGGCTCTAGCAATCCTCTCACCTAAGCCTCTTTAGTATCTAGGACTACAGGTGCACACCACCACACTCGGCTATTTATTTATTGTTATTATTATTATTATTTTGAGATGGAGTCTTACTCTGTCACACAGGCTGAAGTGCAGTGGCATGATCTTGGCTCACTGCAACCTCCATCTCCTGGGTTCAAGCAATTTTCCTGCCTCAGTCTTAGCTGGGATTACAGGTGCCCACCACCACACCCAGCTAACTTTTTCTATTTTTAGTATAGATGGGGTTTCACCATGTTGGCCAGGCTGGTCTTGAACTCCCAAACTCAAAAGATCCACCCACCTCAACCTCTCCAAGTGCTGGGATTACAGGCATGAATCATCACACTGGCCCAAACCAAGCTAATGTTTAAAATAGTTTTTGGCAGAGACTAGTTCTTATTGTTGCCCAGGTTGGCCTCAAACTCCTTTGCTCAAGCCATCCCCTTGCCTCAGCCTCCCAAAGTGTTTATATTACAGGTATGAGCCACTGCACCATCTGCCTTTGTTTTACATCTCCCTGTTTCTACGCTCTTTGCCACTTTACTTGGATTTGCCTATTGCTTGAATCTGGGTTTGGTCATGTGATTTGCTTTGACCAATTGAATGTTAGCCAATATCATGCAAACAGGAGCTTGAAATGTGCCTATATGATTGGATTCTTCTCCGCTCTCAATTTTTTTTTTATCAATACCACAAATATATACCCAGACTAGTCTACTGGAGGGTAAGAGATGTGAAGTATATCTGAGTTGCTCTAGTCATCCCAGGTATGCACAGCCTAGATAAGCAAATAGGCTAGTTAATCCCCAGACTTATAAGTGAGCCTAGCCAAAAACAACAAAGTCACCAACTGACCCAAAGACAATTGGTGAGATGATTGAAATAGATTGCTTATTTGTATCATGCTTTTTCTAGAGTTATTTAAATTTTAAGGTATGTTTTTGTGAAACTTTAATACAAATAATGATTCAACTTAAATTTAAGATTTTTAAGATGTTTTTGCAAAACTGCATCTGCTCTGATTAATATGCTTATAAATTATAAATAAATTTAAATATAAAGCAATTTTTATCACTATTGGGTAATTTAAAAATTTCTATTTAATATGAACACTTCCACGTAAATTGTAACTGCAGTATGCACTTGATGATAGCAGCAGCTGCTTACTGATGGGTTTTTAGTCCTCAGCTATTTTGAGAACTAAACCCCAGTGGGAATTTTGTCAGTGTCAATCCCTATTACTAATTGCTGACAAATAACCAATACCCCAGGAGCAAGATTCCTGTTAATAACTTATGAAAAACAAACATACGGAAATGTTGACATTATCTTAATTTTCTTGCAATGTATATTTCACTTGGATATGAAAAAAAGACATTGTCTATTTCAGTAAAGTACATGTGACTTTGGCAGAGAGTATGCATGATTTTTCTTAATGTGCTTTTTTGTATTGTTTAAATATGGCTTTTTGAGGTAAAGAAAGTGTGTCTGGAAAACACCAGATAAACTCAAGTGTGACACCAAAGTAAAGAAATTCCATTAGCAAAATAGGCTTTTTGTAGAAATTTGTAAAATGGTATCTTTGAGTGTGCGTGTTTATTCATGGCATTCTCCGCTGCAGTTTCTTTATCAAAGTTAGTGGTGCCTAAGGTAGCAATGTGAATGATCAGAATAGAAGCCTCTAGGAGATTAAACATGAGAGGACTTTTTCTACTGCTTCCCGCCCCCTTACTGCCCCACAAGATACCAGCTTTAATACAGTATAGCCAAGATAGTAAATCACTTTTAAAACACAAACATTTCTTCCTTGGGATGGTATGTCCTTATGAAATCACAGAGGAGGCTTCTGTGTAGACATAGTCTTCTTAGAATAAATGAGATTAATTTCCTTATAAAGGGTGGCCATAAATCATAGATTTTTATTCTCTCAAGAAAATTGTATATTGTTACATTTTGAATAGTAAAATAAAAGTTGAATTCTTTCTCTACTTAGAATATAAAAAGTTGCCATTGACTATCACGTTCACTCAAAAAAAGGGATATAAGAAAAAAATATATATGTGTTTAAATATATATACACACATATATATACATATTTTTAGAGAGAGAAAGAGAGACTTAAATCTATCTATATCAATAAGAAAGGTGCTACGAGTATATTAACTACAGAAAGTAGACTTTAAGACATCCAGGGAAACAAAGAATGAAATGTATTAAAAAAGAAGCAATTAATCAGATAACATAGCAATCTTACAGGTTCATATTTTTAAAATAATTTTTTAATGTATAAAGAAAACAGAGAATTGAAGAGAGACAAACTCATGATCATAATTGAGGACTTTAATATCTGTTTCTCAGTAATTTTTAAAACAATTAGACAAAACTGATAATTATAAAGATTTCAACATTATCAATCTACTTGACCTTATAGAACACTCTATTAACAAATACATATTTATTTGAAATATATGCAACCTTAAATATATACTAAATAATGAAGCTGGTCTCTCTCTCTCTTTCTCCATATATATATATATGTATATTAATTTAATATATATATAAATTAAATATAAATATACATATAAATATATATATAAATTAAATTTGCAGTCCATATTTTTGTTACTATGGCTGTGTAAACATTTGTTTTTCACTGCTGAACTGCCTATTACCAGAATAACGTTTTACATTTTTTTATTTTATTTTTTCATAAGTTATTAGGATACACGTTAGGTTACATGAGTACATGAGTAACTTCTTTAGTGGTGATTTGTGAGATTTTGGTGCACCTGTCACCCCAGCAGTATACACTATACCATATTTGTAGTCTTTTATCCCTTGCTCCCCTTTCACTCTTCCCCCCAAGTCCCCAAAGTCCATTGTATCATTCTTATGCCTTTGCATCCTTATAGCTAAGTTCTCACGTATCAGTGAGAACATATGATGTTTGGTTTTCCATTCTTGAGTTACTACACTTAGAATAATAGTCTCCAATATCATCCAGGTCACTGCAAATGTTGTCAATTCATTCCTTTTTACGGCTGTACAGTATTCCATCATATGTGTGTGTGTGTATGTATGTATATACAGATTATTTATCCACTCCATGATTGATGGGCATTTGGGTTGTTCCCACGATTTTGCAATTGTGAATTTTGTTGCTGTAAACATGCCTGTACAAGTTTCTTTTTTGAGTAATGACTTCTGTTTCTCTGGATAGATACTGAGTAGTGGGATTGCTGGATCAAATGGCAGTTCCATATTGTTTTCCTTAGTGGTCATACTAGTTTACATTCCCACCAGCAGTGTAGAAGTGTTCCCTGTTCACTGCAGCATGACAATATCTACTGTGTATTTTATTTTATTTATTTTTTTTTAATTTTGGCCATTCTTGCAGGAATAAGGTGGTATTGCATTGTGGCTTTGATTTGCATTTCCCTGATCATTAGTGATGTTGAGCATTTTTTCATATTTTTGTTGGACATTTGAATATCTTTCTTTAAGAATTGTCTACTCATGTCCTTAGCTCACCTTTTGATGGGACTGGTTTTTTTCTTAATGATTTGTTTGAATTCATTGTAGATTCTAGATATTAGTCCTTTGTCAGATGTATAGATTGTGAAGATATTCTTCCATTCTGTGGGTTTTCTTTTTACTCTGCTGACTGTTCATTTTGCCGTGCAAAAGCTCTTTAGTTTAACTATGTCCCAGCTATTTATCTTGATTTTTATTGACTTTGCTTTTGGGTTCTTGGCCATGAAATCCTTGCATATGCCAATGCCCAAAAGGGTTTTTCCAATTTTATCTTCTAGAATTTTTATAGTTTTGGGTCTTAGATTTAAGTCCTTAATTCATCTTGAGTTGATTTTTGGATAAGGTGAAAGATGAGGATCCAGTTTCATTCTCCTACATTTGGCTAGCCAATTATAGTAGCATCATTCGTTGAAAAAGATGTCCTTTCCCCACTGTATATTTTTCTGTGCTTTGTTGAATATCAGTTGACTATATGTACTTGGATTTGTTTCTGCATTTTCTATTCTGTTCTATTGGTCTATGTGCCTGTTTTTATACCAGTATCATGCTGTTTTGGTGACTATGGCCTTATAGCATAGTTTGAAATCGGGTTGTGTGATGATTCCAGATTTGTTCTTTTTGCTTAGTCTTGCTTTGGCTATGTGGGCTCTTTTATTATTCCATATGAATTTTAGAATTCTTTTTTCTAATTCTATGAGAAATGATGGTGATAGTCTGATTGGGATTATGCTGAATTTGTAGATTACCTTTGGTAGTATGGTCATTTTCACAATATTGATTCTACCCATTCGTGATCACGGAAAGTGTTTGCATTTGTTTGTGTCATCTATGATTTCTTCCAGCAGTGTTTTGCAGTTTTCCTTGTAGAGGTCTTTTGACACCTTTGTTAGGTGTATTTCTAAGTATTTTATTTTATTTTGTTTGCAGTTATTGTAAACGGGGTTGAGTTCTTGGTTTGATTTGATATGATTTGATCACTGTTGGTGTATAGAAGAGTTCTGCCCCATTAAAATTGTTATAAAGTTCAGCTAGAGAATTCCTTCTCCCTGTGGGGTTTTACCTCCTGCTCCTTTGGCCACCCTCCCGATGTATCCCTGTAGTGCCAGGTAGGAATGTGCTCTTTGGGGACACAGTGAGCTCCCAGGGCATTTCTGCTGCTTCCTCTACCACTGTATTTCACTCTAACTTGACTCAGCTCCAGGTAAAGTCAGAAATGTCTCCCACAAACAGACCTTCAGCCTCTCCAGTGGGAGTGTGTGTTCTGGAGAGGTGGGTTTGCTTTTCCCACTTCCACAGTTGGGGCACTTACAGTATTTGGGGTATATCCTGTCTCTTGCAGGAGCAATCTGCTTTCTTCAGAGGGTCTGTGGGTCCTCACAGGGTTGCTGGTTTGCTCTTGCAATTGAACTGAGCTAAAATTCACAATGCAAGTCTCCGTGTGCTGCTCTGTCAGGAGTGGCAATCTAGTCCTGCCTCCTGTCTACCATGATCCCCAATTTCTTTTCAATATATATTAAAGGACTGAAATAGAACAGCATATTCTTTGCATAATTAAGCCATCATTAAGACATCAATACATATACAAAATTTTTTAAACAGTGAAAATTCAGCAAAATAATTTTAAATACCCTATATGTGAAAGAATAAACCACAAGAGGGATTATAAATTATTAGTTTCATAATAATCAAACCACATCCTACAAAAACCTGCAAAATTCAACAAAAGCAGTGATTTGAGTGAAATTAACAGTTTATACTATAAGAAATTGAAAGGTCTAAAATCAATGATAGAGGCTTTTAACTTAAAAAGAGCAAAATAAACCCAAAATAAGTAGAATAAATAAAATTTTAAAATAAGGACAAAACAATTGAAACATAAAATTAACAATGAAGGAAAATTTCAAAGCCTAAAGTTGGTTATTTAAAATGATCAATAAAATTGGTGAAGCTTTAATAAAACTAATCATGAAAAAGATAGAGGTAAAAATAAATTACCAACACTAGCTATAAAATAGGCATGATATAGTTCATATAAAAATGGTTATGTAAAAAAAAAAAAATCCTTATTGCAAAGAAAAACCCAAAATCATATTGATCCATTGGTAAAGTCTACAAAATACTTGTGGAAAAATAATACCAAAATTACACAAATCTTCCAAAACATGGAAGAGGGTGAAACAGCAGTTTTATGAGACCAGCATAACACCAATACCAAATGGTTAGCATTTTAAATTATAAAAGGAAAAGAATACAGGCCAATATCTCTTTTGAATTTAGACACAAATATTGCCAATAAAATATAATCAATTTCTATACAGCAATATACAAGAAGATAATGTATCATGTTGTTCACATAGGGTTTTCCTAGCCATAAATATTTTAAAAAGCAAATTCAATAGTGATAATTCACGATATTAAGATAATTAAAGAGAAAAATCGTTATCTCAACATTTGCAGCAAAAAAAGGATTTAAAAATATACATTTATACATCATTCATTTCTCATTGCAAAGCATATATATATATATCTGTAAGCCAATAATACAAGAGATCTTTCCTAATAAGATATTGCACATTTATGAGAGACCTACAAAAAAAAATTCTAAACAAGATAAGAATATAAATTATCTCCGTTTCTATGTATGATTATACCACAAGTGCTAGCCTATACAATAAGGAGAAAAAGTTAAAAGATAGAGGTTAAAAGGTTAAAAAAATCAATAGAAAAGCCACAGACTACAGGATGAAAATATGTAAAAGCTCCTTATTTAAAACATATGATATTATGCGGTGGCTCCTGCCTGTAATCCCAGCACTTTGGGAGATCAAGTCGAGCAGATCACCTGACGTCAGGAGTTCGAGACCAGCCTGACCAACATGGAGAAACCCTGTTTCTACTAAAAATACAAAATTAGCTGGGCGTGGTGGCATAGGCCTGTAATCTCAGCTACTTGGGAGGCTGAGGCAGGAGAATTACTTTAACTGGGGAGGCAGAGGTTGTGGTGAGCCAAAATCATGCCATTGCACTCCAGCCATGGCAACAAGAGTGAAACTCCATCTAAAAAAAAAAAGAAAAAAAAAGAAAAACAAAATCTTATGGATCAACAACAACAAAATACAAGAAATAATAATGTATTTATCAAAGTTGCTGTATACAGGTCATTATATAAAAATACGTTTTATAGCTATAAATCAATATAAATAAAGCAATATAAATTACCTGATAATAAATATAATGACAAATTTCTAAGATCTTTTCACAAAAACTACAAAATGATACTGATGAAGATTCAAGAGCTAAATAATTAAAGAGCCAAATAATATATATACCATCATTATTGAGACTAGAATACTCAATATTGTTACAATATTTATTCTCACCACCTTCATCTTTTTTGTGGAAATTGGTATGCTGATTCTAAAACTACATGAAAATGTAATGTATATAGATTAGCCAAAATAACCTTGCAAAAGAGGAACCACATAGTGGACTTTTACTATCTGACTTCAAGAATAGAAGCTTTGTTACTATAGTTAATATTGGTATACAGATTTAAAAGGGAGGGAACAAAAACAGAATCCAAAGTGATATGTGCATTTATAACCAATTGAAAGTTGACCTAGTTGATATGAAGGAGCAGATATATCTTTTCAATAAATGACTCTGGAACAACTGGATATATTAGTCAAAAGGTTTATTAAGAACATTTTTTATTATTTTTATATAAACTCTTATCTCACAGCTCAAGAAAATCAATTTAAGATGAATCTTAGACCTAAATATAAGCACTACCCATAAAACTTCTAAAACAAAGATTATCATTATGGGTGATGTTAAGCAGAAATGCATTAGAAAAAAAGGAAAATGGCTTTTTTAAAATGATAATTTGACTTCATTTAAAATAAACATTTGTTCTCATCTAAATAGAAAATCAATAGAAAAGCCACAGACTACAGGAGAAAAGAAACACTTAAAAAGCATATGTAGGGCAATTCACTAATATGAAGAATACATTAAAACTTACACAAGTCAATATTATAAATATAAATAAGCCAATTAAAATTGGCACAAACAAAAATGTGATTTTACATATGAATAAATTTTTGAAAGTACATGAAAATTCATGGCATCAACTAGAATTGAGAAAATGCAAATTAAAACATTATTGATACAACATTCTTTTCCCAATAGAATGAATACAGGCAAACTGAAAAATACTGAAAAAGATGTGGAGTCACAGGGAGTTTCATACACTGCTGGTTAAAATAGAAAGTGCATAACCACCTTGCAGGACTGTTGGAGAGTTTCTTGAATAGATAAATATTTCACTACTAAGAGTCTACCTGAAATAATAAAAACATATGAACTCAGAAAGACATACAGTAACGTTCATGGCAGCCATATTTATAATAATGTAAACAAGCCAACTGTCCCTTAAAAGGAGAATGAATACACACACTGTTACATTTATGCAATTAAAAATTCAAAAATGAAGAGGAAGTAATTACTGACAGACCTAGTGACATGAATGGATTTTAAAAGCTTATGAACAAGAAGAGCCATACACACTTACAAAACGCATTGTACTAGTTCATGTTTAAGGCTTTTAAGAATGGTCAGGCAAAAGTGATCTATGATGAGAGTCCATCCACAAACAAGCACAAATCTAATAGGATTTTTTTTAAAAGCACAGTATTTGTGAAGTCTTTAATCTTATATGAGAGTACAAAGATTTCTTAGTTTTCTACCAAGATTCATTTTTATGGACAATTGACAAATACTTTCAGGTAACGAAAGAGGACTTTTGCCGACAGGGTTCTGAAATCCAGTCTTTGTGCTCATTGTTTTGCTGCATATTTTAAGGTTTTACAGTGAGATATATGAAATAGTAATCTAAATATTCTCTCCATCTATTATGTACAGTGATGCCTCAGACAGGATTATATATCACATCCAAGGGGTGTTGTTAAGTAAAAACAGATGTAGTTCAACACTTTTATCTATTTGAGAAATTAACCATTACTGTACTGGAGGAATATAATGCTTTTATAAAGTTAACTAGTTGAAAAATTTGTCATCTTATTTCAAGGTGACAATTCATTATGTTCCTCCAAAGCTTTAAGGAAAGCTAGATATAAACCTCAGCTGTGACTAACACTGAACACAGAATTCCTTGACATCTGTGCCAGCTGTTCCTCTATTTGAACAATGTTTAGTTGCTGAATTGATGAAAAAATGTTATCTTCAAATGAAGCAATGACTTTGTATTTCACTATCTCTTTCATTTTTATTAAGGAAGTGCATAGGAGCAGCTTTTTAAAAATTTTTTATACATTAAGTTCTGGGATACAGGTGCAGAACATGCAGGTTTGTTACATAGGTATATACGTGCCATGGTGGTTTGCTGTATTTATCAACCCATCATCTACATTAGGTATTTCTCCTAATGCTCTCCCTCCTCTTGCCTCTAATCTCCCAACAGGCCCTAATATGTAATGTTTCCTTCGCTGTGCTCATTATATTCTAATTGTTCAATTCCCACTTATGAGTGAGAACATGCAGTGTTTTGTTTTCTGTTCCTATGTTAGTTTGCTGAGAATGATAGATCCCAGTTTCATCCATGTCCCTGCAAAGGACATGAACTCTTTCATTTTTATGGCTACATAGTATTCCATGGTGCATATGTGCCACATTTTCTTCATCCAGTCTAACATTGATGGGCTTTTGAGTTGGTTCCACATCTTTGCTATTGTGAATAGTGCTGCAGTAAACATACAAGTACGTGTTTCTTTATAGCGGAATGATTTATAATCCTTTGGGTAGATACCCAGTAATGGCATTTCTGGGTTAAATGATATTTCTAGTTCTAGATCCTTGAGGAATCACCACAGTGTCTTCCTTAATAGTTGAACTAATTTACAATCCCATCAACAGTGTAAAAGCATTCCTGTTTCTCCACGTCCTTTCCAGCATCTGTTGTTTCCTGACTTTTTAATGATCACCATTCTAACTGGCAAGAGATGGTATCTCAATGTGGTTTTGATTGGCATTTTTCTAATGACCAGTGATGATAAGCTTTTTGTCACATGTTTGTTGGCTGCATAAATGTCTTGTTTTGAAGAGTGTCTGTTCATATCCCTTGCCCGTTTTTTGATGGGGTTGTTTGTGCTTTTTATTCTTGTAAATTTGTTTAAGTTCCTGTAGATTCTGGATATTAGCTCTTTGTCAGATGGATAGACTGCAGAAAGTATTCCTTAGAAGGAAAACTAACAAACAGAAAGCAATATCGTCGACATCAATAAAAAGGACAACCACTCAAAAACTCGATCCAAAGACCAAAGGTAGATAAATCCATGAAGATGAGGAAAAACTGGGGCAAAAAGGCTGAAAATTCCAAAAACCAGAATACCTCTTCTCCAAAGGATCCAACTCCTTGCCAACAAGGGAACAAAACTGAATGGAGAATGAGTTTGACAAATTGACAGAAGTAGTCTTCAGAAGGTGGGAAATAACAGACTCCTCCGAGCTAAAGGAGCATGTTCTAACACAGTGCAAGGCACCTAAGAACCTTGAATAGAGGTTAGAGGAATTGCTAACTAAAATAACCAGTTTAGAGAAGAACACAAATGACTTGATGGAGCTGAAAAAACAGCACAAGAATTTTGTAAAGCATGCACAAGTATCAATAGCCAAATCAATCAAGTGGAAGAAAGGATATCAGAGGTTTAAGATCAACTTAATGAAATAAAGTGTGAAGACAAGACTAGAGAAAAAAGAATGAAAAGGAACAAGTAAAGCCTCCAAGAAATATAGGACTATGTGAAAAGATCAAACCTACATTGGACTGGTGTACCTGAAAGTGACTGGGACAATGGAACTAAGTTGGAAAAGATACTTCAGGATACTATCCAGGAGAGCTTCCCCAACCTAGCAAGACAGACGAACATTCAAATTCAGGCAATACAGAGAACACCACAAAGATACTCCTTGAGAAGTGCAACCCCAAGACACATAATCGCCAGATGTACCAAGGTTGAAATGAAGGAAAAAAATGTTAAGGGCAGCCAGAAAGAAAGGTCAGGTTACCCACAAAGGGAAGCCTATCAGACTAACAGCAGATCTCTTGGCAGAACCCTATGAGACACAAGAGAGTAGGGGTCGATATTCAACATTCTTAAAGAAATGAATTTTTGACCCAGAATTTCATATCCAGCCAAACTAAGCTTCATAACTGAAGGAGAAATAAAATCTTTTATAAACAAGCAAATTTGAGGAATTTGATCACCTCCAGGCCTGCAAGAGTTTCTGAAAAAAAAACACTAAATATGGAAAGGTAAAACCAGTACTAGCCACTGAAAAAACAACACAAAATGTAAAGAAAATCGACACTATGAAGAAACTGCACCAACTAATGGAAAAAATAGCCAGCTAGCATCATAATGACAGAATCAAATTCACACATAAAATTATTAATCTTAAATGTAAATGGGATAAATGCCCCAATTAAAAGACACAGACTGGCAAATTGGATCCAGAGACAAGACCCATTGGTATTCAGGAGACCCATCTCATGTGCAAAGTCACAAATAGGCTCAAAATAAAGGGATGAAGGAAGATATACCAAACAAGTGGAAAAAAAATAAAAAGCAGGGGCTGCAATCCTAGTCTCTGATAAAACAGACTTTAAACAAACAAAGATCAGAAAGTCAAAGAAGGACATTACATAATGGCAAAGGGATCAATGCAAAAAGATGTGCTAACTATCCTAAATATATTTGCACCCAACACAAGAGCACCCAGATTCATAAAGCAAGTTCTCAGAGACCTACAAAGAGACTTGGGCTCCCACACAATAATAATTGGAGACTTTAATACTGCACTGTCAATATTAGATAGATCAACGAGACAGAAAATTAACAAGGATATGCAGGACTTGAACTCAGCTCTGGACCAAGTGAATCTAATAGACAACTATAGAACTCTCCACTCCAAATCAACAGAACATATATTCTTCTTGGCACCACACAGCACTTAACTATCTCTTTTAAACTAAACTATATGTATTTCATTTCTGTGTATTTAGAAAATAAATAATATTAATTGATAGATAACTAGCAGTGGTTTTAGAGCAATAAAAGTAAAAATCTTACAAATTACACCTCATTAGCTTAGGGGCTGTAATTACATGCTGGGCAGTAAATTTCATAAATTGAAATGTGTTGTCTCTCAGCATATGATAGTATCTCACATTTTGGAATGGTTGAGTTATCAGCATGACTGCTAATACTTGGCATTTTCTATGATTTCCTTGCACGTGTTGCAATACAGCTTAAATTTTTAACTTAGAGTGGCAGAAAATAATTTTTATATAAGAGTGTTATTGCAGACAAAATTCCTGAAATTCATGTTTTTAAAAACATGTGCTTTTTTAGTTCTAATATTTCAATGTCAATGTATAATTTAATATATATAGTGTTAAATTGTACCAGCATTACTGAATTAAAAATTATTTTTGTCTATTTATTCTCAATAAGAACATCTACAGTGATTTGGAAAAGACAATGTTCTAATTATTTGTAAAATTAATTTGAAACAAAAGGTATAGAAAAACATATAGAATGCATTGTTAGGAAGCTTGTCTCTAACCTAGACTTTCAAGGACGTTCATAACAATAGTCTGATATTTGAAAATGGGAAGTCTTTTATTTTGTAAACAATTTTAAAATTTTTATGGGTATGTAGTAAGTGTTTGCATTAAGTCTTTTCAATACAAAGAGACAAAAAGCATAAAAAGGTTTAAGAAAGTGTGGAATACATCAACCTCAGGCCAACCTACTCTAAATGTTGTTTTTTAAATAAACATAATGGTAATTCCATTAACATGGAAGGTAGGTACTTGGTCACAGGAAGTACTATGCTACTCATGCAGTATTAAATTTGATATAATAAAAATGATAAAAAGGATTCTTTTATGGAGATGGAAAATACATAAATAAGCTTTAAAAAGCTCAAATTTGAAGAAAATATAATTGAAGAATAAATTGTAGAATTCTGCACGATTCCCAAAGCTATGGAAGCCTGCAATTTAAAACCAAGACAAGAAAATAATCACAATTACTTATTTTGTCTAGTTATATTGAATAACTTTCATTCAACTGCAAATTCTTCCCTCACAACCTGCAGCATCTATACTCTGCAGCTGTTTTAATGGGTGCTTCATGGATTTTCATAAATATATTCAGTCAATTAACACACACCATGTAAATTATCTTTCCATTTTATTCTACATCTGTTCTTTCCTGATGGCATTATTTGCTATGACATCCCTCAGCAAATAATGATTTTCCACCAGGGCTCCAAAGTGGTCCTGAGTTGTGTGGAATCATTAAGGCACTGAGACTACCTTCAGTTTCATTCATTAGTATGTAGAATATCTCCTTTATTCCTAGCCACTTGTATGTGACACAATCACGGACACCAAAAGAGGAGGGCTACTGACCCACTGATACAGAGATACTGTAAACCAGAACAGTAGCTTCTACTGATCTGTTTTTCCCTTGATCTCAATCTTCCATTGTATCTTCTTTTTAATCACTAATTGAGAACTGAGGAGTGCAGGGCTTGGAAGCTAACCTCAAGCTGTCTTCTCAGTCTTTTGTAATCCTGTACCCTACATTTTTGTCACCAAAATATTATTGGTTTTGTTTTCTCTATATTAAGAGAATGTATTAAACCTTCTTTTAATAAATTACTTTTTCCAAAATTGTATTTTGCTTTTCCTATGTTGTGGAAATCTTTATATTTGAAAAGCTGTGATGAATCAAATAATCAATTACTTATTGTGTCTTCATATGTTTATCACTGTGTAGTCTATTTTGAAAATGTAAGAGAAGCACAATGTCCCTGTTCACAAATAGTTTATAATGCATATTGAGAAAGAAGTGGAAAATAGGAATAACTATTAAAATCACATAGAATTCAAGGTCTTCATTTTATAGTACAATTAGTTAATCACTAAAAATGAGATGTAAATTATCAGTTATAAACCATAACTTTAATAATATTGAAACTATTATGCATGAGAGACAAATTTTAAATCATAATTTAAAAAACTATTACAAATAAAAATATAAAGATTGAAAGTATGTAAAATGGTTCTGCAGAAGACATAGAATTCAATTTTAATATGATGGCTTATTAGAATATAGATGTTTCTATTTAGAGATAGAAGAAGCATAGAATAATTCAGAAATTTCCAAGAATAGGAATGTCATTAATATGTAAAGAATTCAGTAAGAATCTCTAGTATTGGCAAAAAATACAAAACAGAAGCATTGATTCTTCATGAGTCAATCAATACATTCTAGGGGGAAAAAAGACTCATGATAGCCTTTCTTCAGGAGGATAAGGACAATAATATTTGCCAACCACTTTGAAGAAACAGGACAATTACCATGGTTGCCTTAAGAAAACAACTAATGATTTCCATAAGTGTCCTTGTGGGAAATGAAGACTTTAATATGACATGACAAGGTTCCAAAGAAATACTAACATATTATACTAGAAGGACAAGTTTGGTACAGTCCTAGACCACTATCTTAGAAAGCTGAAATTAGAATGTTGTAATCTGTTCACAGAGATATAGCAGGAGTGGTTTTTACTTTGAGGGGGCATTGAGGGTCCAGCTTTAATAGCATATTATTTGTTCTATTAATTATTTTATATATTTCATATAGTTAGAATAAAAAAGAAAGAGTCATTTTTGAAAAAGTTGTTAATTTAAAAATACACTATTTTATTTGAATGGCTTCCTCTCTTTAAATATATTTTAAATAGTAAAATGCTCTTTCTGTGAATATAACATTATGAAAGTTCTACATAGAGACTAAAATTTTTATATATTTTTAAAGTTATGCTATCAGTAGGTATGATTAAAAGTCATAAGATCCAAGGATTATGTAGTCATAAATATATATAATTGTACATCTTATAGCTTTAATTTCTTATGTTAACATTTAAAATAATCAGTTACTTTTAAATTTTATATAACTCAGATTAGTACACAACCAAGTGATTATATTTTGATAAAATATGATTTGTCATATGTTAAAGTACTAATATTTTCTAAACTATAATTTTATTATATGTATCAAATTGACTAATTTCTCATTTAAAAATTCTGAAGTTAAATAAAATAAATGAGTGTAGTAATTCTAAAATTTTGATCTAAATGCCAAAATTTCCCATTATTGAACTAGCTCTTCATAACTTTCTAAGTAATAGCAGTTTGCTTTATCTCAGAAATCACTTGTACTTGTTTGTTGTATTTTATATATTGTGATTTGTAGAGATGATGTATTAATCAAAAATATACACAAATATATTATTGTATAAGTATATTTTTTATTAGATATTAAAGTAATCTTTGTGTTTTATATTAGTTTTGTGAATGCTGTTATGTAGCTCAATTGGTTCTGGAAATTAATCTGTGATAGCCAAACATTGGTAGTTGCAATAAATTTACTCTGTGTTGTAGGCTAAAACATGACATTCTAAAATTTATCTACATCAAATTCCTGGAAACATATTTGGAAAAAAAAAAAGGTTTTTGTAAATGTGGTTACATTAACAATCTTGAAATGTGGAGATGATTCTAGATTATCTGGTTGTCTCTAAACTCAATGACAAATGTTCTTATAAGAAAAAGACAAAGGAGGATTTGAAACAAGTAGAATGCAGAAGATACAGAAAGAAGGAGAAGGCAACGTGACCCTGGAATCAGAGATCAGAGTGTTGCGGCTATAAACCAAGAAGCCAGGAACCACATACAAACTAGAAGACGCAGAGGTCAAATTTCCTGCTGGAACCTCTGCAGGAAGTTCAACACTGCTGATACCTTAATTTCAGAAATCTGGCTTCCAATACTGTGAGAATACATTTACATGGTTTTAAGTCATCAAGCTTATGGTAATTTCTTACGGAAACCATAAGAAACAAAAACATGATCTAAAACATCAAAATTGATTATTTTCAAGTAACCTAATAACCTATTGTTCCATTTCTTTCAAAAATTATTACTATAGTACTTCAGGGGGCAAAATCCACATCAGAAATTTATGTATACCAAAATGGATAATTTCCAGCAGTAGAGAATACTCTATTTCCCAGTAAATGTTAAGGCTTTTATTCCTTCAAGCAGAGCTTCTCAGTCTTGACATTATGAATCTTTTCAGCAGAGAAGATAATTTTCCGCTGTTGGACGTCTCATGCACTGTGGGCTTTTTAGCACCATCCTTGGCCTCCACCCATTGGATGCCAGTAGCAGTTTTCACTTTCAACAGTCAGAAATTTCTCCAGCTGCTGTCGAACATCCACTGGTGTGCAAATTCTCCCCTTATTAAAGAGATCTATGAAAACATTTCTGAAAGTGTACCTAGTATTTGGGACAAATTTCTCTGTAACTTTATATTTTGAATATGTTATTGTCCAAAAAGAGAACAGCATCATCTATGAATGCCCTTTTCTTTCAATGTGACCTTAACATACCTACTTTTGAGAGGTGGGGTCAGTGTTTCATCTTGTATGTATGGGTGGATTTGTGACTATGGTAGAAGTGAAACTGTGTGACTTTCAAAGCTATTTTTTAAGAGGCAATATATCTTTCTCTTAATTCTCTTGAAATGTTTGGCCTTGGAACCCAGCCATCATCCATTGAGGAAGCACAAGCAGCCTATAGAGAGGCATGTGGAGAGGAAGCAAAACCCCTAGCTTCCACTCCCAGTAGAGGTGCCTGGTGACCTTCATCCCTATTTGACAACCATATGATTGAGCCATCTCAAAAGTCAATGTTCTGGCTCTCAGTTGAATGACAGCAGTTGATGCTACCTGCGTCAGGGATGTGCTGTCTCTACCAAGCTCTTTCCAAGTGCATTTTTTTGTGAGCAAAATAACTCATTTTTATGAGCTTAAACTGCCAAATTTTGAACTACATTGTTACGCAGCGATAGATAACAAGATCATTATCCCAGTATGCATAAATAATAAAAAGAGAGGAGCTTTTGAGGAAGACTTCTCAGATATTCAATTTGATTTTTCCCGTTTCTTCCTAGTTTTCTTGCTCCTTCCCTTCCTCCTTTCCTTCCCCACTTTCTTTTTTCTTTGCTGCTTTCTTTCTTTTTCTTTCAAGCTTTACAAGTTCATCTTATACATTATTGAATGCTGATTAAATTTACTTGTATATTTACAAATGGCTTTTAATATAGATGACAGTGTTTACTTTTATGCAATTATAATAAAGCTGTTCAACAACTGTAACGCATCTCACTTAATGGAATAGTCTGTGCATCATAGTCCTCCTAACATCTTCCACCCATGCTTCAAAACACGAAAAAAGCAGAGTCCTTTCTGGGACATCCAATCATAGTGGATTACTCTAACTTTTATACTGCTAAGACATAAATATTATATTATATGTTGCTTATGTTCTCTTTTTGTTGTACATAGACATAGAACTTGAGAGTGGAGACTTTACTGCATTCTGTCTTTGCATTCTGGGTTCTATACAATGTCAGATTTGTATTAAATATTGAATAATTGAGCCTGTGATTTGCCAAGTTGAATATTTGAGAATTGTTCATAAAAATTGTGTTGGTATGAATGTGAATGAGCAAAATAATGACTTAATGTAAGTTAAAGTCATATAATTGGAAAGGTTATGATTACCAAGGTCGTAGGAAAATTGAATGAATGAATGACAAACTACAGAGTCTACCCAGTAAGGAGTTTTCCGTTTCCAGATCATTACTCATGTGATGAATAGCAAGGATAAACATAAAACTGCAATTATGCTTGAAATGAAATCATGTTTGTATATTAAATTACACAGTATCAATTAAAGCAAATGTTGGCTATTCAAAATATAGTGAAAATTTTGAGACAGTGAATTTAGAAAATACTAGAAGTAAATGAATCCAGGTGCTGAAATAAATAGTATGAATTAACAAAACCTAGAGAAATAAGATTATAGGGAAATGTCTATATCTAAAAAACATACATGTCTATGCGTTTATTTACTTCTGATTATGTATAGTTTGAGTCTAAAATCTAAGAATAAGTTTTTTCCTGGAGTGTGTATGAAAGATACAAAAATCCAATCATTCAGTGATCAATACAATATGCATATTTATGATTATCTCAAGACTTGGACTTGGAATATTGTGCTATTTTAAAAGTTTCTTGGTTTCATTCTTTCTGGCTTCTTAACTTTTTGATAATCAAATATTTAAGACTTTTAGAAATACTATAATACATTGAGACTTAATAAAATTACAAGTGAGAAAATAAACAAAAAGTTTAATTAAACACTTAAATTGTGTCTCTAGGAAAACAGGTGATCTTTGAAAAATGTCAAATTAAGTTATTAGGTTGATTTATGATGTTGTGATGATGTAAATGGCCTCTTACAATACATAATTTCCAGGGTAAAACAAAAATATATAATTTATAAATTTTATGACATTAAATTTCACATTTTCATAAAGAATTTGTTGCATGATTTTAATTCATCATTTATAACAATGCATAAATATTATTTTTATAAGCAAATTACGGAGTTGAACAATGACAAATTGTTTCCCCCTTGTGATAATGCCCATTAACTAATTTTAAGTTATTGAATAGCTGGCTGATTTAAAGTATATGCCTTTAAAACATGCTTCTTAAATCTACCCTCCCAAATTAGCATTTGTTACATGCTTGTGCTATTACAATTTCTTTGTTTGATAAACTGTATCCTATTCAGAAGACCTCATGCTTAACATAGTATTGAATATGTATCTTGTTGATTTTCAAAGGCTCTATTGAATACTTATGAATAGCTGCGATACTATTCATAAGTAAGCTGAAAGAAAATACTACTATTCAACATCATGTAGCACTTTTCAGATTCACAAGAGTATGTAGATTTAAGTAATTATTACTCATAATAATCATAAAAACGCTATTTTCTCTTTCTAGATGGACAAATAATCTTAGACCATAAATTGGAGAAATAAAATAAATCGCTTAATATCTTTTTGCTTATTACTACTTCTTTAAAACTCCTCATTATCTACTCTTACTTTAACAGGACTTTAACAAGAAATCAACCACATACCTAATTTCTTGAATAATGAAATGAAATACCTGAATCTTTGAAGTATAAGCTTTTTATTGCTCTTTCTTACCACTAATTTCATCTTTTTAAAAGAAAAGCATCAATTTAAATATATTATTATAAGAAAAGCATCAACTTAAATATATTATTATAATAGCAGAGAATTAATAAAATTAATTATAACATAGAATGGTGAAAAAAAATCATGTTCTAATTTTGTTGTTTTGTTAGGTACTTAGAGATCTGAAGATATGCCCTAACCCTACAACCCAGCATTCGTTTAAGGATTTTTATTATCTTTTTTAGTTTCTGGTTTAGGAAATAAAAGAGAAATAACTAATTGCAATTACTGTTATTACTCAAATATACTGCACCTATCTCTGTATGTACATTATGCATTTGTTTCAATGGAATTCAAACATCATTTTTCTCTAGTAGATGTACTATGCAATGCTTGCAATTCTGTTTTAAATGTTTCTTAAGCTTTCTGTTCAATGTTATATTAAATGATGTCTGTGTATTTAAGGCTTTTCTAATGAAATATTAAAATTATGATTGGTTGTTAACACTTTCAATCTAATCTACTCCAGGAGAAGTTGACTGAGGAATACAACTCCTCTCTGCTTTGAAGTAGATACCTAGTATGGGAGAAACAGTGTGTGTCTATATTGAACAAATTACATACTTCATCACAAAAATGGAAATCCGTATCTGAAATTTGTATGAAAAATGCAACAAAAATCACAGTATCATAATAATATTGTATAATGTCATTTTGCATAGAGAATAGTGAGGATTCAATTGCTTCTTTTAAACTGGTCTCTATGTCTCATGGTGTTTTGAAACTTAAGCCTCATTGCTTATTAAAAAGATAATACTAAACTAGCATTACAAGGGAATTCATTCCTGATACTCAAAAGTCCCTAAGATGTTTGCTCAAGAAAAATAAGTCCCGTCTGCCATCTACAATCCACATAACAACATGTAAAGCTCAAAAATTAACTGGAGAGCTGACCCAGCCTTCTCCAGACTGCCTATTGATCCTATAATCTGCCATGTCTTTAGATTCTAAGCAGATTGTTATGCTTCTCTGAAACATCTTTTCAGCTATGACACAATGAATAAGATTAAAGCCTGGTCACTTTAACTGCCAGTATATAGAAATCACTAACTAAAATGGTTTTTAAACACTAGGTACTTGCTTTGAAGTACCAGGAACAAGGGGTAGGAATCATCATATGTTAAGAAGTTAAAATTTTGCCACTGAATATCAATATTTTTTTACTTGGTGTTACTATTGTATATCCTAATACCTTGTATAAGAATTAAAGTAGGAGTGTTTACAAAAGGAATTAATATATTTTAGGCAAGTGCATATAAGAGAAACTTCATTTAATTAGTTCTCAAATTATATTTTCTTTGGTTTTGAGGGCTTTTCATCTCAACATATGTATCTTTTTATATGGCTGACTATAAAAAATATATAAAATTGGTGTAATTTTTCTGTTTTATGACTTATTTAGTTTGTTTCTTTGAATCAATAACTTACATATTCTGTTATTCACCACTATACCTTAATGGGGAAAAAACTGAACTCACCAAGAAGAAAACACAAGATTTCAATAATCAAAAATGATATATTTCTGTATGTGTGTGTGTGTGTGTTTGTATATATATGTGTGCACCTAGAGAGAGGATATAAATATGTGAGTGGAGGGATAAGTGGGTATGTATGTGTTTGTTTATAGCAATTATTCTAGAGCTCCTTCTTTTAGACTAAGGAAATCCTTAGGTGATTCATTTATGATAGGACAGAATTTCATATATATATATATATATATATATATATATATATATATATCCTGGAACTAGTATTCTTTAGTACAACTTTATATATCCAAATAATTTGTGACTTAATCACAATTGGATATATATATATATACACACACATACACATATCTCCAAATAATTTGTGACTTAATCACAATTTGAGAACAAAAGAAGTATTTTACTAGGCACTTTTATCACATAAAATGAATTTGGATCATTTGTCATTTAAATAAAAATTAAGGAATATTTAATAGGAAAAAATGTTACCTATGTTTCCAGCAATGACAAATAAGAACAGGAGATATTAGCAAATAATAATCACATACAGAGGCAGGGTGCAGTGGCTCATACCTGTAATACAGCACTTTGGGAAGCTGAGGTGGGCAGATCACTGGAGCCCAACCTAGGCAACACAGCAGGACCCCATCTCTACAAAAAAAAAAAAAAAAAAATTAAAGTTAGCCGTGGGTAGTGGTGCATATCTGTAGTCTCAGCTATATAGGAGACTGAGGTAGAAGAATTGCTTGTTCCCAGAGGTAGAAGCTGCAGTGAACAACAATGGTAACACTGCACTCACCCGTGATTGACAGGGCAAGAGCCTGTCTCAAAAAAAAAATGCGTATGGTGATTTTTATTTTCTGAAGGTGTAAAAGAGTAAGGTTAAAAAAAAAAAAAAAAAAGAAGAAGAAGAAGATAAGAGTGGGCTGGGTACAATGGCTGACACTTATAATCTCAACAACTCAGGAGTCCCAACCAGGAGGTCGGCTTCAGGCCAGGAGTTCAAGACTAGCCTGTGCAACATAGTGTAGACTATCTAAAAAAATTAAAAAATATGTGTTTGAAATGGATGGTACAGACAGGATTTTAAAGGTGGTATAATAGTATAATATGTTGGGATTATTTTCAGGCGTACAAATAGTTTATTGGCCTAAAACGAAGAATTGTGAGCAATAAATATTTTGTATATTATTTCCCAACTTTACATGTATAGTTGTTAATATCACTGTTTCAAAGTTTTTTTTTTTTTTAAAAAAAAACAGTGTTACTTTGATGTTCAGTATGGTTTTCATAGATACTAAAAGGCAAATGCTGGAAAGGAATAGATTTTAGTGCTCTAGTAGTGGAGTAATAAAACATCAATCTTAGTGCATATTTTCGTTTTATATTTTAAAGACATTCATCTATGTTATGAGTTCTTAAATGGCTAATCATTTTTATGTGTAATGTCACAATATTTTTCATCCAGGAAATATATATAACTTTCCTTGGCTATTTAAATACCTTTCAAGCAGTTCATGAAAGTACTTCAAGAAAAATTATAATTTTATTTCAATATATATTAGGTTGTCATTCATTGTTCCAGGAAAGGAGTTATGCTCATTCTCACTCTATAAAATATATAGACATTCATCAAAGCTTATAAAAGCAATAAGAATAGAAAGATCTCCAAGTTTACCAAACTCTACATAAGCAAAAAGTAGTTATCTAAAAGTTGTCTGCAAATAACTAAAAAATATTGATAAAGAAAATCATATTGACTAATCTGATGTTTAGTCCATATTAGTACAGATTAATTTTTTTTTTTTTTTTAGTATTTTGATTTTTGTTATACTTTTAAGTTCTGGGGTATATGTGCAGATTGTGCAGGATTGCTACATAGGTATACACATGCCATGGTGGTTTGCTGCATCCCTTCCCCCGCCATCTACATTAGATATTTCTCCTAATGTTATCCCTCCTCTTTTCCCCCACCCTCTGCTACCCCTCCCCTAGCTCTCCCATCCCCCAACAGGCCCAGGTGTATGATGTTCCCCTCCCTGTGTCCATGTGTTCTCACTGTTCAACACCCACTTGTGAGTGAGGACATGCAGTGTTTGGTTTTCTATTCTTGCGTCAGTTTGCTGAGAATGATGTGTGTCCGTGTGTTCTCATTGTTCAACACCCACTTTTGAGTGACGACATGCAGTGTTTGGTTTTCTGTTCTTGCATCAGTTTGCTGAGAATGATGGTTTCCAGCTTCATTCCTGTCCCTGCAAAGGACATGAACTCATCCTTTTTATGGCTGCATAATATTCCATGGTATATATGTGCCACATTTTCTTCATCCAGTCTATCATTGATGGGCATTTGGGTTGGCTCTAAGTTTTTGCTATTGTAAACAGTTCTGCAATGAACGTACATGTGCATGTGTCTTTATAATAGGATGATTTATAATCCTTTGAGTATATACCCAGTAATGGGATTGCTTACTCAAATGATATTTCTATTTCTAGATCCTTAAGGATTTTTATTTATTTTCAATTATTATTATTATTTTGCATAAACAGAAATTCTAATGTTGAAATAGCAACATTTCAAATAGCACTTAAGCTCTGCCCTTGGAGGAAGTGCAGGAATACATAAACCCAGCACCACAGCTGGAGGAGGGTAAAAATCACATCTCCAGGACCTTGGTTCCCAGAGCCAGCAGTTCTAGGATTTGACTTAATCAGAACATATGAGAATGCCCCTCTACCACACCCCATCACAATGCTAACAAACCTCCAATAAAACTAAGCATAAAATATGTTGGTAAGGGCCACTTCATATGCATACTCTTTCAATCCCTGCTTGCCAGCATAAGAATAAATGTTGGGCCTGGAACACTTGCTTACCGAAAGATAAAGAACCTGCACAGCCTGTGTTAAACTTATCATATTTTGTGAATATATCTTTCCCAATACAGACTCAATGAATATTACTTTGACACTCATGACTAAGTGTGTATGTCAGAGGCCCTCAGATATGCTCCCAACTTTTAGTATTTCAGACTCCATGGGGGAGGGGAGAAATGGGAAAAGGAGTCATTCCACTGTGGAAAGAGGCAGGTATGACAGGTATGCATAGGCCAGTTGCTGATCTTTCTCTGTCTCTTCTCTATGTGAAGCATTGTTCAATCCAGTGCTTGACTGCCTTGTACTGTCCTTGGTGACTTTACTACCAAGATGTTAGTATAGTATAGTGACTTTAATACCAAGATAGCAGGCAGAAGTGTTTTGATTTCTATTTCTGATAGTTGGCTTAGTAATAATTATTGCAAATCCTCCATTTAGTTGGGTTCCTCCTCTGGCACTGGTAATCAATGCATGCTGTTTGGAGTCACAGAATAAAGTAGGGATGTCCATAAGAGTTAGATTCTCTGTATCTATATTTGTATTTGCATCTAATATATTTACATTGATTTCTATGCTCCTACTCTCTTAAACAACGTGTTTGGTTTTCAACAACAACAACAACAAAATGTGTGCCACGCGAGACACAGTCTGTGTCCGGGAAACAAACACAGTCAGAAGATGGAAACCAGTCTCACATACATTATAGATGTTGGTGTTTTCAAGCAGAGAATTTTAATAAATATCACTAAAATGTTAAAGGCTTTCAGGGAACAGTTGTTAGACAGTTGCAAAATCATATAGATAATTTAAGTGGAGGGATACAAATACAGTTAAGAATCAGAAGAAAATACCAGAAATCAAAAATGCAGAAAAATAAATAAAAAATGTCCTTAATGGGCTTTTCATTAGACTCAACATTGGTGAGCAAAGAATCAGTGAACTAGGCTGGGTACAGTGGCTCATGCCTGTATTCCCAGCAATTTGAGAGGCCGAGGCTGGCGGATCATGAGGTCAGGAGATCGAGACCAACCTGGTCAACATAGTGAAATCTCGTCTCTGCTAAAAAAATACAAAAAAATTAGCCAGGCATGGTGGTGGGCACCTGTGATTCCAGTACAGTGAAGGTTGCAGTGAGCTGAGATCATGCCACAGCACTCCAGCCTGGCAACAGAGACTCCTCAGAAAAAAAAAAAAAAAAAAGGATGAGTGAACTAGAAAAAAGGTGAACACACAAATTACCTATATAGAAATACAGAGAGCATAAAACAGAGAATTAAAGAATTGTGGGACAATATCAGTCACTCTGGAAGATATGTAATTGAAATCTCAGAGGACAGAGAAAGAATGAAGTAGAAAAAATGTTTGAAAAAATTAATGTGAAACTTTTTTCCAAAGTTAGTGGTGGACAACAAAATACAGTGATAAGAAACACAGAGAATAATGAACAGGGCAACGACTACCAAAAAGACCATACATAGGCACATTCCATTCAAACCGCTGGAAACCAAATGCAAAGATAAAATCTTAAAAGCAGCCAGACAAAAATACACATATCTATAGTGTAGGACGGATAACAATTATAGCAGATTCTGTCCGGAAAACTTACAAGCAAGAAGATTAAAAAGAAGTCAGTCCAGAAATTTATACCCATGAAAGTGTCCTTTAAAATGAAGGAGAAATAAAGACTTCATCCTAACAACTAAAATAGGGAAATCTTTGCTTGTGTAACCACCAAAGTTCCAGGTACTCACCACTTGTAGAAAGAAGCCAGAATAACAAGAATGAGATGAGGCAAACAGAAAATAAGATTTTATTACCCATGCTAAAAAGGGAAGGACTGAGTGAAATTCTTCCCTAAAATTTCCACTCTTCAATCTGTGGAGGGAACACAGAGGTTGTTAAAGACAAAGTTTGGAATGCAGAAGAGGCAGGAAGCTAAGAGGTGTCAAGTGTTCTGACACACTCCAGTGACTTGTCTTGAACTATAGTTCCATCTGATAAAGGGGCCAGTGCGGTTGTGGCAAGAGGTGTTTGGCCACATCAAAATCTGGCCCCCAAAGCTCCAAAGAAAATGCATAACTCAATAAGAGAGTATGATGTGTACTTAACAAGTCTCCAGGTAAATAACTGTGCATAAGGCTTGGGAGCATAGAATGGGAAATGAAAGGGAGTTGATGTTCACAGTGCATTCCCAGGCTGTATTTCAAGATGAAAGAAATCACATATGCAGTTTGTCTCAAAGCTGTATCTTGAGACTGGGGAGAGAGGAGAAAAGAAAACAAAGTATTAAAACATGGTTTGAAGCCAAGCTGCTCGGTTACACTTGCAAACCTACTCTAAAAGAAATGCCAGAAAATGAACTTAGAAGGAATATAGATCTATGGTAGAAAATTGGATCTACAAAAAAATGATCACTGGAAATAAAAATAAATAAATTCAAAATAAAATCCTTCTGCTTTCTTCTTTGTAATTGCTCTAAAAGACCGTTTGAATCAAAAATAGTAATCTATTTAGTCCTTTTAGAATATGTAAATACAAACGCATATGAAAATAGCACAAAAGATAGGAAAGAAAACTAGGAAGATTTATACTCTTACAAGGTTCTTATGTTTCACAAGATGCAGTACAATATTTATTACACGATGGCAGAAGACTCTGGTTATTTAAAATGTAGGTTGTATACCCAAGGGCAAACTAATATTTTTAAAAGGTATGAATAAAGGCAATAATATGGAATCATAGAACATGCTCTGTTAAACAGTGAAGGCCAAAAAGGAGCAAAAAAGAACCAATGGAATAAACAGAAAATGACTTAGAAAGATGATAAATTTTCAATCAGCCATTGCAATGATCACTTTAGATATAGTTAGTCTAAATACATCAGTTAAAGTGTATTTTTCTGATATCTGAGATTATCAGATAAAAAACCAGTATGAACTCAATACTATATGTAAGAAATTGTGTTAAATATACAGATAAATATAAGAGAAAAGAGATTGCCTCCTTGCTATGGTGCCCTAAAGGGGAATTTTTAAGATGATGAACTTTCTGTATGATACTGAAGTCGTGGATTCATGACTGTGCAAATATCATAGAACGTATACCACAAGAGTAATCTTTTCTGTATGCACATTAAAGACTGTTAAGTAAGATGTTGTGGGCTCTCAGAACAGAATATGCAAAGTGACAAATTAATTTAAATCTCTTACAACCCATAGAAAGCAAGATTAGGCATTGAAAATTCACTCTCAGTGAAACAGAACTTCTGAACAAGATAGATAAATATGTCAATTAAAAATAATATAAACTAGAGCCTTTACATACACTAAAATGCACCACAAAATACTTTCTGGGGATTAGAGACAAAAAACATCATTGTTTCCTATCAAATAATTAAGTAGAAGAATCAAAGCAGAAACTGGTAGTGCACACAACCCAAAGAATAACATGGAAGAACATATGGAATAAATAATTCAATCTCATAAAGAATTTAAAGATAATTTAGGTCAAACAAATATTGTTAAACAAAACCTACAAAAAGTTAAAAATCATGATGGAAAAGCAATTTGGAGGATTGATTCAGGATGGTAGCCTATACAACAGAAATTCCAAAGATAACAAAAGAAGGATATGAAGTTGAGGCAACAATTAAGTGAAGAAATAGTAGAA
Source organism: Aotus nancymaae (assembly GCF_030222135.1). Classification (NCBI taxonomy): domain Eukaryota; kingdom Metazoa; phylum Chordata; class Mammalia; order Primates; family Aotidae; genus Aotus; species Aotus nancymaae. The sequence continues at coordinate 39,935,642 of NW_026988419.1, read as the reverse complement.
AAAAGCCCTCCCTATTGAAAGTATGTAGGCATTAATGAAACTAAAAGCTGGGACAAGAGCAGAGAAAAATCAAAACATTAGGATAAAGTTACAGCTTTGAAACTAGGAAAAGCCCTAGGGAACTTATTAGAAAATAAAAAGAGAACAACAAATGGACCACCTCGGTAATGATTATGAAGCATAATGACAGATAAAGGAGAGAGTAAAGTATTTCCAGTAACTTTAAGACAACTCAGTTGACAAGCAAAAGGATGTAAATAATTTCCTAATGATATGTACAATTCCAAAAATAATGTTGTCCCCCAATTGTCTTCTTTTTCACAAGGATTTGACACTTTCTTATTCTACCTCCAAATATTTTTTTCCATCCTTCTTAGTTGATAACCTTGCTTCCTACTTCATTTAAAAAAGGAAATCTTCAGATAATAGCTATCACAAACTCCCATTTACCTCATTTTTCGACTATTCCTCTTCTCCATGACCTCTTGAAAACTGGATGGACTCAGGAATACACAATCATAAAATCTGGTTGAATAATGATCACATATTAACACCACTTAAATATATAAATGTATTAGTCTTTTGTAGGTCACAAAATAAGTTTGACTTAAAAATGGAAAGATTAAGACAAATAATTACTTTTATCTTAGAATTTCTAACAACCAGTTTGTAACTGTCATAAATGAAATAATAATTGTAATTTATTTGTTGTAGATGCTTGTAACATAATGTGTCCTGGGCTACCATATGGTGCTAAAATGAGTACTAAAACTACTTTTATTCTGCTTATCTCTTAGATCTCTTTTATCTCCTAGATTATCTAAAAGATAAACAAAAAAGTAGTTTTAGTACTAAGAAATAAACAGAAAAAGAAATAAATAAAATAGTTTTGAAAATATTTTTGTAAATTTATTTTAAAGATACTTCAAAAAACCATTCATAAGTATATATCATTTCACATAAATGCATATAATTGATCATATCTTAGACATTTTAGGTTAGTTTTTTACCCCCTTATTTTCTTGTTTTTAGTTGATCTCCCCTTGCCCATTTTTCTCTAACAGTTTTTATTACTAATTACCACATTTTTAACATAATTTATATTCTCTATATTTTCTTCATACTAATAATCATACATGAATTCAAATGTAGACACAAACAATAATAGGAAATAATTTATGCTAATGTACCAGATTGTGTCCTACATGTTTTACAAATATTACTTTCTTTTATGTTTAGGATAAATATATATCCTGCTATTTTCCAGATAGAGTAACTGAGATAGAAAAAGGTGAAGCAATTTACCTATAGGCACACAGCTGGTAAATTAGATTTATTCTTCAAATCTAAGTTATCTGTGCTCAGAATCCATGTTCTTTAATACCATTGGTATAACTATGTTACATGACTTCCTAACCCAGTGGAAACCTGAAGTATTCAACCTTCTACCATAATACATTCAAAATATGTTGTCATTTTACTTATGCTAATGTGGAAAAAAATAACTAGGAAAATTCTTTAACCAAATTGTGCATTTTGTTAAGTTAATTGAATGTACTTTAAGAGGAAAAGGAAGTATTATTTTTTGTAGAAGGGAAAATCACTAATGGGATAAAAAAATATTTATAGAATTTGTATTAAACTGTCTTATTTAATTGTCTTCACTGACTTGACTAATTTTGTCTCTGGAACATTACACTCTAAATTGTTGTTATTTTTAGTGACTCTTAAATAAGTAATTCTGATGAGTGAAATTTGGCAACCAGCAGGAATAAATAAGCCTGAGTATTTTCATATATATAAACCATGTTGATGGGTTTCTGATATATAAATTTAGCTTTACACTTCGAGTAAATAACAGAGTAAATTGCTCTTAATACAAAAGTATATACACAGACACATGCAACATATGCTATCGGGTCAAGAAAAATTTGGGGAATATTAAGATAATTTAATTACTTCAAATTAGATTTTTTTAGCAACTATACCACAGATTCTGATTTGAAATGGGCAGATTCTAATACCTATATTTTCCTATTTGCAAACTAATGTAGTTTTATTTGGAAATTTCAAGATGTTCTGGTAAGGTAATTTATTTCTTTGTAATCACCTATTTTTAATTAGATTTAAAATGTATCCTTAATTTTATGCTGAAATTTATAAAATAAAATTTTTATATAATAAAATTCATAAAATGTATATATTTTATTTTATATATTTATTTTATTTTTTAATTCATGAAATAAATTTTATAAACTTCAGCATAGAATTGATATATTTTAAATCTAGACAATTACAAAAATTCAACAATAAAAACATTTTCTTAGTGAATGAAAATTGTGAATTGCCTCAATTTTGTTCATACCTCACAGGTTTTTAGTGAATATTTAATTTCATATCTTCCCAAATTTTATTTAAAGTTCTTTCTTTCCTGGTTATTGTATTCGTTTATTTCACACTACCATAAAGATATTACCTGAGACTGGATAATTTACAAAGAAAAGAGGTTTAATTAACTCAGTTCCACATGGCTTAGGGAAGCCTCAGAAAACTTACAATCATGGTTGAAGATGAAGGGGAAACAAGGCAAGCCTTACATTGCAGCAGGAGACACAGAGCTTGAGGGGGAGATTGATACTTTAAACTGTCAGATCTGAAAGTCTCTCACTATCAGGAGAATAGCATGGGGGAAGCGATCCCAATGATCCAATCAGCTTCCACCAGGTCCCTCCCTGGAAACATGGGGATGATAATTCAAGACAAGCTTTGGGTGGGAACACAGAATCAAAGCATATCAGTAATAAATTACTCTTTCTGATAAGGATACAGTTACTTCAAATGTGTACTTTTCCCAAGGCTTTGATTTTAAAATGTTAAAGTATTTTCCTATAAAGGGAAAAAGTGAATATTCAAAACATAATTAATAGTGAATATGGAATTGTGCTGGAGAATTGTCTTACAGATACAGGCCTATATTTACTATTTCAGTTCAAGTTGTTTTCAAAATGACCTTTACACGCAACTGGAATATAAAATATGTTAACTCAAGCATACATGCATATACACACTCATATACACTGACTCAGTTTTTGTTTCAAACATGTAAACTGCATTCCTTTTAAGTAGTTTTGTTTTGTTTTGCAAATTTGTTAAAAGCAAATTGAATCTTTTGTTTTCTCAATCATGATAAATTTTTTGATTAGAGGATTTACCAATTTGAGTCATGTAATTCATTTCCTATATATTCTATCAAAATATTTTTTACTATCACTCATCCTATAGAAATCAAGTCTGTAAAAATAAGAAAGTGTGTGCCTGTGTGTGTGTGTTTGTGTGTGTTTTAGTTTCTTTTCAAGCAAATAACACATTATACCAATAAAAAAAAGAGTAGGAACTGCTATGATATTTACCTGCTAGATCTAAACTTTCCCATTATACTTAATTCAATAATAGTTGAATACTCTTGTAAATTGTTGTTAGGTCATTTGATCTCTTTATTTCTCTTAATATAAAGTCTGCATTAATTTATATATAACATAACTGTAGCAGTTCTCTAATTTACCTACATAATAATACCTTTGCTGAGCTTTAAGAAATACTGATTTTTGTTTCAAGCTCCCAAAATTTCTCTTCCATTTATTTTGCATGTTGGCTAACATTAGAGTTCGCAAAATTTTCTTAGATGATTCTTGTATGCAGGAAAGTATAAGAATTATTTTAATATGTAGTTCATTACTGGGGAAAATGCATTCATTACAAATATGATCTATTCACATTTAATATTTTTAGAATTATTACTCCAATTTTCCAATTAATTATATCCTTCACATGTGAAGCAAAGAGAAACATTTTCATTTTGTGTTTTATAATAACAACTTTATTCAATATAATTTACATGCCATAAAATTCATCCTTTCAAAGTGTACAATTCAGTTATTATTTTTTTTAATTCGCAGAAGTAGGCAACCAACACCACTAATTTCAGCATAGTTTCATCACCTCAAAAAGAAACCACATTCCCATTAGCAGTCTGAATTCCTCCCCCATCAACCATTTTCTGGCAAACACTAGTCTCCTTCCTGTTTCTATGGGTTTGTCTATTCAAAATATTTTGTATAAATTTTATCATATATTATGTAGCTTTTTTTATTAGGGTCTTTTATTTAGCATAAAGTTTGAAGGTTTATCAGTCTTTTAATATGTGTCAGTACTTCACTTATTTTTATTAATAAATATTTCACTACCACAGGTACGGATATGCCACTTTTGTTTACCCATTTATTCGTTCATGAACATTTGGGTTATTTCAGTTTTGACATGACAAATAAGGTCGCTATGAACACTAATGTACAGGTTTTTGTATAGGCATCTATTGGTTATTTTTTTCTTTTGATTCTATAACTAAAATTGCAATTACTGAATCATATGATAACTCTCATTTTTTTTTTTAAGAAGCTCTAAGTTGTTTTCTACAGCAGATAAATCATTTTATATTCCTGTCAGCAATGTATGAAGGCTCTAATATCTCCACTTGCTCTTTCACACTTTTTCTTGCATGCCCTTTTACTTTAGCCATTCCAGTAGTCTCTAAGTATAGTTTTTCTTTGCATTTCCTTAATGTCTAATGATGTTGAGCAACTTTTCATGTGTGTATTAGGTATTTTTTTTTTTTTAAGGAATATCTATTCAAATCCTTTGCCCATTTGTAAAATTGGATTATTTGTTTCTCTGTTTTGAGTATAAGAGTTTATTCTCTTTCTTGATATAATTTTTATCAGGTATATTCTTTGAAAACATTTCTTTTCTTGAGATGGAATCTCTATTTTTCACCAAGGCTGGAGTGTAGTGGTGCAATCTTGGCTCACTGCAACCTTTGCCTCCCAGAATCAAGCAATTTTCCTGCCTTGGCCCCCTGAGTAGCTGGGACTAAACTAGTGGGTCACTACACCTGGCTAAGTTTTGTAATTTTAGTATGGAGGAGGTTTCACCATGTTGGTCAGGATGGTCTTGATCTCCTAATCTCTAATGTGCCTGCCTCAGCCTCCCAAAGTGCTGGGATTACAGGCATGAGCCATCACACTCAGCCTATTTGCAAATATTTTATTGTATTCCATGAGTGGTCATTTCTCTTTTTTGGCAATATCCTTTCAGTTAAAAACATTTCCAATTTCAGTGAAGTTTAACTTATTTCCGTCTATGTTTTTGTCATTTGTACTTTTTGTGTTATATCTAACAATGCATTGCCCAATCCAAGGTAATACACACTCATACAAATGCACACACATGTATACACACATAGCTGTTGCTCTGTATTTGTGGGTTCTGCATTCATCAATTCAACCAACCATGAATTGAAAATATTTGAAAAAAATTATCTCCGTACTGAACATGTACAGTCTATTTTTTCTTTTCATTCTCTAAACAATATAACAACAAATAATTATATACCACTTACATTGTATTCAGTATTATAAGAAATATAGTAGATAATTAAAAGTATATAGGAGGATGTGCATGAGTTATGTACAAACACTTCCTTCCCCATTTTATGTCAGGGACTTGAGCATCCAAGATTTTTGGTACCCACAGGAGGTCCTGCAACCAATCCCCTGCAGATATCAATGGGTAACTATCTATTTTACAGTTGCTTCATTTGTAAATCAATGGCCATTTAGATTGTTTCCATATCTTGGCTATTTTGAAGTGGATATGCCACTATCTTTACAGAGTGATCAGATTATCACGAGAGATCAGTCATGCCAATATATACACATTGCCTCCATAGTAATTTTTAACACACTCTACATGTTTAATATATTCATGAAGAAATATAAAAGACAAACTGAAGTTGAGGGACAGTCTACAAAACACCTGACTGGTTACCTCAGAAGTATCAGGATCATAAAAGACAAGGGAAGACTAAAGACATTGTCACAGATTGGAGGAGACTAAGGAAACAAGAAACGAAACACAATGTGGTATATTGGTTTAAATTCTGAACCAGAATACAGACATTATTGGAAAAACTGGTGAAACACGAAGAAAGTTGGTAGTTAATAGTAGTGTACTGATATAATTTGGATGTGTCCCCACCCAGATTTTATGCTGAAATGCGATCCCCAGTGCTAGAGGTGGGGCCTGGTTGAGGTGGTTGGATCATGTGGTGGTTTCTCATGGTTTAACAACATCCCCCCTTGATACTTTGGTTGCTGTAGTGAGTTCTAATGAGATCTGCTTGTTTAAAAGTGTGTGTCATCTCTCCTCCCACCCACTGCTTGGTCCTGCTTCTGACATATAAGATGCCTGCTTCTGCTTTGCCTTCCACCATGAGTAAAATCATCCTGAGGCCTCCCCAAAAGCAGATGCTGCTATGCTTTCTGTGCAGTATACAGGAATTAAACCTCTTTTCTTTATAAGTTATCCACTCTCAGGTATTTCTTTTTCTTTTCTTTTTTTTTTTCTTTTTTGAGGCAGAGTCTCATGCTTTATCACCCAGGCTGGAATGCAGTGATGCAACCTTGGTTCACTGAAACCTCTGACTCCAGGGTTCAAGTGATTCTCCTATCTCAGCCTCCAGAGTAGCTGGGATTAGAGGTATGAGCTACCATGCCTGGCTAATTTTTTGTATTTTTAGTAGAGATGAGATTACACCATGTTGGCCAGGCTGGTCTTGAATTCCTAATCTCAGGTGATTCTTCTGCCTTGTCCTCACAAAGTGCTGGGATTACAGGCATGAGCCACCGTGCCTGGCCTTAGGTATTTCTTTATAGCAGTGTGAGACCAGACTAATACACATATTAATGTGAAGTTCTTAGTTTTTATAGATTTAATCTATGTTATATTATGTAATATTTATGTTCTTATGTTAATAATGGAGAAAGCTGAATGAAGACGACAAGGGAACACTCTAAACTGTCTTTGTAGCTCTTTAGTAAGTATAAAATGATTTAAGCAAAAAAAAAAGAGTTAATATATACAGGAATGTATACTCAGAATTGTAAAGATTTAATATTTTCGCAAACACCTTGGAAGTATAAGAAATTTAATGCAAAAAATACATCATATAATAGGATTTGCAGCCAAATTTAAAAGATTAATTGCAAAAATTACATGGCAAAGTAAACCTTAAGGCTCTGTTGAAAAAATAATAGTTAAATAATAGATTGGATATATGGATAATTAGACATAGCTACATATATGTCATACATAACATATATGATAAATGCATATATTCTATAATAATTGATATTAGAGTATTGTTACAGGAAAAGACAATTGTGTGTGATTTGGCCCCTCCTGAACAATACAACTTTAACTTGTGCCATTATCTTCTTTATTTCCTACTCTCTTGACAAACACTGATCTCAAAATTAGTCAGTGATATTCCTATCAATCATATTTGTTTTCCTGGAATAATCTCTACTTCATCTTCTTAAATCAAACTCCTCTGTCTCAAAATAAACACGTATCAGGATTTTTTTTTTCTGATATCTGACTAAATAAGAACTGACAATATCTGTTTTGTAAACTTCATACTTCTTTGTAATACTAAAATGAAAATCTTGTACATATATATATCCTAATGATAAGACTCCCTGTATTAGTTTGCTGGGGCTGCTATAACCACAGATTGGGTAGCTTAAACACCAGAAATTTATTTTTGGGAAGCTAGGAAAGCAGTTCTCGCAGTTTTAGGGGCTAGAAGCCTAAAGACAAGGTGTCAGCATGTCTCATTTCTCCTGAGGCCTCTCTCTTTCACTTGTAGATAGTCTCCTACTAACTGTGTCCTCATCTGGTCTTTTCTCTGTGTGTACATACCTAGAGTCTCTTTGTAAATCCAAATTCCCAATTTTTATAAGGACATCAGTCATATTGGATAAGAACATTACCCTAATGGACCCATTTATTTATATTCTGAGGCCCTGAGATTGGAACTTCAATATATTAATTTGGGGAGAAGGGAGCATAATTCTGTCCATAGCACTCTCCATTAGATTGGGCTTTATGAAAACGTAACACATAACTGTCTTTTTAAATATTTTTATATAGTTGCTGAATGAATGAATAAAAAATGTATAAATGAACATTGCTCCACATGTGGAAGTAATTTGTAACTTTACTTTTATTTACAATATGGTCTAAATGAAGCTGACTGCCTCAATCTATTAGTGATTGAACAGCTTAAATCAAGTAGGAATATATTCACAATGTAAGACAGTAACAGTCATTCTGACGTTGACTATAATATTAATTCACAGTTTTCTCTGTCATTTTCCATTTCATTTACATAGGGATTTTAAAAAGGAATGTCTTAAAAACAGAAAAATTCAATGTGATTATATTATGCCAACCCATATGTTCTTGAGCTAGGTTTCTGAAGCTGGTTCCTTTAAAGACTAGGTTTGCACTCTTCCTGAGCTGTTTCCTTGTTAACAGGCAATCATTTTCCTGACTGAATTTTGCATAACAGCTCTTACATAAAAATTGGCTCCTTAAAAGTTTTTATATTTGTTTTTAGTTTTAAAAATATAGAAAAGAAAATTATATTTTAACTGCACACAGGCATGCATTTAAAATAATTTCAAAGCATAATATAATTAAGGAATATAAAATTACACAAATATTGATCTGTCACTATTTTTAGCATTCTTTTTATTAAAGTATAATATTTACACAAAAAGCATACACATAATAAGTTTGTAGATCAATGCATTTTTGTCAAAGAAAATTGCCAATACAACTGGCACCCAAACAAAAAATAAAACCAGCTCCCCCTAATGCCTCCACATGGCAATAACTTCCTCTCACGATAACACCAACCTTGACTTAGAAGATACACCAATCTTGACTCCACATACTTTATTCTCTAGAGGTTTCAAATTTATACAAATTATATTATATATTATGGTACTTTTAAGTCTAGCTTTATTTGCAAGCATCTACTCAGAAAAAAAGGCTTGTGAATTCATCCATGTTATTGTATGAGCATTAATTTGTATAGTATTCCACTGAATAGCTATACTTTGCCCATTCTACTGTTGATGAATATTTGGGTTGTTTTCATTATTTGTCTTTCCTTATTTGAAATAAATACTACTATTAGAATTTTGGTACATGTGTTCCACTATAAATGTATTTCTGCATTAGATTTCTGGGTCATAGTATATGTCTAGTTTGATAGTATTTTCTGCCAATAGTTTTCCAAAGTGGTGACAGAAGTTTTCATTTCTGTCTTCTCTCTCTCTCTCTGTCCTTCTCTCTCAAGATACTCCACTTGAAACCCAACCACCATACTTTGAGAAAGTTAAGAAGTGACGATGTTAGTTGATCTCACCTGACAGCATGCATCGACTACTCAATGTAAGTGAGAAAACCCTCACATGAGTCGGAGATTTGCAAGTAAAAATCAATACTCCCATTGTTTTGTTCTACTAAGTATTGAGGTGATTTGTTATGCAAATGATAATCAGAAAGAGGAAAATTTCATTAACTTTCCAGATAGCTTTTAGACGATGATAATAAATCTGTGAAAGATTTATAATACGTTTGTCACTTGGAACATATCCCCTTTATCAATCAATCATTTTTTACCAGAAAATTGAAGCGGAATATAAAATCTGTTTTTTATGCTGTAACTTAAAGAAGACCAAATAAAAAGTAAGCATTTGTACATTTTACATTTTTTAATGTTTTGAAAGCAGAAATTAATTCTGCTAAATATTCATACATGAAAATTAGCAGTTGCGTTAGTGAAACATTTTAATGTTAGTGAAACATTCTAAATGTTAGTGAAACATTTTATTTCTAAAATGTTCTCCCTTTTGTGAACTAAGAAAGCTTTATATTTCTAAAACATACTTAATTTCACATAATTTGTAAATTATGTGATTGGTTGAATAGTCTTTAGTGTATCTCACAGAATAAAAATGTCATGAACTATTTTCAAAACAAATTATAATAATATGTCTTTTATGAGGTTGTATTCTAAAAAGGTCTAAAATTTAGCTAAAAATGAACTCTATCTCTCTCTCAAAAGCACTAAACCAAAAATAAAAAAATTTCTGGTTTAAAAGAAACTGATAATATATATTTTTAAACTAAATTTCAGTGAGGTGCAATTTAAATAATAAAGTATACTCATTTTAAATGCCCATATTGATGAGTTTTGGCAAATGTGTATGTTTATATAACCAGCACTACAATTAAAACACAAATGCTTCCATAACAATGACAACATTTCTTGTAATACTTTCTCATTATTTTCCCTTTAAACACACCTGGACCTAGTAACCACTGACCTGCTTTCTGTCACTGTAGATTAGATTTGTCTTGCCTAGAATTATAGATAATTAGAAGGTATAGTATATACTCCTCTGGGTTTGGTTTCTTTTTCTCTATATAAACTTATTCAGATTTATTCATAATGTCTTCAAGATTAATATATTTAGGAGGATAATTATTGAATCATATATTAAACCCATATCAAACTTTAGAACAAACTCCTATAGTGCTTTGCCAAAGTGGATTTAACCTTTTGCATTCTGGCCAGGAGCATTTCCCAACTGTACATCTTGGCCAACGCTAGGTACTGCCAATCATTTTAATTTCCCTATTATAATATAATGTAGTTCGTAGTGTGGATGTAGTCTTATCTTTTTGTAGCTTCAATTACTTCAGTTAACATTTGCTTGATGACTAATGTTGTTAAGCCTATTTTCATGTCCTTATTGGTTATCTGTATATTTTATGAAACATCTGTTCAGATTGGGTTGTCTTTTTATCACAGGTTTGTTAGAGTTTCATGGATTTGGATACTAGTAGTTTGTTGAGATATATTATAAATGATTTCACCTACTATGTGACTTCAATGCTTATTTCCCTCACTTGTCTTTTTCATAGCAAAATGTTTTAGTATTGGTGAACTACAATCTTTATATTTCTTCCTATACTGTTTGGATTTTTTTTGCTGTCTTTAATGTTTTTTCTTTTTTGGCTTACCTCAAGATCATCAATATTTTTTCCCTATGTTTCCTTTTAGAAATATAGTAGTTTTAGACTTTATCCTTAGTTTTATCTTTAGTTTTATGTTCCATTTTGACTATTTGAGGTGAGAGAGAAAGAGAGAAAGAGGGAGAGAGAGAGAGAAAGAGAGCGCATGTGTGTTTATTCATAGTAAGAGATAAAGGTTAAGTTAAAATCTTTTGTTGTTGGAATATCTGGGAATTTCAGTTCTGTTTGTTGAAAATACTAATTTTGGCCATTGACTTAACTGCACCCTTTTGTCATGTATACATGGACCTATTTCAGAGTCTATTCTGTTTGATCAATCTGTTTCTATCCTTAATTCAACACCAAACTATATTGATTACTATAGGACAATAATAAATCTTGAATTCAGAAATCTTGAATTCAGACACAGCAAAAAAGGAGACCATCAACAAGCCCAGCAGAGGCCTCATTAGAAAACAAACTTATTGATATCTTGATATTGGGCTTCTACAGAACTGTGAGAAAATAAATTTTGATTGTTTAAGCCATACATTTCGTGGTTTCTTGTAATGGCAGCCTGGACAGACTAACTTAAGTCTATGCATTCTTTATGTTAAAAGAGTTGGTAAATAAATCATTAAGATTCTTAAATTTACTGTCAAAGGATTATGATCAATGCAAAAATAATTCAATCATATTTTCAAATATAATTTGAGTATTTTATGTGGCTTTTGCTTACAAAAATTAAGAACTTTATGTGCCAAAGGCAGTGGTATATGCTTGTAACTCCAGCACTTTGGAAGGCAGAGGATTACTTGAGCTCGGGAGTTTGAGATCAGTCTGGTGACATAATGAGACCTCGTCTCTACAAAAATATAAAAATTAGCAAGGCACGATGTCATGCCTGTAGTCCCAGCTACTCAGGAGGCTGAGGTCAGAGGACCACTAGACCCCAAAAGGTTGAGGCTGCAGTGAGCTGTGATGACACCACTGCAATCCAGCCTGGGTGACAGATAACTTGTCTCAAAAAGAAAACAAAGAAATACTGCTTGTTTTTACCTCTTGTGTCTTGAACATTGTTATCTTTTTATAGGAAATTACATCTTGAACTAGACTTTACTATTTTTGGGGGGCAAGGGTTTGTCACAGCAATTATCAGATGATCACAGAATTCTTATAACTCAAGCAACTTTTCTTCTAGAAATGAGATGAACCATTTTTCATGAGATCCTAGGGCACCAATTATTGTGGTTTCTATACATGTCCATATTACTTTAAATGCTTCATATTAAATATGAATAAGTTGTATTACTATGCCTGGTGGGGAGTTGGTAGTTAACTACATTCTGCCATAGCTTGGTTAAGAATCAGCTTGGATTGTGAATTAATGGGAGTGTAAGTTAGTTCAACCATTGTGGAAGACTGTGTGGCAATTTCTCAAAGAGCTAAAGACAAATACCACTTGACACAGCAATCCCAATACTGGATGTATGCCCAAAGGAATATAAATTGTTATATTAGGTAGACACATGTATGCATAAGTTCATTGCACTATTATTCAGAATAGCAAACATATAAAATCAATGTCAATGCACATCAGTAATAGACTAGAAAAAGAAAATGTAGTACACGTACATGGTAAAATACTATGCAGCCATAAAAAAAGAATATCAGGTCCTTTTCAGGGACAGGAATGGAGCTGGAGACCATTATCTTTAGCAAACCAGAACAGGAACAGAAAACCAAATGCTGCAGGTTCTCACTATGAGGAAGCTAAATGATAAAAACACATGGACACATAGAGGGGCATAACACACACTGGCTGGGGCCTATTGGAGAGTTCAGGGTGGGAGGTGGGGGAGGATCAGGAAAAATAACTAATGGGTACTAGGCTTAATACTTGGGTGATGAAATAATCTGTACAACAAACCCCCATGACACAAGTTTACCTACGTAACAAACCTGCACTTTTACCCCTGAACTTAAAAGTTTAAAACAATGAAGTACAAAACATACACACATATGAATTAGAAGTATTAAATGAATGAACTTATTTAAAAATACTTCAAGAACTTTCACTTGCTGTGCTTTGTAAATATTGGCATAATTAATATTTTGAAATACTTTTATTGGCCACTGATAATTTCTCCTAAGAAAGACCTTCAAAATTGTCATATTGTGTTGAACTATATCATTTGCCGAAAAAAAACACCTAAAATCACACATGACATAGTTTTCATAAAACATTATCCACAAATAAACTTTTAAAGCCGCTTTATGATTAATCCAGAGTAAAATTTGACAGTTCTACTGACCACTGTAGGCATTCAAGATCCCACGGCACTCTTTGAAAAAGCAAAGGTATTAACTCTGCAGTTCTGGCCCTACTCCAAATCTATTAATTAAATTCTTCCTACCTTATATTCCCCATGTATTTCCAATTAGAAAAATTATTTTTCATTTCTTTTCAATATTGCTGTTGGGAAGTAGTTCTGGCACAAATATCCTGTATATGTTCTCCCTTGGAATTTCACTTTTCAACACAGTTTGAAATTTGCAATCAATGATATCTTTATATTTAAGGTATGCTACCATCTAATAAACTGGCAATGTGCACTATTGGACATTGCATAGAAAATTTTGTTCAGCCAAAATGTGGCATCTTTCTTATATTTTTTTCATTTCTTAATCATAAAACATTATAAGAGAAGAGGAAGTGGCAACTTTCAAGATATTTTAATGTACAGAGAGGGATTTCCTGACAAGAAAACAGAAGTTGATGCTAATCAAAACAGAGCTAAGAATTGCCAAGCTTTCTTTCCTTTCTTTCCTTTTTTTTTTTTTAACTTTAAACCTCACAGCTGGCTATGTGGTGAGAACAGATGGAATGAATTATATATTTAAAGAGTCTTTGACATCACATCAAACACTTTTTGTCCTGTAAATGGAACTTTACTATTTTTCCACTTATTGCAGTCATAACATTGCTGCATTTTATTAAAATGTTATAGATAAACCAAAGAAATATATTAAAGAGTTTAAGTTGTTCATTACAAATGACAAAGGGATATCAAAGAGAATGCTAAAAATTCTATTTTAAACACCAATTTATTTTTTACTCTATGAAAAATGTGTTATCCTTTTGCAGTAGTTAAAAATTGTCTTTTTAAAAAAAATTTTCTGACACTACAAGCATTTGTAAGTCGATGTTTATTTCAGGAATCTAATCACTGTCAAAGAAGCATGGTACAGAAGATGATGCCAGCAGAACCTTCCTGGCTTTCTGACAGAGTTGTTATTTGCAAATAGAATTTGATCATGATGGGTTAATCCATTAATTCATCAAATATTATTTGAATACCTACTATGTAATAGGCATGGACCTAAGAGTAAAATAGTCCTTAACCTGAAGGAGCTTTCATTTTATTGAGTAAGAAAGACAATAAACACCTAAGCAAATAAATATATAAACTCAAGTGGTTATAAGAACTAGGGGAAAAGAGGAGAATAAAGAGATTGTTGAGAAATAATAATATTTATCTAAGGTGGTCAGAGATGCTCTCTCTGAAAAGATGCTGTTTGAACAGAATCATTGAAGAGTGGGATAGTGAGCAATGTAGAACATACAGAGAATTTTTTTCCAAATGATACAACCGTAATTGCGTATTGCTTGTTATAGAAGGATGCTTGCTGTGTTTGAGAAACTGTTGGAGGGCACCACATCTGCTTTAAAATAAGCAAAGGAAAGAAGAAATGCTTGGGTGGGAATAGAACCTTATATGGGATAATGTGAAGACACTGGCTTTTTTTCTGAGTGTGTTTAGGCCTGAAGTTCAAAAGAAAAGTATAAGACAGTACAGAGTCTCTTGAAATAATGCAAGTTTGAAACGGTGGTCACTTAGACCAAGTGTTAAGCAATGGTGATTAGCAGCCATTGAATTCTGGAGGTAATTTTGAAGCTGAAACCTGTAAAAGATCTGATGGATCAAATGTGTATGGAAGGAAAGAAGAGCAAAGAATCACCGTGAGGATTGTGTCCTCTTACAAGAATAAAGTTGTAATTTAATGAAATGAATGAAACAGGATGTGGTGGATTAAATAGTATATTTACCCAAATTCCTATCTACACAGAATCTCAGAATGTGATCTTATTTTGAATCAGGGTATTTTCAGATCCTTAAAATAAAGATGTGGATGAGATGATCCTGGATTAGGGCAGGTCCCAAATCCAATGAGGATGTCCTTATAAGAGACAGGAAAGAACACAGAGACACAAAGAGAAGAAGGCAATGTAAAGGCAGAGCCAGAGATTGGAGTAATGTCTCTACAAGCCAAGGGGCATAAAGATTACTGGGGATTAACAGAAGCTAGGAGAAAGACATGAAGTGGATTCATTTTCAGTGCCTCTGGAATAAACCAATACTGCCAACACCTGATTTCAGGTGTTGAACTGAGAGATTAAATTTCTGTTTTATCAAGCCACCAAGTTGGTGGTAATTTGTTATGGCTACCTAAATGAAAAGGAATAAAAGTCAAGTAGAGAGAATTTCAAGCAGAAGATCAGTCACCAAATATTAACAAGTTAGGTAAGATGAATAATGGGAATTGAATATTGAGTTTAATGATATGGAGATCACTGGTGACATTTTAAACAGTTACTTTCATGGAGTGTAAGCAAGCAAGTACTTAGTTGGCTTGGCTTTCAAAGAAAATGAGCAACAGTTAATTTTAAGTTCAGGTTTTGATGTTTAGAAAGTTGCTGAGTTTGGAAATAGGAGCAGAAAAATAGGATAGATGCTTCAGTTGGATATAGGTTCAAAACATAGAAGGATTGATTTTCCTAGTTCACCGTAATAAAAATATGTTGAAGTCATTCTAGTATTCTTAGTGAACCCCAGATTCAGGGGGGTGGGGAGTTGGGGAGGGATAGCATTAGGAGAAATATCTAATGTAAATGATGGGGCGATGGATGCAGCAAACCACAACCATGTGTATACCTACGTAACAAACCTGCAAGATCTGCACATGTATCCCAGAACTTAAAGTATAATATATAAGTTTAAAAAAATTGTTTTAATAAAATATGATAAGGGTTAAATGAGTATCAAAAGAGAGTCCAGTGGTAGCATAAAAGGAGTAGCCGTATAATTCAGTTACAGGAAAAGGTTCCCAATCCAGACCCCAAGAGAGGGTTCTTGAATCTCATGCAAGGGCAAGTCTTCAGTGCAAAGTGAAAGCAAGTTTATTAAGAAAGTAAAAGAATGAATGAATGGATTAAGAAAGTAAAAGAATGAAAGAATGGCTACTTCATAGCCAGAGAAGCCTTGAGGGCTGCTAGTTGCCCATTTTTATGGTTATTTCTTGATGATATGGTTAACAAGGGGTGGATTATTCATGCCTCCCGTTTTTAGATAATGTAGGGCAACTTCCTGATGTTGCCATGGCATTTGTAAACTGCCATGGTGCTGGTGGGAGTGCAGCAGTGAGGATGACCAGAGGTCACTCTTGTGGCCATCTCGGTTTGGCTAGGTGTTAGCTGGCTTCTTTACTGCAAAGTGTTTTATCAGCAAGGTCTTTATGAACTGTATTTTGTGCTGACCTCCTATCTCATCCTGTGACTTCGAATGTCTTAAACGTCTGAGAATGCAGCCCAGTAGGTTTCAGCCTCATTGTACCCAGCTCCTATTTAGGATGGAGTGGTTCTAGTTCAAACACCTCTGACATTTCCAATTAAAAACAAAAATCTCACAACATAGAACAGGGTGATGATTTTTGTCTCCTTTGAGTCCATGGAGTTATTTTTTGCATGTATCTCAGATAGTTAATTGAATGTATGGTAAATAGGACAAATTTGATTTATACATTTGGGTCCAGGGATAACAGGAGATAAGGATGGTTTCTCTGTAATTTATATTGGGAAGAAAGCAAAGGATGATCTTACTGGAATCACTACTTTTTAAATTTAATCATGTAAAATTATTGAAATGAATTTCAGTATAATTCCACAGAGGCTGCAGCTCATGGAGGGTGTTGTGGGCGGGCTTTTTGTAGTCCCCTTTTCTCTCATAAAGCCATTTAGAAGCTTTCCCTAGTACTGCTCCAATATTTAAGAAGAGAAAGAGATAAAGATGCTCTCTGGGATGAAAATAAACTGAACAGGTTCCCTGCAGTCTCACTTGTACCTCTCCTGTAATCCAAAACCACAATAGCTTTCACACAGAGTAATACAAATGCAAATTATGATGAGCTCCTCTCTTTTCAGCAAAACATTGTATAACAACAGATAATCAGAAGAATGGTTAGCTGGACTGAAGAAACGCTTTCAAAGTTACTGACTTTTTCTTTTCAATTCTATTCAACTCTCTATTTTTCCTGGCAAGTACTATCTCTTTCAGAGAAAAGTATTTTCCTTCTCCTTCTTTAATCTGACTTTTAATATATTTGAAAGCAGTCTGCCTTTGGGAAGAAATATATATATGTGTGAATATATGTGTGTATGTATATAAATTATCTATCTATCTATCGAGAGAGAGAGAGAGAGAGAGAGACTCTAGAGATCCTGAGAGTTTAAGAGAAAAAGGAATGGTTACACTTTCAGCTAGTAACCGGAGCAACAGCTTTGCTCTTTCTAATGTTATGGTATTTGAAATTGTATTCGGTTTATTTCTGTAAACAAAGAAACAGGAAAAAAACAGATTTTAAAATTTTATTAAAATGCTATTATATATACAAACCATTTTTTAAAAAAATTTGTGTGTAAAGTTTGAACACAAATTGTGTTTATTAATGGAATGTATTTTCATTGTATAAATAGTCTTCAAGCAGTAAAGCTCTTCTCAATATGGTCCCTCTGAATAGTGGATTTTCCATGTAAAGTATCTTTCAAAAATTTATATATCTACATATATCAGAAAAAATACTGGACATAACAATTTATAGGTGTATCAACATTTGTCCTCTAGACTGTATTATAGTTACAGTCAATCATCAATACCAGTTCCCATGATATGCAATGAGTATACAGAGGTGAATAAAACAGCCCTTAATTTCAATGGGTTTATAATCTGATGCAAGGAAGAGTCACACATACATATCATTCCAACACAGCATGATGCAAATATGCATCCAGAAAATAAATTAAGTCAGGAAGAGATTGTTTCCAGCAATAGTTAAACTCACTGAGTCTAATCTAAGCTAAGTATTAAAAGGCGATGGTACATGGAGAATAAGACTGTGTAACTGTTCTAATTTGAAAATGTTACAAATGAATGTCATAAACTCTATTTTTTTTTATTTTTCATACTATGTTATGCTGACTATATTCTACCATTGGCTAGTTTAAGCTGCTAGTAGTTCTCAGTAGACTATTTTTAAGTAACACGAGGAAATTGAAATCATGAGAAATAGCTAGGTAATGAGGTGAGTTTGTCAGAGGGCATGCTAAGATCATGGAGCAGGACTTCAGATGCTTTCATTTCTGGTAGAGAAAGTTGCAAGACAATTTTGTTCTGGCTTAAGAATGAGAAAAGTCATATTACCTACAAAAATCATGCTTTTAAGTCTATCAGAGAACTAAACATTCCGAAGTGATGAAGCATCTGTGAAAGAAAAGAGCTCTCTGGCTGCTTTTGTCCATGGCAAAATAGCAGGAGAAAGAAATCTGCTACAAATGAAAGAAGGAAGAGAGAACATTTTTCCAAAATTTTAAAGGCCAAGTTTGAGTTGACATAATGGTTTATAATACCTAGGAACCCAGACACAAAGAGAGTCAATACCCACCCACCAATTCTTTCTAGGGCTTTTCCTGAGTGCTCACAAGCTCAGGACAGGAAAACCGAGAAAAGCCCTTTGGGTCGCCAAGAATGTCATAGGACAATGGCCTCTCATAGCCAGGGTAAGGCAAGAAAACTCCAAAATGTGAGAGAGGTGTAAAAAAATAAAGAAACTCTCTGGGCCTATCAGTGAGCTGGGGACAACCACCGTTGGAAAGGCATCAGAGAAAACAGAGGCAGGGTCTTACTTACAATGAGCATGAAGCAGATTCTGCCTGTGACTGGGACTGGAGGCAAAGTGCTGAGAGAAACCTCAGCCCCAGCTCAAGGCACAACTTACAAAAGCCTGTGGAAACGTGAGGATGTGGTGGAAAAACGAAGGAGAATATCTTTCAAGAACTGACCTGTTGTGACCAGGATAGTCATAAGAGCTGAGTGAAATCTTCCAGAAACACAGGTATGTGGGATCCATAAAGGTTAAAAGCAGGGCAGGAGAAAGAGACAAACTTGTAGACCTTCAGATCTCAAACCTTGTTAAAAGATAATTTCCAGTTTCACATTTTAATTACTTGAAGGCTGTAATAAACATTTTTCAGAGAAGCAAGGTTTAGCTCTGTTTATCCTCTCTATTGTATCTGTTTCCTTGATTGCTGTCATTCATGCTAGTTGTCCATCTATTACCTCTTAGCTCCAAATCTAGTCTTCATTGTCCTGCTTGTAATACTGCAAGATCTCTCAGCTGTCTCAAAGCCCTATGAATGGGGGCACAGGAAAAATACTATAGATGAAAGAGGCATTATCTTGCAGATTCTGGTGTGCTTTCTTGCTACTGGTGCTAGCAGGTGTTTGGTTGATGTGCAGGACACCCAGTGTCTCTAACCCTCAGCACATTTAGCAGTACCCATGTGGGCAGCTTCACTATAAGTTCCATGGGTGCCCTCTGTATTGAGTTCAGCAGTCCTCCTTCTACCCTACTCCACCTCACCTGGCCACATTACACAGGTGACTTCTTAACAAGTTTGAAAGACCCCTTCCTTATGCATTTCATTAACACCTCAGACGTGTCTCCCTGACCAACACATAAGCTTACAGACTGTAGGCCAACCAGGCCTGAGGCAATATGACAAACTTCCCTGCTTTCCAGAGACGGCTCCAAGCCCACCTTCTCCAATAGAGGCTGAATTCCAGTCTTAAGAAGGGGACACTTTACCATGATTCCTCCCTCCTTGGGTTCATTCTCACAGCCCTAAAGTATTCTCATAGTTCTCTTCTTACTCACTAGTAGTAATTAATTATTTATAAATAGTTAATAATTCTTTATGACTTACAACACTTGTGTGGTTTGTCTCAGAAAACATTGTATTATCCACACACTGCTTTCTTTTAGTTTTCATAATTAGTTTTTTAGCATCTAAATTTGAAAAATCTTCATTTTTTTTAGCTTTTTTGTCTTTCATAAGCATTTAAGGTTACAAGAATCTGAGTGCTGATTACTGCCTTACATCTATTTTGAAATAATTATTTTGAAGTTTTCTAAAATGACTTATTGTTTTTCCCATTAATAATTTGCCTTTGATACCCAAGTTTTTATTAGTATATGTTTTTTTAATTCCCGTGGTCAATTTTAATTTTAATTTCACTAATATAATCTTAGAAATGTCCTGATATTTGGAGAAAATAATTTTTTAAACTGAATAATATAACTTTATAATACACACACCCCATGTGTGATATACCTAGTGTGGTGTATGTGTTTATGTGTGTCCGGTATTAACAAGCAAACTAGATGCTGTAAATGCTGATAAGTTCTCTGATGAAATTGAAATTATGAAATAAAATAGAAAGTTATAGGAAGAGATGGTTTATCATAGGTTGAATGGGCAAAGGTAGTTTCTCGTGTGCAATTACATTTGCACTGGTCAGGAATATCTTGAATTTTGATTCCAGTAGTAGTGGAAGAAGGCCAGACGTTGCTGTGTGTGATGACCCGTTTAACCAGCTGAAAGGAAGATCCTTGAACATATCTTTTCTATTCCTGGAGCATTCTTCTTCTCCACCTTCACTTGTTTATTTTCCTGTTGTGTTAATATTCACTCCTTCCTCTTTGGTTATAGTCACTAGGTTATCTTCTCTATGATTCAAGTGCCCCACTTGGAGGAGAGAAAGGTGTGTCTGCTCTGTATCACCCAAATGGAAGTGATATAATAAATAAAAATAAGTGTGATACCTTAATAAATTCTCCAAAGTCTCTGCTCAAGAATCAACATCTTGATTCTTGCACAAGACAGTGGGTGGTAGAGAGAGGGAGTATGTGGAAACTGTGCTCTATGCTCAATTTTTCCTGTAAAACTAAAACTGCTTTAAAGCATAATCTATTATTTTTTAGGATTTTCTTTAATAAAATAGCCCATTTTGGATACTTTTAGCTTTATAAGTCTACCAAAAAAAAATAAAATAAAATAATTTCAGCAATATACTTCATCTAGTCTTAAGAGTGCACATCAGTTAATCACAACATATCAAACTGTTTAATTCAACTTATCTATAAGACACATGAGTCTGATCCCACCAGTGAATGGAGTTTAAAATACTGACATCTTATGACTACACCAATTTTCAGAATACTAGGGTTCCTTCTCGGCAGTTATGCAAGATGGCACCCTAGTATTTTACAAATCTGTTAAACTCATAGACGAGAAAAACTAAGTCTCATTTATCATTTTTGGTTCAGATAGCTGAATATCAGTTAATCCTGATAACAGGATAACATGTGGTTAAGTAATTTGCATACTCATTTAAACAACATCTTTTAAAAAACAATTTCAAATATCCTAAACAGAATATGCAATCTTGATCTGGTCCTAAGAGGAAAAAGTAAGACGTTTCCATAACTGGTAACAAATAGCACTGCAGAGTAGTGAGCTACGTTTAGATATTTTCAACAGTTATATGCTGAATTGCCTGTTACTCTGGAGGCTGATCTTTCCATGTTAAAATTGACAAAATTGTTCGTGTAATCTTCACTGTAATCCTTACTGAATTAGTAAGTTTTGTCACAACAGGGAGGTAATTTACATACATAATACAATAGGAGATACACAGTTATTATGTCGGCCTATTGCCAGACTTTTTCCTCAATTGTATGTTTTATAATAATAACAATACCTTTATTTTCTTGTTGACATTGTTATATCTATTTAACTGATCTAAATAAAAGAGGAAAGGCATTTTGGAATTGTTAATAATTTTGTTATTCACTAAGTTACAGCTATTGGTGTGTTTTTTGAAAACCTTAAAATCTCTTTCAAATTCTTCAAAATAAAGCTTTTGGTACAGTATTAAAAAAAAACAAAATCAACATCTTTTACCTGACCGGCAGGTTGGCTCATGCCAGTGATCTCAACATTTTGGGAGGCCAAGGCAGGAAGATTCCTCGAGGCCAGGAGCTTGAGACCAGCCTGGGAAATATAGTGTGACCCCATCTCTATAAATATTAAAAAGATATATGACTTGGCATGTCTGTGTGCAACTGCAGTCTTAGCTACTTAGGAGAGTAAGGAGAGAGAATCACTTGAGCCCAGGAATTTAAAGCTGCAGTGAGCCATGATTGGGCCACTGCACTTTAGCCTGAGTGATAGAGCAAAACGCAACTCTAAAAAATATACATATGCAACAATAATAATATCTACCAACCTCTAGGACCCTAGAATCACATCTGTTTTTTTTTTTCTTAATCTTCAGTCCATGTCTGTGCATACTTTAGGCTCTGAATTCTTCTTCAATACAATCTCTTTCAACTGCCATCTTTCATGTAATCACCATAGTTTTCATTCAAGCAGGGATAGATTAAAAACAATGATTCTGCCTGGGCATGGTGCCTCACTCCTGTAATCCTAGCACTTTGGTAAGCCACGGCAGGCAGATTGCTCGAGCTTAGGAGTTTGAGACCAGCCTCAGCAACATGGTGAAACCCCATGACTACCAGAAACAGAAAAATTAGTGGGGCATGTTGTTATGTGCCTGTGGTCCCAGCTGCTTGGGAAGCTGAGGTTAGGAGGACCGCTTGAACCTGGGAGGTTGAGGCTGCAGTCAGCCATGATAGCACCACTGCACTCCAGCCTGGGTGACAGAATGAGACTCTGTCTTAAAAAAAAAAAAAAAAAAAAAAAAAAAAACTTCTGCATTTAAATAGAAAGAGAAGACAGCCATATGTACTCAGTATGCCTTTTCTATTTCATTAGTTTTTTGCTTAAATCTACGTGCAAATCTTATAAAATTAAAATAGTACTTTAATGTATTTTCTAATCAAAAGAAGACATGTAAAGAGAATAGATTTAATAACAATCCTTATTTTACTTTGAATTGTATTATTAACTTTATTCAGAAATTTGGTTGTTTGGTAACCTATAGTAGACTTTTACAGACTTATGCCGTTTTTTTTTCTTTTATAATAGCCAAGAACCAAGAGCTGTTCTTGAATTGAGTATGTTCTTTCCTTCCCATCACTATTATTGTACCGGCCTTCACCATTTTAGTCCCATCATTTATATATATATTTATAAAGGACACTTTGAATACTAATTTGTTTTTTAATTCAAGGTGAAACCGAGCCTAATGTGGCATGATTTACAAGGAAAATTTTTATTCTTTCCAGTCCATCATTCTGGACGTTGATGAAAGCATAAAACTCCGAGTTTAAGATTAATCCTATAGGACACTAGTTATATCCCCTTCCTCCCATCTGACCCCAGTTTATTGCTTTCTGATTACAATTTGCTGACATAATAGCTATGTAATCTAAACTATATTTTCCAAGTACATTGATAAGAATATTAAACTTAAATATACTATGCACTAAGGACAAAATCCTTGCTAATGCTACATTAATGTTAGTACATCACAGTGGTATTTATGAATACCCCAAATCCCTTGGAATTTTACTTGGCAGTAACTCAAGGTAAAATAGTAAGGAAGTTACCAACCATCTGTCAGTACAGCTGGATGAGGGTAACAAGTTCATAACAATGGGAAAACAAATTCAAATGGCTATAGGATAACATTTTAAACATATATAAACACTTGCTTCATGATATTCACAAATATCTATTTTCTTCTATTGCTGGTTAATAATTTCAGTGAATAACCTGAGAATATTATTATCACAATAGTAAAATGTTTTTCTATGCTTACCTTTCAAGAGCAAAGGTGCAATTTTAATATTCAATAGGCATTATTGCTATTTCACAAGTATTGATAAGTAAATAATTTCCTCACAGGTATAAGTAGAATAATATTTTTAAATGTTGTATAAAATTACTTGTCTGGTTATTCCTTAAAAGAATTGATACAGACTAAAATGATTGACAAAAAGATAGTTACAAAGTAAGCAGTAAATTTTCCCAAATACTTACCAGTAGAACTTCCATACCTCTATACCATTCAAACAGTTTAAAAAAATTTGCAACCCTTTATTCTACATGTGTTAGACTTGTCTTAAGTATTATTTGTATCAGAATGAATTGCAGGAAACAGAAAATACTAGCAGAAAAAGATGTAATGAAAGTAAGTTGGGGCTTGCATATCATCAGATTGACCAAAGAAATTGAAGCTATCACTGAATATGAATTTCAAGATCTCACTACTACAACAAGAAGTTAAAGATCAGGAATCTGATTCTACTGTGTCCACTTTGCAACAAATAGTTCCACTTTCACAGAGAATGTATCAAAATTATTTTGGAAATTTTTTATTAGTTTGCTACATATTTTCTATAGAGTACTTTTATGAGAGAAGTCTATATTAGTTTCTATGAGGGAGTTTCTCGAAGGTAGAATCTTTTCAATAACAGGATTACTGTAATGTAAGGAACAAATCAACTCACTTAAAGAAGCTAAAGAGTTGAAGTGTGATTTTACCATATGCCATTCACTATCCTCTTGACTGCCTTTGTGAACCATGGAACAAAGTGTAGCTCGATGAGCAAGTCATTGCAGTTACCAGAGATGAAAAATTCATAGGACAAAGATTATGGAAGAAAGTATACAATAAGTTGATGATTTATTAGTTATTCCACATGCATCTTATCTTCTTGGTTTTTTGCATATCTTATAATTTTTAATTGTCTGTTTGATATTCTGAGTGATGCATTTGAGAGAGTATAGATTTTTTTTTTTTTTTACTTTAAAAGTTGTTGAGTTTTGTAATAGCAGGATTTAAAAGTACTAAAGTTCATCTTAATTTTCTCTGACTCAGTTTAATGCTTTTATATTCTTTTTATTTCATTGCCTTTCTCTTATGAGTTTAAGGGAATGGTAGTCTAAGGCTTAATCTTTATTTTAATGTGTCACCTTTCAGAACTCTCATCTAGGAGTCTTGAAGTGCTCAGCAAGATCTTGTTAATCTGGTTTGGGAGAAACTCCAAAACACACCAGCACAACAAAATCCCAGTACTTTTGATCATCCCAATGGCTGCATCAAGTATTCTCTGTGATACCTGTGAGGCCTTGTCCTTGACATGTACAGCTGAGTCATTACCAAAGACCCAAAAAGAATCCCCAAGCAAACTTCTGGAGATACCTCCTAATAATGCCCCCTAACTCCTGGATTCAAGTGATTCTTCAGCCGGAGCCTCCCCCATAGCTGGGATTTCAGGCTTGCGCCACCACACCCAGCTAATTTTGTATTTTTAGTAGAGGTGGGGTTTCTCCATGTTGGTCAGGCTAGACTCAAACTCCCTACCTCAGGTGATCTGCCCACCTCAGCCTCTCAAATTGCTGGGATTACAGGCATAAGCCACCGCACCTAGCCCAGCAGAAACTCTTAGAACACTTTTCTAGAGATTCAGTGTTCTGAGAAATAGAATATTAAAATTAATCGTTTATCTCATAATTATATTTAATCATTAATAACAATATAAAATAGGGAAGTAGTAATGATCACATTCTACAATTTTAATTATTTTCTAATTTAGGATAACAGTAATGTAGAAATGGATATCATATTTAAGTCCTTATTGGATAAAGTATTTGAGATGGCATAAATTACAAAATGTGAGTATTCAGAGATAGATCAGAGAACAAGGTGACAAAATGGAGGGAAAGCCTCTAGTTGCTACAAAAGTAAACTACTTTGTTCTGAGTTCTCTTCCATTCAATACGGAATAAAAAAGAGAGATAGAATCATAATGGCTTACATATCTCTAATTAGCTTGTAAAATGATAATATACCTTTAAAAACGTTAATATCTTCCTATCATACTATTTGCAACTTTAGGTCACAAGCATCAAATAATTGCTTGTTTTGTTAGCTAAGATAAAATAGGTGTGTATTGTTAAGTAACAAGGTCAGCTTGAAGAATCAAAGGACAGGAAAATATTCGGGCTTTTGGAATAGAGGCATAGAATGGCAAGTTCTAGGAAACAGAAAATTTTCTCTTGATCTCTTTTCTCTGCTCCACTGTTTATCTACATTATTATCTTTCATCCAGAGAAAGGAATGATAAGGGGAATGTTTAGGGTTAATAATGTAATCTAGTATTAGTAAGACAGCATAAACTACTATAACAAATAGTCCTTGAAACATATAATGGCTCAAACATACTAGAGGTTTATTTCTTATTCTTGTAAAGCCAAAAATGAGATGTTATTCAAGAATCCAAGATATCTTTGTCTTGTCATTCTGTTGTATTCCAAATTAATTTTCCAATAAACATGATACTCTCCTACAACTAGATGGTAGGAAGCAAGAGAACAGAAGCATGGGAAGCATGCATGAGTGAATCCTGAAAGTGATGCAGATAGCTTCCACTTCTGGTCCAGAGCTAGGACTCATTGCATGGTCATATTTAAATGCAAGGGGTTGGGGATTTTATTCAGATATATGCCCAGAACAAAGTGGAACACATTTCATGAATATCTAAGAAGACTCTGACAGAAAATCTAATTAAGGAGTCAAGAAATTCCACCTAAAATTAAAAAAAAAAATGAGGTGTAATTGTGTTATTTGAAAACATTGTGAGTGATAACCAAGATAAATTAAAAATGGAAACTGAGAAAAACTCCTATTTTATTGTCTGTGTCAATAACAAATGTCAATCTGAATTATCCTCTCTCCCTTAAAAAAATTGTTCTTTATGTAAAGTGGAGAAATAAAAATTAAAAATGCCAAAGAGTTTCCCTTTGGGAATTGGGACCTAATAATGTGGACACGTACTGGGAAGCTGGGGTGTGGAATGTTTTTGTTTGTTTGCTTGTTTTTAAATAAATATTTCTATATTATTTATTTTATACTATGTGTATGATAAAAATACAAGTGTAAATGAAATATTAAAGAATGCATTCGTTTTCTGTTGCTGCTGTAAGAATTTCCAAAACTGAACTATCTGAAACAACACAACTTTATTATTTTACATTTCTGCGGTATATAAGTGCAACTAGTGTCTCCACAGAGGTTGCATTCCTTGTCTGCTGATAAAAATGAAGGCTGTACCAATCCTCTGGCCACCACCCTTACTCCCTGGCTTGTGTTTGCCTTCCTCCTTCTTAAAAGCTAGCAAGGGCAGGTTGAGTCCTTTCCATACTTTGAAACTCTTTTTCTTTTCTTCTCTCTGATCCACACTTCTGCTTTCCTCATCACTTTCAGGGAGCCACATGATTAGGTTGTACCCACCTGGATAGTCCAAATATCTCAGGTTCATATCTTAATTACATCTGCAAAGCCCCTTTTGCCATAGAGTAACTTATTCACAGGTTCCAGGGATTAGAGTGTGGTATCTTTGGGAGAGTATTATGCAGTCCATTACAGAGAAATGCATCTGTCTACTCTTTTGAAGTTCACTCATTAAAGACATTTCTTCTAATTTAAAAGAAAATATACCAACAAAATATAAGAAATGTGAAATTAAACAAATTAAGAGATTAAGAATAAGAGAATTACAACTCATAACAGGCTATGAAAATTTTGAAAACATCATAAAATTAATAGGTAACAAAAACTAATTGAAAGAGTAATGCTAAACAGGATAAGAATATTAAACAATAAAAATCATAAATGGAATAGAATACTTAAACCAAATATACATAAAGTTAATTTTTTTTCCAATTTGTAGTCTTTTATTTCTCACCTCACTCCCACCCTTCCCCCTGAGAGCCTAGAGTTCATTGTGCAGTCTTATAACTTTGCATCTTGATAGCTTAGATCCCACTTATGAGTGAGAACATTTGATGTTTGATTTTCCATTCCTTAGTTACTTCACTTAGAATAATACTCTCCAATTCCTTCCATGTTCCTGTGAATGCCATGCCATTATTTTCTTCCTTTTTATGGCTGAGTAGTATTCCATCATATATAATATATATATGTATATACATATAGATAGATAGCAGAGAAAGTTAAACATTTTAAAAATGTTTTCTTACTAAAAAACAAAAAATTACAAAAAAAGAAATAAAATGAAGTTTTATAAAATAAGCATGGAATGTTAACTCTGAAAGATCAGAAAAATTTAAATATTATAATCACAAACACTAAAATATCTCAATGACCAATTTGTAACAAATAACAATACAAGTCTGACCTTCTTATACTCATCAGAGCTGCTGCTCTGAACAGAGAAACAAATGTCTTTTTTGAGACATTTTTCCTGCTAGTTAAAAATAGAGACAAATCAGAGAGGTTTGACAAGCTTGTTTGTAGTCCTGCAAAATGAAAAGTTAGCTTAAACTCTGAAGGGTCCATGTAACCAGAGAATCAGGAACATATTAGCTACATTGCTGAAAATTTGCCTGAGCAATTAATGAGCTCTAGAAAATGGATGAATCATTTCAGTAATAAAGGGTCTTCTGGTTACTTTGTCTTGGACAGATTAATAAACAATGGAGATTACAATGTGATGATAAAATTATATTATTGAGTTAAATGATTCTGCTTAGCTTCTTTATCAATATAACCTCTAGTTTATCTAAAAATCATCAGGTTATTTAAATATCTTTTTAAAAGGGGATGAACATTTCAAAATGCACTTTTTCCCTATATTATTCAATTTTACTATTAATTTTACAATTATATTAATAAAGGTTTTAGAGAAGTTTTGACTATCAGGACAGATGTATAGCAACACATTTTATCATATGAATATTTAGTTTTTTTGTGTGTTTTAATCAATAGTTCTTTAGGATCATGAGCATCAAAAATATTATGAATATAATAACCAATTTTCCTTTGTAACTTTAAATGTAAGCTGTAAATCTAGTGAATTTTTCTATAATCTTGAGTATTGTCAAAATTAATAGTACTCAATTGCTTTTGTTTTTTGACTGATATTCAATTAGCTTATGTTTGAAAGATTAAATTTCACTGAACAATTAATGCCATTTGCAATCTTAATTAAATTTTCTTAAAACACTTTAAACTGCTAAGTTAAATTCTAAAATAGGTGAGTCTCACAGGCATTTCAAAGATCTTAAAACATAGACCAATTGTACTCAGATATGGGACAAAAATAGTATTTGCTGAAATAATTGAGTACCCTACTTATATGTAATCCGAAACCAAACTTTTGAATGATTTTTGCTTTATCTTTATTATACTTATACTATCGTACATTAGTAAATCATTGTATCAGTCATGGACAGGTTGTAAAAGAAAAAAAAAACAATCTGGGATATTTAAGATACAGAGGTTTTAATTAAGGGACAACTTACAAAAGTAAGAACAGGGTTAAACGGACAGAAAGTGAAAACTGTAGTACCCAGAGACTTAAACAGCTGTAAGCCCATACTACTCTTAGGGCTGAAGAAGCAAGGGAAGGAAACAGTAATAATAAGTAGTCCTGTGAGAGCTGGAAGGTGTTAAGAATGGGCTTCACCATGAGAGCTGTAGTTGAGAGTAAGCAAAGTTTGAGGTCTAGACACAAGAGATCTATATTAGACTGATGGTCATGACTGCTGTTATATTCAGAGTAACACACTTCTATAACGTTTTAGTGAGATAGCTGGAAAAGATATTTTTATCAAGTCAGGTATTTTCATTAACATTTCCTACACATTCTGCAGAGAGATGTTTTGCATATATGTACACAAAAATATGTTTATATATAATACTTCAACTTTTAAAGTATTAAATTTTATATATAAATTGGATGAGTACCTATTTAGATTTGAACTCTTCACCTGGGGCTTCAATTATTCCCCTTCATCTTTTGTTTGAGATAGGGTATTTCTCTGTTGCCCAGGCTGGAGTACAGTGGTGTTATGACTGCTCATGCTTGACCTCTCTGTCTGATCTCAGGCAATCTTTCATCTTAGCCTCTAGAGTAGCTGGGACTATAGCTGCATGCCACCACATCTGGCTAATTTTTTTGTATTTTGCGGAGACAGGTTTTCACCATGTTGCCCAGACTGCTCTTAACTTCCTGGGCTCAGGTGATCCACCCATCTAGGCCTCCCAAAGTGCTGGGACTGCAGACATGAGCCATTGTGCCCAGCTGCCCCCTAGTTTTTTATAACCCATGCATTGTATTAATCACCATTCTATTTTCATTCTCAGAGAACACATTACTCTTCTGGGACTCTAACTTTATTGAACCTTCACCATAGAATCTGAATTCTTTTATAATTTTCTTTGTAAATTTTCATAGGTTTGCTCTCAGGGTTTGGAGAAATTAACTTTGGGATCAAGCATTGGCCACTGACTCCCTGACTTTGAGCTGAAAGAAGCTCAGTGATTATTTAGCTGAGCTTCCTTAAGAGCAGATGGATCTAATTGACAAACCATTCATCACCCTGCACTGGTTTGAATAGTGACTTCCAGAAGGTATGCTCACTTACTCAACACAGAAACTGTGGATGTGACTGTATTTGGAAAAAAATTTGCAGATGTAATTAGCTAAGAATTTCTAGATGAGATTATCCCACATTATTTGAGTGGTACCTAAATCCAAGGACAAGGGTACTTCTAAGAGACTCAACAATGATTTCATTGAACCAGAATTTAACATTACTCCTCAGCCACTTTGGGCTCCTTGTGCCTTTAATTAACAGACAGAAGACAAAGTGACAGAGAGAAGATCACTGGAAAACCAAGTCAAAGATTAGAGTCATACAGCCCCAAGGAATGGTGACAGCCATCAGAAGCTGGGAGATGCAAGAAAGGATTCTAGAAAAAGTGTGGCCATGAATAAACCTTGCTTTCAGACTTCTAGCCAGAATTGTGAGGAATAAATTTCTGTTGTATTAAGCCACACAGTTGTGGTAGTTTGTTGTGGACACCCTAGGAAATGAGTACATATTGTCTTTAAATTTTGCATTCGGAAGCCAATCCCGTCTTCCTAAATTATAGTCAGCATTATACTCAGCAAGCTCAAATCTTTTAGATTCAATTTTGCTAACTAAACTAAAGACAAATTCTTCATCTGGTTGTATAAGCATTCTTAATAGATACAAACCTTTTATATTCCACACACAGATCGTTCACTGTTCCTTGAAAATATCCCATGGTTTCCTGAGAATGTGATGTTCTTTCTATTTAAAAAAAAAAAATGCTCATTCTTTTAATTCCATCTCAGAATATTGATATCTCACCTATTTTTTTTTTTGTAATCTTAATAGCCATCTGTCATGGCTTGAGTCAGAAGCAGACTCTGAAATTAGGGTATATGTGCTTGTGATTCATTAAGAAAATGCTCTCAAAGGAAGAAAAAGTAAAGAAATGAACGAAGCAAGTCAGGGAAGAAAAAGACTTCAAAGAATGTGACTTTATACCAAATTCCTACAGAAGAAAGGCTTCAGGATAGCGGAACTCTGGTGTATATGACTCTCAGCATTGTCCTGTGGGGGCAAGAGAGTGGGGCTCACCTATTCTCAAATGTGTCAATTACTTCTGGTTTTCAATAGCAGCAGGCAAAGTGGGGTTACTGGGCCTTCCAAAGGCAGAGGGAGTCCTGTGAAGAATTGCAGGTGCAGGCCAGTGGAAGCAACTGTTCATCAAAGCAGAAGACCTGTGTCATCCTCTACACAGTATTGCATGATTGGAGGCTTTTCTAATCTCAGCTCTCTTCCAAACCTGCTCTGAACTTCACCCTACCAACTGATTATACTAGTCACAAAAGTTTATATATAACTCTGAGGATTGTAAAAGGCTTCTAGATTCAGCAACAGAGAAATCTGTGCTCTAATTGCAGGTAAATTTTCTAAGTTCACTCACAGAAGATTTTTATCTTCTCTTAGTTATGCTTTATATAAATCTTTCCAGTTGTACATCTTTTCCTCTACTGAAGGATACTTATATGTGTCTTACCTCCTTCATGTTCATGCTAAATTAAGTCCCTGATATGAAAGAGAATTTTTAAACACCTTATCTTTACATACTTTCAAGAAACTGAGAGTTCCTTGTATAATAGAATCTCAAATATATTAATCATGTTTTATTTAATTAAATCAAAATTTTGTACTTTCTGGCGTATAGCCTCATGTAATTTTAAGATTTGTTATTTTTAGCATAATTGTTTATTTTATTCATAAAATAGTTATTTTTCTTGGTACTTGTACCAATTTTAGTCCACTTACTATAAGGTAATTAACAGAGTATTTGATAACTAGTATATGTCAGATTTTTCTGGACTCACGTTATAAGACGTTATATTATAAAATATATATTAAATAAATAAAATATATATTGATAGAAGAGTATGGTGCGGCAATGATTGACTCAGGAAAAGTGATATTGTAGGGCAAAAAATCAGACTCTTGGTATAGCATAGTTTATTGGAATTGTATTCAACACTCTTACCTATTGTCATATGTATACATTCTTAGATTTACTTAATACATTTTAACTGGCTTTTTGTTCACTTGTCAAATTTAAAAAACGCTAATCACTGTAATTAACCTATCATACATTGTTCATACAATATATAATATATACTAATACCCCCACATCATGGGAGAAAAAATAGTAAAATAGATTTATGTACACATAATCCTCAAACTTATTAACTATATGTCCTTGGACATAACATCTCCTTGCTTTAGTTTCTTGACTTGTAAAATAGATTGCAAAATATCTTTCCCATAGGATTGTGTTATAATTAAGTGTATATTTTCAGACAAAGCACTTAGGAAAGACTCTGACATGTAATGCCTAGCAAGGTAGGCCATTTTTACTTCTTACGTTAAGATAATAACAGAGAAAAAGGTCATTTTCCTTGTCCAGATAGAGAAGACATTGCTTAACCATGTTAATGAACATACTACTTAGCGTCTGTATTCACTTTACACATACAAAATTTTGTGGAATAACTGTTTTTCTCTATTCCTAGGTCATATTAAATTTTTTTAAATTAAACTTTCTTTTTAAGGTAATCGTAGAATCACAACTAGGATACTGACATTGATACCGCCGAGAGAGAGGGAGAGAATTTCCATCACCATGAGGATCCCTCATGTTGCCCTTTAATAGTCAGCCAACTTCCCTCCCAACCCACCTTCCTTCCTTAATGCCTGGCAATCATTAATCTGTCCTACATTTATATAATTTTGTCATTAAAATATTATATAAATAGATCACAACATGTATTGTTTGAGATTAGCATTTTATTGAGGATCATTCTCTGGAAATTCATTCAGTGTTTTTTTTTTTTTTTTTTTTTTTGCATATATCAATCAATAATGTGATCCCATTTACTGCTAAGCAGGACCTAATGGTACCCACAATGTAACTATTCATTCAAAGACCACTGGGTTGTTTTCACTTTTGATTTATCACTGTAACATTTGTATATGGATTTATGTGTAAATACACGTTCATTTCTCTGCTTTAACTGACCAAGAGTGTAGTTGCTGGGTAGCTGAATAATTTTTGTTTTCCTTTTTTACCTGTCAATTTGTTTTCCAGAGTGATTGTACCATTTTATGTTCTTATCAGCAATGAGTAATCCAGTATCTCTGTATAGTCACCAGCATTTTGTGCTGACCCTATTTTTTACTTTAGCCCTTCTGATAGTTGTAAGTAATCATATTTTGGGGTTGATTTACAGTTTTCTAATGGCTAATGATATTGAACATCTTTTCATATGTTTATTTGTCATGAGGTATTATCTTTATTGAAATGTCTCTTAATCTCATTTAATCATTTTCTAATTCAATTTTTTAATTTGCATTTTGAGAACTTTTATGTATTCTAAATACTAATCCTTTATCAGATTCATAATTTGCATGCAGTTCTCCAGGTCTCTAGATGACTTAACAACTTATTTTAAAGAGAAAAATTTTTAAATTTGATGAAGTCCAATTTATCAATTTTCCCTTTTATATTTTGAGCTTTCACTGTCAAGTCTGAGAACTCCATATCATAATTGTTCTTCCCTATTTTATCCTACAAGTTTCATGGTTTTACACTTAGGTTTATGATTCATTTTAAATTATTTTTTGTATAATAAATGTGTGACACTGAAGCCTGTCGGAGTGTGGGAGGGCTAGGGGAGGGATAGCAAGGGGTGGGGGAATTGGGGAGGGATAACATTAGGAGAAACACCTAATGTAGATGATCGGGGATGGACGCAGCAAACTACCAAGGCAAGTGTATACCTATGTAACAAACCTGCACGTTCTGCCCATGTACCCCAGAACTTAAAATTTAATAATAAAATAATAATAATAATAATAAGATGAAGAAGAAGAAGAAGAAGAGGAGGAGAAGGAGGAGGAGGAGGAGGAGGAAGAAGAAATGTGTGAGACTTATGTCGAGGTTCATATATTTCCTTAAGGATGTCTAATTGCTCCAACACC
The DNA here is from genome assembly GCF_030222135.1 of Aotus nancymaae. Lineage (NCBI taxonomy): Eukaryota > Metazoa > Chordata > Mammalia > Primates > Aotidae > Aotus > Aotus nancymaae. Next base: position 39,901,099 of record NW_026988419.1, on the reverse strand, counting down.
ACTTGATGAAAAGGCTATCTTTATTCAATTTAATTTCTTGTGCACCTATGTCAAAAAATAATTGGGCAAATTTTGTCTCTTTCTGGATTATCTCTTCAGTACAAAGTTTAATGGTGGCGATCTTAAGCATGTGTGATAGGTATGTTTTTAATATAAATGATATGAAAGAAGAAATATTCAGAACTAATTCATATGCAAATAAACTTTTTTTTTGGGGGGGTCAGAGTTTCGCTCTTGTTACCCAGGCTGGAGTGCAATGGAGCAATCTCGGCTCACCACAACCTCCGCTTCCTGGGTGCAAGCAATTCTCCTGTCTCAGCCTCCTGAGTAGCTGGGACTACAGGCTCATTCCACCATGGCCAGCTATTTTTTTTTTTTGTATTTTTAGTAGAGACGGGGTTTCACCATGTTGACCAGGATAGTCTTGATCTCTTGACCTAGTGATCCACCCTCCTCGGCCTCCCAAAGTGCTGAGATTATAGGCGTGAGCCACCGCGCCCGGCCAATAAACTTTTTTTCTAACAGCAGAAATATTATTTTGATATGAATTAATCATAGTGGAATCAAAACAGGTTTTATCAATGAGCAAAAATGAAAAATGAATCCCCAGTATATGAGAATCATATTAAAAAAACATATATAAATAATTTTGCATGCCACTCACATCTATGGAAAAAATAAGACACAGACCCATCATTGACTTTGAGATGTATTTTAAGGTACCTATGCATTGAGATAATACATTGTTGTTGTCACAAATATAAGATAAGATAACAGCAATAACAGTTTTAAAGATCATATGTCATAGAAAAGTGAGAAACTGTTATACCCACTAGTAATTAAGGTTACACAGAAGGCTAAATAAGTAAATTAGTTTAAGAAGGGCAATACATTTTTATCACTAATAATACTCATACTAACCTAATAAAGTAAGTTAATAAGAGTTTACCGAAACAAAAGTAATAAAATCATACACACACTCACACACACATACACACACACACACTTTGGGCTTTTAAGTTCTCCCCTTCTAATCACAAAATAAATATCTTTAACAGTTTAACTATCATCAATACCAGTGCTTGACAAAACTGTGTGTGTGTGTTTGTGTGTACTCACATATATCTGAAGTAATTCTTTTTTAATTTTTGAGACAGTGTCTCACATAGTCACCCAGGCTATAATACAGTGGCATGATCATAGTTTGATATAACCTCGACCTCCTGAGGTCAGGTGATTCTCCCACCTCAGCCTGTTAGGTAGCTGGTACCACAGGCATGTGTCACCATGCCTGGCCAATTTTTGTATGTTTGGTAGAGACAGCGTTTCACCATGTTGCCCAGGCTGGTCTTGAATTCCTGGGCTCACGTGATCTGTCTGTCTCGGCCTCCCAAAGTGCGGGGATTATAGGTGTAAGGAATCATGCTTGGCCTACTTGAAGTGATTTTTAAATAAGATGTTTCAAAAATAAATAAACAACTTAATTTCTTAAGCCACAATATGCAACTTAATACACTATTTTCATTGTTCGTTTACTTATTAATTTACTTGTTTAATAAATAAATACTGATAAGTTCTAAAAAGTGCCCAGTTCCATTCAAATGTTCTACAAATGTTAGCTCACTTTATCATCACAACAACTCGGTGAGGAATCATAATTATTTCCATTTGGAAAAAGGGGAATTGAGGTACAGAGGAATTAAGTAACTTGTTTGTGATTACACGGCTAGTATAAGGTCCAAGATTTAGCCTAGGACTTCTGTATCCAGGGACCATGTTTTATCACAACAATTTGATGGTGCCTTAATATGACCTACATACATAATATGCCTACATATGTAGATTTTTATTTAACATGATGAGATACAAATACAGCAAGCTAATTACTTATGATGGCTAAGGTAACTGTCCTAAAGGAAATTTTATTGATTGAATAATTAGAGCAAAAGATTTCTTAGTATAATAGAAATACGTTTTGCACATGAAATGAATAAGAGAGCAGGACACAGATGGGAAGAGAAAAGTTTAGGAGACCATTAAATGCAGTAAAACCGAATTTGCTCCATCAAACATCACCAATAGCGTTGGAAATTTCTCAGCCTGTGTAATAAGGACTGTTTCTTTCTTTGATTATCAAATGCTAATCTAAGCTCCTTACTTCTTTTCACATTCCTATTTACTCATTTCAAGTTATATCGGTCATTCATTCAACATACATTCCCCCATGGGCATTTCATGTATCCTGTTTCCTTGGTGAGAAACCATGCCTCTAACTTAACTCAGATGAAAGGAAAGGAAACTATCTGAAATGATGGGAGGCTTTCCACAACTTTTAGATTGTCCATCTATAAAAATTTACACTTTTTTGTTGCAGAAATATTAATAAATTTTGTTAGAAATCTCATTAGAGCATCCTGAAACACACCTAATCTTGTTTCAAATAAGCGACTGGTGACCTATACATGTTTAAGTGAATAATTTCTAATCATTTTTAGTTCTATTATCTACTTACTGACATGGTTGCTTGTACCTTTATTCACCACATACCCAACTTTGCAGTCTCTTTCCCAAAACAGCATCAAAGTTATCTTTTTAAAAATATTATAAAATTTTTATAATATTTTTAAATATTTTTTAAAATATATATTTTAATATATATTATAATATTTAATATATTTAATTATTTAATATTCAATATATTTAATATTTATATTATGATATATAATATTTTAATATATAACTTTTAAAATTTTTTATTTCTTTGATAAGCACCCCCATATCATTTTATTTCTTTGATAAGCACCCCCATATTATGAGAAGGTCCCACCACTTTGTGCTGTCTGATTGACAACCGCTTGACATAAGACCCATTTGAAGTTGGGATGGCCTGCTGTGATATTGCTGCTTGTCTGTCTCCAGTTCTCTCCCTCTTTAATCAAACCCCAGATACCCATATGTGGTAGGTGGCTAAGTGGTCCTTATGGAATGATGTGATAAAAATTTAGAAAAAAAAACCGTTCTCTTTTGGGCAGCACCTGAAAATGCTGGTTAGCGTTAAGCACCAAGTAAGGGGAGAACACAGACCGTTTGTGTTTTCCAGCAAACTTTCTCTGGTATCTTTGTGAGGAGTTGTTTTACCACCTGGGGCAAGGAACTCACAGAAGTTAGGCTCCTGCCCTTTCAGGGAAACTGGGAGATAGCAGTGCTTTCTTCCTTGATGTGTACATTTCAAAGTGATGGCCCCAAGCCCTGAAGGAAGACATTCCCAGGTCATAAAACTTTCAAGAGGCTTTTAAAAAGATTTACATTGCAAAGGAACAGAAATTACAAGTTTTCTAAGGTAAAGGCTGTAAGGAAGCCATCAGAGGCCTAAAGTCAAGAAGAAACCCACCTAAAGTTTAGTCAAGCTGAGCGGAACTTAAAGGCTGTCTTGATCAGTATTAATAAATTTTGATAAGTTTGGTGTTGATCTTAACCATAGAATTTTTTATAATGGCTTTGCCAGTAAAGGCAAGCACTTTTGACTATAAAAATTGCTATTGTTTTGAACTATAGTAATGCAACTATTCATATTCTAGTGTACCCACAAACTCTAAATAATTAGACTTTAGAAACTTGGTATGTATATAATATTACCATCTAGAATATTGTTTTGATGTTCTTATTTCGGGAAATTAGGATAAAAAGTTGAGAAATATGTGACTATGATGCACTAGTGTTGATACTTGGGTACTCATTGCAAAATCTAGATATTTATATGCCATGGAAATGAAAAATATATATGTGTTTGCTTAATTTGATAAAAGTTATTGTAAAATTCCAAAAAAGTATTATTGCAACTTGCTTTATTTTCTTCTCAATTGTTATTAGCTGAGATATTTCTTGTACTAAGTGTATCCTATAAGAAAATATAGGTAATGCTTTTAGTTTAAATCATTTGCAATAGATTGCTTTGTATATGTATGTGTACATCTGTCTATATGCTTTGTATATTTTGTGTATGTTTTCTTTAACTGAAACCTGTATTAAGGCAAAAGAAATAGATTATTTTTTAGCTTAAAAAAGTGGTTAATTGAAAACTATTGGCCAGGCACGGTGGCTCACACCTATAATCCTAGCACTTTGGGAGGCCGAGATGGGTGGATCACGAGGTCAAGAGATCGAGACCATCCTGGTCAACATGGTTGACCTGATCAATATTTTTTGAGCACTCATTGTTCCAATGCCATGTTTTATACGAAGAAAACTGAATTGAGAACACTCATTGGTGTCTCTTGGCTTAACCAACTAAGGAACTCTCCAAATTGTCCATAGTACTGTGTGCTATAGTATGATGGTACCATTCCACATCTATTCTATTTCTGAAAAATATATAAATCCTATAGAGTCAACAATAAAAATGTGCATCTATAATTATTAGGTAGAATAATTAAATTTTATCAAAGTGAGAAAAAAAAGCAACTCCCAGGACACTATTTTAGAAAAGGCTACTATCGGAAATGTTTTTATTTTCTGATTGACACCTCTTTTACGGATCTGACTTCAATTTTAAAATTGCATTTGTAACATGAACCTGTTCAAAAAACAGTAACCAAATTTTTGATAGTTTTCTTTTTTTTTGAGATGGAGTTTCGCTCGTTACCCAGGCTGGAGTGCAATGGCACAATCTCGGCTCACCGTAACCTCTGCCTCCCAGGTTCAAGCGAGTCTCCTGCCTTAGCCTCCCATGTAGCTGGGACTACAGGCGCACGCCACCACGCCCAGCGAATTTTTGTATTTTTAGTAGAGACGGTGTTCCACCATGTTGACCAGGATGGTCTCGATCTCTTGACGTTGTGATCCGCCAGCCTCGGCCTCCCAAAGTGCTGGGATTACAGGGGTGAGCCACCGCGCCCGGCAATTTTACCTTTATTTGTGTGATTATTTGACTATTGTCCATCTTTCCCAATGGACTGCAAACCTGGAGGCAAGAATATCTATTTGTATGCTTTGTATGTTTTCTATTTAGTGCAGGGCACGTCGAGTGAATAATAAAGATAATCATTCAATAAATGAATACTGTAACAATATATGCCACACATAGTACTTTTGAAACTGAATTTAGTAATTATTCTGTAATTTCATATGGCGATTCTGTAGGGTACTAAACAGTTTTAAAATAGTCTATCAAAGTCATCACTTTAAATGTTATATCAAGTTTTTTAAGGTGGTAATAAGTTTGGAATGAGTGGTTTAGTCATCTTTATTAAAGACTATATGCCCACATGCATAGCATTTTGTTAGAAGACCAGGTGGAGAACATAGTGTATTTTCTTAGGAAGGTGGAAGTGGGCAGTGTCTAAAAAAATAACATTATGAACAAAACCTGTTCACTTTAGATGTAATTAACCTCCCAATGCCATCTGCATTATTAATGTGATGGGATTATTATACTGTCCTAATGTGTTTGAATTTCTATTAATGTTTTCTCCACTAAATAAATAAAAGTGGTGGAGAAAGAGATGACATTTGCTTTAACTGTTCATTGTGGATTTTTTTCTAAGCAGTGGTTGTTAAATATAAACTATTAAATGGATGATATTTCAGGAGAGGTTTTGACCCTAATTATAACAAATGTCATCATTTTCTTTATTAAAAGGATTTGAAAAATTTCTCAGCATAAAAAATTCATACCTAAATCCTATGATACTTAAGTCATTCCATTAATTTAAAAATTATAAGTTGGATTGACAGTGCACTTAATTTAAATTTATAATCAATTTGAGTTTTTAACTGGATAACTTGAAGTCCTATGGGACATACTTCTGTGTACCATTTTGTAAATTATCTTTTTAAAATAAATGGTTATGAAAAGTGGTATCAGTTAAATTAGAATGAAGATATTGTGAGTTTGACACAATGGCTAACATCAAACTTTAACAAAAGTTTCTTCTAAAAATAGTTGTTCTGCAATGAGAACACATGGACACAGGGAGGAGAACATCACACTCCTGTGGGATGGGGGGAGGTTGAAAGCAAGGGGAGGCAGAGCATTAGGACAAATACTTAGTATGCGTATCCCTATGTAACAAACCTGCATGTTCTGCACATGTATCCCAGAACTTAAAGTAAAAGTTAAAGAGAGAGAGAGACACACACACAGAGAGAAGAAGACACAGATACAGAAGAGAAGGCTGTGTGGAGGGAATGTGAACCTTCTGACATCTTGATTTCAGACTTGAGATTTTCAGAACTATAATACTTCTATAAGCTAAAAACAAACAACAGCAACCAAAGAAAAAACAGGTGTTCTGTAATTTTGAAATTTCAGATACTTAATAAAATTTTTACACTTATAAGGCTTTGTAATGATTTTCAGAAAGGGTGAGACAAACATGATCTTATTTTAAATGTGAAAATGAATGATAAAATCCATTTCAATAATAATCTTATTTCATATGTTATTTGTTAAATGTTCATTTATTGTTATGTTTTGTTGGGAAATAATGTAGCTTGACTTCCATGATAGCATTTCTAAGATTAGTATGAGAATTAATGTTCCCATATTTCCCAGTTTAGGAAATTATAGATTCAATATTTTCATGAACTACAAAATTATTCTCTCTCTGTCTGGGTTGTCTCTGCCTCTCTGTCTCTGTCTTTAGCTTATAAAATTTATGTACTTTTAATATTATTATATTCTCTGGTTTCAGACTTAATAGGACTATTAATCCGGTTATTTTTTGCAGTATAATTTCAAACAATTTTTGGAACATATTTTAATACTTTATTGAAAATATATTGAATCAAGAATATGTGGGTTAGGTAACAAACGAAAAAGAGATATCACCACAAAGTAGAGGCCTGTAACTCTGAAGTATACAATTGATATCTTACAAGGAATTAATAGAATTGACTTTTTAAAAATATGTTGGGCATTAATCCCATATCTGAGACCCCATTAAAGAATCCCATAATGAAAGAAATGTTTAAACATCTAAGTCTCTTGGCTTGGCTCCTGACTAGTAATTCAAGTTACTTTTTCCCCACCCAAAATAGCAAAATTTAGATCCTAATGTCAATCTAGAATTCAGTCAAAACAAACGAAATGTAATCTGTGCTCTTCTGAGAGCAGAAACATACAATTTATGGAGATACTAATACAGCAGAACTTTTGCAAATGAAGATATTTGCTCCATTTTTTGAAATTATGTACACATTGCTACATACACACTTACAGTACACACTGCATATCTAATGAGATTGGAATTATGTATTGAATCTTACTGGGTTTAAGAAAATAATCTATTTGAAGAATCCTTACATTAATAGATTTGTGTTTTTTGAAAGAAACACAAAAAACTCAACTAAAGTATTCATGTACTTATTCCCGCATTTTAACTATGGACATATTCAGCTCTCTAGCTGGTTATTGCTTTCAATTTGACTTTAGGGCTTCAATAAAGAAAAGCGTAAGATTAGTTAGAAAAAATAGTACTTACTATTTCAAGTTTTTCTATGTCTTTTATTAAGACTGACTTGAACTTGCTATGCTAGCTGTCAGCCAATATAAATGAGTTTCTTGCACTTAGGTAACACTTTCTGGGTATTCTGTTACTCAAATTTACGGCTTGGTCTCTTATTCTTATTCAGAATTTACCCTTTGGATACAGTTGCTGATTATAGCTTCTGTTTTTCTTAAACACAAGGTATAATGACTCCTTTCCCACTTATCCTTCTTGATCTTGAAAGTCATTAATTTAAAACATAGAAATAATAATACTCAGAAATAATATTTCTCTTTTGTGACTCAGAAATAATACTGCTCTTCACAAAATTTAAAAATGAGTTATTAAAAGACAAAACTATGGATTGAGTTTATTTTAAACAATATAGTGCAAATATGAAATCTGTGAATAATGAAGATTAACGACATTACAATTTTCTTTTGTTGTTATTATAACTATTTTGTTTATGGCAGTCTTAAAAGTGAAACTCAGATATTATTGATTCACTTTTTATTCTAGCTAAAACAAGCCTATCTTTTAATATCTTTTTTTTTTTTTTTTTTTTTTTTTTTTTGAGGCGGAGTTTCGCTCTTGTTACCCAGGCTGGAGTGCAATGGCGCGATCTCGGCTCACCGCAACCTCCGCCTCCTGGGTTCAAGCAATTCTCCTGCCTCAGCCTCCTGAGTAGCTGGGATTACAGGCACGCGCCACCATGCCCAGCTAATTTTTTGTATTTTTAGTAGAGACGGGGTTTCACCATGTTGACCAGGATGGTCTCGATCTCTTGACCTTGTGATCTACCCGCCTCGGCCTCCCAAAGTGCTGGGATTACAGGCGTGAGCCACTGCGCCCGGCCCTATGTCTAAATATTAGTCTCCTAACAATATACCACATTTAAGGATATCTGAATTCAACTTATTATGAGTCTTTAGAATAGAAATCATGTTCAGTCTATCAACGATGCATTTCAACAATGATAAATAATAAAATAACAGATATTTTCACACCTTCATTTTCAGGCTAGTGTTTGAAAATGATCGAAACCATGGCTTTTCTTTTGTAACATTGGACTTAAAAAAATATTGATATTGAGCTTTTTACAATCTGAAATGTTAAGCAATGTTTACTTTTACTCGGATTTTACATTAATGATTGGTTTGTTCAAAACCAAACAAAACAATGCAGCTATCTGATTACTGAAAGCCTGTAAGGAGGACAGGGTGAGCATGGAAGTACAGGGCCACAATCTGTTAATTTATGATCCTTAAGGGACATCAGCCAGTTGAAGTATTTTAGCTGTAAAATTCTTGGCAATTCCTATTATAGTGGCTATAAGAGCAACAAAATGAAGTCTGGTGATAATTATAACTCTTTCACTGCATTGCAGAAAAATGTCATATGGCTCCTGAAAAAATTACAACCAAGAATTTTTTAATGTATTTTGTTTTACCTGATGATGAAACCTTTACTCATTCAATTTTGATGAATCTTATATGTGTAAAAGCAATTATGTACATAAGCTGCAGTTTAAAATAAACTACGTCTACTGCTCTCCTTGTTTAAATTTTGATGGTGATAGTAATAAAATGATCTCAATAATAAGGTCTAAAATTAATTATCTTTCAATCTGCATAATTATTTTTTATGAAATTAACGTAATTTTCATTTTTTTATGATTATATAGGCAATTAAGCTTGATTACAACTTTTCATATGCACCTGCATGTTCAATGCAGTTAGTTCTGATGCGACATCTGATTAATTGATTTAGATATATCTGGGAAATAATATACTGTGAGATGTGGAGAATATAAAAGCAATAAAAATTACACTTTTATTGGGTCTAAGTCATATTTTCGTATATATATATATATATACTAGTGTTTATGCAAAAAAACATAAAAAACATATTAGTGCAAAAGTACTGTAGACTACCTACAACATGTTCTGAAAAACAGAATTATACATTAGTCTTAAAAATTGAATGATATAATTATACTAAAATGAGATGTACAAATACATATCACTTAAAATTTTTAAATAAAATAATGTAGCATTTCAATAATACATTAAAGATTAAGCAAGGAATAGAAGTGAATATGCTACTTGCGCAAAACAAGTAAACTTTATTATCATCAATGAATTCTCAATTTCTAAAGGTGTTAATGAACTCCTCATGGTACCTAGTGCATATCCCAAAATACATTGTGTGTTCATACATTATTTGGTGATGATCATGATCATGATCCAGTGTACTGATGCTATTACTTTATAACACCTCAATGACATAATAAGAATGAGAATAATTCTTATTAACACATTGACACATTGCCAAAGTACCTAACTTATACCCTGGAGTAGTTTACAAATGATGAGCATCTGGATGGTTATGTATTAAGCTCCCTCAGGTGAATGATTCGATGCTTGGCATTACTCAGAAACACTTTTAAAGACGTGACACCTGCTCCATAACAGTTGCAATACTAAAGACCAACCCAGTGATTGACATAATCTATGTTATAATGAAGAATAAAGACATTAGAAAATCTGGCAATTTCAAAATAGGAAATAAAGACATCACCGAATAGCAATTACTTTTTATTGTCATTGTAGTTATTAACATATAGACATCTGAACATGTTTTACTATAATTTTTTGACAAAATAATCACGCTGTTCATTACCAGCCAGAATAATTGAATAAAGGAAGAGGTGTGACCCCTGCAAATGAGCGCTTTCTGTCCTCTGGAGAGATTACCTTTTCCTTTCGGAAAAAAACCTCATATCTGTAATATAAAGAGATTATCCAATTTCTCGAGCTAATGGGCATTATTCCCTAAGTGTCCTGTAGGCCCCTCAAAATAGCTTTCAAGCACTCATTAGGATATTCCCCAAATTTTATCTTTCAACATACGTGCAGTGTTGCACCCATTTATATTTTATATACAGCTCTCCAATTCAGGAAGTAATAATCTACTTCTTTCCTTTCCCCACTGCACATATAAGTGATTCCCAAATGCTTCTCACATTTCTCCTTTACTCATCATTGACCACTGCTTAATTGAAGACTGTATCTCGCCACAAGAACAACCTTTTTCTAATACAGTTTCAATTTTTATTTTAGATAAAGGAAATACATGTTCAGATTTGTTACATGGGTATATCACATGATGCTGAGCTTTGGAGTATGGATCCTGCCACCCAGGTAATGAGCATAATATCCAACAAATAGTTTTACAACCCATTTCCCCACTTTCTTTCTCCCACCTGCTCGTGTAGTTCACGGTGTCTATTGTTCTCATCTTTATGTCCATGAGTACCTAATCGTTAGCTTCCACTTATAAGTGAGAATACCTGGTATTTGGTTTTCTGTTCCTGCATTAATTCACTTAGAATAATGGCCTCTAGCTGCATCCATGTTGCTGCAAAGGACATGATTTTGTTCTTTTTTATGGCTGCATAGCATTCTATGGTGTATATGTACCACATTTCTTTATTCATTCTACCATTGATGGATATTTAGATCGATTTCATGCTTATGCTATTGTGAATAGCATTGTGATAAATACATAAATGCATGTGCCTTTTTGGTAGAATGATTTATTTTCCCTTGGGTATATACTGGGTAATGGAATTGCTGGTGGAATGGTAGCTCTACTTTAAGCTGTTTGCGAAATCTCCAACTTGCTTTCCACAGTGGCTGAACTAATTTACAATGTATCAACAATGTACAAGTTTTCCTTTTTCTCTACAGCCTCACCAGCATCTGTTATTTGTCTTTTTAATAATACCCATTCTGACTGGTAAAGATGGTAACACATTGTGATTTTAATTTGAATTTTTCTGATGCTTAGTGATGATGAGCACTTTATCATATGTTTGTTGAGTGCTTGTCTTTTGAAAAGTGTCTGCTCATGCCCTTTGCCTATTTTTTAATAAGGTTATATGTTTTTTGCTTGTTGATTTAAGTTCCTTATAGTTTTACAGTTTATGGATATTATACCTTTGTCTGATGTATAGTTTGCAAATATTTTCTCCCATTCTGTAGGTTGTCCATTCACTCTGTTGATAGGTTCTTTTGCTGTGCAGAAGCTCTTTAGTCTAATTAGGTCCCTCTTGTTAATTTTGTTTTTGTTGAATTGCTTTTGAGGACATAGCCAAAAATTTTTTTGCTAAGTCCTATGTCAAGAAGGGTATTTCCCAAGTTTTCTTCTAGGATTTTTATAGCTTGAGGACTGACATTTAAATCTTTAATCTATCTTGAGTTAATCTTTATATATGGTGAAGCTGGGATCTAGTTTCATTCTTTCATATAATGATATCTTTTTTTTAACATTTCTTCCTGACTCAAATTTTTCTCATTCTCTCTCTTTTTCTCATTCACCCTTTATATAATTTCAACATCCCTGGTAATCATAAGATATTAACAAATTATCTGTCTTTTTATAAAAAATCTTTATTCTATGACTATGGAAAACGTTTCCAGATTTGTTGCAGTATCATTTCACCCTCCTGAACTGTAGGCCACTTGTGATTCCCTGAATTTGACCCTTTTTTCTTGCCTTTGCAGATTGCTGTTCACTCTCTTTGGATTGCAGATTGCCGTTCACGCTTTTTGTAGAAGCTTATGGTCATTTTAGTCTGTCAAACTTTTGCTTTTCCTTTAAAACATTATTTAAACACTTATCTTTCTGCAAAGAACTCCTTGATATCTGCAAATTTAGTTTATTGCACAGCCTCTACACTCCCTTAGCATTTATTATATTATTTAATAGGGAAATAATATTCTAAATTGGAATTATTTTTCTGCATATATATCTTCTTTATCTTGTATGCTTTTTGAAGCAGGATATATGTCTTGTTTATTTTTAAGATACCCAAATCCTTGATTTTTTAAACAGCATTTTATTAAATATTTTTTGAACAAGGCACATTTTGAATAAAATATAAAGGAGGTTGTCTTGAAGTAAAAAGGCAAAACTTAATAGAAAATCCACTCAGCTTGTTGCATACTACTCCCTGGTTACTAAGTCCATTTCACCTAATTTAGAATTTTATTATAGCAGCACAAAACATCATGATGCCACTTTACATATTGTTAGAGCGGGTCACACTGTGGATACAAACAAAGCCCCAAATTGCATGACTTAGTACACTAAGGATTATTTCTTGCTCAGATAAAATTAAAGATAGGTGTTCTGAGGTTTTTCTTTTCAGTGACTCAGAATCCAGGTTCCCTTCATTTTGATTCTGTCCATTTAATATCTAACTTTCTAGAACTCAGTCACAAAAACTATGATTATCTAATTTTATATGTGAAAAAAATTGAGTTTTTTACAGGTTGCTTTAGACCACTCATTAGTAAGTAAAAACCCAGGCAGTTTAGCATTAGCATTCAGATATTCAAAATAATACATATTAAAAGACTTCTATTCCTGGCAAATATTTAGATCTTAGTAGCTCTTATTTTTATTCATTTTTATCTACCAGATCGAAAGCCCTTTGAAGACTAACAAAAGTTAGTCTTCAACTTCTCAGTACTTAGTACAAAACCTAATGAGTAGTCAATAAAATTAATTTAGATTCAAATTAATATGTTTGGTAGCATTGTCAAAGGAGTGCTAAGGGATGCTAAATAAATGGGAGAGGTTTAGTTCTCTTCCCTCTTTTAAATGTATAATTTCCTCATCTATTAAAGTAAACACGGAGATTATTAATTTATAATTAAATGAACTGGGTATTGTACATTACTTTCCAAATAATTTTAGTGTGTTTCTACGCATGGTGAGCTTATTCAGTTTAAGAAGTTTAAAAACTTTTCTTTTCAAATTTTTGTGATTGCCAAGGTGATCTGAATATTGAAGTGTAATATTTATCTTGGGGAACTGGCAAAGCATGCGTAGTTTGCTGCTGAGGACTCAAAGAGCATTGTAACTAGGAAAACGATATTTAAAAGGCTAAAAATTAAATGTACACACACGCACACGTGCACACGTGCAATGCTTCAGTGAAATGTAAAATGGATTAGTTCTGTTCAGAATCAATGGTCTCATAATTGCCAACCTATTCAGGTACACTGGAGCCCAGAAATGTCTAGGTTCTATATTTAATAATACAAAGCTCCAATTATATAAACTCTCTCCAGTTTGTGTAACATTGAAGAAAACGCAGTATTTCCAGTTAGATTTTTATCTGTTACTTTTGCCTATGATTACTTAGACTCAAAAAATATGCAAAGTGATTAGAAATTAAAACCTTAGGTTTTAGGCTGTGTGGTGGCTCACTCCTGTAATCCCAGCACTTTTGGAGGCAGAGGTTGGTGGGTAACTTGAGAGCAGGAATTTAAGACCAGCTAGGCAACATGATGCGACCCTGTCTCTACTAAAATTACAAAAATGAGACAGGCATTGTGGTGTATGACTGTACTCCTAGCTACTCTGGAGGCTGAAGTGGGAGAATCACTTGAACCCTGGAGGTGGAGGTTGCAGTGAGCCCAGATCACTTCACTGCACTCCAGCCTGGGTGACAGAGCAAGACTGTCTTTAAAAAGAAAAAACAAATACAAAAATCTTAGGATTTACAATTATATCTCAGATTCTAAATTGTTGTTTTTATATATTGAAACATGAGAAAACTAATAATTTCATGATACTGCTATTGTATGGATTAATGAAATATCATATGTAAACCACAGAATATATTCCTGGCATATATGTATTCAGATATAAAATAGGACTAATTATTTTTGTTACTAGATGATAAGCTGTTTTTAGCACCAATTGTTGTTTGTGTAATTTTAAAGGTCCTTATTTAATCTTTTGCCTATTAATATTATCTAGTTCTTCATTGCTTTTTCATTAAAAGGCATAATGAAATGATAATGATGCTGCTTCTTGAATGATCATCAATCCTGTTTTCCTATAGCACCACCAATAATGTTCTTCCTTATTCCTGTCACCCTAGTACTTAAACTGAAGGTTAACTAAAGAAGAAAAGTGTAGGGAGGAGACATTGGATTAAAATAAGAAAATAAACTGAAGAGTATTGCTGTACCTTCACTACTATAGATGTACTTAGCATTTACTTGATTTACCTTGTGGAAAATATTAAATATTTCTTATTAGATACCATAATGCTTTTTAGTATAAAGTTAAATAACTATACAAATACATGAATAAATATTACCAAAAATTTTAATTATTTTTAGTAAATTATATATTCAAATAATATTAATGTTGCTTAGTTGATAGTATTACAAATCATATAGAGTTTATTTTTAATTCCTTTAGGTTTTTAAAATTAAATTTATGTTTGCTATGACACACTAATTTTTTAGTTTCTAGACCTTATTTTTTAGAAAACAAATATGTTTTCTCATTAGAATACAGTATATGTCTTTTTAAAATGTTTTTCATAATTTTAATTTTTGGACACTAATGAAACTCACAAATCATAATGAGAACATGCATATCCTAATTTTGAAAATGGCAATGTTGTGTAAGGTAATAAATCTTAATAGGTACAAATTATTGATACATTAATTGAATATATGTGTCTTCTGTTTATAACCAATAAAAAGCATCAAACGTTAAACGTTTTCAAGGAAAACTCAGAAAGAAGAAGAATTTGTATTAGAATTTATTTTAATTAAAAACATTTTTTTAACATAGCAAAATTTTAGAGCTAAATAGTAAAGTATTTTCTTGTAATTAAGTGGTGACTGACTAAGTTGCCACGTGACCTAATGTATGGTTTTCTGTGTGGAAAGATAATGAGAATGAAGCAATAGGTTCTCCAAGTGAAAAGCCTTTATCACGGAGGAAATAAAACCTACCAAATTACAGGAAAAATATTATTACCAAATTACTGCTATAAAGAGTAAGTAAATATTAAGGAATAAGACAAATTTAACCCTCAATAGAAAGAAAATTTGAAATTTCAAACTTCCTTCAAATTAATTTTGCCTTTATTTGGACAAGATTGGATAAATAAACATAAAACAATAATTTTCTCTAAGAAATGAGTAGTAATCTGTTCATCAAAGATAGGCAGTTTATTCTATAGTATATTTAAAACATTTCAAAACTCAGTTTGTTATGCAAAAATATATCATATCTGAGTCTATGCAGAGGAAAATGGGAGATTTCAACAAATTAAAAATATATTTTTGGTTAAAAATTAAGTACTCTCATATTGAGTCTACATATTCCTATCTTGAATAGTTCTACTTTATATTTTATTTTAAAGGGAAAATTTAGTTAATCAGATAGGAAGATGATGGCAATTAAACATAATTCAAATCCTAGAAGTGGATAAATATAAAACAAAATTTCAGGCCAAACTGCAAATTGTCGAGGACTTGCTTGAAAGCAAAAAATTCATGGACAGTAAACAGTAATTAAAGAAAGTTGTATTATGTTACGAAACTTCTGCTTTTGATTACTCAAACTACATTCAACTAACCAAAATAACCAAATGTTATGGGAAATCCTAATTTCTTCTAACACACTTTCTTGAATGAGTGGAAATTTTTCAATAATTTTTTGGTAGAATATATATAATCCCAACTCACTGAGCAATTAAATGCAATTTTTAAAAAATAACAAAACTTTACATGAAATCCAGTTAACTCTCAGAAGTTTCCTCAGTATTTAACATGAGTGAATTTACTATAAATGCTATTTATTGTTAATTCAATTACTGTATGTCTGTCCAGCATGCAATAACAAAATATCACACATTGGGTGGCTTAAACGATAGACATTTATTTTCTTACATTTCTAGAGGCCAGTATTGTGAGATCAGGGTGCCAGCCTGTTTAGGTTCCAGTGAGGGCCCTTAACCTAACTTGCAGACAACCACTTCTGTGCTATGTCCTCATATGACAAAGACAAAGCAAGCCTTCGGGTATCTATTTTCATAAGGGCAGACATTTCATTATGAGGTATCCACCTTAATGATCCCATCTTACCCTAAATTCTTACCAAAAGACCTATTTCCAAATACCATGACATCAATGATTAGGGCACTTCAACATACAAAATTTGGGAGAACACAATTCAGTCCATAACACTCTCACCTCCCCACTTTGAGTAAATTGAATGTGGAAAATGGAGTCATTCATTTAATCCGTTCATTGTCCTCTTGATAATAAGGGGAATTAAAACAACCCACTGTTTCACGTATAGTATTTTACACTACAGTTGCTCTGTAATAAAGGAGAGGTCAAGGAGAAGCAAGTGCACGGGGGAGTGAGAGCTTGTCAAAGGAAAAAGAGACCATTTAGTTGGCTCTACTATAAAAATAAATATTTTCAGTAGCAAACTGACTTCAAAGAACAGTGTATTAGACATATTTGCCATTTGTTACAAAAGCAATTATCTGGTATTTAAAACATATTTTTCCTAGTGGAGAATAAAAGCATACTCTTATTGGTATTGATAATATTTTCTTTAATTTTTACCAAACAATTTTATCAGCAAACCCTATGTGCACACACCTTAGACAGTATTAGACTGTAATTTTAAGAAAGATAGCGCCAATTTTGTTTTCACTAGGTAAATATAATAAAAACCTATGACATAATTAGTGTTTTCTCAATAGTAATTTAGATTTATATCCTGCTCATTAGAAAGGTATTTTCTTTAAAATTTTCATAGTATATACTTTAGACCATTACCATCCAATAGAAAAATACTGAAACCACATATGAAATTTTGAATTTTCCAAATATCATGTTTCTTAAAAGCCAATAATGGAGGTAGATTATTTTTAATATATTACATTTAAATAATATGTATTTGATATTATTTCAGCATGTAATTCAAGATTATTTTATATATTCTTATATGGTCTTCAAAATTCAAAATACAGTGTCTATTTTACATTTACAGCAAATGGCATTTGAACTAGTCAAATTTCAAATATTCCTAGTAACCATCTGCACCTCCCCCCAGCAACCCTATTGCTTGATAGTACAACAGAGTTATTATGGCCAATAATAACTTAATTGTATATTTTTAAATGACTTAAAAATGTAATTGAATTGTTTGTAACTTAAAGGATAAATGCTTGAGGGAATGGATATCCCATTCTCTATGATGTGCTTATTTCATATTAAAGGCCTGTATCAAAACAACTCATGTACCACATGAATATACACACCTACCATATACCCACAAACATTAAAAAAAATAATTTAAATATTAAACATAAAAACCAAACTTTAAATGTTTAATAGCTATATTTGACTACTGGCTATTGCATTAAAAAATACTGCTTTGTGATATCCATTTAAAAGGTATATATGTTTTAATAATATTCACATAAATTACAGGCTGAAGGGAAAATATGCAAATCTAATAATATAAGCAGCTACAGCACCTTTCCGGAATTAATCATGTACAATTAAAGTTATGAAGTTGTTCTGACATGGTACAATATGGACAAAAAAAGTTTTGAAAAAAATGGAGAAATTAACACTATGACTACATCTTAGAATACTATGGTCTTATCTCGTGTGACTACTCACTAGGAGATACTATGAGATCTACGTTCCGTACTACATGCTATTTTCGCCATTGCAGTGAGTGAGATAATCAAATAAATTCCCTTAGTAGGTTAAGGGAGTTGAGCATTTGAAGAATATTTTGTTGCATGATGACATGGGTATTTCTAAAGACTGTACATATTTCAAATTTTTTGAGCAGAGAAAAGCACTAGGAAATTATCTTTTTATTTTGGATAAAACCTAGTGGGACTTATCAGAATAAGATTGGGAAAAGGTGAATAAATTGAGTACATTTGCACTGTTTCAGCCAAGAAAGTTGTGCCTAATTGTATAATCTAAATATATTCTTCCTTTCATGTTGATAATACTGTAAGGTAATAATTATTGATATTAAATTATGAACTACAAAGGGATGTAATGCTTTGGATGTTTTAACTTTGAGTTTTTTCCTTCATAGTCAGCAAAACTTCTGTGATTCTACATGTACTGTTTTTATTTTTACCATTTTTTCTTAATTTATTTGTCATATTTCTCTCTTATATGTTTGCTAATGTTTTTCAATCAATATAGATAAATCTTGGACTAGCTTTCCAGCTCATGACTGCTTGCTCTATTAGATTAGCCCCCTACTTCATACAGAAAAGCAGGTCCCAGTTGTCATGTACAATGTAATCTTCTTAATTGGTTATCTGGATGTAACTCCGAGGTGGGCATCTAATCTAAATGGGCCAATCAGATTCTGAGTTAAAGTAAAACAAACAAAAAAATCTATTATTAACCACTGGGAAACATAGCATTGAAGTTTCACTGGAGCTGAACTTCATTTTTGCAGGTTCTGGGAAAAAAAGTCCATAAATATCTACTACTGAATTATCTTGACGGAATCAGATTTTCTCACATTTTTAGCTATAATAGTTCAGAAATTCCTTGTAATATGTCTAATGTTCCTGAACCCTACCAATAATTTGCTTCATTAATTGAAGTAGCTAGAAAAATTTTCTGTTATCTCTGCCCAAAATAAATTTAAGTAACTCATAAATTGAGACCAAGTATATTAGTCAGGGTTCCACTGTTTCATCAAGTCAGATGCTTCAGGATGGTGAAAGACATTAGAATTATTAGAAATGAAACAAGAACTATAGGAAATACATGTGTTTAGAATTAGTTGTGGGGTTCATATGTGTAAAAGACAATGTGTCTTTCCTCTAAATTACAAGATGGGATACTAATAGCCTTTATTATGCAGTAAAGGTAATCTCAAAACATGAGCATCAAGGGGTAAGTTAAGAAGGGATCAGATTTTGAAAGTAAAATGAAATGTTATGGACTGAATTGTATCCCCTCAGAATTTATATCTTAATACCATAACCTTCAATGTGACTCTATTAAAGGTAAGACTTTTAGGTGGTGATTAAGATTAAATGAGGTCATAAGGATGCGATCCTAATCTGATGGAATTGGTGGCTTTATAAGAAGAGGAAGATAGATCTCTCATTCACTCCTTGAACATTTACCTATGAGAGGCAATGTGACCACACAGCAAGAATTCATCAGCCAGGAAGAGAGCTCTCATCAAAAACCTAACCATAATGGCCCTTGACCTAGGACTTGTATTCTCCAGAACTGTGAGAAAATAAATTTCCTTTTTTTAGGTTACTCAGTCTATGAGACTTTTGTTATGGCATGCCTAGCACAGTAAGAAGTTGAGTAAAGTCAATTGGCAGTGGTTCTAAAGAAAGTGTAGACTGCTAAATTGAGTGGACCTTCATTAACCTAAAAAATGAATAAGAAGAGACAAAGACATTCCTTCATTACCAATATAATTTAGATGAAAACAAAATGTTCCCATAAAGAAAGATAGTGTAATATTTTATCTTAGCATATTTTAGTTCAAATTATTATTTTAGTTACTATGTACTTCTTTGTACAGCCTTTGATTTTGTTTCATGGTAAGAAAAATTACTCTCAATGTAAGTCCTAAAAAGAATGTTCACTAACATTCAGAAAACCATGTTGTAAGGTTTTTTTTTGTTTTGTGTGTTTTTTTTGTTTGTTTCTTTGTTTTTGTAGAGGCTTTTCTTTGGATCCAAGGCAAAGACTGAAGAATAAGGTGCTAACCAGTGACTAAAAGATTACCTCCTCTGTTTCTTTCTAAAATTATTTTTCATAGAATGTCATTTCAATAGCCAGAAGATACTGCATTGCAATGTCATAAAATACACAAAGGTATTCTTGATTTTGTAACAAAAATAGTACTCTGGCTTAACTCTGCTGTAAGTCATATACAACTAAAGAAATTTTAAATAAAAGAAATAATTATAATGAATGATAAAACCACTTGCTGAACTTTAAAAGCAGAATACAGAAAAGGCAAATAAAAAGACAAGGATATGTTTGTTGGCCGTGTAGATGCCTTCTTTTGAGAAGTGCCTGTTCCTTTGATGGAGTTGTTGTTTTTTATTTCTTGTAAATTTGTTTAAGTTCCTTGCAAATTCTGGATATTAGACCTTTGTCAGATGAATAGATTGCAAAAAAATTCTCCCACTCTGTAGGTTGCCTGTTTGCTCTGATGTTAGTTTCTTTTGTTGTGAAAGAAACTCTTTAGTTTAATTAGAACCCATTTGTCAATTTTGACTTTCGCTGCAATTGCTTCTGCCATTATTGTCACGAAGACTTTGCCCATACCTATGTCCTGAATTCCATCACCAAGGTTTCCTTCTAGGGTTTCAATGGTTTTGGATTTAACATTTAAGTCTTTAATCCATCTTAACTTTTTTTTTTTTTTTTTCTGAGACAGTGTCTCACTCTGTAGCCTAGGCTAGAGTTCAGTGGAGTTCAGTGATGTGATCTTGGCTCACTGCAACCTCTATCTCTTGGGACCTGGTTCAAGAAATTCTTCTGCCTCAGCCTCCCGAGTAGCTGGGATTACAAGAATATGCCACCACGCCCAGCTAATTTTTGTATTTTTAGTAGATATGGGGTTTCACCATGTTGGCCAGGCTGGTGTCGAACTCCTGACCTTGTGATCCACCCGCCTCAGCCTTCCAAAGTGCTGGGATTGCAGTTGTGAGCCACCACATCCAGCTGAGTTGACTTTTTTATAAGGTGTAAGGAAGGGGCCCAGTTAGTTTTCTGCATATGGCTAGCCAGTTTTCCCAGGACCATTTACCGAATAGTTTTGTCAAAGATCAGATGGTTGTAAATGTGTGATGCTATTTCTGAAGTTTCTGTACTGTTATATTGGTCTACGTGTCTGTTTTGGTACGAGTACCATGCTGTTTTGGTCACTGTAGCTTTGTAGTATTATTTGAAGTCAGGTAGCATGATGCCTCCAGCTTTGTTCTTTTTGCTTAGAATTGTCTTGGCTATATGGATTCTTCTTTGATTCTATGTGAAATTTAAAATAGTTTTTTTTTTTCAATTTTATGAATAATGTCAATGGTGGTTTCATGGGAATAGCATTGAATCTATAAATTACTTTGGGTAGTACGGTCATTTTCAAGATATTGATTCTTCGTATCCATGAGAATGGATGTTTTTTAATTTATTTGTATCTTCTCTTATTTCCTTGAGCAGTGATTTGTAGTTCTCCTGGAAAGGTCTATCACATCTCTTGTTAGCTGTAGTCCTAGGTATTTTATTATCTTTGTAGTAATTGTGAATGGGAGTTTGTTCATAATTTGGCTCTCTGCTTGCCTGTTGTTAGTGTAAACGGATGTTTATGATTTTTGCACATTGATTTTTTATCCTGAGACTTTGCTGAAATTGCTTATCAGTTCAAGAGGCATTTGGGCTGAGATGATGGGGTTTTCTAAATATAAAATTATGTTGTCTGCAAACAGAGACAATTCGACTTCTTCTCTACCTATTTGAATGTGCTTTATTTCCTTCTCTTGCCTGATTGCCCTGACCAGAACTTCCAATACTATGTTAAATAGGAGTGGTAAGAGAGGACATCCTTGTCTAGTGCCAGTTTTCAAAGGGAATGCTTTCAGCTTTTCCCATTAAATATGAGTTTGTCATAAATAGTTCTTAATTGTTTTGAGATACATTCAATATCACCGATCATCAGAGAAATACAAATCAAAACCACAATGAGATACCATCTCACACCAGTCAGAATGGTGATTATTAAAAAGTCAGGAAACAATAGATGCTGGCGAGGCTGTGGAGAAATAGGAATTCTTTTACATTGTTGGTAGAAATGTAAATTAGTGCAACTATTGTGGAAGACAGCATGGTGATTCCTCAAGGACCTACATTATAAATACCATTTGACCTAGCAATCTCATTACTGACTGTATGCCCAAAGGAATGTAAATCCTTCTACTATAAAGACACGTGCACCCATATGTTTACTGCAGCACTTTTTGCAACAGCAAAGTCATGGAACCAATTCAAATGCCCATCACTGATAAACTGGATAAAGAAAATGTGATACATATATACCATGGGACACTACACAGGCATGAAAGTATGAGATCATGTCCTTTGCAGGGACATGGCTGAAGCTGGAAGCCATCATTCTCAGCAAACTAACAACTAGACACTGCATGGAACAGAAAACCAAACACTGCATGGTCTCAGTCATAAGTGGGAGTTGAACATTGAGAACACATGGACACAGAGAGGGGAATAACACACACCAGGGCCTGTTGGGGTGTCAGAGGTAAGGTGAGGGAACTTAGAGGATGAGTCAATAGATGCAATAAACGAGGGCATACGTATACCTATGTAAGAAAACTGCACATTCTGAACATATTTTTTTTTTTTTGAGAAATAGATAAATAACAGAAAGAAAGACAAAAGACAGTGATAAAGAGTGGAAATAGATCAGGAAAATCTTCAATGGGCATTCTTTAGCAAGAACAAAATGCATATTACCTTTAAAAAGAGACATAACTCATATGTCATTATAATAGTATATCTAAGAAAGTAATGCGTTCTCAAAATATTTAATTGCAATATAAAAATGACTTGTAGACATTTACATTATCTTATTCATAAAATAAATTTCATCTCTACTTCTTGAAAACCTTCTGCTAACCCAGCTAATAATTTCCAAGAGCACCTAACTCACATCTTAAAAATTCTAACCTGGGTAAATATGCCAAAATTAAGAAGTCACTATCAATAAAGGTAGAATATTGCTAAGGTCAATGTCCATTTTTATGATGAGAGAAAATAAAATCTAGATGGAAGGGATAGAATTAATGGGTCCATGAAGGTTATTTACAAAGGAAATAAATCTACTAAGAGTTGTTAAATACATGTTTTTAAAGAACACCTGAGATATGGAAGTTTTGCAGGCAAGTATAAAGAAAAATAATCAAGAGTCAGAATGAAGTCCACTGTAAGTTATGAACCCTGAACAGATGAAAGCATAATTAATAATACTGCATATGTACCCATAATTTATATTTATACTAGATTTATTTCATAAAAAGATGGTTTTACTATAATAAGTTACTTTGAGTCTGTAGCAGAGATCCAGGTCCCTTTCTGGGATTTCTTTTATTCCTTTGGAGCTATGAATTTAATTTTTAGCATTTGCAGTTTGTAGTCTATTAAAAATTTTTAATTGGAGACAAGAACATATTTTATGTCACTGAGAAAAAAATATCAGAAGATGAAGTATAGCTTTATGTATTTTTTAATTACAAAATGGAGACATAACACCTTCTGTATTATTATAATATAGTCATTAAATTTCATATAATTTAAAAAATATAAAGCAAAGATTTAAAAACATTTTCAAATAATAATAATTTAAAATATCTATTATTATTACTACATTGCATTTAATTGCTTTAAGTATACCTTTAATATAATATTTATTTTAGGTAAAATAATCAATTTTATTTTTTTCTACTGTTAGAAATATGTTAGCAATCATTTTGATGAATACAAATAAAAGCATACATTTGAAAAACATCTTGCAAACACCAGAAACAGAAACAAAACTAACTCTTCATCTAGTCAAATGTTTAAAAATAGTTTTTGTGGCTTTACTTTTCTAAATTGTAAAAAGTCCCCTATGCAATCCTTATTCTTAACTTGGCAGTGGAGCCCCTGTTTGGTGGTGGGCCAAAGTAATCAGAATTATTAACATGTGAAACTACAGTTGTTGATTTGCTTGAATCTCTACTTGCTTCTTCCAGTGAGGCAGAATTTATGAATTTCAGTTTTCTAAGCACTATCAGAGTACCAGACAGAGATAAAATTACATTGAGTCTTAAAAAAATAGGTTATACATAGGTAAACAATGAAAAGAAAGCATAAGACAGGCAGCTGCAGTAACAGGAACACAGGCAAAAGACAGAAGTGTTCATGGTGCATTCAGCAGTGAGTATACAGCCTGGACTAGCATAAGGTACACATAACATCAAATTTCAAAAAGCCTTGTATACTAGACAAGTAGCATTCTCTTTTTATGTTAAGCTAGTATGGAATTATTAAATATTGAGGTAAAGTTCTAAGAATATAAATCGTTTAAGTTTAATTTTTAAAAATTACCACTGTAAACTTAGGTACTACCTTTATCTAGAGTGCCATTCTTTACTTTCTTCTGTCAACATTTGCATGAATTGCAGCAAGATGACCTGAGAGGATTTTCTGTGACAAGAATACAACAGCTAGAACCGGTGGTGTCTAATATTCAGTTATATACTAGTTATGTTGCTTTACATGGAAATACCCCTTTATACTCTCAAAATAATTAGCACACATTAGTGAGAGCAATACACTTCTCAGGAAGCTGCTCAACATTGTGAGATTATATTTAAGGATAGAGTGGGAAGAGGGGCATGATATAAGAGAGGTAAGGTTAAACATTTCATGGAAGCAAGAAATCCTAATCTGAGAAGATTTGGAGATATATAGAGCATCAAGCATTTTTAGAGACCCTAGGGGATGAATGTGAATTCAAAGATATTTATTTAAATATGAATGTATTTGCTGATCTCCAGCACTCTGGGGGACACTACAAATATTCTGCCACTAGACTTTGAAGTTAAAGTGAAATCTTAGTCCTAGGCCAGAGAAAATTGACAATGAATTGATAATAAAAGGATAATAAATTGGGAACAGTAAAAAAAATGCACACAGAAAGTCAAAGGCAAATGGGTTTAACAAAATTCTATAGGAGCTGAAAAAAAAAGGAAATAAATAAATATCCTAAAACTCTGAGGTTTTAGTGAAGAACTTTGATGAACAACAGCAACACAGAAGACAACACTATGACATGGTAGCGTAGGATGGTAATAAGGGCAGAAAGGCAAACCTCTAGATGTATTTTATGACTTAGATTAAGCAAATATCCTCTTCCCCTTATAGTATTGTTAGGTATTTATATACTGAAATAAATTTCTGATTGGTTTAAGATACTAGGATAATGAAGCTTTACAGAAGTTTCAGTCTAAATCAGTAATTTGAACTTTGTTGATGTAGACTAGATAGGATAATTTGACACAGCTATTTATTTTTTCTTTTTTTTTGGCAGTGGTAATTTAAAATAGAAAAAGAAGAAAAAAAAACAGAAGAAATGAATATATTTCTGGCCACATACACATTCCCAAGACTAAACCAGAAAGAAATTGAATCCCTGAAAAGACCAATAACAAGTTCTGAAATTGAGGCAGTAGTTAATAGCCTACCAACCAATAAAAGCCTAGGACCCAATGGATATATGCCAAATTCTACCAGAGGTACAAAGAGGAGCTGGTACTATTCCTTCTAAAGCTATTCCAAATGATGGAACAGTAAGGACTCCTCCCTAACTCATTTTATGAAGCCAGCATCATCCTGATACTGAAACTTGGAAGAGACACAACAAAAAAAGAACACTTCAGGCCAATATCCCTGATTAACATCGGTGCAAAAATCCTCAATAAAACACTTGCAAATCGAATCCAGCAGAGCACCAAAAACTTATCCACCACAATCAAGTCAGCTTCATCCCTGGGATGTAAGGCTGGTTCAACACAGAAAAATCAATAAATGTAATCCATCACGTAAACAGAACCAAAGACAAAAACCACATGATTATCTCAATAGCTGCAGAAAATGCTTTTGATATAATTCAACATCCCTTCATGTTAAAAACTCACAATAAGTTAAGTATTGATGGAACATATATCAAAATAATAAGATCTATTTATGATAAACCCACAGCCAATATTGTATTGAATGGGAAAAAGCTGGAAGCATTCCCTTTGAAAACCAGTACAAGACAAGGTTGCCCTCTCTTACTACTCTTATTCAACATAATATTGGAAGTTCTGGCCACGGCAATCAGGTAAGAGAAATAAATACAGTATATTCAAATAAAGAAATAGGACATCAAATTGTCTCTATTTGCAGATGACATGATTCTATATTTAGAAAACTCCATCATCTCAGCTGAAAAATGCCTTAAGCTGATAAGCAACTTCAGCAAAGTCTCAGGATAAAAAATCAATGTGCAAAAATCACAAGCATTCCTATACATCAACAATAGGCAAGCAGAGAGCCAAATCATGAATGAAATCCTATTTACAATTGTTACAAAGAGAATAAAATGTCTAGGAATACAGCTAACAAGGGATGTGAAAAACCTTTCAAGGAGAACTACAAACCACTGCTCAAGGAAATAAGAGAGGACACAAACAAATGGAAAAACTTTTCATCCTTATGGGTAGAAAGAATCAATATCATGAAAAAAATATCAGAAGAATATAAGGCCATATGGCCCAAAGTAATTTATAGACTCAATGCTATTCCCATGAAACTACCATTAACATTATTCAAAGAATTAGAAAAACACTATTTTAAATTTCATATGGAATCAAAGAAGACTCCCCATAGCCAAGACAATCCTAATCAAAAAGAACAAAGCTGAAGGCATTACACTACCTGAATTCAAACTACATTACAAGGCTATGATAACCAAACAGCATGGTACTGGTACCAAAACAGACATATAGACCAATGGAACAGAATAGAGACCTCAGAAATAATACCACACATCTACAACTGTCTGATCTTTGACAAACCTGACATAAACAAGCAATGGGGAAAGGATCTCCTATCCAATAAATGGTCTTGGAAAAACTGGCTAACCATAATGTAGCAAACTCTAACTGGACCCCTTCCTTACACCTTACACAAAATTAACTCAAGATGGATTAAAGACTTAAATATTAAACCCCAAACCATAAAAAGCCTAGAAGAAAACCTAGGCAATACCATTCAGGACACAGACATAGGCAAAGACTCCCATGACAAAAATGCCAAAAGCAATTGCAATGAAAGCTAATGACAAATGGGATCTAATTAAACTAAAGAGCTTCTGCACAGCAAACAAACAAAAACTACCATCAGAATTAACAGGCAACCTACATAATGGAAGAAAATTTTTGCTATCTACCAATCTGACAAAGGTCTAATACCCAGAATTTATAAGGAACTTAAACAAATTTACAAGAAAAAAAAAAAAAAAAACTCCATCAAAAACTGGGCAAAGTATGTGAACATACTGCTCAAAAGAAGACATTTACATGGCCAAAAAACATATGAAAAGAATATCAACATCATTGATCATTAGAGAAATGCAAATCAAAACCACAATGAGATACCATCTTACGTTAGTCAAAATTGGCAATTATTAAGCTGTCAAGAAACAATAGATGCTGGTGAGGCTGTGGAGAAATAGGAACACTTTTACCCTGTTGGTGGAAATGTAAATTAGTTCTAACACTGTGGAAGACAGTATGTCAACTCCTCAAGGATCTAGAATCAGGAATAGCATTTGACCTAGCAATCTCATTACTCAGTATATACCCAAAGGAATATAAATCATTCTACTATGAAGACACATTCACATGTATATTTATTGCAGTACTATTTGCAATAGCAAAGTCATGGAACCAACCCAAATGCTCATCAGTGATAGTTTGCATAAAGAAAATGTGACACATATACACCATGGAACACTAAGCAACCATAAAAAGGAATGAGATCATGTCCTTTGCAGGGACATGGATGAAACTGGAAGCCATCATTCTCAGCAAAATAACACAGGAACAGAAAATCAAACACTGCATGTTCTCACTCATAAGTGGAAGTTGAACAATGAGAACAAATCAACACAGGGAAGGAAACAATACATACCAGAGCCTGTTGGGAGGTGGGAGGTGAGGGGAGGGAACTTAGGGGACAGGTCAATAGGTGCAGCAAACCACCATGGCACACATATATCTATGTAACAAACCTGCACATTCTGCACATGTACCCCAGAACATAAAGTAAAATTGTTTTAAAAAAAGGAAAATTATTTAAAAAATGTATTTCTCAAAAAATGTAAAGAGGATATATTGTTATTATTTATTAATATATAAGATATGCATTATATATAATAGTATATGTAATATACTCTGGCATATATGTAATATATACATTATGTGTTTGTGTATATATAGTGTACATACATATATACAAAGTAACTACATATTACTCTAGAAATTATTTAAGGTTGTTCTTTCTGTGTAGTATATGTAATTCCAAACCCAATAAAGAATACG
This sequence comes from Aotus nancymaae, assembly GCF_030222135.1. Taxonomy (NCBI): domain Eukaryota; kingdom Metazoa; phylum Chordata; class Mammalia; order Primates; family Aotidae; genus Aotus; species Aotus nancymaae. The sequence continues at coordinate 39,872,545 of NW_026988419.1, read as the reverse complement.
TTGAGTTTTTCTTAAAGCAGACTTAAACACTAAAACACATTAGTTTTCATATATTTATATGCATTTTGCATGTATTATAGAAATTTTATAATGGATTGTGTAAAGCGGATTCACTGTACTGGTTACCACTTCAGCCTGCTACATCTTGGCCTGCAGTTTCTACTACTTTCATGAGTCCACTGAGACAGAACACTAAAACAAGAGTTAAGTGAAGCAATTTTATTACTCACTAGGCAGCATGAAACAATGAAAGCCTAGGATTCATGATAAGCTGATTCCTCAAGTCTTGGGAAAGCTGCTCATGGTCGATGGAGAGCCTGCATTGAGGAGTTCTGGTTGGTACTCTCAGCGGGTAATAATAATTAAGGTAGGAATTAGAGTGGTTTCGAATAGGATATAAAATAGGATTAGTTCTGTGCCTATAAATGTTATGATTAAGGAGATTTGTAGAAAAATTAATATTGAAATGTATACTTTTTTTCACAGGAGGGGGTTATTGTAGAGGTGTTGTTGGGTAACTGAAATTATAAGGGGTAATAGGTTGCCAGGGTTAGAAGAGGGGATGTCAATCAGTCTGAGAAGAAAACTAATGATAAGTTACGTGAGTTATTTGGTAAGTATAAGAGTAGAAGGGTGAGAGCACTAATTAATAGGCTGCCGGTCATTATATTAATTCATATCATATAATTTTTTGAAAGTCATATTATTGGAAGTAGCATAATTGTTGGTAAAATAATTTTTAACATTGAAGTAGATTTAAGTTTTGCACGTAATCTAGACCATATAAGTTAGAAATTAAGATTAATAGGGCTAGGCCTACTGCGACTTCACATGCAGCGAATACTAGGAGGGTAATAGGTATTATAAATATTAGTATTAAATGTATATTTAAGGTTGTGAGTGTAGCTATAATGAATAATGATAATATTATGCCTTCCAAACATAGTAGGGATGATATTAGATGGGATCAATAAATTAACAACCCTAGTAAAGGTATAGAATATGCCAGTGTTAATACAGATGAAAGGCACTTGGTAAATATGATTTATCATAATCTAATGAGTCAAAATCATTTGTTTTGATTAAACTATTTACCAATTCAACTCAGTCTAATCCCTTTTGAGTTCATTCATAGGCCAATCCCATTACACATCCTTGTGTGCTCTATTTGCACCACAGCTGAAGGAGCCCAGAATGTAGTCCACCAGGTCCTGAGAGTCAGAGGAATCACTGAACTAAGGTGGTATAGAACATCCTGTTCTAGGAGGGACTGTAACAAGGCCTGGACCATTCCAGCCAATAACCCTTAGGATTATGCATCCATAGAACATTCTATAGTTGCTTTTGAGAATAGAGGCATAAAGGAGTGAGAACTGGATCAGTCTAAAGCCATCTAGTAACTGTCCTGAAGATTGCACTAATATATTATTATTGTTGTAGTTAACTGTAGTCAATAATCTGATTTTAGTCAATTTAGATAACATGTAAAGAAAATGAATAATTGATATTATAATGAAGTATATTCTTATATTTTCAAAGAATAGAATTATTGTATGTGGTTCTTGGTTTATTCCTCAATGTTCATGTGACTTTGCTGAAGAATCAAACCTTGCACATATGTTTTCTTATCAGTTTCAACAAACTACATGGCAGTATTATGTGAGGGAATGAAATGTTATAGATTTTCAAACCTAAATAACCTTCCAGAATCTACTGATGTGCTCTTTAAAGTTACAGATTCGTGAGGTTGAACCCAAACCTAGGCATATTAATTTCTAAATATTGTGGCTAGGAATTTGTATTTGTACAAATGTTATCTGGTTATTCTTTTGCTGCTTGCCAGGTGACTGGTGTTTTTGACCTATAGTAAATACTAAGAAATTTGAGGGAAAAAAACAATAGCATATACATCAAGGCTATGAGCTATATTACTTCTCCTATATTTTTACATTGTACTATTATTGTGATTATTCAAATATTTAAGCATTTTAAAGCATATAGTTGCAGAACTTTAATATTATAAGATTCTTATAAGTTGAGCATTTTAAATGAACTAATCCTATGTTTATTCTGAAGCATGTACAAAAAGTAATCATAGACGTATTTAACTGAAAAGAAGTGTGGAAAATTGAATTCCAGAACATTCACTAAATATGTAGGTGAGAAACCTAAAGCCAGAGAGGTTAATTTATTTCTTCAAAGTAGTACAGCTAAATTGCATATCCTGATTCTCATGGCGAGTCTCTAATCTGAAACCTGGATGGTGATATAAGGTTCCAGTAGAAGAGATACTCAAACAATGAAGTTGGTTTTTGTTTTTATTTATTAATGTATTTTTAATTAGCAATCATTATGTATACATATGGGGTACAATGTGATGTTTGGTCTATGTATGCATTATAGAAAGATGCAACCAAGATAATGAACATATTAATCTCCTGATCAGCTTATCATTTTTTTGTGGTGAGAATGTTAAAAATCTATTCTGGCAACTTTTGAGGTATGCAATCCATTTTTATTAACTGTAGTCACCACGAAGTGCAATAGATCACTAAAACTTATTCCTCAGTTTAACTGAAGCTTTATGTACTCTTATCAACATCTTCTCTTCTCCCTTTTCCCCTCCCTCTTAGAGAGTAATCACCTTTTTACTCTCTTTGAGATTGATTTTCTTAGATTCCACAAATAAGTGACACCATATATTGCAAGTCTTCATATGCCTCGCTTATTTACTTAGCATAATGTCCTCTAGTTCCATCCATGTTGTTGTGTATGACTGAATTTTCTTCTTTATTAAAGCTGTATAGTATTTTATTGTGTACATTTAGCACATTGTCCTTAACCATTCATTTATTGATGGACACTTATGTTGCTTTCATACCTTGGCTATTGTGAATAATGCTGAAATAATCATAGGAGGGAAGATACTTTTTCAGCATACCAATTTTAATTCCCTTGAGTATATATCCAGGAATGAGACTGCTAGATCATATAGTAGCTCTATTTTTAGTTTTTTGAGGAAATGCCATACTAATTTCCAAAATGGTTGCACTAATTTACATTTCTGTCAAAAGTGTACAAGGATTCCCTTTTTTCCACATTCTTCCCAACACTTATTATTTGTCATTTTGATAATAGCCATTGAAACAAATGTGAGGAGATATCTCACTGTGGCTTAATTTGCATTTCCTTGATAATTAAAGATGCTGGGGATTTTTTCATATATTCTCTTGGCTATTTGTAACTCTTCTTTTGAGAAATGTCTGTTCAGATCATTTGCCCAGTTTTAAATTGTTTTACTTTTTTGCTGCTGAGTTGTTTCTTATATATTTTGAATATTAGCCCCTTATTTGATGGATGGTGTGCAAATATTTTCTCCTAATCTGTGACTCTCTCTTCACTCTGTTAATTGTTCTTTTGCTTTGTAGAAGATATTTAATTTGATAGTTTTGTTTTTTCTTTTTTGCTTTTGTTGTCCATGCTTGTGAAGTTTTATTTAAGAAATTCTCCACCAAACTAATGTTGTGAAGTTTTTTCCCTGTGTTTTCTTCTTATAGACTTACAGTTTAAAATCATATGTTTAAATCTTTTATCCATTTTGAGTTGATTTTTGTCTATGATGTGAGATAAGGTTCCAATTTCATTCTCCTGCATGATATTATCTTATGTGTGAAATAAACAAGATGCAGGAAATTTACATGAACAATTAATATAAGGATTTTTAAAAATGTTGAAAACCTCAATCTCGTCACTCTATACTGAATCTTTGTAATATATGCAATGGAAAATGTAATAAATCAAATTTATTGAAGCTCTTCTATATAGAATCTTTCGACTTCTAAAATTTTCTAAAATAGAACAAGTTATGTATCAGAGCAAATACAGATTAACTCTGTCTATTGGGGGTAAATAAAACACACTAACCAACAGATGTTATTAATAGGTCTTATATATTATCTGTTCAAATCTATGAGTAACAGGAAGTCTGAATCTATCCTTTTATGTCTTAATTTGAATAAACCAATTATGTAATGTAAAATTATAGGTATTTTAGGGACAATTGAGAATACAATATTTAGGTTTGAAATATTGCCAAGGAATTGGTCTTAATATTGTCAAGTATAATATAGATGCTGCCATTATATAAGCATCTTTTTCATGGAATTCCAAACACTTTTTTCCTACATATTACTAATAGTATACATATTTCAATATTTAAGAATTTGGCAGATATTTATATTAGTAATAAACAGTTTGAACAAACTCATTTTTAAAATTCGCAGTTCATTTAAAACCAAATCCAGGAGATAAATATGTAAGAGGCTTTTCAGAAATAAAGAAGGTATTAAAAAATGCACACATTTAACTGTCTAATTCTAACTACTTTCTAACTTCTTTCTCAGATATGCATGCAGAATTGTGAATTGTTCTTTATTAAACATTACATAGGATTAATGTGGTATATTAAACATGGTAGTGCTAAGTCAATGCTTATTTCTTTCAAGTGCCTATGTTTGTGCACCGCACAGGTAAACAAAGGATAAATTTAAGTGTTTTACCTCAGTGAAAGGATACATTTAGAGACTTACTTGGTCTGAGTCTGTTTACTGTGACTGACCTGTCATCCAGAATGAAAGATATCTTGTCTTCAAGAAGCCTAGTCAAGGAACCTGGAACTGTGGAGATCCAGAAGACCATTTTCAGACTTGTGGAAGCACATTGCTATCTTGAACCAAAGAAGTCTTTTATTTAAAAAAATAAAAAATAAAGTGGAAATATTGTTACATTTTTCAAAGAATGTTAAATACCTTTGATTTCATTTTAAAGACCCCCCAAAAAGAGTAGCTGGCACTCCACTTAAGCTGAAAGCTGAACAGCCCCTCACATGTCCGGAATGTTGACCACTCCTGTGCCCTGCTCCCAGTAGAGAAGCATTTGAGCAGAGACAAAGGCCAATCAGCCCCATACTTGCCCAGAGTAACAGCCAGCCTAGCATCCCACCCGCAGTGTAGCAGAGCAGAGTTGTTGGACTAGCTTCAACTAGAGTTGAAGAAACTGCATGGAAACTATAATACTGTACTCAACCAGAACAAAGTCAATATGCTCTACCCAAGAGACACCCTAGGACCCATCACCCCAGAACCTAAGGTACAGAAAAAAATAAAAAATAAAATAAAATAAAAACAAGTTTGATAGAGTTCATTTTAAAAGCATACAGGCCTGGAGATCTTTGATTTGGAGATTTAACTACCAGTTTACTTATTTTAATCCCTGTGAAAATAAAAAAAAATTGCCTAAGCTTAAAATACTCGGTTTAAGCTACTGCCTCAAGGAAAAAGATCTGTCATCTTGCAACTCCAAGACAGGTAATTTTTTAATTGCCTATCTTGGAGTTACATTCAAGACAGTATAACAAGTTGCTCCCATTTTCCAAGCCTTGCTCTTAATCTTATACATGGAGATAAGATTGGGAACAGTCCTACTTGAACCATAGGAAATGAGTGTTAAAAAGGTCAATTCCATAAAAAACAAACAAAAAAAATGGTAGAATTCTGCTTGAAGAAGTAGGAATAGATGCTGGGAATTAAAAAATGCACCAAATATTTACTAAACACAATAATTATTATCCATTAGTTTTCAGGAAATTTCATTGTATATGGTAAAATGTTAAATATCTCAATTTACACTACATCCCATGTTAAATGTGAATGGTTCTATCTACAGCATGGGAAATCTTCATTGGTGTCTATGCTTTACACAGAAGGTAAAGTATCTATGTTGAATTTTATGTAAGGTAATTCATAATCTGGTCTTCTCTACCTTTCTTTGTTTATTTGCCACCACTCCTACAAATTTGTACTTCTGAAATACATTTTCTAATTATTATGCAATCAAATCTTATCCATCTCTAAGGTTTCAGAAACTCCATATTAACCTGAGGGCTCTTGAAGATATGGGCCTAATCTTCATTGAAATAATCTAATAAATAGATGACTGATATAATATGAATTCTTACATTTATATCGATATTTCAATTTATTCAAAGTCATTATCCCTATTTGTGTGGTGTAAAACAAAATATGTGCTTATTTGATTTAAGAATACAGTCTAGGAAAACTAGGTACATTTTGTACCTATTATACAGTGAGATGGTGAGGAAAAAAGGCAAAGAGAGAAAAATCAATTCGAAGAACATCTCAGGCAGCAGGATTGTCTGGTGTAAAGGCATGGATGTGTAAGAGGAGTTACTGATTCTGACATTAAGTACTTTACAATGTTCAGTGCATGAAGACTTCAAGATAAGACCAGTGGAAAATTACCAGAACCCAAGAGGCATTGTATTTTCTGTAGAGTTTAGTGTTTATTCTGTAGGTATGTAATGATATTAAAATTTATTTTGTAAACACTATATTTCTTTTGAAATACTCTTTATTATGAGAAAGTGTAAAAACTATTACACAACTAAGGAGAATTAATTAACATTTTATATATATAAATACAGCAACTTTTAGTAATTCCTCATTACAGGTATTATTTCCTAAATATAGATTTTCATTAATACCTTAGAAAGTAGGTTTCTACAAATGAATATTGAGAGAATATTTTCAACATAGAGCTATAAACAGATTACGTTTTTATAACAATACCTAATTTTCATTTAATCCATTTAATTAACTCAAGATTTTGTGAATTATATGCCACAATAATTCTATATATATGCTTTGAAAAGTCAAGTGTGTGCTGGTTGCATTCTGGAAAACTGGTTAAATATTTCTAATTAAGAAGTTAATAAACTAATAAAATAATGAAATGTCCAAAATTCAACTTCTAATGTGTCTACATTTCAGTGGTTAGATAAACTTAAGCTCACCATCTTAGAAACACATTGAGTTCATAGAAAATAATAAACTGAAATAATCTATGCTCATGAAATTTTAGTACAAAAATTAGACTCAGCTTTAACTCTAAAAATAACTGAAGAAATATATAAAGATATAAAGTTAGACAATGATAAGATTAGCTTGTAAATCTGTTCTCTATTATGGTCGAGTTAAAAAGTGGCACTATTTAGGAGAAAATTTATCTTTCTCTAAGTGTTATTTTGCTTTATGGTGTTTCAGGAATCAATTTTATGACCGAAAGATGGACACTAAACTACTATCACTTACACATAGTTTTTATTACTTGCTGTAGCATTCAGCATAGTGCCCAACACATTTTAGTATCTCATTGAATAATTTTTATTTTGATACAATTTTGTAATTTTTAAAATTATTTTTTGTTAATCATGGTAATATAAATGTGTTTGAAAAATACAAATATATGTATATAATTGGCCTAAATATTAGTTGATCCACTGATTCTATTTGTTGAACAGTATATGCAATTATATATTATACATTACACAATTATAATGTTTAATTGTGAAATTATACAATTGTGAAGTTGTGTAATTTACCAAATACCTCTGTATCCCACCAAAAACTCCTGATTCTCTGGACTCAGAATGTTTGATTTAACCCAGGGTCTTCATTTCAGAGATAAAATGATGAGGCTAACAGTTGATCAAATGCTTGTATAATTAGTACTAAGATTTCATAATTCTATTCATTGTCATTGTGTTATATCATGACTCAATACTTTTGTTTGGCAAATATTTAGAAGCACAATCTTTATTAAGCTTGGTTACTAGAATTAAATATCCCAGTTAGGATTTATAAATCAAAGGTAAAACTCATTAGTCTGAGTACAAGTGTTGGGAAACATGGGAAACAAAGTTGCTGAAAAAGCTCAGGAGTTCAAGACCAGCCTGAGCAACATGTGGAGATCTTTATCTCCACTAAAAATACAAAACAAAACAACAAAATAGCTGGGCATGTTGATTGCTTGAGCCTTGCGGGGCTGTGTTGCAGTGAGCCAAGTTCGCACCACAGCACTCAGCCTGGGTGACAGAGCAAGACCCTGTCTCAAAAAAAGAAAAAAAGGAAAGAAAAAATAATGATATTTTTTAGTCATCCATTACATTATTTAGCAAATATTTATCAAGTACCTACTGTACGTTAGGTACTGTTCCAGAGACTGTGAATATAGTTGTTAATGAAATCTCTGTCCTCAATGAACTAGATAGGGTAAGACAGACAATAAACACATATTAGCTTATCAGATGGTAGTAAGTGCCACAGAAAAAAATAACAGTGAAAAATGGGAAAGTAAATATCATGATAGTATTCACACAATTTTAATTAAGTAGGTCAGTAAAGTCTTTTCTAAAAGTTGATATTTAAATAAAGTTATAGTGTTAGGTGAGAAAACAAGTCATGTAGCTATCTAGTTTGAAACAGTATTCTATAGAGAATATTAAGAGCAAATACATTAAAGCAGAAAACGATTTGCAAGAAACCAAAGGGGCAATATTTCTGTAGTAGACTAAGTTAGGAAAAAAAGACATAGGAGATGGAGTCAGAAGGTTAACAAGGAGGCAGACCCTTAGGCTACTATACCATCTTTTTACTGTGATTCTACTCTGAAAATGACAAGAAAACATTGGAGGGTTTTTAGCAGAGAGTTGACATAGTTTGATGGGCATTTTTAAGGGAATTGTTGTATGTGCTGTGCTGAAAATAGATTTAAGAGAATAGGGTAGAAACAGGAGAACAGTTAAGAGGCAGTACTATAATCCTTCTTAAACAACTGCAAAGTGAAGGATGATGGTAGGTCCTGCAGGTAGTCAGAGAAATAGGTAAGAAGTCTTGGGATTGTGGGTTGAATGTTGTATAAATATTATTTTATTGTCATGCACTGCTTTCTGTACAAAAATACCTACATTTTTAAAAACAGTAATATCTGCGAATATAAACTGCCAAGGTGCTTACTCATTATATTAAATGAGACCAATTTTATAAATTTTCAATACAAATGTGAATGTACTTCCATTCATAGTGTAAATTAATCGCAAAGCAAAATGTCTTATGCCATTACTGTAACGGGGAGAGGAAGCAGAGGTTCCCGAAGACACTTTCAGTTTTCCGGTGTTTTCCAGATTATTAACTGAAACGAAACATTTTTATAACAAATAAAAATCACTTTGTTTTAATAAAATGACATTCTGAGAAACTAAGTATTCAAGGCATATTGCACATAAACACGTGCTTCATTGGTCCATTCATGACTCCAAACCACAATTTAGAAACTTAACTGCTTTGGGTAGAGGGATGTTCCTGTACTACTGTGAGAATTAAAAACAAGACCAGATCTTTAGATCAAAATGAGTTTCCCTATCCCCTCAACCTAACAGCAGTCTAGACCTACCTTCTCAGACCAGAAACACCACATTTTCATCCCAGTGAAAATGGGATACCTATGCAGTTTTTATTATATCCAGCTAATTATTGTATCTCTGATTGTTGTATGACAGACTGCGATTCTCATCAACTTACATCTGGTTCAGAATGCTCTGATATTTCAAACATGTCCAAAACAATACAGGGACAGCATTTTATAACTTAAAGGTTTACCATGTTCCTTGTTGTGGGAGATTTTACTCCAGCTGAATTTCAGAGAGTATGAAAGACTCACCTGAAGGATCAGGCCTTTCAAATACTAAATTATGTGATCAGAGAGTCAAGATTATGATCAGGCCAGTTGAAGATTCAGGATCACCTCTTTTTCGGTTTGTGGCTGATCAGAGTGGCCCAAGTATTCAATGGCCTTAATTGCACAAAGAATGATGGACTAAAACATACTTATGAGAATCTTTGTGACTAATCAAGTAAAAAAAAGGCAGGAATGCAGAAAAACTGACACCATAACCTTAGCCATATCTTTGCATATTGGTAGTGTTACATAAATAATTTATCCTCTCAAAAGGATGATTTTATCACGAAAAGTTTTTATTTATCACATCATAGTAGTTAATGGTTGGACAAACTTATACAAATACATGCTATTAGTCACAGGCAACTTATTAGTAAAGATCTAATTATTGTATTTCTTTTAAGTGCTAAAATATCACCCAATAGATTTTATTCACCTCATCACTTTCCTTTCATTCAAATATACCTATTAATAAAGATGCTTCTATATATTCTATTGCATAAGTATTTTCTTGGCATAATCAACACTTTTTTCAACCTGAGACTATATTTATTACGCAATTGAAAGGAAGAAAACAGAAACTCATAAGATACTGTGCATTTATCTTGTTAGAAAAAGCTGACAGTTTTTGGAATAAAATGTTTTAGTGAAAGTGAACATTTATATTGGTGTCAGTTGCAGAAGCATTTCAAATAAAATTAATAAAGAAACAAGTATTTGGTGTCGGTTCATTTTAACCCTGTTTGATCTTAAGAGGAAATGATAGCTATTTAAATGATGTTAGGTCACGGAATACACTGAAAGCAGAGGTCAGTGGAGAGCCAACGATGCTGCATTTTTAGATCAACGTTCTAACACTAGGGAATGTCCCAAGATGCATTTCATTTTCAAATAAATTCCCTCTACTTGGAGCCAAAGGTCAGCAAGCTAGCACTAGTTAAAGAGATCTCAGCTGCTTCAAAGTTAAATAACAACCAAAAGTCACCCACAGCAGACCCTCTCTAATCTGTAGATGTGTCCCGAAGGGCAGCAGGCCAAAGTAGAAAACAGAGATTTGTTCAAGGTGCCAGTAATAAATGCTGTGATCAGCAGGCATCTCGGGCTGAGAGCTCAGGATAAGAAGCTTTTTTTTTGTTCACATCACAGAAGAAAAATATTCGATTTAAGTACACTTACTTGTTGAACTAAATATATATAGTTGGAATTTATTAATCTCTTTAACACAACACAGCCAATTATAATAATGTTTAGAACTGTGACATTTCATAATAAACATAGAAAACTTTATGTTCCTTTAAAATATCTACTGTCATGATATAATAATCAAACTAAAGTATGGAATACCTCTTAGGTTAATTTTCTTTAAGTGAAGTCTTTCTGTGAAAAGCTTTTTCATCCTGTTGAAAATATCAATACTACAAGCCAGAGTTGGTTCTTTCAGAGAAATAAATATTGATTTCCCTCCTCCAATCTTTACCAATGACAGGCAACTGTCTTCATTGCTCTGAATGTTTTATTGTTTTACAATTGACAAATTTAGGTAGCGTTGAATTTTTATTGTTTCATTGTTCTCACTTTTAAGAAAGGCATTTGTGTTATTTTATGTGTGTGTGGTACACAAGACAGAAAAGTGAGACTGAAATTAATGCAGCACTCACTCCCTATTCCATAGTTTCCTCGTCAAATATGATTTATCTAAGTTTGACCTTACCATCACTGACTTTGCAAGAATTTATTAAAAACTAAGCTGCTTTCCAATTTCGTTCTTTTTAGCAAATTAGACTACAAAGTTATGCACATTTATGCAACAATTAATTGGAACCAGGAGCTGCTCAAAATATTTGATGTGAATGAATTTAAACATACTTCACTTAATTCCTGGCAATTGTTCTGTGGTGCTCTGTGTAGATAAGCATTGTAACTATACTTAACGTTAACCAACATTGGGCAGATTAGTAAACACAGCCTAATATGTGCATGTACATTGACCTGATATACTGGGCTTTATTTTCTCATTATTTTTGCATTCAGATCTGAGTTATTATACTAGAGTATTAAGACAATATTGATCTAATTCACCAAATTTCAATTCGTTTGTATGTCAGATGGGTGAATTTAGAAATCCAACCAACAGCAAAGTGATCCAAATAAGTTACTTAAATGCAGAAAAAAAACAATATGTTGTTGTAAAAGTATTTTTTAAATCTTCAGTTTAAAAAATGCTAAAACAAAGATGTAAAATGAATTGATAAAAAATTATATATTTACCTTTTTGTTGTTTATTGTTAACCTTCTCTAAATATTACTTTAAGAACATGACCCAAAATTCCTCCAATAAAAATGTGCTTGCAAGGACTCTATTGAAATATTTCAATAGATAATAACGCTTGGATGATTTTTAAGGCTTCATAACTAGATTCCACTCAAGAAAAATTAATGTAACACAAACATTTCATTATAATTTGCTTTAAAAATTCTGCTATAAATACTAGATTGGGGATTTTTTCCAACTTGTATCACTTTACCAAATTTTAGACTATACAAGTAATATAAAGATTAACCAGCTTAAAAATGTATGTAACCATTATTTTCTGTAGTTTTAAAAGTGGTTATGGTGTTCCAAAACATCTTAAAGATAATTCTGGCTGAATACAACAATGACCACCATAAATAATTAGACAAGAATGGACTTAGAGGGTAGAAATTCTTAACAATTCTGTACAGCAGTTAATCTGTATGTAAATTGAGGGACTAAGAGAGAGAGAAAAAATTTTTACACCATTATTTTTCTATAATGTTTTTATTGAATAAATGCATAGGGATACATGTATAAACAGAAGCTTTCTGAGGAAATTAAAACGTTAAATAATTGCTGTACTAATGCAGAATGAGAACATTTGCCTGTGAATATTTCTTTATAATTATCATGCAATTTCAATAAAAATTACCAAATATGTATTCTGGAAATTTTTAAACTTACGATTATTTTATTAAACATTACATAACATTAAAAAGAAAAATGTATTTGAAAATATGAACTATGCATAAACATCTTAGTTTTTTCTTATCATAAATATATTCCTACTGTGAATTCATCTACAAGGCAAATAATCAATGATGCTTCTAGTTACTTATTAATTTCGACAGCAACATTATCTCTTCATTGGTTTCTTCACCAAATTGTGTTAATGATTGAATATTTGAATCTAGACACTTTCAGAAATCCTTAAAATAAAATATACCCTGCAATTCAGATTCTGAGAGTCAATCTATGCAAAACATTCAAAATATTAAACATAAAATGCCAGTTAAAAGAAAGTGGATATAGCTGTATGTGTTTGTGTGTGTGTATGTTTAAGATTTATATATATAGGCTGGGCGCGGTGGCTCAAGCCTGTAATCCCAGCACTTTGGGAGGCCGAGGCGGGTGGATCACAACGCCAAGAGATCGAGACCATCCTGGTCAACATGGTGAAACCCCGTCTCTACTAATACAAAAAATTAGCTGGGCATGGTGGCACGTGCCTGTAGTCCCAGCTACTCAGGAGGCTGAGGCAGGAGAATTGCCTGAACCCAGGAGGCAGAGGTTGCGGTGAGCCGAGATCGCGCCATTGCACTCCAGCCTGGGTAACAAGAGCGAAACTCCGTCTCAAAAAAAAAAAAAAAAAAAAAAAAGATATATATATATATATAAAGTTTATATATAAATACACTCAAACACATGTACATCTCTTTAGGATTTTAGTTATCTAAAATTCTATAATATTCTAGCCACCCCAGTCCTATGACTTCTTTTAACGAGTATTGAAGTTTGTTCTTTTCTTATATATGTAGACATGCAAATTCAACACTTACATATTTCAGGTGATTTGAAAGTGGATAACTATAATTTTAATACAATTTTAATATAAATATACATTAATACTTTAATATTTATAGATTCAATTAAAAATTTAAATTCATGTTCCCAGGACAATCATAAAAATACCTATTAAACCTGTAAATGCACACCTTTTGCTTTTACTTACCTAATCATTAAGGGTTCAAATGTTTGAAATGACATTAAGTAAACATTACTATATTTTAAACTAGTTACTGTAATGTTTAGATTTCAGAGCACTTTTAACTTAAAAAAAAAGAAAGAAATGTATGTAAATTAGGTAGAGTATATTTTATTTTGTTTTTATTTTACTTATGTTTTAATGAATGTTTTGATGTTTATTTTTTGTGCATATACTCTCTAGAGCACATCCTTCCAAAATGTCAACATAAGCAAGGAGTCTGGAGTCTGGATTACAATTAGCAAACGGTTTTATTAAAGCTCTAAACAAAGTAAAACACTGAATGAAAAGCACATTCAGCAGGAACAGCTTGACAGACATTTCTAAAATCATAGTTCAGAAAATAAATATACCTATAAAAATGTTAATTTTGCTCCCAAAATAAAATTTTATTTTTCAACTATTGCAACTCAAATTCAAATCAAATCTTAATCCAAGGAAGTAGTTTCTAGTATGTTTTTAAAAATCTAATCGTTGGCTTTCAGCAAGTTATGAAAACATTAGCCAACTTTTGCTTACCCCACCATAAAAATCACATGACCATACTTAATAGCACCTTAATTCTTACCATTGTTTACTTAGACTGTTGCTTTTATTCATATTGATGTCTATTTTCTTTGTTTCATATTATCATATTATTATCAGTGGGCATACTGAATGAAACAGCAAAGGCAAATGATATAATATGTAAATGGAATACAGACTATGGATGGAATACAGCCCCATCCCCGCCCCAATCTCCCCTTCTCCCGCGACGCCCACGCGCAGTCAGGCGATTCTCCTGCCTCAGACTCCTGAGTGGCTGGAATTACAAGCGCGTGCCATCATACACAGCGAATTTTTTTATTTTTAGTAGAGATGGGGTTTCACCATGTTGGTCAGGCTTGTCTCAAACTCCTTACTGCCAAGTGATCCGCAGGCCTCAGCCTCCCAAAGTGCTGAGATTACAGGCATGAGCCACTGCAATTGTCGGACTGAGTTACATAAAAGTAAATGCAAATTGATTCCCCACCAGTTGGAGGAAATAGCATGGGTTTGGGTAACACAGGGAAAAATATTAATTAAATATTAAATGGGCTGTTAGAAGAAGCTTTGAAGACAGAGGTTTTATTTAATTTGTAAAAAGATTTGTTGCCACTAGAGGGTTTGAAAGTGAAAGGTTATCCATTTAATATTACATTGTGATAGAAGCTCTCATTTTTTTTTCAACTCCCATAACACACAGTGTATTATGGGAGAAGTACAAGGATTAAAGAGAAGTAATTTTAGTAACATAGTGCTAGAATGATACCTGTAGCTATTGGAGTTAAGAAGAAATGTAGGATCATATGAATACCGTCTGCAACTATCAGCTCATTTTCTTTCCAATATGAGATTAGGTAAGGCATAAAATACACATTCCCATTCCTAAAGGGAGAAATCAGAAAAAAAATAATAAAGAGGCATTCATTAATCATGGATTGGATAAAGAAAATGTGGCACATAGATACCTTGGAATTCTATGCAGCTGTATAAAAGAACAAAATCATGTCCTTCCCAGCAACGTGAATGCAGCTGGGAGGCCATTATCCTAAGTGAATTAATGCAAGAACATGAAACCGAATGTGGCATGTCCTCACTTATAAGAAGGAGCTAAATATTGGATACATATGGATATAGAAATGGGAACAATAGACAATGGGGACTACAAAAGAAGGAAGGAGGAAAGAGAGTAAGGATTGAAAAACTCTCTATAGGATACTATGTTCACTGTTTGGGTGATTAGTTTAATTGAAGCCCAAACCTTAGCATCATGCAATATATCCACATAACAGACCTCCACAGATACCCTGAACCTAAAATAAAATAAAAAAATTAAAAATGTAAAAAGGAAGAAAAAAGATTCAGATTATCCAACATAAAAAAATATTTGAATCCTCTTGACATAAAAATTTTAGTTTCTGCAATAAATGGTAAATGAGATACCCACCCACACACACACATATATACACACACACATATATATGTTCAGAAAATTAGCAGGAGAGAAAATCATGATGAGAACAAATTTTCTTTGTAAGAGGCCTCTTGATGAGAACACTTAATATGCTGTTAGGAAAGAATTCTGATGAAATCCTTAATCACTGAGTATATTTCATGTGAAACACTGAGCCCTCAAAATGTCATTGAAAAGGAATAATGCTTAGAATTGTAATTTAATCACCATCTTTTAAATGTTATTCCATCTCCATAACTTCTACTTTAGGAATCTTTATATAACTCATAAATAGAAATATACCTTGACCTTGCATTGTCAGTATACTTCATGAATAGAGATTATAAGGTAATGTTATTTGAAATTATCAGAGCCAACATTCTTAGTTTAACATTATTCTGATCGTAATTTCCAAAATCTAGTTTTAGCTTGACTTTTAAAATGCTATACATATATTTGCATTTAAATATCTTTAATAATAATTGTCATTAAATTCATTATGACTCAAAGAGGAAGAGTTTTATAAACAAACATTTTCTATATTGCTTGGATTCATTGTTTCCAGTGGTAATTAATAGTTTGTCATATAAAGCATCCTTGCTTCTCTTCAAGTAGTAGTAAAACATAATTGGCAACATGCTTTTATATTCAGAGTAAAATCAAGTATAGTGTGATTAGATGTAGTGGTCTGATTATCTGTTAGTAGTTGAATTGTGTCCCCTACACACACACACACACACACACACACACACACAAATATGTTGGAGTCTTAACTTATTTGGAAATAGAATCATTTATATGTAAACAGGTAAGGTGAAGTCATACTGGAGCAAGGTGAGCACTAATCCAATATGACTAGTATCCTTAGGACAAGATGGCCATAGGAAGGAAAATGGCATGGGATGATGAAGACCAGACGTCAGAAATTGGAGTTATGCTACTGCAAGCCAAGGAATGTTAAAAATTGCCTGAAAAACCACCAGCAGCTAGGAAAAGCTAGGGAAAGAATCTCCTATGAGTTTCAGAGAGAACATCACCCTGCACGATCTTAATTTCAGACTAACTTCCAGGCTATGGGACAATATATTTCTGTTGTTTTAAGCCACCCAAATTGTGGTACTTTGTTATGTCAACCCTAGGAAACTACTATAGTATTATAGAGAGCACTAGAGATACTGTACCTAAAATCCAACAGAAACGACCCTTTTGAATTGTATAGAAAGGACAACACTTAAAATGCCTTTTCCAATTCTCAGCTTTGAAACTAATAGCTATAGAAGAGTTGGATACAACCTTAGTTACCATGACAATGTTCACCAAAAATCAGAAGATAATATCGACAAAAACATGGGATTATATCATACCTTTTCACAGAATATTTTAATTTTTTTTTGTTTGTTTTAGGATCTATTTCCAGCTTCTTACCATGACGTGTGAAATTGTTCAACTCTTGGGCATTTTGGCTTTCTACTTTCTCTTCTTAATATCACCCTCATCTTTGGTATTCTCTCCTGGTGAATTTACCAGGTTCCTTTTCACCTTCTAGCCTTTAAATATTGTGCTCTCTTTTTCCTCCTTCATCACTTAGTTTGTACCTATGCATTTAACAACACTCTGTTTAAATATTTTTTCCTCAAGAAGGCCTTTCTTAACCACATCTTTCTCCACAATGAAACTAGATTATGTTCTCTTGTTGTATGGCTCTCTTGTAACTCTGCTGTTCAATATTTCTTATCACACTTTCCGTAACATACACATTCCTGAAAAGAGAGGTTATATTTTTATCTTACTCATAACTGGGAATCTAGTACCTTCAGAGTTCTGGGTGAATGCAAGGACTCAGTAAACAATTGTCAGTTTAATGAAAACAATGGACCTAGTAAAAGAGTTTCTTCTAATATCTTTAGGCAAATGTAAAAATCTTTAGATATAGTTTAATTTAAAAAAAGACATATACATGATAACATCAAATCTGTTATGGTAGTAGCATTAACATTTGTATCTATTAACACAATAGTTCATACAGAAAAGTTAAAAAAATCATAATTATGTTAAAAGCATGCAAATAATATAAATACTGTCTATACCATTATATTTTAAATTAAATTACAAAAAAAAAATTGTCAGCATTAAAAAAGGAAGATAATTTTGTTAATCTCTCTTTATTAACATATACATCCACATTATTTAACATATGCCACCCTATTCCTGGTATTAACAAATTTGAAAACCAGCCTTTCATAGGTAAGAAAGAAATGCTAATATGACTGTAGACACACTTCTAATTTGGACAGTCTCTATGCATCAACTTCTGGAACAAACTGCTAAACATTTATTTTATAAAGTGTATTCAATAAAGTAAATTTTAACATTGTCTATACTTAATAATTCTTTAAAATATATTTTACTTATTCTTTTAGTTTGGGGATCAATATTTGTTTGGAGGCTACTCAACATTTCATTTTCTTAAAATACAAATTTTATGTTTCATTTCATTTTATATTCATTCATTTTCTTTGAAGCATGCTATCTTACTGATTTTGTAATGCTAAAATCTGAACCCAGCAAATCAACTAAATCTTGGAGTACTATATCATTCTCAAAACTATCCCCTAATTCATCTTAGGAAAACAAAACTATCTCTAAACATCAGATAAAAATACACATTTAAAAAAATTATCAAGATCATTCTCTATTTTTTTTTAAAAGGTAATGAATCTGCTATTATCCTTTCTTAGGATATGGGTTTATATAACTTTAGAAGAAATCTAAAAATTGTCTCAAGGAATTTTTGAAATGTAAATGATAACTGTTAATACTTAAAAGAACATTTACTTATATAACGCCATCTTATTATAGCATTCCCACAATATATTTAAATCAACAGCTTGGTGTTCAAGATATAATTAGGCCTGGCTTTTGTGATGATGTAATCTTAAATGCCCAACATTCTGTCCTCTATAAATTCTTACTCTGTTTGTTATTCTGGACCTTTTTAACAGGGAAGGAAGCATACTTCTTTCAAAAAACAGTGATATGCATTTAAAATTGCTTCTGTGCATAAATGAAATACAGACATGGAGAATGTACGAGAAAAATAAAGAAAGCTTTGATTTCCTTCTTTTTTTTAGTACTTGAGAGACGAAAAGCATAATAAAACTGTGTATGGGTGAATATACAACACACAGTCTTACACCAAGAATTCAGAACACTTTCCATTCTAATAATTGTCTAAAATTATTATAAATGTTCTTTAAAATTTCATAAACACTAAAGAACTCCAGTATATTTCTATGCATTTATAGAAAAACCTATCCAAATTAAGAGGAATGAAAGTCAAACCAAACATTTTTTTCAAGTGTAACCAAATTTTTTTTTAATCATTTTATGATTTTTTAAGTTATGTTATTGAAAGCATTAAGAACACATATCTGAGCAGTGAATTTTAGAAGAATGAATAAAAACTTTGTTTTAAATTAAACCATCAGAACAAGCTAATATACAACAACTAAAACTGCCTTTCTGACACATTCTTTGCTTCTCATAAATAGAATAGGCATAATAGGGCTGGTAACTAAAACCTAACAATGACAACTTTCAACACAATGGTATCAAGTTCTAGAGGTCCATGGATTACTTTCCTCTTTTCATCTGCTGCTCTTGACAAGGTCATAAAAAATACCTCCTTTATTTTCTACAATCGTTGTCACAAATACAATTAGGCAGAGTGGAGTATTCTATTCTTACTGGAAATGAAACCCATGCTTCCTCTCCAACATGCTATAGTATGCTGGTTTATGATAAGCATGTTCTTTAAAAAAGAAAATAAATCATTTTTATGGAAGTTGCCCTCATGTTTATTTCAAATAGAAGAACCCCATGTGCAGTAATACAGTGTATCACATGGCTGAAATTGAGGAAATCTTCCCTCTGCTGGACAGTGAATCACTATAATATGTATTACTGTACGTTTCTCCCTAGTGTAGTTCAGTATCAGGAGATTGTGTACTCAGTTTGGTGGGTTAATAAACTAAACTCTCACATTAAGGTATCAGAGTTCAAATAATCTGTACATTTTATATATAAAACAAGTAGGTTATTGTTTTGTGCCATTATGTTGCCTCTTCATTTGCAGTTTCAGAGCATGCCTAGTTCTATGGATGGAGGTGTTACCAACATTCAAATATAACTGAACCTTACCAATGTTTAATTTTCAGTCACATTTGTGTATTTGGGAATTTATACTAATGATACTGAGAAAAATGAAGCTTGAAATTACAAAAGATTATGCTTTTAAAGGAATTTTTATGGTCATAAAATAGCTCTGGAAAATAGCATTTAAATAAGATCTATTTGAATACATGACTGAGAAGCAAGTAGACTAAATGCTGTGTTAATTTAAATTTAGAGACGAATGCTTAGGAAATGTTTGAGAATCCATGTAACACAAGTTACTCAAGAATACCTTCCAACATTTGCTGATCATAAAATATGGATGTTTCTGATACTGTCATAAGATTGTATAGTAAGTATCCTTGAAAGTAATGAAATATTACTTCAGTATGATGTCTTTACCACTCTTTCCAGGAGAAATTCATTGTTACATATATCTTAATATAACAAGAATATTTATGCTAGGGAGGAGGAAATGAAGACAAAGAAAAGACATAGGTGATTCCCTTAAAAATAATATTTGTTCTATAATAGTCACTACGTTGAATAGAGGGGACTCATAGTATCCAAAGGTAATGTCACAAATCTTAAAAATCTATGAAAATCAATTTTCTAGATTCTGTCTACTATAAAAGATGCTTCCCACATTTCAGCAGTTATAATCTACGGTTCTTTATTGGTGAAGAAAATGGATTATAAGGGATATCAATGAAAAGAAAGCATTTATTTTCACTGAGTGGGTTACAGTGAGTTTATTTTTATTTTTCATACTTGAACAAATATACTTAAAGTTAACCTGTAAATACTTAGAAGATTACTTTAAAAAGAAAAGCCGAAGAGTATTTAAGCCATTTCCAACTAATCTGAAAATGGAAGGCAAAGCATAAATAAAAATAGTAATTTAGGGTAATACATTATTAGGGTCAAGTAAATAATTGTGATAAGGGCCAAACTTTTACAAAAAAGTAGCAAATCACTCTGGGCTAAACAGTTGAAGATACAGAGAAATGATCAAGAAATGACACATACTTGACCCTGAAGATTAGACAGCATTTGGATAAAAGGAAATATAAGAGAAGTAAGAATTGCTTGAGTCTAGTATACATTGAAATAGCTCAGTAGGATTATTTTTAAGAGTTCAGATCAAATAATGAATATGTAATTACTTAGCATTTGTGACAGGCTAAGTAATAGCCCCCAAAGATGTGCAAAGGGCCAGGAACCAAAAATGCAGGTGGCTTCTAGAAACTATAAACAAACAAACCAGAAAGAGGTTTCTTTCTTCAGAGCCATCAGAAGGAGCTAGCCCTAGTAACAACTTGCTGTTAGTTCAGGCCAGTTTTAGACAGTTGACTTTCAGAATTCTGACATAAATTTGTGTTGCTTTAAGCTACTCAGTTTGTGGTAATTTCTTGCAGCAGCAATAAAAAACCAACAGAGTATCATTCACTCTCTTCCAGCCCCGATTCCTGGATGTTCTGGGCCATAAGTGTGAAATAAAGGCTTTAAGGAAAAAAAAAAAAAGGAATTATAGAAACGGCAAATACTGATAGAAAGGAGTGATGATGGAGAAAAGAAACAATACAATTAATCTCTTACCCCATATTAACTAAAATCAATTAATTAATAAATACATGATTTTGCATTGGAGTCCTTCATTTTGTAATATTTTACTTCTGGCCACTTTTTACTCTGTAATATCTCTCATCTCTTTATACTCACACACACGTGTGCTTGCACACTTTTTACCTGTAGTGTTATGTTCTTTAAACTATATGGTCTTGATTATATTAATTATCCTGAATCATATTTTGAGTTTTTTTGTGTGTTTGTTTTGTACTTGGAGATACTGAATTAAAGAAGGATTTATATTTTATTCCATAGGTCATAAAGTTGAGGTGTAGCTGCTTTGTAAATAAGTGGCTAGGCCAGATAACCAGCCTGAAATGAATTTGGCTACATTGTTATATGTCTCCACAGATCTAAAAGGAAGTCAGGGATTTATGCAGAAAATGTAAAGATGATTAGAAATATGTTTTGAATTGGAAAGCAAGAAAATAACATTGGGTCATGTACACAGAGGAAATGACTTTCAAACATGTAAGAATGTATGTGATATTTATTTATAGCCATGTCATATAGATTCTAAAGTTTCTCCTTCTGTAATATGAGGAGTAACTTTTGTACCCATTCATTATTTATTTATATATGTATCTTTCTTTATGTAGCAGGATATTTTGTTATATTAATCATTCTTGGTAACTCTTTTCTACTCACAAGCCCTTCCACAATTAAATATAGACTCTAAACCTAAGATTTATTACAAAAAGAAACATTTAAATTTTTGATTTTCAGTTACCAAATGAATAAAATGCATTTCATTATTTTTGTTCATGAAAACCAACTCCTTAAGCAAGAGCAAGATTTTGTGAAAGAGAAATACGATTTTAAACTTCAAAATTTGAATCTCAAAATCTCACATTGGAAATGTTATACCATAAAAAAGCATAGGCGATGATCTATGCATTTTTGTGGTATAAGAATTGTTAAGCCTTAAAGGATAATTACCAGGATGAACATTACTACAATCTATCTTAGACATGTAGCTATATTATTTAGGAAGTTTTCCATTAGAAGTATAAAAAGAAAAAAATCCGTATCCAAACTGCCTTAAACGATATCAACAAATTATTGGTGTGCATATCTGAACAGTACGGAAGAGTGTGGGTGGCAGGCAAGGATTCATTTGGTCACTCTCTTTCTTTCTATCTGTCTCTTTATGTGGGCTGTATTCTTCATTTTAAGGCTACGCCTCTATTTTATATTGAAGTTAGGGTTAAATGTTAGGCTAGCATCTTTCTAGGGCTTTATGCTTTTTCTGTTTTTATGTAAACAACTGTAAGAGATAAATGCTTTCTTCATGGATTTTCAGAGGCAGAGACAGAGATATTTCCTTTCAAGAAGCTTTTAGTCAATGTCACCTCACATAGAATTAGGACTGACTAGATCACATACCCTCAATTAACACCGTGACTGGCAAGTATGTGTGATCTGCTGTTTAACTTGAGTCAAACTGGGGTCACACTGGAGCTAGAATTGGGCTAAACTTTCCTTTTAAGCATATGGGCTGCATTTGGAAACATGCAATGGTGTGATGGAGGCAGGTCCTACCAGCTTGCAGGAGCTAAGCAGTCAGGAAATTTACCAAACAGTTGAAATCAGCCACGTTGCAAACACTTACAACATGAAAATCAGCAAACATTACAAATCAGGTTATCCCCCTTATCCCCTCAGGAGACTTAGATTGCCAGGACATCACTAGTTGAAGTCTACCAACATGTAAATAATAAACATATTGTGGTGTATTTGTATACTGGAATATGACACTATAGCAAAAAATGAATTATTGATAAATTTAAAGATACGGATAAATTGCAAAATAAGTATACCAAGTGAAATAAACCTGACACTACTTCTGAAAAAATGTGTAGACACTGTATGATTCCATTTATATAAAATTGTAGAAAAATACAAAATTACACACAGTGATACAAAGCAGATCAATACTTACCTTAGACTACAAAATATCTACTAACTAACATGTGCATCACCCCTAAAAGATTTCTTGTAATTTCCCCACTGGTTCTGGGGGCCAGAGAGTAGGGAATTATAATAAACGTTTTAGCAATGAGGCACATATTAATTATCTTGATTGTGGTGGTAGTTTCATGGATATTTACATATTCAGACTTGTCAAATTATACATTCTGAGTCTGAAAATTATATTCCATAACAAATATACCTCAATGGAGATGTGTTTTTAAAGAAATAATTAAGCAGTAAAAGAAAAGAACTCACAAAGAAAATGAAATGGCAAAACATAGACTGGAAGGAAATAATTACAAATCATACACTGGACTTGTATCCAGAATATGTAAATAGGTTTGCAAACTTAATGGTGAAACAAAAAGCCAATTTTAGAATAGTCTAAATATTTTAGTGTACATTTCTCTAATGAAATTTTGAGTGGGTAATAAGCACATGAAAAGATTCTCAACACCATTAGTCATTAGGAGAATTCAAACTAAACAGCAGTGAACTACCACTACAAATGGATTAACGTTTTTTTTTAATCAAAAAGACCAGTTGTATTAATTTGTTAGGGCTGATATAGCAATGTATCTGCCACAAACTGAATGGCTTAAATTATTGTCCAAGAGTTTTGGAGACTGTAAGTGTGAAATCAAGGTGACATCAGTGTTGGTTTGTTGTGAGAGCTGTGAAGAACAGATCCTTCGCAGACCTTTCTGCTTTAATGTTCACATGGCCATATGCTGCCTTTGTATGTCTCCTGTGTGTTTAAATTTCCCCATTTTGTAAAGACCTCGGTCATAAGGGGTTGGGCTCCCCTAGTTACCATATTTTAACTTGGTTATCTCTATGAAGACTCTGACTCTGTTTTGGTTATCTCTATAAAGATTCTGACTGTCTCCAGCTTCCTTCCTTCCTTTTCCTCCTTCCATCTTGGCCAAAAAAAAAAAAAAAAAGACTGTCTTAAATACCATCACATTTTAAGTCGCTGGGTGTAAGAACTTCAACATATCTTTTTTGAGGAAGACATAATTTAACTTATAACACCAATAGTAGCAAATTTTGGAGTGGATGTGGATAATCTTGAACATTCACGTTTGGGGTTAGAATGTAAATGGTACATTTACTTGGAAAAATGTTTCGTTAATTTCTTGAAAAGTTAAATATAACTTTGCTTTACTATCCACAAATTTCATTCCTAGGAATTTACCCAAGATAAGTGAAAACCTATATCCACACAAAAAGTGTACATGAATATTTATAGCAGTACACTCCAAATATACCTATATTTCCATAGCAGCCCAAACTGGACACTATTCAAAAGTTCAACCAAAAGGAATTTTTCCACAGAGTAAAATATTATTCAGCAATAAAAATAAACACAAAATAATATGGTGGAACATTGAAAATCACCTGACATGAAAAGTCAAACACAAATACGTAATTTCATCTATATTGAATTTCAAAAAAACACAATTTTATAGGAGACAAAAGCAGACCAGTGGCTTCCTAAGGCTGGGGTAGCTGTGGTAATTGACTTCAAATAGACAAAATAAACCTTCTGGGATGATGGAGATGTTTAAACCAGATTGTGATGATGGTTTTATATTTCCTAAAAAGATTAATAAACTATACAAGCTAGATGAGTGGATTTTACTTATATTTAAAAATAGTTACATAAAACTTCCAGAAACTAGTCTATTTTAGTACTCCAGACCAAAAAAAAAAAAAAAAAATGAAAGTTGCTTGGACAAGAATATTAACAGGAGGGATATAAGGAAGTGCGTAGATTTAAAATGTGTTCTGGAGATATAAAATAAATAGAGCTTGCTGAAAGTAAACGTTAGAGTGTGAAGATGTAAGTGACATTTAAACTCTTGACTTGAGTAAATGGATGGATTGTGATCACTTCTCAGAGATGAGAAACAATTATAAAGGAACAGATTTGGAGAAAAAAATTAAGAGTGCAGTGGCACATCTAACTTTGATGAGATACCTGTGAGACAACCAAGTGAATATGTGAAGCAGGCAGCTGTATACATGTCTGGAACTGAGTTTAAATGTCATGGCTGGAAATATGTATTTGTGATACATCACTATTTAGGTTGTATTTAAAGACATGGAAAGAGAAAAAATACTTAAAGAGACAGTATAGAAACAAAAGAAAAACACCCAGGAAAGAGACTGAAGGAACTCTAAGTGGAAAAGGAGGAGATGGAAAAAGGAATCGTGATGAGCATCTACTCAAATACAAGTGTAGAAATATAGAGAGAAAAAGATAGAGAGTTCAAGACAAAGACAGTGATTTAGAGGCAAAGGAAGAGAGAAATAGAGTATGTGATAGAAATAATAGAGAAATGAGCAAGAACAAAACTTACCTGAGGGACTATGAGCAGGTAATCGTGTAAGAGCAAAGTGTTCATGCTAATAATTAGTGGTAATTATTTTAGGAAAAGTAATTTTTCAGTGATATAACTTGAATGCTATGTAAGTAATATGAGCTTTTTCTTAGCAAAATTGCTTTAAGCATTTATGAGTAAAGAAATTCTGTACTGAGAATAGTGATTTAAAAAAATAAATTGAGTAGAATAATTTAGGAGATTGGCCCTTTACAAAAATCTGTTACATATTTAGTAAGATCAAATACCTCAGGAAGATTATTCAAACAAGTTTAATCATTGCACACAGAATTCACTTGATAAAACCCTTTTCTTCAAGCTTGGTATGGCACAGCAGCATTCTCCTTGAGTGTGGCAAAATATTAAACCATATTTCTGCTGTGAGAAATACACATTTTTATCTGTAGAAAATGTAGATATAAATTTTAATGAAGTTACACTTTTATAGAGCCTCTACCATATCATATGGTAGAGACCAAGTGGATGTGTCGTCAATGTTTGAAATCCAATGATATACAAATCATCACCACCAAATACTATTCATCTCATCTTGACAAGCCTTACAATTAAAGGAAAAAGTTCTATCCATCTGTAGCTTACTTTCCCTTGAGAAGTAAAATAACTCTAATGCATCTTGGTCATGATAACCACACATATAAAGCAACATTCCCTTCTTCCTGAAAGTCTTTGTTTCTGTGCATTAAAAAGTCTTATTTCCCTTAAGTATCACTGTTCTCTTTGCTCTCTTCTGAAAGCTAAACAAACTTCATTTTTTTAACTGATTCATGTCACTTACATTCTCAGTTTTTTCACAAATCAAAGAAGTAAGCTGGATGGATTGGTGGTTTTAAAACTTTGTTCAACAACTTTTCAACAGATACGGAATTCAAATATTCCAATCATTTGGAAGTAATGATGCTTTAAATGGGGTACAAATCCAGCAATTAGTACCTATGGCATCTCACAAGAATCTTGAGATTCCAATAAACTTAGCTTGAAAATCACTTTGACTAGATAATTCAGAGTTAATTTTAAGTCTCAACATTATGTCTTTATTGATTATTTTTCTTTCACAATTATCAGCCATTCTGAACCACACAAATGCCATTCCTTTCCTTGTCCTTTGGTTTTTAAAGACAAATGATTACGTGTGCCAGTAGAAGGCAGAGAAGTAATGTGTTTTCATAAAAGAAAGAAATTTATGAGATTCTATCTCCTAGTTGTAGGCAGGATTGGATAGCACAGAAGTAGGAAGAAATCAATGTCAAGAAGCTGAAGGGATGGCCCTTAGGTAGCCACATAAAAGCAAATATCTGTGGTGAAGCTGAGTATATCTAAGCAGAAGGAGCTGGAGATAATTGCCTATGTCTTTTAAAAAAATCCTTCTGTTCCAGAAGCATCTTGTTGAGCACATATACAATAATTTTCTATAGACTGTGCAAAGGAGAAGAATTATACAATAGTTCATTATGTGAATTTTCAATTTTACTGGCTAAATTATTTTCAAAATTAGCTGATCTGGTTTATATTCTGATTAACAAAGATACTAGCATTTTATTTAACATACTTGCCAACTTTGTATAATTGTCATAATATACAATTGACCCTTGAGCACCATAGGGATTGGTAGAATCAATTCCTTGAGTGATTTAAAATCTGTGTGTAATTTCTGACTTCCTCAAAACTTAACTACTAATAGCAAACTATTGTTTGTGTAGTTTCAGACCTCACATTTAAGGCTTTAATTCATCTTTAGTTAGTTTTTGTTTATGGTGAGAAGAGTCTCAGTTTCTTTCTTCTATATATGACCAAAAGCTTGACTTCTAAAATAGTCAATTAACACATATTTTGTATGTTTTATATAATATATATATTATATAGTCTATTCTTACAATGAAGTAAGTTACAGAAAAGAAAATCTTATTAAGAAAATAAAAAAGGAATAAAAATATATTTACTATTTATTAAGTGGCAGTGCATTATCAGAAAGTTCTCCATCCTTGTGGTCTTCATGTTGAGTAGGCTGAGGAGGAGGAAGAGGAAGAAGGATTGGTCTTGTTGTCTCAGGGATGGCAGAGGCAAAAGAAAAGCCATGTATAAATGTATTACACAGTTCAAGCCTGTGTTGCTCAAAGGCTTTAACTATAATTTCTTTTCAAATGTATGAGTGCAGTATAGTAACATATGTTTGGAATTTTTTCCAGTTTTTCAACTCTGATTACTAATGAAATTCAAAATATTTAAATATATTTATGATCATACAAAGTCTTTTTCTATGATTTACTCATTCATTGGTTTTACCCACATTCTATTTAATTAGAATGTTAATAGAATGTAACACAAAGGTGCTTTAGATGATGAATACACCATTTACCTTGTGATTATTATGCGTTGCATGCCTGTATCAAAATATCTCATGTACCCCATGAATATAATACCTACTGTGTTCCCATAAAAATGAAAAAATAAGGTAATTTGATTTGTTATTGAAATAAGTTTTTTTTTGCCACTGATTTTTTTTTCCTTTAAAATTTCATTTATAGATTTAGGGAGTTAAAATACAGTTTTATTATATGGATAAATTACTTAAAGGTGAAGTCTGAACTTTTAGTGTAGCCATTACCCAAATAGTGTATATTGTACCTATTAAGTAATTCCTCATCCCTCACTCCCCTCTCACCTTCCCACTCCTCTGAGGTTCCAGTGTCTATTATTCTACTCCCTATGTTTATATGTACACATTATTTGGCTCCCACTTTAAGTGAGAACGTGCAGTACTCACTTTCTCTTTCTAAGTTATTTCACTTAAGATAATGGCTTCCATTTCCCTTCATGACTCTGCAAAAGACATGATTTCATTCTTTTTTATGGCTAAGAAGTATATGTTGTAGATATAAAATCACATTTTCTTTGTCCAATTATCAAACTTAGGTTGATTCCCTATCTTTGCTATTGTGAATAGAGCTATGATAAACATACAAGTGCAGGTATCTTTTTTGATATCCTTTCTTTTACTTTGGGTAGACACTTTGAGATTGCTAGATCACATGGTAGTTCTATTTTTTGTTCCTTGAGAAATTTCCATGCTGTTTCCTGTAGACATTGTCCTAATTAACATTTCCACCAGCAGTGTATAAGCATTCCTTTTTCTCTGCATCCTCACTGATACCTGTTATTTTTTGACTTTATTTATAGCCATTCTGACTGGAGTAAGATGGTATCTCATTGTGCTTTTAATTTACTTTTCTCTGATGATTGGTGATATTAAGCATTTCTTCATATGCTTGTTGACCATTTTCATGTCTTCTGAAAAACATTTATTCATGTCCCTTGCCCACTTTTTAATGAGGCAACTTTCAGTGTGTTTTTTTTTTTTGAGTTGTTTGAGTTCCTTGTAGATTCTGGATATTAGTCCTTTGTTAGATGCATAGTTTACAAATATTTTCTCCCATTCTTCAGATTGTCTGTTCACTCTGTTGATTATTTCTTTTTCCGTGTAGAAGATTTTTAGTTTAAGGAAGTCTCATTTGTCTCATTTTGTTTTTGTTGAATTTGCTTTTGAGGTCTTATGAATGTTTTGCCTAGGTTAATGTCCAGAAAAGATTTCCCTAAGTTTTCTTCTGGGTTTTGTGTAGTTTCAGACCTCACACTTAAGGCTTTAAAATTCATCTTGTTAGTTTTTGTTTATGGTGAGAAGGGTCCCAGTTTCATTCTTCTACATATGACAAACTGATTTTCTCAGCACTATTTATTGAAGAGAGGGTTTCCTTTCCCCAGTATATGTTTGCATTCTCTGTTCTGTTCCATTAATACAATTATCTATTTTTATACCAGTACTATGCTGTTCTGGTTATTATATCCTTGTAATCTAATTTGAATTTGGGTAATGTGATGGCTCAAGCTTTGCTCTTTTTACTGAGAATTACTTTGGCTACCCGGGTTTCTTTTTGCTTTCATATAAATTTATGATTGTTTTTACTAATTCTGTGGAAAAAATAACATTCATATTTTCATAGGAGTTGCAATAAAACTGTAGATTTCTTTGGGAAGTATGGTCATTTTAACGATATTGATATCAGTTCTAACTAGGGTTTTGTGCAGTAATTATCTTCTCAAAATTTGTGGCTAGCCTTTTCACTATGCGAATATTTTTAATTTTATTATAATCACATTTTTAAATAATGTCCTTAATTATTTTACTTCTCTTGTTTTGTTTTAAAAATACTTTATACACTGAGGTCATAGGCATAGACATTTATGCTTTTTTTCTGAAAATTTTAAAGAATTGTATTACTATGTCTAATGCACACAAAGATTTACTATAAAATCTAATTTGAATAAAAATATGCTTTTATTTTTTCCAGAGGAAAATAATGTCCCAGATTAATTAATTTAAGAATGTATATATTCCCCAATGATTTACTATGGTATCTCTCTCATAAGTATCTCTCATTTATAGATAGATAGATAGATAGATAGATAGATAGATAGATAGATAGATATGTGTGTGTGTGTGCATGTAATCTTATCTCACTTTATTTTCCATATCTCTACTTACATATCCATGTGTTAATACTATCATAATTATAATTTATTCTATTTACAGTGATTCTGAATTACAAAATATCTGAAAATAAGTCTTATTCTCTAACTCAATTATAAGCTCAAGGAAGACAAACACTACATTGTAATATTTGTAATTAACAAGGTAAGATAATTTTAAAGACTAAATAGATAAAAGAAGAAAAGAAAATGAAGGAAGAAATAAATAAGGAAAGAAGAAAGGGAGATAAATACTTGGAAATAGAGAAAATTTCATTTTTTCTTCATTTCAGCATTTTTCAAAGTAATGGAAAATTAAAAGCCAAGAAAAGTAGCAAGAGTAAATTTTATTCCCCAAGACGTTAATCATCTCTAAATGAAGGTAAACTGATAAACTATTGTGTATTCTGTTGCTTACTTAGTATAATTATTTGAGATAAGTAATTAAATTTGCTTTGGAAATACAGAAATATGTCCATACCACTTCCTAGCTGTGCAAAATAAACAATATATTTAACTTCCATTATTCAATTTTGTCTTCTATTAAAGGGATTCATATCAGTCTTATATGATGGTTAAGAAAATTAAAGAAGATAATGAATATAAAGTACTTAACACAATGTTTGGTATGTTTTATTAAGTAAATAAATTCTATTAAGTAAATAAATTAAGTAAATATATTCTAGTATTATAATTATGAAATCAGTTACTTAGAATTATGAGAAAGTAAATTACCATTACTTAAATTTGAAATATACCCCCAAAATGGTTGCCTAAAACATGATATTTAAACTCATATATATTTCAAATAGAATGTTTAAATGGTAAAAATAGTACCTATTACATATCTCCATCTTTATTTAAACTAAAATGAATGCAGTAAAATAAATTACTTTTTGTAGTAATATGTGTGCTGGTAGGGTAAGGCATTAAAAATATGTGTAAAAAATCTACAGTAAAGATTTCTTCTACAATTACATATTTCTTAAACAAATATAAGTTATTTCTGACTCATTTATGCTGTGGTACCAAGAACAATTTAAAATAATGAAATAAGTGGGTGCATCAATATAATAGAGCTGCATCAATACTCTAGTCAGCTCTTTTCAAAGTAATAGCATCTAGAAAACACTTTTGCTTATCAGAAATGATGCTGTGGTATTGTATGATTGATTGTCCAAAGAATTATATTTTTTTCTTTATGATATGAAAGAATATTTTTACCCATTTTGTGCCACTTGTAATAAACAGAAGTTTATGTAAAAAAATAATTTTTTTTAGTGTAATAGCTTTGGATCACTTTCTTAGTTTAAGAAAGTTTTATAAAGCTATTATTGAAATTTATTTAATTTCACTTAATATTACTTTACTCTGTTATTTTTTAATATTTTGCTATCGAATTGAATTACCACTTTAAAATATCCTAGTTTTTTTTTTTTTTTTTTTTTTTTTTTCTGTAATCCAAAGAAAAATTTCTTCACGAGATAATTGCCAGGAGCCCAGGAAGTCAAGGCAGTATTGGGCAATGATCCTGGCCACTCCAGCCTTGGCAATAGAGGGATGCCTGTCTAAAAAATAATAATAATAATAATGTGCATACAAGTATTTTATGTCTGCTTTATTTATAATTACCAAACTGTGGAATCAAACAAGATGTCCTTCAATATGTAAATGAAAAAACAAACCACAGTACATTTGTATACAGGAACATTAACTATTATTTAGCAGTAAAAACAATAAACTATTAGCTCACATAACTTGTGTGAATCTTAAATGCATTGCTAAGTTAAAGAAAACAGTCTCAAAGGGTTACATATGGAATCATTTTATGAGTATGACATTTTGGAAAGAAAAACTAGAGAGACAAAAACATCAGTGGTTGCAAGTGGTTAATAAAGGGAGTGGGGATGAAATACATGAAGCACAATATTTTTTAATGTAGATTAAACTATTCTGTGTGACAATATAGTGATACATATATGACACTGTCCACTTGTCAATATCTAAAGAACCTTTCAACACACAGGGAACCATAATGTATACAAATTTAAAGAATCAATGAGGAAATTAGTGTACCACAGGAAGGAATGCAGACCTCAATAAAAGATTTAACTGAATTATAAATGTTTGAAATAATCTCACTGAATAGAATGCAGGGGTGGGTTCTGAAAAAAACTAGAGAGTAGAAGACTAAAAATAAAGGAACTATACATAAACACTATACTCTAGTTGAAAAAGTTGTTTTCCATCAGGGTATGAGTTAACAGTCTGAAACTATTACACATGTAAAATGAATATTAACAAAAGAATAAATGCATAGAGGATTGTGGGAGCCAGGTTTCTCATTGTTGAAGTTGGATGTTATAAATAAGCAAGGGAGAAGATTAGAATAAACCATAGAGTACTAAATTAGGACAAAGAAAATAATAAGTTAGCGCACTTTCTTTCTTTCTTTCTTTCTCTTTCTTTCTTTCTTTCTCTCTCTCTCTATATATAGAGATATAGATATAATATGGAAATAATAATAGATATTAGTGTGTTTCTATGTGTCTAGATGATAGATAGATAGATAGATGATTATATACACATATATCTCCTAGCTCTGTTAACTGAGAAAACTTAATAGAAACAGGGACATGCAATACCCAAATCCTGGTTTCTAATGCCACTTTTCAAAGAAAGCAGTCAGGACTCATTGGATAAATGGCTAATTTTAGTGTCAGGGCAGGATGAAAAAAGATGAGCTGTAATAACAGAGATTAAGGAGATCCTAAAAAAAAAAAAAAAAAGCAGCTGAAGATATGTCAAAGGGTCTCAAAAGCCAACTGAAAGAATTCCCAATGGTCAAAGCTGGAACCATTTAAGCAAACAAACAAGCAAACAAAAAAGAAGCAGTACAACCAACAAGTATTGAATTAAAACCAAAAGTATAAAATAAATATCTATGAGTCTGTACTCATATATAAAAACGATTGAGCAAACAAACAAGTGGTGGGTTGGGGGGTGATTTATGTGCATACTCCATCCTTCATGAAATAAATCACATTTCTTCACTCTTAAGAATAGGTGGCAAATAGTGATTTTTCTTTGCAGGAGTTTAGCACGGAAAGGAAAGAAAAGAATAACTTTATGGTGGAGAAACCTTACAAATGCTACCTCAAGTGATTAAGGTTGCACAAACAAAGATAAGTAATATTGTAATACATACCCTTGATGTGACATGATGAGACTGGCACTTTACTCATAAATCCATAACCCCGGTCTAATCATGGGAAAGTATGACAAAGTCTAAACTGATGGACAGTCTACAAAATAGAAAACTAGTATTCTTCAAGACTATCAAGGTCACTAAGAATAAAGAGTCTGAAAAACCATGACTGTAGTGGAGTTAGTAAACAGGACAACTAAATGTAATGTGATATTATGAATGGGGTCCTGGGACAGAAAAAGGTTATCAGATAAAACTAATATCTTACTTAGTAGAGACTTGCAAATATCAGCTTGTTAGTTCTCACAAAGGTGCCATACTAATGAGAAATGTTAATAGGAGGAATTGGATATGGGATATACAAGATATCCCAAAGATACATGTATCATATTTTCATGTTTCTGTTAATCTAAAAGTATTACAAAATAAAAAGTTTATTCTTAAAAAAGCCTCCGTGGATGACATAAGAAGAGCTGAATGGCTATGAAGGATGAATTATTTCCCTTATATGGCACCTAAATGTAATTCTGCTCCAGTATTAAAAAAATACTGTGATAACTCATGTAGATTAAAATATACACATTAAAAATTGTTTCCAAAATTTATAGTCTTAAGTTTCACTAACCCCTATACTTAGCTTTTTTTTGTTTCAGTTAAACTCTAGGAGAAATATTAAAGTATTGGTTTTGTTTAAGCACTAAACATTTATTATTTGAAAATCTCTAAGAGTAAACAAACATTTGTTATAGGGTGTTTTCTGTTTACTGTAGGGGCATTTTTAGATTAAAATGAGTGAATAAATTAATTTAAAATACCTTACCTGTTACAACATTTACTGAAAAAGTCTTATTTCTCTGCAGTAATAATGATTCTCCTACAATTGAAAATAAAGTAACAGGAAAGTTGACATCAACAGCAAAGTGAGATTAATTGATATTGAATGCAAAATGATTATTGAAGTCTTCGAAGTGCATAGATCTGCAAGCCTTTACTATTATAACCTTCTGCTTTTCTAATAAGCTACAAATGTGCTAGACAGAATCAGCAAAAATCAATTTACTAATTCAAAATGAGTCGAATATTCTAACCACAGTTCTTATAGTTACATTAATTGATTTTTTTTTTAATGGCAAAAATTCAAGCTTAAAGCATTAACCTGAAAGGATCTGAGGCCATTTCCTAGTCAACGTGATAAATGATTTCA
Source organism: Aotus nancymaae (assembly GCF_030222135.1). Lineage (NCBI taxonomy): Eukaryota > Metazoa > Chordata > Mammalia > Primates > Aotidae > Aotus > Aotus nancymaae. The sequence continues at coordinate 39,837,798 of NW_026988419.1, read as the reverse complement.
GGTTTATCAGTACTTAGATTTGCAAATTGAGAATATTGTTATGGCAAAATAAGAAATGCTGATGCTGATCATATCTCATCTACATTTTTCAGTCCTTATTTAGTGCATAACTGCTTTTAATTCTTCTTTTCCCAAATGGGTGAGTGACTCCCCGTAAGTCATAAATTGATTCTTCAACTGAAATTCAAAGACCTTTGTTGGTTCATGGAACTGTTCTCAGAGGTTCAAGAATGAACAAAATTGTATTTCAACTTTGTATTTCAAAAAAAATTACATAACCACCCACATACTTTATAACAAGTAATGCCACATTATTATCATGTCTAATTGCCTAAGTTCACATTCATGTTTAAAACCATATTGTCATCAAATAGTATTTTTCAATTGGCAAGGACTTTGAAAAATAAACAGGTATGAATTTAAAATCATGAATGCCCTATAGAACAAGTTACTACATTAGACTAAGTAGAAGCTGGTTTGACTAATATGTAGGGAAAAGTGATACAATAATTGAGACATAATTTTAAAATACAGAAATCTAGGCATGCCAAAGTTATAATACCTGCATGCACAGCTGAACATTCATATTGCAAAGATATGTCATACAGACAGTTTTTGTACATATTAATTTGTGTTTATTAATTCAGTGACAAAAACTCAGAAAAATTTTCTCACAAATGATGTATTTAACATATGCTTTTTGGAACTGGCTATTAAAACAATAGCTTAGTTGTTAATAATTTAATCAGTGATAACAATAATACATCTAGTAATAAAGCAATAAGACGAACATGCATTTCTATTTTTAATCCAACTACTATGACTTAGTTTCTATAAATCAACATCCACTATTATATTAAATATATGTTACTAAATTCCATTTCATCTGAAACATTTTTGTGTTTACTTGATGATATATGTTTAGTTCATAGTTACATAAAAACTATGTGTGAAAAATTTGAATAATAAAACTTAAGTGTGTATATATTTATGCAAAATTATCATACAGCACTATGGCAACATTAGAAAGTCTATGAGAAATACCTGACTACCTGTGGTTTCCTGTATAAATATACCAGAGTTTCAAAATATGACATGTGGCCTATAACTGGCCCTTGATCAGAAAATTAATAGAATGGAATACACAATATTACAGTGACTTACATGTAGAAAGAGTATTTTTTGAAAAAAATTCAATTTTGTGTGTCAATGTTGGCACTCTTGATGATGTAAAATATACTTCTTACAGTATATCAGAGTCCATAGTATTTGAAGAATCCTAACCACATTATTTTATTTCTCTGTGACTTTGTGCAGAGTCCTTTCTTTTTTCTTTTTTCTTTTTTTTTTCCCCCTTGAGATGGAGTCTCACTCTATGGCCCAGGCTGGAGTGCAGTGGTGTGATCTCAGGACACTGCGAACTCCAGCTCCAGGGTTCAAACAATTCTCATGTCTCAGCCTCCCAAGTAGCTCGGATTATAGGCGTGCACCACACGTCCAGCTAATTTTTGTGTTTTTAGTAGCAAGAGGTTTTTGCCATGCTGCCCAGGCTGGTCTCAAACTCCCGATCTCAAGTGTTCCACTGGCCTTGGCCTCCCAAAGTGCTAGAATTAGAGGCATAAGCCACTGTGTCCAGCCCTTTTTTCATTTTTAGGGGGAGGGAGCTGAATTTCAATATTAAGATAGGCTACCATAAAAGAAGAAAATTTTCCTAAATCCCAAGTTGAACTAAGGAACTTTTCTTTATGTTTTCATACATACACACATATATATTTAAATTCATATCTACATATATGTTGTTATATAACACACATATGACACACATATATGCATATTACTTAATAACACACATATATATTTAAATTATCACATATTAACGGTTTCTATTTTGTGTTCATCTTCAATAAATCAAAAGCAACTTGATGGGGGTTTCATATTACTCATCTTTGACACTAAAATGACCGTAAGTGTCTAACAAAATCTATTAAGTTGAATTACACTACTTTAATAAAGTTGGAATACAATCAGCTATGGCAAATGAGAGAGTTTTAATTATGTGAGTATTTGGACCTGGAAATGTATATTTTAGCCATTTTTATCCTTTATTATATAAACAAGGGTGGGATAATATACAAAAGTGATGTGACAGTTTATTATAAAAACTAGTATTTCTAATTAATGCAGATATTAGTACAAGAATTGTGCTGCTGCCATAATGAAAGCTAAACTACGTGGCATTAACTTAGTAGTCATATGGAAGCCAATGAAGAATTATATATTATAGTTTGGAAATAAGAAAACTTATTTTATAAAGTATCAAAACCCAGGGTAAAAACTGTTGACTACAATACTTGAATTGCCTCTTGAATCTAGAACCTGGGAGAAGAGAGCTAGAAAGAGAATATTAGTGTATGCTTGTTATTCTTTGCTTTCATAAGAAACCTGTTGTAAGAAAGAGTGAATTCAGACAAATACTATTTTGTTTTCAAGGGGAAATGAAGAAGAATATAGAATGTTAGTTTCTGGGTGCATTGCATAGTAGAAAATCAAGCCACTTCTTGATTTAAAAAACAAAAAAAAGCAGAAAATAAGATTAATCAGGGTTCAGGGCAATAAAGGCCCATTGAAACTTCTGAGTTTAAAACATAAACAAAAGGTATCCATTTTTGGAATCTCTGAATAAAGGACCTCTTACCCAAATATATTCTTTTAATTAGCTGCTAGTAAAATGTGAAAGAGTGGTTGACTTGAACATACAAGAATGAAAATGAAGCAACCTTCTCATTTGAGAGGATTGTACATGGAAAAAAGACCTAAAATTTCTGTGAATGTGAAACAAGTTGCCAGGATGCAAGGAATAATGGGAGCCACAAAATAGAGGAAGCCTGGGACTCGAATCATCTTGTAAAGAGGGTTTTCTCATTGCTGAAGGATAGTCTTAGAATGGCATGTGAGCAAAAAATAAATTCCTATAGTTTTTGAGCCATTTTATGTGTTTGGATTTATTTGTTACAACAACAGGTAATTAGTAGCAATACTTTGAGGAGAAGAAATAAAATCTCAAAAATGATTTCCTTCAAAACTCTGAATTCTAATCCCTAAATTTACTTTATTATTTGGATAGGCTAGATTATCTATTGAATTTCTTACTTGTATAAAGACATAAACGAATGCTATATCTGAGTGACTTAGAAGGAAAGTGCCACACTCTGAGTTCCAAATTAAGAGTCCTTTATCAACTAGCCAGTGACCAAGAGACGGCTAAAGCTCAAAATTCTCTCGGCCCCCAGGAAGGGGCTTGATTCCCCTTTACAGCTTGAGTTAGGTTGAGGGGGGGATCCTAGCGGAAATGGAATTTTACAGAAGCAGAATGAGCAGGTTAGAGGGACATGGTTGCAGGCCAGGGTATTTCCAATCACCAAGAGGGGGTTAAAGCGAGTCATTCACAACAGCAGGTGTGCTTGCCAAGCGGGATGTAGTTACATTGGTTATATGGTAGGACAAGCACAGAGTCAGCGTGACAGAAGCACAGAGTCAGTGTGGCCCAGTTATGCACCCGAGGGAGACATGGCTGGGAGGGAGAGGCAAAAATGGAGTTTACAGCTAAGATGGAGTCGGTTAGGCTAGCACACGTCAGGCTATCACACAAACATAGGCCACCCGTATAAACTAATGTCACACTACCTTCAGACACTAAATTATAACTCCGGGGATAAAGTAAGGGTTATAGAATAAGCATTCAGAACTCTCAGATAAACCCATATAGAAATTAATGAAATTTTTTTTACTATTGCCTAATATTTAATCTCATTCTAGAAATCACAATGTTAGAATTTTTCTTTACTACGCTATCTCTAAAGTTCCCTATTTAATCATGTTATTGTTCTACTGAACGTGGTCCTATTTCTCAAAATTTTAAATCTCCATAAATATCAAATCTATGCATACATAATTGCAGTATTTGTTTTTGCCATTATATATGTACATATATATGCATTTACACTATTGTTAGTATGCTCAATCAATTATAATCCGTTTGTTCCCGTTGAATAATAAATCTTTACTCATGTCTAAAACTCACTTATGGTGATTCCCTTACTTGGACATCTACCTGCTCCAATCTCCCCAGTGAAAATTCTAGAAAATCTTAAAATCTTCCTTCCTTCATGAAGCTAACCCTATTTTCTCTGCAAGCCTATAGAGAACTACATTCATCTTTGCTGGTAAAAGTTATCATCTAATACCTTAATCTTGAATATTAAGGTCATTCAAGGAAAGGAGCATGTTTTGTTTCTGTAACTATGATTTCATAACTATATAATATTTAAAGAATAGACAATGCAATTTTGTTGTTCAAAATTGCAATGACGTTAGTTTGAGTTTAGATGTAAAATAGCCACAAGGTAATAGTGACCCAAAACTTTATTTCTCAAACAGTAAAAGGAAAGAAAAAAATGAAGATGTATTTATTTGCTTGTCTTGTTGTAACCCTTGTCAAATAAAAATAAATTTTGGTCTGGGTAAAGACTAGCTGTAATTGAAAATATTGTTGTAACGGAAGAGGGATCATTGCAATGGGCAGGAGTTACTGCTACAACAGAGAGAGTGCTTGTCTATAAGATCTGCAAGAGACTCAAATGTCAGGCAGAGAGGAATGCTCTTTCACAGACAGGCGTAAACATGCTGGAGAGAACTTGATACATGGAAATAAGGTGAGCTGCTGGCATGCTTAGTTGATGAGGCAATACCTTTTCTTCAGGAAATTCTTGGGAAGAGAATCCTCAACTCAAGCTGATGGTGACTCAAAATTTAAGAGTCTGGGGGAAGAAAATAAATTTACCTAAAGGAATGTCAAGTGACATTAGTAGGTGTTTTGTACAGACAGGTTAGTATGTACAAACAGTACAGCCAATCGTTTATGAGGAATAAAATAAGAATTTAAAAAGTATATTTCTGGCCTAGTCATATGTAAACAAGGGAGGGGACATCTCTGATTCTTCTGGTAGTCATACAGAAAAAATTGGTTCTTTGCATAAAGCCAATGCCAGGAATATAAAAGAGTGGGGAATATTCTTTTTTAAAAATATGTTTTATTGCATATAATTGAGGTTTACAACATGATGTCACATAATACATACAGATAGTAAAATGGTTACTATAGTGAAACAAATTAACATACCTGTCATTTCCAATAGTTATGTTTTTATGACAAGAGCAGCTAAAATCTGCTTATTTAACAAAAATCTCTCATAAAGTACATTTTTACTAACTATGGTCTTCACATTTTTCGTCAACTCTCTAGACTTGTTCATCTTATGTATCTGCTACTTTGCATCTTTAACAAACAACCCCCATTTCTTCCCCCATCCCCACCCACTCTTAGAGACCACTGTTTTATTTCATATATACACACACATATATATAAATTCCACATATAAGTGAGATCATGTAGTATTATTCTTTTGGTGTCTGGCTTATTTCACTTACATAATATCTGCCAGGTCCACTCGGGTTGTAGCAAATGACAGAATCTCCCTTTCTAATACTGAATAACATTCCACTTTCTTTATCCATTATTCCATCAATGGACACATAAGTTGTTTCTACCTATTGGCTATTGTGAATCTTAAGTTTCTCTTTTCTATGAGCGTAGGGCTCAGGTGAAGTTTAACACCATCAAACTTGTCTCTCACTCTTAGGTATTCCTCACATGCAGTTGTCTTAGAGAAGCTCCTCCCTAAGGCCTGCCCAAAACCCCATGCTATTATTATTTACTTTTATCATAAAATTCTGGTTGTATATGCAGTCTATGTTAAAACAGTTGCAAATGTATTTGAAACATTTGAATAATTTCAATAATTCATATAATTTTAATAATCTTCATTACATTGTGTTTTTGAAACATTTCTGAACATTAAAAAAGTATAAATTTCTACAGTAAGATACTGCTTAAATGTCTTAGGCATGTAAATATATTCTGACTTCTATGTTACTGTGCTTGAGCGAATTTTATGTCAAGAATAAACAAATATATCGGTTCTCATTTCTACTTTGCCCAATAGTTGGCCAAAGAAATACTATCCAGCCTAAACATGACAAGAAAGCACAACCGAAAACTTAAAGATTTCTATGACTGCATATTGCCATTGCCATATGCTTTCCATCCAATACTCAGCAGGAGTGAGCTCCAAAATAACAAGCAGAATAAATTAAGAGGTCTATTATACTGTTTGAAAGTACTCTTTCACTCCCTTACTGATTTAAAAGGAGACTAGTGTGGGCTTCTTTTGAGATTTATGCTTACTACTGATAGTATTGATTTCTTCCATAGTAAAATAATCTAGAAAAAGGAACCAGTGAATTCTAGCTCCACTTGCCATTCAAGAAGTGGGTTTTTGTTGTTGTTGAGTCATCAAGTTTCTCAATGTTCATCTACCACAATATTTTTTTAACAATCAGAATTTTGTGATGAAAATAATTATTATAGTTTTTGGTTCAACCTTATTGAGAGCTAATATATTATTTTGAAAAATAATGTGTTGATGAGTCATATATGTAAAGAACTATTATTTAGCTTGAAATCTAAGCTTCTGCTTCTGGCTAGAATCAACTCACCATTTTGTTTTCTATAAGAAACTCACAAATAGACAAAATAAATAACAAATATTTTTAGACATTTGATGCTAGGCAGTACAAATATGTAATAAATGTGAAAAGGGTAACAATCAGGGAAACCTTTGAGATGACTGCAATTTTCTGCTTAGGGGCAATTTCAGCATTGTGATATACGCACACACACAGCACAGGTGGTTTTGTCCAGTTGAGAAGATAGAGTTTGAAGTGCGAGTTTCTTGATATACCTGGAATTTAAGAAACAAAAACTCTTGAAATGACATATTTTCAGAAAAGATTTTGAAAATATTGCCGGGGGTTTTCTTGAGTGTGTGGCTAAATATTAAATGAGTCATATGGCAGAACTTCGTATCTATAAAAAGAATGATCAGGCACCTACAGGTGGCACACTGTAAAGCTCTGACTAAGGAGTTAACATTAGATGTTCAAATTCTAACCAATCAGAGAAGGGAATCAGGGGTATTCATTAAGAACCCCCGAATCTTACACCTAAAAAGAAGGGTTGAATTGGCCCTAGAGTGAAAGCATCTCAAAGCCCGTTCTATAAAAGCTTAAAAACAAATCTTGAAAGGATCAAGTTGATCCAAATGCAATTTATGCTGCCTGCCAGAACAAAGTCTACTGCGCCTCTTTAAAAGAAAATAGTGAAATTGACAACACAACCAAGTAAAATTTGCAACATTCAAAATGCACTTAAAAATACTGCATATTTAAATAAGCAGGAGTGGGTGAACAATGACCTGGAGCAAAGTCAGCCAATTAAAAAATAAAACAGAAATAATAGAGGTAATAGAATTAACAGACAGACTGTGAATATAGATTTAAGATAAATTTGCTAAAGAGTTTATGGAATAACATGTATGTAATGAAGAGATAAATGAAATATGTAAACAATCTAAACGGAAAGTAGTAGGCTGAATATTAACTACAAAGATATGCCCATAATCTAATATTCTGAACCTGCGAATGTTACCTAATATGGCAAGAAAATGTCATTAATTAATGATCTTGAGAGGAGTTTATCCTGAATTATGTTGATGGACCCTAAATGGAATCACAGGTATCCTTATAAGAGTGAGGTAGAGTGAGTTTAGATACTGGGAGTAGAAGGCAGTGTGAATAAGACTGAGCAGAGAAAGCTGTAGTCAGAAGTCAAGGAGTGCTAGACAGCCATTAGTAACTGGAGAAGGCCAGAATGGATGTGTTTCTTTGGTCTTCATATGAACTGTGACCTTGCCTACACTTTTGTCTCAGACTTTTGGCCTCCAGAGTTTCAAGAGATTACATTTCTGTAGTATTAAGCCACACAGTTTGGGGTAATTTGTTACAACAACCTTAGGAGCTATTGACACTGGGTAGAATTTTAAGAAACGTGATAGAAAAATCCTAGATTGCCTTAAAGAAACTGCTGGTAGAAATATGGGTATGAAAGATAACTCTGGTAAAGGCTCATAAGGAAATGAGAAACACATTATTGGAAACTGGAGGAAAGGCTATCCTTGTCATATGGTGGCAGAAAACTTGTCTGAATTGTGTTCCACTGTCGGGTGCAAAGCAGAATTTGTAAGTAATGAATCTGGATATTTAAACAAGGAGATCTCCAAGCAGAGTGTTGGAGGGGTAGCCCTGGTTTCTTCTTGCTGCTATAAAATGTGAGCAAAATGAGATAAACTGAGAAATGAACTGTTAAGCTAAAATGAACCAGCTTTTGATGACTTGGGAAATCCTCAGCCTATCCAGATTGCAAAAGATGCTAAAATTAGGAGATTCACTTTAAGGAAGATGTGCTCTGGAGAGAAGCCCAAGTGTGTGGCTGGGCAAATTTTGCTGAAAACATTAGGCATGTGACTCATGGATCAACTCAATTATCTCAGCAGAAAGCAAGAATAGACATAGGATTATCCAGGAAATATCCATGGAGAACAATCCTGTCTAAGAGTTTGAATGGTGACCTACAAAGTTTTTGAACATGGTATACAAACAGAAACACTGAACTGAAAGCAATAGAGCCAGAATGACATGAGACAAATCTGTCAGAGTCCCAAAGTCATATAAACAGGAAGCCGGCTGATAAAACCCTTTAGATGCACATGTTTATGCACCTGAAAGGGAGAAGTAGAAAAATGAAAACATCCATAGGGAGAAAACCAGCTGATAAAACCACTCAGATGTTCATTGGTAGAATTATTTTTCCTTTTTCTATTTTTCCCCATGTTTGTGCATCTGAAGAGGAAAAATGGAAAATAGGAAAAAATGATTTTAAGGGCTTAGTGTTAGGCCCAGAAGACAGCACTGTGAGTCATAAATAGTTATTTGCAGGCCTTGAAAAGGAATGAAAATTTCTCTGCTAGATTTTGAACTTGCTTGGGAACAGAAATCCATACATTATTTCTATTTTCTCCATTTTAGAATGAGAATATTTATAACTGTTCTTCCATGTCTGTTCCAGTGGAACAGTGGAAACAGACAGCTTGTTTTCTAGTTTCACAGGTGTGTAGCAATAGAGGAATTTTGCTTCAACGTCACACAAACAGTTTCACACATACCTGATTTAGATGATGAGATTTGAGACTGATGACATTTAGATGAGATTTGGTTCTGAATAGATGCTGTATTGAACATTGGGAAATGTTACAAGGGACATATGATTATTTTGTGTGTGAACCAGACATGACTCTTGGGAGGCCAGAATTCTGTGGTAGACTAAAAAAGATCACTTACTGCAAAGGTACATTCATTTTCTTTATCTAGAATAACTGAATATCATGTTATTTGGCAAAAGCATATAAATTACTTTATATGGCAAAGATGTTATTAAATTAAAAATCTTGAGTGAAGGAGCTTATTCTAGATTATTTGAGTTGGCCCTTAATTCTGTCATGCATATCCCTCTAAGAGAGGTACCTATGGAGTTGACACACATACACAGGGAAGAAAGTGATGTGAAAATGGAGGCAGATATTGGAGTGATGAAGCCACAAGCCAAGAAATGCCAGGCAGTGCCATTTGGCTACCCAAAAGTTGGAAGAAACAGAGAAAAGAATCTAGATACTCTGGAGGAAGTGTAGTGCTGCTGAGACATTGATTTCAGATTTCTGGCTTTTATAACTGTGGGAGAATACATTTCTATGAGATTTTTTCTTTTGTTTTTGTTTTTTGTTTGTTTGTTTCAGACAGAATCTCACTTTGTTACACAGGCTGGAGTGCAGTGGCAAGGTCTTGGCTCACTGCAACCTCTGCCTCTTGGGTTGAAGTGATTCTTTTGCCTCAGCCTCCCAAGAAGCTGGGACTACAGGTGCCTGCCACCACACTTGGCCAATTTTTGTATTTTTTGTAGAGACGGGAATTTTTTTCCTGTTGCCCAATCTGGTCTCGAACTCCTGAGCTTAGGTTATCTGCCCTCCTCAACCACCTATAATGCTGGGATTATGGGCCTGAGCCACAGCATCGGGCCATTTCTATTGTTTTAAGCCACCTGGTTTGTGGCAATTTATGGTAGCAGTCATAGTAAACTAATTTCTAGAAATGAAAAGAAGATATATGAAATAAAAATTTCAGTGGATGAGATTAAAAGTATATTAGAAACAACAGAATTCAAACATTTGTAAACTTGAAAATGCAGGAATAGAAACTGTTCAATTTGAGGCACCAAGAGGAAAAGGCTGGACAAAAATGGACACAGCCTTGGGGATCTGTAGAACAGCATCCGGAAATGAAACATACTGGAGTCTAAGAACATGAGGGGGGTGTAGTTGAAACTATGCAACAGTTTTTCAAATTAAAGAATACCTTATAAATCCAGAAATTCCACTAGATCAACAAACAGAAAACAAAACAAAAATAAAGCTGGAACTATGAACCTCACAATCAAATGGCTAAAAAAAGTGTTAAAGAGTAAAATTTAAAAGCAGCCAGATGGGAAAATAATTACATATAGGGAACAATAAAAAAAATTGTTACCAGTGGCAGGTATCCAAATTACTCTCAGCGAATCCATAAGGGCCTGCAGCAACCACAATTCTCAATTCTTGCCTCCTCGGAAGAAAGAATTTGACTGAGGGACATAAGGCAGAGGGAGTGACTAAGGCAAGTTTTAGAGCAGGAGTAAAAGTTAATTAAAAACTCTAGGGCAGAAATGAAAGGAAGGGAAGTATACTTGGAAGGTGAAGCCAGTGACGTGAAAGATAGGTGCACGGTTTGACCTTTTTCCTTGGGGTTTTATATATTGGCATACTTCTGGGGTCTTGTGTTCCTTCTTCTCTGATTCTTCCATTGGGATGGGCTGTCGATATGCACAAAGGCCTGATAGCACTTGGGAGGGGAGCATGCACGGAGTGTTTACCAGAGTTGTACACATGCTCACTTGAGGTGTTTTTCCCTTACCAATCTAGCATTCCTGGAGGAAGATCATATACCAGTTAAATTCGGCCATTTTGCCTTTTTATGCACATACTTGAGCCCACTCACCCGGATCCTGAGATCTTAATAGGAAGCTACTGATCACCTGTTTCAGGTGTTTCTATTTATTGGAAAACTGCCTTTCCGTGGTTCTAGTTGCAACCAATTACTATTTTAGAGAGGCAGTGTGACAACTGTATGGCCATTAATTACCTGATGGTTGCCTGACTTTCTAGGTTGGGTGGGGTGGGCAGAGTCTTCTCATGCCGTGCTTATGCCTGACAAGCCACCATAGAATGACTGTAGGTATTTTTTTATCTAGTATGATGAAGAATAAAAGACAATAAAGTGACATCTTTAAAATACTGAAAAAATTTTAAGAATCAACGCATATCAGCTAAAAAGTGTTTCAAATTGGAAGCTGAAGTAAAGCCATTTTCAGAAAAACAAGCTTAGAGATTTGTCTCTAGCAAGCATGAACCACAAGAAATTATAAAGAAGTTTTTTAGGCATAAGAAAATGATCCCAGATGAAAACTTGGATCTTTATAAGGAAAAAAGAATCTTGTCAGGCTATTTTTCTTATTTTGAAAAAAAGATTTCTTTAAAAGGTAACTGCTAGTTTAAATTAAAAGTAATGACACTAAATTGAGGCGTTAAAATAAATGCAGGACACATAATAGCAGATGAACTTTATAATTCAATTTTTGCATTTTCTTTGAAGAATGTAAAAAGGAAATAGTTTTTTCTTACTTTGCAACTTTTAAGTTTTTGTAAATAAATGTAATTATATTGTAGAAGATAGTGATTAAATTGCAAAACAAATATAACACATACAATTTTATTAAATATTTTCTGTTTGTCTACATCTTCTGGAGGAAAAAGATGTATTTTTTTCTTTATTAGGGAAGTCTTCCTATAAAGTTACTGATAAAAATGGTTAATAAATAGAAAAAATATATAATTTCCTTGTCTGAAATTATTCTTCTTCTGATATGAATCCCTAGTTTCCAGTGTTTATTATTGAAATTTTATCTATTAAAAATATTAAACCCTATCTGAAGAAAAATTAACTAGACCAGTTAGCCAAAGTATTTTGCCAGTGTTTTATTTTTGAAATTCTATTTACAAAATATAAAAACATTTTTTAGAAAATACATTTATATTTAGGATGCTCAAAATAACTTTCAAGCCTACTTAATTAAAACAGACGGAAACTTCTTGATGTCTATCAGAAAAAAGTAAACCTATTAAATGGCAAACTAGTGAGATTATACCTTTTACGACAATTTTAAGCTTATTAACTAAGTGCATAAGCAAGGAAAAGTGTCAGAGTTTTAAATTTTTCCTTCATCAAACATATGGAAAATATGAATTACTCTAAATCTGCAAAGTCACAATAAAATTTTGATACATTATTTTAAATAAGGCACAAACATTGGAACTTTTTAGCAGTGGTTGAAAACACTCTTTTACCCCTCATTATTTGTATTTCATTGAATCAATAAACTTTTTTTTAGGTGTGATTTTACTGGGTGGAACTTACAAAGAATAGTGATGAGATAAATATTTTCTTCACTTCCTAACAAGACAGGGATGTTATGTGGCTTGAATGTTCTCTGGTTTCCCTTCCATGGCTATAGAGAGTGAAGGCAAGTAGCTGGTGAAACTTACTAAGCAGTCTAGGAACAGAAAGGCTAAACCAAGCACCATCCAAGACAACTTTCTGTGATGATGGAAATATTCTGTATCAGCCAACAGCTACATGTGGCTATAATGTACCAGAAATGCAATGTGACTGAAGAACTAAGCTTTTAATTTCATTTGACTTTAATTATTTTTTATTAAAAATTTTACAGCTATGCCTGAATAGTGGCTATGTATGAGACAGCTGGAATCTAGAACAGAGGTTGTCAAACATTTTCTTCAAATGGACAGAAAGTAAACAGTTTTTGATTTCTGGGTCAAAGGTCTTTGTTGTAACTATTCAACTCTGTACTTACAGTGCAAAAACGGTGACCTCACATTGCATAAGTGAATGGGCATGGAGAGATTTGCCAGACGGCAAGCTGAATTTGGCCCTTTAATTTGCTTACACCTAATCTAGAAAAACTTTCAATAAATTTTGGATGAGACATTATTTTTCACTAGCTTTCTTGCCATGGACCTGAACAATTCAAAAAAACACACACATACAACTTTTAGAATGAAAACCATAGTATTTCAGGTAAAAAATAAACAGATTAATAAGGTCCATAAAGAAAGATGCAGCAATTCTTAACAAAATAAATTTAATTGTATATTTAATAAAAGATTATCTTCCTTAACTAAATAGAATTTTCCCCAAGAATGCACTATTGGTTTATCATTCAAAAGAAATCAATGTATGCTCCACTTCAGTATATATATATATTTAAAAAGATCATCCCAGTAGAGGCAAAACAATCATTTGACAAAAACTCAGTACTCATTTCTAATAAGAATTATCAGAAAATAAAGAACTGAGGAGAGCTTACTCAAACTAATGAAAAATTTTACTGAAAAACCTACAACTAATACCATATTTAATTATGAGAGTGTGACTATTTTTCTCCTAAATTCAGAAACAAAGCAAGGATATGCACTCTGACCACTTCTATTCAATATTTTCCTAGAAGTTCTAGCCAAGGGAAGAAAAATGAAAATTATTCATGTTGAAAGGAGGAGGTAACACTCTCTTAATTCAGGAAATATGTGAATATTATGTACAAAATCATAAGGCTTCTATAGCAACACTCTTCAAACAATTAAGTGTATTTGGCATGGTTGGAGAGATAAAAAATTATTCTATTTTCATATGGTAGCAACTATGCTCAGAAATCAAATTTTAAAAAACAGTGCCACTTTCAAATTATCATTAAAATATGAAATATTTTAGTTAAATGTGAAAGACCTGCAAGTCATCCTCACTGAAAACTGTAAGTCATTGCTGAAAGAAATTAAAAACTGAAATAAACTGAGAGATGTATATGTCAATGGCTCAAAAAATTCAATATTCGAATTGATGTTTAGTTTTTGAAAATTTATCTCTAGATTCAAAGCAAATCCAATAAAAACTGCAGCCAGTATTTTTATACAGAAATTTTCACGTTGATTCTAAGAAACCTGATATAGCCAAAAGCAATTTGGAGAAGAAAATTAGAGGACTTATGAGAGAGGAGGCAATTATAGGCTGGTTACACAGATAAAGAAGGAAGGTCTCCAGAGTAGTAAAATACCCACAGGACCATACCTGCACCAACCCTCTAGCTAGTGGAATCAAATGTGGATAAAAGTTTCCTCTTATGCCAGGATGTCTACTCAGAAGGGACTGTCTCAACTTAGGCACAGGCACAATAAATCAATTTAAATGTGCTTAACTTGACCCAACTCATTATAGTGTCATTAGCTTGACATTAGCATTGTGGTTTCAGCCCCACCCCGCCACGGGTTTCACTTAGGCATTCATGGGTAATAAACAAGATGGAGTCACTACAGCCAACCCCAGGCAATGACAGATACAACACCCCTAACGGAGAACTTTACCCCTCCTATTTGGTCAGAACCCACAGAAGGCTCCTTTGCTCGTGCCACATAAAAGTCCCCAAATTCAGCCCATTTCTGGCAACCTGCTTTCAGGAACCCTCTCTTTGCTGTGAGCTTTCCTTTTGCTAAATAAATCCTATTTCACTTACTCTCCAGAGTCCATTTCTCATATTCTTCTTGGCTGTGGGAGAAAAACTAGGACCTAGGTGAACTAGGGACTCATTAGACTGCAATATTCTGGGGTCTCATCTGGGATCATCAGAAGGGTGAGTATGAGTGAACCTATAACTCTTCAATTTCATTTCTGTGGCTTCTTGTCCTCAGTTATTTTTCTCAAGATGAAATAAAACACCAGATCTTTGTTGACCAGTAAAGAGTGAATAGCGTGGCTACCAGTCTTGAGACTCAGAGGACAGGCTTGCTGGGGAGAACTTCATTAACCTCAGGTGTTGGGAACATTGGGTCTGTTTCAGTGTGGTTTCTCTTCACAGAGGTCTAGCTGTTGCGTGGGATTGGAAGGAGGTGCTAGGGCAACTGAGGGTATCTGGCTGAGGCTACACTTCAGTGTTACCCAAAGGCCCCTGAACTAACTCCAGTTCCCAGTAGCCCATTAGGGTGTCAGCACCAGGATTTCCCATTTCCATATCTCAGTTTCTTTCTTTCTTTTGCTGCTGTTTTTTCTTATTTTTGCGACTGTTTCTTTCTTTCTCTTGAGGCTTTCTTTCTTTTGTGGCTCCTATCTTTTCTTTGTATGTAATGTTGCAAGTGTTTTTGCAACCCAGAGATATAAATTTGTTGGATAAACCCAGCAAGTGCCTTAGTAATCAGGAATGCAATCGAAGAATTGCTGTCTTTGTAATTTTCTAGAGAGAGAAAGCAACTTCAAGATCTAGACCTGAAGGCCTCT
Organism: Aotus nancymaae; assembly: GCF_030222135.1. Lineage (NCBI taxonomy): Eukaryota > Metazoa > Chordata > Mammalia > Primates > Aotidae > Aotus > Aotus nancymaae. The sequence continues at coordinate 39,822,297 of NW_026988419.1, read as the reverse complement.
TTATGCCCTAGTGATAGCACCCAATGGAATTGCATGGAGAGTTGTTTCTCCCTGAGTAACTATCCTCCATTTAAGCTGTTTTTTTTTTTTTTTTTTTTTTTTTTTTTTTCCCACATGAGAACTTAGCACTGCCCAGTGATTTTGGATATTCCTTCTATGAGGCAAATTAATTTTATCCTCCTAAAAAGCTTGTTGCGGGGGGGCAGTCCACAAAGCTTCAGACCTCTCTTTAAAACCACTGTCTAACAAGGATTTGGACACAAAGTTACAGGCTAACTTTCCAAACTTTGTCAAGGCACATGACAAGGCAAGGATTTGTTTCTGTGGAAATCCCTATCAGCCATCTGTCCAGGGGAGCCCTAATTCCTCTGCTAAAATCATAGGGAATGAGCCAAGTCAACTCCTGAATTTTCTAAGACACCGGTTCTGTCTCTGAGTATAAGGACTCCTGGGCAGAAAGAAGGGGCTGTGTTTGGAGGTCAATTACGCCCATTTCCTTGAATAAATACTATTATTTGGCTCTGCCCATTATCTATGAGCCCTGAAAGATTTAAGAGTGTTAAGAACTCCATTACAGTTTCTTGCTCAAATTAAATTACTTCAATGTATTTTTCAAGCGTCTGATTGGAAGCTCAAAAGAAGAAATAGATCTGCGGAACCACAAAGGGAGTCAACACACGGGGCTGGGGTGCAGCATAGGTAAATACAACTATTCCTACCTTCTAACCCTCCCAGTCCATGGTTGGAGGTCACACTTGCATCCACGGGCAGCATCTATGAAGGTTGCCAGAACCCAGAGGATACAGGGAGAGAAATAGGACAGAGGGAATGACTTGTCTCTGTCTCTGTCTCTGTCTCTCTCTGTCTCTCTCTCTCTCTCTCTCTCTCTCTCTCTCTCTCTCTCTCTCTCTCTCTCCTCTCTCTCTGTCTCTTCCAGGTCACTATAAAGGTGGGAGGGAGACTAAGGGACTTTTCTCCTCTGTCTTTTCAGATGAGTAACAACCATCTTCAGCCTGCACTCCCCTTGAGTGCAGCCTGGATCACCGGGACTCCTTTAACCCTTAGACCCTAAAGTTTGCTCTGGGAAAGCCCCAACTTCACTCATGTATAAACCTTCCAGAATTTAAGTTCAAATTATTTTGGAAGGATAATATGTTACTCTTAAATCAAACCCTGACCACTACTGAGAAACAGGCAGCCCTGCAACAGCAAAGAAATTTGGAGATTAGCTTTGTATTTCATATAGTGACAGAGAAGGGGAAGAGTCTTATCCAGTTGGAAAGACAGTAGTGCCTCTGAAGGACATTCTGTGGGACCCCAGTGATAACATGGGAATATGGGGGAGAAAACACTTTCAAATGTACATGGTGGAGAACTTACAAAGCACTAGAATTAGGACCAGATGAGAATCTGTCTACCTTTCTACAAAGGCTAAGAATAGCTTTGGTGAAGCACACCTCCCTAGCTCCTGATTCAGTTGATGATCAACTATTCTTCAAGGATAAACTTATTACTCAGGCAGCTCCTGCTATCAGGAGGAAGCTGCAAAAGCAGGCCATATGACCAGATGACACTAGAAAATGTTCTGAATATGGTCATCTTGGTCTTTTACAATAGAGATCAGGAGGAAGCCCAGGAGGAAGCCCAGGAGAAAGAGAAAAGACACAAGAAAAACGCAGAGGCTCTAGTGGCCGCTCTTCAGACCTATAAAACCAGGATCCCCAAGGTGCACCTGCTAATTGCTACACGTGTGGCAAATCAGGGCACTTGAAGGATTTCCACAGCAGTAAGAGGAAGCTAACTGACCCTGTTTGGCCTGTGGAGGGGAGAACTGGAAGGTAAATTGTCCATGGAGGCAAGAGTCACCAGGTTCACAGCCAGTCTCACAAATGGGCCAGCAGGACTGATGAATCCCAAGGCTTGACTCTAACAGCTCAGGCTGCCATTAACATCCAGGAGCCCTGGGTGATTCTGGAGGTTGAAACGGGGAGCGTAGACTTCCTTCTGGCTCCAAAATTACCATTTCTGTTCTCCTCTTTAATCCAGCCTTCCCTACTCCTCTAACATGACCCTGAGGGACACCTCAGGAAAGCATTTTACTCAATATCTTTCTCCTCAGCTGTAACTAGGAAGACCCCTTGTTTAACTCACGCTTTCTTAATTGTACATGAAAACACAACTCCTCTTCTAGAGGTGAATACCGCAGCTTGTACGAGAACCATGGTTCCAGGACAGACCCTCTGCCTTTCTCGGATGGAGATGGACATTGATAGAAAGGTTTAGAACTCAAGGCTCTCCACACCAATAACTAGCCAACAGCCAAATATCAGGCCAGGAAATAAGATGTTTACAAACATCTTTCCAGGATCAATCCAGTAATACCTGAAGCCCTGTACCTAGAACCTGAGGCTCCCATCAGCCACTACAACAGTAAACCTGTGGAAGACCTAAAATACCTGTTTAAAAGACAGTCAAAAGATAAGTAAATTCCTACTAGCTTACCTTGGTAACTTTGTTACATAGTTACTGTCGACTATAGTAGCCAATTTCATATTTTTGCTGATTTCTTATCTAAGTGATCCTTTGGGAGAAGTCAATTACTATTTGGAATCAAATCTCCCAACGTCCAATTAAAAATTAGGGTTGTACCTTCCCATGGATACTCTCTTTGATATTTTTCTCATAATTTTGCCTATACTTTCTGCTCTTGTTTTCATTTTAATCCTCACTACAAAGCAACTTTGCCAAGGACCCCTTGACCAGGAACACCCATGGATTATCTCCTTAACTAAATAGTAATCTCTCTTCTAGAATTTAATGTCTTTCACAAGGGTGCAACAATTACAGCCACAACATTGCTTTCAAAGTGATTAGCCTATTTTTACCTCTTATTCCTGTTATTTTTCTCTTTTTAGCTCTTCTTATAGAGCACTTGTGTGTGTTCCAGGCATATGTAACCTCCTTAGATAAGTAATTTTTAACCTGTTTATATCATGAATTATTGTCCATACTGGAGTGCAGTGGCGTGATTTCGGCTCACTGCAACCTCTGCCTCCAAGGTTCAAGCAATTCTCCTGCCTCGGCCTCTCAAGTAGCTCAGATTACAGGTGCCTGCCACCACACCTGGCTAATTTTTGGAGTAGAAACGGGGTTTCGCTATGTTGGCCAGGCTGGTCTTGAACTCCTGATCTCAGGTGAGTCACTTGCCTTGGTCTCCCACAGTGCTGGGATTACAGGCATGAGCCACAGTGCCCAGCTGTGAATTTCTTTTTAGATTGGCCTTTTTTCTATTTGTCAGGTCTACCACCCTTACAAGCAGGCACCACAAACTCCAGGGTGGCTAGGGCTTCTGTGGTCCTTTTGTTTCAGCTTCTTCATTATATAACCTATAAGAAGTCCTCCACTGGGGATGGGGGCCACCCTCAAATAATTTATAAACAGAATAACACAAATCATACATGTAGTAAAGAATTAAATTTAACTATTATGGCATTTGCCTCCAGGAGTACATTTTGCATTTCTGGCAGATGTAGCAGAAATAGTTCAGTAAGTCAGATACAATTGACAGATACCACTCACTTTCCTAAATGTTTCCAACCTTTCCTTAAAATGCAACGGTAGCCCTGGAAATCCATCTATTCAGGCTACTAGTCTGGTACAAAGATAGGGGAATTCCATACTTAGCTAAGAAAGAATTTCCCCTGTACTCCTCAAAATCCTGTGTTTCCACCTCAAGGCAAACAACATGGAACATTGATGTCATGCAGCAGGGACCTCTACTTCCAATCGTTATTCTTCCCAAGCTTTGCTTATCAAATGTTTAATGGGACTAGAGGTATTAAAACTTGTAGAACAAGGAAGTTTGGACAGTTAATGACTGCATTCAATATATGTAGGCAGATTCAATTGATGGCACCTTAACAAGCCACTCTACCTTGCCAAAGGCAAGAACATGGGCTGGTGTTTTTTGAGATCCTTTAGAAACTCAATTATCTGTCCCAATTGTTTACTCAGCCAGGACTTAACAGAAATGGACAAACTCACTTAATAGCACCACTACCTTCTGTGCACCCCAGGGACTATGGTTCATCTGCAAAGACCAACAACAAATATTGTGGGCCTTGAATTGGCTAGATCACACAATAGTGCAAGGAATGTGTTCACTGAGATAGGTGTTGCCCCTGGAGGGCTCCCTACAAATACCCCAGGATTTGCTTCCCATAATCCCTTCCCATCAAGAACATACCATACAGAAAGGAGTAGGTCTTACAGCCTTGAGTGTAACAACGGCAGTTATATCCACAGTCATCTTGATAGGAGTAATAGTTTACAATAGATATACAATCCAGAACGTATCAAGTGTAATTGAACAAAATGCTGAAGATTCCAGTCAAGGTCTTAAGGCTCTCCAAACTTCATTAGATTCACTTGCCAATCAGGTGATGGATCATAGAATACCCCTTGATTATCTTTTAGCAGGAAAAGGAGGGAGTTGTGCTACAGCAAATACTTTTTGTTGCTTCCATGTTAACTCCTTAGGAAAGGATGAGCTTAGGGCTAATCAGCTACTTCATAGAGCTAAATGGTTAAGAGACTCTAAGACCCATTTGGCCTGAGATATATAGAATACTGTTAAAGGGTATCTCCCCTCAATCCTAACAAGGGGAAGAACCATTGTTAAGATTCTTCCCCTTGTTAAGATTCATGGTAATGGTTATCTTAGCTCTGCTTTTTGGACCCTGCAGATGCAGCTTCCTTCTAAAAGTTGAGTCTTCTTGACTAGAGATCATCAAAATTCATCTGGTGATGCAGATAGATCCCCACATAAAAAGTCCTTTTTCTGAGGCCCACTAGACTGCCCTCTGGTAGACTCCTGACTGTCACACAAACAACAACCCCTCACAGCTTGAAGAAGCAACAGCAGTCATCTCCCCTTTTTTCTAATGGCAGTTAGGATCACCACTCCAGAAGGGAGAATGAGGGAGGAGGCAGATAGAGGCTGGATAAGCAGATAGACAGGGAGGATCTTGGGAGTGGAAAAATACCTGTGGGACCACACCTGCACTGCCCTGTAGCTAGTGGAAAGAAATGTGGTTAAGAATTTCCTTTTTTTTTTTTCTTTTTGAGATGGAGTCTTGTGCTTGTCACCCAGGCTGGAGTGCAATGGCATGATCTCAGCTCAGTGCAACCTCCGCCTCCTGGGTTCAAGCGATTCTCCTGCCTCAGCCTCTGGAGTAGCTGAGATTACAGATGCCAACCTCCACATCCGGCTATATGTTGTATTTTTAGTAGAGATGGGGTTTCACCGTGTTGGCCAGGTTGGTCTCGAACTCCTGACTTCGTGATCCACCAGCCTCGACCTCCCAAAGTGCTTGGATTATAGGCATGAGCCACAACGCCCAGCCCAGAATTTCTTCTTATGCTAGAAAGTCTACCCAGAAGGGAGCATGCCAATTTAGGCACAGGCACAATAAAACAACCTAAATGTCCTTAACTTGACCCAACTCATTATGATGTCATTAACATGACATTAGCATTGTGGTTTTAGCATCCCCTCCCCAAAACCTATGAGTGCTTAGGACCCCTAAGGGCGAAATTTACCCTTTCCATTTGGGCAGAACCTACAGATTTCCTTGTGCTTGCCTTATAAAAGACCCAGAACTCAACCCCATTTCTGGCAATCTGCTTTCAGGGACTTCTCTTTGCTGAGAGCTTTCTTTTTGCCTAATAAATAATACTCTACTCATTCTCCAGTGTCTGCATGCCTTATTCTTCTTAGTCATATGATAACAACTTGGACCTAGCTGAATTAGGGACTATTTAGACTATAACATTTATACCTCATGACTTACATCTTCAGGACTTAAAAGTAAATCTGTAATATTTAAGACAATATGGTGTTGGCATAAATATCAGCAACAAATTGATGAAGGAACTAATTAGAGTCAAAAAATAAAGCTATATATATATGTTCAATTGATTTTCACAATATTCACAGGCAATTTGGTAGAAAAATATAGAACTTTCAAAATATCATGTTGTAAAATTGATTGTCCATACAGTATTGAATGAAAAGAAAAACTGGGATTGATATCTTATACTACATTAAAATAACTAAAAGTTCAGAAACTCCAAATTCCAAAACTTCAAAGAAAATAACTTTAAAAACATTTATCCTTGGATTATGCAAATATTTCTTATATCTCATACCAAAAGGATGATTTATTACAATACAAATAAATTAAACTTCATCAAAATGGCGAACTTCAAAAGGCACCATTAAGAGGATCAGAAAACATGCTACAAACCATGAGACAATATCTTGAAGTCACACATTTGTTTAAGTACTGTATTCAGAATGCGTAAGAACTCTTAATAAAAAAAACCCAACAGACTTTTCATTGAAGATGTGCAGGTGGTAAATAAACACATAAAAATGCTCAGCGTCATTATTTATCAGGGAAATAAAAATCAGAATCCAATGAGATACCACAACACACTTATCAGAATGCCTTAAATTAAAGACTGCCTATACCAAGGGTTGAAGCGGATTTGAAACAACTTGAATGTGCATTTCGGGCTGGTGGGAATGTAATTGGGTAGATCCACTTGTAGAAAACAGTTTGGCAAGTTCTTAAAAAGTTATTCATACATCTACCATATGGCCCAACCATTCTACTCCTAGGTTTTTACCCAGGGAAACGAAAGCATATGTCCAAATCTAATGGTTGCCAATATGTAAACAGAAATACATATTGTGGTATATGGTTACTCAGCATACAAACTCTTGACACACAATAACACACATGAATCTCCAAGCAAGTTCCTGAATGGAGGACAGACAAAATAAAAGAGTACTTACTGTATGATTACACTGATTAACATGTTCAGAAAATACAAACACCTCTTTTCGTGACACAAATTTAATCGGTGATCGCCTGAGGATGGGAAGATAACTGAGAAGGGACATAGAAAAGAGGGAACAGAAAGCTTTCCTTGTGATGGGTATGTTTATTATCTTAACTGCGGTTTTGGTGACAGGTACGCTTATCTATATCAACATAACACAATTTAATATACAGTTATTTTATGTCAACTACACCCCACCCCATGGTCATTTAGCAGTTAAGTGTCTCAGTAATCTTTGTCCATGAAGCAAGCAGAATAAAATTGGGATTGAGAATATTGTTGGTAATAAAGCAGCAAGTCCCACAGAAGGAAGTTTTATGTTTTTTTTTTTTAAGTTTTAATTTTCTTTTTAAAACATCTGTGGTAGAGCTGTGTATAGAAGCATTGTTTCCATGCCTTGTCCAGGTCTCGTTAGAAATATTTTTAATAGTCTTATACCTGGAGGGCTAATTTTCACTTTCCTAAGCTGTATTCTGATTCTTAATGACAGATATTCCTTAGATAGACATTCCTCAAATGAGAATGCTAAATATGAAATTGTGAACAGATGGATATAAAGTTTTAAGAATTGAACCCCCATTTGCTTTCAATATAAGCCATTTGGACCTAGAAAATCTAGGCAACACTTATTCTAGGTTGTTAGCTTCATATACTTGACTATTGTACTACACTGTGGCTTGGGGTTGGGGTGGGAGGACTCCCCCTTATGATAGTTAGTTTCTTTGCTTTGTTTATTTTTTTCATAGATCCTGAAAACATGAACTCTGAGCGAGTGCTTAACTGTAAGACTAGGTATTTTTGGATTGATATTAGCAAAAATTATCCTAGTCCTAATCCCAGTTTTAGGAAGTTTGAATAACTAGAGGAAGACGCAAATAGAATTTGGTGCAAAATTCCCCCAAGAAAATAAAATGAGTTTTCCACATTGTAAGATATTTGAAGTATTTTATGCCTTCAACAACATGACTCCTATAACATTGACTTTGTTATGAGGATCAGAGGATAATTGATTAGACCTTAAATTAATAACTCACAAAATCCTATATGATTCAATCTAAACTGAGTACAAAATAAAAAGAGAAATATCATATGCTATTTGGGACTTTGGTTCAGTGCTATCAGGCAGCAGGTAACTAATCAACTGCCATTTTATTCTTTTTGTCATTCTTTTAATCTCTTCACTCAACTTTAACAAACTCTTAATTTGTTTCCAGAATAATCTTCACTCACCTGTGCTCCTGAATCCCTTGTCATGTTCATATACAACAATTTAAAGAATTAACAAACAACTTGCTATCCAAATAAACCTCCATTTTAATCATAATAATCAGTTTCTGAAGATACTCCCAAATAATTTAAAATCCCAAGAAGTAAAAGCACACTTTCAATGAACACCCAGCTTTGAAACCGATTTCTTCATCTTTTATTTTAACAAGCCAGTTATACCTAAGTACAGTCTACACAGGAAGTTTAGTGCTGCTAACTCTGAAGACTTGTGTTACTTTTTCACAATATCTCAGAAATAATACCTTCCTGTGCTCTTAAGTTTGACTAGTACGTATTACATATACTTAAATTTGAATCATGGTGGAGAATAATTTATGATCAAGATAAATTATCCTATAGAGAACTAACACAGTTCATCAATGCACACACAAAAATACAAAAACAAAAAAACAAAAAAACAAAACTGGCATCTGTCTTTACAATGAGTATACTATTGCTTGGTATGGAGATGAAATCCATTTTGTACATCTTAACAGTGCCAGGGGCAATAATAAAATTGGCAAACTCTACCTTTGGGATATTTTGAATCTTATAATACAATTTATTCAGAAGTTGGGAAGAAAACACAGTAAGAAAGAAAAAGCGTTATAATTTTATGTAAGAGCAGAAAAATATTTTTGAGGTTTTCTAAGAAAGTCTCTGGAATTCAGGTGAATGTAAGATTTGTATAAAGATAGACTGATCATACAATCAAATGAAAACTGTGGAAAAAATAAATAGAAAAGAAGACAAAGATACTGAGAGCCATCCAACAGTAACTGCTGTGTATAGAGATAGAGGTAAAAAGCATTCAACTTCTGAAGTGTAAAGTATTTTTAATGTCTAAGATCATCCTAGTTAAAAAGAATAGAATAAAAGGATTGCTATCCTAAAGCAATGCTGATACAAATTTAACATGCATATGAATCACCTGGCATCTTGTTAAAATGTTAATTTTGATTCAGACCCTGGCATTCTTTATTTCTAATAAGCTCCCAGAAGATGGGGATGCTGCTGTTTCCCAGATCACCCTTTTAGTAGCAAAACACCAGAAGGCATACAGGAAATGGTCAGAGAAATAAATGTAAACAAATATTATTCAAGGTCTTAACACTTCAAAAGGAGAAAAGGTATGGCTTTAAGGATGTCTATCCAAGTGAGGACATATTAAACTTTAGTGAACCCCAAAGAAGAGGCTGTGGATGCTTTGACCAAAATAAGTACCATTCCTGTGTATTTCTTGTTATAAAATATAGTGTGTTAATTAAAATATTTGAAGAAAGGACAAAAAATCAAAAGGCCATTGTCATTGAAAAAATAGTGTATCACTCACAGTTCAAGAGGAGGGGCTGTTCCACGCCTTGGGTAGCCACACAGGGAGGGTTAGGTACAGGGGAGAAGAAATGGAAGAGCTGTAAGAAAGAGCCTTTATTGTGCCTTATGCAGGAAAGTACAAGTAGAGAAGCGTAACACAACTTAGTATTGGTTAGTTTGAAAAACTTAAGTACTCTTTAGGATATAGGGGGTTTTCTTCATTTTGTGGTACCTGAACCTGGGATGATTAGGGCAGGGACATAGTGGCCTGGTGAAGGAGGGACACAGTGGCCTGGTGAAGGAGGGACACAGTGGCCTGGTGAAGGAGGGACACAGTGGCCTGGTGAAGGAGGTGGTTGCGTAGTGGCTCCCCACTGGTTGCTCTGTTTTTGAAAAGCTCACAGACAGGCACGTTGTATGCTATCTCTATGAACTGGATAACCTAGAGAGGGACAGTTCCTCCAGGGGCAGCAGGGGTGTAGACGTCAAGGTATCAGGATACAGTAAATAAAAGACATGATTAAGACAATGTGAGCACAAAATAAGATGTGATTAAAAAGGAAGGCATGGTTTCTTCTAATTTGGAGAAATACTGGGAAAGACTTTCTTACAGGTGATTCTTAAAATATATCGTAAAATGAACAATTTTTTTCAGGCTCACATATGAGAAATGTCTGATGCAAAGAGATTAATTAAGCAAAGGCAAGAACATTTGTTTGGGACATATTAGAGATACTGGAGGAAATGAGATGTGGCTAGGAAATTAATTTGTGATCAGAGAATTCACGGACAAGACCTAATGTGACTTTACAATCCCCCTTCAAAAAAGACTTTGTAAATCTAGAAAAACAAGTTAGAAGAAATATGTGTCATACACCTGTTTTCTAATTTTCCAGTCTTTCCTCCATCATCCTGACTAGTGACTTTTCTGAAGTATTGCCTGATCCTGTAAAGAATAGTTAGTTTGAGCACGCTAGTATCGTTAGAGTTTAAACTACCCTATATCCAAGATTAATGCCATTTTGCCATACATCCTTCAAATGTTTAATGTAGTGACTCTCTCTCTCTCATGAATTAGGGAGAATATGTGCAATTATCTCATGGTCACTTACCTGTATACTTGCATGGGCATGCTTACATATCGAAAATATTTACCATGAAAGCAAATAATTAAACAGAGATGTGCTCCAAAGTAAGTACTTCACCAAAAGAAATAATAAAATATATAACAAAATCTCGGTCAAGGAGAAAAGAATAAGGGAATAATATTTAAAATTATTATGAGCTTATTCTGTCCTCATCACTTTACCAAGTTAATTTAGTTGTCATGACAAATCTGTAAGTAGATTTTATTCCTGAATCTAAAATAAAGGCCCTACATAATGATCACCTGAATGCTTGCAGACATGCACACTATATCTGAGAACTCATCCTCAGGAATTCTGATTCCATAGGCCTGTAGTGGGCACAGAAACTTGTATTTTTAACATACAACACAGGTAATGCCAATTCAGGTGACCTTGGCTTATATTTTGAGATAAACTAGATTAATTGATTCATCAATATCATCTAATTAGAAGTAGACTTCCATCTGAGTTTTGCAGTTATACTTTTTTTTAACTCATCATGATCCCAGAGAAGAAATATTTTCTCATAATATTTCAAAGATGGTTTTATTTTTTATTTTTTGAGGTTCAGATGTTATTTATGAAAAATGCTCCTTTACACAAAAGTAGACATGACAGAAGCTAAGATGGGGTCAGATGTTCTTTATCACAAATGGGAAATTTTGTCAAGGCTTATCTAAAATTTAAAACATTTAATTGCCCCTATTTAAATGACTTACTTCTCTATTATAGATTTAGAGAAACTGATATCTTTTCTTTTACATTGAATGAGATATAGAAAAGCAGTCTTATTCCATATCACAAAAGGTTATGAGCAATTTTCTATAGGATATTTTTCTGACACATATAAAAAGCAGAAACATTTGGTTGCCCCTACTGTTGTTTTTAAATCATTTTTCATAGAATTTAAGTTTTTCTTACATAAATTAAAATGGAAGTTATAGATCCCTATAAAGCTAAACTTCACTAAAACATGATAGTAAGCAAAATTTTAATTTTATTCTGAGTGTACTGTATCATTTATAATCATGTATTTGTAAAGTGAAAAAGTCATGGGTTAGTATATTTATATATATATATATATATATATATATATATAGCTCTGCTAATAACATGCTTTTTTATTCAATTCCACTAAGTTACTATTTCTTTTCTATAAAATGTTTTAAATATAAATTTGTTACTCCTTCAAGGTAGTAAAATAAGAACAAAATGTTTCTTTGGAGAGGATATGAACAACAGAATCTACCAGTTTCTGTCAATTTCTCCTGCTTTTTGATCTATGACAATGGAGAAACTTAAATGATGTACTTAGAAGGGAGAATCACAGTGAATACTGAAGCAAAAATATGTTTGGTCAACTTAAGAGTGGAAGATTAAATGCTAAAGCCTTTTTGACCCCTATTGTAAAATCCATACAAATTTAAAAGCATTAAATACTTTATTACTCGTGGTAAATATCTTTTATTGATCAGATCAAATGTAAAGTTAAATGTATGCCAGAGAAAACTCAACAAGTAAGTTTTGTTTTCCTCTAATGTCATTAAGTTGGGTTGATATTCTTAGCAGTGCACTTTGGAAGATTCATTACAGATAAAATTTCTTCTTTGAATCACCAGTTAATAGGCATTTTAGCTTTATAATTTGGATAAAGTAAATTATGTGATTGATTTTTTAATCCATAAGCATAGATTTGAATATAATTTAAATATATAAAATTACTTCTCTTGAGGTTTTTCATTTGTTTTGCCTTATTGAATAAATCTTAGTACCCTCCTAAAGTCTCATTAAGTAGCTAATTAGAATGTTTAAGTCTTCTATATCTTATGCAACATATCTTTTAGTAAAACAGTTTGCAATGTATTAATATAAAAATATATTTAAATTTATTTGCTCCTACTAAAGTGATCAAGACATTATATTTCAGAATGATGAGAATAATTATGTTATTTGAAATAATCAGTGAATAAACTCCATATAATGGAATCTGATATAAAGTAGCCAATGTTAAAAAGAAAAAATTTAGCCACCCCAGAATAATCACCACATTAAGTGAGCTGAATTTTTGTTCATTATCTTTGACCATTCTGATTCTGTTTATAGGAATTTATTATATGGGAATAATGCAAACTATGGAGAAAGGCATATGCATATTCATCATGCTCTTATTTAAACCAACAATATAGAAATTGCTATTTAGAAATATAGAAATGAATCCTATGACTGGAGTAGTTATCAATTAATGACCATAATTGTAATCCATGTGGTCATACAGATAAACATTTAACCAATAGTTATTTTATAAAAGCAACCCTACATGTAAATAATTATTATAACCATTAAAATGCATATATATGAGCAAAAATTAGAATAAATCAACCACAAAAAGGAAAGAACAGTGATTTTCAGGGAAGGAGGATTAGAGACAGTTTCTCATCATATTTTTATACTTTTAGTGTATTTATTGTATTGTTTTGATAACTTAGAGGAAGAGAGAGATCTCTATTATTTGTCAAATTAAATTCTGCATTTTATAAATAGTAAAAAAATCTATTGAAGCATACATGAGAAAATATATTTCTTTATAATCTCATATTATATTTTCCAAATTAAAAAAGAAACTGCACTATAAGAATAATTGTAAGATTATTCATTGAACAGATGAATGACCAGCCAATCCCCCCCCATATAGACACACTAACCATTGAATCTTTCTCATCTCAAAAGAATATGCAAAAATCATTTTAAAAGATACATCTTGAGCTCCATTTCCAGACATGATTGAAATATGGGAGAAACTGAATTAAAGCTCTTTTTACTGATTTTTGAACAAAGTGATGACACAAATGTGGCAGAATGCAAGGGAAAAGAGATATCAGCAGACTGCAGCTAAACATAATCACCCATTCATTCACACTTCCAGTTATTCAACCAATACAAATTCACAGAGCAGTGATAATCTAGTAATATTGGAGGTCAAATAAAGTACTGATCAATATCTATTGAGTTTTTATTGGGTTCCTCCTTGACAGAATAACACTCTTGGTTTTTGTAACACTCTTGACAGTCCAACATACAGGCTTTGTCTACTTATTTCTTCTTTTATTTTTAATTTTTATGTACTTATTTTATTTTATTTATTTATTTATTTTTGAGTCAAAGTCTTGCACTGTCATGGAAGCTGGAGTGCAGTGGTCTGATCTCGGCTCACTGCAACCTCCTCCTCCCAGGTTCAAGTGATTCTCCTGCCTCAGCCTCCTGAGTAGCTGGCACCATGCCTGGCTAATTTTTTGTATTTTTAGTAGAGACAGGGTTTCACTATGTTGGCCAGGTTGGTCTTGAACACCTGACTTCATGATCCACTGCCTTGCCCTCCCAAAGTGCTGGGATTACAGGTGTAAGCCACCACGCCCAGCCCCTATTTCTTCTTTAATTATCTGTTTAGCATATACTTAATGAGCACCAGCTGTGTGTAAGGGACTGTTCTGAGTAATGGATATAGTGCAGTGCAAAAGAAAGGAATTGTATCTATCCTCAAAGAGTTTATGTTTTAATTGGAGGAGAATGAAAATGAATAACTGGTAAGTAATTAAATATAGATGTTAGTTTGCACCATATAGAACAGAAGGATGATGAAAAGATTGTAAATGAAGTAGGTAGAGAATCATCAGGTAACATTTCTCTGAGGAAATGGTATTCTATCTAAGACTGAAAGACTTTTCTGCAATTCTATAAAAAATGAATCAAATAAAGCCATCTGGTCTTATAAAAGCATTTGAAATCACACGCATATTAAATATATGAGTACTTCACTTAGAGGTTACTGCACAATATATTCCAGGTCAGATAGGAAGTTCACCTACATTTTTTACTGTGAAACTTCAGATAGGAATTATATAAAAGAAAAGTCAATATTCTTTTTTAAATCTATAGATACTTAGTTCCTGAATAAATAAAAGGCAAATATAATTTAAATATAGATTTGAAATTTCAAAACCAGATACGTACTACCAGCCAGAGTCTGGTATTACATTACTTGTCGCCTTTGCTGGGTCTTAACTGATGGTCTTCTAGGCCCTACTTACATTTATGCTAACAGGCCATGTATGAATAATAAAAGTCAACTAATCTGCTCTATTTCCTAAATCAGTTCTTGAATTTCAGATTTTTAAAATCCCTTTAACAGTTATTGGGTGTCCTCTGGGTGAGATTAGGGTCCTTGTAGATGTCTTTAAATACTACCAAGAGACTCTATTATCCCTTTCTCACCCCATACACGTATATCACTAATCTCTTACATGTAAAATTAGGGGGGAATGAGAGAAACAAAGAAAATCCCTTAGCTTGTGAATTATCAACATAATAGACACAGTGGCATTTCTTTTCTCCCCACTGAACTCCAATTGAAGAGGGCTCCAAGTGTCTGTAATAATCTAGGGTATTTTGTCCTCTAGTATGATATTTTTCTAAAAAGGAAATCTGTTGATCTTTTCCTAAAAAGAAAAAGGTAGATAGTGATAATGAGAAAATAGTTGGGATGGTAGATGAATAGTCTCAACTCCCATAGTTTGGAGTAACAGTGACAAGTGGACAAGTGAATTTCTTGAGGGTTAACTGGACCAAAGGAGTCACACTGCAAGCATTATTTATTTCAAGGCATTGTTGCATGTCTCCCAAAGACAACAAGCCTATCTCCCTCTGAAACTCAGGTCTAGATCCAACTGAACATGTGAAACAGGCAAACTCAGAATAAAGTCAGCTCCAGGCCTTAGCAAGTTTCCCCCTTACCCCATAGTCCTTCCTTCACAGCCCTCTATTCCCCTGCACCCCCAATCAGGCCAACTCCTAGCCTCTGAGCCACCAGGGAGCTTTCTTTGTGGGGTAATTTACAGGGGTTCAAGTGTCATATAATAAAGATACTCTGAACTCTATTGTTCCATAGAGTACTTAAAATAACTCCCTCATTTATAATACTAATCAGCAATGATAGGTCTTCTCTTCTTCACCATAAATGCAGGTTTTGAAGTAGATTATTATCTCAGACAGCTACATACTCTAGTTTCTTTATGGGCTTCATTAAAGGCTACCGTCTTCACCTAGGGTAGTATTCAAGATAGCTATACTTGAATAATGTTGCCATTCCCCATCCTAGATTATTATCTCCCAAAAGGGTCTTCAACAGCAAGTGGCCACAGGGGACACACCAAGTGAAGGAGTACGACTGAGTGAAAGAATTAGGGGTGGTACTGTGTATCTCATCTAAGACAGTACAATGATAGCCCTTTGAAGAATCTACACCAGATCCTCATGAGAGAGCTTTTGATGGTGCCATGCACAGGCACTAATGGCCAGGTGACAGACTAAGCAGCAACAATTGATAGAGAAACAACTAAAGCGGTAATTAAATGAGAGACATCTGTTTCATTTCTACTCCTGTCCTAGAGTAACTAGAAAATGAATCAGAGGAATGGTGATGAGATATCCCAGTGATCTTTCTAGTACTTCTCATCTTTTGACATCATGTTAGAGTGAAGTTTGAGGGGAGAATAAAAACCCTATTACACCCCATTTCATCTCAGGGTCTTCAAGTCCCAAGTCAGTGTATAGACGGACAAGTGAAGGAGTGAAGATTACACATGAGAGTGACTGTTTAAGTAGACTTACTTTATATTTATTTATTTAGTTAGTTAGTTAGTTAAGATGGAGTCTTGCTCTGTTGCCCAGGCTGGAGTGCAATGGCACAACCTCAGCTCACTGCAACCTCTGCCTCACTGGTTCAAGTGATTCTTCCTTCTCAGCCTCCAGAGTAGCTGGGATTACAGGTGCCTGACATCATGCCTGGATAATTTTTTTTATTTTTCGAAGAGACAGGGTTTCACCATGTTGGTCAAGCTGGTCTTGAACTCCTGACTTCAGGTGATCCACCCACCTAGGCCTCCCAAAAAGCTAGAATTACAAGCATGAGCCACCGCACTCAGCATTCAACGTATTTTTTGTGTCAAATGATTCAAAACTATATATGACAGCTTTTATATTTTAAGAAACATAAGAAGTATTTCATTGAATTCTCCTCGATTGGTATCTAATTTTCCACATTTTTTTTTCAAAAAGGTCTAAACAGCTCTGATGTCAATCAGTTTCATAATATTCATAACAGACAAAATGTTTGGAAAGTGATGAATGCCAAAAGAATTATTTTAATTCTACACTATATAAAGCAGATACTTTTATTCATTTGTTCTAAAGCAGAGTAGTAAAGAGGAATTGTAGTAATGTAATCAAGAAAGTGTTATTGTTTTTATTTTTCATCCTGGAGTCTTGTTTTTTATAAGATTAATTTGTTTAAGTTACACTGTTGGAGAATTACCTTCAGGTAATCATTCATTAGGTGTGGCATTTGATGTCACATTCCAACACTTTTCTCTGGCTGAAGTTTTCTCACTCTTTTACCTGTTTATTTACATTTCTAAAGTCTTCCCATACTTCAGGGTCTGACTCAAAAGCCACCTCATGCATAAAGCCCACTTCCCTCATCTCCAGAATTATTCAACTTTGACTGGGAACACGGAGGGGAACATCACACACCACACACCGGGGCCTGTTGGGGTTGAGGAGGCTAGGAGAGGGATAGCAGGGCATGGAGGGATTGGGGAGGGATAGCATTAGGAGAAAATGAAGATGATGGGGTGATGGATGCAGATGTAGATGACAGGGTGATGGATGCAGCAAACAATCATGGCACGTGTATATCTGTGTAAAAACCTGCACGTTCTGCACACATGTACCCCAGAACTTGAAGTAGAATAAAAAAAAGAAAAGAAAAGAAAAAAATAATCCTGAATCTTTTGGTTTCATTGGGTTCTGCCTTGGTAAGAACCCAGCCACGCAGATATAAGATGAAATCAAGAATTGATGTGATAGTTGCACAAACCTACCTGTGATAAATGGAACTATATGCATACAATTTAACAGAGTTAATGTCCTCGTGTTGGTACTGTACTCTAGTTATGCAAGAGGTAGCCATTCAGAAAAAACCGGCAAAGGGTACCTGGGACCTTTCTGTGCTATGTTTACAACTTCCTGTGTATCTATAATGATCTCAAAATAAAAAAGCAAAGCATAAAAAATGAAGTAGTTAAATTCATGATATCAATGATTATTAGAATTACATTTTGTGATTGCCTACTGTGATCCTGGAAAATGTATTTGACTTTCCTAAGTCTTAGTTTTCCTATTTGTAAAAAGGGGATGATAATACATCTATGTCATCTACTTCAAAAGTTGTTACAAGAAATTACGACAATATACGTAAAGCACTAAGCATGGTGCCAAAAAAATAAGAATAATAAACACAAAATGGGTGTTAGCTACTATTATAATGCAATGCCATGTATAACAATCAACTGTTTCCTTTTACTTTCACTAAATGACTGGAGATTGTGATGCATTTTCTGTTTTTCTAAATTCCTTTTAGATATGCCTGTTCCTAATAACCTTTCTGGAATTCATTGGTGGTTCAGCTACCAGTATCTAATAACTTTCAACTTCCTCAAACAGAACATTTGATGTTTCTGCACTTCAACAAGTACAGATAGTAGATGTCCATTAACTCTTTTCTAAAGTAAGTATAATTAGGTGCTGATTGGATGATGCATGAGTCCTCATTAATAAAGTACATAAGAATCAGCGCAGATTTAGCACACAGTATTTGGGGGATGAAGTTCATTTTCTTTTATGGAAAGAAAATGTGTTTATCTCGAAGGACATTTGAAAGTAAGATACAAAATAATATCTGCACAGTTTATGAATCCCTGTCTAGAATATGTAATTTATTTGAAATATATTAGTTATTTTTAGCATCATTACTTGACAAAATATGGCAGCTCTGTGTACATTTGTTTTGTTTTGTTTTGGCTGTAACAGAGGAAAGAGTTTGCATTATTCTTCTTCACAATAAGAAACCGAGTTTCAAGTTACCTTTAATTAGAAAAAGCTTTTTATTACAAAAGAGAATTTAACATTCCTGGAGGCCAGTGCAGCAGGGTTACTGGATGCAAGATACAGCCAGCACGACAAGATCTGAGAAGTCTGAGGGGGAAACTTCACTAAAGAGCAAAAGTCTTCCTGGTCTAAGGAGAAATGTGCAGTTCATATTTTGAAAAGGCTATTGAAGAAATAATCATTTAGAGAAAAGCATCGATTTTAAAATAACTTTAAGCTCATAACTAAAACCAAGGACTTGCTGAAAATGTAGGGAAGCCTTGAATAAGAAAGTGCTAGCCCAGCTCATATTTAAGAGTGTGGGGAAGAGATTAATATGTGACACTTAGATTAAGTTCAGCAAAAATTTAGTAAAAGAAAGTTAACTGTTGAGAACTTCAATCAGGTGAGAAAAGAAGTTATTCTCTTAGCCACAGACACCAATAATTCATAAAAATAACTTAAGAACTAAAAATTTAATTCTAGAATATAAATAATAGAGCATCAAAATAAATTATGTTTAGTTTGTATTAAGGTGAATGACCAAAGGCTTCCCGACAGGGCGATACTGTGGAAATACATATCAGACTGGCTCTTGTTTCAGGGCAAAGCTAAAAAAAATTTTAAAGCTTCTCTAAGAATTTTCTAACCACACTCAAATGTGTAGAAATCTTAATCCATTCTGTCTCATTCCTGCAACTACCCCCACCGAAACCAAGCAAAGCCTCCAAACAAAACTATAGTCCTAAACTGCTTTTAAACACAAGTTCCTGGAAGAAGCAAACACCTGTTATGGATGATTGCTTTTCAAACCCAGTCTTCAGAAAGTTGTCTTAGAGGAGTTTTCAAGAAATATGAATTAATAACGAAAGGAAACATTATATTTACAAGGAAAAAACACAAATATAAAATCATAACTGTAAAAAATAAAATGTTAAAATACTTTGATATAAAGCATAATTTTTAAAATAAAAGATGCATAACAAAGAAACAAGTGACTATGGAAAGTTTGAAAAGAGATGGTGGTACACATTGATATGAGCTGCTAAGATCCTTATTGAAGAAAGAACTGACTGCCCAGCAGTAGGGAAGGCAATTAGCAGCCAGTCTCCAGGTCTCAGACTTTCCAAGGTCTTCATCAGCTTCAGAGAGCTCCTATACCTGAAGTTATACCCTTCCAGAAACGACCTGCAACTGATGTTAAAGGAACGTGTGGGTAAAAAGGCTTAGCTATTTCAGCTCTATGCAGGTTACTCTATCAGGCAATACTTGCTCCTGAACTCTCTAGAAGGGTTGGCTGAATTCTGGACAGGCCTGAGCCCCAGTTCTCCCTTTGCTCAGTTCTGCTTCTTTGTTCTTTCTTTCACAGACGGTAATACACAGATAACATCTTGAATACCTAAAATCCATTTCGGTATTCACTTCCTGAGGATCCAACCTACAACAGTGACCAAACATAATTGCAAAAATAAAAAGGAATTTTTGTAAGACAGATACACAGTTATGGACTGAATTGTGTGTTCCCAAATTATGTTAAAACCCAATCCCCAAAGTGACTGTAGTTAGGAATAGAGCCTTTAAGGGGGTCTTTAAGGTTCAATAAGGCCATAGTGATGGATCCTTAATCCTCTGGGACAGGTGACGTTAAGTAGAGGAATAGACACTAGAGACCTCTTCAGAGAAAAGTCCATGTGAAGACAGAGAAAAGATGGCTGTCTACAAGCTAGAAAGCCAGCCCTCACTAGAAACCAAATTTTCAGGCACCTTGATCATGGACTCCTAGCCTCCAGAACTATGCCAAAATAAATGTATTTTTAAGCCACCTAATCTATGATGTTTTGTCATGGCAACCTGAGCAGACTAATACATGTTTATATATAATTAAAGCTACAAACTTAATGAATAAGTGAAGCTGCCAATTAGGCAGGTCAAATAGGAAGCATGAAATAAGATTTTGGTGCTCGCTTCGGCAGCACATATACTAAAATTGGAACGATACAGAGAAGATTAGCATGGCCCCTGCGCAAGGATGACACGCAAATTCGTGAAGCGTTCCATATTTTAAAAAAAAAAAAAAAAAAAAAAAAAAAAAAAAAAAAAAGAAATAAGATTTTGAAGTGAATTCAAATAAGTTCCTAATCACAGTACTGTAAATGAACTAAACTCTCCAATTACAAGACAAAAAAATACCAGACAAATTATAGAATAAAAAAATAAAATTGGGCCATATCTATTAACAAGAATAATATTTAAGCAACGTAAGGACACAGTGAAAGAACGGGAATTTTTAGAATTTTGAGGTATCAGCTTTCCCTATCAAAACCACAAAACAAAACTGTTGTCTCCTTTGAACAACGTGGGGGTTAGGAGAACAACCCTTCATTAGGTCAGAAATCCACCTATAAATTTTGACTCCCCTCAAACTGAACTAGTAATATGCTACTGTTGACCAGAAGCCTTACTGATAACCAGCTGATTGACACATATGTTGTATGTAATATATATTGTATATCGTATCCTTACAATAAAGTAAGTTAGGGAAAAGTAAGCATGATTAAGGAAATCATAAGGAAGATAAATTTATTTACTATTACTATAGAAGTGAATCATCATAAAAGTCTTCATTTTGTCATCTTCACATTTAATAGGCTGAAGAGGGGAAAGAAGCAGAGGGATTAATCTTGCTGTTTTGTCTCAGGTGTAGCAGAGGCAGAAACTGAACCCACACAGTTCATATCCCTGTTGGTCAAGGGTCGACTGCATATGGAAACAGCCCAACTGCCAGACTTGAAACTTTTTTGAAGAATGTATTAAACTGCACACCCCATCCCCAGTTCCTTTTCATATACTCACTAGTGACCAAACTGTTAACTAAAATGACCCTTATTTAAGAATATGAGCTGTAAAAGACAATGCATTCTAAGGAATCCTTTCAGATACAAATCTTGAAAAAAAAATGAAAAACAGGAGATTGAGATTCCTGTGGTGGGAGTAGAGGCTCTCTCTGAGTGTTCCTATGTCTAGCCAGCACTGGTCCAACTCCTCCTGTGGTGATGTAACATTGCTTTCCTCAACGCTTGGTGTGCACTCCGTATTTTATGAATGTTAAAGATAATTCACATGCATCTAGACTATTCAAGTTATAAATGACAGTGAATAAAAGAAAGTAAAAATTACAATAATTATTAACAATGATGAAGCTGTAAAGTGTTCATTTGCTAGTACTTCCAATTTTTACACATCATTTTAATTGTTCACCAGTAACAGCAACAACAAATTTTAAGGTAATTTATTAATATCTTCATTTCCACATAAATTATATGAATAACAAATTATAACCAATGCCAAGGTGGGTTATTAGCAATATCAGTTACTATATTTTATTAGAAGTAGATAGTGTCTTTTGGTTCATAGTACTGACACTCCTTAATAGAAACAAAGTTAATTTTTGTATTTATTTTTAATTTTTAAAACTTCCATAAATATGACCTATTATGGAAGTTGGGAATGCATTTGATTGAATGCATTTGCTTCTAATTTTCAGTATAATTCTGCTGGTTGCTCTATTTATCTTAAAAAGTTATTTATTATATTAGTATATAGTTTCTAATGCCAGAGTTACTTTCTATCTTGCCAAAAAAAAAAAAAAAGGCTCAGTGAAATATTTTTTAGAGCAGTAAAATAAGATTAAGTTTGAGCCAAAAATGTAAAAACTTCTACAAGAAAATATAATTTTGCTCATGATGACCTTTTCTGAATATCTTAAATGTTTAAATTGGTGAAAAAAACTTTAAAAATAACCGAAGCCTAAATAAATATTTTAACCAAATCCTTGAATGTAAACAATTTTAAATTTTAAATTATCTGTGCAATATGTAACATAAGTATTATGTTAGAAATTTCTGTACAGAAGCATCCTCTTTGTAAATTAATACCAATCGTTGTTTAACAACAGTAAAAGCATGCAAATTCCATATTTTCGGCAAAAAGTATAGATGAGGATATAAAAAAATACATCTTGTTATAGTGTAGAATACTGAGGTGTTTTGTCTTCCTAATGTTTTATTATAAAATTATACTGTAATTGCAACATGCATGTCTTAAATAATTAACATATACTCTCATTTAATATTTTTTTAAGCCCTTACATGCTATCATGTACTTGCTGTACTGAGCAGTGGGACCACAATGAACAGTAAAACCACTAACTTCTTGCCTTTGTAAATATATTGTCAAAGTTATCATAAATGTCAAATGTAGTTTATTTGATAAAGTTATGAGCTGCTATTAATAGGAGAAAGTAATAAGAATAAAAAGAAAAACGTCAAATAAATGGACTCAATGAATACTATTTTAACTACAATAATTACATACACTAAAATTGTCAATTAACTGGAGAGAATCTTGTCTTTACAGGGTAAACGTGTTATTTCAGGGTTACTAAATAGGCTTAGTTGATGAGTAAAATAACTTCTCTATAAAGACATTCTAAATAATAAACATAAAATTTGTAATAAAAGTAGAAGATCAACATTTTACAATCACTAATAAATTAGTAGGTTTAGTAATGCCTATCAACGGATGAAGACAATAAATGAAAGGTGAATGGAAAATCTTACAACTGGCAGAAATAGATGTCACCCCTTCAACTCACTGACCAACTTAAACCTAACCAAAAGTGGGACAGTCAGGTGTTGTATATTCTTGATGTAATACAATATGAAGTATACAATATCACTTATGAATTATTCTTGGCTAGTGGAACCTAAATCCAATTAGGCCTTTTAAAAAATGCCCATACTTGTAGAGATGCATACTGTAATAAGTATCTAACAGTAAAATGACATGACATAATGCTTGATATTTGTTGCGAAATAATAATTCAGTAAGAGAAAAGGAAAGAAGAAGATGAGGAGTTAAAACAGATGAAGCAACAGTCTTACTGAATTTAGGTGACAGGCATTTTGGAGTTGATTCTAACAATCTCTCTAATTGACAGTATGTTTGAGATATTTTATCATTCAAAAAATCTGATGAGAATGCTGAATAAAGGAAGCCATTTTGTAGCACAAAGAATAGGTGGAATATGAGATTCCTTTTAGAAATAATGCATGTGAGATTTCAGTAGAAGGTTTAGGTAATGTCAAGTGAAAAGATTTTAGAAGTCCAAATGAAATTTATCAGTAAATTTCAATTCTGGTCAAAAATGAAATTAAATAGAATAAAATAAGCCTTTGTTGGTGGTAATCATTGTGCTAAATCTTGGCAATCCAATAAAATGACAATTACTTGGATCCTACCTATGGAAAATGTACAATTTAAACATTTCCTTGGAAGGTAGAGATAAGGATTTGAGAGATTTTATCACAAAAAACAGAGCTGAGAACTTTCTAGTCTCTGTTTGTTTTTACATTTCACTGACTCTGAGACAAATAATTATTTCAGTAATCACTCAAAATATTATTTGATGCATTTGCCTTATTAGTCACTTGTTGTAATTATCCACTTTGTAAGTCATACCTTTCTAATTTAGTTTTCTTTTTTATTCAGTGGTCAAAGAATACTTACCTATTATAATTCTTCAGTGATAATGATCTCATCTCTCACATCACTTAACTATACAGGTATAAAATGAACTCATGGTTTTCTGAAACAGACTTCACAAATTTCTTATTAAACAGAATAAAAATAAATGGTATAAAAGTCTGAAGTAATAAAGGATGATCAAAATCAATGGTCCACTTTTAAGAATGAATTTTATTACACTTTTAGATATGGAAAGTTGTCTGATGCTTAGGTACCTAATCACACTGAAAATTTCAGGATCTTCCTTGGTAGCAAGATAAAGTTGGCCATTGCATCACCATTATCATAATTGCAGAAAGTAGACTTCTGAGTGACACTTCGTAAAGGACCAAGACTAGATTGGAATGGAAGGCAGAAACC
Organism: Aotus nancymaae; assembly: GCF_030222135.1. NCBI lineage: Eukaryota > Metazoa > Chordata > Mammalia > Primates > Aotidae > Aotus > Aotus nancymaae. The sequence goes on along the minus strand of NW_026988419.1, from coordinate 39,797,755 downwards.
ATAAAATGATATTCATAACCAAATTTTAAGTGCTTATGTCATCTCAGAGAAAATATCATGGAGAAAAGAGACTCAAACATTATTTTCATATATACTGAGGTTTTTCCAAAATATTTAAATAAAACTATTCAAACTATGGGCAAATCAGGAATCATTACTTGCAAACAAGAAAGACTCAAGTGACAACAATTTTAAAGTAATAATATTTACTTCTATTTCAAAATAATCTGTAATTTTAAAAGGTATTACACTGAATGACCTTTGTATCATGTGACATTCTATAATACCTTTTTAATTCAATTTAAAAAACTTAAATAAAGGCCAGGCATCGTAGCTCAAGCCTGTTATCCAAGCACTTTAGGAGGTTAAGGCAGTTGAATTGCTTGAACCCAGGAATTCAAGACCTGCCTGGGCAACATGGTAAAATCCTGTTTTTACAAAAATTAGCTGGGTGTAGTGGCACACTTCTGCAGTCCCAACTATTTTGGAGGCTGAGACTAGAGGATCACTTGAGCCTGGAAAGTCAAGGCTTCAGTGACCTGAGATCACACCATTGCACTCCAGCCTGGGTGTCAGAGTGAGACACTGTCTTAAACAAACTTAAATAGAAAACACACACACACACTCACACACTCAAACACACACACAATAAAATTTGTTATTAACATAAAAAGTGCACAATACAAGAAGTATAAAATATACCACATCCACTCAGTACGGAGGAATAAAAAATCCCATCCACTGAGTGATTAAATTTTAAAAGTGGTTTAAGCCATTCGAAACTTTAGCAACATTTATAACTAACTTCAAGTAAATTTTTCTGCGGCAAAGTACCCTGCATTTGAATTACATATGTGCTCTAGGGTTGCTGTTTCTGTTGTTTTTAAATTGACTCTAAAATTTTTACCTAATTCTGTTGTAGAAATACTCAAGTGAAGACTACTGTTACGTGGTAATGGAGATTCCCGTAAGTTGTTAAGAGCATTGTGTGTGTTTATAAAACTGCGTTTATGGAATTTTATTTCCCAAATTGATCTCTTTAGAACATTTTTCTATAAAGAGCCAAATAATAGCTACTGTAGGCTTTGTGGCCATATAGTTTCTGTTCTGTCACAGAAACTAGTGGCCACAACTAGTTCTAGTTCTGTCACAATTCAACCCTGCCATTGTAGAGTACACAGAAACAGGTACATAAATTAGAGTGCTACAAGAAAACTTTAGAATTATCAGAAGGCTTGATTTGCTCAGCTGGTTGTAGACTGCCAATTCTGCTCCAGAATAAAGAAGAGTGGTAGGATGAGGTCATGAATATGAACTACTTAAAGTTCCTCCCATGATGGAAGCTGGTTAAAACATTCAGTTTCAAAGAAGTGAAATCACGAGGCATTTCACAGCTATTTCCATATGCTTTGATTCACAGCATAAAAAAACTTTTCCTAGATTTAAGAGAGTATAAAGCTTAAATCAGACAGAACCATGTTTTTCTATACAGAACTATGTTTGTGTGTGTGTGTGTATGTGCTAAAAATCCTTTTGGGCCATCATTATATTAGTGACCTTAACATTCATTTTTCAGGTGACCATATACTTGATTTGAATTCCAAATTTATTTGGTCAAATATATAGTACCTGCTGGTTACCTGGTGACTCCACAAAGCAAGAGCAACTATAGTATAACTGAATGCTATTTTATCTTGCGCCTAGGTTATCTGACTAGAATAACTGCTGCCAATAACATCTCTCTTAAAAATAGAGTCCTGCGATGGTAGGAAAGAAGAGTAAAGTCTCGCCATAACTAATACCTCTTACCCACAACGTGTTTGTCGCCATTACCCCAAAACTAACACCATCATCCATATACTTATTTTTAGGTAATTGCGTATAAATGTTGGGATCTGTTGATTCCTGATGGAATTTCATAATCAGTAAGATATACATGTGAAAGGAAATTATTTTGGCACCTTGCTCTTATTAAAATTCATTTCTAGTTTTCTCATGGCTGGGAAAGCCTGACAATTATTATTATTGTCATTTATTTTAAAAATTATACATATATAGAAAAAATAAGCTTGAAAATAAAAATGCACAAGAAAGAAATGATCTAAAGAAAATCTTCGAAGAAAAAATTAAACACTAAGAGACAGTAACATAATATTTTCTCAACAAGTGTTTATACTACACAGCTAAAAAATGGCAAACCATTCAGGACATAGGCATAGACAAGGACTTCATGACTACAACACCAAAAGCATTGGCAACAAAAGCCAAACTAGACAAATGGGATCTAATTAAACTTCAGAGCTTCCGCACAGCAAAAGAAACAATCATTAGAGTGAACTGGCAACCAATAGAATGGGAAAAAAATTTTTGCAATCTACCCATCTGACAAAGGGCTAATATCCAGAATCTACAAAGAACTAAAACAGATGTACAAAAAAACAAACAAACAAATAAACCCATCCAAAAGTGGGTGAAGGATATGAGTGGATGCTTTTCAAAAGAAGACATATATGAGACCAAAAAACATGAAAAAATTCTCATCATCACTGGTTATTAGAGAAATGCAAATCAAAACTACATTGAGATACCATTTCATGCCAGTTAGAATGGCGAATATTAAAAAATCTGGAGACAACAGATGCTGGAGAGGATGAGCAGAAATAGGAACACTTTTACACTGTTGGTGGGAGTGCAAATTAGTTCAACCATTGTGGAAGACAGTGTGGTGATTCCTCAAGGAGCTAGAAATACGAATCCCATTTGACCCAGCAATCCCATTACTGGGTATATATCCAAAGGATTATAAATCATTCTATTATAAAGACACATGCACACATATGTTCATTGTGGCACTGTTTACAATAGCAAAGACCTGGAACCAACCCAAATGCCCATCGATGATAGACTGGACAAGGAAAATGTGGCACATATACAACATGGAATATTATGCAGCCATAAAAAAGCAATGAGTTCGTGTCCTTTGTAGGGACATGGATGAATCTGGAAACCATCATTCTCAGCAAACTGACACAAGAACAGAAAATCAAACACCATATGTTCTCATTCATAAGAGGGTGTTGAAAAATGAGAACACGTGGACACAGGGTGGGGAGCATCACACTCTGGGATCTGTTGGGGGAGACTAAGGGAGGGACAGCAGGGGATAGGGAGGTTGGGGAGGGATAACATGGGGAGAAACGCCAGATATAGGTGACTGATGGGGATGGAGGCAGCAAACCACATTGCCATGTATGTACCTATGCTACAATCCTGCATGTTCTGCACATGCACCCCAGAATCTAAAGTGCAATAAAATATATATTAAAAAATGCATAAAAGAAGCTAGAAAACAAACTGCAGAAGTATGACTATTACTCTTCACTTAATTTCTATTTCTACTATTCTTTAAGAGCTCCCACCTATATGCTAAGATTTGTCATAATTTCTGAGCCAATTCTGCTGAAAGCAGGGAGTATTTTGGCTCTCCTAATCCAGTATGGGTTAGTACTAAATAAGCCTTTGAAAAGAGGACTTTCAGTGAGCAAAAATGACATCTTGGGTTACATACAGTTTGTATGATCGAGGACATCCTCTGTTCTGATAAGAAAGTTATTGGACCCAAATACTTCAGTTTATTTTTTTCTATTTGTGACTATATATATATATTTCTTTTGTATTAATTTTGGGTTTATGGCCAACTATCTATCTTGTTAAATATACATGAGTCTTCAAAAAGTTGCAATTCCAATTGTAAAGACTAGTGTCTACCCTCTGAACAAAGAAAGCAATGCGCTGAGTTAGGGCTCCGCCTTTTGTAAAAAGAGATCTTAGTGCCCTCCTGTAGTTTCTCTGTTGGCTTTCCTTGAGTACGCCAGTGGATTATCTCAGATCTTGACACTGACTCTTTTTGAACTTTCTTAGGCATTGTATCATTTTTGTACAATTGACTTTTTTTCTTCCATTTTGTAATGCAGGACAAAGTCCTGAGTTAGGAGTCAGGTCAATGGCAACATTAGTCCTTGTTCCACTTCTCTCATATCAAGTGTATCAAAAGATTTTAGGTTGAATAGAGAATGACAAAACTTGAAATGATCTCCTTTGGTGAATAATTTGATTGAAATCTTATTATTGCTACTGAAAAATATCCAACTTAGGCATAAGAAGAACTTATAGGAAGATAATAGGAATTGCTCAAATAATTAAAATGAGAGCTGCAAAAACAAAAGAAGAAAAGGGTGATGACTGGTTACATAAGTGTATAAGTAACTATTATTTCACATTACAGTTAGATTAATGACATGATAATGTTTATGTGGATTTAAGTCAAGAACAATTACGCTAACTTGTAAGTGAAAAAAGAGAAAGAATTTGTAGAAGTGAGATGAGCCTTAATTAATGGAATTTTCATAGATGAAGATTATATATTCATAATCAAGGTCAGTGTTTGGAAAGGTAAAGATACAAATAGTCACATTTCTCCACATTGTTTATTATTTGAACAAGTGAAAGGAATAACTAGAAACATGGATTGAACCTTATAGAAGACCTAATGAACCTAAACAGATAATTTTGTTTTAAATTTACTAATCAATGAGTAACCATTGATTACAATTCTAGAGATTTTTTCATTATGAGAGATTATCTAACCAAGACTGTATTTTAAGCCACTGTACATGTGATGGTTTGGAGCAGAGAGAGAGATGACAGGACAACCAGTCAGAAAGTTCCTGCAACACTTCAAGCAGAAATGGAGGTCAAACTTGGGTGTTATCACTGGAATTTTTAAGATGCAAAGATAACTTGATGCCTCACTGAAACTTACTGAGTAAAGAAAAATAAAAAGAAGATCAAAGATGATTCTAGATTGGGTGAATGAAGAAATTGTTCTATAAACAGGAAACTGTGAATGACAAATTGGTACTATTAGATAAATGTGATGAGTGTTGGAGAGCCTATGTTTAGTGTCGTGGGCAATTCAGTTGAAACTGGAAAGGATGGCTTAACGATGAAGGATGGAACGATGAAGACTAGGTATAACATTCCAAAACTTTGACGTTGCATAAAGTCAGAAGTTTGAGAGGAAGAGTATAAAAGAGCCATTATTTATGACAGGTCAATATTCTAATTTCCTCCTTCAATTACCACCTCTCAAGTTACAGAACATAGACTGCAGAAGAAATACAAGAAAGAAAATAAAAAAAGAAATAACAAAATTAAGCAAACAAACAAGTAAATTCAGCAGCAAAGTTTTGAGGTTTGCATATGTAATGTAATTACACTCAATTCGATTTAAAAATATACAATGAAAAGGGCAATATTTTATATAATTTCTATATTCCTTATAATACCTAATGTTGTATCTTTATACTAAATAAATACTTTGTGAGAAACTAATGAATTAAGGAAGTGCAAAAACATGTACTTCTATTAATACATAAAGATAATCGTGACAAATCAGCTTGCAATAAACAGTATAATTAAAAAGGAGATTGTTATTTCTAACAATATTGTAATAATATTTGTAAATACATTAGTGACTTTTCAATACATCAACAATTTGAAGTTATGAATATAATAAAGCTTATAATATCTAAAGCAATTATTATTATTATTAATTAGCTATTAGTACAATAAAATTTCTAAGAAAGAAGCATAATTAAATTGAAAGCGTTCTATTATTTTAAAGGATTTTTAAACTAAAATATCTTCATAGCTTTACTAGAGTAAACAAATGCTTTCTCACATTTAATTCAAAATTAAATCAGATTTATTTCCATTTAGCTAATTTAATGTTTTGTTTTCAAAATAGCTACAATAACTATGCTATACCTTCATCACCTGGCACAGTGATTAGCATATCATAGATAACGCTAAACAAATTTTATTGCAAAAATGAGTAAAGGAATAGAGAAATCAATCAACTAATTTCTCAATATTAAATTTATTATCTACTATATATTTACAGTATGTCAGACCTCATGCTAAATAAAAATTTTACTTAATTATCATTATTTACACATAGTTCTGTGAAATAAGAATCTCTCAGATAATGAAGAGAAGTTAGGAATGATTACGGAACTTTTTTGTAAGGTCTTCCAAGTAACATAACTGTGTATGGTACAAGAACCCTGTTCATTTCATCTCAAAACACTTTGCTATAAAGTGCTACCTTATACTACCTTTTCCTTTCTCTTTCAAAGTATTCCTCTTCATTTACTATTCACTTATTTTCCGAAAAGTCATGCTTAGATATCTAGATTTAAATTGTTAGTCTAATGTAAAAATTTATAATCATGTTTTTATTTTAGTAATTCCCCCTCATCAAGTCATCTGATCTTCTAATGTTAGGTGGCTCATTGTCATTCAAGACAATGAGATTGAGCAAGTCAATTAAGCTTTCTGAGCCTGAACTTTTCCACTGGTAAATCTGAAGTATATTTGTTCAACCCATGTTCCCATGCTCCCAAACTCAATTGTAACTCACCAGCATGAAAAAATACCAGAAAGGTGAAATACTATTTAATAAAAACACTTACTATGTTAATTTAATAGGTTTTACTATAAGTTCAAATACACAGATTAAATCATATTAACTATAAATAGAAACATCTCATTTTATTGTACTCTGGTTCACTGTTCTTCACAGATACTGTGTTTTTTACAAATTGAAGGTGTGTGGCAAACCTGCATCTAGCAAGTCTACCAGTGCTATTTTTTTAAATCAAGATATGTTTACTTCATTTCTCTGTGCCACATGTTGGTGATTCTCATATTTCAAAAACTTTTTATAATTATTATATCTATTATGATAATCTATGATCAGTGAACATTTATGTTACTATTATAATTGTTTTTAGATGCCACAAACCATGCCCATATAAGACAGCTTATTCAACAAATGTCACGTGTGTTCTGGCTGCACCATCTGCCACACTTTCTCCCATTTCTCTCCCCCTTCTCAGGCCTCTTTATTCCTTGAAATACAACAATATTCAAAAAGGCTTAGTGAGGAAGCCATATGGAAAGCTGAGATAGGCCAAAAGCTAAATCTTTTGCTCCAAACAGCCACATTGTAGATGCAAATAAAATATTCGTGAAGTGACATTCCAGTGAACAAACAAATTATAAGAAAGCAAATCACCCTTATTGCTGATAAGGAGAAGGTTTCGGTGGTCTGGATAGAAGAACAAACTAGCCAAAACATTTCCTCTAGTGAAAGACTAATCTTGAGCAAGGCCCCAACTGTATTCAATTTTGTGATGGCTAGTGGAGATGAGGATGCTACAGAAGAAGAGTTTGAAGCTAGTAGAGGCTGCTTCATGAGGTTTAAGAAAAGAAACCCCTGTAATCCCAGCACTTTGGGAGGCTGAGGCAGGTGGATCACGAGGTCAAGGGATCAAGATCATCCTGGTCAACTTGATGAAACATATATCAAAATGAAACAAGGGGAGGGGTAAAGACAGCTCCAAAATCCCTAGGGTTTTTACCAGTTCGCACAGGGAGCCCAAAAACCTGACTGGTGAAAGCCTTTAATCTTTCGCCAGCACATTGGGCTTCTGGGTTCCCTTCTCCTGCACCCAGTCCTAAGCCAATAGTTTAAGGTTTGGGAAATTAAGTCTTTCCAGTTTGGAGGATGCATCTGAGGGGACTGTCCTATAGTATGGAGACACAATTATCTATCTGTGAAGAGAGGACAGAGGAAGAGAGAAGAAAAAAGAAGATATTTTTCAAAGGAGTCCCAGGGGCTCATGATGCATTCAAAAGGGGTACTGACTGAAGATGAACGGCTACCTATCTAGAAAGAGGGGAGCAGGCATCCCTGGTTCCCTTCTCTTCCTAGTAGATATCCAAGGTACATGAGGGAAAAAGGGAAGATTGTCCTTTTTTTTCACTTCCCTCCTTGCATCCCTGAATCCCAGAGACCTTGGCAGGTGCCACCATTAGTGCCAAAGGGGCTTGCACCCATGAAGCAGGGGGCCCAAGGGGGTGGTGCAAGATGAAACAGTAAGCACTAGTGTAGAAGCTGCAGCAAGTATAGGGGGTGGGAATTATCCACTCTAGACATGTACGCCCTATCTCCCTTATTGTCAGTAGCCTTGAATTCCCTAGACCTCATTTATGCCATGGATATTAGCATGGCCTTTACCCATGAAACAAGAAGCTTGGGCTTGGCCAAATCAGCAGGAATCAGCCATGTTCACCTGTGTTGTGCCTTTTACTTTCTATTATCATTTGCTTCTGGATCTCTTAGATTCAGTTTTCTTCCTAAAGCTTTCACCTGAAGCTTGGAATTGAATTTGGGACAAAAATGTGTCTTGCGGGGGATTGTATGGACTCCTTACCATACAGGGAATGTTAAGGTGAAACTGTGAAACTGAGTTCTCTTCCATTAAAGGAGATAAAAGAATTGTCTTGTGACACACCCAGATGACTAGTGGCTATAGTTATGCTTGCTAGGATTTAAGTGCGTGATGCTTGGCTTTTTTTTAGCTCTCTTGGTCTTACTTTCCCAAAAGGCAATCTCTGACTGATGGGGCATCCTACTTATTTCCATCACCTGGCAGGATTTGCAGGGCAATTGCTCACAACTATAATATTAATTCAGGGTTTTTTATATTACACATCCCTCATTGTTCTTTCCCAATACCCAATACCCTCATTACCCAATACCCTCATTACCCAATACCCTCATTACCCAATACCCTAGATTGTTCTTTCTGAGCTGCAGCCAGGGATTGTTTGTTCACAGGAACAAGCAAAGTTAGTCTAAAAATGTAGGCAAAACCTTAAAAACAACTAGTGAGTTTAGAATGTATGGTAAATATTGAAACATAATTTTTCTCTCACCAGTCCTCATTTTTGTTAAAAAAAATTATCACAGGACTGAGTAGTTTGCAAAATAGACTTTAGTCTTATACTTGGCCTGATTATTTGTGGAAAGTGTAGAAAGAATAATTATTACTACATAGGCCTTTGGGATTGGCTTTGAGGAAACTCTGCACCACAAGGAATCTCAGATAAGACCTTTCAAAGCTGAGCCCCTCTAAGGGCTTGTGTCCTCAAATACCTCTGAGTTTGGTGATCCTTTGCTTTTAGGATCCCAATCTAAACTGGGAGCTCCTGGATCTGTTAGAAAGCACATTCTTTACTGCCCACAGGTCAGGAACCCTTTACAGGGACTGCATAGACAAGAGTATGAGGCCAGCTTCCCCTCTGGGCTTTTTTTGGCTTTGCAAGTTGAGATCCACTCCTTAAAGTGAAGCATACCCTTTCAGTCAAAGTCTTGGTAAAGTAATCAGTTTTGCCAATTATATCCTATTGCAAAAGAAAAATGGATTCCTATTGCACTGATGCAAACAACTATATTTCCATAAGCTAATACTCACAAATAGTTTCCAAATCCTAGAGGAACCAAGCAGAGAGAAACATGCTTCAAATCTTGATCACAGGAGTATACCTTGCTTAATTGTTAAAGGACATAAAGAGTTCAAAATAAGTTTCCTTGACTCTGAAAAACAAAACAAGGATTAGCAATATTCCAAGCAAAATTCAAAAAGATTGCTTCAATTTTGCCAAGGAGCAGATTAGTGACTTAAGAAAACCTTACTGTGCTTTTATTTTAATGCTCAGTTTACAGAAAAACATATAATACTCTTTTAAAGTTAGTCAATATGTTCACATAAAGAATCCTTTGGCAAGATTAATTTCCACAATCTTCCACCACTTGTTTGAACCTTCAGCTTTATCCTAATTCAAAACCTTAGGCAAAAATTTACATTTCCATGTTCCATGATGTTCAATCATCTTTAGGTTATATTTTTGTGACTAATACTAACTTATGTTCCAAAATTATATGGAATTTCTAAAATTCTTATAAGCTTTTCCAAAAAAAAAAAAAAAAAAACACACACATTATACTGTTCTTACACACCTAGCATGTAAATCTATTTTCAATAGTTTAAATTACATGCTATAATGGAAACTCATAGCAATTTTTATCTTTAATGTAAAATACAGTGTTTGTGTGCTAAGTGTGCCCAAGGTTTGCTTTCCAGCATAATTAAGGGTATGGTTAGTTCCATATGTCTCAGGCCTTACCAATTGTGAAGCTGGCAAGTTAAATAATTTCTAAAAAAACCCAAAAGCAGTTTATAACCTTAAAACACCTAGAAAACCTTGCATTTGACCTGCATAATTTAGCCCAGCTATTTACATTTTAAGGACACTTGTACTTTGCTAATAATCTGTAAGGCTGTTTTAAGTTCTCAAAGGTTAGAGTCATGTGAACTAAAAGGTACTGAGGGAATGTGTCTTCTTTCTGGGGCCATGAGGGGATGTAGTTTTAAGGGCAAGAATTTCCCAGCGCCATGCCCCCTTCCCATCTCTCTCCATCAGGGAGATTCAACGGTTTATGTTTGAATTTTGCAGGCGAGGGAAGAAACTAAAAGTCAATCACCCCAGCAGAAGTTTAAAGGAACTCCTTTCATTGGCCAGAGGAACTTGGGAAGGTGGGAATTTCTCCCAGGATAATTCCCCTGCTCCATCACCCATGCCGGATTTCCAACTCTCCGGAATCCCCTCCCACATGGTGGGAGCTCCCTCCGGGATTTCCCCTCTGGAATCCCCTGCCACACTCTTCGTGGAAGCCTTTCACTTCTTCTTTTCTTCTCTTTTCTCTACCTAAATAAAATCACCTTTCTGCAGCACTTCTTGAGTCCGATATTTACTTTTACGAGCATAGGGTGCACCTGCAGTGGCCCCACCGCTTATTGTTTAAGAGGTTGGAGGCCGAGAACCCACAGGAGCTGTGCCTCGCAGGCACTCAAGAAAAAACCCAGTTACAGAATCACAGCTTTTATTTTTCCTTTAAAAATGTCTGAACCAATTGCTTGTCTTTTTTTAGGCCAAATTCATCAGAGCTCTTTTTACAGACATTACACACAACACGTAGTTAGCTACATAGACAGGCAGGAGAAAACACAGTCACTGGGTGGGGCTGTTTTAGAGACAGGGCTAGGAAATCATGCAGCTATCAAACCAAAAAGGGCCTTATTCCCTAAGGTGGGAATTGCTTACAAAGCCTTGCCATGTGGTTACAGGCCATGCCCCAAGGACGTAAAACAAGATGGAGGCTTGTAGCGAAGTTTGCTATGAACCATACAAACAGGCAAAACACACCAGATTGGCTATAGCTTAAGATCAGCCTCACAAATTCGTTTTTGCATTTACAACTTAAAGAGAATATAAACAGTGATCCGTATCATTCCTAGCCTAATAAAACATCTAAAAGGAAAAAAATCTCACTTAAAAGTTAACTGCTGACACCATAGAGAAGAACGGAAACAGTTTAAAAATGTCTGGGGAAGAACCTCTTATTCTTATGCAACTAGTTCCTCCACCAGGAGAAAAGCTTAATGTCTATGAGATGGAGCTGGCGGTCCTAGCCTGGGGAGGGGGAGACTCCATGGCCACTGACCTGTGGAGGGGGAGACTCAGTGGGCATGTGGCAGCAAATACCAGCCAGCCCTCCGTGGTGCCTTGGGTCATGTGTTCTAGCCCCAGCAGGGAGGGGAGGGTGGCAGAAAGCCACTGCTCACCAGCCTGTCCCCAAAAAGGAAGGAAAAACCGTAGAGACAGAGGCCAACCTTCCCAACCCCTGGGAATGATGGGGTTGGGAGCATGGTTTCCTTTACCCTCAGAAGTCCAAGGATGAACAGGCTTAGAAACGACATTGAGAATATTTGAATTTCCGTTTCACTCACTGCTTCTCGAGCCCCCACGTTGCACGCCAAAAATGTTGCGGGACTTTTCCTTAGTTCAGCTAAAAACGAGGTCCTTGTCACACAAAATTTAGGCTCACAGACAATTTGAAGGGTGAGTAAAGCAAGGTTGTATTGGGTTAAAATAAAAAAAGAGAGAAAGAAAACAGGGGCCCTCCCCAAAGCCGGAATCCCTACTAGTATGTTTCCTGCCTCATGGTTAAATCCCAGTTTCTACCCAGGAGGAGGAGGGGCCGGGCTCCTCCCCGCTGCAAATGGCGCAAACTTTTGTGGCTCTACCCCAGTGTGCAGGCTGTCAGAGGTTCTGCCAGGGAGCCCTTTCCACCTCACGGTCTCACTTTGGGTAAGATGTTGTCAAATAACATTGCATGCTACAGAGAACTATATTGTTGTCTTATTTTAAGAAATTTCCATGGCCACCCTTGTCTTCATCAACCACCAACCTCGTCATTAAATAGCCATCAACTTTGAGACAAGACACTCCATCAGCAAAAAGATTATGACCTACTGAAAGCTTCAGGTTAGCATTACCACTTTTAGCAGTCAAGTATTTTTAAATTAAGGAATTTGCATTGCAATATTCACTTATTGTAGTGGTCTGAAACCAAACCTGTAATATCTCTGAAGTAAGCTTATGTGTCTGGATACACACACACCCCCACGTGCATGTGCGCACACACACACTATACACACATACGCATATACACATATGCATGTATTTGTGCTTCATGTATTTTAACTTGCTTCTGTAGTTTCATAAACATACTTGCTTATTCTTTCATATTTTTATTTTTTATTTAAAAAATACGATTTGGTTTGCCAAACTTACAGATTCTAACTATGGCTTTCTCTTTAAAATTTCTACCTGTGTATCCTTGCTTCTTCTCACATTTGTTGCTGAGAAAGTATGCCAATATTACCTTTTGAATGACCTAATAAGTGCAAATATGCTGATAAGTATTGTCAGTACCTGGCAACCCTGTGATGACTGATAAGATACAAATCATAGCGGATATCAATGTGAGGGCAAAGCTCCATGATAGAAAATTCATTCTGATAGGTGTATTGAGTTTCTGAATAACAATTGAATTACCTCACTAGGGAGCTTCATTGTAGTGGTGTATTTAGATTGGTCTGTGAGAGAAGGTATCACCACCTTCATTATTAAATGGCTTAATAAGTCCTATGAGGAAGAAAAAAAAGAAGTCCTATGAAGACAAAGGAAAAAACAAAAACTTGCTTTTTTAAAAATCTGGACAGAAACTCTAAGTGGCTGAGACACATTGAAGTGTAGCAGAAAGGGCTGGGCACATCAATTGTTTACCAGTCTTTTAAGTTAATTTGAGCTCTTCAGTAGTTTGTCATGTGATTTTAATTGGGAAAAGCAGACAGAACATTTAAAAGTGTGTCCGAGGCTCTTCATCCTCAAACTATGAACACGTGCTATTTTGTTCCATGCTCCAGTGAAATCCCTTTCTGACTGCATTACAGAGGAACAGCTCTCAGTACAGGTCCCATTCTGAATTTGGTGCCCCAAGAACAAGGTCTCTTTAGACTAAATCTTTTTTATTATTTTACATGTTTTTATTAAGTGACTTTACCACCAATGTCTTTTGTATAACATTTTCAGAAATATAGTTATATTATCACCACCACATAACCATTTCATTTTTAAAATGCACGAATTCAGTGACTGCCATGAAAGCAATGAAGTTGACTAAAAGCCACTTTTCATTTTATTTAAAAGGACTCTGTGTGCCTGTGTGTGTGTGTGTGTGTGCATACGCATGTGAACGTGGGTGTGTGTGTTTGACTCCTATATGTTCTTTATCTCACACAACTGAAGAAAGAGAGAAATACTTTGAAATATAGTATTTACCTGCTAAACACTTGAAGGTAAGGGAGTGCCCTGTGGGCATAACCTCCTGTTGTCTACTGTTGTCTAGGGGCTATATCAATATAAAGCAATAATGTTAGTTTCAGGATATTTTGTTTTCACTTGGTTAGCTTTCTCCAAGAAAGCCTACAGAAGAGCAAACCAAACCACCTCAAGGGAGATTGCTTACTCATAAACATCCTTGCAGATGACCATTTCACTCTCCAAATATATAAGATTCAAATACATAAAGAAAGGGGAAGGTCCCCTGTCTGCCTTATAGGGTGTTTGATGGGGGTGTGGCTCACTTCTTCGGTGCCCCACTGCTCAAACTACTTGGGGAGCACACAGACAGGCAGGCTGTGGGGCTGCAACCCCACGGCAGTGTCTAGGGGTGAATGTTTACAGCTCCTGAAGCCCCAGTGGGCATGTGTTACAGGGTACTCTTTTAGTTTTGCCATTCATAGGTGGTCTGTGTTAGCTCAATTAGACCTTCTTTATTATTACAAGGACAGGGGGATTTCTGTATCCCAGGGTTCTTCCCTTGGTGTACCAGAAGAATTGGATCACATGTGGGCTTGGAGAATGAGTGAAAGGTTTTATTGAGTGAAAGTAGCTCTCAGAAGATGGGCAAATCAGAGAGAGATGGTTTTCCCCTGGGGTTGGCTGCTCTACAACCTGGGCTCTCCTCCAACCATCCCAGCCAAACTCTGCGTTGTTCCACTGGTCTATGGCCTGTTAGCTCACCAGTTCTGTCTGTGTGCCCCTCCGCTGGCGTGTTCTCCTCTACATCCTCTCAATGTCCAACTGCTTGTGTCATCTTCTGCTGATGTGTTCCTCTGGACTTCCAGCCACTTGTGTGTCTGCATGATAGGGTTTTGGGGTTTTTATAGGCACAGGATGGGGATATGGTGGGCCAGGGTGGTCTTGGGAAATGCAACACTTGGGCATGAAGGCAGGAGTGCCTGTCCTCACGTAGGGTTGTGGGCACAGGCCCGGGGTTAGAGCCCTATCCAGAGACCACACCCTCCACCACCCAGCACTTCCCTGCCCCACTTTCGTACCAATAACATTCAAACACTTTAAATGATAAGTGAAATGTGTATATTTACCAGTGTAAATAAACACTCTGTGTTTGCGTGTATGTGTGTATGTGTCTACAATTGACTTTTTTTCATGACAAATCCATTTCTAAAAGGAGACTTAATCTAATTTGTTTTTTCCAGTATTAATCTATTTACTCATCATGACCAAATTAGAGTTCTTTTGATAAAGAATAATCTTTTAGAACTAGAGTTTTTCTCCAAAGCCTGTGGCTGTGTTTTAGGGGCCTGTTTACTAAAAATAAGATATAATTTTAAGAGAAAATGAAATCGACAGTACTAGCTTAACTATTGTGCAGCTTTTTGTGAGTCTATAATTATTTTAAACTAAATAGTTTTTTAAAAGGCTACCTTAATGAAATTACTACTATATTCCACTGTGATAATTATTCATTTTATTCAATCTATTCAATTATTTAATGTAATTATTTCTCATGGATTCTTGAAATATATCCATAGCAGTTAAACTGCAATTATTTCTTTTTGTTTTTTGAATTCCTGCCTCATTTCAAAAACAAAAATAGTCACTATAATTAGCATTTATATAGAACATTTACTGGTTACCTTTCTTTAATACACTTTTTTTCTTCATATGATTATTTTAATAACTTGCTGATCTATTTCACTGATGGCAAAACTGAGGCTAAGGTTAAAAAGGGTCATGTGGAAAGTCATATAACCAGTACCATAGAGCAGTCAGGATTCAAATTTCTGTTTTCTAAATGTACATCCTTTCTCTTTTTCTCTGCCTCACAATTGAAGGGTCTTTAGTGATCATTAAGGCCAAACAGCTCATTATAATGATAAAAAAGTGAGGTTCAGCGAGGTCAAGTGGTTTGCCACCAGGAGGCTTGAGGCATAGCATGAACATCAACTAGTTGCCTTCAAGCCATTAATTGTAATAATTACTGCACTTGCAGCTTAGTTGCTATGTCCTAGCTCCTTTGATCTGAAAATAAACATGAATTAGTATGATGACAGTGTAGCAATTTTTTTTTCTTCCCCTGCTGTTTCTTAGTCCATCTCCTTTCACATAACTTTAATACTCTCCTTTATGGCTGAGAGCAAAGCGTCTTAGCATAAAGTCTCAGGAAATGTTTGTGGGACCAAAAGTCAAGAGATGTGGACAATGAAAGAAAAAAATAAAGCAGTCAGAATTCAATTTTTTAAGAAGAAAAGTAAAAATAAATAAATAAATCCAGAAAGGTTAAGAGAGAAACACACCATAAGGTACAAAGGATGAGGTTCTTGAATTTGGTAGCAATATAATCAGACTTAATCTTTAGGAAAGTTATTCTATCAGTAGAGTGGAGAAAAAAATTATAATAACTGAAATGGGTAAAGAGTACAAGCCTCCTCACCTGTACTAACATCAAGGATGTAGTTGTCTCAATTAATATAGTAAAAGGAAAATAAATAAGTATTCAACCTAGTAAACTGTAAATATATCTTGAGTAGTATTTACTAAGAACAAAGTTGAATGTCTTTCTGGTCCAAATATGAAAAGCCTTTCAGTTGAATGCTTGATAGTTATTCACACAAAGAACATTTATTTGAACTGAACTGTGCCCAGTAAAACCAAACACAGCAGTGAAAAGTAAAGGTTGAATTAATGTCAGTAACTTGAATGAGAATATGAACAGTAACTCAGCAGCATATATTTCTTTTTTTTAATGTGAATATTCATTTCACACTGTCTGCTACCCTGTAGCTCATTATCTCACTTTTAGAATAGATGATTTTTATTGCAGGATATTTTTCTAAATCCCCTTAAATATGGAGATATTTGATAATTTTTACCATGCATTTAAATAAATTTCATGCTTATACATATTATTTGACTGTCTGAATCGGGGTCCTCAACCCCCAGGCCTCGTATCAGTACTGGTCCATGGCCTGTTAGGAACCAGGCCACTCAGCAGGCGGTGAGAGGCAGGTGAGTCAGTGAAACTTCATTTGTATTTATAGCCGCTCCCCCAGGCTCACATTCCTTAGTGCCCGAGTCCCACTTCCTGTCAGATCAGGGGCAGCATTAGATTTTTGTAGGAGTGTGAACTTTATTGTGAACCGTGTGTCGAGGGATCTAGGTTTCGTGATCCTTATGAGAATCGAATGCCTGATGATCTGTCACTGTCTCCCATCACCCTCAGACGGGACTGTCTAGTTGCAGGAAAACAAGAGCAGGGCTCCCACTGATTTTACAACATGGTGAGTTATATAATTATTTCATTACATATTACAAGGCAATAATAACAGAAATAAAATGCACAATAAAGGTAAGGTGCTTGAATCATCCCCAAACCGTCCCCTGACCTTGGCCCGTGGAAAAACTGTCTTCCTGGAAACCAATCGCCAGTGCCAAAATGGTAGGGGACTGCTGCTCTAGACAACATTAAGTGATTCTTAAGGGCAATCAAAGTAAGCAGTAGAGTTTCTTCATCAGTTATTTAGTATTACAATAATACTATATAACATAATAACTATAATAATAACTATATAAAAATGTTATGTAATGTAATCATACCATTAAATGAATTATCCCAAAAGAAATGGCTTAAAACGGTAAGTATTTACATAGCACATTTGGATAGTAGGTCAATAATTTAGGTTGAACTCTGAGACAGCTGTTCTGATCTCAAATGGGCTCCCACACACATTTAGTGTTTCAGTATCCCTTGACTCTTTGTCATCTGGCTGTTGTCTGGGTTGTTGTGGGTGACTAGGCCTCCTCCACCATGCTAACCTGACAATGGTCTCATGTTGAAACAAAGGAGAATGATCAAGTAAACTAAAATATACAGAAACCTCTATTACTTAGGCTTAGAATCAGTGCACTGATCACTTCCAACACATTCTAGCAGCCAATGTAATTTATAATGAGTGAAGGGATGGAGGAACAGATTCCACCTCTTCAGTGAGATATGGTGCAAGTCATATGGTATAGGGTGTAGATTTAGTGCAATCTGTCATATACATAATGTATTGCAAGACAATATTTCAGTAAAATTAAATTTGACTTAGTGAAATAATTTATAGACTTTACTACTGTCATAAGTTAATACTGTTAAGAAAGTTTAGTTTACATTAAAATTGCTTCACTATTTATAAAAATTCATAGAATTAAAAATAAAGAATTCCTTGTCATGCTAATTTATATCATCAACTTTAAAAAGGCATTCATGGACATTTATTAAACACTTATGTGCACATTGTACTAAGTGTTGGGCGAAAAGTGTGACTAACAGAATCAAGGTAGTTCCTGCTTATGATAATTAGTTTTATGTGCCAGACTTAATACACAGCCCTCATAGAAATTATAATAGAGTGAATCTGATAGTGTCACTCAAAATCTTCAAAATATAGGCTGGGGTGTTTGCAGAATTAAAAATAAAGAATGAATAGGTTATGCTGACTGTTAATCAGTTGTCAGGATTTGAAACATATTTAGAATGGGGAGCAGGACACTCAAAGCTGATCGTACCATTAGGAAAAGGGCAGCATCAGCTGAATATCATACAGAATTTAAAATTGTTTACGTATAAAGGATGTGGTTCCTCAGAATGTGTTTCTAGCATAATTCATAAATTAAACCGAGAAGTCTGTTAAGCTATGTACTTTGTTTTTCCATAGTATTTGTCAATCAATACCAATTGTTGTATATCCTGGAACATCCATTGTATAGTAATTTAAAATTTGTAAATTATTTTTATACACATTTTTCTATTATGACCTTAACAAATTTTTGAGACAGGCAAAACAGTAATTATTAAATATTTTTAGATAAACTTAATTTAGAGGGATTATCTTATTTGCCCTTGTTCCTCAACTTGTGCATGTTAGAATAAAGACATAAGTTCACGGTGCCTGACAGCTAATGTTCTGTGTTTATGATAGGCTAGCTTAGGTTCCCTTCTATAACAAATGGAGTTCCTAATCATATAGGTTTCCAATCATGCCACTTTGAGAATTCATGATAATTCTTGTGATTAATAATGGATAATCTATGTTTTCTCTGGCATACATACACATGAATTGTAAAGAGTATATTTTTGAGTTAAAGTCCCATTAAAATATTGTACAAGACCTAGCTTCTTTCAAAACCCTATGCAATTTAGGTAATACTCATTTATATGCAAGAAGTTGTTTAAAGGCTTATTGTTCCAGGAAAAATCACATAATTATTTGTGATATCAATTTCTTACTAATATGGTCTCATGAGTACCATGAAGCCTCTCTGAAAACCAGTCTTGTACAATACCAAAGTAAGGTGCCAAATTCTAGTGCAGGTTCATAAAGGAAGGTTTTAGAAGCAGTTATCTGACTCTAACACACTTCAGTTAGGTCAAGAATACAAAAATATATACAAGGTGGATCAAGGTATGTAGGTCAGAGGAGGACTTCTTTGGAGGAAGCTGTGCTTTGTATGGAAATATCTGCACCTTTTCTAAAGTCCAATGGAAACAAAAGAGTCTGCAACTGGATCATCTGGAGAGCCTAGAATATGTTACTTGCAATTGGAAAACACTCAGGACCTGTGTTTGATTGTATACATGAGAAAGTCAAAGCAGATAATGGCAGAGCAAAAAATAGAAGGAGCAGGATTCTATATTTAAAAACTAACTACACTCTCAACACCAGGGAAGGCCAGAAATATGGGCTGGGTGGGAGTGAAAGTTGGCAGTCATTTTAAATATTACTTAATAATGTAGCCAGGGAAAAAAAATGGGACCCAAATAGGGAGAGACAGATAGAGCCCCGCATTAAAATCTATTTTGTTGCATTCTATATAAAATATTTTTCAACATTAATATAGTTATTTATATAATTTCTAATTGTAGTGTAATTTTCTTTAATATTGTTTTATGAAATTCAACATGACTTTTTTTCTCATACTTCAGATTTTTACATTTTGTATTGTAAGTGGATGCACATTATTGTATGTGATATTATATAGATGATTGTTCACCTGTGCCTGAAAATTTAAGTAGGTTCCTATTGTTTTGGTTTAGGCTCTTTTTTATTTATTTGCTGTTTTTCTTATTTTGCTGCTCTAAATAATACTGATATTAACATATTTATTCATATAGCTATTTCTTACCTTTAAAACTCTTTTTCTTCAGTTTTGTGAAATGTTTTCTATGTGTCAGTTCATATAACGGAATATGTTAAAGCATATACTTTGCTTATGACTAAAAGCTATGGTATTGCAAAGTATTTATCCGTACGTAGTTGTAATGTGAATGCTTTATGGTAGTGGCAAAAATTGTAGCAATTTCTTATTGATTTTAGTTATAATTATTTTTCCCTTAATAGTTTATATGCAGACAAAATCCTCACTCTACATTTTAGTATTACATGCAGTCAGGCAAACCAAAACACATATTATATTTATATTTCAAATACAAAAACAAAGATATATATCAGATTATGCTATGCATCTAGAAAATATAAGAATATTGACTACAAAAACTGTAGAAAATTTATTAATTTAAATTATATAAACTTTCTATGCAGAAAATATGGTGTCATTCTTTTCTTTTTGACCATTTTAAAATTGCATTTGTATTTTCAAAATGAATGCCCATAATTTACATAAAATATATTTACATGCAGATAATTATACGTATGTTCAAGCATATAGGCATGTAAATATACATGTGTTCAAACATGTATGTTTATATTGTTATGTGGGGGGCATGCAATTTATGGCATTAACATTATTTTTCATCATAAGACACAGCATTTTTTGTCACACTTTACCAACAAGATTTCTTTTTCACGTTTTTTTTTTTTTTTTTTTTTTTTTTTTGAGGGACTCTCATCCTAACGCCAGGCTGTCATGTAATGGCAGGATCATGGCTTATTGCAACCTCCGCCTCCCAGGTTCAAATGGTTCTTTTGCCTCAGCCTCCTGAGCAGCTGGGATTACAGGTGCTTGCCATCACACCCAGCTACTTTTTTTTTTTTTTTAAGTAGAGACAGGTTTTCACCCTGTTGGTCAGGCTGGTCTTGAACTCCTGATTTCGTTGTCCACTTGCCTTGGCATCCCAAAATGTTGGGATTACAGGCATAAGCCACCACACCCAGCCACCAACTAGACTTTTTTCACCAAAAGGAACTGGGCTTAAGGAGGAAAGAGAAGAAATTTTACTACAATGTATGTTGGAATTCTTACTATCAACATCATGTTTTATAAAAATACATTCCTATTAATGAGCAATTAACCAGTCAAAACCTAAGAAAGATGAACTATTCCCTATGTATTTTTTTTCTGTTTTTGTGATGCTGTATAACAGATGGAATTTTATGTCATGATGCATTAGTATACTGTTAAATTTTAATTTCAATTAATGATCTTTATACTTTTATGCACATGAGGGATATTTTAGGCATTCATTTCCCTTCTAATTAGCTTTTATTGCTGAATTCATTCTGAATCAGGAAGTCATTAAATGCTAAAACATTCACAGCTGAATTTACTTGTCCCCTAATAAAATAAATTAGTCCTTTGAACAAAGAAATCTAAAATTTTTATTTAATCAACCTAGATGTAAATTGGGTACACACACACACTTACAAACACACACACGTATACACACACACATATATACATAATATTTTCCTGAATAGAATCCTGATCATATTGTCTGGCAATAGCCATATAGAATTCATTGGATACTCATTAGCTATCATTTCCTATTTTTTGCATGTTTCAAGAACATCTCAATGTTCTCTGAAAATATAATGCACTGTCATAGCTTTGAGACTTTGTTTTCCTGTGCGAGAAAGTATTTCTCTTCTTTTTTCTTTAACTAACTTTTAACTACCCCTCCAGATCCAGTTTTAACAATTTTTAAATGTGAAAACTTGACGTCAAAACAAAACTATTATATTAGAGGTTTGATGGTGTAAATCTCTTAAATTTCTAAAATTTATTGCAGGAAGTAAAATGCCAGAAGAGTCAAAGATAAATTAAATCAAAAACAAGTTACTTAAAAATTAAATTTATGAAACAATTTAAATGGAATAAAGTAGCATCTCTTTAAATAAAATAACCACTCTATGCTGGACACGGTGCCTCGTACCTGTAATCTCAGCACTTTGGGATACTGAGACAGGCAGATCACTTGAAGTCAAGAGTTCAAGACCAGCCAGACCAACATGGTGAAACCCTGTCTCTACTAAAAATACAAAAATTAGCTGGGCATGGTGGCATGCATCCTAGTCTCAGTTACTTGGGAGTCTGAGGCAGGAGAATCACTTGAACCTGGGAGTTGGAGATTGCAGTGAGTTGACATAGGCCACTGTACTCCAGCCTGGGCAACAGAGCACGACTCTGCCTCAAAACAAAACAAAACAAAACAAAACAAAACAAAACAAAGCCCTCCAACTATGCTCGTGAAATTTTCCTATGTGGCATCTTGGGCCATTTTTTCTTTTCCAAAAAAGCAGGTTTGTAGTTCAATATAGAAATAATAAGAAAAATTTGTTTTTATTTATTTTTCAAAACTATGTTTCTTGGACCCAAATCATAAAATTTGAATTAAACTTTGTAAGAATTTACATTTATAAAGATCTACTCAATTGATTTAAATGTTCAGTCACATTTAGAAACCAGTTTTCCCAGAAAAGATTTAATAAACAAATAATAAATACCTAGTCATTAAAAGCTAATCAGCCCATAAATAAATTTCCAAAGATGTGCTCCTATAAAATTTAGATTACTTAAAGAGATTTAATTGTTTAATTTTCTAAACATTGTTCCAAATTATATTGTATTCTACTTTTCTTTTTATTCTTCAAATATTCATTGAATGTTTATATTATAGTTCCAGGCTTTTATGGTATTAAAATCACAACTGCCCCTGGAATCTTATACTCTAGAACAAGTGTATAGAAGGCAAAGGCTACCAAATAACATTTAAAATGCTTTGTGATTAGTCAAAATTATTAATTCTATGTTATTCAGCAGATATTTCTTGAGTTACTTCTTAACTGTCTCTCTGTACTGAGTGTTACATAGATAGGAGATTCTAAGACAGTCATTTGTTAGTTTTTGCATTACTATAAAGAAATAGCTGAAGCTGGGTAATTTACAAAGAAATGAGATTTTAGTTTGACTCATAAATCTGTAGCTACACAGGAAGCACAGTACCAACATTGTTTTCTAGTGTGGGCCTCAGGAAGCTTCCAACCAGGGCAGAAAGCAATGGGAGCTGGCATATCACATGGTGAGAGCCAGGAGAGAGAAAGAAGAGGTGCCATTCACTTTAAAAGAACCAGATCTTGAGTTAACTTAGAGCAAGATCTCACTAATCACTGAAGGGATGACACTAAACCATGACACTAAACCATTCATGAAGGTTTAGTGTCATGATCCCCCCATGATCCAATCACCTCCCACAAAGCCCCACATTCAACATTGGGAATCATAGGAGAGTTGGATGGAACAAAGAGCCTAACCTTATCAGTCTGAAGGATCCTGTCCCCAGCAGTTTATCGCCACATAGTAATTTCAATAAAGTGAGCTAAGGGTTTGGATAAGGGAACGTAAAAAATATCATTAGAAGTGATAGCAATCAGGCAGGAAATTCAAACTTAGAAGATAGCTGTGGTTGTCAATTCTGGCTGCACACAGAGTAACCCAGAATGCTTTCAGTAACCTCAATGACCAGTCTGTAACCCAAATCAATTAAATCACAGTCTTTTCTTTTAGGATCCAGGTATTAGTATTTGTTGAAGTTCCCAAGAGTTTTCAATGTGCAGCCAATCAGAAAATCTATTGGTTAGAGCTGACATTCTAGAATATGGTATTTTTTGTCTGATTGTTCACATAAATAGTAGTTAGTCAAACTAAGGGAAAAAGTAAAGTCAGTTGGGGGCAGAGGTTCAGGATGTTTTCCAAGAAGAAGAAAAATCTTACACAAAATTGAAAATTATTTCAATTTGAAAATTGAAAGATGTCAATAAAGTTTAATGCAATAAAGATGATTCCATGATAGAATAAAAGAAAAGAAACTATGGGATCTGATAAATTACATTGAAGTAAAATATTTAAATTTGTCCCAAAGGTAGAGATTCTCAAATATTTCTGTGCTTGAGAAACACTTAGGAATCTTTCTAAAAACATGATTTTCTGGGCCCCCTGTCCCAGAGATTACAATTCCTTAGGTCTGTAGTGAAGAACAGAAATATTTATTTTAAATAAATACTCCTACATTATTTTGATGTAAGTAGTTTAACGACAATTTAGAGAAACAAGATGGTGATGCAATTCAGATTTGCTATTTAGAAAGATTCTTACGGGGTAGAAAATGAATTTGAGAAGCTCAGTGCTAGTCTCAGGGATACCAATGTGTCCCTAGGGGTTGTTGCAATAACTTAAGCGAAAGGGGACTGAAGAGAGGATTTTGATTGGTGGCAATGGAGATGAAGAACATTTTACTTTTGTGGTGATATTTTAAAATCTTTATTCATATTTTATGTTTCTAATGTGAATTGATCTGTTTTTTTGAAAATTGAATCAATGTAAATAATAAAACCGTTTCCTTGGTGTTATCTCTTATTTGTTGTTTTCACCTTTTTATGAACTACATGTTCAATTGCTTTGTTTTCTCTTAAGGCCAACTCTTTAATTAGCTAAGGGCCAATTGTCTTGCTAATTGATTATCAGATCCTTTGCTGCTTATATGTCAGTAGTCCTCAGAATTTGTAAAGTTGGTTAGACACCAAAGGAAAAATATATGTATTGCACATTATCAAGCTTGACATGTTTGCTCTCTCTTATAACTTAACCTTACACATTAAATAGATAGAGTGCCAAAGAGTACTTATTGTTTTTGTTTAATTAAAACTAAAGTGTTAATTATCACATACAGCATTTAATTCTAAGAAGTAATTTTTAAGTAAGTTTAAATTTTATTCTCTACCTATCTGTACTATTTCATTTTCATGCTGCTGATAAAGACATACTTGAGACTGGGTAAATTTATGAAGAAAAAGATGTTTAATGGATTTACAGTTCCACATGGCTGGGGAGGCCACACAGTCACGGTAGAAGATGAAAGGCACATCTTCTGTGGTGGCAGGCAAGAGAGAATAACAATCAAGTGAAAGAGGTTTCCCCTAAGATCTTGTGAGACTTACTACCATGAGAACAGTATGGGGGAAACTGACCCCATGATTCAGTTATCTCCCTCGAGTTTCCTCCCACAGCACATGGGAATTATGGGAGTTACAATTCAAGATGAGATTTGGGTGGGGACACAGCAAAACTGTATCACTATCTGAACACCTACCTTAGTTTTGCATCAAGCATTTAATGTTCTTAAAATTAGTGTTTAAATGGACAACACATGATGTGAGCCCTCAATTTCTTTGTAGAGCAAATGATGATAAATATGTTGTTGAATACCTCCTTTGTAAGAGGTAGTTTTCCTGTATCTGAAAAAAGAAAAACACCTCAGAGCAATTTGTGTTCTGTGAGGTCTACAAAATGCATCAGGCCCAGCGAGATAAGACTACAGGACTTCAGCCACTCCTCCCACTCACAAGCCTGGGATCAACTGTTTAAAGACATTTTGAGGCCGGGCGCGGTGGCTCACGGCTGTAATCTCAGCACTTTGGGAGGCCGAGGTGGGTGGATCACTAAGTCAAGAGATCGAGACTATCCTGGTCAACATGGTGAAACCCTGTCTACTAAAAATACAAAAAATTAGCTGGGCATGGTGGTACGTGCCTGTAATCCCAGCTATTCAGGAGGCTGAGGCAGGAGAATTGCCTGAACCCAGGAGGCAGACGTTGCAGTGAGCCTAGATCGTGCCATTGCACTCCAGCCTGGGTACCAAGAGTGAAACTCCGTCTCAAAAAAAAAAAAAAAAAAAAAGACATTTTGTTTCTTTCTAATTGCCTCACCCATTTTCTTCATAATCCTCGAAATTGTGATACGAAAAATATGTATAGTCAATCATTATCTTATGTTACTGTGATATAAATTCTTGGTAAATAACTTAGGAACTACCTCTTCTTTTACTGTAAAAACCTCCATTCAACTGCTGCAATTAGAGTGTATATTCTGAGTTACTTGAGTTTATGCTCCTGATTTGCAATTAAGAAATAAAAATAAATTCTAAGTCCCCCAACCAACTGGTTGAAATGTCTCTTGCTCAAGGAGATACCAGAACAACCTTAAAAACAGAGTTTCTGACCATGACAGGATATATTGGTCTGCCCCTTTCTTCATAACCTTTAACCAGAAGTGTTTCCTAAGGAATAAGCAGAAACCGGCTCTGGAAAACAAGAAATGGATGATTCATTCCTTCATCACCTTAAACCAATCATCTAAGACTGAGACTGGATCCCCTCTCCTTCTCTGCAGTTTGGATGTGACAGCTCAATGGTTTCACAAGGCATTCCTTCCTAAAAACTGACCACCATCTCAGGACTGGTTTTGGCTGGCTCAAAGAGCAGGTGCAGTGAGAAATTTTGTGTTCTCTGCATCACCTTTTGATATCAGAGGGCTGAAAATTCCACCCTTGAATTCTGCTAACGCTGTCAGCTTTTGAACATGTAACCCTTGAAGAGGCATGAAGCTCAATTACCTGCATGTTTCCCCTTTTATAAATATTCATGACTTCTTCTATAGTTTATTGAATATGTATACTTAGCCAGCCTGGTCAGCATAAATTCCTGTCTTTTCCTTCCCTCTCTTGAAGTGCTTGCTCTTGGCATCTACCAGAGGCTGTATTTCCCAGCTTGCTGGATGGCCAGCCTGCAGGCTGAAATCCTTTATGAGAAATAAAGCTCTCCTTTCCAAATTTATGATCCTTATGATTGTTCAGTTGAACAATTTTCAAGCTTGATCCCAATAAATTCTTTACTTGTATTAATTTGGCCTCAGCTTTTTTTCTTTTAGGTCAACATATCTAATACCATATATAATAAAATTTTAGTACAGAGAAAGGGTAAAACAACTAATAAAATGAGAATTTTTGCTTAGCTATTTATTTATTTATTTTATTTTATCATATTTTTTTTTTTCTTAAGACTAGGAGAGATTGAGTGCTGTCAGGGTGGTATTGTCATGAACCAGTTTTGTTTTTTTTTTTCCATCTCCAAAGATGATAAGCTATTTCTCCATGTCTGAATGAACTTTTACTTATTGTCTTTTTAATAGTAAAGATTCTGTGCTAGCTGCAATTTATTTTGACTTTGGTCCTCCCGATGCTTTCTAGAAATTCTTGAACTATACTTGCATACTTATCTTTGAGATGTCCCCGTAACTAATTCTCTTAAAATAGTTCACACTTTATTCAAATAATCTACCAAGTGATTCTTTTATATTTTATTTTCATAGGTATAGTTTGTCTTTGCTCTTATTATTACCTCTTAGAAACTGCCAGTTTCCAATTTTGCTATAGACTTCCTGTCAATGGGTTCTTTCTTACTAGTTGTATGAGCTTGCTGATGCATATGTTTTTAAAGTCCATTTTCTTGGTTCTTTTATTCCCTTCCAGTTCATGATCATTATCTCCTAAATTGCCTTCCACTATTACCTTTTCAGCATATAAAATATAGGTAATGAAAAATGTTGCTATAACATTTGGTCATCTATTTTGAAATTTAGTGCCTTTAGAAATGTTTTAAAAGCTAAAAGTATTCTTCTGTTTGTAGTTTGACATTTTTTCCTTAAACTGGCTCAAAATATGTCCAAATGATTTAAAGGTGATCTATTTACTTGGCAACACGTTTCTTTGGGTGCCTTAACTTGCTGAAATAATCACCTTATTTGGGATTTTTTAGGAAAGCTGTTTAATCTGGGTTGACTATTTCAATATGCTTAAAAAATCTTTCTAAATGTCCCCATATATCTGTTTTGGGAATGTTCCTCTTCAATTTTATTCTATTTTCCTATTAGAAATCTTCCTGTGTTTATCAATCAGTTTTATCATTTTTTAGTATTTAGATATAAATGTCTAAATACTAAACATTATCACCTTTACACAGTTTGTAGTGTAATAACACTTTAAAAAGTTTATACTGATCTGGCTATTGATAATGACAAACTAACAGGTAACAGATGCTGTTTATTTAGGGTGTTTTGAAAAGTGAAACCCATGTTCTATAAGTTTGGATTTTAAACTGAGAAAATCTTTCAGAAACCACCTACTTAAGAAAACCATTTGCTACACGTGAGTACTTGTATTTTTTCTCATGTCAAAAACATGCCTGCACAACAGCATACCTTTATACAGTCAATGACAGACTTTATTTTCAAAAACTGCCATATGTTTGTGAAGGAATTATGAGTCAAAATACAAAATTGCAACAAATTTAGTTTTAAGGAATCTTAATTGGCTTTTATTTATGATTCCAGAATTGGGCAACATCTCACTCCATAAAAGAGAACGAGTATTCCAATGATCCGAACAGAAGTTGGCTTTACAGGCAGAAAAAAGCTGAAGAAAGGAGAGACAGACAACAAAAAGCCAAGTCATCTGTTTTGGTTACTTTTCTCATAGGATTAAAACAAAGAGGATTTCCTTATTACACTGACTCAGGTTGACTAGAATCTCCTGTTTTAAAAATTGGTCCATTTCAAAGTTCAGTTTGGTTACCTGGCAAGTAGCACAAGGTTAGTCCTCTGGTTCAGTCTAGTCTGCTAAGTCTAGTGTAAAGAACTACTCTAAAACAATGACCTCCTATAAACTTTCTTTATTATGAGGTTAAGGATAGGAATCTTGAAATAAACTTTTAATTATTTTCTTAAATTAAAAATAATATTTGTTATGAAAAATATTACTTTGGGTAACATTAACATGATTACTTAGGTATTTAAATAAATTATTGGAAATGTGACAATGTTAAATATAATCCAAGCAACGTGTTTCTGGAAAAGAGCAATAGTTAAGAGAGAAAACTTCTCACCCAACCCTTTGTCCTCCGTACAATGGCTTACCACAGAGAACCAACCCTCTTCATATGACTTAGATAGCATTTACTTATGTCCCTTTTTTATGTATGTCAAGGCCAGACACACATCCTGCAAATTACCATTCTTTGTCTTATAAATAATTAGCTGAGCTGTTTATATGCCTTAAATCAATCTGGACAAAATATCTGTTGACTTGACCAAACTTTACTTAGGCTTCTCTTATTCCCCCAGGCCCCTGAACTTGACCACTCTTGATCTAAGCCAGCATCAGAATAAAAAACAACCCTTCCATAAAGCCCCCCAAGAATTCGCTGACTACAAAGCCATTGTCCAGTCAAAAAATTGATCACATCACCCACCCACTTCCCCACTAGGATTCTTTTTAGCCTGTTTTCTGTGCCTGACCTTGGAAACACTTACAGTCTCACAGTTGGAGGTTGGATAGTTCTATTGCAACAGTCCACCTCCCCTAATTCAATTGTTGCCATTTCCTTGTTGCAGTAATCCTTTAGAATAAAGTTTCTCCTTACATAAGTCCAAAGTTCAGATTTGTTTTTATTTGATAAATCTAACAACAAGAGATATAGGAGATTCTTGCTTAAATGGACTCTATGTTGGAGCCCAACATGTGGACATAGATATTTGTTAACTCTCTAAACTAATTTTGTGAGCTAGAGAGACTGTATGTGCATAAATGTGTATGTGTGTGTGTGGTGGGGGGACGTGTGTGTATGTTTGTGTGTGTGTGTGGAAACCAGACACTTTACTTCTAAATAAATGCTGGTAAAATACGTTATAAAATGTAGTGAAGAAAATAAAGTAGTTATATAATTACCTAAGATATTGGTTTCTGTTTATAATGTTATTTTCTTAACTTAGTTAAAATAATTATTTATGTGATTTGAAGAGAATGTGTGACTCAAGTACAAAGTAAAAAATTGTGAATATTCAATTAAGAAAGGGAAAGGACAGAAAAGAAAGAAAAGAACAGCTGAAGATCCAGACTTTCAGAAGCCCATAGAATATTGGAAAGACAAATTAAGTAAACAAGTACTTATAATAAATTGGAATTAAATGGAAATATATAATAATCGAATTTTTGTAGATTATAGAGACGAGGTTTTGATATTTCTTAACTCAAGGGAGAGTTAGGACAGGTGGTATTGATATATTAGAAAAGAAAACTAACAAAGTAGGAAAAGGGAAGGAGAGATTGCAGGAAAGGCATTCAAGGGTCACAGAAATCTGTAAAAAATATTTGTCCGAGGCAAGATAGAGAAATTGTGCCCCTGTTACCTTCAATATACTTTCTCTATCGTCCAACTACTCAGAAAGTAGTTTCAGAAAAGCTAGTCCCTAGCACTGTGAAAAGCACCTTTACTGTTTATAATTAAATATGTTTATAGATTATATTTTGTTTAGGTAAAATTTACATTCAGCAAAATGCCGAAATCTTGAAACATTCTATTTGGATAATTTAAACAAATGCATACGTCTGCACAGTATGATTCTTATTAATATAAAAAACACTTTCATAAAGTTCCCGAAAGCATTCTCCTGCCCCTCTCCATTCAATTATTCCCAGATGTAGTATCTTTTTAGAAAATTTTGATCATACATCAGTTTTATCAATACTACAACTTCATATAAATGGAATTATAAAGCATTATATTGCATGCCCCACTTCTTTTGCTCAATATGGTGATATAATGCCTGTGATTTCCATCAATGCTTTTGCATATATTAGTAGTAGTTTCTGTCTTGTTGTTTAATAATACTTAATTAATATAATATGGGATATTTAGTATTCTATAGAATGTCATATAACTAAATATGTTCATATATTTTCTTTCTCATGAATATTTGCTTTGTTCCAGTGTAAGGAAGCTATGAATAAAATTGCTGTGATTATGGGTGTACAAGTCATTTTGTGGACATATTTTCTTGATGAATGTCTAGAAGTACAATTGCTAGGTCATACTGAGTCCTATTTAACATTATAATATACCACCAGAAGTTTTTCCTAAGTGACTGTACAATTTACACTACGATTAGCAATGTATATGAGTGTCAGTTTGCCAACATTATTAAGAAAGTTGATGTAAACCTGTATAATTATAGCCATCCAAGTGTGTATGAAATTCAATATTAATGAGTATTAAATTTTCATTTCCTTGAAAACAGATGACATTGGGCTTTTTCTTGTGGGGTTTCTATTTGGGTTTTCTTGAATTTTTCTTTGTGTACTATCTTCTTCACAATATTGCCTACTTTTTATTAGTCATATATCTTTTAATTTTTAAGTCGTAATAGTTGTTTACATATTTGAGTACAAGTTCTTTATCAAATACTTGAAACTATTTTCTCAGTTGGTGGATTGACTATTTTTAACAGTGATTTTCAAAGCACTATTTTTTTAATTTTGATAAAGCTGAACTTTTTTTTAGATTATTATTTTCTTTGTTCTAAGAGTTCCTTGCTTAATTTGAAAGATATATAACAATCACATTTGTAAAAAAGATTCTTTTTGAGTTAGGTTTGGCAAAATCTGTCTCTTTTCTATTTCCCTCCCTTAGCTCCTTAGTACAAAAGTAGCAAGAGGTAATATGTGAACACAGAGTTACGGTTTGTTTCAATAAATACTTTATTCACAAAGATTTATTTTACCTTAGTGCTTCAAAGATTTTTCTGATAATCATTCATTTAAAAAATGTTGATTATGTATATGAAAAAAGCTCAACATCACTGATTATTAGAGAAATACAAATCAAAACCACAATGAGATACCATCTCACAACAGTCAGAATGGCTATTATCAAAAAATAAAAAAATAACAAATACTGGTGACATTGTGGAGAAAAGGAAACACTTGTATACTGTTTGTGGGAGTGTATATTAGTTCAGCCATTGTGGAAGACAGTGTTGTGATTTCTCAAAGATCTAGAGACAGAAATATCATTTGACCTGGCAATCCTGTTATTGGTTACATGCCCAAAGGAACAGAGATCATTCTGTTATAAAGACACATGAACATGGATGTTTATTGTGGCACTATTCACAATAGCAAAGACACGAAATCAACCTAAACGCTCATCAATGACAGACTAGATACAGAAAATGTGGCACATATACATCATTAAATACTATGCAGTCACAAGAAAGAATGAGATCATGTCCTTTGCAGCAGCATGTATGGAACAAGAGTCCATTATCCTTAGCAAAATAAAAGCAGAAGAGAAAATCAAATACCACATGTTCTCATTTATAAGTGGGAGGTAAATGATGAGAACAAATGGGCACGTAGAGAAGAATAACACATGCTGGAGCCCTTCAGAGGCTGAAGGACGGGAGGAGGGAGAGGATCAGGAAAAATAACTAGTGGGTACTAGACTTACTACCTAGGTGATAAAATAATCTGTTCAACAAACTCTAATAATGCAAGTTTACAGATGTAACAAACCTGCACTTGTGCCCCTGAACTTAATATAAGTAAAATAAAAATCAATCCTGATTTCTCTAAAATAAATTCATTATGATGTACTCCTTATGAAAAAATTTAACCTTGCCCAGAAGAGGTCTGGCCTTTGCCTTATAAGAGTGTGCTTATTTCCCTGTGGGCCTTGGGTGACCAGACAGTTTAAAAATATGATTTAGCATTGAAGGTGGCCACAGTATATCCAGGAGTCGGGGGAATGATGGGAGAGGTCGGGCGAGTGGGTAAGCATTCCAGAAATACCAACAATAACTTTAGGATGAGGACAATCAGTCATATTCTATTCATTGATCTAAAGAGTGGGTAGAAACTAAGAACAGCCATGTGGACAATCAGTCACTACTATATGTGAAGCCCTAATAAAAATTTGAGAAACTGAGATTTTGGTGAATTTCCCTGGTTGCCATATTCCACGCATATTGTCACACCTTGATGCCAGGAAAGTAATGTGGTTTTGACACTGTAAGGTGAGGACACTTGGAAAGCTCCACATTTGAAACTCTTCTGGACTCTGTTCTGTGTGCTTCTTTCCCTGGCTAATTCTAATCTCCATTATTTGCTTGTAATAAACTGTAAATATTAGAATAACAGCTTTTATTGAGTTATGTGATTCATTCTAGCAGATTATTGAAACTGAGAGTGATTTTGAAAATCCTGCTAAACTTACAATTGATGTCATAAATGAGAGTGGTCTATAGACTGTCTACTCGAAGCTATGCAGTTGCTTAACTCTTGTATTTTTTTGTGATTTTTATTTTTATTTTTTTTTTGTATTTTGTGTTGTCTGTGTTTATCTTGTTTAGGTTTTGTTGAGTTTCCATGATCTATTGACTTGGAGATGTGTAGAGTGGCAACTTTAAATTCTTGCTAAGATAAATAGAACTACATATGTATATAAGAAGACTCTATGTTTTTAGAAATTTGGCTCCCCTCAAATTTTTCTATAGACTTTGCACAATCCCATTAAAACTCAAACAAGCTTTCCTTAAGAATTGACAAGTTGATTCCACAATTTATATGGAAATGCAAGATACCTAGAATGTTCAAAACAATATTTAAAAATACAAGCTTAAAAGCAAAACAGGGACAAATTAATAATGCAAGAAAAAAGATGGCATAGGTATAAAATTATTTAGGATATCAACAAATGTACACCAATATATATAAAATGTCAAATAAAATGAGTACATTTTAGGAAAATAATTTGTCAAAATTTACTTAAGCACAAATTGAAAATATCAGTCAGCCCTGAAACCATTAACCTGTTTCATTAAGCATTTAAACAGTTGCCCACCAAAAAAATGTAATTGTTTTAAGGGTGTTTGCTACCAAAAATTCATGAAACAGATCATTGCAATTGTATACAATTATTCTAGAGAAAATAAAAAGAGAGATTATTATGCAACTCATCTTATAATGCTGAGAAGGATCTGACAAGGACAATAAGAGAAAAGAAAATTATATAACAATATTATTTACTTAAGGCAGATAAAGATGTTAAAACATTAGTAAGTCATATTTAACCATAGGTTAAATAATAATAAAAAAATGCATCATGACCATTTCTTCAACGTTTCCCTAACAGTGTTGACCTTTCATATCACAAGATATGTTACCTGTAGAGAAGAATAAAGGTAATTTTGAAATGTTGAAGAATTTTCCTTTGGTGCATTTATCAGTATAGTTAGTTATTTCAGGGGATTTTAAAGCTTGATAAAGTCCCTATTTCACTAAGAATAGATTATGAGTGACACAGACACACATTTATAGATATGTGATAAGGGCAACTTTCTCTATTGCTATTTAAATTATGATCATACATTGAAAGCAGTGATGTTACAAGGTCAACTAGAATTTCTTCTTTTTTCCAGTTGGTTGAATCCAGGTCGTCTGTCACAATGTGATCAAACTAATGACTAAAGCCAGTGATGGGGAAAGTCTCTGGTAGTGTTTTATACTTGCAAAGCATATTTCTCTGGCACCTTCGTCTTAGGAGAGTAAAGCATAGAGCATGGCTTCCTGTGAGCAATGGAAGAACAATAAACACATGCTCCCCAGAATCTGCTGAATTTGCTATCTATAGAAAATGAGTTATTGCTTAACAATTAAGGTAAATTAAGCAGCTGTTTCTTTCTATATTGAGCTAATGTTGCTTTGAAATTGTAAATTGTTGATGGGAGATCAGAATGAGAAAGAAACAATATCATTTCCCATTTCTTTAGCAGTTCATTTTATGATTATCATAAGAAGCAAGTGTTTTTGCAGCTGGTAGTGACTAGAAATAAAATATGACACTCCAAGGGAACTGTTTAAATGAATAAATAGTAAAAAGTAAAATAATTGAAACATACCAGTTTATAATTTTTTACAGTTAAAAACAAAAACTCAACTCACCCAAAGCTCACATAGAACTACTGGAAGAGATAAGTAATACTAATGTTGAGCATGTCTCCTTTTCATTTGAAAGTGAAAAATGTGAAAGAATAAGCTGGAAAATACACAATTCTTTTTAATATCATAGAGACTAATGAGTACTCCAAAAGTAAAAATAAAAAAGGTCTGAAGAACTCAAATGTTTTAATTGAACAGATATTTTGTTATTACTCCGTTGAGCTAGCTTGATTTTTTTCACATTACTTAAATGCCTATAGAGTTTCCGAAGTATTAGTAAAATTTAGAAATTAAGA
This sequence comes from Aotus nancymaae, assembly GCF_030222135.1. NCBI lineage: Eukaryota > Metazoa > Chordata > Mammalia > Primates > Aotidae > Aotus > Aotus nancymaae. The sequence goes on along the minus strand of NW_026988419.1, from coordinate 39,762,883 downwards.
AAATAAAAATGCTTTGTAGAAAACAAATGCGTTTTCTCACCATAGGCTTGCCTTAAATTATTCCTGTCTTAGACCTGTGCAATTTATAATTTTCTTTTATTCTGCATTTTTAAAGAAACATATATAAACACAACATAGACACAACAAAATGAAATTTAATGTTTGCACATATGTAAGTATTCCTTTGAAAAATTTTTTATTTTTATTTGAAAATATTAATGAAATTTTATTATACAACATGAATATTTCAGGCATGTTATTTTCCACTGTGTGGACAATCAATAAACACTAAGTAAATACAGGAGCAAATACCATTCATAAACTTACCACAGTCCATTTTGGAAATATGTTTTGTTTAACCTGGAAAGAATTCAAAAGTTTTGGTTTGCTTTTACTATCTTTCCTTTACTAAAGTTTCAAGTGATATTATTTTAGGTGAGGACACTTTATTGTAGCGCACCCAGAAGTTCAGTGATATTAAGGTATCTGTGTGATGGGTGATATATTACCTTTGCAAAGGTGTATAACAAAGCATAAAGAAGATGAAAAATTCATTTTCTTTATGTTGCAAGGTAACACACAGAGAGAATTCAATATAAATTCTCAAAACTTTGACTTTTGTTTCTATACTAGGTTGCATCCCTTATAGTTACTAATTTGGTAACAGTCATTTTATTCTATTTACTTAGTATTTGTCACGTGCCTTCTAGTCCTTTAGTTATTTTTCCTTTTTATGAATGACCCTTCTGATCTAATGGTGATGGGTAAGAAAATTGAAACTGTTAAGTGTGGTAAACTGAATTTACCTGACTAAATAAATCTCTATTCATTCGTTTTGATAACTGTATTTACAACATCAATAAAAACTTGCCAACTTACTGTTTAACCTATTTCAAATTATTACAACCACAATCATTAACTTAGAATTTATGGTATTACAGAGAATTTTTTAGGAGGGTTTTGTTGTCATCATAGTGGAGGTTTTATTATTTGTATGGTATTTTAGAACTTAAAAAACTTTTAAAAATCACTTTTTTACTTCAGTCTCACTTCAGTGTCACAGAGTGACATAATTAGTACTAATAAAATGTGCCTGTTGGCAGAGTTGGAGAATTAAGCTTTGAAGGAATGATTTAATTACGTTTCTCCAGAAGTAAAATATGCAGTTCAATTTTTATGAAGAGAGCTAAATGAGTTTACTTTTTGGGTATGTTTAGTACATACCAGAACATAAAGATGAACTGCAAATAAACACAGAAAACACAAATCAAAAGGCCAGGAATTATCTGATTGGAAGTTGGTTTGATTAGAACTGTCAGGTAATGCTGGCATAAGAAGCATCAGGGATGAAAAGGAAAAAGTGGAAGTCAGGAGATAGCTCATGTATATTAGTTAGCAAAAGTTAAATAAGAGTTGGAAGACTTGAGAAGGGCTATTTTTGAATTGTCTTAAAATATTCTTTATCATTTTTTTTAAGTTAAATATTAATCCTGGTGAATGCAGAATAAATTTACCTGGAAAACCCTACATATGAACATCAAATTATTAAAACAAAATAAGCAAATTTAATACTAACAAGTATCTTGTGTTTATCACATTGATACTCCCAAATCATCAATTTTTGATAGAAAGGACAGATGTTATGAATTAAATTTAACACATGACAAAGATGGAACAGATGTTATACTTTGCCCCCTTCCTTTTTAGCACAAAATAATTAGTCTTTATGAAATGTGAGGCACATCCTTTACCCATTGTGTTATGAATGTTTTATTCCATTATTTTCAAGTAATAGATTACCCCAAATTTGTGATTTTCTTGAGTATAGAGGTTGTTTGTATAATTCTGCTAATGTGTGCTTGATTCAGCTGATCTTATCTTACATGATTTTAGGAATGCTGTTGGGTTGGCTAGAGGCAGCTGTCGAGGTGAGGATGGCTTTACCTCAGGCAACTACGTTTCCTCCATATGTCTCTCATATCTTCCCAGCAGGGTTGTCTGGACATGTTCTCATGATGGTGGCTGGTTCTTCATGAGATGAAGTAGAAATACACAAACATTTTTTCAAGCATCTTCTCACATCATGTTTGTTCCTTTTTCATTGAATAAGGCAAGACACAAGGCTTGCCACAAAGTGTACAAAAACATACTTTCCCTTTTTGATGAATCACAGTGCAAAAACCTGACCATAGAAGGGCTGAAAAATTCAGCCCATATTCTCAAATGATGTACCACAATAAGTGTTTGTTTTCGATATAACTATTTGAAAATCTGTAAAATCTCAGGTAAAGGTTATAGAAACAGTTCCTATGGTCCAAAGAAATGGAAGAGAATATTAGGCTGCAATAGATTGCAAGACAGAACAGAATAACATTCTGAAGAGTGTAGTCTTGGTTGATTAGGATTATGAAAGATTCTTGAAGTTAAATTATATGACTAAATTTAGGAGGAAACAGGGGCTTGGTGTTTTCACTCTGATGACAATGTTTGATGTGGGATAATAAGTTGGAAATTGTAAGCTAAAATGTTATCTACTTTGGTGTTTGCCAAAGTTTAAAAGAGAAAAACAGTGAGATACAGGAAAAAAAAAACAACTTGATTTAAGATATTTCTCATCGTGATCATAGTTTAACTTTCTATATTTCAGTATTTAGTCTCCTGTTTCAATTGTGCCAGATGTGAATTTGCATTTTTTTCCGTTTTGGATTAGAACCAAAGAAATATGTTCAAATAAGGCAAACTTCTATTCATGGAAGTGACCTGTAAAAAACAGAATGTCAAACAATAAAATTACTTATTTCCAGTGTTATGAAGCTTTTTGATCTTTTCTAGGGCATTTTTCTTTATAGCATGGAGAAAACAAAGAAAAATATACAAGTATATGTATGTACACACATACAATTTTAATGTATATAATCTCATCCATTTAATGTTGATTTCAGACAAAGAAATAATCATTTTGTCTCTCCTGTCTCTTGGTTACTAGCTAACAACCAATCAGGATTATGTGATAAATATTTTGGTAGCTTAATTTTGGAATAAAGCAAAGAAGAGTAAAAGTGTGTCTGAATTTTACTCACCCACATCTCACTCTGTGGGGGAAGCCAGCAAGAAAGGAAGAACTAGAAAAATAAAATATTATTGGGCCTCAGAGAGTTCTTGTGGAAATGTAGACGATATGGATTGATTTTATTTGGCTGCATTTTATTGGTCATTCTTGGGAGAAATAATGTTAAGAAGAAATCTTGTGTGATTTTTGTGTGTGTGCTTTTAAAAGCAAATTCAATTTTTCAAACAACATAATTTCATATATATTACTCTATCCATTAATTCATTCTTGGACACTCAATTCATATCTTTGCTATCATGAGTACTTCTGCAATAAACATGTGAGTGCAGGTATCCCTTTTATGTATTGTTTTCTTTTCCTTTGGGAAGATACGCAGTAGTAGGATTGCTAGATCAAATGGTAATTCTAATTTTAGTTTTCTGAGAAATCTCCATACTCTTTTCCATAGCGGTTATACTAGTTTCCATTCCCATCAATGTTGTCATTCACAAAACCTTGAGACACCCTTCCTGGTTAAAGAAGATACAGACTTTCCAGTGGAGCCAAAATTCCTCGATTTTTACATTGGTAGAATAGATGGATATTCATCTTGCCTTGCTGATACTACTATTCCTATATTAACTGAAGAAAAGTGGAGTTATGTAGTCTTTTTCATTATTAGAAGAACTATTACTGTGGATGTAGTTTTTACTCTTATTATGACTATTATTTTATAGCATAGAATTTTGGCATATTAGGTATTCAGAAATATTTATTAAAGTTATTAGCTATTTACAGAAATATAATTGTAGAACATTTCTTTTTTAATATTTGAATTTTGGAAGATTTTAGATATCTAGTAAGAAATATCTGTTGTTATATTGCAACTCCAATATCACAGTGTTTCACTCAGATATAAATTGATGGGGATGATATTGCGACAAAAATATGACCTTAATAGGAAAAAAGGCAAGTAGAGACTGTAGGCAGGGCCAGAATAGTTTTCTTACGGAAGATTACAAATTAAACCTACTTCATGTAATGAATTGTAAGTTAACCTACATGAAGAACCAACTTGAAGTAATATTTCTTTTCATTTTGGGGCCATGTTCAAAGTAACATGTACTTTGACTATTTAGACATTTTTAATACTGTGATCTAAGTGAGAAAATCCCAATGGACAACTATGGTAAAATATTAGTGCTTAAATCATGAAAAATACATTAGTATTTCTCATTACTTCATAGTGTCTGAAAAAAATAAAGATGCATGTCTTAGAAAAATTTTGAAATTAAAAATAAGTTCAGTAGATAAACATACATTTTGGCAGAATACTCCTGAACAAATAGATGCATGCCCTGACAATGTAAATAGAAATCAAAAGGACAATCGAATTCAGAGAATTGAAATCTAGAGTTAAAGTCAAAATAAAACACAGCTTAAAAAGCTTTTAAAAAGATGATGTTAGATATACAGGAGGCACATGTAGTGATGCATGAAACAAATTAAAACAGACTTCAAGGATGGTTGTATTCAAGTTATATAGATTATTTAAATAAGCAACTAAAATGTGTTTTTTACGTAATTTTCATTTGACTTTGTATTGTCACATAATTTTTTCATTTTTGTTTTTTCTGAGATGGAGTCTCATTCTGTCGCCTAGGTGGGAGTGCAGTGGTGCAATCTCAGCTCACTGCAACCTCCGCTTCCTAGGTTCAAGTGATACTCCAGCCTCAGGCTCCCAAGTAGCTAGAATTACACGCATGCACCACCATGCCAAGCTAATTTTTCTGTTTTTAGTAGAGATGGGTTTTCACCATGTTGGCCAGGCTGGTCTCCAACTCTTGACCTCAGGTGATCCACCTGCTTCAGCCTCCCAAAGTGCTGGGATTATAGGCATGAACCACCATGCCTAGCCTGTATTGTTACATAATTTAAAGTATGTTTTAATAGAGATAGAAACATTCATAGAGAATTGCTGAAATCATATTCAAGAGATATATGATAAACAGAGAAGAAAAACTGATTTAATAGGTAAAGAAAAACAATGAACTATGAGAAATTACTATTAGAATTCCACCAGATTATAAATAATTATATAATTTTTAATGTATATCTGTATAAATCTTAAATTATGATAGAAATGTTCAATACTTGTATTATTTGTGTTGTTTGGCATTCCTAGAAAAAGGCAGTGCAGAAAGGGCATACAGGCTTTTATCTGCCTAAGGCCCTAGGAATGCCTCTTCTCACCACCATTCACATTTCATTGGCAAAGATAGCAAAGATCAATCTCTTGGCCCCCCTAGATGTTGAGGCTAAGAGACTGGGATTTGTAGTATATCCACATATTTATCAAGAGTTGGAGAATAATTGTGAATTGTTACAATCTCTATCACAGAGTCTAACTCTCAGAGGCTGACTCATGACAACCAAAGTCATGAGCGACAATATAAAGAAAGACGCTAATTGCCACTAAAATCACATTGCCACAGATACTGAATATATTTTCCCCAAAATCATAATTTGAACATAGAATGAGACTATCTTATCTTAGCCTGGTAAGTCTTCATCACTATATCTCACACTGGAAATTATAACTGCCTCCGATGCCTGAAAGTTTTATGTTCTTGGGCAAAGACATAAGTGACTGACAAAGATATCTTTTGAATGACAGTTTATTTCTCTTGATAGATTTGAACATTCATTCAAATGGCAGTGAAGTCTGGCTGACCTAATAACTATTCTGGATCTTAAGACAACCTTACATTTTTCTGCTTTGATAAATTATATTTTGTTTAAAAAAAAAAAAAACACAAACATTTATGTTTTGAATATTTTCACTTTTTAGGGATAGATGGTCTACTCTGAAGGATGTCAGAAAGATTTTATTAAAATAGTGCTTAAAAACTAAGTACAATTTCTTCCTTCAGGTAAATACTTTCAGAACAATCATATTCTCAGTTATACTATATAATAGCTTTGAATAATACTAACAGAAAAATAATACCTTAAAACTCCAATATTATCACTTTGCAAAATAAAACATCAACAACTGTAGATTTTAATATAAAATTAACAATAGTATCTTCTTCAATTTCCATTTAAATAGAATAATCACACACATCTTTAAAATCAGTATTATTCATTTAAAACCTCAAAAAATTAAATTTCATTTCAGATATAAATGTTGGTGCCAGTAAACACACTAAGCATATATCTTTTTCAAAGCAAAGGCAAATATTACCTTTTCTATTTCAATATAGAATAACTCAAAAAGAAAATGAAATAAATTTTAAAGGATCAATGATATAAAATAATACATCAAATACTTTCTAGTCAGTTGATTTAATAATTCACAGTTTTTTCCTAAGCTATTATTCAACTAGTATAGCCCCACTTTCTATATAAAATTTTTTTACTATTTATATTTTCCATTTAATAATACTTTTAAAATTAATTTAAGCAGGTATATATGAATAAACATAAAGTGCCCTCTCACTCTCCATGTATATATGAAGTTACTTTTGGAGGGGATCATGGCAGACAGGAGGCGGGACTAGATTGCAGCTCCCACTTAGACAGACAGAGCAGTGTGTAGAGACTTGCTTTGTAAGCTTTTCCTCCAGAACTACTGCAGGAATAAACCAAGAAACCCAAGAGAACCCACAGACCTTCTAAAGGAAGCAAATTGCTCCTCCAGGACCTAGGAGACACCCCAAATACTGTGAGTGTCCAAGTTGTGAAAGTGGGAGAGATTGTCTACCCCTGAACACTCACCTTCACTAGGGAACCGGAAGGTCTTGATCATAGGAGAAAATTCTGACCTTACCTGGAGTGGAATCAATTTAGAGAGCTGAGCGAAATACAGGGGTAGAGGAAGGAGTGGGAAAACCCTGTGGGCTTGCTGGGTCGCCTAGCAAGCCATTTTTGCCCTGACTCACAAGGGCCCTTGGGGAGGATGGCTAGAGGCACTGGGGAAAGGCCACATGGAGAAGGAAACCTCCAGCTGAACGTTGTAACTGTTCCAACCATATGCAAAGTATTCTCGCCAGAAATTGGGAAAAGGCATGAATCCAGTGTGCTGATTCCACAGGTGGGGATGCATGAAGGTCATCCTTACTTTTGCAACTGGGAGGCTAGTAGCCTGAGACAAGTTCTCAGCCTTGCTTGTCCACTTCCTGGAAACAGACTCAGTGCCATTGAAGGGGGCACGATGGGTGTGAGACCAGCCTTTTGCATTGCTTGGGAGCTGGGTGAGGCCTGTGACTGCTGGCTTTCCTCCACTTCCCTGACAACCTGTATAACACATCTGAGGCAGCCATAATCCTCCTGAGAACATAACTCCATTGACCTGGGAACCACACCCTATGCCCCACAGCAGCCTCAGGAAGACCCAACCAAGGAGAGTCTGAGCTCAGTTATGACTAGCTCTGCCTCCACCTGATGGTTCTTCCTTACCCACCTTGGTAGCTGAAGACAAAGGGCATATTCTCTTGGGAGTTCTAGGGCACCACCCATCACCTGATCCTGACTATACTACCACAGCTGTTGCTCTCTTGCGAGCGCCACCTTGTGGCAGGAGGCCAACCAGCACAAAAATAGTGCGTTAAACAACCAAAACTAAGGACCCTCATAGAGTTCATTTCACAGCCCTGCCACCTCCACTGGAGCAGGTGCTGGTAAACACAGCTGAGAGACCTGCAGATGGTTCACATCACAGGACTCTGTGCAGACATCCAATAGTACCAGCGAGAGGCCTGGTAGCCCTGCTGGGTGGCTAGATCCAGAAGAGATAAGAATCACTATAGCTCAGCTCTCAGGAAGTCACATCCCTAGGAAAAAATGGGAGAGTATTATGAAAGTACCAAAGAATCTGTCTGAACAGCAGCCTTGAATTCTAGACCCTTCCTCTGACATAGCCTACCCAAATGAGAAGGAACCAGAAAAACAGTTCTGGTAATATGACAAAACGAGTTCTTCCAACACCTTCCCCCCAAGAAAAAGTCACACTAGCTCATTAGCAATAGATCTAAACCAAGAAGAAATCCCTGATTTACCTGCAAAAGAATACAGAAGGTCAGTTATTGAGCTAATTAAGGAAGCACCAGAGAAAGTTGAAGTCCAAATTAAGGAAGTAAACAAAAAATAATACAAGAAATAGAAAAGAAGTCTTCAGTGAAAGAGATAGCATAAATAAAAAAAAAAATCAAAAGGCAGGAAATAATAAACACACTTAGAGAAATGCAAAATGCTCTGTAAAGTTTGAGCAATAGAATCAAACAAGCAGAAGAAACAACTTCAGAGCACAAAGACAAGGTTTTCGAATTAACTCAATCCAACAAAGACAAAGAAGAAAGAATTAGAAAAAATGAACAAAGCCTACAATAAGTCTGGGATTATGTTAAGCAACCAAACCTAAAAATAACTGGCGTTCCTGAGGAATAAGAGTAATCTTAAAGTTTGAATAACGTATTTGGGGAAATAATTGAGGAAAACTCCCTGGCCTTGCTAAAGACATAGACAACCATATAAAAGAAGCTCAAAGAACACCTGGGAAATTCATCAGAAAAAGATCATTGCCTAGACACATTGTCATCAGGTTATCTAAAGTTAAAAAGAAGGAAAGAATCTTAAGAACTGTAAGGCAAAAGCACTAGATAAGTTGTAAAGGAAAACCTATTACATTAACATTTTCCCCTTAAATTCCTTTTTGACTTACTCTTTCCCAGGTCCAATCTCCTAAAAATAAATTACTTAAGAACTATACTGTGAAGCAAAGACTACATGAAAATTAAACAGTGGTTATGTTAATATGATCCTGAAACCAGGTAAGTTAACTAACCACAAACGAAGTAAAACTACCAGAAATAAAAAATAGTGCAAAAAGTCTCTTAGAAACTTGGTTAAATAATATTCTTTCAAAGGAAACAGGCACAGTTGTAAAGCTTCAGCAATGTTTAAAAGAGTGTTGACATTTCTTTATTGTCTGCTTGTTCTTTCTCCCACTGTTTGGCCCTCAACCTCCATAAAAGTAGCATTTCTATCTAGGCTTTAATTTGGTGTATATAGATAAATATATATGATTAACAAGAATATGGTTGGATTAGAATAACCCCTGTTTTCTTTTTAAATATAAAAATCCACTGACTGACATGAACAATAGCAACAGAGAAAAAATCAATTGGCCTGTGAACCTTTGCAACCAGGATGTGCATTGTGAATGCTGTGTAATGTGTTGTCATTTCAAATAAAGCCTGTCTGATTAGATGATTCATGACCCTCATTTGCAAATAAGACTGCAGTGGCTGGAATATGTGAAAGGTTATTCTTGGTCTGTGTAAAGTGAAAGACATTGTTTTGTTGTTCTTCCAAGCAAAAGAGTTTATTAGAGAAAGTACAATTATTCCAATGCCTATAATTAGGGGTCTAAGTAATACACTTATTAGAATGATTCTAAATGCATTAGCTTTGTTTAATTCTGATTTTGTGGGAAGAAATTTTAAGTAGAACCCAACAAGTTGGAAAACTGACAGGTGTGGGGGAGTTAGGAGATGATTAGCTTTCAGATCATTGTGTCAGGAATATGATTCATAGAGGAAAAAGGATAATTTGCTTTAGTTACATAGAGGAAGGCCAATGCAAAAATTTAGGTGAAATGTGTAATTTTATAAGATTTTGATCACTGATATACCACTCCAATCAAATTCTCATAAGTTTTGGCATTGTTCATTAAATACACATATTAAAAATATATATTTATTATATTTTATGTAACTGATATAATTTATATGCTCATGATAATATACCAAATTTTATCTGCATGTATCAAAAGATTTATTAAATATAAATAAAATAAATTAAAATGATTTATATAATATATATTTTATAATATATAATATAATTTATATATATTATATAGTTATATAAACTTTGTAATTTATAATAATTTATATAATATAAAAATAAACAATGTATTAAATATAAATAATACAATTTAGTCTTGATATAATTAAATGTTTTTTATGTGTATATATACACATATACTCATATATACTGCTATATCCATTTTGGTCTATGCATTATATATATGTTTATATATATGCATTATATGTATGTATGTGTGTGTGTGTGTGTGTGTATATATATACCTCTCTCTCTCTCTCTCTCTCTCTCTCTATATATATATATATATATATATATATATATATATATGTAGCTATTTATTTTTTCCAAGTTCCAAAGAGAAAGTTAAGAAAGATATGTTGGAAGACCAGATTGCATCTGAGTAAGAAAGATAGAACTTAATACTAAAACCTAAAGAACTTTGGATAATAGCTATTAAAATATTTTTTCCTGGATTAGTTTGGAGGGCCAATAAGACATAGTGGATTAAGGAAGATTAGTTTTGGAGTCAAATCTTGAATATGAATTCAAATCCCACATGTTGTATAACAATAATAAAATTAATGTTTCTCATCTAAATTTATTCATCAATTAAATGAATACTAAAATTCCACTGTCATAAAGTTATTCTGAGGAATAAATGACAGAAAATTTGTAACAGGCATACCAAAGTTCAATGTACTAAATAAACACTAAGTACTAATAAATATTTAACCACTGCATAAATCTTTACTGCCATTATTGTAAAGTTTTATTTTTTAAATTTTCTAATTAGAGTTAAATCAGCAAGTATGCAATGATAAAGTGACTAAGTACTTATTGGGTTAAAGTTATTAACTGTGCTAAGTGTATGTTGAATGGTTTAGAATTTTTTTTATATCAAGTAAATCATATTAATAACATTTTAAGTGCAAGAGTCATTGATTAATTTATTTAACAAGATTTTTAGCATCTTTTATATACTAGGCATAGTGTGAAATATTAAGGATAAAATAGTCATGAAAATAGTTCTTACCTTAATGGAGCTTGTAATCTGGAATATCAGATATTAATCAAATAATTACAGAGCAAATGCAAATTTTTATGTGATGAAAATGTACATAATATTTTGTAAATGATTAAGAATTTGACCAAGTCAGAGAGATCAGCTAGGTTTCCAGGAAGATAATAATTGCATTGCATTTTTGTTACTTCTGGCTACAATAATTAATACTCAACATATGGCAAAACTTTAAAATAAAGAATATACAGAAAGTTTCTCCTACTAATAGGTGAGGGCATTTCAGTTTACTTTGGAAAGCAAAATAAACTGTAATTTAAATAAAAATTAATATACACAGATAACAGTGTTATAGGAAATACACTTGTATATGACTTAGATGACAAAAATTCAATTTTTCCTTCTGTATGTAACAAGTTTTTTTGTAAAGAATCTTCAATAAGTTCATTTCTCATACAATTTAGCCTTTTTTAAATTGAAGTATTGTTTGGGTTCTCCATGAAATAAACCTGAATATTTATATTTTATCCAGATTTCTTAGAAAAATGATTATTATGAACATAATTTCATTTAAGGGAAGTGAGGTAATTATAAAAGTAACTTACATGAGAAATATTACCTATGTAATTATTTGCTTTCCCAATATATAAAGTTGTAGCTATATACAGGACTATAATGAAATAAATCATAAAATCAAATAGTGTGCTGAGTTGCACACTACAGCATATTGGCAGGCAGGGATGTGTTGTGTTTAAGTATTTCTGCCCAGCAAAGATAAGCAAGCACTTCCTCTATCTCAGAAAGCCACCTATTCTCTTTCTCTGCAGATAGAGGGCATGGATTTTGAATTCAAGACTTAAAGGAATATGACGCATTATTTACTTTCTAAGTTTACTTCATAAGTAAACTTTAAAATTCATAATGCTTCCTAATCTTTTTGAATAACATCACTGGGTTTATATTAGGGAAATTAGCCCTTATAAATGCGTACATTCCTCAGGAGAATGTTCACCAGATATATATTTAAAAAGGACACGTGTAAAGATGGGATAAAAACATAATTATTATTATTCTCACTTCTTAAAGTCAAGGCTATCTAAATTGGATAGTTTATGTGATTCACCAGCATACAGTCTGAACAAAAAGTGCATTTGGTCACTTGAGATTGAGAGTCATTGACCAAAATGATAAACATGAAATATGATAATAAACGTTCTTTCCCTCCTGCGCAGTCCTTATGACCAACTGCGGCAATATCTCTATTCACTCTCAGTCAGTAGGTAGCCATCGAAAACATATGAATAAAATTGAACGAAATGAATAAAATGGGATCCCTTTTTTTCTCCTTTATTAAAACTTCTGAGATGTTGGTAGAAGTAAAGGATAACATTTTTCTTTGTATTTGGAAACACACAAGAGTATTGTTCCAGCAGGATTTACAATTTAAAAGCTCCTCAAACTTTGTTAAAAGGATGGAGTCTACTTCTGAAAGTTGAGGTATAGACAGATATGAAAGAATAAATATTGCATTCTTTAAAAACTATGCCTTTCCTATTTGTTTTCTCTTTGGTTTTGATTTAAGGAGCTAGTACCTGATGCCTCTATTTCACAGCAGAGTTTGGGATTAGGCAGATGGAAATGTATCACCATATTACTGATAAACACCAGATTGGAGAATACGGTTTCAGGCTGTTAGCAAAGTAGACTTGGGACAAGGCTACCAGGAAAGATGTTTTAGTTTCCAGGGCAAATACTGTGGAAGATGTGCCTCAAAATTGTCCAAAGTGAGAAAAACAGAAAAAGACTAAATCTCTATTCTTTAATTAGATGCCATCAAGCTGTAAATATGAATTGATGATTATAATTCACCAATTGTGTAGTTCAGTACATTTATTCTGTGGAGTTGTGTGAGAAATGGGGAATGGGAAAAGAATGGTGACATCAAATTCATCCTTAAGGACCTCCACCTAATGACACCTCTCTCCTTTTGTTACAGGCCCTAAGAAGTACTTCCACGTCCACTCTTGCTTTGTTTATGTGTAAAGTTTTTTTTTTTTAAATAAAAATTTTATCTAGGGATAATTTTAGAATTACAGAAAAGTTGCAAAGAAACTGCAGAGAGTTCTTGAAGACACATTAGCCACATTTTCCTAATATTAATAGTTCATGGAATGGTATGTTCATCAAAACAAAGAGATTAACACTTGTATCATAATGTTAGCTAAACAAATGTTACTCAGTTTTGACTGTTTTTCTTTAACGTCCTTGTGTTTTGTTCCAGAATCAAATACTTTTATATATTTGCTTAAAAAAACAATTTTAAAATGCAGATTTTGTTATTATTTAGGTATGATAAACCCAACATATCAGGAGACCATTGCCACCGAGAAGACAGTTCCTTACACTTCCCAAGAGAAGTGGCCATTTCACTTCTCTATGCAAGATCATAAGAAGAGGCACCAGGGTCAGTCAGGAAGCAGATGGAGCCAGGGAAAGCATTGCAAGAGCTCTCATTGTGTAGAGGAAGAAATGAACAAGGCAGGTAAACAGACTAAGCAGGTTTAGGTTAATTTGAATAATATCAGTAGGCACTGGGATGTGGGGTATCCCTCCAAATATCTCCTACTTGGCCCTGAGAAATTAGGAAAATAAAATAGTGACCCAAATGTGAAAGCCTTGCAAAAGCCTGATAAGAGGTGATTGGGATATGAGCTATTGGTTGGTTTGCATATGGAAGGAGAGCTCCTGAGTGAATAAGCTAACAGTGGAAGGGCAGTCCCTTTGATGTCAACAAGGCCCCAAGATGTCAGAATAAAAAGCATCAGGATAAAAAAGGCATTCTTAATACAAATACAGACAGCAAATTGCATTTAGTCTTTTTGCTTTTTTCACATTACAGCTAGAGTGCTATGAAACATAGTTTAAAAGGCACTCTTTGATCTACATATAATCTGTGCCCTTCCTTCCTCACAAAACTTATCTTGCGCATTTCCCCATATGGTTTTCTTTGGACTTCAGCCACAATGGCTGCCTTTTATTCCATGGAAAATACTTGTTTTCTTTCTAATTTTGGACATTTATAGACACAGTGATTTCTGTGCATATGTATACAACAGAATCTCTCTCTCTTTCTCTCTCTCTTTCTCACACACACACACACACACCCACAGAACGCACACATTGGGCTAACTTCTACACTCCCTCAGCTACTATTAAATGTTGATTCTACAAAGAAATCTCCCCTGGTTCCCCAAGAAAGTGAAAGCCTTACCCTCCATTCATGTTGCCTTCATACTCTGCACATCTGCTTCGTCCTTACTGCAACTCTATTTGAAAAAAGCAAATGTGTAATTAGTAGTCTACAGCATAGTTATTCTAAGATATTGTAAACTGTGTGATGTCAAGGGCTACCTATCTGGTTCTGCACTTTGCTCTCAGTATGGCTCTGTATATAGAACAGACACATAACAATTTTTTCTTAAGGTGAATAAAGTTATATTAACATTAAAATTATCACTATGTTTTTTCTTAAATACAAATTTTCCTACATAATTTGTTGATATTGGTGTTAAATATTCTTAGCAATTTGCCCTCTGTCCTCAATTTATCTGTATCTCTCTGGGGGTGTGTGTGTATATGTGTATCTCAATATTTATTTAATTATTGTGGAACCAGAGGAAATTGTTGTAGATATCATGACATGCCTCTCTTATGCACTTTGGCAGGCATCTCCTTAGAAATTTTCCTTTTCACAATCACAATACTATTGTCAGATATAACAAATTTAATTTGAATTCTCTAAAATCCCCCAATATGCTGCTTACCATATTTTTAACCATATTCTGAATAACATTCATGCATTTGTTTGTTCTATTTCTGGATTCTATTTTGATCAAGAAGCCCCTGTCTTAGCTTGAGTACTCCCAGAAGTAGACAAGAAGATGATTCAAGCATAAATAATTACTAGGAAAGTGAAGAAAACACAGGGAGTGAGGAAGTGAGAGAGGGAAGAAAAAGGCAGCCAATAAAGGGTGCATTGGCATAACCAAGCCAGCTACCACTGTGAGTGTCTGAACCTAATCTTCCCAGAGAAACTCTGGAAAATACAGAAGAGAGAGCACACACTTCTGACATATCTTCCATCTATTACCCAGAAAGGTAAGTAGAAGAGAATATTTTAATCTAACTCCAGTTAGTTGTAGTTTGAAGACTTATTCTTAAAACATTAATTCCTTGACACATCTTGTCACTCTCGTGAAAAACAGCAAATGTTGCTTTGGTAGCAATAAAAAGCTCTCAGGAAGCCAAATTAAATGCTCACAATTGGCATACAGACTGACACATGCAAAAGGAGTAAAGTCAAGAGGGTAGAGAAGTACACTGATGACTGCTGTTTCCCCCATGCCTGTTTACTTTCTAACGATACTACCTTTTGGAGGGGACTAGGCTAGTTGTACTGAAATAAAATGACCCGCAGTACAAATTTGTCTAACTGTTGTCTCATAATGTTATCTAACTTGTTTCTGTATTTCCTGTATTTCTAGTAAATTAAAAATTACTGCTAAAGGCTTGAAAATTCAGACTGAAATTTTTGCAAGGATGTTCCATAGAGGATGGTGTAGTTCTTCATGTTGTATCATATTATATTGTACAAAAGGTCAAATTATTCCCCATTTATGATGTACCTTTTATTCACCCTGTTCTGCTTGTAACCACTGGGTTTTTCAATGGCAAATGTAAAATTTTTCCTTCTTCATGATTAGCAAGTAAACTTTGATTTAATACTCTGACACTATGCAATTAACCACTTTTCATCAACTCTTCAAATTCTAGTGTTTAGCATCCAATAATGATCCTTTCTTGAGTCAATTATTTCAGAGTTATGAGGGTGATTTATAACTATTGTTTCTTTTACAATTATTATCTGGTATTCTGTTGGTTTGAGAAGAAAAAGGAGAAGGAAAGGAAAACAGTAAAAGGTCTTTTTTATCAAGTGAGAATAAATTGTAATTTCCTCTAACAAGGCAAGCCAAATGTTTGTATGCATATCTATTTACCCTTAGTTAAAAAATATCATTCTAAGAGTTTGGTATAATAATGATCTTCAATAGTGGCGAGTTGATTCTCTCTTGTACATACACAAAATATTCATAGATTTCATTTATTTAGTATTTTACATTCAATTATAATCAGTGTAATACTATTATATATATTATCATAGTGTGTCAAATTTATCAGAAAAATATATCCTTCTTTATAATGCTTACCTTTTGTCTCATAGTGACTTATGAAATGTAAACAATATATTTGTCAACATACATCTTTAATGTATTTGTAGTATTTGCAATAGCAAGTCCTCATTTTATATGTTGTAACTTCTAAATGCATTTTCCCAGAATAAACCTTTATTAAAGTGTGTATGTTTTTTGCTACCTTTAGAAATGATGAGTCCATTCATTTTGTTCATAGACCCATAAATAAAGAGGGTTAAATGTACTAATGATCTCTATTAATTTTAAAGACTTATTATCTGTGTGCAATTTTTAAAAAATTTTTTCAGCTCAAAGATTTATTCTAATCTTTAGAAACACAAGAACCATTCTTAATTTGATAACACAGCATTAATTTTGTATGTGGTAGCTTTGCAATTGAAGTGCATCAACATATAATTAAGTTTCAAAAAAATATATAACTAAGTTTCTAATGTGTGCTTTCTAAATGATTGATTTTTAAAGAGTAATTTATGTATATATGGTCTTTTCTAAGAAACACAAAAGGTTTTTCCTTGAGGGTTGTAGAAGCAGAAAATATGGCAGTGTACAATTTTCACAAATTAACTTTTGATAAGGGTACCCTGACAAATAAAATCAATTTATATGCAATTGTAAAATACAAATACTTAATGTGATTTTTAAGGCACTGACTTGCATTAAATTGGTCACCTCCATGAGTCATAGGTGTTGATTTTTAAAAAGATTATTGATTTGTTAAAGCAGAAAGTATCTTGGGTTTGTAATTTTTCTCATTATTAAACACTAAGTAGTTAGAAGCTTTTAAAGTAGTGGTTGAACCAAGAGGATTTAATTTTAAAAGACTAGATTTAAACTTCTGGTGCATCTCTTTACAATTTCTATGAACATTTGGAATTTAATTGAAAATATGTTTTCTATTTAATCAGACTTTATTAACTTCTTATTTGATGATGATTGGCAAAGGTACATTACTCCAGACACTAAATGTGTACATATTAGTGCCACATAAAGTACATTTTTGTAGCCATAAATAAAGAGGATTTAGTAAAATATGCTTCTTTGTTAATGCTGCATTACCATCACATTGTGGTGTATAGTTCTTATTTCTTTCTTTCTCATTCACCATGGATCCTTACTGTTACTCTCTATGCCTTATCCCCCTATTCCATCAATTATTTCATATTATTAAAAGCATTATAATCATCATAGGGAAAGTGTGAAGACTTGTAACATTTGTGAATATAAGAGATCTGCATCTATCACTGGTAATGTATGATCTCATTGTGATCCTTTATATTAAGACGCTGCAATAGACGGTATGTTATGAATTGAATTGTATTCTCCTTCTTCCCAAAATTCATATGTTGAACTTAACCCAAAGAGCCTCAGAATGTGATCTTATTTTGAAATAGGGTCATTGCAGGTGTAATTAGTTAAGATGAGGTCATACTGGAGTAGAGTGGAAACTTAATCCAATGTAACTGGCATCCTTATAAAAGGGGGAAATTTGGACACAGCCATGTATCAGGGAAAATTCCATGTTAACATGAAAACAGCCATCTACAAGCCAAGGAGAGGAGTTTGGAACAGATCCTCCCTCACGGCCCTCAGAAGAAACTGCCAATTTAAAGGGAAAAAACGTCAAGCTTTTAAATAATTCACATTAGTTTTTTCAGAAGTCTTACTGAAGACCAAGGCCGGCAGCCTGGGAGTAATCTTTACGGAGGTCCGGTCTGACCACTCTGATGCAGTATTTCAGTTCAGTATGTGCAAAATTACATCTAAGTTTGGGTTCAGGAGTACATCTGGTTAAAATTTACAGAAGCAGAATCACTGACTCGGTTAGATGTTATCTTACATGTAGGAAAAGGCAAGGACTGGGTTATCTTTTAAGGAATATAGTGACTCAGGCAAGAGACATGGGGGGACTTGCACTCTATCCTGTTTTGTCTTAAAAGCATCTTTCCAGAGAGCTACATGTCATCACAGAGTCAGGGGTTTTGGGAAATTACGCTGGCAAGCAGAAATAAGCAAACATGGCTTCTTACATTTGCTAATTTGTCTCAGGAACAAACCTACCATGACCTTGATTTTGAATTTCTAGCTTCTAGAACTTTGAGATGACAAATTTCAGTTTATTAAGTCAGCCAGATTATGGCACTTTTTAATGGCATCCCTAATACACAGTATGGCTGTATTCTTACCAGAGTGGCTTAAAAGGGAATCCATATGCTATAATAATTTTTAAAGAAGTATACATGTAATGAATATATTATCTATTATATATTAGTGTTAAACATAATTAACTTGTTTGCAACATGATGACTCCAATCTGGATTGACACTTGCTAGCATAACTTGTCTATTTTCATTTTATTACAGACTGTATATTCACATCATTGAGTATGATTGTACATTGAAGTGCCTGAAGCTAAATTGGCTAACATTTTTCCAGGCGGAGAGAAAATGTAAGTATTATGTCCAGAAACCTCTCTCTATGATGTTCAGAGTATTATATGCAGATGAGATAGAGGACTGCTAACTCAGTGGATTGTCCCAGAAAAGCTTTCTTTTCCTTGTGTACGTGACTGTCCAAACAGCTTGAAAGATAGTGGACATTTATTTTCTTTATGTAATTGGCCAGTGTAATTAAATAGATGTAATGACAGTTCTGTTGTATTAGATAGAATGTTAAATCAATATTACACTGTCTCTTCACTTGATTCTGAAACTGACAAAAAAGGTAATTTTATAAAACCATTTTTTTGTGGTTTTGTTTCTATTTGAAATACATAACTATATTTGAAGTATTTAATACAAATTTTTACCCAAAATGGTGACGCTTCACCTTATGAATACACTGGTAAAAGATGTTGGCTATATGCCAGTATCATATTTGAAGAAAATTATAGATAATAATCTCACTACACAAATTAGAAGTCTATATTTCAAATTGTGAGTTTTTATATTTCTATCAACAGAAGACATGTAAAATAAAACAATTACATTGCCAACTTTTTGCTCTATGTTTATAACTATTGTCGAAGAAGCATATAAATTATATTTGCTTTTTTTTAACTTTAATTTTAGTTTCAGGGGTACATGTGCAGGTTTGTTATATAGGTAAACTTATGTCAGGAGATTGCAGTATTGTACAGATTATTTCATCACTAAGTCTAGAACCTAATAGTTATTTGTTCTGCTCCCCTCCCTCCTCCCACCCTCCACTCTCAAGTAAACCCCAATGTCTGTTGTTCCCTTCTTTGTGTTCATGAGTTCTCATCATTTAGCTCTCACGAGTGAGAACATGCAGTATTTTGTTTTCTGCTCTTACTTTAGTTTATTAAGGATGATGACTTCAGCTCCATCCATGTTCCTGACAAGGACATGATTTTATTCTTTCTTATGGCTGCATAGTATTCCATGGCATATCTGTACCAAATTTTCGTTATCCAGTCTACCACTGATGGGCATTTATGTTGATTTCAATGTCTTTGTTATTGTGAAAAGTGCTGCTATGAACATTTGTGTGCATGGGTTTTTATGGTAGAACGATTTATATTCCTCTGGATTTATATCCAGTAATGGGATTGTTAGGTTGAATGGTAATTCTGTTTTTAGTTATTTGATGAATTGCCACACTGTTTTCTATAATGATTGAACTAATTTACAGTCCCATAAACAGTGTATAAGTATTCCTTTTTTTCCACAATCTTGCCAGCATCTGTTATTTTTTGACATTTTAATAATTGCCATTTTGACTGATATGAGATTGTATCTCATTGTGGTTTTGCTTTGCATTTATCTAATGGTTGGTGATGTTGAGCTTTTTAAAAATGCTTGTTGGCTGCATGTATGTCTTCTTTTGGAAAGCATCAGTTACCGTTCTTTGACCACTTTAAAATATATATATGTATGTGGCACATATACACCAAGAAAATGTGGCACATATACACCATGGAATACTATGCAGCCATGAAAAATGTTGAGTTCATTTCCTTTGCAGGGACACGGATGAAGCTGGAAACCATCATTCTCAGCAAACTAACAAACAGAAAACCAAACACCATGTGTTCTCACTCATAAGTGAGAATTGAACAATGAGAACACATGGACACAGGGTGGAGAATATCACACACTGGGGCCTGTGTGAGGGGTGGGGGCTAGGGAAGGGGTAGCATTAGGAGAAATACCTAATGTAGATGACAGATTGATGAGTGCAGTAAACCACCTTGGCACGTGTATACTTATGGAACAAACCTGCACATTCTACATATGTATTCCAGAACTTAAAGTATAATATATATATATATATAAAATATCTATAAAATATCTATCTATCTATCTATCTAGTGGATTTGCTGTACCCATCAATAAAATAGATGGATAGATAGATAGACAGACAGACAGATTGATTGATAGATAGATAGATAGATAGATAGATAGATAGATAGATAGATAGATAGGTTTGCTGCACCCATCATTCTGTCATCTACATTAGGTATTTCTCCTAATGCTACCCCTTCCCTAGCCCCCACCCCTCACACAGGCCCCAGTGTGTGATATTCCCCACCCTGTGTCCATGTGTTCTCATTGTTCAATTCTCACTTGTAAGTGAGAACATGTGGTGTTTGGTTTTCTGTTTGTTAGTTTGGTTTTTTTCTTGTAAATTTGTTTAAGTTTCTTAGAGATGCTGGATATTAAACCTTTGTTAGTTGCGAAGTTTGCAAATATTTTATCTCATTCTGTAGGTTGTCTATTTAGTCCATTGATAGTTTTTTTCTTTTCTGTGTGGAAGCTCTTTAGATTAATTAGATTCCAATTGTTAATTTTTTTGTTGCAATTTCTATTGGCATCTTTGTTATGAAATCTTTGCCAGTTGCTATGTCCAGATCAGTGTTGACTTGATTGTCTTTTATGGTTTTTATAGTTTGGGATTTTATATTATGTATTAACCATCTTGAGTTGATTTTTGTATATGGTATAAGGAAGGGGTTCAGTTTCAGTCTTCTGCATATGGCTAGCCAGTTATTCCAGCATCATTTATTGAATAGATAGTCCTTTCCCCATTGCTTGTTTTTGTCAAGTTTGTTAAAGATCAGATTATTTTAGGTGTGCAGCCTTATTTATGGGCTCTTTGTTCTGTTCCATTGATCTATGTGCCTTTGCTTGTCTTAGTACCATGCTATTTCAGTTACAATAGCCCTGTACTGTAGTTTGAAGTCAGATAATGTAATGCCTCCAGCTATGTTCTTTTTTCTTAGGAATATCTTGGCTATTCAGACACTTTTTTGGTTCTATATAAATTTTAAAATAGTTTTTTTTTTCAGATCTTTGAAGAATTTCATTGGTACTTTGATAGGAAGAGCATAGAATGTGTAAATTACTTTGGGCATTTTGGCCATTTTAATAATATTGATTGTTCTTATCCATAAGCATGGAATATGTTTTCATTTATTTGTGTCCTCTCTGATTTATTTGAGCAGTATTTTCTTATTCTTATTGAGAGATCTTTCATGTCCCAGGTTGGCTGTATTCCTAGGTATTTTATTCTTTTTGTGGCAATTGTTAATGGGATTGTGTAGCTGATTTGGCTCTCAGCTTGACTATTACTGGTGTACAGGAATGCTAATAATTTTTGTATGTTGATTTTGTACCCTGAAATTTTGCAAAAGTTTTTTTTTTTTTTTTTCAGATTAAGAAGTTTTAGTAGAAACTATGGGGCTTTAGTAAAAACTATGATATGATTATATCATCTACAAACAGGGAGAGTTTGACTTCCTCTCTTCCTGTTTGGATGCCATTTATTTCTGCCTCTGGCCTTATTGTTCTGACCAGGACTTCCAATACAATGTTGAATGGGAGTGGTGAGAGAACGCATCCTTGTCCTGTGTCAGCTTTTAAGGGGAGTGCTTCCAGCTTTTACCAATTTGATATGATGTTGGCTATGGATTTGTCATACATGGCTCTTGTTATTTTGAGTTATGTTCCTTCAATACCTAGTTTATTGAGAGTCTTTAACATGAAGGGATGTTAAATTTTATTGAAAGCCTTTTCTGCATCTGTTGAGATAATCATGTGTATTTTTTGCTTTAGTTCTATTTATGTGATAAATCACTTTTATTGATTTGCAATATTGAACCAATCCTTTATCCCAGGGATAAAGCCTACTTGATTGTGGTGAGTTAGCTTTTTAATGTGCTGCTGGATTCAGATTGCAAGTATTTCTTTGAGGATTTTTGCATCAATGCTCATCAAGAATATTGGCCTCATGTTTTTGCTGTTGTTGTTTTCACAGGTTTTGGTATCAGGATGATGCTACCTTCACTGAATGAGTTAGAAAGGAGTCCCTCTTCCTTGACTTATTGAAATAATTTCAGTAGGAATGGTACCAACTCTTCTTTATACATCTGGCAGAATTTGGCTGTGAATCTGTCTGGTCCTGGGCTTCTTTTTTGGTGGGTAGGTTATTTATTACTGATTCAATTTTGGAGTTCATTATTTGTCTTTCAGGTAATCAATTTCTTTCTGGTTCAGTCATGGGAGAGTGTATACGTCCAGGAATTTATCCATCTCTTCCATGTTTTCTAGGTTGTGTGCATAGAGGTGTTCATAGTAGTCTCTGATAGTTATTTGTATTTCTGTGGCATCAGTGGTAACATTTTCCTTGTCATTTCTAATTTTGCTTACTTGGATATTCTCTTTTATTTTTTGTTAATCAAGCTAGTGAACATTCTAGCTCTCTATTAATCTAAATGTAGTCTCAAACTTATACAATGTATCAATTGATTATTTATTCAATTTTCCTCTGTAATTTTCTTTCTCCGAAAGAAAGGCAGCTCTCAGCAACCTAAGACTAAAGCATCAAAATCTCATCTCATTTAGGTTTTCGTCTCTCTCAAGTATATAGAAATAATGGATGTCTTAGGAAACAATATATGACCTTTCCAATTATTTTTCTATAAGGAAAATATAAAACATTTCTATTTGTCAAGTTCTATATAGTAGTTCTTTTCATTAAAGTAAGTAATTTCCTCATTTACCTTTTCACAATGGAATTCCATATTTCTTCCTTCTTATGCCTATTTCTCAGGATCCCAGGTGTTTTTGAGCAGATGGGTGGTAAAATTAAAGCATGTTTATCACTATTAAGTGTATCAGTCAGAAAGAAAGGCAAGAAAAAAGGAAAGAAAGTAAAAATTAAGGTAGCACACTAATAGTAAATGAAGAGAGCAGCTACACCCTGAAGACCAGGGCAAGGATCACCAAATTATGGTCTGTGGGCCAAATCCAGTCAGTCACCTAATTTTTAGGGCAAACTAAGAGTGATGTAAACATTTATTAACTTTTGTATAAGCATCTACATACGTATTGATATTGTCTGTTGGCTTTCAGAACCTAAAATATTTACTATATGGGCTTTCAATAAAAATATTGTTGACCCCTGAATGAGAGGAATAAATGTAAGGGATTGGGATTATAGTATCTAGAATCTAGAAGAACATGCTCCCAGGAGCTGAGTTTCTCTCCCCTCTCTTAAAATCTCTGATAGATTTGCATTCAGGTTGGTTCTGGAAATGCTAAAAGGGGTTGAAGTCTAGAATCAGGTGTGGGTGCAATGTTGCAGGGCCATTGCAGGCACTCAGCTAGGAGGAACAGCATACGACCAGAGGCGGTATGTCTTACTTCTTGCCTTCTGCTTTCAGTAGCCCTTTATTCCTCTTTATCAGTAATTGTAGAGCCCCAGCCCTAGCTTGTGATAGTTGGAGCTATGAATATTTGGAGCTGAAAGACCATTGATTGTTAACCGACATGGTATTCCCAGTGGCTCTGGATTATTTAACAAGTAAGAGAGATGTTTTGGGTTTAGGTAATACAGCTTTCAAGACAGAAGGGATAATAAAGATACTATTAAATAAAATGCTGAAAAATACAGAAATTATTAAGCATGTTTTGCCTACTCTCCATTCTCATTCCAGGGTGTGTATTTGCTCTCATGGACAATTTTTTTGGCACCTTAAGGATTACTGGGATTCATTACAGTCACTTTTTTTTTTTAATTCAAAGTCAGACAAATTAGGTTCCCACATGGCTTTTTTTCATAAGTACATGGTTAATTCTAACTATAGAAAGCTTAGGTAAGTGATAGCTGCCCCCACGTTAGGGACAAATTACCTTCATTCCCTTCTCCTCAAACTCATTTATGATTGGTTAAGTCAAATTAAGCATTGATTACTATTATAACCCAGGGTGTTACTTTCAGAAATGTAATGTACAAATGTAAATTAGTGGAACTGATAACCAATTTCTCCCTTCTACCCATACTTCTGAGTCATAAATTAGAATTGCTTCCTGGCTTTATTCTCTGTTTGTCACTGGGTTCTTAGTGAGTACAATGTTCTCTGAAATGAACTCATTAACATTTGTGAAATTTGCACAATTTAAAATTTTTCATGCATTGTAATAATTCCATGGTAAAGGTGGTGGTGGGGGGAAATAGACATTATGTTAATGAGTCAATAATGTGAGGGTCAATTTGGTTGAAAAATACACACTCAAAGGTCAAGAGGCGTGTATCTGTTTGTTAGGGCTGCCATAATAAAATTTCACAGAATGGGTGGTTTAAACAACAGAAATTTATTTTCTCACAATTATTGAGACCAGGAGTCCAAAATCAAAGTGAAAGTAGGACTGGTGTCTGGTAAAGGCTCTCCCCTTGGGTGGCAAAGGAATGCTATCTCCATGTGTGTTCACATGACTTCTTCTTTATGCATAGAGGGAATGTGAGCAAGCCCTGTGTTGTCTGTTCTTATAAGAACACAAATCCTATGGGATCAGGGTTCCATTTGTATGATCACAATTAACCTTCATTTCCTCCTTAGACTCTCCAACTCAATATATGGCCACACTGGAAGTTAAGTCTTCAACATATGCATTTTAGGGGGGCTGACATTCAGTCTATGACAAGGTTGATAGTTGTGAAGGCAGGAAAGACATACTTTCCTCATCTCTTACAAACAAAAAAAGAGTTTGCCTTGTAATGGCCTTTGTTTTCTTTGTTAGGTCTCTACCTAATACAAAAAACTCTTTTCAATCTTTTTGTTCTTTTGCAGGTAATTCAATTAAGTCTAAAATACTATCTTAGTTATCTTAGTTCAGGCTGCCATAACAAAGTATGGTGAACTAGGTGGCTTATATACAAGAGACATTTATTCCTCTTGGTCCTGGGGGCTGGAAGTCTGACATCAGAGGGCATGGCCAGCCTTCTTGGGTTCTGGCAAGCACCCTCTTCCAGGTTGTAGGATGCCAGCTTCTCTTTGCATTCTCAAATGGGGGAAGGAGGGCTAGAGTAGAGTGCTCTTTGCTGTCCCATTTATATAGATGCTAATGCCATTCATGAATGCTGCACCCCCATGACCTAAGTACCTTACAAAGGATACAACTCCTAATACCAACACATGGGGATTAGGATATCAACATATGAATCTGGGTGTGGGGGTGACAAGCATTCAGTACCTAACAAATAACATGATTACACTAGACCAGAAATGATTCACATTGTAACAGAAACAAGAGCTGACTGAAAGTGAACATTTTTACTTTGAGGAAAATATTGCTTGTCTTGTGTTTGCACTTGTGACATTCATCTTTGTACTAGACCAAGAGCAAGGACATTTTCTACACAAAATATTTTTACATGTAACTTGTGGAGTCATTCTTGTAAGGTTAACAGTTTGGCAGGTGAGTTGCAGAACACTAAAGGAAATATCCAGTAAAATGCAGCAATTAAAGAAACAGGCTCATTTGTATGTGAAGCAGTTGCCAAACAGTACAAGGTTATTTTTCTTAAAAAGTACCAAAATATATCTAGGTATTGTAAACTTTATCTCTTTTTCACATTTACCCATGGTAAAACATATGCAAAAATCCTAAACTTTTAAGAAGAAATTCCCTGTATAGATGTATTTAAAAATCGGTCATAGAGGCACCAGGGATCTTACCCTAAATGTAATTTTGGTAAACCAGATATGAATTAAACCAGAATTGTAACAGTGAGATTACATAGGAGAGGATGAATATGAAATACATTTAGAAAAACAATTTTGTAAGCATGGGATTCAATGACATCTTTATGTAACGCTAACCTAACTAGTTAATAGTTGTAGTTTTTAGTTTTCTTTAAATATAGTTTTCAAAAATGCTCCCTGAAGTTTATAATGAAGAATGAATGAGTTGATGCCTTCAACCAATGGAAAATATATATATTTTTATTTCTTAATGATATTTGAAAATGAGCTTTATAGAGCCACAAGGGAGGGCAATATCAAATGAATAACTTCACAATTATTTTATTATAGTTGTAATGTGTGTCTCAAAGCAAAATGATATACAATTGTAGCTGTTTATAAATAGGGTACTTGGTTTCACTGAGGGAATTTGTTGTTAAGTAGTTAGTATAAATACATAACTTTGCTACAATTATAGTCAAAATAACTAGCAGTATAATTCATTTTTTCTTCTTGATTCTCCTTACAGTGTAAAGAGAATATAGGCATGTTTTCATGTTTCTGAAGATCTCCTGTGTAAAACTTTCCAAAACATCTTTATTGACAAAAATACAGTGTCTTTTTAAGATAATCTGAGTATAAAAATAGCATAAAGTAAAAGAGATTGTTAGTTTTGAGCTCCAGTACTCAGATAAACCTCCATTATACCATATATTCAGTTATTTTACTTATTTTACCATGAGTTTTTGTTACAAAAATGACATAAAAATGTGCATTTGCTTATTTGTGACGTAGAAAAAAAGTCCGATGAATAGTCATATCTCCAGACTTCATTAAAAATACAATTTCCCTCAGCTTAGGCTGCTTCTCATACGCAAGTCTGAAGTAGGGCAAAGAAGCATGATCACTTTTCTTCTGCACACCAGTGCTGCTTTTCTTTTAGGCCTCGGCTCACTCCTAGTACTTCAGCCTCATTTCCTTTTTCTCCTGTGGTTGGAGTCTGGCGGAACAGAAAGGAGACAAGTCAGGAAATGATTTATTTTATTGATACTAATATGTTTCTGTTTTTTAAATACTCAACAAAGATGTTTAGAACTAAATTCTACTAGGGTTGAATTTGTGGGGTTTCTGGAGAATTTCCATTAACATAGGTCATTCCTCTGTAGATTTGTTAACACTTCTATTCTCCATCTGGGATCTTAGCTCTCTGTTCTCAATTTCTGGTTTGCAACAATAGACCCAAAATAGATGTTCTTTTCTGGTGTGTCATCAGGTAACTGTCTTGGATAAAGTCCCTTTAAAACAGCTACAGGTAAGTTCTCTTTCTTACCTAGGTCCAAAGGGAATACATCTGACATCATTTGCCCAGAAATCTCTGAATGGAAGCTTGTTTCCTAGACAGCCATCTCCCCTCATTAAATCAGATGGTTAGCCAGTCATCTCTGCAGGCTTCCAGGTTTCTCAGTCATGAGTATGGAAGCAGCCATTGTGTCCCCTTTCCCCTAAGATGTCAAAGAAAACAGTCCAAGCTTTCTTTACAATCTTCTGAACCTCTTCTTACTGGGTTAAAAACAAGACTGAATCATCATCCTGTATTATGACTGCCAGGATAAGAGTCAAACTCACATTGTACTAGCAATTTCTTCCAAAAATATCCTCCCCATCCGATTTTCAAAACTACTGCCTTTATACACACAAAGGAAATAAACTAAATAATTCAAAATTAACTTTTGACCACCTCTTTACTCATACCTTCCCAAGTCATCTGACAGCTCACAGATGTTGAGGCTCATGACATGAGACATCTGATATTGAGGCAGTAACAATCCCATTTGGTGTCCTGGTACAATACACAAAAGATCATAAGCAAAATAACAGAGTACCATAGAGATTGCGGGCAAAGTCTTTAAATCATTTTTAGTACTTTCTTAAATTAGATCATTATTAATTTCCTGCCAGGAAATCATTGCCCTAAACAATGTGTATAATTCTGATGTAAGTCATTATTAGCTTTATTTTGCTGACAGCTGAATGAATGGGTGATTTCTTTTTTCTTATTTCAGGACACAGGGAACTGTTTTAAACATTTATTTTGAAATAAAATTCACTGTATAATTGTGTATAAACTACATCATTCATTTCAGAATTAGTTTATCTTTTCAAGAGTTTTCTTGGGCTGCACAATTGATCATACATTTTTCATACTATTTTAGATCTGTACGTTTTTGTATTTGGTATTATTTAGTTCCAACTGTGTTAGAAAATGAATACCAAATGCTATCTGGAGGCAAACTGAGGAGAAAAGTGCTTTATCTGGTAAACTAAAATGTTAGGTCATTAATCATATTTTTCCTCATCATGTCTTTTATCCCCAAGACAGAATATTTGCATTCAAGTCATGCAAGGAGGCTTATAAGTCACAGCCATAGCTAAAGTGAGAAACCTGAACATATTTAATGTTCTTTAAGTCTTCATTCTAACTTCCTAGTTTTGTTTTTATATTCAAGAGGCTATAAAATTAGAAACAAACAAATAAACAAAATAACACTTCCTCAACTCCTTTGAAGCTAAGATTCTTCAGGTAATGTACTCACATAAAACTTGCAGGCAGAAGAAAGAAATATGATCAGATGGACTGGTGAAGAAGTTGTGGTCTTTGGCTCTTTCTCTTGTGAAACATCTGTAGATATTTTATACAGAATTATACAGTGCATT
Organism: Aotus nancymaae; assembly: GCF_030222135.1. Lineage (NCBI taxonomy): Eukaryota > Metazoa > Chordata > Mammalia > Primates > Aotidae > Aotus > Aotus nancymaae. The sequence continues at coordinate 39,733,955 of NW_026988419.1, read as the reverse complement.
ATATATCAAAATGAACATTTTAAATAGTTCTCTGTGTCCTGAAATAAGAGAAATTCCATTCATTTAGCTGTCAGTGAAATAGAGTTAATAATGACTTATACCATAATGACTTATCAGAGGTGACTACTTCCAGGTGGCTGCAACACAAGTTTTATAACAATGCCACCAGTGTTTCTTCTGGCCATTTTCTGCCATGCATAATCCAAGTCTTATTCTCCAGTCTATATATTTTAGTAAATTATTGTTTTCTTAAATTACGAAGAATGTATTCTGTCTTGTCCAGCTAAGATAGCAGATAGTAATGATGACATTAGAGGCCTAGTAGAATATAAATAAGGAATTGATGGTTTTTGACTTGAATAGGTTTGAGGGCTGCAAAATTCTAATTAGAAGTTGATGAAGAAAAATTGTGTCAGAAGATTTGGTTTTTTTTTTTTTTTAATGTCACCAGGAAAAAGAGGTGGAAAGATGTAAATCTGTAGACAGACTGGATACTATTATTTGACAGTTTAAGGGTCACAGGAAATTCAAGACTGTGGAATGGGCTGTTTCCTTCTAATTAGAAAAGATAATAAAGTGAAAATTTAAAGACTTTAAAAGGCCAGTGCAAATCTTTGTCGGAGAATCAAGAAGCTTCTTTTATTTTTTTTAAGTACCATGTATATTGCAGCTGCAAGTCTGATTAATGAAAATTTGAGTTTAAAATTCATATCCTTGCCAAGTTAAAGATGTAACTTTAATTAAAAGAATATGGGAAACTTGAGAGAATTTGGGTGACTCTGAGTAATGAAAACTCAATCCCACTAAAACTTCCTTGCCAGCAAAAGCAGCATATTTTTTCACCTCTTGATGTATTGAGGGTGTTTCTACCTTTTATAAAAGCATCTTTTATAAAAGCACACAAGCAATTCAGTAAAAACAGTACCAAGAGGGAAGTTTATAGTAATAAATGCCTATATTAAAAGAAAGATCTGAAATAAACAACTTTATACTTAAAGAAATTCAAGGTCAAGAGATCGAGACCATCCTGGTCAACAAGGTGAAACCCCGTCTCTACTAAAAATACAAAAATTAGCTGGGCATGGTGGTGCGCGCCTGTAATCCCAGCTACTCGGGAGGCTGAGGCAGGAGAATTGCTTGAACCCAGGAGGCGTAGGTTGCGGTGAGCCTTGATTGCGCCATTGCACTCCAGTCTGGGTAACAGCGAAACTCCGCCTCAAAAAAAAAAAGAAACTCAAAAAAGAACAAGTTACATGCAAAATTAACAAAAGCAAAGAAATAATAAAGACCAGAATAAACATAAATAAAATAGAGAATACAAAAAAACAGTAGGAAAAAAACTAGTAAAACAAGCAGTTGATTCTCTGAAAAGATGTGATTGGAAAACCCCTTAGCCAACAGGAAAAAATGAGAAAAGACATACATTTTCATGGGAAACAATCTTTAATAATATTGATGAAAAAATATGATGTAGGAGACATTAAATGTACACCTTTCATGTCACTTTACTTGAATTTGACATATATATATGTGTCAGTCATTATATATATACACATACATATGCCACGACATTGAGAGACTTGTTCTTCTCTGTTGTTTTTCATGATCTCCTCTTTGTTCCAATTTATGAAATGTGTTGTTTATAAATTGCAAAATTCATATAAGTAGAATTTGGAAGATATGGAAAACTGCAAAGCCAAAATCTATATATATTTAAAAGAGTATGTAAACTGTTTATTTCCCTAATGAAATTATTACATGCATATATAATATAAAGGTGTATCTATCTACATATCTGTATACACAAATATGTATATATTATGTAAGCAAGTAAAAGTTACACTTTACATGTAGTATTATATGTGGCATTAGCCTTTAATATTTTCATTTTATTATATGTTCTTTGAAAACCAGATTAATAGTGAGCACCTTGTTTCTCCCAAGTCCTGGAGCTAACCTAGGGAGAAACCAGAAAGACGCCCATAAAAGCTGCAGGCCTTTTTTCCAGATAGAGGACTGAAAGAAAGTTGCCATTTTCAATCCAGGCTCATAGAAAGTCAGTCAGTGTTTGACAACCCAGCTGTAATGGCCATATTTTGATCTCTGCCCAGAAATTGGAGTGCTTGCTCTGTAGTGCGGGAAAAGCCCCCACAGCCAGATCTGAGTGGTGACTTTTGGAATGCACCCCCACAGTAAGTGCTAAAATTGTGCTATCTCCTGCCACGAGACTGGAGTGGGAGGAGAGTTGCTGAAGCCACGTTTCTCTTGGGCAGGATGATTTGTGGCCAGGAGAAACAACTTTGCGGCCTAGGGACCATCTGTATGTGTCATTGCTGGATGCCCCAGCCTGTTATACTGGTTACTTAGAAGAGTGCGCCCCACCATTAAGAACGAGTGGGAGGGAAGTGGATCCCATTCCTGCTCACCTGAATTAGGAGTGTGAGCCACATCTTTATTCTCTTGCAAAGAACTTAGTCTAATGTCACCCCCTCTGCTCCATGCCTGGGCATATTTCCAGGCATTCAGAGCACTTGCTTCCCTAAAATACTGGCCAGAGCTGCTCTTCCCTTCCCCTGCGAAGACCTAGTTGTAGCAGCAGTTCCTCTGCTCTGCAGCAGTTACTCTATGTCTTGCCGGCTGACATATTGGTATACCTGCTCACCTGGATTCCGTGCTTGAGTTGGGTCTTCCCTCCTGTAAAGAGATCTTAGTGCAGCACCCTGTCTGCTCTATGCCCAGGCTAATTCCAAGCATTCAGTCCACTCTCTTGATTGGATTAGAAGCCCGAGTCATCCCACTCTCCAGGTCCGAAATCTTAGTGTAGTGGCGCCCTCTTTCATCCACATTCAGGCATAATTCCAGGCATTTGGCACAGCTGCTTGCTTGGATTAGAATCTGTGTCTCTCCTCTCTTTCTGTGCAGAGATTTTTGGTGCAGCAGTGCCATCTCTGCTTCATGCCCAGGAATACTTCGAAGGGTTCACTGTGCCCACTTGCCTGGAGGAAAAGCCTGAGCTGACTCTCCTTTTTCATGTGGAGATCTTGGTACATTGGAACCGTCTCTGCTCCATGCTCAGGCACATCTTTAGGCATTTGGAACACTCACACTTCTAGATTATGAATTCAGCCTTCCCCTCCTTTCCCGGACAGCGAACTTGGGACAGTGAAAGTATCTTCACTCCATACCTAGGCACATGTGTGGGCGCTTGGCAGCTGCCTATCAGATACCCACCCCATTAGAGCTGGTGTTTACATCTGCCATTGGGTGGCATGTAAGCGACTCTGCTTGGTGTAGCCCCATTCAGCTTGGTTTCCCACTCCAAGGCTAAGCAGGGAACTCAGACTACTATGCATTCCACAGGACACACAATTGGCTGAGGCACAGTGAAATTCTCAAGGTAAACAAAGATCATGCACATGGAGACATGTATTGGCTGCATCCAGGTCTAATCCATAGCGCCACCTACTGGTCTAGACGTCTAGCTGCACAACCAAACAAAAAAATCTGACACCAGTGCACAGCTAGGGAATGAGATAAGCTTCCTGAGACCTCCTCAACCTGACTCCACAGGAGTCAGTGAGCTCACTCACATGTCCAGCAAATTGCTACTACAACTAGTATTTCATAAAGTCATCATACAAAAAATATCTATAATCAAGAAACTTACACAGTCTTTGCCACTAAATCACCTGGAACCAAAGCCAAAAAACTACACAGCACATATTATAGCTGCATCCTAAAAGGGGGGAATATCATTCAAATGAAAGTAAATCCAAAAATGAAGAGATAGCTAATCAGATAAGAAGGAACCAGAGAGATAATCTTTGAAGAATGAAAAAAAGAGTGTTAAAACACCCCAACAGGATTACACTAACTGTCCAGCATAGATCCTAACCAAAATGAAATCTTTGAAATACCAAATAAAGAATTCAAAATTTTGATATTAAAGAAATTTAATGAGATCCAAAAGAAAATTGAAAGCTAATACAAATAAATCATAAAACAATTCAAAATATGTAAGAAGAGAGATATGATTTAATAAAAGTTCTGAAAAAATATTTGCTGACAGAATTACAAAATATAGCTGTAAGCTTTAACAATGTGCTAACACAAGCAAAAGAAAGAATTTTAGAGCTGGATGTTAGGCCTTTCAAATTAACCTAGTCAGACAAAAACTCAAAAACATAGATTTAAAACAAAAAGCTTTTGAGAAATACTAGATTATGAAAGCCTACAAACCTATGACTAGTAAGTAGTCCAGAGAGAAGAGAAAAAAATGTAAGGTAAAACATGGAAAATATATTCTAGGAATAACTGAAAAAAAATTCTGGTCTTGTTAAAGTTCTAGACATCCAGATACAATCCATATACAATACATTTAAAGAATTCTTGAGAGATACATTGAAAGTAGAAACTCATCAGGGAATATAGTCACCAGACTATATGAGGTCAACAAAATGGAAAAAAAAAAAAATTCTAAAAGGGGCTAAAGAGGAGAGAAGCATATAATCACCTGTGAAGGGAATTTCATCAGACTAAAAGCAGATTTGTCAACAGAAACATCACAAGTGAGAAGACATCAGGGTCCTATTTTCAGTCTTTTTCAATAAGAAAAAGTGCCAGCCAGGAATTTTGTATAATGCTAAACTAAGTTTTATAAGTGAAGGAGAAATAAAGTTATTCTGAGACAAGAAAACACCAAGGGAATTTGTCACCACTAGATTAGTCTTAAATGAAATGCTCAAAGGATTTCTAAACATGGAAATGGAAGGGGTGTACTTGTCATCATAAAAACTCGAAGGTCTGGCCGGGCGCGGTGGATCACGCCTGTAATCCCAGCACTTTGGGAGGCCTAGGCGGGTGGATCACGAGGTCAAGAGATTGAGACCATCCTGGTTAACATGGTGAAATCCCGTCGCTACTAAAAATACAAAAATTAGCTGGGCATGGTGGCGAGAGCCTGTAGTCCCAGCTACTCAGGAGGCTGAGGCAGGAGAATTGCCTGAACCCAGGAGGCAGAGGTTGCGGTGAGCGGAAATCGCGCCATTGCACTCCAGCCTGGGTAACAAGAGCGAAACTCCATCTCAAAAAAAAAAAAAAAAAAAAAAGAAAAGAAAGAAAGAAAAGAAAACAAAACAAAAAAAACTTGAAGGTCACATAAAGTGATTACACAACTGAAACTCCAAAGGAAATGTGTAATATTAACATTATGCATTATGGCAGGAAGAAAACCTCACATATCAATATTAACCTTAAAGGTAAAGGGAATGAATATATGCTTCTCTTAAAATATATCAGTTGGCAGAATGGATAAAAATATAAAAACTATCTAAACATAAGCTGCATACAAGAAACCCACCTGGTAAGGGTTAGATTGGTGTCCCCACCAAATCTCACATACAATTGTAATCCTCAGTGTCAGAAGTGGGTCCTGGTAGGAGGTGATTTCATCATGGGGGGGTTCTCATAAATGGTTTAGCACCATCCACTTGGTACTGTTCTCATGAGAATGAATTCTTGTGAGATGTGGCTGTTAAGAATGTAGCCCCTCCCTCTTTTCTCTCTTGCTCCTGATCCCACTTGTGTGAAATACCTTGATATGCCTTTGCCTTTTGCCATGATTTCAAGTTTCCAGAGATCTTTTCAGAAGCCAAGCACATGTCAGCATCATGGTTCTTGTACAACCTGCAGAACTTTGAGCCCATTAAACCCTCTTTCTTTATACATTATCGGTAATGCAAGAATGGACTAATACATCACCTACCTGGTAAAGACATATAGACACTCTAATATAAGAAGTGGAAAAAGATATTATATGCAAATGGAAACCAAAAGTGAGCAGGAGTAGCAATATTTACATCAAATAAAACAATAATAGTAAAAAAGACAAAAAAACTCTTTATAATGATAAAGAGATCCATTCAACAAGAAGGTACAGCAATTCTAAATAGATATGCATCCAACATTGGAGCACCTAGGTTCATAAAACAAATACTGCTAGATGTAAGAAAAGAGACAGCAGCAAGACAGCAATAGTGAGGAATCCACTGACAGCACTAGACTGGCCCTTGAGGCAGAAAAGCAGACAAAAAAACACCAGACTTAAATTGGATGGTAGACCATAAGTGCCTAACAGACATTTACAGAACATTCTACCCTACAACCTCAGAACACACTCTTCTCACCTGGGCATGGATCATTCTCAAAAATTAACCATATTCTTGGCAACAAGAAAAGTCTCAATATATTTAAAAAAGTCAAAATTACATCAGGTACTTGCTTGGACCACATAAGAATAAAACTAGAATTTAATAATATGAGGAATATTTGAAAATTTACAAACTCATGGAAATTAAAAAGTATGTTCTGAAATGATTGTGAGTCAACCATGAAATTAAGGTGGAAACAAAAAAATCTTGAAATGAATTAAAATAAAGACAAAAAATACTTAAACCTTTGGATTATAACAACAGTAGTACTAAGAGTTAAATTTCTAGCATTAAATGCCTACATAAAAAGGACAGAAAGATCTGAAATTAACAATTTAATGTTGCACTTAAAGGAGCTGGGAAAAAAGAACAAATCACACCCTAAACAAACAGTATAAAAGAAATAAAAGAGATCTGAGTGTAACTGAACAAAACTGATACCAAAAAATACAAAAGATCAGTGAAATAAAAAGTTGGCTCTTTAAAAGGATGAACAGAAGTGATAGACCACCGCTATATTGATGGGAAAATAACAGAGATGATTAAAATAAATACAAGCAGAAATAATGATGATGTCATCACAACTGGTAAAATAGAAATACAGAAGATAATCAGAGACTACTACGAGCATCTCTATGTATACATACCAAAAAAGGAAATAGGTAAATTTCTGAAAACATACAACCTCTCAAGATTGAAAGAGGAAGAAATAGAAATCCTGAGCAATCAATAAGTAGTAATATTGAATCACCAATAAATAATCTCTCCCCACTCAGAAAAAAAAAAAAAAAAACAGAACCAGACAGATTCACAGCAAAATTCTACCATACAAGGAAGAATTAATAAAAATTCTACTGAAATGGTTCCAAAAATCAAAGAGGAGGAGATTCTCCCTAACTCATTCAACAGATCATCATGACCAGACACCGAAGACAGGCAAGGACAACAACAAAAAGGAAAACTAGAGACCCAAATCCCTGATGAACATAAATGGCAAAATCCTTGGAAAAATGCTAGCAAACTGAATACAACAACACATAAAAAACATTACACATCCCAATCAAGTGGATTTATTCCAGGGATGCAAGGATGTTTTCCAACATACACAATTAATAAATGTGATTGTGTTAATTCATTCTTACACTGTTATGAAGAAGTTCTTTAGACCAGGTATAAGAAAAAGCGGTTTAATCGGCTCATGGTTCTGCAGGCTGTACAGGAAGCATGATGCTGGCTGGCATCTGCTTAGCTTCTGGGAAGGCATCAGGATACTTACTATCATGATAGTAGGTGAAGGAAAAGCTAGAAGCAGGCACGTCTTATATGGCTGGAGCAGGAGAGAGAAAGAGCGAGCGAGCGAGCGAGAGAGAGAGAGCTAGAGAGAGCTAGATAGAGGTGCCACACACTTTTAAAAGACCAGAATTTATGATAATTTGCTTACTATTGTGACCAAAGAAGATGGTGCTAAACAATTTATGAGAAACTACCGTCATGATCCAATCACCTCCCAACAGGACCCACCTCCTGTTGGGGATTGGGGAATACATTTCAACATGAGATTTGGGTGGGGGACATAAGAGTCAAACTATATCAGCAATTTACCGTATAAAAGAATCAAAAACAAAAACCATATGATCATCTCAAAAGAATGAGAAAAAGCATTTAATAACATTTGTCATTCTTTCATGACAAAAACCCTTGCCAAACTAGGAATAGAAGGAACGTACCACAAAATAATAAAAGCCATATGTAACAAACCCATAGCCAACACTAAACAGAAAGTTGAAAGCATTTCCCCTAAGACATGGAACAAGACAAGGATGCCTACTTTCACCACTGCTATTCAAAATAGTACTGGAAGTTCTAGCTAGAGTAATCGAGCAAAAGGAAGAAATAAAAAACATTTAAATTGGAAAAGAGAAAGTCAAATTATCTCTGGCTACTGTTGACATAATCTTATACCTAGAAAACCCTAAAGACTTCTCCGAAAGACTTCTAGATTTGATAAATTACTTCAGGAAAGTTTCAGCATATAAAATCGATGTACAAAAATCAGCAGCATTTCTAAACACCAATACCAATCAAGCTGAGAACCAAATCAAGAACTCAATCCCATTTAAAATTTGCCAAAAATTATACCTAGGAATATATTTAACCAAAAAAAAAAAAAATGAAAGATCTCTATAAGGAGAACTATAAAACATTGATTAAAAAGTCATATATATGACACAAATAAATGGAAAAATATGCTCATAATCAAAAGAATCCGTGTCATTAAATTGATTGTACTACTCAAAGCAATCTACAGGTTCAGTGCAATTCCTATCAAACTACCAAGGTCATTCTTCAGACAATTATGAAAAACAATCCTAAAATTCATCTGGAGAGAAAAAAATCCCAAGTAGTCAAAGTAATCTTAAGCAAAATGAAAAAAAGCTCCAGGCATCACATGAATCATCTGACTTCAAATGATATCATAAGGTTTTAGTAACCAAAACATCACAGTACTGGAATAAAAATAGATACATCAATCAATGGAACAGAATAGAGAACAAGAAATAAAGATATATATCTACAACCAATTGATCTTTGACAAAGTCCATGAAAATATGCAGTAGGAAAAAAAACATGCTATACAATAAATGGTCCTGGAAAAAATAGAGACTCATATGCTGAGAAATGAAGCTGGACCCCTATCTTACACCACTTACAAAAACTAACTCAAGATTGATTAAAGTTTAAAGATAAAATTTCTAGTAGAAAACATAGGAAAAACTATGGACATTTGTTTAGGCAAGCAATTTATGAATAAGTTCTCAGAAGGACACACAACCAAAACAAAAATAAACAAATGGGATTTAAATGAACTAAACATTCAAAAGAAACAGTCAACAAATTAAACAGACAATCTACACACATGAGAAAATTCTTGCAAACAGTATATCCAACAGAGAGTTAATATCCAGAATTTACTAGGAACTCAAAATACTCAACAACAACAAAAAAAAGTCAATTAAAAAGTGGCCAAAGAACATGAACGACATCTTTTCAAAGGAAGACATACAAGTGGCCAACAAATATATTAAAAGATGCTTAATATCACTAATCATCTGAGAAATAAACGTTTTTTATTTTTCATTTTATTTTATTATTATTTTTTGAGACAGAGTCTTGCTCCCTCACCTAGGATAGAGAGCAGTGGTATGATCTCAACCCATTGCAATCTCTGCCTTCAGGGCTCAAGCAATTCTCCTGCCTCAGCCTCCCAAGTAGCTGGGACTACAGGCGGCTATGCACCATCATACTCTGCAAATTTTTTTGTATTTTTAGTAGAGATGGAGTTTCACTGTGTTATCCAGGCTGGTCTTGAACTCCTGATCTCAGGTGATCTGCTCACCTTGGCCTCCCAAAATGCTGGGATTACAGGCGTGAGCCACCATGCCCAGCTGAAATACACATTTAAACAACATTATTGCAAAGTCAACAAACAACATCATTAGAAAGTCAACAAACAACATACGTTGGCGAGGACGCAGAGAAAAAGAAATACTTACATACTGTTGGTAGCAATTAATACAACCTCTATGGAAAACAGTATAAAGAATTCTCAAATTACTAAACATAGAACTACTAATTGATCCAGCAATCCCACTACTGGGTATCTATCCAAAGGGGAAAGACCATTAACATCAAAAAGACATCTGATTGATGTGTTTATTACAGCACTACTTACTATAGCAAAGCCATAGAAGCAACCTAAGCGCTCATCAAGTGACTGCATTAAAAATGTGGTGTGTATATGCATATATACATACACATATACACATATACACATATACACACATTTTACACATACACACACACACACATCTGACATGGATGTATATCCACATGTACTCCTTGTTTAGCTCCCCCTTACACATGAGCTCATGAGGTGGTTGACTTTCCAAATCCTTTTACCAAAGGTAATGGCCTGAGTTCTATCTGTGCTGGTGCAAAAGATATGGAATGCTACTCATTCATATAAAAGAAAAAAATGATGTCTACTGAGATGTATGTGTGTGTATTCTACTGTACTACCTAGATCTGCTAATGTAGTTTAATAAAAGATGTGGTAGGAAGCATCATGTATTTTCCACATTATATTTAAGAAAACACTTTCTTTTTCACTATTAAATATTATGTTGCTTTGGGTTTCTGGTGGACAGCATTTATTCTAAGAAATTATTTGCTTTACATCCTGGTGGTTAAAATATGTTTCAAAGTAATTGCTGTATTCACTCAGATTATCATATAGTTTCATCATTTAATCTGTTGATGTGATTATCTTTCTTATTTTCCAATACTAATCTTTCCATTCCTGAAATGTTCCTCACTTTATTATTATGCAAAGATACTGGAAGATTTTTTTGTTGTTGTTACTGCATTATGTTCAATAACTTAACCTATAAATAATGTACTATCTTGGCTAACATTGATTTCAAGATTATACTTGCAGTTTAAATAGTTTGGCAATAATTCCTTTTCAAAATGTTTATCTTCTTAGGGATAACTTTAATAAGACTCATATAAATAATCTGGGAAAGTTGGAAAGACCTGACCTCTAAAAGGAGGGGGATTTGCATATGTGCAGTATTTTCTACTGTTGAATTTTTTTACAAGTTACTTTAATTCTAATTATGTCTTATATCTGTTTTCATATCAGTTTGGTGAGCTGAATTTTCTTAGAAAAATTTTCAATCTTATTGGTGTACATTTTTAAATTTTAGATTGTTTCGTTTTCTATATCTTTAGTCATTTCCAGTTTTGCATTCTTGTAACTCTTTTATTTACACCTTTTTTATCAATTTTGACAAAAACTTATTGTTGATTAATTCTACTACTTTTAAGTGTGTGCTCTTTAATTTTGTGATTTTTAAATTTACTTTCTTTTAGTTTGATTCATCGTTTTATGTTGTTACTGTTTGAAACTAGATCTTCAAACCATTATTCTACATGTTTCAAAGATGCAAAATTCAAAAATCAGTGCTATTTTACCAATCATAACTTTGGTTTTCCTTTAATTTATCTTATTCTATATCCTCTTTATATTCCTCAGAGTTCAGCACTGAATTTTAGTTGATCTTAGATTATATTTTATCTACAAGTCTTAGGTGATCAGCAGCAAATGCAAATGAGGTTTCAATTTATCTAATTCACATATTGCCATAGACATATCTCAATTACACTTTAATACCCTCTAGTTATGTTTTTCCCATTACAGCTCAACCAAGACATTCACACTAATGGTCACTGATATTTCCTCAATGATATTCAACAGAACCTTCAAGCACACTGTTTCTCTGAACATTTATTTTTCTTGGTTTCAATTTAAACATTAAAAAAAAATTTTTTTTTGATTGTACTTAAACATCTTCTCTTTCTTAATCTTTCCACTGCCTCTTCTCTTTATACTTATTTAGGCAATTGTTCTTCAGCAGTTGGTCCAGAGGTCTTTTCCAATGTCTTGTTACACTCACTTTTAATTAATTTACCTATTCAAATGGCTTAAAATATATCTTTAATTATTCTTAAATGTGTTACTGCAGATAGGTGCTACCTTCTGAGCGAAGACTGATCAAGCCAATACCTCTTTTGAAATTATCAACAAGGTGGCTGCTGTATTGTTGTACCGGCCCGAGCATAGAAAGTCAACACCAAGACAAAAGTATGCCAAATTGCAGGGTCTCTATTGCCGGTGGCCACGGAGGACTCGCGTCTCTCCAACCCGTGGCCCGGAAAGGAGGGTGTCAAGACCTTTCATACCAGTACAACCACCTCAGGAGTGAGGGTGAGGGGCAGGGGTGGGCGTGAGGGGCTTCAGACGTTCTAAGGGCTAGTGGATTCTGTAAATCACCTCCTGGGTGGAGATGAGGGTGAGGGGCTCCGGACATTCCAGTGGATTCCTGGGCGAAGATGAGGGTGAGGGGCTCCGGACACTGCGAGGGCCAGGGGACTTTTGAAATTCTGATTGTTACTTAAGTTGTTCACAAAAGTCAAGATTAGCATTTGTTTACACATTGTCTGGGTAGGGTGGAAATTACAGTCCTTAGTTACTTATTACAAGTCGCAGGAGCCAAGATAGCGTGGGTTTGGACCGCTTGCCTGGTGGGTTTGGACCGCTTGCCTGTCACATTTGGGTTACAGAGAGCAGTTTCAATAGAAAGCCGAGGTACGGTTGAGGTCTGCAGTTTTATGGGGCTTTTACCAGGTCACATATTACTGCCTATGCCCGAATACTTATTTTTTTTGTGTGTGATTTTTTTCTACATAATCCTTGTATCCATTCTTTATTCTTAAAGTTTAGTGAATTTTTCAAAGTGTACCTTGGTTTTGTTATACATGTTACTTTTATTTCTTCTTTTTTCTTTTTTTTTTTTCTCCTCTGTTTGATATTAAGCAAGCTATACCTTCCCTTGGTTCACATGTTCAGGCATTAAGTCAGTCATTACAGATAAGCTTCCTTCAATTATTTAGTAACTGGCTTTAAATCTATATATAAAAACCTATCACTTAACTCAGAGGTGCTCAAATAACACGTGTGGTTAATTGCTTGGCAGGAAAACCCCAAATCATTTGCTCTGTTGGTTTCAGGGCAGGGATTTATGCCCAATTTCAGAAAGTACATGGGCTATTATAGTAGAACTATTGGAACATTGTAATCCATGGTTTTATAATGTTGGAAACTGAGAATACCTTCAAAATTATTATCACCCATTTCAAAGTACAGTGTTATATATAGAGGGAATAACATTAGAAATCAGTGTTGGAATATTAAAAAATAGTATTCTAGTCATTTTTAAAGCTGAGTACCTTGCTAAGTTTAGAATTTCAGTCAAATTTGTGCAGCATAATCACAGATCTTTTACAAAAGTGTCATTTGAACTAATCTATTAGCCTTGTCCAAATTAGTCCAATTGTTTATAAGGTATAAAATGCACTACAAAGCCTAACATGTTTGCTATGCTCCATAATCATAGCACCTGTTAAACAGCCTACTGCAGCTGTACTTTTAGCAGATTACAGGCCATTAGGCAAGTTATACAGTACCTTCTTTTTATAACCTAATTTCTCTTCTTTTGCATAGCAACTTTCTGGATCATAAAATGAGAACTTTTTCATACCCTTTCACTGATTGAGATGAGGATAGTGGTTTTAAAATTATTAGGATGCTCGGATACAACTTGCAAGTGTTATGGTAAAATGCAGTAGTAAAATATTTCATTAACTTTTAATTCAATTTAAGATTGTTTTCTTCCCCTTGGGGCTAGATGTCTTTAGATTTATCGTGCTCTTTTTGAAATAGTTTCTTGAAGAAAAGTTAAAAGTAAAACTATAGAGTAAGGAAACACAAAAGCTTATATTAAATTTTTTTTTCAGGATCCAAACAGTTGCCAAATGGAAGAAACATCTGGCATCTATTTTATGTCCTCATTAATTTTTTAAGCATTTGCAGGTTGTCTAAATCATCAGCACTCTCTTGTGTATGCAGACATATACACACAAGCTTATCTTTAGAGTAATAAAGAATGTAAAATAGGTAAGGCAATTTATTCACTTATTCAAGATGCAATAGGAATCCAGCACTTTAGGCATTCTGTTTGGTACTTGTAATGAAACAGTGAGAAAATCTAACTTAACTAATGTGTATTCCCTGTTCTCATGGAGCTTACAGTTTCCTGGGGAAGACAAACTAAATAAATGTATAAGAAAAACTAATAGCAATGATGCCATATATATGCCCACTCTATATATGCATACATATCATATATATCAGTCATATCATAGTGTAGCATATCTACACATAGCATTTCTGTGAAGCAGAAATGTTTGAGTATGTACAAACACACCACAAAAAAAGAAACAAAACAAAACAGGAAGAGCACAGTGTACTATGGCTCATCATAAACCTAAAGAAGTAATATATGTATTGAAACTTATTGTTAAATAGGTGACATAGGAGAAGGTTATAAGGTGTAGGAAATATATAATTATTCTTGGGAGAAGAACCACAGGTGCAGAAATTCTCTGGTAAGGGTTGTACAGAGAAGTTGGACAATTGAGAGAAGACCAATAAAAATGGACCACAGAAACAAGCCAGTAGATTGCACCGGATGACCCTACAGAGATTCTCTGCCACCAGTTCATTCAGCACTTTGTAATCAGAATTGGTTTCAGTCTTTATCTCAGGTGCAAGGGAAAACTGGAAGGTGATTTTCAGCCAGGGTGTCAGATGATCAAATTTGCACTAAACATTCCTTTGACTGCCGATATGGTTTAGCTGTGTTGTCACCCAAATTTGGTGATGAACTATAATTCATCTTGAATTACAGTTTACATAATTCCTACATGTTGTGAGAGGGACCGGTGAAAGATAATTGAATTATGGACGCAGTTTACCCCTTACTGTTCTCACAGTAGTGAATAAGTCTCACGAGATCTGATGGTTTTTGAAGAGGTTTCTCTTTTCTCTTGATTCTCATTCTCTCTTGTCTACCACTAAGATCTGCCTTTAGCCTTCTGCCATGATTGTGAGGCCGCCTCAGCCACATGGAACTGTGAGTCTATTAAACCTATTTTTGTTTCTAAATTCCCAGTCTCTGGTATGTTTTTAACAGCGGCATGAAAAATGAACTAATACAGCTGTATGGAGAATGAAAATAGAGATGTGAAAATGGTGTCTAATAATTTCATACATAGTCATGGAAACAGATCATAGAAGATGTCATTCTGCTACAAATTTTAATTAAGAAATTGATTTCTACTTTGTCCTTCCTGGAGTTTTTATATGATTTTAAAGGTAGATTTATGTGATCCTAACATTAAAAAAAAAAAAAAAAAGACCCATTGGAACAATGACACTGCGAGAGTGAGTAAGAATTTTAATGAGAAATAATCTGAGAGCAATTACGACACACTATGCCATTTATAATGTTTAAGGTGTCAATAATTAATATCAATATTTCTGGGTTCGAAACAATTGAAAGGTTGATAAAGAAGACTGGCAGAAAATAATCAAGATGACATCTTTACTAAACGTAAAGCCATAGGAGAGGTCATGGTTTACCTGGCCAAATGGCTCAGGAAAATGGTACTCAAAAGTGAAAAACCAAGGTGTAGAGCAAGAGGGCAAAATAGAAGCCCACACCATTTGTCCCCCATGATGGAACACCAGATTTTGACCCCTACAAACATTTTCACTTACAAAACACTTACAAAACATTTTCACAAGAACCAAAAATTAGATGAGCAATTGCAGTACTTAGTTTGAGCTTCAAGTATAAAAACAGACACACAGACAAATGGAACAGGACAGAGAACCCAGGAACAAAGCCACATACCTATAATAAACTCATTTTAGACAAAGATGCCTAGAACATACACTGGGGGAAAAGAGAGTCTCTTCAATAAATGATGCTGGAAAAACTGAATATCCATGTTCAGAAGAATGAAGCTAGACCTCTAACTCTTTCCATACACAAAAATCAAATCAAAGTGGATAAAATTTAAATCTACTACCTCAAACTATGAAACTCTTATAAGAAAACATTGGAGAAAATCATAAGACCATTGGTCTGAGTAAAAAGTTTTTCAGTAATGCCCCACAAACACAGACAATCAAAGCAGAATATACAAATGGGATCACATCAAGTAAAAACTTCTGCACAGCAAAGGAAGCAATACAAAAAGTGAAGAGACAACCCACAGAATGTAAGAAAGTATTTGCAAACTACTCATTTCACAAGGGATTAAGAACTGTAATATGTAAGGAGCTCAAACAACACTATAGGGAAAAAATCTAATATTTTGATCTGAAAATTGGCAAAATGTATGAATCCATGTTTCTCAAAAGAAGACATACAAATGGCAAACAGGCATATGAAAAGATTCTCAACATCACTGATCAGCAGAATGCAAATCGAAACTTCATTGAGATATAATTTCACCCCAGTGCCTTTTATCTAAAAGTAAGGCAATAATAAATGCTGTAGAGGAATGTGGAGAAAAGGGAACCCTCATACACTTTTGGAAGAGAATGTAAATTTGCACAACCACTATGGAGAACAGTTTGAAGTTTCCTCAAGAAATTAAAATAGAATTACACCATGAGATCCAGCAATCTCACTGCTGAATATATACTCATATATACTCCCAAGAAAACTTATCAGTATATCAAATAGATATCTATACTCTCATGTTTGTTGCAGCACTATTCACAATAGGTAAGATCTGGAAGTTGTCTAAGTGTCTTTCAAAAGATGGATGGATAAAGAAAACGTGATGCTTCTACACAATGGAGTACTATTCAGCCATAAAAAACAATTAGATCTTGTCACTTACAACACTGTGGATAGAACTGGAGGTGATTATGGATTATGTTAAGTGACATAAATCAAGCTCAGAAAGACAAATGTCACACAATTGTCAGTTATTTGTGGGATCTAAAAATAAAAACAATTCCACTTACGGAGATAAAGTGTAGAAGAATGATTGGCATAGACTGAGAATGGTAATGTGGGTATGGTGGGGTGGAGGGTGGAATGGTCAATGGTTACAAAAAGCAATAGTTAAAAAGAATAAATAATGCCTAGTATTTGATACCACAAAAGGGTGACAGTAGTCAATATAAGTGTATATTTAAAAGTAATTAAAAGACTATAACTGGATCATTTTTACTAAAGGATAAATGTTTGAGGGGATGGATATTCCATTCTCCATTGTGTGATTATTATGCATTACATTTCTGTATCAGATTTTATATATATATTCATATGTATGTGTGTGCGTGTGTGTATATATATATATATATATAGAGAGAGAGAGAGAGAGTAGGTGTATATATTTACGGAATGTATTTATACCCCATAAATATATGCAACTACTATGTACCCATGAAAATTAAAAATTCAAAAATTTTTTGAAAAACTTATTAACCATATTCACCATGTTAAAGCAAGGTTGCGTATTACTAAAGAAGATGGAAAGTGGGCTGGACCTGTAGGAGTTGAAATAGTGAAGTAGCAACAACGTGCTCCTCTCAGGTAATTGCTTATTCAAACAGAAGAAAGAACAGGAAGGGGTTGAGGCATGGTTTCTCGGTGTTTCTCATTTAAACTTGTCTGCAGATGACACACTCCTTTTCCTGTTAGAGTGAATTGGTGGAGAGAGGATTGCTATTCTAACAAAGCACTCTCAATATTGAAAAGAAAATAGAAAATTGTGCTCTACTCCATATTTTGTCTTTTTACTGACCCATTGACTTAACTATTAATTGGGGTCTGACTCTATCTCTTTGCAAAAGTCAGCAGTTTCTTAGGAAAATCCTTGCCCACTTTCCTAACAACAACAAACCTTTCTTTAAGTATAAGAGTGTGTGCGGCGGCATAAATTTTGCTTTCAGAGGCTAAGAAGTGGTTCTGAAGAGTAATTAACTTATTTAAATGAATTTCAAAGTACAAAGATGAGATATTATGGATTCTGTTTCTTTGCCTAGATTATATCCTATCATATTGTCCAGTATAGCTCATCAAAGACACTAGGAAACAATATAAAGACCCAATATAAGATGCCAGTTATATGGTGATGACAAAAATCTGACTCTCTCCTTATAAATTTCTCTGAGGAAAATTACAACTACACAGCCTCTCCTTATCTACGATGCATATATGCCAAGACCTCTAGTGGATGCTATAACCTCCAATAGTACTGAACTCTATATATACACTGTATTATGTTGTGTCTACATATACACACTTACAAAAAAGTTTAATTTGTAAATTAGGCACAGTAAGAGCTTAACAATAACCAATAATAAAATAGAACAATTATAACAATATACTGTAATAAAAGTAATGTGAATGTGGTCTCTTTCTCTTTTGCTCTCCTCCCTCTCAAGATGTCTTAATCTTTTTGGATTGCAGTTAATCAAAGGTAACTAAAACCTCAGAAAGCAAAATCAATAATAAGAGAAGACTGCTGTAAAAAAATACAATTCCTTGTAAATTAAAATCCAAAGATAAGAGATTATGTTCAAAATAAAATTATTTTACTGTGTTAAGTTAAAAGCACACATTCCTAAATCACATTTATTTTAAAATCAAATACAAAGAATTTGAAGTTGTTCATAATTTCTTAGAAAGCTTAGTTTCAGCCAGAATAATGCCTGGTTGAAATTGGGTTTGTTTTAACTAATATGACCTAAATTCACTAATAAGAATCCCAAAGGGTTTTTTTAGGGGCTCAAAAGTTTTAATTACTCCTTGTCAATTTTCAGAATCCGTATTCTATAATGGTACAAAGAGTTAAGATAACATGTACAATTATGAGAATAAACTAAGTTTATTTTTAAAATGCCACTTCTCAGCCTATAATATACTTTTGCAAGGCAAAACTATTTTTCCAAAACATAGTATCTTACTTTGTGAAAGCCCATATCAAAGGCTCAAAAGTCCTTATTCAGTCAATGTCAACATAACAGATTTGAACCTCAATGGAATGCCTGATAACCATATGAACAGATGCTTCTGTTGATGTTCCTGAACTTTGTCACCCTCAGAGCCGACTACAGACGAATATTTTGCCATATGTTCTCTAACACATTGCTGTTTTGAGCATTTTGGTTTTTCTTTCATCTGTTTTATTTTATTTTTTTCCAGGAACTCATTTCTTAGGTTAGGTTCTCCCTCCTCTTTTTGACGTGGGCTGGGATTATTCGCTGGAATCACGTTTTATTTTTGGTTCTCTTGCCTTTGCTTTTTGGCTGAGGCCAATGTTTGTTGTGTTTGTTTTGTCTTGATCTGGTTGGTTTCCCATCATGAAAGATATAAAATCTTGCAATCCTTCTCAATTTCAATTATTTGAGATAAATAAGCAAGCCTCGAAGGTATTCTGCTATTAATAGCATCTAATCTAGGACTAAAGTTCATGCACTGTTTTTCTTCTCAGCTCCTCCTTAATAAGCTTTATCTTTACTGTTCCTTTGTCAACACTTTCACTTACCTTTATTTCTGAGTCATGTTTCCTCAGACACAGTACTTCTATGCTTACACAAATAAATGTGATTTTTAAAATTCCACCAAATAATATATTAAATTTTTATGCTGATCATCCTGAGTTTACCTTTAAATTCCATCAAAAGTTTCTTCTATCACTTGGCAAATCATCAAGAAATAGTTTAGTAATTGACTTTAATGTGGATTTTCTTTCTATTGCATCAATTGAGCATTTAAAAAATGAACTTAACTGAGATAAATTGCCTATATAGATATTGATAAAATACATTTAATGAACTGTAAAACATAGAATGTACAGATATTTTAGCCGATGTATATTCTCATATATTATGTAACCACCACATCAATCAATATACAGAATATTTTTATTGTCTCAGAAAGTTCCCTCAAGGTTTTTAGCTCAAGGAAATCACTGATCTGATATTTATTACCATAGAATATTTTAGTTGTTCTAAAACTTCATTTAAAGCTAACAATACAATAGGTATTCTTTTGGGTTTGTAATAATTTCCTCAACATAATGTCTAGAGATTAGTCCATGTAGTGTGTCTGTAATTTATTTATTGCTATTTTTGGTTAGTATATTATCTCATTATAAACATTATTTAACAATTAACCTGCTTGCTGATGGATATTTCAACTGTTTCCATTGTTTGGCTATTATGAATAAAACCTCCTGTATTAGTCTGTTCTCTGCTGCTAATAAAGACCTACTTGAGTAATTTATATATTTATTTTAATTTATATATAATTTTATTTATTTATATATTTATTTTATTAATTTGTTTATTTTTATATATATTTTATTAATTTTTTTTAGATGGATTATTATTCTGTCACCCAGGCTGGGGTGAAGTGGCATGATCTTGGCTCCCTGTAACCTCTGCCTCCTGGGTTCAAGCTATTCTCTTGCCTCAGCCTCCTGATTATCTGGGATTACAGATGTGTGCCACCACACTCAGCTAATTTTTGTATTTTTAGTAGAGATGGCATTTCATCACATTGGCTAGGCTGATCTTGATCTCCTGACCTCAAGTGATCCACCTGCTTCACCCTCTCAAAGTGCTGGGATTACAGGTGTGAGTCACTGTGACTGGTTTGGGACTGTGTAATTTACAAAGGAAAGAGGTTTAATTGACTCACCATTCAGCATTGCTGGGGAGGCCTCAGAAAACATAATTGTATTAGAAGAAGAAGCAAACACATCGTTCTTCACATGGAGGCAGAAAGAGAAGAATGAGAGAAGTGCAGAGTGAAGGGGAAAAAGCTCCTCGCAGAACCATCAGATCCTGTGAGAACTCACTCACTATCATGAGAATCACTCTTAGGATTCAATTACCTCCCACCAGGTCCCTTCCCCTACATGTGAGATTTACAATTTAGATTACAATTCAAGATGAGATTTGTATGGGGACACAGAGCCAGATCATATCACCTCCTATGAACAATTTGTTTTATTTTGTTATTGTTGTATGTATATTTTTACTAATCTTTGATAAATATCTAAGAGCAGAATTACTGGATCTTTGGGCAGAAGCATATTTAATTGTATGAGAAACAATTTTTAAAAACCTATTCATTTTATAAAGTAGTTTTATTATATTATATTCAAGTAGTTAATAAGCTTTCTGCTTTCTTTCTACCTGAATAATACTTGGTATTATTCAATAGTACTTGGTATTATTCATATTTTAAGTTGCAGCCATTCTTGCAAATACGTAACAGTTTTAATTTGCATTACCCTGATTGCTATTTCTGTGCTTACTGACCTGCATATTATTGATCATGTATTTTTTCTTTGTGATTGTACATATTCAAGCATTTTCCAATTTATTACATTATTGTTATATTAATAATTGTACTCTTTGTTTATATATACAGGATTCAAATCTTTTGTCAGGTATATGTGTTATAAATATTTTCTCCCAATTTGTGGCTTGGCTCTCCAGTTTATTAATGGCATTAATTGAAAAGAAGACATTTTAATTTGATGAAATCCAACTTGTCATTATATAATTTATTCTTTATGTATCCTAATAAACATTTGTCTATCTCATAGTTTACTATTTACTCACCCTACCTCTACCAACTATAGACAGAAAGTTGAGTGTTTTGTACAAGAAAATTTAAATGTTGACTGATTTAGCAGATAAAATTTAGTAAAATAAATTGTGTTTTATGTTTTTCAGTGTGTCTTAACATTCATAATTACTTTTGCTAAATATGTGACTTTGAAGTAGGAACAGAAGTTTTTTAATCCTCCATTTAATAAAATGGTGAACATGAGAAAACCAAACTTTGCTAACCTGAAATCAAACACTTAAGCTCTCTGTAACTTACATTGCTGAGTGTATTATGATGAAATTGAAGCAATACATTATGGCAATATTTTATATTTTCTTGCTTTGTAGTATTTGAGATGAAGATAATTTGGTGATTTTGGAAATGCCCTTTCATAATGCTGACATTGGGAATATTTATGTGAAGAGAACATTGCGTAATACATTGCTTTGATTTACAGATAAATTCAATTTATATCTTTTAATTTACAAAATTTCTGCATGAATTTCAGTTTATTGTTCATAAAAGTGAACTTTTCAATTTTTGCCTCTTGCTTTAGGAATATTCTTTATTTTATGGAATAAACCATGTAATTTTTGAGTTCAGCGTGATAGATGTGATATCCATAAATGTGGAAAAAAGATCAAAAAGTCTAGGGATAGATGAAGATGGAGGTTAAAAAATAAGGAATAAAGGCAAAAAAAAAGAAAAAAGAAAAAAGGAAGGAAGAAAAAAGTAAGAAATAAAAGAAGCAAGTAAGGAAATAAAGTTACATATGTAATATTTTGTTGTCTAATTTCATTATGTTAGGGCAGATAATACATCTTTGTGCTTTAATTCTATATTATCCAGAAGCATGCTTTGCTATGTGTCATGAGCCCATAAATTTGTAGGACGAAAAGGAGAATAGGCAGACATAATGGTTTACTGACCGGTAGGCTTTTTTTTTTTTTAATGTTAAACTTCATATGTTTCTACTATTTTGCACTTTTGAATATGCTGTATAACTGCTTCTAATATCAGTTATTCATATTAACATAAATCTTATTATAATATATAGGGGTATATTACAAAATATGGGGATTCTGGTTAAGAATTTACAGTTTATTATCTCCAGTATGTTAAGCTAATATGACTTGGAAATGACCAAGATCTTGATTTCTAATGCCATTCTCTAATAAAATAAACTTTGAGAAATGGTTATTTATAGGCATCAGGGCAGGGAATACACAAGATGAGCCTGGAGCATCTTCAGTGCCAGAGAGTGAGTGCTCATCAAACAAAAAGATGTGGGTTTGGCAAAGAGACATGGGAGCAGACTAAAAGAGCTGCCATGACCAAAGCTTTAATGATTTGAGTAAGGAATCTAATTTGCTATTAGATTATAAACCCAAGAATAAAATAAATTCCCATGAGTCAAAATTGATATAAATATATTATAAACAAAAAATAAATGGAAGATAATTGAAACATTTGCTGCATGAAATAATCTCAAATATATACATAGACAGGGATGCCTCAGTAAGGTGAAGCATAACTTTCTTCCAAAGAGTATTAAAATAAGGGGGACATTTAATTAGTTTTCACTGGAGAAACATAATAATAATATCTATGTCATGTAAACAAGGGCACTGTTATCAATTAAATAATCATGTTGATAATAGGTACCATCCATAGAAATAATGAGAATGGCACTTTACCTCTGTGATTTTCCTCTCAAAACTCATAACCACTGTTGAATCTTAGGAAAAACTTCAGACAATGCGGTATTGAGAGAAATTTTACAAGATATCTAATAACTAGTCCTCAAACTTTTCAAGGTCATCAGAAAATGAACGTCAGAAACTATCAGTATCTAGAAGAGCCAACGGACAAATGACTACTAAATGAGGTGTGGATTTTGGATGGGATAGTCTGGTGTAGAAAAAATACATTAGAAAAAATATACAAATAAGTAAATAAATACCAACAAAACAAACACACAAAACAAAATCCAAATTCAGTATGTACTTCAGTTAACAAAAAAGTACCAATACTGGTTTATTAGCTGGTAGAAATCCAACACATGCATAGAATATATTAATAATATGAGAAATCGTATGAAATATAAGGGAACTTTCTACTATCTTTTCTGTAAATCTGAAACTATTCTAATATAAATGTTTACAAAAAATTCATAGTGATTTATGTATTTTTTTTGTTTTAAGGCTGTATCTTAAGAAATCTAGATACAGTTTGCCGAGTGCAAACTGTAAGTGTAACATTAATGTAGCATGGTGTTTCTATGCTTATTATTGTTGTGATATTGTCTTTACCTTTGTAAGAAGTTTATATAAAGTATAATTTGATCTATTAGTCATTTTTGGATCTTGTCGTTTTTTATCGCTGTCTTCCATGCACAAGCTGATAAGGACAATATAAAAATAAACTATTAAAATGTTAAAGTGAGTTATCCATTGTTTATTATTGCAATATTTAGATTGCTTTAGGCTATCTTGTCTTCTTTGGCAGTAATTCTAATACTCAGAACATAGAAGTCTACTAGCTTCACAAATAGCAAAACCTGATTAAGAAATGGGGTAACATCATAAATCTGATTTTTCTTTATGTAATGGGGAGAATAAAATTAACAAAAAGAAGCATTTTCACAGATTTGGGATAAATATCTCCTCTAAATTGCTTCAGCATTTAAAGATACATTTCATATCTATTTGTTGTTCTCTAAATTAACATACATTATTTTATGGGTAATTTTTAAAACAGCTTCATTGAGCTATAATTAAAATACAATTACAATAAACTGCATGTGTCTAAAGTGCACAACTGAACATGTTTTGATGTGTGTATGAAATCATCACCACAATCAAGATAATGAACACATCCATCATACTAAAAGGATCTCTCCTATTAATCCTTTCCTGTTCATCTTCATCTCTAAGTAACCACTTACCTTTTTGTCACTACGGATTCATCTACATTATCTAGGATTTTACAAAAATAGAATAAGGCAGCATATTTATATTGGTTTGGCTTTTTTTGTGAAGCATAATTAGTTTGAGATTCATCCATTTTGTTGTGTGTATCTGTAGTTCATTCCTTTTCATTGTTAAGTAGTATTTCATTATATAGATACACCAAATTTGTTTTTCCATTTATATTTTTCCATTCTGCTGACTAATATTTGCTTTGTTTCCAATGTTTGACTATTGCAAATAAGTTGGTGTAAACATTCCACATTCCTTCATTTAGATACATATTTCTTACTCTCTTAAGTAAACACATATAAATGAAATAGCTGGATTATAGAGTAGGCATATATTTAACTTTTAAGAAACTGTCCAACTGTTTTACAAAGTGATTGTGCAATTTTCATTTAACAGTAGTATTTATTTTTTGAAAGTATGTAGGTTAGAGAAAACCATAAGTAAAAATAAAAATATATAGTAATGATATAAAGTAGATGAACCATGTTTCTGCTTACTGATTATATGCTTGAAATCAACATTTCTCAAAGGATATTTTTGATTTCTCACTGTAAATTAACTACACAGTTTTCTAGCAGTAGTATAATAGCTTCAAGTAGTCAAATTAGCTTCTCAAAACTCTGTACTAAATTTATAGAAAATCTAGGCTATGGGTGATTGGAGTTAATTGTATTATATATTCAGCTATTTGTCAATTATACTAAGAGAAGGGCCAACTCTCTTGATTTCTGTGATGTATAAAACTACCTCTGGGCTAGAAGATCACTTTTATATCTGATACTTCTTATATGACTGTAACTCAATTTTCTGTTTCAGTCAAATTATCTGACATAGCAATTACTGGATGTTATCTAATAAAGAAAAAGTTTATATACTTCAGGTAAGTATAAGAGAGAAATAATATGTATGAACAATTTCTAAGAAATGTGACCTAATTCCTTCGTATGTGAGGTCACTACATTAGTAAAATCTTAGATTATCTATTTTATATGGTGTCATCTTTTATTGTGTGAGTATATTCATAGAAAGAGAAGCTCCAGTTTTCTTCCAAACATGTATATATTATTATATGTTTGATGGTTTAAAAAATATATAAGCAGTGATTCAATTTTCAACAGGATTTGGGTCTATGAACCTGCACTTAGCATTGAGAAGGTTAATCTCCATTTTCTCATAGCTATAATAGCAACTGGAATATTATTCTAATGATGAGTACTACAACACAGCTCATGCTATTAATGGGATAAAACTTCAAAAGTCACACTAACAATTTAGATGTAAAACTCCTATCATTTGAATTGAAATTACATCCTTCTTATGTGTTACATAAATCTTTGCAATGCACCGCCTGTTTCTGTGTCGTTGTGCTTGTTTTCAGTCTTTTGATGAATAAGAAGTAATTTGACTAAATAGGAAGAGTGGTCTGAATTTTTTTTTGGTAATTTTTTTGAATCAAGGATGTCTTGTTTTTCATAAGTTATTGCAATAAAAATCAAAACAAATAAATATCGGTGAAAAATCATAAAATTTAAAGGGATCTTCCTAAAGTTCATGAAAAATGAACTTAAAATATAGAGAATAAAAAAGATAAACTTTATTTCTCTACATAAGATCCATTAAGTTTAAGATGTTCTTGTAAGCAATGGTACCAGCTATTTAGTTCATCCTTAAAGAAGAGAGGGTCCTGGAAATTTAACTCGCCAACACAGTCTTTTTTACGTTATTAACTGAAGAAAAAATGATGGCTTTTAAAGATTTGTTTCAGATTAGGAAACAAAAATAAGTCAGAAGGAATCAAATGAAGACTTTAAAGCAAATACCTAATGACTTCCCATTGAAACTCTCATAAAATTGTCCTTGTTTGGAAAAAGGAATAAGCAGAAACATTGTCTTGGTGGAGAAGGACTCTGTGTGAGCTTTCCTGGGCATTTTTCTGCTCAAGCTTTGGCAAACTTTTTCAAAACACTGCCAATTTAAACAGATGTTGTCATTCTTTGGTTCCCCGGAAAATTAACAAGAAAAATGCCTTGAGCATCCCAAAAACCTCTTACAATGAATTTTGCTCTTGCCCAGTGTGTTTTTGCTTTGACTGAAGCACTTCCACCTCTTGGCAGACATTGCTTTGATTGAGCTTGTTCTTCAGGATTGTACTAGTAAAGCCATGTTTTAGCTCCTGTTACAATTCTTTGAAGAAATCCTTTAGGATCTTGAACATACTTGTTTAGAATTTCCATTGAAAGCTCTACTCGTATCTGCAGATGAACTGAGTGCAATGGTTTTGGCACTCAGTGGAAATTTTGCTCCAATTTAATGTTTCAGTCAGATTTGTGCAAGTTCAATCAACTGAGATGTCTATGATGGTGTTGGTAATTGTTTCTACTATTAGTCCTCGCTATCTTTCACTTAGGGCACCAGCAGGATGTATTTTTTTCCTCTAATTTACATGGATGATCTACCACTATGGGCTGCATCTTCAACATTGTCTCATCCCTTCTTAAAAAGCGTTATTCATTTGCAATTCTCTGATTTCTTTGAGGGATTGTCCTCATAAAATTTTAATAAAGCATCAATGATTTCACCATTGAGTCACTCAAGCTTCAGCATAAAATAGAGGTTTATTCTTATTTCAGTTTTAGCAGAATTCATGTTGATCTGATAGGAGCTTTTCTTCAAGTTGATGTCTTATCCTGCTTGATGCCTCAAACTAGAACAATTTCAGACACAGTATAATAAGTGATGATGAAGTTATTTTTATGCAAAACATTTGAATCTATGCACAGTTTTTTCTTATAATATGCATTTTCTATGAGCCTTTTGAAGATCACGCCTACATGTTTCAAATTTCGTTTAGGTCAAAATTATCCATTATTTCCTGTAGGGTTGGTGGCATAAAATTATATTGGTAAAAATGTCATGTGAGTAATAAATGTGTTGACATGTAAGGAAGCAAGTCCAGTTTATATTTGAACACAAATCATCCAGACCAACACAAGAATTTCTTTTGAAGTTTAATGTGTTAAAATTTACATTATGTTTTTCAACAAGTATAAAATTGCTTACGTGATTTTTGGTGGTAATTATACATTAGTGCCAACTATACTATTTCCATTTTACTGTTTATAAATTCTTAAATTTAAAGAGCTAGCTCAATACATTATAAAAATATTTCACTCTGACTACTCTCAACCTTGTTTAACATTATTTTTATGACAAAATACATTATTATTCTTAGAAAAAGCATTCTGTCAGTTCCTGTCACATCTTTGTGGGCTTTCCAGTTTGATGACCTATAATCTAATAAAACACATATTATACTCTGGCCATTCCATTTTAATAATCTTACCTTTAATCTTTTCCCTTTCCAGAGATCACAACGTTAAATCTCCTGATTGATAACCAAAGCTAAATATTTAAAGTATAACATCTCATGGAAGGTTTTATTTTCAAATAAACTGTATTGTAGTATCGACCTATTTGTGTTAGTTTTTAGTCTCAATGATTTTATTAGACATTATAGTGTTTCATCAATAAGAAATAACCATTACTATGTAATTCAAGACAATATGAAATGTGACCTACAACCAACATTTATTTCTGTTTATCTGGGCCATTCACAATCCCTACACTGTTACCAATCTTCTAAGCAACATCATGTTTTATTCTTGTTGAATTCCTTCATATCATTGCACAGTAGCACAGTAGTAATTACATTAAAGGGAAGGTTATTGTCACATTGTGAAATGTTTGAAATATTTAAGCTATTGTTCATAAATTGTTCCCCTCAAAACCCACTTTTTCTTTAAAGTTTCTGCATTTTTACTAACAAAATTCCAACAGCAAATAAATGCATCATTTAAAAGTACTCCTCAGAAATAAGAATGCCACAAATGCCTACATGCATTCTAGTATTTTTGTTATTGTTGTCATTCCAGCAATGAATAAATCTTCCTAGTTAAAAGTGAAAACTCCTCTGAAGGTAACAGAAATTTTTTTTAAAAACATGTAATATAAATTAAGTATAATAAACCCCAAACGATTTACTGATATAAAAGTTAAATAATCTTTAAGATGTAGTGTTTAATCATACTTTATGAAAGGTAGGATGTAAAATATTAGCCATTTTCTGAAATGAATTATCCATGAAGATGATAAACTTCAAAAACTAAATAGAAAAATAGTGGTAGTCTTCCATTGCCAAATATGCTAAAGATGGAAAGCAATTTATAAGGATTAAGAAACTCTTTACAATTCTAAAATTAACTATGAAATTACATGTACTATAAAATAAATGTAAAGGGCATTAAGGGCAAAAATATTTTCTGAGTTTTTACTGTATATAATGTTTATTATGTACTATTTAATCTATTGTTTTGGCAAATATTCATATTAACAATTATTATTTTCTTTAGGAACCAAGCTTAAAAGGTTGAAGTTGTTGTCCTGGGCCACTCAGTAACTTTGATGTAAATACCAAAGCCAGAATTAGAACCCAAGTTGGTCTGATTTAAAAATTATACTTTTACATTATATTTTCATTGAAACAATTTCTAAACACTGAAACCAAACAGTGTCTGCATAGTGTCATGAATATATATGTTTGAAAGTTAAAAATGAAGGCAGAATTTAGGTTTTAGCTTATTAAATAAATAATACTGCAATTATCTCCTGGGGTGACTAAGTAAACAACAGAACAGAATACATGAAACAAGTCTTTTTAGATACTAGGCAATAAAAAGGTAAAGAATATAACATTAGACAATGTAAGCAAAAATGTGAGTCTTATGATTACCATGGTATCTCTCTGGGAATTGCTTTCTGGCCATAGTGTTTTTTAAGTCAGAAACTGTCACAAGTCTGAGACTTTGCCTTACTTGGAAACTAACAAGTTAGTCTGCCCCACAAGATACACACAAGCACACACCTCTGAAGGAGCTAACAGACACTATTTACACACAAGACATTCTGTATTAGCTCCCCATTCTCGAATTCCGTATGAGATAACACGATGAGAGCTAGCTATCACCTCAGGAGTTTGCACTACAGGATAGAGACTCTGAAATTATGAATCGTTGAGCTTACGTAAGAGTTGTTAGCACACCAGCCTAGCCTAACTTTCAGAGACAGCAAAAAAGACTTTGCTCTTAAACATAAACAATTTATTCTGGAGAAGGATGGAAAAGTCTTTAGCTTTTCTTCATCACCATGGAACATAAACAAACATCACTGGATTGTATTATTTACTTTATAAGCACATAATTTCAATGGAAAAATAATTTATTTAAATCACAAGAGTAATAAATGATTTCTAACCTCCAAGACATGTATATCTTTAAGTCATCATATAATTCAGGTGTTCATTTGCTCAGAAAGTCCTGATTATGCAGAAACATGAAAATATTTGTAGAGTGTTATCTTATACACTGTAGATAGGGGAAATTGAAAAAGAATATAACAGTCTCACTGAAGTAAGGAAAAAATAATTTGAATTCAGGGAATGTGAAATACCTTGAATTTGCAGAGGAGATGTCCACTGAAGTGGGAGCTACATTATTAAAAAAGCTTAAATAATCTTCATCTGGGTACTGATGAATACTAAGAAGCACATGTATCAAATAACACTCCATATAGTTGGACAAGAATAATCAAGAAATTGTATGGTGAAACTCATAAAGGGCTATGAAACATTTGATTTTAGACCAGCTAAAGTGAAGAGACTTCTTAAAAATCTGATGTATTCAATAGATGTAGTGGTAAGCCTAAAATAGCTAAGTATAAAGATTTCTCCAAACCTCCATTCTAAGAAATTTAAACAGGCTTCAACAGGTATTCAAGGAAGATATTATCACGTCCTTCTAGAAGAGAGAATAACGTATTTTGAAAGAAGATAACAAAAATAACCACATAATATAAAACTCGAAATGTCAGGCGTTCAATCAAAATTACTAGACATAAAAAGAAGCAATAGCATAAGGGGCCCATAAACAGGATGAATATAAGCAAATAGCAGTAGACACAGAAATTATAAGCATGACTGAATTATTAAACAGGGACTTTAAAATAGCAATTACGTTCAAATATAAAGGAAAATATAGCAAACATAATAAGAGGAATGGGAAACATAAAAAGTAATACCACATGGCTGGGTGTAGTGGCTCACGTCTGTAATCCCAACACTTTGGGATGCTGAGGCAGGTGGATCACGAGGTCAGGAGTTCAAGCCCAGCCTGACCAATATGGTGAAACCTAGTCTCTACTAAAAATACAAAAATTAGCCAGGTATGGTGGGGTGTGCCTGTAATCCTGGCTACTTAGGAGTCTGAGGCCAGAGAATCCCTTGAACCTGGGAGGCAGAGGTTACAATGAACCAAGATTGCCCCACTGCACACTAGCCTGGGTGACAGAGTGAGACTCCATTTCAAAAAAAACAAAAAGTAATACCATGTAACATCTAACATTAAAAATGATAACCAGAAAATATGTTTATCAGCTACAACACAAGGGCAGAAGAAAAGGCCAATAAACTTAAAGGTTGAATAATATGTGATATCAGATGATCAGTGTACTGAAAGATACAGCATTAGAAGCTATTCAAACTGAAAAATAGAAAGTGCTAGAAAAAAATAGTGTATCATCAGTTTATGTGAGATAGCATCAGTACATATGCATTTGGAATCTCAAAAAAGGGTATGTGAAAAATAATATACAAGGACAGACAATTTTCCATGTTTAATGACAATTATAAATCCACAGATCCAAGATTATGAATGTACACAATCATAATAAACATAAAGAAAATCACAACATTGGATACTGTAATCAAATTTCTGTAAACCATAGAAAACAAAAAACCTAAATTTAGCCAGAGGGTAAGATAATTATACTTTTAACAAGGTAAAGAAAAATTGCCTGTTTCTTGTCTTGTCAAGTGAAAAGTCAATGAAGAAATATTTAAAAAATAATTTTAGAAACTTTCAAAGCACAATTCTATGCCAAGAGAAAAATATCCTTTAAGGTGAAGGTGAAATGAACATATTTTCAGGTTAAAAAATACGGCACTAAGAGGTCTAAAGTGTTTTAAAAGTTGAAGAATTTTTGTGGGCTGAAGGAAAATAAAAAATGCAAACTTGGATTAGCACAAAGGATAAAGAATGCTTGAAATGAATGCTAAGATATATTTCAACTGGAACAGATTTTTATGTTGAAAGTTTCTTTAATTTAAAGATTGATCTTTTTTGGCTTCTGGCTTGGCATGGCCAGAAGCATGCTATTATGTTCAAGAAGGTTTTATATCAGAAATGCAAAATTAGTTAAACATTAGAAAGTTAATAAATGTAATTAAATCTTTTAAGAGGAAACTGATGAAAAAAATTATGAGCATCTCTATAAAAGCAGAAAAATATTTGACCAAATGTGACAACCATTTAAGGTAAAGACTCTCAGCAAACTAGTAATAGAGGACAACTTTCTCAATCTATCAATAATATCTACAAGCAAGTATAAATACTTTCATGTGGTGTAAACCATGCTTAAGTGAGCAAGACTGAAATCTACCCCCATCTCCAAAAAAAAAAAAAAAAAGGAATAAACAAGAATGTCAACTCTCACTACTTATATTTAGTATTTTGTTAGAGGTACTAGTACTAGTTAGTGTAATAAAGAAAGAGAAGAAAAAGCGTATCTTTTGTAAAGGAAGAAATACAGTACCTTTATTTTCAGAGGATATGATTGAATACTTAGAAAATTGAAGGGAACATACAAGAATGCTTTTAGAAATAATAAATGCGTTTGTAAAAATTGGGGTAATACGTTCAATACATTTAACCCAATTATATTTCCATACACTTATATGACATTTATAAATTAAAAGAATAAGATCATTATAATGTTCATAATTTCAAGTACATAGGAATAAATTTGAAAATGTTTACACAACTTGAAATCTTTAAAAATAGAAATATAGATCAATAGAATATATTAGAGTCCAGAAATAGACCCATCTGTATGTGGTTGACTGAATTTTTTAGTAATGTACCAAAGTAATTCAATGTAGAAAGCAAAGAGTTTTTTTAAAAGTGCGCTGAAAAAACTGGATATTCATATGGAAATATCAAACTTAACCATAGGCTTTGCTTTAGACATGCCAAAAAATATGAATAATAGACTTAAACATTAAAATTCAATCTATGAAAGAAATAAGAAAAGATGGGAGAAAATCTTCATAGAGAAAGATTTCTTAGGTAGAAAGTAGAAAGTGCTAAACAAAAGAAATAATAAATAACATCTTATAAAGTTTTGTTTTCATAAAAATACATTAGAACACAATTAGAAAGCAAGTCATAGGCTGAGGTAATATATTTATAAAGCATATAAAGAACTCCTGTAATGCAATAAAAGTAAGCAATATTTTTTGAACACATGCTATTCTTGTTTGCTTCACTTGGAGATCAAGCAACTGAAAAGTTATTGTTGGGAACATTGCAGGTTATCATCAGTAGGCTGGTGATGGTGTGTCAAGGGAGTGACATGGATAATTTAATACTAGCATCCAAATTCTCACCTGAGGATTGTATGTAAAAATTACATCCATTACTTTTGCTCACAACTCATAAGCTCACAAGTGATAATTCGTTAGCAATGTAGCCACATCAAACCACCATGGAAGTCGAAAAAAAATATCCTATTATAGTTAGAATGGGAAAAACCTTGGTAAACAGTAACTATGTTAATGAGGGAATCAAGCTTTTCCTTAATACATTATTCTATTAAGTTACATAGCTCAATGAATTTTTAAGAATCCACTTTAGGATTAGTACTCATAATATGCTGCCTAGAAGATAAGATGCCTTGGGTTACAGATTTTGGCCAGGTTCTAAGTTGAACTGAGATTTAAGGATGTGGTCAGTGTAGTTGGATTTATTGTACAAACATATGCTCTTCTGAAGTTCAGGATAAAACTCTCACTGGCTCAACTCAGGAAGTCATTTTTAAAGGCATTGTCGGAAGCTAGTTCCACACACATTTACATGTCTGAACAGAAGTGATAATTTCTCATTATCTGTCTTAAACCCCACCAAGTCTTTGCACTTGCTAATTTCTTATTTTTGGACATTTTTATCCACTTGTGCTGCATGAGAATTTTCTCCTCTAAGTTTTTACTTTAACATCATTTCTCATAGACTGTTTTCCTCTGCCTCAGTTAACGCTATTTATTCCTTTCTCTGTTGTCAGAGCTTTTGTATATAATTAGGGCACAGCACATCTCTTGTTATATTAAAACTGTATCCGTGCTGATATTCTTTCTTGATATTATAACAATTGCCCTAAACTCTTCAGAATTGTACAAGATTCGTGTGCATTTTATCTGTAGTTGTCCTATAACACCAAGCATGGTATTTGTTTAATAAACACTTGTTCTGTAAATAAATTAGATATGACTGCAGAACAGAATGAAGACATATATCAGTTAAAAAACGTTTTCCATTTTAAGAAAAAACACATGGCAAACAATACCAATACTAATTCAAAGACATATCTCAATCATATTTACAATATATTTAGCAGTTTGTCTTTAAACAAAGCCAAGCTTATTCTTACATGAAATACATACAATAACACTTAGAAACTCTATAGATCAACTATAATAAAAATTTCCTTATTTCACTGAAGGAGGAACAAATTAAAAAGTTGAGGAAATGGAGACTAATATTTAAGAAGAAACAAAAAGTAAGGTCATTCTGCCAAAAATGCAGAATAATTCTGTGATCTACAAATTCTTGCAGGTGAGAGTGAACGGCAACCTCCAATATACTAAATTTTTAGGTCAATTCAGAGCTTTTCCTGCAGAGTTTTGGAAATCTGAACTGAATAGGAGAAATGTATAAAGAGTGAAAGAAAGAGTGAGGAAAAGTGTTAATGAATTTAAATACATGGTTAATTATAAATATAAATTCCTTTGGGCCAAACAAGGATATCCTATAACAAGACCAAGTCCTTCCAAGTTACTTGTGAAGGCATTTTGAAATGCCTCAAAGAGCAACCTTTTAAAAGTTATTTGTAGACAGAAAATACAATATCAACCATAAATTATTTCTTTCTAGATGGTTACTTATCTTGCCAAAAAACTCTCATTCTTGTGAAACTTAATTTTGTATGAAGTGAAAAGAGATTTTAAAGCACCATTTATATTTAATATGTTGCTTTTCTTTCAGTTATTATATATTTTCATAGAAGTTGTTGGCAAAATAATTAAGAATTTAAAATTTAAAATTTTCTCCTAATGAAAAGTGTAGCAAAGATTAATTTTCTACCTAAATGTCAAAATGTAGAAATATGCTTCTCTTTTGGGAAAAGAGGAGCAGGAAAACTAGCACTTAATCTCTCTCTGCTGTATTTCATATTTAAGATACATTTTACTAGTATTATACCTGGTAAAGAATCCTTTAAAATATCTACTCTTAAAATTTATTAATACAATATGATTTTTCTTTAGCTCTCTTCTCATGTGTCAGAGGAAAAATGTTTC
The DNA here is from genome assembly GCF_030222135.1 of Aotus nancymaae. Lineage (NCBI taxonomy): Eukaryota > Metazoa > Chordata > Mammalia > Primates > Aotidae > Aotus > Aotus nancymaae. The sequence continues at coordinate 39,699,127 of NW_026988419.1, read as the reverse complement.
TCTTTATAAGCTAATGATTAATCTTGCCCAGGTGTTGGAAATTATCTAAATGCTCTGTCTTGAACACTCTATGTTTAAATAATGGTTTAGCATCCCGTTGTGCTCATCAAACAATTCTGTTTCCCAAATTAATAAAATAATTAGTAAAAGAGTCTTTGTTATTTTGCTATAGTAAGTGATGTGATGATTTTGCTCAACTAAAGTGCAAGTTATTTTTTAAAATAACTAAATAAAATAGAAAATACTTCTTGTGAACTTAGTTTACCAAGTTGGACAGAATTCTTAAATAATTCACAAGTGTATCCTTAACCAAGGTAACTAAACTTTGGAGATCTGGCCTCTGCCCAACAGTGTATACTGCCGGTTGGCATTTTCATTTCACTATGTAATGCATCTTTGGAAATGCTATTTATTTTTAACATTAGGAGAAAGGAAAGAATTTTGACTCGCCAGTCCAGCAGCTAAAAATTACCTCAATGTCTTGACCCATGTGTCCCTCTCACCCCTACGTATATCTTTGACTCTCAAAATCTACTCCTTGTTTTGCCATAAATTTGGTACATATGCTTAAATGAAAAAATTAATTGTAATGGGTTTGCGATTTTGGCTCTCAGTCTGAAATAAAAATCTAGGGAAAATACTGAGAGAAATGAGCATGGATACTCTTGACTTTTATTATTAATAAGGAACTGGAGCTCTAGGTACACCTCTAGGTTAGTCGATAGAACTTTAAAAATAAAAATTTATACTCAGAAAAAAAGCATGTTTTCAAGTCTCTCTTTACATCCTCCCAAGAATGTTGTGCAGTTGGGAGGATGGAGTAGGGATTCCTTGTTATTCCTCATCCCCAAAGATAAGAGAGGAGTAAAATTGCATGAGGTGCCCATTAAATTTTCTGTTGTCCCCAAAGTGTTTGACATATTACATGCCACAAACTAATCACTCAAAAATATATTTGGCATTATAATTATTTTAAGTTTTCTATAAAAGACAAAAAAGCATGCTCTCTCTTCATGATGTGTTTCTTCTATTTTGAAATTCATATTTATTGGCATACGAGGACATAATTCATTGTTAAAACAAGTACATTATTAAAGATGAAAGAGACCATTATTACTATTTACATCTGAACAAGGAGATTGTCCCTGGAAATCTAGGACATATGGTCACCCTAGATACTTTGCCTTTCAGAGGAGAAAAATCACGCAGTGAAATGCCTGGAATCCTGGAAATCATATAATATGAGTACACTGAAGATAATTAGCATGAAGATAAGTCTGATATTGTGAGAGTGTGTGTGTGTGTGTGTGTGTGTGTGTGTGTCTGCATTGGAGGCCAAAGGAAGGCAACATAAACCTACTCAAAGGGCAATCATATGACAAAGTGAAAAGGTTTCTTCTCTCCTATGTCAAAAATCAGAAATGTAATAAGAAAGTATATTCAGGCTCAATGTAAGAAAAATATTTTTTTCAGAACTACCCAACAACAGAAGAGGTTGCCTTGCCAGAATGCTTTCCTCGTACTTTGAACGCATTCAAGCTGAGGAATAGTAGGTATCTTTCATGGGTACAGTGGAATGTTTTCTGCAGCAAGTAAGGAATTGTATACATGGTTCCTAATAAAAATTACTAAATATCTCTTCTTGTTTATATGCCACTGAGAAATTGAGCTGTAGCAGGCAGCTTAATATGAAATTGGAAGGTGTTAGGTAGTTACAATACATTCAATCAAAGAATTGATCTAAAGCTTGCTTGCTTTCTACTTGTTTTATTTAAGGTAAAGTAGTATCAAGGAAACTAGCATTCTTATCTAATTCCTTTTCTGCCCCTTCAACTGTACTTTAAAACATTACTGAAAGTGCTGATCAGAGTGCACACAATCAGGCATTTGACAGATGCTTGCCTTTTCCAAGGTGAATAGCTTTTATTAAAACATATTGTGAATGGCATTTTACCCTTAAAGTGTGGCATTTTAGAGGTCAAAATAGTACTTCTCCTGCTAAAAATAATATTAGAAAGTGAGTCTCACCAAGTAATAAACACCTGCAACTGTACATATAGGAAAGGAAGTGAAATACTTTTCATGTCAAAGATTCAATTCTCTATTTTCTGTTTTATGATCAAAACCAGTAAGCACCTTACATGTCCAATAAATGGAATAATACTTCATGGTCATGCTTCAGATTGTAATCCTTGTATTATTCTACTGCATACCATCCCAAGCAGTTGCTGTATCATTTATTTCCCTTTCCTAAAGGGTCACTGGAGGAGATTTTGTGATGAATTGTAGGCATATTTTGAAAGTATATTATCACTTAATAAAGATTTTAAAAACCACAAGCTTAGGCTAAGCAAAAGAAATACAAACACAGTGCAAGAAAGAATTATAAAAGAAAAATAAAAGAGTTCATATCAGTCACTGAGTCTGAAAATATTATTATTTTATAGTAAATTATCTGGTATCATATAAGTAATCATTATTCACTTTATGAATAGCTTTCCATATAAAGGAAATATAACTTTGCATATAGAAAGAAACAATAAATATTCCACAAAATCATTGTGTTTCCCACATGTAGGTACAGAAAAACCTTTATTTTCATATATATATTATGCATATTATATTATTTATATATATATAAATATATATATAATTATATATATATAAAATAAACTTGCTTTGGTGACTTATAGAGAGGGAAAGGGGAGAAGAAAATATATGCAAAACAAGCATAAATATAGATTCTTTTACTTAGCCAGAATTCACCCACTAATAAGATCATGTGTCAATCCCACTATTAACACACGCTACTCAGCAAACCTGCAAATAGTCATGTGCATTTTAGTGGTCACATTCACTAATTAATTCCAGAAACATTTAAAGAGTATTCACTACATGTGGGTTACTCTCCTTGATTCTTCTAACATAAATAAGTAAATATTGGTTCCTGACATCAAATGTTTATGTTCAAAAGAGGAAAAATGGAGCATCAATCACTTACATAAAATGTGTTAGAGTCACAATATAAAAGTGCACATGGATGACAAATGGAAAACAGAGAGCGATTCACTATCCCTTCACTACATAGAAGGGAGGAGAACCTCATTAAGTACCAGTCTACTACGAAGGTAATGAAGGGGTTGAGTTTTTAAAGAAGACGACGTTTGTTAGACAGATAATTTGATAATGTTCATCTAGGTGGAGATAAAGATTATCCAAAGATAGAGAGGTACAACTTATTACTCTATTGCTGGAATATAGAGTGCAAAGCAATAAATGGTAAATTATGAATCTCATGTGAGCCAGAGAGAGGGCAGAACAAGAAGGCAGAACAGAAAGTTCAACCCATGATTCCCAAACCCTGCAAGGTCGCCAAGCTAACAACTATCTATCCATGCATACAAAACCTCATAAGAACCAAAATACAGGTGCTCATAATACCTGGTTTTAATTTCAGATCACTGCAAGAGGAAATGAAGATTGATTCCACCTCCTCGCCATCCCTACCGCAGAGGTGTGGTACAGGGAGCATTTCTGGGTGCTGGAGGAGAGAGAACACAGAAATTGTGAGGCAACAAATACCATGCTCTCCTGTTAGAAAGAAAGGAAAACCAGACCAAACTCAGCTGCTGCCTGCACATGGAGGGAGCATTTAAACCAGCTCTATCCAGAGGGGAATCACCGACTTCAGCAGTTGGAACGTGAGTGTCTGCAGACCTCACCACAGAGGGCTACGGTACTGTGTATCTCCAAATAAGCTTGAAAGGCAGGCTAGGCAATTAGGACTGCCACTCTTAGGTGAGTCCTAGGGCTGAATTAGGCCTAGAGAGAGTAGACTGAGAGGGGACACACAACTTACTGAGATACCAGCTGGGCCAGCCAAGGGAGTGCGGCATCACCCTTGCCCTAACCCCAGGATGCATACGTTAGGACTTCAAAAGAGATTCCTCCTTCCCCTTAAGGGGAGGAAAAGGAAGAATAAGGAGGACATGGTCTTGCATTTAGGACACAAACTCAGCCAGAGTCAGAGGTCATGAGGTTCCCATTCCAGGCCCTGGTTCCCAGACAACATTTCTAGACACACCCTGGACCAGAAGGGAACCTGATTCCTTGAAGAAAAGGACCCAGTTCTAGCAGTGTTTATCACCTGCTAACTGAAGAGCCCTTGGGCCCTGAATAACCAGCAGCGATATCCAGGTACTACATTGAGGGCCTTGGGCGAGCCTCTGAGATTTACTGGCTTTAGGTGAGACTCAGCCCATAATCAGCTGTGGAGGCTATGAGTGAAGAAGTCTTCTGCTTCAGAAAAGCAGAGGGAAAAGACAAGAGGACTTTGTAGGCTAGGTGCAGTGGCTCACATCTGTAATCCTAACAATTTGGGAGGCTGAGATGGGTGGATCACCTGAGGTCAGAAGTTAAAGATCAGCCTGGCAAACATGGTGAAACACCAACTTTACAAAAAATTAGCTGGGCTGGCCGGGTGCAGTGGCTCACACCTGTAATCCCAGCACTTTGGAAGGCCGAGGCAGGTGGATCACGAGGTCAAGCGATCAAGACCATCCTGGTCAACATGGTGAAACCCCGTCTCTACTAAAAATACAAAAAATTAGCTGGGCATGGTGGCGCGTGCCTGTAATCCCAGCTATTCAGGAGGCTGAGGCAGGAGAATTGCTTGAACCCAGGAGGCAGAGGTTGCAGTGAGCTAAGATTGTGCTACTGCACTCCAGCCTGGGCAACAAGAGCAAAATTCTGTCTCAAAACAACAAAACAAAAGAAAGGAAGGAAGGAAGGAAGGAAGGAAGGAAGGAAGGGAAGAGAAGAGGAGAGGAAGAGAGGAGAGGAGAGGAGAGGAGAGGAGAAGAGGAGAAGAGAAGAGAAGAGAAGAGAAGAGAAGAGAAGAGAAGAGAAGAGAAGAGAAGAGAAGAGAAGAGAAGAGAAGAGAAGAGAAAAGAGAAGAGAAAAGAGAAGAGAAGAGGGAAAAAGGGGAATTGTCTTGCACCTCAGGTAACCAACATGGCCATGAAGGGTAGAGCCCCAACTGGGCTCTTGGGGTCCCCAATTCCAGGGCTTGACTCTTGGATGTGTTTCTAAACCTGCCCTGGGTCAGAGAAAAGCCCATGCCCTGAAGAGTGAATCCTAGGCCAGGCAGCATTCACAGCAGGCTGATTTAAGAGATAGTGGGACTTAAGGGAACATCAGTAGTAGTCTAGCAATACTCCTTGTGGCCTGAGGTGGCAGTGGCTACAGGGTGAGGCTTCTCTGCCTTTGGGAAGGAAAGAGAAGGGTGGGAAGGATTGCATCTTGTAGTTTGAGTGCCAGCTTAGCTGCAATATGAGAAAACACCAGGTAGACTTACAAGGTTTTTGACTTTTGACTTCCTGACAACACTTTTGGGTCCATCTGGGGATAAGCAAACATTGGCAGTAATCACGAAGTGGTTACAGCAGGCCGTGGATGAGACCAAGCACTGTACTGGCTTCAAGTCTGACTCAGTGCAGTCTTAGTGGTGATGGTCACAGGAGTACTTGTGTCACTCCACTCCCAGCTTTAGGTAGCTTAGAATATATAAAGAGAATCTATTTTTGGGAGAAAATAAGGTAAGAGAACAAGAGTCTCTGCCTAGTAATCCAGAGAATTCTCCATGACCTTGTCTAAGACCATCAAGCCAGTACCTCTACAAGTCTGCAAAACCCACAGCGTTACTGGGCGTGGGGTGTTTCCTAAAGCAGAAAGAGCTTAAATCACCACACTGAAGTCCTTTTAAGTGTCTAGAAAGCATTCCCAAGAAAGACAGCTACAAATATGCCTAGACAGTGAAGACTACAATAAATATCTAACTTTTCAATGCCCATACACTGAACAACAGCTGCTAGCCTCTACACCATCCAGAAAAACATGATCTTACCAAATGAACTACAACTTTTCAAGTCATAGTCAATACAATAAGATATAAATAGAAACAATGAAAAGTTAAAAAGCAGGGGAACAAAGTTAAGGCATGGAGTTTTTATTAGTTTTCTTTTTGTTTGTGTATATGCTTGTTTATGGAAATAAAGTTAAATTATCTGTTTAAAATTATCAGTTATAAGATAATATTTGTGAGTTTTATGGCAACCTCAAATCCCAGCCCCCCTGAAAAATATAATAAATACACAAAAAACTGAAAAGCAAGAAACTAAATTGTATTGACAGACAAAAATTACCTTCACTTGAGGAAAACAGAAAGGGAGGAAACAAAGAAAAGACCACAAAACAACCAGAAAACAAGTGACAGAATGACAGGAGTAAGTCCTTACATATCCATAATAACCAGACTCTATAATCAAAAGTATATAGACTGGCTGAATGGATTAAAAAAAGAAGATCAGTTCATCTGTTGCTTACAAGAAACATACTTCATCTATAAAGGCACACATAGACTAAAAATAAAGGAATGGAAAAATATGCCATGCAAATGGCAACCAGAAAAGAGAAAGAGTAGCTATACTTATATCAGACAAAATAGATGATAAGACAAAAACTACAAAAAGAGACAAAGAAGGTCATTACATATTGATAAAGTGGCCAATTAATCAAGAGAATATAACAATTTTAAATATATATGCAACCAACACTGTAGCACACAGATACATAAAGCAAATATTATTAGCGCTAAAGAGAGATGGTCTCCAATATAACAAAAGCCTACTTTCAGTTTTGGACACATTACCAGACAGAAAATCAACAAAGAAACATTGGCCTTAACCTATATTATAGACCAAATGGATCTATTATAATAGATACTTATGGAACATTTTATCCAACAGCTGAAGAATTGAATGCACATTCTGTTCATCAGTACATTAATCATTCTTAAAAAGAGACCACATGTTAAGTAACAAAACAATTCTTAAAACATTCAAAAAAATGAAATAATATCACAAATCTTTTTTTTTTTTTCTTTTTTTGAGACGGAGTTTCACTCTTGTTACCCAGGCTGGAGTACAATGGCACAATCTTGGCTCACTGAAACCTCCACCTCCTGGGTTCAGGCAATTCTCCTGCCTCAGCCTCCTGAGTAGCTGGGATTACAGGCACGCGCCACCATGCCCAGCTAATTTTTTGTATTTTTAGTAGAGACAGGGTTTCACCATGTTGACCAGGATGGTCTTGATCTCTTGACCTCGTGATCCACCTGCCTCGGCCTCCCAAAGTGCTGGGATTACAGCCATGAGCCACCGTGCCTGGCCCGAAATAATATCACAAACCTTATCTGATAACAATGAAATAAAACTAGAAATTAATAACAAGAGGAATCTTGGAAGCTATACCATACATACAAATTTAAAAAATGCTCCTAAGTCAGTGGATCATTGAAGAAATTAAGAAGGGAATCAATGCATTTCTTGAAACAAGTGATAATAGAAACAACATACCAAAACCTATGGGATACAGCAAAAGCAGTGCTCCAAGGGAAGTTTATAGCCATCAGTGCTACATCAAAACAGGGAACAAACTTCAAATAAACAATCTAACATTGCATTAAAAAAACCTAGAATATCAAGAGCAAACCAAACTCAAAACTAATAGAAGAAAATAAATAACAAAGTTCTGAGAAGAAATTAATGATTGGAATGAAAGAAAAAAATACAAAAAATCCATATGACAAAAGTTATTGTCTTGAAAAAATAAACAAAATCGGCATACCTTTAGCCAAACTAAGAGAAAAAGAGAGAAGATCCAAGTAAATAAAATCAGAAATTAAAAAGGAGAAATTACAACTGGTACTACAAAAATTCAAGGGATCATTAATGGCTACTGTGAGCAACTATATGCCAATAAATCAGAAAATCTAGAAAAAATAGAAAAACTTCTAGACCTATACAACCTATCAAGATTGAACTTAAACAGACCAATAATAAATAATGAGAGTGAAATTGAAATAAAAAGTCTCACAGTGAAGAAAACCCCAGTACTTGATGGCTTCACAGCTAAATTCTATAAAATATTTAAAGAAGCAATAACACTAATTGGTCTCAAACTATTTCTAAAAATAAAGGAGGGAATATATCTGAACTCATTCCATGAGGTTAGTATTACCCTGATAACAAAACCTGCAAAAACCCATCAATAAAGAATACTACAGGCCAATATTTCTGATGAATATTAACGCAAAAATTTTCAATAAAATACTAGCAAACTGAATTCAACAATACATTAGAAAGATCATTTATTACGACCAAGTAGGATTTATCCCTGGGATGCAAGAATGGTTTAACATACACAAATCAATCAACATGATACATCATGTCAATGGAATGAAGGATAAAAACCATACAATCATTTTAATTGATACTGAAAAGGCATTTGATAAAATTCAATATCTTTTCATGATAAAATCATCAAAAAAAACCTAGAAATAAAAAGAACATACCTCAACATCATAAAAGCCATATATGACAGGCCCACAGGTGGCATAATATTGAGTGGGGAGAAACTGAAAGCCTATCCTCTAAGATCTGGAACATGACAAAGATGGCCACATCACCACTTTTATTCAACATAGTACCAGAAGTCCTAGCCAGAGCATTTACACAAGAGACGATATAAAGGGCATCCAAATTGTTAAAGAAGAAGTCAGATTATTCTTGTTGGCTGATGATTTGATTCTACATTTGGAAAAACCTAAAGACTCCAGAAGAAAATTATTTAGAACTGATAGACAAATTCGGTAAAGTTTTAGAATATAAAATCAAAATACAAAAATCAGTAGCATTTTTATATGACACCAGAGAACAATGTGAAAAATAAGTAAAGAGGTAATCCTGTACACAATAGCCCCAAATAAAATACCAAGGAATTAACCTAACCAAGGACATGAAAGATCTCTACAATGAAAACTATAAAACACCAATGAAGGTAATTGAAGGGCACTTGAAAAATGAAAAAATAATCCATGTACATGGATTCGAAGACTCAATATTTCTAAAATGCCCACACAACCCAAAGCCATCTACAGATTCAATGTAATTTTGATCAACATACCAATTACATTTTTCACAGAAACAGAAAAAAAATCTTCTAAAATTTATATGGAACCACAAAAGATCCAAAATAGCCAAGGCTATCCTGAGCAAAAAGAACAAAAGTAGAAGAATCACATTACCTGATTTCATATTATATTATAGAGCTATATCAATCAAAACAACATGATACTGGCATGAACGCAGACTCATAGACAAATGGAACAGAATAGATAAGCCAGAAACAAATCTGCATATTCTACACATCTATAGTGAACTCAATTTTGATAAAGGTGCCAAGAACATACAGTGAGGAAAAGACAATCTCTTCAATAAATGGTGCTGGGAAAACTGTATATCCATATACAAAATAATGAAACTAGATCACTATCGTTTGTAATATACAAAAATCTAATCAAAATAGATTAAAGACTTAAATCTAACACTTCAGAATAAAACTACAAGACAACATTGTTGTCTTTGATATTTGATAGAATCTCCACGACATTGATCTGGACAAAATTTCTTGAGCAATAACCCACAAGTACAGGCAACCAAAGCAAAAATGGACAAATGGAATCACATCAAGTTAAAATGCTTTTACACAGTAAAGGATGCAAAGAATAAAGTAAAGAAACAACACATAGAATGAGAGAAAATATTTTCAAACTACCCATTTGACAAAAGATTCATTACTAAGAATACATGAAGAGCTCAAACAACTGTTTGGGAAAAATCTAATAATTCAATCAAAAAATTGCAAAAGATTTGAATAGTCATTTCTCAAAACAAGACATACAAATGGCAAACAGGCATATGAAAAGGTGTTCAACTTCATTGATCATAAGAGAAATGCAAATCAAAAGAACAATGAGGTATCATCTCACCTCAGTTAAAATGGCTTATATCCAAAAGATGAGCAATAAAAAAATGCTGGGGAAAATGTGGAGAAAAGAAAACCCTTGTACACTGTTGGTGGCAATGTAAATGTGTACAACCAGTATAGAGAAAGGCTTGGAGGTGCCTCAAAAACTAAAAATAGAGCTAGGATGCTATCCAGCAATCCCACTGCTTAGTATGTACACAAAAAGAAGGAAATCAGTATATCAAAGAAATATCTGCACTCCTATGTTTGCTGCAGTGCTGTTTACAATAGCTAATATTTGGAAGCAATCTAAATGTTCATCAACAGATGAATGGATAAAGAAAATGTGTTACATATACATAATGGAGTACTATTTAGCCATAAAAAATAATGAGCTCTAATTATTTGCAACGACATGGATAGAATTGGAAATCATTGTGTTAAGTGAAATAAGCCAGGCTCAGAAAGACAAACATCTTATGTTCTCACTTATTTACAGGATCTAAAAATCAAAACAATTGAACTCATGAACATAGTGAGTAGAAAGAAGGATGATTACTAGAGGCTGGGAAGTGTAGTGAGAGGCTAGGGGAAAAGTGAGGATGGTCAATGGGTACAAAAAAATGTTAGAATTAATAAGACCTACTGTTTGATAGCACAATTGGGTGACTATAGTTAATAATAACTTAATTGTGCATTTTAGAGAATGTAATTGGGTTGTTTGTATCTCAAATGGTAAATGTTTGTGGGAATGGATACCTCATTCTCCATGATGTGCTTATTTCACTTTGCATGCCTATGTCAAAACATCTCATCTACCTATAAATATATACATCTACTATTCATCCACAAAAATGTTTTAAAAAATAATATCAAAATGTACACAATTTTATTTTCCCTTCAAAAGAATAAAAAATAACAGTGAAGTGAGCCAGAACATAGAACACACCTGCCTGGAATGCTTGATGTCCCGGGACTTAGTGCTTGGCAGTGGGGAGGGTTTAGTTTGGAGAGCAGCCTTGTACACAAAACCTGAAGTTGAATGAGAAAATAGTTTGGTAGACATGGCAGTTTTACAAGGAAGAGAACTTGTAGAAATATATTGGTAAGTGTAGCATTCAGTGAATGTTATTTACTGAATGCTGTTCTTGTATTTGATAAACCTCCAAGTCTGATTCTGAAAACTAGATTTCCATTTAGAATTTTCATGACAATAGTGAACTCTAACTCTTTCAGTCTTCCTAACAAATCCTTTTTTATTATCTTTATTATTCATTGAGAAGCAAAATTCAACTCTATTGTGTCAACTAACCTTTCTCTCTAGAATGATATGGCTAGTAATACACAAAGAGTTTTATTTTCTACTGAGAGCTTATCTGTACTCAAAAGAATAGTTTGTTTTGTTGTTGATGATTTAAATGTTACATAGGCAGTGTCACATGACCGCGGGAGGTTCCGTGCGGGGTGGTTGCCGCTTGCTGCAGGCCCTGGGGAGTCGCCATGCCTACAACACAGCAGTCCCCTCAGGATTAGCAGGAAAAGCTCTTGGATGAAGCCATACAGGCTGTGAAGGTCCAGTCATTCCAAATGAAGAGATGCCTGGACAAAAACAAGCTTATGGATGCTCTAAAACATGCGTCTAATATGCTTGGTGAACTCCGGACTTCTGTTATCACCAAAGAGCTACTGTGAACTTTATTTGGCCATTTCTGATGAACTGCACTACTTGGAGGTCTACCTGACAGATGAGTTTGCTAAAGGAAGAAAAGTGGCAGATCTCTATGAACTTGTACAGTATGCTGAAAACATTATCCCAAGGCTTTACCTTTTGATCACAGTTGGAGTTGTATATGTCAAGGAAGGATATTTTGAAAGATTTGGTAGAAATGTGCTGTGGTGTGCAACATCCCTTGAGGGGTCTGTTTCTTCGAAATTACCTCCTTCAGTGTACCAGAAATATCTTACCTGATGAAGGAGAGCCAACAGACGGAGAAACAACTGGCGATATCAGTGGTTCCATGGATTTTGTACTGCTCAACTTCGCAGAAATGAACAAGCTTTGGGTGCGAATGCAGCATCAGGGACATAGCCGAGATAGAGAAAAAAGAGAGCGAGAAAGACAAGAACTGAAAATTTTAGTGGGAACAAATTTGGTGCGCCTCAGTCAGTTGGAAGGTGTAAATGTGGAACGTTACAAACAGATTGTTCTGACTGGCATATTGGAGCAAGTTGTAAACTGTAGGGATGTTTTGGCTCAAGAATCTCTCATGGAACGTATTATTCAGGTTTTCCCTGATGAATTTCACCTCCATACTTTGAATCCTTTTCTTCGGCTCTGTGCTGAGTTACACCAGAATGTAAATGTGAAAAACATAATCATTGCTTTAATTGATATATTAGCTTTATCTGCTCACCGAGAAGATGGACCTGGAATCCCAGCAGATATTAAACTTTTTGGTATATTTTCACAGCAGGTGGCTACAGTGATACAGTCTAGACAAGACATGCCTTCAGAGTATGTTGTATCTTTACAAGTCTCTCTCATTAATCTTGCCATGAAACGTTACCCTGATCGTGTGGACTATGTTGATAAAGTTCTAGAAACAACAGTGGAGATATTCAATAAGCTTAACCTTGAACATATTGCTACCAGTAGTGCAGTTTCAAAGGAACCCACCAGACTTGAAAATACCAGTTGACACTTACAACAATACTTTAACAGTCTTGAAATTAAAACATTTTCACCCAGTCTTTGAGTACTTTGACTATGAGTCTAGAAAGATCATGAGTTGTTATGTGCTTAGTAATGTTCTGGATTATAACACAGAAATTGTCTCTCAAGACCAGGTGGATTTCATAATGAATTTGGTATCCACGTTGATTCAAGATCAGCCAGAGCAACCTGTGGAAGAGCCTGATCCAGAAGACTTTGCTGATGAGCAGAGCCTTGTGGGCCGCTTCACTCATCTGCTGCGTTCTGAGGACCCTGACCAGCAGTACTTGATTTTGAACACAGCACAAAAACATTTTGGAGCTGGTGGAAATTAGCGGATTCACTTCACATTGCCACCTTTGGTATTTGCAGCTTACCAGCTGGCTTTTCGATACAAAGAGAATTCTAAAGTGGATGACAAATGGGAAAAGAAATGCCAGAAGATTTTTTCATTTGCCCACCAGACTATCAGTGCTTTGATCAAAGCAGAACTGGCAGAATTGCCCTTAAGACTTTTTCTTCAAGGAGCACTAGCTGCTGGGGAAATTGGTTTTGAAAATCATGAAACAGTCGCATATGAATTCATGTCCCAGGCATTTTCTCTATATGAAGATGAAATCAGTGATTCCAAAGCACAGCTGGCTGTCATCACCTTGATCACTGGCACTTTTGAAAGGATGAAGTGCTTCAGTTACGAGAATCATGAACCCCTGAGGATTCAGTGTGCCCTTGCTGCATCCAAACTTCTGAAGAAACCTGATAAGGACCGAGCTGTGAGCACCTGTGCACATCTCTTCTGGTCTGGGAGAAACACGGACAAAAATGGAGAGGAGCTTCATGGAGGCAAGAGGGTAATGGAGTGCCTAAAGAAAGCTCTAAAAATAGCAAATCAGTGCATGGACCCCCCTCTACAAGTGCAGCTTTTTATAGAAATTCTGAAAAGATATATCTATTTTTATGAAAAGGAAAATGATGTGGTAACAATTCAGGTTTTAAACCAGCTTATCCAAAAGATTCAAGAAGACCTCCCAAATCTTGAGTCCAGTGAGGAAACAGAGCAGATTAGCAAACATTTTCATAACACACTGGAGCATTTGCGCTTGCGACGGGAATCACCAGAATCTGAGGGGCCGATTTATGAAAGTCTCATCCTTTAAAAAGGAAACAGCTCACCATACTTCTTTCCATATACATCCAGTGAGGGTTTTATTATGCTAGGTTTCCCTTCCAGAGATTGTGCCTTTCAGAAATGCTGAGGTAGGTTTCCTGTTTAACTGTGATGTGTTTTACCCAGCACCTCCGGGCACTCACCTTCAGGACCTTAATAAAGTTATTCACTTGGTAAGTGTTCAAGTCTGTCTGATCACCCCAAGTAGCATGACTGATTTAAAATTCTTGTGATCTGTAAAAACAAAAAACAAAAAACAAAAAAATACAAAAAAAACCCCACAAATACTGATCTTGGCTACTAATGAAGCTCTTCTTCCTTTTTTTTTTTTTTTTGTTTTGTTTCATTGTTGATTGTGTATTTTCTTCATTACTGGGGAGTACTAACCCAAAAGTGTCTGTCTCTTTTCTTCTCTAGTCCAATTTCAGATTAATTTAGAAGAAAGGAATACTGCATGTGAACTTCATCTTGGGCTTCTCCCTAAATTGCAAGATATGACCATGTGTAAAATTTTCCCTAAAACTAGAATATATTAATGCATGTTTGAGAATTTTAAAGCATCATGGTCAAAACCAGAAGCTATATTTTGCATATTTGGATTCAGCCATCCATTAAGAACTTATGTTGTCCTCTGGGCATATTTATCAAAATAATTTGGTTTTAAATAGTATAAAAGAAAATTTGTGATCTATATAATTTATGTATTTCCTTCATTGTAAATTTAGCAGGAAATGCATCACAATTATGATTTTTTTTTCACCAGTGAAACAATAAAGTTGCTATTAAAAAAAAAGTTACATAACTGGTTAACATAAACATTTATTTTTATGTTTCTTCAGCTATAGGACAATGACTTTAGATGATTTATTGCATTTTAAAAATTCATGTCATATATTTTTGTTTAATACAATTTATAATTTTATATGTTATATATCCATTTAAAGTTATTGTACGTATCATAATTTTTAAATACTTGTATCTTTCAACTTTCATACTAGAGTTAAAAGTGATTTATGCATCACTATTACAGTATTAGAATACTCTGAACTTGACTATATGTTTACATTTACCAGTGAATTTTATACTTTCATGTGGATCTTTTTTTTCTTCTCTGTGTCATTTCTTTTGAACTTAAAGAACTCCCTCTAGCATTTCTTGTAAGTCAGGTATCGTAGTAATAAACTCTCAGTTTTTGTTTGCTGAGAAATCTATATATAGCCTATGGACATACAGTTGTATATGACAATTCTCTTTTCTCTGGCTGCTTTCAGAATTATCTCTTTGACTTTGGCTTTTGACAATTTGATTATAATATGCCTCAGGACAGTCTATTTTGGGTTGATCTTGCTTGTGTGAACTTTTGAGCTTCCTGAATCTAGATGTCTATATCTTTCTCAATTTGGGAGCTTTTCAGCCATTATTTCTTTAAATAAGCTTCCAGTTTTTTTCTCCCTCTCTCTTCTCTGCATGGTATTTCCACAATGTATTTGCCATTTGTTGAATGGTTCCCTCTAAGTCCCACATAGTTAATTCACCCCTTTTTATTTCCTTTTTACTTTTTTTTCTTAACTGGCTAATTTCTAATATGGACTTCAAGTTCACTGATTTTTTTTTCTTCTGCCTGACTGGGTCTGCCGTGTAAGCTCTCAATTACAATTTTCATTTTTTTTGTATTATTCAGCTCCAGGTTTTCTGTTTCATTCTTTGTTATAGTTTCAATTTCTTTAGTAAGCTTCTATTTCTTTGTATGTTTTCTTATTTTGATTAGTTGTTGTGTGTCCTCTCTTGCATCTCTTTGAGCTCTGCAAGATAGTTATTATGAATTTTTAAACCTCCATTTCTTTGGGTTGGTTTCAGGAGCTCTAATAGTTTCCTTCCATGGTGTTGTGTTTGGCTGCTTCTTCAAAATCTATCTAGACTTGTGTTGGTGTCCGTTTGAAGAAGAAAACACCTTTTTTATCTTTACAAACTAGCTTTAACAGGTAAAAGCCTTCCCTCGTGGGTACTGGGGCCTTTCAGATTGCCTCTGAAATTGCAATTGTGCTGGGTTGGAGCCAGGTTATGTGGCTGCTGCTGTGTCTGCAGTGGGGTCCATGTGTTAAGTCTGCCACCAGGGATGAAGGCAAATATAACTTGCTTGGTTCGTGGGAGGACAAGGTACCTTCAGAACCTTGATTAATCGGCTTAGTGCTGGACAAGAGTCTACTTCAGAGACGCAGCAGTTCAGCCAGAAAATCTGACCATGTATTAAAATGAGTTTTATTCTTGCCTAATTCCCATCTAACGAATTATGAGTCACTATTATCCATTTTGGAAAATAACATATTATCAAATACTTTTTAAAAGATTTATAAAATTATATTTTATAATTCATATACTTATTAAAATGATTATTTCTCTATATCTCATATGTTCATTCTATTTATCTTTGGCAATTCAAAATTATCACTTAAGAATTCAATATTTTTTTACTGTATCACCTTGTTTCCTACTCATAGTATCTTTCCTTATTTCTGTTAAAGGGATCTCCAGCCACCCAGTGTTTGAAACTGAAAATTTTGTATTTATCTTTGAGTCCTCACGTTCTTCAGCTGGCGTTTTCATCTTACTGATTTTTAACTCAAAGTTAATTTTTAAATCTAGCTTTCTTTTTCTGTTTAATGAAATTGGTTTCTCTCCTTTATCTCCCACTTGGCCCATTATATCTCTTCACTGGTTTCTGGAACGAGGCTCTCCCTACTCCAGTATATCTTCAATTGTTTTGTTTCAAATTTCCTCACTTACTTCCTACTTTCTAGCTAAAAACTCTTTGTATAGGTACAGAAAAAAAATCCAAACTGACTAAACAGACATTAAAAAAACTAACAAATTTACCTAAAATTACTATTTTAGGTTCATCTTCAAGATCCTCTTCAATTTTTTATTATTAATTCATGCAACAGTTCCTTTTTTGGTCATGCACTTTCTTGACATTCTACATGTTATCATTACTTGAAACACACTTTCTACTCATTCTTTAGTTTCTAATTTAATGCAAATCTTTCTCTTTTTCCAAAGAGAAGGAATGTAGAGATTGTTAATCTTCCTATCCACCATTCCCTACCACACTTTACTTACAATATTATTGCACTCATCACATTTTATTGTAATACTATATAAAATTTATATTTTCACTAGACTACTACGAGATCAATGTTCAGGCCAAATTTTCTAATTTTTTGTTTAGCACGTAACAGAGATTCTGGAGTTCAGTAGATGCTAAACAGATTGCTTTAATGAATAAAGGATTTATTTGAATGAGTGTATTAAATGAAGAAAAGCTTTGATAGTTATGCATGTTTAAAATATTTACCTTCAGGAGAATAGATAAAAGAAATGGCAAAAACATGTAAATATTAAATTAGTTTTTGGAAAATATTTTTATATATTAGAAAATGCATCATTTCAATAAAACATAACTCCATTTATCTGAAATATAAATGATAATTAAGAGTTCACTAAAAGTTGTTCTTGACAAAGAAAATAAAGTGTAAAATAACTTTATACATGGATGACTTAAATGCATAATATTAATGTTTTCTTTATGTTACAATAAATGTTCAGTTTGTTCACTTCTTCAGGCTTACACATCTGTCTGGTGCTGATGAAATTGCTTAGATTCTTTTATTGATAGATATAAACAGCAGCAGAAAAAGCTGAAATTGTCTATTATTTGTTGAAGATTTACTTTTAATGTGAAATAAAGACTTCTTTTACCCAAAGGCACTATAATGAGTGATTTTATTAACCAATATGCCTTTTTATTCTTTTCATTTTGTTAGATAAGACTTTGAGTTCCTCATATTATTTACAACTTAATAGTTTTAAGGAGTAAATATTATAGTTTATTTCTAGCCTTTAGAAGACAACAGATCCCAGATAAGTGTAGAAATATTTGAGAAGCACAGTTTTCGAAATGCTTTGTTATTTCAATAATTATTTATACACTATTTTTGAAGCATGCAATAATAAAAAGTTTTTACATACTTAAATTTTTCTTGATAATTTGTTATCAGTAATAAATATCACAACCTATACTTTAGCAAAATAAGTCAAGGTTCTTTTATATTTTATTCATCTGTTCAAACCTGTAAATTTTTTCTGAGTATTAAATCCAGCCTCATGCCAACTACAAATTATCACATAAAAGGGTTACTATGGCTGATTCCAGTTGTTCATGGTCTTAGTGTACAACCAGTTGTCCCCTTTCTTTGTGTCGCTTTGATCATGCTCTTATATGTCCTTGGTTTCTTACATCCTTACTCATTCACTTTCTTTTGGTCCAGGTCAATTTACATTAATTCATCAGAACTCAGTCCAGAATCTTAATAAATCAGTAACTATCTGAATTAGTTAACATGATCCTAACAAAATCATTCTTATATAGTAAGGTAAGCAATATGTACTTTCACAGAAAATATTAAAAATATTTAAGAGGTTAAATTGACTTCAAGCCCTCTCGGACACTGGAAAATATCATTCACATTAAAACAAGTTAAATATTTTTTTTCAATAAGTGGGTCATCTAAGCATCTTTATAAGGGGAAATTTGTTTAACTTGTTAAAATATATTTTATTTTTAAAAGTATTTTATAAGTCATCAGATTATTAAGAGTTTCTCTAAGAGAATGATTTTTATTTAGAAAAATTTATAAATTTATTTTTATTAATTTACATTAATATTTACACTGAAATTATTCGTCATTAATTTTGATTAGTCTTATTTTTGTTCAACAATTTTATCTGGTTTAAAGGCTGTCTTAATTGTTTATAATTAAAATTATAGTAATGTTTTCAAATATATTTTGAACAATAATAGTGCAGTTTATCGTACCCGGGTGCTATGGGCTAAACTGTGTCCCCTCAAAATGTGTATGTTAAAGCCCTAAACCCCAGTACCTCAGTGTACTTGGAGATGGGCCTTGAACGAGAGGATTAAACTAAAATAAGGCCCTTAGAATGGGCCTAAATCCAATCTGACTAGCTTTCATATAAGAAAAGAAGTTAGAACACACAAAGAGATACCAAAGATGGGCCTAATGCAATGGGCCTAAATCCAATCTGACTGGCTTTCTTATAAGAAAAGAAGTTAGAATACACAAGGAGATACCAGAGATGAAGAAGAACAGGGCAGTGGTAATCTGCAAGCCAAGGAGAGCAGCCCCAAGAGAAACAAAACTTGGCAACACCCTGATTTGGATGTCTAGCCTCCAAACCTATAAGGAATTAAATTTCTGTTGTTTAAACCACCCAGTCTGTGGTATGTTGTTAAGGCAGCCTTAGCCAACTAATGTGATATATATATATATACACACACATATATATACATACACACACACATATATATAATATATGTATATAAAATTTTGGTGTGAGGGTTATTACTCTTTTTCAGAATATTTGTTTTCATAGGAGATAGTATATGAGAGCATAGGCTTTGTTTGCAAACAAATATAGGTAAAAATCTCAACACAGCTACTTAGTTGCCTGATTTGCTAAGATTCACTGAACTTCGGTGAGCCCATTTATACATGGGAAAAATTCCAGCCTTGTAATAATAGTATCTGATTATTAAATATGTTTCATATGGTAAGATAATTGAAATCATTAATTCACTGCCCATTTTCATACTGGAAGACTGTTTACTTTGGGAAAATTTCTGTTCTCCTTAACCAAAATATTTACCTGCCATTTAAAAGTTATTTTTAAGAGATTAGCTTTTTTGTTTTGTATTCTCTTGATCATCTTCTTGAATAGGTCTTATGTATTAAATGTAGCCCTTAAAGGACCCAGTGCTCTAGATTAGCAACAATTATTAATACACTCTAAATGACACAATACAAAGTTACAGTAAGTAACATCAATTACATTGGTAACTTACAGATATGTGTTGTTACCAAACTTATAGATATGACTCACTGAAGTGAAAAATTATTAATCCTTTAATATTTCATCTGTGCTGTCCAATTTAAATTTAAATTAATTACATTAAATTAAAATTTTAGTTCCTTAGTCATGCTAGCCACTATTCTTTTGCCCAGTTGCCACATGTGGCTAGCAGCCAAAATACTGATTAGTGCAGATGCAGAAAATGACCATCATCTCAGAAAGTTTTATCAAATTGTGCTGCTAGTTGTTAATAACCACAATGAGCATACAAAACAAAATCAAAATAATTTAACAAAAAAATCTAGAGATTTAAATTCCATTATTACTTGCAATCAATCCTCACAATGAATTTAAACTATTCATAAAATAATATACACGGTTAATTTTGAGAAGATGAAATGTACACAGTTCTCTGAATAAATATTACAAAGTAAATATTCCTTTTTTATACTAAAATTAAAATATGTCATTAAACTTGACTTCATTTCCTTTTTGATAACCATGGAAATAGAGAATTAAATGATGTTTATTAAAACTCCCTCTGGCAATCAATAGTTCAAAATGTGTTTAGCATAATCAGATATCAAGGAAGAAAAAGAAAACAAATAGTTGAACATTTGTGTTAATTTATCCTATTAAAATGCCTATTCATGGATATCAGTTTTTATTCTGCATCCTACAGAATTACAATAATGATATTATAGAAATTGCTCAGATAGTTCAAAGTGAATGGGAATGGATAAAATCAGGACATACATGAAGAACCATTGCAGAAAAAATAATGCATGGCAATGATGTTTTATTTTTAAACTAACACCTAAAAAGTAAAATAATATATCAAGACCAAACCATCATTCTGATTTCATCCTAGGACTATAATACTGGTACATTAAATTTAATTATAAAAAATGTTTAGATTATTTTAATAATCAATGGTATTATAAAGTAGCATATATTTGTACATTATTTGTGGTTTATCAGCCTTTGAAAATTGGTAGACTTTATTTATTGAGTAGTTCTAGGTTTGCAGAAAGTAGAAACTTTCTATATACTACCTCATTCCTCATTCTCAATTTCTAATGCTTATTAACATTTTTTAATGTGGTGAATTTGGTAAAACTGATGAGCCAAAATTAATGCATGATTACCAGGCATAGTCCATGGTTTATACCAAGGCTTGCCCTTTGTTTTGTACATTCTATGACATTTGGCAAGTGTAGAATGACATGCGTTCATCATTACAGCGTTTTACAGAATAGCTTTACTGCCCTAAGAGTTACATCTTCTCCATCTACTCATCCCTTCATTCCTCCGCCTAAACTCCTTACAACCACTAATCTTTTTACTGTTTCCAGAGTTTTGCCTTTTCTTAAATGTAACATAGTTGGCATTTTACACTACATACCTTTTTATATGGCCTTCTTTCATTTAGTCATATTTATTTAAGGTTCTTACATGACTTTACATGGGCGCATAGCAATTTCTTTTCATTTTTAATTTAAATTTTTATTTTCTGCAATCCATCAGTATTATTTTACACTTTATATTTTGAGATAAATTAAGAATAATTGCAAAGGTACTACAAGAAAGCTGTCATATGCTCTTCACTCAGCTTCTCCGATACTGATTCTAACCAGA
This sequence comes from Aotus nancymaae, assembly GCF_030222135.1. Classification (NCBI taxonomy): domain Eukaryota; kingdom Metazoa; phylum Chordata; class Mammalia; order Primates; family Aotidae; genus Aotus; species Aotus nancymaae. The sequence continues at coordinate 39,677,813 of NW_026988419.1, read as the reverse complement.
ATACAATGATCACGATGACAAAATTAAGAAGACAATATAATACTATTAACTGTCTACTTTTCTCAGATTTTTTTAGTTTTCCCACTAACGTCCTTTTTGGACTCATATACATAATCATCTTGCATCTGGCATACATCCTGGGGTTCAATCAAGAAAAGGAATCACTGAATTTTGTTGTGATAGTGAGAAAACTGTTAATCCAGTCTTATTCCCCAGAAAATGTACCAAAACATTTTGGTATCTAATTTAAAAATATCATGCTGAAATTTTTGATTGTTCTGTATCTATTAGGCTCCAGTCTTAGACAACTGTCAGTTGATTTTTGCAGCTCCTCTTTGGGCACCTTAAAGTAACCTAAAAGGGATCAAGCGGTAATGTCCCTATTCTTTAATTTGAGTTACGTTCTCTGGGAAAATTTGCCGCTGCTGATCCCGATCTCGCCTTTCTTTCATTCTCATTGGCACACCTTGCTCCTACTACGCTAATAACCTTATTGTGTTCTAATTAAACTAACTCAAGTGTTTGTTTTGCTTTACTTTGCCTTTATTCTTCAATTCTCTCTCATTTAAGTGCAGGGTACTCTAGCAACTTGAACTATGATAGAGGACTCTGATAGCAGAGGGTCTTAGACTCTTTTCACTTTAAACATGGAAGTGTTTGGGAAAGCTTCTTCTAACACACACAAAAAGGCTGTCACTATCCTTGAGAATAAAAAGGAGCTAGAGGTAAAACCCACTTTGACAAGAGACCTTGTTTTTTTTGGGGCGGGGAGTGTTCTTTTTTTGAGACGGAGTCTTGTTCTGTCTCCCAGGCTGGAGTGCAATGGCACAATCTCAGCTCACTGCAACCTCGGCCTCCTGGGCTCAAGCGATTCTCCTGCCTCAGCCTCCTAAGTATCTAGGTCTACAGGTGTGTGCCACCACACCCAGCTACTTTTCGTATTTTTAGTAGAGACAGAGTTTCACCATGTTGGCCAGGCTGGTCTGGAATATCTGATGTCAAGACATCTGCTTGCCTTAGCCCCCTCAAAGTGCTGAGATTACAGACGTGAGCCACTGTGCCTGGCCAAGCATTGAAAATTTTGTACTCAAACTGTTTATTCAAAGGTGATAGGACAGGACCTGAGCTTTTTAGTAATAATTTTTTTTTTTTTAATTTATACGTTTTTTTAAACTGGTACAGAACATCATCAGGAAACAACCTTCAATCTAGAGAGGAACCCAGAGCAGGGAGATTGGCAGCCAACTTATTCCCAAGGCCAACCTTGTCACAGAGGAACCTTTGGATCATACCACTCCTATAGCTATAAGTATATCTATTACAAGCCTTCTGGGAGTGCAAGTCTCACCACTACAATCAGAAAATAACACTAGAGATCAGCACTCCAAGGAATTGACATCTGTAGTTTAGAAACAAAAACAAAGGGAGCTCGAGAAATGTGATAAATCAATCACATGAAGAAAAGCAGGCTGTCAGTTGGCCGACCCCTGCTGGGTCTAAAGGGAAATCTGTCATTGGAGCTGCCTTGCCCTGGCAAGATGGGGTTAGGTCCTGGAAGTGGGCCAATTGGATCAAATTGTGGTCTGGTGGAGGAAACTGTCTGGGTGTTTCCCCAGGCCCAGGGATGAGTGAATTGATTGTGTCTCCAACATAGGGAAGTATAGGTCTTTGGTCATATTCACCCCCAATAATTCCCGGAGGAAGGAGGGAGCTAGGAAATGGCTTAGGGTGAAAAGGGTTGGGATAGAATGGAATGAGGTGAGGTGACGATGGCAGAAGCAACACAAACTGCCCTCTTGGGGATTCTTTTCTTTGTATGTGCCTCTTCCTGGACAGTTCTTTCCAGTCTGTGTCTTGAACTCTTAACAGTACTCTACTGAAGCAGTAAAGAGGTCACGACAAACTGCAGACAAAGACAGGATGGAACGAACATCCAAAAGTCGGAAGATCCGTAGTTTCAGTTCCAATGGGAGGACGACCAAACCAAATACATCTGGTAGGTTCAGTGCTTGTCAGGTAAAAGCCAGAAGCGGATACACCAGCTGGCCTTTAAAGAGGCGGGAGAGCTTCTGAAGATCTTTGTTTATCTTGGCTACATTTTCCCCTAGTTTCTCTTTGCAAATAAAAGTTTCTGGTAGCAGCTGCAATCTTTTCACACTTCTAATCTCACTGTTGATTTTTAGCGTAGCATTTACAACAATCAGGTTTCCCAAAGGCACACAGGTGAGAGCAGCAGAGCCGCCCCTGCAGAGAGGATGGATGTACTGCAGCTTATACACCCCACTCGACTTGCACTTCTCTGGCGTGGACATTGCTTTGGCTTCAGTGCCCTGAGGTATGTAACCTGACTCCAACAGGAGAAGATGTATCAACACTATCAAGGCAGCACTGGCATCAGAACAGTCAGCTGATTGATACAAGGTCTCTAATGAATGTGGCACTTGCCCTTCCACCGATTCACTGCAGAGCATGGGTTCTGAGGGATAGAAACCTGTGCTCTCTTCCATATCCGCAATATCTTGAATTGACTCAGCTTCAAAATTTTGACTGGGCCCTGATATATTGTCGTCATTCCAGACATCAGACTGGGCTGCTTGTCCTTGGAATGAATCACTCAGTTGTTCATCCTGTATGCTGGTCTGATTGGAGCTAGTGGCCAAAAAGGGTTGGTCATTATTCTGGAGTGAAGAATGCTCTGAATCTGTGGATGAAGGTAAATAAGGTGCTGGAATGGCATCTTCAAGAACCAAAACATATCAAGTCCCCAGAAACAATCCCATATGAAGCCAAGGTCTCTTCATCTCCAGTGAGGGCATCCTTGTTGTTCAATGTAATTGCAAATCGAGTATCAGAACTGTAGCCCCAGGTGGGCGGCAGGGCCAGGCTCAGGTGCGTGCGCAGCTGCCCCAGCGTCGGCTCCGCCTGGGGCACCTCCAGCGGCTGGGTCTGCTTCTCAAGTGGTACCTGCAGCCTCATGACGGCGGCGGGATCCGCGAGGAGCCTGGACCCAGAGGAGGGGACAGCGGGGGCGCCGAGCCGCTCCGGCTTCAAACGGCTGCGACCCCGGAGTGGCGACTACGGAGCTGAGGGATTGCTGAGGCGAAAAGGGGAAAGAGCCCCGCCACGGTGGCCGCCCTGCCTGCTGGTCTCCGGAATGTGAGCACCTGCCCCTCTCCTGAGGGCGCCCCCTGGAGACCACCCCCTTTGGTAATACATTTTAAATGATAGTGTACAGAAACTGGCCATAAAAAGTAGGATTGAATTTATATGTTATTATTATTATTATACTTTAAGTTCTGGGGTACATGTGCAGAACGTATAGGTTTGTTACATAGGTGTATACACGTGCCATGGTGGTTTGCTGCATCCATCACCCCGTCATCTACATTAGGTATTTCTCCTAATGCTATCCTTTCCCAATCCTCCCCGCTGCTATCCCTCCCCTACCCCCTGACCCCTGACAGGCCCTAGTGTGTGATGTTCCCCTCCGTAAGTCCATGTGTGCTCATTGTTCAACACCCACTTATGAGTGAGAACATGTGCTGTTTGCTTTTCTGTCCTTGTGTCAGTTTGCTGAGAATGATATAACATGGAGTAGTCTGCAGCCATAAAAAAGGATAAGTTCATGTCCTTTGCAGGGAATTTATGAGTTTTTCAAAACTCAACTATTTAAAAATATTGAGTACACACAATTGTTGCATGCACTTATATTAAAACATTGAAAATTTCAAAAGCATTTAAAACCAAAGAATTGCTCATTCTTTATAGATGTAATTCTCTTAAAATAGAAATAGGAAAGACGTATTTTAACAATCACATTTCCAAATCTTGAGAAGCCCACTAAAACAATTCATAATGAAGGCATGTTTGCAAAAAGGAGATTTATATAAGTATCTCAAACTCACTAAAGGTATTAATCATATTCATCTCTTTAAAAGTTGTTAAGTAATATTTAATAAGGACATGCAATTTTTATATTTATTTAACAATAACAATATTGAGAAATTATTTATTTTCCATCTAACACCATTTCTTCCCAAAGTTTTTGCTTGACAATAAATTAAATCATCATTTTCTCAGTTGCTTAAACCAGTAATAGAGGAGTTATTCTTGGTTCTCTCTCTCTCCCTCTCTCTCTCTGTATATGTGTTATTTTATTTATTTATTGAAAATAAATCACCAATTTCTGCTGGTAGAAATTATATATTTAAGTTTTCTTCTCCTGTTGTTTGTTTTCTGCATTGCTACCCTCACCCGAATCTAAACTATCATTGTTTCTTAAATGGACTTGTAAAATAACTTACCTTTTTCTAATATTGCTCTTGTGTTCCTTCTAAGTTGGAACTTCCAATAGTGATGTGTCCTGTTAAACCTGTAATTGATTAAATAATTCCTTTAATTAAATATGTTATAGATCCCTGATTAATACTGAGTAAAATCATTTTATTCATCATCTATGGTGATTATCTATATGCTCTCATCGCTAATGGCCACACTCAAGTTTTCTTGCTCCTGATCATTGCTAGAATCCAGCATACTTTTTTCCAGCTCTGCCTAGAAGTGTATTTCTGAAAATGGACTCTTGATACATATGTGTCCTTTTCAAAGAAATAAAACCCAAAACAAAAATCTATATTTTATAGTACACATAACATCCTTTCACTCAATGATATTTCTCACACAATAAAATTCAGCAATCATTTACAAAAATACTTATTTCACTTTAAGCCATTTCCTAAGGTCTGCCTTTAGAGGAATTTTTCAAGGAGCTTTAGAGGTAAAATCTTGGAAGAAACATAACATTTTACACATCAGCCAGCCAATGATATTTTATTCCTTCAATGAAGTAAACCTGCCGCATTTATTCTACTATAAATTTCACATTTGAGTCTGAGCAAAATATAATCATTTTCAATTCTAGACAAAGCCCATGGAAAACTGATTAACTTGCCTTTATCTTTTTTCTTATCATGCATTTTCTCAAATAGCTTCAAATTTTCTGCAGTTTGTAAACAGTTATGGACACACTTCTGAAGTTGGTATAATTGTAAAAAATTTTTGTTTAGAAGTATGCTGTTTTTAAAAATGCTATTCATATAAATAAATGTTCTTGTCTAAGAAAAGAAAAGATACTCTAATAATGTTGACAAACATTGACCCTATGCAGTGAATTATTGGACTTACATGCTTTCTAAATTACTTATATTGCCTCACAAGTAATATACATATTAAAAATTTATCCAGAACTGGCTCCTGGATAGGAATATTATTGCTTCAATGGAAATATTTATTTTGGATATGAATTTCAATTATTTATTATTTTATCTATTATTAGTTGTTGACACAGTAATTAAACATAATTAAACTTGTTTTTACTGTATAGTTTAAATTTGAATTAAAAAAAAATTAGGCTAACAACCATAGCATAAAAGTTACAGAGTTAAACTGAGAAGGCTTGCTGTTGAAATTAGTGTAGTTAATGTAAATATTAACCAAGGTAGGTGGAGTGAAGACATAACTAGGTCAATATATTTTTTTAATAAAAATGAGTTTTAAAAATAAGTTCTGCATACTGAAATGTTCATATGTAAGAATAATTAGATTGGCGATGACAATTCATAAGTGCTAAATAGATTAAGAAAAACTACAACAAATAATAGTGGGAATCAGAATTATATGTAAACAAATGAACTTTGTAGTTAGTTAGGCCTAGTTTGGAATCCTGGTTTGAATCTATTTGCTATATGTCCTTGGGAAAACTATTTATCATTTCTAACATTGGATTTAGTTATCTGAAAAATAGAGAAAACAATTCTAACTCACCAGATAATTCTGAAGATTAATGAAACAAATGCATATAAAATGATTCATGTATTTAGTAAAATATATACAAACATCTCAAATAAATGGCAGATATTGTATTGTGGTTAATAAATCAATATCATGCTTCTGGTGAATCTTCCTAAGATAGATGAGATATTGTGCCCTACAGAGCAAAAAATGGTTCACGAAGCTGTAGTTTTACTATTGTGACATTTTTAAGTCCTGAAAAGGCCATAAAATGTACTTTTAAATATTCATATATTTCACTTATTCTCACTGAAAGTAATACACTTTCACGGATAAGTCAGAAGAATAAGAAATAACTTATAAAACACAACCACAGATATCTGTAACAAACTATATTATCTCACGTGCACTTTTATTTCTTCTACACATATTGAACTTAGAAGAAAATCCAGCCATAATGCAATTCTGAAGAAAGTAAGATGTTCATGACAAAGAAGGATGAAAGAGTGGTATGAAGATTAAGAAGAAGAATTATGGTAACAAGAAAGTATTTTTTTATTACATGAAATTAACAAACTACAAAATGTGAAGATGTCTTATTGTTACTTATCAGAAAAATTAAGTGCAATTTACTGAATCAAAATATGTGATAATTCTTTTTGTAGTATTTGAAGGCTATAAAAACCTTAAAAGATTTCACATTTGGGGTGGTGGGGTGGGGAATGTGTCAGGGAGAAAACGGTGGCAGGAGAAGAGAGGATAACATACATATGCTAAATAAATGATGGCTTATGATAATATGACAAATTGACCCCCTGAACATTTATGCAAATTGTGAAAAAGTAATTATGTTGATAGTATTAAAACTTATAAAGAAAATTAAATTTTAAAATATTTAAAACATTTAAACAAATTTTAAAGAAAAAGGAACAGGATGTAAAATTTTACATGTAATGTTCAAGTACAATTTTTTACCTTAATGAATTTTTGGGAAAATTAATGTGACCATGTCATTAGAAAAGGTATTTTTCTCTATAAAATTCCTATTAATATTTCCAATATTATTGTTTATAGTGAATTCAATTTTTTTTTAAACAGAAAAACCTGGGCAACCCTCTTCTTGGTCCTCCCTCGTAGAGAGATTTCTTCTTTGGCTCATTAAACTTTCACTCCAAACTCAAAAAAAAAAAAAAAAAAAAAAAACCAGAATAACCATATATAAAATATTAAACTGTGCATATTTCTTCCCTATTTAACTTTCAGGGAACATTTCATCTATTTATTTGAAACAGAAAGACTAAGACAAGTAAGGTATATCAAATATTGTTATACTCTATCCTGTTTATTATGAAAGAGACTATAATTTTGAATAAATCTGAACTTTATAAGAACATAGACTTTGTAGCTTAAGGATAAACCTTTAGACTCTGGATTGAGACTTTTGATATTATACCCTGATCACCACTCTCTGTGTGATTTTGGACAAGCTGATTGATTCATTTATGAAGCAAGACTGTTAACAGAACCTACCTCATAGACTGGGTAAGATAATAAATGATTTAATATAGGTAAAGCATTTAGTATTGTAAACTTATAAAGTGCAAGAGGAATTAGCCATTACTTTAAGTGTTTTTATTATGTCAGAGACACTATAATTTACAAAAATGTTTTAGACCCATTTTGGCAGAAACATGGATCTCCACATGAGTATTAATGTGAGAATAGAGCAATAATACATCTATTTAAGAGAATGCTTTTACAGAGAATGACATTCATACTCATAGAGACTAAATATTTTTGTTTTACTACTAAAATACCTTAGGTTGAAGTGAATTATAATTGATTTTTATTTGGAAGGATGTCCTGATCTCCACATGCATACAGACAATTAGTCATGTGAACTGAAAGAACGTATTTTGCTCAAGAGTTTTGAAATTGAGTAATTTTCATTTGCCTACTAAACATCTCATTGAAGCTTAATGAGGCAACAGATCTGCCAAAAATCTCTGAAGCTGCAAATGAATTCAGAGATTACTGTTAGATTATTTGAATGTTGCTGTTGTCATTCTTCTAACAGTTGTGAAATACAAAAGTGATAGTGTTTCTAATTACTATGATTAGCTACAAGCTGTCTTACATTTACAGTGGGATTACTCTGAATAGGGTAAAACATTTTTACCTGGAAAAATGCAGGTGCAGGGCACTGGACAATGAGTGCAATACCTCTATTTTTAAAATACTTGTATTCTTAATATAATAAACTATCAATAGATTACGACAAAAAGGGATATAAATCCTCACTTCAAATAATGTACTCCAAAATATACTTTTGAAAGCTCAAACTCCTATATCTTCAAAGCAATTGTTATATAAATATTTCATACATTACAAACTGAGAGGCTCCAAAAAGGAGAAATATTTTCTTTCCTTTTATTTGTTTTGACCAAGATGTTCTTGATGTTCCCATGACCTTGATTAAATTTTAGACGGGTTACTTCCTGACTATAGGCTTCTGACCTCCCTTTTATTATAGCATTTACTTGAGAAAGTGTCCAATTGTAAATTGTTGCTCTGCCTCTCTGAAATGTAAATCTTCTCCCATTCTCTTACCAGGTTTACAAGCCAGGAAAGTGTTTCTTAAGGACCTGAAAATATCACTTTGATATGTAAACATTAAGAAACATAGTGCCCTTTCTCACAGTCCCCATAGGAGGTTAGTTGCCTGACTTCAACAAGCAACAATTAGCAGACACAGATGGACTAATCACATTGACAGTCTGATACGGTTTGTGGGTGTCCCCAAGCAACTCTCACCTTGAATTGTAATAATTCCCAGGTGTCAAGGGTGGGACCTGGTGTGAGATAATTGAATCACAAGGGTGGTTTTCCCCATACTGCTCTCCTGGTAGTGAATAAGCCTCACAGATATGATGGTTTTATAAATGAGAGTTCCCATGCACAAGCTCTCTTACCACCACCATTAAAGATATGACTTTGCTCCAGCCATGTGGAACTGTGAGTCAATTAAATCTTTTTCCTTTATAAATTATCCATTCTCAGGCGTGTCTTTATTGGCAGTATGAGAACAGACTAATAAACCACCCGTTCCTCCTAATTCTTCCACTGATTTTCCACTAACTTGTCCAAGCACTTGAAAGCTCTGCCACATTATCTCTTCCCTATTGAAATAGTCTTTAATAAATGATTTATTGCCCCTCTAACTTGTCCAGTGCAATGTTTCTTTGCTAGTTTGTGTGAAAATTTATTTTAAGTGGATTTCACTACTACTACTAATATCAAGTAGATGTACTGGTAGATGTCAAGAGTAAACAAATCCCGAAATAATGAACTAAAATGATGTATCTTCATTGTGCTTCACATATTTTTCAATAAAAATGATAAAAAATATCAACTAAGTCAGATTCTTTAAAGGGTACACAACATACAATATTGTCTTGCACAGACTTTCTTCATGATCCAAATGAGAAATTTTATATTTTAACACATTCTCAAATATGGAACAATTTAATGTTTATTTGGAAAACTAGACCTACAAAGAAAAGCTCCAAGGTTTAAAGATTATGAGTATTATACTAGTTAGACTTCTGACAACTTTCTGGTATTTTCAAGTGAGACTATTTGATTTAAAGAACAACAAAAACAAAAAATTCTTAAAGCAAAGAGGTCACATGCACACACATAAAGCAGAATCCCACACATATTCCATTGTTGTAAATTGGCTTCTTATATGTTACCTAACATTAGACAAGGGGGAAATATGCACACAGTTTCATTTGAATCAGAGTCCATTCAGAAATATAGTGTGTCAGAATGATGGATGTTTTAAAAAGATGGAAACTGAAGAGCAATTAAGGATAATTGACACCTCATTGTCTTTGAAAGACATCTTTTCTGAAGAGTTAAGGAGCATGATACTTTGAAATTTTTACTTGGCAAGAAGCCAAGACCTACATAGGGAATGTGCAACACTTGGCTAAATTTCTAAATATTGCTAATTATGTTGAATAATTGCAAGAGGGAAAGAACAGTTGGAGCCTGTTTTAGAGAGCAGCCTAAAGAAATTTTCCACAGCAATTTGGGGCAGGGCAGTCAACATATTCATCTTAGCTCCCTGATACTGACTTTCTCGACTCTAGATTTATGCTCTCTTTAACAGAACTTATCATATATGTTTCATAGATGCTGTTGCCCATATATAAAGGAAGAAGTTTTTTTTTTTTTTTTATTAATCCCTTGGATAGACATTAAAAAGAAAACTAATGGGAAATTAAGCTTTAATAAGCATTAGTAAGATGGAATAGTATCATCAATTAGTTTCAACATTTGAGTCAAACAGGAACTCAGTGGCAGGAACTCAGTGGCATGATTTATAGGTTTCACAAACCCTCAGTGTCCAAACACTGCTTCCTCCACTATATTACCACTGTGCTGTTCCTGCCCATTTTTGCCTATTATACTCATCATTAGAACAAAGCTCTAAGTTAAAGAACAAATGAAAGTCATTATTTAGTAAACACTAGTGTCAAAATCACATGTGTTGCTCAGTTAAAAATAATAGCCCCTGCCAAGAGCATTGATTAATCAAATACATTTGACATTTTCTTGCAAGGAATAGAAGTAATATTTGAGTATATCTGCTAATAATATTTTATAATTGGTTAGACTGTTGATTACATGTATTTCTAGCTTGATAATGCTTTAGGGAATATAGGCCAAATAGAGAGAGTTGCGGAAAATCTTTTAATAGATGGAGAGAGAAGAGACTAGGGTTAGAAAGAATTGGTTAACACAGCAAGAGCAAATTCAGAGCAGAACAACTATTAGTGTTCATTCTGCTTTAACAATGGCACTTCTTTTTCTTTGAAGTACCTTCTTAACTAATTGTCTCCTCATTCGTTTTCCTTGCACTTTTTTTTTTTCTCATTTGAAAATGACATACAGACAAATGGAATTTATGCAGGAACATTTCTGAGTTCAGATAATTAAAATTAAATAATTGGAAATTATTTAGAATTCTACACTAGTTGGATATTAAGCAACTGACATTTGCTTTAACAAATCTGCATAAAATTCAATTATAAAATGTATATTGTCTCATAACTGTAAAAATGAATAATGTACTATCTATAGAATAAATCAGATATGCTCACTAATTCACAAATCTCTCATTTTTATTTATTTCTCCTTCTGTGCTCATCTCCTTTTCCTCAACTTACATTTTTTAAGATAAACATGAAAAGGCAGGAGCAATGTCATCTATCATGGTAGATGTCTAGTACCAGCACTCTGGAACAATGGGTGAAAGACAGCCAGAAGAGCAGTGGAGGAATAAATCACACAGCACTAAGTTGGCAAATCCTCAGGAAAAGCAATGAAAGAAAAAGATTTCATATGGAATTTTTAAACAGTCCTCTTCAGTAATCCACACTATTAGATTTTTCTCCACACATGTTTAGTAATACTGACAAGATGGTGAGTTTTGAATAAGTTGTAAAAGGAAAATTAGCACAATTTGGGGCAGACAGTCAGCTAAACCAATCTGTTCCTGAAAATCTTCTGCAGCTATTTTATCTAATTACTGAACAATTGACAGTAACTCAAGGCTTCCAGTTGTAACTACTATAGTAAAAATGACTCTGAGGTTAGGCCTCACTGACTTCAAGGAGGTATTTGAGTGACCCTAAAAGAAAAAAGCAAGTTTAGCATTAAAGTTTGATGTCTGTAAGTGATCTGAAAAAAATGTCTCTTTTTCATGGGTTGAAAGAACAACTGGAGGACTTGCCTATGAAATTAAGAGAGACTGAACAAGAGAGTTGTCTTACCATATACATGTCACAAGAAATGAAGAGAATGCATAATGATAGGTAATGCATTTAGAGTGCAGCAGCTTTTCATCAAAGTTCTTTTTTTTAATTGTACTTTAGGTTCTGGGGTACATGTGCAGATCATGCAGGATTGTTGCCACACACATGGCAAGGTGGTTTGCTGCCTTCATCCCCCCATCACCCACATCTGGTATTTCTCCCCTCATTATCCCTCCCAACCCTCCCCACATCTCGCTGTCCCTCCCTTAGCCCCCGTCAACTGTCCATAGTGTGTGATGCTCCCCTCCCTGTGTCCACGTGTTCTAATTGTTCAACACTCGCCTATGAGTGATAACATGAGGTGTTTGGTTTTCTGTTCTTATGTCAGTTTGCTGAGAATAATGGTTTCCAGATTCATGTATGTCCCTATGAAGGACACCAACTCATCGTTTTTTATGGCTGCACTATTGTGGAAGACAGTGTGGCGATTCCTCAAGGATCTAGAAATAGAAATTCCATTTGACTCAGCAATCCCATGACTGGGTATATACCCAAAGAATTATAAATTGTTCTATTATAAAGACACATGCACACGTATGTTCATTGTGGCACTGTTTACAATAGCAAAGACCTGGAACCAATCCAAATGTCCATCATCAAAGTTCTTAAAAAGAAACTCATAGTAAATGTTTTATTCTGAAAGTATCAAAGACAAAATAATAATTTTTAAAAAGACCCATATTGTTAAATATCAACATTTTATAATATTTCAGAGAACGGTATTTTGGTGTTCCTTAAGGGGATGAAGACTTGTGATTATGTGAGTTGGATAATTTTCTCACCATGCATATGGCCACCCTTCGAGTCCCTTTCTACGAGAAGCTACTCTCAGTTCACAGCCCTGACTTGTGAAAGCATATCTACGAAATATGTTCTAGACTTATTACAGGTGATGGAATCAAGGCTTGCTATTTTACCTGTGGGTGACCAAGTCATAACCTGCATTGTCATTAATTATAATATTTAGGGTATAAATATATTTTTAATCAGTGGAATAGAGTCCCCCAGTCAATTGTATACTTTCAGGAATTTGAAAGTATATTTGCAGAGAATCATGGCATTTTGTTAACAGTAAGTAAAAAGAGTTAAAGTAATTATTTATGTAAAGTAGCCATGTAACACTGTAGTTCGTAAGATACCTGAAGAACTAGGAGTTACCAGGAACTTTAGGGCAGTTAACATGTCTACTGAGTAGAACAGGTGTTTTCAACGTTGGCTCTTTATTGTAACACCTATGGAACTTTTAAAAATCATAATGCCTAATTCCCACTTTCAGAGAAATTATTGACTTTGGATGTGACTTGGCATCATGCTTTCCAAAATCTCTTAAAATAATTCAAATTTCAAGCAAACTGAAATACTTGGAGTAGAGAACAGGGATTGTAGTGATTACAGCAAGAGACGTAAAAGTAGTAGTAGAAAGTAAATTTGGCCAGGTATGGTGGCTCACTTCTGTAATCCCAGCAATTTGGGAGGCCAAGGAGGGCAGATCACTTCAGTTCAGAAGTTTGAGACCAGACTGGCCAACAGGGTGAAATCCAGTCTCTACTAAAAAAATACAAAAATTAAGCATGCTGACACATACCTGTAATCCCAGCTAATTGGGAGGCTGAGGTGGGAGAATTGCTTGAACTCAGGAGGCAGAGGAGGAAATCCTGCCACTGCACTCCGGCCTGGGTGACAGAGGGAGACTCTGTCCCAAAGAAGAGAAAACAAAAAGGAAAATGAATTTGCAGCTGCAGTGGATTTTTCTATCTCTAGTTTCTTTGAAGCCTACTTGAGATTTGGAGGATACTCATATTTCTTAACACTTTTATATCCTCTTTGTATCCTTCATGGTGTGAGATAAGGCAATACCATGCTTAAAAGGTAGAGACTCATGTAAATATCTAATATATACTCTATGTACTCTGAGTTATTTAGTCATTTAATTTAAAAAATGAAGTACAATTTTTATCCTCCTTTTAGAAAACAGAAAACAGGAAACAGGTAAAGAAGGGTAAAGTTATTTTCCCAAGTTCACACAGTTAATAAATAAGTGATAAAGTTAGGATTCAAGTTCCTGGACTCTGATTTGATATTTCAGCCATATTAATTATCACAAAAATTTATTTAAATTAATAAAACTATTACTCCAAAATTTAAAAACTCATCTCAGAATAAGTATCTGTTATGGAATGGCAAAGACAATTTTAATTGATTTCATTCAATACATACATATTGAATGCTTACTATAAAACATAGATTTAGGCACTGGGGATACAGAACCGGATGGAAACTTAATGTGTCCATGTTAAAACAAAAACCTTTTTTTCAGTCCTTTTAAACTTAGATAAAGTTGAAAACATACAGCTACTATTGATGGGCCAGGCTTTCTAAAGCAAACATTTCAAGGAAGACATAGTACTCTATAAGAATGCTAAAACAATTTTATAGATAAATTATCTTACCCTTTTTTGTACAAATAGATGGCTAGATTTAAACACATTTAAACACATTCTTTATTCTTAAGTTTTCACTCTTTCTACTGTCTCCAGTACTTCATTGATTCTGAGTTCAAAAGGAAAACTACTGATAAACTATTTTAATTGAATTAATCTAATATTTATCAAATGCTTGTCATATGTCAAATGCTGTATGCATTTTTTTCTTATCACTGCGATAGTAAACCACAAGCCTGGTAACTTTAGGCACAAATTTGTCATCTTATATTTCTAGAGGTCAGAAATCTAAAATGAGTCTTGAGGAGCTAAAGTCAAGTGGTTAGCAGAGCTGTGTTCCTCCTTGAGGATCTAGAAGAGAATCTGTCCTTAACCTTTTTCAGCTTCCCAAGGCTGCCTACATTCCTTGGCTCATAGCCATACCAACGCAACCTCAGCTTCCTTCATCATCTATGTCCTCCTCTGACTCCTTCTCTGATTTGACACTTTTGCCTCTCTCTTAGAAAGATTTAAATTCTGTCCACTTTCATAATATGGAATAATCTTCCCATCACACCATTCTTTATCACGTATGCAATGATTTATTTCCCACTTTAGGTAATACATTAACACGTTTTGGAAAATACGTTGTGAATTTCTTCATGGAGTCATTAATCTGCCTACAAACTGTATGAACGTTTCACTTAATGTTCACAAACTGATTCAGTAGGCACCATATGACGACAGTACTGAGGCTGAGAATGTGAAGGGAGTTCCCCAGTCTCCAGCAGAGTAGATTCAAATCCAGAGATCATATTTAGAATCTCTGTTAATGTCTTTTGCCATCTCTGCATTTGATATTCAATGTCCACAACAGATCTTAAAGTCTACCAAAATTTTGTAAAATACATTTAGATAATGAACTATTAGAATTACATCCACTTGGGCTTCTATTACCCAGAAAACATAAACCTTTGGAACTTCAACCAAAACAACTATTAATATTCTACAAAATTTTTTATTTGAAATGAGTAATATAGATTTTAATAAATTAATATGTACATATAAGATTGGACTTATTTATATAAAACCAGCAAAGAACAATGTATATACATATATATGTATATACACATATATATTTATGTTTAAATCATTTATCAATAACTAGCAAAACCAAAACGATTTATCTTCAAATTTTAATTCACTACAATTTTACATAAACAGAGGAGAAGATAAATATCATCTTTTTTGTATTTCAGAAAATATTATTTTATTAAAGTAAGCAACTTTGAATCATCTAGTAGACAAAATAATAATAATAGGCTCAGGTAATGCCTGCATATAAAGCCTGGCCTGTACAAGAACATTATATAATGTATACTATATATGTAGTATACATTCAAAATACTTCATTAAGTGCTGATGACCTTTGCTGTTTTTCTTCATATGAAGTCTTACAAAACTATCATTGGTATGGAATCCTTAAAAATAACTTCAAAAAGAAATATGCTAGTGCTTCTTCTGTCTTTGCCAGAAAATTAATTCTAATAACAAGACTGGAACTATGCTACTGCTGTGAAATAAATGTAAGCCAATTCTGTAGAAAATTACGAAATTAAGGAATAACACTGGGTTAGTTAAAGTTGAATGCTGTTAAAACTCATAATTATATTCAAAGATACAGAGAGAATAGCTGAGTAAATTATGAACAAGACAATTTTCTGCTGAAATTAGCAAGACATCAAGCCTAAACTGCATCAGCAGAAGCCACTTACCACAACCCTCATTTGTCCAGTTTTACTATCTGGTTTTAGTTACCCATTGTCAACTGTGGTCTGAAAATAGTAAATGGAAAATTTAAGAACTAAACACCTCATAAGTTTTAGATTGTTCCCTGTTCTGAGGGTGTGATGGAATCTCATGCTCTTCTACACCACCCTGCCCAGGATAACCTCTGCTTCTCCAGGTTGGCTTGGCCCAGCAATGAATGATCCTGCTCAAAATCTTTCATGCAGCTACAGTGAGTTGCTTGGGCTGAAGTATTGTCAACACTTCTTTACCCTGAGCTGAAATGGCTGGAACAGCAGGAGTGTGGTTGCGCATGGAGATGTGTACTCTTGTTTAAAAACCAGTATGTGATTTTTCACGCTTTGTCAATTACAAAAGCTTTACCTTGAAGGGCTCAGTAAGGCAAGCTGCTCTCCCACACAACACTTGATGCACAACCAGTGCTTATTCTGAAGAAAGTTGCAGTCAAGATCTCAGACTCCTGGCACCTCAGGTCCTCTGCAGCCACCTCTTTCTTGCACCAGGGTCTTTCTTGCAGCGGGGAGGAGTGAAAAAACTTGAAGATACTTCTTTTCTACTCTAAGTTTACTTTTAGTCCTCTCTCCTCATTCTTCCCCCTACTTCATGGTCTATGAAACCGCTGTAGCCTTTTTCTTGTGGCCCCCTTAACAATGAGCTGATACCTATGTCTGCATTGTTCCACCTGATTCTCGACCAGTGCTTTGTTTATAGAAGAAATGAAACAGAGACAATACTTTCTTCAGTTTTAGCCTTTTGACTTTTATCATTACAGTAAGTGATTAAATAACTTCTTCATTGTTGACTTTCTTCTTTAATTGGCAACTTATGCATCTGGCCACTCAGCTCTCTTCCAGTTTAGCTGATCATCTGAGAAGCATTACTCCTTTTCTGTGTGTGTGTGTTTGTGTGCAAGCAGACAATGTGTGTATATATACACACTGTATGTACATATAGTCTGTCTGTCCACATACTTGTGTTGGCAAAGCCAAGTCTACACTGTGGTCAGCTCAAAATGTTTGAATGTCTTACATTTCTCAGGATCCCAACAGAGTGTGTTGCAACAGATAGGAAGAATGGACAGTCTCTTGACACCTGGTCCTCAAAACGGAGCTAGGTGCAGCACCACTTCTAACACAGTCTTTCTAATTGGTTGTTATAAAGTTTAAAGCATAAATCATGTGTTACCCTTCTTAAAATATGGGTTCTTTAACACTGCAGCAAATATAGGGCAAAGTTTCTCCAACACTCATTGAAGTACTTCTAAAATTTAAGTATATCATTATGTTTCAAGTGAAGAAATGCTGCTATCTCTGATTTCTTGAAGGATAAAATGATGATACTTCAAATTCTACATGCACCTTTCACCTTAAATATCTGAAACTGTAAAATGACGCAGTAAAATATCATTTACCTGATACTTTTAAAAAAATAGGATTGAGATATTATTCTTTTTCCTGTGTTTTAGAGTATCTTTTATTATTAGCTGATATAATAGAGGTAGAATAGGCAACAGGTTTAATTTTATAACTCCTATGTACTTGAAATATAATTTTAATAAACACATTAAAATGTACTATATTTATAGTAAATTATGAGTATATTAGACAAAGTCATTATTTAGAGCCCTATGGGAGAGAAAAGATGGAGCACAGGGAGAATTTGAGCTGTGATGTAAGCCCAGCAACTGTTCTGGCCAACACATGGAGAGCTCTGGAGCTAGAATGACCCTGCAGAGGTATCCTAAGCGTGGCAGAGATGGCCAGCCCTTCATACTTTCTTAGTTCATCAAATAAACTAAGAGACACTGGAGGTAGGATACCCTGAGGAAAAGTACAGTCTTGAATCAGAGGCAGTTTAGTCAGTCTCTGAAGGAGCTCAGGTGAAGATGCAGCAACTAGTTGCAGGTTCTTTGTTGAAGGGGATCTAGGCGGTGCATCAGAGGGTCCAACACCAAATAACTCGTGTGTGTGTGTGTGTGTGTGTGTGTGTGTGTGTGTGTGTGTGTTTGTGTGGTCTTGGCTACTTGCAATCTTCTTCCTTGTCTTCCTGTTTAACATGGGAAAGCAAAGACAGGATGAGCAACTTCCCTGATAAAGAGGTTTTCAGGACAGATGTGTAAAGAGGATTTTAGAGAGTTTGCTGTGTGTTGTATGAAAAATAATCTCTTAATCATCTTCCTAACACCTATAATACTTTTCAATACCTGTGGACTAAGACTTTAATTTTTTTTTTTTGATATAACGCTGAGCTGACACTGGCTTTAAACAGCACATAGGATCAAATTGTTACTCTAGAGCTTTCATTTAGATTTCTAAAGGAAAAAACTAAAAATTTTCAGAGATGAACGTGTGGGATGACACTTCTGTAAACTTTAAAATTCCTATACAAAATATATTACTTCCTTGAGTTGTTGCTTATAGGTTATGTGGATGGTGAGTTAGCACATGAGACTATCATGTTAGTATTAATTAATTAAGGCCCCGAAGCCAAACTACCTAGATTAGAATCTTCAGGCGCTTAATAGCTTGGGCAAGGGATTTAACTTCCTGGGTCTTCTTTTTGTTCATGTGTTAATAATAACACTTAGTATGTACCGAATGCTTTTGTCCTCACCAAATGCATATATTGATGCCCTGACTTCCAATGTGATGGTATTCAGAGGTGGGGCCTTTGGAAGGTAATTCATATGACCTCATGAAGGTAGGGCCCTTATGAAAAGAGACACCATAGAACTTGTTTCTTCTCTCTTCACCATGTGAGGGGACATAGAAAAGGTAGCCAGCTACAAGCCAGGAGAAAGGCCCTCCGTGGGAAACACATATGCTGGCACCTTGATCTTGGACGTCTCATCCTCCCAGACAGAAATAAACTTCTGTTGCTTAAGTCACCTAACGTGGAGTATTTGTTACAGTAACTCAAGCTAAGTCAATGCCTATAAGACAGATATTTGAATGCATAGTTTACTGGGATCACCTCTCCCTTGTGGGAGTGAAGAAAGTAGGCTTGCACGTGGTGAGAAGTTAAATTGTGCAATTGCGTAGGCCTCAACCAAGGAATTGCAAATTTGGCTGGCCCACCAGAATTGTCATGATTTGAAGCAAGAGATTCAAGCTTTGCCTGCTCCTCATAAGCTGGTGTCATTGGATACAGGATAACCAGGACAGAAAAAAGGATGGTGAACTTGGGCAATGAAGTCAGCCCTCCGAACAGCTTAAGAAACAAGAGCTTCCAATCTGGGAAGGGAGGGGATCTATCTGAGTAGCATATTACAGCTCCAACTGCAAGTATACAATGAGTATAAATATACTTATAGGAGTGCCTGGAACAAGTAAATGCATTGAAGTTCTTGTCAAAAAGGAGTTGGGTTCTCAGAAATAAAGCTGCCTGTTGCAAAAGTTATCAATAAGTTTATTGAATCCTTTGACATTAGGAAATAATTCATTTCTGGGGTACTGTTAAATGGAGAAACAGAATCATATATGGAGGGGCAACATAATAATGTGGGGAAGACAGGGGATCCCTTTCACTACTGATTAGATTTGTATTTTCGGCAAATTTCTTAGAATCTCTAGGAGTTATCATGACATAACATCTGACATTTTTTAAATGTTTTAAATTCTTATGTCAGAGTTTTTAATAATCCATGTTTTATAAACAATGCTTTATAAAACTATAAATGTTATATATAGATAAATAGAAATATACATAGATAAACATACTTATAGCAGTTATTTGAAAGAACCAAAAGCATTTATTGCTGACCTTAAAAATAAAAGCAAGGAGTCAGAAAATATTTTGTCAAACACGATCTTTATACTATTGCCTAGCTTTAAATTTCATAGCCCTTTTCTCCTTTTGTAAATACAAGGTAAATGAAATATTTTAATCATGCTGCTGTTTAATGTGTGTGATGCAGCAAATATGGAATATCCTTTGAGGTTTGGCCTATGTATCATGCATCTGAAATTCTCAAAGGAAATGATCCAGAGGCTGGATCATCAGATTATATTGTAGGTCTCAATTATGTAAGTAAGGAAAGCTAATTTTAGCAATTAATGAAAGTGAATCTACTTCTAAGGTATTTTGTCAAGTAAGGCAGTAGAAATATAAGATGAGTATATAAAAAACAGTATAGCCATAGATTTATTTACAATGAGAAAAAATAACTATCAAACCACCTAAACATTCAGATCCACTGATCTTTTATTCTTAGAGTAAAACAAGATGGCAAACTAAAACATGTTTAAATAATTTCTTAGTATGTGTTTTTCAGAACATATGGGGAAATTTTGGTAATGTAAATGGTTAATTATATTAATGTTTTATACCAACATTGTCCCATTTCCATAATAGAATAGATGAGCTACAGTCATCACCAGACTTTTGAGCCCACATATTAGGCATGGTTAGCATGGCACATGGCAAGGTTAACATAGACAGCCCTTATCTCTAACTCCAGTAATAATTGCCTATTCTCAGTTTTCGCTTTTTTCTTCCTTTCATATCAATAATTAGGTTATTTTTTACACACATTTTTTCTCTCACATTGCAAACAATTTTTTTTCTTAAGGATCCTTTAAATATATCTCATCTATATAAACTTTATGGTTTAAATTCTTCAGCCACCTATATAATAAATATATTTTTTAATATTGTTAGACTGTCACTGCTATTTAAAGATGTGTTTGACAAGTATGCATCTCAGGCTTGAGTAACAATGTTGTACAGAATTAAGGGCACTCTAACACTCCAGACATATGAAATGTTAAAATTACTTGCTTATGGGCATGGTGACCACCTATTTGTGATTAATCTACCTGTTTATGTTTAAATAGCTTGAAGCTATTAGAATGAAGAACGATTTCAACTTCTAATTTTCTCTCCAAGCAACTGGACATGAAGAGATATGTTGCCTTTTCTCTTACTTCCTTAGGTCAGTTTCCCTAAAAAATAGAGCTGGAGTCTGAAATTCTCATGAAGACATTTATAGAGTGAATACTCTCAGTATAAACCTGTAAGACACAGCAAGGGAAACAGAGAAAGGAAGGTGAGAAGTTTAGAAAAGATATACATTCAGCTGGTGTCTAGACTCAGAGTCCCCAGGGAGCTCTCATGAGTGAATAGCAACCACAGTGTCATTCCACCTCAAAACGAGGGTAGTGGGCTTTTATAACTCTATGTATAAATCAGTTATCAGGTGGGGCTGCAGTAGGAGTTGTAATATCTAGGACATCTTTTGGAGAGTCAGCTCCACTTGGGCATGAGCAATTATCTAAATAAATTAGAGGCTTTTATTAGCCAACACACAAGAGGAGTGATGGGATCAGAAGCTCAATAAAGGAGATTCTGGTGGATCCCAGAAATTTTGATTAAGTTGCATGTTTTTTTTTTTTTTCATTTAGTTCAAAATCTTTTTAAAATTTATCTTGCAATTTCATGTTTGAGGTATATTGTTTTAGAAATGTGTTGTTTAATCTCCAAGTGTTTCGGGATTTCTCAGCTATTTCTCCGTTATTGATTACTAGCTTAAGCCCATTATGGTCTGAGAGCAGACATTGTATAATTCTGTTATTTTAAATTTGTTAAAATGTGTGTTATGTCCCAAAATGTTGTCTACCTTGGTGAATGTTCCACGTGACCTTGAGAAGACTGTGTATTCTTTTGTTATTTGTGAATTAGACTATAAATGTCCATTATATGCAATTGATCGGTGGTGTTGAGTTCAACTATGTCATTTCTGATTTTTCTGCCTGATGGATCTATCCATTTATAACAGAAGGGTGTTAAAGTACTCAACTGTAAGAGTGAATTCATCTATTTCTCCATGCAGTTCTATCAGTTTTTGCCTCATGTTTTGACACTGTTTTTAGGTGCAGTCATATTAAGGATGTTTAGGTCTTTTTGGATAATTGACCTCTTTATTATTATACAATGTCTCAGTCTGCTTTGTCTCAAATTAATGTAACTACTCATGCTTCCTTTCAATTAGTATTAGCATAGTATATATTTCTCCACTTACTTTAAACTTATGTATGTGTTTTTAAATTAAAGATTTAGAGAGTACAAGTGCAGCTTTGTTACATGGATGTATTGCATATATGTGACACATTTTTTCAATGTAGCCATAACCCCAAGTCTCCAAAGATGATTACTTTACTATGTCCATGTGTATACATTATTTAATTCCCACTTATAAGTGAAAACATACATGTTTGACTTTCTGTTTCTGAGTTATTTTACTTAGCATAATGGCCTTTAGTTCCATTCATGTTGCTTCAAAGACAAGATTTTATTCTTTTTTTATGACTGAGTACTATTCCATTGAGTGTGTAACAGTTTTTTTTCCCTCACATTGGGAACAATCTTTTTTTCTTAAGGATGCTCTAAATATATCTCATCTATTACATATAAAATTCATGGTTTAAATTCTTCAGCTGACTATATAATAAATGTTTTTAAAACATAGAATGTTTAAAAAATATTTGTTAGAATGTCACTGTTATTTAAAAATGTATTTGACAAGTATGCATCTCAGACTTGAGTAACAATGTTGTACAGAATTAAGGCCATTCTAGCTAGTTCTCTAGACATATGAAATGTTAAAATTATTTGGGTATGGGCATGGTGACCACTTATATGTATATACATACATACGTGTGTGTGTGTGTGTGTGTGTGTGCCACATTTCCTTTATCCAATCATCCATTGATGAACATTTATGTTGATTCCGTATCTCTGTTGTTGTGAACAGCGATGCTGTAAACACGTTAGTCCAGGTATATCCAGGTATATTTTTGGCATAATGATTTGAGTTATTTGGGTAAATAGATACCCAGAAGTGAGATTGCTGGGTAGTTCTATTTTTATTTATTTGATAAATTTCCATACTGTTCCCTACAGAGGTTATGCTGATTTACATTTCCACCAACAGGGTATAAGCCTTCTCCTGTCTCCACACGATTACCAATTATCTGGTTTGTTTTTGTTTTTGTTTTTTTACTTTTTAATATTAGCCATTCTGACTGGTATAAAATGGTATCTCATTTGGTTTTAGCTTACATTTCTCTGGTGATTGGTGATTTTTTTTAACATCCTTCTGGTCCACTTGCATGTCTTCTTTTGAAAAATATTAGCTCATGTCCTTTGCCTGCTTTTTAATGGCATTATTTTGTTTGTTTTGATTTTTCGGAGATGTTTGAATTTCCTGTAAATTCTGGATATTAGTTTTTTAAATCAAATGCATAGTTTGCAAATATTTTGTCCCATTCTGCAGGATATTTGTTGATTATTCATTTTTCTGTGCATTTAGTTTTAATTAAATCCCATTTGTCTACTTATGTTTTTGCTGCATTTGCTTTTGAAGTCTTGGTCAAAAATGCTTTGCCAAGGCCAATGTCCAAAAGAGTTTTTCTAGGTCTTCTTACAGGACTTTTCCGAATGACGTCTCACATTTAAGTGTTTAATTCATGTTAATTTTTTGAATATGGTGAGAAATAGGAGTCCAGTTTCATTCTTCTGTATTTGGTAATCCAATTTTCTCAGTACCAGTTACTGACAAAGCTGACAAAAACATATACAAAGGAAAGGACACTATTCAATAATTTATCAGTATTAGTTCTGTTTTTATTGTATCCTTGCCTGGATTTAGTATCAGGGTGATGCTAGATTTGTAGATTGAGTTAGAAAGGATTCTTTCATCATCGATTTTTTGGGAACAATTTCAGTAGAATGGTTACCACTTTTTCTTTGTATGTCTGACATAATTTGGCTGTGAATCCATCTGATCCTGTGTTTTTCTTGTTGTGACTTTTTTTTTTTATTACTAATTCAATTTCACGACATGTCACTGGTGTATTCAGGATTTTTATTTCCTCCTAATTAAATCGTTGAAAGTTGTGTGTTTCTGGAAAATTTTCCATTTCCTGTAGATTTTCGAGATTTGTATTGTAGTTCACAGGAGTCTCTGATAATATTTTTATTTCAGTGGTATCATTTTAATTGATAATCCTTTTTCTTTCTCATTTTGCCTCTTTTAATCTTCTCTTTTTTTGATGGTTTAGCTAATGGTTTATTAATTTTGTTTATCTTTTCGAAGAACCAATTATTCATTTTGTTCATTGTTTGTATTTTTTGATTTCAATTTCATTTTATTCTACTCTGATCTTTGTTATTTCCTCTGCTAGCTTTGGGATTGATTTGTTCTTCTAATTCCTTGAGGTGTGATGTTGGGTTGTTATTTTGTGATCTTTCTACTTTTTTGATGTAAGTATTTAGTGCTATAAACCTCCCTGTTAGCACTGCTTTTGCTATATTCCAGAAGTTTTGATATGTTGTGTTTCCATTTTTACTCTTTTGGAAATTTTTAAATTTTTATCTTAATTTCATCACTGGCCCAAAGATAGTTCTCAAAAATGTTGTTTACTTTCTACATATTTGCATGGTGTTGAGAGGTCCTCTTGGACTTGATTTCTAGTTTTGTTTTACTGAGGTCTGGTAAGATTCCTGGTATGACTTGGATATTTATATATATATATATAATTTAGAGTTTATGGCCTCACCTATGGTCCATCATAAAGAATTTTTTTTAAGATATGTTGACAAGAATGTATATTCTGTGGTCGTTGGGTGGAATGTTATATAAATGTCTGTTAGGATTATTTCATCTAGAGTCTAATTTAAGTCCAGTGTTTCTTTGTTGATTTTCTGTCTCAATTATCTGTCTAGTACTGGCAGTGTGGTCTTAAACTCCCTCACAACTATCGTTTTCTGCCTGTCTTTATTCTTGGGTCTAATAATATTTGTTTTATGAATTTAGGTGCTCTAGTGTTAGGTACATATTCATTTAGAATTTTTATATCATATTGGTATAACAAAGATTGTTATAGCAAAGATTGTTACATCTTTGTCTATGACATTTTTGACCATTGTTGATTGAAAGTCTGTTTTATCTAACGTTAAGTATAGCTACTTCTGCTTCTTCTTAGTTTCTGTTTGTGTGGAATATCTTCTTTCTTTCACCCCTTAACCTTTAGTTTATGTGTCTTTGCCCATAAGGTGAGTTTTTTTGCAATCAGCTATAATTGAATCATTTTTAATCCATTCCACTAAATATTTTTAAATGGAGCATTTAACACATTCATGTTGAAGGTTAATATTGATATATGTGATTTTTGTTCCTGACATAATGTTGTTATCTAATTGTTTTTATATTCTCATTTGTGTAATTGTTTTATAGAACTTGTAAGTTTTATACTTTCATGTGTTTTTGGATGATGAATATCAGACCTTCCTTTTCATGTTTATAATTCCTTGTGCATTTTTTGTTGAGCCAGTCTGCTAGTGATGAATTCCCTCAGCATTTGATTGTCTAGGAAAGATCCTATTTCTATTTCATTTATGAAGTTTATTCCAACAGTACACAAAATTCAGGATTTACAGTTTTTTTTTTTTTCTTTAAACTCCTTCAAAATCGAATTTTAATGCCCTCTGGCTCATAAGGTTTATGTTCACGATTCCACTGTTAGTGTGATAGATTTCTGTCTTTATATTTACAGTGGGTTTCCTCTAGATTACATATATTTGGTTCTTATTTTTTGATCAAATCCCCTTTATCTTTTCCTTTGAACATTTAGACTTGTGACCATCTCTGTCTCTTCCTTGGAACTTTTAGACTATTGACATTCAAAGTGATTCCGTATACAGTTGAACAGCTATCGGCCATATTTGTTACTATTTTTTATTTGCTGCCCTTTTTCTTTGTTCCTATTTTTGTCTTCTGTTTCTTTTTTCTTTTGTGGTTTTAATTGATTATTTTACATTATTCTATTTTCTCTTATCCTACCATATCATTTATACTTCTACTTAGCTGCACCAGAAGTAACTACTTTGACTTCCTTTATCTGTTTGTTGTGTTATAAATCTTTTATATTTGCATCCATGTCTTAATATGCTATACCATTATCTATAGGAAAAAAATTTAGACATTATCCATTTATACTCTAGTACGTTAAGGTAGTATTTCAGTTTCCTTGGGCAACCTCTTCTCTCACTCTTGTTTCTATCACAACTATGGTTAATTGCTATGAATTGATTTTCTAAAAAAAAAATACATACATACACACACACATACACACATTTACACATGCACAAAGTGTTCACTGTTGAGCAAAATAGTTTACTAAGATTTTTTCTCTCTTAAACAACCTTTTTCCTGGTAATACTCATTTTAGTTTTTCTGTGTTTTATTATCCTTTAAATATAGTATTTCCACAATAGCTCTGTAAAATGTCTCACATTTACCTGATAATAAAAAATAATTTTGTATTTTCTTTCACTTAATACTTTGTTCCTAGAGGCCTTTATTCTTCTGTTAAATCCAGTATTGTTCAATCTCTAACTTTGCAGGACAGTTATGAGATGGGATTGTAGAAATGTGCAAGAGAGCAATCTTTAGACTTTTTTAAAGGTTTTCTGGGTAATACCTCAAGTTCTGTAATTTTCAAAAATTTTCCCTTTTTAGTAGTTACAAATGCTGTGATACATTGCTCTTTAACATTTTCTTTATTCTCACTCTAGTTCCTTTAATCAGATATTCTAATTTTCTGCATTTATTTTATCTCATTTTGTCTATCTCTTGGTCTTTTATTCTATTGTTAGAAAACACTCTTGTTTTTAGTTTAAATAGTAAATTATATTTTTAATTTTTAAGTATTAATTTCTGCTTTCTTCCTATAGCTTTCAAAAATTGTTCCATGAATCTTCTTCATTTTCTTACAATCAGCATAAAATAAGTAATATATATGTGAAATCTTTTCCTAGTTCCTGGTTTGTGTCTGATCCTAATCTGTTTGTTATGTTCTCTCTCTTTCATATTGGAGACATTCCTCAAATCTGTGCTGATCCTTGGTTACCCAATTCTTATTTAATATGAGGTTCACAAAAGCTGGTTGGAATTTGTTAGTTTCCATAACTGGTGAGTTTTATGATGGATGACTGATTTTATATGAGAAAGTCTCAAATACTATGACTGTAAATTTATTTTTCCTGTAAAGTGGTTGAGCTTCTTTGGAGAAAGGCCTCTCGCCTCTCACTCCACTGCCAGGCATGTGTGATGTAGTTGCTGATACAATTAAGGTAGGTGGAAAAATTAACACAAGAGGCTTCAGACGGAGAGAGCAGACACAGACAAGGACAGGAAGTGGGAGAAAACAATAAAATCAGAGTAATTAATCATAAGTTATTATAATGAGTTTATAACTCTACACAACTAGCTTCAGAATTTTCCTAGTATGGGTGGGAATACCAGTTCCTATTTTCCTGGTCTACGGGTTTACACCAGACTTGTGTCCTGGTCTATAGTAATCCAATGTCTATTTTCCTGGTATGTGTGAGAACTAGTATTTATATGTTCAGATAATCTCTCATGTTTTCAATTTTTACCTCATACTTATTTAGTATTTTCATTTTATTTAACACTTTTATTTCAAACTTTTTCTCTCCACTAAACTATTTGCCATTTTCATTTCGGGTTTCTTTCTTTATATGTTGTAATTGGTGCCACAGCTGTCTATGTATTTTATGGATGAAGAAATTTAGCTTTCTATTATTTCTTATTGCTGTTTTGAAATTATTTCAAGAGAAAAAAAGGCAGAATTTACTATCCTAAAACTATAAATCTCCCTTATCTCATCATACAATTTAAATGATTTCTTTCTAGTTTTATTTTTAAGGACAAGTGAGTGTGTTAGCTGTTCCTCAGTGGTCTAGCTATTGTACAGTTGCTGGAAATACCTTTCAAGTAAATTATAAAACTTTTCATAGCATTTGCAACTATCTAAAGTAATGTCTAATTGTATTGATTGTATCTTTATCCATGAGAGGTTAAAATTAAGGCTAAATTGTGGTAGTCATTTTAAAGGTCAGTTTCTAGCTAGAAAATCGACATCATCTTTATACAAAATAAAGTAAATGATACTAAATTTCTATATACTATATTTTAATATGTTGTCCTTTAGAGAGTTAATAAGGGTTCACATTTAGAGAGTTAATAAGAATGCATATTTTGATGTCTTTGAATAAACATTCAATAGCCATAGACCAAAACTGTAAATGGTTTGATAGTGAATGTTACGCAAAGTCTTAGTTACCTTACTTTTAAAAACCATCATCACCCGTTCCTAACTTAGAAAAGAATTTTAACAATTTAGACTAATTTCCAACACAATTTTGATGTATGTCATCAGTTTCTGATGAGACCTTTTTTAGGAGATATTTAAAAAATAATTATGTTCTATTAATAATATGTTTTATTGTATCATGCACAACCAAAAAGATATTGACCAAATACATACAGAAGGAAAAATATTTTACCAATATAAATTATTGTATGATAATATTATGACATAATACATCAATATTAATTTTATACTAAGGTTAATATTATCTATTTTTTAATTTTATGATTTACATATTGTTTAAGTGCATAAGTATTGTCAAGATTTTGAAATATGTAAACATACATTTCTTGTGTTCAGAATTTACTTATGAGGATTATTAAATATGGAACATATTAAAAGTTCTTGATATGATATCATTTTCCATGAATATTTCAACTATTTTAATAAAGATTCCCATGGAAAAAAATGTTAGTCCTTTATATCAAGGATAAATCCAATTATCTCTAAGCATTTGTCACTCTAGATTATTTTAAACACAATATGTATCTGTGTATGTGTGTGTGTAAGTGCTCTAGACTAAATGGTGAATATTTTGAACATCAAACGAAATGAACGCTGAATAAACATGCAATATTTTGAACTTGTTTCTGGCACAATATATAATAAGAAAAAGTGTGGCTGGTGGCTCACGTCTGTAATCCTAATGCTTTGGGAGGCTGAGGAGGGACAACTGCTTAAGCCCAGGAGTTTGAGACCATTCTGGGAAACACAGGGAGACCTTGTCTCAAAAGAAAAAAAAAAAATTAGCTGGGTGTGGTGGCACACACCTGTAGTTCCAGCTACTTGGAGGTCGAGGTGGGAGGATCACTGAAACCCAGGAGGTGGGGCTGCAGTGCCATGATCACATTACTGCACTCTAGGCTGTGTGACAGAGCAAGGCTCTGTCGGGAAAAAAAAAAAAAAGAAAGAAAGAAAGAAAAAACATAGAAAGAAAAGAAAAATAGATTTTAATGTCAACTTTGTACACATAAGAAAAAAAATGGTGTATGTTTCTGAGAGAAATATCTAGGTAAAAAAACTTGTTTTAACTCAAATGCAATTATAACGGCTCATACAAAGTATGAAGTCAGTATATATTTGTTAAATGGCTGAATAAATTAATAAAATATAGAAAATATTAAGTGATATAAGGAAAACATGTGGTTTTAAATTTATCTGAAATATTACCATTTCCACATTTAAAGTATACCTTTACTCAAAACATTTAATCTATTTTCTGATTGATCATTATTCTAGAGTTTGAAAAATATCTACATTAAAATAATGGATTTAGAAATATAAATCATTTTCTATATGTGACTTAGAAAGAGAACCCTCAGTTGAGTTTATATTTAAACAGACTATTTTTTCATACAGTAGACAGAGTGCCTTATAGATTTTATGTTTTACTGAAGCGTAATTTAGAATATAATAAACTATAAAAGTATTAACTATACAGCATCTGAAATGCTTGCAAACTATACATAAAGTCTTTTAGTGGATGTGTACATTCATTTTCTATGGTATATAAATGGAAATAGCATTATGTTGTCATAGGTATGAATTTGTTCAGCTTTAGTAGATGTTTGCAATAATTTTTCAAGGTAGACATAACAATTTGCCTTCTAACCAGCAGTATATTAGGGTTCCAGTTTCTTGTCCAAATATACTATAATATTTAATTTGTATATTATAAAAATTGTTTTATTTTAGGGAGCCAAACCAGACCCATACAGTGTTACTGCTTAGCGTTTTGTTTTGTTACTTACTGTTTCTTTAAATCCTGTTTTAACATAGAGGATTCCTTTGAACTCTTTTCTTTGTTATTCTTCATATAGTGCTATTGTGGTTATTTCTGTGTTGGGAAAATAAAAAAAGAAACTGCATCATTTGTCCTGCAAAGTCTTTCATAGTCTGGCTTTGCTGATTGCATCTCATTATATCATTTAACATATATCTCTATTTTTCCTGTTTTACTGTTAGAGCTTTTTTATATAGGTAAATATATATAGTGCATGTGTGTGATGTTTCTGATATTTCATAGACAGATAGTAAAATATAAAATATATATTTCTCTAACTTAAATTTTTCACTTAACAGCACAGCTTGATCAGTATTCCAGTGTAGGGCGTAGAGGTGTTATTTCCTTTTAACATTATGTATCTCTCCACTTCGTGGACGTAATATCAGTTATCATTAAGTCCCCTATGTTTTCCAATTTTTTACTATATAGACCATGTTGTAATATCGAATGTAATATGCTTTGCACATTCTTTCTACATTTTACTGATTATCTTTTGTATAGGCTCTTAGAATACATTTTCATGTAATTTTTCTCGGTATTGCCAAACATAGGTTTATAAATTAAATTTGTAAAAATTGGAATCTTTATTGTGTCAAATTTTCCTATCCAAAAACATGTTACACCATTCCATTTCTAACATTTAATATTTTTATTATAAATTTTCTAATCTAATGTAGTTGTTTTCAATGACCATTTTCTGCATCATATCAAATCTTTGACAGGTTGGAATTTTCTTTAAAGTCTCATATAGGGTCAGTTTTTGAAAGAATGGTATTTTTTGTCTGTTGTAAATAGGCATCTATACAAAGGAATTAATTCTAACTTTTAACATGTTATTCAAAGATTTCATAATTATGTTTTGTCAGGCTGTCTTAATAATTGAGAGATCTCAATTAATATCTCTTGGATAATGCTCGATTTAGAAGTTTTCAGCTTTCTGGTGTTTCCCTGCAGGTCTATTAACTTTTGTCATAATTATTTTGAAAATATTATATTAGATAAAGTTTTTAATTTTAATCTTTCTGGTTATTTGAGTCTCGTATCACCACATAAATATCTCTATTTAACATTTTTTGATTTCTCAACATCTTTTATTTTCCTATTTTAGCTCAAACAAACCTGCATTCTTGTTAGTATATGTGTATTATGTCTATCTTTTTCAAAGTTTCAGATTTTCACCATTTCAATTATTACATTTTAGGTGTGTTTTCTCTAAAGAGCATTTTGTTGGAATATTTTTAAAATTTATGTTTTAACATGAATGGTAATACACAACAAACTTAGTCTTGAATTTTGCTTTTTACAATAAATCTCCATATCTTAGTTGATGAAGCTTTTAGCCTTTTGTTGATTTTCCAAAATTTTATTACATGAAAGACAGTGATCACAATTTTTTAAATTAATTTTATATTGGTGTGCATATATTCATGTAAATGTACCTGTGCACTGTGTGTATGGCTTAGAGCTGTAGGTGATACTGCTGGTTTAAAAAAAGGCATAACAGGTCCTGGTTAAGCACCTGGAATTGCTTGCATTGGATCTCAGCTCTACAATATAACCAGCTCCATTATTTAACTTGACTTTGAACAAATGATATAATCTTTTTGTACTTAGATTTTCTCATGTATAAATTGTGAGTGTAGGATTGTATATCTCACAAATTTATTGTATTCCATGAGCGCATACGTATAGAGAATATATGTTCTTTATGTTTATGGAACCAAGTAGATATAAGTATATGTCATTTTTAAAATCTTTGACGTTCTCCACTAGCACTACTGTAATTTAAAAACAGAAACAAGTTGTCAAGAACTTCAAATCTTTATCAAGAGCTTTATCAAGATCTTTAAATCTTTAGTCCCAAAGGATATTTGACATATAACATGTGCAAAAATGCCTATGAACTGTCATATCACAGGTGCCATGAAGTCAACAAATTCATCTCAGGCCTTGTCTTTTTGTACTTATGTTTGTTATTGGCCTCAATGCTCCAACCCCTACCCTTCATCACAAGATGCATGAGAGATCCTGTGTCACTAAGAGTAAATATGATGAGATAATTGAATAATTATAACGTACTATACAAGTAAAGCAGGCAAAAACAACACAGAAAGCAACAACAACAGAAAACACCCCCTATATTAGAATAGGTGACTTCAGCTTTGTTTATGCGATATATTATGCATGGCTCTGTCTAAAATGTCTCTGTTTCAGCTTGTTTTATATAAAACAAGAAAATAGCAGTATCTTTAATATTGGGTTTTTATAAGAATTAAATACAATGACACATGTAAAGCAAAATAATATTTCCAGGTTAATCAAAATCACTCAGTAAATGCTATATATAATGATGATTATTAAAATATAATGATACTTTATATAAACTATATGTGTATATACATATATAATTTAATTTATATATGATATAAATATGGTATATATTAATGATTATCATTGTTTTCACTTTATTTCAAAGACAATCAAAATATTATGATTTAGAATTGGAAGAAAATAATTACTGCCTGGCTTATCATTCTTATATTCGTTTTTACAAAAAAAATAGATGCATGCATAATAGAACTAAATAGCTACAGATTTTGATATATCATAAAAGTTGTTTTCAACCCCTTGATTAAATCAGAAAGAGTTTTACATTATTTTCTATCTGAAGTTTTTATCAGTACTAAATAAAAATTCTAGTATACATTGAATTCCATTATTCTTTCATCAAAAAATAGTATTTTATTATCCTTATGAAACGTAGAGGGGAATAGTCTAGATAAGTAAATGTTTCTTAGCTTAAATTCTTGTTGAAACAAGGAAGGCGTGACAGTATGTCCGCAGACTCTTTCTTATAATTGAATAATTTTCTTACGTTTTCTTAACCACTTGTGATTTTTGGCTTGTGATCAAACCAGAATGACTGAACTGACTCCTGTTAGAGTCCTACCTTCTCAGAGAAATACTGGGGGAGAAATCAAGGGATAAAGTAGTTCAGCCAAGGTGAAGTGGTACCAGATTGAACTTAAGGCAGTTGATTGCCAAAGTAATGAGTAAGAACTGAAATTAAGTGAAGGTAGAGGATGTGTGACAGAGGACTAGAGATGTCCACTCTAGAATATACATTTTTCTAGGATAAAATAATCTCTTTTTTATCAGCACAGTTATCAACACAATAAAAAACAAAGTTGTTCTTTTTTTTAAGCTACTATTAGAAGTTTCAGCTACTATGAGAAATTTCTCTTCTCACTGGATCCTCTTTTTTATTCTTTTTCTTCCCTCTTACTATTTCTGTCTCTTTCTCATTGAAACATAATGAGATAGAAATAATTTCTAATAGCTTATATTGAGGAAAATATTCATGCAACATTTAAAAGTAAATATATACATTATATCCATTTCCCAGGGCTGCCATAAGAAAGTACCAAAAATTAGGTAGCTTAATACCATAGAAAGATATTGTCTCACGGTTCTGGGAGCTTGAAATCTCAGATCAATGTGTCAGCTGGACCATGCTTCTCTGAAACTTGTAGATGAGAATTCTTTCTTTCCTCTTAGCTTCTGATAATTGTCAACAGTTTTCACAGTCTCTGACATTCTTTGACTTGGAGATGGGTTACTTCAATCCGTGCTTCTGTTGTCACTTGACATTCTCCCTGTGTGTGTTTCTCATGTTCGTGGAAGAACACCAAACATACTAAAGTAAGGCCCAGCCTACTTCAGTGCGATCTCATCTTCGCTAATTACATACGCAAAGATTTGCTTTCTAAATAAGTCACATTCAGAGGTCCTGGGGTTAGGACTTGGAAATATCTTTTTGGGGGACATAACTCAAACACCAACATACATTATTTAAATAAATAATGTGAAAAATAAGCTCAACTATTTTCCAAATCTGATTAATTATTTTACAAAACCTATGCATCTGATTTTTCTCCTTGTTCTGAGTTCAAAATTTTGTGAATTGTTTTGCTTGTCATTTGTTTTTGCTTGTTGGTTGTACCTTTACCAGATTTACCAACCACTGGGGATTTGAGATTTTCTTTAGATACAGTAATACAAAGATCATGCTAAATCTTTTTGCTCTTATTAAGAGAATCTGTAAATATTATACTTGTGAATATTATGATAATCTGTTATCTGAAACTCTATAATTTATACTTATTTCTTTATGGGAAGAGTAGACATAACTATTTATGGTTTTCATGAGTTAGGATCCATTTAGCTAAAATTGTGAGTGAGGTAATATTTCTCTGGTGTTGTATGCCTCCCATAGAAAATGACACAATAGTATACATCCCTTAGACTAGAGGCAACATTCAGTTTCTCAGTTACCTGCACTACAGTTTTTGTTTACTCTTTTCTCAGTGTTTTTTTTCTCTGTCAAAGTCTATCAAAACCTAACATTTTTCTTTTCTGACTACTCATTATTTTCTTAGCAAACTCTCTGCTTCCATGCTCTTCCCCATGGTTTCTGACAAGGTCAATGACTCAACAGTTTATTTCATCTCAAGATGTACAAATCTTCATAAAGACCTTGCTCACATTTTGTGATTCAGGTAAAACATTGATACTATTTGTGAATCATTATGGTACATGGGTCCCTACAAGAACCTCATCTTACCTTCTCCCTCTAGCTAATGGTTTTAATTCTGATCATAATATTTGACCTATATTTTTCCATTCAGACCAATGTTGGTTGATTTATCTATTTTATTTGTATAACAAACACAAACATCAGATTCATAACTACCTTAAGTAGGAGAAAGTGTGATACTTTAAAACAAAGAAACCAGCAGTTATAACACGTGTAGTCCACCTGCCTGTCAGTAAAGATAAGCTCCAGCTGCCAGCTCAGTGCAGTATCAACATCCTCCAGGGCTTTCCCTGTCTTTTTGTTCATTTGCTTGTTTGTTTGTTTAACACAATAGTAATCAAAAGACCAGCTTTGTGCCTCAGTAATGCAGCAAAGAAAGAAAATGAGAGGTTGCTTTTCTGTGGCTATAATAGAATATGCATCAATAGCCTCCCTTGCTGGTGACTGTAGCCAGTTCCTTTGTATCCCTCAATTGTATAGATTTCACAGAGGTAGGGCAATACAGTGGTTTAGATCAGGGACCACTTTGGTCCAAGCAGCACTTTCACTTTCTTGCTATGTGACCATAGGTACGTTGTCATGTGTCTCTTTTCTTTTGCTGTTCATCTGTGGACAAAATTATTACCTATGTATAGAAGTCTGCTGAGGAGAAGTAAATGAAATATTGCATGAAATCTTAAAAGTGGGTCATTCCAACAGTAAGTGTAAAGTTAAGTGTCAGTAATCATTATTATATGGAATATGAATGCTCCCTTTTAATGTGGTCTCTTCCCAAACACTGAATTCTTCAGCGACCACTATGATCCCATGATGAAGATTCAATCCATCTCCAAAAACTAGACAGAATGAAGGAGCAGTAACTGTGGATCACAGTTGGCATGGGAACAAGGAGTAAAATTATCCATAGCATCTGAAAATACAGGCATTGGGAAAATGATACATTACTGTCATTCTCTTTTGAGTAACTCCCTAAAGTCTCTTAAAAATAAAATATCAGGTCCATATCTTTCTCATAATAATTTCACTGAGAATAAAGGTTGAAAATATGTGCCATGTTAAACATATATGAGAAGGAGTGAGGGAACAAGGGAGGAAAGGGAGGAAAATGAAACTGACCCTCATTTCTTGCCTTTTATTTATATTTACTTCTAATTTCTTCTTATTCAAAATGTACCATTTAGTTGATTTTTTTATTATTATCAATCTTGAATTTTTTAGCTTTTTAGCCCTAGAACTTTCACTCTTGTCCATTAGTAAAATAATGTTTATTCTCATTGAAATATGTAGATTCTTGAGAGAAGAAATTATGAATGAGCACAATAAAATTTCCAGTGGGACTTGGCATTTTAGAGGAGGGCTTCTTTATCTCTCAAAGTAGGATATACTGCAAAATAGATGTTCCAAGCTCAAGAGCAGGCCAGTGACACTAGGAGAAAGGTTTGAATAGAGGACTTTTCACTATAGCTATAAGGTTTTATTTCATAGTTGACTGATAGTTCAGCCTAACCTCAACTCTGTTGGAAAATAGTCTTTCTTTGCTCCATAAATCCATGAACAGGAGACATGTGCTTTTCTGAGCTTAACTCCCCTGAGAAAAGCTGTGGTGAAGCTTTCGCTGTGGTAGCATGGACAATAGAAGATGGCGTTTAATCAAAATGTAGCATGCACCCCTTGCTTCAATATCCTTTCTGCTTCTGCATTTTATGTAAATATTATTAATAGCTAAGATAGCTTTAAAAATGTTAAAATATTTTTAAATTACCTACTATACAAACATTCATAACAACTGAAATTATACTGCAACTATATTTTTCTGGCTCTTATTATAAGCTTGCTGAGTTTTAGCAACATGGAAACAAAAATTTGATTGTTATGTCTCTTGTGCTTATTTTGGCTCAGAAGACTGTTAAGTGTGGCTCTTGCCACCAGAGGACACTCTCTAATGGTAACATCACATTGTAATGCTCACTGACTTTAGTGTGCACTCTTCCCACACAGTCTGATTATGACTTATTGCAATTACTTTATACCAGAGAATTATTTATATCTATCACATAGGGACATTACTTAATTACTTTCAATTAATTTGTTCTATTTTTATAAATAAATTACTGTTCTATTACAATTGATACTGGCAATAAGTATTTCTATATAAAACACAATTTGGT
Source organism: Aotus nancymaae (assembly GCF_030222135.1). Taxonomy (NCBI): domain Eukaryota; kingdom Metazoa; phylum Chordata; class Mammalia; order Primates; family Aotidae; genus Aotus; species Aotus nancymaae. The sequence goes on along the minus strand of NW_026988419.1, from coordinate 39,641,125 downwards.
ACCTTTTCAAATTATTAACACATTATTTAGTTTTGATGTTAACAATTAAAATTCTTGGTAGAATTCATAAAGACAGACCATTTTGTTTCTAAAAAGTGCTATCTCTACTAATGATTTACTATAACTTAATGCTTTTCAACATGGGAATGGTAGTCTTTTCCATTTCAAGGATGAACAATGTATTTAGCAAAATATTTGAGGAAGTATATATTGCCAATTTATCTATTGAATTAAATGAATGCAAATATTTCAATAGTTTCTCATTTGCTATTTAATAATTATGTTTTCAAATTACAAGTAAAATTTAATCTCAAAAATTCTGAAGGAGGCAAAAAGGAGATATACATATACACATGTAGTATATACATATTACATTTGTATATATATGTGTGTATATCAATCTATATATTATATCACAAAGATATAAATGCCTATAGGCCTGTATCAGTAGCCAAGTAGCCAGAGTTCCATCAGGGAAACAGAACCAGAAGGAGAATCTAAAGGAAACGCTCGCGTACACACACACACACACACACACACACACACACACATTTATCAAATATATGTATTTATCAAATATATATTTATTATATATGTGTGTGTGTAAATATACATATATATACACACATAGAGAGAGAGAGAGAGAAACAGAGAAAAAGAGAGAGAGAGAAAGAAACTTATTCATAGATTAGGCTGTGAGAAAGGAAAGGCTGGAAACTCTGTTAGAAGCTGATGCTGCAGTCCACAGGAAGAATTTCATCTGAGGAAAGTCCTCAGTTCTGAACAGATTAGGTTTCCTGAAAATAGATGCTTGAAAAGCAACTATTTTATGAATAAATGCAAAAAAGCCCATAGTGGCTGTAGAAATCCAAGACCTAAATAACTCACTTGAAACAAATATGCTTTATGATGAAGCTTCTTAAATGTTTGCAGTGCGGGTCTAGCTCTAACCTTTTTTGCTAATCCTTTCTAGAAAACTTGCTAGGAAAGGAGTATGTAAGTAATTTATGTCAAGGGTTTGTTCTATAAATTGAAAACATTCAAGTTAGACATTTTTTTAATACAAAAAGAAGCTCTGGCATGCAAATCTTTGTTAGCTGATTCAAATTCTGATTTTTCAGTGATATTATTTACATGGAAAATCTAATAGTATTCTGATAACTACAGTATTACTTGTTTGGAGCTTTATGGGAAGCAACTGAATTAGAATGGCTCTTTTGGAGCTTTTATGACCCTTTATATTGGTAATGTAAAGAATCATATATGTTAGCTGATTATGAAGTAAAAGAAAATTATTTGAAATACTTTTCCATCGAATTAACTTATAACAGGTTTGTACTGTACTTATGAGCTCAAAGAAGCACTTTTTACTACCTTGATTCATTGACTTCTGTATTGTTTCCTTTGGGAATTCCTATATCAGTGCACAAAGTTAGTTCACCCTCCTTCAAATTTAGTGAAACATCATTATATTATTTGATAAATAATCATTCCAACTTTCCTCTCTTGTGATATTTCTTTTTCATATGTACCTTATTATTATATATATTAGAATGTATTTCATAAACTGTTTTCCTGGAACCACCATATTTTATTATGCCTATATAATATATATATACACACACATATAAAATATATATTATGTTACGTATTAAAATAAGAAATGGTAAATCTTTTCATCATGTTTCAATATTTTGTTTCCATGTGTATGATGACCTATATAAAGTTTCCTACCCAGTGACTGACCCATTGGCAATATTGTGCTTCTCAATCTCCCCTCTTTCTTTTCATTAGCCTGTTGATACACTGATGAAGAACTTGGTGTCATTTAATGGGTGCAAACTTCATAGCTGCTAGCCATCTTAAAGGTCATTATCTTTTCTATAATAGCCTCCATCTAATTTCATGATGGTGGCCTCCACTTAATTTCAATTTCAATTTACATAGCATGTGACCTTATATCTTTAGATAGGCCATTTGAAATACTTGGTGCAACAATGATGCCGGATTTTTGATCAAAGTAGTGAATATGTATTCATTAAAAATTACACCATTTTTGGTATCCAAACTTTACTGCTTCTCAACAAGAAGCTCATGTCCAGGCACAGGCATTAAGGCATTCAAAGGGTTCCCTGCTCTTACCATGTGTCCTGCCATCTGGAACAACCGGACTATAAAGCATTCAGTTGCAGGGCCAAGTGGAAAGCAACATTTTTATAGGTTGGGGTGTGTTTGTGATGTGGTTATTTGCTCTGGACCAGCAACATCTTAGGTGTTGATTTGTCCATGGTCAGAATACATTGTTCTGGAATCCAAAGAGTGGGATTGGGGGTGGCATCTCTTAATATTTCACCTAGTAATTCACTCACAAAACTTCGATCATCATCTATTCAACTGTGGTTCTGTTTAAGAAGTTTGTGATCCCAAGGACAGAATTATTCTACCATTAGGCATAAGCATGTTCCTGTAGCTAAGAACTGCCTTTTGGCCATTTCAAATTCTTTATGTCCTTGAATAAACAGTCAAAAAGGACATTACCACATTGACTGGGAATAAGAGATTGATTATAATGGGGAACTGAACTTCCTGTTAGATTATGCAGTTAATGGAAGGATATTTTTCAATCCCAGATATCCTGTGAAGTGACCTGTTATTGTGCCATGTCAAGTGGTAAAAGTCAAAGGAAGACCATGGGAACCAATAAAATAAGGACCTCCCTAAAGTTCATATCCTTCCCAATGAAGGTTTGAGCTTTCCCCCAAATAGAGACCCTCACCTGCTGAGGGGGTGGCTGAAGGAAAAGAGAACGTAGATGGCAGTGGAGTAAAGGATATAAATAATAAATGCTAAGTAAACCTCAAAAAATTATACCATTCTCTATTACAACTCCTGCTTACTATTTTTATTCTGGGGTCAGAAAAAATAGATGTATTTCTCAAATGACTACAGCTAGAAATGTTTCTCTAGGACCAATGTCAACATATTTAATTGCTTCTGAGACTTTAGCAAGGTAAGTGAAAATTACTATTGCTCTATTATATGTGTGTGTGTGTGTGTGTGTGTGTGTCTATATGTAGATATTTCCCTTGTAAGTACCCAGTACTGTCCTGTACTTTTTAGATTTCCCTTCTTATGTTAAAACCTGATTTTAGCTTCATTAAGGTATCTCCTACTATATCTGATCTCTCACAAAGCATACATGATATAATGTTCTGTAGTAAATTCCTAAAGTTGAATGTTGCCTCAGCCTTCACATAAAATGTAGGTTTAACTTTCTCATAACAGAAGCCAGACTTACTCACCCTTGACAATTCCTAATTCCCCACCTACTTACAGTTTCTCAATGTGGTCAATCCAAATATTTGTCTTATACAACCAGCTCCTGGTGACTACATTCCTGTGGGACTTCTAGCTACAATGTATTTGACTTGCCACACTGATTCTCACTCCTCTCATAGATTGCACATATATGTTGCTGTAACCAACTCTTAATTACAGCATGACTCCATGGAACTCAATCTGCTTGTTCAAAACCCACCAGTTAGATCCTCTTCACCAAAAATATAAAAAAAGAACCTGCTTGGGTTAACGCCATGGACCTGAATAAAGGCTGGCCAACTGATTCCTCTCTCTTTCTTCCTCTCTTTTTCTTTCTCTCACTCTTCTCTTGCTTCTTGACCATGCCTGTGCCAGATGGCGCTGTGAGGCATGAAGCCCTCTTCTTTCTTCAATCTGCTTTTGTTATTTCATTTTTTTTTTTGAGATGACACCTCTGTGTCTCACCTGACCCACACACTCAAGCCTAACTTCTCTTGCAGACAAGGCTGCTGTAAAGAGTGGTTATGCTGATAAAAATAAATAAACTAGACACCGATCAGATAAGAGCAACAAAGTTGAGTGCCAGTATAAACAAGTTTCCCATGAGAAAGACACCTAGACTTGGGTCAGACGCCTAGGCATTAAGCTGCCACCAGGAAAAAGAAGTATCTCCTGAAAATGGAAAATATCCGTGACTAAATCCCCCAGAGCCCCATCATGTCAAGGCTAAAGTTCATAGCCACTCTCCAGAGATAAACCAAGAGACCATATTAGAAAAAATACAGCCCTCCCATTTTTTAAATGATTTTCTGAAAAAAATAACACCAAATAAATGAATGATAATGATATAACACATCCTTCCTAGGAGGAAGCATTTAGTATCTAATTAAGGACTCCCAAAGTGAGTAAGATCAAGGCCTGGAATGGTCAGGGTGAGACTAGGATACTGGGACCAGGTGGCTGACTCTGCCTCTGCAAAATTAGAGATTCTGGTGTTCATGGGTTGAACAAATAGAACCTGGGCTGTCTTATTCTGAGAAATAAGAGAATTAGAATCAAATTCTAATGAGATGTCAGTGGAACAGATGTTGAGATTTAAAAATATCAATTAAAATAGAGCATTTAGATTCTAGCAGATCTCAGCAAACCATGTGCACCGAGGTTTAATGTGTGAAATATGAAAGATAGACTGAGTAAAGGAATTTCCCTCTTAGTAGTCATTCCTATTTTCCTTCTTTTTCTAGCACTTATACAAATACATCCTCATAATTTGAGACACATATTCTCAAGATGGTTGTCAACAGAGGAAGTGTTAGGAGGTACACATGTTGTCAAAATATTCACAGCACCTCGTGCCCTGGGTTATTCATGGTACTACATACATACAATTCTATTAGAGAATAACTTCCATATGATTTTTGCTCTGGGTCTTTGCTTATATTCAGTTCTAAACTAGGAGCTGTATTTGAGGCATTTTTAAAAGAGAACTTTGTGTTATTATTTTCCCAGGAGTTACACATTTCAATTATTTCAGTTTTTTTCCGTTTGCTAGTGTCTGAAAAAAAATCAAATATATGTATAGTAGCTTTCAAACTATTGTTTTATGTCTTACTTTCTTAGAATCCCACAGGCCAGATTCATAACTGGCAATGTCCTGAGGGGAAAATGTATATCTAATACAGGTTTAACAATACCTACTTTTAAAACATTATGTAACATATGTTCAGTGAAAAAAGATTCAAAGACTATTTAAATAATGAGATCACAGGATTATTTCTAAAATTATGCTTTGATAAAATTCTAAATCTGGATAGAGAGGTTGAATGATTGAGAAAATGTAGCTGTTGGAGACTATTAGCCATTAGGAGACTATAGACATCCACAGGAAACAATTTTGCAAGGAAGGAAATGGTGCTTTTCATTAGATTAATAGGCAGCACATTGATCAATCTGAAACATACGCAATCTCTGTTACTATAAAACTATTAATGTGTGTTGAAATTCATGTGAGAAAATAATTCAGCTATGCTCATACAATGACTTATCTGACAGGAAGTAAATATGTACATTTTAAAGTTACACATGGAGTGGTGTTTCCATTTTCTACTCTCTTTTTAGCCCAAAACTTACCTCATTAAAACGTATATACAAGATACATATTTGCAAAATGTATATGTTCACATTTTTCCAGCATATTCTGTGGCAACAGTGTCAGTGGTTTTGGGGTCACAGAGCCAAAACAAGATAGCCTATATAGGACATACTTAGAGGTGAGCTTCTCAAGAATCAGGCTGAAGAAATAGATAAATTATTGGACAGAATAACCAGGGTTATTAAATGCATGTGCCTTTCTCTTTATTTTAAGATACAGGACACAAACAAGAAAGGATCTCTCAACAACTCTGTTTTACTCCGCCAGCATGTTAAATGGTTTTGTCTGTTTTTTTTGTTTGTTTGTCTTCTTTGATTATTTCATAACAAAACTTTGGTAAGGTTTTGTTTCTTTCTTTACTGACAAAACCTTAGTAAGGTTTCATTCCTTCCTTCTGTGTTTCCGTCCTTGGCAACTGGCTGGAGTTTTTGTTTGTTCGTTTTCCTCATTGGAACATCAAAATAGGTAACATGATGTACTTTATCTGGTATGAAATATAAGGAAGTTGATTTGTCTGAAAAAAATTGTATACTTTTCTATTTCTAAAAATAGAAATTTATTCTGTCATGTATTTTGCTAAGAGATTAATTTTGTGATCTTAGTCTCTGTTATGGTTCCCCAGAACTATAAACAAGATTATATAGAAATGAAGTAATGGGTAGAAATCATATTATTTGTTTTCTAATTAGGGATGCTTTTTGTGATGAAAAGAGCCAAATAATTGTCAGATGACAACAGATCTATAATAGAGCATAACATCAAACTGCCTGAGCAGAATAGTGATGGAATGTCACGTAATGAGATTTACAGAATTTTCTCAGAATCTCTCATCTGTAACAAACATCTTTTCTTACATTGTACTTCTTTAAGGTATGAAATAAACAACAGTATAGCTATTTAAAAAGGCTGAAAATAAAGGTAGTTTTATTTTATTTAGGAAGTCAAAATCATGATGAACAAAATCATTGTCATGTAGTCTACCTTACATTCATTTATTTCTGTCCTTAGATTAATTTATTGGATTGGAGAAATCACACCTTCGAAGACGCAAGAAGTCTGCTCTCAAGGAGAAGGGGTAAACATAAGATCGTTCTACAGTGTCGGTGCATGGAAGATAGAGTGCATACTATCTTCAAATACAGATAAAGACATAAAACCATACAGAGATGTTTAGAATTTCAGAGTTGGATATGGTATTTGAGATAACTTATTTAAAAGTGCTAATTTTGCAGATAAAGGCATTGAAAATAAAAAAAATTCCAAGGTTAAACAGTTTTTTTAAATTGTCTTATTATTGTCTTCTCAAATAAAAAGTGCAGATAGAAAGGAATTTACAGAATTATTCCTCATTCAATTATGAGATAATAGGAGTAGATTAGAAATGGGAACAGATATTAACAGGAAAGAATGTCTCAAAAGCATTTTTATAGCTGGATGAAAATGTGCAGATTTAGAAGAACAAGGCACTCATTGATTACTTGTCATTTAAATTGTTAGGACAAGAATTAACTACTTTTATTATTTTTAGCATTTTAATATCAATAGTAACAGAATTTAGTACCTAAAATATTCTTAAACATTAAGCAGAGTTTTTTACAGCTTTGACCTTTCAATATTTCACATTCAAATTTGTGGGCAATTCTTTCTATCCCCACAGGTTACTGAGGCCATAAAAAGAAAAGGGAATTGAATAACTAGTGAATTAGATGCATTATAGGAAAAGGCCAAAGAGAAGTCTATGGCTCCATAATTAATGGAAAGCATAAGATATCCCAATGTCTGGATGACAAGATATGTACTATAAGGAGTAGTAAAAGGAATATGTTTCATCTTTACTATTACCAATAGATTTGCAAAACTCTTGAAGTTGCTCTGGAATTCAACTTCAAAATAGTGTTTTGCATGATAATCTAGGATTAGAAACCAAGGTGTGCACGTTGCTCAGAGATTGCTCATGCTTTTCTACCCCTTTGGATGCTGAGTAGACAGTGCTGATGAATGTTGCCCTGTAAAGATTGTTCAGTACCAGTGACAGAAGAAAACTTGAGGTGACATAAGGCAAGAGGGACTGTATTTGGCCATATTTTAAATGTGATTTATTCTGATTAGAGGCAGTAATTTTTGTTCCGACTTTCTCACATATAAGACCAAAAAAACAAACAAACAAACAAACAAAAAAAGCTGTTACATTAATCATCTACCATCTCATCAAAACCCCTGACTCACTTTATGATAGGGTGAAAGACAGCATGAGTATTAAAAAGCAAAATGCTTACAGAATATTTTGCTAAATTCTTGGTAGATGATGTTATTATAAGAGATTCACATGACATAGGTATTTGAGTCGTTTATGTTAGACAAAAGTTTACATAATAGTACAAAACAAATCTAAGAAATTTCAGTATAGTAGCTAGCTAATACAATTTATTTATATGTAAGAAAATTAGAATATTATATTGAGAACATTAATAAATTACTAACCAAATATATAATTACTATTTTAAAATAGACATTCTCTCTTAAATCATATATTTTAGTAGGATACACTACAATTACACAGTAATTTTACAGCTAGATAAATAAATGTATTTATAAAATATTACATAAAGGAAAATTCCCATTGTACAAATGTGAATTTGTACAATAATCATGCAATAGAATCCCTATCCTAACAGTCTACTTTTGAATGTTTGCTATTAAAAAAATCAGGGTAGGCTAGGTGCGGTTACTCACACCTGTAATCCCAGCACTTTGGGAGGCCGAGGCAGCTGGATCAAGAAGTCAGGAATTCTAGACAACGCTGTTGCTATTAAAAATGCAAAAATTAGCCAGGCGTGGTGGTGCATGCCTGTAATCCCAGCTACTTAGGAGGCTGAGGCAGGAGAATTTCTTGAACCCAGGAGGCGGAAGTTGCAGTGAGCCAAGATTTCACCACTGCACTCCAGCCTGGGAGACAGAGCAAGACTCCATCTCAAAAAAAGAGAAAAGAAAAATGGGGTATTATTTAATATCAATGGGAAGGTATTGAAAACTTTTATATTTTAACAAATACAATAAACTAATTCATGATTATATAAATCTATATGTAATCCATATGTATATAGAAGTGAAATCACAAATACAGTATACTTATTGCACTAAAGATAATTATTGCTATTAAATATATGCTAAAGGATGTTTTGCTGGTTATCCTGTGGATATTAAAATTAAATGCCAAATTTAAAAGATCTTGCAATCAATTATATGTGCTATCTATTGATCATTCCTATGTGTATTATTGCATTAGATACTGACATAATTATAATAAGTGTAAGAAAAAACTTTATAATTTAAGATATGAACTACAAGAAAAATATGAACAGTTATTTCCAAAATCTAAGACAATAGCATAGGATGCTTTTATAAATCCCATATTCAGAAGAGAAGCAGTAGTTTAACTATTTGGGAGTGATGGTTTTTGTATTTAGGAAAGTAGAATAGACAATTATGAAAAATAAAATATATTATAATTTAATGATTATGTTATGATCTAGCAAAATGAATGAAGAAAATTGATTAAGCATAAAAGAGAAGAAAGTGTGAAGCCGGCACACAGACAAACACACAGGTACACACACATGAAAACACACAATGTATTGTATGCAGTGCAAGAGTTGGCTACAAAGATGAGTAAAATATTGTTCCGTAGTTTTACTCATTAAACTTTTATCTGTAAATACATCAATGAATATTATGATTTCACATTGCTCTTGAAAAATAGTTTTAAATACAGTTTAAAACTACATTTCTTTTAGCTTGTTTGATATGTGGTTCACATACACACACTTTTTCTGGCTTCCCTAAATTAGAATTCTCCAGTTACCTATAAGTGTACTATGAGCTTTTCAAAGGCAGCAACTGTCTTTGTTTCTTCATGTCTAGCAACTAACACAGCTATCAGAGCATGTATCAAGCCATAGGAAATTGATTGCTGTTTGGGGGATGAATTAATTACCAATTAACAGATAGATTTATGAATAATAAATTCATTACAGAAAATCTAAATTCTAAGCAATTTTGTTTACCCCTGATTGTTTGTAGGGCTTCTTTTCTCCTTATTTCCTCAAGCCTCACGATTGCAATTACAACTTTAAAGATCCTTTGATCCTTCATCTCTGAGACATATGTTCTTTAAAAAAAATAATAATTTCCATTTGGAAAACCTCAAATTAGACTTGATAACGTTAATTTAGAAAAGTATCAAAGGAATCTGTGTTTCCTCAGTATACATATTTAAATAAAATTGCATTTAAATAAGTTCTCACATTCTAACAGAGTATCTTCAATTTGTAGATTTCAAATGCAAAATACAGACTTCACATTCCTTAGAAAATTGTCCTTTGAGATCTAAACTCATTATAATTGAAGTGTGAAGTCCAAATTGTATTATTTTGTATAATCCATCTTCTATGTAGATATTACTCAATGCCTGCAAATTCAAGAAGTGGGAAATGGAGAAGGTATAATGCAAGGGAGATTTATGCTAAGAAGATTCTGGGTTGTCACGATTAAAAATTTTCCACCCATTATATGAATCCTATTGATCATTGCAGGAAGCAGAAAAGTGTGCTGTTCATTGATTTTCTGTGGCTACTGAATGCATTAGGTCTGACACTTTTGATGGGTAGGCAGGTTTTCAAAGGAAGTTCAGTTAAGCTAATCTTAGTTCTGAGGAATATCCACAATGGAATAAGAAACCTTGTAATTGCAAGAGAAAATACAAGAGTCAGAGGACTATATTATGTGCCATATCAGCATAAAAATTAGACGTGAGACACTTCCCAAGAGACTACAGTAAAACACATCAAGGTTTTGATGCTGTTTTTCACAAATGTAGCAATTATCACATAAATTAGGTTTTGGCTTTTTCACCCTTCAGCCAAGACAGTGAAGCAAAGCAATTAGGTTTTTTTTTTTTTTTCTCCCTCTCTTCTTAGCTGAGGGAAGTTATCAGAAATCTGTAAAGTTCATAAAAATATAAGTGAATAAATTATATAATTACATCACATAAGTGAAACTGATAGCAATAAATTTAATATTTTATTTCTAATTCTCTTCACTATTGTACTGGTTTCTTAAAATACAAAATTTCATCCATGAGTTGTATCAAAGACTACTAAATTAGAACAAGTGATAGAAAATTCAGATCATAAAGACTTAGTCTATCTTAGGAATTAATACTCATTTTAAACTTAAAGCTAGAAAGTATGATCTTGTATCCCTGTTGGAAGCTGTCTTTGTGACTTATTAATACATTGTTAAAGCACAGTATTACTTATCATTAATACAAAATAGTGTCAGAATGTTATGTATATTTTTCCAGTACATTAAGTACCAGGGCAGTGTGTCTCCTTTAGATGATGATTAATTAAATTAGCATAACCCAAGTGGTCTTTCATGCCCACAAACAAACATATTTGACAATCAGTCTTCTCATTTTTTAACCATTTAGCATGAAAGCATACAACTTAAATTTATAAGAATAAATGATGACTTATAGACTTTTCATATCATATTCCAGTTTAATGAAATCTTCTCCCTGGGCACGGCAACATTTTTCTTCACTGCTTTTAGAAAGTTGTCCTTCAGTATAGAAAGGTGCTGCAAATTATTAATCGTGTGTGGTGCATTTGAATTTAAAAACTATTTTACTTTGTGATTATCAAAATGTTACGAGAATTAAGTATTTTAAAGTATTACAACAGCTGTATTATTTCATTACTACTATTTGCCATATGGCTCTTTAGGCATGACATCTGTTCAGGACAAGCATTTCAAAATCATGTCAAGAAAAGGGTTTAACACAACGCTCTGAGGCTTTGAATTTGAGGAAAGTGAGGTGCATGGGATTTCCTTTATTTATTGGTGCTTTCTGTGAAAATTAATTATAATATCAGGATATGAATCTAGAACTTCATACCATAAGTCTAATGTGCTTTTTTCATGTTCTAACTGTATCTAGTAGCTCTTCTTTTTCTTCTCTTCCTCTTCCTCCTCCTTCTTCTTCTTTCTCTTCCTCCTCCTCCTCCTCCTTCTTTTTTCTCCTCCTCCTCCTTCTTCTTCTCCTTCTTCTTTCTTCTTCTCCTTCTCCTTCTCCTGCTTCTGCTTCTGCTGCTTCTGCTTCTCTTCTTTTTCATTAAATTAAAACCAAATAAGTACTTTTAAGAAACATCTGCTGTAGTCGAGTAAGTGGCCCTTGGTTCTGTAACCAAATAGACTATTGCAACGGGATGTACCCTTGCCTGTTTAAAATGATTTTGGCTCCTCTCCTCCCACCCTCTGCCTCTGGAAAACTAACTCCTATGACTTTTTTTTCCATGCCCCTTATATATTTTGCCTTAAAGAGCTAGGCTCCATTTTTTTATGGTATATTTCAAAATACACATTTTAGTTTCTTTCAGAAAAGATAACATCAGAAAAATAGATTTGCTGTATTGAAAGTTAAATAATCCTAATGATAAGATTTATTCTGTGGAGTGCGTATTTCCTAGGTGAGATTACATAATGCTGTACTGAACTTGACCAAAAACTTATCAAGAAACTGGTATTACACACAGAGTAATTTAGGTAAAGAAGGCTACAATAAAACATCATATTGTATTCCAGTTTAGAAATTGGAAGGATATGAGGATAGTTCAGGCTTTTGTTGAGAGGATACATACCAAAGTGATGAGTGCCTTGAGTTTATGTTAAACAAACAGCTGAGGAAAAACAGGATGTTTAGTTTAGTGACAGATTAAACCAGAGGATTTGGTAATTCTCTTCAAATATTTGAAAGGCTGTTTCATGAAAATGACTCCATTTTGGTATTGTGTATTTCAGCAGAAACAATGGGTAAAAGTCGCAGAGATAAATTTTTGGTTCAAGCAAAAGATAAACATATTATTCCAAGAGTTGGAGATTCACAAAGAAGGAATGATCTGACCTACCAACATTGGAAGCATCAAAGCATTTAAGCACTTGATGTATAATCTTTCCTAAAAAGGTAGTTTTTTTTTCCTTAGGCTTATAGTCATAGAAAATAGTAACTGTAGACAGTATAACATTTTTCATAATAGTCAATTTAATACAGAAAAAGATAATGATCTCTCAAAATTGAGACTTTGTTGACATTTCAACCTACTAGCTGTATTTTCATTTTAAGTCCCTATGTATTTTAAGATGATTCTAAAAATAAAAAATAAAAATCTCAGACTATCTTTGTCACGTCACCTTAAAATGGCACCTTTAGTAGAATTTATATCTGTATTAGCGTCCCGATATTTTCTATCCTTTTTTTTCCCTATAGGTGTCAAAATGCATTACCAGGTACTTATGATGATCAGTTCTCAGGCAGAATGGTAGAAATGAGATAAAATGAAAATGAACAAAAATGATTCTTAAGTAGCTGGATATAATCTAAATTACCATCTGTCAGCCTTTAAAAGACATATGGAAAGAGCTACATAACCTTTTATGCTGAACAAATTTGTATGATAAGATTTATTTATTTGTCTTAAATGTTGCTGACACCCAAAGGCAAATCCCTGAAAATAATGTGTTATGGCTGCAGATTTTTGCCTCTGTAAAATTTAAACAAGTTTAGTGAGAGTGGCCATTGAAAATATAAACTATGTCCCTTCTTTTCAGTGATACAGAAAAAAAACTATTAAAGCTATCTTTTCTCTATTTCATCAAGTTAGATGCTTTATCTTCCAGCAAACCAAATAGTCCATTCATGGGTTTTGCCTTTACAACTCTCATCAGGAATATGTGACCCATGCTGCTATAAAGAACTGCCTGAGACTGGGTAATTTATAAAGGAAAGAGGTTTAATTGACTCAAAGCTCCATATTGCTGGGCAGGTGGTGGTGCTCAGGAAACTTACAATCATGGTGGAAGGGGAAGCATACAGGTCCTTCTTCACATGGTGGCAGGATAAGTACAGAACAAAGGGGAAAAGATCCTTATGAAACCATCAGATACTGTGAGAACTCACTATCGTGAGCACTGCGTTGGGGAACGACCTCCATGATCTAATCACTTCTCACAAGGTCCCTCCCCTAACACATGGGGATTGCAATTCAAGATGGAATTTTTTGGGTGGGGACATAGCCAAACCATATCAAGATAATAATCATGTTTTTAAAATCTTTATGTTTGAATATATCATCACTTACTATATAGCTAATATAAAAACCTTCTTTATTTAGATAAATCATCCTGTGTATCTGAGATCTATGGCCCTTAGAAATAACAAGGTTAAAATGTTAGCAAGAAATTAATGAAGTCATATATAATTGAGGTTTAAATAAATCATGAAATGAAGATCCTGCTTTTTATTCATGGGCATTTATTTCACTCTTTACCATTTGCAATTAAATGATACATATTTTAAGATGGAGTTTTGTGAAAACTGTAGGAATTACTCTTTCCCCTTAAATAAGTTTCATGTGTTAAAATTAAGGCTCAGTGTTTCCTTTCTGGTTTTATATTTATCCCCAAAGGCGAAAGTAAAATAATCACACTGCAGGCCCATGGGAGTAAACTGTAGAATTTATCTAGCAGGAATATAAGGGATAGAATCATTTTTGAAATATAACATTCTGAAATGTTTACACATTCTAAATATCATAGGTATACTGTTACCTGGAATCTAAAAAGAAGGGATAAAGAACAGTTTTATATTCCAAATGGTTCCCCAAGCAATATTGTAAATGAAAACAATTATAATTTCATTTTCTTACAACCAGAAAATAATGACTGTCAATTGGAATATCAACCTATTGTCAATAAAACTGAGTCTCTGAATTTAATTTCAAAATACCTTACCAGTATTCCTTGAGCATAAGAAAGTGACAGCAGGAAGCACTCCAGAGCATATGTAAAGTAGATTTAAAGTAAAAATAATAGTAAAAGTAAACAAACAAATAAATATATAAAATATGTTACCATATAGTTTTCCATTTTATTTTTTGAAAAATATATTTAAATATACCATTTTTTAAAAAAATTGATATTAAAGCTGAGTGTAGATGAAATGTTTGTATATACACTTAAGAATTGTACTAAGACAAATTAAATAAATGGACTCAAATTAGGAGAGTATTTTGCTTAGTACAGAATGTTTAAATTTTGTTGCAGTAATCTTGAAGAAGCATAGGATGAATCTTTGTTGATGTAAAATATATTCAAAATATATTAAGATGGAAAAAGCAAAGTATTGGAAACCACTTTTGATTTCTATTGTCCAGAAAATTGTGTATATATATATATATATATATATGTATTTGTATTCCCATAACAATTTTGCATTAACACACTATTACCATATGTTACAAGAATGCAGAATTTTAAAATATGGTTGGAAAGAAGTAATTACTTTTGATTTTACTTCCTCCTGTGTTTGAATTATTTTATGGTTTTATACCAATTTTATTATGACAAAATAATGAAGGATCACCATAGCAATTAAGCTGTGCTCTGTTAAGTTAGCTTCTCACTGATATAGAGGAAATCCCATAAAATAAAATTTACTGTGTCATTGCAATTGTAGACCAGTATTTTTCTACCATTGTGGCCTATAGTAAAATGAAAGAAAAACAAAAATCTCAAATTATTAAAAGTTTTTATTTTTTATCATCCTGCATCATAACAGAATGTAATAGTTGTAATGCATCTTATTTAGTGAGGTTTCTTGCCAATGTATATTTGAAGATGACAGAGCTGGCCATTAGCTGCAACCTGACATTACATGGTTTTGCCTCAACACAAAAAGCCTTTAAAGTATACAACAAAGGTTATTGCTGCTAGTCTTATACTCCAAGCAAAGGAAACTACACATAATTGAAGATACATACATGAGACCATGTGACATATACTTCAGAATGGTCTAGTTGGTTAAAAACTTCAAAAAGAAGATAAACAATTAATGTTGTTGGTTGGTTAAATGATGTGAACTATCTTGAAGTGCCTAATACTTCTCTTAACATTATAAAGTTTCTCAGAAATTAATCAGCAGATATGACACTTTCTTTTTACAGATTGCCAAAATCAGAGGGGACTTTCAAAATTGTGAATATATTTTTAAAACGAAAAATGTTTCTGGTCTTTAAGATGGTGAAATACCTTTAACAAAGATTTTAACTACAAAAACGAACAGCCATTATATTTAGCTAAACAGATCACCGGAAGGTCCTGGCAACATATCTAATTTCATTGCTTTGTTAAAAATACTTTTACTCTACTATTACAATTCATTGATTAATATAGAACACACACTGATGTCAGAAACTACCTTAATTTTTATTTTTATTTTTTAAAGATCTATACCTACCCAAGAAAGTTTTGGACTTTAATGAAGCCAGTGTCTGGTAACACATTTAAAAAAAGGTTTTGTCAAAAATATGGATATAGAATATGGATATATTCACCATGACAAATATTTTCATTGGGAAAATCAATTTTCCTGCACTTAAGTGAAGATTGTTAAGAAGTTTCAGTTACTTGGGGGGACAAAAATATCACTTTCTCCTGAAAAAGCCAAAAAGAGGCATTCATTTATAATTACTTTTTACTCCCTGAACATTTTTGTTTTTTGTTCATATTACTGAGATATTAATTTAATTTTAGACACTGGAATCCAACTTTTTTTTTTTTTTAATCTGCCTCTATGAAAGAAAAGATTGGAGGTAGGCATTACGCAATCTGTTAGTGAAAAGAATGTGTGAATGTACCTTTGAGTACCAGCCATTAGAATCACAGACCACTGCATTTTCTCTTCAGTTAGAAATTTTACTACCCCTGGAAATACTGATAACTTTCTTGAAGACTATATCTATACCTTTTAATATAGACTTTACTGATATATGAATTTAAAATATTTTCTTGGTTGGTACAGACAGCACTAATGATGCGTGTAGCTTGCCAAAATAGACTACTGGACATTTTTGTTTATAAATGTTAGGAAAATTTTCTGTAATCTTAGATACCACTTACCTTACCTAGGAAAACTGAAAATGAAATATCTCATTTTATTTTCATATTTGACTTTCTAAAATTGGATACCATAAATATGAACTTTGAAATTTATTGAGCTTCAAAGATGTTCTTTGTCAGATCAAATATTCTACTGCACTTTCAACTTTCTAAATTTATATGTGAGAATTAAAATTTAATCTTAAGAAGTTTAAGGCCAGGTGTAGTGACTCATGCCTGTAATTCCAGCACTTTGGGAGGCCTAGGCAAGTGAATCACAAGGTCAGGAGTTTGAGACCAGCCTGGCCAATATGATGAAACCCCATCTCTACTAAAAATACAAAAATTAACTGGGCATGGTGGTGCATGCCTGTAGTCCCAGATGCTTGTGAGGCTAAGGCAGGAGAATCACTTGAACCTGGGAGGCGGAGGTTAAAGTGAGCCGAGATTGTACCCCTGCACTCCAGCCTGTGTGACAGAGAAAGACTCTGACTCAAAAAAAAAATAATAATAATAAATATCACTGGTATTATTATTCCCTGAAATAAGTTTTTATTTTTGTAAGTCAAGGAAAATGTAGCACATGTACACCATGGAATACTATGCAGCCATAAAAAATGATGAGTTCATGTTCTTTGTAGGGACATGGATGAATCTTGAAACCATCATTCTCAGTAAACTGACACAAGAACAGAAAAAAAAACACCGCATTTTCTCACTCATAGGCGGGTGTTGAACAATGAGAACTCGTGGACGCAGGGAGGGGAACATCACACACTGGGGTCTGTTGAGGGGGACTAGGGGAGGGACAGAGTGGGGTAGGGAGATTGGGAACGGATAACAGGGAGAGAAATGCCAGATATAGGTGACGGGGGAAGGAGGCAGCAAACCATGTTGCCGTGTATGTACCTATGCAATAATCCTGAATGTTTTGCACATGTACTCCAGAACCTAAAGTGCAATTATATATATATCTTTTGGAGTAATTGGGGTACAAATTAAAAAGCATAGTCCCTTTATTTCATTAAAAATTCACAGCAGAGTTCAACCTGCTTGAGAAATGCTTAAACAGCAAAAAAAAAAAAAAAAGTTCTTAAATGTATACAAAATAATGATAACTTATCGTTTTATTTCATGATATGCATATTGTCACATTAAAAATTATGTAATATTTAAGGTATATACAGAAAGTGTCATCAGTAAATTATAATTTCTTTTCCAGTAAAACTTGTTTCCAGATATTCTGTATTGCCAAATAGCTCTTACTAATTTGTTTTTGTTTAGTTTTGCTTGCTGTACCTCTTCAGATAATGGGTATTCACTGGCATTTCCAGCAACATGGTGAACTAAGTTGACATAAATGTACTCTCAATGCTAACAAATATTTGAGAAAATATCATGCACGGAACAACTGAATTGGAAAAAATGAAATAAAAATATCCATATTCCTCAGCCGTAGAAGTAAAATAATGCTTGTTTTGAAGGTGCCAGTCTAGGCATCTCAGATAGTTCCAGCATTTTAGAACCAAGGTAAGAAAAGGACATAAAGTATAGTGCTCATGGATAAGAGGATGGCATGTTGACATCTGTAAGAATCCAAACCTTGGAAGGAATTCCCCTGAGTTAAGAATAAGTAAAATTTGCCTTAAAACTACAGTAGTCAAAACAGTGTGGTACTAGTATAACAAGAGACATGTAAACCAGTGATAGAATATATAGCTCAGAAATAAAACCTTCTATATAAGTTCAAAGTATTTTCCATGCAAATGCCAAGGCCATGCAATAGGGAAAGACTACTCTTTTAAACAAAGTATGTTGGGAAAACTGGATGACTAGATGAAAAGGAATGAAGTTGGACCCTTGCCTTATAACTTACACAAAAACCAACTCAACATGGGTTAAAGACTTAAACAGAAGAGCTAAATGTCTACAACTCTTAGAAGAAAACACAGCAGAAAAGATTCATGACTCTTGATTTGACAATCATTTGTTGAATATAACACCAAAAACTAACAAAAAAAAAATGGGTGAATTGCACTTGATGAAAATTAAAAACTTTTGTTCATCGAAGAACATTCTCAATAGATTAAAAATTTAACCTAGGAAATAAAGAAAATATTTGCATATAATATATCTAATATAAAATTAATATTCAGATTATATAAATAATTCCTAAGACTCAACTGAAAAAACGAGTTGATTTAAAAATAAGCAAAATACTTGAATAGACATTTCTCCCCAAAGCAGAGAAACAAATAGCCAATAAGCACATGAAAAAAAGCTCAATATTTGTAATCATTGGGTAAATGCACACCAAAACCAGAGATACCACTTCATACCTGTTAGGATGGCTATTACTAAAAACAATGACAATAGCAAGAACCACCAAGAAAATAATGTGTTGGCAAAGATGTGGGGAAGTTGGAAATCTTGTGCACTGCTGGTGGGAATATAAAATGGTGAAACTGCTATGGAACATAGTAAACAATATGGCAGTACTTCAAAAAATTAAAAACAGAATTACCATATGGTCCAGCAATTCCATTTCTGACTATATACTCAAAAAGATAGATAACAGTGATTAGAACAGATATTTGTGCATCTGTGTTCATATATACACAATATTCAAAGGAAAGCAATCTAAGTGTCCACTGATAGATGTGCTGATAAATAAAATGACACAGATACATAGAATATTTTTTATCCTACAAAGAAGAACATTCTAGCACTGGATGTGGCATAGATGAACTCTAAAGACACAATAAATGAAATAAACTGGTCACAGAAGGAAAAATACTGTGTAAATTTACTTATGTGAGACGCTTAGATTTGTCAAATTCATAGAAACAGAGAATAAAATGGTAGTTACCTGAGACTAGGGGGAGAATAAAAAAGTATCACTGTTTAATGGGTACTGAATTTCAGATTGGGAAGATGAAGAGTTTTGGAGAAGGATGGTGGTGATGATTGCATAACACTGTGATCGTACTTCATGCCACTAAACTGTACACTTAAAAATGGCAAAAATGGATGGTAAATTTTATGTTATATATTCTATACCAAATTAAAAGAAACAAAGCTCAGCTGATGGCTTTGTTTGTTTGAGAAACTTTTAACATAACTGTATTTTCTAAGTTATGTTACAATCTCTTCAAAAAGTCAATAAATTGACATGAAAATTTGGCTGCTCAAGTTGGTATAACCTAACTCACTGTGAATCAGCTAGTCAGTTATCTAGTTAGTTAAAATGACCTGTCTTTTATGTGTGTATCCTTTGTAAGAAAATGTGTCCTCTAATGTTTAAAACACAAATTTTATGGTAATTTTTATACTTAACGATTTTCGCATGAATAGGCAAATGTAGTTATAAGAAAAACTTTTCTCGTGTTGCTTCTGAGATGTTATCTAGCAAGGACGGTGTGTCTCTCTGAGGCTTTGGTAGCCAATTCCTTACCTCCTTTAGTGTCCTTTCATTGTAATTTTGAAGTGGTAACAGATTTGATTCTCTTCTTCTTAAACCAATTATTTAATTGCTGAGAGGAGGAAATAAAAGGCAAATATATATTTTACATATTATTTACCAAATATCTGTCTCATAACAGTTATTGGACACTGATAAATATTTCTTTGAACTGAATAAATGAGTTTCAGTTGAAACTTCATTTCAGGCTGATTTTAAGCTTTCAACAGATATTTACTGTTATATCTGAGCAAGTTAGAAGGAAAGTGCCACACTCTGAGTTCCAGTTGAGGGTCCTTTATTGCCAGCGACCAAGAGTCAGCTTGTGCTCAAAATCTCTCAGCCCTGAAGAAGGGGCTTGATTCCTCTTTATACCTTGCTTAGAAAAGGGGGTGGCAAAGCGGAATTATACAGAAGCAGAATAAGAAAGTTAGATAAGGAAGCTGGTAACCAGGGGGCAGAAGGTTCTCAGGATTGTTGGTTACTAAGGGGAGTAGCAGGGGACTTTCCATACAATCAATCACCAAGGTGGGTAGGTTATTCACAATAGCAGGTGGACTCACCAAGAAGGATGTAGTTACAATCGTTACAAGGCACTGAGTACAGGGTGACCCAGTTGTGCACCCGAAAGGAGAAATGGTGGGGGGGAGAGGCTAAGATGGAGTTTGTCAGGCTTACATCTAAGATGGAGTCTGTTAGGCTATCACATTTACATTTGTTCAATAAATTAAAATCCAATATATTTTGATCTAAATATTTATTGGTTAGGAGTACTTATTACTTTTAAATGTATAATTATAAAAATATTTGAGATTAAGCTAAAGAAAGACTTCAACAAATTAACTCCATTATATGTTGCTTATAACAATTTTAAATTGATGTATTGCCTTAAACTGCACTGCAACCATTCATTTTTAGCTTTCTTACTGAATTTAATAAAATATTCCTGTGAAGTCCTTATAGTTATAAAATTTTTGATTATAATTTCATTTTGTATCAATGTTTCTTCCTCCTGGCAATAAATATTTTATTTAAGTTAGTCTTCTGACTATAATATTTCTGCTAAATGCAGTGAGAAAAAATAATTTAAATTTTAAATTTATTTTAATTTGATTACTGAATACCCTTTAGGGACAACATTTTTTTCTGTCAAGATAATTAATAATTTAAAAATATATTTTCAATGTGCATTTGCCTGCAAGAGAATATATAATACAATGTCTTAGGAAAACATCCATTATATTTTTCTAACTATGATATGCTCTATGTAACTGCTTGGAATGTGGCTACATTAATATCCAAAATTGAACATAAAAGATACACATTGCTTTTGCAAAGTCAGCCCCTGAGATAATAGCTTATTAATATCAAAAATAAATAAAATATTTTGCTTCTATCACCTTAACCAGTTTCTAATTTGTTTCTCTGATTGTACCAAAATCCTTACTCATACAACTATTTCACTTTATAAGCTCTTTCTCTCACATCTACATTTCCAAAATACGTATAGAGTGACTATTATCGGAATGAAATACTTTTGACCTTTGTTCACAAAACAATGCTAAGTAAAGTATATACTGAGTAAACTCAAGCACTGAGCATACGTTATTATCTTTATTTGCAAATGATAGCACAAGGCAGGTGGCATTACTTTTCTTTTTTTTAATTGTTGTTTTGTTTTTTGAATCAAGTGGAGAATTGTCTTTCATGACTTGGGAAAGACTGCTATTTGTAAAAGTTTCATTATCTGCTGATTAAAATATTTATAGATGCCAAAAGGTGGGTGAATGGTGGTGAGTGATGGGATACGGTAGAAAAGAATGAGTTTAGGGGAGTCATTGATATCAAACCAGCATGCAGGGCTACCTCATGTGGAAAAACAAAACAAGTCAAAACAAAACATGGAAGTAATTTAAACTTGCTGTAGTGGCAGATAGAAATCAATCTTTTAATGAAAATTCAAAGCTAATATTAGAATAAAGCTGGATTGTCAAGGATAAAATCTTTTCTATAAATACTGTGTTGAATAAATATTTTGAGAATCAGTGTGGCATAGTGAAGAAAAGAAAAGACTCAAATGTTAGATCTAATGGGTTGTGAATCCTGATTTTGCCTCTTGAGGGATTATTGAATTTACTAGAAGTATGTAAATAATCTGTAATCTCATTTCACATATAAAATGTAAATAGTAAACTATCTTTTGAAGTGTTCTAAGAATTAAATAAGGTAAAATGTAAAGCTCAAGTAAATGAACTGGACTATAGAAATTACTGCTTATTGCTATTGTTCTTATTCATAATTCAATAATAGAATAATTACTTTGTTTATGTAGGGAATTATGCTTCAATACGTAAACCTGTGTCTACTGATTAACCTTTATATTTTAGCCATACAGTTATGAATAAAAGTGGGTCTACTGATGGATAGCCTTCACATTTTAGCTATACAGATATGAATAAAAGGTGGATGTAGGAAAAATAATAACATGACCTTTATTGCTGTACTTGTGAAATTAAAATTCTCTGAAACCAAACTTTATAGTCCATTAATTTCATGTCCTTTTTTACAGGATGGCTGCAAGTTCAATGGCCAACAACATACTTAAGTGCAATGCCCTTTGTACTTAAAGGTGATGCTTTAGAAAGAACTGAAAAATATTCGAACCAGTAGACCTAAACACTGGAGACTGTTATATTGATTTAGTTAAAGTGGGTCAGAAATTAACTCCTGCCACCAAATGAAGTATTTTATTTGGTTTTGAAAAAAAAGTCAGGAATGTAAAGTGCTACAACAGTGAATGAAGGCTTTTTCCAATCAGTTAGGACATTAAAGGTCTGAGTACTTTATTGAGCACTCATTTCAGTACCTGCTCTCCAAAATAATGAGTCTACTCAAAAAGAATGTAAGTGGGAGCTAAACACTGAGCACACATAGGCATAAACATGGAAACAACAGACATTGCAGGCTACTAGATGGGGCAGGGAAAGGAGGAGGTTGTAGGTTGAAAAACTATCTGTTGGGTACTATGCTCATTATGTGGGTGCAAAATATCCATATAGCAAACCTACAAATGTATCTCCATATCTATAATAAAAGTTGTTCCTCAGGAAATAATTACAGAAATTTGGAAAGACAGCTTCATAAGGATATTAATCACAACATTATTTGCTATTGCAAAACAATTGGAAACCCAAATTTTGTCAGTGAAGTTTTGGTAAAATAAATTATTATATATATATAGGTATATATACATACCTATGCATAGATAGATATAGATATATATACACACATATGTGCATATGTATCTATGAATGTATATATAAATATATACATGTATAGATATAGCTATATACATATATACTTTTATATTCATATGTGATATATGATATAAATGAGATACATATACATCTATACGTATAAAATACAACCCTCATTATTTCAAAATTTTTCCTTAAAAAAGACTTGCAGTGATTAAGAGAAAGATAAATTCCCAATATTTAATGCAATATTTTGAGACATTTTATTTACTACTTCACTGTCCTCTAGCTAAATGGCACATTTCATTGAAAACTTCAATAAATAAAAAATAAATGTTTTGCCTTAAGAAATTTATGATCTGCACATTAAATCATTTATTCTGATTATTTTCTCAGGCAGTGGCAAATACCCAGAACCTAGGTTTGTGCCTCAGGCATATGGTCTAATAGAAACTCTATTGTGCAAAAATATGTTTTCCACAGTCTAAAAGGTCCCTGCAGGTAATTGTTACTGGAAGAGCAACTCTCTGTATTTGCATTGACTTTCAATGATGTTTCCTGAAGGCAGGCAAGACTCTAAACACAATTTGTCTCATCCAAGCATCTGGAAAGTTTCATAGACAGGAGATTATTGATTATTCTGCCATTTGGTAGATATTACTGACTGGTATCTGACATTCTTCTATAGTGCCCTCCTGTTGAGAAAATCTGGACATGCCGAAACTGAAGCATATTGAGATGTTAAGTATATCAGGTAATATTAAACAAAAAATCAATATTACAAATTTAAATTGAGTTGCATAAGAATTTAAAATCAAACAGCAATAAAACACATAGCTATTTCAGTGAAACTTTCAAGCTCATACACGAGAGAGTTTAAAAATTCTCTACTGCTCGCGTAAGAAATTACAAAATTTAGTCACTTAAATGAATGAATTATCTCACAGTTCTGGGAATCAGAAGTTCTAAATCAGTTTCACTGAGTTAACCAGCAAGGCTGATTCCTATAGAGGCTCTGAGGTAATAATCCTCTTATTGGCCTTTCCTAGCTTCTAAAGTTGCATTTTTTACATTTCTGGACTTACCCCTTCTTCCACTTTCTAAGCCAGCAGTATAACATATTAAATTGCATTCTCCCTCTTAACATCTCTTCTGTCTTTCTAATTCCTTCCTTCTTATAAAGACTCCTTTGATTACATCAGAACCACGCACATAATCCAGGGTAACTTTTCTGTCTCAAGATCCTTAATCACATTTGCAGTCTCTTTTCCCACAGAAGTTAAGACTATTTTCTGTGGATGAGGACAAGGAGGTGGCACATTTATGCCCTGCCATAAATTCTTAATATTATAAATAATTATACATATTTTATACATATTTTGGATAATATATGAAAATATAATTGAAACTCCAATCAAATATTTGACATTCACTCAAATCTTGATGTTTATTTAGTAGGCACTTATTTTAATGATATAAAATAATTAATAATACTATAATATTTCATCATACTGCATAGATTCAGCCTTTTGAGAAATGTTTAAGATGTAAAATACGTATATTTAGATAACAAAGCAAAAATGTTTGTTGTTTTTGTTGTTATTGTTTTGAAACAGAGTCTTGCTCTGTAACGGAGGCTGGAGTGCAGAAGCATGAACCCAGGAGGTGGAGGCTCACTATTACCTCCACCTCCTGGGTTCAAGTGATTCTCCTGCTTAGCAATATTGCCTGAAGCACTCATGTCTTCAGTTATTTTTAATTGAGCTGAAGCAACCATGAAAAGTTTTGATGATTGATTTATTTTTCCCAAGCAGAGGTGTTCTGCCACAGACCAAGCATAGATTCTCAAACTGTAGTTCTCCCAGTTACATTTGTCCTCAGGAAAAAAGAAAGAAAGAGAGAGAGAAAGAAAGAAAGAAACTATTTTAGGTACTTTATTCTATCAGTAAATATGCTTTTTGCTGCAAGTGGAGAAGACCAAACAACAATAAGATAAAAAACAGAGTATGAATTTATTTTTAAATAAAATAAATCTGTATATAAGGTGGTTTCAAAGTCAGTTAATCTATTAACTTATGACATCATTAAGGACTTACATTTCTTTCAATATTCTCTTCTTCCATGTTCAATGTTATCAACTGATTTCTCAGATTATTTCAGTAACTTCAGATCTTATATTTTTATATGCACCCAAGGCAACTTTTGTTAAAAAATAAAAAAAAAAAAGAAAGAAGAAAGAAAGAAGGATAAAAAGAAAGAAAGAAAGGAAAGAAAGAAAGTTAGTTTGTAGACTAGAAGGAGACTTTTTCTTATTTTACTCTGAAATATAGGTTGTATAATGTATCAGTCTTTGCTGCATTAACAAATATTCTAAAAATATATAAGTTGAAGAAAAAAGTGTTCATTGCCCACACATCTGTGTGATGACAACTTGGGCTGGGATAAGCTTGCATGACTTGTTTCTAACCTACTTGGTTGTCAGTTGAGCTTGCACCTGCGGTCAATTGGTAGTCTATGGTCATATTCATATATAGAGAGGTCTACTTGGTTCTTGAAAAGGTTGATGGAAGCAACTGGACCACTCATATTTAGAAAATTTTCTTGGGTTTTCACATGGAGGCAATCACTGAGTTTAATAGAGTAGCAGAAGATGGCATGCCCCACTGTAGTGCACAGGTACGTTTCATGTCTCTGCTTGCATCATGAATACTATTTTACCATTTACCAAATTGAATTATATGGCCAAATCCAGATTAAAAGCAATAAATTGAGAAATAGAAAGTTATTGATGGAAGACAGATCTTGATGGTTTCAAAGTCAAATGACAAAAAGGTGTGCATACCAGAATCGTAGCCATTTTTGCAATCTACCGCACTTAGCATGTTGATTCCCAAACCAATTATGCCAAAGGTAATTACATTACCATTATATCTCAGACAGATACAGGGATCATTCAAATACTGGAAGAGAGTGGGCATTTTTTTTTAAGGTAAAAGTTCTAGGAGCTAGCAAAAGACTTGGGCTAGCAAAAGTGCCTATTCTATTCATCTTTCAATAAACATTCAAAGAGCATCTGATCTAACACATCATTTAGAAGCTCTCACCAAGAACTTTTAATCTTAAACATAGGAAACAAACATCATATTTGGATGTGGAAAATTCCTATGATGTAGTCCTAAAAATATTGTCAATTATTTTCTATTACCTTGATTCTAGTCCTTCCTAATAATCTTCAAACTGCCCTACAACTTACCAATAATTATCAGTAATCCAATATTTGTGTTTTTCTGTAAGCAAACTTTTTGAGGCATTTCTTAAATGAAATATTTCTTCTTTATTTTTCTCAATAGCTGATTTAAATTTTGTAGCTCATTCTTTTGTAGTCCAACATTGAATAAAAATTTGAAATATTTACAAATCCTGCACAAATTTATGTATTTCACAGGGTGAAATCCTACTTATTGGATGTTTACAGGAGCTTCTTTGGTGTTAAGATGTATACATATGTACAAGGACATGTACGGATTCCTGATTTTAGCAGGTTAAAAAGAAGCATTAAGATCAATTTAATTTGTAAGATGATAAGACAAGACAAAACAAGATAGTATAATAAGACAAAAAAGAAAATACCTGTACATTTTCCTTTTTCACCTATTTTGTGTAATGTTCAGTTGCTGATGTTTCAACTAAATTCATGAACATTGAAGCTGTATGATCTTTAGGTTTCACTGTTATGTTTGTGAAATAGATTGCTGTTTCAAAAATCCAGAACACTAGCGCAGTCCCATTGAATAGTGACTACAATCCTGACTAGTAATTGTAATGTATACAATAATGAAAATGTTTAGATAGGTTTCATTCTTTGCTAGATTGTAATCAAGCTTTACGAGTAGCTATAATTAACCTCTATTGATGTTAATTATAAGCTTTTAGGGATCTTGTCGTCATGGACCATGCAATTCTCTTAAAAGATGTCTGAAGCAGCATAGATCAAAGAGTATATACAGGCCAGGTGTGGTGGCTTCCGCCTGTAATTCCAGCAGTTTGGAAGGCCGAGGTTGGTGAATCAGGAAGTCAGGAGTTCGAAACCAGCTTGGCCAGCATGGTGAAACACCATCTCTACTAAAAATACAAAAGTTAGTTGGACATGGTTGTGGGCGCCTGGAGGCTGAAGCAGGAGAATCATTTGAAACCAGAAGGCGGAGTTTGCAGTGAGCCAAGATCATGCCACTGTACTCCAGCCTGGGCAGCAAGAATGAAACTCTGTCAAAAAAAAAAAAAAAAAAAAAAGAAAAGCAATAGAGCATATACAGCAAGATATGTAGCCATAGTCATCCAGTGTGGACAAACAAATAGTTGCTAACAGTGACATGCAGAGGTCATTTATTTTTTGTTAATAAATTATTTCATTTGTTTCTTTGTTAGGTATAGGAAGGCCATATATGGCATCAAATAATTTTATCAAAATGAGCTCAGGCTCAGTGGAGCTACCCGGCCAACTTATGAAAGGTAGAGGATATTATCCATTGTCTCTACATCCACCATACTTTTATTGTCTTCAAGTTTAGCTAAAGAGATGTAGTGAAATTCTGCCCCAAATGAGAACATAATGGAGACTAGACCTTTAGGTCATGTCATTATATTTCAAATATCACGGCTTCACCTCTACTAGTTCCTTTGTTACATCTGTTCCTAGAGTGCTTACTTTTTTGTGGTTCTTATAAGGTCCCTGATATTACCTTTGCCAACATCAAGGGCAGAATCACAATAGAAAGTACAGATGTGTAGCTCAGCAGTGGAAGGTTACTTAAAATAGAACTATTATTTTAACATCGACATAAGAACCACAGTTTCAATTTATTTGGACATGAACACTAAAGTCTTCTGCTTGCATTTCTTTTCTATCTATATATAAATTGTGATTACTTTTGTCTATTCAAAGTATATCTAACCTTAACTCCAATCCATCTTAAAGAAATTTTAAAATTTTTAATTTTTAAAATTGAGAAAATTTAATCACTGCAAGAGACTGAAGAAGAATTAGTGCCAAGTATTGGGATTTTCTATTGTTATGGATTAAAACCTCACATTTATTTCCTTAATGACTCCTTTCAATAGTCTCTGCTCTATTTCTATAGAGCAGGCCCTGTATTTCAGGACCTAGAATTTTTCTTTCCTCAGGCAGCTCTTGCTATCAACTGTTAAATTAGAAATTATGCAGGATTTGGGCTATTACCCTGTTAATATGATAACTAGCACAATTTTATAAATACATGTATGCACACACACACACACACACGCACATATATGGATTCCTGCATATAAATATATGTACATATATGGTATATATGAAGTATAGCTAAATTATATAAATCTCTATATATGTATATATGTGTGTGTGTATCTCTACCACTGTTTTACTCAATCTATATCTATGAATAGGAATGCCATACCTCAGGATCAGAGAACAGACCTTTTATTTACTCATACCTAGCACAATGTCAGAAGTAGTGGTTGCCCATGCACAAATTCTCCACACAGTGACACAATGAAAGCAAAATGTAGCTGCTCTGTCCCCTGTACATGCAGCGCTTTTGCACCAGAGGAAATGCACCTGGGAATTATAAAACCTGGAGATTGTATTTAGGGAAGCTGTTACATTACACCATTCTTCTCCTGAAGAAGAGTGAGGGAGGCCTTTGTTCTGGAATGTAAACACATCCTCTCTAGGAAGGAGTGAAGGGAGGGGGCTGAGGAGAGGGTCTTTAACTCTCTTTAACTACCCTAAAATATAAACAAATGACTTGGAATTCATTATCCTTAGAACGTAAGCAAAAGGATTCTAGGAAGAAACAATTTTACTTTTCACTGGCAAAATAAATAAATTAATTAACAAATAAATTAATTAATTAATCTCTAACTTCAAAGGCATGCTTGCCATACAGTCTTCTTTCACCTAAGATAGGTGCCAGTACTCTTTGCTCTGAAAGCCCTGATCATGCAGAAAGATGCAAATATTCATGAAGCATTATTACCCAACACCACCATAATGTTTGTGATGGTTAATACTGAGTGTCAGCTTGACTGGATTCAAGTATGCAAAGTATTGTTCCTAGGTGTGTCCCTGAGGGTGTTGCCAGAGGAAGTTAACATTTGAGTTAGTGGACTGAGAGAGGCAGAGCCACCTCAATCTCGCTGGGCACCATCTAATCAGCTGCCAGAGCACCTAGGATAAAGCAGGCAGAAGAATGTAGAAGGATTTGATTTGCTGAATCCTCCAGCCTTCATCTTTCTCCCATGCTGGATGCTTCCTGCCCTCAAACATCAAACTCCAAATTCTTCACCTTTTGGACTCTTGAACTTATACCAGGATTTGTCATAGCCTCTCGAGTCTTTGGCCACAGATTAAGGCTGCACTTTCATCTGGCTCCCGTACTTTTTAGGTTTGGGGACTTGGACTGGCTTCCTTCCTCCTCAGCTTGTAAGATGGCCTATTGTGGGACTTCACCTTGTGAGCTTTTGAGTTAATTCTCCTTATAAGCTTCCCTTTATGTATACATATATCCTATTAGTTCTGTGTACTTAGAGAACCCAGACCAATACAGTGTGCTTCCTCATATTTTCACCAATCCTGGGATGTTAAACTCCAAGAAATCTCTCTCTTCTTTTAAACCGTGGTTCTTAATTTAATAGCATGTCTCTTCCTCTATCATCCTGGGCAACTAACCAAAATTTTTCAATAATTTTAAACAATTCTTAAAAGATAACAAGAGCCAGTGCCTTCAAGTGGTTGGTGATTT
This sequence comes from Aotus nancymaae, assembly GCF_030222135.1. Lineage (NCBI taxonomy): Eukaryota > Metazoa > Chordata > Mammalia > Primates > Aotidae > Aotus > Aotus nancymaae. The sequence goes on along the minus strand of NW_026988419.1, from coordinate 39,611,143 downwards.
CTTCCTTATTAAAAAAAATTCTTAATTAAAATAAAGTCAAAGTGTGAAAATAATATGACACAAAACAAAACAAATATGGGGTAAATAACAAATTCAGCAGCTCAATAATTTATGTTTCCAAAGTTTCCTTCATTTTAGCCTTGCCTGATAGTAGATTCTCCTCTTCCCCAATGGCTTTTATTACTGAAAATGTAATTTTGAATTGTACAGCCTCCACAAATTCTGATATGGAAATCTTTAAATGTTGTTCTAAGTGTTTAAACAATGTTCTTTCTCTTTTTTTTCTTTTCCTTTCATATTATTTTAATTTAGAAATAGAGAACTGCTTGGAAAAAATAAAAAGGAAGAAACCACAAAATATTCAGCAAATTGTCACTCCATGAGCTTCTCAAACCCTCACTTGTTCACTCATCCTTAAGATGGAAAACAGTCTTCCAAAACATATGCAACTACCAGCGATTATGTTATTAATAGGAATATGAACTAATTACACCAAAAATCCAATGAATCCCATTATAGCAAATCTTATTGCTGTTGCCATAGCAACGTTCTGAAATTATTTTCTATCAGGTTCGAAAAGATGCCCAGACCACGTTGTTCCATATAAGGAGACCATCAAACATTTTTGAATAGGGGTGTGTCTATAGTATTAATTTATAATAACTATTTCAGTGGCAATTGGGTCAAAATATTATTGTGGATAGACAGGAGACTGGGAAAACACAGCAGATAATATTGCAATAATCTAGGTTTAAGACCATACACACATAAATCATTGCAGCAATGGAAGTAATAAAAGAAGACTTTGAAAGTAGGAGACATTTGAAAATAGTAACTTATACATGAGTTTTCAAGTATGGGAATAGTTAAAAGTAAAAATAAACAACACTTATGTGGTGAGAATAATGAAACTATTCTTGATTACAAGTAAAGTCAAAAAAGAATAGAGAATCGAGAAATAAATGCATGCATTTACAGTCAACCTGTTTTAGACAAAGTTGCCAAAAATATGCATTGTGGAAATATACATATCTTCAATAAATGGTATTGTGAAAACAGGGTATCTCTATGCAGAAGAATAAAACTAATCCCCCATTTCTTACCATATTAAAAATTAAATCAAATAGATTAAAGACTTAAATCTAGGACTTGAAAAACTACTAGAAGAAAGCTAAGACTGGAAAAACCACTATAAAACTGCTAGAAGAAAACATTGGGAAAATGCTTCAGGTCATTTGTCTGAGCAAAGAGTCTTTAGTAATACATCAAAAGCACAAGCACTCAAAGCAAATATGGACAAATGAGATCGCATCAAGCTTACAAGCTTTTGCATAACACATGAAATGATTAACAAAATGAAGGACAACCTACAGAATGGAAGGAAATAATTGTAAACTATTCAAATGGCAAGGAGTTGGCCAATAGATATATGAAAAAATTCTTAACATAACCAATCATCAGAGAAATGTAAATCAAATGGATTTTATCCAAAAGATAAAAAAATAACAAAAACTAACAAGGATGTGGAGAAAGAAGAATCTTTATATACTTTTGGTGGGAATGTAAATTAGTACAACCACTATGGAGAACAATATGGAGGTTCCTCTAAAAACTATAAATAGAATTACCATACGATCCAGAAATCCCACTACTGAGTACATATCCAAAGAAAACATATTGGTATCTGCATTCTCATTTTTATTTCAGTACTATTCCCAATAGCCAAAATATGGAATGAAACTAAGTTCCCATCAACAGATAAAAAGATAAAGAAATTGTCATATATATGCATAATGGAATATTATTCAACTATAAAAATAATAAAATTCTGTCATTTGAGGTAACATAGATGGAATTAGCCTTCTGTGTCTGGCTTATTTTATTTAACATTCATTATGTTAAATAAATATTCATTATGTTAAATAAAATAAGCCAGACACAGAAGGACAAACATCACATATTCTTACCATATGTGGGAGTTTTAAAAAGTGATCTAATAAAAGTGGAGAGTAGATTGATGGTTAACAAAGGCTGAGAAAACTATTGAGAAGGGTGGATAAGAAGGAGCTGGTTAATAAGCACAAAAATACAGTTGCTAAAAATTAGGTCCAGTGTTTGATAGCACAATAGGGTGACTATATTTATAATAATTTATTGCATGTATATTTCAAGATAATTAGAGAGTAGATCTCAAATGTTTCCAACACAAGGAAATAAGAAGTGTTTGAGGTGATAGATATTTCAATACTCAGATTTAATCAATGCACTTTGTATGTTTGTATCAAAGTATCACATGTACTCCATAAATATGTACAGAGAAAGGGGAGTTTATTTAAGAAATATTATATTTTGAATTCTTGTTAGAATAGTTGTGTAGAATGGTACAATACTCTAGACTGTCACTATGAGAACACCGGGCTTAATTAATCTTGGGTAGGGCAAAGGAAATTATATTTATGTTTTTACTGTTAGAACCCCTAATTTTTCTCTGCTTCTCTTCACTTAATGTAGACATTTTTCTGGTTGTAACTTTGTCTCATAGACAAGAATTACACACCTTTCCCATGAAGTTTTCACTACTGTGACATTATTTTCAGGAATACTAACTGTCAAAGGTGGCAACCACACTTCACAGTTCTTCACTTGGCCTGTGAAATCTTTGCAATATATTTTGAGTTTGTGTTCCACAGTATATGCATATTTGTCTTAAGAAACTAATTCCGTATAGTTCAACTTTATTCCATTAGAGATATTATATTATAAGCGTCTGCTAACTCAGTGACTTATTTGTATATTCATGTTTAGTGAATCAATATAATTGCACATCTAATCATGGCTCTTTTCTTGTGCAATTTTAATGCATTTCACAGATGAATAGAAAACTATGCTTCTAATATTAATTAATGACTATTTGTTCTTTTAAAGTGTTTTTTCCAAAAAATGCTTTTAGTAATCATTTTCTGCTTTGCTCTTCTGTAATATAGGGGTCTCAATATGATATCAACATAGATCTTTACATTTATTTGCTTTTCTTTTCATACAATTTTATGTGAATTATAGGCATTACATCTTAAAGCTTTAAAACTCCCTTAGAAGGTACAATTAATATGATGCTATAATTGAAAAGCAAGCATATACACAACCTTGAGCTAATCTAATTTTCTAACTTATTTTACAAGATTTAAAGCAATTAGGCTCATGTTAATAAGTAAGCTTATCTTTAGAACTCCCCCGGTAATACAGTATGGTGCATATCTGCATGTGATATCTAGAGGCTTATAGCAATCTCAGTATCATACGTCCTATTTTTTTTTGTTCGGTGGCTATATTTGATTGAATAGACAGATGTAACAGAGGTGAGCATACACATACTATACAGTAAGTTTAATTTATATAGATAATACTACAGTAAACCGTCCAAATCGATAAACTTTCATATTTTTCAGACTATAGACAACTTAGACCAGGTAAAATGCTATGCCAAATGATTTAACCTGGGAATGCAGATGTTTTTCCATGAGGGGGAGGGAATAAACATCAGAACTTCATGTGCCTGGTTAAAATACTTAATATAGCTCTGCCTTTCGATGTCACACTCTCTTTTTGACTTTTGTTGTAAGTTTAACTGTGAAGCTGGGGAAAAAAACAGTCTCTTAGAATAACACACATTGCACTATGTCTTGTTTTGGCATGAGAATATGTAATAATCCTCTTTGGGTTAGATTTTGAGATACCCTGAATTTAAAGGGAAAACATTTTTATGAGTAATAGTCTTGATGTTGGAAACCTATAACGATAACCAGGTCATAATGATAAATAAACTCATAGTAAACTTAGCACAAAATCAACTGCTATCAATTTATATCTTTAAGATAGAAAAACAGTTTGTATAGATTAAGGCGTATTTTTAGGAACATTTTATAGTATTTTTCAACTGTGTGTAATTTCTTTAAAAATATTAAACTGAATGAGCTATGCGAGAATTAAAGATAAATGTATTTATAGGAATACTTCCTACTTTTGAAATACTTTATTTGTGAAAACAACTTTAGGGGACAAATATGAAGAATGCTATGGAAGCAACCTTATGATAAGTCATTTGTTTTCCTGTAATCTGTCTTATTGTATATCTTGTTAAGAAACTTGTTGAGCAATTCTGCTGCATCAACTGGCACCTGACAGGAGTATCATCAGTCATCTCAGAGGTTCTGGCCTACAAACTCTTTTATGGGATTCAGGAGGGATATGGATTTAAATTTTAAACTGGTTTCTGTCAGTGTGACAAATGAACACCAGAAAATTATAGGACAATGGTAGAATGTCGAAATGCATACCAGGGTAATGGGCTGATCTTCAAGTGGAATCAACAAAAGTAGCCTTAAAATAGCTCCAGGTTACACCATTACTTTCATTTTATGTACAAGGCATAAGAACAGCATATTATTAATTTTTTAAACAACATATTATATTTAGTGGTTGCATGATTTATTCCTAAGTAATTAAACCCATAGAAGAATAATTTTAACAAAACTGTTAATAAAGCATTAATTGTTAGCAAAATTTTTTGAAAAGTCCAAATAAGATATTAAGACAAGACATGAAAAACATTTTCCCTTGGGTTAATTTTTTCTGAAATCATTTTGTTGGCAAACTGATTGTTGCTTTATTCCTTTATTGGTTTGGTATAACAGTGATAACAGTGATATTCCAAAGTGAGCATTCTTGTCCTGAATTTTCAAATATGTTTTAGCTAGAAAGAACTAGAAAAGATTATTGCAGTTTGATGAAGTGTATTTTAATAGATCTGGGGACTCTTAACATAGTTAATTGAAGCAGTGACTGATATGATATGAACTGGAGCACAGTGTAGCCTGCCTCAGGCTTTAGATTCTATACTCAGAAGTCAGAACTAGAAAAGTGCTTGGCTTCAAACTTTTTCATTTCCCAAAAGCTTTTTTCTTGCACTGTGTAAAACAGCTTTAGCTGCATAGTTGATCTCCTGTAATCAAATCAACATAAATGGTTCAATATTGGTATTTTAAGACAAGTCACTTTAAGATAGTCGATATCATTTTGTATAGAATTTTAATAAAATATTCATTGTTTAAAATTTCCAAATTAAATACTTGTCAGAGTTATTGTGACATGATGGTGAAGAAATATTAAAAGCAAATATGTTTTCATAAATATGGTTTAAAAATTAATTTGTTAAAGATGTATTTAATACTTGCCTCCACTGTAATCTTGTTTTATAAAAACATATTCTAATTGTTTAAGCAAAAAAAAAGAATCATTTTGCTTTCAAAATGCTGCAGTTAAGTCTTTTATGAATATATTCTTTTGACAAATTTATATCATTTTTTAAATCTGAAAACCAATAATTTATAATTTCATAATATGACTGACTCTGGTATCTGTTTTACTTCACAGATAATAAGACAAAGAATTATACTACACTGGGGAGAAATATGTGTTTTCTTTTATTAACACCTTTTAATCATTAAGAATAAAGATAGTAAATAAAACCAACCGTTCAGAAAATGATAGCACAATTTAATACTTTTTATATCTATCATATGAAAATTTATTCCTTATCTAAATTTATTCTGAATTAGAAATTATACTTGGCATAATATACAAAATTATTTAAGCATTTAAATGCTATTAAATGTGATTGTTACCTACAGTACAGTATAATACTAAAGGACTATTAAATACTTATTATCATTATATTGATTTCATTAATATTCTTCAATATGTCAAAACAAAAACTGTACTCAAGAATGAGATAGGCCTGGTAAACTGATTTTAGCAGCCTAGTACATCTCTAGCCAGTTCAAATCTGATTGATAGTCAACCTGATGTTTTGGGGAGTCTGAGGAACTAAATTGATGCCCTTCAGAGTCATAATGGCACCTACATAATATGTTATTTTAAAAAATGCATTGATAAAATAGCATAGAGGTTGCAAAATATAAAATTTCTCAATTTTATGGGGAAATATTGATAAGAATAAATGTTTTAAAAATACACGAACTATAAAAATATATATTGGCAGAATTATGCACTAATACACTGGACTAAATACATTTGAAATATGTTTTTTCCTTCCCTTAGACTATGCAAACATATGTAAATGTGAAATATACACATGAAAGTACAAAAGGAACCTGTTTGGGCAATTTTAAAGAAACTGAAATACAAAAAATAAATAAATAAATAAAATAATGTAACACAACATTCTATAATATTCACCAGTAATATAGGCTCAAGTAAAACAAACTAATAAAGGTAATAAAGGGAAATAAAATATTGAATTTTATTCTTTCATGATATTGGAGTTCTGAGCAGAATTATAGCATGTACCACATGTACTGGTTTAGCAAATATTCATTATAATGAAATATAATGATGGTAGTTGCTATAACCAAAGAGAAGTTACTGGTCTTTATAAATTCTGTGATGTTGTTTATTTTGGGAGAGTCACCTTTATGGTCAAAATTACTCCTGGTTATCAAATAGCAAAATTATTTTCTGGAATTCCTTAGTCTAAAATCCAATGTAGAAACCACCTAAAATTAAATTACCCATGAAATTTCTAGAAAGCTGCCATGTTGAATACTTGTATGTTTTCCTTATACACATGCTGTAACTCACCCAAGTTTCCCTTACATTGAAAGAAATGGTCTTTTAGTTTGTCTTGCAACAGTTGAAGTAGTTACATTGGCAGATTCTATGTAGTATCAAAAACATATCAAATAAAATGTCCTTAAATATTAGAATCACATTCAGCATTACGAGAGAATTATGTAATTCTGTGTGCAAAGGTTCTGGAAAGAAACCAACAGAATTTCAAGATCACTATTGAGTAAAAACTCAGTGGTAACTCTGGAGAAATGCCCAGGTTATTTGCTATTTTCTATCTCACAAGGTGTTCCACCTGTCTCTTTTCTAAGTCCTTATACATAAAGAAAAGAATATTAGATATAGTTAAATTGAATGCAGGTATGATGTAATTTCAAAAATAACATCCACAGAGGAGAAAGATAGTGGGATAGAAGGGTCCATCAATCACCTCTCCCAGCAAGGACACCAGTTTAACAACTCTCTACACACAAAAAGAAACACTTTTATAAGATTAAAAAAACTAACCGAGACTTCCTATTATCTAGAGTTAACTTCTATCACTGAAAGAGGCACTGAAGAGATAGAAATAAAACAGTCTTGAAGCTGGATGCCACCTTTCCCCACACCTGGGCAGTCGCAACTTGGTCCTGAGTGTCTCTGGGCACTGGAGGAGGGAGAGCACAACAATTGTGAGTTATTGAACTCTGTGTTGTCCTGTTAGAACGGAAAGTAAGACTAGACCAAACTAAACTGGTGTCCACACACTAAAGAAGCATATAAATGAGCCCTAGCCAGAGGAGCAGTCAGAACTTGAGTTTCCACAAACCTTGCCACCAAGGGCTAAAGTTCTCTGGGTCTCAAAGTAAACTTGAAAGGCAGTCTGGGTCATAAGGATTGCAACTCTTAAGTGAGTCCTAGGCCTGAACTGGGCTCAGAGACAGTGGACTTGGGGTCATGGGACCAACTGACACACCAGCTGGAATAGCTAAGAAAGTGCTGACATCAACCCTTCCCTAAACTCGGACTGCACAGCTTGTGGTTCCAAAAGAGATCCCTTCTTTCTCCACTTGATGAGAGCAAAGGAAAGAAACAGTGGGTAGGACTTTGCCTTGCATCTTGGATACAGCTCAGTCACAGGAGTATAAGGCACTGCACGGAGTTGTGAGACTCCCATTCTAGGACCTAGCTCCTGGACAACATTTCTAGACCCACCTTGGGGTAGAAGGAAACCTGGATAACGTCTTTTGCCAGGCATGCTGGCTCATGCCTGTAAGCCCAGCAATTTGGGAGGCTGAGATGGGAGTATCACTTGAGGTTAGGAGTTCAAGACCAGTATGGACAACATAGTGAAATCCCCAGCTCTACAAAAAAAGAGAAAAGAAAAGAAAAGAAAAAAGGAGCCAGGTGTAGTGATGCTTGCCCATAGTCTCAGCTACAGAAGAGGCTGGGGTGAGAGAGTTGCTTGAGCCCAGGAGTCTGAGGCTACAGTGAGGTATGATGGCATCACTGTACTCCAGCCTGGGTGACAGAGCAAGACCTTATCTCAAAATACAGAAGTAAACAAAAATAATGTCTTTTATAAATCATGTAGAGATATATTATTTTATTCAATTTGATATCTTTGGGGAGGCAATTCTCTACCGTGTTTCTACACATGTAAGTCTATTTACTCAAGGACATTTCTACAGCCAGCAGCAAATGAAATTAGACTGTCTCTTTCCAGATCAAGGAACAAATCCATTTATATTTAAGTATAATAATGTCTTAGAGGAGATTGGCTTACGTTATTGTGCAATAAGGACAATGTCTACTTGGCAGCAAAGGATGGTCAGGTTTGCCAGCAGCCCCTTATAATATTGGGGATTTCCTAAGCCAGGGCTTTCTCAGCCGTGACATGGATCCACCTGAATCCAATCTTCAACTTCCCCCTCCCTCACTGGGGGACAGACAGAACTGATGCCTACATAGAGCTCTTGCTGGTGGACTGCAAGCCTTGCTGCTACATTGCTGCTTAGAGATCATTTGATCATTTGACAATACCTTGTCATTTCTCATTTTTGTCAGTACATGGTATAGCTTTAAAATAATATTTTTAAGAATTAATAATTATTTAGGAAACAGTATTATGTTGTTTTTATGAGTGATGACTATGGTAATTTTTTTCATGTAACTAAATATTTTAAATTGAGTTTATATCCTTATAAGTTTTTAATAGGGAATCTATAGGCAGCCCTGAAAATCTATTTCGTGTCATCTTAAAATGTAATTTTCTTGTATATCAAATTAAAAATTACTTCTTTTCATCCATTTTGCTATTTCTTTGATTTTGTATCCTTGATTTCTGACATCAAACATTAGTTTATTTTGTCTCTTTTCCCTTCCTTGAAACACAGTGAATATAAATGTAAATTTGTGATAAGACAGAGCTATAAATGATGAATATTCCCTATTGAACACATTTTGAACTACTATTAGATGTTATTTAACTTTCTCTTGGCTGAAAAATTGCTACAGCTGTTTGTAAAATATTTGTAATATTACCTGTGTGTTTTATTTTGTTGAAATACAAGTCAACATACCATTTTCTTAATTTATTGAAACGATTTTAATGTGGATCATTTTTAATTAATTGAGAGTGATCATGCCTGTGTGGTTTTGAGATTGTGAAAGTGGAAGCATTAGTATTTTGTTTTTCTATTTTATTTTTCTTTTAGATATCTAGCACGTAAGCTTAGCCACTGAAAACCATTTTCTTATTAAATATGAATTGGAAAAAAATCATGAAACATAGAGATTTGATGTTCTATTGTAAGAAGAAGACTTTTTTTTTAAAAAAAAAAAAAGCTGACTGGATCTTAAATTTATTTTTATTGGGATATTTTCAACAGTTTCTTACTTGACTCATAAATTATTTAAATTATATCCTTAATAATTTGTGTAAAATAATTTTCTAAAAATAAATTAGAGCATTGTATAGATCATAAGTGTTGGTTCTATTTCTTATATATTTCACCTGTTTTGTTTTTAATATTTTGTGACTTCTGGGACAATAATATTGAGAAAAGTTTTTAAGAATACATATCTAAGTGGAATAAAAGTCTGTTTTTAGTCACAATGAGGACTAACAGTAACTATTTTAGAATTGGCATTAAAAAGAAGGAACCATCCCCTTTTTAAAATTTTTAGTTAATGTTCCTGAGATTATTTTAATATTTCAAATAACTAACCTCACTATAATATTTTTGTTTCCATATATATTTTTGAAACATTTCCAGAATTTCAAAATTCCTTATTTTAGGATTATATCAAGAAGTTCACTCTTGTCTAAAACATATCTTAGGCTTTGAAATAAATATAGTTTCATGGTTGGAAAGATCATTTTTGTCAATCTCAGGCAACTGCTACTAGCATGTAATTTGTCATCTAAGAAGTAAGTGGTGCATGGCCCAGGTGTGAAGTGAACTGATAGAAAATTATGAATCAGTTAGCAAGAACGAGAACTCCAAGGTTGGCTTGAAATATCAAGGAGACTTATACTCTAAGGAATCACGGCCCGAATCAGTTCATATAAGCATTAATGAGAACAGTCATAAGAAATGACACAAAGCTGGCATTCCAATTTAAGGCTAGTAGAATTAGCAAAGCATATTGAGGAAATGTTAAAAGGGTAGAATAGACCATTTAAAAAGTAATGGCTTAGTCAGTAATTTACTCAAAACATATTCCCTGTGTTTTGCAAAGCAATTTATTACATCCTGGTGATAAAAAATACTAAATAATACAAACGAGGTCTATGCTTTCATAAACTTAGTTTCAGAAATGCCAAGGTGAAGTGCGTGGTCTTTTCTCTCGATTCTATATACTCTGGTCTCACTGTAACTCTACCCCATTCTCAACTCTACAGCCCCAGTGGAAAAGTTAAGTCAAATCAGTTAAGGCTTAGGGAAAGTCTTAAATATTTTCACTATCGCCAGAATTCACATATCACAAAATTAAGACATGGTGTATGATGTAGCTTGGGTTATTTGCATTATCAACATTGGATATTTCGATTAGAGAGGTCATAGTGTTTTGTGAAAAAAATATCATATAGCAAGTAAAAGTATAAACTGTAAAATCAAAATTGTTTGTCATCCTACCTACCAGTGATTACTCTGTGAATATAAAATCTTACATTCTTTTTTCTGTTTCTCTTACTACCTATTACTCAAATCTAATCAACCAATTACCATGTCTTATCCTATGTATCACATCTTGTTCTTTGTTACTACCCTGTGGCGAGGCCACTTTCATCCCTAGCCTTTGCTGCATACTCTTATAACTAGGTTCCCTGAATCTGCTCTTGTCCCGCTCCAATCCATTCATCTCTCTTACATTCAAAATATATTTTTAAGAAGAAAAATAATATCATGTCTCTTTCTAGATAAAAACTTTCAATTGCCATGACCTTTTACATATAATCAATTCTAAAATGCTTAATATAGTCAAACAAGTCTGCCTGGCTCCAATTTTTTCTTTAGCCTTTTCCTCTATGGCTTTCCCTTTATTAAACTGGACAAGAATCTGGGCTATCTGCTTACAAAGCCCCAAGACAAGTAGTGGATTTGCTTGAAATGATCTCTTTGCAACATGTCATCTTTTACTGATTGATTCTTTCTTACTCTGTACATTTCATCTTAATTTTAACTTTTCATAACTTTCTTAAGCTCTCAGACATGTTTGCACTCTTTCTTGTCATAATGGATACATCTAATGTAAATTATTTTAGACTTTTCATTCTAACTTCTAAATTACATTATGTATTTTATCTTTATTGCTTACTGTTATATTTTCATTTGGGCATTTGTTGTAAGTTACATATATACATTATATATTTTTATATTAAATATATGTTTGTGATCATTTTTAATAACTATAACATATTCCATTGATTGGATTATGTGTACTTTAGTAAGCAGTTTTTTCTGGAACATAGGGAAATTATTTGAATGTATTCTTACTCTATAGAAGTAATATGTATCGATATTATTCCCAATCTTTATACAATTTTAAACAACCCTGCAATGAGCAATGTTATACATGTATCTTCTTTATTTATTAAGCATATATATTAGAAGTAGAATTGTTGAGTAAAGTGTATATGTATTTCCAACATTGATACACATATACACATGTAAAGTCTGTTGCCAAAATGGCCTAAAGACCAGCAATAATTATGTCAATTCATTTTCATATTAATGGTATAAAAAGAGCATTGGACATAAGCAAATGGCATTTAAGGTTAATATGAATTTTACTTTATGCTACTAGTTTATTTGAAACAATTTTTAAATATATTCTTCACATAGCCGTTGAAATTTAACCTTTTGCTCAATAAACATTCAAGACAACTTTATGATGACAATAACGATTATATCAATAATAACCATAATCATAAGTACATGTAGCAGTAATAGAAGTCAAAGCAGCAGAAGCAAGAGGTACATAAATATTACTATTAATATCAAAATCCTTTGGAATGTAATCATCTTCACCATTATCTGTTTATTGTAAGCACATGGCAATCAGTGCTATCATATTGCAGTAGAAGCCCTCTTAGTCATGTATAAACAAGTTGTCCCCACGTTAAGAATTTCTAAGTACAAACATGGTTAGCTGGACATCTATTTAAATACAACCAGTCAAAGAATAAGCACATTTTTTAAATAAAATAAAATCATATTCAAATCAAAATGGACATAAAAATCTTTGATCTGTCTCTACTAACTTTCTGTTCTACTTTGGTTTAAAACTTTGACTATATTATTCTGCATTTTAAAGATACATGTTATTTAATCATCATAAAAATTTTAATGACCAAAATTTTGTTTCTAAGATTACCTTTCTTTCCTTCTCTTCAATATACCTAAAATATTGTAATCACCAAATAAATAATAATTATTATGCTTTACAAATGGAAACTTCTTTTCTAGTGAAAAATATATTACTAGATTTTGTCAACTTTATTTCTCTTGCAAGACCAACATTTCTCTTTTCAGCATTTATAGAATGTTTTTAAAATGCATATAGTTGCAACAAGGTATTATGGTAATGTTTTCAATTTTAAATTTTGTTGAGAAATCAAATAATTCTGGGATACAAATAAAATGAGGGACAATAGGGAAAGTAATACATATATGTAAAATACATAAAATAGGTTCAATATCTATTAAACAAAATTCAGAATAGTTTACAGAATTTAAAAAGTCAATAGTACCTATTAAAGGAGAATGGGGTACTAAATAATTTGTATTTGATTTATTAGAATTTCTGTTTAGGCATGTCATATGTCTTGAACTTTAACTACAATGTTAGGAATTAGTTAATTATTTTATTTATTATTTCCACTTTCACAAATATGTTTAGCACTTATCTACTCTGTTAAATATTGATTACAAATAATAAGCACATGGCCTTATAGTATTGTATATGTTTTCAAAACTGCAATTCTCTGATAAAGTAAGGACTCAGGTTAATTTCATTTGGATTCCTGTTACAGGTGCTTTATACTGTGATATTGACTTTGGTTGTGAGCAGTTCTTCTGGCTGAATTGATTTATGATACACTCTGTAGCTATCCAGACAGTTTCCAGTGAAGTGACAAAGAAGGTCTGCTTCCACACCCAACTAATCAATGGAAAGCAAAGCAAGACCAGACAAAACAAAACCCATTATATAAGGTGACTGGATAAAAAATGTCAGGTTGTATATGCTATGTGTAAAAATAAAGAGCAGACATACATATCTTGTTAATCAGTATTGTTATGTGCTTTCCAAAGATAAATTTATATCTAGTACCGAGACTATTAAAACTGTTGTTGCAGTAAATGTTTTGTTTAAAAATAAATAAATGCCCATACATGTTATGTGAATGTTAATATTTCTGCTTACAGCATTTGTATTTGTGAGAATATAAACAAACACTTACATTATTTAACATTTAAATTAGTAATTGACTAAATGAGATTAATATTCTGATAGAAAAACGCCTAACATAACTACTTTTTTTTGACACATTTAAGAAGACCACTAAATGGTCTTGGGACTCCTCAATTTGTTGAGAAATTACTGTTTCTTATAATATATTGCAGATTAAATAATACATTTTTATGAACTATTTTTTATTCTATCTTAAAATTACATTCATATACTTCTAACTGCGTTTGTTTTGAAGCACAATAAATATCACAATGCATGGAATATAATACAAGAAACATATCATATATTATCTATCTATTCTAAAAGAGCAGTGTGGGGCAATGTGCTCAGAAAGTAAAACCTGTGGAAGTTGGACACGTATATGCCAAGGGGTTACAGAAAGGTAGAGTGAGGACAGATAGTAATGGGTCTGGAAGCCGTAATAAGTTCTAAAGAAACCTTGAATAATTTAAAAAGAAAATAAATAATTTATCTGTATTTGTTTGAGAAAGATGCCTAGGTGTAATGTGGAGAAAGAAGAGGCTGTAAATAGATAAACTATTCCTGTGATACAACTAGTATAAGAAAATAACTGATACGAGAGATGAATGGACAGAGAATGGACAAGGAATATATTTGTGAGGCATTTTGAATAGAATTTTATGACTTGGTTACTGACAGAAGATAGGTGGTAAAATAGAGGAATGAGCTGACAATGATTCTCATATTTTAACTCACAGCTCTTCTAATGTGAGCATTAGATTTATTTACTCTTTGTATTAATATCAGTACAGTGTACCTTATTTTTAATTTTTAATTTATTTAATGCCAATATTCAACATGTTTTAATTTTATATTGAGTATGTTTTAATTTTATACACATTTGGCATTACAAGTAGTTAAAGGCATAAGCTCACATCAACAGTATTTGTTTCAAAATTTTTTTACAGCCAGAAAATTAAGAAATAACCCATAGACAATTCGACCAGAATACTCGTAGTGGTTATCTTTTTTGACATACTTATTATATAAAATTCACACAAATGGGAATCCAATTAAAATGTAAACTCATCGAATGAAATATTCATATCTTGAAAATTTTTCTCAGACTGAAATTTTTAAAATGCATTTGATCGTTTTCCAAGTAGATGAAATTATTTGTTGCCAAAAAGTTCATCATTAGAAAAAAATCTCAATTCTGCATCTTCTTTGTTTTTCACTTTCTGTAATTAAGATACAAACTCCTGTCTTTAGTAGAAACAAAGCAGAACAAGTAATTCTGTGGTAAAATTTCATTTTTTTTCTAGTGGACAATAGTTTTTAACATGACTTTGATATTCTGGTGTTCCAAATGTTCCAAATCAAGTGTTACATTTTACAACAAAAGGTGCTGATTAATCAGTCCTTTCTCTTTTGCTTCTATAAATGAGTGATATTTGTATATGGATTAATCATATTTATGTAATATAGTCATTAAAGTTATTCGCCAGTGTTAATGTATATTTTAAAATACATTATTATATTTTAATTTATATCTATGTGTGCT
The DNA here is from genome assembly GCF_030222135.1 of Aotus nancymaae. NCBI lineage: Eukaryota > Metazoa > Chordata > Mammalia > Primates > Aotidae > Aotus > Aotus nancymaae. The sequence continues at coordinate 39,596,013 of NW_026988419.1, read as the reverse complement.
TTTTTCATATACATGACTTATGTAAAGACCAGATATATTATGTACATTTTGTATAATGCTCAAAGAATTTCTCTACCTATAACTGTATTCCTGGAATGAAAAATAATAATTTATAATTGATTTAAACTAACATAAATTATATTTGAAAATACCAGTTTTTGCTTTTGTTATAAACATATAAACCCTAAAACATACAAATTGAACTATCACCTTCTAAATGTATTAAAGTGAAACAAATTTTCTCTTAGTGTAAATGCTGATGAAAAGTTGAACACTTTTTCTTTACTTATCTTTTTATAAAAATCAATAAGATGAGGTTTATTTCTATTTTATCATTTTTTTAAAATCTTATTTTCTCATAGTTTCATATTTTTCTTATTTTCTCATTTTATAAAAATCTACTTTGTTTAGTTGAATACTTTTCATGATTCTATTTTCCTTCGTTTTATTGGCTTGGTAGCTATATCTACCTGTTTCTCTCTCTATCTATGTATCTATGTACCTATATATCTATATATCTATCTATGTATCTACGTATCTATGTATCTTTCTATCTATCTATGTATTTACCTACCTACTTGGTTTTTGTTTATCTAGTAATTGCTCTAGGATTTACAGACTCACATTAACGTATAAGTGGCCTGAGGACAAATTCAAACGATTTTATATCCATTCACATACATTGTAAGGCGCTTACAGCAATATACTTCTGTCTCCCTTTTCCCAGCCTTTGTGTCATCTTGTCATACATTTTTCTTCTACAAGTTATGAAACATAAAATGCATTGTAATTATTTTTCGGCAAACTCAACTTATTTTTGAAGTGTTAAAAAATAAGAAAATTTATTTTATACTTAATCGTGCATTTTCTGTTTTCAGATCTCAGCGTTTATTTCCATAGACCCAGGTTACCCTAGATTATCATTTGGTTATTCGTGAAGAACCTCCTTTAACATTTTTGTGCTGTGAATATGCAGGCAATGTACCCTCTCAGCTTTTTATGCCTAAAAGTATTTGTTCACCATTTGTGAAAAAGATATTTTCTCATGGTATAGAATCCAGATTTATTATTTGCTATTTACTGTAAAAAAAATTATCTTTCAATACTTTCAAGAGATATGCATATTCAATAAATATGCTTAAAAAACCATATAGTATATTTGAACGGTGGAACAACTCAAGAAAATATTTTGCTTAAGCTGTTTTGTAGGGAAATGGTGGAGGAAGACAATAAGCATAGAAGTAAATAACACTATAAAGGCAAGCAGAAATACATGCAAAAAAAAAAATTCTGTAAATGTGTCGTATTAGTAAAGGCACAAACCAGAAGATACAAAATTCATAAACATGTGCCCCAGAGTGGGACAATGTTTGTATTATTCTAGTGAATTTGTACAATTTGGTTATTTTAAGGTAAAATTTTAAGTTAATCAAAACAAAAATGTGGATTTAAACAATAGAGCAAACGGATAAAGAGAATGTATCCACCATGATAGTGCTCACTATTGTTTTCTCATGTTCACAAAGCCTAACTTTAAACCATGAAATATTGGGTTTTTTTCTTGTCTTAATTATGTTTTCAATATACAGATAGAACATATTGTGAAAAAGTTCTAATTCAGCAGATTTTTTTATTACAAGGTATTGATTAATCATGTCTTCTTGTTCAAAATGTTCATAGATCGGTTATCTTCAACATCTTTAAGATTTTAATTTCTATTTTTTTTAAAAAACATAAAAAACTAAAATTACATTTAATTTGAGAAATCACTACTAATTGTCAGCAAGTATGTTATATTGATGATTGACCTGCCTACCTGATTAGTGTACAGGATGCGATTAGATGTCCTACTGGAAGCTAGAAAGAGTCAACTGAAACAATTCAGAACTGTTTGCATTCTGTACCCTCATTTCATTCCATATTCAGAAAATGGAGAGACTATTTTCTACTAAGAAGTAAGCCTATGCATCTTATTTGTTTCTTAAAAAATTATGTTTATTTTTTTGCCAAGGACAAAGTAACCAACTTTGTCAAAATATCCAGAAAATTTCATTACCATGATAATTTTTTGAATTTCAGGCTTTATTTTGAGATAAGACACTGGACAACTACCAGCTACATGCTACCTTTAAAGAAAGTTAGACCACATTAGCACTCTGTGAACTAAATGTTCATTCAAATCAATTAAATACACACACACACACACACACAAAGATATATAAAAATATATACTTATATTTATATAATGTACAATGTATATGTGTGTGTGTATATGTATCCCTACATATGCACATATATATCCAGTACATAGTTGCTTTTTTTTAATGTTCAAATATGACAACTCTTTGTTCCCATGTGTATACATACATTGCAGAATGTCAATCACAGCAAATCATTTAATCTGAATGGATCCAGGGGCATCTCAAAAAAGTCTGTAGACTAGTAATAGTACAATATCAAATATATTCCTTGGGAACAAGGTAAAAGTATATACGTACTTCTCTAAATCCAGGTATGTCATAGAATCACTCTCAGATTCTCCAACATACCCTCTGGAAAAAGAAAAAAGGCTGATTCAAATATATTTTCTGCTATAGCCAGCTGTATTAGTTTTATTGCTGTATACAACAAAGCACTTGCTTTCAATTTCTGTGAGTAGATAGAACTCAAACATTCAAAACAAACACATGTATAAGCTAATGCCAGAAAAATTTTAGATGAATGATGTTGATCAAGAATTATAACTACTTTCTGACTAATTTTAGTTATAAACTATATGGCCATTCAAATATAATAGTGATGGTTACTTGGAACATTATGTAAGGCATCTTTAACTGTGCCCTAAATAGGAAATACATAAATTTTGTTTGACTATAGTAAGGAGACACTGGCTTTCTTACTGGAGATTGTTTTTTGAAAATATTTGAATGTTTTATTTTTTTTTTTTTTCTCCTACTTGAAGAGGACAAGTGCAGGATATTCTAACATTTGGCATTAGAATCGGAAGATAATTTCATTTTAAAATGTGTAATAGGTAAGATGCAATGGCATGCTGGTTAACATGATAGGGATAGAGCAATGTTGTGATATGTTGTATTGCAAAATCTCATTTATCTAAAGAAAATAAAGTCGTCTAGCCAACAAAAGAGAGAAAAAGAACATAGTTGGCAAACCTCACATATTAAATACAAGTTCCAAAACAGTTAGTATACAAGTAAGATAATAGCTTTTATCTTGATATTTTGTCCTCAAGATGTCTGATTTTAACTTAATATTTTATAGTTTTTCCTTTTTAAAAAACACTTGTTAAATAAACAATGTCAAAAGAAAAGCCAGAAAAACTTTGTAAATGTAAGGAAGCATGACAAAAAAAATAAATAAATAACCTGGATAATTAAGATGTAAATATAAACTCTTTAAAGTTTGTATGTAGGACGGGCATGATGGGTCACACCTGTAATCCCAGAACTTTGGGAAACCGAGGTGGGTGGATCACCTGAGGTCAGTAGTTGAAGATCAGCCTGGCCAACATGGTGAAACTCTGTCTCTACTAAAAATAAAAAGTTAGGCCAGCGCAGTGTCTCACGCCTGTAATCCCAGCAGTTTGGAAGGCCTAGGCGGGTGGATCATGAGATCAGGAGTTCAAAAACAGCCTCACCAACCTGGTGAAACCCCGTCTCTACTGAAAATACAAAAATTAGCTGGGCATGGTGGCGCGTGCCTGTAATCCCAGCAATTTGGGAGGTTGAAGCAGGATAATCGTTTGAACCCAGGAGAGGGAGGTTGCGGTGAGCTGAGATATCACACTACCGCACTCCAGCCTGGGTGACAGAGCGAGACTCCAACTCAAAAAAAAAAAAAAAAAAAAAAAAAAAAAAAATTAGACAAGCACAGTGGCAGATGCCTGTAATCCCAGCTAATCGGGAAGCTGAGGCAGAAGAGTCGCTTGAACCTAGAAAGTGGAGGTTGCAGTGAGGGTTGTGGGCTTGTAGTCCCAGCTGCTTGAGAGACCGAAGCAGGAGAATCATTTGAACCTGGGAGGCAGTGGTTGCAGTGAGTGGAGATCACACCACTACATTCCAGCCTGGGTGACACAGTGAGACTCCGTCTAGGAAAAAAAAAAAAGGAAAAAATAAAGTTTATATGTGATATGTATTTGTAGACAATAAAAATTTTTAGATTTACTTTATGTTTAGAGCATATAGTTCAAGGAAATTGTATAAAACGATATTCACATGTTAATAAACCACTCATTTTATTAAAAAGCTATAAGAAGCTAAAAACTATAACTAGTATAAAAAATAATTAAAAAAATATGAGTTTGCTAGAGTCATAGCAAATATACCAAATCATTGTTTATCTACTATATTTTAAAATGAGCTGTCATATTATATGCCTAGTATCATTTATCTTCATAGTATTGTGTATATGTATGCACTTACGTGTGTATTATGCTATTAAATTTCACTTACTTTTTGAAAAATATAGCCAGAATTTTTGTGTAAAATTAACATTTAATATATTTACTAGTTTTATTATCATTTCTTTTGGCTCAGTATCTTAAATAAAATATCCTTTAATTTGCTGGCATTTTTCACATGCATTTACTGCTGATATTTACTCACTGATATTCTATATTATACATCCAGATTTATTAATTCAGTGGGGAAATAATACTGAATTTTATCATCAACAATTTTATTTTTATCATTTCAGTATATTTTATTTTTTCTTGTCTGTTATCTCCCCTCAGAGAACAAATAGAAGAGCTATCTACTAAGTACTTTCTATAAAATGAACTGTTCTTGAAAAATAACTTATTTAAGACTGTTTAACTATAATGGCACCACTTTTTGACAGTTCTAGGTTAACATAACCTTGGAGAGTTTGGCAGAACAGTTCAAATAAGAAACTTTCTTCCCTGCAATATTTGTTCCACTACAAGAACTAAATAATTAAATTTATTTTCTCTCTAATGAGAACATTTACTAATCCCTTTTCTCAGCCAGCATTTTCTTTCCAGTATTAATCTGAAAACAGCATGTTTTCCCTTCCATAAAGCTATTGGATACACTACTTCTTGCAAAAACAATAATTTACAAGTATTTTTCTTCTTGAAACTAAAAATAGGCATTTATAATGAACTTATATTAACATGAAAAAATATTTTTCCAGATTTATTTAGCTAAACGTTTCAGATAATTATAAGTGACAGATATATTTTAAGCATAAAGTTAGTCAAAAAGTATAATGTAAACATATATATCATATACATATGTAATTATTTGTCTTTTCTTTTGAATTGTAATTATTGTCTATAGTTCAACAACACAAATAATAGCAAAGAGGGCTTGAGTCACAACTCAGGGTACCATTACAAAATTACAAAACTCACTCTACTCATTTTGATGTCCTGAGAAGAACTCTAACGTGGTAGGTAATCAAGATAATGTGTGTTATGAATAAAAGGAAAGAAGGTGAAAAGGGCATTGCAATTGTATCCTCAACAGGAATTCCAGGCATCCATCTTTTTCTGCATCAATCCAAAGTGGGAAACTGACCATAGCTCTAGGTGTCTGGGGTAGGGACAAACATCTGGGGCAATCATACTTCCATTTTTTCCAAAATGACTGATTTGGAGCTTACCTGAAAACAAGTTTCCCTTGATAAGAAATCATTTACTCTTTAAGGAGAAAGCAACAACAAGCAAATTAACTTTCTTCTTCTCTTTTGCATATGAAATGAATGATGAATCTTTATCTTTCTCTTGCTTTTGGCTGTCTGTCAAAAATCACATGAAGAGATCCGTGATAGGAAGTGTCTAATGCTGTTGATTTCAGAGGAGAGACAAAAAAGGTTTTTGTCCAACTTTTGAACCAATACTGAATTTCTGTCATTTGTAACTAGCACCATGTTATTTTAAAGAAAAAGTAATATAGCAAAATGGGAGGAAAATATGACGGAATGGTCATGTTGAAACCCTATATTAGCATACAATCCAAACATATAATGAACAGAATAATATCCTTAAAGAGCTTATTTGGATAAAGAGTGGGGCAGAATGAGGAGTATTCAAGGACAAAAATCTTTTTGCCTTGTTTTTTGGTCTAAAGAACCATTTATAGTTTTAAAATGATCATCTTTACAGTAGGAAGTAGGTAGATTTTTATAGTTATATTGATGCCGTTTAAATGGTTTATTTTGCTAAGAGGCTTAAGGTAGTAATAATTATCAATGCATTGGCAAATGCTCAATCCTAATAATAACGAAGATAAGATGATAAGAAATTATTAATACAAATTAATATTCATAAAATTTGTAAATAGTTTTGTTGGGCATTATGGATTTCAAAAATCTATCCCCACCCTGTTGAGAAAAAAGGTAAAACAGCCATAGAGAAATAAAGAGCTGAATTTCGGCAAAATTATATACATGGAAAACATTTTTGATACTACTAAATGAGAATTTCCACATGATGTGAAATAAGACAGAATTTAATAAGATGCTCATGATGCTGTGCAACCAATCATTGCAAACTATAAGAAGAGATTTTAGAAATTATGTATAATATATACAGATAGATAGATAGATAGATAGATAGATAGATAGATAGATAGATAAATAACACTTGACATGATCAGGGTCCATCTTCTTTTAGAAATAGGTTAGATGTCGATTGTGAAGTATCTTTAATTTTTTAAATTTTTTAATTATTATGAGTACATAACAGTTGTATATATTTATAGGGTACAAGTGATGTTTGATATGAGCATACAATGTGTAATGATCCAAGTTGGGTAATTGGGGTGCCCACTAACTCAGATATTTATCATTTCCTTGTGGTAGGAACATTTCAATTCCTCCATTTCACTTAATATATACAATAGATTTATTTTTACTATAATCATTCTACTGTGTTAATGAATATTAGATCTTATTTATCTAACATATTTCGTACCCATTAGCCATACATTCTACTGTTTTCAACCTTTGGTAACCTCTATTCTACTCTCTATCTCCATAATTTTTTTTTTTTTTAGCTCCCAAGCATGAGTGGGAACATGTGAACTTAATTTTCCTGTGCCTAGTTTATTTCACTTGACATAATGACCTCTAGTTCCATTCATGTTGATGCAAATGACAGGATTACATGTCTTATGCCTGAATAAAATTTCCTTGTGTATATCTACTGCATTTTCTTTATCCATTTATTTTATGTTGCACACTTAGGTTGCTTCCAAATGTTGGCTATTTTGAATAGTGATGTAATAAATGTGAGAGTGCATATATCTCTTCAACATACTATTTTATTTTTCTTTTGGGCACATATCTAGCAGCGGCATTGCTGGATCATATGGTAGCTCTATTTTTAGTTTTTTGAGGAACCTCCATAATGTTTTGTACTAATTTACATTCTCAACAACAGTGTAGGAGGGTTCTCCTTTCTCCACATCCTCGCCAAAATTCATTATTGCTTTTCTTTTGGATAAAAGCCATTTAAACTGGGTAGGATGATATCTCATGGTAGTTTTAATTTGCATTTCTCTGAGCATTACTGATGTTAAGCATGTTTCATATATATGTAGGTTATTTGTATGTCTCCTTTTAAGAAATGTCTATTCTGATCTTTTGCCCATTTTAAAGTCTGATTATTTGTTTTATTCCTGAGTTGTTTGACTTCTTTAATATGTTTTATGTATTCTGGCACTAATCCCTTGTCAGATGAGTAATTTGCAAATATTTTCTCTCATTTTGTGAGCTTTCTCTTCACTTTGTTGCCTTTGCCATTCAGAAAGTTTTTGGCTTTGTGTGATCCCATTTGTCCATTTTTGCTTTGGTTGCCTACGCTTTTGAGGTATGACTCAAGAAATTGTTACCCAGAACAATGTTGTGGAGTGTGTCCCCAATGTTTTCTTTTAGTAGTTCCATAGTTTCAAGTCTTATATTTATGATGAGGGGGTCCAGTTTTATTCTTCTGCATATGTACAACCAGTTGTCACAGTAACAGTTACTGAGGAGAGAGTCTTCTTTCACCCAATGTATATTCTTCATACCATTGTCGAAAATGATTTGACAAATGCATGAATTTGTTTCTAGGCTCTCTATTCCGTGTCCTTGGTCTATGTGTCTATTTTTATGCCAGTATTATGCTGCTTTGGCTGCTACAGCTTCCTAATATTATAATTTGAAGTCAGGTAATGTGATTTCTCTAGTTTTGTTCTTTTTGCTCAGGGTGGCTTTGGCTAAGTCTTTGTGGTTCAATACAAATTTTAGAGTTAACATTTTCTATTTCCATGAAGAATGTCATTGGTATTTTGATGGGAATTGTATTGAATATCCAGATTGCTTTGAGTAGTATGGACATTTCAACAATACTGATTGTTCCAAATAATAAAACTCAAGTATCTTTTCATTTTCTTGTGTCCTCTTCAATTTATTTTGTCAATGTTTTATGGTGTTCACTGTAAAGACCTTTCACATTTTTGGTTAAGTTTACTCCTATGTATTTTATTTTATTTGTGGCTATTGTAAATGGAAGCCCTTTCTTGGTTTCTTTTCCAAATTGTTCACTGTTGGGACATAGAAATGCTATTGATTTTCGTATGTTGATTTGGTACCCTATAAATTTACTGAATTTATTCACCAGTTTTAAGAGTTTTGTTTGTGAAGCCTTTAGGTTTTTCTAAATATAAGATCATGTAATCTACAAACACAATTTGACTTTTTTTTTTTTTTTACAAATTGGATGCTCTTTATTTCTTTCTCTTGTCTAATTTCTCTTGTAGAATTTCCAGTACTTTGTTGAATAACATTAGTGAAATTGGGCATCATTGTAATGTTCCAAATCTTAAAGGAAACACAGTTTTTCCACATTCAGTATAGTCATATGGCTCATATTGTGTTGAGATATGTTTCTTCTATACTAAGGTTTGTTAAAGCTGTTTTTAAAAAAAAAAAAAAAAATTGTAGAGGGACATTGAATGAAGGAGAATAAAATACTTTCAAATTCATTCTATAAGGCCGCTATTACCCTGATACCAAAACCAGACAAAAACACAACCTCAAAGAAAACAAAGCTACAGGCAAATAGTTCTGATGAACATAGATGCAAAAATCCTCAACAAAATACTAATAAACAAAATTCAGTGATGCATTAAAAAGCTCATTCATCGTGGTCAAGCAGGATTCATCACAGAAATGCAAGACAGTTCAACATACAAAAATTAATAAATGTAAATACACCATATCAATAAAATGAAGAACAAAATCCCTATGACTATTTCAAGCTATTCCAGAACAGATAACATTTAAAAAATATATTCAACCAAAAGGATTTAGACTATGCCCAACTTTAACTATGTTAAACATTTTTAAAATTCTTATATTTTGAACTAATTCTGTAAATTACAGATACATTAATTCTGTAAGTTATGGTGCATACAAATGTTCCATGTCAATTAAATTGGAAAAACATTAGAGGTTTTAATACTTATCAGCACACTAAAGGCTATAAAATTTACTCCAGAAAAACAATGATTAAGAGGAGAATTTAAAAAAAAAAAGTTTTAAATGGATGATTCATTCAAAAGGTACGAAGTATTATAAATAACATAATTGTTATTTTAGGTTTTCCAGATATAATGAGGCTATCATAATTACCAGGGTTTTTTTAATATTCAAAAAACGAATCTCCCCCTTTCTCTTTCTCTTTCTCTCTCTCTCTCTCTCTCTCTCTCTCTCTTTCTCTCTCACTATTTTCTTCCCAAATGGAGACCTAACTTCCTTTCATGCTTTTCAATAAGAAGCTTATGTCACCTTTGGCAATGAAATAGTGCCACTTTCTGCCACGTGGACAGTGAGTACATGTGAGGAATACAAAGAGGAAGAAGCAAATAAAATAATTGGCTAAATCGGTTTATGAAGTCCTAGATGGACAAATCCATGTAAGAAACAGAAAAGATTTAATATTGCAAAGCTTTAAGAATTGAACTGTGGCATGAAAAACTGCTCAGTTCTCAAATAGGTCTCTTGGTTCCTCAAAAATGGAACCAACAAAAATAACATTGCAGAAGTTCTCAAAACTAAATGGAAGTCTAAAGCATGGTTCACAAAATTAAGCCAGGCAATGCATGCAAAATTAAAACGAGTTAATTGTTTATTGAAACAGAAGACATTAGTATGAACAAGAGGTTCATAAAATATATTCCAAATGTCCAGTATACAATTAAAAATCATTTGTTTTACCAAGCACCAGGAAGTCTCAACTAAGAGAAAAAAGCAAAACAATAGATACCAACACCAAAGTAACATATATGGTGGCATTATTTGACAACGGTATTAAAGATGGTATTATGAAAATGTTCCAGCAAGTAATTATGGTTCCAGATGAAACAAATAAAAATAGAAGATATATAAAAAGAGAAATTTTAGAATTGAAAAATTTAATGGCAAAGAAAATACTCTCTATATGGGTTCAATAGAAGAATGAAGGTGAGGGAGGAAAGAGTAATTGACATTGAAGATAGATCAATTGAACTTATCTAGATTGAACAATGGAGAATAAAAAGAATTATAAAAAAATAAACTGTGGGACCTGTTGAACAATAAGTAAATATCTCATATTCACATCACTGAAGTCATTGAAAGAAAAGAGTAAATGTATGGTACTGAAAATGTAATTTAAAAAGTAATTGCTGAATCTTTTTCGCAATTTAATGAAACTTGCTGATCCAAGAAGTAGATCTAAGTAGAAACAGAATAAACCCAAAGCATTCCATTTTCAAGACATCATAATTAAATATCTGAAAGCAAAGACAAAGAGAAAAATCTCTAAAGCTGTGAGAAACAGTGCATTACATCTAGATGAATAATGCTTTGGATTATAATGGGTTTATCGCAAATTCATACAGGCCTGACAGATGTGGGAAAATGTTTTTAAAGTGCTGAAAGAAAAAAGTCTCATGATACAAAAAATTTATATCTATTGAAAATATCTATAAGATGAAGCTGAAATAAGTCATTCTTAGATTAATAAAAATAATTTGTTGACAGACCAAAAAATGCTAAGTAATTATTTTAAACATAGAGAAAATGTCAACAAAAATAGACTAAGGATATGAACAGTGAAAGAGCAGAAGAAAGGGTAAATATATAGGTAAAAATATTAGACCATCTTTCTTCTTTCTTTTTTTAATTCTTTTTAATTCTTTCTTGCTGTTTTTGTTCAGTCTGGAGTGCAATGGTGCCATCTAGGCTAACTGCAACCTCTGCCTCCCTGGCTCAAGTGATTCTCCTGCCTCAGCCTTCTGAGTAGCTAGAGTTACAGGTGCATGCCACTATGCCCAGCCAGTTTTTGTATTTTTAATAGAGATGAGGTTTCACCATGTTGGCCAGGCTGGTCTCGAACATCCTCCCGCCTTGGCCCCGCAAAGAGCTGGGATTACAGGTGTGAGCTGCCGTACCCAAGAGCTTCTTTAATTCCTTAGTATTATGTCTGATGGTCAATGTAAAAATTATAATATTATTTCATATGATTTTCAGTATATATAAAGAAAATATTTAAGACAATGATCATATTTAAAAAGGAAGGTAAAGGGACCTAAGTGTAGGTAATGATTTTAGGTTCCAGTTAAAGTAGTAAAATATCACATTTCTGTAGACTATGATGTTACATATGTAAATGGTGATCCCAGAGCATCTACTAAAATGAAATAAAATTACCACAATATATACTGAATATTGTACATGTAAATCAATATAAGATACTAAAAATGTTCAAGTAACTCACAGGCAGAAAGACTATGAGAAACATAAATTTAAAAATGCAGAGGAAGTAGAAAAATATATATATATGACACAATATGTCAATAACCAAACTGAATTTAAATCATCTATATAAAAGACATAGATTGGCAGAGAGACTTAAATTATACCCAACTATATGCTTCTAAAAAATTTACTTCAAATATAATAATATGGTTAAGTTTACAAACATAATTATATCGTTAAATTAAAATCAAAAGGATGCAAACTAATATACTATGCAAACATGAGCCAAGAGAAAGCTGGCAGGCTATGGTAACTTCAGAAAATCTACACTTTAGAGCAAAGAAAGTTAGCATGGGAAAAGACAGATTTATCATAACAAAGTGATTGGTTCATCACAAAGAGATTGCAGTCTTAAATATGTATACACCAAACATTGGAGCTTCAAAATACATAAAGCAAAACTGAAAGAACAATAAAGAAAGTAGACAAATTGTAGCTGGACCCTACAACAACTGTCTTTCTTGGGAATGAACATTGACGGGAAACAAATAGGTGGTTCCCTGGTAAGTGAGATGCCTGAAGGGACAGATTACAAAGGAGTATAAGGAAACATTTGTGTATGATGAATATACTTATTATTCTCTTTAGTAATTATTTTATAGTGCATATGTATACGCCAAAATGTAGCAAATGTTGCACTTTAAATATGTGTAATTTATAGTATATCAATAATAACAATGAAAATTAATTAAAAGAGAAATTTTTTAAAGAGATAAAAATATGCAAACCACTGATTGGGCCTAGCAGGTATAATTTTAGAATTTTTTGTTAGATAATGATCATAGATATTCATTAATTTTTAGCTAAAAATATTTGCCTCAGCATTGTAAATAATAGTTAAAATGGTTAGATGTTTTAAATTTCTAATACTTGTATTCTGGTTAAATCCATATATAGTATGACTATGATACTAGGTAGCAATAAAAAATGACACTTTATGTGACAGATGCAGATTCCATTAAAGTGATTTATGTCTGTATGGAAAAACTAAACTGATATATACCAAAATGTAGCGATCAAGGAGCTCTTCTATCTGAAGGAACCATTAAAGACCTGCTGTCTGATTCTTTGTGAATGTAGAAAAAGTGAGTCATTCCAATAATATATCTACATTAAGCATCATTATTTATACCTATGCTTATGCATTTTGACTTGTATGTTGCTATGCATGTCTCTTTTAATAAAAATTAGAATCCTGCTACTTATTTTCTTAGAATTCTGTAGATTTTTTTTTTTTTATTGGGAGGGAGGCTAGTAAAGTATAAATAGCATTAAACAATTTTAATTAAAGAAATTTTCAACAAATCAAATTTTATTTGAATAAATCTGTAGAATAATCTGAGGAGTAAAATATATTCCTAACACTAGACAAGTGGTAGTTTATTCACCATAAACTTTATTTTTACATATTTACATTCATCGATAAACTGGGATTTGGGTTTCGAAAGAATGTACAGTTATCTTTGCTGATTTTTTCTCTCTCTCTTTTATCTTCAGTTTCAGCTATTCTTACTGGCTTATATACATTTTTTCCAATAACCACTATTTACTAAAATTATTTGGCTATTTTTAGCATGATCAGTGATTGCATCAATATATTTTTGAAAATGCTCACTGAGAAACTTCTCAATGCATATGAAATACACGTTTTCTAAAAATCCTAATAAGTGCTACTCCTTTTCTTTGTGATTATTTCTGTAAGTACTGGGCTGCAAGTCTATCAGACACTGCCCAAAAAGATTTATGAAAAAAAAATTTACTTCCCTTATGTTCTGTATCAAAATCCTTTCTCAAAGCAGCCTCAGATATATTTTATGGAACCAAATAATAGCACAAGAACTGGAGACAAAAATGATCTAAAATAAAATATTGCATGATCAACCTGACATATATAAAAGACTTTCCTAATCATCAATTGTCATTTGATAAGTGGGAACTCTGATCTCAGCTGACTTCCTTGCAACTTCATCAAAATAGAATTTGATACATTCAAAGGCATGAAAACAGAGCCTGAAGAAAGTCTTGAAATATGTAAGACCCCTTTCCTATATGGCTAAATCATAGAAACTAATTTAATATTTACAAAAACATTTAAGCCTTACCTAGCTGTATTTCCAGAAAGAACAGATGTATATGTGATTACTGTTTTTACTAATAGTAACATGTAAAAGTGAATAAACTCTGCTTTCTAATATTCCACAGAAGCCTTTTTGAAGTTTTCTCTTACTTCTGCTGAGAAATTTTATTTATCATTTTGAAATGTATCACTAATTATTCATTTTACTGCTGTTTGTCTTTTTAACTACTCACATTTTGATCTTCATCACTTCATATAACCTGTGTACAACAATTTCCTAAACAAACAAACAACAACAAAAACTTTGGAGAAGAAACTCCTCTTTCCCACTCTTTTTCCTTTTGTTTCATCAGGCATATCACAACCCAATTATGTTTTCTCTTCTAACTATACAGAGTATTCTTCATTAATCTTGAATAATTATTTTGTTAGTGAATGTAACTTTTTTTGTTTTGCAGTCACAATTGCCTCTTGAAATGGGTAGATACTGAGGAATTTCAAAATAGCAAATACTTATATTAAGAGGACACAAGTAAATAACCCATTATATAACAAAAGTGGAAAATGCAAATTAAACTCTATTCTTCATTCTTTGGGGGTTGTTAGTTATCAACACCTGATCATCAAGGATGGTAGAAATTATATTGATATGAAATAATCATTTATCAAATATTGTATATTCAAGTTTTTGTTGTCCGAGAAAACTGCCAGTTCTGCTGTCTAATGTGATGAAACCTGGCAGAAATAGATAAGATAAATGGGCAGAAATGTCAGGAAAATGAGAACATGTTCTGTAGTGGATAGAAAGTGGTTCCAAAAAAATAAGGTTTCCAATCTTCTCAGAAGGATCAAGAAATCAGAATTTAATAACAACTCAATAGAAGAAAAAGAGGTTCAAAAACATGACTAATATCACAATCCAGGGTTAGTAAAAATCTAATAAGAAAGTATCACCCAGAACTACAAATAAAAAGTGGATATGGTAAGAAATGGATCAGCACTGCAGCAGGTGTGTTAAAAGTTCTGTGTGGTGGTTTTTCCCAGGGTTTTATTGACCCATCGCCCCGTTCATCTCTAACACCCTTATTGGTCTCTACTATTTTAGAAGAATACATCCTTACTCATACTATGAGGCAAGCATCACACTAATGTCAAAACCAGACAAAGACATTACAAAAAAATACAACCAAAAACCAATATTTCTAATAAATGTTGATGCAAAAATTCTCAGAAAATGACAAATGGAATTCAACAATATATAAAAAGAATTATTCACCAGTTCCAAGTTGGATATATCTGAGGTATGCAAGGCTAGTTCAACAATAGAAAACCAATTAATTTATCACATCAACAACTAAAGAAGATAAACTACATGGTCATATCAATAGGTGCAGTAAAAGTACTTGCCAAACTTTAACACCCATTTATGATAAAAAGAAAAACTCTCAGGAAACTAGGAATAGAAGAAACCATCCTCAAGTTTATATTTTTTTCAGGTATTTTCTTTTTTTTTTAATTATACTTTAAGTTATGGGGTACATGTGCAGATCATGTGGGATTGTTACATAGGTATACACATGCTATGGTGGTTTGCTGCACCCATCCCCCTTGTCATCTACATTAGGTATTTCTCCTAATGTTCCCCCAACAGGCCCTGGTGTGTGCTGTTCCCCTCTCTGTGTCCATGTGTTCTCATTCTTCGACATCCACTTCTAAAAACCTACAGTTAACATCATACTTAATGATAAGAAACTGAAAATATCCCCACCACAATCAGGAACAAGGCAAGCCCGTTCCCTCTAAACACTCATTTTCAACACTGAACTGGAATGTTCTACACTTTATGATCAGACAAAGAAAGGAAATAAAGGGGACATTGATTTGTAAGGAAGAAATAAAATGGTGTATTCACATATTGCATAATTTTCTATATTAAAACACAAAACAATTAGCAAACAAACTCTTCTAAATAAGCAAACTATAGCAACTCTACAGGATACATAGTTAACACACCAAAGTCAATAGCTTTCCCACATGCCAGAATGAACAAGTGGAATTTGACATTAAAAACACAATGCCATTTGCATTAGCACCCCAGAAATGAATATTTAGGTATAAATCTAATAAACATGCAAAATATCTATATGAAGAAAAGCATAAATCTCTGTTAAAAGAAATCAAAATTAACTAAATAAATGGAAAGATATTCCAAGTTCATAAACAGGAAAAATTAACATTGCCATTATATTGGTTCTTCCCAAATTGACATATAGATACAATGCAATCCTAATCAAAATTCCAGCACATTACTTTTAGATATCAACAAACTGATTCTAAAGTTTACATGGAGAGTCACAAGACCCAGAATTGCCAAAACAATATTGCACCAAAAGAAAAATGTTGGAAGATTGACTCTTCTGACTTCAAGACATGTAAAGCTTCAGTAAGCAAGACAATGTGGGATTTGTGAAATAATAGACAAACAAACGTGAAATAAAATAGCCCAGAAACAGATAAACATGTATATAGCCTATTGACTGTTGACAAAAGAGCAAAGACAATATACAATACAGCAAAGATAGCCTTTTCAACAAATAGTGCCAGAACAATTGAATGTCCACATGCAAATAAATAAATAAATATAGACACAGACTACACACTTCACAAAAATTAACTCAAAATGGATCATAGATTATGTAAAAGGCAATACTATAAAACTTCTAGATGATAACAGGAGAGAATCTAGATGATCACGTGTATGACAATGAATTTCTAGATACAACACAACAAGCACTACGCATAAAAGAAATAATTCCTGAGAAGACTTCATTGAAATTAAACATTTCTACTCTGTGAAAGATACTATTAAGAGAGTAAAAAAAAAAGTGATAGCCTGGGAGAAAATATTTGCAAAAGATATATCTAATATAGGATTATTAGCTGAAAGTATACAAAGAAACTTAAGACTCAACAAAAAGAAATGAATAAAATTAAAAATGGGTCAAAGACCTTAACAGATACATCAAAAAAGAACAAATCCAAATGGCAATTAAGCACATGAAAAGTTGTTCCAAATCATATGTCAACAGGAAATGCTAATTAAAACACTGAGATACCAGTACCTACCTATCAGCATGGCCATAATCCAGAATATCGATAACACCATATGCTGCTGCTGATGTGGAGCGACAGGAGCTCTCACTCACTGTTGACCGAAGTGTAAAATTATACAGCCACTGTGGAAGACAGTTTGGTTGTTTCTTACAAAAGTAAACATGTTGTTGTCATATTATTCTGTGAACATGCACCTTGATATTTACCCCAGAGCTGAGAACTGATGTTTACACAAAAACCTGCACAAAGATGTTCATAGCAGCCTTATTCATAATTCCCAAAACTTGGAAGCAACCAACATGTTCTTTTCTAGGTGAATCAACAAAAAAACAGTGGTATATACAGACAATAGAATATTATTCAGTACAAGAAATACATGACCTATCAGGCCCTGAAAAGACACAAAAGAAATTTAAATGCAAATAAGCAAGTGAAAGAAATTAATCTAAAAATGCTAAATATTATATGGTTCAAACTATATGATGATATAACTTTCTGGACAAAGCAGAATGACACAAACAGTGGTTGTAATTATACAAAACAGTGTTGTAATTATACAAACAGTGGTTGTATAAAGATCAGTGGTTGCAGGGGATTAGAGCATAGTGAGGGATGAATAGATGGAACACAGAGCATTTTTTTAGGGCAGTAAAACTGCTCTGTATGATACTATAATGGTGGATACATGGCAGTATACCTTTGTCCCTATATAAAGAATGAACACCAGGTGGTGACCTATTGTAAACACACTGTGCACTTTGGGTAATACTGATGTGTCAATGTAGGTTCATGTTTGGTAACAAATATAAGACTGATAGAAGATGTTGATAATGGGAGAAGCTATGAATGCATCGAGCAATGTGTGGAAAATCTCTTTCTACTTTCTTCTCAATTTTGTTGTGAATTGAAAATCATTCTAAAGAAATAAATTCTTTTTAAAAATGCAGACGGGCTTGTCATCTGTGCTAAGGCGATTAATAATTGCAGTGTTTGGTAGGTGATCATCTTTCTTTATCTGAGAAAACAAAACAAAACCCAACACAAAAAGAGACATTTGATTCTGTACATTTTAAGCTGCTTCATCTTCCAAAATATTATAGTTTGTAGTTAATGGACATAAATAATATAGCCAAATTACAAAAATGTTCTAATCTTTCATCTAATTAAGGATATGTATCAAAACACCTTACAAATGCTACTAATTTTATGAAAATACAAACTTCAAATGTTTATTTTCAAAATAATTTCTGGGAGTGGATATCATTTTGTAATGAGTGATATTACATTTTTCTTTACCTTGACCAAGATACAGGGCAGATGAGAAGGAATAGAGTAAAAATAAATACATAAAATCAAGAATATCTCTATGAAAATCTTTTACCCTCAGAAGCAACAGACCTCAAAATGGAAGTTCCGCATCAGTATATGAGAGCAGGGTTTATATTCGTTTCTTGACTTATCTTTCTAACCTAACATTATAAAATTGATTCCAATAAAATCAGAGCTCTAAAATTCTACCAATTTTCTTCTTTTTTCATTTTTGCTCTTTGCATCTAAAATGATCTATAAAAGAATAAAGTCATACTTCAGTTGCTGTTTTGTTTAATCTATCAGCATTCAGGCATATCTCTAATGACATTACCCATAGAGTCAAGAAAAAAAAGACTTTAAAGTATTAAATCTGGTTTCCGTTTAAAATATGATAACATTTTCAAAGGTGAAATAGGTCTTCCTTGAAACTAGCAAGTGATTTCATGCTGTAAGTTCCTTATTTTATTCAAATTTGATATTAAATGGAAGAGCACACAAGTATAGCAAATATAAACTGCCTGATTTTGTTAAAGTCAGGCATATTAGAAGTCAGAAGACCTTTTTGCTCATTACTGATAGAGAGATGACAATGTATCATAACATTTATTAAGTGTTTATTTTTATTGAACATTATTATGTAACACACTATAATTTCTCAATATGAAAAAAAATTGTAGTACATTTAAAAACAGACCCTGGATATGGAAAACTTCATTTTATAATTGATGGCAGTTTCTAATCAGATAATCAGATGGTTTTAG
Organism: Aotus nancymaae; assembly: GCF_030222135.1. Classification (NCBI taxonomy): domain Eukaryota; kingdom Metazoa; phylum Chordata; class Mammalia; order Primates; family Aotidae; genus Aotus; species Aotus nancymaae. The sequence goes on along the minus strand of NW_026988419.1, from coordinate 39,576,921 downwards.
GCAAACTAGTTCATACATCCCTTTTATTCTTTCTGACTTTTAAAATAAGGATATTAATATATTTTGCTGTAGTCTCTGCACTTTTAATATAAAAGTTATTTTTTGATAAGTTTTTGTAACATAACATATTAAATACTTATAAGACATTTACTCAGATTCTATCATAAATACAGAAAAAAATTGTCTCAGAAAGCTTGACTATTCTTCAAAGTAAAACCTTTTGAAAGATCAGTAATAATATTTTAAAAACCAATCTGATGATAAAAGTACTTTTGACAGTTTGTTTTATAGCAAAATTTAACTTAGTTGAATAAGTCATAGAACAAAACTAAGCATGTGCTGTCTACTATTCCAATATCTCTTTACCTAAAATCATTTTTTTCTAGTGTAATCATAAAAATAGCACACAATATTAACACTGTGTTAAGACATTTTAGAAACTAGAGACAAATCTTGAACATAGCTGATTACATTTAAACAGTTTGTGATTTAATTCAAAATAAAACCATGAAAACATGACAAAGAACACTCTTGATTACCTGAAAATATATTTTACTTTTCTCATGTATCTGAAGTTGTAAAAAAATACATGTTGTAGAATATATAGTTTTAGCTAGATATTCAAAGATCTGTAATTTTAACACAGGCAAAGAATAAAAAATTATAAAGAGATGTTTGGTACTAGAAATGTCTACTCTTCTCAAAAACAGTCACTGAAACAAAATAAAATAACACACACATATACATGCACACACCTCTGAATACTAAGGAAATGACTAAAAGACCAAATACCCGACTAAGATTGAAAAAGATGAGACATCTGGAATGCCACAGTAAGAAATTTGGGAGATCTTTTCCTCTAGTGAAATACCAATTTAACTGGTAAAAATTGTAAAAATAACAGTAATTAAAATTTCTGGTAATTATCCCTAAGAACACAGTATAAATGGAAACACATTCATTCAAGAATAGCTATTAAAACTTGCCTAAAAGATCTATGGCATTTGACCCACAACCTACTCCATGACCAGCCCCCTGCAGCTCCATGCTATGGAAAATCTACCTCAGTCATGGGCTCCCGAGACAAGGGGCTCTCTCAACTCTTAGCTCCCAGTCTGGTTCTATCATAGGAGGGGTTGACTTGTGGAGCTTCTTGTTTCTCCTGGCTTTCATGTTATAGAAGCTCTATTCCAGGTAGGCATAGCCAAAATAACTATGTTTCTCTTCTGCCACCCAACCCCATTTACAGGGCAGCGGCTCTACCCGAGGCATGGCAGGCCAAGAATATCGGGGCCCTGATTGTCCTTGTTCCAGTTTATTCATAAAGTTTCCAAGATGGGAGAGGAAGGACAAAAAGATAATGGATTACTATGCCATTCCATGTGCTCAGTCATAGTACAGGGGTGTCCCTCTAGGACAAGGTTTACTTTTTGTATATTTATTTGTGACAAACACAGTTTTTGTATATTTATTTTGTATATTTATTTGTGAAACACTAGTAACATATTTCAAGATATTAATGTCAAGCTTTGGCCTTGATTTTGATCTTCATCAAAAGACCATTCTCATTTTGTCACCTAATCCTTTAACATTTTGGATAAAGGCAAATATCAACTTATTATTGAGGACTCTAATAGGTTATAATTTTTGGACACTCATCTTTTTGGCAGTAAAATATATAATTGGCTTATAAATCTGTACAAATCTTTAGTCTTGTGACATGATATCAGAGAGCACAGGAAAAATGCTACAAAATATAATAATATGAAATTAAAGAAATATGAAATAAAAGATGGAAAATACATGCTTTCAACAGGAATTTACAGATTTTGTGCAACGTCAAAGAAAACTCCAAGAACAATAAAAGTTGAAAAGAAACAAACACTTATGTAACATAAATTAAATTCCTCATGAAATGCTATAATTAGGCAGATTATCACCAATATTTCTTTATTCTAATATCTTCATACACCATTAAAAATCAGCATTTACTGCGTTAACATATAAATAAACTATAAAATAAGAATTTATGGTAAAATCAGAGCTACATAAAATGTGTTTGTGATCCTGAATATTACGTGTGGGCTCTGAAGACCCATGAACTTTGGTTTCTTCAGAATTCTTTTATGCAAAAAGAGCAGTATTTGGATTGGCACATGTATTAATTCGTTATTATGCTGCTACTAAAACTTATCTGAGAACTTGGTAATTTATAAAGAAAAGAGGTTTAATTGACTCAAAGTTCTGCATGGCTGGAAAGGCCTCAGGAAACTTACAATCATAGTGGAAGGGGAAGAAAAACATGCTTTTCTTCACATGGCAGCAGCAAAAAGAAGTGCCGAGTAGAAGGGGTAAAAACTCCTTATTAAACCATCAGATCTCAGGAGAACTCATTCACTACCAGGAGAACAGCAGCATGAGGGTAAGCACCCCATGATTCAGTTACCCCCCACTTAGCCCCTCCCAGGATATGTGGGGATTATGAGAGCTACAATTCAAGATGAGACTTGGGTGAGGACACAGACAAACCAAATCAATCCACATAACAGTACATGTGCAGAGTTTGCAGCACATTTTATCTAGTGTGATGACACTTTCATCAGCTTCAGTGTTATGCAGATTTTTAACATAAGAAAACTTTATGGTTAAATTAATAATTAAAAACTCAAAATAAATTTTGTTGAAACATTCTGTCTTCTAAGTTTATATATATATAAACTTATGCATATGCATATATGTATAAATGTTCATATATCTTTATACATATATTTATTTATTATCAAATGTTTATACATATCTATAATTTTTCACATGTAAATAAGTTACTCTAAACATGATAATTCATTGGTTCCATGAAAACTCTGAAATTATATATAAAACTATGTGTACATATGTATATGTATACTTAATTGTGGTTTGGGCCTGAAATTTATATTACAGTTTCAAAGTAGTCCTTAATTTTAAAAAGTTGGAGAATCAGTACTCTAATGGTTACTAAACATATAGGGTAAAGTGTGTAACTTAAGAAACTACTTTTGAAACTTTATCGAGGCTGTGAAAGAGAGAGAGAGAGAGACAGAGAGAGAGAGAAATTCCATATGCCTTTTCTGTCCAAATGTCATATGTTCCAAATGTTAAATCTATGAGTACAATTTATGATTGATGTTTTGACATTGGTGTACTGATGATGGCCTTTAAAAATATTTTGCTTAACTAAATTCATCCTGCTAGAGAAATGCTTAGTCAAATTATAATGTCCTTGAGCACTAAGAAGGGACAGCCATAAACCATGTCTAGTAAAACAAACATTCCTCAGTGATCTTTCCATTTTAATTAATAATGAAGCAGAGAATTCGGCTTGGAAAAAAATATGGTAACTTTGCCTCTAGAGACAACAAAAATGTTCTTTTTTTTTTTAAGTCCCATTTGGAAGAAATCATTCATACAGCAATCCATTGAACTTCTATTTTTATCATGAATATAATTCTCAGGGTTTCTGTGGTTATTTATTTTAAAGGAATTTGGGTCTCTTGTATTGTGACAGTATTGGGGACCAAATGGTAAAAAGGGAACAACAACAAAAAAACATTCTTAACAATTTGAAATTAACATTCTAATGAAAACAATAGAGGTTAATCCAATAATTACAAAAATATATAATAAATAATTTCATAAGATCTTTAAGAAAAAATAGAGAATGCTCTAGGTGTATATATTAAGAAGGCTTGACCTATTCTAGAATCAGATGTTATAACAACAAAAAGGAGAATTCATTGACAAAACTTGAGAGGGACATGATCAAAATTCATACTAATTTCTTTTTGCATCACTTAACTGCTTTCTGTACTGTTGTATGTCTTTACACTTAGTTTTTTGTTTTAAAGCTTACACGACTACTTATTTTTTTCAAATCTAAGGTGGGATAGGGTCAGTCATTTCTGTTTTCTGGCATTTTGAACAATAAGAATCAAATTCATTCTTACTGTACTGGCTTGGGTTATACATAACTTCTGAATCAATCATTCTGGACAGAGAAATTAAATATACTATTTGAAAAATATTTCATATCCTCCCTTTCAAAGACTTTTAGGATTTTTGTTTGTAAAACATATTTCAATACGTGTTGTAAATTTTTACTGACAAAAAATGCAAAGATAAAAGCAAAAGAACAAAGGGGACTTCATAGTAACACGGTATTGTAGAATAAAGGGCTCACAAACCTAGTTTTTGAAATTTTGAGGATAAGGAGCTAACGATACTTCTGAGTAGAGATTCTGAGTAGGCAGTTGCTTACAAATACATGAAATTCGGTACAGCAGTATCAGCAAGAAATAGATATTCAGAGTTCACTAACATACATAAAACTGGGAAATTTGGATATCAGACCACTTTCACAAAAATTAGACCATGATAGGCACACGGGAATGAGTCCTGAGTCCTAATTCCAACATACAGAAGCCAAGCACAAGTGGTCAAGAGATTACAGGTATTGGCAATAGAGGTACTAACATTTTGGCAATCTACTCTACACTGAGTAAAGTGGAGAAAAAGAAAGAAGGGGTCATACCTATGCAGATTGTTTGGAAATAAACAATTGGGGCTCCTTGTTAGATTAAAGAATTATGGTGAAAGTAGTCAGAGGAAAGTTAAGAGATAGTAGCCAGAGTTAAGCATAGTTAATATTAAGACATTTCCATATGACTTTTTGTACACTGGTGCACACATACACAGTGGTGATTGTCCAAATATTTTAACAGCTGGTGCCACACTGGGGTAGAAAAAGGTCGTGTGGGCTACTTGTAGGGAAGGCAGTTATACTTTATTTGCTGGGTTAAAGCAATATCTTAAGAATAGGGGACAAAGCAGGTCCTTACTAATATATGTAAAAATATTTAAATATTTTAACACTAAATCTATAGCTGTGTAAAATAAAACGGTTCAAGATTTCAGCAACAAGTAAAATTATAACAATATATGTAAGTAAAATTTCTATAAAATAAGAGCTATTTGATTATGATCATTATTAAAAACAACATTTTTGAAGATGACTCTTAGATTCTTACCTATGATACTTCTGAATATATTAACAACATCTACAATGTTATAATTTTTTTGCAAAAATCTATTATTCCAGCTTTACTTATATCATTAATAAGTAATCAACAGATATTCAAGTTTTCAGGCATAGCAGTATCTTCATTACTTTATTTATTTATTACTGCTTTATCATTTTCATTTATCAACCTCAATTACATTTTACTTAAATTGGTGATTTTGACACTGATACAGGATTTTTGCTTCGTAGTTCAGCTAAATCCAGGTTCTTGTGTCACTACCAGGAAAAATTAAGCATCTGGACACATTGAAGGGTGAGAAGGGTGGAATTTACTGGGTGAAAAAAAAATCCTCTCAGCAAAACCAGAGGGGTTCCTACCAATGGGCTCCCACTTCACAAACTGAATACCAGGCCACCACACACAGGAGCTAAAGAGAAGCCAGAGTCCTCCTCCCTGCATAGGCACACTTTTCTGGTGGCTGGGCTCCATTTCCCCAGTGCACACATGGGCATTATGCAGAAAGAATCAGTCAGGAAAGGGCCGACAAACGGGAGCAGGTCTCCCTCTGGGCTACGGGTTTCATCCTGAACCAGCAGTCTGGTTTTTCAGCCTTCACGCTGTTTTAGGTTTGAAGGTGGGGTTTCACTGGGGACCCTTGGCTGTCTTCTGTCTCTATCAGCACCACAGTTGACACTAAATTCTCATTTCACAGATGTCCATTATTCTGAGTAAAGTCCATCTTCATAAAACAATTCTTTAATTTCAGTAATTTTATTTCTAAATTCCAAAGAACTTTCCTTCCGTTCATCTGTTATGGATATCCTTGAAGTATTAGCTCAGACACTAGTTAACCTCTAAAGCATTAATGAAATCTTATGCTTTTTGACAAGAAACGTACTTTTAATTCTTTTCTTTGAATACTTTCATTAAACCTTTCTCATACCTGTATTTATCTCCTAATCTTTATTCATCTCATCCTAATTTTCTGTTCTTAGTTGTCCTAGAATTCTCATTTTGTAATTTAAGGGCTCTCTATCCACATTGTCCCCTTCCTATTCCCTGTCTTTAAGTCCTCTGCTAACCTGCCCTACAAAACTCCAACTGTAAATTATGAAGAGGGGTCACCTTTCTTACTTGTATACTCATAATATGGAGTTCTATGTGAAAAAAAAACTTGTAGATATTGATGTCACTACAAGGTCATAGTTTATAAGTCTTTCATGTTCTTTGACATGCTTGGAAAATCTTGGGTCAATTGCTATTTAAAAAGATGTATTTTAATTATTTACAGTAAATGTTTAGTATAGCAAAATACAGTTGATGAATGTGTAGTATAGCAAAAAATGGCAAAATAAAGCTCCACATAGCTTAAGTAATTGAACGTTACTGATAATTATAAAGATCCAGTCATGTACCTCCTCAATCTTATTCCTTCTCTTTTCTAGAGGACAGAATTTCAAATTTTGTGTTAACATTGACTTGTTTTTATATTTAGTTTTCTCAGATACCTACATATTATTTAGTTTTGCATTTTTTATGTTTATGTAAGTGAAATTATTATGTACGTTTTCTTCTGCATCACAGTATTCTCAATCACGTTGTATATTCAAGTGTATCAACATGTGAAAACCTGTGAAGAGTCTGAGATTTTTACCCTGCTTTCAAATTGCTGAGCTAGTCTGCTACAATTCTGGCAGAATACATAGGACTCCTGGGTAGATACAAACAGCTGATTACTTTCAGCACAGCAGGTAGCATGACCTGCATACCCTCGTGGGTACACCTTACTCTGCAATGCCACAGAGGTAATGTGGTGTCATGGCAAGGTAGGCTGTGTACACACAGTAAACCTGTGCCACACTAAGGAACCTAAAGCTTAGGATCTCCAGTCATTTAAAGGAAGCTCTTAGTGAAGCTGTTTCTCTTTGTCCCTGATGGAGATATTATCCTGAGAGTAAACAAATCTGCCCTCTGACCTAGAAGATGACATTCTATCTTTCAAAGTTGTTTGCTCTATAAAAATTCTTGAAAAAAATAGCTCAGAAAAAAATACTTATCCAAGATGTGCAGAAATTCCATGGAGAATTGTCTCCCAATCTCACATGCAGGTAGGTTCCATTTACTTAATCGTATGGTAAAGTAGTCTTTTGCATGTATACAGTATATTTATGTATTTATTGAGTCATTTTAAAGTTATTCATATGATTAAAATACCAGTAAACAAATTTATTGGAAAGAACAGTACATATGTCTTCAAACGTAAGAGATTATACTGTTAATTTAAAAATTGATTACACCAGTTAACATTTTCGCATGCATTGTATAAAGATTTCCACTAATTTACAACTTCACCAATTTTGTATGGTGTTAAGTTTTAGAATTTCTTTTTTTTTTTTTTTTTTTGCAAAATAGTAGGAGTACAAGATCTAGTTTTGACTTTGATTTGCATTTCAATTATTATCCTCTAAAATGTGAATTAGAAATTTGTATTTTCTTTTCTGTAAGTCACTTTTTGCTATTGCTTGAAGATTTTCTTATACTTTATACTTTAATGTGTTGCACTGATTTTGAGCCAATGTTCATGTGTACATATTCACATATATATGTATATGTATAGTCACATCTATATATAATCCTTATTTGCTTATGTGTATCACAAATTTCCATCCTAAGAAGTTATTAAATTTATTGCAGTCGTTTACACATCTGAATTATTTTTTAAGAAATTTTTTTCTACCACAGGTTTTAAAACATTCTTTTTTCCTATAAAATTTGACCATTCGTTTTTAATTTCTTAAACTACCTGTAACTGATTTTAGATGAATCCTCCAATATCTTATATGAGTATAAAATTGTACTAGAACATTTTATTCCATGGTCCTTTGTCTACTGAATTTCATTGGGTCTTTTATGATATATAATTTATGTTTAAACTTCTATTTCTGTAATATTGGCCAATACGTCCATCCAGATAACTTTAAATATTATAGATGATAGTAGCAATGTGCAGGTACTAATGTCTCAGTTAAACATTTGTGTGTGTGTGTCTGTATTCTTTTCCGGATTTTTAAGCCTGGCCTTCTTCCTAATATTTGCCTTTTTGTCTAGGTAGCTTAGAGATCAGCCAATGATTGAACAGAGGTTGCACTTAAACACTAACAGCCAGTAAAGTCAACCACCTTCTGCAGGTGGATCCATGGGAGTGTTGGGGAGCACATTCATACTTCATTGTTGATCAGGGCTGGACGCTGTCTGAGCTCCTCTTTTGGATTTGCATAGCCTCAGCTAGGAGGATGCTTGTTCCAACTAAGACCATATCTCAGGTAAGTAGAACCAAGACCTTTGGACTCCCCTGCTCCCTGGCTTTACTTTCACAGAGGTGCTGAGCATGGGCCTTGCCCTGTGCTTCAAGTAAAGAGAGTCACTTTCCACTGTGGAAGAGATACTGCTGCCAGCCTCAGTCAGTCCTAAGTTGGAAAAACTTTGAGATCAATAGAAGTGAAGGGTAGGTATCAGGATGAACGCACGCAAGATGGAGCAGCCCCAGAGCAGAACACCACAGATTCACTATTCTTACCTGAAACTCAGCAGTTTTTTTAAAGCTAAACTCTTCATAGGTTGTTGTGTGTTTGGTTAATTGTGGGTGCTATTTTATTTATGTTCCTATGTCTGTTAATTCCTTTATTATTATTTATTTTTTGAGACAAGATCTGACTCTATTGTCCAGGCTGGAGTGCAGTGGTGTGATCTCGGTTCACTGCAACCTCTGCCTCCTGGGTTCAGCGATGATCCCACCTCAGCCTTTGGAGAACTGGGACCACATGCATGTGTTACCATACCTGGCTAATTTTTGTACTTTTAGTAGAGATGAGGTCTTAGTATGTTGCCCAGGCTGATCTTGAAATCATGAGCTCAAGCGGTCCATCCTCCTCTGCCTCTCAAACTTCTGGGAGTACACGTGTGAGCCACCGCACCCAGTCTTATCATTATTTTAAATAATGGTGATAGATTCACAATTTTGCTTAGCTTTACAATTTCCTTCTGGGGAAAAGATCTGCAGATCTCATTTGACCACAGACCAAAGACAGCTGCCTTGTCCCTTTCCTTGACTTTTGTTTTGTGCTGCTAGGGAGGGAAAAAAATGAATTTATCCTAAAGAGTGTTTTAAAAGTATATTTTTAATATTTCATTTTAGAAGCACTGATAATATGGCAATTCTCATGCTGAGAACTTCAAAATTTTGGATTTTGTTTTAAAAACAGCTTTATTCATGTATAATTGATAATAAAGAATTGCACCTATAGTGTGGTTAGATATATGTAAACACCTGCGATATTGTTCTAATTATAAAAATGATGGTGATATTCACCTATTGCAGGAAATGTTTAGTTCTCAGACAAAACCTTCTCTACAGGCATAATGCTTCCTAGAAATGTTTTGCTGTAAAATGATCAATTGCTTTGGTACATACTCATCATTTTAAATGGAGGTTTAAAAAAAACATTCAACTTTTGGGAACAAACTTGTGGAAGTATAATATAATTTCCTGCCAGTCCTCAGGTTTTCATTTATTTTAAGCTTTGCTGAAGAACCTTTCATTCACAGCAGCATTCTTCTTTTCAATTTCCCTAGTACTTGATTCAGGATCTAGTCAAGTATGTAGGATTCTAAGGATTATTATTGATTTAGTTATATAACTCTTGTCTTTCATTTAGATTCTTTAGCAATTATTCTTTCAATCATAGGGCTACAAGATACATTGATGAACTTAGTCCTAAAAGTAATTGGCTAGCCCTATAAGATCTTCTATGTTGAGGCTCTGTTGACTAATGCGATGTATTGCCTGTTTTGCTCTCTAATAATATAAACAAGAAATGTCTTTCTGGAAAATCAGTGTCTCTCTCTTTGGTTATTATTACCTTACTAAATAAAGTTTAGATAAAATCATTCTGCTGTATGTAAGGCAGGATAAGATATTGATTATGAACATGGTTTTGTATTCAGACTGACCTAAATCCAAATTCAAATCTGCTCTTTGATTTTGACAAAATTAGAATCTACCTAAAGTTTAGTTTCTTTTGTAAAATAGTGCTACTACTTTCTACAAGACTTGCTGTAAGAGTTAAGTGAAATAATGCTTAGCACTGTTTATAGCAAAAAATAGAGTTGCAACATAATCAGCTTTTACAGTTTCTACAACCAATTCTCTTCCTGAGGGTACTATCTATCCCAGAACACAATGTTTTACTCTCAGTTTATCCCAATGCCTCATCTGCTACATTAAGAATTGAAATTGATGAATTGGGACCAATACTGGAGTGATTAAGAATTTTTTTTTTAATGTTTATTTTAGTCTCAAGGATAAATGTACAGATTTGTAATATAGATGTAAATTGTGTGTTGTGGTGGTGTGTTTTACAGATTATTTCATCACCCAGGTACTAAGCATACTATTCAATAGGTCGTTTTCAGATCTTTACCTAATAGAAGGAATCCAGTAGAATTTTCAATTGGCATGGTCTCTGCATCCATGGATCAAGTATAGGCAGTATAAGTTGGCAAAAGCCAGCCCTTAATTATTTCCTAGGTGGTTATGTAGTTCTATTTCAGGTTAAAGTCTTGTCAACGTTGCAGTGTGTAGAAACCTTTAAACTAGAATTTTAATTTTTTTCTGGGAGTGCTGTTATAAACATTGATCTTATTTTATACTGAAAACAGAACTTAAGATCCTCAAAATGCTACATTAACCAAAGTGGACATTTCTTGGACATTCTGAATTTTTCTCTGAACCTTGTATAAGGATGCTGAAACAGAATCAGGTTGTCTTTAAAATCAGAACCTATAAATGCAACATAAACTGAAGCTGCCTATTGTCTTCTATTCCTTAACACAATAAGTTGAGGAATAGAAGGAAAGCATACGAAAAATGTCCATTTATAGGCTTGATTCAATGGTGACTAAAGTTGGCATCCTCTTTTGTTTTTTAATTACATGAATTCATTGATTTTTGTTTGTCTTTTGTGCTTTTCTTTTTATTAAATCAAGTTTTAAATAAAATAATAATGACTAAAACCTTAATATAACTGCCATTTATCTAACAAGTATTAGTCACTTTATAGAATTTGTGGACATAAAAAATTGCACATTATTTTTCCTCAAGGAGCTTACATATTTATTCAACATAATGACCTTTTGGATTCTATCAGGATTAGGAAAGTGCAACTATTTCTTTAGAAGGTGTTCATATTTGAGTTTCAGTTACTATGAGATTAGCAAACGCAAGAATTTTAAATCAAGAATTGAAATACAGATGTATTGATGATAATCTCTCAAATATATAAATACCAAGGAATTAAAAAATTAAAGATTAATAACAGCAAAAGAAACATAAATCAACTACCAATGGGAGATTGATTTATACTAACAGTATGCACAAATATTTTATGCTCTATATTAGTAGAAAAATCATATCAAAGGCAAAGCAATTATGAGAGATTAACTCAGTGGGGAAATGTTTTCAGGGTTAGGACGTATCATGAAATGAAATTCATTATATTGTTATTTCAGATGAATTAGTCTCTCCCCCTTTTTTGTAATCTTGTGCCTTTTTCTTTCCTTTTCTACAATAAGTTTGTCACATACATGGAAGAAAATTTGCCATCAGTGTGCACCACAGAACATAAGCTGGGCAATAAGACATAACTCCAAGGACAATTAGATGTTCTTTCCAGAGATCGAAATGAACACTGAGACACAGACACACACAGAGTGGTATTCTTTACACTGCAGCTTTGCATTGTAAGCATGATGTAAGCTTAGGCTATTTAGAGTATTAGCTAAATAGGGGACAGAATTACCTTTGCATGGAGGGAACTTGCTAGTTTATGACAGAAAAAACGTAGGACCAGGAAAACAACAGAGAGACACATTCTTGGTCTCATTTGATTCTCTAGATCCAAAAATACCTTGAATTTTTCAGCTACATGAGTCAATACATTCCCATGTTTGTTTGGACAGTTTAAATTGGGTTTATGCTACTTGAAACTCAAATACAGAAAACGAATGAATCATTTTTTGTCACAGAGCATGCAACATGTCCAGGAACAAATTGAATGAAAGCATTCACTAAAAAGGGATACCTTTGGATCTGGAATATATTTGTATATTGGATACTCTATAATGTTTTTTTAACATGTGCCAGTTTATTTAGGATATATTACCAAAGGGTCCCCAATTCTAATTAGCTGATTAGAAGGTTTTGTTAAGTTTTACTTTTGATTTTGCAAAACAGTTTCCAGAGGGACTGTCTGATTGAGTCATATTTCATTTAAAGGGTTTCAAAACACTATTAGATTAATCTCAATTCCATGTCACAAAAATCAATGTTTTGGCAGCTCTTTTGAGTCACAAATTGCTTTCCTACATATTATACTAAATAGTTCACATTTCCTTTCAAATTTGGAGAATATACAGCCAAGAACTTTAACAAAATTGTCTCATTATCATCATCCATTTGGGAAAAATGAAAAAATAGGCAAAAACTCTAAAGCTGACTGTTTAGAAAAGTGGACAACAAATTCATCATACAAAATTTGTATTGCTTACTATGTTATCCTGATTTACTGATGTGAAGAATTCCTGTTAAACTATAGATAATATTTGAAATAGTATATATATATATATAAAATTCCTGTTAAATTATAAGATAATATTTGAAATAGTAAATATTTATAATTTTTGCATATATTATAAAAACAATCAAAAGTATGTGAATGATGATCAATCTACATATGCTTTGTAAAATGTTTATTGTTGCCAGTAATAATAAATGAAGATAGATTCCTTCTAAATTATATTTTGAGGCCCCTGGACTTGATCCACCATGTAGATGGACTGATCTCATTTGGCCATGTTGATCATCACTGAAAGGCATCTCCCAGATGGCTCTAAGACTGTAAAACCATTAGAACCAACTCCCCTAGAGCTGCCTGGTATTGATTTTTCTGCTTCAACTGAGACATGAATCAATAACACTTCTTTGGCAATCATCAATACTAAAATGAGGTCATGTTGTACTCCAACACTTCCTAGTACAAGTCAGAGATATCATTGTAAAAAGGTATCTGTTAACTCTTCACAAGACTTATTTTAGTTAATAAGAAGGGCTTATACCTGTGATGCAGCATATCTCTTTGGAATACACTGTTTGCTTAGTCAAGAACTTTTGTCAAATGACTTCTGATATCTTTTGGATTTACTGCTACCCAGAAAAAAAAATAACAGTCATAGAATAATTAGTACAAAAAATTAAGAGCTATGAGGGTCACCAAATGTTACGTATATATAGATAGCTATGTTATATATTATATAATAGATATATCTATAGATTTATGTATCTATATAGAGATCATATTATGTATCTACATAGTATCTATACAATACCTATATAAATAGGCTTATATTACATTTATATGATATCCATTATATACAGATGTATACTATATATAATATAATCTTATGTATCTATATATGTCTATGAGTATATATCTTATGTATCTACATAATAAATCTATTTACAAAGATATATAAGATACATACTTATAGACATATATAAATATATAATATATAAGATATATAGAGCTTATATATGTAGATATTGTATACCCATAAAAATCTATACATTACATATATACAAGTACTCATTGAGTATTTCTTATGGAGTATATATCTGTATTTAGAAATACATATCTAGATATATCTATATGTGTCTATTTATAGATGTATATGTAGCATATATCAATATATTTTATATGTTATATCTATGTATGTTATATGTTGCACATATATTATATAGATATAACATACCTAGATATATAGATATCTAATATAGACACACATATAGATATATCTATATATGGACACATAAATACACACAAATATATATATGTGGACACATATATAGCTACATAGATATGTTATATCTATATATGGTCACATATATAGATTTTATATATATTATATATAATATACATATATATAAAATAAAACATAAATGGAAATAACTAAATTTAAAATATTTAATTTTTGGTATAATTAACCATATCTAATGAACTAAGGAGCATATGAATTCACACAGACATATTCAAAGAAACAAATATTTACATTATTATTTATGCCTAGTATATAACATATGTTATTGGTGTATTTCCTTTAATTTTCCATGGTAGAGTAAAACATATTAGCGAAGTAACAAGAAACAAGCACATGTGTATTTGTATATGTAGTGATTTTTTTAATTACTTTAAATTTAAATCAAATTAGTTATTTATTTAAAAAACCTCACCCTTCACATTTAAGATTTTAAAATGCCTTTTTAATAGAGATGACAGTTTTTACTGTTCTTTTTCATTGTCTATTGAAATGTATATTATAAACATTAAAATACATTTAATCAGCAAATCTGCAGAATATTAATATGCATATTTTATTATATATGCATTGAATGTATTAAAAATGTTAATAATATTTTATGTCTATATACACATACACATGTCTATTCCAAATACATGAGACATTTGTACTTGCAATTTTAGATGTTTATATTTTTATTTTAAATTCCATTTTTATTTTATTTTTGCATATTAATAATTGTGGATATCATATGACTGGTAAGATTGATTATGTGAAAAGAATATTAGATACATGTGGGTATGCATAATACATTTAGAAATGGAATAATTTATTTCAGGTTTAAAACCTCTGGAGAACTCAAAATAGTCATAATAGTACTGCTGAAAGCTACCCTCCATTTCTCTGATGTAATTTAAATCAGAATGCACACAGGAATTTTTTTTTTAAAAAGATCATAGAACAGAAACATTATACACTAGGGTGTTCTCCATGAAGAAGAAAAGGTGCTATTCTTTTACTTTTAGTACATCTTTATTAGTTTAGCCTAAAAATAGCCATTGACTTGTTTTTTATTATGTGCAATGTCAAAGTGAACTTTCGATTTAGCAAGTGAAATGAATAGCTGCTTTGCTCAAAAAATACTCTGGCAATCAGCCACACATTCTGCCAAACCAGCATGCTGACCACCTACTTGGCTTGAGTCAGATGGCTATTTGGAAAGCTTTTAGTAGTTATCTTTTTATGCTATATAGCTGCCCACTTTTCAGCATGACTCATTTATCATTTTATTCCAAAGAACTGAATTACCTTGTATTTTTTCTTATTATCTCTCTGGAGAGTCTGACAAGACTTTAATGTCAGTATATTTTTTACTAGAAAAGAACATATGTGATATTTTGAAAACCAACTGAACTTGACAACGTGAGAATTGACATACAGAATATGTAATTTTCTAACATTGCTTTGTAGAATATACAGGTGTTTACTTTAAGAGTCTGGAAACTTAAAGCTTTCTGTATAACACCTCCTGAGACTGTGTTTAAGATTCTTCAAATTAAAAAAAAAAATTATATATATATATATATATATATATATATATATAATTAAGTCTATCTGGAGCTATTGAATACAGAAAAATCTTGGTAAATATAGTTACTATAAGTATTATATAGGCATTCATTTGTAATATATAAAATGATAAACAAATCCCAATAACTCATTAATATCACATGGAAATTTGGAAACAGAATATGCAGGTATTAACACTAAGGAAACTGTAGTAAGAGCAGAAATAGGGTAATATTTTGGAAAGGCACACAGTACCTAGGAGAAATGCCAGGGTAATGTAAACTACTCATCAATAGAAAAGATCTCCCTTTCTGCTATTCTGTCTACTATACACTCACCCTATCTTTCCTCCAGCCATTTTACTGCTCTACTACATCTTTCTCTCTGTTAAAACTTATGTTACTATGTTAATTTAATTGGAAAACAGAGGACTTGAGATCTCACTTAATGTCTTGTGCACTATTTCTTCACCAGCACCTGGTACAGGGATCACACTGATAAGGGTAATACGGATGAAGAAAAATGAATAGTAGATACTAGGAAAGTATATTGACTGATGAAAGGAAAACTAGAGTCAGAGAATCTTCTCCACGAGAGCTGGAAGGCAGAAGATCTATGTGAGTGAGGACGTAGTGAGTACTCAGAAGCTCAGGCAGTTCTTCCATCCAATTGTATGTAGAATAAAATTTATTTCAAGTCAACATAGAAATATACCTTGATTTTTTTTAAGCATTGAAGTAAATGTCAGTTTAATTATCCTTCCCTTAACCACTATTCTGAAAGACATTCAATATCAAAGACTTGGCATCTTATGTGTGTGAAATCAGTAACATATATTGGACAAGAAAGCATATTAAGTGGGCTGAAAGGCCCTGCCTCTTTGGTTTCTAACCTTAGCTTTCCTCCTTACTAGTCATATGATTTAGGCTGAGTTTTAAGTTTTGATAACACAAAGATTGCAATGACTCACTCATAGGTTTGATGTGATTGTTGAGATAACGTATATAAGTGTTTCACATACTACCTAATTCCTAACATGTACACATATGAGATATCTATTTAGATATTTGTTAATAAAATCCCATCAACTTAATGAAATTGTTAATATGAATACTACATCTTCTTTTCCTACTTGTTTCTTGGTTATAGTTGCTTTTGCCAATTGTATTCAAAGTTTTTTTCCTAATGTGAATATATAAGGAAGGTTAGCAAAATGAAAAGTTCTACACACTAATATGATTGTGGTTTAGGAGAGGGATGATAAATTACCTAATTGGGACACTGTACACTATTCAGGTGATGGTTATATTAAAAGCCCAAACTACATTATCATTCAATAAATTCATGTAATAAATAGAAATATGTACCCTCTAAATCTATAAAATTAAAAACTAAAAATGAATTATAGTTTAACCCAATATTTAAGATAAAGAAATTTTAAATATCTATTTTACTAATATGAGGAATACTGAATTGGACAATTCTGTTAACTATAATCATTAATATAAAAATTATCATTTCCCTGCTATAATGAACTTTTGCACATCATAGCATGGCAATGGGTAAAAAAATTTAAGTTGATGATTACAGTGGAAGTGATTAAAGGGTACATGTTATAAATACATATGAGTAAATAGTGTAAAATTCAGTAGCTAGAACTTGTTGTAGGAATGTGTGTGATGTAATCATCATTGAGAGCTTTATCAGTGACAGGAGAGATAAGTGTAAATGGGAAGAAAACAAAAAAAATAAATACTAGAGATGCTCTTAATGATCAGCACTTCTATACATATCAAATAGAAATTTGCAATGTACATAATGTTCAACTTAAAGCAAAATAAGTGTTCTTTAAGCTATCTTTGTAACACTGATGAATTATGAACCCTCACAGCATCATGTGACAGCTATGATTAGGATTATACCAAATTTGAAATGAGAAAGAAATGAGATTCAAAAATGAGTGGCATAAATAAGCTAGAAGATGAAGTTATGATGTTGTGGACATTAGAAAACCAGGTTTCTCTGGTTATCACTCCTGTTCACATGCACAGTCCACAAGTGACCGTTTCCAATGAGAGATGGCGGAATCATGAATTGGATCCATATCCTTAGAACTTCAACTTCCAAATGTATATCTGCAAAATATACATTTGTGCACATGCACGTGCATGCACGCACACACACAAATAAATAAATAAATAAACAAATAAATAAATAAATCTGGGACCCACCATACCCTCTAATATGTGAACTTTGAGATAAAATTATTAAAAAATACATTTTATAAATTCAAGTGAAAAACACTTTTGTCTTTTTGTTTTCTACCTATAAACTACTTCTTGGCAACACCATAAATTAATGCATATCTCAGACGTCTTCCCTAATGTCTATCTTAGTTTTGACACAATGGAAGCATTTTACAGAAGATTAGGAAATGCATTTTCAAATAATTTCTTCAATTACTCTATATTGTTCCTCCCTGCTTGTCAAAAACAAACTTAGTACAGACTGCATTTTCTAGTATATTAGTCGGTGGTCAGAGAGCATAAAATTCCCATGAAGCCATTTCTACAACCATGGCATTGGCAAACTAGCTTCTAGAAACCATTAAACTCATATCATAAATTTGGTCATAGCAAATCTATATGGGAATTGATGGAACATAGAGAATGAATTATGTATCACAGAACTGCTGAATAGCAAAGAAAGAATGCTCACTCGGATGCACATTTTTATAGAGGAGAAATATATATTTTATGTATATATTTTTATGTGTTTTCAATGTTAAGTAACTGAAATTGTCACAGAATATGAATTATTGTATAATATTACCAATCAATTCAAGAGAAGCATTATAATTCATAATTGCAAATTTGTCCACATTTTTTGCTTGAGGAAAAGGGATATAGCAATTTTATAGGTATATATTATTGAAAATACACAAAATATAGTAGTATTTGCATTGGATAGAATTATTTAAGCATTTATCATTGAAGTATCAGAAATAAAGCTTGGATTATAATTACAATCAGTTCAGATCTCAGCTAGTGAGTTTTAGTTAGAAAAAATGTATATTTAATTGCAGATATAAATTCATACATATAGATTAATATTAAAATTTTAATTAATAGTCTCATAATGTAAATGATGCTAATGATTCTTTTTTAAAGGTTTGGAAAGTACATATTTCAGAAGAAATCTGTATCTGCTTATTATGACAAATATCCTGAATTAATGTCCATATTTTATATTAAGTACTTATAAAGAATTCGAGATCCTGATAAATGAATTAGCCTGGTGAACATGTTCATCACTTCTAGAATGCCTTGAGACTTGTAAAATTAATCCCAATTTTTCAATATATTTTAATTGTGCATCATTTATGAACATGCCAGGAGGCCATTTAAAGAGGATTCATCCTGACAAATAGGAATGTTTGCCTCCAAGATATTGTTTGAGCACAGTAAGAAATTCCCAAGCCTTCACAAAGAGAACATTTTTATTAGTAAGTTGATAGATCTTTAGAGGGCGAAAGGGGAAAGTCATTATGAGTGAAGTAATTCAGATTCTTAAGATGCTGATGGGAAAGAAAACACAATTATTTGACCATTAGATCCTGAAAAATAAGAAAGGTATTATTTATTTAAAAAAAAGTATGGTTTAGGGAACATCCACATAACATACAGGAGGTGAACTTTAGTTAAATTGAGCTGGTCTCTATTACTGGGGAGACTAAAGGGGACAACTGGAAAAGTTCTGGAAGCAGGGTAATTTAGTAATATAATCAAAATCTACACTCTTTAGATGCTTAAATTGGAGTTACTGCCAAATAATCAATATGTATAAATTGAGTTTCAAGTATAATATGATTCTGTAGCACACATCATGGTGTGTAAAAATTACTATTTTTTTTATGTAATCTTTAACCATTTTTACAAGTTAAAACTTTACATGAAAACATAATCTATGATCTCTTTATTATGCTATAGAACTTCTTCTCTCTAAGAACTCATTTTACAAATTCAAGTAAAAGTAGATAATGAAAGTGCTTATGTAATTCTTTGTCTATACAATGAGCATTAGAGCATAGACCCTCATGTGTCCCAAGGGCTTTCTTCGTAAATTTTATCTGGTGGCATTTATTTTTAGTCATTGTGTTATAAAGAGGGAGTAAATTATTTTCTTTTCTTTTGCTTTTACTGGAAATAGGTAATGTAAAAGGTATAAAGCTAAAAGCAAATTAGGATAAGAGGTATCTTAAGGGAAATAAATTTTAAAAGTATGGATCTGGCTGAAATAAATAAGACTGAAAGGAAAAGGGTTTATATGCAAGCCCCTGAGATAGAAGGAAGCTTGATGTGGAATTTCAGAGATCATGTAGACAGAGTGGTCACAGAATCTCACAGTAAACATCATTTTATCACCTTTGCACTGTAGTATCCTTCAGCTAGAGTCCTTTCTCTCTTGCCCAGGAAACATTATCTTCCCCTCAAGCAAATGCCAGTTACTGTAAATTTACCAGTAAAGGAAACACATTTTTCTCAGAAATCTTTTTCAGAAAAATTCATGCAGTGAATGGTACACAAATTTTCTAAAAGTAAAGCTTTCTTCATTATAGGTGATTAAATAACAACTTAATGGCTGTCAGAGAATAATATTATACAAAGCATTTATTTAATCTCCTAACTGTATGTCAAGGTATTGGAATAGTGTTGGTTGATGGTACCAAGATTATAAAGTTATCTTCAACAAATCTTCAAAATATTATTTTAATTTTGGTTTTTAAAGAGGTTGCAACTATTACTTACTGAAAATAATCTATGAATTGGAGTAGACTGTAGCTTTATAAAAGTTACCATAAGCAATGAATCAATTATTAGTTTTCAGAATAACTTGGTTCCTGTTAGTACAAAAGTGCGTAGTATCATTAAAGAGTGCAAAGTCTCTCACCGAAGGCTGTGGTGTGTTCTTGCTATTTCCAGAAATATTTTAAAAACATTTACACACATACATGTTCACACATTCCTCCATATATCCATATATATGTGTGTGTGTGTATATATATATTGAGATATATAAATATTTATATATATATACACACACACAAAAGACACTAATCTACACATGTATTATTTAATTTTATGGATTAAGTCATTCTTTTTTATTTACATAAAATAAAATATATATTATTGTATCATAAAATCAAGATATATTATTTTCAGAAAACAACAATTTCCATATTAGCTTCTCAGAAACTTGGAATTAAGATGTAATATTGAGGATCTATTGTTTTCCTTTTCCATGTGATCCAAAGATTACTCTGGGTTATTAAACACTTGTGAAAAGGAAAAGCAGACCAGCATTTGCAAAGTACAGGGATTTTGGAGACAAGAAGAACTAGATTAAAATCATGGTTTACCACCTAATGTCAGGGTATATATTATACTGTTTCTTCAACTATACAACGGTAATATACAACAGCAATTGTAATACGTAATCACTTGTGTAAGGGACTTGGAACATCATATACTTCTGCTATCTTTCCTCAATTACCCTCCTATCTTCAGAAAAATTGTAATATTTATACCCAGAAGAAGCTAAAAAGTCCTGAGAATAGTAACTCTTCTTTATCTGTTTTATCTCTCTTTCCCTAATAAACTTTGCTCATTTCTGCTTCTCAGGATGATTGCATTGTTTATATGCTTACAGAAGAATGTTCTGTCTTGATCTTCAATTGCTCAGGCTTCATGGTCTAGAAGATAACCAGCACTAACATTCTTTTTCTTTACAATTGTTTTGGTCAAATGTCCAGATATTCATGAATTCTTTCTATTCTGTACTATTCCCTTGAAGAAAAGTATAATTTTATGTGTCTGTAGAAGAGGAAAAAATATGCTCAGTTTAAGATTCTATCTTCTGTAATGTTTTCCTTCTATGATTGTTTTATCTCTCACTATTAATATTCCCTCTTAAAAGGAATTATGTACTATTAGAGATAGGATTGACCAAATATACAATTTTCTGCATGATTCACAAAGGTAACGGAAAGTATTGACACCGAATTTCCAAATAAATGCTTGCTTTATGCCATTCTAAAGGGAGAAAGTATATATAGACTTTCTATATGTGTGTGTGTGTGTGTGTGTGTGTCTGTGTCTACACATACATGCATACATATAAATACACATACACAATACATATAGTTTGTAACAAATATCTTTTGAAAGTCTAAGAGACAAGATTGATGTAATGAATTTAAATACATAGATGTATGGCAAGGTTTGAGTATCTTTATTTTACATTTTCATTACAATTACTTGAAAAAAAGTTATCGGAAAAGTGTTGCTAAATGTATCTTTAAATAGAGTATGAGTACATTTTTAGTGAAACATTTGTGCTTCCGTTAATTTTCATAAGCCTCAAGTGTGAGAGGGACAGGCTGGAAAGCTCTGGTGGCAGGTTCTTTGCCACCTGTCTGACTGTAATATGTGGCTAACAATAAAGTTAATGCTTTCCTCACTCACTGATCACTATTTTCAGAATGACTGAAGTTTTGGATGTGGCACAAGATTTAAAGGATGGTATTTCAGATTCATAAATGCTTATTCTGAGAATCTAACAGTTTTTGAAATTACCACTTCTCAGTGCTTGTATAACAGAAGGGAGACACATTTCTCTCTGGGCTACAGCAATCACTTAAATATATGTGTTAAAATAATATATCATATGCATTCATGACACACACACACGTGTATGCACACATACTGCAATTGTCAGACACTATACCAGAAGCCTGTGATACACTTGTGATTAATATGGTTAAATCATATATAGTGATTTAATTAGTTTTATTTTTTAATAGTTATTTTCATACTATCGCAGGATTCTTGGGGGGTTGCTTCACCAGCCAGAATCATCAGCGGCCAGTGGCAACTTCTCCTTGAGTATTGCCCACACCTGCTGGGCTTGTTCTGCCTGCTAGGCCTGGCAGGCTATGCTCAGCACCCACTACCAGCTCAGATCCCACATCTGCCTGTGGGTGAGCCAGGCACAAAGTGGTGAAGAATGTGTGGGCGACTGATCGTGGGGTCTGGCCACTATGCATAGAAGCTGCTGTAGTAGGGTGAGCAGCTCCAGGTGCCAACACAGGTGTTGGCTTCACGTGAGGCTGTGGCTGGACTAGATGTCCAGTAAAGCCACACATGGCTTCTACTACAGGCACCCACATCTGAAAGAGGAAAACATGCTGGTTCCTGGAAGCTTGGAGACACCTGGAACCATAAAGCCCTATAGAGGGTCCCACAGCCCTGGCTTGGGGAGTCCTTAGGTCTGGGTTCCCAGATGGGGCACAGCTCCTTATCTCCTTCTCATTGCCCACAGTGTGGCAAGCAGGGGTGGGGTCATGTTTCAGCCCTGTTTGTGTTACAGCTCTTTCAGTCCTGCCATTTGTCCCATGTCCAGTAAGAATAAGATATGTAGACAACCTCAGGGTGAACAGGGCAGACAGGAGCTTCAGTGAATAGCAGAGGAGTTCTCAGGAGACCCACAGTATGTAGTTCCTTTCTGCAGGCATGTCATCCCAAGGAGAGCCCAGCTCTCAGTGGAAAGGAGACTAGAATTGAGGAGTATCACCTTCTTGCTGCTGGTAGTCCTGACATCTATGGAAGCCTGACTGGGTTTGGGGTTTTTATGGACTCAAAAGTGAGGAAGTGCATGCTGATTGGTCCATAGGCAGCCATGGACAGGCCTGGAAAAAAGCACCATAAGTTCACATTTCCAGGCTGCAGATTTCCCCTGAAAGTGACAGCACAGACCCCAGGCTTCAAGTCATCCTTGACTTAAAAGTGGAGCGTCACTAGTGACCCAACCCTCTCTGTTCAGGAGCCTATCTCCTGTTACCATTAGTCGTGTTATCCATGGCACCCAAAATATTCTTGCTAAAGAACACCTTCAGGCCCACAATGAGCCAGCTTCAGCCTCACCTCGGGATACCTCCCATGCTCGTTGGTGCCCAAAGTTAAGAGAAGGCCAAGATGGCAGGGTCCTGGTGTTTTCAGCACTGTCCAAAGCATGTTCACACCTAGTTAGGTTGCAACAGCACCTGGGCTT
Source organism: Aotus nancymaae (assembly GCF_030222135.1). Taxonomy (NCBI): domain Eukaryota; kingdom Metazoa; phylum Chordata; class Mammalia; order Primates; family Aotidae; genus Aotus; species Aotus nancymaae. The sequence goes on along the minus strand of NW_026988419.1, from coordinate 39,553,276 downwards.
GGCTTTAACTTTGCTCTGAACTTGGAGCAGTGCCACGTGCAGCAGGAGGCCAGGCAGTGGGAGCAGGGACTTCTGAGCCTGCAGGGGCGGGGGGTCTGCCCAGACCCCTGAAAAATCAGGGATGCCCAGGTCCACAGCAGCTTCTGGGTGGCCGCAGTGGCACCAGGAGTTCAGGGCTCCTGCTCCATCGACTCTAAAAGGGGCAGTGAGGTTTGAGCCTGTTCCAAGCTCTGCAGGCTCTATGGAGTGCACAGCCCTGGCCATGCCTCCTGTGCTGCAGTTGTCATCCACGCAGTGGCTGCTCCAGACTGGCTGCTGCTGCCATCAATACTTATTTAGAAAATCCTTATTTTATAGTTGAGGACATTAATGCACAAGGATAATACGGAACTTGAGCCAGTTCAGATGTAAATGACATCTAAGATTTATACACAGCTATATTTGACTCTAGAATCTAATGATTAACTGCCATATTATATCACAAACTATAGATTTTGATGAATCAAACTGATCATCAGTTATTTAACCTTTCCTATCTTAAGTTTTCTTATCTATGCATTGAGAAAAAAATGTATATTGCAAAATTATCTTGAAAAATTGAAATTATACACAAATAATCTGACACAATAGACTGTCCAATGAATTTAAACCATTAATTTTTCTCTTCAAGTTCTAAGTTGCCATCACAGATGGCAAATAGATTTCATCTTGAATGTTAACCACTGTCATTAGAAGTTTCTGGAATAACCCATTGAGCTTCCTTTATAGGAAGGAGAATCCTGATACAGAACTGATGCTTTCTATGATTAGAAATAAATGAAGATATGTTCCATTCCTTTGATAAATACTAAGTTCCACAAATGTAAAATTAATTGTGACCTTAAGAAAATTAATGACTTCTCTGTGTCTCTTTTTCATTTACCTTGTTGAAGGGGAATGAAAAAATTACCTATTTCATCTGATTATTATGAAGTCTAAATATGATTATAGACATAAAATCACAGGTTGAACACATATCTTTTATTTCACTATCTCCCAAACTTCAGTAAAATATAGCAAACAAGAAGAACAAGTAGAAGGCAAAAAAGAGAATAGCAGAAAAGACCATAGCAAATTTTAGAAATTGAGAGGCCAAAGGGTAAATAGTCATTCATTCTAAATCTATGGCCAATATAGTTGAAAGTCAAAGGAAAAAAATACATTTACCCAATGATTTCCCTCCCACAAAGGCTCAGATATGAAGAGATTACAAAAAGTTTATGGAAAAATATGAAATTAAAAGATAAAACTTTAAAAGAGAGACAAATTTCATTTCAAAACATAAGCATCATCAAGTTCAAGATAATTCTGTGAGCAAGAATACCAGCCATTTAATCCATCCATATGGACCTAAGAGTACCAGGAATTTAATACTGTCAATGCAGTCTTTTTTACATTATTGATGGATGAACAAAATAAAACCATTTACAGATTTTTTAGGACTAGGAAACAAACAGAAGTCAGAAGGAGACTATTGCACTGTAACGTGGATATCTAATGATTTCCCATCAAAACTCTCACAAAATTGCCCTCGTTTAATGAGCCAAATGAGAAGCAGCATTGTCCATTTTCATGGTGGAGAACTCTCTAATGAAGCTTTTAAGGCGTTTTTCTGCTAATGCTTTAGCTAACCTAATCTAAACACTATCATAATAAACAGTTGTTATTTTCCTTTGGCACTCCAGAAACTCAACAAGCAAATGCATTGAGCATTTTAAAAGACTGTTGCCATTACCTTGCTCCTTATCAGTCCACTTTTGTTTTTGACTGGGGCATTTACATCTTTTGGTAGCCACTGCTTTGATTGTGCTTTGTCTTCAGGATCATACTGGTAAAGCCATGTTTCATCTCCTGTCATAATCATCTGAAGAAATGTGTTGCGTTCTGATCATACTAGTTTAAAATTTCTATTGAAAGCTCTGCTCTTATCTGCAGTTGATCTAAGTACAATGGTTTTGGCACCCATTGAGTGGAAAGTTTGCACAATTTTTTCAGTCCCAATTGTGTAAGCTGAACCAGTTGAGATGTCTATGGTATCAGCAATTGTTTCTTTTGTTAATTATAGGCCCTTTTCAATTACAGCATAGATAAGACAATGTTTTTCTTACAAATTGATGTGGATAGTCTGCCATTAAGGACTTCATCCTCAACTTTTTCTCATCCTCCCAATGCCAGATATAGGTGACGGAGGGATGGAGGCAGCAAACTACACTGCCGTGTAGGTACCTATACAAAAATCCTGCATGTTCTGCACATGTACCCCAGAATCTAAAGTGCAATAATGTGTGTGTGTGTATATATATATACACACACACACATATATATACACACATATATATACACATATATATACACACACACACACATATGAGGTAATCATTTGTAAACTCTTGATTTCCTTGAGGAATTGTGTCCATAAACTTGTCATGAAGCAATTATAATTTTACCATACTTGCACCCAAGCTTTACCATAAATCTCATGTTTGTTCTTGCTTCAATTTTAGCAGAATTCATGTTTCTCTGATAGGAGCTCTTTTTCAAACTGATGTCTTATCCTTCTTAGTGGCTTAAACTAGATTCTGTTCAGATATGTTATAATAGGTAAGTATACATTATTTTGGAAGAAAATGTTAAAAATACATACATAGATTTTTTTTTTTTTAATACTACACACTTTCCATGAGCCTTTCGAAGACCCCTGACATTTTCAGATAGTTCTGCTAGTGGGTGCAAATTAGAAGTAAAAAATAAATTAATAAAATAAATTTGAAAACTAGGGCAAATATATAAAATATTTTATTTATTAACATGTTTCAGGTTTCTTCATTCAGTGCAACTTTAGAAGAGGAGATTACTACAGGAATTAAAATAGGGGATTGCAGAACTGGGGAACACTGAGTTTAGTGGATGGCAGAAAAAAATGTATGAAACATAGGGATACTATGTGAACCGGCATATATTAAATTTTAAGACCTTCAACACTGTTCCCCTACTTGGCTATATACAGAAATTTAGTCATCTAGCAGGAGACTCTAATGAATCTGATAAGGAATTTCCCCAGTGAAACAATGAGGCCAGTTCATCCTCATTGAAGTGTATAAAAAAAATCTTACTTATAGTTTCCAATGAGATTATTAGTGATGAACTCTGACATATAAGAAGAAAGCAAAGAATCATCAGACATTTGAGGATAGTGTCTGTCATGAAAGATATAGAAATACTGTCACATTGAGGAAAGACACATTTTGTGGGTAGAAGAAAAAATTCAGAACTATTATTAATATTATTTAAAAATGCTACAGATGGAATGAAACTGAGTATTATAAAAGTGAATTATTCAAAGAACAAAATTGCTTTAGAATATTAAAATATTTTTTAAATTATAATGAAGCATATGAAAAGATAGATGTTCCACTTCTTCTTGTGTAACTAGGAAAATGAAAATTAAAAGAAAACGAGATACCACCACACACCTCTTAAAATAGCCAAAATACCGAATACTGACAATACCAAATACTGGAAATGATGTGGAGCAACAGGAACTCTCATTTATTACTGTTTTTTAAATTATTGTTTAAATAATAAATTATACAGCAAATTTGGAAGACCATTTTGTGGTTTATTAGAACACAGAGATATTCTTATCATGTTATCCAGTAATTATGTTCCTTGGTATTTACCAAGAGGAGTTAACAACACAACCACACAAAATCCTGCACACAGCTATTTGCAGTGGCTTTGTTCATAATTACCAAACTTGGAAGCAACCGAGATGTCTTTCAGTAGGTGAGTGAATAAACAAACTGTGGTACATGGAGACTATGAAATATTAGTGCTAAAAAGAAATGAGCAGCCAAACCATGAAAAAATATGGAGAAACCTCAAATGCATATTTACTACTAAAAAAAAAAAGTCAATCTGAAAAGGGTAACTATCGTATTAGTCCAACAATATGACGTTCTAAACAAGGCAAAGATACGGAGAAAATAAAAAGTTTAGGATTAATGGTTGCTAGGGGAATGGTTTGAGTGGGGGAAATAGAATATACAGAATGTTAAGGGAAGTGGAAATCATCTATATGATAATATAATGTTGGATACATGTCATTTTGCATTTGTCCAAACACAGAGAATATGCAGGAAAAGTGAAACTAATGTAAACTATAGAGTTTGGGTGATAAAGATGTGTCAATTATGGGTTAATCAATTATAACAAATATAACATGGGCAGGGGATGTTGATAATGGTGGGGATGTGCTACGTATGTGTAGAGAGAAGGAGTATATGGGAAATCTCTATAACATCCTCCAATTTTGCTTTGAACCAAAAACTGCTCTAAAAAAGTTTTTATAAAAAACATAAAAGGAAAAAGAAAGTAACATACCAAATTGCAAAGACCATTGACACTGTGAAGAAACCGTATCAACTAACAGGCAAAGTAACTGGCTAGCACCATAATGACAGGATCAGATTTACACATAACTATATTAGCCTTAAATGTAAACAGGCTAAATGCCCCAATTAAAAGACATAGGCTGGAAAATTGGTTAAAGAGTCAAAACCCATCAGTATGCTGTATTCAGCCAAGACCCATCTCATGTGCAAAGGCAACATAGGCTCAAAATAAAGGGATGGAGGAAGATTTACCAAGCAAAAGGAAAGAAAAGGAAAGCAGGGGTTGCAATCCTACTCTCTGATAAAACAGATTTTAACCCAACAAAGATCAAAAGACAGAGAAGGGCATTACATAATGGGAAAGGAATCATTGCAACAAGGAGATCTAACTATCCCAAATATATATGCAACCAATACAGGAGCACCCAGATTCATGAAGCAAGTTCTTAGAGACCTACAAAGAGACTTAGACTTCCACTCAACAATAGTGGGAGACTTTAACACCCCACTGTCAGTATTAGACAGATCAACAAGACAAAATTAACAAGGATATCCAGGACTCGAACTTGGATCTGGACCAAGTGGACCTAATAGATATCTCCAGAACTCTCCACCCCAAATCAACAGAATATATGTTCTTCTCAGCACCACATCACACTTACTCTAAAATTGACCACATAATTGGGAGTAAAACATTCCTCAGCAAATGAAAAGAACTGAAATAATAACAAGCAGTCTCTCAGACCACAGTGCAATCAAATTAAAACTCAAGATTAAGAAACTCACTCAAGACCACACAACTACATGGAAACTGAAAAACCTGCTCCTGAGTGACTACTGGTTAAATAATGAAATTAAGGCAAAAATAAAGAAGTCTTTTGAAACCAATGAGAACAAAGCCACAACATAGCAGAATCTTTGGGACACATTTAAAGCAGTGTGTAGAGGGAAATTTACAGCACTAAATGCCCACAAGAGAAAGCAGGAAATATCTAAAATTGACACCATAACACCACAATTAAAAGAACTAAAGAAGCAAGAGCAAACAAATTCAAAAACTAGCAGAAGACAAGAATAACTAAGATCAGAGCAAAACTGAAGGAGTTAGAGACATGAAAAACCCTTCAAAAATCAATAAATTAAGGAGCTTGTTTTTTTGAAAAATCAACAAAATAGACCACTAGCCAGACTAATAAAGAAGAAAATAGAGAAGAATCAAATAGACACACTAAAAATAATAAAGGAGATATCATCACGGGTCCCACAGAAATATAAACTACCATCAGAGAATACTATAAACACCTCTATGCAGATAAACTAGAAAATCTAGAAGAAATGGATAAATTCCTGGACACATACCTCCTCCCAAGAATTAACCAGTACAAAGTCAAATTCCTGAATAGATGAACAAGTTCTGAAATTGAAGCAGCAATTAATAGCCTACCAACCAAAAAAATGTCCAGGACCAGACAGATGCACAGCTGAATTGTACCAGAGGTAGAAAGTGAAGGAGGGTGCGCCAAGATGGCTGAGAGGAGGCAACACTGGAATGCAGCTCCCAGTGAATGAGAGGCAGAGGGCTAGAGCACTTCAAGATTCCAAGTGAGGTGTTGAGTTCATTTCGGTGGGACTGGTAGGACACTGAAAATAGCCCAGGAAAGGCGAGCCGAAGCAGGGTGAGAGCAGTCCAGGGAGGGCGAACCAAGACAGGGTGTGGCACATCCCCACAGGGAACGTGCAGCCAGCTCAGAGGACCTGGGACTTCACCCCCTCAGTGCTCTGATTTGGATCCTGTGCTTCCCTCATCCCTCCTGCAACCCACGGTCCACGAGAGCTCCGCCAGACTGAGAGGTACCAGGGGTTGTAGATGCAAATCTGAGTGACGGCTCCCACCTGGTGCCACAAGTTGTCTGCACGGACCTGGGTGGAAGTTTGGACTAATGCCAGTGGGACAGAACTACCCGTCCCACAGAAAGAGGCAGAGTTGAAAGCAGGGAAACAGGCCATAAGGCCTGGCAGGCCCTACCTGAAATTATTATCTGAAATAATTAAAGTCTTATTTGATCTGTACACAGATCCTATTTGTCTATTTTGATAAACCTGATGAAAACAAGCAATGGGGAAAGGATTCACTATTTAATAAATGCTGTTGGGAAAACTGGCTAGCCATAAACAGAAAGTTGAAACTAGATCCCTTCCTTACACCTTGTACAAAAATTAACTCAAGATGGATTAAATACTTAAACATAAAACCTAAAAGCATGAAAACCCTAGAAGAAAACCTAAGCAACTTTAAATTTTCTCCACATACGCTAATCAATGGATATAAAATTTTATTTTGCAAAACAAAAAAAATTTCAGAGATCTGCTGTACAACATTGCATTTATAGAGAATAACACTGTATCGCACGCTCAAATTTCATTAAAAAGGTAGATCTCATGTTAAGTATTCTCACCACAATAAAATAACAAATTTTTTTTAAAGACAAAATCTATAAAATGAAATTATAGATTTGAATGTCTCACACAAAAATTATCAGACGATTATGTTATTAGCATTAATATCACCATTATCATCAGCCTCTATCAAAAGTATGGGTCAATATTCTTAAATTAATATAGTATAAGAATAAAACTAAGGCTGGGTGCAGTGGATCACATCTGTAATCCCAGCATTTTCGGAGGCCAAGATGAGAGGATCGCTTGAGGCCAAGATTTCAAGACTAGCCTGGGCAACATAGCTAAAGTTTTTGTCTCTCCAAAAAATTTAAATAATTAGCTAGGTGTGGTGGGTTGTGCCAGTAGTCCCAACTACTCTAGACGCTAAGACGAGAGGATTTCCTCAGCCCAGAAGTCTCAGGTTGCAGTGACCTATTATCGCATCACTAAACTCTAGCCTGGGTTACAGAGTGAGGCCTTGTTTCCAAAATAAAGAAAATGATAAAAATACTGGACACAAATAAGGAGCATATAACAACTAAAGGTAGGGGTTTAGAATAAAGAAACGAAGACTGAGACTATAAAGGAAGTATTTTAAGTAGAGGCAGAATTACACAGAAGCTATAGAGAATATGATCTACTAAGAATATTTTAAAATACAGTATGGCTATATTGCTAGACTCTATCTTCCTCTTTTCTGTTACTTCTTTCATTTTCTCATTTTATATTTTATAGTCTAGCCATAAAATGAAGAAATGAAAGTGGTAATAGAGGAGAGAAAGAGACAAATCTTGCAGAGCTGTAAGCCACCTTTTAAAGTATGGACATTATCAGAAGTTGAGAAACCATTGTACCAAGCTGTGAAAGAACAGCGACTTTCTTACATAGACATTATGAACATCTGGTTGTGGTGTGAATAATAGATCAGAATAAAGGAGCTGAGACAAATTAGAAGATTTTCTCAAAATTCCTATTGAGAAATGACTAGTCTTAGCCAGCATAGGGGTAGAGAGTAGAGACAGTAATCACTTAACGGAGGAGGACTCATTAGAACATAGGATTTTATTTGAGGTGATTGGACTCCAGAAATGGAGGAAAGAGGGAGGAGGATGGTTTCCAGGTTGCTGGCATAGACTCTAGGGTGGATTGTGAAGTTATTCACAGAAGAGGAAACACCAAAGAAAAGGAGCATATTGGGGCTGTGGGAGAGAGGAGGTGAAGATGAGGAAGGTGGTTTAGTTGTGTTAAGTTTGCAACGCTTCCAGGTATTGCAAGCAGAAATTGAAGCTGTTGAAGTTAACCATTCCAGAAAAAGTAGTTAAAGCTATAACATATATTTGAGAGTTATCAACGTATAGCTCATGATCGAGGCCTGTAGTTGATTTCCAGGGAGGATTTTATGGAAGGAGAAGAGAAACTTGGACTGAATGTTGTGAAATAAAGTGTCATAGACATTATGAAAAGGGAGATCAGTGGAAAACAAGGCGTGAATAATTTTACAGAGGCCAAAGGAAGTGAGTGATCCAAAAAGCAAAATGGTTTTTTTGTTTTTTGAAAGCAATATTTTTCACTTTCTGCTATTCATCCAATTGATTATACATTTTCTGTTCCACTCTTCTTGTGTGATATGACTGAAAGGAAAATAATTTATGTTTTAGTCACCTCTCAGCCCTCAGTGCCTAAAAGTGCAGAGTGACAGGAAGATGGAATTACTAAATTAACTGAAGGTTAATCCTATTTTTAACATATTATGTATCCACAAATTTGTTGGGAAACCTGTAATATGCACAACTTGTTTAACTGTTCAATACCATTAACATTATTCATTAAATATAGTTAATGTAATTGACTAAAGCTAATATGTACTCAAGTACTTAGTGCCTTTTGGTTAAAGCACTCTTCAAAAATCTCATTCTCAAAAATGTCATGTAGTTCTGCCATCAGTTCACTAGGGTAACAGCAGTTTTACCTATTTTCAAAGAACATTTCTAATGATAAAATGGAGAAACATACATAAAGCATATTTATAAAATATCTGACTTGCAGTTTCAATAAAGGAATCATTACATAAAACTCAAAAGTCCTCAGCTTCCCTATTCTTTGCAACCACTAATCTATTTTCTATCCCTATAATTTTGTCATATTCAGAATATTAAATGAATATTCTGAATAATATTATCTTTGATTTTTTGAGATGGACTTCTTCACTCAGCATAGTAACTTTGAGATCCATCCAAATTTTTGTGTGTCAGTATCTCATTACTTTTTATTGCTGAGTAGTATTCCATGGTATAAGTGCACCACAGTTTGTTTAACCATTCAACTATTAAGAGAAATTTTGATTGTTTCCAGTTTTAGTCTACAATGTGGAAAGCTTTTATGTGCTTTATATATATATTACATATATAAAACAATTGTGTAAAGATCTTTGTGTGGACATGAGTTATATTTCTCTGGCCTAAAAACTTAGGAATGCAATTACTGGGCCATATTGCAAGTGCATGCTTAATTTAAAACTAATTTCCTGGATCCATTCATTTTGATAAATTTTCTATGAGCACTTGAAACACATGCTACTTTATTCTGGCCCCAGTGGTTTAAGATAAAAATTTCACTCTTACCTAAATTGTTTTTTCCCCTACCTGAAAGGTATAATTTCTCTCACTAATTTCAGGATGTTTCTTTATAGTTAGTTTCCAGAAGTTTGACTCCAGTGTCTTTTGATTTGGGTTTACAGTCCTGCGTTGTTTACCAATGGGGGCATATTCTGAGAAATGGTGAGAATTCTGAAATCATTAGGTGATTTCATTACCGTATCAACATTATGGAGTGTACAAACCTGGATGGTATAGCCTACTGCACATCTGGGCTACATGGTATAGTCCATTGCTTCTCAGCTACAAACTTATGCAACATGTTACTGTGGGTACTAAATGCTGTAGGCAACTATAACACAACGGTAAGTATCTGTGTATGTAAACATAGAAAAGGTACAGCAAAAATTGATATTTTTAATCTTATGAGGTTATGATTGTACATGTGGTTCGTTGTTGACCAAAACATCTTTACACATAACTGTATTTGAGTTTATTCTGCTTGGAATTCATTCAGCTTTTTGAATCTGTGGTTTTATGCTTCTTTGTCAAATTTTCAAAAAAATATAAGTAATTATCTTTTACTTGATAGTAAACTCCATGAACTATGTTGACACACAGATGTAATGTTTTTATTTTCTAGTAACACAGTGATTTTCTTCTCATTTTCCTAATTTTTCTCTGTTGTGCATGTAATTTTATTATATCTTCACATTAGTTAATTTTTGCCTTTGCTCTTAACATTTGTATGGAGCCCACCCACTGAAGATTTTCCTCTTTTTCTTTTTTCAGTAATTATATTTTTCAGCTCTAAGATTTCTCTTTTGCTCCTTTTAACATATTTTTTATCTGCTGATACTCTCTGCTTCTTTGATTTGACTTATTTTCTTTCCATTTGTTGCAAGCACACTTGTAATTGCTCATTGAAGCATTTTTTTTTATAATGGCTACTTTAAAATCATTGTCAGATAATTCCAACGTGTGTCACCTTAGTGTTGAGAGTTGTCAATTGTCCTCCTCATTTAAGGCAAGATCTTTTTCCTTGATAGGATGAGTGATTTTAGATTGTAACCTGAAATTTTTGTGTGAATTATTTTATGATGCTCTAGATATCATTTAAATCTTGTGTTTTAGAAGATCTTTCCTAACACTACTCTATTTGTGGAGGGGGGTTGTTCTTTCCTTATTCTCAGATGAGAGTACAAGTCCAGGTTTTCCATTTGGCCTCCATTGACCCACGTTCTGCACATGGCCTCCACTTGACCTCCATTGACTTAGAGGGGCTTCTTATTAATACTGGGTGGGATTGAGAATTCAGGTTTGCCCTATTAGGCCTCCACTCTATTATTCTTACTGTGAGTGAGAAGTGCTCCCTTTTCCTGCTTGCATGTGACCTCTATGACACCACAAAGGGGTGCAGTACCTTTACCACTGAATAGTGCTGAAGATCCTGAATCTCCATTAGCTACTCTGATGCCATTCCACTGAGGAGTAGAAGGGGCATTTTGGTAACATTGGTGGAGATGGGAATGCAAGGTACCCTCCTGGTCTCCAGTAATGTAAAGTAAAGGAAATCTTCATTACAGAATAACAAAGTAGGATGAAAATCCTTCTCTGAATTTGGCCTTCATTGACATTACAGCAATAGCCTCTTACAAGCGTCAAGAGTAGAGAGCTCCAGGATATTCACTCATCATTTGCCAGGAAGGGTGAGAGTATGAAGAGCCACAGTTTTATCTGATGTATTTGGATGGAAAGTAATAATTAGTATTGGAAAGTTTTCTGATTTGCTAGGCAGCCCCATTCCTGGTCCTTGGGCTAGAGAGAGGAAGATTTTCTTGGAGCTTTGTTTTTGTGTGCTGATTGGTATTTTCAGATTGCCAGCTTCTCCAATCTTTGCTTTGGCTGGGATGTATACGGTAAAAAGAAAACTCAGTAACTTTACCACTGAGTTGTTCTTTAGTTCCCAAGGTCTCCAGATATTTGCCTTCTTTTCTTTTGCTTTCAAAGTCTTATTAAATTTGTTTTACATATAATGCACATGGTTTTAGCTGTATTTCGTGAAAAGGACAGAGAAATATCCATCAATCCTATCTTTTCAGAAGTAGAAGTCTCATAAAGATTTTTAATATACTATTTATCAATTTTGTTTATTTAAAGAGTAAATGCTTTGTAATATATAATCTTAAAAATTGGGACTTTAAGTCAGAGGGAAGATCTCAGTAAGTACCAGCATTATACAAGTATAAGCCTGAAAATGCTATCATGGAAAACATGGATGTATCAGTCTTCATTTTAACAGAAAATTGTACTTAATCCAAGATCATTCATCTAATATAAGAGAAAAAGATTACTTTTTTAAAAAATTCACAGTATTTCACACTTGTAAAAAGGTTAGTTTAATCCAAAAGGCATTTTTAAATTAATGAGTAGTGTTCTGTGCACATTTGTTTTTAATCGATAGTAAAGGCTTTCAGTCTAAGAAACTGTGCAAACATATGTTGAATTTAAGCATTTTTAATTGGCTCATTCACCACACATTTTCTAAAAATATAGCCCAAAAATATATACTAATTTATCATAAACATGCAAGCCTTAATCTTCTTGGCATATTGTAAAAGGCAGTCATCTCATGAGACACTGTTGTTTTTTCATCTCAATGTTTTTTCTAGTGATAAAGCAAAACTGTGAATTTTTATCTGGCACTGAACTAACAGTGTGAGTCACAGGAGAGGAAAAACTTTAGATATTTATGACAGGAAGAGACATGAGATGAATTTGATGGCAGAAAATGTTGCAAGAAACATTCATTAATAATGATTTTTAAAATTTGTTTTTTGATTTTCTTTCTCTGATACTAATTCCCACATTTTGAGGTCATTACCAAAGGATACAAATATACAAGCATCAATATAACTGTAATATCAAAAATCTTTATTTCCTAATCAACTACATGATCAGGTTAAGAAAATTCAGTTAAGCTATCCCTGATTGTTTGAGATTATTCAAATTAGATAAGCAGGGGTAACTTAGTGAGTGCATAAACGCTGTGTTTACAATTTCATTTCATGGTTAATGATGGTAAAATCATAAATGAATCAATACTACATATTGAGTATTACTTTCTGTCTGTATTATTGAAAGAGATTTACAAATGTTTCACTTTTCTGAACAATTATATGATTTATGAGCATATTACAGGTAAAGAAACTGAGATAATAGTAATTGCCTAACTTCTTTTTTTTTTTTTTTTTTTTTTTGACAGAGTCTCACTCTGTCACCCAGGCTGTAGTGCAGTGGCATGATTTCACCTCATGGCATCCTCCACTGCCCGGGTTCAAGCGATTCCCCTGCCTCAGCCTCCTGAGTAGCTGGGACTACAGGCATGCACCACCATCCTGGGCTATTTTTTTTTTGTATTTTTAGTAGAGACAGGATTTCACCACATTGGCCAAGATGGTCTCCATCTCCTGACCTCGGGATCCGCCTGCCTCGGCCTCGAAAGTGCTGGGATTACAGGTGTGAGCCACTGCGCCCTGCCAGTAATTGCCTAACTTCTTATCTGGCGAAGAATAATCAACTTAATCGGCGATATAGCCGGAAACTGAACCCAAATAGTGTGACTCAATGTCGCAGCTTTTAACCTCTCTGATCTAAAGCCTCTTTAAGAATGATGTATGGACAACTTTTCTATAGGCTCTAATAATTAAACTTTAAAAATATTAATAAAATAAACTTTTATGCAATAACTAGAGAGTAGGTGACATAGGAAAATGAATGACTTATTTATTCATCTTGCCAAATTATTACAATATGGGTGATGACACTCTGTCCTATAATTATTAAAAATGTATTTTACCTCGTATTCCTACTGGCTTTCTTTGTTTTGAAGTGTTTGTATTGTAAAGTATGAAAGCCGAAGCAGCTTAAATGATTCAGACCACAGAGAATAATATTTTTATGTTAGTCTTTAAAAGGTCACTACAGCTGAACATCACTAAATTACATTACTAAAATCACAGTGTCTGTCAACACAACATACTTTCACAGCTGGTTTTCTCAATCTGAGTTAGATTTGCATTTTGGAAATTATGTTAAGGTAACAGTAAGGGGTAAATTGGTCTTATTTTGATTGAAAATTTTGAAACACACGAGTAGTGTTTTGTTTTTAAGTATGCTGCTAAAAATTTACTGTTATAACCTTCAAAAATATTTATTGATCAAAAACAATATTACGTTTCAAGCAGTAAAATAAGTTATTTTTCCTATGATTTATGATAAAAATAGCAAATAACAAATAACTTTAAACTTCAATAACAAGTAAAGCATACACACAAAAAAAATCATTTGATATATTCTTTTTTTTTTTTTTTTGAGACGGGGTTTTGCTCTTGTTACCCAGGCTGGAGTGCAATGGCACGATCTCGGCTCACCGCAACCTCCGCCTCCTGGGTTCAGGCAATTCTCCTGCCTCAGCCTCCTGAGTAGCTGGGATTACAGGCACGCGCCACCATGCCCAGCTAATTTTTTGTATTTTTAGTAGAGATGGGGTTTCACCATGTTGACCAGGATGGTCTCGATCTCTTGACCTCGTGATCCACCCGCCTCGGCCTCCCAACATTTGATATATTCTTACGTGTTCCTTTCTGTAGAAGGAAGAAATAGTTTCTGTGTTTCCTTAATTTGCCGATTATCCTTTGCTTAATTCTGTATATAGACAGTGGCATTACAATGGTGGAACAAATTACAGTCAGCCCTCATACAGTGACAGCTACTGGCATAAGAGAAAACTGATTTGTTGCCAATAGAATGTCATAAAGACTTTAGAGTTTTCATTATTGGAACAACATATTGACTTTCTTTGCTATTTCAAGGTTAAATACTTTCAATTCAATTCCAAATCTTCAAAAAATTCTTTTTGATTAGGGTTAAATGAGGAGTTCAGGAAATCTAAAAATTTATCTAGAACTACATGATGTTGGTCTGCTCCAGATCACAAACAGAAATGTGCCAGAAGGATCCCATAAACAAATGATTGAAATTTCAAGTGATATTACTTACATGATATAACTTAAAGAGTGTCAGATACTCCAAATGTGTTATTTAGTGCCTGATCTCAGAGGCTAACATTTCCACCATTAGACTTGCTACATGTGGTTAAGAAACAAAGATCACTATAAGAATGTTAATATCACTAATACCACTGAGGTCAGGTGCATCTTAATGGTATAATCGAAAGAATATCCTGAAGTGATGCTGGCGAGCAGAGACTCAGCTTGGGTGTCATTAGGCTCTGAGTGATGACCAGGAACATGATATATAATAGGGAGAAAGGTAAATTATCTGTACATTAATTTACTTTTATAGTTGGACTGAGATCATTTTATAGAACAAAATATCTTTCTTACACACGGACTCATTGTTTCCATAATCACAACCAATTGCCATATTTCTTAAGAGATAAGTATTCATTTTAAAATTGACCAAGAAAACCATGTATCTATATGTTGTTTTTTTGAAATACAACTCTTTGACTGGCTAGGTCATTGAAGAATGGAGAATGATTCTTTGATTCGTGACCTAGTTTCAAAAAGTTATATATTGGGTTTTTTAATAGGCAAATTACATCTCCCCATGGATGTTTATCTGCCGATAGTGTGACAGTAGATAGTTTAGCAATAATGTCTAATTCTGACATTTTAGGCATCAGGGAGAAGGTACTCAAATCTTTTTATTTTATTAGAAATTCAAGTTGGTCTGTCATGACTATATCCTTCTTGAAATTCTTCTATTAGTGTAACTGGCTAACAAGGACATTGACATTAAGATTTGAAAAGATTAAGTGCATCAATCTATTAATAATTTCCATGTCAGGAGCATACTAAATGATTAACAAATGTTGGTTGTTGTTATTATACTCCTCAACATGTAAAAAATTAAAATTAAATATCTCAAATCATAATAAAAAGTATGAAAACAAAACCATTAGAATTATATTCAAAATCAAAGCTTAATATGAAGCATGAGGTATGAAAGCCCTCATAAAGATTATATACTCATTTAAGTATTAAATTCTTTTATTATTAAACAAATATTTGTGGAAAATTTACTTTGGGAAAGGGAAAATATTAAAAATTATTCATGCTTGTTGAAATGTGAGTTTTTTCTAATACAAATAATAAATTAATCTAACCTGCTTTTATATAAGCAGATTCCTTGCTTATCTATATCTAATTAATATAACTAAATTCTTTGACTTATAAACTGCTACAGAAATTCAGTAATGGAAACATTTATTTTGAAGATGAGATAAAGTACTAAAAATTAATATTCTAGCAAATGTTAGATTTAAAAATAAACCTCTATTTTACTAGAAAATAGCATCAGAGGATAAAATTCCTTTAAAAATGTTTGCACTTACGTATAGTTCTTGCATTAATATTTAACTAAGACTGTGTAATAGCTTCTACACCATCAATGAAAGATAAAAACTTATAGAATGCATTCATCATGTTTTTATTTTTATTGTTTATTTTTTAATTTTTTTTAATTTTTTTTTATTGTGCTTTGAGCTCTGGGGTACATGTGCACATCCTG
Organism: Aotus nancymaae; assembly: GCF_030222135.1. Classification (NCBI taxonomy): domain Eukaryota; kingdom Metazoa; phylum Chordata; class Mammalia; order Primates; family Aotidae; genus Aotus; species Aotus nancymaae. The sequence continues at coordinate 39,537,213 of NW_026988419.1, read as the reverse complement.
CATACTGCAGGAATGTTGCATAGGTATATACATGCCATGGTTGTTTGCTGTCTAAATCATCCCCAACCCCTGCCCCTTCCATTGCCTACATCAGGTATTTCTCTGGGCGTTATCCTTCCACATCCTCCCCACTTCCTCGCTGTCTCTCCCCTCCCCTCCCTTCCCCCTCCCCACCTAGTCCAGTGAGTGTTGTTCTCTTCCCTGTGCCCAAGTGTTCTCATTGTTCATCACTCACCTATGAGTGAAAACATGCAGTGTTTGGTTTTATGTTCTTGTGTCCGTTTGCTGAGAATGTTGGTTTCTAGATTCATCCATGTCCCTACAAGGACACAAACTCATCTGTTTTTATGGCTGCATAGTATTCCATGGTGTATATGTGCTACATTTTCTTTGTCCAGTCTATCATTGATGGGCATTTTGGTTGGTTCCAGGTCTATGCTATGTAAGCAGCGCCGCAATGAACATACGTGTGCATGTGTCTTTATAATAGAACTATTTATAATCCTTTGGGCACTCTACATGTTTAATTTGATTTCTCTCTCATCCTTATGCAACATGGGCTATATTAATTATGCAACTTTAAGTTTTTATTTGCTATGAAAATTGCATAATGAGTGAAACTGACAAAGAGATTAAGACCATCCATACTAAACATTCTTGAAATAAATATTTTGGTGAGAGAATAATGTCTATATAACAGTTTTACATAATTAAACAGCAAATCATTTTGTTTTAAATCTATTATTCAACCTCCCAAAATTACAGCCAATAACTGTAAGAAGTTGAATATTGGAAGCTCGTTGGACCTTCCTGTGGTCCCATGAGAATACTACTGGCTAGGTTTGAAAGTAATGCATAATAATATAAACATTTTGTGAGACAGCAAAGAGAACAGAGGTAATCAAAGAGATAAGAAAAGGTTCATATTCTAAATGCCTGCCTCTGCATGCTAAATATTCAAGCATATACACTTAGTTGGATCCTAAGCAACAAAAACAGACAAGAGAAAGAATTAACAAAGAAGCAAGTTATTAAAAGCTATGGAATTTTCTAACTGTGAACATATAAGCTGATTTGATAAAGAAAAAATGGTTTTTTCTTTTTCATTGTAGCTTCCCTTATCTCTTGCCGGAGGATTCACTAATGTGTAGCATTTCTCTACATGTTTATGAATGCATACTTGTGTGTTCATGTTAGTATGTGGCCCACAATACAATGTTGGCTTGATATTCGACTCCAAATCTCAGCAGATCCTGTGACATTCCGAGCTCTTAGTTTTAAAAGCTAAAAAGATAACTAATGTCACTTTTTGACACACACAGTTGTTACCATTTAACACATCTTTTTCTAAGTACTTGGAGGCAAGAAGGATCATGGCTTGTCTTTTTTAATGTTTAGAGCTGCAAATCAGAAGCATAAGAAACATCTGAGGAAAGAAAATACTCTTGAGGCTTTTTTACATTGTCAAAAAATATGTTTATATCTCTGTTTCTAGTCAAGAAAGCCATCAGATATTCCATTCTGTACTCTGCAATAAATAGCTCAGCAGCAGTTTAAAAATACAGTACATTTGCAAGTGGTGATTAACGTGTACCCCTTTCTAGGAGGATTTAAAAAGTCTCAAAAATATATTAGATTTTGTAATACTATTTGTAATGCATATTTCAACATTCCTCAGAATAAAAGTAGATTTTAAACTAAAGTAATGGAAGTTAATCAGAGTTAAAAAAAAGAAATCAAACCCTTAAACATTTACTTGAATTAAGGTCATATAAAAATAAACAGTAGAATTTTCTTCAAAAATGTTTATAAAAGCATTTTTTAAAATTTGAGATTAAAATACATGTGATTCCATTGTACAGTGTGTTCTAAAAGCTAATTATTATAAAAGATGAGTCTTTGCCAAACATAAATATTTAAAATAATTGTTTAAAATAATAATTGTTCACTTTACATTGTAATTAATTATATGCTTTTGTGAATATAACATTTTAATTAATTTATTAAAAATACTGATCTGTGACTACTACTCTATGTTAGTATACACATAGTAGGTCCTTATATTGTAAGTAACAAATACATTTGCATTATATATGATTTCTCAGAATTATTCCAGTCACTTAAAAGCATATATATTTCATGAGACGTGACAGAACTATAACTATAGTACTTTATGTGAAAATGTAGATTTGCGATGGATAAAATGTAAAACTGCAGAGCTGATCCAGAGCCAGAGAAAAACAGTGAATACTTTTACAGAGACCTATTTTTTTCTGAAAATTAAAATACTTTCCAGCTAGATCTCAATTGTGGATTTGTTCTTTCAGAAAAGCCTGGTGCAGAATGAAGACTTCATATCAGAACGGTGTGTGTATGTGTCTATGGTTCCAGCAGTAGCCAGTAGAAGAACCATGGATTCAGGGAAGGAATCAGAGGCAGAGAAACTTCATGGACACAAAGTGAAAACTGCAGAATTATGCAAGTAAAGGGGAAAGCCATTTCTGGTTGATCACTAAAGAGGAGCAATAACAGTAATTTTCAGAATGAATTTGAGGAAGCAATCTTCATTAGCAATGCATTAGATAAATACATTTCAATAAAGTAGGCTTCAATCAATGGATTTTCTGTGGTCACTAATAAGAACACTGATAAAAGGAATGAATAACCTGGTCCACATAGGCGGTGAACCAGAATCTGGCCCTTGAAGAGGCTCATCAGAAACTAACATTACAAGCAAGTAAAAATGAGTTCATATCATATATATATGTGTATATGTGTGTGTTTGTGTATATGTGTATATATATGTGTATGTGTGTGTGTATATATATAGACACATATATATGTGTCTATATATAATGATTTTATATATAATTACATATATGTGTCTATATATAATGATTTATTTAAAAAATACAGAGAGACATTGGAAAGTGTTGGTCACATATTTGTGTGTAGGTTTTTTTGAAAGGTTTATAATACTCCATTATATTATATACTCCAGTATATACTCCAGCTCCAGAATTAGGCAGGTGACCTAATTCCAAAGCATACCATCGTACCACCAGTAACCAAGTGTCCCTCTCACAGGAAACTAATTTATACTGGAAGATATCCTTGTGACTCTTGTCTGCCAGAGGTCCGATGTATTCCTACCAAGAAAGCCATTGTCTAAAAGAGTTCTGACCAGGAATAAAGATAGGTTTGGGTGTTATTCAAGTGACTTGCAGAGGAGGCAGAAAAACAAACACACACATGAAATAACAGAAGCAATTTTTAACTTACAGATCCCAGAGAGAAGGCAGCATTCCTCACAAGGCCAATAGGAAGAGGAGACCCATCCTAGATATGCATGCTCAACCAGCAGGTAGGGAGTAAGAGAGAAGGACTTGTGGGGTAAAACATTTACAGGGGTCCAAGATGGTATACAAGCAGGCTTCCTGTGGTGATTTCTAATTGGTGAGTCTAGAGCAAGCAGGCAGGAGTTCTATGTAAGTGCCCTGGGACTGAGGCATCTGTGCAGTCCTTGAGTGGTATAGGGATCAGTAGAGTGAATTATGTCATTTGTATCTAGCTGACCCACAGTGAGGTATCACCAGGAGGTGATTGGATAAGGTAGATGTCAGGATCAACCACATTGAGGAAGTGGGAGGAGGCAGAGAACTGAAAACCTTGTCAAGACCAACTAAGCTCTGCTTCTAGTATGAAAAAGTTAAGCCTGTATTCAGAATGGAAGCCAAGGCAACATGAAATTACAGATGCTTCTTGATTTAAAATGGGATTATGTCCTGGTAAACCCATTGTAACTTGAAAACATTCTAAATCAAAGATACACTCATTACACCTAGGCTTCAAAATTAAATGTACAGTTTCTACTGAAGGTGTATGACTTTTGTGCCACCATACATTGGAAAAATTGTTAATCAAACCATGGTATGTCAGAGATAGTATGCATAAGAATTTACTACAGGCTTTTATCGGGCTTTGTTATAATATCCACACATTATCTTTTTGCACCAGTAATACTTCAATGTCAAATGACCCGAGAGTTGATTGATCTCATAGAGCTATGTACACTCAAGTCTAGACTTGTTTCTTATTAAGTCTTATTAGTATGATGCCATTAATTGAGTGGACTAGTGTAATACTTTGTGTGATGAGTAGCTGATTCAGGTCTCTTTAAATTGTGTCATGACAGGAAACAGGAGAAGTTATATTATGGGATGAAACTGCAGAAGTATGTTGCTGTCCATTACAAGTTATTGTGGAGTATTTTTCATCTTTATTCTGATAAGCATGTAAAATAATGCATTGGTTTACATCACCGACTGTGTATTATCTACTCGAGTTCATGTTAATCTGTTACAAAAAAGATATCAAATCTCAGACATCAGATATAATTTGATCTATAGTATAGTTGATTTTTCAGTAGTTATCTATTATCTCCCAAGATCCAGCTGGGTTTTACAGACCAAACTTTAATTACATAAAAATGTGATCAGGACCATTGCCCTTTAGGAATTTAATGGTGGCATTAATTTTTACCATTTTATCAAGGAGGCAATACTTTATTTAATTTATTATTTTAACTTCAGAGAGACTGTTTCAGAGACTTCTATTTCCTTCTTCCACTATTTTAATTCTAATCACATAAGCAAAATAACCAATGAAAAGTTTACGCTACGTACTACATACAACCATTCTAATTATATTAGTACAGTTGAAGAAAGGGGAAATGACTATTGAAATTCAATGGAATCATTGAAAGCCAGATCTAGTCCAGGACCTCATTTATAGTCTGTCTTCATGCTAAGAGGATTAATAAAGAAATTCTGTATTCCTGGCTGTAAATGTCAGTGAAGACTCTATATCCAACACTCCTCGATATTTTTGGATATTCATGTTTTATCAGTGAATGATGACCTGAGTCGATATCTAAGTAATTGGCCACAGATTCATTTTGAGTAAGGACTAGGGAAATTCTCATATGGACCTAGAGTCTACTTTAGTCAGTCTTTTCTATGACCAAAAACTGGTTCAGTCTGAAAACAGAGTAAGTAATCCAAACATTTTTCCTGGGGAAAATTTCTCTAAGTTTCCTCATCAGCCATCCTTGACTTCATTTTATCTACTGAGTGGTACTACTCTCTTTTTAGCTGATCATATACTTTGTTCCTATGGGCAGTGAGTTCTTGTATATCTTCAGAACTCTCTGTGTCAAGCTTTCTTGGATGCTACTCTGATCTTGCCTTCACTGAAACAGTTGTATCTACTTTGACTGTAATGTGTAAGTGCCACTATCTGCCTTCTGTTATTTCAGAATTTTCTCATTCACATTGCTATGAATGATTCTGCTAATAGAACAGCATCTCATACATTCAATCCTGGACTACTAGAGGAGACCCTCCACTGAACTTGTCAATGTTTCTTTCTCACCAGTACATTCTTTGGGATCACTTGTAAAACATAACACTCATAGAATTCTGCTTTATATGGTATATTCACTCTAGAACGTCCAATTCGTTGAGCCTTTTAATCATCTCATCCCCTGTCTTTTATTACATTTCTGTTCTACCATATCTGCTTTATTTAGTACGTCTTCACTTTTTTCATGCTTCTTCCTGGAGTCATGTTCAGACAATTTATTGGGGCCTTTGACAGGGCGGTCAATAATTTATTAATGCCAAAACAGTTCTCCCAAATCGATATCATTTCCCTTATCCCACTCTTTCTTCCATATCCCCCTATCCATCTTCCTCACAATCTAGTCCCATGTGTATTTTGCTGACCCATGCTAGTATACATTGTCTAGCTCTGCAGGTGCCTTAGGCTGTGTTGCCTTTTCTCTTATCAGGCTCTGCATGTCTTTCCAGTTTATTTGTTGAATAAATGAATAAATAAATACTCTTTACTAGTCTGGTTTTGGGCAAAACTTATTCTTTCAAGTTAGAATAAAATACATATTAAAAATCCTCAAGGCAACCTTTGAAATGTGTATATGTATGTTGTGTGTGTGTGTGTGTGTGTGTGTGCGCGCGCGTCTGTCTCCTTTCTTTAATGTTCTGGAATTTTGTATACAAGCTTACATTTGAAATGTCCATACCTCTCAACAGAAGTTCTAGGTACTTACCTTGATCTGACAATCAGATATGTTTGCTCATTCCACTTTAGTTTAAAAATGAATGTATTAGTTGCTAAAATTAAAGATATTGGAGCTATCACAAACACATCTTCATGTTTTCTCCTTGCAAAGCTGATGATGTTAAAACGCAATGGCCATGTCTCTCTCTCTCCATGGCAACAATTGCTAGCAAAGTTTTAACCTTTTTCTGTGCAACATTACCAGTCAACCTACTGCATTCATTTATTTCACTTGCCTTGTCTCTATTTTTGTCTGTGGCTGTGGTTTCATCATAAAATTCATTTTTATAATATTTCTGCCTTATATTTGCTATGTCAAGAATCCCAAACACTTTTATTTATCTAAAAACATGTCTCTCCTTATGTCATTTATTTTACTACTTTGTTTAGAAACTTTCTAGATCAATTTTGTCTTTTAATTAAAGTGTTCAAAAATTGTATATATATTCTTGTATCATCTATTAACTGCTTTCCAGTATTCAATTTTTCATATGAAAAATATAGTTTATTGTTTTTCCCATTACTAGGGTAAACATAAACTTTTTGGGGGGTACAGGGAGGTAGGATCATGGGCAGCAAAGCCTTAGAATCAACTTCTGTTTAAATTTGATTTGAAACTATTAATCATACACATAATTCTGAAAAATTAAATTATCTAAGATCAAGAAATACTGGCAATTCTCCCCAGTAGGAGAATAATTTTAATTATAGGATAAGTATAATTTTGTTAACATAGATACAGTCATACTTAAACTAATTTTAAAAATAATGTTTAAATACACATCATTCAACATATTTTAAAGAACTGATCCTATAAATCATACTGGTCCCCAAAATAATATTTACAACTTCCAAATTTGAAAGCAATAGTTAAAAATATATTTTATAAAAAATAAAATATCAAAAAGGATAATAACCTCATAATTAGTAACATGGATATCACGCCCAGCTTAGTTAAAGATTTTAATATAATTGAAGCTATTTAAAAATGAATGCTAGTTGCTTTGTTCAAATAAGGAAAACAACTGTGTTGGGAATTTCCAAGAACCCCTAGGTTCAGTAATTGGCTAGAATAACTCGCAGGACTCATTATATTGTTGTACTCATCATGATGATTTATTATAGAGAAAGGATGTGGAGGCCAAATAAACAAAGGAAAAATGCATGTGGGCAAAGTCAGAAGAAAACCAGGAACAAGCTTCCAAGTGTCCTCTCCCCAAGGAGTCACACAAGATGTGCTTAATTTCTTCCAGTATGGAATTGAGGCAGCTCAAGGAAATTTATTACTCAGTGCCCAAGGATTGTATTGGGGGTTGGCCATGTAAGTGAACTCTGCATAGCGCTTACCCAAATTCCAGACCCCTAAGAAGGAAAACAAGTGTTCAGAATAAACCAAATGGTTTGCAGAAGCAGATTAGGGATAGTGAGACGATCTTATCAGTTGGGAAATGGTAGGAACCCTACCAAAATCCAACTACCTAAGCAGCAGACTAAGACGACCTTACAAGCATGATAGCTTAAGAATAGCAGTCTCAGGCCTGCAACATAAATTATTTTATGCACAAGAATCTTTTACAACTGGTTTATATAATCATTTAAATTGTTGTTTAAAATGCGGTGCTATCTGTGACAACAATTTGAGGTCTGTTTTCTTAAAAGCCTTTACTATAACTGAAACATTGATTATAAGTTACCCATTGGAAAAGCAAAGATGTAAATAGAGTGTTTCTATAGCATTTAAATAATTGCTTAATGTTGATTGCTTAGTATTTAACCTAAGGTTTCAAGAAATTAAATATTTCTTCTTTCTTGCAGCTTTCTTTTAAATAGGTAAACATGAACATTCTCCCTGTGGCATAAATACCGCATTTCTAATCTCATATGCTATAGAAGTCTTTTTAGAGAGGGAGAGAGATTAAAAAAAAAGAACTTTAAGGATCTCTTATATCTGATAGCTCTCAACAGTGCAGGTGTGTGCAATAGACTACTACATTCATTGTGAGATAGCCTCTCCATTTTGTTACACAGTTGAAAATCTCTTTTTCATCATTCATGTGCATATCTCTGAAGCAAAGGAGTCATTTCTCCTTTTCTGTGGAGATGAATTTACGCATCAGTAATAGCAACTTAACTGTTTTAATCATTATATGGAAATCAATACCACTGCTCCTCAGGCTGTGGCTATGCTACCGATGCATTATACAGAAGAGATTTATTTAAAAGATGGTAACGATTAGGAGAATCAAAGAGAATGAAACTATCGCTTCTGTTTGAGGAAATAAGCATCATTGTAGAGCTATCATTAGGATTGCTATTACTATTACGATTTTATTTAGGTCATCTATTTTAGCAAATATATTGCATGGCACATGGATGTGAGTACAAGTGTAGTACATCTCAATGGGATTCTTAAATTTTTATTGTTCCTTTTGAAAAGCTATTTTAATTGTTCTTTCCTGTATATTTCTCATATATTTTAATGTAAACATTAAAAATAAATCATTAACAGGTAATATAATTTATGAGTAATTATAATATATTTATTTTCTATAACTACATATATACAACTCTCTATAACAAATTATAATTATTTAGTATGTTGGAGTCTACTTGGTGAGTATATTTTTATATCAAATCAGAATGTAGTTCATTTAAGTGTGATAATTTAATTATCCAAGAAAGAGCAATTAAAATAGAATCACACTGTTTGAAATGATCCAGCTTATTCTAAACTAATGCACAGTCTGAAAAAGTTCCTATCAGTTGAAGGCTCTTATGATATAAAGAAAACAATAAATTGTGAAATCTATAAAAGAATCTGTTTGGAAGAAAAACTCAAATAAAATAATAGAACAATATTTGAAAGTGTTATCTTTTGAGTGACATGAAAACCATACATAATAAGGATATTTTACAGTATCTTTAGTCATATAAGAAACTGGCAGATGAATTTACATATAAGAAAATCTTCCATTTAGCAGACATTCAATCAAGTGGAAATTGAACTCCTGCATGCTTGATGAGTAACTAACAAATATTTACTACATTACAAAAAAAATGCTAAATAGGTCAGACGACTGCCTTTTTTCTTATTCAGTAATTTAACTTGTGAAAGTTTTCATGGTCTGATTTCTCCCCCCACCCCCAAATAATTAAGCTAAAGTAATTAAACTATATGAAGCCTTTTTTGTCCCTATTATAACATCTCTTACATTTTTATCAGTCTGTTGATTTCAAAAGGGCTTTTAAGTCAATTATCTCATTTGATCATCACTACTCTAAGGAACTCTACAAATACACTTTAATGCATATTTTGGAGAAAAAAAAACTGAAGTGTTGGTAGCCAGAATAAATTTCTATAGGCTAAAAATCATATTTACTATTGTAAGGCAAGAAGCAGTACCAAGGATAGAGGTCAAGTTCTTAGCCCTGTAGATAAGTTATTTCCTTCAATCAATCGCTGGTTTCAAGTGGTGTTGATTTGATCGTGTTGTGTGTGTGTGTGTGTGTGTGCGCACGTGCGCATATAAAGGACAGATTCAATTAATAGAGACTGTGTATATTTTAGGATTTTTAATTTGTCTTTTAAAATCCTACACTGCTTTTTTTTATTTTCAAACCAATTGTGCTGGAGCAATTGTTTATCCATAGGTTAAAAAAAAATGAAACTTTATCTATGTTTCACATTTTATAAAATAATTAACTCAAATTGATCACCAACTTAAATGTAAAAAGTAAAACTCTAAAACTTCTAGTAGAAAACATTGGAGAAAATCTTTAGCATCTAAGACCAGGCAAAGAGTTCTTAGACTTGACACCAAAAGCATGATCCATAAATGGAAAATTTGATTAAAATTTCCTTCACCAAAATTAAAAGCTTTTGCTTTTCTTTCTTTTTTTTTTTTTTTTTTTTTTTTTAAAACTGTACTTTAGGTTCTAGGGTACATCTGCAGATCATGCAGGATTGTTGCATAGGTACACACATGGCAATGTAGTTTGCTGCCTCCATCCCCCTGTCACCTACATCTGGCATTTCTCCCCATGTTATCCCTCCCCGACCTCCCCACCATCCCGCTGATCCTCCCTTGGACACCCCCAACAGACCCCAGTGTGTGATGCTCCCCTCCCTGTGTCCATGTGTTCTCATTGTTCAACACCCACCTATGAGTGAGAACATATGGTGTTTGATTTTCTGTTCTTGTGTCAGTTTGCTGAGAATGATGATTTCCAGATTCATCCACATCCTTACAAAGGACAGGAATTCATCATTTTTTATGACTGCATAGTATTCCATGGTGTATATGTGCCACATTTCTCTTGTCCAGTCTATCATTGACGGTCTTTTGGGTTGGTTCCAGGTCTTTGCTATTGTAAACAATGCCGCTATGAACATAGGTGTGCATATGTCTTTATAGTAGAATGATTTATAATCCTTTGGGTATATACCCAGTAATGGGATTGCTGTGTCAAATGGAATTTCTATTTCTAGGTCCTTGAGGAAGCACCATACTGTCTTCCACAATGGTTAAAATGGTTTACACTGCCACCAACAGTGTAAAAGTGTTCCTATTTCTCCACATCCTCTCCAGCATCTGTTGTCTCCAGATTTTTTAATGATTGTCATTCTAACTGGTATGAGGTGGTATCTCAATGTGGTTTTGATTTGCATTTCTCTAATAATCAGTGATGATGAGCATTTTTTCATACGTTGGTTGGCCTCATATATGTCTTATTTTGTAAAGTGTCTGTTCATATCCTTTGCCCACTTTTCAATGGGTTTGTTTGTTTGTTTCTTGTAAATCTGTTTTAGTTCTTTGTAGATTCTGGATATTAGCCCTTTGTCAGATGGGTAGATTGCAAAAATTTTTTCCCATTCTGTTGGTTTCCAGTTCACTCTAATGATTGTTTCTTTGGCTGTACAGAAGCTCTGGAGTTTAATTGGGTCCCATTTGTCTATTTTGGCTTTTGTTGCCAAGGCTTTTGGTGTTTTAGTCATGAAGTACTTGCCTATGCCTATGTCCTGAATGGTTTTGCCTAGGTTTTCTTCTAGGGTTTTTATGGTGTTAGGTCTTATATTTAAGTCTTTAATCCATCTGGAGTTAATTTTAGTGTAAGGTGTCAGGAAGGGGTCCATTTTCTGCTTTCTGCACACTGCTAGTCAGTTTTCCCAACACCATTTATTAAACAGGGACTCCTTTCTCCATTGCTTGAAGAAACTGGCACTGATTTTTTTTTTAAGGCTTATAAATAAAGTTACTTGTGTTCACTGGCCTATCAAGTTGGTGATAAAATATTGCTCATATTTTCTATATCTATAATTCATACATACGATACATACTTGCATGTTTAACTAAATAATTTTGGTGACTTGATATAATTTTTTTTTCCTTTGTAAGGTGCTGTATTAGTCTGCTAGTCCTGCTGTAACAAACTACTGCAGAGTGGGTTGCTTAAAAAACAGACAATTATTTCTCACATTTCTAGATGTTAGAAGTCCAAGACCAAAGTGTTAGGAGATTTGGTTTCTCCTAAAGACACCTCCCATTGGTTTACAAAAGGCTGCCTTCCTGCAGTGTCTTCACATGGTCTTTCTTCTGTATGTGTGCATCCCATGTGTCTCTTCTTTGTCTTAGAAGGATGGCAGTCTTATTAGTTTAGGGATTCTTCCTTATGGCCTGTATAAGCTCCATGTCCTAACACAATCACATTGATGATTAGGGCTTCAGTATATGAATTTTTGAAAAGGACACAATTCAGTCCACAAGAGGTGTATAATCTGACAAATGGTTTCATTCCTGGCACTTATTTCCTAAAATGAAAGAGATTAAAGGTAGGCCATGAGTTGAATTTCTCCTAGAAATAATTATATTTAATAAATTAAGGATAATAAACAGAAATTATAGAAATGTGTTATTAGTCTTCATAAATTTAACTATTTTGTAAGGTTATTGATCAACATGCATTTCAAGTCATTATTTCTCATTTTCATAAATACTAATTCATATAATTTTATAAGGTAAACAAATCTTAGAGTTAGTTTCTGATTATTATTTTCAGTTTTCCTGGGCTATCAATCAAAAAAACCTTTTTGTAATATCCTATTCTCCCTGGACCTATTTCCCATGTATTTTGCTGACTAACCTATATTCCTAGTGTGCTAGCCTGCTTCTTTGCACATTAATCTCTCTGAGCACTGTGAGTAATACCTTATTTTCTTATAGTAATTCTCACAACATTTGTCTCTATACTTTGGTACTTCTCATATTACAGAAAAATAAAATTAGTTGCTTCACAAAGGTTCTGTATCCCATTGTCTCTCAACGTTTTAGCAAGATTATATTAATTTATTCTTCTCTGGTCTATAACTTCAAAATCTAATTACAGAATTATTCCTTTCTGTTAAGACTGAAACATGCTCAATCTCTCTTGTATTAAAAATCAATAACAAAGTAACCCCTACCACTAACAAAACAAAATAATTCTAAAGTATTCTTACGTTAAAAGCGAAAACTGAGGAAGAGAAAGATAGGTTTGCTTTCCAAGTTACCACAGTTAATAATAAAAGAAATGGGATCTCAACCAAGCAGGTGGACTTTAGAGCTTTTGTTTTTGCTTTAATGGCTAGCAACGCTAGCTCCCAATCTTTTTGACTTTCAACTGCATTGTTACAGCTATCTTTACCTTCAGGAACCACTCTTGTCTTTTGGTATCTGAAGAAACAGTGACATGAGTGACTGTCTTTACTTTCTGTTTAATTCCACCCATAATTTTCTGGAGGGACCTAACTAGGATCATTATATGTCCACTAGTGTCTTCCTTTTCCATCTGATTCCCATAGTTGCTGTCTGGGGTCAGGATTTCTCCTAGCAGTAGTGAAACTTTTTGCGTATCAGAACAAGATATCTTCCTTTGGGTCTTGCCAGCCCTCTGTGCAGACTCCCACACACTGGATTTTGGCTTCCAATAACTGTCTTGGCTGGTAGTCTCCATACAATGCTCAAAGTATACAACTATATATGAGGCTCTGTCTTTAAAGTGTACATTGTAGAGCCACCCCAATGTCAATGACTTTTGAGAACTATACGCATGCCAAATTCCAAGTAAAATCATAACATTCCGTAATCTTCAGATCCAGATTTGGAGGTAAGGAATTCAAAAGGGTTTGATGCAAGAAAGGAAATGGCTTTTATTCACTATATTACAGCAGGTGAAATTCAAAGATAGGACCATGCTACAAGTCTAAAATTGCTTGTATTAAGTATTTTTTTTAACTTGGACATGTCTTATTTCCAATAGTGAGTTTACCTCAGGCCAATGCAATATAGACAATAAACACCAACATAAATTTTTTTCTTTTTCACTCTTTTTCAAGCCCTCTTCATTACACCAAATTTTTCCTTCTCTCTGTAATGTTATCATCAACTGCACGTAGGATGCACTCCTGGAAACAAAAAATTCCTTATTTTCTGTTCCTGGTTGAATTTTTGAAATATTATCCTTGTTGAGAGGTATACTACAAAAGTGTATTTAAATTTTCTATGTTTTTGAATAAAACTCTAGGTTATCTGGTAATATCTGTTCAACAATTCTCTGCCAGACCTTATTTTAATTCAAAGATCATGAGTTATTTTTATGATGCCTTTAAAACCTGAACATATAAATGTCTACCTGGAGTCATGATAACAAAGGACGTTCTATCCACTCTACTAAGCACGACTAGCTTGGTTTAATTCAGATTTACAGGAGAGGAAACTGAATTTTTCTTTACTTTCTTTTTAATATACTGAACACCAATATTTCTTCAAGCTTCAGTACATTACCATTGAACATTTAGACTCTGTTGAGAGAAAAACTTTTTTAAATGAGCTTGATTCAATGAGCATTTTCTTGCAAGTTGTTCTTAAAAGTCTTATCCTGAAGAGTAACTTGCCCTCTTAGGTAGAGCGAAAACTCTATATGAGAAACCATCAAAGAATTGAGTCAATTATGTTATTCAATTTTATTCTTATATAACAAGTCTTTCCAGGGGATAAGTAACTTTTATTTGTTCTTATAGATTGAGCGATTAGTTTGAATAATGTACCTCTTTCCTTTTTCTTTCTTTCTTTCATGTCTGTGTATGGCAGCTTCTTTGTTATTCTCATGAAGCTTTCTTGAAAAGCTTGATTTAAAAAACGATGCAAATATTTGTGATATTAGAGCTACTAGTGGTTTGTCCTTTAGTCTAACATTTCAAAGAATATGTTTTAGAAAGTAAGACATTTTCATAGATAATTAATTTAAAAATCTCTTGCTGTTGTGGTGTTATTTGTGTTTTGTTTTATTGTGCAATGGCATTTTCTTTCTTTCTTTCTTTCTTTCTTTTTTTTTGAGACAGAGTTTCGCTCTTGTTACCCCGACTGGAGTGCAATGGCACGATCTCAGCTCACTGCAACCTCCGCCTCCTGGGTTCAGGCAATTCTCCTGCCTCAGCCTCCTGAGTAGCTGGGATTACAGGCACGCACCAGCATGCCCAGCTAATTTTTTGTATTTTTAGTAGAGACGGGGTTTCACCAAGTTGACCAGGATGGTCTCGATCTCTTGACCATGTGATCCACCCACCTCGGCCTCCCAAAGTGCTGGGATTACAAACGTGAGCCACCGCGCCCGGCCAATGCAACGGCATTTTCATACTTAGTATAGGTGCTGAGGAAATAGATAAAACCAGACTACATCTGACTATGTAAGAGTTTATACAAATAAGATAACCCAGAAGAATTTGTGACACATTATAAACACTAGTTCAGAATTAATCAGTTACTAGTTGCATAGCAGTATTATTCTAACCAGAGCACATTAGTGTTTGAAGTCATAATCATTCCACACATCTGTTTCTGTGTGTGTATATGTGTGCATTATATAAGCCATAGGATATGAGGCATATTAAATAAAGCATTCTAATTATTCTCTTTATTAAATACTAATTCATTTTATATAAGACAGATTATTAGCCTATAAGTCACATAATTTTTATAAAAATGTAATTTTTGTGCTTGATAAAGAGTAAAGATATATTTTTAATGTGTTAATATATTATTTTATTATTTTTGTAAGTTGTTATTTCATCCATTGGCAAATCACTAATATAAAGGTAAAGTAAAAAATTCTCAGCAGCATTTTACTATAAAACAGAAATAGCGTTTACTTACCATCTGGCCTTCAGAGGTCAAGAAGGCCCCTGCAAACTCCTATATTAGGTCGCTATGTTTCCCATGATACCTGCACCTACTGTTTTTCCATATTATTGTAAACAGTTCCTTTATTAAACTTTCCTTAATTATACTGATTTGTGTCATATTGATACATGTCCTGCCTACACGCTGATCAGAAATGGTAACTTATTTTTTCTAGAAGTACTCCTCAGAAACACACCTTGGTGGTTTTGGGATTGGGTTGCTCATAGATTTGAGAATTATTAAAATAATCCCCTTACTAAAGGAAAAGAGGCATGGGAATCTGTGGCTTATGGTGATATCATAATCATAAAAATTATCAAATTGTAGGTATGGAAGTAATGCAGGTGGAGGGAAAGGCAGGGCAACAACCATGGGATTTGGTCACTATGGCAACTATAGTGAATATAAGGATTGAAGAGTTCCTTGTTACTCTTTGACATTCTTATGATAGTTTGGAAATTTTTTTCTCCCTATGTTAAAATAATTTGACTTAGTCTTCAGTGTAACTTTGGACTAACTCTATTAAAATATAGGATTCATTTTTCTTGATTTTGAAGTGGCACTTGCCTCAAGAACATCTTGAGTGTCCAACTCAAAGTGGGAAAATCAGAGGTTCTCAAAGAAAGGTTTGAAGGAGGCAATCCTTTCTGTAGTGGAAGACAGATATGGCTAAGGATTGACTCATGGACTTGATCATACAGGCTAAGGAGGTGTACAACCAATGAATGGATACTTACCACAAGGCATCTTATATTAGGATAAGGAAACTGATGCAAAAGCAGTGAGACCCTAAGATTTGGAAAGGGAACTCTGGGAAGGTACAGACAAGAATGGGAAACATGCATCATTTTATCTCTTTCAACTTCCCTTGCCAGCAGAGGTAATCCTTCCCATCTACAAAAAGAAGCCGCCCCAGGTTTTGTTGAGTAAAAACAGTTTCCATGATTAAAACAGAAGCCATTTCCCCCTGCACAAAATACTCCTTGCTTGTGAGCCTTCATAAGAGTTAGATTCTCACATAAAAAAAGATGGAGAAATTTAAGGCTAGCACCGGAAAGAGACAGCCTGTGCACTTAAAATAATTGTAAAATTATGTTGAGCTGCATCAGGAGGAGTATGTGAGACATACATGGGAGTCAATTACACTAAAGAAGAACTAGATTTGATCAGGCCAAATTCAGTGACAACAGTCACTTGTGACTTAATGTGTTGCCTTGTGCTCCTATAGCTGTTTTAAATAGTGTGCTAGATTGCTTAATTGAAGCTTGCTCTCAATGGCATCCTAAAACGAATGAGGATTGATATGCTGAAGGAAAATTATTTAACGTCCTGAAAAAGAAAGAGTCAAAGAAAGGTCTTTCAGAAAATGATGACAGAAATGCATTTTATTCCTACTGCTCATGGAACCCTGATCATAATCAGTAGGGTCCCAGAGGGCATTCTCTTCACCAGGAAATTAAAAATATGCATTGGTAAGGTGGGTGAGTCTAGCATCTTTGCAAAACAATGCTTTCATTTCTAGTCTGGATGATGATTAAAATGATAAAGTGGAATTTGGTTCCTTGCTCTCACTGGGAATAATGGATTCCCGGAAAGCTGGAAGACAAGTAAAATTACAACGTGCCACAAAAATGGACTAGTAATCAAAGCATTATGATACCTTGGGTAATCTGCAGTGATGCTGATTTTGATTATAAGTCACCAAAATTGACATAAATAGTAGGCTAATCACAATATGCTTCATATATATATATATATATGTGAAAAATTTCTTCCTCTGATGAACAGAAACACAAATTCAATGGTTAAAGTGAAAATTCAAAACCTGTTACCGAACTGCTAGGCATTAGCCCTTTCTGATAGGTTGAACCTCTCTATTCCATAGTAAAGATGCTGCAGTATGTCCTTTGAATCTTCCCACAGAGGTATCTGTGGTCACTTACTGGGGAAACAATCAATAGGAAAAGGGAAATATATAGACCTTCCCAGAATTATTAGATATATTCAAAAGTGCTGCTATTCTCTGCAGGATGAAAATGTCTCATGGGCCACAAATCAGAGTGAAGCATGTGGTGATCAGATGGCAGAAGGAACCTTGGATTGAATTCATTTTGCAGTGTGCCCAGTGGGCCACAGATAAATTCAATACTTATTTTCAATGTTTGAGAATATTAAATAAATATGGAAAAATTTAGATGCTGACATAATCCCCACGTTGTTTCCCTGACACATGGAATGAGAAAAATTATGGTACAGAAGGCCAGATGAAAGCACTTGTAATTGTTTATATGTCTGCCTTCTCATCAGCATAAAAGCAAAACATTAACATAAAATGAATAGAGCATGGTTGGAGAACATGCAAAGATTAGAACCTTGCAAATATTAGGTGTAAAAGTCAGGGAATACTGTTAAAATAATGGCAGATATTCAACAATTTAATCATGTAGTTTGTCAAATTAAAACAGGTTTATAAGGAGCAAATTAACACATGCCTTGGTACCTGGAATATAGCTATTGGCCTAAAAACTGATTTTATTTCCATTCCCAGCAAGAAAATTTATTAAGCATAATGCCCTTATGTGACAGAAGCCAGTATACTTTCATTACCATAGCTCAGGGCTATATGAACTTCCCTGCTTTCTAACAAACATAGTTCTGGAGGGACCCTAACTTTCCCAATGCCAATAGGACCTCAATTTGGCTCATTTGTATCAACAAAACATACTTTTGCTAGAGAATGTGATATACATGTCAAACACAAGAAAGTCTGATATTGCTATGTCTATGGAGTTACTAACATTCTAGTACTTTGAATCATATTAGGATTTGAGTGCATTTTGGAAGATTCCCATAAAATACGAGAGGAATTGTTATCACTGTATTTGTACAACTCACCCTAAGAAAGAGTCATATTTTTTGGTGGGACTCTGGATTTCAGAGGTAATATATGTAATATACCTAGTTTACCCTTTTATTCAGTAAACACAGGCTACTATTTTTTAGTATAACTTGGAACAAGAGAAGCATTGCAATAGATCCTGGCTGAAGTACAAGCTATCCTACAAAGGGATTCTTATGATCAAGAAGAGCAATGTTTCTGATGAGCAGATGTAGATGCTGTGGATACCACATAGAGCTCATAAGAGAGGAGTGATCATGGTGGATGAGAGGCAGGACTAGATTTCAGCTCCCACTCAGTGGGACAGAGAAGCATGTGGAGGCTCACCTCATGAACTTTTGCTCCAGAATGACTGCAGGAATACATTAGGAAAGCCAAGAGAACCCACAGACCTTCTGAAGGAAGCAGATTGCTTCTGCAGGACCTGGGAGACACCCCAAATACTGTGAGCGCCCAAACTATGGAAGTGCGAAAGGGGTATCATCCACACTTGATCACACTCCCCACCCACTGGGGAACCTGAAGGTCTAGATTACAGGAGAAGCTTCTGATCTTACCTGTAGCCAACTAAGTTTAGAGAGCTGAGTGAAATATAGGGGTAGAGAAAGCAGCAGGAAAAGCCATGTGGGCTTGCTGGGTGACCTAGTAAGCCATTTCTGCCCTGCTTCAGAGGGGTCCTTAGGAAGGACAGCCAGAGGCACTGAGAAAAGACCACAAGGAGAAGGAAACCTCCAGTTGAACTTTGTGACAATTTGAGCAGATTAAGAAGTCTCCTGGCAAGAACTCAGGGGAGGTGTGAATCCAGTGTGCAGACTCCACAGGCAGGGGACACATGAAAGCCATACTTGCTGGGAAGTGATTAGCCTTGGGCAAGTTCTCAGCCCTGCTCACCCACTGATTAGAAACAGACTCTATGCTGTTGTCAGGGGCATAGTGGAAGTGAGACTGGCCCTTTGGGTTGCATGGGTTCTGGGTGAGACCTGTGACTACTGGCTTTCCCCCACTTCCCTGACAACCAGCATGACACAGTAGAGTCAGCCATAATCCTCCTGGTAACATAACTCCATTTACCTGGGAACTTCACCCCCATCTCCCAAAGCAGCTGCAGCAAGATTCACCCAAGTATAGTCTGAGCTCAAACATGCCTAGCCCTACCCCACCTTCCCTACCTACCCTGGTAACTGAGGACAAAAAGCTTATACTCTTAGGAGCTCTAGGGCCCCATCCACCACCAGTTCCTCCCCATACTACCACAGGAGATGCTCCCTTGAAAGCATTACCTCCCATCAGGAGGCCAAGAAGCACAAAAATAGTACTTTAATCAACCAAAGCTAAAGACCTGCAGAGAGTCCATTTCACCCCCTTGCCACCTCCATCAGAGCAGGTGCTGGTATCCATAGCTGAGAGATCCACAGATGGTTTACATCACAGGACTCCATGCAGACAACCCTCAGTACCAGCCCAGAACCCGATAGACTTGCTGGTCAGCAAAATCCAGAAGAGACATAACAATCACTACAGCTCAGCTCTCAGGAAGCCACATCCCTAGGAAAAGGGAGAGAGTACTACATCAAGAAAACACGCTGTGGGACAAATGCATCTGAAAAACAGCCTTGAGCCTGAGACCTTCTTTCTGACAGTCTACCCAGAAAAGTAACTCTGGTAATATGACAAGAAAAGGTTCTCTTAACACCCCAAACAAACAACACTAGCTTTCCAGCAATGGATCCAAACCAAGAAGAAATCCCTGACTTACCTGAAAAAGAATTCAGAAGCTTAGTTATTAAATCAATTAGGAAGGCACCAGAGAAAGGTAAAGCCCAATGTAAGAAAATTTAAAAAAATGATACAAGAGGTGAAGAGAGAAACAAAACTTTGGGAAACAATGGACAGACTTACAGAAATGCTGAATTCTCTGGAAAATCTCAGCAATATAATCAAACAAGCAGAAGAAAGAACTTCAGAAGTCGAAGAGGAGGTTTTCAAATCAACCCATTCCAACAAAGACAAAGAAAAAAGAATAAGAAAATATGAAAAAAGCCTCCGAGAAGTCTAAGATTATGTTAAATGTCCAAACCTAAGAATAGTCAGCGTTTCTGAGAATGAAGAGAAATATAAAATTTTTGAAAATATATTTGGGGGAATAATCAAGGAAAACTTCCTCAGCCTAGTTAGAGAAATAGACATCCAAATACAGAAAGCTCAACAACACCTGGGAAATACATCACAAAAAGGTCATTGCCTAGGCACATTGCCATCAGGTTATCTAAAGTTAAGATGAAGGAAATAATCTTAAGAGCTGTGAGGCAAAAACACTGAGTAACATGTAAAGAAAACTGTCATATTAACAGCAGATTTCTCAGCAGAAACCCTACAAGCTAGAAGGGATTGGGGCTCTATCTTCAGCCTCCTCAAACAAAGCAATAATCAGCCGAGAATATTGTATCCAGCAAAACTAAGCTTCATAAATAAAGGAAAGATACAGGCTTTTTCAGACAAACAAATGCTGTGAGAATTCTTCACTACTAAGCCGGCACTACCGAACCACTAAAAGGAGCTCTAAATTTTGAAACAAATCCTGTAAACAGGGCTGTGTTCAGTGGCTCTCGCCTGTAATCCCAACACTTTGGGAGTCTGAGGTGGGAGGGACACAAGGTCAGAATTTCAAGACCAGCCTGACCAAAATGGGAAACCTCATCTCTACTAAAAATACAAAAATTAGTGGGGTGTGGTGGTGCATGCCTGTAATCCCAGCTATTCGGGAGGCTGAGACAGAGGAATTGCCTGAACCCAGAAGGTAGAGGTTTCAGTGAGCCAAGATCACAACACTGCACTCTGGTCTGGGTGACAGGGTGAGACACTGTCTCAGGAAAAAAAAAAGAAAAAGAAAAAGAAAAAGAAAATAAAATCCTGTAAATACATCAAAACAGAACCTCTTTAAACATAAATCTTGACAAGTGGATACAGAAACTGTTTTATATATATATATATGTATATATATGATGGAATACTACTTAGCCATTAAAAGGAATGACTTAATAGTGTTTGCCTGATCTGAATGAGATTTGAGACTATTATCCTAAGTGAAGTAACTCGGGAACAGAAAACCAAACATCGTATGTTCTCACTCATAAGTGGGCGCTAAGAGAGGAGGAGCAAAGGCATAAGAATGACACAATGGACTTTAGGGACTCAGGAGGAAAGGGTGGGAAGGGGGTGAGGGATAATAAACTACAAATGGGTGCAGTGTATACTGCTCTGGTGATGAGTGCACCAAAATCTCACAAATCACCACTAAAGAACTTACTCATGTAACAAAACACCACCTGTTCCCCAGTAACCTATGGGGGGGGGGGAAGCTTATGACAAGCCCTGAAAATCATATGTGTACTCTTTTGGCTTTGGATAAGTCCATAACTTTTTTCCTTTTAACGATGTTTATGTAGTTGAAAGCAGCCTTTTTCCATGCTATAGTTTCTACTTGACTCATGACATCTGACCACGGGACACCAAGTAACAGTGTAAGACAAAACATAAGTCATAAACTGAATGTTATCTGATAAACTCAATTATAAAATGTGTTCATCAGAATTTTATTGTAAACGAGAAATGCCAAATGCAAGACCTATCCTGATCTGTTCTGAAAAGCATTCATGTGCTGAGACTCCTGTGGTAATTGGTTTTACTGCTTCACCACCTTTTGTTCTATCCACAGTTATATCCTCAAGAGTAATTCCCTATGACCATTAACAGAGAAAGAAAACACATAGTCTTGGTTTGTATCTGACAAGTGTTCAACATTTATCTTATCATTTGGTTTTAAGCTTCTTGAAGATGGGAAAATTTTCAAAATTAAAATCTACAGAATGCCAAAATCATGAATATCTTATATTGTTTATATTTATTAAATATGAGTTGAGTAGATGAAGGAATTTTTACTCAAACATTAAGTGATACATTTATCTAGTGAATTTAAGTTTTCAATTTTCTTTTTAGCTTTATAATTTCTATTTGGTTCCATTTTATAATCAATATATCTTTATTGATATTCTCTAGTTGTTCATATATAGTTGTGATTTTCTTTAGTTTTTTGTTAGTGGTTTATAACAGTTTACTGAGTAAATATAAGACAGTTTTAAATTCTGTCTGGAAAATCCAACGTTCAGCCTTCCTCAGGCATGACTTATGTCAATTCTTGCTTTGTTTTTCCTCTGTGAATAGGCCATACTTACATATTTCATTTCATGTGGTTTGTAATTTTTTGTTGAGATCTCAACGTTTTGAACATTTTAATGTGTTAACACTACAAATCAGTGCCCCCAAACCTGAGATTGCTGTTGTTGTTGGTAAGAGTTATTGTCGTCTATTATTATTATCATTATTATTATTTATTTTGTTCTGAGACAGAGTCTTGCTCTGTCACCCAGACTGCAGTGCAGTGGTGCTCACTGCAACCTCTGCCTCACAGGTTCAAGCAATTCTACTGCATCAGCCTCCTAAGTAGCTGGAATTACAGGCACATTTCACCACTTTTGACTAATTTTTGTATTTTTAGTAGAGATGGGGTTTCACCGTATTGGCCAGGCTGGTCTCAAACACCTGACCTCAAGTGATCCACCAGTCTTAGCCTCCCAAAGTGCTGGGATTATAGGCACTTACAGGCCACCCCACTTAGCCTCTATATTTCAGTTTCTTTATTTGAAAAATAGAGACAAAAATAATACCTGTTTCATGATTTTTTTTTAATTTTAATTTTTGTGGATACATAGTAGGTGTATACATTTATGGGATATACAAATATTTTTATACAATCATACAATATATAATATTGTGTATATATTATACATATAATATAATCAGGGAAAATGGGGTCTCCTTCACCTCAAGGAATTATCCATTTTTTATGTTGTAAACAATCTAATTATACTCTTTTACCCATTTTAAAATATATTTAAAAATTACTGTTGTGCTATTACTACTAGATCTTATTAATTCTATCTAACTATATATTTTTTAGTCATTAATCATCTCCACTCCCCCACTCCCCACCCACTCCAACTAGCCTTCCCAGCCTCTGGTAACCATCATCTACTCAAGATGACATATTAAGGAAAATAGAAAAAAATAGCTGACATATGAACACATAATAAGTATATATAATAATAACATTGTATCTTTATTTTTTATGTTTTATTTAATAAAAATTTGAAGCATGGAAAAATACAAAAATAATAATCACTGCTACATTACTATCTAGTGTGAACAGGTGTTATCATTATTTCATGTTTGTGTTAGATATCTGGTTTTGCAAAATAACAAGAGTGTTAAACACAAAGCAAAGCTTCTGTCCTACTAACTCTACTTTTTCCTCCCTTACTCTTCCTACTCTTGAAGTTAGTGTGTATATAGTGACAATGTGCCTTGTATCGTTTTGAATCTATTTATGTATATGTAAAATTAATAAATAATATCTTTTGATTTTTAAAACATTTAAACAAAATATAGAATAAAAATATGTATTCTTTTTCTTCTCACTTTGGTTTCTATAAAAGTTTACTTAAGAAAATAAAAAGAGCAGCATTTGCTCGAATTATCATATATTACGAAATAGAGGAAAACAGTTTAATGAGGTTTTGTTTTAACTACATATTCTTTTATGCAATTTGTATTTCATAAACCTTATAAATGCACATAAACCACAAGGGACCATTATGAGAGCTTTCATTTTGACTAGTAATGAGAATTACTAAGTAAAGACTACATACTTATATTTAATATTCATTGAATTATGAAGTAAGGCTGTCTCTAAAATCTTAGAGGCACATAAAAACATGTTCAACATCATTAGCCATTAGGGAAATGCAAATTAGAATCACGATGAGTTATTACTATTTTCATATGAGTTACTAAAATTTAAAAAAATAATGATAACACCAAATGCTGGCAAGAATGCAGAGAAACTATTGCTGTAGATTGCTGGTAGGAATGTAAAATGGCACAGTTGCTGTGGGAAATAGTTTGGCAATTTTTTTATAAAATGAAATATATACTTACCATATGACCAACAATAACATTCTTGGTCATTTGTCTCAGAAAAATAAAACTTACATTTATGTAAAAATCTGACCATGAATTTTCCTAACAGCTTTATTTTTAATAGTTCAAAATGAGAAACATCCCAAATGCCCTTCAATGAATGAATAAATGAACTCTGGTACATCCATATCATAAAATGCTACTCAGCAATAAGATGCAAAAAAATAATGATATACCTGACAACTTGAATATTTTTCATGAATATTATACTTAGTTAAAAACAACATTCGATTAGAAAGCTTTTATGTTATACAACTCTGTTTACATCATGTTATACAATTCCATTTACATCATGTTCTAAAATTTACAAAATTATAGAAATGGAGAACCAATTAGCAATTTCCAAAAGACAAGGAAGGTAGTGGGTCAGGTAGGTACAACTGTAAAATTGTAGCACAGACAGTTCCTTTATGGTGGTAAAACATTTCTGCATTTTTAATGGTCGTACCATAAATATATACATGGAATGAAATTAGATAGAACAATGTGCACACACACATACATGTACAAATGAATACATGTAAAAGCTGATATAAATAATGCCTGCAGTCTAATAAATGATATTATATGACTGTCAATTTTCTGGGTTTGATACTGAACTGGAGCTGATATAATGTTAGCATTGAGGGGAGCAGGACAAAGTGTTCACCAGATTCTGTTTGCTCTTTTGCAACTTCCAGTGGGTCTATTGCCATTTTTTAAAAAAGTTTAACAATGTAATGAAAAATAAAATATTAATTAGATATATCTCTGGCAAACTTAACAATGCCCCCCAAAGATAATAACATCCTAATTCCCTAAAGCTGTGATATATAATATGTTACTTTACATGGCAAAAGTGAGGTAACAGATTTTGTGAGAGGGAGATTATCCTGGAATGTCTGAATGGGCAAAGTCTAATCATGAGTCATTAAAAGTGGGGAATTTTCTTATGTTGTAGACAGAGAGGGATATGAAGGCAAGAAAAGGAGAGAAGGGTCAGAAAAATACATGATTGCTGGCTTTGAAAATAAAGAAAGGAGGCCACAAACCAAGGAATAAAGGCAGCCTTTAGAAGCCGGAAAACTAAGGAAATGGTTTTTTTGAGAGGCCACCCCTACAAAAGGAACAAAGCCCTGACAACATCTTGGTTTTAGCCTGGTAAGACCCATATCAAACTTTTGAGCTACAAAACCGTAATAATATACTTGTGTTGTTTTAATCCATATTTCTAGGATTTTATTCTAGCTGTCATACTGGAAAACAAACACATTATATTAGAAAAGTTCACCATATGAAAAAATGCTCATCATCACCGGTCATTAGAGAAATGCAAGTCAAAACCACATTGAGATACCATCTTACGCCGGTTAGAATGGTGGTCATTAAAAAATCTGGAGACAACAGATGCTGGAGAGAATGTGGAGAAATAGGAACACTTTTACACTGTTGGTGGGAGTGTAAATTAGTTCAACCATTGTGGAAGACAGTGTGTTGCTTCCTCAAGGATCTAGAAATAGAAATACCATTTGACCCAGCAATCCCGTTAGTGGGTATACACCCAAAGGATTATAAATTGTTATACTATAAAGACACATGCACATGTGTGTTCACTGTGGCATTGTTTACAAAAGCAAAGTTTTGGAAGCAACACAAATGCCCTTCAATGATAGACTGGATAAAGAAAATGTGGCACAAATACACCATGGAATACTATGCAGCCATAAAAAAGGATGAGTTCATGTCCTTTGCAGGGACATGGATGAAACTGGAAACCATCATTCTCAGCAAACTGACACGAGAACAGAAAATCAAACACCACATGTTCTTACTCATAGGTGGGTGTTGAACAATGAGAACACGTGGAGACAGAGTGGGGAATATCACACATCAGGGTCTGTTGGAGGGTGGGAGAGCTAGGGGAGGGATAGCAGGGGGTAGGGTGATCGGGGAGGGATAACAGTAGGAGAAATACCTAATGTAGATGACAGGGGGATGGATGCAGCAAACCACCACAGCATGTGTATACCTATGTAACAATCCTGCATGATCTGCATATGTACCCCAGAACTTAAAGTATAATAATAATAAAAAGAAAACCACCACATTGTATAATTGTATTAGAAAATGCATACCAATGAATATTTTGTTTGGATGCTGATGCAAAGAGTCAATGATGAAAAGGTAATTGGGAGTTAACAGAGAAAAAGTGGATTTGGCATGGATATCATGTTATTAAAATTATTGTTAATTTTGCAAGTTTGAGATAATGGTATTTTAGTTCATTTTTAAAAGAGAATCTATCTATTAGAGAATACTGATATGTGAGAATAGATAATATTTGAATTTTATTCCAAACATTACAGAAAAAAATACAGATGGGGATGAGAAGAGATGGAAAAAGACTGAAACATATTGATAACTGTTAAATCTGAGAATGGATATATGAGGTATCATTACATTATTATTGTATTTGTATTTTGAAAATGTCCTGAATAAAATTTTTAATGCCTACTAATTTACATGGATAAATCTTTGAGAATCTTGAATTTAATATAATTCTATACTAATGAACATACTCCTTTTTATTAGGAACATGCTAAGATGTGTAAGAATGGTTTTTTAAAAGTTCTAAGCTTTGGCATTTGTTGAAGATTTATCTTTAGTGATTAATTCTCAAGTTATTGCACAAATGTCAGTAGCTGACTGAGATCTTAGCTATTTTGTCCTGTCAGTATTAAAATAAGGAAAATTATTTTAAGATGCTGAAGCTGTGTTTTTAAATTGGTCATTAGTGTTCTGACACTAAGGTTGCAGGAAAATCAAAAGATAATTTTGGAGAGATGTCATTTCATTAGAATATTCATTTTCTTGATAATCTATCACTATCATTTGATTTTTTTCTAATCTGCTACTCTCCTTTGGACATCTTATTCCTCAATCCTTCTAATTATATCTCAATATTAGTCAGAATTGCAACCAACAGAAATAACTTTAGCTATTTTAAACGGAAAGTGATGTAATAAATGCAAATAAATATTTACCACGTTGATAGAAGAGATGAAAGAGTAGCCTCTAATTTGGATCTGTAAGAAGTAAAACTAAGATGACACTACAGAATTTTGTCTATATGGGGATCTCCTACTTCTGCCAATATTAGGAAGCTAACAAATCAAGAGAAAATGCAGTGACTGTTGACCAAAGGAACATATTTATTTACCTTTCATCTAGAGATTTTGAGTCTGTCACTGCTGCACCTATTGGCACTGGAAACATGCTATATCTGATTTTTATTTCCCAAACCTGAATGGCTCGCACCTTCCCCTCAAAACTCAGTTAGGGAATGAAGATTAGACGTTATTATAGAAAAAACAAGTTCTCCATAACTTTATCCATGAGTATAATTTCTATTAGAAATACAGGAATATTAAAATTATCATCTTTATGTTCTATTACATAATTCATTACACTATGGATTGATATTATACTTATTTCTTTTTATACTTATTTCTTTTTTCTTTTTTTTTTTTGAGACTGAGTTTCACTCTTGTTACCCAGGCTGGAGTGCAATGGCGCGATCTCGGCTCACTGCAACCTCCCCCTCCTGGGTTCAGGCAATTCTCCTGCCTCAGTTTCCTGAGTAGCTGGGATTACAGGCACGCGCCACCATGCCCAGCTAATTTTTTGTATTTTTAGTAGAGACGGAGTTTCACCATGTTGACCAGGATGGTCTCGATCTCTTGACCTCGTGATCCACCCGCCTCAGCCTCCCAAAGTGCTGGGATTACAGGCGTGACCCACCGCGCCCGGCCGATATTATACTTATTTCTGAGAATTGTCATAAGAATCACAAAAATATAATTGGCATTTATAAATTTACTGTGTTAATGTATGTTTGCTTCCAGCCTGTACCTCAACTGGCTATGGTTATTTACTTGGTGTATTGACCTGACACATCATTCCTGAGAAGTCCATTGTAACTGTGCCCCTTTGAGGTTCCCATAATATTGCATTTATTTTTATATTGCACATGGCAGTTTGGTAGGCCATCTTTGTTAAAATGCTTCCCAAAAGTTTCCCTTCCAGTATTTAGACCCAGTGTAATTTCCTCTTCTGATTGTTGGCTGGATTTAGTGAATCACTTCTAACAAATAAAATATAGCAACGGCTATAGGATGGTATATCGGAGATTAGGTTACCAAAAAACTGTGATGTCCAACTTTCTGGCTCTCTCCCTCATTCCTCCATTTGCTTTGTAGGAATTCAGTTGCCATGTTGGTGGAGGCCTACAGAGACAACAACATGGTAAGGAAACTATGTCTCCCATCAACATCCCGTGAAGACATGAGGTCAGCCAAAAAACACATGAGGGGCCTTGGAAATGGATCTAACTAGTGGAGTTTGAGATAACCATAGACCAATATGGAAGCTTGCTACAATTCTGTGAGTGACCCTGAGCCAGATGACCTCTCTAAGCTATGTTTGCATATCTGACTTATAAAAATTGTGAGACAATAAATGTTTTTATTTTAAGTCATCAAATTTGGGGGCAACTTGTTACACAGTAATAAGCATCTAATATGGTACTATTACAGGACGTTTTGGGTTTCATTAGCGTTGCATTACCTTCTACAACACTATTTCCTCTTGATAAATGTGTCAGTCATTGTAGCTGCAGTAGTAACTGACTTTTTGATCTGTCACTTAATGGAATGAGCCAGAATGCCGTCTTAAATCCCCATTCAATGGAATAATCACTGATCTTGGAATAAAGCTTTCTCATATTAGACATTAAGATTTAAACCAAAAACTTGAAAAGCTGTCTTAATTTTTAATTCCTTCTTTTATTTTTTTCCCATGAGCTATTGCGTTTTTAAAGTGTTGTCAATATAAATCATTCTCCACAGTTTCAGGTACATAAGAAATGTAACTTTATTTTCCCATTTTCAAGTCTAATTCTAATAGAATGATGGAAAATTGGCATAGTAGTTTGGTACTTCAAATTCTTCTCAGAAATTGTTTCCCAGTTTTCTGCACTGATTTAGTGTCAAGGCATTGACCAGTGGGCATATATGATCCTCTATCTTTTTTGCATAGGTATTAGTTGAAATATCCTTGGCCATGGGGTCCTAGACATTAGCTCCTAAAAGGTGTTATATCTCTCATTTTTAATCTCCTGGCTGCGTTAGTTATTGAGGTCTGGTGCAGTACTACATTTTGTTGCTGGCAGTCACTAGCTTGTGTCATTCTGATTTGCTATAACTCCAGATAGTGATCAGGGATTAGAGCTCATGGCCCTATTACTCTTTGACGTAAGCCCTCAATTTCTCCACACCTCTCTACTCTACTCCATTTCACTGCACACCTGCTTTCCCAATGTGTCATAGACCAAGAAGTAGCTACCAAGAGATAGAAGATCATTCTCTATATGACTGAAATCTGTTTTTTTGTTCTTTTTTTATTAAAAAAATTATTGATATAGAATCCACATGCCATACCATGTGCCCAGTTAATATGCATGAATCAATAATTTTAATGTATTCGGACATGAGCTACCATTACAGCAGTCAACAGTAGAACATTTTCATTAACTCTAAAAGAAATCCATACCCTTTAGCCATAATTCCCTTTTCCCTGTATCTTTTCCATCTTTGCAACCATTACTTTTCTCTCTCTACATAATTGAAAATATTTTCTTAATTCTGTTTCACTTTCTGAGTACTTTCCATTGAAGTACAGATATGTTTAATTTTGATAAAGTTCAATGTATTTATTTTTTGTTACTTATGCCATTTGGTGTCATATCTAAGAATATATTAATAAATCCAAATTCTTGGAGATTTACCACTATATTTTCATATCAGAGTTTTATAATTTTTATTTTACATTGAAGTTTTGTACCATTTTAAGTTAAATTTTTAATACAATGTGAGCTAATAGTCTCACTTCATTCTTTCACATGTGCCTATCCTATTGTACCAATGTTATTTCTTAAAAAGATGATTTTTCCCTATTGAATGCCCTTGGCACCTTTGTCAAAACTCAGTTGACACATAGTTTTATTTCCAGACTCTCAATTCTATTAATCCACATGTCTACCTAGCTTTTGTTCTTAATGTGGTTCCTCAGACCTATTCTCTACCTTATGTTGTTATTCTCTGAAGAATTTAACATAATTTTCAGAAATTGACATACTTCTGGGAGAAAAGTAAGGGCTTTTTATTCTATAATTCTTTGAAATAATTAAGAATGCACCACCTGCTCTAGTGAGTCTGTGAACGTGTGTGTGTGCATCTTTGTGTATCCGTGTCTGTGTGTTACATTGGGCAATGAGGAGCTAGGCAAAGGAAAAATATCAACTGAAAGCTATTTCAAAAACAATACCTTGCCACATCATCTGTACATTTTTGTTTTATGTACGTATTTATTTAGCTTAAGTGTTCTTTGCTTAAATGGAAATAAAAGCAAAGCAAAGTTTAATTTGTCCTGATATATGTTTTCAGCTCTTTTAGAAAATGTAATATGTGTGTGTGACTGCCCCCATGATTCAATCACCTCCTACGGATGGCAGTGGTAGCCATCTGGAGTGGCCTCTGTGTAGTTGCAGCAGATGAGGCACTGCCAGGGTTGCTGGCTCCATGCATCTGTCAGGAGTTGGGAACAGGTGAGAGCCCCATCCCCTACCAAGTTGGCAGATCACATTTCTTCATGCATCAGGAGGGACTCAGTGGTAGTCCTGGACCTGGGCATCCTTGTGCTCTAGGGGACCTGGGAAGTCTGCCCTACTCTCACAGGATCAGAAGTGCCTGCTCACATTCCCTGGTCTCTCCCTGCTCCTGGCACTGGCTCTGGTGCAGAGCAAAGTTGTATCCAAACCCAGGTGTTGACAAGATCCAGCCAGGTGTACATGTGCTCAGGGTGGTGCTGACTCACCAGCCCCGTGCCACCTTGGCCACCTCTGAATTTTGGAAACCCATGAGCATATGAGGAAGGTTGGTGGGTAGTCAGGGCAGCTCAACATGGGCCTGCAGGTGCCCCTCTGCAGGAATGGCCTAGGTGTCATGGATGGCAGTTAATGGCAGGAGGCAGACAGATTCCTGGGCAGAAAGGGAAAGGTCCCTGGTGAAACCCCACCTTCAAGCCAGGGTCAGCCTGAAGCCTGAGAGCTGGGCTGCCGGTTCTGGGTGGAGCCTGTGGCCTGAAGTGAGAACTTAGGGTGCTTTTTCCAGGCCCACCTGTGGCTGCCCATAGGCCAATCAACATGCACTTCCTCCATTCAGAGCCCGTAACATCCCGGGACTCAGCCAGACTCACCAGCTGCAGGACGGAGCTACCCACTTTGGGTCTCCTCAGTTCTTCCAGATGAGTTTTCTGTGGAAAGGAGCTACCCACTGTGGGTCTCCTCACCATGGAGACCTGACCACTTAACAGGATGATCTGCTTGTGGGAAGGAGTTAACCACTTTGGGTCTCCTAAGAGCTGTTCTGTCTTTCAGTGAAGCTGCTCTGTGCCTTGCTTGCCCTCTAGTTTTCTGCATACCTCATTCTTTGTGGATATGGAACAAGAACTTGGGACAGGGTGAATGGTGGGACTGAAAGAATGGTAACACAAACAGAGCTGAAACACACCACCCTGCTTGCCATATTGTGGATGATAAGGAAAGAATAGCTGTAGCCCTTCAGGGAGACCAGACACAGGGGCTCCCCAAGCCAGGGCTGTAACATCCTCTTTGGGGATCTGTGGTTCCTTGTGTCTCCAACCTTCTAGGTGCCACTACGTTCCCTTTGTCCAGATGTGAGTGACTGCAGTGAAAGCCACATGAAGTACATCTGGTCCAGCTGCAGCTTTGCTCAGAGCTGGCACCTGAGCTGGTGCCTGGGGCTTCATGCCCTGCCACAGCGACCAGTGTGTCTGGCTGCACATGGGCTAGATCTGCA
This sequence comes from Aotus nancymaae, assembly GCF_030222135.1. Classification (NCBI taxonomy): domain Eukaryota; kingdom Metazoa; phylum Chordata; class Mammalia; order Primates; family Aotidae; genus Aotus; species Aotus nancymaae. Next base: position 39,504,949 of record NW_026988419.1, on the reverse strand, counting down.
CTTGCTCGCCCACACATCCCTCACTGCTCCATGTCTGACTCTCCCTTGGCAGGTATAGGATCTAGGCCAATAATGTAAGCCAAGCACAGCCTTTTAAGTTGAGTGGGCAAAACAAGCCCAGTGAGCACGAGCAATACTCAGGCAGAAGGCACTGCTGGCCACAGATATTTCTGGCTGGTGAAACAACACCCCAAGGATCCCATGACGCCACCAGGTCCCTTCCTCAATGTGTGGAGATAACAATTTGATATGAGATTTGGGCAGTGACACAGAGCCACACTGTGTCATTCCTATTATTATTTTATATTAAACTTTTGAAGCTTACTTTACTATTTAGGTGGGAATGCATTTAGTGAGACTGTGGAAATCATTTGATGATAATTAATAAAATGACTTTGGAATTGTGTGCCTTCTCATTTTCAGAAAGTATGGGAAATTTTTACTTGAACCATGGATAGCTGCATCTTGTTACATGGAAACAGAGTGGTTTTATTTTTGTTTGGAAGCTTTAACGTATATAAAATCTTTATATGAAAGTGGAGTAAACAAACAGATACATTGGGCTATCAATTTTTTGCTCACAATACCAAGTCTGCTTCCCCTTGTCCTACTTTGTGAGACCAGAGCTAAACTCTTAATATTTTTCCTTTGCCACTCGGCACAAGTAGACTTTGTCAGTAGAGGAGGCTAACAGGACACTGAGGTCAAAGCAATGTATGCTTCTGGTATGCTTTATTTCTTCCTATGGTACGGGTGCCAGTAAATATGCAAGGGTGAAGACCAGTGGTGCTTAGGTTTCAGTGGGACTACAGAATACCACTTCCTCTGAATCAGCTCCAGCACACAATTGCTTTCAAGTGATCTTCTTGGTCACATAGTGTACAGTTTCTATATACAAATCTGGACCACCTGAATCTTTTAGCAAGTTTATCAGCCATACAGTGGACACTCTTGCCAACTAGCTCCAATCTGCACCCTGTGGGAAGGTTCTTTGCTATAAGTATGCTGCTGGTTCAGATGGCAGCCCCACTGTCTCTAATAATGTCGGCTTCTCAGCCTGGGAAGAGTGTGCTATTATATATTCTGTTTCTTCAATGTTTTCTCTTGCTCACTCCTAAATATAAAAGCTACTTCCCACGTTTTCTATTTCTTTGTTCCTTGGACATCTCATTTCCCCCCTTTTAGTGGCTAATCATCTTTTACTAGTTAGTAATTATTTATAATAAAAACTTTTTTTTGATCACTGATATGATTTCTGTCTCTTGACTGGACCGCAACTGATATACCAACATTGAAATAAGTTGTAGATTGCATAAAACATGTTGAACATTTCTGCTTCAACCCAAAGTAAGATAAGCATGGTTGAAGACTTAAAATAATAATTATTATATAAAAGTATTATATCATCATCATCATAATTATAGAGGGACATTAAATATCCTTCAGAATCAAGTACTGACATAACATTTATTTGCAGCTTTAGAAAAGGTAATATGCATACACTTAGATGCTGAATGTTTTACTCATGGCTAACTTTTGTCTTGGTTAAAATTATGGCACTGATTATTATTATCTACCAAATAATTGTTTCACATAACTGTGATACGGATAATGAAGCATTTGAATTTATCTCACATTCTCTGTTTATAATAACTTGACTTTCCCCCCATTTTTGACTAGTAAATACTAAGTAAAATGAATAAAGAAAAAAATTGACTCCAGGTTCAATACATAATTAGCACTGTAAGCAAAGATATTTGTCAGTAGGGTCATCCACTATCAAAATGACTCAAAGTTGTATATTTACTATGCAGTCTAGTTGAGATTGAAATTAGAACAGGGAGTTATCACGTATGCACGAATACTTACTTTGTGATTTGACAAAAATTATCATCTTCTTCAGATAACAAAACAGTTAACGTTGGAAAGGAGTTGTTGTTTTTTAGTTGTCATAGCATTGAGATTTTTCATATGAGCATAAAGCTTCTTACACCAACATTATTCTGCTGAGTTATATTCATCAGTATACATTTTGCTTGTGAGCAATGATCATGTTTCTTTAGCCTTATTTATAAACTGCTTTGCCACGTATATGTAGATGGATTGGCAACGTTTGTTATTGGACCCCTTAAAATGGATTCTGTTCCAAAAGCTTTAACGTGGACTACATTAAAGTCGGATCAAGGTATGCTGAGACAAATCTGTAGAATTGGTTCTGTATTATATTGACGTTTGTTTTCTATGGCTCTTTATTTTCCAGTCAATGTCAAAAAATTTCTAAGAGAATATATTCTGTATTCACTTTTCCTCAGTCTTTAGTAGAATCCAGAATGCTGTTTCAGGAGCCCTTGGGATTCATCTGCAGAAACATATCGTCTAGTTGAAGAGCCTCACTCCTTCTCCAATCATGGACATTTGCAAGTTTAAGAGGATGACCAAAATTATGCACAATATCTTCAGTATGATCCTAGAAACTCACAATCACTAAGCTTGCTAAGCTCAGAACCTAGAAATCTCTATGATCAAGTTAATAGAAGATGACACATTCTAGATAAAAATATGTGGAACTTTTATATTTATATATATTTTATTGCATTTTAGGTTTTGGGGTACATGTGAAGAACATGCAAGATTGTTGCATAGGTACATAAATGTCAATATGGTTTGCTGCCTTTCTCCCCATCACCTATATCTGACATTTCTCCCCATGTTATCCCTCCCCAACTCCCCACCCCACGCTGTCCCTCCCCTAGTTCTCCCTCACAGACCCCAGTGTGTGATGCTCCCCTCCCTGTATCCATGTGTTCTCAGTGTTCAACACCCGCCTATGAGTGAGAACATGTGGTGTTTGATTTTCTGTTCTTGTGTCGGTTTGCTGAGAATGAAGATTTCCAGGTTTATGAACCTGGAACTTTTAATAATATGGCCATGCCTGCTAGTAACAAAAGTTTAAAACAATTGAAAATAAAACTGATTGTGTGATTTAAAATAGAAGTTAGATTAAAGCACACGTTAAAATTCAAGCATATTCCCTTCTCACCTTATACTGTGATGAAAATTGTGCAAATATATGTCTAATTGTCCTTTGATATTGCAGAACGTTAAATAATGCCACCTCCCCACAAATAAAGATTTTATCGTTTATTTATTTATTTATTTTTGAGACAGAGTCTCATTCTGTCACCCAGGCTGGGCTGCAGTGGTGCCATCTGAGCTCACTGCAACCTCTGCCTCCTGGGTTCAAGCAATTCTCCGCCTTGCCTACTGAGCAGCTGGGACTACAGGTGTGTGCACCATGCCTCGCTATCTTTTGTATTTTTAGTAAGGACGGGGTTTCATCATGTTGCACAGGATGGTTTTGATCTTCTGATTTCGGGATCCACCCACCTCAGCTTCCCAAAGTGCTGGGATTACAGGTGTGAGCCACCTTGCCCAGCCCAAATAAAGCTTTTGAAAGAAAAGTTATAACGTTCACATGGGAGGATTTTTTTTTTTTGAAAAATTCTATGCCAAATGTAAGTTTTTATTCTATGGTGTAATTTATAGATGATCTATACAGCACTAACAGTATAATTGTACTTATTTTAACCATATTTCCTCTTTCGTGTTGTAAATTAATTATAAAATGCTTATCAGTTATATTGTCATCCTAAAAGAATGAGAAAGAAAACTCTCAAGGGCATTTTCAATTATAATGATTTGATTAAACAAGAAGTGCTGTAAATAAGGTAATGAATCAAGCCTAAACAGCAAAATGGAGCAACTCTTCCAGGATTTATATAAAAGTATTTATAGATATGTTGTGATATGTTTTGTGATTTATGAAAGTAAAATGAAATAACACTTCAATTCATTTGTAAAAACATAAACAATAGAAGTAAGACATGCTTTTCCTTTCTTTTTTTTTTTTGAGATGGAGTCTCTTTCTGTTGCCAGGCTGGAGTTCAGTGACATGATCATGGCTCTGAAACCTTTGCCTCACTAGTCAAGGGATTCTCCTACCTCAGCCTCCTAAGTAGCTGGGAATACAGGTGCCTGGCACCACACCATGCTCTTTTTTTTTTTTGTATTTTAGTGGTGGTGGAGTTTCACCATGTTGGCCAGGATGATCTCAATCTCGATCTCCTGATCTCATGATCCTGATCTGACTGCCTCAGACTCCCACAATGCTGGGATTACAAGTGTGAGCCACCACTCCCAGCCATATGTTTTTTCTTAACACAGATTCAAGTTTAACTGTTTTTAAACCTGATCACACATTTGTTACTGAATACATTTCACTTCACAATAAAATGTCATCCAAATGCATTTTTTTTACTTAATTAGTTTTACAGAGAAGTTGAACAGAATGTATAGTTTCCACATACCTCTAACTCTCCTCACTATTTTTCTAATAATAACATCTTGTATTAATGTGGTGCATTTGTTATGATAGATGAGCCAGCATTATTGACTAAAGTCCATAGTTGACATTAGGGTCCATTCTTTGTGTAGACAAATGAAGAATGACAAGTGTCCTCCATTAGAGTTTTATACAAAGCAGTTTGATCTAAACATGCATTGTGTTCCACCTGCTCATCTTTCCCTACCCTGGACCTCCTGACAACCAATGAATATTTTGCTATCTTCATATATTTCCTTTTCCCAGAATGTAATTTAGTTGTAAACATGCAATATGTAGTCTTTTCAGACTGGCTTCTTTCAGTAAGAAGCACGTTTTGTGTGTTAACAGCTTTTTACGTTTTAATGAAGAATACTTTATTATATGGGCATACCACAGTTTGCTTATCCATACATCTATCTTTGCTGTTTCTAAGTTTTGACAATTATGAGTAAAATTGCTATGAATATTTTTGTGCAGGTTTTGCGTAGGCCTAAGTTTTCAACCCCTCTGGGTAGATACCAAAGAGAAAAATTGTAATCCTATATGGTCAGTGTATGCTTAGTTTTGACAAAATTGCCAAAATGTCTTCCAAAGTGACTATATCATTTAGCAATCCCATTAGTAATGAATAACGGTTCCTGTTGCTCCACCCCTCTCCAGTATTAGGTTTTGTCAATGTTCTGAATTTTAGCCATTATCATGGGTGTATAGATATCTAATTGTTTTAATTTGCAATTGCTGGCTGACATCTGATGTGGAATATCTCTTCTGATTACTTGTGATTTCTTGTCTTCTTTGGTTAGATGCAAATGATATTGTGTTTGTAATTTGAAATGCTAAGTGTTCACTGAAGATACATAAAGTAAATGACTTTTGTATATTAACCTTGTATCCTACAATCTATGATAAAAGACTTAATTACTAGTTTCAGCAGGGCTTTACTTTTATTTAATCTTTTGAATGTTTTCTACGTATTCAATCATATCATCTACAAATAAAGACAATGTCTTCCTTTCCTATTTGTAGCTTTTATTTTATTTTCTCATTGCTTTAACTAGAATTTCCAGTACAATGTTGAGTAAGAGTGGTGAGAACAGACATTCTTGTCTTGTTGTTTATGTTAGCAGGGAAGTAGCTAGTTTCTCATTATTAAGTATTATGTTAGCTGTGGGTATTTACAGACTTTCATTATCGAGTTGACTAAATTCTCCTCTATTCTTAGCTGTTTAGAGTTTTTCTTGTGAATTTGTTGGATTTTTTAAAAATGTTTTTTCTTACATTTATTGATATAATATTTTTGTAGAATTTGACCTGTTGATATATGTTAATTGATTCTGTAATATTAAACCAGCTTTACATATCTGAAATAAATCTTACTTCACCACATTGTCTAATACTGTTTTACATTATTGTATTTGGTTTGTTAATATTTTGTTGAGGATTTTTACATCTATGTTCATTGCATGTATTGGTTTTTCTTTTTCTTGTCTCGTAATGTCTGCATCTGGTTTGGTATTCAAGTAATGATTATCTCACAGAATAAGTTAAAATGTATTATTCTACTTTTTTTTCATGAAAAGACTATAGACAATTGTAATTTCGTCCATAAATATTTGCTAGAATTCGCCAGTGAACTCATCTGATTCTTGTATTTTCTGTTTTAGAAGATCATTAATTAGTGGTTCAATTTTTAAATGGATAAAATGTTATTTAGATCCTGTATATGTATATTATATAGATTACTGCAAAAGTAATTGAGGTTTTGTTCTATGAATTTTAAATTCTAACTAGGCTCAAACACATCTTTATTAATTAAAATAGGAACCATTACAATCAACACTTTTTTTTTTCAAGGAGAAATAAGTTTGTTTATTTCTGTAGCTTAAAATTCCATGTTTTGGAATTCGAGGAACTCTTGGAAAGCATTTTTTTTGCATCATGCTGGTTATGGAAGCATTTTCCCTTCAAAAAGTTGTCGAGGGCCAGGTGCAGTGGCTCACACCTGTATGTAATCCCAGCACTTTGGGAGGCCAAGGTGGATGGATCACCTAAGGTCAGGAGTTTGAGACCAGCTTGGCCAATGTGGTGAAACGCCATCTCTACTAATAATACAAAAATTAGCCAGGTGTGGTAGTGCACACCTGTAATCCCAGCTACTCAGGAGGCTGAGACAGGAGAATCACTTCAACCCAGGATGGGAAAGTTGCAGTGAGCCAAGACGGTTCCATTGCACTCCAGCCTGGGAAACAGAGTGAGACTCCGTCTCAAAAAGAAAAAAAAATAAAAGTCACTTGAAGAAGTGGTAGTTAGTTGGCAAGAGGTCAGGTGAATATAGTAGATGAGGTGAAAGGATCAAACTGGTAGTCGACTAACAAACAGTGACCATGCCCTTTGGTGCAAGTTTGGCTTTGGGAAGTGTGGAGCTGCTTCTAGGTACAGCCATTGGGCTGGTCATTGCTGGTTCTTGTACAAAATCTATTTTTTGTTGCATGTCAAAATCTGATGGAGAAATGGTTCACTGTTGTGTGGAATACACTTTAAATCTGCAATTATTTTTGTTTCCTCTCAGCTCATGAGAAACCCACTTATTGAGCTTTTCACCTTTCCAACTTGCTTCAAATGCTGAACGACCATAGAATGTTTGACCTCTCCTGTAGTTAGTTGTAAGAGGATCAGCTTCAATGATTGCTCTCAATTGGCCATTGCCAACTTCCAGTGGCAAGCCACTAAGCTCCTAATCTTCAAGCCTCTCCTCTCCTTTGTAAAACTTCTTGAATCATCACTGAACTTTACCTTCGTTAGCAGTTCCTGGGCCAAATTTGTTGTTGATATTGCAAGTTGTCTCCACTGCCTTCCTACCCATTTTGAACTCAAATAAGAAAATCTCTTGAATTTGCTTTTGTCTAACAACATTTCCATAGTCTAAAATAAATATAAAATAAAGAGCAAGTAATAAGTCATCAGCAAAAAAACAAACAAGAAATGCACATTAAAATTATGTATAACACAATCACATTTATTTAAGAATGCATTTCAATATCAAATGACAAATTTCAACAATACAAAAACCACATTTACTTTTGCACTAACCTGTTTCTCTTTCTGTGAATTTTCATAGATTGCATCTCAGAATTTGGTCCATTTTATCTACCTTATAAAATTTGTGGGAATTCAAATGATATTTTTCCTTTAGCGTTCATACATTTTAGTGCTTACTTTTTAAAAATACACAAGAATAGCTGGGTATGGTGGTTCACACCTGTAATGAGGATCAGGAGGATATCTTGAACCCAGGAATTTGAGACTAGCCTTGGCAACAGTGAAATCTCATCTCTACAAAAAAATTATAAAAAAAAAAAAAAAAAAAAACAGTAGCTGAGCATGATGGCACACATTTGTAATCTCAGCTACTCAAGAGGCTGAGGTGGGAGGATAGACTCAGCTGGAGTTTGAGCCCATAGTGAGATATGATTGCACCACTGCATTCCAGTGTGGGTGTCAGAGAAAGACTCCATTTCTAAAAATAAAAAATATACAAGAATTTATTTTCTAATTATTATCACGTCGATGTCTCATATATTCTGAACTCAAGTGGAAAGGAGCATTTTGAATAATTGAATATACTCTTATAAAGATTCAAAGCCTAAATCTTTAAACTATGATATTATATCATTCCAGTTATGTTTAATTGAACTATGATTTTTAAAAAATTTGTACCATCTTTGTTTCTTGAAAAACTACATGGTAAAATGTGTTCACTTTTACTTTATTATGGCAGCATTATCATAATGAATTTGGAATGAAGTATTTAATAAGGAATAATCTCAACTCTTCACTCAAACATTTATAGTGTAGTTTGTGATTCTTCTGCCTTGTTATTGCAACTTAACTTGTTCTCCAGTGCTCTCTATTGTGATTGCTAGCTCATCTCAGATTCTATACACAACTAGTTACATGCCAGCCCTCACTAATTTTATTGGTGGTAACAAAATTTTGTTTGATATTGAATATGTAATTATGTCTTTCCAAAGAACAAGTAATGTCTAAGTTTGAATGTATGGTCAGTTAGAATTTTACTCATAAGAGAATTTCACTGAATTTTAGAGTAGTCAACAAACCAGTGAAAACATTCATAATTCTAAATGGCTTATTACTTTCAGCTTGCAAAATATTTAAGTAAATATACAGACAAGGGTGTTTGAAGAAATAATATCTACCTTCTAATTTTTTTCAGTATCTTTATGAGTAAGCACTAAATTATAAAATAGAAATTCTTTAATTTTATTTATATTTCTTATCATAGAAGTAAGATGAGTGAAAATCAACACATTATTTTCTGAAATGCTTTGAAATACTCATCATTAGTAGAAGTACCAAATCAAACAGGCGTAGCAAAGAATTATATGTTTGGATAGCTCCACGTGATTATTTGAAATGAAAATAAAACATTTTTGTCCTTGAAACAATGCAAATTTTAATATAATTATGGAGGATGCTATACTAATCCTGATTAACTTATTTTCTTTAATGATGAAATATAATTACAAGCCTTAATGGCTCATATATAATAAACCCAAATAACTGACATTATTAATTAGCAATTCCTCTTAAAATATCTGAAATAGATTTTTGGTAAAATAATTGATAGTAGCAATAATGTTGTGAACAAGGAATTTTGTAAACAAGAGTTTGATTTTACAATCTTAGTTTTTACAAACAATATACTTTTGCTGTAACATTACTTAATAGTGCTATGCATCTTGCTTATATAATAATCTTACATTAACCAGAAGACTATTATCTGGCTATGGCAGATAAAAGAGTATTTGTAGAACATTATAGCAAATATTTTAGCTTATTCATTTAACTTTAATATAAAGCATTGTGAAGAAAAGCAACATGTAGAATAGTTATATGTGATGTTGAGAGTGAAGATAGAGGGTCTGACATAAAATTTCTAACCATTCCACTTCTAGGTATAGGGCCTTGATCAATTCATGTAACAGAAACTCAAGCTACATTGAACCTGCCTAAATAATGAAGGGTCATGTGGAGAGAATGAGAGAACAAGCACCAAGCTGACAGATATGTGAGAAACGGTGCCATCTTGAAAGTGATCTTAATCATTTCATCCCCAACCATACCATATGGATTAGAGATGAACCACTCAGACAAGTACTTCTCCAAAAATGAAACGCAAAATTGTGAGCAAACCAAAATTGTTATTTTAAGCAACTTTGTTTTTAGGTACGTTAAAATGATAATTAGAACTACTTTTACCCCTATGAACATCCTGGATGTATGAAATGACTTCACTAGAAAGGCCTCTGTGCTCAGATCATGAATCAGAAATACTAAAAATTAAGTTTTAAATATCATGATGACAAAAATAATGAGTGTATATATCTATAATCTTAATTTTACTATTTATCTGAATATTACTCAGCTTCTTACTAATGGAAGACTTTATTTCTCAAATTGACTGATCATAGAGGTTAAGTTTTAGACTCTATGTATTTGGCTTTCTCTGAGATTAATTTCCTTCATTTAAATGTTTGCCTTTTGTAATGACAACTTATAAATCACCATGATTCTAAGTACAAGGAATTATTAGAAATTGAAATAACATTTCTACACTTGAAACTCAATGCAAATTATTATGTAATTATGGAGGAAGCTATACCAACTTCCATCAAGTTAAATAATTTTCTTTAGTGATGAAAGATAATTATAACCCTTGATACACTCATACATAATAAACTTATTATTAACAGAAATTCTTATTAAGGAACTCTGAAATAAATATTTGGTAAAATAATTGATAGTCATAATAATGTTGGGAAACAATACAAAATTAAGAAGACTTACAATATTTTTTAAGAGTGTGAGTTTACGACATTGTACAAAAACTACTCTTTGTGACTGTATATATTTGGTATATTGGAACTGTTTATGCCAAAAAGTCATAGCAAAAGGTTATGTGTTCATGATAAAGCAATTTATCACTCCAAGTAAGTATAAGGAAACTATAATTTGTAAAACTATTTCTAGAATGAAATGTATGTTTACATTTTATTAATTCTGCTTCAGTATATGCTGGTGACATCCCCCTTAAAATTTCCTTTACAAATAACAAAAATCATAATTTACGAATCTTTTCAAAAGGTATAAATTGAATTTATTTATGAGGAAACAAGAAACAAACTCAAATTGAGAAATATACTACAAAAATACTATATATAATATAACAAATTTTATAGTATATTTTTCAATTATATGAGTAGGTATGCTGTTAATTACACTGTGGTTAAGAATATATCTAGTGCTTAGAGAATGCACACAAATATTAAATTTACTCTAAAGAATATTTCAGAAAAATAAAGAAAATGCAGCAATATGTAAGCAATTCCTGAACCTGGATCAAAGGCGTATGGGGACGTTTATACTACTTTTGCAACTTTTCTGTAGGTTAGGTGTTACATCAAAATAAAGAAATTTTAAAAAAATTATGACAATCATAATATATTTTTATTGTGTTATTGCACCTATACAAGAAAGCCATGGCCATTAAAGAGAAAAGGTATAAAATCAAATCTATTGAAAATTGTACATTATACACTCTTTGGTTTATGGATCAAATGTAGTTTTTGCACTTGGTAGCTTTATATGAACTATAGAGATGGGCAGTTTGCACAGATGACTAAGTAGACTTGGTCTTCTGTATTTGCGGGCTCTGTATTGTAGATTCAAACAACTGAAGGTAGAAAACATTTTTTGAAAATGCATCTGTGTGCTGAACATTTACAGATTGTTCTTGTAACTTTTCCCTAAACAATACAGCATAAGAATGATTTATATAACATTTATATTTTATTAGTTAATAGAAATAATCTAGAGATAATTTCTAGCATACAGGAGAACATGTATAGGTTATATGAACATATTATGTCCTTTTATGTTATGGAGTTTAACATCCATGGACTTTGATATCTGCAGGAGATATTGAAACTAATTCCATCCACCCCCTTTCTTCTTTCTCTTTCTTTTTCTTTTTCTTTTTCTTTCCTTTTTTTCTCTTTCTTTCCTTTCTTTCCTTCCTTCTTTCCTTCTTTCCTTCCTTCCTTCCTTCTTTCCTTCTTTCTTTCTTTCTTTCCTTCCTTCCTTCTTTTTCTCGGAGTCCATCTCATTCACTCAGACTGCAGCGTAGTGGTGTAATCTTGGCTCACTGCAAACTCAGCCTCCTGGGCTCAAGACATTCTCCTGCCTCAGCCTCCTGAGTAACTGGGATTACAGGCACCTGCCACCATCCACCATGCCCAGTTTTTTTTTTTAAACGGGGTTTTACCACGTTGGCCAGACTGGTCTTGGACTCTCGATATCAGGCAATCCACCCTCCTTGTCCTCCCAATTACAGGTGTGAGCCACCATGCCTGGCCTGGAACTAATTTCTTATGGATACCAAATATATTCCTTTAGCTATCTAGATATAAATATTTTATTTTATTGAGACATATTTTACCTGTGTACGCAGCTTCATGAATTGTTTTACACATGTATATTTACCTGCTGAGCAGTCATATTAAAATATAGAATATTTTCAGAATCATATATAGTTTCTTCTTTCCCTCTTGCATTGCAGGGTTGTGACTATGCACAACTGGAGGTCAATAAATATTTACTGAAGTAGAGCAGATATAGGCGGACAAAAAAGAAGCCACTCGTGGAAGTACTGGGAAAACTTGCCAGCATTTAGGACATTTGTTGTCATCACGTTGTCATATTGGCCAAAGCAATTATTTCTTGCCACACAATCTTCTGCATCATTCTATGGTAGATGAGCATTTGGATTGTTCCCAGTTTTTCTTTTTTTCTTCATTACAAATAAATCTTCTATGAGCATTCCTATATGAGATTTTGGTAGGCACAAACACTCATTTCTGTTCTGTAGATAACCAAGGAGTGAGACTACTGAGTTATTAGGTATCCATATATTTAGTTTTAATAGAAAATGCACAAAATATTTTGAGTATTAGTAATAAACAAACCTTGCCCATCATTAGTAATGGGAGTTCCAGTTGCTCCACATTTTCACTAACACTTGTATTCTCTATTGTTTTAATTTCAGTTGTTTTGTTGTGAATATATTCAGACATTATTATAATGATAATTTATTTTTCCATGATAATGGAAGTACATCACTGTGAAAACACTTGTGAAGTGCTTGATAAGTCTTTTGCCCACATTTTAATATTTTGTTGTCTTTTTCTAGCAATTTGTTATGTATTTTGGATACAAGTTAACATATATATTTGGATACAAGTTCATATATATATATGTACAAGTCAGGTGGCAATATTATATCTGCAATGCATATATATATATTGCCACCTGACTTGTCTTTTAATTCTTTATAGGTGTCTTTTGATAAACAGTTTTCATTTTAATAAATCCTTGTTTGCTACATTTTTCATTTATTCTTAGTGCTTTGATGTATTTTTAAAGAAATGGTTGCTTATCCTGAATTCATAAACATCATGTCATTTTTTGTTTACTCTATAAGTTTTCTTACTTTTATTTTCATAATTAGTTCTAAAATTTATCTTTTTGGTGTGGTGTGTAATGCAAAATATGGGACAAGACTATTTCCATAGCTATTCACTTAACAACACTATTTCCTAAACAGACAATACAGTAGCTTAGCATTCTTTCACATGATCATATCTGTCATTGATTCCTTTCATAAATACTACTCACTGTTAGAAAAATCGTATTAAGGATATACAATCCTTCAGGGATATTGCAGTGGGATTCTGCTTTTTCCATGTCAGTTTCTCTCTTAAAAATTTGATGATTGATTATCAGACTCTCCTCCTTCAGGTTAAATCTCATGTCTTACCTTTTTATTTCATTCAATAAATCTGCATATTCAATGATTATGTTGGATTATATTATTATATTTGATTATTAATAACTATTCTAAGGTAATTTGTTTTAAGATAATTTATTTTTCAAATAAATTATTACTAAAATTGATGAGTAGCAATAGGTGTTTCATACCCAAAAAGTAGTCTTAGCTCTCACTATTACAAGACTCTAAGAATCCTGATTTGAGACATTGATTAAGCCAGCAGCACATTTTTCTTCAAGTAGAAGGATAGCTGCTCTCAAAAGCAACATATATGTTCAGATGAGAATTCCTTAAAACATGATGATAATGATTGAATGCATATTAGGAATTGTGAACATCACTTTTATATCAGTTCTTAAATTTAGTTTAATCAATTTTCTTCATAGATCTTCAAACACATTACTAAATCCTTCAGGAATACAGGTTGATATTTGCTATCTGGCAATTGCAGAGAAAATAGGCAAAGTAATTTATATTTTCTTTTAAATTTGATGAAGAAGGATATTGGAGAAGACTGATCACATTGGATGACATGGTATTATTCATATTTAAAAACTTTATGTTGTTTCACCAATTTATCTTTTGGGGAAACTAAATTCTCTCCTCAGTCAAACAATCTACTTGAAAATATTGAGAAATATAATTTAAAATATGTTTCAGTATAGGCTATGGTTAAATAGTCTATTTGATACAAATTTAGTATATAATGTAAAACATAATATAGTATAAAGTATAGACAACCTAAATTAAAATTGTTTGAGGAAGTTTTCAAAACTGTAAACAAATAACTAAATAAGAAAAGGTAAAAAAAAAAAAAAAAAAGGAAAGAAAAGAAAAGGTGAGACATGCCTGGGAGTCTGCATCTGTATTAAAAATCTGGATAAATCTGATTCATACTGATGTTTGGTAAGCCCAAATAATATATCTAAATAAATATCATAGTTAAAACATTGTGCAAAATCAGCTTAATAATTGTTAAGTGATAGGATATTCATAGTAAGTATGCCACAAATGTTTGTAAGAGAATATAATTGAATAAACAGCTATTCTTACCTTAATGTCTAGTTACAAAGTACATAAATCTTTATTAAGATATAACACTGAATTTTTAATTTTAAATGATAGGGTAATTTAATAGGCTATTACTTTGAAAAGAATTTTCTTCAGTTTATCTAGTTAAGAATGATGAAAGCAATTGATATTATTTTAAAAAAAGAAACAATTTGTACAGACTAACTTGAATATTCTAATCAGTATATCAAAGGCAACCTGTACCTTAACGTTTCTTGCCCCACTATTCACATTAATGGAGATACCGAATCAACCTAAGCGTTCATCAATGAATGAATGGATGAAGAAAATGTGATAAATATGTTCACAATGAGATGCTATTCAGCTAGAAAGAAAACAATGAACTGCCATTTGCAGCAACATGAATGAAATATTATGTTTTAAGTTAAATATGGCAGGCACAGAAAGATAAATATCACAAGTTCTCACTCATATGTGAGGGCTAAAGTTTATCTTATCAAGGTAGGGAGTAGAATGATAATGAAAAAAGACTGGAAGAGGTAGGTTGGGTGGATAAATAGAAATTGGATGAAGGATACAAACATATAGTTAGATGGAAGGGATAAATTCTAGTGTTCCATAGCACCATAGGGTGATTACAGTTATATACATATTTCAAATTAGCTAGAAGAGATTTGAAACATCAAAAAAGTAAAAAGTAAAAATATAAAAGGAGTGACCTATAGGTCAACATATATGTCTTTGGAGTCCCTGAAGTGGAGGAAAAAAATGGCTGCAGAGAAACATAAAGAAATAATGGTTGAAACACTCCAAATTTGATGAAATACATAAATTCGCAGATCCAACAACTTCAGTGTACTCCAAATAAATAAATCAAAGAAAACTACATCCAGATTTGTTGTAATAAAATTACTAAAGACCAAAAAGAAAGGAAATGTCTGATAGCATGTAATAAACAAAAACATATCACATAGAGATAAACAATTATTTAAATAAATGTGAATTTCTCATCTGAAGCAACAGAGACCAGAAGAGAGTATCAAATTATATCTGAAGTTGAAAAAATATCTGCCAATCCCAAATCCTTTGATCAGAAAAAGAAAAAATTCTTTAGCAATACAGTTTTAAACAGTAGTTATTTTATGAAGTACAACTAAGAATATTTTTTATCATAAAACTTACTTTTTAAAAAAAGTGAAAGAAAGCTTTTAATGTAGAAAAGAAATAATAGTAGAGGGAAATAAAATATGAGTAATGAAGAAAGAGCAACTAAAATGACATTCTTTTAAAACATATCTGCATATATATATATTTAAAATATAAATACTATATAAGTATCTTTGTATAATTGAAGAACTACTTAAAAATAATTCATGTTGACTTGACTACCAGGTCAGGGACAGTGGAGAAGAAACCAGAATTATTGATTTCTTTTTCAAGAAAAATATAACAGATCCGAGTAATATTATTTCTCTTCATTATAGGAGAGTAGTCCTTTAGTTGAAGAAGAAAACATAGGTAACATACCCACCTAATAAAACATTATTAAAATTGAGAATTTGGAACATCATATTTGTAGGAGGAAAATGTGAATATATATTTTCATACCTGCTTATTTGTTCTTAGCTGATTTTTTGGGTGCTTATATGACCAAAAAGCCAAACATAAAATAGAAAAATTGTTACTCATATAAATGTACAGATTATTGTTATCTAATTTAAGAAAAATGTGTTTCCCTAACAAGAATCTATTTTAAACATTTGACTCTCAACAAAGGGAAAACATTCTACAGTTGTAAAATGTATAATGGGAGATTAGAACCAGAAATATACAGGAGATTCTGATTCAAAATAGGGACAGAGTGAGACCTCCATCACATCAGGGTCACCACCTGAGACCTTGATCACATCAGGGGAGGTCTGTCCTGCAGACCCTGACTCAACGATGGATGAATGAATGCACTCTCACACCGACTACTGAGATTTCGAGTGGGCTAGCAATGGTCATCAACTGCTTTCAGAGGGCAATTGCAGCTAACTGACAATGGACTCCCTATACCTCCTCATATTGATTCAGTATAGATTTAATAACAGAGATTCTAAGTCAACACGCTTGTGGATAATTAACATGATTAAACGAGTAGTTTTACAAATGATAAAAGCTTTAGGTTCCAGGGCCCAGAGTAAACACCATTAACAGGTAATTCCCCTTTGACGTCCCCCTGAGAGGACCATCCAGTACAAAGTTTACATGAGTAAACAGAGTAAGGTAATGTAGGGTAAACAGACTTAACTGGGGAAGCTTTTATTGTCCCTAATATTTTGCCCTATGGCTTAAAATTCTAACTTAATGAACTGGCTGCATTCAGCCTATTCCATTAAAACCTTTTAGCCTTCCAAAAGCTTTAAGACTATAATATTCTAACTTTCCCTAATATTTCCCTGGTATTTGCCAGTCATCCTGAGTAAATTCCCACAACAGAGGGCAGACCAAGATGATGAAATAGAAGCCTATACCATTCATCACTCCCACTGGACACCAAATTTTAACAACTATCTATACACAGAAAAGCACTGCCACAGGAACCAAAAATCAGATGGGCAATCTATCTAAATGCCTATGGAAACAGGCATTGAGAAGGGCAGGAAAGAAAATCTTGATATCTAGTGACACCCCTCCCCTATTCCCCAGGAGCTGCCTGGTGGCATAAAGAGGGAATCTGTGCACTTTGAAGAGGGAGAGTAAAGTGATGATGGACTTTACACTGAACTCAGTGCTGCTCTATCAGAGCAGAGAATACAGCTGTGCTTGGCTCATAGTGCTTGCACACAGAGGGAGCATTTGGACCAGCCCTAGCCAGAGGGAAATCATCCATCCCAATGGTTAGAACTTGAATTTCTCAGCAAGCCTCACCACTGTGGACTGAGGTGCTCTGGGGTTCTAGGTAAATTGAAAGGCACTCTAGGACACAAGGACTGCAATTTCTAGGCAACTCATAGTGTAGGCTGGGCTTAGAGCCAGTGAATGAGGGAGACACCAGCTGGCACAGCTAAGGAAGTGCTTACACCATTCTTCTAGCAATCATAGGCAGTGCAGCTCACAGCAACAAACGTGATTCCTTCCTTCTGCTTAAGGAAAGGAGTGCAAAAAATAAAGATAATATTATTATTTTATAGCTTGGATACCAGCTCTGCCACAGTAAGATAGGGCACCTGGTAGAGTCATGAGGCCCCCATTCCAGGATGTAGCTCCCTGACAACAGACACACACTGAGCCAAAAGGGAATCTGCTACTTTGAAGGAAAGGACTTAGTAGTCCTGATAGGATTCATCACCTGTTGACTAAATAGCTCTTGGACCCTGAATAACCAACTGTAATACCCAGTGAGTATGCTGTGGGTCTTGGGCACTGAGATGTTCTGGCTTCGGGGTTGACCCAGCACATTCAGAACTGTGGTGGCTACAGTTAAATATTTCTTTTTCTTTTATGAAAGCAGAGGGAAAAGTAAAGAAGACTTTATTTTGTTCCACAGGTACCAGCTCAGCCACAGTGGGCTAGAGCAACAAGTAGGCTCTTGGCATCCCCAAGTATAGGCCGAGGCTCTTGGACAGCATTTCTGGATCTACCCTGGGCCAGAGGGGAGCCCACTATTCTGAAGGGAAAGTGCCAAGCCAGGCAGCATTCACCATAAGATCACTGAAGAGCCCTTGGTCTTTAAGTGAACATTGGTGGAGGCCTGGCAGAAGCCCCCATGGACCAGTGGCAGTGGTGGCCACAGGCAGAGGCTCCTCTGCCTATGGAAAGTGGGAAGGGGAGAGCAGGAAGGACTTTGTACTGTGATTTGAGTGCCAGCTTACCCATAGTAGAATATAACATCAGGTATATTGCTAGGGTTTTTTACTCCAATTCCTCACTCCCAAACCATGTCTCTGGAAATGCCTTGGGCCTGGAAGAATTTGCTGCCCTGAAGGGAAGAGCCTTAAAGAAGGCCCAGTGCTATCCTGGCTTCAAGTCTAACCCAGGACTGTCCCAGTGGTGGTGACCACAGGGGTGCTTTGCTTCACCACCACCACTACCCCCACCCTCCCAGCTCCAGGTGGTTCAGTACAGAGAGACAGACTCTGTTTGTTTAAAAGAAAGTAAGAGAAAAGAACAAGATATCTCTTTCTTTTAATCAAATAATTCTTATTCAAAATCACCAGTATGGTACCTTTAGAAGTCTGCCAAAACCATAGCATTATTGAGCTTGGGACTCAAGTCCCTTTTTTTTTTTTTTTTTATTTATTTATCTTTTTTTAATTGCATTTTGGGTTTTGGGGTACATGTGAAAAACATGCAAGGTTGTTGCATAGGTGCATATGTGGCAGTGTGATTTGCTGCCTCCCTCCCCTTCACCTATATCTGGCATTTCTCCCCATGCTATCCCTCCCCAACTCCCCTTTGAATACCTGGAAAGCCTTTCCAAGAAGGACAGGCATAAACAAACCCAGACTGTGGAAACTACAATAATTATGTAACTATTCAATGCCCAGACACTGACAAACACCTACAAGCATCAACACCAATCCAGGAAAATATGACCCCCATAAAATAAAATAATAAATAAGGCACCAGGGACCACTCTTGGAGAAATACAGACATGTTGTCTTTCAGATTGAGAATTCAAAACAGGTCTTTTGAGGAAACTCAAAGAAACTCAAGATAACACCAAGCAGGAATTTAGAATCCTATAAAATTTATTTAACTAAGAAATTAAAATAATTAAAAAGAATCAAGCAGAAATTCTAGAATTGAAAATGTGATTAACATACTGAAGAACACATCAGAGTCTCTCAGTAGCAGAAGTGGTTAAGCAGAAGAAAGAATTACTGAATTGAAGATAAGTAATTTGAAAATACAGAATGAGGGAAGATAAAAAAGAAAGAAAGAAGGAAAGAAAAAGGAACAAACCTACAAGACCAAGAAATTAGCCTCAAAATGTAAGATCTAAGAGTTATTGACCTTAAAGAGGAGGTAAAGAAAAAGAAAGGTGTAGTAAGATTACTCAAAGGGATAATAACAGAGAAATTCACCAATCTAGTAAAAGATATCAACATCCAAATGCAACAAGGTTATAAAACACCAACTAGATTTAACCCAGAGAAAACTACCTCAAGACATTTAATAATGAAATACCTAAAGGTAAAGAATAAAGAAAGAATCCTCAGAACAGCAAGAGAAAAGAAACAAATAACATATGTGGGAACTCTACTGCATCTGGCAGCAGACTTTTCAGTGGAAATGTTACAGGCCAGGGGAGTGGCATGACATATTTAAAGCGCCAAAGAAAGTAGTCTTTTACCCTAGAATAGTATATGCAGAGAAAACAGCTTTTAAGGATAAAGAAGAAATAAAGGACTTCACAGACAAAGATGAGGGATTTCATCAACACCAAACCTATCCTGCAAGAAACGCTAAAGGGAGTTCTTCAATATGAAAGAAAAGGATGTTAGTGAGCAAAATATATATACTGAAGTTACAAAACTCATTGGTAAGAGTAAGCACACAGAAAAACACAGAAGAATAATAAAACAGTGTAATTATGTAAACTTCTCTTGACTTAAGTAAAAATACTACATAATGAAACAATAAAAAATAATTAAAACAACTTTTCAAGATATAGACAATACCATAAGACATAAAGAAACCAATCAGTAAAAAGGGGAGATGAAGTTAAAGTATAAAGTTTTTATTAGGTTTTTTTTTCTGCATGTTTGTGTTTGTTTAAACAATCAATGGTAAGTTGTCGTCCATTAAAAATAACGAGTTATAAGATAGCATTTGCAAGTCTCATGGTAATTTCAAATAAAAAAACAATGAATACACAATAAATCAAAAACAAAAAAAAAAATTAAAGCATAACACTGGAGAAAATCACCTTCGCTAAAAGGAAGACAAGATGGAACGAAAGAAGGAAGAGAAGACCACAATACAACCAGAAAATAATAAAATGACAGGAGTAAGCCTCTACTTATCAATAATAACATTGAATGCATATGGACCACAGTTTCCAATTAGAAGATGTAGAGTGCCTTAATGGATGAAAAAGCAAGCATGGTCTGCTGCCTATAATACATATACTTCATCTATAAAGATACACATAGATTGAAAATGAATGAATGAAAAAAGACATTCATGCCAATGGAAACCAAAACAAACAAACAAACAAAAAAACCCAAAGGAAAACAGGAGTAGCTATACTTATACAGGACAAAGTAGATTTCAAGACAAAAACTGTAAGGAGAAAAAAGGAAGGTCATTATATAATATAAAGGGGTTAATATGGCAATAATAATTTAATTGTAGGTGGCTCATGCCTGTAATCCCAGCACTTTGGGAGGCCAAGGCAGGTGGATAATCAGGTCAGGAGTTCGAGACCAATCTGGCCAATGTGGTGAAACTCTGTCTCTACTAATAATACAAAAATTAGCTGAACATGGTGGTGCACCCTGTAGTCCCAGCTACTAGTGAGACTGAGGCAGGAAAATCGCTTGAACCCGGGAGGTGGAGGTTTCAGTGAGCACACCACTGTACTCCAGCCTGGGCCTTGGTAATAGAGCAAGACTTCGTCGCAAAAAAAAAAAAAAAAAAAAAAAAAAAAAAAAAAAAAAAAACGAAATATACTTGAATTAATTGTAACACAAAGGATAAATGCTCAAGGGGATAGATACTCAGCATTCCATGATGTGTGCTTCTACCAACATATCTCATGTACCCCACAAATATATACAGCTACTATGTACCCATAAAAATTAAAAATAAAAGCAATTGAATAGGAACAAATTTGAAAAAAACATATCTCATGTACTCCATAAATATATTCACCTACTATATACCCCAATATGTAACCACAAAAATTAAGAAAAAATCAAATAGGACAAATATGAAACAAGCTGAGGGTTTTAGTATTGTCTGCCTCATATTGTGCCAATTGGTTTCATTTTTTCACCTTTCTCAAGAAAAAATAAAGTAAAGTAATATGTAGGAGAGGACTTCATAAACTCAATTTCTCTAATTCAAAAAAGTATTGTTATTACCATGCTCTTAAATTCAATTCTCTTTATCTTTTTGTGCTTTGGTTTTTAAGTGGAAACTGCAGATGGGAAATAAAATTATTATATTGCTATACTCCAAAAGCATTTGTATTACAGTAACTCAGTTGTAAAATAGTCACTAAAACTCTAGTTTAGTGTTTCCTTATGTGAAATAAAAATGCAAATTATATATAGCATTAGTGAATTCAGAATAAATAAATGCATCTTTCTATTCAGTTCTACGTCTTTTTATTTCTTAAAAATAAAATGTTATTTTTAGTTACAAACCAGGAAGTATATTTGACTTGATTAGTAGGCAATTTAAATACTTCTTGCTTCAAATTCTAACTGGAATATTTAGAATGAGGTTTGATAATAAATATGGATTTGTTATCATATTAACATATGATGCCTATAAGTAAGTAAGAGATATTTAGTAAAAGTCTCATCATTTAAACAGCCTGACTGCCCATAGGCCTGTTTAATTAAACCAATTAAATATGATAAATAAATAACCATTTAGTTTTTTTAAGTAAATAAATTTATTAAAACTATTCAAAACTAAAATTAAATGCTATTAACAACTATTTACAAAAATAAGATTCTTGACATAATTTATATAGCCATTATTAATATGTTTGTTCAAATGTTTGGGATGACATTTGGGCTGATTTTGATCTTTATAAGTGCCAGCTTATATTACTACACGTCTTTTCAGAACAATTATAAAGGTTGTCAGTGGTGCTAAACCACCAAAAGGTTTTCAGGGCATTAGGATAGTGGTGTCATTCAAAGAGATATTAAAGGTAGGAGGAGGGGCAGGTTTGAAGGAAATATTTTGGAATAGTGCATCTGGAGTGTTGTGAAACCTACAGATGAAGATATAAAAAAATAGTTGAAATTTTGGGTTGAGAATTCAGTAAAGATATTGGTGAAAATCAAGGATGTGGAAATGTAAGTATTGAGCTCAAACTTAGGAAATATACAGAGGGAAGATAACCTGTATTTATTTATCGCTGAGAGTTTTAGTTTTGACAATCCAATTTTGGTGTAAGTCAATAAACTGGGATTTTGAAGAGACTTTTATTTTACAAGTACAATCAGCATCATTAAGTTGGTAGAGAATGTTGAGACACCATGAAAATAACAAGAGTGGAAAGTTCTTACAATATCTAGTCCTAAAAAATTAAAGGTTATAGATGGTCAGATAGTATTAGGGCCATGAAATAGATGTACTAGAATAGCAATGTAGTGAGTAGAGGGAGGGACCACTGACAGGAAACCTGGGCGATGCAGACAGTGGGAGTCAACCCCAGGAAGCAGAAGGCAGGGTAGTGAAGGACATGAAAGTGTTTAGAGTGGGGGACAAACTAACACCTGCATGGGTTCAGAATGCACTCCTGTGGAATATTAACATTTTTTTTAATGATAAAGAATTAAAGAATGTCAATAAGCAATGGGGAAAAAACTCCCTATTCAATAACTGCTGCTGGTAAAACTGGCTAGCCATATGCAGAAGATGAAAATTGGACCTTTACCTATCATTCATCTTAAGTTAAATTTTGCATATTAACTTAATTTTTGTATATTAACTAATTTGTGTATATTAACCTATCATCCATCTCAAGTTTATATACAAAAAATTCACTTAAGATGGTTACAAAACCTACATGCAATATCTCAAACAATACAATCTTAGAACCCTAGGAAATACTCTTCTGGACATCAGCCTTGGCAAAGAGTCTAAGAGTCTAAGGCTAGATTTTTTTTTTCAACAAAAACAAAAATTGACAAGTGGGACCCAGTTAAACTAAAGATTTTCTGCACAGTAAAACAAACTATCAACAGAGTAAATAGACAACCTACACAATGAGAGAAGATATTCACAACCTATGCATCCAAAAATGATCTATTATCCAGAATATATAAGGAACTTAAACAAATGGGCAAGCAGAAAACAGCCCCATTAAAATTGCCAAAGGACAGGAACGTACACTTATCAAAAGAAGACATACATACGGCCAAAAAAATATTAAACAGTGCTCTTCATCCCTATTCATCAGAGAAATGCAAATCAAAATCACAATGAGATACTATCTCACACCAGTCAGAATGACTGTTATTAAAAAGTCAAAAATAAGAGATGCAGTAGGGCTGCAGAGAAAAGAGAACAATTATATACTGTTGGTGGGAATGTAAATGAGTACAGCCACTTTGGAAAGCAGTTTGTAGATTTCTCAAAGAAATAAAAACATAACTGCCATTTGACTCAAGAATTCCATTACTGGGTATATACCCAAAGGAAAATAAATATTCTACAAAGAAGGACATACCCATATGTTCATTGCAGTGCTATTCACAATAGCAAAAACATGGCATCAATCTAGGTGCCCATCAACAGTGGGTTGGATAAGGAACTTGTGGTACATGTACTCCATGGTGTACAATCCAGTCACACACAGAAAAATGACATCATGACTTTTGCTGCAACATGGATGAAGCTGGAGTCCATTAGCCTAAGTGAAATAATAGAGAAATAGAAAACCAAATACCTCATGTTTCCACTTATACACAGAAGTTAAACACTGGATACAGATGGATATAAAGATGGGAATAATAGACACTGAGAACTTCAGGAGCGGGAAGGAAAGGAGCAGGGCAAGTATTTAAAAACTACATATTGTGTCCTGTGCTCACTCAATCATACTTCAAACTTTAACGTCAGGCAATATACCTTTGAAACACAGCTGTACACATACCCCGAATTTAAAATAAAAATTGGAAAAAAAAAAAGAAGCCACTTACTATGGAGATGGAAGCAAACCTAAACCATAATCTTTATTTGGTAATGAATTAAAAAAATTGTAAGCAGAAAGGAGTCAGAAATAATATCAAATGCTGAAGCTTGATCAAGAACAATAAAAATTAAATGTCTACAGGATTGAAAACTATGTAAACAGTATATACTTCATTAAGAGTATTCATGGAGTAGTAAGGTTGGGACAGCTAAGGTGGGAGGAGTGAATACAAGACTAGGAAATAGAAACAGTGGGTTTAGTCTTCTTTTTTATAGGTCTTAAGTGGGAAGATATGTATAATGAGAAAGCAATGCATGAAAATAGAGAGGAGGAACTATGTTTATGATATGAGACATCTGAATGCGTTTATTCGTTGATAAGAAAGGACCAATGTAGAAGTAGAATATGGAATCTAAACTTGGAGGTGACTATAAGAGGGGAGAGAATTATAAATGAGTGTTCCAAATACATTGAATCTTTATTGTATAGAGATGTAGCTTTGTAAGTTCAGTTAAGTGCTAATTTAATTCAATTAGTCTTTCATTTTGTGCTTTTCTTTACTTTATATTTATTTATTTTTAGAACAGAACTTCACAGAGTACTGTACAAAAGTCAAGTTGTACATTCATGATCTTAACAATCTTGTAAGAATAAAAGATATAATGTTTCTGAATTTCATAGTGAAGAGTATATTTTATTTTTTAAATAATGAAAATGCATTAAAACTTTTAAACACAGAAATGAATATTTTTTAGGTAAACTCAAGAGAATTTAAAAAGGTAAGTGGAAAATATTGGTTTCTTGTACCTCACACAAACTGAAAAAAGTAGAAATACATGAACACCAACAGAAAAATGTGGATAAGTCATATGTAAGCTAGATATCTCAAATTTTAGGTTTCCTTTCTGGATACAGGGTATCTTGAAAAATCTCTAGCTACTTTGTAGAACTCAGTGAAGGGATACTGTGCTCTGGAAGGCAGCCACATGTCCATCTATTTATAAGCCTAGAACCACTGGTTTGAATTGGAGTTTTTGTACTGTTCTCCCCTTCCCTTTACCCTAAAGTATGTTGTACCATGATTGGGATTTTAAAAGAGCACCAGTCTGACAGATGAGATGGTGAAGCTCCCTTTGGACTATAGCCTGTCTGTGTTATGTCTTCAAGAGTTAGCTTTCCAGGGAAAAGTTAAAAGTCCCATAACTGACTTTCTATCATAGATATCAAAAACAATGGGATGCCATTAGTAAAAAGATAGGAAGATGTGTGGCTGATATGAGAGAAATTGTGGTGTGTGTTCTCACTATGGCTTAAGTAATCTATGAGTGTTTGTGTATAAAATATGCCAGGATTTGATTTTATAGAATGGTTAGAGAATAGAGTCCATTTAATTCTTTTAGGTCATCTTAAGTCACTCACTTATCACATGAGGTGACTAAATCCAATTTGTGTTTTAGAAATGAAAAAAAAAAGCAAAATTAAATGAATGGGGATGAAAAAAATACTTGAAGCAATGTAGTAAATGTCAAGGGTATGAACTAGGCAAGAAGAATGAAAAGTTAGAATAACTATAAGACACATTTCTTGGCTAAAATCCACAAGATTTGGTAACAATTTTGATATCCAAATAAAAAGAAAGCTGATCATAAGTGGTGGATATCTATACAAATTTTAGTTCAGAAATTATTCAAAACAAGAAACACCGAAACTTCATGTTTATGAGAGAAAATACAATTTTCTGGTTTTTAAAAACATACATTATACTTACTGGAAATACAAAATGTCCATTGGCATTGAGAAGCAAGCAAAGAAAGTTGAGGTCTAGAAGGAGCTCTATTTGTATAATATAGCAACACATTTGAAATTTGCTGGACCTACTGTAAAACACTATGAAAAAGAAATGTAATACCTGACATTCAGGCACTGGTCTGGCAATATCAGTTGAGTCTGTCTTTTTCTCTTTCTTTTTTTCTTTCTTTTTTTTCTTTCTTTTTCTTTCTTTCTTTCTCCCTTCTTTCCTTCCTTCCTTCCTTCTTTCTTTCTTTTTCTTTCTCTCTCTCTTTTTTCCCTTCTTTTCAGGGTCTCCCCGTCACCCAGGCTGGAGTGCAGTTGTATGATTATGGCTTGCTTCAGCCTCAACTTTCTGGGCTCAGGTGATTCCTCTACCTCTGCCTCTGCCACTGAGTAACTTAAACCACAGGTGCACACCACCATGCCTGGCTAATCTTTTTTTGTTTGTTTGTTTTTGTGGACATGGAGTTTCACCAGGTTGCCCAGGCTGGGGGCCTTTCTATTCTTCTATGGAACTTAAACTGTTTTACAGAACATTCATCAGATAAGATCCCTTCATGACCATGATAAATAAGACAAAAACAAAACACCTTTGTAGTTATATCTGAACACAGACCAGATACAATTATTGTTTAAACCACAAAAATGCCCAAATTCCCCTTATCCTGACCAATCTGACTGATTTCTGCTTCTTTACCAGTTATAGCTTTAGTCTAGGTCTAGACTTTATTCCTTTTAGATAAGATTTGTTAAGGTACCTAATCATAGAATAATCCCTGCTTCCAGAGCAAAGTCCCACTTACTTAAACCTTTCCCCAGATCACCTAACTCAAGCCCAAATCTTATAATAATTCCTTTCTAGCAACCTATAACTGAGATGTCTTACAGTTCATGATGGTGTCCATTCTCCTTTGAAGCAACATGTATTCAATTCAATTTGTCTAATTGGTGATCCTGGTGGTCTTTTTGGCTGAAGGGAATTGGGAAAACTGTAGTATCTTCCATGTCCCTCCATCCTCCAGCCCTCCCACCATCCCACACACAGTAAAGAAAAGCAAAAATATAATACTGTGGATGAATGAAGGCATGAAGAAAAGTTCAAACAAAATGTTGGTTTCATAACTAGAAAATGATAATTACAAGTTGAGATGTTTTTAAAAAATTATTCTAGTAATTCTTAGCTAACTTTTTCTTTCTTATGGCTGAGGCTTCAAATATTTATCAAATTCATAATATGTAAGTTGTTTAATCCTCATGCATGCTGGATCGCTATTAAAATGTGTGTTCAGGGTATTTTGTTTCTGGGACTGTAATTACCTGCATTATTACAATCAAGTTATAGTTACAAATTATTATAAGCTCTTTCAATTTTCACTCAATGGCCTAAAGACCTTTGCAATCAGTAAAATCCTCTTAGAAAGTCTGATTGGGTTATTTCATCAGATTATAATGGAAATATGATCCTCTCTTCTGTCTGTAGTTCTCAGCTTATTCTGCTGTGACTCCTAGTTTGCCTTTCTTTGCCGTTTCCAACATGTGGCAGCTTAACATTTACATGTGAGAATGATGGTGTTCAGCAGCTCTTGCTCTTTCATGTCTGGCTGGTTAGGGGGATTGTCATGTGGATTGATTTGCACTGGTACTCAGCTAGTCCCTTGTTTCCCATTTGCCCACTGACAGGTTTTATGAAGGACACTAAGCGCACAGTTGCCACTTCCTTTATGAGTTCATTTGTAACGTACCATGTGCCTTTCCCAGTTTCAGCTTGTTTACTGCAGTTTCTTTCTCTGCCAGCAAAGGCGAAGGTTATTTTATGGCTGTGCAGATGATTGCCTCACACTTGGTACTGTCGATAAGGTCCCTTGGTACCTCATATAGCTTCTTGAAATATACTTTCCAGTGGTTTTAGATGTCTTCCTGTGCTGTTAGCACTTTGCCGTCTGCTGTCCTGATGCCACTGCAGTCTTTTGGTGAAATTCAATGTTTACAGATCCCTTCATAGTATTTATATCTACCCCTGGTTTCTAATAGTTTTTACTACCTTGATTGTCATCTTTTAATCTCTTACACTTGGGTTTTAATTTTTCCCAAGCATTTTCTACTGTGTTATAGATAATTAATCATCTTGTTAAATGCATCATGCTAACATACATAGTCAATTCTCTAATAGATGATGTTCAAATGTATCACAAATATTAATTAAAATAAAAGTGATTATAAATTAAATCTACTGGTGTTAAGAGTTCATCTGTCAAAATTTTATAGTCATAAGTAAATTCTATGCATCTAAAATGTCATGGTTTTAAAAAAATGATTTGTTTTGTTTTTTAATCAAATCTTGAATTCATCCCAGGGATATGACACCACTTTGATGTTTGTTGCTGTTTTTATTTGGAATGATTTTTATTGAGCACATAATATTGAAATTCTCTAGTTTTTGTGTAATTATTACATTATTATTTAAGAAAGATAATTTTATACAAATCTTCGAATGTGATTATCACTTTATTTGCAGTTCTTTCTTTCAAACTATAATTACTGACATCTCCCTGGAACATATTTAGAGACTCCTGCCACTTTCTTAAAAACAATCTATTATTTTAAAATTGAAAAAAAAAAAAACAATTCTGCTTCTGACGAGATGAATTTCTGTGCTAGCCCTCCCAATATTGGAATTACACAAAATAAATATCTTTATAGCTTTTATTACCATCACCTTTACACATTCTTCTTTCTTCACTAATAAGAACAAGTTGTAATGGGGAAAATTCAAGGTCATAAATAAAAGTGATGTAGTAACACATTACCAAATATTGCATAGGTACTTCAGAGAATGCAAGGGAAATTTTCTAAAATACACTAAAAATTACCGTAATGACAAAGCCATCTGGCTTAAAATGATCATACCTTCACTATAAACTAATTGTATTGTTGTTTAAAAAATGTATTAATTTATGAAAATCATTCTATTTACTTCACACTCTCCCATTTCTCCAAAATGAAGATTTTTCTCTCCATTTTTCTCTACAGCAATTGTTACTGGACTATTCTCTCCTATTCAAATGTGTAGAACAAAGAGGGATCAAATAATGAGATATACAAGTCATTTTGAGGTGCAACACTTTGTAGTAGTTTGGTTATCCCTTTCAAGGAACTCAAAACAAGAAATAACTAAGCACTGAACTAAGGGCTGACAAAAAATTACCATCTCTTCTCTCTGTCTCCACACACCTACAGTTTCAGTTATAGGTGAATAAAAGTTCAGATAATACACAAATATATTATGTTTTTGTTAAATCTGTTATGTAATTGCCTTAATATTAGAATTTTTAAATAAAAGAACTATAACTATATATTATCATTTGAAAACTTAAAGTTTGAAATGATCTCTCTTTTTTGTTTTTTTTTGAGACGGAGTTTCGCTCTTGTTACCCAGGCTGGAGTGCAATGGCGCGATCTCGGCTCACCGCAACCTCCGCCTCCTGGGTTCAGGCAATTCTCCTGCCTCAGCCTCCTGAGTAGCTGGGATTACAGGCACGTGCCACCATGCCCAGCTAATTTTTTGTATTTTTAGTAGAGACGGGGTTTCACCATGTTGACCAGGATGGTCTCGATCTCTTGACCTCGTGATCCACCCGCCTCGGCCTCCCAAAATGCTAGGATTACAGGCGTGAGCCACCTCGCCCTGCCTAAAAAGATCTCTTTAGGTGTCCAGAGCTCTAAGTATTCTTCTACTAAAACAATCTTATAAAGTCAGGACCTCATTCCTCAGTGAATCAAGTAAACTTTTAGGTTCTGATTGTTTTTTCCCATTGCTTTCTTCTCCCAAGTAGGCATGTGCTTCTATAAACATTCCAGAAGTTATAAGTATAAAGGTTGCAGTTCAAGCATAATTGAATAGTGGCAGTAAAAATAAAACATCATTATAGAGTTTTAGATTCAAATAATATCAATAATATTGCCAGATGATTAGGCACATGCTGGGAACATGAACATTGCATTAGTTCTTGAATTTTAGTTAAGGACAGAAATAGCCATCCTGTGAAGTAAAAGTTTAAGTGAAACAAAGTTTCAGTTTAGACTGAAACAAATGACTCTCTAGAGATTTAACAAAATAAGAAAGTAATATTGTGTGTCTTTCTGATAAGATAATTAAAGTAATTAAAACTGTTAGCTAGTAGCAAATACTTTATTGATTCTTTTTATGAGGAATATTTATGATGATTCATGTGCACCCAAAAAGGTTTCAGACTTAAGAAGTGCTACAGAACAGCCTGCAGACCTCATCTCTGATTGGTTCCGTAATAGGAGCAAATCACGTAGCTTTTTGCATTAAGTGATATTTCTTATTCACTCTTCTTTAATAAATTAATTCTTTGGGTAACTCTTATTTATTTCAAGTACTTCTTTATCCTGTACTGACAATCATTTCCAAGCCAAGTACAAATGTCCATACTCCTACTTAATCTCAAGGGTCTGTTGTTCATGCTGCTATTCCTCCTGTTCTGTTTGTTCTTCCTCCTGTCCTAACTGTGACTTTATGTCATTTCTCTTACAGTATTTGATCTAGAAACCTGAAAGCTATTTGATATGGTTTTCTCTCCATGGCTATCACAAATGATAGCCTGTGGTTTTAAAAATTCTGTCTCCCAACTGCCTAAAAGGGCTAACTCTTCTTTATTTCCATAGCCATTCTCCATATTCTGATCACCTCATTACATTCCCCCAACTACCATAACCAAATTTGTGATTATCCTGCTTCTTGGATTTGTCCAAACTGCAGATTTGGTTATGTCACTCCTTCTGTGGAATGAGTGTGTCCCACAGAATTCATATGTTGAAACTTAATGTTCAATGTGTTGGAATTAAGAGGTGGGGTCTTTAAAAGGTGATTCAGTCATTAGGGTTGAACCTGCATGGATAAGATTAGATCCCTTATAAATGGGCCTAAAGGAGTAGGATTATTTTCTTCTGCTCTTCTACCATGTGAGGACCCAGCATTTAATCCCTGTTTGTCCTTCCCTCTCTTCTGCCATATGAGGACAGAGCATTCATTTCTTCTGAACGATGCAGGAAGAAGGTGTCATCTTGGAGGCAGAGTGTAGCCCTCATCAGACACCCAACTTGCTGGAGCTTTAATCTTGGACTTTCCAGTCTCTAGAACTGTGAGAAATAAATTTTTAGTATTTGTAAACTATCCAGTCTTGGGTATTTTGTTATAGCAGCTCAGACTAAGACAGTATGCAATGCCTTAGTTTAATACTTCCATGAATAAACAATAGTGAATAAATGAAAAAACAATCTTTAAATTATGAGATCCTTCATTGCCTAGTCCTTACCTGTATCTCTCTCTCTCTCTCGCTCTCTCTACATTCCCAAATTGACTTTGTGATTTTTGCATAATTGTGTTACACATAACTGTACAGCCAGATGTCCCTCAGTTTCATATATTTGTTTACAAAATAGACATTTTATCTTGCTCTTCTCTTTCCTTTTTATTTGATACTTTTCTTATCTATTATTGGTTTAGGTATTCCTAGTGGCCTAAAGTTGTAATTTTATAGCAAACATCTGAACAACTCAAAATATTCTTTACACTCCTTGCTTACTTTAAGCTTTAGTATTTACACAGTTGGTGATAAATCTATATAGAAATACTTATCAGTAAAGTAAACCTTTTTTCCCTGATGTTTCATCTTAAAGGTAAAATCATCCTCTTGCTGCCATTAAGCTCTTCAAATTATGTATGAGCATTCTGTTAATTCTAAGCAACA
Source organism: Aotus nancymaae (assembly GCF_030222135.1). NCBI lineage: Eukaryota > Metazoa > Chordata > Mammalia > Primates > Aotidae > Aotus > Aotus nancymaae. The sequence goes on along the minus strand of NW_026988419.1, from coordinate 39,473,189 downwards.
TGTTTAAAGTAGGTTAGTTCTAAGTTGTGAAATTGTTGCACATTTTCAGTATGTCTAAAAAATTAAGTTCTACATTGAATTGTTTTAAAGCACTATGGCAAACATTAAAGTGTTTAATTCATTATTGAAACACTTTCATTACAACAACGGTAGTTTAACATCCTGCAGTGGTAATTCTAAATGAAAAATTAAGTATATATTTGGGTTAGCTTAGGTGGTTTATATATTAGATGATACAATATTGTTATACAGGATATTGGTCTTCAGAGAGACAGGCATATGCTTTCAAGTGATTCATTTAAATGCTTCAAATCAATACAGAATATTTTTAGCCTAATTTTGTTTAACTGATTAAGGAATTTTAAGAACATTTTTCCCCCATGGAAATTTAGTGTAACCGTGTCAGTATGAACCATGAAAAGAATACACGAATACAATAAAGAGTTCCTATTCATTTTAACTTTGAAAGATCTAAAGTTTAAAGAGGAAAATTTTTAAAACTACAATGAGTAATCAATTAAATGTAGCTATACCAATAATACTGGAAATAAAATAGTATTTCCATTTTTGTTTTATGTGTAATAAAGAAGAAAGTCCATGTTTGTCATTTTAATACATGAATTTTTAATGTGTAAGGGTTTTAAAAGTAAGTTTAAATTGAATACTATCTATCCTCTATTTACACATATGCATATGCAAATAAATATTAAAAATATATATTAATATAAAATCTATCCCCAAATCTTCCGATTTAAAAACTATGATGCTTAAAAAATATTTCCATGCTTTATGTTTTTTTAAATCATGCAGCACATATAAAGCTTAGTTGGAATGGTGAATTAAGAAATATTTTACTTGGACATGTAAAAAGTCCTAAAAGTTATACCTGTTTATATCCATGTAACCTATGCTCCTAGTCTGATTGATTGAAGATTGACAATAACTACTTTTTTCATAGCTCTTTTCTTTTTAGATATTTTATGTATCTTGATTTAATTAATTTAAATATCCAGGGAGGGCAATTTTTGTTCTGGAACTGGGCCTAATACAAATGTTGTTTTTTAACTTCATCACTTGCCTTGGAAAATAGAATCAAGGATAGTGATGTTCTTAACCATACTGTTTCTAACAATGGATTCATAGATTAGACTATGGAATAATTCAGGAAGACTTTCTAATATTCAATTCATGATCATCTAAACCTGCAATAGGAAAAGAAGGTTAAGATTTTTTCTGAATGACGTGTGTCATGACAAGCACAAAAATAACAACTTCGTATTGCAGTTCTAATTTCTTTTTTCTTAGTATAAAAAGCAGTTTCCCTGACTAAGATCAGGCAACTGAGCCACTACTATTTTGTTCCTACCACTAATGACTGAGCTGTAATGCTAAATAGACAAAAGAGTGGCCAGTGAAACACGTTCCCTGCTTCCAATGCCAGGGACTGATATAGCAAAAACTGAAGACGTTCCTCTAAGGAACTATTTTGATGATTTTTTTTTTCAAGGGATTTATTAAGGCATCTTTGTACCTGCTTAACTTTGCTTGGAACAAGAACTGTCAATTGTGATCTAGAGCTAACCTATTTAGTAGAGTAGTGACTATTTATGTTTGTCTATTTTAATTTAAATAAAATTTAATTCCATTCCTTGATCTCACTAGCCACATCTCAAGTACTTACTAGCCACCTGTGACTGGTGACTAGTGACACTTCTATAAGTGCCAAAACTTGTAGCAGACAACCTTCTCCAGAGAAAGCAGTGACATCTTATCCACTTAGGGAAATTACGCTAATGATGGGAAAAAACTAATAATAATTAAGACTTTATAGCTACTAATGAGTGTGTTTATGGATCATATATGCCTAAAAATATATTTTGTATTTATAATTCTTCATTTTTATTTATGATTTTAAATTTCCAGAACACAAAACACATGCTCACTGTGAAAAACAGGCACACAGAAAATCAAATGAAATAATGAAGAGTGGAAGAATGTAAAATGTGAAAGATCACAGTCGCATCTGCCAGATCTTCATTCCTCAGTTGAAAGTTTTGCTAAAAGTTTGGCACTAATCATTTCAGACTTTCATTCATCTTTTCAGCACACATCTATCATATCGCACATAATTAAGATCAAATATGTGCATTTTCTCCCATGTAGATTTGTTTGGGAAGTCAAAAAATATTTCAGAAAATTTTTGACCTTAGAAAATGAGTTAGATTCATCCAAGTCCCTACAAAGGACACAAATTCATTGTTTTTCTGGCTGTGTAGTACTCCATGGTGTATATGTGCCACATTTTCTTTGTCCAGTCTGTCATTGATGGGCATTTGGGTTTGTTCCAGGTCTTTGCTATTGTAAACAGGGCTGCAATGAACATACGTGTGCATATCTGGAAACCATCATTCTCAGCAAACTGACACAAGAACAGAAAACCAAACACTGCATGTTCTCATTCATAGGCGGGTGTTGAACAATGAGAACACGTGGACTCAGGGAGAGGAGCATCACACACTGGGGGAAGTTGCAGGGGGCAAGGAGGGACAGCACAGGGTGGGAATGGGGAGAAATGCCAGATATAGTATGCACCTATGCAACAACCCTGCATGACCTGCACATGTACCCCAGAACCTAAAGTAAAACAAAATTTTTTAAAAAAAGAAAATGAGTTATAGAAATCTCAGATTTTATGCTCCCATTTTAAAATAGTTTTGTCTATGCATCTGTAACATCAAGACTGAGTGGGATGGGCACAGTGGTTCACACCTGTAACCCCAGCACTTTGGGAGGCCAAGGTGGGCAGATCACCTGAGGTCAGCAGTGTGAGGCCAGCCTGGCCAACATAGTGAAACCCCATCTCCACTAAAAATATAAAAATTAGCTGAGTGTGAGGGCTCACACTTGTAATCCCATTTACTCAGCAGGCTGAAGCAGGAGAATCACTTGAACCTGGGAGGCAGAGGTTGCAGTGAGTCATGATAGCCCCACTGCACTCCAGCATGGGTGGCAGAGTAAGACTTTGAAAAAAAGATTGAGTGCTCCAACACTGAACACTGATTGACAATGATTCCATAAGCCAGTGGCTAAGTTCTCTACTTTTTGCCCAGAATATGCAAATAATTGGACCAGCTTGTCAAGTTATCAACTTAAAAGGGCACTGGTGAAAACAAACACATTTTCAAATTACAAAAGAAAGAAAAAAAAGACTTATTCTCTCCTTATCTATTATCAGGAAATATATTTATTATTACTATATCCTTAAGCTTTAAACAAGGCCAATAGTGAGATAGTAAATTGTGCTGCAGATTGAAAACTACAGACTCTTCATGGAAGACTTCATCTGTGGGATATATTTGGTGTCAGCCTTTTGCCATTCGATAGCCATGAGGAAGGATATTATAAAAAGTAAGTAAATATTGGAGTGGGGGCAGTTAGGGGAAAGTCTAAAGTAATTTCTTTCAAGCTGTAATGTTCTTATATTCTCCATCACTTTCTAATTTTTTAATATCCTTATTTCGTATGTAGATAGAGCCATAGATTATACAGGAAGCTGTTCAAATATCTATGTATGAGGCTATTCACGTAATAAAGAATTACATCTTCATATCTGCTTTCTTACATTTCAAAATTCAGTCTCTCAGAAGTATATCCTGAGTCTAATTAAATTGTAAATTTGAAATCCCCAATGAATCAAGAATCTTCCCAACCAAGCTGAAGATTTTATGAGTTTCAAAATGAACATATTTTCAGTTAGAGTGGAAAATATGTGTTATTTTTTCTTACTGGCAAATAGCCAAAATATATGCATTTCTCATTATACATACATGACACATAGAGAAGAAAGCAAATTTAATGGAACTGATGCCCTTATAATGCTTATGCAGGTCCCATTGGATGGCCCTGTTGTGTAAGCAAATGGGTGAATGAGTGACTAGATGAGAGTTTTGAGGTCACATTGCACTGCTCAATTTGGGACTGTTGATGATAACAATTAAATAGAGAAATATATAAATCCATAGACAAAACATTGAAGGGTTAATAAAAAACCACTAATGATAAGGATATGAGGAAATAGGCAAAGACTCTTACACTACTGATGGGAATTTCAACTGGTACTCTTAACTGAATCAAGGGTAAAATAACAAATTGTCAAAAATAAATAATAGAAATACTCTTTGACTCAAAAGTATCTCCTCCAGGAATATATTTGATAATTTGCTAACCCAAGTATAAAAACAAGTTATTGCAATATTTTCTGTAAGAGCAAAATCCCATAAACAAAAGCCTGAGATCTACCACAGTGCAGTTACTAGAAAATTAAAACCTAGGTGTGTGAAGCAGTTCTTAGCTAGACCTTCACATGAGTATCTACCAATGTGAAAATGTTTCAATACACAGAGCCAAACGCTTACAGTAACATGTCACTTCAGCAGTTTAAATGATGTCTATATTGTGCTTATTTTATGAGACTACCAAAATAGATTATTTTATAAGAAAAAGAAAGGTAAAGAATAGCATTTCCCTTTTATTTAAACAGACAGGTGCAGATGTATTAAATGTGTATATGTGTAGGAGATATATATATATATGTATATATCTCCCTAAGTTTACTGTAGAAACAACTTCTTAGTTAACTAAGTGGAAGGACAGTTTGTGGGTAGGACAAATAATATTTTCACTGTTTGATACTTCTATCATGTGCATTCACTATTTTATAATGAGATTATTTTGTTATGAAAAATGAACTCCAGAAGAGTCAGCTTTCTCATCAGCTTTACTGATGCTCCTGACTATTCAAATTAAGTATCTCATATCAAAAAGTATTAGGACATGGCCGGGCGTGGTAGCTCAGACCTGTAATCCCAGGAGATTTGGGAGACCGAGGTGGGTGGATCACGAGGTCAAGAGATTGAGACCATCCTGGTCAACAAGGTGAAACCCCGTCTCTACTAAAAATACAAAAATTAGCTGGGCGTGGTGGCACGCGCCTGTAGTCCCAGCTACTTGGGAGGCTGAGGCAGGAGAATTGCTTGAACCCAGGCGGCGGAGATTGTGGTGAGCCAAGATCGCACCATTGCACTCCAGCCTGGGTAATGAGCGAAACTCTGCCTCAAAAAAAAAAAAAAAAAAAAAAAAGTATTAGGACATAAGGGTAACTGATAACTTTCTCATTCCACATCCCTCACTTTTCCTCCTTGGCTCAGCACAATGACATTTTACTGAGCACTGGTACATGAGAGTAAGTTGGTTAATAAAAATCTTCTCTTAAAGGCCATAGTTTCTGGAAAGTTAAGAACAGATTCCACAGATTGGCATTTAATTATAGGTTCACATTAAAATGACCTGTAGAATAGTTTAAATCTAGATATTTGTTGGCCTCATGTTTCAAAACTTGGATTCGGGATTTCTGGGTGAAGCTGGGGAATCTGTGTATTGAAGACCCATTGCTAACTCTAATATACAGCCCCAGTTTCTAGGGTGGGTAAAACACAGTGTCAACATTTTTTAGACCATATGCATACATGTTACTCTTTAATATATCCCAAAATGACAAATGACTGATTTAATCCCATCATGTTTAAACACTTAAAAATCCAGAGAGAGAAAGAGATAAATTTGAAGAGATGCTCATGTGTAGCAGTGTCAAAGATTACAATTTTCTGTTTCTCTCTGTTTGCCACTCTTCTGACTCTGTTCAGGAGGCCACTCTGCTATGTGAGAGAAACATTCCATTTTAGCTTAGTAATCAGTCATGCAAGTCCCCTGCCATATATTTAAGGGAGGTAGCACCTGAAATAATAGCAGGATCTCAGTTAACAAGGTAATATTCCTACCAATACTTTATGTATAAAGACAATTCAATTTTTGTAATTTCCAAGTTGTGCCTCAGAAACAATACAACTTTTGAGAGTTTTACCTTAGCCGGCATCATAAATGCAAAGCATTTAAGATGAAATTTGCTTCTGGCTATGAATTGGCCAATGTTAGAAGATAATATAACAGTAGAGGAAAGGCAGGAAGTGGCACACCTTCCAATCTGATGAAGGTACACCACTGATAAAAAGAGGGGCAGACATTTAGTGAGGCAGTTATGGACTCTTTTTGTCATAAGAAATGCTCCCAGGTGGACAGCAGACTCCATCATGGTAGAATTTTTGAAGGACATCCTTACTAATACAGGGTTATGAACAACCTAGATACTCCAGAATTCAGAAGTCTTTCTGCTTATCGAGAGTATATGAACCTGGAAACCATCATTCTCAGCGAACTGATACAAGAACAGAAAATCAAACACAGCATGTTCTCACTCATAGGCAGGTGTTGAACAATGAGAACACATGGACACAGGGAGGGGAGCATCACACACTGAGGTCTGTGGAGGGGAACTAGGGGAGGGACAGTGAGGGGTGGGGAATTGAGGAGGGATAACATGGGAAGAAATGCCAGATATAGGTGATGGGGAGGAAGGCAGCAAACCACACTGCCACGTATGCACCTGTGCAACAATACTGCATATTCTTCACATGTACCCCAAAACCTAAAATGCAATAAAATATATTTAAAAGAAAGAGTATAAAGGCAACTTCTCTGCATTTAAACGGATGGTTATAAATGCATAAATCTTTTTAAAAAGCAAGTGAGTCCAAGAACAAAGTAAATAATTACAGAAAGGGAAAACACTGTAGTGCATCATATTGAGCATTAGCAAAACCCCTTAGTACAACAATTGCATTTTATTATGAGATTTCTTCTTCATTGGTATATAGCTCTCTAGGTCTATCTTGTGATATTTTATTTATTTATGGAAAATAATATACAATAAAATGTATTTATTAGAAGGAACTTGGTAGTAGTGCCCAAAAGCATAGACTCTTTAGTTAACCATTTTACTATCTAATTTAAAATATATTTAATGATAGTGTTCTATTTTTGTGATTCTCAGTACACCTAATATTTGCACATTCACTATTTAATTCTCAAAAGTACCTCATGTCTAAGTATCCTTATTACTTCTGTTTTACAGGTGAGTGCAGCTCAAGTGAGTCAGGTAACTTACTCAAAACCAAATAAAAGCAATTGGCATAAATATCTTTTTTTTCCAGCAAAGAACTTCTGCCTCCCATTGGTGATCATGAATAATAGTATTTGATTTTCAGGGATTCTATGAATAGAACATAATTTCATAGCTTGTCTAAGCTTTCTGGCCTTGGTACTTCATTCAATCAAAGTTTAATAATGTGACCTCCTTGAGGTATACTGTTAGAATGTAAAATTAATTAGTAGAAACCCAATGGTGCAGATAACATAACTACTGAAACAGCTGGTTTTCCCTTAGGACACGGACTCTACAAAGTGATAATTTTGAACCACAGATTTTTTCTTGTGGGAAAATAATTCATATTCTTTTAATAAACAACTACACATAATATTTAATTTTAAATATATCCTTTAAAGGTTAAATTGATGTCGAGATGGTTTTCTAAACTAATACACCAGATGAATCTTTAAGACTGGGGACAGCTGTCTGTTCTTTTACATCACACTTCCAACAGTGCTATCTCTAAGATGTGCTGGCAAGAAACAGGAAGTTTGTTTCAGCCAAATTTCCACATTTTAGAGTCTTGCTGATGAGAATAAGAAAAAAGTCTCTCAACAAGTGTGGGCGGGTGATCAAGCCACATGTGTATAGTACATCACATACTCACACTTCCCTAATTCCAGAGAAGAACTATTTTTATGTCTACTTTTTGTGTTTTAGATAAATATCAACTTTTTCAGAAGCTAGTGCTTCAAGAATGGAAACAAGTTTACTAAACAGTGAGTTGTGGTTTGAAAATTTAGCAATCACGTTAAAAACTTTTCTGAGCTCATCTGGGTTTTGGAACTACAGGGAAATCAGAAAAAAAAACTACATATGTTTTAAGGGCTTAACCATTTTGTGCACATCAAACATATGTTTCAGAATATTTTGCAAGTTCTAAAATGTCTTAGTTCAATAAAGTGCTCTAAAATAATAATCGTAATATACAGACAAAAATGTATCTTGCATATGTAATGTATTATTTAAATTTGATAGAATTACAGATGATTAGTTATATTGCACATTATTATTAACTTGTGTACTCTGAAGAAATATTAATATATTTTCTCAGTTCAAATTTGGATAAATACAATGTGCACAATGTTTTTGCAAACTTAGGAAAGATTGTGAGGTACTTTTACCTGTTATGGTTTCGTACAAGCTAGTCCTTATCCCTGACAAAAATTGTTTTCTTTATGACTATATGTTGTTTTGGCACATGTCGTTTGCTTGACAATGACTTATTTTTAAAATGATGGTTCAAGAAAGAAAAACACAGTACAGTCACAAGTCACTTAACAACATGGATATATTCTGAGAAATGCATGGCAGTTTTGTCACCATGTAAACATTGCAGAGTAGACTTAAAAAACTTAGATGGTATAACCTTCTATGCTCCTAGACTATATGGTAGAGTCTACTGCTCCTAGGCTGCAAACTTGTACAGAATGTTACTGTACTGCATACTGTAGGCAATTGTAATATAATGGTAAGTACTGTGTATGTAAATATATCTAAACACAGAAAAAGTAAAGTAAAATAAGGAGTATAAAATGGTATATAGGATACTTACTATAAACGGAGCTGGAAGGATTGGAAGTTGCTCTGGCTGAGGTGGTAAGTGAGTGGTGAGTCAACGTGAAGACCTAGGGTATTACTGTACACTACCGTAGACTTTATATACACTATACACTTAGGCTGCACTAAATTAATTAAGCAACACCGGCATATCTTGTTTCATTGTGCTTCACTTATTGTGCTTCGCAGATATGTCTTTTAACAAATTAAAGGTTTGTAGGCATCCCTTCATCAAACAAGTCTATTACTGCCACTTTTCCAACAGCATGCGCTCATTTCATGTCTTTCTGTCACATTTTGGTAATTCTCATAAAATTTCTTTTCTTTCTTTCTTTTCTCTTTCTTTCTTTTTTTCTTTCTTTCCTTCCTTCCTTCCTGCTTTCTTTCTCTTTCTTTCTTTCTTCCTTTTCTTTCTTTCTTTCTTTTCTTTCTTTCTCTGTAAGTTCTAGGGCACATGTACAGATCGTGCAGGTTTGTTACATAGGTATACATGTACCATAGTGGTGGTTTGCTGCATTCGTTGCCCTGTCAACTACATTAGGTAGTTTTCCTAATGTTCTCCCTCCCCAATCCCCCCACCCCCTGCTATTCCTCCCCTAGCCCCCCACCCCCCAGAACCCAGTGTGTGATGTTCCCTTGCCTGTGTCTGTGTACTCTCATTGTCCACTACCCACTTATGGTCATTCTCATAGCATTTTAAATGTCTTTTATTATTCTGATATCTGCCATGGCAATCTGTGTTTAATGATCTTTGATGTTACTATTGTAATTGTTTTGGGGCACCACAACCTGTGCCTCTATAAAACAGTGAATTCAATCGATAAATGTTATATGCATTCTAACCTTTCCACCACAGCCTGTTCTCTCATCTTTCACCCTGTTCTCAAGCCACTCTATTCTGTGAAACACAACAATATTAAATTTAGACCAATTAATAACCCTAAAATGGCCCTTCAAGTTTTCAAGTGAAAGGAAGAGTCGCACATCTCTCACTTAAAATCAAAAGCTAAAAATGATTAAGCTTAGTGAGGAAGGCTCAGTGAAAACACAGAGAAGCTCAAAGTTATGCTTCTTGTGCCAATCAGTTAGCTTAGCTGTGAATAAAAAGGAAAGTACTTGAAGGAAATTAAAAATTATATTCCAATAAACACACAAATGATAAGAGAGTGATCGGCATTATTGCTGAAATGAAGAAAGTTTCAGTGGTCTGGATAGAGCAAACCAGCCACAACATTCCCTTAAGATAGAGCCTAATCCTGAACAAGGCCCTAGCTCTCTGTGATTCTTTAAGGCTTAGAGGAGTGAGAAAGATGCAGGGGAAAAATTTAAAGCTAGTAGAGCTTGGATCATGAAGTCGAAGGAAAGAAGCCATCTCCATAACATACAGGTGCCAAGTGAAGCAGCAAGTGCTGATGTAGAAGCTTCAGCAAGTTATTCAGAAGATCTAGCTAAGATCATTGATGAAAGTGGCTCCACTAAACAAAAATGCAGACAAAACAGACTTTTACTGAAAAAGGTGCAACCTAGGACTGCTTGTTTGTTTGTTTTCTCAGACAGAGTCTTACTTTGTTGCCCAGGCTGGAGTGCAATGATGCTCTCTCGGCTCACCGCAACCTCTGCCTCCTGGGTTCAAACGGTTGTCCTGCCTCAGCCTCCGGAATAGCTAGGATTACAGGTGTAGACCACCATGCCCTGCTAATTTTTGTATTTTTAGTACTGACAAGGTTTCACCATGTTGATCAGGCTGGTCTTGAACTCTTGACCTCAAGTGATTGACCCACCTCAGCCTCCCAATTTCTGGGATTACAGGCATGAGCCACCAAGCCCAGACATCATCTAGGACTTTCATAGCTAGAGTAGAGAAGTCAATACCCAGCTTTAAAAGGACAGGCTGACATTTTAGGGACAAAATGATTCCTATTGATAAGTCACTGTAATTTATCTTGTTCCCATAAATACAAACTTTTTTTCTTGTTTAATTATTTTCTTGATGTTCCCTTTTGTTTTAATACTTTTCAGAAACCAGAGCACAATCAATGTATTGGAATATGTTTAAAACATACATCTTTTTCTTTATCCTAAATCAATTGAATTATCAATGCTTAACTTTCTTTTGCAAAATGTACTTTAAATTTGGCTTTTCTTCTTTTTTAAAAATCTACTATAGGTCTTCACTTGTGCTACTAATAATTAGAGCACAAATTGGCTCTTAGAGACTGTTTTAATTCTCACATACATTGTATGTGGGCAACACAATACTTAGACTTTAGACGTCAAATCAATTTTTCACAAAATGTTAATAAAAAAAAGTTATTGTGCAGATAAATGTTCCAGGGTACACCAACAAATATCAATGAAATAAGCGCACATTTTTTATCCTGGAAAACAGAGACTACTATGTATAAGTGTTAAATTACCTTCCATTTCACTCTACACTAATTTGGTCATCTCTTGAATACTATTATTATTTTTTCTCCCTGTTTTTCATCAGGATGGTCATTCTGAGTGAAATATAACAGGAGATTCATGACTACTTGGCATGAAAATTTCTACTCTTATAAAAATTTTCTAGAGTTTTTTTTTTCCTCTTTACTCTATGTCCACTTATGTCCACCCCATTACACCAGTCACAGGACAGTCCTTAAAAATGTTATTTTGATGCCAGCAATCTGCAGGTATAAAATGTGTATTCGCCCCTCAACTTAGCTCTAGCCACAGTGAGAAGTCATGAAGAAAAATTACATACAAAGGTAACCCAGAAGTGTTGATTTAGCCAATCATCTTATATCATTTAATATGGAAGATAATAAGTAGCAAAATTGTCAAATTTAATTTCACCTTCTGCTTCACACCACCTTTTGGTGTAGGTGCTAATAAGCAGTGAAAAGGATAAATGGCAGGCATATGTAGACAGAAGAAGGCAAAATGAAAAAATATTTGACAGCTGTAATTATTAGCCTGTGAGTAACTCAGTGACTGAAATGGTGGCTCAGATTACAATCAAGAATATGTTAATAATATTTGCATACAAATGATCTATTTGCATGAAATAATATTTTAACAACATTTTTTTAGTGAGGTATTTATTGACCCTAAGATTTTTTTTCTCCCAAATCCCATTTTACACACACAGCACACCACTCACGGACACATATATGTACATAGGCACACACACAAAAATATACCTACGGACATAAAGATCAGTAGCTTTTCTGACTCATGAGTGTCCCTAGTAAAATAAAGTACAATAATGTATGAGAGCACAGTGAGTATTCCCCATATGGAGTGAAAAATTTATGAGCATCATTCTCTTAGGTGCTAAGCTGCAACTCTTAAAAATTAACTCTATCTATTCTAGCTAGAATAATAAATAAAATATGACTCTCACAAGCCTACAGAATGGGTTCTAGCATAATTCTCTTATAATTAAGTAATAAGGTCATAGCTTATGAGATCTTTTTGCTATGTTCCATAAAATATTACAACAAATGCCCTGCTTCTGTGTAACAATTGATTCTTCCTGGGAGACTGATAAGAATAACGAGTGGTAGAGATCAATTAAAAATATAATCTTGACAACTACATATGTGCTAGTGTTTTAAATGCATGAGAACAGGATTGGTCCAAGAACAAAAAGGCAAAGTAGGCAGTTTTGATTTCATTGCCATTATAAGTATCATTTTCTCCATATTTTCTATACTATAGTAGTTGTTTATCCATAGGTTTTATAAATTGAAAATTTATACATGTGCACACACACACATATATGTATAAACAACTGGTTTTGACCATTTTATTTTGTAGACTTATTTTTAATAAACTGCATCTACCATCCACTGTGTTTCCTCTTTCATACTTCCTTATTATGAAGTCTCATAATTCTACATCCATATCTATTCCCAACAATGCACTGTGTGCTTTATGACAGCAGGGAATGTCTTACTCATCTTATCTTCAACTTTACTAATATGATGTCTATTATGTAACAATTAAATAGTATATGATATTATTCTAAATAAGTAACTACACAAATATATTGCACAAAATCATTTTAAACATATAAAGCAAAATTGAGTTCACCAAATAAAAACATGTTGGTTTTCTGATATTTTTCATATGCATAATAGGGTAAACACAGTCTGATAATCAATACATTTTATGCCAGAATCATAGCTTATGAACTGGTTACTATGAAAATAAAGTCAGCCTGTACTGTTTATCCACAATATCTTCAAGTGAAACCCAATGTTATTTAAAATTCATGAAACACCTACTAATTTGCTATTTCTCACATACTAGCATACTAGTGAGTGGTCTTTTATTTTCTTTCTTTTTTCTTTTTTTTGATGGAGTTTTGCTCTCTCACACAGGCTAGAGTGCAGTGGCACAATCTCAGCTTACTGCAACCTCCACCTCCCTGGTTCAAGCAATTCCTGCCTCAGCCTCCAGAGTAGCTAGGATTACAGGTTCACGCCACCATGCCTGGATGATTTTTGTGTATTTTTAGTAGAGACCAGGTTTCATTATGTTGGATGTTGGCCAGACGAGTCTGGAACTCCTGACCTCAGGCAATCCGCCCACCTAGACATCCCAAAGTGCTGGGATTACACGCGTCTGCCTCCCTGCCCGGCCCTTCTTTCTATTTTTATTGTGGTAAGAAAGAACATTTGACTTGAAGCCTACCTTCTCAACGAATTTAAAAACAGGCAAATTTTTTAAAGAATAATTCCTATAACATAGTCATCCTTATATGAGGTAGCTAAAATAGTCAACTCTATGAACACAGAAAATAAAATAGTTTTTGCCAGGGCCTGCGAGATAGAGGAATTGGGTATTGCTGTTCACTGGGTAAAATTTTACTTAGCAGTCTGTCTCTTATAACTCCCATGTTTGCAGTGTGAGGGAGAATACATTCAAAGTGGTTGAAGAGCAATAAAGAAGGAAGAAAATTACCTAACTAAAGATTGGATTTGTCAGGATGGATTAAAAATCAAGATCTACCTATGTAATCTTCAGGAGACACTCTCTAGATTGATTCAAAGATACAAATAGAGTGAAAGTAAAAAGAAAAATAAAACAACAAATTTAGCAAATAAATGTAATCTTTCTAAACTGAAAACTGTAAAATGTTAAAATAAATTAAATAGTATCTAAATAAATGGAAGAATATCCTATATTCATGGACTGGAGGATTTAATATTGTTAAAATGGCAATACTCCCCAAATTAACTTATAGATTGAGTGCAATCCCTATCAAAGTTTAATCCCTAAATTTACATGAAATACAGCAGACACAGAATAGCCAAAACAGTCTTGAAAACAACCCACCTAGTGAAGGGCTTACACTTTCAATTTCAAAACTTACTGCAAAGCTAAAGTATTCAAGATAGTGTGGTATTGGCATAAGGATAGACATATATATAATAGAATTATATAAAACACTTAGAAGAAAATATTGGAATAAATATTTGTGTGTGGAGATTAAGCACTTCTTCCTTAAACATGGCATGAAAAGGAAAGTAAGGTAAAAAAGTAGATAAATTGGATTTTATCAAAATTAACAGTAGTGTATAGAAATGGCATCAAGAAGTAGTAGCATGCAAAATAGGAAGAAATATTTGTAAATCATGTATCTGATAAGGCACTTGTATCTAGAATATATAAAGAATATCTAATTTCACTATATACACCAATTAATTAAAAATGGGCCAAATAATCTTAATAGATACTTTTCTAAAGCACATGAGAAGATTCCCAACTATATTAGCCTGCACAAAAATGCAAATTAAAACCACAAGAAGATATTATTTTACATCCACTAGGATTTCTCTAAACAAAAAGGCAGATGATAAGTGTTCACTAAGATACACCGCTAATGGGAATGTAAAATGTTGCACCACTTTTGAAAAGTCGGAAAGTTCTTCCAAAATTTGATCATATGTCTTTCATGTGTACTAGTAATTCCTCTCCTAAGTACATGTCTTAGAGAAATGAAACCACATGACCACACAAAAGCTTTGTACATAAATGGTCACAGCAGCATTATTCATAATAGGCAAAAGCATAAACCCCCCAAATTTTTATCCACTGATTTAGAAATAAATAAAAAATGATCCACACAGTAAAATAATATTTTGCAAAAAAGGAATGAAGTATTGATCCACGCTACAACATAAATGACATTTAGAAACATGCTACTATCATAAAATATTGCAAATTGTGTGATTTCATTTATGTAAAATGTCCAGATTAGGCAAATCTATAAAGATAGAAGTACCTTTGTGGTTTCCAGAGCTGTGGGAGTTGAGGTGTTCTGAGTGACTGCTAATGAGTATTGAGTTTCTTTTGAAGTAGAATTGAAAATCAATTGTGGTGATAAGTGCAACTCACAAAAAAATATTGAAAACCATGGAATTGTGCACTTTAAAAGAATGAATTATATAGTATCCAAAATATAGCTCAATGAAACTGTAAAATTTGTAAATGAAGGGTTAAATTTATAGTGGTACATACAAAAAGTGAAAGCAGTTATGGATGAAAATGTATAG
The DNA here is from genome assembly GCF_030222135.1 of Aotus nancymaae. Classification (NCBI taxonomy): domain Eukaryota; kingdom Metazoa; phylum Chordata; class Mammalia; order Primates; family Aotidae; genus Aotus; species Aotus nancymaae. Next base: position 39,457,979 of record NW_026988419.1, on the reverse strand, counting down.
AATTGACCTATGGAAAGTTGAATATTCTTAGATGTTAGCTATCAGTTGAATTAATACTTTGTCAGAAACATGTTACTCATTCATGACAAGCTTTGGTGGATGTGCACAGTAGAGCAGTACTATCTATGGTAAGAAAAAGAAAGATCTACCAGGATGAGGAGGCAAGGTCAGTAGATCAAGGACTGTTCTTGAAAGTTTCTTAATTAAACCAATATCTTAACTTTCTTTTGTTATTGTTGTTGAACTTTTGTCCTTGTTCCTCTTTGCTATTCTACAAGGTCATTAGTGTAAAAAATAGATGGCTTTTAGAATTTGCTTCCTTAAATTTATTCTTGAAAAACATTATTGACTATTGACAATTGGGAAGTTTGGTAAATGTAATAAAAACACAGAGGATAAAAATTAATTTTAAAATGTTTAAATATTTATGATTTATGAATCTTCAGCATTTAAAATCGTCACTTGCCTTCTATATGATACATTCCTGGAGCACTGTGGATGTCACATCTATAAAATTAGTTTGTAGCCATCTGTTAATAACTAGCTATAGATTTTGTGATGAGTTTGTGATTCAGCTTGCAATCTGATAAATACACGTGTGTCTCACTGGTATTTGTGCTCTACTCTCTGGTAGGAAAGCTACTCTGTGGAAATTAAGCATTTGTAAAAGTTTTCAAGCACTAGGATTTAATATAGTGAGCTGAACCAGAAATTTATTACATGGTAAACTTCAAGGACCCTTGTACATTTTGTTTTAGAAATAAAATTATTCATATTTAAAAAGCACATGTACACTGATCCAGGGAAAATATAGTTCATTTTTTACTTCTAGCTTATGCCTATGTTCTTCTATGAGTTTTCAATGATATATACACTTTATAGGTCTTATCAACTCATCAATATCTAACAATCAATTCATCATTAATAATCCCTACATCTGCATATCTAGTCCCACAAAACTCAATTAAACAATTTGCTTTTACATAAATTCATTTGTATGTTCTTTTTTTCAAAATCAATTCATGCACAGTAGAATTTACTTTTACTTTTTTCTTCCAATTTAAATCCGTTTCACACTTTTTCTGTTTTCTTTGTTGTTTTGTCCCTTCTTCTGTGTTTACTTCCTTTTCCTTCCTTCCTTCCTTCCTTTCCTTTCACCCTTTCTCCCCATTTCTTCCCTTTGTCATGATTTTCTTATGTCATTTTTTGGTTTTTATACTGTATAATTCTTCTCTGAGACTACTTCAAAGCTTTTGACAATCTTAAATCATTCCTCTTTATTGTAAATGATCATTCCATCACTGAACCTTCCTAACATGCACATGCAGCTCTCTAAATGTGGTCTTCAGAAAAGGCTATCATACACATTTTAAAGTATAAACACAGGGGACTAAATATACACCTACTACTTGCATATTTTATTTCTACTTACCACTTTACAGTAAGTCAACATTATATTTTCTCTCCTAGTTCATTCCATGATGCTATAGCAAAATACTGGTTAATTTACAACAAATGGGAATTTATTGACTCAACTATCAACAGAGTAAACAGACAATCTACAAAATAGGAGAATGTTTTTGCAAACTATGCATCTGAGAAAGGCCTAATATCCAGCATCTATAAAGTTCCTGTCCTTCATAGGGACATGGATGAATCTGGAAATCATCATTCTCAGCAAACTGACACAAGAACAGAAAACCAGACACCACATGTTCTCCCTCATAGGTGGGTGTTGAACAATTCGAACACGTGGACACAGGGAGGAGGGCATCACACACTGCAGTCAGTTGGGGGGGTTAGGGGAGGAACAGAGGTGGGTGGGGAGGGTGGGGAGGGATAATGTGGGGAGAAATACTAGATATAGGTGATGGGGGGATGAAGGCAGCAAACCACCTTGCCATACATGTACCTATGCAACAATCCTGCATGATCTGCACATGTACTTCAGAACCTAAATTACAATAAAAAAAAAGAAATGTAAACAAATTTACAAGAAAAAAAAACAAACATTCTAATACGGTTTGATTATGTCCCCACCCAAAATCTCGTCATAAATTGTAATCTGAATTATAATCCCCACATACTGAGGGAGAGGCCTTGTTGGAGGTGATTAGATTATGGGGGCAGTTCCTCCATGCTATTCTTGTAATAGTGAGTTAGTGAATTCTCACAAGATCTGATGGTTTTATAAGGGGCTTCTTCCCACTTTGCTCTGCACTTCTCCTCTCTCCTTCCCTGTGAAGAAGGTGCACTTCCTCCATTTCCTCTTCTGCCATGATTGTAAGTTTCCTGAGGCCCTCCCAGCCATGCAAAACTGTGAGTCAATTGCACTTCTTGTCATTAGGAATTTATCAGTCTCAGGTATTTCTTCACAGAAGCATGAGAACAAATACAGCAAATTGGCACTAAAAAGAATGGGGTGTTGCTATAAAGATACCTAAAAATGTGGAAGCAACTTTGGAACTGGGTAACAGGCACAAATTGGAAGTTTGTAGGGCTCAGAAGAAAACAAGAAAATGTGGGAAAGTTTGGAACTTTCTAGAGACTTGTTGAATGGCTTTGATCAAAATGCTGATAGTAATATGTACAATAAAGTCAAGGCGGAGGTGGTCTCAGATAGACATGAGGAACTTGTTGGGAAAGGTGACTCTTGCTATGCTTTAGCAAAGAGACTGAAGTCTTTTTGCCTCTGTCCTAGAGATGTGTGGAACTCTGAATTTGAGACAGATAATTTAGCATATCTGATGGAAGCAATGGTAATCTGAATTGTAATCCCCACGTATTGGGTCATAAACCTCGGGGGAGGTGATTAGATCATGGGGCAGTTCCCCCATGCTGTTCTTACTATACTGAGTGAGTCCTCACAAGATCTGATGGCTTTACAAACATCTGGCATTTCCCCTGCTGGCACCCACTCTATCTCCTGCCATCTTGTGAAGAGGTGACTTCCCCTATGATTGTAAGTTTCCTGAGGCCTCCCCAGCCATACTGAACCATGAGTCAATTAAACCTCTTTCCTTTATAAATTACCCAGTCTCAGGTATGTCTTTATTATTAGTTTTGTGAGAGGTAACTCGTGAGAGGTGATTAGATCATGGGGGTGGTTCCCCCAGGCAGTTCTCATGATAGTGAGTTCTCATGAGATCTAGTAGTTTTATCAGACACTTTCCCCCCCTTTGCTCTGCACTTCTCCTCCCTGCACTTCTCCATTAGAACTCTAATGTTGCCAGTGAAGTAGGTGCCATTTTTCCCCTTCACTTTCATGATTGTAAGTTCCCTGCGGCCTTCCCAGCCATGTGGAACTGTGAGCCAATTAAACTTCTTTTCTTTATAAATTACTGGGTCTTATGTATTTATTCATAGAGGCATGAGAATGGACTAATAGACAATCCCATTTAAAAGTGGGCAAAAGACATGAACATGAACGGATACATCTCAAAAGAATACATACATGTAGCCAACATTCATGTGAAAAAATACTCAACATCACTGATCATTAGCAACATGTCAATTAGAACAATAATGAGATACCTTCTTACACCAGTCAGAATGGCTACTGTTAAAAAATCAATAAATAACAGATACTAGTGAGGTTGTGGCATAAAATAAATATTTTTAGATATTTGTGGGATTGTAAATTAGTTCAACCATTGTGGATGACAGTGAGGTAATTCCTCAATTACCTAAAGTCAGAAATACCATTCAACACAGCCATCCTTTTACTGGGAATATACCCAAAAGACACATTATAAAGACACATTCATGCATATGTTCATTGCAGTACTATTCACAATAGTAAAGACATGGAATCAATCCAAAGCCTATCAGTGATAGAATGGATAAAAACAATGTGGTTCATGTACACCATAGAATACTACACAGCCATAAGAAAGAATGAGATCATGTCCTTTGAAGAGACATGGATGGAACTGGAGGCCATTATCCTTAGGAAATTAATTCAGGAACAGAGAACAGTATACCATATGCTCTCACCTATAAGTCAGAGCTAAATGATTAAAACACGTGGACACATGGGCAGGCATGGTGGCTCACGTCTGTAATCCCAGCACTACTAAGAAATACAAAAATTAACTGGGCATGGTGGTATGCACTTATGGTCCCAGCTACTCAGGAGGCTGAGGCAGGACAATTGCTTGAATCCAGGAGGCAGAGGTTGCAATGAGCTGAGATTGTACCACTGCACTCCAGCCTGATGCCTGGTGACAGCAACACTCTGCCTCAAAAAAAACCCAAAACAAAAACAAAACAAAAAACACATGGACACATAGAGAGGAACAACACACACTGGATCCTATTTGAGGGTGGGAGGAGGGAAAGGATATGAAAAAATAACCAATGAATACTATGCTTAATACCTGGGTGATGAAATAATCTGTACAACAAACCTTCATGACACCATTTACCTATGTAACAAACCTGTACATCTTACATATGTAGCCCTGAACTTAAAATAAAAGTTAAAGAAGTTAAAAAAAAAGTGGTGATATAAAAATGCTGGCATCTGAAAAGGGCTTTCCTACCTCATTATAGCACGGTGGGAAGCATCATATTGCAGAAGAGCAGACAGGTAAAGAAGGAGGGCAAAAGAGAACCAACTCTTTTATAAAGGCACCAATCCCCTACCCCACGGAGGTAAAGCTCTCATGGCCTAATAACCTCTTAAAAGTTTCACCTCTTAATATGATTACACTGGCAATTAAATTCTACATGAGATTTGTAGGAGACAAACATTCAAACCATAACATCTTCTAATTAGTCTCTCTGTTTGCCCTGCCTGTACAATTTCTCCTGAACACTGCCTATTAATTCTTTAATCATTATCATCTATGAAAAATATGTTAATGTATACATATCACAACGTAAAATTAAAATTATTTTGTAGTATTTATGTTCTCCACACTTTTACATCTACTACTTGTCAGTCATGTTCCTCATTTTCCATAATAATAATCTTCCCTACCAGATTTCTTTGAAAAACCCACTATCTTCTTTATGTCTAAGAAATTAATGGCCAATCTTTAAAGCATTTTTCAGTAAAGCTTTTCCTGTTATTCCCACACTTTTATGACATTTAGTATCAGATCCGTTTCTATGAAAATGTACATGCTTATCTATATTAGATTATTTTATTCATTTTTAACCACCTAGTTTTCAATCTATGTTGAAATACCTTCAAAAATAAAAAAAAAATGCATATTGTCCTATATTCTCTAGAAAATAGCACATGTATATTAGAGAACATCAAACACATTACTCATCTAATAAATCATTATAAATGATTTAATTTAGAATTTGCATACCACTTGCACACTTAAATAGCAATTACTATATACCAATTAGAAGAGTGCAAAATAAAGAACAGAGGTAAGATTTGAAGCTAGATAAACCTGGATTCAAATCACACTATTACCACCTACACTTATGTAATGTTGAGATAATTATTGACATCCCATTGCTTCTTTATCTTCATCTTAAAATGAAGATAATAAATGAAGATAATAATACAGGTTTAGCATCCTAAGTCTGAAAAGCCAAAATATTCCAAAATTCGAAACTTTTTGAGTGCCAGCATAATGCATAAAGGGAATGCTTATTGAAGCATTTCAGGTTTTATGTTTTTGGATTGGGTATGCTCAACAGGTGCAAATATTCCAAATATAATGCAATTATTACAAAATTGGAAAAAGCTCTAAATCCAAAACACATCTGTTCTCAAGCATTTCAGATAAGGAATAGTCAACCTATATTAAGTTTTCCAAGACACTGTGAAGATAAAAGTAAGCATAAAAATTAGTTCACCTATAAGAGTTTCTGAGTACCCCTTAAATGGTAAAACAAAAAGATATTGTTATTACTATGTTGAGATATATTTACAACATAGTAATGACAAGATTTTAATATAACAATATCCAATTTTACGTTAAAGAATATGTTGCTAAAGTTTTACATTTTTAGAAAATAACTAATATGAAAAATACTCCATGATATTATTATATTTATTTAATTTGGTGGCTTTCAGTTTTGCAAAAGATGAGACCTTATTAATTAGATAAACTGAAATTCTAATTGCTTTGTAGCACTTGGAAAGCTTTGCTAAAATGCAGATAAACCAGAATGCCTAAAACTACCTTTGTATAGAATTTATTTCATTCAAACTTATATTTACTATATGTATGTGGCTTTTCAACTATTGCAGACATTGTACAAAAAGCAATAACTTGCATTGACAGTATGTATCTACAGCATGTACATCTTTATTCAATTACATCTCACCTCAAGCAATTTTTTTCCTTCACTGCATCGATTTGGTTGCTTTTAATCTTTCATCACTTCTTCCTTTCATTCCTCTCTAATTCCAAATGGTACATCATGATATCTTTACTCATTGTTTTATAACAAAGTCTCTTACAACCAAGGTGCATAGATGTTTGAGTTTATAAGCGAAAATGCCAGCATTAAACCAGGATGCCACATCAACAATCCTTTACACATACCTAGAGCATTCATGGTAAAATTTTAGAATCTTTACATTACTTGAAGATACTTTAGTGCTGATTTGCATAAACTTCAAGTCACATTTTTTTTCTCCTTTTTTTTTTTCTTTATTGCATTTTAGGTTTTGGGGTACATGTGAAAAACATGCAAGATTGTTACATAGGTGCATACGTGGCAGTGTGATTTGTTGCCTTCCTCCCTTTCACCTATATATGGCATTTCTCCCCATGCTATCTCTCCCCAACTCCCCACCCACTGCTGTCCCCCCCACTCCCCCCCAACAGACCCCAGTGTATAGTGCTCCCCTCCCTGTGTCCCTGTGTTCCCATTGTTCAACACCTGTCTATAAGTGAGAACATGCGATGTTTGATTTTGTGTTCTTCTGTCAGTTTGCTGAGAATGATGGTTTCCAGGTTCATCCATGTCCCTACAAAGGACACGAACTCATCGTTTTTGATGGCTGCATAATATTCCATGGTGTATATGTGCCACATTTTTCCTGTCCAGTCTATCATCGATGGGCATTTGGGTTGGTTCCAGGTCTTTGCTATTGTAAACTATGCTGCAATGAACATTCGTGTGCATGTGTCTTTATAGTAGAATGATTTATAATCCTTTGGAAATATACCCAGTAATGGGATTGCTGGGTCAAATGGAATTTCTATTTCTAGGTCCTTGAGGAATCGCCACACTGTCTTCCACAATGGTTGAACTAATTTACACTCCCACCAACAGTGTAAAAGTGTTCCTATTTCTCCACATCCTCTCCAGCATCTGTTGTCTCCAGATTTTTTGATTGCGGTTCTAACTGGTGTGAGATGGTATCTCAATGTAGTTTTCATTTGCATTTCTCTAATGACCAGTGATGATGAGAATTTTTTCATATGCTTGTTGGCCTCATATATGTCTTCTTTTGTAAAGTATCTGTTCATATCCTTTGCCCATTTTTGAATGGGCTTGTTTGTTTTTTTCTTGTAAATCTGTTTTAGTACATTGTAAATTCTGGATATCAGCCTTTTGTCAGATGGGTAGGCTGCAAAATTTTTTTCCCATTCTGTTGGTTGCCGATTCACTCTATTGACCATTTCTTTTGCTGTGCAGAAGCTGTGGAGTTTGATTAGGTCCCATTTGTCTATTTTGGCTTTTGTCACCAATGCTTTTGGTGTTTTGTCATGAAGTCCTTGCCTACACCTATGTCCTGAATGATTTTGCCTAGGTTTCCTTCTAGGGCTTTTATGGTGTTAGGTCTTATGTTTAAATCTTTAGTCCATTGCAGTTAATTTTAGTGTAAGGTGTCAGGAAGGGATTCAGTTTCTGCTTTCTGCATATGGCTAGCCAGTTTTCCCAACAGCACTTATTAAACAGGGAATCCTTTCCCCATTGCTTGTTTTTATCAGGTTTGTCAAAGATCGGATGGTTGTAGACATGTTGTGTTGCCTCCAATGCCTCTGTTCTGCTCCATTGGTCTATATCTCTGTTTTGGTACCAGTACCATGCTGTTTTGATTACTATAGCCTTGTAGTATAGTTTGATGTCCGGTAGTGTGATGCCTCCTGCTTTGTTCTTTTTGCTTAGAATTGACTTGGCTATGCGGACTCTCTTTTGGTTCCATATGAAATTTAAGGTGTTTTTTCCCAGTTCTGTGAAGAAGATCATTGGTAACTTGATGGGGATAGCATTGAATCTGTAAATTACTTTGGGCAGTATGGCCATTTTCATGATATTAATTCTTCCTAACCATGAACATGGAATGTTTCTCCATCTGTTTGTGTCCTCTCTTATTTCGTTGAGCAGCGGTTTGTAGTTCTCCTTGAAGAGGTCCTTTACGTTCCTTGTTAGTTGTATTCCTAGGTATTTTATTCTCTTTGTAGCAATTGTGAATGACAGTTGGTTCTTGATTTGGCTCTCTTTAAGTCTGTTATTGGTGTATAGGAATGCTTGTGATTTTTGCACATTGATTTTGTATCCTGAAACTTTGCTGAAGTTGCTTATCAGTTTTGGGAGATTTTGGGCTGAGATGATGGGGTCCTCTAGATATACAATCATGTCGTCTGCAAATAGAGACAATTTGGCTTCCTTCTTTCCTAATTGAATATCCTTTATTTCTTTTTCTTGCCTGATTGCTCCGGCTAGAACTTCCAGTACTATATTGAATAGGAGTGGTGAGAGAGGGCATCCTTGTCTAGTGCCAGATTTCAAAGGGAATGCTTCCAGTTTTTGCCCATTCAGTATGATATTGGCTGTTGGTTTGTCATAAATAGCTTTTATTATTTTGAGATACGTCCTGTCGATACCTAGTTTATTGAGGGTTTTTAGCATAAAGGGCTGCTGAATTTTGTTGAATGTCTTCTCTGCATCAATTGAGATAATCACGTGTTTTTTGCCTTTGGTTCTGTTTATGTGGTGAATTACATTTATAGACTTGCATATATTGAACCAGCCTTGCATCCCCGGGATGAATCCTACTTGATCATGGTGGATAAGCTTTTTGATGTGCTGTTGTAATTGGCTTGCCAGTATTTTATTGAAGATTTTTGCATCTATGTTCATCATGGATATTGGCCTGTAGTTTTCTTTTCTTGTTAAGTCTCTGCCGGGTTTTGGTATCCGGATGATGTTGGTCTCATAAAATGATTTGAGAAGGATTCCCTCTTTTTGGATTATTTGGAATAGTTTCAGAAGGAATGGTACCAGTTCCTCTTTGTATGTCTGGTAGAATTCGGGTGTGAACCCATCTGAACCTGGGCTTTTTTTGGGTGGTAGGCTCTTAATTGCTGTCTCAACTTCAGACCTTGTTATTGGTCGATTCAGGGTTTTGACTTCTTCCTGGTTTAGGCTTGGGAGGAGGCAACTGTCCAGGAATTTATCCATTTCTTCCAGGTTTTCTAATTTATGTGCATAGAGTTGTTTGTAATAATCTCTGATGATGGTTTGAATTTCTGTGGAATCTGTGATGATATCCCCTTTATCATTTTTTATTGCATCTATTTGGTTATTTTCTCTTTTCTTTTTTATTAATCTGGCTAGTGGTCTATTTTGTTGATCTTTTCAGAAAACCAGCTCCTGGATTTATTGATTTTTTGAAGGGTTTTTTCGTGTCTCTATCTCCTTCAGTTCTGCTCTGATCTTAGTTATTTCTTGTCTTCTGCTAGGTTTTGAGTTTTTTTGATCTTGTTCCTCTAGCTCTTTCAGTTTGATGATAGGGTATCAATTTTTGATCTCTCCTTGTTTCTCATGTGGGCACTTATAGCTATATATTTTCCTCTAGAGACTGCTTTAAATGTGTCCCAGAGATTCTGGTATGTGGTGTCTCCGTTCTTGTTGGTTTCGAAGAGCATCTTTATTTCTGCCTTCATTTCAGTGTTTATCCAGTCAACATTCAAGAGAAAGTTGTTCAGTTTCTATGAAGCTGTGTGGTTCTGCGTTGGTTTCTGAATTCTGAGTTCTAACTTGATTGCACTGTGGTCTGAGAGACTGTTTGTTATGGTTTCCATTATTTTGCATTTGCTGAGGAGTGATTTACTTCCAATTATGTGGTCAATTTTAGAGTAGGCGTGATGTGGTGCTGAGAAGAATGTATATTCTTTGGATTTGGGGTGGAGAGTTCTGTAAATGTCTATTAGGTTTGCTTGGTCCAGGTCTGAGTTCAACTCCTGGATATCCTTGTTAATTTTCTGTCTCGTTGATCTAATATTGACAATGGTGTGTTGAAGTCTCCCACTATTATTGTGTGGGAGTCTAAGTCTCTTTGTAAGTCTTTAAGAACTTGCCTTATGTATCTGGGTGCTCCTGTATTAGGTGCATATATATTTAGGATCGTTAGTTCTTCTTGTTGCATTGATCCTTTTACCATTATGTAATGCCCTTCTTTGTCTCTTTTAATCTTTGTTGCTTTAAAGTCCATTTTATCAGAGATGAGAATTGCAACTCCTTTTTTTTTGCTCTCCATTTGCTTGGTAAATCTTCCTCCATCCCTTTATTTTGAGCCTTTGTGTATCCTTGCATGTGAGCTGTGTTTCCTGGATACAGCACACTGATGGGTTTTGGCTTTTTATCCAATTTGCCAATCTGTGTCTTCTGAATGGGGCATTTAGTCTGTTTACGTTTAGGGTTAATATTGTTACGTGTGAATTTGATCCTGTCATTTTGATGCTAGCTGGCTGTTTTGCACATTGGTTGATGCAGATTCTTCATTGTGTTGATGCTCTTTACCATTTCGTGTATTTTTGGAGTGGCTGGTACTGGTTGTTCTTTTCTATGTGTAGTGCCTCTTTCAGGAACTCTTGTAAAGCCAGTCTGGTGGTGATGAAATCTCTGAGTACTTGCTTGTTCACAAAGGATTTTATTTTTCCTTCACTTATGAAGCTTAGTTTGGCTGGATATGAAATTCTGGGTTGAAATTTCTTTTCTTTAAGGATGTTGAATATCAGCCCCCACTCTCTTCTGGCTTGTAGGGTTTCTGCTGAGAGATCTGCTGTGAGTCTGATAGGCTTCCCTTTGTGGGTAACCCGACCTTTCTCTCTGGCTGCCCTTAGTATTTTCTCTTTCATTTCAACCCTGGTGAATCTGAAGATTATGTACCTTGGGGTTGCTCTTCTAGAGGAATATCTTTGTGTTGTTCTCTGTATTTCCTGGACTTGAATATTGGCCTGCCTTGCTAGGTTGGGGAAGTTTTCCTGGGTAATATCCTGAAGAGTATTTTCCAGCTTGGATGCATTCTCTTCGTTGCATTCATGTACACCTTTCAAACGTAGATTAGGTCTTTTCACATAGTCCCATGTTTCTTGTTGACTTTGTTCATTCCTTTTTACCCTGTTTTCTCTAATCTTGCCTTCTCATTTTATTTCATTGAGTTGATCTTCGACCTCTGATATCCTTTCTTCTGCTTGGTCAATTCAGCTGTTGAAACTTGTGCATGCTTCACGAAGTTCTCCTGTTGTGTTTTTCAGCTCCATCAATTCACTCATATTTCTCTCTAAGTTGTCCATTCTCATTAGCAGTTCGTCAAGTTTTTTTCAAGGTTCTTAGTTTCTTTGCATTGGGTTAGAACATGTTCTTTTAGCTCACGGAAGTTTCTTATTATCCACTTTCTAAAGGCTGGTTCTGTCATTTCATCACACTCATTCTCCATCCAGTCTTGTTCCCTTGCTGGTGAGGAGTTGTGATCCCTTGTAAGAGGAGAGGTGTTCTGGTTTTGGGTGTTTTCATCCTTTTTGCTCTGGTTTCTTCCCATCTTTGTGGATTTATCCACCTGTTGACTTTGTAGTTGCTGACTTTCTGATTTTGGTAAGTTTAAGTCTGCAGCAGGAGAACTCATAAATCCCCCCCCCCTTTTTTTCCCCCAGGTGTTCTGTCCCAGGGAGTTAGGGCTTTATGAGTTTCCACTGTGCTGCTGCCGTTTTTCCTGCCCACAAGGAGGCAGCCTAGTCACTCTCAGCCTGCAGAGGCTTCACTGAGCTGCTGTGGTCTCTATCCAGCTGCCTTGTGAACTTCCCTGCAGTCCTGTTTATATGGGTGTAGTTAGAACTGCTTTCACTATGTTGGCCCGCCTCTGTAGTGACAGACTCTCTCTGTAATGGCAGGTTGCCTTGGGAACTGCAGGCTGCCTCTGTAATGACAGACACCCCTCCTCCAGAGGTGGACTGTCCCGGGTTCAGTTGTGCTTACCGTGAAAGTCTCAACCCAGAGCGTTTCCAATTGCTGTTTTTTTTGTTTTTGTTTTTGTTTTTGTGGGGGTAGGACCAGCCGGGCCTGGTCACCTGGCTCCCTGCCTCAGAGCCTTTTGTTATTTAGTTGAACGGTCAGCTCTCTACCAGGTGACCTGGTCGCCTGTTGAATTGGCGCTGGAATCTGTGTGATTTCCCATGTGGCAACCCACTGGGCCAGCTGAAACTGCGACTCTGAGATTCGTGGCACTTTTTTGTTTGGTAATCTCCTGGCCTGGCTCCCTGCTTCAGCTCCCCTTGCTGGCTAAAAGGGGATACAGTCTTGTTTACTCTGCACCAGGAGCTGCTGCGCCAGCTGAAACCATGGCTCTGAGATTCATGGTGCTTTTTTGCCTGGGAATCTCCTGGCCTGGCTCCCTGTTTCAGCTCCCCTTGCTGGATAAGAGGGGACACAGTCTTGCTCACTCTGCACTGGGAACCGCTGAGCCAGGGCACAGGCCAAACAGCTGCGCTGGCTAAAACAGCCGCACTGGCAACCCTTGGGGCTCCTCCGCCTGTGAATCTCCTGGTCTGTGGCAGTAAAAATACTTCTGGAAATGCGGCATCCACTCACCCTCTGCGCTTTCACTCATACCTGCAATCCCGAGCTCCTCCTAACCGGCCATCTTGGATCTCTCTCCACATTTTTTTTTTCTAAGAAGCAGATTCATAGAGGAAATTTTTAAAAATAATAATTCACAAGTCAACAGAACTTGACTTCAATCCTGACACTGTCAGTCATTTGTTTTGTGATTTGGAACAGGCTACTTAATTGGTTTACCCTCAGATTAAGCAACTATAAAAATATGCTAATCGCAGTAGCATTATGAGGAATTAAAAAGTTTATGTTTGATATTACTGCATTATTTAGGAATAATCCTCAAAAGCTCTAGAATTTGCTGATTAAAGTAACTGTTTTAGAAATCAAAAATAAAGCACAAATATTAAATTTGCCTGGGAAGATCATATATATATACACACACATATATATAAAATTATGATTTATAACATTTCAATCAATTTAAGTGATATTTTAATAAAAAACACATAAGGTTTACAAAGTGAAGTAAATTACGCCTATTGAAAAACACAACTTGGTGACACAAATGCCAATTTAAAACAGATAAAACTTGTTACAATGTGAACAGATTTTGTTGTTATGTTACAGGATTTTAAATAAGCTTATTCTAAAAAATCTTGAGCATAGAATTACTGTAATTAATGTGCACTAAACAAGCAATTTACACTGGCCCATCATCCACATTTGACAAATGGTGATGGTTTGCAGCTAGAGTAAGTGCAGTTGCTTTAAATTCAACACACATGAGCTTAATGGTTGCTTTATCCTCCTTTATTGGAAATCTATTGCAGCCTATACATAATGGATATAAAGTGTGTCCGGGAAATGTTTTCTAATCATAAGTGTAAGAAACTCTACCCTAAGGATTTAAATATACTACAATGCAATGTAAACTGAATTTTAATCATTCCATGGAATAGGCAACTTCCAGAAACAACATCTAACAAGACATTAATGTTGAGGTAAAATAACAGACATGGTGGTAAATAAATATTTGGTTCTCAATATTCAATTCTAATTATGTAAAATCAAATGATTTTATGTAAAATTACATAAAATAGATAAAATAAGCATAAAAATTAGATCACCCATAACAGTTTCTGAGTACTCTCTTAAATGGTAAAACAAAAAGATACTGTTATTACATTAAAAATTACATAAAACAAGTATTTATATAAAATTACCTTCTCAGTTAAGTCATTTTTACCAAGCACAAGTTCCAAATAGAACTGGATAAAATGAGCAAATACAGATATTTTGCTGAAGGTGTATATGTGAAAATGGTTAACATTGAAGGTGTATATGTGAAAATGGTAACATGTTAATGCAAACACCAAGGTATATGCAGTGACATAATTTAAAAAGCTGTATATTATGTAGAAAGGACAAAAATAATGATTTTTATTGGAATTTTAGGCACTGTAATTATGAAATCGTTTTCTAAGCATCTAGTTAAATTTTCAGAGTTATCTTCAATGATTTATGCTAATGGTAGTTGGAAGTTTCCATACAATTATTTAGACCTTAGTTATGTCTTATCAAAACATGTTTTCATTTTATTTTTTAGATTCAATTGTGAATTTAGATTCTTCAAGTAATTGGAAATACTATGCTCTATAAATTAAGGATGTAGCCTATTATATTGTCTTTCATTTATGTTGTCACATTCTGTCACATTTTAATGTGTTTCTTGGTGTTCCACCAAACTACAGTGAAGTTTGTAGTGAAGAAATCCATTGTACTAAAAGCAACGGCAAAAGTGAATTTTATGTACCAGAAAAAAATAACAAACAAATTTATATCTGGTAAATTTCAATTTGTTAAGAGAATTTTTCAAGGAGAAAAGCAATTTCAAGCAAATTAATTTAAACATAAACAAAATTATTGATTATTTTGAAGGATTAGCATGTAGAGGCTAATTAAAAAGCTACTTTGGGATTAGAAGTCTTTTTGGTGATCACATAAATCACAATAATTTTTGTCTATAAACTTTTTCCAAATGTTGAATCACCAAACAGAAACAGCAGTTTTGGATTCCTAAATTTTAAGAGATTATATCAATGTCATAAACGTATTTTGCCCTTTAATGTCTCAACTTTATCAACCGCATATTTTTACCAGTCTACCTTCTGTCTGTCCATCCCCTCTGTACCTCATACTTTAGATTTATAATTTAGAATTATAAAATTTAGAGTTCCCTATACAAAATCATGCTTTGTGCCTTCAAGTGTTTATTCATTTTAGGTGCTTACTTTTTCACTTCTTAAGACCAGTGCATCATGGACACAAATTTAAGCCTGATCCAGATATTATTTATATTCTGTGATTCTTCCCCATCCTCTCCCAAATCATTGAGAATTTAAGTAAATTTATAATTGCACACATCTCTGTTACTGCTCCTATGAACTGACACTTTAAAATGAAGGCCTGATCTCACATTCAGATATGAAATCTAAAGCATACTACAGAGTATTATTTATTTTTGTGTACCTAGTAGTTGACAATTGGAAGGTGCTCATTTAATGTTTTGTAAGTAAATTTTTAATTGATATATAATAATTGTAAATATTTCTGGCATCCACATATTTTGATACATGTATACAATGTGTAGCAATCAAATCAGGGCAATTGGGATATATATCACCTCAAATATTTGTCATTTTTAGTGCTGCAAACATTCCAAATCTTTCAGTTATTTTAAAATATACAATAATTGATTAAACTTTTTAAAGTATGATTACTTATATTATTCTACCATTTTCTTCAATAATGTTTTCCCTTAATTTTTGATTATTTTGTTTCCTTCATTGCTTATCATACTTACATTAATAATATGTAATCTTATTCTTATAATCACATTTAGAAATAGGTTAACACTATTGATGAATTATGAATTTAGAATAACAGTAGTAAAGATAAATTTTTGAGATAAATAATTGCCGAAAATTCAAAAGGTTTGTTTAAAATATTTTCATCACATATAATATTAATACAGTGTTATAAAAGTAGATTCTTTGGATATATATTTTAGTGATCAAATGGTCTACTTCTACTACATATTGATTAGCTTATAAATGTGTAATTTCAGTAACTTTCAAAATACCTCCTTTTGTACAGAGTAAGCATTTACTTTATGGAAGCAAGTTTTAACATTAAGAATATATATGTATAAAATTAATTAGCTAATGTTCTGTTATAGTTATCCTAAAGTACAAATTCATACATCCATTTTAGTGATATTTTGTTATTGGGCATGTATTACTTGTATGATGTCTGCAGCTATTTGCTAAAGATTAATATAATACTGAATCTATAAAATCATACAAGAATAAGTCTTAGGCATAGGAAATTTAGGAGGTTTCACTGAGGCATATATGTATGCCATGCAATGTATTAATACTGCAGATAGACTCCTAGCAATTCGGTTTTATTAAATAGGTGACTGGAAGAGAATAGAGGATAGTAAAACCTGTGTGGAGAATTAGGGCAGACTAAAATCAGGCAGGGAAGAAAAACATGCTGTAGATAAACACTGAAACAAAATATTGATTTATATCCATCAGCATCAACTCTGGGAAATGGCAGAAGCAGACATATCATGCTTGTCATATGGTCATCTCAAGTGGGGTGATTCCTTTGGAGCCCATGAATCATTCAGTCTATGAGGCAAAGAAGCTAATTCTAAGCAGCAATTGATCACTGAATTACAACAGTGGCCATACCGAGTACAGAATACATGTGTACACTGGGTGGAAGGAACCCTAGGTAACAAATCAGTCACATCAGACAGGCACATAAACAGGATAGGTGCACTGGCAGTTCTTGTCATTGCATCTAGGTCAAAATGATATTAGAATTTATGTTTAAAATCCTCAAATGGGGTGATATTCAATTTTTATACTAATCTCTTGATCTCTCTGATAGTTGTTTTGTTTGTTTTTATATTCCAATATAAAATATCTAAGTCTTTTATGTATTGGAGGAACAGAATAGATTTTTGGGGTGTGGTTTTTACTAGTAAACTTTCACAAAATCAACAGTATGATGAACAATCTTCTCTGAAAAATAATTTTGGCTAAATTTTATACACAAAGTGGCATATATAGTTAAAATGGCATTGATCTTATTCTTATATACAGGTTCTTCAAGAGAACAAGTTCTTCAATGCTGTTTTAACTGTACACACTTTATATTAGCAACTCTCTGAATCCTGGAGACCATATTTGTGTAGTTTAATTATAGTGTTCCTGTAATCAATTTTAAGATACAAAAGCAATTGTAAATGGGCTGTCAATAAGATCAATGGAATAAAAATTGTTTCTCTGATGCATTTTCAAATTAGTTTTAGATTTAGGACATGGTTACAGCATGTATTTGGAAAAAATTAGGAAGTATACAAATTGTGTTTTTAAAGTGATTATTTAGAATTACCATATAGTCACCACTTCGTAAATGTAAATACATTAAAATATTTGCAATCATATTTGCCTGGAATTATCCATAATTAATATAGTTACTTGTTAGATACTTGGCAGAGTATTTATAATACTTGGCAGAAAGCTTGAAGGAGAAAATTTTACACTGAAATTTTAGCGGTTTTAGTCAATTAAGAAATAAAGATAAATACGTCTTTGGAATGATAAATTTCCACACTAAGGTTTGATTCAATTTACACAATTCATTCATATCTTCAGTTTCTTAAATGTGTTCCATGTCAAGAGTGCTCACTGTTTTCTATATCAAGCATGGGAGAAAATGTATCTTTAACATTAAGTAAAAGTGTATTTAGCATACATGTATCAAGTGCCAATGAAATTCAAGGTATGTGATGGCTACAGTAACGGATTCAGATAAGAACAAAAAAACCTAGTTAATATTTTACAAAAGCTTACTATCAAGTAGTATCAGTAAAATATTCTACCTATATTATAATAATATAAAAATGGAAATATTATAACAAAATAAATTATAAAAGATTCATAAAATCAAAGTATATAAAAGATTACTCTCTTGGGAAGAAGTTACAGAAATGCGATAAAGAAGGTAGGAAAAATTTAATTATTTGTTAAAAAAAATGGCATTTTAAACTTCAAAACAGTTTGAGTCCAGAGAAGACACAGTTTCGTGGAAATATAGTTGAAACTCAGTCATGGGAAAGAAATTTGGTGAAATTTTTTGAAATATTTGATGCTATATTTTAGATCATTGCTAACCAAAACCTATTGATTTTTTTCTGAGTATTGAAGCATAATACCAATATTGAGCTTTAAAAAGTTTATCTGAAAGCAATAAAATCTGAAAATGGAAAATGTGTAAACAGCATGTTCAATCAGAATTTTGTCACAAACATCCAGATAATAAAGTAAATAGAAAATGGGACTGGTTGTGGTGGCTCATGCCTGTAATCCCAGCACTTTGGGAGGCCAAGATGTGCAGATCACGAGGTCAGGGGATCAAGACCCTCTTGGCCAACATGGTGAAACCCTGTCTCTACTAAAAATATAAAAATTAGCTGTATGTGGTGGCATGTGCCTATAATCCCAGCTACTCAGGAGGCCGAGGCAGGAGAATCGCTTGAACTAGGGAGTGAGAGGTTGCAGTGAACTGAGATGTTACCACTGCTTCCCAGCCTGGGTGACAGAGTGAGACTCATAAAGAAAGAGAGAAAAAAAGAGAGAGAGAGAGGAAGGAAGGAAGGCAGGAAGGAAGGAAAGAAGGGAGGGAGGGAGGGAGGGAAGGAAGGAAGGGACCTTGAATAGGTAGGAATAAATTATATAACTTGTTAATGAAGGGACTGAGGGAGGAGTATTCAAGGATGACTTGATATTTCACATTGAATAGTAAATGATATAGGAGGAAGAGGTTGGAATAGGAGAATGAATGTAAAAATATATCTGTCTTTTAAAAGGTTTGGAAAGAGAATCAGAACTTAGGAAGATATAGATTTGTGTTTTTCTACATAGAATAAAGAAAGAGGTAGAATTAATATTTGTGCTTAGGAAGTCAAAATGGGTGCCTGGGAAGGAAGAATAACTTCAGAAGTTTTGCCATTAATCAGTATTTTCCTTCTTGAAATACTTTTCTTCCCATGACTTACAGCAACACGTTACCTCCAGGAGTCTTTTCTACCACTTTGTAAGCTCCCTTCCTCCTTGTAAGAAAAATGCCAGATAGACACTGCCCAAGACTTTCTTTGTCTGATAGAAGGATGCTACCTGGAATGCCTAGAATATAAGCCTTCCACTCCCACCTTCTAACCTATAAGATTTTAAAAACTCTGCTTTTGAAAACAACTCTGTCAATAGCTGGGCCTCTTCTTTGGCTTCCTTCCTGCCACCCACTTCACCTTTAGCTCCCTCACAGCAGACCTCGGTTGGTTCCAGTTTGTCACAGATGGTCAGGTCCTCAGTGCCTGCCACAGTGTCTCTTCTGTTGTCCCTCCTGTCCTAGAAGTGGTATAGGTCCTATTGTTGCTGGTTTCTAGGTCATCTCAAAGACCCCTGTTTGGCTCCCTCTGACCAGTATTTTTTTTTAATTAAATACCTTCTGTTAAAAATAAAGTATGGGGTTTCCTAAAACGGTCCAAAATGAATAAAACTATTTTCATCAAGGTCTATGCCATCTGTTATGAGAAATATCATGGAATCCTTATAGAGAAGCAATGTAAATTTGATAGACTGTTTAGAATTGAAGGAGCTTAAATATTAGACATAAAATCTGCTTATTTTACAAATGATGAAGCTATAGTAATGAGAGCCCTATTGCAAATATAGGATAATACTTTGCCATCTGTCAGAGAGAAAATTTTTCTTCAATTGAAGTGTATGACTGAGCAGGAGAATCCAAGAATTTAGAAGGTGATTCCTCAAAAGGCAGTTTGATTTATTTAAATGAGGATGAAAGGGGGCTAATATTGGCAAAGTAAGTTATTATTTAGATATAGTTTCCTTTTATATAATAAATCAGTAAAAAGTAAGATTTTAAGTTTAATATTTTATTATGTAATTAGTTAAAAAAGGGATGGCTTAAGTTGCTGCAGTTTAAAATATAATGTAGAAATTTATAATAATAGCTATGCAAAGTGTCAATATCTGGAGATTTTGTAAGATCTCATTAAATTGATATTACGTAATGACAGTTGGAAGTAAAGTCTAACAGATGCTGTTACAGTCATTTTTCCCTCAGACAATTACATTCTATGTAGAGTGGGCAGTTTATTCAGAGAGAGTGTATTTATTGTGTAACCAAAAGTTCCATTGGAACCATTATGGGAAGTTGTAATTTTGTATCCAGAGGTTCTTTTAATAGTGATTATTGACCCATGAGAATGTAGTCATTATAAAATATAAAGATTACTTTATCATTACACTTCCAGTTTTTAAACAGTGAAAAATAACAGACAAGGACTGAGAAGCTGTGTCATTGATTATAGTGCTAAAAATTAGCAGAGATAGCAGCATGGGCAAGGCATTTAATTTCTCTATCACCATTTTATCTATGAATTGAGGCTAAGATATATTCTGACAACTTCACAGAGTTGATACAAATATAAATAAAAAGCATCTCTCTGTATCATGCATATATTCATACAGAGGTTATATATAGTTGTATATGTAACATATATACTGTATAATAATGTAGATGATATAAATATTCTGAAGATTATCAGTATCATTTTTTTTTTAAGTTTCAAGGACATTTACTGAATAGGTTTGATAACCATGAACTTGAAATTTAAAAAAATTATTTAGTTACTATTATAACTTCCCACACTTTACTTGAAGCTACTCTATGGAATAACTTTGCTTAGGTTTATGTTTATTTCCTTTATTAATGTTTGTAAAAAAATAAAATTATAAGAATACAGACAATCTATAAGATGAATGACTATCAACATAGATGAACTATTTTCAAAATAATAAATCAACACCAGCTTTATGAGCACTTGACTGGATTATATGCATATACTCATTGGTTTCATCCAAAACTGTTTCGTATGATTTGAGGAGTAAAAACATATTAAGATAGAATCTCAGAGTTAAAAGTGATTTCATATTTGGTTTCTCATTCTTGAATGTGATGTATAAAGTTTTATCACAGTGAGGTATCTGAACCCATATATTTTAAACTGGTTAGTTCTTATGATCCATTTTATAATAGTTTGCTACCAATTCTTTAAATATTACATATTCTACTTACCCTCATTGTACTTTGCTCATTGATTTAAATAACATAAAATGAAATAAAATGTAATAAAACATTATAATACATCTATTCCTTTTCAGATTTCAGCTAAAGATTAGGTTGGAACTTCAACAATATTGTCCAATAAACATAGGGAAAATTGTTTTTAATTTTCATCCAATGAAACTACAGTGTAGAAATTTAATAGATATTCATAAAGTGGTCAGTTCATGGTATGCTCCCATGTTATATGATCTAATAGTATGGCTTCATGAAAATGTAGATTAGTAAGGATCTAATGTGATGACCAATATAAACACCACAAATTGGAACATGTGTAACACTTGTGTGTTCTAGTTGTAAGAGTGCACAATGTTTCTTTCTCTATTTCTAGGTTCACTACTTGACAACTTTTTTGGTAGAAGGGAAGGAAAGAAGGGAGGGAGGAATGAGAAGAAAAGGAACAAAAGGAGAAAGAAAGGAAGGGAGAAAGGAAAAACCTTCAAAGAGAGGAAGGAAGGGAGAGGAAAAGAAGGAAGGAAAAGATATAAAGGCAGGTATAATGAAAACTAAAATGCTTAGAAGATATTAACAAATGTATTTTTGCAGTTTCTAATATATAATCTCTCTTAGCCAAATCTAATGTAGATAAATTAAAAATATGTAAGTATTTGTTAAAAGACTTCAAAAGAAATTATTATCCTGATATGCTTAGTCAGATGAATCTTAAATCTTTAGATGTGGAAGTGAATCTGTGCCTTAACATCAACTATATGCAATTGAAACAGTGATTTATCAATTAGCAATCCAAACTGTAACTTTCCTGAGGAACAGGAATGCCCCACTTGCATGAAGAACATGTTTGTGAGTGGCATATGTCTGTGGAAAGCAGACGGTGTTTGGTGAGCATAAAATTAGCACAAAATGAATAACTTAGGTAACTTAACTTTTTCATGGTGTCAGGCTTTAAGCCTCTATTTCCAGAATAGCACTTACAGGACTCAGGGAGATATTACTTAATTTGAGTTTACATGAAAACAAAACAATGAATCTGCTAAATTAAAAAAATGTGATATCAAATACAATTTCAATTTACTTAAGTGACTAGATTACATCTGTGGGAACATTAACATTGAAACATTTTAGTAAAAAAATAAAATAAACATAAAAAATCATCATTGGTTCAATCAGGTAATTGGAAGCATATATATTATTTTTCTTCATCAATGAACTCTAGCATTCCTCAGAAAAAAGGAAAGGTTCTGTTTACAAGCTGATAATGAGATTAAATGACTAACCTGATTGATTTTAGAATGCTGATATAGGTTTAGAAGTCACTAACATATAACCTGGAGGTAATTTATGTGCTTAAAAACTAACAGGTGATCTCACAAATTTAGCATAGCAAATCCAAACAAAGCTTTAAGTTTTAGTATGTCTTTCTTTCAGAATTTCAGATATTAACCACTTGCCAAATTTGAGAGCAGAGTTGAAATTTAAGCTGGCTCTGCTGTTTCATTCATTCATAAATTTGAAATTATATTACTAATAATCTATATTATGTGTTCAAAGAAAACATTTCATTTGTATACTTTGATGAAAACTACTGATAGTCTTGAAGATGTAAGAATTATATTGTATTCAAAATTTTTCAATTTCTTGGGCATACCTAGCAGTTTGAAAATGCAATAAAGACTTTTGGTCATAACTTCAAGTATTATAACGCTGAGTCCAACAAACTACACAATATGCCCTTTATAGTTTTCATTTTGTTTAAATTATTTTAAATAAAGAGACTATTAAATAGTTGTAGATGTGTGGTGCTGCTTCCAAGTCCTCTGTGCTGTTCCATTGGTCTATGTCTCTGTTTTGGTACCACAACCATGCTGTTTTGATTACTGTAGCCTTGTAGTGTAGTTTGAAGTCAGGCAGCATGATGCCTCCAGCTTTGTTCTTTTTGCTTAGGATTTTCTCGGCTATGCTGGCTCTCTTTCAGTTACATATGAACTTTAAAGTGTTTTTTCCAGTTTTGTGATGAAGGCCATGGGTAGCTTGATAGGAATAGCATTGAATCTATAAATTACTTTGGGCAGTATGGCCATTTTCATGATATTGATTCTTCCTAATCATGAGCATGGAATGTTTTTCCATCTGTTTGTGTCCTCTCTTATTTCCTACAACCATCTGATCTTTGACAAACCCGACAAAAATAAGCAATGGGGAAAAGATTCCCTGTTTAATCTGGCTAGCAATGTGCAGAAAGCAGAAACTGGACCCCTTCCTGACACCTTACACTAAAATTTACTCCAGATGGATCAAAGACTTAAACATAAGACCTAACACCATAAAAACACTAGAAGAAAACCTAGGTAAAACCATTCAGGACATAGGCATAGGCAAGGACTTTATAACTAAAACACCAAAAGCAATGGCAACAAAAGTCAAAATAAACAAATGGGATCTAATTAAACTTCAGAGCTTCTGCACAGCCAAAGAAACAATCATTAGAGTGAACTGGCAACCAATAGAATGGGAAAAAATTTTTGCAATCTACCCATCTGACAAATGCCAATATCCAGAATCTACAAAGAACTAAAAGGGATTTACAAGGAAAAAATAAAAAAAGAAACCCATTCAAAAGTGGGCAAAGGATTTGAACAGACACTTTTCAAAAGAAGACATATATGAGACCAACAAACATATGAAAAAATGCTCATCATTACTCATCATTAGAGAAATGCAAATCAAAACCACATTGAGATACCACCTCAAGCCAGTTAAAAATCCGGAGACAACAGATGCTGGAGAGGATGTGGAGAAATAAGAACACTTTTACACTGTTGGTGGAAGTGTAAATTAGTTCAACCATTGTGGAAGACAGTGTGGTGATTCCTCAAAGACCTAGAAATAGAAATTCCATTTGACCCAGCAATCCTGTTACTGGGTATATACCCAAAGGATTATAAATCATTCTGTTATAAAGACACATGCACAGGTATGTTCATTTCTGCACTATTTACAATAGCAAAGACCTGGACCCAACCCAAATGCCCATCGATGATAGACTAGACAGGGAAAATGTGGCACATATACACCATGGAATACTATGCAGCCATAAAAAACAATGAGTTCGTGTCCTTTGTAGGGACATAGATGAGTCTGGAAACCATCATTCTCAGCAAACTGACACAAGAACACAAAATCAAACACCACATGTTCTCACTCATAGGCGGGTGTTGAACAATGAGAACACATGGACGCAGGGAGAGGAGCATCACACACTGGGATCTGTTGTGGGGAGGGCTAGGGGAGGAACCACAGGGGGTGGGGAGGTTGGGGATGGATAACATGGGGAGAAATGCCAGATATAGGTGACAGGGGATGGAGGCAGCAAACCACCTTGCCATGTACGTACCTATGAAACAATCCTACATGATCTGCACATGTACCCCAGAACCTAAAGTACGATAAAAAAAATTTTTTTTAATTATTTAATTTGTATATAGTAGGTGTATTAAATAGAACAAGATGACAGTAGAGGGAATATGAACACAGTAGTTTTAGTTGTATAAATGAAAGGTGAAAAGAGCCAGAATAATGTATTTGTTTCCTGAAAATGTCTTTGGGCCCAGCACAGTGGCTCATACCTGTAATCCCAGTGCTTTGGAAGGCTGAGGTAGGCAGATTGCTTGAGGTCAGGAGTTCAAGACCAGCCTGGCCAATATGGTGAAACTCCATCTCTATTAAAAATACAAAAATTAGCTGGACATGGTGACACAAACTTGTAATCACAGATACTCAGGAGGTGGAGGCAGGGGAATTGCTTGAACCTGTGAGTCAGAGTTTGCAGTGAGCCAAGATCACATCACCATTGCACTCCAGCCTGGGGAACAGAGTGAAACTCTGAAAGTCTTCAATGCTCTTCATTTATTCTCTTTCAATAAGAAACTTCTATCAGATTTATTAAATTCTTTAAGTTACTTTTCATTTCAAGAAATCTAAAACAACTGAGTTAATACCTATTTGTTTTTGTTTTCCATAACTCAACATTACTTCTTCAAAAAGCAATGTATTAATACAACATGAAATTAGTTGTCTGCTTTTTTTTTAATGAATTTTTGTTTACTGGCATATGGAAGGAACTCAAAGCATCATACTAGTTTAAAGTCAATTATTTTAAATGGATCTTGAATGTTCCAGTAAGTATCTCTTGTAACTTAGCGCTAATAGACATTAAAATTCCTCAGCAAGAGGCATTCTGAAATCGACAATGCCATTTTGATATGAAACGCACAGAGTTAAATTCAGTATTATAACTTAGCTTACCGATAATATCAACGTTATATGGATAAAAGTAAAATTGGTTGCTTATATTTAAAGATTGCTACATAGTTCACATTTTATCTGAAAACTACAGCTGTTTATCTTGAATGATGTTGGTGAGTGAAACCATAAATAAGATATGCCTGTACATTATCTGAGAGAAGGTTGTTCTGAATAAAAAGTAAATAATATTTACTGCCAGCCTGAGAAGTTGTATGACATTGTTATATTTAGCTTACTAAAATATAGTGGAATAGTAAAAATAACGTGATAAACATATCCATCCCCCAAACTGACAACAAAAAGCACTGAGAAGTAAGAATAATACTTATTATACTTACTCTTTATTTATCTCTATAAGGATATGTATAAATTTTTATGTTTTCATCTGTTTGACAATTTTGTGAGAATGTGATCTTGCAAATAACGAATTCTTTTTGTAAACTTTGGCTTTTGCTATTTTATTTTATTGCATCTTATTTGCTTTTTGAAAGGAAAATATGATCTCATATTCAGATATTACCAATTTGTCTTTTTTTTTTTTTTAAATGGGGTTTCACTATGATGGCCAGGCTGGTCTTGAACTCCTGACCTCAGGTGATCCACCCACCTGAGCCTCCCAAAGTGCCCAGGCTGAGCCACCGCGCCCGGCCCCAATTTGTCTTTTAACACCAATCATTAAAGAGTTAGACATTAGTGTGAAGAGACTTCAATATGCTTCCTCTTTGATCTTGAAATCCTTCACAGACTTACATTAACTTTTCTCTCCCCTTTTATTCCACATTAAATAATGTTTTATTATTCAACAATAAGTCTTTTGAATGTCATTGTAAATCACATACACATACTTTTGATAGTGCCATCCTTAATAGGGATACTACTCATTGACATCTATGAACTTGAATTTATACAGTTCCCAGAATATCATTACAGCAGCCATGCAAATCATTATGATACTCAAGGCTTGAGGGAAATAAATCAGAGTCTTAAGAAAATTAGTCAGCAATTTGAAGTCCTTTGATGGTTACAGATAGGAGTCATAAAAAAATCCAAACTCCTTACAGAAGCCCCACCTCGATTCGAACCCTAACTGTCCTGCTTCATCTCTTTCACTTTCCATTGTTTGGTCCAGTTTTAAATCAATTTCTTCAATACTCTTAGCAATCCGTGTCTATGCTTTGCACAGCCTTCCCTCTGACTAGAATTCCCTTCCCAAGTTTTATTCCACCTATCTAAATCTTGCTATTCCTTCAAGTTTCTCCAGAGGTTAATTCCTTGTAAGATAATAATAATAGAGTTTCATATAAGCAATTGCACAGAACTGGGAACATGACAATAAATAAAAATGGTTTCTGTCCTGAAGTGGCTATCCACTGGTTTTGGCCCTTCATTCTCGGTCTTACCTTCTTTTGTGACCCCAGAACTATGTTTGCATATTTTTATGGCAGTACTTAATTCCTTAACTATAATATCCACCTTCTTATAAGAATTCCCAGTAAATTCTAAGCTGTGCTGTAGTAGACAGAGTGTCTTTTATCTTCATATCCCAACATCTATCACAGTCACTAACAAACAGTAGGCCAACTACAAATATTTGTTGAATATATTAATGCATAAATAAATGATGTGTTACATTAACCAGCATCAAAAAGAGGAGGGCATATACAAGCGAACTTTATTACAATAAAATAAATGTATCTCATTTGTATGTAAGCATTACTTACATTTAACTATTTAAGGTATAAGTCTTTATAATATCCTACCCATGTAAGCATGTTTCACAGTAATGTAATTATATTTTTGATGAGTTTTGATTATCACTCATAATGATTATTTCTGTACCTGAACACTGAATTATTTAAGGACACTGGGGTTAGCAAGGTATTCATATTTTCATTTATTATGACAGAATGTTTTGATTTATCTTGAGACATAAACTTGAGTTCTTGTTTATTTAAAATAAATTTTGTCATTTCTACAATTGTAAGTATGAATGTGGCTCTTGCTTATTATCCTGGTGAGCACTTAGGAAACTTCCATGAACTCAAATATCTATTTTTAAGATTGAATTTTTGCAAACTAACAAAGCACTAGGGAACATACTAATTGCAGTAGTGAAAGAAGTTCCCATTAGTTATTTGAAAAAGTCTGTACTACCTAGAAAGAAGCCTTTTACGGTTTATATTATTTGTTCTTAAGTATCAAACGCTCTGCTACCTGATGTGTTCTAGAGCTACACTTTGTATTATGATAACTAGTAGCCATATGCAGTTATTAAATTTAGTTGAAAGTAAATAAAACATAAATTTACCTCTTCAGTTATACGAGTCACAACCCAAATACTCACTCTGTAGCCATCTGTGGCTAATGGATACTGTATTGGACAGCACAGAAATAAAACATTTCCATTATCTCATTTTCATCCCATTAGACATTTTCTTTCTCTTGAAAGTAAAAGAAATTTTACAAGTAAAGTCTAGTAAGATATTAAAATATAAACTAGAGCTACTGATACTCTTTTGTGTCATAATAAACTATATGGGTTATAAACAATAAAGTATATGGGTTTATTTATTTTCTATAATAAACTATATGGCTTATACTTTTTAAATTATGTACCAGTTTTCCTCATATGTCCATAATATTTTGTTTGAAATCTTTTTTTAATTGCATTTTAGGTTTTGGGGTACATGTGAAGAACATGCAAGATTGTTGCATAGGTACACACGTGGCAGTGTGATTTGCTGCCTTCCTCCCTTCACCTATATCTGGCATTCAACAATTCATTTCATAATGCAGAATAAGTAATAAGCATCTGGCATTTTCTATATTCAAATTCCTCAAGGTAAATGAACTCAGACTTCCCCAAAATTTAGGATAGATACACATATTTCTACTTAACAAAACAAGTTATGCTTCAATTAATTTTTTTCTACAGTGAATAGCTTATTTTTTATTTGAAAACATAAACTATGCTTATATTACAGGATTTTTTTAATGTAGCCATATGGATTACTTAACTTTCAGGTTTTATTTTCTAAAATATTAATGATAATCAATGTAATATTGAGAATATTGCCTTGCAAAATATAATTTTATTATCATTTTAATAATGTTGGACATATCATAATAACTGAGCTACTATATTAGTCAAGTTCCTCAGAATTTTAGGGCTTTGAGTGAAGGGGAATTTCAGTCTTATTATCAGGATAACAAGAGATATTAACATATTTAAGAAGTTGACTAGTACTCTTTAATGTATTTATTCAAGAAATATTTATTGAATATCTACTACATTGTAGGCTTTTTTTTCTGTTTCTATATGTGTTTGGGGGATTCAGTAAGGAAAAACATTGGTATTCTCAATAATCTCTGACATAAAATTTTCTTTTCTTGATCCTAGAAACAACAGAAAGAAACACAAATACCTTCAATAATAAATATCTAGTGATATTTGGAAAAATATCAGGAGGGAATGAAGATCTTCTATTAAGGCTGCTGCCTCTCCCCATTAAGATCCTTTAATCTGCAAAACATCTCAGTGTTTTGTGATGTTTAACACCAGTTCCATGTTTTGCTAACAAATCCAAGCAGAGAGAGACTTAACTTGAGCTCTTTTTTTAAATTGCATTTTAGGTTTTGGGGTACATGTGAAGAACATGCAAGATTGTTGCATAGGTGCATACGTGGCAGTGTGATTTGCTGCCTTCCTCCCCTTCACCTATATTTGGCATTTCTCCCCAAGCTATCTCTCCCCAACTCCCCACTCCCTGCTGTCCCTCCCCTATTTGCCCCCAACAGACCCCAGTGTGTAGTGCTCCCCTCCCTGTGTCTATGTGTTCTCGTTGTTCAACACCCGCTTATTAACTTGAGCTCTTAATATCAATGAGCCTATTTGAATCCATAGATCAGAGAAAAAACAAAATAATCTGAAATTTAGATACCAGTTAGGGGAAAGAGGTTCACCTTATCGAGTGAATAAGCAAAACCTTCTTCTTATAATCAAGACTTCTTTGATCACATGCTATTCAGCTGATTGACAACACCAATATTCAGATTATTATGACCCTAAGATCACACCACCGTGCACGTCTCTATGGTCTTTTTCTTATCACACTCTACCTCCACTTCCTCCTCCTTTTATTCATAAAAAATGATACCCAAATGAAAATTCTGAAGAATTAATCACTTTGTTCCTAACATAAGGATTTTCCTTAGGGACTTTTGTAAAGCTTGTTTTTTGAATTTTAGATTAGATGCTAGAAAGTAGGTAAAACTAATAAAAATTTATTGTACCTTTTATCTTTATTAAGTTCTATAGTCTAAAAGTTTGCGTTTCACTGCCAAATTCATATTCTGAAATGCTAAGTTGCAAGGTGATAGTTTTAAAAGGGAATGCCTTTGAGAGGTGATTCGGACATGGGAGCATAACTCTTATGAATAGAATCAGTATCCTTATAAAAGAAACCCCAGGGAAAACTTGTCTCTTCTACCATATGAAGTTATGATGAAAGACAGTATTCCATGAACCAAAAAATTGAGCCTTACCACACACTGAATCAGCCAGCACCACGATCTTGGATTCACCCAGCCTCGAAAACTGAAAAATAATTTCTCTTCTTTATAAGCCGCCCATTTTATGATGTTTTGTTATAGCAGTGCAAATGTACTGAAACAGTAGACAAAAACTCCACCCCCACACAATTAACAAGCCACTGTAAATATATTATGATGAAATATTTATTCTCCTTTGGACTATTTCATCATTGCTTTATGATTGGAGTAGAGAGAAAATGGAAGACAGAATGAGTAAGAGAAAGAAAGAAGAAAAAAATGAAGGAAAGGGAAAGAAGAAAGCAAACGAGTAAGCAAGAATAGAGCATATGAATTACAATCAGGAAGGCTTTAGAAATATATTCTGTGTAATTTGCAAATCCCTAGCTTTCAGAAACAAAAGGAAAGAAGAAAGAAATGTGAAAAGATTAACGAAAGAAAGGAAAGGAAAAAGAAAATAAGAAAATAAAAAAGAGAGGAATAGAAGGAGGCAGGAAGGAGGCAGGGCGAAAGGAGAAAGCGAGAAATGAAGAAAGAGATTTTTAGAGTAATAAGTTGCTTTCATCTGAATCTAAACCATATTACTAGTAATCATGGATAAGCTCTCAAAAGGCACCTCCTAAATATGCACTTAAACAACTTGACAAAACCTGACAGGTTGGATCCTCCCACTTGCTACATAGGTATTTTCAATGAGAGAACCGATGCTACTAGTTCAAACTGTACTTATGCAAGCTGAAGCAAAGTGGCAGCTTGGCATAAATTCAGACAGGGTTAATGATAGTGAAGCTGGTGGGCTGACAAATGTGGGCAATCTTTAAACAGCTCGTTGAAAGGTTGGCTGCTGAAATGGTAGGCAAAGTGATTCATTTGCTAAAAAGGAAAATAAAGTATAAATTATAATTAACAAAAGAAAACAGCCTTTAGAAAATAGATTCTGTCTTAATTTGCAAATCCCTGGCTTTCTGATGCAAAATAAACTTTTCCAAGGCAGATTTTTATCTTATGGGCTTAGCATTTACTAAACTACGATAATTAAGTGAGTTTTTTTTTCTCTATTCTATAAATTATATGGTCTTTAAGTTGACCTTTATTTGAATTCGTTACTAAAAAGTCTACATAGAAAACAGTAAGAAAAATAAAGCAGTGTGATTTATATAAATTGATGCATATTTTACTGTTCTGTTTAAATGATCACACCTTAAGGTTTACAATGCTTCACTAATATATATTTGAAAGTAATTGGACAGTTCTACCCAGATGAAATTGGTTGTACAAGTGTAACAATGCAGAACACTGCTGATAACTGTGCTTTAATCATCCCTAAGTGTTAGTTGGGTTTATTCAACTATGAATCAAGGTTTCATTTTTATTTTATGAGAAAATATTTTCATAAATATTTGAGACATATGAACTAAAATTAATATGAAATGTATGTATAAGAAAGAAAACAAGATTAACTCTCATATTTTACCTACCTCAGATTTCCGAGTAATTGTTCATCCACCCAGAGATGCTTGCTTTTTGCATTTTAGCTTTTGGGTAGCACATTCTGTGAGAAGGAGAATAGCATTAATTGTGTTGTAATAGCTGCAACTAATTAAATATATAAATATCTTTAAGGAGAAGGCTTTTTTTGTTGCAGTTCTGTCTCATGTGAAAATGAACAAACATAAGAACACATAAGTATATTTTTCCTTCATGACTATTATAAATGAAAATTATTTTGCATAACAAAATTTACTTTGCTACTACTAATCATATTAAAATTAGTAAATATCTTAAAGGGGGCCACAGACAGGTTTGGAAATTATAGTACTAAATCTTTCTACTATTTTTAAACTCTAATAAATTAAAATTTTGAAATCTCCCACTATACCAAAATTTGTTAGAGGAAAGATTTGATAGAATCTCTTGGTTTAAATGGCATTTGATGCATATTTTCTTTACAGATATAAATATTCACTCAGGAATTCTAAGAAAGAATTTAGGGACTATAGATGAGTGATGAATTAATACTTTAAATGTTTTTCAAAATGTCTAATACTGTATATCAATATGTTAACCTCCATCATCAGTTGAGCAAGAGATTCTAAAATACTAATAAATACCAAACCTTCAAGTTCATATTTTAATGAGAATATATTTCACCAGGTGTTGGTTATTTTTAAGGACACATGTATGCTAAAGCCCAGAAAATGTATCAGAATACTTTTGTATGATTCAGTCTACTCTAACTATTCCATTCTATTCTAATTATTATATTTGTAATCATTTAATTTTCAGAAAGAATGTTAAGACAATTCAATAGAAAAAGAATAGTCCTTTCAACAAATGATGCTTGGACAAATTGAATTTCACATACATAATAATGCTGTTGAACTCCATCCTCATACCATACATAAATATTAAATCAGAATTGATCATCATCTAAATGAAAACGTGAAACTCCTAGAAGAAAATTTAGGTGTAAATGTCATGAACTTTAGTCATGCAAGGTATGACATCAAAACCCAATGAACAAAATGAAGGGGAAAAAAGATAAATTGTACTTCATCAAAATAAAAAACAGTTGTGCTTCAAAAACAAATATTGAGACATAAAAATGTTAACACAGAAATGGAGGAAATATTTGCAAATCACGTATCTGATAAGACACTTGTATTTAGAAAACATAAAGAGTACTTGCAACTCAATAATAATAAAAATACAAATAGCTAAATTAAAACAGATCATAGCATTTGAATATATATTTCTCCAAAGAAGATATACAAATAGTAAACAAGCACATGGAAAGATTCACAGCCTTATCACCACTGAGGAAATACAAATGCAAATGCCAATGAGATCCTACTTCATATCCAGGAAGGTTACAATAAAAAAGGCAGGCAATTACAAGTGAAGAAATTAGAATCCTACTCCGTTTATTTGTAAATGCAAATGATGTAAGTGATTTCCTCAAAAAGTTATACATAGAGCTGCAAAGTGGCCCAGCAATTTTTCTTCTAAGTACATATGCAAGAGAAATGAGAATATATATATATATATATGTAAAAGTTGCTATGAACATTCATCCACACGTTTTTGTGTATATATATTTTTTTTTCACTTGTCTTGGCTATGTATTATATACACATACATACATACACACACACACACACACACACACATCTCCAAAAATGTGTGCATGAATGTTTATAGCAATATTATTTATAATAGCCAAAAACTAGTGATAACCCTGATGTCCATCAACTAATGAATAATAAAGAAAATAAAGCATAAACATACAATGGGATATAATTTGATGATAAAGGGTAAAGTAGTACTGATAATTGCTCAACCTGGAGAAATCTTGAAAACTTTATGGTGAATAAAACTAACCAGCTATAATAAACCACACATTGTATAACTGCAAACATATAAAATGCCCAGAATATATATATATATATATAAAGTAAGCAGTTTGGGAAATGGAGATAGTGGAGAATTATTCCTAATGAGTGTCATAGTCTTGGTGGTGGGGGTATTAAATATATTTTAAAATTAGAATGTGGTAATAGCTGCACGATTATGTAATGACATTGCTGAGGGATAAGCATTTTAATCTCTCTTTTGTAGTCAATAAGTTGAAGCTTGAGGAGTTTAAGCAAGTGGCCCAAAGTTACGGATGTGTTTCCAAAGTGGAGGAGCTGGAAAAAGCCGCTCAGGTAGCCTGACTCCCCGGTATACGCTCTGGTTTCTTGGTTAAGATGAAGGCCATTTAACTGTGTCTCATTTGTCTCTTTCCCCACTGCTTGTGAAATTGCCCAAAAAACTTGTAAAACTGCAATGCTCCGCCAATTGAAACAAAATAAACAGAAAAAAGTGATATTGATTTATCACGATTTATTCTAGATTATGAACAACTTTACCTTTTTGGTTCTTTTCATGGTAAAGCATGAATTAGCATGAATTTCATTAGCATTGGGTTTCAAGGAAAGTAACAATTTGAATTGTATTCTGTCTTTTTATTGGGAAGACTTTATTACCTAATCTAGTGCCTCTTTCTCTTTCTCTTCTTTCCTCCCTTCCCTCCTCTTTCTCTCTCCTTCTCATCAAGATACTCAACACCTTTATTTTACACACTTATATCATGTTCTCATAAACTTTTTGCAAAGTTTCAAAATGCATCATTTTTCTATTCAAGGTTTAGTTGGCTATGACTTCTATTTCTCTCATCATCAGCATACACATTTTTATTTTGATTAATAGTGACTGGTAGTCAGTCCTCGAGGAGGACTGTACCTCCCAGAGATAAATCTGTCTGTGCAGATTTCTGCTTGATAGTTTCTGAGTAGGCTGACAGTTTTGCCCAGTATTTTCTTTTTATTTCATTTCTCATCTTTTCGTTTCAAATTTCTGTCTTACTGGCTATTAGAGGCATGCTAAAAGGCATGCCATTAAAGGCCTGCAGTAACATATGCTATGAAATGAGAAAGCAGAGGACAGAGATGTGTGTTTTTCTTTTATTTCCTGCCAAGTTCTGACATGTTTGATGGGGGAAATGCTTATGGTTTTATTTTACCATTATTCTGAATCTGCCATGAAATGAATTCTGCTGCAAATATATTCAAGACAATAACACATTCCTGCTATATTTACACATACATAGATTAAGCTTGGATAAAAATGTATACAGATTTTGTTTTATATAAATTACTTTTTAACCTATACAATATCCATTTTGTTTGACCAAATAATAATACATACTCCATATCAGTTACACCTGTGAATTCAATGAATGGAAACACTTATAGCTGATTTTCCTTTTCTGTGAATAATATGCTTATAGTTTTATGCAGTTTTTCAACAAGTATTTAACATTTCTACTACATTCAATAAAAAAAGAAGATACATGCTCACATATAAATTTTATTAGTTGAAAGTAATAATAAACAACACAAAATAAAGTTAAGAAGAAAATTGTGTGACATATTAGATACTGCCTATAATAATAAAAAGAATGATAATATAGTTAACATCTGTCATTTATTTTTTGCCTGGTACTGTACTAAGTATTTTCATATGTCTTTTAATGTTTGTGACAACATTATGGAGAAAATATTACTGCTTGTATTTTATAATGAAGAAATTGGTACTCAGAGTTACACGAATTCTCCCAAGTTACATGCCAGGAAGTGGCAACACTGCATTTGGAATTGGTCTCCAGCAGTGGACTCTAGGGCCCAAGTGCCTAGGAATGAAAGAGAACATTACTTCAAAGCACAACAATATACAAATAATTTGTGTATGCCACAAGTATGGAATGTAACTGTGTGTGTATTGGGTTGGGAAAAAGGAGATCAGAGACAACAATCATTTATTGAGACCCTGTTATGATGCAAATATTATATTAACAAAAAATTACGCTAAACATAATTTCAAACTCTGTAAATTTTTTTCGTTACTCATGTAACAGCATCTAAATGTGTGCTATAGTTGCATTGTTCTCATGTTGTTTATGACTTTACGCCTCATAGGTGAATACACTGGGATTTTCTTAAATTTTCCTCTTTTAAAATGTTTATCATGGTATCACAACTTTTTGACTGTAGCCTTCTTTTCAAGTCCCTGTCAAAAGAAAAAAAAACTGATTTAATCTCAAAGTATTATACTACACACGTTAATTTGAAAGCGCATTCAAACGTGGTGTCTTCCAAGTCTACTAAAAATATAAAATTATTTAATTTTTATTTTTATAAAGGCAATAATGAGTTTATTTCCCACGCCTTGAAATTTTTCTGGAGACTTGCCTAAAAAGAATGTGAGACTCTTATGCTTCATAGAATTTGTAATTAATTTAGGTAAATTTCACAATTGTTAAACGAAAAACGATTGTTTGAAGACTATTACATGCACTCAAGTTTAAAAAAATAAAAGAATATTATATTTTGTGTTTTATAAAAATTAAACCACTGGTAATTGTTAGTTCAATTTTGAAATGGTAATCCAAGAGTCATATTAGGGTCTGATATGATAGTTTGAGTTCCAGGTACAATAGAAAGCATATGACATGTATTTCTCTTTTAATAGTTTATATCTCCACAAGATATTTCCCCCATTAAAACACACTTAATTTTTTTTATATCACTTAATTGTACAAGACATAAAATAGGTAACCTATACATGAACTTATGATGATATATTAATGAAATAAGGGATCTTCTTATCCTATGATGATATATTATTGTTTATATTGGCATGTTTCCATTTAATATTAATATTACTAATATTAGTATTTGCATATTAAATTATATGTCTATTAAAAATTGTACATAGCAACATTATGTTACTTCTGTCTTAATGTGGCTATACTGCATTTAATATAATCAGTAACAGTGATGTTCATAAATTTCTCAGGAATTAGTGCATTATACATTAACTATATATGTTGAATTCCCCAAGAAATAGAATTTCAAGATTGAATAATCAATATATTTATTTTTGTATAAAATTCTACAGTGTATTCTGATACTTACATTTGAGAATGTACCATAAACAATACTAAATAAGGCACTTAGTCAATTTGGAAACAAAATACATTTCTTTCTTAATATTAAAATTAAACATGTTTCTTGTTTTATTTTTATTGGTTGTTTTCTTTTGTGAATTGCCTATGCATTTATGTTTCCTATATTTCATACAGGTGTCTTTAATATTTATGACTTTGAAAACTATTATTTTATGTATTAAGATCATGCTTATTTCAAATTTCTTTCAAATCTAATATGTCTCTTAGTTTTGTATATGTATTAAACATATCATCACTGCTTTTGAAAAATAATGTATGAAGGAAAATCAAAAGCATGCCTGATTATGAAACAGTAAACCAGTTGCAGACAAAAATAATACCTGTGTTTTTTAGCTATATGTACACCTAAAATCTCTTATTGTTTATCTTTTATTTATTTATCTATTTATTATCTAAGAAAAGTGATATTGGAAAGCATGGCTACCTAGAGACACATAAATGGAAGACAAAGTGTTCAGTTGTTTGTTCAGAACAATAATAATAATTAATAGTACTTACTCAGAAAGTTTGAATCAATATTAAATCATTTAAAGTAAATAAATTTATTTAGTGACCTAAATAAATATTTTTAAATATTTTTAATTTTAATAAGTCGTTTTAGTTCCTTTTATTCTTTGTTTTAATGAAGTCATTTCATTTCTTCAGAAAAATGAATTCATACGGTATATGTCATCTCGTGTTTACCTCAGTTAAAATCTTCACTGCATAAAAAATGAAAAAATATTTGCACCTAATTTATTTTTAAAAGAAATCCAATCCTTACCAGAAATGTATTTGAAAATATAATTTTAATGTTTTCTCTTCTTTTTCACAAAGTAACATTGATTTTTACTTTTCTTTTGATATTTTTATAAACTATTTTTTATTTTGTTACTTGTAATCTATCAACATATAAAACAGAAAAATGCATTCACATATTTATTGATTAACTTTGCTAATCAACAATGCTATACAATTACTATATTTAGAAAAAGATTCTCTGGAAAACCATATATTTTATATATAATTATATTCTTTCAAAAATATGTATATAACTGACATACATTAATTTTTCTGTTTAATGATCCAGCAGCCTACAATACCTATTCCAATTATTAAGTGTATTATTTGAGAAATATTTACTCCTGAAGACTTTTTTGTGATTTTTTTCAAATCAATAACATTTCTTAGCAAGTAGCTTTCAGAACTTTCTTGTCTGTTGTCAATATAGATACAAAATGTAAAGAACTGATTTTAAAAAATTAGTTCATGCAACATCTACATTTCTTTCTTAAAGTAAAACCTTAGTAAGATCATTACTAATTCACTTACACAATTTTTTAGCTAACCATGGAAAAAAGATGTTTCAAATAAGTTACATTTAAGCCAATAAGCTTCGTAACAACATAAATTCAAAAGCTTAAAATAATTTTATTATAGAACCTGTATGACAATATTATTATTATGACAGTGTGTGTCTCACTGTGTGTGTGTATGTGTGTTCTCTGATAAATTATTCTCTGAAATACTCTGCCTTGAGAAATGAAATATTTTAAATGCTACTGTGAAAGGATCAAGCTTGGTGAAAGCATGTATTTATTTGAACATGAAATATGAAATTTAATTAAGTTGTTCTAGAAGTAATAAAATGTGAATTTATATGTTTAGAAATGTCCAGATGATATTATGCCATTTGGTTTATCCAAGAAAATAAACTTTGAAAACAATAGCACACTTGTTTGGTCAACATGGAGAAGTAATGGCTTCAATTTCTTCAAACAGTTATCTGTTCAAGGAATAAAAAAAAAATAAATAAACTTTTCATTTCTCTACAACCTACCACTTAGAACCACCCAGAACTTAATCTTATGAAGATGAAATTGAAAAATGTATGTAAAATATTTGGCACACTTTCTGGTATTCGTGATTAATTGGCGTTGTGTTTCAATTTATTATTTTCCTTAGCGTGTGAAAAGATAACCTGTCAGCCAAAATGTATGTAGATTTCAACTCCTAAAAATAGTAACAAAATGCTAACTACTACAATATATGGAATTTTAAAGTGAGTTGCTAATTAAATTTTGATATTTTACTTTTTAGATTTGTCTAACAATTATGATAAATATATCTATATTGACTTTTTGTTGCCCTTGGGGTGATGACACTTGGGCTACTTACTGACTGGAGATGGACTTGAGTGTATAGGAATATTTACACTCAATGTATTCTTAGAGATTTTGTATGTGCTCAATATATCATTCATCCATTTGATAAATATTTACTGAGTATTTAAAATCATCAGTTAACTTGTACACTTCAGAAATAATGGAGAACAAGGACGAGCTTTTCTACTAAGACAATTTAGCTGCCAAAATTGATAGCTATTAGATAATCATGCTAATTTATAGTTGTTATCTGAGATAACTGCTCTGAAGAAAAGAGAGATGATCTTTATGAGCACACAGCAAAGCAGCCTTACTTAAACTATAGTTTTGGGTGGGACCTAGATGATGGCAAGCTCTCAGTATCAGCTACTCACATGTGAGCATTAGGTTATATTTGTCTTTCTGTCTCCAGTGACAAGCACAGTAACCAGCAAGTAATCAAACTAGTTATTCAACTGACTTTATGTGACAAAACTTTTTAAATAACTTTACATTGTCATCACTATAAGGAGAAAGATATTATTATTAAAATTAATGAATAGAAACATGATCAGAAAATATGTAAATAATTTTGGAAATATATCTTAGGTTTTATGAAGAAAATATTTTTAAATAAAATGTATTGTTTCTAAAATGTCAAGAAAACACCTGCTCTTCTCTAGACCTATATGAAAATTAAATACATGCTTTTAGAAGCACAACCAGGAAAAAATCCTGTTTACCATTTGTTTTGCACAAACTTAAGTAGCAAAATTAATTGTGCTAACTAAAACAGCAATCACAACATATAAAGATTAGAGTCCTGCTCACATGTTATTGGTATATTTAAATGGTTATAGGATAGATTAATGAATATCAATGATTATTCTATAAAAGATAATTGATAATGGCCCTTCATCCCATTATTTGTTATCATATAACCTTTGGGTCATTATATTGCATTCTGTAAACACCGACAAAATTGATTATAGCAAAATATTGTTGTGGATTGACTAGCTTCTTTTCAAAAATGTTTAATAGATAAGTAGAAAAAACTGAATATTAAAGATGAGAGAACTAGAAGGATACTGTAATACCCTACTCCCTCACATCACTTTGCTATTATCATCAGTTATTTATGGAAATATAGGTACAGCAAGAGGAAGTTAGGAATCACTTAGCTTTAATGGAAAGGATATTCCCTTTGGAGAACGGATTTGAGAGGACTAGAAGGGAGTGGGCTGGATCTAAGAGAAGAAATGTTTCTTGCATGCCTTTAAATTAACGAATATCACTTGCAGGTCTCAGCTCTAGGATCAAAAGCTAATGGACTAAAAGTGGGAGTAATTGGTTCAAATGTTAATGAACCCAAAAGATTGTCAGGAATATTCAAGGATAATTTTGTGGTATTGCATGTTGGCCTTTTAAATAATTTAAAAATAACTGTTAATTGTTGAAAGATATATTATCTATACACTTTTAAGATTTTTACAATTGCTAATATCCTATCAATACATTTTATGGCCATTGGAGTGTGTTTGTTCATAGGGCATATTTAAATAATATTAATAGTTTAATCATCATGGCTTCTTATTTCAAATGCTGCTAATAGGATGTAAATACACATTGCATAAATTCTATTTAGTGAATTAATGAAAGCTATTTTAAAATTTGATTAAAAAACACATTATATAGAAGAAAAAGTAATCATAAATTTAAGCAATATTTAAATTTTATACTGGGTTTTGAGCCAGTGTTGACAATAATGATTTTTACTTTAGGATTGCTTTCATTGATTTAGGAAATATTAACAATGTGGCGAATACATAAGTTGTATTAAATCAAAACATTCTAAATGTCAATTGCTATTTATAGTTTTCTATACAAATGATACAATTTTCTAGTTTGTAAAGATAGCTTTTGGTGGCCCTTTAAATCAAAGGATTATAAATCGTTCTACTATAAGGACACATGCACACGAATGTTCATTGCAGCACAGTTTGCAATAGCAAAGACCTGGAACCAACCTAAATGCCCATCGATGATAGACTGGACAGGAAAATAATGTATTTTAGCTCAAACATCTTTTTTCTCCTGTTAGTCTACTGTTGAAATCCAATACTTTTAACATCAGTAATGATCTTTATAACTTTTAGCATTTTTTTTAATTGCATTTTAGGTTTTGGGGTACATGTGAAGAACATGCAAGATTGTTGCATAGGTGCATAAGTGGCAGTGTGATTTGCTGCCTTCCTCCCCTTCACCTATATCTGGCATTTCTCCCCATGCTATCTCTCCCCAACTCCCCACCCACTGCTGTCCCTCCCCTATTTCCCCCTAACAGACCCCAGTGTGTAGTGCTCCCCTCCCTGTGTCCCTGTGTTCTCCTTGTTCAACACCCGCCTATGAGTGAGAACATGCGGTGTTTGATTTTGTGTTCTTGTGTCAGTTTGCTGAGAATGATGGTTTCCAGGTTCATCCATGTCCCTACAAAGGACACGAACTCATCGTTTTTGATGGCTGCATAATATTCCATGGTGTATATGTGCCACATTTTCCCTGTCCAGTCTATCATCGATGGGCATTTAGGTTGGTTCCAGGTCTTTGCTATTGTAAACTGTGCTGCAATAAACATTCGTGTGCATGTGTCATTATAGTAGAATGATTTATAATCCTTTGGATATATACCCAGTAATGGGATTGCTGGGTCAAATGGAATTTCTATTTCTAGGTCCTTGAGGAATCGCCACACTGTCTTCCACAATGGTTGAACTAATTTACACTCCCACCAACAGTGTAAAAGTGTTCCTATTTCTCCACATCCTCTCCAGCATCTGTTGTCTCCATATTTTTTAAAGATCGTCATTCTAACTGGCGTGAGATGGTATCTCAATGTAATTTTGATTTGCATTTCTCTAATGACCAGTGATGATGAGCATTTTTTATTTTATTTCATTTTCCATTTATCAACTGAGCATTTTGTTTGATCTCATTTATTTTAACATGTAAATTATACTTCTTTTTACTGCTTTTTAAAGTGTTTGTCCAAGAGTTTGCAATATGCATCTACAATCATTCCAAGTCCATTTTTAAATAACATTGTACAACTTCATGGATTATATGAGTACACTATAATACAAGTAATATAGTATTTCCAATTCCTTCTTCTGTACCTTAAAGTATTGCTGTTATTCATTTAATTTATCAATAAGTTATGAAGCTATAATGACAGAATACATTGTTATTATTATTTTGAACAAAACATTATTTAGTAGACCAATTACTAATAAAAATAATAGATTTTCTTTTACCCTCACTCATTACTTCACTTACACTCTTCCTTTATGTGTGTAAATCCTTCCCCTCTCTCTGTCTCTCTCCCTCCCCACTTCTAGTCAACCTTCCCATAGACAAATTTTCATTAGCTGAAATCTAAAATGATATGTAATTTCACTGTATATATATATTATATTAAAATGTACATATATAATTTTTATAATATATAAAAATTTAATATAAATTTTAATATAATTTTATATATTATATTTTAATATAAATTTTAATATAAATTTTATATATTATAAAATTTAATAATTTTATAATATATAAAATTGTATATATAATATATATAATTTTTTCATAATTTTATCTTCAAAATATTAAGAACTGATTTATTTCCCACTACTAAGTTATCTATAAGAAAGTGAACATATTTATTTATTATAATTGTCTTTTTAAATACAGACTATGACCACTATGACAGAAAAGGGTTTGGGCAGATTCTGTTTTGATTACTTTCAGGATCTGCAGCATTAATATAATGAATTTCGTATTTTCTTCATGTCTAAGTTCAAATAGAGCCACTTACTGACAAGCTCTGCATATTTCGGTAATTACAACGCCTCCCTAAAACTATTTTCTACTCTATAAAAGGAATAATAGTATTATATATCTCATTCTTTTTTTTAGTATTTAACTTATACTATATACTGTATTTAGTATAGTGCTTGACTTAGCATACTTCTTGACAAGTATTAAATACTCAATAACTAGCCAATTTATTATATTACTATAATTGTATTCATTGCTAATTGCAGAAAATTTTTAGGATCTTTTAAATTGCACAGCATCATTAGGGTTGATGAGCCAATTTTGCTAACTTAAAATGAGGGCTCCCACCTATTTATTAAATTATTGCTAAAATTACTATTAGACAGTTCTGCATCTGACATCAGGGATTTTAATATGATAACGTGTTTTGTGTCAGCTTGGACAGTTATAAAAAAGAGGTGACAAATATCTAAATTATATATGATATTTGTTGCTTATTCTTTTCAGCTTCTTTAACATTTCATATAGTGACAAACTGAATGAGCTATTTCTGTCTAATCAACAAATGCAATAATTTATTGGGCTAAGTGTTTAGAGAGTTGCAACAAGGGAGATTTTTAACTTCAGTGTCAAGATCCTGTTGCTGCTGCAGGCTATTTATCTCTTTTCAATAGCAAGGTCACCAAGAGAGTCACCTGCCTTTTTGGATGTGAAAACTTCTTGGCAGAAAAGGGGTTTGGAATTCTCACAGCTGGTCAAGAGGTACAGAAGATTTCAATATGCTGCATATAACAAAAAAAAAAAGATTTTTTTTTCCCCCTCCATAGCTGACTTTGTTTTAGCTGGCGTTGTTACCTTTGCCTGTGCCAATATTTACCCCTTGGATAATGACAGAACAGGCCCAGTGTCTCAGTGTTTCAGCTGTTTTTAGCCAGGGCACACATGCAATAAGATTCCATCAATGTGTTTTTCCTTATATTGGCTAATGATGTTTATTTTCCTTATATTGCCTCACAAGACACTTTTTGTTTCACTTTTACTCATCTGTATGTCTCATCTTTTTTACAAAATTTAACTTTCTGCCATACAATTTTATTCTAACAAAATATATGTGTAATCTGTCTGCAAAATCCATCTTCTTGCTTGATAAATTATTACTCCCTTCTCTATTATATAGTTTATAAATGTTTCCCATATGTGGTTTTTTACTATTTGATTATGTTTTTACATACTAATTGCATTATTATTTATCAACAGTAAGCATTATTATTAATCAACCGTAGTTAGTAAATGCACTAAATTAGACAGCATAGTGAATCAAAGAAGTATGAGTTTTCAGTTTGCATGTTCCTCACATTTATATATATAAACGAACTAATATCCTTCACCCCAAGGCTTCATCAGGGGTGTGATTTATAACAAACATCAGCAGGCACAAATTTGAAAAAGAGTATCAGCCTCTGGAGCCTATAAAGATTGGGATACATTTTTGTTGGCTGTAGACTCCATATTTTGTGGGTCACGTTTAAATCTGATTGCAGATCCTTAGCCTTTTTTTTTCTAATCTCCCTGTTTACCCTATTGGGTAGGTTGACTCAGGTTATCACCTTGTATTTGCCAACATCAGCACAAAAGAAGAAGAATATCTTTCTCTCTGTGGCACAGTGCAGTTTAGAATTTTTTTTACACTTGAATGCCTTTATTTCCTGAGAGAGTTCTCCTAAATTGTGAAAAAGAACAAGTTTAGGCTTCTGTCTCAGGATGTGACATAGAAGGACACTGAAAATCAGGTCTGTAAGCTGGAAAATGTTTCAAAAAAGAGAAAAGATTGATTATAACCAAGAATGGCAAAACAAAATGCTCACACTGGTTTTGTGCCCACTAAATCCCTAGCCCTTTCTGCTTGTGAACTTTCACACCTTTATAATTACAATAGGTACCAT
Organism: Aotus nancymaae; assembly: GCF_030222135.1. NCBI lineage: Eukaryota > Metazoa > Chordata > Mammalia > Primates > Aotidae > Aotus > Aotus nancymaae. The sequence continues at coordinate 39,413,646 of NW_026988419.1, read as the reverse complement.
TCTTATCCTCCTTTTTATAAGTGAATAAACCAAATTATAGAGAGGATAAGTAACTTGAGGTCTTGCAGTCAACAAGTGGTCAAGGCAGAATTTGAACCCTAGCAGTTTGCGTGCCCCACAGCACATGTTGTTAATCATCATTATTATGTCATTATACTAGAAGTACTACCGAATATCATGTGTGATAGCAAAGTGAGTGGAAAAGAGATACCTGTATGTTCCTGGCATTGATAAGGCTGAAAAATAAGTAATACTTGAGTTGGTAACTGTGATAGTTAAGACAATAACCTCCTATGAATAACGAGGATGACTATATAATCTATCATCCAGACCTAAACACTTTTGAGGATGAAAAGGGGCTATTAGTAATGATTCTGAGACAACAGACGTAATTCAGGGCCATCTCAGGTAATCTGGACATTAGATCAGTTAATGTATGAATGGCTTCCCAATCGTTCAGGTGCAGAAAATAGGGCCAACACAGAAGATTGCTACAGTGGTCTAGCTAATGTGAGTAAGCCAGGAAATAACTGTTTTGTGTCAATTTTTGTGTAAACATTTCCTGCCATGGGCAGGTTACTTACTACATTTATTATAGGTTTTCAGAAGTAATATTACACCTTGCAGAATATCCTTCACAGAATTTTATTTTAAAATTCTGCTTGCTTGATTTCTATTTCAGAATATGAAAAAAAAAATAACCATATGAAATCCCTTAACTGTACCTGTTTCAAGATGGGTTTGTGACAAGTGTACCTTATATCACCCAGTATCCGTTCTAAAAATGTCACACATGAAATATTTCATTTAGAAATCAACGTTAGAAAAAATGTTTTCTCTAAAATAGATTGGTTTACTTTTCTGTAATTATGAAAATTAGTTCATTCTGTTTTAATTTGGCCTGCAAAATATGTTGTCTCTTCTAATCTGCATACTTGTCTTCTCAAGTACTTGGTCTTCCGTATCTATGTATATTTATATTTTTTCTTGTCTGATTTTCTACTTCAATGTTCTGTTTTTAAATAGTGTAAGTACTTTTTTTTGTACACAGCTTTCAATCCTTCATGAAATGAGATTGAACAAAGTATTGTAGGTACATTTAAGTTGTAGCAAACCAGTAGAATCTAAATATAGCTTTTACAGTGATCCTTCTGTAGACGACTATTGACAATGTTATTTGTTTAATTTCTTTACAGGAAAATACTTAAACGAATGCCTACTGATTGCATCGTCAGTGTTTCTGAATAGTTAATTTATATATACTTTATCCTCTAAACCAAAATAAAGGCAGCTCTGTTCAGGAATGCTTCAATTCTTGCCACTGGCTCCCCTAAGCGGGGAAGGCTGGCAAAACACTGATTAAATAATTAGGTGTCAAACCGTTTGCACAAAAGACAGCAAGAGTCATACCTACTCCAAACATCTCTTTTTACACTTCTTACAATGCTGTCAAGATGAAAATATGGCAGGCCATAGAAGAGAAAAAGTTTTAGTATATTTAATGTAAAAATTCATAGTTTTATCAGAAAAGGAATTTTGTAAGGATTGAAATTTGGAAGAGCATAGACCTGTGCCTGATTAGATGTGTTATATATTAAACCTAGTGAACAAAGAGTTGTCACACTATCCCTGATTCTAGAATAATTATAACTTGAAAGGATCTTGTACCATAGTGTTCCTCCCCAATATGCTGAATTACTTTAAGACATGGAAATTTACTTGGTAGAAGTCATTAATGTCTGTACCATAACTAAATGTGAATATAAAGAGCATAATTTAAAACATATTAGATAGAAAAGGATTGGAGAATAGGGACTAAAGCACTCCTCAATAACTGGGTAAAGGCAACATAGGGCCTAGATTGATTTGCCCTCAGTCAAAGGAACATAAGTAAATTTTAAGTGCTCTCATCACAAATAACTGATAAGTATGCGAAGTATGTCACATGTTAAAGAACTTGACTTATTCTGCAATGTATATATTTTAAAAGATCAAGTTGTATACCATAGATGCATACAGTTTTATTATAAATATTAAAAAGACAAGTATAAATTCTATAAATAATTTTGAAACTACTGGAAAAATAGTGTCTCCCAAGATCTAGAGGAAATGCACAATTTATAAATATTTTCTGTGGCAAAAATAAAATAATATGACAGTAATTTTTTCTTTAAAGATTCTGAGGCACACATCTATTTCTAACTACAATATTAAGCAGACTAGATAAACGTGATAGACAGATGCATAGATTGATTGAATTGTGTTTTCCAAAATGATACCTCAAGTTCTAACCTCTGATAACCGTGAATGTAACCTTATTTTGAAATGAGGCCCTTTCAGGTGTAATCAAGTTAGAATGAGGTCAGACTGGATTAACATCTACCTTAATCCAATGATTGGTGCAATTATAGGAGACACAAAGAGAAGAGAATGCCATGTGAAGTTGTACAGACATGAACACGGGGAGGAAAGCCATGAAAAGACAGAGGCAGCGATTTGAAGTGGCAACCACCAAAAGCTAGCAAGAGGCAATGAAGTATTTTTCTCTTCTGTCTTCAGAATGAACACGGCCCTGCTGCCACCATAATTTTCAACTTATAGCCCCAAAGCTGTAAGAGAATAAGTTTGTTCTTTTAAGACAACCAGTTTGTGTTATTTTGTAAAAGTTGACCCAACAAACCAACACAGAAAATTAGACAATAAACTAGAAAGATAAATTACTATACACAGAGGAGGCATGTGCTTGACCTGAGTTTCATACCTGTCCCTTTCAGTATTACTTAATGATGGATAAAATAAAGTCCTGTCCCTTTCACTATTACTTAATGATGCTACATTTACTTTGCTCCCTTGGGACTCTTTCTGGGGAGCCATGAATTCTTTGCAATGTTTGATAGATAGAGGAGGCATGTTAGTTAAGCAAAAATTGCTATTGCTCTTACCCTAATTGATATGATTTGGCTGTCTCCCCAACAAAATCTCAGCTTGAATTGTAATCCTCATAATTCCCACATGCCATTGGAAGGGACTAGGTGAATCATGGGGGCTGTTTCCCCTATGCTGTTCTTGTGATAGTGAGTGATCATGAGACCTCATGGCTTCATAAGCGTCTGGCATTTACCTTGCTGGCACTCATTCTCTTTCCTGCTGCCTTGTGAAGAGATGGCTTCTGCCATGATTGTAAGTTTCACGAGGCCTCCCCAGACATTTTGAACTGTGAGTCCATTAAACTTCTTTTCTTTGTTATTACCCTGTCTTGGTATATCTTTATTAGCAGCATGAGAATGGACTAATACACACTAGTCTGTAATATAACCGAGAGTATACAAACATGACCACAGAAACATCATTCAAAAAGTCAAGCTTCACCTTAATTTAGAAAACATGTATTAGCAGCGAAATGCTTTATTAAAGGAGGCCTTTCAGACACCAATTTTTGTAACTTTTATTTTAGGTTCAGGTGTACATTTGAAGTTTTGTTACATTGGTAAACTAGTGTCATGGAAGTTTGTTGTGCAGATTATTTCATCACCAAAGTATTAAACCCTGCACCCAATAGTTACCTTTTCTGCTCCTCTCTCTCCTCCCACTTTCCACCCTCTAGTCAACCCCAGTTGTCTGTTCTTTCCTTCTTTGAGACACCAAAATTTAAACATCTTTTCCCTTCCATCTATTTACATTCTAGATGGGTGAGAAATATGCTTATGTATATATGTGGGTATGTACATATATATGTATGTATGTGTTTATGTGTAGGTAGGCATGCACACATCTATTTATGTATTTATGTATACGTGTAGAACTCTATGAATTTAGAAATGTAGATTATGCAGTGAATAGCAGATTTGTTTTAGGTGAAAGAAGACATAGAAGTTGAATATTTAGGTCGGATACAGTGGCTCATGCCTGTAATCCCAGCACTTTCGAGGTCAAGGTGGACAGATCATGAGGTCAAGAAACCGAGACTATCCTAGCCAACATGGTGAAACCCCATCTCTACGAAAAATATAAAAATTAATTGGGCATGATGGTGCATGCCTGCAGTCCCAGCTACTCAGGAGGCTGAGGCTGGAGAGTAGCTTGAACCTGGGAGGCAGAGGCTGTAGCGAGCCGAGGGACAGAGTGAGACTTTGTCTCAAAAAAAAAAAAAAAAGAAGAAGAAGTTGAATAACTAGAAATATTGTCTTCTATTTTATTATTTCATATAGAAATAAATGGTCTGTATTCTATCTGCTTCCTTAGAAATGATTTGGGTACAGCAGAGGTAACAAATTAAAACCATTAGTTGCATGTAGGAGTCCCCATTTATTCACAGAGGATACGTTCCAAGATCCCCAGTGGATGCCTGAAACCACAGATAGTACTGAATCCTATATATCTACTACATACAAATTCCTTTTTTCTTCTTCACAATTGTATGGATAGAAGATTCATTCTAACCATAAATCTTAGCAACCTCCACATACATTTATTATTATTATTTTTGCTAAGTCAAAAATTTTACCTTTGCCATTATAGGAAGCACTTTAGGGCTAACTCTGGCATATCTGAATTAATGGCATCACTACTCCTGCTCTGGGGGAGTCATTACTAAGTAAAGTAAGGGTTAGTTGAACAAAAGCACTAAAAAAATACAGTTGATCTGGTATCTGAGCTTGCTACTCTGTGGCTAACATGTGGGGAGTGTTTACTTTTTTTAAGTATGAGTGTTTATTTTTATTCAATATGACATTGGAAATTTCACACAATTTAGAAACAAGAACTGACAAAATAGTTTCAGAAGGAAGAAATATAGTTGTGATTATTTGCAGAAAACATGAGGTGTAGATAGAAAGTTCAAGGAATCAACTGTTAGCATTAGTAAATCAATTTAGCAAGAATTCTGAATCCAAGTAAAAATTTAAAATATATTATTTATTAGAACAGAAATTATAAAATAAAATTAAAGGATATCATTTTTGGTAACATACAAATCAGCTTCAGATTTTCAAGTAGATCTGACAGTAATATGCAAATCAATAAAACCTTACCGAATATAGTAAGTCTTAAGTGAATGGATGTGGTACTAAGAGATGTTCATTTGAATATTCTCTCAAAACTGATCTGTATTTCAAACATAATTTCACTCAAAATCTCAGCAGTGTATTACCAATCCTAGTATATTCTATAACGTACATCCAAAAAAATTTTTTTTAACTCAGGCAATTTTGAATAAAAAGAACCAGATTGGAGAATTTACATTATAAACTATGTTGACCTACTAGTAATTAAGGCATTACTTAGTTACTAAAAGTATTTGTGAAGAGAGAAAATTAGACATAAGAGTACAGGAACTGCCACATTATTTATAACAAAGAAGACATTATAGAATAGTGGAGAAATTATGCACTTTTGATAAATGTAACTAGATCAGATCAGTTGAGAGATAATATTTCCTATATTACATGTATGTGTATATAGTTTCATGAAACTAAAAACATATATATATGTGTGTGTGTGTATATATACACATGCATGTTTATAAAGATTTCCTATATATAAATAGCAGGTACTGTCCCAATCAAATAAATTCACTTATGAATTTATTCACTTATGAATTTATTTGATTGGGACTGTACCTGCTATTTATGTATAGGAAATCTTTATAAACATGCATGTGTATATATGCACTTATGAATTTATTTCTAAATTATGAGTTTATAATTTAACTTTTGTAATTGGATTCAGCACTATATGTTTATAATTAACTTCTTTAATAATACTTGTGTTTATATGTTTTCCTAGTCAGTAATCAAAATTCTCAAGAACATTGGTGGTGGTGCCTCATTTTGTTTTTCTTTTTAAATTACTTTATACCAGGCATTGTATTTGAAAACACACACACACACACACACACACACACACACACACACACACAAAAATATATTAAGCCCCACCATGGTGTCATTAGGAGGTTTTTGAAATGGCTACTTATAATCTTCGACGTGCTCTGTACTGCCATTTTCCTTTGATTATCTTTTCCTTAGAAGACAGAAGACTTCTATATATAAAGGTAGACCAGAACTCACACTCCATTTATGAAAACTACCATTAATAAGTTATACCCTAGGTAAAATGATCCAGTAGTGGTCAGAATTTCTATTTTTATTTTTTTAGCACTAAGTCAAATCAAGTGACATTGGTTTTACTGTGGATTTATATCTGTCATATAACCATGTGCAGGTTGGCATGCATTAGAAATCACATACCAAAAATGTTTTTCACACAAAAAAATGGATTTATATTAGTTGTCCTCATCTAGGTGCATCTTTTCTTATGTAAACATTGCACACAAACATATGCTAACCAAACAATAAGCTTATTCCACTTCAGTTTGGTTTCCATCTATACAGAGAATAAAAAGGTGATTGTGTTCTCTGTCTTATCTGCTGCTGGTATGTGAAGAACTGATTCACATAAGGAAAATCAGTTAAGACTAGCAACCCATAAAGTAAAAGAAATGCTAGCATGCACAGTTGATAGTAATTCTTCTAACTTTTAAGCCCTTTATATTTGGTACATCTAACATTGAATATTAGAGATGATTGATTTCCCAAGTCTCTTACCATGCTTTTTCTCCTTTTTCTCTTCTCTCTCTTTTTTTTTTTTTTTTTTTTTTGCTGTTAGAATTAATTGTAATGATGATGTTCTCTTTTTGATTTAATAAATACTAAAAAATCATCACATATTCTCAACTTTGTACTGAATATAATTGTGTGATTTTTCAAAAATCTCAGTGTGTTTATCAGTTTTCCCTAGGTTTTGGAAATAAAAGGCTTTATTTGGATATTTAATATTTTTCTATCAATGATGCAATGGAGAAAAAAGAACAGTAGATTGTCTCTCAAATAAATTTGTTATTTTCATTTTTTTATTTTTACTTTTTTAATCTTTTTCAGCCATTTGGAAAAGTTATGACACTATAAATTTACACAGACAGATTTACTTTTTACATCATATTAGCAATCTATTCACCTTTTGTGCTTTCCCTTGTAATCTGATGTTCAATAAATTCCATTTGCTTACTGATCTATTTTTATGTATTGGGAATATGAGGTTGTATATTAAAAACTAAAAATAAACATGTAATAAGTTTGAATTATAATTTTAAATATGAAAATTTATTACTGTTGATGAACTGAATTCTGTTAATGTAACAGTATTTGAGACTAAACTTCTACAGAACATGAATAACTGTTAAAATTGATCTTACATTTCAATTTTTGAAGTGAATGTAGACAAAGTAAGTTTGTTATTTCTTTCTCTAAAACCGCTAAATTATCCACAGTTTCTTTTATACAGTCACAAGGTAATCATATTCTCCATTTAATACTTGGAAAAATATTGGAACAAATTTTGTCCAATATTTTGAATTTCCAAATGGTACAATAAAATGTTTGGAATGCAATGAAAATATATGTTCTTCATATTTTGACACACAGTTTGGATCACCTTTTCATAAAAGTTCTAACAATAGGGATTTCTCAAGATGATCTTTTAAAATATAGAGCAATATTACAACCAGTACATCTATAGAAACTATTGACTATATTCAGATTTTTTTCAGGTTGACTTGTACTTCTCAGTGTGGGTGTGTGAATTTAGCTTTATACAATTTTATAATGTTAGGTTCATGTACTTACCACTAGTCAAAATGCTGATACACTGATCATACTGTTCCATAACCACACAGAACTCTGACATTGCCCTTTTATAACCATATCCCATGAAACACGTCCCTGACTGCTAACAACTACTTCTTTACTCATTAATTGTAAAATCTTGTCATATAAAAATGATGTATAAAGGAAAATGAAATAATACCATTTGTGACTTTTTTTTTTTTTTTTTTACACAGAGTCTCTCTCTGTCACCCAGGCAGGAGTTTGGTGGCCTGATCTTGGCTCACTACAATCTCAGCCTTCCGGGTTCAAGTGATTCTCCTGCCTTAGCCTTCTGAGTAGCTAGGACTACTGGCATGAACCATCATCCCTGGCTAATTTTTGTGTTTTTAGTAGAAGCGGTGTTTCTCTAGGCTGATCTCAAACTCCTGAACTCAAAGTGATCTGCCTGCCTTGACCTCTCAAAGTGCTGAGATTACAGGCATGAGCCACTGCACCTGGCCTCATATGTGACCTTGTGGAATTGACCTTTTTGAAGGTGGCTTCAATGGTTAAATTCTTACTGTTATAGGATCTTCTTTGTAAGCACTCCTAGGTCATATGCCCAAGATTGTGGGAGGGGCGGTTCAGTCCACACAGTAAAGTGTAATTTTTCTGTATTTTCACTGCTAGCATGAGCTTCCAAATCTGTCTCCTTGCTGATTTTTCAGGTTCACTTGGTGTTGCCTGTGTGACTCTCTTTTGATCCTGTGACAGGATTAATCTACCAAGGACAAATTCTCTTATTAGACCAAGGATTGGCGAACGCTAAATTTTGGTCACTTTGTTCTTATGGGTAGAAGATAATAAGATATGCTGCCACTATGTTGTTCCTGGCCCCTCTAATCTTCACCTTTCTCTTATCATCTTGTAGAATTTTTCTTTGGTTATCTCTTGCATTATTTTCCAGGGTTATAGTTGAACATAGTAGAAAGGAACCTAGGAAGACAGGTCTATTTAATCTGATCTATATGGAAAATGTGTGGCTGCTTTTAATTTTATCTCTGTCTCTGTTTTTAAGCAATTAAATGATGATGTGCTTTGTTTTTTCATGTTTCTTGTGTTGTGGTTTATTGAACTTCTTAGGTCTTCAGGTTTGTAGTTACTGTCAAACTTGGAATGCATTCAACTTTTGTAGCTTCACATATTTTTTTCTGCAATCCCTCCCTAACTCCATTTACAAGGACTGTAATCACCACTTGCGGTATTAGGCTATTTCAAGATATACCACAGCTCACTGACTCTATTTTTATTTTTAAAAATCCTTTTTCTCATTATGCATATTTTTGAGATTTTTGTTTAACTGTGTCTTCAAGTTTAATAATCCTTTATTCTGCAATGTTTAATTGGTCATTACTCTGTCTAGTGTGTTTTCATCTCAAGCACCGTAGTTCTCTCTAGAAGTTGCATTTGTTTCTAAAAAAACTTCTTTGTCTATACTTTTCTGTACAAGGTAATGATAGCAAATCTGTTTAATGGAAGTAATTCCAAAGAAATACAGAATGATTTACTCAGAATTGTGATCCCTTACGTATTGAGTTCAATTTTGTAGCCATCAAGTTTGAAGTGCTAAAACCATAAGGCTTTATCTGCAGAGTTGCGCTAGCTAATTAAGCAATGAAACTATCAAATGTAAGCAGTATTTAATATATAAAAGAAGATATAGTTTCCAAACCCAAAATAACACCTCAACATATTTGTTTAGAAAAGCTGAGACAGGCCGAGTGCAGTGGCTCACGCCTGTAATCCCAGCACTTTGGGAGGCCGAGGTGGGTGGATCACGAGGTCAAGAGATCGAGACCATCCTGGTCAACATTGTGAAACCCCGTCTCTACTACAAATACAAAACATTAGCTGGGCATGGTGGTGCATACCAGTAATCCCAGCTACTCAGGAGGCTGAGGCAGGAGAATTGCCTGAACCCAGGAGGCGGAGGTTGTGGTGAGCCGAGATCGCACCATTGCACTCCAGCCTGGGTAACAAGAGAGAAACTCCGTCTCAAAAAAAAAAAAAAAAAAAAAAGAAAAAGAAAAGCTTAGGCAATCTGTAGCAAACCAAAAGTTATAGTAAAAAAGGTTTCTCTTTTCCCTAGCTTAGAATACTTATGAAATGGAAAGACAATAACCAAACACAAAATTTAAACTCCATATTGTATTTATTGTATCAATAAATCATTTTCATGTTGCTGATAAAGACATACCCGAGACTGGGTAACTTATAAGAGAAAGAGTTTTTATTAACTCATAATTCCACATGGCTGGGGAGGCCTCACACATGGTGGAAGGGCAAGGAACATTTTCCACGGCAGTAGGCAAGAGAGAGCTTGCGCAGGGGAATTTCACTTCAAAAAAACCATCAGATCTCATGAGGCTTATTCACTATCACAAGAACAGCATGGGAAAGACCATCTCCACGATGCAATTACATCCCACCAGGTCCCTCCCATGACACATGGGAATTTTGGGAGCTACAATTCAAGATGTGACTTGGATAGAGACAGAACCAAACCATATCAGTAGACAAAAAAAAAAAAAAAAAAACCAGTTTGGTCACATGACTTTAATAATGTTAATTTGGCTGCCATAACTACTATTTTATTTGACATTGATCATTTTGTCTGAAAATGTTAATATTTTTATAAAAGAAAGAAGTAAAATGTATTTTCAAAGGGCCAAAAGAGAAAAAATTCTTCAGAGAATAAGGTTTTCATAATTCATAATAACAATTTCCATAATTTAACAATTATAAATAAAGTTATGGGTGATGTTTGTTCTATATATAATTATTACCAATTGCTTTAAATTTTAGGTATAATATTTATCTTTTTTTCATCAAAAGATTGTCTATGCATAATAATGTCATGGATCTGGAATACGTTCTATTTAAAATATTAATTTTAATTATAAATGTACAGGATGCATCATGAAAGCTGTATACTAAAGGAGAATTTATGATTAATTTTGAGAAACCTAAATATATAATTATTTGCATCATTTTAGATAACACAAAAATTATTAACCTAAGCATTGCCAACTTATGTTTAAAATTGCTTTTTTCTCATCAATTCATGTTAGTTCACTTCTTATTTTATTTCTGTGATACATGCTCCTCTACTATAAATATAATAAAAGAAAACATAACTGTCTAGATAAATATTACTTGTTGAGAATTTCATAAGCACCAGTCTAATCTACATAAATCTACTTTAGAAGCAAAATACAAACTGTTTACATATTTAGGCATTAAATACAGCAAATCACTACTTCACTCATAACTTTCATTTATTTATAAGTGCAAAACAATTTACAGACATAAAAATTGATTCTATATGATAACTATCTATACACACCTTCAAAACAAATCTACCCTTTTTAGCAACTTTTTTCTCCTGTGTTATATTTATTCTGAGTATATTTATTGAATATTGTTTCATGTCTGTGGATTCTCATGTTAATAATCTGAGTTTGCATTTGATCTCTTTAATATTTTTATTTTTTGTAAGTCATTTTATTGTATTTTACAGAATATTTTAAAACACATTAGAAATTGAAAAATAAAATGTATCCTTTACAACAGATAGTTTGAGAACTGTCCTAGTGACTTCTTTAAAGTTACATTTACTAACAATCATTATATTTTTTTGCCCTGGCAATTTATTAAACATGCAGCTTGACAATTGACTCAGTTGTGCATTTTTATTGAAAATAAAATTGGAACTATTCAAAAGAGTTCTGGTTAATTTTGTTATTCTTACTAATCTCAAAACAGTTTTCAGAGAAATGGTACAAGAATGTTGAACATTGAGATACAGCTCCAACCATGGGGAACATTTTAAACCTTGAGCAACTGGACTGCTTTGTGTTTAGATACTGTCTGCCTTATGTTCTAGTGAAAAGAATGTAAGACTGAAAGCACCACTACACATTTTTTTTAAATTTTTTTACTGTAACCTCCACCTCCCGGGATCAAGCGATTCTTCTGCCTCAGCCTCCTAAGTAGCTGGGATTACAGCCGTGTGCCACCATGCCCAGCTAATTGTTGTATTTTTTTTTTTTTTTTTTTTTTTTTTTTTTTATTGCATTTTAGGTTTTGGGGTACATGTGAAAAACATGCAAGGTTGTTGCTTAGGTGCATATGTGGCAGTGTGATTTGCTGCCTTCCTCCCCTTCACCCATATCTGGCATTTCTCCCCATGCTATCCCTCCCCAATTCCCCACCCCCCCGCTGTCCCCCCCACTCCCCCACAACAGACCCCCATGTATAGTGCTCCCCTCCCTGTGTCCATGTGTTCTCCTTGTTCAACACCCGCCTATGAGTGAGAACATGTGGTGTTTGATTTTGTGTTCTTGTGTCAGTTTGCTGAGAATGATGGTTTCCAGGTTCATCCATGTCCCTACAAAGGACGCGAACTCCTCGTTTTTAATGGCTGCATAATATTCCATGGTGTATATGTGCCACATTTTTCCTGTCCAGTCTATCATCGATGGGCATTTGGGTTGGTTCCAGGTCTTTGCTATTGTAAACTGTGCTGCAATGAACATTCGTGTGCATGTGTCCTTATAGTAGAACGATTTATAATCCTTTGGATATATGCCCAGTAATGGGATTGCTGGGTCAAATGGAATTTCTATTTCTAGGTCCTTGAGGAATCGCCACACTGTTTTCCACAATGGTTGAACTAATTTACACTCCCACCAACAGTGTAAAAGTGTTCCTATTTCTCCACATCCTGTCCAGCATCTGTTGTCTCCAGATTTTTTAATGATTGCCATTCTAACTGGTGTGAGATGGTATCTCAATGTAGTTTTGATTTGCATTTCTCTAATGGCCAGTGATGATGAGCATTTTTTCATATGCTTGTTGGCCTCATGTATGTCTTCTTTTGTAAAGTATCTGTTCATGTCCTTCGCCCACTTTTGAATGGGCTTGTTTGTTTTTTTCTTGTAAATCTTTTTTAGCTCGTTGTAAATTCTGGATATCAGCCCTTTGTCAGATGGGTAGGCTGCAAAAATTTTTTCCCATTCTGTTGGTTGCCGATTCACTCTATTGACTGTTTCTTTTGCTGTGCAGAAGCTGTGGAGTTTGATTAGGTCCCATTTGTCTATTCCTAGGCAAAACCATTCAGGACATAGGAGTAGGCAAGGACTTCATGACCAAAACACCAAAAGCATTGGCAACAAATTGTTGTATTTTTAATAGAGACAGGGTATGTTGGCCTGACCTCAGGTGATCCGCCCCCCTCGGCCTTTGGAAGTGCTGGGTTACAGGTGAGAGGCACCGCGCCCCGCCAATCACTACCTATGTTTTTATAAAAGAGTCTCTTACCAAAGGAGCAACTTTGGACTCTGTTTTTAAAACCTTCTAAACTGTTGCTTAGGATAACTCTGAAGGGTGTTATTATCAAAAATAATCAGTAAATAAATTGTGCTAATTTGTTTTATGTTGTTATAGCAGAATATCTGAAGCTGTGTAATTCATAAAGACAATAGTTGTATTTAACTCACAGTTCTGTAGGCAGAGAAGTACAAAAACCATTCCACTGGCATCTGTTCAGTATCTAGTGAGAGAGAACCACATCTTAGGGTCAAAATGTAGTAAGAACTTCAAAGGGGAAGCAGACACAGACCCCCATGCAAAGAGAAGCTCCTGGCTTTGTAATAACCCACTCTCAAGAGGGAACAAATTCACATCCACAAGAACTAATTCAGTCTTCCCAGAGTGAGAACTTGCTTACTACAACAGGAATGGTACCAAGCCATTTATTAGTACTCCACTCCATGAACCAAACACCTCCCACCAGGCTCCATCACCCAAGAAGAAACCATATCCAAACCATAACAGGAATCATACTTATGCAATGGCCAACCATAGCATAATCAGTGGTAACTCACTAGATATCATATGAATTTGAAATCTTGCAACAGTGATTATATAAGCTAATAAGAAAAGGCTGGGTATAGATTTATTTTTAAATCATGAGATGTGGGGCTGTGTTACACGTTAAAATGTAAAGCATAGCATAGATTTTGCAAATACTGGGTGTACATTCTATTAGGGGAAGCAGATTAAGAAAATCAGCTGAGGCACATTATAGCAAATAAATTTTTGCCAAGTTTTGATAAGTAAAAATTAAAATGTAAAATGTTTGTGTCATCAGAAACATGTGTATTCATATAGTTTGGTAGACCCTACTCCAGTTCTTCAATACATATAACTCTAGCCAAAATACTCACACTAGTGCTCAAAAAAAAGTGTAAGTTGATACAATTCAAGTTATATGATGTGAAAGTATTGAGGAGTGTTATGGGTTGGCTCTATGTCCCCACCCAAATCTCAACTTGTAGCTTCCATAATTCCCACATGTTGTGGGAGGGACCCAGTAAGAGATGATTGAATCATGGGAGAGGGTCTTTTCCATGCTGTTCTCCTGATAACGAGTAAGTCTCACAAGATCTGATGGCTTTAAAAATGGGAGTTTGCCTACACAAGCTCTCTTTGCCTGCTGCCATCTGCCTAAGATGTGACTTGCTCCTCCTTACCTTCTGCTATTACTGTGAGGTCTCACCAGCCATGTGGACCTGTAAGTCCAATAAACCTCTTTCTTTTCTAAATTCCCCAGTCTTGGGTATGACTTTATCAGCAGCATAAAATGAACTAATGTAAGGAGATTATCTAAAAATAATCAGTAATTTATGTTAAAATTTTCAAAGTTTATTTCTTAGTAAATAACAACACTTAGGATTAGCCCCTATAAAGCTTTACATGCTAAAAACGGTAACACTTGTAAGGCACTCTTCCCAAAACAGTAACTAAGAGCTCCATATATTCTATGTTGCTCACAAATATTACAGTAAATAACAATAAAAATATGTATTAAGCTCTTAATAATTATGTCATAATTTTCATAGCAATCTTATGAATTATATACTATTATTATCCATTTTTGTATATGAAAAACCCTAAGCATAGGTTCATTAGTAAGTATAATGCCTAAGGTCACACAGTAAGTGGAAGAGCTAGAATCCAAACACAGGGATTTTGGTTCATATTTCTATTCATATGTTTAGAGAAATAAAACCATCGAACAGTAATTACCCAATGCAGGCAATTTCTGAGGCAAATAGGATAATTGGTGAATAAATCAGTCTATTCAATGTTTTAAAATGCTGAGTTTTGACATAATCGGTTTGTTATATATTATTGTTAATTTATAAAAGAGAAATATATATATTGTGTGCCATATTAAAGTGATTTTTCTTGTTAAATTGAGTATGCATGTTCTTGTTAATATGAGCATGAATGTTTTGCTTTGTTAATGTCAATGATGTTTTTCCATTCTAAATTTTTTTTTTTTTTTTTGAGACAGTGTCTTGCTCTGTTACTCAGGCTGGAGTGCAGTGGTGCAACCTTGGCTCACTGCAAACTCTATTTCCCAGGTTCAAGCAATTCTTCTGCCTTATCTTTCCAAGTAGCTGGGACTACCAGCACACTCCCCTACGCCCAGCTAATTTTTGAATTTTTAGTAGTTTTACCACATTGGCCAGGCTGGTCTCAAACTCCTGACCTCATGATCTGTCCGCCTCAGTCTCTGAAAATGCTGAGATTACCGGCATAAACCACCACGCCCAGCTGAATTATATATACACTTATATATATATATGTGAAAAAATACATTTTTCAAGGAAACTCTGATTACAGGGACAGGTAGTAACATTGTTTGCTCTGAGACAATAGGCTACCTCACAGTCAACTTCTGAGCATAATGCAATGTTTGCCTTTTAGTTATGCATTTCATCTTTGGTCGAAACTACTTACATGCCTATACAAATGATAATAAGAAAAACAATATGATTCCACGTACTTTGGTAAGGCTACTCTAAACCTTTCCATGACCTGATAATGCCCTTATTTTGCATTGAAACTTCATGATATGTAAACATGATAAAGAAAGACACTGACAATTCACTGCTTATGCACCCCATTTTGATTTTGTTTAATTTTGTTTTTCACATATTAATTTTACAATCCAATGTAAACCAATTTTTTTGTTGAGTATCAGTAACTGAAAATGTTATCAAATCACACTGAATCACAGAAGTGTTGTAGCCAAGCTGAAAATAGTTGTAATTATTTGAAATAATCTATGTGTTCACTGGTGTATGTAAAACATTTGTAAGGAAATAAACGCTGTGAGTTTGTGATTATTACTAAGGCAAGGGGTGGTATATAAATTAATAAAATTCTGCACTGAAGAAAAAAATTAGCTAGAAATATACAGGGAAACTTGAATATAAAATGATATTGTAACTTTATTAACTACATTTTGTTAGAAAATGTTCCCCAAAGAAAAGTCATTTGAGGTTTACAAGTAATTCATTTTGGTTTAATGAAATCCATAAAAATAAATTAATATAATTGGTCTTGGATACATAAAAATATAATACTATATGTCTTGGATACATAAAAATATAATACTATACAATTAGTTGTTTTTGGTGAGAATCTTTTGCAAGAGTACATTTTTTAACACGTTTTGGTAAGAAAAACTTCAAGGAGAAATATTGTGAAAACCTTTTAGTTTCATGAAGTCTATGACATATAATTTCGCAAACATGACTTGCTATTCTTGATGAACTTCTGACTAATTTTCTAACCATACCTCTTTGCATTTTAGTACAGAGCACATGGCAAAAAATTATATAAATAAGAGGCCCTATATCATAAATAACATTATTTTAAAAATAAATAATGGTTTACTTAAACAAAGTAGGTAATTTCCATATCTGCACTGTTTCAACCTTTAATAGAACTTCATCTTTCCTTCAGTTGTGGTCTTATAATAATAAAAAACATTAAAGTGTCTTACTTAAAAATATTTTGCAAACCTCTTTCATTTGCTGTAAGTCAGGGTGTGAAATATATTTATTATTTAAACTAAAAGCAGCAAATTTGTAGTACACTATCATCATTGAGCAGAATAATTGTTTTTCTTTGCTTATTCAAGTTACATTTTGCTGTACTCTATAAAAATCATAAATAATTACAGTCTTTGCAATTTAGAATTTATTTCAAAAAGGACAACTACTTCAAAATTATTCATTCATCCGGGTTTAATAGTAAGAAATATAGGAAATTAACTATCAATTCTTAACATTAAATGGTGTTATCCTAATTGAAAATTTAAGCACAATTTTCACTGAAGTACTAAACCAAAGGCAATTCACACTTAAAATTAGATGTTTACTACTCAATTAAAAAATGCCAGAAGAAGGTAATTGATGAAAGCAATGTGATAATAAAGTATGTCTGGTATTTTTGTGGAAAATCCTCTATCTTCCACAAATTGAAAAGGAAAGTGTCCGTATCAGACTTACTAATGGCAAGCTCTTCAACTCCTTGTTGATTATATCATTATAATTTTTGCATAAATTTGTGTAAACCCAAACAATGAACAGAGGAGAGTTTAATATCAACCCAATTATCTCATAATTATGTTTCAAAATATATGTTTATTTGTGGTCTGGACAATACTATACAGAGTACTTAGTACGATTATAAACCCTGTAAATAACACAAAAACAAGCAAATGAGAAATCTGAAAGGTAGTAAGGCAGGCTACCTTAGAACTGGAGAAAATTACAGTCAGAACATTTTTACATGCCCTTGCAAACCCGAAGGAGGAAACTCTGACATGGCACTTCCTGTCTCCCAAGTTAGCAACAAAAGGCAGCGATATAGTCTGATTCGTCCCCTGATTCCACCAGGAGACCCTCTGCAGCAGCAGGTGAACCAGAGGACTGATAGACCCTGT
The DNA here is from genome assembly GCF_030222135.1 of Aotus nancymaae. NCBI lineage: Eukaryota > Metazoa > Chordata > Mammalia > Primates > Aotidae > Aotus > Aotus nancymaae. Next base: position 39,396,135 of record NW_026988419.1, on the reverse strand, counting down.
TAAACATTAACACAAAGGAAGCTCTCAGGTAGAGATGCCTAGCTAGCCTGGTGGAAAAAGCAAGAATGACCCTGCTAGTGAAAGCAGCTGGCCTAGAATGCCTTTGTCTCCATGAAATTGAGACTCTCCTCAAAGGCCAAGAAATATCCAGTTGCATAAAGACACCGGTAAAAGCCAAACAAACAATACCAGCACAAAAACATCCTGTCAAAAGAACTTTCCATCCCCCAAAAGAAGGAAAATCTTACTACCAGCAATGCCCAGTCAGAAAAGCCTCTTGTTTTCCACCAGCCTTAAAATTCCCTCCTCTAGAGAGAGACATCCCAAATTGGGATAAACCCATTCTACCACCTCAGACAGTACCAGCAGAGAAAAGAGATTATTAAGCAAGATGTAAACCAAGTAAACAATAGCACTGCAAAGACTCTGAAGATTAGATCGTCTTTGTATCCATAGCCCACAAAAGTAGGGCAAGACCTTCAGCTAATTCTAAACTGTTACCTTAGTTCATTCAGGTTGCTATAGAAAAATACCATAAACTGGCTACTTTATTAACAACAGAAATGTATTTCTCACAATTCAGGAGGTTAGGAAGGCCAAGATCAAGGCACTGGCAGCTTTGGTGTCTGGAGAGGGTCAACTTTCTGATTTATATATTGTACTTTCTTGCTGGTCCTCTCAAAGTAGAACATGTGACAGGTCTCTCTTAATAGTCTTTTATAAGGGCATTAATACAACGTATAAAAGCTCCATCCTCATGACCTAATCACCTCCCAAAGGCCCCACCTCCTAATACCATCACTTCAAGGGTTAGGATTTTAAATTTTAGTGTGACACAAACATTCAGACCATAGAAGTAGTGTAATGACTTACTAAAATAGGTGAATTATATAGAACATAGCGACTCCTAACATGTCAATGCCCAGGATATAAATTTAAAAACACCTTTAATAACAAGAACAAGTGAATCTCTACTTGAATGAAAAAAGAAAATCAACTGCTCAACCCCGAAATGAATAGGGTGTTTCAATTCTCTGTCAAGTAATTATATCAACAATAATAGAAATGCTTCAACAAGCAATTACAAATTACCATTAAACATATGAAAGAAGAGAAATCTTGACAAAGAAATTAATGCTATAAAAAATAACCAAATAAAAATCATAGAACTGAAAAAAAAACAAGGAGAAGAAAATAGTTGGTAGATAAGCTCAATAGCAAATTTAAAATGTTGGAGGAAAGAATCACTGAACTTGGGAACAGGTAAATAGAATTTCTCTAGTTTAAACAACAGACAAAATAGACTGAACAATAACAACAAAGTTTCTTAAGGACCTGTGGGACAATAACAAAAGATCCAGCATTTATATCATCAGAGTTCCAGAGGGACAAAAAAAAGATATGTGAAAAGAGTTTTTCAGTAAATAATTCCGAAAACTTCCAAATTTGTTAAATGATATAAAGGCAAGGTTTTGGAAAGCCGAGTGAATACCATATAAGTTAAACCTAAAGATTTATCCTAAAATTATAAAAAATAAAGACAAAGAGAAGGTCTTGAAAGCAGTCAGATAAAGATGCATCACTTACAGAGAAGCAGCTATCTGAATTACCAGAAATTTCTTATGAATATCTATATAGAAAACTCCAGATAATTTTTAAAAAATAAACCAAAAAGAAAATGAAAAAGAGAAAACTGTACTCCTGCAACTAGAAAGTGAGTCATGTAGCCTTCAGGATACAATATATGAGATCAATACAAAAATATAAATATATTTCTGTATTTTAGCTATTAAGAAGTACAATAATATTCCAAATTGCTTGAGAATAATGAAATGTTTCAGTACAAACTAAAGAAAATATGTAAAGTATCTCTAGGCTGAAAATTATATGGTACTGATCAAAGAAATAAAAAACCCTAAACTAATGTAGAGACATATCATGTTCAAGAATTGGAAGACTCAACAGAGTTAACATGTCACTTTTTTCCAGACTGGTCTTTTTTAGATTTTAATAGAATTTCTATTAAAAGCCAAGCAAGAATTTTATAGACATAGAAAACCTTATATAATTTTTATGGCAATGCATATACCCTAGAATAGCCAAAACAATCTTGACAAATAAAAAGAAATATGGGAAAAATTATACTAAAATGATATTAAGGCTTACTATATAACTACGTTAATCAAGATAGTGAGATATTAGTGGAAGGATAAACTTAATCTAAGAAACAGCAGGAAGAACTCTAAAATAGACCCACATAAATATGATCAACAAATTTTGATAGAGGTACAAAAATAATGCAATAGAGGAAGGAGAATCTATTCAAGTAGATAAATATGTATCTGAACAAAGACTAACACCTGGGATAAACTTGATCATTTTTTAAGGATAAAATCATGAATTTATCAAAAGGACATAAAAATCTTAAATATGTATGCCTTCAATAAGATAATTTGAAATAACTTGAAGGAAAAGCTAATGGAACTGCTAGAAGAAATAGAGAAATTAGCAATTATATCCAAAGATTTAAATATGCCTCTTTCAATAATTGGTAGAACAAACAGACAGAAAAACAACAGGAACATAGTTGATTATGAAACCTACCCAATTGTCCCATAGACGTTATTTTGTAAATGTAGAAATTGACCCTTTTCTCAGAAAACAACCAACCTTCAGACCTCTCAAAGAAGTATCAAAGAACTCATCAGATCACCACATCCAGACAATGAGATGCCAGACCCCTTATTCATTATGATTGCTTCCTTTAGCTTCCTGCTTCTTACACTTTGTTACATTTCTTCCCTGCCTTATAAAACCCCTAGTTTTAGTGGGTCAGGGAGATGGATTTGAGACTGAGCTCCCATCTCCTTGGCAATACTCATTGTCTCAGTGATTGGCTTTCTCTGCAGTGAGCAGCAGGACCTAGACCGAAACCCTGGTGTTTCCATAACAATTAGAATATTGCTATTGACCAATTTATTCAAGCTGACATTCGTTGAACATTCCAACTAACAACAACAGAATGTATATAGTAATCAATTGTAGGTGGAACAATTATCAAGCTAGAAAATATTCTGGGGTTATAAAATAAATCTCAATAAATTTAAAATGATTCAATTCTTATAAATATTTTCTGTGACCCCAACTAAATTCACTAGAAACAAATAACAAAGGTGTCTTTAGAAAAACCACAAATATTCGGAAATAAAACAATGAACTTTAAGTACCCATGAGTAAAAGGAAAACCTAAAGTTCTTTGAACTGAATAGAAATATTACATATCAGAATTTTTGAAATGGCATTGAAACATTAGGGGAATAGTATAGTGCTAGATGCCTACAAAAAAATTTTAAAAAGTGTCAAGTCAATAATGTCAGCTTCTGCCCCTTAAAAAAGAAGAAATAAGTAGAAAGCAAATGAAACAGAAAATAACAAAGTATGTAATAAACCAAGCAGAATACAACAAAATATAAAACAAAAATGTGTATAAAACCTGACTCCCTGGGAAAAAAAATCAGTAAAATTGATACAATTTCAACCAGACTAACTATGAAAATGGAACAGCACAAGTGGCCAAGATCAATTAAGAGCTAGGAGGTGACATTACTAAAAATTCTACATAAATTAAAAGAATAATAAGATAAAATTATGAACAACTATATCCCTCAAAGTTAGACAACTTAGGTTAAATAGATTAATACTGTATCTTGAAATATGCAACCTATTAAAATTTACTTAAGATGATATAAATAACCTGAATGGTCATATATTAAATTTGTTTAAAAACTGCTCACAAAGTTATCTCTTGGCCCAGATTGCTTCAGTGGTAAATTCTACCAAAATTTTAAAGAAGAAATAATAGTAGTTATACCATAAAAAGACTGAGAAAATTGAAAATGAATTCATGATACCCAACTCCTTCTAAGAAGCAGGTTTTACCCTCATGGTACAGTCAGAACATTTATTATAATAAAAGAATATTGCACAACAAGTCATAAACATAGCTGTAAAATTTACTTAAAAATCAGTATTTTTTAGTTTAATAGTATAGACAAAGAATAAAATATTTTGATCAAGAATTTCTAGGAATATAGGGATAGTTATGAAAATTAATGAAATTTACCATATTAATATTTTTAATTATATTATCTCAATATATGCAGAAAAAGCATTCAACAGAATCATACATCTATTACATATAAAAATTCTTCACAAAATAGATGTGTAGAATTATTAATTTATTTTTTAAAAAACCAAAAATTTAAATGAATTATGTATAATATTTACTCAAATACAAATTAATTTTAAGATATTATGTCAGTTAATATTGTTATTTAATAAAATTAATAGTCTATTTTTAGACTAAAATATTGAATTATCATGAAATCACTTTATTTGAGCCCAAAGTGTAATGTTAAGTAAAATGAAAAATCTTCCTTACTTCTGTTATCCAAGTTTAACTAACACCTAGAAGGAAACAGGCATGGCAGATGGCAATGCAGGGCCCTGGTGAGGTTTGGTTGCCACTGAGACTGACTGCAAATTCAAAGTCAGAGAGAGACACACTCCTGCCAATCTTCAGTTTAGTTGATCCTCACATATTAACTGTCTTTCTCTTTCCCTGGAACAAAAGCAAAACAAAATATTTTCATAAAAATTCAAAAATCTAGGTAAATGAATGTTAAATATAATGTTTCTAATACTTACAGACTTAGTTATGCCTTACCTGTTGTTGCTGAAGTTTGAGAAGAAAATCATTCTTGTTAGTCCAGACTATTTAAAAGTGATGTTTTATTTTCCAGAATAAAGAAATGATCCGCCTTCTCATGACTACATTCAAAATGGCTTAGTCTCTAGATTAAGAGCTTTTCATTGCAAAATAAGGTGTCTAATGGTGAAAACAGATCAATTGAATTGTAGTGAAATTATGCTCTCAGGCATATTTTCACAGCTTCTGATTATTTTAAGAAGCTTCTACGTGCTTCTTGTAGGACCCAAAAGTTTAGCTTATTTTCAGTCAGTTTTTTAGTTGTCATAGAAGCAAATGCTACAGAAGCAAAGTCAAAGTCATCAGTTAAACAACTCTCGCTTGTTGTATCTAAGCTGTTCTATTTAATTATGGAAAACATAAGCTGTTTAAAAAATACAAAGAAATCTTTGCTAGGTTTTCGAATATAGACTTTTGATATTACTAGAGTCTAAAATGTGTTCTTGTTGCATATAGATAATGCATATTTCAAATGAATACCACTTTTTAAAATTAGTTATTAACATTACATTTTAACTAATGAATACAAAGCTTTTGAGGCCAAATTCTTTTAGAACTTATTTATTCATAAAAACAGGCTTTAGTCTATTTTAGGTTATTACCCTCAAATGTTAGGCTATTTCCCTCAAATGGTTTTGTTAGAATTTTAGAAACTATATTAATGATTATTATTCACCTATACTCTTTTTTTAAAAAAAAAGATTTGCCAATAATATCTGAAATATCTCTTTTTTATTTAAATTAAACGTTCTTTAAATAAGTTTTATTTTAAATATCACAAGCATGTAGCAAGTAAACGTGAAGGAAAAACAGCTATTTCCAACATTAAAATCACACATAACTGTGTAGTTAAGGAGTCATATTTCAAGAGGACCGAAATAATTAATTGATATAATCTAAAATTTTGGTGTTAATTTTTAAAAAGCTCTTCCCTTTCATACTGAAAATTATATTATCAAGTAACTATAAAAATACTCCTAAAGAATATGAACCCCACTCATGATATTATGATTTGTGCAAATGGTTTCTTGTGCAGTATGTGGAAATAGAGCTCCACATGTATTGGAACTGCAAATTACAAATGTGGAAATATAGAAGTTCCCACAGTTTAACTGCAGTGAGCCTGACATCTGGCAGCTAAACTGCTGGGACTCTCCACTTGAGGGCAATTCGCTGCTCATTTTTGGATTATTGTAACATTTTCCCTGTGCAGCAACTTGCTGTGTCCATAATATAAATTGTCCTGAGGTAGAAAGGAAAAGCCAATCATGAACTGATGGCCAGGTGAAGCAGCTCACAAATAAAGTCATTTCTTCTTATTCTTTCCCTTTCCAACAGGAACATATGTCATATGTAGCATGTCACTTTTAGATGGCAAGGGGTGTGGAAGACTGCCAAGGTTTTCTCATTTACTATAGATTTTAATTTGGTTCTAGAATTTACCACCCTCCTAACTGATTCATTCTATATTTGTATAGCTTTGATCATCATAATTATTTTTAATAATTACAGAAAATTTTAAATGAATAAATCAACACTCAAGGATTCTAGTTGCAAAAGATGTTGCATGAATTAGTTGCCCAAGATCCAATAACCTTGGAATATGCTGTCATTTTATCACCCTTTTGGAAATTCACAATGATTAGATGATTAGTAGCCTAATAACATCTATGAGAAAGTTGGAGGTTAAAATTACAGTTTATTTTTTAACCAGGATTTCTTGGTTCTTTATCTATAAGCAATGTATGGAAGAAGTTGGGAAATGCTTAATGAATGATTGGATAATTATGATTAAATAAATATACATATTTTAACATGATAGACTAAATTGCTGGTGAAATTTCATACAAATTTTAATAAGGATAGTAAATAATATCAAATGACTTCAAGCCATCTGCTTTGCATGACATATCCAGGGGACATGCTGTAAGCCAGGCTGATATTTTTACTTCCTAGAATGTTCTCTACAGGTATTGTCATTACAGTTCATATTAAACCAGATGGAGTCATAAAGACAAATAATAGTACCTTTTAAAAATATTTTTAATACCATGCTTTAGTGTGGGCATAGATTCTTAAAAATGATTATCAACAACACAGAATTAAGCGATGTGTTATTCTCAAGATCCAGAGGCAAGAATCTTCACTTTCTCATCTAATAGGAAGATTGGAGTGCACACATGCAATTTTAAATTTTAAGAATGCCTTTTAGTGTTCCATCTGTCACAGTCTCCACATTTCATCATTGACAACATTTGTGATGCGATCCAAGAAATTGTTCCCAGCAGGTTCTATCGTATCGAATAATGGTCTCTTTTATATGAGCAGGTTGTTAAATCAGCAGCATTCTCAATTTCAGACTGGAAATGAAAATCAACACGAAATCTAGCAAATAAGTGAAACTAATGTATGCTTTTAGAGAATTGCATATGTGTGGATTTAGAAACGTAGTTAATACAATGTAGACCACATGAAAGCATAATGAAATAAAATAAAATAAAATAAAATAAATATAAAATAAAAGAGAGGGATTCTTCAGGTTCTCTATAAAATATGACTCAATTATAGAAAGAAAAAAATATGACCCTTCTCCTATGCATTTTAGTTAATTTGATAGTTAAGCCAATATGTGTTTTTTTGTTGGTTCAGACCCACTTGAATTCCTGAGGAAAATGTCTACTGTAAACAAGGGGAATACAAGAAGTGTGGTAGTTGCTGCTCTGTTTTGGTTATCTTTTGCTTCTTAACCAACAATCCATAAACGTGGTGGTTTAAAATAATGATGATTTCATTACATCTAGTATTGTTGTGGGTGAGTAATTCAGATAAGTCTATTTTCCTGTATATGGTAGCTACGGATCACCTAGTAGATTTCAGCCGTCAGCTGGGTAAAGAGTGTAATAGCATCACTCATGTTTGATGCCTGGTGGGAATTTTGGAAGGCTAGGCTCAGCTAAGCTCCTTTCCATCTCCTTGCAGTATCATTGCCTCTCCAAATGACCTTTCCAGCAGGATAGTCTGAATGATACGCTGGCTCAGAACTCCAAAGTAAAAAGGAAGAGGTTTGTAGTTATCTAAAAGACTAGGTCTGGAACGTATTTACTGAAAATAGTAATAAAGGGAGGGAAAATAGACATTAATTTTTGATGGAGGAAGTATCAAAGAATTTGTGGAAATTTTTAATCCACCACAGTCCACTATCTAGTCACAAAACATTTACATTTTTTCCACATATAAATTATTCCCTCTCCCTTTACTATGGACTGAATTGTGTCTCTCCCCAATTCATAGGTTGAAGCCTCAACCTCCAATGTGGTTATATTTGGAAAAGAGGTCCTTGGGAAATAGATGTCGTCATGAGGGTGAGGTTTTCATGATGGAATAATGATTATTCTTATTAGAAGAAGGAACACGAGAGCTTGCTATCTCCACCATACAAGAGCACAGTGAGAAGGCTGCCATCTGCAATCCAGAAGGAGAGCACTCACCAGAAACAAACCATTCTGACAGCCTAAGCTGATGCTTTTAGCAGGACTATGAGATATACATTTTCGTTCTCACCCACCCTATTTTATATTGTTACAGCAAACCAAGCTGACTAAGACACTCTTCAAAGATTCCCGAAGTCTCACATTTTTAGGAGGTTGACTCAAATTCCTGATTCTCACCTTCTAAATCAGGTCTAAGTCTAGATAAATCTTCTTGACTGGGATTCATCAAGTACAACATCTCTTCTTTAGAAAACCTTATGATGTCAAGAGACAAGGCATTTGCCCCTGACATACACAGCACACAATGAATATACATAGAGAGGCACTGCTGTGGATAAAATGGGGATATGGGAGGAAAAGAGCAATAATTGATCCATATCAACTCAAATTCACCAGAGAACACAATGCTGGTTCCTTGATTAGGGGCTTTTTCTGTTTTGTGGGTATAGTTCTTCATTGCTGTAGGTTCACAATTGGCTACAATCCTTGAATTATCTTTTCTTTTCCACAAAGATGGTCTGTGTTTGAAGATAGTCTGATTACTTTCTCAGCCTATTTCCCATACATTAAAATATTAAAGGTTCAGAATTGAGAGTGATTTTCATTAATGAGTCTTTCAAACCAAACAGATAATGTTTCTGCAAATATAAATATGTGTGTGTAAATTTAAATATATATATATATATGTATTTATTTAAAATATGAGTTCCCTATACATGGTGCTAAGGGTTACTATTATACATGAGACAAAAGCTACACACACAAGTCACTTTAAGCTACACTCTCAAAAGCTACACACACATATCTCTTTAAGACTGTCTAGCTCTGCTTTGACTGAGTCACATACTGTGGAACAATGACCATAAGAATCTTTACAATTCTAATAGGAATTTCCTTAATATTTATCTGAGATATCAACAAGGTATCTTGAAACTGAATCCTTGAAATATTTATCTAGCTGATGTACTATATAGCATGTGTCCTGGATTTTATGTTTGCCTTGCGTGTATTTCTTACTTTACAAGTCTTTTGCCATCTAGAGGGACTGGGTCTTAAAAACAGTTTTATTTTAATCTAGCAAACTCTGGCTCTTTTATATTTCCTGTAGGTTCTGCTAAAAACTGACAATTCTTTGCTTAGCAAATATCTTGTCTCTCATATTTTAACATCGGAAGTTAGAATAAGCATTTAAACTTTGTATATTCTACTTGGGAAACTTTCCAGCAAAATTCATGAGTTTTTGTCACGAGCAAGCAAGGAAGAGTGTACTCACTAGAACCTAGCCACATCAGCACCCTGATCTAAGACTTCCAGCCTCCAAAACTGGAGGAGAGAAAATAAATTTATGTTGTTTTAAGCTACCCCCTTTATGGAATTTTGTTATGGCAGCCTGAACAGACTATGACAGATTTTAGTACCAAGAAGTGGGTTACTTTTGTAACAAACACTTAAAATGTGGTAGCAGCTTTGGAATTGATTGATGGGTAAAGGCCGAAAGAATTTTTGAGATGCATTCTAGAAATATGAACTTTAAAGGATATTCTTGTGAGGGTTCAGAAAGAAAAGACAAAGGCTGGAGAGACAGCTCCTTAAAGAATATGTAAATAAGCCAGGCTTGGTGTCTCATGCCTGTAATCCCAGCACTTTGGATGGCTGAGGTGGATGAATTACCTAATGTCAGGAGTTGGAAACCAGGCTAGTCAACATGGTGAAACCCCATCTCTACTAAAACTATAAAAAATTAGCCGGATTTGGTGGTGGGTGCCTGTAATCCCAGCTACTTGAGAGGCTGAGGCAGGGAAATCACTTGAACCCAGGTGGTGGAGGTTGCAGTGAGCCGAGGTCATGCCATTGCACTCCATCCTGGGCAACAAGATGGAGACTCCGTATCAAAAAATATCTGTGTGTATATATATGTAAATAATCATGAATTGAATGTTAGTGAAATGTGGACACTAAGGGACATTCTCATCAGGTTTCAGACAGAAATGAGAAAACACGTTACTGAAAACGAGTAAAGGCAATATTTGTCATAAAGAGGAAAAGGACTTGACTGACTTGTTCTTTAATGTTTTGTGGAAGGTAGAAATTGTTAGAGATGAAATTGGGTATGTAGCTGAGGAGATTTCTAAACAAATTATTGACGGAGTGGCTTTGTTCCTCCTGACAGGTTACAGTAAAATGCAAGAAGAAGGAGATCAATTGGACAATTAACTATTAAGCGAAAAGAAACAAGAACTTGGAGACATGAAAAATTCTCAGCATACTTATATTGCAAAAAATGAGAAAGATTGTTCTAAAGGGAACACTAAGGACGTGGCTGAGCAACCATTTTATAAAGAGATCATGAGAGTGACTCAGGAACATAAACAGCATGTCAGTGAAAGCCAGGAATAGATGTGGGATTATATCAGCACATACACTGCCAGTTTGAAGTAAGGGGAGACAGAGAAAGTGAGCTGGAATGAAGGAAGACTGGCAGACTTCTTGGCTTCTACAAGACAGGACCATAGAGTGACTTGGCTACAAACGTGCTATGTTTTGATAAGTGAACTGTGACCCCAAAAGTGATTCAGAGATCATCAGAGCTGTCTCTTTGATTTCAATGAGTGGTGCTACCACCTCAGTGTCAACAGGCCAGATGGCATTCACCTGAAGCCTTGAGGCAGAATTCCCCTAAAGAACCGTGAAGGGTAGGACCACCCAGCAGAGCCTCAGGGTCTCAGCCTTCACCCTACAGAGCTATAGGGCCAAGATCACCATACCAGTTGGTCCAGAAGGTGGGACTGCTGCCTCAGTGAGCCTGGAAAGTGAGACACTGAGACAAAGATGGTTATCCTCCTTGAACTTTCAGATCTAATAAAATTAGCCTTGCAAGTTTTGAACTTGATAGAGACCAATAATCTCTTATTGGTTTTCTATTTCTCCCTTTTGAAATAGGTATATCTATCCTATGCCTGTCCCATCTTTGTATTTTGGAAATCTATAACTTGTCTTGTTTCACAGATTCATATCTGAAGAATTGAATTGTGCCTTAGGATGAATCATACCCTGAATGTCACCCATATCTGATTTAGATAATACGAATTTAGATGAGACTTCAGACTTGGACTTTAGAGTGAGTGCTGGAATGGGTTAAGACTGTGAGGCTGTTGAGACAGAATGAATGTATTTTGCACGTGAGAAAAACATACATTTTGAGAGGTTAAAACAAAATGCTATTAATTAATTTGTATAGCCTCAAAATTCATATGTCAAGATTCTGACAATGTATCTGGTATTAGAGATAAGGCCTTTAAGGATGTGATTGCAGATAACTGAGTTCATAAGATTGGAGCCCTGATCAATAGAATCAGTGCCCTTATAATAAGTGAAAAAGAATATCAGAGCTCTAGCTCTCCACCATGTGAAGACACAGAGAGAAGGCAGCAGTCTGCAATCTGGATATGGATGGAATGGATCCCTCACAGAGCACAATCATGATGGCACTCTGATCTTGGACTTCCAGCCTCCTGAATTGTGAGGAAAAAAAAAAATGTCTTGTTTAAGTCACCCAGTCTGTGGTATTTTATTTTGGTGGCCCAGACGAATACAAGGAGCTTTGGTTATTGCATGAGTATTTAAACATTAAGTTGTGGTGTGCAGTAATTCCAAGGAAGCAACTTAATTTTGTTACTAATTTTTGCTTAAAAATATCAGAGGCAAATTCTTAAATTTATTTTGGGAGGAGTATTCAGGAGAAAAATATGAAGGATTTGGAGAAAAATGGACTAATGTGACTAATCTAAATATTTGCTATGCTTTCCATTACTTGTTTAAGTAATGGTATCCACAGAAGCAACATTCTTATTTTTTTGTCTTACATTAGGGTACAATTTCTTGGCTGAGATTTAACTATTAAACTACAAAGTGGAAAAGGAAAGTCAGTGTATTGTGATCTTGAAGACTGGTAAAAGTTTCCATTAACATGAAAGAAGAAATTCAGCGTAAGTTTTCTCTGAGGTAAAAGATAACTTCTAGGAACAATAAATAAATGGAATAAGTATTGAATATTCACAAATAATTTATATTATCTTTCTAAATTTATATATAACCCATAGAGAACTATTGAACATGATATTTTAGGATCATTAGCAAGATAGTACATAATATGTATTGCATAATATATTTAAAATGTCCAGTTCTGCATTGGTTAGTGTAGGTTCATAAATATAATTCAGAATGATCATGCTGTGTTTTTATGTTACTTAGGTAAATGGTATAGGATCCCATGTGCTTTACTACAGATTACTGGATTTTCAAATTCTTTATTGAGCTGAACCGCCAGAACATAAGATATGATGGCATATGAGTAGCATGTGAGTTAGTTCATGTTAGGAGAGGAAAAAATCTGATGCTCAGTTGGCAGAAGCCTGAATGATAGTAAATATTCCTGTATCTCATGTCAGGTATGGGACCTACTTTTACATTAAATTATTTTTCAAAAACCCTAATTTATAGGAATTCTATGTCTGTTTTTCCTATAGTGATTATGTAATAGGATCATAGCTCTCACAAGGCAAAGATTTTCAGTTACAGCATGTGAGTGGGTACCATATCCTTCAACTCCAACAGAAAATTTGGTTTGTTTTTTAGAAGAAAGCATACATTTTATTTTAGGGGTCAAATATATAGAAAATTTAGATATCATTATATGAAAAGGTGTTAAAATATGTTGTTGATTACATCCAAAGGGGCTTGAATTGTACAGGGGTCTATTAGTTTGGTGCAATAGTAATTGCCGTTTTTGCCGTTACTTTCAAAGGCAGAAACCACAATTACTTTTGCACAAAACTAATAGTGATATGCACAGATGATGGAGGCTCTGTAGCTCTTTCTACCAACTAGAATAACTAAACTCGAAAGAAGTAACTTTTCAGGAGAAGTTGAACCATAATTGTCACTAACAATAATTCTTTTGTGCAAATGTTGGAGTTCGTTATTTGCAACTTCTACATGTTGTTTTAATAAAATTATTTCTTTTGAGTTAGCACCACATTGCTGGTTTAAATAAGTGTGGAATAACTGTCCTTTCCAGAAACTTGGCAATAATGAAAAAAGAAGTAATTCTGAATGTTAAGCCACAATATTCATATTCAAAATCTATATAAAACACTATCCTTAATTGTTTTCCAGTATAAGAACATCGATCAATGAATTAAACAAAATAACAGGGTATGCAAACCTCATTGAATGTATTTTAATTTAGATAAAATCCTACTAAAGATAATAATATAATATATTATTTAGAGTTGTGTTAAATAAAATGTAGAAGCACAAAAAAGTAACGATTGAAAAAGTAGCTGGGCATGGTGTTTCACAACTGTAATCCCAGCATGTTAGGAGGCCAAGGAGGGCGGATCACGAGGTCAAGAAAAAAACAGAAAGACACAGACAAAAAGAGTGCAAGAGGAGGGAAGGAGGGGGAGAGAATGCCCTGGGGTGATCTATGTTGTTATGTTATTGAAAAGAAAAAACATACAATTATTACAATAAGTAAAAACATATATTGTTTTATTTTTACTTATAGTAGTACTTTATTTGAAACCACATTTCCAGCTTGACATGTGAAACTTACCATTTAAGACTTTTCAACTACCCTATCCAGCGTCACAAACCACATGTGGGGATTTAAATTTAAATTAAATAATTTACATTAAATAAAATTTAAAATTTAGTTTCTTCATTATACTAACATTTTAGGTGTTTAGTAGCTACATGTGACTGGTGGTTACAATACTGGACAGCAATGGGCAGCATTTGTAAAGATTATCTTAGATACCACAGAATTTCTTAATGCACATTGAACTATTACATTTAAAGGAAGTTCTTGTCCAGGCACAATGGCTCACACCTGTAATCCCAGCACTTTGGGAGGCCAAGGTTGGCAGATCGTGAGTTCAGAAGATTGGACCATCCTGGCTAACACAGTGAAACCCCATTTCAACCAAAAATACAACAACAACAACAAAAAATTAGCGGGTGTGGTGGCACTTATCTATAATTCCAGCTACTCAGGAAGCTGAGGCAGAAGAATCCCTTGAACCCAGGAGGCAGAGGTTGCAGTGAGCCAAGATTGCACCACTGCACACCAGCCTGGGCAATAAAAGGAGACTCTGTCTCAAAAAAAAAAAAAAAATGATTCGAAAAGTATATGGTAGCAGAACCTACCAAAAAACTCTCCAGTAATATCCAAAATATGGTAAAAACAATATTCAAGAACTGCAGGCCATTTATAAGGGCATATCTCTTGAAGTTGTTGATGTATCATTGCATTTGAATATAATTCCATTTATAGTCACATAAACATATTACTGTACATTTTTTCTTTCTACAATTTAGTCCTCTAATTATAACTTGACTTCCCAGCAATGTCCAATTAGAGAAAGATTAAGTGAAGCTGACTTTATTATTCCTCTTAATTGGTGACAGTATATCTTATTAAAAAATAAGAAATTGGCTTTCTGGTTTACATTTCAACCTCTGGGATATTGTTTAATGCAATTCTGCCGTGGAATAATGGACTTAGTTTTGTTTTGCTTAACAGTCAGTTGTGAAGCTTCTTTATTAGTGGATTCATGTTAGCAATGCCATCCTGTAAGGTCCATGGTGAATGTCCAGCAGCTATCTTTTCCTGATGAGTCTCAGATAAGTTCTTTATTTTTTTTCATTAAATATTCTATTCTCATTAATCTTCACTGCTTTGGGAGAAAAGTCAAATGTCAATTTCAGAAACTTTGATGTATGTTTATTCTGTAGAAAGAAAGACACAAAAAATAGTTCAATAGAGAAAATGAGTACAGGCAATAACAGACATATTTTCAGTCATTTTATAGAAAACAAGTGTTTTTATTGTTTTTATTGCAGGAGTATAATAGTAATTCATGTTTATGTATTAATATTTTAGAGCGAGTATGATAAGGAAAACACAAGGTAATAATCATGAATAATTCTAATTTCAGAGATAAACTGTGATCTACATATTTCAGCATACTGTGCATTAGGTTAATTAATATAGTTGCATTATATTCAAGAAAGTGAAATATATTAATTATGCAACCCCTTCATTTATTTTATTTATTCTTTTATATATTATTATCTGTAAGCTTATAAATCTGCTTCTATTATCTAATGCTGGTTAATATAAATAACATTTTAAAGGTTATTATACATACAGTAGAAAGTCTTCTAACTGACTTTTAACTAACTTGACAGGTTACTGCTTTCAACTATCTTGAAATAAGTGCAGACTGATGCTTAAACTGAGTACTTCCAGCTAATGGGCTACCCTTTCATCTGCATGTGTACTTACATTTCTAGGTATCGAGTTAATTACATTTGTGTCCAAACCAGTTCTTTTATTTATATATGTTTTAATAACTACGCAATATAATTGAAAGTAACCAAACTAGTGAAGTAAGGGTGAGAGATATATTTGATAAGATTGTTGAATAATTCCAAAAACATAGTAAATTCAAATAATCAATAGAAACTTATGTCATTACTGGTAGGCATATCATCTATAAAGATTCATAAGAATTTGAAAAGCATTCCCGAGATTTTTTTGAATGTAGCTTTAGCACACTTTTAAGGCTTTGGTATTAGAATTTGCAACCTACATATTGAAGTATTTTCACGTGAAGAAGAAGAAAAAAGAAGAAACAAATCAGCAAGAGTAGACTCCAACCTGTGCTGTATGTTCAAGGAACTCTTACATGAAGAAACAGTGTTGTTCCTACATCTGAGCTAACTTATAAACATAGCTTGTGTTTTTGCTTAAAATAAAACTGTTAAAATAGGAATGTCAAATACTTGCTCAATTAACCTACTGATTAGTGATCGACATAATGTCAGGCAAGAGAGTATTTAGTCATGCCAAATTGTCCTCCAGAAAGTTTGAACAGATGTACACTCCCTGAAGCAGTACACAAAATTGTCTGTTTCCTATGCCACTGCCAACTCCCAGCATTGGCATAGCTGAACATTTGTGGATTGAATGAATGAATTACATTTACATGTATTAATAAGCATTTTATTTATAATAAAGTTTTACATTAAAATATCTATGTACTAGTCAATCATACTCCTTTTGAATTGCCAATTCATTTCCTTTACTAATGTTTTAATAATTATTTGGTATTTTCTAACATTTATTTTCTAACTTTTATTTCTAATATTCTCTTATAAAAGAATATTTAATATTCCTTTTATATTAAAATGTTATAATAAACTATTTCAGAAATGAATGGTTTATTCTTTATTTTGGAATTTACCATTTTAAATGTTGATATTGTTTTAGTTATAAAGTGATGTTTATATTATCATGTAAACGCACCAAGGTTTTCCGGTTTGGTGTCTTGCTATGAAAGACCTTTGCTTCAACAAGCTTATATAAATATGAATTCCTATCTATTTCTGTTTCTTTATATTGAAATACTTGATATATTTGTAATTTATTTTAACAAGGTTAACTAATTTTGGAAATTACTATTTGAAGTCCTATCTTTCTATTACAATAACATTATAAACAAATATACATAAACACTTAAATGCACACACACATGAACTTATTTTGTTGTGATTGCTCCACTGAATATAATTTTCTTGCCAGGCTTTATAATACTTTTTAATACTGTGGAGTGGGTGGCTTCACATTGCTTTTTATTTTTAATTCATTTCTTGCTATCTTCTTTCAGTTGTTATTCAAATATTCCTAGCACTTTCGGAGGCTAGGGCAGGTGGATCACCTTAGGTCAGGAGTTTGGACTAGCCTGGCCAACATGGTAAAACCTGCCTCTACCAAAAATACAAAAATTAGCTGGGTGTGGCAGCATGCACCTGTAATCTCAGCTACTCGGGAGACTGAGGCAGGAGAACCACTGGAACCCAGGAAGCAGAGGTTGCAGTGAGCCGAGATCGTGCCATTGCACCCCAGCCTGGGTAACAGAGTGAGACTCCATCTCAAAAAACAAAAAACAAAACCTAAAAACAAATATTCTATCAACTTTGTCAAGATCACTTTTGGTAAAATTGACTTTATAATTTGAACCAGCATTCTAAGGGATTTTACTTCTCTACATATCTTCTCTTTCTTTAACATCTTATTTATGTCATTAGTATTAGATATAATATTGATCATCCTATATGTCCTTTACATTTAATTTTGGTTAAGTTTATTCTTGGTTATGTGAGTTGTACTTGCTAAATAATTACTTTACTTTTTTTATAATTATTTGTATGTTAGTTTTGTATATATTGTTCCCAATGTTAACATGTATTTCATTCATTTAGATTTTTCAGATATATAATTGTATCATATGCACACAATTAATTAAAACATTTGTTTTCTTTCTATTAGTTATTATCCATACATTTTTCTTGACAATTTGCATTAGTTAAACCCTACAAAAACCTCCAAAACTAATAATTAATGCAATAAGTAGAGGAATACCTTTATTTTGCTTCAGTTTATTGCACTTTGCAGATACTGTTTTTGTTTGTTTATGGATTTAAGGCTTGTGACAACTCTGCAGCCAGCAAGAATTTGGACACTATGTATTTTTAAAAAAAGAGATGCTCATTTCTTTTGTCTCTGTGTTACCTTTTGGTAATTCTCACATTTCAAACTTTATCATTATTATTTTATCTGTTATGGTGATCTCTGATTAGTCATTTTTGAAGTTATAATTGTAAATTGTTTGGAAGCATCACAGACCATGTAAGATGGCAAACTTACTCAATAGATATTGTGCTTGTTCTGACTACTCCACTGATCAATTTTTCTCATCTCTCTCCCTCTCTTTAGACCTCCCTATTCCCAGAGACATAGAAATATTGAAATCAGGCCAATTAATAACCCTATAATGTCCCCTAGGTGTTCAACTGAAAATAAAAGAGTCACAGTCCTCTTATTATGAATCAAAAGCTGGAAATGATTATGTTTAGTCAGGAAGGCATGCCAAAAGCCTAGAAAAGCTGACAGCTAAACCTCATGTGACAAACAGCCAATTTAGGAGAAAGAAAAGTTCTTAAAGAAAATTTAAAATGCTACTCCATTGAATACACAAATTATAAGAAATTTTTGAAAAAGTCTTCTTGCTGATATGGAAAAAGTTTTAGTGGTTTAAATAAAAGATCAAAATAGCCACATTCCCTTAAGTCAAAACCTAGACCAGAGCAAGGCTGTGTCTTCAATTCTACAAAGGCTTAGTGAGGTAGGGAAGCTGCAGAAGAAAAGTCTGAAGCTACCACAGCTTGGTTCATACCATTAGAGGAAAAAGAGCCATCTCCATAATGAAAAAGTGCAGGGTGAAGTAGCAAGTGCTGTTGTAGAAGCAGCAGCAAACAATCCAAAAGATACAACTAAGTTCATTGATGAGGGTAACTACACAAAATAGCTGCTTTTCAGTGTAGATAATCATTCTAATGGAAAACGATGCCATCTAGGACTTCCATACCCAGAGAGAAAAAGTCAATGCCTTGCTTCAAAGCTTCAAAAGATAAGCTGTTTTTTGTTTTAGGAGTTAATGCAGCTGGTGCCTTTAATTTAAAGCCATTGTTCATTTACCATTCAAAAAAATATCAAGGGCCCTTAAGAATTATGCTAAATCTACTGTCTGTGTTATACAGATGGAATAACAAAGTCTGGATGGCAACTCATCTGTTTATAGTATTGTTTAGTGAATATTTTATGTCCGCTTTTGAGAACTACTGCTCAGGAAAAAAGATTGCTTTCACTATATTGCTGTTCATTGACAATGCATGTGTTCATCCAAGACCTCTGATGAAGACGTACAAAGAGATTAATTTGTGTTTTTTTGCCTGCTAACAAAACTTTCATTCTGCAGCCTAAGAATCAAAAAGTAATTTCTACTTCCAAGACTTGTTTAACAAGTACGTTTTTTAAAATATTGTTGCTATAAGTAGTGATTCCTTTGATGGATCTGAGTGAAGTAAATTGAAAATCTTCTCAAAAAGATTAACCATTCTTGATGCCATTGAAAGCATTAATGATTCACAAGAAAGTGTCATATTAGCAACATGAACAGGAATTTGGAATAAGTTAATTCCAACCCCCATAGATGACTTTGAGGGATTAAAGACTTCAGTGGAGGAAGTAACTGCAGATGTTGTGGAAATAGCAAGAGAACTAAAATTAGAAATGACACCTGAGGATGTGACTGAATTTCTGCAATCTCATGTTAAAACTTGAACGAGTAAGGAATTGCTTCTTACAGATGAGCAAAGAAAGTAATTTATTGAAATGAAATCTACTCCTGGTAAAGTTGGGAACATTGTTGAAAGGGTTGCAAATATTAAGAATATTTCAAAAACATAGTTGATAAAACAGTGACAAGTTTGAAGAGGATTGACTTCAATGTTGAAATAAGTTCTTCTGTGGGTAAAATGCTATCAAGTGGCATCATATGCTATGGAAAAATCTTTCATGAAAGAAAGAGTCAATCAATGAAGCAAATTCATTGTTGTTGATTTTAAGAAATTGGTACAGCCACCCCAACCTTCAGCAACCACCATCCTGATTAGTCAGCAGCTATCAATAACAAGGTACAATCTTCCACCAGCTAAACAATTACAACTTACCAAAAACGCAAATGTTCCTTAGCATTTTCAGGAATAAATTATTTTCTATTAAAGTAAGTGGATTTCTATTTAGACCTAAATCTTTGCACACTTAGTAGACTACCATAGCACATAAACATAACTTTTATATGCACTGGGAAATCAAAGCAATTGTGTTCCTTTCTTTATTGAAATTTTTGCTTCATTGTGGTAGTTTGGAATAGAACCTGCAAATGTCTTTTAGGTATACCTATACAGTCAAGCCTTTGCATGAGTTGGTTATACATCCATGGATTCAATCAACCATAGATCAAAGACCAAAGAAAAAAAGAGAAAAGGATGATTGTGTATGTACCAAATATGTACAGACTTATATTCATTCATTATTCCCTAAGCAATGTGGTTTGAAAATCACTTATATAACACTTACATAGTATTGGTGTTATAAGGAATCTGAAGATGAGTTAAAATATATAGAAAGATGTGTATATGTTATATGTACATCCTCCACTATTTTATATGCTTAAGTATCTGTGGATTTTTGTATCTGTGAGGGTCCTAGAATCAATGCCTTACAGATCCCTAGAGATAACTAGGTATTTCATAGTATATATATTCAATGTATATAATTCATAATTACATTTCATTTCATAAAATACAATAGTGTCATAGAAAGGGTGAAGTTTTAATTTTCTTTTTTTCCAGTCCTAACATGGTCTTTGTAAGAGATTTCCAAACTAGTGAATATATATAAATCCTTCAAGCCAAGGTGTATGTATGTGTATACGTGCACATTCCTGAGTGTGTGTACATTCTTGAGCTATATTCAGTATCATTTTCTGTGTTTTTGCTCATTCTTACAAAATTAGTGAATGTGTATGTGTGTTTTAGCTATTGGCTTTTTATTAAGTGTTTCAGATTTCTATGTTGTAAAATATAGAACTACTTTTTTATGTTATTACCGTATATTATTTATTTAATTAAATGTCACACAATTTAATTTTACTCTAACATATTGACAGATATACTGTTTGTTTCCAAATATATACTATTACAAAGTGCTTTAGTAAACATCATTTGACATAATTACTGGTGCATAGCTATCATTTTGATAGCTTACAGACCCAAAGAATAAAGTATCTCAAGAATACATTCACTCTAAAAGAAAAATGGTACATTAGTTTACAGGTCTCACAGGAACAGAAGTTTTAGAATAGCTGTATTAATAATTAAAAGAAAAAAATATGCAATTTACAGAAATAAAAAGGTGAATTATTAGATGTAAGCATACAGTAGTTGAAATTACATATATTAAAGATTTATTTAAGAGCAAAGTGATTACAAATAGAAATAAATTAAGAAATGGAAAGAGACTTAAAACTTCCCAAAGATGAAAGAGAAACAAATGGAAAATACATTAAAAAAAAGCTATGACAATTGAGAAATAGAATTAGAAGTGCTATTATCCATTTCTAAAGAGCTTTAGAACGTGGAAAAAAATTAAAATGGACACAGAAAATTTTTAATAAAATATTTTGAATAATAAATGGATGTGAATTTTCCATAATTAAAAAACTGATGATATAATTCCTACTGAAAGATACTTGAGTAGCAAAGAGAAGCATCAGAAAAAGAAACAACACATCTAGACATAATAGTGAAATTTTAATGAATCAATGACAAGGCGAATCCTAAATTATATCAGATCAATTGAGAAAAGATAAAGGTCAAATCAACATCATTTTTTCTACAGAAACAATGATTGAGGTCAATATTGGGATCGTACTGGAAGAATAGAAACAACTTAGAATTTTGTACTCAGCCAGCAGCCATTCAGAAAAAAAAAAAGTATAAAATAAAAACATTCTCAGGCATATAGGCAGCAGGAAGCTTCCCAAAGAAAAAAAAAGTCACATTGAAAATGATTGGAAATGAGTAGAAATAGGAAAAGAGAAGTCATTTAGATACTATGAAAAATTATTTACAAAAAATCACATAATTCGGTATTGTTATCTTTTACCTTTTTTAAACATTAAAAAAGTTGAGATAAGTGTAGATTTGCATACAGTTGTAAGAAATAATAGAGAGAGATTCTATGTATCCTATGCCCAGTTTCCCCCTGTGATAAACAACTAAATAATAAAAAAACCTACAAATTTAAAAATACAAGATGTTAACTATTTGCATGAGATTCACGTTGTCTTTGATATTATAAGTAATTTGAGATGTTTTAAAGTATAGGAAATATGTGCATAGGTTAACTACTGTATCATTTTATATAAGGGACTTCAGTATCCTCAGACTTTGATATCCATGGGAGTTTTGGGACCAATTACCCATAAATACCAAGGTAGAAGGGACACTTGCATACAACTTTTAAACTTGGCTTTTTAAATTCAGTATGTTTCTTTGGCTATCCATCCAGGTTTTTTCATGTATCAATAGTTGCTTCCTTCTGTGAGTTGAGTAATATTCTATGGTATGGAAGTCCCACTGGGAGTTGAGTAATATTCTATGGTATGGAAGTTTCACTGTTTGTTTGGCCATTCACTCATTAAATAATTTTTGGGATGTTTCTAGTTTTGGGCTACTAACAATTAATTGCTATAAACATTTCTGTACAGGTTTTGGTGTGAAAATAAGTTTTAATTTCCTTGAGATAATTACCAGAAGTGCAATTTCTGGGTTTTATGGTTGCTACATGTTTAGTTTTGTGGTTATTTCTGTTTTTTTAAGAAACTGGCAAATTGTTTTACAGAGTGGCTGTAACATTTTAAATTCTTGACAGCAGTATATAAGTGGTCATTTTCTCATATCCTAGTCAGCATTGGTGTTTTCATTAATTTTTATTTTAGCTATTTTTATAGGTGTATTGTAATATTTCATTATGATATTAATTTGAAATTTTTGTCAAACATTTATTTATGTGATTATTTACCATCTATATGTCTTTTTTTTTTTTGGTGAAATGTATTTTCTTTTATTTTTTCCATGCTTGCTTGTTTTTACAGCTAAGTTTCAAGAGTTCTTCACAGCTGAATTTTAAGAGCACTTTAAATTTTATATATTAAATTTTTGGATATTTGATTTACAAATATTTCCCCCAAGCTATAAACAAGATAAATCTAAAATTAATATGGAAAAGCAAAGGAACTAGAACAACCAAAACAACTTTGAAAAAAAGGAGGAGTAAATACAGAGGGTTCAATTAATCTAATTTTGAGATATAAAATAATTACAGTCATCAAGGTGGTATGATATTAATGAAGACACAAGGATGAACAGAATAAGGAACTAAGAAACAGACACATATAAATATGCCCAACTGATATTTATTCAAAATTCAAGAGTAATTTAATGGAGAAAAATAACCTTTTCAGAAAAATGAAAATTAAAAGAAACACACCTTATACAAAATTTAAGGCAAGATGCATCATGGATGTAAATGTAAAATCAAAATTATAAAAGGTTTAGAAACATAAAACATACAAACATAGGAGATAGTCTCAGGATCTAGGGCTGGGCGAAAAGTTCTTAGACTTGCTATTAAAACCACAATAAAAGAAACCATTGATAACTTAGACTTCATTAAAATTAAACACTTCCTCTGAAGAGAAAAAAAAGAAGCTACAGACTCTTATCTTAAAAAACATATAAGAAGAAATTAAAGGTGAAATTGTCACTTCAATAATCTAACACTTGTGATAAAAATATAGATATCAATTCAAATATATGTTTAAAGAAAGAATAAATTGATGAGGGTACCTGCCTGTGTATATGCTTAAAAAAAGTTTAGAGAAGCAGTAAGAGAAAATTGCAAAGAGAATAGATCTTAAGTGTCCTCATCGTACTCACACAAAAGGGATAACTATGTCTATCAGTACTACAGTTAGTATAAATTGATTAAACAAGTAAAAGATAAAATTTAACAAATTGAATATAAAATATAAATTTGAGTTTCTTAAAATAATCATCTCTATAAGTACATACAAAATTTGAAAATAAAAGGAAGGAAAATTCAGGTAAATACTTAAATGAAATATGAATTACTTGGATAAGTATTAGATAAAAGACTTTATGATTGTTTAGGGATGGAGAGGATCATATAATCATACCAGTGTTCATGATAAAAGTACAACAATGTGATGATGAAAATTTTCAACCAATAAAATAGCTTCAAATTACAAGTAAATGAAAAACTAATAAGCCCATTATCCTACTGGGAAATCATCAACCAATCACTCTTTATCATTAATAGGTAAAGGAAATGTTCAGTAAAATTATAGAAGATCTGAATACCAAAATCAATAGGTGTAGTATTGTATACTTGAAAATTGCTAAGAGAATAGATGTTAAATCTCCTCACCACACACACAAAAAGGGTTAAGTATGTCAGATAATAGATATGTAAATTAGTTTTATTGTGATAATCATTTCACAATGTATACATCTATCAAACATCACATTATACATCATAGATACATACAGTTTTAATTGTCAATTATATATCAGGACAGGTGGTGTATTAGTCTGTTTTCACACTGCTTATAAAGATATTTCTGAGACTCAGAAGAAAAGGGGTTTAATTGGACTTACAGTTCCACATGGCTGGGGATGCCTCAGAATCAAGGTGGGAGGCAAAAGGGACTTCTTACATGGTGGCGGCAAGAGAAAATTATAGAGATGCGAAAACTGATAAAACCCTCAGATCTTGTGAGACTTATTCCCTGCCAAGAGAAAAGTATGGGGGAAACCACCCCTATGATTCAAATGATCCCCCACCAGGGCCCACCCACAAACCTGGGAATTATGGGAGTATAATTCAAGATGAGATTTGGGTGGGAACACAAAGCCAAACTATAATTCTGCCCCTGGCCCCACCAAATCTCACGCCCTCACATTTCATAACCAACCATGCCTTCTTAACAGTCCCCCAAAGCCTTAACTCATTTCAGCATTAACCCAAAAGTCCACAGTCCAAAGTCTCATCTAAGACAAGGCAAATTCTTTCCACCTATTAACCTGTAAAATCAAAAGCAAGCTAAATACTTCCTAGATACAATGGCAGTACAGGTATTGGGTAAATACCCCCATTCCAAATGGGAGAAATTAGCCAAAATAAAGGGGTCGCAGGGCTCATGCAAGTCCAAAATCAAGTGGGGCAGTCAAATTTTAAGGCATCAAAATGATGTCCTTTGACTCCATGTTTCACCTCCAAGTCGTGTGATGCAAGAGGTGGGTTCCCTTGGACTTGGCAGCTCCATCTTGTGGCTTTACAGGGTACAGCCTCCCTTCTGGCTGCTTTCACAGGCTGGCATTGAGTGTCTGTGGCTTTTTCAGGCTCATGGTGCAAGGTGTAGATGCATCTACCATTATGGAATGTGGAAGATGGTGTCCCTCTTCTCACAGCTCCATTAGGTGGTGCCCAGTAGGAACTCTATATCGTGGCTCTAACCCCACATTTCCCTTCTGAACTGCCCTAGCAGCAGTTCTCCATGATGCCCACCTCTGCAGCAAACTTCTGCCTGGCATAGAGGCATTTGCATAGATCTGAAATCTAAGCGGTGATTCCCAAACCCTAATTCTTGACTTCTGTGCATCTACAGGCTCAACATCATGTGGAAACTGGCATGACTTGGGGCTTGCACCCTCTGAAGCCACAGTCTGAGCTCTATGTTCTCACCATTTCAGCCATAGCTGGAGTGACTGAGATGCAGGGCACCAAGTCCCTAGACTGCACACAGCACAGGGATCATGGACCCTGCCCACAAAACCATTTTTTCCTCCTAGATCTCCAGGTCTGTGATGGAAGAGGCTTCCACAAAGCTCTGTGACATGTCCCAGAGATATTTTCACCATTGTCTTGGTGATTAACATTCAGCTCCTTGTTACTTATGCAAATATTTGCACCCAGTTGGAATTCCTCCTCAGAAAATGGGATTTTCTTTTATATTGCATTGTCAGGCTGCAAATTTTCTGAATTTTTATGCTCTACTTCCCTGTTAAAAGCTGAATGCTTTTAGCAGTATGCAAGTCACCTTTTGAATGCTTTGCTGCTTAGAAATTTATTCCACCAGATACTCTCAATCATCTCTCTTAAGTTCAAAGTTCCACAAATCTCTAGGGCAGGGGCAAAATGCTGCTAATCTCTTTGCTAAAACGTAACAAGAGTCACCTTTGCCCCAGTTCCCAACAAGTTCCTCATATCCATCTGAGACCACCTCAGTCTGAATTTCATCGTCCAGTTCATTATCAGTATTTTTGTCAAAACCATTGAACAAGTCTCTAGGAGGTTCCAAACTTTCCCACATTTTCCTGTCTTCTTCTGAACCCTCTAAATTTTTCCAACTTCTGCCTGTTACCCAATTCCAAAGTCACTTCCACATTTTTGGGTAACTTTTCAGCAATGCACCATTCTACTGGTATCAATTTATTGTATTCATTCATTTTCATGCTGCTGATAAAGACATACTCAAGACTGGGTACAAACAGAAGTTTAATTAGACTTACAGTTGCACATGATTGGGAAGGCCTCAGAATCATGGTGTGAGGTGAAAGGCACTTCTTACATGGTGATTGCAAGAAAGAATGAGATAGATGGAAAAGCAGAAACCCCTGATAAAACCACCAGATCTCATAAGACTTATTCATTGCTATGAGAACAATACGGGAGACAAATGAGCCATGATTCAAATTATCTTCCTCAACATGTGGGAATTATGGGAGTACTATTCAAGATGAGATTTGGGTAGGGACACAAAACCAAACCATATCAAGTCTGATTTAGTAATATCTAATATGTGCCAACATATAATATAGATATAAAAACATACATGTAAACACACATAGTGTATATAGATATATACACACACACATGTTTGTGTATATATATATATGTGCCAACATATAATATAGGTATAAAAACATACATGTAAACACACATAGTATATATATACACACACACACATATATATATGTGCCAACATATGATATAGATACAAAAATATACATGTAAACACACACAGTATATATATACACACACACACACGTGTGTATATATATATCCTGCTAGATCATAATGAATAACCTCAACAGATTTTTTTAAATATCAACAGATTATTATCTTCATTGATAACATCAGTTATTTTCGAATTCGAGAGTTTGTCTTCAAAAAGTACTTTGTCAGTGCATTTTGAGTGCTATGATATCTCAGTTTTTCTTTGCTGGGAAAGGTCTTTCTTTTACTCTGTTTTCTGAAGTTTAAATTTACCTGAGCATATAGCTTTAGTTGAACAGTTATTTTCTTCAAACACTTTAGAAGTATTATTTAAATGTTTTCTATTCCTGTTATTGTAATGTCCACCATCAGTATAATTGCCTTTCTTTTTTAGCTAATCTGCTCTTTGTTAGCTGTCTGTTCTTAAGATGACATTGCTTGGGAGATTTGCTGCAATGCCCATGGAAATGGTTTTGTTTGTTTGTTTTTTGTTTTGTTTTTATAATTAATACTGCTCACATTTATTCTGATTGTTAAATAAGACAATACAGGTTTTTCATTCTGGAAAATTATCAGATATAAGCCCTTCAAATTTCTTATCTCCAATTTATCAGATTTTCTTTTCTCAATCCTCTCTGCAAAATAGGATGTATCATTTTATTAATTTCGAAACATCTCTCATCTCTTTTGAGTATTATATCTCTTTGTCTCAGTGTTACATTTCAGAGTAGTTTCTCAGAACTACCCCTCATTTAAGTTTTTATTGTTCAAACTTTATCTTGCTGACTTTTTGATGCATTAGTTTTGGTGTAATGACTGTGTTTCCTTTAAGCTATATTTATTTTATTTAAGTCTCATTTCCTTATTTTATTCCCTATTGTGTTCTTGCCTTATTGTTCCATTATTTTCTAGATTTCTGTAAGATTTTAAATACTAGTAATTTAGAGTATCTTTATAAATAAGTAATTATCACTTATTTTTCTAATACAAATTAAATGTGCCACTCTCTCTCCCTCATGGTAATTTAATTATTTGTCTGAAAAACATTTAGTGTGTGCAGAGTTTAAATGTTTGCTGTTTTCAAGAAACCTCTGTTGCTGACTTTCTGTGCAGACAGGTTCTCCTTTACCACTACGTTGCTTTTGTCCTTGACCACTGTTTGTGTTGATTTAATCGTTTGTATTTCTCTTTATCCTGTAGATAGACTGAATTTAGTCTTCATGTTCACACTGAACAGATGTTATTTACAACTTCTCACCATGCAATTCCAGAAAGATGGCAAGACTTCAGTTTTCAATCTAAGCTTTTGGGGTATTTCTGGTATTCAGTTAGGTGGTGCTAATCTTTTGTGACTCCAAGCTTTCTGTGTAGACAATGTATTGCATTCAATGAATATAATGCACATGGCTATGATTTTCCTTCCTTGCTGAACATTAAAGCTTTATTTTTAGGTATTAAGGATGAAGCATACTCCTAATTGTCTGGAGAGCTTCAGCAAGCACACATTCCTCTTATGTTGCTACCTCTTGTACTCAGTGACTAGGAATTTCCATTTCCTTCAACTCAATCAAGGAAACGAGAAACATATTTCTTCCATATTAGTTTCATCTAGCATGTTTATGCTTTGAAATAAGGTAAATTTAGTAATCCAGACTGACAAAATGCCTCCCATTTGTATTTTGTATCACTTAGATTGTCCACCAGAAAGTGAGATTCACGAATGCTGGCACCTTATTTACCTGGTTCTGAGGTGTGTGTGTATATATATATATATATATATATAAATTATATGTTCTTTAAAAGTTTTTTTATTATATACAAGGTGATTACTAATAATTGATGAATTCCAAGGTAAAATCAAAACCTCCACAATGTTACCACAAATATACTTTATCCAAATAGTTTTACAAAGGCAAACATTTTGGGAAAAAAAAAAAAAAAAAAAACAAATACACAAAAGTGGGGAGAATTTCCTAACTAAAATGATATGAGAGAGAATAAAAGAAGTAATATTATCTTAAAACACAGAAAAACTTTTATTATGGATATACTGACTATAAAAAAACAGGTCAAGGCAAATAAAGATATACAGTAGTTTTTATAAGGAATATTTTAAAACAGCCTGAAACCTTGAATGAACCATTTTTTATCCACCTGTATCAAATGGCAGAAATAACTGTGACTATGCTTGTCAATTTTTGCTCATTTGGAAAGAATGTAACTGCAAGGTCATAATTTCTTAAGTGAAACTGCTGTTGAATGACTGAGAAACAATGTTTCAAGTGAATTGGCTCTAGTCCTAAGAACTGTCTACACAAACATAGAAGAAAGCAAGCTAAATTGTTATATATAGTTTATATAGAGAGAAAGTATATGTGTGTGTGTGTATGTATATATATACATATATAAACAAACCTTGATTAATTTTGATTAAGTTGGATGATCATAAAAGTCACTTGCAAAAAAGTCACACTTGATTTTATTGCAAGCAACTTTCATGATCGTCCAACTTAATAAAAAATGTTTAAAATCTTGTACCAAAACTAATCCCACTACTTTGAGAGACTGAGGCCAAATGATCTATTGAGGCCAGGAGTTTGAGAGCAGCCTAGACAACATAGCAAAATCTCATCTCTACAAAAAATCGTAAAAAAATTATCCAGTCATGGTAGTATGTGCCAGTAGTCCTTTCCACTTGGGAGGCTAAGACAGGAGGATTACTTGAGCCCAGATGTTTGAAGTTACAATGAACTATGAACACACCACTGCACTCTAGCCGGGGCAACAGAGAAAGATCCTGTCTCAAACATAAGTAAATAAATAAACAAACTAGTACCACAATCTATCTGAATAAAAATAATTGAAAATATCTATGAGAGATCACTGTACCATTATAAATCACATACATGATATATAAAGGCAGTATGGATAAGTTGCAATTAGGGCTACTCTACCATTTGTCACAAGACTCTTCTATACATTATTTTCAGTATATATCAAAAGAAGTAAAGTTAAAGTGGTGCTTTCTTTCTTTGTGCTCAGATAAATTTTTTACCATGTGACTTATTACATTTTGGACTTAAAAATTTTAAATTGCCAAGCCAACTACATAGTACTTCAATTCTTGAAATATAAAATAGAAATTAATATCACCAATATATTAAAGCTTAACATTTTATAAACTATTTAAGAACAATAAATATGCTCATAATATGAAAGAACCAACTCAATTGTCCCTGCTTAAACTAAAATAAAAAGAAAATAAAACAAAAAACACAAAAATTGTACTTTTGCAAATTCAGCTGAGGCAAATATTTTTGTTGAGAGAATTTGTTATTTAAACTTCTAAATTAAATGTGTTCCTTTACTCATCATCTAACAGAATTTCCACTCATCCGTTTGCCAGGTCACCTTTAGGTTGTGATACCGAATATTAGTGCGGTGTCAGATAGTATCACATGTTCTATACACAACAGTTATTGTGTAAGATAGCTAAGGCATATAAACATGAAATACTGATTATACTCTTGTAACACTAGGTGGGCTCTGAAAGGGATATTAACAGCCTGAAGTGCAATCTATACACTCAGACTAAAAGATTCTCACTAAAGTAGAAATTAAATTGTGGTGAAGAACATTGAAAGGAATCAGCGTTGCTTAAACAAATGAGGGAAATTTCTTTTTCTGAGTGTTGTGGGGGAACAGGGCTGAGAAAGCTGTCTTCAGATAGCCCTTCTGAGTTTTCTCTAGAAGATCTCTGTGGCTCAGTAGTTAAAATGGATACAAACAGGGAAACCATCATTATCTCAATACAAGAAGAAGAATAAAATTATACCAATAATTTTAAAGAAAATAAACATCTATCACATTTTATTTTGTCGATAAAGTTTCTTACATTACCTTCAACATTGTCCAAGGATGGAATTTTCTACCTTGGGCTATGATGGATGAATTGTTGCCAATAGGGTATGTTACCATACCAGCTCCATGACTACTTGGCAAATGTGCTTCTAAAAAAAAATCTAATAATTAGCATAAGAAGAATGATAGGGAACATGTACTTTAGAAAATATTACAAGACCTGTACTTCATAATGGTATATTAATTGAATAGGAATTTTTTTGCATTATTTGCATAATTTTAAAGGTTTCCTCTTAACATATGACAGTTCTTTTGAAGAATGCTTCTAATTCTAGATTATCTAGAAATAATATGTGATGAGTTTTTGCACTTTCCATTCATATTGCACAAAATTTTTCTAAAAAAATGGGCAGCCTTATGTTATAATTTCTTCTGCAAGGAAAAGGAATGCATATGACTCATAGCAGTTATAAAGGTTGAATTACTAATTCTGAAATTTCAAACCATAGTTAAATTAACATTTTTGATGTAAAAGTCAGATTGTGATGCAATTAATTTAAAATGAGGTTCTAAAGGGCTTAAACCTTAGAATGCAGAAGTTTATACCTAAAAAAAAAAACTTCCGATTTTTTTAATTTAAAAATTCAATAAAGTTGGTGGTTATTTTGAAATTGCTAACATAATTCTTAAATAGTAGAATCACTCATCCTTGTGTTTTCCACTACATTTCTTTATGTAATATCACAGTAACACAAATCTATATAAAAATTTATTTTAGATTTTAATATATTAAAATTTTAAGATTTTAAGTTGTGTCAAGTACCAAAAATCTGATCTGTCATGCTGGATTTTATCTGGAAAATTTTGAAATGCAATTTTCTAGTTTTCAGGGATTAATTTAACTTTGAGTTGCATTTTTGGATTTATAATTTGGGTTATTCCAATTCAACAGTTTAATTAAATTGGATCATTTTTCCTCCTTTAAAAAATGTCAAGATACTATAATTCACACACAGAAAGCATTACAACAAGTAGTTTAATATAAAAATAAAGATGTGATGTTGCTCATGTAGTGTTTTTTAAAATTCTCCTTATGTTCAATTATTTTTCTCTAAATATTCATTATATGATTATAAAAGCTACCATATTTTAGAGGAATATAACAAATTCTTACATTCACTGGCTAATTTAGATTGGAAAATTTAGAGCTAGGCAACTATTTTGCATACAAGCTTTGTAATTTAAGTATCAGCTTTCTTATATATGAAATACGAGATATAACAGTGCATTGTTTAAATGTTGTTCTGAGAAATAATTAAGACAGCATGTGTAAATGCTAGGCATTATTTTATATGCTAACTTTTTATTGAATATTCAATTGACTTACCAAATTCAGATTTACTCTAATGAAATTAGCAAACATGGGAAGATAGATAGTCTAAATTGCACATACTTAGGGGAGCAACAGGAGCTCTCTTGAGATGGTGGTGGGAGAAAAAGAGCTTGTATATCTAAAGAGCAATCTGGTAACATTCTGTGAAATTAAGTACCTAGTCTCATTGCCCTGTTATTCTAATCATGTGAAACTTTCACCGGGGGTTCTGAAAAACCCTGCATTAGGAAGGTCATTGTGGCATTTGGGGAATAAAGGAGTTTGAGGCTGCCTATGTGTATATCACTGAAGAAACCAACACAAAATATGTATTGCATGAGAAGTAAATAGTACAGTGTAGTAGTCTCAAACAATAAACTAGATATTAATAATATTCAACATCGTTTTGAGAATTTCATTGTCTGTATAAAAACACGTGAGTTTTGTTTTGTGATTTATAATGAATGCATTGTGTTAAAAAATAGCTAGCTGACATTCTGTTGTAACTCTGAGGCACTTTATTAATTATGTTGCATGTAATACTCATTTAATCTTCACAACAATTACATTTAACAGTATGTAAACTGAAATACAAAAATGGTGAAATATAAAATAACTTACACAAGTCCTATGCCTGGTAAATAGTAAGGTCAAAATTGATATAATGATCTATTTGATTCAAGGTCTGGTGTGGTGACTCACAGCTGTAATTCCAGAACTTCAGGAGGCTGAGGTGTGTGGATCACTTCAGGTCAGGAGTTCGCGACCAGCCTGACCAACATGGTGAAACCCTGTCTCTATTAAAAACACAAAATTAGCCAGGCATGGTGGTGCATGAGTGTATCACAACTACTTGAGAGACTGAGACAGGAGAATCACTTGACCCCGGGATGCAGAGGTTGCAGTGAGCTGAGATTGCACCATTGCGTTCCAGCCTGAGCAACCAGGGTGAAACTCCATTTCAATTAAAAATAAAAGATCTACTTGATTCAAATGTCCATGTTCTTAATAGCCAAGAATTCCTTTGGTCGATTAATTTTTGCAAGCAATATTATATTGATCCTTTGTTCAGAATACAAGGCCCATGTAACACAAAGTGTATCAGTCATTGTCTGATTGGCAGGGAATATCAGAGTCATTCAGACCCAAGTATGGTTAAAAATTTATTGTTTCTGATTTCAGAAAATGAATAGTGAGAAATGTCATTGCTAAAGGGAAACAATGTATGTAATTCCAGATTTCCACATTGGCTTTGTGTGCAAAAATCAGGAAAATAAGTTGTAATAGTTGGCTTTCATGATTAGTTTCTAGAAACTGAATAATGTACTCCATGTCTACAGTTGCTTTGGAAATCCAAAACTATTTACTACCACCATCCCTTGAACACCATAGCAAAGGTATACTTCCTTGCCTTATTGCTACTGGACTTAATATGTAACTTGCTTTGGCCAATGGAATACCAGCAGTTGTGATGTGACTGGTGAATTGAATGTGCTAGTTCAATTAGATTAACAGTCTTGAATGCCTGCCTTTCCTGATAAGAATATGGCTCAGTTATTCACCGGTGTTAGAAGTACTTAAGGCACGTGGAGCATACTTAGTCCAAATTTAAATTCTGAGACAAGGTTAAACCCAGATTATATCAACTAAATGCTAGCTAACACACAGATGTGTATGAAAAAAGAAAATGAAAAATTAGTCGTTAGCAAAGCCTGAGTCCTGTCCTCTCTCTTTCCTTCCAGAACAGCATGAGCTTCACCACTCGCTCCACCTTCTCTATCGACTACCGTCCAGGTGCCCAGCTATGGTGCCCGGCCAGTCAGCAGCACAGTCAGAGTCTACGCAGGCACCAGGGTGCTGGGTCCCAGATCTCCATGTGCAGCTCCACCATTTTCTGTTGTGGTGTAGGGTCCAGGGGACTGACCGCAGGGATGGCTGTGTGTCTGGCTGGAATGGGAGGCATTCAGACCACCTTCTCTATCGACTACTGTCCAGGTGCCCAGCTATGGTGACCGGCCAGTCAGCAGCACAGCCAGAGTCTATGCAGGCACCAGGGTGCTGGTTCCCAGATCTCCATATGCAGCTCCACCATTTTCTGTTGTGGTGTAGGGTCCAGGGGACTGACCGCAGGGATGGCTGTGTGTCTGGCTGGAATGGGAGGCATTCAGAACAAGGAGACCATCTAAAGCCTGAATGACCACCTGGCCTCCTACCTGCACAGAGTAAGGAGCCTGGGATCAAGAATCAGAAGCTGGAGAGCAAAATCTGGGAGCACCTGTAGAAGAAGGGACCCCAGGTCAGAGACTGGAGCCATTACTTCAAGGCTGTTGAGGACCTAAGGGCTCAGATCTTCACAAATACTGTGGACAATGCCCACATCTTTCTGCAGATCAACAATGCCCATCTTACTGCTGATGACTTTATAGTCAAGTATGAGACAGAGCTGGCCATGAGCCAGTCTGTGGAGAGTGACATCCATGGGCTCCGCAGGGTCATTTATGACACCAATGTCATTCAGCTCCAGCTGGAGACAGAGATAGAGGGTGTCAAGGAAGAGCTGATTTTCATAAAGAAGAACCACAAAGATGAATTAAAAGGTCTGCAAGCCCAGATTCCCAGCTCTGTGTTGACCACAGAAGTAGATGTCCCCAAATCTCAGGACTTCACCAAGATCATGGCAGACATCTAGGCACAATATAATGAGCTGACTCAGAAGAACCAAGAGGAGCTGGGCAAGTACTGGTCTCAGCAATTGAGGAGAGCACCTCAGTGGTCACCACACAGTCCACAAAGGTTGGAGCTGCTGAGATGACACTCACAGAGCTGAGGTGTACAGTCCAATTCTTGAAGACTGACCTGGACTCCATGAGAAATATGAAGACCAGCTTGGAGAACAGTCTGAGGGAGGTGGAGGTCCACTATGCCCTGCAGATGGAGCAGCTCAACGGGATCCTGCTGCACCTGGAGTCAGAGCTGACACAGACCCGGGCAGAGGGACAGCAGCAGGCCCAGGAGTACCAGACCTTGCTGGACACCAAGGTCAAGCTGGAGGCTGAGATTGCCACCTACCACTGCCTACTGGAAGATAGTGAGGACCTCAATCTTGGTGATGCCTTGGGCAGCAGCAACTCCATGCAAACCATCCAAAATTCCACCAGATAGTGGATGGTAAAGTGGTATCTGAGACCAACAACACCAAAGTTCTGAGACATTAAGCCAGCAGAAGCAGGGGACCCTTTTGGGAGCAAGAGGCCAATAAAAAGTTAAGAGGTCAAAAAAAAAAAAAAAAAGAAAGAAAATGAAAAATTAAATGATCATCATAAGTCATAGAATTTTTTAGATGAACCCCTTACATAACATTGACAATATAAAATAATTCATAAATTGGTGCAAGGTGTGAGGTAAAAAGTATGTGACATTGTCTTGAAAACTGGCACCAGGAAACTGTTATAGGAGATCAGAAAAATGCTAACGGATGTCAGACAGTAGCAGAACATTTTGTAAAAGTTGAAATAGTGGACATGTACTTAATGAACTTGTAGCATTAGTGGTAACTTTTTGGTCAAATATTAAAAATGTTACTGGTTTATGTAGTAGCAAAACAAGGAACAGAGTCTAAAAAGAATTTGCCAGTTTATAAGCAGAATTTAAAGGAAATATGGATGGACTAAAAATTTCAGAGGTGGAAAATAAAACCATTTCTCAGCAAGTAAAGTTTCTGGCTATGAAGAGACAGTTTCATAGACAAAATCAACAGTATGGCTATGACACACTTTTCTAAGACCTCTGAAGCTGTGTAGTGAATCTCTCTAGCTCCAAAAAAGAGCTTCTGAAATGTTTGAGGACATTGTGCTACAGAATCTTGATATGACAAAATTCTATATAATTAAGTCTAGAGGATGGGAGAGAGAGAGAGAGGGAGAGAGAGATCTCAATACTTGGTTATAGTGTAATAAGAAGAAAATATGTATTATAAAGAGTAGAGCAGATCGTTTTACGGTATGCATATCATCCTTTGCCTGATGTCAGGAAGGGCAACATAGAGAGTGTATTGGTCTGTTTTCATGCTGTTGATAAAGACATACTCCAAACTGGGCAATTTACAAAATAAAGAGGTTTAATTTACTCACAGTTCCACATGGCTGGGAAGAACCTCATAATCATCATGGAAGGCAAAAAGCACATCCCACATTGTGACTGGCAAGAGAAAAAAATGAGAGCCAAATGAAAGGGCATATAAACCTGTTCCATGATTCAGTTATCTCCTACTGGGTCCCTCTTACAAGAGGGAATTATGGGAGATACAATTCAAGATTAGATTTGGGTGGGGACAAAACCAAACCATATCAGAGGGAGACCCAACTGATTGAGGGAAAGATAAAAAAGTGAGCATAGGACTTTGCTTTGGTCTCAGACACTGGGTTCACCACAGTAAAATCCAGTGCCAGGCAGATCCCTACAGTTCTAGAATACAAGCTGTTACCCATAAACAAGGTCTCCTGTACTGCCCATCATTATGTGAGAACCCATAGCCCGTGCAAAATGGACTCAATCTCTGGCCCAAATTGTCACCAACTGACTGCAGTAGACTTGGGTTCCAGACAAACCTCAGCAACAGGCAAGCCTGGGCTTGGGTGTATCCCAAAGCTATGAACTTTGTGTGTACTCCAGTGCTGCATGAGCTTTGGGGGCCCCAGGATTACAACCCTGGGCTAATCCAAATGCAGAGATAATAGGCTTAGTGCTCTCCTAGCACTGAAAAAACTGCTGTGGTCACAAGGTTAGCGATCACACCAGACAACCTGCCCAGAATCTGTGCACAGGCTTACTGTTATTGGCCATTCCCAGAAAAAGCTAAACTGAAAATTGTAATAATTACCTGCTTGCTCAATGAACAGACATAGATGCACAATTACAAGAATCAAGAACAGTAAAGCAAATATGACATAAACAAATGAACAAAATAAAGTGGCAGTGACTGACCCAAAAGAAATGGAGATGTATAAATTTCTTGACAAATCATTCAAAATTTCTGTGTTAGGGAAGCCTGGCAAACCTCAAGAGAACACAGATAAAATATTTAACAAATAAGAAAAACAATAAGTGATCACAACAAGAAATTTAATAGAGAATTGAAGTTTTACAAAACAAAGCTGAAAAATACAGTGAACAATATGAAAAATGCAATCAGCAACATCAACAGCAAAACTAAAGAAAATAATCTGTTGAATGTAGGGTAATTGAAAATATAGTCAGAGAAGAAAAGAAATTAAGAATAAAGGGGAATAAAAAAATCTTATGGGATGTATGGGATAGCACCAAAAGAGAAAATATTTGTGTTATTGGAGTGTAAAATATAGTAAAGAAAGTCAAAGAGTTAGAAATGTCATTAAAAAAAAAATAGCAGAAAACTTTTCAAACCTGAAAAAGGATATAAATATACAGGAACAGGAAGGTCAAAGGTCATCAATCAAATTAAATACAAATAAACCCACCCAAGACATATTATAATCAAACTGTCACAGATCAAATACAAAGAGAGGATTCTGAAAGCAGTAAGAACAAATAAACAAATAACATATAAGGGAATTCTAATATACCTTGCAGCAGACTTTGCAGTGGAAATCTTACAGACTAAGAGGGAGTAGCATGATAAATTTGAAGTACTGAAGGAAAAGCCTGCGAATCAAGAATACTGTATCCAGAAGCTATTCTTGCAAAATGAGGGAGAGATAAAGGCTCACAGACAAACCAAAGCTAAGAGAGTTAATTATCATAAGAAATCTCTTATAAGAAATACTAAAGAGAGTTCTTAAAGCTAAAAAAAAAAAAAAAAAGATGTTAAAAGGAACCCAAAACATCTCATCTGAAAGTACAAAACTGACTGAAGAAAGTAAGCACACAGTCAAATTTAAAATATTCTAGGTACATAATGATGAGGTAAATCACTTGTATATTTAGTGTGAATGATAAAAGCAAAACTAGTAAAACATAATAACTACAAAAACTTGTTAAGGAATATGCAATAGAAAAAATATGTAAATTGTTACATCAAAAGTTCAAAATGGACTGGGCATGGTGGCTCAAAAACCTGATGAAAACAAGCAATGCAGAAAGGATTCCCTATTCAATAAATGGTACTGTAATAACTGGCTATTCATATATAGAAAATTAAAAAATGGACCTTTCCCTTACACCGGGTATAAAAATTAACTCGAAATGGATTAAAGACTTAAATTAAAACCCAAAACTTTAAAAACCCTATAAAAAAACCTGTGCAATACTATTCAGGACATAGGCATAGCGAAGATTTCATGACTAATATGCCAAAAGGAATTGCCACAAAAAGAAAATTGACAAATGGGATCTATTTAAATTACAGTTTCCACACAGTGAAAGAAACTATCAACAGAGTAAATAGACAACCTACAGCATGGGAGAAAATTTTTGCAAACTATGCATCTGACAAAAATCTAATACCCAGCATTTATAAGGAACTTAAACAAATGTACAAGACAAAAACAACCCCATTAAAAAAATGGGCAAAGGACATAAACAGTTGCTTCTCAAAAAAAAAAAAAAAAAAAAAAAAAAAAGAAGACAAACATGTGCCAACAATCATATGAAAAGGGCTCAACATCACTGATTATTAGAGAAACACAAATCAAAACCTCAATACGATACCATCTTATACCAGTCAGAATGGCTATTAATAAAAAACCAAAAAATAATAGGTTTTGGAGAAAAGGGAATGCTTTTACACCATTGATGGGAATGTATATTAGTTCAGTCATTGTGGAACACAGTTCCTCAAAGACCTAAAGACAGAAATACCATTTGACCCAGCAATCCCATTACTGAGTGTATACCTAAAGGCATATAACTTTATTACAAAGACACATACATGGGCATATTCACTGCCACACTATTCACAATACCAGAGACATGGAATCAACCTAAATGCCCATCAATAATAGACTGCATAAAGAATTTGTGGTACAAATACACCATAGAATACTATACAGTCATAAAAAATAATGAGAGTATGTCCGTTTCAGGAACATTGACAGGGCTGGTGGCCAGTATACTTAGCAAATTAATGCAGGAACAGAAAACCAAATACCACATATTCTCACTTATAAGTGGGAGCTAAATGATGAGAACACATGGATACATAGAGGGAAACAACACACACAGGAACCTATTGTAGGGTAAAGGGTGGAAGGAGAGAGAGGAATCAAGAAAAATAACTAACAGGTATGACTGAATACTTGTGGAATGAAATGATCTGTACAACACCCCCATGACACAATTTTGTCTATTAACAAACCTGCACACATAACCCTAAAATAAAATAAAAGTTAATAAATAAGTAAATAAATAATCTCCAACTCTAAGTACAAAAGTAGGAGATTCTTCAATTTTCAAATGGGATAAAGAAAGAAAAATTACAATTACACACTTTATTTTAAATTTTAAGTATCATACCAAAAAAATAAAATATTTATGCATCATATTTAATGTATTAAATTGTATATTTAGCCATAAAACATAGGAAAATGAACATTGTTTTTTTGACAGTTATTTAAAGCATTCATTTCCTGATTATTAATACTTTTTTACTTTTTAATTTTTTTGTAAAGATGAGGTCTCCCTGTGTTACTCAAACTAGGCTTAGAACACTGGCCTCAAGCAAGCTTTTTACCTTGGGCTCCCAGAGTGTTGGGATTAGGAGTGTAAGCCATCATGTTCAGTCAATACTTATTTTTAAAGCAGGATAATTAACATGATAATGCATCCATGTCATTTGCAAAGTTAATGTAGTTCTCAATTTTCTATTACATGACCTATCTTTATTATTTGTCGTATATTGTACAGATTTACTTGATTTCTTTTTATTACTAATTTTACATGTATCCCTAGCCATTTACAGTTAAATGTTCATACTTTCACATAATAATTATAAATCATTAAAAATAGCTATGTAAAATTTAGTTACATTTCAATACATTAACAATTACAGACCAAATATTGTAAAGAAGTGATATGGGTTGGCTGTGTCCCCAACCTAAATCTCATATTGAATTGTCCCACTGGTCAGGGAAGGGACACATAGGAGGTAATTGAATCATGGGATTGGGTCTTTTCCATGCCCATTCTCATGACAGTGAATAAGTATCATGTGATCTGATGGTTTTATAAAGGGGAGTTCCCCTATATAAGTTCTCTCTTGTTTGCTGCCATGTAAGACATGACTTTGCTCCTCTTTTGCCTTCCACCATGATTCTGAGGCCTCAGCCACATGGATCTCTGAGTCCCTTAAGCATCTTTCTTTATAAATTATGCAGTCTTGGGTGTGTCTTTATTAGCAGGATGAGAGCAGACTAATACTAAAGAGAATGGCAATTTAAAAGTCAGATAATGGTGGGACAAGTGGGGAAATCCAAAGTAAATCAAATTTTTCAAGAGTTTAAAAAGTACCATAATTAATTTCCTCCTATTCTTACTGGACAGTTCATTTAGCACTTGGATTCCAGATGACTGACACTTTTATTGATTAATTTGATTTTGTCAACATACATCTCCCCTTAATATATAAAAGCTCTTACATTGGTTATTATGAATTACTAACTGAAAACGGCTGCAGGGTAGAAGGTTTAAAACAAAATCAATATTGAATTGCCTTTTGATAAATATCACCTTGCTGACCTCCACTACTCTGAATGGCTTTTTTTTTTCCTGCTTGGCAAACACAGCACAGGGGCTAAGGATACTCACAGTCAAATACTCAGCTGCCAGAGGTCAATAGAATAATGAAGGTACTCAAAGAGAGCCACCGGCTCACATATCTCACTAGCAAGATCCCAGATTTAGGTTACATTTAGGTGACATTTATTTAATAAGGAAAGCCAAGCAGAATGATAAATGCTTTTCACTGTGTTTGCAAAGAAATGGGTTTATAAACAAGCACCTGCCATAAATCACAAAAACATTTTGTCAAAAGTAACTAGAGATTAGATGCATCTTTATAATTACTTGAGTTATCTTGTGTCCTGCTTTCATATCTTTCACTCCTCTCTCAGATTCTATGCTGATTTAAGCCTGAATTATTTCTATTTCATTTAAAACATGGGTTTATGGCCAGAATGGTTTTAGGATAGCTCCTTGAATCCCGTAGTATGGTCCATAAATATGTCTGGGCATAATGGCTAGATGCTCAATAATAAAATAGCACAAATGAACCACCACCTTCCCTCCAATTTTCCAGCTCTTTCTTCCTCATTACATATTAGTTTTTTCTTTACCACAGCATTTGATCCTTCCACATGTCTGTAGTAAACCAGTGATTTTCAGTTTTGAAAAGAGAATGGTTTAAAGAAATCAATTCCATTTTCAAGATAATGGCAAATATTTTTTACTTGAAAGCTTCATCCATGTTACACAGTATATACAAAAGTAAAACAAATGAAAACTTCATAACATAAATGACACAGGAAGGGTCAAAATGTTTCTTTTGAAAAGTATATTATGTTGAAAAGTAGTAGATCACGTCCTACAAGTTTTAACTTTACAGTATTTTTAGACATTAATGAATGGTCTGAGTACAAGAAAATACCCAATTTACACCATAAAGAATAAAAGATTAGATAGGACAACAGCTTGGACATAACAGCATATTGAATTTGACTTACTTTTAACTGTATTTGTGTTTCTTCCTGTAGCTACAATACTTAATTGATGCACAATTGCTCTAATAGTGTGCCTTCATATTGGTTTACAAAAGAGCTTTGCAGTAATCATAGAATAAAATCTGTGGAGCAACACAATAAATTTCTCAGCACTTGGGTCAACTCATTTAATTTCCCTTTCAAATTCAATTGTTCACCTGCTGTGCTTATTAAATACAAGCATACTATCTGTATTTGAATGCACTGGCTGTGTCATTTTGGCACTGTCTACCTACTGCTTTTGCCATTTCTAATGAGAGATGCCTGTGTGGAGCATATCCTCAGAATTTAAATTAGGTATGCTTTTCCACAGACCTTTTTCAGTTATTTAAATTACCATATAACTAATTTATAATCATAGTATTTCTACTGGCTAATCAACCTGTTATCTTTATAGTAGTTTGAGGAACAACATACATTGCCACAGGGAACATTTTAAATTAGTAAGTTATGTGAGTTGCTTAGTAAATTATGACAAATTAGGGATGCTTTTAGATTTCAATACATTTAATGTTTGGGTGCTCAGATATTTGTTGATAGATTGACAGAATTAATTAGCATATGTAAAAATAGAACTTATTGTCTCTGTCTATAGCAATATTTTTGTAATGATTTATGTGACAGCTTTTATTCAATTATTTAATAATATAATTCCAGTATTTTCATAAATAAATAAAAAGGACCAGTTGTACTTGAAAAAAATAAAAAGTAGAATAATTGGCTATGTCGAATTTTAATAACACATATGATTATGCAGCTGAAAATAATATATATTTTATATTACTTAGATATTTCAGATTCATATATGTACCAAATCCATGTTAACACTAGAAATTTCATTAATATAGAAATAAATTACAGTAGAAAAAAATGAAATAAATATTAAAATTAGTGAATTATAGTGTCTTTCCATTTTAAATTTTTAAAGAGTGTTAGGTCTTAAATAGAAAAACAATGGAAACAAAGGCTTACTTTAATTTAACCCATTAAATTATGTTTTTTACAAAAATGGAAATTATCCATAATAGTTTTAAATAAGATGCCTATACTTTGACTTTTACATAGCGCCTCCTATATAACTACTATTCAATAACTGATGTAAGTAATATGCATTTATAATAATCAATATGTTATTTGCATAATATATAACATCAAAAGATTAACACAACTATATTTTATATGATATTCCATAATATATACAATATTACATAGTATATTAAAAGCATGTTATACATATGTGTGTATACACACATGTGGTTATGCATATGTATATACATATATACATATGTGTGTGTATACACACACATAGATTCTTAATTGCCTTTATTAAACTTTGACTACTCTTTTAATAGTCTATGTTTCTTTACCTTGAAACGAGGATATGGACTGCTTTTGTTTACTCTCTTCCTTCTAAGATTTTTACCAGTATTAAAAATCATTTCAAGACACTAAGAGCTAATACAATGACCACTTTAGCTAATGAAGTAAATGAACAAATATATAAGCAATTTCACATCTTGGTACATACCTTAGAAAAGCAAGCCTTTATCATCAGGCAAGTTCAATTATGTTCATGGTAGCAAAATTCCTAGTATCCAAACACTGAACTGAGATATTGACATGAGCAATCAAACCAAGGGGGCTAAAGATGGGATAAAAATAAACTGTGACATGGAATGAATCCCATTGAAAGCAAGTATTCTCATATTCTCATATTGGTTTTGGAAAGCCAAATAGTATCTATTAAGCTTATACTTAGTTAACTTTACAATTCATGGCAAAATTTTACATTATAACCAAAACAATATAAATCTTCTAATTAGGAATTTCCAACTACAAGCTGCAAACTTGTGATGTAAAAATTAACTGCCAAAGTACAAAGATAAAGGAATAGTTAAAAATAACATTACAAACTAAAATAATCTTGAAAATACAGAACCTCAAAAAGCATAAAGACATCCAGATTAAGATAAAACATAAAATTATATAAATAATCAAATATAATATTATTAGAGGTCACAACAAATATCACTGAAAAAACTTTCATAAAAAATAATTTTGATTTTTTTAATTGTTATCTAAAAAATTAAGAATTCAGCTATATAAAACATGTAATACACAGATAATATAATATGTTTTAATACAGAAATACTATATTTTTTTAAAAAAATGGAAGTAGATCTAGCAACACTAGTAAATAAAACTAGTGGTAACAAATTAATATCAACTAGAATATATTTTAATATAAAGAATATTATAGGGACAGAATACCCCTAATAATGACACATGGGAAAAGTCACTGTAAAGGTATCTATAATTCAAAAATTATATATATCTAACAATAATAGTCTTCACATATATGAGTTTTGGTAGGGAGTTTATAGCTATTCAATATATTATTATCTTTACTTTTAGTGTATCTAAAATATTTCAGTATATCAATTTGTAAATGCAGAAACATTTTAAATAATTGTAAAATGTTAAAATAGTTGTGACCAGTAGTTTTTTGTTAAACTGGTCAAAATGAGTAAAGATAGCTATTAAAGTCTCTGGAGATTGATTAAAAAGTCTCATAGCATATATCTAAATAATTTTTGAACAAAAACTGAAACTTGATAAGAACAGTAGAAGGTCGTGGCATTCAATATAGACTTTGAACCCATCCTCCATATGCCTGTGCCTTGGAGAAAGGCTTCTGAGCAGTAGCTCAGAAGTCAAGGGAACCCTTCTCTTTTTTGAGGTGTAAGCCTTTCTGCATGAATACAGCAACCAGT
Source organism: Aotus nancymaae (assembly GCF_030222135.1). NCBI lineage: Eukaryota > Metazoa > Chordata > Mammalia > Primates > Aotidae > Aotus > Aotus nancymaae. The sequence goes on along the minus strand of NW_026988419.1, from coordinate 39,351,525 downwards.
GAACAAGGCAGATCCTGTTTTCCACAGTTAAATAGGAAAATAATCTTTTCAACGAATAGCACTGGAATAATTGGATATCCGCATGCAAAAGAATCAAGCTAGGTTTCTACTTCTTACTATATGCAAAAATTAGCTCCTACTGGATCATAGATCAACATGTAATAACCAAAAGCTATAAATCCCATAGAAGAAAATATAGAAGTAAATTGTAGCATAGGGTTAGGGTTTCTTAGCTACAACACCAAAAGCACATGTGATGAAATAATGATTACACAGATAAATTGGAGTTCTTCAATATTAAAAACTTTTGTGCAGAAAATAAAACTATCAAGAAATTAAATAGGAAACAACAGAAAGTGAGATAGCACTTGCAAATCATATACTCTATGAGGGACTTGTATCCCTAATATAGAAGAAAATCTTACAATTCAACAACAAAAAGACAAATAATCAAATTTAAAATTAGGTTTTAAAAATGGGCAAAAGAGATACAGAGACTTTTCCCTACAAAAATGTATAATTATAAAATAAATATATGAAAAATTGCACATCATTAATTATTAAGTAATGCAAATCAAAACCACAATGAGATATCAATTTGAACTTACCAGGATTACTATGATAAGAAAGATAGTAACCAGGGTTTGTGTTGTGAGCTAAATGTGTCTCCCCACAAATTTATATGTTGAAGCCCTATTTCACAGTATCTCAGACTGTGAGCGTATTCAGAGATAGAGGCTTTAAACAGGTATTTATGTTAAATTTAGGCTGTTAAGGTGGACCCTTATCAATATGACTGATATTCTTATAGGAAAGGAGATTAGGATACTGAGAACAGACAGACACCAACGGCATACAGGGACAGAGGTACTGCCTGGTAAAGAGATAGCAGGAAGGGCATTATCTGTAAGCCAGCAAGAGAGGCCTCAGGCAAATTCAGCCTTGCTGGCACTTTGATCACGGACTTCTAGCTTGAAGAACTGTGAGAAAATAAGTATCTGTTTTTTAAGGCACCCGGCTTATGTGGGGTGTGTGTGTGCATGAGTGTCAGCTCTAGCCAACTAATACACTTGGGAAAATATTTTTTAAAAGTCAGAGACATTAGAAATCTCATACATTCCTAGAGCTATTGTAAAATGGTGCAGCCACTTTGGACATTTTGAAACTTTCTCAAATTGTTAAATATCACGTTACTATCTGACCCACCTACATATACAAGAGAAGTGAAGCAATAGGTCCACATGCAAACTTGTACATCAGTATTCATAGAAACCTTACTTATAATAGCCAAGAGATAGAAATGGCCCAAGTGTTAGTAGATTGATGAATGGGTGAACAAAATGTGGTACATCCATATTATGGAATCTTATTCAGGAATAAAACAAAAGAAGTACTGAGGCATGTAATAATATGCATAAACCTCAAAAATATTACACTCACTAGGTATTCCTACTACCACATGTAATATGAATTAATTTGTATTCTTATCTACAATAAGAAAGTCTACGGAAATGAAATTATGTTAGTTATTGAACAAGCTTGGGTGGTGGCTCAGAATGAGGGACTGTAAACAGGTATAGGTTTTCTTTTGGGCAAGGGATGATGACTAGGTTCTTAAATGATAGTAATGGTTGTACAAAACTGTAAATATACTAAAAACACTGAATAGTACATATTAAAAGGGATAGTGTTATGATATGTGTATTAAAATTCAATAAAGTAGTTAAAACAGAGTATTTGCTAAATTCTAAGTTTTAAATAAACCATTAAAATTTGTTCATGTTCAGATGTTATCAAAACTTAATTTTCTCTGAATTGGTGAGAAATTGTGGGTCTAAACTCTGAAAGAAAAAGAAAATATAGAAAGTTGAGTTCATTATTTGAAACTAAGAATTTAAACTGAGCTTTTAAATCTCATTGATATGAAAAAAAAGTGCATATCATGGCTTATACAGCAAATAGAAAAAAGTAATTTCTCTTGGACTTAGTTTGAGACCTCTTGTTTACACTGTAATTATAAAACTAGGCTGAAAATAGGTGTGCTCTAGAGACTAAACTTTTGTTTAAATTATGTTATCCCTTTATGAGATTACACAAATTTTGGAATGTTGATGATCTTAGTCTATTTGTCTGCTAGATGCAAATTGAAATCTCTGAAGTAACATTTAATCATCCAGAAAAATTGTATGTGATTTGTCATATTCAACATGTGGCACTTAGCCAAACCTAACTAGAAGTACAAAGAGACAAAACAATTGACCAAAAGGCAAGAGCATTCAATAGAAATAACTGAAATATTGGGAGGCTGAGTTGGGTGGATCACAAGGTCAGCAGATCGAGACCATCCTGGTCAACATGGTGAAACCCCGTCTCTACTAAAAATACAAAAAATTAGCTGGGCATGGTGGCACGTGCCTGTAATCCCAGCTACTCAGGAGGCTGAGGCAGGAGAATTGCCTGAACCCAGGAGGCAGAGGTTGCGGTGAGCCGAGATCGCGCCATTGCACTCCAGCCTGGGTAACAAGAGCGAAACCATCTCAAAAAAAAAAAAAAAAAAAAAAATAGAAATAACTGAAATAGGATAAGGCAATGTAGTCACCAAATATGGACATTGAAATAACTATTCTTCTTATAGTCATTTAAATAGCAGACAAGATAAGTAATTTTAGCACAGAACTGGGATGTTACAAATTGGAAAAATAATACAATAAAAAAGTTTTTCTGCTTTCTAAAAAATAGGAAAAAATAATAAAAGTAATAAAATAGTAAAAGTCATATGTAAAATTCAATGAATGGTTTAACAACATATTAGTTTCAGCTTATGAAAAAAATTAGTGATCTTCATATGTCACAAGAAAATGTCAAAAGAGAAAAATAGCAGATAATATACAGGAAAGGAGAGTAGACAAGTCTTTGCAATATGAGAAAATATTATTTTATACATATATATATATATTAGATATGTAGTCTGTCTCTGTCACCCAGGTTGGAGTGCAGTGGCAAGATCTTGGCTCCCTGCAACCTCCACCTCCTGGGTCCAAGCCATTCTTCTGCCTCAGCCTCCTGAGTATCTGGAATTACAGGCACCTGCCACCACGCCTGGCTAATTTATTTTCTATTTTAGTAGAATGGGATTTCACCATGTTGCCCAGGCTAGTCTCGAACTCCTGAGCTCAGGCAAGCCACCCGCCTCAACCTCCCAAAGTGCTAGGATTACAGGTGTGAGCCACCATGCCCAGTATGATACATATATTTTTAGTGTTCCGGGATAAAAGGAAAAAAAGGCAATGGGTGGAAAATATGAGAAGATAATGGCTGAAAATTTCACAAAATGAACAAGAAAGAACTACACATTTAAAAGTTTTAGGAGCCATACAGTTTACATATAGCCCTTAGAAGAGAAAAAAATATAAATATTTATGTATTTATTGAGACAGAGTCTCAGTCTGTCACCCAGGCTAGGGTACAGTGGCACAATCTCAGCTCACTGCAACCTCTGCCTCCTGAGTTCAAGGAATTCTCCTGCCTTAGCCTCCCAAGTAGCTGGGATTACAGGCACACACAAACACGCTGACTAATTTTTGAACTTTTATTAAAGACAGGGTTTCATCCTGTTGTCCATGCTGGTCTCAAACTCCTGAACTCAAGCAATCTGCCCACCTTAGCCTCCCAAAGTGCTGGGGTTACAGGTGTGAGACACCACACCCAGCCGTATTTATATTTATAATCATGAAAGAAACAATTACAGATGACTTCTCAATAGACATAATGGAAGCAAGAAGACAATGGAACATTATCTTCAAAGCTTGGAAAAAAAATATAAGTGCTAATCTAGAATAACATGATTTTTCTAGTAAGCACAACTAAATGAAGTCATCATTATTAAAATAATTTTAATTAAAATATATAAGAATGATTTGGACAGAAGAAAGTATGCCAGAAGTAAGCTTAGGGATATAGAAAACAACAGAAAGGAAAAGCAAAATATGTGGTAAATATAAATATATATTATTAATAATTGCATAAGACAATAATAATGCTTTTGATGTTTAAAATATGAAGAAAGATAAAATGTAGTATAAGACTAAGGCAGAGGCCTGCGTGTCATACATACAATTTATGTATTTCCCCTATTATAAAATATGGGAATTTGTGAAAGGATAATTTGTATTCAATAAAAATAATGCAAGAATGCATTATGTGATAACTCAATTTTCTCTAACATTAGTAAAATAAGGTCTAAATGAAAGGATAGTATAAAAAACTGCAATGAAGGGGAATATTTAATAATATAAAATAGTAAAACATTGAATAAAAGAAAAAATTAAGCTACAAGAAATGAAGTATTGGGATGTGTACAAAGCAAATGGTGATATGAAAGAATTAAATTCAAAATATATACAATAATAATAGTTTGGATGCTCCAAATAAAATATGCGACTTTCAAACTAGATTAAGAAATAAAGTCACAAGAAAAAAAATGTGTGAAGTTTAAGGACGTAGAAAGTTTTAGGTAAAGAAGAAAGAATACTTTGTAAAAATAGATGGGCAATCTACTAGAAAGATGTAGTAACTCTAAATTTGTGTGCATAAAGTAATAAACTCCACATCACATGAAGCAAAACTTTACAACTAAAAAGTTAAAGAAACCTTTACAGTGGCCCCTAGGGGTTTTGGTCTGTTCTCATGCTGCTATGAAGAAATGTCCAAGACTGGGTAAAATATAAAGAAAAGAGGTTTAATTGACTCACCATTCTGCATGGCTGAATGGAACTTATAAGGTAAAAGGGAAAAAAAGGCACCTTCTTCACAAGGCACCAGGAAGGAGAAGTGCCATGCAAACAGAGAAAAGCCCCTTATAAAACCATCAGATCTCATAAGAATTCATTCACTATCACTAGAATAGCATGAGGGTAACTGACCTAGTGATTTAATTATCTTCTGCAGGGTCCCTATCATGACACCTGGAAATCATGGGAACTACAAATCAAGATGAGATTTGAGTGGCGACACAGCCAAAACTTATTAACAAGTATCTATGGGGGATTGGTTCTGGAATCTTCCAAGAATACCAAATACATGATGCTCAAGTATTTGCATGTAACCCATGCACATCCTTCTGTACACTTTAAATAATCTATAGATTATTTATAATATCTAACAAAATGTAAATGCTATATGCATAGTTGTTATGCTGCATTGATTAGAGAATAATAATGAGTAAAAAACTCTGTACATGTTCACTACATATATAATTACTATTATTTTAAATATTTTTGATCTATGACTGGTTTGATCCTCCAATGCAAAGCTCATAGATATGGAAGACAACTGTAGAAAAAGAAAGATTTTAACAAAATTCTATCAATTACTAATAAAAGGAGCAGTCAAAACTCAGCACATGTAAGTACATATGTAGATGTATAAAACAATGTATTGAAAAACTGAAGAATTCACATTTTATTTAGATGCACATATTATAGAATATATACAGAAAACATAATTTCCATACGCTGGACACCAAACAAGATTCGCTACATTTTAAGTGCTTAAAATAATAAGGAACTAAAACTAACAATATTAAAGAAAAACAGATTCCACTGAGTATGTAAGAAGTAAAAAGTACATTTTTAAGTAACTTGTGGTTTCTAGAGGAAAATAGAAAGAACTTCAAGATTTTTGCAAAGGTAAAGATTTCTTAAATGGAAACAAAAGTACTAAACAAAAGAAAATATTATTTAATTTGAGAATCTTTAAAAATGTATCTTCTTCAAAATAAGCCATTAATAGTGGTCATAATAATCATTGTTATGATTGTTGCTGATCTGAACACTTAAAATATGTTTTTAAAATCTCTGACATGAAAAATACTAATTAAATATTATTGTAGAATATTATCAAACTAATAAGATAAATCAATATTTTAGAAACAGGCAAATGAAATAGTTAAGTTTTCTTTCTACATTTCCTAGATGAAATGGTCATTGCATTAAAAAAGAAAATACTAAGTTTCTCTTTACAAAATAACATTCACTGGTAAATGCAGAATAAATTTAAAAGTCAGAAATTAACAATTAATAAATTAAAAATCACTAATTTATAACTCTAATAAAATAATGGACTTAGATGTTGGTAATCAAGAATTGCTAACACAATAAAAAAATAGACAAGCATGTATTTTTTTCTTCCTTTAAGCACAACATAACTTGTATAACATAGTATTTGATATGTCATAGTTTCATTTTTGTTTGTGAAATTTTGATATCTCATATTTTGCAATGTTCAAATTACCTTTGTGTGTAGTAAAAAACTGAAAACAATTCAAATGTTCAACAACAGTGGAAACAATATATTGTGTTATCATTAGCTAATGAAATATTCTTCATATATATACCTGAATAAATCATTATTAATTATGACATTGAGAAATAAAAGTCAAACATGGAAGAATATGTATTTCTAATTCCATTCATAACAAGCTTAAAAACCAAAAAGACAAAAAATAATCTACAAGATAATGGTTATATTTGTGATTAAATGGAGGACAGTAATTGGTCAAATTTAGGAGAGACTTAACAAATGTTCTTAATCTTTTATTTCTTGACTTGTGTGAAGTGACAAGAGTAGTTACACCTTGTAATAATCCATGATTTATATTTAATTCATACAATTCTCTTAATATATTTTACACTTCAATAAAAATTTACAAAGTGAATAATCATTTTATTAATTTTCTTTATGCATATTATGTGTGTTGGTTTTAAATTTGTACATTCTTACTTAAATTTCTTTTTTGGGGTTAATGTACCTAATTCCTTAGATTAATATAATTTTTATATGTAATTTATATTTTAGCCATTCAATAATAACTTGGCAGGTTATTGGAGCCTTCTAATATCATATTTTAAAATAATGACATATATTCTTAATTTTTAAAGTCATTTACCCATTTAAAATATGAAAAATAAATAATGAATCACTTTACATGGTATTTTTTAAGAGTCTTGACATTGTTGTATAAATGAAGTTGTTGAAATGCACATGATTGAGGTTTTTTTAAGTTGTTCTCTGTCCACTTTCAAAGATACATCAATGAAACATCAAATGAAAAAAATTGAATATTTATTGCATGTTTTGGATAAGCTATGCTTATCTGTGTTATATATTTATCTTAATCATTTTAATTTATATATAGAACATTTCAATTCCCTACAGCTGTACCAATAATTTATTTTTAATAGCTATAGTACAAATAATTTTTTAAGGCTCTGATAATAAAAACAGCCATCTTCTTTTAAGAAATATTTGAAGAAGGTAGAGGATACAGCCATAGTTATATTTTGAGATTCAGACAATTATAATGTGGTCAAATCACAAAGCAATTATAACAGCTAGTACATTTAAGAAAATATATTCAATTGCAGGAGAATAAGGGATATAAAATGCAAAATGTGCTTTTTTCACTCAAAAGTTTACTCACAGTTATGTAAGCAAGCATATGGTGAGAGGGACACATTTATAAACAATTTGCAAAAATGCAATGTATTAAAACATTTTTGGAAGAATTTGGCAGCATATGTCAACTTAAAATAGATAAATTCAGGACTATAACTTAAAATAAGCATATGTATATATGTGTGTGCATGCCTGTGTATATGTGCACAAAAATTTCATATATATATATGATTATTGAGTCATTGGATAATATTTAGAAAATAAACTGAAATATACTATATGTGTTTTTAAAGGTAGCTGATTTTTAAATATAATACCATGCAAAACTAAACATGCAGCAATTAATCACTGGATAGATCTATATGAACTGATATGGAAAGATTTCCAAAGAAAATGGTGATGTGATCAAAACAATTTAAAATAAATTTAGAACTTTCTTTGGTTTAAAAAAATGCAAATCTCAGTCAAAATCTAAGCAAGTTACTTTGCAGACATTGGCAGATTGTTTCTAAAGTTTATACGAAGAGGCGAAATACCCAGAACAGCCAACACAATATTAAAGAAGAATAAAGTTAGAAGACTAATACTATCCCACTTAAAGACTTAATGTAGAGCTGTAGTAATCAAGACAGTGTGGCTTTCACAAAGGAACAGACAATTAGATAACAGAACAGAATACATAGTACAGTAATAGTCCACATAGAGTTAATTAATCTTTGACAAAGGAGTAAAGGCAGTACAACTTTATATCCACATGAAAAAAACAAAAAGAATCTAGATAGAGACCTTACAATTTTCACAAAAATGAACTCATAATGGATCACAGTCTGAAAGGTAAAACACAAAACAATAGAACTTGTAGAAGATAACAGGAGAACATCTAGATGGTCTTGGGTTTAGGAATGACTTTTTAGCTATAACATCAAAGGTACAGTCTGTGAAAGAAAGAAATAAGCTGAACTTTATTAAAATCTAAATCTTTTCTCTATGAAACACATCATCAAGAGAATAAAAATGCAAGCCATGATCTGGGAGAAGATATTTGCAAAATACTTGTTAGATAGAGAACAATTATACAAAATATACAAAGAACTCTTAATATTCAACATTAAGCAAACAAACAACTCAATTTACATACATGAGGCCAAGAAACATATGAAAAAATGCTCATCATCACTGGTCATTAGAGAAATGCAAATGAAAACTACATTGAGATACCATCTCACGCCAGTTAGAATGGCGATCATTAAAAAATCTGGAGACAACAGATGCTGGAGAGGATGTGGAGAAATAGGAACACTTTTACACTGTTGGTGGGAGTGTAAATTAGTTCAACCATTGTGGAAGACAGTGTGGCGATTCCTCAAGGACCTAGAAATAGAAATTCCATTTGACCCGGCAATCCCATTACTGGGCATATATCCAAAGGATTATAAATCATTCTACTATAAGGACACATGCACACGAATGTTCATTGCAGCATTGTTTACAATAGCAAAGACATGGAACCAACCTAAATACCCATCGATGATAGACTGGACAGGGAAAATGTGGCACACACACACCATGGAATATTATGCAGCCATCAAAAATGATGAGTTCGTGTCCTTTGTAGGGACATGGATGAACCTGGAAACCATCATTCTCAGCAAACTGACACAAGAACAGAAAATAGAACACCGCATGTTCTCACTCATAGGCGGGTGTTGAACAATGAGAACACACGGACACAGGGAGGGGAGCGCTACACACTGGGGTCTGTTGGAGGGAAATAGGGGAGGGACAGCGGCGGGTGGGGAGTTGGGGAGAGATAGCATGGGGAGAAATGCCAGATATAGGTGAAGTGGAGGAAGGCAGCAAATCACACTGCCACGTGTGTACCTATGCAACAAACTTGCATGTTCTTCACATGTACCCCAAAACCTAAAATACAATTAAAAAAAACTTAAAAAAAATAAAAATGCACCAACGATGTTAACAGACACCCCACCAAAGAAGACATGCTGACAGCAAATAAGCATCTAAAACGATGCTTTAAAGTATATGTCCTTGGGGAAATGCAATTTAAAACAACAATATGATACTACTACACCCTCATTAGAATTGCCAAAATTCAGAACATTGACAGCACCAAATACTGACAAGGATGCGGAGCAACGGGAACTGTCATTCATTGCTGAAAGAAATGCAAAATGACAAACAGTTGCAAGACTGTTTGGCGGTTTCTTATAGAAACTGAAGTTACTCTTACCATATGATCTGGCAATCACACGTTTAGATATTTACCCAAAGGAGTTGAAAACTTATGTCCTCACAAAAGCTGGCATATCGATATTTATAGCAGCTTTATTCATATTGCCAAAATGTGGAATCAACCAAGATGTCCTTCAGGAGCTGAACAGATAAATAAACTGTCCATCTAGACATTGGAATATTTATCACCGAAGAAGAAATGAGTGATCAAGCCACATAAAAACACAGAGGAAAGCTAAATGCATATTACTATGTGAAAGAAGCCAATTGTACATAGTTACATGCTGCACAATTCCAACTATACGACACTCTGGAAAAGGCAAAAATATGAAGATAGGGTTAATAAAAAGGTCAGTGTTTGCCAGAATTAGAGAAGTAGGGATGAACAGGTATAGCAGAAAGGATTTTTAAGGGAGTAAAACTGCCTTATATGATATGATAATGATTAACATATGTTCTTATAAATCTGTCCAAACTTATAGAATGCACAACACCAAAAATGAACCCTAATGTGGACATTAGGTGAAAATTATGTGTCATCATAGGTTCACAATTGTAATAAATGTACTACTCTGGTGGGAGATCTTGATTATGGGAAAGGCTATGCCTGTGTGGGGACAGGTGGTATATGTGAAATCTCTGTACCTTTCTCTAAATTTTTCTGGGAACCTAAAACTGCTCTAGAAAAATAATGACCATGAAAAAAAAATGCAGAGCTTCTCTTAGCGGGGAGAGAGAGAGAGAGGGAGAGAGAGAGAGAGAGAGAGAGATTCCTTTTGGTGATTAAACACATATGCTTGCATTTAGGGGAAAGTAATTAGGATAGAAAGAGTTACAAAGAAACTTCGCATCATGTAATATATACTTCTATAATCTTTTATACCCCGAACATAAATTAATATATTACATATAGAATATCAAAATTGATTAAAATGCAGAAAGATCAATATAATTAATGCCGTGTACCCTTATGAACACTATAAAAAGTAGTTAATTTTATTCCTTTTTAGGTCTATGAAATAGTGACTTTTTAAGTCAGAGAACAGTGAAGTAACTAAATGTCCAATTTCTGATTCTCCGTGTTTTGTGTTTATGAGTGGAAATTAATCCTCTAGATGAATTTCCTGGGAAAAAGTCACCTTCTCTGTCAAATATAGACTATAAATTTTCACCATAATTTACTAACTATATACTTTTAAAATAAATATTATCTTTAAATTTTAAATAAATATTAAGTACACCGATACTAGCGTGTAGTGAAACCAACTTTGTATTTCGGGATAATTAAAACTAAGTTACGATATAGAATTCATTTTATTTATAACTAGATTTGATTGGTTAAAATTTCATTTAAGATGTTTATTTTTATGTTTGAGAGTAGTTAGTCAAAATTCTGATTCCTTGAAATGTCCTTTTTTTTTTCAATATTACTGGTACCATAAAGCAAGTTGCCAGGTCTTTGTTATATTCCTACCTTCTGTAACAGTTTGTGTAAGCTTAATATCTAGCAGATGTCATCAACAAAGTCACACTGGTCTGAAGATTTATTTGTTATAAGATTTTTAAAATACTGGTTTATTTTTTAATAATTGAATGAATATTCCAATTTTAAATTAATTTTCATCTTTATTTTGTTAGTGTTTTATTAACAATTATTCCTTCATGAAAATTTTTGAAGTTATTGACATAAAAGGGTCCATACACTATTATTGCTTTAATATCTGTAAATGCAGTAGTAGTATCTGCTTTTTATTCCTGATATTGTGATTTGTACCTTCTCTCCCACTCTTTTAAATCATAAATTATGTTCATCTTCTAAAAATATAACTTGAGTTACTGTATTGTATGTTTGTTTTTTGTCATTTATTTCTGATCTTTATTATTCCTTTATTTTATTTTAGGAAATTTTAATTTACTGTTTTCTAATTTCTTAGGATAGACACAAAGATAAATATTGATTTTCAGCCTTTGTTTTTTACTATTACATTTACTTAATATTATATATTAGCTTTTAAGAATAGCTTTAGATGAACCTGTAAGATTTGTTAGGAAATTCCTTCATGCATATTCAGTTCAAAGTGTTTAATAATTTCTGTTGTGATTTTTCAAAAATTTTCAAATATTTGGACATTTTGTGATTTTCTTTCTTTTTTTTTTTTTTTTTTTTTTTTTTTGGTACCTAAATCCCACAGTGGTCTGAAAACAGACTTTTTATTATATGTCACTGTAGTCAGAAAACATGCTTTCTAATATTTTAATCTTTAGATACTTGTCAAGATACACAACCATATGGCCTACTATATTGTCTATCATGGTAAATGCTGTATATATTTGAACAATTGCTTCTTATCTTGATCTACTTATTGCACAAATAACTAAGAGATGAGTTGGAAAATCGACTACGTGTGTGGAATTTTATGTCTACTTTTAAATATATATTGCAGCTGCTACTAGTGTATAATTTTTAACTATTTTCCGATTGAATTTATTATTATATAGTCACAAATGATCATCCTTCTCAATATAGAGTAATATTCCTGACATAAAGTTTATAACATCTTTCTTTAGGTAAGTGTAAATATGCCTTATTTTTTTCACTTTCAATATTTTTTATCCTTATATTTTAAGTATATCTTTTATAAAAGATGTATTGTTTTGTAAGATTTTTTTTTGACAAATAAGTGAAAAAGGACTTATTAACCCATAGTCTAGAGGAGGGGCAATTCATAAAATAATTAAAACAAAATATAACATAATAACAACTTTTATTTTATTGTGAAATTAACATAAGCAGTTAAGATAAAGTTTAATAGAAACCTTAAGTTGCAGATTCCAGTTCTGCAGTTTTGCAGATGAATTAATCCCTCTGCAACCTTTCTCGCCCACTGATTAAAGCAAAACATCGGACCAAAATGAAACCCACACACTGCCTGAAAACTCTGAAAAGTAATTAAAAGCAGGGGAATTGGGAGGAAAAAGGTCAAAATTCAAAGAAACATTAGTACATGGTGGAGATCTAATTTTTTTCTTTCATTTCTCCTTTTGCTTCTTTTTTATGTTCCAGCTATGACCAAAGGTGTACTAAATCCATAATTGTATAGGAGGAGGAATCAGCAAAAATGCCAAGAAAGGCCAGTCTTTTTTGGACAGGGAATCAGGTATAAAGAGCTCTGAGAGTAAGAATGTAAAGTAATTTCCATTATTTTTATTATATTTCTCTTTTTTCTCTTTTATACCTGCCCTGAATTCAGCTCCAGTCACAGATCTGTACTGTCATTACCATCGCAGAAGCACAGGCACCATTTGAGAAAAATCTGTTCCTATAGTAGAGAAATCGGAAAGAGCCCTGGTTGTGCAAAGCATGTGTGGGAAAATCACTGTTGATTGATTGAATCATTTTCTCTCTCTTTTTTTTCACTGTTTTACTCTGAAGAAAGCTTCCGTTGTGGAACTGTGTGACAGTGCTGGATTCTGAAACAAACCTCTAAGAGAAATCAGTCTTTCCAGCCACAGAAACTGATAAAAGATATTCCTCACATGAAGAGAATGTGGAGGAAACTCCTCATGAAGAGGAGAGAGGCGGAGGTGATCCCTCAGTTTGTGCACGAATGGACATGTGTTGGGCTCAGCTCCACATTGCACATGTGTGGCAGCAATTGTGGGAATTACAACAAAGGTTTGGGAACTGAATTAAAATAGGAACACAGCTGAGTCCAAAACCCTATCTTGAGTCTGATATAGAGAGGCAGACCTAAATAATTAGTGCCCCACAAGACTTTCAAAATTAAATAGACAGACAGAACTGATATTGTGAATCTAACCAAGCGAATAGTCTGTCAAAATAAAATTATGAACATTTTCCATAGAAATTAGCCAGGTCCCTGAGGTAAATTAAAACACAGTAGTCAGAATGTCCAGAATACCATTCCAATTCTTTATAGGAGACAATAAACTTTGTTCATATTATTTTTTCCTTGGAAAACAATTTATAAAGCCAAGACAGAAGGTACGGGAAGAAGCTTATTTCAGGAAATTCTAAAGGAAGCCCTGTGTTGCTGAGGGGAAGAGCTCAATAATAAAGATTTTAGTTTTTGCTTGAGGAGCAAAAGGAAAAACTCTTAAATTTCAGAAAGATAGTATGGAAATATGCTCCTTCTTTATTTTTTATTTCCTCTCTTATTTTCACTATTGTCTCACAAACCAGCAACAGGGCAATTCCTTATAGTTCATGGGGAGAGGTTATTGCCAGGGGGAGCCAAAACTCTGACAGAGGGAATAATTCCCTTCCCCTTGGTGGAACTGTAGGTAGGAAAAACAAGATAGACCATCTTAGAAGCATAAAACTCTGGTTTGTTTGAAAAAGACAGAAAATTCAACATGGCATCAAGGGGTAGATTGGTTACAATATAAAATGAACTTCAAAAGGAAATGACTCTATGTCTTAGGAACTGAGATTGAGACATTGTTCTGTAATAATTGGAGCTTCAGAGGAATGCAGTCATTACATGTACTAAGTCAATACAATGTCAATATAAAAGACAAATGAAAAACATTTAGTAACGCTTTCTATCTTCTCTCTACTTATCTTTATTCAGATGTCTTTTGATATGGTTTGGCTAGGTCCCCACCCAAATCTCAACTGAATTGTATCTCCCAGAACTCCCCCATGTTGTGGGAGGGACCCAGTGGGAGGTAATTGAATCATGAGGGCTGAACTTTCCCGTACTATTCTTGTGATAGTGAGTAAGTCTTACAAGATCTGATGGGTTTATCAGGGGTTTCTGCTTTTGCTTCTTCCTCATTCTCTCTTGCTGCCACCACATAAGAAGTGCCTTTCACCTCCTGCCATGGAAGCGTAAGTCCAATTAAATCTCTTTTTCTTCCCAATCTCAGATATGTCTTTATCAGCACCGTGAAAAGGGACTAATACAGTAAGTTGGTACCAGTGAAGTGGGGCATTGCTGAAAAGATACCTGAAAATATGGAAGTGACTTTGGAACTGGGTAACAGGCAAAGGTTGAAACAGTTTGGAGAGCTCAGAATAAGACAGCAAAATGTGGGAAACACAGTATCTCCATGCAACAAATCTGCACTCCCTGTATCTAATATATAAGTTGTTAAAATTAAAAATAATAATTGAAAGTAATTTTCAAAAAGATAGACAGTCAATTAGAAATCTTTACATAGCCAAAAATTCATTGCTAAGGCCAATATTGAGAAAAGTATTGATTAGGTTGTCTTACAGGATTTTTATAGTTTGAGGTCTTACATTTGAATATTTAATTCATTTTAAGTTAGTTTCTGTGCATGGTAAAAGGTAGGAATCCAGCTTTAATCATCTCTATCTTTACTTTTCTAAAGAATTCTAATTGAAAGACCCAGTGTGTTTACTTCAACATAAAACTGACAGATTCACTTGTAGGGTGTTTTATTATTTTTTTTTCCAGTCGTTAGTTTGAATACCAAAAATTTCACTGTTCTATACATGAATTAAAAGATATTTTTATGCATTTTAAATATTTTACAATAAAATATTTTAAAATGCTACTTGGGGGAAGCTATATCAAGTGAGGACAAATGTGTATCTGTAACTCAAAACAGGGCAAAGACTGAAATAGAAGCATATGACACTAAGGACCTTAATTTCATAGATATAGATTAAATAGTAAATTACGATTTTCCTGATCTAAATTTCCTTGAGAACTACCTAAATTGCATTAAATACCATCAAAAACAAGATGCTCAATAAGAAATACAAGCTCCCTGCTCAAAATTTTGCAGAAGTGAACCATTTACAACTATGTTATATTTCAGCCTTAATAAATTCTGAGCATGTAATTTTCTTAAAATATAATTTTATAAAATAAAATTTAGTTGCTAGAATTATTGTTATCTTTGTATCTGATGTTTGTTGATCTTTTTAACAGAAGAGTAAGGCCTTTGCAATCTCAAGTCAGACATATTAATAAGCCATGCAAACTATTCCTCTAAAAATCCCAACCATCTTTATATATTTGACAGCTACTGGAGTATAGACAGTCTTCCAGAAATAAAGGAATGTGAAGCACACTGGGGGAGTGTAGACACCGCATAAGCAAGAATACCCAGAAATGTTACTCAGTGGAAATTATTTTATGTAATTTCGTGTAAGGATGATACAGAAATCTAATTTGTAATTATACAAATTAACTAAAGCCTAATAAAATAACCTTATACATATTGAGTGTATCATATTAATGAGAAAAGGATGACGATTGCTTCTTCTTAATATTATCACTAGCAATTGTTTTGATTTAGGTCGATATACAAAGATACAAATTAACCAGTTATAGTTTTACTTATTCTTAAAAATTCAATCCTGATTACTTAAGAGTGTTATGTCCAGAATTATTTCTGCTTTAGTTTGGTCTTTTATGATAGTCAATTAAGTGTCCTTAGATTAATAAATTGATTTACCTATGCTTATAGAAATAATAAATATTTTCTACCCAGTATGCCAACTTTCCAGTTATAAAATTGAGCTAATTTAAAGAAAATGGTTTGTTTATACCCATCGTTGACATTTTTGTACAACACACACACACATACACAAAATTCTATTTTGTAAGAAAAATTACTTTTTAAAGTCATTATTCCCTGAGGTGGCATGTTAACTAAACAAGAAAAAAAGAAAGGAAGAAAGAAAAAAAAGAATAAAAGAAAAAAAAAAACAGTGAAACAGTGGAGGAGTCCATAGTATATGTTTACTTTATAAATGATTATTCTACTCTTTTCTGGGTAAAAATACATAATGACGTGACTGAAATTTGAAAAAAAATATTAATATTAACAATAATAATTTCTTCATTGCCTGCATTTTTTCTCTTGGTAAAAGATTTTAAAAATCTTTTTTTCTGTCTACATAAATAGCTGCATGTTAGCTTATAAAAAGCAACAAGTATACTTGATAGAATCTTGCTTTTGGGGTAATTAATGATTAAAGATATATGCAACAAAAGAATTTTGTGTGTTATTGCTAAGGCAGCAAATTCTGCCGAACTTTCCACAGCACAGCCTCCAATTAAGAAAGCAGCTGTCATGTTGACTGAATTGATAATCTGTTCACATGTCACCAGGGAATGTTTAAGTTTACTGAAATGTGAAGTCACTAGAGAATGTTCAAGCTTCCAAATTAATGTTTCCTTGGAGTTTTGTCACTGACAACAAGAAAAAATATTAGTCTTGATGGTCTTTCTGGATTTGTAGAGTCATTCTTGTTACTGTAGGTCTGAATTTTTAATACTGGCATAGAGCAGGGTCTTTTAAAAAAAAGACAATAAAAATAGAGATTGTTTGCCTGCCTTCTGGTTTTTGTCCAGACCCCAAGAAAGACTGATATTCATGAGAAATTGCATGGTTTTATGAAAATGTTTATATTAAGGCTTGTGAATTTTTAGTAGAATCAAAACTAATTGTATAAATCACACTTTAAAATAATAGTGAAGTATAAAATCCTACTATAAGTAGTACATAAATTCTCTGCAATGGTCCTCAAATACCTTTAGCCTATGTCTCCAAGTTCTACACAATGCTTTTGATACATATAACAGCATATAATAGACATGCACACACACACACACACACACACACACACACACACACACAGAAAGTAAAGTTAACTGTTTTTGAATGATTTATATTAAATACACCATTTAAAAAACCTTCCCACCTTTCATTGTTGTTGTTAACTACAACTCTATGTTTTGATCTTAGAGACAGAGGGGTCAGACAGAAAAAGATATATAATGATGGGAAATCTGATGAGAACAAAAAGAGAAAAAGCAAGAGAGAAGTACACAACTAGTAAAAGAGGAAGAAACAGAAGACAATGCAAATTAAAAATAAGGTGTAAAAAAGAGAAAGAGAGCAGAAAATAAGAAACCCTGAGAATCTACATGATTCTCAGCTCCTCATTTGGATGAAAGTGATTTAGGAAAGCAATCCAGAAGACTTTTAAACCAATTTGCATTTGGCTTGAAAATCTGTATTGATCCTACTTAATGTTTTAAAATTTTACTTCCTTTTACATCAGTTTTCGCCATTATATTTCTCCATAGTTTGTATAGCACTCATTTGAAATGTATCTGACTATTATAAAAACATTTTAGATCTTGGCAGATACCAGAATTACAAATAAAATCAGGTAAAAAGTTAATTCTAAATGTAAGGTATATTTCTATTTCTGGGATAATGAGAAAGTGAAATAAAATATTAAAGGCCATGATAAGATTAAGATATTTATATTAAATGAATAAAGAAGTTCACAATACAGAAAATATGATTTCAATTGCATAAGCAGAAATAAAAAGCTGGCTTATGGAACCTTTAGGTTGAACCTACCATCATAAAATGAGTTAGAAATTCAGTAAAACTCTCCCTAGCTGCTGTAACTGAATTCACAGTGGATAGAGGAAACATGACACAAGCAAACGACATCAGAAAGCATTTGTTGTAGGAAATAAGAATGAACTTTGAAGATTTTTGGCCTGAGTAGCTGGAAGACTAAAATTAGCAACAGTTGAAATTGGGAAAGTTGTATGTGAGGCAGATTATTTTTTTCAGACTAACCATTAGTTCAGTTTTGTTTCGGACAGGTTGAATTTAAAGGGTCTACTTTGTTTCCAATGAAAATATAAAATAGATAAATCTGGATTTAGCATCTATGCCTATTCTATGTATATTCTATTTAATGTATTTCAATGTCATTAGCAGGTTGATGTTTATTTAAGCACATTACTATGTTTTCATAGATAACTATTTTTATCAATGATATCTACTCATTTCCTCATTCTTAAAAGTTTACCAATCTATCTGACAAACAATGATATCATTCATATTTGAACTCCAATCTAGAGTGCTTTGAATTTATTATAATTCCTTGACTGACTCTAAGTCCTGGCTTCAAAATTTCTCATGATGTTTTGTGAAAGACTAAAAAATCCTACTCTTTGAGTTAATTCATTAATTGCCTGTCATTTGAGTAGAGGGTGGAAGCAAGTTTATGCTTTCAGATTCCATGTATACATCTCTTCTGCAGGACTCATGCCCAATTCTTGAATTTCATTTCTTCTACAATATTAGACCCTTATCTATTCTCAATTAAAGCTGAGCTTTCTTCCATGGTTACTCTTAAAAAATAGCCCCTACATTTATTTTATTTTACCTATTCTTAAGTGTTTTATCAGTGGCTTTGACCAATGCCATCTATATCCTCAGTAATAAGCTCAGACACTATTTCACCACTGAGCCTAGGATGATAATACCCTAATGTTTTAAAATGCAATAATTTTAACTACTTTAAATACACCTTTTGTTTTATACAAATAGTTTATATTCATAACTCACACTGAATTTGTCAATAATTGAATAAAATAATTCTATAATATAAATGAAACATTTGATGGACAAAATGATCTAATAGTTGCATTAATAAACCATCTAAATACTTACACACAATAGTTTCTACATTCACATCTCTATACCCTTATTAATGTAGCACTATAGTCACAAAAATCTGGAAGCCATTAAAAAGATAACAAGGGAACACTACATTCAACCTTATACTCAAAGGTAAACAGTTTAGATGAAATGAATCAATTCTTCAAAATCTATACGCAACCAAAACTCAACTAAATTGAAACATACCAATGTAATTAAAAATTTTGAAGCTTTCAAGATGAAAAATTTCAGTTTCAGATGATTTAATTAGGGAAATCTACCAAATATTTCAAGGAGTAACATAAGTTTTGCATAATCTCTTCCAGAAGGTAGAACAGGAGGAAACGTATTAATTTCCCATTGCTGCCTTAAACAACGTCTTGAAGCAATTTGGATTTATTATTTTACAGTTTTGTGTCTTATGGAAATAAAATCCAGATGTCATCAGGATTGGTTCTTGATAAAGACTCAAGGGAAAAACCTATTCCTTGACTGTTACAGCTTTTGGTGGCTGCTAGAATTCCTTCACTTGTTGGCAACATTACTCTAGTACTTCGATCTTCACATCACTTTCTCTTCTTTATGCATAAAATCTCCCTTTGTTTCTGTCTTATGAGGGCTCACGATTACAAAATACTTTGATAGACATCCACAAAATATGTAGGTTCCATATGTTGAAAATTACAAAACGCTGCTGAAAGATATCAAAAAGGGTGAAAATAAATAGAGAGGCATGCCTATTCATGGATTGGAAGACTTGATAGAAGAAAGAGCTCAATTCTCCCAGATGTATTTATAGGTTTAATGCAGTTTCTTTCAAGCTCCATGAAAGTTTCTTTGGTAGAAATAAATAAATTTACTCTAAAATATATGATGAAGGACAAAGATCTTAGAATAGCTGAACATTGACATAACTCACTTTTATGCAAAAATTGATTCACAATCAATCATGGCGTTTAGTATAAAATGTTAAAATATAAAATTTAGAAAAGCATATGAGAAAAACTTCAGGAAAGGAGGCTAAGCAAATAGGTCACCAAATTCATGATTGATAAAAGGGAAATTAAGTTGGACTTATGAAAATTAAAAACATTTGCTTAGTGGAAGCTCATGTGAAGATCAAAAAGTAAGTTGCATATTCTGAGAAAATATTTTCAAACCACATATCTGACAAAGAATTAAAATCTAGAATACAAAAGGAACTCTCAAAACTTAACCATAAAGCAACATAAAATCTAATTACAAAATAGGTGAAAAACATGAGCAAAAATTTTCCTGAAGAGGAAGCATAAATGATAATACACACATAAAAAGATGTTTAACTTCAGTAGTCATTATTTAAGTGCAAGTAAAAAAAATCATAAAACATCACTATAGACATAACTGAATATGTAAATTAAAACAAAACAACAATTAGAGCACCAAAAATGACAAATAGGTAAAAATTGGATCACTCATGCATTAATGGTAGAAAATTATTTGACAATTTCTTATAAAATAAAACATTTAATTAACAATGACCCAGAAACCCTTCAACATTTATCCCAGAGGAATAAAACTTGCATTCACAACAAACAAAACATCTCTACAAGAATATTTACACTATCTTTATCTGTAATAGCTGAAACCTGGAAACAGCTCAGATGTCCTTAACTAGGTGAATAGTTAAAAAAACTGTATTAATAAATTCCACTAGATATAATACAGCGATAAAAAGAAACCAACTATCAATACACATAACAACTTAGATGAATCTCCAGGAAATTATGCTTAGTAAAGAAAGTCAAATCCAAGAGGTTATATATCATATGATTCTTTTTATATAGTATTTTTGAAATGATAACATTTTAGAAATGGAGAATAGATTTATGGTTGCCATGGACTATTAGGGATGAATTTGTAGGTTCTTGTGGTGGTAGCAGTGGTAGAGTGAGGCCAGAGTGAGGTGGGTGTGTCTATAAAAGAGCACCAGAAGAAATCTAGAGGAATCCTTGTAGTGCTGAAACTATCCAGTATCTCGACTGGATACTCAAACCTCCACAGGTGATAAAAATGCTAAGAACTTACGGTAGATAAACACACACACATACTCACTCAAAAATAAGTACAAGGAAAACTGGAGGAATCAGAAACAGATCAGTGGATAGTATCAATGTTATTATCCTGATTATTATATTAATATTGCAAAATATTACTTTTTGGGGAAACATAGCCAATTACACAAGGAGCAACTGTCTCATTTCTTAACATTGAATATGAATGTACCAATCATTACGTTTTACAAAACTTGATTCAAAAAATATACAGATGTAGAATAAACATACAATAAAGATCTTTAATAATCTCTACTACTGTTAGCCCCCTGCTCTAAAATTATATTTATTTTATATATATATAATTTTAGAGCCCCCTGCTCTAAAATTATATTTAATGTATATATACACATTTCTCAACACATAGAATAGTTGAGTTTTTGGTATACAAGTTAGATGGAATTATTCCCTGACCAAGACATTTTATCTCTGTAATACTCTCTAATATTATACTTTTACTTGTTGAATGACAGAAAAATCCAGAAACACAGTAACTTAGAGTGCCATCAACTGACAATTGAGTTGTTCTTACTTAGTTTTAAAAATGTAAATAAACCTGTCACATCTTGTATTATTAGACTATAATAAAAACATGTGAGGAATTATCATAACTCATTTATTATATTTTCTCATTTATCTAAAAAGAATCAATCTTGACATAATGGCCAAAAATTAGACAAATCTATACATTAGTTAACTTATAATATTTTTTTAAAAGACTAGAATATTTGGTTGTTGGACTTAAGTTGGTATTTAGGAATGTTAATCACAGTAGCAATCCTCTTTTGTGTGTGTGTGTGTGTTTTTTTTTCAGACAGAGTCTTGCTTTGTCACCCAGGCTGGAGTTCAGTGGTGCAATCTTGGCTAACTGCAACCTCCACCTCCCAGGTTCAAGCCATTCTTCTGACTGCCTCAGCCTTCTGAGTATCTAGGACTACAGATGTACACCAATATGTCCAGCTAATTTTTGTAACACCTGGCTAAATTTTGTATTTTTAGTAAAGATGGGGTTTCACCATATTGGTGAGGCTGGTCTCGAACTACGGACCTCATGATCTGCCTGCCTCGGCATCCCAAAGTGCTGGGATTAGAGGTGTGAGCCACTGCGTCCTCCCCACAGTAGCAACTCTTTATGCTTACTTCTTAGTATTTAACTTGTATTTACTCATCTAATGTTCTATGAAGAGATTTTCATGTATAAAAAAGCATTATTGAAGTGTGAGAGAAAAACATTATGTAACCCTAAGTACCCTAAATGTCCTATTACATTGCAAATGTTTGTATTAAAACACATTAACTACTTTTTATATTTTCTTCACCATTTAGTAGTAAAAAGCTTTCAAGTGTGTTAACCCAAGAAAAATAGCCATATATTGTGACACCTGACCACATTATACATATTATGGCATAATATCTTTTTTTTAACTATCTAGTGGTTTACTTAACCAAAAGCATAATTGGTGAAATTAAGCTCAAAAGAGTATATATTAGTGCATTTATTAGAGAGTCATTTTAACAATATTGTCATTATTTGCTAAAATGACTAAATAGACAAGTTTCTGAAAATTGTAAATACTTAAGATAAACAAATACTCAACAGTTTAATAAATTTAACTACTTTTGCTAATTTGGTGTTCATTACCCACAACACTTGTTTATGTTGCTGTACTGAAGTTAAGAGTCTGACAGACTGTTCACGATACTGTTATTTGGACACAATTAAAATATAAATGCAAAGGAATAAAAGCATCCCTTTTAGGAAAACTGAACATCATTATTTTATCACTATGTATGGACAGAAACATTACGTAAGTACAATTACTGGACCTGTTTACCCTATCTCTAGTATCCACAGATTCCACAAGACATTCTTAAAAGATATTTAGATATTGCTCAAAATTTAAATAATTCAATAAGTTTTTCTTTGAGCACCTTCAATATTTTCTGTTTTGGGCAAGAAGAGATGGATAGTTTGCTCTGCTTTTATAACAGACGTTCATTTGTACTTTGCATATATTTATACATTTGGTTATTAGAATATTTGTAAGAAATTTAAGTACTTTCTATTTTTGTTAATATATTCTGCCAAGTTAAGAGGAGACTTTAAAAAATTATTAGGGTGGCCTTCAATGATTTTCAGTCCAAATATTTCTTATTTGCCATTGGAACTTTGGGTCATGTAAATTGAAGGAAATTGATTGGATTTCCTAACTTTTCTTTACAGAATTCACAATAACTAAAAGTCATATTGCACATATCTAAAAAGAAATTGTCATTAAGACATTTGATTCTACGAATATTTAAATCACCATAGAGCAATGGGACTATAATTAATTAAGATTTCCCCAAATGACTACATACTGAGAACACATGCTATATATGTATATATGAGATAAATTTATATAACTAAAGATAGGATTTAGAGAGGAAAATATGTAATTCATAATCCCAAAATGAAGGTATATTTAGGATCTTTTGTTATATTGATGTAATTATACTATTTAAAGGCAAATCACTCAACAATTTCATGAAAATGAATTTAAACTACATTCTCCATCACTATGTTTTTCACTTAATAAGGACATAGAGTTAGATCAATATATAAAATCACAATGATATTTGACTAAATTCTACTTAGTAAACTCACGTGTTGTACATTTTTGTTGAGAATTTTATGATTCCGGATTAAAATTATTAAAGCAGACGCCAATGTTCTTACAGATTGTAAATGACATCTGGGACTTAAAATCATATTTATTTGATAACAAAGTTTATCTTTTAACCACAATGGAAAATAAATGTTAATATAAAATTTAAACTTTAAATATCTGTTAGCAATCATTGAGTCCCCAAAAAGCAATGTTATTTGTTGCATTGACATAAAACCTCATTAACAACATTCTGGTATATAAAGATGAATAAAATGAAATGTTAACAATTTATTTACTCATTGAGGAACATGTCACTATTCTTAATTTAAACACTTGTCTTTTTTTTGGTAACATCCTAAGTATCTCACAAGTCAAAAGCTGTAGAGTTATTTAAATCTTTTATTTATTTTTTATTTATTTATTTATTTTTTTTTTTTGAGACGGAGTTTCGCTCTTGATACCCAGGCTGGAGCGCAATGGCGCGATCTCGGCTCACCGCAGTCTCCGCCTCCTGGGTTCGGGCAATTCTCCTGCCTCAGCCTCCTGAGTAGCTGGGATTACAGGCACGCGCCACCGTGCCCAGCTAATTTTTTGTATTAGTAGAGACGGGGTTTCACCGTGTTGACCAGGATGGTCTCGATCTCTTGACCTCGTGATCCACCCGCCTCGGCCTCCCAAAGTGCTGGGATTACAGAAATCTTTTATTTTTTAACTTGTATTTGTTCTTCCTAGTACTATGCTTTTCTCATAATATGCTCTATTTATTTACTAGCGGTGAAAAGAAGAAGTTTAGAAAATATTCAAAAGGAAAAAATCTTGCTGTATATTATCATACAAATGAAGTATATAAGGAATTTGAAGTTAAAATTTAGGTTAAATATTAATATGTTATTTAACTTTCACATGGTTAAGTTCTTTCTTGACCCTGCCTTCCATAGATAACAATTTTAAATCTTGAATAGAGTAAAAAGGATAAAACATGAGAAAAAGAAAAAATGAACCCAAAGTCCTGATTCAATGAACAAAAGCAGGAGGCTGATTCTGGAAAACACAAGGAATCAGCACAGAATAGCAGGATGAATTACTTCTTTATAAAGCTTTTTGTCTAAAAGAAGACCAAGTTAATACAAAATAAAGAGTTTAAAATTTCAATAGAAATGCTTCAGTCTTCTTGCACTGAAGAGGCAGTGCATAGAGTTGGAGCAACAACATCTGCTGGGTAGTGAGGTGAGATACCAGAAAGAAGAGATGCAAGGAGGGAAGGCTCATATTCTGTGTACAAACTGCCTAAATCTCTAAGTAGAATCAACACATGTATGCATGGAACAGGTCTCTGCTAAGGCTAAAAGAACTCAACTGATAATTTAGTTACCAGGCAAAAAATTTGCAGTTTGAACTGAAC
Source organism: Aotus nancymaae (assembly GCF_030222135.1). Classification (NCBI taxonomy): domain Eukaryota; kingdom Metazoa; phylum Chordata; class Mammalia; order Primates; family Aotidae; genus Aotus; species Aotus nancymaae. The sequence goes on along the minus strand of NW_026988419.1, from coordinate 39,326,194 downwards.
TAAGTTAATTGTCTATTTTTTTTATTGCCACTCTTAAAAATTTCAACAAACCCTAGAATTCCAAAACAAAATGCTCAAAACATCCTGGATAAAATCCATAAGTACTCATACCAACATCAGAAAATGTGATCATTCTCAAAATTTTAAAAAGGTAATATAGCACGTTGTTAAATTAGCAGACATGGACGTTAACATTCCTGTAAAACTATGCTCACAAACATAAATAGTAATATTCTCATGAGAGTTCAACCATAAACACTAGAGAATATTGCTATAAAAATGTAAAAAGACCTATGTAAACAGATATATCCCATGGTCATGGACTAAAATACTCAGTATTGTTAAGATGTCAGTTTTTCACCAAGTAACCTATAGACTCAATTTATTAAAACAATTATAATCTGTATATGGAAATGAAAAGATTTTAATATCTAAAGCAATCTTGAAATGGGAGAAAAACACTGAGGAGTTTGCATTATGTTACTTCAAGGATTACAGTAAAGCTACAGTAATCAAGATAACATGACACTGCCATAAGGATTGACTTATATTATCAATGAAAAAAATAGAGAGAGATTAGATATAAACCCATTTTTATAGCCATTAGCCTTTAGATAACAGTAGTAAAGCCATCCAATGAAGAAAATCTTTCCGAAATTGTGCTGGAATAACTGAATAACCATAGGGTGAAATAATAAACTTTGACTTTATTCCACACCATACCCCAAAGATAAATTGATGTAGATCATAAACCTAAACATAGAAGTTAAAACCACAAAGATTTTAAAGAAAAATTAAAAATGGCAAGATCCCATTAACTATATGGTTTTAAGGAATTCATATTTACAAAGAAATAATTATCCAAATGTCTCCAAGAAATACACTATTAAAATATGAACAGTGGATGGGTGCTGATTCATGAACTCTTTTTATTTTATACCTATAATGGGATAAGTACAAAAAATTGACAGTAAGTGTTTTGAAATTTTTAGAGTGGTTTGTCATTTCTAGGACATTATCCATGGTTCTACCAGGAGCATAATTTCCTAGAACAAGACAATACTACTAAAAGTGTGATCTGTGGATAGGTGCTGATTCACAAACTTTAATTTTTATGTTACCATCACAAAATAACCAAAGACATTGAAAGTAAATGTTTCAAAATTTTTATAGTGATGTAGCATTTCCAGGATATTGACTGCATAGAGATCATTTTAGGAATTGTTGAATTTGCAAGGTGAGTTAAATGTAGAGTAACTGACATACTAATTAGGACCAATACGATTACCATATTAGTTACTTTAAGATAGTTTGTTGGTTGTATCACCAAAGCATGTGAAAAGTGCCTAAACATATTTGTTTAATATAATTGGTTATTTTATAATAATTCTAAGTTTAGAAGTCTTATAGTTTAAAAATTAATTGGTAAGAAGGGACATGGTGGGTCATGCCTGTAATGCCAGCACTTTGGGAGGCTCAGGTGGGCAAATCACGAGGTCGGGAGTTTGAGATCAGCCTGCTTAACATGATGAAACACCGTCTGTTTCAAAAATATTTAAAAAATTAGCTGGGCGTGGTGGTGGGTGCCTGTAATCCCAGCTACTCGGGAGGCTGAGGCAGAAGAATCACTGGAACCTGGAAGGCAGAGGTTGCAGTGAACTGAGATCACACTACTGCACACCAGCCTGGGTGACAGTGTGAGACTCCGTCTCAAAAACGAACAAATAAATAAAAATTAATGGATACTTTACATAAGTCCAATTAGTGTTATTTAATTTAAATCCTAAAAATGATAATGAAAGTGATTTTGAAAAAAAAAAGTCCAAAGTGTCTCTGCCACTTTTATTCAAAATGTGACCATTCATATATGTTTGCCTTTGTAACCATAATTCAGTGTTAAATCCAATATATGTTAATTTGCAGAGCACTTACTTGCAGAGTTCTTTTAAATGCCGGCACTAAACTGTTCTGTTGTATTGTTCTGTAGAAACTCTTCTTCCAATATTCTAACTTTTCCTTTATCTGACATTAGAAAACATATATCATTTCTTCTTTTAATGGGAGTATATAGTTTGGCCATTGATTATTTTAATAATCAGATACTTCTATTTAAGGAAGAACAGAGTTTCTACAGAACATTATTATTGGATAATTTAACAAAAATTATTAATGGAGTAGCAGTTGCAGTCTCTTAATCCCTAGTTCAGCTGGGTCTCAGTTCTTGTCCCACTATCACAAGGAATAAAGCATATGAACACCAGAAAGTGAGTACAGTAGGATTTATTAAGCAAAAGGAAAGTTCTCAGCAAAGAGAAGGGGCCTGAAACTTTGCCAGAAGCTGAGTTCTCCGTCTTTCATGTGGCAGAAACCAGGATGTCTTCTGTGGGTTTAGTCCAAAAGAAAGGGTTAAAGTTCCCTCCTGGGGTGTTGAATGCCTAAGGTTGGTCAGAGTGACTCCATCTTGGTTATTACCCTTGAGTTCCTAAGCAAAACCCACAGGGGTGGGGGCTCAAACCACAATGCTAATGTCATGTTAACAACATTGTAATGAGCTGGATCACGTTAAGGATATTTAGGTTGATTTATTACACCTGCACCTAAGTTGGGACAGTTCCTTCTGAGCAACATCCTGGCACAAAGAGAAGTTCTTAACCACATTTCTTCATTTCTTCCCATTAGCTGCAGAGGTAGTGAGGGTGCTGTCCCGTGGTTGTTCCTTTGAACATTTCCCTTTTCTGTCCTTTTCCCAAGTCCTTTCCTTTGTATCTGCCTAGCCAGCCCCTAACTGCCTCTTTTCTCAGTAGATGTTCTTGATCTTGCATATCTAGAGAAGTTTATCACCGAATCCTTTAAAATTTATTGTTTCATTTTCCCTTAAAATAAAATAAATATATTGGAGCTTAATGGATCTTACAATTATTTCTCTCATTTAAAGGTAAGTTTAACTCTTAACTTTGCAGAATATTTTATTAGAACACTTTACCAATAAAAGACTGAAAATGCATTTTAAAAATTCAGTATGTCATGCTTTGTTTTAGAAAACAATATAACAATGGAGCTTGCAAACATGGTTTATAAATCTCAGCCATTAATATTATTTGAATACATATAAACAACAGAGACACACATTATTCTCTATGATTAATGTTGTCATCCATCCAACTTGGATAGTTAACAAAGCAGCAGCAAGCTCAGTTCTTACAATAAAAACTTTAAGTGCGGCTATCCCTGGTGTTTGTTTAAAGTGTGCATGTAGGTACTTAAAAGGAAGAATGAATTACTAGTCCATCATAACTTTTTGTTTAGGTAAAATTGCAGGATGATGATTCATGAGTGAATTAATAATACTTTTATATGTATGAATAACGTGTAGAGTTTTGTATTTATTTTATTATTTCCTGTGTTAGCTCTATAGTTATATAATCTAGTATGTATATGCTCTGTTTTGTTGTTGTTAGTCTTTGTTTTGTTTTTTGAGACAGAGTCATGCTATGTTGCCCTGGCTGAAGTGCAGTGGAGCAATCTCAGCTCACCGAAACCTCTGCCTTTTAGGTTTACACAATTCTTATGCCTCAGCCTTCCAGGAAGCTGGGATTACAGGTGTGTACCACCATGCCCAGCTAATTTTTTATTTTTATTTTTATTTTTTGAGACGGGTTTTTGCCGTGTTAGCCAGGCTGGTCTTGAACTCTTAACCTCAAGCAATTTATCCACCTCAGCCTCCCAACGTGCTGGGATTACAGGCATGAACCACCATGCCCAGCCTATTCTTACATGTGTATGCTTTTATATATGTTGTATCTGGCAACTAAAATTGAATTTCCATTTTATCATTTTCACTTCAATCTTACTAATAATTTGTATTACATTCTATAAAAGCATTATATCATACTGGATCAGAAATTTAAAAGAATCAACCAAACAATTATTCGTAAACCAAAAATTAGTTGACAATTTTATCTATCCTAAAACACCAGTCATTATATTAATGTTCTATTAATATCTCAATGTTCTAAGTTTTGTACAATATTTAAGGATAAATACTGTTTTTAAAATTAGACATATGGTACATTAGAAATATATTCATAACTTTATTAGGTACATAATAGACAATCAAGATATTACTTCTCTTTACAGTAGAAATACGTTTATATTTGTTTTAAGATGTGCTTTTAAGTGCTAACAAAAAAAGGAAACAAAAGGAGCAAAACAGATTTTAATAGTAAACAATTGCATTTCTTTTACATTTGACACAAGTTGCAAAATTGTTTATGGCTTTCCATAGAGTTTCTCAAACTTTAACACATTTGTACTTTTATAAATTCACCTTTGTGCATGTAAGATAGACTGAAGAGTAATTTATCAGACTTACATTATAACTGGCTCTGAACGGGGTCATAGCAAGAAACAGCAAATATGCAGAGTGTAAGCCTTTGAAACCAATGTTCTTTTTTTCTATTGTAAAGAAGAAAGGGGAAGATGAAAGGTGTAGGTAGACACCTCTAGGTGTGACATAGATACAAAAGCGGTGTGCTGCCTGAAGTAAATTATACCATGCTGTGCAGACTGGTTAGTAATAAGGTTAAATTTAATTCACTTCCCACTTTGAAAATAGTTGATGGGTAGGTAAAAATAGAGTTGATACAAGCAGCAATTCTGGCTAAGGCAATCTCTAGAGTAGTGCTTGTAGCTGTAGATGCAACATGGAACTCCATTGGCCTTAAAGCAGAGCAGAGCTTCCTAGTCTTACATGGTGATTATCAAGTACAGAATGAGCCCAGTCATTTTACACCTTTCCTTTACTTCTCCTTTTTCTCCTCAAGTCTCCAAGAAAATAAGCAATATTGATTGTTTATATTTAAAACATACTAAATGCATACTTTGATGTAAAAATAAATTATTTATGAGAAAAAAATCCAGTAGTACCTGCCATATGCTGATCATTTACTATGTATCAGAATTATGAATAAGCACACTACAGACATTAACTCTTTCAATTTTTTATTATACTAATAACAAGTGTGCAGTATTTTTCTTTCTCTATCCTCTTCATTTTAGACTACATACATTAAATGAAAAGTAGAATCAGATATATTTTAGGGTCTATATATAATCTGTCTATATATAAAATATATCTGTCTATATATAAAAATATCTGTGTATCTCATTACAGCCATATATTTATAACTAGAATTTATTCATATATTTATTAGAGATTGAATTAATATATTCTACAATAATCCTAACCAAGTTTGTTTAATTTCACTGCCAATGATCCTACTGCTTTCCTCCTCTATTTTCTGGGAAGAAATATTTAAACATATACAATAAACCACATAACTGAGAAGTAAATATTTTCAATGTCAAATATCACATTTCTAGCCATTTAACATGCATTTTTAAAGCACATGAATGACATATTATAGCTTAAGTGCAAATCCTTCATATACTCATTGTGAAAATAAACAGATCCCAATAGCTATTCGTTTCTCAGTGTGTATCAACCATACTGCTGAGATTTGTCTTTATTATGGTTTGACACAAGTAAAGAATGGGAAATATGAAATTTCTAAAGCTCTTGCCTGAAAGATTTCACAGTTTATTCAACAACCATCATGAAATTCAACCTCTCAGCTGATAAAAGTACTGTATAATATCTAACGGAGAAACATAAGGACACATTTATCTCTGATTCAGCATCTGAAAGCCAACTCTAGTATATTATTTGCATTCTATGGAATTTCATTCTGCACTACACTAACAAATTAAGCTGTTACAATTCCATACATTATTTTGCTATTTTTAAATGTATGGTTTTCACTATTTCTGCTGCTATATGCTCAATTAGATAAGTGGTTATTATTGCAGGGTAAAGTTTACAAAATTGAGTTTCTGAAAAAGAATAGAAAAAATTAGTAGAATGCAATGTTTTTTCAAAAAATATTTTGGCTAGATTTGCTATTTGCTTAAATAACAAATGTTAAAACCCTAAGGTAGAGATTGAGCTTATTTTACTAGCGAATTATATTTGGTTGCAAATCAAATCCCCATGATTTTAGCATAATATTTTTATTGACATTAATTGTTAAATTGTAGAAATGTTTCACCAGGTTAAAACTTTTTATTGGAGTTAAGTGTCATAATAAGGTAGACTAAAGACATTTTCTTGTGGAATGATGGTATAAAGTACAACTGACTCTCGAACACACGGGGGTTAGTGGCACTGACCCTCACACAGTCAAAAAACCATGTATAACTTTTTAGTCTTTCAAAACATAACTGCTAATAGCCTACTGTTGACCAGCAGCCTTATAAAAAACACAGTCAATGAACACATTATTGTGAATGTTGTATGTATCATATATTGTATTATTATAATAAAGTAAGCTAGAGACAAAATGTTATTGAGAAAATTATAAAGAAGAGAAAATATATTTGCTATTTAATAAGTGGAAGTAGATCATCATAAAGGTTTTAATTCTCATTGTCTTTGTGATGAGTAGGCTAAGGAGGAGGAAGAAGAAAAGGAGTTGGTCTTGTCTTATGGGTGGCAGAGGTGGAAGACTATCCACTATAAATGGACCCAGGCAGTTCAAATCCATGTTGTTCTAGGGTCAGCTGCATTGTTACATGTTATGTAATAAATGTTTATATCCACACAAAATTTATTGTGTTAAAATCCTAACATTCAAGTGTGACTGTTTGGAGTAAGAAAGTAATAAGGGTTAAATGATGCCTATATTAGTCCCTTTTCACACTGCTATAAAGAAATGCCTGTGACTGAGTAATTTATAAAGAAAAAAGGTTTAATTGGCTCATTATTTCACAGGCTGTACAGGAAGCATAGCTGGGGAGGCCTCAGGAAACTTACAATCAAGCCAGAAGGCAAAGGGGAAGCAGGTATGTCTTACGTGGGTGAAGCAGGAGGAAGAGAGAGGGGGGAAGGTGCTACACGCTTTTAAACAACCAGATCTCAAGAGAACTCTAGTCTGAGAACAGCACCAAGGGGCAAAATCCACCCCTGTGATCTAATCACTTTCTACCAGGCCCACCTCCAACATTGGGGATTACAAGTCAACACGAATTTGGGTGGAAATCCAAACCATATCAAGGCCATAAAGGTGGGGAATGATTTAATAGATTAAGTGTTCTTATAAGAAGAGACACTGGAGAGCTAACTTTGTCTCTCTGCTTGCACACAAAGGAGAGGCTGTGTGAGGACACAACAAAATGGCAATCACCTATAAGCCCAGAAAAGAGGCTTCTGATAAAACGTACTTTGCTGGCACCTTGTTCTTGAATTTCACAGCCTCCAGGTCTGTGAGATACACATGGCTGTTGTCTATGCAGTAGAAATACTACTACCACACCTGGCACTGCAGACTGGTGTTTTGTTATTGTAGTTCAAGGTGACTAGTACACTATACCTGATGAAAGTAGTGTTTTACCTTGCCTTTTTAATATTTCCATTATTCTGAGTGTTTTAAAGATTCTGGTCTTCACATTTTGAGTTTAGACTGCATTTTGGGTTATTTCCAAATATAAATTTTCACGTGTAGGAGAATATTTTGATTCTGCATCTTCTACTCCTAAAACTATTACAACTAGAAAAATATCTGAAGTTCATTGCCTTCTTCTGGTAATTCTATTCATGATTCATATGTCCAGGATAGATGACATTCTCTACACCATGAGGGCTGAGTAAGTTTTATCCTCGTTGAATCACAAATTGAATGTTTTTATAATTGTTATCAGATGTAATTTATGATTCTTAGGCCACAATACCCAGAGGAATAAAAATGAGATTACATTAATAGTGACAAATTTTATATTGCTTGTACTAATCCTAACTACCATGTGAAAAATTTGTATTCTCTTTATATTTTAGCTCACGAATTTTAGAAATCCACAAGGGTACCATACATATCATGCATATCCATAGTCTGTTCAATTATCTTGAAACTCTTACCCTTTTACTTGTATTGTAGCAAACACAGACCTTTTTCTTTCCTGTCACTTGCTCAGGCCTCAAAACCCATGAGTTCTCTTGACTCAGTGTCAATGGCTTCTTTACTTTTGCCACTGATGCTGTCTTTATGACTGTTGTTGCTACACCCCACTAATACTAACCAAAGTAATATTGAACCAGACCAAGTTCATGCTTAAAAATCTGAATGATGCATAATGCTACTGATACATTGTTGCATTTGATTCAGAAACTTTTGTGTTTTGCTACAAATTATGTAATGCATTTCTTCTCTACCTTATGCCATATTGCTTTACATGTATTTCAGTGTTCCCTCATGTGCCTCCAATGTCACATTTGTTTTTAACAGGCACGCATCTAGGAGTCCAAATTTAATATTACCCAATAATAATAGGAATTATTAAATTATTTAGTGTTTATTTTTAATAGGAACCCACAAGTTCAAACATTATTATTATCCTTATATTATAAGACCAAGTTGAGGCCATGGTTATTCAGAAACTTATTTGTCCAAAATCACAAGGGTATTTGAAGAATCAATTATTTGAACCCAGACAGTATTCAGAATAGATATATTATTAACTTTTTTGCTTTAAAAATAACATTTATTGCAAAAATAAGTGCATTTGATTAACAATTTTCTCTTAGAGTGTGGATGTATGTATGTGTATGTATGTATGTATGTATGTATGTGTGTATGTGAGTAAAACTATATATATGTAATTCTTCCAAAACCATATGGATTATCTCATACAAATGTTTACTAAGAATGACCAATCATCAGCTGCATACACCTGTAAACATGATCAAATTAATATTTCTTGAAGTTGACTAGTTAGACTCAAGCTTGTACCTCTTTCTGCAATAGTACAGACTCAATTTTAAGTATTACTATGTTAGCACTATCATATAAATATTTTCATGATATTATGACTTTTACTGTTATTTAGGCTTACTGGATATTAAACATTATTAAATGAATCATACTTTTTTAAAACATTCCCTTAAGGTTATTTTAAAAATTTAAGATATTTATGATTAGAAAGGAAACCACAATAAAACATTTTTTCTGCATTTAGCTTTTTCTTATTTGAGATCATCTGTAAGGAAATGCTCAGAATTGTGATCTTCATGTCCAAGATATTACAGAACTGGTACTATTGAGAGCAGCTTTAGAACCTGCTAGTGGTAAAAGAAAGTAATTTATTTCACTTTAATATTATCAGAATTTGGTATTGATTTATCTAAATTATGCACTTAATATCTTATACACATAAGACAAAGTGAGAAAAAATACATATCCTGATCTGTAAAAACTTCACAACACATAACAAACACAAATATAAATAAGAAAGCAAATTTTAGGACCCATATTCAATACATAGCATGCAATAAAGAAGTAAAAATAAAAATATTTAGGAGGCCAACAAAGAAAGAGTATACATTAACTGAGGATATTACAAAAATTAGATTTATTTGTTTAATAGAATTATATAAAAAATCATAAGAAAAAAATCGTGTGTGTCACATATAAGGAAAATTAAATAGTTCAAAGTTAGATGTTATGGAAAGTTTAAATCATCTCAAGTTATATATTTTGCAATAGGACAAGCCACAGGATAATTGAGGTTTTTTGATTAAAATAGTCAAAGAAGACTTAATATAGCAGCATTTCTTTCCAAATACAAATGGCTGATTATTTTATTTGGAAATAATTTTAATACACACATTTTCAAATAAAGATTGAATAACTGATACAGTGAAATTATATACATGCTATCGAAATTCAAGATTAACATTTTTATATTTTATTATTCCAACTATGTTTATATATGTATATATAGCCTTATATATAAATATCTATATATCTATCAATATACTTGTGTCTGTATATAAAACCAACTAACATTACATGGTAGACATCAGGGCAATTCATTCCTAATTCAGCATGCATCTCCTAAATATAAGAACTTTCTTTTTAATAACCCCAAGGTATTATTTTTTAGCTATGCTTTTGAAACGAATCATCCTAACATACTTGATGCACTGCATTTATTTCTTATGACTATTAGGTCTCTTTTAATCTAGGCCAATCCCAATTTTTTATGACTCTAACTTTCTAAACAATTTATTTTATAGTATCTTTGTAATATAATTTAAATTGATTTTCTCATCTGGGTGTTCACTATATAAACAGAAAATTACGTCTAAAGACATAAATAGATTAAGGTTAATAGTTTTGGTATGAAAATTCTATAAGGTGGGTTTTATATTTTATATTCCATCACATCAGCAATTCCATATTGTCAGTTTGTACTATTGAGAGTGGTGATCACTTGTTTGAGATGGTAATGAGAGAGTCCTGCCATAGCAATATGATTTTCTTTTATAGTTATCAAGTATCTGATGATAATATTTTGGCAATGTGGAAATATCTTGTTTTTTAGCACTTTTTCACCGATGATTTTATCATCTATTGACTATACATGTCTAAATCAATTATAGTTGTGTCTGCTATTAACAGCTTTCATGTGTTTATGAAAAACCTCATGATCTATAAAATAACCCACAAAATATAGTAGGTTTATGCATATCATTCTTTAAAGTTTTTTGGGGATATTCTAACCAAAGACATAAAAGTCAATTATAATAAAAGTTTGAAACAGATATATGTCAGCCAGAATTTGTACCTAGCCTTTTTCATTTAAGCACTTATTGAGATATCACACTGTGGTTTTAATTTTTATTTTCCTTATGATTTCTTAGGTTGTATGTTTTCATATGTTTACAGTGCATTTAGCTATTTTCTTTGTAAAATGTCTGTTCAAATTCTTTTGCCAGTGTTTCCAAAATGTTTTATAATTTTTCTTTGATTTGGTAAGTTCTTTATGTATTCCAGGTAAGAGTTATTGAGAGTGTCAGGAGGCAGCCAAATGCCTAAGCAGATAGGGTCAGGTCCCCTTGTGAAATCCCATCTCCAAGCTGAAGACAGTCGAAAGTCTGAAAGCCAAGGTACAAATTAAATCCTCAGACAGTACTGAGAACTTGTCTTTCTGTTTACTGCACTTTTCTCTGATTGAGCCCCACCCTTCACCTATTTTACATATACCTACCTTTTCCTAATTGATTTTCTACACTGTCATGCACACCTTTGGGTGGTGTCTTCTCTTTAAACTGTTTTACATAATCACAAGTCAATTAGCACACACTACACCGGACGAGGCCCAGCTACTTGAGGGTCTTTCCCAACTTCGAGTACGGGCACCCCATGTCCCTTCTCTGAGGAGAGCTTAATATGAATCTGTTTCTGCAACCTGTATTATTTTCTATTTACCTGTTTAAATATTTTTTTCAAAAACTTCACAGTGTATGATAAATGGTACCTTTAAAATAGCTCAAGCTTTGTTCTTCTGTAATCGCCTTGGCTATTCTTGGCTCTTTAATTTTTCCATTAAGTTTTAAAAGCAGTTGTCATTTACCAAGAATCCCTGGTACATTTTGTGCTTGTGTTGAATCTACAGATTAAATTTGTTGAGGTGAGTTACTATCTTAAAGTTTGAGCTTTATAATCAATAAACATGATATAATTCTCCATTTATTGAGTTATTCAATTAGTTTTAATTAAGTTTTATAATTTATGGTCTTCATGTAGAGGTCTTCTTGCAAATGTTTCATTTTATTTATATTTAGACATTTATTACATTGAAACAATTAAATTTCATAACTCTTAAAAATTAACTTTACAGGTTACTATATAGAAATATAATTAAATTTTGAATACTGATTTATATTCAATGACATTGATATATTCCCTATTTGAATAGCATGATGCTTATTTGGATTACAAGTACATAATTTGCAGTTAAATCATCTGTGAATAAAAACATTTTTATTTTTACAACAACAATGCATTTTTTCCTTTTCTCTTATTTTCTAGGATTTCTAGTAAAATATTGGATGATAGAGATGATATGGGATAATTTTTTTTTATTCCTGATTTTCATGGTGAGTGAACATTTCTACTATTAGCAGGAATTCTTTAACAATTATTTTTTGCTCTGTGGTCATAGATATTGGTCTCTTTATATGCTCTATCATGTTATGGAAGTCATTATATATCATTATCATTAATATATTTTAAATTAAATTGGCAAATTTTTTAGAATTTATCAAGATAATTATGGCCGGGCGCGGTGGCTCAAGCCTGTAATCCCAGCACTTTGGGAGGCCGAGGCGGGTGGATCACGAGGTCAAGAGATCGAGACCATCCTGGTCAACATGGTGAAACCCCGTCTCTACTAATACAAAAAATTAGCTGGGCACGGTGGCGCGTGCCTGTAATCCCAGCTACTCAGGAGGCTGAGGCAGGAGAATTGCCTGAACCCAGGAGGCGGAGGTTGCGGTGAGCCGAGATCGCGCCATTGCACTCCAGCCTGGGTATCAAGAGCGAAACTCCGCCTCAAAAAAAAAAAAAAAAAAAAAAAAAAAAAAAAAAGATAATTATATATTTTTTTACTTTAAAATATGAATCTTAAAGTAAAGATTTTTTTTACTTTAAGATATAAATATTTTAACTTTGTAACCATTTAGAGTATTGCTAAGTAATATGTCTCCAATGTACTGGGTAGACTTCCACACTTACACAATATATTCTTTTTACATATTGGCACATATATTCTTTTATTTTAGGTATATATTCTTGAAGTAGAGTGTTTTTAATATTAGGATGACACTTTTGCTGCATTTATGTTGTTTTTCTTCAGCTATTTCGATTGGACTTATATAGGATTTTTTTTTACCCGCTCGTATATTAATCCTTTTATTGCTGAGAATGTTTTAAAACTTCTCTTTCATTTCTTTGGCTCTTTTTAATCTTATCTTCTATATTTCTTAATGTGTTAATTATTTCATCTAATATTCTTTTAGAAGGTTAAAACTAGTATTTAACATATATAGAAACTGTCACCCAGGCCCCAAAATAATTTAGATATATAAGAAAGTATGAACTCAATAGACTAAATTTAAATTATAAAATAAAATTTGTTGTCAAAAGATAAGATGTTGATAAGCTATGATGAATCAAAGAAGTCTGAGAGTAACTAAACAGAAGAGAAGCTTCCCCTTTATCTCTTGCATAAAAGTTAGGCAAAGAGGAGGAATAATTTTTTTTTTTTTTTTTTTTTGAGACGGAGTTTCGCTCTTGTTACCCAGGCTAGAGTGTGCAATGGCGAGATCTCGGCTCACCGCAACCTCCACCTCCTGGGTTCAGGCAGTTCTCCTGCCTCAGCCTCCTGAGTAGCTGGGATTACAGGCACGCACCACTATGCCCAGCTAATTTTTTGTATTTTTAGTAGAGACGGGGTTTCACCATGTTGACCAGGATGGTCTCGATTTCTTGATCTCGTGATCCACCCGCCTCGACCTCCCAAAGTGCTGGGATTACAGGCTTGAGCCACCGCGCCTGGCCAGAGGAGGAATAATTTTTAACAAATATGTAAGAAACAGCCCTAACAAATTAAAGGAAAACCTGGTTCCTAGCTAGAAGAGAAGATTTGGAAGGTTTCTAACACAAAGAAGTAATAAACATTTGAGATGATCCATGTCCCAATACCCAGATTTGACTATTACACATTCTACGCATGTTTCAAACACATGTACCCCATAAATATGTGTAACTATTATGTATCAATTAAAAATTGAGTTATACAAAGTAAAGTTAACTAATTAATTTAGGAAAAGGAAGAAGCAAGTATAAAGGAAATAATTAATGGTTGTCAGATAAAATAGAGAGGGCAAGAATAATGTACATATAACAGGAATACTGGAGTAAAGTGGAATTAAGGAGAAAAGGAAAAGGTCTGTACCCTAAATATGTCTACTCGGTGCCTGGAGATCTCATTCCACAGTTTTGCATCTTCACATTTTTGAAAACATAAATTCTTTGAGTTATAAGGAATGTCTGAAACCATTAATATGTATTGTGATGTGATTTTGCTTCACGTTGTTTTTGAGAAAAAGTTTAAATACGAAAATACGAACTATACCAATGATGGGAAACCGTACAAGACAGGTATTCTAGATTAAATTTTATCTTGCCTTAATTAAAAATCTTCTACGTTCTTCCACGCAGAAATACACACAATCCATTATTTTATTTAAAATTAACATTATCAATTAAGCTTTTGCTGTTTTTCTTTTTTGTTCACCACCCCCACCCAAGACTACTTTAAATGTTTGTACAATTTAATTCCCACTAAGTGATTATTACTTGGTTTAAGCTATTATTTGTTCCTGTTAAATCACTCTATTCATGCCCCTGAAAGAGAAGGCTGACAAATGATAACATTGAACCTATCAATTCTAATCACCTCGGTCAGAGACAGCTTTCGTTTGCTTAGGGGTGACTGCAAAATACAAAAAAGTGGCCAGTATTTTATCACCCAGAAAAGGATGACAGCTAAAGTCACCCAAGCACACACAACTGAACACAGAGCTATCTTAACAACTTAACATGAGTTATTCATATGCCTCCCACTCATATTCAAAGAGGAAAGTATCCAAAGGTAGCCCCATGGAGACACATCCAGATGCAGAAATGTTTGCAGAAAGTCATTTAGAAAATATTTATCCTTAGAAGCCTATCTGTGAGTACTTTTTCACGTAAATGGGGCTAAGGCATCATTCACATGACGATCCAAACACAGAGAATATTAAGATAATAGGATTTATTATTAATTAAAGCTTAACTTTGCATGCATTCCCCAACATAACATTTCTAGTACCTCAATGTCAGGTTATTGGGGAAACATCTAAGTTATTTTTTTCTTAACTATAAATTGTGAATAAATACAGTATCTTGATAGGAATTTGTAAGGATTAAATGACACGTAAGTACAGGAATTATATCACTGACACAAAGTGGGTCTTCAGCCAAGGTGAATTTCTTTCCTGTACTATTTTTTAAGTAATCTGCTGTTACATTACGCCTTGTGAAAACTAACAGCTATGTGCAATAACAAAATGCAATCTCAGAAGTAATGAGAAGAAAACATCACCCTATTAACCGGCAAGAAGTTACATATATTTAATGCTATGCTTTAAATGATAAGGTAAGAAAGTAAAAATTTATTTTATGCATATTTGTTTTGTAGATCTTATATTTTCTTTTTAGAATGTATGTCTCATAATGTCTTTATGTTAGTGGATAAACAAATATGGTTTATAAATAAATATATGCATACCGTAAATGTATGCTAACATTTTATTTTACTGGCACGGGTATAATAAAACATTTGGGGATCATTAGTTTAGTCAGCATAAGCAAACATAAACTTTGGTAGTTTGTGTGATATCCTGCATAGATGTTTATGATGGAGTTAAAATTCCCAAATCTCTTTGTGTAAATAGAAAGTATTTCCTAAATGACTGAGAAAGATGTTTATGAAAAATAAATTAATAAATAAGGGAACACCTCCCTCAAAAATTATTCTTGCTCGAATATAGTTGAAGTGCTGCCAAAGAGGGCACAGACAAGATTGCTCTAGGGTGGGAATGAGAGATATACTCTGAAAAGTAGTAAACCTATTTGCAAACAACCAGTTTTTCCAGTTCACCTCCTTGCCTTACAAATTCAATACGAGTAAGAATAATAGCTAACCTGCAGGCGAATGTTATCAGTAATCCAACGCCATTACTGCACAGTCCCCCCACTCTTATTTTGAATCCTATTTAACAAATTATTATAGTTTGAATAATTTGTTCTTTGCAAAGACAGATAAATAATATATTTAATTAGCTTTTCAGAATCAACAAGTATTGCATTAAAATAGAAAGTAATAAGTATATAAAAGCTAAAAATATATTATTTTCTTAATATTACATTTTAGATTTCTCTCCAGATAAACGTGGAGCAAATGATTTTATTCTCTGTGTCTCATGAGATATAGCAAGTCTCCAAACCAAAGCCGTGCCAAAATAGCTAAATGAATAAATTAAAAGCAGTATTTTTTTTTAGATTTATAAGACATCAATACCATTATAACATAGTATAAGTGATAACAAGAAAAACAGTAAAAGCAGCAATCGTATTTTCTTTAATTATCCTGAGGAGTGAAAATAATTTCTTTATTTTTAAATTTCCTCATGTTGAATGCCCTTTGTCATTTAAAATAGCTAAATTTGCACAATTTTTCCAAGTTTCATGGAAAATTTTTGGTACTCTGAAACTTGTTCTTCATTAGTTATAGTTCCAGCAGCATAGGTAGATATCTTGCTTTCAGAAATTCGAAGCAACCCACGTTATGCACAATCTAAAAACCAATTTAAGTCTACATTATTTTTATGTCCAAAGACAGATGGAAGTAGTACAAATGTTAATATCATAATGATTTATGCTTCCAAATAATTTATGTTTAGCTTAATATATGTTAGTCATAATAATAACAGTACTGTGCTAAGTGGGCTTACACATTGCATCACTAACAACACATGGTGCAAGTGTAAAAATGACATAATTGGGGAAAATATCATGCGGTGAAGTAGCAGAGCACAGATATTCCTCTAGTTCTCATGATATAATGGCGGAAATGCTCAGTCACACATACTATACTATATGTATCATGGAATAGGCTTTAGAAGAGGGTCCTTGTGCCATGAAGTTTTAGTAACTGTTGTGGAGACTGACAGCGTTGACCATGTATCAGATGAATAAACATGTCTGGTCAAGAAAATGAGCTGATTAAAGAAGGCAATGCTCCTGAGCAAGGCAAGGTCTCATTTTTTCAAGTAATTTAATGAGAATGAGGCTTCATCTAGGCTTTGTCTCTCTTAAAACAGCTACTCTTAACGGATGCTATCTTAAATAGCTAATACACTAATGTTTATTCTATCAAGCCTATCATCAACAATTTACAGAGTATTAAAGATGTTTTTGATTAGGAGTAAAAGCACGCTATATAGACAATTCGGTTTTTGCTTTTATATGTATCTATCTTCATATGCTTAGATATTATATTGGAAAATATAACAAAAGAAAATGTATATTCTAATATCTATAATAAACCATTTCTGATATTTGTAGACTTAAAAAGAAATGCATTTATTTTGTCTGTCTAAATTTTTTTTTTCCTTTTTTTTTTTTTTTTTTTTTTGAGATGGAGTCTTGCTCTGTCTCCAGGCTGGAGTGCAGTGGCGCAATCTCGGCTCACTGCAACCTCTGCCTCCTGGGTTCAAGCAATTCTTCTACCTCGGTCTCCCGAGTAGCTGGGACCACGGGCGCATGCCACCACGCCCGGCTAATATTTTTGTATTTTTAGTAGAGACGAGGTTTCATTGGTGTTGGCCAGGATGATCTCATCTCTTGACCTTGTGATCCGCCCACCTCGGCCTCCCAAAGTGCTGGGATTAGGCGTGAGCCATCGCACCCGGCCGTCTGTCCAAATTTTACTTTTATCAGATAGAAATGAAGAAACAATGATGTCATCTTTGTAACACTTTTTTTTTTTTACATTTGGTTGTTTATGTTTTTTTCTTACAATTTCTTCAGTCTAAACCTACATTGGATACTCTTATTTCTTAAAGACAAGATCTAAATTATATAAACATTTATTTAAGTTTGAAAACCAAAACAATTTGAATTATTTAAAGTTTTAAGTTACGAGGTATTATATATTAATTTGCTGAATAGTTAAGCCATGTTTTGAAAGTCTTTGAACCTCAAATTGGTTCACTTTGTTTGCCTGTTAAATTATTATAAATATACGATTAAATAATTAATATGAAACCTCATGAAATACTTATTGTGATGAAAATAGCCCTTTTGTATTATTTTTGTTAAAAATATTGATGAAGTTTATAGCCTGGGCAACATGGTGAAGCCCTGTCTCTACAAAAATTTTAAAAATTAGCCGTGCATGGTGGCACGTGCCTGTAGTCCCAGCTACTTGGCAGGCTGAGGCCGGAGAATCACCTGAGCCCAGGAGGCCAAGACTGCAGTGAGCTGTGATTGTGCCACTGCGCTCCAGCCGGAGTGATGAAGTGAAACCTTGCCTAAAAAATTAAAAAAAAAAAAAAAATTAAGTATTGCTACAGTTTAGAATTTATACATGTTGATCAGTTAAAAAAAAGTTCAAAATTTAAAAGACAAAAGCTGTATTTCAAAAATAAAGAAAAATACTTTGGATTTATTTCCCCAACATTTATACTCATGTGTTTAAACTTCAAACTTTCTACTTATTTTTGCAAATCACCACATAAATGATCATTCAAAAATCAGAAGTGTAGATACATTTTTATTTATGTTGTGTTCTTGAATAAAAATATTTTAAAATATTAAATAGATATATGATTCAGTTTCTATTCCAACTATTATTCTTTCTAATGTGGGATCACATGCTGTGGTATGTTATTTATCTTTCAGGATCATATTTATGTTTCTTAATTCTGTACTGCTTATCTCTTTATATTCACCAAGATATAATGCTAGTTAAAAATGAGACATAAACATATTTGATCATTGTTAATAGACTACATTGCTGGCTTTAATTGTCCCTACATTGAGTCCAATTAGACACTGGTGAAATCTTCTGTATCTGAATAGTTGGTGTTTGTTTACCTTTTATAACCAAATTTCTATTGTTAAAATGCCTTCAAGTGGAACAGTTTTAACAAATTACAGGGGAAATGTGTTCTAGTAGTATTCTTACTTTTGTTTCAGTACCTAGCAATTGAATTTCAGAAGATATGCCCTCTCCAAAACTATATGCTCCTGCTTGTCTTTCAATTCCTAATTCCTTCTAGTTTTCCCTTTGACTAAAGTCTAAATCTAGAAAACACAAACGTGAGTTATATAACACAGGAATTGATTTAACAACAACAACAAAAATGAAAAATGTTCCAAGTGAAGAAGAACGGTTATTTTGTAGTTTTACAGATAATGAGAAAAGCTTGTGGTGCCTTCACCTAATCAGATCAAAATTATTCTATGGAGAATAAAATGCTTACCTTTTTCCTCTAGTTTTATCACCCTCAAACTTAGCAGTAATTCCTTTCAGATAATGACAGTATATCACTTCTCTGTTTTTATGCTGTTATTTTAACATTATATTTTTAATAGGTAATATGGAATGATGTAGGATCAACTATTGATATAGGATTTTTTGCTCCTTAGTTCAGCTCTACCTGGGTTCTTGTCTTATGACCAGGAAAAATTAGGCACATGGACACATTGAAAGATGAGGAGGGCAGAATTGATTATGTGAAAGGAGAGTGCTCAGCAAAAAAAGAGGGGTCCTGCACACAGGTTACCACCTCGCAAATTGAATACCAGGCCAGCCACCACACAGGAATTGGAGGCCTGGCTCGCTCCCTGCATAAGACACAATTTCCTGGTGGCTTCGCTTCATTCCCCCAGTGCATGTGGGCCTCCAGTTCGTTGCTGGCATGCCCAGGCAAGGCCCTGTTCAACCTCCCTTATCTGCATAAAAACATCTGGTATAAAAATTTGTGGGGTGAGCCAGAGATTCTCCAGGGGCCCTTCACTATTTGCCTAGACACTTGGCTGTCTTCTGCCTCTATCGCTATGACAGGGTTTAATATTTGGATTAAATTTCCAATAACAGACAATGGGATATTTTAAAATATATGTTAAATTTACTACTTAGTGAGATGTAATGTTTTCCCTACAATGATGGTAAAGAAGTAGTCACACTCGTATTTTCTACTATATATTAGCATTAATCAGAATGAGAAAAATATGATCAGAGAAACAAGTTAAGGGTGCAAAGAAAAAGTTGTGAAAGATGCTAAAAATGTAGGGTTTATTTTACAAAGGTAGATAGTAGTTACAGGGATACAAAAATATTAATTTATATGTGTTTAATAGTGTATTAAATATTTGAAACACAAACATGTTTGGAAAACAATATTTTCTTAAATTGGAGTTCAAATATATCTCTTTTTTCTGTATCTGGTTGTTTTTCTTTCTGGAATCTGTCCGTTTGCTCTGAAACTTCTCTTATTTTCTCTATCCCAACTAAGTTAACTTCCATATAAATCTTAGCTATATTTTGAAGCAGCAAAATGCCCCCCCATTCTGTTTTAATGTATATAATGCTCTTATTTCTACATGAACATCATTAGACTCTATTAAGTAAAATTTAACCATTAAAATCTGTAATAGCACAAAGTGAGAGAAGAAGTACAGAAAACTTGGTCTATCCTTTCCAAGCAAAATGGGTTTTTGAATCCTTTTTAATTGAGTATCTCATATATAGTTGTCATTTCTTGATAATGGAGTTGAATTATGAGCACAAAGATAGTTTTAATTCTAAATAGCAGATATAAATTAATATACCAAACACCACAAATTATTACTATTCAAAATGTAATTTGAAAAGCAAGTATGAAAAGGTATTTTGAAGTGATAGAGATCAGTTAATGTTCTGCTTATGTTTGTTTTAATATAGTTACTATGAATGAAATAATGCCATGTCAAATACTCATTTGTATGCAAAAATATTATTTGTATGCAAGCACCATTCTTTATGAGAGTGATATCTTCAGCAGCAGAGTTTGATGCAATTTTCAATTAACCTTTCAAAAAAGTAAAATTCAAAGTAAACTTTTAGTACATATTGATGAAATATAGCTGCTACTTGAAGTAGAAGAGCTGAAGTGATTTAAAAAATAACTTAAAGGAAATACAAAGGAAAAATAAATATCAGGACCCCAATCTCACTAAGCCAAAGGGAAAAATCAAGCTGGGAACTTGGTTACACACACCCACCTGTCACTTTCTTCTTAAAAATATAGGTTCAAAGACAAAAAAAGCTACATACCTCCCTCACAATTTGCCCTCAAATAAATTCCTTGTGGGCTGCATACCTTTACCCTGAAATAGCTCTGTTGAATTTTACCCTGACAATGGAAATTGGTAGTTTATCTTCACATATAAGGGACAAAGACAAAACTAAAAAGTCATCCCAATGCTCACCTGAGACAAATGAATATCCGACTGCTTCCTCTAACCTGTGTTTGATTTAACTTGTAAAAATAGAGCTTCACTGAGCATGAGACAAATACATGTGACTCTTCCTCTACCTACCCTCACATGTAAAATGTGAACATTGAACAAAGACTCAAAGAATGCAACCCCTTGCCTCTTATCTACCTACCCTCTTCTTTTTTTTTCAGATTTTATTTTAGGTATATGTGAAGGTCTGTTACATAGGTAAACATGTGTCACAAGGATTTGTTGCACAAATTATTTTATCACCCGGGTATTAAACCCAGTATCCAATAGTTATCTTTTCTACTCCTCTCCCTCCTCCCAGCATCCCACCTCAGATAGACCTCAGTGCTGTTGTTTTCTTCTTTGTGTTCATAAGTTCTTATCATTTAGCTCCTACTACTAAGCGATAACTCAGGAACAGGATACCTACCCTATTCTTTCTTTTTTCTTGTTTTTCCCAGTATTTCCTCTTTTCCCTTTAACCATGGAGGTTCCCAGGCCCTCTTCAGAAAAAACACATCTACGAATTGTTCTTGTGATTCTGTGTTCTTTTCCTGGGCACATCCATAATCTCAGCAAATAAACCTTTTAAAATGATTGAGGCTCAACTTCGTCATCGTCTTTGATTTACAACACAAAGTAAAATTTGAAAATTTTTTTAAAGACAGCATTAGCAATTCAATTTTACTTTATTTAGCAATAAGTATTTTTTATATATATGCATGAAGCAATTTCCTTTTTTTTTGCTCATCAGTGATGGAAACATCAAAGAACTGTCAAATTCAGTTTTGCTTAAAACTGCCTCCTTATGTATTTTAAATTTAACCTGACGAATTCTCTGTACACAATAAACTGTAACCCAACTTAATGTGTAAACAGACTGTAACCTACTCTTGCAACATGTAGCCCAACTTCAGCCAATTAAAGCAGTCAAACTTCTGTCAATCACAGGCAGCCAGCTGTTCAAACCAGTTTCAAATAAGGCAAATTCCCAGCTGTAACCAATCCCAGCTGTTTGTGTACCTCACTTCCATTTTCTGCACATCACTTTCTCTTTCTGTTCATAAATGTTATCTGACCCTGTCGTAGCTTGGAGTAGCTCTGAACCTATTCTAGTTCTGGGGGCTGTCTGATTTGCAAATCATTCTTTGCTCAATTCAATTCTGTTAAATTTAATTTGTCTAAAGTTTTTCTTTTAACATTTGGCATCAGAAGTGGAATCTGAAGTAGGGCTTCCAGCAACCCCCAAGTGATGAAGTGAGGTACTTACCAGGCCCATGTGTCCGTTACTCTCATGGCAACTGGGAATTAGGGTTAAGTTCTCTCATGGATTTAAAAGCTCCATGGATTTCAGTTTTGAGCTATCTGAGTTGGTTTGAGCACATTTTTGATACAGACTGGGTCTGAAAACCACAACAGGAACTGGACAGGATCCAGAATGCATTAAATCTGATAATTAACTGGATTCAATCCAGCTAGAGGCCTCACATATCTGACTGAGTCAGACAGAAACTTAGAGTAAATGGCAATCACTGCAGGGGGTTTAAAATCCAGGGTTTGGGACTTTGTAGGGATATTGAAAAATTGTAATTTGGAAAATTGTAGGGTTCTACTCCCCTTGTTTCCTTTTCTTGTTCACTTGAGTAGGGGGGGTAAAAATCATTGACTAATTAGATCAATTGGATCTCTGAGCCAAAGCCAAGATTAAACATAAAAATGAAATCTTAATTTTTTGAAGAACTGAGTACTCCACCTTCCAGCTACACCTATCTTTACATGGATTAGTATTAGGCCCCTAAAGCAGCAAATGTTTACAAAATGACAAAATCTAATTAAAGAGAATTTGAAATTATAATAGAACATTTGAATAAACAACACTTCACTTTAAGAAGTATATTTAAAAATAAGGACTTCTAAATTAGGCTCACCAGTGAAGTCTATTGATGTGCAGAAGCTTCTAAAAAGATTTTAATATTCATATTGCCATTTAAAAAAAACTTTCAAAAGGCAAAGAAAAGCTTAAGTGATTAATTAATAAGAAAAATTGAATCTGCAAACTTTTTGCCTTAGTTACTATACCCTCCTTCCCCACCCAAGGGGAAAAGAAAGCTGGGATAAAATATTTATAAAAAGTAGGCTCTTTGGTAAAATATGCTTGCTTCTTTTTCATAACTATCCATGCTGAGTCCAGGCAGAGGAAATGCTTTCTTTGCCTTATTCCTTAATAGGCCCTGCCTATAACTCAGTAATTTTTGTTAAACAACAAAAGCTAAATTTAAGAGGCCTCATATTAAACTAAATTGGTCACCAAAACATACCCTTCTGGCACTTAGCTATTTTGAAACTTTGTTGTAAATGAAGTTTACATCTATGAAGGTAACTCCTTTTGTAAGGACGTCTGCCTTTATGCACCTGGAAGAGAGGGCACACTGACTCACTAGAAACTTATATAATGGAAAATATATTAGTTTAAAATTACAAAGCATTACCTTCGTTTAAGGTGATTTCCTGGTCATCTTTTTTATTTTTTATTATTTTGTTCATTTGTTTCCTGGTCATCTCAATTGGGCGTTTACCTACATTCTCTTTACTTGGTTTGGGCAAATGATGCAATTTAGGCCTAAAGTAGTAAATGAGTTTGGGGAAAGATAAATGGGCCCTTAGAAGAAAGGGAGGTGGTTTATGAAAAGGTTTGTCTAGGTGTGATGAGGCGTCTTTTCTTGTGATGAAAGAAAAGATTGCTGGAACTCCCTGAAGACAGAATTGATGACAATTGAGCTCCTTTGGAAAAATCTGTCTTTAGACAGATAAGGGGAATTCAAAGAGCCTGGCTCTGCTTACCTGTTGGTATCAATAATATACCAAAGTGGCATATTTTAGCATGCCATTTCTTAATCTTCTTCAAGTAGCTTTATTAAGTAAGCAATCCAAGAATAATTGATAAGAATGTATAAATTAGGTAAAGGTAAATGGCAGAAAAGTTTATAAATGAATTTCTCATAGTCTCAAATATTTTTTCAGCAATTTAAAATATTAAAGTTATGTTAAATTAAATAATAAATATTAAATGTCTGTGTAATTTTTAAGTTAAAATATGAAGACATTAACTGGTAAGCATAAGACTAAATACATTAACAAATTGTTTTTACATGACATAAATAAGACAAAAATATTTGTGTGTGTTTAGAAACAAGAAAATTGAGTACTTTTTTTACTGAAAATTAAAATTAAAGTTAAAATTGTCATTAATTTATATAATTAAAAGTAATAAAATAAAGGAAAACTTTCATATGTAAATTTTACAGAAAGAGCAAGATACGTTTTAGTGAGAAAGTTTGTAAAGAAGACATAAAAATGTGATTTTTCTTAAAAGAAAAGTAATTTTTATCTAGTTTGAAAGTTATTTAAATATTTCAAAATGAAGGACTAAAGAAAAAGTAATATAGATAAAGTTGAATGGATATAGAAAGTAAAAAAAAACAAAAGGGTAATATAAGCTAGGCACAGTGGCTAATGCCTGTAATTCTAGCATTTTAGAGGCCAAGGTAAGAAGATTGCTTGAGTCCAGGACAAGAACAGCCTGAGCAACGTAGTAAGACCCTGTCTCTATAAATAACTAATTAATAAATAAATACAAATATTGTATGATTAAACTAAGATTAAATTAATTTATTATAAGGGCTTTTAAAATCGAGCCTTGGTATCAAAAGTATACTAGTACAAAATCAAAATTAGATTTTCTATTTTAAATAAGACATATGTGGTGTGAATAAGAGATAGTAAAAGATTTACTTCACCTTCTGAGTAAATTGCAAAAAATAAAATATAAAATATAAAAAAAAGAGAGGAGAGAAAGAGAAACAGATGTTGGGTGCCTGCTGTCTATTAGGTCTTTTGATTATTTGGAAAACTGAGTCTCCTCTCTCTCAAACAGTATAGGTTTTTACTTTTTAAAGTATTTTAACACTTTGACTAAATGAATCATTACATTTAACAGTGATTTGAGATTCCGTTTTGATCAAATATTTTAAACCTTTCACATACTTGACAGACGTCCCAAAATCAAATTTCAAAATGAAAATTGAGTCTTTTTGACTTCAAAGTAAACTTTGGGATGTTCCGGGGGCTCCTAAAACAAATAAAAGAGAGATAACACATTTGTCTGATAGGTTAAAATATACTAAATTATATCTGAAACATTGTAAAATAAAAAAAAACCTTTCTGAGATATTTGTATGAATATGCTTTTAATTTGTGGTTCAAAATTGTATGAGGTTTCTAAAAATTTTGATATGTCTTGGTATATATTATGTGTCATAATTATAGTTATGCTAAATTTTTGTAGGCCACAGAAATAACCAAATTTTCTTTTCAATTGCATTGTTAACCATGGTCATTTTAAGTATAATTAATTGCTTAATTCTGATGCTTTTTTTGAAACCTCTTTACAAGCAATTATAAACCTAACATGCTGCATCTTCAAGAAGTTTCAAGGAAAGGATGGAAATGACTCTGATAAGCACAGGTTTCTGATAACCTCAATATCATACCTCTGGACTGAATAAGAATTTCTAGAAATCTATTAAAGTGAATGACTGGTTTATAAAACTGCTAGTCCAAGTAGTTCAATAAGTAGTTAAATGCCAAGGAAATACTTTATGAGATTTTCATGCTTGATCAGCCAGTACTAAAATTATTCAGATATGCATTTTCAATGACCTCCATAATCCAAGTCAAATTACCTAGGATAACCCATTTAATAGACAGTGCTATGCAGCTTAATTGGATGAAGAAATAATATTTAAGAGAATATGAATCCAACATTATTTGTGGATTTTGGGAATCCCAAATGGCCACCTGTTCCTTCCTGAATTCTTAAAATAGTCTTTAAAGCTTCTGTTATTAAAATTTCTTCATTCCATGACTCATGATGGAAAAGAAAAAATAATCTCAATTATTAAAAAAAAAGTGGTGTGAAGACTGTTCTAAAGTTACTAAAATGGTTTATAACCAATATTTGGTTTGTCAAACTCATAATTCTGAAAAGAAAAGAAAAACTTCTGGTAGATTTATGCTGTCTGATGGGCCATTTAAACATTTACAGAGGAATTTCATTCAATTGCCATTGCCAATGCATATTTTCAGGTTGTACAGAAGCTTTCTGTACACAAAGGGTGATGCTAAAATAAATGAAAGTTATTAGAAAGTGTCCCTGCCTCATGGTGCATTTCTGGAGAAATCTCAATTTGTAGAGGTACTTGTTTCACTGAACAACTTGTAAAACAGTTAAGTTATTATTGCTGCAATAACATTAGACAAAGCTATCTGCATCAACTGGATTCCAGTGGTTGAAGGTATGACAGATCGATGACAGTCAACTCTATTTCCAGTGAAAAACATAAATTCACCTTTTGAAATAATCACTGCAGTGCATATGCTGGCAATAATGGAACTTAAGATATCTCCTGTGCTCCTAAACTGGTACGACTCAATGCTACAAGGCTTTAATGTATTATGCCAAATTGTGTTTTCACCAAGTGAAGAAAGATTTTCTTGATTCATTAACTGAGGACAGTAAAACTCTTCATGATCTAGAACTCGAAGACTTAGTCTTCTGGAAATGTCTTCAGAAAAATACTTACCCCTGCCACTCACACTTCAGCAAAACTTTGGTACTTCAAACCTTGGATCCACATCTCAGACTCAAAAGAGCCTCTCCAGGCTTTTGAAACTGTACACCTGTTGGAGACCTTAAGCTAAAGCTGACCAGGGAAATTCCTCCTCCATCCTAGATATGGACAGCTTTATCAAGATGATAGATCAAGACTTTCCTATTAACATTCACCTCTCTTAATTTCTCATTACTTATGCTTGGTGGGATAATCCCATAATTGTAATTTCACAATCAGTAGTTACTGTGATTAACTTAATGTAGTGCTCCATCTGTCATGCCAAACCCATATCGTTACATTTTCTGTGGGATCTTTTAGTTTACCCAGTGGATAACTTTAGCAATATCCCTAAAGTAATCATTGTTCAAATTGTAAAAGTGGTCAGATTTATAGAGCAACTTGTTCTCACTCCTGTTTGAATTTAACCCTGTAATGGAATACAAGAAGCAGGATCAAAAAGAATATATTAAAAAAGGTTTTCACCAAAAGCACATACAGAATTTCTTGTGAGTTGTTTTATATGCCAGGGTACTCTAGTGTTCTTTAAGCCTGTAATAACTCCACATTAGACACTTGGCTAGAAACTGCTAATTTTAATGTTCTGAATAATGTATAAACAGTAGAACCCAAAAAGAAGCCTTGTGTGTACCCACAGGGCATACTTTTTTTTTTTTTTTTTGGAGATGGAGCCTTGCTCTGTCAACCAGGCAGGAGTGCAGTGGCTCAATCTCCGCTCACTGCAACCTCTGCCTCTCAGGTTCAAGCGATTCTGCCTCAGCCTCCTGAGTAGCTGGGACTACAGGTGTACACCACCACACTCGGCTAATCTATATATTTTTAGTAGAGACGAGTTTTTACCATCTTGGCCAGGCTAGTCTTGAACTCCTGACCTTGTGATTTGCATTTATGGAGGATTTTGTATTCTAACTTATAGATGGGAAATCTTATGTGTTGATGGGTAGAAGACGAAGCACTAGTGTGGGCTAGGGATTTTAATAGTGGCTTTGTTGTTCCATTATCAATCAAAAACAGAAAATTAGTCCCCTCCTCTTCACCTACATAATACGTTAAGAAGAACATTTCCAAGAGGTCTTCACCCATTTGGATTGGCATTATTTCCTAGGTCACTTTTTTCAATGACTTGGAGTAAATGTAAATGAGACAATGATTAGAAATGTATACCTAATAATAGGCTCTCTAGTAGTTTCTACTGCAAAGGCTATGTTTGCACAATGAATTTCTTTAAATTATCTTGCTCAAGTTATACGAAATAATACAATTGCTTGAGGTTACTAACTAGCTGAAAAAGAGTCTTTGCAGTTGTTGACACTTCTGGTTCACCACAGATGATAACACTGGGTATGATAAGTGTAATAGAAAATTAGTTCCTGAGAATTAATGAACAGGTGGTTTGGTTAAAATGTATAGACTTTTAATCTGGCTCACTCTTCAGTGTACTTTAGTTGGTCTGGTTCATGGGGACCTTGGCTAAAGAGCATATTTAAAATGCTTGGTATTATTCTCCTAACATAATAGTATTCTGTTTTCTCTCAGAAGTTTTGAATGTTTTCATGAAGCCATCTTTAAAATACTGAATAGTCTCTCTGACTGATGAAACAAAAACTTAAGGAAATGAGTAATTACAAGGACACTGTAACCTATGAATGATGTCTTGAGACTGGAAATACAAAATGATGATAATTGAGTAGCACAAATGCCCTAAGTTTTGATTACATCATCATGTGAGACTCTAACCAAATGAGGGGAACTGGTAAACGAAACAATGGCAGGCCATTGTTTTAGAGTTAGGTACTGCCCTAGGCCCCCAACACATGAGACCAAACCAAATGGAATCATAAATGATAAGTGCCTATCATCAAGCTGAAACTTTAAGGATGCAGATATCCCAAACAGATCAGATTATTTTTTCCCTCTGGAAAACAGAAGATTATAACATGATAAAGAAGTCTCCTTTATTTTAAGTCTTAGCAGAAAAAAAAAATTCTGAAATAACCTGATGTTAGCCAATCAGCAATCAGGTTTTTCTTAATTGTTCTATTTTCTTGTTCCCACCTTTCAAAACCCACTGTTCTGCTGTGTTCCAGTAAGATTTGAGACCAGGTGAGTCCATTTACAATGTTAGCAGAGTGATATCAATGTGTAGAGTTTTGGTCAACCTCAAAACTGAGACCAAAGGGATACTGTTGTTAAACTAAGTTTGCCCTAAAGCTGCCTTCTTTCATATTTTGAGTTTAGCCTAAAGATTTCTCTATACATAATGAACTCTGACCCAATTTGATGTGTAAATAGACTGTAACCTACTGATATGGTTTGGTTGTGACCACACCTAAATCTAATCTTGAATTACCAAGAGTCACAGGAGGGATCTGTTGGGAGGTAACTGAATCATGGGGGCAAGTCTTTCCTGTGCTGTTCTCATAGTGAATAAGTGAATAAGAGAGTGAATAAGTATCACAGATCTGGCGGTTTTAAAAACAGGAGTTTCATTACACAAGCTCTCTCTTTGCCTGCCGCTATCCACATAAGATGTTACTTGCTCCACCTGGCCTTCCGCCATTATTGTGAGGTCTCCCTAGCTTTGTGGAACTGTAAGTACTTTAAACCTCATTCTTTTGTGAATTGCCCAGTCTTAGCTATGTCTTTATCAGCAGTGAGAAAATGGACTAATACACCTATTCGTGTATTATAGCAAGTAGCTGAGTCTCAACCAATTACAGCAGTAAAACTTTAGTCAACAACAGGCAGCCAACTGTTCAAAACAGTTTCAAATAAGGCAAATGCCCAGAAGTAACCAAGCCAACTGTTTGTATACTTCACTGCCCTTTTTTTGTACATTACTTTCCTTTTCTGTCTATAAATCTTATCCAACCATGTGGCAATCCTGGAGTCATTCTGAATCTATTCAGGTTGTAGGGTCTGTCTAATTCACAAATTGTTCTTTGCTCAATTAAACTCTGTTAAATTTAAATAATCTAAAATTTATATTTTAATATAACTAATACATGGTATATATTTAAGAGCTAATATAAAATATTATTGAGGGAAATCTTACACCATCTTTAAGAATTTTATTACTACTCATAAGAAGGAAAATATTTGGCCGGGCATGGTGGTTCACACCTTTAATCCCCGCACTTTGGGAGGTCGAAGCGGGTAGATCACAAGATCAGGCTATCACAGTGAAACCCCATCTCTAATAAAAATAGAAAAAATTAGCTAGACATGGTGGCATGCACCTGTAGTCCTAGGTACTCAGGAGGCTGAGGCAGGAGAATCTCTTGAACTCAGGAGGCAGAGGTTGCAGTGAGCAAAGATCAAGCCACTGAACTCCAGCCTGAGGACAGAGAGAGACTCATTATAAAAAAAGAAGAAGAAAAGTGTTTAATGGCCAGAAAATGTTTCACAGGTCTTAAAATAATTTTACTGTAAATTTAATTAGGTATTTTTGTTTTATGCTTTAACAGTGATTGCAACATCTGCTTTATAGATGCATTACCTTTTTAATTATTGGTTTAATATTTACTAGACTGTAAGCTATGTAGTAAGAATTATTTCTTCTTTATGTTTTATTTCAGATGGCCTGATGTATTTTATATATATTTAATCCCATTTTACTTTGAAGAAGTTAAGACACAACAGATTTTGCAATTTTCTCAAATTTCTATAGCTTGGTGAATGACAAAGTCAAGATTAGAACAAAAGCAGTTTGAATCCATTTTTTTTTTTTTTTGAGACAGAGTCTTACTCTGTTGCCAGGCTGGAGTGCAGTGGCAAAATCTCTGCTCACTGTAACCTCCACCTCCTGGGTTCAAGGGATTCTTCCCCACCTCAGCCTCCCAAGTAGCTGGGACCACAGGCGCGTGCCACCATGCCCGGCTAATTTTTGTATTTTTAGTAGAGACGGGGTTTCACCATGGCCAGGATGATCTCTATCTCTCGACCTCATGATTCACCCGCCTTGGCCTCCCAAAGTGCTGGGATTACAGGCCTGAGCCACGGCGCCTGGCCCAGCAGTTTGAATTCTTAATCAAAATGCATACTGTCTCAGTGAGGTCAGGAATTATATGTGTTTTTCTTACTTTCTATATATCTTTTGTCTAAGACAGTGCCTAAAGTATTAGCCATTGATGATTAAATGACTGATGCTCTTTAAAGTGATCCAAAATATAGTTCAGATACCAAGAAATAGTCATAAGCTATTGTTTTGTTAATAGCTTTGTTAATGCCAATCTTAATACATATTTACCCTTTTAATCAAAACTAATGCATTGAAATTTAATTTCTTAAATAGCTTTTAGACATATAAAGCAGCAGAGTTTTTTGTTTGCTGAGTTAAATCCAAATTTGTCCCTGGGAAATAAAAAGAGACACAGAAGAATTTCAAGTTCAGTCTCACATTTAGCAGAGCAGTGCATATCTAGGTGTTAGAGTGAAGATATGTGGTGGAAAGGGGTCTGTTTTAAGGCCAGCTGTACCTTTGAAAGGAAATGTTAGATTTTGAAAATGTAAGCAGCATTATCAAGAGAACTCAAACAAAACTGCATTTTTTCAGATAAGCTTGTTTTCTTTCTTTAACTTTTTTTTTGTTACAAATGAGCATCTTCCTTGTATTTCTTTGGTTTTTGCAGCTACAGTAATTGACTAGGCACAATGACCTAGTCAAGAGCACTGATGTCAATTTTGGGAAGTCCAAGTTCCCCATGATTCACTAATTCATAATTTAGAGGTGAGATTTTGGGGAAATTGACTTAAAAACTATGGACCAAAGTTTATTCAGATTGTTAATCTGCCCCCAACTGAAATTGTTCCCTTCTCTGAACAAGTTTCTCCTGGATAATCACAAGTAAATAATAAATATATAAACATATATCTCTTTAAGGAGCAAACTAATAAGGAAGTTCATCTGTGGACCAAAATTTCCATTGCTAAGAATTATAATGTTCTCTTAAAAAAGCCAACAAACAAAAAACTGAATTAGACTCATACTTTCTCTATGTTTAGATACCATTTTCTATGCTATCTAACTCTTTACACCAATTACACTTATAGAGACTTTATTCAAAATTACCTAATATTTTATGTTCCCTGTAGAGCAGGCTATTTTGGGAGAAATAAGAAAGCTCAATATCAGACAGTATTTCAGTTGAGTCTAACTACTGTCAGCTTTCAGTAAAGCCTCTGGAAGTGTTTTTCTATCAGTCCTAGTAGTTGGCTATGGAATTGTTGATAGGATTTGAATAATGTCAGAAAATGTCACCATTTCCCACAAATTATTTTTCAAAACTGCTTCTGTGACTCCGGAAATCCATACAATATACTTGGACACATAACTAGCATACATATCTAGTGATTAGTCATTAAATGTTAAGTGAATAAATCAGGCTTATATTATATAAGAGGTGATGCATTAATGTAGTATTGGTTATTAACCCCTAATTTATGAGACTTTAACAGATACCTCTGTAAATATGTTACAGACCAGACTATTATGTTCTTCCTCCTGGGAAGAGGCAAATAGAGTAAAAAGACTGAAACACTGGAGTAATGGAGGTCTAACAGGTCTTTTCAAACCTAAAATATGTGTAGTAAGAGTTCATTGGCATTTAGAACAAAATATGACACCTTGGCATACTGAGTATTTTAAGCTGAAGGAAGGTGAGAAATCACAATGTAAGAAGGCCTCTGTCTGAATTTCCCCCTCCCTTTTCTCCTAAAGAGATGGATATCTTGCCCTATATCACAATGGAAAGAATGTCACATGGAACACCCAGAATAATCCAAATTAATGGGCTTCACATTTTCTCCATTTTATTATCCTAAACTGAATCATAACCTTCTGTTTTTCAATCATATTTCTTCATGATTGTCCATAAAAATACAGTTTATCCTAGGTTTTTGGGTCTTCGTTTCTGAAGTCTCCCATGCATGTCACATAAAATTTATATTAAATACATTTTTATGCTCCCATTAATCTGTCTTTGTTATGGAATGTCAGCCATGAAACTTGTTATAGAAGAAGAAATTGCTCTTTTTTTTCTCCTACAGGTTAAAATGTTCTAAAGTAAAGGAAAAAGTTTAAAAGCAAATAGGTCAATACCAAGATACATTTAGGTACTTCACAATTTGAATTTAGAATGAAATTTACCACTGACAAATGTTTCAAGATCAATTTTTAAAAAAAAATTTCCAAAAAAATCAAACTCAGTGCAAAGTGATAGGAAAATTCATAGGTAGAAGTCATTTAGTAGATTCCAAAAACAGAGAATTTTAGCAGAACCATTCAATCCAAGGCCCTGCACATATTCTATCTAAACAAAATCTGCTCTGGCATTTATCTTCCTGGGAATTGTCACCTTAAGGTAAGAAATCTGCCTACACTGAGTCCATAGTTAATGAACATTTTGTACACTTCTTAAGGTTGTATGATGCGCTCTCTCCAAAGTCACACATGGAAGATTTTAGAGGTAATCTACTGGCCTTACCACTTCACAATATTGGAAATGGCAATAAAAACCAAAATAAAATCATTAGTTATCTATTGCTTTGCAACAAATTAGCTCCAAACTTAGCAGCTGAAAACAATAAATATGTATTATATTACAGTTTCTGTAAGTCAGGAGCTCTTACATGGCATGGATTAGCTGGGTGCTTCTTAAGAACTCTTATGAAGAGCTCTTATGAAACTATGGTCAAGCTGTCAGCTGGGGTTATTGTCTTATCTGAAAGCTCAACTGGATAGGCTTCATATCCACACTCATTAATATGACATTTGCAGACCTCAAGTCCTAATTGTCCGTTGTCTGTAAACATTTGGTTTTTGCCCAATGGATCTCTTTAAAACACTGTACATAACATGCAGTTTGTTTCCCCAAGAGTGAGTGTAAGGCCGGTTGCGCCAGTGGCTCGGACACACCCCCTCCCCTCGCGGGGAGTTCGGACACGCCCCCTCCCTCGCGGGGAGTTCGGACACGCCTCCTCCCTCGCGGGGACCTCAGACACGCCTCCTCCCCTTGCCGGGAGCTCTGACACGCCTCCTCCCCTTGCCGGGAGCTCTGACACGCCTCCTCCCCTTGCCGGGAGCTTGGACACACCTCCTCCCCCCACCCCTGGAGCCCGGGAAAAAAAGCCCCATCAGGACCTCAGGACCTACCTGACACTATTTTGTCCTATCCAGGCCCCACTCTGTGCCTGCCATTTTGTCTTCTGCAGGCTCTGCCCCGTGCCTGCCATTTTGTCTCCCTGCCTACTATTTTGTCCTATCTGGGCCCCACTCCCTGCCTACTATTTTGTCCTATCTGGGCCCCACTCCCCTTCATTTTGTCCCACTTACCTTGGGCATGACCAATCAGATGCCTCCACTCCCTATAAAACCCCTTGCCTGAGAGAAGTCAGCGCGACTTCTCTGGCCCCTCCTGTCCGGACCGCAGAACCTCACCCGGGAGCCTGAATAAATTCCTTCGCATTGGATTATGTTCGTGCTGGCCTCAGTTTCTTCATTTTAAACACAGCAAGAAACCAAGAACAAACCTTACAGTGAGGAATTCAAGAAACAGAGGAAGAAAGCCTCCAAGGCAGAAGCCACAATCTTTTTTTATAACCTAATAAGGTAATTAACATCTCATAACTTCTGCCATTGTTTATTCATTAAAAATTAGTTACTAAACCCAAATCAAACCCATGCTCCTGAGGAGGGGATAATACAAGAGGCATAAAAACAAGGTGTAAAT
The DNA here is from genome assembly GCF_030222135.1 of Aotus nancymaae. Taxonomy (NCBI): domain Eukaryota; kingdom Metazoa; phylum Chordata; class Mammalia; order Primates; family Aotidae; genus Aotus; species Aotus nancymaae. Next base: position 39,291,778 of record NW_026988419.1, on the reverse strand, counting down.
AATTAAGGACTGTCTTGCAGTCAGCCTACCATACTCACAAGTAACACAGTATGAAATACTGGGCTATTATTTAAATCATACCTTGGTTATGTGGGCTTTTATGCTTTAAACACTTAAAAAGATGAATACTATATATGGATTTTGAAAACTACTTTTGGAGTGTATATCTTCACCTTTATTTCTGCTCATTTCTAGGCTTCCTTGAAAAAGTTTTCATGTGTAAAGAGCCTGGCATACTGCGATCAGAGCATTTTATCATGACTTTCCAAAAGAAATTACTTCTAAATTATGCAAATTGTCTTAATCAACTGGATAAATATGAGCATGAACAAAACGCAAAATGTTGTTGAAAATTCATTGACATGCATGTCATCATATTCATCATTCTCATTGTTAGTAAATGGCCTGTGAAAGTCCTAGGAAAATATGAGTGTTCCCTTTCAGTTTCTGTTCTTTGTTATTTATCTGTGCTTTGTTGTTTTATCATTGTTGTTGTCAGTGAATTTGACAACAATGTGCATAAAGCTATGAAAAAATAAGTGAGTGTAATTTGGTTTGTTGACTGATAATTGTATTATATAGTTTTGCAGTTTTACTGAAAAGAGATTGACCTAATTTTCTGTTTCTTACTACTAAAATTAGAAGCAACATATGTATATACATAGACGAAAAGGAAAATAAAAGACAAACACTCTGAAAGAGTAATATTCAGAAAAAGCTACTTTTACAATCAGGAAAAAATATAGTGAAAAGACAAAAACAGGGAAAATATTATTTTGGTCTTATAAACTGTATAAAAATAATTATTGAAACTGAAAAAGAGGCTATGCTTAGTTTTATTCATTTTTATCCCTAAATCAACAAGAGTGTGAAGTTCTTGAGAGCAGTATTCAAAAACGTTATTTGTGGAATGCACTCCCTCTCATCTTAGTGTTTTATACAAAAATATGCCTTCAAATGATAATTAATTCTAACATGTATTTTTAAATGCCCTCTCTTATGCATCTAAATATATTTCTGAGAGAAATTGGAAGGTAATTTCATCTCTACTTCTGGCTAAATTTACCCAGCGCTTAGAGTTCTTTTACTGAAACCTCTGAATGTCTGTTTTCATTCACTTTTAAGGGTTTGATTATTATCTACATACTACTCTATGAAAAACTATATGTATTATAACTTTTTTGAAAAGAAAGCTGATTTCTGGTACTTTTATTTTAAATAATAATTTTATACAAAAGCCTTTTACTTATATGAAAATATTTTATACTAAAATCCCAAAATGTTAATAAATGTATACTTCTCACAAAATAAAATATCCAAATATTTGGTCATTTTTCATGGAGACTATTTCACAACTTGTTCTTATCTTTCTATAATTCCTATCTAATTACTTCATACCATAAGGGTAAGGTTAATATGTTCTGAATAGCCACAGGGAAACAGATCCCAATCAAGACTTTGATGTTTTAAAAGTTTGCATACATTCTTGCTTCTGAAAGAGGATTCTAACTGCATAGAGAATTCTAATCGCTGTAGCCTGATATAATATAATATGACAAAAATATTCCTACATATGGTAGCCATGACAGAAATGAATAAATACAAAATTAAGAGGCAAAACTTGGAACAAAGAGAGGGTAAGAATGAGGCTAGAAAGGATTTATTAATTACTCTGTGGTTTCTATATGGCTGGCTTTAAAATCATGTTCCTTCTACCAGGGTCGTGCACTTACATAACAAAATCATTTCTCCTTTTGGCAAAGCTTTGAAATGGGTGTCTCATGAAGTAGCCATCATGTGACACTATCATATCTTATGTATTACACAGACTGACAGTATATTCAGGAATAGGGCCTTTGTTCAGCAAATTTTGCTCAGATCTCAGCACTGTGTGAATTACCTGTGCATCTGAAAATTATTAACATTGTTTCCTACTTCTTGGGAGTGTGTTCTTTATATGGTTTTTGACAAAGTATTTGCCCTTAGAATAGTCTTTTCTTTCCTAGTTTGAGAGTTACATTGAGTATTTTAATTACTAAAATATTAAAGCAAATAACAAAGCTGATGCGATTTTAAGTCAACTTTGTATATAAATTATATCCATGCACATAGTTATATTCTCTCTCTGAAACTGTACCGGATAATGCAATCATTTATAAAGTGAAAAAATGGCAATGCAAGGTGAAAATAATAGTGGTAAAGTTATAGAGCAGAATTTATGAAATACTGCATGCTTGAAAGGGTTCATGAGTACATGTTTTCTGTGAACAATCAATTTGGATTTTAAAATTAAAAAATGAATCTGAAGAGGCATGATAAAAACTGTTACTGACTCATTTGCCCAGAAATTTGCAATTATTCAACAGGATTTATCCAGTGCTTCCTATTTTGCTGGGTTATGCTAAGCTGGCTCGAGAAAAAAGAAAGTGTTCTTAAGCTTTTGAGATAAAGAGCCAATCAATATTGTTTTTCTCTTAGAACAATTCCCAACTTTATAGACAAGTAACGTGGGACTTTTAGCAACTAGAGGTTATCTTTTCTAAGACCTCTGTAGCAGAGAAATGGAACCTGGGATAGTAACAAATTTCACAGTGGTTTCGAGATTCTGGCATTAGTTTCTTTGAGCTAGGCCACTGGCCCATAGTTTCCCTGCTGGAACCAATGGGATTATGGAAAGGGTCATGCTTAATCATTGCAGCATGTTCTTGCCCAACTCTTATGTGCCCACTAACCACTCAGCTAAGAAACTAGGAATTAAACTACCCAAATATTCAATCTGCAAAGCAATGACTTATTACCAGGGATGCAGCCGATCAAGTAGAGGGTAGCAGCCCTAACCACCTGTAGCATCCCATGAACAAGGACCGTATTGATCTCAACACGGCACTGACATTTTTGACATCTTCTCTGATGGTGTAGATGGCTGGCTGAAGTTGTGATGGGAATGACTGTTCAGAATTTATGTTCAGACTTTTCTTGGGCCTTTAAATCCAGTAGTGTGTTTGAAGAAGAATGCAAAGATTTGAATGGGGTCTCATAGCATTATTTGAATATGAAAGATGTGATTGTGGCACCATGTATTTATAGCCTTTCCACTCTCCCTGACTCAGAAATGGCCTTCATTCCACTTACCACTAAGGGCAAGGCAGGTTTGCTACATCAGAACCAGGGACTCACATTTGACTGATGTTTTTACATTTAGGCCTAACCCACTTTAAGTGGGGAAATGTTTTGGATCAACTATTGCTTTATATTGCTTTGCTAACACCAAGCAAAATGCTGAAGACTGCTAATGAGCATTTTTAAATCAAGTTTCTTAATTCAATATATTAAAAACTAAATATTTCTAAATTTCTCATGATTGCACTTGCTTGAGGCTGGTACAGCTTTGTTGTTTTGAAGTATGCCTGACCTGAATTCTAAGTAATGACTCCACAAGACAGATTGCTTAATCTGGCAAATTTTCATCTTTATTTGGAGTTAATTTTTTATATGGATGATATAAGAATTAAATGAGATAATGTATGTAAAGTGCTTAGCACAATGACCTGCATTTAGTAAATGGTCATTATGTTTTGTTTGATCATAAATGATAATTGAAAGAGAGTATTTAGGAAATATCTCTGGACATATTCACTTTTAGAATAAATAATATAAATTTTGATATGTGTGTGCAGAAAAAGCCTACACCTGGTACTTTCACTCTAAGACGTTCTCTTGGCAAGCTGAAGAAAGTAGTTACCAGTTTTTGCTATGGAAAGCTGGCAAGCCTGAGAGTGTATTTGGTCAAATGTGGTGCCTGATTGTCTGTGCCCTCTGTGAGTGAAGGCACACAGAAGAGCATTTTTCACTTCTCCAAACTTCAGAAAGCTCTGACTGGGCTGTCGAAACGGTCTTTAATAAAAAGGAAAGTGGCAGGATTGTGTACAAGTAGCCTAATAGAGCATTTTATCTTACAGCACTGAAAATGTTTCACAGTAAATCCTTTCTCATCATGTAACAACAAACCTATGTAGCTCCCTGTAGTTCAGCAAAAAGAAGCTAAATAACAGGCTTCTTTTTGAAAGTATAGGTTGTATCTGGTAGGGTTTTCAGCCTATAGGAAGCTCACCTTTGATCTAACAAAACAGACTTGCTTGGAAATATTTTGAGATTTTCTCATGCAATTATCTGAAGAAATTATTTCTTATTAATGTCATGTATCTTGGGACAAAATGACTTTATAGGCTGTTAAACCTTTACTCTGCACAATATGCATAATTGGCATATGCTTTTTAAACGTTTTATTCCTAGAGCTAAGATTTACAAAACTACAATCTTGGTTAGAAGCAAACTTGTTTTGTTTTAAGACCATGGGCAGTACAGCTATTTGGGGTACATTAATTGTAAATATTTAATAGTAAAATATAAATTATGAGATAATAGAAAAATATACATATAAAAGTGCAAAGCTAAGATTAGGAGGTAAAAATTATTATTTTCTCATTGAAAAACAAGAAATGCAAAGGAGTCTACACTCTAGGAGAAAAAAAGGCTTATCAGCTTCTCTTTTATTTCCTCCTACTTTATGTTTCTATCCATATCTAAAGGCATTAAAAATAAGGTGAAAGAATTCACTTTTAGAATAACCTAGCTGCTAGTACCAATAATATTAAACTAAAGCTGGGAGCAGTGACTCATGCCTGTAATCCCAATGCTTTGCGGAGGGCAAGGCAGTAGGAGTGCTTGAGCCCAGGAATTTGAGGCTACAGGGAGCTATGACCATACCACCTCCAACCTGGGTGAAAGAGCGAGAACTTGTCTCTGAAAAAGTTAATTAAAAATATATTAAGCTGCTATATTCCCTTTAATTATGCACTTCATGTAAGATACTATTTTTCAATTGAAAACTGGAAGTCCTATATAAAAAAAAAATTACCTGTCAAGGATGTCAGGCACACCTATCACAGTCAGAATTTGGTTAGATAGCCAGCAGCCAGTTATACATTCAGCAGCTACTGTTGTGCCTGCAACTCTCATTTTTATTGGTATTATCATGTATCTGATATGATGTCCTTACCTTTTTCTCTGGCTGTATTTCCACTTCTTTTCACAAAATCTTCTCAAGTCTCTCTAGTTATCAATCCTTTCTTCCTATCATTCTTAAATAGTTACCTATACTAATTGTCACAATTTGACAACTTGGTGTTCACTATTTAATCTGATGCAGTGTTAATTCAGTTTCACTAATTAGCACATTAGTATTGTAGTCACTGAGATTTTCCAGAATTTCACATTTGATAATGAACTACTCCCATCCTTGAAAATTATTTTTGCCATGCTTCTCAATTTCTTCATATCTGATTCCATTGGCCATTTATACTCTATTTTTTTTTGTCTTAAATGAGTATCAGAGTTCTAAATTCAGGGTTGCTGTCTGACATAAATTTCAGGGGAAGACACATTGAATAAATCCTTTAAAGCTGAAAGACCTGGGACTACCCAGAATGTTGTTGGTTAGTTGTTAATTCCTGGGTTTGCCTGTTGATTAAACATTGTGCTGATTAGAGGTAGTCAGCCATGCACATGAGGTGCCTGTTTTGAGATTATGGCATTGAGGTGCTTCTGCTGAGTATTTGATGTGCCTGTCTTGGAATTAGGTTGCTTAGTCATGTCTGCACTAATGTCAGCAGGTTGTAGCAGGGTTTTGTCATGCTAAGTCATTCTTCTCAGGTAATGTTGTCTATTCCTATGAGTTTAATAAGACACCGTTTTGAATCTATTGTATCTATGAATGACAGATTATCAGTTTCTATGAAGTACAGATCAGAAGTTCTTACTTCCACCAATAAACTTCTATCAGAAATTCCCAGAAGATAAAAAGACACTAACATATCCCAAATTAAGCTAATATTGTATGCTTTCAACTCACTTTTTTGAAGTCATAATGGCTAAATCACACAATCATTTCTTTAAAAAATTACTTTTATTGAGTCATATTTTACATACGTTATAAAGGCCTATTTTATATCTATCAGTTTGGACAAGATACACAATTTGGCCTAACTGCTACCACACATAGAGTATGCAATATTTTTATCACTAAAATATTTTTCTAGCCACCTGCACATACAGCCCTACTCTCCTCAGATCCCATGCAAACATTGATCTTCTTTTTCACTATGTATTAGATTCCTTTATTTAAAACTTCATACAAATGGAATCATAAACTATGTGCTGTTTTGCACCCATCATCTTTTGAAATCTATGTTGTGGTAGCTATCAGTAGTTCTTCCATTTAGTGTTGAGTAATTTTATTGTACAGATACACTAAAATATGTTTATTCATTCACCTATTAAATGGAAAAATAGCAAATAATAAATAAAGGTGTTGTGAAGGTTCCTGTATGAGTCTTAGTGTAGATACCTATATGTTTTCATTTCTTTTGGATCAATGCCTAGGAGTGAATTGGTGAATCGATTTCTGCTCAAAGGTATGTTTAACTTTATAAAAACTGACAAAGTGTTTTCCAAAGAGGTCTTATCACTTAACTTGCTGCTAGCTATTTGTGAGAATCTCAATTACTCCACATCTTAACTTGTACATGATGTTATCAATCTTTTAAATTTTAGCTTTTCTAGTTGGTACATAATAGCATCTTACTGTGGCTTTAATTTGTATTTCACAGATGACTAACAATGGTGAATTTATTTTAATTGCTATATGTTCACACATCATTCTTGTGGATAGTCTTTTCAATATTGTTTGCCCAATTTTGTCATTCTATTATTAAGATATAAAATTGCAATATGTTCAGATATAATTATCTTTTCATAGATTATTTTTTAAACTTACTGAACTTTATCATTTTAAAAATTATGGTCTGTGTTTTTATGTCGAGTCTAAACACACCGTGTTTAGGCTACTTTTTTTTCTTAATTTATGTTGTTTTTAACTTTTAGTACAATGTTGAAGAGGTATGGTAAGGAAGGACAGATCTGCCTTGCCTCTGATTTTAGGGGGAGAGCATTCTGTCTTTTGTCATTAATTATGTTTACTATAGGTATTTTGAAGTTTTTTTTTTTTTTTTGTCTTGAGGAAGTTACCCTCCATTTTCAGTTTACTGAGAGTTTTATCATGAATCAGTGTAGGATTTGATCACATGATTTATCTCCATCAATTGATATTATCATATGTTTTCTTCTGTAGCATGTTCATGATGATTGGGTTATGACCCTTTAACCAGATTTCATAATCACTTGGTCTACTCTATAATTCTCTTTATATATTATTGGACTCATTTACTAATATTTTGTTAAGGATATTTGCATCTATGTTAATGAGAGATAGTGGTCTGTTGTTTTTCTTTCTTACCATGATTTAATCTGATTTTAGTATTAGAGTAATGCCATCCCTTTAAAATGAATTAGGAAGTATTTCCTGTATTTTCAAAACTGTTTCTTTCTTTGGAGGATGTTAAGTAGTTATCAAAACATATAGAACTTCACAGCCTAAAGACTGAACTTTAAAATATGCAACTTAAAAAAAATTAGTGTACATGAGGATCACAGAAAAGAAGGCAGACTCTGACAAGAGATTCTAATTGTATTAAGAATGTATAAAATAGTTTCATGGAGTTTAGGGAGGGGCAAAATGTGAAAAATTAAGTAACTTTAGATATGAAGGGAGTCTGTTATGACTAAAATCAAAAGAAATTATACATAAGTAATGTGTACTTAGGTTTTCTCACAAGGTTTTGTGATAAATCTGACACTTCTATAAATGTATACTGGAATTGAATAATTAATTAAATGTATAATGAATTTCAGACCTTGGTATTTCACTGTTGGTGTGGAAATTCAAAGATCATAAAAGTGAAGGGGCTAGAATGATCATAAATGTGAAGAGGCAATAGAGTAAGAACAGGTGTTAAGAACTCATGTTTAACTTAATATAGATACACATGGCTACATACATTGTGTATGTATATTATATATATAGCCATATCTATCTATATATTAATGTATGTGTGTGTGTGTGTGTGTGTATATATATATATACACACAAGCTACTATATATGTATCTGTTTTTTTTTTTTTTTTTTTGAGACGGAGTTTTGCTCTTGTTACCCAGGCTGGAGTGCAATGGCGCGATCTCGGCTCACCACAACCTCCGCCTCCTGGGTTCAGGCAATTCTCCTGCCTCAGCCTCCTGAGTAGCTGGGATTACAGGCACACGCCACCACGCCCCGCTAATTTTTGTATTTTTAGTAGAGACGGGGTTTCACCATGTTGACCAGGATGGTCTCGATCTCTTGACCTCGTGATCCACCCGCCTCGGCCTCCCAAAGTGCTGGGATTACAGGCGTGAGCCACCGTGCCCGGCCTGCTTTTTTTTTTTTTTTTTTTTTTGGCAAATAAAGGAGGTAGAAAAATGTTTATTAGCATGTTCAAGGTAGTCAAGATTTTAACAAACATATTAATCCTCACAACAACCCTGTGAGGTAGGTAAGTCGTTGTTTCATGATAAACTAGTATTCCAAATAAAGTGCAATTCCGGAAAGAATAAATCTGCATTAGAAATAATTTTGTTTATAACACCATTTATGTTTACTCTAATATTTGTGTTTTTGTATACTTCAATTCATGCAATCAGGTGTCCCCAGAAAGGTTTACTCTAAATTAAATCCTATTCAGTTATACTTGGGAAACTAGTTAAATAAATCTTGGGGTAAAATTCTTTCTGTAAATCAGTTTGATATATAAAAAAGAATTTTCATAGTATTTGCTAAAGTGAGGCATTCTCAATGTTTCACCCATATTCATTCATTCTTGGGTAAGTTTTCTGAACATGGCACCAAGCGTTTTAGCAATTCAGTGGATGGCAGTGATCTGTGCCGTCATGTAGAAGTTTCCAAATATATTGCAACTAATCTCAAAATGTAAACACTAAAATAAGTGGTGATAAATTTCAAAAAGTATTTTCCCTTGAAAATCTTTATTTTTCCTGTAAGTTGTAAAAAGAGTGATCTTAAGGTCTTTATAAAGAAACATAATGTACTCATAACTATAAAATCCTAATGATTTGTATTGCAAATCAAAGCTTCATGCTATCAATCACTACGTATAAGGAAGCCAGCAGATATCACTCCAAAAATTTAAGTATTCTTTTCTCTGTGTCAATATATAACTTCACTAGGAAAAGAAATACTTTCAGGCACCCATTTCCTCTTAAATATATATTTAAAGTGCATTTCTATTGTTAGTCCAACACTAGTGAACATCCAGTTGCCTAATACCATTTACAGTTGTTTTATCTGCAAAATATATTAGAACATTTCAAATTACATTTAAGATAAACATTTAGGATAATTATATAATCTGTTTGTAATAACTTGAATTAATCTTGGAAACTTAGCTATCACTTAAAATCCACTGGTGGTTTTATAATACTTTAGGAAGTAGTTAAAGTAATTTGCCATTATAAAGAAACAGGTTAAGCTCAAAAAAAATTCTCATACTTTTTAAAAAGATTGCTGCAGGGATATTGGGCAAATCAAATTAATAAACTAAGCCATCCATAAATTGTACATTCAAATCCATACTAGAACAAATAGTGCACTTTGGATTATAGTGAGGTAGGGCAAAGAAATATAGTTAGCTATATTTCGAACTATTAAATTATATAAACTGAAATACTGACTTTTGCCTAGGTTTTACTTGGATATCCAAGAAGAAAAATTTCAAATTCAGATGACAAAATATTTCTTGAATTCAAGGACAGAATTGTAAAAATCTTTGAGGTACATATAAATAAAAAATACAAAGGCCACAAGATATATTTTATTTCAACATAAAATATGCTCATATAAAAATAACTCAGGAAATATAAAATAAAGAAATACAAACATTTTTTCATAGATCCTCTATATAAAACATTTACCTGGGGTTAAACACTGAAAATACACCTCTGAAACTGTATAGTTGAACTGTTTCCTTGGATACCAAGAACACACAAAATAAGCCCTTCATCTGGGGGAGCATGGGCAGGAGGGAAAACAACTTTTAGCATCAGTCTATATTTATTTCTCTGTTGCTAGAATATAAACCAATGATGACAAGAGAAGAAACTCTGGGGGTTTATTTAACAAAATTAAATTCACATTTCTGAGCCCATCATAGTGCATCCAATGTCCATCAATCTGGAAAGCTGCAGAATAATGATGTTCCTCTGTTAAATAATGTGGCACCTTCTAATAAATACTTGTGATCAGACAAATCCAAGTAATAGGGTACATATGCCAGATCTTCAGATTTCCAATGCTGCATATTTAAGACAACAAAAGGGGGTGCCCCATGGCAGAAAATTCCTTGGGAAAATTCTCTTAAGCCACCACACCCATGCCCTTCACACAATTCAATCTTGGAACAGAATAACTCATCCACAGCCAGTCTTATCAAGTTTCCATGTGGAATTTCTTGAGGAGGATTTATATTAATTGTGTGCTGCTGATCTTCCTGCACTCGAGTTGGGCATCGCCAGTTGGAACAGTAACTCTCTTGAAAGGTAGACATGAGATTTTCAAGATTTTTTGTAAAATTATAATGCTCATTCCCAAACAAATCAATTATTAATGAAGCTTTATGAACTTCAGATTTGTATTACTGTTTTTCCATCTTGTCCCAAATCCAAAGTAGCTTCACAGTTGTAAAACTATAGGTGTCCATTAAATAAAGAAAACAGTCTACAAACTCTCTACCAAAATGAAGAGAGAGTTCTCTGGGGAAATTTTCATTTTCATTAAGAATGACATATAATAACATCAAGAATCCATCTATGGTGCAGGTATTTTTCAGTCTTATTTCAACATAGAGTGGTGTACAGGATACTGCTTTGCGGCCAGCTTTTATAGTAAAAACACCCCCCCCGCAAGGAAGAACAAGGAGCCACGGCAGCTCCAGCGCCCAGGCCCAATCCCAGTGGACTCACGGAGCCAGGACAGCGGGACACGTCGCTTCTTATTACGGAGGAAGATTAGGCATGACCTCCAACCCCCTCCCCTAAACCCCCATTTCCAGCCACCTGACAGTGCTTCTGCCATATCTCTGTTTTTTCTGTCAGCTGAAGTGTCCTAAAAAATGACACTCCAGTGGCAAGAAGAGCACCTAAAATGCATATCTTCCTTTCTAATACCAATTTCCAATAAAAGGAACCAGGGCTTTTTGGAGAAATGAATGCTTTTAGAACTATGACATGAAATATATTAGATGAACCTGAAATATCTCATAGTACTAGGAAATACAGACTTGCTTAAAAACAAGAATAACAAGATAAACCAAATGTGCAAAAACAAACAAAAATTCCATATGGGATAGATATGTCAAAGGGACACATAGTAACCAACTAAATGAGTTTTTCCAATACCCAAATCTGTGATAATTGGAGAAATACCATAAATATGGTACTGCCAGACTATAACTCAAAGTATAAAATAAATATTAATGAATGCATATATACATAAATAAATAATAAAATTAATAAGTGGACTAGAGGAGGCAAATCTTTCATGCAGAAGAATCCAAAATAAATTATGGAATTTTCTTCATGCTGAAGAAGGCCAGCACAGCTCTGCACCTCTTAAGTGTGGGATACACCTAGTGATGTTCCCCTAAAGAGTAGAGTATGGAAAGGGAAAGAAACAAGAGTAACCTGAAACTGGAAAAATCTGAGAAACATTATTTAACTCAGATATTCAAGACTAACATTAACAGTCATGTTAATGTTGAATCCTGTTGAATAAAATATGTATCCTTGAAATTATGTGACAAAACGGCATTTTAATGCTGTCTTTCCTCCCCCAAATGTATAATTCCAGTTTATTCATTAAAAATTAAGTAAATTCCAATAAAAAAAATTCCTACAATATACCTGACCAATACACCTTAAAACAAATGCACCGTAAACAAGGAAAGTCTGGGAAATGGACTCAGCCAACAGTAACATAAAATCACATGACAACTAAATATAACGTGCTAATCTGGGTGAGATTGTGGAACATAAAAAGGACAAAACTAAGGTAATGTGAATAGACTATGAACTTTAGTAAATAATATTATATCAATATTGCTTCATCACATGACAAATATCCTATATTAATATAATATGTAATAATAGAGGACACTGATTATAGGGGTATATGCAAGTACTGTCTGCAATATCTTCTAAATTTTTTGTTTAATAACAAAAAATAACATGAGATTTCTTGACTGTTTTTAAGACAAATTGAATCAACATGAATCAATATACAATAGTGAATTACATTTGTATAGCAGTGAGTATAATAGTGATAGTGAATAATACATGTTAAATGCTATAAATACATTTACTGCTTGTTATCAACATGATTAATTCTTAAGGCATCAATGTATACTTTCTACATTTAATTTCATTTTCCTCTGAAGACTACAGTATTACTGGACTAAAGCTTTATTAAGTGCCTCAGGTAAGCTTAGCATACAGAGTTGTTTCTGCAAGTTAATTAAAAAGAAATTAAAAATAAAGTTTTATTTAACATTTTGTTAAAATTAATCACTATCCATAATCAAAATATAACTTGCTGAAATAATTAAAAATTGAGGCTTTAAAGATAGCTACAAATAAATCTGTCTTTTTAGATATAATGCAAATGCTTTTTATGAAGGTATAAATATGACATGATTTTATTATTTCATTTACATATAAACTTATAGACTATATATTCCTTCTAAAAATCACCACAGGATTCTGAATATATATATATATATATATATATATATATATATATATATATATATATATAAGTTTTTTGAATGATCAGGCCACACTTTGAATAATTATTGGCATTTTGCAATTAGTAGACTATTTTTCTTACAAACCAGTAAAAGCTAAATTCTAAGTCTCAAAATTCAAGTAATCTATTTAAGAGTACACATTTTCATTTCCAATTGTAGATATTGCATAAAACAGAAAAAAAGTTTAGTTAATTTTTAAATGTATTGTTATTGTATTGCATTAGCTTATAATAGCTGCAATATAAAATACCATAAACTGGGTAGCTTAAACATCAGATATTTATTTCCAAAGTTCTGGAGAAGATTCACAGTCAAAATATTGACTGGTTTCTTCTGAGGCCTCCCTCTCTCCTTGGCCAACACATAGCCAGATCCTCTCTGTGTCCTCTCTTGGCCTTTTGTCTGTGGACACATTCCTGATGTCTCTTCCTCTTCTTATAAGGATATCAGTAACATTAAATTAGGGCCCACCCTTATGCATTCATGTTAACATAATTACATAAGTCTTTAAAGACCTTATCTTCAAAGATAGTCATGTTAGGGGTTTGGGTTTCAACATATGAATTTGGGTATGGGGGACACATGCCTGTAACAGTTCACAAAAATAAAAGTATGATCACATTATAAATTAAATTTACTTCCAATAATTTATTATAGAAAAAAATGAATAATTTAAATTTTATTTTTAAGATTTTAGATTTCCTTGTGTTTTAAGTGTTCAATCACACATATACTGTTTTATAAGCAAAGCAAAGTGTTTTTTATTCATTAAACCGTTTTACTTCTCTAGCACCTTCCTAAGGTTTTTTACCTCTTTTCCTTTTGTTCCATAATATACATGGTTTAAGACAAAAATACAGATATTTTACCAGCTCTATATGTTTTGTTTTAATTAGGGAATGCTTAGTTTTTAGAAATATGCTATGGAGTATTAAAAGAAACCATAGTTTTGGATTCAAAACTAAAATGGATCAGTCAACTAGGCCTTTATGGTCACAGACAATGCAATTTAACATCATCAACAACATGCTTTTTTCCTCTTTTTCCTGCAGTTTTGGCTACATATACTTTGAATGTATCGGCATGTGCCAACAATTTTGTAATATTATTTTAGAAACAGAAGCTAGAAATTAATACATATTTCTTCCAGTGCAATTGACATTTGTTTTTAAATAATTATTATTCATACTTTAGAAGAGTTTCTTTTAACTTAAAACTCATTATTGTAAATCTTAAGCAACTTGTTGAGGTTGTGGCAAAATTTTAGGAAACCTTTATTGTTATTTTTCATATATGTATGAACAGCACTCTGTGTATTTCAAAACTTTTTGCATAGTAACTGAAATCTTTTGGGCATTGGCAACTCTCTTTAATCCTTGAATTAAGTTTGTCTTTGAATTTTCATTATAGGTTGAACTACTATGATTTCATATTATGTTTACGGAGGTTAGTATCTTGGATCAAAACAACAAGAAACAAATACTTTCCAATGTTCACATATGATGAAATATTTTATGAAAAGATGTATTTTGCCTTTAGCAAGTGATTGCTTTTGGTATGATATGAAAGTTACTTTATCATAATTTCCTTCCAAAAGTCAAAATAGCTCCTATTTATTTTATTGTTAATTTTATCACTTTATTTCATATTTTTCCATTATATTTTACTTAAATTTTTTTGCCAGATCTTTAATAAATAAATGTAAAAGTGAATGAGTAGGCTACCATTCATATAAATACGAATAAGAATTCTTCAATGTCTTTCATTTTATTGAAATAGACTAAATGTCTTGCCAAATTGCTCTTAAAATTCTTTGAACTTAGAGTCTTGAATGCTTTGCATTTCATTTAAATTTGAGTTTCTCTTCCAATCTTTAAAAATGTAACTTAGAGTCTTTAAAATGTTACTTTATGCATATTGTAAGATTTGGAGAGCTTTATAACATGCAAACTATATCATTACATTTACTCATTAAAAAATCAACTTCAAGTGTGTCTAAAATACTCCATCTACCACTGAACTGAAAATAACACATAATTATTTCAAAATACCAAAGTAGTCAACAACTTAAGGAGCTGTGCATTTTTTTCAACAAGATTAAAGAAATGAGCTGTGCACAGCACATATTATGCATAAATAAGGTTTTAAAAGCACATCTGCTCTTCTACAAGACCTTTAAAAACAGCTTTGTTGTCTTGTGACTGGCAGTGAATATTGTTCAAAAGCAGGTTACAGTAATTGGGAACTTGTTTAACTTAGTGGAATCAAATCACAGACAGAATATTCTCTAATAAAAGTTTTAGAGTTATTTCTTATAATAGGGCACAGTAGTTGCCGACTAATTAGTATTTTGTATAAATGGGCTTTTTATTGCTTATTTTATTTGTTATATCAATTATCTTGTGAGCATTTGCCATTATTTTGATTAACTCTTTAGTACATTTTGGATCCAGGAATCACCTTTTGAAAAAAATTTAGCAGTTTTGCAAATGTTCATATCACAATGCACCAGACCTAGCCTTTACAAGCATATCTCAGAGATAGGCCTTCAGTTCCAGACCGCTACAATAGAACAAGCACCACAATAAAGCAAGTCACACATCTTTTAGTTTACCAGTGCATATAGAAGTTATATACAATTATATAACTCACAGTCATATATACTGTTCTGTAGCTTAAGTATGCAATGGCATTATGTCTAAAATAATTGTACATCTTAATTAAAAAATACGTTATTGCTAAAAAATGCTAATGATCATTAGAGACTTCACTGGGTTGTAATCTTTTTGTTGGTGGTGGGTCTTTCCTTCTTGCTGACAGCTGCTGACTAATCAGGGTTGTGATTGCTAAAGCCTGAGATGGCTCTGGCAATTTCTTAAAATAAGACAATAATGAATTTTCCCACACCAGTCGATTCTTTCATTAAAGCTTTCTTGGTAGCATGTGATGCGTTTTGGTAGCATTATACTCACAGCACTGTTGCTTTCAAAATTTGAGTCAATCTTCTCAAACCCTGTTATTGCTTTATTAGCTAAGTTTATGAAATATTCTAAGTGTTTTGTTGTTGTTTCAAGAATGTTCATAAAATCTTCACTTGGAGTAGATTTCACTTGAAGAAACCATTTTATTTGCTCATTCAAAAGAAGCAATTTCTTATTTATTGATGTTTTCTCCTGAGATTGTAGAAATTCAGTTACATCTTCAGGCTCCACTTCTATTTCTAGTTCTCTTGCTATTTCTACCCCATCTGTAGCCCTTTTTTCCACTGAAGTCTTGAACCCCCTCAAAGTCATCCATGAAGGCTAGAATCAACTTCTTCCAAACTCTGTTGATGTTGCTATTTTGACCTCTTCTTACATGTAGTAGGACTTAATGCACTAAGATTAATTAGGGGATCAGATCATATTTGTCCTTCTTGGCTATTTTAAAGACATTAAGGTGCCGTTGAAAAATTTGAGCAAAGGAACAACATGTTCCGACTTACACTTTAAAAGTATAATTGTGGTCTGTAGGAATAAAATTAAACTGTTGAAGAATTTAAAATACCTTATTACATTCCAGAAAAAAAAAAAAAGCTTTTTGAAGAAATACAGCAAAATTCAGCCACTAAAAACAAAAATTCCAATGTCTAGCTTTCAGTAAAAAGTCACTAGATACACAAAGAAGCAGAAAAACATAAGATATTTTGGAAATGTTTTGCAAAATTAAACATACGCTTTCCATACAATCAAGGAATGCCACTCCTATGTACTTACTTAAAAGGAATTTAAATGTTATATATATATACAAATCCTGTGTTCAAACATTTATGCTAGATTTATTATCTCCAAAAACTGGGGATATAAAAACCTCTGACCTGTTTTTATAATACCACTTCTGGCACCAAATATCTGTGTGTGTGTGTGTGTGTGTGTGTGTGTGTGTGTGTGTGTGTAGGTGTGTTTCCCATGCCAAACAGTTCTCTAATATTAGCTGGGTATTTTATAATTAAATTTAATTTGGACACAATCTACTTGGAGTTAGTCTCAGATTCCACAAGTTATCCACTCATTCCCACATACTGCCCAATTCAAATGCCAGTCACAATACCTGGGTCTCCATTACTTCTGACTAGCTGTAAATTTAAAGTTTCCATGGGCCCCTCCTCTGGTTCAATAATTTGCTGGTATGGCTCACTAAACTCAGGAAAACAAAAAAAACAAACAAAAAAAACCCTTCACTTATTTTTACCTTTTTTTTTTTTAATTAAGAAAAGAATACAACTCAAGAACAGCCAAATCGAAGAGATGCACAGAGCAGGAAATAAGAGAAAGGGGTACAGAGAGCTTCCATGCTCTCTTTGGACACTTCATTCTTCTAAAACCTAGATATGTTCACCAACTCAGATGCTTTCTAAATCCCTTCATTTAGTTTTTTTTTTGCTCTAATTACATAAGAATAGTTGATTCAGTAACAGGTCGTTAGTGATTAACTCAATATTCAGTACTCTTTTCTCACCACGAGTCCAGGGATGGGGCTGAAAGTTAGAATCCTCTAATCCCATCGTTTCTTCTCCTGGCAAACAGCCCCCATTCTGAAGCTATGAAGGTACCACCAAGAGTCATTTTATCAGCCAAAATGAGGTATGATTGAAAGGAGTTTATCATGAGCAACAGAAGATGATTCTCACTTTCATTTCTAAGAAAACTACAAGTATTTTGGGAGCTTTGGGTCAGGAAATCAGAACAAAGACAAAATATTTATCTCATAATTTCTTTACAACTTCTTCTAAGAATTGTAAAATATCACAATGATATTTATATTATGAATAGATAAATGAATTATGCCATTCATACAACAATATACTATTCAGTGATTGATACCATGAAGTCCAGATACATACAACAATGTACCTTAATCTCAGAGCAATTATTAAGTGGTAGTAGTCAAACTTAAATGGGCTAGATACACACATATAAGATTTTGAGATACACAATAACATAGGGATGGAAAACAAATACATAATTGCCAGATCCTGGAGTAAAAGTAGTTGACTACAGAATGTAATGAAACAACATTCTAAAAGGGATACAGCTGTTACACATCTTGATTTGGGTGGTGATTATGACTTCACTGTTCTGTCAAAAATGTTAATTACAACAATAAAAAGAGAATATTATTTGACGTAATGTACACCTAAAAAATTTTAAAGAGGCAATATTATGTAAAACTTGAGATAAGTCCTTCAATAAAATGAACAAGATACTTGAAAAAATACAAACTATCAAAGATATCCCAAAAAGAGACAACAAAAGGAACTTTATATCTACTATTGAAACTGTACTTACATGAAGAAAATTTAAAACTAAAATAGGGAAACCTAGTAGATGATGAACTGTATCATGCATATAGATTTAAAATTCAACCATAAAGAATAAAATTTCCCTATCTATCTATCTATCATCTCTCTCTCTCTTTCTGTCTATCATCTATATACCAATTATAATAAACTTCCAACATTGCTTTTTATGGTAACTGATAAAATAATTCTAAAAGGAAAAACAAACAGCAAGGATAAGAACTATGCTCATTAAAAAATGCAAGAAAACACTTTCTCTTTCACTCATTTCCTATATAAAAGATGTGTAATTGTTCATGAATAGAAAAATAAAACAGAACAGAGAACAAAATGCAAGCAAATTGAGATATATGCAACTATGACATATAAAAAATGGAAATAGAACTCTGGATAAATGAGTTTTTACATTGCTATAAAGAAATACCTGAGACTGACTAATTTATAAAGCAAAGAAGTTTAATTGACTCACAGTTCCACGCGGCTTGGGAACCTCAGGCAATTTACAATCATGGAAGAAGAGGAAGCAGGAGTCTTCTTCATAAGGCAGCAAGAAAGGTAAGTGCAAATAAGAGAATGCTGGACACTTAAAAAATCATCAGCTCTCATGAGAACTCACTCACTGTCATGCGTACAACATGGGAAAAACCACCCCCATGTCCAATCACCGCCCTCTCTGCAGACATGGGATTACAGGTCCCTCCCTTGACACATGGGGATTACAATTCAAGATGAGGTTTGAGTGGAGACACAGAGCCAAACCGTATCAGGAGTGTTTAATAAATTTATAAATATTTTTATCTTCATAATATTTAAAAATAGCATTTAGTCTCTTTCATACACTACACAGAAATATTTTCTTTTTAAAATGAAGGCTTAAATATTAACAGCAAAACTTCAGAATGATAAAGAGTCTTTTAAACAAGATGCAAAACACATAAATCAATAATTTAAAAATAAATAAGTTTGACAGGAACTAAATTTAAAATGCCAGTTTATCAAAAATTCCCAAAAGAAAATGAGCAGACAATCCCTAACCTGGAGAAATAAGTAGAGAATAAAAATCAAGTTGATTATTGGTTAATATCCTTAAATTTTAAAGAACGCCTAAATTAAAAATATAGAAATCCATGATTATAATGATCAAATGCATATCCAGGAATTTCTGGGAAAGAAGAAAGGTTGGACAATAAACATAAACAATAGCAAAAAAGGTCAATCATATTAGTGATCACTGAAATAAAAAATAAAAACAAAATATTTTATCTTAACAAATTGGTCAAAATTTTGAATGTCATATTATCAAGTTTGATGAGGATGTAAAACAGCAAGATATATTATAGAAGGTTGAATCTCATTTCTAGGTATTTACCTTAGATAACTTTTACACAAACTCAATGAATAATTTTAACTACATTCATAGCAACATTGACTATAAGAGTAAAAACTATAGAAATTTCCTAATTGAATATAATATCTTATAGGATAATCATATAATAAAATACTCTGCACTTGTGAAATTTGAAAACTACAATTATATGGATTGATATAAATGAATTCCAAAAAATATATAGTGTAGTACAAAAGAAAGGTATCAAAAAAAAAATAATAGAAACAACATAATGTAATTTATACACCTTTGAAAATTTCTAAAACAAAAATTAAGTGTGGAATTCTTTATAATAAAGCCATAAATGTTTTGAAAACAAAGTATCATAGTATTATAGTAGTGGCAAAGTAGCATTTAACTGTAATATGAAAGACATAGGTAGTATTTTCTAAAAAGCTAGTTTTTAGATTCTTGTTTATTATTAACTTTATAACTTATGTATCTTAAATCTAAAATTTTATATGAATTAAATATTTTAAATAATAAATTCTAAAATTAACTGACATATTTGTATACAAATAATGCAGGTTTTGCTCATTCGTAGTTATTTAGCTACATAGACAACAGTTGGGGTTGCTTACTTGACTTAACTCTTTACAGAATTGAGTAGAACTTGGAATGTATAAATATGAGTAAATATGTTAAAGTAATCAAAGAAAGCATGCACATTCATTTAATCACATAACAAATGTATTTTTTATTTGACAGTGATTTTCATTAATGGCAACTTGAGAATGCTGCAGAAATCGCACAACTGCTTTTTGCAAATGAATTTGCTACCAAAACTAATAAAAAATTAAAAATAAATAAATGAAAACTTTAAAAATGAAGAAATGAAAAATTAAAAAATATGTAAGTTTGTAAAACTGGATGTAATCTTATATATAAATATACACTTTTCTATTTTTAACCTAGAATTTTATTGCTTTCAATTCTTTGCAACTTAATGTTCTAGTTCAAGGCAGTTTAGAGTTTGAAGTTAAAGTATCATGACACATGTATTGAACATAAACGACCTATAGTTATGCAACAATTTTTAGATGAAAGTTACTACATAGATCCCACAATCAAAAGGAAGGAATTATACAACAGCAAAAACACTAGGAAGAATAGATCTTTATAGGGTACTGGAAAGATCCATTCAATTGGGAAGTTTTTATATATTTCAGACCAATAAATTTAACAACTTAGAAATAAGCACAAAATCCTTGAAAACCTCCAAATGCTTTATATATATTAAAAAATTAATTTTGTGGGCCAGTTGCAATGGTTCATGCCTATAATCTCAGGACTTTGGGAGATTGAGGCAGGAGGGTCACTTGAGGTCAGGTGTTTGAGACCAGGTCAACACATTTACGAAAGTTAGCTGGTTCTAGCTAGTCAGGAGGATCACTTGGGCCCAAGAGTCCTAGTTACTCAGAAGGCTGAGGTAGGAGGATTGCTTGAGTTCAGAAGTTTCAGGCTGCAATGAGCTGTGATTGAACCACTGCACTCCAGACAGGGTGAGAGTGAGATCTTATCTCTAAAAGAAATAAAAGAAAAAAAGGAAAGAAAGAAAACAATTGCAATTCTAATTTTTCTCAAGGGATATTTTAGTCTTAGATGACTTCACTGGTGAATTTTGTCAGACATTCAAAGATGAAATACTATAAGCTTTGTGCAAATTCTTTGCAGGTAGAGGCCAGCATATCCATTATATCAAAACCATACACAACATTGCAAGGAAAGAAAAAAAACATTTTTTATTAACAGTGTTTCAAAATTCCTTAAGAGAATCATAACAAAATTAAATCAATAGTACATTGTACGAGTTTTAGCTTTCTCTTTGAAAGATTGATAAGTGAGTGTGCAGAAATAAACTGGCAAGAGACAAATTAACAGGAGAGAGGGCATACAAAATGTATTAATTTTCAAGTGCACAGGAGTCATGCAAAGTATAAAACTCAAAGAAGGGCCCGATGGTTGAAGCTTAAATATTCTATTCATAGGGGAAAGGAAAATGAGGGAGGTAGGCAATTTTAGCAAAGGAGTAAATTATTTTTAGGGGAGATGAATGAGAAAAGAACAGAGTATAGCCTGGGATTAAGTTCCTCTGGTCTCAAGGTGTAGAGTTAACTCGAGTATTCTATCCTGTAAATTAATCTTCTCTGTTTGATGAGAGTATGGGAGGTGGCCTGGGATAATTGCATTCCTTCTGGATGAATGTACCTTATTTGCAAAGGGATGAGAGACTTGTGTGCTGGGAGCAAGGGAGGGTGCTTGGTTCTTCCTTAGGTAAAATCACTCAGCATGCCAAAGCACTACACTTTGGAGCATTATTTTTTGAGTCCCAACAATATCATTAAATATTATTTATGTCACTAACACAAAGTTGCTTCAATGTATTTAAAAATCAGTCAATAGAGGAAGAGACAGATCTTCCTTACAGAAGCATTCTGAACAATTCATGAGTCCCCTAGTCCCCAAGGAGGTGGAATATAACCCTCATATCTTCCGTATGAGCTGCACTTAATGCCTTCTTTGTAAAGTGTAAAATACGTAAAGGGGAGCAAATAGATAACTTTTCAGTGGAGAAATATAACTAAACTACCTTAGCCAGACAATCATCATCAAGATCCCAGCATCTATACTGCCAATTATGTTGGTGGTATGTACCCTTGAAATTACAGGATGAAAATAATAACTAACCTATGTGGTATTCCTTCTCAAAACTCTTACTCTGGCCAAAACAAGAGAAAAACATTGGCACATTCCAATTAAGGTGATTTTACAAAATGCCTGTCAAGTATATTTCAAAACTGTTAACATCATTATAAACAGAAGTCTGATAAACTATTCCAGCAAAAAGAAGCTGAAGAAGACATGACAACTAAATGCAGAATGGTATTCTAGATGGGATCCTGTTACATAAAATCATATTAAAAGTGTGCTTAGGATGTCCAAAATGAGGGAGTAGAGGCAATTTGGCATCAGTCTCCCTAACAGGAAACCAAAACAGTATCAAGATTGTAACCAGAAATATCACAGAATTATAATTTGACACTGGGAAAATCTGAGGGACCACAAAGAAGTGAGAAATCACTAGCAAAAGGTAAGAGAAATGGACCTCTCTAATCAGAATAAGCCTCCCCACGTTTGCCAGGTCCAGCGCAGGAAAGTTCTCCCTGATCTCATGGTTTCTACACTAGAAAAAGTAAGATCAAGGTGGAAAGTCAGGTTTCCCAACATCTTGGGTTCTTCCACAGGAAAACCATCTCTGACTTACCACATGGGAAGCACTGCAAGTGTCTGCAGGTTAAAACTTCTGAGGGTAGCTAGGGACAAATCGTGGAAGTGAGGCTAGAATCTGCCATTGTGTAAAACTTGGTGAACTGCTTTGCATCTCAAGTAAAGGAAATACCGAATCACAGTGGCCATTCTGCAGCACACTGCAGGGGTTGTGCTGCATGGGTCCTCTGGGCACAAAGCCCTGGCCAACCTTTCCACACAGCTGGAATGTTCCCATTGGGATCCCCCATCCCATCTGGGACAACAATGTTTCAAACCTAATTTAGGGATTTGGCAAATCTGCACTAAGGATGCCATCTAGCACCAAAAAGGAAAAACAGGAAAGTATGACGTCCCCAAATGAACAAAACGAAAGCCGGTGACTGATCCTGATGAAATGGTAATGTGTGAGCTCTCAGAACAATAATTCAAAATAACATTTTGAGAAAACTCAGAAAACTGTGAGATAATACAACAAATAAATTTAGAAATTTCTCAGAGAAATTTAATAAAGTGATTTAAAAATAAAATTAATCAAACATAAATCCTGGAGTTGAGAAATGCAGTAGTCAAACTGAAAGTGCATTGGAGGGATGGCTCTCAACAGCAGAAGAAAATAATCTGCAGTTTGAAGACTGATTATTTAACAAATACAGTTGTAGAAGAAAAACGTAAAAGAATGAAAATGAACAAAGAATGCTTACAAGATCTAGAGTACAGCTTCAAAAAACAAATATATGCTATTGATGTTCAAGAGACTGTTAAAAAAATCAAGGATTAAAGAAGTTATTGAAACAAATAATAACGAAAAACATTCCAAATACATAAAAAGATCTAAATATCCAGGTACAGGAAGGTCAAAGATCATCAGAGAAATTCATTTCAAGTAAGACTACTTCCAGGCATAAAATAATCAAACTCTCAAAAGTTAAGGACAAATGAAAGATCCTAAAAGCAGCAAGAGAAAGAAAATAAATGAAATATAAAGGAGATTCAATTCATTTGGCAATAGACTTCTCCATGGAAACTATACAAGCCATGGGGGAGTAGAGATAACATATTCAAAGTGCCGAAGAAGAAAAAAAAATCTGCTG
This sequence comes from Aotus nancymaae, assembly GCF_030222135.1. Classification (NCBI taxonomy): domain Eukaryota; kingdom Metazoa; phylum Chordata; class Mammalia; order Primates; family Aotidae; genus Aotus; species Aotus nancymaae. The sequence goes on along the minus strand of NW_026988419.1, from coordinate 39,267,882 downwards.
CCCTAGAATATTGTGTTCAGCAAAACTCTCTTTGAAACATGGTGTAGAGATACTTTCCCAAACAAATAAACAAACAAACAAAAGCTGAGGGAACTCATCACCACTAGACTTCTCTTACAAGTAATGAAAAAAGGAGTTATTTAATGTAAAACAAATAGATGCTAATTTGCAACAAGAAAATATCTGAAGGTATGAAACTCACCAGTAAAAGTAAGTAGAGGTAAATTCAGAATACTTTAATAGTGTATTTATGGTATACAAACCACTTATATATTTAATATGAATAATAAAGAAACAAACATATCACGTATCATAATAGCAACAATTTGTTATGAGATAGGATGTACAAAAAGACAGCACAAAGTCAAAATTAGGAGCAGAAGAAGTTAAAGCATGACATTTTTTACTTTTCTCTGTTGTATCTTTTTATGATCAAAAGTTAAGCTGTCATCAGTTTAAAATAACTTTTCAAAATATTAAGTTTTTTTTTTTTTTTTGGAAACCTCATGGTAACCAAAAAGCAAAAAGCTAAAATAGATACACTAAAAATAGAAAGAGAATTTAAAACATACTACCAGAAAAAATTACTTAACTGCAAAGGAAGATATATAATAAAATAAAAAAGAAAGGGTAGTTACAAAACAATCAATTGAGTGTGAGTAGACTAATTCTCCAGTAAAAAGAAATTATGTCTTAATGGATGAAAAACAAGACCCCAAGTATATAGTTCTTTTCTTGTTTTTCATCCATTCAGAGTTTCCTACAAGAAACTTAACTTTTCCTATAAAGATACACATAGACTGAAAGTGAAAGGCTGGAAAAAGATACTCCATGCAAATAGAAACCAAAAAAGATCAAAATGAGCAATACTTATATGAGATAAAACAGATTTCAGGTTGGGTGCAGTGGTTCATGCCTGAAATCCCAGCACTTTGGGAGGCCAAGGTGGGTAGATCACGAGGTCAGGAGATAAAGACCGTCTTGCCTAACACAGTGAAACCCCATCTCTACTAAAAATACAAAAAAAAAAAAAAGCTAGGTGTGGTGGCACAGGCCTGTAGTCCTGGCTACTCATGAGACTGAGGCAGTAGAATGACTTGAACCCAGGAGGTGGAGTTTGCAATGAGTTGAGATCACACCACTGCACTACATACAGCCTGGGCCACAGAAAGAGGTTCCATCTCAAAAAACAAAACAAAACAAAATAAACAAAAAGTAAAAACAAACTTCAAGTCAAATCTGGAAAAAGAGACAGGTTATTTTATAGTGATAAAGGGGTCAACTCAGCAAGAGGACATTAACAATTGTTATAAACATGTATATACACACATATGTAAAGCAAATATTAACAGATCTGAAGGGAGAGATAGAATGCAATACAATAATAGTAGTGGACTTAAACACTCCACTTTCATCGATGAACAAATCATCAGACAGAAAATCAACAAATAAATATTAGAATTTAACTTCACTCTAGACCAAATGGATCTAACTGACCTTTGCAAAATGCATTATTCAATTGCTATAGAATATAGATTATTCTCATAAGCATATAGAACATTCTCCAAGATAGAAGATATGTTAGTCTACAAAACAAGTTTCAACAAATTCCAAAAAGTCAAAATCATATTAAATATCTTTTATTACCACAATGAAATAAATGTACAATTAAATAATGCGATTAACTTTGTAAACTATGTAATTACATGAAAATTAAACAAGGTGCTCCTCAACAATCAATGGGCCAATGAAGAAATTAAGAGGGAAATTTGAAAAGTCCTCAAAACAGATAAAAATGAAAATGCCACATACCCCAAAGCAATGCTAATAGGACAGATTATAGCAATAAATGCTTACATCAAAAAAATAGAAAGACTTCAAATAAACTACCCAATGATGCACCTTAAAAAACTAGAAATGCAAAAAAAGTAACCCAAATTAGTAGAAGGAAAGAAATAATATCAGAGCAGAAATACAGAAAATAAGGACTTAAAATAATAAACTATCAAGAAAACCAAAAGTTAGTTTTTTGAAAAGATAAATAAAATTGACAAACCTTTAACTAGTTTAAGAAAAAAGAGAGAAGGCCCAAATAAAATCATGGATGAAAAAGTAGACATTATATCTAGTATAACAGAAATACAAAGAATTACTGGAGAATATTGCCAGCAACTATATATCAACAAATAGAAAAACCCAGAAGAAATGAACAAATTCCTGAACACACACAATCTAACAGACTGAAACAAGAAGAAATACAAAGTCTCAACAGACCAATAACAAGAAACAAGATAATAACAAGTCTCTCACCAATGAAAAGCCTGAGACCTGGATCTGATAGCTTCACTGATGAAATTTAAGAAGTAATACCAATTCTACTAAAACAATTTCAAAAAAAAAGAAAAATTAAGAAAGGAAAACTTCTAAACTTACTATATAAGACCAGCATTATCTTTATACAAAAATTAGACAATGACATAATTAAAAAACAAAACTCCAGGACAACATTTTTGGTGAACATAAATGGAAAAATCTTCAAAAAAGAAAATACTAGCAAACCAAATTTGACAGCACATAAAAAAGACAATACACAATGGTCAAGCAAGATTTATCCCAGGGAGGCAAGGATGATTCAATATACACAAATAAATAAATGTAATACATCACATTAACAAAATGAAAGACAAAAACTGTATGACCATATTAATACATGTGAAAAAGCATTCTATAAAATTCAATATCTGTTCATGATAAAAACTCTCAACAAACTGGGTATGGAAGAAAAATACCTCATAACAAGGCCATATAAGGCAAAACTCAGCCAGTACCATATTCAATAGAGAAAAATAGAAAGTTCTCTAAAATCTAGAACAAGAAAAGGATGCCCATTTTCACTGCTGTTATTTAACATTGTATCAAAAGCCCTAACCAGATAAACTGGGCAAGAGAAAAAAAAGTAAAGGCATTTAAATTGGAAAGAAATAAGTCAAATTGATGTTGTTTGCAAATGACATCTTCTTTTGTTTAGCAGTTATTTTAAATTTGGAGTACATGTGCATGTTTGTTATATAGGTAAACTTGTGTCATGGGGTTTTTTGTAAAGATTATTTTGTCACCCAGGTACCTATTGGTTATTTTTCTTGATACCTAGTACCTATTGGTTATTTTTCCTGATCCTCTCTCTCCTCCCTCCCTTCACCCTATGATAAACCACAGTATGTGGATATGATATTATATTTAGAAAAACTTAAAGCTTCCACCAAAAAGGTGTCAGAACAGAAAAACTAAGCCACTAAACTTGCAGGATATAAAATCAGCATACAAATATTACCATTAGAAGTAACAGTACCCTGTTAGAAGTAATAATAATATTTGTATGCTGATTTTATATCCTGCAAGATTGTTCATGGATTGTTCAAATATTACTGCTACTTCTAACAAGTTTCAAATATTGTTCACTGATTGTTCAAATATATTCTAACAGTAATATTTGAACAATCCGTGAACAATCTGAAAAAGGATTAAAGGCACAATTTCATTTGTACTAGTTACAAAAAAAAGACATAAGAAAAAAATGTAATCAAAGAAGTAAAAGCCCTCAACAATAAAAACTATAAAACACTGATGAAAGAAGGTGAAAAAGACATGAAACATGGAAAGATATCTCATGTTCATGGATTGGAATAATTAATTTTGTTAAAATGTCCATTCTTAACCCAATGCAATCTACAGGTTCAATGCAGTCTGTATCAAAATACCAATGACATTCTTTACAGAAGTAGAAAAAAAATTTTTAAATTTGTATGGAACCACAAAAGACCCTGAATAGCCAAAACAATCCAGAGCATAAAGAACAAAGCAGGGGCATCATGCAACCTGATTTCAAAGTACAGTTGACCCTTGAACAACACAAGTTTGAACTTTTCAGGTTCATTTATATCTGAATTTTCTTCTGCTGCTGCCACCTGTAAGACAGCAAGACCAACTATTCTGATTTTTCTTCCTTTTTCTCTCCTTACTCAATGCAAATACAATGAGAATACTTTTATGATGATCCACTTTCACTTAAGGAATAGTAACTATATTTTGTCTTTCTTATGAATCTTAATATTTTCTTTTCTTTACATTAGCTTATTGAAAGAATGTAATATATGATACATAATATATATGCTAATACATTATGTTATTAGTAAGGCTTCTAGTCAATAGTAGGCTATTACTAGTTTTGTTTTTGGGAAGTCAAAAATATAATAATTTTCAAATGTGTGAGAGTTGGCAGTTCTAACTCCCTGTGTTGTTCAAGATTCAACTATAACTACAAAGGTATAGTAACCAATGTGGTATGGCACTGACATGAAAATAGATACACAGACCAAAGAAACAAAATAAAGAACTCAGAAATGGATCGGTATATTTACAGCCAACTCATTTTTGACAAAGGTACCAATAATATATATTGGGGAAGGGACAGTCTCTTTAAGGGTATTGACTAGATATCCTTATGCAGAACAATTAAACTAGACTCTTATCTTTCCCTATGCACAAAAATCAAATGAATAGATAAAAGATTTAAATGTAAGACCCCAAACTATGAAACTACTGGAGGAAATCATTAGGAAAATGCTTCAGGACATCGACTGGTCTGAGCAAAGATTTTTGTGGTAAAACCTCAAAAAGCACAGGCAACAAAAGTGAAAGTAGACAAATGGGATTATACTAAGCTAATCGAACTTATGCAAAGCAAACAATAAACAGAATGAAGAAACAACCTACAGAATAGGAGAAAATATTTGCAAACTATCTGACAAGAAATCAATAATCAGAACATATAAGGACCTCATACAACTCAATAGCAATCCCCCCAAAAAAATCTGATTTAAAAATGAGCAAATGATCTGAACAGACATCTCTCAAAAGAAGACCTACAATTGGTCAACAGGTATTTCTGTGTATGTAATCAACTAGAGACTCAGAAGTAGATTTGCACACATGGTAAAGAAAAATTAGATAAAAGTATCAAAATAGTTTAATGAAAAAACATTTTCTGACAAATGATGCTGGAAATACTGGGTAAATGTAGGAATCAAAAATGAATTCAATCCCATTATAATTTGAGATGAAAAATAGACCAAGTGGTATGGTTATAACCATATAACTTCTAGTATAAACACAGGAAACTATAATTGTAATTCTGTGGAAAGCAAACATTTATTAGAACCAAATAAGTAATGTCATAGATGAAATAATGCCCCCATGAAGATGCATATGCTCTAATTCCATGAGACTATGGGCATGTCACTTTACATGCTCATACACTTTCCATGTCACTTCTTACAGCGTAGAAAGAAGACTTTTCAGATGTGATTAAGAATCCTGAGATGGAAAGAATGCTGAATTTTCAGGCTAGAACCAATATATTCAAAAGGGTTCTTATATGAGGGATAGAAGAGGGGTGGACTCAAAGTAGATGTGACAAAAGAAGAAAGGTTAGAGTAATTAAAGGAAGGGGCATGAGTTACTGAATGCAGACAACCTTTTCAAATTGGAAAAGGAAACACAATGGATTTCCTTACAGAGCCTCCAGAAGGAGAGCAGTCCAGCAAACACATTTTCATTATTCTGACTTCCAGAAATGTAAAATAATAAATTACTGTTATTTTAAGCTACAAAATTTCTACCAATTGGTTATAGCAGCAATAGGAAACTAAAGCAAGTCTATTAAAAATACAAATGTATAAATTTCACATAAAAAATCACTTATGCTCCTCCAAAGACATCAATAAAAAAGTGAATAGGTAAGAGGCTCAGACAGGAAATATATAATTAAACACACACACACAGAGAAAGAGGGAGATAGGAAGGGTTGCTAGTACTTATAACAATACATGGTGTTACAAAGTAATGAAATACTAACACATGGGGAATATGAATTAATCTCAAAACCATTGTATGAGTGGAAGGCATCAGACACAAATAGCACATAGTTTAGATTTTCACTCATAAGTTTTAAGAACAGAGGCGGAAGTAATATGTGTGTGTCTCTGTATGTAGGGGATGTGTATGTGTTTATAAAATCAGACAACTCTTTTTCAGAACATAAAATAACTCCTATAATCTGATAATAAAAACAATAAAAATGTGAATACTATATAAAAGAAGATGTATAATGAGCATTGTATATGATAATGCTTTCAGCATTATTCATAAACAGAAAAATACAACTTTAAAACTATGTCATACAAAGTTGATCTATCACCACAAACTCACAAGGGCCACTAAAATAAAAAACTGATACTACCAAGTGTTGATAAAAATATGGAGCTACTGGAACTATAAGTCATTGCTGGTGTAAGTATAACCAGGCTGGGCGCAGCGGCTCACGCCTGTAATCCCAGCACTTTGGGAAACCAAGGTGGGTGGATCATGAAGCCAGGAGTTCAAGACTAGCATGGCTGACATGGTGAAACTCTGTCTCTACTAAAAATATGAAAATTAGCTAGGCACAGTGGCAGGTGCCTGTAATCCCAGCTACATGAGAGGCTGGGGCAGAAGAATTGCTTGAACCTGGGTGGGAGATGTTGCAGTGAGCTGAGATTGTGCAACTGCACTCCAGCCTGCGCAATAGAGTGAGACTCCATCTCAAAAAAAAAAAAAAGTACAACCAAAGGAGACCCAGGATGAGTAGCTTCTATCTGCCCTCAGGTCATCTTGTTGTCTGCCTGAGTCTAGCTGTGTCCAGGTTTTTATGGGCTTCAGATGGGAGAAAGTGCATGCTGATTGGTTCCATGGGTGGCCATGGGCAGCTGAAAAAGCACCATAAGTTCTCATTCTGATCTGCAGAACAGGCATCCCAGCCCCCATGCTTCAGGCCATCCCTGACTTGAAGGTAGGGCCTCACTGGGGAACCACTCCTTTCCCCACTGGAGCCTGTTTGCTTCCTGCCACCATCCACTTGCCACATAAGGCAGCCCAGGCTGTTTGTGCCAAGGGGTGCCTGCAGGCCCGCATGGAGCTTCCCTCACCCTTGCTCGGCCTCCCTTCTGTGCTCATAGATGCCCCTAGTCCAAAGGGGCCCAAGGCTGCAGGGGCCTGTTATGTCAGCACTGCCCCAAGTGTACACATACCCAGCCAGGTTGTAACCATGCCTGGGCTCAGCCTCAACTTTGCTCCAAAATTAGAGTGGGCACCAAGGAGCCAGGAGAGGCCAGGCAGCAGAAGCAGGCACTTCTCAGTCTGGGGGAAGGAGGGCTTCCCAGATTCCTGAGAACATAGGGATGGCCAGGTCCATAACCTTGGCTAGCAGGCTACAGCTACACCTGGGAAAGTGTAGCTCCCACTCCTCCAACTCAGACATACAGCCCGGTGGCACCTCCCCCTCTGCAACTGGCATCATAGCAGCAGCTGCTCCAGATGGGTGGCTTCTGCCATGAGTTTCATAGAATCCAGTTAGGAAAATGTCTGGCATCATTTTCCAGACCCGCCTTGGGATCATAGGCATGGATGTGGTATCAGTGCCACTTGCTTATTTTCTTATTGGCCTCCTCAATGTACTTCATACCTTTCTCCTCCCATATGGCCTTACTGCGAAAGTTAGTGTGGCAGCCTGCACCATTTCAGTTCCCAGGAATGGGCTTCAGATGAAAGGTTGCTGCTCTCACCTCAAAGTCTTCACATACATGATGCAAGATGAAACGGCCCACCTGGAGATGATCTCCCATGCTGATTCCTTCATAGGGTCCGATTTGGAATTCCCACTGGGCAGGCATGACATCAACATTAGTCCTTGCAATCTTGACTCCAGCATACAAGCAGGCTTCGTAATGAGCCTCCAAGATGTTCCTGCTATAGGCTTTGTCTGCTCCTACAATACAGTGATATGGACCCTGATGTCACAAAAAGTCATTGAAAGGCCAACCAAAGGGCTGCCCATCTGTCTCCCTGAGGGTATATTTATGCTCTATGCCAAACCAGAGGTGCTAGTTGCTCACCATGTCCATTATCCATTACAGATATACTTGAAAACTTCAAAGAAGACCAGCGTGTTATGTGCTGGTTGCTCACCATGTCCATTATCCATTTACAGATATGCCTCAAATTGGTCTCTGTAGGCTTTCGATTGTACTTGAAAACTTCACAGAAGACCAGCTTGTTATGGTCCTTGTGGAAAGGGTCCTGAAACATGGCAGCAGGCATAAGATACACGTCACTGTTGGAGCTTTCAGACTATAAAGTACTAGAGCCATCAAAATTCCACTCAGGCAACTCTTTCACACACTTGGGCTCACTGTCTAGGGTATGGGTCTCTCAGCACAGTCCTTCTCCAGTAACACTGATCCAGATACACATGGCCTGGACTTTCTCACCCTGAGACAGGGACATGTACACCTGCTTGATGCAGGAACTTGCTGAGGGGTTCATGATGGACAGGTGTTCTGTGGGCTGAGTTGGTGGGTAAAGGTAGGCCTAGAGCAGGTGGGTAAAGATGGGGAGGGAAAAGAGAGGCCTGCTGTGATGCTCAGACCTCCACTCTTCCAGGCTTGGCTCTACCCCCATAGATTAAAAGTCATCTCGGGGCCAGGCGCGGTGGCTCACGCCTGTAATCCCAGCACTTTGGGAGGCCGAGGCGGGTGGATCACGAGGTCAAGAGATCGAGACCATCCCGGTCAACATGGTGAAACCCCATCTCTACTAAAAATACAAAAAATTAGCTGGGCACGGTGGCGCGTGCCTGTAATCCCAACTACTCAGGAGGCTGAGGCAGGAGAATTGCCTGAACCCAGGAGGCGGAGGTTGCGGTGAGCCGAGATCGTGCCATTGAACTCCAGCCTGGGTAACAAGAGTGAAACTCCATCTCAAAAAAAAAAAAAAAAAGTCATCTCTAGATCACTTATTATAGCCAGTATGATGTAAATGTTATGTAAACACTTGTTATACTGCTTTGTTTAGGGAATAATGACAAGAAAAATAATCTGCACATGTTCAATACAGACACATTATTTTTCCCAAATCTTTTTTACTCTTGGTTGGTTAAATCCAAGGATGCCAAACCCATGGACAGGAAGAGTTGATGGTGTTTACAAGAATCCACAGTGTTACAAAGTAAGGAAATGCTAACACATGTGGCAACCTGGATTAAACTCAAAAGTATTATATAAGTGAAAGGAATCAGACATAAATGGTACACAGTTTAGGTAGTCACTCATAAATTTTAAGAAAAGTGGCAGAAGTAACATGGCGTGATAGAAATCAGAGCACTGTTTGCCTCTAGGGTGTGGAAAATTGACCCTAAAGGAACATAAGAAAATTTTCAGAGGTTGATAAAAATGTTCTCTGAGGAGTGGGCTTAATAGGTGTGTTCCTTAGTCAAAACACACTTAAGTGAACTTATAATTCATGAGTTTACCTTATTTTAAAACAGAAAATAGTATTTACTTCTTAGAAAAGTGTTTCTGGAGTTGGTTACGTTAAAAGAGAGAAGTAATGTTTTTCATTATCAACCTTGTATTACTCTTACTTTTAAAATATCAAATATTTTTTCATTTTAAAAACTAAGCAATGTATGAAGTGTAATAACAAAGTAAATTAAGCAAAAAGAAGAAATTTTCAGTGGTAGATATGGTGATCCTTTAAATAAGCTTTAAACAGACGTGATTGATTTTAAAATTATAATGTCTTACCGTTTTGTTTTCCTGAGTATTGACCATTGCCCTGGCTTATCCTACTTTCACTACTTAAAGGAACATTAAAATGTGTTACAGATGGAATACAAAAATAAATACCTAAGCACTGTTTGTTGACATTCAAGTTGGATTATGCACAAAACAATATCTTTGAAAGTCTGGTTATTATCTTAAGAATGGATTTTCCAAATTCTTTATTCTCCTATACCATATCAATAAATGTACTTAAGAGGACTCCAGTAATTCAGGTTTCCTGTGGCAGGAGAGGACACAAGATTCACCTGTGTCAGCTAAGCAAAAAGAATAAAGAGTGGAAGCAAAGTCAGTTGATTTCTCAGCTTGAAGGTATTAGGGGAAAGGAAGAGAGACAAGTATCTATTTTGAGTCCTGATTTCTCACTTTTTGGAAAAGAGGATGATGCATTGGATATGTAAAATAATTTTTGGGGGCAAAAAGATGAGTTGTTGGCCCTGCTATCCATTTAGGACCTGAAAAGAGATCCCTCCCTTTACAACCAAGAATACTCTGTGGTTTGGTAACAACAATTTTATAGCACAGCATTGTAACCAGCTGTCCCAGGTTCTTGGTCTCACTTGCCCAAGGAATGAGGAAAAGGTCCCGGCAGCGCGGTAAGCTTACTTACTGTTCATAGAAATATCAGGGACCCAAAGAATTTAGCAGAAAGCGATTTATTTGGCAGAGAGAGAGAAAGAGAGAGCTCCCACACCACCCTGGGAGGGGAATCCGAAGGGGATATCTGTATTGGTAGAAAGGGAAACACAGCCCCTACATTGTTGTGGGAGGTAAGGGGCTGTGGGGTTCTAACTTTGAAGTTATTCCTGCCCCATTCACGTTTTTGTCCAATGACAGGAGTTCTTTCAAACGTCCTCTGGGTGATTGATCTTCGATTCTGATGCCGGATTGGTTGTCCGGCCGAGAACAGAGGCCTTTCCTTCTAGAGCTTTTCGTGGGCTTTTTTTAACAAACGAGCACACCTGGAGTTTTACCTAGCCCGCACGGGAAAGTTAGGTAAGGAACTCTTCAGGTTCCTGGACGGGGAAGTGGATGGAGGCACAACGCTGGGAAGTACTTGCCTTTGAAACCACGCCCCTTGCGGACCCGTGAAGACAGTTTTTTTCTTTAATACAGTCCCTCAGCGTGATCAGGCAAAATAAGGCTGTAAAGTCTAACTCTTTGAGCTGCTTATGATTCTTTTGTGGCATAGAGATTGTAACTCTTGATAAAGAGAGTCAGAAAGGATCAACAACAAAGTACAACGTGAGACTGACTTACGAGGTGAAGAAAAAAACTATCGAAATGACTAAGGATTTTTATCCCAATGAGAGACTGTTTGAGAAAAGAACAGTTATTAAATTATTATTTTAAAGAATTGCATGACCCAACATTGTTTTTCTCCGTGCTAACTATTGGATGAATGAGAGGGCGGAAAGAAGACCAAGTAAGTTATAAAAAACTCTTGTTCTTAATAAGTCTCCCAAACATTGGTGTTTTAGTGGAAGTAAATTCTGCACACTTAAACCCTCATTTAGCCTCATTTTCCACTGCTTGATATTTAACATATATAACCATTTTGTTTTAACCTTTTAGTTTGTTTATATTTCTTCTGCTCTTTATTCCTTTCTTCTCTGGTAATCTGACTTTGTTCATTTACTCATCTCTAGAGTCTCCTAACAAATTATGAAGAATAAAAGAGGATAAGTTAATGTTTTCAATATTGGCAAAGAAAGAACTTGAAAGTAATAACTTACATGTGATTTTATTTTGTCTTTTATACACTATTTGTGGATGAAAATTTGAGTAACATTTCAAGCCGTTAAGGCACAATTTAACAACATTAAGAAGGTGCCTGGGTGTTAATATGTGCCCATAGTAAGGGAAGTGACTAGCTTGCCTGACTCTTTATATTTTCTAGCTCTTTAATGACACCCAGAAGGCTGTATGAACGGCTGGATTGTAAATAAGTCTTCTCTATGCCTTTCTTGTCCTGAAAGTTCATTTCATTTTATCACTGAAAAAAATGTTTAATTGCCTGGATATAACAGTTTATTTATTCATTCACCTACTAAAGGACATCTTGTTTTGGTTGCTTCCAAGTTTTGACAATTATGAATTAAGCTGTTATAAATATCTGTGTGCGGGTTTTCCGTCTATACACATTTTCATCTCATTTGGGTGAATATCAAGATATATTGCTGGATCATATGATACGAGTATCTTTTGTTTTCAAAAAATGTCCAACTTCTAAAGTGGAAATTTTACTTCTAACGAGGCTGTAGCATTTTGCATTCCCACAAACAATGACTGAGAGTTCCTGTTGCTTCACATCTTTGTCAGAATTTGGTGGTATCAATATTTTATATTTTTGCCATTCTAATAGATGCGTAATGACATTTCGTTTTATTTCAACATGCAATTCCTTAATGACATGGTGTGGAACATCTTTTCATATGCGTATTTGCCATCCATATATCATCTTTGGTGAGGTGACTGTTCAGATATTTTGCTCAATAACCTTTTCATAGGTAATCACACAACAAAGCTCAGCCAGCATTTATTAGGAGAAAAATTGTTATCCCAGAGGTTTATATTAGCATGAATTTTATCACTTCATGACAAATACATTTATTGTGAAGGAAAAAAAAGTCTTTTTAAAAGAAAATTTGAAGCTATCTTGTTTTTGGCATATTAAAATACTGCAATAAACTCTTTGGAGTGAAAATGGTAATTTATGAGGAGGCGAAGATCAAGCATCTTAAGTGATAAAAGATGAGCAGCTCTCGTCTCTCCCAGATTATGTTCACAAAGGAAAATGTGAAAGAGTCAGTTTCACACTGAATTGCTTTAAAAGATAAAATTTTTGATGCAATATTAAAAAAAATAAGTTTTGACAAAAAATATAGATTTAAGAAGACGATAAACTCATAAAGACTGAGTCAGTACTGGAGTTTTTCTGTGGGGTACAGCGATCACAGTTCAGTTTAATGCCAAAACATAACATTTTAAAATAATTTATTAGCTTTATTAATGTCATTTCAATAAATGCCTAAAAAGGCAATAATTATCTGGGTCCTGTACTGTAAGATAATAAACAGAAATCAGATCATGCTGTTTGAATTGGGACTGAAAGAGAAAATGGTGGACAGATAAGCCTAAAATAGGGAAATACTTAGTGAGACTTTCTAACGTTATAATACGGTGTCATAAGACATAATTTAGTTGATAAAACTTATTCAAAAACTAGATTTTTTTTTTTTTTGATATGTAGATGTAAGCTACATTTTCTTTTCTTTTCTTTCTTTTTTTTTTTTAAGATAGAGTTTCGCTCTTGTTACCCAGGCTGGAGTGCAATGGCGCGATCTCGGCTCACCGCAACCCCCGCCTCCTGGGTTCAGGCAATTCTCCTGCCTCAGCCTCCTGAGTAGCTGGGATTACAGGCACGCGCCACCATGCCCAGCTAATTTTTTGTATTTTTAGTAGAGATGGGGTTTCACCATGTTGACCAGGATGGTCTTGATCTCTTGACCTCGTGATCCACCCACCTCAGCCTCCCAAAGTGCTGGGATTACAGGCGTGAGCCACCGCACCCGACCCGTAAGCTACATTTTCCCCAAATACTTAGCTCTATCAGTTTTCCAGCTACATTACAAAACCAGATATTCCCCTCAATATTTGATAGTTACCTTCTTCTTATCTATAATTTTAAAAACTGTGATATTTTAATGCACTCATATATGACAAATATATATAGTATTTTATAATAAAATAGGCATGTCCCTTAAAACAATATGCCACAATATTCTATTTTAACTTTCTTCTTTGTAAAACTATGATTAGAGATAAAATACTATGTTGTGTTATTTTAAAAATCTTTTGACTCCATATATTGTACCTTATTTTCTTATTTAAACTATGCTTGTGAAGGAAATAAAAAATATTTTACTCCAAAATATATATATAAATTTCACTGACATATTTTGGGATGACTGTTCAGAGAGCCAGCAAACAGATAGAGCCCTGTAAAGCTGTCTCTTGTTGGGGAGATTTACAACTGTAGAAAATCTACATTGAGACAGCCAGGCCTTCCCTTGTTCAGATTTGGAAAAGATTCATTGCGATTCTGATACCTCTAAAAGTGTAATAGAAATATTTGTCGTTTTTTCTCTCTAAAATTATTACCTGTGAGGGTTCACATTCATAACAAGACCACTTTTACTAGTCTAGTCTCTTCTTCTGTCTCGTCTGTAACCTGTCTTGCCATTATAACCTCATTTACCACCATAATCTGGTTTTGGTCATGCTCTGAGCTCCTATTCTTTCTGCAACTTCAAGATAGAATGCAAGTTTCTACACACCATGTGGGGGAGCAGTAAATCTCTCTGTGATTTTTCCCCTTTACACATTAATCATTTATATGCCTTTTCTCCAATAGATACGGCTTTTCTGAAACAAATATGGCTTCTGTGAGTTAACTTTTCAACAAAACTTAAGAGAGAAAAATAAAACATTTATTTTGGGATATACAATTGGTTATGTAAAAATTCTTGCCCAAAGTAAAATCTTTTGTGTAGGCATACTTCAGAGACATTCCAGGTTCAGTTCCAGACCACAACAATAAAGCAAATATTGAAATAAAGTGAGTCACACTAATTTTTTGGTTTCTCAGTGCATATAAAAGCTATGTTTACACTATACTTTATTCTAAGTGTGTAATAATGTTATGTCTATATAATGTATATATCATAGAGAAAAAGTTCTTCGTTGCTGAAGCATGCTAACAATCATCTGTGTCTTCATTGGGTTGTAATCTTTTTGCTGGTAGATAGTCTTGACTCAATTTTGATGGCTGCAGACAAATTAGGGTGGTGGTTGCTGAAGACTGAGGTGGACTTGGCAATTTCTTAAAATAAAACAATAAAGTTTGCTACATCATTGATTCTTCCTTTCACAAAAGATTTCTATCTAGTGTTGGATGCTGTTTGATAGCATTTTGCTTACAGTAGAGCTCTTAAAAGAAATTGGAGACAATTCCCTCAAAACCTGCTATTCCTATATCAACTAAGTTTATGAAATATTCTAAATATTTTGGAATTTCAACAGTATTTACAGCATCTACATTTGAATTAGATTCCATAACAAATCACTTTCTTTATTCATCCATAAGAAGCCAATGTTATCTCTCAAATGCTATCATGAGATTGCAGAAATTTAGTCATATCTTCAGGATCCATTTCTAATTATATGTCTCTTACTATTTCTACCATGTATGCAGTTACTTCCTCCACTGAAAGGAGATTTGAACCACTCAAAGTCACCCATGAATATTGGAATCAATGTCTTTCAAACTCCTGCTAATGCTGGTATTTTAACCTCTTCTCATAAATTACAAATGTTTTTATAGTATCTAGAATAGGAATCCTTTCCAGAAGGTTTTTAATTTACTATGCCCAGATTCATCAGAAGAATTACTATCTATGACAGCTATAGGTTTAAGAAATGTATTGCTTAAGTAATAAGACTTGAAAGTCCATATTATTCCTTGATCTGTGGGTCACAGAATAAAAATGAATGTTGTATTAGCAGGTATGAAAACAACATTAATCTCCTTGTACATCTCCATTAGAACTCTTGGGTGACTAGCTGCATTGCCAATGATGAGCAATATTTTTAAATCTTTTTTTTTTTCTGAGCAGTAGATCTTAATTGTGGACTTAAAATATTCAGTAATTTATTTGATAAACAGGTTCTATTTGCTATGTTTTATTTCTATTGCAATTACTTTTGAAGTCTTTGTCATGAAATCTTCATTAGGGCCAATGTGCAAGATGGTATTTCTAGATTTTTTTCTAGGGTTTCTAGAGTTTAAAATTTTACATTTTAGACATTAATCCATCTTTAGTTAATTTTTGTATATGGCGAAAGGGAGGAGTCCAGTTTTGATCTTCTGCATATGGCTAGCCCGTTATCCCAGCACCATTTATTGAATAGAGAGTATATTACCCATTGCTTGTTATTGTTCACTCTGTCACAAATCAGATGGTCGTAGGAGTATAGTATCATTTATGGGTTCCCTAACTTGTTCCATTTGTCTATGTGTCTGTTTTTGTACCAGTAACATGCTATTTTGGTTTCTGTAGCCTTGTAGTGTAGTTTGAAGTCAGATAATGTGATGCCTCTGACTTTGTTCTTTTTGCTTATGATTACTTTGGCAATTCAGGTTCTTCTTTGAATCCATATGGATTTTAGAATTTTTTTCTAATTCTGTGAAAAATGTCATTGTTAATTTGACAGGAATGACATGGAATTTGTAAATTGATTTGAGCAGTATGGCTATTTTAACATTATTTATTCTTCCTATCCATGAGCATGGAATATTTTCCCATTTGTTGTATCATCTAGGATTGCTTTCAGTAGTGTTTGCAATTCTTATTGTAGAGATCTTTCAACTCCCTGGTTAGCTGTATCCCTAAGTAGTGTGTGTGTGTGTGTGTGTGTGTGTGTGTGTGTGTCTATTATGAATAGGATTATGCTCTTGATTTGGTTCTCAGCTTAGACATTGTTGGTGTACACAAATGCTACTGATTGGAATATGCTGATTTTGTATCCCAAAACTTTGCTAAAGTTCTTTTTCAGTTCTGGGAGATTTTGAGTGATGATTATTGGGTTTTCTAGGTATAAAATTATATAGTCCTTGAAGAGAGACAATTTGACTTCCTCTCTTCCTGGGGGATGTCTTTTATTTCTTTCTCTTCCCTATTTCACCTGGCTAAGATTTTCAGCACTATGTTAAATAGAAGCAGTGAGAAAAAGCATCCTTGTCTATTCCAGTTCTCAAGGGGAATGCTTCTATATTTTGCCCATTCAGTCTGATGTTGACTGTGTTTGTCATAAATGGCTCTTATTTTGATGTATATTCCTTCAATGACTAGTTGGATGGGGGTTTTAACATGAATGAATGTAGAATTTTGTCAAAATATTTTCTGTGTCTGTTGAGATGATCATGTGGTTTTTGGTTTTAGTTCTGTATTTAAGATCAATCACATTTATTGATTTGCATATGTTGAACCATGCTTGCATCCCAGGAATTAAGCCTCCTTGACTGTAGTGAATTAGCTTTTTGATGTGCTGCTGGATTGAGTTAGCTTTTACTTTATTGAGAATTTTTGCATGTATGTTCATCAGAATACTGGGCTGAGTTATTCTTTTTATTGTGTATCTTCTAAGTTTTTGTATCAGAATAATCCTGGCTTCATAGAATGAGGTAGGGAGGAGTCCCTCTGCCTAATGTCTTAGAATAGTTTCAGTAGTAATAATACTAGCTCTTCTTTATATGTCTAATAAAATTTGGCTGATCCAGAGCTTTTTCCAGTTAGTAGACTTTTTATTACTGATTGAATTTTGGAACTCATTATTGGTATGTTAAGCATTTCATTTTCTTCTTGATTCTATCTCTGAACATTGTATGTTCCAGGATTTTTTCATTTCTTCTAGTTTTTCCAGTTTGTGTGTCTACAGGTGTTCATAACAGTCTCTGAGGGTTGGGAATTTCTGTAGTTTCAGTGATAATGTCGCCTTTGTCATTTGTGATTGTGTTTGTTTGGCTATTCTTTCCTTTTTTCTCTATTAGTGTAGCTAGTGTTATATCTTCTTTATTTATTTTTTCAATTGACCAACTCCTGAATTTGTTGATCTTTTGCAGGTTTTATCGTGCCTCAATTTCATTCAGTTCAGTTCTGATTTGGATTCTTTTCTTTTCCTAGCTTTGGGGTTGGTTTGCTCTTGTTTATCTAGTTCCTGTAGGTTGGATATTAGATTGTTAATTTGAGATTTTTCTAACTTTTTGTTGTGGTATGTTGTGTCTTAGTTTTCATTAATTTCAATAATTTCTTGATTTCTGTTTTAATTTTGAATTTCTTGATTTCTTCCTTAATTTCATTGTTCACCCAGAAGTCATTCCAGATTGGTTGTTTGATTTACATGTAAATGTATCGTTTTGAGATATCATGTTGGTATTAATTTTTATTTTTATTGTGCTATGGTTTGAGTGTGCGCCTAGTATTATTTATTTATTTTTTAACTTGCTGTGGATTGTTTTATGGTCAAATTTGTGGTTGATTTTAGAGTAAGTGGCATGTGCAGATGAGAAAAATACTTATTCTGTTGTTTTTGGGCAGAGAGCTCTGTAGATGTCTGTTAGGCCCATTTGGTCTTGTGTCAAGTTCAGGTCCCAAATATCTTTGTTAGTTTTCTGCCTGAATGATCTGTCTCATACTGATAGTGGTGTGTGTAAGCTTCTCACTATTATTGTGTGAAAATCAAAGTCTCTTTTTAGAAACTTGCATTATGAATCTGAGTGCTTGTTTGTTGAGTTCATATATATTTAGGATAGTTATGCCTTCTGGTTGAGTTTAACCCTTTACCCATATGTAATACCCTTCTTTGCCATTTTTGATTATTGTTGGTTTAAAGCCTGTTTTTTCTGATATTAGAATAACAACCCCTGATTTTTTTCCATTATCTATTTGCTTGGCATATTTTTCTCCATCTCTTTACTTTGAGCCTATGGGTATCATTGGATGTGAAATAAGTCTTTTGAAGATAGCATACAGGGAGCCTTGACTCTTTACTCAGCTTGCCACTTTGTGCCATTTAAGTGGGATGTTTGGCCTATTTATATTTAAGGTTAATATTGATATGTGTTGATTTGATTATGTCATCATGTTGTCAGCTATTTGTTATGCAGACTTGATTGTGTAGTCACCTTACAGTGTCAGTGGTCTATGTAATTAATTTTTTTTGTGTGGTTACCAGTAATGGTCTTTTGTTACCAGGCTCAACACTCCATTAAGGACCTCTTATAAGGCAGATTTGCTGGTAATGAATTCCCTTAGTATTTGCTTTTCTGAAATTTATTTATTCTTCCCTTATGAAGCTTAGTTTTGCTGAAGATGAAATTCTTATTTGAAATTTATTTTCTTTAAGAATGCTGAAAATAGGTCCCCAATATCTTCTGGTTTGTCAGCTTCTGCTCAAAGGTCCACTCTTAGCCTAATGGGGTTTCCTTTGTAGGTGACCTGCCCCTTCTCTTTTGCTGTCTTTAATAATTTTTCTTTCATGTTGACGTTGGAGAATATAATGACTATAAGTATTGTGGATGGTCATCTTGTATAGTACCATAGAGAGGTTCTCTGTATTTCTTATATTTCAATAAAGATGTCTAGTAAGGTTTGGAAAAATTTTGTGGATAATATTCTCAAATATGTTTTCCAAGCTGCTTGCTTTCTTTCTCTCTCAGGGATGTCAATAAATTGTAGATTTAGTCTCTTTATGTAATCCCATATTTCTCAGAGGTCTTCTTCATTTTTACTTATTTTTTCTTTTCTTTTTTTTTTTCTTTTTTCTTTTTTTGAGATGGAGTTTCGCTCTTGTTACCCAGGCTGGAGTGCAATAGTGTGATCTCGGCTCACCGCAACCTCCACCTCCTGGGTTCAGGCAATTCTCCTGCCGCAGCCTCCCGAGTAGCTGGGATTACAGGCACGTGCCACCATGCCCAGCTAATTTTTTGTATTTTTAGTAGAGACGGGATTTCACCATGTTGACCAGGATGATCTCGATCTCTTGACCTCGTGATCCACCTGCCTCGGCCTCCCAAAGTGCTGGGATTACAAGCGTGAGCCACCGCGCCCAGCCACTTATTTTTTCTATACATTTATTGGTCTGAGTTAATTTGAATAACTGGTCTTTGAACTCTGAGATTCTTTCCTCAGCTTAATCTATTTCACTGTTAATACCTCTGAATGTATTTTAAAATTCTTGTAGTACATTTTTCATCTTCCTTAGTTCAGCTGATTCTTTCTTAAAATGGCTACTTTGTCTCTCAGCTCTTGCATTGTTTTATTAGATTCCTTAGATTCCTTGCACTGGGTTTCGTCTTTCTCCTGAAACTTAATGATCTTCATTCCTAACCAGATTCTAATTTATATGTCTGTCATTTCAGCCATTTCAGCCTTTTCATGAGTCCTTGCTGGGGCACTAGTACCATTGTTTGGAGGTAAGATGACACTCTGGCTGTTTGAGTTTCCAGAATTTTTGCACTGATTCTTTCTCACTTGTGTGAGCTGATATTCCTTTAGTCTGTGAAGTTGCTATTACTTTGATGGTTTTTAAAAATATATTTTATATTACTCTATGACCTTAAGAGTTTGACTGTGGTATAATAGAGGTTTAGCTGACTCACTTCATTTCTGAAAGATTGCATGGGTCAAAGGCTCAGTTTAGAACTTCTGGCCTGCCTGCTCTAACCCTGGGGAGCTGGTACCTGGTCCACTGCTTTGTTCTATGGCTCCTCTAGGTTAAACAGCTGCTCTTCTGGAGGGACGTAGGTGCTCCAAGTCTACTGGCTATAACACTCTTACAGGGGGTTCTGGCCAAAATGCCAATGTGGTGACAGTGGGGTCTGTGCTCACACAAGGTGCCAGCAGCAGCAACAGCACAGCAGAGTGCATGTGGGGCAGTGGGCCAGGTTGTCAGTAGAGAGAGATGGAGTGTCAATGTATGCATGGTGGCAGGGGCATCAGCACTGTGAGGTGTATGCATGTGCCAGTGTGGGTAAGGTAGTGGTGTTCCCACAAGGGCAGGTTGCTGATGGGGTTGGCAATTCAGCAGGGTACACATGTGCTGATAAAGCAGTGGAGGGCTACAGGCAAATGCACATGCAGCAAAGCAGTGGGGGGAGGCTCCAGTGGGAGAGGCTGTGGGTGGGTGTGTGCACTTGATGGGGAAACCATCTGCTGGAGCTTTCTGAAGGTATGGCACAGTCTTCCAGCAAAAGAGCTGTAACAGCCGCTGCCAGAAAGCATCCTGTTTGGGCATCCAAGGGTACACTGCAAACAGACCAGCCAGACAGGAACCCCAAGAGAGTCTGGCAGACAAGGGGGCATTTATACCAGACTACTCCTATACCATGGTCAAGATAGCCCTGCTCTGTCCAGATGTAACAGTAAACAAAGTCTAATGCCATCTAGAGGAGAATGATGAGCCCTGGGGTATCCATGTCCCTGGCTATGCTTCATGACAGCCATTCCTGTGCCAAATCCTCTGAGCTCTGCATAGGCTGCAGACCTTTCCCTGTGACCTCTCCAAAAATCACTCCCTGTCAGTTTAAGTGTCTGTGGGTGTTGTGGAGCCTCCTCCAGCCAATTCCAGCAGTCAGTGGCAAGATTTGGCCACTCCTGACCTATTTATCTCACTCCTTCCCAGCTTCCCCCATCTTCAGCCAAGAGTCTGCATCATGCCTCTGTCCACGCTCAAGACCTTTCTTTTAAATATCTGTTCACAGTATGCCAGTCTTCTTGATGGTCTGGTCTCTTGGTAGAAGATGCATTTTCTGGCTGCAACTAGTCAGCTATCTCAGTTCCCAAGATCATGCTGTTTCACCTTCAATGAAAATTTGTTGTTTCATCTAGCCTTTTTCATCAACGATTTTAGCTAAATCTTCTGGATAACTTGCTACAGCTTCTACATCAGTACTTGCAGTTTCATATTGCACTTCTACATTATGAATATGGCTTTTTTTCTTAAATATCATGAACCAAGCTCTGCTAGCTTCAAACTTTTCTTCTGTAGCTTTTTTACTTCTCACCCTTTGTAGAATTAAAGAGAATTAGGTTCGTACTCTGGATTAGGCTTTGACTTAAGGGAATGTTCTGATTTTAACTTTCTCTATGTTAGCTATAAGACTGCTTCACTTTCTTATTATTTGTGTGTTCACTGGAGTAGTACTTTTAATTTTCTTTAATAACTTTTCCTTTGCATGCACAACTTGGCTAAGTGGTACAAGAGGCCTAGTCTTTAATCTATTTTGGATTTTAACATGTCTTTCTCACAATGTTTTGTCACATATATCTTTTGATTTAAAGTGAGAGACATGTGACTCTTCACTTGAATAATTAGAGACCATTGTATGACTATTAACTGGCCTAATTTTAATATTGTTGTGTCTCAGGGAATAAGAAAGCCTGAGGAGAGGGAGAGAGACAGAAAAATGATTGTTCCATGGAAGAGTCAACACACTACAATATTTATTAATATAGTTTGCTTTTATATGTTAATATGCTTTTATATGTTATATGTTAACATATACAAGCAAAATTCATAGTACCCCAAAACAACTGCAAGAGTAAGATCAAAGATCACTAACCACAGATCACCATAACAGAACATGTTGCAGTCTCCTTACTCCTTAATTCAGCTAGGTTTGAGTTCTTGTCCCACAACCAAGAAGAATAAGGCACAGGGACACCAGAGAGTGAGAAAGGAAAGTAGGGTTTATTAAGTGACAGAAAAGCTCTCAGTAGTGAGAGTAGTCCTGAAGATGGTTACCAGATACTTGGCTGAGTTCTGAGTCTTTTATGTGTCAAAGACAAGGAAATCTGTGAGTTTCACCCTAAGGAGAGAGATAACATTCCCCCCAGTGGGTGTTGCATCTGCACATGCCTGGGGTTGCCCATAGCTACTCCTTCTTAGTTATTACCCTTGAGTGCCTAAGTGAAACTCACAGCAGTTGGGCAGGGCTAAAACCACAATGCTAATATCATATTAATGATATTATAGTTATATGAAGTTAATGACATTTTAGTTGACTTGTTGAACCTGTGACTATGTTGGGACAGTCCCTTCTGAGCAAACATTCTGGCATTAGAGGAATGTCTTTTTCTTTTCTTTTCTTTTTTTTTTTTTGTTTGAGACAGAGTTTCGCTCTTGTTACACAGGCTGGAGTGCAATGGCTCAATCTCGGCTCACCACAACCTCTGCTTCCTGGGTTCAAGCAATTCTCCTGCCTCAGCCTCCCCAAGTAGCTGGGACTACAGGCATGTGCCACCATTCCCAGCTAATTTTTGTATTTTTAGTAGAGACGGGGTTTCACCATGTTGACCAGGATGATCTCAATCTCTTGACCTCGTGATCCATCCGCCTTAACCTCCCCAAGTGCTGGGATTATAGGCATGAGCCACCGCGCCTGGCCTTAGAGGAATTTCTTAATCACATTTCTTTCCACTAGCTTCAGGGCAGTGAGGGTGTGGTCCCATGCGTGTTGTTCCTCTGTCAAGACTCTCTCTATCTGCCTAGCCAGCCTCTAACTACCTCCTCTCTCACTATTAATAATAATACAACAGTTTGAAATATTATGAGTATATTAAAATATGAGACAGAGACATGAAGTGAGTATATGCTGTTGGAAAAATGACACTAATGGACTTGCTGGATGCAGAGTTGCCACAAGTCCACTTTATGAAAAGCACTTAGCTGTAAAGCACAATTCTGTGAAACACAACAAAATGAGGTATGTCCACACATAAAAGCTTTTTTTCTCTAATTTTTAATTTTATGTTTATTTGTTACATAATCATTTATACATATATAAGTGTTTCATCTTAGGGAGGAATACTGATTCTCATGTAAAGTCTTTGTGGGTGATTTTATCCAAATTATTTTCTTTAAAGAATTAGGAAAAAGTATCATACATAATAATTTATTGGAAATAACTAACATAAAATTCCATATATGAGTCAGTAGAAGGTGAATTTCTCAATTAAAAAAACAGAGAAGCTTAATTTTATAATTAAGAAGAACTATAATGTGTTTATAACAATATTGTACAGTCCAAAGGAGATCTAGTATAGGGTTACATTTTCTCTGCATTGTTATTGAAAATATAGGAAATTAACATGTTCCTCCATATTTCACCGGCAATATTATTGGGATATAATATACTTTTGTGTAATATGTACATTTTCCTTCATAAACCTTGAACATATTTGATTACTCCTCATCTGATTCAATCAGTCATCTTTACTTGATTCTACTAGTGATCCATCTATCTATCTTTCTCTACTTCTTTTGCTTAAGTTACAGTCCTTACTGTATGTTATCACAGTTGTAACTGCTAAAAGTGGGGTGGTAAATGTCCTCAACTATTATTATATTTGAATCTATCTGTCCCTTTTGTTCTAATAATATTTATATATTTGTGTACTTGGATGTTGGGTGCATGTATATTTAGAATTGTTTAAACCTTTTGCTGAATTGACCTATCTTTATACAATGACCTTTATTTTCATGTTTCTTAAATTTTATTTTGTCTGGTATAAGTATAGCTACTCTTGCATCCTTTTTGTTTCCATTTTCATGGAATAGCTTTTATTTTCTCCTAACTGTTAGTGTATATGTGTTTTTCTAGGTGAAGTTAATGTTTCGGTGGGCAGCATATAGTTGAATCTTAGTTTAATTTCTTTGTCTTTCTCATTTGTGTTTCTGCTATTTCAGGGAGTTTATACTATAGTGTGTTTTTGTGATGGTACATATTTTGCTTCCAGATGTAGGATTCTCTTAAACATTTATTTTAATTTTTTTAATGATGTGGTCTAACTCTTTCACCTAGGCTGGAGTGGAGTGGTATGATCACAGATCACTGCAGAATCAAACTTTTGCACTCAAGCAATCTTCCCACTTCAGCCTTCTGACTAGCTGGGATTACAGGCACCTGCCACCATGCCTGGCTTCCATAAGCATTATTTGTAGGGTCAGTCCATTCATAATAAATTCCTTCAGCACAAGTGAGCTCCAGCAGTGTCAGTGGCAGGCCAGTTTGACCACGCTCTTTGTCCTGGGTGGGACATATGGGAACTGGTGGTATTGGCAACGGTCTGGATGGAGCAGTCCCCAGGTCCCCAGGTAGGGCACATGAGGACCAGTGATGTCTGTGAGCAGGTCCTGGTTCCCTCAGGCAGATCATGTGAATATTTCCTTTATAAATAAATGCATAGTCAATGTATATGACTACAATGTGAAATTATACCTTTTGGATGTGAATTTTTAAGAAACATATGGAAATAAATTTCTTTACCCATCCATTTCTTTAGTTACACAACAAAGACCATAATTTGAAGTATGAAAATAATTGTAGACCCATAATATCTAGTTGCTTTTGGAAAAGTATAACATTGTTGTAAGGAGTATATGTAACTTGGTACCCAATAAAGTCATATAAAATAATTTGAAATATCCCAGTCACTTCTATATGAAAGCAAGTAATCTTGAACAAGTTTTCACTATTGTAGGGGCAAAATTTTTAAAATATTTTTCTTCTTAAGTTAGGAGGAGGTGAATTCCATTAGATTAATACTTTGATAAAGAGTCATAATTCACATTATTTTTGAAGTTGAGAGCTATTAATGTAGAAGGTATGTGCAAATTTGCATGAGAGTTTAGAAACTTCTTTTGAGGAAAATGGACTTGCTTTTGAATCTTGTTTTTATTTATACAATTATTAATAGAACTGTATGTGGTTTAATGATGGGATGAAGAATCACTCATAACAAAGCTCATGGAGGCCAACAAAAGATAATTTATGGTAAGGTTAGATGGGGATTAAGGTTTCTTCAGTGACAGCTAATGTCCATACAACAGGTGGCTGAAGCTTGGAGCTTCTCCTGTCCTAACTACCTTAGCAAGAATTGGACATGGGAAATAATTGCTGAGCATTTCAATATAAATCTCAGTAGTCCAAAGCACTAACAATTCTGTATTTTCAACATCATTTCCACAATATGTACATATTTTAAAGATATTTAGACAACTATTTTTACCAGTATGCTTGAGTGACTTGTTTTAAAAAATAATCTGTTTTATTCAATCAAATTAGTTTATGCCGATACATATTACAAAAGGAAAAAAAAATACTACTCAATTAACCAATAATGCAATAATAGATGTCTTCAAACAGGTAATAGAAGTATTTCACTGTATGGCTAATTCTAATCTAAACAACAATTCACTATTAGATAAACAATATTGCTGATAAAATGGAGTATCTGAGAGTTAAAGAAAATATCAGGAGGGAGAGATCCAAGATGGCTGATCACTAGCAGCTCGGGCTCATAGCTCCCAGTGAAAGTGCAGAGAACGAGAGGACGCCACACTTGCAGGCGAATATTTGTTGCTCATGAACCAAGAGATTCCCAGTGGAGGAGCCCACAGGTCACCAGGGTGACTCTTGTGGCTGGTGCGGTGGTTTTGCTGGTGCCTTAGCATGGCAGTTCTTGGTGCAGAATCCGGAGATTCCCAGGCAGAAAAACACCATCAATCTTAACACCACTGTTTTGGCCTGTGCCGTGGATTGCTTAGATTTTGGCACTGGGAATCAACAAGTTAGACGTCCACTCAGAGACCTAGTAAAAAAGTCGGTAATTACAAAGATGACAGAGGGATAAATATATAATGAAGGGAAGAAACCAGCCTAAAAAGGCAGAGAATACTCAAAATCAGAATGTCTCTCCCTCTACAGGGGATCGCAATTCCTCATCAGTAACAGAACAAGGCTTAATGGAGAATGAGTGTGTTCCAATAACAGAAGCAGGTTTCAAAAGGTGGGTGATAAGAAACTTCTGTGAATTAAAAGAACTTGTTCTAACCCAATGCAAAGAAACTAAGAACCTTGAAAAAAGGTTTGATGAAATGTTAATGAGAATGGACAATTTAGAGAGGAATATAAGTGAATTGATGGAGCTGAAAAACACAACACGAGAACTTCATGAAGTATGCACAAGTTTAAACAGTCGAATTGATCAAGCAGAAGAAAGGATATCAGAAGTCGAGGACCAGCTCAGTAAAATGAAACGAGAAGACAAGATTGGAGAAAAAAGGATAAAAAGGAATGAGCAAAGTTTCCAGGAAATATGGGACTATGTGAAAAGACCTAATTTACATTTGATATGTGTACCTGAATGTGATGAAGAGAATGAATCCAAGTTGGAAAATACTCCTCAGGATATCATTCAGGAAAACTTTCCCAACCTAGCAAGGCAGGGTAATATTCAACTCCAGGTAATACAGAGAACACCACAAAGATATTCTTCAAGAAGACCAACCCCAAGGCACATAATCACCAGATTTATTAGGGTTGAAATGAAGGAGAAAATACTAAGGGCAGCCAGAGAGAAAGGTCAGGTTACCCATAAAGGGAAACCAATCGGACTTACAGCAGATCTCTCAGCAGAAACCCTACAAGCCAGAAAAGAGTGGGGACCAATATTTAACATCCTTAAAGAAAAGAACTTTCAACCCAGAATTTCCTATCCAGCCAAGCTAAGCTTTATAATTGAAGGAAAAATTAAATCTTTTGAGAACAAACAAGTACTTAGAGAGTTCACCACCACCAGGCCTGCTTTACAAGAGCTTCTGAAAGAAGCACTACACATATAAAGGAACAACCAATATCAGCCTTTCCAAAAATATTCCAAAAATATATCAAAAAGTAAACAGCATTAATATGAAGAACTTACATTAACTAATGGGCAAAACAGCCAGCTAGCATCAAATGGCAGTATTAAACTTATATATATTCTAACTGGATAAAAAGCCAAAACCCATCGGTATGCTGCATCCAGACCCTTCTCACATGCAATGATACACAAAGACTCAAAACAAAGAGAAGGAGGAAGATTTACCAACCAAACAGAGAGTAAAAATAAACAAATAAACAAAAAGCAGGAGATCCAATTCTCGCCTCTGATAAAGTAGACTTTAAAGCAACAAAGATCAAAAGAGGCAAAGAAGGACATTACATAATGGCAAAAGGATCAATGTAACAAGAAGAGCTAACGATTCTATAGATCAATGAGACAGAAAATTTAACAAGGACATCCACGGCTTGAACTCAGACCCGGAACAAGTAAACTTAATAAACATTTATAGAACTCTCCACTTCAAATACACAAAACATACATTACCACCTCACACCTATTCCAAAAGTGACTACATAATTGGAAGTAAATCACTCCTCAGTAATCGCATAGCATTTCATAGGTTTAAATGAAATATTGTTTGGCTGCTTGTTTGTTATTTTCTTCCCTTATTCCTTCCTGTCTATGTCATTAAGTATAATTATCAGTATAAAAGAGGTTTTCAATACCCATTACTAAACTGCATTCTAGCCTGGGCAAGAAAGTAATACTCCCATTCTCTCTCTCTCTTTCTCTTCCTTTTTCTTCCTCTTATTCATTCTTTTTTTTTCTTTCTTTAAAAAAAAAAAAAAAAGGAAGGCAAACAAGTGGCATTAGGATCATCAGCTAACCCAGTGGTTTTTGAAGTGTGATCCTGAGGTCAGTGGCATAGGTATGTCCAGGAAATACGTCAGATGTGAAAATTCTCAGGCCAACAAGCCCTTGAGGGGATTTGGACACACAATCATTTGAGAACCACTAAGCTAACTTGGGAGAAAATAAAGTCAGGTACCTTCCATACCCAAACGTGGGGCCGTGTTTGTTCTTTTGGTTTTTTTGTTAAGACAGGGTCTTGCTTTGTTTTTCAGTCTGGAGTGCAGTGGCATGATCAAAGCTCACTGTAGCCTCGAACTCCTGGGCTCAGGCGATCCTCTTGCCTCAGCCTCTGGAGTTGCTGGAACTACAGGTGTGTGGCCTAGTGCCTGGCTTCTGTAGCTGTATAATTAAACACTATGAATTTGTGCTGAAGCCTCGAATCCTAACTCGGCTCCACAGGGCTCTTCCTAACCTTCCTCTACTCCCATGAACCCTGGCCCTCATCACTATTCATATATTTACAAAATCTTTCACATCTGTAATCCACAGAAGACAATTTGAGAATTGCTGTACCCACACTGCCATTAAAAAAAAAAGAAAATATCAATGATACTGAGAGATGTAGTATCCCTAAAATAGACTTTTTTCATGTTCCTTTATTGACTGTTTTCAAGTCTACATATTTTTGTTTTTTTCTTGGCTCAGTATATCTTTAACACATAACTTAATCATCTGGGTTATAGATACCTAACAACTTAAAACCTATTAGTAGACTAGTAGTTGTTTATGGCTATTTTTAGAGAGAGAGGAGATGAACATAGCTAATAGGACAGGCAATTTTGAAGAAGTCTATAACCTTAGGTAATAAAATTTATTAAAATGCCATCAATGTTTAATATTAATGGTTCTTGAAAGATTATGTAACATGTAATACTGGCTCTTCAAGATTTCTTTGGTCTTGCCTGTGAAGTATCTTAAATGACAATAAGGTAAACTTTATTAACTCAAAATATAAAGAACAGACAGGGATTATCTGGTATATTTTATTAAAAATAAAATACTACTTACTGCATGTAGTCACCTGGAAAATTATCATTGCATTGAATTATGTGTATTTCTTAACTGCACCAGTACTAGTTTTGAAGTGTGGTATATGAACAAAAAGATGCTAAATAAATTGCATGTTTGTGGTCTCTCACAGTATAGATTTTGTTTTGTTTTGTTTTGATGTTTTTGTAACTAGACAAGGAAGAAATTATGATTGTCTTTCTAATTTGTCACATGAAAAATGTTAGAAAAAAACTCAATTTTAAACGTAGAGAAATTTAACATATTAACTACCATACTGCTTGTTAGAAAAACATAAAATTAGATTTTTTTTCTGTTTTCAAAGGGTTTCTAAATACTGTCATTCAAACTCATACATGAATTTACCATATGCATTTAAGATTCATGACTTAGATATTTCAAAGTTTTGGTGAAGAATCAGAGTAGATTGCTCATTTCACAAAACTCCAACTCCTAAGGTAAAGTGGTTGATCAGATAAGATGAAAATTCATTCTATTTTTTACCCTAGGGGGAAGTAGCTAGCCACTGAGAGACAAGAATCTTTACAGGGCTAAAATGAGAAAGTTTTTCTACTTTTTAAATAAAAGTTTAAAATTGTTAAATAAGCATGAATGAATGGTGAATAAAAATAACCTTTATTTAATCAATATTAATTCAAATTTATAATTTAAATTTAATATCTTTAAATCTACTTTAAGTCAAGTTTTTAAAAAATTCATTGTTTTGTTTAATTACTATTAATTTTTAGTGATTTTTTTTTTTACCATAGATTATAAAATTTGGGGACTTACACTTATTTTGGTAGCAATAAAAAGCCTCCTATTGCCCACTGTCTAGATGCCCATGTACAGGCTATGCCTTGAGTTACCATCCACTGGTTGCATTTTTCTACCATAATACACTGCTTTTGTGAAGAGTTCATCATTATTTTATTGAAAAAAATTAAGCAAAATACAACACATAATATTATAAAGAAATTAGTGTGGCTATCACCCTGAAGTAACAAATTTTAACCTGAAATAAACTCTGCATAAGAACATATTATAAAGTAGAATAAGATTACAGATAAAGTCAGATTTATTTGGTTATTCTCCACAGTACAATTTCCTTTTCATTAAAAACCTCCATAATTGACATGTAGTTTTCTATTTTAATGTTTAAGGTCTTTCTTTCTCTCTCTCTCTCTTTCTCTCTCTGTTTCTTTTTTTTTCTCTCTCTCTCACACACACACAGACATATTTGCAATCACGTATACATATATATGTAGCTTATGGAGACATACGAATATATGTGATATGCATTATTGATTGACAGATATACATTTGCTAGGTACATTTATACATATGTTCTATGAATGCACATATGTATGTATGCAACCATAAATAATTATTAGATCGTTTATCTTAAAAAATTATATAAATGATACCAAATTGTGAACATCACTTCTCAATTTGCCTTTTGTTTTAGAAACCTATCTAGGTTTATACATAAAGATCTAGCTGATTATTTTTAACTACCACATAATATTTTCCCACATTATTTTTCAATAATTTATTTCCTTATTAATGGAGATTTACATTAGTCACAATTTTTGAATTATTATAAATAATAATTCAGGTCCTTGCATATGTTTCCTGAAAAAGAGCATGTATTTCTGTTTCATAGTTGTCAATTTCTTTAGTACATTTTATAGATTATTCCATAAATTATAAATCCAGCTCACCAATTATGATACTTTTGAGGTTTTTTTCTTGTTCGGCTCCCAGAATGCTGTCATGCAGAAAGAGGTAGGAGATTTGTAAAATTTCTCTAAGTCTTACTTGCCCAAAATAAAAAATATGCTAAATAGATAAGATGTGTTTCTGTGTATGTGTGTGTCTGTGCATGTGTGTGGTATGTGTCCCTTTTAGTGGCATATATAAAATACTCAACACAGATGTTATTAACTCTCCCCATCTCTAGACAACAAAATTATTTTCAGAAAAATCCTATAGTAATAGGTAATAAACACTTTATTCATTATTTTAAAAACCATTATTAAAAAAGAATAGAGTTCACTTTTAAAATTATAATTTAGTATTCATGTACAGATTAAAATTTCCACATACCAAAAAACTAACTGTACAGTCGATGCTCTATTTCAACAGTCTCAAATTTTAAATGCAATAACTTCAAGTAACCACATACTATGACAGCATCTTAGTAACTCATGTTCTATTGTTTCATATTTATAATCAGTCCCACTATTATTTATTCTGAAATGTCTGCGCTTCAGGAATTTAAAGAGGCACAGGGACTTGGACACCATATGCTTACAAATTCGCAACCACTTTAAGTTTAATCTCAAAGCACAAATATTTTGCTGAGTTTGTATGTGTTGTGGTAAATGGTATACTTGAGAGTTCTTATAATTAAGTTTTATGTAGAATAAATTATATGTCGAATTACATCATGAAATGTACTAATTTGGCACTTGCGTATGTATTCACAAAAAATAACAGCAGCCACAAAGATTGTTTAGAATTTAGAAAAATGAAACATATTTTAGAGAAGTATTCTATGACTAACATTGTTTAGAATTCCTGACTCATAATCATGATAAAATGATAATAAAATGTAGGCCATCTTTTGATGAGTTTATCATGATTTTAAAATGTATAGACTATATAACTCATTTTTTTTTCTCTCCAGACACAATGCTTACACCCAATCATATTATTTTGATTGAGGATTTATAGGTGTTCTCCTGGTCAAAAAGCCTGCTAGGTTGTATAAATTGGTACAAGATTGAATACATCAAATTGTTCAGACCTGCCACCCCGTGGTGCCTAACCCCTATACCCTCCTTAGTAAGACCTATGAACATAAATGGTTCTGTGTGGTGGATCTAAAAGATGTATTCTGGGCATATCTCCTAGATTTCAGGAGTAGGAATCGCTTTGTCTTTGAAGGGGAAAATCTTATAACTAGGATTTTATAAATGGGATCTTATAACAACAGTACCGCTGGACTGTGCTGCCACAAGCCTTCACAGAAGCCCTAAACTTATTTGATCAAATCTTAAAAAAAGTACTAAAGGAATTCCAACCTTCCAGGGAAACCCAGTTGTTACAATATGTAGATGATATTTTAATTTCTGGGAAGAGGAGAGCCAAGATATCAGAAACCACCATAAGCTGGCTTATTTTCCTAGGTGAAAGAGGATTGTGAGCTCTAAGAACAAATTACAGATTGTAGAAAAAAAGTTAAATAGTTAGGACACTTTATTAGTGAAGGGAAGCAAAGAATAAATCTAGAGAGAATACTGGAACTATTGAGTCTGCCTTTCCTAAATAAAACAAAGAGAGAACTCCAAAAATTTTTAGGTTTAACTGGCTACTATAGGTTATGGATTGACTCATGTGCTCAAAAGACAAAGATTATATATCTCAAGTTACTAGAAGAGGAACCTGATCCCTTACAATCGTCCCCAGAAGAAATTCAGGCAGTGAATTTCCTGCTAAAGCAGACTCTCTTTATAGCTTGCCCTGGCCCTCCAATCTTTAGAGAAACCATTCCATCTGTTTATAACAGAAGGCCAGGGTTGGGTTCTTGGGGTCCTCACTCAAACCTGGGAAGGGAAGAAGCAACCTGTTGCTTTTGTCTCCAAGCTTCTTGATCCTGTATCTCAGGGGTAGCCCAAATGTGTCACAACCCTGCTTGTAGAGGAGAGTTGAAAGCTAACCTTTGGTGGGGCCCTAATAGTAAGCACCCTACACTAGATCAGGAATATATTAAATAAAAAAGCCAAAACATGGTTAATGGATTCTCAGATTCTAAAATATTAAGCCATATTACTAGAAAAAGATGATTTCATCATAACAACAAATACTTGCCTGAATCCAGCCGATTTTTCTATGGAAAGGAGAAGAGAACAAAGAGCCATCAGGCCATAACTGCTTGGACATCATAGAATACCAAACCAAAGTCAGACCAACTTAGGAAAGCTCCACTGCATGATAGGATAAGGCTGTTTGTGGAGGGGCCATCCTGAGAGATACATGGCAAGAGACATAATGGTTATGCTGTCATTGATGGAAATAAACAATCCATATGTGAGAAAGTTAGATTACCTAATGGCTGGTCAGCCCACTGTGAATTGTATGCTCTTAACCAAGCCATAAAACTCCTTGCAGGCCAGGAAAATACCATATATACTGATTATAAATATGCCTATGAAGTGGTACATACTTTTGGGAAAATTGGAACAAAGCAGAGCCTAATAAATTGCAGGGGAAATGAATTGGTACATGGGAAACTGGTCAAACAGTTTTTAGAAAGCATCCTGCTTCCATCAGAGGTAGCCTAGTTCATGTAAATGGTCATAAGAAAGGGAACACTATAGAAGCTATAGGAAACAGGCTTGCAGATGAAGCTGCTAAGCAAGCCTCCCTGGAGGAAGAAATTAGACCATTTAGCCTGATTCCAGACATCTCTAAGGTAGTATTAAGACCCCAGTTTACCATAGAGGAGAACAAAGAATTAGACAGGATAGAGGTCACTCAAACTGAAGATGGGAAATGGGTATTTTCTGATGGGAGACAAAGCGTAAGTAAACCCCTGATGACAGAACTAATTTCTGTATTACACAAAGGAAGTCACTGGGGATCCCAGGATTTGTGTGATGCAATACTTAGGAATTAAGGTTGTATATGGATTTATACACTTACTAAACAAGCATGTGGAAGTTGTGTAACTTGTCAAATAATAAAGACAAAGGTGATTAGAAAATAGGCCACAGGAGGAAGACCTCCCAGACTAAGACAATTTCAAAGTATTCAAGTAGGCTTCATAGAAATGCCCAAAGTAGGAAGACTAAAGTATTTAATGGTGATTGTAGATCACCTTTCTGACTAGGTGGAAGTCTTTACCATTCCAACATCCCCACCAAAAATGTGGTCAAAATAATATTAAAACAGAGTGCACCTAGATTTGGCCTGGTGGAAAATACTGATTCAGACAATGAAAGCCACTTTATCTCAAGGGTGTTAAAAGGAATTATGGAAGATTTACAAATTATATGTGATTATTACAGGCCTTCACATCCCCCTTCCTCTGGAAAGGTGGAAAGAATGAATCAATCTGTCAAAAACCATATCATCAAACTAATCTTAGAAACTAAAATGCCTTGAACCAAATGTTTCCCAATAGCACTCCTTTGGATTAGGACAGCCCCAAGAAAAGACATGGGATTGTCCCCCTATAAGTTATTATATGGATTCTCACATTTTGGCAGAGCTACAAACCTCACTGCTATTGCAACCAAGGATCAATTCTTAATAAATTATATACTGGCCATGACCTCCACCCTATCATTCATTAGATTAAAAGGACTTCTGACTCAAACTCTGCCTCTTGAGTTTGTAGTACACCATTTCCAGCCTGGTGACTTGGTGCTAATTAATACTTGGAAAGAAGATGAGCTTCACTTAAACTGGGAAGGTCCCTATCAAATGCTCCTCACCATTGAGATGGCCATCTGAATAGCTTAACAGGGATAGATTCACTACACTTGAGTCAAGGGACTGATAAAAGAGACCCTGGAAGAGAGGGGAAAAGACTAGTGGAAAGTACATGGGTCACCTGAGGAACTCTTAAAGTTAATTCTGAGAAAGTTCTAAAAAGAAAGCATGGGCTGCTCCCATTTCTGGAAGTTAATATGGCTAGAATGGCCTACTGTACAGAGAGCAGAAGGTCAAAGTGGAAACTGGCAGGGGACTCCTCCCTATCCAAGATGGTAACACCCCAGATTATAAGATTTGATGCCTGCCAGGTCTTACCTTGTGGGAATTTGGAAAATCAGAGACAGCTCTCACTGGTAGATAAATATATTTGCCCTGAACCAGATACAAGTTACAGTAGGGCATCACCCTGCCCTAGCTGAGATATGTATGGTGGACTCCCTAATTTCAAGGTTTGACAGTAAACATGGTGTGGGTAACTCTGAGATGGAGACTGTTGAAGAATAAACTACATCTGTCCAAGGGCCCCCTGCCAAATAACTGCCAGAATTTAGAATGCAATCCTATACTCATCATCGACAATGTAGCTATTCTAGACCAAGAACCAAAAGTAGCATCTCGGGTATATAGATTAGGGGCAGATATCATAGGGAAAGACACCCCTAGGGTAATTTGTTCTCAAACTAATCAAGAACTCAGTCTCCCATTTGCCTGGGACTACTCCAACCCCAGACCCTAATAAACACTTTAGTCCACCAAATAATGACCCTTAAAGGGTAAAAACAATAGAGGTAGAGGATTTAAGGCAAACCTTAGAAACTTAGATATGGTACAGAGATGTGAATGCCTGGGTCGAATGGGTCAAATTTTCAGTGCAAGCCCTCAACAAGGGTAACTGCTACATGTGTGCTGGGGATGATCTTGGCACACATGGTTCCATTTCCCCTAGGATGGGATACTGAAGGAATGCATTCCATATTCGCTCTATACCAGGACAAGGATGCATGGGGAAATGAGACTTGTGAGAGTCTGTCATCACTCTTTCCCACATTGCAGAGGCCAGGTCCCAGAGCAATGACCCCTTTCTTTATAGGAAATATTAACCACTCCTCTTGCCTCTCTAAGCAGGGGGCAGAGTTCGATAAGCCTATAGGAGAACTCTTGACTTGCACCCACATTCTAAACTTAACTGGTAAGTCAGACAATAGCAATTACTCAGCTTTCCATATAGCCCAGGCTGATGTCTGGTGGTATTGTGGGAAAAGAAATCTCCATAAGCTGTTACTGTCCAATTGGACCAGGACTTGTGCTCTAGTCCAATTGGCCATTCCCTTCACCCTGTCATTTAATAACATATATGAAAATACACATGGTCATAAAAACCCAGGAGGTTTGTCATATTCTTTTGATTCCAATATATATGTTGACTCGATAGGAGACCCTAGGGTAGTGCCTAATGTATTTAGGACTCGAAACTAAATAGTTGCTGGGTTAGAGTCAGCACTCTTCTGTTGACCAACTAGTAATAAGAATATGGATTAGCTTTATTACATCTATTATAATCAATAGAGATTTATCAGTTATACTCAGGATTCCCTCAAAAAGGTGGCTAGTCAGTTAGATGTCACCAACCAAATGGCCTAGGAAAACAGGCTTGTGCAAGACATAGTACTAGCAGAAAAAGAGGGCATATGTGTTATGCTGAGTGGAAAATGTTGTACTTTCATTCCCAGCTATACTGGTCCAGATGGGACCATCAGAAAAGCATTACAAGAACTGACAACTCTAGCCAACTAACTGGCAGAAAATGCTGAAGTTGATGACCCATTTATGGGTTGGCTAGGTTGGTTTAGAAAGTGAAAAGGCATGGTAGCTTCAATCTTTACATCCTTCATAAGTGTGGCAGGAGTCATAACCTCAGTGAGATGTTGTATTTTCCCTTGTGTGAGGGAACTAGCACAAAGATTAATTGAAACAGCTGTTAATAAACAAATGCCCATGAATACCAGCAAAATAACCTGTTACTATTAGAAACCAAATTAAATTCATTCTCCTATGACAAAGAAAGTAAACTACTTCCAGAGCAATTCAAATACCAAAAGGGGTTAGATGAAAAATCAGACCAAAGGAAGTAAGTAGAAAAGAGGAGGGATTTATGAGAAAACATTTTAAATGATCCATTTTCAAGGTAGGATATATCCAAGTACTGGCAGCCAGCCTGCAGATGTGACAAACCGCATGGCTCACGCACCTAGAAAGTTATGAGTAGTGAACAGAATGTAGAGGAGGGGGTCAGCCCATAAAAGAGAATTAAGTTTTGTTATTGGGAAATCAAAACATAAGTGGGGAAGGGGACTGGAATATAACCCTGTAAGGGAGATAATAAAACTTAGGTGATGCCCAGGAAGATTGTAATCCCATAGTAGTCAACAATAAGGAACTGAGGAGGGAATTGTGTGCTAGGAGATAAATTACCTGTTGTAACTCCCCGAGGTGTGCATGCCTACCAGACACTCTGTCTTTCAAGACTGCCATGAAAAGTCTTGCTTCCACTGTTTTTCATGTCTTCAAGTCCATTATTTGGGTTCGAATGGGTGAATGTGTTTCTCATACAAATCTACAGAGAAAATAATATAACTTGGTCATTAAATTGGAAAACCCAAAAATTCACTTAAGTTTCTTGACCTAAAAACCTGTGGACCACACATAGACCACAGTATATTCCACAAAAGAAAAATTAGTATGTAGGATACATTGGCAAATAAGGAACTGACTCCTTTTGGCAGCTGCGTAAAATCACCATGTTTCTTCATAATCCACTGAACCATTGTGACCTAAAATTAGAAGACAGTTATCGATCTCTTAGTGTAAAACATAAATTAAAATTTCCAAAGAAACATAAGTTAAGACAAACATGAGTTTAAAAATTTATTCATCTCGGATGACTATAGCTAACAGTAAAGTAGTGATTATTAAAAGTAATTAAAAGAATGTCCCCAGAAAGAAATGATAAATGTATGAGGTGAAGGATTACTAACCATGCTTATTAGATAATTATATTTTATATATGTATAAAAACATCAAATTATACTCAATAAATAAGTACAATGACAATGATCAATTTATAAAAATAAGAAGGTATACTAGAGAGTTCGCTTCTCTCACTGTTCATATATACAAAGGAAGTGCCAGGTGAGTACATAGCCAGGAGGTGGCCATCTGCAAGCCAGGAAGGGAGCCCTCATAAAAACTCAACCATACTGGCACCTTAATGTTGGATTGTCCAGCCTATGAAACTATGAAAAATATATTACAGTTGTTTAACTTATTCAGTCTAAGGCATTTTGTTATGGCAGCCTGAGTTGGTTAAGACATGTATTTTAGTACAATAACAATTAGATTTAAAAATCATGAAAATAACATGCAAAGGATTTTAAGTATAAAATAGCACCAAAATGCAATTTAGGAAAAGAATGTATTAATCTAATGGGTAGAGAAATAAATTACATATACATTACATATATAAAATAAAATATATGATGTATTCATATATATGCACATACATATGCCTGTTTATATATTTATGTATATATGTGTTAACTTATGTTTATCTGGAAATTTTAGTTTAGATTTTATAAGAGCTCAATAAATGCCTTCTAATTTTAGTTCACAATGGTTTGGTGCATTAAAAAGGAACATGTGTACATGTATACACACACACACACACACACACATTGATATCAGAAAATATATTTACTATTTTCGGCTATGTTAGATAAATTTACAAAGATAAAATAAAAGTTGACCTTCTTCTTCATTAGGTTTTGTGGACTTAAAAACTAGAACATTTTTGACATATAATCACCCATTCCATGTTATATTATTTATTTTTTAATGATTGTATGTGTTTTCAGTTAAAAAATATTTTAAGCACTGGGCATGGTGGCTTACACCTGTAATCCCAGCACTTTGGGAGGCCAAGGCAGGCAGATCATGAGGTCAGGAGTTTAAGACCAGCCTGACCAATATGGGGAAACCTCATCTCTACTACAAATACAACAATTAGCTGGGCATTGTGGCATGCGCCTGTAATCCTACATACTCAGGAGGCTGAGGCAGGAGAACCACTTGAACTCAGGAAGTAGAGGTTGCGGTGAGCCAAGACCATGCCACTGTGCTCCAACCTAGGTGACAGAGCAAGACTCTGTCTCAAAATATATACATATATACACACACACACACACACACACACAAATATATATACACACACACATATAACAAAGTCCCTAGGCTTAATACACACACACACACACACACACACACACACACACACACACATATATTTTTAATTTATATATATTTGGAAATATATATATTTAAATATATGTGTGTGTGTCTGTGTGTGTGTGTATTTTAAGCCTGGGGACTTTGTTTTAATCTTTGTATTCTCCACATTATTTAATTTCAAATATATTTGTTGAGTATTAAAGTACTGCATTGCACAACAGTTGCTAGTTGTTATTATCTTTATCAAGAGAGATGCAGAATAATTATTCAGATAAAGCTATTTCAATGTGGAGTGTAATGCAGGCCTTTGATTCAGAAGTCCTAGCTGTTTTCTTTCTATTACACATAGGCTATATACATCTTATATAATCTCACCAGGTACAGGTAATATTTGCTATTTAGCATAGCACCTCAGGCTCTGCTGTGGCATAAATATACTTCTATTTTCATATATTTTCTAGATTATTCAATTATTGTGATTTTTGGAAGAAATAAATACAAGCGTAGGCTCAATTCCCTTGACAGTGATTATCCTTAGACAATAGTTACTAGAAAGTCATTGTGTTGAGAAGATAATAGATATAATTACATTAAAATATATTTGCTGTTAGCATATATTAGTTTTCTTGATCTTTCTTTTAAAATACTGAAGAGTTTATGTGATTTACCTAATGACACTTCTTTTTTTTTTTTTTTTTTTTTTAACGGCAGCACTTTTATTTTTCCTTACACAATGACGTGTTGCTGGGGCCTAATGTTCTCACATACAGTAGAAAACCAAAATTTGTTATCTCTTTAAAGAATCGAGAGTTGTGTACAAAAAAAAACCTTACATAAATTAAAAGGATGAATACATTTACAGGTGTAAATGCAAACCACTTCTAACTCAAGGCAAGTAACAGCCCATGGTGCTCTGGCAGGAAAACATCAGCTAAGAAAGGAAACTGGGTCCTATGGCTTGGACTTTCCAACCTTAACAGACTGGCAGCCCTTGCCAGCCTCTAGAGCAATCCCAGAACACTCAGCCCTGACACATGAATACCCTGCACAGATAGGAGACTGTTGGCCACGCAGACTCACCAAGCCAGACTTGTCTGCCCATAAGCATGTTTTAACCTCTGCCACGAAGTGACCAAGCCACATATGTACTAAAGGTTGAAATCAAAGATATGTACAGGGTACCAAACAAATAACAAGGGGAACAGTTAACTTGAATACAAGGTCAAAATCAGCAACAATTTCTACAATCCAGTGCTGATATCAGATACAAACTTCAAGGACAATTTCTTTTCGAAGGCTTATTCCAGTTTCATGAGGCTAGCATGACGTGTATGCATTTGCCAGGGGCAAATTTATACTTCCGAATTAACCCATGAAGCAAATGCTATGCATCTGCTCACAGTCCGTTTAGAAGCATTTGCGGTGGACGATGGAGGGGCCCGACTTGTCATACTCCTGCTTGCTGATCCACATCTGCTGGAAGGTGGACAGCGAGGCCAGGATGGAGCCACCGATCCACACAGAGTACTTACGCTCTGGGAATGCAATGATCTTGATCTTCATGGTGCTGGGTGCCAGGGCAGTGATCTACTTCTGCATCCTGTCGGCAATGCCTGGGTACCGTGTCACACTTCATGATGGAGTTGAAGGTGGTCTCGTGGATGCCACAAGATTCCATGCCAAGAAATGAAGGCTGGAACAGCACCTCTGGACACCGGAACCACTCGTTACCAATGGTGATGACCTGGCCGTCGGGCAGCTCATAGCTCTTCTCCAGAGAAGAGGAGGATGTGGCAGTGGCCATCTCCTGCTCGAAGTCCTGGGCAACATAGCACAGTTTCTCCTTGATGTCGCGCACGATCTCCTGCTCAGCCATGGTGGTGAAGCTGTAGCCACGCTTGGTGAGGATCTTCATAAGGTAGTCAGTCAGGCCCCGGCCAGCCAGGTCCAGACACAGAATAGCGTGGGGAAGGGCATAACCCTTGTAAATGGGAACCGTGTGGGGGACCCCGTCTCCAGAGTCCATGACAATGCCAGTGGTGCGCCCAGAGGCGTAGAGGGACAGCACGGCCTGGATAGCCACATACATGGCCGGGGTGTTGAAGGTCTCAAACATGATCTGAGTCATCTTCTCTCTGTTGGTCTTGGGGTTCAGGGAGGCCTCAGTCAGCAGCACGGGGTGCTCCTCTGGGGCCACACACAGCTCGTTGTAGAAAGTGTGGTGCCAGATTTTCTCCATGTCATCCCAATTGGTGATGATGCCGTACTCAGGGTCAGGATGGGGTACTTCAGGGTCAGGATGCCGCGCTTGCTCTGGCCCTCGTCGCCCACGTAGGAGTCCTTCTGGCCCATGCCGACCATCATGCCCTAGTGCCGAGGATGCCCAACAATGGAGGGAAACATGGCTCGGGGGGCATCGTCCCCAGCAAAGCCAGCTTTGAACATGCCGGAACCATCGTTGATGACGAGCGCAGCAATTTCTTCTTCCATTGCAACCGGCGGAGGAGTAGGGCGGCGGAGCGGTGAGAGAACACTGTACGCGAGCTGGCAGCGGCAACTGAGAGCCTAATGACACTTCTTAATGACAGCTTAGCCACTCCTTCCATTGTATAAACTTGGTATTCAATGAGAAGATTGTTTTGTTTCTAAAATATTTCTAAAAATATATTTATTTTAATGTGTATATATTTTGACAGGTTTTAAAAATAGTCATTTTATAATTAAACCTTAGTGGAGTTCACCTAGTTTTTGCTTTGGGTAAAAATTCTATTCGCTCGGTCATTCAAATAGGTTATCTTCAATTTCATTATTAATGTCTTTTCTGTCACCACTGTTTCTGAGAGTATATATACATACATATATATATATATACTATAGTTAAAAACCATGCTATATTAACTTATTAGAAAAATAATATTTTCTCTACTATGAGGTCTATAATTTGTTGGTGTATTTTTAGTGTCAGTCAATTAATGCTTTCATAAAAAATTGCTGTGTGAGAATAACTCAAGGGGTAGATATTGAATATCTGCACAACTGTAAGGAGTGGAGGAAAAATGTTTTTTTTCTCGATTGTTTTATTGAAAATTGCTTTGAACCCATTAGAACAATTGTTTTATATCATGTCACCTAACACGCACAATATAATGGCTGATAAATATTCACAGTTCTATCCATGCCAGAAGAAAATTTAATTCAAATGTGTTTCATTCTATAATTCTTCCTATTATTTGTAATAAAATGATTTAAAAAATGAAATATTTACATATAAATATATGGAATCTTAGAATATTTATTGATGGATTGTTTCAAAGCCAGTTTTGATTAGCTTTTGCTTGTAATTTATGCTTCATCAATCTCTCAAAAACTTGGTGATATTTACAAAATAAAATCCAATCTATTTTTATTATATTTTGTTACCTGAGAAAATATGTCAATGTCAATTTAAGCCATCCCTATACTATATAAGATAAATGTATATTAAGTCTCAGTATACCATTTTCATCAAAATTGATGACATATAAGGAAGTGATAATAAACAAATGGAAAATGACACTGAAAAAGGGGTAGCAATGAATAAAAATGAAATCGATAAAAAAAAAAATAAGGCAAATCTGGGCTAAAAAGAATTAGACAAACAGTCTCATAATTCTGAGACCAAAAAAGAGTAACAATTTTGACTGAAAACTAAGTGTGTGTATATACACACACACACGTGTGTATTTATGTACATAAGTATGTATGTATATAAATTTTATCAAAGTAACATATAAATGTAAATAAATAACCAGTAAAGAAAGGTTTGATATAAAAAGCAACAATTCCCTGCTAGACCAGTCCTACTTCTCCTCACTCAGTCATCCACTGAAAAATGAACTACTTTTAAAATATTTTAATTCTTCTTTTAACTATCTATACTTTTCAATTAATGGTTGTTTTTCAATATTTGGTTTTATCAAGTTTGTCATAAGCCATAACCAAGGAGGGCTTTAAGGTTCCCCTCAGCTGACTAAACTTTAAACAGTTGTCTTCCCGAATTTAGACTTCAATCTCCATTTTCTTAGAGATTTTACTTCAGGAAATTTCCAATCGTTAATTCTTTCTCTGCAGTTTCCAGATATAAATCTTCCCCAAGTCTCTTTCTATTTTTATAACCCATGAATGTTTTTCTCAGCAACTTAGCTCTTTTGAAATATATTAATTAAAAAAGATAGTGCTACGTTACTCCAGTCTCCGCCAGATGGGGGGAGCATCACTTTAATAAGCAATGATTAGCAAACAGATACATGGCCTAATCATATTGACCAGTCAGCCCTCTAAGATCATTCATTAATTTTTAATTAGCTCACCTCACTGTTAAAATAGCCCACCTTTTGTTCCAGCAGAGTTGTGTTCAGTATCTCTCACCTAACACAATATTCTTGAGTAAAGTTTTTATTGCATGTTTAGCTCATTCTGTGAAAGTTTACTTTGACATTCACATAATCTTTATTTTGATAATTGAGTAATGACCTCCTACAGGAGACCAGAATATTCTCCTCCAAATATAGATCTATCTGTCATCATTTGAGTTAATCTTTATTGGTTACTGTTGCAAACTTAATGTACTATTGCGATATGTTTATGTATCTATTAGCATAACTTAATTTTCATTTGATTTCATAATTTTTTAAGACATTAGGAATTTACATAGAATAATATAATTATTAAGATAAAGTTAATCTAGGCATAATCCTATCCCATGTATAAGAAAGATTTTACTGGGACAAATAAAAATATGTATAAATCAAAGTTCAAAAATTTACAAAGGCATTTTCTCAATGTCATATTAGAAGTATAGGTGGCATCTGGTTCAGCATTTCAGAGACTCAGGTTTGATTATGGTGAATATAATGATTTAGAACACCAGAGGAAATACTGACATTTTCAAAAAGACTAAGATAGTGACTTGTTCAGGGAGTTGACCTGTCACTGTTGAGGCTCTCTAGAGCCTGCAACCTTTTCACCTGCTCTGCTCTGCTACTACCAACTCTTCTTTGTAATCACAGAGCTTCATGTATGTGAGAATTGTTCTGTCATCATATAAGCACTGTAACAGACCTATCTTCGAGAATGAAAATCTCTAAATAGCTTTTGGATCTGGCTTAGAGCATGTTATTGGACATATAAGGTTTTATAGGAACAAGTTATAAGTCACCATAAAAAGAGTGAAAAGTAGATTCAGGGAAATAGAGGCAAGTGATAACAAGTTTAGACTATATGTCCTAAGACAAAAAGGAGATTAAGAAGTTTAGTAAATATAATCTTATGGAATTTTTAGAAATTGACATTCTTATTGCCCATGAAGTAAGGATATCTCATTTTTCTTTAAAAAGTGTTACAGGAATCCACCATTTTTATTCTTTCTACAGAGCATAATGATTATCTAGTTCTATTGATAATTAATAATCTAAGTATTTTCCACAAAAATAAATGTATCATTAAAAGATAATCTATATTATCCTTTTAATAACTTTTACATTAAAAAAATGACCTGTTTGAGACATTCAACAAGTTTTTTGCATGTAATTACTTTTTCT
This sequence comes from Aotus nancymaae, assembly GCF_030222135.1. NCBI lineage: Eukaryota > Metazoa > Chordata > Mammalia > Primates > Aotidae > Aotus > Aotus nancymaae. The sequence goes on along the minus strand of NW_026988419.1, from coordinate 39,223,650 downwards.
GAAATTTTAATATGATTTTTTTAAATGAATCTCTCAAAATAAGCAATTGAAAAACTAATGGCTGATATCAATGTTAATTTAATGGTCAAAATTACACACACACATGCACACGTACACAACACTCGCATCTACTTAAATATAAATGTGCATGTGTGCTTACTTTTTTTGTTTGTGGATTTTGTCCTATTAAAATATTTTCCTATATTTTGTTTTGTGTTTTTCTCCCTTCTACACAATAGCTTCTCTTTTCAAATTCTTTCTGATCTTTCATTTACATTAAAATTTATGAATTTGTCATTTTCTAAACATCCTTTAGTCATTTTGCATTATTCTTTTACTCCACTGGCATGTGCCAACACTCAGCAATGTATTTCTTTTGAAAATCTTTATAAACAAGATGCAACACTATATCCACTCAAATATAAATGTGTAAGAGTGTATAATAACCTTTGTTTAGTTTAGTGGGTACATAAGGGAGGGAACAGAACAACCAGGATATGATTCTTAGGACACAGAACCTTTGGAATATAGCAGCATGATTAACAGTGTGCCTTCTGGAGGCTGATTACCTAGGTCTTTTTCCTGGCTACTGCCCTTACCAGTAGATTTGTATAAGTTTTCTTTCTGTATTTTAATTTCCTCACATGAAATAGGGGCAATTCATGATTAATACTTTGATACATATAAAATACTTGGAATACTTGCTGGGATGTAATAAACACTCAGTAAATGTTAGCTCCCATTATTATTATTAAGTATGGATTAGAAAAATAATCTAGGAATGAATTTAAAGCACATGATCAGATTGCTGGCAATAAACACTTTAGTTTTCCAGTTTACTTGAACAACTCATGAATACAATTCACTTTTGGGAGTATTTCATTCAGGAAAAGAGATATCTTTGAAAAATGATTGACCTCTTGTTTGTTAAGGCCTTGAGTTTAGAGACAAGAGAAACATTTCATCAGGGCCTAGTTCCTATGACAGTGTTTGTTATAAAAATTATATGAAAAAAATACAGGTAGCAAAACCACATATTCCTTCTCATAGAGACACTACATGGCTTAGGGATGAATAATGGTCTATAGGCAAATTTAAAAGCAGAAGAACCTGCTGTATTGAAAACAGAGTAAGTGATTTGGAACATTGAATAAGTATTATGCTGTTGGTGCTCTTGAAATCAGAAGTATAGGGCCAGGTGTGGTGGCTCATGCCTGTAATCCCAGCACTTTGGGAGGCTTAGGTGAATGGATCACCTGAGGTCAGGAGGTCAAGACCAGCCTGGCCATCGTGGTGAAACCCTGTCTCTATAAAAATACAAAAATTAGCCAGATGTGATGTCACATGTCTATAATCCAAGCTACTCAGGAGACTGAGGCAGGAGGTAGACAGAGGTGGCAGTGAACCGAGATCACACCACTGCACTCCAGCATGGGTGACAGAATGAGATTCTGTCTCAAAAAAAAGAATCAGATATAAACTATCATCACAAAAAATGGCACTATATATACAGAATTCAGTTTGGTACACGTTTAGGATATTGTCTTTATAAGCAGAATAGATGTTGATTTACAAAAGTGAAATCCTAGTTTAATAGCCATTTCAATAAATGGGGTCATAAAAGCCCTTACAAATAAGCTTCAAGCTATTCAGACATTTCTGCTTATTAAATGAATAAAATATATAGTATTGGGTTTCTATATTTCAAAGTATATTTAAATCTTTTCCATCCAGTGAACTTGTTCTATAATGCAGTATTTCTATATGATAACCACTATTCCCGGAAAAACCAAAAGACAAACTGAAAATCCAAACTGAAGATTCTTCTGCTAAAACTAGGAATGAATTGAAAATGTTGGCCAGGCGCGGTGGCTCACGCCTGTAATCCCAGCACTTTGGGAGGCCTAGGCGGGTGGATCACGAGGTCAAGAGATCGAGACCATCCTGGTCAACATGGTGAAACCGCGTCTCTACTAAAAATACAAAAAATTAGCTGGGTATGGTGGCGCGTGCCTGTAATCCCAGCTACTCAGGAGGCTGAGGCAGGGGAATTGCCTGAACCCAGGAGGCGGAGGTTGCGGTGAGCCGAGATCGCGCCATTGCACTCCAGCCTGGGTAACAAGAGTGAAACTCCGTCTCAAAAAAAAAAAAAAAAAAAAAAAAAAAAAAAAAAACACTGAACATTCCATGTAACATTTAGCAAGAAGATTGAGGAATATAACAAGACTGTACATATCTCTATTATAACCCATAATCACGCATTGCAGCATATAGTATATGTTTATGTGCCTATATTCCTCCCTTAATCCATTTACCCTGAGCTCCTTAGAGCAGATATGGTACCCACTGGCTCTTGCATAATATAAAGTAAGTATTCAGTAAAGGTTTCTTGACTAAATTAATAAAACAAAAACTATTCCTATAAAAAACAAAGTTATCAAATCTTAATGAAGAAAACATCTGCCTTATATGTTTTTACTGTTGGGAATAAAAATGGGGACAAGCACTTAAAAGGAAAAAAGGTTATGAGAAAATAATGCATGCAAATACATTATGATCAAGCAAGTCTTATTTTTATGTATATGTGCTAGAACTACTAGGACACATGTACAAAAAAGTGTATAACACACATGTATAAAAGAGTGCATAACACCACTGTCTTTAATTATAAAGTGTTAATAATAACATTTATGATTTATTGAGCCCTTATAAATCACCAAGGGTCCCTTTTTTGTGTTATGTGAGTTCATAGAATCTTCAGTGAAATCTTGGGTGGCATAATATGTATGTATGTATGTGTGTGTGTATATATGTATGTGTGTGTGTGTGTGTGTGTGTGTATATATATATACATATATATATATGTAATTTTTGTTTTTTAACCAACTGAGACTTTTTTTTTTTTTTTTGAGACAGAGTCTTGCTCTGTCATCAGGCTGGAGTGCTGTGACCCGATCTCAGCTCACTGCAATCTCTGCCTCCCAAGTTCAAGCGATTCTCCTGCCTCGGCCTCCCGAGTAGCTAGGATTACAGGCACACACCACCACACCCATCCCATTTTTGTATTTTTAGTAGAGATGGGGTTTCACCATGTCAGCCAGGATGGGCTTGATCTCCTGACCTTGTGCTCTGCCCACCTTGGCCTCCCAAAGTGCTAGAATTACAGGCTTGAGTCACCATGCCTGGCCTGAGACATTTTAAGTAAAAGAAGATTCATTCATTTACCCCAAATTATTTAAGTACTAAATAACAGACTCCTATTCTTTGGATTCAGAATTCATTATGCTAACTTAACTCAAAGAAATAAACAAAATTTGTCTCTACATATATCAACACAATAATGGATGAACACCAATTGTGATAGATACACATAGTAAAGGAATATAAGGTAAGAAAATAAGTAAGCTAGAGCTACATGCATTGACGTAATGAACTTCACAAACAAAATTTTGTGATTAATATTTCACTTATGCATTCTACTCCGTCTTCTGACACCCAGCCAAATGTTATTTGCAAATCATTCATATTAATTTCTATTTTCACATTGGTTATATGATGCATAAAGCAGAAAAAGAAGGACAAATAAAAAGATTCCAATTATTTATGTTACTCAATGAGTTATCATTAGTGATTTAAAGAAATGTTTTGATCTACCAAATAAACAACCACAGTCTTGTTCATTATCACATAAAAGATTAAGAAATTATTTTACTTTCTTAAAGTGCCATACCCAAACCTCAAGATGAGTGCCAGTAGTTTGATTTAATGTAACAAGTAGCCAATTATTAATTAAATCTAATTCTTCTGGCAAATTAACTACTTTACAAGAACATCTGTAGCAGTATTGATACAAGGTCCCAGTTCATTGGATTATCAGTCTCAGCACTACCACGGGTTTTGTTACAATTGGGTTAAGCTAACCAATTACACCAGTATTACATCAAATAACAGTTTACTAAAATATTATTGTAAAATTAAAAGCTTAAATTGAGTAGTATTTCTCAAATCCTTCCCAATAAAACCACCCTTTATGTACAGCATATATTATAATAAATCAACAGTAAAGACTCCGTTAATTCTGAACTTCAAGTTTCTTGTGGGCACTGACAAATGTCCTGCCCCAAACTACAAAATAGCAGTGAAACAGTATCCCAGTGTGACTTTTGTTTAAGTTATAACCATCATTCATCAACTAGTAAATTGTATTTTCCACGTATAAATTCACACAGACTGGAGAGGCCACAGGTCTCCTATAGATTTATTCCTTACATTTCTGCTGCCAAGATCTCAGGCCATTTACTTTGATCTGCTCCTGACTTAACTAGAAGAGCATGCTTATTAACTCATTTTGGATAAAACGTTCATGCTGTCTCCCATCTTAGTTTACTAGCTTGTTACTTAATTATCTATTTAACTTCTTGCATCTATTTTTTCATAAGAGATGTTATCCATCCAAGCAACTTGCCATCCTTTCCGTTTTTCCTGAAATAACATTGTTTCTAAGTTGCCATTTCATACTAATAAGTCTTCTTTGTCTACATGTATTTCTCTATTAAAGGTGAGTTTTTCCTGGCTTAGGAGTCATCGCCCCACGCTAGCATCATTTAAAATTATTTTAGAGCATCACAGCCAGTATTTGTATATTCAATAAACATGTTGCTATCATTAGATATATGTAACATGATCGAGTACGGATATATCATTTGGACCTAACAATGATGGATCCACCAAGATAGTGTCATACAGGTAGTAGTTAACCCTAAATGTGTTTTGTATTTAGTGTGACAGAGGACTCCCATAAATGCTCCTGGTTTTAACAGTGGATATCTGATTGCACAGAGTTATCCCCAAACTTACATTAGGGTTTTTTGGCCAAATATTCTTTACCTTAATTATTCACCTGCATTCATTGAAAAGCCATGATTTATAGATAATAGGGCACATAACACCATAACAATTCAGGCACATAGAAAATATTTTATAACTAGTATACCTGGAAACCTTAATAAATCATCACACGGTGATTTGTGGTTTTGTTTTTGAATGAAGTAAAAGAAGAGTTACTATCTAATATTATAACATAAAACAAGAATGATAAGAAAAAGTAACATTACAATTATTGCAAGTATTCATTTTCAGAATATTATTGGCATTGTGGAAGTTTATCACATAGAAAAATTCAGACAATATTTATTAAATCAGCGAGGACCTACTACAAGTATTATTGTGTTGAAGTCTCTTTAGATTTAATAATATTTGTTTTATATATCTTGGTACTCCAGTGTAAAGTGTATATATATTCAGAATTGTTATATTCTCTTGCATAACTGATTCTTTAATCATTATATAATGACCTTCTTTATCTCTTTTTATTCTTTCTGGCCTAATGTCTGTTTTGTTTGATATAAGTACTCTGGCTCATATTTGGTTTTCATCTGCATGAAATGTATTTTTTCATTACTTTCAGTCTATGTGTCTTTAGAGGTGAGATGGGTTTCTTGTAGTAAGCTTGTAGTTGGGTCATTTTTTTTTTTTTAATCCATTCAACCAATCTACATCTTTTAAGTAGAAAGTTTATTCCATTTACAGTCAACAATAATAATGATACTCTAGGGCTTATTTCTGTCATTTTATTCACTGATTTCTGCTTATTTAGTATATATATCATTAACTGCTTTCTTTCTCCTTTGTTGTTTATTATTGTGGTTTGGTGGTTTTCTGTAGTGGTAACATTTTCTACCAATGTATCTTATACTTTCCCTCATTTTCTTCTGGTAAATATTGCCAATTTGCTTCCATAAGTAAAATTCCCATAAGCATTTCTTGTAGGTTTGTCCAAGTGATGATAAATGCTCTTAGCTTTTGGTTGTCTGAGAAAGTCTTTATTTCTCATTTATTTACAAAGCCTAATTTTTCTGGGTATAGTATCCTTGCATGGCACTTTTTTTCTTTCTGCACTTTATGTATATCATTTCATTCTCTCATAGCCTATAAAATTTCTGCTAAGGAATCTGCTATTAATGTTATAAACATTCTTTTTCAGTGGCAATATACTTTTCCTTTGCTGTTTTAGAATTCTCATTTGTCTTTGACTTTTGACAGTTTGACTATAATGTGACATGGAAAAGACCTTTCTGAATTGTATAGGTGTCTTACTTTCTGTTGCTGTAAAGGAATGCCTGAGAGGCGTTAATTAATAAATAAAATTGTTTATTTGGCTTACATTTCTTCAGGCTGTACAAGAAGGATGACACTGGCATCTGCATGTGGTGAAGGCCTTACAATGCTTCTCCTCATGGTGGACAGAGATGAGAAACTGATATGTGCAGAGATCACATGGCAAAAGACGAAGAAAAATAGAGGCGAGAAAAGTTCCAGCCTCTTTTTAACAATCAGAACTCACCCATTATCACAAGGACAGCACCAAGCCATTCATTAGGGATCTCTCCCAATGACCTAAACACCTCCCATTAAACACCACTTCTAACACTAGAATTCAAATTTCAATGTAAGATTTAAAGAGTTCAAACAATTCATATTCCAACCATAGCAACAGATTTGCTTTCCCATTATTTATCTCTTTGCCTTCTGGGCCACCAAATATTTGAAATTTGATTACTTTATGATGTCCCATATGTCACATACACTTTATTCCTTTTTATATTTTATTTTTATTTTATCTGGGTCATTTCAAAAGACATATCTCATGTTATAAAATTATGTCTTCTGCTTGATATAGTCTATTGTTGAAGTTTACAAACATATTTTGTGTTTAACTCAATGACGTTTTCCATTTCAGAATTTCTGTTCTTCTTTTTATCTTTTTTATACTGTGAATTTCTCATTTATACTGTGAATTGACTTTTTTATTTATTTGTATCTTTTTTTTTATTTTTTTTTTTGAGACAGAGTCTCACTCTGTTGCCAGGTGCCAGGCTGGAGTGCAGTGGCACAATCTTGGCTCACTGCAACCTCTGCCTCCTGGGTTCAAGCAATTCTCCTGACTTAGCCTCCCGAGTAGCTGGGACTACAGGCACACGCCACCATGCCCAGCTAATTTTTTGTATTTTTAGTAGAGACGGGGTTTCACCATCTTTGTATCATTTTTTTCTGAGTTCTCTTATATCTCACTGAGCTTCTTTAATCTTATATTTAAGTATTTTTTATAATTTCATAAATTTGTTTTGCATTGAAATCTGTTGCTAGAAAATTGTTTCTTTGGAGATGACATGCTGCTTTTTCATGTTTCTTATGTTATTATGTTGATATCTTCACATCTGGTGTAACAGTCACTTCTTCCAGTTTTTTGAATTTGTGTTTGCAGGGAAGGACTTTTTCCTTGAGATGGCTCTATGGTGTTTGTTGGGTAGGGCAGAATGCTCAGGTAGGGGCAGCAGTAGCTGCTCGGTTTCCCTGCTAGTGGGAAGAACAAGGTTGCTATCTATGGCAGCAGCTGCAGGAAGCTAGAGATCATGTGCTTTAGCCCGAGGTGGCAGTTCCAGGTTGGGTAACCTTTCTTCAGGGCACTTTAAATGCACAGCACCCCAGCTACTGTGGCCAGTGAGACAAATACCTCAGATATGAAGGCAGCAGGCTGCATCAGCATCTACCTGTGGGCAGGGAGGTCAATGGGGCTCTAGAGATATGAAAATGCAGGGACAATTGGACCCCAGTAGTCTGGTGGGTGCTTGGCTTTCAAAGTGGTGCCTTGCTGTATCTCCTTATAACTCAAGGGGTGTGCAGAACCCAGCATAAGCTTTCGAACAGTGCTGTCATGGTGTCTCTAAGTAGTTAGTCTCAGAGCCCATATGAGTCAAAGGGCGCTCCTGCTGCTTGAATTGCAGGAGTCCACAGAGAGCCTGTGGACCACCAGGGGGCACTTACTTACCATTTTCCCTCATTTGGCTCCCAGTTGATCCCTGTCTTACTTTCCTGTCCTTCCTTACCTTTTGTGTTTCTTGTCGTTTCTCTGTTGAATTCTAACATTCTCTCTTAGGTGATCTACTCGAAGTGTAGTTATCTAGTTTGGTTCTTCGTTGTAGAGGAGGAGGTGAGTGTCAAATGCTTCTATTTAGCTAATTAGAAGTCCTTCCTTAGTCTCTACTCTCAGTTTAGACTTCATGATGTCTCCTGATATGGCAACTTACAGCTTTTATTTGAAGTTTAGGGTATTTGCATTTAATGTAGTTATTAATATAAAAATTGTGTCTACCATATTATATTGCTATTTCTTTGCTATTGGTTTCATATTTGTTTTTATTTTTATTATTTTCTGCAATTCTTTTGCTTTGTAGGCTTCACACTCCATATTTGGTTATTTCCCAAAAGTATGTTTCTTCCCATTTCAAACGATTCTCACCTGCTGATGCCTCTGCCTTGAAACTTCCCCTTTTGAAAATCTCTTTGGCATTCTTAACTACTAATCAGATTTCGGATTAAATATAATTTCCATTTATATACCTTATTTGACTCCCCAGACTCGGTTACACTTCTAAAAGCACCTTGTTTGTCTCCTTTTGGATTTTTCTCACAGTTTAAATTAATTATAAAAGATAGATAAAGCTGAGACAAGCAAGTCATGAAGTAAACGCTTATGGAAGTGTTGCTGCTTCTGTTTCCCTAAAGTTTGGCACAAGTGCTTGAATTTAGTAGGTGTATAAAAATACTCATTGATGGAATACATAAACTTAATACTTGCTTCTCACAAAACAGATATAAAGTAGAAAGTACAGGAATAAAGGTTGGATCTTAATATTAGGATTTTTGAAAATTGAAGCTGATTAAAATAAGCTTCAATAAACTGAACTGAACTGTCTCTTGAGTCAGTAGTTTCCTAATGAGTGAATTTCTCTTCCATCCACAGAGCATGGTTTTGATTTTAAATTATGTATATCACTGTATTTAAACATAAATTACTATGTAAAGCTTCTTTTCCTTTGCTACCCTGAAAATGGTGATCTTGTCAATTAGTATAGCATACATAGCAAACTCAGCGAATGTTAAATAACACAATGTTTAAATAGAGCATTACAGCTATATATGTATATTAGGATTATAAGTAATGGCTTAACATAAAAGGGGGGAAGTAATATCTTACAAATGTGACAATTTCTTTAAATTTATTAACATTTTATTTGTATAAATGATCAGTGATAGAGATTAGATATATTTAATTTGACATCTAGAAAAGAAATGAGATTGTACACAAATGCCCCAGTTTAAACTCCAGATTTATATAAAAATATGATGAGCATATAGAAGATGTTTGCTTAACTAGAATGCATGTGTGTACCTTTTGTGTATTTTCCTGAATTTCTTTGTAGATACAGCTTGAAATAAATTCCCAAAGACATACTTACAAAATTGAAATATGTCCTCAGTTATTCCTTAATTTCAGTTGATTATAGGTTAAATGTGAATAAAAAATTTCAAGAAGGCAATATTTCTATGTTAACCTATACAAATACATAATATGCTCTTTGGAATGTCCTTATCTCTCTATAGTGCTAACTTAGTCCTAGTCATCTTTCTGGTTGTAATTAATATTTACTTTTTTTAAGTCTTCCTCCTCCAACTTAATTAATTTTTATTTTCTCTATACCTTACAGCTATTGCTGAGTATGGCATTCCATTTAAAAAAATAAACAGTTTTATTTAAATATAATTAATATACCATAAAATCTACTCATTTAAACTTTACAATTTAGTAGTTTCTAGTCTATTCAGAGCTATGAAATATCAACATCATCTAATTTTAGATTACTTTAGTCATTCCCAAAGGAACTCCTGTATACTAACAGTTACTCATCTTTTGTTCATAGATATCCACTTGTTCCATCACTGTTTCTTTAAAACGGTCTTCCTTTAGCATTGTATTATGTTAGCACTCATCAAAAATCCATTTACTATAAATGTAAGGGTTTATTCTTAGTTGCGCAATTCTATACCGTGGATCAATGCATCTATATTCATGTCAACAGCACTTGAGTGTTCTTGTAGCTTACTACTTAGCTTACTACAGTTGCATTGTAAGTTTTGAAACTGGAAAATGTGTCATCCATCTTTCTTTTTCTTTTTAAGACTGTTTTGGCTAATCTCTGTAGTTTCCAATTACATGTAAACTTTAAACCCATCTTGTTAATTCTTTGAAGTAATTATTTAAAATCTGTAGATTATCTGGAGAATTATACCTTCCTTAGCAACATTAAATATTCTTATCTGTGGACATGGAATATTCAATTTATATATGTCTTCTTTGATTGTTTTTAACAGTGGTTATAGTATTAAGTGTACAGATTTAAACTTTTTGATGTAAAATTTCTTTATAAGTATATATTTTTTCAAAATTTCATTTTTAAGTGTATAGAAATGTAATTTTTGTGTATTCACCATTTATCCTCAAATTTGCTGAATTTGTTTACTAGTATTTATAAATTTTTTGGATTTTAAAGTTTTTATATACAATAATTTATCTGGAAACAGTTACAGTTTTACTGTTTTCTTTTCAATATGGATTGTTTTTATTTTATTTTCTTACCTAATTGCCCTGGCTAGAACTTCCAGAACAATATTGATCATGAAAGGCAGGGAATGTATCCTTGCCTTGTTTCTGATTTTAGGGGAAAACAGTCCAGTTTCACCATTAAGTTAGATGTTAATTTTTAATAGATGTTGGAGGAAGGAGTCCTTTATTTTATTTTAATTTTTTCTTCTCTTAATTCTTTAAGGGATTTTTTTATCATGAAGAAATGTTATATTTTTTCAAATGTGTCTATTGACATGATCATGTGTGTTTTGCTATTATATTAATATATTATAATAATTGATATTCTAGTGTTAAACCAACCTTGCATTCCTGGAATAAACCTCACCTGGTCATGGTAAATAATTCCTTTTATAAATAAGCTGGATTCATTTCCACTATTTTGTTGAGGATTTCTAGTTTATATTTAAAGAAGATATTGGTTTGTAATTGTCTTTTCTTGGGCTATCTTTGTCTGATCTTCATATCACAATAACACTAGCATCATATAAGTTAGAAAGTATTTTTAATCTTCTAAATTTTGACAAGTTTGTGAAAACTTAGTTTTAGTTGTTTAAATACTTGTTAGAATGCACCATTAAAATCAGTAATGACTGGGTTTTTTCTTTGTGTAGATTCCTTAAATTATAAATTACATCTCTTCATATTTCATAAAACTATTAAAATTTTTCTATTGTTTCCAGAGTTTTGGAAATTGTGCCTTTCAAAAAATGCACGTAACTCATAAAGTTATCTAATTTTCTAGCATTAAGATTTTTATACTATTTTCTTATAACCTTTTTTTTAAATATCTACAAAGTAATCTCCTCTTGCATTTCTTAATGTAGCATGTTATTCTCTTCTCTCTTTTTTTAATTGGTCAATCCAGCTGGGAATTTATTAATTTCATGACTCTTTTCACAAAAACTATTTTTGTGAAAGTTTTCAATTTTAAAAGTTTTTTAAATGTTATCTTTTATTTTAATAATTTCAGTTCTAATCTGTTTATTTATTGTGTCTGACTGCTTCAGGTTTAATTTACTCTTTGTTGTCTTGTGTCCTATGGTGAATGATGAGGATATTAATTTGAGATTTTTTCTTTTTTTAAATATGGGTGATGATAGCTATAAATTTGTCTTCAGGCAATTGATTTAACTGCAATCTACATGTATTGTTATGATATCGGTTTATTTTTATATATGCCTAAATATTTTTAAATTTTCCTTATGTGATTTTTTCATTAATTTATTGTTTTAAAGAGGATTATTTTCCCAACTTGCCTTGTGTTTTAGATTTCTAATTTTATTCCATTGTGGTTAGATAATGTGCTTGTATTATCTCAATCCTCATAAATTTATGGAGGCTTGCCTTATGGACTAGGGTATGGTCTGTCACGGAGAATAGTCCATATGTGGTTGAGAAGAATATATATTCTACTGTTAATTGGTGGAGTGTTCCTTGAAAATTTGTTAGGTCTAACTGATTCCTCGTACTGTACAAATTTTCTATATTCTGTCTGAACTACTGCTTTATTGTTCTATATATTGTGGAAAGTGGAGAGCTGAAGTCTATAACTATAACCGTCAAATTGTCTTTCCCTTGAGTCTTTCAATTCTTCTTCATAAATCTTCAGGTTCTATTCTTGGGTGCCTATATGTTTATAATTGTTATATCTTTCTGATAATTTATACTTATATCATTATAAAATATTTCTCTTTAGTTATAATGTTTGTTAGAAAGTCCAAATTGTATATTAGTGTAACAATTCCAGCTCTTTTATCATTACTGTTTGCATAATATATCTTTTCCCCAAAAGCAATGGCAACAAAAGCCAGAATAGACAAATGAGATCTAATTAAACTTAAGAGCTTCTGCACAGCAAAAGAAACAGTCAATAGAGTGAACTGACAACCAACAGAATGGGAAAAAAAATTTGCAATCTACCCATCTGACAAAGGTCTAAAGCCAGAATCTATGGAGAACTTAAACAAATTTATAAGAAAAAACAAACAATCTCATCAAAAAGTGGTTAAAGAATATGAACAGACACTTTCAAAACAAAACATTTATGGAGCCAACAAACATATGAAAAAATGCTCATCATCACTGGTCATTAGAGAAATGCAAATCAAAACCACACTGAGATACCACTCATAAGTGGTATTGAACAATGAGAACACACAGACATAGTGAAGGGAGCGTCACACACTGGGGCCTTGGGTGTAGGGGGCCAGAGGAGGAATAGCAGGGGTTGGGGAGAATGTGAAGGGATAGCATTAGGAGGAATACCTAATGTAGATGGCAGAGCCATGGATGAAGCAAAACACCATCATGGCACCTGTATACCTATGTAACAAGCCTGCATGATCTACACATGTACCCCAGAACTTAAAATATAATAAAAAAATAATAATATGTATTTTCCCAACATTTTAATATAAGTCTATTGGTAATGTTCTGTTACTTTATTCACTCTACTCTGACTTTTGAATAAATTATTGAGCTCATTCACATTTAATGGTATTATTGATATGGCTGAATTTATGCCATTTTAGTTTTGATTTCTATATGTATTTTTGTTGCTCTGTTTATATTTTACTATTCTTTTGCATGAGGAAACTTTTTATAGTGTAAAAAAGTAATACTTTTAGTGATTTTATTCATTATGTAGTTTATGTATTTTTCATAGGGTGCTCTATGGCTTATAAAGTACATCTTAAATTATCAAAGTTTACTTCAGATTTATACAAGCTTATTCCAGTGAGTTATAGAAACTTTGATCCTATATAACTCTATTCTCTCTTCCCCTTTTTTTGTGTCATCAATGCTTTCTCTCTCTCTCGCTTATCTCTCTTCCTATATATATACACATATATAACATGTTATATTTATATAAAAATTGCATATATAAATTATGCTATATTTTATATAAAATTATACATACATAATACATATGTTATATGTATATAAATTGTATAAAATATATATACATAAATTATATACATATGTAGTATTTATACACAAATTATATATACACATATAAATAATTTCATATATGTATATATGAAATTAAGCTTATCCATGTTATACATATATGTTTTACATACATCAATATGTAGATATATATATATGTACCCATATTATATGTACATACACATTAAAATATATATTTGCACACAGACATATATATATATATGAAATTAATATATGTTGCTATCATAGAGCCTCAAGCTTCCTGTTAATTACTTATCATCATAATCACCATTGTTTCAATAGTCTCACTCTTTGGCTTTACTTTCCTTGTGCTCTGTTCCAGATAAAAAGTGAAAGTTATGGGGTTCTCTGTTCTTAAATGTTGCAGGTCTCCCTGGACATAACCTGTCTGCCATTGCTCTCAAGATGGGTAGTCCATTTCTCTGGCAATAGGAACCTGCTTTACAATCAGATTGCTGGAAGAGTGGTGGTCTTCTCAAATCGCCTCTCCTGACATGAAGCCTCCCTCTAACTATGGAGCTAGCTAGGGTGACAATGACCATTGCCCAATATTTTTCTGCCTTTTCTGTTTTGGAACTTGCGCCATAGTAACAGATTAAGTGGAAGAAGGAAGCCCCTTGCCTGCAATAGTGCTTCCACAGCATGAAGCTGTGGGGTTATAAAGTATTTTGTTGGTCTGACCTTACAATTAAAGAAAAAAAAAACCTATACTAGGAGATGGGAGGAGAGGGAGCCTCATCTTCTTGGCACACCATCCTAGAGGAGAGCCTTTATTTCACTCAGCTAGGGCTAGTGAAGTGATAGAATGTGACTCAGATTTACAGACTCTCACTGTTCTTACCCAGATTTAGTAGATTTTTCTGAATAAATATTTCTTTCTTTCATGAATAATCTTAGGAAAATTTCCAGAGACTTTAGAGGGTGTGTGTGTGTGTGTGTGTGTGTGTGTGTGTGTGTGTGAGAGAGAGAGAGAGATAAAGAAAGAGAGAGAGAGAACCATTTCTATTTTCATCAGTTATGGTTCTTCCCAGGGAAGAGTATCCAGGGGCACCTTTCATCACTATTAGGGAAGTGACTCCCTTCTTGTGTAGCACTCCTTTTTACTCACATTATCATGTATTACTTTTCATAATTGCCTAAATCTTTCCATTCATTTATACCTTTTAAAACAAATCAATCAATTTTTTGGATCTGCCAAGTTATATTGGATATATAGTATAGATTACCATTTGACCTTAAATAGAAAGTTAGTTTTGTTGGACATTCATATTTTGATCGGTACAATGATAATTATTTGCTGGACATGCTCTCTACTGAGATTAAATTGTATCAGTCTTCTCTGCTAAAGTCTGCTTGCTTTCTGGTAAAACATATGCTCCTTACTTTAAGAATACATTTATAAATAATCTCTGTTTACCTCTAGCTTGTGATTGTGAACATAATTTCATTTTTCTTCATAGCTCAGAGCTTAATCATACCATTACATTGAGTGGCATGCAATTTCTACATGTATCTCTAATTCTAAACTTTAGTATAATTATAAACTTCCTAGAAGTCCAGATCAAACCCCCCAGTCTATTGCAATCTAATTATTGTTCCTAATTCTGAGATTTTACATATGCATATTGGGAAATAGCTCCATCACTTATCATAGTTGATTACAATCTTTGAGTTACTTTCTGTCATATTACTAGAATATGGTCAAGCAGTTTTGAATCTTCTGCGTTTATAATTTTTCTTTTGACCTCAGTATCTAAGCATTATAGGGAGCAAAGAAAAGCTTATTTTTCCTGCAAAGCTCTTCTACAAACAGAGCCCCTGATGACCCTCAGTACTTACTTAGTGTAGTACTTTTAATTTAGTATGAAGAACTAGAAACATTCAAAAGCTATGGAACCATTATTTTTGCTTTAATTGATAATAAGTTACTTAAAATAAAAACATAAAGTCAAATGATTTTTAATAAAAGTATAACTAAGGCCCTTTGTAAATGAGTTATTATTATTATTGTTTATAAATCATTATAGTCTGCTATATTTTACAAATATCTTCTGATTTTAAGTTTCAAAAGTTTTTTAATTTTAATTAAAGTTAAAATTTGTATATATTAAGTATCTACTAAGATGTAAAGTATGCTTCTGGCTGTGCATTTCTGATTTTTTTTGTTTTATATTTTATACTTATAAGTAAACATAAGTATAGTTTTATAAGCTAATCTCAATTTTATTTGATCCCCTTTCTAGCTCTGAAAGCTTATTTTTTAGTAATTATTTACCAATTTTATAGATAAAGATATTGAAATTGTTAGAAATTAAATGGCTTTTTCAAAGTTTATGATACAGTCTGCCGTCTGCCACTGTACATTTATATTTATATGCATTGAAATTCAATCTTTCTTCCTCAAATTGAGAATGTTTCCTTTCTTCAAGCTCTGTCTTTTACATCACAAAACAGAATTACAGGGAGAAATGAGAAATTAAAGAAGTGGTTACCTGATAATAAATTTTATTAACTTTAGGAGAAACACCTAAAGGACTTTTTAGCATGGTTACAGTGTATTTGGCTTAGGTTTATGTTTTCAACATTTAATGTCATCTTTACATTTTTCAAAAGCCAGCAAGAGTTTGCTATGCAGAGAGAGAAAGCATCTCACCTTCACAGCTAGAGACATTCTTTTAGATAATCCTTAGAACAAGCTAATGCTGAAAAACCTGATGGCATGAAGGAAGAGACCCATGTTGGAAAGGGAATATGGGTTGTTTACTAAGGGAAGAAATGCCAGTATCAGGCGCAACACTCATCTAACAGTGGGAATACTTGTTACATTAACAAGATTTACTGACAGACTCCATCTGTGTCTTCTCACCAAACAAGGTCACTCAGTCAGATGCTATGGAGCCTAATGAGGAAAATGCCAAGTCTCTGGAGTGATAATAGAGGTTCACTCTGACTTACGCCTCAGGCATTGGCAATATTTTTAGGTCTGGAAAATAAAATAAGGCACAGAAAAAGGTCATAATTTTTATCGAGTCAATCCACCTTGAAAAATAGCTGTGCAAGTGAGTATATTTAATATTTTTTTCACTTTCTTGAAATTCAAGGTTACTTTTCTCTTTTTCAAAGCGGTCCTGAAAAGTTTTAATACTTACCTGAACATTACATTTATATATGTTATTAGGTTAAAGGGTCTGTGCCACAGCTTCTTTATTTTAAATCTAAAATGCTAAAGAGGCTTGTTGTTTTTGTGTATGTTATGTATTACTAGCTCTTTCTTTGAAAAAAAAAAGTTTTGCTTTTTTTAGATTTTAGATTTTTTAGCATTAGATATCACGATATTTCTTCAATTTGAGAATTAGATGTTTGGATTCATATCTTAGCAACTGTAATCACAAAGCTATGAAGTAGCTTTTTCACTTGAGCAAATAGCTTATCATCTCTGAACCTGTGTCCTTAATGGACAAATAATGGATTTAGAATAAATAATAATTGAGATCTCTTAAAATGTAAACACTCTCTAGGCTCATTAGTTATACATTGATCTTATGTACCTGTTTTTTTAAATCAGCAGATCTCTTCAAATACCCATTGTATATAGTCGTAGTTTGATTCATGAAAACCACATGATATTAGAACATAACTAATTTCCTGGTCTGTTTTTATTATTCCTGCCATTTGTTCAAATGCCATCCACTAATTTAATATTTTCCATAGGTTTATGAACTGAAAGCATTTTGCTACAGCTTTCTTTATAAATTCAAATTTTATTATACAAATAAAAATAAATTAAGATATTTCCTAGTCTATCAACTGCTTCTACTTTTTTTTTTAATTTCTCAGAAAGGATTCTCTTTTTAAAAACAAAGCAAACAAATATACAAACAAAAAATCCCACTGAGACATAAATGTCACAATCTGTATTTCATTTGCTATATTGAAGTCAAAGATTACTAAGAGTAAGTGACTTAAACTTAATGGGAAGGGAAGCTTTCACAAGGATAAGACCCTGGATATGATCAACATTCACCAAAAACAAATCATGACCCGTGAATTTGAATTATTGTAGTGTAATTTAGTAAAAGCCTCCCTGAACATTTTAAAATATTTTATTCAACTAATATTATTGAAAAGTAATTATATATTGGTTATTAAGAGAATCAGGAAAGACAATTAGTCTAAGTTAAGGCATTTGAATTTGAGGTACCATTGTTCTAGAATACACCATACAGAGTCCAGAGCTGGTAGAGGTCCACCATTTAGAAGGGACATAGAAAAGAACAAGACAAAGTAAAAGCTCTATGCCATCGGGACTAGAGATTGGTTTGTTAATTGAGAAATCAAATTATGGCAAGGATTAATAATAAAGAAAATGCTTTAAATATTTTAATTTGTAGCTTTTAAATGCATACATTTAACTAACACTCTTTAAAATAAGACTTGGCATTTTTTTGCATATAAACCTACTGACTGGCATTCTGTTTTAATGTTTGAATAAACCACTCAAAAAAAATCTTCTTGACTCAGTACTAATGAAAAACTATGTGTATCACAGTAATAAATCTCAAAAGGACACTATTTCTAGACTGCCTCTGCTTACTAAACCAGTGTAAGAATGTTCACATATTGAGTTAAAAATGCTTACAATATTGTTCCCTCATTCCTTTACCATCTTGAGGCCTTTTGAAAAATATAGCATAATAAATGTAGTTTTGATAGAATTAATTTATAATTTTTAAAGTTTACATAAATCTCAGTGAATCTAATTTTATTATATAAAAATTAAACACTATATGTCTTATGTCCACGTAAAGATATTATTTCATAATGCATCTGAAAATTCAGTATTTTTTATTAAATAATAACATGTATTAATGCCTGATACATATTTATGGAGTACAGATGATTTTTTGATACATGCATACGATGTGAAGTGATCACAACAGGGTATTGATTGTATCCATCATCCAATCATTTGTCATTTCTTCATGATGGAAACATTCCAAATATTATTTTCCAGGTATTTTGAAATATACAATTAACTATGTTAACTATACTCATCCTGCAGTGCTATCGAACACTAGAACTTATTCCCCCTATCTAACTGTATGTTTATACCTATTAACCAACCTCTTTTCAGCTCCCTTCCCATGCTTCCCAGCCTCTGGCATCTAGCATTCTACTCTCTACTTCCATGAAATCAACTTTTATAACTCCCACAGATGAGTGAGAGCTTGTGATATTTGTCTTTCTGTGCCGAGCTTATTTTATTTAACAAAATGACCTCCAGTTGCATCCATGTACCTGCTAATAACAGAATTTTATTTTTTTCTTATGGTTGATATGATTCCATTGTGTATATATACCATGTTTGCTTTATTCATTCTGTTTTTGATGGACAGTTAGATTGATTCCATATTTTAGTTACTGTGAATAGTGCTGCAATAAACAAGCAGGGTACAGCTATCTATTTGATATACTGATTTCTTTTCCTTTGAATAAATACCCTCAAATGAGATTGCTGAATCCTATTGTAGGTCTGTTTTTAGTTATTTGAGAAATCTTCACAATGTTTTCCATAATGGCTAATTTACATTCCCACCAACAATGTGTAATAATTTCCTTTTCTCCCAGTCCTTTCCAGCATTTGTTAGTTTTTATTTCTTTGATAATAGCCATTCTAACTGGGGTAAGATGATAATCTCATTTTGCTTTGAACTTGCATTTCCATGATGATTAGTAATGTTGAGCATTTTTAAATATACCTGTTAGGCATTTGTATGTATTATATGTCTTATTTTGAGAAAAGTCTATTCAGATTCTTTGCCCATTTTTAATGGGATTATTTATTGTTTTTCTGTTGAGGTTTTTTTTTTTTTCTGTATTCTCAGTATTAGTCTCTTGTCAGACTACTAGATTTTTTTCTCAATCTAAAGATTATATTTCTACTCTGTGTATTGTTTTTTTTCTTTCTAGAGCTTTTTAGTTTAATGTAGCCCACTTACCTATTTTTATTGAGGCTTTTTGCCTGTGCTTTTGAAGTCCCAGTCATAAAATCTTTGCCTAGACAACTGTCCTAAAGCATTTACCTTGTTTTCTCCTAGAAGTTTTATAATTTTAGCTCTTACGATTTAAACACTTAGTGTTACTGTAATGTATCACATTTATTAATTTGCACATGTTGGAGATATGTTCATTGCTTACTTCATTCTGCCTGTGGATGCTACCGAGGAAGCATTCTTGAAGTCTCTCTTCCCTTTGTCCTCATGTCTAAATAAGATATTACTTTGACCAGTATGGAAAAATTGAAGTTTGAAATACTGACTGACCAAGATGGTGGCAAGAAAAAGGACTTTGCCTTTGTAAACTTTGACAACCATATCATACTCTGATTGGCCACAATTATGAAGCTAGGAAAGCCCTGTCAAAGCAAGAGATAGCTAGTGCTTTATCCAGCCAAAGAGGTCAAAGTGGTTCTGGAAACTTTGGTGGTGGTTGTGGAGGTGGTTTTTGTGGGAATGACAATCTTGGTTACAGAGGTAACTTGAGTGGTCATGGTGGCTTTGGTGGTAGCCATAGTAGTGGTGGATGTGGTGGCAGTGGGGATGGTTATAATGGATTTGGTAATGATGGAAGCAATTTTGGAGGTGGCAGAAGCTACAATAATGTTGGCAATTACAACAATCTGTTTTCAAATTTTGGGCCCATGAAGAGAAGAAACTTTGGAGGCAGAAGTTCTGGCCTCTATCGTGGTAGAGGCCAAGCCTTTGCCAAACCATGAAACCAAGGTGGCTATGGCGGTTCCAGCAGCAATAGTAGCTATGGCAGTGGCAGGAGATTTTAATTACTGCCAGGAAACAAAGCTTAGCAGGAGAGGAAAGTCTGAGAAATGACAGAAAGCTACAGGCTACATCAGATTTGCAAACTCAGCCAATCACAGTGATGGCAAGGCATACCTGCTACAAAAAAAAAAAAAAAAAAAAAAATGTTTCAGACAAATACTCGTGTATGGGCAAAAAACTAGAGGACTGTATTTGCGACAATTTGTATAGCAGGTTATTTTGGTTTCTGTTATGTGGAAAGTGTAAATCATTCCAACAAACGGTTTTAATGTAGTTTTTTTTTTTTTTACACCATGCTGTTGATTGCTAAATGTAATAATCTGATCATCATGCTGAATAAATGTGTCTTTTTTTTTAATGCGCTGTGTAAAGTTAGTCTACTCTGAAGCCATCTTGGTAAATTTCCCCAACTATATGAAGTTAGAATTCCTTCAGAGTGATGCCAGGTTCTATTTGGAATTTATATATAACCTGCTTGGGTGGAGAAGCCATTGTCCTCAGAAACTGGTGTAGTTGAATGATAGTTACTGTTGTGACCTAAAGTTCACCATTGAAAGGGATCACCCAATCAAAATTATGGAATTATTGGTTATAAAAATGAGGATTTTTGATTCTTCTCCCTTTTTAAAAAAAAAAATCTGGCTAGTGGTCTGCATATTTTGTTCATCTTAAAAAAAAAACCAAGCTCCTGGATTCATTGATTTTTTTCAGGGTTTTTTTTATGTCTCTATCTCCTTCAGTTCTGCTCTGATGTTAGTTTTTTCTTGTCTTCTCCTATCTTTTGAGTTTTTTTGATCTAGTTCCTCTAGCTCTTTCAATTTTGATGATAAGGTGTTGACTTTATATCTTTCCTCTCTTCTTATGTGGGCATTATTGCTATAAATTTCCCTCTAGACACTGTTTTAAATGTGTTCCAGAGATTCTGGTACGTTGTGTCTTCATTCTTATTGGTTTCAAAGAACATCTTTATTTCTGTCTTCATTTCATTGTTTAGCCAGCTGACATTCTGGAGCCAGTTGTTCCATTTCCATGAAGTTGTGAGGTTCTGAGTTAGTTTCTTTAATTCTGAGTTCTAATTTGATTTCCCTGTGGTCTGAGAGACTGCTTGTTATGATTTCCAGTCTTTTGTATTTGCTGAGGAGTGATTTATTTCCAATTATGTGGTCAATTTTAGAGTAAGTGTGATGTGGTGCTGAAAAGAATGTATATTTTGTGGATTCGGGGTGGAGAGTTCTGTAGATGTCTATTAGGTCTTCTTGGTCCAGATCTGCATCAGGTCCTGGATATCCTTGTTAAGTTTCTGTCTTGATCTGTCTAATATTGACAGTGGAGTGTTGAAGTCTACAACTATTATTATATGGGAGTCTAAGTCTCTTTGTAGGTCGTTAAGAGCTTGCTTTATGTATCTGAGTGCTCCTGTATTGGGTGTGTATGTATTTAGGATCATTAGCTCTTCTTGTTGCATTGATCCTTTTACCATTATGTAATGCTCTTCTTTTTCTGTTTTGATCTTTGTTGGTTTAAAGTACATTTTATCAGAGACTAGGATTGTAACTCCTGCTTTTTTTTTGCTCTCCATTTGCTTGATAAATCTTCCTCCATCCCTTTATTTTTAGCCTATGTGTGTCCTTGCAGATGAGATGGGTTTCCTGAATACAGCACACCAATGTGTCTTGACTTTTTATCCAGTTTGTCAGTCTGTCTTTTGGTTGGGGCATTTAGCCCATTTATATTTAGGGTTAATATTGTTCTGTGTGAATTTGATCCTGTCATTTTGATGCTATCTGGATGTTTTGCCCATTACTTGATGCATTTTCTTCATTGTGTTGATGGTCTTTACCATTTGGTACATTTTTGGAGTGGCTGGTACTGGTTGTTCCTTTCCTTGTTTAGTGCTTCTTTTAGGAGCTCTTGTAAGGCAGGCTTGGTGGTGATGAAATCTCTCAGCAATTGCTTGTCCATAAGGATTTCATTTCTCCCTTGTTATGAAGGTTAGTTTGGCTGGATATTAAATTCTAGGTTGAAAATTATTTTCTTTAAGTTGTTGAATATTGGCCTGCTTTCTCTTCTGGCTTGTAGGGTTTCTGCCAAGAGATCCACCGTGAGTCTAATGGGTTTCCCTTTGTGGGTAACCCTACCTTTCTCTCTGGCTGCTCTTAGCATTTTTTCCTTCATTTCAACCCTGGCAAATCTGACGATTATGTGCCTTGGGGTTGCTCTTCTTGAGGAATATCTTTGTGGTGTTTTCTGTATTTTCTGGACTTGAATGTTGGCTTGCCTTACTAGGTTGGGGAAGTTCTCCCGGATATTACCCTCAAAAGTGTTTTCCAGCTTGGATTCATTCTCTCTGTCACATTCAGGTACACCTAGCAAACGTAGATTAGGTCTTTTCACATAATCCCATATTTCTTGGAGGCTTTGTTCATTTCTTCATTTCTTTTCACTTTTTTTCTCTAATCTTGCCTTCTCATTTTATTTCATTGAGTTGATCTTTAATCTCTTATATCCTTTCTTCTGCTTGGTCGATTTAGCTGTTCAAGCTTGTGTACACTTCGTCAAGTTCTCGTGTTTTGTTTTTCAGCTCCATCAAGTTGTTTATATTCTTCTCTAAGCTGTTTATTCTAGTTAGCATTTCATCTAACCTTTTTTCAAAGTTCTTAGTTTCTTTGCATTGGGTTAGCACATGTTTTTTTGGCTCTGAGAGGTTTGTTATTACCCACCTTCTTAAGCCTGTTTCTGTCAGTTCATCAGATTCATTCTCCATCCAGCTTTGTTCCCTAGCTGGTGAAGAGTTGTGATCCCCTGAAGGAGGAGAGGCATTCTGGTGTTTGGTGTTTTCATCCTTTTTTGCACTGGTTTCTTCCCATTTTAGTGGCTTTATCTACCTTTGGTCTTTGTAATTGGTGACTTTCAGATGGGGTCTCTGAGTATACATCCTTTTTGTTGATGTTGAAGCTATTTCTTTCTGTTTTTTAGTTTTTCTTCTAACGGTCAGGCCCCTCTGCTGCAGGACTGCTGGACGTCCACTCCAGACCCTGCTTGCCTGGGCATCACCTGCAGGGTCTGCATAACAATAAGGGTTGCTGCTGTTTTTTTCTTATGTTTCTTCATCCCAGCAGGATACCCGCCAGATTTCAGCCTGAGCTCTGCTTTATGAGGTGTCTTTTTGGATATACAGGGGTTTGGGAGCTGCTTGAGGAGAAAGTCTGTCCCTTACAGGAGCTCAAGTGCTGTGCTAGGAGCTCCATTGTTCCATGCAGAGCTGCTGGGCAGGTATGTTTAAATCTGCTGCAGAGGAACTCATAAGTGCCTCTTTTCCCAGATGCTCTGGCCTAGGAAAGTCAGGCTCTATTTATAAGTTCCTGACATGCTGCTGTCTTTTTTCATAGATGCCCTGCCCAGCACAGAGTTAGTCTAGTCACAGTCTGCCAGCAGAGGCATTGCTGAGCTGCTGTGTGCTCTGCCAGCTGCTGTGTGAACTTCCTTGAGGTTTTGTTTATAGAGGTACAGTTAGAACTGCCTCAGTATTGGTGGACTTCCTCGGTAGTGGTGGACACCCTTCCCCATACCAAGCTGGACCGTCCTGGGTCCAGCTGCTCTTGCTGGGAAACTCTCAATCCAGAGCATTTCAGATTGCTTGTTTTGTGGGGGTGATACCCACCAAGCCAGATCACCTGGCTCCCTGTCTCAACCCCTCCCTTTCAGTCGAATGTGCAGCTCTGTCTCCCAGGCATTCCAGGATCCAGTTGAAACAGCCACCCAGATTTGTGTGAGTTTCTATATGCCAACCCACAGCACCAGCTGAAACAGCCATGCTGGAAACTCATGGCACTTTTTGGCCCGGGAATCTCCTGGCCTGTGGGCAGTGAAAACTCATTTGGAAATGTGGTTTTGTGTGAGTTTCTATATGCCAACCCACAGCACCAGCTGAAACAGCCATGCCGGAAACTCATGGAACTTTTTGGCCCGGGAATCTCCTGGCCTGTGGGCAGTGAAAACTCATTTGGAAATGTGATGATTTGAAAACATTCACCCTCTGTGTTGTTCTTGCTGGGAACTGCACTCCAGAGCTGTTCCTTTTTGGCCATCTTGGATCCTCTCAGAAGTCATTACATTCTAATAGAGCACAAAGTAAAACAATGTCCAATCTTATGTTGATTTTTTTTTTCTATTTTAACACACTCATTTCAAATTTTATGAAGATATTTATTTAAAAAAGGTTACTGCATAAAGCATAAAAGCACGAACATCCACATAGAATATAAGCATAAAATATTTAGTAATAAGTTTAGATTTTAAAATTTAAAAGTCACTTGTCAACTGCATCAGTCTGTTTCTTCAAACAAGTGGCTGTCATTTTTTCTGTAAACTCTAAAACTATAAACCTTTTTCTATAACTGCAAATGCAAAAAATTAATTGGGAAAAGCTTAGAATAAAATAAGAGAAATTTACATCAAACTTAATTATGAATAACTATAATTCATGTAGAATTATAAAAAGCCATTGGAGCATACATGACTTGCTTAGCATTGTCTGTATGAGTCTATATGACTGAGTTTGATGGTTCTTGGGAAAATTATAAGGGTTTTGACAAAATTTGTAATCCACTCCAGCAAATATTTATTGAATAAGAAACCTGGAATAGAAAACATTTCTGTTTATTTTCTGCAAACTGGCACATAATGCAGAAGCAGAGATAAATATTTTAGCTTTTTATTGCCTATTGCTTGGTTACTATAGTTTTTCTTCAGTCTAAAGCTGTAAAAAGAAAAAATCTACTATTTATGGGAAGGAATTGATATGAAAGTTTTCATTTGAATTTATTCTTTCTAACATATAACTAAGATAAATATTTAACATCTTAATCTTATTTTTGTTAATGTTTTATTAAGTTATAGGCTAATGCATTTTTAAGACAGAGTTCCAAATATTATGTACTTTTTAAAAAAATAAGTATATTTATTAACTAATGAATAATACTTTAATTTTCTAGATTTGTAATACAAGCTTTATTTTAATAAACTGCACATATATTTAAAATATAAGAATTTAATACAATTTATTTGGAAGTGCTATCCTTTTCTTATGCTTACTTTGAGGAAAGGTATTATATACACTTAGTTTTTAGAAAGGGGAATAAACAGTACCCAAATTAATAATTACAGTGGAGGCTATCTTCAGGTCAAATTGCAAAAGTGGTTTACTTTCACATTCAGTGTTCCATTTCAGTCTGATTAACAATGGTCTGCATGACAATTATCTGCCTTTATAGATGACTTTTCTTAATAAAAGTTTATATGTTTTGTTTGTATAAATTATTCTAAGAATATTTTACCATTATGTTCATATGTTTGCAGATGATATTGTTTGCTTTTTAAATGAGGCTTTTTGTACATAAAGGCTTTACTCAAAAGTAAATTGAGAAGCCAATGGTATACACTATACTTCTTAGGGACTATCAGATTAAAAATGTAAATGGTAACACTAGTCTAGAGCATATTAACATTTCAATGTGCTCACTCTATGAATATAACTTTACTTGTAATTGCAGAATATGTAGGTGTGATTATATGCTGATTATTCACATTAATATTGTAGTTACTGAAATTGACTAATGGCCATACCCAGGATTATTCATCTCTATTATGTGTTTGTCTGTATGAGACCTAGGAAGGGAGGGATAGAAGAGGGAAGAGAAAAACAGATATTAGGAAAAATTTTTATGTACAAAAAGTAAATAATTATTAATATTTTATAGTATTTGCTAAACCTGTACTTAGAAGCTTAAAAACCAATCATATATGCTTAAATATGCTTAAAATTCTGTATTTCAGGCTGAGCTCAACCATAGTTTTCCTCTGGTGGTTTCCCTTTACACCACTCACATTGCTGTAGTCTTCCGTAACTTCACTGGAGCTACATAGTTCACTATGATCTCACTTTAATTAATGTGTCTTACAGCTCAGTAATTTGTTGTGATTGTTAGCAAAATGCATCCCCTTTCTACTGTGGCTTCTCCCAATAAGAATATCTAGATCTAATGTCATGGAACTAAGAGGATGGCAAGGAAGCTGTGAGGCCCTTTGAATTCTTGCTCATAAGTGACACAACAGCACTTTCGATAAATTTGATTTGTCAAAGCAAGTCACAAAACCCATTTTCAAGGTGCAAGAAAAAAGATACATTCCCTCAACTTGAAGAGCTGTAAAGTGTTTGTTCTCATGTTTTACCTGAATATTAAGTGTATATATATATATATATACACACAAACAAGCAAACAAATATATATATATATTTGTTTGTTTGTTTGTTTGGAAAATTTTCTAGAATTACTGTTCTCACCATAAGCAAATGGGTTTTGGAAAGTGACAAATACTCTTTTAGGGAATGTTCATTTGTCATTAAGTACAAAAGCTTCTCTTTAAAAAATGTAATATTAAAAATGTAAAATATTGTGGTTTTAAAAGAAATACTCTTTGATGTTTTTTACTTTCTACCCATTTAATTATGAGGAGAGAAGAAAACCTGGCCAAATAATACTGATATTTGCAATAAATTTCTTACTCGGAAAGGTCTTGAATGTTATCTAAATAAATTTGTGCTTAATTTTAATTAATTTAGTTATGCTTTTAACTTTATTGCATAAAAGATAATGAATGACAATTCAGACAGTTTAAATCTTCTTTAAAGACAAAAAGATGGAAAGAGAATTCTCCACAGGCATGAGCAATAGGGATTAGACTAAAATTTTTGTCTAGAAGTATATCTGGACTATATAAAATGATCATTAGAATTATGAACAAAACTTGAAAGACTAAATATAAATATATTCTTATGAAATGAAAGTAATAAAGATATCTACATATATTTCATGTATAGTATGAAATAGTCTATGTATTTCATACTATAGACTATTTTGTGTCTATAGCATGAAAATTAGCTTCAGATACACACACACACACACACACACACACACACACCCCCCACTATCATTCAATGGTTTAAGTTTCACTCAATCTAAATTTTCACATTATAGATGTTCTGTGAAAACGATAATAAAATCTTTAAGAAAATAATTTTTGAGAAAGGAGGAGCAAGGTAAATGAAAAGTCAAAGCTCTGACAACAAGGCTACACTAAAATATTTGTGAATTGGCTGGCTTCTAAACTCTATACTAGTTAATATGTAATATGTAAACGCATAATATGTAAACAAATTAATTTTGATTCTTAATGCATTGTTATGAAAGTACAATATTGTTTATACTACACAAATTAATTAATGTCCTGCCATACAGAATTAGGAAGGAATTAAATCCTATTTCATTTCCTTATAAGATGGCTATTCCTCAAGTTAAGTCATTTTGGGAATGCATCCTTAGTTAATCTCTCGGTGCAATAAGAAAAGTTCTATTATATTTACTACATTTAATGACTCACATGTTTTATAAGTGGTTTTCTACCTGTAATATCCCCAGTAAAGGATGTCACATTGATGATGTAAACAGCAATTGATATCTCTAACTCATAATAAGAGCTACTTTGAAAAGTATTTTCAGCTGTAAAATAATTGTGAGACACATGCCACCTGTGAGGGAAACCTGGCATCTGAAGCTCATGCATACACATAGGTGAATATATGTAATATATAATGTAATATATATCTTCTTTAGCAAGAACACTTGCTGTATGATGAGGGTTAGTGAATAAGTAACTAAGCCCTGCTTTTTTCCCTTCATTCCTCTTATTTACTGACAATTCTTGAATTTTTCTCTCACATCAAAACTTAATTATTAAATTGGTGACCTCGAACTTGGCTGATTTGTCCTACAAGGGCAGAGTTGATGAGCAAGGCTTATTAGCAAAACCCGTCCACACAATTATGTTCACTAAGGTCATTTACACAGCACATGATTGGTATTTAAAGCACTCAGTATTATACCTAGTAATTGAATCCATTGGTCAAAATAAAGGTCTTATTCCTGGATTAAATGTCATAATATATAACCATGAGGGCAGTCCATTGTCCCTACAGTTATATTCCCTTTGTGCTTTTAAAAACTATACCCCTCCAACATTTTACCATGGTCATATTTTATCAACTACATCATACTTTTTGTTTTTATACCCAGATCTATTTATTAATTGTGCTAATAACCTTAGTCTTGGCCTGGATAATAATTCTGACCCCAGTGCTCTATATGAGATTCCCCATGGTCACTATAAATATTTATACAGCAATTATATACTGTCAGTGAATTTTTTTCATGACAGCTTATAATTCAGTAACCTCAGACACTGTGAGAACCACTAAACAAATGTTAGCATAAAAAGTTTTGATAAAAACTTGAATATATGGAGTTTTTAATGACTTCTTTTCTGATCATTGTAGTAACATATAATTATAAAATTTATATAATTATAAATTAAAAATTATATATGACATAAAATATGTCATATATAATATATTTAAATTATATAACATATATTTAAATTATATGTTACTACAATATATTATACAAACATATTCATAGTAAATATGTTTACTATGAACATTTTGGTTTAAGTTTCTTATATTTAAGGGACCCCTATGATTTAAATAAAAGCTAATACAAATACTACTACTAATAATAGCTGTACTCTAACAAAACCATTTTGGTAGCAAGCATTTTTCTCAGTTTTTAATACATACACTTAATTTCCAAATAACACTCTACTTAGGTATTGCTTATTATGTTTTACAGATAACGAATGACCAGAATATTTAAATCATCATTATAGGCTGCAGAATTATTAAGTATAATAATCCAAATTCAAACCAATATCTCTTTGTCTCCCAAGTCTGTTTTAATTACTGTATTATATGAAATATATAAATGGAATAATTTATTATATGCACTATTCTTAAAATTAATATAAAGGAGTGAAGAAAGTTGGAATGGGAAGAGAACTAAAACAGCAAAGGGTGCTGCTCTAAGCAAATAAGGCTTAAACTTGCTAAGGAACTTCTGGGAACATTATGTAAACACTGGGAGACATAAGAAATCAGCTGCTGACCTATAAGGAACAAAGCATATAGTATACAACTATTGTGGACATTGACTTAGATAACAGTACCTAAACATTTGGGCTCACTTCCTTCAGAATATCTACATGGGCAATACACAGAATATTAACCCCTCAAAGAGGTCCAAAATCTGGTTCTCCTGTCCTGTGAATAATATACACAGCAAAAGCTAAATATATTTGCAGATAAAATTTAGCTGGCTAATTAACTGAATTGAGACTGGGGGTATTATTGTGGACTATCCAAGTGGGCCCAGTATAATCACAAAGTTTCTTACACAAGTGGAATAGGAAGGCAGAAGAGAGAGAGTGTCAGAGTGACATGATATAAGAAATATTTCACTAGCTATTGCTTATTTTGAAGATGGAAGGGGTCTATAAGCCAAGAAATGCAGACAGTCTCTAGAATCTGGAAGAGGCCAAAGAGAAAATTCTTCCCTATGAGCCTTCAAAACGTAATACAGTTGTGCTGACCCCTTGATTTGAGACAGATGAAACTTATTTTAAACTTTGAACCTCCAAAGTAGAAAATCAGACATTAGTGTTATTTTGAGCCACCAGATTTGTGTAATTTGATTTGATAGAAAACTAATACAACACCTTTTTCCCCTAGATTTCCCTCCTTTCCATCATCTAATCTTATTTTCTCCAGATCTTTGAGGAGCATCAAACCATTGGCTTATTCTCAAGAACACATCTAAATCAGACCACAGTTTCCTTCACATTGAAAAGATAATTGTGTGTATTACTAACATTTCTGATCACTTACCACTGTTATTTTGGACCACTCTTGAGTTGGACTGTAGTGAGGGAACAGACGTCAACTCACAGCAACATATCAAGAAGAATCATCCATAAGCCAGGCCTGATTCTTTTTTCTCTTTTCACCAGAATGTCACTGGAACATTCTCAAGAGTTCATAGGGCTGAGAAAAGTGCCAGTGCAATGGAGGTAGATGGCATGGTATAAGAATCACCTGTTTGTATAATTTTCTTAAGTCTGCTGGACATGCTCAGGCTAAGTTCTGAATTAACCATTTCCATTACATAGTGGACTGATCCTGAACTTTTGCCCTGATTCATTTGAAAATATTCTACTCATGACAGTTAATTTTTGTTATATGGTTACATAATGTGCCATGGTTAACTACTATTTTTATTTGGGTAAAATATCCTGCCAAATAAAACTTTCTAATAGTTCCCTGCTGCTCAAGGAACTTGGACATCCACTTCACAGACATTTATATCTAGAATCATGAGATTGGTCTTGCCTGCCAAAACATCTGTGGAAGAATACTAAACTGCTACAGAATGCTCTCTTTTATGGGCACCACTCAAAATGGCAATTCTTTTGAGATGAAACCACGTTTGCAAAATTATAACTGAGAAATTATAACAGTGAAAGAAATAAGACCTCACTGACCCCATCTTCCTTCTAACCTCTAAACTGTCTTTGTTCATTCCTGAGCAGAGGCCAAACTAGCCTTGGGAAGGAATTTAGTGTATAGTTTAAGCTCTGAAACAAAATTGGTAATAATCCTTTCCCAAAAGACCCCCTTCTTGCCTGTGGACCAGTCTAACTTTGCAGAACTAACAAACTAACTACAAGATTAGAAATTGCAGTTTAAGGGTCATGCAGCCTCTGGCTCCAAAAGTCTGGCTCGCAAATTGCTCCTGAAGATAACATCACTATCGTAAAATCTGAGACTAGAGCTTGAGATATTTTGCAGACCTTGAACTCCATGGATCAACTGACACTATCCAGATCAGTAACCTGACTCAACTAGTTCTGACATGCCACCCAGGAACAAAAAATAGCAAGAAAAACTCACTTCTACCCACTCTTATTTCACCTCCAACTCTAATAGTCAGCACTCCCCATTTCCCAAGACCCTCACTATCAAATTATCTTTAAAAACTCCAGTCTCCAAATGCTCAGGGAGACTAATTTGGGTAATGATAAAACCCCAGTCTTCGCACAACCTGCCGTGCATGAATTTTTCTTTCTCCATTGCAACTCTCCTTTCTTGGTAAATTGTCTCTGTCTAGGCAGCAGACAAGGTCAATCTACTTGGTGGTTATAGAGACATCAAATAAACAGTTTAAAATGATATTTATAAGAGTGATATGTGCTGTATTTCAAATTGTGGTATATGGTACCTCCAAAATTCAAATAGTTCCATCAACATTCTGCCCTTACCTTAGAGGAGACATCCTGACATAATATAGATCAATGAATTTCTAAAAATTCAATCCACTTGTAGACCCCTGAGTCTTTTTCAGATATTTCTTTCAGATTTTTCAACTCATTTTCCTCAGAAGGACATCCAAAGTACCTGCTTTTTATAGAAATCAGATCAAATAAGCACAATGTCATCAATACAGCGGATCAGTGTGATATTTGCAAATGTTTGCAGAATGTCAAGTCAATCAAGGTCCCTTTGGACCACATGGTAATAGAGAGCAGAATTAACATAGCCCTGGGATAACTTAGTGAATATGAACTGTTCTCTTTCCCAAGTGAATGCAAACTATTTTGGTGATCTTTCCTCATGGAGACTGACAAAATGTATTCATCAGATCAATATTCACATACCAAGTTCCAGAGGCTGTGACAATATGTTTCAGTGCAGACATTACCTCAGCACAGCAACTATGATTGAAATTATCACTAGATTACATTTTGAGGCGTGAGCTGTCATTTGCCATTATTCATCCATTTTTTTTTTTTTGCAGTGGTCATGTTGGTGAACTGAACAGACTAAAATGAGGACAATAACCCTTTAAAGAGTATCAATATCGGCCGGGCGCGGTGGCTCAAGCCTGTAATCCCAGCACTTTGGGAGGCCGAGGCGGGTGGATCACGAGGTCAAGAGATCGAGACCATCTTGGTCAACATGGTGAAACCCCGTCTCTACTAATACAAAAAATTAGCTGGGCACGGTGGCGCGTGCCTGTAATCCCAGCTACTCAGGAGGCTGAGGCAGGAGAATTGCCTGAACCCAGGAGGCGGAGATTGCAGTGAGCCGAGATCGCGCCATTGCGCTCCAGCCTGAGTATCAAGAGCGAAACTCCGTCTCAAAAAAAAAAAAAAAAAAAAAAAAAAAAAAAAAAGAGTATCAATATCTTGACAATCCCAGCCAGTAGGCAGTATTTCTTCTTATTAAACTTCGTTCAAGGAGGGTAGAGGAGGGTGATTTTGAGCACTTTCAAAAATTCTCATTTGACCTTATTACCAAATTGTTTTTACTTAACATACCAGAGAACTCCATGAGTGTTCTGTATTATACATTCCAGACAAGGAAAATGACCACAGGGTGGTCACTTTGTATCTATTGGAACTATCAGAAAAATGTTTTGAACAAAAAATAAATTTAGAATGGTCTTCATCTATGCCTACTTGGATATTACTGGCATCATTATAATCTCACTGTATGCAACAGCTCCCAAATGATTAGGATATCTCCTTTCTCCCTGTCTAAGATTACTGCTGCAATATACCATGGGTCCACTCGAGGAATTAGTAAGAAAAATTTCCCATATATTTTTGTAGTAGAATTGCAGTCTTTCGTTTGCAACTTTTACTTTAAATTCAGGGCATATGTATGCAGGTTTGTTACATGGATACATTGCATGTCACTGAAGTTTAGTGTATGAAAGATCCTACCATCCAAGTAGTAAGCATAGCACATAATAGTGAGTTTTATAAACCTCACCCTCTCCTGCCATCCCTCCTCTAGTAGTTTCTGGTGCCTCTAGTTCCCATCTTTATGTCCACGTGTATTCAATGTTTAGCTTCCATTTATAAGTGAGAACATGCTGTATTTGGTATTCTGTTCCTGCATTTATTTTCTTAGGATTATGGCCTCCAGCTTTATCCATGTTGCTGCAAAGCACACAATTCCATTCTTTTTTATGGCTGTGTAGTATTCCGTGCTGTATATGTACCATGTTTTCTTTATCCAATCCACTATTGATGGGCACCTAGGTTGATTTTATGGCCTTGCTCTTGTGAAGAGCATGGTGATAAACATGCAAGTACACATGTCTCTTTGGAATAATGATCTATTTTCCTTTGACTATATACCTAGTAATGGGGTTGTTGAATCAAATGACAGTTCTAAGTTCATTGAGAAGTGTCCAAACTGCTTTCCACAGTGGTTGAATTAATTTACATTTCACCAACAGTGTGTAAGTGTCCCTTTTCTCTGAAACTTGCTGACATCTATTATTGTATGCCTTCATAAAATGACTGGTATAAAATTTTATCTCGTTGTGGATTGTATTTGCATTTTTCTAATGATTAGTGATAATGAGCATCTTTTCATATGTTTGTTGGTCACTGGTATGTCTTCTTTTGAGAAGTGTTTGTTCATGTCCATTGCCAATTTTTTTAATAGATTTTTTTTCTTTTGCTTGTTGTTGTGTTGTCTAAGTTCCTTATAGATTCGGGATGATAGACCTTTTGGGGATGCATAGTTTTCAAATATTTTCTTTCACTTTGTAGGTTACCTATTTACTCTGCCAATAGTTTCATTTGCTGTGCAGAAACTTTTTTTAGTTTAATTAAGTCCCACTTGCCAATTTTTGTTTTTGTTGCAATTGCTTTTAGAGACTTGGTCATAAATTCTTTGCCAAGACTGATGTCCAGAATGCTATTTTCTAGGTTTTCTTCTAGAATTGGTATAGGTTGAGGTTGAACATTTAAGTATTTAATACATTTTGAGTTAATTTTTGTATATAGTGAAAGGTAAGAGTCCCATTTAATTCTTCTGCATATGGCTAGCCAGTTATTCAAGCACCATTTATTGAATAGTGAATAATTTTTTCATTGCTTGTTATTGTTGACTTTGTTGAAGATCTTTGATTGTAACTGTGTGGCTTTATTCCTGGATTCTCAAACTTGTTCCATTACTCTATAAGTCTGTTTTGGTAACAATACCATGCTGTTTTGGTTACTTTAGTCTTGTAGCGTAGATTGAAGTAAGAGTGCCTCCAGCTATGTTTTTTTTCTTCTTATTCTTTTTTGCTTAAGATACCTATGGCTGTTTGGATTTTTGTTGTTGTTGTTGTTCTTATATGAATTTTGGAATTGTTTTTTTTTTCAAATTCTGTGAAAATGATGTTGATAGCTTGATAGGAATAGTGCTAAATTAGTAGATTGCTTTGGACAGTGTGGCCATTTTGATAATATTGATTCTTCCAATCTATGAGAAGTAGATGTTTTTTCCATTTGTTTGTATCATCTATGATTTATTTCAGCACTGCTTTGTACTTCTTTTTATAGATATCTTTCACTTCCTTGATTACATGTATACAGTGTATTTTATATTTATGTGGCTATTTTAAATGACATCAGGTTATCAATTTGACTCTTAGTTTGAACATTACATGTGCATAGAAATGCTAATTTTTGTGCTTTGATTTAATATCCTAAAACTTTATTGAAGTCATTTATTACCCATAGGAGCCTTTTGGTGAAATTTTTAACTTTTTCTAGGTATAGAACCATATTATTAGCAAAGAGAGTTAATTTCACTTCTTTTTCTCTTATTTAGATGCCTTTTATTTCTTCTCTTGCTTGATTGTCCTGGGTAGCATTTCTAATACTATGTTGAATAGGAGTGGTGGGAGTGGGCAGCCTTGTCTTGTTCCAACTGGGGAGGTCTCACAATCATGGCAGAAGGTTAATGAGGAGCAAAGTCACATCTTACACTGTGGCCAGCAAGAGAACTTCTGCAGGGGAACTTCCATGTATAAAACCATCACATCTTGTGAGAACTCATTCTCGGGAGAACAGCAAGGGGAAAAACCAGAATATGATTCAATTACCTGTGTCTTCTTAGACAATACCCTTGAAGAGCTACTATTTACTTGTCACTTTGTTTTCTCCCTGTGAAAGTGATGCACACTAGGTGCTTCTAGTCAGCCATCTTGAACTGCCAAGAGCTCAGTCTTTTTCAAAGTTAGAGGACTTTTTTCTTCATTTGCTTGCTTCTGGATTTGAAAACATGGCTCATATGTAGATATTAAGAGTTTTTCCATTTTTGTTGCTGACATCAGCCTTCTGCTCACCAGCTTTTCATATACAGGCATACCTTGCTCTATTGCACTTCATGCTATTGCACTTCACAGATGTTACATTGTTTCTAAATTGAGAGTTTGTGATATCCCTGCATCAAAAAGTCTATTGACATTATTTTTCCAACAGTACGTGCTCACTTCATATCTTTGTGTCACAGTTTGGTAATTCTTACAATATTTCAAATGTTTCATTATTCTTAAATCTGTTATGGTGATCTATGATCAATAATCTTTGATGTTACTGTTTTAATTGTTTTGAGTTGGCATGAATCAGCTCTATGTAAGATGGCAAATATAATCAATAAATGTTGTGTGTGTTCTGAATGCTCCATGGATCAGTTATTCCCCTGTCTCACTCCCTCTATTCAAGCCTTCCATTCACTGAGACACAATAATGTTTAGATTAGGCCAATTAAAAACCCTACAATTGCCTCTAAGTATTCAAAAGAGGACAAGTTGCCTAACTTTCAGTTTAAATCAAAAAGTAGAAATGATTAAGCTTAGTGAGAAAGGAATGTTAAAAAATGAGATAGGCCAAAAGCCAGACCTCTTCA
Source organism: Aotus nancymaae (assembly GCF_030222135.1). Taxonomy (NCBI): domain Eukaryota; kingdom Metazoa; phylum Chordata; class Mammalia; order Primates; family Aotidae; genus Aotus; species Aotus nancymaae. The sequence continues at coordinate 39,187,595 of NW_026988419.1, read as the reverse complement.
GTCAAACTGTTAGCCAAGGTACAAATGCAAATAAAAAGTTATCGAAAGAAATTAAAATGCCACTCCAGTGAATGCACAAATAACAAGAGAGTGAAACAACCATATTGCTAATATGGAGAAATCTTTAGTGGTCCGCATAGGAAACGAAACCAGGCGCAATATTCCCTTAGCCAAAACCTAATCCAGACAAAGGCCCTAACTCTTTTCAATTCTATGAAGAATGAGAGAGGTAATTAAGCTGTAGAAGAAAAGTTTGCAGCTAGCAGAGTCTGGTTCATGAAGTTTAAAAAAAGAAGCCAGCTACGTAACATAGAAGTTCAAAGCAGAGCTGCAAGTGCTGAAGTAGAAAATTTAGCAAGTCATTCAGAAGTTCTAGCTAAGATCATTGGAAGGTGGCTGCATTAAACAACAGATTTTCAGATAAAACAACTTTTTTTTTTTTCTGAGACAGATTTTCACTCTGTCGCCTAGGTTGGTGTGCAGTGGTGCCATCTCAGATCAACACTGAAACCTCCACCTCCTGGGTACAAGCAATTCTCCTGTCTCAGCCTCTCAAGTAGCTGGAGCCACAGCACCTATCACCATGCCCAACTAATTTTTGTGTTTTTAGTAGAGACAGGGTTTCATCATATCAGTCAGGCTGATCTTGAACTCCTGATTTCAGATGATCTGCTTGCCTTGGCCTCCCAAAGTGCTGGAATTACAGGAATGAGCCACTGCGCCTGGCTGAAACAACTTTTTGTTGAAAGCAGATGCCATCTAGAACTTTTATAACTATGAATAAGTCTATGTCTGGCTTCTATTGAAAGCAGATGCCATCTAGAACTTTCATAACTATGAATAAGTCTATGTCTGCCTTCTATTGAAAGCAGATGCCATCCAGAACTTTCATAACTATGAATAAGTCTATGTCTAGCTTCAAACCTTCAAAGTGAGGTTGACTGTCATGTTAAGGACTAATGCAGTTGATGACTTTAAATAGAAGCCAAAGCTGATTTATGAATCTGAAAATCCTAGAGTCCTTAAGAATTACATTGAATTTACTTTGCCTGTATTCCACAAATGGAAGAACAAACCTGGATGATATCACATTTGTTTGCAACATGGTTTGCTAAAATTTTAAATCCGATATTGAAAGCTACTGCTCAGAAGTAAATATTTATTTCAAAGTACCAGAAGTGAAGATTCCTTTCAGAATATTACTGATCATTGAAAATGCACTTGTTCACCCAAGAGCTCTGCTAAAAATATACAAGATTAATGTTGTTTTGGACCTGCTAACACAACAACTACTTTACAGCCCAAGGATTAAGGAGCGATTTTGACTTGTAAGTCTTATTACTTAAGGCGTACATTTCATAAGCCTATGTCTGCCATTGGCATTAATTTATCTGATGGACCTGGGCAAAATAAATTGAAAACCTTCTGGAAAAATAATAACATTTTAGATGCCATTAAGAATATTCATAATTCATGATAGGAGGTCAAAATATCAACTTTCACAAGATTTAGAAAGAAGCTGATTCTAACACTCATGGATGACTTTGAAAGTTTCAAGATTTCATTGGAATAAATAACTGAAACTGCAGTGGAAATAGCAGCAGAATTAGAAGTGAAACCTATAGATGTTACCAAATTGTTGTAATATCGTTATAAACATAAATAGATGAGAGTTTTTCCTTAGGAATGAAAGTAGTTTCTAAATAGATGAGAGTTTTTCCTTAGGAATGAAAGTAGTTTCAAATAAAGTGGTTTCCTGAGATCAAATCTACTTCTGGTGAAGATGCTTTGAGCATTGTTGAAATGACAACAAGGGATTTAAAATATTCATTCATAAACCTTGAGAATGCAGTGGTTGGTTTTAAAATGATTGACTCCAATTTTGAAAGAATTCTTTGGATAAAATGCCATCGAAGTGCATTGCACATGCCAGAAAAATATTTTGTGAAAGAAAGAGGTCACCAATGTTGCAAAATTCATTGTTGTCTTATTTTAAGAAATTGCCTCAGTCTCCCCAGCTTTCAGCAGCTACCACCCTGATCAGTAAGCAGCCTCAGATGATCCTTAGCAAATTAGCAATAAGGCATTTAAAAATTAAGATATGTGCATTTTTTGAGACAGAATGTAATTACGCACTTCAGGGACTATCAAAAAGTGTAAACAACTTTTATATGTACTGGGAACTTTTGTATGTACTGGGAAACCAAAATATTTGTAGACCCACTTTGTTGTGACACTTGCTTTATTGTGGTGGTCTGGAATGGAACCCACAATGGCTCAGAGATTTGCCTGTATTTTAGTCATATAAATTGAAAAATAACATTTCCTGCCAATATATTTTGTTTCTCAAATATCTTAGTTTATTAGCCATCAGTGTAGATTTCTCCAGGTCAAGGTCCCCTGATTTAACTTTGGTCTTACTAACCATTGTGGTAATCATATCACTTTTTTCCTAATGTATAAATGCTGCCAACTGCCTTTTCTCCTCCAGATTTCAATCATCACTATTCCATGTTCCGTGGCAAGTAGGCCTATGCACAACTCCGCCACATAAGATATCTACTGCTGAGCTTCTTGATAATGCCAGGTTCTTCAAGGTTCTTTCATGTTATTAACATATCTTAATGTTTTACTTAAAATATCCTTGTGGCATTTCTGGGGAACAGTCAAATTACAAAATACCCTATTCTAATATATACATATCTACCTTTCACAGTCCCCAAGTTCCTTTTTCAACACCTTTTCAAGGTAACTCTGAAGTGTTCTCCTTATTTCCTCTAAGACACTATCATTTGCAAGCTACCAGTTTCCATAAACACTGACTCGTGGAAGAGAGTTCCCTCATTATGCAGATAGTATATAGCTTATATTCTCTTCCTCCCCAGTGTGTCAGCCTCAGTGTCAACTCTCTGATGGTTATTCTTGTTCTCATTTTAAGTGTTAGCCCAATGCTACAGCTCTTTGACTGAATAAGTTATTTTCTTCTACAGAGGGAATGGATATCTTGACTCACATTATACTGTAACTTGACCACACTTATTAGAGTTAGTGAATCTATACATAAGTCGAACTTGAGGGAAAAAATCATCCTGTGGGACTTCTACCTCATGAAACCTGTGATTCTTCCACAGGTAATTGGAGGCTGGTAACATCTTATAAGATACAAATGGTGCCTTCTATGAGTCTAGGCACTAGAAGGATCTTAGATTACAAGTTTATCAAGTACATCTACCCGATGACTTTATTCTATTTTCTTGGGATGTACTTTTCTCACATCCTTAAGTTAATGTAAAAGATCTTTCAAGTTTGTGCCTTCGATCTCCTTTATAACTCTGACATGTTTAATGATAAATTCTAGACCTGGTTTGTTATACAATCTTATCTCTCACTGTAGAGTTTAACAATTTTTTAAAAAAATGATGCCATATGGCCTTCTGGTATTAACAGCATGTCCTGAGTTGATAGTTGGCTAATCTAAGTTAGCCATTCTACTTCTTTATGATTTCTAATGCAGTTGAAAGAAGTAAGCCAACTCATAACTTTTATAATTACTACTAATCCCATTCTCTTTAATTGTTATGTCAACATTATTACCAATATTTTCCCTTCTTTTCCATATCACTTCAATCAAACACAAGTGAGATATCTAGTACTGACAACAACCCAGCATGACATGCTTTATATACACACCAATGAACAGTCCAAGGTAAATCTTTCGGAATATTCATTCAATTCTTCTTTTTTATATTTTCATTTATTTTTTTATTTCATTACTTAATTTAAGCAAAAATTTATTATCTTACTACTGCCAGGCACCATTTTAGGTTCTGGGGATAGAGTGGTGAACAAAACTGATTCAAATTGTTCACTTAATGGAGCTTATATTATAGTGCAAAAGATAGTCAATAAGCAATTAATTAAAACCTATCATATGACAGATGGTAAGTAAGTCTTTTGGAGAACAATAGAGCAGGAAAAAATGTTAGGGAGTACTGGGAAACGAAGCACTATTGCAATATTTAGTAAGTTGGTGGGTTTCAAACTCATTAAAGTTTTATGAACAAGAATAAAATATATCCCAGTGTATATGGTGATACACTTTTGTTCACTAAAGGCTTTATAACTCAGCTGCCCTGTATGCTAGGAAAGAAACAGTGTTTTGGCATTATGGAAACCGGTATAGTGAATCTTAGTTGTAGCTGTCCCATTATATGGCTGCAACCAAAATGCATAAGTTCTAGAAAATTGGCTGGCCAATAAGAAGCTAGTAGCACTTCTGAACATAAATAATGATTTTACAAGATACATAAGAAACCAAGGCTCTTTTGTGTCAGATGCTTTATCCTGCTGCTCTTTCATCCCATTGGGGTAAAGTCTGTTGCTCCCTAATCACATAGCCCAACCATTCAAATGCCAAGGTACTTTTTAAAGACTCTGTTTTCTGGTTGTATTTAGTTTTCAAGTATTGTTCTAGAATAATCGACAAACAGAGGACTATTGCTACTAGTCTTTTTTTCTGTGAGTTTTCGCAGATGAGCATTGTCCCAGCAGGTTGATTGTGAGGTGCTGTTTGACTAATTGCTTTTACTACACGACAGTCAGTAAGGTACAGCATCACTGAGAAGGTAATATTATGAAAAACAAAACCAAACAAATAAAACCACCAGTAGATAAGGTAACATAAAAATAAGCTGTGGGATGACCAAGGAGAAGACTACCCCAGTCAGAAGAAATATTTGATATTTATGTTTGTATTATTTTGAGGAAAATAATAATGGGCCAGTGTGGCGATAGCCATATTGAACAAGGAGGAGAATAGAAGGAAAAATCAGAGTCAGTATAATCAGATAAAATAGAGCTTTCTAAGCCTTTATGAAGACATTGGTTTTTATTCTGGATGAAATGCAAAACTACTGGTGTATTTTTGAATGAAGAAATTACATAAACTGACATATTCATTTTTAAAGACTGTCAAGTTATCTATATGACTAATGGGTCACCAAGGCATTATGGATATAGAAGCCAAGAAGTCCTACATGAGTCCTGGGGCATTCTAATGGTTAGAGTTTAGGAAGATGAAAAGAATCCAGCAAAGAAGACTGAGGATAGGTCAAGACCTAAGACACACACAGACAGACAGACAGACACACAAACACACCAAAAAAAAAAAAAAAAAAAAAAAAAAGGAGGTTGATGTCCTAAGTATTCAACTGTGTCAAAAATAGCAGATAAAGCCCATAAAAGCTGACAGAATTGGCTATTAGATTTAGCAACATGTATGCCTTTGGGGATCTTTGCAAGGGTTTAGAATGGGTTGGTGAAAGTCTGATTAGTGCATATTCAAGATAGAATGAGAGGAGAGAAACTGGAGAAAAGAAGTATAGAAAAATATTTTAGGAAAAATATAACATGACACAGTGACCTGAATTTTAAATGTATGCATTATGAAAATTATTTTTAAATTAGAGAAATATTATTATTAAATTATATTTTCATCTAAATCATGTGCAAATTCAGTAAGGATACAGTAATTTATGCTGTAGTGCCAAATCATACACATTGGCTTTCCACAGCAAAGATGTTCATTTCACTTATTCTACTGATCAATCTCAGATACTGTCGGTACTCTTCTCCAGCTAGTCATTACTCCAAAATACAGGCTGGATGAGCGAGTTTCTTTGAATCGATGTTGGCCCTTTGATAGAGGGGAAGAGAACAAGGTGATATGGTTTGGCTCTGTGTCTTCACCCAAATTTCATATTTAATTGTAATTGCAGTGTTGGAGGTGGGGCCTGGCAAGAGGTGATTGGATCCTGAGAATGCTTTCTAATGGTTTAGCTCCACCTTCCCTCCCCCGCCACTGCTGACTAGTTATAGAGTTCTAATGGGATCTGGTTGTTTGAAAGCATGTGGCATCTTCCCTTTCGCTCTTTCTCTCTCTTGTCAGCCATGTGAAAATGTGCCTCCTTTCCTTTCACCCTTCCACCATGATTGTAAGTTTCCTGAGGCCTCCCCAGAAGCAGAATCCTGTAGAGCCCACAGAACTGTAAACCAGTTAAACCAGTCTCAGGTATGTCAATATAGTAGTGCAAGAACTGATTAATACGCATGTTATATCATGAATGTACTTTATTTGAATTCTGATTCAAAAAAGTAAACTTTATAAAACCTTTAAATATCATTTCAACACCTATTTGTTGAGCAAAGTAAATCACAAGGTTATGCCTGAATGGTCCAGGACTTAGATGAGCAATTGTCTCATGGAAAAGTTTCCCCACGTATTTGTGAACACTCTACTATATGTGGCAAAAAGTATGAGATATATGTTTGCTGCTATAATATTTCCTATTATTCTGATTATATAACCTTGAATAGATTATATATTAAGTAATTGCATATTGTATCAATACACCTTGAATATGTTTACATCATAGTATCACAAATTTGCTAAATCAAAATAGGCACTTTGGGTCTGCTAAAAAGACAAATTCAAGGAACCTTCCTTAGTATATTCCAATTTAGGAGCCTGGTAATCTGTTTGTTTAAGAATCTCATCATCAGACCAGTTAGATCATCTGAAAGAACAAGTAGTAAACAAAAGTGTTACACAGTGTGATTAAGTTCTACTTCTTAGTATGGCATGAAGATTTTGTTAAATGTCACCCTTTGCTAATCATAATTAAGGTTTTTTTCAAAGAGTTAAAAATTGAGTATAGGAAAACTAAATATAGAAACTAGTTAAAAATCCTTTGTGTTTCAGGAGGTTTAACAAAGGATTAGTAATTTAATTCAATGTATAAGTATACAGTCATTGTAGATGTGGATAACAGCTATTTATTGCTATAGCATATGCTATGGTAATTTCTTTTTTCATTTAATATTTTGAGCAATCCTATGAAAATATTATAATCCTCATTTTACCAATAAGATGATTGGAATACAGGTGGTTTTGTAATTTGACCAAGTGCAGACAGACATTCAGTGGTAGATCCAGCATGCAAACTTGGAGGTGTCCCAAATATATGGATATCAGACTTTGCCCTACTTGTTTTCCCCCAGAAATATAAGAGAGAGAAGGGAATATCTAATATTGTGCTATTAGACAGATCTATATATGAGAATAGAAGTTTGTTTGTGTAGGTTTTCATTTATTGGTTGAATTGGTGGGTAGCCTAAATTTGGTTACCTGGTTAGGCATTAGATCTAGATTGTCATACTGAATGTTCAAAACCAGAAATTAGTGAATCCCAATTCTTCCTCCCAATGAAAAATACACCTGATGGCTTGTAAGCTCATAAACATGAGTGGATTATTAGGATTTTAGAACATTTTTAGTAGACCCCAGAAATCTCTTCCCCTGATCTTGTGCCTGAATCCACACAAGCAATTTGCTTCCTAACACAAATTGCCCATGCAGGGACACATTTCCCTACCATCCAATCTAAAGAGGTCTTCCCTGAGTCTTCTCATATTTAATTTTTATTTCTCCATAGCAATTTTTATTAATTTATATTTATTTAATTTTTATCTCTTAATTTGCTTATATTGGTTTTCTTCCAAAGAAGAATAATTTTTTAAGACAAGTGACTTTCACAGTCTTTTTATTGCTCTATCTCAAGTTCCTGGGACAGACTAGAATATATTGGAACATGCTACTTAATAATACTGGGAACCTCTCTGAGGCTCGGAATTCCTGCTTTTTGTGAGGGTTGTAGTCTTGTTAGCCATAAGGTTGTCTATAGAAGAGTCAGACAACTGTAGATAAAAAAAATTAGCATTAGTCATAAATAGCTAATTGGAGGATGTTGCTACAGATTTTCAGACAAAGAGTTTACTAGCATTCTCTGATTTCGACAGACTCATCCACTAAGTTTTATGGGCAATTAAATAAGCATGACATTTCTCTTAGGTATGGGTCTTTAATTTCATTGCCGAGAGGAGGGCAGAATGAGCTCTCTCTATTGGCAGACCAACTTAAAAAATAAAAGAGAACCCAGAAGGACCTGTGCCTTTTCTGATCATTTTTTTCTATAACATTAATCAAGCAGATATATTACCTTCATCCTATACAAAAAAGTTGGGAAATTGATGGGTAACATTTCTCAGGCTGTGTTTCCTGTGGAAACCTGAATTAACTGAGGTGGATATCCTGGCCCCTGCCATCTGTAATATCTGTAATATCCTACATCCTGGTTTTGACAAGTTTTGTATTTCATAATTTATCTAAAAATAACAAAATTTGAGTGAATCAAAGTATATTTGGAAGGTTCAGAAGAAGTAGTGTTCTAATCAAAATGCGGTTTTATCATGGCTCAAGAATCAGAATAAATTGAATTTTGGAATGTTTTATTGAGCTCCCAGTATATTGATCACAATTGCAATGTACACTTGAACAATTAATATTCAGGAATATTAATCCTGTCTGATTATTCTTAGCATTTACTCTCTATTTTTCTATCACTAGTTGTTATTTCTAGATTTTCCTTCTGCCAAAACAAACTATCTGACATTCCATTTCTCTCTTACAATCCCAAGTCTTCTTGGTCCCCTGAGCTCCACCATAACTCTGTTTATTCAAACTTTCTTAATCCTAATTGTGTTTCCCTGTAGTATTGAACTCAGTTATTTGTTTTCCTTTTCTTTGTAAAAGCACTGTGCATTCTTGTATGTCACCCTGTGATTTTCAGTGACAGTTGTGTGGGAGTATATACTTTCACCTCATTTTTCTTGGGTTTAGCCATCTGCTAAGCAGAACTCACCTAAGCCATGTCCCAACAAATACTTCAAGAGTTACTATATGGTTTGCTTTTGTTCTCTTTCCCTCTATTAGTAAAAATCATATCTTAAATCAGGTTGATTACTTCATCCTGGGTCCCAGGATGATAAAACTCATGAAGTAAAAAAATATTAGTTGATCCACGGTCACTAACATAAAATGTGTGCAAAAAACAATGTTTGTTCTTGTGACCCACTGAAATTTTAGGGTTCTTTGTTACCACAGAAGAGCTAGTGTATTCATCCATTCTCATGCTGTTATGAACAAATATCTGAGACTGGATAATTTATGAAGGAAAGAGCTTTAATTGACGTACAGATCCACATGGCTGGCAAAGCCTCAGGAAACTTACAATTGTGGTGGAAGGCACCTCTCCACAGGGCAGCAAGAGGGAAAATGAGTGCCTAGTGAATGCGGAGGCCCTTATAAAACTATCAGATCTTGTAGGAATGCACTCAGTACCATGAGAACAGTATGGGAGAAACCACCTACCTGAGTCAGTTATCTCCACCTGGTCCCACCCTGAGTTATTACAATTCAGTGAGATTTGAGTGGGGACACAGAGCCAAGCCGTATCAGCTAGCTACTAAAGTTTTATGGAGGCATTTTTTATTTTCTTTAAGTTTTATAACAGTCTATTTTTGGGTATGATATATAATATATTCTGTATAGTTTGCCTGTTTCTATCTGTGTATGATTTATGTTTCTTACCTGACTCCTTTAGGTTATGGGTTTGAAGAAAAGAGAAAATACACACATCCCTAATGTAAGCCACCAGTTTATTTAATAAAGATAGAGAAACTAATTGTAAAAACAAAACAACAAACAAAAAAAGGGCTCATATTGCAGGTCCAGTGGTAGTGTATCTTTTGTGGCATTTCTCTTGCCTTCAAATTTCCTTTGGGATTTTCTGCAACTAAGAACGCTGTAAACAAGTAAGATCTTGGCAAAGTTAATAAAATCTTTGTACGCTATTTTATTTAGTTCTCAAACATCCATCTGCATTCATAAAAGACATGTATTAACAAAAAACATCATTATAAGGAAATTTTTAACATTAAACTTGTACTTCAGCCAAATTTAGCATTGGCAAAAGCACATCCTTATCTGAGGAAAAGAGAGAGTTGTTTTTCTGACATCTCTGAATATTTTTGCCTTTTACTTTGTCTCTGAATATCTCTATTACCAAAAAGACCACTTCATAAACAGATTCATAAAAAGAGCACAGTATGTGTTAATTTCAGAATTTATATGTTCATTGAAAAAAAAACCCAAATCTCTTTTTCTCATAATATCTATTTAGTGCCTAACTTGATGCCCCTTCCAAACAGTGGGTATTCAGGAAATGTGTATGAAATAAATATGTGATGTTAGTTATATTATTTTCTCTATAAGCACAGAGAATATTTCATAAAAATGAGCAATAATGAATAATATTTTCCATATGTAAAACTGAAAAGATACATGTGAAACAAATTCTTTTTTAAAAATAGAATTTTAAATGTATTTATTTTTTATTATACTTTAAGTTTTGGGGTACATGTGCAGAACATTCAGGTTTGTTGCATAGGTATACACATGCTATGGTGATTTGCTGCACCCATCAACCCATCATCTACATTAGGTATTTCTCCTAATGCTGTCCCTCCTGAAGCTCTCCAACCCCTGACAGATCCCAGTGTATGATGTTTCCCTCCCTGTGTCACTGTATTCTCATTGTTCAACTCCCACTTTGTGAAAACATGTGGTGTTAGGTTTTCTGTTCTTGCGTTGGTTTGCTGAGAATGATGGTTTCCAACTTTATGAACTCATCCTTTTTTATGGCTGCATAGTATTCCATTGTGTATATGTGCCACATTTTCTTTATCCAGTCTATCATTGATGGGCATTTGAGTTGGTCCAAGTCCTTGCTATTGTGAACATTGTCACATTAAACATATGTGCACATGTGTCTTTATAGTAGAATAATTTATAATCCTTTGGGTATATACCCAGTAATGGAATTGCTAGGTCAAATTATACTTCTAGTTCTAGATCCTTGAGGAATCACCACTCTGTCTTCCACAATGGTTGAACTATTTTACACTCTCACTAACAGTGTGAAACAAATTCTACACTATGACATATATTAGCAAATGTTGTTTAACTAGCCAAAGGGATGGGCCTAAAAATTGTAGAAGTATGGAGCATTTCTTCAAATCATAACTATTAACTTTTGGAAAATATTTCAGTGGGCAGTCACTATCACATAATAACATGCAACAATTTTTTATGGATAAGACTTTAGTAATTGCTTTCCTGCAATAAGCACCTGCTGTTTTTAACCAATGATACTTCTCTTTCTTAAAAGGAATATGGGTCATGAATTAATTTTGTGGCCCATATATGAACATGCACACATAAATTTTGAAGTATGAAAGTCATCAGCATAGATAACACATTTGAATTAAACAATAGTTGTTTAGGAATTTTTGCATTCTCTATTGTAAAATGGTGCTAAGCCAGAGTGAAAACACAAATAAAATTCTCTATGTGATGGAATAAAAGGAAAAAGAAAATCTTGTTATTAAAAATAAGAAAGAATAGACCAGATAGTTTTGAAAATGATACAATAGGTATTCGTATTTTTTAACCAAATGTGGGAAGCAAAATAAATTTAAAACATCATGACAGTTTGTGAATTTTTTCCACAGATGTCTCTACTTACACTGTTCCTATTAAAGGGAAAGTTAATTCTATTTCTCCAAAAAGCTTTGGAGAAATAACCAATAAAACAGAGACTATTGGCTATATCTCTGAGACACTGGAATACTACTAATAGACTAAAAATTAATTTCCCCCTGGAATGGATATTTTAAAGTTTTATTAAAGTTTTATGTTTTGTTGCTACCTGGTATTTTAGTTATTAATTCTTTGATTCTACTTTATAGTCTTATGGTTTAAAATGCTAAAAAGAATTCTAAATTGCCATAACATGAGTAAGAAATTCTGTTTATCTCACATTGTACAAAATATTATCCTATTTTTTGAAGTATGGTAGCACTAACTCTTGCTTATTTAGTTGTGTTGTTTTTGGTCTGTCTGCCTACAAACAGATTTATGATTAGATAATAATCTATGTTGATAATTAACTATTTGGTGTAATTTGCAGAAAATACAAACTATTGAATATTACATAATCTAAGATAAATATCATGATTTACTGAAAAAAGACAATATGCCTAAAAACGTCTAGCAAACATGAAGCTAAGCTGAACTGACTCTGCTATATCACTACAAAACGTGTAGAGAAAGATAAATAGGCAGATAGGTATGGAAAGATATATAGATAGATGATAGGTAAATGATAGATAAAACTGAAATTTCTATACATGTATATAAAATATATCTTGTTCTTTCTTTTATCTTTGCAACCATTTTATTACTGGTATATTGCATTCTCACTGATGACTTCCAATGCCAAAAGAATTTTAGGAATATTTAGAATTTCTTCCACAGGCCAATTATTATTTCTATATTTGTATACTTTTCTACTTGAATTAAAATCTCAGGGAGTGAAATTGTGTTAATTTTCACAGAGAAATATAAAAGAGTACATCTGGAGCTGAGAAGAAATAAATAAATAACTGGTATCTGTGCTTCCTAGATATTAGCAGTATCCAACTTATACTTTTATCGTTTAAAAAGAAAGAACGTATATATGTATATATACATATACACATGTGTGTGCATGCTTAATATCAATAGAAAAACTAAAACATTTTAAGACAGCATTAAAGATTCCATAAAATAATACCGTCTGCTTTTACAAACTTTTTTTCTATTTTAATTTTTGTCTTTTATCAAATAAAATGACTGGCAAAGACAAGAAAACACCTAGACCACCGTTATTTCCCTCCTATTTATTTTTCTGCTAGAATATATAGCTAGAAGTAGAAAAATTAGCATATTTTTAGTACATCTTGAAAGTAAGTATGTATGTACATCATAGAAATGCCTCTATCAGATTTCCATCTTGATCTTTTATAAAGTAAAAGCCGTTGTGTCGGCACTATAATTTCATCACTTTCTGTTTATGTTTTGCTGTTGTTGTTGTTGTTGTTGTGTGTGTGTGTGTTTTGAGACAGAGTTTCACTCTTGTTGCCCAGGTTGGAGTGCAATGGCACAATCTTGGCTCACTGTGACCTCCGCCTTCCAGGATCAAGCAATTTCTCCTGCCTCAGCCTCCTGAGTAGCTGGGATTACAGGCGCCCGCCACTACTCCCGGCTAATTTTTGTATTTTTAGCCTCCCAAAGTGCTGGGATTAAAGGTGTGAGCCACTGTGTGGGGCATATGCTAATGTTTAAATATTCTACCAAATTCTGCAAGACAATATCTAAAGCATTTTATTAAAAAATATTTACATACAAGTACATAGATATAGTACTTTTAAAAATAGTTATATTATGAGTAATGATTTCAAATAGAAAATACAAACCAATTCTCTATAATCTCCTTTTTCAAAAAATAAGAGAGAAAATCACTCAGTGATTTCAATTTATCCTGTTAAAGTGAGTAGACTAAATTACTGCTTTATTACTTCCCTCAAGTAGTTAATTAAAGTAGTTACACACTGACTCATTATTGCAAACTGATACTTTATTTAAATATGATGAGCAGGAGGGATCTTTAAACTATAAAAGCTGAATTCAGCCTATTTTGTTTCCTTTTAAGAGACCATAGAAAGTGAGCATAAGACATGTTAGAAAAATTTAAATCTCAAAAACTTCCTTTAAACTAGAGATGACAAAAGAAAGCATCTCTCAAATGCTCTTGAAACTTCATCTGTAAAAGACAAAGATTGGGTACTATGGCTTCTTTAAGATGCAGCAGCCTTAATTTGTCATTGTTGGTGATTGTGCATAAAGATAGGAAGATAGGCAGACATGAAAATTTTGAACCTTAAGGTAAACAAAACTACCATCATTCAGAGAAAAAGTATATGTTTCACCAACCTCTCTCACTGACATCAGAAGCTGGAGCAGAAAAATATTACTTAAAGTACTCCTTAATCTCTAACCAAAATAAATAAATAAATAAATAAATAGCAAGCTAGGATAGATATTTAATTCTTGGTCATCTAAAAATGTACATTTAGTCTTCCTTATTGGGTGGTGGCTCACCTCTTCCATTATAATTTGTAATTCTGAGATAAAGGCCACTACCATCTAGAAGTCTCATCATCTTCAACGTATGACTTCCAAAAATCTCATTTGTAGATCATAAGCCAGTGGAAGAGGAAAGAGGATAAAAGATTGTAACTGGGACATTTGTTCAAGACCAAGGCTGGAAACAATGTGCTCCAGTTTTATTCAAAATTTGTGGCTGTGACTCAGTTACCTATCTCTTGATAGTTACAAAGGAGCCTGGGAAATGTAGCTATGTGCCAAGGATGAACAAGAACCTACAAAATGGGTTTGGTATACAGTTACTCTACTATAGGGGCTTGTATTGTATCGACTTAGATACAGCCTCATAAAATACAATAAAAAGGATAAAAGTCTGATTACTAATTGTCCAATTATTTCTCTAGTTCTCTAAGTAAATAAATTTAATAAATCAAAAATTTATATAAATTTATAAAAGTGTAGTTTATTATTGCCTAACTATACTTATTTTTAATAGATTCTGAGTCAAATTATACTTACTAACTCTATGTCTCATTATGACCTTGCTTCTATCTTTTTAAGGTGAGAAATACATGAAAAGCTAAATATTTCTACAGAGCTTACTACATGCTAGATGCTGTTCTAAGTGCTTTACAGAACTTAGTTTATTTTGCCTTCATAACAATCCTTTGATGTAGAGACTATGATCATCCCCAGAATATAGATGAGGCAGTGGCCACAGAGAACTTAAGTGGTACCTATTAAATGGAGAATCTTGAATTTCAAACCAAAGATGTTTTGCTCCAGGGTTTATACCTTTAACAACCTTACTACCTTACTAGTTCAGGAAGCTAACAACTTCCTTTTTTCTTTCTTTTTTTTTTTTCATTCTAACTTCCAAGATAGTAATTATACATAAAATATTAATCAATATCCCTTTCAAATATTAGAATTGTGATTATTTTAGTCCATTAGCGTCAAACACTCCTACTTGTTTAGTATATAGCAAGTTAAATACTTACAAGTAATTTACTGGATTGTTTCTACATATTGTTTCCATATATTCATTGGATTAATGCAAACTTTAAGATTGCTATTTGACTTTACATGGTAGTATTTTGTTATGTCTTAGAAGACAACATATTGACCTCACAGCTGTGTGATCCCAGGAAGTATTAGGAACATGAACAATTTAAAGAGAGATTGTAAGAGTTGGACAGTTAACCTGGCAGACACCTGCAGCCTGATGACCTCACACTTAACCACAATCAGGGCCTTAGTCCTGTCTTCTCCCCTGTTGTCAGGGAAAGACAGCTTGGAAGAAATAAGAGATGATTACAATCTTCTTTACAGGAATCACAGAGGAACTTATGTCAGATTGCTTGTTGCATAAGAAAGAAATACCTTTTTCAGCCTGTTTTGATTCAGTCCCTGGTAAATTTTCTGTGATTTATCTTGACACATGCATTCCCTTGCCAAGCTTTACATGGTGTATATATATGTACATGATCTTTTATTCTTTATTCAATATGCTAGTGGCAAAGGTAATTATTTGTGAAGTTATACATTTGAGGTTTGGTCATAGGCCTAAAGATGACTTACCTGAAATTTCTATTGAAGGGATAGTTTCGTTTTAATATTAGATTTCCAACACACTCTTTAGTAAGTTTCATTTCTTAGTTAAAAGATAGTGTTCTGTATAAATACAGGAAATAGCTGAACTATATCTCTTTTTGGCACTCCCCCATGACTTACCATTAATAATAACATTATCAATAATTTGTTAAAATTACAATGATAATAATAGCTGAACTTACTGAGTTCTTAATATGTGCCCTCTAGTGTATTAAGCAATTAAAAAATACAGAATTCTTATAGTTTTATAATGGCTAGATTAGTTTTGATGGAAAGTAGACATTGTTCTGTTTCTTTTTACTATGGATATAGCTATAACACAAATGTTTCCACATAATAAAGCTAGACAAGGGATAAGTTATGGCAGAAAAAATAAAATAGACTAAATATTTATACATAAGGAATTTTTTCTTTCAGCTGAGAAGTATATAATGCCTCATCTTTGAGGTCTTTAAAGTGAAAAATTACTCTTGTTATGTATAATAGCTGCTTGAAAATAAAATTAATTTTTACTTCAAAAAAGTTAAAATAGTTTCCTCCATCATAATTTACACTTTGATCCTTGCCACTACTTTTTTGATAACAACCCACCTGAACATATTTTTAATGAGGCTAATAAAAAAGACTACTATGTGTGCTGTGTATACATGGACCTATATTTGCTCTGAGTACCAGTTACAAACTGATAACTTGTGAATAAGCAATGCCTTTATTGTTTTCTTCTTATTATTATTCCTAATTGGATGTAGGCTAGCAAATCTGATGAATATATTTGTTAGAATTGCATGTGAAATAAAAGTAAAGAAGGATATCTATTCTAATCTGAGAAACTCTCTTATCACAGTTTTGTATGAGCTTTATCAGATAGACTTTTTCTTAATTTTTTTGTCTAGAGAATTCAATTTCTTGCAGGTGCAGGCATTTAGCATAAAAGATGGAAACAATATTCAGTAAGATAAAATGTTTATGCTATAATTGTATTCTAGACAAGGATAATATCTAACTATAGTGCCTTTTAAAACTCTTGTCTGTGGCATTGTAAGACAATCAAACATCTTACATTAGCAAGTCACATGTGGTCAATAATTTGCTGTCTTAGAATATATGTTTGTTTTCATTTCGAATTTTTTACTGTATCCAATAATAAATAAAGTTTCTATAGATTACTCTCCAATTGCAAAAGCTAGACCTTTAAGCCAAGCCCATTGTTTTAAATTTGCTTGCTGTGTAACTTTGGGCAAGTTTCCTGAGTACTCTCTTAGAATTTTATTCTGAGGAATGATTTTGTACATATGAAGTGTTAGTAAAATATATGGATATAGTAGTCCTCAAGCAAAGAAAATTACTAGACAAGGACTTTGCCTTTGTGCAGATATTCTTTACTTTCTACTCATTTATTAACAATGACTTTCAAAATATTTATATTTAACCTTAAGAGCACTAGAAATGATAAGTACATTTTGAAAGTAAAATATTATTAGTTTTTTGAATTGTAGGCATCATGAATTGGTGATTCTTCTGTACCATTAGGCAAATTGTAAAATCATTTTTTTCTTTATAAAAACATGAAACAGGAGTAGCAAGAGATGTGAGTAGTAATTACTATGTAAGTAGATGTACAACAGCAGATGCTCTTACATACGTATGTGTTCCTGTAATTGTGAGTGTTTGTGTTGACAGAAGTTATTAGGTTTAAGGAATTGGCTAAAGGATGGAGAAAAGAATAGGTGCTTATTTTTATAACTACCTATTTAAATAAAGCTCATCATCTTGCATTTTTATTTGTTATTTCAGAAGAAGAAAGGAAAGATAGACATTGCTTGCAACTTTGAAACAAAGCATATTTTATATACATACGCAAAAACATCTAACTCATCTCAGTTCATTGTCATTATAGGCCTAAGTAAACTGAAACAAATAATAGAAGTAACAGTGAAGAGTGAAAATCTGAGAATGTCTCCTCATGTGCATGATGAATTCAAATCATTTAATTTTAAACATGAAAGAAGATATTTATATGACTTAGTAGAAAGGAAAGTGCTGCAAGACTTACTCTAAACAATACTGCCTTCGTACATTTTCAGTATTTAGTCATAATGAGGCCATTTCTATGTAAATGAGACTATCACTTGGTATCTCCTTGCAAGTAATTCATTCACAATAGTTCTTTGGGATCAATGATATATTTTAATGCAACTTCTCAGGAACATCCTTTGTCAAAAGAACCACAAAGAGTGAAGAAATAGTTTACAGAGAGATAATTCATCATGCTCACAAATCATATTCATATTTGTAGATCATATTAGTAAATTTAAGGTGGCATTTTATATACGTATACTAAGCATTTATAATGGTAGACACATCTTGGGAACCAACATGTTTCTATTATAATCATATATATAGTATATTCCATACAGTCAGAGTTTCCAAATCAGAGCAATAAGAGCATATGGATGGCTATCATCAATTTCATACTATTGTTTTAAAAAAATCTCAAAAAGCAACAGAGAAACAAATTATTTTAAATTGATACTTTGTTTGCTTATTTTCATCAGTATTATTACAATAGATGTTTAAGAAAATGGGTTTTAAAAAGTGTGAATTAAGTTTGAATTTGTGGTTTTTAGTTTATATTCAATTATTTTAAAAATATTAAGTATGCTCACTAGCATTCTCCAAAAGTGACCAACTGATGTTACTTTCTATTTTAAATGATCTATTTGACCTCAATGATTTAAACATATTTGTGTTTATTTTAGTCTATCACAGTTATTATTCTTATTGACATTTATGTTTTATTATCTCTGGCACTGGCTTATCCAAGTGGGGCCTATATCTATCTAACATGAGCACAGTAAAATTTTTACTTTCTTGCTTTCTACTGTATGGAAAATTGTATAATATTATTTAGATAGACTCTGTTTAATAAAAGATGTAGATTATAAACCCTGGGGCAACAACTAAAAGTTTTAAAAGAAAAGGTATAAATGTTAAATCAATAGTGGACATTAAAAAAGGTATTCTCGAAATATTGTAGAAAAGGGCAGTAATGAGGATATAAAGAATAGAGGTAACAAATAGGAAACACTAGCAATATGATAAATTTCATTCCATTTATATCAAAAGTTGCATTGACTATTAGTGGTCTGACCATATTAACTAGATAAGAATTTTAAAGTGTATTAAAAAGCAAAACCCAACTGTAACTAGTAATTCACTTCAAATATAAAAAATAAACACTTTAAATGCAAAACTAACGAAAAGATATATGATGCAAATGTGATTCAAAATAAAGCTGGAATATCTTTAATAACATCAGAGTAGACTTCAACATAGGGATTATTATCAGAAATATTGAAGCAAATTACATGTGAAAATGGGCACATCTCCAAGAAGACATAACAATACAAAATAAATGTTTATCAAACAAGAAAGCTTCAAAGTACATGAAGAAAAAACAAATAGAACTGTAGGGAGTAATATAAAAATCCTCAATCTTTCTTAGTTACGTCAGTACTTCTCTTAATAATTGATAGAACAAGTAGACAGAAAATCACCAAGATTATAGAAAGTATGAGCAACACTATACAATCAACAGGAGCAAGATACAATTTCTTTTCAAGTTCACATGAAATAATTACTAAGATAAAAAATATTTAGGGTCATACAAGATATTTTAATAAATTTTTAAATATTAAAATTATACCTAATCTTTTATGTGACCATAATATAATTATTCCAGACATCAAAACAGAATGATATATGGAGAATCTACAAATACTTACAAATTAAACAACATATCTCTAAATAGATCATGGGTCAAAAAGACATTTAAAAATATTAAGACATTTAAAAATATTAAGTCATTGAATCATAAAAGTCATTTAAAATATTAAGAATGAAATGAAAAAATACAAATACAAGCTGGAACACTAATTAGATAAAAATTTAAAATATTGAATACTGATGTTAAAAGAAAAGTAAGGTCCAAAATCAAATATCTAAGCATTCTTCTTAATAGCCTGGTAAAAGAAGAACAAATTAAACCCTAAAGAAGCACAAGAAAGAGAATAATCTTAAAATGTGAAGAATTAGTGAACTTGAGAATGGAAAAATAAGAGAAAGTTGATAAAATTTAAAAACGACTTTTATAAAAAAATTACTTAAATAATTAAATTCATCATATCAAAAGACTAAATAATGAAACCATATGGTAGTATCAGTTAACACATTAGAAGACCTTGGTAAAATTCTACATCTATTCATGATAAAAATTCTTAGCATGCTATGAAATAAAAAGAGAAGCCTGATTTCTTTTAGCCTGATAAAGAGCATCTATAAAAACCTCAAGCTGACATCATACTTAATGATAGAAGATGAGATGATTTCCCTCTAAGATCTAAAAGGATAGGCTTGTCTGTTCTGACTACTCTTATTCAACATCATAATGGTTCACAGATTTAGATATAAAACCATAAAACCTCCAGGAGAAAACAAGAGAGAGCATCTTTGTCACCTCTTTAATCTACTTTTTTTTCCCCCTACTGTTTGAATATGAAAATATGTGAATTCGTCACAGCAACTTATCAAACTCTCTTGCTCTCCTTTTCCACTCAGACATATGGCAACTACAGCATAACTAGATGCTTGCTAATTTTGAGAAAAGCTGAGATCTTCTCAAAATTATGACACAAAATATGACCTATAAAAAAAGGAAATTATAATTTGGACTTCATCTAAATATACAACTTTTATTTCGCAGAAGATATTGGTAGTAGAATAAAAAGACATAGCTTAATATTAGAGAAAAATGTATTTGCAGAGCACATATCTGCCAAATGACTCTCTTCAAGAATATATTAATAATTCTCATAACTCAAAGATAAAGGAATTCACAGCTTGTTAAAAATAGGTACAAAATTTCCAAAGACACTTTACCAAATAAATTGTACAGATAGCAAATAGGCAACTGGAAATATTTTCAACATCATTAGACATTAGAAAAATGCAAAATGAAACCACAATGAGTGCAATAAAAATTTATTATAATGGCAGGATTTTTTAATGGCAATATCATGTGCTGATAGATACAGAGCAAGTGGTTATGTGTTTTATACTTTTAGTTTCAATTCCATGATTCTACTTTATTTGG
The DNA here is from genome assembly GCF_030222135.1 of Aotus nancymaae. Classification (NCBI taxonomy): domain Eukaryota; kingdom Metazoa; phylum Chordata; class Mammalia; order Primates; family Aotidae; genus Aotus; species Aotus nancymaae. The sequence continues at coordinate 39,166,884 of NW_026988419.1, read as the reverse complement.
AAAAACTAAAGCCTATTTGCACACAAAATCCTGCATGTGGATATTGATACTGGCCATGTTAATAACCTCAAAAACTGAAAATAACCCAAATATTATTTATGTGGAGGATGAACTCACTGTTATGCTGTAGAATGAAATATTTCTTTGTAATTAAGAACATCAATATACTGATGTATATAATGATATGTATAAGTGTGAAATGAGATATGAATTAAGGTGAACTCAAATGGCAACATATTATATTCCATTTATATGACATTCATACAAAGGCAAAATTATAGAGTCAGAAAGCAAATCAATAGTTGCTAGGAGCTAGAGCTGGGGATGATTTCACTAGACAGGAGTGAAGGGGTCTTGGGGAGGATGTGGCAATTGATTTTTATCTGCATTGCAGTGTTGTATAGGATTACATGATTCTTCAAAACTCACAGAACTCTACATGTAAATGGATGGATGTTACTTACAATTATTATACCTTAATTGTTTAAGGTAGATGCAACCAGTTTTGATAATTCTTAAAGAGATAAATAATCAAAGTAGAACATGTTTTATTGTTCAGTAATTTTCAGTGCAACAAGAAGGATCATTCATTCATGTAGTCCATTGTTAGAAATGACTAACAATAGGAAAGGAGACTTGTGATAGCCTTATTAGACTAGGACATGTAAATTTGCCTGAGTACTTATATATTTTTTATCTTCCTTTCCCTATAACCATACATTAAGACTAATATTGTTTCACTTTTTTCTCATTTTTGAATATTTAAACTCAAGCCTTGAAAATGTCTATATTAGTAGAAACAAATGGACATTACTCCAAATAAGAAGAACTTTAAAGAGAAAGAAACAGGAGAATGTACATTTCCCCCTCCTCTATATCTAGATTAGAGTATAGCTGATCAATACCATTTGTGTCATGCCTTCTTCAACTGGGTTTTTTTGTTTTTTTGTTTTTTTTTTTCCAGATTATGCTCTCATTTGAAAGAGAAAAAAGAAATTAAAGAAATGCAAGGGAGAAGACCTCAGCTTTTCCCAAGATCAGCAAGCATCTAGGTATGCTCTATTTGCCATGTGTCTGAACGGAAGAGAGAACAAGAGTTTGATAAGTTGCTATGACTAATCCAATATTTTCATATTCAAACAGTAGGAAAAATGTAGAATGAAGAGATAATCCCTAAACTGATAAGATAAAAGCCAGCATATCAGCCTTCATCTGGGGAATCTTAATTGCTTTCCTCTTTTTCTGGTGGTCTATTAAGATAAACATGAGTTAGGAGGTAATTATCAGGATGAAGGAGAATAGGGGAGAAACAAACCCTCCAGGCTCCTGAGAAAGAAAGATTTGTCCTGAGGAATTTATAATGTAATTTCAAAGCTGCAAAGATCCCACTAACCTCATATATCCATCCTTTGTACTATTACAAAGAGGAGATAGACAGATAGGCAGGCAGTTAGGTAGATAAGTGGGTAGATAAGTAGATAAGACAGATGAGATAAATAGGTAGATAGAAACATATTGAAATATAATAGAGAAAAGGATTTTCATAAAATAATGTGAGGGATGAGTCAACTCTACATCCTCTACATCCTTCTTGCACCTGGTGTTTGTGCTGTGTGTACAACATGTATAGATTCATACTCCCTCCGATGTCCATTTGTTTTCAGCCAGTAGAATGCCCGGCAGATGATGGGAGAATGGTAAGAGAAGGAGGTTACATTCTATATTCTCCCACTTCCCACCACCCGCAGTGTGTGTCCAAAGGACTGTGTAGTCTATCTACTTAATCACATGGTTGTTATTAAGTAGCCTTTTTCCTACAGTTATCCTCTTCTATTCTAGTAGCAACTTCTTCTTCTTATTCCTTGCCCATATTTGCAAATAGTTCTTTAATAAAGTTCTTCTTATATTAACCACTTTGAATATATTATTATAATCAAGATGTCAAATAATTTAATAATTATGAGAATGTTTGTTACGGGAGAATGGTGGGCAGGTAAACTCAGAGGTAGAGAAAACTAGGTAGAAAAGTGGTAAGCCGGATAGTTAAAACATAATTTAAAAGAAACACAAAAGGTGTAACAGAGGAGAAAAATGGAGAATTGATATTAGTTATAAAAGAAAATGAATAGTCTAAAATAAAAGAAAGAGAAAATAGAAATGAAGGGGAAAATAAATATTAGCAAAGAACACCATAAAACAAAGTGAGCGGCCGGGCGCGGTGGCTCAAGCCTGTAATCCCAGCACTTTGGGAGGCCGAGGCGGGTGGATCACGAGGTCAAGAGATCGAGACCATCTTGGTCAACATGGTGAAACCCCGTCTCTACTAATACAAAAAAAAAAAATTAGCTGGGCACGGTGGCGCGTGCCTGTAATCCCAGCTACTCAGGAGGCTGAGGCAGGAGAATTGCCTGAACCCAGGAGGCGGAGATTGCAGTGAGCTGAGATCGCGCCATTGCGCTCCAGCCTGAGTATCAAGAGCGAAACTCCGTCTCAAAAAAAAAAACAAAAAAAAAAAAACAAAGTGAGCAAGAAAAATTATGCAAATACTTCTTAAACAACTAATGTATTCTCAATGTGAAATAAAGAACAAACTGCCATTAGCTATGGAGTTAGATATTATTCTATGCAATAAGGAAGAGGAGGGCTAAACAAATGATTCAGGTTAGTGAGTTTCACAGCAAAATATATATGCTCAAAATATAATTAGACAAGGAAATCTAAATCTAAAACAAAAGACAAAACTAAACAAAAATTTTTCATTAATCAATACCAGGGCAAAGCTACGGTGGTATAAACAAAGATCACAAAATTACTAAGTCAAATAAGCTAGTCTGAAAAGGCTATATATCGTAGTATTTTATCTATTAGACATTGTGGAAAATAAAAAATTATGGGGAGGATAAACAGATTAGTATTTGCAAAGGGTTTAGTAGTGTGGAGGGTTGAATAGGTAAAAAATACAGGATTTTTAAAAGTAGTGAACTATTCTGTATGGTACTATAGCTGCAGATGCATAACCTTCCGTTTGTCAGAACCCATATGACTTTACAGTATAAAGAGTGAACCTTAATGTTTGCAAATTTTAAATATTATTTCAGATGTCAAGGAATGACAGAATGGAAAGTAAACTATGACAAACTAATCTAATTGTATTACAAATGTAATAATCTCACTGAATGTAGTTAAGGGAAAAACTACTGATCTAAGTAACTGGAAATTAGTGGAGACTATAAGGCTAAAAGGCTAAAGGAACTGTACATAAGAACTTCATTCTAGCTGGCAAAGTTCTCAACAGGAGGGATATGGTTGGCAATGTGAACCGAATATTCCTCTCTACTGGAATTAAACTAGTAAATGGATGGCAGATGCTGGGAGACAACTTTCTCCCTGTTAGTGTGGGTGATTACAAGGAAGCAAAAGAGGAAATGTAAAATGATCTATATAGTACTAAATTAGAGTCAGAGACATCAGCTTGAACTCATTGCTAGCTTAATATGAATACAGATGGATACGTATGCAAACATGAATATATGTGTATTTGCACAGGCTAGTACGCACATACATATCTCATTGGTCTGTCCATCGTACTTATACTGTTCTCCAATAAAAGGAACCAAAACTCCTTGAATAAAATGGAAATTGCTGGTTCTAAGGCTGGGGCTGGGAATACACAAGATAAGCCTGGAGCATCTTAAAGTGCCAGAAGGCAAGAACGTGCTAAGAAGCAAAACAAAATCAATGGAAGAATGCCAAAAGAACAAGATGCCAACTGAATAGCCAAGTGGAAACAATTTGAGCAAAAATACAAATAATGTAGTTTTGAATTAGACTTCAAAACTATAATATAAATATTTGTAAGTCCACACTATTATAAGTATATGATCAAACAAATGAAGAAAATAGTCAAAAATCTTGATATACATGAATTCCTACTGTCTCCACTCTAATCCAGTACATATGGATCTGTGCAGAAGAATTGCAAATAAAATTTAAGTATGGTTCTCTCAAAAAGGTAGAATGTAACTCTCTACCTCTTAAACGTGGATTAGCAAGTGATTGCCTTCAAATGAGTACAGTATGGAGAATGAAGGGAGAAAGGAAATTTATAGTGTAGAAACTATTCAAATATTGCCTGAACCGGGTGATCAAAGTTAACATCAACAGTGACAAATCATACTGACAGCGTATTGGAGAATATCACACTGGCAGAAGATCGGAGAATGGTAAGAGAAGGAGGTTATATTCTATATTCTCCCACTCCCCACCACCTGCAGTGTGTGTCCAAAGGACTGTGTAGTCCTTTGATATGACATGATGAGAATGACACCTCTGTGATCTTTTCCACAACACTTAACTCCAGCCTAATCATGAAGAAACCATGACCCAATAAGTTATTCTGCAAAATGCCCTAGCAGTATCCTTCCAAACAGTTGAAGTCATGATAAACAAGGAAAATCTGAGAAACTGTCACAGTCTTAAGAAGACATGATATCTGAATATAATGTGGAATCTCGGAAAGCATCCTGGAACAGAAAAGAGGTTAGGTAAAACCTAAAAAATTCTAAATAAAATATAGATTTCAGTTAATAATATGTTAATAACGTTTCACTAATTTTATTAAATGTACTATATAAAGTAGAATATCAATAATAGCATTACCCAGCTGTCCATATATAGAAACTTACTAGACAGTACATTGACAGCTATTCTAAAATATAAAGAACAAACTCTAGGCTAAATGTTAAATGTATTTTGTCTCTATTCTTACTTGCTCGATACATTTTTTTTTCACATTTGTATGTGAAGGAACTGAGGTTGATGTGAAAGTTTAGTGATGTGCCCAATGTCACTCAATCAGTGTGAATCATCAGGACCTAAAACAAATTATTTACAAATCTAATACGTGGTATTTTTAATACCTGTAATTAAAGAGGTTGTGTCTATGGAAACATCCTTTATTGAAAGATAGTTTTTGTTTGTCTGCAAGCAGCAATAAATATTTGACGTGACAGGTGGAACACATAATCATTAAGAGATAATCTGATAATGAAAATTATGACCCTAGAAAGTTATAAATTAATGAATAATTAAAATGTGTCAGAATTACCTCTTACTTTATAGGATTATCACAGTTCACTGGAAAAAAAAATGACAAACCTTTGGTATTAGTTTTGAATGTTCCCATAAAGGTATGAAGCAAAAATCAGTACTTGCAATACTATCAGAGTTGAATGAACATTGTAATTTGCTTAGGCATATACACTAAATTTTCTGATTAGTTCACTTTTATGATGTGAATAAAACTGTTTTTGACATCTTTGAATTGTTATTTTAAAATATTTTTAATGCGAATAGAATTTAGAAGCCTTATATAGTTGAATTGTCTTATACTGGCTTACTGTTACATGAAAGAATGCAATTAAGGAAAGAACGATGGATGGTTACAACTTTAATGTACCTAAAGTCATTGCTAAATTTAAACGCATGCCTTTTACTTTGACTTTTTGAAGAAAGTAATCCATTGATTAATGATGGTTGAAATTTATTTTCTCCTTGCACCACTCTAATTTTTGAAAGTTATAGCAGGTCAGAAAACACCTGAGTAGTCTGTGCAGGAGCCAATAACTTTTATGAATACATTAAGAAAGAAAAAAGTTCAATATATCACTAGAATTTAATGAGAGACTAAAGTGAGGCTTTCATATGCATTCTTCCAAAGTTGTTCTTATAAAAACAAAGTAAATACTATAAATATTTGTATTTATGATACTATAGTCTTTTGAATTTTGAGATGTATGTTTGAAACTAGTGTCTCATAAGCAATTTAATCGACAAATGGGTTTACACATTAAGCTACCCTGAATGTCAACAAATTTGAGTTTGACCCTCACATAAGCTCAAAATTGTAAAAAGGGTTTTATAACTTTGTCAATCTTTTCTCTCCACATAAAAATAAATGCTAATTAGGCTGCTAACTTACTAATACTAGTTAGTATTAGAACAAAAAAAAATAGCTAATAGTACAAAAGTGTATGAAGAGACGAGTTCAAATTTACGGATTAAAAAAATATTTTATAAATTTCTAATAATTGCTTTAGGTAAGCAATTATAATATTGGAACTTTTTAATGATATTCATAATCATTAGACAAATAGAACACATTTACAAAATCTTCAGGTAAAACAGCCAAGAAAGTCATGTCCCTTTCTGGGGATAATTTATTAGCACTTCACCTATGACAGTCACCGACATTAAATTTCAAATGAACTTTCCTAACTGCTAAAAATAGTGGGAACAATTTATTCCTGGAATGATTTTGCATGTTGAGTATTCATTTAAATATCCATAATAATGCATTAAATATACAAACAGATATGGACTTACATAGCCAACTCTTTATGTGTCCAGATATATTCAGTGACCCTTGTCAAAGATTCTGAATTAAAAAATTATGTAAAAGAAGATATATTCTTATATAAATGCTATTCTATATAAACAATGCATCTAAAATATTACCCACATGAAATTCCCATTAAATTTTGAAGCACCAATATTCATTATTTGTCTTATCATTTAATTCATTCATTAATTGTGACCTCTATCTCAACATGATTATGTTCACAATGGCATGTGACATTAATTATGTATGAGATTCATTAATTACTTTCCACTGTATTTTCCAACAATACAAATAGCTTTTTTTATCTAATGAATATTCCATAGGAATAAATATCAATATCTACAAAAAAATGTATATATAAAGAAATTCAATATTTTATGGAGGTGAAGTATTATCATTATATTGCCTTTCATTTATAAAATGTATAAGGTTTATCAAACTGTTTTACATGTGTAATACATTTAAAAATGTGAGCCGTGAAGTAGGAGGTATAGCTATTTTTATTGAACCAAATAGAACAAAATCATAAAGGAGATGGTTGGAGAAAGAAGCAGAAAAGTACCACAGTTGAGCAAGCAGTTTATAAGGCAAGCTCTATTAATAAGGAAATCTATGTGGAGTCTTATTAAAATATTTGAGGAGCTGGAAATACTGTGGGAGCATGTGAAATGATGTAGTCTGTCTACTTAGACTAATCCAGTGGACATAGTTTTTAAAGGCTTTACTTTTAGGTTTTGGCTTTCGAATTTCCCTTTCTCTTTCTTATGTTGTTTGTGAAGTAAAAAAGTATTTTAATACACTCAAATGAGCACTATTTTTTATGTGCCCACAAAGAGTGGAAGGAGAGTATCTGGAAATGCAGATATAGAAAACTGGGAGTCTTTGCCCTTCCGTTATAAATACAGACAGCATTTATTAAGTTATTGCCCTGTATAAAATTCTGTAAGGTTAATGTAGTCCTCTGTTCTATGCTTCACTAAGGAGGTTAATTCAAGACTACTAAGCTTTCAATTTTGTTATATAGTGAAAGATATTACTCATAATCATGAAAACCAGCTAATGGAAAAGCAATGCAGTTATTACTTGGCATTAACAAAAATTTTCTTAAAAATGATAGAATCTGGACTATAATATGATTTTACCTAATCTTATTATTGCCTTTACAGTTCTAATATCCCCATTTTCTTAATAATTTAATATTATGTACTTGTATGTCTGCTATTCTTTGTGATTTCTGAAGCTAATAGCTGATATATAGAATACCACAAACTTAGTTCGGTCTTATTACCAGTTCTTTGCTGAAACTGCTGTATCATTCGAGAGCTTGAGGGTTGGGCTAAAACAAAGTGAGTTAAATAGTAATCTACAATTTATTAGCATTACAATTACTGATTTAATATTCTTTTCAAAAACCTGTGAATGAAGTATATGGGTCAAAGTTATAAATGTAAATTTGTGTTGTTATTAACTCAAATCTATTCACTCATTATAGGTAGCTATTTTATGTCTGTCCCCAGCACTTGGTGAAGTTTTAATGGAAAATTTTAAATCCTCTCACACATATAATTTTTATTGATTTTATAGTACAAACATTCTAGGCATTAGCTTGCTTCAAAGAAAACTGTATATGCCACAGTAATCAGATCTCATGAAAACAAGAAATAAAATTTAAAAAATTTGAATGAACATCTATGGTAAATACTTAGATGTTAATCATTATGATAGTCAATTAAGGAATTCATCTTTTTGACAACTGAAGTACAGAGCATATGATAAAATATTTTTCCATTGTTTCTGTTATAGAGTTATTGTAGCATATGTCATGATTATTCTTTAACAAGAAGAAAACCACATTTTGTCATGTTTAAAATATGCATAAAGGAATTTCTTAGAAAATAGTGGTAGTGACAGAAGCCTAATTCTGAATCTTCCAAAATCTGAACATAAAGATATATGGAACACCACAATGTCATCTGTGCCATTATAATGTGAGAATGTAAAGAAAAAATACTCTTTAGAATCAGTTACCAAGGAATTCTATTCTATGTTCCTATGTCACTGTGGATAAAGCCATCTAACAAGAGTTTCTACTGTTTAATATGTTATGTTCTCTTGTTTACTTTCAACAATGTGTACATTCTTCTTGCTAAATCTTCATACATATCCATTATTTTGTTCCTTAGAGTAACTTCTTTGATTCTGTGTTCCTGGATTAAAGATATTCAAAACTTTTGAAACATTATCTTTCAGCAGTTTTAAATTAACTTATACTTCATCCAGCCATGCATCAAAATGCCATGCCACCTAGAACAATGCAATATGCCAATATACATCTGCTAACTAAATATGTAGGTAGATGGTAGGTAGGTAGATAGATAGACAGAGATAGAATTAGTTTCAGATCAGAATCTTTGGAAATTATTTCAGTCATAAAATTACATAATACTACTAATCTTAGAAATAAAGCCAACATAAATCTCTCAACTTTCCTTCTTAATTATTGAAAATTAGAAATTTCAGGTTTTTCATGTTTTTGCACAAAATGTTTTGCTTTTCAATATAAGCTATATTGAAATTTTGATTTTGGGATTCCAATGTAAATAAAATTTTTGTTTAATACATCTATTGAGCTGGGGGTAAAAATTTTTGTTAATAAAATTCATTTCCTTTTTTTAACAGTATCGAATAGGTTTTTTAATCAATTATTACCTAAGATAGTACAAATACATAACAGTGGGATATTTTGAGACAAGAGTTTTAAGGGGATCAGAATTGATAGAATGAGAGTTAAAAAATCTTGAGAAATCTGTTGAGGTAATATTTCACAAGACATCCCAAACAAGTGAAAATGTGCTAAAATACTTTTATAAAAACTATCTTCATGGTTTTAATACCATACATATGAATGCCTCTTTCTAGTTCTTTTAGTCGATTAAGCTATAGAAGTAATACAGTTTCTCAGACAAATAATACAGCATGCTACATTACATAGATTTGCTATCAACAAATAAATAACATATAATGTTCTATACAATAAAAATTATAAATAATTTATAAAATTCATACAATCAAGCATTTTTTCATGAATTATTTCTTTTTCTCTCTCAGTATTTAAATTAGTACCTATCAATGTAATTTACAGGATAAAATTATTCTATTTCCAATTTAAATAATGTATTGTACTTGATACATACCAAACTAATTTATAACTTTTACTAGGTTGTAGTACTACTTATGTGAACAGTATTAAAATGTTATTTCTAGATGCCTTATTTGAAAAATTTTCCAATCAATTGTTCTGTTTCTTAAGTAGTCAAGGATCTGTAGTTAAAATTTGCCTCCAACATTCCCTGTTGAAATATGATAGGTTGATTCTCTCAAAATTATTTTTATTCCACTAGCTTAGAACCTGTTGTCAAAACTGGCAGATCATAGGATTCAAATTAGAATCTTATTAAACAGAAAATTCGTGGTCCCCATACCTCCTACTTCTGTTGAGGTTAATGTGTCTGAAACAAGGATAACAGTTCAAGTTGTCAAAAATCCGAATGGTATTTACTGGTCAGCCAGATCTGGGCACCATAGACTTAATGGAATATATAAATAACACATGTGCCAAGTGACATTCTGTATGTAAAAGAAGAAAGAAAGGAAGAAAAAATGGCCAATGAGGCCTGTTACTGACTCCTTATATCAAATGTAGAAAAATAAAGAAGTAAATTGTTCTTTACAGAGTGTAAGTACATAGATCTGAGAGAGAAAAAATCTACACACACACATGCTTGTGCACACACACACACACTTTGAGGTTCGGACCAAATAAAATAACTCAATTTGTCTCAGTAAAAATATATTGAATCATCAGACACCCGGAAATTAAAGCAATGTGAGTATTCAGTATCAGAATGCAATAAAGACATTTAAAGGCATTAAAATGGTTATGATACTCTTAACTATGTAATTAAAAATAAAAATAATAGTCATAAATGTAAGAGCTTTTGAGTAAGTTCTAATATCATTTCTGTTTATTGTTTTCTGAATTATGAAATAAATGACTTTTTATTAAATACTGTACACAATTTCTTCAAATATTTTTCTTTTCATCTCATTTCTTTAATTGACTCCAATTATATATCTATTAAGGCTTTTACTAATTCTCTATTTTATTTATTTTGTGTGTCTTTTTTTCTTTTAGTTTCATTTTGGATAGTTTCTATTGCTTTGTCTTCCTGTTCACTAATTTTACCTCCTGCAATGCCTAATCTGTCATGAAACCTCTATAGCAAAATTTTCATCACAGTCATTGTAGTTTTCACCTCTAGAAGTTTGATTTGTATATTTCTTTACCTTCTCTAAAACACATTCAATCTTATACCTAGCTTTTTGAACTAATAGAATAATATTATACCACTTGCTTTTATGTTCTTTTCTGCTCAACCTAACCTGTGCAGAATCAGAAGAAAAGCCAACTCAGAATTCAGTCAGTTGTTGGTTGGTTTTTATTGATTCATTTCCATTTTTCTTCTCATTCTTTGTGGTAGTCTCCTGGTTTTGGCACACTTGATAGTCTTTTACCGAATGAAAAATAACAAATATTGTGCATCTTACTTTGTTGGTGCTGGATACTTATGTATAATTATACATGTTCTTGAACTTTGTTCCAGGATATATTTCAATTGCCTAGAAACAATGACATTATTGCTTTTAAGATTTTTCAAACTGGACTGAAGTCATATCTGTTGAGATCCTTAACTACTAGTCAAAATCTTTCTGATACTTTGAGTACTAATGCCCTATGAATTATAGGTTTTTCAGTCAAAATGATGGAAACAGGGTCTCGGATACAATTTGTGACCCTGTTTGAGCTTAATGTACTATTTTCTACAATCATTTTCTTTTTCTTTCTTTTTCTTTTTTTTTTGGGTAGAGAAAGGATTTTGCCATACTGGCTAAGCTGTTCTTGAAGTTGTGACCTCTGATGATCGCCCCACCTAGACCTCCCAAAGTGCTGGGATTACAGGCGTGAGCCACTGCGCCTGGCCTCTATAAGCATTCATGGTTCTTTCTTCAGCCTACATGATTTTCTCACACATATACGACATGGTTTGGCTCTGTGTCCCCAATAAAATCTCATCTTGAATTGTAATCCCAATAATCCAATCCCCAGGTGTCACGGGAGTGACCCGGTGGGAGGTAATGGAATCATGGGAACAGTTTCCCTATGCTGTTCTCATGATAGTTGTTCTCATGGGATCTGATAGTTTTTAAGTGTCTGCCATTTCCCCTGCTGACATTCATTCTCTCTCCTGCCGCCCTGTAAAGAGGTGTCTTCTGCCATGATTGTAAGTTTCTTGAGGCTTTCCTAGCCATGCAGAACTGTGAGCCAATTACATCTTTTTTCTTTATATGTTACCCAGTAAAAGGTGCTTTATTATCACACTGTGAGAATGGACTAGCACACATGCTCTAATCATTATTCTACTGAATATCCTAAGAGGGACCTGTGCACATAACCAGGGTGCTTTCTCAGTGCAACTCTCTCCTCTGTTGTTCCTTTCTGAGAATTTTCTGCTTGGGTTCTCTTCTGTCCCATATTCTAGAAACTCTTTCATGATGGTAAGTTGAATTTGTAAGCCTTCAGATATGATTATCCTTTATTGACTGATGACTATTGTTCCGTTTTCACACTGCTAATATAGACATACCCAAGACTGGGTAACTTACAAAAGAAAGAGGTTTATTGGACTTACAGGTCCATGTGGCTGGGTGGGGAAGCCTCACAATCATGCTGAAAAGTGAAAGGCACATCTCACTTGTGGCAGAGAAGAGAGCTTGTGCAGGGAGCCTCCCATTTTTAAAACTATCAGATCTCGCGATACCCATTTGCTATCATGAGAATACCACAGGAAAGACCTACCCCCATGATTCAGTCAACTCCCACCAAGTCCCTCCCACAACATGTGAGAATTATGGGAGCTACAAATGAGATTGGTGTGGGAACACAGAGCCAAACCATATCAATGACCAATCTTGAAAATCATTGTTGTATGTATTTTTTTTTTCATTTTCTAGGTGTTTTCAACTACAGAATAATATACTCCCTATTGATACAACTTAACCTTGAGCATAATTTTTGATAAGTAAGTATTTAAAATAAAATGAAGAGCAATGTAAAAGGTGAAATCTGTGGGTTAATCTTAAAAGAAATATTGACAACACAAAAATAAAAATAATGTGGACTTTGAAATATATTTTAAAAATTGAAAAAAATACAATAAAATAGCATGCATGTCAAAAAGGGTCAATAAATGCAGTTGAAGTATTCTAAAGTTATTTTGTTGGCTGAGGAGATGTAACTGTACCATTAATATTAGGTATTCACAAATCCAAGCTGTACACTATAATCTCATCTAGAGTAACATTAAAAGAATTATAAAATTATGTCTACATTCCAAACTAACAGAGAAAAAACATGATATAATAATAAATACCTAGCTAATGCAAAGGATGCAAAAGTAAGAGGAAAAAAATAACACAGCACAGGCAGAAGAGTAAAACCACAGAATGATGTGGTAAATTTCAAAAGGAGATATTACTTACATCAAAAATATCTGTATTGAGTGTTTCAATTAAAATACTGCCATTGCTAAACTGGGATATAAAAATTAAAAAACACATAATTCCACTATCTAAAATAAGTGACTACTAAATGGGTAAAAATAATATTTGGAAAAATATATAATCTGAAAATATTAAGAAAAGAAAGGTAGTATAGCTATAAATACCAAAGTAAACATTGAGTCAAAAAGTATCACTGGAGGTAAAAAGGAACATATGATAAAAATTTTGATAACATTATGATAAAAATTTTAACCACCCCCCCAAAGGAAACAACACTTCTAAATTATTACACATTTTCTATAAACATGATATTCAAAAATAGGAAGTGAACATTGGAAAGTCTGCTAGAAAAAATAGACAAATACAAAATCATGCTAGGGCATTATAACACATTCCTCAGTAACTTAATAACAAATAGATTTAAAAAATAAGAGTATACAAGATTTGGAAAACATGGTTAACAAATTTGATTTAATGTCATTATAGAGAACTCTCACCAAGTACAGAACACTAATTCTTTTCAAGCACATTAGACGATTTTAAATAAATCTTTCATATATTGTATCATAAACACATCTCAGTGCATTTCAAAGGTTGATGTATTTTTGGATAAGCTAGAAAAGAAGTAAAACAGAGATAGCTTGAAAACCTCTTATAATGAAATTTGAAATACATTTCTAAATAATGCATAGGTTAAAGAAATAATACAAGGAATTAGTAAACAGTGGGAACTGAATGATAGAAAGGTCTTAAGCATCAAAATTCATGGAATGCAAGACTACAGCCTACTTAGGAGGAAAACCAAATGCTTCTTCAAGTGCCTTATTATAAGAAATGCTAAAATTATAAAATACCAAAACATTAAGCATAAATTGATTATTTTAAAATAATGCAAAATTTTATAACATTCCTATCAATTAATTTAATAATCCCCAGCATCTATAAAATTTCAAAAACTTTATATCAATGTCTCTTTATATGCATAAAAAGCATTCTATAAAATTCAACTTGCTTTCATGATTAAAAATAAAAGTGACCGGCCAGTTGTGGTTGCTCACACCTCTAATCCCAGCACATTTAAAGGCTGAGGCTGGTGGATCACCTGAGGTCAGGAGTTTGACACCAGTCTGACCAACATGGTGAAAACCCATCTCTACTAAAACAAACAAACAAACAAACAAAAAACAAAAACAAAACCCATAACTTAATTGGCATGGTACTGGGCACCTGTAATCCCAGCTACTTGAGGGGCGGAAGCAGAAGAATCCCTTGAACTCAGGAGGCAGAGGTTGCAGTGAGCCAAGATCATTCCATTGCACTCCAGCCTGGGCAACAGAGCCAGATACTGTCTCAATAAATAAATAAATAAATAAAATAAGCAAAAATAAAATTAAAGTTACTAAACTAGAAATCAGTGGATATGTTCTTTTTTTTTTTTTTTTTTTTTTTTTGATATTTTGTATTTTATTCTATGAAAATTATGGAATGAACATATACTTAAATAGGCCATGGGAAATTCATTCTAGATATGAACAGATTAAAACATTTATAAGAGGAAAAAACAGTTTAGCTGGAGTCACACAGACTTAAGCCAAAACTAAGATTTTTATCGGGCACTGATTATGTGAATATAGGTTGGTTATTATCCTACATCTCTTAAATGAGAGAATTTTTTTTTTTTTTATTGCATTTTAGGTTTTGGGGTACATGTGAAAAACATGCAAGGTTGTTGCTTAGGTGCATACGTGGCTGTGTGATTTGCTGCCTTCCTCCCCTTCACCCATATCTGGCATTTCTCCCCATGCTATCCCTCCCCAATTCCCCACCCCCCCGCTGTCCCCCCCACTCCCCCACAACAGACCCCCATGTATAGTGCTCCCCTCCCTGTGTCCATGTGTTCTCCTTGTTCAACACCCGCCTATGAGTGAGAACATGTGGTGTTTGATTTTGTGTTCTTGTGTCAGTTTGCTGAGAATGATGGTTTCCAGGTTCATCCATGTCCCTACAAAGGACGCGAACTCCTCGTTTTTAATGGCTGCATAATATTCCATGGTGTATATGTGCCACATTTTTCCTGTCCAGTCTATCATCGATGGGCATTTGGGTTGGTTCCAGGTCTTTGCTATTGTAAACTGTGCTGCAATGAACATTCGTGTGCATGTGTCCTTATAGTAGAACGATTTATAATCCTTTGGATATATGCCCAGTAATGGGATTGCTGGGTCAAATGGAATTTCTATTTCTAGGTCCTTGAGGAATCGCCACACTGTTTTCCACAATGGTTGAACTAATTTACACTCCCACCAACAGTGTAAAAGTGTTCCTATTTCTCCACATCCTCTCCAGCATCTGTTGTCTCCAGATTTTTTAATGATTGCCATTCTAACTGGTGTGAGATGGTATCTCAATGTAGTTTTGATTTGCATTTCTCTAATGGCCAGTGATGATGAGCATTTTTTCATATGCTTGTTGGCCTCATGTATGTCTTCTTTTGTAAAGTATCTGTTCATGTCCTTCGCCCACTTTTGAATGGGCTTGTTTGTTTTTTTCTTGTAAATCTTTTTTAGCTCGTTGTAAATTCTGGATATCAGCCCTTTGTCAGATGGGTAGGCTGCAAAAATTTTTTCCCATTCTGTTGGTTGCCGATTCACTCTATTGACTGTTTCTTTTGCTGTGCAGAAGCTGTGGAGTTTGATTAGGTCCCATTTGTCTATTTTGGCTTTTGTTGCCAATGCTTTTGGTGTTTTGGTCATGAAGTCCTTGCCTACGCCTATGTCCTGAATGGTTTTGCCTAGGTTTCCTTCTAGTGAATTTATGGTGTTAGGTCTTATGTTTAAGTCTTTAATCCATCTGGAGTCAATTTTAGTGTAAGGTGTCAGGAAGGGGTCGAGTTTCTGCTTTCTGCATATGGCTAGCCAGTTTTCCCAACACCACTTATTGAACAGGGAATCCTTTCCCCATTGCTTGTTTTTATCAGGTTTGTCAAAGATCAGGTGGTTGTAGATATGTTGTGTTGCCTCCGACGCCTCTGTTCTGTTCCATTGGTCTATATCTCTGTTTTGGTACCAGTACCATGCTGTTTTGATTACTGTAGCCTTGTAGTAGAGTTTGATGTCTGGTAGTGTGATGCCTCCCGCTTTGTTCTTTTTGCTTAGAATTGACTTGGCTATGCGGGCTCTCTTTTGGTTCCATATGAAGTTTAAGGTGGTTTTTTCCAGTTCTGTGAAGAAGGTCATTGGTAGCTTGATGGGGATAGCATTGAATCTGTATATTACTTTGGGCAGTATGGCCATTTTCACGATATTAATTCTTCCTAATCATGAACATGGGATGTTTCTCCATCTGTTTGTGTCCTCTCTTATTTCGTTGAGCAGTGATTTGTAGTTCTCCTTGAAGAGGTCCTTTACATTCCTTGTTAGTTGTATTCCTAGGTATTTTATTCTCTTTGTAGCGATTGTGAATGGCAGTTCGTTCTTGATTTGGCTCTCTTTAAGTCTGTTATTGGTGTATAGGAACGCTTGTGATTTTTGCACATTGATTTTGTATCCTGAGACTTTGCTGAAGTTGCTTATCAGTTTCAGGAGCTTTTGGGCTGAGATGAGGGGGTCTTCTAGATATACAATCATGTCGTCTGCAAATAGAGACAATTTGACTTCCTCCTTTCCTAATTGAATACCCTTTATTTCTTTTTCTTGCCTGATTGCTCTGGCTAGAACTTCCAGTACTATATTGAATAGGAGTGGTGAGAGAGGGCATCCTTGTCTAGTGCCAGATTTCAAAGGGAATGCTTCCAGTTTTTGCCCGTTCAGTATGATATTGGCTGTCGGTTTGTCGTAAATAGCTTTTATTATTTTGAGATACGTTCCATCGATACCTAGTTTATTGAGGGTTTTTAGCATAAAGGGCTGTTGAATTTTGTCGAAGGCCTTCTCTGCATCAATTGAGATAATCATGTGGTTTTTGTCTTTGGTTCTGTTTATGTGGTGAATTACATTTATAGACTTGCGTATATTGAACCAGCCTTGCATCCCCGGGATGAATCCTACTTGATCATGGTGGATAAGCTTTTTGATGTGCTGTTGTAATCGGCTTGCCATTATTTTATTGAAGATTTTTGCATCTATGTTCATCATGGATATTGGCCTGTAGTTTTCTTTTCTTGTTGAGTCTCTGCCAGGTTTTGGTATTAGGATGATGTTGGTCTCATAAAATGATTTGGGAAGGATTCCCTCTTTTTGGATTATTTGGAATAGTTTCAGTAGGAATGGTATCAGTTCCTCTTTGTATGTCTGGTAGAATTCGGCTGTGAACCCATCTGGACCTGGGCTTTTTTTGGGTGGTAGGCTCTTAATTGCTGCCTCGACTTCAGACCTTGTTATTGGTCTATTCAGGGTTTCGACTTCTTCCTGGTTTAGGCTTGGCAGGAGGCAGCTGTCCAGGAATTTATCCATTTCCTCCAGGTTTTCTAATTTATGTGCATAGAGTTGTTTGTAATAATCTCTGATGATGGTTTGAATTTCTGTGGAATCTGTGGTGATATCCCCTTTGTCATTTTTTATTGCATCTATTTGATTATTCTCTCTTTTCTTTTTTATTAGTCTGGCTAGTGGTCTGTCTATTTTGTTGATCTTTTCAAAAAACCAGCTCCTGGATTTATTGATTTTTTGAAGGGTTTTTCGTGTCTCTATCTCCTTCAATTCTGCTTTGATCTTAGTTATTTCTTGTCTTCTGCTAGGTTTTGAGTTTTTTTGATCTTGCTCCTCTAGCTCTTTCAATTTTGACGATAGGGTGTCAATTTTAGATCTCTCCTTTCTTCTCATGTGGACACTTATTGCTATATATTTTCCTCTAGAGACTGCTTTAAATGTGTCCCAGAGATTCTGGTATGTGGTGTCTTCATTCTCGTTGGTTTCGAAGAACGTCTTTATTTCTGCCTTCATTTCATTGTTTATCCAGTCAACATTCAGGAGAAAGTTGTTCATTTTCCATGAGGCTGTGCGGTTCTGGGTTGGTTTCTGAATTCTGAGTTCTAACTTGATTGCACTGTGGTCTGAGAGACTGTTTGTTATGGTTTCCGTTCTTTTGCATTTGCTGAGGAGTGATTTACTTCCAATTATGTGGTCAATTTTAGAGTAGGTGTGATGTGGTGCTGAGAAGAATGTATATTCTGTGGATTTGGGGTGGAGAGTTCTGTAAATGTCTATTAGGTTTGCTTGTTCCAGGTCTGAGTTCAAGTCCTGGATATCCTTGTTAATTTTCTGTCTCGTTGATCTGTCTAATATTGACAATGGTGTGTTGAAGTCTCCCACTATTATTGTGTGGGAGTCTAAGTCTCTTTGTAAGTCTTTAAGAACTTGCCTTATGTATCTGGGTGCTCCTGTATTAGGTACATATATATTTAGGATCGTTAGCTCTTCTTGCTGCATTGATCCTTTTACCATTATGTAATGTCCTTCTTTGTCTCTTTTGATCTTTGTTGCTTTAAAGTCTGTTTTATCAGAGATGAGAATTGCAACTCCTGCTTTTTTTTGCTCTCCATTTGCTTGGTAAATCTTCCTCCATCCCTTTATTTTGAGCCTTTGTGTATCCTTGCATGCGAGATGGGTTTCCTGGATACAGCACACTGATGGGTTTTGGCTTTTTATCCAATTTGCCAGTCTGTGTCTTTTGATTGGGGCATTTAGTCTGTTTACATTTAGGGTTAATATTGTTATGTGTGAATTCAATCCTGTCATTTTGGTGCTAGGTGGCTGTTTTGCCCTTTGGTTGATGCAGATTCTTCATTGTGTTGATGCTCTTTACCTTTTCGTGTGTTTTTGTAGTGGCTGGTACTGGTTGTTCTTTTCTATGTGTAGTGCCTCCTTCAGGAGCTCTTGTAGAGCTGGTCTGGTGGTGATGAACTCTCTGAGTTCTTGCTTGTTCACAAAGGATTTTATTTTTCCTTCACTTATGAAGCTTAGTTTGGCTGGATACGAAATTCTGGGTTGAAAGTTCTTTTCCTTAAGGATGTTGAATATCGGCCCCCACTCTCTTCTGGCCTGTAGGGTTTCTGCTGAGAGATCTGCAGTGAGTCTGATGGGCTTCCCTTTGTGGGTAACCCGACCTTTCTCTCTGGCTGCCCTTAGTATTTTCTCCTTCATTTCAACCCTGGTGAATCTGATGATTATGTGTCTTGGGGTTGCTCTTCTAGAGGAGTATCTTTGTGGTGTTCTCTGTATTTCCTGGACTTGAATCTCGGCCTGCCTTGTTAGGTTGGGGAAGTTTTCCTGGATAATATCCTGAAGAGTATTTTCCAGCTTGGATGCATTCTCTTCGTCACATTCAGGTACACCTATCAAACGTAGATTAGGTCTTTTCACATAGTCCCATATTTCTTGTTGACTTTGTTCATTCCTTTTTACCCTGTTTTCTCTAATCTTGCCTTCTCGTTTTATTTCATTGAGTTGATCTTCGACCTCTGATATCCTTTCTTCTGCTTGGTCAATTCGGCTGTTGAAACTTGTGCATGCTTCACGAAGTTCTCGTGTTGTGTTTTTCAGCTCCATCAATTCGCTCATATTCCTCTCTAAGTTGTCCATTCTTGTTAGCATTTCGTCAAGTCTTTTTTCAAGGTTCTTAGTTTCTTTGCATTGGGTTAGAACATGTTCTTTTAGCTCACGGAAGTTTCTTATTATCCACTTTCTGAAAGCTGATTCTGTCATTTCATCACACTCATTCTCCATCCAGTCTTGTTCCCTTGCTGGTGAGAAGTTGTGATCCCTTGTAGGAGGAGAAGTGTTCTGGTTTTGGGTGTTTTCATCCTTTTTGCGCTGGTTTCTTCCCATCTTTGTGGATTTATCCACCTGTTGACTTTGTAGTTGTTCTCTTTCTGATTTTGGTAATTTTAAGTCTGCTGTGGCAGAACTCATAAACCCCCTGCTCTTCCCCCCAGGTGTTCTGTCCCAGGGAGTTACGGTTTTATGATGTTCCCCTGTGCGGTTGCTGTTTTCCCTGCCCACAAGGTGGCAGCCTAGTCACACTCAGGCTGCAGAGGCTTCGCTAAGCTGCTGTGGGCTCCACCCAGCTTCCGTGTGAACTTCTGGGTGTAGTTAGAACTGCTTCCGCTATGTTGGCCCGCCCCTGTAGTGACGGAGTCTCTGTAGTGGCGGATTGCCTTGGTAGAGAACAGCAGGGTGCCTATGGAGAACGCCCCTCCTCCACAGAGCTGGACCGTCCCGGTTTCAGTTGTGTTTCAGGTCTTCTTGCTGGGTAAGAGGGGACACCGTCTCATCTGATCTGCCTCCGGAGCCGCTGCGTTGGCTAAAGCCGCGGCTCTGAGATTCGTGGCGCTGGCCTGGCTCCCCGTTTCAGCTTCCCTTGCTGGCTTATAGGGGACTCAGACTCTCTCACTTTGTACAGTGAGCCGTTGCCTCAGGGTGCCGGCCCAGCGGCTGCGCCGTTCAAGCCAGCGGCGCCAGCGGCGCTGGCGACCCGTGTGGCTTCTCTGCGTGTGAATCTCCTGGTCTGTGGGCAGTAAAAATCAGTCTGGAAATACGGCATCCTCTCACCCTCTGTGCTTTCTCTCGGAGCTGCATTCCCGAGTTCCTCCTAAGCGGCCATCTTGGATCTCCAGCCTGGATATGTTCTTAATCTGATAAAAGGCATGTACAAAACAACCCTATTGGAAAATATATTTAGACATGATGTTGAATGCTAAAAAAATGTGGAAACATTGTTTGCATTCTATTATGAAAAGAAAATTGTCTATGTGGTCTCGATAGATATGTGACTAGGTAAGAGAGACATTAAGAAGTTAGTAGTTTCTGGCACATATATTACAACTTGTAAAACAAATTAGAAAAATTCTCTTTTAATTATAGTTTTTATTGGAAATAAATTTGAATATATGTTATCACTTTACCTTTCTTTTGTGATCCTGCCTGTTTGTGTGCTTTTGTCAGTTTTCAAATGTTTCCTAATATAAATAATTATAAAAGCACATAAATTATTAAAAACTCTATATATTAGGGTAAATCATTATTTCGTCATATAAATTTACAGATTATTTTGTTAATTTCTGCCTCCATTTTAATGTTTTATTTTTTTTTAAATTGAGCAGTAATTTTAATTGAAGTGTAGTCTCAGTTTCATTTTGTTTCTGTTATTTGAAATTGTGACTGTTTCTAAAATGTATATCTAACCCTAAATGCATATTCAGTAATAATCATCCCATCCATTTATTTTATATATACAGTATTTTGATGTAGACTGTATGTTTTATGTCGAATAACTTGAGTGTGTTTCTTATATTCTAATGGTTAATTTTTATAACTTCACTTTTGAAGTAGTACATTTCCTCTAGCAAGCAACCTTTACAATATTCAACTTTGTTATAGATACTAATGTGTTTGGGGTATTAATTTTTTTTCATCTATATAAAATGTGAATGGTGTCCTTTGAAATGATTTGTGTCCTTGATAGATACTTTTTGGGGAAAAAATTATTCTACAGTGGGATCTTGTCATTATTAAGTGGGTTAACATTTCAAACAATATTGTCTTTCTTATTTTTATCTGTTCAGTTTAAATTAAATTGTAGGAGACAAGTTGTACATGGAAATGTAGTTTTTATTTCATATTAATCAGTTTCCAAAAAGGGTAGGTCTCTATTTTATAAATTTCTAGTTAATATAGAATTAAGCAACCCCTTTCTATGTTATTTGGTGAACTCTACCTATAAATCTTCAACATTTTCACAGTACACATTTTTTTTCCTTTTCTTCATAAGTTGCATTATTAGTGAGGTTTTGGCTATTTGACTCTGAGAAGTTAAGTTAAATTAACGGGTAAAGGAAAGGTTTTTAGTACAGTTGATCACATAATGAGAACTAAATATTTAGAAATGTAAATTATTACCAGGTTTATTTTTGACAAATTTGTTCCTGAATATACTGTAAATTTATTTTAGACGTTGTCCATTTACCCAAAACTCTAACTCTACCTTAGAATCAGCTTTATTAGAAATTCTTCATGCTTATTTAAAATGCAGAAATCTTTTGAATGACAAATTCTTGAAGAAAGACACATTCCTCTCCTTTTGCACAACCTACTCCTTTTGCTCCATCCTTTAGCCTTAGCTCTGAGCACAGCAGCATGCTACCAACCTAATACCAACCACCTTATAACATTGTTAGCTTTGCAGTCTTACAAATGACTTAGAGTTTGTTTGAGTGATAATGCCATCACTACAGATTTGTAAGGAATAACAGAATTGCAAGTTGTGATTACTACTGGGCAATATTAAAAAATGTTGAAAAGAATGAGAATCAAATTAGATCAGTAAATACAGAGTTTAAAGACTTTCAGTTCATCTATTATTACTTATTGTGAAACTGGTGCTGCTGATTATCCTCTCTTCTTGAATGCCTTCAGTATAAATTTCTAGTTCAAGATATTCATATGATTATCCCTTAATTGCTAATTGAGATGAATCAGGTAAAGTTCTAATCCTAATGTCTGGTATATTATGTCCTTTCAAAAAAATTGTCTTTCTTCTATTCTTCCTCAGCTTTTTATTATTCGACATTAGTTTAGTTTGGCATTATTTGGAAATGCATTGGGAAGTTGATAAATATTTGCATTCCTCCCTAGCCACAGTGGTGTTTAGGATTTTTAAGAAAATTATATATATATATATATATATATATATATATATGTTTTTGAAATTTAGAAATCGATGACTATTCCTTTAATATATTGCATATTATTTACACTTTGTGCAAATTTCTGCTTAAAAAGGTGTATTGCTTAAGCTCATTGGATGTAAATCTATATTACAATATATTTGGCCTATGGTACTTTACAGCAACACAATATGTTTTCTAAATTTTCACTGATATTTTCCTCACGATACAGTGCATGGTAGTGAAGTATACCATGACAGCTAGTACAGTTTGGTGCCATGACATTAATTCTTGTTAAGGCATCAGCAGTTTTAGCCATTAGTGTTTTTGCCCCATCACTACAATGAGAAACATATTGGAAAAGTACGTATTTGTAATTGTGAATAGAATTTTGGTCTTACGAACCCCTAACAGAGAGTATAGATGACTCCACAGGTTCTTGGATCACACTTTGAATTCAGTTGCTTGGTATTATTACTTACAATAAGTGGTAAATGTGTATCTACTTCAACGTATAAATTTAAAGTTGACTGCCAATACACATATTTAGGCAACTTAGCTACCAAATACATTTTAATATAATTTCAATAATAAAATATAAGCTACATCTATATAAGTCCTAAAGCATATTAAGGTAATGCTAGAGGACTTTTAATTCAGGATAAGATATATTCCCTTGTTCTGTCTTTTGAAACTAAACAATTTTTATATGAAAGGTGTTTATGAAGCTATGGATTTAAATTCTAAATACTATATGTGATAAACAGGATAGGAGATATTGATGACTGACACAAATTTAAATTTTACTTTAAATTAAATAGAATATACAAACACATATCTTTTTTTTTTTTTTTTTTTTTTTTGAGACGAAGTCTCACTCCGTCATCCAGGCTGAAGTGCAGTGGTGCAGTCTCGGCTGACTGCAACCTCTGTCTTCTGGGTTCAAGCCATCCTTCTGCCTCTGCCTCCTGAGTAGCTGTGACTACAGGCACACGCCACCATGCCTGGTTAAACAAACACATGCTTCTTTATAACACAGGAAAATCAAATATATGACCTGATACACTAAAATATAAATTAATATTATTTTAAATTGAATTCTACTAGCAAAACCATTTGTTTAAGTAATATGATTTAAAAGAAAACTTTCTTATTTCCAGGTCACCATTTTATCTTTTTATAGGAGTTTCATATCATATTAATATAACTTTGAGGCTTTAACTAAGTGATTTTAGTATAATATAATACTTGTGTAAAAAGATAAAATACTTCACAAAGACCCTTTTTCCTCTATTCTTATTGATCATAAATATATTTATAAACTATACCATAACTAGAAGGGAAGAATTTTGCCTTTCTGGCATATTATTAAAATTATCATTACCATTTAGAAAATGGAGTTGTACATATCTCTTAAAAGATTTTTGCAGCACTTCAAGTCAATAAAAATAATATTTGAACATTTGTGTCAATGTAATGCATTGGACAAAACACTATTATCCTTTGATAATAGCACTGAAGTGCTAAACATACAGTGTTAATAACTGTGTAATTATTAAAAGACTAAAAAGGAAAAGAAAATTTATTTAAAAAAAACCCCTTGCTCTTGAAAAGTAATTTTGATTAAATGTTAGGTATCACAATTTGTTTTGACAACACACAAAAGTCTACCAACAGTCAACACACATTTCAGGAGAAATATGTAGATAATTATAATGACTTTCCTAATAATTAGCCCTGAAGTCCAGAGTGTCATTCTTTGTCATGGGTTCTAATTGTAAATGAAAAGTGATGGAAGGTGAAATTATTCAATAAGATGACTTAAAAAGTTTCTTAATGATAATTAATCGATTGGTGACCTTAATTACAGCGTTTGCGATTTTGTCATGTATCTTTATAATTCAGTCAAAATCATGTGGATGATCTGTTTCTGTGGTCAGAATATTTATTCAGGAAACACCAAAAAGATTACTATGTAAAGATACACTTCTAAGTGTAAATGTGAAAAAGAAAATGATTGACTGTCTTAAGGAAGCTTAAAATCTATTTTAAGCTTCCTTAAAATAGTGGAGAACATACAACAATACACATTATTCCTAACAGAAATAATGTAGCAAGTGGCATACAAATGATAGACATTTTAGAATTATTGATATGAGTAGATAGTTACATCCTGCTGAGGAAAAAGGGACATTTAGGGGTAGCATATGCTTGTGATTATTAAAAATGTGAAGATGTGAATAAATTAAAGAAAGGTAAATCTAAGTGAAAGTAATAGAACCAAGAAGACCTGAGTCCTTTCTAGAAATTGTCTTTGTAGATGGATGCATTATAATAAGAGAAAGACAAGAACAATACTTTGCTGTGAAGACTGGTAGATCTTGAATGTTGGGATTATCTCTCACAATATTGTTTAATAGACAATGTAAGAAAATAAGGAGGAAGAAAAGTTGTGGCTTTATATTTAATTTAAACAATTAGTTTTTTGTCATTATCCTCATATAATTAGCGTCTCTGTGAATTATACACAACAACTAATTATTTAGTGTTTACTTGCAGGATGACTTCTGCCTACAGCTTTTAAAATCTGCCGTTAGCCAACAATTGAGTAATGTTTCCAAGCATAATCATTTGTGGGTAATATTTGAAAGATGTTGTTAGACAATTTACAAAGAGCCATGGAGAATTTCTACTTACTGTTTTTTAAACCTTCATGTTTTTAAATGCAATTTTAATAGTAGCTACATTTTAGCCTTTACCAGAGATTTTTCAGCCAATGGAGAGAGCCAGAAGCAACTTTGAATTACATTTTTTCTATTCCTTTTTACACTTGGTAATTTTAATAAATACTTTTGAACTTTAAAATACTTTTCAAAATCATGTCTAGGTTCTTATATTTCTAATACACTTTTATTCTGAAATATATATAATTTCTTTTGAGCTTCTGATGAATCTCACATTTTGCATAGATAATGCTTTAGGAAAGATACTTCCTTTTTTGCTTTAGGTTTAATCAACTTAAGATTATGACACGTAACTTGAATTTTGAAGTTGTATGAGACCTCATATAAAATGTAGCAAAGCTATAATTCTGAGAAATATTGGTTGAGAATATATTCCTACAATTGAACAGATAAGAGATCAAGTAGGATTGCATATAGGAACGATTCTACATATTTTCTGTTGATGTTTACTTTATCAACCCTCTTACCTTTCATACACCTATGTTATATCTCAAACAACATAACATCACAAGGGCCTTTTATTTGTCAGTGACACCCTACCTGCTTTTAATGCTTTCTCTTCCTAAACATTTTTTTTTTTTGAGACAGAATCTTGTTCTGTCACCCACACTGGAGTGCAGTGGCATGATTTCAGCTCACTGCAACCTCCACCTGGTTCAAGCAATTCTCCTGTCTCAGCCTCCCAAGTAGCTGGGACTACAGGTGCATGCCACCACACACGGCTAATTTTTGTATTTTTAGTAGAGACGCGGTTTCACCATATTGGTCAGGCTGGTCTCAAACTCCTGGCCTCAGGTTATCTGCCTGCCTTGGCCTTCCAAAGTGCTAGGATAACAGGCATGACCTGGCTGCATTAATTTTATTTATTTATTTATTTATACTATTATTATTTTTATAAATTATACTTTAGGTTCTGGGATACATGTGCAGAACATGCAGGTTTGTTACATAGGTATACGTGTGCCATGGTGGTTTACTGCCTCCATCAACCCGTCGTCTACATTAGGTATTTCTCCTAATGCTATCCTTCCCCTAGCCAACCACCTCCCATTAGGCCCTGGTGTGTGATGTTCCCCACCCTGTCTCCATGTGTTCTCATTTTTCTACTCCTACTTATGAGTGAGAACATGCAGTGTTTGGTTTTCTGTTCCTGTGTTAGTTTACTGAGAATGATGGTTTCCAGCTTTATCTATGTCCCTTCAAAGGACATGAACTCATCCCCTTTTATGGCTGCATAGTATTCCATGGTGTATATGTGCCACATTTTCTTTATCTAGTCTATCATTGATGAGCATTGTGTTCATTCCTAGTCATTGCTATTGTGAAAAGTGCCACAATAAACATACGTGTGCATGTGTCTTTATAGTAGAATGATTTATAATCCTTTGGGTATATACCCAGTAATGGGATTGCTGGGTCAAAAGGTATTTCTGGTTCTAGATCCTTCAGGAATCGCAACACTGTCTTCCACAATGGTTGAACTAATTTACCACTCCCACCAACAGTGTAAAAGCATTCCTATTCCTCCACATTCTTTCCAGCATCTGTAATTTCCAGACTTTTTAATGATTGCTATTCTAACTGGTGTAAAATGGTATCTCATTGTGGTTTTGATTTGCACTTCTCTAATGACCAGTGATGATGAGCTTTGTTTCATATGTTTGTTAGCTAAATAAGTGTCTTCTTTTGAGAAGTGTCTGTTCCTATCCTTCACCCCCTTTTTGATGGGGTTGTTTTTTTCTTGAAAATTTATTTAAGTTCTTTATAGATTCTGGATATTAGCCCTATTTCAGATGTATGAATTGCAAAAATTTTTTCCGGTTCTTTAGGTTCCCTGTTCACTCTGATGATAAGTTGTTTTGCTGTGCAGAAGCTCTTTAGTCTACTTAGATCCCATTTGTCAATTTTGGCTTTTCTTGCCATGGCTTTTGGTGTTTTAGTCATGAAGTCTTTGCCCATGCCTATGTCCTGAATGATATTGCCTAGGTTTTCTTCTAGGGTTTTTATGGTTTTAGAATTTACATTTAAGTCTTTAATCCATCTTGAGTTAATTTTTGTATAAGGTGTAGGGAAAGGGTCCAGTTTCAGTTTTCTACATATGGCTAGCCAATTTTCCTAACACCATTTGTTAAATAGGGAATCATTTCCCCAGGCTTCATCTCTTAATAGCATCGCTATTCTTATCTCTGTTTAAAAAATTAGCATAGTTGCTTTACTCTGTAAAGCTTTCAGGTATGAAATTTGAGTTTACAGGGGGAAATGAGGATATAAATTTAGCATGGAGAGAAAGAGCAGGAACATTGTTCCATATTTTGGGGAACAACTAGAGTTGCCAAGATGTATAGAACTGAAATCTAGGAAACAATTTTTCTTCATATTCTAGCCACTCAGCAATTACCTGAAGCACAAAATATTCAGATCCAGAGGGTCTTCATTGCATGTCATTCATATATGAATGGCCCACTTGCTGTGGATGTTTGGTTTTTCAAGACTTTTAAATTGTTGGAAAATAAATTCTACTGCTATTTTTACAAACAGTTATTTGATTCATGAAAAAGAAGAGCCCACCTTGATATAGCTTAAATATTCACCTGCTACTAGTGTAAGGTTTTGAGAGGACGTACTATCTCTAAATGTTGATTTATAACTCTCTAAACCTGGGAATTAGTGATTTTTTAAAAAGACAATACAATTAGAAGTATAACCATTAGTTATCACACATATATATGACATTATAGGCAAATTTTTACTTGTTTGTGGCAATTGAAATTTATTATTGATCAAAATGAAGTCCCAGCTATTATCAAGGAGATTACATTCTACTAGAATATATTAAATTCAAGATAGATTAATATGAATGCTATTCAATCACTTAGTGCTGGTCTGCTTGTTTCTTGAGCTAAAATGATTGTACAACTCTATCTAGAAAAATGCATTTTCTATTTTCATGGATTTTCCTTATGCACAGCACTTCCAGTGAATATTGTTCTGATAATTGCTTCCATTAAACCAATTTAGAAACCATATATTTTATGCACGAATAAGAAAGGAACCAAATAAGATTCAAACACATACTGTGCTAAATTATTTAGCTACATAGGGAAATTAGGAGAATTGAGAAATGTTATTTTCTTTTTGGATGTTATTGTCAATTGCATGACTGTGCTAACAAAGTGACAGTAGGAAAGAGATCTAGCTTCACATCTTGAGCAACAGCAACACAGTAGTCCTTTATTGAACAAAACGGTAGGAGCAACATTGTACTATAAATATTTTCTGAAACCAAAATTCAGTTTTTTTCTCTGAAAGATATTTGCAGCTTTTTTTGCAAGCTGATTTATACCATCAGAGAGAAAATGAAGTTCAAACTTTGTAATATAATAGGGCTAACATAGGACACTGGTTGAATTGCTTAAGTCTTTACAGATTTGGGATTAAAGTCAAGCTTAGTAAGTTGGTAGTTATTTCTTTTTCTGTTATTCCTTTGCTTTGGTGGTAATTTCTCTCCTTTATTTTTAAAGGGTGAGTACAGTGTGAGAGAGAATCTTGCTAATCTTTAAAGAAACTTAGAGAACAAAGGAGAGAATATCTCAATGGTATTTGAGTCATTGTGTTCTGTTCAGTCATATACGATGTATACAGTTATCTTTGTCTTTCCTGTGGTTGACTCCTTCCTTAGATTCTATGAACCAATACATTCTTTTTCTTCACTTAACTTCATTTGAATTTGTTTTTTTTTAACTTGTGACCAAAAATATTAAGGAATAGAAAGACCTTTACAATTTATGTTAAAGACAAGTGAATATTTACTGATAAAATATTTAATTCAAGAAAGTTTCATCATAAACTTAAAAAAATACTGTTTTTTTTTAAGTAAAAAAGGTCATGTAACATGAGACCTACACTCTTAAGAGATTTTGAAGAGTAAAATATTATTGTTATCTATAGGCAATATGTTATACATCAGATATCTAGTATTTAACTTGCATAACTGAAATTTCATACAATACCCACTCTCTGTTTCACCTTGCCTTATCCCCTGGCAACTATTATTCTATTCTTTGCTTCTGTTTGTTTTACTTTTTTAGATACTTCATTTAAATAGAACCATGTAGTATTCATCCTCGTATGACTGACTTATTTCACTTAGCATAATGTTCTCAAAGTTCATCCATGCCGTTTCATAATGACCTTCAAAAAGAAAAACAAAAAATCCATCCTAATAAACATTTAGTTTATAAAAGAATTTGGATGTACTAGGAAGTGTGGTTTAAGGAGGACATAATTAGCTACAGTTTCACCAATTGATGCAATAATCCATCTGAGAGATATGCAGCAACAGATAATTGCAGTGGCAGTGGTAATAGAGAGGAGGGGGCAGATCTAGAAATATTTAAGTGATAAAGTTCACAGAGAATTATGAAAAATTGACTGTGATGAGGCAGGGAGTAAACATGACAGAGAAGAATGAGATGCTTTTCATTGTCCAGTGTTTGGTATGTGTTAAAGGAAAGTATTATGCCTTAAGTCTCATATTGGAGATGATGACAGCCATTTTGGAGACAGATAACTATTATTATTTTTTTAGGGTGTTATGAGCTTTCCAGCTAGCAATGTCTAGTAGATGGGCTACTCAGTTTAGAAAGACAAAGCCTTGGGATTTAAATTTTGGATCAATTATCATATATATGGTAGTGGAAGGATTTGAAGTGTGTGGATTCCTCCTGAAATTGATGGCAGAAGCAGCCCATCTAGAGTGGCTGCCATGAAGATGCTGGCTGCAGCCGGGGAGGTACAGCAGGGGCTGTATACTCCATAAGCCAGCAGGAGCCAGGCAAAGATGGAAGCCCTGCCCACTTCCATGTTGGTAGGGAGAAAGCCCCACCCTCTCAGGTGCAGCTACAGCCACCCAGGTGTGGCTATGGAGCCAGACATCCCTGTACTCTTGGGGGCCTGGGAAGCCCCCTCCTCCCACAGACTCAAAAGTGCTTCCTTCTGCTGCCTGGCCTCTCCTCACTCCTGGCACCCACTTCAATTTCAGAGCAAAGTTGAGGCCACGCCCAGGTGTTTATGTGACCCTGCCAGTTGTGTGTGCATTTGGAGCAGCAGTGACATTCCAGACCGCTGCTGCCTCGGCCCCCTCAGTACTTTCAGCACCAACAAGCACAGGAGGAAGTCTGAGGGTGGCAGAGGGAAGCTCAGCATGGGCCTGCAGGCACCCCTTAAAATGAACAGTCTTGGCACCATGGGCACCATAGGCACCATAGATGGCAGCAGGAGGCAGACAAGCTCCTGAGCAGAAAGGGGTGGGTTCCTAGTGAAGCCCTAACTTCAAGCCAGAGATGGCCTGAAGCCTGAGGCTGGCTGCCAGTTCCTCAGACCTGAGTGAGAACTTATGGTGCTTTTTCCGGGCCCACCCATGGCTGCACAAGGACCAATCCACATGCACATCCTCCTATCTGAAGCCTATAAAAACCCTGGACCCAGGTGGATGATGGGATGTCTTTTCTGTGGATAGGAGCTGATGTCCACTTCAGTTGGGTAGCACCTGACAGTAACATAGATGGTAAGATATGTGTGGTAATAATGATGTAACAGAACCCTCTCTGCTGAGGGCTGCACAGACGATGGGATGAGCTGCCTGCAGAAAGGAGCTACCCACTCCAGATTTTCCTCTCTGCTGAGAGCTGCACTCATTGGGATTACCTGCATGCAGAAAGAAAGACCAACTTTGGGTCTCCTGGGAGCTTTTTTGTCGCTCAATAAACCACCGCTTCACTTTGCTCATCCTCCAGTTTTCCACATACCTCATTCTTCCTGGACATGGGACAAAACTTGGTACCTGCTGAATGGCAGGACTAAAAGAGCTGTAACAGAAATGGTGCTGAAACATGCCCCTCCCTTGCCACATTGTGGGCGATAAGAAGGAGAAACAAGAGAAAGAGAGAAGGATAGAAGAGATGGAGCCCTTTGAGGAGTCCAGACCTAGGAGATCTCCAACCAGGCAGTGACACCCTCTTTGGGATTCTGCAGTTCCCAGTGTCCTCAAGCTTCCAGGCACCGTGACCTTCCCTGGTGCCAGCAGTGGAAGCCACTGGCAGTATGCCTGGTCCAGCTGTAGCTTTGCAGAGAGCCAGTGCCCATGCAGGTCCCTGGATCTGCCCTCCCTGATGCAGCCGGTGTACCTGGCTGTGTGCAGTGGCTGGACACTGTGTTCACTTGTTCATGCACTCCTCTCCACTCTGCACCTGGCACACCTTTGGCAGTTGTGGAATCCAGGCTGGTAGTGCAAGGTGAGCACAGCTTGCCAGGCTGAGTGGACAGAATGAGCCCAGTGGGCCTGAACAAAACTTGGGCAAAGGCACCACCAGCCACAAACGTTTCAGGCTGGCAAAGCAACACCCCAAGGATCTCATGACAAAATGCTACAGAATATGAAATGTAGGGGAGAATAAGAACAGAATTTTGAGTAACAGCTACGTTAAAAAACCAAGCGTAATGTTCTTCAGGTTCATCCAGGGGAATAAACCAGACACAGAAAGACAAATACTATATGGTTTAATTTATACATGGAATCTAAAATAGTCAAATACAGAGAAGCAGAGAGTAGAATGGTGGTTGCCAGAGGTTGCTAGAAATGGGGAGATGATAGTCAAAGGGTATAAACCTTCAGGTATAAATTGAGTGAGCATTTGGAATTTAATGCACAGCATAGTGACTATAGCTAACGTGTATACTTACAATTTGCTAAAATGATAGGTCTTACACTATGTTTTCTTGCCACTAATGGTAATAATAGGGTTGTGAGGAAACTGGGAGGTGATAGATATGTTAATGGCTTGATGGTGGTGATGGTTTCATAGGCTTATCCCCAAACACATTGAGTTGCACATTTTAAATATCTACAGCTTTTTACATGTTAATAATACCTCAATAAAATATATTTTTTAAAGCAAGTAAAATAAATAAATAAATAGATAAAAGCAGATTGGTCAGAGAGGTAGAAAAATGAGACTTGGTGGTATTTTGGAAAGCAAACACTAGTTTCCCACAGAAATAAACAATTAACTGTAAAGGGCCATAGATACAAAAGTGATACCCACATTATTTTTTGAAAAATGCTAAAGAAATGTGCACCGTCATGGTAATAAGATAGGAAGCATCAGTGCACAGTACTGGACTGGAAAACACAAGAGTTCATTTTTTTGTCCTTGCCTTGTCTTTAACTAGTTGTATGATATCTACTAAACTTCTAATCATCTCTGAAGTGTCGTTGGTAAGAAAAGAAAGATGACCTAGGTAACTTAAAAGATTTATTACAACTTTAAATTCCCATAGTTCTATTTTTTTTCCAAAATTTACTATGCTAGAGAATAGCAAAATTTACTTGAATATTGTATCTTTATATAATATATGCCAATGTTTAGCCTCTTACTAATTTATCCAACAATTTTCTTTGCTTATTATAAACTAACTCGGTTCCAGATACTGAGGATATAGCCAGGAACAAAATAAACTTTTTGGGTTTATTTGACATAAAAGCTGGTAGAAGATAACAGTAAGCTAATAATCACACAAAATACTAAAATAAAAATCATTTAATGAAATGTAATTATAAGCATGTGATATGCAAAGACATAACAGGAAACAATCTATAATAGGTTGAAGAGTAAAGTGACATTTGATCAAATACCAGAACATGAGTAAGAATATACCAAGTGAAAAGGCTGGGAAGAGAGAAGGTCCTAGGTAGTAAGATATGTGTGGCAATAATGGTGTGACAGAAGCAGTGTGATCAAAAAGGACATGGTTTGAAAAGCCTGGGGACATTCCAGGACAAGAACATGTTGAAGTCTGTCAGTTGTATTTAAAATTACAAACATAATCTTTAGTTTATTAAAAACAACAACAACAAAAAATTTGTAGGCTTTTACATCCAAGAATAATGTGATTCCATTTGTATTTTTTGAAACTACTCTGGTTACTTTAAAAAGGAAGGTCTGAGGAAAAGGAGAGTAGATGTTTAAAGAGGTTTTGTTAGGTTAGTGAAGTAAAAGAGACAGGAAATGAAGGCAGTTTAGGCTAAAGTGATAGCAGTGACAATGAGGAAAAGAGGGACTGCCTGAGATACAAGCAGAATAAAAAAAGTAGCAGGACTTAGTAGTGATAGATTAGGTGTGAACAGAGTGTGAGACTGAGGTGTAAATAATGATGCCCAGATTTCTACTCATGAAAAATGAAAATGTCATTTACTTGGATTGAAAGTGTTGGGGAGAGGATTGCATTCAGAGGAGTAGATCATAAATTCACTTTTAAATGCTGTAAATTTGAATTGTTAATTGCCACTTGTCAATTTTTCTTGCTTGTCTATTTTTCCCAAATATGTTGTTTTTGCAGTTAGCATTGTTGCACTTTATTTTTTTCATTTATTTAATATTCCAAACTTTGGAAAATTAACTTTATACAACCACTAAGTTAATATGCATTCTCTTTAACTAAATCAACTTACTCTTAATTTCACAGATCAAAAAGATATACATTTAAATAGTCTTCACAAATAAAAATCCAAACAGCATAGATGGAAATTCTATATGATGATCATAGTGATAAGTATTTTGGATTTATGCGAATTTATAACAGACTTCAAGAGTTTTAATTAACATAGTGAGAATATTAATGAAAAATACTGTGAAATACTGCATATATGCCTAAATTATGACAAAAGTCAAATAATGACAGTTTTACCACCAACTATTATCTAAAAATCGTTTCATATAACTCCATTTAAACAGTTAAATTAATTTTTAAAAGGCATTCTTCCAGTTCATACAATTTATTAGTAAGTAAAACCTTATATATAAATCTTAGTATATTTTGGATTTACCTTCACAAACAAAAGTAGCTTCGTATTTTTATCTATCTGATTATCAGTTTAAGTTTTCATTTTGTTGTTTTTCTTTCTAGACTATCAAAATTTGTAAGTCAAATTTGGACAGAATTTGTTTAGAGTTTTTGCCTTATTTTCTCCATCAGGCAAAAAAGCTGTTTACTCATATAATACTGCAAGTTGCTGCTTTGTTGTGTACATCAGATACTTCATGTACAAGCCTTAGGGTTTGTTTTGATTTCAACACTTGGTCTCTTGGTTGAAAGTCAAATAAAAATAAAATTAGATTTTTTTTATTGTTGTCAAGGTTTCTCATTCTTTTTTATCCCAACCTCTTTTCTACCTCATCTATGTGTGAATTTGTATTAGTTGAGTGCCAGAAGCTAAATTTCAAAAGGAAATAAAAATTTAATTGTTTTATTCTATCTGTTTCAACTATCTTGAATCTCTACTACCTGTTGCTAGTTGAAGTAAAATGCTATCATTTTTTCTGTTCTTTTTCTCACCTCTGTAGCTCACATGAGTACTGAAAAAGAAATAAACACCAACTAAAGAGAACAGTTAATACAAATTCTGAAACTCATGGTGTGCCCTGCTTTATTCAAAAAAATTGCTAATGCGTGATACTGCTACACTGAAACAGTAAGAGTGAACATACATAGGGAACACAAAGCACTGAAGTGAAAGGGCAGAAGAGGGAAGAAATAATTTTCAAATAAAGAATGCCAAAGCAAATGAGTATGTTGCCTGATTTATTTTGTTGAACTTAGCATGGTGAAATAAATTAAAGTGATGCCAGTTAGAAATTGATAATATGTAGGAAAACATAGCATTCTGAAAATATGCCATTAAATATCTGCATAAGCCACAAACTCCTGTTATTTTTCATTGTCAAACAACTCGTTGTATTTTATTGATGACCTAATTTTGTGGACAAGTAATAATAGGTACTATTAAGTCTAGAAAATAGTAAACATTTAGACCTCCATTTTTCTCAATAATTTATTTGGTAAATAAGACTTTGCTTTTATTTTTCCAGCAAACAGAATGTCACAGAATATCTCTAGTATATTAGCCTTCATGGAACAAAACAAAATATCTTTAAAATTTGACAACAATTGACTCTTTTTTGTTAAATGGTTAGGAGGGGATTGAGATAGTTTAGAGCTAATATGCTGTGAAAATATTTTTACTATAGAATATCTGGTTTCCTTCTACCAACATTCTATATTCACTTCTCTCCAAGTTACAGAAAGGAGGCTGGAGGCTGTTTTAATATTATGAGGGTATGGCACCAGCACAACAAGGTGATCCTCAGTGAGTGACTTCTTATAAAATTCCCTCTTTTTGAGTGTAGGTGGTTCTGTAACTTACTTATAGCCAATAGAATGTAGAAAAAAATGATTGGATTCCATGGTCTTGATTTTGTTACACTAAATGGCAAAGATAATGCTGTTAGGTACAAAACACATTAGAGATACTCTCCTGCTAGCCTTGAAAATGCAAACTGCCATCTTTTAAACTTCCTAGGAAGAGAGCCACATGGCAGGGAAGTATAACTGCAGGAGGTATCTAGGCCCTCAGGGTGGCCTCCAGACAGCAGTTAGTAAGAAAGCAGACCCTCTGTCATACAGCCATGAGGAAATAAATTCTGTTAATGGAGTGAACTTGGAAGTGGATTTTTCTCCAGTATAACATTCAAAGAAGACCACAATCTGACCAACCCCTTGATTTTAGACTTGAAGACATTGAGTGGAAAACATACCTAAAGATAGTTAAATTCATAGAAGCAAAGAACAGAATTGTGGCTGCCAGGGGCTGAAGGGTAAGGGAAATGGGGAGTTGCTAATTGGTGGGGTATAAAATTTCATTAATGAAAGATGAGTAAGTTCTAGAGATCTGCTGTCCAGCATAATGCTCATAGATAACAATGCTGCAATTTATTCTTAAAAATCTATTAAAGGAGTAGATCTCATGGTAAGAGTTCTTAAGATGATTAAAAAAGGACTTACCTACAGCTTGACTAAAATTCTTAACACAGAAAATGTCAGATAATAAATATGTGTTGTTTTAACCTGCTAAATCTGTAATAATGTGTTATATAACAATAAAACATGAATTCACAAATTCCAAGAACATATAAAAACATAGTTCTTGTAAATAATCATATGCTTTTAAAATTCTTTATATAATGGAGAGTTTTTCTGTATCTTACATAGACAGCTACAAATCCTTCTTTTAGTGTAAATTAACATTGATTAATAAAGTCTTTGGTTTGCGTTTCCCACAAAGATCTCATTAAGCAGATTAGTGAGTTCCTTTCGATGGCCTTTTCACAGCATTGATTTTCAGTTCTCTTCAAGGTCGTGTGTGTGTATTTCTTTTCTTCAGAAATTGTGATATTGTTTATTTAGATGTTACTGTGATATTTGGCTAACTGACCTAAGAATAATGGAATCCTGCCATAGAATACATGCATTACTATTCACAAAGTGTGAGTGGAAGCAAAGATTATGCTTTGCTATTAACTTCAGCTTTGGTTGAAGAACTGTACACTAAGAATCCTGATAAGTGGGCTGTGATATTTTAAGTATGGAGTTTCATTTTCAAATAAAGCTATGCATCATATTTCATAAATAACTCTTCATAATACATATGGTGATTGTGACCAACAATTTTTCAAAGGTTGGATTTTAAAATTCTTTTGGCATATACCTTGCTGAGTGGTTTAAATGGAAGCACAGCAAGAGTAGGAGTGGGTACTTCTTTCACTTAGTCTTCCTTTATGTTTTGTTAATGAGTAACCACCTCTAACTCTTACGGGGAGAATTATCTATCTCTCCAACTTGCTGTAGAGCTGTGCATCAAAATTTACTATTCACTAGTAAAACATAAGGCTATAAAAAGTTATGCTCTCTTATGAAAAGAAAGAAACAATTGGTTTCATTTCTTTTTAAGAGTTAAATTTTCACTTCATTTGGAAACCACTAAAATATTAAGGGCCAATAAATTAAGGAAATATTTTTAAATTCCTTTACATATTGGGCATTCTACTACCTGAAAACATTGATAAACCAAATAGTTATTTAAGTATTTAGAAAAAGACATGTTAATTTGGTGGAAACTATAAAATTCAAATTACTATTGAGTTTGACTTACACTGTTAGACATTTGCTAGGCAGATGAGGAAGGGACATGAAAATGGCAAATTGACAATGAATTGAGCACATGTAATCAGCTGGTCGAGTAAATTGGCAGCAAACAGGGTGAAACATATAGGTTGGGGCTAGATTTTAGAAGCATTTAAAGGCTACACATCCTAATGTCTGTTAATGAGTATCTATTGGATGGATGAAACATAGATTTAACGTGCTGGAGCTAGTTCAAGTCAACTTGCACTGAATCCAAAGAAATGATTGGGTACATACCTTCCTAACTCCAAGTTCTGTGATATCACATCAGTAGCTCGAATAGTAAAAGTATTACCTCATGGAAATTAGCAAGGTCTATAAAACACGGACCTTTTATTTCTCAAGGAGCCAGTTCTTAAACACCTATCAGCACATCATTGCCTACACACACACACACATAGACACACACACACACACACTCTCTCTCTCTCATTCATTCACTCAAGAAATCAGTAATTGTTTATTGCACATCTGTATGTAAGGCACTATCCAACAGTAATGTGTAGATAAAAAAGAAAATGTCTTCTCTCTAGTGAAGTAATAATCGAATATTTAACTAAAATAATGTTTAGGTATTGAAAATGAGATGAGAAAATAGAACTAAGTAATAGGTTAACTAGAGCAACAAGGTGTTGGCAAGGGATAGCTGCTGTAAACAGGCTGAAAGGGAAGTCCTCTTTAATGAAGTGACATTTTAACCGAGGCCTAAATATTAAGAAGGTATCAGGATGTAAAAATTTGGGGATAATGCATTTCAAGCAGAAGAAATAGGAAGTGTAAAGATTCTAGCAGACAATAATATTTTTTTTTCTAGGAGGCTAATGCGGATAATAAGCAGTGAATAATGGTGAGAAAAATAGAAATTGAAGACTGAGACCTGAAAGGTAAGAGGTCATCACTTCAAATCTGGTCTTATAGGTCAAATATCCATGCAAAAATGCTTAAATTAGATGTATGTTGATACATCCATTCATTAATTTATTTGGCATCCATTAGACACTAGCTACCATGCTAGACTGATTAAGCTAAGAAAAAACTATTGATGTATAGTCTGTCATCAGGAATCCATATTCTTTTTGAGAGGGCATGACAAAGGATCAGGTCACTTGCCTGTCTTGGCTTCAAGTACCCTTCTTCACATTTCCCCACCTAATCCCCAACCACCATGGCTAATTTAGAATGTTCATTTAATTATTCTAGTTAAGTGTTCAAATTCTATAATAGGTTCTAGTAAAATAAATTCATTTTTTGACCAGTTGTACTTAAATTTGACTTAAATTTAACCCTAAGAAGTCTGAGAGTCAATATATGCTTGGGCTGAGGACTAGCAAATCAAACTTAAAAAACACACTTTATTAATAAATTAGGTTTTACTGAAGTCCATGTGTAGAACTGTAACAAGGCAATTTTGTTTTATAGTTTATTTCCCAAGGCAAAGTCAAAATTCTGGCTTCTGTTATTCAATTATGAAAAGTGATCTATGCTAAAGGAGAAGAAATAAGTGAAAAATCGAGAAACTATGTCCAATTCACTAAGTGTGGCCAATAAAATGTTCTTAAATCTAGCCAATCCAGAGAAATGTCTCCTTCTTACATACGAAGGAAAGGCAATGGAGCAAACCCTTAGTACTACCAAGAGTCAAACAAAACAAGTCATTAAAAGGGCTGCTATAGAGATGTATACAGGTATCAAGTGAAAATAAATCTATGAGTAAAGCGAAGCATAGGAAGAAGAGAAAGAAAAGTGTTCCAAAAGTAGTTGTGTATTTATATATGACAGTATACTTGCATCAATTTGCTTTTGGCTAACTGAATATTAGAAGAAGAAAAAAAGTAATTTTTAGTATTCAAAACCAAAGTTTAGCCATTTCAGAATATGATGATTAATAGAGTTGTAGTGGCTGATCTTGGAATGAATGAGATAGAGGAATTTTTCAGATTCTTGCCAAGCTGTTACTTGCAAATAATGGCTAAGCCCCTTTTTGGTATGCAATTATTTAGTAACTTTGCATGTTTCCTTCCCTGATTATAAATTTATTATTATAACAGCGTCAGTTGAGAGGCTAAAAAGTAAATAGTCAAAACAGGCTGTAGCTCTAGGATTCCAACTATCATTTTATTGATCACAGCTCTACTCTGCAGGGCTGATAAGTGTGTTTGTAGCAGCTTCTAATTCTCTGATAACCTGTTTTGAACCAGTATGCTAGTTATGGATGGCAGTAGTTGCTGCCATCATACCGGCACCAGCAGGGAGGTGCGGCTGGGGCTGCACACTCGGCGGAGCGGGTGGGAGCTCTGCCCCTTCTGAGTTGGGACAGGATCTCCCCGTGCCCAAACCGCAGCTACAGACCCAGGCCTCCTGCTCTATGGAGCCACTCTTGGGCAGGCTACAGCTTCCCAAAGTGCAGCTGTGGATATCATCCTCCCTGTGCTCTTGGGGTAGGGCTGGGAGCAGCAGGCAGGATCTGCCTTCCTGGGTGTGGCCACAGTCCTAAGCACTGCAGCCACCCTTCTATGGGCAGGTCCCAGGCGTCTCTGCAGCCTGCACCCTCAGGGGCCCCAGGAAGGAGCCCCCTGTTGTACCCTAGTCCTTGCAGGCTAAGGGGTGTCTGGTCCCACTGCCTGGCCTCTCTCCACTCTGGGTACCTGCTCTGATCTTGGATCAGGGTTGGGGATGAGCCCTGGGGCCATGAATGGCAGCAGGAGGCAGAGTCCTGGGCAGAAAGGAGTGGGTCCCCATTGAAGGCCCCACCTTCAGGCCAGTCCCTCCCACTGCAGTGGTGACTCATGGTGCCTCTTCTAGGCTGCCCCTGGTCACCCATGGACCAATCAGCATGCACTTCCTCCCCTCTGAGGTCCATAAAAGCCCTGGGCTCAGCCAGTACAGTGCAGAAGAGAAGAGGGCAGAGATACAATGGGATGACCAGCTGCAGAGAGGAATACCCTCTCTGCTGAGAGATACAGAGCTGACCTTCCCTCAGAGTGGAGCTACCCTCTCTGCTGAGAGCTTCAGAGACCTGCAGAAACTAGCTACTCTCTTTACTGAGAGCTTCAAAGATCTGCAGAGATGTCTGAATGACCTGCCTGCAGAAAGGAACCACTGTCTTCAGGGCCTCCTCTCTGCTGACAGCTGAACACTCCACAAGATGACTTTCCCACACAGTGGATCTACCCACTGTAAGTCTCCTCTGAGCTGTTCTAACACTAAATACATCTCTTTTCTTCTTCACCCTTCACTTGTCTGACTAACTTATTCTTCCTGGACACAGGACAAGA
This sequence comes from Aotus nancymaae, assembly GCF_030222135.1. Taxonomy (NCBI): domain Eukaryota; kingdom Metazoa; phylum Chordata; class Mammalia; order Primates; family Aotidae; genus Aotus; species Aotus nancymaae. Next base: position 39,126,105 of record NW_026988419.1, on the reverse strand, counting down.
ACTCAGGCAAAGGCACTGTGGCCACAGGGGTTATCCGCCAGAAAAAGCATTTCCCCCAGAGATCCCCTAACTTTACTATAACTATCTGGAGGAATTGCATGCCTAGGTCAAAAGGCAGATGCAAAAATAAGCAAAATATAGTGTCTTTTTTTTTTTGGCTTGAATAGAAACTCCATGTGGGCAACCATTTTGTTGCTGTTTTCCTCTAGGATGTTCTGTAATAAGGGACAGAAAGGTATTAAATAACTAACATCAGGAAAAAAGAGGCCTAATGTTTTTATGGAAAACAAAATGCTAAAACACATTATAAATGTGTTTATAAATTATATGATGTATATAATAAAGGCAGAATATAAAATTTCGAAGGTGAATATGATATCATTTTAAGATCAATGATCAACTTATGAATGGATTTAAAGCACATCAAGACTAAATTGTCATCTTTAAAATTGGGAGTATTAGAAGGAAGAGCAAAAAGTCCCTATAATTTTTGTAATGAAAGCAAGCACATTACCAATTCTTATTCAAAATGTTTTTATTCAATGAAACAGAGAATATATGTATGCATATTTGTGTATGTACATCTATCTATTTCAAATGATATTAATGTTGTTGTTATTCAGGGTTCCCTGAAAAAAAGGAAAAAACTTCTGCTTATAACAATCAAAAGGAGATAGTTCTTTTTAATTACACTGATTACTAATTACTAAACTAATTATTTTATTAACTAAAATGTATTTAATTACACTGTACATATTTACATATCCAAATAACATTATGTAGCCTTTTCTAGCCCTACCTGAGGGAACTTAAATTTCAAATATTTCTTATATCTTGACCCAAATTGTGTCATATAACTATTATTATTTCCAATTGAAAGATAAGTTAATTGAGGCTTACATATATTACATGACTTGTCCAAGGTCATAAATTTAACTGGAAAATTTAAAAGTCAAATCCACCTGGTCTGTTGTAAGCTGAATATTGTTTTATTCTTGTATTATTTGCTTGCATTTTCTTCCTGGTTCTGCCACTTACCTTGGGAAATGTAGTTAACTGTGCCTTATTTACTCATCTCAGAATTGTACCATATAAATTATTCTGAAGCATAAATGAAGAGACTAGATAGATAATAACATAAAATACATGTTACACTTATTTCTGTGTGCAAAGCACATTGTTCTAGACTAATTTCAGCACACAATATATATTCAATAAATGATAGTTATCATCATTATTACCAACCACCTGCATTACATTTTATTGCTTCAGACTTAAAGTTGTAATACAATAAATAGTATGTTCCAGACGAACTTATCTAATTTGTTTAAAACATTCAATTTTAAAGTTTAATTTATATATAAATAATTTTCTATGTTGACAAAATTTTATTAGCATAATTACACAAAAATAAATGTAACGTGTATATTGAAGGGCAGAATTTTACCTAAATTTTGTTACACAGTTAAGAAAACATGGCAGAACAAATGTTATTTTATTATAAATTAATTATAACAATCTATAAATGTTTGATAAAAATGTGACAGAAAAACATCTATCACAAAATGTCTTTATCTTATATTTTTAACTTTAAAAAGTCACCTATTTTGCTTTAAATAAAGTAAACATAATGTGTACTTTATCATTAAAAAAATCTTGTAGCAACCTTGAAGATGGGTTACCATGTTTTCAAAGAAGAAAATGTATTCTATTAATTTCTAATGTAGCTAAATCTTTTAACATTGCTATATTGCTGATTTTAAAAGTTAGTTTACATTTTCATATATATTTGGAATTCTTCAAAATAATCTGTTAAGAAAGGAATATATAGCTCAGTCACCATATCATGCACAGAAAACTAACTAAAGATGATTCTAAATGATTTGAATTATAACATATCATCAATATGTGTTTTAGTAATAAACAAAGTGCTATGAATTTTTGATTATCCTAGTACCTTCTTAAAAAAATGAAACAAAAACTGACCTTTAAAATTTGGTGATTACTGCATTAGAAAATCTAGGATCACACACTTAGATTGTATCCAAATGTGTATAATTTTCCTTTCCAATTTTTAGAAAGCCTCTATAAAAATAGATGCATGTTATATTGTTGTAATAATTGTTCACTAAACAAAGCTTCCAATTATTATCAAAGTGAACCTCTTAATATATTAAATTATATTCTCTCTGCTCGTTAATAGGCCACCTTTATATACATAATGCTACAATTTATTTTCTATATAAATTAATTAAAGGTTAACTTTTACCCTAAATATAAATGCATGTGTATATACACATACATAAATATTTATATAAAGATGTATTTGTATATAAATATATGTATGCATATATACATGCATTTCAATATACATACATGTATATATTTAAATAATAAAATGATAAAATTATATATAAATCTGATAGAAGATTTCAATGTAATAAAAATGTTTTCTTTTATATTTGATTTGTTATGTAAATTCTAAATATGTCTAACTGTCATCAGAATCTACTTCTATTTCATAGGGTGCCATTGTCAAGAACGGAATTCTATTCAAATTGTTGTATAGACTATTGAATTATTGGGTGGTGATCTTGTGCATGCTTGTGTGTGTGTACACATGTGCATGTCTGTGTCTACTTTAGGTGAAATAGTCCTTCAATGGCTCATTCTTTTTCAACATCAATACTGAGAACCAAATTTATACTAACCACTTTACTAGGTTATTTTAATTAATAAATGAATGAGAGAAAATAATTGCCACCAGTTACCTCAACATAAACTTAAATAGTTGAAATATAAAAATCTAAAGGTCATTAGATCATACTATACATAAAGTCCTATGGAGTTGCAGCTGGGCATTGTGAAGGAGAAAAACTGATTTCTTGGAAGTAATTATGGAGAAAAAAATATGCCTCAAAATGCATAGCTCAGAACTCTAAAATTTAAATAAACCTAAAACAAAACCTTCTCATAATTTATGACTGGATTCACAAAAAGTAAGGAAAATCCTCAAAAAGCCCAACCAAATAAACATTAATTATAAAACACATGCTGTCTTAAATGTTCTGAAAATTCATGCCTTCTCAACCTGCAAATCTAATGGCATATTGGGTAATTAGAAGCAAACTTAGGAATGTGCCAGGATAATCAGAAGAGAGACACCTGCATAAACGCATGTACATCAAAGGACTACACACTCAGTGAACAAGCAATCTATAAAGATCAACTCAACAATAATGGACAGTAAGGAAATCTCTTTGCTCAGATGTTTGCTCTGAATAAAGAAGGAAAATGTCTCCATTGAGAAACATAACCATCCCTCACATGGACTCATGGCCTGAATCCTTGCATGGCACAAAATCTTTTCAAGAAGAGATTTTGATTAAAGTAGCTCTAGGTTGTTAGTATTCCTAAGCAACTTGTAAAATAAATTCAATTTCTCTGTAGAAAAAGAAAAATAGAACTCAACTCAAGACTTAAAATCTTCCATTAACAATGTTCCAATGCACACAAAAATCACAAATTACAATCCTTCAATATTAGTCCTGTAAAGGCTTCAGATATTGGAAATAAAGAAAAAAATTAAGATGTGAATTTTAATATACTAATATAAACCTGTAAAAATACTTATACAAATATATGATATATTTTAACTGAGTATGTATACATGAATATAAAGTTGAAAATGTGAGGAAAAGTCAAGGGATTATCCAAAGCTGTCAAACATATTTTAACAAGCACTAAGTAGATTTTTGAGAATTAAAAAAAATGCATATTTATAATTGAATGGCAAAAGTTCAACAGATGAGTTAGGCAGTAAATATAACATGTCCAAAAAGAACTGGCAATCTACGTGATAAATTTAAACATCTGAAGAATTTTGTACAATGAATCACATAGAGATTAAGCAATGAAATTGGTGGTGGGTAGAATTTTAAGGGCTAGTGTACATCTATTTATAATGCCATAATTAGAAAAAAGGAAAGATAAGCATTTGAAAGAAGAAAATTTCTTGGCTGGAGGCTTGAAGCATAGAAAGGGATAAATAATTGTTGGATATGCCAGGATAATAGGCTTGGAAGAAGAAACATCTTCTAGGTCAGGGAGCAAAGGAAACTGAAACTCCAGGGCCTGCTGCACAAAGCTTAAAGAAAGCAAATTGGTTTGTTCTAGGATAAATTTTCTTCAGAGAAGCGGAAGCATCTTTCTGATAGCTGCTGGTGAAAGAAGGAAACAGTGGACACATAAAATGGTGACCAATAGACTATTGAAATCTTGGGTGGTGATCTTGTGCATGCCTGTATGTGCACATGTGCATGTCTGTGTCTGCTTTAGGTGAAATAGTCCTTCCACATTGCTCCATTAATTTCAATAACAATTTTTTAAAAAGTCGTTTAATACTCTATGTGAGCATAGAACCCTAAACATATAAATAATAGATCCTTGAAATCTAGATTAAACTACAAGATTCTTATTTTGAAATTACTCCTAGTAACTTACAAAATCTAGCTGTCTCTTGCATTTTGACATTAATTAAGGGAAGTAAGACATCAGATTTTGGTTTATGAATTTTTGTATCAGGGTAATTATTACAAAACCCTTTTCCATAACCTTAGAAAATCTCTAGTGCCATTCTCAGTCATCATAGTAATGATTACAAATGAGGGCATAATTTCTTGAAATTTAAAAAAAAAAAGAAAAAAACGATTCTGAGCCAAATAAATTGGTGAAGTTCAGAGGAAAACCTAGACATAATGGGGGAATTACTGGACAACGGGGCAGCATTTTGAAATTTATCTGTTATATTTTAATTACTCTGCTACACTTTGAGTAAAATATTCACTCCAGTGCTAAACCAGAAGGAAAAAATGTATTTGTAATCAGAAAGCAAAAACTGACCTGACATGAATGTTGATATTCCTGGAAATATCATATCAAATTTAAATAAAATATTAGAAAAATTATGAAATCTGCATTATAAATATTGAGGGGGTACAGTGTTTTTATTAGTATATTTAACGTGGACAGTAATATGTGAGATTGCTAGAATAAATATGTCTAAGCAATTCCCTTGTAAAGTAGTATGCTGGAAAATGTTATTTATTTTTGCCTAAGGGGCATCCAATTTCTCAAGAAGTTAGGTTATTTCCTTGAAGGGGGTTGGGAGGTTCCTAACAGATATCCTTTGGCTTCTACTGTGCTTTACTCACTGAGTTGAAATTGCCTTTAGCAATTACTTTAGAATATGGGCTATGGACCAAGTAAATGAAAATCACCCAGGATGGTTTTTAAAAATGCATACCCCTGTGCCCTATTCCAGGCTCAAGGATGTAAATTCTTAATAATATTTCCACATGAAAGTTTGAGAAATTGGACCATGCTGTGTGGCTGCTCTTCAGTAAGATTTAGAAAAGCTAATAAATGTTATTTTCATTATAAACTATAGACATTTATAGGAAGTGAAGTACTGAGACTGGAGAAGAGAATTTAAATGTTGTTTAGAAAGTCTATCTAGTTTCAAGCAAGGGGCACAATTACAATCATTTAAAAGTTGCCTTCAGGCAGAATGTCATAAGAGAAAGAGCTGCTGGCTCCTGACAACTCTAACCCTTAGAGATGGAATGGAAATGAGAGGGATGGTGATAGAGCCAACTAACAGCTAGAAAACACATGCACAGCCAACAACAATAACTAAAACTTGGAAAATGCTCAGGAAGACATAATATGGCAAGACCTTGATGTGTGTGGGGTAAATGACAGTCTAGTGAGGCAAAAGACCAGGAACCATAAATGTATAGCAGGTAGCATGATGGCTTTCTAGCTGTGTTCTTGTCTTTCACTCACATTGTCCTACGGGCATTATCATCCACTCACTGCCAACAGTGTAAGAGAAATATAAGCTTCTGACCCTGAAGACACTGCAACATTACACAGAGATGAGACGTCCCTGGGTTGAGAAGAATTTTGACAAGTAGAGTTCAACTTACCCATTTCTACCGCTGTAGGATAGGCTAGCTCAACATTAGAAGGTAATTCTTGGAAAAGGGCAGTGAGTGCCTGGGTGAAGTACAGGGTGGTTTCCTGGGGTCAAAGAGGAGTAACTCATCTAACAACATCAAAGTTTATCTGACCTAACGGCTTCACCATACTTAACTAATCTGATTGATCAAAAGTCTCTTCAGTCACCAAAGCCAGGAAAAAAAAAAGCCATTATGAGGCAAAAGGATTGCTTGAGCCCAGAAATTCGAGGCTGCAGTGAGCAGTGTTCATGCCAGTGCACTCCAGTGGCATGAACACTGCTCAAAAAAAATAAATGTGAACATTGGATATGAGAAAAACTTCAGCTGAGTTAAATTTAAAGGAGTTTAATTGAGCAATAAACAATCAGTGAATTGGGCAGCCTCTTGAGCCCAAGTATTCTCAGAGACTCCAGCTTTACCACATGGTTGAAGATTTATAGACAGAAAAGGGAAAGTGATATACAGAAAACAGAAGTGAGGTGCAGAAACAGCTGGATTGGTTACTGCTCGACATTTGCCTTATTTGAACGCAGTTCTAACATCTGGCTACATTTGACTGGCTAGAACTTAGTGATTGGCACAAGTGTATGCTATGAGCTGTTTACACCTCCACTTGTTATAGTTCATGATGTACAGAGAAACCTTTAGGGCAAACTTAAAATATGTAAGGAGGCAGCTTTAAGCTAAATTTGATTTAACAGCTATAAAAAATATGAAAGTTGAAATATGGAATTCAATGTTTGAATTAAACAATAAACTGGTAAAACAGGGTAAATTAGAAGATTAAAAGATTAGCAAATGTCCTGTTTTAAAAGCCACCAGAGACTGATAATCTTATGCGAAACATAAAGAAAAAGTAAGAGCCTGCTGGGCGCGGTGGTTTACGCCTGTAATCCCAGCACTCTGAGAGGTCGAGGGGGACGGATAACCGGAGGTCAGGAATTCGACACCAGCCTGTCCAACATAGTGAAACCCTAACTCTACTAAAAATATAAAAATTAGCTGGGTGTGGTGGCGCGTGCCTGTAATCCCAGCTACTCGGGAGGCTGAGGCAGGAGAATCGCTTAAACCTGAGAGGCGGAGGTTGCAGTGAGCCGAGATCGTGCCACTGCACTCTTCACTCCAGCTGGGGCAACAGAGTGAAACTCTGTCTCAAAACAAACAAAAATAAAGAAATAAATAGTAAGATCTGTGGAGTGTAGAGGCAGTGTACAGTACCTATGTAATACAGTTATAAGTGGAGAGGAATAAATCAAGTGGAAAATAGAAGCCTTGGATGAATAATGACTGGATGACAAGTAGAATATGTAAATTATCAGATCGATCTGTCACAGAGAGTCAAGAAGAGATAAATATGTGAAAAACAACAAGCAAATTCCCACAACTAAGTGTGACAAAAAGAAATCTGAGAACATTAGAAACAAAGACAAAATGTGAAATACAGATGAGAAGAGCAGATCAAACACAAATGAACAAATTTCAGATTGAAGACAGACTTAACAGAGATGCCATACCATTGGAAACAAAGGACACATTTTCAAAATGTTCAAAAATATTTTTAAAATCTTTTAAACTTAAGTAAAATAGTATCTGGAACACAAACTTTGTAAAATTGACCTCACAAAAACTCTCTTTAATTGCCTTCTTGAATTCTGCCAAGAAAAGCTTTTTAATCTAAAAGAAATCGATAAAATATGGAAAGTAAAGTGAGTAAATAATCTACTGAAATATACTATCTGACATACATGTTAAATTGATTTAATAGAAATGTCTTTCTATTCTTTACCCCTTCTTGAAGTAATGGTCTTTTCAATGTGACTTCATAGATTCACCTAATATGCTTTTTTTTACCTCTCCTGGACTAGCCCCTGACCTGCTCTAACCAGCAGAATGCTGCAGAAGCAGCAGTGTGCTCTTTCGGAGCCTCGGTTCATCATGAACTTCTGCTTGCTTTCTTAAATCTTGATGCCAGCCTGCTGCATGATAAAAGCCATGTAGTTTAGCCTTGAAGAACCCACCCACTGGTTGTGACCTGAACTTTTTTGTTTTTTTTATATCCTATTATTTTTCACAAATGGATGGCTCCAATTTCCTTGAACAGTCCATGACAGGATGGTCTGCCGTAGTGTATTCTCAACCCTTCTTCCAGTTGTAGACACTTGGAACTGAAAAGAAAACCTAAGGGTCAAGCTCCTGTCTAAACTTTTAGATGGTTCTCTTAATTCAGGCAATCTGTCAGTCTGTCTGAGACAGATCCCTGTGTTTCTCAGGTCAGACCTTGGTTACTATTTGTTCAGAACTCTTTAGTTCCAGTCAATCCATTCTATTCTTTATTTGGAAGCATGGACAGAGGCTTTCACTCACACACAAACACACACACACACACACACGCACACGCACTCACACACGCTTTGGTTTATCTTTCTCTAATATAATCTACATTAAATTTATTGAGTGCTTTTCAACAATGTTTGCGGTGAAAAAAGTCACAGAACAACAGAAAACACAAAATGATGGTCTTTTTAATGTGCTATAGGGAAATAATAGGAAATTAGTATGAAATGTCTGTATTTCTCATAATTTGGTATTATGAATATTTATGTTTAGGAATAGAAAGGTAGTACAAGTTTCCTTAGGCAGTAAAATTAAAAATACCGTCATCTTAAAAAACCAAACTCCAGGAGGAACAAAAATGATACCAGCTTGCTAGTTGTCACTTTCTTTTTCTTTTTTCTTTTTTTTTTTTTTTATTGCATTTTAGGTTTGGGGGTACATGTGAAAAACATGCAAAGTTGTTGCATAGGTGCATTCATGGCAGTGTGATTTGCTGCCTCCCTCCCCCTCACCCATATCTGGCATTTCTCCCCATGCTATCCCTCCCCAACTGCCCCCCCGCTGTCCCCCCCACTCCCCCGCAACAGACCCCCGTGTATAGTGCTCCCCTCCCTGTGTCCATGTGTTCTCCTTGTTCAACACCCTCCTATGAGTGAGAACATGTGGTGTTTGGTTTTGTGTTCTTGTGTCAGTTTGCTGAGAATGATGGTTTCCAGGTTCATCCATGTCCCTACAAAGGACGCGAACTCCTCATTTTTAATGGCTGCATAATATTCCATGGTGTATATGTGCCACATTTTTCCTGTCCAGTCTATCGTCGATGGGCATTTGGGTTGGTTCCAGGTCTTTGCTATTGTAAACTGTGCTGCAATGAACATTCGTGTGCATGTGTCCTTATAGTAGAACGATTTATAATCCTTTGGATATATACCCAGTAATGGGATTGCTGGGTCAAATGGAATTTCTATTTCTAGGTCCTTGAGGAATCGCCACACTGTTTTTCTTTATTTTTTCTTTTCTTTTTTTTTTTTTTGAGGCTGAGTCTTGCTCTGTTGCCAGGCTGGAGTGCAGTGGCAGGATCTCGACTCACTGCAATCTCCATTTCCCAGGTTCAAGCGATTCTCATGCCTCAGCCTCCAGAGTAGCTGATACTACACTCGCGCACCACCACACTTAGCTAATTTTTGTATTTTTAGTAGAGACGGGTTTCACCATGTTGTCCAGGATGGTCTTGATCTCTTGACCTTGTGATCTGACCGCCTCGGCCTCCCAAAGTGCTGGGATTACAGGTATGAGCTTACATGCCCGGCCTAGTTGCCACTTTTTAATAATCAATTGACTGTTTCCTTTTCATTAAAAACTAATTTATTCATTCATAAACACCAACATAATAGGGTTACCACTAAGTCAAAGCTACCATAAATCAATCCCAGAAGGTAGAATTTTTTGATAGACTTCGCATGAGTGAAAAGCAAGTTATATACTTCCTTAGGGTTCAACTTGTGAGTAATCATAGGACATCAAGGGAAATCACTTTGCAGTAGGCTGGTAGGGGTTTGTTCTTTGGATAGCATTTTCCAAATCACATTAAACAAGCCTAATGCACTCTGATGGGCCTTTTGTTACTGTCTTACTGTGTGTAATTGCCTTTAAAGCAAACAGAATAAAATCCCGGAAAATCACTGTTATTCATATATTTACGAAAAAAAAATCTATGCAGCTCTAAGTAAGTGGAAGTTACTGGTATAGCAAATCTGACATGTTAAGGTATGACAGCTCTGAGAATTTCCATAGGAAAGAATCATTTTAAATTAATATAGATTGTAAATCTTTGTACTGCTTGTATTTTTTTTGTTTTTAGGCCTGAGCACTTTAAGTATTTAAGTCTAAATTGATTTGTTAGTCCTGAGTGTTGCTGGCAGAAAATGCAATGAAAATTGCCAATATTTAAACATGAATTCTCACAGGAACAGATAATATATTTCTTTACATTATAGGCAGAAGAAAGAAAAAAAGTAGGTAAAATGAAGCTCTTTTGAATAAAATATTGTTAACATAAAAACAGAGTACTTAATTTACAATGGAACCATACCATGATATAAACAATAAAAATAATATTTCTAGATGCAAAGTTTACATAGCAAAGTCTTTCAATTATCTTTTATAATTATTTATCTATAAAATTAATTAATTTAGATATATTTTAAGTATTAAGAAGATGAGTTGTATAATTAACATGTAGGTGTTGTGATTTTTGATGTTTCAATTTTGAGCAAAGAGGATCGAAAAGTTTAGCTATCTCTCCATACCATAGTAACTAAACTGTATGTGGTCTTTAGAGATTTAAAATACTTATAAAAATAATTCAAAATTTTACCAAAAAATATAATCTTAAACTTTTAATTATAGCTTTTCAAGGAAAAAATTCCTAAATCAGTGATTAATTCATTAAGAATAGAAGGAAAAATGTAGCATGAAAATTTTAATTGATAAAGAGAGTGTGAATGTGTTCATTTTTGTGGGACTGAATGCATACTATTCTAGGAGAAAACTCCAAAAGGAGAGAAATAGCAAAACATGCATATGATGATGGTAGCAAGATAAATTATGCATCTAGTGTGGCTTATCTTATTTTTATGCAGATATAGGTTTTGCGCACATACATGCACACACAGACACAGACATTTTATGTTTCCTTTACAGAAGCTAACAACATTTTATTAATATTGGTTAATAAAGCCATCATATCTCAAATATTTGAAAAAATAAAGGTGCTCTAATTCAGAGACAAATCTCTAAGTCAGTATTACCTCTTGAGAATATTCAAGACCAAATCAATGAATCCTAAATCCCCTGATTTCCCTTTGTGCTGTGCACATATATAAGTAATAAATAGAAAACTAAAAACCCTTTTAGGTGTGTTCATAATTGTATAGGGAATTTTATAGTTGTAAACAGCTTGTGTTAATAGAAACAGCATTTTTAAGAGATAAACCAAAAAAAACGCATGCTGTTTCCAAGAGTAATCATATTGGAAGCTAATGCGTTACATCACACATTTGGGCCATTGATATTATATTTAATTTATATTATATTTAATTCAACTTTATAATACCCTGTGAGTCCTGATAAAGTTTATTTATTTATTTTTTGAGATGGAGTTTCGCTCTTGTTGCCCAGGCTGGAGTGCAATGGCGCAATTTCAGCTCATTGCAACCTCCAACTCCCAGGTTCAAGCAATTCTCCTGCCTTAGCCTCACAAGTAGCTGGGATCACAGGCGCCCATCACCACACCCAGCTAATTTTTTGTATTTTTAGTAGAGATTGGGTTTCTTCATGTTGGCCGGGCTGCTCTCAAACTCCTGACCTCAGGTGATCTTCCCAGCTCAGCCCCCAAAGTACTGGGATTACAAGCATGAGCCACCACACCCGGCTGATAAACTTTGATAAATTATTATGCATCTGACTCAATAAGGCAGTATCTAAATGCTACTGAAAAATAAGGATGAATAAAATAATATTGTTGCATACTACACCCATGACAGTGAAATAATTCATGGACTCTTTTTTAACCAACCTCTATTAACTAAGGTAAGAGTTGAAGATGACTATTTTTTTTGTCCCCTCTAAGCACTGAAACCTGATGTGGGATTTAATCTTCCACACATTTAGAGAGAAGTCAGCTAAATTTCAGATAATTTCCCTCATTTGTTTATTGTAATCAATTCATCATTGATGGTAAAACAACCAAGCAAATATGGTTGTTTTTTATTTTATTAATGTAACTGTGCAGTGCAGGTTCATAATAAGATTGAAATTATATCTAATTTGGATTTCCATTCCAGTACATTTTAGGCCTATCCCATGGAGAAGTCACATTTTGTGGGCCCTTCCTGATCAGGAACTATGGGACAGGGGTTTTCAAAAAGATCAAGTCACTGCTCTGAGAATGTTTAACCTAAATATTAATAATATGATGAAATGTATTACAGTAGTATATCCAGCTCAACTTTTGTTTCAAATTATTTATTTTTATTAAATAAGGAGCAACTGTTAATGTAATTTTGATCCAGTAGTCTCATCTGATTGCTGATGAAGTCCTTGAGAAAAACAATGTCACCATCAAATAAAAGTTATCATGTCTGGTTAATTTTATTAGATTATTCTTTCTTTAAGAGACATTATACCCTTAAAGTTATTTTAAGTATATTAAAATGTTAAAAGTACACAGAAAACCAAATACAGTAAGCCTGTATCAGTGATTAGAAACTCATTTTAAAATATGTACGTAGAATATTATAAATATCTTGAATTCATTCAGTGGAAATTTACACAAGCATTTAATCTATTAAAACTTTACAATATAATGATGTTTTTCTATGACAATGCCTTCCAAACAAATGACAAATGAAAACTTTAATTTTTTTGACATTATAGTTAATGCACGTTTTTCATTTACTTTTAAAAGAAGTTTAAGGAAAATTTTCATTTTGTGTGTATTTGTATGTGTGTGTGTGACCACATGTGCATGTGGCATATATATATTTCTTGCTATGCTAATTATATATTTTGTTTGTGAAAATTTATGTATATTTTTTCAAAATTTCTTCAAAATTAATGACTTTTGTTTGGGGAGTATAAGCAAAAGATTCTAAAATATTTCAAACACTAAAAAGCAACATGCCTTTTGCTTCTGAGAGGTAGAACTTAACATGAGGGGTACAGGATTCACGTTCAAGTCATAAGAAAATGTGTCTCTTCTGTCCTGTTCAGAGTCGCCTACATTTACTTCTTGCTGCAGTTGCCTAAATCTCCCTGCTTCTATCTTTTTGCCTAATGTTTTATTCTCAACTCGGTATCCAGCGTAATTCTTTAAATGTTTAAATCAGTCACCCTTAATTCCCCAGATCTCGCTCAACTTTTTCTGAGTATTTGACCTTCATAACTTTAAAATTATTTACTAAATCTTGATACTGGATTAAATCTCTGATTCATATGAGTCTGATTTGACAATGTGATCTTATATGTTAAGTGAGCTTTGTTTTAAACTATTGCAACTTCATAAACGTGTCAAAACGGAAGTTTGAGTACTATCATTCTTGGATGATTTTATTAAGAATTTCCAACTGATATTGAAAATAGTGGAAGTAGATTGGGAGATAATATTTAGGACCTATAATGTCTTTTAAAGACAAAAGCTGATGTATAATGTGATTCTTGAAAGGATTAAATATTTCAAAATCCCAATCGATCATGGATAGATTTTTATCAAGGAGAAAGCCCTTATACCCCTGTTGATAGACATGTGTGCATCTTCAACATGAACTCTTTTACAGAAAACGTCTAAAAATCTAATTATCCTATGTATGTGTAACAATATTTGTACATTTTGATAATTATATGTTGAATTTAGATGGGTAAATTTTGCTTTTTTTTAGCTGCAATTTTAAATTATGCCTGCACCACAAATAGTTTCTGTCATATTTCCGTTCCAAAGGTTTCATAGTTTAGAAAGAAGACTGCTTTTAATATGAAATTCTACTCCATCATATGTTCTAGCTGTAGTAACAAAAATATAATTTTATCTTCAATATTGAACATTTATAACAGTCTCACCAATTTCAGATGTTTCAATTATTACAGAATGAATTTCTATAAGCTTTACTCTCATCCCATGAGTTATAGGAGACAATGAAATTCTTATTGGGATTCTCTAATTTTCTATTTGAACCATCCAACAAAATCCCTTTAAAACTGCCATCTTTTAACTCTTTGTTAATGAAGAAAGAATGTCAGTAGTTCATATCTTGTGGCAAACAGTCTGAATGCAACACAAAACTTGGATTAAAAATGAACTAAATTAGAACTATTATTTAATCTAAGTGAAAAGCCGTGTTTCATTCATTAACATAGCAGCCTCATTGCTAATGCCACATATTAAATAGTTATCTATAGTTCCAATCTTTTTAAAATAATGATAGAAGATGTTGTTTTTTCTTCAGTTGAGTTGTGTTTTCTGATTTGTGCTTTTTTTAAATGTGGTAAAATATATGTCTTCTGATTTCTTATGGTAGTAATATAACTATAGTTCCTATGGTGGGTGTTAAATGTCTACAAACATTTTGTCTAACTCACACAGGAATCACAAGTGTCTTAAAAATAGAAAATCACTAAACATGGTATTGTTGTTGAGTCAGGTCTCACTCTGTTGCCCAGGCTGGAGTGCAATGGAGTGATGACATCTCACTGTAGCATTGACCTCCTGGGCTCAAATGATCCTCCTGCCTCGGCCTCCTGAGTAGATGGGATTACAGGTGTCTCACTATGTTGCTTATTCTGGCCTCAAACTCCTAGGCTCGAGTAATTCACCCACCTCAGCATCCCAAAGTGCTACAGTCATGAGACACTGCATCCAGTGAACATGCTTTATTTTCTGAGCTCATTTCTGTTAGATGATTTATTGCAAAACTTAAAGGCATTATCTAATAATAACATGGATAGTTGCAGATTTATACCAAAATATGACTGCAAAACCAATAAGACAGATTTCAGACAACTTTCTACATGCCATGTAGCTTGAATAATCAGCCTCGATTTCCTGCATATATTTCACATATGCCTAACTTCCCATATTTCCGACTGGCTCCACCAATTTGATGGCCTATTGTCGCCTATAAAACTGTCTAGTATTTCTAGTGACCCAACTGACAGCAGCATCAAATACTTCTCTCATCACCATCCAAACTCAAAGTAAATTAGCTTTTCACAATTGTTCATATCTGAGGCATATCCCATTTTATCATCCAGCCCTATACATGCTCTCCTGGAAAATATAAATATGTCAGAGAAGAGTTACAAATGAAATTTTAAAAGATGTAATCATATTTTTAATTAACATAAACTGAAAGTTCAAAGTTGACATCTACCTAATCTATTGTTGCACATAATAGTCTGTTTAAAAAAATGAAAGGAAAAAAAATCCAAGACAAAATCTAAACCAGGGTAAGTGTGGATCTCAACTTGACTAAACACTGGGACAGCAGGATTGAGTAAGCAAATATGAATAAATGGTCATGAAGACTGCATTCTCACTTTTCTCTAATGCAAGAAAGAATTCCCAAAGTTCATGAGTGGAGAGCATAAGAAGTTACCATACTTGTGGCTCTGTATGCCTGAAAGGCATGGAAAACTTTTCATGCCTCCTGACAAGTGCTAGTATTTCCAAGCCTTCCTTCAAGTTAGGTTGGGACCATGTGAATATTCTGGCCAAAGGGCAAAGAGTACGTGTGTTACTTATTGTCTGAAGTATTGAAGTTGAACTATGCCTACTCCTTTGCTCTCTTCTACCTCAAATGACTTTTTGAGGCCACAAAATATAAACAACCCGAACTTCTGTTGTAACATGAAGAGTAACTTGTATCATGTCCAGCGTATCATAAGAATTTAAGTAAAAATATTTTGGGTAAAATTCTGAGATTTTGATTTTTTTAATCACCATACCCTCTTCTAGACTAGCATCTCCTGACAAATATGCTTCTTCCAACATTCCCATTGTCTGATCACTCACATTTTTAGGTTGTGTTTAAATATTCTCTCTTGGGGGAGATCTTCCTTGATCATTCTACCATGCTATTTAAAATACTGCTTACTGATGACACTTTTATCTTCTTTAAATTTCTTAACAATATGTTTCACAATCCTGACTTGGATTACATAAGTGATGTGTGTACTTGTTTATTACATGAAGAGTCTGATGGAACCTAAGCTCTTTGAGGACTTTCTATGGTCTTATAACAAAATAGAATTGCATACTTAGTAACAAAAATAGAATCCCCTGTAACAAAAATAGAATTTCATACTTAGTCGATGTTGGCAGCACACTTTTAGTAACTTCTAAATACATGAAGAAATTCTCATTCTTTGGGAGGATGGAAGTTAGCCTTCCAGGGAACATTTTTGTCATCTCAGAGACCTTCTTACCTAAAGTTGTGGCTGCCATCAAAATCAGAAAATATGAAGAAGACTTAAATTGGCATCAGAGTTGGGCATGACATGGGCATTGGATGAAGGCACATGAAGCCTGAATGGCAAAAAGACACAACCAATCTAGGGGTATAGAGGTGGGCACCAAGAGACAAGCAAGGAAATTAAACAGGTGAAGAAGTAATGAGGAAACGCCTAGAAATCCGTCTGAAGAAATTTTATTTTTCATAGATATTTTTGTCATTGCTGTTGCTATTGCTCCTGCTATCTTATGGGGCAATTAGAAGAGTGATTTTTACTCAGATTTTAATATGTCTACTAGTAATAATGCTAGTACAGATATTACTGTATTAGATATCTAATAACACAAGATTAGAAATTTATACAGAAAAGCCATGATAAAATTTTAAAACATTGCCAAGTTGAGACAATATGATTTTCTGTGCATTTTTTATTTTGCTAAATGAAAGATTTTCTGTGAACTAGATTTAGCATTTATTTTGAGCACTGTGACAGGTTTACATTTTAGAGGGGGTAAAAAAGTTGTTCAAAGTCACCAATATCAAACAATCAGGTATTAAAGCATGAAAACAAAAATGATTAAGGGAAGCCTTGGTAAATACTTAAGTTATTATAGATAAAATTACAGGCTGGCTTTCCTTTTACAACCTGCAAACTAAACGTAATTGGTTAACAAATCTAGAAGATCATCCTTATTTAAAATATTAAAAATAAAACAATGTAAAATATTAAACATTTAATATAATTATATTTTATAGTCACGTAGACTTTTACCCTCACAGAAATCTTTCTTATCTTTTAGTCAAATCAAAATTTAAATGGGATTTAAATTTTATAATAAATAAATTATAAATACTTTCAATTGGTTTACTTGGTAGCTTAAAGGAGCAAAAACATTATCTCAATTTCATTTTACTGTTGATTTCCTGTTAATAATTACATTTTACTGTTTTGATTTCCTGTTGATAATTATAAGATCAAATTGAAACTTCTCACATTAATTCTTCAAAGGCATCCCAAAGAGTGTGCTGACAATTCTCAATCATGAAATTTTACAATGCTATGATATAATAAAAGTTTTTCTTAATTGCATTTTACTGTTAAAAGACATTTGGGCATTCTGTAAGCTTTTAAAAGGCAGCATTCTGCTTCTTTATTGATATAAATTGACACATCATTTTTTCTCAGAACGTTGTATTTCCCAAAATAACAAGATAATAGACTAGGTAATTATTATCCAGCATGCTGGAATGCATATGTGTAACTGTACCAACAACCATAGGCATTTTAATCAAGAAAGAATAAATTAAAACTGCTACATTATTACCTTCTTTTTATAATAGAGATTGAAAACTACTTCAATTAACAGATTAAATTTGTTAAAGAAATTTTGTATGTTTGGCAGTATACAGTTATATTATCTGCTTATATTCAAGCTAAAATATTAAAAATGTCATAAAATTTGTAAAATAGAAATATTTCTATATATTTTAAGTTTTCTTTTTCCTGTCAAATGTTATACATTTTCTTACAAGAATTTTAAATCAGAAATATTACGGCTCAAATAAGATAATCAGACGCACAATTCCTGAGCCAAAGACAATTCACACATACATTCTCTGAATCTAATTTTGATCCTTTCGAGATGCTTGTAGCATATGTACTTGTTCTTAAACACACTTATAAATTATTGTATCTGCATAATTTTGTAAATATCTTTGCATTTTTATTAAAATAATGCAAAATGTCTACCTAAATATTTCTGGGACTATGAACACTCAGAAACATTGTTTCTTGCAGACACGTTTATTCCTCACATATTTCATAAAGCAGTTTTGAAATTAGAAACTAGAACAATGAATTTGTAAGCTAAGGCTTAATTTGTGCTTCAACATAGAGAAAAAAAAAATGGGCAAAGGGAAGCAGTGAAGTTCTTACGTTTTACTAGGAAAATAACCAACGAAATTTGCCTCTTTTTAATTTGGTTCCATAGTACAGGAAAATTGCAAGTCCCCCCCACAATTTTTTTGTTCCATTTTCATAACAATTATGGTAAACCTACTAGGAAAAAATGTACCCTCCCCACGTAAGCTGAAAATACCTGAAAGTCTTTTTAACTGGAAGCATTTATGAACACTTGGGTAATGTTTCAGAACTCATCTTTCACTAGGCTAACCAATGTTTTTGTTGCATAATTAATACGTTTGTCCAAAAGTGATGCCAGATGTGCAATCTGGATTTCCTGGAAAGTTCCCTGAAAATGGAACTTTCTCTTTCTTCCAGCAGGAGGAAGTTGCAATTGAACTCAGCTTCCCAGAGCCCAGAGTGGCTTTCTCACTCCCTTAAGAGGTAGCTGCTATTTAGCAAAGGTTCCAGTTCTCTAGATATTACAAACACTAAATTATTCCAATAATACATATCTAAACCAGACTGCAAGGCTAACAACAACAAAAAAATATTTCCTAGGTTTTCTTTTATGATTTTTATATTATGAGTTCTTAACATCTTTAATCCATTTTGAGTTAATTTTTGTGTATTGTGATAGATAGGGGTCCAGTTTCATTCTTCTGTATATGGACAGCCAGTTATCCCAGTACCACTTATTGAATAAGGAATCTTCTCCTCATTGCTTATTTTTGTTGGCTTTGTTGAAAATCAGATGATTGCAGATGTGTGGCTTTATTTCTGGGTGTTTTTATTCTGTTCCATTGGTCTGTGTGTCTGTTTTCTACCAGTAGCATGATGTTTTGGTTATTGCATCCTTGTAGCACAGTCTCAAGTTGGGTAATGTGATGCCTTCAGCTTTGTTCTTTTTGCTTAGAATTGTTTTGGCTATTCCGGCTTTTTGTTATTATTATTCTGTATGAATTTCAGAATAGTGTTCTTTACTTCTCTGAAAAATGACTTGGTAGTTTGATAGGAGTAGCATTGAATCTGTAAGTTGCTTGGGGCAGTGTGGCACATGTACCCCTTGATTCTGAAATAAAAGTTGACAGAAGAAGTTAAAAAAAAAAAAAACCAAACTGCATGGTCCTCAAATAGTTCTCCTAGCAACAAGATATATTTACATTTCAACATAAATGGGAGAAACATATGGTAATTGTATTTCTCATTTTTTCAGGAACCTCCATAATGTTTTTCACAATGGCTGTACTAACCTATATTTGCACCAACAGTGCACTAGCATTCTCTTTTTCCCACATCCTTTCCAAACTTGTTAACATTTGTCATTTTGATAATAGCCATGCTAACATGGGCAAGGCAGTGTCTCAGTGTGGTTTTAATTTGCATTTTTTGATAATTAGTAACTTTGAACATTTTTTTATATACCTGTTGGCCATTTGTATGTTTTATTTTAAGAAATATCTTTTTAGATGATTTGTCTATTTTCTTCACCAGGTTATTTGTTTCTTGCTGTTGAGTTATTTGAGCTTCTTATATATTTTGGCTCTTAACCCCTTATCAGATGTATGGCTGCCAAATACATTCTGTCATTCTATGGGTTTTCTCTTCATTCTGTTGATTGTTTTCTTCTCTGGACAGAACCTTTTCAGTGTGATGCAATTCCATTTGTTTATTTTGCTTTTGTTGCCAGTGCTTTGGGCTAATATCTAAAAAGTCAATACCCAGACCACTTTCAAAGAGCTTTCCCCCAATGTTTTCCTCTCATAGTTTTACATTTTTGGGTCTTGCCCTTGTCTTTAATTCATTCCACTTCTGGGTATATATTCAAAAGAAATAAAATCAGTGTGTTGAAGAGATACTTGCACTTCCATGTTTATTACAACATTATTGACAATAACCAAGATACGAAATCAGGCCAGGTGCAATGGCTTACACCTATAATCCCAGTATGTTGGGAGGCCGAGGCAAGCAGATTGTCTGAGGTCAGGAGTTCAAGAACAGCCTGGCCAACACAGTGAAACCCCATCTCTACCAAAAATACAAAAATTAGCCAGGAATGGTGGTGCATGCCTGTAATCTCAGCTACTGGGGAGACAGCATGAGAATCACTTGAACCCCGGAGTGGAGATTCCAGTGAGCTGAGATCATGCCATTGAACTCCAGCCTAGGCAATAGAGCGAGACTCAGTCTCAAAAAAAAAAAAAAAAAAAAAGATATGAAATCAACCTAACTGTCCATCAACAAAGAAAATGTGGTATATGTATACACAATGGAACACTATCCAGCTTTTAAAAATAAGGAAATCCTGTCATTTGTGACAACATGGATGAACCTGTAGAACAATGTGTTAAGTGAAATACATGAGGCACAGAAAGACAAATACTGCATTGCCTCACTCATGTGGAATCTAAAAATGTTGAACTCACAGAGGCTGAGAACAGACTAGTTGGGAACAAAGTTGGGGAGATATTGATTAAAAGATTCAAAACCTGATAGAAGAAATAAGTTCAAGAGGTCTATTGTAAGCACCGTGACTATAATAAATAACAGTGTGCTGTATGTTTGAAAATTGCTAAGAGAATAGATTCTAAGTGTTTCACTATAGAAAACATAAGTATGTGAGGTAACAGATATGTTAATTAGCTTGATGTAGCCATTACATAGTGTCTACATATATCAAAACACCGTTTTATACACTATCCTTATGTAAAATTTTAATTTGTCAATTAACAAGTAAATAAATTAAAAAATGGAAGAAACAGCATTACAGTCTCTTCTGTGGAGTATGAGCCAATTGAATGTTTGGCCACAGCACATGTCCTGCAAGCTGATGAAAGGACTAGGGCATCTGTGTCCTCTCTTCATTATCTGTGGCTTGTAAAGTCTTAAAGTCTACAAGAATATTTATTAAACTATATCGTTAACATTTGGATTTTGCACCAAGTTATATGCCATTTTGTTGAATGCATGACTATTTAAAGAAATGTATAAAAATATTTTTAAAAGCCTGTAAGTTTTTACAAAGATTAGTAATTTGTAATTAAAAAAAAAAAAAAGATTTTCACCACAATTTCACCAACATTTGCTGTTTTTTTTTCTTTTTACTTTTTTTTTTTTTTTATTTTACTAACACATTTTATTTAACCCAATATATTCAAAATATTATCATGTTTAACATGGGCCTTAGCCACATCCATTCTGTCTTGTGTGAGATGGTACCTCATTGTGGTTTGGATTTGCATTTCTCTAATGATAGTGATGTTGAGCTTTTTCTTTATATGATTGTTGGCCATAGTTAGGTCTTCTTTGGAAAATCATCTGTTCATGTCCTTTGCCCACATTTTAAAGAGGCTGTTTGTTTTTTTCTTGTAAATTTGTTTATGTTCCTTATAGATGCCGGATAATAGACCTTTGTCAGATGCAGAGCTGCAAAAATTTTTGCCTATTATATAAGTTGTCTGCTTACTCTGTTGATAGTTTAATGGTGAGGGAACAATATTCATGCCATATTTAGTTAATAAAAATATAATTAAAGTTTTAAAAACCAAAAACTAAAAGTTTTCATGCCAACCATTTAATAATCTGTAAAAATAAAATTCCTCTAATTCTAAATATGCTTGACCTTTTATTATTGTATAAAAGATAAAGTGCTTATCAGATTTTATTTGGTATAAAGTTAAATAATCTAACGATTGCAGATAATAAAAAGTCATTTGTCTTAATATGTTTCATTTATTTTTTCTTTTGTAACTTTCTAATTTATTTACTATAATCCATTTTTGTTTTGCATATCATTTTTTAAATGGTAGATTTGTGGCTTTTACCTTTTCTTTTTTGAAGTAAAGTTTTGTTTTGAATAAAATCATATGCAAAATCAGAATATATAAGGCATAAACACAGTTTGAAATTTATTTTATAGAAATAATTCCCAATTTTAGACTGTATATGTATCTTGATCTATAATTTCTAAATAGACTGTCTGTAATATCATTATTTTTCCTTATTGGTTCTTATCTTTATAGAAAAGCATTGTTACCATATTTCAAATAAATTACCAATGTTTTTGAATTGTGATAAACTTCTTTTATGCTAACACTAACGTTTAACCTTCCTCATGTCTTTTGGGGCAATGAGAACCATATATTGTGTATTTGGTTAAGAGTGTAATCTCTTTGGCCAGAACACGGGTGTTTAGATAATAGATAAAATACTGGTTATCATCTAGTCAAGATACTAAGTCAATTGTCTCTCAGTATCCTAACTGATAGGATGGGAATAACTATTCTACTCACCTCATGGATTTGTAATAAGTGTTCTACTTATATGACCACTAAGAAAGATGCTTGGGGTTCAAAAAATGTTCTTCAAGCATCACTATTACTAGGTCAAGTATGCAATAGAATATCCAAATTACAACACTTCTGAGATGAAAGTGTGCTCCATTAATATATGTAAAGCAAGACTTTCCCAGGAAAACTGGCAAATATGATCCACTTAGCTATTATAAATGAGCAGTGTCTACATGAGTGTGTCTAAAATGCCTCACAAAAATAGAAATAAAATATTAACCAATCACAGAGCTATGAAGTGAAAAAATGGTGAAGCATATGAATTCGTGATAAATTTTGATAATATTAGTCTTAGGGAAATCCTAAAAATAAAAGTAACATTAAGTAATTGAAAATGAAGGTCTGGTGGAGTTGAACATATTACAATGAAAAAAGAAAACCTACAAAAAGTCAGAAAATATACAAGGATGTATCCTTCAAAAAGAATGGCTTTTGTCAAAGTTGAAAATAGTTCTTAAATAATTGTTACAAAAAATATTATTTTTGGTGATCATACTCTGAGAATAAAATGGAAAGGATTGGATGTCATATTTTATTGTCATATACTTCTCTCAAGAGTTATGTCAAACTTTATTCAGTCTAGGAATTGGTATATATTGATAACTAGAACAAAAATTTTATTGAGTGAATGAAAAAATAAAGTTTATTGCATTCATTTTTATTTTGTAGCTGAATTCTCAATATATTTTTAACATTGAACATGAAATCCTGATTTCAATTTTATATAATCTACTTTAATTTTTCATTTTTTCATACCAAATACCCTCGACATTGGACAACCTGGCCCTTCCTCAATAAGGTGACTATGGAGATTAAACGGGGAGGCCCATCCATCAGCAGTGAGAAGAGTGCTTGGTGCATGCCAGGAGCTTCATGCAATTTAAATTTATTTATATCACTCCTGTGCCAAACACTGAGTCTATAAAACTGGATGAAATATAGATACTGACCTCTGAATGCTTACTCTGTTATTAGAGATCCTGATATTCTAAATACATAATGCAAACTGACTTAATACATGATAGTAGATATTAGCCCAAAATTCTTGTTAGGGATGTGGTTAGAGACAACTTGCAGAATGATTTCAAGCCATTTAAATCAATGAAGTGTAGTTACCAGATAGCCTGTGAAACCTTCGCAACTCCCAGTACATAAAGACTCTATCCAAATCTGCACTGAGACCTGATCAAACTCTACTATGGCTTTTAGTAGATTAAGGAGTCATCTCTAGAATGACCCTAGCACCCCTTAATATGCCTTACTGGAGAATTGACTATTCCAGCCACTGAACCAGCTCTTAAAGCAGTTATTTTAGAAAACTTTCAATTATAAACACTTTCTCTGCCTTTTGAGATGCAAATCTACCACACACACAAAAAAACTGTTCTCCAGGAGTTGGAGGCTATCTCTTTGAAATGCAAGTGTTCTGGAAGGTACCTCTCCCTCTTGTTTCCAATCCCCATGGGAATATAAGGACCTAAATTCCATGGGCACCTTTCTCTAATTTGTATCATTGCCTCCTGTCATAAAGATAGAAATTTGTTTCTCCTGCGATAACAACGAATTAACAAGCTCAGATGGCCTAGTCATAGGGACTAATTTCCCTTCACACAAGTTAGTGCCTTTCCCTTAAAACACCCCGGACTTTAAAAAGTCTCCGGCCTTTTGTTTCATGAAGGGAAGTTCAATTCAGGCTGGACCCTCTTCCCCACTGAAATAGTTATTGAATCAAATCTATCCTTTCACTTTAAATAGTTTCCAGCCTTATTTGACCCTGAAGTTTTAAACAGAATTTCAGAATACTTCAGGCATATTCCCTAATTTTATTTGATTCACCTTAAGAGAAAGTATCCTTCTTTTTTACTTATTAACCTTAAACAACAGAACAGAAATATCTTCTGAGTATTATTAGATCATGTGAGCTTTTGTGTTTAAGTCACCTAATGTTTCTGCTCACTGTTTTGTTGACACTGATTATTTAGTTCCTATGTATTTCTTAGAAAAGTATTGTCACCAAAGTGGAAACAGCTGTACTTTTTGTCACTCCAAACTTGATGGTTTAAAAAGCAATCTGAGCAGAATCAGAGGCGTGTGTGCTGAAGGAAAGTGTGGGTGAGCTGAAACCTTGTGCCTGTCCTTGGTCTTCGTGTCCTTAGATTCAGTCTTTTTCCTCCTTACTCTTCCCTGTATCTCAGGGTAGCTTGTCCCTCACTCAGCTGCTCTAGTTACTTTCAATAAAGACATTTGGTGCATTATTAGAGAAGTAATTTAGGAAAAAGCCAGGATTTTTTTCCTTACAACCCTCTGCTGTGGTCTGGCTTTCAAAAGAGCCCTCCTGGTTCCATTTTCCCTAGGGGACCCAGGTGCTGGCCTCCAGGAGTAGTGGGTCTCCCTTTGTTATCTGCACTTACTAATCTCGTATGGTCTCACCATATCCAGCATCGCTTGTCAGCTTTTCCATGACATGTGTAAGCAATTCTATGCCTTACATTTTATCCCTTATAAAAATGTAAAGCTATGTCTGTTTTCCTGGTTAAACCCTGACAGATACAAACCTCCTGAAGAAAAAATCAAGGTAATGATGTAAGCAAGCAGTAGGAGATGGTTAGAAGTGCTTTAAACTTTAAAATAAGTCAATTCTTGTAAAATAGAGACTTGTGTCTTATACTTTCCCTACAATGATGATAGGTTGTCCTTTATGTGTAATTTTAATAAAATAAACACATTTAATTTAGGAGAGAATAATGTAGAGTGAGTCTGTTTCTGGGATCGTGGTTTAGCCTATCATAGATACTGTGTCATCTTAAACACACTATGATATACTAAAAATAACCATAACAATATGCAGTTTTTAGGTCCACATTTGAGATTTTAGAAATTCAAAAACAGCAACAATAATAACAGCAATAAAGCTGTATATAGCCTAAACTATCATTCTCCCACCTACATCAGTTCCTAATTCAGCTTCTAACTAGTTGAAACCAATTGTTTTTAATTTTTCCCTCAGCAAAAGCACATTTATACAACCATTATTCATTCATAAATATGTAATAGTGACCAAAAGCAGTGTGGAAGAGTTACTTATCAATTAATAAACAAAACACTACAATTATTTCAGTCCTATAAATGATCAAGCATAAAACATTTTATTTTATAAGAAATTATTATCTTTATTTGTCTTGTTTTATAATTTGCCAGTCTTATATAATAGTATCTTTAAAAAATCAAAACGACAATTAAAAAAACTACATTTCTTACCAAAATATCGTTGTCTATAATATGTAAATTAGTATTTATTGAAGTTTGGCCTGAGAATTACCATATAAAGCAGAATCACTTAAGTGTCTGATAAAATTACAGATACCCAGTGCTGATCCTATCACTAACATATCAAAGTATCTCAAAGTGGGCCTTAGAATGTATGTTTTTAGTTCGAGAGATTCTACATTAACATACAATAAAATCTGAGAAGCACTGATTTAGAAAATTGAAGTCAACTTGTCCAGTTCAAGTTATATCCAATTTTATATAATAAGCTATAAAATGTTCTGAAAATATCAATATGCTTATATCAATAGAGGTTTAATATTACAATAGTGAGTAGTAAAGAACTTGCAAATGTAACAAGCACTTTGCACTGAAATGTAAAAACCCATCAATGTGCTACCTGCCGCTAAAATTCAGATAAGAAATGTAAAAGATAAAAAACAAAGTAGAAATGCAGGACACAAGACGGGCACAGAAACATCTATCTTCAAAATGAAGCACAGTATATCAGTGTACACTTAGTAATCTAAAATGGGCAGTAATCAGAGAGAAGATTCTAACCTAAGTGATTACATTAGCAGAGGCAGTTGTAAAATATACTGCTGGTTTTATTTAGTACTACATAAGGACTCCACAAAATGAGTTTCAACAGAAATAGCTCCTGCTTTATGTCAGCTTTCAGATTTAGACTATTTCTGATAACTTGACCCATTCAACTGATGTTGAAAGTTTAGTTTGACCATTTAGTTCAATATGAGGTAAAGCAAAATTTTAAATAAATTGTAAATTAGGCACACTGCGGTTTGAAACTCAAACTAAGGTTCACCCTATTTGCTGATGGTTTTAAAAATGAAGATTACCATTACAACCTTCTCATGAACACTTTATCTTTGTCTGTTGCACCCACCTTTCAATTGTTGTACTAAACTCCAGTAATAAGGAACTAATTGCAAGTTCTGAAATGAAGACTACCCTTTCAAGTTTCCATTCATTTCCCTTGGCATTTTATTTTTTTTGGTCGTGAGGGGGTGAGTAGTGAAATTATTTTCTCCCCTCTACCTGGAGTACTCAAAACTGCTACCTTCTCCAAGATGGATATACTAAGACACAGACCACAAGTAACGTTGTTGTATTTTATCATTTTCCTTGGGGTACTCAGATTACCTTTGGATAAAAGGAATATATAAAATGCGATTTAGCACACTATAATGTATTTTTTTTTACTCCACTTGTTAAAAGGTAACTCTATTTTGCTTCTGTTTCATGGTACTCACTAGACCTTGAAATCTGAAGATGTCTTCATATTAAAAAAACTATAATGGAGGAGAATTCCAATTTGATCATGCTGCCCAAAGTAATATTTCATGATACACAAAGATATTCTCTATACTGTAATAAGTAAATAATTTGATTTCTTATTTAATGAAGAAAGGATACATGCATTTCATTAAATGAAGAATGTAAAGGATATCATAGAATTTGCATGTCATGCCAAGTTTTATTGCTTTTTTGTAAGATTTCCTGGTAAAAGAGAAATTAAAATAGTGTTTAATATATTTAAATGAAATAGACTTGCTAAACATAACAGAGACTAATAGTTATGTATCAGTTTGAGTGACGTATGTAATATGTGAGCTAAGTTGACTTGGTTAAACCCATATAGATAATAAAGCTAATTTTATTATGAAAGCATAGCAAAAGGCATACTGCTGTTGACTTGTTGAGAGAGAGACAGATAAATTATGTGTCAATATTTTAAAATACATCAAAACTGGTAATCAGATTGAATTGAATTTGCTGATGAAGCACCATTATTATTATTACTATTATTATTGTTTGTCCTAGAGCATGGTCCAAATGCAATAAGTATGGGAAACTAGACAGAGAATTTTAGCCTGGAGGCAAATAATTTTATAATCCATGAGACTTTATAGTATATTAACTTTATTTAGAAGTTTTTGGTTGACTTCTAATTATAAAATGTACCTATATAATCCATTTTACTCTTAATGCTCTCAAGCACTATTTAGCTACAATATTGAAATAAACCAATTTTTAAAAGCAAGAATATACCATTAAGTATAATGTGCAAATTTGTAAGAAAATGATTTTGCCAATATTTACATTTAATAAGATATATAATTACACACACACACACAATATATATGTATGTGTATATATATGTGTGTGTATATATATCTCCACACTATTAATCTTAAGAATTATTTTAAATAATAATGTATATATAGGTTATGATCACTGACTTCCCAAAACATCTACCATGTATAAATGAACCATACTTCACTGATTTTAACTACACCAGTCAAATGTTCTCTTATAATAGATACCTTTTGTTTGCAAGAACAGGACATTCTTAGAGTGTAAATGATTATTCAACCCATTTGTGCTGATTTCTAAGTGCCTAATGTCACTCAGACATAGTGAGCTAAACTGAAGAATGTCAAAACATGTTGGGATCATATGAACAGTTCTGTCTAAGTAGTATTTTAAATCACTTACTTTTTCTTATTCTTGCAGAGAACCTGTCAAATATATATTCTATAAGAAATTAAGAAACTTAAAGTATATTAAAAGGTATCAAATTCAAGTTTTATCAATGTGACTTTTAATACTTAAATTGTACTTCAGTGAATATGAAGTGAAGCAATTTTTTCTTTTTTTTTTTTTTGAGACGGAGTTTCGCTCTTGTTACCCAGGCTGGAGTGCAATAGCGCGATCTCGGCTCACCGCAACCTCCGCCTCCTGGGTTCAAGCAATTCTTCTGCCTCAGCCTCCCGAGTAGCTGGGACTACAGGCACGCGCCACCATGCCCAGCTAATTTTTGTATTTTTAGTAGAGACAGGGTTTCACCATGTTGACCAGGATGGTCTCGATCTCTTGACCTTGTGATCCACCCACCTTGGCCTCCCAAAGTGCTGAGATTATAGGCGTGAGCCACCGCGAATGCTCTTTTCTATAGCTTTTTTTCTAAAAGTCAAGGACTTTTATTATTTGAGTTTATTTAAGCAATTTTACTAAAAAGTGAGTAGGAAACCTTACATCTTTAAAAATAGCAAAAAAAAAAAAACAAAAAAAAAAACAAAAAAACAAATTCTTACTCAAACCCAGTAAAATTGATGTTAGTTTTTACATGTTACACTTAGATTAAAAATTTCATTTTATTGCTTTTCTTTTGTACACTGAACTTAATATTCCATATTTCTACGGTGTCTAAACTATTTTAACTAATGCATAATGTGATGTTTACAGAGTTACTGAATATTTTTGTTCTATATTTTAAACTTGAATATCCCAGTAGTTAAATGGGAAAGGATATTATCAGAGAATGTACGTAAAACATAACTTTTATGTTTATTTAATGGCTTGGGCTGTACTTGATAGATATTAACCAGTGAATGATTATAATTTTTATTCCTAGTGTGACTTTTTCCTTTTTGTCACATTTTCCTACCATGAGTGTGGTAAACATTTGAAACATAACCCATAAAGTTTTTAAACATCTTAAGTATGAACAGTCCCATTTTAATCACTGAAATTGAAATTGAAGATCTAAATTTAAAATATTAACCTGTAATTTGTTTCAGTGACTTCACCACCACAACCAGCAGTTTAGCTCCCTGAAGAATGAGCAAGACCAGCAGAGGTTTAGTGAATTGAGGTCTGTTTCCATTCCATTGCTCCAACTTCCTCTCTTGTGTACTATGGGCTCCAGTGTTTGCTTTATCCTACTCTTCCCTCTCCTCCTTTACTCAAATCTGATGAAAGGAAATATGCTAAGGCCCTTTTTCTTATGTTATTTAGTGTTTCATATTAGCTTTTGAGTGCCTGTTCTCATCCCAAAGTTATTCTTGCACATTCTTTAGTGGACTTCTCTAGGCATCTTAAATAATTTCCTGTGATTCTGTTTCAAGAAGCTTTATATGGAAGAAAACAGTTATGATTGCATAAATTTAAATATTACCCTCATTAAAAAACAAGTTATCATTAACTATGATTGTTAGTTTACCACTGGGGATAGAGAATTTTACCCCTCTTGTATGACGTTACCCAGCTTCATGTTCTGACTGAATGCACAGACTTTCTTCTGTTTCTTAGATAAGTGAAGATTGATTTATCTGAACTGTGTATATAGTTTGCATTGCAGTCAGTTTTTAACTACTGCTAACATTTTTTCACACTGTGGATGTACCCATTTATTACAGAAATGGAATTGAGAAAAATTACCTGTTCCCTTTATGGCTAAGTCTTTCTCGCAAAGTGCAGAAGACATAAACGTTATGATGACTCATTGGTCTTCTAAGCACCTATAATTTGAAAGGGCTAAATCTAGACATATGATTGTACTAAAACTTAGATATTAAAATGTTGCCAAAAATATAGAAGAATATATCAAACTTGTAGATTGGTGGTAACACTGGGTCTATGTAAAAAGGTCTATGTCCACTCCACACTCTTACAGAAGAAGTCAACGATTAGTCTTTTAAATGGAGTAAGTTATTCACATAGTATCTGTCCTTACATTCGGAAATTATGTACCATGCATCCTCAAAGTCCAATCCCAATTCATGGACACTTTAACCAATAAAAATCCAATGATAAGAGACAAGGGGTATTATCTAATTTCAATTAAGAGTTTCCATTTGTACTATAGACAGTAATGCTAAATGCAGTAATAGGTAATCTAGTAAATCTCATAGGCTTATTACAATAAGAATAAATACAGCACCATGGAATAACAAAATAGGAAATAGAAAAAATTTATTTCTTAACAGATGTGACGGTACAATCCAAGGGTTTGATGGGTTGCATTTTATGCTGTGATGTAGGATTCCTTATTTCTCTCATTTTTCATCTCTGTGATGTGAGGGGGCCTTGGAGTTCTCTGCTTCTATTTAGGTCATAGTAAAAGATGAGTTGGAAAAGGTGTGTCTCACTACTATGGCTCTGAAGGAAGATTAGTAAAAATACATTTTTTATTCCATTGATAATAACTAATCATATGGCTCCTCCTAAATGCTAAATGTTCTGGAATATATAGTCCTTGGATGGACATCTGCTTCCTAAGCATCAAATCTGCACTACAGAAGGAAGCATGATTCTGCGAATATTTTGGCGCTCTGTCCACAATCCCTAATAAACATGTACTTAGCATTATATAAAACATACAAATAAAAATGTGCGTTAAAAAAAAGCTCAAATATATTTTAATTTTTCAGTTTTTGACCTAAACCGGTGAGAAATTAGTTTTTTCATGAGGAATTTGAATAATCTTTTACATATGAATAAATATATATAAATACGTTTTGCCCAGCAGATTTTCTTGTCAGATGTTCATAAAATATGTCTTTTAATAGATTTCTAAAGCAAGGTTTTTAGGTTATGTTTTCAGATGGAAATTCAAAGAGTAATATGTGACATTTATAATATTTTATGTACTATATATAGAGAGAGTGTGTGTGTGTATACACACACTCTCTATTTTTTTATGTACTATATATAGAGTACACACACACACACTCTATGTATTTCATAAAATGCAAAATGTATTATTGCTAATAATAATTAGTGTAATGAAATGTATTATTACTAATAATAATTATTAGTAATAAAATGTATTATTACTAATCTTCCTTCAGAGCCATAGTAGTAAGATACACCTTTTCCAACTCATCTTTTGCTATGATGCACAGATGACTCCAGGCAAATACTCTCAAGAAAGGACATCAAATGCTAGCTTTCTATATGCTGGGGTGTACTATTCACCTGGCAGGAAGCTACAGTGCAGGAAGCTGCACTGGAGATTATAGACCCCATACTGAAGGACTTTGTGACCTTGAACTGCCCTTTGACTCATATAAAAAGGTATATATACATATACACACATATACATATAAAGCTGCATACATACACACACACATATATATATACACACACATCTACACACATAATACTCAATAATTTTTGTTATTTCAACATGAAAACAATCTTTGCTCGAATTTCTTTACTAAACAATTCAGCCATTATATTGCTGGAATATTGGTCCTCTTTGAAATACACATTGAAGGGATAATGGTCCTCTCTGAAACATACTTTCTTCTCTCCCATACCCCATACCCCTATCCATTTCAATGTCAGAATACGCTATTGCATGTAGCGAATCTAACTAAATCTAAGCCTCATAAGACCAGTAGGCTAGTTCTTTCCTCTATGGTGCCATCTGTCAGAAAAGTGGAGGCAGTCTCTGCCTAGAGACCTACTGGCTTCTGGCATTGCTACCTGTCTCTCCACTTGAAGCTATAAATAGCAATTTCCTGTCCTGCATGCCCTGTGGTGCTGCCATATGTTGTTACACTCAGAGAAGGCCAAAATAACTGCAGTCCAGCTATTGTTTATCAACACCCAACTGGCAGAGATGAAATCGAACCAGCAGTTACTGTGCAACAACACAATAGATTTTCAGGACACCTCATTTGTCTATGCAGTTTTTTTTTTGCTACAGATGCCATTTATTTTTGTAAACTACTTTTGGAGTTGAATAGTATAACACCACTGCTAGTTGCCTATTAAATATCTACTCTCTCTTTCTGTCTAGTTAATTAAACTACAAAATTTTACAGGTACTCAGCTTTGAATGACTCTATTTCCAGCTCAGAGGTAAATTCTCATTAGTTGACATCCATCCTAGCCATTCATTCCCTTTGCCTATGATTGATTTAGCAATTGTTAAGTGACACATTTCTGATCAATTAGGTAAAAGAGAAAGTCTTCTGGGGGCTTCTAGAAAAGTTTCTGGACTTATCTAAAGGGACACACACAGGGAAGATATAGTCCCTTTTCCAACAATTTGTGGAGGCTATGGTCTCCACAAATGATGCTCAAAGTTGTGGCAGAATTGTAGTACTTACTGTGAGAGGAACTGGCCTCAAGTCAAAGCTGAGAATGGCAGTACTGAAAGATTCTGGATTCATGACAAAATAGTTTAGCCATTAAATTAATCATCCTTCCTCTGAACTTTTTGAGGAAGATAATAATGCATTTTCCATTATTATCTTCCTTAAGAAGGAAAAGGAGGAGGTATCTACTAAAAGGAGAAGGTAATGAAGTTTCTGTTGTGTTTGTGGAATTTTTTTTATGTTATTGTTGGTTTATCTCCCTCTCCTTTTCGTGATTGCCTAATTGGGAGATGAAACTATTGCTCTTGCTACCTAGGCATTCTGAGGTCTGAAAGCCTTCTTTTATGAGAGTTAGAAGGTAGTACAAATTCTTATTTTAAATATTTGAAACTCTACCGACAGTCTAACACCACAGTTCATTGACTAGAGCAGGGATCAGGCTTGTTATATATTCCCAACCTTCTTATATGAAAGTTAAGTGGAAAGAAACATCAATATCTGAAAATATTGAAAATATCTCAGGAGGCTATTCTTTATAAAATGATCAAGGATTTCAATTTCTTTACCCTCTGGGAACATTTAGAATTCTGACAATAATCAGAATCAATACATATCCGCTTATATCTCATCATCCTAACAAGAGTGAAACTTAAGCTATTGCCATTGATTATTAATATTTATTGGTTCCTTGAATGGAACAGATAACTCAATTTGTTTGGAAGTCTCAGATTAGGTGAAGGCCAAAGTTCACCTTAATTTGCACTTGCAAATGAGTATAATTGAGTGGATACAGATTCTGTTTTCCATAATGTCAATAATCCCCTGTCAATAATCTTCACTCTGTCAATCCCCTCTCCACCAAAAAAGAAGCTTCTGTAGCTATTGCTCTATTTTTGCAATTATTTATTGTGGCAAATAAATCTTAAATTTATTTGTATCAGAAGTATTTTAGGGTGTGTTGGTGGTGGGTGGAGGGGTGTATGTATTAGGTTTTTTTTTAACTATTTTTTATGAAATGTAACCATTTTTAAACTTATATAACCCCTTCTATTAATTTTTATCTGAAACATATCTGAAAGCTCAGGTCTTCCTTTAAATCGTGATAGCTTCATTCTGTTATTGCTTTTATCAGCATTTAAAATCTTCAGCTGCTTTCTATCATTTGTATACTTCCTTTTATGTATAGATAGGATTTCCTGGATATGTTCTTCACTTACACAAGTTTATCTTCCAGTACTTTTTTTTTTTTTGAGTCCTAGGCAAGTGTGTTCTACTTTAGTTGTTCACTTTTCTGTACTAATCAGTCTACTGTTTACTGCTTCAATCAAGGACTTGCATTTACCAATCATGTTTTTCATTTACATGTAATTATGCTTTATCTGAAATGGATTTTCTCTGTAACTACTTTCTCTAATTTTATGAATACAGCATCTTCCTATATCTTTTAGGGAATATAAAAGAGACATTTTCTATGATTCCTTCCTGAGAAAGAAAGAGGATGAAGGAGAGCAAGAGAACAAGAGACTGGGTTCTCTGAAATTTAAATGTTTACCTGAGATCCATAGTAATCTTTCATAGCTTAAATACGTCTTGTGCAATTTTGCTGTTTGCTCATTTGCAAAGTAATTCATTTTCTTGTTCTTAGAGGAAGCTAAAATGTGCTGGCTTTTACTTAACAATCTATTTGACAAATACTGATATGATACATGCTGGGTGCCT
Source organism: Aotus nancymaae (assembly GCF_030222135.1). NCBI lineage: Eukaryota > Metazoa > Chordata > Mammalia > Primates > Aotidae > Aotus > Aotus nancymaae. The sequence continues at coordinate 39,091,590 of NW_026988419.1, read as the reverse complement.
GGAACTCTTCTAGTCTGTGGACATATGGCAGTGAAAAAAATCAGCAAAGATCTTAACTCTTGAAGCTGACATGATAAAACAGCACTATCTATTAGAACTTCCTTTAGTAACAGACATAGTCTGTATTGTTCAATATGGTACCTGCTAACCACATGTGTAGACTGAGGCAGAAGAGTCTTAAATTTCCATTTAATATAGCTAGTGTGACTGAATATTATATTTAAAGTTTTATTTAATTTACATTTCAATAGCCACATGGAGCTGGTGTCAACATACAAGACTACTCAGGTTTACACTGTGAAAAACAGATGATAAATAAGTAAAGGAAAAAGATATTTTCTGTGTTTTTTTTTTTTTTTTTGAGACGAAGTCTCACTCTGTCGCCCAGGCTGGAGTGCAGTGGAATGATCTTGGCTCACTACAACCTCCGCCTCCCAGGTTCAGGCAATTCTCCTGCCTCAGGCTCCTGAGTAGCTGGGATTACAGGCATGTGCCACCACACCCAGCTAATTTTTGTATTTTTAGTAGAGAGGAGGTTTCACCATGTTGGTCAGGCTGGTCTCGAACTCCTGACCTCATGATCCACCCTCCTTGGCCTCCCAAAGTGCTGGGATTATAGGTGTGAGCCACTGCGCCAGGCCAATATTTTCTTATAGGAAGGAGTTCTGAGAGTAAACTGAGGTAATGAAAGGAGATAGACAATGATAGGTAGAAGACACTGTCTTTAGATTGTGTCATAAGAAAAATCTCTCTGCAGAGCTAAGAAGTGAATTAACACCTGAATGATCCAGAGTTACCTGTTCACAAATTTACTATAGAAATATTCAAGCGGAGCAGAAGCAAGAGCAGAAGCCCTAAGGTAGAAACATGGGGGACTGAAGAGTAGTGAGGTGGAAGGAGAATAAAGTTTGAAGCAGCAGCTAGTACATACAGAGCCTGGTAGACACTTCGTTTTATACCATGTACCATTCTTCATGCAGATCAATTTGATGAGTTTCTAAAAGGGAACAGACATCTCAGAGTCAGAAGTAGGAAGAAAATGGTGAGGTTTCTAACAATTCACTTGTGAAAGAGTCTTTTGAAGTTCACAAATGATAGGTGTTTGTATGAGCTCTCAGAGATGAAGGTAAGATTAAAAATATTTAGAAATTTGACAAATTTATTCAGAGAACCTGTGAATCTGTAGTCAATCAATGTTCTCATCATATTATTGTAGAAGATAATCTTGGATTTTTTTTGCATTAGTTTTCTTATCTTCTTTTAAAACATTAATGCAAAGATATCAAATAGAAGAGGTTGAAAATACAATGTATTGTTTATGAATATATATTAATAATAAAATTTCAAAAAAGAGAGGGACAAATTATTTATTTAATCTAACATCCTTATTTTTATAGATAAATAAAAGGTTCATTGGTTGATAACTTACAGATTTTAATGCTAAATGCTAAAAGTGGGACTTAAATCTGGATTTAGTCACTCTCTGGTCACTTCACTTTTTCCTGAAACAATAATGCAACAACACCTTCCCTGTGTTATCACTTAACCTTAAAAGATACTTTCCATAAAGAAGCATAAATAGATGGGTGTTTAATACAAAAATACTACTGATTTAATTAGAAATAGATTGTTTTTTATATTAAAAGTAAAGTTAAAATACAGTGGAACATTTTCCTGGTATTTTATTATAGTTTAAAACCTAGTCTTTAGAGTTAACCCAGTCTATGATTACTATATTGAGCTTTAAATAGTTGTATATCTATATCATGTGTGTATATATATATATACACATATGTATATATGTTTATATACATACATCAGTATGTGTATGTGTAAGTATGTATGTGTATGAGTTTATAAATGATTGTATATGTATATGTATTTGTGTGTGTGTACAATAAGTTTCTTCCAAAATTTATAAACCATGGCTGCAGGAAAAGTAGCCTGACACTTGGCTTTCGTTGCAACCACATTCAAGGGTATGCTTATCATAAACACACTCCACCATACAACAGTACGCCTTATCTTGAACAAGTTTGCTACATAATTATACAAGTATTTGAAAAATTCTGTATTTCCTTGTCTAAGACAGCCATTAAGGTCTCTGATACTTGTGTAGAGTTACTGCTCTCGCCTAGCATCTGCGGAAAACACAACTACTATTGGGTGTAAGCTATTCCAAGTGAGGCCCCTACGGCTAAAGCTTCACCAGCTGCATAACTCTTGTGCTGTTTACTTTTTCTAGTCATCACAGTCATGTTCCCAATGTCTTGAAAGACAGTTTGGTCACTTCCTTGATTCTGGTTTCATCATCTTTTTCAGCACACTTTTATTCCTCAGACTATTGAAGACAATATTTTTCAAAGTTCATCAATATAAGAATCATGGAATTCCATGCTAGCATTGTAGGCAATGGTTGCACCTAAGTCTTGTTAAAAGTTTGTATAATTTGTCTTAATATCTGGTAACAAGAATAATAACATGCATGATAAAAGGGGTAATTTGGGGATTAGAAAGAATATGGGTGTGTTGGTGAAGAACTAAGAGGCAGGAACAATATCATTGATAGATTCTATTATGGTCTTATGTTGACTCCCTCTGAACATGGTTAGTGTACCAGGCTAGCACTTGCTCATGTGAAGTGCTTTCATAATTTTTCAAAAAGATTCCCAACTACAGTACGCCTGAGACTCTGTTTTTCATCTGGCTGCCTACCTCAAACAATTTCCACCTTGGGTTCTACAATAATAATTTCCAGCTTATTTTTGCTGATGTCACCTCTCCCACTTAGGTGGGATACCTTTAAAGCAACTCAGTCTGGTTCTTAACTTCAGGACCTTCTTCTATTCTACAGAGTGAAGCAACACACTCTTAGCTCAGCTCTTATTCCACTACTGAGGGCACTTCAGCCATGTTCCTTCCTGACGATTTTTTAGACAAGAATTGGATTAGAAAGCTGTGTCACTCAAATTCCCTGGACTCTGTATCAAGGTCTTTCTGGGGTGCTTGAAAAACTAAGTGCCATACTACTGAATGGCCTTTTTACAAACGACAATGACAACAACAAAAGAAAACCTAGCACTTTGTATGTTCAGCCCTGGCTGAGTCTCTGTTATTTAGGAGCAAGGTATTCTTCTAAGAATCACACACAAAAAAAGTTTATTTAATAGAAAAGCTGTTTGATAGTGTTATGCAAGTCTTATGTCCTTATTGATTTTTTGTCCACTTGCACCAATTGTGAAGTTAGGGATGTTGACATCTTTGAATATTACTGAATTTGCCTACTGGAGAAAGGTTTTGCTCCTTGGATTTTGAAACTCTAGTATTCAGTGCAAAGGACTACTCAGGATTATTGTTTCTGCTATATTAAAATTTTCCTTTATAAATAAGAAATGAGCTCTTAACCTTGGGTAATATTATTTGATCTAATAGCTTGTGTCTCATAATAATGTACCCCAAATATCTATCTTCATCAAAATAAACATTTTATCTTGGAATAATTTTATATTTACAAAAACATTACACAATATTCCTCTATACTCTTCATTTAGCATCTCCTAATGTTAAGATCTTATATTACCTTGGTACATTTCTCAAACCTAAGAGATAATATTGGTTCATTACTACTAATGAAGCACCAAACACTTTTGAGTTTCGCTAGTTTCACAAGTAATGCCTCTTTTGTGTTCCAGGAGTCAGTCCAGGATACCACATTGCATTTACTCATCTTGTCTCTTTGGTCTCCTTTGATCTGTGACAATTTCTTCATCTTTCTGTTTTCCATAATCTTTATTGTTCTGAAGACAGTTTGGTGAGTTATTTTGTAAAATATCCTTTCTTTTTAGTATCTTTAGTGATCTCTTTATTTTTAGACAGTGGTTATAGGTTTTGGGGAAGAAGATCACGGAGGTAAAACACTCTTTTCATCATATCAAGTTAGAAATACAAAAACATCAACATGATATTCCCAGTGATGTCAGCCTTTATCATTTAGTTAAGGTAGTGTTAAGGTAGGTCTGCCTAGTCTCTTAACTCTAAAGTTATTATTTTTCTCTTCCCATAATCCATTATTTGGAAATGAATTATTAGGTCCAGTCTACACTCAAGGTGGGGGTGCAGGTAAGGTGTTCTTAAATCCATCTCTTGAAGAGAAGAATATCTACATATTTTATTTGGAACTCTCTAAGGAAAACTGGTTTCATTCTCTCTCTTTATTCATGTAGTCACTCCTTTATTTACATTACAATGAACTAATGTGTATTTGCTTTATAGTTTGTTTTACATTCGATACTACGTTGTTTATTCTTTTGCTCACTTAATTCTTTTACCCGTGTTTATAAGAGAAAATGCAAGTAATTGATTTCATGACTTTCTTCTCTTTTAATATAAGCAGTTGATGTTGCATTTATTATTTTATCTTTTTAAGTAATGCTTTAGTTGTGTTTCACAAATGTTGATTTTTTAAAATATTAATCTAATTATCTCTAATTTCTCTTGTGATTTATTCTTGATCCATGCATCATTTAAAAGTGCAACTTTTAAATATTTGGAGAACTTTCCAAATAAATACTCATTATTGATTTATAATTTAATTCCATTGTGATCAGAAATAATACTTCTTATACTTTCATCCTTTAAATATATTGAGGCTTCTTTTATGGCCAAGAATATGGCCCATCTTAGTGAAAAATCCGCATACACTTGAAAAGAATGTCAAGTCGGGGACAGGACAAGTATCCTAAATGTCAATCAAGTAAAGTTGGTCTTCACTATCAAGTCTTTCACTGCCTTAGTGATTATTTTTTCTATTTGTTCTAATAAGTCTGTTTTTTTGCTGTAAAAGGCTTGCATATTTATAACATAAAACAATATGAAGTGAAAAAAGTAATGTGCAAAGAAAGATACATAGATATTTGCTTTTAAAAAGGCAAAATAGTAATATATGTGTGTGTGTGTGATGGTTTTTAAAAAATTCTGTCGGGTTTTGCTTCATACACTTTGAGCTGTTATTTTATTTTATTTTATGGTCAGTGTTTGTTCTAGGTTTTAGAATACACATATACAGTTTTTCACAGTCTATGCACAACTTCATGTATAGGTAGTATAAGAAACACAGTAATGTACTTACATTGTCCCCTCCTGATATTTTGCAAGAGTGTTTGTGCATTTTCATTTTGGGTATATAACAAAGCCAATACTGTATTATTATATACTCAATTATCTTTATTTCTAATATTCCAGTTATACATATGCTTTACTGCTTAATATCCCACTGGTCGTGGAGGTTATGTTAATTTGGATTTAGTCTTTTTTCTCATCATGCCTTATTTTTTGTAAAATCTGTTGCTGTATCTCTGAGGTTACTGATCTTTTTTTCTTCATTGTCTAAATTTCTTTTAATACAACATAATGTATTTTTCAAATTTCAGCTATTATTTTTTCATCTTTAAGGCTTCCATTTTGTCTTCTGAATATCATCTATCTCTCTCTCCTTATCATGTATACATTTTCCTTTGTATCTTTGAATATATTAATGATATTTATTATATATGTTTTAAAATCTTGTCTAATCATCTCCCTATCCTCACTATTTTCTGGTTATTTCTATTGATAGCTACTATTTTTACTCCTCGTTATGGATTATAGATCTCTATTTCTTTGCATATTGACAATTTTTTAATTGGATGCCAGGTATTGAAATTTTACATTGTTAGCTGCAGAAATTTGTTGTATCCCTTTTAAAAGCACTGTGTTTTGTCCCAGTACATGGTTTAACTACCTGCAGATGTGTTTGATTTTTTTCAAGGCTCTCCTTTAAGTTTTGTTTGTTCATTTTTGTTTCTAATAGTGGCTATAGAGAAGCCTTTATTCTGGGTGTAATTAAACCCCTTTTTGAAGGCATATTGTTGAGGACTCTACCCAGTGCCCCATTTAATTCAAGATCTTTACACTGTAGGAAAACAAATTGTTCCCAAACTTGTCTGATCTCTGGGAACTGTTCACTGTACTGCTTCCTGGTTGTTCTTTGCTCATTTGTGAAGGTTTCCTCCGTCATATGTGCCCATCAGCACCAAGAGAGCATCTTTAGCAAACCCCATGAAGGATTTCAGGAGCTCCTGCAGTGAAGCACTATTCTTTTTGTTATTTTACCCTGAAAATTGTCAGTATTCCTAAATTCTGGTCTCTTTCACTTCAATACAGGTAAGATTGCAGGGCTGTGTTTCCATTCTTCCTACCAGTGCTGTGGCCTGGAAACGACTTCTAGGTAGTTAGGTGAGCAACGATAGTGTCTATTTTATATCCCTTCCTCAGGAATCACATTTGCGTGGTGCCTTTGTGTAAAATTGAAAAATTGTAGTTTTATATACTTTATTTAGCTTGCTAGTTGTTTACAGTAAGGGGCTAATTCCTGTAGCAATTAGTCATAAAAACAGAAGTTATATGCAGTTCATCATCTAATATAGTTTATTTAGAAGTAAAGAACAAAAATGTTAATTATAAATTCATCTAATAAGCCAAATCACCCAGACAACACAAAACTAAACATTGTAAAAATATTTGAATAGAATTAAATATTGTGTCATATTGTACCAAAGTGTTTCATCACTTTTATTTATATTAAAGATTTTAATTAACGCCTTTTCATTATAATTTGCTTAAAGCAAGCTAACCATAATAAATGAATAGCAGAACCCATTGACACAGTTTTTTTTTCATTATTTCAGTTTGCTTATTTTCTCACAAAATTATTTTTATGCATCGAAACATGAGAATTACAACGGTATGCATTTCTAGAAAATGTTCTAATACTATTATATTTTTATTTATTTCTGGACGCCATAATATTTTAGAAATGGGAGATTTTTAAAAATCATCCACTGATGTTGAAAAATATATTTGTGATTGTGCATGTTATATGTTTTTTAACATGTCTAAGGTTTTAATAAGAAGTTTTGGTCAGGGATGGTGGCTCATGCTTGTAATCCCAGCACTTTGTAAGGCCAGGTCAGGAGGATTGCTTGAGACCAGGTATTTGAGACCAGCCTGAGCAACGTAGTGAGATCTTTTCTCTACAAAAAAATAAATGGTTGAGCGAAGTGGTACGAATCTGTAGTCCTAGCTACTTGAGGTTTGAAGTGGGAGAATCACTTAAGACCAGAAAGCTGAGGCTGCAGTGAGTCTTAATCATACCACTGCACTACACTCTCGTTTAGGCAACAGAGCAGACTCTGTCTCAAATAAATAAATAGATATAATAAAATAATAATAAGGGAAGTTTTGTTTTCCACAGGTTTTTAACAGATTTTGAAACTCCTTTTGTCCTAAACAATTATTTTGCCCTTAAGAATATAACTCAAATGTAGTTATTTTTTAAAAAAAATCATTAATAGAGTCTCCATTTATACTTTCTTTAAAGTAATATTTTTTTAAATTTTTAAAAATTTAAAAAATATCCAATGTCATGGAGATATTGCAAGATTTAATGTAGTCTATTGCATCCTGGCAGATATAAAAGCTTGTGTCCCCTTGTTTTTAAGAAAGACATATATTGCCAAGCCATGAGGCATTTCAACATGATCTCTAAAAATTTCTGGGCAAGAAGTTTGCAATAAAAGATTTTCTTAAAACATATTCTCCATAGTACAACACTGTTGTATCAGAGTAAAGAGCAAAGTTAATTTGGAATTTATTCTAACCATTGTTGTCTTTACCCTCAAAATGAGGGAAATAGGATCTTCTTACATCTCAGATTTTAATGGAAATGTCCTTGTGACATCCTGCCCAGAACATTAAATATGACAAGTTACAAAGGTGAAATTTATAACATCTACCAATACACTGTGCTCCAGGAAGGAATACCATCTCTGATCCTTAAACAAGGATGACTATTTCCACCACTGTGTTTCCAAAATTTCATTTCTATGATTAGTTTTCTCATTCTCACTATGTTTTACCTTCCTAGTAGTAATGAAGATGCAATGTATTACAGTGGTGATTTCCAGATAATTTACTTTCCTGAGATTCAAGATAAAAATAAACTGTACCTTATTATCCTCCCTCCTAGCAGCAGGGTAAAGAAATATATCCACAATGCCATAGTGTGTAGTAATGAAACACTGTATTATTTCAAAAGTGGTTTTCAAAGTTTTGCAAGGGAAATATATGTAATAAAATTATAGTCTGTGAAGACACAAAAAAAAGCATATACAAAACCATCTCAGTCACAATCCTTTGTGTGGTCTCTGTATTTTTATGGAATAGGTATATATGCCTGTCATAGTGGTTTTCTTTGGAGCTTCACCAAGCAACATATAAGCGAAGCACTCAAAATCTGTTTCTTCATTCACTGTCAAGTAGGATAAAGGGCTGAAGTTTGAAATACACTTATAGACATATAAGTCTGGATCAAAACCTGACAAATATTATGAAAATTAATAATGGAAGATTTTTAAAAATCTATTTAACCAGTAATTTTGGTCAATATTATTATAGCTCGGAAGTAGAAAACCCTAGGTGTTTAGGACTCAGATTATCCAAAACTTGTCCTATAAACACACATTTGAAAGGACACATATGGGAGAGGATATCTGGGATAAATTATCACTCTGCTTCTTGTATGGCTCTATATCAACTTTGAAGTAAAACTCATAATCCCGGTTTCCTGAGCTCACTTGTGTGAGTTCACAGTACTGTATTGCCTGAGCAAGAAAATTCTGAGTAAAAGTAAGCTGAGATACTCTTTGGTCTACTTCTTTTGGAAGCCAGTATATGTAAGTAATATAATTTTTTCTGTTGTATATAAAGTAAAAATTGAAGAAACAAAATAAAATTGTGACAACTCTGAAACCGGGCACCTAGGATATAGTATCATTAATTTTATTTGCTTTTTAGCTTGCTCATTGCAAAATAGATGTTCTTATGGAAAAAGAAATACTCTCTGCAAAGTCAGTTGATGAAAATGAATTACTGTATTTCACAGATGTTTTCACTTTAAAATGGAATATTATGATGGTTCTAAAACTTTTTACCACCATTACTGTAATTTGCATGCCATTACTGATGATGTTTATATTCCGAAAGTTGAAATGTTTTTGAGCTCATCATAACCTAGTACTAATGATTCTCAGTACATCTGTGGAAAACCAACATCTAGGCAGTTTTCTCCAGCTCAGTCATCTTTGATGAGTTTGTACTGTCTACCAAAATATTCAGCTAGGATTTTGTACGTACTTAAAGATTCTGCTTTATGTATAAACAATCTGAAACTTAAACGGAAGGTAACAAATCAAAATTATGTGGCAACGTATGAATAAACTTGTATTCTGGCATTTGTTTTAATAAAAGCATTTTAGTGAACTTATGCTATATTTTCAGGATAGCCGATCATTTTAATGCTGGATTCAAGAGGAAACTGATGTTTTGTGTGCAAACAATGAAGTAAATTACTCTTAATTCAGACTCTGAGGTTTAGAAAAGATAAAAATGCTGCAGGTGCCAATAAAAGAAGACTCTAAAGGAAATAATTTCAAATGCAAAATATTTCAGAAAAGACATCATCAGTAAAATTGATGTATAAATTAAAAAGCGAAAAACCGAAGGTAACAAACAATTAACAGATGTATTTTTCATGTAAATTACCATAAAGTGGAAAACTGAGGACTCAGTGCATGGTTTCATTATCCATTACCTTAAAAGTAAGGATAATTTTCAAATGCCTCTGAACTGTTCTGAGTACAACTACATTTTTCAATTTCCTATTTTCCACATGATCATGATAATACCTTACCATTAACCACACACATAATGATAATGCTAAAATTATCCAAGTAATATATCCGATTATGGTGCATTTCCTGTATAAACAAAGTTTCAATTGCATAAACCTTCTACACCAGTACCATGAGTGTCTGTTTATTTAGCTGCTAGCAAAATACAATTTCTAGTTTAAACACGTTATATAGGAATTAACTTTTTGTAAAAGAAGTTCAAAGGAAGTCAGAAAAAAGCGAGTGTGTCAGCTTCCCAGTAAAGTGAGGAATCCAACTTCACATCGATGTGCTTTATTCCCAGTATATTGTTTCCATTGTTACCTATTTTATTACTTTATTTCATTGTAGTTAGAACACTATATTACTTTCTCAACAAATGTTTAAATGTACAATGAATTATTGTTGACTATAGATACAATGTTTACAGCATATATCTAGAATTTACTTATCTTGCCCAACTGAAACTTTGTGCCCATTAATTAACACGTCCCCGCAGCCCCTGAAGACCATAATTTCACAATTTGAGTCTCTGAGTTTGAGTATTTTAGATATCTCATATAAGTAGAATTATGCAATTTTTTTTTTCTGTGACTGACCTATTTCTCTTAGTATAATATTCTCAAGGTTAATCTGTTATCACACACCTTTTCTCTTAAAAGGCTGCATAGTATTCCATTGTGTGGTTTCAGGGGGGTGTGTATGACATTTTATCCATTCATCTGTGGGTGTATATTTACATTGATACCACAGCTTGGCTATTATAAATAGTGTTGCAATGACCATAGGAATACTATTATTTCTTTGAGGTCCTGATTTCAATTCTTTTGAACTAATTCCCAAAAGTGGGATTGCTGGATAATATGTAGTTCTATTCTTAATGCTCAGAGAAATCTCCATGTTGGCTGTAACATTTTGCATTTCCACCAAGAGTGTGCGAGGGTGTCAGTTTTTCCACATCCTTGCCTACACTTATCATCTTGTTTTTAATAACTATCCTGACAGGTATGACCTGATAGTTCACTGTGGTATTAATTTACATTTTACCTCATGATTAGTGATGTTGAACATTTTCATTTATCTGTAAGTCATTTGTATATCTTCTTTGGACAAATGTCTATTGAAGTCATTAAACTGTTTTTTAATCAGGTTATTTGTTGTTTGTTTGCTATTCAATTGTAAGAGTTTCTTATATATTCTGAAGATTAACTCCTTGTCAAATAAGTGGTTTGCAAATATTTTCTCCCAATCTGTAGTTTCTTTTGTCACTCTGTTTCTTTTGCTGTGCAGAACTTTTTTGTTTCATATAGTTTCACTTGTTCATTTTTGGTTTTGTTGCTTGTGCTTTTGGTGTCATAGACATAAAATCATTGTCAATGCAAATGTCATGAAGGTTTTCCTCTATATTTTCTTCTAGTCGTTTTACAGGTGCAAGTTTTGTGTTTAAGTTTAATCCAACTTGAATTAAGATTTGCATATGCTATAAGATACAGGTCTAATTTCATTGTTTTACATGGAGATATGCAGTTTTGCCATAACCATTTGTTGAAGAAATGATCATTTTTCCGTTGTGTATTCCATTGGTCCTGTTAAAAATCATTGGTCATATATGCATGGATTTATTTCTGTGTTTTCTATTTTGTTTCATTGGTCTATATATTTGTTCTTTGCCAGTCCCATATTGTTTTTATTATTATAGCTTTGTTATATATTTTAAAATAAGGAAGTGTTATGCCTTCACCTTTATTATTTCTCAATATTTATTTGATTATTCATGCTTTCTTGTGATTCTATCTGATTTAGAATTTTTTTTCTATTTCTGTAAAAGTGCCATTGTGATTTTAATAGATGTTGCATTGCATCTGTAGATTACTTTGGCATACGTGGACATTTTAACAATATCTAGTATTTCAATCTATGAACCTGGGATGTCTTTCCAATTCTTGGTGGTTTTTCTTGTTTAGTTTCTTTCATCAGTGTTTTTAGGTTTTAGTACAAAAATATTTCACCTCCTTAATAAGTTTATTCCTATTTTATTATTTTTGCTAAACTATAAAGGCATTTTTAAAAAATTATTTTTCAAATAGTTTGTTATTAGTGTATAGAAATTCAGCTAATTATTTATGTTGATTTTGTATCCTGTGACTTTGCTGAATTTGTTGAATGTTTTGATGTATTTTTTCTTTATGATGTCTTTAGAGTAGTGTAAGCATATATGTATATGTGTGTGTGTGTGTATATATATATATATATATATTCATGCTTTCTACATTCAGGTTTTATTCATGTTTTCTACATTTCTACATTCAGGGGCTTCCTACATTCAAGTTTTTGTCTTTCTGATTTGGAAGCCTTTTATTTCTTTTTCTTGCCTGATTGCTCTGTCTATGATTTCCAGTACTATGATTGAATAGAAGTGACAAGAGTCACTTGGTCTCATTTCTGATATTAGAGAAAAAACTTTCAGCCTTTTAACTATTTAATATAATGTTAGCTCTAGAATTTTCATATATGCCCTTTTTAATGTTGAAGTACATGCCTTACATAACTAATGTGTTGAGAATTTTTATCATGAATGAATGTTTAATATTGTCAAACTCTTTATCTATTGAGATAATCATATGACTTTTAGTCTTCATTCTGGTAATGTGATATATTTCTTTAGGTTTACATATTCTTGTATCCCAGGGATAAATCCCTCTTAATTATAGTTATAATATTTTGATGTGCTGTTGGATTCATTTTGCTAGTATTTTGTTGATGATTTTTATATCTGCAGTCATCAAGGATATTTTCTTGCAGTTTAATTTTCTTGTGGGTTTGTCTGGCCTTAAATTAGTAAAATGCTTGCCTCATTTAATGAATTTGAAAGTGTTCTCCTCCAACTTTTTTGTATGAGTTTGAGAAAGACTAGTGTTAGCTCTTCTTTAAATATTTGGTAGAATTCACTAGTGAAACCATCTGGTCTTGGGCTTTTCTCTGTTAGGAGGTTTGTCATTAACAACTCAATCTTCTTACTAGTTATACATCTGTTCAGACTTTCTATTTCTTCATACTTTAGTTTTGTCATACATTTCTAGGAATTTATTCATTTTTTTCTAGGTTAATAAGTTGGTAGGTGAATACTTGTATGTAGTAAAATATTACTATGATCCTTTTTTATTTCTGTGGCATCAATTGTAATATTTCTTATTTCATTTCTGATTTTATTTATTTTTCACAAGAGTAGGTGTCTTTGTCTCATTCCTCATTTCTTTTTTTGTTCTTAGTCTAGCTAAAAGTTTGTCAACTTTATGTGTTTGCAAAAAGCAAACTATTATGCTAATTTTTTTTCAGTTGCTTTCTATTTTCTATTTTGTTGACTTCTAATATTTCTTATTTCCTTCTTCCTGCTAACTTGGGCTTAGACGTTTTGTTTAGCTCCTTGCAAATCTAACTTGATTGTTCATTGGCAATCTTTCATCTTTTTTAATGTAGGCATTTATTGCTACTAACTTTCCTTTTTTTGCTGAAGCCTATAATTTTACTGTATGTTTTCATTTTCATTTGTCTCAATGTAATTAATTTCAAATTTCTTTTTTGATTATTTTTTCTTTTTTTGACACAATGGCTGTTTACAGGGTCCTTATTCTTTGTTAAGGTTACCTCATGCTTGAAGAAGATGTGAGTGCCACATTAAACCTACCTGCATTGTAGAAAATAGAAAAAGAAAGAGCATGTGCCTTCTACTCTTTAACAAGATTTTCTAAAGTTCAACATAACGTTTTCTCTTATGTTTAAAGAGTTATAATGTAATCTCATCATTGTACCCAGTTGCAAAGTATTTGGAGAATGTGCAAGAATTAAAAATGGAATTCCGATACTAAATTTTAATGGAAGACTCAATATGGGGATTGCAACTAATAGTCTCTGCCACAGACCAAATTTTATTTTTATTTTTCCGGGTCAAAATTTGGGGACTAGAATGTTTTATCTCAACTCTTTCCAGTCACATCATAGAATCAAAATGTAGAGTTTTATGACAAAAATATAGTATTGACTTTAGACTTTGTAAAGTACCAAAGATACTTTACTGAATGATACAATTCCCTTCAGATATGAGAAATCTAAAAAACAGAGACATGGAAGAGCTTAATCACATGAAATTCAGTATTTTCTAGTTTAAATATGCTACTTTCTAAGTTAACAGAGTCAGTTACTCTAAAACTACTACGTGGACTTTCTGTTGTATTCAAACCTGACTTCTTTAACCAGTTGTTCATAATATCACTTCATCTTATTCACAATGTTTTTTTTTCTTTTTTAATGCTTGTCATTTTTAAAAAAAATAAATAAATAGCTCTCCTCTTGCTTATCATTATTTACAATTTTCAGGTTGAGCACACGTGTCACTTTAAAGCCTTCTAGGAGAATATTAAACAGTAGTAGTTAACAACAACTCTTGGAAATCAGGCACTCTGGGTTCAAATTCTACTTCTCTCCCATTATAGTTATATTTCATCAAAACTTCAAGCTTCATTTTCTGCATCTATAAATTGCAGTAATCATAGTGCCTACTATTTAAGGTGATTCCACATTTTAACCAAAATAATGGTTAACAGTACTTGGTACTGTTAAGATTTCTATTGTGATTTCTTTTTAATTTGGTCTTAAGTTTGCTATCTTGAGAGCTCTAGCTCTGCTCTGCTCAGAAATTCTTAGATGTATATTACGTGAATACAGTGTACTTTTAACGGGATACTTCCTTATCTTGGAAAATGTCCTAATACCTAAGTGTCCAACCTGTGACTGACCTGGTATGCTTCTCACAGGAATCCAGTAGATAGCCTTGTGACTCTTGCCAGAACTATGTCTAGATATTCCTACTAAGATATCCACTCATTAAGAAAAAGCGTTCACCAAAAAGATTAAGTTCAGGTGTGTGCATATCAGGTGAGACATAATCAAATGCATAAAACAGAAAAAATTTATTACTTATAGGTCCAGAGAGCTTAGAGGTGCCCATGGGAAGCCAGTGGAACATCTGGAGGTGTCAGTGAGCCATCGGTGCTAGCTAACTGGTAAGGGCATCATAATTAATTATCCATCCCACCTCTGGTTGCCAGTGAATACTAGTGGGAGGTAGAGAAGGAGTCACAACTGAAAATTTGGAAACATAAGGTGAGGACTTGTCTTTATCAATATTTATGTATAATTGCTCTCTAAAATACTTTAAATAAATTCATGTTACCTGAGACCACCAATAGAGTCAGTGTAGGAAGTCTGGCATAGTTGGTGTGCAGTGTGTGAAATCTGGCAGGTGGACAATTCAATCAGATGAGAACCTGGGGTATTATGACAATTATGAGAGAACCTGCAGTAAGATGGCAGTTAGGGTACAACATTACTAATTTAAACAATTGATGTTTTAATAGGTCACATTGTCATTTAATAAGCTTGGCCATCTGAGGGAAGTAAGATAGATTGATGGTCCACAGTGTGCCTTGTTCTAGTGCACACTATTGGACTGTTTGTGCTCTAAAGTGGGGCCACTGATCAAAATCAACAACTTTGGGGGCTCCAACAGAAATTAGAATAGATTTTGTCAGTCCAGCAATGATGGATGTGACTGTGACACGGTGTGTGGGAAGACAGTAGGAGGCCCGTGAAGAGTCACTCATAGTAAAGTGATACCCGATAGCTCCAGTGGTGACTAGTAGGGGCTTAGGTAATTACCACCTTAATGGAGGCTGGCAACTGTAGTGAGTCCCATTTGTATTTTCCCACCAGCAGTGCTATGGATTTAAATTTGTTCCAGCTGAAGTGGCCATGAGCCAAGGCATCAATCCTTATAACGAGAAAAGAAAGAGCCAGTGAAGCCACCATCACTAACGGAATTAATGAAAGCATTGCTGACAGATGCAAAAATTAAGATTTGTTTCCCTTAAATAACCTTTCTGGCCATGCCCTGCAAATTGTATGCGACATCTTTTGGATGTAAGTCAAGATTTCCTAGGGTAACAAGAGACCTAGACACCAAGTGTCCAGCAGGACTAAGAACCTTTGGGAGTTACCCATATTTCAATAAACCACCTTGTAAAAGGGTGATTGTCCTGAGTGGCAGGACAAGGCCCAGGGAGGAGCCAAACCCCTAAGGCAGGAAGTCGGGGATCATCAATCCTGAGGGTTGGGGAAGAGGGTTGGCTCCCCTTACTGTTTGGGAAGATTATCCCCTTGGGATCCCTCAATGGACATTTAGGGAGGACACCCCCAAGCTATAGTTGTGTTAAGTACCCTTTTTATCCTTCATAATTTAAAGTCAGGTCAGCTTGTGATTAAAAATGACAATATAGTGGCCATTCAGAGGGTCTTTGTGAGAGCATTTCTAGATGAGGAGGTTTTGGTGCCATATTGTTCTGTATGGGGGGCCTCCCTCAGTATTCAATAATTTGGAATCAGGGTGAGAGCTCCCCTCAGGATGTGCCAATAAAGCTCTACCGGCTAATGCTTCTGGTTGGTGTGTATAGTACCTATCAAATTTAACAATAAGGTCTTATAGTTAGGAGGAGCATATTGATAAAGAAAGATCTATGAGAATATATGCTTTAGCATCTACTATATGCATGAAATGTTTTATTTTGAAATTTATATACATATATAGTACATGATTTCTGATATCAGTGAGCTCATAATATATAAAGTTAATGATAAACACATATACTATATAAGGAACTGTGAAAGTGATAATAGAGTTATAAAAATTGCTATGAAATATTGAAGAAAATAGTTTATTACACCTTAGAGAACAGTTCAGAAAAAGTTTATTGATATTTTATCTATTAGTATAATTGTGCTGTTCTTCATAATCAATAGTGTGTCTTTATTTTTCACTTTTTTCCATAGAGTTGGATTTATATTGTGTAAACTACAATGACCATAAAAGTAATTAACCCATTTAGTGACTAAATACATGATTCTGATTTCACTCATCACAGTATTGCTCTACACACTGAAGCCTGCATTGTTTCATTATTTTCCCTTGAGCTCATACTGCTGTTAAGCTTTTCATGCTTTCTCTTAAAGTCTCACCCAGTAATTTTGTAGGACTATACTGAATCTGCAGGGTCTTTATTTTATTTAACCCGAATATGCAAAACGATCCCTCCTTTGACTCTTTTTTTTTGTTTGTTTTTCTGTTTGTTTTCTTATATTAAAGATCCTATGGAATTTAGAAAAATCAAAGGATGAAGCTGTCATCAGTTCATACATAAAGTAGAGATTGTAAGAATGTCAGAGTGGGTGTTAGGAAATTAATTTTGCATTTTTATGTGCTTAGCAAATCACTTGTCTCACACTAGACTCATGTGTTTGTTTATTATGGATAAAATAATGGAGAAAATCCTATCTCTTATAATGGCAGTGTGCACTTTTTAACATATATTGAATGAAAGTCAATAGAGATGGTCTACAACTCAGGGCTACAACTTGAGGTAAGAATATTAACAGATATTTTGATGCTTAAAGTTGACAGGTCCTACTAAAATAGAAAGATGTTATTTCACTAAAACACCTTCTTAAATTAATAAAATTTTTTATGTAAAGATATTAATAAATGTTAGCGAATGCAGACAGGAAATAAAAGTTCCTTAATATTTATGGATTGTATTTTCATGAAATGTATGTGCAGTCAATGTCACAGCATTCATTTGTCATTATTTGAACTTTTTCATTAAAAAAGGCATCAATATATGCACTTTCTGTATTATTATATAAGAGTAATAAGATATATTTATTATTATTATTTATTAATATATTTCTATATTATTATAACGACAGTTATAAGAACTTCCAGGTACTGTTATATCAATGTTTTTTGGTAATTGGATTAATTACACAGAGACTGGTCTCAGTTGCTTATTACCTACTTTCATACAAGTTTATATTATTTGTTCTTAAGCTGAGTAAATTTCAAAAGTCATACACAACATTTGCTGCAAGTATTTGAAAAATACAATAACAACAGTTGAAATAATGGTCATGCTATAATTTTGTATTATGAAAGGGAAGTATATCTAATTGTAACATATTTTCCTCCAAACTATATGTGCCTCAACTGTCAATCAGATGGATTCCTTACCACTGAATCTAATGAAATATATAAAGCTTTTTTTATTTTAAAAAAGCATTTGATTGACAGGAAAGTTTGTCATACATAAATCTGATACTAGAGTTGAGTATAACAAGAGTTTTGACTGACAGGTTAACAACTGAACTATCCACCTTTATTTTGTGTTGCTCTATAACATTTCCAAAATTGAATGAAGGATTCCAGGATTCTAATCTCTACAGAAGATATAGAGTTTTTTTTTTCTTTTTTTTTTTAAGCAGGGATTTTTATTTTTATTTTTTTAAGGAAGTCAATAGATTAAAGAATAGATTAATGGTAAGGCTAAGATGGAACTACTTGTATTGTAAAAGTCTTGGATAATTTTTCATTGTTTGACATGCTTTAATGTCAGAATAACAGAAAAAGAGAAGGCTCTCTTAAGACAACAAAAATAACTGCCAGATTAATAAGAAAAATAGTTACAATAGTACATAGATTGCTTAATAATTTACTTTTTTGATTTATTAGGTAGTCAACTCATTTTAGTTACAGTTCAGATTTTAGTTATAAGAAAACAGTGAAAGTTTACAAGGAAAATATATAGCAACTGCAAATATACTTTTTCTGATATTGTAAATTCAGTTTTATTGCAGGTGTTTTCATTTTAGATTTAGCTTTATTACATATAGAATGAGACTATGTTTTATTTTATATTCAACTATGTTCCAAAACAAGAATAAATGTTATATATTATATATGAAAGTAAACTGTATAATAATCACATACTGTTTGTGTAAAACAACTTTCAAATGTATTAATTACATTTTAACCAACAATTGTGTTTTTGCTTGGGATAACCGAATTGACTGATTTAAATTACTTATAATCATGAATAATCCATTTATGGCAAAACAACAACAAAGGAAAATGATGCCAGATGAGATACCAAAGATAAAATTACTTTTAAAAGTCCTAGCATAATCTTTGAAGTTGTATTTTAATTAAAAAATATTGTTTTGTTTTTCTTCATATAGCATTCATATTTTCTATTGTTGTAATAGTGGAATTTATTGGAAAAGGATTGGAGAGTCTCAGACCCACTGTGTCACTGAAAATTAAATTCATCTTCGAGTAGTGGTAAGGTAAGTAACAGTGGTTTACAGAAACTAATCAAGCTGAGCTCTGCCTCTGTGAAACTACAATCATTGGTCTACCTAGAAACTCTTCAAGTGTTTAAATAAGTTATAAACTACTAATAATGGCTCAAATTTTGCTTTACCCTGGACTCAACATGCTCACTTCCAACAACCATATGCTCCTCAACCATCCCCATTCTTTTACACTGACGGACACACTTTTATAACTGTTTACATTAAAATTTGGTACTCACAACTAGCAAAGACAGCCTTCACTTAAGTGTAATCCTACAATATAAGCTATATCTATATAGATAAATATCTATATAGATATAGCTACTCACTTTAATTTAGGATTTTATCTGGAATTATAGGATTAAAATATTTTAATAGGAAGGAGCAAGATGAAAACACGTGTGAGTAATCATATTCCAACACCCAAGGGAACATTGTAGATCAACATGAACTTCTAGGGAATACTGACCAGGGAAGAGAGAGGTTGAGGTATTCATTCCCTACACTCCTTGTCTGTCTCACCTCAAGCATGACAGTGGTCAGGTTTGTGGTTAGAGTTGTTTTGCGGATGCCTTCCTTCCAGCTTCCAAGGTTGCTCCAGTCTCCTTTAACACTGTCCCTTCCCTCTGTCCCTTCAGGTTGGGTATTGGTGTCAGCATTCCTCTGCTGCTAATCCCTGGAGAGTTTGCCAGCCTTGTTGTTCTCTTTAGCTGTGCTTACACCACTGTAAATAAACCCTTCATTAAACTCTTCTCAGTTAAACCCCTGAAGCCTGCCATCTACGTCTTCTTTAAACCAGTTTTCACAGTTTTTGACATATGCATTTTCTTAAGTATTTATAATGCCATGATTTCTCATGTGTATTTCACTTCTCTCTTTGTAACAATTTTTCAAACAGCAATTATTTTCCTGTGTGCAGTGAAATAATTGGATATGTATTTTTTTAAAAGGAACACTAGAAATGACAAAGACTAAACAATGTCTTCTGGGAGTGATAAGAAAAAAAAAATCATACACTATCCTTCTAAGAAGAATGCTGCCATTGTCAAATGAATTATTCAGAAAAATATATTTAGTATGATTCAGCAGTTTTCACATGATATAAAGCCTCTCTAATTCCAGAAAAAGAATAAAGGTGGATTTTGGTGTTTGCATATATGGGAGAAGCATGAATATATAAGTGGGTGCAGAAATATCTTCACTAACAATTTAATGAACTATTACAAATTTTATTTTATTTATTTATATTTTTTACAATAGCTACATTTTTTATTATTTTTTATTCACCTTCTTGCTATAGCTACACATTTTTTTAATTAATTAATTAATTAATTTTTTTATTGCATTTTAGGTTTTGGGGTACATGTGAAGAACATGCAAGATTGTTGCATAGGTGCATACGTGGCAGTGTGATTTGCTGCCTTCCTCCCCTTCACCTATATGTGGCATTTCTCCCCATGCTATCTCTCCCCAACTCCCCACCCCCTGCTGTCCCTCCCCTATTTCCCCCCAACAGACCCCAGTGTGTAGAGCTCCCCTCCCTGTGTCCATGTGTTCTCATTGTTCAACATCCGCCTATGAGTGAGAACATGTGGTGTTTGATTATGTGTTCTTGTGTCAGTTTGCTGAGAATGATGGTTTCCAGGTTCATCCATGTCCCTACAAAGGATGCAAACTCATCGTTTTTGATGGCTGCATAATATTCCATGGTGTATATGTGCCACATTTTCCTTGTCCAAATTTTAAATTCTTCAAAATCTCAGATTACTTGATTCTTAGAGGAAAAATGAAAGTTTGATACAGTGCAAAAGCATTAATGATGAATTGAGTACTTTAATTATTGAAGTTCTTTGAGACCCATAATGAAGCATATGATTGAATTTTAAACTGATTTATGAGAAATTATAAAATAAAATTGTTTTTAATTTTCCATATATCATTTACTTTCAAAATATCTGTTATATAAGGATGTCTAAATTTCCAATAAGACTTCATAATATATTTAAAAGTTTTTTAATCATTAAGAGATCCCCATGTTTTAAGAGAATTTTACATTACTAACTAGAGAATTACAATTTTAGAATACATGCATACGAATTATTGTAGCCAATTTTTTGAAGTTTATATATTATATTCTTTAATTTAATAAATTTTAAATGGTGTTTAATTAATTTTAAAAACTTTTCTTTTGTTTCCATATATAGTTATGATGGCAGTGGTGGCCTGTCTGAAGCTGCCGCTGCTATGACGCAGGCTGCAGTGGGAGGTGCGGCCAGGGCTGCATGTTCCACAGAGCCAGCAGGAGCTGGGAAAGGCGCAGCTACAGTCCTCCAACCACGACTGCAAACCGGGGCATCTCTGCACTCTCTCGGGTAACCGGTAACCCTCCCCTGCCCCCACAGGCTAGGAAGTGCCTGATCCTGCTGTCTGGCCTCTCCCTGCTCCTGGCACCCACTCCTATTTCAGAGCAAAACTGTAGCCAAGACCATGTGCTGTCACAACCCAGACAGGTGTGCGTGTGCTTGCCCCCCTCCATACTTTGGGCAGTGACTAGTAAGAGAGGGAGGTTGAAGGTAGGGTAAGGGCGGCATGGCGCAGGCCTGCAGGCACCCCTCAGCAGGAACAGCCTGGGAGTTATGCGCACCACGGATGAGAGGTTAATGGCAGTAGGAGGCAGACAGGCTTTTGGGTGGAAAGTGGCGTGTCCCCAGTGAAACCCCACCTTCAGACCAGGGAAACCTGATGCCTGTGGTCCAGGCTGCCAGTGCCCGGGACCAGAGTGAGAACTTATGGTGCTTTTTCCAGGTCCACCCATGGCTGCCCATTGACCAATCAGCACGCACTTCCTCACCTCTGAAGTGCACAGAAACCCGGGACTCAGCCAGACTTGGTGAGACTACAAGGTGACCTGCCTGTGGTGAGGAGCTACTCACTGTGGGTGTCCTCTCTGCTGAGAGCTGAGCAGATGTCCTGACTACTTGCCTGTGGAGATAAGCTCCCCACTGTGGGTGTCCTTTCTGCTGAGAGCTGAGCAGACAATGGGACGACCTGCCTGCAGAGAGGAGCTACACACTGTGGTCTCCTTTCTGCTGACAGCTGGACTCTCATTGGGACGCCCTGACTGTGGAGAGGAGCTACCCACTACAAGTGTCCTATGAGCTGTTCTGTCACTCAGTAAAGCACCTCTTTGCCTTTCTCACCCTCCAGTTGTCCACATACCTCATTCTTCCAGATGTGGGACAAGAACTCAGGACTTCTGTATGGCAGAGCTAAAAGAACTGTAACAAAAACAGCTGAAACATGCCCCTTGCTCTCCATGTTGTGGGTGACAAGAGAGAAGAGCTGTGGCTCTTTGGGGAGCCCAGACCTAGGAGCTCCTCTAGCCAGGCGGTGACATTCCTTTGGTGCTCTGTGTTTCCTGGCATCTCCTACATTCTGGCACCACAGTATTCTTTGTGCCAGCTTTGGAAGCTGCTTGCAGTATGCCTGGTCCAGCCACAGCCTCTCTGGGAGCTGGTGCCTATGCTGGCACCTGGAGCTTCCCACCCCACTGCAGCCAGTGATTGGACCTCATGGTTGCTTGCTCAAAAACCCCTTGCCACTCCATGCCTGGCTCACCCTTGGCAGGTATGAGATCCAGGCCAGTAGTGCAAGCCAAGTGCAACCTGCCAGGCCAAGTGGGAGGAATAAGCTCAGAAGGCCCGGGAAAAATTTGGTTAAAGACACCACCAGCCACAGAGATTTACGGCTGGAAAAGCATCATCCCAAGAATCCTGTGACAGTTACACACATACATTTTTCTTTAAAATAAACTATTTCACATCATATGTAGAAATATATTTGGGACTAATTTTGTTTATTGGCTTCCCAATTTTTCCACATAGATATTCTTAATAAGTAGGTTTTGTGTCAATGGGAAATGCATCTTAGGACTACTAGGAACATAAAAAAGGGAGATATTGATGCATTGATGCTAGTCATTAAATAATTATTGTTACATTGACATTTAAAAATTCTTCTATATAATTTCAATTTTAAGAAATAGAATTCTATAGTGAACACGAATTTGTTGTCATTAGGTTTAATAAACTAAATACTCAAAGTGATATAATAAGAATTTTAAGAAATGGACTGCTCATATCTATTAGGAGCTTACACTTTAGGAATGTTGATTTTAGAGAACAGTTTGAGTTTAGTAGTTTCACACATTTTTCTCTGATAAGTCCTTTGGAGTGGAATACAGCAGAGAGCTCGTCTAGCTTAAAAGACACAGAAATCAATGGTTGGATATCAGAATCATTTCTGGGAAAGATTGCTTCCAGCCATTTTTGTCTTTTATCCGTAGTCTCTAATGCTACACTATAGTTTCTTGATTCTATTATTTTCTGCATCCAGGTAGGCATCAGAATCATCTAAAGTACTGCTTCTCAAAATGCTACAGACACAGGAAACACCTGTGGCTCTTGTTAAGATGTAGATTCTGACTCAGTATGTCCAGAATGTGGGTGAGAATTTTGAATTTCTGAAAAATTCCCAAGTGAGACTGATGCTGCCAGTCTACCTACAGACTATATTTTGAGTAGCAAAGACTTAGGGCATCTATTTAAAAAGTCTGTTGGACTCCCTAATTAGAATTCTGATTCAGAACATCCATAGGTAGGCTAGGAAATTTTTATTTTTAAGACAAGCACTCCTGTTTTTCTATTTCTACCAGTCTGCTTTCTATTTAAAAATTAAGGCCTCAGATTCTCTAAATAAAAATTAAAGGTATACCTTATATTTGTTATTTGAATTTCCAATCACTTACTCAAAGGTCTAATCATAGAAATGCCTCTGATAGACCAGAAAAATATCACAAGAAGCACAACTTGCACTCTTACCTACATAGAAGAGATAAGAGATTCCAGGAATCAGACAGCATACATTTTAATACTGGAAATCTCACACAGAGTTGGATGCAATTTTAATACCCATGCCTTTAGATATAGCAAAACATCAAGGTTACTTTAAGGAATATATAAATAAAATAAATGCTGACTAGTTTTTCAAAGCTGCTAAAAAACACTACTTTTAAAATTTTTCCATGCATATATAAAATATTGATTCCTCAATTACTAATAAAAATGTGATATACGTATGGAAAAAAGCACACCATATAACTGATAATGTTTCACATTCAAGTGTTATCCACCTGCCTTTTATTCTAATAACACATAAAAATAGAAGTTCCTGGGGGGAAAATGAAGAAAGGACACTTCTATGTATTTTTCTAAAATAGCAAAAATTGAATGCTACTATTGTAGTTGGTAGGAGTGTGTGCTTTAATGCATAGCTCTGGCATCATTCATTCAATACAACGTCATTTATACAATGAATGTCAATGAATGATACCCATCTACCATAGCATTTTCAGTAACTACGTTGTGTCAAACACTGTTTTAGGTATTAGTAATTCAGAGGCAAATAAAACAAAAAATAATTGGCAAATATGGATCTTATATTCTACTGAGAGGGGTCAAAAATGAACTTAAAAAGTAATCAATATTATGTTAATTTTACATAGTAAAAGTTTTATGAAAAAAATAAAATCTGTGAATGTAAATAGAAAAATACAATAATTGTTTTTTTGTTTTGCCTTTACTCTTTGGAGGTTTGAGGGGGCAATTATTGAGCAGATAGAAGAATGACATGAGGGAGAGGAGCACATAAGAATCCAGAGGATTCATCCCAAACAGATGGAACAGCAAAAGTGGAAGCACTGCATCAGGAATATCACTAGCGGACCTGAAATCAAAAAAGAAAAGCAAGTGTGCATGTGTGTGAGTAAGGGGTGTTGGTTCATGAGGCCCTGGATAAATGGATTATGTAAGGTCTTCAGGCCATAAGAAATTGTTTTTAACTCTAAGTAAACCATTGGGAATTTTTGAACAGGATTTTTAAAGGACCAATGACTTCCTGTGTGGAAGATGAAATAAAGGGGAAGAAAAGTGAAAGCAAGAAAGCATGTTTGAAGGCTAATATAAAAAGTAAAGAAAAATGCAGGAGAAAGATAAGATCTTGTAATAGGGTGGCAGTCTGAAGATAGTCCTTGAGAAATATTCACTAAGGTGTTTTGAAAAGTGTGTGATTTAATTCTTACTGTGAGAGATGAGAAATGACTACCCATCAGTAATTTTTCATAAATTATTACCTGGACAAACTCTTTAATAACTATCTCTTGCATGAGCATGTCATTTTATTGACTAAAAACATAGACTACGAATGACAGAAGTTATACAGCCTTGTTAAAGCACCTTTAAGGAAAACTTAGTTATTTCATTTTCAGAAAATCATAAAAGAAAAGTGGAATTTTTGAATTAAGTTTTTATTTGATAATGTTTCTAATATAATTACTATTGACTTTTATTTTACAACTTATGTAGGTAGAAAACATTTTTCCCCTAAACTTAGAGAATATATGTAAGGGAATTTTAACTGGTTATTTAATTACAGTAAGATGAGTCAAGTCAGATTAGTGAGATAAATATCACAATATCAATGAATATTTCAGACTCAATTTTTTGACAAATATAGTTAACAAATTTAAGTAGACACAAATACTATTCTGTACCATAGACATTTTTACAAATGTAATTCATGTAACATACACTTTTAAGTATCAGGTTGACACAGATTAAATATCACCAAAAAAAAAAAAAACTTTGTCTTTTTTATTAAACAGCCTTAGAGCAAAATTCAGTGTCAATGTTGATGATATGTATAACACCCAAAACAAGGAGTTCTGTGGCCCATTCCACAGTCCCAACACTTCAAATAAACAAACACAAATTGAACCTGTTCATCATTGAGAACTATTCCACCTTCCAAAATTTTTAATCTAACTTGGCATGTCAGGCATTCTTTTAAGTGTACATCACCCACTATAAATCTTTAATTATAATCTCTATATTAATATTTTCCAAATCCAGATATCCATCTTGCCTTTCTCCTCATCAATATATACATTTTGAGTTTATTAGGTGTGGCACCGATAGTCTAAAACACAACTGACCACATTTCTTTATCAAAAATTATTCTCAATTTGTTTCCTTTTTTTTTTTTTTTAATTGCACTTTAGGTTCTGCGGTACATGTGCAGAACATGAAGGATTGTTGCATAGATACATACATGGCAAGGTGGTTTGCTGCCTCCATCCCCTCGTCACCTACATCTGGCATCTCTCCCCATGTTATCCCTCCCCAACTCCCTACCCCCTACTGTCCCTCCCCTAGTTTCCCCCAACAGACCCCAGCGTGTGATGCTCCCCTACCTGTGTTCATGTGTTCTCATTGTTCAACACCCACCTATGAGTGAGACCATGTGATGTTTGATTTTCTGTTCTTGTGTCACTTTGCTGAGAATGATGGTTTCCAGGTTCATCCATGTCCATACAAAGGATATAAACTCATCGTTTTTCATGGCTGCATAGTATTCCATGGTGTATATGTGCCACATTTTCCTTGTCCAGTCTATCATCAATGGGCATTTGGGTTGGTTCCAGGTCTTTGTTATTGTAAACAGTGCTGCAATGAACATACGTGTGCATGTGTCTTTATAATAGAATGATTTGTAATCCTTTGGATATATACCCAGTAATGGGATTGCTGGGTCAAATGGAATTTCTATTTCTAGATCCTTGAGGAATTGCCACACTGTCTTCCACAATGGTTGAACTAATTTACACTCCCACTAACAGTGTAAAAGTATTCCTATTTCTCCACATCCTCTCCAGCATCTGTTGTCTCCAGATTTTTTAATGATCACCATTCTAACTGGCGTGAGGTGGTATCTCAGTGTGGTTTTGATTTGCATTTCTCTAATGACCAGCGATGATTAGCATTTTTTCATATGTTTGTTGGCCTCATATATGTCTTCTTCTGAAAAGTGTCTGTTCATGTCCTTTGCCCACTTTTGATGGGTTTCTTCTTTTCTTGTAAATTCATTTTAGTTCTTTGTAGATCCTGGATATTAGCCCTTTGTCAGATGGGTAGACTGCAAAATTTTTTCCCATTCTGTTAGTTTCTGGTTGACTCTAACGACTGTTTCTTTTGCTGTGCAGAAGCTCTGGAGTTTAATTAGATCCCATTTGTCTATTTTAGCTTTTGTTGCCAATGCTTTTCGTGTTTTAGTCATGAAGTCCTTGCCTATGCCTATGTCCTGAATGCTTTTTGCCTAGGTTTTCTTCTAGGGTTTTTATGGTGTTAGGTCTTATGTTTAAGTCTGGAGTTAATTTTATTGTAAGGTATCAGGAAGGGGTCCAGTTTCTGCTTTCTGTGCATGGCTAGCCAGTTTTCCCAACACCATTTATTAAACAGGGAATCCTTTCCCCGTTGCTTGTTTTTGTCAGATTTGTCAAAGATCAGATGGTTGTAGATGTGTGGCATTGCCTCCGAGGCCTCTGTTCTGTTCCATTGTTCTATATCTCCATTTTGATACCAGTACCATGCTGTTTTGATTACCATAGCTTTGTAGTATCGTTTGAAGTCAGGTAGCATGATGCCTCCAGCTTTGTTCTTTTTGCTTAAAATTGACTTGGTTATGTGGGCTCTCTTTTGGTTCCATATGAAGTTTAAGGTGGTTTTTTCCAGTTCTTTGAAGAGGGTCATAGGTGGCTTGATGTGGAAATTATTGAATCTATGAATTACTTTGGGCAGTATGGCCATTTTCACAATATTGATTCTTCCTAACCATAAGCATGGAATGTTTTTCCATCTGTTTGTGTCATCTCTTATTTCCTTGAGCAGTGGTTTCTTGTTCTCCTTGAAGAGGTCCTTTACATCCTTTGTTAGTTGTATTCCTAGGTATTTTATTCTCTTTGTAGCAATTTTCAATGGCACTTCGTTCTTGATTTGACTCTCTTTAAGTCTGTTATTGGTGTGTAGGAATGCTTGTGATTTCTGCAGATTAATTTTGTATCCTGAGACTGCTGAAGTTGCTTATCAGTTACAGGAGATTTTGGACTGAGACGATGGGGTCTTCTAAATATACAAATATGTTGCCTGAAAATAGGGACAATTTAACTTCCTCCTTTCCTAATTGAATGCTCTTTATTTCTTTTTCTTGCCTGATTACTCTGGCTAGAACTTCCAATACTATATTGAACAGAAGCGGTAAGAGAGGGCATCCTTGTCTAGTGCCAGATTTCAAAGGGAATGCATCAAGTTTCTGCCCATTCAGTATGATATTCGCAGTGGGTTTGGCATAAATAGCTTTTATTATTTTGAGATATGTTCTGTCGACATCTAGTTTATTGAGAGTTTTTAGCATAAAGGGCTGTTGAATTTTGTTAAAGGCCTTCTCTGCATCTATTGAGATATTAATGTGGTTTTTGTTCTTGGTTCTGTTTATGCAGTGTGAATTACGTTTATAGACTTGCATATGCTGAAACAGCCTTGCATCCCAGGGATGAGGCCTACTTGATCATGATGGATAAGCTTTCTGATGTGCTGTTGCAATTGGTTTGCTAGTATTTTATTGAAGATTTTTGCATCTATGTTCATCATGGAGATTGGTCTGAAGTTTTCTTTTCTTGTTGAATCTCTGCCGGTTTTTTTTTTTTTTTTTTTTTTTTTTAATCAGGATGATGTTGGTCTCATAAAATGATTTGGGAAGGATTTCTTCTTTATGGATTGTTTGGAATAGTTTCAGAAAGAATGGTACTAGCTCCTCTTTGTATGTCTGGTAGAATTCGGCTGTGAACCCCTCTGGACCTGGGCTTTTTTTTCCATTGGTAGGCTCTTAATTGCTGCCTCAACTTCAGCCCTTGTTATTGGTCTATTCAGAGTTTTGACTTCTTCCTGGTTTAGGCTTGAAGGATGAAAGTGTCCAGGAATTTATACATTTATTCCAGGTTTACTGGTTTATGTGCATAGAGTTGTTTGTAGTAATCTCTGATGGTAATTTGTATTTCTGTAGAATCAGTGGTGATATTCCCTTTATTGTTTTTTATTGCTTCTATTTGATTCTTCTCTCTTTTATTTTTTATTAATCTGGCTCATGGTCTGTCTATTTTGTTGATCTTTTCTAAAAACCACCTCCTGGATTTATTGATTTTTTGAAGGTTTTTTTGTGTCTCTGTCTCCTTCAATTCTGCTCTGATCTTAGTTATTTCTTGTCTTCTGCTAGCTTTTGAGTTTTTTTAATCTTGTTTCTCTAGCTCTTTCAATTTTGATGATAGGATGTTGATTTTAGATCTTTCCTTGCTTCTCATGTGGGCATTTATTGCTATATATTTTCCTCTAGACACTGCTTTAAATGTGTCCCAGATATTCTGGTTCATTGAGTCTTTGTTCTTATTGGTTTTAAAGAACATCTTTATTTCTGCCTTCATTTCATTGTTTATCCACTCAACATTCAAGAGCCAATTGTTCAGTCTCCATGAAGCTGTGTGGTTCTGAGTTAATTTCTGAATCCTAAGTTCTAATTTGATTGCACTGTGGTCTGAGAGACTGCTGTGATTTCCATTCTTTACCTTTGCTGTGGAGTGATTTACTTCCAATTATGTGGTCAGTTTTAGAGTAGGTATGATGTGGTGCTAAGAAGAATGTATATTTTGTGGATTTGAGGTGGAGAATTCTGTAAATGTCTATTAGGTCCACTTGGTCCAAATCTGAGTTCAAGTCCTGGATATCCTTGTTAATTTTCTGTCTTGTTGATCTGTCTAATATTAACAGTGGAGTGTTACTGTCTTCCACTATTATTGTGTGGGAGTCTAAGTCTCTGTGTAGGTCATTAAGAACTTGCTTTATATATCTTGGTTCTCCAGTATTGGGTGTGTATATATATGGGATCGTTAGCTCTTCTTGTTGCATTGATCCTTTTACCATTATATAATACCCTTCTTTGTCTATGTTTTTAAAGTATGCTGTATGTTCAGTCACAATTTTAAGAAACTTTAAAAAATATATTTAATTTTCAATCTGCCTTTCATATTGTTCTCCAACCTGTATTAGCACTGATATGGACTAGATTTTTACCCTCTATGTATTTTTCTAGTTCAAGATCTCCTCATCCCTAATCTAGACATTTATAAACATTTTCTAACTTTTCATCCTATTGTAGCCCCTTTTCTCTATACATCATCTCACACATTGTTAACCTGCTTATTTTCCCAAACACACATGGATCCCAGCTTTTTTTTTTTTTTTTTTGTCACTTCCTCATAAAAAAGACAGAAAGAGATCCAAGATGGCCAATTAGGAGCAGCTGAGGATTGGAGCTCCCAGTGAAAGCGTGGAGGGTGAGTGGACGCCGCATTTCCAGATGGATTTTTATTGCCCACAGACCAGGAGATTCCCAGGCTGAGGAGCCCCATGGGTCACCAGCGTGGCTGTTTCAGCCAGAGCTGGTGGTTTGGCCAGTGCCTGGCACGGCAGTTCTCCATGGGTCCGGGCACCATTTTAGCTGGCGATTGGAGCTCGGGGAAGACAGAATCACCCATTCAACTGATAGAAAAGGGGACTGAAACAGGGAGCCAGGCCAGGAGATTCCCGGACAAAAAAGTGCCACGATTGTCAGTGCGGCTGTTTCAGCCGGCACAGTGGGTTGCCACATGGGAAATCACATAGATCCCGGCACCTTTTCAACATGCGACTGGGACACCTGGGAGAAAAAAAGAGGCTCTGAGGCAGCGAGCCAAGTGATCAGGTTTGGCTGGTCCCACCCCCACAAAAAAACAGCAATCTGAAATGCTCTGGATTGAGAGTTTCACAGCAAGCACAGCTGAACCCAGGATGGTCCACCTCTGTGGGGGAGGGGTGTCTGCCATTACCTAGGCAGTTTACAATAGCAAAGACCTGAAACCAACCCAAATGCCCATCGATGATAGACTGGACAGGGAAAATATGGCACATATACACCATGGAATACTATACAGCCATCCAAAATGATGAGTTTCTGTCCTTCATAGGGACATGGATGAACCTGGAAACCATGATTCTCAGCAAATTGACACAAGAGCAGAAAATAAAACACCATATGTTCTCACTCATAGGTTGGTGTTGAACAATGAGAACGCATGGACACAGGGAGGGGAGCATCACCCACTGGGGTCTGTTGGGGGAAATAGGGGAGAGACAGCAGGGGGTGGGGAGTTGGGGAGAGATAGCATGGGGATAAATGCAAGATATAGGTGATGGGGAGGAAGTCAGCACATCACACTGCCATGTGTGTACCTATGCAACAATTTTGCATGTTCTTCACATGTACCCCAAAACCTAAAATGCAATAAAAAAAATTGAGAGAAAAAAAAGACAATGAATGCTACCCTTTGTTATTAGAATGCATTACAATTACTTATGAGATACAAAGCAGTCATTTACCTTTGCCCTTCACTAGTGAGCTACAATCTTAATTCTTTCAGAATATTTTAGCATTTTATTTAATTTATAATCTTTATTTATAATCTTCACTTAGATTGTTGATCCCTATCCCTGCAGCACTGTACACCATCTAACTCTATAACCTTGAATTAGACACACACATGAATATGCACACACATGCATACATGCAATATTTCTTTTTGAATGGAGTGCATGGAATAGTGTCTGTAGAAGTCTCAATTAGACTATTACATCCACCTGCTTATTTAACAAATCCAAAAACTTTTAATACAAGCTTATTAAGAGAGATGACATAGTAAAATTTAGGTATTGTGAAGGAAAAAATAAATGTTGATTTGTAGACATAGGGTCCCTACTCTACAGCTTGTGGTCACATGGTATGATAATTTACAGTCAGGCGTCTGTGCTCTGTAGATGACTGTGGCCTTGCCCTAATTGAAAATATAGTGCTACAGGTTCCTTCTGGAGCAATATCAAAACCTATAGCTGCCTAGAAAGACTGCCGTTGTGGTGAACCCTTAGAGATGGCAAGGTGAGCTCAGAGAGATTAGAGGTATTGAGCTCAGGGAAAGGGAAGCATCCTAAAAAATACATGTTATGAAAAGGTTAGTGACATTTGTCTGTGACTAGAACTCATACCTTTTCTAGAGCCCCAGTCCTTTTTCTAGTTATCCTGAACAGAGCATCACTATTCATGTATATAGTATTTCATACTTTCATTTAGTTACACCAAAATCCTTGTTAGTCAAGTAAATCAGTTGATCATTGTTTTAAATATATTATCATATTTAGGGATACATATTTTGATCAACATATTCTTTTATGTAGATTAAGATAATTTATAAACCCAAACACATCCAAATCCTAAACATGGACAGTTTTCAGATCTGCATCCTTAGGAGAAATCATATCAATGGGCTGCAGTACCAGAAAATAAATTTATTTCACTGACATTATGTTTTTATTTTTTAATGGCTCAAATGAATAAACAAAACTAAGAAACTTTACAGATATGTTCATTGCTGTGGTCTTGACACAGTATAGATTAAATCACAATTGATATATGTTTGAATTATTTGATTATGTAGCAGTGAATCTTGAGATAGGGAAAGGAATACTTCAACTGTCAAAAAAAATTCTATGTCTTATGAAATGAAGGTGTCAAAGTAAAATTTGATCAGTACAGCTTATATTTATTATTCAATTACATAAAAATAAGTGCTTACCTATCTCGAAGAGTAGGAGAAAAGAGAACATACAAAGTTCGTGTGTGAGTTAACATTTTAAATCTCTGCAACATGTTTTTAGTTTTTCTTTCTTAATCTCTTCTCTCATTGGAGCAGGACTGTATACAAACTGCTAGGAGAAACACGTAGAGTAAACAGGTGGACACAGACAAAAAGAGCCGAAGAGGAGAGATGGAGGGGAAAAGAGTACCCTGGGGGAGATCCATGTTGTACTGTTATTGAAAAGGAAAAATAAAATTATTATAAAAAGTAAAAATGCATATTGTTTTATTTTTACTTATAGTAGTACTTTATTTGAAACCACATTTCCAGTTTGACATGTGGAACTTACCATTATGATTTTTCATTTCAGCTACACTATCCAGTGCCAAAAACCACATGTAGGGATTTAAATTTAACTACATAATTTACATTAAATAAAATTAAAAATTTAGTTTCTTCATCATACTAACATTTTAGGTGTTTATAGGTATATATGACTGGTGGCTACAATACCGGACAGTAATGGGCAGCACTTGTAAAGACTATCTTAGATACCACAGAATTTGTTAATGCACATTGAATTGTTGCATTTAAAATAAGTTCTTGGCAGGGCGTGGTGGCTCACACCTGTAACCCCAACACTTTGGAAGGCAAAGGCAGGTGGATCACAAGGTCAGGAGACTGAAACCATCCTGGCTAACACGGTGGAACCCTGTCACTACTAAAACACACACATACACACACACACACACACACAAAATTAGCCAGGTGTTGTGGCACGTTCCTATAGTTCCAGCTACTCAGGTGGCTGAGGCAGGAGAATTGCTTGAACTCGAGAGACAGAGGTTGTAGTGAGCCAAGATCATGCTACTGCACTCCAGCCTGGGTGACAGAGGGAGACCCAGTGTCAAAATAATAATAGTAATAATAATAATAAATAGGTCTTTATATTTTTTTCTTGACAAGACTTGAAAAACATTTTTAATTGTAGCAGAAAAAGAAGGAAATTTAATTTATTCAGTTAAAAAGAAAAAACTTTGCTCTAATATTTAGGTCTTCATACGCATTTGGTTACTGTAGCTCACAGTAGTAAGTTAAAGGAGTACTCTCTTGCTCACAATTGAGCAAGTTATAAAAAAAAGCTCAAAGACAATAAACAAGAAGATTTTGATAAGCACAAATATTCTCCACTAATTAAAAATTTTTAATGTGTTTATGATTTAGAAATATCTGAAAACCTTCCATAATTTAAAAATTATTAAGCAGCATTTGAATGTCATAAAACATTTGTAAATTTACCTCCCTTTCCATCTTTCAAATGCTATAGGACTGGGACAATTAAAAGACTTTGCTGATTGAATAAATTAAAACACTATTATGATCAATAACCTTCATTAATATCACAAATCACTGTCACATTCTCATTAATTTTAGTAAGTGCATTTAAAAAATAATTATCATTTGTATTTATTCCTTGCCTACTACGTGGATGATCTTATTTAGACCTAATTACAACCCTATGTTCGTTAACTTCATGTTCTGATGGAGAAATCAAGTCTCAGAGCATTTAGTTAACTTGCTGAAGATGGCATTTTTAGTAGTGCAGCTAGGTTTTAAAATCTGGGAGATCATCTCCAAAGGGTCTATTTGAAACTTGCTATGATAATACTAATGTTTCATTTATTCAACAAAGACGTTCTAGCCTCTTTTATGTGTATGTGAGTGTGTATGTATGCGAATGTGTATATCTATGTGTGCACTGTCCTTTTCTTCTTTAAAGATATAGCAGAAAATCAAACACACACAGATACACACAAATAAATACACATACCACACACACATTTTAAAATCTAAATTAAAGCTTTACATTATATATTTTAATTTATAAGGATCATGTAGATATGAATTATGAAATTTAAAATTTTTCTAAAAGCACATATTTAAAAGCACTTAGAGCCTGATATGTTTGAGTCCCAGCAATCAAATGGCTTAAGAAGAAATAACATTTTTTTTTATACACAGTTTTCTTTTAAAAGTAAAATCTGATCAAGTCATAAAAAGGCAGATGAAAAGCAAATGCCATAGATTATCTTTCATAATAATAAATGTAACTTTGAACAAATATTTAATGGCAATTAATTATAAATATCTAATTTCACAACATGTCAGCTTTGCTAAAATTCTCATTCAAAAGGGAATTCCTGACTTAAATCTGGTAGCCTTGTATCTAATATTTAGTATGCATGTGACATATTTGTGAAGACTTGACTACCTGAATAATGTATTTAATCAAGAAACTTAAATGCAATGTGTTTTTCAATGTCTGCTGATTAGGTAAAACATTAGCTAAAATTTAAAACTTAGAGCTAATATTATGTATAACGTTTATTTAGAGTTTAGATTTAAGTCTTAAAATAAAAATTAAATATACAAACTTCAATATGATGTCTGTTTTAATTCCTGATGCATTCTTCCAACTTCATAAAAACAGTGAACAGTAAACAAGAGGTATCTTCAAATTAATAAAAATAATATGTAAATTTTTGTCATAATTCTTTGATGAATAAAATCCCTTCTTGGAATGCCTTTCTCTTTTTCTTTTTCTCCTGAACTATGAAAGAACCTCTGATAAATATAAAACTTTTATACAGTTTACATTTGTTTGTTTAAATGTTTATTCTATACATTTTCCAGTACACTATTGTTGAAGAAGAAAGAGATCACACATGTAACATGTCCCATATGGTAATTAATTTTGTCAACTTGATTGGATTTAAGGATTCAAAGTATTGTTTCTGGGTGTGTCTGTGAGGGTGTTGCCAAAGGAGATTAACATTTGAGTCAGTGGATTGGGAGAGGCAGATCCACCTTCAATGTGGGTGGACACCATCTACTCAGCTGCGATCATGGCTAGAATAAAGCAGGCAGAAGAAGTTGGAAGGACCAAACTTGATGCGTCTTCTGGACTTCATCTTTCTCCCATGCTGGATGCTTCCTGCCCTCAAACATTGGACTGAAAGTTCAGCTTTTGGACTCTTGGACTTAAACCAGTGGTTTGTCAGGGGCTCCCAAGCCTTTGTCCACAGACTGAAGTCTGCACTGTCAGCTTTCCTACTTTTGAGGTTTGGGGACTACTGGCTTCCTTACTCTTTAACTCGCAGAAGGACTATTATGGGACTTCACTTTGTAATCGTGTGAGTCACTTCTCCTTAATAAATTCTCTATTATATATATCTTTATCCTGTTAGTTCTGTCCTTCTAGAGAACCCTCAATAATACACCCTGTCAGTTAGATTATTTGAATTCCAGTTTATTCTTCTCCCATTCCTAGAACATTCTCCTCCTCCAAGCTGTGCCAAGGATAGGGAACAGAAAACATTGTTGAAATAGTTTAAAATACATCACAATGTGCAGTGATGCTCCTGCTTACTGATATAATTGCCATGGCTATTGTCAAGGTACTTACGTGCATTTCCCTCCAAGAAAAACTTCCCTCGAAGACAAATAATTCATTCTGAATGCTTTATTCATCCTTGAGAAAAGAAAAGTTACTTTTCAGTGCATACTTTAGAAAATCTGGCACAAGTTACTCCCCTAAAATAACTCCTTTGGTAGAGATCAGTCTTTCTTAATCTTGACTGTAGGGTTGCAGCTTTCTAGTTTGAGACACTGTACTGTATTTCTTCAAAGAGATTTAGTATGAACCTCAGACAAACAAATGTGAGTTCCAAGTAGCTTCTACTTATCATCAATTTCCCTAATTAATTATTTCTATCAATACTTGCTGTATGCCTATTTTGTTCCAGGCACTGTGCCTCAAATGTTAAATATAATGGTAAACCAAATCTAATGAAACTTAAGCCAATGGAACATCATAAACAATAATCAAATAAAGAGACAATTGTCAGGGCACTTCTCTTTTAGGAGGGTTGTATGGGGTCCTCCTTTATGAAAATTTTGGAGCATCTGCAAATTTCTGATCAATCCTCCCAGCATTGTATAGGAGACAGAGAATACAAAATCCTTACTGACATCATAGATGTCATCTGGAATGTGGAATGCTTCCTCCCATCACTGTTCGTACTATAGTGCCATCAATGTATTTAAAAATCTATCTAAATCGTTCAGGATGTTAATCTCTTGTGAAGTAGTTATGGATTAAGTATAGATTTTGGTTTGTCAGCTAACTAGAAAAGTACACATAGTAGCAAGTTCCATCAATTCTTTTCATGACTTAGTGAATTAGGACTGGAAATCACCTATGGAATCCTCTGCAGATATAGCCATTGTGCAAATATATTTTTCTTAGAGTACACAAGTAACTATTGGAATCTTCTGGAAATGGCTAGTAAAATCATATCTTGCCATGCACATGATATTAAGATATCTACTTTCTGAATTCAAAGGCAAAAATTCTTAGTCATTACTATCTAAAGTGTCAGCACATTCAAGTGATTATATGTTCTATGAAGTAACCAATACATAGATTTTAATATTTTATAGCTACCATATACAATCATAGACAAGCCATCTCAATAGTCTGTGCCTTCATTTTCTCATATATAAAGTGGAGATAGCACTTTGTAAAATAACATAATCGATGTAAAATATCAAAAGCACTGCCTGGGACATAACACATACATATAAAATTATGTTGTTTAATTGATATTAACTATATATTAATTGATATATAACAAAAACTATGTATACTAATTCTAGGATTTGGCTGTTATGAATTGGTTTTGTGTATGATAAATAAATTGAAATTTATTTTTATATAAACGTACCTTTTAAAATCTCATAAAATCACCTATATATGTCAGATATTTAACAAGCCACTTATAAATATGCTTTTTAAAATATTGACTGTATTATTACAAATACGTATCAGGAAGATAACACACAAATCATTGCCTTTCACAATTTCTCACAGCTGCCAATTATAGCAAATTACTATCGTAAATTTTGGGTTCTATTATACTTCTTTTTGTTTCCCTTGCCTAAAGTTTCTTAATATAATGCCTTCAACTTCTTAAAAAATTAGCAGCACCCTAGATTACCTTAGAGTCATTATGAAAAACAGCATGGACTACAGTGACATGTCTTCAGCATCTACACAGTCCCCTCACACAAGTTTTCTTAATATTTATCACATGGCCACCATTTTCTGTCATATAATAGACATTAGCTATGTAAAGATAAATATATCTCTCTCTTGCTGTACTCATCATCCACCAGGCAGATACATATGAAAAAGCATCTTTGATAAATAGAGGTAAGTCAGTATTAGCAAAGGGTACAGAATGCAACATAAGTTCAAGGATTGAGCCAAGTCCCTTCATAACGAAATAACATTAGAGATGTGATCCAAAGGGGACAAGATGAAGGGAGAATATTTCAGAAAGAGATATCAGCCCAGTAAAAGTAAAACTATAGAGGATGTGGTGGTGCATTCCTGTGGTTCCAGCTACTAAGAAGGCTGGGCAATACGATTATTTGAGACCAGGAATTCAGGACTTTATTGCATAATCTTCTTGCCTGTGCATAGACACTGCACTCCAACTTGGGCAACACAGAAAAATCTTGTATCTAAAAAAACCCAAAAACTGAAAAACAACATCAAATATGTAAAAATGTGTATTGTAATTGGGGGAGCAGTGAACAATTCGTTTTGGCTCAGTGTAGAGCACCTGGCAGAAGGCACAGGCAATGAGATTGCAGGGAAAGTTGCAGTCAAATGTGAATGAATCAATAAGGAAAGGGAAATATTTGCAAAAAAAAAAAAAAAAAATCTACGAGAACTGATAGACCATAGCGGAGCTAGCATGAGGTAAGAATGGATGTATGAAAATTACAAAGAAAAAAAATTACACATGGATAAACTAATGGTAGACACTGATATAAAAAAAATTAATGAATTAATTAGAGATTGGAGAATGATTTTTACTAGATTTGGAAACAGATTCAAATTTGGAGAAGGAAAAAAAGAAGGATAAGCATAGGACAAATTAAAGTTTTCACAGATTAAAGTAATTTGGTATGGAAATTTTAATTCTACAAGTCTCACATAATAGGCAAAACCTGCTAGTCACACCTCAGATAATGCACAGTAACAGTATTTAACTAATTAAATAGTGTTACTACGTCTGAAAATAGGCCACATCTGAATTTATGTGGCCTATTTTCATTTTGCAGCAGAAAACGGCTTTCAGATATCCTAGTTCATTCTGACTAAAATAATAAATATTTTAGGTCAATAGTCTCTTAAATTCTGGTACAATTAGTGCAGCCAATGTCAGAACACCTTTCATCTTCTTTATTCAAGCATTTTTGTCTCCCCTGTATGTTAGTTCTGTTTATATTTTTATGGGGTTTATATATTTGTATCTCCAAGATACTGGGAAACATAGGAAGAATGGATTAACATACAGACATGTAGATTTTAGGGAGGTTTAAACACATAGTATTCTGTTTGCACAATCAAAACTTAAAAATTGGATTCACGGCCGGGCGCGGTGGCTCACGCCTGTAATCCCAGTACTTTGGGAGGCCGAGGTGGGTGGATCACGAGGTCAAGAGATCGAGACCATCCTGGTCAACATGGTGAAACCCCATCTCTACTAAAGATACAAAAGCGTGGTGGCGCGTGCCTGTAATCCCAGCTACTCAGGAGGCTGAGTCAGGAGAATTGCCTGAACCCAGGAGGCGGAGGTTGCGGTGAGCCGAGATCGCGCCATTGCAGTCCAGCCTGGGTAATGAGAGCGAAACGCCGTCTCAAAAAAAAAAAATTGGATGCACATGAAAGTTTTTTTCTAGAGAAAACTTGAGGTGAACATTGTTACCAGTCACCAAGCCAGAGTGGTGCAGGAGCCACTTAAGTGGGCTTATTGGGGCCAGTTACGTGAAATTCTTCCCATTTCCCTGTTTATTAACTTCATGTTGGTAGCTTGAAATTAGCCATGATGAGGCTATTTACATTAAGAAAATTTTAGCAAATGTTACATGCAAAATTTCTCTCCCGTCTACCCCTAGAACTGGCAGTTAAACATTTACTAGCTTCATATAACTATTCTTCTTGGCCATTTCTCCATTTTTCTTCCTCCAGGACCCAAGAGCAATAAGCGTATTTGTGGTATTTGTACTCAGAAAACTCCCAGTGTTAAGTGGGTGTAAGATTTCTCAATTCATTAGTAATTTCCAAATCCCTGGAATGTTCTCTTATCAATCCAGTGTTCTCTTTCATCAGAAAATGATTAGCAAAAGGGAAGAAGACAATTTTTTCTTCAACACGTCCATCACAGAATGGGTCTCTTCATGAAAGCTTCACGGTAAAAGCTAGAACACCAGTTCTGACTCTGCCAAACCATGTTCAACTTAACTATTTAGAAGTCCTGCCCCACAATTGCCTTAATTGTACTGTCTATGAGGAAAAAATAAATCCATGTCTTCTGTTTTGGCCTTAAATGTAATTTGTGTTTGATCTGATGATGACAAACGTCATGGAAATTTAATATTATGTATACAAAATGTATTGTATTTTTTAATCTGTCATACCTAACAGTTACGACTTAAAATTTCATAAAAACACAGTAATAAAATCACCAACATGTACAGCGCTTTAAGCATGCAAAATTGTTTTCTATTTTATTTTTTCAATGGCACTTAATGAGTAGTGTATGTCAACTAGGTGTTAGGTGCTATGTTGTATAACCAGTGACACTAAGGACATCAATGTTCAGTGAAGAAGATGAAATTTAACTCTTCAAAGTTTAGTAATAAAAAAAGCGATTGAAAGAAAAAATAATTGAGAAGTTGAATGGATTAAAATAGCTATTTGGAAAGTAAAGAATTGCAGATAGAATATGAATTATGATTCATAGGGAAGCATGAGAAAAGGAGTTTTAAATTATGTATATGTGAGAGACAATGCAGACAGGTGGTGGTTAAAACTAATGGGAGAATACAGTGAATTGGGGAATAGGGTTGTCAACAGACAGAGGTCAAAGTTTAATGCAGCAAATATAGGTCTTAATATGAAACATAAAAGCAATATAAATTAATAAGTGGCAGTGGAATCATGAAAGGAGTTGTTAGTAGAAATATTTCTTCCCCACTCCTGATGTTGTCTTCCATGTGGAAGGCCTCTTCTTGTCCCTCTACTCTTTTGGGCCCAGGAGTGCCAGAGTTTAACTGATTGGTAAATTGAAAAATAATATTTAAGCTTACCTCCCCA
This sequence comes from Aotus nancymaae, assembly GCF_030222135.1. Classification (NCBI taxonomy): domain Eukaryota; kingdom Metazoa; phylum Chordata; class Mammalia; order Primates; family Aotidae; genus Aotus; species Aotus nancymaae. The sequence goes on along the minus strand of NW_026988419.1, from coordinate 39,050,744 downwards.
CATTCATAAGCCTGCCTTTAACTTCCCTCTGGTCCTCCTGGATGAAGCCACTTCCCTGGGGTCTGGGCAAGTTTAGAACTTTCTCTGTTTTAGATTGATAAGTTTGTCAAATTCTTGGGTTTGGGTATCAGGCATATTTAATTAGATTCTCCAACATTGTCTTTATTGGTATATTGATATTTTGTTATCCAATTGGCTTTATGTTTTTGTCTTATTTTGTAATTTCTTGAGAATTTGAGAAGGGAAGAAGGGTGTCTTTGTAAGAACAGTTAACAGACTCTCACATGAGTATGTAAGGAAGAATAGTCTGGTAAATTGGTAAACTGAGCCAAATAGGGAATGAGGGGGTAAAAATGCAGCTAAACAGCTAATTAAAAAGGGATTTCAGTGTTCAGTGATATGTGAAATTGAACATGTTGTGACTTAAAGAATAAATAGAAAAAGTATATTTCCAAGAAAACAGAAAGAGAAATTCCAATGTGTAAAAAAGAAAGAATATGTAGAATTTTAGATAATCTAATCAAAGATATGGCTTAGTGCACTTGAAGAGCAGCAGTTCATTAGAGAACAGTTTTGCCTTAAAGTTTTTTTTCTTTTGTACATATGTCTTCACTTTATTTTAAAAAATGTTCTTGGTTGAGGCTTATGATTTTTAATCATGCATTAAAATTTATCATGTCCAACTATAATGAAATGTTTTCAAAACAAGTTAATCAACATTTGCATTTCCACTATTAGCTTACTCCTTAATTGTGGTTCTAATCAAAACTGAATGTACTTTACCAATGAAGAAAATTTACAGTCTGTACATATACTGAAAGATTCAGAGAAGTCTGCTAATTAGGTTAAAAAACTTTTCCCAAGTTTACATTTGTATCACAGAAAGACATACAGGTGACGAAAGCAGGATAGAAAATCTAATAAAACTGTAGTTTCTCCCTTATTTATTCTTTAGTGGACAAATGCCTGGACAAATTTGTAGCTTGAGTTTCTTTTCATGAAATGTGTTGCAGTAGGCCAATCATATTTCACTTGGGAAGTCTAGAATTGCAGCTTCGAAACAGGTGTGGAGGTTTCTAAGTCAAGAGAGAAGAATGCTATACTTCACAGTGGCTCACACTGGTAGTAATTTTATGAAATGAGGTTTTTAATGATTTAGCCATGAAGAGGTGAATTTCCAAATCAAGTTGTTTCCCTCTAGTATTACCTTCAATAATTGGTTAAGTCATTCAGATAGTCTTTACTATGTCAACAGAATCATTAAGATCATTAAAAAACAGTAACAATAACAATATTAAAAATGATATGATTTAATTATAGACTACTACTTGTTAGATATTTTTTCTAAAAAATATTGCTGATTTTCACCATATCTACTTTGAATCTCTTAAACAATAGATATACATTGTGTGTTTGTGTGAGTATGCAGTAAGGGTTGGAAGTTATTCTCTTCCAGTTAAATAATAATAAAAATATTTGAATTTGATGAAGCTGCTATTAGCATAACTGGATGAAAACATAGATATAGTTATGTTAAGACACTTATGTATAACTCTCTTTTTCACTCTATTACACTTTTTAACAAATTCAGAAGTAATAGAGGTGTTTAGCTTTCCTAAGAAGTATTCTATAGCTTTTAAGTTTATAAAAACTGTCTATGGCTGTGCCACCCTGAATGTGCCCAAACTTATCTATGTTTATAAAACTTACATGGTTGCAGTGGTCAGCTAATAATATGAGTAAATAAATGAACTCTGTGAAGATTATGCAGGGCCAAGATGAAATAGGAGAGATTGAATTGCAAATTAACAAACAGAAAGAAAAACTCAAGTTGCAAAAAGATAGTCACAGAGACAGCTGTAACACCTTCTGGCTACAGTCTATTTTCGTCTTTCTCATCCTGGTGTTATCAAGAGAAAAACAGTCTTAGATGCAGCATAAAAATTTCAGAGACAGAAGAGATTTTCCTTTGAGGGCAGGTAAGCCAATTAATATTCTGCTTTGTAACAGATTGTATATCCCAGTCAAAATGGAAATCAATGACTTGTAATGTTTTATGTTGTTTATTTTTTGTAAATATAAAAACATGTTATCATTACCCAAAAGTCCCATAGATGTGAGAAAAAAATCAAAATGTACAGGAGTAAAATTAAAAGAGTGTAAATAAAAAACTGACACTGGATAACATTGATTAGAGGTACAGACTGTGGAGCCAGATTAAAGATTAAATCATGGCTCTGAACTACTGGGCTGAATAACCTTAACCAAGTTACTTCTCAGTTCCTCCATTTCGTTATTTAGAAAATAGGAATAATCACAGTACGTACTTTATAGTAAGGGATAGAGTGAGGGAAAATGAAGATTAAGTGAGCTCCCAATAATACCATCATTCTTTATGACCATGTTTACACTATGTAAAACCTACTTAAAACTTGAATAAAGAAAATTTTCAAGCATATTTAATTACTTAATTCTTCATAATGCCTGAAAACCTCATAAAATCTAATTCACATCAATCATTGGAGTGAATTACAAACCATCTTCTGTTTTTTAAATAGAGATATATAAATATCCTCAATGGTGTTAAGGCTTGAAAAAACTAACATTTGTTTCCATAATTCAAGATAATTTGTAAAAATCAAATAATTCAATAATAGCCAATCTAGGATATTTTCTGAAAATATTACAAAGGCTTTTCAAATTATAAGACTATTCTTATACATTCACAGTTATATCATGTTTATGTGTATTACAGTACAATTCATACATTAATCTAATACTGAGATCTGCAGTACAGAACTTTGTCAGAACTTAAAATCTAGTTACAGTATTAAATTGATAGAACACTAATGAAACTGAAGTGCTGTTGGGATCAGTTCAAAATGATTTCATTTTCCCAGTCACTTCACTGTTTTTGTTTCTTGAGATTTTCATTTGGACTCATAGCACAGAAGATTCTTCGCCTTTTTATAGTTGCACAATAGCAATAAAATGTTGCAATGACCAAACATAGAAATTAAAATAATTAAGTTTTACTAGAACTTGGAACAATTATAGACACTAAGAAAGGAAATAAATCATAAGGTCATCATTTTTATGAATATGTATAGGACTGTATATATGAATGATATATAATTAATATATATATTCAGGCTTGTCATGTATTTTATTATAGAAGATTGGGTCATTCAGATTACAGTAGATAATGCAGAGCACCTGGCTTTAGTTTGCAGATTAAGCAACTCAAAAAATACTAGCAAAATTTCGAAATCAGATGGAGAAATGAAGATTCTCAATTATCTTCATGATTCAAAATGCAGACAAGGTTTATTTTAAAGTACATTAAAAATAAGAAATGTTTCTGTGCTGTATAAGCACAAAAATGAGAATATTTTCTTTAATTTGTATTTTATTGTTCAATGGCATGTTTGGCAAATACAAAACTGGTGTTTACAAACAGAGTTGTGAGATAGGCATATACACAGCAGACAAAAGAAGCTAATTTTCAGATAAAAGGCACTTACGTAAGGATTAGCAAAGCATGTGCTCTTATGTCTTTCTTGTTGAAACACATGGATTATATCACATATCAATACATACTCTAAAGTTAAAATATACATCAACAAATCTTACATGAAATATTTATAAAAGAACTGTGACTTTGCATGCACTGTACAGAGAGTGTAAGGCTCAAGAAGAGAGCAGATTGATATTATAAACTTCTGTTTATAATACTGGCAGAAACACTCTGAAATACCTGTTACAAATGAAAAAAAAAGCCATCTCTTTGATTATTCAGAGAACGCATGTGAAAGAGTAAATTGATGTAATTTTTGCTAGAATTTAAAAAATAAATTGTGAGAAAATGCCTGCTCTTTTCTATTATTCTTTAACTGTGTCTTCAGTAGCAGTTTGTTCTATCGTTTGGGCAATTTGCGTATGTTTTATTTTTCCTCATCTCCTGCTTGTGGTGCACTATTTCTCTTTGATTGAGGAGTTGCTATGACAGAAGATAATGGAGCTTATGGCACTCAGTGGGGAGCCTGTCACTGCTGACTCTGGCTGCTGCTTTTGTATTTCTTTGCATGTACTCCTCTGATTTTTTCAGGCACAGTGAGAAACAATTATAAAAGCCATGAGCCATTATAAAATATTATACCACCAAATGGTTATTTTTAAGAGCCTTTCAATCTTTTGGGTCTCTGTTTATCCATAGAAGTGGTAAATTGTATCATTATTTTTCATTCAAGCTGCAGCATAGGGATGAGAGATTGTTTTCTGCCTTTGGGGAGGCAATCTTATACTTCATACAGTTTATATTACTTTTAGTTTTACCTCTCATCTCATCAATCAAAAACCTTATGCATCTTGTATCTTCTATGCAAAGTATTCATTTTCGGACCTTGCTGAGGTGGTCTCTTGGGAAATCCCATGTCAGGACCAAGACATTTTTTTTAGGATGATCTGGTAGACATAACTAGTGTTCACCAATATCCAGTTCACATTCCCTTTCTGTGCAAGGAAGACAATACTTTTTAGCTCACTTCTATATAAGAATGGTTCAGAAAACTAGTCTGGTCAATGAAATATGAGGTACATGATATTTATCACTTCTGGAATGTGGAAAATATCGTTGATGAATCCCCATGCTTTTCCTCCTGGCATGACAACCAAGGAGACCTGATGTCCTAATGATGCGTTACAGAATTTGCTATTTTCATAAGTCTGTATCTTCCAGACATATATACCATTGTTTAGACATATAGGACATGTGGTGTATTTTGTTTCATAAGCCATAGAAATTTTAGCATAATCTTTTCTAATACAAACTAGCATTATATATGGTTATTGCAAGATTAAAACATGCTGTCACACCCATCTCTGTATAGCAAATTCCTAGAGAAAACCAAGGAGAGAGGGGACTAAAGAAATACAGAGAAAGCCAGACATGGTGGCTTACGCGTACAATCCCAGCATTTTGGGAGGCCGAGGTGGGCGGATCACTAAGTCAAGAAATTGAGACCATCCTGGCCAACATGGTGAAACCCTGTCTCTACTAAAAAAATGCAAAAATTAGCTGGGTGTGGTGGCTTGCCCCTGTAGTCCCAGCTAGTCGAGAGGCTGAGGCAGGAGAATCACTTGAACCTGGGAGGAGGAGATTGCCATGAGCCAAGATTGTGCCACTGCATTCCAGCCTGGCAACAGAGGAAGACTCCATCTCAAAAAAAAAAAAAAAAAAAAAAAGAGAGAGAGAGAAATATGACAGATTAAGAGGCAATGGGATGACTTGGAAAGAGAATAAGCTTGAATTCTAACCCTATTAACTTAATACTGTGTGCCATTCAGCAAGTTATTTAATAATTTTGACTCTCATTTTCTTTAGCTTTAAAATAAAGAAAAATATTATCTTGATAAACTTGGAATGAATTTCAGGACAATATAAACATACTGAAAAGCCAAATGATACATGCATATGTATGTATGTATATATAGCTAATTTTATGTATAGATATAATACACATATACACATCTCTCCATCTACCTGTGTGTATGTGCATGTATAAATGATTTATCTTTTCTACCATTTACTTACACTCAGCTCTGTGAGCCTTAATTTTGTCATTCATAAAATGGAGAATTTGACAAAAATATCTGATATATAGATTGTTGTAGCAAGTAAATGATATATTGAATGCAATACAAATTGCAAAGACTATAAGATATTGGAAACTGAAATAATATTAGCTGTTATTATTATTATAGTCCCATAATTATGTTAAAATATATCGGCTAATTGGTAAAGGAATAATAAATAAAAACTTTTATCCTTTCACAACGGTAAAAAGTTGTTTCTCCCCCTCCTCCAAATGGCTTAAGATGTCTTTTAACACAAGTCGGAGTACCTTCACTTTTGCTCTTTATTTTAATGTTCTCTTTAAGGTCAGTCAGCATATTGTTGAAAACAATTTGAGTTCACATTATCTTGTTAAACTCTTCAATACACTTTAGCTCTCTGAAGAAACACAGCTAGTCTAAGGATTGTTTGTAAACTGGTTGTCTTGCTACTAGCCCAAACTCAGCCCTCCAGTTTGTGCAAAAAGTAAAGTGAGTGTGAAGTAAAGTGAGTGCCAGGATAGCAACTACAAATTCAAACGTAAAATCACATGATGTGATTTTTGAGAATTAAGACCATACATTATTAATCTTTTTCCCTTAGCATATAACATCACTCACACATCATGATAAATAAAAAAATATTATAAATAACTTTGTAAATACAATATATCACTTAAGATACATTTTCAGGATTTATAGGTTCTTTTAAAGTGTTCCTCACTTTTCTCCTTTAGATATTTTTTCATTCCACAAAAGTAAAGTTTAATAATTTCTATTAAGTGTTCTTGAGTTATTCTTTGCATGACCAATGTTAAATAAAGCCAGTAGACAAGTGGGCACGTTACCAAAATAAAACATAACATTTAGGGCCTGTTTTAAAAAATGCAATTGATTTCCACTCTTTAATCCACTGTCTTCAAACTCATGTTTCATTTACCAATTTCCATACTGAGGCCCTTTCAAGAAAAATATATTAATACTCTATACAATAGAAATAAGCATAAGGAAAGCAAAAAGTAAACATAATATTTTATCATATGTTTCCTATGAACTGAAATATTTTAGGTAAGGAAACATCTAACAATTATTTTGGAATTAAAAATCAAATGGGAAAAAAATTAAACCTTCTAGACTCTTTGACTTAACTCAGTGGCAGGTAACAACTCTGAGAATCAATCATGTAGCAAAACATATACTGTATAATCAGTGATTTAAAATTATGGTCATCCAGTATCTGAATTCTCTAAGAAATGTTAGCCAAAATGATTTTGCATCAAAGTGTCAAATTCATAACAACTTCCCACAAAAAGGCATATTTATTGGCCTTATTTTGATAGTTAGCAAAAATTGATTGACCTTATCTAAGTGAACTTTTTTCTCTTAATGTAACTCTATATTTGAGAAACTAAAGTAAATATTAAATCTGACAACTGCTTATAGTAGAAAGACTTTATTCATATTATTAAGAGAACTCTTTTTTATAGTTTCAAATAAATTAAGAAAGTAACTTGTTGAGTCAGGTGATATAATACTCATAGCTTACAAAAATGCAACTGAATTTGTGACAAATTAAGGTACTTCTAGATTTGTATTATTTGTCAAAGTTCGCCTTGGATCCTGGATTTATCACGATATTAATTTGATAGAAAAAGACTGTTTTCTCAGGTGGATTTTTAAAAATTACTTAACAGATATATAGCTAGATCAATATAATAAATCCCATTTGTTTTTAAATTACTTGGACTGTGTCAAGTGCATTAACCATAAACTCATTACATTTGAAAACTAAAAATGCAAAGGTATTATTTAAATCCCAAAGCATTTTCTTGTTTGATTTAATATTACTTTTATAAAATGTAATACGTGTACCCCTTTAAGTCATGATATTTTCATTCCATAACTTTTCTATTAAAGTGTGTGTGTGTGTGTGTGTGTGTATTGTGTTGCTTTTCTTTTTTTTTTTTTTTTTTTGGTAGGGGGGAATGTTCCTCGTCAGGAGGTAGCATAATGTAGTGGTTAAACAAGTTTATTTCAGAATTTCACAGATTTGAATTTAATACTAGCTCAATAATTTAGTATTTACTGATTTTGTTTGATTTGTTTGGACTCTAAATGACTCAATATCTTCGCCTACAAAATAGGACTTGTGAAAGTCATTGTTCAAATGGTGTTCATAAAAATTAAATCAGGTTATGAACCAAAATATTTAGCTCATTTTCTAGCACTTGGGAACAATAAGTTATAGGTAGCACTGTGATCACAGCTCTATTTCTGAATCCACTATATTAAATGCATACTATTTTTCATGTGGATGATTGTGTCATCTAAATGCTTATCCTATGTGATGTTTTGATTTTCTGAAGTCTTCTATAATCATTCAGAAAAATTCTATAACTTTGTAATTTTGAAATTTTGAATGACATTATTTTCTGGACTCCAGTAAAATCATCTGTATATTTTATATATTTTATCACTACATTGTTTTTCTTGATTCATTTGGTCAATGTAAATTTTGAATATTATAATAAAATTCAATAATTATTTAAGTTAATCTATTGATATAATTCCAATATTTATTCTTACATCAAGATATGCTATTTTTACCTCAATCTGTTTTTTAAGTGAGTTTCATATAATGTGAACTGTTGGGGTTTCCTACTGTGGTGCTTAATACTGAGTGTCAACTTGATTGAATTGAAAGATACAAAGTATGGATCCTGGGTGTGTCTGTGAGAGTGTTGCTGAAGGAGATTAATATTTGAGTCAGTGGACTGGGAAAGGCAGACCCACCCTTAATCTGGGTAGGCACCATCTAATCAGCTGCCAGTGAGGCTAGAATTATAAGCAGGCAGAAAAATGTGAAAGAGAGACTGGCCTTGCCTCCCAGACTACATTTTTCTCCCATGCTAGATGCTTCCTGCCCTTGAAATTCAGACTCCAAGTTCCTCAGTTTTGGAACTCAAACTGGCTCTCCTTGCTCCTCAGCCTACAGACGGCCTCTTGTGGGACTTTGTGATCATGTGAGTTAATACTTAATAAACTTCCCTATACATATACCATATATAGATATATGGGAGTTATACATTATTATTAAGTGCATATGTAGATATATACTTAATAAACTCCCATATATATATATTTCATTTATACATATAATATCTATATATTCCATTAGTTCTGTCCCTCTAGAGAATCCTAATACATCTACCAACTTATGACTAGGTTCCCACCACTCATCTCTATTCAAACACTCCCTTATAAATCTGCTCTATTGAACTCTTATCAATTCACTGACTCCTTCTACTAATAACATAACCAGTTGCTTAATTTTTTGAAATTTGTTTTTATTGCATATTTTAAAGGTGAACAGCATATTTTAATATACATATACATGGTGAAATATTTACTGTAGTAAAATAAATTAACATATTCATCACCTTCCCTAGATACTCTTTTGTGTGTGGTAAAAGCACCTAAAATTTACTCTCAGCAAATGTTCAGTATACAATGCAATATTTTTAACTAAAGTCCTGAAGTACTTCAGATCTCTAGAGTTATTCATTCTACCTAACTACAAATTTCTGCCCTTTGACTTATGTCTCTCCATTGTTTTTCTCCTTTCCTGTCCCTGGTAACCACTGCTCCAGTCTGTTTTATATTTATTTGAATTTTTTAAGATTTCACATATAAATGAGACCATGCAATATTTTTTACTGTGTCTGGCTTGTTCCACTTAGCATAATGTCCTCTAGTTTCATCCATGTTGTCACAAATGGCAGTGTCTTTTTTTTATTATATGTCTGAATAATATGACAAAATTTCTTTATTAATTCATCCATCAGTGGACACTTAGTTTGTTTCCACATCTTGGCTATTGTGAATAATGCTGCAATGAACATGAGAATGAAGATATCTCTCTGAGGAGCTGATTTCATTGTAACTTTTTCTTTGTTTACTTTGTATTACTATTTTACCCATGCTTTTTGAAACAAATTGTTTACAGTTATTACAGCTTCTTTCTCATCTCCATTAAGTTCTTAGAATCTTATAATCTAGTTTTCCTATCTAATAAATAAGATTTCTCTTACTAATAGGAAAACTTATTTGCTTAAATTAATAGATAAAATTATTTGTATTTATTATGTACAACATGACATTTTGAAGTATATATACATTGTACAGTAATTAAAACTAGCTAACAAATGCATTACCTCACATAATTATTTGTTTAATAAGAACCCTTATCTACTATCTTTGCATTACAGTATATGTTCACTAACTACAGTCACCACGCTGTACAATAAAATCGTTTCACTTTATTTCTCCTAACTGTGACTACATATCCTTTGACCAATATCTTCCCATTCTCTTCCTTTCCCTAACCATCCAAGACTTGTCATTTGTGAAAACATGAATGACCTTGTAAAACATGTTATATGTAATAAACCAGGCACAGAAAAACAAATACCACATAATTTCATTCATGTTTAGAATCTAAAAACCTTGATCTCATAAAAGCAATTTTTAGACTCTCTATTGGTTTTGGAAGTTCTCACTCTATTCTTCAATGGCTTTCCTTCCCTAGTGTTATGAAAATACTTACAGCAATTCCTGTTCATGTTTTCTCCTAAATATCATTCAGTACATCGTATTTCTTCCCCCCACCACTGTAGGCTGATTGAATTGTTCAAAAGATAAAAAGGTATAACCTAGGGAAATGTTTAACAGAGTCTTTAGAAAAAAAAAAAAAGACAACCAATATATGTTAATTTCTATTCTTTAGCTTTCTAAAATTTTCATACTGGCATTCTTGTGACAGTTCCTCAAGGCTCTTTTCCCCCATCCAGTTTATCATTACTTTCTCCTTAAGGCTGATTTTCAGAAAGAGACATAAACTTGTATGTCATCTCTAATTTCAGTTTTCTTCACCTGTTCCTCAATGATATGACACTGACATAAAAATCAGGCATACAAGAATTTCTGCTTAATAAGCAGAATTATGCATCCACATCAAGATTTTCTTATCCTAATTCCTGAACATGTTACTTTACATGAAAAAAGACATTGCATATATGATTACACTAGGGAATTGAAATGAAGAGATTAAACCAGATTGTTCATTGGGAACAATCTAATTACACAGGATTTTAAAATGGAAGATCTTTTTTGGTGTGGTCAGAAAATGTGACTTCAGAATAATGGCCAGAGATGTGCAACTTTGCTGGCTTTGAGGATGAACAATTATTTACTCCTCTGGATTGCAAGCAGTTGATAGAAGAAAAAAAAAAAAAAGGAAAAGATTTTCCTCTAGAGCCTCCAGAAAATATTGTAGCCAGCTCATCCCTTGATTTTCATCCAGTAAGGGCTGTATTACATTTCTAACCTACAGAACTCTATGATAACATATTTATATTGTTTTAAGCCACTGCATTTCTGGCCATTTTTACATCAGTCACAAAAAAAAAAAAAAAATAGAGTTCGTTATGTGGATTTTGTTTTCTTTTTTTATTTATGTTGTTTTTCATTTAATTCTACCCATAAATAAGTTATGAATTTTACAAGCCAAATATTTTTGTATGACTAATAGAATATGTTTAGTTTTCTATAATTGGATTAAGTTTCTATCTTTAACTCTCATTTTTCAAACTTTTGGCAGTAAACCTGATCCAGCCATTTTCAGGTAAATGCAGTCAAATGATCTTCCTTGTATTTACATTTTATTTATTTATTATTTTAAAAATTATATAATGACAAACTATAGTTTTATATATTTTTGAGTAAAAAGTTGTTAGGAATTTTGAACATAATATGAAATTATTAAATTAAGCTAATAGGCATATTAATCACCTCAAGGAGAGATGTAAAATCAGTCTGTCAAAGAGATGTATGCCCTCCTATATTCATTTACATTTCAAATATGCTTATTAGTTGTTTGTGCTTTGTCTCTTCTATAAATTGCCATTATATCATTACCTTCTTGCTCTTCCATTTGTTTCCCATTGATGCTATTCATTTGTAGGAGATTTAACTATTACCAAAATAGTAATTATTTGCTGTTCTTAGTATAAAAGTCAATTTCATTTAACCATCTTGCTCTTTGCATTTCTGTAAAGCATACAAAATTGTGATTAAGGAACATTTTAATTTTGGCAGGCTTTGCCTACACTCTAACGTGCCTTCAATCTCTTATGAACAGCTGAATTACATCTACCACATTAACAAGGTTTGCTTTTCTTAAGCCTAATTTTGACAGTAGTACTTTTTATAATAATTGAACATTTTCAATATTAGATGAACTGGTGACATATTAATGTTAACAATAAAGAATTCCAGTAAGTCTGGAATTCTGATATTTTGAGAAGGCTCAATAAAAGTGAATCACTGAAAATTCTTTATAATGATTAGCAGTTTATGAGTCCATTTTTAAAAATTGAGAAAAAAACACCTGCAAATACATAAGAAGCTTACACTCAAAAAAAATCTAAAATATCACTATCTTTTAAGCAAACTTACTAGAAATAAAATAGAATGTTTAGTATTATGCTGTGCAAAAGACCATCCAGAACTCCTTCATAGAACCCATATTCAAAGAAGAAAGCATTACCTTAAAGGCAATGACTGTGTTTCTGTTTGTTTGTTTGTGTTTTGAGATGGTGTCTTGCTCTGTCACCCAGACTGGAGTGCAGTGACATGATCTCAGCTCACTGCAAACTTCATCTACCGGGTTCAATCAATTCTCCTGTCTCATCCTCCCTAAAAGGTGAGATTACAGGTGCATGCAACCATGCCTGGCTAATTTTTGTATTTTTAGTAGAGATGGGGTTTCACCATGTTGGCCAGGGTGGTCTTGAACTCCTGATGTCATGATCCACCCACCTCAGCCTCCCAAAGTGCTGGGATTATAGGCATGAGCAACTGTGCCTGGATGTGTGTTTTATATTTTAATTTAAAAGAACAAGTTTGTTATTTGAGTGTAATCATATTAATTTATCTTAGCTTATTTTTAAAATTTTTAAAACTTATATAATGTTGTCATAACAGTGTTCAGAATATAAGTAGTTGAAAGAATTCTACAAGAAAATACTACAAATGATGAAAGAAATTGTATTGATGAAACTGAAAAGGACACAAACAGACATCACATGATCATGGATTAGAATAAATAATATTGTTAAAATGACCATACTACTCAAAACTCTACAGATTCAATGCAATCCCTACCAAAATACCAATATCATTTTTCACAGAAATAGAAAAATCAATGGAAAAAACAGAGACTGAATAACAAAAGCAATCCTAAGAAAAAAGAACAAAGCTGGAAGCTTCATATTAACTGACTTCAAAATATATTAAAAGGCTATAGTAATCAAAACAGAATGGTACTTTTACAAAAAGCAGACACATAAACAAATCAAACAATGTAGGGAACCAAGAAATAAATTCACATCTTTACAGCCAACAGATTTTTAACAAGGATGCCAGGAACATACATTATTGAAAAGACATTCTCTTTTATAGCGTGCTGGAAAAATTGGAGATCCATATGCAGAAGAATGAAACTGGATGTCTGTCTCTCCCCACGTACAAAAATAAACTCAAGATGAATTAAAGACTTAAATGTAAGACTTAAAACTAGAAAATTACCAGCAGAAAATATGGGGGAATGATTCCAGGAAATTGGTCTAAGCAAAAATTTTTTGGCTAAATCCTCAAAAGCACAAATATCAAAACCACAAATAGATACATGAGATTATATTAACTGAAAAGCTTCTGCAAAGCAAAGGAAACAATCAACAAAGTGAAGAGATAAATAGTTAAATTGGAAAAAATATTTGCAAACTATTCATCAAACAAGAAATGAATATCTAGAATATAGGAGAAATTCAAAAAACTCAGTAATAATAATAGAATCCCATTAAAAATGTGAACAAAGGACCTGAGTAGACATTTCTCAAAAGAAGACATATGATATGTCAACAATTAAATGAAGAAGTGCCCAACATTAATAATCATAAGGGAAATGTAAATCAAAACTAAATGAGATATCTTCATACTCCATTTAGTATGTCTAGTACTAAAAAGAAAAAAAAATGGCCTAGTTTGGTGGCTTACACCTGTAATCCCAGCATTTTGGGAGATAGAGGTGGATGGATCAATTGAGGTCAGTAGTTTTAGACCAGCCTGGCCAACATGGTAAAACCCCATCTCTACCAAAAATACAAAAAGTAGCTAGGTGTAGTAGTGTGTGCCTATAATCCCAGCTACTCAGGAAGTCAAGGCAAGAGAATTGCTTGAACCTGGGAGGCAGAGATTTCAGTGAGCCAAGATTGCGCCAATGCACTCCAACCTCAGCAAAAAGAGTGAGACTCCATTTCACACACACACACACACACACAGAGACAGACAATAAATACAGGGAGATACAGCAAGAAGACTGAATAGAAGCCTCCATTGAGGTTCTCCTCATGAAAACACAAAAGTTAGCAACTATATACACCAAAAAGCATCTTCCTAAGCACCAAAAATCAGAAGAGCAATCACAGTACCTGGGTGTAACTTTATATTGCTGAAAAAGGCACTGAAGAGAGTAAGAAAAACTGTCTTGAATTGCTGATATCATTCATCTCCATCCCATGGCAGTGTACCTGCCTCTTGGAAAGAAAATCTGCACACTTGGGGGAGTGAGAGCACAGCAATTGTGAGCCATTGCATTGAAACTCAGGGTTGCCAACACTTAGCAGAACTCAGCCAATTCCAACAAAGGGAGCATTTAGACATGTCCTAGTCATAAGGGCATCACTTGTCCCACTGGTTTGAACTTGAATTTCAGCAAGCCTCACAGCTGTGGGCTTAAGTGCTCTGAGGTTCTAAATAAACTTGAAAGGCAGTCTAAGCCACAAGAAAGGCAATTCCTAGGCATTTACTGGTGCTGTGCTGAGCTCAAAGCCGGTGGACTTGAGGCGGGGCACACAACCTAGTGAGACACCAGCCAGGGTAGCCAGGGAAGTGCTTGTACCACCCCTCACCTAACCCCAAGCCGCATAGCTCACAAATCCAAAATAGACTCTTTCCTTCTGATTGAAGAGTAAAAAGAACTTTGTCTTGCAACTTGAATGTCAGCTCAGCCACAGTAGAATAGGGCACTAGGCAGGGTCATCAGCCCCTATTCCAGGCTCTAGCTCCCAGATGACATTCTAGACACACCCTGAACCAAAGAGGAACCTACTAGCTAGAAGGGAAGAACCCAGTACTGACAGGAACACCTGCTTACTAAAGATCCCTTGGGCCCTGAATAATCAGCAGTGGTAAACAGGTATTACATGGCATGTGCCTTGGGTGCAACTTTGAGATGTTCTGGCTTCAGGTGTGATCCAGCACAGCTGTGGAGGCTATGAGGAGAGACTCCTGCTTGAGAAAAGCAGAGAGAAAAGTAAAGGGGACTTTGTCTTGCAGCTTATGTACCGGCTTAGCCACAGTGGGGAAAACAACAAGTAGGTTCTTGGGGTACCCAATTCCAGGCCTTGGATCTTGGATAAGATTTCTGGACCTACTCTGGGCCATAGGGGAGACCACTACCCTGAAGAGTGAGTCCTGGGTTTGAAAGCATTCACCATAAGCTGGCTGAAGAGCCTTTGGGTCTTCAGTGAACATCAGCAGTACCCTGGCAGTACACCCTATGAGCTCATGGTAGTGGTGTACATGGGGTGAAACTCCTCTGCCTGAGGAAAGGAGAGGAAAATCGAGATGGACTTTTGCTTGTGGTTTCAGTGTCAGCTCAGCCACAGTAGAATAGAGCACCAAGTGGATTACTAAGTTTTCCCACTCCAGGAACAACATCCCTGGAGCCACCTGGGGTCTGAGGAAACTCACCACCCAGAAGGGAAGGAAACAAGACTGGTTGAGTTTACTATCTGCTGATTGTAGGTCCGTAGGGCCTTGGTCTGACTCAGCACAGATCAGCTGGTGGTGGACACAGGGGTGCTTGTGGCCTCCACCTAGTTCCAGGAAGCTCAGCACAGAGAAAAAGAGAGAAACTCCATTTGTTTGGGAGAAAGTAAGGGAAGAGAACAAAAGTCTCTTCCTAGTAATCCAGATAATTCTTTGGGATAGCATTCAAAAAACAGCAGTTGTTCCTGAGGATTTGGAGAAAGGGGAATTTTTATACACTGTTAAGAGAAATGTAATGAGTACAGCCACTATGGAAAACGGTTTATAGAATTTTCCAGAAACTAAAATATAACTACTATGAGATCTAGCAATCTTGATACTGGGTATTCATCCAAAAAAAAAATAAATCAGTATATTAAGGGGATACCTGCACCCTCATATTTATTGAAACAGTATTCACAATAGCAGAGATATGGAATCAACCAATGTATCCAAAATTTGATAAAGAAAATGATGTGTGTGTGTGAGAGAGAGAGATAGTATTTTACACACAATAAAATACTATCAGGCCATAAAAAAGAATAAAATCATGTCATTTGCAGCAACATAGATGAAGCTGGAGGTCATTATGTTAAGTGAAATAATCCTGGTAAAGAAAGACAAATTTTACATGTTCTCACTCATATGTGGGAGCTCAAAGTTGATCTCATGGAGGTACAGATAGATACCAGATCTATCATCTAGTAGACTGATAGATACCAGAGGCTAAAAGAGTATTTGAGTGGGTGTGAGGGATTAAAAAAAAGGTAAATTAAGGGGTACAAATATGCAGTTAGATAAAAAGAATAGGTTACACTTACTTGATTAGTACATAGTCTATACATGTAACAATATATCACATGTTCTTCATTAAAATGTACAAACATTAGTATCAATAAAAAAGTATATGTCACAGGTACAGGAAGAGGCAAATAGCAAAACTGACTGAAGAATCTGAATACAGACCTATAAGAAAATATAGTGTATAACGGAATTAGACTTACAGAGCAGTAAGGAAATTATTTAGCTATGTGTGGAAAGAAAGTATTTCCTATCTCAAATCTATCATGAAACCTAAAATGGTGTTTGCTTTGTACTCTGATCCCTTTCAAATAATATCTTCATCTCCAAGATAGGTAACTATCATTTCCAAATAGCTCTTAAATGAAAGAAAGCTGCAAGACAAAGTGAGGTTGGAGAGAGAAGATAAAAGTCTGTTAGTGGTAATCTTAAATTATTTGTACACTAGCTATACTCAATCACTGAAGTTCCTTTTAAAAATTGCAATATGAGTCTATACACATTCTTATCACAATATCTTTCTATAATACTATCCCCCCTTGTAAATGCTATGTATAATCCTGGTCGTAATTCAAGATTCCATTGTGCATCACTTTCTGTGAAGTCTTTCATAACACAGTCAAGCAATTATACATTAATTTATGCCCAATTACAATGTGTCACACTGTTCAATGAATGACCACTTACTCCTCTGTACATTTCCTTGAAAATAAACACTTGCCCCTTCATCCCTATCATCTAGCATAAATGTAATATTTGAAAGGCATGACAAGATTCTGAAAAACAAAAGTTAAGCTCTCAGAAACACACACACACAAAATGAAGGATTTGTCTAAGAACAAATCTGTCAAGGACAATGCTAATGTTAAGCAATAGACTTAATTCTATTCACTCTGTAAATGTATAAAATTGTAAATTCTTAACCAAAACTGAAAGAAAAAGGCTACAAATAATGTGATTCAATATATCTACTCCCCTAAATGTATTTGATATGACACTTGTGATAGTAGTTGGTTTATAACAGACACTCCAAATGTGTTTGTCAAAGAAAATATAAGGAGGGACTTCCACAATGGCAGTGCAAGGACTGCTGTAGGCCCTCTTCCCAGTGAAACAACCATAATTACAATAACTGATTAAAATTGTATATATTTTAGAACACAACCATCTAGTGTCTCAATAAATTGGCATAAGGTCATACAGCAAACAGAGAAACATTTATCAAGCAAATCTACTAAATCTCAGCATGAAGAGTCACAAGCATTTGTCTCACAAGTTATTCTCTACCCTCCTCTCTAACTCAGTATGATAAGCTTTGCTGCAGAAAAGTGTGACCAAAAAGAGAGTAACTTATTCCCCTAGATTCCAGGCTGCAGCGACATTTTCTCCCTGGAGGGCAGATTATAAGAGTTATCATCCACCTCAGCTTCATGTTGCAGAAGCTCTATTTCAGGCAATCTTGACCAAGAAAACTGCTTCTCCCTCTACTTAGCCCCCACTTTTGGGGCTGATTGTCCACATGACCTGCGTCAAGACAAGAATACTGGACCTTGATAGCCTCCTGTCTTTGCTCTTTCATAAGGCACAAGTTCCATGCCAGAAAGGCAAGCTAAAATCGGAGACCTACCTACCCAGAATACCACTAGTAGAGAAATCATGTTCAGAGAAAAGTGGGATGTTGCCTTGGCCCTAGCTGCAGAGCAGTGGCACAGAGTTTCTTCTAAGGAAGAAAGACAGGTCATAAGAAGAAAAAGTTCTGTAGATCTCACTGAGAAGTGACTTTCTTTGGAAAAATTCAAGCCTAAGAGTACCGAACAAAAGAATGAAGATCTTTACAAGTAGGTAATTAGGTGAAGATTGCTAGCTCCATAACAGCATTGATTAAAATGGCAGACAAACAAGAAGTTTAAGACAATGATCCAGAGAACCACACAGCTAATAAAAGCCATTCTGAGGTCAGAGCAAGCACCAAACACTGGCCTTGAATGTGACCCTTGTGTAGCTCCCCGGGTTTAATTAAATCAGACTATAATGCAATTTATGGTCTAGGACATTGTTGAATACAATGTTAACCAACAATTAGTGACATCTAGAAGCTTGAAGTAATACCAATTGAGGCAGACCAGCCAGAATGTATGGCCCCCACACACACATACACACACACATATACATACCAACCAGAATGTAACATACACACATATATACATGTATATATACACATATACATATATATACACATGTATATATATGTGTGTATATATACATGTATATGTATGTATATATATGTATGTATGTACATCTTTGGTCAGGGGTCAGGATGAGGGAAAACCAGGGACACAGTGTATTTGTTCAAAGTTTCACCCTCTAGGCATTGTCTACTGTGTATCTATATTTATATTTCAGCTTTAGTAATACATATTAATTTTAAATAAAACATATTTCAGCATAGGATTTTTTTCTATTGGATTAATGATTACCTCATTCTTTTAAATATCCAAGTTCTAATTCACATAAAAATTTCTAGAAATGTCTTCTATGTAGTATAATTTTCATTTAAATTTATTTATTTGGGTCTTCTTACTATAAATATTTGAAGAGCAAAATTATAATTAATTAATGCCTTTTAAAATAATATTCAATTTGCAATTTAGTGCCTCTAAATATAAGATGATATGCAATTCTATGTGTGTGTGAGGGGATGTTTTAATTGTATATAAATGGTTTTGAGATGTTTTCTTTACTTCTATACCATGTTCTGGTTTCTTGAACTCAATTTCTTATTAATTCTTTTCTTTTACATCTTGATAATTCTAATTGGGATTTTTTAATTGTATGAAATATTTTGAGTCAACTGAGTTTTAAAGGGAGCCATTTGCTTTACCTCAGCTTGGAATCTCTTCCTTATGTATATGAATTTTTACTATATTCAGAGCTTAAAAAGAAAATTTCTCCAATTTACTGAGTAAACATTATTGTTTAAATAAGATTGCTTCATGGTACATCTTTGTGCTATATTCTGCTGCTCTGAGATTAGACATTGTCCTGGATTCTAGCTGAAAAATTACTCAGTTCATTCTCAGAGGTTTCCTTCTTGTGCTTCTTTTGAACTATATCTCTTCTTTCCTCATAGTTCCCATATCGTCTTATGTTGTATATATCATCATCTACTATACCATATTTCTACTATACAGAGTTTCATTAGTATGCATCAGGTACCATGCTCTATTTCATTTCATTTTTTGATTCTATAACTTATGTAAAGTCTCAAGAGCCCAATGAGGAAGGTACTTTAATACCATATTTATAGTTTGGGATATTGGACTACAGAAATTACTAATCTTGTTCAAGATGGCATGGCTCTTAGGTAGTAGAGCTGGTATTCTAATGTAGGTCTATCTGATTATAGCTATTTACCACCGCATGGCTTATGGCAGGGTAGTAGAATTTGTTCTATCTATCTATCTATATCTATATCTATATCTATATCTATATCTATATCTATATCTATCTATCTATCTATCTACCTATCTACCTATCTATCTCTATCTAAATATCTATTTTTCTATCTATCTATCTACAATGTGTATATATAAAAAGAACATTGTGTATGTGTGTGGGTGTGTATCTGTGTGTGTGTATTTTTTCTTTTCATGAGCTATTGGTGACTATAGGGTTAAATGCATGGGTTCAACTGATCATCTGGGAATCTGAAATTTTCCTCCTTCTCAATGGGAAACAGCTTATCTATAATTTAGTGGAGAAGTTTGTAAACGAATATTAGCATACCATTTGCCACTATTTCTGAATGTAAATTTTTGTTCAAATTTAATTAAATTCATACTTCAATTTTAGATTAGACACCTATATACATTATTTTGAACAGTTCACAAAGAAATTTGCTGTGCAGGAAGAATGAATAAATAAATGAATCAATGAATACAAGTAGGGTCAAATTAGGCCTGGTAACATTATGCAGAAATGAGGATGACTCATATAAGGTTACTGGGTTAATTTTAATAGTTTCACATAACACAGCCTTAAACTTATGGTAAAAATTTATTGATGTTGTTGCTACATTAAAGAATGAGAGATCATTCTTTGTATAATTTAGTCAGCATTTAAATAGATCTCTAATGGCAAATCTCAACATCTTCTAGTTTGGAGAGAATAAAAAGGGCTATTGTGCCAAACTGCATATGAAAGAGTGTAGAAAATTTTTTTAAATGTTTGATTGTTTTAATCTTTAATCTTTTAGCCACTTTTGTCTGAAGGACAATTATTTTGGCTAATGTTCAAATTAATTCATTTTAATGTAAGATTCTATTTCAGTAAGTACAGTGAATTTCTAAGTTAGAGACTGTTAAAATATTTGTTTTTTAAATGTTTACATTTCTTTTAAGTAACCACTTAAATCAGTCCCTTCATAATACCATAAGCTGCATATTATTATAGATACGTTTAAATCACATTTCCAACTTTGTAACCATATAAGCATATGTTCCACATAATGACAGTCATCAAGTTAATATAGATGTATAATTCATTTTGGAAGTTAGCCACATTCCTGCCTGCTCTGAACACAGAAACCTGTCATACAAATATATCATTCTATTTAGATTGATGATAAGAATGCTTAGACTTCTTTGCCAAATCTTAGAAAACAAGAACAATAACTAAAATAAACAACAAATAGTGTTGTACCCCTATATGGATCTATGATTAAAATTCACTTCCATATCTGGTTCTAATTGTTAATGTTCATTTTTATTTATTTATTTATATATTTATCTTTAATCTCAGCTTCAATATATAAATAAAAGAGATATTTAGTTATGTTTCCTGAAGTAAATCTGATATAACTCTTTTTATTATTATTTTTATTTAATTGTGTTAAGAACACTTAACATGAGATTGACCCTCCTAACAGATTTTTAAATATACATTTACTCTTCTTAACTACAAGTCTAATATTGTACATCAGGTCTCTAGAGCTTACACATCTTGTAAACCTGCAACTTTATACTCATTGATTAGCAATTCTAAATCTTCCAAATGACATCTAAAATTACCACACAATCACATACTAGAAATTCTTTGAGAAGGAAACTGACATAATCAATGTTTAACAGATTTTTCTTACATAATTGCATGTCACTTTGCAGAAGCCAGTTTAATAATTGCATTTTGGATGTTAGAAAATGTGTACATCGGGTGGTAAAATCCTTAGAACAAATACAAGATAGGACACAATATTCTATCTAAAGAAGTCGATTACCTTAGCAATTCTCTTATGGTTTGATTTGATTTATTTCTATTCTTTATTTTCATTCAATTTCTATGGTTTTGGGGAAAGATTTATAGCTTTTGGCAGAAAAAAATCAGTGACAATTACTTAGAAGAGTCTTAATCTCATGAAAGAAATAAATGCTGTCAGTCAAGAAGTTGTAACCTTTACCTTGTTTTGACCTTTACATTTTCAAGGTGAGCCTATTATTTGGAAGGGAGTAACACAAAACTCCACAGGATGCTCTATGATCAATACAATCAACAGACCTTCACACTGTATGTTTAAAGGTATTAAGAAGATAAACAAACACATCAGAATTTTACCAGTTGGAATAATCCTGTATTGGATGTTTGCCTCATTTGGGGATTTACAATTGATCTCTTCTCTATCCTGAACTTCACAGAATTATTCTCAATGACTCTACAAAAGAAAAGGAGAGTTGTTACTTAAATGTTAAAAATTTTTTTGGTTTAAAATTGAAGACAACTTGCATATTTATACATTATATAAAGTGAAACATGGGTAGGCAAAATTATTATTTTTAAATTAAATTTTTAGCTATGTTTGTCCCTATATTAATACATTAAATAAATTTTGAGTACCTTCTATGTGACTGTTCTATTATGTGAGGACAGCATGATGAACAAAATATACATGCTGTCTTCCCTTTTAGAGCTTATACACTAGTGCAGAAATGAATGTTGAACATTTTGAGAGAACATTAAAATATGTAATTGAAATTGTGATAATAATCAGAAAGAAGAGAGATACAAGAAAACTTATTTGAGTAAGTTTAATTTTGTTGTCTTAGAAGATGAAAATAAATTAAAGCTTGGGAGTATGTGACCTGAGTGAGACAATGAATTTAGTCGTGGGAGCAAGAGAGAAGAGATGTTACAGAAAATGTAACACAAAAAGGTCAGTATCACTGAGATGTGAAGGAGTATGCCACATCAGGAACTGAGAAAAAACATCATCATTAATTATCAGAGAAATGCAAAATCAAAACCACAATGAGATACCATCTCATATCAGTCAGATGGCTACTGTTAAAAGGTTAAAAAGTAACTGATGCTGGTAAGGTTGTGGAGAAAAGGAAACACCTATACACGTTGTTGGTGGGAATGTAAATTAGTTCAGCCACCATGGACAGCAGTTTGCTGATCTCTCAAATAACTTAGTACAGAGCTACCATTTCACCTAGCAATTTTATTACTAGGTATATACCCAAAGGAGAAAGAAGTCATTCTACCAAAAAGTGTACAATGAACAAAATATAATTTTGTTCTTTTTTATGGTTATGTAGTATTCCATGGGGTATGTGTACCACATTTTTTATCCAATCCACTGTTGACAGGCACCTAGGTTGATTCCACGACTTCCTATTATGAATAACATCAGTGTTATTCCATGACTTCCTATTATGAATAACATCAGGGTATTCCATGACTTCCTATTATGAATAACATCAGGGTATTCCATGACTTCCTATTATGAATAACATCAGGGTATTCCATGACTTCCTATTATGAATAACATCAGGGTATTCCATGACTTCCTATTATGAATAACATCAGGGTATTCCATGACTTCCTATTATGAATAACATCAGGGTATTCCATGACTTCCTATTATGAATAACATCAGGGTATTCCATGACTTCCTATTATGAATAACATCAGTGTTATTCCATGACTTCCTACTATGAATAACATCAGGGTATTCCATGACTTCCTACTATGAATAACATCAGTTATTATTCCTATTATGAATAACACTGATGTTATTCATAATAGGAAGTCGTGAAATCAACCTAGGTGCCTGTCAACAGTGGATTGGATAAAAGATGTGGTATACATACACCATGGAATACTACATAACCATAAAAAAAAAACAAAATTATGTTCTTTGCAGCAACATGGATGCAGCTGGAGGCCATTATCCTAGGCAAATTACTGCAGAAACAGAATACCAAATGCTGCATGTTGTCATTTGTCAGTGGGAACCAAACCTTGAGCACACGTGGACATAAAGATGGGAACAATAGATACTGGGGGATTACTAGATGGGGGAGGGATGGAGAAGGGAATGGACTGAAAAACTACCTATTTGGTACTATGCTTGCTACCTGGGTGATTGGATCATCTGTACTCCAAAGCTCAGCATCATGCAATATACTCATGTAACAAACCTGCATCTGTACTCCCTGAATCTAAGATAAAAAATGAAAATAAAAAACCGGGAGAAAAAATTGCAAAACATTTAGGGCAGATAATGAAGCCTGTAATACTGCCAGGCTTTACTCTTGAATGGCATTTACCCTGAGAAGGCTCAGTCATCAGTATCTGTGTAAAACCTCTCTCTGTCTCACTTGCAAGTTTTCATTTCTACTAGATAAAGTTTGGTTTTCCTTTTCAAAATTGCAAATAAACAAGGGAGTTATATTTTGGAACTTTCTGGAAACACTGTTTATCCACAGAATTTGACAGTAATCCAGCTTGCCTGAATTTAGTTAGCTTTCCTTCCATCTGGTCCTTCTGTCCTTTCAACATGCATCAATTGGTCTTTGAGCATTCCCTTGCATTCTGGCCAATGACATTATGGACTTGTATTTTCACCGCCTTAGATCTACAACTAAATGTTGTTTTTCAAAGATCCCTGGTTCCTTTTATTGGAAAACTGTATTTAGTAACTAAGATTTTGATGTTGGATATGGCATTGCTTCTAGGTCTTTCCAGTGGACATAGCTAGTGATTATATTTTGAAATTATGAATCATACTGTTTTCTATACTTAAATTTTCAATAAAAATTTTTCTAATTTATTCGATTTTATAATTGATTATGTTTGTTTTTGCTCATACTGATTTCCTATTTCTAATAACATCAACATATTTACTTATTTAACCTTAAATATATATGAGATTTTAAAATCTCATCTTCAAAATTATTTCAAAAACAAAACTACTGAGTAAACTTTACAATTTTTTTTTCTTTCTGTACTAAGATATAATTTGCTAAAATTTACACAAATTAGCTCACTTTTCAAGCTTACGATAGGCCTGGATATCCATTACTATGAGTTTAATTATATGACACCACTGCCTCCAAAATATGGTTCAAATTTCACCTCTAGATCATCAAATCACAACATAAGTAACAAATGTGCCTTATAATCAGTGACCAATCATGTCACTTATTTCAGTCTGCTGGTGATTGTCCACTTCATGGTATTCAGCTCATGCATGCAAATGAAAGCATACAGTTATATTGCCTCCTTATCTCTCAGTGATACACTTATGTGAGATTTTGAAAAGTGAAAATTCAAAAGGTAGAATTGACCTGTAGTGATAAAAGCACAATAAAAGTGGCAATGCTGAAAGTGAAATTGAAATTCAACAGAAGTAGAAGAAATAGCTAATTGGGGGATATTGACTTTGCCACCATTTGGGGGACTCTAAATATGATGGCAGAGGAACTTAGTGAAGGCAAACTTATCTATGTAAAATGAGAATATGGTTGTCAACTAGGTAAGTAGGTTGAAGGTATTATTTATGTCTTCTCTAGTCTTCCTCACCTTTTGTCTACCCGTTCTAGAATTTTTTTAGCTAAGAGCTAAGAAAGTTAAAACCTTCAAATATTTTAAATTTGTTTACTCGTGCTTTTCAGATCGGTCTTTCTTTTTGTTGTTGTTTCATTTATCTTGAAAGTCTGAACTAAGTACATGTACGTTAGCTTTATGAACATTATTGTTTGGATGATATATCTTTTTTTCTCATATATCTCTGCTACATTTGTCTTCACAGGAAATATGTATTTCCTCTAGACACAATTTAGTTAGATATTTTTTCTTACATTTTATCACACAATATCTACCTTTTAATTGGCATGTTTTAGCCATGTTTATTTAACCTAATTATTAATTTAGTTGGGATATTTCTAACATCACATTTGTTTTCTATTTTACACATTTGGTGCTTCTTTTGTTGGTTTGTTTTCTGTTTATTGGTTATCTTTAGAAATTTCACTTAATCTCCATTTTTAAATTAGCTAAAACTCTAATTTGTGAGCATGCACATGTGTGTATTGCTGTTCTAAAGTTTACAATATATATTTTTAATATGTCACATCTACTTTAATATTAAACCACTTTATGTATAAAAAACAGACATTCACATTTTCTTTTATACTTTTTGATACTTTTTTGTAATATATTTTACTTTTACCTATGCTTTAAGCCCCAATACTATATATATATATTTATATATATACATATGTATATATTTTGAACATCCATTGTTTTCTGAAAGCATTAACAGTGAAGAAACTTTTATCTCTGTCAAATTATTTATTAATTATGGCACTCTCAATTCCTTTAAGAAATCATAGTTTGCTTGTGGCATAATTTATCTTTAATTTGAATAACTTCCTATGCCATTTATTATTGAAAATATCTGCTGGCAATGATTTTCTCATCTTTGTTTTTTCTTAAATATTTTTATTATAATTTAGTTTTGCAAAGATATTTGTAATAAATAAAGAATCCTTGGTTATTTTTTCCTTTCTATCATTTAAAGATATTTGTCAACTCTTGTGCCTTGCTTTCTCACATATCTAGTTTTTTTTTTGTTTTTGTTTTTGTTTTTTTTACATGCTGACATTGCATATTATGTTTATAGAGTATGTAGATCTTATTGTCTGCCTTTTAGGAATTTGAAATTTGTTTTGGCAAAAAAGTTTAATTACTTCCAGATTTACTTGATTACCTGAGGCTTGCTTTATTTTTTTATTAGGGTGAGTCTAATATATACCAATGCTAGTTTATACTTCATTCTAAGATTGACCTTCCCGGACACTCAAATGATCACTCACTGGTTATTAAGGTCTCTGGTTGAATGGAATTTGGA
Organism: Aotus nancymaae; assembly: GCF_030222135.1. Taxonomy (NCBI): domain Eukaryota; kingdom Metazoa; phylum Chordata; class Mammalia; order Primates; family Aotidae; genus Aotus; species Aotus nancymaae. Next base: position 39,024,208 of record NW_026988419.1, on the reverse strand, counting down.
CATCTCTAGGCCCTGTGATTGTTTCAAGAATTCTTCAATCTATAGTTTCCTGGTAGTTACTGTTTACTCATTTATACAATTTCAGCTAAAATATGTACATGTTAACATTTAGAAAAGCGTTAAGAGAGCATGTATGTAGATATCTAAAGATTTCTTTTGTATTGTTGTTTATTTTTTGTGTAATTCACTTGTTTTCAGTACTCTGCCTCATAAATTTCAGCAGCTTTTTCCTCTGTCTTCTTAACCCAGAGTGATATCCATTGTGTTCCCACCTTTTTTTCATGATCCAAAATCTTTCTCCTGACCAAAAACCAGAAAAAATTACTAGAATTACCTAATTTGTTTTTCTTCTCTCAGGGACCACAGTTTCTCACTGCTTATTGTTTCAATGTCTAAAAACATTTGTATATACATTGTCCATAGTTCTAAATTTTTAAGGCAGTATGTCAAGTTCTGTGCCATTAACTCCTTGAGAGCCAGAAATGATACAGTTTGTTTGCTGGCTTTTAAGTTGTTTTAGTAGCAGTGTTGCTATAGTAATGACAGATTAAATCCTAGCAGAATGCAGACGTCTAATCAATTTTATTCTTCAGTTTAGTTTTGCTTAAGCTTCCTGTTTTTAAAAATGTCTTTAATACATAACACATGCCTATAAATAAAGACACTTAAAAACTACATTATGATTAAAACCACCAAAGCTGTTAGTGACTAATATGCCAAGGGGATAAATAATCAATAGCCACCAATTTACTCTAATTAATTATTTATAATTATATAATTTTTTTTTCTAAATATAAAATTGAAGCAGGACCATAACCACATGCATCTACTTAGGCTCTTCTATCTGCAATTTGAGAAATCTGGACTAAATGGCCTTCAAAGAATTTATGTATTTATATATATTTAATATACAATTAATATGCATATATAACATAAATAAAATACATATAACTATGTCATAAATATATATAAATAAAATTTGAGACATGTATGATACTTTCAAGTTATTCTTCTCCCATCTATAACAACTGTGCCTCACACTTCCTTTATATACAAACAATTTAGGTAAAATTATTTTCTTGGTAGGAAAATGAAGTGTCAATACAAGTCTTCAGCTTTGCTTTCAACAAGTTTGCATCTCATAAACTCATCCAAACTAAAAATGTGAATGCTTCCTTCATGAGCAACATTAGATCAATGATGTATAAAGTAAAAATATCAAAAAGATATTGAAAAGATATTCAAGAATAGAAACTTGAAGAAAATATTGCACAGGTCCTTCTTTTTAAACTAATTTCTCATACAGAGTTACTATATCTGTGGCTGAAAATGTGCTTGCTTGTAGTCACACTCTTAATAAATCTATCATAAATATTTACTCAAATAAATGCTACAAAACATTGAAATTGCTAAATTCAACTATTTAAAAATCTTCTCAATATACTTTTGACATGAATTAAATTTTAATAATGAGTGCCAAAATGAAGCTCTAGGAGGAAATGCAAAGTCTGTCTACACTTCTACAAGTAATCATCCTCCAAGGCTTATATTCACTGTATCCCAACATACAAAAATGACAAAATAAGGAGGTATAAAAGGAATTTCTTTGGCGATTTCATAGATCATTTTCCCATGCTTCTTTTCTCTTCAAAGAAGTATTTTTCAATAATTCCAAGCTGTGTGTACAAAGTTATGTCCTTGGTACCTGTTAAGTACAGTGTGCCACAACTATGCTTTTTGCTAGAAATACACCAATTAATAATGTTAAGATGCTTCCAGTCTGGCAAAAAAAAAAAAAAAAAATCCCACACTTTCAGTGTGTTCTTATTATTATCTGGCTGTTTATTGGCACCAATAGTGCTTATACTTTCGTATTCACTCTATGTGCTTCATAGTGTTTTTCTGGAATCCCATTTAGTAAAAATGCCCATTCTTCCAAAGTATTAACAACAATCTCAGCCAGCAATTGGGAGAGCATTGAGTTTTTTCAGCAACATAACATTAAGGTGTAAAGACTCATAGCCTAGATTTAAAGTATTAGTACTTTGAAGAATATTTTAATTTATTTTTAATACAAAAGAATGAATCACTAGGAAAAGAATATTCAAAATGCAAACTGCTCTGGAGAATTGTGGACATACATTATTCTACCCAGAGAATTTTAAACAGAAGAAGAAGGTTTGGGGGACAGGTAATATGTCAATTTATTCCTAAAAGAAACTTCCAAACAATTTGGTAGCAATTATTACAAATTAACTCCAAAGCCAAGTTTTAATAAATGATCTAATCTACTTTTGGCATTTGAAATCTGGGGCTTATATTCATACATGCATGTACCCTTAGTGATTAGAGACAATTGGTATTACAAGTACCCTGTGGCACAACCTCTCAAAGAGAAGGCTACAATAGAAGACCAAGGATTAGCAGAATTTATATTCAGTGAACAAATATGTAATAGCAAATTGGCACTAAAGAGTCAAACAATGGGTGCTGGTTAACAAGAGGCACTTACTGTCTGAAATTAACTTAGGAAGCATCTATCACATTGTTTAAGTATAAGAAAGTAGCTTGCCATTCTGTAGGTTGCCTGTTCACTCTGATAATAGTCTCTTTTGCTGTGCAGAGGCTCTTTAGTTTATTAGATCCTATTTGTCAATTTTGGCTTTTGTTCATTGCTTTTGCTGTTTTAGTCATGAAGTCTTTGCCCATGCCTATGCCCTGAATGGTATTGCTTAGGTTTTCTTCTAGGGTTTTTTGGTTTTAGGTTTTATGTTTAAGTCTTTAATCCATCTTGAGTTAAATTTTGTATAAGTTGTAAGGAAGGGGTTGAAAAAAAGTAGTTTCCTACATAGACAATATAGAACCAACATTTCATTAATCAGTTCATCCATTGTTTTCTCATTCCCTCACAGTCTCATTTGTTGCTTTTATGACAGTGATAGATGCTTATATGGACTTCAAAAATCATACCATTTTTCTTTCTACTACTGAATTTTCCATGTTGATTCAGTTCATCAATAATAAAATCTTACAACTCAAAGACAGATTTAAAAAATGTGAGTTTCAATGCATATTATTTCTGCAAAGAACAGTTGTTTATCATGCATCATCATTTTTGCTGCTGCAATACTAAAAATAATTTTAAACTCATATTTATGTCTATGATTATAATGCTTATTTCTTGAACTTTTACATTACAGCCTTTCAATTATTACATTTTTTTTTTTGCATGCTGACTTTACCACTGTTAAGTATTTATGTATTGATTTCAAGTAGATGATCTGGATTATTTTGAGTTCCTAAAGTGTGCATATATTTCTCTGACTTTTCTTTAAAAAAATCACATTATGACTGAGTATACATTCTTGACCCTCTATAATCTTCAAAAATAGCATGAAGGATATTCAACTAGTTTAGGGCATTTAGTATTGTTTGAGCAAGTATATAAGAAATCTAACTTTATTGTTTGAGCAAGTATATAAGAAATCTAACTTTCTTTCTGCAGCTGGCAAACTTATTTTTGGCCAGCTGCAGAACAAAACTTTTTTATTTTCAGGAAAATCTATAATGTTTGCTGTTCACAGCATTGTTATTTGGCCTATATTATTTCTTCTTTGATTAGGAGGGATTTAGCCCCATCCATATTTTCATCAAAAACAGGTTGTGTGGTAGTCCTTGATCTTGTCCATCAATTCCTTTTTTTCCCAAAGGATAACTGACGAAGATCACATACATTCCAAGTTACTGAGTCATCTCATGTGGTCCTCTTCAACTGTGGTAGAACCTTTTATTTCTCCCACTATTCTCACTATTTTAACTGATAAAGTAGAGTAATTTTCATTTTTCATCATTTAAACCTGCCATCAACCTTGATGTCTATGTTTATTGCATAGAATATTTTATAAATGAAGCCAATAAATCACTTTTCCCATCCACATCCGCTCACTAGCATTCTCCCAATTCTTATCTCATTTGTTCTATGGTGGAGAATGAAAAAAAAAAGCATGTATTGTGGGAGAAAGTGAGCTGAGAGATAACTTAGTGTATTAATATTCTCTGCTGCATAAATTTATTCCAAAACATAGTGGCTTAAACAATAAAAAGTTTCATTATCTCATGCAATTTACATGGCTCAGAAATTTGGAAGTTAGTTAGTTTGCTAGTTCTTGCTCAGGACTTCTCGTGGTTTTATAGCCAAGATGTTAGTCAGATATGTTGTCATTTTAAGGCTTAATGGGGCTGGAAGATTCAGCTACAGGATTGTTCGCTCACATGACTGGCAAGTCTGTACTTCCTGTGGGAAAGAGGCCATGGTCCCTTGACATATGGATTATCCCATAGTTCCATAGATCTGCTGAGGTGTCCAAATCATAGTCTTGGTGTCTACAGGAGTCAGTGCTCCAAGAGAGAGCAAGATAAAAGTAGTAGTAAAATGTATATTATGTTTTCAACTTGGAAGTCACACACTATAATGTTTACGATGTATTACTATAAGTTACATAGGGGAGGCCTATATTCAGTGAGAAGGAAACTGACTATACATGAATGTGACTATCAGGCTAAGGGAATCATTTGAGGCTTTTAAAAATATACACAGATTTAGGAGGTGAGGGTGCAATTTTGTTACATGGACACATTGTATAGTGGCGAAGTCTGGACTTTTAATATACCCATCACCTAAATAGTGAATACTGTACCCAATAGGTAATTATTCGACCCTCACCCCCACTTTCACCCTTCCACCTTTGGGAGTCTTCAATGTCTTTTATGTCCTTCTTATGTTCATGTGTTCCCATTGTTAAGCTCCCACTTCTAAGCAGAAATTTGACCTTCTGTTTCTGAGTTATTTCATTTAGAAAAATGGCCTCCAGCTCTATCTATGTTGCTGCAAAAGACATGATTTAATTCTCTTTTATGGTTACATAGTATTCCATGGTGTATTTGTGTTTATGTTTCACTTTTTTTTAACTCCAATCATTTGTTGATTAACAAAGATTGATCCTATGACTTTGCTATTGTGAATAGTACTGTGATAAATATATGAGTACAGGTATCTTTTCATATGATTTCCTTCCCTTTGGGTAGATATTCAGTAATGGGATTGTTGAATCAAACACTAGTTGTCTTTTCAGTTCTTTGAGAAATCTCAATACCATTTTCCATAGAGGTTGTGTTAAGTTCCATCTCACCAACAGTGTATGAGTGTTCCTTTTCCTCAGCATCTTTGCAAACATTGACTTTTTAATAATAAACATTCTGAGTGGTGTGAGATGGTATCTTATTGTGGTTCAAATTTTCATGTCTTTGATGATTAGTAACGTGTAGCATTTTTTTTATGTTTATTGGTCATTTATATGTTTTCTATTGAGAAATGTTTGTTCATGTACTGTATTCACTTTTTAATAAGATTGTTACTGTTTTAGTTGTTTGAGTTACATTCGTTCTTGTTTAGTTGTTTGAGTTCCTTGTAGATTCTGAATATTAGCCCTTGCTGGATGCACATAGTGGCAGAAAATATTATCCTAATATTATCTATGTACTTTGTTGATTATTTATTTTGCTATGCAGGTTTTTAGTTTAATTATGTGCTATTTACATATTTTTGGTTTTCTTGACTTTGCTATTGAGGACTTAGTCAAATATTTTTTGTGCAGGCCAACACCCAGAAATTTTTTTTTCTTCTTCTTCTTTTTTTTTTTTTTCTGGGTTTTTATAAAAGTTTCAGGTCTAAATTTAAGTCTTCAGTCCATCTTGAGTTAATTTTTATATATGGTTAGAGATATTGATCCATTTGAAGGCTGGCACCACACCTAGCACCGCCAAAACAGTAGAAATTTTACTCTCTAGTTTTACCTTTAGTGTGGGCCTTGCACTGCTAAGACTCAGAGCAAAGAGTGCCTAAAGGTTAAATTACCTTTCGACTGACAAGCCTTTTAATTTTAGCTTTGTATCTGTTCCAGTGCTTATGACTTCTCTGTTCATGGGCTTATTGAGTATTTGGGCCTGGCTTCTTAAATGGGTTCTGTTTAGTGAATATTTGGTTTTGACTGGGATATTGCAAATCCTAGATGTCAATGTTATAAGTTTTCAAACTGATGCATTTATATATGTGTATTCACAGAGAAATTGGCTCAGTGATTATTAGTCATATGCTTTTATTTTCCTAATAAAAGTAAGCTTAATTTTGCTAACTTTTTTTCTTTACTTATATATACAAAAATTAATTAATGTTAAGAATTTTAATGTCATTCAGACTGAAGATAGTGTTTCCAAACCTGACACAAAAAGGAAAACTGATCATTATGTATGTTTACTCACAATATTATTTTTATTTTAATTTTTATACATTTTTTCCATTAATTGTTTTTAAAAAATGTGCATTATAAAAGAATCTCCCATAAAAGAATGTAAACTCCAGTCAAAGGGGCAAAAAATATATAATAAAACAAAGACTATGCTAGTTGTCAAAGTATGGAAAGTTTGAGATGATATAGTTTTTAGATAAAACATTTTTTAAAGTATTAATAAAATGTTTTTTGTAATTTATTAAATTGACTTATTTTTTAATATTATAGTAAAAAGTAGATTTAAAAGGTGTGCTACAAGTCATATTCATGAGTATTTTAAGTAGAGGACTATACTTACATTTTTACTTACTGACTTGATAATAGAAATTTTTAGCACTTTATGAATTATTGAACTATTTCATTTCCAGGATTGAAATGCTATTTTTCTTTCTTGGTACAATGTTAAAGCTTTAAACTCTTGTCAATGATGTGATGTTTCATCTGCAATGATCTACACTAGAAAAATAAAAATGTAGTGACTGACAAAGAAAGCAGGTAAGAAAAATGTTTTTTTTTTACTGATTTATGGATGTCCTACATTCATACATAATCTTGCTTAAATCCATGTAACTTTCTGGAAGAGTCTCGAAAAAATGCTAATTTTGTTCAGATATTTAACTGTAAAACCTACTTTCTATGTTTTAACCCCCATAGAAACATTAACTGAACTAGTACATATATTTAGTAAGTGATATAACTAGCATTAAGAAAAATCAAAAAGAAAATATAAATAATTAGAATTAATGATAAAAGTACCAGTAGCTATTAGTTTGGTGCAAAAGTAAATGGTTTTTGCCATTACTTTTAATGGCAAAAAGATCAATTACTTTGTCACCAACTGGATACATCGCTATTTTGACTACAATGTGATCCTCTTTATATGATTCATTTGCTACAATTCAATTCCAGAAAATATGTACATTTTCTATTTTTTAAAGTCTAACTATATTCCTCAGAAAGCTTTGAATCTATCTGTTCATCTATATATTCATTCAAATATATTTGTACTTTCTTCTCATTCTGTTCTTCTGCCCTAATGAAATTACCTTATATTTTTAAAATAGAAAATAATTGTTTTGTAATATAAGATCGCATACTTGTTTTAAATAAGAAATATTGTATTGTAAACCCAACTTGTAAACTCAATCATTTTGGAAATATCATGGTGGTACCTCCAAATGGACAATTATTTAAAGATACTTGTATGGTTTTTAATATATTTCAGCCATTAATCTTTCTCTAAATATTAAGCTGTACTATTACTCGAGAAAGACTGCCAACAGAACTGGCGGCTGAATAATCCATATATTATAAAACTGTGTCTCTTTGTTTTAATAGTGTTAAGTTGTCTTAAGACATTCATTTTTTAACGGTATTTATAAACCAAGTTACTCAAATACATGTTATCTTACATTTCTATGTATAGTAGATGTGTCACTAGTGTTAATGATAATCACTAATATAATGCCAAGTTTTCATAAAATATAAAGTTTTCATGAATATTGGTGCATTTATGAAATCCTCGAAAGTTTTAATTTTGAAATCTGCTCTTTTGGCTTAGGGACTCCAGGCTTTAGATGCTAATTTCTATTGGTCTTGTACTATTTACATAGATTTTGCATATCATAATTAATATATGGAAAGAGAAAGAAGTATTGGCTCATATGCAACTTATACAATATTGATAATATAATCTTTCCTATAGCATGTGTTCTTTAAGAAATTTTGATATATAAGGATTGAGGTATAAAAGCATAAGGCAACTACTGGCAATAAATAATGCTGAAAAACTGCTGAAAAATATGATCAAACACATGTATTTTATGTTCTCACCTTCCCAGTTCCTGTTGGCTGCATTTCAGCAGGGATGGTGAAAAGAAAAAAGTCATATACATTAACGATTAGTTTTTCAGGAAATTCTAGTGGCAGTTTGGCAATGAATTTTTTTACATGTTAGAGAGAGAGAAGGCTTGAATTTCCCCTGGATAAAAATTGCCAAAGGAAATCAGACAAGTTGCTGTCGAAAGTTTGAGTCAACAAAGGCTGCCTGTAGGGACAAGGGCCTGGGAGAAAAAGGCTGAAGGTATACTACCTGGGATGTGACTGATAAGAGGCTAGGCAGTGGAACTCCAATTTGAACTGAACATAACAATGGTTCTCACAGCCAAAATTTCCCAAAAAGTCTTGGCATCTTTTTGACATGTTACTATGTATCAAGGAACTAGATCACAGACCGAGTTCAAAGTCAGCGGTAAGAAGAAAACAAAACAAAAAAGACAAATAAAAAAATTATCCAATGCCTAAAAGTACCAACTCTTTCAGATTTGCATTTTGCATAATAAATAGTAGTAACCATACAACCAAAGAAGTATTCTACTATGAAGACTGAGTAATAGATACGCTATTTTTCTTTAACAAGAAGTTCTTCCTGATATCCTTTTTATCAGACTGTCAATTTCTCCAGGAAGTTTTTCTACTGTTGAGTACCATAAGCTCCGATAATGAGCCATACCAACTTGTTAACAAGAAAGAAAACACACTGAAAATGAGTGTGTTTACAGTATATCACCAATTTTCATATGTTTTAATTTTTTTTGTTAAAAGAAAAATTTCAGCCAAATTAAAGTTAAGAGTTTAATTGATCAATGAATGATTCATGAATAGGACATCCCCCAGAATCACAGCAGATTCAGAGACTCTAGGGATGCATCATGATCAGAACAAATTTATAGACAGAAAAAGTAAAATGACATGCAGAAATTGTAAGTAACCAAAACTTAAGTCATTGATGCCACTATCACAACTGTAAATGTACTTATTTGGTCTTGAAACCCACTGGGAAATACTAGAGCAGTGATTTTTTGCAAATGTAGGAACAAGGACTTGAATAGCGGGTACCTCCTTATGTTGGAGCATCCTGTTTACAGGAGAAAACCTAAACCTGATCTGTTCTAGGCAGAGTTAGCATGACCAACTTCATTTTAGTTTGGTTTGTTCTGTTGGGGCCCAGTGCATGAACTTAGTCCAAAACAATGGCTTCTCATAATTTTGTTTAAAAAAAGAATCCCCCTTTATGGTCAGATTCTCACCGAGGTGAAAGTGTGACCACAACTTAGGGCCTTAGCATCATTCTCAGTTACCATCATTTTGGGTTTCCAGTCTCAGCACTTCATTCATTGGTTACAGTGTCCTCATAGTTGTACATTTCTTTCAACTTTTGTCATTCCAGTTAAAGACAAACCATTTGATATTCTACAGGGGGCTGGATGCAAACATTTAAAACCTTTGAGAGAATACAGTGCACCATGGAAACTATTATTATTACTATCTGGAGGATAATACCACGAGTTTGGAGTATGCGCCTTACTCAGGATCCCCATAAACTAAATCACCTAAAATCAAAAAGATGAAAGAATTAGTTAGATAGGGAGTCTACTTGCTTAACTGGGTGATCTTTTTGTTAATCTCCTACAGCTGTCTCTGTTTAATGTTCATTTGAAGTAGTTCTCCATAGGCCACAAGTGCCAGCAGCTGCACAGCTAATTTTCTGTTCAGCCAACTCTATTATTTAGCGTAACTTTCACAAAAGAATTTAAAGTCTGTTGTGTGGCCATAGCCTTTACAGTAGAATCTGCTACAGAGCCTATTATGAGGAATACATTTCTGATCATTGCCTCTATTATTTCAAACCATAGAAAAAGGACCTGACAAATGATGCCCTTCTGCAAGAGTGAAGGCCTTCTGGCAATATTTTCTTTAACCCATGATATGGGTAAGAGTAGTGAATCAATGTTCTGTTTCTGACTGATTATGGAGAAAAGTATATGCCATTAAAGTTCTCACCTGCATTGGGCCTTCATAGGGATGGGGGCAGAAAAATTCTGGCCAGAAATATGCAAGTCCCCAACAAAACCCTACCCTAAAGTCAAAAAACCTAAAACCGTGCCCCAAAGTAAGAAAATGTTGCCTTTTCCTAAACTACCCATAGCCTGCCCCACCTCACATCCTATAAAGACCCCAGACAGACTCAGCTAGCAGAGAGGAGAAGCAGCTAGATGTTAGGGACTAAGGCTGGACATCAGAGAGAAACAGCTTGACTTCTGAGGGACAGCCTGATGGTGTAACCTCCAGAGAAGAATCTGAAGGGGAAGATTCTTCAAGGGAAGATTACTTGCTTACCCCATACCCTTTTCAAGTCCCTTTCCTACTGAAAGCCACTTTCATCAGCAATAAATTCCCTTGCATTTACCATTCTTCAGTTTGTTCATGTGACCTCATTGTTCCTGGACATCAGACAAGAATCCAGGGGCCACAAGTGGGGATACAAAGGCTCTCACACTAGCCTTTTGCCCTCACTGGCAGAAGGCAGCTGCCTCAAGCATAAAAGTAGAGGACTCACTGAGCTATTAACACTTAAGCTATCTGGGGACAGCAGAGCTAAAAGAGCACTGTAAGGTGCCTTCTGGGGGTTAAAGAGTCACAGGTACCCCCACTAGATGATGCCACAGGGCCCACACGGAGTTTGCGCCTGCCAGCACCTAAAAGCACTTGCTGTGGCTCCTGCCCCCACTTACCTGCATGCTCCCTCCAGTGAAGGGTGGAACACAGTGGGTCCCAGTGAATGGAGTTTGTTCCTGCAGGCACGGAAGCTGCCAACTGGTTCCAGTGCTGTGCACTCCAGTCCCACCTCATTTGCTCTCACATTTCCTCCTGCAAAGAATTGAGAGTGGCAGACTGAGTAAAGGAGGCAAGGAGGCACCCCTGTCATAAGTCTCAGGAAGGGATAAGAGAAAGTCTGCTTCAGTTACAGATTGGTGTTTGCCTTATTTAAACACAGTTTGAACACTCAGTAGTGTATGAGTGGTTGACGTATGGCTGCTTGGACTGGCCAACACTCAGCTGTTGTTACAGGTGCATATTCCTAAGTTAGGTTCTCAATCATGTCTACCTATTAAGTTAGGATATAGTTCATTCACAAGGACGAAAATATAGAACTATGAAATCTTTGTAAGGCCATATTTAGTTTTTATTAACACTTTAAATATGCCTTAGGATCATCATTAAATGAGAGATATCTTGGTGGTTGGAGTTCTGAGCTCTAACCTACTTAGATTAGGAACAGCTTCTTTAATAGCTAATTAAATGTTTAATGTTTATGTATATTTTTTAAAAGAAAGATTTCAAGGCTAAATACATTAGAAAATTACTTGAAATAAATTAAAACTATGAACAAAATAGGTTTACTCACATGAATAAAATAAATATTAAAAAGAATGTCAAGGATCAGTGATTATAAGTAAAAAACTGTGTAAAATGTATTTAAAAAATAAGCAAGTACTAATAACTGATAAGTTAACTGTTTTGCCCAAATAAATTATTTTATTAAAATAGTTTATTCTTCATTTCTAAGAGATGTGATTTGTAACTTAACAAAGAAGTGCCAATAAGTATCAGAGATTACACATCAAAACCAATTTACTATAATTAGAAAAAAACAATTTGATACAATTTCCTTATGTTTCTGGGATTTCTATATTTTGTTTAATGCATTTTTTGAAGTTTTAATTGCATGTGAATTGGCTCACTTTAGTGAATGATTTTTTATTCATTCATTCTAGTTTTCTCTGTTCCTCTCCAATTTCTTTTCTTAATTATATTCCGTGAAATGAAACTCAACTAGATTTTGTATGCTTTGAGGCAGAGCCAATGATGCCAAATATAATTTCAACCTTATTGTCTATTCCTAATGTATAATTTAAACAATTAACCTTTTACGTTGTTGTGAAAATCTGCTACCAGGATAAATTAGTATGTCTGTAGAAAATTGCTTTACTTTTCTGATTCTTCTCTCCCTAAAGTGTTCACCTAATATAATTAAAATACAAATTTTTTCTTATTGGAGCAAAAACAAATGCAAAAACTTAATATTATGATTTACATATTTATCAATTATCAATATAACAGAATAAATTATATTAATCATTCAATTTACATTTCCAAAGTTTCCTTTGTAAGAGACATGTTGTAAAGGAATACATGCTTTGATTTGATTTAAATATTACATTTTTAATGAAAATTTTAAATAAATATTTTAGTCATTTTAAGATAGTAGCCAATCAGAGAAAACAAGCCATGTAAAAATTCACGTTAATTAATCATAGTAGAACACAGAGTGAAATGACTTCCCTGCATTTAGTATATTTTGAATTTGTAGTAAGAAAAAACTCAAGAGGAAAATAAGTTGGGTTTAGCATAGCTCAAAATTATCTCAATATTTATGTACAATAGATGTTTCTTTGGGCAAAGCAGTTATTTTGGGTCCATTATTATTTGCATTTCAATAGATTGTATTTTAATATCCAGAGCAAGTTATACTTAAAAGGAAGTAGTTATTTCATTTTTCTATTGTCATTACAAATACTATCTTTAGTGAAAAAAAGAGATAAAGAGATCTAGACAAATGGTCATAAATTGGGTCAGAGAAAAAGGTTATCTTAAGGTCAGGGAGTCAATCTGCTGTGGTTTCCCAGAGAGGGCTGAAACTCTTCAAGTGATGCCAAGATAACTCTGGACAAGCTGAATCCACAAAAGTACAGGATAAGAAAATGGTGATAAGACTTCAGTAAAAATTTTACATTAAATCTTGCCTCAAAATCTAGACATGTACTGTTTTGTGGAATTAGGAGTATGAATAGAAAAAGGCAAATTAAAGTTTGTCAAATTTTGCTATTTATGTAAAACATTTTTTAAAAATGCTATAATTCAATTAATTGCTTATTTTAGTATTAAAATACAGAGAGATTTGTATAAAATGCTGAGTACAAATACATATTATATTTTAATTTTCATGTTAAGAATTTATGCAGAAATTTTGGAGAAATATTTAAAGTTGATTCTCTTATTAGATGTCAGAGGTTATAAGATAAATGAAAATTGGTATTAAAATCAAGAGTTTTTAATTTCATTTTCATTCGCTTTTACATGTTCAAAACTTTCTCCAGAGAAATATGTGTCATAAATGTGCAACTTGCTCTTCTTCTTATTCTCATATCAATGGATTTGCATAATGCCAGCATTTCCTTTATTAAAATTGTTTTAATGCTTATGAAAGATAGCAAAGTACTCAAGGCAGTAAGGAACTGAGCCTTCTTATTGTGCATAATGCAGATAGAGCTGAGATATTAAAAATATTTTACTTATATTTGAAAATATTTAAAAATATATTTTGATTTTGAAAAATAGGACATGTTTGGATAGAACCAAAGTTATAATCTCCAGCAGATTTTATAAAGATATTGGATATATACAAAATTATTAATGCTGTCTGTCAAAATGTGTGATCCTGTTAAAACTGCACACATACTTTCTGTCTGTGTATTGGAAGGGGCCGGGGGAAGAAAATGAATGAGTCAGTGGGCCAGGGAAAGAAGAGACAGTTAGACAATATTTAAACTTTTAATGGATTGAGTGTTTGGTACAAATAGGGTTAAGATAAGTGTGTTATTTCATATATAATGCATTCAGTAAGAAATAAATAAGAAAATCTATATTTTAAATATAAATATCCATTTTAAAAGTCAAGTCAAGAAATTGTTATGATGTACTTATTAATCAACTAAACAAATGAAATACTTTTAAAAATCACATCCTTATTCAACAAAGTTGGAGTATGATGAAAAACAGCAAAATTTCACTTTGAAAGGAAACAAAAGAGGGGAGAGTAATACTGAAACTCACCGTATGCAACTAACGGGAAAACTAGGGTGACAAAAAATGATAATTATTTTACAGTCATTACTGAAAACAAACAAATAAAAAGCATACTATATGCCAGACTACAAACAAGCTATTGACATAGCACTCCTGCCGTATAGAGGAATCTGCTGGAATTCATTTTTCTGTTGACAATTGCAAGCAATATAATAGTTTGTGTAATTGGGTAATTCCAGGTTTTGTGAGCCTTGCTTGCTGTAAAATGATGGGCAGGTGGCTAATGGTTGTTAAAATTATTTCCACACACAATAAAATGTATGGGTTTAAAATTGAGGTTGTAAGGAGAAAAGCCATTCTTGTTAAATTCTGGTTTTAGATATTTAACACAGATTTAACAATTTTTTTTTTTCTTTTGAGACTGTCACTTTGTCACCCAGGCTGGAGTGCAGTGGCACAATCTTGGCTCACTGAAACCTGTGCCTCCAGGGTTCAGGTGATTCTCCTGCTTTAGCCTCCTGAGGAGCTGGGACTACAGGCACATGCTACCCCTCCTTCCTAATTTTTTAATATTTTTAGTAGAGTCGGGTTTTCATTGTGTTAGCCAAGATGGTCTAGATCTCCTAACCTCGTGATCCACCCACCTCAGCCTCCCAAAGTGCTGGGATTACAGGTATGAGCCACCACGCCATGCCAACAAGTTTTTACAGGAGTACCAAAATCATTATATCTTATAAAATGTCCTATTTTGCAAGAGATTTTTGACAATTATTTTCCACAAAAGTTATGGAAAAAAGTAGTGGGAGGTATCTTTATGAGGTAGAGGAGCAATTTAGATTTCCTATCATGAGATATCATATTTATTAATTAATGTGTTAATTCATACAAAAATACCAAATAGTGTAAGAGCAGATTGAGAGTTCTAATGCTCAAGGTTAAAAAGTATATAACTATATGCCAAAGAGCAAAAGTTCTGACCAAACAACATGAACTAAATGTTTTCTGAACAATATTCCTTTTCTGAAAATGACACTAAGATTCTTAATAAGATTACAGAATATTTTGAGGCAGAAAACATGAAATAATTAATGATCTGCATGGTTTTGTTAAATAAAACTTTGCAGAAGCCTAATAAAATACCATTTGTTAAAATATTGACATTAGCAGTAGTATAGTGCAATTGATTGTAAATGGCCTTCTTTTTTTATCAATCAATTTGTATTTGAAAACTTAGGATATAGCTTTACAATTGATTTGCCATCTTATTGGTGGTAATATATTTAAGTTTATGACATTTCCATAAACAAAATATTAGTCATTTTTCTTCCACATTCAAGAACAGTGAAGAATAATGTATGTTATAAAAAAATTCCCAATCCATGTTTTGAATGTAGTTTCCTTATTACTATCTTAATTCAATCATCAGTATATATACGCATACATATGTTTATATGTATGCATATATATGTGTACATATATAAACATGTATACAAATGTGTATATATACACATATGTATATTATTTTATATACATATATAATTAAATGCACATAACATTTTGAAACATATAATTTTTATACAACTGTCAAGTATCTAATTCTCATTGTCAAGAACTTAAGGGAAATGTTTCAAAGAAGGTAAATATTCAGTGGTCTATTTGGACAATTTGTTCAGGCTCTAGCTTTGCAATTTTGGAAACTTGTTTTTACCAACCATAAAGCGTTCTCTTCGAACAGTCTCAAACCATATAAATCAAAAAAGATCATACTATGAATTAAGATGTCTAATTATTTTTATATTATAATATCATATGTAATAAAGTAGGTTGAATACTCTGGTTTAAATAATCTTCTGTAGAAGAAAAAGTCCACCAGAGTCATTGTTCTAATATGAAGGCTGCTAAAATTTTACTTTTGGGTGTGTCTGTGAGAGTGTTTCCAGAAGAGATTAGTATTTGAATTAGCAGAGTGAGAAAAGATCTCTCTCACCAATATAGGTGAACATCATCTAATTACTTGAAGGTCTGAATAGAAGAGAAAAGTGGAGGAAGGGTGAATTTGCTCCCTGCTTGATTTAGGATATCCATTTTTTCCTACCCTCAGACACTGATGCTCCTTGTTCCCAGGGCCTTTGGACTTAGAATGAAACTTAGACCATTGGCTTTGCTGGTTGTCAGGCCTCTGAATTTGAGTAGGAATTACAGACATTCCCAAGCTTTGCTTCTAGCTTGCAGAGGGCACACTATGGGGCTTCTTGGTCTCTAAAATTACATTATTATAGATAGATAGATACATAGATAGATAGATAGATAGATAGATAGATAGATAGATAGATAGATACATATAATTGTAGAAACATAAAGAAAAAATGTGTGATTCAGCACTCTCTTTTTCTAATCTCCTTTCAAGATCGTAATTGCACCAATGTCAGAAATTTGAACAAACGCTTCCTATTCTTTCCCCTCTCTCTTCATATGTGTGCTCATGTGTACAAATGCACAAATATATGTGTGCATATACATATATATACACACACATACAAGTATATCATACACAAACACAAAACAAGGCCTTTATGCAATGATAGTCATCAAATACTAATGAATATTTCTAAATAAAGAGGTATTTTTAAAAATGTAATATTTTGGGCTTTTATCATGCCTGATGTTTTTCAATAAGAAAATAATGTACTTATTTTTAATTAAAAGAAGAAAGTTATGATTTTTCTAAATTAAAGAACAAAGCCTATATCAGATGGACTGCCTGGTAGAGAGTAGCAGCAGTGTGTCATATATTAAAACACTAAGGATGAAGATAGAATAGGAAGAAGTAGCAGTAATCTCAGAAGTCTGGAGGGGCGATGCTCTATCATCTATCTACCTATCTATCTATCTATCTATCTATCATCTATCTCAGAACACAAACATAAATGAAGCAAACATTGACTGAACTGAAGGGAGAAATAGCAATACAATAGTAGCAGGCTATTTAAATCCTCCACTTTTAATATTAAGCATATCAACATGATAGAAAATCAATAAACAGTGGACCTGAACAGTAGATCAACCACAGTGTAATGAAACTGGGAACCAGTTGCAGAAGGAAACAGGGAAATTCACAAACATGTGAAATTTAAATTATTTTTTTGTTGACCAATAGGTCAAAGGAAAATTTAAAAGGGAAATTAGAAAGCATCTTGAAATGTAAAAGTAAAATGAATATACAAGGCAGCAAAACTTATGGGATGCATCAAAAGCAGTGGTAAGCAGTACTAAGAGTGAAGCTTATGGCAAGAAAACTTGTAAGTAAAAGGGAAAGATCTCAAGTAAACAATCTGACAATACACATTAAGAAACTAGAAAAAGAACAAATTAAGCCCAAAGTTAGCAGGAAGCAGGATATAAGCAAAATTACAGCAAAAATTAATGAAATAGAGATTAGGGAAATAATAGAAAAAAATCAATGAAATAAGCTTTGAAATAATCAATGAAATAAGTTTTGAAAAGGTAAACAAAGTTGACAAACAATAGACTCAATAGACTATTTTTTCTTTGCTTTTTTTATTTCCTTCCTTCCTTCCTTTTTTTTTTTTTTTTTTTTTGACAGATTCTTGCTCCATTGCCCAAGCTGGAGTGCAGTGGCACAATCTCAGCTCACCGCAACCTCCGCTTCCTGGATTCAAGTGATTCTCCTGTCTCAGTCTCCAGAGTAGCTGGTATTATAGGCGTATACCACCACACCCAGCTAATTTTTATATTTTTAGTAGAGACGGGGTTTCACCATGTTGGCCAGGCTGGGTGGATCCACCCACCTTGGCCTCCCAAAGTGCTGGGATTACAGGTGTGAGCCATCGTGCCAGGTGTAGACTATTAAAAAAAGTACATTCAAAGAAATAATTCAGAAATGATAGCAGTGGTAATTCAGAAATGAAAGCAGTAGCATCATTATAACTGATGCTATAGAAATAAAAAAGATCATAATAGATTATTATGAATAATTATTCACCAATAAACTGAATAACTGTGAAGAAATGAATAAATTCGTAGAAACCTACAAGCTAACACAACAACATAAAGAACAAGAAAGTCTGAACACATCTATAACTAGAAAGAAGATTGAAACAAGACCAAAAACCTCCCAAGGAAAAGCCCAGAACCAGATGACTTTACTGGTAAATTTACCAAAAACTTTGAAACTAATTTATATCAATCCTTCTTAAAGTAATCTAATGTTAACAAGAATGATAACTTTTTGAACTCTTTTTATAAAGTCAGCATTATTGTGATACCAAAACCAGATAAAGATACTGAAATAAAGAAAAGAAAAGAAACCTACAGGCCAATATCTCTGAAAAATATATGCAAAAATCTTCAACAAAATAGTAATAAATTAAAAAAAGAATAATACACCATGACAATGTGGGATTTATCCATGGAATGCAAGAATGTTTCAACATATGCAAAGCAATTTATGTAATACCCCACATTAACAGAGTCAAGAAAAAAAATCACATGAAATTCCCAACAGATGCATTTTAATTTCAACACTCTTCCGTGCTAAAACTCCTGACTTAGTAGGTGTAGAATAAGTGTTCCTCAAAACTATAGAGCTCATTTTTGAGAAGTTCACAACTATCATCATAGTCAATACCAAAACTGAAATTTTTTCCTCTAAGATCAGAAACAAGAGGAGGATACCCATGATCTCCACATTATTATTATTATTACTAATAGTAGTAGTATTTTGAGACAGGGTCTCATCCTGTCACCCAAGCTGATGTGCAGGGCACAATCACAGCTCACTGCAGCCTTGACCTCCTGGCCTCAGGCAATCTTCCAATATAAGCCTGCAGAATAGCAGGGACTATAGGCATGTGCCACAATGCCCAGCTAATGTTTAAAATTGTTTGTAAAGATAAGGTTTCACTATGTTGCTCAGGCTGGTCTCAAACTCTTGGGCTCAAGCAATCCTCCTGCATCAGCCTCCCAAAGTGCTGGGATTACAGGCATGAGCCACCACACTCAGCCACTATCTCCATTTCTATTCAATGTTGTACTAAAAGGAACAACAGGATTTGAATTTGACAAAGAGAAGTAAATTTATGTCTGTTTGCAGATGAAATAATCTTCTATGTTGATAACCCTTAAGACTAATAAAAAATTGTTAGAACTAATAAAGAAATACAGCAAAATGCCAGATTTAAAAAGTAACATGCAAAAATTAGTACCATTTCTCCACACAAATATTTGAAAAAAATTAAGAAAAAAAACTCACTTAAAATAGCATGAAAAGAATAAAATAGTGTAAAAAAGTTCATTTTTCTCCACATCCTCACTAACATTTGATATACATTTTTTTCTTTTTGATAATAGCCATTCTAACCAAGGTAAGATAAGATCTCATTTTGTCTTTTTGATTTGCATTTTCTCGATGATTAGAGATGCTGAGCATTTTTTCATATAATTGTTATCCACTTGTATGTCTTTTAAGAACTCTCTATTCAGATCCTTTGCCCGTATTTTAATTATTTATTTATTTATTTTTGCTGTGGAGTTAAGTTCCTCATATATTCTGGACATTAGCCCTTTGTTGGATGAATGATTTTCAAATATGTTGTCATATTTAAGCAGTTATCTCTTCATTCTGTTGATTATTTCCTTTGCTGTACAGAAGCTTTTCGGCTTAACAAAAATCCCATTTGTCTATTTTTGCATTTGTTGCCTGTACCTTCAGAGTCTTACTCATAAGTAAAATCTTTGCCCAGATCAATGTCCTGAAGCATTTCTCCCGTTTTTTTCCACAGTAGTTTTATAGTTTCAGCTTTTATATTTAAGTCTTTAATCCATTTTGAGTTTATTTGCATACTGTTGGAGGGAATGCAAATGGAGCAGCCTTTATGAAAAAGAGCATGGTGATTTATCTAAAAATTAAACACAGAACTACTTTATCACAAAAACTGAAACCAGAATCTCAAAAGATATCAGCATTACTATGTTTATTGTAGCACTATTTACAATAGCCAAGATGTGGCAAAATAATTGAAATGTCTAGTGACTTTTAAGTCCAATGGATTTAAAAATGTGTTGTATACATATATTGGGTCAGTGGCTGGGTGTAGGAAAAGAAAACTGGGAAATTGCTAATCAACAGGCACAAAGTTTCAATTATGGAAGATTTAGAAGCTCTAGAGATCTGCTATACAACATTGTACCTACTTTTTAAAAAAATACTGTGTTGTATGCCTAATTTGCAAAAAGTGCAGATCTCACATTGTGTTCTCAGCACAATAAAATAAAATTTTCAAAAATCCCTAAAAAGTACAAAATGCTTTCACTTGTAAGTGTAAAAAAGAATGTCACAAAGACTAGAGCAGAGTGCATCATACACAAATTACAGGAGACAACAAAGAGAAAATGGGGCAGACTGTAAATATATATAACAATGTAAATACTGGAAGTAATAACCTTATTTAAATTAAAGTACTAAGTAATTTTTTTAAATTTCAGCTAGCTACATTACCTCCTAGTTAGAATGGTGATGGATCATGGGACACATTGCACCGACACTAATGTGCAGTGCATGAAAGCTCCAGGCAGGTTTAGTTTACTGGTAAGGGAGGAAGAGCTAGAGTTGGAGTGAAAGTTACAGCGAGAATGAGTGAAAAAGAACAAAATATGCAAATGTCTTAAGAAAATTGCTGAAGTTGAAAACAAAAATATGTTACTAGCATGTCCATGGGGGAATCAGTTGCTTAAAAAGGAATGAGAACCTGAGTAAGACCATATTCCCTATTTGTAAAATCATAGTTCTTAACCTATAAAACTGAATGTCAGAAGAAGTAGAAACACCTCAAACAGTTTTGAAATAAGAGGCCTGAGACCAAGAATTTTGTTTGTCATCAAGATGTCAATATAGATAAAGACAAACAAAAGATTATTTTAATGCAGTGTTTTAGAAAACATGTACAATTTTTGAGAAAATACCTCAAGAAAGTACCTCAATTTAATAAAAATTAAATCAAAGCAAGAGGAAACCGATTAGATTTTTCTAATAGATTATATTTTAAATGAAAATCAAGATTTGCTTTTGTAAGCAGGCAAAAGTTCAATTAACATAAAACTGATTAAATTATTCATCAAATAGAATATTTATGAAAATCATTTATGACATACTGGCAGTAAGCACTTTTTAAAATTTTAGGCTAGCTGAATAAACTCTAATTTATTAAAAACTGTGATTTAATATAGGAGATATTATAGGAGAAATTATACTAATTTCAACTTGATAAAAAATAGAATTCTCCTAGAAAGGTAATTCAACATTACATGAAAGGTACATATACTACTACAGCAAGAAATGTAGGACTTTTTTATACATACAAATAATCAGTGTTACTAGACTTATTTATATATTATAGAAATTAATCTGCATAAACTGCTTTTATCAATAAAAACCACTGTATCTAACTAATAAACAAAATTTTTCAAACATTTGCCTATTACTTTCAAACACTGTATTCATGTGAGCTCATTTAAAGATAAAATGGTATAACATAAAAATCTTTTGTATTATTCTTCAGACATCACCAGGTTCTAAAATACTGTGTGCATTATTTTTTTCTGGATCTGATAATCCTAACTTCTCTCAACTGTTTGCCAATTTTCTATTTATGAAGTTGGCTTCTTTTCATCTTAACATGTTGAGACAGTGTACACCAAATTAGTTTGCAACACCTGGCCTAGAATATAGCTCATGAGAAATCCCGTCCCCAAATTACAATAATTTACAGTTTTATCTCATAGCCATGGTATAAAAATAAAGCCACCTGAGAGTGTTTTCACAAAAGTAGATATACTAACTAAGAAAAAGTTTATTTATTACCTAAATACATGTGATTCTCCAGTGAGCTGTGCCATTTCTGTTTGTAAGTCCAAGTCAGCAAAAAGATATGAAATGTAAATTGTTGCCAAGAGCCCTTGAGTTCTAGATCTGCTTTCTGTAAACTAATTTTTAAAGTAATAACTAAAATAACATCACTGTTCTAAACAAATCAGCTGGCATAATTATCTAATAAAGTTTGAGTACTTAACTCATTTTATATTGGTATTGCTTTCTACTTTTAAATTTAAAGTTTAAATATTAACATCTGAAACAAGTTGCTTTTAGTTCCATCTTTTTTCCAATACTAGTTATATAGTTACTCATCAAAAAGAAGATAATTTGACCTTTTAAAATGGTATTTATTCTGAAACTCATTGTATCTTGTGCAAGAATCTTAGATATACTAATTATGCTGTAAGCAAAAAGGAATTTGGTAATAGAATCTAGTAACACTTAAAGAAAACAATAAATACCTACACCTCTGGAAGGAATGCTCTGACACCTTAGCAAAAGAGAGGCATGGGTTTTCTTGTTCTCTAAAAAGATTTAACACTATCCATTCCCAACCCCACACAATTTCTGAATCTTAGCTCAGTTTTTCACGTGAAATGATATGATTTTAACAGTCTAAAATATGGTTGTTTCGTCTAAGATCAAGCATCTACCTAACTTATTTTGCTGTGACCCATGAAGCAAGATCAAGTCATTCATATCTACCTACTAGTGAGATCACATTGTCATATGAGGCAGTTCTATAATATTCAGTTGACATATCCTAGACATTGAAATTAAAATAAAAAGAATTTATTTTAATGGGAGCGCTATTATATTTGAAACGCTTACCTTAGAGATCATTTTGCTTGATTGTGTATCTTTTTTTTTTTTTTTTTTTTTTTTTGAGACGGAGTTTCGCTCTCGTTACCCAGGCTGGAGTGCAATGGCGCGATCTCGGCTCACCGCAACCTCCGCCTCCTGGGTTCAGGCAATTCTCCTGCCTCAGCCTCCTGAGTAGCTGGGATTACAGGCACGCGCTACCATGCCCAGCTAATTTTTTTGTATTAGTAGAGACGGGGTTTCACAATGTTGACCAGGATGGTCTCGATGTCTTGACCTCATGATCCACCCGCCTCGGCCTCCCAAAGTGCTGGGATTACAGGCTTGAGCCACCGCGCCCGGCCTGATTGTGTATCTTCTAACGATCAAGGCAAACAAAAATTAGTAAAACTGTGTTGTCTTATAACATTTCAATATTACCTTAAAATACAATGTTTCATTGTGCTTCAAGAATTTACATAATAACAAAACATAGATGAAGTGAAATTTTATGCTGATTGAATCCCTTTTTTATCCAACTTTATCTTTCTGCAATTCAAATCTGTCGGATAGTAAGTGTGAGGAGTATGAAGTCATTCTAATTCCATGTATAAATTAATGACACCCATATTTTTAATTCTAGCACTTTTTTCCCTATAATATCTAATTGCCTACTCAATATAACTAGCTACCTTTTAATAATGGTGCAATTTAATATGCCCAAAATCAAAATCTTATTTCACCTACAGAACATAATCCTCTCATAGTCTTCTCCACTCAACTATCACACTCCCCACACAATGTCTTAGTGAGTCATGCAGGCTCTTTTCCTCTGAAATATGTCAAATATGTGACTAGCCTCCTTCACTGCTAGCATTCTATCCAGGCAGCCATCATATTTTACTTCACTCTTTCAATTATAACTGATCTAAATGCTTCCATTTTTGTACATCCCTAGTTGCTTCAAAATACAACAATCAGAATGATCCCTTTAAATACAGACTAGATCATGTCACCTTAGCGCTACTCAATAGCCAATAGGATTTTCATTTTGTTGGATATAACTTTGAATTTGTCTTACAGGATTTCTGTGATCTGTGCCCTGCTACTTTTTTTTTCTTCCCCACCCTCTGACAGTGTGTGTTGTTCCCCTCTACGTTTTCATGTGTTCTAATCATTTAGCTTCCACTTAGAAGTGAGAATGTGCAGTGTATGATTTTCCGTTCCTACCCTAGTTTGCTAAGTATGATGGGCTTCAGCTTCATCCATGTCCCTGCAATGGACATAATACTGTTTCTTTCTTTTTTTGTTTTTATTATACTTTAAATTCTGGGATACACATGCAGAACATGCAGGTATACATATGTCATTGTGGTTTGCTGCACCCATCAACCCATCATCTAAAATTAGATATTTCTCATAATGCTATCCATCTCCTAGCCCCCCACCACATAAAAGGCCATGGTATGTGATGTTACCCTCCTTGTGTCCATGTGTTCTCATTGTTCAACTCCCACTTATGAGTGAGAACATATAGTGTTTGATTTTCTGTTCCTGTGCTGGTTTGCTGAAAATGATGGGTTCCAGCTTCATTCAAGTCCTTGTAAAAGACATGAACTCATCCTTTTTTTATGGCTGCATAGTATTCCATGGTGTATATGTGCCACATTTTCTTTATCCAGTCTATCATTGATGTGCATTTGGGTTGGTTCCAAGTTTTTGCTATTGTGAACAGTGCTGTAATAAGCATACCTATGCATGTGTCTTTATAGTAGAATGATTTAAAATCCTTTGAGTATATACCCAGTAATGAGATTACTGAGTCAAATGGAATTTCTAGTTCTAAATCCTTGAGGAATCACCACAACGTCTTCCACAATCATTGAACTAATTTACACTCCCACAAACAGTGTAAAAGTGTTCCTATTTCTCCACATTTTCTCCAGCATCTGTTGTTTCCTGACTTTTTAATGATTGCCATTCTAACTGGTGTGAAATAATATCTCATTGTAGTTTTGATTTGCATTTTCCTAATGACCTGGAATGACGAATTTTATTCATGTTTGTTGGATGCATAAATGTCTTCTTTTGAGAAGTGTCTGTTCATATCCTTTGCCCACGTTTTGATGGGATTGTTTATGTCTTGTAAATCTGTTAAAGTTCTTTGTAGATTCTGGATATTAGCCCTTTGTCAGATGCATAGATTGCAAAAATTTTCTATCATTCTTTAGGTTACCTGTTCACTCTGATGACAGTTTCTTTGCTATGCAGAAACTCTTTAGTTTAATTATATCCCATTTCTCAATTTTGGCTTATGTTGCCATTGCTTTTGGTGTTTCAGTCATGAAGTCTTTGCCCATCCCTATGTCCTGAATAGTATTGCCTAGATTTTCTTCTAGGGTTTCTATGGTTTTAGGTCTTAGGTTTAAGTCTTTAATCCATCTAGAGTTAATTTTTGTATAAGGTGTAAAGAAGGGGTCCAGTTTCACTTTTCTGCCGATGGCTAGTCAGTTTTCCCAACACTGTTTATTCAATAGGGAATCTTTTCCCCATTGCTTGTTTTTGTCAGGTTTGTCAAAGATCAGATGATTGTAGATGTGTGGTGTTATTTTTGAGGCCTCTGTTCTGTTTTATTGGTCTATATCTGTTTTGGTACCAGTACAATGCTGTTTTGGTTACTGTGACCTTGCAGGATAGTTTGAAGTCAATTAGCATGATGCCTCCAGCTTTGCTCTTTTTGCTTTGAACTGTCTTGGCTATACAGGCTCATTTTTGGTTCCATATGAAATTTGCAGTAGGTTTTTTCTAATTCTGAAAGAAGCACTAAATATGGACAGGAAAAACTGGTACCAGCCACTACAAAAACATGCCAAATTGTAAAGAACACTGATACTGTGAAGAAACTGCATCAACTGATGGGCAAAATAACCAGTTAGCATCATAATGATAGAATCAATGTCACATATAACAATATTAACCTTAAATGTAACTGGGCTTAATTCCTCAATTAAAATACACAGACTGGCAAATTAGATAAAGTGTCAAGATCCACTGATGTGTTGTAATCAAGAGACGCATCTCACATGCAAAGACACACATAGGCTTAAAGTAAATATTGACTAAGCAAATGGAAAGCAAAAAGAAGCAGGAGCTGCAATCCTAGTCTCTAATGAAACAGACTTTAAACCAACAAAGATCAAAAAGGACAAAGAAGGGCATTACATAATGGTAATGGGATCAACACAATAAGAAGAGCTATCCTAAATATATATGCACTCAATACAGGACCACCCAGATTTGTTAAGGAAGTTCTTATAGGCCTACAAAGAGACTTAGACTCCCAAACAATAATGGTGGGAGACATTAGCACTCCACTGTCAATATTAGATCAATAAGAGAGAAAATTGACAAGCATATTCAGGACTTGAACTCAGATCTGGACCAAATGGACCTAATAGACCTCTACAAAACTCTCACCCCAAATCAACAGAATATACGTTCTTCTCGGCACCACATTACATTATTCTAAAGTTGACCACATAATTGGAAGTAAAACACTCCTCAGCAAATACAAAAGAACAGAAATCATAACAAACAGTCCCTCAGACCACAGTGCAATCAAATTAGAATTCAGGATTAAGAAACTCACTCAAAACCATACAACTACATGGAAACTGAACAACCTGCTCCTGAATGACTCTTGGGTAAATAATGAAATTAAGGCAGAAATAAATAAGTTCTTTGAAACCAATGAGAAGAATGAAGACACAATGTAACAGAATCTCTGGGACAAAATTAAAGCAGTTTTTAGAGGGAAATTTATAGCACTAAATGCCCACAGGAGAAAGTGGGAAAGATCTAAAATCAACATCCTAACATCACAATTAAAGAACTAGAGAAGCAAGAGCAAACAAATTCAAAGGCTAGCAGAAGAAATAACTAATATCAGAGCAGAACTGAAGCAGATAGAGACAAAAAGAAAAACCTTCAACAAAATCAATGAATCCAGGAACTGTTTTTTGAAAAGATTAACAAAATAGACCACTAGCAAACTAATAAAGAAGAAAAAAGAGAAGAATCTAATAGGTACCATAAAAATGATAAATGGAATATCACCAGTGATTCCACAGAAATAAATACTGCCATCAGATAATACTATAAGCACCTCTATGCAAATAAACTAGAAAATCTAGAAGAAATTGATAAATTCCTGGACACATACACCCTCCCAAGATTAAACCAGTAACAAGTTGAATCCCTGAATAGACCAATACCAAGTTCTGAAATTGAGGCAGTAAATATCAGCCTACCAAGCAAAAAAAGCCCAGGACCAGATGGATTCTCAGCTGAATTCTATCAGAGGTACAAAGAAGAGCTGGTACCATTCCTTCTGATACTATTCCAAACAATGGAAAAAGAGGAATTCCTCCCTAACTCATTTTATGAGGCTAGCATCATCCTGATACCAAAACCTAGCAGAGACACAACTAAAAAATAAAATTTCAGGCCAATGTCCATGATGAACATTGATGCGAAAATCCTCAATAAAATACAGGCAAACCAAATCCAACAGCACATCAAAAAGCTTATCTGCCATGATCAAGTCGGCTACATCCCTAGGATGCAAGGGTGGTTCAACATATATAAATCAATAAACATAATCCATTACATAAAGAGAACTGATGACAAAAACCATGATTATCTCATTACATGCAGAAAAGTCCTTCAATAAAATTCAACACCCCTTCATGCCAAAAACTCTCAATAAACTAGGTATTGATGGAACATATCTCAAAATAATAAGAGCTATTTATGACAAACCCACTGCCAATATCATACTAAATGGGCAAAAGATAGAAGCATTCCCTTTGAAAACCAGCACAAAACAAGGAGGCCCTCCCTCACAATTCCTATTCAGCATAGAATTGGAAGTTCTGGCAAAGGCAACTTCTGTCCCTCAACTCCTGGCACTCTTTATTCTTGCTCTCAGAGCCACTGATGCATCCCCTTACTACTCTTTGAACACATGAAGCAAATGTTTTCTTCCATCCTCAGGCCATTGTAGTTGCTATTTTCTCCAAGTTATTTAGTCCTTTGCCTTTATTTATTGTCGTCTATAAAATACTTCCTCATACCTTCCATCATTCTCAGCATGTATGACCTTCCTTTATTTTATGGCATAGCACTCACCATCACTTGAAATAGTATGTAACTTGACATTATATATGCATGTATATATGTAAATATGTATACATATGTAAATATGTATACATATATACATGTATATATGTAAATATGTATACATATATACATGTATATATGTAAATATGTATACATATATACATGTATATATGTAAATATGTATACATATATACATGTATATATGTAAATATGTATACATATATACATGTATATATGTAAATATGTATACATATATACATGTATATATGTAAATATGTATACATATATACATGTATATATGTAAATATGTATACATATATACATGTATATATGTATATATGTATACATATATACATGTATATATGTAAATATGTATACATATATACATGTATATATGTAAATATGTATACATATATACATGTGTATATATATATGTATACATACAGTCAGCCCTCCATATTCTGTGTTCTGCATCCATGGATTCAACCAAACATGGATTGAAATATTTTGAAAAAAATTTCACAATGTTTCAAAGACAAAAGGTTCAATCCGCTGTGCTCTGAAGACTGTGTTGAATTCATGTGAATGAAATTTTCTGTAGGCATTGTATTAGATATTGTAAGTAATCTAGAGAAGATTTAAATAAATGAGAGTATATGCATAGGTTATATGCAAATACTTTGCCATTTTATATCAGAGACTTGACCATCTCTGAATTTTGGTATCTGTAGAGGTCCTGGAAGTAATTTCCACAAATACTGAGGAACACTGTGTGTGTATATATAGATATATACATATACACACACGTGTATATATCTATTTCTCTCTCTATATATAAAATCCCCTTATTAAGCCATAAAATATCATCCATTTCTCTGAAATTATTTTCTTAGAACTCCAAAATTTAGATCCCTAATTTCTCCATTGAATTGCAGATTTATAACACTAACTTCCTATCTTTTATCTCCAGGTATACATATAAACACTAAAAGGTTATATATATATTATAGATCTATCTAATATGTGCTATATGAGACTAAGACATAAGGCCCTATAGGAGAAAGACCTCTTTCTTGTACCTTATTTATCCTAAGTGCCTGAAAAAATAACAGATACCACATACTGTTTGTGTAATAAATGTTTCCCTGAATCTCTCTTATTAGCAATAAAACGTGCCATATATTATCCAACTTAAAAATAATATATCTCTAATCTGATATTCTCTCTAACTACTGCCTCATTTCTGAATTGTATATTTCATTGTCTGTTTTTACTAATAATCCACACTCTTTTTAACATATTTAATCACGTTTTGAGCATGGACCCCCATGTAGCCAAATAGAATAGTCAATAGACCTCATCATACTAAGTCTAAAAGTATTACTTGACATGATTGATTACATTCACCTTTTTCACTTTGTCTTTGAGGCAGAACTATCTCTTGGTTTGCTGTCTACCCCAAGGGCCAGTTCTTCTCAGTCTCTATTGCTGGTTGCTTATTATCTTCCTGATATCTAAATAATGAAGTAAGCTATTGTTTATTTTTTACCCTTTTTTATCTCTCTCTATACATGCCCTCTTGTTAAGCTATATAATTTCATCCATTACTCAGAAATTATTTTGTTGAGTCAAAAATTTAAATCTCTAATTTCTCCTTTGAGCTGCAGATTTGTAAACCTAACTACCTACATTTCGTCTCTACTTATAAATCTAAATGTTAAAAGGTTGTCACACTTCAGGTTTAATTATTAACTGTTTTCATTCCCAGACAGGACATTAAAAAAGGGTTTTTATTCTCAATAAAAAGTATTATTTTTTTTCTATTTCTCTGCCCATAACTTTAGAGTTATCATTAGCATCTTAAATATACAATATACACCAGACAGACTTAATTTCTCACCTCCACCACGGATACCACCATATCCAAGCCAACTTAATCTTGAGTCTGGACTAGATCGGGAGCATGCTATTTGATCTTCCTGCTTCCTCTCTTGCCTTCTCCTAGTTAAATCTTGATACATCCCTGGAATAGTTGTTTTAAAAGATCAATAAGATCATACGGCATGTATGCTTTCAAACATGTAAATAACTATGACCTAACTTCCTACCAGTCCTGTACACTCAATATATTCTTGCTTCACTGGGCTTCTTGTCCATTCTTAAGCATGGAATGCATGCTTCCTGCCCAGGATATAACTTTTTCTCTTTCTGTTCCCCCATCCTGGACTGGTCATCTCCTACGCATCATGTGACAAGCTCACTCACTTCTTTTGTGCATCTTCTATAGAAGTATATCCTCATCAAACTATTTAATAAGCATTTTGACTTTTTCTTTTTTTGTAGCACATATAATTTTATATTCATTAATTTCCTTTCCATTTCTGTAAGTAGAATACCAACTTCAGGACAAAGCAAGTTTGCCTTTGCACACAGTAAATAGTAATTATTTGTTAAATGAGTAAAGGAATATAAGAATTAATGACTCAAAAGATACAATCTTAACCAAAAATTAAGCACAAATGGTTAAATTCCTTATCATAGATATTCCAGAAAACAGCACATTTATGTTCAATATGTGATGTATGTATTGCTTCACAAGAGTAAGTACTGATGCCTTGACATTAAATAATTCACATAGGTATAACTGATGACTTCCAGAGGTAATTCTAGTATAGTGTCAATGATAATAAGTGAAAGAGAAAATATTATTAGCATATAAGCAAATATATGTTATCTCAACAAAGATACTTCATTTTAAAGTATTTTATTCTCAAGTTCCTAATTATAAACTATTTTTTACCTATCACTTCTGATCTTATTTAAAGATAAATTACAACAGCTACCTGAACAGGTCACATTTTATTCAAGAAGATGTAAATAATAGGGAAAAATATAGTAACCCAGAGAAATATTTATCTGTATATTAGAAAATTTCTTTTTTATAAAACATATACTGGAATGAGGCATTTAAAAGATAGCAAAAAAAAAAAAATCATTGTGGCTTATTGCATTGCAGAGAACATAAGGAGCAAAACACTGCATTAGTCTTTAAATCAGAAAATAGTGACTAGTTCAAACTGAGTCATTAATTAGTTTTGTGACCTGTTGCAAATCATTTAACCTTTCTGGATCTCAGTTTTCTTTTCTGTAATATGAAAATGTTGGATTCAATTATCTCTAAAATCCACTCCATGTCTGAGATTCTATAAGAATTTGGGAGAAAAAGGTCTCTAGGAATGCAAAGTCATAAATGCTATCCCTGTCTATTAAAGGGGAAATATAAATGTATCAAATGGATTCTGTTAACTGTGGACCTTAGTAAAACTAAAAATCTGAATAAATTGATTTGAAAAGTCTGAACAAATTGATTAGACATACTGACTAAAAGCCAACTAGGCTATATGAGTATCAGTGTAATTTAAAGTTCTGTGATGCAGTAATGATTAATAATAGAAAAAGAAAATATAAATTTAACTTCTAATAAATGATATTTTAATGAAATAGTTAAGAAGTGATACTCTGAACTAAAACCTCCTTGGACAGAAAACACATGGATGATACTCCTATGATGTCCCTTCCTCCATAATGTAAAAAGTAATATTGAATAATATTGAAAGCATAAATCGAGAATTTCTTTTTTTGTATTGCCTTCCCACTCCAATGTAAAACCTTACTATTTCATTTTTAAAATTTTCTTTAATTTTCATTTATTTCATAAATAGAGATGAGGTCTCTGTATGTTGCCCAGGCTGGTCTTGAACTCCTGGGCTCAAACAGTCCTCCTGCTTTGGCCTCCCAAAGTGCTGAGATTATAGGCATCAACCATCATGCCCAGCAAATCCTACTATTTCTTTTTTCTTTCTTCTTTTAGTACTTTTTTTTTTTTTTTTTTTTGAGATGGAGTTTCACTCTTGTTACCCAGTCTGGAGTGCAATGGCGCGATCTCGGCTCACCGCAACCTCCGCCTCCTGGGTTCAGGCAATTCTCCTGCCTCAGCCTCCTGAGTAGCTGGGATTACAGACACGCGCCACTGTGCCCAGCTAATTTTTCGTATTTTTAGTAGAGACGGGGTTTCACCATGTTGACCAGGATGGTCTGGATCTCTTGACCTCGTGATCCTCCCGCCTCGACCTCCCAAAGTGCTGGGATTACAGGCGTGAGCCACCGCGCCCGGCCAGCACTTTATTTTTTAATTATTATTATACTTTAAGTTCTGGGGTACATGTGCAGAACATGTAAGTTTGCTACATAGGTATACATGTGCATGGTGGTTTGCTGCATTTATCCCCACATTATCTACATTTGGTATTTCTCCTAATGTTATCCCTTCCCAATCCCCCAACCCCCTACTGTCTCTCCCCTAGCATCCCCTCCACCCCACAGGCCCTCATGTGCGATGTTCCCCTCCTTGTGTCCATGTGTTCTCATTGTTCAACACCCACTTATGAGTGACATGTGTTGTTCCGTTTTCTGTCCTTTTTGTGTTGTTTGGTTTTCTGTTCTTGTGACAGAAGAAACCTTACTATTTCAAAATCTCCACTTTTTCTCACCACATCACTTCCCTAAGAGAATATACACCTTATTCATTTTGCTGTCACTCAATTTTTTTTACATTAAGCTTCTAAAATGAAATTTAATGATAAAAATAAATAAATCAGAATTTTAAGTTTAAAAGTTAGTACTAAAAATGTTATTACCAAAAAGAAAAGTAAATAAGGGCATTTCAGTCCTGCAGATTATTTTCTAGAACTTCACTGTTCATTATGGTAGCCACTACTCACGTGTGACTATTGAGCTCCTCAAACGTGAACAGTCCAGTGTAAACTGTAAGTATTAAATGTTCATTGGATTTCAAGACACAGTACTCTCCCTACTAAAAAAAAAAATCTTTAATATTTTATACTGAGTACATATCAAAATTATGTTGAATACACTGGGTTACAATAAAATGTATTATGAGTTAATTTCATGTACTTTTTTAATGTGGTTAATAATAAATTTAAAGTGATATGATTCACATTATATTTCTATTGGAATTATTGAGAGGATGGTTAAATAGTATGTTTTTGTTGCAGTAATTTGAATAGTTGGAGATGTATTAAAGGTCATCAAAATACTTAGAATTTTGTTTTCAACTAAAATATTTATTAATGTCTTCTTATAGCACTGAATACATAAGTTGACACAAAGTTTTAAAAGACTATTGGTATATACTTCCTGATACAAACAAATCCCAAGCCTATTATTTTCACAATACAGAATAAATTAAGATAATTTATAATTGTAAATTTTCAAAGAATAATTGTTACTTATACCTCCACGTAGGCTTCTGCAACCCATAGAATTTCAATAAGTTATGGTGCTATAAAATGGGATACTATAACATTTAGGAAAAATAGAAT
Source organism: Aotus nancymaae (assembly GCF_030222135.1). NCBI lineage: Eukaryota > Metazoa > Chordata > Mammalia > Primates > Aotidae > Aotus > Aotus nancymaae. Next base: position 38,990,876 of record NW_026988419.1, on the reverse strand, counting down.
ATCTATATGAAATAATTAAAACCAATAAAAAGAGGTAATTTATAATAAATATATTTTATTTTATATATAAATTATACTGTTGGTACTGAGGATAAAATATTTAATTTTGTCAATTCCATTTACTTACAGTTTGGCAAATATCCTTTAAAGTTATCATACATGTGAATTTTTACTAATTTTCTTTCAGACTTTATTTTATAAAAATGCTTTAATTAAATATGTATTAGTAACTATCAATTCTATTTCTTCATAAAACTTAATAAACTTTGAAAAATCTTTATCAAAAATGAAGACTAATATTTATGAGAATAATTTTGAAGAGAAGTGTGACAATAAAAATTACTTTCAACAACAAGTTTATATAAAAAATTTTCCCCTGAAGAAAATACATATTCAATCACAATCAAATGGATGTTTTAAAAGTGGAGCAATTTGAGTTTCAGATATTAACATAGATTCTTCTTGTTTTTCACCAGGTTTACTTCAAGATTAACATAAGTTTATAGAGTTGCACTAAGAGGAATCATTTTTGAAAAAATAAATTTAAATAAGTATCACCACTCTGGAAAGTTCTTTGGTTTTGCTTTATTCCTAATCATATTCTTGAAAGTTATCTTTCATCTATGAATTTATATAGGTCGTTACTCTGGAGTTCAATTATTTGCTCCATAATACCTATAACTCCCCCATCAGTAAAATGGTGCTAATAATCTTATCTACTATTTTGTTGAGTTGATGTGAGAGTTAAATAGGAGAATGCATGCAAAATACTCAGCATAATGTCCAGCACATAAGAAGCACAGAATAAATTTTAGCTTTCACTTTTCCAGCTTATCTGTATTTTTAATCACAGTATGAAACACAAGGAAGTCTTTCTAATTTTATGAAGGCCTTGATAGGCTAATTTTATTTTTAGAAAATATCTCATTTCCTCTTTTATGCATATCTATGAAGAAACTTTTCTAAATCATTCATATATGCAGGATTTGAATGCTAAGGTAAAGCGTATAAAAGAGCTGGGTTAATTTAGCATCTCATTCTCATATAACTACTGAAAAGAAAAAATCTTCAGAGTATAGAATAATGGATTATGGATAGATGAATAAATCTGAGTATTTAGAAAGGGAATAAATCTGAATCTCCTTGACATACTGTCTTCACTGTTTGCTGAATGAAAGATGGCTCTCTCATTTACTTGGAAGCCCTAATTTTCAAACTTTCAGAATACTTGTATTTTCCTGGAGAAACTGGCTCCTGAGCAACATATGATGAGGATACTTTCACCACTTAGAAAACCCAAACACTATTTTTCATATCAATTTGTTCACAGATGTAGCTGAGATGAAAAGTTTTTTTACTTTCAAGAAATACTTTATTTTACCTAAGAATTATTTGTTATCCACTGGGGTGATATGCAGTATACATTATAATGTATAATTTGGTTTCTCAGGCTTATTTTTTTTCATTAAACTTTACCTATATTCTGTAGAACTGAGTTTTCAATTAAGTACTTTTCCATTTTACTTATTTGTGCCTGTTTTGTATTTGTCCACTCATTTGTTCACATTTTTTTTCTCTTAACAAACAGAGATAGCATTCATGCCTTTGAGTTTCCAGAGACTTTTTTTCAAATAATAGAATTTCAGATACGGCATGATTTTTAACGACAATTGAATTAAGTATTTTTATATTATAGATGAAAAACTGAAGTCCAGAGACGTAAAATATTTATTGATGTCACAAAGCAAGTAGTTATTAAGTTGGACTGTTGCCTTTTTTTCTGGCCTACATCCTAAGCATACAGATGTGCCAGTTTTGCCTGGCACATATATTTTCTAGGCTTTGCTCTCCTCCTCCTCATCATCATTATTGCCTCACATTAGGCCTAATTTTTTTTTTTTTTTTTTTTTTTTTTTTTTTTTTTTAAGATTCAGTCTCACTCTGTTGCCCAGGCTGGAGAGCAGTAGCAAGATCTTGGCTCACTGCAACCTCCACCTCCCAGGTTCGAGGGATTCTCCCTTTTCAACCTCTCGAGTAGCAGGGACTACAGGTGTGCACCACCACACCTGCCTAATTTTTGTATTTTTAGAAGAGATGGGGTTTCACCATGTTTGCCAGGCTGGTCTTGAACTCCTGACCTCAAGTGATCCACTCGCCTCGGCCTCCCAAAGTGCTGGGATTACAGGCGCGGACCACTGTGCCTGGCCCAGACCTAATCTTCTCATGAGAAGCCAAAAGCAATTTTATCTTAACAAATGGTTCCACCCCCAGTTGTAGTGCCTCATGGCTATAAAAAGTATTGAGGCTATAACCCGTCTCTTCCTCTTCATCATTCTAAATTATAATATTAGATTAAACAGGAGCTTTTATGAAGCATAACCAACACCAAAAACAATATATGTAACTTTATATGTTTAGTTACACATTTTAAAATCCTCTAAGGAATACTCTATAATAAACAAAAGCCAAAGACAAATGATATAATTTTTAAAAATGCATTGTATTTAGTATATGATTGATGTCTTTAATTTACAAAGAATTCAGTGAAAGAACAAAATAAGAGGTGGTAAGAAAAAATGAGAAAAAATGTAGACCGGGTGTTAAAAACATGGAGATATGAATTAACAATCCTTTTGCCATTTCCTTGTCATACAATGTTTATCTGGTTGTGTTCAGTTCATCTATATAAAACCTTATAAGGTGTGTGTTATTCTGCCCAATTTATATTTGATGACAATGAGGTTCTGAATTTGAGTGATTTGTCCAAAGTCATCATGTTCTGGAGAGTTCATGTGTATATAATTGTCTTGGCTAGGACATTTTTATATAGACATTGTTCTATATGATCACTTCTAACATAGGACATCATTATGTTATAAGTGGTCAGTAAGCCTGAGATATTGTAGAGATATCACTGATACTTGTTATGACACTAATTCTCAAAGTTCATTGTCCAAAAGCTTTTGTTGGAGAGCAGGGTAGAACTGGGTAGAGGGAGCTTACTTCTGGAACTTATACCTATCTTCTTCTACCCTCTTGTTTCCAGATTGTACGACGTAAAATTTTGTTGCTGTTCTTAACCAGAAGCCACAGAAAGACTGCTAATGTCAACGTATAGATGATAGCTGTAAAAGAGATATTAGAGAGATGACAGAGATAGATAATAGATGATAGGTAGATAGAAAGTTATAGAGACAGATTTTTTAATAGAAAACATCTTATACATTTGATGGGGTAATTCTCTTAGCTGGGGTATTATTGAAAAGTTTAATGATAACTTCTTATTCCCATGGATCAAAATGCCTCTTCCAATTTTGAGAAGCCAGTCCCTGTGTTTTGGGAATTTCTAGCACTCAGAAATTTAATGATCAGTTAAAATTTGGCCCTTACTGAATCATTATCTATTATGTATTTTTCTCACAGTGATTCACGATACTGTTTCCAGGTCAAAAAAAAAGTAAATAAGTAAATACATTAAAATTGGTCAAGATGATTTTGCAGTCAATACATTTGTAAACTATTTTTTGTTTTATCATATTTAATTTTGATACTGCCATAAATTTTACCAGCTGACACTAAATGAATTTCCAATTTTAAAAAGTTTTAATTATTTTGTATTGACTCTCATAGACATTATTAATCCATATAAATACATAATTTTGCCTAGTTCATGATTAAATGTAATTTCCTTTCTCATGGGCACAAAAGGCATTGTAATTGTCTATTTTAGTTTGGAATCTGGCAACAAATATCAATACTAACATCTTATTTCAGAGGCTTTATTGTCTATCATTTATATGCTGAATGCAATTGTATCATTAGTTTAGATTATGGGACCTAGGGGAGGGATAGCATTAGGAGAAACACCTAATGTAGATGACAGGGTGATGGATGCAGCCAACCACCATGGCAAGTGTATATCTATGTAACAAAACTGCATATTCTGCACATGTACCCTGGAACTTAAAGTACAATTTAAAAAAATAAATAAAATAACTTGAGTGAGGAAAAGTAAGAATAAAACTATGAAGACAAAAAGCTTAAAAAATGTTTACAAGTTATTTTTGTCACCAAAATAACTTAATACAATTTTATCTAAATTTTATGGATGTAATCCTCTCAGTGACATTTCTTATTCAATCATGTATTATAATATTTTATTTCTTTATTTTCAAAAACTCATTTCTCATTATGTGGTATTTTTTAAAGGAGGTGGATGATGATTTATGTCTGAAATAATTTGTATAAAAAGAATATCAGAAATAATTTGAAGACTTTTCTGTAAAAGTCATATAAATTATCTTATGAAAATTTTTTAAATTAGCACTAATTTAGACATTTTTTATAAAGCTACAAACTTTGAATGATGTTTTAAAATTATGTATTTTTAATATAAAGTTTACAATAATGTGAGTTTTGAAAAGTAATCTAATATTAACTTATCATACCTATCAGAGATCTGTAACTTACCTAAAATTCCTACTAACAATCCAAAAGGAATACACAAATCACTGTCACACAATTTATCACAAATTCAAATTATTTCCTCCACATAAGCTATTTTAAAATTAAACACATGATGAAGTAGCGGTTTTATTTAATCTTATTCAATTTCAATACTAGATGGACCAGCCACTAACTTAGTATTACCAATGTCTCAGGCATGCAGAGGAAGATTTTCTCTTTGTGTTCTGGTTGACTACTTCCCACCTCTTTGCACACCTGGGGTATTATAAACTTGTAAATGCAAAATTACATCGCATTCTGTCTTCTGTAACTTCTCCCCAATCAAAGCAGATACAATAGAATGAAAGTAACCATCTCCCATGGTAACATCCTTCCAACAGTTTATCAGCTCACTATGGTGTCGTCATACTATCCAATAATTTCAATGCAAAAATATCTTTACAAATGTGTCCTGAAGATTCTTCACACCATGAAAATCATTAGCAAGGATAATTAACTGAGGCTGTGGTGATGAATAGAGCTGCATTACTGATCAGTGTAATAAAGAACAGAAGCCACTAATTACAGATAGAGAGCCTCGAAGCTACTGAAAAAATGTAATTTAACACGGCTGCCTGGATTCCACACAGCCAAATATAAGTTTGTAATTAAAATAATAAGGTCTTCAAATAGATAAAGTTTTGGGACCAATCCAGGTATAAGAAAATGTGCCCATCTGTATAGAGTGGCTTGGATCTAGTAAGGAATGTGGCTTAGAAAAAACATTTTAAAAGTTAAAACTGTCTAAACATTCTGTTAGGTATTGTTATTACAGCCCTAGCCTTCTATCACATTATCTGGTAATTTCTTTGAATTCTTAAAAAGTTAAAAAGGATTTAGAAGAACATACAGTATAAAAATAGCATAACTATAACAAAGATATAGGTTCAAAGAGTCACATAGAATGGTTTGTTTCTTAGATACAAGAAAGACATTATTTCAACTGCAGAGAAAGTAGTAAGCTATGAAGCTGTGTTTTCAAAAATACTTGACTGTAAGAATTGTATGAAGTCCTTGTTGCAATCCAGATTGCCGGAGAGTACCTGGGGAACTATAATATAATCTCAAAGAGGAGGGCCTGGGATGTTGATTTCAATGATAGCTCTTTGGCAGACAAGTCTGGGTGCAGTAGAAAGAAATGGGATTTGGGGCTTTAATACTGTTTCTTTTAATGTTGAATCTGCCATTTTATAGCCATATATCCAATTGAGAGCTATTCTTTCTGAGTTTCAGTTTCCTTATTTTTAGAATATGAAAATATATCAAATACATCAGGTATGATACATATGTTTCAAATGCATATACATTTTCTATTAATGTGTTTGTACACAGTAGACAAGCAGCAAATATCCGTTCCCTCCCACTTTCTTCTTTGTGGTATTTGACAGAATATTTTACCTTTATAGTTTTTTTTTAATTCAGTAAATATATAGTTTCACTAAGAGTGATTCATGCAACAAGAGTCACATTGAAGAAAATTAAGCTATGAGAATATTATCTGCTTCACAACTTAAAGCACCCCACAGTTTATATGAATATATCATGCACTTAATCCCACTGCAAAGAAGAGGGAATAAGAAGACAGACTTTCATTGGTATGTCAGCCTGCAGTGTTTTACAGCACCAGATGCACAAATTGCCTAGACAACCTGCCTTCTTCTATTACGGTATTGGAATGTGGTCACTGGTATATTCTCCATTAATAAGTCAAGAGAATTTTAGCATAAAGTAGGGGTTTCATAAATTTATACAAAATGCATTTGGCAAAATTCTACAGGAGCTTGAAATTTCCCAGAATATGTCAGAAAAGACATATTATTAGGAAATTTTAATCCTTTGAGAGTTTTTCTACAAATTTGAAATATCCTGTATTTAGAAATAGCTTCTCAATGTTATTACATTCATAAAACCCAAGAGAATGTCTTGGATTCTAATACTATAATTTAGAGTCTGACTCAAAGAGATAATAAAAAATCCTTATCACCAGTTATTGTGTATGATTATCTTCTAATAGCATTAAGATGATAACTGATATAATAGCCTCCCCAAAATTCATTTGTAAGAATTATTCTGTAAAGAAGTTTAGTTTTTAGGAAAAAGAAATGATAATATTATTTTCAAAAAGTCTAGTTTTCAATCTTGACTTTTAATCATGTGTCTATTCACCTAAATATTTATTACTGGCACACATATGCTTCTGGGCTAGGCCAAATGGGGAATATTAAAATTACACACAGAAAAGATCATAATCAGTTCTACAAGTAAACATATATATTTTAGTTATATGGCTAAAACTTTGACTATGAAATATATAACAATCTACATAAATTTGGAGGAGGACCCAATTAAACACAGCATGGCTGGCCAGTGAAGTACTATAATGCTTTACAACAAATGTAATGGAATAGCCAATTAAAGGTTAACAATGTCAATAAAATATTTCAGAGACTTAGATTTGTATTTATGTAAGTTCTTCATGTACATACTCATGGGTCAAATTAAGCCTTCTCCAAAATGAAATTAAACAAAAAGTAAATAAATAATATATTGTGACTCTTCAGTTATTTAATCAATATTTCACAATATTAACATCAAATTGTTTTCTTATTTATCTTTTGGCAATAAAGATTTCATATGAAGTTGCTTTTCAGTGTTCAGCATACCATTTGTCTCTTATCAAATTGGCTAGTTTTAAATCTATTAGACCTCTTCCATTCTGAAGAGGAATGCACAATATTCACCCATAGATTTCTTCACAAATATTAGAAACTGTCTTGGAATATAGAAGACAGAGACAAATGTAGTAGCCAAGGAATAGCCTTAACCTTTGTAGCAAAACAAAAACAAAAACAAAAAAAATAGATTTGCAAACAGAATATCCTCTTCCTATTTGCTAAGAGTTATTCATTACCCATAAACATTGCTATTTTATCTCTCTCCTAGGCTCAATGACTAATACAGATCCAAGTTTCAAAAATGGAAAGAATAGTAAAATAAAAGGGTGGAGGTTGTGAGTAATAACAGGAAACTGAGATAAAATAATTGACATGGACATAAAACAAAACTTTGAGCTTTCCAGAAGTCTGAAAAGGAAAGTTTTGGGTTCTAATATTATCAAAAAGATCATAAGAATAAGTAAGAGGAGCTTTAGGTCTTTTCTAAAAGTGCCACTTTATAGCTACCTATCTTATTATTATCTCATAGATAATTTATATGTCTGTTGAAGGAGAGCATATTACAGAGATATGTCAATATATCATTGCCCTTCCAAAGCTAAGAAAAGTTTTGTTTTGTTTTTTTGTTAATCCAAATGTGAAAACCTAGTGGCTAGTACATAGTAAATATTCAAAAAATGTCATCCTCTTCTCAATGCCTCAATTTTCTTCACTTGTTCTTATTTTATATCTGAAACTAATCAAACTATTATTTGGAGATTCTATGAGGCTCTCTATAAGTACTGAAATGGCATTTGATAGAAATGCATTCCAGAAATGGTTCTACGTTAACACCAGTAGTATAACTGCTTATGCCCCTTGACACCAAGATGAAACACCTCTCAGAGAATCGTTGATTACCATATCCAATTAGTTTGAATACTTTAATTGAATTTTTGGCAGTTTACTATTTGAAATTTCAAGTTGAATCTATACAGCAAGAAATTTAAAAGCAATTGTAGAAACATTGATTAGCATAGCTTGAGAAGAATGTGTAAGTACTGAGATTAAGACACTCATTAAATAGTAGGAAGATTAAGAAGTAGACAAAGCTAAACAAGAGTCTAGAGTCAGGAATTGAATAGTTCCCATCACTACCACACACCCTCTATCTGTAATAGAAAAATATATTTAATCCAATCAGTATTATACCAAGCAGCAGTCACTAATTATAAAGAAAGCATTGTGAGTTTTGGTTACATACAAAACCCAAAACATCCTTTTTTATATACCTACCTAATTATTTTATGCATTTTACATTTAAAATGACTATAATATTTAAAAAAACACTTGAGCAATAGAAGAAGGTAAATCATGAAAAGGGAAATAAGAAAATAAAAGTTAAGATTACCTCATAGAAATACCTACCATAAAGTCCTGAGTAGTTGCAGAGATGTACTAAAATGTTGTCTCTAGACTTCCTAATGGTCAAAGCAATCAGAATGAAATTTAGAAACACAGTATCTAAAACATTAGGGAAGTGAGGAGGGATAGGAGCCAGTTGTTTAAAAGATACATACTTTCTGCTGATACTGAGGCTTGAGAGGAATTTCTCCTTGGGGGATACTGTAAAGAGGAAGCTATTCCATACATTGATTGATGTTCTCAATAACATCTACACAAAAGGAAAGCTAGTGAGGTTCTTACGATTTTTTTTTTTTTAATGTCCAGAAGGTAAAGAGGTGGTAAAATGCTCAACTGAAATTTAGAAAAAACAACTCTGTAAGGGCCAAGACATTGCCATTCAAGTATATAGCTCTCTGGTGGTTTCAAATCTAGATTTATTCCTTTGGGATTTAAGAGGAAATCATATTTTCCTGTGTACAGAGGGCACTCATCATGATGGGTAGAATGTTCTTATTTTATTTCTTTTAAAGTCACAATATTAAAAAATAAGAAAAGGTAATTCCTGAAATTAAACTCCAGTCGAAGCAATGCCATACTTCTGTAAAGAATGTCAAACAGCATGATGGTTTAATGATCAGTTCCCTGGAAAGGGAATCACCATGGGAAATTTCTGTTTTGATTTTTCTCTTCCTGAGGCCAGAGCTGTAGTAACATTTTTATCTGGCCTTATTCTCTATCAAGGTTCACTTTGAAAACTTCAAAGGCCATGTTTGGAAAATGAAAATAGCTCTCATTTTTATTCATTTTCATTTCAGCTGGGCATGTAAAAATGGCAGTCCTTTTAATCCCAGGAAAATAATGCTTTTAGACAAACCATGTAGGTGTTCTTTTTTCCAGGAATAAATTAAAATGAATGTATGAGGAACTATTATAGATAATGCATTGGCACAGTAGGCCACTAAAAACAGAAAAGGTAGAAATCATAATAGCTCTATATCAATTTAAACTTCATATATCTAACACATGACACATTTAATGGAAGCCTTGAGGGCAACAATGAAATTAAATCATATACACAAAGATGAAGGATCTAATTTTTCCTTTTAATAAGTTATTTTACATACTATTAGTGACCGTAAAGTAGCAATAGATTGATGTAGGGTACTGATATTTTATATAAAATACATTCCTATTTCATGTTCACATGTTAGTCTTGATCTTTTTCTTGTACCATCAAGGAACTACTGTTCTAAGGAAAAAAGGAGCACCACATGAGGACCACAGAACTCCTGAAAGAGGTTTCCCTGGCAACGCAACTTTTCCATTCCTCTGGTTGCAGTGTTTTCATACAGTAGCCTATCATCTCACTCAAAAGCAGGGCAATGGAGAGAAAGACTATCAAGTTTTATCTTTAAACTAGAGAGTAACCTACTTACTGGTCCTGCAATTAATTTCAGGTGACCTAGCATATCCCCTAGTACACCTTGCTTTATGATTACTTTCATGGCTATAAAATTTTCTGGAGAAAGAGAATTTCTTCAAATAAATTTTTAATATAGAATTATCAGATTTGCATGAACCACCTGGCATAAAATTTTTAGTTAGTTAATAGGTAATTTTTACAAGTTTGTATAATCTTATATAAAGAACAAAATCTCCAGGATGGTATTCATACTGTACCATGGCACAACTTACTAGATGTCATGAACATCTAAATAAAATTTTTATACATGAAGCAAATATTCGTAAGTATAAGAATAATTTTCTTTGGTTTCCATAGATGTTAACTTAGTCTCCAAAATTTACTTAAAAATTTTCCTGAATGCTTTTTAATTGAATGCATTTTTAATTAACATATAATTGAAGACTAACGTAATTTCTCTAACTCCTAAGACAATTTCAAAATCATATTGAAGCTCTAGATTTTACAGTTAGCCTGAACAGTATACAATATAAACATAGTATGCATTTTATAAATATAAAATAATACAGTATTTAAAATAGAAGGAGAACCAGGCAGAGGTTCATAATGCTTTATTCAAAATTCTAAATTACTATCTTTGAAATCCAAAATGTAATTTTTTAATGATAAATCTGATTTGAGTTGAGTAGGATGCCATCTATAGTCTTTATAATCATATTTAATTTGAATATTCATATATTCCACTGTCAAAATATGTGGTCACTCACATGTTTCAAGGAATATATAACATATGAAACATTACTCTCCTGAAATACTAAAACCTCTGATTTTTGTTTCCACGGTTCAGTAGACATAAATAGGCATGTCACTACTGACAGACAGATACATCAATAGAAAATTTCCATATTGGAATAGACTAATTGATTTTAACATACTGAATAAAATGATAATTCATGAATTCAAACTAATATACAAAGAAACAGGTAAAGAAAAAGTGCTCTTCCTTATGACAGGAAGATAGCTATGTTTATATCCACAAAGCTATAGAAATTACATGATTTTTGCACATTGATTTTGTATCCTGAGGCTTTGCTGAAGTTGCTTATCAGTTACAGGAGATTTTAGCCTGAGACAATGGGGTCCTCTAAATATACAATCATGTCATCTGCAAGTAGAGACAATTTGACTTCCTCCTTTCCTAATTGAATACCCTTTATTTCTTTTTCTTGCCTGATTGCTCCAGCTAGAACTTCCAATACTATATTGAATAAGAGTGGTGAGAGAGGGCATCCTTGTCTAGTGCCAGATTTCAAAAGGAATGCTTCCAGTAGGGGTTTGTCTTGAATAGGTTTTATTATTTTGAGATACATTCCATCAATACCTAGTTTATTGAGAGTTTTTAACATAATACACCAATAGCAGACTTAAAGAGAGTGAAATCAAGAACAAACTGCCATTCACAAATGCTACAAAGAGAATAAAATACCTAGGAATACAACTAACAAAGGATGTAAAGGACCTCTTTAAGGAGAACTACAAACCATTGCTCAATGAAATAAGAGGGGACACAAACAGATGGAGAAACATTCCATTCTCATGGTTAGGAAGAATCAATATTGTGAAAATGGCCATACTGCCCAAAGTGATTTATAGATTCAACACTATCCCCATCAAGCTACCAATGACCTTCTTCACAGAACTGGAAAAAACCACCTTAAACTTCATATGGAACCAAAAGCGAGCCCACATAGCCAAGTCAATTATAAGCAAAAAGAACAAAGCTGGAGGCATCACACTACCTGACTTCAAACTATACCACAAGTCTACAGTAATCAAAACAGCATGGTACTGGTAACAAAACAGAGATATAGACCAATGGAACAGAACAGAGGCCTCAGAAGCAACGACACATATCTACAACCATCTGATCTTTGAAAAATCTGACAAAAAAAGCAATGGGGAAAGGATTCCCTGCTTAATAAATAGTGTTGGGGAAACTGGCTAGCCATGTGCAGAAAGCAGAAACTGGACCCCTTCCTGACACCTTACACTAAAAATAACTCCAGATGGATTACAGACTTAAACATAAGACCTAACACCATAAAAACTCTAGAAGAAAATCTAGGCAAAACCATTCAGGACATAGGCATTAAACAAGGACTTCATGACTAAAACACCAAAAGCATTGGCAACAAAAGACAAAAAAGACAAACGGGACCTAATCAAACTCCACAGCTTCTGCACAGCAAAAGAAACAATCATTAGAGTGAATTGGCAACCAACAGAATGGGAAAAACTTTGCAATCTACCCATCTGACAAAGGGCTAATATCCAGAATCTACAAAGAACTAAAACAGATTTACAAGAAAAAACAAGCCCATTCAAAAGTGGGGAAAGGATATGAACAGACACTTTTCAAAAGAAGACATCAATGAGGCCAACAAACATATGAAAAAATGCTCATCGTCAATGGTCATTAGAGAAATGCAAATCAAAACTACATTGAGATACCATCTCACGCCAGTTAGAATGGCGATCATTAAAAAATCTGGAGACAACAGATGCTGGAGAGAATGTGGAGAAATAGGAACACTTTTACACTGTTGGTGGGAGTGTAAATTAGTTCAACCATTGTGGAAGACAGTGTGGCGATTCCTCAAGGACCTAGAAATAGAAATTCCATATACCCAGCAATCCCATTACTGGATATATATTCAAAAGATTATAAATCATTCTACTATAAGGACACATGCACATGAATGTTCATTGCAGCACTGTTTACAATAGCAAAGACCTGGAACCAACCCAAATGCCCATCAATGATAGACTGGACAGGGAAAATGTGGCACATATACACCATGGAATACTATGCTGCCATAAAAAACGATGAGTTCATGTTCTTTGTAGGGACAAGGATGAACCTGGAAACCATCATTCTCAGCAAACTGACACAAGAATAGAAAATCAAACACTGTATGTTCTCACTCATAGATGGATTTTGAACAATGAGAACACATGGACACAGGGTGGGGAGCATCACACACTGAGGTCTGTTGGGGTGAACTAAGGGAGGGACAGTGGGAGGTGGGGAGGTAGGGAGGGATAACATGGAGAGAAATGCTAGATATAGGTTATTGGGAGGAAGGCAGCAAACCACATTGCCATGTATGTTCCTATGCAACAATCCTGCATGTTCTTCACATGTATCTCAAAACCTAAAATGCAATTATATATATATATGAAATACAGACATGAATAGATACAAGTGGAATCAGAAAATTCTCAATGGTTGCTAATAATAATTGTTGGTAAATATTTGATGAGTATCAAGCTTTTCTAGCAGTTTCAAAATACATCCCTATTTTTTCTTATAAATCCAAAAGTTAAAAGTCATAACTTTCAAATAGAGAAACCTATAGACACCACCTTAAAAACATGATATTTAGCATCACTAGTACTGAGAAAAATCAGTATTATATTCCTCTTGATTTCATTTACTGAAAACAAAAGAAAAAAATCACTTCCAGAGCATTCTCACTAGAAATATATAAAATAAATATCATGAAAAAAATCATATAAATCCAGATTGAGGGACCATCTACAAAAACTGACCTTAAATTCTCAAAAATAATTTCAAAATAAGGAAAGAGAAAGAAAAATTGAGCCATGTCAGGTTACAGAGACATGTGACAAATAAATGTCATTCCAGTTCATATAATTTTGATGAAGATAAATGAAGCATTCACCTTCTTAAAGAGAAAAAATAACAGACATTATTTAATAAGGGAAGTTACAAAGTATTCCTTCTGTGGTCAATAATCATTGGAAACAGTAGAGGAAAAGAAGAGAGAATGTGACTACAATAGAAGAAAATTAGAACAATCAAAAGAAAAAATATTGAAACGTGTGGCCAAGGAATTAAAAGTCATCTAAAAATATTTAGTCCTAGATACCCAAGAAACAACTAATTTATTGTTTTATGATATAAATATAATCAGTTTCAGCCTATATAAAAATATTTGAAATAGGTACTTACATTTTGAAAATTTAAAGGACTTAGCAATCAAAATGTTTAAAGTGTACAAACATAAATACCTTTGGAGTGCTTAAGCAAAAAGTGCATGTTTTATGATAAGCAGCCTCTTCAAAATCTTGATGATGACACGGTCAATGTGTATGTGTCTCAAATATATTTTCCTGATAAGAGATTTTTGTTATGTAGAATTTTTCAATGTGATTGTCATGATAGTTTTAAACAAGGAGAGTAGAAGAATGCATTAGGAATTTTCCTCTGCAACAAAATTATTTGTTATTTTTCAACTAAGAATTAAGCAAACTAGAAAAAGATGACATTTCTCTGATAAATACAAACTAATTAAGCCTAACTTATCAAGTAAAAGTTAGAGCTGCCTAATATACTTTTTAAACTTTTCACTTTGAAAAAAGCGTGGATTCAACCTGCATACTCTTCACCTAATTTTCTCCAATGACTACATTTTTTATAACTATAGTACAATATCAAAACCAGGGACTTAATATTTGTACACTGCATGGGTGTATGCTTGTAGGTCCTTACAGCAATTACTTAAAGTTCAGTGATATTAATATTGAAGGTTTCATACTCTTAAGATTTACTAAATATAGCTCCAAATCTGTTTAAATAGTGATTAATATTCACTAAGTATAGGCATAAATTTTTAACAAAAATGCCATATTTTATTGCTTACTTAATTTTAATTATCTATACATTAAATGTATATACACCAAATATATTTATATCTATATATTAAACACACATACACTAAATATATTTAGATGTTTCAGATGCAGTTGTGACAAGAGACAATAATCCTTGCTTACAAATATTTGTGTGTGTGTGTGTGAAAATAAAAATAATGTATACAAAATGGGTCAGTTATTATTAAATCCTATGAGGGACAAATAAAGTGAGGAAGGAGGAAGTGAAGTGGTTAAGGATTGGTGCAATGTTACATAAGTGAGCAAGGAAAGCTTTACATAGAAAATAACTCTGTAAAGACCTGAAAGAACTGAGAGAATTAACAGTTTTTTATTGTTTGTTCATTTGTTTGTTTTTAAATACTCCAGTCAGACTTATAAAGGAGGCTGCTGGCAGGAATTCACTCTCTTTTCGCTGTTCTGCCTTCCACTGCATGAGGACACAGCAAGAAAGCCCTCATCAGACACCAATTGCCAACACCTAGATCTTGGAATTCCCAGTCTCCAAAACTGTGAGAAATACGTTTCTATTTTTCTATAAATGAAAAAAAAAAAATCCATACACGAAAAAAAAATCAAGTTTGAGGGTCCTGCAGTGAGGGCATCCCAGCTTTGTTTGAGAAGCAGCAAGCATGCCTGTGTGACTGTGATGAAAGAATAAAGGAGAAATTCACACAGAAGAATGTAATGTAGGCCTTTTCACTTTAAGCAAGAAATTTGGCTTCAACTCTAAATGTGATAGGAAGAAAATAGAAGGTTCCAAACTGAGAAGTTACATAATATGATATGTTTTAACATAATCACCTTTGTTACCATATGGCAAATAAAATGAAAGTGCATCAAGGGCAGAAATAGGAAGGCAAGTTATGAGGTTATTTCAATAATCCAGAGGAGCTAGGATGGTGACAAAGCAGTATGGTAGCAATCGGTGGGGTGACAATGTGGAATCCTGGGTATATATTAAAGGTTCAGTAAAAAAGGATTTATAGATGAAACAGATACAGGTAGTGAGAAAGAGTCAAGTTAAAGATTATTTCAGTATTTTTGATCTGAACAACCTAGAAGTGTTGTGGTAAATCCTACCCCATCAATATACATCAGCAATAACTGAGTGGGGATATAAAAGAGGCGATGGTTTGAGGGAGAATCAGAATCTCAGGTTGGAAATATTAAGTTGGATATGCCTATTTAACAACCAAATGAAAAATACTATTTGTAAATTTTCAATATTTATTTGGCAAGAGATTAAAGAATTAATATATACTATTGTTAGTACTTTCTCTTTTTCATGAAACTTATTTTGGTATAAAATCAGTCTGACTGAGAACTAGCCAAATATATGAGCCTTTAGCTCTTCCATATTCCTTATATTTTTTGACATTAATAATATGAACATCCATCAAACAAGAACTTGAGACTGTAACTCTTTTCTCTACCACATCTTCATATTAAACTAGTCATTTAAAAATGATTATTTTCATTTATTGCTAAATACTTTCCATTACATTCAAACTTATTCAGATATCTTTAAATTTTGTAATTTATTTGCTAGATCAATTCCTTAGCTTCTAAACTGGTTTTCTGTACTACGATCCTATTTTCTTCTTAAGAACTTATCATCTACATCCCCCAATGTCTTATTTTTTCAAAACAAAAGTGCCCTCATGCCCTTCTGGGCAGAAATTGCTTCAATGGCTTTCTTTGCTATAGACAAAATTCAAACTTATTATGACAGACTATAATTTGGGGGAAAACTTCACCTAAAAACAGTTTTTGAAAGACTAAAATTCAAGTGCTTGAAATTTTATTATTCTATGATATTTCTATTTAAACATGCCAAGGAGCTAAGACATTATATATTACACTACCACTACTACTACTACAAATAATAATAATAACAACAACAATTACAGTTACCTATCTCAGTTTTGGCAGAGGATACCTTTTTTGTAAAGAATATAATTTGATTGTAGACATTAAAATAGTTTCTAGACAGGAACTAGGATGATGGTAACATTGCCTTTTGATCTGAGTGCTGTCTATATAGGTCAGTTCTATTTGAAAAAAAGTCATTAAGTATAAAATTATAATTTTTAATATTTTGAAATGTATATTATAACAACATATTTTTTAACCGAGAATTTAAGATTTAAAAAGTACAGTAAGGGAAGGAGAAGGAAAATGTGTGTTTTTATGTGTTTGTTTTAATAAATAATGCCACTGAGGATCTAAGTTTTCAATGTCTGATTATTAAACCAGCATTACTTTCATTATTTTAACACCTTTCATGGGGTTCTTATATTGGTACTCAAATATGTAATATTAATCCTAATATAGCTATTTATTTTCTAATAAGAGCATCAACCTTCCAAAAATTTTATTCTCCATATTTATGACTGAATTTATGATTCTGACTTTTTTTTTCAAATCATGTTCATCAACATATAAAGGTACGGAATTTATCCATATTTACTGATGTCTTTCTTCAGCCCCTCTGTCAACTCACTTGTCTTATTGATAGCACTAAGTGAGTGCTGGCACTAGTTTTGTACCTCAGGATGTTTACTCTGGTTAATTTAGCTCTTGATCTTCTAATGTCTTACGTCTGGCAATAAAGTCCCAGTTGGAGTTTTCAACCAACAGCAGTTTGCATTAAGTTAGTTAATCTCTGTTTTGCAATCTTACTACCTTCCCTTCTGATTGCATGAAGATAATTGCTCCTAGGGATACCTGAACCTGAAATGAACTGAAAATATTTTATAGCTTTTCAACTTGCCAGGCAGTAGAAGAAAATTTCATACCAATCCCAGTGCTACAAACAGCTGTTACTATAAGGTGATATTGCTATGGAATCCTAAAATAGAATAAGGCAAATACCATCCCTGTGAGGGTTCTACTATATTTTGTAGATCTCCAGCTGGAAACGTAATTGTAATTTAAACTGAGCATACAGAAACAGCTTTCCTGCTTCTATTCAGCATACTTTTACTGAATTGGATAATTTAATCAATAAGTTACAACACTCTCTAGTGTGAAGCTACGTAAAATTCTAGGAGCAGAGAAAACTTGATCTTTGATTCCTATTATCTTTATCTTCCTGCATTATATTCTTCCAGAACTTTAGCTTAATACCTTCCCTCATCACAGTAAAGTCTTTAAACACTTATAATCTACTTTTTGTTTCTTGTGTCCATATCTTACAGCCAAAGGCCACCAGGAACACACCCGAGTTCATTCTTGTTTGCAGCAAGAAATAGCTCACACAATGGGGAAAGGTGATGTTATCTCAGTAAGAGGGTATTAAGAGAACCTATTGTATCATTTGGGATTTAGTTATTTGGGGAATAAATTAAGGAAGCAAGACTTCCCTGGATTGTCTGTTACAGGAAATGGAAGCAATTTTATGATTGGGTATGTCACCAAATCTTATCTATATGGATGATATACTACAGTGAGGCTAATGTAATTGAGGATAAGGTAACTGCTAAAGATACAAGGGTCACTTGTGTCTGGTATTGGAGTGTATCTGGTACGTTGTGACTTGGACAACATTCCTATTTTGTTTATGCTCAGATAAAATTAAGGATTGTTTTTGTTTTTGTCATTGTCCATCATGGTCACTGAGTGGTCTTATTTTATTTTAGGGTTCTGTGAAATAGTTTATGTTCAACAGGAGATTGAAAGACCTAGCTGAGAGGCCCAGTCCAGGTCCTGAACCTCAGGGCCTCCATTTTACCTTCTCACTTGTATATATTAACAAATATTAATAAAATGTTGCACAGTAAAGTATAAAATATAAAAAGGAAATAGTATGAAACTAAGATAATTCCTCATAGAGGTATTGACAGATTGATTATTTATTAAAGAAATACTTGCAAAACAACAACATCAGTCTTTAATTGTAGAATTTTTTTTCACATCAAATTCTGGGAGGAAAGTATCAATCAAGTCAGTGGGCAATGTCAGGTAGAGATTTTAATATACCTCTAAAAACTTAGCAAATACAAGGTCAGTCTTTTTTGCTCTCTTTCTATTTGAACTTGTAATTTTCCATGTGTTTTGTTTCTAAGTTAGAGCATTTCTAAATTAAAGAACTAAAGATCCATGTTTAAAATATTCTAAGATCAAAACATAATTGTCAATATTACTATGCTAGAATCAAAAATATCTATATTTTATGTTGAATATATAATACTTCTATACAAGAAGGCTTTATATCTTATGTGATTGGGATAATTATTTGATTAGCCAACTGAAAAACTAGGTTAAATAAACCATAAAACAGCAAACAATGTAGACATTCATTAAAAGTTGCTTTGGCCGGGCGCGGTGGCTCAAGCCTGTAATCCCAGCACTTTGGGAGGCCGAGGCGGGTGGATCACGAGGTCAAGAGATCGAGACCATCCTGGTCAACATGGTGAAACCCCGTCTCTACTAAAAATACAAAAAATTAGCTGGGCATGGTGGCGTGTGCCTGTAATCCCAGCTACTCAGGAGGCTGAGGCAGGAGAATTGCCTGAACCCAGGAGGCGGAGATTGCGGTGAGCCGAGATCGCGCCATTGCGCTCCAGCCTGGGTATCAAGAGCGAAACTCCGTCTCAAAAAAAAAAAAAAAAAAAAAAAAGTTGCTTTATAACTTAAAATATATACAGACGTTTTATGATGTAAAGATAACATCTTTACTTTGAGACTTTATCGGCTGATTTGTGTTCCATCTTTTTTACATAAAACTCATCTTAAGGCTTTAACTACAGTATCTTGCCTCACTTCCATTAAGTGAAGTGAGAAGTCCAGAAGGTGTAGAGCAGAAGATAGAGATGGATACTAGCCATGGTAGTCCAGCTGGTACATTTTCAAAGTGAAATGGAAAACTTTATATTGCTTATGTAAATATATATTAACAGAGCTTCTATATACTCAATATATGAAGACACAGTCTACCATATTAGACTGTTACATACTATCTACAAAGGATTATAATTATTTTTAAGTATTTTAAAAGTCTTATGCCATATTTCTTAGTGTGCATTCATTAGATATGAGATTTTATTCATTTACTTCCTTTCCTTATTTAGGATACTACTTCAAAGTAGTTTGGAAAATTATGAATAAAAATAAATTCTTAACAGTAGATCTATTTAATTTGCTAAAATGTGGTTATAACTAGTTTTAAAAATATATATGCCCAGAGAAATTAAATGTTATATTCATGCACTACATAAAAGCTTTTCAGTCTGTGATGGACTGCGTATATGGCAGTGGTCCCATAAGATTATAACAGTGTATTTTTACTGTACCTTTTCTATGTTTAGATATGTTTATATATATCAATACTTACCATTGCATTACAGCTGCCTACAGTTGTACAAGTTTGTAGCCCAGAAGCAATAGACTATATCATATAGCTTCGTTGTACTGTAGGCTGTACCATCTAGGTTTCTGTATATACACTCTGTAATGTTTGCACAACAACAAAATTGCCTAACAAACCATTTCTCAGATTGCATATACCAATTGTTAAGTGACACATGACTGTATATTCATAACTTTATCTAAATACCAATGATATGACAACTAACTTCCTTGTTAGCTATGCTGTCAGTCAAAACAGATATGATTGTTCTCTACTGGCATTTGACAGAAACAACTGGGATTAGAAGATAGAGAGATGGGTTCAGGCCTCCAAGTCAATCTGTGCAGCTTTCAATTCCAACCAATCAGGGACACCTGCATGTTGTAATCATTCTCCTCTGTTACATGTGCTGGCAGAAGCTAGAGATCCATTTTTCAAACTAGAGCAAAAAGAGCTAAATATAAATGTGAAAATTCTCTTTATAGAACAAATTTTAATTTTCCTTTAAGGAAAAAAATTAAGAGGAAAGGCTAAAGCTGTGTTTTGTTCATATTTTTAATTATTTCACTGAAATGTTTATTACTGTTAAACACACCAATGAAGGATCAATGTGGTAGCTCCATTATCTTCCCTGGTTCATAATAAGAATTCAAACTGCAGTCCCATATGCAGAATGAGGTTTAAACTGCTGTATCAGTGCCTGCTACACCAGTCTCCTTTTGAGTTACTTGTTAGAGTTGTGTGAACCTTTCATCTTATGAAACTTGCCAACTTTAGGAATATTTTATGAGTTACTAGCTTTGCAAGTTTGCAGAATACATTCAAACATCACTTTTACAGGCAGCAGAACTACAAATGTTTCTCCAAAGATTAAAAAAAAAGTATATAAAAAGGAAACTATGAGAAGAAAACTAGCAGCATTTCCTTGTTGTTTCTTAGCAAATCCTCTGGTTTTCTGTAACTTGAAGTCTGGCACTGAGTTAGGGGTCAGTAGAGCATCCTCCTGAGTTTATCATTCTCAATCAAACTTTTCTCAAGAATAGCAAAGACAATATAAATAATAAGCATCCTCTAGTTTTTTCAGGTATTAAACAGCCACTCTCAGGTGAAAATAAGATATTATTTAATAATTTAGTATTTTTATTAATCCTTTTCCACCTAACTACCCTCATTTGATCTTTTAATAAGTTCTCATTTATTAGTATGTAATATTCATTCAATGCAATAAATGATGTAATATCCCAAAGTGTTACATTTATAAACTTTCAGAGAACATGATTAAAGTATACTTTCCTTTTCCAAATGTCCGCAATAGTAATAATGCCTGTGGAACCCCAGAGGAAATGAGAACAGCCATTGAGGCTGTTAAAAGGTGTTTTGTTATTGAAACATTAATAAGAAAAGGATGGTATTAGATCTTGAATTGAACTCTTCCGAAAATTTGACCTGTGTGACTATCTCAGTGACTAAAAATGATTTTGAGAGCACACCTAAACAAGGAAAAGAAAACTAATATTTATAGAACATCAAGGACACTTCAGGGTCTCAGAGTAGTTGATATTTTTATTGCTACCTTGTATGTGTTCTTCCTTCACCTACTATTTAAGGTCAGTTTATGGGGTCTTAATAGAAATTTGGCCCC
The DNA here is from genome assembly GCF_030222135.1 of Aotus nancymaae. Lineage (NCBI taxonomy): Eukaryota > Metazoa > Chordata > Mammalia > Primates > Aotidae > Aotus > Aotus nancymaae. The sequence goes on along the minus strand of NW_026988419.1, from coordinate 38,969,154 downwards.
AAATTCTTCCAGAGGAAGGCATGACCCCAACCAAACAGCACATTAAAAGGTGCATTTCTAGAGCCTGTCTATTTGGAATAAATCTCAGATGTTGTGGAAATATATAGAGAAGATCTTTTGAACTAAGCACCAAGCACTGGCCATGAAAGGTCATGGTACAACTGACTGCAACAGAGTAGTAAATCAAGTTGCCAGCAGAAGCAACACCATCCGGTACTTCCCAATCCCACACACTAGAAAAAGTCAGCTCTTTTAACTGATCTTTGCCAGAGCACATTTCATTTTATCAGCATGTTGTTCCTAAAATTGAGGCGTTGATTGCTTTTCCTAGAAGATAGAAGGAGAAATACATTTTTGTTGCTCAACTTTCAGATGTAACAACTGGTTAAACTGAGAAACTATTCACTGCACTGTATCTCATGTACTACTAAATGAGACCATGACTTAAACTGGAAATACAAAAAACACAAATTTAAACATGTATTTACAGTTTAAGTCAACTTATTTAACTTATATTAATATAAGTGTTAATGATATTATTTATTTTAAAAATGATAAATCTGGGAAAACCTCAGCCAAACAGAATTCCAGAACAAGAAATATAAACCATGACTGTCTTGGGAAAGCCAAGACAAACAAATGACCTATCCATGAAGAATTATAACACTGATAGTTTGGTGGTGAGGATGAGTAAGGTACATATAATAACCTGTGACCTTTGGCTAATATGTAACAAAAACATGACTTTATTATTTGATTGGTAAACATCCTTCTACGGACTCGTGCACCAAGCACTATGATACATTTTAAGAATAAGAAGATAATCTGGATAAAATTCTTTATGCTGAAAATACATTTATGATGGAAGAAGATATGTTTGTGGATGGTTATAATACAAATATTACAAACAAGGTATAAGCAGAATATAATGGGCACTCAGAATATTGAGTAGTTTGCTCTGCTTGTGTATATAGGAGTGGAGGAAATCAGAAAAGTGTTTTAAAAAGTAAAAGTTAAGCATCAAACCAATTAAATAAGAGATATCTGACAAGTAACTAGAAAAGGAGGAGCTTATTCACGAGTAAGACAATAGAAAACATAGAAGCATAAGGCCTGTCTTATCTGTTTTGTGCTGCTATAACAGAATATCAGAGACTAGATAATGAACCCAATCCTGTCATAACAATATTAATTCATTATGAAGATGGAGCTCTCATGCCTAATCACCTCTTAACAGTCTTATCTCTTAACACTGTTACAATGGGAATTAAATTTTGACATAAATTTTGGAGGTGACATTCAAACTGTATTATTTTGTCCTGCCTCTCCAAAACTCATGTCCTTTTCAAATACAATATACTTTCATTCCATTGCAATAGCCCCAAAAGTCTTAATTCATTCTAGCATTAACTGAAAACTTCAAAAGTCCAGAGTATCATCTAAATCAGATATAGATGAACTCAAAGCACAGTACATCCTGAGGCAACTCTCCCTTCAGCTATGGGTCTGTAAAATTAAACAAGCTATTTACTTCAAAAATACAATGTACAGAGACACGGGATAGATATTCTCATTCCAACAAGAGCCATAGGAAAAAAAAAATCCTGACTCAGTCCAAAATCCAAATCCAACAGAGAAAACAACAGCAAATATTAAAGTACCAGAATAATCTTCCTAGACTTAATGTTCTGCTTTCCAGGTGTTGGGGCAGGGGTGGGGTGGGTTGGGCCCCCAAGCCTTCAGACAGCCCCATTCCTTTGCTGAGCTTAGCTAATGCAGCAGCTGTCATGGATAGGAGTTTCAGCCTATAGTTCTCCCAAGCTGGAGTTGCATACTGGTAGCTCTACAGTTATGGGGTCTCAGAGGCAGGCCTGCCTCCATAGCTCCATTAGGCATTACTCTCCTGTGAACTCTGTGGCACCTCTACCCCTCCAATAAGTTTCTACTGGGCCCCAATGCTGTCCACAACATCCTTTGAAATCTAGGTAGAGAAAGCCATGCCTCCATAGCTCTTGCATACTGTAAGTCTGCAAAATTATCACTATGTGGATGCTTCCAAGACCTATTAATTGTACTTACTCGAGTGGCAGCCTGAACTGCACCTTGGCTGGTTCAAGCCAAGGTTGGAGTAGCAGAGGAGCACTGTGCCAGGAGGCAGGGAGCAGAGAAGTGGTGTATCAGTGAAGGCTGAGATCTCACAAGCACCTCTCTAGAAACCTTACCCTACAGGCCTTAGCTTACCTTGAAGATCCTAAAATAACTTTCAGGTCATTCTTTCATTGTCTTAATGAATTAAATATGTCCTCATATTATTCATACTATACTCTAGCAACTGATTACTTGGCTACACTCTTAGTATTTTCTCCCAAACATGCTTTCTCATTCTTTACATGGTCAGGCTGAGAAATTTCTAAATCTTTCCATTACACTTCCCTTTTAATTATAAATTTCATCTTTAGCATTTCTCTTGCATTTTACTGTAATTGTCTAAAAGAAGCCACACCTGCACCCTGAATACTTTGCTGCTTAGATTTTTCTTTTGCCAGATATACTAGCTCATGGCTTTCAAATTCTGTTTTCCATAAAACCCTAGGGTATGGGCACAATTTAGCCAAATTCCTTGCCACTTCATAATCAGATGAATTTCACTATAGTTTCCAATAAGCTATTTTTCTTTTCCATCTGATACCTCATCAGAATGACTCTTCCTGCCCATATATCTACCAACATTCTAATCATGACCACTTAAGTAATCTCTAAGAAGTTTAAGACTTTCTCTACATCTTTCTTCTTCTGAGCTATCGCCAAAATCTCCTCAATGTTTTGTTTCTGCAATCCCGTCTTTTGCTGGTCTGCTACTGCAAATTCTTCCAGCCTTCACCTATCATTCAGTTCCAAAGTTGCTTGCACATCTTCAAGTATTTGTTAGAGCAGCAACCTTACTTCTCAGTACAAATTTCCTTCGTAGTCAGTTTTGTATTGCTATAACAGAATACCTGAGACTGAGTTATTTTTAACGAACAGAAATATATTGGCTTATGGTTATAGGAGATGAGAAATCCAAGATCAAGGGGCTGGTATCTGCCCAGGGCCTTCTTGTTGCATCATTTGTGGCAGAAGGTGAGGTGGTGAGAGAGAGAGAGAAAATAAGGACCAAACTGGCCCTTTTAAACTAATTCACCACCACAAAAAGAAACCCACCCCCATAATAATGGCATTAATCCATTTATGACAGTGGAGCCCTTATGACCTAACAACCTCTTAATGGTCCCAACTCTTAATTTTGTTAAAATGGCAAATAAATTTCAACATAATGTTTGGAGGAGATATTCATACAATAGCAAGGCCTAAGAACATGGTGTATAGCTCGTCCTCAAATTACCATGTTTCAACTTACAGTTTTTTACTTGACAGTGTGTTATTGGGATGTAACCCTTATTGTAAGTCCCTAAGCTTCTTATGAGTTACAATGGGGTCACAATTTCTACTAAATGCCTACTGTTTTTTCATGATCCTAAAGCCAGTAAATTATAAGTCAAATCATTGTAAGTCTAGGACTGTCTGCTGCGTTGCCAGCATTAAATGCACTTTTGACTTACGGTATTTTCAACTTATGATGGGTTTATCAGGATGTAACCACATTACAAGTTGAGAAGCACTTGTATTTGATACTGAGGAAACCATTTAGTTCACAGAAATTATCAAAAAAACTTGTTCGTAGATTATATTTTAGAGAGAGTTTTAATGAGGTTATTTGGCTTTACTACAATAATATTATGGCTCATTTTCATTTACCACTTGACAGTTAAAGAAATAATTTATATATGCCACTTTATACATTAGTATAATATTCCTTAAAAGTGATATAAAATGGCTTAATAGCTTTAGATTAACTTTCTTATAAAAATATTAGAACCTTCTAAGAATTATTTTCGCCAGTGTGAAATAACTAACATTCATGTTGAGAAAATTTGGCAAATATACTTATTGGCTCTTTATCAAAATCTATTATTTGGTAGTCCTTCAGCAAATGTATTGGTGCTTTAAGGTTTCTGATATATCAACAAATTTTAAAACGTTAGTTTTTATATGTGAATTTAAGATACATTATTTTCAACACAAAACTTTTTATTTAAATTATGTGAGGTGTTATATTTTAGTAAAAATGAGAAAAATACTATAATAGGAATAAAACTCTCTAAGGAATTAAAGTGCATTTTATTTCCTTCATTTACTCTACAGCGATTTCTACTTTTAGTGTTCATTTTTAAAATATAGAAACAACCTCACCACAGAAATTTTATAAGTTGAACCCAATGATAAACAACTTTCACTGATTCCCACCTGTATACTCAAAGAGCCAAGAGAGTACTTTTGTTTAATTAAATCAAATTAAATTCCAAAATAAATGTAGAAGCACTTACCTTCAAAATAATGGAATTGTGTACTTCTCTCTAAACGCTTTGATTGTCAAGCTTTTCTCATTAGTTAGATAAGCATTTACATTATCTCATTAAAACATTTCTTCTTTACTTAATAAAAATTGCTCAATTCTGAGATGGATAGTTTTGTCTAAGTACAATATATTCTATTGTCCTATGATGTCCTACTTTTTAATCTCTTAGTTTATCATGCACTCTGTTTTGATGCTAATGCCTGGTATTGATGCTTGATATTTTCCTTATCTGGATTATTTAGTACATAATGAATTATATCACATTTTTCCCACCCTCTCAAAGAAATTAAATAGAAAGAGAAAAGTTAACAATATTTATGACTTACGTAAATATGGAATACAATGTGGAAATTTGATAACATCCTACTTATTTAGGTACATTAATTTCCTAGGCATATGTAATGAAGTATCAAAAATTCAGTGCTTAAAACAACAAAAAGTGGTTGTCTTAGTCTGGAAGCTAGAAGTCTGAGATCTAGGTAGCCAGCAGGGTTGAGTCCAAGTGCTATGTGAGAGAATCTGCTCCCCACTTTTTTCCTAGCGTCTAGTAGTTTTCAGGTACTCTTTCATGTTCCTGGACTTATATGTATATATACCATTTTGATTGCTGCCTTTACTTTCACATAGTAGGGTGTCTATGCGTGTCTGTCTTTATGCTGAAATGTTCCATTTTTATAAGGATTCAAAGTACATAAGATTAGGATCCATCATAATGAACTCATTTCAGCTTGATCATCTGCAAAGCGCTTGTTTCCAAACAAGAAAAGCCACATTCACAGGGGTTGGGGGACCTCAATATGTTTTTATTGTTAAATCTATAAGAGTGGCTAACTTTTTAAATGCTTTTCTTTAAGTAGACTGTGTAAATGTTTAACTATGTGTGACAACACCTAGGTTTAAAGAATTCATCCTTCATCCTTCTTGAAAAAATCATGTTCTACGGCTTTGGAAATATACCTTCCAGCCCTGCTGTATCTAATGTACATCAGAAATAAAGATGAGGTATTCAAGGAATAAAAGGTTGAAATGATAATTTATAAAACAGCCTTCAAGAAAAGCAGGAATATTGACAAAAAAATTGAAATGAAATAAAAAAGTAAAAGGTCTCTAGAGAAAGTGGTGGAAATGAAAACACCATAAAGAAAATCTAATTTATAATTGAAGATTTTTAAAAAGTCAAATTATGTCATTGATTTTTAATGCCCACCAATGACAGATTGGATAAAGAAAATGTGGTTCCATACATGCTATGAAATATTATGCAGTCATAAAAATGAGGTGATGTCTTTTGTAGGAATATAGATGGAGCTGGAGGCTATTATCCTTAACAAACTAACACAGGGACAATATACCAAATACCACCTGTTCTCATTTACAAGTGTGAGCTCAATGATAAGAACTTATGAAAACAGGGAAACAACAGACACTGGGGTCTGCTTGAGAGTTGAGGATGGGAGGAGGGAGAGGAGTAGAAAAGATAACAATTGGGTAATGGGCTTAATACCTGGGTGATGAAATAATATTTACAACAAATTCTTGTGACATGTGTTTATTTATGTAAAAAATTCTCATATGTACTCCCAAACCTAAAATAAAAGTTAAAACCAAAAAAAACAGTCCATGAGATCTTAAGTCCTGGTTGTGTCTTCTGAGGGGTCATAGAAGCAATGACAATCAAATAGCAATGACATAATTAGAGCCAGATCAGGGCTCTAAGTATGATCTGTCTTAGAGCCAAATCAGGGCTTCTAAATATGATCTCTCTAGGGCTTAGGAGTCTTTGAGAAATGCTTGATTTCAGGCTGGGGCAGGAAAATTACAAGTAGTACCTGAAAAATATTATTGTTTCTGAATGTAAAAACTTATTAAATACTAAAAAATAGTGAGACACAAGAAGGACATAGAAATCAACATGAAGGAGCTCAATGGCAAACATGGTGCAATTCACCCTCAAATTAAATAAGGGTGGTAAAGTACTATAACCTCTTGAATTAATTATCCTTTCATACCATTTTGAATAAATTATGTTTGAAATATATTTCACATAATATATAATTTATATATTCAAATATATTTTCTGTGTGCCTGTGAGAGAGAGTGTGTGTGTGTGTTGTGTGTGTGTGTGTGTGTGTGTGTGTGTGTTTAAAGCCCTTTCTTATAGAGGGCCAAGAAATAAATACAGAAAAAAAAATAATCATTGGCAATATCAGTATCAAAAGTAATGCAAGCAAAACTCATAATGCATACTGAAAGTAGTATGTGAAATTTTGAAGATTCAAAACTATTTACATTGTCTCAATGTAACTTCTCAAAAGACAACGGAAAACCCAGACAGAAGCAACTTTAAAATGTGCTTATGTTAACATAAACAGTAATGAGACATCTTGATATGGTATGCTAACTGACATGAAGCATTGAAAATAACACATCACTTCTGTGGTGTTCCCAACAAATATTCACTATCTGAATTTGGAAACATCAGACAACTCAAATTGAGGTGCATTTTATTCACAGTTTTTGAACTGTTCTCCCAAAGCAAAAGGTAATATCCGAAAGTAAGAGACTAAAGAGACATAAAAACTAAATGCAATGCATGATCCAAAATTTTCTTTCTATAAATTGCATTATTGGGACAATTGCCAAAACTTGAAAAATGCCTTTAGATTAGACAATAATACCACAAAAATGTTAATTTCCTGATTTTATTAAGTGTGTTATACTCAATAGCATATTACAGAGGAAGAAGGCATAACATCAGGAACTTTCAAACAAGAGAGAGAGGAATAAAAGAGAGAGATGGGCATTGGCAAGATGGCTGAAAAGGAACAGCTCTGGAGTGCAGTTCCCAGAGAGAGCAACACAGAGGGTGAGTAATCACCACATTTCCAAATGAGATTTTACTTCCCACAGACCAGAAGATTCCCAGGCCGAAAAGCACCACGAGTTTATAGCACAGCTATTTCAGTTGGCACCCTGAATTTCCACATAAAAACTCACACAAATCTGTGTGGCCATTTACACTGGTGCCTGGACTGCCAGGGAGACAGAGCCACCCATTCGACAGAAAAAAAGGGGGCTGAAAGCACAGAACCAGGTGATTTGGCTTAGCTGATCCCCACCCCCACAATGAGTAGCAATCTAAACTCTCTGGATTGAGAGTTTTGCAGCAAGTGCATCTGGACCCAGGACAGTCCAGCTCTGTGGAGGGAAGGGCATCCATTATTACTGAGGCAGTCCACCACTACTGAGCCATTACTGAGGAAGTCCACCATTACTCAGGTAGCCTGCCATTACAGAGGCAGTTCTAACTGTACCTCAGTAAACAAAACCACAAGGAAGTTTACACAGCAGCTAGGCAGAGCCCACAACAGCTCAGCAATGCCTCTGCTGGCAGACTGTGATTAGACTATCTCCTTGCTGGGCAGGGCATCTCTGAAAAAAAGCAGCAGCATATCAGGAACTAATAAATAAAGCCCCACAATCCCAGGACAGAGCACCTGGAAAAAGAGTCAATTATGAATTCCAGTGCAGCAGACTTTAATGTACATCTCAGCTGCTCTGAACAGAACAACAGAGCTCCCATCACAGCACTTAAGTTCTAATAAGGAACAGATTGTCTCCTTAAGCAGCTCCCCCACCCCTGTATATACAAAGAGACACCTCATAAAGGAGAGCTGAGGCTGACATCTGGTGGATACCCTTCTGGGACAAACATAACAGAAGAAGAAACTGGCAGCAACCCTTACTGTTCTGCAGCCACCATCGGTGATCCCCAGGCAAGCAGGGTCTGGAGTGGACCTCCAGCAGTCCTGCAGCAGAGGGGCCTGTTAGAAGGAAAAAAAAGAAAAGAAAAAACACAGAAAGAAATAGTTTCAGCATCAACAAAAAGTATATCCACTCAGAGACCCCATCCAAAATAACCAACTACAAAGACCACAGGTAGATAACTCCACAAAGATGGGAAGAAACTAGTGCAAAAAGGATGAAAATACCAAAATCCAGAAGGCCTCTCCTCCTCTGAGGGATCACAACTCCTCACCAGCAAGGGAATAAAGCTGGATAGAGAATGAATCTGTTGAATTGACAGAAACAGGCTTCAGAAGGTGGGTAATAACAAACTTCTCTGAACTAAAAGAACATGTGCTAACCCAATGCAAAGAAACTAAGAACCTTGAAAAAAGGTTAGATGAAATGCTGACTAGAATAAACAGCTTAGAGAATATAAACGACTTGATGGAGTTGAAAAACACAACACAAGAACTTCATGAAGTATACACAAGTTTGAATAGCCGAATCAGCCAAGCAGAAGAAAGGATATAAGAAATTAAAGATCAACTCAATGAAATAAAAGAAGGCAAGATTAGAGAAAAAAGAGTGAAAAGAAATGAACAAAGCCTCCAAGAAATATGGGATTATGTGAAAAGACCTAGTCTACCTTTGATAGTTGTTCCTGAGTGTGACAGAGAGAATGAACCCAAGCTGGAAAACACTACTCAGGATATTATCCAGGAGAACTTCCCCAATCTAGCAAGGCAGACCAACATTCAGGTCCAGGAAACACAGAGAACACCACAAAGATATTCCTCAAGAAGAGCAACTCCAAGGCACATAATCATCAGATTCACCAGGGTTGAAATGAAGGAAAAAATGCTAAGGGCAGCTGGAGAGAAAGGTCGGGTTACCCACAAAGGGAAGCCCATCAGATTCACAGAGGATCTCTCAGCAGAAACCCTACAAGCCAGAAGAGAATGGGGGCCAATATTCAACATCCTTAAAGAAAAGAAATTTGAACATAGAATTTCATATTCAGTGAAACTAAGCTTCATAAGCAAAGGATAAATAAAATCATTTATGGACAAGCAATTGCTGAGATATTTCATCACCACCAGGCCTGCCCTACAAGAGCTCCTGAAAGAAGCACTAAACATGGAAAGGAACAACCAATACCAGCCACTCCAAAAACTTACCAAATTATAAAGACCATCAACACAATGAAGAAACTGTGTCAACTAACAGACAAAAAAAAAAAAAAAAAAAAAAAAAAAAAGCTAGCATCAAAATGGCAGGATCAAATTCACTCATAACAATATTAACCTGAAATGTATATGGCCTAAATGCCCCAATCAAAAGACACAGACTGGCAAATTGGATAAAAAGTCAAAACGCATCTGTGTGCTGTATTCAGGAAACTCATCTCAGGGGCCAGGACACACATAGGCTCAAAATAAAGGGATGGAGGAAGATTTACCAAGCAAATTGGAGAGCAAAAAAAAAGCAGGAGTTGCAATCCTAGTCTCTGATAAAATGGACTTTAAACCAACAGAGATCAAAAGAGACGAAGAAGGGCATTACATAATGGTAAAAGGATCAATGCAACAAGAAGAGATAACGATCCTAAATACATATATGCCCCCAATATAGGAGCACCCAGTTGCATAAAGCAAGTTCTTGATGACCTACAGACTTAGATTCCCACAATAATGGTGGGAGACTCTAACACTCTGCTCTCAATATTAGACAGATCAATGAGACAGAAAATTAACAAGCATACCCAGGAATTGAACTCAGATCTGGACCAAGTGGACCTAATAGACATTTACAGAACTCTCCACCCTAAATCCACAAAATATACATTCTTTTCAGCACCACATTGCACTTACTCTAAAATTGACCACGTAATTGGAAGTAAAACACTCCTCAGCAAATGCAAAATGACAGAAATCATAACAAACAGTCTCTCAGACCACAGTGCAATCAAATTAGAACTCAGGATTAAGAAACTAACTCACAACTGCACAATTTCATGGAAATTGAACTGGCTCCTGAATGTTGACTGGATAAACAATGAAATGAAGGCAGAAATAAAGACATTCTTTGAAACCAACAAGAACAAAGACCCAATGCACCAGAATCTCTGGGACACATTTAAAGCAGTGTCTAGAGCAAAATTTAAACCAATAAATGCCCACATGAGTAGTGAGGAAAAATCTAAAGTCAACACCCTATCAACAAAATTGAAAAGAGCAGGAGGAGCAAGATAAAAAAAAATAACTCAAAAGCTAGCAGAAGACAAGAAATAACTAAGATCAGAGCAGAACTGAAGGAGATAGAGACACAAAAACCCTTCAAAAAAACAATAAATACAGAACCTGGTTTTTTGAAAAGATCAACAAAATAGACTGCTGGCCAGATTAATAAAAAAGAAAAGAGAGAAGACTAAAATAGATACAATAAAAAATGATAAAGGGGATATCACCACCAATTCCACAGAAATACACATTACCATCAGAGATTACTACAAACAACTCTATGCACACAAACCAGTAAACCTGAAAGAAACAGAAAAATTCCTGGACACTTGCACCCTCCTAAGTCTAAACCAGGATGATGTTGAAACCCTCAATAGACCAATAACAAGGTGTGAAGTTGAGGCAGCAATTAATAGCCTACCAACCAAAAAAAATCCAGGTCCAGATGGATTCACAGCCTAATTCCACCAGACATACAAAGAGGAGCTGGTACCATTTCTTCTGAAACTATTCCAAACAATACAAAAAGAGGGAATCCACCCTAACTCATTTTATGAGACCAACATCATCCTGCTACCAAAATTTGGCAGAGACAAAACTGAAAAAGAAAACTTCAGGCCAATCTCCATGATGAACATCGATGCAAAAATCTTCAATGAAATGCTGGCAAACCAATTGCAACAGCACATCAAAAAGCTTATCCATCATGATCAAGTAGGCTTCATACCAGGGATAAGAGGCTGATTCAACATATGCAAGTCTATAAACATAATCCACCACATAAACAGAATCAAAGACAAAAACCACATGATCACCTCAATAGATGCAGAGAAGGCATTTGACAAAATTCAACAGCCCTTTATGCTAAAAGCTCTTGATAAACTAGGTATTGATGTAATGTATCTTAAAATAATAAAAACTATTTATGACAAAGCCACAGCCAAAAACTGGAAGCATTCCCTTTGAAATCTTGCACTAGACAAGGATGCCTCTCTAACCACTCCTATTCAATATAATATTGGAAGATCTAGCCAGAGCAATCAGGCAAGAAAAAGAAATAAAGGAGGAAAGTCAACTAGGAAAGGAGGAAGTCAAATTGTCTCTATTTGCAGATGACATGATTACATATTTAGAAGACCCCATCATCTCAGACCCAAATCTCCTGAAACTGATAAGCAACTTCAGCAAAGTCTCAGCATACAAAATCAATGCGAAGAAATTGATTTTGAAAGAAAGACAAGCATTCCTATACACCAATAACAGACAAACAGAGAGCCAAGTCAAGAGTGAACTCGCATTTACAATTGCCACAAAGAGAATGAAATACCTAGGGATACAACTAACAAAGGATGTGAAGGACCTCTTCAAGGAGAATTATAAACCACTGCTCAAGGAAATAAGAGAGGACACAAAGAGATGGAAAAACTTCCTATGCTCATGGTTAGGAAGAATCAATGTCATGAGCTATCATTGATCTTCTTCACAGAACTGGGAAAAAACCTTTAACTTTATATGAAAACAATTGAGAGTCCCCATAGCCAAAACAATTCTGAGTAAAAAGAACAAAGCTGGAGGCATTATACTACCTGATTTCAAACTATACTACAAGGCTACAGTAATCAAAACAGTATGGTACTGGTACCAAAACAGAGATATAGACCAATGGAACAGAACAGAGACCTGGGAAGTAATGTCACACATCTACAACCATCTGATCTTTGCCAAACCTGACAAAAACAAACAATGGGAAAAGGATTCTCTGTTTAATAAATGGTTTTGAGAAAACTGGCTATCCATGAGCAGAAAGCTGAAACTGGATCCCTTCCTTACACCTTATACTAAAATTAACTCCAGATGGAGCAAAGATTTAAACATAAGAACTAACACCATAAAAACTCTAGAAGAAAATCTAGGCAATACCATTCAGGACACAGGCATAGGCAAGGACTTCATGACTATATCACCAAAAGCAATGGTAACAAAAGCCAAAATAGAAATAGAACCTAATTAAACTCAAGAGTTTCTGCACAGAAGAAGAAACAATCACTAGAGTGAACTGGCAACCAACAGAATGGGAAAACATTTTTGCAAACTACCTATCTGACGAAGGGCTAATATCCAGAATCTACAAAAAACTAAAGTAGATTTACAAGAAGAAAATAAACAAATCCATTCAAAAGCAGGCAAAGAATACGAACAGACACTTTTCAGAAGAAGACATTTATGAGACAAAAAAACATATGAAAAGATGCTCATCTTCACAGATTATTACAGAAATGCAAATCAAAACCACTTTGAGATATCACCTCATGCCAGTTAGAGTGGCAATTGTTAAAATATCTGGAGACAACAGATGCTGGAGAGGATGTGGAGAAATAGGAACACTTTTACACTGTTGGTGGGAGTGTAAATTAATTCAATCATTGTGGAAGACAGTGTGGCAATTCCTCAAGGATCTAGAAATAGAAATACCATTTGACCCAGCAATCCCAGTACTGCGTATATACCTAATGGATTATAAATTGTTCTATTATAAAGAAACATGCACAGATATGTTCATTGTGACACTGTTTACAATACCATAGACTTGGAACCAGCCCAAATGCCCATCAATGATAGACTGAACAAAAAAAAATGCGGTACATATACACCATGGAATACTATGCACATAACAAAGGATGAGTTCATGTCCTTTGTAGGGATGTGGATTAATCTGGAAACCATCATTCTCAGCAAACTGACACAAGAACAGAAAACCAAACACTGCATGTTTTCACTCATAGGCAGCTGATGAACAATGAGAACACATGGGTACAGGGAGGGGAACATCACACACGGGAGTAGGCAGGGGGCAGGGGGCAGGAGAGGGGAGGGACAGAAGGGGGCAAAGAGGTTGGGGAGGGATAACACTGGGAGAAATGCCTGTGTAGGCAACAGGGGGTTGGAGACAGCTAAGCACCATGGCATGTGTGTACCTATGCAACAATCCTGTAGGATGTGCACACATACCCTAAAGCTTAAAGTGCAATAAAAAAAAAAATTTCCACAATGTAAACTGACTTCTTTGTCCACCTTGATAAAGGTTTCTCGTCACATTTTCTGCTACATAGTTACATAGTAAATTACCTACTTACATATATACTTAGAGAAAAGTAAAAATTTAATTATATAAATGTATTTTATAATAAAGCATGATAATTTAAAAATTTTTAATATATACTTAGAAATACACTTTGGAATTCATGGATCTTATGAATATCTGAACAGAATTTAAATTTGTCAATATAAAATATTTTAGTGAATATAATTTTGAAAAGTAGAGAGTACAAAGTTAACTATTATGATTCCTCATTTGAAATCATTTTTTGTTGTTCATTTTGTACAATTTTGACTTTTTAAAATTTCAACTTTTAGATTCAACAGTTACATGTGCAGGTTTATTACACGGGAATCTTTTGTAATGCTGAGTTTTGGAATACAAATGATTCTGTCACCAAGATAGTAAGCATAATACCCAAAAGTTTGTTTTTCAACCCTTGGTCCCCACTTTCCTCCCCTAATAGTCCCCATTGTCTATTGTGGTCATTTTTATGCTCTTGAGTACACAATGTTTGGCCCCAACTTATAAGTGAAAATCTGATTGTATTTGTTTTCTTGTCCTGTATTCTCTTAAGATAATGGCCTGCAGCCACCTCTATGTTGCTGCAAAGTCCATGATTTCAATTTTTACAGCTGCATAGTATTCCATTGTATATATGTACCATATTTTCATTATCCAACACACTGTTGATGAGCACCTAGGTTGCTTCCATGTCTTTGTTATTGTGAATAGTGCTATGATTGATAGATATACAAATGCATGTGTCTTTTGGTAGAACCATTTATCTTCTTTTGGATATACATCCAGTAACACAATTGCTGGGTCAAATGGTAGCTCTGTTTTAAGTTCTTTGAGAAATATCCAAACTGCTTTCCACAGTGGCTGACCTAATTTACTTCCTACCAACAATATATAAGCATTCCCTTCTCTCTGGAGCTTTACCAGCATCTGTTGTTTATTGACTTTTTACTAATAACCATTCTGACTGATGGTACCTCATTGTGGTTTCGATTTGTGTTTCTCTGATGATTGGTGATGTTGAGTGTTTTTTCATATTATTGTTGGCCACTTGTATGTCTTATTTCCAGAGTACTATTCCTATCAAATCACCACTGTCATTTTTCACAAAATTATAAAAAAACTATTATAAAATTCATATGCAACCAAAAAAGATCCCAAATTGCCGAAGTAATTCTAAGCAAAAAGAACAAAGCTGGAGGTATCACATTAACTGACATTAAACTATACTTTAAAGATACGGTAATCAAAACAGCATGGTTCTGGTACAAAAACATACACACAGACTAATGGAACACAATAGAGAATCTGGATAGAAAGTCACACACCTAAAAATATATGATCTTCTATGAAGTTGACCAAAATAAGCAGTGGGGAAAGACTCTTTATTCAGTAAATGGTGCTGGGATAGCTGGCTAGCCATAGGCAGAAGAGTAAAACTGAACTCATACTTTTCACTAAATACCCAAATTAACTCAAGATGAATTAAACATTTAAAAGTAAGACTTCAGACAATAAGAATCCTAGAAGGAAACTTAGTAATCATCATTCTGGAAATCAGCCTTGGGAAAGAATTTATGACTAAGTCCTCAAAAGCAATTGCAAGGAAAATAAAAATTGACAAGTGAGACATAATTAAGTGAAAGAGCTTTTGCACAGCAAAAGAAACTACCAACAGAAGAAACAGACAACTTACAGAATTAAAGAAAATATGTGCAAACTATACAACCAGCAAAGGTCTAGTATCCAGAATCTATAAAAAATTTAAACAATAAAACAAGCAAAAAAAAAATGACCTCATTTAAAAGTAGACAGAGACATCAGCGGGCAATTTTGACTTTTACTTGGACTATCCACTTACTGTTATGTACAGGTTGAGTATCCCTAATCAAAAATTCTGAAATCCAAAATATTCCAAAATCCAAAGTTTTTTGGAGCACCAACATGACATAATGCTCCAATGAGCATTTGGATTTATTTCAAGTTTTCAGATTATAGATGCTCAAATGATAAATATATAATGCAAATACTCTAAAATTTAAAAAAATCAAAATCTAAATTACTCATTTTAGATAAGAGATATGCAACTTGTAATTGTGTATCCCTTATCTAAAGTACACATTAAACATGTACTTAATTTTATCACTTTTAATAATTGTTTCCTAATGTTCCTTCTGTTCTTGTGCATTTATTTGCCTTTCTCATTTGTCTTTTGAAATAGTCAAATATTTGTAGTCTATTTGTCTTTTTTACCAGTCTTTAATTTACACAGTATGTTCATAATTTTTACAGAGTGTACTATCTCTTTCATGCTCAAATTTTACTGATACTAGGAGTTGCCAGACTTTCCAAATGAAATTCTGAGATTCCATTTTTAACATATTTGTGGAGTTAATAATTAATTGTAAAGAGAGATGAGAACTGGTCATCTATGATGTAAGATAGCATCATAGTTGATTACAGAGATAGTGACTTGTGAGGATAATTTTGAGAGTTCTTGAAAGTAAAAGGTCAAAATATAGATCTTAAAGGCACAATTCACACTGGTGTAAAATCAGAAAGCCTCTATATCAGCTTTGATAGAATCTCTTTTCTATGGTTGAAAGGGAGAAAATTCAGAATCAAGCCTACCTAGATCCTGATTCTAAAGGTTGAGTAGTGGCACACTAAATAACTCTATATTATAGCTAGATTTATTATATTAAGTTATGAAAAGACCTGGGGAAGAGGTCAAAGCCTGAGACATGGGGTGAGTATATTTGGGCAAACTGAAGCAAGATATATAATTGAGCCATAAATCCTCCTGGAGGCTTTTTGCTGGCAGTATCAGCCTCCCTTCCCAATAAAAAGGTTAGTCAGTCTTTCTCTGCAGAAAGTCTTTTAATAACTACCATTTGCCTCTCAGTGAGACACCATTTTCCTTAGGATTCCCCTCTCCGATTTCCACTACCATTCTCCTGAATTCTATTGGAAGAGAGAGATCTCGAAATAGTGGCTCTAAGACAACTCTACTTGAGAACAGGTTAGCTTAGACAAGAACGGGTTGCCAGTTGGTATTAACAGCAATACGAAGAGCATATGTGTGGATTTCAAAAGTTATAGAACAAGAAAAACTGAAATATTAACTTGGTTCGGCTAAATTTATTAATATGAATGTCAGAATTCATGTTTGAACATGTCGTTTTGATAATAGTGTTAACGGAAGCCCTGACTCACACATGACATGATGACATACGTCAATGAGGTTTTGATCTCTAAATTTTTTTAGCATGTTGCTGAAGCAATCCGAAGACTAGGGAGTTGGGAATAATGGAATTTATTATTATGTATAATCTAATCAGATAATTCCCAACTACAATCATGTGGCACATAACATTTCAGTCAAGGATGGATTACATATATGACAGTGGCCACAGAAGATTATAATACCCTATTTTTACTGTACCTCTTCTGTATTTAGGTATACAAATGCTTATCATTCTGCTACAATTGCCTACAGTACAATAAAATGCTATACAGATTTATAACCTAGAAGAAAGGGGTTATACCAAATAGTTTTGTGTAAGTACACTCTATGATGTTTACACAACAATCAAATCACTTTACACTGTATTTCTCAGAAAGCGTTCTGTCATTTAGCCATGCATCACTACATATTCTTCTCAAAGCCCATAAAGATGCATTATGAAAAGACAGAACACTGTATTCTTCCAAAGCTCTTCAGTAGGCTGGAGATGATAATGGCAGGGGGATGTTGCAATAGAATTGGGTTTTCTGGTTTCAATAAGAAAGATGGAATTTCTCTTTAGGCCCCAGAGCAAAATAAAATGTGGAAACTTTTGTTCAAAAACCAGGGAAAAAAATGCCTTTACATGTACTAAAATATAAAGTATTTTCTTACACAGTATCTCTCTCAACTTGTCATGGGGTTTTTATTTGCCAAGTAATTAATGTCATTCTAGATTTTAAAATAAAGTAAGATAAAGTATTAGCATGCAAATTTTAATGCTGGTCTTCATATTTTTCAATGCTAAATTTAAATACAAATAGAAGATGTTGAACTCATGTACAGAATCACAAAATTTAGAGTAAATTTTTAAAATCTTGTATGTGAATGTGTATTGTGTTATGACCACAGGAGTAGCATAAAACTAATTGTTTTAATTTCACTTCCTGACAGGTGCACAGTCTAGCAGCACTCCCTACCTTTGACTTACTGATGAGTAGAAAAAGTCTGAAAGAAAAAGAAAATATGGTTGTCTTATTGTTCTCCTTCTGTATCAATATTTTCAGCATGAACAGTTGGTTAATACAGAATAGTAACTTGAGTGAAAAAGAACGATAGGATTTCTCAGTTATTTTTTTTCTTATACAGCCACTGTTTTTTTTTACCTCTGCATTTGAAGCAAGTCCTCTTTCAAAGGAGATCATAGTGGGTTGTTAATTAGCCCACTTTGTCCATTGCAGCCATAGTAGACTTACTTGGTACTGACTTTAAGTCTCATTAAACTCTCATGCAGAGTTCTGTGCTTACTGACATTGCAAAAACTACGTGAAGATGGGTCAGTGATGCGCATGCCTATTAGGCAAAACTTCCCTTCACAAGCATACTCTATTGTTTTATCAGATGTAACACACAAAACACAAGTGCTATGATAAAATTGTTAACATTTCAAGATGGCAATAGCAGAACCTTAGTTACATGATGCTTCTGAACTCAGGGCCTTGTCTTACTGTACAGGTCACATGTCCACAAAGCTATTCCTTTTTTCCAAGCCTTTTCAAGTGATGTTTGGTTACTACAGTATCTGTGTACTAATGTGTAGGAAATGCCTAATGTTTCAGAAGATATTAGATACTGTATATATACTAAATGAAGCTATTTTATCCTTCTTATATTTTGAATCTAGAAATCTAAAGTTGATAAAAATAAGAATTGTGGCCTGGTTCTATCTCACAGTTTACTGTCGTACTGTGTAACCTTTTCCAGGTTATTTTCCCAGCCTCCAAATTTATAGTAGTCATAAATATTATTAACTGAGAATCTTCACTTCAATTTCTTGATCTGTGTGGTGGAGACTATTTTGGTACAAATAGCCAATTAAAAACACTTGTGAATATAGCTCTATTCACAATAGCAAAGACATAGAACCAACCCAAATGTCCATCACTGATAGACTGGGTAAAGAAAATGTGGTATATATACACCATGAAATACTATGCAGCCATAAAGAGGAATGAGATCATGTCCTTTGCAGGAACATAAATGAAATCAGAAGCCATCATCCTCAGAAAACTAACACAGGAACAAAAAACCAAATAGCACATATTCTCACTCATAAGTGGGAGTTGAACAGTGAGAACACACGGAGGGGAACAACACACACTGGGGCCTGTAGTGGGGGACTGTGCAAGGGGAGAGAGAGTATCAGGACAAATAGCTAATGTCTGTGGTGCCTACAGAGCTTAAAACCTAGGTGATGAGTTGATAGGTGCAACAAACCACGATGACAGACATATACCTATGTAACAAACTTCCACGTTCTGCACATGTATCTCAAAACTTAAAGCAAAATACACACACACACCCCAACCATTAGAGCTGCTGTATTGCCCTTCCTCCAAGGTAGTAAACCAAAAACACTATTATATTCCTCAGAGAACTATAGGAATTGGAGCATAAAATATGTAAAGATGAAGATTGGTGGTTCTTAAAATATTCTTTCTTAAACTCATTTGTTTGACCACTGTCAAAGCCAGACTGACCATGGCTTGGTGTAAATTTTTTCAGGTAAGATACCAATTGCTGCTGCACTTCTATGCATGATACTGTTGTTAGAGCAGAATGATATGGTACCTAACACCTGACTTGCATTATTAATCCAACATATACTTTCAATCAAAACAAACAAAAGCAGAAGTAGTTTGTTTTTGCATAGACATGCAATTTCTGCATATATGTAATGGTTTAAGCTTCTCACAGAGCAAGGCAATTCTGATTTCTTTCATAGTATGTTCTAGAGAGAATTTATTGTCTTGATATCATACAGTGAATCAGAGAAAAAATGATTCTTTCTCACTAAACTTGATTTGATTATTTTCTAATAAATCTTGAGGTTACCAACAGAAGATAACAAATCTAAGTCCAGAGCAGAGGCAAACTTTCCCTGGATGGGTCTAAAAGACATTTGGTGGCAAGTAGATTACATTGGATCTCTTCCAACGTGATTGAGATGAAGCAATTTATTGTCCGAGAAAAAGGTACATTTTAAAGATATAAATTTTCTTCTTCCACAGTTCTTCTGCTAGTATCGTTTATTGACCTAGAAAATAAATCATTCCTTTAGTAGCCCACAGTGTCTATTATTCTCATATTATGTCTATGTGTGCTCAGTGTTTAGCTCCCACTTAACATTGAGATATATGGGAGCTAAATATTGAGCACACATGGACATAATATGCTAAACACAAGCTAAACTCAAAGTATTTGGTTTTCTGTTCCTGTGTTAATTCACTAAAGATTATGACCTCTATCTCCATCCATGCTGCTGCAAAGTGTGTGTAGGGGGTGGGGAGGGTGGGAAGGTGGGGAAGAATGGGTTAAAAAACTACCTATCAGGTACTAGGCTTACTACCTGAGTGACAAGATCCATACTCCACACCTCAGAATCATGTAATAGTCCCGTGTAACAAACTTACACATATACTACTCCTTGTTTCTAAAATAAAAGTTAAAATAAAAACAAAGTTAAAAATAAATATCTAAAAAAACTAAGTCACCAGAAAGGGATTCACTTATTAATATGTAATTTATACAATATTTTCTCTAATTAAGACCTTCATATCACAGCAATAGCAATAGGTATGTGCCTAGAAAATTCAGTAATCTTATAAAATACACAATCAACCCCAAGTAGCTGGAGTGATAATACAATAAGCTAGCCTGATAAAACATGGTGCCATGTGGGGAGAAAAAAAGTACTTGAAATGGAATAGTTTGTGTGCAGGATGCAATATAAATCTCAAAGAAGTGGCCAGTATATGAGTGTCATCTTTTCCATAGCCAAAATCTCTAGGTTCATAAAAGTGCTGTAGTTATACCAAGTATTATATTTAAATAATTTTAATTCTCTGCTTCTGCTAATTTTAGTGCTCCTAGTGCTCAAAGGAGAAATGCTTAACTTAGTAAATGAAGGAATGGTTATATTAAATTAGAATATGTTATACCCTACCCTGGCCATTTTATGTTTCTCATGCCATTGAACCCTTAGGAAGAAAAGATGATTACTTTACTGGCCAAGATAATTGAACCTAACTGTTGCTATACAACAACTCAAGGCATTTTGTATAAGGAATTGAGGATGATTCACTGGGGCATCATTTAGTACTTCATTTTCTAATAGTCCTGATCACCAGGGTGCCGTATCAATTCATTAAAATGAAAATTGCCAAGAATTCAGATCACATAAAAATGAAAGTTTTCTTTGAGTCTCCAAAGTCCATCGTATTATTCTCATCCCTTTGCATCCTCACAGCTTAGCTCCCACTTATGAATGAGAGATAGGATGTTTGGATTTCCATTTCTGAGTTTCTTCACTTAGAATAATGGTCTCCAATTCCATTCAGATTGCTGCAAATGCCATTGTTTTGTTCCTTTTTATGGCTGAGTAGTATTCCACAGTATATGTATATTTCACAATTTATTTATCCATTTGTGGATTGATGGACATTTGGACTGGTTCCTTCTTTTTGCAGTTGTGAATGTGCTGCTGTAAACATGTATTTGCAGCATATTTTTCGTATAATGATTTATTTTCCTCCAGGTACATACCCAGTAATGGGATTATGGGATCAAATGGTAGTTCTACTTTTAGTTCTTTAAGAAGTCTTCACATTCTTTTCTACAGTGACTGTACTAGTTTACATTTTCTGCAGCAGTGCAAAAGTGTTCCCTTTTCAACACATGCATGCCAAGATCTATTTTTTTTTTTGATTTTTTGATTATGACCATGCTTGCAGGAGTCAGGTGGTATCACATTATAGTTTTTATTTGTATTTCCCTGATCATTAGTAAGGTTGAGCATTTTTTCATATGTTTGTTGGCCATTTTTGGATCTTTTTAGAGAGTTGTCTATTCATGTCCATAGCCCACTTTTGGATAGGATTGTTTATTTATTCTTGCTGTTTTTTTGAGTTCCTTGTAGATTCAGGATATTAGTCCTTTGTTGGATGTATCGATTGTGAAGATTTTCTCCCACTCTGTGGTTTGTCTGTTTACTCTGCTGATTATTTCTTTTGCTGTGCAGAAGCTTTTTAGTTTAATTAAGTTCCATCTATTTATCTTTGTTTTGTTGCATTTACTTTGGGTACTTGGTTATGAAGTCTTTGACTAAGCTAATATGTAGAACGGTTTTTCTGATGCCATCTTCTAGAATTTGTAGGGTTTCAGGTCTTAGATTTAAGTCCTTATTCCATCTTGAGTTTATTTTTGTGTAAGGTGAGAAATGAGGATCCAGTTTCATTCTCCTAAATGTGGCTTGCCAATTATTCCAGAAACATTTGATGAATAGGGTATCATTTCCCCACTTTATGTTTTTGATTTATTTGCTTTGTTGAAGATCAGTTGGCTCTAAGTATTTGGCTTTATTTCTGGGTTCCCTATGCTGTTCCATTGGTCTATATGCCTATTTTTACAACAGTACCATGCTGTTTTGATGACTATGGCCTTATAGTATAGTTTGAAGTCAGGTAATGTGATACCTCTATATTTGATCTTTTTGCTTAGACTTGCTTTGGCTTTGTGGGCTCTTTTTTAGTCCCATATGAATTTTAGGATTTTTTTTCTAGTTCTATAAACAATGATGGCAGTAATTTGATAGGAATTGCATTGAATTTGCAGATTGCTTTTGCAGTATAGTTATTTTGGCAATATTGATTCTATCCATCCATGAGCATGAGATGTATTTCCATTTGTTTGTGTCATCTATTATTTCTTTCACCAGTGTTTTGTACTTTTCTTTGTAGAGGTCTTTCATTTCCTTGGTTAGGTATATTCCTAAGTATTTTATTTTTGAGCTATTATAAAAGGGGTTGAATTGGTGATTTGATTCTGAGCTTGGTTTCTGGTGGTTTATAGCAGTGTACATTAATTTTGTGTCCTTAAACTTTGCTGAATTCATTTAACTGTTTTAGGAGCTTTTTGGAGGAGTCTTTGGGGTTTTCTGGGTATACGATCATATTATCAGCAAACAGAGACAGTTTGACTTCCTCTTTACTGATTTGAATGCCTTTTGTTTCATTGTCTTGTTGGATTGCTCTGGCTAGGACCAAGAAATGAAGAGATAAGATCCAAGTAAGCTGAATTAGATACAAAATGGGAGATATTACAACCAATAACACAGAAATACAAAATCTTTCAAGGCGACTATTCACGTGTATAAACTAGAAAACCTGGAGGAGATGGATCAATTCTTGGAAATATACGACCCCTTAGATTAAACCAGGAAGAAATAGAGACTCTGAACAGACCAATAACAAGCAGTGAAATTGAAATGGTAATAAGAAACATTGCCAACAACAAAAAAAAGTCCAGGACCAGATGGATTCACAGCTGAATTCTATCAGACATTCAGGGAAGAATTCGTACAGATCCTATTGATGCTATTCCACAAAATAGAGAAAGAAGGAATCCTTCCTAAATCATCTATGAAGACAATATCACTCTAATACCGAAATCAGAAAAGCACAAGGCAATAAAAGGAAACTACAGACCAATATACCTGATGAATAGAAATGCAAAATTTCTTAACAAAATATTAGCTAACTGAATCCAACAGCATATCAAAAAGATAATCTACCATGATCAAGTGTGTTTCATACCAGGTAAGCAGAGATGGTTTAACATATGCAAAGTCAATAAATGTGATACACCACATAAACAGAATTTAAAACGCAAATCACATGATCATCTCAATAGAGGCAGAAAAAGCATTTGACAGAATTCAGCAGCATCCCTTTATGATTAAAACCCTCAGTAAAATTAGCATAGAAGGACATACCTCAATGTAACAGAAGCCATCTGTGACAAATGCACAGACAATATAATACTGAATGGGGAAAATTCAAAAGCATTCCCCTTGAGAACTGGAACAATAGAAGGATGGCCACTCTCACACTTCTATTCAACATAGTACTGGTGACTAAACGTTTTATATGCAAAAGAGAATAATGGATGATGAGAAACAAAAAGTATAGAGAGTTCTGGATATTCTCATTTGCCTTTCCAAATATACTTGCCACCCTCCTCTATGCTTTTTGACCCTTGTGACCCTATCAACTGGGTTACTCTAATGCCTGGCTTATAAAAGAAGTTGCCTAATGGGAATCACTTATAGGAATTTATTCCACATCGCCTCTCAGAGACATCATTATGAGGATCTGCTGCATCCTTCTACCAAAGGCCTCTTACCCAGAGGTAAAACCATTACCCATTGGTGCCTGGAGTCACTTCCTCCCCTTGTCCTCTCATGCATAAAGGTGGCAAGTTTTCTGCTCTTGCTGGCACTTGACCACATCTTTGTAAATAGCCCCTTAATTAAATCATCATCAACCTTTTGAGCAGTTTTATGCTAAAATCATAACTGATATGGAATTTCATCAAATTCAAGGGTGGATGCATAGTGCAGAATCATTATTTAGGGGCATTATTTTGCTTTTTTATTTATTTTTAATTTTTATTTATTTATTTATTTATTTTGAGATGGAGTTTCTCTCTTGTTACCCAGGCTGGAATGCAATGGCACAATCTGGGCTCACCACAACCTCCACTTCCTGAGTTCAAGGGATTCTCCTGCCTCAGCTTTCCGAGTAGCTGGGATTACAGGCATGCACCACCATGCCTAGCTATTTTTTTCTTTTCTTTTCTTTTCTTTTTTTTTTTTGTATTTTTAGTAGAGACAGGGTTTCTCCATGTTGGTCAGGCTGGTCTTGAACTCCTGACTTCAGGTGATCCGCCCACCTCGGCCTCCCAAAGTGCTAAGATTACAGGTATGAGCCACTGAGTCCCAACTATTTTGCTTATTTAAAGAGCAATAATGTGACAAAAAGTTGGGTAACATAATAAAGTTACTTGGAATGTATTTAAATTTCAAAATCACACTTTTATTAATAAACAATGATATTTCTAGCAGAATTTCAAAACAAAAATTACAAAATATATTATTTTTTGTCACATGTAAAATTATAATTAAGGTTATTTCCTACGTTTAATTTTTAAAACTAATTTAATAGATTAAAAATCATGAAACCACTTTTATAATGTAGAGAATATTTTAACAAACTTTATTTCTGTTTTATAAGTAAAATATTTTTAGCCTTTTTCTTACTCTGAAAGATATTATGTCTGCTTGTTTTATTTCTTTCTTTTTTTTTTGAGACGGAGTTTCGCTCCTGTTACCCAGGCTGGAGTGCAATGGCGCGATCTCGGCTCACCGCAACCTCCGCCTCCTGGGTTCAGGCAATTCTCCTGCCTCAGCCTCCTGAGTAGTTGGGATTACAGGCATGCGCCACCATGCCCAGCTAATTTTTTGTATTTTTAGTAGAGACGGGGTCTCACCATGTTGACCAGGATGTTCTCGATCTCTTGACCTCGTGATCCACCCGCCTCGGCCTCCCAAAGTGCTGGGATTACAGGCGTGAGCCACTGCGCCCGGCTTGTTTTATTTCTTAGACTTCGTTTCTGACTTTAAAAAAGATATAACAAATGACCATTTTTTAAAAAATGCATGTTAAACGTATAAATTATCCAATGATTTTCAAAGCATCTGTTTTTTTAAATTATTATTTACAATCTGAATTCAACTTTAACAAAGTGTTTTGAATGTGAAGACTAAGCCTCATACCCTATTGCTTCTTCTTGTTGAGGAAAAGATAAGAATTGAGTCGTTACCTTTATATTAATGTATATTGAAAATTCCTTAGTAGGCAGTTCTAGAGTGATCACACATTCTACTTTAGCTGGCACAGACACAGGTCACACACTGTTCCAATGTAATTATTAATAGTGCATTTTCAAATGATCAGTTTAGATGATAAATTATGTGATTGCTTAAAGCAATCCAATAGGCAGCAATTTCTACTTGCCTTTGTTCTTCATTATATATTTTTTCTGGTTATTCTTTAAACTTTTGTATTAAAGGGCTTACTTTTTATATTACCTGTTAGCTTATCAATGCTTTCTTTGAAACCTATTTAACGTTTAGAGGAAAATCAAATAAAAGTTCTTACAATCCCCAATGACTCACTGTTTAACTCTGACTTTCAAGAGAATTAGACCTTACAATTCTCTGTTCATGAATGCCAGAGGAATTTGTACGGAGCATTAGTTGGGAAAAGCTTAATGGTAAACACATCCTGAAAGGTAATATAGAGAGGAAACAAAAGGTCATTATTTATTTACAGGTCTAAAAACAATGTGTTCAAAAAAATCTAATTCATATCCATGAGGTCCAGAACAGTATTGATCTGCAATATTTTTAAAGAATAATATTTAGCAAAATAAATGCATGTGGATAATTTTTTAATGCAAAAAAAAGATTCAAATAAAATTACGACTTTAGCATTTAAGGAAAACAAAAAGATCAGCAAAAAGGGAAATTAAGCAATATGTCTTTACCATATCTTCCTTTACATACATATTCCCAAGCACTGTCTAGTACCAATCAAAGTCTGAAATGTATGTTTTCATTCAATTAATGTATCTTTTCATTTTGATCATACATATCAAATAATCTGCATATAACATACATATTATATCACTGTATTCAACACACTGGTTATATTCTTTAAATTATTTTCTTATCCTCATATATATATTTTATTATCATTATTATTTTGAAACAGAGTCTCACTCTGTCACCCAGGCTGGAGTGCAGTGGCATGACCTTGGCCCACTACAACGTCTGCTTCCTGGGTTCAGGCAATTCTCTTATCTCAGCCTCCCAAGTGGCTCAGACTACAGGTGTTCACCACCACGTGTGGCTAATTTTTGTATTTTTTGTAGAGACAGGGTTTCAACATGTTGGCCAGGTTGGTCTCGAACTCCTGACCTCAGGTGATCCACCTGCCTTTGCCTCCCAAAATGCTGGGATTATGGGTGTGAGCAACCACTCCTGATCTCACTTATATTTAATAAGTGTTTAGCAAGTATCTAGTATAAGACTAACTCTAATTTAACAAAGCATTCCAGAAATAAATATTAAGTTGATAAAGTTAAAATAAAACATATACACTCAACACGCTGCTGACTTATATAAATTCATTCGCTTTTACATTTAGTAACCATAGGGCCAAAGAATATATAAACTCCAGTTGATGACATGAAATGAATGTTCCAATTTTTCCTTATGTAAGACAAATAAGAAGGAATAATGAAAACTTTCAACTCTCATTAACTCAATTCCTTTTTACAACAGAGGGAAACTTTTTTCCAACGCAAAATTCACTGTTTATGAGCATCTGACCTATCTCTAGCAGTTTCTTACTCCCTACTCTCGATATTCCTGTAGTCAGGGATGAATCAGCAAAAGGTATGAATTTAGTGTTTCGTGCATTTCCTATTCTACTGCATTTAACATGAGGCATGCTTTGTGCTTAATTCCATTTTTAGTAATGATAAAATTAATCAGTGCATTCATTAGAGGCCAGTATTACTTTTGTGATTTACACATATAGTTTCAACATCTATTAATGATCATTGAACACGCCTATTATTTAATTACACTTATAAAAAATTACTTTCTAATTCTAACATCTCTTCTGTAGTTATTGACTAGAATTATTCTGCAAATAACTTTCTTTTTCAACTATGTGATTATACTGGAATGTCATCAAGAAAAGAAAGACATGATATATACTTTATTTTTTCCCTTTACTTATCAATTTACTGAAATCTGTAAGTATGGTAACATTGCCAGAAAAAAATAAGAAAGGAGATGATTTCAGTGTGTCGGTTTAGGTTAGCCTGGGGTTCTAGTCCTTTAAAAATGGAGAAACAAAATCTATACTAATCAGAGTACATTGCTGATCCCAATCAGATTTGAAAATGTTTCTTTGCTCCCTCAACAGTTTAAGAGCACACAGTTAACAGAATTATTAACTTTTGTCACTGAAGACCTGAGAAGTCTGATTATGGTATTTGTCAATAAAAATATATATCATTTAGCAGAAGTGAAACAAATCAAAATAGTTGCAATTAAAAGAGAGGCTTTCTCACCTATTTTGTCTAGTCAAAATAAATCCTTTTCCTTTATATTTAGACTAATGTTGCCAAATATTTAATTAATATTTTTCTAAGGTTAACATTAAATCAAAAATAACTGCTTTTTTTTTTCTTTTCTTTTCTTTAGAGACAGGGTCTGGCTCCATCACCCACTACAGCCTGGACCTCCTGGGCTCAAAGGATCCTCCCACCTCAGTCTCTCAACTAGCTGGGAAAACAGGCACACAGCACCACGACTGACTAGTTTTTAGTGTTTTAGAGATGTGATCTCAGTATGTTGCTAACGATTTCGCTTTAACAGAAAATAGAGAAGTAGGAGAAAGGTAGTCTTATACTTTTACTACTGGATTGCAAATTTTAGAGGAGAACCTTATTAATTTTCTTCTTTGATGCATTAACAGCATCTGCGTGGTGTCAGTAATTGCTCAATAAATACTTGCTAAACGAATGACTCTATCAAATTTTCCTTAAAGTGATCTGATAGTGAAGACAACCATGAGATTTTATTTACACACGAAAAAGACATTTCACTATAATGAACCCAAATCAAAATTGATTGGATGTTTTCTTCCTTAGCCCCGCATTTCTACTCCTGTTACTTAATTGTGAAGAAATCTATGAGAGACATATTCTTCTGTATTTTAAGGTATGCCTAATACCTGGATATTCAGGAACACAATAATTTAATGAATCTTAATTTCTCTTTCATTGGTTTGTGTTGTACTTAAAAATGTTATATTTAAATCAGTGGGTCCTTCTCTTTGAACATAGGAGAAGCTAATACAATTTATTCATATTCAATTTTAAATCACATTTGATATTTCATAATGTATGTTTGCAGTTTGCTATCATTTGACATTTGTAGAAAATTTCTAGACTTAAAAGTATATATATCGATCGGGTAAGGTAGCTCATACCTGTAATTCCGGTATTTTGAGAGGCCAAGGCAGGCAGATCACAAGGTCAGGAGTTTGAAACCAAACTGGCCAACATAGTGAAACCCCGTCTCTACTAAAAATACAAAAAATTAGCTGGGGGTGGTGGTGGCTGCCTGTTATCCCAGCTACTTGGGAGGCTGAGGAAGGAGAAACTCCTGAACCTAGGAGGCAGAGGTTGCAGTGAGCTGAAATAGTGCCACTGCACTCCAGCCCAGGAGACAATGCAAGACCCCCTCTCAAAAAAAAAAAAGTATATATATCTAATATTAATATCCTCTAACCACTGATTCTCAATTTCACATTTCTAAAGTAGTTAACTATCTTTAAATCTTTATCTAGGAAATTGATTATATCTAGAAAGTATAGGTTTATGCTGCATTAAGATGGCATACTTATTATCTTATATAGTCCAAGTTTCATTGGTACTGCTTTTATTAGTAGTAAAGGGCTTTTGTTTGTTTTGTTTTGTATAAGCCAAAGACAAACTCTTATCTCCTGAGAAATATTCCAATGAACTGAAAAGAAAAAAAGAAGACGAAAGAAGCCCCTTGGCAAACTTGACTCTCCTATTTACTGAGGGTTTATTACTGCCATTAAAAATTTTATAAGCACAATTTTATGTTTTAAAATTTTGGAAAAATATGAAAAAATATGTTTCTTACTGATGCATTCGAAAATTCTTTGATTGTTTAATTTACAAAATGTTCCTAACATTTCCACAGGCAAATTACCAAGAAGGTATTCAGTAGCAGAGATTTTATTAAATTCAGTTCCATATATTGGCATTGAGATTACCAGATTTGTATTTTAAAAGAACATTTTAAGTACTGAAATCAGAATAATTGTATTTTAAAAGGTCACTAAGAGTTTTAATAATAACAATACCTATTATTGTTCACTTATGTTCCAAGTGCTCTATAAATACTCCATATGCAGTTTCTGTCAATCTTCAAAGCAATTATATTAAATAGCAGTTATTTTTATCCCTATTTCATAGATCTGATGTCTGAGGTAGAGTGAAATCAAATGACTTTCTCAAGATGCTAAGATGGGAAGTGATAAAATACGTCTTTTCATTTCTGTAAGGTTTTTGGATTTTTCAGCAGTGGTTTTTGTCTACTTAAAATACTCTTGAGAAGTTTACTTTAATTCAATATTAAGATTTAAAACATTAAAAGTTATGACAGAATTGTTTAAGCCTTAAGTTCACCAGACAGATTTTATTATCCTGTTTATACATTTAGCAATAACATTTAGTATTAACAATCACTTTTTGTTGGCTTTGAGTAGTGTTTGATCCCATTTACAAACTTAATTAATTAATCATCATCAAATATTTTAACTGCATTTAAAAATTTAATATATTTGATTTATGTTATAAGTACTTTAACTGCCTGACTTAGCAAATAATACTTTTCTGAATTAAAATATTTATTAATGTTTAATAAATTAAACATATAAAAATAGATAAATTAAAATTTTCTTAAATGCTCTAATAGTACATAACATTTATGGAATTTCAATTTGATATTTGCTTCTTTTTACAAACTACTAATATTATGATTTTTTTCAAACTAGACTCTAGACTTAATTCTAAACTTTCCTGAATTGAAAGACATTTAGTCACAAAGAAAAGGTTTCTGGCCTCATTGCTTGAGATTACTGAAGACTAGATATTTTTGGTCTTGTGTGAAACTGGAACCTGCAAACATCCAGATGAACTTCTCCTACCATCAATCAAGAAAGACATTATACCTTCCCAAGTAATTTTGTGAGTGTATTTTTCAGTATGCTTGAAGTTAATACAGATAAAGAATGTTGACTGGGATGCTTACCAGATTTGTATATGTGACATTGGTGTTCACATAAAATCCTATTTATAGAGTTTCTTGTAAATTAGTTCACAACACAGATGAGAGATTCATGGATTTCAACTCCTAAGAATCCGGATTTATGTATTATCTCATTCTTTTCTACTTTTAGAGTCTGCCACTCCTACCAAATTTGATCATTAAATTGGAATTTGCCTTTTCTGGTTGAGATATATATGTATATATATATATAATATTTCTTTTTTCCTTCAACCTCCTTTCATGTTTATTACACACAACAACTCTTACAGATACTGAAAACATAAATGAGTTTGAATTTTGGCTAGCTTACATGACTTCTTCAAATGGTGGCCCAGTTTACAAAGATACTGCAATTGGCATTTTTGCAGAAGGCATAAATTTCCATTGATTATTAGACAATTTAAAATTTCCACTGACTGGCAGAATACTTTTTGATGTGAAAAGATGATTTCCTGTATTTAAGGCTGCGTCTATCTCTAGGCATTACTTTTTAGTCTGTTTGAAGGTCGTATGTATTCTCTTCAAAACTTGCAAAGATACATCTTAGTAGAATTCTCCATATTGAACTGATTTAACACTCTATATATGCTTTGCAAATGTACTATGATAGTTTTCTAACTGCAAGAACTTTTGTAGACCTGAGTTTAAAATTTCTTAAGATAAATGATTGAAGCTTAGAATAAGAAGGAAGAGCCAGAGGAAAGAACAAAGTTGAAGAAATGCACATTTTGCAATAGCATCATCTATATGTCATATGCTAAGCTAGATTACTGATAAATTTATCTCACGGCAATGCTTCATGGAAGGTGTTACATTATGAATAATATAGATAAATAAATAAAGCTAGATTTGAAATTCAGATTTGTCTCCAAATAAAGTACTTCTCACAGGAGCCTATCAACTAGAGAACTGTTTGAAAATAACCTATAGTCCCCACATTTTTGTATAGAGAGAAGGTTCAACTTAGCTTTGGATAGTAAAGTGCTTTTAAGTGAGGAACACACCCTGGTGTTCCTTACTTTTTACTTTCTATCACACTAACCCTTTTATATATTCAAAAAATTGGTTTTTGTATTAAATTTAAGAAAAGTTCACAAATTAGGATTTCACACCCTGATATTAGGTTTTGCCATTACATTTTGCCATTGAATATAATGGAAAAGCTACAATTACTACTGCATCAACCAAATAAATAATTTAGCATGTAAAAAAATTGTAATATATATACATGAGGGAATGCTATCCAGAAAAAAATGAATGAAATCCTGTCATTTGTGACAACATGGATGAACCTGGAGGACTTCATGTTAAGTAAAAAAACCAGACACAGAAAGACAAATATCACACAATCTCATTCATATGTAGAATCTTAAAAAAATAAATAAATAAAAGTTGATATCAGAGAAACTAAGAGTACAAAAGTGGTTGCCAGGGACTGAGGAAAAGATTGGGGGAGGAGGGCCTGGTAAATGGGTAAAAAGTTCTAACTAGATAATAAGACTAAATTCTGGTGTTCTGTTATATCGTAGAGCATAAACTATTGTATATTACAAAATAGCTACAAAAGAGGCATTTAAATGCTCTTAACACAAATAAATGACAAAGTGCATGAGGTTTTGGATACTCTACCCTGATCAGATCATTATACAACTTGATTACTGTTGTTTTGATGTGTCCAAAACACCATTAAATATGTACAATTACAACATGCCAATTAAATAAATATATAAATAAATAAAAATGTAAAAGAATCTCTCCTTCAGTGTGTCATCTTATGAAACAAGACAGCCTTTTATTAAGAAAACTGTAGTTTCCTCCATAATATGAAATAAATTATGTCTAAAATTAATTTAATGTACAGGCAAACATATGTACTAAAGCAAATATCCTGTCTTGTATTAATGTCCCATGGAACTGAGGAGGAGTAAACATGACTTTAACAGAGTCTTTTACACTAAATAAACTCTACTATGAGATTATTGATTGAAAAGTATATATGAGGAAAAGTTATTCTGAGTATGATGTTTTGATGTTTGAAGGGTTTTCTCTAAAACATGTGGAGTAGGAATGTTATCATTTGATTGTTTTGGAAACAGTAAGGATGGCCTAGCTAAGTATGCCAAAAAGTTGGAAGTACAATTAAACAAAATTAAATGCATTAAAATTAGTATATTTTAAAGAAATGAACATAATGGTCATCTATGGTTTAGTCAGGTTGTTATTTAGAATTATGAACAATTTGAATTTTTGAATGTATGCTTAATAGAATTATGGTCATTCATATAATATTCTTAAAAATTATAAATCCTATAGTTTTGGAAACTCAGAAAAGAGGGTAAAGTTTTATAAAACATTTAAGGCTGTAGTAATTCCTCTTCCACATCTGGCATTGAATAAATATTAACTTATTATCATCATCCACTAAAAATACCTGACAAGGAGCACTACGGTATGCTATCTCATAGTATACTGGTAAATTTTTATTAGTATAACACTAAAAGCAAGTCTTCAGAAAACACTTTCTTAAGTGTGCAAGATATTTGTCTTTGACAATTTTGTTTTTGCTTGATTAGAGTCTGCAACTATAACACCTTAGACCATCTTCTTGGGATTAACTTTTTTTTTAAGAAAGGAAATTTAAGGTTTTTATGTAGTTATGAAAAATATATTGCTGCTCTTTGTATTCCAAAGCTCCAATTAATGACAGTAATATTACTGATGTACACTGAAGAAAGCATGTGGGATTGAGTATCTAAATTCTTTATATCCCTTATAAAATTTTATTACTTATGAGTACTGAAAAGTTACTGGAAAACCATTTAGCATTGCTGAGCTGTCACTTGATTATCCTGAACTTAGTAATATTGTAAAAGGAGCATAAAATTCCAAGATGGAAAAAAAAAGAGGTTAAAAAAAGAGCAATAGTAAAAACTACAGTGAAGGATATTAATTGTGTTGAATGGTGTGAGTTTCTGACAGATAATAAACAAGTGATAGATGTGATCTCTAAAATTGCATGTGTATCATGAACTGAACCCTCAGTTTAATACAGGGTCATTGGATTTTACAGTCTCATAAGCTTCCCGGACTTTGCCTGGCACATCAACACAATTGCTTAATGTGCAATAAATTCTACAGCTAGCCATCTGCTTACCCTTTTGACCTTTCAGATTTTATAAAAACCCAAGCCCATAATTTCTCACTTTATGAACCACCAGATTTTTGGAATATGTTACAGTTTAGGGTTACTTTGTCTTTTTTATGCAACCAAAGAGACTTAATATATTGGACAAAATTTGGCAGCAACATGCCTTTTCCATTGAAATGGTTATGAAAGCAATCACTAGAGTTAATAAGATTTAGACTATTTCTACCTATTGTGTAGTTGGATATGCTTATTTAAACAAATGTGTGCTAGTGATGGGGATTCTTAAGTGAAACAGTATGCAAACTGCAGGAAATAACTTCTAAAAAAGGTAAGAAACCAGGAAAATGATTCCAAAATATTTATACATTGGTAATATATAACTTAGAATTTACATAAATATTATATTATTTTTGCATTTTTGGTTTAGTGCATA
The DNA here is from genome assembly GCF_030222135.1 of Aotus nancymaae. NCBI lineage: Eukaryota > Metazoa > Chordata > Mammalia > Primates > Aotidae > Aotus > Aotus nancymaae. The sequence continues at coordinate 38,934,901 of NW_026988419.1, read as the reverse complement.
AATAATTTCCTTAATCATGTGGTAGAGAATTTCTCATTAGAGACATAACAATATATTATGCACTTGAAGAAAAGTTTAAAGAATATCTTTAGTTTTATGATGATAAACTTAAAGGGCCAGAAGGATGAAACTCATACATGTTCCCATAGCCAGTGGCAGAGCTCGGGAAGACCCCGGAGCTTCTAATCCCTTCTTCAAAATTCCTACTATCTCCTGAGCATAGACCAACTCTTAACTTTGAGAAGCTGATGGGGAGAAGGCAGACAAATATCTAATCAACGGAAATCTAACTGCCAAAATCTCTTTAACCTCTAGTGATTTCTCCAAGAATTCTTTTTCATCAAGACACTTATGATTGCAATGTATTTTGATAAAAGAATTGGAGGTGTGGAAGCATCCAAATATAGTAAAACCTTGCTCCTTCCAGACACAGCAACTGCCCAGTTTTCTTCTCTTTTCTCTGTCATCTTCTTTTTCCACAAAAACCATGGTACTTCTCCTTTTTATCTTAAACCATGGAGTTCTGTAATCTACTGGTCCCTCTGAGGTATAAATTTTTCTTTAAATAAGGTTATTAGGAATTTTTTCTAGACAAAGATTATATTTGGTTTCAGGAAAATAACAGTAAAGTGGTTAGAAGTGAGCCATAGCTTGGGTTCAAACCCTAGTTTTACCACTTACTGGTTGTGTGATCAAAGGATATTTCACTCTATGGTAGCTTGACCTTTGTAAAATAATGATGATGATAATAGTTTATAAGCTCATAGAGAATATATGAATACCATAAATTATTAGTATGTAATTAAACTAAGTTAAATTAATACAATTCTATATACTCTGTATGTATAGAATAGATTTTTAATATATATTCTATATGTATACAATATAGAATATATAGAATTTTAATAATTCTATATATTTAGTCTCATTTAATTATATATGTTCTGTATATAGAATATATATTCAAATGAGATATAGACTCTATATTTTATATATGTGCAGTCTCATTTCTTTCAACCACATAAAAGTTGATATTTTTATTGAAGCAATTGAATTATTTTATTTTTATTAAATAATTTTAATTTGAAAATGGTTCTTATTACAAAGCTGATGATATTTTTTCCTACTAAAAGAATGCCAGATAAATAAAAGGGATTACACTTACTGAATGGCTACTATATGTTTTGCAAGATGTATTATATTATTTCACTTAATGTTCACAACTGTTAAAAATGTGATATTTTAAGTACTGATGCATTGTCACCAGTGAATTATGTGTGTGTGTGTGTGTGTGTGTGTGTGTGTGTGTGTGTGAAGTCAAACATAACATCTGTATGTTATTTTATTTCTGGTTTTGAAAATAAAATATAGAGACTAAAGGTAATAATAAGAATTGAAAATTGGTCCAGGTCAATCATGAAGGGCTAGGAAAAGATAACCTTTCTTTTTCTTTTTTTTTTTTTATAGTCCGACACAGTGCACACCCACCTCATCTTACCCCATGCTCCTACACAGGTCCAGACCTCCCCAAGCCAAGGAATGGGCATGACACTTCTTAGGCCTCTGCTCAAGCAAAGTCTGTAAAGGTTTAGAAGAGTGTGAGGTATTCCTGTCCTACAGGATTACCTTGGTGAGTGGAAACCACTCACTACCTCCTGTCCTGGGTATGAATTCTACCATGCAACTCTACACCTTCCTCTGTCCCTCTCCAGGGAGAAAAGTGGCCTCTTCTCAGCAGATGAAAGATAACCTTTCAATTGAAAGAAAACCGTTCAGTTCCTCGCCCACTACTTTATGATATATCTTTATTTTTGTTTGAAAGCTATTCACTGGGATTAGCAAAGACATAATTGTGACTGAGCTAATTCAGAAACTGAGAATTACTAGATGTGGTATACTTCTTTCCTTCCTTTTTCTTTCCCCATTTTACTTCCTCCCTTTTTACTTTAATCAACATTTATTTTCTCAAGGAAATCTTTGAACAAATTTTGGAAAAATGAGATATAAAATTATTTTTGCTTTCTCAAGCAATTCTATTCTGCCACTCATTTCGTTTATTTCAAAAATTTAAAAGGAAATGTGTAAACATGTAGCTAAGCAAAAAATTGAGTAACATCCACGGAACTTTACATGTTTTATTAATCTAATATATTTCTCATAAAGCTATAAGATGTGACTCCTATTCTGGATTTATATATGTATTGGTATATTTATTTATCCTTTACATGATGTCTTCCTTAAAAAGCTATCTGTCAATTGTAGTTGATTCTGGCCCCTAAAGTATTAAAACGTTTCATAAAGGCAAAGCAAGTCCAAAGATTTAAAATACATTTTTACAGCAAGGGGAGGTAACATTTAATTGAAGTATTGGAACAAATGAAGAAGAATATTTTATATTTAAACAACTGGAGAAATGAATTAAGTTATTGCTCATTAGCATTCTTCAAGTAACATTTGCCTTACACACACAAATACATAAAAACACACACAAATACATAAACACACACACACACATAAGCATACATACACACATGGAATACATGTAGACCTAGCACTGCTTTCTTCTTTTGTTAAAATCATGGTTCTAAGAATAAAGAACTTGGTATATTAACTGGGCAATGGGCTCTGAGAAATACTGTGCGTTATATCACTGTTTTCATTTTTTAGTATTTTTTCTGTGTGATTAGTGAAAAACTTTCACTATTTTATTTCAATAGAGGACCAAAAGAAGTACAAAATTAATTATTCTTGACAGGACTTCAGTGACCAGCAAATGCATCTACTCTATACTTGCCAGATGTCAAGCTGGAACTCAGAGAATACACCATCTTTTGAGAAGAAGGAGCCCTGTGCTGTGATAGAATATCCAGAGAAATTCAGAGAACCTCAGGTAACATCACTGAAAATAGCCTTACTTCATCCTTATATAAATGAACATGTTCTACTGCAGATTACTTAAATATTTGACGATTACAGCAAAATCACGGAGAGAAGGCACTGCAATGATCTCTAACCAGGCATAAAATAATTCATTTTCCATCAAGCTATGCAAGACAGGAAAGTAAAAGGAGAGGAATACACATTCTTCTTCTTATTATTATTATTATTATTATTGGCATATCAAGTGAGGAATAAAACATGAAATACATCTATTTGCAAATAATCCAAATTTATAAATGCCATCTCCTAACTGCAATATTGAAGCCTAAACATCATCCTTTAACAAGTCCTTATATAAATAAGCATTACAAGATGTCACCAGATGGCAAAACAGTAATATTTATAAATAATTCTCTTTTAAAAGGCAAACCTGTCCAAATGTTTGAACTCAATACTACAATTAATTAGAATATTGTGCACTAATATTTGTGTTGACATTCTATGTCTTCTTAAACCAGGCTTGAACAATATTTGTTTCTGCCCTTTGTAATACCAGAAATATTTTGGGCAGTTGATGTCTATTAGTTTTATTAATTCATCCATTTTTCATTCAATTTTCTATATTACCTATTAGAGGGGAAGTTATTGTCTATGCATAGGAAAGCTATGTTAAATAGAAAAACCTTCTCCTTCTCAGAAGCAACATCTGCTAACCCATCCAGTTAATATTCAAAAGATGTTATTTGTAATTATTGCTGACAGGACAGTGTAGTACAAATAAAATGAGTTTAGAATCAGAAATAACCAGATTTAAATTTAGGGTGATAGGGGCAGAATTCGACCTCTCTGCCTCTTTGGAATTGTAAATGGTGGTTTAGACATTATTCAAAGAAAAGTTCTAGCATATTGTGAACTCTCAGTACATGGTCAATAAAAGAAAGGTGAAAAAGAAAACATAAATTGCACAGTTCAACTACTAAATTCAAACTATATCACTAAAACTATATTGTCTATTAATGTCAGATCAGGTGCATTAATTATATTTGTGTATAGAAGACAACATTATACTATCAACACAAGGAAAATCAAACACTGTTTCTAACAACTTAACTGTAATTACTCATAGATTTTTTCTTTCTATCATTTTGAAGAGCCTCATCAAATATATTCCTAAATCCATAATAATGATAGTGTAGGTGTTCCTCTCAACCTTCACATTTAAACAATAATATAATAAACAAAGGGAAGAAAAGCAAATATTATATATGGAACAACGTGCTATGTGATTTTAATATGTTATCTCACATTGATACACCCACAAAGTCACTGAGTCTTTATTTTTAAATCAAGAAAGTAAATTACCAAAAATAAATTAATTTATAAAAATTTACTCTTACTATTTCAAATATTGTTGCCTGACTACTTTTTCTCCTGTCCTACTGTAATAACCTACCCTGGGCTAGCATCACTGACTCCATCTTAGCTGTAAACTCTAGCCTAGCTTCCCCCTCCCTATCACAGCCCCTCTGAGTGCATAACTAGGTTATGCTGCACTTAGAAGCATTGAAGCATACTGTTCCTAACACTTGTAACCATTGTAACCACATCCTACTTGGCATACCCCCCTTGCTATTGTAAGAAAAATTTTTTTTTCTCTTTGATCATTGTGTCGCAGGAGTCTGATCACCCCCCTTCTTGGTGATTGTATGGAAAACACCTATGCCCACAGCCCCTTCCTCTAACCTGCTAAGCTTCTGTAAAATTCCTCTTCAGCCAGGTACCACGTCCCCTACTTAAATCAAGTTATAAAAGATAATCAAGCCCCTTCCTTGGGGCCGAGAGAACTTTGAGCATTAGCTGTCTCTCGGTCACCATCTAGTAAAAGGACTCTTAATTTGGAACTCGGTGTGTGGCGCATTCCTTCTCACTTGCTCAGTTACTACACTATCATATTCCTCCTTCCTCACTACATTTTTTTAACACATGAAATGAGTATCGTTGAACATACCTGTCTTCCCCATTAGAATATTCTTTCCCCAGAACTTCCTAAGGTTTACAATCTCATTTCTTCTATCATTTAAGTCTGAGCAATGGCTTCTCCATGAACAGGGTTCTTTCTGTTTCCTATCCAAATTAGCCTTTTATCCCAACTTCCTCTCATTCCATATTATTTAGATTTTTTCTCCATAACACTTGTCATTACATGAAATTATAATATGTTTGTTTTCTTGTTGCTCTCAGTCTTTCTAAAATGCAAATTGAACAAGAGTAGAATCATGTTGGATTTGTTGAAATATCCTCAGTGCCTAAAATAGGATGAAACATATTGAAGTTCAAAGTTCATATTAAATATTTGTTGAATAATTTTTTTAAATGATACATCAATGCTTAAAAGGAAATAATAATACCAAGAAATAGGGAGGATAATTATTAGAAAGATAAAGAAAAGAAAGTCAAACAATAAAAACATAGGAAATAAAAGACTCTAGGAGCTCAGCAGATGTCCCTAGACTCCCATACCCTGCTGTTTCCATGGGACCACAAGATGGCTTTTTTTCTTCCAATGAGAGATTGATTTTAACTTCCTCTTATAAAGAAGCTGATTGGCTGAACCTTACATCAGGTAACTATGATTAGATCAAACTACTCTGGCTGTGGTGGCAGAGTAACATAATATAAGCATTATCACTAAAGGCATATATATTTTTTGTCATTCTTAGGGAAGACAGAAAGCTGTGAGCTCAGCCAATAACCAAAAGGAAGACTACCACAAATGTAAGAAATAAATGGACTCTTGAAATGCCTCTACTTATAGTACTTCTTGATTCTAATTATTATTTTCTTTGTTCTAGAAGATTTGGAGCCCAGTCATTTATTCCTTAGTCACGATTCAGTTAAATTATTTTATTTAAGGATTTAAAGGGAATTGAATACTGTTGAAAGAGAGCTAAGCATATATTTTATTACTTTTTGATACTTAGAGAGAAGAGAAAAACAGCTTTAGAAAATAGAGGGCAGTGTAAGAAATTCAACATCAAATAATGTTCTTCATAAGACAGAAGAGGTATATGAAGGTTATGTTTCTGTGGGTTTTTTCACCTTTTTTGAATGTTATTTAACTGAAATAGTTCACATACTCTTTCTTTAACTTCTGTTTTAAATTCAGGAAAGCAAGAGCAGCTTTGTTACATAGGTAAACTTGTGTCATGGGGGGTGGTTGTACAGATTATTTCATCACCCAGGTATTAAGCCTACTACCAATGGTTATTTTTCCTGATCCTCTCCCATCTCCCACCCTCCACTCTCTGAAAGGTCCCAGTATGTGCTGTTCCCTTATATGTGTCTATATGTTCTCATCATTTAGCTCCTACTTATAAGTGATAATTGCAGTATTTGGTTTTCTGTTTCTGTGTTAATTTGCTAAGGATAATGGCCTCCAATTCTATCTGTGTCTCAACAATGGACATGTTCTCATTGTTTTCTATGGCTGCGTAGTGTTCCATGGTGTATATATACCTCATTTTCTTTATTCAGTCTATCACTGATATCATTTAGGTTGATTCCATGTCCTTGCTACTATGAATAATGCTGCAATGAACATACGTGTGCATGTGTCTTTATGATAGAATGATTTATTTTTTCTTTGTGTATATTCCCAGTAATGGTACTGCTGGGTTGAATGGTATTTCTGTCTTTAGGTCTTTGAAGAATCGCCACACTGTCTTCCACAAACATAGTATTGACATCAATGTTTAAGAGAATTTTCTCTAGCATTGATCATTTAACAGACAAGAGAAAAAAAAATACTTTGACTTTTTATCATAGCTCAATCGGTTCAGTTTTACTGTTTTGTTCAACTTCTACTTTTATTAAAAACTTATTTACAATATAAATAATTATTGAAACACTGATGAAAATTTTAAAGGACAGGGCACAGTTTTATCAAGTTGAATCAGATAATGGCAAGAAATTGAACTTAGACAAAAATGGATTGGAATATTTGTCATATCTTGGGATTTGGGCCTGGAGAATCCCAGTCCCATAACCAGGTATTATTTAACTCTGATTCGTGAAATACTTAAGTGTAAAATGAAGTGATTATTCTTTCATAGAATTATTTAAAGAATTGTATGAGATAATTTATTGAAAACCACATATTTATCAAATACTGTTTAATTATAAACAAATTCGACTGTTATATATATATATATAACTAAGTATCTTGTAACCACTATAGTCGATATGGAAGCTTTTCATGAACTGATATACTATTAGATGGTCAACACAAGAATTGAATACATTTTATGCTCTTGTTTGTTTGAAAAGTCAAAAGATATATAAGATACATATGCACACACAAATACACATTCACATACTTATATATAAAACAAGTGCAAAATTAAAATTAGCCCTGGGAAAGATACATAAGAAACTGATATTGCTAGTTACCTCTGTAAAGAATTGAGTGAATTTGTCAAATGTGAGAAAAAGAATTTGCTTTGTGTCTTTTTAGATTATGAGCTATGGGAACGTATTACCAATACAAAGATGAATAAATGATGTTGAAAACTAAACAAAATGCCTGTTTCCCTTTTCTTCTTAACTCTTTAAAAGGTCCTAAATAAAGGAAATTTAATGTACAAGTTTAAAAGTCTCAGCAGTTAAGATGGATTATTTAACAAATATGTGTTGAATAAAGCCAACCACTTTAGATTATAAAAATATTCTTTTATCTCTCCTATTTAGTTCCTGTTGATTTTAGTTTAGGATTAAAGCATCACGTTGATCATTGCTGAAAACCATACTTAACTGAAAATTGTCTGTTTCACCTTTAACATACATTAGCCTACCTAATAAATAAAAATATGAGAAAAAAATACATGTACTATATAAAATGTGTTTATCATATAAATATTATAAATACATGCTTTGTTCTTCATGTATAATTTTTAAGCTATTTTTATTTTATCATTAGCCTAAATATTCATTCAGTTCTCAATGTTTTTCTAACAGTTTATGAAATGAGGAAAAACAAATATTAAGCATATTCTAGTTTATTCTCTAGCAACTGCCCACTGTTCTGTGCGTGTCAAACTTCTTATGCAGGTAGTAGTCACTTTGCTTTGGAAATGCAGAATTGCCAAGTACTCAAGTCAATCTTTGAATGTTAAAGAACATACTCTATTCTTTAGAATATTACTTCCTATGCAAAAGAATTCAAAAACAATTATTCAAAATGAAAACACGGGGAAGACATTTTACAATAACTTATTTACTCATTTTATTGTATGAAGCACAATCATATGTGTTAGTTACAAAATAGCAATGCCTCAGATCTGAGTGGTGCTTTATACTTTCACATGTAACATTTGATTTGATTTCTGCATCTTTACCTGGAATATGGATCTCTAACAATGCCAATAGTGATTCAGTTTTTCCCTTTGCTGAACGTGGCTTAAGATCAAAATAAAATCTGATATGAACAAAACATGTAATTAATCAGAACATGGAATTTGAAACAGATTTTCCCCCCTCATTGACGATCAAATCTGCCACAGAATTCATGGCATATTGCCCAAAGGGTAGTGTTGGAAATGCTATGCAGACTTAAAAATTGTGTCTATGTTTTGCTGGCACTTATGTTCAAGTGTAGTTGTCTTATCACATTTTAAAAACCGGCAAAATTCCATTATAACAGATGGACAGAAGCAGAAAGTGCCAATTCTCAGTGTGGTAGAATCATTTACAAAAGGCTTGAGTAGAAGGCCAAGAGAACAAAAATGTTCTGAAATTCATCTATTCTGCTATTAAATATAAGGCATTACTTCTCAGTTAAGTTTTTTCACACTTACAGTAATGAGTTAATCATACTTTTAACATTATGGCAGCTACAGTCAACAACAATTAAAATATTGCATTGATTTGAAGAATCCAGGAGTGGAATAAGATGCTTCAGAATACAGAGTGTTACAAAAGATACTAGAAACAAACTGAAAGAGATGCTAAGGAAAGGATAAAACCATGAAGGAGACTGGTAGATATCCTGGCCTTTAGAGGCTTCTTCAATCCTGATATTCAAAGAGTCTATATTATTTTTTTCCTCCTGTGCAATTTTATAGTGCAGTGTAGAGTAAAATGATATCTACATGGATATCTTAAATGATTTGGTATTCTAAAGGTACAAACGGTGATTTCAATTTGATTAGTCTTTTATTCAAAAGATTTTCGTATTAGAGATAGGTAGACCTGTGGGGAGGAATTTTTTAAGTGGGTAATTAATGCATAAGAAATAAGAGTCACACATTAAGTTTGGTTAATTCAATGAGGTAGTAGCATTTTTGACTAAACTGTAAACAAATTTGATTAAGAATAATAAATCTCATCCTTAGCATCCCAGATATATTACTTTTCTATTTCTATTACTAAAGTTATAAATTACCACAAACAGTGGCTTAAAACAACAGAAATTCATTATTTTACAGTTCTGCGGGTTAGAAGTTGCACATAGATCTCACTAACCTAAAATCAACACATACTCAAGAGATGCATTCTGTCTTGGAGGTTCTAAAGAAGAATCTGTTTTCTTGCTTTTTCTATCTTCTAGAGCCTACCTGCATTCATAGTGTCCTTCCTCTATCTTCAATGCCATCAATTTTGCATCTTTCTGATTTTTCTCATACAATCACAGTTTTCCTTGACTCTCCTCTTCTGCTTCCCTCTTCCATTTTTAAATACCTGGTGATTATATTGGGCCCTCCTAATGTAGAAAAATCTCCTTAATTAATATCAGCTTATTTACAATCTTAATTCCATCTTCACCATAAAATGTATCACATTTACATGTTCCAAGGATTAGGATGTTAACATCTTTTTATGGGGCATGAAGAGAAACACTACTGTCCCTATAACAATATGCCCTCTAGACTCCAAAGATTCACATACATGTCACATGCATAATATATTCATCTTCACCAAAGTCTCCAAAACATCTTTACTCACTAGAGTATAAACTCAAAGTCCAAACTCTAGTCTTTATTTTCATCAGTTAAAAAGTCCTAAATTTCATCATCTAAATCATCTAAATTAGGTTTGGGTGAGGCTTTGGATGTAAATCATCCTAAATCTTTTTTACTTATAAACCTGGAAAACAAGGAAAAAAAAAAAAAAAAAACTATCTGCTCCAAAAATAAAATGGTGAGAAAATAATAGGATAGATATTTCCTATTAGGACTTGAGAAAATGGAAGAAAAAAAAAGAAAGAAAGAAAGAAAGAAATCGCTAGTCCCAAGCATTATCAAAATCTAGCCAGGCAAACTCCATTTGGTTTCAAGGCCTGGGATGACATATTGCTGCTCTGCCCTTGGGGATCCATGACTCCACTCTGTGGGCCATTTTTACATTTTTCCTGAAAGGTAGCCCATGTTTGCAGCTGAGTACTATTACCAGACTTTCCTGCCTTTACCCTTTTGGGAGTGTGACAACCTTTTTCATTTTATATTCTTTCAGTCCACTGAGGTCCATAATGACAGCATTTCTGCTGGTATAAAATTCTCAAGACTTTTGTGGCTCTCCTGTATGTCAGGGGAATTTACTCTATCAGACAAGACAGATCTTTATTAGATAACCCCATAGCTACTTGTGACTTCAGCTGAGATGATTTAGAGGATCTATGAATCACACAATCTCTTCATGTTGTCTTTTCTATGACTAAATATTCTGAATTTTTGATCTTTCTAAGGAATTAAGACCCAGTGCCTAGGGGTTGTATTGAGAACTAGTCACTTAGGCATTCCGTGCTTAGCATGTACCAAAATTCCAGATTCCCAGAAGGAAAGCAAGTGTTGAGAAGAAACCATATTGTCTGCATGGTTTAGGGACAGCGAGCCACTCTTTATCAGTTGGGGTGGTGAGAGTTCTCCTGAAATCCAAATTTCCAGATGCCAACCAAGGGCCAATCTTGGAATCAGGCCTTTCAAAAGACAGCAGTCAGGCCAGATATGTTCCTGTCTTCCTCACACTTTCTAAACTAGGGCAGTTGCCTGGCCTGAATCTTACAAGGAATGTCTGTGCTGTGATGAGTCCTAAATGGGATCCTTTAGTCCTGTGGGGCTGATTACAGCCCAATATCCTACATGGGATCTTCTGGGTCCAACTACAGGCAGTTACAGGGCTTTGTCTGGCAGGCCTCATGAGGGTAGGTTGTCCTCTCACACCAGACTTTGTGAACAATCAATGCATTCCATTTTTCTGGGGAGTCGAAGTCATATACTCAATTGTGAACCCCTTTTCCTCAAGTAAACCATGCTCATAGGCATATCTGCATTCCAAAACAGGTGCCTTTGTTCAGAACCCTCCCTATCAGGAGGAGCCTTGGCTGAGGAAATTCCTGAACACTGTTGATATTTCACTATTGGAGGCTTTCACTGAGGCACTTTTCTCAACTTTGACACAATACAGTTTCTCTCCTAACTTTGCCTTCTTTTCCCACATCCAAGCCCAGCATTTCAAAAATAGGCAAGAACCCCCTTTTTCCGGGCTCTTTGATAGTGAGGTGATTCTCCTTGTCTGTTCTGTATTCACTTAACTCTCGAGTGTTGTTTCATGGGAAAAATTGAGTATTAGCAAGCTAGTGCCTATACATTGCTCTTATTTTCAGCCTAACATTATGTAAATAAAGATATGATTGCTACTTTCAGTTTGACTTGGGTGTTCTAATTGACCATCTCAACTATTGATTGCTGAATAGGTTGTATCATCATATCCTGAGCATTTATTTTCTAAGAGTAAATCCAGATTTTGTCTTTTGTCATCAGGGAAGGCTGAGAATTTACCAAAGTATCAAGTTTTACTCCCTTTTTGTTTAACAGTATTTCTGTTTATCTATATGTTTCCTCCATCATTTCATTATGAGCAGTAAGAAGAAACCAGGCTCTACCTTTCATACTTTGCTTGAAATCTTTTCAGCTAAAAGTCCATTTTCCTCACATACAAGTCATAACTTGCATTTAACTGTGACAAATAATTCTACTTTGGGAAGCTGAAGCAGGCAGATCAGAGGTCAGGAGATAGAGACCATCCTGGCTAATACAACAAAATTTTGTCTCAACTAAAAACACAAAAAAAAGAAAAAGTCAGACATGGTGGCGCACACCTGTAATCCCAGCTACTCAGGAGGCTGAGGCAGGAGAATCGCTTGAACCTGGGAGGCACAGGTTGCAGTGAGCCTGGATTGTGCCAGTGTACTCCAGCCTCAGAGACAGAGGGAGACTCCATCTCAGAGAAATAAAAAAATCTACTAAGCTTTCTATCAGTACATAACAATGATCCCTTTAACTCAAATTTTCATGAACACATTCTGCATTTTCTTCTAAACTTTCGCCAGCAGTTCCCTTAATGTCCAAAATTCTACAGTCAGTTAATTACTATTTGGGCATTATCTAAAGCAGTGTATATTTGCTCTGCCATGACACTCATTTTCTTCTAAATCTTCCCTAGCAGAGTTTTTAATATCCATTTTACTACTAGAAATGTGCTCAAAGCAGTTTAGTCCTTTTCTATCATGCTCCTCAAAATTCTTCCAGCTTCTTTACACTGTCCAATTCTAATGCCACTTCTATATTTTTAGGTGTTTGTTATAGTGGCATTCCACTTTGGGGTACCAAGATCTGCAGTAGTTTTCTATAGCTGTTGTAGAAAATTGCCACAAACTTCGTGGCTTAGAACAACATAAATTTAATATTTCATAGTTCCATAGATTAGAAGTCTGATGTGGTTCTCCTGGAACAAATTCAAAGTATCAGAAAAACTGCATTCCCTTTTGAATGTTCCTTGTCTTGTCCATTTTCTAGAGTCTACCTGCATCCTGCATTCACTTTAAGCCTCTTTCTCCATCTTGAAAGCCAGAAAATATTGAATTTCTGTGACCATGGCCAAATCTCCTTTTTTCTCTTTTTCTTCCTCCTACTTAACAGTTTAAGGAAATCTGTGATTATATTGGGATCCTATAAATAGTCTACAATAATCTCCCTATTTTATGATTAGTTGATTAGTAACCTTTATTTCATTTGCAACCTTAATTCCCCCTTTTCATTTGAAATAATGCTTGTCCCAGAGTAAAGAAATGTTAAAATGTAAGACACCTTCAGATTCAATCTTGATTATTGTTCTAATTACATTTGGAGGGTGAAAGATTCCTTTTAATGTCTTCCCAGGGCAAAATTTTCTGTAAAACTTAAAGTGCCGATATTAAAATACTTTTACTATTTCTTTCTGGATGTATCATACATTATTTACAGACACTGAAGCATTTTATGAAAAGTATTGTGAACATTAATATGTTAATATATTTGTTGTCATTCCTCTGAGATTAGTGAAGAAAGAATCATGTACAGAGAAGGTAAATGATGTCCCAGATCCCAGAGTGACACTGCAGTGTAAAAAGTTCTTAGCTCAAGACTTTGTCTATTACCAGACCTCCATTCCTTGCTTTATTAAAAAGTGTAATTAATTACATAACCAAAATTATAATGAGGCACACAAAAATATTTAATAGTTATGAAATGAGTTCAGGAATTGTAAGGAAAGTAATTGGTTTTCTTCAAACTTACTTTCAAGCATCATAGAACTAAAATATAATAACAGAGACTGAACTTTGTTTGAACTCTGCAGACTAACATTTTTTATCATTGTTAATATGTTTCACTTACATTAACAGGTCTCTATGAGTTCCCTCTTGTGGTTAATCTAAAATATAAAAAAGCCCATTTTCTTCATTTACCTCTGATGGCACTGCATTAGGGAGATAAGGCACAATAACTGCCAGAGGTGTAAGTGATTTGTATTTCAAATTCTTGTCTGGAGTAGTTTCTTAAATCTGTTGATGATTAAAATACATATTTTATACCACTGTTATAGGAAGGAATATGTTTTCAGCAATTATTTTTTCTAGTTATTTCCAAACATATCAGAATAATTGCTAACTAAATTGTAACTCAAATGTTGTCCCAGGAAGTAGTAAAATGTTTTCCATGTATATACAAATATAGAATTATATAAGGCATTTTTTGTCTCAATAGGAAAATACTGTTACAACCCTTTTGTCTTCCATGAATATTTTGGGGATATAGATTAGATAGCCTGTTTGTTATGCTTTAGACTTGTGCTCTTGTGTGTCCTTATCCTACAAACAGTTTTTTATGTACCTTACATATTGGACAATAGTTATTTAGGTGTATGTATAGTTTATCACTCTAATAAATTATAATTAGCTTGAAAAACTAAGATGCATGTCTGATTTAACTGTAGATATCATCCAACTCTTGGTCCACTGCCCTGAAATGTAGTCGTTAATTAATGTAGAATGAAATTATACATTCTCATAAACATGAAATTTTGTTGACTACACAGTATACATAGTTATTTAAATAATTATGAATAATACAAACATGTAATTGTAATAAAAACAATATTGTCTATATTTATAAAATAATTTTATAAAATATTTTTGTTTATATTTTGTGCACATTTAAATCTGATGGTTTGGTATATGTAATTATAGAAGTCTATGTTATGAACTTCATAATAAGTCAGTAATCTGTTAAATCATCCACAATGGACTAAATACTAGTCTTTTTTATTATAAAAACTGACTATGGGTCATGACATATAAGATTTACAAATACCTAGGATGTTAACAAAGACTTTGTTGATTACATATTAGCTTAGATTATTGAGTATTTAAATAAATAGGTTTAAACACCAGATTCTTCTTACAACTATATTATGTTCTATATAAATAATAGGTAGACAGCAACATGGTGAAACCCCGTCTCTACTAAAAATAAAAAAATTAGCCAGGTATGGTGGTGTATTCCTGTAATCTCACCTACTCAGGAGGCTGAAGCAGGAGAATCACTTGAACCCAAGAGGCAGAGGTTGCAGTGAGCTGAGATCACGCCACTGCACTCCAGCCTGGGCAATAAGAGTGAGACTCTGTCTCAAAAGAAAAATAATAATAATAATAATAATAATTAGAAAATCATGTATTGAGGAATTTTCACATGTTGAATTAGCTTCACATAATTTGAAGAGGATAAGATATAACATAAGTGCACATACACTCACACACCATATAATTCCTGTAATCATAAAAAGGACTAGAAAATAGTGCATATTTATATACTATATATAAGAGGAAGCCTTCCTCAAAATAAACAATCAAATGAAGGTCAAACCACTGTGCTTTCTTCTCTACCAAAAGGCATATATCTATAAGATGACCTTTGGTTAAGCAGGACACTTTAAGGAGATTGTAGATAGGCCTGGAGACTAAACTTCTTTATACACAAAGTAATAACGTTTTAGGATTTTGGATTCTAGCAGCTATAGTAAAAAAAGAAAAGGGTGGTCTTTAGAATGTACTGCCCATGTTCTATATTGTATAAAACCCTTGTATTTTTCCATATATAGTAGCCTTGTGTCGGTAATACTTTGGGGTAGTTAAGGAATGGGGATGGCATTCAGCCTACAGAAAAATAGTTGAAAAAAAATCTTAAGAATCAAGGGAGCATGCTGAATTTTGAACAATTTTCCTTAAAAAGAAAAGAAGCATGTGACTACAAAAGGCTGAGGACCAAAAGACACTCAGGAAACCGTCTTGTGGGTTTTCCTTTATTAATCTTATTTAAAGTCTTTTATAAGCCTAAGGAAAATCAATACAACTAACTTATTTTCAAGCTCTTCTACTTTTTTTTTTTTTGCCTTGCTAGCCAATGTTTTACTCTGCAATAATTACCCATTCTTTCTTTATTCTCTACCAAAATATGTGTTTCTCTTATTATAAAGAATGTGTTGCAATTTGGGAGACCAGCATAGGCGGATTGCTTGAACTCAGGAGTTTTAGACCAGCCTGGGCAACATGCCAAAAACCCTCTGTACCAAAAATGCAAAACAAAAATTAGCCAGGCATGGTGGTGTGTGTCTGTGGTCTCAACTACTCTGGAGGCTGAAGTGGGAGGATCACTTGAGCCCAGAAAGCATAAGTTGCAGTGAGCTGAGATTGTGCCACTGCACTCTAGCATGGGCGACAGTGGAACCATTTCTCAGATAAATAAATAAATAGTATGTGTTAATAATTTTTAAATATTTTATTGAATATGTAAACAATAAACACATTGTGGTACATAGTAATTTTTCTTTTTCATGCTTGTTTCTGTGCATTCTTCTACAATTTTATTGGACATTAATCAAGTTGTGCTGATTTTGAAAATATCTTTTTCTGTTTTATCCAATATACAGTTATTTTTAATGATAGTTGAATTAATGCTATCTCCAGGCTTAATGGTTGACATGGTTTGGCTGTGTCTCCACTTAAATCTCATCTTGAATTGTAGTTCCCATAATCCCCATGCATGGTGGAAGGGGCCCAGTGGGAGGTAATTGAATTATAGGGGTGGTTTCCCCCATGCTGTCCTCATGATAGTAAGTTCTTACAAGATCTGATGGTTTCATGAGGGGCTTCCCCCTTTGCTCAGTTCTCACTCTTCTCTCTACTGCCACCATGTGACGAAGGGCATGTTTGCTTCACCTTTCACCATGATAAGTTTCTGAGGCCTCCCCAGTGATGCAGAACTGTGAGTCAATTCAACTTCTTTCCTTTATAAATTACCCAGTCTCAGGTATGTCTTTATTAGCAGGGTGATAACAGACTAATACATTGGTATTATAAATATCATAGACAATTTTGAAAACTAAATTGAGTCTTAGAAAATCATATCCCAAAGTAAGCTGAAAGCATTTCAATAACAAGTTTGATGAAGATAAAAGATAAAAATATTTTTTTTTTCATTTGTATGAGAAAATGTGACTTAATAAAAGCCAAAACAATTAATGGAAATATTTTAATTAAATCCATGGTCATTTTATGATTTTTGTATAAAATCCATTGTAGCAATCTAATAATCTTTGTTGGTCACACAGCCAATTTATCTTCACAAAATTCAATAATGTCTAAAAACCTTCTCAGGAATTCTCCTTAAGGAATTCAGATGATTATGTGTATTTTAAAACTTATCCTGCACTAAATTTAAAAATTTAAAAATTTAAATATACTACAAATCAGAAAAATGAAAAAATACTTTAGTATTGTTTTCTATAGCTCAGAAGACAATAAAGTAAATGAAATTCTCAGAGGCTAAAAATGCTTAGAAATCACAAATTTATAGAGGTTAGGAGGGACTGAAAGTCAATAGTTGCCATTGGGGATACCTGATCTTTAATAATGACCTACAATTTCAGTTTTACCTAGACCAGATAGAAAATTGTGTCATATATTGGTAGATGCCTATGAATTCTATTTTTCTTCTTGGGACAAACAAATAATACATATCTCAGCTTGCACTGCAATTAAGTTGGTAAAAGAAAAGTTAAAAGATGATGATAAAGACAAAAGGTTTATCTGCTAATTGAATTTTCAGAGGGAGACTTCAGAAAAAATTAAGATACAGACAAGATGAGAAAGGATATTTCCAGAACTTATATGAAATATGAATTACAAATTATGCAGAGCCAAATTAATCTTGACAGAGTAAGTTTTTAAAAATATGTGCCTAGATACATTTTAAAGGACCAGAAAGAATAAAACTGATTACATAAAAGAAACATCAAAGAGATTTTTACCTCCTCAATAGCTACAATGAAAGCTGGAAGACTATGAAATAATACAATCAGAATGTCATAAAAATTATCTAAAACTCTGAAAATGTAGGCTCATGAAAATAGATTTCAAATGTTAGATAGGATTAAAATATTTTCAGAAACAAAAGACTGAGACTATTTAAAATTATTTTTGCTAAAAATGTTATGTTTTATACTTAAGGAAAGAGAAACAGAAAAGAAAGTATAAGATGTGAGAAGAAAACATGAACAAAGAAAATAATATAAATATGCTAGAATCTAAAACAAATTCTATAAGGTAACTAAAATAATGTAGATTTAGTAAATTAAGTAAGATAGTAGCATATAGCTTGACAAATTCATTATACTCATTGAGATGAGGAAAGACAGCTGGATTTAGAGCATACTAAGTTACACCTGACCTTTGAACAACTCACAGGTTAGGGAAGCTCAACTCCTACAATGTCAAAAATCCATGACTAACTTTTGGCTCCACAAAAACTTAACTATTAATAGCCTACTGTTGATCAGAGCATTGCTGATTACATAAACAGTCAATTAACAGACATTTCGTATGTCATATGAATGTCATACTGTATTCTTATGATAAAGTAAGCTAGAGAAAAGAATATGTCATTAAGAAAATCATAAGAAAAAAACATTTATTTATTAATTAGAAATGGTTCATCATAAAGGTTTTCAACCTTACCATCTTTGTATAGTCTGAGGAGGAGGATAAGGAAGAGAAAGGTTGCTCTTATTTTCTTAGGGTGGCAGAGGTAGAAGTAAATACATGTATAAGTGGACCAGTGAAGTTTAAACCTATGTTGTTCAAGGTCAACTGAAATTATAATATTTAAAACAGTTATAAAGATATTTGATTTTAAGAAATTTATTTAGGTATAAATGTTAAGTGAAATGAAAAATGAAAAACACATTCTCAATTATAGCACAGGAAAACAATCGAGTGAGAAAATAATGTGCTCAATCAATAAGCCTAGAAAATTAAGACTAATAACACAAAATTAAATGTATAAACATATCCAAATATTTCAACAGTGAATATTAAAATATAAATCTCTTAAGTGAAAGACACACATTTTCAAACTGACAAAAATTCAGTTGTAAGCTACTTATAAGATAATCCTCTAAAAGACAAATATTCCATTTTATCGTAACTAATCCAGATGTTTTACTCTAAAACCAATATCAAAAAACCAGTGTACCATTGTATAAAAACAACAGAGAAAATATTTTAAACATACATTTGTAGTACCATAAAAATATGTGGTACTTAAAAATAATTTTGTAGAAAAGTGTTAAAGAAATCTAAAATAAATAGCTAGACACTCTAAATCCAGTATGTATAAATGAGAAGATTCATATTATGTATGTCCCCAATTAATCTCTACATTCTATCAATTTCAATTTTATTAATTTTATTTTTTCATAGAACTTCTCATTCAAATTTTAAAATTCATATGGAAAATCAAACTTCCAAGAGTAACCAATGTACTTTTGGTGAAAATATATAAACATCAAAAATTACAAACTAGATTGAGGGCCTAGGCTGGGTGACTTTAATATGGGCTTTGCAAGATAGGACAGGATCAGGCTCAGTTGGTTAAAATATAATGGCTTCGAATGGTGGGCAAAGCAAAGTGAGGGTTTGTAGTGAGTCTCCATGATTAACCTTTTAGTCTTTACAATTTAACTCTCTAGTTACTTTCCAGTCTTCTCTTCTAAGAGGAGGTATTTCCTAGTGTAAGCAGCTGAGTTATTTTTGTGTGGCCCTGGTAGGGTTTAGCACAAAACAAGTCAGATGTATCATTACAGTATTTTTTAGCATAAAGGCAGAAATGTATGTTTCTTTTGAATATTGATTCACAAGTACAGATCATTTTAATTTTAATTCTCATATGCTAATAAAGCAACTGTATATATTAAATAAATGATATGATTATTTATTAATTATAATAAGTAATAAAATATATCAATACATTCTATAACACTATATTATAATACATAATATAATGATCATATTTAATAGTTAATAATTATAACATGTAATATATAGTATAATATGCATGTACACATATTATATACATCTATATATGTATGTGTACATATATTATTAAAATTACAAAAATGCCCTCCAAAGTAATAGAAAATTTGTTTAAATTATCCCATTGTTTTCTGAATGCAGTTATTTTTGTAAAGTTTTTTCAAAATAATAGTTGCTTTAATGTTAATAAACATTTATCCTACCAACATTGAAATTAGTCTTTTATTAGCAGAATAAATCTATGCTTAGTATGTCCTTAGTACAAATGTCTGTCACTTGAATGACCTGTTCCAAACAGACATGTTTATTGATCAATTGCTGTGTTTGTGTTTTCATCGCCAAGGTTTACTGACTGATAGAATGGACTTCCAAATGAATGCCGAACTCCTGCCACATTTTTTTCTTAATTTTTTTCCCTAAAACCCAACATTAATAACTCCAAGGTAAAACTTGAGATGAAAATTATACCAACTAATTTCTAGACATATACAGAAGAAAATTAAAATTCTATGTACTGTCTGAAAATGTTTTATTCTTTTTGCTATTTCTACTAATTACTAATCAGGTAAAAAAATCAAAAGTACAGTCTAATATTTTAGCCACAAGGAGATTATATCTAATAATTGAACTATTTGTATAATTTTTGCAAATTTATATATTACCAACAGATAAAAATATCAGCTAAAGATTGCAACAGGGCAAAACTTTTGGGAAATGCATTCCTATATTTCAAATGAATCAATTATTATGAAATATACCTTGTGAGAAGCCCAGAAGTATTATTTTTATACCCTTTCCTCAGAAATGTTAAGTAGTATTTTTTTTCAAAGGCTACAGGAACAGTTGAGGAAATAAGCTGTCATTACTGACTGCAAACTGGTGGAACAGACTATAAGGACACCTCCAAGCCTCTTGACAGTATAGGGTACCTTTTCAAGGAGACATTATTTTCATGAACAGTGGTGGTCATCACCTTTGCAGAAAGGGGAATAATCACACTATGCCTTGGGGTTGATTCTTAGACAAGCTTGGAAACTGCATTCACCTGCTAATGAAGGCTCCAAGAATTTAGTCTTATTTTGCTTTCCTGAACCTTGGCTTCCTTACTCCCATTTCCTTTTCATTACTTTATCCTATTTTATCGTATTTATGCCTATTTATGTTTTCTTTTGTTTAGCAAGGTCCTGGATATTTGACAAGACTGGGCCTCCACTTTTGAAAGAAGTTTGACATGTCTCACATGCTTTATAATTCAAATCTGTTTCAAAGCAACCTCATTGAAACTCTAGATTATTGTGTAATAAAATATGTCAGATAGGTTAAAATCCACTCAATGATAACAAAGAACTTTGCTTGTACTCTTGTGTCTGGACATACTCAGTGTCATTTTTGGGGGTACTTCTTCTTCAAGATTAAAAAAAAAAATTCCAGTACTTGATATAAAGAAAAAGGAGTAACAGAGAAAAATAATTCCATCTAGAATATTTATTTAGAAGAGGCTTAAATTACAAATTTAATTTAAAAATTAGCTGTAATTAACAAATTACGGCTGATTTTTCTGAGCAGCACTTATTTGAAAAGCATGCACGTTTTATCATTATTTTAATTTTAATGAGTCCACTGAAGTGTGATCTCACTCTGTTTCTCTATTTTATGATCTAGGTCATTCTATACAGTATGAAGCACAATTTTCTAAATCAATTTACATTGCCAAGAATTTGAAGACGTTAGTTTATAGGAAGCAAAATGTATTTGATGATTTTTTTAGAGTATACTATCTTCTGATATTGTTACTTTTATTTGATATTCTGTGTCATGGACTTTCAATCTGTATATTTTATAGAGGGTGGTTCATGCTGAAATTTCCTAACTTTCCAGTAAACCATGATTTCACATGCAAAAATTAAATTAATATGAATTTATTTATAATTATTAAACCATAAATAACGTTACCACTACTTCTTGGAAACAGGCCTGAATTAAAGAGGTCTTTTAATGTGTTTCTTCTCCATAACATTAACCTGTTTTAAAGCAATATGCTGACAATGTTGCCGGAATAATGAAGGCATCTACATTTGTGTTCAAGCCATAAAAATTCCTATGTGTATCTTTGGACTAGCCAAAATGATTCATTCCTGATATTTAAAATACTAAATATAAATTATTTATATGCTAATAAAGTATTTCTATATGATATATAATCTCTTTCATGACAATTTGTATTATATTTAAGATAAATGATTTAAAGAGAAATATGTGAAAACACTTTATCCATATAATTCACAGAAAATCAATTCTGTTTAGTGGTTCCCTGCTTGGTTAAAGTTAGAATTTATACTTAATTCTATGGGTGTTGCTAAATTTTGGTATCTACTTCTTTTTTTCTGTTTGTTTTTGAGTCGGAGTCTCACTTTGTTGCCCAGGCTGGAGTGCAGTGGCGCAATCTCAGCTCACTGCCACCACTGCCTCCTGGGTTCAAGCAATTCTCCTGCCTCAGCCTCCCGATAAGCTGGAATTACAGGTGCCCGCCACTGCGCCCGGCTACTTTTTGTATTTTTAATAGAGATGGTGTTTCACCGTGTTGACCAGTCTGGTCTTGAACTCCTGAACTCAAGTGATCCACCTGCCTTGGTCTCCCAAAGTGTTGGGATTACAGGCGTGAACCACCGCGCCCAGCTGGGTGTCTACTTCTTAAAAGACAATCAGTTGTACATTATCCTCCCATTAATTTTGACTTGAGATATTTTAAAGCAGCGTAAAACAAAGTTTAATAACCATTTCAAAAATAATTTCAATTTCAAAGATAGAATGACAAATATATTTGAATAATGTATTAAAGAGAACATACTTTTGAAGTAGAAACTATTTCTCATCACTGTGCATCTGGAGAAAAATTCTCAGCCATACTATTGGGCAATGTCATACCATTACCACGATTAACACGGGGCTCTTAAGCAACCAGGCATGCTATTGTACTTCCCCTATTTATTCATTTATTCATATGGATAGATTACTTTTTGCACTTTTTCCTTTTTTTTCAAACCTCTAATACACTGAATTCACAGTTTTTCAAGCAATATATGGATTTCTACTTTATTGAGAAAACTGAAGCTATAAAGGCAGTTTCTTTTGCACTCTATGCAATAGAACTATGAAGTTCTATTGTACTCTGTTATTTGGTACAATATTGCAGAGTAGTGGTGAAAACGGGCATCATTGGCTTGTATGTAAACTCAGGGAAAAATAATTTAGTCCTTCACCATTAAGTGTGTTATTGTTCCTGGAATTTTCATAGATGCCCTTTACTAGTTGAGGATGATTCCCACCATTCCTACTATACTGACAATTCTAATCATTAATAGGTGGTAAATGTTTTTAAGTACTTTAAAATGCTTTCTCTGCATTTACTGAAAAAATAACATGGCCCCTCATCTATCCTGTCAGTACGGTGAATTGTTTTGGTTTATTTTTAAATATTAACTCAACCATTTACCACTGGGAAAAAAACCCTTTCAGTCATGACATATACTTTTATGTATTATTGAATATATTTGCTATTATTACAAGGATTGTATTGTCTATATTCATAAGAGACATTGGTTTAGAATTCTTATTTTTTTGCAGTGACTGCTAGATTTTTTAATGGTTGTACTAGCTTTATAATACAAGTTAGGCAATTATGTGACTTTGTATCCTAAAATATTTTGTATAAATTGAAGCTATCTTTTTTTCTCATATTTGATAGAATTTGCCAAATCATTTGAAGCTGTTTTTTTCTTTTTGTGGAGGGGGGAATTTGATAAAGAATTAACATTTTTTTATTAGATATAGGCTGTCTCCTATTTCTTCCTGTGTTGATTTTGATAAATTTGATTTTTAGGGAAATTTATCCATTTTATTTAAGTGGTTGAATTTATTGCTATTAATTTATTTCATTAAAAATTTACTAGATTGTGCTCTAAATATTGGTTGCATTATTCATACTTCATAGAATTTACTGTTTTCTTTATATTCTCATATATTGTCAATTTCTGTGAAACGTGCAGCTGAGATAATATTAACTTATCTAATATTTCTTTTTAAATACTAGCATACCTTTAAGATCTGTGATCTTCTTATAATGCTGTTTAGATCTTTTTAATTAATATTTTCTTGCTTTTTACTCCCTATTTTCTTGGACTGCTAGTGGCATGTTAATGTCTTCTCTACAAGTAGATATCATTCTACTTCTCCTTGCTTCTCATATATACAGGTTTTGGCCATTACTTTTTTTTTTTTTTTTTTTTTTTTTTTTGAGACGGAGTTTCGCTCTTGTTACCCAGGCTGGAGTGCAATGGCGCGATATCGGCTCACTGCAACCTCCGCCTCCTGGGTTCAGGCAATTCTCCTGCCTCAGCCTCCTGAGTAGCTGGGATTACAGGCATGTGCCACCACGCCCAGCTAATTTTTTTGTATTAGTAGAGACAGGGTTTCACCATGTTGACCAGGATGGTCTGGATCTCTTGACCTCGTGATCCACCCGCCTCGGCCTCCCAAAGTGCTGGGATTACAGGCGTGAGCCACCGCGCCCGGCCTTGGCCATTACTCTTAATGGCCAAAATCACATTTATTTTGGTACCAATCCAAAAATTTTGGTTTATAAAATTGATTTAGTTTTTGCTATATTGTGTAGTTAGTCCTAAGTGTTACATGTTTTCTCTGAACCTGGTTTTAAGTATTTAAAGTTCTTTATTGCCACCATTAATATTTTGGGACTGAATTCTGCAATTATTTATTATTTAAGATAGTGTCTCACTCTGTCACCCAGACTGGAGTACAGTGGCAAAATCTCGGCTCACTGAAACCTCTGCCTGCCAGGCTCAACTGATTATCCTGCCTCAGCCTCTGGAATAGATGGGATTACAGGCATGTGCCACCACCCCAGGCTAATTTTTGTATTTTTAGTAGAGAAGGGGTTTCACTGTGTTGGCCAGGCTAGTCTAGAACTCCTGATCTCAAATAATCCATCCACCTTGGCCTCTCAAAATGCTAGGATTACAGGCATGAGCCACCGCACCTGGCCAAATTCTGCCTTCTTTAGAAAAAGAATAGTAAAGCGTTCTTACTTGTATTATTTATCTTTGATGGTATATATTTTTTATCCCTTTTATTTTAGTATTTCAGACTCACTTTGCTTTAGATATGCATGTTGAATACCTTATGGAAATGAATTTTGCTTTGTGAGCCAATTTGTGGTGTTTTATTTAGCAATCTCATCCACATTGATTTACATATGTTTGATTTTAATTCTGTCATGACATTTTTTGTTATGATTTTGATCCTTCTGTTATAGTCATTGTTTTCCTTCACATGGTTTGTTATCTTTGTGTAGTGGTTTTATTGTTCTAGAAGTTAGAAAATTTGTATTTTGTTTTACTTTTCACTTTCCCCTCTCTTCTTCTTCCACATATTTAGTTATATTATTTATACCTTGTCAATGTGTATATCAATTACGAATTATCACCTTTGTCTTCATTTTTAAACTTTGATATATAATTAAATATATAAATAAATATATATGTTTATGTAAAAATATATAGATAAATGCTTGTGAATGCATTTATATAATATAAAAATAATTATATTTTAGTAAAAATTAAATTTTTAAACATTTTGCTAACATTCCCAGGGTCATCAATTGGTTTGAGGAAGTTCATTTTCTAGTAAATTTCTCAGGAGGATTCAGAGTGCAGTTCTCTTTATATTTTTGCAAGATTAAAAGCTTTCTATAGACCTGTTTCTTAGAGGACAGTGAAGATAGATATAAAGTCCTTGGCTCACACATTATTTTAGTTCCTTTTTGAATAAAGAAGTCTGAAAAACTTCTTTTGTTTTTTTTCTTAGTAACCATGGTACTTTAGCCTGAAAGCCCTAAACACTATTTCATCTTTATTTTCTGGCAATTTTTATAGAATCCATCTTGCAGTTAATGTGTCTAGGTCAATATTCACAGATGCACAAACTTTTTAAATATATAAATTCAAGAATACTCTGATTTCTAGTGTGTGTTCTTAAATTATAGTTTACATAATATCCTGTTCAATTGTTTTATTTTGTTTTTAATGGAGTTCAAAGATATGCATAAATGTGTGTGCATGTGTTTGTGTATGTGTGTGTTAACTGTGTGTGTGTGTGTTTAAGAGAGAGAGAGAGAGAGAGAGAGAGAGAGAGAGAGGACCATGAGAATAAAATATCAGAAAAAAAAGAAAGAAAAAAACAAGCCAAGAAAAAATATTAGATAAAAGACTTTTAAAGTCAACTTGATCATAATTGAAAATGATTGCCTGGGATGTCTAGTTCATATTGCTCACTTTGGAGTGCTGTGTTTGCTTGTATTTGTTTTTAATAGGAGTGGGTGGATTTGTATTAACTGTTTTCTTTTTCCACCCAACCAATACTTCCACAACTCCAATGCAACACAGCAGGATTCATTCTAATCTTCTACCTTTCCTTAGTTGTAACTTCTTTTTCTTATCATGAAAACCTGCTTATTACTTACAGTATATTTTCTGAGTTATCCAACCCCAGTATACACATTACGCCATGTATAAGAAACATCAAATGGTGTTGTTTCTAACCAGTGGCATTTCTTTTCATGTATAAGAAACATCAAATGGTGTTGTTTCTAACCAGTGGCATTTTCAAGAGGCAGAAAAAGAAGCACATAAGGCAAAGCCTTGAAAAGCAAGGCAGAGGGAGGTGAAAGTTCAGCTCAGAAAATTAGTCTGTGTCCTAGATTCAACTGTGAACAATAAGCTGGGTAAATAAATATGTGAAAGGGGCTTTGCTTTGCTTGCTCAGCGTTGGAGCTGTCATGAATGAAAGCATGAATAATTAGAATGTGATATATTTGCATTCAAATATCATCTAGGTTTATTTTGATTCATTCTCTTCTGGAAAGAGGAGACCCAAAGTGTTTTTGTTCCATTCCTAGGAGTAGGATTTTGCATTCACCTCCTTCAAACACATCTATGGCAGAGTTTCCTAGTATGTTTTTTAGAGAACACAGTATATTTGAAGATATTCTATATAAAGAAGTAAATGTAATTAAGAAAACATTTAACTTCTATTCAGTTAATTGATACGGTTTGGCTGGGTCCCCACCCAAATCTCATATTGAATTGTAGTTTCTATGATCCCCAGGTACATGAGAGGGGCCCAGTTGGAGGTAAATTAATCATGGGGCTGGTTACCTTCATGCTGGTCTCATGATTTCAGTGAGACCTTTCTCATAAGATCTGATGGATTATAAGGGGCTTCCCCCTTCACTCAGAGCTTATTCTGTCTCCTGCTCCCCTGTGAAGAGGTGCCTTCTGCCATGACTGTAAATTTACTGAGTTCTCTCCAGCCATGCTGAACTGTGAGTCAATTAAACTCCTTTCCTTTATAAATTACCCAGTCTCAGGTATGCCTTCATTAGCAGCATGAGAACAGACTAATATGGTGAATTAGTACCACAGAGAGTAGAGTAATGCTATAAAGATACCTGAAAATGTGGAAGCAACTTTAAAATTGGGTAACAGGTAGAGGTTGGAACAGTTTAGAGGGCTCAGAAGAAGCCAGGAAAATGTGGGAAAATTTGAAACTTACTTCCTAGAGACTTGTTGAATGGCTTTGACCAAAATACTGATAGTGATATAGACAATAAAGACCAAGCTTACGTGGTCTCAGATGGAGAAGAGGAACTTGTTAGAACTGGAGTAAAGATTACTCTTGCTATGCAAACTGGTGGCATTTTGCCCTTGCCCCAGAGAGCTGTAGAACGTTGAACTTGAGAGAGATGATTTATGGTATCTGTGGAAGAAATTTCTAAGTGATGAAACATTGAAGAGGAAGCAGAGAATAAAAGATTTGGAAAATTTGCAGCCTGACAATTTAATAGAAAAGAATTTCTCCATTTTCTGAGTAGAAATTCAAGCCAGCTGTAGAAATTTGCATACACAATGAGGAGTCAAATGTTAATAGCCAAGACTATAAGGAAAATGTCTCCTAAACATGTCAGAGGTCTTCACAGCAGCCACTCCCATCACAAACCAGGAGGCCTAGGAGAAAAAATGCTTCAGGCCCAGGGCCTTTCCACTTTGTGCAGCCTTCAGACCTGGTGCCTGCATCCCAGCCATGGCTAAATGGGGCTAAGGTATGGCTCAGGTTGTGGCTTCAGAGGGTGAAGCCCTAAGCCTTGGCGACTTCCACATGGTGTTCAGCCTGTGGTGCACAGAAGCCAAGAATTGAGGTTTGGGAACTTACATCTAGATTTTAGAGGATGTATAGAAATGCCTGGATGTCCAGGCAAAAGTGTGCTGTGGGAGAAGTGCCCTCATGGAGAACCTCTGCTAAAGCAGTGTGGAAAGGAAACTTGGGGTTGGAGCCCAAACACTGAGTCCCCACTGGGACACTGTCTAGTGGTGGTGTTAGAAGAGGGCCATTGTCCTCCAGACCCCTGAACAGTAGATCTACCAAGGGATTGTGCTGTGCACCTGCAAAAGCCACAGACACTCAATGCCAGACCATGAAGGCAGTCAGGAGGGGGGTTGTACCCACAAAGCCACAGGGGTAAAACTGCCCAAGATTGTGGGGGCCTACCTCTTGCATCAGCGTGCCCTGGATGTGAGACATAGAGTCAAAGGAGATCATTTTGAAGCCTTAAGATTTGACTGCCTTGTTGGATTTTGGATTTGCATGGGGCCTTAACCCCTTCGTTTGGCCAATTTCTCCCATTTAGATCATGTGTATACACCCAATGCTTGTACCCCCATTGTATCTAGGAAGTAATTAACTTGCTTTTGATTTTATAGGCTCATAGGTGAAAGGGACTTGTCTCAGATGAGACTTTGGACTTGCCCTTTTGAATAATACTGGAACAAGTTAAGACTTCGGGGGCTGTTGAGAAGGCAACATTATTGATATGTAGGGACATGAGATTTGGGAGAGGCCAGAGGCAGAATTACATGGTTTGTCTCTGTCCCCATCCAAATCTCATCTTGTATTGTAGTTCCCATATTCCCCACGTGTCATGGGAAGGCCCTGGTGAGAGGTAATTTAATCATGAGTCAGTTGACTCAATGCTGCTGTTCTTGTGATGAGTAAGTTGTCATGAGATCTGATAATTTTATAACAGACTTTCCCCTTTGGTCTACTGTCATTCTTTCCCAGATGTCCTGTGAAGAGGTGCCATCTGCCATGATTGTAAGTTTACTGAGGCCTCACCAGCCATGCTGAACTGTGTGTTAATTAAACCGCTTTCTTTTATAAAATATCTACCCTTGGGTATGTCTTTATGAGCAGTATGAAAACAAACTGATACAACTATATGTTTCTAGAATTTATTTGATCATTGTTTTACTTTATGTGATTCTTATTAAATGTTTCAGGTCAATTCCATGGAGCACATTTTGGGAAACATTACCCTGAGCCAACAAGAAGCTGCAGGTTTATTATAACTCTTTTTCAAGGGATGAGAAATAACAATGTGTTGTAAGGAGAATAATATTATTAGCAGCAGGTTTGAGTAAACATTATTGTGAGTGAGTTTGGCATGCATGGGATATGAATTGGCTAGCAATGTTTTCCTTCTTTCATGAAGAAGCATAGACCCAGAATTACGAGAAGCTAGTCTCTCTCAACTAACGACCACTTTTTTAAGAGGGGCATTCTCCTAAATAAACTGGGCATAGAATTTCCAAAGATGATATTTATCAGGAATATTATAAGTTCTGAATCTCTTCAATGAATCAGTTACCAAAGTAACTTCATTAAACAGCTTACTTATAGAGTACAAAGATTTGAAATATATTAGATTGTTTTTCTTCTATCAGAATTTTAAAGCCAAAATAAATGGTAGAATTGTGAAATCTGAAAATCTTCCTTCTAGTTAAAACAAAACTCATATATATATATATATATATATATATATATATATATATATTTGAGACAGAGTCTTTTTCTGTCACCCAGGTTGGAGTGCAGTGGTGCAGTCTTAGCTCACTGCAACCTTCACCTCCTGGGTTCAAGTAATTCTCCTGCCTCAGGCTCCGGAGTAGCTGGGACTACAGTCATGTGCCACCATGCCCAACCAATTTTTGTATTTTTAGTAGATACCAGGTTTTGCCATGTTGGCCAGGATTGTTTCGAACTTCAAACCTCAAATGATCCTCCTGCTTTGGCCTCTCAAAGTGCTGGAACTACAGGCATGAGCCACTGTACCCAGCCTAAAAGATACAATTTTTTAAATATATGAAAGAGATTACCAAAGAAAATTCAGATTTGGTCATTCAACCCTTGTTCCCCACTGCTCTACAGATTTCAGAGTCTTAATCTGGACTCCAAAATGCTTTAGTAAGTTTTAATTTTCAGTTTATGCATTCGTGAATTGTATATAGAAGCAGCGCTCATCAAAGTTGTCTTATAGGTGAGTTATAAATGACATTCTGTGATGACACTAAAATATAGGCTAATAGATATAAATTTATTCCTATTTAAATGTGAATGAGGTTTGGAAGCAATTATACTTGCTCAATTGGTTTCATAAAAAGCAGTAGTCATATTTATATAACAGAGGAGGCTTAATAATTGTCCACAAAAGCAAATATTTGAGCAATGGAGCAATACAGAGAAAGCCATATACCATTGCATCACATATCTTGAATAACTTAAAAATTTCAGTTTAAACTCCTGTTTGGGAACTATTGTTTAAAAACTTATATAGCACAATTTAAAAATTTGGTGTAAACATCAGTAAGAATCAATGAATTGTAGTTGTTTCTTGCTTGCTTTCAATGAGTCCATATAATTAAATAAGTGAAGAGGAAAAGGATTAATATAAATATATAACAACTGCTAGAATATTATTATCAGAGACTTTCTCCATCTATGTAAAAACACAATCTTAAGATTATATGTGTGTATGTATGAGTATGTATATATACAGATTTTAGGTTTGTAGGGAGAAAGAACTGGAGTTTCAATCCTTTCTCTTCTATTCTAGACGCATGCAATTGGTGAATGCACTGATACTTAACAGCACAATTTCCAATATTAGTAAGAAAGAATGATAACCGTTATCTCAAAGTGTTGCAGAATATCTTCCTGACACATGTATTTTTGTTCAGGAAGCAGTGGACAGTGGCTTCCAAAAGCCAAACATAAGCATTTTTCTATCTCCTGTTCAGTGACATTTTATCGGTAACTTTAAAGTAGCCATCATAGGAGAGTATTCACAGCACAGAAATCAACAATATATATCACCACTACCATGTCCAGTAAGCAATTTTAATAGTACATAACTGAATGGCACATTATATGTACACAATAAATAGCAGTTCTTAAACTATTATTCATCTATTTAAATAGTTGTTATAGCTGAACTTACTTAAAATTATGAGTTTAAATATCTAAGAGACTTTGTATATAGGTAACCCTAATTTAAAGTTTGTGAATCAGTAATGTGTATCAATGACATTAATGATGATAACAGAAATTTTGAAATCCTGAATTTCTAAATCAATATTCAGTGGCTCTCTTACTGTATAGACACATTTAGTTAGAATTAGACAATTTTTCCAGAAATTTGTCATTCACATGATTTATTCCATTGCTGCTCTCATTCCAAATGATTTGCCTTATTTATTTAGGTTTTCTTTTGAAATTCAGAAAGCTGTCTGTGATTTCATCTTAATATGCATATTTTCTTAGGAGTAGTCAACTTCTTTCAGGGTCTATGATTTTATATTACTCTGAAAATAAAATTCTCTGAATTCTTAAAACACAACACAAAATGTGTTTTAATGTAACATTATAGTGATTTATTCTGGGCAAAAACACAAACTGAATCAATTTCCGTGGTTGTCATTGTCAGGGCAATACCCTAGCTTCCCATTAAGTTCAATCCTATAATGGTGGTAACATTTTTTTTTTAGCTCTGCTTTGTATCATGCTGTGAATTTCAATAGAAAAACTAGTTCCAAATTTTCTTAATGGATTTTTTGCCTACAGTATGTGCATTTAGTTATGAGTAGATAACTCCATGTGCCAGCTTTCAGAAAACATTAAAATATTGTAGATTGTTGTTATTTCAGTAAAGAATTGTTCTTGAAGGTAGTATCAGGAATACAGTGGAAGAAAACAGAAGAAAAAATAAATAAAATGTATAGGACTGTGCAAAGTAAGGTCTATTCTCATGAAAGGAAAATGCATACCTTTCAGTGGTGACTTTTCTCTGTTGTAAAAAAGTAAGTTGCTATTATCCATGTGTGATTTAATCACAAAATGCATTTCTTATGTATTCCCTTTCCTTTGGGCCCTTTTATTGACTTTTGTTATTTTTCTATATTATCAACAATGGGAAAATCAGTTCTTAGTTTTAAATGAAAAGTCTGCAATACCATTGCTAATTTATTTCTCCAGCTACGTAAACTTTTGGCTCTGCAACAAAAGATGTCACTGCAAATAATCTATTTACTAATCTATTTAAATTTATTTATTTCCAACCTATATTGCAAGTAGCTTGTGGCAACATAAAAAACACCTTGTATTTCCTACCCCCCAAAAAAAGTATTTATAAAGCACTTTGGAAAGGTTTTTTAAATTACCTATTGATATTCAAGCACTTTTGACCTCCTGTTCATAAAGATTTTAAATAGGAGAGAACTTTGGCATGTGTTAATAATGCTGAAATAAATATCAGTGGGAGTTAGACATTTTAACCCTTTCATTTACTTTTAGTTTCTTAATCTAATTAATCGTCAAACAAAGGAGTCATTTTATATTTAAGTATTTGATCTTGAAAAATCTTTTTTGAAATACTATTTTTATATATTGGTTAAAGGCAGCACCACATTACAATTTCTGAGTGGAAGGAAACTACGTTCACCTTTGCTTCTTAGAGGCATAATTTATCACATGTCACAGGGAATGGGAATCCCAGGGGAACGTAGTTGTATTGCTAAACTGAGAAGACAAAGGTAGGACTGAGTCAACTGGAGTTTCTGGATAGATTACCGTAAAGGAAGTGTCACAGTGTTCATAAAGATGCTGTCAACTGGTTTCCAGTTATCCTTAAGTAAGTGGACATTCAGCAAAGTAAAAAGTTGATGGCCTTATCAATGGAACTACTACAGATATCATCATCATTGTTAACAAAACATTCATGTGTACAAAAGTATTTAAACAAATTAAGAACAACTATTCAATTTTAAAAAGCACAGACTTTAGAAACACAAAAATTAAGAATTGGTATCTCTGATATATTGGATAGTCATGCATTGGTCAGTCTCTCCAAAATATATTTACAAAAAATGTGTAAGATATTCTTACACTATAACTCAGATTGATGAAATTATAGTTATACTCACATTTGAAGTACAAGGAAATGTAATGGGAGAAAGACTAAACTTATGTATTCAAAATTGGTTAAATAATGAAATATAGGGAGATGGTTCAAATAAAAGGGCAAATATTTATTTTATTATTATTATTATTATTATTATTATTTGAGATGGAGTCTCTCTTTGTTGCCCAGGCTGGAGTACAGTGGCATGATCTTGGCTCACTACAACCTCTGCCTCCCGGGTTCAAGATATTCTTCTGCCTCAGCCTCCTGAGTAGCTGGGACTACAGGCATGCACCATCATGTCCAGATTTTTTTTTTTTGTGTGTGTGTGTTTTTACTAGAGACAAGGTTTCATCATATTGGCCACGCTGGTCTCAAACTCCTGACCTCATGATCCACCCATCTTGGCCTCCCAAAGTGCTGGGATTACAGGTGTGAGCCACCGCACCAGAAGGGCAAGTATTTATCAAAGATAATCAGATGATTATTGATCCAAGCTGTCCATGTGATATAAGATTGAAAGGAGACTGCAGTGATCCAGAAAGATAATACAGAGAAAAAGATGATTTCCTAATTTTCTGTCTTTGTTCTATTTAAACTGATAAGCAACTTCAGCAAAGTCTCAGGATACAAAATCAATGTGCAGAAATCACAAGCATTCCTATACACCAATAGCAGTTTCTTATTAATTTAAACATACAACTTCCAGATGACCTGGATATTTAACTTTTAGGTATATACCCTGGATAACTGAAGACCTATGTCTATACACAAAGACTTTTAGTTAAGTAGTCTGGTAACTTATAAACACCAATTCTGAAAGCATGCTACATATTGTTTTTATTATGAGTGTTTTGTATATAACTATGTTTTTAACAATAGATTGTGAGTAGATGTGTTGTCTCTTTTATACTATTGTGGTTAAGGAGCCACTCACTGTGCATTGCTCATCATTTCTTTCTTCTTTCACTCCTTCTTCTTGAAAGCTTCAAATTATACCTCCAAGACAGGAAAAGACTGACTTCCTATTTCACCTTATATAGAGCTGTATTGAATTGTGTTGTGGGTAAGAAATGAATTCATTTTAATTAAGCCTTTGAGATGGAATTTTTATCTGTTAGAGCATCTAGTGTTACCTTAACCAACATTGATAATTGTTTTCATCTGTAATCCAGCTGACTTTTATAAACCATGCAAACAGAAAATGTTGCCTAATGCAGAACAAAATTCCCAGATTATTTGCCAGAAGCATACTATATATACTTTGTTATCCAAAAACATACATTTTATTTCTAAATTAAGTATTATTAATAATAGTTCTTAGTCTGCTTTCTCACAAATTCTGAGTTAGAAAGTGCTTATTTTCCCCATTATCCAAGCAATGATTTTCAAAATTAGATTAGGCAAGGTGTGACAATAATCACTGAATTAAGAGAGAAATCAAGTAAGCCATATGATTGCTCCAGCTTACTTCCTTGGGAGAGTAAAGGTGGGAAAACCCAAGTGAAGCTTGGAAAACTCACAAAGTTAGCAAGATGGATTTGAGAGTTTATAAAGGATAAATTGGCCAGAATGTGTAGAGTATTGGGAGAAGAGATCGTCATAGAGAGAAAGATCCAGAAATCTCCAGATGGTCTCTCTTGAGTCTTTACCTGAGTATTCATCAGTGCAAGTTTATAAGAAAACTACCCAAGTCTAAAGAAAAAAGAATCCCACAAGAGTTTATGGGACAGAAAAGCCAAAACATATTATCTGATGTTAAAAGGGAAATTCTTTACTGATAAAAGGGGCAATTTTTATGATCACATAACAATTCTAAATGTTTATACACCAAATTGAAGAGATTTACAACACGTGAACAGAAATTGATACAACAGGAAGGAGAAATCGAGAAATCTACAACTTTAGTCAGAGGTTTCAATACTCCTTTCTATCACCAAGCACACTGATTTTTTAAAAGCATTTCATGGCCTAAGAAAATGAGTATCACCTGTTAGTAAAAAGTGCACATGTCAACATAATATCTAAGAAGATCTAATAATGGGCCAGGTGAGGTGGTTTATACATGTAATCCCAGCACTTTGAGAGGCCAAGGAAGG
The DNA here is from genome assembly GCF_030222135.1 of Aotus nancymaae. Classification (NCBI taxonomy): domain Eukaryota; kingdom Metazoa; phylum Chordata; class Mammalia; order Primates; family Aotidae; genus Aotus; species Aotus nancymaae. The sequence continues at coordinate 38,899,818 of NW_026988419.1, read as the reverse complement.
TAGATCACTTGAATCCTGGAGTTTGAAACCAGCCAGGGCAACACAATGAGACCCTGTTTATATAAAAAATACAAAAATTAACTGGGTTTGGTGGTGCACACCTTTAGTCCCAGCTACTCAGGAGGCTGATATTGGAAGGTCACTCGAGCCCTGGAGGTAAAGAATGCATGAGCCTTGATTGCACTACCACGCTCCAGCCTCAGCAATGAAGCAAAATACTATCTCAAAAACAAACACCCCAAAAATCTACTGATGTTATTATAAAATTATCTATATTTGTTTTTTTTGAAATTTGGTAGATGTATATTAAAATATAGATGTATAATTGTAGTCCATTTTTAGCAAATTCCATCAAATACATTCCAAATCATTAGTCTTCCTACTTAACCAATTGAGAAATAAGCACCAAGCCACATGAAGCTAACATAGCCCTTTTATTGTTGATAAAATAATAAAATAAAAGGGCTAAGGTGAGAGTAGATCTTGGTGAGAAAGCCAAGTCAGTCTGCTAACAGAGCTGCCTGGAACAGCATGCCAGGCTAGGGCAGATGCCCATCTACCAAAGTACAGACCTATTTATTCCTGGGAGAACAGAGCCAAATGTGCTTTTCTGTGAATAGACAGAATTTAAGAAGCATAAGGACAGAGCCAGACCAAGTGTGCTTGTCCTTCCCTTGCCAAATTTACAAACCAAATAAGCCACAGCACCTTTCCTAAAATGGATTTAAGAAAAGATGTAGACAGAGGCTGAGAGTGTTTTACTAATAGCCTTCTTCTGTACGAAAGAAAACAACAGGTCAGAAGTATTGCCTGTTTAAACAGAATTTTCAAAACTGTCTACATTAAAATATCACTCAAAATTCAGGTACTTTTTATTATTAAAATATTTTGAGATACAGTACTATTATTCAATTCAGCTGAATAATAATCAGATTGCTATATTTTGTTTATGCTAGAAAATATTCTCAAATATTTTCTGAACATATGCAGTTCAAATAACATGTTAGAAACATCATTTAAGAGATACAGATGTTAATCACAGATATTTTGCTTTTCCATAAAATATTCTAAAGAAGGCACACACATTAAGTCAGAGAAACATATTTGAAATAAGTACCTATGGGGTTTTTCTTAACAGTCTTTCTGTAAATAGAACATGCTCTGGAAAATAATAGCTTTGGTATACTAATCGGTAAATTGAATATGGCATTCTGACAAGATTTTGTCTGGCATGTAATGTGCACAATACTCCAGAAAGATCCCCCAGACACACAGGAAATATAGCAAATCAAATTCTCTTTTAACTAAATGTGTCAGCAAATGGTGGAGCATCAATAAGTAACCTCTCTTGAAATCTGAGGTGACTCTTCAGAAAATGAAAAGGAGACAAGAGGGAGACCTTTGTCAAGACAAAAGCATCTTAGCATGAACATATTATGAAAAATTGAACTAAAGACAAAACACGGATTTAGAAGATTAACATTGCATCCAGAAGAATTGCCTTTTGCATACTATCAGTTATCAGCATTTGGCCTCTCATTAGCTTTTCTGCTTTTCACAATGGAGCAGTGGCTGTTCTTTGAAACACTCAACCCGCCAAACAGGGAAATTTTCAGACATGATATTTAACTATGTCAAGGGTCAAACTAAGCAGACAAAAACCGATGTCTGTTTTGTTTAAAATAATTGGAATAGAAAAATTTAGAGATGGAAATGAACCAAGTGTTCAAAACTGATAAGACTAAATGGGAAGCACAATAAAAATCATGGAGAAAAAAGAAGGTAAACGAGCTCTTTTAATATGTAAGGCATAAAAAAGACTGCCTTAGAATTACTTAAGGATAAAGTTGAGCAGATTATAGGATGTCAAACCTGATATACAGGAAACTTAATCGTGGACTTCATTATTTAATTGAGAAAAATAAAGAATCTTAAAATTAACTGTTCTTTTTGTCATAAGATTATGTATAGTGTGTGTAAGTATGTGCATATGTACACATACATTCATCTTAGCACAGCCAAATTCTATGCTATTCTTGGATAATTACATTTTATAAATCCTTGATATTACTTGGAAGAACAGAAATTCTTAATATTTTCTGATACTTTTAATAAAATAATAGATTTTTAAATTCACTGCAATACCAAAGGTTTTGTTAATGTAATTCCTTTCAAAATTATCTATTTAAAAAATCATATTAAAAAATGTAAAATTTGGTCTCCTTTAAAAGTATATTAATGTATATACTTTATTTCCCTCAAGAGATCAACTGCAATTAGATAACTTAGTCCTATCCAGTGTCACCTTTGACTGCACAGTGTAGGCTCACCCACAAGTGTTCAGTCATTTATTTAGCCTTTGCAGGTAACTTTAGGCATAATGTTATATTTTGGAGCCAGATAAAAAGTGGCTGACTTAACATTTATTTGATTTAATTGTTTACAATTCAGGCATTATGAGATCTTGGAAAACAGCATAGTTTAGATGGCAATAGGGATCATCTATCAAAGCTTTGATTATAGCTTGAAGTAGCCATCTCCATGCCTTAGTTAGGTCCTGGGCAGAGGAAACACAAATGGTTCCACAATGCATATATTCTCGGACCTATAGAGATGTACAATAAATATAACTTTTATTCACTTGAACATAAAATCAGTTTTCCACTTTAGCCTTTATACTTCAATCATTGGCACAAAATGTTCTATATCAAATATTACTAACATTTAATACTTGTTATATAGACTGAACTGTGTCTCCCCCTCATAAAATTTGTATGTTGAACCCCTGACCTTTATTTTGACTGCATTTGGTGACAGTCTCTTTGAATAAGTGATTAAAGTTAATGAGGTCAGAAGGCATAGATCCTGACCAATATGGTCAGTGTCCTTATAAAGGGGAAGAGGCACCAGGGATGCACATGAACACAAAAAAGGCCATGAGGACATGATAAGAAGAGGGTGATATCCCTTTTATCATTTTTTTATTGTGTCTATTTGATTCTTCTCTCTTTTCTTCTTTATTAATCTGGCTAGTCGTCTATATATTTTGTTAATCTTTTCAGAAAACTAGCTCCTGGATTCATTTATTTTTTTGAAGGCTTTTTAGCATCTCTATCTTCTTCAGTTCTGCTCTGATCTTAGTTATTTCTTGTCTTCTGCTAGCTTTTGAATTTGTTTGCTCTTGCTTCTCTAATTGTTTTCTTTCTTTTTTGTTGAGACAGAGTCTCGCTCTGTCACCTAAGCTGGAGTGCAGTGGTGTGACCTCAGATCACTGCAACCTCCAAGTCCTGTGTTCAAGTGATTCTCCTGTCTCAGCCTTCTGAGTAGCTGGAACTACAGGTGCATGCCACAACATCCAGCTAACTTTTGTATTTTTAGTAGAGACAGGGTTTCACCGTGTTGGCCAGGATGGTCTCAATCTCTTGACCTCCTGATTCACCCACCTCGGAATCCCCAAGTGCTGAGATTATGGGCATGAGCCACCACACCTGGCCTTCTATAGTTCTTTTAATTGTGATGTTAGGGTGTCAATTTTAGATCTTTCCCACTTTGTCCTATGGGCATTTAGTGCTATAAATTTCCCTCTCAACACTGCTTTAGCTGTGTCCCAGAGATTCTGGTATGCTGTATCTTTTTTCTCATCAGTTTCAAAGAACTTATTTATTTCTGCCTTAATTTCATTATTTACCCAATAGTCATTTAGTAGCAGGTTATTCAGTTTCCATGTAGTTGTGCGGTTTTGAGTGAATTTCTAATCCTGAGTTCTAATTTGATTGCACTGTGGTCTAAGAGACTGTTATGATTTCAGTTGTTTTGCATTTGCTGAGGAGTGTTTTACTTCCAATTAGGTGGTCAATTTTAGAATAAGTGTGATGTGGTCATGAGAAAAATGTATATTCTGTTGATTTGGGGTGGAGAGTTCTGTAGACGTGTATTAGATCTGCCTGGTCCAGAGTGGAGTTCAAGTCATGAATATCTTAGTTAATTTTCTGTCTCATTGATCTGTCTAATATTGACAGTGGGGTGGTAAATTCTCCCACTATTATTGCATGGGAGTCTAAGTCTCTTTGTAGGCCTCTAAGAACTTGCTTTATGAATCTTGTTGGTCCTGTATTGAGTGAATATGTATTTATGGTAGTTAGCTCTTCTTGTTGTGTAGAGCCCTTTACCATTATGTAATGCCCTTCTTTGTCCCTTTTGATCTTTGTTGGTTTAAAGTCTGTTTTATTAGATATGTAAAATGCCAAGCATCAATACCAGGCATTAGAATCAAAATAAAGTGCATGATAAACTGAGAGATTTAAAAGTAGGAAATTTGGGGTTATACACAAAGGAAATATAAAAAAATGTAATGATGTCAACTGCTAGATGAGTGTTTTATTGAAATCTTTATATACTTTAAATATTCTGTGAAGCCTTGCTGTCTAAATATTGTGAGAGAGTAGCTAGCATTCTCTAAAATGTAATAGAAATGGGAAAAATAAAATTAAGTCAAAGCTAGTAATTTTTCACATGTGGCCATAGAGTGAGCCCATCCAATTTGTAGTTAGTAACTTAGGTTTTGATACTGAAGCCTTAATAGTCAAAGTGATGATCTACAACCTGACAAATGAGTCCTGCAAAGTGTTTCCATACCCCGGAATGTCATAGAGATGGGAAAAATGGTTCAATTTCCAAAATTAGGAGCAACTTGAAAATCTGGAAAGCTTGGTATCAGAAGAAATTTAACAAGGCTCAATTATGTGACAGCAATGAGGGAGCATAAATTCAAGGGCTTCTATTATTAAGACAACGGAGCAACAATTAGTAATACCACCAGGGAGCCTATGTAAGCCCAGGATATATGTTGATCCTCTGGGAACACATGTACTTCTATAACCCCATTTTTCTCTAGCCCTTGCCAGTTGCTGCATTCTAATATGTTTATAATACATATATACTGCAAAGATCACCAGCTAATGTCCATATGTGCATAGTACAAGACTTCAACTCACTGAGAAAAATTATCGTTTTCCTCAGCCTGCATTTTTGCATTACACGTACTTGTCAGGATAGTCATCTTCTTTTTTGCACATAACTCCTCATATTTGTTGTTTGTTACTGACAAAACTTCATAAAAACATTGCTTCCCAACTGCCTCTGTTGCTGCTGTTTCTTCTTAGTGTTCTCATCCCTGCAAAGTCTCTGCATCTAAGCTGGTACTGAAATTCTTCTTTATACCCCTTGTGTCACAATTTTTCACCACTTATTTTCTACTTCTTCAAATTTAAGAGTAATACTTGTTCTCTGTTCACTTTTTACTGTCCAGCATGAAATCAGCTCAATGACTAACTTTAACCATTTATTTTTTAATTTGGGCATCTCAGATGTCCAGAAACTGGTAGAAACAGTACCCCAAATTTCTATGTATTCCTTACTCATATTCTTCCCTCCACTCTCTTTCAATCTCTCCCATCCCAACTCTCTCTGTGTGTGTGTGTGTGTGTGTGTGTGTGTGTGTCTGTCTCTCTGTCTCTTTTTTTATTGTACTTTAGGTTCTGGGGTACATGTGCAGATCATGCAGGATTGTTGCATAGATACATACATGGCAAGGTGGTTTGCTGTATCCATCCCCCTGTCACCTATATCTGGCATTTCTCCCCATGTTATCCCTCTCCAACCTCCTCACCACCCACTGGCCCTCCCCTAGCCCCTGACAAAAGACCACAGTGTGAGATGCTCCCCTCCCTGTGTCCAAGGGTTCTCATTGCTCAACACCCACCTATGAATGAGAACATGTGGTGTTTGATTTTCTGTCCTTGTGTCAGTTTGCTGAGAATGATGGTTTCCAGATTCATCCATGTCCCTACAAAGGACACGAACTCATTGTTTTTTATGGCTGCATAGTATTAAATGGTGTGTATGTGCCACATTTTCTTTATCCAGTCTATCATTGATGGGCATTTGGGTTGGTTCCAGGTCTCTCCTATTGTAAACACTGCCGCAATGAACATATGTGTGCATGTGTCTTTATAATAGAACAATTTATAATCCTTTGGATATATACCCAGTAATGGCATTGCTGGGTCAAATGGAATTTCCATTTCTAGGTACTTGAGGAAGTACCACACTGTCTTCCACAATGGTTGAACTAATTTACACTCCCACCAACAGTGTAAAAGTGTTCCTATTTCTCCACATCTGCTCCAGCATCTGTTGTCTCCAGATTTTTTAATGAACATCATTCTAATTGGTGTGAGATGGTATCTCAATGTGGTTTTGTTTTGCATTTCCCTAATGACCAGTGATGATGAGCATTTTTTCATATGTTTGTTGGCCTTATATATGTCTTCTTTTGAAAAGTGTCTGTTCATATCCTTTGCCCACTTTTGAATGAGTTTTTGTTTTTTGTTCTTGTAAATCTGTTTTTGTTCTTTGTAGATTCTGTATATTAGCCCTTTGTCAGATGGGTAGATTGCAAAAATTTTTTTCCCATTCTGTTGGTTGCTAGTTTACTCCAGTGATTGTTTATTGCTGTACAGAAGCTCTGGAGTTTAATTAGATCTCATTTGTCGATTTTGGCTTTCGTTGCCATTGCTTTTGGTGTTTTAGTCATGAAGTCTTTGCCTATGCCTATGTTCTGAATGGTTTTGCCAAGGTTTTCTTCTAGGGTTTTTATGATGTTAGGTCTTATGTTTAAGTCTTTAATCCATCTGGAGCTAAATTTAGTGTAAGGTGTCAGGAAGGGGTCCAGTTTCTGTTTTCTGGACATGACTAGCCAGTTTTCCCAACACCATTTATTAAATAGGGAATCCTTTCCCCACTGCTTGTTTTTGTCAGTCTTCTCAAAGATCAGATGACTGTAGATGTGTGGCATTACTTCCAAGGTCTCTGTTCTGTTCCATTGGTCTATATCTCTGTTTCAATACCAGTACCATGCCATTTTGATTACTGTAGCCTTGTAGTATAATTTGAAGTCAGGTAGTTTGATGTCTCAGGCTTTATTCTTTTGCTTAGGATTTTCTTGGCTATGCACCTCTCTTTTGGTTCTGTATGAAGTTTAAGGTAGTTTTTTCCAGTTCTGTGGAAAGGGACATTAGTAGCTTGATGGGGATAGCATTGAATCTATGAATTACTTTGGACAGTGTGGCCATTTTCATATTCATTCTTTCTAATCATGAGCATGGAATGTTTCTCCATCTGTTTGTGCCCTCTTATTTCCTTGAGCAGTGGTTTGTAGTTCTCCTTGAAGAGGTCCTTTACATCCTTTGTTGGTTGTATTCCTAGGCATTTTGTTTTCTTTGTAGCAATTGTGAAAGGGAATTTGCTCTTGATTTGGCTCTCTGTCTGTTATTGGTGTATAGGAATGCTTGTGATTTCTGCACATTGATTTTGTATCCTGAGACTCTGCTGAAGTTGTTTATCAGTTTAAGGAGATTTTGGGCTGAGACGACGGGGTCTTGTAAATATACAATCATGTTGTCTGCAAATAGAGACAATTTGACTTCCTCCTTTCCTAATTGAATACCCTTTATTTCTTTTTCTTGCCTGATTGCTCTGGCTAGAACTTCCAATAGTATATTGAAAAGGAGTGGTGAGAGAGGGCATCCTTGTCTAGTGCCAGATTTCAAAGGGAATGCTTCCAGTTTTTGCCCATTCAGTATGACATTGGCTGTAGGTTTGTCATAAATAGCTTTTATTATTTTGAGATATGTTCCTTCAATACCTAGTTTATTGAGAGTTTTTAGCATAAAGAGCTGTTGAATTTTGTTGAATGCCTTCTCTTCATCTATTGAGATAATCCTGTGGTTTTTGTCTTTGGTTCCATTTATGTGGTGGATTACATTAATAGACTTATATATGTTGAACTAGCCTTGCATCCCTGGGATCAGGCCTACTTGATCATGATAGATAAGCTTTTTGATGTGTTGTTGCAATCGGTTTGCCAGTATTTTATTGAGGATTTTTGCATCTATGTTCATCATGGTTATTGGCCTGATGTTTCTTTTTTTGTTGAGTCTCTGCCAGGTTTTGGTATCAGGATGATGTTGGTCTCATAAAATGATTTGGGAAGGATTCCGTCTTTTTTGATTGTTTGGAATAGTTTCAGAAGGAATGGTACCAGCTCTTCTTCGTACATCTGGTAGAATTCAACTGTCTAGACTTGGACTTTATTTGGTTAGTAGGCTATTAATTACTGCCTCAACTTCAGCCTTTGTTACTGGTCTGTATAAGGTTTCAATTTCTTCCTGGTTTAGGCTTGGGAGGGTGCAAGTGTCCAGGAATTTATCCATTTCTTCCATGTTTACTCGTTTATGTATATAGAGTTGTTTGTAGTAATCTCTGATGGTAGTTGATATTTCTGTGGAATCTCTGGTGATATCCCCTTTATCATTTTTTATTGCATCTATTTGATTCTTCTCCCTTTTCTTTTTTATTAATCTGGCTAGTGGTCTGTCTGTTTTCTTGATCTTTTCAAAAAAACATCTCCTGGATTTATTGCTTTTTTGAAGGGTTTTTTTGTGTGTCTCTATCTCCTTCAGTTTGGCTCTGATCTTAGTTATTTCTTGTCTTCTGCTAGCTTTTGAGTTTTTTTAATCTTGCTCCTCTAGCTCTTCCAATTGTGACACCTTTCTGACACCTTACACTAAAATTAACTCCAAATGGATTAAAGACTTAAACATAAGACCTAGCACCATAAAAACACTAGAAGAAAACCTAGGCAAAACCATTCAGGACATAGTCATAGGCAAGGACTTCATGACTAATAACACCAAAAGCACAGGCAACAAAAGCCAAAATAGACAAATGAGACCTAGTTAAACTCCAAATCTTCTGTACAGCAAAAGAAACAATCATTAGAGTCAACTAGCAACCAACAGAATGGGAAAAAATTTTTGCAATCTACCCATCTGACAAAGGGCTAATATCCAGAATCTACAAAGAACTAAAACAGATTTACAAGAAAACAAACAAATAAACCTATTCAAAAGTGGATGAAGGATAGAACAGACAGTTTTCAAAAGAAGACATATATAAGGCCAACAAACATATGAAAAAATGCTCATCAACACTGGTTATTAGAGAAATGCAAATCAAAGCCACATTGAGATACCATCTCACATCAGTTAGAATGGCGATCATTAAAAAATCTGGAGACAACAGATGCTGGAGCAGATGTGGAGAAATAGGAACACTTTTACACTGTTGGTGGGAGTGTAAATTAGTTCAACCATTATGGAAGACAGTGTGGCGCTTCCTCAAGGACCTAGCAATAGAAATTCCATTTGACCCAGAAATCCCATTACTGGGTATATACCCAAAGGATTATAAATTGTTCTATTATAAAGACACATGCACATGTATGTACATTGTGACACCCAAATGCCCATCAATGATAAACTGGACAAGGAAAATGTGACACATATACGCCATTTAATACTATGCAGCCATAAAAAACAATGAGTTCGTGTCCTTTCTAGGGACATGGATGAATCTGGAAACTCTCATTCTCAGCAAACTGACACAAGAACAGAAAATCAAACACCGCATGTTCTCGCTCATAGGTGGGTGTTAAAAATGTGAACACATGGACACATGGAGGGGAGCATCACACACTGGAGTCTCTTGGGTGGGGCAGGGGAGGGCCAGTGGGTGGCGGGGAGTTTGGGGAGGGATAACATGGGGAGAAATGCCAGATATAGGTGATAGGGGGTGGAGGGAGCAAACCACATTGTCATGTATGTACCTATGCAACAATCCTGCATGATCTGCACATGTACTCCAATTATGTTTCTGAATGCAAGAGTGAAATACCTACATCTAGTCATCCTTTCTGAATTAGCATAGAATGTTCTATCAATTTAATATTGTATTACTTTGAAAGGTCTTTGAAGAAGTAAGCCTATGATATAGAGAAGGATGTTATGAGATAGACAGAGCATGGAAGTTGAACAGAAATCTAGAACTCCTATTCTGTCACTGCTGGCCTCTCCAGGATAGTTCTGTGTCTATAAAAAGGAAAGGATTTATATGGCACAGCAGTTACAATGTCCCACTTTGAAATTAAGACACTTGCCCTGAGTATGTACTGTACAAGGGAAAAGAGAGTGACAAATAAAAAAAATAGCACAAGAATGCTGTGGCATGAAAGAAGGTAAGTTAAAATAACGCTTCCTTTGACACAGTCCTACTACAACTAGTTCCTTATGCTACACCCATATATAGTTCAAAACATTCTGGAACATGTCTCCCAAAAACAATGCTTTATTTTTGAATGATTAACAAAATCTTAAATTCAAGCATTTCTCTTAATCCTTAATTGGCTTTACTTTAGTTATCATATAACTCAATATATGTTATAACTTATATATATGTATACACACACACACACATATATATTTGAATATATGTTGATATATTGTATTTTTAAAAACCTTGACATACGCTCTGAGGTGGGGGCGGGTGGTGCAGAGGGAATGAAATCTAGCATGACACCAAAACGGGTAGTTTCATATTCAAAACTATTCAGCTTAATGTATCATTTTTGTCAGGAAGAGTTGATGGCTTAGAAAATACATTTTTTAAAAATCCTCTTTTCTATTCTCTAACACCTTTTCCCTGTCTGTAACCTGAAGTACCTGATTGTTCCTTAGCGAATCCGACAAACTTATTAGGTAAATATGTAATTATAAATCGTGTACAAAGCATAAAATTTTCTAACTTCGGGGCCGGGCGCGGTGGCTCAAGCCTGTAATCCCAGCACTTTGGGAGGCCAAGGCGGGTGGATCATGAGGTCAAGAGATCGAGACCATCCTGGTCAACATGGTGAAACCCCGTCTCTACTAATACAAAAAATTAGCTGGGCATGGTGGCGCGTGCCTGTAATCCCAGCTACTCAGGAGGCTGAGGCAGGAGAATTGCCTGAACCCAGGAGGCGGAGGTTGCGGTGAGCCGAGATCGCACCATTGCACTCCAGCCTGGGTAACAAGAGTGAAACTCCGTCCCAAAAAAAAAAAAAAAAAAAAAAATTTCTAACTTCTCCTAATTGATTTTTTTTTTAATGTCAAAGCTGAGGCACTAGCAGTTCTGTAGAGTTTTCAGATTTAAGTACTAAGAGTCTTGACATTTTCAGGCTCACAGCAGCTGTTTTATTCATCCATCCTGATAATTATAGGATGTATAAAAATGTGTATATATTCCTTGCTAGGTCAAAAGATAACTATCTCTTGTTTTATATATTATTGTTAATAATGATAACTTTATCTGATATATTCTTCTATTAAATAACTGTTGATTTAATAGAAGAATATATAACTATATAAAGACTCATTTATATTTATGAAATAACTTCTATTTTATAGCTTGGATATTAGGTTGGTTTTAAAACTAGTTGAAAAAATACAAAGCAATTGCTTTATTGTAATGTCTTATTGTACATCATCTATGCTGTCAGAACTGAGAAAGTCATAATCGATGCAAAAGTGGTATCTTGTGAGGAATTTTGGGGCTAAGACCGACTGTAAGGAAACCTGAAGCAGAAATTTTTGTCCTATTTTCCAGATTTTACTAAAAAAAATGATAGATAATATAATAAGGCCCAAGAACTACTGCCTTTGCAGTCTGATAATGCTAATAGGAGACATAATCTTGTGTTTAATAAAAGAGGAAGGTTTCCTGTTCTCCTCTGGGAAAAGAAATAGGCAGGCTTGCAATGCTGGGTAAGTTTCAGTTTGTGATCTCAATGTGATTTCTGATTTTAAACAATACATATGCTCTGAGATATTGAAATTAAAAAAAATATTTAGTCACTGGTTCTTCCTAACCATGAGTATGGAATGTTTTCCATCTGTTTGTGTCCTCTCTTATTTCCTTGAGCAGTGGTTTGTAGTTCTCCTTGAAGAGGTCCTTCATATCCCTTGTTAGTTGTATTCCTAGGTATTTTATTCTCTTTGTGCCAATTGTGAATGGGAATTCACTCATGATTTGGCTCTCTGTTTGTCTGTTATTAATACATAGGTATGCTTGTGATTTTTGCACATTGATTTTGTATCCTGAGACTTTGCTGAAGCTGTTTATGAGCTTAAGGAGATTTTGGGCTGAGTCAATGGGGTCCTCTAAATATACAATTATGTTGTCTGCAAATACAGACAATTTGACTTCCTCTTTTTCTAACTGAATACCCTTTAGTTTTTGTTTGTTTGTTTGTTTGTTTGTTTGTTTTACCTGATTGCCCTGGCTAGGATTTCCAATCTATGTTGAATAGCAGTGGTGAGGGAGGGCATCCTTGTGTTGTGCCAGTTTTCAAAGGGAATGCCGCCAGCTTTTGCCCATTCAGTATGATATTGGCTGTGGGTTTGTCATATACAGCTTTTATTATTTTGAGACACATTCCATCAATATCTAGTTTATTGAGAGTCTTTAGCATAAAGGGCTGCTGAATTTTGTCAAAGGACTTCTCTTTATCTATTGAGATAATCATGTGGTTTTTTTTGTCTTTGGTTTTGTTTACGTGATGGATTACATTTATAGATTTGTGTATGTTGAACCAGCTTTGCATCCCCAGGATGAAGCCGACTTGACTGCCATTGATAAGCTTTTTGATGTGTTGTTGGATTCGGTTTGCCAGTATTTTATTGAGGATTTTTGCATCAATGTTCATCATGGATATTGGCCTGAAATTTTCCTTTTAAGTGTGTCTCTGCCAGGTTTTGGTATCAGGGTGATGTTGGTCTCATAAAATGAGTTAAGGAGGATTCCCTCTTTTTGTATTGTTTGGAACAATTTCAGAAACTAAATGGTACCAGCTCCTCTTTGTTCCTCTGGTAGAATTCGGCTGTGAACCCGTCTAGTCCTGGATTTTTTTTTTTTTTTTATTAATTGCTGCCTCTAGTTCAGACCTTGTTATTGGTCTATTCAGGGATTCAACTTCTTCCTGGTTTAGTCTTGGGAGGGTGTAAGTGTCCAGAAATTTACCCATTTCTTCTAGCTTTACTGGTTTATTTGCATAGAGGTGTTTATAGCATTCTCTGATGGTATTTTGTATTTCCATGGGATGGGTGGTGATATTCCCTTTATCTTTTTCTATTGCATCTATTTGATCCTTTTTTCTTTTCTTCCTTTTTTCTCTGGCTAGTGGTCTATCTATTTTATTGATCTTTTCAAAAAACCAGCTTCTGGCTTTGATTTTTCTGAAATTTTTTTCTTTTGGACCTCTATCTCCCTCAGTTCTGCTCTGATCTTAATTATGTCTTGTCTTCTGCTAGCTTTTGAATTTGTTTTATCTTGCTCCTCTAGTTCTTTTAATTGTGATGTTAGGGTGTCAATTTTAGATCCTTCCTCTTTTCTCTGGGCTAGGGGAGGGATAGCAGGGGGTGGGGGGATTGGAGCAGGATAACATTAGGAAAAATACCTAATGTAAATGACGGGGGGGATGGATGCAGCAAGCCACCATGGCACGTGTATACATATGTAACAAACCTGCACGTTCTACACATGTACCCCAGAACTTAAAGTACAATAAAAATACATAAATAAATAAATAAATTGTCCAAAAACATGAAAAATAAAAATAAATTTAGTCACTGGAAACAAAATATGAAGTGAAAGTCAACAAATAATCAATATAAGATGTAAAAATATTTGACATAAAACCATGAAAAATAAATGTAAACTCAGGTTAATAAAGAAGATCTTTCAACAAATAAATTTGAGGAGATAAGGGCTAGATGTTTGGAGTATCACATTGATTAAAACAAACTCTACAAGTTAGGATCTTATTGCCTCAGGGAAACAGACATATAAAAATATAATTTCAACATAACGTATAAAATGCAACAGTACAGTTAACATAAGGATTATAGGAATAACAAAAGGAAGACCCAAACATTTCAGAGAGACAAGAGATGAGGAAGGAGCAGATTCTTAGTGGACAAGTGGAACTGATTGATATTAACAAAGGAAAAGAAGAAAATTCAAAAAGAATCATTGTCACCAAGGTCAGAGGCATCAAAGAATATAATATATGGAATTATTTGATACTGAAGAATTATAAATGTAAAAGATGGAAATAGTAATAAGGCTTGGAATATGGTTAAGTTTTCAGTCTTGAATGTTGTGCTATTGAATCTATAGATTTCTTTGGGGAGTGTAGCCGTCTTACTGATATTTGTTCTAATATCAGTGATGGACATTTGGGTTGGTTTCAAGTCCTTGCTATTAAATCTTCAAATTCATAAACATGTGCTGTCTTACCATGTATTTATGTCTTAAGTTTCTTTTAGCAATGCTTTGTAGTTTTCTGTGTCTTTCACCTATTTGTTTAAATTTATTTCTTTTTTTTAATATACTTTAAGTTTTGGGATACATGTGCAGAATGTTCAGGCTTGTTCCATTGGTATACATGTGCCATGGCGGTTTGCTGCACCCATCAACCCCTCATCTAAGTTTTAAGTCCAGCATGCATTAGGTGTTTGTCCTAATGCTCTCCCTCCCCTTGCCCCCTACTCCATGACAGTCTCTAGTGTGTGATGCTCTCCTCTGTGTCCATGTGTTCTCAATGTTCAGCTCTCACTTCTGAGTGAGAATATGCGTTATTTGCTTTCCTGTTCTTGTGTCAGTTTTCTGAGGATGATGGTTTCCAGCTTCATCCATCTCCCTGCAAAGGACATGATCTCATCCTTTTTATGCCTGCATAGTATTCCTTGGTATATATGTGCCACATTTTCTTTATCCAGTCTATCATTGATGGGCATTTGGGTTGGTTCCAAGTCTTTGCTATTGTAAATAATGCTGCAATAAACATATATGTGCCTGTGTCTTTATAATAGAATCATTTATAATCCTCTGGGTATACACCCATGGTACTGGTACCAAAACAGATACATAGACCCATACAACAGAACAGAGGTCTCAGAAAAACACCACATATCTACAACCATCTGATCCTCAACAGACCTGAAGAAAACAATGGGGAAAGGATTCCCTATTTAATAAATGGTGCTGGGAAAGCTAGTTAGCCATATGCAGAAAGCTAAAACTGGACCCCTTCCTTAAATCTTATACAAAATTTAACTCAAGATAGATTAAAGACTTAAATGTAAAACTTAAAAACATAAAACCCTAGAAGAAAACCTAGGCAACGCCATTCAGGACATAGGCATGGGCAAAGACTTCATGACTAAAACACCAGAAGCAATTGCAACAAAAGACAAAATTGGCAAATGGAATCTTATTAAACTAAAGAGCTTCTGCACAGCAAAAGAAACTATCATCAGAGTGAACAGGCAACCTACAGAATGAGAGAAATATTTAGCAATCTTTCCATATGACAAAGGTATACTATCCAGAATCTATAAGGAACTTAAAAAGATTTACAAAAAAAAGCCATCAGAAAGCAGGCAGAGGATATGAATAGACATATCTCAAAAGAAGACATTCATCTGGGCAAGAAACATATGAAAGAAAGCTCATCATCACTGGTCATTAGAGAAATGCAAATCAAATCCACAATGAGATATCATCACATGCCAGTTAGAATGGCAATCATTAAAAAGTCAGAAAACAACAGATGCTGGAGAGGATGTGGAGAAATAAGAACACTTTTACACTGTTTGTGGGAGTCTAAATTAGTTCAATCATTGCGGAAGACAGTGTGGTATTTCCTCAAGGATATAGAACCAGAAATATCATTTGACCCAACTATCGCATTACTGGGTATATATCCAAAGGATTGAATTTATTTATAAGCATTAATTCTTCTGTATGTTTTTGCATGTAAGTCATGTTTTCCTAATTTCCTTTTTGGATTGTTCATTGTCAGGGCACTGAAACACCACTAATGTTTGTACAAGAGGAGCTTTTTGATATGTATACACAAAGGTCACACCCATTGGTAATACAAAGCTGGGAATGTGAAAAATAATGTAGAGATACACTTGATCTTTTATTTGAGCATTGGTGTAGCTGATGCTCTTACAATGTTATGTTGGAGTTATCAAAAGTCTTAGTTAAGAGGTGATGAATTCAGTTTTAAGTCTAGTGAGATTTAAGTAATTGTGTATATTCAAGGCATATCCAGGGTTTAGTTTTATATACCCTAAAGATGTAAATTATAAGCTTCTATCTTATAGTTAGTATTTAAAATTCTAAAAGGTAGTTTTAATCTACAAGAAGAGCTTTTAAGACAATGATTATTGACCTTGTGAGATACACGTAAAATTTTATATTTTTGATCATCTCTCTTGAAATATGTTTATGAAAAGTATTTTACAAATGATTTTGAGATTCTTTGAATCATGCTTCAAATGTTAATGATCCCTGATAAAGAAACCCTTTTCAAAGTAAGTAGAGAAGGAGATAGAGGGGAGTGTACCTGAGAAAAGCAAAACGTCAGGGAGGATCCACAGTGAAAACAATACAAAGTGAATTTCTGAGACCAGAAACTCACAAAGAGAGAAAAACTAAACAAGACATAATAGAAAATTTTAATGAGAATAAAATCTTTGCAAAATGTTTAGAGAGGGGGAAAAATGAAGTACACATAAATGTTAGCAATTTAAAAGCATTAGTTACCTTTTGTTTAGAATATTAAATAAGCATTAAAGACGGGAGCCAGCTTTCAAATGGATAAGGGTAGATTGACAGTTGAAAATTTAGACTTGGACACATATGCATACCTTTTGAGAAGTTCATATGAGGGAAAGGGGAATCAGGCTACAGCTAGGGAGTCGTGAAATCAAGGGATAGAAAAACTTTAGCATGTACCGTACATTGATTGAAAGAGAAAAGTAAGAACAAAATCTGAAATTTGAATATTTGGCAGTATTGTACAACAGTCATTTATATAACACATGGCAGAGAAGATTATTTAAAAACATAATATTCAATGAGCATTTATATGTATAAATGCAAATTCAAAATAATGACACAGAATTGGAAGATAACATCTGTTTACATTAGTTCACAAAGATGTTTTCTTTATCCATCCCTAGTGTCTTACAGACTTTTCACAGTGGAAACCCAAAAGGGTAAGCATGAACTTTATAAACATAGACAACAAATTAAGTGAAAACCAGAACAAAATAGGAATCCACCAGCAGAGAAAAAAACATATGAAAACGATTAAGAAATGATAAAACGAACAAATAAAATTTTCCAGAACTTAATCCCCTTCATTCATCCCCTCATGGGAGATTTGGTCATCAGTGAATATAACATCTAAGTTAGCATTAAATGTATGTGTAACTCGTGTATGTTGTGCACTATATTTTTATGTTTACTCCTCTTTCTCAATATTGGGATATTTTCCTCAGTCCTAATGGAGAAAGAAGATAATGATAGAAATTTCTGAGTAAGCAAAAATTTCTAAAATTCAAAGCACAGGTGCAGAGACTGACTTGAACAGCTGCAGGAAGTCTAGTCAAAAACAATTTGATGATGAGTAATTGGGTCAAAGATAATTTGGTAAATACGACTAACTGGTAGAAATTATTTCCAGTCATTGGATTTTCATAGGTTGTTAGTTTTAAAATTTCCACTTTTTAGCAAGTTTCTATATTTAAAGTAATTTATAAATGTTATAATAATCCTTTGATTATTGAAGATAAATTATGTTTATTTTATTTTCTAATTTAGTCTCAGCAATATATTAATGTTATGAGATACTTCAAATGAAAATAAGTTAAAAACAACCAAATGTCCAAAATTTTACTCATTAGGATACTATAAAATAAAAAAGTTTTAAATTATGACCTAATAAATTTTAATGACATTTTACATGACACAAAGGCATTTAGAATAAAATGAAGAAACCTCAGTTAAATAACAGTATTTTAGGTAATTAAAAGTATTTTTATCCATTTTCACTAAAAAAAAAAATAAATTGCATTTATACAGGCAAAGCTTTATAATTCTTTTAAAGAGAATTACAGAATAGGCCTAGGATATTCTTCAATCCCAACTTTAAAATTTAAAATGTCATGTAAAATTTATAAACAAGTAAAACATGGTTGGAGAAAATAATATTGGTCAAAATGGAGTTAAAATACTCAAAGACTCATCTGGTTTCTACCAGAATCCTGACTATGATTCTGACACATTTGAAAACCTTTAGGCAACTAGTAGACAGAATTATCAAGATTGCCCAAATACTGAATTAAGAATTTCTGGCAAATGCAAAATGAATTAAAAACTAGGTTCTCTTCTAGATTTAGCTCCTTCAGAACCTATTGCCACACATATTCCTCAGATTTTTGCTCATCTAAATTAACATCTTCATGCAATTCTTAGTGCGGAAATCTTCGGCTTCAAATTGAAAGCAATGCCCTGCCTCTGAAACTGTCTTGCCTTACAATTGTGGTTTTCCACAAAGCAAGAAGAGTTTGAATTAGCAAGCAAAATACATTCAGGAGAAAAAATATGCACCTACGACAATCCAGCCAGAAGGATATACAGATTTATTAAGTTTGACACCCTGTGCAACAGCTGAACTATTAATCCTTGGACTGTCTACATTTCTAGGTAATGAAAGATGGAACTTTTCCTTTCTCCCCATTCTGAGGGATGAGACCCAAGACAAGGAGTGGAGAAGTTGTGCTTTAAATGTCTCATAAAGTGAGGTCTACTATACATCCTAGAAGATAACTTATTTTTCTCTCTCTCTTGTCCTTGCTCTTGCTCTTGCTCTCACTCTTACTCTTTCTTTCTCTCTCTTGCTGTCTCTCAAATTAGATATTATAATATTTATTACCTTAAAGATTCTTGGATGGGTTACTTATTTATTTTAGCTAAAGTAAAGCTAACAAGGCATTTGTTGAGTGGAGCAAGATGCACAGAGCCTTAAGCTTTCTATCATGTGGCTGGGCAGGAGGGAATGGAGTTAGGATGGGTAATTCCTAGTGCTTACTACCATTTTAATCCTTGAATGTTTGTCTTTGCCACCAATAAGAGTATTCTTGCTTACTGTATTTTAGGATTTTATAAAGAAGAATGCCTAATTTTGTTGGACTTTCCAGATGAGTAAAATACAAATGATATTCAAAAGTTAAATATAAGTCACAAAAATTATCTTAGAAGTTATCCTACTACTTATGTTATCAGTGTTGATATGGACTGTGTACTAAGGCAGATCTTGTATATAATCATACGGCCTAAGAGGTATAAGCACTAGCTATTTTATTATTGCTGGTATTGTTTGGTAATATGCAAGACATTAATAATCTTGTATACAGTGGATTGAGGGAATCACAGATTTTCTAGAAAATAGATTGAGGAAAGAGTAGCTGATGAAGGAATAAAGACAATTATTACATGAAACTTTTTTCCAAAAAATGATTTTAAAAGGTAGAAGAAAAAACAATCATTAATTGTCATAAATCTTGGAGGGTTTTTTGTTGTTATTCTTGTTTTTGTTTTTCTTTATTTAAAGACATTAACTTAAATGAGTGAGCGTAGAAGAGAGGGTGGAAAACCAATAAACCAATGGAACAATGAAATGACTTCATTGTGTATTTTTCAGAAGGAAATTTTATACAAGATAAATAATTAACCTTAGAAATGAGCAGAGATGACTTTGTTATTACACTAGAAAAGAGGAAAAGAAAGTATGGTTGCACTTGAGTTAAGTTCATAAGTTTAAGGAAAAATGAAGAATTTTCAACAGCTTCACCTTCTGTGTGAAGCAGTAGTAATAGTAGTTGTTGATATTGTTTGTATAGACTCTCAAACAGTAATTACTGGGCCAAAATGAACACACATTTCTAATACACTTTAGACATATGGGCTAAGTGATTTTCAGGGGTAAAGTACTAATTCACATCCTTTAGTAGTGTATCAATGGATATAGCTATTCTTTTATCTCCAGGACTCGGCAGGATTCAGCAATCGTCAATGTATTCAGTACGAGTTACTTGTGTGTGAATGTTTTATGTAATAGTGTAGAATGTATATGCATTTTTGCTCTCATTGAGTGTTACTAGTTAGGGAAAATAGATGATATACTGGACACATAATAAGCAATACCTCTTCTATCTACCTATCTATCTATCTATCTATCAATCATCTATCTATCTACCTGGTTATACTGAAGCAATGGTCCCCAGGGATCAGTTTTATGGAAGACAATTTTTCCATGATCTGGTGGGGGCACAAGGGATGGTTTCAGGGTGATTCAAGCACATGACATTTATTGTACAGTTTATTTCTGTTATTATTACATTATAACATAAAATGAAATAAATATACAACTTACCATAATGTAGAATCAGTGGGAGCCCTGAACTTGATTTTCTTCAATTAAACAGCTTCATTTGGGAGTGATGGGAGACAGTGACAGATCATCAGGCATTAGATTCTCATAAGGAATATACAACTTAGATCCCTTGCATGCATAGTTCATAACAGGATCTGGGCTCCTATGAGAATCTAATGGCACCAGGGATCTGACAGGAGCCAAAGGTCAGGCGGTAATGTGAGTCATGGGGAGCAGTTGTAAATGCAGATGAAGCTTGCTTACTTGCCAGCTATATCTATGTATATTACTAGGTAGATGTAAATAGACATAAATCCAGATTCTATTGACAGCAACAAAGAAAACAATGTAGGATGGGGTTACACACACACACACACACACATACACACACACATACATACTTGGGAATCAATTGAGGATAGAAACAATAAAGGGTAGAATTAAAGGATTTGGCAACTGAAAGAGAAAATGTGGTGGAGAAATATTTAGGAGGTAGAAATTGTAACTATTGCTTCACTTAAACATGTAATTTATTTGTACCTATTATCTTTGAACAATCTTCCAAAGCAGCTGCCCAGATACTGAGTTGCTATAGGGAATGAAATACTTATCCTAGAGATATGCGTGGTCACTACTATTTAACTCTCAAGTGAGTCTGCCTCATTTACAGCATCAAATCTGTGTCTTCTGTGATTCTAGTTTCAGCTCTCCTAAATGAGACTAGGGACCAATAGCTAGAGCTCAGAAATCCTTTTCTAGTTAAACATGACTATTTAAAAATTATGCATAGCCTTGAAACTAAATGATGGATTTAAACTTTCTAAAGGAGTTCCATTTTAATAGTCTATAGAGAAATTTGAAATTATCTTTACTCAGGTACCTTTGTGGTTTGAGTTCTAAATCTCTAAATAATTAAAATTCAAATTATCTAAAAGTATATTTTTGGGATTTTTTTTGAGGCTGCAGATTTTACCTTGAGCTATACCTCCTTTATATTTTCATTTATTTATATTTTTATTTGAATTAGTCTTCATGAAGCCATGGCCATTAGTAAATATTCCTTAAAAATTTAAACAACTCACAAGCTTAAAGAAATTGCGCTGGGCGCGGTGGCGCATGCCTGTAATCCCAGCACTTTGGGAGGCCAAGGCGGGTGGATCACGAGGTCAAGAGATCGAGATCATCCTGGTCAACATGGTGAAATCCCGTCTGTACTAAAAATACAAAAAAATTAGCTGGGTATGGTGGCGTGTGCCTGTAATCCCAGCTACTCAGGAGGCTGAGGCAGGAGAATTGCCTGAACCCAGGAGGCGGAGGTTGCGGTGAGCCGAGATCGCACCATTGCACTCCAGCCTGGGTAACAAGAGCAAAACTCCGTCTCAAAAAAAAAAAAAAAGAAAAAGAAATTGCATAGTTGTTTACAAAATTGGTGAACTTTGTAATATTTGTTGTTTTTTCTCCTTTTGATTTTACATGATCAGAATACAGTTTTAAAACAATTGCTATTTTAGCATTTATAAGTTAAAAATGCCCCAAATGTCAAGTCTCTCAGAAAGAGCACTAATGAACTTCTCCATGAACATATATTTAAATACCCAAAGATAGCTCAGAAATTCAGATATTGATATCTATCAACCCCACAGCTGTTTAAAATTAAAATAATGGTGATGATAATAACAGCAAAAATATAAGAAATAAATTTATATTTCTTACATGAAATATATTATTTCATGTTATTTCCTAACATGAGAGATTTATACTCTCCTCAGTTTCTGGCTGCTCTCTGCTACTATGGGTACAGACAGGAATTACTTTTTAGCAACTTCTGAGACGGAATGGTTTCAGTTGTAGTCTTTTAATTAAATTACTTTTCCTTCTTTCTGAAGATCCCTTTATTGGAACTGAAGAACATATCTCTTTTATCAAATAAATGCATATCATTCTTTTACAATATATTACTGTCCCCAAACTTCAGTTATTTTTTGACTTTTTTTTTTCTTTTTTCAGAGACAGGGCCTTGCTCTTTCACCAAGGCTGAAGAACAGTGGTGCCATCACAGCTCACTGCAGCCTCCAACTCCTGGGCTTAGGCAATCCTCCTGCCTCAATCTCCTGAATAGCTGAGACCAAAGGCATGCACCACCACACTTGCCTGTTTTTTAATTTTTTTGTTGTTGCTGAAATGGGGTCTCACTATATTGCAGAGGCCAGCCTCAAACTCCTGGGTTCAAGTGATCCTCCTGCCTCAGACACCGGAAGTGCTGGGATTACAGGCATGAGCCAGTACACCTGGCCTCATTTTCTAAAAACAGCTTAGTAAACATGTTAGAGAAGGAAAGTTCTAAGAGTCTTGCTCTCAATAAAGATGTCATTTTATCTTCCTATAATTGTCCAAGCTGTGCTGAAATAGGGAAATAGAGGCTGAACTCTTCCTTTCTTCCTTTTTTTTAATTTTGTTTTTGAGACGGAGTCTTGATCTGTCACCCAGGCTGGCATACAAGGCATGATCTCGCAACCTCCACCTCCCAAGTTTAAGCGATTCTCCTGAGTAGCTAGGATTACAGGCATGCACCACTATACCTGGCTAATTTTTGTATTTTTAGTAGAGACGGGGTTTCACCATGTGGGCCAGGCTGGTCTCGAACTCCTGACCTCGTGATCCAGTTTTTTTGTACTTTCCAATTTATTTTCCATAAAGTCAATTTGATGATGAACTGGTTATCTTTTATTGGACTATTTTTAAAAATAATATGCCTTTTGGACTAATTAAGTTACAATATATTTAATCATAAAAAAATCTGTATACTGAAAGATGACTATTGTTAGACTGTTATAATCAACAGTTGAGGTCAAATTTTGCTTACTGATTGTATGACCAAAGTCCTCCAAGATTATTTTACATGTTGTTAAGTGAACATATGCTAACAAAGATAATAGTGAATTAACATAAATTGAAAGCCTTGAAATTGAATGATTAGATAAAAGTAGTGTTCATTGCTTTAGATATAAAATAAAGAAATAAAGGTTTCTTTTATTGTAAAGAAAACATAACAGTCAAATTTCTTTTGTACACTCTTTAGGTTCCAAAGCATCATTAAGATCACTGATAAGACTTTTCCTGTGGTTAATTTCACAGATAGCACAGGAACATCCAGTGGCTGGAGTAAAAATAGTTGAAAAAATATGTTTTCCTTTTGAATGGAGGAGTAATGTGGTTCATTTTCTAAATAGTTTCATATATTCAAATAAAAATATGGGACTTGTGGCAAATTACTATTATTACAAATCTTGCTTATATTGAAATTGGGTGTCATTAAGCTCCTGGGACTGTTTTAGGTCCATTTTCTGGAAAGGAGAGTAACAGATAAATAATGAGGAAGGATCTAAGAAGCAAAACGAATAATATTTTTGCTACATTTCCTCACCTAGATTGTCTATGCTTTTAATATAGTCTGCATTTTATACCATTCCGTACCAATCATGTGAGTTTTGTTCTCACATTATTTGAAAATATTTGTGATTTTCATCTCCAACCATTAGCCAATATCCTGGTTAAATAAAAGGTGATTATAATTCTAATGATTAGGGGTAACTTAGAAAGCTGAAAAGAGATTTGAATAAAAAGTTTCAGAAGAAATAAATTTCATAAAAGTCATAGTACCATAATATAAGTTATGCACAAAGTTTCAGTTTTTATTGCAAAGCAACGTTCCTGTTCTCTTTCTGTTATATTTGTAACACCTTTCAAATCTTCTGGAATACATCATATTGTTAGAAGTTTTTCACAAACTCCTCTCTAAAAGCTCATAAATATATATGAATTTCTTAAAATATATTTTTTTAAATCTGGAATTCATCAGGTTTACATGATGAGTTAATACAGGGCTCTGAAATAGAATTTCACAATTCTCCATAGCTATCTTCTGCACACCAAACACTTAGGAGACTAATTACTGTGAGTTTTAGAAAAAAATTTACTGTTTTATACCCAACATGGAAGAGTTATGTTATAGCTGTGTGAATAAGCCTATTGAAACTGAAGTTAAAATACCTTCAGTATTTCAGAAAAGGAATGCCCAATTAGATTGATGTAGATTTATGAATAAAGATTATTATTCTGCAATATAGAAATAATTCAAGTAAAATGAGTACCTTTTTTTTCTACTGAAACCATGAATTCTGAGAGCTAGTTCTATGAAATAATTAATTTTTTTTAAATGTACAGAAGGAAAAAAGGCAGATATTCAGTACATTACATGGAACTGAAGAAAACTAATTGAATATAGAGGTATTAAGGTAACATGAAAGGAATAAATGAGGTAATAGCTGACTTAAATTACAGGCAGTATTTTTAAATTTAAATTTAAAATGTTTGTCTGACTTTGGGAGGCCGAGGCGGGTGGATCACGAGGTCAAGAGATCGAGACCATCCTGGTCAACATGGTGAAACCCCGTCTCTACTAGTACAAAAAATTAGCTGGGTGTGGTGGCGCACGCCTGTAATCCCAGCTACTCAGGAGGCTGAGGCAGGAGAATTGCCTGAACCCAGGAGGCGGAGGTTGCGGTGAGCCGAGATCGCGCCATTGCACTCCAGCCTGGGTAACAAGAGCGAAACTCCGTCTCAAAAAAAAAAAAAAAAAAAAAAAAAAAATGCTTGTCTGTAGAATTTCCTTGATGAATAAATATTTGTACATTTCATTCTTTTAAATGAGTGTCTTTAATTATTTAATTGTATTTTATTTACAATCAAAACTTTAAAAACATCTATCAAAACAAAATCCTGTCTTACCACTTTCATTTTTTTCCAACCAAAAGGAACAACAACAAGGAAAAGCTAGCTATGGAAAAAAAGAAAATTGGATATGTTTTCCTCTTGAGTCCACATCCTTATGAAACAATAAGCAAAAGTATATTTTTCAGCAGGTTTCATTTTGTAAAAACGCTTTTTTTTGGTATATAGACAAAAAGCAATATCAAATAGCAAATGGAAGTTTTGGGAGATGGAATCATCACTTTTCCTTTTTTTAGTAAATTTTGGCATTTCTAACATATAAGATCACTGTTTACTAAAACTTAATGAGCTAAAAACCGATTTTAGAAAAGGGTACAAAATTTCAGTTATGAAGGACAGATATGTTCTGAAGATCTATGTGTACAGCATAGTTAATACTACTGTACTGTATACCTGAAACTAAAGTAAATGGTAACTATGTGAGGTAATAGATATGTTAATCAGCTTTAATTTGAAAGTCATTTCACAGTGTAAACATATATCAAAGCATCACATTGTACACATGTTATTGAGGTCAATTATACCTCAAAAAAGTATAAATAGAAAGTAAAAATGATGAAAATAAATTTTATAAAAAAATTGATTATCATGGAATGGAAGCCAGAGCTGTGCTACATAGGTTTCCAAGAGCTGTTAGGAGATTATCTCATAATAATTGTTAATGTATGCTTTTTTAATAATCAAATCTATGCTTTTTTAATAATCAAATCATTTTAATCATTATTAAACAAAGTAATAAATAGATCATTTATAGGTTAATATATCATTTGGAAATCTTCTAAGTAGCTTGTTCTTTATGGAATATTTCTAAGATGTTTAAAGTCATATGACCTAATATTTTAAAATGCATGCAATTCATCTTATATGATTTAAAATATATATACTATGTAACATAATAAAAGTAGTATGCATGATTTCATGGTTTACTTTTGACTAATACTGGAAATAATTACTATATTATTTATTGTGAGTTGATATGAATATACATACACAGAGGTTTGCAAATTTGATTTTTTTTTTCCTTTTAACATTTTCCTGCTTTTTAAAAATCATGCCTGGAGCATGATGATATTTATTTTTCTCCTGGGTTTTTGAGGAGAATCTTCAACCAGTTATTCTGAAGATTAATTTTTTTTAGGATTTTCAGCATTACCATCAATATTCTCTCTATTTGTACTAGTTACAAATAGGCATGTGTTTCCTCAAATCTATATTTTCTGTGAGATGTGTCTGAATAGATGTGACTCACAAAGAATTATTCCCTTGGTAAGAAACAGCAGGTTGTGTAGATGGAGAAGTGAGTTGCTTGTATGGTAGCTCTTGAGTGGCAGCCTAGAAGGACCATCTTCTCAGAGATTCTCCCCATCCAGCTGCTATGATTATAGTTTGCAACAAGCCATGTGAAAACTAAGGTTTTGAACGCCCTGCTCTTTGCCCCTACTCTCATTGAGAGGAGATGGTTAGGACTATAGCACAAAATCTAAGAAATGAAGCCTCAGAAATTAGTACCTTAGCATCTACCTCCAAAGGGCTCGTGCTTCAGAGGAACGTTCTTAACACAGAAAGAACTCTTAACGCAGAAGGTAGGCGAGTGACAGCCAAGACAAGGAAGATACATTAGAAAAGGAAATGGGAAAAATGATCAATGAAGAAAATAAACAAAACTATGAAGAACTGTAAATAAATGACATGAAAGTGGAAAATATTTAACAGAATAAAACTATAACTACATGAAGGATAAGAGAGATAAAGACATGAAGTATAATGAAATGCATAAATTAGAACTAAGCATAGATGGCATTTATGTAAAATATAAAAATCATGCAGTAGAAATAAAAATGGGTGATCATTATTCATGTATTTTGTAAAACTTTAGTAAAATTCCTTGTTTTTCAATTATTCTGAGATAGATATGAATCGAAGAAAATATTTTCAGTGAAACATGCCATTGTTTTTATACTGATAATTTAGAGGATACTTTGTTTCCTTTAATTTTGAGAATCATAATTTAAAAATTAAAAAATTAAAAAATCATTCTACTATAACGACACATGCACAAGCATGTTTATTGCAGCAGTATTCACAATAGCAAAGACTTGGAACCAACCCAAGTGCCCATCAATATTAGACTGTAGAAGGAAAATGTGGCACATATACAGCATTGAATACCATGCAGCCATAAAAAAGAATGAGTTCATGTCCTTTGCAGGGACATGAATAAAGCTGGAAACCATCATTCTCAGCAAACTAACACAGAAACAGAAAACCAAACATCACATGTTCTCACTCATAAGTGGGAGCTGAACAGTGAGAATATATAGACATGGGGAGGAGAACATCACACATGGGGCCTGTCTGGGGAAGGGGGGAAGAAGAAGGATAACATTAGGAAAAACACCTAATATATATGACAAATCGATAGGTGCAGCAAACCACCATGGCATATGCATACCTAGGTAACAAACCAGAACATTCTGCACATGTATCCTAGAACTTAAAGTATAATTTAAAAAAAAGAAAATTAACAAACATTGAATTTAAACAACACTTTAGACAAAGTGTCCCTAACAGACATACAAAGAATATTTATTCTAACAGCTACAGAAGACACATTTTCCTCAGCACATGGGACATTCTCTAGGAGAATTAGAAAAAAATCTGCATATTTATAACCAGTCGATTTTTAACAAAGACACCAACAAGATACATTAAGAAAAGAACACCCTCTTCAATAAGTGATGCTAGCAAAATTGGATATTCATATATGAGAAAGAATGAAAATGGACTCTCATTTCTCAAAATATAAGAAAATCAACTCAATATGAATTATAATTTCAGAGGCACCAAAATTATAAAACCACAAGAAGAGAAATAGATGAAACAATTTAGAACACTGATCTAGACAAATAATGCATGGCTAAGACCTTAAAAATATACCTACTCCCCAAAAATAGATAAATGATACTATATCAAACTAAAAAGTCTCTGCACAGCAAAGGAAACAATCACAGAATAAAGAAACAACTGGTTAAATGGAAGAAAATATTTGCAAACTATTCATCCAGCAAAAGACTATCATCCTGAACATACAAGGAACTCAAACTTAATAGCAAAAAAGAAAACAAATAATCTCATTACAAAGCAGGTAAAGGACATGGATAGAAATTTTTCAAAAGAAGACATCCAAATGGCCCACAAGTACATGAAGAAAATGGTCAGCATCACCAGTCATCAGAGAAATGCAAATCATAACCACAAGATAGCATCTTATCCCAGTTAGAATGGCAATTATCAAAAAGAAAAAAAAATAGTAAGAATATGGAGAAAAGGGAACTCTTACACATTATTGATGGCAAAGTAAATTAGTGCAACCACTATGAAAAATAGTGTGGAAATTTCTTTTAAAAATAAATTAAAAATAGATCTACCATATGATTCAGTGATATTGGATAAATACCATTACAGGGTATTTATCCAAATGAAAAAAAAAATCAGTATATCAAATAGATACCTACATTCCCATTTTTATTGAAGCCCTATTCATAATAGCAAAGATATAGATCAGCTTAAGTGTTCAGCAATGAATGAATGGATAAGGAAAATTTGCTATGTATACACATTGGAATACTTTTAAATACAATAAAATCATGTCATTTACAGTGTTTATGACACTAGAGGTCACTATGTTAACTGAAATAAGCCAAGCAGAAAAAGAAAACTATCACATGTTCCCTCTCATATGTGGAAGCTAAAAAAAAAAGTGGATCTCATGAAGATAGAGAGTAGATTGTTGGTCACCAGAGGGTGAATAGGTATCTAACAAGGGTAAAATAGAAAAAATAAAACCTAGTGTTTGATAGATCAATAGGATGAGTACAATTAACAATAATGTGTTGGCTGTTTCAAAATAGCTAGAAGAGAAGACTTGAAATGTCTTCAGCACATAGGAATAATAAATTTTCAAGTTGATGGATACTTCAAATACCCTGACATAATCATTACATATTTCCTACATGTAACAAAGTATCATGAGATATTTAAAATGAATAATACTTATATGTGACTAAAGCATATATTTGTGAATTGCTGATTAATATGCTTCCTATAATAAACTTCCTAATAGTCTTTTACACATAAATGTTTCTGAATTTTAAAAAATATTGATAAAGCTCACTGAACAAGGATGCTTAAAATGAATTGGTCTTTTTAAATTTGTGTCAAATGGCACAGAAGGACAATTAAGCTAACTAATAGCACTTTCATACTTTAAAAGGTCAGTCTTTATAAGGAGGATAACAATATCTCAAAACTCACAATATCATTATTATTTTACACAAATTTTATGTTTGATTTATTTTGAGAGAACATTTACTTCCTCCTGAAATAAAATGTACCATTTAACCATTAAGAAAAATTTAGGAAATGTGTATAAAAAAAAAAGAAAGAAAGAAAGAAAAAGAAAGAAAAACTCAAAATCTCAAACTCATTCTTATTTTCCAATCAGAGATGTGATACTCACTGCCAACATGTAGCCTGGACGCTTACTGGCAAAGAACATGGATGTTTAAGTCAGAGCTGGTTTCATATTTCAACATAGCTATTTGCTAGCAATATAACATTAAGCTTATTATTTAATCTCAGTAAGCCATAGGTTTATGATCTACAAAAATTTCATTACCTCAATCATACAACTGTATTGACTAAGAAGGAATTTCTGAAATATCACAAGGTACATTTTACATATAGTAGTGCTCAATAAAATTTCCCATGAGAAACATTTAACACATAACAATGAGAAGAATTACAGAATATAATACTATATATACAGTAAAATCATTATTTGAAACATGATCTTATGAAACATGACCTTATAATCTATAGAAAATATAAAATATTTAAAACATGATTTTTGTGTCATTATTGAGAAATTCAATATTCTAATAATTCATTGCACATCCCAAAATATTCATTATTTCATTCTTTTTATTTTATTGCCTTGCAGTCCCTGATTATAGCATTTTTTCATTTTTTTTTTGAAAGAAAGAAAGAAAGAAAAAAATGAAGAAGAGGAAGAAAAAGGAAGAGAAAGAGAGAGAGAGAATGGGAGTATTGCTTTCTTGCCCAGGCTAGAATGCAGTTTAGTAATGGGTATTGAAAACCTCTTTTATACCAATAATTATACTTGATGTAGACAGGAAGGAATAAGGGAAGAAAATAACAAACAAGCAGCCAACCAATATTTCATTTAAACCTATGAAATGCTATGCGATTACTGAGGAGTGATTTACTTCCAATTATGTAGTCACTTTTGGAATAGGTGTGAGGTGGTAATGTATGTTTTGTGTATTTGAAGTGGAGAGTTCTGTAAATGTTTATTAAGTTTACTTATTCCGGGTCTGAGTTCAAGTCCTGAATGTCCTTGTTAATTTTCTGTCTCGTTGATCTATAAAATTGTTAGCTCTTCTTGTTACATTGATCCTTTTGCCATTATGTAATGGCCTTCTTTGCCTCTTTTACTCTTTGTTGCTTTGAAGTCTACTTTATCAGAGGCGAGAATTGCATCTCCTGCTTTTTGTTTATTTGTTTATTTTTACTCTCTGATTGGTTGATAAATCTTCCTCCTTCTCTTTGTTTTGAGTCTTTCTGTATCGTTGCATGTGAGATGGGTCTGGATGCATCATACTGATGGGTTTTGGCTTTTTATCCAATTAGAATATATATATAGGTTTAATACTGGCATTTGATGCTAGTTGGCTGTTTTGCCCATTAGTTAGTGTAAATTTTTCATTGTGTTAATGCTCTTTGCTTATTGATATGTTTTTGGAAAGGCTGATATTGGTTGTTCCTTTATATGTATAGTGCTTCTTTTAGAAGCTCTTGTAAAGTAGGCCTGGTGGTGGTGAAGTCTCTAAGTACTTGTTTGTTCGCAAAAGATTTAATTTTTCCTTTGATTATAAAGCTTAGTTTGGCTGGATAGGAAATTCTGGGTTGAAAGTTCTTTTCTTTAAGGATGTTAAATATTGGTCCCCACTCTTTTCTGGCTTGTAGGTTTTCTGCTGAGAGATCTGCTGTAAGTCTGATAGGTTTCCCTTTATGGGTAACCTGACCTTTCTCTCTGGCTGCCCTTAGTATTTTCTCCTTCATTTCAACCCTAATAAATCTGACAATTATGTGCCTTGGGGTTGGTCTTCTTGAAGAATATCTTTGTGGTGTTCTCTGTATTACCTGGAGTTGAATATTACCCTGCCTTGCTAGGTTGGGAAAATTTTCCTGAATGATACCCTGAAGAGTATTTTCCAACTTGGATTCATTCTCTTCGTCACATTCAGGTACACCTATCAAACATAAATTAGGTCTTTTTACATAGTCTCATATTTCCTGGAGACTTTGCTCATTCCTTTTCATCCTTTTTTCTCCATTCTTGTCTTCTCGTTTCATTTCACTGAGCTGGTCCTCGACTTCTGATATCCTTTCTTCTGCTTGATCAATTCGACTGTTTAAACTTGTGCATGCTTCGCGAAGTTCTCGTGTTGTGTTTTTCAG
Organism: Aotus nancymaae; assembly: GCF_030222135.1. Classification (NCBI taxonomy): domain Eukaryota; kingdom Metazoa; phylum Chordata; class Mammalia; order Primates; family Aotidae; genus Aotus; species Aotus nancymaae. The sequence goes on along the minus strand of NW_026988419.1, from coordinate 38,868,257 downwards.
CTCCATCAATTCACTTATATTCTTCTCTAAATTGTCCATTCTCGTTAACATTTCGTCAAACCTTTTTTCAAGGTTCTTAGTTTCTTTGCATTGGGTTAGAACAAGTTCTTTTAATTCACAGAAGTTTCTTATCACCCATGTTTTGAAACCTGCTTCTGTTATTGTAACACACTCGTAATCTATTAAGCCTTGTTCCGTTACTGATGAGGAATTGCAATCCCCTGTAGAGGGAGAAGCATTCTGATTTTGAGTATTCTCTGCCTTTTTACACTGGTTTCTTCTCTTCATTATATATTTATCCGTCTGCCGTCTTTGTAATTACCGACTTTCTAACTAGGTCTCTGAGCTGACGTCCAACTTGTTGATTCCCAGCGCCAAAATCTGAGCAATCCACTGCGCTGGCCAAAATAGTGGTGTTAAGATTGATGGTGCTTTTCTGCCCGGGAATCTCCGGACTCTGCACCTAGAACTGCCGCGCTAAGGCGCCAGCAAAACTGCCACGCCGGCCACAAGAGTCGCTCTGGCGACCCGTGGGGCTCCTCTGGTGGGAATCTCCTAGTCCGTGAGCAACAAATATTCGTCTGAAAGTGTGGCGTCCTCTCGTTCTCTGCGCTTTCACTGGGAATTACGAGCCCGAGCTGCTAGTGATCAGCCATCGTGGATCCTCATTCTTTCATTCTATCAATGTCAAATGAGTGACCATGTGTACTGAGCTTGTTGCTAGGTGAACAATATATGTGACAAGGACAAAGTTCCTGCCTTCATGATGCTTACCGCCTAGTGGAGAAGTTATACAACACAAAGAAACAAACACGTACTTACAAAATATGACATACCGTATGAAAATAAATGAAACACTAAGTGAATTGGTCTCTCTCTCTCTCTTTCTCCCCCAAACCATCTTTTTCCCTTTCCTTCACCTATCAGTATATATCTATCACAATATATATCTATCAATATTGTGGCAGAAGCTAGGAAAAGGCTTTTTTTTTTTTTGAGACAAAGTCTCACTTTGTCACCCAGGCTGGAGTGCAGTGGCCCGATCTTGGTTCACTTAAACCTCCACTCCCTGGGTTCAAGCAATTCTCTTGTCTCAGCCTCCCCAGGCATGTGCTACCATGCCTGGCTAATTTTTGTATTTTTAGTAGAGGCATGGTTTTGCCATGTTGGCCAGGCTGGTCTCAAACTCTGGACCTCAAGTGATCTGCCCACCTCAGCCTCCCAAAGTTCTGGGATTACAGGTGTGAGCCACCATGCCCAGCCTGAAAAGGCATTTTTAATGGCCCACATTCTTAACTGATACTGAATTCTCAAAAAGCCAACCATGCCAATGACCAAAGAAAGAACATTCCTGGCAGAAGAAATGATATGTGGAAATGTCCTATTCTAAGAAAGAGTGTGGTGTGTTTTAGGAACACAGGAAGACTTACACACATGTCTGAAACATGCTAAAAGTTCAGTATGCAGAGCTCACTGAGGCCATATTGTTGTAACAGAAATCTTGAACAAAGGTTATGAGGAAAACTTGATTTGAGTTGTTCCCCTCTATCCTTTGACTTTATCCAGTTAGAGTAATTTATTTTCTTTGCTGAAATTCCAATAGCTCTACTCTGCTAATTCTGAGGTAAAAAGCAGTCTTCCAATTTTGTTAGAAACAACCAATGTCTCATTTCAATAACTGGACATCATACAAGATGTTATTCAAAATACAAAATTTGAATCAATGTTATTTTTTTCCCTTTTCCTTGCCCAGGCTGCATCAGATTGGAAGCCCACGCCTACTGCAGGCTGTTTTCCAACTAGAAAATGATACGATGGGGTAATCCTGCTCTATATCTCTATCTTGCCAGCAGCATGCATACTCTTCAATAAAAGGTTCTTTGCAGGAATGCTTATCCTCTGAACTGGAGCATCTTCAGTGCCTGCTGTCTCTCTGACCTCAAAGTCTAGGCCTTTCAATTAGATGACCCAAGGCTACCCCACTGTGATTCCTTCTCCCAAGTGGTCTACACTTTATTATGTAACAACACTACCTACCTCCTGACCCTGCAGTCTCTACGATAATGTACAGGTGCTTCTGCACCCTTCTGGCTGCCAAAGCAGTCAGCCCTTTGCTTGCTTTCTAGATGTCTAAAGGCAAGATTCAGACATAATGCTACAATCTGTCAAACACAAGAAATAAACTGTGCTTTCTCCCCAGGCCTCAGACAAAACAAACATGATTATCTTTCTTTTGTATGTCAGTAAGGTGAGCAACACCATTCTCCCCTGAATGACCCCACTGAAATTCCTGGGTATTGTCCTTGATACTCTATTTTTCTTTATCCTTCATCATACCTTTAAGTTCAGCCTGTCGCAAACATTCATTGACACTATTGATGTCTAGTACATGTCAACCTCTTTCTTCCCCTGAATGTACACAAAAGCCTCCTAACTTGTTTGTTTCTGTCAGTTTAGTTTTCCTGTCATTTAGAACTGTTTCTTCTCTTTGCTACTTGAGTTATTTTTCTAAATGCAAATCTATTGTCATTTCTCTGTATAAAAATTTTAATGGCTCTTTACTCCATAACTAGAGATTGAGATCTCAGTATTTCTGTTGCTACATTTCCTGTCCTAAATAACCCATCTCTCATATTCCCTCTCGCCAATTATGTGGCTCACTCCTTCTCACACTTGAATCTTGATTTAGACTACAGATCTCTGTCTGGCCCCTTGCTATACTCTCAAAGCTCCCCTTTACTTCAGTCTAATTCTCTTATCGTGCACTTAAGCCATTATTTTATATTTGCTTTCTTTTTATAAGTTAATAATCCTTAATAAGTCATCACTTCTTTGACAGCAAGAATCATGTCTTATTTTCATCATGGTATCAAGAGTATACAATACAACTCCTGGCAAACTATTAGTGTTTAATTGATATTTGTGGAATTAATTAATGAGTAGGTGAATAAGTGTAACGGTGGGTAACTCAGTATCCAGATGAAAAACACTGTCTCAAGAGCGTTTTCTTTGCCAAGACTACAGTTCCCAATTCCCAGCCTTTAACATTCTCAGCTTTAATTTGAGGAAAAATGACTCTGATGGACCAGTTTTTCTCCATTACGTAGTTTCCACTTAATACAGAATTAATTAATTTCAATTAAGAAGGATCATGTGAATATTGACACATTATCAGACACCTAGTTGACTAAAAGTCATCAAAGGTACCCAAATCATAGTCAGAGTTCTGGTAGTGAGAAGGTTTAAAAAGAATTATTATTTACTAAGAAGAGGGTCAGAAAAAGGCAAACCACAGGAGATGGTGCTATCCTCTTACATGAAGCTTAAATTATACATAAGGGAGGAAGATACTATAAGGATATGTTTTTGAGCTCTATGCAGAAAAATTACATATGGATACAGGAGGGAATTTTATGGGGTGAGAAGTAATAGTCTAAATAAATGGTGAAGGAATCCTTCTCTGAAAAAGAAGTAAATTCTGTGTACATTTGAAGGAAATGCCTCACTGGCAGGGGTATTAAGCAAGCAAAGCCTCTGAGGTGCCAGTATGTTTAGTATGTTTAAGAAATTGCAAAGACAAGTGTGACAGGGATAAAGTAAATGAAGGAGGGAGTTAATTAATACAATCCAGAAAGTCCAAACTGTTTATATTAACTGGCTTTGTTTGAATTCCAATCTCAAATGAATTCGTCAAAGAAATCTGATTTGTCCAACCTCAGTTATATGACAACTACAGGATAATCCAATCTATTGAAGAAGGATGAGTCATAATAAATGTTGCGGGCAGTGTCTTACATTTTTTTGAAGGAAAATTTGTATTGTTTTAATTATTTTTATGTACAGCAAACTCAACAGTATACATTTAACCCAGTTTAAAGAAAGAACAAATTTAAGAGAAGTGTGCTGGGGGGAGGGAAGTCTTGATGGTTGTAGAAATCATACCAAGGTTGTCTTCTGTGTGGATGTAAAAGGACAGCTCTTTAGAGAAAAATCCCTCAGACTCTGGACAGGGGCTTAGACCTAGATTATGTGACATTGTATAGAGGAGCCTAAGTATAAGGAAAATCTCATAGATTTACATAATAATAAGACTGGAAAGGAAGTTAGAAATGTTCAGATTCAGTCATTATAAAAAATGAAGTAAGAAGACTTCAGAGGCTAAGTGACGTTCTTTTTTAAGGTTGGTATACACAGCTAATTAGTGGCAGCCAACAGACCAGAATACGTATCTTTTGATTTCCTATTCAATTTGGCATAGAAAATAATGTGACTGAGTTCTGAGAAAGCGCAACTTTTCTGGAGAGTCCTTAAGAACACTTCCAAACACAATTAATTAAAATAGAGCTAGTGGCAATGTTAAGATAAATCAGAAAATAGCATTGAAAACAGAATAAATTTAATGTACATCAAAGTACATCATTATGGGAATGACTCTCGAACCAAACCCTGAAGGAGAATAGCGTGGCCTCAAATCATTTCAGAGCCTCGGGCATAAAACTTCCATGAAAAATGCTGTTTGTCTGAATTCTTGTAGTGAAATACAGGCATTCATTAAAGTAAAATGTCATAAGGAAAAAGAGAAACCCAGCAAAAATTTTTGTGCAAAATTTTCTCACTGTGGTAATGCAGCTAAAAAAAAAAAATAGAAAAAGCTGTGAGTTTAAGCTCTGGAGTCTGAATTATCTTTATCTGAATCTTTGCTGGGACATGTCTTAGCTATATACAATAAGACAAGCTTTCAATCTCTTTGAATTGCAGTCTCCTCATTCATTTAAACAAAACAATACAAAACAAAAATCTATATTCCACTTAATATTTCCAGTACATTTTGAACATTACATAAGCCATACAAATATCTTGCATATTTATTGATATATATTAGATTTATGTAAACTCTTGGTTTTCATAATAATCTATGACATTTTTCAACACAGGGACTTTCTAGAGAGGTACTTTTGAGTTATTGATCTAAAGTATTTTTCTTCTATTTTTTTCATTATTGTTTCCTAACCATTAAAAGTAATGGCAAAAACCGTGATTATGTTTGCACTAACCTCTTAATAAAATATTTCAAATATTGTTACTGAGAGTGAAATGTAGTGAAAACGTTTGTTGTTTCTATTCATGAACCTTACTAGACTTCTGAGGCACCCAGAAGACTAACACTATAATAAAGGCTATAGCAAGTAATTGACAAAGAAAGGTTAAATTGCAGAAGCAGAAATTTCTCAGCTCTAGAGAGATGGTTCAAAGAGTTAATAAACTAATTAAAAAGGAGAAAAGAGAAACTGCTGATGGTTCTTGATGTTTTTAAGTAAAGTAGTAAGAAGCACAGTTGTCATGGAGGTAACAGAATAGCCAGAATGTTTTTCTACAAGTGAATTAAGACACACAATGGAAAATGCCTTAAGAAATTAAATGCATTGAAAATACATCTGAATTACTGAGAATTTTAAGAACATTAGATCTCCTATTTTCTTCTATGTAATTTGTAAATTGTCTATTTTAATTCCTCTATTTTACAAATGAAGATAACGAAACTTAAAAGTAGCAGGGACTATTTCCAACTCCATTCAATAAAAGCCAGGTATTCATTTTATAAAAAGTGCTCACTGTAGTTTTCATGGGGCAAATTGTGGCAGTTTAAGTCACCATGCAGTGCCCTAATGAAATATTCCTGCTTAACTCTAATGGATTTAGGGAGTGAATTTCTTGTTAGTGATGGCAATCATCCATCAGGTTATGGTCCTGGTCATAGCTATATCATACAGTCTTATTTATTTATACCGTACTTTTTACTTTTATGTTTGCCTTTCTGTTGAGAAGATGTCAAAGAACACACACGTATATAAACTTACAGTATAAACATTAAGGCTTTTTAAATTGGCTGCCTCTTACCACTTTTTGGAAAGGAGGTTGCAAATTTAAGGGAACACTTCATAATCTCATTTATTGGCAGAAGTTGGCATACATCAGTGGAGAGAAAGAACATCAGGAGTTTACCCTGGAACTCTGTGGGTGCCTTAGGAGACTGAGCAATGTTTTTATTTTTTCATAATGTTGTATGTAATGGATTCAACTACTGTAATCACTATTCTGTGCCAATCTAAAAGTAGCCTAATAAAAAGTGTTCATTAAACTGAAAAGTGTTTTCCTTGATATTTCCTTAAACTATGTCACCAGATCTATATTGTCAGCAGCAATTCAAAAACTTATAAAGCTGTTTGTTTGTATTCAATTATCACGTTAATATTTTCTTGTCTTTATCTTTCCAAAACCTTACTTAATGTTTCTGCTTCATCTGCTAATTTATTAGCATCTCATCTTATGGTAATAGTAATAGTTTTTCCTATCAAACCCATATTTTTCAGATATTTCATTCTATTCCTGAACTTGAAACATCTTTCCGACCCTTTTTCTACTTGATGAAATTTTCTTACTCATCCCTAAATGCTCAGCTATAATAGAGTTCCTTCAAGAAGACTTCCTTGCACACTCACATTGGGTGATATACCTCCTCTCTGTTCCCATCATGCTCCTATCTTGTCAGTATTGTGCCCTTTCGTGAACCATCTACTCCACTCTCAGATATTTTATTATTCCAGGGCACTAACAGTGTCACATTCCTCTTTCTACTTCTAGGAACCCTACAGTGCTTATTATGAGAAGGTGCTTAATAAATACTCATTAAACAAAAGGGAAAAAATACAGTACAAATCTCCCATACATACAAACATGAGCATATTCTAGGAACACTTACTTGAGACATCAGTTTTTTTTTTGGTTGTTTTTGTTACAGGCTTCACTCAGATACAGTGTGCTTTTTAAGGAAACAGGCAAATTTTAATTCTGCATCAGAGAATAGCTGCCATCTTTTGGGAGAAGTCAGAAGAATCTCTCTCCCTTTCGCTCTCTCTCCTATAAACTGAGAGCATTATTGTTAATGACATTTTGTGTATGTGAAAGGAAACTTGAGGAGAAACAGTTCTTCTTGATATTGAATAAATTAATTGTGAAACCTGTTTTGCTTCCTTTTTCTCCAAGTGGATAAAAATATTCATGATTCTAAAGCTGTAAAAGGCTATTCTAAAACTATCTGCAGACAAGGTTGTCATGGAAACCACCATTTTTTTGAATAGTACAATAAATAGTCATCTAAAGAAATACTGAACACAGTGCACCTTGGTCTAGTAATTAAAGTTGGTCCAGAATTGAAACATCTATGACATGTTTTGCTTTCAGGTATGCCATCAGAGGATATTTATTACCATATTGGGATATTTTTGTAAACAGGTGAGATACAAAATGTTTACTTGCAGCAATAACTTGAAGTATGGAATGAGAAGGACACATACTCCTGCTTCATAAATTCCTGAGTCTCCCCAGCCACCTCACATATACATACACAGCATGGGCAAACAGGTAAGAATGAAGACATGAGACAGCAAATTGCAAGATTCACAAGAGACCTAGGAAAGTAGAAGACAAAAGAATTTAGGAATACATGCAAGTCAGAGCTAGTTCTAAATTCTCTTTTTCCCACATACCCCAGCTTCCTGTAGGGAGACTGGATACCAAAGTACACAACAAGAGCTTGGAGAAATGAAATTAGAATTTGAAGAACAGTATGAAAAAAAAAAAAAGAATAAAAATATCATACTTCCCCTGTCTTCTCCCTAGGTTTTCTGGGTGTAGAAGGTTGTCAAAGAGGTAGGGGATAATTTCTGAATATCGATACTAATCTTGATTTTCAGCTGAAGTTTGCCACCTGCAAAACCTACAAAAGTGCTTTATGTTTCAGGGGTTGACAGAGGACAGCCTTGAGTAGTGGGAAAGCTCAAGGAGATGAGATCAAGATTTTTCATTGAGAAGATCTGATTTACCCAAGCAAGGTCTAAAGAAGGCTGGCCATGGACTCAAGTAACCACCCAGTGGTGTAAACAGAGTGTTACATTTGCTAGAGGTGAGGATTAGGAGAGAAAGTCCTTTTATTTATACCCACCCTTGCATCCAAGCAAAATAGGTGCATGATGATACCTCACAAAATAGTCAACATTTGTCGATGCCCCTGGCGAAAAGGAGAGAGATGGATTTCAAAGAGAAGGCTTTGAACAGAATAGGGACCATATTTAAAACCCAAGTCAAAATGATTCTAGATTGATTGATCCAATGTATTTATTAGTGACAAGAAGATTGTGTTTTTTATTCTTGAGCTGAATGAGAAGTTGTAATACATTTTATATTTCTGAGCAAAAAAAGTTTTTCTACTTATACACATTACATTATTGTCTATATACATATCAATTTTTATACATATATAGTATAAAGAGCAAAAGGTATTAGTTCAGCTTAGGGTCCCAGAGAGATTGTACAAGATAAAAATAAAATGGGTCATCTAATTCAAACTATTCTGAATTAAGACCATTTTGCTTTCTTTAATAATCTATTTATTCTTCCCATTGTGAATGAGTTTTCTTAATCCCTTCTTAATGCAGTCAGGAGGAGAGTGAAACAGAGGATAAGAACATCAGCATTCCCTGAGAAGTTGATTTTTTTTTCTCACCTAGAATGAGAAAGCCAAAGCTTGCTGTGAAAAATAACCTTACCTTAAATATCTAACATTTTTAATGCAAGAAACTTTCGCTTTATTATTGTCTTATGGAACCTGGTTTTAATAATTAGTGTAAAAACAAAACAAACTGCATAGAAAGACTTGAACTCTATTTAGCACAAGGGCAGCAGGTGAGAGAGAGAAAAAAAAGTAGAGAGAAAAAACAGATATGATCATTTGTAAGCAAGTGGGGACTAGAATCAGGTAATTTTTATACAGCTCTATATTCGTACTTCATTGTCTTTGCTAAAAGAAGTTGTTGTTCCCCTATTTAGCATATCAGTCAGGTTTCTTTGAAGGGTTACCCAAGAGTCCTTATATATTTGGTTAAGAGGAAAGCAAAGCTAAGAATGTTATTCAATTTCACAATGGAAATCAATACTACCTAACATTTTACAATGATCCAAGACAAAATATAGAAGTCAGAAAGGACAAACAGAGCTATTTTAAATAATGCTAATTCTCAGAAATTCCTGAAAGAAATATATGCTCCCAAAGTTTATTTAGCTGTGCTAGGTGTTTAACTGGAAACACAAGAAAATTTTATTTTCTCTAGAAATCCTTGAGATATGTTTGAAGCTTCACTAGTTTTTTTTTTTTCAAGTTCAGGAATAAAATGCCACAAAACAATTGCCAGTTACTGTCAACTAATATGATTGTATACATAGTTAAAAATTTAAAAAGTATTTTCTATTAGCTTCTAAACATTTCAAGAAGTTTTCATTTTTATGTTTATTTTCTAATTAATGTATCAAACTAGATAAATAGTAGGGGGTATGTAGGGTATGTGTGTGTGGGTATGTGTGTGTGCATGAAGTACAGGGAGAAAGAGAGGAGAGAGAAAACTAAAACGTGGATCATTATTATTATCTTAGAGAACATAGAAATTTTTCTCATAAAAAAAAAAAAAGTTCTTGTTATTAGAAGATTTCCCTAGGCATTCCACTGATTCCATTTATGCTTCTAAAATACTGCTTAAAGCTCCGTTTATTACAAATAACATTCTTCCTATTTTTAGACTGTTACCATTCCTGATATTCATGATCTATTTTGGGGAAAAGATCAACTAATTAGGGACATCACCTGATTGTATCATCAAGAGGTCTCTAGGGAAAGGTAGAAACCAATAGACAACCTGAGGGAACTCTCCCATAGACATGGGACTGGTCTGAATAACTGCTCAGCATAGAAGCAGACACTCGAGCAGAAATCCATCTAGCACAAGTTTCCACATCCAGTAAGGGACTAGGTCATAGCAGCACATCAGAGACAGTGAATTAGGTAGAAAACCTCCAAAGATGTTCTTAACCTGCTCCACAAATGATTTAAAATCAATAGGAAGCTGAAACAGAGCTTCCTGACAAAGTGAAATTCATAATCATCTGTTGAAGCAAATATTTTAACAAAACCTTTATTCTTCACAAGATTTTTGGCCTTAATTTAGTAAAACTTTTAGAAACTATATTGAGGTTAAACAAAAAAAGTCATTGCTATTGCTATCAGTACAATTATGATTATTGATTAGTGCTTTTTATGCTGCTGCTGCTGCTGCAAGAAAAAGAGAAGATTGGCTTGTACTCTTGCTATTACTGCAAACTAATAATAAAATCCTGATCTTAGTGGTTTAAAACAACAGTATGTTATTTCTTATGACACTGTGGATTGAGGAGGCTCAGCAGGGCAGTTCTTACTTTTCATCAATTGTGTACTGAGATGCATGGCCCTCAAATCCTTTCCCTATCTTCTTTACTTATAAATCTATACAGATTCTTCCTTAAAGTAAAAATTGAATATTCATTACAATTTGAACATTACCTAGAAAAACGCATTTGTTATTTATGGTATTTCCTCTCCCTAAAATATCCTCCTCATGTCTCAGTTACTCAGAATAGTAATTTACACAAAGCAGGTCTTAATTACTGTGTGTTACATTAGATTGAGCACCTTGCTTAGATTATTAGCACACTTAAGCATTTGATTATCACTGTTACATAAAAGCATCTGCACTCATATTCTTATGATTTAGATTAGATTAGATAATCCTGAAGCTAAGGATTTGTAACATATTTGAAGCTTTCTGAGTGGTAGGATTCTTATTTTAGAAGACAAAAAATGGTATTTGAAATGATAACTAATAATAGCTAACATTTATTTGTCTTAATATTATCAAGTATAATATTAAATATATTTATATAATACTAACAAATTATATTATTATATAATATATTAGTAATATCCAATATATATATTATTAATATATTTCTTATGTTATTAAGAAATATTACATACATAGCTATAATTTTACTCTTAATATTAGTTTAAATATATATACACACACACATAGAGAGAACTCTAATTGTCAATTCCCTTTCTTTTAATACCATGGTACAGAAAACGGAAATAAACCAATTTTAGGTTTTTAAGTTGCCAACAGTATTACAATAATTATTACATTGTCGGAAATAATTAGTTCAGTATTCAGAAGGAAGGTCATCCAAGTGACAGCAAAATATTATAAAGAGACTCATTAGTTCGATTCTGTTCTTCATAGCTAGTGATAATAAGTAATTTAAAAGAAGCTAAATTTACTTCCTTATTGCTATAAAATGGATCTATTTCCACAAAATTTTCAGAAAAATAAACATTTTCCTGAAGTTTAATATTCACAACTGAAGAATAAATCCTTACAGTAGGTATTTTGAATGCAGTTATACACGTAAGTATGTGCATATGTATAGGGGAGGGTATGTGTATTCTGATGGATCACATTAATAAAACAAATCAGGAAAAATGATAAGCAGACCCGAGGGAGAAAGTTTCTCAGCTAGGGAAGGTTAGCTCGCTAAATGTCTGTCAAGAGGTCTCTCCAATTGGCATTATTTTCATGAATTTGTCTCACTGCAGTGTCTAGCAATCAATTTTGCAAGCTCAGAGACTTGAATTTTTTAGTTTCTCAAAGTTGACAGGTATTGATATCATTGATTCAAAATGACAAACATTATAAGAAATAGTTTAGTAAAAAGCATGTCTATTTCTTAATTTATAAAATTACATAACTGTCCAGTGAATCAGACCAGCGTGCTGTCTTTTCATTACATTTTCTTCAAGGAGATAAGCTACATAGGAACACACACAATCAGAAGTTTATAGGGAGAACATGAAGTCGGAATGAGAATAATTAATTTTTTGTAGGGAGAGCATGAAGCAGAAATGGGAAGAATCAATTTTAAGATGTATGGGCTTGATGTCATGAGATTAAAGAAGATAATGAGTCAGACTTCCAATATATGTGGATTATTCTTGACTTTAAAAATGTTACAGGTTTCCTTCAGTGCCACTTTGCCAGCCAGAAAGCTCTGTGGCCACCTCCGCCTGGGTCTCACTCAGGCCCTCTGGGCTCTCTCCACCCACTTAATCTGGCAAGCGTGTGCCCCAGCCTGGATCCGCACGCACCACGGCTCTGCACTCAGCCCAGGGCTACACCAGGCAGGTGTGAGCAGCTTCCACACGGGTGCCGCCATCTAGATGAGGGGAATGTAGTGAGGCCAAAAACCTGAGAGATGACAACAATCACCGGGCCCCAGGGGGTGTTAACAAATTTTGCTCAAAGAGTCTCGAGGTCTGAGCTCCCAAGAAATGTCGTCGCTTTCCACTCCCGTAGCTCGACAAGTGAAAGCTGTGAATTGTCAGCTCGGTTTTCAGGCCTTAAACTGTTTTGGGTTTGGAGATTGGGTTTCACCGGAATCCTGTCCCTGTCTGCCTAGGAATATGTCTCCTGTCACTAACGCAACGAGACAGACTTGATCGTGGCTAGGGCACACATTTGCCTGGACAGGGCATGAGTGGGAACTGGATTGAAATAGTTGATCTTTGTCTGCCACGCCCCCAACAATTCTTATTGACATCTGCCTTGACCATTTCTCCTGCAATTAAGTAGTTGTATCTCTTCACAAACCACTGGCCTCAGCTACTGGGGTCAGCAGTGAGCACTTAACTCCAAACAACTGATCTCCAGGCCGATGCCACATCTAATGACCACTGTGGGTTCTGGTTCAAAATGATGTGTTCGTCAAACAGTTTTCTCTCTTAGAATTTTAAATGGGAGTAAGAATAGTGGCAGTATGCTGAAATTGAAACACTACATTTGTTCAAGGTAATCAGAAACGGTAAAAAGTAGAGGTTGTGTTGCCCAGTGCAGCAAAGAGAAGAAGTCAGTTTACAAAGAAAAGCAATGTGAAAGAGACATCCTCCTGATTAAGTCTTTCTTTCTTTTTTTTTTTTTAATTTCCCTAAGGCTATTTAAGAGACTTTCTATGTTTTACAATTTGTATCCAAGTCAAAGAAATACTGTTAAAATGTCCCCTAAGAATTTTATTTTTCTATTTATTGCTTATGAATGCACATTTCTGATCCACACATTACCTATATATATTAACAACAAGTTTTCTTCCACCTTAGTTATGCTTTCCTTTTCAACAAAACAATTTTATTGCTTTATCACAGATTTATATTATGAGATAACTTAAAGGACAACTGAATTTCTCTTATTTCCATGTTCTTCAGTGACTGTATCTCACAGTCTCCTCTCAATTTGCCTATAGTATATATTTAGTTACCAATGTTTCAATATTTATTTGTTCATTTGTAACTTAGCACTTATTGTAAATAAGTACAGTTTGATACAATACTTAACTTTAAACCAGAGATGCATTTAAACAATCTATATTTTAAAAATAATCATATCTACTTTCTTTTTTTTTAAAGAAAGAGTCTTTGTTGCCCAGGCTGGAGTGCAGTGGTGTAATCTGGGCTCACTGCAACCTCCACCTACCCGGTTCGAGTGATTCTCCTGCCTTAGCCTCACAAGTAGCTGGAATTACAGGCATATGCCTGCTATTTTATTATTATTATTATTATTATTATTTTTAGTAGAGATGGCGTTTCTACACATTGGCTAGACTTTTCTTGATCTCCTGGCCTCAAGTGATCTACCACCTCAGCCTTCCAAAGTGCTGGAATTACAAGCATAAGCAACCTCACCTAGCCTAGTAATTTATTTGTAAGTAAGTTATGTTTTGTTTAATAATATTTCAATATTTAATTTGTTATAAAGTTAAAATTTTTAAAAATCAAAATGCAGTCATGCAGTTTATCAAATGTATAGGAACTTGAAAATGCAATTAATGCTTTTTTAGATTATAATCAATTGTCATCTTACCAGTTACTTTTAACTTTATAAAATTTAAAACTCATGAAAGCCTGATAACATATATTCAACACAAAGTAGTTTTACTTATTTTTACAAATGAATGGTATGAATTCAGAAATGGATTTCACTACTTTTAAAAATGTGTCAATTGTTTTTCATTAATAGGAGTCAGAAGTCATTTTTAGCCATCTTATTCCTTTGAATTGATGCTTTTTTGTTGCCTAAGACCATACTGAAGCATTCTCATTGCCTAAATTTGGTTGAAGAATTCTGGGTGTACAAAGGCAAGCTACCACCTTAAATTCTCAGCTCAACATCTAAATTTCAAGGACTTTTGTATTGTTGGCTGTTGTGCTAAATCTTAACTATATAGCAAATCTGAGGTAGCAATCCAATCTATCAAAAAAATGAATAACACTTGATATAGTTTAGTTGTGTCACCACCCGAATCTTATCTTGAACTCCCATGTGTTGTAGGAAGGCCCTGGTGGGAGGTAATTGAATCATGAGGGCAGGGTTTTTCCATGCTGTTCTCATGATAGTGAGTAAGTCTCACAAGATCTGCAGGTTCTAAAAATGGGAGTTTCCCTGCACAAGCTCTCTCTCTGTTTGCCCGCTGCCATCCATGTAAGATGTGATCTGTTCATCCTTGCCTTCTGCCATGATTGTGAGGACTCTCTCCAGACATGTGGAACTGTAAGTCCATTAAAACTCTTTCTTTTGTAAATTGCCCAGTCTTGAGCATGTGTGTATTAGCAGCATGAAAATGGACTAATACAATACCTTAGTGTATGGATTTAGTTAAGTTAAAATTAAAAGGAAATTTTCAGATATTATTTTCTAGATATTAAAACATTTAGTATAAAAAAGTTATTGTAATGTAATTGATAACTAAGGTTTATCTTCCAGAATACCAGTAGAACCCTCAATAAGGTGACATGTTCATAATTTCATTCCTGTCATCAATTTTATATATCTCTTCTTAGCATCTACAGTTAAAAAGTGATATTGTTTATGAATAATTAGAATTACTTGTTAACTATTTAATACCTATTAAGACTATTGTTGTGGAGAAGATCCAAGATGACCGGTTAGGAGGAACTCGGGATTGCAGCTCCAAGAGAAAGCGCAGAGGGTGAGTGGATGCCACATTTCCAGACGGATTTTTACTGCCCACAGACCAGGAGATTCATAGGCGGAGGAGCCCCAAGGGTCGCCAGCGCCGCTGGTTTCAACGGCGCGGCCACTCGCCCTGCATCCTGGGGCAGCGGCTCCCTATACAGAGTGAGAGAGACTGAGTCCTCTCTAAGCCAGCAAGGGGAGCTGAAACAGGGAGCCAGGCCAGCGCCAGGAATCTCAGAGCTGTGGCTTCAGCCGAAGCAGCGGCTCCGGAGGTAGAGCAGATGAGATGGTGTCCCCTCTTAGCCAGCAAGGGGAGCTGAAACAGGGAGTCAAGCCAGGAGATTCCCAGGCAAAAACAGCACCACTGCAAACACAACTGAACCCGGGATGGTCCAGCTCTGTGGAGGGGGCATCCTCCATTACAGAGGCACCCTGCAGTTCTCAGGGCAATCTACCAAGGCAACCCGCCACTACAGAGACTACGTCACTACAGGGGTGGGCCAAGATAGCAGAAGCAGTTCTAACTACACCCATATAAACAGGACTGCAGGGAAGTTCACAAAGAAGCTGGGCGGAGCCCACAGCAGCTCAGCGAAGCCCCTGCAGGCTGAGCGTGACTAGGCTGCCACCTTGTGGGCAGGGAAAACAGCAAACAAAGAGCGGAAAATCATAAAGCCCTAACTCCCTGGGACAGAACACCTGGGGGGAAGAAAAGGGGGTTTATGAGTTCTGCTGCTGCTGCAGACTTAAACTTACCAAAATCAGAAAGACAGCAACTACAAAGTCAACAGGTGGATAAATCCACAAAGAAGGGAAGAAACCAGTGCAAAAAGGATGAAAACACCAGAAACCAGAACACTTCTCCTCCTACAAGGGATCACAACTCCTCATCAGCAAGGGAACAAGACTGGATGGAGAATGAGTGTGATGAAATGACAGAATCAGTCTTCAGAAAGTGGATAATAAGACACTTCCGTGAGCTAAAAGAACATGTTCTAACCCAATGCAAAGAAACTAAGAACTTTGAAAAAAGACTTGACGAAATGCTAACGAGAATGGACAACTTAGAGAGGAATATGAGTGAATTGATGGAGCTGAAAAACACAATACGAGAACTTCACGAAGCATGCACAAGTTTCAACAGCCGAATTGACCAAGCAGAAGAAAGGATATCAGAGGTCGAAGATCAACTCAATGAAATAAAACGAGAAGGCAAGATTAGAAAAAACAGGGTAAAAAGGAATGAACAAAGTCAACAAGAAATATGGGACTATGTGAAAAGACCTAATATACATTTGATAGGTGTACCTGAATGTGACGAAGAGAATGCATCCAAACTGGAAAACACTCTTCAGGATATTATCCAGGAAAACTTCCCCAACCTAGCAAGGCAGGCCAATATTCAAGTCCAGGAAATACAGAGAACACCACAAAGATATTCCTCTAGAAGAGCAACCCCAAGGCACATAATCATCAGATTCACCAGGGTTGAAATGAAGGAGAAAATACTAAGGGCAGCCAGAGAGAAAGGTCGGGTTACCCACAAAGGAAGCCCATCAGACTCACAGCAGATCTCTCAGCAGAAAATCTACAAGCCAGAAGAGAGTGGGGGCCGATATTCAACATTCTTAAGGAAAAGAACTTTCAACCCAGAATTTCATATCCAGCCAAACTAAGCTTCATAAGTGAAGGAAAAATAAAATCCTTTGTGAACAAGCAAGTACTCACAGATTTCATCACCACCAGATCAGCTTTACAGGAGCTCCTGAAGGAGGCACTACACATAGAAAAGAACAACCAGTACCAGCCACTCCAAAAACACAGGAAATGGTAAAGAGCATCAACACAATGAAGAATATGCATCAACCAATGGGCAAAACAGTCAGCTAGCATCAAAATGACAGGATCAAATTCACACATAACAATATTAACCCTAAATGTAAACGGACTAAATGCCCCAATCAAAAGACACAGACTGGCAAATTGGATAAAAAGCCAAAACCCATCAGTGTGCTGTATCCTGGAAACCCATCTCACATGCAGGGAAACCAAAAGGCTCAAAATAAAGAGATGGAGGAAGATTTACCAAGCAAATGGAGAGCAAAAAAAGCAGGAGTTGCAATTCTCATCTCTGATAAAATAGACTTTAAAGCAACAAAGATCAAAAGAGACAAAGAAGGACATTACATAATGGTAAAAGGATCAATGCAACAAGAAGAGTTAACGATCCTAAATATATATGCACCTAATAGATGAGCACCCAGATACATAAGGCAAGTCCTTAAAGACTTACAAAGAGACTTAGACTCCCACACAATAATAGTGGGAGACTTCAACACACCATTGTCAATATTAGACAGATCAACGAGACAGAAAATTAACAAGGATATCCAGGACTTGAACTCAGACCTGGAACAAGCAAGCCTAATAGACATTTACAGAACTCTCCACCCCAAATCCACAGAATATACATTCTTCTCAGCACCACATCACACCTACTCTAAAATTGACCACATAATTGGAAGTAAATCACTCCTCAGCAAATGCAAAAGAACAGAAACCATAACAAACAGTCTCTCAGACCACAGTGCAATCAAGTTAGAACTCAGAATTCAGAAACCAACCCAGAACCGCACAGCTTCATGGAAAATGAACAACTTTCTCCTGAATGTTGACTGGATAAACAATGAAATGAAGGCAGAAATAAAGATGTTCTTCGAAACCAACGAGAACGAAGACACCACATACCAGAATCTCTGGGACACATTTAAAGCAGTCTCTAGAGGAAAATATATAGCAATAAGTGCCCACATGAGAAGAAAGGAGAGATCTAAAATTGACACCCTATCATCAACATTGGAAGAGCTAGAGGAGCAAGATCAAAAAAACTCAAAACCTAGCAGAAGACAAGAAATAACTAAGATCAAAGCAGAATTGAAGGAGATAGAAACATGAAAAACCCTACAAAAAATCAATAAATCCAGGAGCTGGTTTTTTGAAAAGATCAACAAAATAGACAGACCACTAGCCAGATTAATAAAAAAGAAAAGAGAGAATAACCAAATAGATGCAATGAAAAATGACAAAGGGGATATCACCACAGATTACACAGAAATTCAAACCATCATCAGAGATTATTACAAACAACTCTATGCACATAACCTAGAAAACCTGGAAGAAATGGATAAATTCCTGAACAGTTGCCTCCTCCCAAGCCTAAACCAGGAAGAAGTCGAAACCCTGAATAGACCAATAACAAGGTCTGAAGTTGAGGCATCAATTAAGAGCCTACCACCCAAAAAAAGCCCAGGTCCAGATGGGTTCACAGCCGAATTCTACCAGACATACAAAGAGGAACTGATACCATTCCTACTGAAACTATTCCAAATAATCCAAAAAGAGGGAATCCTTCCCAGATCATTTTATGAGACCAATATCATCCTGATACCAAAACCTGGCAGAGACTCAACAAGAAAACTACAGACCAATATCCATGATAAACATAGACACAAAAATCTTCAATAAAATACTGGCAAGGCAATTACAACAGCACATCAAAAAGCTTATCCACCATGATCAAGTAGGATTTATCCCGGGGATGCAAGGCTGGTTCAATATACGCAAGTCCATAAATGTAATTCACCACATAAACAGAACCAAAGACAAAAACCACATGATTATCTCAATTGATGCACAGAAGGCCTTTGATAAAATTCAACAACCCTTTATGCTAAAAACCCTCAATAAACTAGGTATCGACGGAACATATCTCAAAATAATAAAAGCTATTTACGACAAGCCAACAGCCAATATCATACTGAATGGGCAAAAACTGGAAGCATTCCCTTTGAAATCTGGCACTAGAAAAGGATGCCCTCTCTCACCACTCCTATTCAATATAGTACTGGAAGTTCTAGGCAGAGCAATCAGGCAAGAAAAAGAAATAAAGGGTATTCAATTAGGAAAGGAGGAAGCCAAATTGTCTCTATTTGCAGACGATATGATTGTATATCTAGAGGACCCCATCATCTCAGCCCAAAATCTCCCAAAACTGATAAGCAACTTCAGCAAAGTCTCAGGATACAAAATCAATGTGCAAAAATCACAAGCATTCCTATATACCAATATCAGACTTAAAGAGAGCCAAATCAAGAACCAACTGCCATTCACAATTGATACAAAGAGAATAAAATACCTAGGAATACAACTAACAAGGAACGTAAAGGAACTCTTCAAGGAGAACTACAAACCACTGCTCAACGAAATAAGAGAGGACACAAACAGATGGAAAAACATTCCATGTTCATGGTTAGGAAGAATTAATATCGTGAAAATGGCCATACTGCCCAAAGTAATTTACAGATTCAATGCTATCCTCATCAAGCTACCAATGACCTTCTTCACAGAACTGGAAAAAACCACCTTAAATTTCATATGGAATCAAAAGAGAGCCCGCATAGCCAAGTCAATTTTAAGCAAAAAGAACAAAGCAGGAGGCATCACACTACTGGACATCAAACTATACTACAAGGCTACAGTAATCAAAACAGCATGGTACTGTTACCAAAACAGAGATATAGACCAATGGAACAGAACAGAGGCGTCGGAGGCAACACAACATAACTACAACCATCCGATCTTTGACAAACCTGATAAAAACAAGCAATGGGGAAAGGATTCCCTGTTCAATAAGTAGTGTTGGGAAAACTGGCTAGCCATATGCAGAAAGCAGAAACTCGACCCCTTCCTGACACCTTACACTAAAATTGACTCCAGATGGATTAAATACTTAAACATAAGATCTAACACCATAAAAACCCTAGAAGGAAACCTAGGCAAAACCATTCAGGACATAGGCGTAGGCAAGGACTTTATGACCAAAACACCAAAAGCATTGGCAACAAAAGCCAAAATAGACAAATGGGACCTAATCAAACTCTACAGCTTCTGCACAGCAAAAGAAACAGTCAATAGAGTGAATCGGCAACCAACAGAATGGGAAAAAATTTTTGCAGCCTACCCATCTGACAAAGGGCTGATATCCAGAATTTACAACGAACTATAACAGATTTACAAGAAAAAAACAAACAAGCCCATTCAAAAATGGGCGAAGGATATGAAGAGATACTTTACAAAAGAAGACATACATGAGGCCAACAAGCATATGAAAAAATGCTCATCATCACTGGTCATTAGAGAAATGCAAATCAAAACTACATTGAGATTCCATCTCACACCAGTTAGAATGGCGATCATTAAAAAATCTGGAGACAACAGATGCTGGAGAGGATGTGGAGAAATAGGAACACTTTTACACTGTTGGTGGGAGTGTAAACTTGTTCAATCATTGTGGAAGACAGTGTGGCGATTCCTCAAGGACCTAGAAATAGAAATTCCATTTGACCCAGCAATCCCATTACTGGGTATATATCCAAAGGATTATAAATCATTCTACTATAAGGACACATGCACACGAATGTTCATTGCAGCACAGTTTAAAATAGCAAAGACCTGGAACCAACCCAAATGCCCATCGATGATAGACTGGACAGGAAAAATGTGGCACATGTACACCATGGAATATTATGCAGCCATCAAAAACGATGAGTTCACGTCCTTTGTAGGGACATGGATGAACCTGGAAACCATCATTCTTAGCAAACTGACACAAGAACACAAAATCAAACATTGCATGTTCTCACTTATAATTGGGTATTGAACTATGGGAACACATGGACACAGGGAGGGGAGCACTATACACTGGGGTCTGTTGGGGGGAGTGGGGGGAGTTGGGGAGAGATAGCATGGGGAGAAATGCCAAATATAGGTGAAGGGGAGGAAGGCAGCAAATCACACTTCCACGTATGCACCTATGCAACAACCTTGCATGTTTTTCACATGTACCCCAAAACCTAAAATGCAATTAAAATAAAAAAGACTATTGTTGTGTACTTTTTCTATCACATATATACATATTTATTTATAATTTGTTTTTGATTCAAAATAATGACTAATTAATCTCAAAGAAGTTGTCACTGTATATCCAAATATGTTACCATGCTTAATTTCTAAAATTAAAAACAAAAGTACACATTTATATATAATATGTTTGTTTTTATCAACCTTTTTTCTTTTTTTATTTTTATATGTTTTTTATTTTTTTTACTTTAAGTGAATACTATATATGGCATTTCTCCCCATGATTTCCCTCCCCACCCTCCCCAGCCTCCTCACCCACCTTGTCACTCCCTTACCCGCTCTCCAACTGCCCCCTAGACACGTTTCTGTAATACTCTACTAGGTTCAGTTGTCTACTCAGAAAACTTTTTGCTTCTAGATCACAAAAACCATATTGTTGTGTAGCCCAGTAACAGTTCATAACATTGATCACTGGTACTTTTAATGCCAAAAGATATTCCTTGTTGTCTACTCATTTTATTAATAATTACAGTTTTAACTACTGGCTCATTGAACAATTACAGTTTTAATATTCTTTTAATATTTCCCTAAATTAAATAAAATACTGAACTTCTTAATTATTTTATAACTTTAACTCTCAGCAGGTAAATGATGAGGAGACACTGGTTTAGATCAAGTATTTTGTATCTAGACCCATGCTTCTAAGTCAACATTACTGTATCCAATAACAATGAGAAATGGGAGTTGAAAATAATTGTTTTTTTTCAACTTAGATTTCTTGATTTGCAACTTCAACTTGGATGCATCTTCAATTTCACAAATAAGGTCGAAGACCAGTTGGTTCTAATAAATGCTAGTATATGCTCTGTGAAAACATTCTTTAGTAAGAAATTTAGATACCACTATACATTATAATGTATGTGTATGTAAGATTATATATTACATGTCTATATATATATAACTATATGTATTTAGTTATATATAATACATAATAATGTTAAAGGCTCAGAAATACAATACTCATTTAATTTTGCTTATCCCAGTTTATATTAAACTTAGTTAACCTAGGAACATTATTTCTCAATAAAAATTTTAAGCATTTCATATGTTACAAGAATTTCCAAGAACACAATTTAAAAATTACTGTAATAATCTATACTTGATAAAACCACCCTGATGAATTCAAAATGTTCTATTTCAGAACATAATCCATAATGAATACATAACAGGCAGTTCAAACAACTTCGCATTTATTATACATATATACTATTTTGAGTGAAGAATAAATACTAACTTTGATCTGACCTTATGAGCCAGACTGAATAGAACATGGTTTTATGACATAAGCATCCTTGAGAGCATATCCTGACTTTTGTATTATTAGAAATGAAAGTAAAGACTACATGCAATAAAGTGTTCTCTTAGTATATACCAAAGTAAAGCTTTTATGACTCCAAGCTCTTAAAAGTAAAATATGTACTTTTAATAGTTGCAGATTTCTCAAGGACTAAACTAAGCATTTTCTTAAGTTAAGGCATTTATCTCTTGTATGGTTTCAGTGACCCTCTCAAACATTTTAGGAAGACTATTCACACGTGGTGGTTTATTGTCCATAAGAACACCATTTAAGTCATGGGAAATAAACAGTTTCCAATGAACAGACTGAGTCTTCTGCAAGTTCAATTTAAGTCTCTTATTTGATATTCTGAATTTCAGTTTCCTTTAGGAACAAGGTTGGCACTAGCTAGGCTACACAATACATCAGCAGTTAACCAGGACACCTCATCACCTTTTATAAAATGTTTCTCTGTGTTAAAAGTTAAGCAACCATGACACTAAAAATAGATTTCTTACTTTCTAGTGTGAACTGCTGTGTAAGCATCAAGTTAAATATTTTGGACAGGCATTCTACTTACTGTGGGGGAAAGTCACATCTCTTGAATCAATCTGAAATAAATTCCTATTTATCCAACTCCAAAATATGTGCAGGTAACTAGACAATAAAAATGTACTGGTTTAAGTATGAAGATTGTACCAATCTGCTTTTAATTAGTTTTTCAAATACATTTAGGTAGGATGAACATTATCTTTACTAGGGCCCCTTAATGTTTTGTAATCCATACACCCTCCAACAATTCATCAAAGTCAGTGGATCATTTTCCCAGAAAGATAAATATTACATTTCAGGAGGCTCACAGGTACTGAAAGACATCTAGTGTTAGTGTGTTTTTTAATAAAATGAGGCACCATTATATTAAAGCATTAAGAATTACACATTATTTTCTGCATTGTTATGTTTCTGCCTGAATATCATTTTCTAATAAATGTACATAACTAAAACTACTATCATCCATTTATTTTATAATTTGAAAAACATTTAATATGTGACACCAAAGGAGGAGAAATTTCCTAAAATATCTAATAAAATCTTGTAGAGATTACAGACTAGTAATGGTAAGATACAAAAGATATCAAGGAGGTTGTATATACACATACACACACATATATATATGTTATTTCTAAGGTTATCCTTGGAAATTTATGTGTTTCAATGCCAAGTAGATTTGTCCTGTAACTTTCTATGATCCCTTCCTTTCAAATCCCATCCATACAATATGGGTGGTTCAATTTCAGGTGGGACTGAAAGCATATGAAGATTAAATTATGGAGTGTGGCAGACAAAATCTTCTTGTAGCCTATAAGAGTTCATCGGAAATAGACCCCTTTGAGTCAGAATTAAATAGTGACTATGCTGGTTTCCCATTTGACACTTTGATCTAATAAGGAAAATAAAATATCCCAGCTTATTCGAATCAGATTGATTCTTGTCTTCTATTAAATTATAAACCCAAAATCTTCAAATACTGTATTTAAAAAAAAAGTATCAAGACCCTGAGAACAATGAAGTTAAATTTTATTAAATAAGTATTTTAGACTTGAAGCAATATTCATAATCCCACACAGAGATTTCGCTAGTGAATTGGACATAGCCATCAACATCTTCTACCCAAATACATTGATAAGATAAGATATTATTCTGTCAGTTGATTTGGGCATAGAGAGAACAGGAAAGGTGATTCACTCTCCTTGGCACACAAGTGGTATTTTCATAGAATTCCTTCACTTCTAACCTTCAGTTATATGGTTATCTGCCTAAGCATTGTTTACTATTTTTTGTATAAGAGGAAACAAAAATCAAAACATTTAATTTTTTTCTAATTATTTTTACAGATGCAAATGATAATCTGTTAGGAAGATCAATTTTAATTTTTTATTTTTTAATTTTTAATTTTGTAGGTACATAAGAAGATTAATTTTAAAATATCTGTTTATAGTCGGTTTACTAGGTTAACTATTAGTGTCAAATTTTATAAAAAAATGATTTAATTATTAAATTTTTCATGATGAAAAATGTTCAGTATTCTACTTTGAATTAATTTGGAATCTATATCACACACATAGATGAATTTATTTATAGACCACCTGACACTACTAAATTGTTCTTTTTTGCAGGTCTTTGCCTATTTATGTATAAGGTATGTAAAAATAAGTGCAACTTTAGCACATAAATATTCATAGATTCTGTGTATCTGAATACTTATGTAGCACCTGCCAACGACTTTGACAGACATGATAGCTTAGAATGCATTTTACAAGGTTGAGAACCAGGTGAGGGAGGATGTTTATTTGGCATTAGGTTTCAGGTCACTTCTAATACAAATGTGCTTTAAATTTATACAACAGGCACAACAAAAGATAATATTAGCTAGAAATGAAAAAATTTTGGTCAATATAGAAGCTATAATATTTACCATGTATTAGGCTAAAATCTTCATATGATAAAATGTTGGGGTCTTATTCTAATCTTGACAATTTTGCAAATATAAATTATTTTCCTTAGGAAAATTCTGGTCGAGGCTATAAACATCCTGATATCCCCAACCTACATATAGAGATAAGATTTCCCTTTCAGTAAGAAAGTAGTTATGAGACTTAGTTTTCAAAATAAAATTCCAATGCAGCCACCTTTTTTATTTGTTTCTATAACTCAGAACTGCCTTAATGAGTAGACTTGTAATAAAGTTCAGCAGAACATTAATTGAGGAAATAGAAACAAGCAGTTAACAATTGTTGATTATCAACCAATAATGCAATCTTCCTGCTTTATCCACAACTCACACAAAAAACTCCACATAGAGAAAAATCTAGAAAAGATAACATGGGAAACATCATTTATCTAATACTTTACTAACCTAAGAGGTTAGATCAAGACATCTTTGGTTAAATTAGATTATTAGAGGGTTATGTATTTTGAGCACATAATACTTTCCCTTTCCATTTGCATAAATTGGTTATGGTGCTATGTCTTCAACATATATCAAAACTTGTTACAAGTCCTTTCCCTTTCCAATCCTTAAACATTAATGTTCTGCAGACTTCTGATCAGAGTTCTTTTCGGGAATATGGGGGTAGAAATATGTGCTCTACAGTCAGACTGGCTTAATATGACTCTCAGTTCTGACATTTATAAGCAACGTGAGCTTGTGAAATTGACCAACTTTCTTTGTAAAATAGACATAATAATAGTATCCATCTCATTGGGTTACTATGAGTATCAAAGGAATTCAATGTGGAGCATGTAAACCTGTGGCTCGAAGGATAAGCTCCAGAACTTCAGAAGAAATGTTAGAATCACATTGTGAGCTCTACTCATCTCATTCTGAAACTTCTCCCTGAGTAATCACAATCACTTTGCAGCTGAAATTAGCATCAATTTGTTGATGATCAACAATTGTAAACTACTTATTTCTATCGTCCTAGTTAGAGATTGTTACCTAAGTGCTCTTTAAGAAAGAACTCTGTCCAACTTTAAGTGAGCACATCTTAAAATAATTTGAAACTTGGTTCCCTCCAGTGTAGTTACTACGTTTTGCTCTGTAATATTTTGATTCCTGTTATGCGTTAGGTGCAGACACTAGCTCTGATTGAGCAACAACTAAAATTCTACCTTTTCTGATCACCATCTTTAAGAACATAGCCTAGGGTGCATTTTCATTTTCTTTTCACACTCATCTACCATGCCCTCGAGTTCTCATTTTCTCCTTCATAGCTCTCTACTTTGTCTTTTAAGATCTAAACCTCTCTGAGAAGGAAAAGTCTCACTTTTTCTAACTAATGAGTTTTTATATTTAATCCTGAAGCAGTTTTTTTTTTTCCTAAAGAAGATTTAGCTCCTTTTTGATTTTCTGAGTAAATGTAATCCCCAAAGACAGAGTATTCCAGGCATAGAGCTTTTTAATGTCCCTTGCCTTTGGATTTACAAGTATTTTAGAAATTATATTGTGTTAGTTTATTTTTAAATAATATATCCCTTTATTTCTTTTTCAAAATTAGCCACCTTTCTGTAAATGAAACTCTGATATAAAACTCATATTCATGACTTCTAAAATCAACAAACCCAGAGCCAACATTTTAACACATGGTTAAGGTTACGTTAGTCTACTCAAATGAAGCATAAAATATTAACAGGAATGGAATTGCACTGCTAATCTAGCACAGCTGGCTTATATTTTGAGCTAAGATTTTAATGTTTGAATATTCTTATTTTTCAATAGTTCATGTGGAACTCAACTTTTTTTGCAGTTTAAAGATGTAGTTTGCAGAGCTAGCTGAGCCTTACAGTAAAAACAAGAAATATTGTTCCAGAAACACTTTCCATTTCTTAAAGTGATTTCACTGGGTTAAAAAGTTTCTCTTATGTTTTCTTTTTTCCCTGTTTCTGTCTCATCTGAAATTTGAATAAAAAGCAAAAAGTTTAAGGGCTTCTGTTATAACCCACACAGTAAGGCTCCTGTGACCATATTTACCAAGGTTTCCA
Organism: Aotus nancymaae; assembly: GCF_030222135.1. Taxonomy (NCBI): domain Eukaryota; kingdom Metazoa; phylum Chordata; class Mammalia; order Primates; family Aotidae; genus Aotus; species Aotus nancymaae. The sequence goes on along the minus strand of NW_026988419.1, from coordinate 38,841,518 downwards.
TGGCAGCCATTTGCCTGTTCCCCCAAGGCTGTTATTTGCTAATTTCTCTGTAGCCAACAATTGCTAAAGCTAACATAAGGCAAAATTACATGCCAAAATTAGAATCTCACATGAGTAATATTTACTAAAACTTAAGGCCTACAATCACTGCCCCAGTAACATCAGTTTACACATAGGCACCTAGGTATGGAACCATTAACTTTCTTGCCACATCTTCTATATCTACAAGCTCTCTGATCATACTAGATTTTTTCTTAGTGACTAGGGCACAGAAAATTGCTGTCTTCATAATCTTGTCTGGACAACCTCTACTCATCCTCAGGATCCAGCTCATCACTTCCTTCTGAATATTTTCCTTGACCTTCCTCACTAGATTAGTTGCCTGGATTTTTGTGTATTACATTTCTCCCAGCATGACATAGCATATTTTTATTGTTTCATTTCTCTCTCTCTAATTATATTAAACTTATACAAAATTTTGGAAGGAAAACAAAGGAGGCCCAATCAGATGAAGTAAAAAAGTCCAGACTAAACATGCAGATTAGCTAAATATAAATTTCTGCTACATGAAAGCACTGTCCTGCTCACTTTATGTTCCTGTTGCACAGCAAAATTCTTAGGTAATATTTTAAATATGTTACCCAAGACATGTTTCCCATAATAATTATTTCCAGATTTGATTTGTGAATTCCCTTCAGGAATTAGTAGCATGTTGATGTTATCTTTTAATTTTGTTAGCCAGAAATTTTACGGTCAGGTTGTATTCTCAATTATTCCAAATTTTGCTTTAATGTCATGGTGGTAGTCTACAAAAAATGGTTGTGAGCTCTTCATGTGACTTAGCAATAGTTTCATGAAGGTCCTACATTGAGAGAAAGAATCTATTTCCCCTTTCCTCAAATCTGAGATAGCCTTGTGACTTGCTTAGACCAATGGAATACAGTGGAAATGGCTATGTACCAGTTGAAGTCTATGTTTCAAGAGACCTCAAATGCATTTATTTGCTCATATCTTTGAAACTCCCTCTCTCTCTCTCTCTTTTTTTTTTTTTTTTAACAGGGTCTCACACTGTCCCCAGGGCTGAAGTGCAGTGGCAGAATCACAGTTCACCACAGCTTCAAGCTCCTGAGCTCAAGCAATCTTCCTACCTCAGCCTCCCCAGTAACTGGGCATGACTCTGCCAAGGTGCCAAGTGAACATTCTTGGGTTAGCCTTGAAGGGATTACGTATACATGATCCAATAATTTTTGTCACCCAAGTCAATAGCCTGAAATTTTCTGGATATGTGAGAAAGACTATCTTAGGTGACTCAGCCAAGCCAACCCACCATGTGAGTGTAGATGTATGAGTGACTCTAGGCAACATCTACTGAGTGTGGCCCAGACCTGCAGAATTATGTGTCTGGCCCAAACTTCTGTAATCAATAAATGTTGTTTTAAGCCACTAAATTTTGAGGTGGTTTGTTGAGCAGAAATTGCTTCTTAATAAGATCTTCCCAAATGATCTTAGACTTAAAAGCAATTCCTCCTCACAAACACTTTCCTCATTACCATCTTCCTTCTTTACAGATTTATATGTACACATTTGGCAATATTTATATATGTATATATCTATGTTTATTTATTATATTATTGTTTTCTCCCACTCCTATATTAGAATGGAACCTGCATGTAGGCAAGTAATTTATTTTTTTCTACTATATCTCCAACACTTAAAGAAGTAACTTTGCCTAGACTTGGCATGCAATAAATGTTTTCTTAATTAATTAATCTTACAAATTTAATTTATTCTTAAATATATAATATATGCCTCTTTCATGTAACTAAAATTCCTCCTCCTCTTCCCCATGATTTGATTAAAATTTTTGCAGTTATCAGCTTTATTGTTACCCAACATTAATTACATTAAAACGGATAAAAGAAATGAATGCATGATCACTGACATGAATCACTATAAAAATTTATGAATCTCTGTTCTAATAAAAAAAAAGTATAATTGATCCTAGTGAGAGTCAGGCATAACACCTGGCATGGAATAAAATATTAAACTTAATTAGAAAAATAAAATCTCTGACTTCTCTCAACTTTTTTTTTGTTACAGAAACCAATAAACATTATGAGAGTTTTACACAGAGCAAGTAGTTGATTACTTGGTTTCAAACAATTTCTACCTCTTAATTTATGATTTAGTAATATCTATAAAAGGGAAGAATAGATTGTTGTTGCCAGTAAAGCAAAAATAGCTACTTCAATCCTGCATCTTCTTTAAGTAAGGGAGCATGCAGATTGAGGAACATATGTGGTTTGTTGATGGACATAAAGCTAGCCATCTGGTGAATGAATTCTGGAAATCAGTTGGTGGTGTGTTCCAGGTTGTTCACTTTCACATTGTATTAGAAATGCCATTAAGAGTCAAGAATTTAAAAGTATTTCCTAAAATCAATTGTCTTTATAGCAACCTAAAAATACTCAAATTAATACAAAAAAAAAAACATTTTAATAAATGAGAACAGTTTAATCCACACAATAATGTTGGAAAGATGAAAGATACTGTAAAAATTTTAGTTGTGCTACTTTATTGCTCTGTATAGATTAATATTCTAATATTAAAATATCAATTTCAAAAGGAAAATGTTATTACATCTTATTTTCTTAAAAGTTAAGCAGATGAACATTGTGTTTAACAATCTTAGAAGAGTTGTAAAAAATTGAGAACATATCAGAGTTCATGATAGTAAAACAAGGCATAATTCTTCAAGTCATAGTAATTATGCTAGTTATCACCCCATTACTGATATAATGTGAAGCAAATAAGCCAAGTAATTAGTATGCTCTAGGTCAGAATTTTCACCTCAGTAACTGAAGGGTAAATGAAGACAAAGGAGTGTAATATTAAACATACAGGCAAAAGCTCAGTAATTCCTTATAATGAAAACCTGAAAGTCTATTATGGAAATAGTGTATTTATATTTGCTCCTTGAAGAAAAAATATGAAAAACTAATTTAGTTTTTGAGCTTAGTGAAAGTTAAGACATATTCAGCCGTGTTGCTAATTGATATTATTAAATATATAACACACTGAAATGTAACACATGTTGTACATATGTATAATTAATGCATAGATTGGTTATGCTCCTCTCAGTTGACTCCTGTAATCTCTTACTTGCAAGTAATTTTTTTTTTTTTTTTGCTGTCAGATGAAAAAGAGATAAAACTTAAACTTGCGTCAGACAGCTGGTGCCATCAGAAGGAAAAAGATAAAAGAAATCAAATGGAACCAGATGTTTAGAGGAGTTTTCCTATTTTTCTATAATAGGGGCTAACTATAAGCTGAGAACAAAAGGAGCTAAGTACTCCCTAATTCTATGTTTAAAGAGACACTGCAGATAGGAAACAAGCTCTACTCTGTGAACCAGAGCTGGCACTGAATACACTAGCCCCTACTCCACCCCAACCCCAAAAGGCGATTGTGTCTTTGGGGGAGTTCAGTGTCCTGGAGAGAGGATATTCCTTCCCCTTAAGAGTGAAGGGGAACTTGCCCCTTTTCGTGGGTCAAGTTCAGTAGAAAGAAGGATGTTTATTAGGAAGTGTTCTTGAGATAAACACGTGAAAATGAGGGCAAGAAATTAAGAATGGGCAGAAAGAAAAGTTGAGCTGTGGTGCAACACAGTTAAAACAAAGAGCTCGGTCAACCACATGGGGGAGCAATGGAGCTTGGATAGCCAGGTTGACCGGAGCTTGGATAGCCAGGTTGACCTGAGCTAAGTTGAAGGGTCAGTTCTTTACACCCTCACACTGTGAAATTATTGGATATAGGCTGCACATGGAAGAAAGCACAACTTCAGACTAGACACTTGTCTCTAACCAGAAAATCCCAATGAACATTGACAATGAGGGGCCATTTGCCAGCAGCTGGGGAAATAAGCCCTTCATTACTGAAAGTGATCTGGATAGTGAAAAACAGCATCCATTTTGCTAAGCTTGTTCAATTTTGACAAGGAATATGGCTGAGAAGTTCCAAATAGAGAAAGAACAGAATTGACATCATTGGTACCAGCACTTCTCAAGGCCCAGAATGACACAAATGATGGGTTCTAGACTGACCAAAGGGGGCAAATGAGATTGGGGACTTTTATCTTTTTCAAACAGCATCAATATGGGTGTTGGAGTCGTACAAAACTGCTGTGTGCATGCTAATAGGTATGAGTCAGCTGAAAGAGGTTATCAGATACCACAGGGAAAAATTAATCTAGGGGGTTTGTACAGGTATAAGCCATTTTCTGCCTACATATAACCCATAGAAATGGGTCATAGTCAACCAAGAAGAAGATTGCAACCTTATTTAATTAATAAGTAGATATAATGTTTGTAAATGCTTTTTCCCTACCCTGTAGCCACAGAAGATTTAGAATGAAGGAGGGGAGTTTGTGCAAAGAAATATCATACTTAAGTCCCACCTCTCCAAACCACTGGAGCCACAGACAATCCTGGAATACCCCAAAGAGAGCAGGTATATACAAACCAGAAGTCTTTATGATTTATGGTCTTTTGGACCACAGTTGGTCTTTGAGGACCGAAGCCAATAGATAAAAAGCCTCTACCTTTTGCCCTCTAGGGTTAGAAAATTCTAAGATGTACTATAATACTTTTCAGAATGCCCTGAGAGAACCAGCATCCATTGCCCTCAGTTTGTGCAACTTAATACTACTTTCTTGTATTACAGATTCCTTTACTGTCTTCCTCTCCCTTAATCTGGTGTCCTGCTGTTTTATTTCTAAGACTTTGTTTCAGACTTTGCTTTCCAGGGACCCCAAGCTGATATGCACAAAAACTGTAATTTTCTTTGTTTTATGTTTAATGGGAATCTTTTTAATTCTAGTTTTGCAGAAGCCAGACATTCTATTAGGAATACAAATTATAGCAATGACACATTTGATAGAAGACATTTTTCTTTTGCACCACTTTCTTGTATTGAAGAAATTAGGATATTTACTCTCAGGAGTCTTTGTATTGGGAATACAGTTTTATTCTTCCCTGAGTCTGATCTAGGATATCTGATAGTCCCAACGTTTTCTCTCTGTATCATAGATCTTTGTAAGCTTTATATAGTGGTTTTAGAAATTAGACAGGCTTACAAACATTTTTTTCACCTAAACTCTCTAGTACAAGAAAACTATAAAAATAATATATTGTAACCTTGGTTGGGACTTGCATTTAAATAATCACCGAGACTATTCTATCTTCTTCTCCTTCTTCTTCTTTTTTTTTTTTTTTTGAGAAACTACAGTTGTAGGACTATGAAAGTCACTCTGAAATATTCATGTTATAACTTATATTTAATATCAGACATTCCAGTAACACACACTTTCCCTTGCACTGTGTAGTTTCTGTATTTTTTTCCTCTCAGTAAAATGAATGCAACTTGAACATTTATATAAATCATCAGCAGAGAAATGTTTGTACCTGTCAAGCTGAACAAATGTTCTACACCCCATTCATTGCCATGAATCTACCAACTGACTGCTTATTTATTCATTGTGTTTGCATGTTTGATTTATAAAGGAACAAAACTACATGATTGGGTACTCTAAGTATTATGCCTAACTTTTATCGTGAATAAGTGAGAAGCATTGGAACATTTGGGGAAACTTTCCATTATAACTAGGTGCTCAGGATCTTAACTAAATTTTTAAAAATCTAACTCAAAATAAACACCTAATGTTTATTTGAAAGAAGTCAAAATACACATTGAAAGCATGTATAACCACTGTGGTTACTCAAAGCTCTTCTATATTATGAATGCTATAGGATTATGGTATATGTTATAATATGTTATGAAATCATATGAAGTATATTATTTTTATAGTCTGAAAATAACTTTTTGCTTTTTTGTACAGGAAATATTTTTATCAGAAATAATTATATTTGATTAGAAATTACTATGTAATACTCCTTTTTTAAAGACTATACCTTAAAAACAAGAGTAAATTTTTGATATCCTGTTCCAAACTTTTGCAACCTTACTTAATTAAATTAGTAGATACAACCTTTCTCTCATGCTTTCTCCCCATCCTATGACCAGAGAAGATTAATAAATGAGGGGACTATGTGCAAAGGAAGACTACAACCAATGTAGGATGCGCTAATTCTCCTTTGTTTGCCTTGTGTTTGATTGTACATCAGAACTAGTAATGTAATACCAAAGCAGACCCAATTAAGTGCTCTCCATTTCAATTTCTCAACCCAACCTGGAGAGAAAAAAGTCAGAAATGGCTAACCCTTAATATCCAAGTCAAGTGTTCCAGTCATGTGTGGAGAAAAGCTCATTTTGCCAAATCGTAGTTTAAAGTGGAGAACCTGTTACCCACATCTCAGAAATCATTTCATTTACCCAGTCTGTCAAAAGCATAAACAAAGGCAATTGATAACACCATTTCAAATTCCAAGCAGTCCACTCCAATAGCTATTTGATTCAAAGGACTGTAATTCAAAATTGAAGGCATATTCCAGAGAAACAGCATCTGCAGTGTGAAACACAACCAGATAGGTAAGTGAGGAATAGGCTGGTAGTATTTCTGAATTGACTATTTCGTTCTACACATGTCTATTCAGTCCATAGGGAAAGAAGTATGATGAGTCATCAATGTAAGGCAAATAAATAAGCAAATAAAAAATAATCTGAAAGAAAGCCCTGATGGTCTCTAACCTTAGTCGTAGTTGCTTCTTTGCCTCCCTATTGCTCATTTATAGCTTCAACAACATTTTATTGAACATCTGTTCCATGCCAGACACTTATTATTTTATTTATTAAATTCTTACAGTAAATCAATGAAGAAGAAAAAAAAAAGAAAAAACCCTTTTTACCCAGGCTGGAGTGCAGTGGCGCTATCTCAGCTCACCACAACCTCCACCTCCCGGGTTCAAGTGATTCTCCTGACTCAGGTACCTGGGATTACAGGCATGCGCCACCATGCCTGAATAATTTTGTATTTTGAGTAGAGACAGAGTTTCTCCATGTTGGTCAGGGTGTCTCAAACTCCTGATCTCAGATGATCCGACCTGCCTCAACCTACCAAAGTGCTGAGATGACAGGCATGAGCCACCACGCCTGACCAAAACCCCCCATTTTTAAGAAGGGACTAACTGGGGCTCGAAGATGCTATGAATGTTATGTAAAGTCTACTGTTGGTAAGTATCACCGTCAGAATTCAATCCTTTGTCTTTTTGTTTCAGGAGTCCATGCTGCTTCTCTGCCATGCTTCACAGCAATCAATAAGAAGTCTTTCCAAATGTATCTATGAAATGTCTCTCCAGAATCACTGACAATTCAGTTCACATCACATGGCAATTAGATTATTTTCTGATGATATTTAACTTATCTCCTCTATTTTGACTTTTCCCCACACCATTTCAACGTCCAAAGTTTTGCCAAAACCACTTTGAAAACACAAATCTGTTTCTGTCTCTCCCTTACATTATACCTTCAAATAATGACTTCTTAAAATGATAAAAGGATTTTTTACAGTTGGGTTACAAAGTAAGTTGGAGCCTCCTTTATAATTGTTCCAGGACATTTGCAATCGCTCCAGACTTAAAGAATAAATTGAAAAACTTTGTGCAGAATATTGACTTTCCTGTTGATATGTCACCATTTAGTACAGGAGAAACAATGCAGTGTATACCTATCTGCAAACTTTTCTAATGATAATTTGTGCCTGTAGTCCTATATTGATGTGAAGTGTGAAAAAATATATACACACTTAAAGGAGAGTGGCACCATATAATTGATAGATTTGTCATCTCATAGTTTATTTTCCTATTTGCCTGCTAGACCTTTATTCATACACTAAATCAAGCACTGCCTACTCTGAAATCATCATCAACATCCATTCAAAGCACAGTTAAGTACAACCTCCTCTGGTTTCACATGATAAACTGATTTCACTGGATTACAGTCAAAAACCTTTATGTCTGTCTTTGCAATTTCTGAAGACCTTAAGGGCAGGAACAATGCTTTTCTCAATTTTGTATTGCCAGTGCCTAGCATAATCCCTGACTTTTTGTAGATAGAACTTTTTTTCACCATTTGTATAATTTACTTAATTACACAAATAGACTGAATATTCTTAATTGATACTCTTCATGGGTGTGGTCTAATATTATTTTTTCTTGAAATTAATTAAAATATATTTAATATAATAAAATTAAAGGTACAAAATAAAACAAATGTTTATAACTTGAATTTAACATCTCATAGATTTTTGCAGTAGTAATGATGTATATCTTTTAAAAAACCTTGATGTAAGAAAATATAAAAATTAAAACACAAAACCAACCAAAAAACTGCTTAGTAGATTAGCACATCGTATTAAATTGTACTCTATGAATAACACATACTAATGTTTATGAATTTAGTAAATTCACAATATATAGATTTATTTGTGTCATTTTATGCAGAAGAAAGACATAGTATTTGCATTATTATACATGATAGGTAACAGGTAATGATGTTATCATGTTCTAAAAATAATATTTTTGCAGAAGTTTTGGATCAACATCAAGTTTCATTAACTTATTCTTGTGGTCTATAAAAATTAGAGGTCTTTTGATTTTTCATCTATGGGTTATTGTCCAAAACAATGAACCAAAAGAATTATCCCTAAGTAGATTACCCATAACTTCTCTACCTTTAAGTTGTATTTCTTTCCTGAAGATAATCAAAATTAGAAGCTAAAGCATTCAAACTATTAATATTAACATATGATGGTTTTTGGAGAATGGGAAGACCTGTTAAGGTGGGCTCACTTGTTAAGGTAAGAAATAAAGGGAAAACTTCTAACTACATTAGACTACAGGAAGGTACCTCTATTCTATCTTATGTGTACAATAGAGTTAAGAAAGATGCTGTTATAATAAAATATAACATTTTTACTTAATAATTATTCATAAACAACCACATAGAAAATATAATTCCCCAGGAAACATAGTTTATTTGACAAACTCTTCATTTTAAAAAGTGGTTGGGTCATTTTAATAGAAGGTCCCATTGAACCATGATATCTGAATCATCCATCACTATTATAGGTATATGAGTATTAATGGACTAGGTAACTTTTGTGTGGTATTCAGGACATCTTGATCATAAGTATTGTTGAAAAGACATTAACAATTTAAAAAAAAAAATCCATTCAAATGTCTTCTGTTTCCCTATGAAGAATATCCTTTAATTTTTTTTTTCTGTGAAAATAGTCTTTCTTTTAGAAAGGCACAATGCAAATTAATTAAGCCATAGGCTCATGAAGATCAAGAATGTTTTATTTTCTTGAAGTTACTCCTTGGCTTTTATTGCTAGTAATAAAAGTCCTCAATAAGAGAGTCACACCTGTTTGTGGTAAGCAGTCTTAGAATATAAATATGCGTGCTAGAGAAATGTGAGCAATGCACCAACAGTATCTATTAAAATGTGCTTTTTCATGGTTTATTTTTATCCATCGTGTTGGGCATTCATTTGACTCTCTAAAACTCACGTCCTTTCTCCACTATCTTTCAAAGCTTTGCCTTTCAAAGAGCAAGGGTTTTAATTTGAGAAATTCTGTTTATCATTTTTTTTTCATAGTACATATATTTTGTGTGATTTAAAATGCTTTTGCCCAATCCAATGTCACAAAGATTCTCTACAATATTTTATTTTATAAGTTTTGCAGCTTTATCTATTAAGTTTAAATCTATAATCTATTTTGAGTTAAATGCTATACTTATATATTGAATGGATTATATATAAATTATTTAGGTATAACATACATAATTTTTGTGTTTGGTTATAATTGGTAGAAATCAAGGTTCAATTCCTTTTTCTGTATATATATCCAGTTGCTCTAGCACCCAACTGAAAATACTGTCTTTTTTTCAATGAATTCAGTTGGCATCTTTAAAGAATATTGATCAAGCATATAAGTGAAGATTAATTTTTGGACTCCCTATTTCAGTCCTTTAATCTATGTATCTGTCTATATGCCCAAAACCACACAGACCTGATTACTGTTGCTTTTTAGTAACTTTTCAAATCAGGTATTGTAAGTCTTTTAACTTTGTATCTTTTCAAAAATATTTCATTATTGTCGTCTTTGCCTATCCACCTAAATTTTTAAATCATATTGTCAATTTCTTCAAAAAAGGCTTGTTACCATTTTTATCAGGATATCATTTGATCTATAGACCAATTTATTTAGGATTGTCAGACTAACAATACATTTTTTAAATCAGGTATTGTAAATCCTCCAACTTTGTACTTTTTCAAAAGTATTTAGCTATTGTTGTCTTTGCCATCCATACAGATCATTAATTTATATTGTCAATTTCTTCAGAAAATACTTGTTATAGCTTTATTTGTGATTTATTTGTACTAACAAGCCAAATTATTGAGAACTGTCAGACTAACAATGTTGACTCTTCAAATATATGAACATGGTATATTCAGTAGCTAATTAAATCTTCCTTTTATTTCCTTTGCAATGCTTTGTAGTTTTCAGTGTACACAAAAAACAAAATATCCAAATGTTTACATTTGTTGTTAAGGTATGCTCTTTGACAAAAAGAGTATTATATGAAAAACACTAATCTAACATTGTCATTTCTGATAAAAAATTTTTATGAATAACAATGTATGATTTAAATTGTGATAAAAATAATGGGTTCTATATAAATCATAGCATATCGTGTTCAAAAATTTATATTTTCACCATAGAATTTATATTTTCAGAAGAGTTTTGAATGACCATTATGCATGCTTTTTTTTTCTTCTCCTATGCCATGCTTTATAGTCATTATACTCAAAATATCTACATTTTCACTTTTGAAGAGTGTTTATCTTGACTTCGTTAAATAATCGATGTATGTTTATTTTAGGTAAGATTTGATTGAATTGTAATTAAGATCCTGTGCATCTAATTCTAGTTGAATTTTTTGCACCATTGCTTCTCGTTTATTCACTACAAAGTGCCAGAGTACTTAAAGAATCTAATTATACAGTATTGCTTCTTTATAAATAAAATGAGAACATAATGAATAAATTAGTCATCAGTGGGTGGATTCACAACAATGTAAGAGGTATAAAATATTTGTACAGCTTGATAGGTAGAAACATTTCTTTATTAATAATTTATGAAAATTCATTATTTACATACTTTTGATTGTATTCTATATTCTCTTATTTTATGATTTCTTACTGTTAGTATGTAGAAATTAAATTCCCTTTTTCTGTATTGACCTTGCATCCTGAAATTCTAAAGAATTGTCTTCTTTGTTCAGTAGTAGCTTTTTTATATATTTCTTAGAGTTTATTACATATGAAATCATGTTACCTGTTAATAAAGATTTTCTTTCTTACTTTTTAAACAGTATGATTTTTTTCCCTACTGCACTGGATAAAACATCCAGTATAATTTTAAAAAATGAGAGATAAGAGTAAAAATTCCTTTTTTCCTATTTAATGGTAAAAAGCATTGGACTTTGCCCTTGGATATTATATTAGCTATAAATTTTTTAATAGATATCCCAAATAAAATGGAGAAAATCTATTCTCACTTTTCTGAGAGTGGTTTCCCATGAATGAGTGCTAAATTTTGTTAATTTTTTTCCATCTATTAAAGTGAACACATGGTTTATCGCTTTTGTAATTTTAATAGGGTAAGTTAAAATGATTGATTTTCCAACAAACCTCATATTCTTGGGAAAAGTTCTACTTGTTCCGTGGTTTTTTTTTTTTTATTTGATTTCCTTTTATTTTTTTTTTCAATTTGCATCTGCATTCATGAAGGTTATTAGTCTGTCATTCTTTCTTGTAATATCTTGTCTGGTTTTGGTATTAAGGTAATACTGACCTCATAAATTATGAAGTGTTCCCTTCTTTATTTCTGAAAAATGTTGTGTGCTACTTTTGGTTTACCTAAATGCTTGATAGTGTTCAGCTGTGGAAACAAGCTATTCACTTCACCTTGAATAAATTTTGGTAATCTCTGTCTTTCAAGAATGTTTTTTATTCCATCAAAGTTGTCAAACATATTAGAATAAAGTTGCTTATAATATTATTTTATTATTCTTTTATGAACATTGAAACTTATATAAAATCATCTCTCTCATCCCTGGATTTGGTTGTGTGTGTTTTATATCTCTTTTGAACATCATGGAGTTTTATCAAATGTATTAGTCATCTCAAAGAACTAGCCCATGGTTTTATTGGAGCTTTTGTTGTATGTGCTTTTATGTTACGGATTTCTACTCCTATCTTTATTATATCTCTTCTACTTATTTTGTTTTTATTTCTTCTTATTTTTCTAATGTAAATGTGGGAACAATAATCGCTCATTTTAATTATCTACTCTTTTTTATTTAAGCAATAAATTATACATTTCCCTGTAAACTCTCCATTAGAAGCATCCAACCTATTTTGGAATAATTGCCAAATCTCTTTATGTTCCTGCATGTATTTTATCTTTGTGAATGATCCATACTCACTTAAAACGAATTTTTACTCTTCTCTTGTTGAATGTACAGAATTATTATGTCCTCCTGATTTTTTTCTCTTTTATTTTATTTTATTTATTTATTTATTTATTTATTTATTTATTTATTTATTTATTTTTGCCTATTTATAGCAATAGCTAAGACAGGGGTTTCAAATCTTGAACTATTTTCGATATTTTTAAAAATTTCAGTTTATGGCCGGCACAGTGTCTCACGCCTGGAATCCCAACACACTGGGACGCCAAGGCAGGCGGATCACTTGAGGTCAGTAATTCGAGGTCAGCCTGGCCAACATGGCGAAACTCTGTCTCTACTAAAAACAAAAGCTAAGACAGGGGTTTCAAATCTTGAACTATTTTCGATATTTTTAAAAATTTCAGTTTATGGCCGGCACAGTGTCTCACGCCTGGAATCCCAACACACTGGGACGCCAAGGCAGGCGGATCACTTGAGGTCAGTAATTCGAGGTCAGCCTGGCCAACATGGCGAAACTCTGTCTCTACTAAAAACAAAAGTTAGCCACACGTGGTGGCGAGTGCCTGTAATCTCAGCTACTCAGGGGGCTGAGACAAGAGAATTGCTTGAACTTGAGAGGCAGAGGCTGCAGTGAGCAGGGATCATTCCACTGCACTTCAGTCTGAGTAACAGAGTGACACTCTGTCTCAGAAAAACAAAAATCTTTTAATTTTGTCAAATTTTGAGATGGAGTCTCACTTTATCACCCATGCTGGAGTGCAGTGACACAATCTCAGCTCACTGCAACCTCCGCCTCCTGGGTTCAAGCAGTCTCCAGCCTCAGCTTCCCGAGTAGGCAGGACTACAAGCACTGGTCACCACGCCCAGCTAATTTTTGTATTTTGAATAGAGACAGGGTTTCATTATGTTGGCCAGGATGGTCTCTATCTCCTGACCTGTAATCTACCTGCCTCGGCCTCCCAAAGTGCTGGGATTACAGGCATGATCCACTGCCCCCAACCCATTCAAGCTTCTTATGCTTTTTGTTTGTGTGTCATTCTTTCTCTTCTTCGATTTACTTTCTATTTTATAATCCATTCAAATGTTCTTCCTTTAAAAGAGCATGTATGTTCTATTAATATTTGATATAATTGACAATATATTTGGATTTGAATTTATAATTTTTAAAATTGGCATTCTAATTTTTTCTATTTTTGGCTGATTTGCTCTTCCTTTACTGTCTGTTTTTAATTACATGACTATTTTTAAATACCAGTTTAAATTTTTGGCTGTTTTTTTAGATATACTTGTTTTATTAAGTTATATACTCAATTATAAATTACATTTTTAAAATTTTACAGTCCACCTACAGTTAATACTAAAATATTTCACATAAAATATATAAACCTTGCAACTGCATGGATACATATGCCTCCATTTTTTATGTTATATGTGTTAGACGCATTACATCTGCATCCATTATAAACATTGCAAAGCAATATTTGGCCTAGTGTTTAAAACATTATGTGGGGTATACAGAAATCAAGGAAACAATAAGAGAGAAAAAAGCACTATAATTTATTGAATATTTCTTGTTTCTAATGATCTTTAATATTTTCTAAATATGTTAATTTACATCTATCATTTCCCTTTAGCTTAAAGACATTTATTTATATTTTTGTGGTGCTGATATTTTGTCAAAGATCTCTTTACTTTTTCTCAAAATTATTTTTTATGTTACTTTTATTTTTAAATATTTTTTAATTTATTTTTTACAGTTGATAAAATTATTTGTATTTTTACCATACAACATGATGTTTAATAAATAAATATATATATATTTACACACACACACACACACACACACATTGTAGAATGGCTAAATCAAGCTAATTATCACAGTTATTACTTCCCATAATTATTATTTCAGTGATGAGAACACTTAGAAGCATCTTTTCACTAGATATAGAATTCTGGGTTGACAGATATTCTTTAATAACTTTCAAAATATTTTCTTTTCTGATATCTTTTGTTTCTGGTGAGAAGTCAGCCATTAATTAAATTAGTGTTCCCCCATATGTGATGTTTCATTTTTCTCTTGCTGTTTTCAAGAATTTTATTTTGTTTTGAATAGTTTGATTAAATGTGCCTCTGTATAAATTCTTCATGTTTATTCTACTTAGCATTGTTGTACTTCATATATGCGAACTTTCATCTTTTGTCAAATGAGTTATTTACAATTATTTTTTCAAATAATTTTTCTGCTTTTCTTTCTTTTTCTGAGATCCTAATTATAACCATGTTATGATATCTTGTGCTTGCTTGTGTAGATTATGAATTTTTTTTTCTCTGATAAATATTTTTTTTTTGTTTTAGTTGACAATTATTATGTTAGGTGAATATGAACTTTAACTCTCTCCATGGAGAAGCAGATCTGAGCTTTCAGCTCAGATCTTTGGTTTGAGTGAACTGCTCTATGTCTGATCTCCACATAAAGATTAAGGAGTCCATGGAGGAGGGGCAGAAATAACCCCTCTCCAGCTCTCAGTGGGTGCCCTTTTAACACCTTAAAGATTGTAGTTTCCCAATGGTTGATCCAACACCACATATTCTCACTCATAGGTGAGTGTTGAACAATGAGAACACATGGACACAGAAAGGGGAGCATCACACACTGGGGTCAGTTGGAGTGGGGCTAAGGAAGGGATGGCTTAGGGTGGGGAAGGTGGGAAGGGATAACGTGGGGAGAAATGCCAGATATAGATGATGGGGGGATGGAGGCAGCAAACCACTTTGCCATGTATGTACCTATGCAACAACCCTGCATGATCTGCAAACGTGCCCCAGAACCTAAAGTACATTTCCAATACAAAAGAAGGGAAAACAGGAAATTACTCCATAGGCCATTTTCTAGGCATGTGCGCCAATAAAGTCAGTTTGCTATTCTTCCCTCTCCCATAATTTCAGGGAGTTACATTTTGTATTTTGCCCAGATATTTTAGTTGTTTTCAGTAGAGGGGATTCATACAGTAGGCTATCAGTATTATTCTTAGAAGTAGAAATTAATGCATGTAATTCAAATAATCTTTATCATTAAAGCAAGATCAGTGAATTGGAGTACCTTCTAGAATATTTGTTTTGGTTTGTTTTAGTTTGGTTTTCTTTGCATATTAACAGATGGTCCTCTTTAGAATTCCAGCCATATTCTGAGCTACTACAAATATAATTTTATTCACAGATAGAATGATATTCTGTCTGAAGCACAATTGTATTGGGAGATATAGCCACAGAGAATGGTTTCTATTTATTCATGGATCCTCTAAATTTCACAAGTTCATTAATTTACTTTAAGAAGAACATTAATTAAAAAATAATAATTATTTGGCAGAGAATCCCTGTTTTATAATCATAGACTCAGAAGTTTCTCTGTGATAAAGAAATCCCTGTAATTTTATTTTAAGTGAGCAGGAAAGTTAATTTTGACCTAAAGATGGATACACAGATGTGACTACTTGAAAAGTATTGAAACCTCTGTTTTCTTCAAGCTTTTAATTATACATATGGACCTTTTTAGTTGGAAAATTTGCTGACTAGCTTGCTTATGACTGCTTTATGTTAAAGCTTATCAAAAACACTGAGGGAAAAATGTCATAAATAAAATTAATTCTCAAGATAGGGAAATTGCTTATTAAAATCATATTGCCTCTGAAACACATTGATCTTGTGATATTTAGAAAATATAGCAAAATCATGCCTTACTTCATGTGATATGCACTTTAAGATTATTGCCATTTCCGATTTTCTATTTCTTGTTTACTTACTTTTGTCTCTGTGTTTTGAAAGTCTGCAGCTAAATCAAAACACAAACCTCAAAATATGGTAAACAAAGAGATAATGTAGAAATTTTTCCAAATGTCTGCTGTATTTAATATGGTTGGAAAAAAAGTAGAAATGGAAAAGTAATTGAACAAAAACATCAAACAGGCATTTTTTACCATAACTTTTCTAGAAAAAATAATTCACTTTAGAAGATAAAATGAATAGCTTATAGAAACAATAATTTAAAAGCCATCAAACACTTAAAATGCTCAACTCTACTTTCAGTTAATTAATGTGAAAATCATAACAACCTAAAAGCTTGATAATGCTCAGCACTTATGAGAGTTTGAAGATAGGAATCCTCAAAATGCTGTAGATCTTGATAAAATGTTTTATAGTATAATTTGATAATTTTACTGCTGGTAATGTGTATAATTCTATTTTTGCTTATAAATATATGCACAATGTGTGTATCTTTGTTTCTGGTAGTTTAAAAAGGTCAAAATAATTAGCAGAGGAGTGAGCATTAGTGATGGCACCTTCCTGCAATGAAAAATAATGCAGCTTTCAAAAAATAGAGGCAGGTAAATATATGCTGATACAGATAAAATCTCTAAGATTTATTTTTAATTAAAAAGTGAGGAAAATATACCTATAATGGTAACATTTGTGTGATAAAAAGTTGTGTGCATGTGTGTGTGTTAGCAAGAGACTGCATGTGCATCAGGTTGTGACAGAGCTCTGCTCCAACTCTTAAATACTCACTTATTTTTAAATTCTGAAAAGTTTTCATGCTGAGAAGAATGAAATCTGACAAAGTAGCTGAGGGAATAACAGGGAATATATTTCTCATCAAATTAATCATTAAAAAGCATTAATATCAGAGAATAGAAAAAAAATTTAACAACCATGAAGATAAATTTTAAGAATAGTCAAATGGGAAATATAAATAAATGTATAGTCCTGAAATCATTTATTAAGACATCAGAAACATTGTAAAAAAAATTAGATCTTCCACTGTAGAAGCTGAAAAAAAAAGCCCAACCTGTCTCCCTCCTAAAATACATATAAAGGTAATAAAAGCATTAAGACCTGAGAATAATGAAATAAAACAGAAACCACAAAAATCTAGTATTTGAAAAAGATGAATAAATTTGATAATCTTTCCATGGCCAATATGAGAGAAAGAGAGCAAGCAAGCATATACAATTGATAGTTATCAACATAACAAAGAAGCCACAGATGGAAATTAAAACAAAAAGATAAGAGAATATAAAAGATAATTAAATATCACTTTATGAATATATCAGCTTTAAGTCAAAACTTTGTATCCTGAAATTGCACCAGTAGCACTAGTCTTATTTAATTCCTTTGTTGTATGTAATTCTATAGTCCATAAAATTGTAAACATCAGGATTACAGACAGTGTTTTGAACCTATTGGTTTTAGCCAATGTATCTGAATAATAATCATTACTAAATTTTTGTTAAGTTTTAGGTGATAGAATATATGAATATATTAATGGTATTATAATTATAATACCTAATTATAATTAGGTATGAACCTAAAAGTTAATAAAACAAAAATCATATGTATCTATTCAGTAGGCATACGAACATCAGATCAAACTTTGATGTAAATATCTGGCCCAGAAATATGGATGGTGGAACTGATTAATACACACTGAAAGACTCTTGTGAATGAAACCTAGACTAATTGCTTTTTGACAATATTTTATGCTGTTTGTCTTATATGTACAATATCAAAATAATCTGAGTGAGCACTTAGAAGTTATCTGCTTATTCAAATTATATTTTGCAAAACTGGCCATATTATCCATAATACTGATGATGTGTCCACTACTTCTTACACAGCACAAAACTACAAAGGGTAACATTGGTGATAAGGAACACTACAGTTCTTCATATAGTTTTATTCACATCTGATTATGATGTGAATAAGCCAATAAATTATAAATGCTTAAAAGGAAATCATTCTAGTTGTCATATCACTCTTTCCTACAGTTGTAGCCCCACCTTAAAAGAGCATGAGGGGAGATATGTCCTGTAATAACTTCATAAAAAATAATTATCTAAATCTCTGAACTTAGTGAAATGAATGTGCATCTTACTGAGCCTGACTGCAGGAGAAACGCTGTAAAAATGCATCTCTGGACAAGAAACAACATGATAACAGGAAGAAAAATGAAAATGTAAGATAAAGAAATAACACATCTCTGTCTACCAATATACTATATGGAAAAAACTGATAAAGAAAGAAAGTGGTCTTATCAGAAAAAATGAGACAGTTGCTATTTTGAATGATGTGAATTACATATAGTCAAGTATCAGAGAATAAGCTCATTTTTACTATACTATAATAAGGCAGGATTGAGCTTAATGGTATATAAAATAGAAATATAGTAATATATGATAATGTATAATAGTGTCTAATTAGAACAGTTACATTTTCCTTCTTAAATGACATTTTAGTATGGCATTTTTATATTAACATCATAAAATATAATGTCTTAGTATATACACTGTCTGATAATTATCTTTGAGTCATCCAAATTTAATCATTTTGTTTTCCAAACCTTTTTCTTACAGGATGACCAAATTGAACATAACAAAATATGTTCACAATGTTCAAAATGTTCAGAATATTTTAAGAGACTCAAAAATT
Source organism: Aotus nancymaae (assembly GCF_030222135.1). NCBI lineage: Eukaryota > Metazoa > Chordata > Mammalia > Primates > Aotidae > Aotus > Aotus nancymaae. The sequence goes on along the minus strand of NW_026988419.1, from coordinate 38,822,538 downwards.
ATACCAGTAGGCTCTCCATTTCTTTGTAATATTCTTTGTAATATTACTTGTAACTCTCTTTTATTTTTTTTATTTTATTTTTTTTGAGACGGAGTTTCGCTCTTGTTACCCAGGCTGGAGTGCAATGGCGCGACCTCGGCTCACCGCAACCTCCGCCTCCTGGGTTCAGGCAATTCTCCTGCCTCAGCCTCCTGAGTAGCTGGGATTACAGGCACACGCCACCATGCCCAGCTAATTTTTTGTATTTTTAATAGAGACGGGGTTTCACCATGTTGACCAGGATGGTCTTGATCTCTTGACCTCATGATCCACCCGCCTCGGCCTCCCAAAGTGCTGGGATTACAGGCGTGAGCCACCGCGCCCGGCAACTCTCTTTTAAAATAAACTGCTTTGGGGACTCGTGCTTCTAGAGGTTCTTGGAAGTAATATATGATAGACAACTTGACAAAATATACATTTATTTGGTGAGGGATAATTTTCATTACAGGTTATTAAAGAGATAGCATAAAAAAATAAAAAAAATAAATATAAATAAATATTCTACTGAAGAATTAGCCACTAATTTGAAGAATGCTATGGCTCTTCTCTCTCTTTTTTTTTGAATTTATATAGTTATGTCTACTTTCTTAAGTTGGGAATATCTATTCCTTTAAATGTAGGGACTTTTTAATGGCATAAAAAGCAAATAAAGACTCATTGATTTTTCTCAAATGTAATGCCAAAGAAACATGAACAATCATTCAGTATGCGTCCTTTTCAATTCAACGACAGTATAGAGAATCAAAATATCGCACCTAATTTATTTTACCACAGAAGTTAATGTCCTAATTCTCTGTGAAAAGAAAGAGAGAAAGAAAGGACGGTAGGAAGCCAAGAAGGAAGGAAGAAAAAAAAAAAGAAAAAGAGAAAGAAAGAAAAAAAAAGAGGGGAGAAAGAGGAGAAGGCAAAGAAAGCAGGCTTGGAATACATTACACTGAATGCATAGACCAGAATGAAAGATAAGACTCCAATAACACTGAAAAGACACAGAGAATTGAATCTGTTATAAATGATTTATGCTCTAGGATCATGAGGTTAAAAAGGCAAAAGCTTTAATGCTAACTCATGCGAGAATGTCAAGTCACTGGTCTAGATAAAGAATTTGACAATAATAAGATTTTAAAAGTGGATATTTTCTGTTAGCATTGTCTGCCATAATAAATAGAGGTCATAAAACTTTGATCTAAACACATTCAGTGGGGATTAATACTGCAAGCAGATCATTCATCTGAACTTTGAGAATGTACTTACAGGCCAATTTAATAAATGAATAATGGCATAAAAACTACTTGTGAGTCTCAGAGAAATGTATACCTCTTCCAAGATTTGTGAATTTTTTAAAAAAAAATTCACTCTGATTCTTTTTTCAGCACATAATGTTTTATTTCAAATTTTGATAAAGCCATGTCTTCTTTAGGGTCAAATTATATAATCACTTATATTAACTATAATGACAAGTAGTTCTGCCATAAACAGTAACAATACTGGCAAGATAATTGTCCTTCAGAAACTCTAATTCCTGTATCCACAGAAAGTTGCTGAGAAAAGTGAACTATAAAATGTGAATAAATTTGCTTTTAAGATAGATAACTTTGAATTTGAGTGAATTGCTTATTTAAAATTGGTTTATCTTCTCAGAGTCCACCTGTAGAGAGATTGTTTGACTATAATATATGATAAATAATCCAACTCATTGAAACATGTCAATTCAAAGGACAAATTGAATTTGTTTCACTGGCTGTGGATGAACCATTCATCATAATTATTTGAGTCTATCTGAAACATATAATGCAAATATCTCACCTGCATTGAGTATAGAAACAAAATCAAGATTTCCCTTTGAGTTCTAGTATGTTCTTCAACAGATATATGGGGACATAATATAAAAAACTGTGTGTTTATAACTGACTTGTTCTCAACATCTTTTAATTACTCCACTGCACTTTGATGACTTTAATATTTTCATTGCATTTAAATATAGAATTGTTCAATGTATTGACATATGATACTCTTTAAAGAAATTACACACAAAATGTTAAATGCTCCAGAAGCACCTTTATAGTAATGGTTCAAAGCTGAGCTTATTACTTTATTTCCATTAGACAGTGGTAAGCAGCACATATGTTTGTAAGTATGTTTTTGTATGTGCGTATTTGAAATTCTAGGGATTTTTTACTTTGCATGATACAAGAAGAAAGTAATATGCACACTAACAGTATCCAAAAATAACATATATATTAAGATCTTAACACAAATGCAATACTCAAAACTGTTTCCAATATATATAAAATTTTCTTTTTTAAAAACTTCATGCATCATAAATATTTTGCCATTTTAAAGGCAGCATAACATTATTATTGTTTCGCTATACTGTTATCTAATTAAATACTCATTTAGCGGCTCATTTAGGTTGTTTCCATTTCTTTCTACCTATTATAATTCAACCTTGAATAACTTGAAGGCTCTGGCAATTATCATGAATGTGTTACATTTTAATAAAATCAATTTAAGCTTTCACCAAAAGTGATGAGAGATTTTCATAGTAACCCTGCTGACAATTAATATCCTTCCATTTCTTAATTTTGACAATCAAGAACTTTTTACAAGAAAGGAAATATGTTGTGATTATTTTAATTGACATTTCTGTAATCATTTAACGAGAAACATTTTCTCAAGTACATATTAACAATATTATTTCATATTTTGAAAACTGCTTGCATCCTTTACCAATTGTTTTCTAGTTGATTATTTTGTTCTTATCTTGTATACTTTCAAATAATGTCATTAAATTAAGATTTAATAAAATAACTAAATGAATAAAGTTGCTATATGTCTTAAGTATATCCCAAATATTGTTGTGAATTTAAATTCAATTATATAATATGTTATGAATCTAAGCATATCCTTGGTTACCTCTAATCCTCTAATCTAATTCATTAGAGGTAAACAATTGTGTGAACATTTTTGTGACCACAAACTGTTCAGAAAGACCCGACCCATACTTCTATTTACTTTTTACAATGGATTAGTATTCATTTAATTATTTTAGCTCTTTATTACTTCAATTTCCCTCTCTGACTCCAATGTTTGAGTGTTTTTATATGATCCCACTTTCCTAAGTGAACAGTCAGATATTGCTCTAGATGTTTGCTAGAGATACATTACTGCAAAAACAATTTTCTGGCAAAAAAGTCTGCATTCTAAATATTCTATTACACAAATAGATTAATTTGTGAACAAGGAAAGATATCATTTGATTGGTTCCAAAATATTTATTTCAAGTAATATGTATAGAACCATGTTTCTTAAATGTATATTTCCTTTAAACAATGTTTATTTGGATTACTCTTAGAAATCTTGTAGATTTGTAAATTTTGTGACTAGGAAATTCTTCTTGTACTTCTATTAATTGCTAGTATATGGAAAAATTATTCAATTTTATCTATTTTGAGATATATATTATGTTTCTCTAACATGTAAACTTTCTTTAATCTCTAATTTTCCTTAATCATCTCAAGTTTTGTAAGAAAAATAATTGATCCGTTTACAAATAATAGTAATACTGAATAAGTTTTCAATACGCTATCTTATTTTACAATCTGACTACTTTGGACATAAATTCTTTCAAGGTTAGTCATATTTTACACTTTTTGTATATTTTAAACCCTTCTATGTTTTCAAAATACATAATATTGTAATTATTTGTTCACATCTTAGTTCATGTCTATTTAACTAGGAACTTCTCATGGACATGAACTAATGTAATTTCTATGTTTATGTCCTTACCATTTGACATAAATCTTCTTTCTTCAGAAGGCCAAAAAAAATTGCAGAAAGAGTGAATTAATGAATTAACTACAGTATATGGTTAACTATATTCTGATTATTAGAACTTCTAGAAAAGGAAAATAATAGAGAGAAAGGGAAGAGAAACAATTGTTCAACACAACATGATTCAGAGCATCAGTTATATATTCTTCCAAGTTTGTTTCTCAGATGAACCTAAAACATGTCATTATTATCCTCACTTTACAAGAAATGAGATGGAAAAGCAGACAGATCAAGGAGTCTCTCCAAAATCTTATAAGTAATAAGTGAGTGGTTGGGGTTTTAGCCTACATCTGCCTGCCTCCAGACAACCTAAGGCTCCATACTAAGTAGACATTCCTTGAGCAGGTATTCCTTTGGATCACTGAGTAAAACACTTTCATCTTTTAGGATGTCTGTCAATCTCAAAATAAATCTATACATTTGAGAATATGCCTTCCCATAATACACAGTAGTGGGTCTCTGAGAAAACAAGTTTTTACTATGTGATTATGATCCTTACTGCTCATTGGTGGATAAAGACTTCAGAACTGGACACAGACCCAACATACAAACATGGTTTTTTTCTATAAAATTATTATTGTGTATGAATGCATCAATTTATTATCTTTCTTATGCCTTGCCACCCCTTTAAAGAATCTGTTATCATATTCATTTATTCTTGCTGTTACTCTTTGGAATTTCTCAATAAACAGTCCAATGAATCAAATTTAAATTTAGGCATTACACTTTTACTTTGAGGTCAACAATTCTTTTTGAAGGTTGTGTAAATGGCCCTTGGAGATCTGTAAACCATTTTATTTTGGAGAAGAGATTAATAATCTGTCTTCTATCAAGTATATTGCTATTATTTATTTAATTTCCTGTTATCATTAGTTAACCTGGTTTTACCAGTCAAAGTTTATTTTTAAAATGTTCTTCTGTTTTGACCACCTTTGTGCCCCAAAATCAGTCACTTTAACTTCTTCACTTCAATTTCCTAAGTTTAATGGTCAGGCTACATCAGTAACACACAAATATTAACAGGAAGCATCCCAGTCACCTGGAGAGCTTGCTAAAACATGTTTCTGGGCCCAAACTCTAGGGTTTCAGATTGAGTAAGTCCAGGGTGAGTGTGGCTCAAGATGTGCATTTCTACCAAGTTCTTAGATAAGAATAACACATTGCTAAGACATTCCCAGGGTCTGGCCCATGGAAGAAATGGAAGAAACATTCTTTAAAAACCCCTGGGCTGAGTGACTTCTTCCAAACTGAAAATCCTTTCCTGGTAAAAATTAACTTGGTAAGTGTATGTATGCAAACAGTTGTACAAGGCATCCAATATTTCTCTTTTATCAAAAATTAAAATTGTCTCAACTTTGAGAACTTACCACTGTAAGCTTCCTATCACAACTATCAGGATGGGAGCAAGATTCTGGGATCCTTGAACAATAGATTCTCTGATCATCACTTTTCCTTGCTATTTGTAGCTGAAACACCAGCACTCATAGTCTGCTTCTGTGCCAAGTTTAGGCAATGAACTTTTTGGTAAGATTGGAAAGCACAGAATTGGGTTGAATCTCTGTAGTGCACCACTTCCAGAGTTGATATATATTTTCTTCTGTCTTCGAATCCCCATTCTCATCAACTTACTTAGAATTTTTAAAATGAAAGACATCAATCTGTGACATAAACTAGCCCAAAGGGAAGAAAACAACTCCTGCTACTTATTTCAATTGGTCAATAAAATAAGAAAATAAAAGAAGAATATATAATTTATATCCTATGAAGATTTCTTAATACTATTGGCACTATTTTGTACTTCTCAAATTTGCCATAATTAACAGAGCAAGTTGAACTTCCTGACAATATTTTTGTATTAAACTATCCTCTGCCTATTATCTTCTGTTTCCTACATTATCCTTTTTCTTTTTTTCCCTGGTTCCTGAAGGATACCCCCTGTGGCTTAGTTCACAGGACCAAAAAGCTCTGTGATGTGATTGTAATAATTTACACTCCAAACATCAATGTGTGAGAATTCCAGTTGCTCCAAATTATCACAAAACTTGGTGAGGTGGTCTCTCATTGTGTTTTATTGGATTTTGTTTATTTTCATTTGCAATATGTGTCTAAGCAGAGTAGAGACAGAAAGGGAGAGATTTGCAAAATGTGGTGAATTTTTCTAGTGCTTTGACTGGAGTCCCACCTTTGTCTTACATTGGCCTGTGTGCTGTAGCTTACAGAATTCTCACAAAGATATTCTGGTCCATGTTTTGTTGATACCCTCATCTCTGTGAGGGAAATAGGTCCTAAAGTTTTCTAGTCCACAGTCTTGCTTACCCCACCTTTCTCTCTTTGTTGTTCTGATTTACGTTTTCCCTATTCCAAATGATTTTGAGCATTTTCTCATATGTTTATCATGCAATTTTATAGCATGTTTCTGAAGTGGAAGTCCACTTCTCTGGGTCCTTCCATCTTTTGGCCTTTGTGTTTTTTTTTGTTTTTTTTTTGGCTTGTGTGTTTTATCATTGATTCAGAAATTCATTAAGGAAATTATATGTTTAATTGTATATTTAATTATATATTTAATTGTAATTAAAAGTAAGCTTTGTAATCTGCAAAACTGTGACCTGTAATTCAAATCTTAAAATGTGTATGTCTTCTAGACCATTTTAATTTTTGTGTAAATTTTTAAATCAGATTGTTGATTTCCACAAAAATATACTGGATCATAATTAGTATTAAACTTTTTTTTGTTCTTCATCAAACTTGCCATATTTCTATAAATGTTACAAGTATTTTCAAAGAATAAATCTTAATATTGATTGAGTCTACTGAGTTTTTGTCTTATATTTCAATAATTTCTGCAAATTTTTTCATTTAGTTTATTTGTATTTAATTTGCTATTTATTATCTAATCTCTTAAAATTAACACTTGGCACATTAGTTTATAGCTCTTTTCTAATATTTTTATTATATACTATAACTTTTATACTATAACTTTAACTCAACCATAGGGTTTGCTACAACCTTGTTTATTTTATTATGTAATATTTGTATTACTCTTTGACTCAATTTTGTTTTGATCCATGGAGTTTGCATTTTATTACAATTTAGAATCTAGAGAATTTCTAGTGATTTTTTGTCACTGAGTTATAATTTTATTCAGTTCATAATCTGGCATATAGTACATTTAGCCAATATCCACTGTGTACCTGAAAAACTTATATTATTGTTGAATGCCAATTAAATTTATTTTAAGTGCATTTGTTTGTGCATGCTTATTCTATCAGTTATTGGCAGAGTATCTTTAAATTCCCTATGATGCTTATGGGTGTGATTATTTCATTATTTCTTATTTACTTCTCTATTGTGTGTGTTTATATTATTAGATGCATACATACTTGAAATTGTTATATCTTTCTGGTAGATGGAACTTTTTATCTTAATACATTTTATATTTTATCCTGAGTGTTGGGGATCTTGTTTGATAAGTCAATTATGGATTTCAATTTCTATTGATTATCTTTGTGTTTGGTAATGAAACTGGGCTTGCAAAAATTATAACTAAGGAAATTATGACAGTGAAAGAGATGTGACCTCACTGATTCCATCTTGCTTCTAACCTCCAAAGTGTCCTTATTGAGTCCTGTTATACTATAACTTTGGGAGGACCTTGATTTATAGTATAACTTTGAAACAAAGACAGTAACAGCCCTTTCCCCAAACCAAAACTCCCTCTTACCTGGGAATAAACAACCTTCAGGACTAATAAATTAGCCACAAGATTAAAAATTGTAGTTTATGAGTCACTGTTGTAAAACCTGAGATCAGTTCTTGAGATATTTTGCAGACCCTGCATTCCAATGCACCAGCTGACACCACCCAAATTGATAAGCTGGCTCATCTGGTCCTGTGACCCCTCTACAGGAACTGACTCAGCAAAAGAGGATAGTTTCAACTCCATCAGCAGTCCCCACTTTCCGGAGTCCTACCCACCAAATTACCCTTAAAACCCTCAAGCCCCAAATTTTTTATTTGTGGTTTGTTGTTGGCGGGGGGAGTTGAATAATAACTCCATCTCCCAGGTGATGTGGCCAGCCTATCAGTCAAACTCTTTACTGCAATGCCATGGTCTTGGTGAGTTGATTTTATATATGCAGTGAGCAGTAAGAACCTGATGGGCAGTTACAGTAACATTCCCTTGTTTCTTCTTATTCTATTTTTTTATTAAAGGGTAAAAATTAGATATTTAAAATACGGCTAATTTTAACTCTAGGGAGTTCTAATTTTATTTCTGGCAAATGGCCAGGAGCATTAATAATAATAGACTATTTTAATATAATAGTAAGGATTAAGATTTTCAGCTAAGCTTCAGTCTAATTAGGAGTGATACAATTTCCAGATCATTTTACACCTTTTATGCTTTCAGCATCGCAATTCAAAGTGTGAATGGTTTGCAGCTAGGGATGACATAAAAAAATCACAGACTGATGGCTTTAACAACAGAAACTTACTTTGTCACAGTCTGTAGGCTAGAAGCCCAAGATCAAGATTCAGTCCAGTTTGGTTTCTAATGAGGTCTCCCTTCCTGTCTTGTAAATAGCCGCCTTCTTGCTACTTCCTCACATGGACTTTTCTCTCTGTCTGCTTGTGGAAAGAAGATGAGATGTAGATCTCCCTTCCTTTTTTAAGGACTCCCATTCTATTGGATTAGGACTGTCCCCTTATGACCTCATTTAACCTTAATTACCTCCCTTGAGGCCCTATCCTTAAGCACGGTCATACTGGAGGCTTTGGACTTCAACACATGAATTTTCAGGGGAGGACATAACATTCAGTCCATAGCAGTCTGTCCTTCCTCACAACCTCCCCTAAAATTATAAAATATGCTTACTCCAACACAACAGCCCCCAAAGTTATAACTTATTCCAGCATCAAGTTAAAACTTTAAAGTCCAAAATCTCTTTGAAACATAATCTAAATTGAGGAAAAATTCATTTCAGCTGTGAACCTGTGAAACCAGAAAAGTTACATGTTTCCAAATTATGATGGTTGGACATACCTAGACTAAATAAATATTTCCATTCCAAAAGGGAGAAATCAGAAAAGAAGTGGGCGATTTGTGGCAAGAAAGCCCAAAACTTAGCAAGGCAAATTCCATTAGATATTAAAGCTCAAAAATAATCCTCATTTGTTCAGTGCTCTGCCATCCAAGTCCACTGAAATGGCAATATCACTCTCCTGGCTTTGTGGGATGGTTTTACTTTTTCAGCTTGTTAGGACATCCCAGCTCCTATGTGCCCCTCATTCTCTGTGGTGTGGAGTGATTAACCTGCTGAAACCTAGAAGGAAGCATCCTTTTTCCCTACTCCTACTCATCCCCTCAAACTCACACTTCTCATCCCCATTTTCTCCAACCTGTGGTGGGAGTGGCAGCCTTTATGATCTCTGAGTTGCCTTCAGGGCCATTCTCCCTTTTTGTTAATAGGAAACACACTTGCAGTCTTCCTTCATTCCATTCTATTTTTTCGGTTTTCTTTAGTCTTAGCTGGCAATCTTTCTGATAGTACCATTCCTTTACTCCTAATTTCTCCTGAGATGGCTGATTAAATCCATAGATCACATCATCCATACTAATTGCCTTATTAAATGGTTGTTCAGCCATGCCCTTGGTGTTCGCTCAAAAACATGCTTCTTCATTTTTTGCAATATGGATAGGCTGTGAATTTTCTAAATCTTAAATTCTGGTTTATTTTTCCTTAACAATTTTATCATCAATTCATCTTTCTTCTCTCACATTTTACTGTAAACAATTAGGAGGACTCAAGCCACGCCATCAATGCTTTTCTTAGAATCTTCTCTGCTAAAAATTTCCAGTTTTATTACTCACAAGTTCTTTGCCACTTTATCAAAAGGATCACCTTATTTTCAGTCTCTAGTAACTTGTTCCTCATTTTTGTAAGAGTTCACAAGAATCAGCTTTTACATTCATATTTATACCAATATTCTATTCAAAAGGATATAGGTATTCTCTATGATGATAAATATTTTCTTTATAATTCCCCCCCTTTCTTCCTGAGCCCTCACCAGGGTCACCTTTAGAGTCTATATTTTTACCAGTAATCTCTTTCTAAAAACTAGGCTATTTCTAGTATGTACCTCAAAATCTCTTTCAGTCTATCACCCAATTCCAGAGCTGCTTTCACACTTCTAGGTATTTGTTATGGCAGATAGTTATTGCATCCCACTTTTGGTACCTAAATCTGTACTAGTTTGTTAGGACTTCTATAACACAATACCACAGACCTGGTGGCTTAAACAATAGAAATTTATTTTCTCACAGTTCTGGAGGCCAGAAGTATGAGATGTATGTTCCAGATGTTTTGGTTTCTGGGGTGAACTGTCTTCCTGGCTTGTGGACAGTTCTTGCTTTGTATTTGCATGGTCTTTCCTCATTGCATGCATCTTCAGAGAGGGAGATCTCTGATCTCTCTTCCTCTTATAAGAACACCTATACTAGGACCTTGCCCTTATGACCTTATTTAACCTTAATTACCTCCTTACAGTCCCTGTCTTCAAATATAGTCATATTAAGCATTAGGACTTTAATATATGAATTTTGGGGAACTCAAAAATTCAGTCCATGATAATCAGGGTTGCCACTTCTCCACATTTTCCCATTCCTTTTTATTATTCTAGCACCAAAGGACTGTCAAAATTTGCACATCTTCTGGGCATCCCAGCCTCCTTTGCAAAAGTTAGCTAATATTCCTGATATAAAACTGGGCATAAATACCAATATTATCATTAAGCAGTTAATTCTTCTGAATCTTGGCACACCCTGTGTAAGCATGCACATGCACACATCCCTGTTTTGAATAAGAAAACAGTTCTAAAACATTAGAGCTTATCAGAGATTTAAAGTAGTTTCTGGTGAAATAATGCATCCTCAAATAAAGGTAAGATATTAAAGTAATTCCCTATTGAAATCTTACCTATGTTGGTTTGTTTTAGTTCTTTCTCATAGCAAAGCTAAGCATTTTACATGAAATAATTTAGTAGAAACAAGAAAGAAAGGCGAGTGGGAAAGTTAAAAATATGGTTGAAAATGCATCTCTGATTTTACTCATATATGATTAAGAGTAGGAACTAGAAACAAATTAATTGTGTTTTAATTTTAGCTCTGCTGTTTACTGACTGTGGGAAGTTAGGCAAATTACTTAATCTATTTGTAGCTAATTTTCTTTTTGTATGTGAGTATAACAATTCTACTTCCTAGAGATGCCATGATATTTTATGAGTATTAAATAAATCAAAATATGTAAAAACATTAGAACAATGTCTGGTACATCAAACATAAACGTATGCAATTATTATGTGTATTATGCTATTATTAGCATTATAATTATTATTTGATTGATCAAAATAATCTAACAGCACATCTTCAGATGTTAGAAACACTCTAGTTTAATCATTAGTAAGATTCATAGTATGACTGCTAATGTTTTCTTAAGGTTTTGTGAAATTATATACTATATTTTGCTCTTTATTAAGTGTATACATTGATATACAATTTTATGTATATCTATTAATCTCTTCAGAACGTATTGAGTTTTTGTAGTTCAGGTTGAAGTTTATTTTGAGATTACTTACAATAATTTAATATCTCATTGTCAGACAAATTACTCTTTCATTTATAAAAATAAACTTAAAATATTTATCTTTATTATTTTTTACATTAAAGCTTCATTATCTAGATCTTAGAATGATGCATGTGATCAAATTAAAAGGCAAAACCACAGAAAAGTTTTCCAGCCATGACTGAAAATTAGACTACAGAACACCAAATTACATTAAATAACAGGTACACATGTTGAATGATTATATAGACTTTTAAAAATATCACATGAATCCCATAAATATGTAAAATGTATGTCAATAAAAAATTAAATACATAAATTAAAAAATCAAGCACTCAGAAATAGAAATGCACAACACTTGATTACCACTGTCCACCTAAATATATGAATAACTCTCATTCTCTTTAATATATTATGAATTGAATGTTCTTTCTGTCAACAAAAGATTTAAAGTAATTTGGAAGTTGTGATTTATGCATTGATTTCCAAAAAAGAAAACATTTAAAAAGCAAGCTGCCAAAATTATGCTATATTAAACTATATATTGTGCTATAATAAACTGTATATTATTCTATGATAGTCATGTGGAAACCAGCTAAAATGATTAAGACTAAAATGATGAAAAGGCAGAAAATGCATTTACTAGTACCTATTCACAATGGCATTGAGTTAGATTTTGTATCATTGAGTTAACAAGATATATATATCAAGGTATTTTCAAAGTCCTTAACACATTTTACACCTGAAAATTAAATTTTAAAATAATGCGCCTTTCTATTGAAAATAATAGACAAATTTTTTGTTACTATCTCTTGATCAAAAGCACATTATTGAGTGAAATAAAAATTGTCTGTGAGAACCTGTGACATATATTGGGTTTTGTTTGTGTTTGTTGTCAGAATTAAAAAACTATAAACATAAATTAATTAATATCTCCTGTCTTCTTTATTGTCATTTCATATCCATTGGAAAATATATTTAATGTTTAATAGCCAATAGCCATGAATAATGAATTTACTGTGAAAATAAAATTGTTCAGAATATAAAACATAATAATCATACTTTTTATACTGCATATGTTTATATTATGTGAGAAAAACTAGATATTTGACAGATTGTGAAATATATTGATAATTTGGGGTTTGGAACTTTTTTATTTTGTTTTTGCATTTTATGTTAACTGATTATATCATTCTTGAAAATGGTCATGTTACCATCTTCATTTTATATATTAGAAAATTATCTCCATGGGAATTAAATAACTTGCCCAGTGTCACACTGGGTTCTCTCTGTAATGTCTGGTAATAACCATGTTACTTCAACTCATGGGAATAACATTCATTTCTATCGCAATTACCAGATCAATGTTTCTTTTTTTTTGAGACAAGGTCTCACTTTGTTGCCCACGCTGGAGTGCAGTGGTGCAATCATGGGCTCACAGCTCACTGAAGCCTTGACCTCCTGGCTCAAGCAATTCTCTCCCCCTGCATTCCAAATAGATGGGACTACAGGGTCTCCCTATTTTGCCCAGGTTGGTCTCAAACTCCTGTGCTTAAGTGAACCTCCCAAATCAGCCTCCCAAACTGCTGAGATTACAGGTGTGAGCCGCTATGCCCAGACCAATATTTCTTTCATAACAACTGTCCCATCTCTGAATTTATTAGTCATTAAAGTAATTAAGACAGAAAATTTTTAAAAAATTAAAATGTTATTTTATATAGTCTACTTTTTCATGTATTTTTTAGGTATAATTTGCATACTATAAAATTTATTCTTTTCAAAGTATACAACTCAGTAATTTTTAGTATAATCACAAAGTAGTGTAAACATTACAATAACTAAATCCAGAAAATTTCCATCACCCTAAATATGAGCCCTATATACATCATAAGTAGTCGCTTATTCTCCTGACCACAGACCTAAGAACACTGGCAAAAAAAAAAAAAGAAAAAAAAAAAAATACTAATCTACATTCTGTGTCTATCACTTTGCCTATTCTGGCCATTTCATATAAATGGAATCATAAAATATGTAGCCTTTTCTTATTTTTTCACTTAAATCTTAATTTTACTTAATTTTCAAATTCATCCATTGTAATATATCTCAGAACGTCATTCCCTTTAATGGCAAATAATATTCCTTTGTATGAATATATATCATTTTATTTATCCATTCATCAGTTAATTGACATTTGAATAGTTTCCAACTTTCAAACAACTTTTTGTATATACTATTTCACTTCGGTATATCTCTAAGAATAGAACTGCTGGCCATATGATAACTCTATGATTAATATTTTGAGAAATATCCAAACTATTTACCAAAGTGACTGCACCGCTTTCCATTCCCACCAACAATGAGGAGGTTTCCATATTCTCCACATCCTGGTCGGCTTGTCTTTTTATTTTTGCCAATCTGGTGGGTGTTTGGTGATATCTCATTATGGTTTTGATTTTCCTTATGGCTAATGATGCTGAGCATCTTTTCATATGTTTATTGGCTATTTGTATATTTTTGTAGAAATATCTGTTCAAATCCTCTGTATACTTTTAACTGTCTAAAAAAATTTTTTTGAATGGTACAGACTATAGATATAATGGATACGAATTTCTTATTTGATATATAATCTAAAAATACTGTCTCCCATTCTGTGGCCTGTGTTTCCAGGTGGTGTGGAATGGCTTTGAGTGCAGCCCAACACAAATTCATGAACTTTCCTAAAATATTATGCGTTTTTTGTAGTTGTTAGCTCATCAGCTATTGGTACTGTTAGTGTATTTTATGTGGCCCAAGACAATTTTTAGTCTTCCAGTGTGGCTTAGGGAGGCCAAGATTGGACACCCCTGGTCTAAGTGCAATGAAGCAAATAAAAAATTCAGCCTCCTCCCAACTTGTTTAATCCCTATGTATATGTTATTATGCTTGATGGTACCATGCAGATTGCTGAGGCTGTATTTAGCTTTTCTCTTTCTTTTTCTTTTGCGTTTCTCAAAGTGTATAATTTCAACTGTTCTGATTTCAACAAGTTCTCTGATGCTTTCTTCTGCTAGCCCAAATCTGCTATTGAGCCTTTCTAGTAAATATTTCATTTTATTTATTAAACCTGTCAACTATAGTATTTCTATTTGGATATTTGTAATGATTTCTATATTTTTATATGTTCTATTTGGTGAGACATCATACCTCTACTTTCCTTTTATTCTTCAGACACAGTTTCTGTTTTTTCTTTGATGTACTTATAACTGCTGATTTAAAATACTTGTCTTGTAAACAGGGCCATGATGACATATGACTTTGGTCACGGCTACTCATGAGGTCAAGGCAGGAGGATTGCTTGAGCCCAGGAGTTCAAGATTAGTCTGGGCAACATAGCAAGACCGTGTCTCAAAAGCAAAACAAAATAAAGTACTTGTCTTGTAAGTCCAATGTCTGTACTTCCTTAGGGAAAGTTTCTATTGACATCTCCCTGCCCCCTCGCCCCCCACATATTGACCACATGTTCTTTTTTTCTTTATATGTCTCATAATTTTTCTTGAGAATGAAAAATTTTACAACAGTGTGATAACTGTGGAAATCAGATTCTCCTCACTCTCTAGATTTCTTCTCATTGCTATTATTGATTTTGCTTTTACTGCTGCTACATGTTGGTTTGATGAAGTTCCTCAACTAATTATGAAATGTCTGTGTGCTTTGTCATGTGTAATCACTGAAGTCTTACTTGATTTTGCTAATGTGATCATCTAAAGAGAGATTTTTTTAAATGCATCGAACAAATTAGTCTTCCAGATTTGAGGGTGGGTTTTAGATGTGTATTATGACATGCTTTCGATGTGTGACAGGCAGTTTACTTCTCTGCTTAGCCTTCACTTAATATATTGTGCAGAGTCTAAAAGTCAATCAGAGATGGCAGACGAGGACCTTCTCAGGTACACACATGCCTCACAGATGTTGCAGGTTAAATTCAAGTGAAGTACCTAAATTTTTTTGGTTTCCTGGTGCACATAAAAGTTATGTTTACACTATACTGTAGTCTATTAAGTATGCAATAACATTACATCTAAAATATACATATTTTAATTAAAAATATTGCTTCAAAAGGCTAACAATTATCTAATCCTTCAGTGAGTCATAATCTTTCTGCTAGTGGAGGGTGTTGCCTCAGTGTTGACGGCTGCTGACTGATCAGGGTTGGGGTGGTTGGCAAAATTTCCTAAAATATCACAATGAAGTTTGCCTCTTAGATTAACTCTTTCTTTCATGAAAGATTTTTCTGTATCATGCAAAGCTGCTTGATATCATTTTATGCACAGTAGAATTTCTTTCGGAATTGGAGTCAATACTCTTAAACATTGCCATGGCTTTATCAGTTAAGTTTATGTAATATTGTAAATCTTTTATTGTCATTTCAGCAATGTTTATGGCATCTTCACCAGGAGTAGATTCCTATCTCCAGAAATCACTTTCTTTGCTCATTTATATAAAGCAACTCCCCATCCATTTAAGTTTTATCATGAAATCGCAGTAATTCAGCCACGTCTTCAAGCTGCACTTCTAATTATATTTGCCCAGATATTTCCACTTCACCTGGATTTACTTTTCCTCCTGAAGTCTTGAACCACTCAAAGTCATCCATGAAGGTTAACATCAACTCCTTTCAAGCATCTTCCAATATTGATATTTTAAATTTCTAATATTGATATTTTAACCTTCATGAATTATGAATGCTCTTTGTTGTTTTTATTTTATTTTTCTATTTTTTTGAGACAGTGTTTCACGCTGTTTCCCAGGCTGGAGTGCAGTGGTACAATCTCAGCTCACTGCAACCTTCATCTCCTGGGTTCAAGTAACTCTGGTGCCTCCTTCTGAGCAGCTGAGACTACAGGCGTACACCACCATACCTGGTTAATTTTTGTATTTTTAGTTGAGATGGGGTTTCACCAGATTGGTCAGACTGGTCTTGAACTCCTGGCCATAAGTGATCCATCCACCTTGGCCTCCCAAAGTGCTCAGATTACGGGCATCAGCTACCATGCCAAGCCAAATTATGAATGTTCTTAATTGCATCTGGAATGATCATTCATTTCCAGAAGGTTTTCAATTTAATTTACTCAAATTAATCAGAGGAATCATTATTTATGGCAGCTAAAGCCTTATAAATTGTATTTCTTAAATATTAAGACTTGAAAGTTGAAATTACTTCTTGATCTATGGACTGTAGAATGTATGTTATATTAGCAGGCATTTATGTTTTTATGCAACATGTTTGTATACATTAATCTTTTTCTACATCATCATTGTCTTCAGGTTCCAGGAACATTGCCAATGAGCCATAATATTTTAAAAGAAGTCTAATTTTCTGAGCAGTAGGTTTCAACAATGAAATTAAAATATTCAGTAAACCATGCTGTAAAAATATGTGCTGTAATCCAGGCTTTGTTGTTTCATTTATAGAGCACAGGCAGATTCAAGTTAGTATAATTCTTAAGGCCTTAGGATTTTCAGAATGACAAATGAGCACTGGCTTCAACTTAAAGTCACCAGCTGTGTTAGCCACTAATAATAACACTGGCTGTCCACGTTGGCTTCTCAATCTGAAAAGTTTTAGATGTCATCTTCTTCTAATAGAAGGCTGCTTCATCTACATTAAACATGTTCTGTTTATTATAGCCAGCTTCACCAATCACCTTAGCTAGGTCTTCCGGATAACTTGCTGCAGTTTTTACACCAGCAGTTAGCTTCTTCACTTTGCAATTCTCTTACAGAGACAGCTTCTTTCCATAAGCCTTATGAACCAACCACTGATAGCTTCAAACTTTTCTTATATGTCTATGTATATATTTCCTAGACATGGGTACAGCACATGCATGTGCATAGTCTTCTAGATTCCCAGAACTATGTTAGGTTTTCAATGTCTTCTATAGATATCTACACCCTAGCTTTTCCATTTAACAGTTTTGTTCACCTTGTTTTTGCCCCACCTGTCACTGCTGCCTCAGCCATCTGCCATATTGAACAACTGCACTGAGTGTTTTTAGCAAAGGTCCCTGGAAAAGCTCATTCACAATGGGTATTCTGAAAGGCTTTGGGAGAAGCTCTAATACCCTTTGGTGCCCTTTACTGGCTGCTAGGCTGCCGATATTTACCAGAACTGTGGGAACGTTGGTTTTCCATGTTTCTGTAGAAATGGTGAGAGGGGGATGGTAAAAGTGCAAGTTAAAGTTCAGCGAAGTTCATTTATTGCTCTTATAAATATTCTGCTTTTTTTAAATAACTGCTCACCCTCATCCTTGCAAGCTTTTGATCAGTTTCCAAAGTTCTGAAAAAGACTTTTTTTTTTTCAGTTTTTTGCTCTTTTATTCATTGTTCTTATGGGAGAGAGGATTTTCAGAGATTCTTACTTCACCATTTCTGCAGATATCACTTGTATTTCTTGATATTTTAATAATCCCATTGATCCTGATACATCAATGAAAATATTGAATCAAATTTTTTTCAACTTTTATTTTAAGTTCCAGGGTACATGTGCAGGACGTGCAGGTTTGTTACATGGGTAAATTTGTGCTATGGTGGTTTGGTGCACAGATCAATTCATCACTTAGGTATTAAGCTCAGCACCCATTAGCTATTATTCCTAATGCTCTCCCAACCCCTCTTCTCCCGACAGGCCCCAGTGTGTGTTGTTCCCCTTCATGTGTCCCATGTGTCCATGTGTTCGCATCATTCAGCTCCCACTTATAAGTGAGAACATGTGGTGTTTCGTTTTCTGTTCCTGTGTTAGTTTGCTGAGGATAACAGCTTCCAGCTCCATCCATGGAATCTATTTTTAAAACAGGAACACTTATGTAAATTTTTAATCTTTTAAATACAACTGATATTGTTGAAAGAGTCAGATGAAAAACAAATATGGAGTAGATCTACCTATAAGATTTTGCTTACTAAAATAAATGAAATATCTGTCATTTGTTAAACAATGACTATGAACCATGAATAGTTATTCTATTAATCCTCATTTATGAATTTATTAAGTCCTCATAAAAGCCAAATGAAGTAATTACTATTATTTACCCAGTTTTGTAGATGAGAAAACTGAGGCAAAGGTTGGTAACTACCACTGCTGAGCTTAGATAACAAGCAGATGAGCCAGGATTTCAACCGATATCATCTGTCTCTGAAGACCAAGCTCTTATTCAATGCCTACTTATAGTGTAGTAGCTTCTTTGATAAACCATGATATGAAGACGTTCTAGAATTTTCTTATACATTATTGAAACTGAAATTGCTAAGCACACTGACTTTTAAAAGAGGTTTGAAAATGTTTCTTCATTTTCCTATGAAATGCCTAGCAATCATTTGAATTTTGTACTTCTTTGAAGATTGTATCTCTTCCTATTTCTTTTAAATAGATTTTAAGATGTTGTCTTTATTATTAATGTCCTGAAATTTTATTAATATAGCGCTAGGTGTGAAACCTTTACTCATTTCTGTTCACCATTTGACAGTTCATTTCCTCAGGTCTAGGAACTTTCTGTTAGCAGTTATTTTAAAATTATCTTTCTAGTCTCTTTCATAATGAGACTCCTATTATATAGAAGTTAGAATTTCCTAATCTACCTTTATTACTTAATTTTTTCATATCATCTGATTCTTATATTCACTTATTGTAATGAGTTTGTTGAAAAATCATCATGATTTATTTAAGAAGTCTATGTAACAGCTTTCATCCTCTGCTCATCTGTGTATTGTATGTGTAATTATCTGTTTGTTCATTCATTTGCTTCAAAGAATGATCTACATTCCCAAGCTCTTAATTTAGTTGAGATCCATAAACCAATGGAAGTCAACCATGTTCTTGCCTTAATTATGTGATAGCCTGTTTTATAATTTTGAATTTAAGCATTATATTTAATTTTAAAATTTACCATGATTGCTCCATTCTATTTAATCAGGTTTCAGTGTTTTCAATAATTGAGTTCGTTGGCTTTTTTATGATGTTACTTTCCCCATTTATTTGATTTTATACAATCAGTTTCATATTACAATTTCTTCTTAGACATTGCTATTTCTATTTGGGAATCTAGCTTCTGAGAAGAGGCAGAAGTCATCGTATTGTAATTTTGGGGGGCACTATTTATAGCAAAAGCAGGAAATGAGCAGAATCTGCCTTTTTTATGTGGTATTATAGTGGCTAGTTTTCTGAGGGTAGTGCTGTTTTTCTCTTAGGTTTTTCTTTGTCTGTAATGAAACTGACATTTGTGTTTTAAAAGTAGAGTTCATTTATTGTTGGGAGACAATTCTCCATGAATCTCTCACTTTCTACACATCTAAGCATTAACAGCTCATTTGCTCCATGACTATCTTTACAGGAAGGTTTGAATAAGCAGACAACCCTGTGAAGATGGATAAATAACTCCTCCTGGAGAAAATTAATTTACATTCCTAAGCAGTAAACAGCAGACATATTCTGCACTTGATACATCCCAGGGCACTAAAGATAGAAAAACTACTTGTCCCTCCTTGGGGAGATTTGCTTACAACTCAGGGTCTCAGAGAATCATAATGTCTTTCTCCAGAGAGAAATTCCCATGTTTGTCAGAAAGTCTGGTATGAGACCAGTTTCTCTGTTTCTGAGTTCCTCTCTGTAAATATTTCTATTGTATATGCAGTCAATACCTGACACTCATTGAGCCACGTTAGGGAATTGGGGCTAAGGAAACGAGCACCAGTATGCTACTATTTCTTTAATAATTATCTAATTCTATTTAAAGTCAGTGTCTTAACAGCTGAACAATGAGAGTGTGGCAAGCCAAAATAATAGTTTCCACCATGCTGATGCTTAGGAACTGCTTAACCCCTTTATTTTGTAGTGTCTCTTCCACTTGGATATTTCTGATGTTTCTTCATTATTAGATTCACGTTATATATTTTTGGTAGGAATATAATAAAAGTAATATTGTATCATTTTCAGAGTACCATATTAGGAGGCCCACAATGTTGATTGTTACCATTTTTGGTGATGTTAACATTGATCACTTGAGAAAGATGGTGTCTGACATGTGTCACTGCCTTAAGATTACTCCTTTTTTTCTTATTTTAGTTAGTAAGTAACTAAAATAAAGTGAGCAATATGTGGGAAGAAGTTTTGGATGAATGTAAATATCCTTTTCCTTACTAGATTTTGCATCCATTGATTATTCCTGCAAGAGTCACTTATCACTATAATGACTGAAACACAGTGATTTACTATCATAATAGCTTTTTTATGCTCATAAATGAGCATCCTACTGTATGGAAGGAAGATGTTTATTTTTTATGTATGTATGTGTATGTATGTATCTATATCTATATATCTATAGACATAGATATATAGATAGAGATAGAGATAGAGATAGAGATAGAGAGAGGCTTTATGCATTCTTATTTTATTTAATGATGCATAAGCGGAGGCTATAATTATTTCGGAATCCTAAATTTAGCCAGTAGGGCCTTCTTGCACTCTTTTCACATGTCCCCCTTTTGTTAATTATTTTGTTTTCATTTTGCTTTGTTTTAGAGCTACGTTATAGCAAATGAATATCCAGGTTCTGCTCTAATCCTAGAATCATCATTTCCCCCAAGGTGTTCTTGCTCCTTTAAGTCAACAATGGCATTTAGAAATCAATACGTATGTGCTAAGGTTTGCACATTGCTACTGACATGTCATTGCTTATAGATGAGTTCAACAGATAGAAACCTTAGAAATAAGTTATAGAATATCAAAGGATTTGCCTCAAAATAACGTACTTTGGAAAAAGAATTTGATAGAGTTAAAAACAGAATAAAATTGAACATGATCATTGAAGCAAGTTGGTCAATACCTAAGGCTCATTCCACTTTTTCTACTATTATATGTTGTAAAAACATTAATAAAAAAGTATTAAGTCAACAACAACAACACCACACATACAAATATAAAAATCTGATTTTCTCACATTAATGTTCTTTAACTGGAAAGCTATTCAAACAAATTTGTAAGTAGTATTTAGTTATAATGCTAAAAGTAAAAATTACAAAATAGCAAGATTTTATTGTAAGTGATTTTATCTAATGTAATTAATTTCCTTTTTTATATAAATGTTCCATAATTTCTTGTAGTGGGTTAACACCAAGTATATTATGTCACATTTAATGTTTTAAACCGTCCTTTGTGCATATTTTTAATTGGTACCTAAATTCTGGATTATATATAAAATCTCCCTAAACTTATCACAAAAAAATTCATCTTCTGTTTTTCTCTATCTGCATTTGAGACCTGCCACTAATCACCAAGCAAATACCTTTCTTCATCTTTACGTTGTTTTTTAAACTTATTCCATGATATTTAAGATACAAACATCACCCCTCATTCTCAAGTGTCTTATGTGTACCTAAGGCACTCTGATTTTTGTTTCATCTTAATTTATGACTATCTCACTGACTGCTCACTGGCTTATATCCAGCACACTTTCCCTACAGTGAGAATCACTCTTCTCAACTCTATTTAAACATATATATATAGTATATTTAGAAGAACTCATCATCTCAGCCCGAAATCCCCTGAAACTGATAAGCAACTTCAGCAAAGTCTCAGGATACAAAATCAATGTGCAAAAATCATAAGCATTTCTATACACCAATAACAGACTTAAAGAGAGCCAAATCAAGAATGAACTGCCATTCACAATTGCTACAAAGAGAATAAAATACCTAGGAATACAACTAACAAAGAATGTAGAGGACCTCTTCAAGGAGAACTACAAACCACTGCTCAATGAAATAAGACAGGACACAAACAGATGGAGAAATATTCCATGCTCATGGTTAAGGAGAATCAATATCGTGAAAATGGCCATACTGCCCAAAGTAATTTACAGATTCAACGCTATCCCCATCAAGCTACCAATGACCTTCTTCACAGAACTGGAAAAAATCATCTTAAACTTCATATGGAACCAAAAGAGAGCCAACATAGCCAAGACAATTCTAAGCAACAAGAACAAAGCTAGAGGCATGATACTACTTGACTTTAAACTATACTACAAGACTACAGTAATTAAAACAGCATGGTACTGGTACCAAAACAGAGATATAGACCAATGGAACAGAACAGAGGCTTCAGAGGCAACACCACACATCTAGAATCATCTGATCTTTGACAAACCTGACAAAACTAAGCAATGGGGAAAGGTTTCCCTGTTTAATAAGTGGTGTTGGGAAAACTGGCTAGCCATGGGCAGAAAACAGAAACTGGACCCCTTCCTGACACCTTAAACTAAAATTAACTCCAGATGGATTAAAGAGTTAAACATAAGACCTAACACCATAAAAACCCTAGAAGAAAATCTAGGCAAAACCATCCAGGACATAGGCATAGGCAAGGACTTCATGACCAAAACACCAAAAGCATTGGCAACAAAAGCCAAAATAGACAAATGGGACCTAATCAAACTCCACAGCTTCTGCACAGCAAAAGAAACAGTTATTAGAGTGAATCGGCAACCAACAGAATGGGAAAAACTTTTTGCAATCTACCCATCTGACAAAGGGCTAATATCCAAAATCTACAAAGAACTAAAACAGATTTACAAGAAAAAAACAAACAAGCCCATTCAAAAGTGCGTGAAGGATATGAACAGACACTTTGCAAAAGAAGACATATATGAGGCCAACAAACATATGAAAAAATGCTCATTATCACTGGTCATTAGAGAAATGCAAATAAAAACTACATTGAGATGCCATCTCATGCCAGTTAGGATGGCGATTATTAAAATATCTGGAGACAACAGATGCTGGAGAGGATGTGGAGAAATAGGAACACTTTTACACTGTTGGTGGGAGTGTAAATTGCTTCAACCATTGTGGAAGACAGTGTGGCGATTCCTCAATGACCTAGAAATAGAAATTCCATTTGACTCAGCAATCCCATTACTGAGTATATATCCAAAGGATTATATATCATTCTACTATAAGGACACATGCACATGAATGTTCATTGCAGCACTGTTTACAATAGCAAAGACTTGGAATCAACCCAAATGCCCATTGATTATTGTCTGGACAGGGAAAATGTGGTACATATACACCATGGAATATTATGCAGCCATAAAAAATGATGAGTTTGTCTCCTTTGTAGGGACATGGATGTGGCTGGAAACCATCATTCTCAGCAAACTGACACAAGAACAGAAAATCAAACACCCCAGAAAATCAAACACTCATAGGTGGGTGTTGAACAATGAGAACACATGGTCACAGGGAGGGGAGCATCACACACTGGGGTCTATCAGGGGGAAATAGGGGAGGGACAGCAGGGCGTGGGGAGTTGGGGAGAGATAGCATGGGGAGAAATGCCAGATATAGGTGATGAGGGGGAAGGCAGCAAATCACACTGCCTTGTGTGTACCTGTGCAACAATCTTGCATGTTCTTCACATGTACCCTCAAACCTAAAATGCAATAAAATAAATAAATAAATAAATAATACTGGCAAACTGATCTAATTAACTCAGCCTTTGTTAAATATATAAAATTTTGTTGGATGTTGGGGAACTATGCTTGACAATGCTCTCTAAAACCAAATAGTTTGGCTGGACATGGCGGCTTATGCTTGGATTATCAGCACTTGAGAGGCCCTAGCATTTGGATTGCTTGAGCTCAGAAGTTCAAGACTTGCCTAGGGAATATACCAAGATCTTGTTTCTACTAAAAATAAATAATAAAAACTAATAGTTTGATTAAATTGCTTTGTGCTAAAACAAAACAATTCTGAGTACCAAAAAAATATATCTGCCTATGCTTTTCAAGCAACATTATGTTGTGGGTCAATTTATATGTCTAATTTTGCTTTCTAAAACCTTTGTTTTATTAAAAACTTATAAACACATTATATTCTATTTAATTATATTCACCATTAATGGGCAGTTAATTTTTTCTCAATTTCTATAAGTACTTTAGAGTAAAAATATTGCTGGAAATTTAAAATTAAGATTTACAAATCCTAGAAGTTTTCATTTGGTTTAAGGATAGAGTTATCAGTCATTTTCATCATCACATTGTGATATGACTACTGGAAAATAATCAGAATTAGATATTATTTTAAAAATATATTAATTTTCTTAGTGCAGCCACATACGGTTAACATAAACATTTGTTGGATGAACAATTCACATGTTGAATGATATTTTTCTATAAAATAGTATACTATTAAATCTCTAATTAAAAAAAAAAAGGATTGTTGGTCCAATCAAGTAGGCTTTATCACTGGGATGCAAGGTTGGTTCAACATACACAAATCAATAAACATGAGTCATCACATAAACAGAACCAAAGACAAAAACCACATGATTATCTCAATAGAAGCAGAAAAGGCTTTTGATAACATTCAGCATTCCTTCAGGTTAAGAACTCTCAGTACACTAGTTATTGAAGGCACATACCTCAAAATAATAAGAGTCATCTGTGATAAACCCATAGCCAACATGATACTGAATGGCAAAAGCTGGAAACATCCCCCTTGAAAACCAGCACAAGACAAGGATGCCCTCTATTACCGCTTTTACTCAACATAATATTGAAAGTCCTGGTGAGGAAAATCAGGCAAGAGAAAAAAAATAAAGGGCATCCAAATAGAAATAAAGGAAGTCAAACTATCCCTGTTTGCAGGTGACATAATTCTATACCTAGAAAACCTCATAGACTCAGCCCTAAAGCTTTTTAAGCTGATAAGCAACTTCAGTGAAACCTTAGGATACAAAATCAACGTGTAAAAATTACTGACATTCCTATATACCATAATAGTCAATTCCTAACATTCCTATACACCATAATAGTCAAGCCAAGAGCTAAATCAAAACTATGAACTTAATCCCATTCACAGCTGCCACAAAAAGAATCAAATACCTAGAAATACAGCTAACCAGGGAGGTGAAAGATTTCCAAAAGGAAAACTACAAAACTCTGCTCAAATAAATAAGAGATAACACAAACAAATGAAAAAACTTTCCATCCTCATGGGTAGGGAGAATCAATATTGTTAAAATGTCCACATTGCCCGAAGCCATTCATAAATTCAATGCTATTTCTATTGAACTACCAATGAGATTCTTCACAGCACTAGAAAAAAAACTGTTTTAGAATTCATTTGGAACCCAAAAAGAGCTCAAATAGTCTAGGCAATCCTAAGCAAAAAGAACAAAGCTGGAGGCATCAAGCTTATCAGACTTCAAAATATACTACAATCCTACATTAATCAAAACAGCATGATAGTGGTACAGGAATAGATATACAGACCAATGGAACAGAATAGAGAACCCAGAAATAAGGCTGCACACCTACAACTGTCTGATCTTCAACAAACCTGACAAAAACAAGCAATGGGGAAATGATACCCTATTGAATAAATGGTGCTGGGATAACTGGCTAATCATATGCAGAAGACTGAAACTGGACCTCTTCCTTATACTGTCCACAAAAGCTAACTCAAGATAAACCAAAGATTTAAATGTAAAACCCAAAGCTATAAAGACCCTAGAAGAAAGCCTAGGCAATACCATTCAAGACACAGGCATAGGCAAAGATTTCATGATGAAGACAACAAAAGACAAATGGAATCTAATCAACCTAAAAACCTGGAGAGCAAAATAAACTATCAACAGAGTAAGCAGACAACCTACCAAATGGAAAAAAAAAAATTTTTACAAACTATGCACCTGACAATGGTCTAATATCTGGCATCTGTAAGAAACTTAAACAAATCTACAAGAAACAAATAACTCCATTAAAAAGTTGTCAAAGGACATGAACAAATGCTTCAAAAGAAGACCTACATGTGGGCAACAATTATATGAAGAAATAAAAGCTTAATGTCTCGGATCATTAGACAAACGCCAATCAAAACCACAATGAGATACCATCTCACACCAGTCAGAATAGCTATTATTAAAAAGTAAAAAACAAAACAAAACAAAAACAACAATCATGGATGCTGGCAAGGTTGTGGAGAAAAAGAATTTCTTATATGTTGTTGGTAGGAGTATAAATTTGTTCAACCATTGTGGAAGACAGTGTGGTGATTCCTCAAAGACCTAAAGACTGAATACAATTTGACCCAGAAATCTCATTACTGGGTATATATCCAAAGGGATATAAATCTTTCTACTATAAAGACACATGCATATGTTCATAGCAGTACTATTCACAATAACAAAGACATGAAATCAACCTAACTGCCCATCAATGATAGACTGGATTAAAAAGTGTGATACATATACACTATGGAATGCTATGCAGCCATAAAAAATAACAAGAGCATGTCCTTTGCAGGGACATAGGTAGAGCTAGAGGCCTTTATTCTTAGCAAACTAATGCAGGAACAGAAAAACAAGTACCACATGTTCTCACTTATAAGTGGGAGACAAATGATGAGAACCCATGAACACATAGAGAAGAACAACACACACTAGGGCCTTTCCGAGGATGGAGGTTGGGAAGAGAGTGGGAATCTGGAAAAACAATAAATAGGTTATTTTAATAGACATAATACCTGGGTGATCAAATGATCTACACAACACACCTCCATGACACAAGTTTGCCTATATAACAAACCTGCACATACACCCTGAAGTTAAAGTAAAAGTAAAAGTAAAAGAAAAAAAAAAAAAAGATTGTTGACCTACAGTTAAGATGTATTTGCAAATAGCAGAAGCCCATTTGCAGTTCACTGGAGTATGCTCAAATACACATCTTCTTTCTGCCATATGCAACACAAATACTATATTTGTTGCCTAATTGAGAAACATGTAAAAATCACTGAGTGTGAATAAGAACATCATACGACTTAATGAGCATAGAAAATAAGTAATTCTACAACTACAGAAAGTGTTGATTTTGAGGTCTTTTAGGCTTTACAAGTTATGATAATTTCTTTCATAATTCTGAGGTCTGTATTTTTATACTCTGTTTTTTTAAGTATATATTGTTTTACTGACTTGTTGGTGGGCAGGGTTCCCCTGAGTCTATTTCTTATTTCTCCTAGAGAGCAAATTAAATATGTTGTATAGTGTAATCACATAAAAACAGCTTCATAACTTAAGTCCAAGAAATTAACATCAAAATCAAAATGGAGTTCACACACACACACATAAACACACATTACATTCCCACATATATACACAATATATAACAAGCTGTACCTTTAAGATTACAGCATTGCAATCTAAATTACTGGATCATATATATATGATTACACATATACATATATATATGTGTGTACATGTAATATATACATACTATATATATGTGCGTGTGTGTGTGTGACATATGACACAAAGCCCAGTTTGGTTTGAATGAGTTTTTATTTAATTCTTTTTCTAACTTTTTAAATGTTTTTGTTTATATGTTGCTTTAAGTAGTGAAAATGTAAAACTTGTTAGGATATATGTTCTTATTTTATCATAATTTTTTCTTATTGGCTTTTTGTATATTACCACATGCTTCCTTATTACTTTACACCCCAGTTCATAAAGAATCGAGCTGCCTGTGAAGCAACATCTTGATAAAAAAGAAACCATCCAACCAAGACACATCCCTTAGCATCTGGCTTGGGAAAATAGAAGACATAGTCTAAGCATTTCTGCACATCTGTATGAAAGATAGTGGAGTTAGTATCATTTGTTTCCTTTTTACATTTAAAAAATAAAAGCTGATGCACTTGAAGCTTACAATAACGATGGCAAATATTCCAAAGGCTTTCATATGCAAAGTATTTTAATTGCTGAAGAGCTAGAAGAATTTTGGCTCACTTGTATTAACATTGCTCTTCTTGGGACTTTTGCTTCATTTTTCACAAAGTTCACATTATTAGTGCTTTGACAACGTTTGCATAAGATTTCTCTTTTTTTGATCCCCTGAACAGTAGACAAACAGAAAACCAAGCTCAAGCTGAAATTGAATTTCATAATTAGTCTTCAGGCTATAGGAATGTTCTTAGAAGTTTTACATAATGACTGACAAATCAGCAAATCAAGTCTATTCCATTTTGAAGTGTCAGGCTTTTAAATTCTTAGGAAATTGTCTGGTGATATGAAACCTAAAGAGATATGAGGATATAATTAATACAGCACATCCCCCAGAAAAAAAAAATATTTCTAATATTTATTGTAGCATCAATTACTAGCAACTTAAATGCTGGTGATCTCTAGTATTTGTGTTTCTCTTCTTTTCCAGGGAGTTAAAACTAAATAACTTTCACAGCCTTATTTATAATTTTAGATGAGGCCATGAGACATATTTCTGGCTAATACAAGGTAAGCTGAAATATGTATGCAACACAAAGGCATAGCACTAAAAAAAATCATGTGTAATTTTAACTCTATCTTTCCCTATCTCCCTCAGAGAGAGAGGCACCAATAGGGGAATTCTGGGGCTGCAGGGCATGACAAAGCACAAGGTGGAAGTGTCACAGCCTCTGCATTTCCTTGCATATTACTGAGTAAAAAATAAATGTGTACATTAAACTCACTTAGATTTTGTGTTTGATAGCAACTATCCTATTGATAGCAATTATCCAGACTCCATTTCTGTAACTTTTTTAGCTATTCCTGGCTCTTTAAATGTTCATAAAAATTTGGAATCAGTTGGTAAATTACCACACACACATATACATGTGCATACACACACAGGAAACAGCTTATAGAATTAAGATTTCAAGTGTGTTGACTCTATTTACAGGTTAATTTGAGGATAATTTACAACATCACATTATTTATACTTCCAACTCAAGACCATCAGATATCCCTTAGTTAACTTGAATTTATTTTGTTTACCAATAATGCATTGTAGGTTTCTATATCGGTGTGTTATATATCTTTTTAATAGATATATTCTACATATGTGATGATTTTGATATTCCCAAATGATATTTTTTTGAAATTTCATTATCTTCTTTTTTATTGCTAATGTATAGAAAACTCAATATTATTTTCATTTTTAATTTGTTGAGATATAACAACACATATAGCAAAGTGCAGTAATCTTAAAGATACAACTTGCTATATATTGTGTATATATGTGGGAATGTAATCAGCAGCACAGGGGTCAAAATGAAGAACAATTCCAGAAGCTAGGGAGCTCTCATAAGCATTTTTCCAGGAAATAACCACTGCTGCACGAAGTAACCCTTATTCAAACGTCTACCATCTTATGTTATACCATCTTATACTACCTACATAGTTTTTAAAATATATAAGTGAGATTGTACAGTCTGTACTCCTTGTTTCTTGCTTTTTGTGTTCAATATCAAGTTTGAGATTGATCCATAATATTGCCTGTAAAAATAGTTCATTCATATTCATTGTTATGTTATACAGTTACATGAACATATCTCAACTTAGTTATTCATTCTCTTGTTGATGAACATTTACAGAAGTTGTTTCCAGTTTTTGCCTATCAGGAAAAAAATATATATATATTTCTTTTTTGGAAAAAATAATATATATATTTTTTCCACCCCACCCCCATGACCCCGGGTCCACCCTATCCCCTGGAAAAAAATATTTTTAAAGTAATAAGCATTCATTTGCCTTTGGGATATACCTAATAATAAAGTTTCTGCTTCATCAGAGATTCTTGTGTTCAGCTTTAGCAGGTGTCACAAAACAGGTTTTAATAGCATTTATGCCATTGTTCACTCCTTGTAGCAATTGATGAGAGGCTTAGTGGCTCCACATTCTTGCCCACATTTCATATTGGAAGGGATTTTTAATTCTTTTTTTTCACTTACCCATTTCAATTGGTATGATATGGATTTGTGGTGAATTTAATTTGTATTTTCTTATTGATTAATGACACTGAGTACATGTGTATGTGCCTAATGGTATTTGGATATCCTCTTTCATGAAGTCTCAAGCTTAGGTAAAATTTGTGCTGATTTTTTAAGATTCTTTGGGGAAATTGGAGTGTGGGTTTACCTTTTACTCCCTTATTAATAATTTCTGATGAATAGATACTTCAGTAAAGTCTGTTTTGTCAAATTTTCTTTCATAAATCTGTATGTCTCCTTTTTAAAAAACTTTTTTCTACCTCATAGTCATGAAGACAATCTCATGTTTTTTTCCAGGATATATATTGTTTTAACCCCCACACGTATGTCTCTTATTCATCTTTAGTTAGTTTTTAATGTATGGTATTTCATGGGGAATAAAGTCTACTTTTTCCATGTGGACATATGAGTTGATAACGAATCATTTTTCAAAAGCCATCCCTTACCTACTAAACTACATTGGTGCCTTTACCTTAAACCAAGTGACCACATATGTGTGTGTCTATCTGGAATCTTCTTTCCTTCTATTGGTATATTTGTACATTTCTTTGATGTTATCATACTATCTTAATTATTGTAACTTAACAGAAACTCAGAGTTCTCATTATGCATAGCTTCAACTTTATTTTTCTTTAAAATAGTGTTCACTATGCTGGGTTTGAGTTTTCATAAATTTTTAGAATCGTCTTATATTTTTTTGCAAATAAAATCTTTGAAGTTTTGATTGGTATTGCATTAAATCCATAAGTCAACATGAAACGCTCTGTCTTAACATTTAATCTTTCAATCCATAGTGTGGTCTATTTCTCTGTTTCTGTAGATCTTCTGAATTTATTTTTCTGTGTTGAGGTCCCTGAAGTCTGATATTTCTGATGTTTCTTCTAAACGGTATAATTTTACCTAGTTTATAAAAGCAAATGGCTTGTTTCACATTGAACTCACATCTGGTGACCTTCCAATATTCACTCATCAACTCTAGTAGTTTATTAATTATTATTTGCATAATGACATAAGTGTTCCTTTCTTTTCAATCATCATATTACTGTTTGTAGGGAATTTTATACCAGAAAGGACATCCAACACAATGTTGAACAGAAATGGCCAATAATTATAGTCTTCTTCCACATTACTCTAGTCTCCTTAGGAAGAGAGCATTCAGTATTTCACCATTAATATTGTTTGCTGTAGGCTATTTCATAAATATTCATTGTTAGAATAAAAAAGAATATAACATACTTTTAAGCTTCCTGAGGTTTTTTTTTTTTTAGAAAATCGTAAATGGGTCTCAATTTTATCAAACTTTTTGCAACTCTGAGTGTGGTATACTGTTCTCTAAGTTCTTGAAATAAATTCTTATATAATTGATATCATAAGCCTCAATAGATGTAATATTAACAAATAATGATTGAATTGTGAATATTAAATGAACTTTCAAAATAGGAATAAAGCTCATTTTGTCATTATAAATTATTCTTTTTACATGTGACTGGTTTGTTAATATTTCATTTAGAGTTTTTCATCTATGATAATGAGGAGCCTTCAGTTTTACTTTTTGTCACAACCAGTTTATGTTATTACGATTATGCTGTGCTTATGAACTAGTTTAAAGTGTTTCTTCTTCTTCCATTATCTGAAATTTTTATGTAAGTTTAATATTGTCCCACACATTTGGAAGAATTCAGTTGAGAAAACAACTGGGTGGAAAGTTTTCTCCCTAGTGAAATTTTCAACTGCTGGTTAAATTTCTTTGATAGATACACAGCTATTGGGACTTTTTACTCATTATTTGATTAGCTTTTGCTGATATTCCAAAAGTCAAATTAATCTAAATTTTTAAGTTTAGTGGCATTATATTGTTCATAATATACTTTTTGCTTTTTTTTTCAATATTTATAGTATTCACAGCCCTCTTTTTAATTTCCAACATCATTGGTAATTTGTTTTCTCTCAATCTCCCTCTCTTCTTTTACTGATTAATTGATTTGTAGATTATTGTTTGTATTGTTCTAAAATTATCCAATTTGTTAATCTTTTCAAAACAGTAATTTTTCAAATTATCAATTTTCTTTTTTCTGTCTTTTTAAAATTTATTCATTCTGCCATTTTATTATTTTATTTCTTCTATTTTCTCTGAGTGTGGTATACTGTTCTCTAAGTTCTTGAAATAAATCCTTATATAATTGGTTATAGCCTTTCTATTTACTGCATCCCAGAAGTTTTGATATGACATATTTTCTTTGTATACTGTTCAAAATATTTCCTATTTCAATTATATTTTTATTTTTAATAAATTGGTTATTTAGAAATATAGTGCTTAATTTTCATATGTTGGGGCATTTTCTAATTACCTTTTATAAGTTGATATTTAGCTACATTTCATTGTGTTAGAAAAATTACATATATATTTGAAATTTGTTGATTTTGCTTTACAACACAACTTTTTTCAGTTATTATTCTATATATACTCTATAAAAAGTTGTCTTTCATAGTTGCCAGACATAGTGTTTCATTTTGCAGTTAGACAAAATAATCTGCACCAAATGCTCGTGGTAGTCAGTTTACCCATATAGCAAACCTGCACATACACCCCTGAACCTTAAAAAAAAAAAGTTAAAAGCAAAGAAACACACAAAAAAGACATATAGACTAATGTAACAGAATAGAAAACTCAGAAATAAAGCCTCACACATACAATCATCTGATCTTAAACAAGACAGTGAAAGCAAGCAATAGTGTAAGAACTCTATTCAATAAATGGTTCTGGATTAACTGGCTAGTCATATGTCGAAGAATGAAACTAAACAGTTACCTTTTACCGTATACAAACATTAACTCAAGCTGGATTAAAATGTAAATGAAAGACCTCAAACAATAAAAATCCTAGAAGAAAATATTGAAAATGCCCTTCTCAACATTGGCCTTGACAAATAATTTTTGGCCAAGTCTCCAAAAGCAATTGCAACAAAAACAAAGATTGAAAAGTGGTACCTAATTAAACTAAAAAGCTTCTCCACAACAAAACAAACTATCAGTAGAGTAAACAAGCAACCACAGAATTGGATAAAATAGTCACAAATAGAGGCCTAATATCCAGAATCTACAGAGAACCTAAACAAATCGATAAGACAAAAATCAATAACTCCTTTAAAAATGGGCAAAGGACATGAACAGACTTCTCAAAAGACATACAAGTGGCCCAAACGACATGAAAAATTGTTCTACATCACTAATCATTAGATAAATGCAAATCAAAACCACAATGAGATATCATCTCACACAAGTTAGAATGGCTATTATCAAAAAGCAAAAAAAAAAAAAAACAGATGTTGGTAAAGCTGTAGAGAAAAGGGAATGTTTATACATTGTTTGTGGGAATGCTAATTAGCTGAGCCACTGTGGACAGCAGTTTGGAAGTTTTTCAATGAGCTTAAGACAGAATTACCATTCAACCCAGCAATCCTATTACTGGGTATATACCAAAAAGGAAAATATATCATTATATTGTAAAAACACACTTACTCATATGTTCATCACAGCATGATTCACAATAGCAAAAACACGGAATCAACCTAGGTTTCCAGCAATGATAGATTAGATAAAGAAAATGTGGTACATATATACCATGAAATACTATGCGCCATATAAAGGAAGAAGTCATGTCCTTTGCAGCATTGTGGATGGATGGAACAGGAGGATGTAATCCTAAGTGAATTAATGCAGGAACAGAAAACCGAATACTGCATGCTGTCATTATAAGTGGGAGCTAAACATTGAGCACACATGGACATAAACAAGGAAACAACAGACACTGTGGACCACTAGAGGAGGAGGGTAAATAGAGGCCATAGTGTCCATAGGTACCCAAAACTACCTATTGGATAATACGTTCACTACATAGGTACAATATATCTATGTAAAAAACCTGCACAAGTACCCCTGTGTCAAAAAGTAAAGTTGAAACTAAAAAAAAAAAAAAAAAAAAAATACAAATAGAAAAACTAAAAGGAGAGAAGGAAACAAAGAAAAAGACATGGATTCCCACTTTCACCACACTTAACACAGTACTGGAAATTTTAGCTAGAACAATTAGGCTACAGAAAGATTAAAAAGGGCATCCAAATTGGAAGAGAGGAAGTCAAATTATCCTTCTTTGCAGGTGACATCATATATATAGAAACCTAAAATCTTCACCACTGGAAAATAACAGATCACCTAGAAATAAATTTGTGTATTTACAACTAACTGATTTTTGATAAGGGCACCGAGAACATACATTAAAGAAACAACAGTCCTTCAATAAATAGTGCTGCAAAACTAAATATTCATATGCAGAAGAATGAAACTAAACTCTTATATTTCACCATATACAACAATCTACTCAAAACTGAATATTCAAAATTGATAGGAAGAATAAATTCTAGTGCTCTATAGCATTATAGGGTGACTGCAGTTAACAATTTATTGTATATTGTCAAATAGCTAAAAGGGAGTATTTTGAAAGTTCTCAAAAGTTCTCAAAAAGATACATTTTTGAGGTAATAGATATGCTAATTATCCCGACTTGCTCATTACAAATTGTATACATGTATCAAAATATCATTCTGTATTCTTTAAATGTGTACAATTATCAAGCATCAACTAGTTGTTTTTTTTTTTTTTAATTTGGTTACATGAATGAGTTATTTAGTGGAGATTTGTGAGAACCTGGTGCACCTATGACCCGGGCAGTATGCACTGCACCATATTTGTTGTCTTTTATCCCTTGCCCCCTCCCACCCTTCCCTCCAAGTCCTCAAAGTCAACTGTATTATTTTTATGCCTTTGTGTCCTCATAGCTTAGCTCCAACATAACAGTGAGAACATAAAATGTTTCGTTCTCCATTCCTGAGTTACTTCACTTAGAATAATAGTCTCTAATCTCATCCAGGTCATTGCAAATGTTGTTAATTCATTTTTTTATGGCTGAGTAGTATTCCATAGTGTGTATATATACTAGAATTTCTTTATCCACTTGTTGATTGATGGGTATTTTGGTTGGTTTCATGATTTTGCTATTGTGAATTTTGCTGCTATAAACACAGGTATGCAAGTGTCTTTTTCGAACAATGACTTCTTTTCCTCTGTGCACATACACAGTAAAGGGATTGCTGGATCAAACTTTTAGTGCTTTAAGGAATGTCCACGCTGTTTTCCATAGCAGTTGTACTAGTTTACATTCCCACCAGCAGTGTAGAAGTGTTCTCTGATCACCACATTCACGCCAACATTTACTGTTTTTTGATTCTTTGATTGTGGCCATTCTTACAGGAGTTAGGTGGTATCGCACTTTTGATTTGCATTTCTCTGATTATTAATGATGTTGTAAGCATTTTTTCAAATATTTATTGGCCATTTGTATTATCTCGTTTTGAGAATTGTCTATTCGTGTCCTTAGCCCAATTTTGATGGGACTAATTTTTTTTTATTACTGATTTGTTTGAATTCGTTACAGATTCTGGATATTAGACCTTTGTCATGTGTAGATTGTGAATTTTTTCCCCCACTCTGTGGGCTGTCTGTTTACTCTGCTGACTTTTCTTTATGCCATGCAAAAGCTCTTTAGCTTAATTAGCTACCAGCTATTTATTTTTGTTTTTATTGCAATTGTTTTTGGTCATGTAATCCTTGCCTAAACTAATGTCTAGAAAGGTTTTTCCCATGTTCTCTCTAGAATTTTTATGGCTTCAGTTCTTAGGTTTAAGTCCTTAATCCATCTTGAGTTGATTTTTGTATGAGGTGAGACATGAGGATCCAGTTTCATTCTCCTACATGTGGCTAGCCAGTTATCCCCGCACCGTTTGTTGAAAAGGGTGTCTTTTCCCTACTTTATGTTTTTGTTAAGCATCAACTAAAAATTTTAAAAGAAATCCCCCACAAAAAATCTCATGGGGAAACTTTTGCATTAAAATATGACTTAAGTTACTACAAATTTGAAAGTTGATTTGCTAAGACAGTTCTTTTTATGTGTCATATTGTTTGTCTATAACAGGAAGACCTATGGATCAGGCACATTAAGGTTCATGTTTCAAGAATGTCTTTCCTTTTGGATAACAGTTTGTTATAGACTGATATGTGTCCTCCCTAAATCCATATGTTGCAAACCTAACCTTCAGTGTGATTGTATTTGGAGATAAGGCCTATAAGGAGGTAAAGTTATATGAGGCCATAGGGGGTAGGTTGCTTATCTAATACGATGTCCTTATAAGAAGACAAAAAGGCACCAGAGATACCCAGAGACAGAGAAAATGGATCTGAGAGGAGAATGCTACCTGAGAGCCAAAGAGAGAGGCCTCAGGAGAAACTAATCTGCTTTGATTGTGAGCTACCAACCTCTAGAACTGTGAGAAATTAATTTCTGTTCTTTAAGCCACCTGGTATGCGATATCTTACTATGGTAGCCTAAGGAGGCTAATACAGCATGTTATCATGGTTGTTATTAAAGAACCAAGAAAAAAACTAGGCGCAGTGATTCATGTCTGTAATCCCAGCACTTTGGGAGGCTGAGGTGGGTGGATCACCTGAGGTCAGGAGTTCGAGACCAGCCTGGCCAAAATGGCAAAATCTTGTCTCTATTAAAAATACAAAAATTAGCCTGGGCATGGTGATGGCACCTGTAGTCCTAGCAACTCAGGAGGCTGAGGCAGAAGAATCACTTGAACCTGGAAGGTGGAGATTGCAGTGAGCCAAGATCGTGCCACTGCACTCCAGCCTGGGCAACAAAAGCTAAAGTCTTGTCAGGAAAGAAGAGAACATGTTCTCTTACTTTTGCACAAACAATTTTATTAAGATTTCCAAAATATGTTTTCTTTTCCTAAAAAGATCATGAAGTTAAAAAAGTTATTTACATTGTTTAGACTATTTTTTAAATAAGTCATGAGTCCCAGAAAACTTTTCACACATGAATTCCAATTTTTCTATCATACCTTTGAATCCCTGCTCTAAAAGTAATCTAGTGATGCTTTCCAGTAGTAGAAAGAATGGCTCTTTCTTATGTTTTGAAATACTGTGTTTAAATGATTCCCACATTTGACACATTTATCTCTGTGCATCAGCAATAGAACAGTGAACAGCCTAAACATAGCACTTGGTCATCACAGTATGTATAATCTTGCAGAAATAAATTCGCTATTAAAGGTGTTAGCAACTAATTCCATGGAAGCAAGTGAATAAATGTGTTATTTTGGTCATCATTCCAAGAGGACTTTATTCAAATTCTGTTTCATTATTCTGTAACCCTTTTAATGTTCACCATACATATAAAGATTTATTATCATTTTTTTGCTTGGGGAAAAAATAAAGCTAAAAAAATCGTGACTAACTATGGTTATCAATACAAATAATATTCATATATACAACAATCACACAGTATAAATGAGAAACATATATTGATAAGCCAATAATATTTTGGGTCCTTTACTATTGCAGCATAATATGGCTGATCATCGCTGTTATATCATGTTATACTGATATTTACCGAGAACTCCATATTCTCAACTCAACATGATAAGTGTCTCTTTTCAGAGATCTGTTCTTTCTTCTCTACATCCTAAAAATTCCATCCACTCATAATATTATTTCTTTATAATATTGAAATTAACTAGTTATTTGGGAGGGATCGTAAGACTATGCAGCAACCTAGAATCATATGGTCATAAGACATTCAAATACTTTCCAATGTTAGAAGCTTATCTTAGAATTTGGAGGCTAATCTTAGATAGAAGACATGGATCGTCTCTCATGGAGTATCCTCATCTTTATTATAATAAACACATGAATGCTGTTTTAATTCTGAGCTCTCAGTTTGGATTTTAGACATTCTATTATCTTTTAGTTTTTCAAATATACTGCCTTCAACTTTATGTGCCATATGTTTATACAGTACATTTTACAGACTTTTGCCACTTTCTACATACCTTCACCTCCCATCAGTGTTTACCAATTATTTCTAAAATTTCTCTTTACCTGTTTTCACCAAAAAATGGCAGATAAAGTAATGTGTAGCATTGATTTTGTCTTATTTACAATGACCTTCAGGTTCTCTTCCAAGTCTTCTGGAATCTAAAATCCTGCATACCTCCCTTGGGCACTGCCGTCCTACTCTGTCACTTTCACCTGAATGTAGGTGAAACATTGCTATAATCAATAAGCATAGAAACACTATACTCTCTTCAATCTTCTGAACACTGGGAAGCTATTACATTAACGAGTCTTAAATTAAACATTGTAAAAAGAGCTACCACATATTGAGGGTGTGATACATACCTGAAATTTAGCTAAGCCTTATAATACATTATTTTACTTAACACTCAAAATATTTGCATTAGGTTCTATTAATATGCCATATTGTATATAGAAAAATATGGCCCCCAAAGAGTAAATAGCATGTCCAAAGTCATGTAAAACAGAATTGGGAGAGACAAGCTTATATTTGCTTGCTTCTGAGTTTATAACCTGTACCCTTACTCATTAATTTAGCCTGCCTCTCTCTCATAGTACTGACCCTATGTTAACATTCTTTCCTAATAGGCTATTCAGCTTCACATCCTAATTGAGTCTTGGCTAGGTACTCAACTGATCTCTTTGACATCCTCATATATATCAGAATTCCAGTGGTAAATAGAGTGTAAGCTCAAAAAAAAAAAATTAATTACAACTAAAAATTTGTGCAGAATTTAGAGATGCCCTGAAAGTAACTGGAAATATTCTGCCTGTTAGCAAACTAGGGCACAGAGTTGATTGAAGAATATTTTAATAGAGCTAAATTTATTCAGTGAATTTTGGTGATAAACAATTTAAACACACTGGATTTAGCAGCTTAAAATATTATTTTTACCTAGAATTTTAGATATTCTAGAAACTACATGTAAGCAGATACAATTAAAAACAAAATAAATTTCACACTCGATAGCTTGACATAATGAAGAGTTACAAACTATTTCATTTCTTTTAGATCTGTATTTTAAATATTTACCATTACATGATTAAAACCTGTTACACACATGCACATACACACACACACACACGCACACACAAACATCTATATATCTCCTAAAATACAGATAAACAAAAATATAAAAATAACCTATAATAACACAGTGTAGAAATTTCAATTTGTATACCTGTATTGACATTTATATTATTTAGATAATTGGTTGAATCTAACCATAGTATTTTGTGGAATGATCTTTAAATACATTTTATTGTATTTCAGAAGGCTCCACATGCCTCTTTCTCATCATGACCCTCTTCATCCTTCCAGGAGTAATGTTACTAATGTAACATTTATGGCCTTTACTTCCCAATTGTTCTTAATTATTTTATTAGTATATAAACAAAATTTGGGCTTTGTTTAAATGTAATCAAATTGCATATGTTCCATTGTTTCTGATCTCTCTCTCTCTCTCTCTCTCTCTCTCAACATAATATCTATAAAAGTCTTCCAGGTTTATGCTTATTTATGCAATATTTTATGTTCACGACTGTAGTTATAGCTTTCCATACCAATATACAATTATTTGCTTATTCCTTCTATAGATATTAGGGTTATTTCCAGTCTTAATATGTTAGAAACAATGCTATTGTTATGCCTTGCACGTTTATGGATACTTAAACACTTTTATTCTTGTGGTATGAATTTCCAAGCATGGAATTGTAAAACTATATAGGATTTGCTTATCTGCTGCTTTACTAGATAGTACTTAACATTTTCCTATTGTAGATATTTCATTATTTATTGGCATTATATGAGAGTTTCATTGTCCACATTTGCCCATCATTTGTTCAGATTGCATAAATTTTAAAATATCTTGGGTATATGATGGTATATCACTATGGTTTTAATTTGCATCTACCTGACTCCTAACAAGGTTGAGAACGTTTTCATCTTACACATTTGGGCTTTCTTTCTTGTAAAGTGACTTCTTAGATTCTTTAATCATATCTTTTTTGTCTTCGCTTATTGATTAGTTAGTATGTCTCATGTATTCTGAATATAAGGTGTTCTTCCGTTGTATGAATTGCAAGTATATTTTCCATGGTGCGATTTGCCTTTTTACTTCATCTGGTCACAGTAGGAAAGCCAAATAGGAATTGCAATGCAAAATGTTAAGGTTCATCTTTGCAAAAAAAGAAAATTATTATACAAAAGCATAAAAACAAAGAAAAGTATTAAAAACCTAAACCCATAAAATAAGAACATGTGTTCATCTAACAGTCTAAAAAAAAATGGAGAAATAATAAATTTTGGATAGATTGTCTGCCATTTGTAATTAATCCATCATTTACAAATACTGAAGAAACACATTTTTAAAGCCAGTTTATAAAAATGATTTAAGTAGCTTGTCAGTTTGTGTCTCATGAGATGCTGGTAGGTACTTCACTATGTGCTATGCAAATATGCCCTAATTTGTCTCTTTTTCATTAAAACAAGCCTGAATCCCAAGTCATTTTTTCCCTTCAGAAATCTTTTTATAGTTACTTGGAATAAAAAATACCCTCGGCCATGTTATTCCCAGAAGATGGGCAAAGATAAAACAATTCAAGCAATAAATAAATAATAGTACTGGATTATAACTCAATAAAGTATCTATTGATTCACACTCATACAAATGAAAAGGTGAACAGAAATTAAGTGGGAAGAAGAGACAAATCTATCTTATAGAACAATTCTAATTGATAGATAGATAGATAGATAGATAGATAGATGATAGATAGATAGATTGCTCCCACTTCAGAAAGCAGAGCTTACTTCTTCCTCCTTGAGTTAGGGGTGTACTTAGTGATTCAATTCCAAGAATACTATATGGAAAATAAAAAATAGTGACTTTACAGTTAAGAAACTTGGAAGATAGCAGCATAACTAGTTGTTAAGGTTAATATTACCAGTGATTGGTCATGTTGATTTAATATGCCCCAGGATATGATATCATGAAAATGATACTTTATCTCCTTAGTTTTCTTTCTCCAAATCCCATAACCTCAGACTAACCATGATAAAACATCAAACAAACCCCAACTTAAAGACATCCTACTAACTACCTGACTAATACTTGTCAAAGCTGTCAAGGTTATCAAAAACAAGAAAAACCTGATAAACTGTCACAGACAGAGAAGACAAAGAAGATATAAGGACAAAATGCAATGTGGTAGCCAGGACTGAATACTAAACAGAAAATAAACATTAGCAGAAAAACCAATAGAATAAGAATAGAGCAAGTAGTTACTAGTATTGTACCAATATTACTTGCTTAGTTTTGACAAATATACTATGGTTATATATGATGTCAACATTAGGGGAAGCAAAGTGAAGGATATACAGCAATTCTACTATGTTTTCAAGTGTTCCATAAATCTAAAATTATCTCATAAGTTAAAGTTTATTTTAGAATTTTTTTAAGTAAGTAGTATCATCAGACAGGTGATAAAGTGCTAAGACCATAACTAAAGTCACCATGTAACAAAAGCTGTCTGTGTTGTTAGAACATTTGTGCTAATACTTGGAGAGAAAGGTTTTGAGTTTGGATTAATATATGACTCAGAAGAGATGCAAATGATACTAAATTCTCTAGGACAACACAATACTTCATGATCGCAAGGTAGCTTATCCTCAGTGCCCATGTCTGATAACTTTACATCATTTATGAACCCATGCCATAGTCAAGAAGGAAAAAAATCTTCCATGTTACTGGAGTTTTGGACAAGACAGAGAAGGATGAAAGAATGAAATCTTCTGTAATGAAATAAGCTAGGACAAAGTTCAGCAGGGGGCACACAGACTTCAATAGTATCAAGGTCCCATAGAGACTTCCTTAGTTCTCATCTTAAGTTAATCATAAAGGAAAAGTCAACGGAGAGTAAGCCTTGAGTTGGTGCCAAGATAGTGGCCTTTTTATTGTTTGCTTTGACTACGGATCAGCAATTCCAGGACAGAATTATATTACTAAAGGATTATGAAATGGGAATTGTCCTGAGGCCTCCCCAGAACACAGAACCCATGAGAAAGAAACTAAGAATCACAGGGATGACTTAAGGACCCACAATTTTGCTACCAGTCTGAGTGAAATGAAGATATGCCAGTCACATAGAACCAGGTGGCTCTCAGAAAATCTTGGAGTCATTCAGGACATACTAGCAAGATGATCAGAGGAACATCTGAGCCATGACACCAAAGATATCAAACACAAAGTAATTACTGTCCTTCAAAAATATGGATGTGCTCCAGAAGCAAAGTCCAATGTTCTGTGAAGCAGAAACACCCACAATATTTACTGGTTGCAAGAGACTATCTGTTTCTTGCACTATGTAGCAGCAAGAAAAACTGTCTCTAGTGTTTTGAAACTGAGAGCTGCTTTAAAGGACACCTAAAAATACTGCAGTCATGAGCCATCTAGGGTATTTTAATATATAAGGGCATGTATTAGACACATAAGTGACAATAGCACTTTGTTTCCTTAGGAGATTTTGGGACAACAAACCCAAAACAGCCACATGAGGACAGGTGCAGAAAAAGTGGCTAGCCATACCAATACTAAATCCTCATGCTATTTTCCATCTCAGGGAATCTCCAGAAATGAGAGCAGGTAAAAGTAAAATGACTGTTGTGTAAGTTTTGGCTGAAAAGACTAGGGAATTACATCCGTAGATAGAGGCAGTCTGTCAGAGAGCTGAAGAATCCAATGGTGGAAAACATTTCAGAGAACTAGGAGGTTTGGGGAATGTCATCTAGGTTAATAATTTATAAGGTCTCAATTATTAGTGTATTTCCAGAGACTCAAAGACAGATGCCAGCTCTTGGGCTCTGCAGAAGCTAAGACTGATTTTTTTCAGAAACAGGATGAATTCTGCCTTGAGGCTAATAATTGAGGGAGTCATTAATGTAGTGAAAAAATCTCTGGGTTGACATAGTTTCCCATAGGCCAAGCTGTGAAATCCTCACTGTGATGACCCTGAGGTGTCCACAGTGATATCACACAAATACCTAGGTGGTGTGAAGACTCTGGAAGACAGTCTGTCTGTAGGCTAAGTCCAGAAGAATCAGAA
Organism: Aotus nancymaae; assembly: GCF_030222135.1. Taxonomy (NCBI): domain Eukaryota; kingdom Metazoa; phylum Chordata; class Mammalia; order Primates; family Aotidae; genus Aotus; species Aotus nancymaae. The sequence goes on along the minus strand of NW_026988419.1, from coordinate 38,779,138 downwards.
GGCACCAGTAAATGATCATTCATTGCTCCATCTTCTGGGAATAATATGGCTGAGGGTAAAGATATTTCCAAGCAACTATAAAAAATTTTTTGAAGGGAAAAAATGTTGGGATTCAGGCTTTGTTTTGATGAAAAAAAGACAAATTAGGGCATATTCGGCATAGCACATAGTGGAGTACCTACCAGTAGCTCATGAGACACAAACTGATAAACTACTTAAATAATTTTTACACCTGGCTTTAAAAATGTTTTTCTTCAGTATTTACAAATAATGTATTAATTACAAATGGCAGACAATCTAGTCAAAATATATTATTTCTCCATCTTTGCTTTTAAACCTCTGATGTTCTTCAAATATTGAGCAGAGATAACTTTATTTCAGAAAATATGAACCTCGTCCCCTGCCTAGGTCCAAGAGGAAGCAGCCTGGAAGGTGAGACATTTCAGGACAGCTTGCTAAAGGTAATAGAATTTTAGAGAAAGTTTTTTATTTTCTCTCTTTGATGAAACCATGCAATTTCCTTAATTTGAATTCAAGGTTCAGATGTTCAACACAATGTTTGGAGCATCCCCTTTTAAATGTGAGGGACGTGGCAAGAAAATTCATGAGATGTCAACCACATTCCTTAAGGATAACCACTGAATCAATTTGACACACCAGCAAATGCTAGCTTCAAAATTTTGTTAATTATGAAAATAAACTCTGGTTTATTTAAGCCTCTTTTTATTAAATATTGCAGAGGAAAACATCTTAGGTAAGTGACAGATAGATGGATGCATATAATGAACAAAGCTGTCAAAAGAATTTTTAAAAGACATTTCTAATGTAAACTGAGTCTTCCCAATTCTAATTAACCCATGGACACATATGAGATTTCATTTAATTCATGATTAATAATTTTATGGTATTTAATTTTCAGGTGCATTGGGATAAAACTCACGCCTCACACGCACACACAGACATCTGAATGTATCAAGAGCATATTACTAAGTAATCATAAAATAAAATAAATCCGACTGGGCACGGTGGCTCACACCTGTAATCCCAACACTTAGGGAGGCTGAGGCGGGTGGATCACAAGGTCAAGAGATCGAGACCATCCTGGCCAACATGGTGAAAGCCCGTCTCTACTAAAAAATACAAAAATTAGCTGGGCATGGTGGCATGCGCCTGTAGTCACAGCTACTCGGGAGGCTGAGGCAGGAGAATTGCTTGAACCAGAGAGGCGGAGGTTACAGTGAGCTGAGATGGCATCACTGCATGCTCCAGTCTGGCACCTGGTGACAGAGTGAGACTCTGTCTCAGAAAATAAATAAATAAATAAAAATTAAATTAAATAAATCCACTCTGAATCCCTCTGAGCAAAATTGCAATTTAACTTGGCAATTTTCTCCCACCACTGGTTAATGCTATATCTGTGGACCTAGAACCACTGCTGATATTAAAACTACCAAATTGTTTATTGTATAGAAATAAAGAATTCCTCATTGTAATGTCTATAATATTATGCAGAAGACTCAAAGCAGTACTTCTTTGTGATGGCTTACCATGTTTCAGCGGTAAAGATATTTACTTTTCACTTATAAAAGTTTTGTTTTCATAGGATTACAACATAAATCCAAAGAGATTTCTTCTGACGACCTTGTGGCCTAGTGGTAGAGTGTCTGACTCCAGAGAGATTTCTTCAGGAATCAATCCAAGAGATACAATCCAAAAGTGATTCATTCATAATTACTTCCTTTCAGAGACATATATCTTGTCTTACTAGGAATTCTTTGTGCTGAGTCATTTTTTCCTGAGGAAACCTTAAAGTATCAATTAACTGCTTTTCATTAGTGTTGAGGTTTTGAGCCCAGAATCTGGCATGCCAGGATTTATTCTAAGATACATTCTGCCCACCAAATTTCAGCTTCTTTCCCCATCTTCCTAGTGATTTCCCATCTCATAAATTATCTAACTTCTTGATTAAACTTTTGTATTCCCTTTTGAGACAAAACTCTTTCTGTATCTGCCTTAGGGAATAGAACTCACTTTCCACATTATAGCTTGAATAAAATAATGTTTTTTCAGATCATATGAAGAATCTTGAAATGTTAATTTCCATGTCTGACTCAGCATTACCAATTTCCACAAAATCACTGCCTCTCTCACTCCTAAACTAGAACAAATGCCAAATTAGGTCAACCTTGTTTCTCCAAGCTTGTGACTGTTATTGCAAGCCTCCTGTTGAGAAGTTCCTTCCCAGATTTCTAAATCTAAATCCCAAATCCAGTCACCCCAGATTTCTCCCCATATGCCTCATTGGCAAATCTATATAGGCTGAACAAGCAGCCACTGCAAGGCCTTATTTTACCTAATACAGATATTACCAAATATCTTCACATGTTTTGTTTGATTGCTTTCTTTTTTCATGTTTTACTTTGCTGGCTATATTGTATATGTGCCACTTAAAGTACATTTCAGAAGTGGGCGATAAACAATGAATTAAGAAATAAAGATAAAATTTGTTAAAGACAGCAAACGTATTAATAGCAGAATTTGGACTACCATACCTTCTGTTCTCAATTTGGTTAGCTTTCCTTTTAACTATACTTTTTCTTCAACCTTCAATAAGGATCCCTTTTATCTTTAAAAATATTATTTTTTAATATTCATTTCATAAAATAACAATTGTGTAATAACAATATTAATTATTATTAAATAAGTATTATATATATTTTTAATTATGTGATAATAGTAATAGTTATTATTATTTTAGAGACCAAGTCTCTGTGTTGCTCTGACTTGAGTGTGGTAGCTATTCACAGGCACAACTCCACTACAGACCAGCACAGGAATTTTGATGCGCCCTGTTCCCAACCTGGGCTACTTCAGCTCTCCTTCAGCAACCTGGTGGTCCATCACTCTCATGAGATAAACATATCAATGCTGACCTTAGGGTAGACACCCTGTCAGCCAGGTGCACTACAGCCCAGAACTCTTGGTCTTAAGCAATACTTCCACCTCAACCTCCAGAGTAGATGGGACTACACACATGTGCCATCATGGCCAGCTTTAATAATAATTATTATTCTTTTAATGTGCCTGGAAAGGCAGAATTCTAATGTACCTGGGTGTGCATTCTGTGTAGAATCCCCTCCCCTTGAGGGTAGGCAGGACCTGTGCATATGATGAAATGGTCTTTTCTGTGATTAGGTTACCCTATATGACTAAGGTGAAGGAATTTTTTTAGATGTAATTAACATCCCAGATCAGTTCATTTTGTGTTAATCAAAATGAAGATTACTGTCTGTGGGCCTAACTCAATCTGTTGAAAGTCTTTAGAACATGAACTAGACCCTTTTTGAAGAAAGAGATTCTCCTGCTGGCTTTGAAGTTAAGTCGTGGGACTCTAGGATCAAAGAGCAGCTTGCAGTCAGCAAGGAAGTAGAGACTTCAGTCATACAAGTATAAGGAACTGAATCCTGCCAACAACATGAATGAGCTTGGAAGGTGACTCTGAGCTCCAGCCCTGCCTACAATCACCTTGACTGCAACCTCGTGATACTCTAAGCAGGGAACCCAGATCAGCTGTGCCTGGACTATGGACCCATTGTAACTGTGAAATAAGAAATGTATTTTGTTTTAAGGCACTCAATCTGTGATGATTGGCTATAAAACAATACAAAACAAATACAGTACTCCTTTGAAAATATTCTACACATATTTCACTCAGAATCATAGGCCTTATTGTAAATTCTTTAGAGAAGTAGAGGAAAACATCACCCTTAACTGTTTTTTATCTTTTAGAAGTTGCTGTAATTGTCCACTGATTTCATAATATCAACATTGTTCTCTGTCTCAAGTTGACTTTATTATAAACTATTAGTCTCACAATTTGTTGGTAATTCATCTTCGAATAGTGCTTTTAACCAATCTAGTCATTATTTATTGTGTGCTACTCTCAAGAACTGGGAGGGATATAGTATTTTACCTCACATACAAGCTAAGGAACTAGCCTTCCAAGGTCTTATAAATTCTGCCAGAGAGCAGAGACTCTTGCTTAAGAGATAATGGATTTTATTATTCATGACATGGCAAGAAGGATGAGCTTTATGTTCACCTCAGTTACCCTTGATAATCAAATTTCCAAAGCAAGATGCAGAGCGTTCTATGTGAATGGTGGGCACACCATGGATCTGTGCCCTAGCGGAAGAACTATCTGATATTAGATTAAGCTGTTAGAAAACTTGTTCAGTTCTCCTCTGGAGGCAGACCTTATTTTTATTATTTTTGAAGACCATAAATCTGCCTTCTGCTCCTAGGAGAGATGCTATTTCTGTCTTCAAAAGATGTTTGCTCTACAAACATTCATAAAAAGATAGTGCTGAGCAAAAGATGGAATAACTGTTCAAAAGAGGTGCAAAAATGTGATAGAACATGGAGAATTATTTCCCATCAGATACTAAGTTCTGTATTTGCCTTTAAAAATTTTTATTTTACAGTGAAATGAAAATCTTTAGTTCTTTTAGGGAAGCAATTGTATCTTTTGCATACATTATTCTGCTTCTTTGAAATGCAACCCAATAATTGTAAAGTAATAAATTCATAACATTATGTAACTATATTTTAGGGAGAATCTTTCTCTTCTTTTGATATTCCACCTTGGCTCAAAAATAACAGGGTACTGCTTCCTTCTCTATTGCTTCCTTCTCTGTTATTCGCCTACTCTATCTGAAGAATGTCTGAATTAGTGGACACAGAATCTGCTCTGTAGGGTTGATCAGACCCTGAAGGTACAGATATGTAATAATCTCTAGATTCTTGGCAGGGAGCAGAAGGTTTTTAAATTGAAACATGGTTCTGAACTAGAGGTTACTAGGAAAACCAGATTGTGGTAGTTATCTGGCATTCACTAGGACATCAATAGAGGCGACAGTTTGGTATCTTTTTCCTGAAGCACACAGGACACACAATAGTGCTTATTCCCAGAAAACTTAGTGGAACCACCTCAGCTTTTTCCTGGGGAGCTCAATGGCATCTCAATGAAAATGGCTTCCCTTGACATCCAGTGTGTCTCACAGGTACCCCTGTGACTTCCCAGTGAATTGTGCAGGCACCTGAGATTGTAGCTCCCTGCTTCCATCGCTGGCTCATAACACAATAGCACATTTTAAATATCCTCTATACCGTGAACACTGTATCTTCACCAATATTATTTCGATGGTTGAGGTGGCCGGGGGGGCTTTACTTTTTTTTTCTTCTGGGTGCTCTATCTCAATAGTACAAGCAGTATCTGTTAACTGTTTTCTATCAGTGAATGGGAGTTTAACAAGAAAAGGTGTTTGTAAGGACACATTAAGAAGTTATTGGAAGAAGTTTCTTTTCCCATATGATTATATCTCTATAGAGATACCCTGCCCTGAAAAGTAAATAGAAGCTTGCTTTCAGATGGCTGATCCTCAACAGTTGTTTTATTTTTCCAGTAAATGAAAAAGTTTAACAATAACAACAAAAAAGGAATTTATAAGCACACATTCAGAAGAAGTGACTGGAAGAAATTTCTTTTGCTGTATGTGTTTCTAGGCCTACAGAGAAATCCAACCCTGAAAGGTAAATAGAAGCTTGCTTTCAGAACAACTTATCGTTAAGAGTTTTCTTTCAATGAAATGAAGGACTTAAGATTTTACCAGTTTAACATTCTTACAATATCCATTTTACTCAACTTATTCTTTATCTTCAGAATTTTCTTTACCCATTAGTAATTAACAATGTTTCTTTATATTAAACTTCCTTTGTCTAAATTACTGTTCCTTCTTTCTCATCACTAATACAAAGTTCTATTCTTGATAAATGGAAAGAATAGATTTCAGGCCTATTGCTAACCATTTTTAACTTGATAAATATATAGTAACCCAAAACTTCAGGGACTAAACCAGAGATCTTCGCATTGTTGCATATATATTATATATATATATATATATATATATATATATATATATATATACACACACACCCTGAAATATTTTTTAAATAAGTATTTCCAGCATATTTTCAACTTTCAAATATTTTAATAAAAACTTTAGTTACAAACTTGAAATAACCATTACCTATTTTAAAATTTTATGAACAAAATCTGCTTTAACTTACAGAAGTATTACACTTGGCCTTATTGTCCTTAAAAACATATTTTTGTTCCAACATCTTCATAGACATCCTAATATATTTTAGTGTATTATTGTATTTAATTGGTCATTATATGACAGATATCTGTAACAAAATAATTATCTGTGTTTAATTATAAGTTTTATTTTATTATCTACCACCATAAGTTTGTGGTTGTTAAAATTTTATTCTAGATTCAATTTTCATTACATATTATAAGTATATAATTAATTGAACAACTACATATTACCAGTTTTAACAAGTTGTTTTTAAACATATGTGGCAAAATCTTACCATAAATATAAACCTTAAAGAAATGAATCATAACCAAGCTTTTCTTGAGATATTAGAGTGATATATACTGCTAAAAACTAACTTATGCAATAGCTTTTATATTACTTCTTAAAGAGAGAAACTGTTTTATTGTTTATAGAAATAGCAAGAAATCCAGTTGTCCCAAGATTTTTGATATGCATTAGTAGAATTCCTGAGAGGGCACTGGTTTCAGAAACAGGAAGGCATTGGATGTAAAATATAACAATACTAAATGTAATATGGCTGGGTGCAGTGGCTCACCCCTGTAATCCCAGCACTTGGGAAGACTAGGCAGGCAGATCACCTGAGGTCAGGAGTTCGAGATGATCCTGACCAACGTGGTGAAATCTGTCTCTATTAAAAATACAAGAATTAGCAGGGCGTGTTGTCACATGCCTGTAATCTCAGCTACTGGGAAGGCCTCCGGGAGGTAGAGGTTGCAGAGAGCCAAGGTTGTGCCAGTCTGAGTGACAGAGTGAGACTCTATCTCAACAAAACAAAAACAAAACAACAACTACAAAAAGAATATTTGTGCATATTTTATGTATTCAGCATCCCTGTAGAAGCAAAAAAAAAAAACAAAAAAAAAAAACAAAAAAAAAACAAACACCAGACAACGACAAGAAAATGAAACAAAATGAGACTAAATAAATTATAATTTGTCATTAAAATTTAGTTTCAAGAGAGCTTCTATTTTTATTCCAGCTTTATATAACAAGTACTATGCCAAATTTACTTAAATCATGACATTAACTTGTGAAGTTGGACAAATTCAAACAGAAAATGTTACAATTCCTCAAAGCATACAAAAAATTGTAACAAATTGTCATATATTTATTACATCCATTACTGTCTACATCTAAAATAAATTAACTTCTTATGTTTTACAAAGCAATTACCTAGACCAAAAATATGTAGTAGTGATTATTTCTAATGTTGTCAAGTAACATGAGAAGCACTAGAATCCATAACATGAAAGTACTAATGAAGTATCTATTAATATTAATGTAGTCATTTGAGGAGACAGCTTATAATAGAAGACTCACAGAACTTTTTCTCCTAGCTTAATTCCAATACACAAAAAATACTTTTTAAAAAAAAAAGCATGTAAAATACAAATAAGTTTTGAGTATATTGTAGTTTATCTTTCTTCTCACAAATCATTGTTCATTTTTGTTGAAAAACAATTAATCATTTGAGGAAGATTCATTTTATTCTTTTAGTTCAGTGAGTTGTAAATTCTGCTCTTTCTTGATTTCATGCAGTCGGGAAGTATAAAGAATGACGTGCACCACAAATTTTATTAAGCATAAGAAAAAGCTAAGATTTGAACCAATTCAGAGATCACATTTACCCATATTCCACTGGGTTAAGAAAGAAATGAAATCTGGATTTATGGTCTTTTAAATCACTAACATGAAACATTAGCAGAACTAACTTTAAATCCATAACCAGGATTTTGTTAAACAGGAGATATATTTTTGCCCAAGTTTAACACATAACAAAATCTAATTCCCTCAAAAAGCATAATTTTATAACAAAATTTATTTAAGTAGAATCAGCCTAATGAATGCTGGCTACAAGAAAAAGAAAAAGAAAGTAAGAAACGAAAAAAAAATCTAATCTAGTCATCTAATCCAATGTTTTTTTTAATAGAACAGTCAAGTAAGGTCTAAGAAATTAAATGACTCTTCAAATAGTTCATACCAATCTATATTAGATTCAACCAAGGACTCTGAATTCTCAATAAGAGCTTCAATCATTTAAATAATTCTTGTACATGAATTAAAAATATTAACCTAAATATCTGAGAAATAAGAATGTAAATTTGTATCTATCTTTGTTCAGGAATATGCCGAAGCCACCTTGTTCTGCCTTATAGGAGCTAATTTTAAACTTTTCAGAACTTTTTCAAGACAGTTTCTAAAAATAATCATTAAAATGCCACATACAGGTGAAGGGGAGGAAGGCAGCAAATCACACTGCCACATATGCACCTATGCAACAATCTTGCATGTTCTTCACATGTACCCCAAAACTTAAAATGCAATAAAAAAATAAAAAATATATAATCCCAGCACTTTGGGAGACCGAGGCGGGTGGATCACGAGGTCAAGAGATCGAGACCATCCTGGTTAACATGGTGAAACCCCGTCTCTACTAAAAATACAAAAAATTAGCTGGGCATGGTGGCGCTTGCCTGTAATCCCAGCTACTCGGGAGGCTGAGGCAGGAGAATTGCCTGAACCCAGGAGGCGGAGGTTGCGGTGAGCCGAGATCACGCCATTGCACTCCAGTCTGGGGAACAAGAGTGAAACTCTGTCTCAAAAAAATAAATAAATAAAAATAAAATAAAATAAATAAATAAATAAATAAAATAATAATCATTAAAAAATTAATCATACAAGTTTACAATTAAATAAGTCACATAAAATGATAAATACTTAAAATCATTATGTTTTAATCATGTTGCTACATTTTGCTATTATTTATGGTCTTAACACTATTAGATCTTTTCTATCATCATAGTGAAATGCTATATAATGGCACACATCTTTCAATTTGGTATTCATTGCCATCATGTTGGTAGCCAAAACATGGCCACGATGGAAGTATATTTCCATAGAAATCAATAAACACTGTAAATAAGAGCTTGATTTGTTGTTTTACTAATTGCCTAGACAAAATATTTGAAAAAAATGATATTTCAGTTTAAACTTAAAAATGTGTCATGTCTATTACTGCCACAGTGCGAATTGCTAAAAAAAAAAAAAAAAAAAAAAAAAAAAAAGAGGATATATTCTTCATATTTCAAGAATGATTATCAGATTTGGGAAAGAAATTCTTCATATCATTAAAAAACAGGTAGAGTTTTAACATGTTTCCTCATCATCTCACTTTTATCTTATTCACGTAAAAGACAATAACAACCAATATGAATGTTGGAAGTACACTCACTTGTCAATTATAACCACAGTTAGGCTATAGATAAAAAAGTTCAGTAAAAATCAAGTAAATCATTCTGTGATAATAAATTGAACACATATACATTATGCTAAATAATATTGAATATTTTGTTATTTGTAAATTGCATGCCACACACACTTTACACCAGCAGAATTTATAGTGAACTTATGTAGATGTGGTTATGCATACATTTCTTCCATTTAACTATATCTATATCATTTACATCTATATCTATCTAGCCTCCTATTTCTTTAAAAAGGGAATCAGGCAACAAATCTTTATACTCTTAAATGACGTTTAAATCCCCCCAAAATTACTTTAATTTTATAAAGCATATTGTTTTCATTACGATATACATTGACATTTTTCTCAAAAAAAGCAAAAATTGCCACAATGCATTTTATTCCCTTTAGTAAAGACCAAAAAAAAAAACAAAAAAAGTCTCAATTTCTTTTTGTCCTCTGTATTAAAACCACTTCATTAATGCAAGTAATATTTACATCACTTCCTCTGCCTCTGTCTTTATTTCACTTCTATTTCCATTATTTCTGAATTTTTCTTCATAATCACCATAATATTCTGTCAAAATCGTAAATATAATTTGGTAAATTCTTCCCCATCTTCTCTTTACAATAATGATGTATCTTATTAGTTTAAAAGAAAACTAAATAAAGCTAACAAGAACACTTCTAACAATTTTCCATGACAGAATAAACCTGAGATTGGCAAAATTTTCTGTTAAAAGCCAGATAATAAATATTTCAGGCTTTATAGGCTATACAGTTTAATATCACAACTACTCAAGTCTGATGTTTTTGCATGAAAGCAGCCATAGAAAATATAAAAATCAATTAGTGTGGTTTGTTAAAATACAATTTTATTTACAAAAAAAAAGCAATGGAACAAATTTGCTCTAGGGCCATAAATTGCTGACTTCAGTACTAGACCATCGTAATCTGTTTCATAATAGTTAACCATCGTCATCACCCAACAATTCTTTCCAAGTACACTAAGTACAAGAAATAATTATGTTCAAATCAATCATTCACTTTTTCATTTCATTTTTCTATGTTGTCTGCTTTATTCATTCCTATTACTTTATAGATATACTCACTGCTTTTTTTCTGCACCTGCAACCATTCCCCTCAAGGATAAGAGACTGAAAAATATGTAAAGTGTTTTGTATGTTTCTGTCTTGAAATCTTGGTTGTTGAATCATTACTCCAGAAAAAATAATTAAGAAGGAGGATCGAATGTGGGGTGAGGGAAAATAGTAACATCTGTTTGGAATATATTAGTTTTTTTAGAAATCTTCGAGTCAGGCTGAGGTGTTTAGTAAGCAGCTACATGATCCTAAGATCAAGAGAACTGTCTTAAATAGACTTGATTATTATTGGGATGTAAATGTTAATAATCCCATGGGAAGCTGCAACATATAAAGAATTTAGAAGTCATCCCTTTCATTCTTAAAATAAGAAGAATCTAGACAAACTTAAAGTTAATGACTATTTTTAAAAACATCAGATAACTGAGGTCACAAGGCTAATCACTACTCAAAATCTGAAGAGACAGTTTGCTATGGGTTGAGTTTAACAAAAATATATGTTGAAAGTCTCACCCCCAGTACCTGACAATGTTACCTTATTTGGAAACAAACTCTTTATATAGTTAAGTTAAAATAAGGCAATTGGAATGAGTCCTAATCCAGTATTACTGGTGTCCTAATGAAAAAGGGGATTTGGACATAGGGACAGATGGACATAAAAGAAAGACTATAAAAGACCTCAGGAGAGTGCCATCTACCAGAAACTAAGAGAGAGGCATAAAACAGATTCTCCCTCACGGACCCTCTGAAGGAAGCAACCTAACCATGGCAGCGAGCAGGATCACCCAAGAAAATTGCATAGAGTGATAAATGAGAAGCTGAAGGACAGGACTGTATTTTTTAAAATGTAAAAAATGAATGACTGTTTAAAAATCATGACTGATAAACTATGTAATACTTAAATAAAACCCATTCTTGTTCCAAGAAAGCAAATTGATTTTGAAGTTTTCAGATGATTCTAAATAATCTGAAGTGTTTCACCAAGTTTCTTTTTTTTTTTTTTTTTTTTTTTTGAGACAGAGTCTCACTCAGTCACCCAGGCTGGAGTGTAGTGATGTGATCTCGGCTCACTGCAAACTCTGCCTCCTGGGTTCAAGCAATTCTCCTGCCTCAGCCTCCTGGGTAGCTGGGATTGCAGGTGCACACCACCATGCCTGACTAAATTTTGTATTTTTAGTAGAGATGGGGTTTCACCATGTTGTCCAGTATTGTTTCAAACTCCTGATCTCAGGTGATCCACCCACCTCGGTCTCCCAAATTGCTAGGATTACATGCATGAGCCACTGAGTCCAGCCTCTAAGTTTTAATTTAATGTAAACCTCAAATTACTTACAGAGAATACTTGGTTATTATTCAGTAAGAAGTCAGAACTTCAAATCCTTTTACATTGTACCAAATCGGTCTCAGGTTTCTCACTGAAACTAATCTTTGCACTATGTCCTAAACTCATACTACCAGATGACTCAGAGAGGATAAACCCATTTTAAATGTGATAGTTTGTAGAATTTATTTGCAGTAAGTTTGGGCTTTTGGAATTTGAGGTATAGATGATCATATAGTTCGCTGCTTAGAGAAGTATCAGTTACTCATATCTCACAATGTTGGAACTGTATAAATGGGATTACCAAATGATATCTAACTGAAGGATATATACAGATTTAAATTTGTTAGTCTTTGGAAAAGGAATAATTTCAATGCAAGATATAAAAAACAGGAAAATGTTACTATTCCAGAAAATAACTTAAATTTAATATAGCAGATAACCAAGGCTTGAAGAAAAATAAATAAATAAAATACAAATGCTCCCAAAATGTGTAACAAAAGGAAAGAATGTGTAGCAAACTATCACATAGCAGGAGCTCAGTATTTTTTTTCTGATTGATGTAACATAGAAAAAAAGTTACTTCTTTGATACATAACATTGCTAGAAATGAAATAAAATAAATAATTTGAACCAGATATTTTTATATCAAATATAATGATTTATGAACTAATGGTGATTATGAACATAAAGGACTTTGTTGAGAAAAACTAACATTTTGTGCCAGAACAAATACAATCGGTCTTTAAAAAAGCATTCTGGCAAATATTAGCCAAAAAATGTACTATTTATGCTCAGTCAAATGAGACTTTCAGTCAGAGAAACATGCTCAAGATTTGCAAGGTGTATCAATGGTTCCACAGGTGAATCACAGGCTTGTAATGTGATACATTTCCATCAACACTGGGTTAAAAAAAAATTAAAAAGAAGGTTAAAACTTACTAGACACTTGGCAAATACTTTCGCAAATACTTTAAGAGTTTTAAGTGAAAGAAGCCAGCACTGCTCCATGATATTTTTGACTTTTAGAAAGCTTTACTGACTGGGCATACCTTCCTGGGAGAAAACAAAAGGAACAGGAATTATGTAATTTTGGCCACACTAATGGAATCTAAGCAAAAAGTAAAAATTAGCTGTAATTGTGAATATGTAAGTAAAGATAATAATATTCAATTATTACACATTTGGGCTATAACTGGTAAGAGGTAGCTTCAATTTAAGATTACAGTAACTGTCATGTTCGTATGTTCAGAAGTTATAATTTTTAGAAGTTGATTTAATATCACATCTGTTTTATGTAATGTTCAGGCCTTAAAACAACTTCAAAAATAAGTGCAAATGTCAAGGTTATGACTGAATTGGGAGTGTGTTATATGGTTGTACTGATTAATGCTAACACTGTCCTGCCAAAAAATTAAAGACACTCCGGTTTTTATGAAAAAAAATAGTTTCTAAAGTTGTTGTGTTTATAAATTTACTGGAACAATGTCAACTGAGGACCCAAGTTAGTTCTTAAAGCTTAGTTCCTAAAGTGTTAATTATGTGTTTTCCTCAACTTCCATAAAGGTAGAAAATACTGGCAATTGCCAGGTCTCGCAAATTGTTCTATTTTTATGCAGCATCATATATTTCAGAGCATTAGGTTAAAAGTTACTTTTAATTTTTAAATTATTGTGCTCTTATTGTAAATTTAAAAGTATGACATTTGAGGATAACATTTAAATAAAAACATTACTGTGGGCTGGGTGCGACATGCCTGCTGGGGCTTCCAGCACAGCGGACTTGCAGCTGCCTGAACTTTTGAGGCCTGTGCAGCTTCATATTCCACCAGGATCTGCCCAGTGAACAGATCATATGTGTCTGTGACTCCACTTATGCCTGCTGCTCATAGCTGGGCAGGACACGTTGAGCTGGGACTTCCAACACAGCAGACCCTCCTCTGCCTGAACAGTTGGGCACAGCTCCATGTTCCTCTGGGAAGCACACAGATGGTGGATCAGGTGACTCCACCCACACCCGCTGCTCCTAGATGGGCAGGACTTCCCAGCGTGGGTGGTACCTAAGTGCAGGGGTCCCACCTTCAGAACACTGAGAGGGGTGAGACACCCACGTTTGCAAGCCAGAAAGGGACTGAAGTAACCTTTCTTCTTCAGGGCCAGTCTGGGAAAGGTATGATCTGTCTGCTAACCACAGCCCCTGCCCTAGGGAGCCCTGCAACCCAGAATATGTAACAGAGAAGACATTAATGGGGTGTCAGAGATTAGAGGGGGCTCCTCCAATGCCCAGAAGCAGACTTCGTAAGGGAGTCATCTGCCTCTTCCTGCACCACCAAGCACTACTGCCAATGCACCAAAATACAAAAGACCCATGTGTCTCAGTAAGAGCCTATTTGCTGGCCAACACTCTTAAGCACTAGCTACTGGATCAAGGATAGTCTGTCCATCTCAAAGTCCTTAAACTTAATCGCATCTACACAATCTCTTTTGCTGTGTTAGGTAACATACTGATAGATTTCAGGGATTAGGATCCTGACATCTTTGGGGAGGAACATTGTTCTGCCTGCCATGAATATGTTTTAAACACTGTTATTTTGAAAAAGATACTGTATGTGTTAAATGGCAGTATCTGGTGGAAAATAAAATCTTGGTAGGTCTACAGACACTAATTGTGTGTGCGTGTGTGCTCACACGCGCATGCGTGCGCACACATGCACACACAAGGGTGCTCACATGTATGCACGTGCCTTGGAGGACATGGAATTTGACAGAGATATATGCCTAATATATTAATTAAATAAAAACATTATTAAATTCCAATGATTTTTTAATCTCACACTGTCACTGCTACCAATTTGAGGTTACAATTAGAGAACAAATATATCATCTAAATTAACTTTTTACCTCCTAAATTCTTTTCATTTTTACTCAACCCATTCATGTAATACAATTTCTTGTCAACAACATTAATGACCATAAATAAGAAAATTTTATTTGGTCTTATAAGTGAAGCAAAACAAATATAAATAACGTATAATACCAGGTTTGAAAGGATTTTTCCCTTCCTAATTGAAAACAAACAGAACATGCGCTAAGTTAAATGAATGTATAATCTTTCATTGCAAAACAAAGATTACTAGTTGGTCCAAGAGTGTACATAGTTATAAATAGGAGAAACAAACAATTGATTAATTTTTGGAAGCGTCTGAGTTTAACCATTTTAAATGTCAATAAGAAGTAAAGAACTGCATTTTAAGTAGTTCAAAATAATTTCAAATGAATTTCTCAGCATTTGCTTATGATTGTGGGTTAGTAAAGAACAAGGATATCTGGCCGGGCGCGGTGGCTCACGCCTGTAATCCCAGCACTTCGGGAGGCCGAGACGGGCGGATCACGAGGTCAAGAGATCGAGACCATCCTGACCAACATGGTGAAACCCTATCTCTACTAAAAGTACAAAAATTAGCTGGGCATGGTGGCACGCGCCTGTAATCCCAGCTACTCGGGAGGCTGAGACAGGAGAATTGCTTGAACCCAGGAGGCGGAGGTGGCAGTGAGCCGAGATCACACCACTGCACTCCAGTGATTGTGCCACTGCACTCCAGCCTGGCGCCTGGAGACAGAGCGAAACTCTGTCTAAAAGAAAAAAAAAAAAAAAAAAAAAAGAGAACAAGTATATCTGCTTTTGAAGGGCTCTTTGTCATTTTTCTAAAGGGTTTTTCAAGAACATAAGGTGTGTTCCTATTAAAATGAAACAAAATAGTGAATGAGTTTTAGCAAACCCTTGTCAAGAACAATATGTTTATACTGGAATTCTTTTAAGAACTACCTTATTATTTGCTGTGACAAATTTCAGAGGCTATTAACTCAGCTTTTTACAAGTGTAACCTCATTTTTCTACAACCGAATACATTTATTTCTTAAATCCCAATTTTGCTACATGGTTAAAACTTAACCCCACATTAAGTTATTCACTTGGATATGTTACTTTTTCTTTTTCCACTGAAGACTGTCCTGTCTCTTTTGTTCTTTCTCCCCGTAATTGCATATACATTTTGGGAATTTGCAAGGATCAGGTAGAAGTGAATGATATTTAGTTGTGTGGTCTGTGCTGTCATCCAATGCACCCTCTGCTGTCACAACTTGCTCTCCACCAGAGGGCTTATGTGAGATCCTCTGAACTTGTCTGGGGTCCATCTCCTTAAACATGCCAGGCAGCCACCTGTCACTAAACTGCTACCCTTACTGCAACATGGTGGGAGGTTTCCACCTTTCAAGGTCCCACCTATAAAGGAGAACATACATTTCTTTTCTCCTTGGGTTCCTACATCATTCTGGAGATTTGTATTCTTTCAACATTTAGGTCAAATTCAAAGGAGTATTTAGAGCCATAGACAAGGTCCAGAAACCCATGTCTGAATGTTGTCAATAATGACTAACCCCTGACTAACCACTGACTGTCATCAATAATGGTTAAATTCAAAATCGAATAAACTAATTAAAGTAATACACTTACAAAAACTGCAAAATTTAAAGTAGGTAGATTTGGTTCATACAAATGTATAACACTTATTTAATCAAATTTAATATATCATTTAGTATATTAATTTACATATAATATATCTTATTGCTAAAGTATCTGTGGCAGTAAAACTGTCCAGAAATCTGTAACAGAGGGACATCACATTGTTATAATGCAGGACGTGGACTCTTGTGATATCTCTGGTTGGAACTGTCCTGCCTACAAACAGAATCTGATAAATTTTTCTTTGATTTTCTCTTCTGTCTTTCTGACTTCTATGTTTCAGTGTCTAATATATACCTAAAATATATTAGGTACCATAAAAGATTATATGAATAAATGATTTCATGAAAAAATGATTTCATAAAGTGTGAATACATCAACAAATATATGAATAAGCAAAGGAAAATTTATACTGTATTGCACATGTAGTGAAAAAAATTTTAATGTAGAAAAAATAAGGGTGAAGAAGGAGAGTTTTGAAATAAAGAATTAAATATAATTAGTTAATTTTTTGAATTATAAAGAGAAGGGTGGGGATTAACAGACTCCTTTTTGGAATAGGTAAAATTTAAGTTGAAAAAACTTATATAAGAAAATATATGGTTAATAACATATGGGCAAAACCACGTTAACCAAGTTGGAGAAACTTAAACATAATTTTGTTGAACTTTGAAAAGAAGGGTGAAGATTGATAGACTCCTTTTTGGAGTAGGTACAATTTAAGTTGGATTGTCAAAGAAATATAAAATATGATTGATAACCTATAGTCAAAACCAAATGTCTCAACATGTTGCAAACAGCAGGGGTTTACAATTCAGGCAAGTTACAGAGTTAGTTTGAGATAAGCTTTCTGTTATAGGTGCTTTTGTTTTGTTAGTCTCATTTGCTGAGCAGTCTACCCAAGTGTAACAAGGCAGTGAGATTTTTGTCAGTCAGTACTTCGCGTTCATCTGACTCTAGATGTAGTACTGAGTTCCATTCTGGGCATTTCATTTGGGCTAATTAAAGCACATGCAGAAGACAGTGGGCAAGAAGAAGAAAGGTAGGTAAACAATGAAAGATTAGAAAGTTTCAGGAGGTTGAAAAGAAGCTTAATGGAGATTTGATAGCTGTTTTCAACTATTTGAAAGGTTGTCATGCAGAAAAAGGATTACTGGAGTTGTTCTGTGCAGTGCCACAGGACACATAGTGGGTTAGTTCAAGAAAGCAGATTCTAACTGAACATAAGGTGAAGATTTTCTACAGTTATAGCTGATTTGTATGGAGAAACCTGTACCACAAAACATGAAATGGGCTGGGCAGAGGCTCAAATCATCTATCAAATATTAAAGAGAACATCTGCATTGAGTAAAAACTAGAGTAGATGAGCTCAAGTCACTTTGAGTTCTAAGATTCTACTTAGTCATTCTATAAAACTTTCCATAAGAAGATTATGATGAGCATGTGTTGACATTCTGTTCTTTCATTAAAATTGGCTCTAAGTGTCCTTCACTTAATGGAAACAGAGAATAAATAAAAAGCCAAAAGGAAAGTCTGTTTATGTAACTGTAGCCACTGCCACCCTCATTAACACCTTTTTTTTTTTTTTTTAATAATAAGAATCTTCAGATTCATAGTTCAAGGGAAACAAGTACACACAATAATCAGCACTTTGGGAGGCCAAGGTGGGCGGATCACGAGGTCAAGAGTTTGAGACCAACCTGGGCAACATGGTGAAACCCTGTCTCTACTAAAAATACAACAAATTAGCTGGGCGTGGTGGTGGGCACCTGTAATCCCAGCTACTCGGGAGGGTGAGGCAATACAATCGCTTGAACCTGGGGACGGAGGTTGCAGTAAGCTTGCGCCATTGCACTCCAACCCAGGTGACAGTGCAAGGCTCCATCTCAGGAAAAAAAAAAAAAGAGGTACAAATTTCTTAAAAGCCCATACTACATTGAATAAAAATATAGACCTCTTTGGAGATCGTTTGTCCACTGTCAGGAGTGCATCCACCATCACTACTGTTAAAGTTCTCTGTAAAGAAATGACTCCTGATTGAAGGTATTTTCTGTCAATCTGTTAGTAAAGCTCCATCTTCTCAAATTCCCCCTTATCTGACAACTACCATCCTCTGCCTCGAATTGACAAATAAATGATATATAAATAATATTAACTTTTTAAAATTAGACTTAAGTTCTGGAGTACATGTGCAGATTGTGCAGGTTTGTTACATAGTTTTACACATGCCATGGTGGTTTGCTGCATTAATCCCCACCATCATCTACATTAGGTATTTTTCCTAATGGTATCCTTCCCCAATCCCCCCACCACCTGCTATCCTTCCCTTATCCCTCCACTCCCCAACATGCCCTGGTTCGTGATGTTCTCTTCCCTGTGTCCATGTGTTCTCATTGTTCAACACCCACTTATGAGTGAGAACATGAGGTGTTTAGTTTTCTGCTCTTGTGTTAGTTTGCTGAGAAAAATGGTTTCCAGCTTCATCAATATCCCTGCACTTTTTAACATTAGTGTGAATTTATTCTGAGCATGTGAAACAATTTGACAATTAATGTGCTACTGATTGAAAATATTTGATATAACTTTTTCTGATTTATTTATGATCTGAATGTATTTTTACAAATAAATTAGGAGGTTTCTTAAAGGAATTTCAGAGGGATGCATTTGTTCATTTAGTATAGTGTATATATATTTATTTCAGGCACTGTGATACATAATGCAGATATGATGACAAAGAAAGAGCTAATTCCTACACTACCAAGTCTGAGAAGGTACAGAAAACAAATAATAAATAAACAAGTAAGCAATGCACATTTTAAGATGGGTTATTAAGAAAATAAATATCAGAAAGGCTTACAGTGAAACAAAAGGTGAAAGTGTAGGGTGGAAATTTAAAAAGAGAAAACATCTGAGAAGATGTTTATTCTTTACTATTGTCCTTCTATCTATTGACTTTTCCATTTTCTCCGTATTCTAGAGTTGACCATTTACAGAACACATGCTTATACTAATCACCTAAAAATGGTATAATTATATCAAAATATCACTACCAGGTTGGGTGAAGGTCCAGGCCTCCACAAATGAACCCAAAGTATTTGTTCATGCCTATAAATACGATTCAATGGAGAGACAGAGTGATAAATCAGGGTTTGAGTGGAGAGAAATAATCATCTTGGAAGATAAGAGAGGATGGGATCTCTTGCAAATGTTGAGTGCCTTTTCTAAGAAGAGAGATTCTTCTGTATTTGTATCAGGAAAGAAGTAGTAAAATAAAGAGTTGGCTATCTAGTGATGACGGGTTGATAAGAAATCACAGGTCTGATTTTTCTTTAGAATTTCACTATGGAATATGAAGTAAGAACATCAAGTGAGGGGAGGAGTGGGAACAAGGTGTTGATTGCGAGGTTGGAAGAGACAGAATACTTACCCTGGAGAGCAGAAAAGCAATACTTGCTAATGAAGCTCTTAGGCCTACTTAGCAGGACTAAGGCACTCATTTGAGGTTTAAAATGTGAAAGATAAACCAATGTTTTTGATTATAGGATTTTCTCCAGCTGTGACTGTCTGCTCAATCCAAATATTTCAATTCAACCCCAAGCACATTTAACAAAAGTTTTCATTGCATTTTGTTTACCTAATTTTAGTTAGCATGTGAAACTTTGAATTGAAAGAATATTTCTCACAAGCTTTGTTACCTAAAAGTTATATTTGAAAAAATAATTGCTATTTTGCATTCTCCAAAACTTATCTTCCAACAAACTACAGTTTCTGATTGGGCTGAATGACAACATTTACCTTTTGTAATGATGTGATTTGAGACCTTCAGAAAAGTTGCAAGACTAATTCAGAAGTCAACCTTATAAGAGCAAAATAACAAAGCAACAATACAAAAGCACTGCATACGATAATTATAAAAACTAGACAGAGAAAAAATAAATCTCTTCAACTGGAAAGGGTATGAATTGCAAGCATGTGGCTTATTGGCTAAAGGTACTCTCCTGCCTTCACAGATACAGGCTTTGGAAATTGGCAATGGAAAATACAGTGATGGGGAAATCACAAACCCAGGGGACTTCACGTGCCAGAGATCAGAGCGCAAGACTGATAATACAATTGGAAACTTAAAACACATGTTCTAGTAGTGAGAAACCTACAGAATAATTAAATCCAAATTATAAGCACAAGCTTTCCAAGTCCTTAACTGTTAGCTAAACAATGCATGTGTGAAGCCATGAGAAGGTATAACAAAAATAATTAGGAAAAAAATGCATAAGAAGCAAAGATAAATCTACTCTTGATATTTAGAGCTACAAGGAACCAGGTTCATCAATTTAATATTTTTCTGAACTGAGTGCATTCTCCAACTATGCACAGCATGAGGATCTCAGCTGAAGCTGATAGGCTTGAAGTATCTTAGTATACAGTTGAAAAATGGCATAGCAGCTGGAAATTAATGGGGAATCCCAAAAAGCAAGGAAATTAGAGAATGAATGACCCTAGCAACAGATAATGACAAACTTAAATGAAAAGCCGTACCTATAATTTAATATAAATTATAAAAAATATACTTACAATAAACAAAATATGTGCAATTTTCATGTTAATTACTATGAATGATTAATATTACAGAAACCTAAATAATTGAGGATATGCAATGCTTATTAACTAGAAGATAATATTGTTAAAATTTTCTAATTCTCTCCAAACTAATCTATATATTCAATACAACCTAATCAAAATCCTACAAACTTCTATTTAAAAATTTAGATGTTGATTTATTTAAGTTCCATACAGAAAAATGAAAGACTTATAATAAAAAAATTAACTCTAAGAAAGAATACATTTAGTGAATTTGCACTACCTTATTAAAAGGCCTACTATAAAGTTATCGCAATCAACACAGCCTGTAATTAAAATGAGAATAGATATATAGGTAAAGAATACTAAATAGAGAATCCAGAAATAGATATATATGCAGTAAAATTATTTTTACTTTATTTTATTATTTTTTGTTTGTTTCTTTGTGGGTTTTTTGCTTTTTTTTTTTTTTTTTTTTAAGATGATGTCTTGCTCTACTACCCTGGCTGGAGTGCAGTGGCATGGTCTCTGCTCACTGCAACCTCTGCCTCCCAGGTTCAAGCCATTCTCCTGCCTCAGCCTCCTGAGTAGCACCACCATGTCTGGCTAATTGTTGTATTTTTAATAGAGATGGGGTTTCATCATTTTGGCCAGGCTGGTCTCGAACTCCTGACTTCATCATCCACCCACCTCGGCTTCCCAAAGTGCTAGGATTAAAACTGTGAGCCACCATACCCAGCCAAAATTATTTTTCATAATGGTGCAATGGTAATTCAATAAAGAAAAGACAGTCCAAATGGTGCTATAACAATCAAACATCCACATGAAAAAATTGAATTCCTTACTTCACAACATAGACGGAAATTAACTTGAAATGAAACATAACCGTACATTTCTGAGCCACTTCTACAAAGCTACTAGAAGAAAACATAGGAAAAAATCTTTGTAACCTACAGTCAAACACAAATTCCTTAGATAAGACAAAAAAGCACAAACATAAAAGAAAAATATGAAATAAACCTTATTAAAACCTAAAGCCTGCTCTTCCAAAAACACTACTAAGAAAATAAAAAGATGAATCATAGACTTGGAAGTAATATTTGCATATCACTTCTATGATAAAGAACTTTTATTCAAAATATACAAACAACTCTTAAAACTCAACAATAACAAAACAAACATTCCAATTAATAAATGGCCAAAAGATGTGGCCACTTTGTCAAAGAAACTATATTGTTAGCAAATAAGCCTATGAGAAAATTCTCAAAACCATTAATCTTTAAAAGAATGCAAATTAAGGCCGGGCGCGGTGGCTGACGCCTGTAATCCCAGCACTTTGGGAGGCCGAGGCAGGTGGATCACGAGGTCAAGAGATCGAGAACATCCTGGTCAACATGGTGAAACCCCGTCTCTACTAAAAATACAAAAAATTAGCTGGGCATGGTGGCGCATGCCTGTAATCCCAGCTACTCAGGAGGCTGAGGCAGGAGAATTGCCTGAACCCAGGAGGCGGAGGTTGCGAAGAGCTGAGATCGCGCCATTACACTCCAGCCTGGGTAACAAGAGCAAAACTCCATCTCAAAAAAAAAAAGAATGTAAATTGAAACTGCAGTCAGTTGACACTCCATGCCTACTAGAATGGTAACACATACACACACACACACACACACACACACACACACACACACATTCCTTGACATTTCCAAGCACTAGAGAGGTTTCAAAGTACATAGAGCTATCATATATTGCTAGTGAGAATACAAACTAGCACAGATACTGAAAAATGTTTTGGAAGTATCTAGTTAAATATACAGTTATGATTCTATAAAACCAAGAAAACCCACTTCCTGGTATTTACCCAAGGAATATGAAAATATATTTCCACACACAGTGTGGCTTATGAAGATTTATTCATATTTGCCAACACCTCTAAACAATTCATGTCTGTCCCTTAAGAAAAATATAAAAAATTAAAATCACATATAATTGTTTTGTCAAAGAT
This sequence comes from Aotus nancymaae, assembly GCF_030222135.1. Lineage (NCBI taxonomy): Eukaryota > Metazoa > Chordata > Mammalia > Primates > Aotidae > Aotus > Aotus nancymaae. The sequence goes on along the minus strand of NW_026988419.1, from coordinate 38,756,185 downwards.
TAAAATTTCATTGAAATATTAACCAAAGTAGAATTGTGAGCACAAATTAGGGATAGCTAATAGACACTAAAAAAAAAAAAAAAAAAAAAAAAAAAAAAAAAAAAAATAGAATGAATAAGAACTACTATTTGATAGCACAATAGGGTGACTATAGTCAATAAAAACTTAATTGTATATTGTTAAATAACTAAAGAATGTAATTAAATTATAACTGTAACTCAAAATATAAATGCTTGAGGGATAGATATCCCACATTCCATGATATGCTTATTTCACATTGCATGCTTGTGTCAAAACATCTCATGTATTTTATAAATGTATACACCTACTATGTACCCCCCCAAAATTAAAATAAAATAAAATATTAAATAAGTAAATAAATTTGAATTTAAAAAGTAAATGAATTTTTAAAAATATCTGTAGTGGATTTTTAAAATTATAGAATTTTAGACCCAGAAAAAATTTACTACTCATAGAGTTGATCTTTTCTATTTTGCAAAATTAGTGTTGGGTCTATAGTAGAAGCAAGATCTGAAGTCAATCTAACTTTCATTATACAGTATTTCATGTATTCATCAAATCACTTACACCAAATATATTAGTCTTTTTAGGTTGCTGTAATGAAATATCATAAACCAAGTGACTTACAAACAACAGAAATTTATTGCTCACAGTTCTGGAGCTGGGAAGTTTCAAACCAAGGAAGATTCAGTTTCTGGCTAGAACCCATTTCTGATCCATAAATGGCACTTTCTAGTTGCATCCCCCCATGGTGGAAAGAACAAGGTGGCTCTCTGGGTCCTCTTTTATAAGGGTACTAATTCCATTGATGAAGGCAGAGCCCTCATGAGCTAATCACCTCCCAAAGAACCCTGCTTCCTAATACCATCATCTTAGAGGTTAGGATTTCAATATATAAATTGTGGGGGAACAAACAGTAAGATCATAATACAATATGTTTGCTAACAAAGAACCATGTTTTATAAGAACAAGTACTTTCTACTAAAACATGTTTCTCATTTTCTGCATATTATGTTTTATTCTCACTTTGGTTTACCATCTGAATTATAAAATGCATTTTTAATTTAGCTAAATTAATGTTCCTTCTATTTGGTTTGCTTGTGATTGCTACCATAAACTACTATATAAGCAATAAACTTGTAGAAAATATTCACAATAGGCAAACAAAATGTTGTCAATGCTTTTAATGTGGAGAATATTTGTAGTAGATTTCATTTGCAAAAAGGATAAAGTAGGTTTAACAAAGAAAATATCTGATTTGTGAGGGATAGATATATTGTGCAGAATACTGCAAGCAATGACTAGGAATACACCCATATCAATATTCAGCTATAATTTAAATTGGAAAACTATCATGTTTTGCTCAGTGTTATGTTTCTCAAAATAATAAACTGCCGACTGAAAAATTTGTCATTAGCTGGTTAAAAACAAACAAACAAACTCGAGGGATAGCTAGACCAATAGAACCACTCTCATGCTTTTATTTTTCTTTGTGCATTGCTCATATTTTCATTCTTTAAGTAAAGTGGTTTCACCCACCCACTTGGGAATAACTAATGATATTTATTCTTTGTTACCAAAAAAGAAAAAAAGCAGCTTGTAAAATTTTGAGTCCTCATAAGGACCTAAAGGCCATGAAACAAGTTTTTTTTAAAAAAATTTGGACATGTTAAGTATCTACCTAAAGTAAGGAATTAAACTTATAGTATGTGTACTTCAGAAAAGGTTATTTCTGATGCTAAGAGTACTGTATATAGAGAGACAACAAAATATCAATTTTTATGATTCAGGTATATGATGCTTACATATTATAGCAGCACTTAGTGTCATTTAAAGACAAATCATGAAAACTGCTGTTGAAATCTTTGAACCTTAGATAGGTTTCTTTCATTTTTTTGTCTATATATATCTTAAAGATAAATATATTTTCCTTTACTTTGTCATCATATAAGTTAATTTCAAAATACTTAAGTGTATTAAAAGTTTAATCAATCATTAAAATATGTAAATTCATAGAAAAAATGTTTTAAAATGTTGTCATTAATCTTGCATACTTTTAATGACACAATACATGTTTGCAATTTTGTTGAAGGGATTTTTTAAAGATGCTACTGGGAATAAAATCTTTGGGGATAATGCTAATTTCAATAACTTATGATTTCTCACATCAATTCCTAATTGCTATTTTTAATTCATTAATTAGAAATAAATTGTATATATATATATATGAAATATTTATGATATAAATTACCCTCCATACACAAACATGCCATGTATTTGTATGAAGGGAAAAAAACTCAACATACCCTATGGACAGAGCATGACTACGAGTTAATTAGGTAAAGAGGGGAAACAGTAGCTTGGGATTGAGGAATGCCGTATAATGGTCACATAGGCAGAGCCTTGAAATCATGCCCTTTTCTCTAACCCAGTATGTCCAGAATGGATCAGTGCATGATCAGTGTCCTGTAGGGGACAGTGTGATAACATGGCATTAAAAAAATATAGTGCCTGGTGTCTTAACAACAGGACTGCAACACAGCCATCTCTTGAATAAGGCACATATTACCACAGTCTAGAGTCACTATTCCTCAACCAAGAATTTATTTTTCTCATATTTCCCAATACCTTGAGTGCAAGGAAAGTTAAAAAAGGAGAAAAGTCCTTGACTATGCCTGTGCCCTGAATGGTTTTGCCCAGGTTTTCTTCAAGAATTTTTATGGTGTTATGTCTTACATTTAAGTCTTTAATCCATCTGGAGTTAATTTTAGTGTAAATTAAATGGTTTTGCCTAGGTTTTCTTCAAGAATTTTTATGGTGTTATGTCTTACATTTAAGTCTTTAATCCATCTGGAGTTAATTTTAGTGTAAGGTGTCAGGAAGGGGTCCAGTTTCTGCTTTCTGCACATGGCTAGCCAGTTGTCCCAACACCATTTATTAAACAGGGAATTCTATCCCCATTGCTTGTTTTTGTCAGGTTTGTCAAAGATCAGATGATTGTAGATGTGTGGTGTTCCTTCTGAGGCCTGTGTTCTGTTCCATTGGTCTACATCTCTGTTTTGGTACCAGTACTATGTTGTTTTGATTACTGTAGCTTTGTAGTATACTTTGAAGTAAGGTAGCCTGATGCCTCCAGCTTTGTTCTTTTTGCTTAGAATTGTCTTGGCTATGTGGGCTTTCTTTTGGTTCCATATGAAGTTTAAGGTGGTTTTTTCCAGTTCTGTGAAGAGGGTCATAGATAGTTTGATGGGGATAGCATTGAATTTATATATTACTTTGGGCAGTATGGCCATTTTCACAGTATTGATTCTTCCTAACCATGAGTATGGAATGTTTTTCCATCTGTTTGTATCCTCTCTTATTTCCTTGAGCAGTGGTTTGTAGTTCTCCTTGAAGAGGTCCTTTACATCTTTTGTTAGCTGTATTCCTAGGTATTTTATTCCCTTTGTAGCAATTGTGAATGGTAGTTTGTTCTTGATTTGGCTCTCTTTAAGTCTGTTATTGGTGTATAGGAATGCTTGTGATTTCTGCACATTGATTTTTTATCCTGAGACTGCTGAAGAGGCTTATCAGTTTCAGAAAATTTTGGGCTGAGTCGATGGAGTCTTCTAAATATGCAATCACATTGTCTGCAAATAGAGACAATTTGACTTCCTCCTTTCCTAATTGAATATGCTTTATTTCTTTTTCTTGCCTAATTGCTCTGGCTAGAACTTCCAATACTATATTGAATAGGAGTGGTGAGAGAGGGCCTCCTTATCTGGTGCCAGATTTCAAAGGGAATGCTTCCAATTTTTGCCCATTCAGTATGATATTGGCTGTGGGTTTGTCATAAATAGCTTCTATTATTTTGAGATACCTTCCATTGATACCTAGTTTATTGAGAGCTTTTAGCATAAAGAGCTGTTGAATTTTGTTGAAGGCCTTCTCTGCATCTGTTGAGATGATCATGTGGTTTTTGTCTTTGGTTCTGTTTATGTGGTGGATTATGTTTATGGACCAACTTGGTTGTATATGCCACGGACACTACAGATAAAGGCTCATTATTGTGCTACAATATATTTGAAAACTTAGAAAAATAGTTGAAATCATAGAAAAATGTAACACAGTAAATGTATTCCAAAAGGAATGCAATACTTGAATAATTCTCAGACATATTGAAGAATAGTTTTAAGTCTCCCCACTCCAAAAATTTCCAGGTCCAACTGGTTTTTATCAGTTTTACCAAGAATTAAAGAAATACATATTTTCAAATACAACCTGTTTCAACACATATAAAAAGAAGAACTACACTCCAACTTATTGTATAAGATCACTATAACTTTAAGTACTGATCAAAAGGGCAGGAAGAGAAATAATAATTATTGAATAACTTCACTCACAAACATAAAGTGAAAAAATCTGAACAAATCTCAGAAAACCGAACTCCAACCACATGTATAGAAAGGTAAGTCTCCTTAAACACATGGAATTTATGTTAATAATGAAATACTGATTTTAATCTTAGCAAACCAGTAGTTTAATTCATTATTTTAACTGATTAAAGACAAAGATTACCTAATTATATCAAAAGATACAGGTAAGTAATGGATAATTTAACAATTATTCATAGCAAACTAGAAATTGAAGGAGATTCTTTTTAACCTTGATGAAGAATATTCATAAAATTCCTCATTATGGTGAAATGGTAAGACAATTTTATTTAAAATTAGAAGCAAGGTCTGGGTGATCATTATTATAATCAATAACTTCTGTCTGTTGGTATTTCATGCATTACATAGTTCTAAATAGAATATTAGTTATGTATAATATTTTCTTAGAATTTTTTAAACCCTCTATGTCTATCCCTGCTTACTCATTGTTTTCCTATTTCTAATTTTTGTCTACCCTTCTCTCCCTACCCTCCTCATTGCTCCTTTGCATAACAGTAGCAGAAAGGTTATTTTCATATGATTGTTTTTATAATGGAAACTTATTAAACTATATATCCCTCTCAATTTGAATGCTTAGCTCACTTCTTTTCTAATTTCATAAGCACTTTTCTAAAATCCCTTGGTATAACATTTTCATTTCATTTTGTTTTTGGAATAATTAACAATATTATATTGTCCTCTTTAATTCAAGAGTATTTTAGAAACTTATGACAAAATTTCCAAGTATTATTTTCCAATTGTTTCACATTTATGAAATACAGTGTTTCAGCCACAGTAATATCTAGGATCTTTTATAGCTCTAATTCTAGCTATTTATTAGAGGTAATTTTACAATGTGTTTGTAGAGAACTTTGAAAGACTTTGGTCAATTTCAAGTGGATTTGGTCAATTTCAAGAGTGTATTTTTAGACCATGTGGAGGAGATGACAGGATAAAGGAGGAAGCAGTCTGAAGAGTGAAAGTATAAGCTGCTTACTGGGATTTTAGCAATCCACACCAGTTTATGTTAGAGTATTTGAGTATTAGACTCAAGTCTTTGTCTTCAGCAAGATGAAATGATTTTATTAAAATGTCCAATATACGTCATATATGGCAAGGTCTACAAAGGTTTCAATTCCTTTATTTCACAATGAGGGTGGAGAAAGGGACCAGAAATACTGTTTTTATCTGTCCATGTCCTGTATCAACCTATTAATTTGTTGATGGAAGAGTAGGTTTACAAAAAGTTCATTTCCAAGATTGATCTCTCCAATGCTTCTAATCTATTACAAGAGAGCATGGTATGATGATTTCCAGTTAAAACAATTCAAAGTTAAAACAACCTCCAAGAAGTTTTTCAAATAAAATCCATCAAATAAGATTGAACACTTCCAGAAATCTAATGCCTTTTTGTGTACAATTATTTCAGTGTACAGCAATAAGAAATAAATACCTCAAATTTTCAACTTGTTACTACCATTCTATTCAAGCAGAAAGAAGGGTTTTCAAACAGCCTGTAAATATGACAACTGTCAGAAATGGGTTGAAGCCAATCCATTGGTTGGTGACTCCGTTCATTTGCTTTTCCAGATTCTCATTAGAGACTGAGGCCAAGGGCAAGATAAAACTGGGATTTGCAGGGATCAAAAGTCCTAGGGGATGTGGCTAACTGTGAGTATGTAGGTAAGATTTTGCTTGTTCTGAAAACCTTTCAATAAAACTGATAGAATATAGACATGCACATGATTTCCTAAACTCCTTGATGTGGAGTCTATTAAAAGATATAAAAAGAAAATCTTCCAGTGTGATATTTTATACATCCAGTGATCTAACTCTATGACAAAATAAAAGTCATAGAAAAATATGTAAAGTTAAATATAATTGGAACACCTGGATGGAAAAAATGTTTATAAATGGCATTACTGCCTTAACTGTAACAACATGAGCAGAAGTCCTATAATCATGTTCAGTGGTAATGTGGAACCATATGTGGTGAAATAAAATACAGGACAAATATATAAATACATCTGTTGCTACAGATTTTCAGCCTTTTAACACTCGTAGATTTCTGTTTGGGGTCTGACTCTGACTATATCCTACTGTTTTATGTATTTTTCTGTAATTTTGTGAGATTAACAGAGCCAACTTGCAGATTTCTGCTAAATGTTAATTCCTTTCTCAACTTTTAGAGTGTTAGGGCTGTAGCACTCTTTTTCTGAATGACTAACCCTCAAAAACAAAGGTTTTGGTACAATCTTAGGTACTTAAAGTCTCATAATATACCTACAATAAAACCCCAACAATTAGTCTGACATAGCAATGTATGTAACATCATATATCCATATCCAAAAACCAACAACGTTTGACTACCAGAAATCTTACAAAACAGGCATGTGTTTAATGTTTCTCAATGTCCTTCACTGCCTCTCTCCCTCTCTCTGTCTCTCTCTGTCTCTCTGCCTCTCTCTCTCCTCTTTCTCTTTCTCCTCCCTCTCTCTCAAACACACACACAGACACTGACACACACAAAGACAAACACACATACTCAGAGTTAGACGTTCTTCTGTGTACAGAATATAATTTCGAAAAATCAACCAATAATGTAAAATTGAATGCTTTTTCTCTTACAGTATAGATGAATCACAATAATTAAATTTATTATTTTAAATGCAAAGTTAACTAAACTGTAATATGTATTAATTATTGCTTAATGCAGACAGGCTTGGTGGTAACATTGTCTATCTTTCATAACCTTGTAAAATAAGAATGTAAAGAAACACAAGTTGTATTCATGTCACAATTATTTTTTGAATATTTGAACATTGATGAAAGCAGAAATATGTTTCATTTTTCATTTACTAGCGTGGAAATTATGAGTGAAAATCAACATTCATATTTGGACCCAAATTTGGCAAATAGCAATAATCTAGAAAGAAAAAAAGTTGTGCTTTCTGTATAAAAGTATTTATACTTAAAAAAAAATTCTTTTAAACAATTTTGTTTTTGCTATTATTATTTTCTCTACCCAAGCATAACACAGGTAATTTAATGTTTGGATATAGAAAAAAATTATACTTGATAATTTATTTTATTTTTAATTGACAGACTGTTGTACATATGTATTGATATATATAGTGATTAGATCAGGGTAATTAGAACCTCAAACATTTATTATTTATTCATGTTGGGACTGTTCAATATCCTTTTTGAGCTATTTGAAACTATATAATATATTATTGTTAACTATAGTCATCCTGCAGTGATGTAGAACTCTAGAACTTATTCCTTCTCTCTGACTACAATTTTTGTATTTTTAGATATTCAAAGTAAAGAAAATGAATTTTTTTCTTGTAATATTTGATTGTGTGTGTGCAATATATATATATTTTATATATATATATAATAATACATATATATATGCAGGATTCAAATTACTATAAACCTAGGGAATTAATAATAATAAAACAAAAGATTCTTCCTAACTTAACTAGAATCTTCATCATATTTTTTGAAAATATGTGTGCTACTAGAAAATCTAACAAACTATTCAGAAAAAAATAAAGTCTAAGCACACTGTATTAAAAATAATGAAAAACAAAGCAATTTTTGAACCAAACTAAGTTATTACAGGACATTAAATAATTTATTTAAAACATGAAAATAGTAACAAGACTCTTAAATTAAAACACCCTAGGATTTAGAATTATATCACTGTTACAATTACATAGGAATTGTCAAATTTATCAATCATTCAATAATTTGTGTCAAAAAAAGAGATGTAAACGTTTAAAGCTGTTTAGGTAGTATTTGGGAACTGTATTTATATTCTAACTTTAAACTTTCCAAGCATTTGAAATATTCACCAAAATCCTAAAATGAAATACATTATTGAAGAAAACTATCTAGTTGGTTAAAGGGGCTAAGGGATAGCATTAGGAGAAATACCTAATGTAGATGACGGGGTGATGGATGCAGCAAACCACCATGGCACAGGTAGTATACCTATGTAACAAACCTACGTGTTCTGCACACGTACCCCAGAGCTTAAAGTATAAAATAATAAAATAAAAAGCAAACAAACAAACAAAATCCCATTATGTATGGCAGTCTAAAATTCTTTACAAAGTATCATACAAAAATTCAAAATGAATTGATTATAGGAAAAGCACCAGATTTAAATTACTTTTTCTTTAACACAAAGCAATAATGAATTAAACTTCTGAAGGTTAACTTGCATTATGGTCTTATTCTACGATCATGACTGTATCTTCTTATTCTGTCTCAGGTAGCACCTGTAGCTTGGGAGACTGTTCTTATTCAAACCTACACCCTCCTGTCTTTGGCTCCTGTGCTTCTCTGGCTCAGAATTTTCTCAGGTCATAGAAGCTAGCTCAGGTGGGGCTTAGAGAAAGCCAGAAGAGCTGGTGAGTTTGTGTCCTCAAGGACAACTCTCACATAATGAGAACAATGAATGATGAATAAAAATCTCAGCTTCTTTGTGCCTTGGTGGAGAAATCTGAGGTGTGTTCTACACAGACAAATGCAACTGGGTTGCCCATAAAGATGAACCCAGTTGCACCCAGGAGTATCCCATTCATGAATGTAAACCTTGTTGGATTTTATTCCGTCCTGGACTCACCTTCCCATACTTTCATCCAGCTCTTTGGAATCATCTCCATAATATACTAGTTGCACCCATCCTGTCTCTCACCCTAACACTCTCATTGGTGGTGCTTTCTGATAAGGTGTAGGTGTAAGGAGAACTACTAGCATCTACTAGCCTTACCAACTGAAAAACATGTCAGCCAATAGTGGCCAAAATGATTTGAATCCAGTTCTCATTTGTAAAGAATTGCAATTAAAAAAATCATTATTTATAAAAAAAATAATGTTTAATGTTGAGTTTCAGCCAGCGATTAACTCAAGACACACTGTGAAAGCCAAAAGGCTTCCTTGGCTTTATTTAAAGAGACTGCATTTCTTGCAGCTGGAGCACAAACTAGTACTGAAAATAAAGCTGAAAGTTTAATTGTAAGAGTGAAGAAATTACAGAGGAGACATTCATAAATCAATAATTTGCTTATGATAAAGCCAGGAACTTAGTAGCGAAGTAGTAAATAACTGATAAGCTGAGGACTTTTGAGGGGGGACATTTAAATAGATTCACTTGAGTAGCTTAAACTCCCCAGATTCCCGTAAAACATCTAGGTTAGGGGATCACATCTCCTTCCCAACCATCACCAGTGGCTGGAGATAAAGAAAAGGCCTTAATTAAGATGAGATGCCTCAGAAGATGATGCTGGTCTGCCTCATGAATGCTTCTGCTTTCTCTTATCATTTCCAGACCAATAACCAGTATTGGTTTTCAGCATTGTCTAAATAGGATCCTGATACAAAGAAACATTATTCACTGAAAAAAGCTGCTGACCCCGGCTACTAACTACCGGTAGGAACCAAGATAACATACGTCGGCATGAATCTTGAGGGTGCTAAATGAAGGAAGGTAGAGCATAGGGTGGTGAGGGGAGAATTTACTGATAAGATGGCACTCTCTCTGATGCAGAACTGAAAATATTTCCAGAACACCTGAAGCTGGTCCTACTATGGTGTTGCAATGGTTCTTTTAAGTTTACAGATGATGAGATACTGTAGTGAATGAGGTAGTTACTGGAACTGCCTTGGGAGAATGATAAGAAAGGAGCAAGTGGGCATCCTAGGATAGTTTTATTATGTGAGAACAGGAAATCTATCAGGTTATTCTGTTTCCAAATGGCCCATAAGACACTGTCTCCACTAAAATGATTATATGCACTAGTGAGGAGAGTGCCAGCATTCTTGAGAATCTCAGTCAGGCTGTCTTTCATAGACCATGTTTAAGAGTAGGACATGCTTTTCTTTCTGCCAATGAGAATAATAGGATTTTGGAATAGCAGAAGCCAGACAGTAGTTCTTAACTATCAGAGGTCAGGTTGGCATACTTGGATATAGAACAGCAAGGTGAGAATGACATCCAGGTGTTCACAACCTGTGGGCAACTTTGGCAAAATACATGATTTTCCAAGAAGCAAAAAGAAGGTGCAGCCAATGAGAATATATCCAGGCTTGTAAAACCAAAATGACCAACAGTGGGTGAGCTGAATGAACAACGACGTCAGCTGTTACAAGGGAGAATTGTTATCTTTATTTTCATATCTAAGCCCATCAGTTGAAAGGAAAATGAGGTGTCCTCGAGGAAAGATCTTATAATGGCAAAGAAAGGCTTAGCCAAAAAAAAAAAAAAAAATTGCGACAAAAATTTAAGAATGAAGAAAAACTGGACATATTTTAGATACCATAGTAATCAAGACCTAATAAAAGAATATTATGAACCACTTTATGTCAAGAAAACATAAAAGGAAAGAACTTAGAATATTTATCAAAGTAAGAGAAGGTCAGTGTACGACTGAGAAGGGCCTAGAAAAGATGAATAAGGTAGGGGTGAAATCATGCAGAGCTTCCCTGGGAATGTAAGGGTCTCAGCTGATATTTTTAAGTGTAATTCAAAGGTAATAAGCACAGAAATAAATGACTTAAATTACATATTGCAATATTACTTGGGCTACTGAAAATGTTTTGGAATAAGAAATATATTCCCAACAAATATTCTAATATCCAACTAAGAATTTCTAAATGAAGGTAACAAAAATTTGTCATGTTTTTAAGATTCCATATTATATGGGTTAAAGAACGTTTAAAAAATTAATAGACTCATGGAAAGTATTAATATTTACATAGTATATAAAAGTCAACCAATAACATTTATCATATATAAAGTATATTAAATTAACACAAAAGCAGTAAGTATGGCCATACAAATTGGATAAAATGTATTTATATGCAATGAACAGATATGTACGCAGGCAGGATTAAGAGTAAAGGACTTTGTTATCATGCTACAAAGTACCTCACAAAATCATGAGAAAGTTGGAGACTCAGAACTGATTGACAGCAATTAGGGAGAACTAGAAAACTAACTAGCAAGTATTACTTTTTCTTCTTATCAGTGTACAATAGCTGTAATGAGTGAGGTTCTACCATTTTTTCCAAATTCTATTTACAAAGGTTTAGTGTTTGTATTTTTGTGTGCATTTTGGGAAAATATTTTGGCAGTGTCTCTCTAAGTAAAAATTAAGCTTTTTACTTAACAATTCCATTTCTATGAATATTCTCTAGGCTTTCACTTCGGGTTTGGCTGTATCAGTAAGGATTCGATCAGAGAAGGAGAACTACTGCAAAGTATATACAATGAGGAAATTAGTATGGGACTAAACTTCTTTTGCAATTGTGGGAGCTAATGGAGCAGTCTATCGGCTCTCAGCTTTGCATTTAATATTGAATTTGAAGTCACTACAGATCAGACACACCACAAATTACAAGGATGGTTGGAGAAAAGCAAAAACCCATAAGATCCACTGGAACTCGAGGACAAACTGGAATCCATGAAGACAACAGGAACCGAGAGGATTACTATTGGAAATCTATAACCTTCTTTACCTCCAGATTCCATGCCATGGTTGACCAGAAGATATTGGTACCCTTTGCCACAGAGCATTTGCCACACTTAGCCCATTACTGGGTATATATCCAAAGGATTATAAATCGTTCTACTATAAGGACACATGCATACGAATGTTCATTGCAGCACAGTTTACAATAGCAAAGACCTGGAACCAACCCAAATGCCCATCGATGATAGACTGGACAGGGAAAATGTGGCACATATACACCATGGAATATTATGCAGCCATCAAAAACGATAAGTTCGCGTCCTTTGTAGGGACATGGATGAACCTGGAAACCATCATTCTCAGCAAACTGACACAAGAACACAAAATCAAACACTGCATGTTGTCACTCATAGGCGAGTGTTGAACAATGAGAACACATGGACACAGGGAGGGGAGCATCACACACTGGGGTCTGTTAGGGGGAAATAGGGGAGGGACAGCAGGGGGTAGGGAGTTGGGGAGAGATAGCATGGGGAGAAATGCCACATATAGGTGAAGGGGAGGAAGGCAGCAAATCACACTGCCACATATGCACCTATGCAACAATCTTGCATGTTCTTCACATGTACCCCAAAACCTAAAATGCAATAAAAAATAAAAATATTAAAAAAAAGAAAATAAGAGATCTGCTGATAACTGTTAGTCTAGGTAATTTCCAAGATCCATTTGGAAAGCTAGCAGGTCAACAGTAACATGAGCAAAATGTCATAGTATCTGGCATCCTGCACTAGCCAATGTAGGACATCACAGTACTGTTAGGGAAATGGAAAACTGGTCAGCCACCTTCTTCTCCTTCCACCCTCTCAAAAAAATCAAGGGTCACTATGATAGTTTCATCAGCTTCATCTTTATTTACAGCCACTCCCTAGCGTTACTGTCTGAGCTCCACCTCCTGTCAGATCAGTGGCAGCATTAGATTTTCATAGGAGTATGAACCCTATTGTGAACTGCACAGGCAGGCAGAGGATCTAGGTTATGCGCTCCTAATGAGAATCTAATTCCTGATGGTCTTTCATTGTCTCCCCCTCACCCCCAGATGAGACTGTCAAGTTGCAACCAAACAAGCTCAAGGCCCCCACTGATTCTATGTTATGGGGTTATATAATTATTTCATTATATATTACAATGTAATAATAATATGAATAAAGTGCACAATAAAAGTAATGCTCTTGAATTATCCCAAAGCATTGCAGCCGCCCCCTCCCCACCACCATCCACGAAAAAATTATTTCACAAAACTGGACCCTGATGGCAAAAAGGTTGGGGTTTGCTGCTTTAGAACGAGGTATTTTATTTCGTTTTCTTCTTAATGCATGAATAAATCATATACCCTACTTTAGGTTGGACCTTTTCTGCAAATTCATTCTTTTTCTTCTTTATCTAATCCTAATCATCTTTTAAGACCCAAGTAAAATTTTATTTCCTCCAATTATTCTTCTAAACTACTCAAGACTACATGACTATCCCTTCTCTGAACTTCAATGGCATCATATCCTATGGCATGCAAAACGATTTAACCTGCCATTTACTGTGCAATAATATGATAATGTTTCCTTTCAAATAAATCATTAAGTTCCCTTCAGGGTGGAACCATGCTTAAATATCATCTGATTTTTCATGCCTGTTAGGACAGTACTAAATACTTCATATATGCTTGATAGCATGTTATTGACTGTCAGTGGTGATGCTAAATCCTTACTCTCTATTAAACACAGAATTTGTAATTGTGAATTAACACTTTTATGTTTTCTTTAAAAAAACTCCCATATTTATACAAATATAAAGGAATGAACATCTGTGACTCATTCTCTTATTATAAATCAGGAATATTGCAATTCATTCAATATATATTAAGCTAAATAAAATTCCTAGTGGAAAAGTCAAAAAGGTTGTATTACATTTCTGACAAAAGAACAATTCCCTAGATTTCCAATAGCACAATAACAATCACTAAAAATAACAATTAGTGCCAAAGAAATCTCCTATGAAATTTATAGAATTTACACAAGTTCCAATTACATAACTTTTCTGGGGACTCTTCGTAAAACTGAATGAACTCAGAAATATTTCTCAACTTGTATTTCTGTGAGTTGTATGTCAAATTATTCAGTTTCATCCTACCTCTGTAAAATAGGATTATAAATCATTCCACTATAAAGAAACATGAACATGAAAGTTTACCGCAGCACTATTTCTAATAGCAAAGACTTGGAACCAACCCAAACGCCCACCAATGATAGACTGGAAAAAGAAAATGTGGCACATATACACCATGGAATACTATGCAGCCATAAAAAATAATTAGTTCATGTCCTTTGCCAGGATATGGAAGAAGCTGGAAGCCATCATTCTTAGCAAACTAACATAGGAATAGAAAACCAAACACCACATGTTCTCACTCATAAGTGGAAGTTGAACAATAAGAACACATGGACACAGAGGGGGGAACATCACATACTGGGCCTGTCAGGGGGAATGGGGTATAAGGGGAGAGAGACATTAGGACAAATACCTAATGCGTGTGGGGCTTAAAACCTAAATGACGGGTTGATAGGTGCAGCAAACCACCACGGTACATGTAAACCTATGTAACAAACCTGCATGTTCAGCACACATATCCTAGACTTTAAAAAAAAATGAAGAAAAAAAGATTGCCTTCTTTAGAAATGTTTACCCATTGAATAACCCAGGGCTATTTTCAAGTCTGCCTGTATCTAAAGATTCATTTACTTATTGCTTTTTTCTTTTTTCTTTTTCTTTTCTTTTCTTTTTTGCATGTAGAGCATTCTTTTTAGAAATGACTCACTTAAGTTTCTAGAGCTTTTCTTCCTGTCTCTGCCTATTTTCTTCCATTTATATTGCACTGTTATTACAGAAGCCATCCTTTGTAGTATTATATTATCTATCTTACTTTATTCTCCTTGAATCATATTCACAGATCTGTTATTTTAAATTTCTTAACAGTGAACTAATCTATTTTGTGTTTGGCTGATGAATATTTTCAGGAAACTGAAGCTCTATTTATGGAAAAACAAGATATTTGCACACACTTTACATTTTTTTCACAGAAATATAATGTTAGTATTGCTTCTAGAGGTAACCATAAATGTGATCTTTTTTTTTAATCTAAGCTTTCACTCCATCTCAAATATCATGAAATAATGAACAGTTTATTAAATCTGTCTACTTCTCCCAGTGATAACATTAGTGAGAATGTCTTAAAAATATAAAAAAAAAATACAAGTTTCACATCTCACAACTGTGATATGAAAAACATCAAGGAAAGATGAAACATGTATCTAAAAATGCATATCTGACAAGTTTACATATACTTCTAATTGTGTGTTCTGCCAAAAAGAGAACACTATTTGATTATAATTCTAGGATACCTTAGAAACAAAAAGATAATTTTAATCATAACAATTATCATTTCATGGCAACTGTTGTAATTTAAGCAAGTAAGAAAGCATCTGACAGATTCAGGCTGCCTTGCAGTGTGTGGGTTCATTGATAAAGCTTACTTAGCTTAGCAAGCCTGAGTCACAGAACTTCAACTCTGTCAGTCTTCATTTGTGCTTTGAAGGGTATCTAGACATTACAAAACAATATCATACTTTTAAAAAAATCTCAAAAGAAATTGGTTTCATGAACATGTGTGATTTTGTGAGTTTTGCCAAGCTGTTCATTCTGTCTAAAATCTTCTCTATTCCTTATGCTGTGTAAACTCTTATTCATACTTCAAAACCCAATTCTAGCAAGAAAACAAATAACCTGAATTTTAAATGAGAAAAGAACTTAAATAGACATTTCTCAAATGCATACAAATGGCCAACAGGTATATGAGAAAATGTTCAACATTACTAATCATCAGAAAAATACAAATTAAGACAGGAATAAGATGTCACTTCACACCTGTTACAGTGGCTATTGTCAAAAAGATGAAAGGTAGCAAGCGTTGATAAGGATATGGAGAAAAGGGAACCATGTATACTATTGGTGGAAATGTAAATTGGTATAGCCATTATGGACAATAAAGTAGAGGTTTCTCACAAAAATAAATGGAGGTATCATATGATTCAGCAATTCTACTACTGGTTATATATCCAAAGAAAATGAAATCAGCATGCCAAAAGGGTAGCTACACTCCCAGGTTCATTGCAGCATCATTCATAGTAGCTAAGATATGGAATCAATAGATGAATGAACAAAGAAAATGTTGCAGATGCTTTTTTTTCAGTGTAATATGTTCAATTTTTTTAAAAAAGAAAGTTCTGTCATTGGTAATAACGTAGATTAACCTGGAGGACATTATGCTAAGTGAAATAAACCAGGCACAAAAAGACATGATCTCACTAATGTGTGAAATCTGGAAAAGTTGAACTCATAAAAGCTGAAAGCAAAATGGTGGTTATTTGGGATTGGAAGAAGGGGTAAATTAGAGAAATGTTGATAAAACTTACAAAATTTCAGTTAGGATGAATAAGTTCAGAGGACCTATTTTACAACTTGGTGATCATTGGTAATAGCAAGGTACTGTATACTCGAAAATTTTAAGAGATTTAAAGTGTTCTGACCAAAAAGAAAAGAAAGATAAGTGGGCTGGGCCTGGTGGCTCGCTCATGCCTGTAATCCCAGCACTTTGGCAGGCCAAGGCAGGTGGATTACCTGAGGTCAGGAGTTTGTGACCAGCCTGAGCAATATGGGGAAACCCTGTCTCTACTAAAAATACAAAAAAAAAAATTAAGTGGGCATGGTGGTTCATGCCTGTAGTCCCAGTTACTTCGGAGGCTGAAGCAGGAGAATCACTTGACTCCCGTCTCCAAAAAAAAAAAAAAAAAAAAAGATAAGTGAATGAGGTAATACAGATGTTAATTAACTTGATTGTGCCATTCCACAATGTGTGTGAGGGTATCATATTTTATATCATAAATGTATACAATTCTTGCCAATTTTCATAGAAAATTAATTAATTAGGCTACAAAACAAAATGCACCAGAGAGAATAAAAATTCAACCAGCTCTAATTTTTTAAAGTCATCCAGTCCAAAATATAAACCACTCTGTGAAATGTTTTTACTTCTTCAGAAAGAGATATTTGCTGTGTTCTTGATTCACCTCCAAATGATATTCATTACTTATTTACCATGTAGGATCATAATAGAGACTGACTCCTGATACATAGCCCGGATGTGTTAATTTATAAATAGGGAGTCTAATTATTTTCACATTTTAACAATGAGAGCAGTAATTTTCCAGTGACTTCAATTCTTCTCTCTTAACACACTATTCTAATCATTGTCAAGGTGCTGGCATATTAAATTAATTGCCACAGCATGCTTGGGCATCATGATCTACTGGGACTTTTACCAGCTCACGGTAAGGCCAATAGATAGGTAAGGTCTTATTTATAATATTGTATTATACATCCTGTCTCTCATATCATTGTGAGAATCAGATAAGGTAATATATAAGGAAATGCTTTGTAAATCTTTATGTAAGTCTTTGTTAATAATAGCATTTGTAAAAGTATTTATGTGGTCTTGGATATACTTAGGTAGCTCGAATGGGGATTATGTAATTCATTATTTTCTACTATGTGGCATAGTTTTTTGTTTTATTTTATATTTTATTATATAACATTATATATATCTGTAGAATATTGCTACAAAAACTTTGGCAAGATAGCAAATCTTTTTTTCTAGTGCATTTAATATGATTTTCCTCTAGAAAGACAACCTTACCTCAGGCATGTTTCAATCAACTGAAAATCTTAGCTCTCTTAGATCTATAATTACTAATTATATTTTAGAATATCTTGTATCTGCAGATGCTAATTTCACCCATTTGATATTAATTCACATTCAGATTTAGAGAGTAATATTTCTAACACTGTACATAAATTTGGGGGTATATGCTCTTTGCAAAATAAATTTCTGCAGAGTATCTAAAGTGATTAATGTAGAAATATTTACAATATATTTTTATTTATAATGCAAATACAATTAATTTGCTACTGTACCATATGTCCCTGATGCATAGTACAATCTATTGCTAAGGATACACATATTCTACCAGCTGTATGGTAGCCACTAACTACATGTGGCTATCGAATACTTGATATGTGTCTAATGCAACAGAAAAACTGAATTTTCTATTTTATTTCATTCTAATTAATTTAAATAAAAATTGAAATAACCACATGTGGCTACTTGCTACCACAATAGTTGGCAAAAATCTGCAGTTTCCACCCAATGTAGCTAATTATACAGTATAATAATTTAATCCTACATAGCATATTCTCTTAAAAAAAATAAGACTTTTTGTAAAACGATGCATCTTCAGTAGATGTGTAAGAAGAGGGATTCAACTAAAACTATAAACTATGATGTTTAGAGAATGTGTCAGAGTGCAAACCATTTAGTAGCTATTGAGTGTCGATTGTGTGTTAATCACCATGTTCAGTCAAATATATGAAATATAGAATTAAAATATGTACAAAAAATAACAAGAGTCTTTTTGCTTGAAGAGTTTGAAATCTAACAGACAGCAATATTTTAGAAACAAATACTAATTTTAAGGTTTTCTGTATATATATATATATATTCTAGCCCCAGTTTGCTCCCAGAACTCTTAATTTCTGCCTTGAATTTTTCCAGTAGGAGATTGTTTGCCTGATATGGTCTTTAAAGAAAATTATTTGAAAAGCAAAACTCACATTGTGCACAAGTAGAGCAGCAAAATTATTTCAATGATAGAAGCTCTGAATTCTATGCTAACAGAAGAGAAAATGCATAAAGGATTGTTTTCTTGCTAATGTTATCATGTCTGAACACTTTAGATTATATCATCTGTTCTGAAATGCCAGAGAAAATTATATAGAATGATTTAATGGTTAGATTTTTTACAATTTTTCTAAATGTATATATTTTTTTAATTTTCTCTTGAAGTGTTAAAAATATAAAAATATTTGATAAATGTATATGTTCCAAATATATACTAATAGTTTAAACAATAAATTGCAATGTATTGTTTTAATTTATACATTATTTAATTATGGATATCATTTTCAATAAATACTATTTTTTAACTTTAAAAATCCAGAGTAAAGACATTTCTATCTAATTATACACTTGTAAGCCTTCTTTTATGAAAGGACATTCATTTGGTTCCTGGGTGTTTTTCTAGTTGCATTTCATAGTCTGCTAGATAAATCCTCATATTCCTTTGTTTCAACAGGGCTTAAATAAAGGTCATTTGAACTTGCTCACCTTTCTTATCCCCTCTACATTTCCATAATCCCTACTTCCATTGTAAAAGTATGATAGTTTTCTTCTCAATGTACCTTTTTCAGAATGAGATGATAAACATTTCATTAAATAAACCTAAGTCTATCGGACTTTAATTCCACACTCCTCTTGTGTTCTGTGTGTTTGTTAAAATTATTAAGTTCTTTTATAAGCTCTAAACAATCTTACTAAACTTGCTAGCTATGAATTATTTTACAATTTTGATATGCAACTGTAGTTGAGCAATATAATTCACAAATGTAAACATTTAATATTATGATGGAATATTCTTCCAAGAGCAATAGCTTTAATATCATAAACAGAGATCTTCAAATCATGTCCCCATTTCCCTGCTGAATTCCCTTATTTTTTGACAAGGATAATTCTTGGATAAATTATTTTTCCAAAAATATAAAGGCTGAGTTGTTAACTTTTAAATAAAATGACTGCAGGACTTAATAAATAATAAGGTCTATTTTTTCACTTTTATACAAGAAAGGAACACAATGCACTTAACTCATGGTACCTATAATGAAATTCTTACTTGGTGCTGTAAGAACCAATATATGCTTTTACTTGTTGTTACAAGAACAATACCTGTGCAACTCAAGTAGTTCAGAGACTTTATTAATTATCCAGTGTGTACAATACTACAATCAGCTTTAATGAGGAATTGAAGCAGGACCAGAATAAGTCATTATGATCCACTTCCTCACTCTTCTTTATGAACATTTAGATTCCATTTCTTGGTCTGGCCCACAAGTTGTAGGCTACTCTCACCATGTGCAAAATTTACCTTTTAGTTGAACTGTGTAAAAAACTTCCCATGGTGTCAAAACCTTACTCAGATCAAAACTATCAATGTCTGTTCACTTCACTCTTATACCCCAGTCTCTGAATGCTATCTAGTTCCAATTTTGCTGACCATAAAATGTTGCCCATATGTTTTGTTATTAAGCTACACTGAATGTCACCAGTTAATCCACTGTCACCTACACAACAATCATTCCCCGTCTCCTCTTTGCAAACAGAAACCTGGTTTGTTTACTTTCTTCTGAGCAACCACGTTTTTCAGAGACGAAAAAATATCCCCATAGAATGAAATTAAAGTAGTCTAAGCTAAGTATAGTTAGTTTTATAGCTCATATTAAGTTTAGGAATTCGGGATAGTCCTGGTCAATGATACACCAGATAAAATGTCCAGGCTGCTTTTTCCTTAACTGCCTTTATTACAGGAAAGGCATACCAATCCAGACCCCAAGAGAGGGTTCTTAAATTTTGTGGAAGAAAGTATTTGAGGTGAATCCGTAGAGTAAAGGGAAAGCAAGTTTATTAGAGAAGTAAAGAAACAAAAGAATGGTTACTCCATAGACAGAGCAGGCCCAAGGGCTGTTGGTTGCCCATTTTTATAGTTATTTCTTGGTTATAGGCTAAATAAGGGGTGAATTATTCATGCCTCCCCTTTTTACACCATATGGAGTAACTTCCTGACTGGCATTTGTAAACTATCATGGAGCTAGTGGGAGTGTAGCAGTGAGGATGACCAGAGGTCACTCTCATCACCATCTTGGTTTTGGTGGGTCTTAGGTGGCTTCTTTTGCAAGCTGTTTCATTAGCAAGCTCGTTATGACCTGTGTCTTATACCAACTTGCTAACTCATTCTCTGACTAAGAATACCTTAACCGTCTGAGAATGCAGCCCAGTAAGTCTCAGCATCATTTTACACAGCCCCTATTCAAGATGGAGTTGCTCTGGTTCAAACGCCTCTGACACCTTTGCTAATTGTTGTATGGATGTGTGATTCTTGGAGCTGCTAGAGGCATCTTTTGATTCTGAGGAGTTAACTCTAACATACAAAAAGATAGAAAGAAAAAAAAACCTGTCCTTTATGATTTCGTTAAAATGCTGAGTTATGTGAAATAATACATTTTCCTTTATAGATTTATGCAAACAACAATCTGATTTATATGTAAGCATTTATACATTTTATTATGTGAAATAATATAATTTTGTTTATAGTTTTATGCAACCAACAACAATCTGAATTACATATAAGCACCTACTTCTACATTTTTCTTAATTTTCAGTGGATGTGTACCTTAGATATTTTATTCTCATCTCTTCTCTAGTATAAAATGTTGACAACTTAACCAAATTTCTCTAAATTCATTTTTTACTCCAAAAATGGAGCATCTATTAGAATTTTGCTTGAAACATATTAAAATATTGACCAAGGAATTCTCTACATTTAAGAAGAATTTAAAGTATTTCCAGACAGATTAAGGCTTAAGTTGCTAATAACTCTAAAAGAGACTTTTCTGAGTGCTTCAAACAATGCATAACTACCTTGCAATTCAAATAAGTTTCTCCATGGCTACATCCTTTACACACTAACATGTACATTTAATTTTACCTTTTACCCAACATGAGTTAGTTATTATAGTCCTAATAGATTACAATGAAAGATCTAAAATTAATTCTACTTTTTAGTGACTACATTAGCTTATACATTTTGGAGAAGAAAATTAAGAAAGTTAGTCTGGAAATGATTTATTAAGTATATTTGAAAGTACAATGAACCTCTCAGGCATGTAAAACATTTAATAACTAAAGCTTCCCAATATGTGGAACATTGGCACAGTGATTCTCTGACATGGCTACATATACAAATAGTGGTTAAAGGTTTTTCTGTTGTATTTGTATTGGCTTATACCTGGAAATTCCAATTTGGAAAATGGAACTTTGGCATCTGAATTTTAAAAATGCTTCTTAGGTAACTCTGGTGTGTATTTCCTTTGTCAAACACCTAATAAGCCCACATTAACCTTGCAAGGCACTCTACGATGCTGCAGTGTTGAGTATCAAAAATAACTATTTGGAGTAAACAGAAAGGAAAATGACAATACTCTCTAAATAGGTCCCTGAAACTAAACTCAGGAAAGCTAGTTTTATTTTCTAGCTTATTTGTTTTTTTATGGTTTTTGTTTTATCAGTGATAAGAATATTTTCATTTTGGTGGGTTTAATAAGGCTCATTGTTCCTTTTTCTTTGCTTCTTGGGGAGGAAATAATTGAAAATATCTACTATCAAAAGCCATAATGTCTCAAGATAAAACTTTTTTTTTTTTTGCTGCTAGTGCTACTGAGTGTAGTTTTATTTTGGTGAGGTGTAAAGAAGAAAACAAATAACTAGGGCATAATATTTAATTTATTGGTTTTGTTTAAATAAAGTGACAAAGGCTGATGCATGTGGGTGATAGCTTTAGAAAATAAAAAGCTATCTAAGAACTAGACTTTACAGAGGGTCCAGCTAATCTCTGATTTCAGCACAGTCTATGCTGCTGGGTGGAAAAGCATCCCCAGCTTGTTTCAGGATTACTGGCGATGCTTGCCAAAAGAGTAACATTGTTTAGCCATTGACTTTAAAATACGCTAACATTTAAGAACAAATTAGTACATTTAAGAGATATTTCCTCAAAATAGAAAAAAAAAACACTAAATAGATCAATGCATAAATTAATAGTTGTTATTAATATGGGAGGTTATCATAGAAAGTTAAATCCATTTGCAGGAAGATGGAAAACCTTGCTGTGAGGAGCTGATAAGTGACCTGATATGTGGAGGATTAATAGGAGATAACTGGGTAAAGAAAGGGGTAGGGAGTGGGGCAGAGCATGCCAAGCAAATGCAACAAAGTGCAAAGGCTCTGAGGTAGAGAGGAGCATTGCATACTTGAGAACACGGAGAATTGAGGGGAAAACAAAATCACTATGAGTGGAGTAACTGGAGATGAATTTCAAAAAATAATGTCTGAAGCTGTTCATCCTAACAGTTTTTGGAAATCATATTGGCTGAGAGAACCATGTAGATGGGAGGCAGAATGAATCTGGGGTGCCCAGATTGTAAACCACTGAGGTAACATTAACTGCGATATTAATGTTGAATACAAAAGCACATACAACATAAAAGCAGCAAGTGCGCATTTAGATTGGATGTGAAGTGAAGGAGAAGAAGATTTTTTTTTTCTGTAATTAAATAGTTGTGCCTTTCACTGAGCACAGGGATTTTTGGACACATGTATTTTTGAGGGACATTTGAAGTATTTAAGTTGAAATTTCAGGGCAACCTTTAGGGATATATGCTTAGAATTCAGAGAAGAGGCCTGCACTTAAAGGCAAAAGTCTGGCCAGCAATGATGTATCAATCCTAAGTGAGGATGTGGGAGTTTTGAGATCGATGGAGTGCCCAGAAGCAGTTTAAGGATCAAGACGTGATGTGAGATTTAAACTTATTAAACATTTATAAGAACAATGATAAGTTATTGTTTAAAGAGACCCAATTATTCTACATGCTAAATTCAAACTGTATGGTTATCCTAAGCAAAATTACTAACAGTATCAAAGTAGGTATAATTAAAAGGTGGATGAGGTATTAAATACCTATATTTTGTTACTGCATTATTGGTAGTTATGGGTAAGAAGTTGCCTATTTCCATTATTCTTGTCAGATCCACTAATTCTTGTCCCCAGTTGAGCATACCCACCTGCCTCTTTGCCCTCTGCATGTCTCTGCCTGCCCATGTTACATAAGCACTTTCCTTTTACTGGAGTTGATATATTGATGGAAGAAAAATACAATTCTATATGTCTTGAAATGATCTAAGTTCAATCTTCAAAGTAAGATTTTTTCCTTTACTACGGAAACTTTTAAAATGATACTTTTATTGCTTTAGCTATTTCTATTCCAATGTGCAATTTCACAAATTTATGATATACTGTAAATTCTGGAGGTGTGACTCTCCATCTATGTCTTCTACTTGCAAGTGACTATTCACTTTCATATCAGTCTAGAAGTATATACTAATATCAATCTAAAAGGTAGCTTACACTCTGTAACTACTGAAGTCTCACTGATTTTAGGTGAATACTTTCATTGTCTAGATTAAACATCGTTGAAGAGACTTCATTATTCAGAACCTTATCTCTCTAGTGGTTTTCTTTCTCTTATTACCAAATGACCCTTGAGTTCAGAAACTGAGATTTAATCTCCTACTTGCTATTCAACAGACTGTGAGGTGTTTTTCTATGTAAGTAGAACAGTATATGGCATATAGTAAGTGCTGAATAACTGTTAGATAAATGAGTGAGCAAATAAGCACTATACAAGCATTTTACTGTTTGCTGAGGCACCACAGCTAGTCGTATTTGTTAGCAAAACTGCAGAAAATATAGAAACTGCAATACTCCATGGAAGTAATATTTTTCTGTATACATGTCAATTCACACAAAGAATTTTTCAGAAAACGTTGCTCCTAATGTGTGTACAAAATAAAAATACACAGCTTTGTGAATCTGATTTTGGTTACTGTGAATCCTAACAATTTTGTTGGGGATTGTACAGCAAAGAAAAACTTTTTCTATCCATTGCCTCTTCAGAAACACATGTGTATTAATCTATCACCCATAGTAGTTCAGATGTTCAATTTTCTTTTCTGGTAGTTAATTCTCATCATTCACATTAATATGTTCTATAAAATTGCCACAAGCACTGAATTAGCTAATACAGAACCATTGCTCCTAGAGAAAATACAGTTAGGTTTTTCTGAGCCTTTGGCTACAAATTTCACCTATTAATACCTAACCCTGTGTTTAAAGATACCTTATCTAATATATATTGTTGATTCAATAACACTGAACTCACAGCTAGCAGCACTATAACGCATGTCTGAAGAAACTTTACCTACCACACCAACTTTCTCTGTAGTCACAGCCTTCTTGCATTTAGGAACATTAGACAGCATTTCAGCATCACACTTAAAGCCCATTTTAAACAGCAAGTCACCAACAGAAAGGACACACAAAAAGTGTCACTGAAACACACACACACACACACACACACACAGAAAGAACACTCACGTACGGTATGAAAGCAGAAACCAGCAAGCAGAACATCATCTTGTTTTGCTTCAGCTGCGAACTGTGCATCAGTCAAATCACATTTTTCTCTGTTGTGTATTTGTTGGATTTGTTTGCAATGACCTCAAAAACACCCTGGGTAGTGATTTAGAGGTTACCAATAAATTTCAGCAAGCAGAACAATTTACAAATGCCAAATCTCCAAATCATGAAGAATCACCATATTTCAGTGAACTATAAAATGTGTACCTCCCTGAAAACACTTATTGAGGACCATATTGTTCAAAGACAAGGAAACAGTAACTAATCATGCACTTCTCATGTAATAATGAAAAGTGAATGTTTTTTTAAAGGCGTAGAATAAAACCTAATTGTATGTTGACCTTCAGTAACTTTATATCAAATTAAGTAAAACTCAATTACCACTTTAAGGTTTTTCTGAAACGGGCAAACAGAAGAGTAAGAAAATTGCTGATTCTTCCCCATAGATTTTCTACCAACCAAACAACTGTAAGTTTCTACCTTTGTAGATGTCATTATTTTCCCATCTCTTAATATTGAATCACAATGTTTCTTAAGTTTTTAGGAAATATATGTTTGTCAGATATGTTATTAGAGAGCAAGTATTATGTATTTTATATTAACCCTTTAAATACACTCAAATATCAAGCACAATTTTTGAATTTGGGAGAGTGTTGATAGATCATCTAATTCTATCCCACATGAGGAAACAGAGGTCAATAAATGTTAAGTGATGAACATGTTCATACAGTACATTTAAAGTTAATGGTTAGAGCTGGGAGAAGTGGCTCAAGCCTATAATCCCAGCACTTTGTAAAGGCTGAAGCAGGTAGATCATTTGAGGCCAGGAGCTTGAGACCAGCCTGGTCAACATGGTGAAACCCTGTTCCTACTAAAATTATAAAAATTAGCCAGGTGTGAGGGCACACACCTGTAATCCCAGCTACCAGGGAGGCTGAGACATGAGAATCCTTTGAGCCCAGGAGGTAGAGACAGAAATGAGCCAAGATTATGCCACTGAGCAAGATTCTGTCTCTCTCAAGGGAAAAAAAATCATGGGTAGATTAAATATGTGCTCAGCTTGAGAATAAAACATATTTCTCTTACACTAACTTTTTAAAAAATATATGTTTATAGAAAACCATGAATTATATTTAGTTGAGAAGCAGTGCCCAAGTAATTAAGAAGCCAGAAGCAACTCTAAACATGATTCAAATAAATCTCATGATATTCTTCCTTGTTTCCAGATTGTCCACCTAACATTTCTTGATTTTTTTTCTCCTTTTCAATGCAATGCACATTTCTCTCAGTTGTATATTTTTAATGCAGAGGTTTTGCTTTGATAAAACACAAACTGGAACAAAGCAGTTGATACTCACTAAAGGCCTGAATGTGAAAAATAATCATGGGTGACTGCTTGGTTTACATTGAAAATACACTGAGAATATAGTTCTACTTTCAGTACATTATTAGTTGCAAGGTGACTCTGAAATAAATACAGGTTTTTTACTTTCTCATTCAGTCTTGTGTTGTTGCAAAGAAGTTTTTTGACCTTCTGATGCATAACAATAAGTTGTAGTCACATAGAAGTTATAAAAAATATTTGTTAAATTATTGTTAAATGGCTAAATGTTAGCATCAATTTAAATAAGATCTTGAAGTACTTTTATAGACATATCTGGGATTTTTTTTCCTTTTCCATCAGCTTTTTAATTCAAATTAATCATTTGAGCCACAACTTACCCAAATTAGTAGAACCTCCAGTTTCTCATTCCCAAGACCTAAAATTAACAACAAAAAAAATGCTGGAGTTTTATTCTGCCCAAAGTCAAGTTTGTTTCCAAAAGATCTGATTTGAGAACCTTAATAATCTAAAACCAGATACCAATTTTTAGCTGTCTTCGTATCTTTCATTGCCACAGAGGTCACATCTAAAATTAGTTCTGGGCTAGGCATGGTGACTCATGCCTGTAATTCTACTGCTTTGGGAGGCCAAGGCAGGAGGATCACTTAAGGCTGGGAGTTTGAGGCTAGTCTAGGCAACATAGTGAGACTCCATCTCTAGAAAAAAATGTTAACAAAAATTAGCCAGGTAGGGGTGCATATTCCTGTAGTCCTAGCTACTTTGGAGGCTGAGGTAGGGGGATCACTTGAGCCCAGGAGTTCAAGGCTGCAGTCAGCTCTGACCATGTCACTGTATGCAACCTGGGTAACAGAGAAAGACCCTGACTCGAGGGGGAAAAAAAAGTATATCCCTTCAGAGATCACAGTAGTTAATGAGGAATGTGTTCAGCATTTAAAGTGAGAGCACTCCAGTTGATATTGCTATGCCCAACCATTGCTCCCAAATATGGCCTTCCAGGAGGAGTGACCAAGACAAGGAGAAGACTCCAGCTTCAGCTATAGGTGGGGACAAACTCAGCCTCCCTATGCTCCCTATCAGTTCTAGACATTAAGTTGAGGATCAGAGTTTGGACTCTCCTTTCCTTCAGGATGCATTCTCTATCAGTGACCCTGGCATATTTATAGCCCCCAGATTTAAGTTAGAATCATGTCTTTCCATCAGAGAGATCATAAAAACACTGAGATTCAAAAGGTTCTACTTTCTTTTCTCCTAAAGAAGTTATTTTTTCTCAATACAAACATAATGAAAACAACCATGACAAATCACAAAAGGTCTATTATAAAACATCTATAGGATAGTAAGATACACCACTCTTAAGAGTTATACAACAAATAAGAGCATACCAAATGACTCTCTTTAAAGAAAAGATATATCCTCAGGATAATGTGCTGTGTCTACCCGACAGAAAAATTGTAGAACACCTTTAAGTGGCATCCTTGTGAAGCCCTACCTACCCCAATGTTCTGCTTTTAAAATATTGCTTAATAAATTATATAATGATACAGATACTGAATATATAGAACTAAATCTGGTTTTTCTTTGGAATAACTCCACCTGATCTCTTCGTCTATATCTTCCTAGTCTTTACTCTAGATCATGTCCTGGTTTTCCTGTATTAATAGTTGTTGCAAGTATTTTCATTGTTTCGTGGTTAAGTAAGCATTTTCACATCTAACCTCCTCATAATCTTCACTGCTAATTTGAGAGCACAGACACAATGAAGCCAAAAAGGCTTTTATTTCTAAACACAGATCTGTATGCCTATTTACATCTGCAGACATATTTTCTAACCTCCTTACCTACAAAAGCTCTAAAATAAAATATATCGCAAATCCATTTCTAATAATTGAGAAGTATAAGTAAATTGTATATTAACTATAATTCACAATGGAAGATGATATTGATTACTTTGTTGATGAAAAATGTTAGTTTTTAATTAAAAATCAAATAATATTTTGAACATTTATAATGTGCTAGACACTTCTATATTAGTATCCCATTTGATACAATGAGGCCTTCCCTCATTTTATGAGGTCAGAAACATTCTCTTATGTGCATTGAAGAAACAAGAACCCATGAGCTCTACAGCATCAAGGTAATGAATTTTGCCAACAACCACATCAACTTAGAGGAGTATCCTGAGCCTGTTATGAATCCCCTACCCAGCCAACACCTTGATGCAGCATTTTGAGGCCCTGAACAGGCGACCCAGAAAGGATGTGCCAGACTCCTGGAACACAAAACTATGAGATAACAAATGCATGTTGTGCCAATTTGTTATACAGCAATAGATGACAAATACACCACCAAAATTCAGTTAATGAGCACTGGCGTCAGAATCTGAAGCCATAGTTGCCAGACCAAGTAGTCTTGAATAATTATCATCATTCATATTCAGTAGAAGGATGAAAAGCAAGATAGATGATAGATAGGTGAATACAGAGATGGATAGATAGATGCAGAGATGATAGATAGATAGATAGATAGATAGATAGATAGATAGATAAAGACATGAGGAATAATACATAGATGATAGACATGCTGATAGAAATACAGGGCCTTTAGTATAGAAAAACACTAAAGTCACTAAAGTCAAAGATATAAAGGACACAAATGCTGTTTTAATCACTGACAGAAGTTTTAAATGGCTAATTTAAAGTCTAGAATATAAAAAACAGTGCAAAATTATAAGTATTGGATGACGCCTGTGAGCACAATATATAATAAATTTGAAAAATGAAGTAGAAAATAGTGACAATCTCTTTCATTTGACACTTTAAAATAGTGCTTTGAAATCCTAAGCTAATTTTCCTCTAAACAAACATTATCTTGACATTGTAATTTTGAAAAGTTGTGAATGTCCTAGGCAGCTGTAATATATTGCTCTTCTTTCTCTCTAAAGCCATAATTCTTGGCTCATGCCCCTTTGACAGTGCTGCTTGTCTGTCTGTGGTGCTTATTGAGTGTGAGCCTGGAATTTGAAGTCTCAGAACATACATTCAAATACTGACACCAAGGCTTATTGGCATATAAACTTGGAGGGTCTTATTACCCACCGAAGTTTCAGTTTCTCATTTGTAAAATGGAAATGATAATAACAGTTCCAAGCATTCCATGTTGCTATAAATATGAAATGTTCTAATGTCCTGAAATTGCTAAGTATATGTCTTTAACATCAAATGCTCATAAACAAACTTCTTTTTGCTTTTTTAAAAAAATCACTGGTGGCTACTTAGTGTTTAGGCACAAGGATTGAGGGCAATGTGGTATGTACAATAAGCTGTTTTGAACAAGGTATGCTGGTTTCAATTTGAGAAATTATTATACTCCTCAGGTAGATTTCAAAGATCTCAAGAGCAGATTCATGTTTAACAAACCTCTGCTATGTACTGGGAACAGTAGCAGACATAGCAGATATGCACATCTCATGGGTCATCTTTTTAGCCTTCACCCACAGCTCCTGGGAAGTGTATTAATATTTCATATTACAAATGGAAAAACTCCTATAGAGGAAAAGCTCCCAATGAGCTAGGACAAAAGTACAAAACTAGGTTTTCTTTGTTTGTTTCTGTTGTTTACACACAGTGAACAGCAAGCCCTCAAGATTTCTTGATCATATCATTCTCAAAGTAGTGCTTCTCAAAA
This sequence comes from Aotus nancymaae, assembly GCF_030222135.1. Taxonomy (NCBI): domain Eukaryota; kingdom Metazoa; phylum Chordata; class Mammalia; order Primates; family Aotidae; genus Aotus; species Aotus nancymaae. The sequence continues at coordinate 38,725,935 of NW_026988419.1, read as the reverse complement.
TTGTAATGCAAGCAAAGCACTTGAAGCCTTTGCCAGACTACTGTGAAAAATGTGTTGGATCACCTCTCTGCTGGCAAAACTGAGCTAGTTGTGCTCAGCACTCAGTTCCCCTAGAGGCAGCTCTAGAACTTGCTACATCAAGGGTAGGTTCCCAGGACTTTAGACTGGTTCCATGATAGTAATGTTTGGATGTTGTACAAAGCAAGCAGAAAAGTGTGGTCCAAACAGCTTGTGTGTGTGTGTGTGTGTGTGTGTTTCTTAAAGTGGCTTGAGATATAGAATCGTGTGTGCACGTGTGTGTGTGTGTGTGTATTAAAGTGACTTGAGATATAGAATCACACAGATGGGTCATATGTAATACTCTTACCCATCAACCAAGAAGGAAAAATTGAAATTCAAGTTCATGTCATCTGTGGACAGGTTGTCCAAATGTATACTGCCTGAATGTCCATAAGTTCAAAGAATAGGTCTAAGACTAAAGAAATAATTGGAACTCTTGAAAGAGTAAATGCAAAAATAGTTTAGAAGTGTATTTGAACTATATTGTGTTATCATGCAGAAAGTGAGAATGACACACAAAAAAATATTTAAACCTTAGTATATCATGTATCATACTTCATCAATATTGGGCCTCATAAAATTCTGAGATTTATATGGCTCGTGCAACATGGCCTATGACATATATCCAGGCAGAACTCCATGTTAGCCTATGCAAACCTTACATTAAAAACAGTTGGCCGGGTGCGGTGGCTCACGCCTGTAATCCCAGCACTTTGGGAGGCTGAGGCGGGTGGATCACGAGGTCAAGAGATCAAGACCATCCTGGTCAACATGGTAAAACCCCGTCTCTACTAAAAATACAAGAAATTAGCTGGGCATGGTGGCGCGTGCCTGTAATCCCAGCTACTCAGGAGGCTGAGGCAGGAGAACTGCCTGAACCGAGGAGGCGGAGGTTGCGGTGAGCCGAGATCGCGCCATTGCACTCCAGCCTGGGTAACAAGAGCGAAACTCCGTCTCAAAAAAGAAAAAAAAAAAAAAAAAACAAAGAAAAAAACAGTTATACTGGCCGGGCGCTGTGGCTCATGCCTGTAATTCCAGCACTTTGGGAGGCCAAGGCGGGTGGATCACGAGGTCAAGAGATCGAGAACATCCTGGTCAACATGGTGAAACCCCATCTCTACTAAAAATACAAGAAATTAGCTGGGCATGGTGGCACATGCCTGTAATCCCAGCTACTCGGGAGGCTGAGGCAGGAGAATTGCCCGAACCCAGGAGGCGGAGGTTGCGGTGAGCCGAGATCGCGCCATTGCACTCCAGCCTGGGTAACAAGAGCGAAACTCTGTCTCAAAAAAAAAAAAAAAAAAAAACAGTTATACTTATTCCAGAATACCTATGACCCTCAATTAAAGGCTACTATTTGTAATTGTGACTTTTAGGGGCTATAAAATTATTACATCCTTTAAAGAACGTCTGCATTCTTACTATGCTAACATACAGACAGTCAGTCCCCAACATATGATGGTTTGACTTGCAGTTTTTCATCTTTACTGTGGTTGGAAAACCATATACACTCAGTTGAAACTGTACTTTGAATTTTGATCATTTTCCAAGCTAGAAATATGCACTATGATGCACTCTTATGATACTGGATAGTGGCATGAGCTGCAGTCTCTAGTCAGTCACATGATCACAAGGATAAACAAATAATACTTGATAACTTCCTGAAGAACACTGTGCCTATGAAACCATCAAGTGTCAATGTCCCAGTGCCCCCATCAGCTATTCTCCGCCTCATCAGAAATCAGAGAAATGGATGATCTTGTCATTATTTCATCTCTATCATTCAGCAATTAACTTTAGTTCAATGCTTCAAATATTCCTCAGGCCCATTGTGCTTTCTGCTGTGTACATTAATGGTAACTACCTATGCCGCCATTCATTTTTAAATTTTCAGTACAGTATTAAATAAATTACATGAGATAGTCAATATTTTGTTATAAAACAGGCATTGTAATGGATGGCTTCACCCAAACGTAAGCTAAAGTAAGTGTTCTGAACACTATTAAGGTAGGCCAGGAAAACTTATGTTTGGTAGGTTAGGTGTATTAAGTGTACTTTTGACTTAGTGATAATTTCAATTTATGATGGGTTTATTGAGATAGAATGCTAATGATAATTTCAATTTATAACGGATTTATTGAGATACAGTAAGTCAAGGAGCAGCTATAATTCATCTTTTAAATAAGTAGATTTTGATATATTTAAATATTGTCTATCCATCTGTTCACACTATTGACATTTCTTAAAAGAGTATTTGTTCATGTATGTTATCCTTAAAGTCACTAATGTACTAATATCTCATGTTAATCTAGGTAAACATGGAATACTTTTCTTTTGTATATGTATATTTTAAATACACAGATACAGGCACAGATAACACATTCACACACATACAAATATATTTTTCATTGAGTATCTTGAGGAACGAAAGTTTCAGAGAAGCATTTTAAGTAATGTTAGCTTAAGCTAATGATGTTCCAACTGTGACTTTGTGACTCCATTCTGTTTAGTCTCAATTACAATTCACTTTTCCATGTAGATTTTCTATCATACTATTCTGTGGGACTTATACTTTGGTTATCTTAGAAAAATATGGCATATTTAAATTTTTAAATGCCAACATTTAACAGAAAAATGAAATATGTACCTTGCCTTTGAAATTTACATCTTGGGGAAAAAAGCACTTTAAAAATACTAATTTCCAGTGGCTATTCTAAATATTTCTTTTATGTGAAATAAATGAAGAGTTGAGTACTATTATTTAACAAAATTGGGGAGTACTCTAATGATGCTATAATACATGAATATGCATTTTCTGTAAAGTAGAAACATTTAAAGCAGTTAACATGCAAAGCCTTTAAGAGCTGCAGTCTTCAAGATACCAAATATGTAATGATTTTGCTTCTTTCACGCATTGAGATTCAGTAAACTCTGAGGTCCTGAAGTAATAACTATGACTATTTCTTAGTTTCCTAAAAAGTGCCATATTGATTTGCTAATGTAATAAATGTTTTTATGTTTAGAAAAAAGAAAGAACAAACTTGTAAACACTATCCATAAAAATAGAAAAGTAATTTAAGCATAATAAAATCATTATCAATAAAAGAAGAAAAATGTGTCCAGCTTCATACTTGGGTTTTATGGAATTTGAATTCATTTTTGAATTAGATCAGATTTAGTATTATACCAGAATGGATCATTCTCAATGCAATCATAATGAACATTACCATATACTGTACAGCAAAAGAGTAGAGCTGAGCTTGCCAAAATTTCATTCTTGGAAGCATTGCCAATGCAAAAATAACTCCTTCCCCTGAGTACAGTATTTAAGAGGCTTTAAAATTCTTCAGAGAATTATTGGAAGTTACTTTATACAAGAAGCAATCATTTGTAAGTTTGAAGCTGAATTATATTGTTTGTTTTCCATCTAAAAATTCTTTCTGCTCCCAATGGTTGTTTGTGACTTTGCTTGGCCATTCATTTTAAAGCAACCATTTTGTGATCATCTGCCACTTATCTCTTTGGCCCCAATCTCTCCTACTCTGATCACTATTGATTTTCCAAATGCAACCACCATAAAATAAATGTACCAATTATTACATTTAGGTTGGAAAGAGCATTTGCTACTGTAAATTGTTTCTGAGTTACTAAAGTATCAATAAAAATAACCAAAAAATAAAAGCATTTCTTTGAGGTACAGGTTTTAATGCTAATCATTTAAGTTTAAATCTTTGTAATCATGATTAGCCCATATTTTCTATTTTGTAAAATAAATTAGCTACACAAATTCCCACAATCAAGACCTAAGCAAATGCTTAACACAGTTGGTCCTTCCAAATGCACCTATCATATACATTTTTAAACTCTTTGCCATTTCTATTCAAAATTGAAATATTCTAAATGAAAAAGAAGTATTTAACATAAGGAGATGTTTGAATTAAAATTATTTCTCTTGAAAAGCAAAACTATTCAGGCAATAAAGAGATCAGTGTTTATTAGGAGTTGAGGGTGGGAAGAAGGACTGAATAGGGGGTACTCAGGGCATTTTTAGGGCATGTACCATAGCAATGCAAGATATTAACAGGAGAAACAGTGGTGGGGGGACACAAGAAGAGGGATTAAATGAGAACTCTCCATACTATCAGTTCTATTTTTGTTTAAATATAAAAGTGGTTGAAAATTTATTTAAAAACAAACAAAAAAATATCTCTCACTTGCCTCTCCACGCTTCACTGTAATTCTGTGTATCATTTCCTAAAATTAATGTCAAGATACGTGAGAAAGAAAATTTTGAAAGTCTTGTAAGGAGTGAAATGGCTCAAACTAAAATGTCATAGTAAAGCGGAATTCCTCTCAACTCAAGTATATAAGATATATTATATTTTTGGCCTTTCCATTTAATTTAATTGTGGTTATGTTAGTATAGGTAGCTAGACAGACATAAGCAGGGCAGGAGAGGGCCCCCAGAAATGTCAGGCACTCACTGGGTGACAGTCAGGCAATAATAAAGCTGTCCATCTAAAATGATAAGTGGTACCGGGTATCTACCCAAAGGAAGTGGTATGAAAAAGACAGGTGCACATGCATGTTTACAGCAGCACAATTTGCAATTGCAAAGGCATGGAACCAACATTAGGGCCCATCAATCAATGAGTGGCTAAAGAAAATGGGGCATATATACACCTCAGAATACTCTTCAGCTTTAAAAAGAATGAAATAATGTATTTTGCAGCAACTTGGATGGAGCCGGAGGCCATTATTCTAAGTGAAGTAACTTAGGAATGGAAAATCAAATATCATATGTTCTCACTTATAAGTGGGAGCTAAACTATGAGGATGCAAAGGCACAAGAATAATATAGTGAACTTTGGGGACTTGGGGAAGGTTGGGAAGGGAGTAAGGGATAAGAATACATATTTGCTACAGTGTACAATGCTCAGGTGATGGGTAAAATCTTGGAAATCACCACTAAAGAATTTATCCTCCTGTACTCCAAAAACTATTGAAATAAACATTAAAATAAATAAAATAAAAATGTTTGAGATTGTTAAAAAATAATGATAATTAAATAACAAGGGGTCACAACTAGCGCCAAGAGAGAAAGAAGTTCCTCCAAATAGAAAACAAGCCAGCAAACCACAATTCCCTGATAAGGTCTTAAGCGTACATAGCACAGGGCAAAATGATAGACTTGGACCAGTATATGACCTTCCTCTGGGGTCCCTCAATCAGTAAGGGAAAATTGCCCCAAGTGAGCATGCACACAACCTCAGTAAACACATTGCACATGCTGCCCCTCCCAGCACTGACAGGCCACTGTGCATGCAACAGTCGAGCAACTATGAGGTGCAACAGACGTTACAAGGGAAGGAAAGGAGAAAAAAAAACACACACAACACAGCCAATATATAAAAATCCTGAGCCAAGGGCTGAGTGGGGCACTTAATCTCTCAAATTGCCTGCTTGGTCATCTTCCAAGTGTACTTTGCTTCTTTCAATATACCTTTGTCTCTGCTTTAAAACTTGCCTGAATCTCTCAGGTAAAATCTTTCCCCTGGCTGTGGAAAAACAGGGCTGGGATCACTGTGGACTCAATCTCTTTTTGTGGACACACCTCCTGTAACAGGTGGAGCTAAGACTGTGGAGCTAAAATTTCCATTTATACTTCCGTGAAGGAAACCAATCAATTAATGATCAAATAGGTGTTTAATATCTCTGTGGCATTGCTTGAAAGAGTTGATGTATACAGATTACTCATTCCTCATGTTCCCAGGCTGTATGTGACAAGAGACCCATTATATTTGTTTTCATTGTTTGTTTTTAAGACTTTCTATGCCTTATTCACATGTTTTTTCTGACAATAAAGAGATTAATGATTACTAGAAGTTGAAGGTGGGAAGAAGGAATGAATAGGTGGAGCACCGTACATATTTAGGGCAATGAAACTATTCTGTATGGCACTTCAATGGTGGATATGTCATCGTAAATTTGTCAAAACCTTTGGAACTGTACAAAACAAAGAGTGAACCTTAATGTAAACTATGGACTTAATTAATTATAATTCAAAGAAGAAATTTTATATGTTGCAAATCTCAATAGATATCATAGTATTGGTGTACCCTTTGGGAATTTAAAAACAAGGGGAGGTGATATGAGAAGAAAGTGTAAGAAAAGACATGGAAAAATTATTTGGGGTTCAACTTAACTCTTCCTAATGCTTAAGTTATATAGCTGTTGATAGCTATATAACTATCCTAATTACATGAGCTCTCATTTAATGTTCTTCAGTAAAAGTTCAGTTCCAAAGAGCCCATAGGAACATGTATCTACTATATATTGAAATCTAACAGAATGATTTCATTGACCTCACATAGTAGAAACAATCCATATTCAATGATGTAATTAAGATACTATATTCACTATGTCCTTTTTTCTACTTTTAAATACTCAGTAATTTGAAGGAAGATGCTAACAATTTCACCCAGTGGACTTTAATGGAGGCGAGAGAAGGAAGAAAATAAAACAAAACTCAAGCCACATCCACTGATGTTTTTAGCCTAACATGTACTAAGTTGGGGTTTGAAAGAGCCTTATTTATAACACATTCATCAGAAATGCTGCTGAACACTGGAAATCTCAGAAATGTGTTTTAAAATTGTTCCTAACTCAAACCTAAGTTCCCTATGTTTGGAATAGCTAATTTTAACCCAGAAATGGCATTATATTTCACTTTTCAAATCTTAACATTTTATCTCATAAAGTCTAGTTAATTAAGTGATACAGAATAATTTAGTATTTCCTTAACTGTTGCATTTTTTTAACTTTTAAGTTCTTAGGTACATGTGCAGTTTCATTGTATATGTAGACCTGTGTCATGGGGGTTTTAGTGGACTAAAAAGAAAGAAAACATGTTTTTTTTTTACCTAGCAAGAAGACATACAATTGGAAATGAAGAAACTCATCATCTCTATCCCAAGGACAAAAAAAAAAAATCCTGCTGTAGAAAATGTCCCCCACAGATTCATCATTCTAAAGTTGAATTGTGAAACTTGTTAAAGCATAGATATGAAAATCATTGCCAATATGTCAACCACCTTAATATCATCCAAACTTCTTGCAATCACTGCATTTTCTTCTGTAAGGGACGTCAAGATTTCATCAAAAGCCTTTTTATTTGGATAGTCTCCATACAGTTGTCTACCTATTTTCACTCACTGGTTTGCAACTTCTCATATACCAGTTGTCATTTCTGTAACCTTTCCAACAGCAACTGTGCAGTCTTGGGACCAAGATGCAGAATATCTCACTCAACAATTCTCCCACAAACCATCTGTTCCTAGAGACATCAACAACTGTTGGCATTGGGAGATTCAGCATAATGGGAAAGAAATTGTTCAAAATGATAAAGTGAAACTTTCTCAGAAATCTTAAATCCCAAGTACAATAGGAAAGTAATTTTCTGACACATATAACCAGTGTTAGGTGAATAAAATAATTCTTGTGTAAAAAACATATAAAAACAAAAACACCAAAACCTTTTCACTCTTCCATCAAATTTATACAAATTATACATGAAAATGTTTAAATTATGGAACCAAATCTTTGTAAAATCATGCAGTTTGCAAAATGGAATCTCTACCAAAATGAAAACATTCATAATATTGACTCTTCCAAACAAGGCTATATATAGTTATGTATGTGTATATATTTATCTGTATATATGTACTATATGTATACATATATGCATATGTATGTATAAATTAACATATACATATATATGTACGTATTGCTCTTTGTTTCTCTACTCTCCACTTCCAATACACAAGTCAACTTTATTCCCTGTCAAAACTTTCTAAAGTAATTATAATTAAACATGGACAACAAAACAAAAGAAATATTGCTTTCTAATTATAACAGTAATAGTATTTTGGGTTTTTTGTTTTTGTTTTTGTTTTTGTTTTGTTTTTGCCTTATTTTGTCCTTGGTATTAAAGGGAAAAAAATACCTAAATACCTTTCAGAACAAGTACCAGTAGAAAAACCATGGAAAGTTTTTCTACCTTGCATACAGAGTACACATAGTCCCAAATGTGTACTATTTCTCACTGAAAATATTTCTAGTCTTTCATTTAAAATGATCCACAGCAATGCTTGAGTAAAAGCATGCATAGAATTTTAATATCTTTCTGCATTTTGAATTGGAAATTCTACTGCTTTTGAATAGTAAATGATCACAAATAACCCAGCATTATTCAACTCATTTTCATGGGGTAACTAAATTATTTTAGAGAGATTCTATTAAAAAAAAAAAAAGGTTTTAGAGTTGATGTGAATTTTTAACATTTAATACGATTGTCAAAATTATTTTTGAAATATGTAAGACAATGTTATTATTCCCAATTTACAGAAAAGTATTCGCTGAGTTACTTAAAGTCACATACCTTAGAAGTAGCAGAGACAGAACTCAGAAAGCATATTTTACAATTTTGAAAAGAAGTTCAAATTTTTTCCAGAAATTGAGTTGACATTTTTAAAATAAAATGTATTTTTCTTTCTTAATCATGTGAGATTACCTATCAACATATACTTGAGTGCATAAGTGATAAATGATTCAAATATAATATAAATTAGAACCACAATATTTTTAAGTTATCTATAAAATATAGGTCAGAAACTACATCTAGATTAGTCTCATTAGTTTTATAGAAAATATAACACCAAAATGATATTATAAATTTTATATCTAAGTTTAAAGACTGTTTCTAAAGTTGTAAGTTGCTACATGACATAAATTAATTCTGGAAAATAACTCATAGCCAAAATATCTTTCATATCCATTTTCTTCTTTTCTAATGAATCTTTTGTGTTACTTCATCTTGCCTTCTAGTCTGTTAAATCTCATGTCATTAATGCCTAATAGTTAATGTTTTGGTCTATTTAAGTCCTAGAGCTTAAATGGTTTGAGTATGATGATTAGCAAATCTGTAATAGTTCTGTGCCTCTCTTTGAATCTCAGGTCTGTGAACCAGAGTCAGAGCATGTTTTATCTTGCATGTATTATTCATCACTCTCATACTCAGAGGGAATTTTCACAGACATGAAAGTATTTCCATTTTTCTTTTTCTGAGGAAACATTCATGTCCAATTGGACTAATTACCACAGCCAGTTAACTCTCAATTACATGGGCAAAACAAATTGTGTCATTTAAAAAGTTACCATTGTCACTACAAGTAGTCTTTTTGTAAATGGGTGATTATGTCAGACTGATAGAGTTTATTTCAAAAGGCTGAGTAATTAGAAATCTCCTGCATAACTTCTGCAAAGTGATGACAAACATGAGTGTTTTAGACCACTGATTTTCAACTAGAGATGACTTTGCCTCTCCCACCTCTGCTCCCAGGTGATAACTGGCAATGTCTGAGGATATTTTGGGTATCACCCTGGAGAGGGACACTATTGGCATCTACTGGATGCCAACCAGGGATGATGCTAAACATCCTACAATGCACAAGATAGCCCCTCATACAAATAATTATTTGGCTCAAAATGTCAATAATGGCAAAGTTGAGAACCCCTGGTCTACACAGTATCATATATACAGTGGCTGCTAAAAACAAAATCTAGCTAATCATAATCCTGGTCACTTTGCTTTGATTTTAAAAGCTGAAGGAATAAGCTCAAAAGTTAGGTATTTTTTTAATTTTTTTTTTCTATTTATTTTTATATTATATGCAGGTATACGATTTTAGGTTGAGCTTCTGCTTTGGTAGTTTTCAATGCATAACAAATTAGAGAAATGAAAACTACCATTTCTCTTTTCAGATTGAGAGAGGAGATCCAGAAAGGCTTAGTTTATATTTGGATCTTGTGAATTTCAGTGAACTGTTCTACCATTCTTCTCTATTCAAGTTGGTTTACAAAGAAACAGAGAAATAAATAGAATGATCATATATATATATAATAGATGGATAGAAGATAGATGATAGACAGACAGATGATAGGCAGGCAGGCAGGCAGGCATACAGAAAGACAGACAGACAGACAGATAGATAGATAGATAGATAGATAGATAGATAGATGGAATTGGTAAGAAAAGCTTGGAACCTAGAACCAGACTCCCTAAGTGTGCATTCTGGTTTCATGACTTACTAGTTGTGCAGCCTTTGACAAACACTTAACATTTTAGAAACCTATGTTTTAAAATATATATATATAATTGGGATGATATAATAAACCCACTTCATTAGGGTTGTCCTTAAGATTAAACTCACAAAATCTTTAAAGCCACACCTTACATATAATGTATTCTAAAATATCAACCCTCTATGTAGCTACTTATACATTTTTACCTCAAATAATATTGCTTTCAGATTATAAGATAAAGAATCTTATTACCTATAGTTATTTTACCTTTTCTGAAAGTGTAGATTTTCTGAAAATTACATAATTATTTTGAAGAGCCTCAAACAATGGACTTACGTATACAACACTGCTTCTCTGTAAAATTAGTCCAATTGTCGCTGCATTACTGATCACTATTGGAAACGAAGAATAAAATGAAATTAGTGTTTTTCCAAAAAATAACTAGATTTGCCAATCCTGCTTTTTCATATGTGTGTGTGTATGTGTGTGTTTTATCATCATTTGAAATGTCGAGTGAACATGAAATGTCTGCATCATCAGAAAAATAGCTGCATTGGCCAATGATGTTTTTTCATTTATATGTACGTCTTGGTGTTTTCATGCTTCTGATCTGAATTGCCCAGGCTTCAGTAATTTATTTTGCCAGGCTTCTAAAATGCTTTAGGTGATTTTGATTGAAGTTAACTCATTTTTTCACCACTGTCATTGATCTAAGTCTTCCTACACTTTTCTTCTTCACAGTAACTTAAAAATGTATCCTGTCTTCAACTTTCTGCTTTAATCTTTCTTATCTTAAAATGTCTTATCTCATCGTCTGTGCTGGCTTGTTCCAAATGACTCTCACCTGAGTATTGACCTCTGTTATTCACTATTTAGTGATTAAATTCAGTAGGCACAGTAGAGCTTATTTTTAGACAGACTAGTACAAAGAATTAGACATCATGTATTACTATATGGTTAATCTTTGGCTCTTTAAATTCCATTAAGAACATTTATACCAACATCCTTAATTTATATAACAATATAGCTACTTATAAACTTTACTATACAGTTGTATAAATTGTTGCATTTTAAACATGTAGTTATATAAATAATAGTAGAAATGGCTGAGTAAATCTTTAAGTTTTTCATTCATCAATTTTGATGTTTAACACAAAGGATATTAGCATTCTGCAGTGAAGGTTTACATGGAGAGAGATTTGGGACTTTCCTCTTTTAAACAAAATATCCTCCAAATCTCGCTGGTAAAATTAGTTCAGGGTAAAAACCTCTATTGTCTGGAGACTTGCATTCTAATATTAACTTTAAATGAAATAGTTGGAGGTGAAGAAATCTGGTGATTTGGGGAGGGCATTTCAGTATTAATGGTAGCTCTAACCCATGAAAATGGAAAATCTCACTATTAAATTACTGGACCACATCGCTGATTATTCAACATAATATCAATAAGAAAATAATACATGTATTTTTTGAATGCTCAGATTTTCAGGAAAATAACCAGTGACAAGAGAGATAATAAAACCAGATAAATAAAGGAAAGTAAGTCAAATTACTATTTTAATATATCAATACCAAAACCATACACTTTTCAGAAAGATTTCTTATATAGAACTTTCTATACCATATGCTGAGTAGCTGAGGAAGTTTCACAATCTTTTCTTGAAATACCAGATGCTAGGTTTTATGAATTAAGAAAGCTGGGCTTGAAATGTCTAATAATATACCTAGTTCTAAAATGGCATGATCTTACATTACTATGAAATATAAACTGAGGGCCACAAAAGGTAAAAAGGAATTTTGCTTTCTTAGTTTAAATTCTTCATTATTATCATTGTCATTTTATTTTAATCATCATGATTTAGGAATATATTGTCTGCCATTTATTTCCTGGGTTACTATCACTCTGATATCTCTTATGTACTCCAAGCAACGGTTTCTCCCAGGATCTTAGGTTAAACATCAATGGTTTAACTGCATATCTAAAAAAAATCAGCCTGGTGCCTTGCAGAAAAAGTATCACTGGAACTTGACATGAAAACTCACCCCCCCCCCTTTTTTTTTTTTTTCATCTTCCTGTCCTTCTGCTTCCATATAATCAGCTCAAGTGAACACAGCACAGGAAACAGATCAAGATGCTGTTTCCTTCTTAACATTAACACACTAGTTGGCCTTTGGTAAGTAAATCATTTGTCTGGGAGTTTCTTTTTTCCCCTCCAAATTGTATTTATTTGGAAAATAACACTACTTTTTCTTAGACCTACACTTTTAAGATTCAATAAATTAAATGACTTTAAAAATTCTTTGGGTTTTTCTTAGAGAGTAAATAAACCACAACATTATAAATTAGAATTCAATGTGACTTAGCCTATGTTTGATTCATGAAGTTTTGCAGTGGAGCATTTAATGCATTTTGGTAATGCTTTTATTTGCATATCTTGTACATGGAACAGCCACTCAAATTCATGACAGTTTCCTTAATGTTCACCCTGGTCAAGAATTCCTAAAAGATGCAGCAGAGGTTCCTAAAATATCTTTGGGAATAACAGAAAGATCAGTCAAAGTGTAGGATAGGTTTTGGGAAATACAAGTTTGTTATGACTCATTTTTTTAGTTGCTTATAAGGTTAAAAAAAATAAATGAAAATAATTTTGGACTTAAAGGCATATTAAAAACATTAAAAATCAGGACTCTGTAATGTGCCAACCAATGATTACTTGCTTTTTTCTCCAAGTTCAACAGGAATAACAACAAATGTCCAATGACTCTTATAGAACATGATTTCTACTACATTTGTGAGTCAATAATATAAAGCTATGAGAAGTGTGGTTTCAAAATCCAAAGAAAATTAAAAGCAAATTATTCTAAGTCAACTTTTATACACATAATTAACCTAATTAATCAAGAAAATACATTTTTTAAAAATTATCATGCAAAGCTACTGTATGACAGGCATTTCTGATTGTGATGTTTAGTTAAAAGTGTGTACAACTGATTCTACCCTGCACTATTAACCTGTCACTGAGATTCCAGGAATCTTGTTTTTCACAGTGGGCTAACTGTTCCATCTTGCCTGTTTATGTTTCTATTTCTTCTCCAGCTTTTTCTTTAGCTCATTCTATGTGATTCTCATCCCCACTTTTAAATATTTGAGGGCCCTTAAAATGACACATCTATTCTCTGAATAATTCTGAATTGACCGAGAGCTGTCTACGACCATACCACCCTGAATGTGCCCAATCTTGTCTGAATTCATTGAGAGATCATTTTTTAAATCTGGTAGAGGGATTTTAGTTTCTTATAACAGTAAAGTCGCCTTTTTCAAGGCATCTATTTCACAAACAGGCAAACAGTAACAAAATCTGGACAAAATACAATCGCACAAACAAATAAGCAAACTTATGTTTGAAGGCATTAAGAAATACTAAAGAAACCAGGGTCTTCAAGGGGAGAATACCAAAAATAAAATGAAGGAAATATGGTACCTACACACTACACACTATGGAATACTATGCAGCCATAAAATGAATGAGATCATGTCCCTTGCAAGGAGACCATTATCTTTAACAAACTAACGCAGGAACAGCAAACCAATTATCACATGTTCTCACATATAAGTGGGAAGTAAATGATAAGAACACATGGACACACAGAGGGAACAATATATACTGGGGTCTCTTGGAAGATGGAGGAAGGCAGGCTGGAGAGGATCAGGATAAATAACTAATGGGTACTAGTTTAATACGTGGTGAGGATATAATCTGTACAACAAACCCCCATGAGACAAGCTTATCTATGTAACAAATTTGCACTTGTACCCCTGAAGGTAGAATAAAAGTTTTAAAAAACATACAAAAAAAAACAAAGAAGCTCTTTGAGGTCAACCTAACTCTACTTCTTCCTAAGGGCAAGATTCTTTATATATATATATTGCACTTTAGGTTCTGGGGTACATGTACAGATCATGCAGGATTGTTGCATAGGTACATACATGGAAATGTGGTTTGTTGTCTCCATCCCCCCATCACCTATATCTGGATTTCTCCCCATGTTATCTCTCCCCAACCTCCCTACCCCACGCTGTCCCTCCTCGTTCCCCCCAACACACCCCAGTGTGTGATGTTCCCCTCCCTGTGTCCAAGTGTTCTCATTGTTCAACCCCACCTATGAGTGAGAATATGCAGTGATTGATTTTCTATTCTTGTGTCAGTTTGCTGAGAATGATGGTTTCCAGGTTCATCCATGTCCCTACAAAGAACATGAACTCATCGTTTTTATAGCTGCACAGTATCCTATGGTGTATATGTGCCACATTTTCCCTGTCCAGTCTATCATCGATGGGCATTTGGGTTGGTTCCAGGTCTTTGCTATTGTAAACAGTGCTGCAATGAATATATGTGTGCATGTGTCTTTATAACAGAATGATTTATAATCCTTTGGATATATACCCAGTACTGGGATTGCTGGGTCAAATGGAATTTCTATTTCTAGGTCCTCGAGGAATCGCCACACTGTCTTCCACAATGGTTGAACTAATTTACACTTCCACCAACAGTGCAAAAGTGTTCCTATTTCTCCACATCCTCTCCAGCATCTGTTGTCTCCAGATTTTTTTAATGATCGCCATTCTAACTGGCATGAGATGGTATCTCAGTGTGGTTTTGATTTGCATTCCTCTAATGATCAGTGATCATGAGCATTTTTTCATGTTTGTTGACCTCATATATGTCTTCTTTTGAAAAGTGTCTGTTCATGTCCTTTGTCCACTTTTGAATGGGTTTGTTGTTTTTTTCTTGTAAATCTATTTTAGTTCTTTGTAGATTCTGTATATTAGCCCTTTGTCAGATGGGTAGATTGAAAAAATTTTTTCCCATTCTGTTGGTTGCCAGTTGACTCTAATGTTTGTTTCTTTTGCTGTACAGAAGCTCTGGAGTTTAATTAGATCCCATTTGTCTATTTTGGTTTTTGTTATCAATGGTTTTGGTGAAGCAATGGTAGTCCTTGCCTATGTCTATGTACTGAATGGTTTTGCCTAGGTTTTCTTCTAGAGTTTTTATGGTGTTAGATCTTATGCTTAAGCCTTTAATCCATCTGGAGTTAATTTTAGTGCAAGGTGTCAGGAAGGGGTCCAGTTTCTGCTTTCTGCACATGACTAGCCAGTTTTCCCAATACCATTTATTAAACAGGGAATCCTTTCCCCATTGCTTGTATTTGTCAGGTTTGTCAAATATTGGATGGTTGTAGGTAGGTAGTGTTGCCTCCAAGGCCTCTGTTCTGTTCCATTGGTCTATATCTCTGCTTTGCTACCAGTGCCATAATGTTTTGATTACTGAAGACTTGTAGTATGTTTTGAAGTCAGGTAGCGTGATGCTTCTGGCTTTGTTCTTTTTTGCTAGGGCAAGATTCTTACCTGACAACAGTTGAGAGGTTGAGAAGTTGGGGCAGAAAGTGACAACTAGAATAGAGGTACTGAGTTTAGCATTAGGCATTATCCTGGGGCTTGGTCTCAGTAGTTATGACTCTAATTTTATAACAACATCATTCCCTTGCTTATAAATATTGGCTGTCTTCAATATTTATAAGACATTTTGATCTTCACCTTTAACTTAGATACTCTTGGTCATCCATGAACCAACTCTCTTGACTTCTACCTTGTAATCCAAATACATCTAGGAAGCCCAACTGAAACCCCAGAAATAGTGTGACATCAGGTAAATATCAAAATTTAAGTTTTTTTGCTTATCTTTCTAATTTATGGCATGTAAGTGAGAGATATTTTGCCAAATTCTTCTCCACTTGGTTCAGATTATAATGAACTGAGATTAAGAAGACAATTCTATTTGAATGTTTTTAGTGTCTATTAATATATATTTCATTAATTTATATATATATTTTTATTATACTTTAAATTCTGAGTACATGTGCAGATTGTGCAGGATTGTTACATAGGTATACACATGCCATTGTGGTTTGCTTCATCCATGCCCTCATCATCTACATTAGGTATTTCTCCTAATGTTATCCCTCCCCAGTCCCTCCATCCCCTGCTATCCCTCCCCTAGCCTTCCTACTACCCAACAGGCCCCAGTATGTGATGTTCCCCTCCCTGTGTCCATGTGTTATCATTGTTCAACACCCACTTATGAGTTAGAATGTGTGGTGTTTGGTTTTCTGTTCTTGTGTCAGTTTACTGAGAATGATGGTTTCCAGCTACATTCATGTCCCTGCAAAGGATGTGAACTCATCCTTTTCTAGGGCTGCATAGTATTCATGGTGTATATGTGCCACATTTCTTTATCCAGTCTATCATTGGTGGGCATTTGGGTTGGTTCCAAGTCTTTGCTTTTGTAAAGAGTGTGGCAATGAACATATGTGTGCATGTGTCTTTATAATAGAATGATTTATAATTTTGGGGGTATATACCCAGTAATGGGATTGCTGGGTCAAATGGTATTTCTATTTCTAGGTCCTTGAGGAATTGCCACACTGTCTTATACAATGGTTGAACTAATTTACACACCAGTGTAAAAGCATTCCTATTTTACACAACATGTTTTACACAACAGTGTAAAAGTGCTCCTATTTCTTCACATCCTCTCCAGCATCTGTTGCCTCTAGATTTTTTAATGATCACCATTCTAACTGGCATGACATGGTATGTCAATGTGGTTTAGATTTGCATGTCTCTAATGACTAGTGATGATGAGCTTCTTTTCAAATGTTTGTTGGCTGCATAAATGTAATCTTTTGAAAAGTGTCTATTCATATCCTTCACCCACTTTTTGATGGGGTTGCTTTTTTCATATAAATTTGTTTAAGTTCTTTGTAGATTCTGGATATTAGCCCTTTGTCAGATGGGTAGCTTGCAAAAATTTTTTACCATTCTGTTAATTGCGAATTCACTCTAATGATAGTTTCTTTTGCTGTGCAGAAGCTCTTAAGTTCAATTAGATCCCGTTTGTCTACTGTGGCTTTTGTTGCCATTACTTTTGGTATCTTTTGCCTAGGTTTTCCTATAGGACTTTTATGGTGTTAGGTCTTATGTTTAAATCTTTAATCCATCTGGAGTAGTGTTATTAATGTGTAAGGAAGGGGTCCAGTTTCAGCTTTCTGCATATGGCTAGCCAGTTTTCCCAACACCATTTATTAAATAGGGAATCCTTTCCCCATTGCTTGTTTTGTCAGGTTTGTCAAAGATCAGATGGCTGTAGATGTGTGGTGTTCCTTCTGAGGCCTCTGTTCTGTTCCATTGGTCTACATCTCTGTTTTGGTACAAATACTATGCTGTTTTCATTACTGTAGCCTTGTAGTATAGTTCAAAGTCAGGTAGCATGATGCCTCCAGATTTGTTTTTATTTGCTTAGAATTGTCTTGACTATGTGGGTTCTTTATTGGTTCCATTCAAAGTTTAAGGTGTTTTCTTCTAGTTCTGTGAAGGAGGTCTTTGGTAGCTTGTTGGGGATAGCACTGAATCTATAAATTACTTTGGGCAGTATAGCCATTTTCACAATATTGATTCTTTCTAACGATGAACATGGACTGTTTTTCCATCTGTTTGTGACCTCTCTTATTTCGTTGAGCAGTGGTTTGTAGTTCTTGAAGAGGTCCTTCACATCCTTTCTTAGTTGCATTCCTAGGTATTCTATTCTCTTTGTAGCAATTGTGAATGGGAGTTCGCTCGTGATTTGGCTCTCTGTCTGTTACTGGTGTATAGGAATCCTTGTGACTTTTGCACATTGATTTTTGTATCCTGAGACTTTGATGAAGTTATTTATCAGCTTTAGGAGATTTTGGGCTAAGATAATGGGGCCTTCTAAATATACAATCATGTTGTCTGCAAATAGAGACAATTTTACTTCTTCTTTTCCTAATTGATTACCTTTATTTCTTTTTCTTGCCTGATTGCTCTGGCCAGGACTTCCAATACTACGTTAAAAAGGAGTGGGGAGAGAGGGCACCCTTGTCTTCTGCTGTTTTCCAGGTTTTTCCCACTCAGAATGATATTGGCTGTGGGTTTGTCATAAATAGCTTTTATTATTTTGAGATACGTTGCACCAATAGCTAGTTTATTGAGAGTTTTTAGCATAAAGGGCTGTTGAATTTTGTCAAAGGCCTTCTCTGTATCTATTGGGATAATCGTGTGGTTTTTGTCTTTGTTTCTGTTTATGTGATGGATTATGTTTATAGATTTGCATATGTTAAGCCAGCCTTGCATCCCAGAAATGAAGCCTACTTGATTGTGTTGGATAAACGTTTTTATGTACTGTTGAATGTAAATGACCTAAATGCCTCAATCAAAAGACACAGACTGGTAAATTGGATAGAGTCAAGACCCATTGGTGCACTTTATTTAGGAGACCCATCTCACCTGCAAAAACACACTGAGGCTCAAAATAAAGGGATTGAGGAAGATTTAGCAAGAAATTGGACAGGAAAAAAAAGCAGGAGCTGCAATCCTAGTCTCTTATAAAACAGACTTTAAACCAACAAAGATCAAAAGAGACAAAGAAGGGCATTACATAATGGTAAAGGGATCAATGCAACAAAAACAGCTAATTATACTAAATATATATACACCCAATACAGGAGCATCCAGATTCATAAAGCAAGTTCTTAATGATCTACAAAGAGACTTAGACTCCCACACAGTAATAATGGGAGACTTTAGCATTCCACTGTCAATATTAGACAGATCAATGAGACAGAAAATTAACAAGGATATCCAGGACTTGAACTCAGATCTGGACCAAGCAGACCTAATAGACATCTACAGGACTCTCCACCCCAAATCCACAGAATATACATTCTTCTCAGCACCACATCACACTTACTCTAAAATTGACCACATAATTGGAAGTAAATCACTCCTCAGCAAATGCAAAAGAATGAAATCATAAACAGCCTCTCAGACCACAGTGCAATCAAATTAGAACGCAGGATTAAGAAACTGACTTAGAACCACACAACTACATGGAAACTTGCTCCTGAATGACTACTGGATAAATAATGAAATGAAGGCAGAAATTAAGATGTTCTTCGAAACCAATGAGAACAAAGATACAACATACCAGAATCACTGAGACACATTTAAGGCAGTTTCTGGAGAGAAATTTGGAGCACAAAATGCCCACATGAGAAGTGAGGAAATACTTAAAATCAACAACCTAACATCACAATTAAAAGAACTAGAGGAGCAAGATCAAACAAATACAAAAGCTAGCAGAAGACAAGAAATAACTAAGATCAGAGCATAACTGAAGGACATAGAGATACAAAAAAAAAAAAAAAACCCTTCAAAGTCAATAAATCCAGGAGCTGGTTTTTTGAAAAGATAAACAAAATAGATAGTTCACTAGCCAGACTAATTAAAAAAAAAAGAGAGCGAGAGAAGAGTCTAATAGATGCAATAAAAAATGATAAAGGGATATCACCACCGATTCCACAGAAATACAAACTATCATCAGAGATTACTACAAACATCTCTATGCACATAAACCAATAAATCTAGAAGAGAAAGATAATTTCCTGGACACTTAAACCCTAGGAAGACTAAACCAGGAAGAAGCTGAATCCCTGAATAGACCAATAACAAGGTCTGAAGTTGAGGCAGCAATTAATAGCCTACCATCCAAAAAAAGTCCTGGACTAGACTGATTGACACCTGAATTCTACCAGAGGTACAAAGAGGATCTGGTACCATTCCTTCTGAAACTATTCCAAACAATACAAAAACAAGAAATCCTCCCTAACTCATTTTATGAGACCAACCTCAACCTGATACCAAAACCTGGCAGAGACACAACTAAAAAAGAAAATTTCAGACCAATATCCATGATGAACTTTGATGCAAAAATCTTCAATAAAATACTGGCAAACTGAATCTATTAATATATTTTTATTTAATCCATAAGAATTTACTTTTAGGTAAGTATAAAACTCTGTTTTTGCAAGTTATCTAAATAGAAATCTTCTTTATGCTAAAACTTTATTTCATATTTTCTAGATCATTTATGTATTATCATGTCCAACTCCAGAATTTAGGTCAATTTAATATTTGTTTAGAGTGACTAATTTGTCAATGTGCTAATATTGTGGTCAAAATAGCTGAAAAATAGCAAAACTAAATTTCTACAATCCAAAATTATTTATTAAAAGTCTAGGCTCCTCATAGGCTTATCAGCATACATTATGGACTTAGCACAGTTTCTGGTACTAATCAATTTAATGGTAAATATGAGTTTTTAAGGGATGATATCACTTACAGTTATTATTTTTATTATTATAGTTTCATTTATGCAAATGATATAGTTCCCTTTTCTTAAGTCACTGCTGTCTGTTGTGTGGTTGAGTCCTTGTTAATAAACTAACAGAGGAATAAATAGAATAAAGAAATAATACTAAAACTTCTATTTATATTTATTTTTGTCAAAAGCGAATAAAGGTACTAAACTTTACTAATATTTAATATACGGCATCAGGACCCTTAAGTCAAATGTCACATATCAAATGGAGTAGAGTTAAAATAATTTAAAAGGTCATAATGGTTAAGAATTCATCTGGCCACAGATATTAAGCACATTTGGGATTAATCAAAGTTGAAAGACACCAGGAAAGCCAGTTGTAACATTCAAAAATTTGAGGGATTTTTGTTTGTTTTTTGTTTTCTACTGGATCAGCTGCTGCAGATATTAGATTCCTGGTTTCTGTATCCGTACACAAAAATCTGCATTAAAATTTCTGTTCCTGGAGATAGGGCAGAAACCAGAAAAATCTGCAGAACACATGATTAGTTTAAAACACAATTAATTGGATGACTAGTAGATTGGAATTTAGTCATTATAGGAATTAAATCCTGTGGGGCACAGCTGCCAAAAGCATCCTCTATTTCACAGATTAGACAATGTTTAATTAATAGATTAAAAATTAGCCAAGCAAAACATAAGCGGTATTCACACTTGCATTTTGACTAGCCAAATATAATATGTAGCAGAAAGTGTAGGTTTACTTACTAGGGAGTCACTCAATTTCAAGCTAAAAAACATTTCCTGGTTCTGGTCATAAATCATTGCACCTGACTCACCATCAATTTTGATATATATTCACTATTTATTTAGCTCATCATATAATAATATTCGCGATACATAATAGAGGCCATTATTTTGTACAAAAATGTTCTGCCATGATATTTTTAGAATATTTATTTAAAAATGTTTTCCTTTTTTTATTAAACTTAAGTTCTGGGATACTTGTGCAGAATGTGCAGTTTTGTTACGTAGGTATACATGTGCCATGGTGGTTTGCTGCACCCATTACCCCATCATCTACATTAGGTACTTCTCCTAATGCTATCCCTTCCCTTGCCCCTCCCACCCCCGACATGCCCCAGTGTGTGATGTTCTCCTCCCTGTGCCCATATATTCTCATTGTTCAACTCTCACTTATGAGTGAGAATTTCAGTGTTCGGATTTCTGTTCCTTTGTTAGCTTGCTGAGAATGATAGTTTCCAGCTTCATCCACGTCCCTGCAAAGGACATGAATTCATTCTCTTTATGGCTGCATAGTATTCCATGAGGGTGTGGAGAAATAGAAACATTTTTACACTGTTGGTGGGTGTATAAATTAGTTCAACCATTATGGAAGACAGTGTGGCAATTCCTCAAGGATCTAGAACTAGAAATACCATTTGATCCAGCAATCTCATTACTTGTTATATACCCAAAGGATTATAAATTATTCTACTATAAAGACAGAGGCACACGTATGTTTATTGCAATCCTATTCACAATAGCAAAGACTTGGAACAAACCCAAATGCCCATCAATAATAGACTGGATAAAGAAAAAAAAATTGGCACATATGCATCAAAAATATTTTCTAAATGAAAATTACAGAGAATATATTTACGGGTATTTGACAAACAGCACACACAATATTATTCCTCTTTCTGGTCTAAGCCAATAGATGATTCCTTTTTAACCAGTGGGTTCTATAGTTCCAAATGCTTGCATCCTATTTTTTGGAAAGTATTGAGAAGTCCCAAGTCCTGAGAACTACAGCTCTGTGTATTTTTATGCATACCCAAATCAATGACTGGTAAATATGTAGCTTGCTATCAGCAATTTTTACAGTTCAGATCTTTCTGTCCTTCACAGAGAATCAGCTCTGTACTGGCACTTCAGGGTGATAACCAAGCACAAACTAAAAAAAAGCCTTAAAATATGAGAGTTAATATTAAAAGCAACAGTCTGAAAACTATAGCTAATATTCACCACCTTTCTTCTCCTTATCTTCAGCTAACACTTCAACAGGTCTACCTTTCTTTCTGAAAAATGTCATCAAACCTTTATGAACCAGATGTCAGACCTGATTACCTTGCCCTTACCAGGAAATGGCTAATGTTATAATCAGCTTATTTTTTTATTACTACGCATGGAAGATCCCAGAAGTTCCTCTAGGAATCTTCCGAGTTTCAGACTCAGAAGACTCAGACTTCTTCACTGAGCCTTTTATGTCACAAAATCCCTCAGTTCTTGTCATGTTAATGATCAATTATCCCCACCCTATTACAGTAACTTCTTTTTTGCTTGATTTTCTATTGGTAAGAGGAACTCAAAAGTGAACAGGATTAAAGTTGTAGCTATAAATTCATTGGAATTTTACTGAGAACCTGAAGGAAGTCTGAAGACAAAGAATTCTAATACTATCAGCTCCAAATTCTGGTACGAATTACATGAGGATAAGAATTACATAGTCATTAAGTGGGTCACTTGGCTAGACCAGGAGAACTTCCACTCTTTCACCTATTCCTTGATTCCTGGGCCCATGCACGCTATCTGTTGAAAACATAGCACTATATAAGTCATTGATTCAAAGTATATAGCTTTTAAAAATACATCCTCACGTTCACTCAAGACAGTAGCTACTCGGTTATGAAGCATCTGACTGAGCCCATGAATCTCATGGTCATGCACTCATTGTCAAACTCTCTTTGATTTAAATGCATCCCTTGGCCCTCAACAATGCCAACTGAAATCTGGGCCAGTAAGTCACAAGTCTTAAAAGTCTTTATATAGAGGTACGAAAAAAGGCACTGAGAGCAGAGATAACAAACTCATATCCAGAATACAATTTTAATTTCAGAGACGATAAGCCACACTCCCCTCCATGCAGTAAAGATGTGGACAATTCATCTAAATTGTACCAGACCAAGGACTTAGCCTCAGTCATACATTCAGCAATGGCAGCAGATAAACCATTCTTGATGAGAAAAGCCCTATGTTACTGTGCTCATGAAGAGACACTGGATGTATCAACATGTCAGTTGCATTCATAGGGTATAAGTACTGGGATGGCTGATGATGGGGGATGTTTGACCCAGATAAGTCATCTTGTTCACTTAGTTTTGAAGTACCTCTTTTGAATGAGGCTTTAACATGATGCAGAAACAAATCTGCATTTGTGTCCACTCTTATATTTCCATCAGCATTCCACTTCTCCAGAACTCTAACTTAGCCTCTGGGCCTTTCTCTCTTCTTCCTTTCAGACCTCTCACCAACAAACCAAACCATTGCCACTTCTCAAATTTTCAAGCATACCTTTACCTCTCATAACTTATTCCATGAGACTCAGGTGATAACCATGTGTATTGCTCACAGTTCAGCTTGTTGGGGACATTTCCCTCTCATCACTGTCCTCATAGCTATATCTAAATGTGGATATGGAGCAGTGGTAGTCCATTTTTAGCTTGGAGTAACATATGGAGTGAGTCATCAAGAACTGCTGTTCTAGCATGTATCTATGCATGTTATTGATTTATTGTGTAAACATTTCTTCTTTATAAATAAAATAAAATATCATTTGAATTAAATGTAGGACTTCAGGTTAAAGAAAAAAAAAGTGAAAAGGCCAGGAATAAAATGTTCATAAAATCAGGTCTGTGAAGTTTGGTGCACTGAAAAGATATAGAAATTGTTTTGCTGCTGGGAGAATAGAACACATATCATGGATTTCCTTTGTAAAATATGTTTCTCTTCAGTGACAATACCTCCATGAAACATTTCTTACCATCTGGTATGGTTTAAATGTATGTGTTCCTCCCAAATTTATATGTTGGAACTCAAACCCCACAGTGATGGTATTAAGAGGTGGAACTTTTAGTAAGCAATTAGGTTATGAGGTCATAGCCCTCATTAAGGAATTAAGGCTCAAGGGAACTAGCTAGTACTTTTTGGTCCTTCCATCCCTTCCACCATGTGAGTACATAATGTTTGCCCCATCAGGAAGATGCAGCAACAATGTCCCCTCTCAGAAGCAGAGACCAGACCCTCAATAGATACTGAACCTGCTGGCACTTTAATTTTGTACTCCCATCCTCAATAAATGTGAGTGATAAGCTTATACAGTTTATATATTATTCAGTCTCAGGTATTTTGTTATAGCAGCACAAAAGGGCTAAGACACCATTTATTACATAATCAAAAAATATAACAAGAAAAAAGGAAAAAGTGGCAAATTAAACTAAGATAATCAGGAGATGGCAGAAGGTTGATAAAAATAAAAAGTAAACATATGTGCAAAAGCTGGTCCTTTGAAAAAATAAATTAAATTAAACTCTAGCCAGACTAACCAAGACAAGAACGGAGAGACAAAAATTACAAATATCAAAAATTAAAAGGGAGTCATCATTTATTAGCCCAAGTACTATAAAAGGAGAGTAAAGGAATACTAAGAATGACTACTGCCACAAATTTGATAACTTACATAAAATGAATCAATTTCTTGAAAACCTCAAACTAATGAAACTCACACAAGGAAAAACAGATAACATGATAGCCCTATACCAATTAAAGATTTTGACTCAATAATTAATAACCTTTGAAAAAATGTAGTACCAGACCAGATACTTTTGTATTCTACCAAACATTTCAGAAGAAAATAATACCAATATCCACAATCTTTGCCAGAATAAAATAGAAGCAGAGGGAATATTTCCTAACTCCCTCCCTGAGGCAAGAATTAACCTAATGTAAACTATTATCCTCTTAAACATTGATGCAAAAATCTCTTGTAAAATAATGGCTAATTGAATCCAATAATATATAGGAAGAATTATATAACAAGATCGAGTAAGATTTATTTTAGGTAAGCAAGTCTGGTGTAATATTAAAAAAATCAGTCAACATAATCCACCATATCAACAGGATAAAGAAGAAAAATTACATTATGACATCAATTGATACACAAAAAGCATCGATAAAATCCAATACCTATTCATTATAAAAAATGCTTGGAAAACTAGGAATAAAGAATAATTTCCTTAACTTGATGAAAACATTTATATATATAAAAAAATAACATATTCAATGGTCAGAGATTGTATGCTTTTGTACTGATGTCCTTGGAAACAAGACAAAAATTTCTTCTTTCACACTCCTACACAACAGGTATTAAATGACAAACTATTACAATAGGATAGTTTGACAGTTTCTTACAAAGTTAAACACAGCCTTACCATATGATCTACAAATCACGTGTTTAGATATTTATGCAACTAATTTAAAAAATAGAACACATAAAAACCTGCATGTGGATATCTACAGTAGACTTATTCATAATTGTCAAAAACTGGAAGTAACTATTATGTCACTTAAGAGGTAAATGGGTAAAGAGAGAGTGGTACATGTATATGATGAAATACTGTTCAACAGTAAGGAATGTACTACCAAGCCATGCAAACACATGAATGAATCTTAAATTTATATTCCCATCTGAAAGAAGGCAATCTGAAAAGCTGTATACTATATGATTCCAAGGATATAACATTCTGGAAAAGGTAAAACAATAGAGACATTTAAAAACATCAGTGGATTCCAGGAATACAGAGTAGGGAGAGAGGTAAATAGGAAAATCACATGGAATCTTTCAGGGTGGTGGAAAACATTCTGCATGAAACTGTAATCGTGGAAACATGGCACCACAGATTTGTCAAAGCCTATAGGGCACAAAGAGTAAAACTGAATACTATGGAAAAAACCCTTATGATGGTTAATATTAGGTGTCAGCTTGATTGGATTGAAGGATGCCTAGATAGCTGGTAAAGTATTGTTTCTGGGTGTGTTTGTGAGGGTGTTGCCAGAGGAGATTAATATTTGAGTCAGTGGACTGGGAAAGGCAGATTCACCCTCAGTGTAGGTGGGCACCATTCAATCAGCTGCCAGAATGTCTAGAACAAAGCAGTAAACGAAAGTAGAACAAGCTGGCTCACTGAGTCATCCGGCTTTCATCTTTGGTCCATGCTGGATGCTTCTTGCCTTTGGACATCAGACTCCAGATTCTTCCTTCTCTGGACTCTTAGACTTACACCAGTGGTTTGCTGGGGGCTCTCAGGCCTTCGGCCACAGACTAAAGGTTGCACTGTTGGCTTCCCTAATTTTGAGGCTTTTGGACTCAGCCTGAGCCACTACCAGCTTCCTTCCTTCTCAGCTTGCAGACAACTTATCATGGGACGCACATTTTGATCGTGTGAGTTAATTCTCTTCAATAAAGTCCCTTTCATATATACATATATCGTATTAGTTCTGTCTCTCTGGAGAACCCTGATTAATACAACCCTTATGTAATGAAAAAATTAAAATCATTTAGGAGGTCAGGAGTTCCCAGGATAGAACGTAGAATGAGACAATCTAACCATATAACAAATTAAAAAAAAAAAAAAACACCTCACTGAAAATGCTGACTTAAGCGACTTTGGAAAGTTTTTAAAACCAAATGTAGTAAGAAACAGATGTAAATACTGTTTTTACATTGGGTGAGATTTCACCCAACTAGGTACAGGTTAACAATTCCAAAACCATTACACATATATTCAAATTAAACAATTAAATAAAAGAATGATGAACAATGGGAATCGGTTTTCTCACTTTCAAATTCGGTTGTTACAGACCAGCAAAAGTAGAATTATAGAATGATCAGTGTGGTAATAATTAGAAGTCATCACTATGAATTCATGCTTGGCTCAAAATAGGTACATATAGTTATATGAATATAAGGTATTTGTATATTTATACGTGTATGTATATATGTATGTGCCTGTTTATACATATATATACATATATGATAACATATAGGAACATATATAGTTACTATACAGTTAACCTATATGTAGTTAAGAACATATATAGGAACACATACAGTTCCTTGCTCTCTCAGCTAAGAAGACTAGAAGCAATGACACACCACCACACCTACTACCCAGATCTTGGTTTCTAATACCATTCTCAGTAGAAGGACACAGGGAGCCTTAGAAAAATGCCAAATTCCAGACCTTGGAAGGAAATATATATGATGAGTTCGGAGCATATTATGATGCCAGAAAGTAGAATACTAAAACAAACAAAAGACACCCAAAAAACAAAAAGCAGCATTGGAAGTAAATCAAAGGGACACAGGAACCAACAAAAAAAGCTACTAATGTCCACACCTGGAACAATTTGGGCAACAGAATAAATAAAGTCGTATTGGATTAAAATCCAAAGTATAAAATAAATATCCACAAGTCTATACTGATAGAAAGTAATTACTGAATAAAAAAATAGATGGAGAAGAAAAATTAAACCTCTTATGCAGATGAATTCAAATAATTTGTGTAGATATTCTACTCCCCAAAATAGAGAGTGTAACTTCCCAAACATTTTTAAGGCATAGTGATTTCCTTCCAAAGTATACAGTATGGATAAAGGAAAAAAGAGTAACTTTAAAGTGGAGAAGCTTAAACAAACAAAAAACAACTACTCTGCCAAATGATCAAAGTCAACATCAACAGAGATAAGTCATGTTGATAGTATATATCCTTGGTATGACGTGATAGTGTCACTTCCCCTTGTGGTCTTGCTCCTCAAAACACATAACCAGTCTAATCATAAGAAAAACATCTCGCAAATGAGAGATAGTCTACAAAATACCTCACCAGTAACACTCAAAACTGTCAAGGGTATTAAAAACCAGCAAAGCCTAAGAAATTGTCTCAGTCAAAGGGAGCAACCACTAAATATAGCATGGTATGTTGAATCAGACTGTGGAAGAGAAAAAGAATGTAAGGTAAAAAAAACTAAGAAAATCCGAATAAAGTATGAACTTCAGTTAATAAAAATGTGTGTATCAATATTAGTTCATTTGTTGGGACAAATGTACCATGCTAATGTAAGCTGTCAATAATAGGGAAGACTAGGTATGAAAAATAAGTAAACTGTACTAGTTTCACAATTTTTCTCCAAATCTAACACTCTTTTCAAGTAAAAGTTTATTTTTAAAAATGAGCATGTTAGTTCAAAGATTAAAAGCAAAAAGGATAAATTTTACAAATAAGAGAATTCAAAACTACTATATTATTTCAAAATAGATAAAATAAGGATGAATAGATAAATAATTGATTTTATAACAAAGGTAAGGCAAACATGTGAAAATGAAAAGTCACAAGATAAAAATTTGAGCATAATAACTCTGGAGAAACCAGATAGTTTTGTGAAGCTGTGGGAATCTAAAAGTTTGTGAGGGTAAGGATAAGCTTTAGTGAGATTGGAAACGGTGACATCTCATGGTAACAAGAGATACGCTGAAATAGGCATATTCATAGTCAAACAAGAAAACAAAAGAAAAGGAGGGATGCTCTATGGATGGAGAGGGGAATCCATGTAGAAACAACCCACATTTTCTAGTGACATCAATCTTACACAATAGGATTGCTGCAAACTTTGGTTCTGGAATATGAAATCCATCAGGGCTAACCCTCAGAAGAAAGGACTGTTTTTATATTTTTGTTTGCCTTTACTTCATACTTGTTTCTGAAATCCCTGGAGATGAGCTAAGCTTTCCAAAGAAGTGATTTGCTTCTAGACGTCAGATAAAGTTGAAAGGTGATAAAAAGCCGTGGGCGGTAGTGCCTAAAAAATCATGCATTTCTCTGAACTGTTAAAATGAAAAGTAAACTGAAAAAAAGAAAAGAAAAAGAACTTTGATGTGTGAATGTATACTTAAAATTTAGATGCGGAATTTCTTGAAAGTAAGCTCTCATTAAAAATTAGGTGACTACATAAAAGTTTCAATCATACTAGATGCTATAGTCTATCTTGAATATAAAAAATTAACTAGAATTATTAAGGGTATACATATCTTTAGGTGACTGATATTATTCAAAATGAATATATATTACAGCATACACATTTCTTATGTTCTTCTAATAATTGAAAACATTCAGAGAGAAGTGTTCATGTTGAATAACCTGATTCACTTTTCATAGTTGTTTTTTCGTCTTTTTTTTATCATGTACTGTCTTCAACGTGTTTAATACACTTGCAGAGAAGCTAAAAAGTTTTTGTAAAATAAGTACATCTTTCTCTGAGTTTCACCATCAATACGACCTCTTTCCTCAGCAAATGCTTTCAAGTCAAAATACTCCCAGAGGCAAAGCTCTAAAAAAAGGCAAATGGGAATCAAGGTATCTGTTATGCATCTAAATACTTTAATAATTCACTAACGTAGAAATTTTTTACCCTTTCTCTTATCATGTAACACTTGTTTCCGAGAAAGAGGGAGAACTAAATATTTTATGCAAATATGAAAATAATATTTAATATAAATGTTTGAAATACTTGGTATATAGAAGTTCAGTTTTACAGTGAATACTTGAAATTTTTGAAAGTTGTTTTCCATAAAAGAACAAATTATTCATTTGTGCCTAATTCAAAAAGCATATTAATGTTTTCATTTAACAAATTAAATTGTTCATGTTGTTTTTTTATGTATTCTACTTTTTATTAATATTGACTGTTTTCAGCATTCGGAGTAGAGCTTATGACCAAGAATAGCTTTGAGAAATGAAGCCAATTAGAGTTTGGAAGGAAATGTTTTGGACACTTTTACATATGAGACACTTATTTATTACAGTTACATGCAAAATTTGCAATAATTGACTAACAGAAAGAACATAAAAACTTGTTTTTGAAGTGAATGTCCTTTGTTATTGAACAATGTAAAAGAACTGTAGTTGTCTGCAAATGTCTTACAATTTATTTTAATACAACATATAGAGTGAATTTTTATATTCTAGTTAGGTTCTATTTTAATCTGATAACACATTAAAAAATTTGTTAAATTACAAAGTGGTATTGCTTCAGAGCCATAAGAAACACTCCAGTGTTCACATAAATTTCTCTTTTTGTCAGAAGAAAATATGTTATTAGTCCAAATCCATAAAGCTGGCTAGTAGCAGAGTCAGAAAAAGATATCTAGATGAGTTACCTTTTAATTACATCAAATCATATATATACTTATATATCTTTTATACATATGATGAATGAACATTTCTAGTTTACAAATACGCATTCTCCTCTAGAATTTTAGGTAACTCCAAAGAAATTTTATTTATGACTTATATTTAAGAAAATATGACTAAAATTGTTTGATTTTCTAATACAGTCTGCACAAAGGGAAAGATAATTATTACATGTTTAACTGTTTATCTCTCCAGTGTGCAGCATATCCTAGGTTTTCCAAGCAGGAAAGAGTAAGCATTTCATTAAACACATTTTTATACAAATATTTAAAATACGAAGCCCATGGGCATTTGCACACCCAGACACAGACAGAAAAAGTACATACAATGTACTAAACTACATTACAATTTTAAAAGTATAATTTGTCTACAAATAAACATTATAGATATTTGAAAAATAGAAAACGTAAAGAGATGAATAAAAATTGTTGAACACAGGTCATAACGTAGTATGTGTTATTAAGTTCCTTTCCTATTTTTTTCTTAAAAGAATGTATTTATATTTTCTAATTTTCCTATAATAAATAATGATTCTTGGAACATTTTTAAAGTAAACATTATTAAAAATATAAAATCATATTTCTAAGTATATTTAAATATTTCTTTGTGAAGGCAGATTTAAGTTATAGTTTTCAAAAGCAAAACCTGTATAATGATATATTTTAAAATATTTTTCAAAGTAATAGAAAAGGAAGATTCAACTTATATTTTTCAAAAGCAATACCTGTAAGATTACATATTTTAAAATATTTTTCAAAGTAATAGGAAAGATAATAAAGGAAAATTTACAAAATGTCTGTTTTATTAGTGTTAATTTTTCAAATCTTCAAAAGTATCCAAACTTAGTAGTTCAGTCTGATGTTCTGATTTTCAATCATTTTTATAATTTTCACTAGCAGATAGACACATGAAAATTGGAATAAGTAAAAATAAATAAAAACCCTAGTACCTATCTCCTAAATGAAAACAACTCATCACATGACTATAACGTCCATTTATTTAGGGCTTTTCCAACTCCTGCTGCATTTTAAATCAGTTTCTAAAATTCCTTGAACAATAAAATTTTAATAATGTGAAAATAAATGATGTTACTTTTTTGCTTTTCAGATTCCACTCATGTTAATTTTATTCCAACAGAATCAATGTTTATTAATATTAGTAATGTGGCCTGAATTGGAGAATTAGGAGAAAAGCAAGCAAAATTAATAAAAACCAAAACAATATATATATATTTTTTTGAGATGGTGTTTCGCTCTTGTTACCCAGGCTGGAGTGCAATGGCGCGATCTCGGCTCACCGCAACCTCCGCCTCCTGGGTTCAAGCAATTCTCCTGCCTGAGCCTCCTGAGTAGCTGGGATTACAGGCATGCGCCACCATGCCCAGCTAATTTTTTGTATTTTTAGTAGAGATGGGGTTTCACCATGTTGACCAGGATGGTCTCGATCTCTTGCCCTCGTGATCCACCCGCCTCAGCCTCCCAAAGTGCTGTGATTACAGGCGTGAGCCACCGCGCCCGGCCCCCCAAAACAATATTTTTCTTACAATAAAATGAAAAAATGAAGAAGAGGAAAAAAAACAATTTAAGGGGAGGATTTCTTAAGATTATTAAAGGGTATAGTAAAAGAAGTCCACTTTGAAGGATTATGATGTGGGCAAATCTTTTAACTTACTACCTTAGCTCATTAAAGGCAGGTGCTATGTCCTATTTGTCTTTTTGTTCCCAGTACCTAGCCCAGGATCTGGTCCAAATAGATTCTTGATAAATATCTATTCATTTTCTATTTCTTTCTACATAAAGAAAGCTTTTCTAAGCAGACCTTTGATTTTGATTCTGAAGCATATTGGAATGAAGATATTTTAGAATCATACAGACAGGAGTTTGAATTTCAGCTACACACTTCCAAAATGTATGATATTAAGCACAAAATTTGATCCTTATTTATGTTGTTTATCAGATGGATATGAAAAAATAACAAAACAGGAATAAAACTAAACATCTTTGTACCTCCCTGCATTGTTGAAAATATAAAAATAAAACATTTATTATATGCCTAGCTTTTCTTTTTTACTTGATCAAGTCTGATTTTGCTCTTTTTACCTTGAATGTGATTACCATGCTGATTTTGCTTCTAAAGGTAAAGCAGACCATTCCCTCCCTTGAATAGTCGCAGAAGGTGCTTTGGTTACAATAGGTTAATGGGGCTAAGGTTTGTGAAATAGGCTGTAAATTCAAAGTCAGGAAAAGCAAAGCCTATTGTTCAAGAAAAAAAATAAAGCAGCAACAACAAAAACTGCCCTTTTTATTCCCATGCTGGTTATAATAACTGCTATTGCTCTGCTCCCCATTTTGTCAATCTTATTTACAATTAGTCTTAGGGTCACTTTTGCACCTTTGGTAAACATGATTCTGAGTGTATCACCTTATTCCTTCCTTTCTCTACATTCCTTCACGTAGATAAGAGTTTATAAATTTTTTACCTTGGCTCTGGTTACCCAATTGCTTGTCTCAAATCTGCATCAGTCTTTCAAACAGTCTTACCAAAACGTGCTGGGAAACAGGGACCCACTGAGAGTTACTGGCCATTGTATGTTTAATCATATCTAAGTCTCCTAACACTTTTTTCATTTGAGCAAGTTTGACTGCTAGGAACAAAAGAACCATAGGCTTAGGCTGGTAAGTGAAACATGTTCAGAAACTTTGGAACGGAGGCTGGCAAATTGCAAGCAGTTGAAAGACTCATTTACACTTGGGATTTTCTTTTCATTTTATGTTATAGCTTTTCTGCTTTTGTATATTTGATCTAAAGGGAGAGTCACAGGAATCCACCCAATGGTTCTGCCTTGGGAAAGGAGTGGGGAGAAAAAATGCTAACCAGTTCTGCCATTCCTATTAGTGTAGAGAGGACACAGAGACAGTGTTATTGAGATGTAGCACACTGAATGTTCTAATGTAAGCATGGCAAGGATCAAACATAAGACATATAGAGATGCTTTGAAAGAGAGAAGGAAATAAAGCCGTAAAATAAGACAAATTAATGTGGAAAAAATATTATGCTACATGCATTCTCAGAGTAGGAAAGAAAATGGAAAGGAATAGATTTTAAAATTATATAAAATGTGATTTTATAAAATTTTAGAATAAGTAGATTAGCAGAAGCATACAGTATTAGCAGGCACAATGTTTCCACTCTTCTTATTATGAATGCCTTAATTATTGCCAAAAAGTGGAACACAATAGGATTTATTGTTATCATGTCCATTTAACAACAAATTTTATGAGAGTACCTTTTTCAGTGGGAATCGTTCTGATCATGTGGATGGAATAAATAATTATGATCTTCTGCTATGTTACGGGTAGAAGGCTATAATTGGAAATGTCCCACTGTTTCAGAGTTAGCAATGAGCTTGCTATCTTTCGACCTCAAAACTATACAGAATGAATTGATGTAGAAAATAAAACAATCTTCCACAATGGACACAAAGATTTCTTAGGTGAAAAGAAAATTAAGATTAATGAAGCAATAATGGCTGGCTTCATGTATAATTCCCTGTGGGCATTGTACACCTCGTTTTGGAGTTTATATATGGCTTCATTTTTAAAAAGAAATATTTACCACAGAATTATTTTCCACACAAACTGTTATTGTCACCTATAGATCATTGGTAGTTTGTTATTTTCTGTGCATGTGTGTTTGTGTGTGTGTGTGTGTATGTGTGTGTGTGTGTTTCCCAAAATAAATGAACCTAATACGTATGATTTTGTCTTCTTTTTCTGGTTTAGTCTTATGTCAACAAAAATAAATACATGTATAGCAAAAGAAAAAATGCTTACTAGATATACAGACTTTTAAAATTCTGCCCCATCTGAGGTTTAAAATATTTTTAAGCATTTTAAATCACATGAATAAACATTTTGAATATTCGATATAATTATAGAAAAATTATTACATTAAAAACTTGTTTTCCTATAATTTTTTAAAGCAAATCATAGCTTTGCAATTCTTAAATGTTTTGTTGAAATTATTTTCTTTATAACAAATTTAAATAAATCAGATAAGAAAATTATTAAATGTTTGTGAGGAGAGGGGAAGACAGTGAGTGGAGGAGACAGTGTTATCAACAAACATCAAAACTAAGAATTTTGGAAATTGAAGATTTTGCTAAAAAATGAATTTGCTTTACTTTTATGGGCTGTTTATTCTTACTAGTTGAATTTTCAAAATTTCAGAGCAATGATACTGTGTTTTATAGACTGGCTATTATAAATGT
This sequence comes from Aotus nancymaae, assembly GCF_030222135.1. Lineage (NCBI taxonomy): Eukaryota > Metazoa > Chordata > Mammalia > Primates > Aotidae > Aotus > Aotus nancymaae. The sequence continues at coordinate 38,691,136 of NW_026988419.1, read as the reverse complement.
GTATATAAATCACATACTAGTTTCAGACAATTTTCTTCTTAAAACCTTAGATGTCTGCTACAGATTTAGATGAATTTCAAAACTTATTAGCACTATATATATGTATACATTAAAAAAAAAACACACACATGAGTACAGGATCCCAAGTGATGACTCTTCTTACTCTAAGAAACTGAAGAAGAGGTTCCTTGAATTAGAGAGCAGCAGGATGAAATTGCTTCATGGGATAGGGCACTAAGAAACTGAAAATATATTATCATTTCTTCTTTCTAAATCTGTGTAGTGGTGGTTGTACGTATGGGAAGCAGGAAGAGATCACAAAGGCTTTCATTCTCATTCTCGGCCTCTCAGACTTTCTTTTTGTTTTTTCCCTATAACCGCCTGGTTCATTTATGCTATATCATTCTTTCTAATCTCCTTTATAAGAATAAAGGATAATGAATAATGCAAATAAGTAACTATAATGACTGTCTTTTCATTTTAGGAAAATCATATTTTGTGTGCTTGCATTTTGTTAGATTATCTTTCAAAATCAGAGAAATTATCAAGCACTTGCCTTGCATATAAATATTATGATGCCATTCATGTTATTTTCTCTTAGTTGTCTTAAAAATTCAAATGAATTACTAAAGTTTCATAACAATCTAATCACTGTCCTATGCCTAAACCATGCTTGGTTATTCCACCATTTCTTTCCTTCATCCCCAAAGTAATCTCCCTGCTTTTTCTAGGCAGGTTCTCTTCTCAAAGTTTTGTGAAAACTCATACTCACCTCTTCTTTGGCACCTTTTTATATTCTGTTTGCTGGTAGGTCCATTGCTCTCATCTCCTTTAATCACTACTATACTCATATTTTTATTTCCTTTAAGCTCTCAAAGAAGTCTGACTTTCTCAATCATTCTGTTGCCAAGTTCAGAGTTAATCGGTAAATCTTACAGGTCACTTTTTTGACATGTCACTCATAGTGTTTTCTATCTTTTCTTTCCTTTTGTCTTATGTCTGTCAAATGCATTTTAATGTCCTTTTGCAAGGAAGACATGTCTTCAACAAACAGATTATCAAGTCAAAATTTCTGGCTCTGCTGCTTATTAGTTGAGATACATGTTAATTAATCATTATTAGCTTCAATTTTTCCATTGAGAAAATGAAAAAATAATAAAACCCAGTTCACAGCATTATGGTGAGAGTAAAATGACTTATGCAACTAGCTTAGCTAATCGTTGCTTGTAGAAAGCTATAAAAATATATAGGTTCCCTTCTCTCTAATTTTATATGCTCAAAGAGGAACTAGCAAAGGGACTTCTATGTAACCATGCTTGAAAAGTCTTGAAATAATGAAAATACTAATGTTCTCAAGCCAGACTGATATTTTACATTCATTATTTTTCTTACCAACCATAAGAAGCACAATATTATTAATTTTAGATTTTTAAGTTAATGGCAAATAATATTATTAACACCACTCAAAATCAAAGCATTTCTTATTAGTTTTGGGTTAATGAAAATTAGAACTGTGCTTTTGTATATGAATAATAGCAAACTAAATTTGTTTTTATTAATTTACAATTCTTCAAACAAAATACCAAAACCATACTGAAGACACAGTAAAAAGTATTGGAAAGGTAGCAATCTTATAAACTTCAATTCTTTTCTTAAATCTTTCCAACTCAATTTTCACATTAGAAGTAAATAATACTGCCTCTCATTCTGACATAGGCTACCAGTTAAACAAAGTCATCTATTTTTTTAACCTTTCAGTGTTTGCAACGTTTGTTGTAGAGCTGGTATAAAATCTTGGAAAATAAAGAAATAAGTCTGTTTAAATAAAATAAAACCTTTGACGTTTTCTCCTCTTAGACTCTAATTATATTAATACACTAACAAAAATTTAAGTAGAGAAAGGTGAACAAGATATAAGGGATAGAAATATATCTTTACTCTTGATATTCATATAAACTTATTATTAAAATATTTAATCATTTAAAGCAAGGTCATAATATCATGATTTAATTTGTAATGATTTCCATATATGACTTATGACTCCAACACAAGTATATTCATGCTATCAACTTGCAGTTCTTTCTGTGAACCAGTTTTGCTTGAATCCCTTCCAAATATCTAACTCATGAGATACAGACTCTACTATCTAAGCACTAAGTCTTCAGTACCAGTGTACCTAGGGAGAGGATTCCTCCACCAAAGTAAGTGAGGACATCAAGAAGCAGGATGTGGTGTAGGACTCAGTGCAGATCATGTAGGACTGCTCAAGTCCACAATGCTTAGAGAAAACAGCATTGTTGCAAGAGGCAATGAAAAGAAGGATACTGGGCTAATAGACTTGGATTGTACATATAAATAGTGAGAACAAGCAAGTCAAGAGTAATACCTTAGAGCAACTCTTTTTGAAAAAAAATAGTTGATTGAGACTGCACTACTTTATGGTTTTGAAAAAGCTAGCTCGAAATATATATTTTTTTGTAAGTTTTCCTTCTCAACAATAAACGAGATGTTATCTTTTAGGACCAAATTTAAGAGTATATTTTACCTGAAGGAATTCTTGATTTTAATCAATTGGGATGAGAAGCAGCTAACAGAATTACTGAACTCATATTAAGTAACAGGAAGTATGATTACATAGCAGTATTCTGAATTCATGAAAAGTTCTTCTTTCCATGTCTGCTTCAGAAACTTCTAGTCATCCTATAAAATGTCGTTCAAACAAAGTTACTGCTTATTGCTTCCATGAGACCTAGTCACCCTTCCAGAAGAATGATCACTCTCTCCTATGAATCATTTCTATGTGTTGTGCATCACTTTATTACTACATTTACTGTGGGGTGCACATTTTTAAACTATTATTTCCTTGTCAGTTTCCTACTCTATAGATTCGACAGAGAAGTGTATTTTTCACCTTTATTATCTCAGTACCAAATAAAGAGTTTACTAAATATCATGTGCCCAATAACTATTAATTTCACTATATTGAGAATGATAATGAATCACGCTGTTACTTACAAAGTAATAAAACTCATTGTAATGTATAATTAATACAATTTTCCTAAAGAATTTGAAAAGTATACACCAAAATATTTTAAGAAATATCAATATTATTAAAAACAAGCAAGCAGTCAAAATATCTACTTTAATATAAAATGTGTATTTGGAGGTGTAAGCCCTCATTTCCTTTCAATATGTATCCCTCTTCTTGCTCAAGCATATTGGTTATTCCTTTTGAATTCACACCTACTGGTGGCTCCTTTTTCTTAGCTGTCACTTGCCTCCTTCAATCTGTCATCTTGAATTGCTAAATAAAGCACAGGCCACATTCTTGGGGCTAGGTTTGATCAGCAGATACATTTTGATTGGTTCAGAGAGTTGAAAAATGTTTGAATTAGTTGCAAGAATTTGAACATAAAGATTTTTTCACACAACACTAGATATCATGTGTCTCTTCAACTGTGAGAGGATCTGGCTACAGTGAATGAATGTAATTTCCTGTAGCTCGACAATTAGATGGAGTTGCCACACTTAAGTGAGGTAATCTCTTTGGTTTGCCACAACCCTCACCTATTTCTTTTGCTTCATTACTGCTCCTGCCTGGCCCTTGTGTATATTTTGTTTATAATCCTTGGACCAGACCTTCTGCTTTTTTTAACTTTTTCTCCTCAAGCATTGTCTTTTGCCAAACACAAAAATGGCACTCACATTCCACAATATTTCTACTCCTTCAATCATATAGAAAACATTTTGAGTAAAATTAAAACTTTTAATTTGTTTTTTGAAATTTTGTTAAAGGAAGTTTTAAGAGGGGTATTTTGTGTTTTGAATTGCAAACACTTAAATGTTTCCAATTTTTAATAGCATGAGACATAAATACATACACAAAGAACAATAAAGTGAATAAAAGGGTTAAACTTTATAATTCAACATCAGTGTACTTTATAAAACTTAAAATGTTAAATTGAAACTGTAAGATGTAAATGATGAGAATATATGGACACATGGAGGGAAACAACACACACCGGGGCCTGCCGAAGGTCAGGAGGTAGGAGGAGGGAAGGAATCAGGAGAATACCTAATGGATGCTGGGCTTAATACCTGGGTGATGGGATGATCTGTGCAGCAAACCACTGTGGCACACATTTACCATGTAAGAAAACTGCACAATCTGCACATGTACCCCTGAACTTAGAATAAAATTTGGGAAAAAAACCCACAAAACCTCTTAGCTCTGAGGAAGTTACAGTTGACAAAAGCAGAAATGTTATCTTTCTTATAGATGATGGAAAATCATCATCTTGGACTTTAAAATATATAAATGACTTCAGAGAAAATTTTAAAGCAGGAAAACAAAAGGCAGTAGAAGAGATTTGGGAGGTAAATTTCTCAAAGTATTTAAAAAAAAAAAAGAAAGGAAAGATAAGTAGGTGATGGCCTTAAATCTTCAAAAATGGCTGACTGAAGATGTCAGCAACAATTGTCCCTGAAAAATGATTTCAGTGTCATGCTTCTGAAGGGGTTTCCTTATCATCTGACTTGTTATAATAAACGTAAGTGAACTACAAAGTTCCAGACTTTGTATCGGGCTATTAAAATAAGCTACTTTAGAAAACTGACACTTTCAAAATTTTCTTCCACTGTTAAATTGTTCCAAAAGAAATTTAAAAATAGCACTGCATATGAATTGAACTTTGAGATGGGTAATTTGCCTACATAGATCCAAAAGTCTAAATAATTTCTTCTCAAAATAATAAGATTAACTTAGTAAATATGGTGTTCTTATATTAAAGAGCTGAGCATTACAAGTATAACCATGATTCTATTATTGTTATGTGAAAAAAAACCAACAGATTTTTCTTATTTGATTTTTATTTTTAACACATTTAAAAGGACTGAATCCTATTTAAAAAATAACCATGGAATTATTTCAGGGCATCTAGAATTCTGTCTGTGTGAGAGGAGGTGATATCAGCCAGTTATATGAGGAGGCTGGAGGAGGCAGTGTCTGATGAGTTGGTTTTTTACCAATGGGTTGGGAAAAAAAAAAAAACCCAAACTGAAGCTTTTTGTGCTTCAGTTTCTTCATCTGTAAACTAAGAATAATAATAGTGCCAAGGACCTTGGACATAAAAATTACATAAACTAATGCATGTAAAATACTGAGATTATTGTAGGCTCATGTAAGTACTAAATAATTGTTAGCTGGCATTATTATTTCTCTTATTTCTTTCTTTATTTTTTTGAGATGGAGTCTCACTCTGTAGCCCAGGCTGGAGTGCAATGGCATGGTCTCAGCTGACTGCAACCTCTGCCTCCCAGGTTTAAGCGATTCTCCTGCCTCAACCTCCTGAGTAGCTGGGATTACAGGCACACACCACCACATCCGGCTAATTTTTGTACTTTTAGTAGAGACAGGGTTTCACCATGTTGCCCAGGCTGGTCTTGAACTCCTGACCTCGTGATCTGCCTGCCTCGGTCTCCCAAAGTGCTAGGATTACAGGAGTGAGCCACAGTGCCTGTCCTTGTATTATTATTTCAAAAGGACTTAATAATTTTAGACTGATTCCAAATAGTATAATAGTCATAAATGATGTCCATAAAATCTCTGTGCGGTTTGAATTTTTCATAAGTTCACTTCTGTGTAATATGTGACAGTCTACAAAATACAACAGAGAAAAAAATCTACTCAAAAATGTAAATAAAATTGTTAATGATGGCCAAGTGTGTTAGCTCACACCTGTAATCCCAGCACTTTGGGAGACCAAGGTGGGCACATCACCTGAGGTCGGGAGTTCAAGACCAGCCTGGCAAACATGGTGAAACCCCATCTCTACTAAAAATAAAATAAATTACCTGGGCATGGTGGCACACACCTGTAATCCCAGCTACTCGAGAGGCTGAGGAAGGGGAATTGCTTGAACCCAGGTGGCGGAGGTTGCAGTGAGCCAAGATCATTCCACTGCACTCCAGACTGGGTGTCAGAGTGAGATTCCACCTCAAAATAAAAAAAAGAAAAAGTTAATGATTTCTTTGTTCCAATTATGTTTATTTTTCTAGAGAATGTATTGACTTCATAATAAATAGCTGAATTCAAATGTATCCAACATCATAGTGAATATGTTAAAATTTAAGTTTCTGCAATTAAATGTTGAAAAACATCCTGCTCATCTCAACATGGAAAGGTAGGACTTTGGCTGAAACTCAAGTACTATGGTTGAGGAAGAATAAAGCACCTAAAATAGCATTTGGCACATTACTCCCTATTAATACAGGAATAATCTTTTTTGAGGAGGTTGTGAATACACTATATAACAAAGACACTATACAATATAAGAAATACCAGTGTGTTAGCACTATAATAGTTCATTATTTACGTGCATTAGAGTAAGGACATTCGATAAACTTTTTTGATTTACTGCTTCATGTAAACAGACATTACAATTTATGTGTGTTAGCATAATTTCAAGGCCCCAAAGAAAAATGTTGTGGGCAGATAATTTATGTTTTTCATATCGTTTCTCTTTGTACTTTTTTGATTATATCTCAATACTATATGAATATTTAAATTTCATGATGGCCACAATATTTACAGATAATTGAAACCTGGATATTTTTAATAAAAAATATATTTGCATGGTCTCTCTTCTAGCAAGAAAATGATTTTGCATTGGTTATTTCTGCATGAAAAATTGCCACAAATATAATCTAAATAACAATTACTGTTATAGCAAGATATAGTGGACTAAAAATACTATATTATTGTTTGCAGGAAAAGATGAGACAATTATTCATGATCAAGTAGGGTTTTCTAGACAATGAGCTTGTCTTGACCTTGTTCAAGAAGAGAGAGAGAGAGAGAGAGAGTGTGTGTGTGTGTGTGTGTGAGAGAGAGAGTATGTATGTCTACAGTAAGCCAAACACAATACTAGATATTGGAGATCCACGTGAATTGAACACAACTGCTCTCCAGGAGCCTATGCTGGATGAGGCAGGTAAGTACACTGTCAAGCTCAAGCCCACGTGGTAAACACCAATCAAATCATTTGGGAGTGCCATCAAAGAGAACAAATCTGCTGTCAGGATATCAGGAAAAGGAACCCAGAGTTAGGCAGACATTGGAGAAAGGCAAAAGAGCTCAGCAAATAAGAAACAATTTCCCTAGATCAGTACAAGGATGTTGGTGGCAACAGCAAATTATTAGATTAGGGAGAAGACAGGTAGATAGATTGGAGAGATATGTGTTCTTAAATAATGACTTAAGAAAAACAGCATAGATTGAAGGAAAATGCTCAGGCTTCCAGTAAAGATGAAGATTACAATCACACAGATAAGAAATACTGTTGTTAGAACAGGTTTGTGAAGGTTATGCCTGACATAACCGAGTCAGTAGGTATTAAGTAAATAAAGGGGCTATCATACTGATATTTTTTCTGTACTTCATGTATTACACCTGCCCCAGGTTTGTGTTATGCTGTTAAATAACAAACATCTCTAATGTAAGGTATTTTCCAACTCTAAGGATTTAAGATTCTCTGAGATAGAAAGTATGTTTCTAAGATAGCACAGCAGAGTATAGAAAGAGCACTGAAATATTAGTGTAAAAATTTCAGTTTTCATCAATAGTCTAATTATATTAATTATTGGGGTTATAGAGTTAGTTAATTACTGTGTGTCTCAAAATACTCACCTGTAAAATGTAGGAATTGGGTTTGATGGTACTTAGTATCCCACTCGAATCTAACATTTTTTGATAACATACATTTTTGACAAATGAATGAAAAGGGCCATCTTTCCTATTGGAAAAAAATTCCTACATTATCATTTATATATTAAACTTTTTTTCTATTCTTTACAGTCAGTTTGGACCAACAGCTATTTGATATAATTCAAAGGAACAATAACTGAATCATAAATAAATTTTAATATTACCTTCTTCTATAGCTCTTTCATTTGTGTTCTCTGAGTTTTACTTAGAGTTATTATAGGGAAATTATAAAATATAGATTAATGGTTGCATTTTTATGCTTTTGATGTGTTGTTTAATGAGGTATGTGCTGTTTTATATCTTACATCAAAGAGACATCTGCTGGAAACCTTCTTATCATACACATCAAGTGATTTTTGTACTAACAAGTATAATCATCTGAATAATGGAATATGGTATCTCTTTTTCCTGCCAATGAAACTATCTTATAAATATGGTCCCCATTTTGAAATATAGTTTTTAATTTTGCACTTTAAATTACTTTGATTATTAGACATGCCTTTCCTGAAGTAAACTTAAGTGGTATATAAGATTAGAGAAACAATCAAGATACAAACATCTAATACCTTTATAGGTCCTAGAATATAGTTTGTGAAATTGCCATAATGGTATTATCTCCATCGTTAATATAGTTTCTCTAGGAACTATTGATCACTTTGGATTTAGTGTATGCATTTGCAGTCACTGAAAAGCATTAATTTGATGAAATAGTCAAAGCATTCTAATCTTAAAATGAGATATCAATCTGAGTTAAAAATAGCCTAAACACAACCACCATATATGTTGTACCAGATTCCCTGACTTTCACCTCCTGTCACCATCACAGTATTCTTCAACCTATGCAGGCATGGTTTAAAATCAAATTTTTCTTTCAGCAAATCACTATGAAATTTGTAAACACTTTTTGCATCTGTAAAGTAAGTCAACAAGTCATAAAAAAAACTCTTTATCATTGCATTCTGGTCACTATGAATAAAAAATTGAGAAGATAAGTATTTATAGATGTCAAACCACAGAATGAACTAAAAAGAAAAAGGGCCAATATTTTGCAGCTTAATATTCTGTTTTTTTGTATGTATACACAAGTGTTTTATACAAACTATTCAGAAATAGACCAGAAGCACAGTGCTCAAATTCATAATTTCCCTTAGAAAGCATAATGGAGTGTCATAATTAACAAACTTATTGGGAAATATTAAGATTGAAACAGCAAATATTAAATACTTTATCCAGGCAGATTAATGAACTGTTCACTAGCATGGCAATTACTACATTATTTCTGCCATTACTGAGCATAAAAAATCCAAGTAAAAGAATTTAGTGAGCTTTTCACCTAAAAGTGACAGTAAAACATCATTTGGGTTTAGCATGTGAAATTAATGGTCATTTAAGGCATGAAAATATAAAAATTGCTCTTTAAAATATTTGTTTTATAACTTGTAGAAACTTCTTAGGTTAACTGGTATTTTTAAAACCAACTATCTACTAAATTAATAGAAATTTAGATTAAATACCAAGTTTCGGAAAATAAAAATCAAATCAGTAACTGATGTGGTTAACAAAACACACACACACACACACACACACACACACACACACACAAAGTCTCATGAGATCCAGGTTCCAGTTTCAGTCCTGACTTTTAATTTAAAGCCTTGTGAACTCTATCAAATCATAGTCTTTTTGGTCTTTATTTTCCTTATCTTTAAAATAAAAGAAATTGAGTAAAAAAATACCAAAGTCACTTTAAAATAACAAAGATTTTATTTTTAATACTATATTTTACCATTAATTCACAAGCCATTTTAAAGATATACCTTCAAAACCATTTCAATAATATGCTGTATCTCCTATTTTCCTGTGTTTTAAAATTTTGCCAAGACTGCTGTGAACCAGTCATACTTCTAAATAAAACTTCATGCAATAGAAAACTTATTGTTTTTAATTCCAACCAAACAAATATATCCTTTACTATTAATACAAATGTGCTCTTAATTATGAGATCATACTTTCAATTACATGTAGCATGTTGCATTTAATTGTTGATCTTTTTTTATGTCTGGGCATTTCAGATAAATTGCTAAGTCTCTGTTGACATTTGAATTATAATTTCTCCATGTCTCATTCCTACATATTGTGGGGAAAGACTTTGAGAATCCAAGGGATAACAGTTTAATCTTACTTCTGCTTGACCTTTGTTACCTCAGCTCAGAAGAATATACAGCATGTCATCAATCTCAGTTCCTAAATTCTATGCCCTTTATCTCATTTCTTATATAATAAATTGCTTTTTATACTTATAGGTCTGAAAAATGACTTCAGAGAAGAGAAAGATGGGGTTTTAAAACTAAAAATGGGGCAAAAATCTGCTTTTAAGCAAAGAGAAAAGGTTCTAAAAAATGTAAGGAATAAACTTGAGAATGTCATACATTGAAGATGCTTTTGATAAAACAGGATGTAGAGAAACTATAGAGTACAAAGTTTTAAATGGTTTTTTTCTTTTTATAAATGAAGACACATTAAAATGGGTTATTTCATGTAAGAAATAGCATCACTGCATGGCTAAAAGATAGTCCCCAAATAGGTATTTGTGTTTGTCTATATTCTTATATTTTAAAGGCATTTTCACTTTTACATGTTGAATATAAAAGATTTGTTTTAAAAATAATCTAGAATTTTGCCCTGCACATGAAATATTCTCTACAAAAATAGTCAGAACTTAATTAGAACAGGCCTCATATTCTAATTACAGAAAATACATGGGGAAGAGGAACAATGTTTTAAAAATATTTTAAGTATGCAAGAAGAACAATTGATAATTTTGGAAGCCCCATAAGAAAAAGAACCCACTTTGTGAAGAAAAACATTTCAATGAAGGAAAGCTACCCAATAAATTAAGATATAATGAATAGAGAGGTCAACCAAATGCAATGTGTGAATCTTATTTGGATCCTGACTCAAACAAACCAACTTCAACTTTTTTAAATGATTATATACCAATCAAGTGAAATTGAACAGTTCACTGGATATTTAATGACACTAAGTATTCTTGAAAAATGTCAATAATTTAAAAAATCTGTAGGCCCAATCCGTTTCATCAAACACCAATTCAGGACCAGTAATTTATCTATTGATGCATTGCCTAACAGAGTAGACACACAATAAACTTGTGTTGAATTTATATTTTTCAATCATTAATATTACAATAGATGGAATAAAAGTAAACATTTCAAAGTTATAAATTACAATTATATGAAAATTTTAAAAATCATATGCAGTTTAAGAGTCATGAGAGTTTTGGAACACATCAATTTACTCAAATTTGCATTCTACATCAAAATAATTTAATTTTCCTTCCCGACCTTGTACTTGATGATGAAGGTCAAAGGTTTAAATTTATATGCCCATCTCTCTTTTTGGATTCCTGCATAGTCCTAATTGAAATTTGACATATATGACTATTAGTTGAAATTATTCCTTTTCCATGCTTCATTAACAATGCACTTTACTATACTACAACGATAATGCTCATAATAAAAGTCTCCTATGCAATGTGGATTACATTGAAACATGATTGATTATCTCAAATGTAACAGAGAATTCATATTATAAAATTTTGCATGCTGAAATTGACTATGTGACTGGAATTTAAATATATACTGAAAGAAGCAAAATCAGTTTTCATTTTTAAAAACTGAGCAAAATTTTGAGAAACAATTTTCTTTTACTTACTTATATAGTAGAGATAAATATGGTATTCAAGACTTTTTGTAAAAACATTCTCTTTGAACATTCATTGATTGTTGTAAATTATACATAGTTTTGGTTTACATGTTGTTTCAAAAGTGTACGTGTTCCTCCTTTGTTATTACTTTCTTTTTTATTTTAAAATATTATTTTTAATATATTTACATTCATTTTATTATTTATCACTTCAATTCTTATTTGTTTCAAATTATTGTTATTATTACTTTCTATGTAGTTCCAAGTACTGGGTTTTATAAAATATGGCTATTTATAAAGTCCAATTCTGTAAAGTACATTTAACAAAACAGCTATAGAATGAATATCTGCTGATTTCTTCTCCAGCATCAATGTCCCTTCTCTTCCGCCAAATGTAACTTGGCTTTCCTTTAGTAGAGTTTGCTTTTTCCCTGTATAGCAACAATCCTGCAGTCCCCACCCAGTTTAAGCTAATTGCAAAATGTCCTGGTCACTGTGTCTGGTTTAAAGACAACATGAAGAATATGTTTGCTGAGACTTTCCGGGAAAGAAATTTCTCAATTCTTCAGAAAACAAAACAAGCAATCAAAAAACCTCCTTAAAAAAATGCTCTCTTTTCCTTTAATAGGTAGAGTATGAGAGTATGAGTGAGCCCTATGAGTGATGAAGGCATTTTTCTACCTAATGATGACTCTAGTACTGGAGGAAGCAATTGAAAAAAATCTTAGAGAAATGGGTATCTAACCTTGATTAAATGTGCCTGTAGGCATTCTTTCCCACCTGGATTACAATATATTTTTCTAGATACAAAAAAAATGTAATTTTTAAAGTGAATCTTTTGAAAGCTCAGATTTTTTTACGTCAGCTTTAACAGGCAATAGTTTTACTATATACTATGAGCTGATAGATTGGGAACTTTCAACCACTTACACTACACCTAAAGAATTCCAATCCCTGGGGAAAGATTAGGAATGCGTATTTTTGCAAGTGCTATTAGATCATTCTGGTGTAGATGGTCATCTACCAGACAATCTGGGTTTAAGTTTTACCTGAGAGCTTTTTAAAAATGCAGATGCCTAGCCCCCACAGACCTCACATCCCAAGATTGTGTTCCATTGGAATGGAGTACATGTAACAGTGTTTAGAGCTCCACAGCTTGTTAATGTGCAGCTATGGTGCCAAGGCAAGACTTCTTAAACTTTAACAGGCAGACAAATCACTCATCAAAACAGTAAAAATGCAAATTCTGATTTAGGAGGTCTGAGATGAGGCCTGAGATCTTGCATTTCTGACTAGTGTCCCAACTCAAAAATACAAAAATTAGTGAATCAGGCTAGGCATTGACAGACATATTACAACTGAAGTAGATAAGGAAAAGTTGGTTTTAGGAATCATCTACTGTATAGGAGCAGGTGTTAAGAGCACAGATTCAGTTAGAAGTTTGAGGAAAAGGGCAGCCTCGCTGCCCAAAATGATATCTGATATATGTATCTTGATCTGGGAATTTATTCATTGCTAGGTTTCAAAGAAATGGGAAATGCTTGCTAGTGAGTAATAATGTTACCTTTGTAATTAGTAAGTTTGCAGTGATAACAAATGCATACTATTTTAATTTATTTTACAAGCATATACAATCGAACCTGAAGAATTTAGTAGCTTTTTGGCATCACTAATTTTTTTAAAGGCTAGGAAAGTCCATTTTAATATTATGCATTTCAGAGAGAAACTAGGTATTAAAGAAATTAACATTTAGCAGTTGGAAAATATTGACTTGGTAGCAGGGAGTCTGTTATCCTTGCTGTTACCCTGAACATTTCAATTTCAGAAAGTTGCATGACTTTCGAATCTCCTCCATGTAAGACATCCTGCTTGACATAAGGATTTATTTCTGACTTTCCATCAGTTTCTAATTAATAGCACCACTGTGTGCTACATGATGTGAGAATTGAAAATCTCTAAACAGTACCACAGGAGCACCACATTGCACTTCTACTTGAAAAAAACACCTGATCAGTTACCCAGCTGTTTCCTCCAGATGTTGTCTGTAAACTCAAAGGTCATTGTTTCATTAAAACTGAGATTAATTTGACTTAAACATATCTTGCTCACTATAACAAAGTACAGCTATTAAAATCAAGTTTTTAAACAGCCACAGGTATATACAATCAAATCTTGTAGAACTTATCAAATATATATGTTTCTAAAAGTACTTTCTCTCCATCTTTATAAACATAAATGCAAAATTATATAGTTTGTATGTTTTGTAATAAAATGTGTAGTGACACATTCTTTCCTCTGAGTAAACTCTTATGAATAAAAGGAACATATCATTGTTAGTACAGAGTAATAACAGAATTCAGTGTAAGATGAAAAGCTCAGCAAATGGTGACTGCTCTTGAAGGGCAAATAAAATATAATATCTTCTCCTAAGCTGATCTGGAAGCAAAATAATAAGACATGACCTAAAGGATAAGAGTTTATGTGTCTGTATTGTGTATGTTTTACTTCATAGCATTTTTGTAAATAATGTGATTTTACTGGATTGCATTAAAAGTTGTTGTTCATAAGGGGTGTCATGGCATTTAATTACAAGTAAACTTTTTCATAATGAAATCAGAATGCAAACACCAGCCATATAATAACTCTGCACTTGAATAGTAAACCAAATATTCCTTAGAGGTCATAACTTTTATAAGTTGGAGATTATAAAATGACATCTAATCTTCACTATTGCTGTCTTTCCATTCCTAGGAATATTACTTAATTTCATTAATTACTTATTTTATCTATTTTCTCAGCAAATGAAAATTAAATCAAAATCTAAAAGATTACAGCAATAACATTTATCATGTGATCATTTATCAACTCCATTGTGTATCTGGCATTGGGTGTACACTCTTCTGTGAACTATGGCTTTCCATAGACTATTAATAATGCAACATATTTACATATCAATATTTATTTCTATGATGTATGCCCCCATGACAAAAACATATCTTGGTCTATGATTAAATGTCCCTTGTTTACAAAAACCATTATTGTATACTAAATTATTAGTCCTTTTTCCTTTCAAAGAATAAAAAAGCTGTTGAAATATGAAGTGAAGTTTTGAATGTCCCAATGTTCATAAGCAGATTTAAATTACTAAACTAGTAGCTGAAAAACCTAAGAAAAAACAACAAAGTGGGAGATCAAAAGACACAATTGTTTAAAAAGAAACAAAAAAGTGGAATGAAAGCATTTTGGTCTTAGCATGAATATAACAATAATAGCAAAAGGAATAGAAGTGGCACAAAGACTCATGTATAGTGTGAATTACTATATGCTAGGCACCAGGTTATGTCCTATTTATGTGTTATATAGCTTCTAATCCTATTATATAGGTATTTCATTATTCCCACATTATATCTAGGGAAACTGAGGCTTCAAAAACTCTAATCTGTCAAATTCTAGATCATTAAGAGGTAAAACCAGGGACTCAAACCTAGATCTGACTTCAAAGCCTATTGTGTTAACCAAACTACACTTGGTTAAGTGTAGCTTGAGAGCAGTACACAGAAACTATACATTTTTAACTAAACAAAATTAATCTGAAATAATTTTCTAATCAAAAGAAATGATCTTAAGATAAAAGGTATTGCTAAAATCATGCTGACTGGCATCTAGGAAAAAATAGGACTGACAAAGAACTATAGCAGGCAGGCAGGTTGTGACCACATTTATATGGCAGGCAGGTTGTGACCACATTTATCTACACCGAAAAAATATATATTATAAATAAAATATATTAAAATATATAACCACATTCTAAAATACAAAGAAAAAACTCTTTAGAGCAGAAATAGAATAGGAAATTTAGAGGTGAGTAGTGACTTACATGGTAAGGCTGTGACAGAATAATCTAGGGATCAAAATCAGCAGTGAAGACCAGCATTTGCTTCTGTGTGAAATGAAACTGATTGCACTCCATATGAGATGGACTAGAACCAAGTCCCCTACATAAAGCCAGGAATTTGGACCCTTCTCACCTTCATACTGGGGCTCAGGACACATTAAAGTAGAACACTTTTATAGGCTGAGTATGTTGAACTAAAGAAGCAGCTTCTGACCTTGCGCCACTCCCCTTTCTGTCAATCATATTTCTCTCCCAGACACAGAAGGAGCTTGCTCTGAATGCAATTATTGTCAAGTCCTTTCTAGAATCTACATTAAGTGAAGAAAACTAACTCAGATAGCAAGAAAAGAGACTAGGATCTCCATGCCCAGGACACCATGTCCATGCAGATTTTTTATTATTATTTTTTGAGACATAGAGCCTCACTCTCTTACCCAGGCTAGAGTGCAATGGTATAATCTCAGCTCACTGCAACCTCTGCCTCCTAGATTCAAGCCATTCTCCTGCCTCAGCCTCCCAAGCAGCTGGGATTACAGGCACGTGACATCATGCCCAGCTAATTTTTGTATTTGTTGGTAGAGACAGAGTTTCATTATATGTTAGACAAGTGGGTCTCAAACTCCTGACCTCAGGTGATTCACCCGTCTTGACCTTTCAAAGTATTGCTACTATAGGGGTGAGCCACCACTGTGCCCAGAAAAACTTTTTACCTAATTTTTCTGAGGGTTGCTGTCCAGAAAAGACTTTATCTGCATAACAAGGCAACCTTTGTTCCCAGTTCCTTCCCTCATCTTCCCATAGTTTTTGTCACCACCTCCTGCTGAGAAGCCCCTCCTTTCTTTCTGCAGCTCAAAATGCTATTTAAGCTTCAACCATCTGGTCTTTCTTTGAGTCTCATATTTTGTGGGACTACTCTGCATGTAATATATTGTAGTCTTTTTCTCTTGTTAATCTGTCTTCGGTCATTTTATTCTAGAGACTCAAATTATCAAACCTTCAGACAATAGAGGGAAAGTTTAAAAGTCTCCTACATTCTCATCAATGAATATAGGAAAACTACCAACTACTGACTCAGCATATTCTTGGTGGAGAGCAGTACCTGGGAACTGAGAAGTGGATTGTTGTGTATGTAAAATTGAGGGTACTATAGTACAATATGGTGATGGAGTGAAGGTCTGAGCTACTAATATAACACATATCTTTGAAATCTGGATGTATCTGAATGAGATAGTTGTGGACACACAGAACAAGAGGGAGAAAAGAGATGCAAAAAAAAAGTTATCTCAAGAGATAGTCTCT
This sequence comes from Aotus nancymaae, assembly GCF_030222135.1. Taxonomy (NCBI): domain Eukaryota; kingdom Metazoa; phylum Chordata; class Mammalia; order Primates; family Aotidae; genus Aotus; species Aotus nancymaae. The sequence goes on along the minus strand of NW_026988419.1, from coordinate 38,674,454 downwards.
CAAATCTCATTCCCACAATGAATAAAGAAACCTAATATTAATACATTCATTCAGTAAACCTGAAAGATGGAAGAATGTATGCCCAAAGAACTAGAAATAATATACCAATCTGAAAGCACATTAAAATACAAGTTTAAAATCCTCAAAGATGTATGTAGAGTAGATATGAGCATCTACAAAATGAAATCCATACAACAAACAAGGAATGTTAGCAGGCGAGAAGCAAGTATAGATATGACAAGAAACCAAATAGAAATCAAGAAAATGGAAACCATAGTGCTTGAAATGAAAATTTAAAAACACTAAATAAAGGGATCTAGAATCTACATTAAGTGAAGAAGATTAACTCAGACAGCAAGAGGTAAACAGAGGTAAACAGAGGTAAAAAAGAGATTGAACAAAGGCAAAGTGAATTAAAGAGTTAAATATCAGAGCATACAAACAGCTTTGATATTAAATGAAAGGTTAACAAATGGGGCTTTACAAGAATAAAAAGGATGTTACTTTATGTTGAATTGAAGGGTAAGTCTGTCAAATTGAGAAAGAAGCAGAGAGAGAGAATGCAAATTCTTTGTTACTACCTTAAAGATATTTTATATTCATCTTGTTAAACTGCTTTCCATCATACAGTGCTCCTGTGATATTCCAGTGTGGAAATAAATGAAGACCAACCAAATGAGAACAAGCAAGGGATATTTATTATGGCTTATTGCAGCAAGGGAATCAGCCACCACCACTTGGGTTTTGGCAGAGACTCAAAGGCTGGTAGAGAGAGTATGAACGTTTTATATTGAAAAAAAAAAAAGAGGGCTTCAGGTATATGCTTATTGGAGGTTGTTGGCATGGAGAATCTGTAAGCACATTAACTACAAGGAGGACACATTGTGATTGACTAGGAGTGCATCCTTACTTTCCCCAGTTGGTCCTAAGTTAGAAACAGAGACAAAAATTAGGGGAGCTGTCAGTTGTTAATCAAGTCCTGGCCACTTTAGGGCAATTATTATAGCAGTTATTGTTTGGCTACCTGGAATGTTGGTAGAGATACCAGTCTGACTTCCCACAGATCTTACTTGGAGTGGGCTGGCCTCCTGAGCTGGTTGCTATAGATAAGGGATAGGTTTCCTGGGCATGTTGCTGCCAGTTCTGAGTTCTGTTCCTATATATGGTCTGACCATTGTCTATTTGCATAGTGTCTCTCACTAGAAAAGTTTTCCAGCAGAAACTGCAGAATTCGTTTCTTTTTTATTTTGATAAGGTATTAATGCTAAGCTATTATTACAATGATGTAGAGAGGCTGCCAATTATAGATGTTCACTGTATATCAGAGGCTAGGAAAAATTATATAGTTCAAAAATTGTCAACTTTTTGGAAAATATCTCTTGATTCTTCCTTCGTACTTTCTCCTAAACAGAATCGACTGCAGGTCATCAGTCTCTGCTGAGGTATCAGTTAAGTGATGGGATAATTAGTGAGAACCACCCCATTTTTATAACAGAAAGTATTTGTAAATTAGCATTTTATAAAATAGTTACTTAAGAGAGTAATGCATGTCACTCATATGCAGCCGAGTTCAAAAGAGTCCTAATTGCTCTCCGGCAATTATGATAATTTTCCTGGCAGGAAAATCCAAGAGGAGTATCTGTGAGCATAAATCTCCGATGAGAGAATACACCTTCATGTTCAACACCTTTTAACATTACAGCTTGTGAAGGTGAGTAGCCCCATTAACTTTCTGTCTCAGTCAAAATGAGGAGACATCTCCCCATTTCCTTCACAGTGAGTAGAATGGGTGATAGTACCCAGTATCAAAGGCTTCTAATTCGATCCCCTATTCTCTACTTTTATTTTATGATACTGATTTCTAGCCTCTTGACAAAATAAAGCTGCCAGCTCCCCTAGTAAGTGCCTTTTTGAACACATTTGGCTGCTTGTCTTTAGAATCTCCTTAATCCCAGCAGGAATGCTTTTAAATGTAATCCCAGAGCAGGTGCCCTCTATTTCTCTCCTCTTGGCTGCCACCACCCCCATCCTCCATCCCTTCTGCCTCTTCAGTTCATCGCAGAAGCTGCAGGCAGGAGCAGCATGCCCTGGCTACAGTCCTAGCTGGAGTTGCCTTGGCAGTAAGCATACCAATATCCACCAAATAGCACGTCTTACATTCAAACTGTGGAGGATTGCAACGAATTAAATCAAAATTTAAAGTTAACATAGACAATCAAATGTAAAGGTAGCTCAAGATACAAGAACCTAGGTAAAAGAACTATTGAGTCACCCAAATGTTTATTGACTGAAAGTCCCACTCCGTGTCTCTTAGTCGTGCAGATGCTTAAATTATTGTCTGCTATTTCATAGATCTTGTGTCTTTTTTAATTTGTGGTTTTGGAAGCAAACTAACCAAGTTTTGAAATATTTTGGGTTACTTTTTGCAGACTTCAATGAGTTAGGATTCTATCAAGTTAGTCTCTTAGAAAGGAAATATAAGATGAATAATCTGCCTATGGCAAATAACCCAGGACCATACTGAATCAAACAGGCACCCTGCCAAATTGCAAATGGCCTAAATTTCAAAATCACATTAAATAGCACTATGTAATGAGAATGGGCAATGAATCACAAAATCACGTTATATAATGAGATGGGAAACGAATGAGGAGCTAGGAGTAAGAAACGTAGATTCTGAATTCCCTGATCCCTCCCAGGCATTTTTTCAAGGATAGATTCTCCTTGAAATTGTGACTAATGAAGTCTGGGTGTTTGTGGACAGATCATCTATGTTTACCAGAACAGCCCATTGTTTCCTTTTGTTTCAATACAAAAGTCCAGAGAAATGGCATTAGTTGGTGATTTAACGAGGGAGGAAGAGAGAGAATCATCAATATTCAAGTCTAACTTGAACATTGCTAAAATTTGACTTAATTTCAAACTTTTTTCTTTTTACTTCCTAAGGGTCACTTAGGAAGAAATAAAGAGCAACTAACAAGCATTACTTAAAAAGGTTGGTTTGCTTTCCAGATAAATCCAAAGCATGTAAATAGGAACCTATCTACTGCTCAATTCCTAAATCGATACCAAGATCCCCATAATTACACTAACAGAAAGTGGATGGCTAAACTGGTCCAGTTCCCAATAAGAGTCCTCCCTTCTGGGTGAGCACAGTGGTTCATGTCTGTAATGCTAGCACTTTGGGAGGTTGAGGCAGGTGGATCACGAAGTCAGGATTTCGAGACCAGCCTGACCAACATGGAGAAACCCCATCTCTACTAAAAATACAAAAATTAAGCTGGGCGTGGTGGCACATGCCTGTAATCCCAGCTACTCAGGAGGCTGAGACAGGAGAATGTCTTGAACCCAGGAGGCAGAGGTTGCAGTGAGCCAAGATCACATCATTGCACTCCAGTCTGGGCAACAAGAGTGAAACTCCATCTCAAAAAACAGAGAGAGAGAGAGAGATTCCTCCCCTCTCTCAGCACTAGAGATGGAGGAAAATAGGCAGTCAATGTATCAAGTGCTTAAAGTATGAAAATATGGTTCAGTCACATCAGCAGAACAGGAAACTTACTCAAGTTCTGAAGAGATGTATTCTTAATATCCAGGAAATATAGTATGTTGATAAGAGATCATAGTATATTCTGTTTCCTTTTCTTATTTTCAAAGTGGGAATTTTTATAATGGTTATCTTCTTTGCCATTATAAACAGGGTCATAACTAGATCACATGTTGGGACATTAAGAAGAGTCACACCCCAAAACTATTAATTATGAAATCCATGAGAAAACCTGGACTTGGAACTGAATGCAATAGATGAATGTGACACTGGTTTTGATTTTGGTTTCTTCTTGTTGCTGTTGTTCTATGAGTAAACTTTGGTTTGTATACTCATTGAACAAGAGATACAGTTGCATTAGGTTTAGTTAGGGCATTTTTGCCATTGCAAGGTTGGTAGAAAGATAGGTAAATGTACTGCAACTAATAAAAAGACAGAATTTTATATGAACAAAGAGCGCATTATTTTTCTTTTTGGCTTGCATAAACTAACAAATCCATGTTTTGCTTTAAGTTAATTTGTGTTTTATATTTGCAATTGAAACAGCCATGAATAATACAGGAAAAAGCATAAGAAATGGGATTGTTGGTGGTAACATTTCATGCATAATTCCTGATAGCTTGTTTTCTTCTCTTTTCTACCTCTGATTAATGTCTGGTTTTTCTTGCAAACTTTCTTCTCTTTCTCTGAATTTTTTCAGTTTTCCTTCTCAGATTTCTCCCACAGGCTCAATGTCACAAGGCAGTTATGTGAAGGAAAATTGTACTGGAAGTTTTGCGATAAAGTAATAAGCATTTAAAACTTATAATTTTCCTCTAAGCACTGCTTAAGTGCAATGCACAAATTTTGATATGTTTTTATTTTTATTTACTTTAAAACATTTTCCAATTTTCTTGCTTTTATTTATGGGTTTAGAAGATGGTTGTCTAATTTTTAAATATTTGAACATTTCCTATGAACTTTTAGTAATTTTTTTCTGTATTTCTTCTGTTTTGGTAAGGGAAGCTACTCTGTATGATTTCTGTTTATTAAAAAGAATTGCTTTACGGCCCAGGATATGGTCAGTATTTGTGAATACTTCACGTGAACTTTCTATGTGAACTGTCTTTTTTTTTTTTTTTTTTTTTTTTTTGAGACAGAGTTTCGCTCTTGTTACCCAGGCTGGAGTGCAATGGCGCGATCTCGGCTCACCGCAACCTCCGCCTCCTGGGTTCAGGCAATTCTCCTGCCTCAGCCTCCTGAGTAGCTAGGATTACAGGAACGCGCCACTATGCCCAGCTAATTTTTTGTATTTTTAGTAGAGACGGGATTTCACCATGTTGACCAGGATGGTCTCGATCTCTTGACCTCGCGATCCGCCTGCCTCAGCCTCCCAAAGTGCTGGGATTACAGGCTTGAGCCACCGCGCCCGGCCTATGTGAACTGTCTTACAGTTGTTGGGTAAAGTAATTTTTAGTGGTTTATTTAGCCAAAATAATTTTGGACAAGTAGAAATTGGAGTACCAGCTTTCCAAATTTGTATAAAGCTACAATAATTAGAACACCTTCCTCTCGATTTGTAACAATCAAATATACCTCCAGACATTATCAAAATTAACACTGGCTTAAACCAGTGATTTGTCTGCACCTTTACTTTTTCCTATTTAGAACTTATATACTGTATCTGTTACCAAAAAATTATTTTACTTGTTTTTAATTTTGTTTGAATATATCTGCTTATATAATATGGTAATTTTGTTTTTAAAATTTGTATTACTGATATTATTTTCTATGATATTCCTGACTCTTTTTTGTTATTTCTGCTTGTACCTGATTAATCAATTTTTTTAAATCTCTTTATTCAAGTCACTGATTTTCATGACATACATTGCATTTTTAACATGCCTAGATACTTGATTTACCAATGCTTAAAGCTGATTATCTCTATTGTCTCCTCCAAGAATACAAGCAAGTATTTCAAGATATTTAAGATCAGATCCACCCATACATTTTACTTGTGTAGTTTGGATTTTAATGATTCTTCCAATAAGTAGACTAAGACCCTCTTCCCCCAAAGATATTCATATATCCTAATTCCCAGAACCTGTGAATATGTTAACTTATGTGGCAATAGCAACTTTGCAGATGTTATTAAGGATCTTGAGAGGATGAGGTAATCCTGGATTGTCTGAGGGAGCCCAATGTAAGCACAAAGATTTTTACAAGTGAGAGAGGGTGGCAGGAGAGTGAGAGGAGATGCAATGATGAAGCAGACATGGGAGTGCTGGAATTTCTGGAAGAAGAGCAGGAGTCAAGAAATTTACATATTCCCAAAAGAATAAAGGAAATAAATTCTTCCTTAGAACCTGTAGTGCAAGCCCTACTGACATGGTCATTTCAACCCAGTAACACCCATTTCAAATATTTGACATCCAGTCCCTTCTTAAAGCAAGTTATCCATTTGAAAACTGCTGATGTCTTTGAGATATTATTCCCGTAATTTTTTTTCCATAGGTTGTTGGTGAACAGGTGGTGATCTGTGAGATTTTGGTGCTCCAATGAGCAGAGCAGTACACACTATATCCAATCTGTAGCCTTTTATCCTTTACCCACTCCCAACCTTTCCCCAAGTCCCAAAGTCCATTGTGTTGCCCTTAGGCCTTTGTATCTTCATGGCTTAGATCCCACTTATGAGTGAGAACACGATGTTTGGTTTTCCATTCCTGAGTTACTTCACTTAGAGTAGTAGTCTCCAATCTCAGCCAGATTGCTGCAAATGCCATTCATTCATTCCTCTTTATGGTTGAATATTATTTTAACATATATACATACCACAGTTTCTTTATCCACTAGTGAATTGATGGACATTTGTGTTGGTTCCACATTTTTGCAATTGTTAATTGTGCTGCTATAAACATATGTATACAACTGTCTTTTTCATATAATGACTTCTTTTCCTCTCAGGTGATACCCAGTAGTGGGATTGCTGGATCAATGATAGTTCTACTTTTAATTCTTTAAGGAATCTCCACACTGTTTTCCATAGTGGTTTTACTAGTTAACATTCCCACCAGCAGTGTAGAAGTGTTCCCTGTTTACCACATCCATGCCAACATCTATTATTTTTGATTTTTTGATTATGGCCATTCTTGGAGGAGTAAAGTGGTATCGCATTGTGTTTTGATTTGCATTTCCCTGATCATTAGTGATGCTGAGCATTTTTTCATATGTTGGTGGCGCATTTGTATATCTTCTTTTGAGAACTCCCTATTAATGTCCTTAGCTCATTTTTTGATGGGATTGTTTGTTTTTTCTTGCTAATTTGTTTGAGTTCATTGTAGATTCTGGATGTTAGTTTTTTGTCAAATGCATAGATTATGAAGATTTTCTCCCACTCTGTGGGTTGTCTGTTTACTCTGCTTACTGTTCCTTTTGCCATGCAAAACTCTTTAGTTTCATTAAATCCCAGCTATTTATCTTTGTTTTTATAGTTGCTTTGGGGTTCTTGGTCATTAATTCCTCACCTAAACCAATGTCTAGAAGGGATTTTCCAATGTTATCTTCCGGAATTTTTGTAGTTTCAGGTCTTAGATTTCAGCCCTTGATCGATCTTGAGTTGATTTTTGTATAAGGTGAGAGATGAGGATCCAGTTTCATTCTCCTACATGTGGCTTGCCAATTAATCCAGCACCATTTGTTGAATAGAGTGTCCTTTTTCCACTTTACGTTTTTGTTTGCTTTGTCAAAGATCAGTTGGCTATAAGTATTTGGGTTTATTTCTGGATTCTGGATTCTGTTCCATTGGCCTATGTGCCCATTTTTATGCCAGTATCATGCTTTTTTTGGTGATTGTGGCCTTATAATAGAGTTTGAAATCAGGTAATGAGCCTGCTAGATGTTCTTTTTGCTTAGTCTTGCTTTGACTGTGTGAGCTCTTCATCATTTCCACATGAATTTTAGGATTTTTTTTTCTAGTTCTGAGAAGAATGATGGTGGTATTTTGATTGGAATTGCATTGAATTTGTAGATTACTTTTGGCAGTATAGTCATTTTCACAATATTGATTCTGCCCATCCATGAGCATGCAATACGTTTCTATTTTTTTGTGTCATCTATGGTTTCTTTCAGCAGTGTTTTATAGTTTTCCTCATAGATGTCTTTTACCTCCTTGGTTAAGTATATTCCTAAGTTTTGTTTTGTTTTTGTTTTTGTTTTTGTTTTGCAGCTATTGTAAAAGAGGTTGAGTTTTTTATTTGATTCTCAGTTCGGTCACTGCTTTTATATAGAAGAGCTTCTGATCTGCATATATTAATCTTGTATCTGAAAATGTTGCTTAATTCTTTTATCAGTTCTACAAGCTTTCTTAGGAGTATTTAGGGTTTTCTAGGTAAACAATAATATCAACAGCAAACAACAACAGTCCGACTTCCTCTTTACCGATTTGGATATCCTTTCTTTCTTTCTTTTATCTGATCCCTCTGACTAGGACTTCCAGTACTATGTTGAAGACAAGTGGTAAGAGAGCATCCTTGCCTTGTTCCAATTCTCAAAGGAAGGCTTTCAAGTTTTCCCCATTCAGTATTACGTTGGCTGTGAGTTTGTCATAGATGGCTTTTATTACATTCAGGTATGCCCCTTGAAAGCTGATTTTGCTGAGGGTTTTAATTATAAAGGGATGCTAGATTTTGTTGAATGCTTTTTCTGCATCTATTGGGATGATCATTTGTTAATGTGTGTATGTTAAACCATCACGGCATTCCTGGTATGAAACCCACTTGATCATGGTGAATTGTCTTTTTGATATGTTGTTGGATTTGGTTAGCTAGTGTTTTGTTAAGGATTTCAGCATCTACGTTCATCTGGGATATTGGTCTGTAGTTTTCTTTCTGGTGTTGTCCTTTCCTGGTTTTGGTACTAGAGTGATACTCCCTTCACAGAATGATTTAGAAAGGGTTCCCACTTTCTCTATCTTGTAGAATAGTGTCAATAGGATTGGTACCAATTCTTCTTTTAAAGTCTGGTAGAATTCTGCTGTGAATCTATCTGGTCCTGGATATTCTTTTCATTGGTAATCTTTCAATTACCATTTCAGTCTCACTGCTCATTATTGGTCTGTTCAGGGTATCCAATTCTTCTTAAATTTAAGCTAGGAAGATTGTATCTTTCTGTTAATTTATTCATCTCTTCTAGGTTTTCTAGTTTATGCACATAAAGGTGTTCATAGTAGCCTTGAATGATCTTATATATTTCTGTGGTGTCAGTTGTAATATCTCCTATTTCATTTCTAATTGAGTTTATAAAACTCATAGCAGCAGATTATTCATATCAATTTGTGAGGAAATAATCTTGCTCATGCCCTAATTGAAGAAGCCTGACAATTTATAGCAGAACCATTAGCTAACACTGTAGACATCTTGATTGGTTCAGTTTACATAATTCTGACTGAAAAATTAAAGTTGAGCAAAATTCCACTAGAAGGATGCCCAAACCATTGCACACAGATCAGCTGCAGACAAGAGCAGCACTTTTAATGGAAATTTAAACAAGTGGCATGAAGATCCTAAAGCATTTCTTCAAATAATTGTAACAGATGAAACATGGCTTTGCCAGTACCATCCTGAAGACAAAGCACAATGAAAGCAATGGCTACCAAGAAAGAGAAGTATTCCAGTCAAAGCAAACATGGATCAGTCATGAGCAAAGGTCATGGCAACAGTTTGTTGGGAAGCTCAGAACAATTTGCTTGTTGACTTTCTGGAGGACCAATGAATGAGAACATCTGCATACTATGACAGTGCTGTAAAAACGTTAGCCAAAGCTTTAGCAGAAAAATGGCCACGAAAGCTTCACCAGAGAGTCCTTCTCCACCATGACAATGCTCCTGCTCATTCCTCTCATCAAACAAGGGTGATTTTGTGAGAATTTTGATAGTAAATCTTAGGCATTCACCTTGCAGCCCTGATTCGGTTTCTTCTAACTTCTTTTTCTTTGCTGATCTTAGAAAAAATCTTCAAAGGGCACTCATTTTTCTTCAGCTAATAATGTTTAAAAAAACTACATTTACTTGGTTAAATTCCCTAGCCCCTTGTTCTTTATGAATAGACTAAATTGCTTGTATAGTTGCTTACAAAACTTGGAGATTATGCTGAGAGGGAAAATTTAGTTTTTAATTTTTATCTTTTAATTCCACTTTTCCACAAACTTTTCGAAACCCCCTCATGTGTAAAACCTATAGCAATGATCATACTTAATAATATATTTTTTTAAAATCTGACCTCCTGAATTATAATAAGTTTGTGTTGTTTAAGCTACTAAGATTTTAGTAACTTGTACAGCAGCCATAGGAAGCTAATAAACGACATTGAGTCTATATCAATTCCCATTCCAATCCCAGTACTTACCATTTTTACTTTTGTCAATTTAACTTTAGTGTTGTTCATGCTTACACATTATGTTTTGCATCACACTGCAACATTTTGGATTCGGTTTTATTAGTCACTAAGAATAGCCTCATGTAGTACTTTCAGTGAAGGTCTTTGTGTGGTATACTCCATTCATTATTATTATTATTATTTTTTGGTAAAATCTTATTTATTGTGACAAACTCAAGTGAGAGATTTATCTGGGTATAGAATTCTGTTTTCTCCAGTGCTATCAAGATATTACTCCTTGTCTTCTTGCCTTTAATGTGGCTTTTGGGAGACAATTAGTCATAGTGTAGCTTGTGCTTTTGTTCTCCTATAAATTACTTCTTTCTACCTTTTTTAGTTAATTAGCTACTAATTCAACTATTTCCTTTTATAGTTAATTAGCTACTAAGGAAGCTAATTAACTGTAAAAGTCATTCTCTTATATAAAAATTTTTTAAAGGGTACTCGGGGTAGAATCACTTACCACTGATTTTAAAAATTCTATTGACAGACTCAGGTACAAGCTTTGTTTTTTTTTTTGTTTTTCCCTCGACTTCTTTAGTTCTCTATTCTTAGCTATAGTATACATTCCATGTTACTGCTTATTTCCAGTGCCCTTCTAAACTTAATTATTGTAGCTCATTTAGTTGGTAAATATATTTTATTCTCTATTTATGTCCATAAATTTGAAGCATTAAAATATATAGCACATTGTGTCTACAATATTAAGTATTCTTGAGGTTTTTTTCCCTCATTATTCTGGCTAAAAGTTAATAAATTTGACCTTTTCATATAGCAAACTTTTGATTTCATTGATTTTCTGTATTGTTTTTCTGTTTTATCTATTTTTACCCTGATATTTATTATTGCCTTTTTTCTGTTTCCTTTGGGTTTAATTTGTTCTTCTATATCCATTTCCCCAAGGTAGACTGTGAAGACATTCATTTGAGATTGTTCATCTTTTTTAATGCAGATGTTTAGTGCTATAAATCTTTCATTAATTATTGCTTAGATATCTTTTATATATATATATATATATATATATATATATATTTTTTTTTTTTTTTTTTTTTTTTTTTTTTTTTGAGACGGAGTTTCGCTCTTGTTACCCAGGCTGGAGTGCAATGGCGCGATCTCGGCTCACCGCAACCTCCGCCTCCTGGGTTCAGGCAATTCTCCTGCCTCAGGCTCCTGAGTAGCTGGGATTACAGGCACGCGCCACCGTGCCCAGCTAATTTTTGTATTTTTAGTAGAGACGGGGTTTCACCATGTTGACCAGGATGGTCTCGATTTCTTGACCTCGTGATCCACCCGCCTCGGCCTCCCAAAGTGCTGGGATTACAGGCGTGAGCCACCGCACCCGGCCTCTTTTAAATATATTTTTCGTACCTCTTTCTAACTTTGTAATCATGGGAACACATTCGAATTGTTTTAATGGCTTTGGCTGCTAAGGCTGACTTTGGGTCAGTTCTAACTCAGTTTCAGTTGATTATATTTTATTCTCATTATGGTGAGAATGCTTGGTAATTTTTGCAACTTTGCATGCTTGGCAACTTTTGATTGAATGTCAGACATTGTAAATTTAGCTTCTTAGCTGCAGAATATTTTTGTTTCCCTGTAAATATTCTTGAGATATGTTTTGGGCTGTGGTTAAATTACTTAGATACAATTTCATTTGTATGTGGGGTGGAGTTTAACTTAATATTTGTTACATAGAACTAGAACAGTACTGGCCTAGAACTCATTATTCTACAAGACTAACATAAGATATTTCTGTGTACTATGCACGATGCCTATTTTCAGTCTGTCTGAAACTTTATTTTTGGCCTTATTAGAGGCATGTTACCGCTAAACCTTTTGGATTTTTCTCTCTACCCTTGAGTAGTTTGCTCACATACATATCAATACTGATCAGCACTTAACTGAACTGTCCAAAGGGTCTATTTGCTCATCTCCAGAGGTGTAGCTTTGTGCAACACTCTCCTTTCCAGTACTCTGCTTTGTGAACTGTAGCTGCTTTGGTGTCCCTGGATCCTAAACTCTTTTCTCAATTCATAGTGTCCACTGGGATCCCCTGGAATCCACTGGGACTGGATTCTCCCTTTTTTCTATTGAAGGCTCAAAATTATCTCAAAGCCGTTAGCTATAGTATCATAGGGATCACTTCATTAGATTTTTGTTGTTGTTGATGTTCATTTGTTTTAATAGGAGTTTACCTTTAGTCCCCATTACTTCATCTTAGGTGAAAGGAGAAGTTTTACTTCTAATAAATCTTAAAATGCTCTAATTAAATGTCGAATTTGTTTTCCTGTACATATGTAAAATAATCTCTGTACTTTTCATTATAATACAAACCTAGTATGTGTTGCTTTATTTTCAAATACTTCCTTGATATTTTAAATTTCTAAGCAAATCTTTTGCCTTTTAAAATAACTGAGAAAAGTATACAAGGGAAATTCATTATTTAATAACTACAATTATACTTTATGTGTGAATACCTCTGTTCAAATAGTCATCCACTATAATTTACAGACAAAAGTGCAGAATTAATAGCAGGAGAAAGAAAAGATAAAACCTACCTCAACAAAATTTTCTTCTATAATAATGTTAATTCATAAGAGTATATTAACCTCGTATCTGATCATTAACGTTGTTGTTCATATAAAATTGTCTTTCTTTGAAAATACACAAATGCAGGGTCAGAGACCTATAGGACTTCATCTCTCTCTCTTCTTTCATAGGATCTGAATTCTAGCATGATAGAATTTTTTGGGCCATAAAAATATTTTTGTTCTTAAAAATGACTATTAAACATGTAAACTCCATTGGAAGGATTAAATGTTGAGTCTTTATTGTTTAACACTTAACAGTGATTATAAGGCATTGCAGCAATGGGATACCAGTTACCAAAGGTCAAAGGAGTCAGTTATAATCAAAAGTAACTAAGGAGTGTTAGAAACAGTAAATCAAATTATTTTCCTAGCAACTTATAAAATTAGTTTAGTTATCTTTTAATTAACATCTGTACTAGAGAACTATTTTATTTTTTGTTATGCAAATATTATTCAATTTGATATAGTCATTCCTCAGTATCTTTGGGGAACTGGTTTCAGGCCCCTCGTGGATACCAAAATCAGCAGATGCTCAAATCTCTTATGTGAAATGGCATAGTATTTGCATATATCCTATGCAATACTCCCATATACTTAAATTATCTCCAGATTACATATGACAGCTAATGCAATGTAAATAGTTTTTATATTACATTGGTTTATATTCTCATTCATTTTTATTTGCCTTGTTGTAATTTTCAGATATTTTCTATTTGTGGTTGGTTGAATCTGCAAATGAAGAACCTGTGAATATGATGACTGACTGTACTTTTAAGATTTGAGGCTATTTTAGCCTCAGTACCTGTAGTACAAGGGTATTTATCATCAAATTTTACTATGAGAAGAAAATTATCTCCTCACTTTCTGATACCTTTCCTGAAGAGGTTTCAGTTATCAGAGAGATGTTTGTTCTAGATAGGTTCTATCTAAAATACAGTATCTCATTCACTGTGATAAACCTGCTACTTCTACCCAAATATCTTCTCAGCAGAAAACAACGGTAAAATCCTTATCTAGCCCAATACATGGTGTCTTTCTAATATAGCCAGTAATTAAAGTCAACTTAAATAAAATGAGAAAAAATACAAGTACAAATGAAATATAATTGTTAGCACTGATTTAGAGCAGAAAGAACTGCCTACCAAACAGATACATGAAAAAGTGCTCGACATCATTAATCATCAGAGAAATGTAAATCAAAACTACAATGAGATATCATCTCACTGCAGTGAAAATGGCTTTTCTTCCAAAAGACAGACAATAACAAATGCTGGTGAGGATGTGGAGAAAAGGGAATCTTTGTATACTGTTGGTGGGAATATAAATTAGTACAATCATTATGCAGAACAGCCTGGAGGTTCCTTAAAAAACTAAAACAGGAGCTACCATTTGATCCAGGAAGCCTACTGCAATGTATATACCCAAGAGAAAGGAAATCAGGGTATCAAATATGTCTGCACTATCATGTTTATTGCAGCACTATTCACAGTAACCAACATTTGGAAGCAACCTAAGTGTCCATCAGCACATGGATGAATAAAGAAAATGTGATACATATACACACTGGGGTACTATTCAGCCATGAAAAGAATGATATCTTGTCATTTGCAACAACGTGGATGGAACTGGAGGTCAACATGTTAAGTAAAATAAGCCAGGTGCAGAAAGAGAAACATCACGTTTACTTATTTGTGGAAGCTAAAAATTAAAATAATTGAATTCATGGGACTAGAGAGTAGAGAGATGGTACCAGAGGTGAGAAACTGTAGTAGTAGCTTAGGGTGTGATAAGAATGATTAATGGGTACAAACAAATATAGAAAGAATAAATGAAATCCAATATTTAAAGCATGACAGGATGACTATAGTCAATAATAACTGTACATTTTAAAATAAGCTCAAGAATATAATTGGCTTGTTTGTAACACAAAGGAAAAATACTTGAGGTTATGGATACTTCATTTACTCTGATGTGATTATTATATATTGTATGTCTCTATCAAAAGGTTCTATATACCCCATAAATACATACACCTACTATGTACCAACAAAAATTTTAAAAAGTTCTACCTAGATTAGTGTTCTAATTCTCTAGCAGTACATGATATTTCTAGATATATTTTATCAGTTAATATAAATGATGAGAGTCCTTCCTTACAATTTATGATCAAGTAAGAGCTCTACTAAAATCAGATTTTCTTATAACATCAAATTTGAACAAATTTTTCTTCGTGTTGGATTCAGGTAGTATTTAATTCCTCCACTTGCTATTGCTCCTATGCTTTGTACTGCTAGAATATCATGTTTTTTTATCAACAAACAAAAAGTTTGAAGGGCCTTAAAAATGCACTTTCTTATTTTTTATGTAAATACTTCTCTTTTATCTTTTGCATGACATATTATCTCTACTCAGAATCTCTAAAAAATTGAGTGACATTGTGAAATCATCAGTGCATAGAAAATATGATAGTCATCCTTTAAAAATTCAAAATTGCTTCAATCTTCCTTTTAATTTAAGGATCAAGAAAATTGGTATCACAGCACTTTAATATTGTACTTTAATTCAAATTAAATGAAATAAAAACACTGGAGGGTGGATTTTAAAAAAGAGAGTGTTGTAAAGGAAAAAACAAAAAGTTATGATAACCACTCCCTTTCCCTTGTTCACCTCCCACAGACACCCCCATCTGTGTGGCCAAAGCTTTGTAGTCATGGGTCTGAAAAGCAGCCAGTAACCAAGAACCTAGTGCTATTTTGTTTTTTTTTTTGGCTCCTTTCTCAGTTACCTAAACCTCATTCCATGTTCACTAGGAGTGCAAATAATAGCAAGTATCTTTTAGTGAATATTAATATTACAATTAACTTAATGAGTATGATTTTCTAAATTACACATTATAAGCAATAATAAAAGCATATGCGATAGATAATAAATATAGAGGTAAACATACCTATGTCAATATATACATATAAATATGCAGTCAAATTTTATGGAGCATTCTTATGTAGCAGATAGGTTATATTTTATAAACTATTATGACATACAGCTTTTAGATGAGGTTGACAGAAGATAAGTAGGATATTGTTTACAAATAAAGTCGAAGTACTTTCTTCACATATCTTTGAAGAAATCCTCAGTAGTAAGGCTTTAAATTATTCATTTCACAAGAAGAATTTCCTCTAAACAACTATTTATTATCTATTCTTTCCCATAAATAAAATTTTTCAAAGAAGGAAAATTAAAAAGCAATTAAAAATTATCATCCTTATTTTAAGGTGTTTCAAAAATTAATTGAAGATATTCTCATCATTTTAATTCTGTATTCACTATCTGCCTAAATGATATCTGGTAAATAGCACTATCTAGTTACATAATTCCAAACACCATGTCTGTACTCATTTCACCCACATCACACCATAAGCTATGACATCTCTAATGAACTCTGAGGTACATATGATTCACATATCCCTGTGGTTATTGCTTTGATTTGAAATTAGCATGGTCATTTAAAATTCTTTCAAATGAGGATCTGTTGAATGATTGGTGAAGAATATAGACTTTGGAGTAAAACTGCCCAGGTTCAAAGACTAACAACTTTATCATTAGTTCCTGTGAATATTATTTGAGATGATATTCATAAAGTTCTTAGAATTGTGCCTGCATAAGTGTTAGATATTTATTTTATTGACTGATAACATGCTACCAATGACAATGTCACAGTCATTCATCATCTACATTCCCACAACCAATCAGTCACCAACTCATTAAATCTGCCACTGTAACATTTCTTCAATATAGTCTATCTTTTTTTCCATTAGAAACACCTGAGTTCAGGTTTTTATAATCTCTTCTCTAGAAATGTACAAATTCCTAACTGATCTCCAGTTTTCTAACAGCTAAACTATCAAATATATCATTAACACTTTCATCAGATTCCTCTTCCAAAGTCATGAATAATAACTTGAGACTCCTCTTCAGTGCTCTTTTAATGGTTCTGTATCGCTTACAAAAAAAAAAGTATGGCATTCAACGCCTCTGCAATCTGACTCTACATTCTTTTATACAACAGCTTACTCTTTGGTATATTTTAAATTCTAATGATTTCCCTAAGTCTCTTAAAACTTTTCAGACTTTATCTTACCATATTATTGTTTCAGAATAATCTTTGTTTTAAAATTCACAAATATTTTTTAAGGTCCAGCATAAATGCCACTCAGTCGAGACATTCCTATTTCCCATAGCAGACACTAAGTATTGCCTCATTCTAAGTCACACAGTTATGTTACCTGCATCTCTATTATGAAGGTTAATTAATTACATATACCTTATCCCAAGAGAGCATAGAAGTCTTGGAAAGCAATTTTATCATCTTCATTTTTGCTTCTGTCACAGTGTTTTGCACATAATGAATATATTATTTCCTCTCTTTAGCCCTGAATTTGTAGTCATTAAAAGACAGAAGACCGTACATTGAAGTGACGTTTTAAAAGAGTCATATGAAATTATATTTTCTAAGTCTTTGAATAAAAATGTATCCTTTTATAAATGTTTGGATAAAACTTTTCCTTTCAAAATCATTCTTCATTTATTTCTTTCATTCTTACCGGTTTGTCAGTGTTGCTCAGAAGTTGAAGGCCAGCTTAGTATTTTTATTTATTAGGTAAGTTTGTTTCATATCTTTAATTTGTTTTGTGTTTTAGTTTTAAACTTCTGTCTAAAATTTATATAGTACTTTTTTCATCTATTTAATTAAAGACAGGATTAAATTGTTGTGGATCTCTTTTTCATAATTTTCTTTGCACCCCAAAAAAGCCCTTTCATTTTGCATACTGAGATCTGTCTTTTCTTCTGCAGAGAGTTTTCTTTTGATTAACATTTTTATCCAAATCATTCCTTTTTGTTCTTCATGAATGCCTGTAATCCTAAGGTATAATCTTCATTATCATTTCTCCATTTTTCTCCAATAACGTGCATTCATGTTTCTTCCCTGTGCCCTTTAATCTACATCCTGAGAATGTTATGCAGGTCTTTATTCTGTAACCCTGAATCAGTTTTTATCAATGTCACTTTTGCTTTCAGCCTGTTGTATAGAGATTTCAGTTCTACAGTTACCACTTATTTTTTTGGTTTGTTGTTGTTATCGTAGCAAATCTGTATTATTTTTTTCCACTCTTTAAAAGAGTCACAGCTCTTTGTCTTTATTACTTTTTTTCCTTTTCTTATTTTGTCATTGTTTTTCTGTTCATGTTACGGACAT
Organism: Aotus nancymaae; assembly: GCF_030222135.1. Lineage (NCBI taxonomy): Eukaryota > Metazoa > Chordata > Mammalia > Primates > Aotidae > Aotus > Aotus nancymaae. The sequence continues at coordinate 38,656,655 of NW_026988419.1, read as the reverse complement.
TTAAGTATTCTTAAATAATATTGCTAGGGTGACCATACATCTTGATTTATGCAATGAATCCTGGGTTTCTTACTATTGTCCTAGTGTAATTATTAATAGTACCCCTTTTTATTCTCAAAAGTCCTACTTGTTATGATAAATTATATGATCATCCGATGAATATGAAACATGTCTTTTCTAAAAGCTTGTTTTCTTTTTTTTCCTTTTTGGGACTGAGTTTCACTCTTGTTGGCCAGGCTAGAGTGCAATGGCATGATCTCAGCTCACCACAACCTCTACCTCCTGGGTTCAAGCCATTCTCCTGTCTCAGCCTCTCAAGTAGCTGGGATTACAGGCATGTGCCACCACGCCTGGCTAATTTTGTACTTTTAGTAGAGACTGGGTTTCTCCATGTTGGTCAGGCTGGTCTAGAACTCCCAATCTCAGGTGATCCCCTGCCTTGGCCTTCCAAAGTGTTGGTATTACAGGCATGAGCCAAAGTGCCCAGCCTTTGTTTTTCTGAATATTAATTAGGTTGTTGTTTCCTTTCTCACTGTTTCTTTCTCTTGTTCTTCAGTATGGTTTGAAAGATCTATTTGTCTTAATGTTTACTCATTCATGAATGATAAGAGATCTACAGAGAATATTTGTGCACAGAATGTGTATTTGACCTTAGCTCTGTTCACAGAATTTATTATCTCTTTGTTATTTTAACTATTTCTGTACCTGCTGACTATACCCAAATTGTTAAAATTATTGTCCTCTGTTTTGCAAATTCAAGTACATTCTGAAATATGAGTTTTGTCAGAATATGCTTCCACCTTTGTATAATTGTGAATTCTTTCTGGAAAATCCTAAAAATGAAATAATTTCTGCTTTAATGGGAGAAATCTCTCAACTTGTCTTACTTTCAGGTGGTAGAGATATTTCATAGATAAATATGTATCATACACATACATATACACTCCTATACCCAGAATCAGATTCTCCTTCCTGTTGGTTATTCCCATGCATTATAAATGTAAATTATCTTCAGTTATATCTCATGGTTTAGCTATACATTTTAAGAAATTAAGAAAGTTAGAAAATATTGAAATAACCATCAGGAAAACAAAGGAAAGTTGCCTAAAATAATTTTCTAATGTTTCTTAGCCTCTAAGGCTTTATTATTATCTGTTCCAGTGTAATAAAATGTTCTATGACTTCAAATTTCTCTGAGACCTTTCCTTCTCAGGAAGAGGGAAGGAGCATTTAAAGACAACAAAGAGAAAGAATGAGCATAATATGAGCACAATAAAATGTGCACAAAGTGGACACATGGACTAAGAATCTTACTCAACAAAGAATATTTTTTATCTATGTCATTATAGGCTTCAGGTTTTCCCTTCAAATAATCTCTGGTATCTAGTTCATAGCATTTCACTTTTTCTAACTTGATTGCCCCCATGTATCAATGGATCTTTAAGGACTTTTCTCCTTCTCTTGTTTATATCTCAGGAAATGGAAGCACAAAAGAGCCCCAGTAAAACATTCAAATCTCCTTAAAAGTCTGGCAATGTCAAAGCCCTCAACTATGCTTCATATTGATTGTATTGAGACATTTCCTGTTGTGTCCCCTGATAAGCAAAACCTTTTTTTCCCCTAAAGAAGTTTTATAATAAATTTTCAGTGAAAATGTTAGAGTCTCTGAGTTTTCCTTTCAAAACAGGAACCTTCTTTTCCTCCCAAGTTCTCGACAAGTTAAGATAAAAGAGTTAATGTGAAGCCAAAATATTTTTCTGGCTGTGGAGTGCCATCTGAGGGAATGTAGCTTTAAGTGTGTTGGCTGAGAGGGCCTAATAATACTTATGGTAAGCAGAAAATGCCCCCCACCCCCGCCAAATATACTCACCCTAATTCCCGGAACCTGTGAATGTGTTGCATTATATGGCAAAAGAGACATTATAGGTGTAATTAATGTTACACATCTTAAGGATTATTCTGTATTGTCCATATCAATCCAATCAATCACATGAGTTCATGGAAGCAGATAACATTCTCCAGTCGGAGTATGAGAGATGCAGCAGAATAAATAGTTGGATTTACTGAAAACCTAAGAAAGAACTGGCCCACTGATGGGTTCCAGAACACATGAGAAGGAATGTGGACACCTTTAGGAGCAAAGACTATCCTTGACTGACAGCCAGGAAAGAAACAGATGCTTCAGACCTACAACTACAAGAAATTCAGATTCGGCAAATTACTGATTTATAGGTAGTTTCATTTCAGATTAGAACCTAACACTGTAATTTTGGCCTTGACTAATCTGGAACAGAGAAATGAGTCAAACCAACACAGATTTCTGAAACTGAAAAATATATATATATATATATATGTGTGTGTGTGTGTGTGTGTGTGTGTGTGTGTAATAAAATATATATGTTATACATTTATATATAAATATATTATGTATATATTGTATATATACTTTTTTTATAGCTTAATATATATATTGAGCTACCATTAAGTTTGTGGTAATTTGTTACAGAAGCAATAGAAAACCAATACATTACTTTATGCCCTAAATAAGCAGACTTACCTGCCTACTTCCAGTAAATGAGGAAAAAGGGAAAGATCCTAAAGAGTGGACAGTTTTGTGAAGGAGAGAGCACCCTGCAATCAGGCAACTGCGAAAGAAAAGAAGCAGTGAGGAGAGTCCAAGTCTTTTTTTCTCCCCACTTTACTTATATTCAATGAATAATTATTCCTTTAGGTGGAGAAGTAACTCTAAAGAGTAAGATAATGTTGGTCAAGTTCTCTTTCTAGGAAGAAAACATCAGAAGCAGAAAGGAAGTATATGAGTTCATTGAGACATAATTTAATTGGCAATCAGATATAATTTTTGAGGCTAAAATTTACTAATAAACAATTTTATTAGTGAACATAGATTATATACTATCTGAAAAGGACTTTATGGTTGAAAGTAGGACTTTATAAGTAGAAAGATCATTTTGCAGTCAAGATTGGATTTCTTCATACCTATCATTTATGCAGTGTATTTTCCAAAAACATAATATTAAGAAAATGAAAAACTAAGATAAGTTGTATACTTAGATATATAATAACACTATTGCCAAATTGAATTTTTAAAACTATAAAAATTATATTTACTGAAATTTTTTTTAAAGTTGTATATTTACTACATATACTACTATTCAAAATTTATGTTAACCCTAAAAGTGTATATATTATTGATATCAGAGGTACAAATGAATATAATTAATTTTACAATTAGCCTTAATAACATGAAGAAAAATTTGTGACTTTTATTAAATTTATTATTTAGTCTCAGAATATAAAATAATTTCTTTTAATTAGTAAGACCTTCAGGCCCAAATGTTAAACGTATAAAATGGTAATTAATTATATGCAAATGAAATGCATTGCCATAATATTGTAACTTATAACTTTTGCTTACTCTACAAGTTTTGTTTTATGTGCAAAATGTAGACCAGTATTTCACAATTATTTTCAAATACATATAATAAATATTATAAATAGTAAACAATTTGTTCTAAGCATAATTTTTTCTGAAAGAAATTTTCAGGATAATGAATTTGTGGGGTTTTTTGTTTGTTTTTGTTTTATTCTTTTTGATGATGAGGGAAAACACAGACATTCAAGTCTCAGTTCACTTACAAATTTAAATAAAATGTTAACAGTTCTTTAGCAGGCACAACTACTAATGTCATATGAGAAAAATACAAATAAAATAATCTATTTAATTTTAAAAATGGGAGTGAATTTCCCTCACTATTGCTGATCACTTAATAAGAGGGTATCACATATGAAACATTAGTCTATATCTGTCCAATATGTCGGCCATTGGTCTATGTGACTATTTATTTTAAGTTAATAAAAATTCAATTTAAAAATTAGTTTATCATTTAAAATAGCCACATTTCAAATATTCAATAAAAACATGTGGTGAGTAGCTACTGCATTGGACAGCACAGCTATAGAATGTTTCCATCACTACAGAAAACTCTATTGAACAGTGCTGATCAATATGCTGAAGATCCAAACTACATGGAGATCCTAGGGTGTTTTCACTCAAAGATCTTAAAATAAAGTTTTAAATGAATGCAGTAGATATTAAATGCTAATCTAAGCGTCTTTATGAACCCAAATAACAATGTGGAAGCTGATGAGCTGAGGGATTAAAGGGTAACAAAATCTTATTCTTGTTACACCAATAAAAATCTTCCCCATCTCTTTTTTCTGCCTTCAGTCCCTCACTTCCAGTCCTTGCTCCTTAGGACACTTAACATAATATCTTCAATTATTTCAGGATAGAAAGAGGTGACAGAGAAAAGGAGAGACAAATGAGGAAGGGCTGAAGAAGAATATGCAGTTTCAGCTTTCAAGCCCCTCTGCAGAACTTCCACATAATGAAGCAGCACTAAGATAAATTTCCTGCTTGAAATGGGGAGAAGAAGGAAAAATACAAGGAGAACAAATGCAAATAAATATCTCAATAAAATATTCTTCTACAAAACAAATAAAGATGTGCTTTTTGTTGTATGTTTTCTCACTCTTGGCCTCCAATGCCTTCTCTATAGTAAAGAACTTTTTCTAGAAATAATGACAATAGTCACATTTGTATCATTCCAAATAATATTTTCAGAGAAATAATTAAAAAGAGCCATAGGAACAGCAACAATAATTAATGAAAATGTGAAACCCTATAAACTAGGCTAGCATACAAGTGGAAGATCGCCCAACTGTTTATTCTGTATTTTCTAAAAGAAAAAGAAATAGCAATTGCAATCACATTACGAGTGTCTGGCCTAGGTTTTAAACACGATTAGGAGATTTCATGCATGATGTCCTAAAGAGAAGGCAATCAGGAAAATAATTTTGCATGCTGTATATTAATGAATGTCACCATATTAGTAGTAGTAAAGGAACAAACTCCAATTACTTTTCTTTTTCTAACTCCTCATGTTTTTAGTATTTATTTCTTAATCAAACAGGCTAAAACAATTTTGAAAAAAAGTTATATAATGGTCTATGAAAATTCGGTAAAAATTTGGATCCTAATATATACATTAAAATGATAAAGTTTACATAGTCATTTAAAAAGGAAATGCTAAGAATCTCTTTGGAATTAGTAAAATGGAATACAAACAAATAAAAATATTTATATCATTATGGGAGAATTCGTGATAGAGAATAAGTAATTTAATGATGTGTAAGGATCTTCAGTGCGAATGTCTTTAAATCAATGCAGAAAACAGACCAATTTTTGGAATAAAGATTAAAAATATATAAAATCAAATCGTGACAGATTTAATCAAATAATAAGTGCAAGCAAGTACAACTTCAATGATGAAAAACTACAAAATATTTTTTTAACAAAAATAAAAACGAATGGCCATAACAGTCTATTTTTACATGCTTATGCTTTGGTGTCTTTCTCAGCAACTTAAGGCAGAGAAATAAGTAATTGTATTTTGTGGCATAGTAGTCATAAAAATGATAAGATGTGTGTGGTAGAATTGACTTTAAGAAAGTAAAAACCAAATCATACTGTACTTTGAATGAAATCAATAATAAATTACTAAAGTTATTTAGCAGATTAAAAAGAATGTACAACTCTTTTATATATCCTATGTGAATTTTGAATAATACCTTTTAATTAACAAGTAGCTTTACAGGACAAAAGAAAGACAATGGGAAAAGATGGTCTTGTGTACTCTTAAATAACTTAGACATCTGAGAGGATTACTCTGGTTGCTTTGTTCACTTGAGTTATGAAGAACAGATACAAATGGTTATTTCCTAGACCAATTGTGAGTTATGGTAAGGACTAATACAAAATGTAAAGAACTAAGAGAGAATATCCAGAAGAGGACCAGCTTGGATTCCAGTGAAGCAGATGGTTTTTCAAGATACAAATAAGTAATCTCATTGTCTTATCTTCCCAACAGCAGCAGGCATCTTTCACTCTTCCCACCAGCCATCATGTTGGCAACTGAGGAATCTTTTTCTTTACTGATTTAATCGGTTGCTATCACTAATAAACCCTAAGTAAGATTTTTATGCAATTTTCACAAGAGTGTATATCAATTTTCACAAGAGTGTAAATCATCAATCAGTACACAGTGATCAATTTTTTAAAATTCATGCACATTGTTGGCCACTAGCTAAACCATAGATGACCTCCTTTGCATCAGTCACTGATCACCCTGAGCTCGGTAACTATAGCCAGGACAGTGGGTTCAATATATGGCTTATGAATAATGACAACCTGGAGAAGTTTTTCTTAAAAGGAGAAAGTATCAAATGGCATTAAGAAGCTCAATTTCTAGAGTAAGATAAAGATTGGAGGTGACTCAATAGAGAGTTTGATAAATCAGGCAAGAAAATTACTGTAAGAGTCAAAAATTATTTGCCTATTAAGTAGGAATTCAACAAAATATTCTCTGAATATCGATATGTACTAGGTACGATTCTGCATATATGGTAAATCCCTTAGAACTCAAGTAATCAAAATGGAGCCCTCATGGTGTTGAAATTCTGGTGTAGAATAAAAGAAAAACTAAATTATGAATGAAATAAGTAAAGAATATAATGTATTCAAAAGTGATTAAGCATTATATAAGGAGAAAGACGTACATAGAGAAAGATCAGAATAAGATGGATTTGGGGTGGCTGGGGAGAGGAGTTACAGATGTGAATAGGGTGATTGTTTTCTTAAGAAAATGACAGTTGAGCAAAGAGACTTGAAGTAAGTGAAGGCCTTGACTCTACCAGCAAGAAGGATGGGAGACAGCAAATAGTCTGACATGACAGTCCACAAAGTTCTGATTTTTCACAGAGTATTTTGATTTTTTTCATATCATATCAATCATTCCAAAAAAGCATTTTTTTTTTTTTTTTTTTTTTGGCGGGGGAAGATACTTCTACAGCACTGGAATTCAAACACAAAGCAATCTAGATGACTGATTGTTTCCCAAATACTCACAGGCTATATGGGCTACATTCATTTACACATTCTTTCTCTCTACTATGAGTGTTAAAGAAAAGGGGTCCATATCCAGACCCCAAGAAAACATTCTTTGGATCTCACGCAAGAAAGAATTCCGGCTGAGTCTGCAGTGCAAAGTAAAAGCAAGTTTATTAAGAAAGTAAAGTAGTGAAAGTACCGCTACTCCATAGACAGAGTAGGGAGTTCCTGAAAGTGAAAGGAGGAAGGCATCCACTCTAGTTACAATACTCATATGTAAAGGGAGGTGTGCTCTTCTACAAGGGTTTGTAATAAAGAATTAATTTTCTCAATTACTATAATTTGCAAGAATTAATATCATGATCTTTAAAGCAAAATTAGGAATGCCTTTGTTCTCCAGATACTGGATATCAGAACACCCCCAAGATTGTGTCTGTTTAGTACACATTATTAATTTGTTCCCTTACATAAACATCTAGAGGCCAGGAATGCCTGACTTTCTGAGAATGAAGCCTGGCAAGTCCCAGCCTCCTTTTCCTAGCCCTCACTCAAGATGATGTTGCTCTGGTTCGAATGCCTCTGACCTGAGTCCCTGTCCAGCTACATTAAAGCATCAAAAATGTTATTTTATTGACTAGAGTTACATCAAGTATTTTCTGTTTCATAAAATCCTCCATTATGCCCAATTTATGTATCACTTAAAAGTTGTTTACAATAGCAAAGACCTGGAACCAACCCAAATGCCCATTGATGACTAGACAAGGCAAATGTGGCACATATACACCATGGAATACTATGCAGCCATAAAAAACGATGAGTTCGTGTCCTTTGTAGGGACATGGAAGAACCTGGAAACCATCAGTCTCAGCAAACTGACACCAGAACAGAAAATCAAACACCACATGTTTTCACCCATAGGTGGGTGTTGATGAGAACACATGGACACAGGGAAGGGAGCCTCACACACTGGGGTCTGTTGGGGGGATAGGGGAGGGACAAGGGAGTGGGGATGTAGGGGAGGGATAACATAGGAAGAAACGCCAGATATAAGTGACAGTGGGATGGAGGCAGCAAACCACATTGCCATGTATGTACCTATGCAACAGCCCTGCATAATTTGCACATGTACCCCAGAACCTAAAGTACAATTAAAAAAAATTGTTGATCTAACCATTTAATTGTTAATTCCACCTACAACATTGATTAAGTGCATACTATGTGCCAGATATTTACTATTTCTTGGAGTACCAAAGCTATGTGAAAAATATACCCAATTCCCAGAAGTTTAAAGTCTAGCTACTCCATTGATGCTGTCTTACCATCTTAATCTACATTATTCCATTTCATACTCTGATTTTTTAGTCATTCATATTCAGTTTTTCATTATTTGATTATCATTCATGTTCTGATTATGGGCTTTCATAAGGACAACCGAGCTTGAATTCTTGTCCTTGATTTACTACTTATTTGACTTTGAATAAATTAATCATTCTAAATTTTATTTTCTACAACTTTAAAATTGAAACAATAAACTGCAACAAATTATTATAAATAACAATTTGACACCATGTATACAAATATTTCAAAGGCATTAATTTTTTTTTAATTTTAGTACCTACTTCTCTCTTGAGCTTCTCTCCTGAGAGCAGAACAGAGTGTGATATGCATTTGTTTACTCCAAACAATGTGCTACTAAGCAGCTCATATTTATTAAATACATATTTAGTTGATTCTATAAATAACTAAAATAGAAAGTAAATATTTTATAAGCATAACTTGCTAAAAATGTAGAATATAGTTTCAATAAATTTTTATTCAAATAAATAAAAGTTAACTCATTAGTTAATGGCAAAAGTTTACCTTAATTCAATATTTTTTTATTTCAAAAGAAAAGTCCACAATATTTATCACTCAGTCTGCGAAGAAAACAATACACTAATATGTGACCCTGAAAATGATATATATAAAAAAGAGAAAGCTCTGTATTTTCTAATTTTTGGATATTGATGCAAAAATTTCCATAATATACTAGTAAATAAATTCAAATTAAATTAATAACTCCTTAATTCCTAAAGCATATAATCTAAAGAATGTGTGGATGATCAAACTTCAGGATCTCTTCCAATGTATTACATTAATGGATTAAAAATACAAAACCAATTTGCAATTTTTTTTGACAGATGAAGGTAAACAAATAGTTAACATTATAGAGCATTTACTATGACACAGGTAATGTTCTAGCTCACATTTATCAATTCATTTCATCTACCATGATCCTATGTAATAAGTACTATAACTGGACTACTTAAAGATAAGGAAACTGAAGCACAAGAAGTTTAAATAAAGCACAAAATCTCATAGAAAATGAGTGGCTGAGTCACAGTGTCAACCTGGCTAGAAACCATGTACTTAACTGATACAATATTGCCTCCATTGGCAAACTTCAAAATAATTACTGAAAAATAATAAAATTTTCTTCCCTTGTTACAGGGTATCTCCCAGAAATTAATGTGATTACTTTTAACATACTGGAAAAGTTTCCATTAAATTCTGAAATAAGAAAGGATACATGCAATAATATTTTTATTAAATTGTATTAAAAATACTATTTTTGAAAATGGTATGTTACACTTTAAAAACAACTTTTAAGTTCAGGAATACAGGTGTAGGTTTGTTACACAAGTAAACGGGTGTCATGGAGATTTGTTGTACAGATTATTTTATCACCAAGTTTTAAGTCTAGTACCTGTTAAATATTTTTCCTGATCCTCTCCCTCCTCCCACCCTCCACCTTCCAATAGGCCCCTGTATGTGTTATTCCTCTCTATGTGTCTGTGTGTTCTCATCATTTAGCTCCCACTTGTAAGTGAGAACATGTGGTATTTGGTTTTCTGCTCCTGTATCAGTTTGCTAAGGATAATGCCACCAGCTTCATCCATGTCCCTGCAAAGGACATAATCTCATTGTTTTTATGGCTGCATAGTATCCCAAAAAATACCATTATTTTAAATACTGTGTTAGTGATTCTAGCCAATGGATTAAAAAGAAAAAAATACACATATATTGAAAAAAATTATTTAAAGGCACCACTATTATTTAATTTAAAAAAATTTATGAATCAACTGATAATTTCTAGAATAGACACACAGAAATAAAATTATTATTGCAAACAATAATGCAAAAAGTTTAAAATAACTGAATGTAACAGAAATGTGCACACTTCCACAGAATGATTTTGTATGTTATTTTTCTATATAGGTATAGTTAATATTATAAAGATATTGACTATTTATAAAACAAGGCAGCGTATAGTTAGAATAACAAACTAAAATATAATCAGAAAAATAAATGTTTAAAAATAGCCAAGATTATTTTTACAGAGAAAAAATATATGAAGAAATATTCTAATTTAACTTTATAACATTTCCTACTGTGAGTTCTTTTATTTACAATTAGCATCTGTCATTTTGTAATAAATGATCCCATCTGCAAAAGTATTAATTAAAAAATCATGAAATAGTGCAGACAAATGATAAGGGATTTGTCTTTAATATTTAAATATCCATTTTAAGTTGTCTTGATTAACTTCTCACTCAGTAAAATATAAAAGCAAAACACTATTTACAGATCAAACTAGGAGTCAACCTACTAAAATTTGGAATTATCACATTACAACTAGATAGCCTGTTAATTGAAAAATTCTTTACTTCAGTGTAAATTTCCAGAATGACTATTATTTCCACTTTACCAGTATCCTTTTTCCATCTTTATAAAATCCAAGCAAGGCAGAAATGTTCAAAGGGAAGACTTTAAGGCTTACTTCATTTTCAGACTTGACAATCAGCCATCAGAGCATCAGATTTCACAGAAGCTATAATTCCCTAAGGCACTTGGTTCAAACTAAAGGGCCCTTTCTATTTTTGATAATATCGAAATGCAGACTACCTGATTACTTTAAGCCAGACTTACCTATGTGAAGTTACACCTTGACAGCCCACTTCAGATATTTCCCCCCTCACCAATGGCTGAATTTCAAACTGCCAAGAAGTCTTTCTCATTGTACTCTGACACACAACATGTTGATTTTTCTGCTTCGCTAGCAAATGAAAACAAAATTACCCACAGGGTTTCCCAGTCCGAATGGCATTCTGTCATTCCTGACACCAGAAATTCTGTTTTCCTGTTACAAAGTACTATAGGGATATTCTGTATGAGCTCCCTAGTAGTATACAAAATGGTTTGAAATTGGAAGCAAAAATATCTGCCTTAGTTTAGGATTTGGGCACCTTAAGAAACCATTCAAAAACCAAGGGTTAAATAATGCCATATTCAAATTTTAAGTATTAGAAAAGAAGCAGCAGTGGCATCCAAGTCACCTGGTTACCTGTAGTCATTCTATGTAATTTAAGAGAAAATAAAAGTTTAAGGCAATACGAATGCCAGATGACAATTAACTGTCTCCTCTTGCTGAAAGGCTAATAGGTCCCTTGTTAAAGCATCAGCAGAATTTATTTATTTATTTATTTATTTATTTGCTTTTCACACACTTAGTATTTTGAACACTGCATTTTTACATTGTGAGAGATTTACTTTTCTATACCATTTATTTGGTATCCAGTTACAATATTAGAAAGTGTTGTCTATTATTTAAGGAGAAGAAGCATATAACTAGAAAATGACTATAATTATGAAGTTCTTCCCGTATGTCAGATAATATTTTAAGTGCTTCAAAGTGTTATCTGAGGCTTTTCTAATTGAAGCCTCAAAACAGTTCTACAGTAGGAACTATTTTGAATTGAGGTATGGATAGATTCAATCACTTTCCCAAAATCATTCAGCTTTGAAAGTGACTAAGTGGAACCAGGATTGGCTGAGTCTGTCCCACAGACTCTGGCTGAACAACAGATGAACGGAGTACTCAGACACAGGTATGCAGTGAAAGAGTTATAGGGGACTGCTCAAAAAGTGAATAGTCTCGATAAGCTGACGCTGCTCATTTTTATTCAGTACTGAAATAATGATGAAAGCGTCAAACCAACACAATCTGTGGGTAATTAACATTGATGTCCCCCCTTGCAGGGAACAGTCTCATGCGCAGATGATCAAAGGTCGGTTTCTGGATGACAATAATAAACTTATCTAGATAAATTCCTTTACACTCCCTTGTTACCTACTCCTTGCCCTCTGCCTTAGAATAAGAGAACAGCTGCCTTCAGCTACTTCTCCCCAGAAGTTTTGGAAAACTTTCTGACCTTCAAGGTTGCATCTTTCCCTATAGCTTCTCCCACCACTCTGGCTGATCTCCTATGAGGATTTGAACTTAAGTAATCTCATTTTAGAAGTCAACAGTCTTAAAGTCAATGTGCACCTAATATACAAAGTGCTGCCACTGGAATTCTTGAAGTGAATCCACTGGTGTAAAGGAATACAAACATGCCAATAGACTGTCCATGTAAGTGAGGACACCAAGAAGCAACCTAGCAAATGTGAGCTTTTGCTGAAGAGTTTGAAAGGATCTGAAGATGCTTAAAACAGAAGGTATTCCTATACCATCACTGAAAATCTTATTCCCCAGAGCTAATTGCAAGTGACTTCTATTCATATGACTAGGGATATAATTTCCTATAAGTATTAGAATTTATAATAACATCTTACATAGAAATTAGTAAAAGGTGTTTTTATCAATTCACTAAGTGAAGTATCAGGACCTCCCTTTATCATCCCTTACATATTGAATAATCATTATAATAACCAATTGTAGAATATATATTGCTTTCCTTAATCCACTGACAAAATACATCATAAAGAAAGGAAAAGCTGCACAACAACTGATAAATAATTCTATATCTGAAATATAAATAATTTTCTGGGAAGGAATACTTAGGAAATTCTCATGATCTGAAGCACAGAGTCTTAGAATTATTCTTTAGGTGTTTAAACTACTTTAAACGATCTACCCACACCAACAGCTGGTTCCCAATGTTCCTGCCAGCTTCAATGAAAACTCTCATCAATAGCCTGCCATGCCTTGTAAGCCTATTGCTTTTACATTCAAATATCTTGAAAAAGGAACAAAAATGTTATTTCGAAGTTTATGGCTATAAACGTGTGTGTAAATATGCTGGGGTATTTATAACCATCCAAGCCCCCAATTCTGTCTCTGATTTCTCTAAGTACTCCCTTTCTTATACCTTTTTGAAAAAATCAATTACATCTCCTCTTCTACAACTGTACCCCCATTTTCTCCTATTTCATGCTTTTACCTCTAATGACTATCTTTCCTCCTCCTTCCCTCTTTTTTATTTACAAACTCCTTGCTTTCATTACCCCGTAATATGATTTTTATTCATATCACTAAATTAAAATAACACTTAAAATTTCATAAATAACCTCCTAGTTGCAAATGTAGTTAGTGGTTGATATTGAAAAACCACAGTCAGTATAAGGTTTTATCAATTATTCTCTTGAACCATTTATTCTTTGAGTTCCAGGGAAACTATGACAATTTGATTGTCCTATATCTGTGATAATTTTTCTCAATTTCTCTTGCTATTTTTCTTACTGATATGGTTTGGCTGTGTCTCCACCCAAATATCATCCTAAATTGTAGCTCCTATAATCCCTGTAAATTATTTTAAATGAGGATCTATTGAATGATTGGTGTAAAATATGGACTTGGTAGGGGGTAACTGAATCATGGGGGCAAATTTTACTCTGCTGTTCTTGTGACAGTTTATAAGTCTCACAAGATCTGATGGTTTTATATAGGACAGTTTCCCTGCAAATGCTCTCTCTTGCCTGCCACTAGGTAAGATGTGCCCTTCCTCCTCCTTTGCCTTCTGCCATGATTGTGAGGCCTCCCCAGCCATGTGGCTGTGAATCCATTAAACCTCTTTTTCTTTGTAAGTTACCCAGTCTTGAGTATTTCTTCATAGCAGTATGAAAATAGACTAATACAGTAAATTGGTATCAGTAGAGTTGGGTACTGCTGCTAAGATACCCAAAAATGTGGAAATGACTTTGGAACTGGGTAACAGGCAGAGGCTGGAACAGTTTTGGAGGGCTGAGAAGAAGAGAGGAAGATATGGGAAAGTGTGGAGCTCCCTAGAGACTTGTTGAATGGTTTTGACCAAAATGCTGATAGTGATATGGACAACAAAGTCCAGGTTGAGGTGGTCTTAGATGGAGATGAAGAACTTATTGGGAACTGGAGCAAAGGTGATTCTTGCTATGCTTTAGGAAAGAGACCAGCAACATTTTACCTCTGCCCTAGAGATTCTGTGAAACTTTGAACTTGAAAGAGATGTTTTAGAGTATCTGGTGAAATAAATTTCTAAGCAGCAAAGCATTCAAGAGATGACTTGTGTGCTGTTAAAAGCATTCAGTTTTATTCAGTCATGAAGATATGGTTTGGTACTGGAACTTATTTAAAAGGGAAGCAGAGCATGAAAGTTCAGAAAATTTGCAGCCTAACAATGCAACAGAAAAGACAAACCCATTTTCTGAGGAGGAATTTAAATTGGCAGTAGAAATTTGCATAAGTAACAAGGAGACAAATGTTAATCACTAAGACAATGGAGAAAGTGCCTCCAGAGCATGTCAGAGGTCATCATGGCAGCCCCTCCCATCACAAGCCAAGAGGCCTAGAAAGAAAAAATTGTTTTATGGGCTGAGCCCAGAGCCTTGTTGCTTTCTGCAGTCTTGGGACTTGGTGCCCTGCATCCCAGCCATGGCTAAAAGGGGTTATCATACAGCTCAGGCCATGGCTTCAGATGGTGCAAGCCCAAAGCCTTGGCAGCTTACATGTGCTGTTGGGCCTGTGAGTGCATGGATGTCAAGAATTGAAATTTGGGAACCTCCATCTAGATTTCAGAGGATGTACAGAAGCGCCTGGATGTCTAGGCAGAGGTGTGTTGCAGGGCAGAGCCCTCATGGAGAAGCTCTGCTAGAGTAGTGCAGAAGGGAAATGTGGGGTGGGATCCTCCACACAGAGTCATGCTGGGGCACTGTGTAGTAGAGCTGTGAGAATAAGGTCTTCCAGACCCCAGAACAGTAGAGCCACCTATGACTTGCAGCATGCACCTGGAAAAGCCATAGACACTCAACACCTGCCCATGAAAGCAGCCAGGAAGGGGGCTGTACCCAGCAAAGCCACAGGGTTAGAGCTGCACAAGAACATGGAAACCCACCTTTTGCATTGGCATGACCTGAATGTGAGACATAGAGTCAAAGGAGATCATTAGTTTGACTGCCCCACTGGATTTCAGACTTACATGGGGCCTATAGCAGCTTCATTTTGTCCAATTTCTCCCATTGCAAATGGGAGAAATGCCTGTATCCCCATTGTATATAGGAAGTAACTAACTTGCTTTTGATTTTACAGGCCTATAGGTGGAAGGGACTTTCCTTGTATCAGATGAGACTTAAAACTGTGGAATTTTGAGTTAATGCTGAAATGAGTTAATGTTTGGGGGAGATTCTTAGAAAGGCATGATTGCTTTTGAAATGTGAAGACATGAGATTTTGAAGGGGTTGGGGTGGAATGATATGGTTTGGCTGTCTCCCCACCCAAATCTTATCTTGAATTCTACTTTTCATAATTCCCATGGGTCATGGGAGGGTCCTAGTGGGAGGTAATTGAATCATGGGAGCAGGTTTTTCCCATGGTGTTTCATGATAGAGAGTAAGTCTCATGATAACTGATGATTTTATAAAGGGTAGTTCCCCTGCACATGCTCTCTTGCCTGCTGCCATGTAAAACATGTCTTTGCTCCTCCTTTGCCTTCTGCCATGATTGTGAAGCCTCCCCAGCCACATGGAACTATGAATCCATTAAACCTCTTTTTCTTTATAAATTACTCAGTCTCAGGTATTTCTTCATAGCAGTATAAAAATAGACTAATACACTTCCCTTCTAGTATTCTTTGAATATTGCTGATATATGATGCTGCTGAATGTTCCTTTACTTTCTAAATTCTCTCCCACTTGCTAATCATGGGATTCTCTCTTCTACTCCATTGTTTCAATTCATACCTATAGGAAAACACCTACCCAGAACATTTGCAAATTAAATGTCAAATAGAATTCCATGCTCATATTTCCAGGTTCTATATAGCTCACTTGGATGTCATCTCTCTATATCTCACAAACATGTTAAAATTAGACAACCTCAAATTAAAATGTATCAACAAATCTTTATTATCTCCATCACTCATCCTGCCTTCACAAGCCTGCTTCCATCCCTGCTTTGCCTATTTCAGTTAATGACATAACTATTCACCCAACCACTCAGGCTAAAAATTATAAAGTCAGGTTTGATTTTACATTCTTAACATTCTTCCCCATCAATTTCACTTCTAATCAGTCTAAAATTGTTGACTGTTCTCCAGAAAAATGTCTCTTTCTATTTGAATTTTATCCTCTCCAACTAAACTGAAATAATTTCCTAAAAATTACTATATTACATTACCACAGAGAAAAGTATTATATTTTCAAATTATAAATACTCTACATTTAAAATATTTAGATGAGTTCTCCTGACCTAGAAGAAAAGCCAAAGTCTAGCATCCTTCAGGCATGACATGCAAAATGATTCACAGTCTGGTTCCAGGTGCATATCCTATTTTACCCACCATAATTCTCTCCCATACATGTTTTAGCCAAACTTATTATTTTACCTAATTTTAGATTTGCATGCAGTTATAAGAAAAAATAAATGAGATCTTTTGTTCTCTTTTTCCAGTTTCACAACAGCAGCAACTTGCAAAACTATAGTACAGTATCATAGCCAGGATATTCATATTGATACAATCAAGAAAAAATGTTCCATAAAGGATCACTCATCTTGCCTTTTCACACAACCCCTTCCATCCTCACTACCTGCTTAACTGCGGCAACTACTATTTCCTTCTTCATTTCTATAATTTTGTCATTTCAGGAATGTTATATAAATGGAATTATACAGTATATAACCTTTTGGGATTTGCTTTTAACACTTGGCACAATTCCTGTGAAATTCATATATGTTGCAGAATGTATAAATTGTTCCATTATTGCTGAGTAGTATTACATGGCACGGATGTACTACACTTGATTTACTATTCACCCACTGAAGAACATCTAGGTTATTTCTAGTATTGGAATATCACCAAAAAAGCTTCTATAAACATTTATATACAGGTTTTGTGTGAACATGAGTCTTTCTCTGAGATAAATGTCTAGGAGTGCAATGGTGGAATCAAAGGTTGTTTAAGAAATTGCTGTAACAATTCCCAGGATGGTTGTAACATTTTATATTCTCACCATGCTTTTTTCTTCTCCACTATTTTCTACTTTAAATATTTTATAGGTATATAGCAATATCTCATTGTGCTTTTATTTTCTTGTTACCCTGTTAAAACGATGTTGAATATCTTTCCATGTGCTTGTCATTTATATATCTTCTTACGTGAAATCTCTCTTCATGTCTTTTGTTCATGTTTTGACTGGATTTTCTTTTAACTTTTTAGTTCTGAGAGTTCTTAATATATTCTAGATACTAGTCCTTTGTCCCATATTATTTTCTCCCTATCTGTAACTTTTCTTTCCAATCTCTTAACAGGGTATTTCATAGAGTAATAAAGTTTTAATGAGATAAAATTTATCATTTTTTCAAGAAAAGTTTGCTTTTGTTTTAAAACTAAGAATTCTTCGCCCAGCCCTAGATCCTGAAGATTTTCTTCTATATTTTTCAAAATGTTTTATATTTTTCCATTTTACATATAAGTCCAAGACATATTATGATTTAATGTTTGCATAAGGTATCAGACTTATATTGAAACTTATTTTTTGTCTATAAATGTCCAATTGCTACAGCATTATTTGTTAAAATAATCTATCTTCTCTCCATGTAATTGCTTTTGATCTTTGTCAAAAATAAGTTGTGCATATTTGTGTGAGTATAATTCTGTGTTTTCTGTCACGTTTTATTGATTAAGCATCTATCACTTTTTCAATATAACATAGTCTTGATCACCGTAGCTACATAATGACCTTTGGAATCAGAAGATGCATTCCTCCCACTTCATTCTGCCTTTTCCAATTGTTTTCTCTACCCCAATTCCTTTGATTATTTCTGGAAGTACGTTTTCAGTATTGTCCTCTTCCTTTACCTCCTAAACTTCACTGAAATGAATATTCAATCTTTATTACTATTGCATGGGTGCTAAGGGTCTTTTCTGTCTTTCTATTTTTATGGTCTATGTTCTTCATTACTCAAAGTGGAGACGGATTGAATATCCTTTCTTTGAAAGGCTTAGGACCAGAAGTACTTCACATTTCTATTTTTTCCTTTCAAATATTAGAGCATATCTGGTTTTTTGTTTTCAGAATTGGAATTTTCAACCTATAATTTGTAATGATCTATCTTGTAGTTTCTTGACTCCTTTCAATGTTCCCTCCATTCTACTATGAAGCTCATCTACTGAGCTTTTAATTTGCCTTATTGTATTTTTCAATTCTAAAATTTCCAGTTGGTTCTTTTTTATGTCTTCTATTTTTTTGCTCAGAATTTTTTTATTATTTCATTTGTTTCAAAGATGTTCATAAGTACTTGAGATATGTTATCATGTCCACTTTAAAATTTTTATTAAATAATTATAACATATGTTCTGTTAATACATCTATTGACTATTTCTTTTCATTCAGTTTGAACTCTTTCTGGTTCTTGATATGATAAATCTCAATTGAAATGTGCATGTTTCCATATTATGTTATGACACTCTGGATAATATTTAAGCTTTCTGTTTCAGCTGGCTTTATCTGCTACTCCAGCAGGAAGAGGGGTGGCACTGCTTTCTTACTGCCACATGAAGCAGAAATTCAAGTTCTTCACAGTCTTTGACAGTTTGGGAGTGGAGATCCTCATTACTGCCAGATTCCGTATGTGGTCTCCACTCACCCTTCTGTGGAGTAATCTCATTATCACTGGTGCTAATGTAAGTCACCACTCTTCACTAGGCTTCCTCAGATACCAGCCTAGTGTGGAGGGAAGAGGATAGGGTGTAATTTCAGGTTCTCCATATAGTCTCTGCTAACAGCATATAGAAGGGGCAGAGACTCATTAACGGCTGCTGGGCAAGAGCTTTATTGTCCACCATTGGCCTTATTGGTTCCTGCTCTCTTTTTGGTCACCCAGTGGGGATGTTGGAGAACCTTATTACAGCCATTAGAGGGTAAAAATCTAGTTTCTCCAGTTTGCCTTTGCCTACATGGATGGAGGTGTGGCCACATTTTCTTCTGGAGTGTTTAGCTGGAGTCCGGCAGTAATTGTCTAAAAGATTTGCCTTGTTAGGCTAAATCTTTCCTAAGAAAGAGTCAAACCTCACTGACCTTTTAGGTCAGACTTCATTGCTCAGAAAACAGGCTTATTGTTGGGTTCTTTTATCTGTTCTTTTTAATACTTCTGGATTGCCAATTTCTTCGGCTCCAAATTAGAGATAAATGTTGCTAAAAGAAAATACTCACGGTACTTTCCGTCATGTCATTCCTTGGGTCCCGATGGTCCCAGCCAGTCTATCTTAATTATGTTTTCTTAGTTCTGTTTTATATATAATGTGCAGGGATTTTAGTTGTACTTAGTGGAAGGAATATTTGTCATATGTATTATCCTCTATTCATGCAAGGCAATTTAAAATTTCCCAGCCATCTTCAGTTCTCCTGCAAATTTTTCCTTTTGTTGGATTCCAAAAACATTAATCAAATTCGCATTTATCCCCATTTTACAGATTATGAAAGTAAGACAGAATAATTAAGTCAGTCATTTAGTTAGGAATAGACAAACTTTGGATGTAAACACAAAACTTTATGACTGTAAACTTATTCCCCCCACAACACACTGCCTCATGCTGGATGTCACATCATGATCTGCATAAGCCTCAGAAGCATATAGGCATAGTTTAAAATTCTGTATCCTCATCCAAGAGCTTTGAGACTTTAACTCATTAAGCAATTCAACTTATCTGAATCTTTGTTCCTTCCTCTATAAAATAATAATAGAGATAATGACATCTATTTTGCAGGGGTTTTTTCATGAATAGTAATAATAAATATAAGTCCCTTCTTACAATGGCTGGCCAAAAATAGTTATTCAGTACAGGATAGACATATTGTCATTGCTAGTTTCTATATTTACAAAATGTAAGGAGTAAAATGTGCATAACAGAAAACCTTAAATAAATGGGAGACTAAGGAGGAGCTTGAGCCAATTCTAGAGACTTAAAATTGTTTCTCAATTCTAAAATGTGCAGCAGAGACCATGAGCCTTAGCAGATTATTTACGTATGTCTTACAGAGGCATTATGGTTTTTCATGTGTTTGCTTCCTTCACTATGCTTCAAATTTTTCAGGCAAGAAAACTTTCCAGGACTCACTGTGAATCTTCATCAAGGTTTTACAGAAGGAGAAGGCTTAATTAATAATTATATTAAATTAAATTGATATTTTGGTCATCTACTATTCATTTTCACTATTTACAAAATCGTGTCTAACATTACACTGACTAGGGTGTGAATACATTTGAGTTTCAAGAGCAAATGTTGAAAAAGTATACCCTGCCCAAAACTAAAGCTCTTGATGAAAGCTCTGAACACACAGTGACACAATGGTACAATGGGTGCTGGAAACTAAAAACCACTTATATTCAACAGCAGTATTAGCAAATTTCTGACAAATATTAATCCATGGAATTTGGAAATGAGAAATATAAATTCTGGGAATTGTTGAGAATTTCTGAAATCACAATTTATATTGTATTTGTGTTAAATATAAAGAAATCAGAGCTTATAGCAAATACTCAAACATCAAAAAATGCCAGAAAACATTATTGGCTTATATGTTGATAATGTAGCATTAGACTTCCTAACAAGGTTGAAAAGCACTACCCAGGATCATGTGCTGGATTGTTATAGACTAATTTTTCTTCCAAATCCTATTTATTGGGGTAGCCTTTATATCATTTGTGTAGAATGTACTATTTACATAAACTAATTAGTATTTATTTTTGTTCTAAGATTGATTCACTATTAACAGTTGACAGGCCCTAAAGTACACAATGATAACGTAGTAACAGCTACCAGTGAGACACATTGATTAGAACAGATCATGACTGAATCTCTACTTCGTGTTCTTGGAAATGGAAACGCTGACCTTAACCTGTTGCTTTGCATGCCAGCATTCTCTGCTCTTACTTTCAATTTGACTTAGATTCCTTTGAACTAGTAGTATCTCTAATGTTGGTGGTTCAGATTTACTTTTCACAGAACTACAATACATTTTTTTTCTGATTTTTGAGTGATTTTTTACTTGAGATTTACAGAATCATACAGATTTTTCAACAAATGCCAAGTAGGATTTTCCTAATGAAAACACTAAATAATCATCTGGGTATTAAGCTCAATATTCTCCAATTATGCAACATAATTTAGATAAGTAATAAGTTTCCTTTCAAAAAGCATTATGTTAATATTTTGAAAATATTTTAATAATTATTTTTCAGAAATATGGACACCTCTGTTAACATGTCTAAAAATATAAAATCATTTAGGATCTGCAGATTAATAGCTCTTCTCTTTTTTCCATCAAAAATAACACAAGGTACAATAAGATTTTGGAGTTTTTAAGATACTTTATTTCTACGCTTTACACATAGGAAATTTCTAATGTATCTGACTAGTCTTTATCTTTTCTCTTAAACAGTATCATATTCCAGTTTATTGCCCTTTAAAAATAAATTATTGTATACACAAAGTTTTAGCAGTTTAAATTGAAAAAGCATTCTGCATTCATGCAGCAATTTTAATGAGAGATAAACTTTCACATTTTGAAAGGGGTTATCTGAATATTACTTCCTGTATGTGACTTTTTGTTACCTAATATTGGCTAGACCTTAATTTTTGCCAAAAGTAAATGACTTGGAATGAATTTTAAGCTATGTACCCTTCTAAAAGAAGTTGCATTAACTAATTAATTATTAAAAATAAGTGACTAAGTTTTATCTATGCTTCTTATAAAATATTTGTCTTAGAATTTCTTATGTATGTCAATACATATATCTTTCAGGATATGAGACAAGCTATTTAACCCAGAGATTTTGAAAGACGTATAATGTATTCAATATGGAATCCTCCAACTCAAGCTTGATATTTTTAATGAAATATGATTATACCATCAATGGTACTATTGTTCTATTGTCAAAAGAGAAAAATTGAATCATGGGTCTGTAGGCGGGAGAGCTGAGATTTCAATCATGTTAACCATTATATTCTCTAATCAATTATGAAAAATTTATGAAAATTCATAATCATAGAGGACTTTACAAAATAATGAAGGTGACTTCTCACAAACTCTAAAGAGAAAGTCCAATGAATATGTTCAATAAACATGGAGACGATACTTCAATAGCCTTATTGAATTATATACCTAAGTGCTAGTGAGATACTAATGTGAGTAGATTGATTGACGATGAATAGGATTGATCAGGGAAAGCTTCACTGAAGAGATGAGATCTAAGGTAGTGCTTTCAAGGCAGACAAGACCATAAATGTGTAGAGAGATGATAAATGTCAAGAAATATAGATGCATTGAAGTGAGAAACAGAAAAAGAGGAATATCAAAGCTCTGGCTAAAACTGAGTCTTTCAATAGGGATTTTTTTTTTTTTTTTTTTTTTTTGTCATATTAAAGTCTGTATTGGATTGGGAATGGTATTTAGTTTTTGATCTTGAAATGCACTCTAAGTAGATTAAAGTTAGGCTCCATAATCATCATTATCCTCCAGGAACTTTCAGGAATAAAAAACAAATAATATTAAAAGTCAAGCTATATGGATTATGGGTGAAATTTTAAAATGTAAAAGTTTTGAGAAAGAATTATAAATAACTGTGACCAAAAATGGTAATTACATCAATTTTCTTAAAAGGCAAAATTATTTTATGAGGAATATAATTTACTAAAAGTAAATGCTTAAATAAAACCAAATAATTTTAAGCGTGATTCATTTGAGCATCATATGGGGTGGTGATGAGAGTAGCCAAATACTTATATTTATCAATATCAGAGAAATGTCCAGGAATAGATAGATAACCGAAAGACATTCTTAAGGCAACAACAGTAACAGCAGATGCCACTGGGCATTAGATAAAACACAGAATTTTTCTCTTCTTTTTTTCTGCTCATGTCATCTATGGCCAAAAAAAAATAGGGTTGTAATTATGCAATTTGCTGATAGATTTATTTTAAATGGAACTTAATTGTTTGTAAGTCAAGTTTTTCACTCTACCAGCACAAAAGTGGGATTTTTATTACTTCTCCTTGGCAATGAACTTGGTTATGTATAAGAAAGCACACCATAAAAAAACGATGAGTTTGTGGTCCTTTTTAAGAACACGGATGAATCTGGAAACCATCATTCTCAGCAAACTGACACAAGAACAGAAAATCAAACACCACATGTTCTCACTCATAGGCGGGTGTTGAACAATGAGAACACATGGACACAGGGAAGGGAGCATCACACACTGTGGTCTGTTGGGGGCGGCCAAGGGAGGGACAGTGAGGGGAGTGGGGAGGTCAGGGAGGAAGAACATGGGGAAATATGTCAGATGTAGGTGGCGGGGGATGGAGGCAGCAAACCACCTTGCCATGTGTGTACCTATGCAACAATCCTGCATGATCTGCACATGTACCCCAGAACCTAAAGTACAATTAAAAAAAAAAGTACAATGGCACAATCATTAAAAAAAAAAAATAAGAAAAATAAGAAAGTACACAAATCGAATACTGTTGGTATTTCTTCTCTTTTTTCCAATTTGTCATTTTATTAGTAGCCTCAGTGGAGTAATGAAGAGTAGCACTGATTTACACTACAAGGCTTGATCAGTACGCAAGTAAAGATAAATGCTTTATGTGCTAATTTTTATACCATTACCCAGAAATCTTTCTCAGCTCTCAACTACTTCTTGTTATGGTTAGCATCTATGTTATTGCTAAGTAATGGAGTGTCTTTCAGTTTGTAAAGAGCACTTTAGAAATTAAGAAACTGGCATCACCAAGAACATTTTGAGGATTTAAATATCTTCAGGCATAAAAAGCTTGTCTTCTCTGAGATGCAGGGGAAGAAAATCTGATCATGATTAAAATTATTTTGTCTTGTTTCAGTAGTACAGAAAGTTTTATAGTTCAAGAGAAGTTATGTGCAGTACAGGAGATTAAAACTAGTTGGCAAATATTTTACTTGAAATAGAAATTGAGAATGTCTTCTGTGAAAGTCTCTCATATATTATACAGCATAACGGCCTTTAATTTAATTACATCCCTCAGAGCACAGTATGTTTACTTATTCCTGCAGAATCACAGTTAAAGGAGAACCGTGTGACTTCTAAGGCAACAGAATTCATGTGTGGCTTACTCTTATTCCTCTAGTTCTATGTACATTTTGCACATCAGTCTACCAAGGCTTTGTATTTTTATTAAAAGCAAACAAACAAATGAAAACTAAGTGACTTATTTATTATCTCTTTCAACAAATATATAAGTAGGGCCTACATAGCAAGTAAATAGAGAGTTTGGTTTATGTCTTCAATAAAGTTAAAACCTAGATAGGATATCAACATATGCAAAGTATTATTTGAATGAGTATGTTTTAAATGGAAGTGAAGTAGATCAAGATCATAATAAGGTGTTTTGTTTGGTTGGTTGGTTGGCTTGTTGCAGGAGGATCAATCGCTAAAGGAATTTAATTTCCTCAAGAAAGAGGACTCCTGGGGGGAATCCTGTAAGGCATCATGGCTGACCATTTTCCAAAGAAGACAGGTAATGTTTGGTGCAGGTCATGGGGGAGTAGATAATCAACTTGTTTTGGTTGACAGTCTAAAAGAAGAACCCAAAAGACTCTTAGAAGAAGGAGAGACAGAACAAGAGAACAAGTAGGGTTTGAGAGAAAACTCTAAATTCCAATCACACTACAGGTTGGCAGTAAAGACTGTTCTTAAAGATGCTGGAGCAAAAATAGAGAAATGAGTCCAGAATACATGTCAGAAGTTCTTGACCAAATTAAACTTATTAGGCTTATTTCCTGAAAGGAAATAGGAAATCTATCTGATTGGTCTTCCCAGTTACCCAAATGATCCTAGGGGAGTTAGGAGTCCTGATTTCTGAAATCAGGCTGGAGTGCCACCCTGAGTTATACGGGGAGGAGACCATATGTATCTGTAAGTGCTGCAAAGGTTTGAAAAGGGGCTTTTCATGTGGGTGAGAGCATTCACATTAAGGCTCACATGGGAAAAGGTACTTAAAATTGTTCTTGTTGTTTGGGTTTAAAATGAACAGATTGACAGCTTATATTCTAGCAAAAGTGCCCCTTTAACTTTACTTAGAACACTCCACAATCACCGAGCTTCTTAAGAGAATTACATTGTCAAATCTTCTCAGAAGATCCTTTATTGTTATGAGTCTTTTGGTACATTAACCTTTGCAGAAAATGTGGTAGAAGTGATTCTCAGAATTTCTAATATATATGTCTCTCAGCTATAACAGTCTAACTTTTTAAGCTGTTTCTTTTTTCTGATATAACAACCACAAGCACTTCCTGATGAAATATCTCTGTATTATATTTTTCTAATTTATGCTTTCACTCTATAATTTTTTTTGAGACACGGTCTTGCTCTGCCACCCAGGATGCAGTGCACATCACAATCTCAGCTCACTGCAACCTCCACCTCCTGAGTGATTCTTCTGCCTCAGCCTCCTGAGTAGCTGGGAGTACAGGTACACAACCACACCTAGCTAATTTTTGCATTTTTAGTAGAGACAGACTTTTGCCATGTTGGCCAGGCTTGGTCTCGAACTACTGAACTCAGGTGAACCACCTACCTCAACCTCCCAAAGTGCTGGGATTACAGGCATGAGCCACTGCGCCTGGCCTTAATTACTTTGTTTATTTATATATATATTTACCAAATCATTACTCAGGGCCTTATTTTTGCCAGGCACTGCACTAGGTCTGTGAATAGAACAATGAAAAAAGCATGGTTATTTATTTAGTTTTATTGCACATATTTATGGGGTATATTGTGAAATTTTGATACAATGTATGTATGCGTATATGTATATATACATATTGTGGAATAATTAAACCAAATAGTTAACATATCCATCACCTCACCCACTTATCTTTTTCTTGTGATGAGAACACTTGAAATATACAATACATTATTGTTTACTATAGTTATCATGCTATTCAATATATCTCTAAAACTTTCTACTTGTGTCTAAACTTTGTACCTTTTGACCAACACCTCCCTTTTCCTCAACCCCAACTCCCTAAATAAAAGGGATGAGGTTGCCTGAGATGGGGCATAAAGATAGGACTGCATCCTGGGCGACAGAGCAAGACCGTGTCTCAAAAAAAATTATAGAGTGAAAGCATAAATTAGACAAATATAGTACAGAGATATTTCATCAGGAAGTGCTTGTGGTTGTTATATCAGAAAAAAGAAACAGCTTAAAAAGTTAGACTGTTATAGCTGAGAGACATATATATTAGAAATTCTGAGAATCACTTCTACCACATTTTCTGCAAAGGTTAATGTACTAAAAGACTCATAACAATAAAGGATCTTCTGAGAAGATTTGACAATGTAATTCTCTTAAGAAGCTCGGTGATTGTGGAGTGTTCTAAGTAAAGTTGGAGACACAGAGCCAAGCCATATCAGTTGCTTAAAAATACTTAAATGGAAAATATAAGAGCCTTGACTGAAATTCACTTCTCCATGACTCCAATTCTATGTCTCCAGTTCTCTATGATACAATGAAGTGGAGTCATAGAGAAGTGAATTTCAGTCCCTTCTTATGGATTTAGTCACATACACTAAAAGTACATACAGACATTGACTTCATTCATTTAAAATAAACACCAGTGAAGAATAATTTTTACACAATGTATATAAATTTTATTATATATATATATATTCTTTAATATTATACACAGGCATACGTGTATTCTTTAATTTTTCTGTAAGTTATTTGGCAGTAATCCAGTTGTCTTGATGAAATTTTCACTTTCTTTTGTTATTTGTCCGCCATATTCAAAATATAATGTTTATATTTTTAAGAAATAATAATTTTGGTCAAAGTGAAACTTTGAAAACTGAAATTTGGGTTTATGTACAATATTGCAAATACATGTCTCATCTTGTGAAAATAATATGTTTCATGACAATACAAAAAAGCAGCATAGTTTAATCGTGTCAATATGTTTCAATATATTAAAGGTATCCTGTGTATCTATAATTCTCACATCTACAAATATTTAGATTCTCTGAAATATAAATTTTGAGTCTTGTTTCTTCTTTATTTACAACTGAAAATGTTTCTACTACAATTTCTTTATTATTATTATTATTATTATTACACCTTAAGTTCTGGGGTACATGTGCAGAACGTGCAGGTTTGTTACATAGGTTTACACGTGCCATGATGGTTTGCTGCACGCATCAACACATCATCTACATTAGGGATTTCTCTTAATGCTGTCCCTCTCCCAGACCCCTAGCCCCTGACAGGCCCCAGTGTGTGATGTTCCCCTCCCTGTGTCCAAGTGTTCTCATTGTTCAATTCCTAATTTTGAGTGAGAACATGTGGTGTTTGGTTTTCTGTTCTTATGTTAGTTTGCTGACAATGATGGTTTCCAGCTTCATCCATGTCCCTGCAAAGGACGTGAATTCATCCTTTTTTATGGCTGCATAGTATTCCATTATGTATATGTACCACATTTTCTTTATCCATTCCATCATTGATGGTCATTTGGGTTGGCTCCAAATCTTTGCTATTGTGAACAGTGCCTCAATAAACATATGTGTACAATTTCTTACATTGTGAAATTGTTTTAGAGATGTGAGCATGGAAATAGTTGACTTCCTTATTGAAAAGAAGGTTTCTTATTTATAAAATGGATAACATCTCCCTCTTTCATAAGACAGTTAATTTTGTGGGCTCTTATTTCTTGGTATTCATTTCTTTTTGTTGGATTGTTTTAATGATCCTTTAAGTCCACATCTATTAATTGCTCCCTTTCCAAGGCATATACATATACGCTCATAAGAACTTCAAGACTAAGATTGTTGAAACCTAAAGATATTTTTATCTTCTTAGTACAGCTTTGTTTGATTTAAGGCCATCCAAAAAATATTTTGAATACAAGTAAATGTTTTCCTCTAACACTAGACAGGTAAGACTCTCTCAATGTAGGATGCTAAATATCTTGTGATAGAGGAGGAAACAGAAAGACATAATTCTGGTTATTAGAGTGCATAAATATAACTTTGACTTAAATATGAGATTAAGAACATTAAGAAAATTAAGAGCAGGAAATTAGAGATCATTCAATCATATATTTTGACACCCGGTAGATTTTTTTGAACTTAGTATGTTACTTGCTAACAGGTAACCAGGCATAAATTTCCATTTTTCTAGCTCTCCTTTTGCCCAACCCTGAATTCTTTATTATTAAAGGCTCTGCTCTTCTTTAACATTTCTTGATAAGCAATCAACATTTTAGAGAATATCTTTATATTACTTAGTGCAAGTGTCGAGAAAAGGTAAGAATCAGGTGAGAAGCTATAAAGCGTTTAAAAAAAAAAAAAAACTGGCGTTGTCTCTTTTCCAAAATGCATATTTGCAATCAATCTATCAGTTCAAACTATAAATTGAGCAATGTACTCTCTTCCTCTCTCCAAATTGGAGACAAGAAGCGACTTTTAGAAGAATCTGAGTAAACAGGAAACCACAGTCTTCTCTTACAAATCAAGGAAGCAGTTATTAAGAACATATGGATAAGCATGAAGTCAAATCTTATTCTCTTCGAAGGAGCAAGATTTGAAAGTAAATGATTCCCTGCTTAATAATGTGAAGTACTAATTCCATAGAAGACCCATATACTGGCAAACCATGGGGCAATTAGGAAAATAGTCCTCTCATTCTTAGAAAGCTTGGATGGGACTGTGTCTCCGAATTAATGTCTATTATTGTCCTGGAAGAAATAAATGAATGTGTTAGAGCTAAAGGATGCAGGTGTGTCTGATTTAAGTTATTAACTGAGAAATAGAGTCATATTTGTATGTCTGCAACTATTCCAGTGAAGTAACAAAGAGCATAGACTTGGGAATGTTTAGTGGAAGAAAGATCATAGACCTGGGAATATCTGGCCCTGGGAATGTCTCTAACGTGATTGACACTAACTGGTGACAGTGAACAACTGAAGGTATTACACAATGGACTGATCTGTGGGCCACCCAAAATTTCTTGCTGGAACTCTAGATATATTTTATTGCTTTGATACAATGTATATATTTTTTGTGGAAAAAAAAATAGATTGCTGGGGAAGTAGAGATGAATTTGGAACTCATACAAACCACCTAAGTAGTTAGGTTTTCTTAAAAGTTGGCTGGAGATTGTACATTTAAAGTTTGGAGAAAGAAGACAATTTATAGATAGGCTAAAACTCTCAGTAGGATATTAAATTTAGAAACTGAGGACATATAAGAGGAAATCTCTTTGGAAGACTACTATAGAGAGGGCTTATCTCCTTAGGTATTTTTCCTTTGGTCTATGTAAAGAATCTTATTTAGCAGATAGTTCTAAATTTTATGCTCCATGTTCATTAATTAATGCTTATTCAAGTTTTATGTCCGATTTATATAAGAGGAGAGATGTGTAAGAGAATAAAGACATAAAGAAATGGAAAGAACCATAGCATATTGATACCTTTGCTACCCTTTGTTCAACAGAAGCATCATCCAAGTGATTGCACCATGTCTAATACCTTCAGTTGTTCACTGTCACCAAAGTTAGTGTCAATCATGTTAGAGTTGGGAAGACCTAAGAAAACTCATGACAGTGAGGTGGAGATAGACAAGGAAGAAATGTTAAAAATGCTTTTTCAAAATATACTGCAGGACATGATAGGGCCTGTAAAAACTGCTTCATTCCCCTGAATCTTTTCTTTTTGCCATCTGTCAAAGAGGAATAAAATGGGTGTTTTGCTTTGCTCCTGGTCTTACAAATAATATTAAGTAATATGTGAGAAAAACATTCTATAAATGAGGAAAAGCCCTATAAATAGGCATAATTATGAAAGATAAATACACAATCAATGGCAGAATTGCTTAATCATAGACCTAATAAAAGGCTCTTTGATGTTAAAGGATTTACTGCTGGAACCACAGTGCCACCTAAAGACTTCATACCGAAACTGTAGGGGAACAACAATAATTGTTTTTGATTTTTGGGTGTTTTTTTTTTTTTCATTCTTTTTTTCTTTTTTGCTGTCTATGTTGTGTCAACATATGTGGATATTATATTGGCAATATTCCATCACAAAGTGCTCTGTAGTGGTTCCAGGACTGAATTCAGTTTAGAATGTGAATCTCTCATCGAAGAGTTAAGAGATTTTTTTTTTAAGACCTAAAAGCAAATGTGACCAGGAAACAGAACATACATAGCATTTATTTAATGACTTACATTACAGTGCTTTCTAAACGTAACAAGAATGACATTTTCAAGAAGCTTAGGCAATTGCATCCTAACTGAATGTACATATTCTATACTAAGAAAAACATAGAACAATATATTTAAACACATGCAGGAAAGAAAGGAAATAGAACAGACTGATTTAATGTATTAAGAAATGGCTTCAGGTCTTTCACTAATACTTACAAAGGACCAACACAGATCATGTCCTCATATGTAAGAAGTGATAAAAATGAATAATATAAATATCAGTCTTACTATAAACATAGATGACATAAGATAATAAATGAAACAGAGGTATTATGGCTAAAAATAGAAAAATAACCAGAGACATATAATTACAAAAGTCACTTCTTGAAATTTTGTTTACCTCCTTAAGTGTTTCTACTTTTGTTAAGCCCTTGAATGATGCTAACGTCTAAAGGTTAATAGAAATTATTTTCAAAAATTACAATTAATCCTTCAAAAATCCAAAATGGGTGCCTAGGCTTACCTTGTGTGTGTGTGTATATACACATACATATATATATATGTATACATACACACATACACTAATATACACTAATATATATTAGTGTGTATATATACATTATATATACAATGTATATATATAATGTATATATCCTATGTAAGTATATATAATACATATATAATGTATATATCCTATGTATATACTATATACATTAGCATATATACATCATATATAATGTATATATCCTATGTATATAGGTATATATACCTATATACATAGTATATACATAGTATAATGTATATATAATGTATAATATATACATATATAATACATTATGTAACTATATATACATAGCATATATAATTTATATATGCTATGTATATATATGTATATACATATATACAAATATATATACATATATACATATATATGTGTGTATATATATACACTAATATATATATACACACACTAATATATATTAGTATAGGCAAGCTTATAAGAAGTATAGGCTGTATATAAAGTTGGGGGTTTTAGGGAAACAATCTTTATTTGATAATCAGTGTGCATTGTACTTTTCCTCTGTGCGTGGATGATTACCTCCTTCCAGAAAATCAAGGAGCTCACTATGAACACACAATTTATAAGGAAGGCTGATGTCCAGGGATTCAGATTCCAGCCAGTTCTGTAATCCTTTTCAAATCAGACACATGACAAACTCAACTAGTAGCCTTATGGTAAATTCTTATTTTATAAGTAAACAAATTGAAGACCCTACAAAATTGATTATATCTTTGTGATAATAGACAGATGTGCATGTGACCTGAACAATACTTGAGAAATTCTGCAACCAAATGGAATTATATTCAGAAGTATCTAGCTTCATTTTTATCTCTCATAACAAAGATATACGATTTACAAGTTACCTTCTGTATAAGAACATATTTCTACACAATATTAAACAAATGTCTCTGCCCTATACTTCTATAATTATGAGGAAAATTATGAGAGGAAATAGTAGGTTTCTCTTTTTTGTGAAATTGATTTTGTGGGACTGTGAAATAAATTACTTAACTACAATTAAAAAGTTTGCTGAGTTGTTGATAACTCTTAAAGGTGAAAAAAGCAGCTATTTTGAGAGGGTGTTTCTCCTAAATCAAAAATCCATCAACAAATATAAAATAAAACACAAGACAGTCAATATTTTCAGTAAGATATAATAATGTATTTTTTTTTTTTTTGTCATACAAGCTGAATTTAGGGGAGGACTATAATCTTTGTTCTTAATTAAATAAGGGAAGCATTGCATATTTGTTACCAACTAAAAAAAAAATCAAAGTATTTCACGGCAACCATATAATATTTTTTGAGCAAATATCTACTTTCAATGCTGAAGTTGAGATAATGTCTTTCAAATGCACAAAGAGAAAATGTAAGGAATGTCTTTTTTTTTTTTTTTTTTTTGACATGGAGTTTCACTCTCTTGCCCATGCTGGAGTGCAATGGCCCAGTCTCAGCTCACTGCAACCTCCACTTCCGAGGCTCAAGTGATTCTCCCTCCTCAGCCTCCCAAGTAGCTGAGATTACAGGCACCCACCACCATGCCTGACTAATTTTCATATTTTTATTAGAGACAAGGTTTCACCATGTTAGCCTGGCTGGTTTCAAACTACTGACATCATTTGATCTGCCCGTCTTGGCCTCCCAAAGTGCTGGGATTACAGGCATGAGCCACTGTGCCTAGCCATGGATGTCATATATAAAGATATTAGAATACTCTAGAAGAATTTATCAAAGTAAAAGATTGTCTAGTGGCTAATATAGATAAGTCCTAGTTTAAAAACTTTTGTGTAACTAAATATGTACTTATAAATAGGTTACAAAATATAATCTCAAGTTTAAATACTCTTAAAGAATTTTTACTTTCATTTTACTTCAATGTTCTTGAAATGTTGGTAACATGGAAGGCCATTATGACAATAATTGGGAGCAAATGCATGTGAACAGAGTTAGATAAAAGTAAAAGAACATTATCAAGGACAAAATAAATGATAATTGAAAAATTAAGTCGACATTTGGAGCTGACACTTAAGGCCTATCTGCCAA
This sequence comes from Aotus nancymaae, assembly GCF_030222135.1. Lineage (NCBI taxonomy): Eukaryota > Metazoa > Chordata > Mammalia > Primates > Aotidae > Aotus > Aotus nancymaae. Next base: position 38,623,549 of record NW_026988419.1, on the reverse strand, counting down.
ACATGGCATTTTGGGGGGATTTTCAAGGCACGTGGCTTCTCAATTGTGTTCTTCGTTCTTGTCTGCCTGGTTTGAAAGAGCTTGTAGGATGCTCATTATCCATTCTGAGCTAACTTCTCTGAAGAGTGGATATGGCCTTTACCTACACTCCAGGTGACTCACACTTGGACAGAATGACAGGCAAATGGCAACAAGCTTCTGAAAGGTTACCAAGAACTTCTCTAAATTAACCTACTGTGATGTAACTGGTTCACTTTTTAAAAACTTGAACAACAGCAATAACAACAAATGAAAATCTAATGAGGCACAGCTTGGAAGTACTCTAATAAACATGTGGGAGCACCCCTTTTTCCTAAAACAAATCTAGGAATTTTATAATCCTAAATTGATCAACAGAGACCTTTTATCTGAGAACATGATTTTCTCAGATTGTAAGGCAGCAGGAGTCTAAGAAAATGTTGTACCTATAAAATTAGATAGAGCTCAACAGCTTGAATTTGGATTTAGTTTAAAAGTGTTTATAAATTTCTATTAAGATTCCTTCATTAGCCTTTAATACTCAATTTTCTCCTTCTTGTGAATATATTATTACCACAGGTCCTAGCTGAGATGACAGCAAAATCTAATTAGAATGCATCACATTTGGGTGTCCCTTTTTCTATCTGAAACTAGGCATGCCTCCATGAACAGACATGGGCTTAACCCTGAGCAGAGACTGAAAATTTATCACAGGCGAGTCACAGAGGTGTGACCAAGTTTAGGATGAAAAAATAATTATCAGATACAGCACTCTCAAATTCCGTGGCTATAGAAATAACAAAATCTTGTTTGGCCAGAAAACTTGCTGAATAGGATATTCAGATTAAATTGATTTTCTTCCTAAATTATGGTATATTCTTAGACTTTTTTATTTATTTTTTGAAAAGAAAGTAAACTCTTATTAATAAGAATCATGTTTGACATAATAGTAACAATAATATATTCATGATTCTGTATTTTGGAGTTATAGGCTATATGTATGTATGTATGTATATGTAAATATACTACATCTATATATATATGATGAACATAAATGTAGAGACTGTTTACAAAATTAGATATAAGCAAATTGATTTAAAGACAATATGATATGTCAGTGCTTCCTGAAGATGACAAGTGACTCATATTCAGGTAACAAGAAGATGAGATGGCTGACCATTGCAGGTGGTCCTAAATGTATATTTCAATGTGTTAAAACCTTTCTAGGCCAGATGCGGTGGCTCATGCCTGCAATACCAGCACTTTGGGAGGTCTAGGCAGGCAAGACGAGGAGAGGAGTTCGAGACCAGCCTGGCCAAAATGGTGAAAACTTGTTGTAAGGCCGGCTGCCTCGCTGAAGAGCCAAATGGACACACTTATCTCTCTGTGCTGGCTCCCCACACCTGCTCCTATCTGGTTTCTCCATGCAGGCTCCACACGCCCACTCCTGCATTCCTCACTCAACCTTTTCAAAATTTAAAAAGCCCGTGGAAGATTTGTCCAATGGCAGTTTAACATTAACCTCCCCAGCCAGTCAGCCTACCAATGAAACTGTCTGCTCTTTGTTTCCCTAACAATCAATCAAATCTCCTTACCAATGAAATTGTCTGCTCTTTGTTTCCCAATGACCAATCAACTACCTCCACTTCTTATAAAACCCTACACCCTGAGAAGCCCATTGTGACTTCTCTGGCCCCTTCCTGGACCACAGAACCTCGCCTGGGAGCTGAATAAATTGGATTCTCATTTTTTCTCACTGGCCTCAGTTTCCTCATTTTAACTCGGCAATATACCTTACAGCTGGTGCCAAAACCCGGGAGGGGTTGTGAGATCCCCTCCTAAAGGGGAAACCGACTCCTCCACCTGAAGCTGGACCAGGGAGCCACTCCGCCGCAAGGTAAGACTTCTGTTACCCATAGCCTCTCCCGCTGCTTGACTCCGGACTCCCTGTCTGTAACCGCGGCCACGTCAGGGACTCCTCTCTGCCGTGGGCCCAGGGCCCCGGCTCTGTTCAGCTGAGGGCCCAGGGCTCCAGCTCCGCCTCGAGGACCTGAGTGTAGAGGAGACGTCCCTACGCTCTTGTCTTCCCCCTGTAAGGGGTCTGCGGAGGGTCAGGAACCTGAGGGAGACGTCCCCTTCTTCCTGAACCCTCTCCGGTGTCCGGTAGTGTCGTCCAGGATGCCTACCAGTCATCTCTGCGGCAGCGGGCGAGACTTGAGTGACTAGAAGCCCTGTTTACTCCTCCAGGCCCTTAAGGCCTAAATTAAACCTTGGCTCCTAACCCCAAAACCTGCCCTTTGGCAAATCAGCTCCTGTTTAATTATATCCTCAATTTCTCTTTCTGTTTCTCCTTCTGTTCCCGAGTGAGTGTGTGAGTGAGTTTTTTTTCCCTTCCAGTAAAATTGTATCCTGCTTTGCAAGTTTTATAAGTTTACAAGTTCTTATATTCTTGTTCTCTATTGCTAATAACTGTAAGTTTCTACAGTGAAGGTCATAAAAATGCCCAAGCAGGCAGGACTCTAGCTTTCTAAACACTGTATCAAAAAGAAATAGATAAGGCCTGTGCTAAAATCCTTGAGCTCTACAGATAGCAAACATCTGGGTCACATAGCAACTATCACATGTAAGCCTAAGTTAAGTACCTATTACTGCTTAATGAATTGCCTTTGTTCTATGCCTGCAAACTTGTTTTAGTGCCACTGTGTACTTCATGTGTAAAAAGCCAAGCCCTGTCTTTGTTAAGTGCTTAATATTAAAATGCTAATCTGCTAAGCCAGTAGCCACCTTAATAAAATCCTCCTGTTTCACAAAAAGAAGAAAAAAAAAAGAAAAGAAAAGAAAAGAAAAGAAAAAATCATGAGTAACCAAAAATCCCACCCAAACCCTAAGTCACCACTGGAATGCCTAGTTCTAAACCTACCCAAGCTGGGCCTCTCTATAAAAAACAAAAGGCTACTCTTCCTCTCCACCGTAGCCTGGCCACAGTATCCGCTAAACAACCAGTCCAAGTGGCCTCCAGAGGGCACACTTAACTTTAATGTCCTCACTAATTTAAACAATTTTTGCCAAAGGAAAGGCAAGTAGGCCGAGGTTCCCTACATCCAAGCATTCTGGTATAAAATACGAAAAACTCCCATACAAGACCTGGTAAACTTGGCATTTAAACTTTTTAATGGCCGAGAGGAAAAGGCTAAGGCCGTCCGCCAGGTCCATTTACAGCAACAGGTAAGCCTCCAAACCCAAGCTATCATAGCAGCCCTAAGGCCGGCAGCACGCCCAGCATCTGGTGGGGAAAACTCCTCAAAGTTCCTCCAAAAAGGTCCCCTAGAACCCACCCAGACTACTTCAAAGGTCCCTCCCGGGCCCTGCTTCAAATGTGGCCAAGAGGGACACTGAGCCCGGCAGTGCCCCTGTCCACATCCACCTCCCGGACCCTGTCCAATCTGCAAATGAACTGGATGCTAGAAGGTAGACTGCCCATTCTGGACTACAGGCTCCCCCCCTGCATCTCCATGTGAGGGGCAGGCCAGTCCAAAGGATGCAGTCCCTTCACTTAAACTCCTTGGCCTCATGAATAATTAACGCAACCCGGACTTGAAGACCCCCATCACCCTTGCTGAGCCCAGGGTGCTACGAAGAGTGGGTAAGTCCATTTCCTTCTTAATGGACATGGGGGTTTCCTATTCTGTATTGCCTTCCTACTCAGAGCCTAGTACACCTTCCCAGGTCTCGGTTGTGGGGATTGACGGGAAGCCCTCCTGTCCCAACCGGACCCATCCTCTAACTTGTTACCTGGAGGGACATCCATTCACCCACTCCTTCTTAATCATACCCTCGTGCCCAGTCCCCTTACTGGGATGAGATATCCTCCAGACTTTAGGGGTACTACCCTCCAACTCATTGGTTCTCCACAGTCCTCCCCATCTTCTACCCATCGCCTGGTATTAACTTTAAATAATGCACCCAGTCACGATTCCTTGCTTCAACCCCCTATTCCTCCTGAGATGGTTAATCCCTCAGTATAGGATACTTCCAAGCCCATAATTGCCACTCATCACATGCCAGTCAAAATATTCCTCAAGGACCCTACCCATTTTCCCTCCTGTCCTCAGTTTCCCATCTCAAAAACCCACTGCCAAGGCCTAAAGCCTATTATCACCTAACTCCTAGCACAGGGACTCATTCCTACCAGTTCCCCTTGCAACACTCCTATATTGCCAGTCCAAAAGCCATGCGGCTTTCACCTGGTTCAGGACCTGTGCCTTATCAATGAGGCAGTAATTCCCCTCCACCCTGTAGTTCCCAATCCATACACACTATTATCAAACATTCCCTCCACTACTTCTCATTTTGCAGTCCTTAACCTCAAGAATGCCTTCTTTACCATTCCTCTTCACCCTAAGTCCTATTTCCTCTTTGCCTTTACTTAGACCAATCCCGACACTAACCTCTCGCAGCAGTTAACCTAAACGGTCCTGCCCCAGGGCTTTAGAGACAGCCCTCACATATTTAAACAAGCATTAGTAGCTAACCTAACCTCTTGCCCCCCCTCAGCCTAGTCTCCTCTTACAGTACGTGGACAACCTGCTGCTTTGCAGCCCTTCCCTCTCCATGTCACGACAGCATACTGCCGCTCTCCTTAATTTCCTGGGGTCTAGGGGTTACTGGGTTTCCCCTTCCAAAGCACAGCTGTCAGCCACCTCGGTGATCTATTTGGGTGTCCACCTTACTCCCCAAACTAAGGGCTTGACAGTAAACCACAAAAAGGCACTACTTACACTGCAGCCCCCGGAAACAGCCAATGAAATCCTCTCCCTTTTAGAATTTGTAGGATTTTTCCGTCACTGGATTCCTAACTTTGCGTTCTGGCCAAACCCTTATATGCAGCAGCTAAAGAAACCCCCCCTGGGACCCTTCTCCCAGCCAGGAGTTGTCAAACAAGCCTTTAAAACCCTGCAGGCTGCCCTGTCCAAGGCACCTCCTCTTCAATTACCGGATCTCACTCGTCCATTCCACTTATTCACAGATGAAAAACAAGGAATAGCAGTAGGGATTTTAACCCAACCTCTGGGCCCCACCTATCGGCCTATAGCCTATTTGTCAAAACAGCTTGACCCTACTGTTAGAGGATGGCAGCCTTGTCTGTGGGCCCTAGGAGCGGCAATGGAACTAACCAAAGAATCCCTAAAACTTACCCTGGGCCAACCCATCTCAGTGTTCTCTCCCCATCGGCTAACTGACCTACTCTCTCACAAGTCTCTCGTGCACCTAGGACCCTCCTGTTTACAGGAGTTTCACCTACTCTTCATTGAAAATCCCTCAATCAGCCTCCTTCCTACCTCTCTACTCAACCCGGCTACCTTGCTTCCTCTTCCGTCTCACTCTCCCTCTCCAGCCCACTCCTGTCCTAAACTCATAGATACATTAACCAAACCACGTGAAGGCCTAACTGACCTTCCTCTACCTGATCCAGACCTCACTCTATATGTAAATAGGAGTACTATAATAATGGCTGAGGGACAGCGAAAGGCAGCTTATGCAGTAGTCATGGATTCAGCCACCCTTGAGGCTTGCCGACTTCCCAATGGAACCACCTCACAAAAAGCGGAGCTCATTGCTTTAACCCGAGCTCTCACGCTCCCACAGGGCAAGTGAGTAAATATTTATACTGATTCAAAGTATGCTTTTCTTATCACCCACTGTCATTCTGCTCTCTGGAAAGAACGGGGGTTCCTAACTACAAGAGGATCTCCCATAATTATTGCTACTCAAATCTCTAATCTTCTAAAGGCCCTGTCTCTGCCCAAAGATGTTGCCATTATTCACTGCCAAGGGCACCAGCCCCAGCAAGATGCTGTCTCCCGGGGTAATGCAAGGGCAGATGCAGCTGCTAGATCCTTAACAGTCACCAGGCTAGCCCCTGCCCCGGTCCTTTTCCTCGCCACAGCCACAATGCCTGTCTACTCTCAATCAGAAAGACAGGCTCTTATAACAAAAGGGGGAAATGAATCTAACCAAGGTTGGATTTTCCTAAACAACAAAATTGCCCTTCCCCAGGAACAGGCCTCAAAAATAATTACTGAAATACATCAATCCTTGCATATAGGGCCCAAGGCATTATACCGCTTTGTGCAGCCACTCTTCTTTCTACCAGGCTTACAACAAACAATTGAGCGGGTACACAAAGCATGTGCCACTTGCTCTAAGGTCTCGCCTCAAGGCAGCTTGAGGCCTCAGTTCCCCACTCACCAGATGCGTGGCCAGCTGCCAGCCCAAGACTGGCAAATTAATTTTACTCATATGCCCCCTCAAAAAAAAAAAAAAAAAAAAAAACTCCACTACCTCCTAACTTTCATAAATACCTTTTCTGGATGGATTAAAGCCTTTCCTACCTCCAAAGAAACCGCAGACACGGTTGCCTCCCTCTTAACTCAGGAAATCATCCCTCGCTTCAGCCTGCCAGTTACCATCCAGTCCGACAACGGCCCGGCCTTCACTGCTCAGGTGGTCCAGCTAGTCGCTGAGTCTCTCAACATTTCATGGAAATTACACGTCCCATACCACCCTCATTCTTCGGGTAAGGTTGAACGGGCTCACGGCATACTCAAGGACCACCTAACCAAACTCGCCATAGAAGTAAAACTTTCCTGGCCCACACTTCTACCTCTTGCCCTGGCCTGGGTCCGAGTCACCCCAAGGGAGCCAACGGGTCTCAGCCCCTTTAAGTTGCTGTATGGCAGGCCTTTCCTGATTTCTCACAACCTCCCAGTACAACCACCCCCTCTGGCCTCGTATCTCCCATATCTCTCCCTCCTCCGCCACTTACTCAGGGAACACGCGGATCGCACTCTCCCTGTAGTCCGGGATTAAAGAACTTACATCCAACAGTACCTCTTCAGCCGGGAGACAGTGTCCTCCTTCGGGAACTCAAACCAGGGTCTCTGCAGCCCAGGTGGTCAGGACCCCACATTGTTATCCTAACCACCCCAACTGCTGCCAAGCTTTTAGGCCACACCTCTTGGTACCATGTGTCCTGCCTCTAGCTGGCCCCTGAAAGTTGCCAGTGGAGGTCCAAATCCTTGGGTCCCACTCAGCTCTGCCTTATGCGTGGCCCCTGCCTACCACCCTCCAACTCTCCAAACCTTTCTCATTGTGGCCCTTCTAGTCCTTCCCCTTAATTCCAGTCCCCATTATGTCTGGCGGTTCTATCTCCAAGAGTCCTGGACAGATGGCCCCACTACTAAAACTCAATACCTTGCCCAAGCAGACTGCCAGCCCTCAGGCTGCCAATCAGCTATACGATTTAATTTCCCTTTATCCAAGTCCCATATCATAAAAAACTCCTGGAATAATTTTGCCCTCTGCTTTCTATATAATCAAACCAAGGATTATTGTCACCGGTGGAGCACCACCTATGGCGGATGCTCATATGCTTCATGTGTTACACACACAACCTACAAACCCGTTAATACCCCAAAAAGTGTATTACTCTCTGGTGACGATCACCAGGGTGTGGTATCCCTTACTATCCGCGATCCTTGGGATGGGCGATGGGAAAAGGGAACTGCAGGTAAAGTTTACACCTGGGTTACAGACAGCCGCCCCAGTGGTACGTGGCTAATATTTCGGTCCTACATCTGCGTTGTGCCAGTAGAAATAGACCGACTCAACTCAGTAGGCGACACCATCCTGCAAAATGAAGCCACCCTAACTAAACAGCTCAAACCCTCAGGTAACACTTCCCAACCTTTCTCCTGGCTAACGTTAGTGCAGCAGGGAGCTAATATGTTAAACTTAGCCAAAGCCACAAATTTCACCAACTGTTTTTTATGTGCCTCTCTTAACAAACCCCCCTTAGCCGCAGTTCCCCTCCAAACTGGATTCAACCTGTCACTAAAGTCCACAGGACCTGAGACCACTTTAATAGGGATCCCCTTCTTCAAAATACACTCCCACTCTCTTTCTCTATGTTATGGGACACCTGGCAACCACAGCCTTAAGTGCAACACCACAGTAAATATAAACTCTTCCTTTCATGAGCCTCAAGGGGGGTACTTTTGGTGTAATGGAACCCTAACCAAAATTATCAAAACCTCCTCCCCATTCCCCTGTGTGCCCATCACCCTAGACCCACAACTAGAGGTGTATGGGCAAGCTGAATTTCTATCCCTCCTTCCATCTTCCCCTCAGGGCTGAAACAAACGAGCTGTCTTCCTCCCCATAGTAGTTGGCCTCTCCCTAGCCTCCTCTTTAGCAGCTGCTAGAATTGGAGGCAACACCTTAGGCTACAGTATCACTTCAGCTGCTCAACTAGAAAACAAACTCCATGTGGCCATTGAAACATCAGCTGCCTCTCTGGCCTCTCTTCAGCGACAAATTACGTCACTAGCCCAGGTAACTCTCCAAAACCGACAGGCTCTAGACCTACTAATGGCGGAGAAAGGAGGTACCTGTCTGTTTCTCCAGGAACAGTGTTGCTATTACATCAATGAAACAGACCAAGTAGAAGAAAATGTCAATACTCTCTATCGCCTCAAGGAAGACCTCCGAGGAACACCAAGTGCACCAAACTTTCCTCTTAACTGGTGGCAGTCTCCCATATTCACCTGGCTAGCTCCTGTTGTCATTCCCCTAATCGTGGTTTGTCTTCTACTAATGCTGGTCCCATTCTTTCTTAGGTTTTTACAAGCTCACATGAAAGAAATTTCCAGGGTGGTGATAAATCAAATGCTACTTCACCCCTACGTCCAACTCCCAACTGAGGCACCGGCCAACTGACCCCCCCCCCCCGCCACTCCGCCCCTGTTCAGCAGGAAGTAGCCAGAAAGAAGCGACGTCCTATATCATCAAAAAGGTCAGAATGTAAGGCCGGCTGCCTCGCTGAAGAGCCAAATGGACACACTTATCTCTCTGTGCTGGCTCCCCACACCTGCTCCTATCTGGTTTCTCCATGCAGGCTCCACACGACCACTCCTGCATTCCTCACTCAGCCCTTTCAAAATTTAAAAAGCCCGCGGAAGATTTGTCCAATGGCAGTTTAACATTAACCTCCCCAGCCAGTCAGCCTACCAATGAAACTGTCTGCTCTTTGTTTCCCTAACAATCAATCAAATCTCCTTACCAATGAAATTGTCTGCTCTTTGTTTCCCAAAGACCAATCAACTACCTCCACCACTTATAAAACCCCACACCCTGAGAAGCCCATTGCGACTTCTCTGGCCCCTTCCTGGACCACAGAACCTCGCCCGGGAGCTGAATAAATTGGATTCTCATTTTTTCTCACTGGCCTCAGTTTCCTCATTTTAACTCGGCAATATACCTTACACTTGTCTCTACTAAAAATACAAAAATTAGCCAGGTGTGGTGGCTTGCACCTATAATCCCAGCTCCTCAGGAAGCTGAGGCAAGAGAATCGCTTGAACCCAGGAAGTGGAGTTCGTAGGGAGCCAAGATTGTGCCACTGCACTCCAGCATGGCGACAGAGCAAGACTGTCTCCAGAAAGAAAAAGAAACAACAACAACAAAAAACTTTATAAATGTAGTTGAAATTACTGCTGAATAAGATAGAGAGTACACCAAATAAAACCACTTTCTTGGTGGCCGAAGACGCAATAAGTAAAATATCATGGATGAAATTATAGAGTCCAATCTTCACTGAAAATGGTATAACTTGGCAAAGAAAAATCCTCCAAAGAAAAATATCAAGGGAAACTCCTGACTCATTAAATATGTAAAGCATATCCTTACAATAAATCTGTTTTCTATTTGCCTCTCCCTCCCCATCAAGCTTTAGCGGGAAATGTATTTCAAGTTTATAGATTTCAAATATTTGCAATTTTATCAATATCAAGTTGAACATCAACTACTTTCTATAACTTTAGTAACTAATGATACGGAATATTTTAAGTCTTCATTGTCATGATGCTTCTTGCCAAAGTTGGGATAGTGGTTTCTTAGCAGCACAAAATGATCATAGGCTTCAGTAAGGTTTCAAAATGAATAAAAGTGTCCTGAGTGCCACTTTCATCCAGCAAGATAAACTACAGTGGATTAACTGTCTTGATTCTGCTTCATAGAATAAGTTATTATCACATGTGTGAAGATGAATAACACCACCAAAGATAGAGCAATATTAATTGATCTTGTGTATGATTTGAGAGTTGCTCTTCAGAAAGAGCATTGATCTTCCTCCACACTCATGCTGTAGATACAGATCTATGAAGCACTACCCTTGTTCCTAACCTAAAATTATCTTGTAAATTCTGAAGCTCCAAGAATATTAGCATAGCTTTTGCACTTGTGAAATACCACAGAATACCCTAGGACATTGGGTTACAAAATATTGGACTTGGCAATATGTATGAAGTACATTTACAGAAATGATGGCTATTGCTATGCTCTGCTTTAGTAGTATATGCTGAATTTGTATTACTAACAACCATAAATCAGTAAGTTTTTTTTTCAAAAAGGCCACCTGCTACTGTATTTTTAATTGTGATACTGAGACATGATCTTCATTTTTCCCATGATAATTCTTTGATTGGTTTTACATATTGAAAGTCTGCAAAAGTATATGGGTTTCTGTTTGCCCTATCTGGCTACTTTGGGAATTTAAGTAGGCTACTGGGGGGTCTATCTTATAGCATCCATGCCTAAAAGCCTCAGACCAAAGCAACAGAGAAGCTGAGGGTCTTAGAAATTGAATCCATTAGAACAGTTATTGTATATTCCTCAATAAAATGTTTCACTCAATAAAAATTAATAGTAAGTATTTTTTAAAAAAGATTTGGGGTTTTAGTCTATTTTTAACAAGAAGGTTCTACAGATAATTGAACTTTTAAATTAAGCTGCTTAAGTAATGAATTCATTATTTGCTCGTACTAATTTATAACATGTCTTACCTTTTTGGCAACTACAAGAACATTAACTTTAAAACAAAAATTTTAATTGAATCTGCTATTTTAGTTTTAGTGTGAAGGCATCCAGGTATTTCTCATAATGTCTATCTGTTCATCATTCATCTTCCAAACCCAAAATGAAAACAGATTGAAAACTTACAGTTTAATGCTAGAATTGCCCTTAAGTGTAAGTAGATCTCTTTGCTGAGAAATAAAGAAAAGAGCAAAATAAACAAGTAGGGAGAGACTACTCTTTCCCAGAAATGTGGTGCCTATAAAATGTAGATGGTCATTTACTCTCTATTTTTTTCTGAATAAGTCAAACAATATTCCTTCCTTTATGAAAACCTCTCATTTCATACAAATTCCTACTTTCTGGAATGCATCTGGGTCACAGGTGAGATTCCAGTTGTTTATGTCATCCTGGAATATGAAATCAATACTAAAATGAGTGGGTTGACTTAAATTGTTAAACTACAGTTCCTTTAAAGTCATTGGGTGGGTTCTAGGATCAAGAGCAAAATTCATTTTGGTACGCCAAACCACAGAAAATAATATCTATAAGGTAATATTAATGCATATGGACAAGAATTTTAGAGTGTCAGGATGACTTCTAGCTGAGGAGCAAGAAAGTAGATTCTATAGCTCTCAGAAATTGGTGACAATTTCCAGTGTTTAAATATTCAGTATAGGCTATTTTATTAATACTTTGTTAATACTTCAACAGAAGAAATAAAAAGATAGCAACATATGAATGTTGATGTGAAATATTCTAATATAAAATCATAACCTGATCTGGAATCTCCATTACTGAAAGCAATGCATCATGACAAAAACAAATCAGGGAGAACAGAAAAATATTTCCATCTTTTTTTTTTTTTTTTTTTTTTTTTTTTGAGACGGAGTTTCGCTGTTGTTACCCAGGCTGGAGTGCAATGGTGCAATCTCGGCTCACCGCAACCTCCGCCTCCTGGGTTCAGGCAATTCTCCCGCCTCAGCCTCCCGAGTAGCTGGGATTACAGGCACGCGCCACCATGCCCGGCTAATTTTTTGTATTAGTAGAGACGGGGTTTCACCATGTTGACCAGGATGGTCTTGATCTCTTGACCTCGTGATCCACCCGCCTCGGCCTCCCAAAGTTTTTTTTTTTTTTTAATGAATGAGAGGTTCTCATATTACCCAGCTTGGCCTTGAACTCATAGCCTCACCTCCTCAAGCGCCAGGACATCTGGCTGGAGCCACCGCGGCTCCCTATATTTTCATCTTTATAGAGAGAAATTGATACAAAGCAAGACACTATCAAACACCCAACTTATGAAGAATATTGTGAGCCCAATTGACAATTCAACCAATGTCAACAAAAAAAGAAAGAAATTTCTCTATACCTATAGTATTTGGCAAAAAATACAGGGTAATTAATGCTTTGTAGACTTTAAAATTTATTGTAAAAATATTATTTTTTAAATATTAAGTATATGTGGTGTTGTCTTTCACTTTTAAATAATGTTATTGGGTATTTATTTTATTTTGTCTTAATATCTCATTCTTTTTTTAATTAAATATCTAAATCAAGTAGAGATGTTTACATATTAATGAAATATATAATCATGTCACTATGTATCAGTTTATACTATATTTGTTTATGATTACATTATATTTGTTTGTTATATAGATAATTCTTGAAATTAATCATACTTTCAGAAAAAATGACATTATTATTCCCACTTATTATAAACATGCTCAGATACATAACTTATAATTTGAATATTTTCTAAAAATCTGGAATCCTGATTTCTCATTTCCAAGTTCTGAAGATTGATATTTGTCAGAAATTTTGAAACTACATGAAGAGCAATTGGAGTTCCACAACCTAGAGAAACAAACAGTGGAGACTTTCCTGTTTGATTTTCTTTCAATGTTTTGTAGTTTATGTGCCTGAGACATTTTCTAATTTTAATTAAACCTACCCTCACAAAATAGACTACTTACTAGCTTAAATAATCCCTTCAAATAAATCACAAGTCTAGCATGAATAAGACCTGAGTTATGCAAACAACAAGGTGTATAGCAGAGGAAATAAGACAGACAACACTATATCAGGCCCTTTGTCGGCCATGTTACTTTGTGGTCTTCCAGTGAGTGAGAGAAGGCGATAAACAAAAATTGAAAGAAAAACCAATGAATTAGTAAATAAATAAAATATAACTGATAAAGGTTAAGTTGAAATACAAACTGAAAAATGTAGCAAATGTGCAGTTGGCAGATTTACCAATCCAGGCAATGGCATGGCTGGCCCTAAATGCTCTCAACCAAATGGTGAGCCTGGTCCTGGGAGGGAGAGCAGAGCATCTGTGCTTTGGGGAGAAAAGAAACTAGTTAAATGGGTTATAACCAGTTTATTTTTTTCCAGATTGACTCATCAGATAAATCATTCCTTCTCTAATCTCCAGGGATGAAGCAAAAGGGTTAAAAGAGGTCAGAGTGGTAATAGGGAATTCCTTGATTCTAAACAGCCTCTTGTTTTTTCACATTTTAACATCTTCGAGATCTAATATTGCCTTTAAAAATCAATGAAGTTTTAAGAGTGCTACTGGACAAGCATCCAGAATCATAGTTGTCAATGCCTTGTCATGGTTAACCTGGTTGTTATTTTGAAAGGAATAACTACGTGATTACTCTTCATGTACCATTTGAAAAGAGAATATAAATCCTGTTTGATGTTTGAAAATGTTGCATTGACACCACCTGGGGAAACTAAGGAAATGCCAGCATTAACATTTGCACAATAAGTGTAAGTAGTACGGAAGATATCCCAGGGATATGGACCACTCTGAAGCAAAGTGGCATTCATAATGTCTTTGTTGGCTACAAGAGATGTATGGTTGAAAACAAGTAGATATTGATATTAACCCCAAACATTCACAAGTTGAACCCTGTATGTTAAGAAGTTTGAAATGTCATATCCAATTTATTTAACTTATTTCTTTCTTGTTATGTATGCAAAAGATGCAAAACACTTACACATGATTAAAAATCTGCATCTTATTAAATGTAGAAGAGTTCCTTCAGTAAGTATAAAGTACAAATTCCAAGTTGTAAAATACGCTGTCATTGTTTAATAGGCAGCATCTTTTTTTTTAAAGTGGTCCATACAATCATGATGTATCTTACAATCAATGACATCTTAGATTCGATAAAATGAAAGCCAGGCACAGTGACTCATGACTGTAATCCCAGCATTTTGGGAGGCTGAGGTAGTCAGATTGCTTGAGCTCGGGAATACAAGATCAGCCTGGGAAACATGGCAAAATCCCATCTCTACAAAGAAAAAAAAAATACAAAAATTAGCTGTGCTTGGTGGTGCACAGCTCTAGTCCTAGCTACTTGGGAGGCTAATTTGGGAGGATCACTTGAGCCTAGGAGGTCAAGGCTGCATTGAGTCAAGATTGTGACACTGTACTCTAATGTGAGGGACAGAGTGAGACCCTGTCTCAAAAAATAATAAATAAATAAATAAAATGAGAAGAATGATAATCTGTAACATATTTAGCACTCCCTGTATGCAAGACACAGTGTTTTGCATATATTGATTTCATTTATTCATTATAAAAACTAGCAAGGACCTGATACTATTGCTATTGCACTAGTGCAATATAATAATTACTGAAGGACATATAGCTAGTAATTTTACAAATGAAGCTACAAACACAGTCTAATCATGAGTCAAGTGACTTAAACACTACACCAAATTGTAACTCAAGATACGTTGTGTACTTGGAAGCAACCGTCTTATGTGGAGGGAAATGAATAACCTTAGTTCTGAAACTAAAATAAAAAGTATTGTCTCTCTTTAGAAAATCTTAACAGTATCTTGCATTTTTAAGATTTAATGGCATCCTGACAAAGATATCTTTTTAAAATAAATGTTAAAGTTCTGTTGTGAAATACTTCAAAGTTATTGCTAAATAAGAAATATTGACCCATCTTGTACCAGTCTTCTAACAACTACACTTTTATCTTTTATGTATAAACGTGAGGTTGAAAAGAGCCACATTCTGTGTAGCTAGTGATGGAAGAAAACAAATTACATAGTATTGAATCAAATTGTTTATGGGAAATTGGGTTTTAAGTTACCATTGGCCATAAAATGCAGTATTATAGCCTCAAAATAAACAGAACCTAAAATGGCACCACTTTCAATCTTTAGGTATATGTTGGGTCTGGACAAAATTTCCAAATGAAAGTTAATTACTTATACACATGTAGGGTGATTAATTTATTTTATGATACATGGAAAGAACTATAAGCTATGTTTAATTATGTAGAATAATGTGGAGAATGCACAGTATTGTAAAGAAAATAAATTAAACTTATATCTATTAATCTTATCAAAATGATTTTCAAACTTTAAAAGCATTTTGTGTAATTTATAGTCAATATATTTTTAATGATTCATAAGAAAGATACTATTGATTATTATATATTACTGAAGATATTTGGTAGAAATAAAATTATATTTGTTAAAAACAATTGAAATGCTTTTGTATTTTTTTTTCCAATTTCTATTTTTGTCCTGTTGTATATCTAAAATGCTTTTGTGGTTCTGTAAGATTGTTCCTAAGAACTCTTAGGATCAAGGAAATACAAACTTACTCTGTAAAACATATTATTTAGGTTTCTTCAGCTGTTAGGACATTAATATAACTGATCCTGGGTAGAGCATAGCTTTCAATGTATCTGTAATTATGACTGTATTCATGCCAGAATGTAATCATAATGGAAACATCAGCTGGGATTAGATGTCTGTGATGCAGGCTAGTTTTTGTTTTTTTTTTTTTTCCTTACTGAACAGGTTTTTGCCTTAATAATCTCACTTCTCCTGGTACCATGAGAGACCAGTGGTGAAAAATATATGAGCATCTCAGATCAATTTACCTGTATGAGAAGAGATCACATTCTATATCTAGAGTGACTAAATTGGTTTGGGAAAAACAAATCATCCTTCAGATTAGTCATCAAACAGGAATTTTAGCAGATAAATGAAATGATTTTTATCACATTTGGGAATATGTATATATAGAATAGGATTTCATTCAGCTTATCTAAAAATAAACTTATAAACTGCTTAATATTTGCCAGGGACTATGATGGATGATGGAGCAGTAGTAGAATTACTTTCTGCCCTCGTGAAAGCAACAATCAAGTGTTGAAGACAGAGTGAAGTACTGACAGACAAAAGCATTCAGATACCAACTGGCAGGAGAGAGACACTGATGTTTCCACTGATAGAAAAATCACTGAATAATATCTCCACTTTTTTCTAAACGTAGTTTGGGGGGAAATAAAAGAAGATAGAAGTAATTTTAAAGAGTTAAAAAATTTAATGGCAACTTATTTGCTAATATGTGGCTAAGCATATGAATCTGCTTCTAATATAAGAGTATTAAATATTTTTATGAGCAGCTTAATTCCATATAGCCAGGTTTTACAGCAAGTATCTTGACTTATCATTACAGGTTGATCCCTAGCTCTATAAAATATTCAATATGAATTGTGAAGTATACAAATGCATAAACATCCACACAATATTAATTTCTTTTTCAGGAATAAGACTTTTTCCTCAAAATCCACAATTTTAGTTTTTCTTTTAAATTTTTTATTTGGAAGGATTACAACATCCCTATCATAATCAATATTGTGTTTTGTTTTATATATACAGAAATACAAACTATATATATGTATATATATGGATATATGTATACATGTTTGTGTGTGTGTGGATACATATACAATAAATGGAGAGAAAGGAAAAAGGAGATTATGTTTTCATGCAGACTCAGCAATCTTCAAACTGACCAAGAGTTATTAAAGTTATATGTATGTAGCATAGTCTCTCCAAGAGTTTTCTACTCAAGCTTCGGCTGAGATTTTTCTTCTTTCTATGCTTTCAGAAACATATTGGAAAACAAAGATAAAAGAGAATTCTCAAGTAAGTCATTTACCAGCTGAGAATTCAATTGTGAGGTTGCCAACCATGGTCTGCTTTTTCATTGCCTTTTGTTCCAGGGTTACAAACCTTTCAATGCATTTGTATTTATAAACAATTCCCATCACATTACATGCATGGATTATTAGGAATGTCTCCCAATAGAATTCTGTCAACTTTCTGTACACAATTAATTAAAAGTCCTGGTTCATGTTTTATCAAACTTTCACAGTGGGTTAGAATATCTGAAATCTAAACCGAAAGTCTCTTTTAGCCCAAATGACTACTCATTCCTTCATTTGGAAGGCTCTTTATTTCATGGGTTTGAAAGGGGGGATTACAGCCATTGGAGAAATCACCTTGGGCAGAATGTGGTTTTGCTGATAACAGAATTATATTTCCCAGTAAAGGAAGCCAGATTCTGTATCTAATTAACAAACCAACTGTGATAAAAATAAGTCAAAGGAGGAAACTTCTAGCCTAAAACTATTGTCCTGCCTGCAAAAGAATGGAGAAGGTGTAATAATCAACCTCTGACCATGACAATATTTGAGAATCATGTTGTGTTTCTAAGACGAACTCAAATAAGCAGTCTTCATATCCTCTACGGTAAAGTAAAATTCCTAACCCCAGAACTTTCTCTAACACAGCTTCCCCACAGAAGCACCTTTAAATCACTTAGGGAGCTTTTAAACCCTATCAAGACCTAGGCTCTAGCACTCAAATATTCTGTTCAGTTAGTCTAGTATGGATCAGAGAACAGTTTACAATACATTTGTAAGTACACATCTTCAGGTTATTATACTCTGCAGCCAGAGTTGAAAGCCTTGAATTTCTAGTCTGTTAATTCTGAGGAATTTGGAGTCATTTAAAAATGTATGCATTGTATTAATCTTCGTGATATTCACTTAGTGTATCCTTTCTTTTCCTCACCTTAACCTTAAATTTTGAAAGACCATTGTCAATCTAGTGTGAAGCAGTAGGTAATAGACAAAAGGTGCAGAAGAAGGAGGAAGGATAAGACTGACAATTATAGTAAATACATATTTAAGGTGGCTGTACCATATAAAGCTCTTGATATTTCACAGATCTTTCATATCTATTGCTTTTCATATATTTGTTTCATTAGGGTTTTTTGTTTGTTTTTTAGACTCAATCAAGTGCATAGGTTGAGTTAATCATATTCATCTATGTATGGCCTTTTAAGAAATTAGATCTGTGCAACATTTCTTCTACATGTTTATTTAATCCACAGCCCTCCTCTATTTCCTCTACCCTACAATAGGCAACCATTTTATCCAAAGTAGTAAATATTATTTTATTACATATAAAAACATCTTAAAATAAGGTAGAGCAAGTTCTATTACTCTCATTTTTACAGATGAAGAAACTGAATTATGTATCTTTTTATGTGTATATTTTTAAAAATAGAAATGTTGGCCGGGCGCGGTGGCTCAAGCCTGTAATCCCAGCACTTTGGGAGGCCGAGGCGGGTGGATCACGAGGTCAAGAGATCGAGACCATCCTGGTCAACATGGTGAAACCCCGTCTCTACTAATACAAAAAATTAGCTGGGCACGGTGGCGCGTGCCTGTAATCCCAGCTACTTAGGAGGCTGAGGCAGGAGAATTGCCTGAACCCAGGAGGCGGAGGTTGCGGTGAGCCGAGATCGCGCCATTGCGCTCCAGCCTGGGTATCAAGAGCGAAACTCCGCCTCAAAAAAAAAAAAAAAAAAAAAAAAAAAATAGAAATGTTAGTTCAGAGGGTAGAGATACAAGGTTTTAGGAACAAAATTCTCTGAAGAATTTGTACCAATTAACATTCTCACTAGAAATAAATGATTTCTTCTTGTTACACAAACTTGCTAAAGGCGCAGTGGCTCACGTCTGTAATCCCAGCACTTTGGGAGGACAAGGCAGGCGGATCACGAGGTCAAGAGATCGAGACCATCCTGGCCAACACGGTGAAACCCCGTCTCTACTAAAAACACAAAAAAGTTAGCCGGGCATGGTGGCATGCACCTGTGGTCCCAGCTACTCAGGAGGCTGAGGTGGAAGCATTGCTTGAACCCAGGAGGCAGAGGTTGCAGTGAGCCGAGATTGCACCACTGCACTCCAGTCTGGTGACAGAGCAAGACTCCGTCTCAAAAAAAAAATCATTTATCCTTTTTTCTTATTCATCTGATAGAAAAAACATCTTCATTAATTATTTTAATTATATTCATATTATAAATTAATTTGTATTATAATTATTCTTGCTTTAATTTAGAAATCTTGATTGCTAGAGAGGTTGAACACATTTTCATATGCTTAATGGCTATTTGCATTTCTTCTATTTTGAATTGCGTGTTTTCCTATTTTAGTAGTCTGTTTAGTTTCTTCGACTATTTGTCACTTAACCATTTTTCATTAAGGTATAATTAACATACAACAAAATTAAAAGATTCCAGACATTCAGCCAGGTGAATTGCAACAATTACATTCATGTGTGTATCCACTACATAAACCAAAATATAAATCATTTTCATCACACCAGAAGGTTTCATGTCTCCTTCCAATGGACTCCCCTCCTGCAAGCCCTTCTCCCATGACAGTTTTCTGATTTCTATCCCTATAGATCCAGTTTTCTGTTGTTGGACTTCATATATAAGTGGAATCATAAAGTACATATATATTTGTATCTGAATTTTTTTGTTTAATATATTTGATACTGAACCATGTTTTGTTTCAATAATTTATTCTTTTTGTATTTCTAGTTAATATTCCATTGTATGAATAAACAGAAACTTGTTCCTGCATTCTCCTATTAGCTTTTTCATTATAGCCACAATTGTAGGGGCTATAAAAAATATGATTGCTGTAGACATGCTTGTATAAATTCCTTTGTTTACATACATTTTTAATTCCAGTGGCTAAATATGTAGGAGTGGAATTACTTGGTCATACCCTAGGCATATTTTTTATTTTATTTGAAAAATATGAAATAGTTTTTCAAAGTGGTGAACCATTTTAAGCTTCTACCAGCAACACACATAAGGTGCCAGTTACTATACTAACATTTACGGTTTTTGATCTATTTTACATTAGCTATTCCAGTCCATGTGAAATGATAGCCCACAATAATTTTAATTTGCATTACCTTGGAGACCTTTATATGTTATTTTTACCATTTATGTATGTTCTTTTTATAAGGTATCTGTTTAAGATTTGCCGACTTTAAAGAAGTGGCATCTCCATCTTTTAATTGCTAGTTTGTAGGAAACATTAATATATTCTAGATAGAAGTCCTTTGTCACACAAACGAGTTGCAAATAATTTTTCCCTGTTTGTGGTTTGTATATTCATTTTCTTAACTATGTCTTTCAATGAACAGAAATTTTTGCTTTGGATAAAGCCCAATTTATTTACTTCATATTGTTATTCGATTCTAGCGTGCTTAGTCAAGATGCTCTCTCTTATCCTAAGGAAGAAAAGTATTTTCTCATAGAAGCTTCTTAGGTCTATGTTTACATTTATGTCTACAGTTTATCTCAAAGTGGTTTTTTTTGTGTGTGTTCTGAGTGACAAAAAAGATCAAGTTGTATTTGTTTTTATATAAGAGTCTAGTTGTTTCAGCATCATTTGTTAAAAGAGAAAATATTCGCAATTTACGTGTGACAAAGAACTCATATATGGAGCATATAAAAATTACTTAAACTCAACAATAATAAAACAAACAATCAAATTAGCAAATGGGCAAAAGACCTGAGAAAGTATTTCACCAAAAAAGTTACAAATATTTTCAACATTGCTATATATATATGTTGTATTATGAATATATTTGTATTATGTTGAATACAAATATATTCAACATAAATGTAAATTAATACCACAATATGTTATCACTACATATTTATTAGAAAGACTAAAATAAAAAACAGTGACAATGCCAAATGTTGGTAAGAATGTGAAGAAACAATCTCTCATATATTCCTGGTGAAATGTAGGATGAGAGCTACTCTGGAAAATGGTTTAGCAGTTCCTAAGACACTAGACATATACTTGGGATATGACCCAGTAATCACATTTCTAGACATTTATGTCAGAGAAGTGAAACTACAAAACTTTTACATATTTATTTTAAACAACTTTATTTGTAATAGCAAAAATCTGAAGCAACCAAAATGCCCTTCAAGAGATGCGTGACTGAAAAACTGCTATAGTTCACCCAGAACATGAAATAATACAAAGCAATGAAAAGAAATGAACTCCTGATATACCTAACAACTTGAACGGATCTCAAGGTGATTATAAAAAAGTCAAAAGATCATATGCTATATAATTTCTATTATATAACATTTTCCAAATGGCAAAAAATAGAAATAAAGAACAGATGAGTCTTTGCCAGGGAGGGTGGGGGGGGCAGAGTAACTACGAAGGAGTAACACTACAGAGATCTTCATGGTAATGGAGTAATACTGTATCTGTAATGTTGATTACATAAAAGTACTTGGGACAAAGGGACACAGAAATATATCCACTTTATAACAATGATTATACTTAAAAGATTATACTTAAAAGTGTGCTATACTTTCTATTATACAGAGTATCTAGTGCCGCCTGTTGCCTAATGATAATTTAGTCTAATTCAGTTATTTTAAAATTTCATACTCACTAGTGTCACTTGAAAATATATTAGATAATTCTGAAGCCCAAGCTTCACTCCTGATGAATTAAATTAGAACTGTTGGAGAAAAGATTAGGCGTTGGCATATTTTTTAATGCTCCGATTACTCTAACATGGAAACTAAGTTGAGACCACTGCTCTAATTTAAGCAAGCATAGGAAAGTGAGAGCAGTATCTCTTCAGGACAAAACATATATTTACAATTCTAATAATACTTGTACCATATATTTGTTTACTTTTTTGCTGGGTTTCTATCATTAGTATTCTTTAGTTATGGATTAGTTTTAGCTAATTTTCAAACTTAAAATTATCTGAAAAGCTTATACTAATAAGAGCTCAACCGGTAACCCATGGTGATGCATTTTGCTAAAGGTAATCTCAATGCCAAAGAATGATACCCTGGATTTGACTTAAAGAACTATGGGGAGGTCAGCTGAAGACATGTGAAGAATCAGGACACTAAAATAATTTTCTAATATGGCTTCAAGTTGTATTATATACTTGTCCCCTTTCTGACCATATTCACACAACATATAGTAATTTTCCAGATTCTGCATTAAGCATTGAAATTAAATTATTTTCTTTATTCGTGTTAAGTGAAGTAAACCAGGTAGAGAAAAACAAATACCCCATGTTCTCTCATATGTGGAAGCTTAAAAGGTCAATCTCATAGAAGTAGAGAGTAGAATAGTAGTAACTGGAGGCAAAGAAAGGGAAAGGGTGGGAAGGATAGCCAGAAGTTGGTTAACAGATGCAAAAGTACAGAAAGATAGAAGGGGTAAGTCCTAGTGTTCCGTAACACTGTAAGATGACTATAGTTAACAGTAATTCATTGTATATTTTCAAATCTAAAGAAGAGTTGATTTTTCCAACACAAAGAAATAATCAAAGTTTGAGGTGACAAATATGCAGATTACCCTGACTTGATCCTTCTACTGACTTGATCCTTCTACATTGCATATGTGTATCAAAATACTATACTGTACCCCATAAATATGTAAACTTATTATCTGTCAATTAAAAGCCATAATTGCAAAAAAAATTTCCTTCGATATATATAATTATATGAGTTATGTATTATTATTATCACCATTTTAGAGTTGAAGAAACTGAAAGTTGCAGAGATGAAATCTATTATTCAAGGTTTCACAGTAGTAAAAGGCCGGGCAATAAAACTCCAAAGCCTGCACTGGTAACCCCTCTAATGATTGACAGTCTTAATATGTACTCCTAATATGCAATATAATTATATATAATGTATAATTAAAATGCATCCATACTGAGGTTGGTGGACAAAATATGTATGGAGCAATAATTACAGAGCAGATAATTGATAAATACCCTATAGATGGCTTATAAAGATGTGAGTCATCCCTAGAAAATGATAAAATGAAAAGGAAGATTTAGCATCACATTTAATAGAGCATAATGGAAAAAGATTTGTTCAGGGAATTTTGTTTTGCTTTTTGTTTGTCGAGTTGTGTTTTGGTATCTTCCCCGTCAGAAAATACTTTATAGCTTGCTTTCTGTAAGCAGACTATAAAATGTGTTAAATGTTACAGTCCTACAGTCAGGGATCTCAACTCAGTTTGTATGTATCAACAATATTTTTATCATGATATGTTGTGAAGAAAGGAATATATTTTCTCACTTAGGTAATATATCTTTTACCATTTCTTATTCAAAATATCATGTAATACAAATCAAGTTTATTCTTGTGTTGACATCTAAACTATTATAGATTGTCCATGCCTACAGCATTTACAACAGTAGCTAGTGATATTTCCCAGAAGTCAGAGGGGTCTTTTTTTTTTATTATCTTTGATCACTTGTTTGCTATCAAATATTCTTTTTAAAGGAAGTCACTAATGGTATTTGTAAGAAGCCAGCAAGCATCCAATCAGAGTGCTTATAATATCGTAAAATTTATAGTGACATATTGACTAATCTAAGAAGTGGAAAGGTCATCTCATTTCATTTCACTTTTATATTTGTCAATACAATTATTCCACCATAGTGAATTTGTTCTTACTTAACTTTGCCAGTCTTCATTGCCATGTCTTCACAAGTTGTGAATTCCAACCTGTATTTTATATGTCTAGTCTATAATTTGAAAACAAAAAATTAGACACACATTAACCCATTTTATTTATTTCATATGAAATCATTGAGTTTTAGCATCATGGCCATCCTATTTTGCTATCATTAGCCTTATATCATATGGGTCATTAGAAAATGCATCTCTTCGCTGCACCTAATCTGATCCTACTGCATGTCAAGTCACATTCCTTAGATATACTTTCCTGTTTTATAAGTTGTACTGTCTGATTTAAGCATTTGATTTTACCTGGTATTTAATTCACTATGTTAAAATAATGTATTAATACAACAATTTGAAAAATCTTATATTTTCTCCTTTCCAGGAAGGTAGCCAAGTGCTTTTTATTTTCTTCTCTCAGAGAATCCAGCAGGGAGAATAGAAACATCTGAAATTATCAGCTCTTCCTGTCTTTGGTACTAGACAATCTTTAGAAGAGTTGTCACAGAAGTTAGAGGGGAGATGCAAATTGGAAAAAAAAATTAAAAGAGACTGAGAAGGAGAGAAAACAATACTGTAGATCTTTCTAACAGAGACCCTGGGTGTTAGCAGGCAGCACCCTGCAGTAGTGGAAAACTTTAGCGAGGGATAGCCACCTTATGCTCCAGGATAGCAGACATTCATTTTTTTTTTTTTTTTTTTTTTTTTAATATCTATGGTTTTCAGGATGGAAACAGAAATCTGTAACTTATAAAAGAAGTCCTCAAAATTCTTGAAATTTAAAAAAGATGGAATATTATTATACTCCTGGTCTACAAGTCAGAAAAACTATAAAAACCACCTAGCACATAATATTTAATGAGCTCAGTGTTATTATGTTGTTCAAATATATATCTCAGTATTGGTGAGCAAAATTTATAAAAATTGAATTTCTAAGTCAAATATTGAATGCTTACATTAAAGAGTGGTTGAAATAATCTTGGAAGGCTTAGTAGCTTCACAGATGGACATGAAAGCATTTGGGAAAAATTACACTTTGACTTTCCAAGAATAGCATCCTCACCACACAAATATGTTTTAGATTTTTTCATAGAAGAACAATTTCTTCATAACAGAAATATGCTTCATCTATTTGTGTACAGATTGTGTTGATATGTCTGTGATATAGATGTATAAAACTATAAATAAATGTAGTGCTCCTGAAAAGTTACACATAAATAAAATTCATTGTTCTTCTAGTAGCATGGTTATAATTTCAATGAAATTTTAAATATAAAGGAATTATCTTGTTTTGTCAGTAACCCCATTCTAATTAAAATGTTTTGAAGTTTAAAATAATTATTTTTTGAGTTTAATTAAATTAGTCCACTCCTGAATTATATAATAAACCAGTAGTCATAATAAATAAATTAGCACTTTATTTCAAAACAGAGAAGGGGGAAAATGTATATTGTGAAGTCTGTGGTATAAACTTGGATAAGAAAATAAAATCGTAGAATTGGAGTTGCCAAGAAATGACTTTTTTAGGATTCTGGTCCAGATGAGATGGATTACATTTATTTCTCCCAATTCCTCAAGCTAAG
Source organism: Aotus nancymaae (assembly GCF_030222135.1). Taxonomy (NCBI): domain Eukaryota; kingdom Metazoa; phylum Chordata; class Mammalia; order Primates; family Aotidae; genus Aotus; species Aotus nancymaae. The sequence goes on along the minus strand of NW_026988419.1, from coordinate 38,598,361 downwards.
TTGTACTTACATAATAAACTCTGGAAATAATGTAAAAGGCAACTAAAGGAGAAATCAGATCATGAAGTCAGGAGTTCGGGACCAGCCTGACCAACATGGTGAAATCCTGTCTCTACTAAAAATACCAAAAAAAGCTGGGCATGGTGACACACACCTGTAATCCCAGCTGTTCAGCAGGCGGAGGCAAGAGAACTGCTTGAACCTGGGAGGCAGAGGGTTGCAGTGAACCGAGAATATGCCACTACTCTCTAACCTGGGGGACAGAGCAAGACTCCATTTCAAAAATAAAAAAAAAAAAGAAGTGAAAGAAGGAAAGTGAACTATTTGGGGAACCCAGCACAGTGGAAACAAGACAAGCACATGTTGGCTTACACCTGTTTCCCACTCTCCCCAACCCAATCATCTACCAGCATAAGAAAATCATGCCAACTCAGCATTTCCTGACTCCAACCTACACAGAAGGTGCCTTGGTATGCTTATTCCTTCCCCAGATCAAACAGGAACCCTCCTGAAGGCACCATGTGAGCTTACCACTACTAGCAATGGGAAATCACTTGATAACTCTGCTAATGATTAGCAGCTAGGACAAGAATTCTCTTCCATAAGGCTTTCCTTTCCCACCAAGAGATCAGAGTGGCTGAACAGCATGAAAGACCATGTCACAAGGAAGTCTCCTTAGCCAAGTAGGTCTACAGCTCCACTCCTTCACTGAGAGAAACTAGGGCTGCTGGGCCTGAGGAACCTCCTTTCTTCTCTTAGGCAGCACAAGAAGGAATGCATGAATCCCTGGTTGGACCACATAAACCAAGTAGACCAATATAACACAGCAAAGTCTTGAAAATTACATTCTCATTGGAAGCACAGTTCACAAATGTAAATCAGTACTTGCATGCAAAACCTAAATAGGTGATTGCCTGTAAAAAGATTAAAAGGGGATCCAGGATCTCCAGGATACAGATTATTTTTCAAAATACATAATGGATTGTTACTTATAGTCACTTTTCTCTTCAATAAATTACTAAAGTATATTTCTCCAAGTAAAACTTTAAACATTTTGATTAACATCTCCCTTTTCCCTATCTTTCCCTCACTCCAGCCTCTGGTAACCATCATTCTACTCTCTGCTTCTAGGAGATCAACATTTTCGGTTTCCACACAGAAATGATATCATGTGATATTTGTCTTTCTGTGCCTAGCTTATTTCACTTAGCACAATGTCCTCTAGGTTCACCCGTGTTGATGCAAATGCCAGGATTTCTCCCCTTTTTAAGGCCTGAGAGAGAGAGAGAGAGAGAGAGAGTGTGTGTGTGTGTGTATACATATATACATACACACCTCATTTTTCAAAAATGTACTTATCATAAAATAATCAGGAAAATAACAGTTTAGATGGGAAAAGAATCAACTGATGTCAACACTGAGATGAATCAGATGTTTTAATTATCCAATAAGGGTTTTAAAACAGCTTGCATAAAAATGCTTCGATACCAATTACAAGCTCTCTTTCAACAAAAGAGACAATAAAAAATCTCAGCAAGGAAATACAAATTATTTTTAAAAAGAACCAGATTTTTTGTTATATGACCATAAAGACAATAACAAAATAAAAGTAAATCTGGCTGATGATTTCAGTAACAGTTGTCTTATAAAAAATATTAGAATCAATAACTTGAGGACAGATTAATAGAATTAATCTAAATAATGAAATAAAACTGTCTGAAAAAGAAATGAATAGAGACTCAGGAACCCATTAGAAACAACAAAAGGTCCAATGTTTATATCACTGGAGTTTCAAGGTGCAGACTAAGCAGTGGTGCTGAAGAGGTATCGTAGAGATAATGGCTAACAAACTTTCCAAATGTAGTGAAAGATACAAACCTACAGATTCAAGGACCTCAAAAAATTTTAAACATGTGAAACCAAAGACACCCAAGCAAAGACACTTCTAATAATGAAATTCAGAAAACTGAAGACAAAGTCCTGAGAGCAGCAAGAGAGAAACTGATGGGGACTGGTGGTACAGAAATTCCAGGCAGAAAAATATGGGTCCCCAGCAAGGGACTCACCCTTAAGCTGAAAAACCTGGGACCACAGCCCAAAGTGAGAACATATATCCCTGTTTTCCTTCTTGAATGTTGTATTTTCCAAAATCACCCATGACTTGCCTTGCTCCCCATCTTGTGCTTATAAAGACCCCAGGCTTAGCCAGCAGAGAGAAGAGGAGCAGCTGGACCTCAGAGACTATGGCTGGATTTCAGAGAGGAATGGCTTGACTTCACAGGGACAGCTTGATGGTATAACTTCAGAGAAGAATCCGGCTGGAGATGGCTGGACTTCAGGGGAAGATTACCTTCCTGCCCCATCCTCTTTTAAGCTCCCCTTCCCACTAACAGCCACTTTCATTGGCAATAAAATCTCCCACATTTACCATCCTTTAATTCATTTATGTCACCTCATTTCTCCTGGATGCCAGACAAAAAAGGCTGTTACACTTGGCCTTTGCCCTCACAGGCGGAAGGCAGCTGCCTCATGGGAAAAGGCAGAGGGTTCACTGAGCTGTTAACACTTAAGCTATCTGTGGATGGCAGAGCTGAAAGAGCACTGTAACACTCCCTCTGGGGCTTCAGGGTTGTGGGCACCCCCCAACATGCTGCTGTGGGGCCTGCAAGGAGTTCACTCCTGCTGGGACCTGAAAGCGCTCACCCTGGCTCCTGCACCTGCTCAACTGTGTGCACCCTCCACCAAGGGGTGGAGTGCAGCAGCAGGTCAGAGTGAGTGGAGTTCACTCCAGCCAGCACTGAAGCAACTGGCTGGTTCCAGCATTCATGCACTCCAGTTCCTGCCTTGTTCACTCACACACTCTCTCCTGCAAAAAGTTGAAAGCTCTAATCTGGGTAAACGAGGCACCCCTATTGCGAGTCCTGCAAAGGAATCAGGCAAATATCCTACTTCGAAATGACACCTTACCTATGGGAAATGCCAGTTTGAATGGCAGCTGATTTCTTAAGGCACAGAGGCAAGAAGAAAATGACTAAATATTTTTGAAATGCTGAAAGAAAAGTACAGTGGACTGAAAATTCCATATTCAGCAAAATAGATATTTAGCTGTTAAGGAGAAAGGAAGATATTCTCAGATGATGGAAAACTTAAAAAAAAAATGGTTGCTGGCACACCTACCCTTAAGAATGACTAAAGAAATCTGTCAAAAGCAAAGAATTTCTTTTAAAGGAAAAAAAAACTTGCTTCAAATTCAATTTCTTAGACAAGTAGAAAGTTAAAAGCCAGAAAATATATAGTGTGCAAATATTAAAGAAAAATAGGAGTGGCTATATTAACATCTGGTACAGTAGATTTCAGAACAAAAATAAATTGCCAGAGACAAAGAATTGCTTTATGTATATAAGAGTCAATCCAACAGGAATTTATAATAACCCCAAATGTGTCCATACCAAACAATGGAGCCTCAAAATATACGAAGTAAAAACTGACAGAGCTGAAAGAGAAGTGAAAAACCCAAAACGGTGGAGGAATTCAATCCCTTACTTCCCTCAGTAACTAATAGAACTAACAGACAGAAAATAAGCAAGGATATAGATCTGAACCACACAAAGAAACAACAGGATCTAATTGACATATATAGAACATTGATCCAACAAAGCAGAATATTTTTTTCAAGCACCAATGAAATATTCATCAAAAAGGACAGGAGCCTGGATCATAAAACCAACAAATCTAAAGAATAAAAACCACACAGAGAGTTCTCTGACTAAAGTGGAATCAAATGAGAAATCATGAACTGAAAGTCAACAAGAATATCTCTAAATATAGTATTTATTTATTTGTTATTATTATTACTATTATGAGATGGAGTTTCACTCTGTTGCCCAGGAATGAGTGCAGTGGCATGATTTTGGCTAACTGCAACCTCCGCCTCCTGGGTTCAAGCAATCTCTCTCCTGCCTCAGCCTCCCTAGTAGCTGGGATTACAGGCACATGCTACCATGCCCAGCTAATTTTTTATATTGTTAGTAGAGACAGGGTTGTACCATGTTGGCCAGGCTAATCTCAAACTCCTGACCTTATGTGATCCTCCCATCTCGGCCTCCCAAAGTGCTGGGATTATAGGCGTAAGTCACTATGACTGGCTAAATATATAGAATTTAAACCACATGCTTATAAATATTCCATGTGTTTAAAAAATTTATATAAAGAAAATGAAGATAAAATACTGAATGAAAATAAAAACATGACTTATTCAAATTTGTGGGATGCACCTAAAGCAGAGCTGAGAAAGCAAGTTATAGCACTATCTGCATATATTAAAACAAGGAAACATCACAATACAGCAAGTTCCTACTCCAAGAAACTAAAAATAGGAGTACAAGATAAAATAGAAGAGCAAAATGAAGCAATAAGAAAAATAATAAAGATAAAAGCAGAAATTAATGAGCTAATTAAACTAAAAATAGAAAACAATAGATAAAAACAATAAAACAAGGTTGGTGGTTTGAAAAGATCCAGGAAATAGACAAACCATTTGCAAGACTGACAAACAAAAAGCCTAAGAGACACCTATCACTAATATCAAAAATTAATAGGGGATATCACTACAGGTGCTTCAACAAATAGAAGGATAATAATATGAATGACTCGGCACCCATAATTTCAGAAACTTTGGAAAAAATGGCCTAATTCTCCCAAACCACAAAATACCAAAATTCATACAAGTTTATATAGTCTGAATAGATCTATAAGCATTAAAAATTGAATTTGTAATTTAAAAGCTCCAGAAAATAAAGTAGTATGGCCAAGATTTTACTAGATAATTTTGCTAAATATTTAAAAAAACACCAATTTTACAAAATCTGTGCTATTACTTAAAAATATGTTAAATTAAGACAGAGATGGCTAGGAGGGAAAGAGGAAAATGTTCTTGAGTTTTATGACAAGTTTTATTTCATTATCAGATAGCAGAGATTTTTCTAAAGGAGCGCAAAATACATATCTTAGAAAGAAAATAATAAATTAATAGACTATATAATGTAACAAATATCTCTTGACAAACTTTGTTTTAAAATTAATTTTAAAAACAAATAGCAAGTAACATTCCATTCTTGCCATGATGTAACTGGTATCAAATTTACCCTATTGGCATAGTCAATTAAAAGAGCTGGAGAAAACTAGAAACTGCATTGTGTAGGTCTTGAACAGCAGCCAATGCAGGGCTGTAATGTTGGAGAGAAGGCAATTACATTAGACAAGTTTCAAATCCACCTTAGATCTTCATGATAGCATTTTCCAAAATGGTGATGGCAATTAGGGCCTAAGCAGAGAGCACCAGCCTCACTGGGCAAATAAAACAGAGATCGCATTTGTGAAGAATCAGGATTCTTACTTGTGCTTCACATTCGACTCATGTGATATGTTGTTTTGGTTGAAGAATATGGAGAAAACCAGACTTACACAGATATGTAGTTGGAAAAGAGAGAAGTAGTTAAATAGCATTTTTAGATATTTGTATATATTCTTGGATTACACATAAAAACTGAACAAATAATAGTTTTTAAAGGCTTGTTGCAAAGTAGATACTGAACCTCCCATTATCTGTTGTTACAATGAAATCCATGGGACTATATTGTATTTTGACTGAAACATTTACCCCTGCATAGTCTTGTAATCATGCCTTGTTCATTTGGGAAAAAGAAGTTTATTGCTATGCAGATATTCCAAATATTGACATATTTCATTATATGCTATCAAAAAGATCACATTCATTAAAAATCACCACCAATCTCCTTGGAAAACTCTAAATATCAGGAAGCTGTCAATCTCATAGTGGTAAACACAGTTGTCTAAAATTTTAATTTTTTTATTTAAAGTTTTTATTTTTATGTGGGCAGTTGTTTTTCTTGATTTTTTTTTTTTTAAGCAAAAGGAATTTCTTTCAGTTTTGAGAAAATATCTGCCAAGTAGTTATGGTTTGTTTCTCAGTCATTCTTTCATGTAAGTGAATTTTTATTGAAGAAAAGCAAATTTTAGTTTTCAATTCACATAATAGGACAAATGTTTTTTCTTGAGATAATCAGTACACTTTAGTATGCAGAAGTGCTTTATGCATACTTCACATTGTTTCAGACAGACTAAGATGTGTAATCAAGATCAAGATTCAATGAACTTAATCATTTTCACTCCTTCATCAAGGTATTCTAAAGTGAAATTACCATTTTGTCCCACATGTGCATAGCAACAAATAAATAATGACTAATGACAACTATTATTGTCTAATTTCACTGTCTTGTTTCACACTATATCCCCATCAATTTTACCCACAATTGATATTGTATAATCAGTGTAAATACCAACACATTGAAAAGACAAAACTTTATAGTATTTTTCACTGCTTTCAGAATCACTGGAATCCAGAAAGAGATCCATGTATTCATAAGCACTTAATGTGTAGTAAAGGCTCGCTATAATTCAAATGATCTTTTCAATAAATGTGCTTGATCAATAAATATCTATATGGAAAAACAAACTAAAACAAAACACCTTAACCCCACCTTTCACCATCTACAAATACTAATTTAAAATGTTTTATAGACCTAAATATAAAACCTAAAGTAATTTTTTAATAGAAGAAAATATAAAAACTGTCCTTGTAATCTTCATATAGGCAAAAATGCTTTAACTGGACACAAAATTCAGTATCTTAAAAAATTGATAAATTATCCATTAAAATATTCTATCAAAGGGCAATATTAAAAGAGAAAAAAGATAGTCCATAAAATATTTGCAACCTGTAAGTGTGACAAATGCATTATACTAATTTTTTAAGAAACTAAAAATTAAAATTCAATATAAAAATGGATCAAAATGTTTGAGTTTATATGTTACAAAAGACAATGTCAATACAAAGATCTCAATAGCATTTGTAATCAGAGAAATACAAATTAAGACCAAAATGAGATGCCAGTACACATCCACCCAAATGGCTACAATATCCACTCACTCAAAGACTGACAATATTTAATACTGGTGAGAATGCGGATCAATTAGAATGCTGTTTGATTGTTATTAGAATTGTAAATCAATGTAAAACTTTGAAAAAACTGATAGGCATTACCTAGAGCGCATATATACACACACACACACACACACACACACACACACACGGAAAGCTTATATATATATAAGCTCTAGGTAATGCCTATATATATATATACATATATATATCTCCTATGAAACAACTATTTCATTCCTGGACGTGTACTTAAGAGAAATAAGTGTCTATGTCCACCAAAAAGCTTGTGTAAGAATGTTTAAAGCAGTTCTCACAATAATACAAAACTGAGCACACCACCAGTAACCATCAAGAATAGAATAGGCAAACAAATTTTACTATATTTGTGATGGAATACTACATAAAATGCAAAAAGAAAAAAAATAGATTGAAACACTGAAAATGAAAAAAAAATCTCAAAACTACAATTAATTAGGTGAAAGAATTCAGAGAAGACCATATACTTAGATTTATGTGAAATCCAAAAATAAGTCAAAAGTCTATGGCTATGGAAGTCATAGAGTAGTTACCTTTGGGTAATTACTGACTTGTGATGGCAGTGGGAGAGAGGACGAGATAAAACATTTTGGAGTGCTAGAAATATTATATCTCTCAATCTGGATAGCGGTTACATAGATATATAGAAGTGTAAAAATTTAGCGAATCCTACACTTAAATTTGTGTGGGTATGTGTACTTTATTGCACACTTTCCCCTACACAAAAACAATAAAAAGAAAGAAGCATCAATGCCTAGGAACTCAATGTCAGAACATACCAGAAAAAAAAAGAAAAACTGAAGAAAACTATTACATCATATATGAAAAGAAAATGGTTCAGAATCTTAATTCACAAAGAGCATATAAAACTGTAAGAAGATGCAGCAAACCACCATGGCATGTGTATACCTAGGTAACAATCCTGCACAATCTGCTATCATTTTGGAGAAGATTGATCTGTACCTTTCAGTCTTGTACTTTTATACTTGGCACTATTTGGCTAGTTGGTCGCTTTTGGTTAGCAATTTTCTTATGCAACCAAAAATAAATATACAAATATATGGTAACTTTGTTTGCCTGAGAAAACAATTGGAAACTGATTAAATGCCAATTAATAGAGGCTTGTTCAAGTAAATAAACTATGGATGTCTTGGTATTCATTTAAAAATAATGAGCTAAATCTGTGTATACTGACATAAAGTATTCTCAGAGATGCAAAGTGATTGAAGCAAGTTGCAAAATACTGTGTATAGTATGATCCCAGTTTTTGTAAGGGTACCTAAACAAAATAGTTAATAGAATTTATTTTTAGATAGAAGAACGTTGTCAGAGATAAGGAAGAGTCTCATTTTTCACTTTATATTTGGCAGTTTGAATTTTCTAACAAAATATTTATGTTACTTTTATTTGAAGAAACAGTGTGTATGAATTACAGGTCCTTTTTCTCATTTATGTTTTTTTCTACTGATAATTTTAAATCATCATTTCTAAAATTAAAAACAAAAACTGAAGTGATCCAAAGATTTCATTTAAAAAATCTGGGAGTAGCCTGAATGAGCATTAGACACCTTGGTCTTAAAATTAAAATAGGTAGTAAGTTAGTGGAAGTTGGTTTTCTGGAAGGACTTATCATGTTCAAGACTATTAAAAGATCACTTCATCGTAAGTTACTATAACTGATTCAGTTCTTTGTTCTTTATACTCACTACCTGAGCTGAAATAGATTACAATAATTAACTGTAGTTCGAAGACTGGTAAGAATAATGATTTGATCAATTCAAGCAGGAAGAGCTTTAACATAAGAAATTAGATGCTCTTGGAACAATTGGAGAGCTCCAGAAATGTGTTATATCTCTTAAATTTAAGAACATTTCTGCTGTGTGACATATAGAGATCAGAAAGCTGTTACTACAGTAATCATGTCTCCCTACAAGGGCCTTTTGCCTTTTAAAAGCTGCTGGTTCTCTGGCATGGTAAGTACAGCCAATCCCACTGCTTCTGAACACCCATGGTTCTATAATCTTATCTTCTAGCAGAGGACAAGAAGCATGGTCTCCAGATCATTTCTATCTTCCTAGTATTAAGCATATATAATTTAAGGAACCCCAATTGTATCAAGGATCCTAGCCTTTTAAGAACAGGAAAGTTCTTAAAACACATCAACCTTCCCCATGTTTAAGAGTCATAATCCTTGCTGTCTTTCATGTGGAATTTTTTCCCTTGGGCTTTCTCATGGCTTCTTCCTCATCATTTGTGTATCTGCTCATGCATCATCTCCTTGAATACTTCTCTTCTGACATTATGTAAAATTTTAAGCCTCTTTGACTACCTTTTTTATTCTCTTAAACATTTTATCTTCTCTATAAAATGTATAATTATTATCTATTTTTATTTAATGGACATTTTTTCTTTTTCCTTTCTCTAAGATTTATTTATGCTATAATCCAGAACAAAAGCATCAGGGCAAACATGCTTGGTTTAATTACAACTATTGCAATGTAGTACTTTCATCTTTTTACAAGCTCTTGTCACTTTCGGAGGTCTAAAATGGTCTTGAATATTCTTTTTTGAAATATAAGAAAGTGCTATCTGTATTCTAAGAATTTAGCCATAGTGCTAAGTAATTTTTAAAGGTACATGACTATATTTTAAGGAAGAGTAAAGTTACAAGAATTTCTAATTCTATTTAAGATCAAAGCCTTAAAATGATGCATAGGGGTGATGAAAGTAGACAGAGTAAAAAGAGAAGCAGATGTTCCAGGAAAATAAGTGGGAAGAATAGCTAATAGGTGTTTGAAATCAGTAGTACAGCTTCAGATTTTTTTTAAAATTATCTATTAATATGTAGAAATAAGATAATATTGCTCTGTTTGAAATACTTATATTATGAATCTGTTTTATTTTAAAAAGACTTTATACTAATGATTGCAATGGGTCTTCTAGAGATGATTTTCCTTATACTCAGTTATTTATTCATTTATGTATCCTACAAACTTTTATTGAATATTTACTGTGTACCAGGTACACAGAAAGTGTTTTCACATTTCTAGAGCCCATTCTGCTGGCCAGTTAATGAATAACAAAGAATTAGAAAAGCCAAGCCTCTTAGAGTTTTTTAGCCGATTATAGCATTTCTTGCACACTGCCAGACGTGATTTTGCAAAACCAAAAATGTTTTTGATTGAAACCAACATTTTCTACTAAACAGGTTTATTTTATCAAGGTAGGTTATAACTGGTGAAGCAGAAATGTTACCAAACAGATGTACTTTAGATAATTTCGCAAATTTCATACTCTAAACACAAGATTCTATCTTATAATTAATTTCAAGAGATTTAACTTAATTTAAAATGCAAATTATTAAAATAAGCAGAAATTTTATTTTTTGCTATAAGTCATCTGTAAAAGTCAAATTTTAAAGGACCGATTAAAGAATAAAGATTCATGCATTATATTTAATATGTTAAATAAGACTATTTAGTACAGATTCTATTAAAATGTGTTCTAATAAGCATACACATTTTTAAATATAAAATTTAAAGAAAATCTGTTGAAGTTGCAAATTATTTTTACACTATAAATTACTGTCTTTATTATTTCATCTAGTAAAGTTGAGAGAATTATCTTTCTTCAAGACTACTCTTGATATGCATTTTTTATTAGAATTCATGGGACCATATATTGTGTGCCTATTTAAAAAGAAAAAAGAACATTATGTGACAGAATGGTTTCAGAGACGTGTATGACTGTTGACACATTCTAAATTGGTTGCAAATTATAGTGTATTAAGATGCAACTCTCTTACATGACCTAATTCTCCAAGTCATAGCATTTCCTAATAACACAGAATTTAATTTAAATGTTTTACAAGAGAAAAAGATGCAATTAGTAGAAGTATTATATGAGTTTTATTAGATTGCATAATTCAAAACCGTAATATACAAAGGGCCTTCAAAAGTTTATGAAAAATGCTTACTGTCAAAAAAGTACATGGATTTTAAAATTTGGGCACCAAAATAAACTTCTCCTAAATTGTTATAACATGTCTGAACACAAGGTAGTTTAAGGCACTAAACAGGATGAGCAATCTGTTTGAAAAGAGCAACAGGAATTCTGACAACGTGAGGAATAAACATCAGATTTATGGTGAAGCTTGAATGAGAAGAATAGTAAAATCTTTGTTGCTTTATGAAAGGTTTATGAGACCAAAATCCTAAAGAAATCAGCAGTTTACAAATGAATAAGACAGTTTAAAAAGGAACGAGACAATGTTGAAGATAATTTCACAGGGGCAGACCATTCACAACAATTTACAAGAGAAAAATTATTTCCCATGCCCTAAATGGAAGACCCAGATTAGTAGTAGAAACAATAGCCAACACCATAGACATCTCAATCCATTCAGCTTACACAGTTCTGAATTCTTACTTAAAAACTAAAGCAGAGCAACCTCTCTACTTATTCAATGGGTGCCAAAACTGTTGCACTCAGATCAGCTGCAGACAAGAGCAGAGCTTTCCAGGGAAATTTTAAACAAGTGGAATCAAGATTCTGAAGCATTTCTTCAAAAACTTGAAATATGATGAAACATGGCTCTGAGAGTATGATTCTGAAGAGAAAACACAATCAAAGCAATGGCTACCAAGAGGCAAAAGTGGTCCAATCAAAGAAAAAGTGCACCAGTCAAGAGCAAAGGTCATGGCAACAGTTTTTTTGCTATACTTAAGGCATTTGCATGTTGCCTTTCTGGAGGGCCAAAGAATGATAACATCTTGTTATTATGAGAGTGTTTTCAGGAAGTGAGCCAAAGGTTTAGCAGACAAACACCCTGGAAAACTTCACTGAAGTATTTTCCCCCATGAAAATACTCCTGTTCATTCCTCTCATCAAACATGAGAAATTGTATGCATTTCTAGATGGGAAATAATGAGGCAACAGCATCCACCTTCTAGTCCTGATTTGATTTCTTCTGACTTCTTTTTGTTTCCTAATCTTAAAAATAGCACTTATTTGTCTTCAGTTAATAATGTAAAAAAGAATTCATTGACATTAAATGAAGACCCTCAGTTAAATTCCCAAGACCCTCAGTTCTTGAGGAATAGACTAAATGGCTGGTACCATCATTTACAAAAGTGTCTTGAATTTGATGGAGTTTATGTTAAAAATAAACTTTATATTTTTTATTTTTATCATCTAATTCCATTTTTTCCATCAACCTTTCAAAAAGTGTTCTCATATTAATAAAGCATGTATGATTTTACCACATTAGGCTTAATATATTTGTTCTTTCTAAAACACTTAAATCTGCTTGGTCCTCAAAACAGAAAAACCTTAGGCTGTAGCTTGTTAAGAAATGTGAGATTGAGTAGGAGCACAAAAAATTAAATAAACATCCTACATTTCCACTAGCATAAGTCAGAAGTCTAAAATTCTATTTAAGACTTTATAAAAAACATCTTTACTGTTTAGATATGGTTAAGAAATAGAGGTTTAGAGTTTAGTGATAATGATTTTCTAAGAAAACAGACAAAAAGGATGCTTGTAGATCTGAAAGCTCTTTAATAATTATTGTAATAAAAACATGGCAGTTAACATACATATAAATCAGAGAAAAAAAGCAAATTACTGCCTCAGAAAAGATTAGGTTGGACATAAGTTCCAGCATTAAGCATTAGAAATTCTAATTGCATTTAGGCTATTATGTAAAGAAACAGTACTACACATGTTGGAATGTACTATCTAGTATAAAATCACTTTAATTCCTTGGTTCTCTAGATGGTTGTAATTTCACTAACCATGGTGATAATCAAAACCTGATAGAGTGTTTTTTCCTATTTGCAATTTCACTTAAACCATGTTGTGTGGCTTCTCTGCTCTCCTCTCCCTAAATTATAATTTAATAATTTAAATATTAATAGTAATAATACTTTAATTTACATATTAGTCTTGAAATTGATTTTACCTAATCCACCTAGCAAAGATAACTCAGAGCTCTTTAAGTCCAATGTTTTAATTTTAGTAATTTTAGAACCTCTGTTGCACACATGATATTCTATAGTTCACAGCTTTTCTTTGCCCATAAAAATACTGGCAATATAAGCTTATGGATAAAAATTTAATATTTTAAAGAATTCTCTGCCAATAATATTATTCTGGGAAAGCTCTCACTGGATTTTTATAAACCTAGACGTTGTTTCAAATTCAGCAAGTAAAAGCAATGATCTTTTCTTGACTTTCATAATACATATGAAAAAAAATTCAGCAAGAAAGTTTTTTGATTTAAAATAGATACAGGACTGGATTCAGGTACAGCTTTGAATATAAACGTTGATTCAGACTAGGTACACAATGTGATTTAGGAACTGAAAGCCTCATTCAGCATTTGGCAAATAGTATTGGAAAGCATATTATCTAAATATGGAAATATTTAAATATATATTGGAAAGCTAAAATATAAATAGAGCAAAAAATCAGCATAATTGAGGAACAGAGAAAATTAAAAATAAAAGTAAAATTTGAAATGTCAAATGATGACATAATAAATGATGAAAGAAAAAAAAAGCCAGAGAGGGGGCAGAGAGTGCAGGGGTGGTAGTTGAATTTCTAAGTGTTTTGGTAAAGGGAGGCTTCAAAGAAAGCCTCTTGAATATCTGAAGGAGGTGAGAACATGAGCCTTATGTACATCTGAGGAAAGAGCATTCATTCAAGGCAGAGGCTTGGAGGCAGTACTGTTCCCCTCATACGTTCATAGGACATCACTGAGGCCAGTATGGATGGCATGCAGTAAGGGGAGGGAGGTGATAGAAACAAAGACTAAGACAGAGTGGTTCTAAAGATTGGAACACAGGAGCCTTTGTTTGCCACTGTAAGCAATTGGATTTCTGCTCTAATGTGAAAAGAAGCCATTGGAGGATTTTGCAGAAAGAAGTGGCATGATTTGACTTAAGTGTTTCTCCTGTTGACTCTCTGAGAGCTAGAGCGGTATCATGGAGACCAACTGAAAAGCTATAATAATTCACACTTAGAACAGAGTGCTAGCAGAGAATGTAAAGGGAAGTGGTTAACATATGTATGCATTTAGGAGATTAAGCTGTGCCAGCAGATTGAATGTTGAGGGTAAGAGAGAGAAGCAAAGCACAACTCTAAACTTCTTGGCCTGGGCAATTGTGCAAGAGTAAAGTTCATATTCCTAAAATGGGGATAGGGAGCTGTCAGTATGGGAAATGTAAAAGTAGTTTTAGAAGGTGTTTAGAAATTTGTTTTGGGGTATTAAATGTGAAATATGTATTAAACATTAATGTTAGTCTTGAGTTAAGAGGAAAGAACTGGGCCGGAGATACACATTTTAAAGTGATCAGCATATAGAGTATGTCTAAATCCATGAAACAATGAAATGACCAAAAGACTGAAATCCAAGGACTGAGATTAGGGGAACTCCCAATTTTGAGATTGGAGAGAGGCTCAGTGGGGACTGAGAATAAATGGACATGGAGGTGAGAGGCAATCTGGAGGCACGTTGTGTTTTGGATAGGTGAAGGAAGTGTTTTATCTTCCCTTAAGTATCTCTTCCATTAGCTCTGAGATATACTGCTGTGTCCACCAAGGTAACCTGAAATTCTTCTTTCAAAAACACCAGGAAAATACACAATTCTGAGTAGAGAAGAATAGGTTTCACAAAGTTTCTATCAGATAAATTTTTTAATGATAACCTTAAGCCCTTTACCTGAAATACTAGGAACAGTAATGTCACAAATGACAGATTGACTTTGGGGGCTACACTGTGAGAAGTAAATTGATATGATCAGGACTATGGCACTTAAGAATCTTCACTGACATAAAATCTTTACTGCTGGAAGGACTAGATTAGCAGGGTTATATTCTTTACTCTTAAGTAACTTCCAAGAAAATACAATAGAGAAACTCTTGAATTATGCATATATACATCATATATATATGCATATATAGCTTCTTGTCTTTTGGCTGAAACTAAGTGTACTGAACACCTCATTAACAGTTAAACGTGAACATATAAAGGTGATTTTCTTGGTGTTTGAGATATTCAGATAAAATACACCTACTGGGTTCTAGTTCCACAATACTGCTCTGTTTTAAATTAGAGCAAGACACTAAATCACAGGTTAAAAGAGTGTAATTATGTGAATAAAATTGATGGAGGTATGTACAGGTAGGCTAGATACTCACCTAAGAGGAGTTTCACTGAGGCTGTATGAGGGATAGAGGAGAGAGACAATCAAGGAAGTCTTTCCATAAGATGTAACATATTAGATGTTAGTCTTAGAGATGGAATCAAAGTTATTGGAAAAGGAAGAAATCAAATTTCTGACAAAAATAATCTAAAAATTAAAATGAACAGCATGCATAGCAAAGCGCAAGACATTGACGATCTTCCCTGAGGAAAACTTTGTGCATCTCCTTTCTCCTTAGTACCATTATGGACCTCTTATGTGTTCAGGCCTCTCATAACACAAAACACAAAACCTGGTTTTCAGGTGATTAATTTTTATGTCATCCCTGATATACTGGGTTTCTTGAGACTAATGAAGCAAGGACTAAATCTTAAACATCTATGTTTTCAATGCTTATATTTCCTGACAGCATTAAACTTTTTGTAACATCTATTAGTAGAGCAACAGTAAGTCCCATTTGGTTAGAATAGATGAAGTTCATCCCTGTTTTTAGGGTTTTTTTTTTTTTTTTTGGTATAATTCTTAATTGTGCCTATTTTCCATTTCAAAAGTGTTCTGGTCTAGATAATAAATCATATTGCCATGATATCTGTGGAAAAAATAGATTATGATTTATATAAACACATTTGAAACAGCAGCAAATTTGACTGATGGATGCCAAGTGGAATTCTTAGGGAAATAAAAATGTTAAAAAGTGATCACTGTTTATCTAAAATTATTATGAAAAACCTAGACTTTACAAAGGGCAAGTCAATGTAAGAGATGTCAAATTCATCTCTGTTCATAAAAAGCCAGAAGTTGAGCAAAGGAGATTCAAAGGAAAAAAAAAAATCATATTTTTCCCACTCATGAGTTTTTGTTTGATTTAGAATTTTATTTTACAGCCTTTGAACAACATTACTGTCAAAATTTAAATCAAGTTGTTATTAAAGTTAATTCAAATAAAATTCTTGTACAGAGACAAGTGTTTTTAAGCATAAATGCATATTTCATTATATTAATTTAATGTGTATATATGATAAAGAATATTCAAAGATAATAAAATGGAAAAATATTTCTAGCATATGTTATAGAGTCTTATTAGTCATGCTCCATAAAGTGCTGTTTTGAATTACTTATTAAAATTTAGCAAACATGGACAAAGAACATATAGTAAATTCAGGATAAAAGAAATATAAATGTTTAATAAACATGAAAAAACTCAATGTTTTTAGCAATTCATGACTGAAAATTAAAGTCTATGATACACCATTTTCTGGCACAGCAGTTTGGAAATTTTTATTGAAATACCAATTTATGTTCTTGTTAACTCAATAATTTCACTTGCATAAATTTATAGAGAAGAACATAGATTTAAATACAGAGTATATACACATTCATCATACTTTTATTGATAATAGGAGAGACTTCAATAAAAATACCTGACTAAAATTAATTGGCTAATCTACATAGTTGAATATTTTGTAATAAAAATATATATAAAAGGTTACATTGTGAAACATCATTTAACAAAATGTGGACATGCTCATCATATATTATACCACAATCATCCACCTTACAGTCTTCCCATCAATATTTATTTTCCTTTAGATATGCTGGGAAAGTGGAGTTTCTCTCTGCCAGTTGCTCTTCCCCCTAACTGCTACTTAGTATTTTCCCCTTGACACCCAAACATCTGATGAAGTCATTCAGGTTGTCACTAAAATGAAACCATGGAAAATCTTTATAGAAAATTGTCTTACTACCTTGTACCCTGCGGTAGGTTTTATAAAACCACCCTGAGGCTGGTTTTATTCTTCCCATCATCACATTGGATTCTTCCAATTACACAATCTTGTGAAAAATGTTGGGTATAAGATTTCTTAAAATTCTTATAAACAAATGAAACCTGAGAAATACATCTAAATTTGCTAGGAATGCAGATTTTTTATGCATGTCTTTTAAAGAAGCATGTATCTCAATAAAATATATGTTTGAAAATAAAAAGCAAACTCAATGAAACAATCCTGGATTCAATCTTGGACTAGTATATATGTCAATAATACCACTGTATTAATACAAAGTTCCTGATATTGCTAATAATACTCAGTTGTGTAAGAAAGTATTCTTGCTTTAACAAAATTGACATTTCAACATTTAGAGGTAAGAGAATATCATGTCTACAATGTAATCTCACATTACAAAGAAGAAAGTCATAGACTGATGAATAGATCTGTCTATCCGTCTATCTAGCTATCAGTTAGCAAGAGAGAGATGGTAAAATCTAAGTATATTTTTAAAATATGGATTTTTTTTTTACTATTTTGTTAACTTTTCTAAAATTGCTTCAAAAATTTGAAAAATACAGCAAACATATTTTACAAAGAACAAGAAATATACAGGCACACACAAGAACACTTACACAGAATTCAAATCCAGGATGCATGTGGAGAATGTGCAGGATGAACAACCTTTACATCCTGCACAAGTATCCTGGAACTTGAAATAAAATAAAATGAAAATAAATCAACCCAAGTGTCAACAACAGAGGAATGGATAAAGAAAATGTGGTGTTTATATGCTATAGAATACTATTCGGCCATAAAAAGATTGAAATCCTGTCATTTGTAGCCACACAGATGGAACTGAAGGATATCATGTTAAGAAAAAACAAGCCAGAAAGAGAAAGTTAAACACCACTTGCTCTTAAATGATGTAAAAATCTTAAAAGGTTGATCTCATAGAAGTAAAAAGTAGAACAGAGGATACTAGAGGTTGGGAAAGTCAGTGAAAGGGGGATAGAAATATTTGTTAAAGGATACAAAAGTATATTGTCTTGAAATCAAGTAGTGAGTCCTCCAAAATGTTATTTTGTAAAATTGCTTTGGTTATACCAGGTCATTTGAATTTCCCTATAAATTTTACAATAATCTTTCAATTTCTATAAATATTTTAATTTTCATTACGTTAAATCTATAGATAAATTTAATTTGGGGGAGATTAGAATATTCACAATATTGAGTCTTCTAATACAACCCCCCCAACAAAAAAAACAAAGTGTTCTATATCACATTGTCATAAACCTTTTATTATTATTTATGTTGACTTTATTATATAGCTTCCATTTTGAGTTAAATTGCATTGCAGAAAGTAGATTATAAAGCTAATATACTTGAATATCTTTTCTAATATATCCATAAATAATGTATATATATCTATGTATATATATACATATACACCCTATACACACATATTCTATTGTGACATTCTTCAAAATGTCTAAGCAGGTCACTTGGGCTCAGCAAATAAAAATGTTCCTTTATTTTTCTACATTAAATGCTATTTTAATTTTCTACATGAAACCATTTTATTATATACAATTATATATAGTACATTTCCTTAAAAATTACACTATAGTCACAAATAATATATGCATAAAATAAGTTGGTGTATAAAGATTTATAGTATCTAAAGTAAATGATGGATATCTATTTGTCTTGGATGTTTTCACTTTTTAAAACAATTTTTAAAATAATGGAAATATATTAAATTTATAACCAGTATTTTATATATATCTTGTTCTTTATTCTTGAGTAAACATTTTATTTGGAAAGACAAATTAGGTCACACAGATCTATCTAAAAGTGAACCTGGTGCAAGAAGCATAACTAACATATCCCTCAAACTCCTACAATCTATGATGATCACTTCCCATAAATTAGCAAGTTCCAAAGTTTTCTCAGATTGCTTTCCACACAAGCAACATTATTCTTAGTGTTTTAAATACATATCCAATGCAAGAACATTTTAATTTTAATGTTTTTATTAATTAAAATAAATGATCATTTATTGTGCTTTCCATACATATCACCCATAATGAGCAATCAAAATTGTCTATAAAAATTTGTCTATAATTAAACTATCAATCTGTATTTTTTACAATTGATAATATGTAAATAAAAATAAATTAGTCATATAAAGATAAAAACTGTCAGACTGCACTAGATTCATAGGCAATAGTTTTGGGGGTAAGAGAAAGCAAATTTATGGACTGCATAAAAAATGATTATATTATAACAAGAGTAATTAAAAGTGAGTAGATTTGAACTTGCTTTGTAACTAAAAATCAAGAAAATTGGCTACAAATATTTTATTGTGCTGTAAGTGTACATATTCAGAATTTATAAGTATGTTACATACCTTCCTTTTGACATGTGTGAATGTGTGTACATTTACACATGTATGTTTACATTTGTATGTGAATCTTCTTCTTCTTTTTATTTTTCTTTCTAAAAGGAAAGTCTTTTAGTACCATACAACAAAATCTGTGTTGCCATGAATTGAAGGATTAGGCAATTGGTAGTGAGCTCTTGATAATAGCGATGAAATACTGCGATATTAAGGAGGAAAGTTCTTTTGAAGGCTTAACCAAGATAAACAATGGCCTTGAGAAGCTGGGGTCAATGTAAGAAAGACACCACAGGCCTCCTGTTACTAAATCCCAAGTAAATACAGATGCAGTTCGAATACACTCCATGGGATTTTGAAAGTACCTGATTCATATTAAAACAGTACTTAAAATTGTAAAACTTCCTTTTCTTTTCTTTGTGAAAACTGCATGGAGTCTGCTGAGGTGGTGGTGTTCAAAAACCAGTTTCATAAAGAAATGTGTTAGAATCAAACAAATAGGTCAACTAGTGCTATCACTTATATAAGAAAATACATTACCATAAAAATACCCTTAAGAACTTTTTCTGACTCCATATTATGGATTTTTAAAATTAAAACATGATTCAAAGTAATTCAAACAGAGTCATTTTCAAAAGGCTTTGCCTGTTTTAAGTCTCCTCTCCATGACAAATTATCTTCTTCCTCTTGCCTCTGTAAACAATCTTCTAGAATATTCCAACTGATGCTAACTTTCTTATTCTGTTGGTATTTAAGGCTGATATTGATATCAGACACCAGATTCTACACCTTCGAAATTCACTTTGTTCGTCAGTAATCCCAGGGTGACATATATGAGGTTTCTTTATTAGGAGTAGAGAATATAAAATGTTTAATATAAAATTGCCCCCTAGTGGCAGTAAAAAGCTCTCACTGATAACCACCTTTAAAAATAAGGGTCAAATTGGGTTTGGTAAACTTATGTCAGCTCTCTCACTTTCCATGAGGTGTAGACTTGTATAAAGAACACAGTAATAAATGTTATTAATTAAGTCTCGCCCTCTCTAGAAAGAGTTGCAATCAAATTCTACTTCTCAATCAGGAGAGTTTAGCAGGGCATAAAACAGCTACTTAACCTCCAGCCTTATAGTAATCCTTTATTCTCCATAACTTTCTGTTAGAATCATGACACATAAAACACACTGCTAAAAGCATAAAAGCATCCTACTAGAGAATATAATATACCCAAATTGGAGATGCTACTCATCTTTATTAACATGTAATCAATAACACTGCTTTTATAAAATTAAGTCGATGTGATAAATTTTGTCTTGAGTCAAATGAGTGACATAACTTTTTAAGACAGAAATATAATCTTTTCCCAAAATGTCATAAGGAATTGAACTTTCCATAGAAAATATTACCTTATATAAATAACAGGACTTAAGAAACATTATCAGGACAATCTATTTTTAATGAAATAATTATTAAAGTCTTAAAAATTGTTTTCCAGATATTTAGCAATGTTAAAATATGTTAAAAGAGACTGTATCAATAATTTCTGCTTTTTTCTATGACATGATAATGTAACTCATGTATACCATTGTTATCTAGGAAAGAAATGAAGACCAACAAAATAATACATCATCTCAATTCTAGTAACTATTTATTGTAAGGCCCTGTAATTTCCAATTAATAAAATTAATACTCCATTGGCATTCTTACTATATATCACTTTTTCTTCCACTCCTTTTCCTTCTCTTTCTTCTGCTTTTTTTTTCTTTTAACAGTTTTCTCTTTTTGTCTACAAAATGACTACAAGAAGTCTTAAGTATTCTTTTTTTAACACATATTTCAGATATTGACTATTTCATAATAAACTGAATTCTAAAGAGCAATAGTATTGGATTCATATCAGTGTGCTCTAATAATACTGTAATAAACATGCTTTCATTATTTCATCTATGTTCTTGAGCTATAATAACCATGAAGTGTTTGCACTAATACTGTTGTAGTTGCTCTTAAACATATACAAATTATAAAAATAAGGGAGTGGGAGTAAGACTTTAGATTTAGAGCAAACTATATGTTTCTGCTAGTTTTGGACAGTTACCCTACCAACCTGAGCCATAAGCAGAAACTAAGCACAGATTGGATAATAAAAACATAATACGTATATATGAAGGCTTTTCCTATGGAGAAGGAATACAGATTGGGGGAATATGTTTTGAAATTTTAAAAAGTGAATAGATATATAGGAAAATATGAAAGCCCCATTAATGAATATTTGCTTGTGTTTTTAATTATTTTTTTGGACTGAACATGGTTCAAATCAAAAGAAGAGTCGCGACAAAAGTCAAAGAACACAGCTAATAGCTTAATTCATTATTTTTACCCTGCTTATTTTTACCCTGCTTAATTCATTATTTTTACCCTGCTTACAAGCACAAAAGAATTAAAAATAGAAGCTAAAATACACATTCTCTAAAAAGACGGATCACATGTGCTAATGACAAGCATAAAATATAGAAAGTAGAAAGCAGTTAAATTCATATTTTCATATTACTGAATCCGAAAGTACCAGGAATTTCTTTTATCATGCTTCAAATGTTTCCTTTATGTTTGTATAACATAAACAGAAACTGAGCCTACTCAAAGCTCTATTTTATTAACCTTAAACCAAAGAATAAATTTTGTAGTTAACTACTTAATTGGGTACCCAAAGTAGCACTGTTCATTGTTAACAAATTCACAAAATGTGGGCACCTTCAATCCAAAGGAAGGACTTATGTGATAATCACGATTGTGTGTAGCAAACTGAGTTTTTAGTAGTGAGACGTGATACGAACAGTAAGTTTTACCATGTCAGGTTTCAGGGCAATGGTATTTCTTAACTCATTGCTCTATCTTGCAATCAGTGGACAATTTAAAAGGCAGAAATATGGTAATTAAATCCTAGAAACTGGTTATGAAAAACTTGGCTTACATTTACACAAGTCAAGGAGTATGGGCACATTTATCAAAAGGAAAATATACTATCCAAACTCTGTCACATTTAGGGTTATGGAACAATATAAAATAAGATTATTGTGTAAATTATATAAAATACAGAGGACAATTTTAAATAATGTGAATAACCATGAATGATAGTGACAGATCAACCAGAAATGGAAAAATAAGAAATTAAATGAAAATCATTAAATTGAATTACAAGTATTACAATTAATTGAATTATAATCATTCACTTAGAATCAGATTCCTACTAATAAATGAATGCATAGTCAGTCCACATAGACTGTTAGCTAAGATTTTTCCATACACTGGCTTAGAAAAGGAGTTTGGTGCCAAACAACAGAAAAAGAGGGAATTCTCCCTAACTCATTTTATGAGGCCAACATCATCCTGATACCAAAACCTGGCAGAGACACAACTAAAAAAAGAAAATTTCATGCCAATATCCCTGAGTATATATCCAAAGGATTATAAATCATTCTACTATAAGGACACATGCACACATGTTTATTGCAGCACTGTTCACAGCAGCAAAGACTTGGAACCAACCCAATGCCCATCAATGACAGATTGGATAAAGAAAGTGTGGCGCATATACCACATTTTCTCTGAAACCAAACTACCTAGTTTTGATCTAGTTCAGTCACTTGCTAGCTTTGTAGCATCAAAGAGGATATTTACTCATGCTGTGCCTCAGTTTCCTCATTTGTAAAACGAGGATGTATTTCTGTATTTGCTCCTTCACAGATGTGTCATGAAAATTAAATGAATTAGTGAATCACAGCATTTAAAGCAGTGCCTAGCACTAGAAATATATTCAGTAAATATTAGGTTTTATTATAAAACTATATTTATAATCAATTTCCTCTTTCTGTTAATTTTTACAAATTAATTGTAAAATAATAATAAGCATAGAAATTTTAAAGAAAAATTTTTGAAACAACTGAAATGGCACTCTTCTAAACCTTAAATTAGATGTTATTAAAATATACAGGCTTGTACAGCCAAGGACGAAATAGGTATTTTAATTCCAAATTAAGACACCTGAAATTTCTTTACTCAAACTGTTTAGAAATCTGAAATTTTTACTTTCTCTTGAGGAGATCTCTGTTCTTGACCAACTCATCAGATTGTTCTTTTGTGTGAGCAAAAATCAAACTTAATTCATTTCTTTCTGACTTTATGTGAACCTTCCAATTGATGTTACTGAATTTCATTAGAGCTCTCCACTTTAGTATTGAGGATAACAAATTTTTAGGAAAAGTTATAATGCTGAATAAGCAACAGGGACTATAACCAACATTCCACAAAATTCAGTGTATTCTCTAAAAAATCTCTAGAGTTTACAGGAAAGAAAGCAGAGTTATAATAAATATGTTGAAATAGAAGTGTCTACATAATGTCAAAACATTCACAGTGAAAGTGAACATCTTGATGAGGCCTCCAGATGCTTTCTCCACCTGTCAATGAGCTCCTGTATGTCCATATAGCATCCTGGGCTCTCCTCATGGAAACAAGTATCAAACTGGGTATAATGAATGGGTGCAAGCCCACTGCCAAGTCCAGGAAGCTGTGACTATGCTTTGTATTACCTTCTCATCTTCTTATCCGTAAGATGGGAACTATTTATATTTTGAGCCATAAGGCCAAAATAGTTGTTTTTACATTATTTTGTTATTTAATGTCAGAAAATAGCAGTTCCAGAAATATATGTGTATTTCTGTACTGTATACATGATATTTAGTTTAAATTTTGACCTTTCATGTGATTCAGGAGTAGTAACTAAGATCTCAACAACTATAACAACAGCTAAGAAGTGAGAAATTCTCTCTAGCAAACTAGTCTATGTCTATCATTTTCTAATGTGATGTTTCTAATTTTTCACATAGCCTTATCAAAAATTGTGTGAGTACATAATATAATTTAGAAGGGCTTTCTTTTCATATGGTTGGCATCTGCAGAGGAGTTAATATTTGTTCTGTGGATCAGTGGGCACTAGAGATAAAATTAAAGCTAATGTATAGATCTTGTTTTCATCTAAGAAATCTCTTCTAAGCCTCCTTGACTGAAGGCCCAGTATATAGGTCAGGATATGGGGAACAAAAGAGGAAAATAAAAATTTAAAGTCTGAAAAAAATAGTTCTCTAATTCAATTTTACATTTTCTGTGATTTTATTTTATATACTAACTTGCTACCCCCTTAAATATGTATTTTAAGTTTCTGTAAAAATTAATTGAGAAAACTAAAATTTGTATGTTTTTAGGTACCTTGTTAAAAATAATTCATTGAAAGACTTATCAACTGAGATATTGCAAAGCACTATAAATATAAGAGTAACTTACAAAAGGGAATTTTTTAATTTCATTTTTATTTGAAATTGACTTAGTAATGTTCATGAAATACTATGTTGACTTTTTTGTTTTGTTTTATTTTACCGTAATTAATATGAGAGTCACATAGGACACAAATTCAGTGAAATATGTTTTTATTCTTCTTTAGGATTTACTACTTATGTAATAAAAGAATTCCAAATAACATATTTTAACATTTCCATGGGCAGATGAAGTTGCCTATTTGTACATGCAGGTTTTTTTTTTAAATTGCACTTTAGGTTCTAGGGTGCATGTGCAAATCATGCAGGATTGTTGCATAGGTGCACACATGGCAATGCGGTTTGTTGCCTCCATCCCCCCGTCACCTATATCTGGCATGTACATGAGGGTTTTAAGACATATGTTGAGCAAATCACTTCTGTATGAATATATTTCCATAGCATAATAGTGACTATTGTTTATATTTTTAAAAAGAGGTTTTTAAAATTATATTAATAAGCGCAAAAATCAAGAAAATTAGTATTTTTTCACTTCCAATTACATACAATTTAGATATTGTTTCATGCCATGTTTGAATCACTTTAAATGGTCAACATAAGCATGTATTTTATGATAACAGTCCAAAGCACTATCTTGGTCTGGAACTTAGAAAACACTAAAACAGATGTTACTTATGAAATGTGTCCTTATCAATATTTTTCCAAACTATCAGTATTGTGTCTATAGCACAGAACACTAAAATTTCAGAAGTATATGTTTAGGGGTTCTTGTCTTTACTATAAGGATAGAGAATATGTACCTTCCCTTGATTTACACACACACACATATCTACATATATGTGTACATATGTAAAATGTTAAACGTATGTACATTCTTTAAACATAATGCTATTACATACTTAATAGACGATAGCATTAAAACTTTTATATTAATGAGAAAACCAATAAAGCATAAGATACTTTGTTGCAATCTTCACTTCATTATAGTGATCTGCAACCAAATTCACAATATTGTAGAGGTTTGCCTGTACATTGTGGAATGGAGAAATCAAGATAATTAGCATATGCATTACCTAACATCATTGTCATTTTTGTAATAAGAACACTCAAAATCTACTTTCTTGGCATTTTTCAAAAATATGATACATTCTTATTAACTATGGTTACCATGTTGTACAATAGTTCTCTTTGAACTTATTCCTCCTGTTTAACTGAAATATTGTATCCTTTGATCAACGTCTTTCAAATTCATCCCCCACCACTGCCCCAATTGCTGATAACCACCATTCTACTTTCTTCTTCTATGAGATCAGTTTTTCTAGATTCTATGTATGAATGAGATTGTACAGTATTTGTCTTTCTGTTTCTTATTTTACTTAGCCTAATGTTTTGATCCACAGTCAGGGAAAAATAGGAAGTTGCTAGAGACAGCATAGCAAGATTTTCCCATGACTGGTACCTAGTATTCTCCTAAGCAGGCTTTGGCACTTCTCCCACTGGAGCTTTCTGTTATCCTCCTGCTCTTCTGGATGTGCAAATCCACTCTACACTACAGTCTCCCTGTTGAAGCCTCCTCCGTCTTCAGAAGCTTTCCCTGACCAGGATTTAATATAGCACCAGACATTTCTCTCTGAAATGTCTGAAGAGGCCCATAACCAGTCCATGGGAAAAACTCCTGTGTCCTTGCCTGGCCTTTGGTGGGAATGCAGTTATGTCCCACCCTTAGCCCTCTGCCTGCTCTCCTTATCACCCTCAGGTGTGAGTCAGTAACAAGTCTATTATGTCTCTCAATGTAAAGAACATCTCAAACTCTCTATGGGATTTTGTTGAAGTCTATTTTGCCTAAATTTGAGATAAAGGAAGCAGCATCCTCCACTTTTGGCTCTTTGGTGTTTTCACAAGGCAATATCTCATCTCAGGAAATTCGCTCATGAAGGCTCCATCTATTATTTCTGTCAAATTATCATTCCCACCCAAATGAGGCTTACGGTTTGTTTTGCTTTGTTTTCATGAATCATTGAACTTTTTCTCTAGCAGTTTTTTATAATTTAAGTCTTGTCTTTTTCAAAACTTGCTTTGGTATCTGATATATATTGATATTGGATGTTTCTGTCCAAATGCTAAAATTAACATCATGTTTTACTACATAAGTGCTAGCATCTCTGAGGAGAAATCACCTTTGTGAAATGTAACTAATATTTATCACACTCATAAAAGTGATGAAGTAGGCCGGGTGCAGTGACTCACAATTGTACACCTGTAATCCCAGCAATTTGGGAGGTCAAGTCAGGTGGATCATGAGGTCAGGAGAGCAAGACCATCCTGGCCTACATGGTGAAACCCCGTCTCTACTAAAAACACAAAAATTAGCTAGGCATGGTGGTGTGCACCTGTAGTTCCAGCTATTCAGGAGGCTAAAGGCAGGAGAACTGCTTGAACCTGGCAAGGCAGAGACTGCAGTGAGCCGAGATCACTCCACTGCACTCCAGCATTGGTGATGGAGCAAGACTCTGTCTCAAAACAAAAGTGATAAAGTAAACATGTCTGCATTCCTATTAAATTAGCCAGTGCTCAGGTGGAGCAAGGGTCCAGAGATGTGACTGAAACATTGTTTGCCAGAAATAGATAGAAATCTTGAGTTAGATGAAGTGTTCAGATTAGTATGTGCTAAGGATCAATCAAGTGTTATTGTGTTCAACATAACAAGTGGGAAAAAAAGATTTAGAACAAAAAGAGTAAATCCCAGAAATCATTAAGAAATGAAGACCAGAGACAAAAAGCAGATTTTAATCAGTGGAACATAAGAATAATTCAACTAAAAAAGCCAGGCTGCCTATTATCTTTTACCGTTGATCACTGAGAGCATGACACGGACATCAGACCAAATTAAAGACATAAATTTAAGGCAGGCTGGCTTGTTAATTATACTTTTGTTTTGGCTGTGATGGTTTCCTTGAATTGTTTTAGCAAAAAAACAAGATGTGATTAATACACTGATACCAAGGATCATATGAAGCCTCACAAAATTAAGAACACCAACCGTCTTAAAGTAGGTTAAATTATCAACTATCAAATAGTTTTAATGTAAAATAGCAAGAGAGTAGATAATTCAAAGTCAAATTGTGCTCAAGT
This sequence comes from Aotus nancymaae, assembly GCF_030222135.1. Classification (NCBI taxonomy): domain Eukaryota; kingdom Metazoa; phylum Chordata; class Mammalia; order Primates; family Aotidae; genus Aotus; species Aotus nancymaae. The sequence goes on along the minus strand of NW_026988419.1, from coordinate 38,570,474 downwards.
TCTTACCAGAAATGGGAGAGATAATTTTTGCCAACTTGAACAGTTACATAATCATTCTATAACTATTTTCAAATACCTATCAGACATATTCTAACTTTGGTACCAAAATTCTGTTTTTCTAGTGAATTTCATGCATAGGGTGTCCAGAACACTGAAAATGGGAAAACTATTCCTTATTTCAAAACACTTTGACATTTTTTTCTTTCATTTATTGATATGGTTTGGCTGTATACCCACCCGTATCTCATCTTAAATTGTAGTTCCTATAATCCAAAAATGTCGTGGGAGAGACCCTGTGGGAGGTAATTGAATCATGAGTGCACTTTCCTCCATGCCATTCTTATGATAATAAGTTCTCTTGAGGTATGATGGTTTTATAAGGGGCTCCCACTTTACTTGGCTCTTACTTTTTTTCATCTTGCCACCATGTGAAGAAGGATGTGTTTGCTTCCTCCTCTGCCATGATGGCAAGTTTTCTGAGACGTCCCAGCCCTGTGGAACAATTAAACCTCCTTCCTTTATAAATTACCCAGTCCCGGATATGTCTTTCTTGGCAGTATGAAAATGAACTAATACATTCATATTTACATACTACCCTTTACCCTTCATCTAATATCTAGAATATATCATTTCAGAAGGGAGAATGGACCTCAGGACTCATCTCACTTAACAGTCAATGAGAAACATGACTTTCTGTCTACTTCAGTATACTTCATCTAAAGTCTGTACTTTTATTTCTCTGTTCCCTTTTTCATGCTCTATCTTCCTTTTAATGCCTTCTTCCAATAATAAGAGTACCCATCCCTACACATCCTTCGAAAACAGGCTAATAATTTTAACGTGACAAGGTTTGTTAGCCTGTAATTATTGTGGATAACTCATAGACATAATATATTATTCTAATTTTAAAATTATTTTAACTCCCATTCTAATTAGTCTGCTTTAGAGAAGAATCACTACATTTCATAGGTGGTTGCATATTACAGCCGGAGGATAACTGAATAAATCTTAATAAAAATGTTGAAATGCTGTGGTAATATAAAAGCTTTCATTACACCTATGAATGATATAATTACAGTTCTTTTAGATTTAATCCAATGTAATCATAATAATTAGAAGTTATTGACTACATTTGTGGCTTGCAATTTGCGATAGGTATTAACGCTATGACTAATTTCACTACACATTTGATCACACTGTTTCAGTGCAGCATCTTTAGAAAGCAAAGACAAAATATAAATGTTTTGTTTGCAAAGTTTATATTTGGTCTTCATTTGTAAATGATTTTCTCCATTAAAACAATTAAATTAAGAGTTTGTTGGCTATTTAGAGATAAATGTGGTAACAATTCATTCTTCACATACTGAAAAAATGTATTAAAATGTATGCATCTCTGTGCATATTTGATATGATAAAATAGCAGAGGAAATCCATCCCCCCGCCAAACACACACATAACATTCAAAGCAGAAGGAGGGAAAGAAAGGAAGGAAGGAAAAAGAAAAGACTGGCATGGGAAGAAAAGTAGGAAAAAGTAAAGAAAGAAAAAAATTTAAATTGAAAGAGCAAAGAAAGAAGAAGAGTTATTTATTCCATCTAATTTCATGCAAGTTACTCTGTTTCACTGTGCAAAACAACCTAATTGTCTTATTTTTTTTATTATAGATACTTTAGCAGATTTGAGAGACACAACCAAGATTTCAAATCTTATCAGCTAGAGAGATTATTTCATCCCTCCAACAGAGAGTTTAGTAAATATCATCTTTTTCCCAGTTTGTCCTTTGCTAAGCATAAGAACCAAAATGCCAATATAAAATGTGGACTAGATCACCGAAAAATGTTGAAACCAATTATTTGCCTGCACTTGCAGGTCAAAATTGGCTAAACCTGTTAATTAAACTCAATCATAACATAATTATATAAAGGTTTTCATACAGACATATGAGTTTGTCTTAGACTTAAAGACTGTTTGTTACTAGTATCTTTTTTTTTTTTTTAACTTCTCTTCATCCAATTTTTGTCTAACCCAAGACTACATTTGTATTATACTTGTAGTAATAAAGATGCTGGACTTGGGATGGTCATATTCCCTTCCTGTTTCTCCTATAGATGAAATAAGCTTCTCCCTGAATAGTAAAATAGGTGAAGGATTAGAGTCATGATATAGAAAAATATTCATCTCCCCAGTTAATATTACAAAAAATATCCTGACTATCTACATGGCCACTGAGTTTCCACAGAGAAGAAAAAGGCAAAGTAGTTTAGAAAACCCTTCATCATTCACATCGTTTTATCCTAATTGTTTATACGTAAATAATTTAAGTCCCGTATATTGCACTTATGCAGTGCAGGATATTTAAAGAAAAATAAAATATAATGTTTGTCCTCAAGTAGACAGATGTTATGTTGAATAGCAATTCAAAAAGGAGGAGCCCAATCAAGAAAAAAAACACAAATGCAAAAATCCTGGATTATCAATATGCATGTCATTGAGATATACAATGAATTTAGCAGCTTTATTGACTTCAGGTTACAGGACTGTAAGGTCTGACACAGAGGAATCTATGTATATTTTTTACTTAACTGGGTAGCAAGAAAAGCACAATACATAAAGAGGAACATATAACTTAGGTGAGTATGAACAATAAGTGGTGGAAATAGAAATCTAGGATGTTATACCGTAGTCGTATACTTGTGATTAGAGAAATAATCAGCAGAGTAAAAAGGAACTTTGCCTTTTTTTGATGATCAACTGCCAGCTAAGAAGGTAACAGAGATAAATAGAGAATGTGAACTAAATGGCAGGTAATTTTCACAGGAGAATGGAATAATAGCCATTTTTATTCAATAATTTGATGAAAGAAGGAGAAGTATACCTCCACGAATAGTTTCAAAGCAAGGCAAAATGTGTACCATATATCAAAAAAAGGAGAAAATTGCCAAGAAAAAGTAAAAGAGAGCAATATTACAGCACTGAGCTGAATGAACTCCAGCTATATAAATTTATTCAGCTCTCTGAAACAACGACTTAACCCAGGAAAACATAAAAGTGCAATGGTATTTCAACACACAACTCAAGATTAATAAAAGCACAGCACATCGCAAAGGTAAGACAATCCAATCACCAGCTTTTTTTAAGTTTATATTATCCAAAATGATGAATCAAAGACAGTGTGTACCCAAAATAGGAGACCTGGTACTTTATTATAATCAGAAATGTCTATAATAAATCATAAGTTCCCATACTTGGAACTGAAATGGGTAGGTATGATGGAAGAAGGAAAAAGAGGTTTGTCAGTTCATCCTGACATCACATGAATGAAATGGGAATAGAATATATACTCCTTAATGACTGAGCAAAAGAAACCCTGACTATATAAGCACATAGCTGACACAGACACACACAAAGACACACACAGCAGAATAAGTAGCACACATATTTGCTCTATTTGTCCGTGTTTTAATATCAAACACTGTCTCTGGAAAAAATAAAATAAAGGTTTCAAGAAGGATTATTTAGGTTAATATTTCATTTAAATTCAAACTATAATGATATTCCTTATTGCTACCTGGTCTAAAACACAAAAGAATTTCTCTGAAATATCACATAACCATACCATAGATTCTTCTAAAAAGATGGCCTACAAAAACTAAGAATAGGAAATAGTAGTTATTTACACAGACCTTAGCTAAGATACACATAAGCTTTGCCTCAAATTGTTAGATTAAAATGGCCATAGGCACAAATATTTCTGTTTAATTTAGGCTCTAGCAACTCTTTTTCAAAATCTGTGGATGCCCTGACTATCCCCATACCAGGGCTTCCACCCTAAAAAGTAACAAATCTAAGTAGAGAAAAATTATTCTTTATCTCAAGTATACTGAAAGGATCATGCACACATCACCAAGCCCAGTAGTTGAACTGATAGTCAAACACTCAATCACATGCGAATCACAACCATGAATCCTTGGATGGAACAAACTAGCGTATATAAATGAATAGAAAATAACCCTGAAGTGTTTTTTTGTTTTTCGTTTTTGTTTTTTGTTTTTTTGCTGTGGTGGTAAATCCAAGTCATCCCTTGTAAAACACTAATAGCATTTTTCTTACAGATATGTTAAAAAAAAAAAAAAAAAACCTACATGTTTATTGGCTTACCTGAAAGACAGAGATAGGATTGTTTTGTAAAATAATTTGTTATTAGATTAATTCTATAATTTCATCTTGTGCTCTTCACTGGATTAGATTTGCTTAACTCATTTAACAGTCTTTCTCTCCTTATAAACTTTTCATAACCTACACAAAGAATACCACACTAATCTAGTCTACCAAAAAAAAAAAAGAAAAGAAAATGAAAGAGTGATATCAACACAACTTCAATTACTTTAAGATGAGCCAGTTCATACTGAAATGGTGAGTATAATCACAACTTGAAACATAGTCCCCAGTTGAGAAATTTTATTGAAGTTAGCTAGTCACTGTCTTCTACCTCATCTTTTCATTAACAGAATTGTGTACTTTTTATTTTCTAAATGTGGAACGTAAACTTTATATTGAGCTGCACATTTAAATGGCGTTCTCTGTTTAAATGCTATGAATATCCCATGAAATAATCATTTTTGGTGTCATGAAACTTTTTGAATGTCAATTCAAGTATAGAAAATGATGATGTATTTTCTTTTATAAAGAACTGAATTTCAAAGGTCATTCTTTCTCTTATATTTATGAGAAATAATAAAAATAGTTAATTTTATTCCTTTATTTTCTGAGTTCAACCAGGCACACTCTTATCCTAGATGGCAAAATTCTAGAAAGTGTATTTTAAAAGAGAAGTAAACAGAAAAATAAAATTACATAAAATGGCTGATTTACATCTCTTTGAAAGTATTGCCTGAAAGTCAAAAGTGATCATCTTCCTACTAAGACATTAAAAATCAGCACAACAATATTTTAATTGAACTTTTAAGCAGGAAACAGTTTGTAGTTAGAGACAGTGTTTTCCAGAAAACTGAAATTGCATCAATAGAGATTTGCTGAGAGTTGGGAGGTATGGGTGCTAGTCCATGGAGTCATTTTCAGGAATGAGGCAAATGCTGCTATCAAATATTGCCCAGGTTCCAGTGCTACAAAAAATTCCCTAGGGGCCACCTAGAATATATTGTTACTCCAAATGTTTCTTCTGAAGATATGTCTAAAAATAAAAGTTGCACGTCTTAAATAGGGAACATAATAGGGAAAAAATAACTTAAATCTGAAGATTTCTATATGCTATATTTTTCTGAATAAGAGTAGCTCATTAATTATTGAATCAATGTAATATGTGAAACATGAAGGACAATAAATAGTAAATATTCCTATACAAAACAAGTAAATATAGTGACCAGTTTCACTGTGTTTATATAGAGGTACATATTTCTTTTAGTCCTTCGACTAATTTTTTTGTTGTTGTTAAAACCCAGTGCAGGTCATATAACCTTGAGTCAAGTGAGGAAAAAGGATTTTCATATTTTTTTCTAACCTTGGATACAAACAAAGTATTGTTTATTACCCACGTATTTTAGCAAATGGTGCCGAGATGCTGTGTGTATCTGATGACCCTTTATTTTGGCAGTGGAGCTATGGTGAACAGCTGAACATTAAGTGCCGCAGACACACCCCCAATCTGTCTAGCATGCAGATGCAGCTGCAATACTGGCACTGGGGTGCTGCTAAATGTTGTTTTGCTCAAAACCTTGAGTACTTTTAAAATGACAATAATATTCCATGAATAAATAAAATTGAAAATTCATATTCTTCTTCTTGATTCCCTATGACCTAGATAATTTCTCATGGTGACTAACAAGTGTCTACATATTACTCACATGTTGAACTATTTGTATGAATTTACCCAGTTACGAACAAAATATTATTAGGCTCTTTGAGTGCATTCATATTTTTCATATTAAACAAAACCAGCAATTCAGCTTACTATCATTCAGGCTTATTCCAATAATGGGCAGCTTTTGATATAGAACCATAAAAAATGTTGAAATATTGGTTGAGTGACTATCAGTAAATATGTTGGTTTGCTGAGTAATTCAAACCAACCAAATTAACTTTAAAGTCAAATATTAAAAGTTATAACTTAAAAGTTAATATTTGACTTTAAAGTTAATATGTAAACTTACTTCAGATTTTTGTCAGTAAACAAATGATTTAATTTAAATCATCCTTCCTATTCATTGTTTCACAATGTATATTTTTAAATAGAACCTGCACTTTTTAAGAAGTGAAATTAAAATCTCACTATTGCATTTTTTATTTGGAAATAACTATTGCTTCCTAAAACTATTTCCATAATGGCTTCAGAAGCATAACATTTTTAAGAAATTTGTTAATATTGTTGCTCTCAGTCAACTTCATAATTAGATTGATTATTAGTAGTATACCTCATCTTTATAACACTAACGAGATAGTTTCTACTGGAATTCTCTATTTGTTTTCAACTTTTTCTCTCTTTTGACAGATATATTACATTCTAGTAACTTAAGCAGTTCTTTTAAAACCTTAGCTTTTGATCACTGTATCTGCTTCACAAAAAGAAAGAACAGTATGATAAATTAACACTTTGCTTTGTCCAAAATAACATTTTATTTTTGCTGATAAACAAGGAATATTGTCCATTCATACAGAGCCAATTTAGTACCCACATAATAAATCATATATTTGATAGATTTAAAATATCTGAGCTTCTAAGGTAAGTTCTGTTTGAAAAAAAAGTATTTTATGACACCTACTCTAATCATTATTAAATTGTCTAAGTAATCCTAAGTGCTTTTTTTGAGATACAGTTTAGAGGATCTCATCTACCCTCACCCTATGCCTCTCCAATCTTTAAAAATGAATTTTAAAAACCAATGGAGACCTAATTATCTCATCTTTCTGTATATTTTGGCCTAGCTTTTATTTACCTTCATTTTATTTTATGTATTTATTTTTTATTCAGTTGGCATTATACTAACCATCAATTTCCCTAATTCTTAATTCTCTCAGGTCTGATTGACCTCGTAATTAGTAAGTAAAGTAACAATATCATTGTGGCTCAAAGTAGCTGATAAACCCACTGTTGTGAATATGGGTGAAATCAAGACATCTAATATAGAGGTGCCATATTTAGAACTGTCATGGGAGAGCACTGTAATTTTATTTTACATTATTCATTGTAATTTTTTTTGTTTTTTATTTCTACTGAGAAGAAAAGAACAACCTAGTGTTTCGTTTTTTGTTTTTGTTGTTGTCTGGAATACATGCATGTGCAGAACGTGCAGGTTTGTTACACAAGTATACACATGCCATGGTGGTTTGCTGCATCCATCAACCCATCATCTACATGAGGTATTTCTCCTAATGCTATCCCTCCCTGAGGCCCCCACCCTCTGACAGGCCTTGGTGTATAATGTTCCCCTCCCTGTGTTCATGTGTTCTCATTGTTCAACACCCACTTATGAGTGAGAACATGTGGTGTTTGGTTTTCTGTTCCTGTGTTAGTTTGCTGAAAATGATAGTTTTCAGCTTCATCCATGTCCCTGAAAAGGATGTGAACCCATCCCTTTTATGGCTGCATAGTATTCCATGGTGTATATATGCCACATTTTCTTTATCCAGTCTATCACTGATGGGTATTTGGGTTGGTTCCAAGTCTTTGCTATTGTGAATAGTGCTGCAATAAACATATGTGTGCATATGTCTTTATAGTAGAATGATTTATAATCCTTCAAGGTACCATTGACTTTCTTCACAGAATTGGAAAAAACTACTTTAAATTTCATATGGAACCAAAAAAGAACCTGTATAGTCAAGACAATCCTAAGAAAAAAGAACGAAACTGGAGGCATCACGTTGTCTGACTTCAAACTATACTACAAGGCTATGGTAAGAAAAACAGCTTGTTACTAGTACCAAAACAAATATGTAGACCAATGGAACAAAACAGAAAATGCCACAGATCTATAACCACCTGATCTCTGACAAACCTGACAAAAATAAGCAATGGGAACAAGGTTCCCTATTTAATAAATGGTGTTGAGAAAACTGGCTAACCATATGTAGAAAACTGAGAGTGGACTCCTTCATTACACCTTATATAAAAATTAACTAAAAATGAATTAAAGCCTTAAACCTAAAACCTAAAACCATAAAAACCCTAGAAGAAAACCTACGCAATGGCATTCAGAACACAGGCATGAATAAAGACTCATGACTAAAACACCAAAAGCAATAACAACAAAAGCCAAAATTGATTAATGGGATCTAATTAAACTAAAGATGGTCCGCACAGCAAAAGAAAATATCATCAGAGTAAACAGGCAACCTACAGAATGGGAGAAAATTTTTGCAATCTATCCATCTGACAAAGGGCTAATATCCAGAATCTACAAGGAACTTAAACGAATATACAAGAAAAAAACAACCCCATCATAAAGTGGGCAAAGGATATGAACAGACACTTCTCAAAAGACGACATTTATGCAGCCAACTAACATATGGAAAAAAGCTCATCATCACTGGTCATTAGAAAAATGCAAATCAAAACCACAATGAGATACCATCTCACGCCAGTTAGAATGGCGATCAACCTAGTTCTTCTGATGACTAACATTCTACCATGAATTGACTAGGAAGATTTATGGTAAAGTGTTTCTTTAATAGAGATCAGTTAAATAATTAACAAAGAAAAACATACATGTAACTTCAAAAACTGAGTTTTTTTTAAAAAAAAAAAAACACTCATAGTAACCCTACCAGACAGGTAGACAGATATTTTTATACCAATTGTTTATATATAACAGTCTCAGAGAAGTTGAATACATGTTCAAAGGAAAGAACAAGTCAGTGATCACTCAGAACTAAAATGCTATGGCTTGATTTCCAAACTTAGAGTCTGAATCATTTTGTGGCTTAGATGAGACCTGTCTGGCATTTCAGTGCACTATGTCTTTTACATAGAAAAGCTCTTAACTGTAACCTATGAAATTTACTAAGTTATGCCAATGTCACTGGATAATGCAACTCTTTCTGTAGGAGTAAATAAATGGGTCGAATAGGTTGTTTACTGTAGAAGATATGTCATCAGTTACACGAAAGTCCTCAGTCAGCAATTTATGTTTTCTAAGAGTATTTGTGAAGAACTAAATCTTAAAAAGTACATGGATAAATAGAAAGTAAAAAGAATAATTTTAATTACTTCACAGTTTCTATTCTCTTTAATCAATAGATGGATAGACTTCTATGTTTGGAATTTAAATGAGTCTTTTCAAAGATACATCAAATATGATATTTGAAAAACAATTTTGAGGAAATTTTCAAAAATCAAAATTGTGATAATTCATAGAATAAAATGAAATATTAAAAGTCTAACAAAAATTAAAATTAGAATAATTTTTATTGATAATAGGATTGGCTTATAACCAAACTACTTATTAACTAATAACTACAGTATATTACTTGAAATATCCCTTTCAAGTAATCCCTTTATTAAGATTTCCCATGTCAGGAATAATATTTTTCATCTTATAATCTTTTAATGATATGTCTTAAAAATTGAAAGTACATCAATATCTAAAGAGGATAGCTACAGTCACAAAGGTATGAGAATTAAAAATTAAATTTCTAATTAACATCAAAGGTGAATTTGGAAAGAAGATGCAGTAAAACTTTGATTAGCAGAAACCCATAGCCAAGGTTTCAATTAATCAGGATTTTTCTTAGCTTTAAGAAGAAAACCATATTATATGAAAATGATATTATATTAAAAGTTTAGTAAAAAGTAATTTTAGACTAAATTTTGAAGTAACTATATTGCTGTTCAGTCCTCCACATCATATATTAAGAAGTGATTTAGAGATTATAATTCTACAGCATCATAAGCCCTTTAGTCCTCACCAAGGATTTAAACTATATTCAACTTTTTAGAATGTCTAAAATCCAGTCAATAAATAATGCTTGATTCACTTTCAGACAGTGATGCCTACTTCACCTTTGTTAATGCTGATTAACTGAACTAAGAGAAGAGCACTATCTAGGCATAAGTGTTCTTAGAGTAACAGGCACAATAATGCTTGTAATTATGAGAATGCTAAATTAATGCAAAATTATTGAGACACATTTTCATCAATTACACATTTAACTGTTAAAATAATATTTTAAGTCTTGATTATCTTTTCATGCAGAGACAGGTCATTCTTTCATCTTTGTTAAAGCTATTCATATAGAAGATTTGATTTCCACTAGGGAATATAGAGGCCGTGAAATAGCCAATTTACTTCTTTGTTCAAAAAGTCAAAAAATCACGTGATCATGTGCATGCCCTGATTTTATAGAAACCAAAGATACATAGGTGTTTCAAGGATCAGACATATTCCAAGAGATAAAGAGAGCTAGAGCCTTCTGAAAAGTCAACTAAGTCTTATTAAACAACCAGGATTCTGACAGTGTATGTCTTTGTGAACTGCATGGTCAGTAAATCATAAGCTGAAGGGGCTCTCCTTCACCATTTCCCTGAACTTTTCACTCTCTACCACTGTTCCATGGGAGCTCCACATGATGATTCTGCCAAAAAAGATAGATTCCTGCTCCATAGCAAACAGGAAGTATGGGCACTTCATGGAAGACAGAGCACTTCTTTTCTTTTCAGAAATAGGTTTCTCATGAAATATTCATTTTCACTCTCATCCACTCCACCTCTTGAAATGGATTAGTGTATTAAAAGGTCATGTTTTTATTGTTTTTAATACTTTTCTCTGAAAATTCTGCATATATATGGACATTTGACTCATACATGCTTTCATCTGAGATATCTACGATAGCAGCTCCTCAGTCAAAAAAGGGAGGTAGAAATAGCTTCATACCAATATCCTATTACATCAATTCATTGCATTGTCAGTAGGATGTATTTATTTGTTCAATGTCAAATTATTAAGCACTATGTAAATGTTGGTATCTGTGAATTAAATTATGAACAAAATTAAGTTTTCTAACTTTATGAACTTACAGTCTAATTCAGATATATTACTCATGAGGCCATATCCTACTCACAAAGGCTTAGAGGGCAAAGCTAATTGATGTCCAGGCTCAATACAGTTTCCTAAGTATTCACTCTCAGAGCATCAAAATGTCACTTTTTTTCAAGTTATTTTTTAATATCCTTGAACTATGTGAAAGCAGGGAGAAAATATTATTTAATATTGTATACCACAGAACTCAGCACCATTTGATAAATAATTTCTTCTTTAATTTGTACAGTACTTTTTTAATTTAAAAAGGTTAGTAATGTCTTTTACTTTAAAATAATATCAAACATGAAATAGATGCTTAAAAAACTAGAGAAAAAGATGAGCTCATTCATCTTCCTAAATAAATCTGAAAAATTTGAACAGAGAATTACTACTACAAGTGTATAGGAATTATAAATGTATTTACTAATTTATTTTATTGAGTGCCACCTCTGAGTCTAGCACTGTTTTAGGCTTTTGGAAATCATTAATGAACAAAAGACAAGACCCTGCCCTTGCGGGGCTTATATCATGTTGGAGGAGATGATGCACAATCAACATAACAAATAAGGAAACATAGCAAAACATCCCCAACTTGAAATATATGAAGGCTTTTTGTCTCCCTGGGAGTGGGTGGAGGCAGCCAGGGCTTACCTGTACACTGACTTGAGTCCAGTTGAATAAAAGTACACACCTGAAAAAAAAAAAAAGAGCATTTGGAAGATAGAGTAAAAAATAAGGAGGCAATTTAAGATTACATAGGTTGGGTATTATCCAAGGTAAAACTTGAACAAAGACTTGAAGAAAGTGAAGGTTTCCAAGTAGTTTTCTGGAGGAAGTATATTTCAAGGAATAAATCAATTAACATTTATTGAGTGCTAACTAGGAGCAGAGACGGTAGAGAATAAAGAGAGGCAAGACTGTACCCTAAATTATGCCGGTGCCTTTGCAAGTTACAGAATAAGGAATCAAGGATAGAATAGAAAAGTTAGGTAACGTAGATGGCAGAATAAAACATGTATTTTAACAATAAGTAATCAGAAACAAAATACAGCATGACCATACTTTTGAGCATTCAGATAAGATAACTAAGAAGTGGATATCTGAATAGGCTTTGAAATGATCTCTCATGAAGTCATCAGAGAGGTGTTGGAGGATATAAAAGACAAGATTGAAAAGTTCTTGAATATTTCCCCCTTGCCTATGCCATAGGAATTATTTTTAATAGAATTTATATTCTTTCAACACTTTTCCTTTGCAACAGTATCTATTTACCCATATTCTGCCTTGCCTCCTTTACTATAGACTAACCATCTTTTTCAAATTAGTCTAACCTTCTACTTCTGCAGTAGATTGCATTTCCTCTTTTCTTGCATCAGTTTTTCTTATGTTTGCTCTTTAAATCAGCATGAAAATGGACTATTTTAATTTCTTTTTTCTTCTTCTTAAAACAAAACACCTCCCTGAACTCTTCTCATTGTACTTGGAAAATGGTCCGTCTTTGGCCCTCCTCTCCCACTGAAACTACTCTTGTAAAAGTCACTACCAATGTTGCTGTATTAGTCCATTTTCACATGGCTATAAAGAACTGTAAGAGACTGGGTAATTTATAAAGAGGTTTAATTGTCTCACGGTTCAGAATGGCTGTAGAAGCCTCAAGAAACTTACAATCACGGCAGAGGGCTGAGAGGAAGCAAGACGCCTCTTTCACAAGGCTGCAGGAAGAAGTCCCAAGCGAAGTGGGCAGAGCCCCTTATAAAACCTTCAGCTCTTGCGAGAACTCACTCATTAACACGAGAACAGTAGGGGAAGACATCCGCATGATTCAATTACCTCCACCTGGTCTCTCCTTTGACACGTGGGGATTACAATTCTAGATGTGATTTTTGGTGGGGGGCGCAGCCAAACCATAACAGGTGATCCGGTGATCCTTCCTGGTTCTCCATCACACTTGATTTAGCAGCAACATTGGCCACAGGTGTGATCTGTCTTCATTTGTGGAATCACCAACGTCTTTTATCTTCTAAGAAACTATACATCTCAGGTCTTCTTCCACTTCCTCAGTTGCCTTCTTTTCTGGTTTGTCCTCCAGTCCCCAACCTCTAAAGACTGGACTGCCTTCAATGGTCATTTCTTGGACCTTGTCACAGGCTCAGTTATCTGAAAAAAATACATTGATAGGCAGTTTGTCATGCAGAATATTTATTAGGAATCAACACCTGTGAAGAAAGGGGGAGATTAGCAATATTGGGCAGAAATGGAATTGCACTACTGGGAGAAATTAAACTACAGTGCAGATTCATGGCAGTCTCAGAAGACTCCATTAGAAGGAGAATCAGAGTTGCCCTAAAGTGAGCTAAAATGCTTCCACACTTATTCTCATGTCCATCAGCCATTGCATGCAGGTGGACCACCAAGAGCAACTGAGATAAACCCTGAAGGATAATCAGATGAAGGCTGTGTACTGCAGAACTCCCAGAAGGGGAATCTAGGCAGCTCATCACCATGTCTACCACAGACATAAAATCTCTACCTACATAAAATTTCTTCTTATTTTGTGCAGTTATATGGTTTTATTTCAAAACTACATACAATATTTTATGTTCATGGCTAATCCCAAAGTGATTCAACATCTTAAATGAAATATATCCCAAACTAAACTCGTGATTCACCCACCAATCTAATACGTTCCTACCACAATTGTCTCCATATCAATTAACAGCAACAGTATTAATCCAGTAGTAAAGTTAGCAAACATGGAACATTTTTACTCTCTTTTTTCTTTTTTCTTAGAGCTATTCATTAATTTTTATTTTAATTTTTGTGGGTATATAGTAAGTATATATATTTATGAGGTATATGGAATAATTTTATACAAGCATATAATGTGTAAGAATCACATCAGAGTAAATGGGTAGTCATCACCTCAAGCATTTATTGTTTCTGTTATAAAAAGTCCAATTATACTCTTTTAGTTATTTAAAATATACAATAAAATATTGACTATACCACCCTGTTGTGCCATCAAATTTGGGTCTTATTCATTCTTTCTAACTATATTTTGTACTCATTAATCATCTCCACTCCCTTACTGCCCTACTAATCTTCACAACCTCTGGTAACCATCATTCAACTCTCTGTATCTCCATGAATTCAATTGTTTTAATTTTTAGCTCCCACAAATAAGTGAGAACATGTGAAGTTTGTCTTTCTGTGCCTGACTTATTTCACTTAACCTAATGACCTCCAGTTCCATCTATATTGTTGCAAATGACAGGTTAACATTCTTTTTATATAGGTGAAGGGGAGGAAGGCAGAAAATCACACTGCCACATGTGTACCTATGCAACCATCTTGCATGTTCTTCACATGTACCCCAAAACCTAAAATGCAATAAAAAAAAGAAGAAAAGAAAACATTCTTTTTATAGCCAAATAGTACACCACTGTATACATGTACCAAACTTTTTTCATTCATTTATCTATTGAGGGACATAAGTTTCTTTCAAAACTTAGCTGTTGTGAACAGTGCTGCAGCAAACACGGGAGTGTAGATACCTATTTGATATGCTGATTTCATTTCTTTTGGGTATATATCCGGTAATGGGATTGCTGGATCATAAAACAGCTCGATTTTTAGTTTTATGAGGAACTTCCAAACGGTTCTTCCTAGTGGCTGTACTAATTTACATTCTCACCAAGAGTGTATAAGGGTTCCCTTTCTCCACATTCTTGCCAGCATTTGTTATTGCCTGTTTTTTGGATATATGCCAATTTAACTGGAATGAAATGATATCTCATTGCAGCTTAGATTTGCATTTATCTTGTGATCAATGATACTGTGCACCTTTTCATATACATGATTTCCATTTGTATATCTTATTTTTTTAAAATGTCTATTCACATCTTTTGCCCAAAAGGATAAAGGGTTTCATCCTTTATTCTGTTGATACAATGTGTCACAGTGATTGATTTGGATATGTTGAAACATCCTTGAATGCTGGGGTACATCTCACTTGGTCATGATGGATCATCTTTGTAATGTGTTGTTGAATTTGGTTTGCTAGTATTTCATTGAGGATTTTTTCATCAGTGTTCATCAGATATATTGACCTGTAGTTTTCCTTTTCTGTTGTCTTTGTCTAGTTTTGGTATCAGGGCAAAACTGGCCTCATAAAATGAGTATGGAAATATTTCCTTGGCTTCTATTTTTTTTCTTTTTTTTGAAATAGTTTTAGTAGAATTAGTATTACTTGTTTAAACATTTGATAAAAGTCAGGAGTGAAGCCATCATGTCTGGGGCTTTTCTTTGCTGGGAGACTTAATTATGACTTTGATTTCATTACTTGTTATTGGTCTGCTAGGGTTTTGTATATCTTCAGGGTTCAGTTTTGGTAAGTTTTATGTATCTAGGAACTTACCTTTTTTTCTAGATTTTCAAATTTATTGGCATATATTGTTCATAGTGGCCTCTAATAATCCTTTGACTTTCTGCAGTATCAGTTGTAATGTTTCCATTTTCATCTCTGATTTTATTTATTTGGGTCTTCTCTCTTTTTTTCTTAGTCTGCTAAGGGTTTGTGAATTTTGCTTTTCATTTCAAAGAATGAACTTTTTATTTCTTTGATATTTTGCTTTGTTTTCCTCTTTCAATTTCATTAATCTCTGCTTTGATCTTCATTATTTATTTTCTTCTAGCTTTAGGTGTGGTTAGCTTTCACTTTTCTAGTTCTTTAAGATTTGTCATAAGATTGTTTATTTAAAGGTTTTCTTCTTTATTAATATAAGCACTTTTACTAATAAACTTCCTTCTTACTACTACTTTTGTTGTATTCCATAGATTTTGGCTGTTGTGTTTCCATTATCACTTATTTCAAGGAATTTTTCAGTTTACTTCTTAATCTCTTCATTGACTCATTAGTCATTCAGGAGCAGATTTAATTTCCTTGTGTTTAGATAGTTGCCGGAATTCCTCTTGTATTTACTTCTAGTTTTATTCCATTGTGGTTAGAGAAGTTAATTGATATTATTTCAATTTTTTAATGTTTTCAGACTTGTTTTGTGGCCTCACATATGGTCTATCCTTGAGAATGATCCATGTGCTGAGGAGAAGAATGTATATTCTGTATCCCTTGGATGAAATTATCTGTAAATATTTATTAGGTACATTTGGTCCATAGTGAAGAGTAAATCTAATATTTCTTTCTTGATTTTTCTGTCTGGATGATGTGTACAATGCTGAAAGTGGGATTTTGAAGTCTCCAGTTATTATTCTATTGGGGTCTATCTTTCTCTTTAACTGTAAGAATACTCACTTTACATATCAGGGTGCTCCAATGTTGGGTGCATATATATTTCCAATTATTTTATCCTCTTGCTGAATTGACACTTGTATCATATAATGAACTTCTTTGTCTCTTTTTATAGTTATGTCTGACATAAGTATAGCTACTCCTCTTCAGTTTCCATTTCCATGGAATACCTTTTTCCATTTCTTTATTTTAAGTCTATGTGTGTACTTTATAGGTAAAGTGTGTTTCTTGCAGACAGTAGATTATTGGGTCCTGTTTTTGTTTTTCTGTTTGTTTGTTTGTTTTCTCTTAATCTTAAGCCACTCTATGTCTTCTGATAAGAGAGTTTAGGTCATTTACATTCAATGTTATTAATGATAAATAAGAACTTACTCCTGTCATACTGTTATTTATTTTCTGGCTGTTTTGTTGTATTTTCTTCCTTCTTTTCTTCCTTCCTTTCTTCCTTTTCTCTGGTGATATCTTTTAATTTTTTCCTTTTCATTTTTTGGGTATCTATTGTATGGTTTCAGATTTGAAGTTACCATGAAGCTTGCAAATAATATCTTATAACTCATTATTTTAAACTGTTAAAACTTAAAACTGATTATGTAAACAAAGAAGCAGAAAGAAAACTATTAAAAATTCTATTCTTGAACTTTGTCTCCCCAATTTTTAACTTCTTGTTATTTTTATCTGATTATACCATGTCTTGAAATATTGTTGGAGTTATTATTTTAATTGGTCTATCATTTCATTTTTCTACTTAAGATATAAGTAGTTTAAATACCACAATTACAATGTTACAATATTCTGTCTTTCTTTTTATTATTATCAGAAAGTTTTGTACCTTCAGATTAACTTCTTTTCCTTCAGATTGAAGAACTCCCTGTAGTATTTCTTGCAGGACAGGTCTGGTGTTGATGAAATTCCACAGCTTTTGTTTGACTGGTGAAGTCTTCATTTCTTCACCAGTCAAACTCCTTCAGGTTTAAATGATATTTTCAGTGGATATACTAGTCTAGGGTAAAAGTTCTTTTATCTTTAGCCCATTAAATATGTCATGGTACTCTCTCCTGGTCTGTAATGTTTCCACTGAGAAATCTGCTATCAGACATATTGAAGTTCCATTATATATTATTTGTTTTTTTTCCCTTGCTGCTTTTAGGATCCTTTGTTTATTTTTCTCTGAAGTTTGATTATTAAATGCCTTGAGGTACTCTTCTTTGGGTTAAATTTGCTTGGTGTTCTATAACCTTCTTGTATTTGAATATTGA
Organism: Aotus nancymaae; assembly: GCF_030222135.1. Taxonomy (NCBI): domain Eukaryota; kingdom Metazoa; phylum Chordata; class Mammalia; order Primates; family Aotidae; genus Aotus; species Aotus nancymaae. The sequence continues at coordinate 38,552,877 of NW_026988419.1, read as the reverse complement.
TATCTTTCTCTAGGTTTGTGAAGTTTTTTGTTATTATTCCTTCGAATAAACTTTCTACCCCTATCTTTCTCTACCTACTCTTAGACTGGCCTCTTAAGCCATTTTATAGATCTCATAGGAATGCTTCAATATTTTTTATTCTTTTTTCTTTTGTCACCTCTGACTGTGTATTTTCAAATAGCCTGTCTTGAAGCTCACTAATTCTTTCTTCTGCTTGATCAATTCTGCTATTAAGAGACTCTGATGCATTTCTCAGTATGTCAATTGAATTTTTCAGTTCCATATTTCTGCTTCAATTTATTTGTTAAATTTCTCTGATGGGATTCTTAATTCCTTCTCTGTGTTTCTGTTATATTGAATTTCTTCTAGTTTCCCCAAAGCAACATTTTTTTTTTTTTGAGACGGAGTCTTCCTCACACTCCCAGCCTGGAGTGCAGTGGTGCCATCTCAGCTCACTGTAACCTCTGCCTCCCGGGTTCAAGAAATTCTCCTGTCAGCCTCCCGAGTAGCTGGGACTACGGGCATGTGCCATCATACCCGGCTAATTTTTTTTTTTTTTTTTTGTATTGTATTGTATTGTTAGTATAGACGGGTTTTGTCATGTTAGCCAGGATGGTCTTGATCTCCTGACCTTGTGATCCACCCTCCTTGGCCTCCCAAAGTGCTGGGATTACAGGCATGAGGCATCGCACCTGGCCAAGGCAACTATTTTGAATTATCTGTCTAAAAGATCTCATATCTCTGTCTCTCTGGGACTGGCCCCTGGTGCCTTATTTAATTCATTTGGTGAAGTAATGTTTTCCTGGATGGTCATTATGCTTGTGGATCTTCCTCAATGTCTAGGCATTGAAGAGTTAGATATTTACTGTAGTCTTCACAATCAGGCTTGTCTGTACCCATCCTTCTTGAGAAGGCTTTCCAGGTATTCAAAGGGACTTGGGTACTGTGATATAAGACTTTGGTCACTGCAGCTATATCTGCTTTAGGAGAAACTTCAAGTCCAGTAACATTGTAGTTCTTGCAGACTTGTAGAGGTACTGCCTTAGTGAGATCTGGAAGAATTATCTGCATTACCAGACAGGGAGTGTTGTTTTTTTCCTTACATCCCCCCATGCAAAAGAAGTTCTCTATCTCTGTACTGACCTTCCTGGAGCTTGAGGAGGAGTGACACAACACCCCTGTGGCCACCACCACTGGGACAGCACTGGACCAGACCTAAAGCCAGCAAAGCACTAGGTCACATGCTCACCAAATCCACTGGCTCCAAACCCAGCACAGCTCTAGACCTTGCCTAGGAGTTGCAGTCCTTGTGTTCTAGACAGGTTTTCAACTTTATTTAGGACCCCAAAGCACTTTAGTATGTGGTGGTGAGGCTTGCTGAAACTCAGTTTTCTACCACTTGGATGTGCAATTACCCTATGGCTAGGGCTCGTCTAAATGCTGCCTCCATGGGCATCAGCTGAGTCCTGCTCAGTTTTGGCAGTTACCGTGATCAGCTGAGTCCTGCTCAGTTTTGGCAGTTATCATGATCAGCTGAGTTCTTGTCAGTTTTGGCAGTTATCATGATCAGCTGAGTTCTTGTCAGTTTTGGCAGTTATCGTGATCACTCACTTGATTTTCATTTCTTAGGAAGATGCTTTTTTGTGTAGACAGTTGTCAAATTAGGTGTTCCTGCAAGGAGGATGATTGGAGGAGTCTTGTATTTAGCCATCTCATTCTGCTTCTCTCTCATGGAGCTATTTTTAAGTATTCTTTTCCTCTTGCACTTAATATTCAATATGAATGCAAATTTTATTGAATTTATTTGCCAGAAAATGGACTTTTACTACTTTACCATCTTATTTTGCAGAGTGATTTTTCTGGGGCTATGGAAGGCAGAATTTTTTGTAACGAGAAGATAGGGTGGCCTCTAGTTCCCATAAGTGATTGGCTTACTGAATAATTCTGTGGGCTGCCAAGAACGTGAAACCCATTAAGGATCAGGCAGAGTGCAGCTGGTCTGGCTGTCAGGAGAACTAGCTGGATGAGAAGTCTTTCTCACTAGGTTGCTGGGGGATATCTGGTAAAAACAACAAGACTCACAGCTTCAGGTCTTTGGGGCCCTGTGAGGCTCACAGATATCCAAGCAGACAGCACATGGAATCATGGACCTTACAATACATAACTCCATACCAATTTGTCTAATCCAAGCCACCATTACTACAATAGTCTTATTAACTAATCTGAATAAAGTGGTCCCAAAGTTCCTATTAAAGTTTAAGTCAGATTGTGTCACTTCTCTGCTCAAAACCGTAAAATGCTTTCTCATCTCCATTAGAACAAGAGCCAAAATTCTTAAATAGCTTTAAAAGCCTAACATTTCTTTTCTGGCTATGGCAGTTTCTCTGACTTTGTTTTCTAATACTCTCTTTCACTCACTCACTGTGTTTTAGCCACAATGACCCCCATTCTTCCTGTTGAATTCATTTAAAATGTCCCCATATCAGGAACTGTGCTCCTGCTCTTCCTTCTGCCTTAAATGCTTTACTACCCACTTCGCGTCTTTGTTCAGTCATTCACCTCTTTTAGATCTCTATTCATATGCCATCTTTATAAAGAGCCTCTTCAAACTTTTCTATTTTAAATACTGTACATTCTCATACAGCACGTTGGCTACTTCAATACTTTATTTAATTCCCATACAGTTATCACCATATAAAATATTACATAATTATATATGATGTGTCCATCTGTCTACACTGAGATGCACAGTACATGAGGACAGGTAGTTTGCCTATCAGTTCATTCTCAGAACATCATCACCTAAAACAAAGTTTTGGTAGATTTGGGAACATGGTAAGTATTTGTTGAATAAAAAAATAAACCTATCATTGTATATTATTTAATTTATATGATATAAAAATTTAAAAAGATTTTCAAACATTGAACATGATTTTTCTCAAGAAACATAAAAATGTGTACTAAATTAGGTTATCTTTGTTTTCTACCAATTTCACACATGAAATCAGGCTTCTGAGAAAGTGACCTATAGGGGTTGGGAAACATAGGCTGGACATTACCCTTTGGGGTAAATTTTGGCCGGTGAAAGAGAGACAACAGAAAGGATCCATCACATCATTTTTTGCACTTCAACTCAGCGATTCTTACAGCTTCTCCAAAGACCTTCAATGTGGCCAAGCTCCAATTTCTGGTGAAGCTAACAGCATCTCTGCAAGATCCCATCTTACTTTTGCATTTCCTCCTGCTCTGACTTACATCCTTTTTTCTTTCACCATTGTATCAAATTACATCTTTCAGGAAAAAATGGCATATAATAATTACTCACACATAATTTCTATAGGGAAAGCAAACTACAATACTCATGTCCCAGGACAGAATTTCTCCAAGTAAAAGAAATGGCTACTACTAGAAAGGAATATCCAATCTAGTTGGTAGATTGGAAAGGACTGTACAATCTAGTTAGTAGCATTGGATACAAAATGTTAAATAACATAGAATCAACAATTAGAGACCAAATCCATATTGAAAAACAGATAAAAGGAATAAGAATTGAAAAAAGCAGTGTAATTGTTACAGGTTGAATTTAACAGGGAATATTGATCTTAAAATATTTGAAGATATGGATTGGAAGACAATACATTTCAGGAAATTGCAGCCTGGAGAAAATCTTCAACCAGAGATATGTTATGGGAGTGCACCTGCATGAAAGAGAGGTTGAGGACAATGAAGGAAGGGATTTCTTTTGGCTAATAATAAAAAAAGCAACTTAGAATGGGTAAGGTATATAGGTGGAATGCAAAGGGACTTACTGAGGATAAGTGCTAAAGATACGATTAAAAAATAGCTAGCTTCCCACATACAAAAGGAAAAGATAAGTAGATTTTATGGTACAATATGAACCTTTCTCCAAGATTTTCCATAATATTCTCCTGACTTTACTCTCACTATGGGGTGTGTATGTGTGTTTGTATTGTGTTGTGTGTATATATACATATTTCTACCAAAATAACATCATTCCTTTGAATTTTTTGTTAGAATATGGTTTAGTCTGAAAATGGATATTTTAGTAGATGAATAAAACTGGGAGGCGTAAGTCTGCAACTTGAGTCATTTCTGGTAATGTAAGCTCAGGAGAAAAGATAAAATGAAGAATTCTGTTCAGCCATGGAAGCTAATAACAGTCCAGGGACTTGAGAAACAATTGTGCCATGAATGAATGAAGGCCATGGAAAAGAATGCCAAAGGATGCAGGACACTCCATCTGTCTTACAGTGTTGCCCAGGAGCAACCTTGACATAGAATAAATGTAGTAAAAAAAATCTAGCAGTGAAAATAGATTGCAGGTAATATAAAAGCATATAAATAGTAGATAGCATTTCCTCTGTATGCAGCATAACTCATATACTTTTACTGTCTTGTCATAGATTAACAACTTGGCAAAAGCCTACAGTGGACAGTAAAATCCATGGAGCCAGCAACCATGATTGTTTTATTCATCACTATGTACCAGAACTTGGAACAGCACCTGTCACATAGAATTCAGCACCTATTTATTAAATCAATGGATTGATTATCTCAGGGGCTCGCAAACTTTCTCAGTTCACAGTAGTTTAGTATCCCAATAATTTTTCATGGCCTCTTTTAACAAAAAGAAATAACTAACAGTTTATTAAATAACAAAAGGCCAAAAGGCTGTACATCTTAATAGCATTACTTTGGGGGCTAGAATTTCAACATATGAATTTGGGGGTGATATAAATATGCAATCTGTAGCACTTTTCAAACTAGTAGTTTTCTTGATGTCCAACAGATATTGCTAAGTTTTCCTACAAAATTAATGTATCTCTCAGTGCTCCTGACAGTTGCTACTTGAGAACCTAAGGTTTAACTTAAAATAAATGAAAAAGCTGTCTATTAAATTTTAAATTTCAGAATTTTTACATAAAAAAATAAGGCCCTCTTTTGCATCTTCACTATAGAACAAGAAAAGGTACTAACAAAATTGTAAAAATTAGGACATACACCCTGAGTGATGTCACTGTTACTAATTACATTAAAATTTTAAAAGCTGTTTCCCAAAATAACAATTAATTGACTAGTTCCAATTTTTCAAATTTTGTTCATTAGACTTATAAACAGACTAAATATAACCTTTAAAAAAAAGTAAGGGCAGATTTTGGATATATAAATACTAAGGTTGCTATTCTGTGACACAATACAGAAACACTACAGTTTCCAGCATTTCTGTTATCAAATAACATAGATTAGCTTTCAAAAGCAAAACAAGCTACATTTACCTTCTTTAACTTCAAATATTTTAAAAAGTATTATTTTATTTATATATTTCATACAAGATAAAGAATGGATGTCATGTTACTTGTTTCAGTGCCATTGTGTAGTATGTCTCCAAGGAGTCAGCAATTTACAATCCTGACTGCTCTCAGCTGAGCTGTAGCTTACCAAACAGCACCAGAGGATAGGAAAATGCTTTTAACAACAGCACAAACATGTCTACACTTCAGCATAGAGCTTTTACTGATAGTCTTCTTAGGTACTCAAGGTAACAATTTTCCACAGATCATAGTTCTAAATAATGACGTGTTAATTTTCTAGCATTATTCAGACAAAACCAACAAATTATAAGATAGCATAGAAGGATGGATATATTTAAGAGGAAAGTGTAGTAAAAATACAAAAGCTAGTTTTTATATAGATTGTCAGCCTAGTTTATTGTAAACAAATTCTTAGTTATCTCTATTGTCAACCGACAACACAGTATTGAAAACGGGTGGTTATTTAATTCTACTCAATGACTTAGTAATAAACAGTTTATAAATGTAATGTGAAAGTTATCTAATGCCCTCTAATTCTGACTAAAAATAGAATCAGGTTTACAATTATAATATGTGAATGAATCTAAGTCTAAGAAGGACATTAGCCCAGTTCAAGTAGTTTTTCTTTATTTCTGGAACCTTTAAAGAGACATCACATCAAAACATAAAACCTGTCTGTCATCTGGAGCCATTATAAGTGGGATAGATTTTCTCTCTTGCACATTGTTCAGCCGATAGACATCCAATGTGGGAAGATATTGAAGATTCACATGGTTTTTTCTAGTTTCATTGCACCTGCATTACTTTGTGGATCAGGTCTTCCTTGAGCAGGGTAAAATAAATCATTGACTTACTGTCATACTTTGGTAAAGAAAGCTATAAGACAATGGGTATCTCCTGTTATCATGTTCATTTGAAAAAACTGAAATACTTTCTCCCTTTTTTGGGGGGTTTTACTATTGGTCTAAACATTTTGTTTTCCTTTATAAGATTTTTAAAAATCATTTTTTATTATTTTCTAACACTTACCTCCCCAGGCATTAATTATCCATGACTTCCAATATATCAGGTCATCCTTGAAGATACTTTGACATTTACAGTTGAGGCTTCAGGATTGGGTCTAGGTTGACAATACTTACGAATGTTAACATATATGCTAGAATTAAGGTCAAATTATGATTTTCTTTCAGAAGTGCATATAAAATACAAGTCAGTTTTAAAATAATTTCTTTTTAATTCAAAGATTAGAAAAAATTATATTAATTTTCAAATGCCTACTACAATTTTTCACTTGTCTACTTTCTTTGGACCAGTGAGCTGACTGGGAAGATATTCTCACAGCAATGGTAGAGGCACAAGAGAGCACACCCAAATACAAAAGCATATTAAGCATTGACCAAAGACATTTTTCACTTTCCCATTCACTTTCTTAAGGCAAAGTTGTAGAAAATTGTACTGCCCCATGAAAAGTGGGGAGACGGCAAATTAAATAATTTTGAACAATAATATAATTAAGTGAAAAGGATATATATCCTCAAAAGGAATAGATATTCATTTTGAGCCAGGATGGTAGTTTGGAGTAGGTGATAGAGATGAACATGGAGAGAATTGTAAGACTGATGATATTTAGAGAGTGATATAGATAGAATTAGGGATTGGCTATGATTACTCTGGGAGAAGTTTTGTTGAGAAGGTGCCAAGTAATATTCCTGGGATGCAACTAGAATAACTTGATTGTCTTGTGTAGGCCTCCACAGAGCAAACAGTGGAAAAGAGGAGGGTAGTTTTATGGGTAGGGGTGCAAGGTTATAAATAACTATCATTATTTATATGACTTTTATCATTATTATTATTGTTGTTATTACCAATTTGAAAAATTGATGAGTATACAGTGCTACATTTCCCATGCTTGGTGAAATAAACTGAATTTTTATGTCTCCCTAAAATTTATACACTGAAGTCTAATCCCAAGTGATGGTATTTGGAGGTGGTCTCCAGGAGGTGATTGGGTCATGAAGGTGGAGCCCTCATGAATGGGATTAGTGCCCTATAAAAGAAACCCCATAGAGCTCCCTCACCTTCTACCATGTGAGGATACAGTGAGAAGACAGTCCTCTGTGAACCAGAAAGTGGGCCTTCATCAGACATCAAATCTGCCAATGCCTTGATCATAGAATTTCTACCCTCCAGAACTGTGAGAAATAAATGTTTGTTGTTAAGCCACAAATGATATGATATTTGTGTTATAGCAGTCCAAACAGTCTAAGACATTTGGGCATAAATCTATTTAAAGACCCTGAAATCACTCAGCTATGTCTGCGGCTACCATTTCTTTCCTCCAACCAACAGTACCTGCAGTATTGTTCATCCACCCATCCGTCCCATCTTTGTACTGCCATGGTCACCCACCAATAAAAATTATTGCACCTATTTACCATGTAGAAGTTGCCTTAGATCCCATTCTCACCTTCTCTTATAAAACTTTATGTGTATATGTGGACATAAGCAGATATATGTATTTCTGAGTGAATAGTCCTAGTTTTTGTACAGGGGATATACTTTCACTATCATCCTCTAATTAATCATTTTCAGATTAGTAAATTGGTTTGATCTTAACTCCAGGTTTTAATTGTCAAAAATATGTTATTTCCAATATTTCTGCCTGGGTTCATCAATTGCATCCATAAAGCAAGTATTACAGAATCTCCCATACCAAATCCAGGCACTGAGGTACTCTATCCCACACTGACCTCAGCACCCTGGATCCCTACTTGTTCAGGAGATAGAATTGAGAAAAAAATGTATATAAATTTATATAGATTTATTTTTTTATTTTTAAATGTATCAAAATGTTTTCTATTTTGACAAAAGCCTAAAACATTAAATAGTTTGAACTGCATTTAGGTGAAATATACAAATAAAAAATGTTTTTACTATGATAATTGTAAACTATTATTACTATGATAATTTTACTATGATAATTGTAATAATATACTCAGCCTAGAAATCAAAATGAGGATTAAAAAACAGGATCAAGAAAATAAGGCTTGCTTCCACTTAAAATGTTATTACTACTGCAGTACTTAAATTACTCTTACATATATTTATGGGCTGTACCATTTAGCTCAGTACCAGTGCAAGTGCATCTAGATCACACACACACACACACACACACACACACACACAGACTTGCGCATGCATATACAATTTCTGACAAATTATTTAGCATTTTCAGCACAGCTGCACTGAGCATTTATTAATTGCCTATAAAATCAGCAAAATATGTTCAGTAAGAGCCAGCTTGGCATATATTGTACATAATCACACATTTGAGCTACACAGTTGTTTATTTCATTTTATAATCATGCTAATAATTACCAGATAACTAAATTATTCCACAAACTATAAATGTTATATTTAATTACTTTCTCAATTTTTACATGTTGCCATGGAGATTAAATTTACTAACTCAATCCATAAATTCAATTCTTTTATAATATCCATCTGTATCAATATGAATGTGGAATGAATTAATAAAACTGGGAAGCATGTGCAAACAAGTTAGCATTTTCTTGATATGTTTTCTATTCACATAGCTTCTGTAGGATGCTGTGAAAATTTATCAGGTTCTCTCTAACCTCTTCAAAGCATTCCTGAGTGCTGAAAATTAAAGGAAGAGGAATAAAATAAATCTTTAAAAAGATACAATTTCCACCTTCTGTCAGGAACTAACCAATTAGAAAACTCTTTATAGGTTAAACCAGTCATTACATTTTTATGATTCTATGTATTTCTAAACATAAAAAATAAAGCTTTCTCACTATAATCTATCCCCATACAGTAAATATTACCATGGTTCATAACAACAGTCTGTGTAAAAATTTATCATATATATTTTTGGGTTTTTTTTTTTAACAGTATCTTTTTATATGGCTGAAATTTCCCTAGGAACATTTCTTCATTCAAAATTGTTTAAATCTTAAAAGCATCTTGAGATAAACACTGCATGTGTGCCAATCTTTTCCATAAAATATCCAGCATTCATATTATAAAATTTTGAATATAAAAAATTTGGGTTATTAAAATGAATTGCTCTTCTATTAGGTAGCAGGTAGTGGAAGTACCCCCCCTCAAAATACACTTGGAGTGAATATCACTTGAATATTCTGATTGTATTGAGAAAATTAAAAATACATTATAACAAATCTTTAACTTTTGTGTATAAAAAGATAATGTGTCAGTATCCTTCTGGAGTGACAAAATCCTCCAAGGTTTCTGGGTTTATCTGTCCACTATATATTTGGGAAGATATTCACACTAAAATGTCCCAGTCTATTCTAGGATTACTTATAAATAGACAAAGTCTAAGACACTAGAAATGCTCAAATTTTGATTGGGTTAGATACACATAAATGCCATCTATTGATTCATTCATAAATATTCATTTATTCAATTGTTGATTCAACATGAATTTAGAAAATGCCTGATAAAATAACATAGTTGCTAAAATGTTACTATTACTTTTATAGATATTTCTCCAGTATACAAAAGAATATTCAGAAAGTAATACCAGCATAGTGCTCCACGTTTCAACAAATGTTGGAGAAAGGACATTAAGTGAATGCAAGAAACCATAGTAGGAGATGGAATTTTATTAACATCATAATATAAACAAGAAAATAAAAAATTCAAAAGAGGAGAAATTTAAATTATTTCAAGCTTCTGGAAAGACAAAATTTGTTCTTTGTAAAACTGAAAGCTCTATATAGTAATATGTAATTAAATATCAAAATGTGGCCAAATCATTCCAGATAACATTAAATCTTCCCTGGATTATTGATAAAGCCTCCCTCCCACCTGGTTGTATTGGTCCTAGTCTATGCCTTCCCAAGACAAACTCTAGACAGAAATTGGAGACATTTTTCTAGAGCACAGATGTGTATTCTGGCATTCCACTTCTATTTTCCAAGTTTTCTCTAGAATTAACTCTAACGCCATGAATATGGCATGAAAGTTAATTCTGAATGAAATCTTTGCTTAGCTCTCTGTTTTCCCATTTTACCACTTTCTCCTTACCTTTTATCTGTATCTTTTATTTAGCTTCTGTTTCTCTATACTTATAATCCCTTTTTTCAAAAAATATTTTTCTCCTTTTTGTGGATAGTTTCTAGTTAAGCCACTTGTCACTAATTAGGAATCACTCCTTAAGAAAATGTTCCCTGGGCCGGGCGCAGCAGCTCACGCCTGTAATCCCAGCACTTTGGGAGGCCGAGGCGAGTGGACCACGAGGTCAAGAGATCGAGACCATCCCGGTCAACATGGTGAAACCCCATCTCTACTAAAAATACAAAAAATTAGCTGGGTATGGTGGCGCATGCCTGTAATCCCAGCTACTCAGGAGGCTGAGGCAGGGGAATTGCCTGAACCCAAGAGGCGGAGGTTGCGGTGAGCCGAGATCGCGCCATTGCACTCCGGCCTGGGTAACAGGAGCGAAACTCCGTCTCAAAAAAAAGAAAAGAAAAGAAAAGAAAATGTTCCCTACATCTTGAAATTGTATTAGGTGCCTTTCCTATGTCCTTTTGTAATACTGTGCTTTACCCATGATAGTATAGACCATAATGAATTTTCTTTCTTTATCTATTTTCTCCATAAGACCACAATTTCTTTGAGGGCTTGAATTTCTCAGCTCTGGTATTAAGTTTCTCACAGTCTTAGATAATAAGCAAATACATAGTAATATTCATCATTCAAGAAATATTAAAATAAAAATAACTTCCTTCACTAGGTTAAAGATTTTCGAATCTAAAGCCTAAATCTTTAAAGAAAGTAAATATTTAATTTAAATGTCATCTTCCACACTTAACAAATCTTATCTAGTCTCATCTAATCCATGTATAAGGCTAAAATATGAGGGGAAATGTTAGACAATGCAGATTATAATTAATTTTGCATCTAATCAATATATAACTAAGTTAACAATTGTTCATAGAAAAGTAGGCTTACCATTAAAATTCAAAATCAGGATACTAACAAGATTTTTCTGTATTTCATTTGTATTTTAGATTAAATTGGGAAAAGATAAGAAAATTAGCAAGGAAATAAGATATAAATGCACCATGACATAGAGAAAATAATTTTTAAGAGTTATCTATTTTTCCAATAAAAATATCAGTTAAAATTGTTTAATACTATTTAAAGTTATCTTTATATATATTCACATATATAGACACATTATGGTAATGCTGATTGATTAATATTTGTTATTCACATTATGAATCTAATAAATTCTCAATCTTAACTTTTTCCCATCCTAATCTTTACCCCTCTTAGATACTATTTTCTTCATTGTTTTCTAAAAAATCCAACAAACTGCCAAATGTTCTCGGAGGCTTCTCTGTGGTGTGGGAAGACAGCCACTCTCAGCCAGCCCTGCAACTTTGATATTGATGCATCTCTTCAGAGGCTGCAGTGAAGATAAATTACCAGTTGTCATTTTTCTAAAGTATGCCTTTTAGCTTTTCAGACTATAGCAAATGAATAAGATGACCTAAAATAGTAATAAATTGGGGTTTATCATTATGCCATCCCTGCAGTGGTGTGTCAATATCAAAGGGCACACTAGCAAAGAAAACCACTGTTACTAAACTTCAAGCTGAGATACATCTTGCCTAATAACAGAGGGAAAAAAAAATCAATCATCATCAGGGGAATGGCAAGTGATCAGCAGGAAAATTAAGAAGTGGAAGGGATCACATAAAGATTTTCAAAAAGGCAAATTTGGTTTAAATTTAAGTCCATGAAGGACTTTTCAAGTGCACCCAACAATTCAAGTGCTTAGACTGAAATTAGAATTCTAAGTATGAACCAATTTGTGCAAATTTATATCTGTTGCATAGTTGGTTCTCAATAAATACTGCTGTAATAGTTCAGATAAGTCTGAGTTTCTACCATGGACCTATTTAGTGAAAGTCTTGGTGACCTCTTTGGAAAGAAGCCAATCTAAATGAAAAGCAGAAAATTCGGAGTGTAATACAATGACATTTATTGAAACATTGGAGGCCAAATTTATGGATGTATATCTGATTCCTAAACAAGAAGAGCTGTAAATGGAAACGGAAAGGGCTATTTCACCAAAAACTCTATGAAATCAGGGACATAGGAAATATTTCTTTGGGTCTAATGTAACGCAAGTGAAGTGAGAGAGAGAAATTATTCTCGTGTTAGTGGTTAGATTGTATAGTTCTGTTTCAAGAGCACCAGAGTAGAGAATGCAAATTTGGTATGTATTGGAGAGATGCAGTAACCTTTATTTAAAAACTTAAGTCACATGAGTTTCTCTTTATGGTAGGAGACCATATTATTAATAGGAATAGCTAGTATTATGTACATTGATCAATAAGAGGAACAATGTCCAGAGCAAACTCTCATTCACAATTGCTACAAAGAGAATAAAATACCTAGGAATACAACTAACAAAGGATGTAAAGGACCTCTTCAAGGAGAACTAAAACCCACTGCTCAAGGAAATAAGAGAGGACACAAACAGATGGAAAAACTTTCCATGCTCATGGTTAGGAAGAATCAATATCATGAAAATGACCATACTGGCCAAAGTAATTTATAGATTCAAGGCTATCCCCATCAAGCTACCAATGACCTTCTTCACAAAACTGGAAAAAACAACCTTAAACTTCATATGGAATCAAAAGAGAACCCACATAGCCAAGGCAATCCTAAGCAAAAAGAACAAAGCTGGAGGCATCAGGCTACCTGACTTCAAACTATACTACAAGGATACAGTAATCAAAACAGCATGGTACTGGTACCAAAACAGAGATACAGAACAATGGAACAGAACAGAGGCCTCAGAGGCAATGCCACACATCTACAACCATATGATCTTTAACAAACGTGACAAAAACAAGCAATGGGGAAAGGATTCCCTGTTTAATAAATGGTGTTGGGAAAACTGGCCAGCCATGTGCAGAAAGCAGAAACTGGACCCCTTCCTGATACCTTACACTAAAATTAACTCCAGATGGATTAAAGACTTAAATATAAGACCTAACATCATAAAAATCCTAGAAGAAAACCTAGGCAAAACCATTCAGGACATAGGCATAGGCAAGGACTTCATGACTAAAACACCGAAAGCACTGGCAACAAAAGCCAAAATGTACAAATTGAACCTAATTAAACTTCAGAGCCTCTGTACAGCAAAAGAAACAATCATTAGAGTGAACCGGCAACCAACAGAATGGGAAAAAATTTTTGCAATCTACCCATCTGACAAAGGGCTAATATCCAGAATCTACAAATCCTATCCATATAGCAAACTCATTTTGTGGTACACACTGGGAGCTTCCTGTTGCAACTCTATCCTCTTCCTGAGGGCTTTTGCTCACTGCAGGAGCATGCACATTCAGTTGGGAGGGGCTGGAGAATACTGTCTTAGCAGGCATTACTCAACAAGCATGGGTGGGAATTGGTAAGTAAGTACCCTCCTGTCCTAAGTTATTTTTATGGCTAATGTTCAAACTCATGAATCTTCTTAGATTGTGTTAAAAATAATCTCTTATGTTGTGTAGTAGTGTAAATCATTGCAGCCTGTGGTACTTGGAATGTCAATATTCACCCAGTAATAGTGGATTTCTCCATTCCAATATCATAGAACACCACAAATAGTTTGCTTACATTTTGCAAACACAGTATATTATTCTGCTTCAGGGATGCATCAGATTTTGCCTTGTATCCTATTTAGTTTGTGAGGATTAGGCTCCTCACCAACACACTGAATATTTTGATGCACCCACCACTGGAACTTGGAGACTGGGAGGTAGTGAGCACCTTGGATGCCTTGGGAATACTCAAAGATGGAAGATAAATCCTGTCATAAAACAGGTACCTTTCATCTCAGGGATGTTTCTGTGAATATAGTATTCTGAGACAGGCTGAAAAAAAATTTCCCATAAAAGGAACATCCTTAAATGATGCAAAACTGTAAATTCAATCTATTTAATTATACATTTTTACTAATTGATATACATGTGTTGTGGCATTGTAAAGTGTATTGTTAATGATAATTAACAATATGAAATAGTATAAATTAAACACAAATACCTTGAAATTTCAAAGCCATAATTTTATTTTATACTTCAGAAAAAATAGATTAGGAAAAATGTATTTTTTAAAATTATTTACACATAGCCAGGGATAAACATACATTCAAAGATTATATGTTACACTAATAACAAATAAGAGTGTTTTTTTTCCAAAACACAAGATGTCAAGAGTTTAAAATATTGAATTTACATGATACTAAACAAAATATAAATGTTTAATGTTAATTAAAATAGCACTGTTTAAGTGAAGAAACTAAGCACTTCTTTCTGTTTTTAAATCATTATTACCCAATTGATATAAAATATAGTTTATAAAGAACCATATCTATGACATAAGCAACATCAGGAGTTGGGAAACCACTTTCAGATATGAATGCTAAATACAATATTTTGAAAACTATAAATTCTTAACTTTGATTTTAATACTTATAAAATTCTATCCTCAATTATTATATTTAGTTAATTTTCATCTGATTTTTCTCTCTTGCCCTGGGAGCTGAACTGTTTTTACTTCATCAAATAATTAAAAATATTCATAGAGTTAGAAATATAAACACATTAGAAAAATATCTGAAGGAGTATTTTTGCCCTTAATGTTTAATATTTACACACTTTAAATTATTGCTAGTAATTTGCCTCTAACTAAGCCGGACTGTACTTTTCAGAAAGATGATTTAATAGAGTTTTGAATTATAAGTAATATGTTTATATATGAAAATATATACCAGATCTGAGAATAGGTAAAATAAAAAAAAAAAGCATTTATATCATATAAAGAGATACTATCTAATATCATATACATATCTATGTGGTATATAAATGTAAACAAATGCTATAATTTATGGTACAAAAATCTGTGGGCTTGCACTGCAAAACTAGGAGATAGGTGTTAATTAGTATTGTTTCCCTCTTTTACCTTATTAGCTTCAAAAGAGACATACTTTTCACCTTGTCAGTTTGAACATGGTTGTATTTTATCACCTTTGGTTTGGATAAATAATTAATAATGAGTAGATCATTTTTGTTCAAATGTTGTTTATTATATTTTTATTGTTTCAAATTTTGGAAATTTAATTACTTTACATGCAAAATAACATACTTCTACTAAAAGTATGTATTGAACATGAAAGGTACTAAAAAGAAAGCTTTTCCATTCATATCTAACAGTATGTTTCATTCATTTTTATTATAAGAAAAACATTTTCCAATTTAATTTAAGATGTAACTGAGGATACCTTTTAGTTTGGTGAAATTAAGCAAAATACATAAGCATCTAAGACTCAACAACTTGAAATAAATTTAGGTAATATTCTTCCATTTGCATCTTCCTAAATGTGGGTGGATAGGAAAACTTCAGCAATGTCTCCTTATATTTTAATTAAGTTTTTTTTGTCCCCATAGAAGCTAAAAACCTAGGCTGATTGTTTTTAGCAATCAAATTTTGGCTATAAAGAAAAGAGTAAAAATATTTCAAGCCACTTCAAATTTAGAATAACATAATTCATCACCAAAATGCAGTGATCCTTCTGGGATCAACACACGGGCATCTACTCAGATTATCATCCTGTATGCCATATTCTGATCCTGCCTATTGTTTAAAAGTTCCTAGGTGTTGGAGTAAGAATGGGCCTGCATTTTCATCTTTATTCTTCTTCATGATAGCCATGGAAAGGGCCTAAATCCTCCAAACCTTAATTTACTTATCTGTAAGAGTGGAATAATTGTATCTTTTTTGACAGCACATTCTATTAGTAAGATACTCTCATACGTTTCCATGTAGAGGAACTTAGCAATGTCTAAATAAACTACCTCTGCATTTGTCCTTTGATGCAGGAATCTAACTTGGAGGCATTTATCCTTACGATGAACATCAGCAAATACTAATCAACAAATGCAAAAATATACATGGAATTACCTGATTTTGATGATTTGACATTTTTGAGGGATACTGGTCAGGTATTTTGTGGAATGTTTCTCAATTGAAATTTGTCTGATTTTTATGTATTGGCTATGAGTTTTGACAAGGAAAACCACAGAAGTAAAGTGCCAATTTCTTCGTTTCATATTAAATCTACATACTATCAAAATGACTTCTCACAGCTGATGTTGACTTCTCTTGATCACCAGGCTGAGGTAGTGTTTTCCAGTTTCTTCACTAAGTTACTCACTTCTTCCCTTTATCCACACTGCACACTTTGGAAGGAAGTTCTTATGTGCAAACCAGACCCAAGGAGTGGATAGTTATGGTCTCTTTCTTGAGGATGGAGTATCTAAATTTGAAATTTATTTTCTTCTGCACAGATTTATTTCTTCTCTTCCATTTATTTGTTCAATAATTGATTTATTTCAGCATGGACTCGTGGATATTTGTTTTTGTAGTTTGAGTTATAGTTCAATTCTGCCTTATTGACATTGTTGCTCTAATTGTTCCAGCTCTGGCCAGCTCTTTCAGTGAGCTCCTGTGTCCCATGTGCTTATCGCCATCACTCACATTGTGTGTGGGGGATGTGTGTGTGTATGTTTGTGTGCGTGTGATCATTCCTTTCTTACTCTTAGGCTCTACAAAATGCTTCATGCTTGTCTTATTTCCTGTTACAGTCCTAGAATCACTCATTTCCCCAAGTTATCCAGTTCCTTTATTGAAGAATGGTATTCAAAACCAAGATTTGGGTACTATATATGCTTGCTGCTACTAGGATATGGTTGTTTCTAGGCCCTCTCAGCTAAGAGCAATAAAATAGTTTTGTGCATACTAACCTATGTGTATGCAAATATCTGTAAATATTTTTCTATGACACCATCTCTATGTTAGGCTAAACATGAGTTCATACAGTTTCCAATCCTAATCCATCACCACATAGATTATGCTAGATTTCAACCCTCACTTATTTCTAAATTCCCATCCCAACGATAAGAAACATGGCTGCCACCTCCACCATACATTTATGTAATTATTCCATCTCAGTATACATGTATAGCAGTATCAAAATGTTACTCTGTCCTCCTGCAGTTAGTGAAAACTTGATAAGTTAGAGTACCATGCTTATGTATAGTTGGAATTGCGTTTAGGGTTATAGACTCTATCCATTTTTAGAATTACTTAGGTGAGCACCTTTACTCCTCACTCCTTTTAATGAGGTATGTATTTGTCATACAGTTAAGTTATGTTTCCAATATGCATTCCATACTGGTATACCTGACCTCCTAAATTATTTTATTATTTGTGTACATTAAGTTTACTCTTTGTGATAAAAAGTTCTATCATGCTTGGTAAATGCATGGTTTTTTCTCCACAATTAAAATGTTATACAATACAGTTTCACCTCCCTAAAAATCCTATGTGCTTCACCTATTCAATCTTCTTAACTTCCAAAAACAAGTGGCAGTACTGATTTTCGATATGTCTATAGTTTTGCCTTTTCTAGAATGCTGTATAAGTAGAATCATATAACATATAACTTTTTAGAACCAACTTCTTTCACATAGCAATATGCATTTAAAATTCGTTCATGTCTTTTCATAGTTTAATAGCTCATTTCTTATCATTAAATAATCTTACATTGTATGAAGTCACCACAGTTTGTATATTCATTCACAGAGAAAATGGTGGCTGCTTCCACTTTGGGATCTATTTAAATAAGGTTGCTATAAACATTCACTGCAAGCTTTTATGTGGACATAGCATTTTAATTCAAATGGGTAGATAGCTAAAAAGA
Source organism: Aotus nancymaae (assembly GCF_030222135.1). Classification (NCBI taxonomy): domain Eukaryota; kingdom Metazoa; phylum Chordata; class Mammalia; order Primates; family Aotidae; genus Aotus; species Aotus nancymaae. The sequence goes on along the minus strand of NW_026988419.1, from coordinate 38,534,706 downwards.
GATTGCTGGATCTTATGGTAGGATTTTAAGAAACTGTCAAATGGCATTCCAACATGTCTATAGTCTTGAATGTCCACCAGCAATGATGACAGTCCCTGTTGCTCTGTAATCTCTCCAGCAACTATCATTGGCAGTTTCAGGGATTTTAGATGTTCTAATACGTGTGTAATGACATCTTGTTGTTTTAAGTTGAAGCTCTCTAATGATAAATGATGTAAAGCATATTTTCATATACTTATTCCCCATCTATATATCTTCTTCACTGAGATGTTATTCAGATGTTTTACCCATTTTTAAACTGGATTTTTTTAATCGTTAAGTTTAAAAACCTCGTTGTATAATTGGATATACTTGTGTATAAGTTCTTTATCACATTTATATTTTCAGATATTTTGTCTCAGTCTACATCTTGACTTTCATACTGATAACAGTATTTTCCACAGAGTAGAGGTTTTAAATTTTAATAAAGTTCAAACTCTGTACAATATGAAGTTCAAGTATTTATTTTCGTGTTCATTTTATATCCCACTAAGTGACTGAATAGTTCGAATATTTATGTTAGGTTTATCACTGATCTCCTTTTGTTTTCTAGTTTTACAATTATCTCATCTGAAAATAGAGTTTTGCTATTTTTGCAATCCTAATTCTTCACATTGATTTATCTTGTCTGATTACATTGACTAATAAATCCAATACAATGCTCAGTAGTAAAGGAGATAATGGACATTCTTGCTTTGTCCATACACATTTTAATTAGCTATAAACACTTTCCTAACTTATTACATTATCTAGTTGATATTAACTTTTCTTAATAAAACAATAATTAAAGTTATCTGCCATCATATTATTATGATTCTCTCAAATATAGAGTGAAACGTACTACCCTATTTGACAAACTATAATTATTGTTCTATATATGGCACCTCTCGTTCTATTTATTTATTTATTTTATTGCATTTTAGGTTTTGGGGTACATGTGAAAAACATGCAAGGTTGTTGCATAGGTGCATACGTGGCAGTGTGATTTGCTGCCTTCCTCCCCTTCACCTATATCTGGCATTTCTCCCCATGCTATCTCTCCCCAACTCCCCACCCCACACTGTCCCCCCCACTCCCCCCAACAGACCCCAGTGTATAGTGCTCCCCTCCCTGTGTCCATGTGTTCCCATTGTTCAATACCCGTCTATGAGTGAGAACATGCGATGTTTGATTTTGTGTTCTTGTGTCAGTTTACTAAGAATGATGGTTTCCAGGTTTATCCATGTCCCTACAAAGGACGCGAACTCATCGTTTTTGACGGCTGCATAATATTCCATGGTGTATATGTTCCACATTTTTCCTGTCCAGTCTATCATCGATGGGCATTTGGGTTGCTTCCAGGTCTTTGCTATTGTAAACTGTGCTGCAATGAACATTCATGTGCATGTGTCCTTATAGTAGAACGATTTATAATCCTTTGGATATATACCCAGTAATGGGATTGCTGGGTAAAATGGAATTTCTATTTCTAGGTCCTTGAGGAATCACCACACTGTCTTCCACAATGGTTGAACTAATTTACACTCCCACCAACAGTGTAAAAGTGTTCCTATTTCTCCACATCCTCTCCAGCATCTGTTGTCTCCAGATTTTTTAATGATCACCATTCTAATTGGAGTGAGGCGGTATCTCAATGTAGTTTTGATTTGCATTTCTCTAATGACCAGTGATGATGAGCATTTTTTCATATGCTTGTTGGCCTCATGAATGTCTTCTTTTGTAAATTATCTGTTCATATCCGTCACCCATTTTTGAATGGGCTTGTTTGTTTTTTTCTTGTAAATCTGTTTTAGTTCATTGTAAATTCTGGATATCAGCCCTTTGTCAGATGGGTAGGCTGCAAAAATTTTTTTCCCATTCTGTTGGTTGCTGATTCACTCTATTGACTGGTTTTTTTTGCTTTGCAGAAGCTGTGGAGTTTGATTAGGTCCCATTTGTCTATTTTGGCTTTTGTTGCCAATGCTTTTGGTGTTTTGGTCATAAAGTCCTTCCCTATGCCTATGCCCTGAATGGTTTTGCCTAGGTTTCCTTCTAAGGTTTTTATGGTGTTATGTCTTATGTTTAAGTCTTTAATCCATCTGGAGTTAGTGTAAGGTGTCAGGAAGGGGTCGAGTTTCTGCTTTCTACATATGGCTAACCAGTTTTCCCAACATCACTTATTGAACAGGGAATCCTTTCCCCATTGCTTGTTTTTATCAGGTTTGTCAAAGATCAGATGGTTGTAGATATGTTGTGTTGCCTCCGACGCCTCTGTTCTGTTCCATTGGTCTATATCTCTGTTTTGGTACCAGTACCATGCTGTTTTGATTACTGTATCCTTGTAGTATAGTTTGATGTCTGGTAGTGTGATACCTCCCGCTTTGTTCTTTTTGCTTAGAATTCACTTGACTCTGAGGGCTCTCTTTTGGTTCCATATGAAGTTTAGGTGGTTTTTTCCAGTTCTGTGAAGAAGGTCATTGGTAGCTTGTTGGGGATAGCGTTGAATCTGTAAATTAGTTTGGGCAGTATGGCCATTTTCATGACATTGATTCTTCCTAACCATGAACATGGAATGTTTCTCCATTCTATTTGTGTCCTCTCTTATTTTGTTGAGCAGTGGTTTGTAGTTCTCCTTGAAGAGGTCCTTTACGTTCCTAGTTAGTTGTATTCCTAGATATTTTATTCTCTTTGTAGCAATTGTGAATGGCAGTTCATTCTTGATTTGGCTCGCTTTAAGTCTGTTATAGGTGTATAGGAATGCTTGTGATTTTTGGACATTGATTTTGTATCCTGAGACTTTGCTGAAGTTGCTTATCACTTTCAGGAGATTTTGGGCTGAGATGATGGGGTCTTCTAGTTATACAATCATGTCATCTGCAAACAGAGACAACTTGACTTCCTCCTTTCCTAATTGAATACCCTTTATTTCCTTTTCTTGCCTGATTGCTCTGGCTAGAACTTCCAATACTATATTAAATAGGAGTGGTGAGAGAGGGCATCCTTGTCTAGTGCCAGATTTCAAAGGGAATGCTTCCAGTTTTTGCCCATTCAGTATGATATTGGCTGTTGGTTTGTCGTAAATAGCTTTTATTATTTTGAGATACGTTCTGTCGATACCTAGTTTATTCAGGGTTTTTAGCATAAAGGGCTGTTGAATTTTGTCGAAGGCCTTCTCTGCATCAATTGAGATAATCATGTGGTCTTTGTCTTTGGTTCTGTTTATGTGGTGAATTACATTTATAGACTTGCGTATATTGAACCAGCCTTGCATCCCTGGGATGAATCCTACTTGATCATGGTGGATAAGCTTTTTGATGTGCTGTTGTAATCGGCTTGCCAGTATTTTATTGAAGATTTTTGCATCTATGTTCATCATGGATATTGGCCTGTAGTTTTCTTTTCTTGTTGATTCTCTGCCGGGTTTTGGTATCAGGATGCTGTCAGTCTCATAAAATGATTTGGGAAGGATTCCCTCCTTTTGAATTATTTGGAATAGTTTCAGAAGGAATGGTACCAGTTCCTCTTTGTATGTCTGGTAGAATTCGGCTTTGAACCCATCTGGACCTAGGCTTTTTTTGGGTGGTAGACTCTTAATTGCTGCCTTGACTTCAGACCTTGTTATTGGTCTATTCAAGGTTTTGACTTCTTCCTGGTTTAGGCTTGGGAGGAGACAACTGTTCAGGAATTTATCCATTTCTTCCAGGTTTTCTAGTTTATGTGCATAGAGTTGTTTGTAATAATCTCTGATGATGGTTTGAATTTCTGTGGTATCTGTGGTGATATCCCCTTTATCATTTTTTTATTGCATATATTTGCTTATTCTCTCTTTTCTTTTTTATTAGTTTGGCTAGTGGTCTGTCTATTTTGTTGATCTTTTCAAAAAACCAGCTCCTGGATTTATTGATTTTTTGTAGGGCTTTTCGTGTCTCTATCTCCTTCAATTCTGCTTTGATCTTAGTTATTTCTTGTCTTCTGCTAGGTTTTGAGTTTTTTTGATCTTGATCCTCTAGCTCTTTCAATTTTGATGATAGGGTGTGAATTTTAGATCTCTCCTTTCTTCTCATGTGGGCACTTATTGCTATATATTTTCCTCTAGAGACTGCTTTAAATGTGTCCCAGAGATTCTGGTATGTGGTGTCTTCATTCTCGTTGGTTTCAAAGAACATATTTATTTCTGCCTTCATTTCATTGTTTATCCAGTAAACATTCAAAAGAAAGTTGTTCATTTTCCATGAGGCTGTGCGGTTCTGGGTTGGTTTCTGAATTCTGAGTTCTAACTTGATTGCACTGTGGTCTGAGAGACTGTTTGTTATGGTTTCCGTTCTTTTGCATTTGCTGAGGAGTGATTTACTTCCAATTATGTGGTCAATTTTAGAGTAGGTGTGATGTGGTGCTGAGAAGAATGTATATTCTGTGGATTTGGGCTGGAGAGTTCTGTAAATGTCTATTAGGTTTGCTTGTTCCAGGTCTGAGTTCAAGTCCTGGATATCCTTGTTAATTTTCTGTCTCGTTGATCTATCTAATATTGACAATTGTGTGTTGAAGTCTCCCACTATTATTGTGTGGGAGTCTAAGTCTCTTTGTAAGTCTTTGAGAACTTGCCTTATGTATCTGGGTGCTCCTGTATTAGTTGCATATATATTTAGGATCGTTAGCTCTTCTTGTTGCATTGATCCTTTTACCATTATGTAATGTCCTTCTTTGTTTCTTTTGATCTTTGTTGCTTTAAAGTCTATTTTATCAGAGATGAGAATTGCAACTCCTGCTTTTTTTGCTCTCCATTTGCTTGGTTAATCTTTCTCCATCCCTTTATTTTGAGCCTTTGTGTATCCTTGCATGTGAGATGGGTTTCCTGGATACAGCACACTGATGGGTTTTGGCTTTTTATCCAATTTGCCAGTCTGTGTCTTTGACTGGGGCCTTTAGTCCGTTTACATTTAGGGTTAATATTGTTATGTGTGAATTTGATCCTGTCATTTTGATGCTAGCTGGCTGTTTTGCCCATTGGTTGATGCAGATTCTTCATTGTGTTGATGCTCTTTACTATTTCATGTGTTTTTGGAGTGGCTGGTACTGGTTGTTCTTTTCTATGTGTAGTGCCTCCTTTGGGAGCTCTTGTAAAGCCGGTCTGGTGGTGATGAAATCTCTGAGTACTTGCTTGTTCACAAAGGATTTTATTTTTCCTTCACTTATGAAGCTTAGTTTGGCTGGATATGAAATTCTGGGTTGAAAGTTCTTTTCTTTAAGGATGTTGAATATCAGCCCCCACTCTCTTCTGGCTTGTAGGGTTTCTGCTGAGAGATCTGCTGTGAGTCCGATAGGCTTCCCTTTGTGGGTAACCCAACCTTTTTCTCTGGCTGCCCTTAGTATTTTCTCCTTCATTTCAACCCTGGTGAATCTGATGATTATGTGCCTTGGGGTTGCTCTTCTAGAGGAATATCTTTGTGGTGTTCTCCATATTTCCTGGACTTGAATATTGGCCTGCCTTGCTAGGTTGGGGAAGTTTTCCTGGATAATATCCTGAAGAGTATTTTCCAGCTTGGATGCATTCTCTTTGTCACATTCGGGTACACCTATCAAATATAGATTAGGTTTTTTCACATAGTCCCATATTTCTTGTTGACTTTGTTCATTCCTTTTTACCCTGTTTTCTCTAATCTTGCCTTCTCATTTTATTTCATTGAGTTGATCTTCGACCTCTGATATCCTTTCTACTGCTTGGTCAATTTGGCTGTTGAAACTTGTGCATGCTTCATGAAGTTCTCGTGTTGTGTTTTTCAGCTCCGTTAATTCACTCATTTTCCTCTCTATGTTGTCCATTCTTGTTAGCATTTCATCAAGTCTTTTTTCAAGGTTCTTAGTTTCTTTGCATTGGGTTAGAACATGTTCTTTTAGCTCACGGAAGTTTCTTATTATCCACTTTCTGAAAGTTGATTCTGTCATTTCATCACACTCATTCTCCATCCAGTCTTGTTCCCTTGCTGGTGAGGAGTTGTGATCCCTTGTAGGAGGAGAGGTGTTCTGGTTTCGGGTGTTTTCATCCTTTTTGCACTGGTTTCTTCCCATCTTTGTGGATTTATCCACCTGTCGACTTTGTAGTTGCTGTCTTTCTGATTTTGGTAATTTTATGTCTGCAGCAGCAGAATTCATATACCCGCTTTCTTCCCCCAAGGTGTTCTGTCCAGGGAGTTAGGATTTTATGCTTTTCCGCTGTGCTGCTGCCATTTCCCCTGCCCACAAGGTGGCAGCCTCATCACACTCAGCCTGCAGAGGCTTTGCTGAGCTGCTGTGGGCTCTGCCCAGCTTTTGTGTGAACCTCCCTGCAGTACTTTTTATATGGGTGTAGTTAGAACTGCTTCCGCTATGTTGGCCCACCCCTGTAGTGACGGAGTCTCTGTAGTGGCGAGTTGCCTTGGCTATGGCAGATTGCCCTGGGAACTGCAGGGCACCTCCGTAATGGAGGATGCCCCTCCTCCACGTAGCTGGACCGTCCTGGGTTCAGTTGTGTTTGCCATGGTGCTTTTTTTTCCAGGGAATCTCCTGGCTTGACTCCATGTTTCAGCTCCCCTTGCTGGCTAAGAGGGGACACCGTCTCATCTCCCCTACCCCAGGAACCACTGCATCCGCTGAAGCCACAGCTCTGAGACTCATGGCGCTTTTTTGCCCAGGAATCTCCTCACCTGGCTCCCCATTTCAGCTCCCCTTGCTGGCTTAGAGGGGACTCAGTCTCGCTCACTCTGCACAGGGAGCCGCTGCGCCAGGGTCCAGGCCAAGCAGCCGCGCCGGTCAAACCAGCGGCACTGGTGACCCATGGGGCTCCTCTGCCTGTGAGTCTCCTGGTCTGTGGGCAGTAAAAATCTGTCTGGAAATGCGGCGTACACTCACCCTCTGCGCTTTCTCTCAGAGCTGCAATCCCGAGTTCTGCCTAGCTGGCCATCTTGGATCCCATCTTGTTCTATTTATTTCTTATGTTTGAAATCCTGTTCTTTGTTCTAATTTTATTCTCCCATATGCAAATACTTTATTGTATTGAATTAATATCCTTATATTTTTGTGTCCATTAAAAATATGCCAGGATGTCTTGAGAATATTTTAAATACACATAAATTATCCCTTGTTGTCACCATATTCTGTCTCTTACTTTATTCTTTAAGCATTGTGTTTTAGAAGTTTTTGGTCCTACTAAGATTACACCTAGCTTGTGTTTCTAGTTTTTTTAGCAGTCTATAGCATTTATCTACCAAAATTTATTTGCACAATTTCCACTTAGAGACAAAAAGATCACTTTCAACTCTCACTTCACTATATTTAGCTTCTTTCACCCTATTTGTGACATATAGATTCAGATGTGAAATAAATATCTATAGAATATAAATATAAATAACTTATAATGTCCTGAAATGCTGCACATCAAAATGGCCTTACCAGTGTAAATTCCCACAAACACTGTATGATCGTTTGAGTTTCCCAAAATTCTTACTACCACTTGGCACTATTCTTAAATATATATAACGTGTGTGTGTGTGTGTGTGTGTGTGTGTGTTGGTTACTTTTTATGTAGTTTCTATTTTTTTTTTTCACTTCTGCCTGGCTGTGATGTTTAATTTTATGTGTCAGCTTGGCTAGGCCAAAATATGAGATATGTGGTAAGACATTATTCTACATATTTCTGTGAAGGTATTTTTTGGGTAGGATTAACATTTAAACTGGTAGAATTTTAGCAGAGGAAATTGTTCTTCATAATGTGAATGGACCTTATCCAATCATTTGAAGACCTTAAGAAAAAAGTGAACCTCCCCTGAAGAGGACATAATAATTACGAAAGAATAAAACTGTATCTTTAGACTCAAACTGCATCTCTTCCTTTTGTCTTTAGTCTGCCAGCCTATCCTATAGGTTTTGGGCTTGCCAGCCTCCATATCATGAGTCAATTCCTTAAATAATCTCTCTCTCTGTATTTTATATATATACACACACACACACACACACACACACTCACACACACCCTGCATTTTACTGGTTTTGTTTCTCTGGAGAACACTGTCTAATAAACTGACTTTCATAATATTTCTGGTGGCCAATATATTTGTTCATATTTTTGGCAATCCTTAATATAATCAAAGTTCTTTCAGGTGTTCTATTATGGCAAGTCTATGAGGAATTAATTCATTTTTCTGCTTTTTGACCTTTATCAATTATGTTTCTTAGAATTAATTTCTTCATGCATTGTGAATATGTCTTACCTTTGATTTGAAGTTCTTTGTTTTTCCTTATTTTTCTCTTTTGTTCTCTCATCTGCTTTCATTCTATCCATTTTGGAATTGCTTTCACCTGGCTCCATGTCACTCAGTCTAAAACTAGGTCTTACATGTAAATTCCAAACCTAAGATGACATTGAGGATATACACCAGGACCTTGTCACTGGCATCCTGTAAGGTATACAATTTTATATGGGTCATTGTTCAGTCAATGCTATAAGAGTTTGATTTGTTTGTGTTTATTGCCTCCAGCCCTACTACCACCATTCTTGCTTTTTAGCCATGATCTTAGTTCTAGTGCCCCACTTTCTGATAAGCAATGTTGTACTTGTCCTATGGGAATCAAACATCAATCTACCTTTGCTTGCTTAAAGACTTGCCAGAAAAGCCCAAGCCTGAGCCTTTCCCTGGACTCTGTTTCTTGTCCACAGTCTGCTTGAATAATTTATTGCATCTAGCCATGGTAGGATAAGTTTCAAAACTCTTAACATAGAAACGTTCACCATCTTTAAAATAGGCACCACTGACAGGCTCAAATGAATAAAAAACAAACAAATAATAAATGAGTAAACATTAAAAATAGGATTATATTTACACTTTAGAGCTGTTAAGAGAAAGGTTAGTGGAATATAGTAGGCAAGAAGAAATCATAATTTGACAGCTATGTAGGTTGTGTTTTATCATCTTTGAGTTTAGAAAAGAATTAGTGGAGAATGTGGGTTTTTAAGAACTGCATGAAAGAGGGGAAAAAAGAGAGCTGAGTATGCTAACAAAGCAAAGAATTCATGTTACCATATTACTCTACCTATAAGTATTTACTTCTTGGTTAGTTTTGTAGCAATTTGCCTTATGATGTTCTCTATCTTGCTTAGGTAATCTTGCTTAGGTAAGCATTTCTGAAGTTACAAAGTCTGTAAGATGTTTTGATGAAAGGTAAAAAAGGCCTTTTTATACTAGAGTTTCAGAATTGTTTTATTTTAATTAATCTTTTTCCCTTGCCTCCAGAATGAATTAAAAAAAAAACCTGCATAGTATTACCTACTGTCAGACTTTTCTATCAGGAGGAAGATAATACAACCTAGTGGAAAACACAACTGATGCCCTTCACTGCCTTAAAACTTGTAAACAAATTCTAAGAATACGTTAGACATATAGTTAAATTAGGCAGTAGTAACAAGTTATAGGGGAAAAAACAATAAACCTGACATATAGTGTTTTCTTTGCCTTGCTTTATGAGTGATAATTCTCCAGAGATAGCCATCTCTGGACATCAGGGTTACTTTGACAATAGCTGGATTAAGAGACTACCTGGCTGAGATCTTGGACCAGATGATCTTAAAGAGTTCTTAAAATCATTACATTATATGATGCTTTGCATCAGGCACTGTAATACGGTGGAAAGAATAAGAAATTTTAAGTAATATGATGTAAATTTCATTTCTGGTTTGTCATTTACTAGTAGTGTAAACCTGAAATCCATGAACCTCAATCTCCTAGTTTTTAGAATGTGAATAACAATACTTGTCTGTTGTGAAAATACATTGAAAGAACAAATATAAATCACACACTAAAAATGAATTATAGGCTGGGTGTGGTGGCTCAATGCCTATAATCCCAGGACTTTGGGAGGCTGAGGCGGGCGAATCACTTGAGGTCAGGTGTTCAAAATCAGCCTGGCCAATGTGATGAAACCCCATCTATACTAAAAATACAAAACTTAGCTGGGCATGGTGGTGTGTGCCTGTAGTCACAGCTACTTGGGAGACAGAAGCACTAGAATCACTTGAACCCATGAGGCAGAGGTTGCAGTTAAAGAGTTATATTTCCTCTCTTCTATAAGACTTCCATAAAAGCATACTGAAACACAATCACTTCACTTATGAATCAGCTAATGGAAAACACACTTTTACCCAATTTCTCAGTATCTATCTCTCAGTCTGTCTCAACAACACAACATACTTACCTGGAAGGATTATTTTAACAGGGTATCTCCACCTCCTTCCTTTTTTGGCAATAGCTCAATTTTGAAACTGATCAAGTTTTCTTTATTTAACATGAAAATTACCACTTTAGACTCACTGCAATTTTTATTACATTAACTGATCGATTTTATGCTGTATAATGTAAAGATCAACAAAGAATTTTTTTAAATATACCTGTACACTTAATAAGCTAGTTTCCCTTAGAAATACTCATTGTTCTTGTTGTTCATAAAAATTTTGCACCAAGAGTTGCTGATTAACTCAACTCCTTTGATGTGATGGCCAAAAAAGCTTACCAGTGTAGCATTTATCCTGGTTGACAACAATGAATAGTCACTGACATGCTAATTTATGGCTTTTAAAAATGCATGATCTGCTGTAAAGTTACAAAAACTCTACTGAATATGGTATACAATGACCATATCATTACTATATCAAAACAATTTTGATACCTATTTCTCTACCAGTATAGGAAATTTGTTTTTATTGGATTCCCTTTTATAAGAATTGGTAAGGTTTTTGCATATTAAACTGAAATTTCACTTGTAGTATGTATTTTGAATCTAGTTCACTGTGGTTGTTATTTAAATTATGTTATAGTATTATTTGAAATCAGCAGAAGAAATACATTGAGCTGCTTTCAGAGTGGCAAAACTTTCAAAAACCTTCATAAAGAAAATATTTGAACTAACAAAAAATGAATTTTTAGATGGCAGAAACAAAGCAAAAATTAAGAGACACCAGATTATAATAATAATGACAATACTATAATTTAATTTAATTTTCGTAACAGTTACTACTGTTCCTTTTTTCACAGATGAAAACATTGAGATAGAGAGAAGCTAAGCAACTTGCCAAAGGCCAATCTCACACTAATTACTGGAGCTGGGATTCCAACTCAGTAAATCTGGCCCTAGAATCTATGATTTTATGTTCTATGCAACCTCATATTAGTAGCACAAAATTTAGATTACAAAATATATGTGAAAATATCTCTCACATGTCCTGGCACATGATAATGTCTGATGAATCTGAATTTAAATTACCTTTAAGACTCACACAAAATCAAAGCTTCTTTGAATAACATAATCTTTCATGGATATTTTATGACCAGTTTGATAATTTCTCCTTCTTAGTTTCTGAAAATAATTAGGAGAAATTTGTTTAGTATAAAGAGAAGTGGTTGAGGACTTCTAGCTTCTGGTCTAAGAGGTAAAGAACTTGGAAATTGTCCCTCCCGTCTCACAAGAACAAAGCTAAACAAACTGATCAACAACTCTTGTTAGACCCATCAGAGAACTGAGGTTACAGAGCCAACCTCGGCTCCAAAACTCATGATATAGACAGGCAGATACGGAAAAGCATGGATCTCTAGGAGCAAAAGCCCAGGAGCAGTAGCCTGCAGCTGGAACTAATATCAGTCAGATCACTTTAAGTTGTAATTGATGAATTGCTGTAGATTCAGGCTAGACTAACTTAAGAGTTAAAAAAAACTCTGAAAAAGCCCCTGTATTTGAGTGGAGGGGGCACACTCATGTCAGTTTTACCTCCGGGAGTCTTACCAGGCTCTCAATGTGAAGACTGAAGAAAAATCCCCTCATATTCTGGCAGGAATAGAGGGAAAATGATTATTTTGAAATAGTAAACTAAAAATAAAATTGTAAGTCACCCAACCACTGATAAAAATCCCCCTTGGCCAAGAGAACTCCAGAGAAATCTTGAAAACTGAGTTTCTAGACATAATAAAATGGAAAGTCTCACAGGCCTCATTATAAACTCTCCCTTTTGTAGTTTAGACACAACAACTGACCAGCATTAATATTAAAATAGAGATCATAATACTGACAGCACAAACTTTTTGTGGCAATAAGATACTGAATTATAAACAAGGACCAAGGCCATGCCAGGCAAAGGGTATGCTATCCATCCCTACACTTAAAGAATAAACTATGTTCCAACTGCCACAGATTTTTCTTTTTTTTTTCCTCTTGCAGCCTAACAAGCACTATCCTTGAGATAAGCAATCTTAAAACAATTGTAACTCACCACCAGATGCTGGCTAACCAACCCCCTTCTTCTGCAAGCCATAACTATTAGATTGTTGCAAAAGTAACTGCAGTGTTTGCAATTACTAATACAGTTTTAATTAGACAAAAGATTAATTGCAGTAACTTTCTACTCAAAAGAAAACCACTGAATGGTTCTGGCCTGTTTGCAGAGGCCAGAATGCCTTCACGTCCCTGCTTCATCTTTTGATAGATAGGGCCTAATTATCACATTTAAATATTAAGTCATCCCCCAAAGTGAACATGGTTGTATGTTACATGTATTTTGTTCAGTACTCATGCATCAGGACTAACTTCATGAATAATCATAGCTCTTCCTGTAACATGTTGGATATGGTATACCTGACCAACCTGTTCAGCTTAAATTCCTATTTTACCCCCTTCTCTCTCAAAGCATGTGCCTAACAGTCTGCCAGAGGCTATGCTTTTCAGCCTTTCAGAACTGCCACCGTTCAGGCTATAACCCTTTATAATAAATAAATTCTCCTTTCCAAATGTATAAAATATGTGATTTTTTAAGTTAACAAAATTTACCCAGGATTCTTTGTTCTTAAAAGGGCTTGCCCTCAGGGATTGTTTTCTTTTTCTTTTTTTTTTTTTAATTAGAGACTAACCCAATGAGATTTTACCAAAGACCAACCTAGGGGAAGAAAAATATCCAACTCAGGTTCACTTAATAACTGACACCAACTAATCATCAGAGAAATGCAAATCAAAACCACTGTGAGATATCACCTCTCTCCTGTTAGAATGGTCATTATCAAAAAGACAAAAAAATAAGTGTTGGCAGGGATGTGGAGAAAAGGAAACCCTTACACACTGTTGGTGAAAATGTAAATCAGTACAGCCAATATGAAGAACAGTATGGATGTTCCTCAAAAAACTAAAAATAGAACTACCATATTATCCAGCAATCCCACTTCTAGGTATATATCCAAAAGAAAAAAAAAATAGTGCAGCAAATCCTCAAATAACATCATGTTGCTCAACTTCATTTTATTAGAAAAGGGCCACTGTCTCTGTGGAGTTTGTACATTCTCCCCATGCCTGCCTGAGTTTTCTCCAGGTATTCTGATTCATCCCAAGATGTGAATATGATGTTCATTTGTGTGTCTAAATGGTCCCAGTGTGGGTGAATGCGGCTGTGTGTGAGTGTGCCCTGTGATGCGACAACGTCCTGTCTGGAGTTGGCTCCCACCTTCTGCCCTGAGCTGTTGGGATAAGCTCTGGCCACCAGCAACCTTGAACTAGAATAATTGGGTAAATAATTACCTTACATGGTTTAATTAATATTTTTAAAATGTATGTATAGCTTACATTTATTTCAAAGTTTAATATCAAAAGTGTTTGGGGGTTTTATTTAGAAGTTGGGTGATTTTTTTTATGACTAGAAATATGCCGTAGAAACTTAACTCATTTATATCAATTAGCCCATGGTAAAATAAATTTTGTTATATGTTGTTTTCTTTAAAGTTGCAATTTCCAAAAACCTATCAACAATATTAAGTGAGGGCTTACCACACATTGAAGAGACATCTGTACTCCTGTGTTCACTGTAGAATTAAATCCACAATAGCCAAGATATGGAATCAACCTAAGAGTCCATCAGCAGATGCAGAGATCAAGAAAATGTGGTGTATGTGCACAATGGCATACAATTAAGCCTTGAAAAAGAAGGAAATCCTGTCATTTGTGACAATGTGGATTGAACTGTTATATACATAACAAATTCAATGGGGCAAAAGGAAACTAACACCTAATATTAATAAGAGGGCTATAGAACACCTCTCATTTACATATCATATTAACACAGGAATAAGATAACAGGAGAACCAGAAACAAAGACACAATAGGAAATTTTAGGCTCCTACATCACAGCCACAACTAACAACAAATAAAGCCTAAATCCTAACCAGATAAACATAAATATTATACTAAAGTCTCGTATACCTTACTTTCTTTTACCTGATTTACAGTTATAAATATGGTGGAAATGAATCCAATATATAATCACTTCAAATGTGAATAATATGAATATGCCAATTAAAAGATAGACTGCCAATATCGATTTAAAAAAACAAATGAGACTCAACTGTCCATTATTTATAAGAAAGATAAATGGTTAAGTTGAAAATTTGTGTTATTCAAGGAAAAATTACTTATTCATCCTTCTTAATATTTACTTTTTTCTCATGAATTATTGCAATATTTTTATATCTGGCACATTCTTTAAAATACTTCACATTGTGGATAATAGAAACCCAATTCAAACTGGTTAAAGCAGTGAAGTGAACATTCCAGACCTTGGAATCCATTTATCTAAAACCTCAGATCTAAAACCTTGGCCTCGACTCAGAGCTCAAACTGAATCATGGGAATCTCTATCTACTTCATGTCCCCTATGTGATTTCATTCTCAAACAGATTTGAAGAGGGCTGCCAAAAGTGCCTAGGTTCAGACTCAACCAGAAATAGTGAGATTATTTCCCCCAACTAAACTCATTTTGTTTCATTGCTCCATATGACTTACGTGGCCATCCTTAAATCCAACATAGTAGCCTGAACAGTGTAATATACTGTGTGGATTCAGTCTATGTGGAATAACTGCCACTGGAAACACTTGAGAAGTGGGAGGAATGTGTGATCTTCTGAAGGGAAGTATGGGTATAGTTCCTAGGACAAGGGTCATGGAAGCTGGACTGCTTCATGTAGTTGAAATACAACATCAGGAATATTTTTCTGCATTGAATTCAATTTATTCATTGTTCCTTTCCACGTGGATTCTAATATGTTACTGGGAAATTGAACTTCTTTACACCAAATCATTGAACTGAAAGAATATGAATTACAATGAATTGAAGAGGTGGATATTAAAGACTCCTCCTAACTGCATATTTTGTAGGTAATAGCATTAGGAAAGATTAAGGGAATAAACTGGCTTTCCATTTATCCTCCAATTCAAAATAAGCTGTAAACAAGGAGCAATATAAAAACAAGTAATAATCATCTCAAGTATGACAGTGTTTTTTCCCTAGCATCTCTGATTTTAAAGTTGCCAAAGAACAGGGGATTTCTTTGTTCATTAGTTTTTGGGCTTTTTGCCATAATGCTGCCATATTTTGCTGTGGTAGTTCTATATAATAGTAATATATCTTTCACGAGGAAAATATGTAGAAGGACAATTATAAGCACTTCAGAAACATCTCTTGACATTTTTAGAATGAGATTCACGTTAGGTTCACCCTCTTCTCCATTTAGGCATGACCTTTTATATCAAGAGATTATATCAGATAGGTACTGCATGTCAGCAATGGCTAATTAAACCATCTTAATGAAAGCAAGATAGGAAGGAAGAGAAAAATAGGAAAAAATGAACATATATTAGCCTGCAATAAACACATATTGCATTTTTCCAATCTAATTGATTCAAAAGATGTAAAATATTTCTTGCTTCTGAAATGAAGCATAATCATATTTTACTTATTGAACAACAAGTTGCGTGATATGGGAAGATGTCTGTTACAAACACCAAAGGAACACTTGATTCTTGTCAAATGTATGAACAAAATAATTGTCTTCCCTAAAGGCTGAATTTCTCTAGCATTTATACATCTCAGAAAATTTAGAACTTCATTCTTAAACTGCTATGTCACCAAAGTTTAAAAACTAACTAGATGTATAAGATGGAAACATTATTGATGCGACTTCATTGTCTGGAGCAATACCCAAGGTTCATCGCCTTATGCCAAAAAGATTAATGCCACAGACACATACACATAGAGCAGGTTAAGAAGCAGAAAGTTTAATAGACAAAAACAATATATAATGAGAGAGAGAGAGCTTTCTCATACAGAGAAAGCGGGGCGCCCAAGAGGGTTTTCGGATTTGGGGTGGGATGCCATTGATTTTGTAGAGAGGCTTGAGGAGGCAGTGTTTGATTTACATAGAGCCCAGGAGATTGGTTTGACCAGGTGTGCCACTTACATAGCCAGAGAAGAAACTGGCCTTCCCACCCCAAAATTTTATTATGTAAATGTGGCCAAAATGTGTATGGCACCATAACACCCCCACACTGGCTACAAAGAAAAGGGAGGGGGGAATCCCACATTGAAATGTA
Source organism: Aotus nancymaae (assembly GCF_030222135.1). NCBI lineage: Eukaryota > Metazoa > Chordata > Mammalia > Primates > Aotidae > Aotus > Aotus nancymaae. The sequence continues at coordinate 38,518,266 of NW_026988419.1, read as the reverse complement.
CCTGGCTTCCAGGTACAGCTTGCAGCATTTACGTATGCAAGCTTCCAGCTTGCTTTTCTACACTTGCTTGCAGCTAGATTTTTCAGGCTGTTCTTTGCTGGAAAAGAAATGGTTTGGGGCTGCTTTTTATTAAAGGAAAGTTCCATCAAGAACCTTTACCCCCTCACTAACTGCCTAAAATAACTTCCTTTTAACTCCTATGTTATTATGGGAAGAGAGTTATTAACAAAGTCAGAAATTAATGTCAATTATATTTCCATTGTCATTCATAATTGTTGGCTTAATATGAGGTATTCCCACTTTATAAAGGACCATTGCCTAATATTTAAAAAGCATAAAAAGGCAGTTTCATATTTCTTATGAAATTTTCAGTTATGGTTAATTTTATTTCATAATGTCAGTTTTAAAGAATATAACTAAGCTAACAATATTCTATAATAGAATTATAGAGTAGTACCAATGCTACTTTATAAATTTGATTTTGTTTTGTTTCCAAGCTAGTTCTATCTTTAGCTAAAATTTATGCTTTAGAAAGTTACATTTTAATAATGCAAAATTACTCAATCCATGAGTATGCATCTGAATTTTAATCCTTGTTCTAGAAAGACCCCAAACTAGGTTGTGACTACTGACTAAAATTTATATCTCTCAGTGATTGTTGTATGGCTGGTCACAGTATAAAATACTTATTGGTTCCAGAGGCCACTGCACAGTTCCTGCATTTGCTCCCCTCATAGTTTCTCTCTCTTCCTCAACCAGTCTGACCTTTGGCCTTTCATATGTATACAAAACTATATAACAAAACATAATAAGATAATCAATAACTGTCTAGTTTTTGTATTAGACTACTAGTTATAGGCAAGAGATGAGGTCATTCTACAGAAACATAGCTTCAGGGAATCTGATCCTATTGAAAAATGAGCAGAGAGTACTCAGGGAAGAGTCGGCATACACGTAATCCAATATATTACAGATTTTTACTAAAATCTTCCTAGAATAAGATATAAAGGCCATGAAATAAGCTATAGCAGAACAAAACTTCAACTCATGGCCACATTTGATAAATTCAGCAAGCAATAAAGATACTCTTTTCTCCCATCTTTTTTTATGTAGAAGAATTGAAAATACATGGATAGATAAATATGGAGACACAGAAGCAGATTAGTAAGTTTGGATATATGCACAGCCCACCTCTTAGAGAGTCATTTTGATGTTATTAACTAAAATTATAACCATTCTATATAAGAAAGTGGTGAAAGTTTATTCATATTGAACAATGCATTTGAATGCATTTTAGAATTTAACATCTATGTGTTGAGCACCTATCATAGGAACTATTCAGCAAAATAGACAAATAGATGGTTCAACAATTGAAAAAAAAGACATCCTTGTCCTCCTGGAACAGTAGGATCTGAAGAACATCTAACAATTAATTCTGAAGCTATTCAGACTATACTTAGGGTTTTCGAATAATGTGCCATAAGAATATTAATAAAGAACAGGTTGACTTCAACTAAGGTAATATATACAATCTCTCATTAGGTAGTGATATTAATATAATTTTGGGGAAAACAATGACCAGCACTCCATAAATAACATTTAGTAGAATATCAATATCTCAAATTATAAATACATATTCTAAGATATCGGTGTTTTATAGTTAAGTGTTTTAAAATTAAATAAGAAGTGATTCTGCTCACCTATGTATTAAAAGAAAATCTTCAAATATAACGTTATAGCAACAAATTAAATTTTAAAATTTCAGCATTTGACAAATTTATCTGTTTACAGAATTTTTTTTTCAAATTGTCTATTAAAATCCCAGTGGATCAATGTTTCATTACACATGTTTAAAGTATTATGAGTTTTTAAAATGTAGGTATGTTTTTACCACTAACTCTGCCTACCAGCTTGTTAAAAATGCTGCGGCAAAGAGCTGTCAAATCTTTTCAAGGAAAAGGCCTCATCGAGAAACATGGCTCTACCATTGAATTTTTGCGTATCTTTTTTTTTCTTCCCGACTTGTATTTTGAGTTCAAGGTGTGCATGTATAGGTTTGCTATCTGGGTAAATTGTGTGTTGTGGGGGGTTAGTGTACAGATAATTTTGTCACCCAGGTAATCAGAATAATACCTAATAGGTAGTTTTTCAATCCTCACTGTCCTCTCACCATCTGCCCTCAAGTTGGCCACAGTGTCTATTGTTCCCTTGTGTAATTTTAGACAAATCAAATTTTTATAGACTTAATTAATTTACCTATTAAATGGAAGTTTAGGAATGTTCAAATAAAAATGGTATCTAGCTCATAACAAACAATTTCTCCTCTACCATTTTTATATTAAAACACTAAACAAAACAGGACTGATAGGAATGCAAAACTGCAATTGGTCATCTTATTTTTATGTAAAACAAACTTTCTACTTTATAAAGTTAGGGGATTCCACTAAATGGTTTCTAGCATCTTTTTATAGCCATGATACTAAAAGAAACAAACAAAAACAAAAACCTGTTGATTATAAAAATCTTTAATGCTTGGGGAATACAGAAATGTCCATTAGTCTAATGTGTAATCAAGCTGTAAATTATGTTTCTTACATCCTTTAAGACTTTTCTGAAGTGTGTCACTTTCCGCTGGAAAAAAAAAAAAAAAACGCTAAATTTCTTTTAACTAAAGACATTATTGAATGTAAAAAGCACCGTTACTTATGGACCATGAGTAAAGAAAAAACATCTCCAGTTAAATGAAATAATACAATTGACTGAAAGATGCATCCCTTTTCAAAGATGTTAAAATGGGGGGAAAATGTGCTACTTAGAATAATGGATAAATATGTATACATGTAACTGAAGGAAGAAAACCTGAAACAATTTTCTTTGAACTTTGTAACACCTCTTATAACACATTTTTTGCAAAGCCACTTTCTCAAGAAGCCATTATAATATCCTTACTGTTTGAAAAGACGTAAAAACAGTTTTTTAAACAAGATAAATTACTCCTTGGTATCAACCTTAAAACATTTATGTTTAGCAAAAACTCCTAAATCCCATCATTTAGAAAATGAAAAAGTGGTATAATTATCTTCAAAATACAATATCTAGTGTCTGAAGATTCTGATGATGAGTGGGTCCTGTTATGCTAGGTAAAACTATAAACAAAATTCTACAAAATCGTAACAGTTACAATAACGAAGTCAAATAATTGACTTTATACGTAGCCCTCAGACAACTGAAAATTCACTCAGTGGATCAAAGAAACTGATAGCTACTGTGATGTCAAAATACTTCTCTTTTCGAAGTAAAGTCCAAATTAATTTAAATTGTTATTAAATTCCAGACCGGGGCCGGGCGCGGTGGCTCACGCCTATAACCTCAGCACTTTGGGAGGCCGAGGCAGGTGGATCACGAGTTCAAGAGATCGAGACCATCCTGGTCAACATGGTGAAATCCCGTGTCTACTAAAAACACAAAACTTAGCTGGGCATGGTGGCACACGCCTGTAGTCCCAGCTACTTGGGAGGCTGAGGCAGGAGAATTGCTTGAACCCAGGAGGTGGAGGTTGCAGTGAGCCGAGATGGTGCCATTGCACTCCAGCCTGGGTAACAAGAGCGAAACCCTGTCTCAAAAACAAACAAACAAAAAAAATTCCAGACCTGTTGGAATTAACCCTACCAGCAGAGGCATACAATCGGATATCTGTGTGTGTTTGTGTATAAAATGTGTGCATGTGTGTGTGTGGTGACTGAATGAATAACTACTTCTAGCTTCTCCTTAAAAACCTGGTTTGAAATTTTAATCCTAATTACCTCCAAATAGAAAATAAACATAGCTATATTTCATTCTAGTGGCAGAGATGACTAACTATCCACCGAAACTTGTACTTCCTCTGCCATAGATCAGTACCTTGATCTGTTTGGGCTGCTAGTACAAAGCACCATAAACTGAGTAGTTTATAAACAACAGACAATTATTTCTCAAGTTCCGAAGGCTGGAAGATCAAGATAAGGCACCTGCGGATTCACTGTCTGGTGAGAGCCAGTTTCCTGGTTCACAGATGGTGCCTTCCCACTGTGTTGTCACAGGATGGAAGGGCCAAGGTAGCTCTTGGGTGCCTGTTTTATAAAGGCACTAATCCCATTCAAAAGAGCTCTACCCTCATGACCTAACCACCTCCCAAAGGCCGTGCCTACTAATAGCATCAACTGGATGTTAGATTTCAATATATAAATTTTGTGGGGAAACAAATATCAGGTATTACTGAGTACTCTCTGGGAAGCAGCTGCCCTTCCTAAGGGTATGTTTTCAAACCGTTACCAAAGCCATGTGAGAGAAAATTAGTAAATATTGTTTGTAGGCTGAGTGAATTAAGAAGCAGGCATGGCTTCCCACTGTATGTTCCTCCCTTTACTTTTCATATTCAGAGGACCCTGAGGCCCTAAGGGGTGGACAGATCATAAGATGGAAACTGACACTGACCACGAACACCTATATTGTGCTGTTACTTGTGCAAGAAATGTGCTAAATCACTGAAATGTTGGGCTTTATTACTTATGGGAGCTAGTGTTCCTTAGACGATACTATTCCTATTGCAAACAGACAACAATAAAAATATGACTATACTACTCACTCTCTGATGATTACATTTTACTTTATGTATTCGCAGAATTTCAGCACAATGCTTTTTCATTTAATTGTTAATATGTAAATGTCAATTCAGTAATCTATTTTTAAAATAATTTGTTGGACACATGTCACATATGCTTCTCTTGATATAAATTTGTTTTATTTAATCGTAACAATGTTTTATAACTATTGTTGCTTGTCTATGTGTTCTACAGTTAAGGGATTCAAGAGATTTTACAACATAAGCTGAAAGAGCAGTCTCATATTTCTATATCTATGCTTTGTATATTACCTACCAACAAAACCTTAAAAAACTGATTTTTTAATTTTTGAAGCACATTTTAACTTTGGATTTCTCTCTTTCCTAATTATAAATATTCAATTTATGTGACACAGAGTTAGAAATGTATTACTAATCTATATTACAGTTTTCTCTAAATATTCCAGGAAAATATTAAGTCTTGCATAAGCTGCGTAAAATTTTCTGTTGATTTGTAGAGATTTACTTATTCTATGTTTACCATTATTACCTGTTTTGGTCATTTTTGAATTGGATATCTATTTTATGAAACAACTATTACTTAATTAATTGTGCATAAACCAGTAACTCCAGACAGTTCTGTAATTACACATGTAATTTATTTTAAATAAACACTATTACTAGATTCTCAGTAAGGTTTACATTTTTATTTTTATTACAGTATTTTTTATTGTATAATATAGTACCCAACATTTAAATCTAACTTTTAAATATTCTGTAAAATATTGTAAATTATTCATCATCAAATCAGTCTTTTTAAATTTATTTATTCTTACTTTATTTGAGACAAGGTCTCATTCCAGCACCAGGCTGGAGCACAATGGCATGATCATGGCTCATTATAGTCTCAACTTCTTAGGGTCAAGCAATCCTCCCACCTCAGCCTCCTGAGTAGCTGAGACTACAGGCCACATCTGGGTAACTTTTTTATTTTTATTTTTTATAGACATGGAGATTCACTATTTTGTTTAGGCTGGTTTCAAACTCCTGGGTTTAAGTAACTCTCTCACCTCAGCCTCCCAAAGTGCTGGGATTACAGACATGAGCCACCACACCTGGCCTCTTTTTATTTTGGATGGCTGTTTTAAATTCTTTAAGTAAATGTTCATGATCTTAGTAAAGTTTTTGTATCTCTAGCACGCTATTTTTCTCTAAAATTAGTATGAAAACTTGATGCACATAATTTAGTCACTTGAATAAAATGACCTGTTTAATATTTTATCAAAAAGGAATATAAATGTACAGGTTATAAATGTTTTACATACCCCCTAAATAATGTTTTAATAGAATAAAAGTGATACACCTTTAACATCCACTCCTTGCATTACTTTTTAAATGTATTCCTATTTTCTTTATTTTATGTCTGTGCTATCCATTCCCGAAAGGCATTCAGTAATGAGATTCTGTGGTAACAAAATCATTTCTGCTAAAGAGGAATAGCAATCAAAATTTTTGTACATGCATTCTAGTTTCAAAAATTATCTGTCAAATAAAATTGCAGTGCTTATAAATCTAGCTTACCAAATTTTGAATGACATTGCATCAATAATATGAAACACCAGTGTTTCATTTTGTTTTGGATCACTTTACTTTTGCATCACAGTACATGTTAAATTCACCTTCATCTCCAGTATCTTTTTTCTTTCAGAAGTAGAGAAACTCTATTAGTTTTTGTATATTTTGGCCAAATTAAGTTGAATTCTCTTTGTGAACAAAATCTACAAATATGGGCCGGGCATGGTGGCACTCCCCTGTAATTCCAGCACTTTGGGAGGTTGAGGTGGGTGGATCACTTGAGGTTAGGAATTTGAGACCAGCCTGGCCAACATGGTGAAACTCCATCTTAAATAGTCGGCTGTGGTGGTGCATCTCTGTAATCCCACCTACTCGGGAGGCTAAGACGGGAGAATTGCTTGACCCTGGGAGGTGGAGTTTGCAGTGAGCCGAGATTGTGCCATTGCACTCCAGCCTGGATGATAGAGCAAGAGTTTGTACAAGAAAACTCCAAAAATCCACTAATGGAAAGTCTCTTTATGAACAAAATTCACAAATATGAATAAAATAAGTCTGGGTAATAGTTTTATGATTCATAAACATATATTGAAAAGAAAAGCAAAATTAGGGATGCTTAAAGCAGTTTGGAGACTCACTAATAATTGTGCAGCTTTCTGTATGAATTAAGTCCTGTAGTAAAGAATTGTGAAGAGAAAAATCTGGGAAGTGGTTGCTCTTATCTCTTGAGTGGAGAAATGCTTATGGTTACCTTAAAAATTGGTACAGTGAATTTGGTATGAGTATCTCTCTCAGAAAAAAAAATTAAAATATATGACTCTCTCTATTAACATCTGTAAGTTGCTCCAGAAGTAGAAGACGAAAACAAAATCTCTCCCAACAATTTGAGGGTGGTATTAATTAGCTATGTGGTTTAGGCTTTTCTAATTGATAATTTATATGTTTATTGTTATTTTTCAGTGTAGTGAACAATGAGGTTTGAAAGGAAAAATTCTTTTTATTTTTATTTTTATTTTTTTGAGGCAGAGTCTCACTCTGTCAGCCAGGCTGGAGTGTAATGCTGGGATCTTGGCTCACTGCAACCTCCGCCTCCCAGGTTCAAGTGATTCTCCTGCCTCAGCCGCCTGAGTATCTGGGATTACAGATGAATGCCATCACACCCAGCTAATTTTTGTGTTTTTAGTAGAGATGGGGTTTCACCATGTTGGCCAGGCTGGTCTCGAACTCCTGACTTCGTGATCTGCCCGCCTCAGCCTCCCAAAGTGCTGGGATTACAGAATGCCTCATGTTCCGGTGCAGGGTGACCTAGGCTCTGTTACCATAAACATTGTGCTCAAGGACGTAAAACCCCTTCATAGCACTATGACATAGCCAGACTTGTAAGCTCCTTGTAAGCTCCATGTTCCACCAGCTGCACATAGATAATAAGCTAAAGACAACCACATGTTCTTGTTTTGTGAAACTCCCAAACTGCCACTGCTATCAATCCTTAGGATGACACACCAGTTCCAGCTCGCTGATTCACTCCACCATCACTTCACCCTCTCCCCACCATCACTCCACCCCTACCCTACAGATCAAAGTGATTGTAATCAATAAATAGTGTGGATGATCAGAGCTTGGGACCTTCACTGTCTCCTCCAAAGTAATGAGTGATGGGCCCCTGGTCCCACTATCTCTCTTAATCTTTCTTTTTCTCATTCCTTTGTCGCCACCAAACATGGGGTACCTATGGGTGACGTAGGGCTGGTTCCCTACATTCTGGCACCCAACATATGGGGCTCATGAATTCCTACAGGTGTGAGCCACTGTGCCTGCCTGAAAGGAAATTTATTTACCGAGCACAGATGTAACAGCGAGTAACAGCACTTAAATATCAATTGCACTCAGAGTCTGCACCAACCTTGGTTCTTAATGTCAGCAGCCAAATTCTAATGATTCCATTTTTGAGTCCAGAGGCACAATAGCCTGGAGGAGTATGGGGTGATTGAAAGGGGTAGGGTTAGGATGAGCAAGTCTGGACTCCAATTTAGATTTCCCATAAGACTTTAATAAAACCAACAGAATAGAACAATAACAAAATTAAAAAGTTATTAAGAAGATGTTTCCATTATTCATAGTTTTCAGCAAACTCAGATATCTTCTTCTGCTTTAGTTGCAACATATTTAATTCCCTAGAAGCCTTCAACAAATCATTCTAAAAAACCAAATAGTAATTCTAAAAAGTAAGAAGAAAAAGCTGTACATTGTGAATTAAATAAAAGTAACACAATATGATAACTCTGTTTTACAATGGCTGAACCATAATGTATTCATATGGGTAAAGTTGTCTAACCCTGAATTAAGAGTTAAATATAAATTGATAAAGATATTCAAGCATAAATTCATGAAATATGCTAGCACCAAGGTGAACAAATTAATATTAGTATTATTAATTTGCAAAACTTTATACCATCAGTGGCACCAGAACAACAGTATTTTATGACTTAGTCATTTTACAACCACTAAGCCTACTACTTTAAAAGCTTCTTTGAGGCCAGGCACGGTGGCTACACCTGTAATCCCAGCACTTTAGAAGGCCAAGGTGGAGGGATCATTTGAGGTCAGGACTTTGAGACCAGACTGGCCAACATGGTGAAACCCCATCTTTACTAAAAATACAAGAAAATTAACGAGGCGTGGTGGTGCACGCCTGTAGTCCCAGCTACTCAGGAGGCTGAGGCAGGAGAATCGCTTGAACCTGGGAGGCAGAGATTGCAGTGAGCTGAGATCATGCCACTGCACTCCAGCATGGGTGACAGAGTGAGACTCTGTTTCAAAAATAATAAGTAAATAAAAATAAAAGCTTCTATGAGAAAAATTATACTTTGATTAGTATTTAATTTAAATGTGAAGACATATGAGACTTCAGAAATTATAAAGATCAAAATAAATGTATTTATTATTATATACATTATTAAAATTGCCTACAAATAATGTTTTTAGCACTCTCTTTTTTACTAAATCATTACAATGGTCATGTCATATAACATGTAATATCTAAGTTTTTTATTCTTTTATAATGTTACTTAAATTTTGAATGTAGTATGTGTTTGTTGGGGAATATTACAAAATGGTAGATGAACTGAAAGAAAAATTATGATTATCTATGCTTTTTTGTTAATCCTATGCCAAAATGAGTATGCAATTATATTTATTGACTTATTTGTTATAATAATAAAATACTGGAAACAACAAAGTTGAATTTCTTCATCTCAAAGATAGTAGTTCTAAAACTATATTTTCAGTTAATAATTCACAGATATCCATCACCAATTACCATGAGATTTACTACGAACTCAAGAAAGAATGATATGATTGAAAAAATACTAAATTAAATTCAGAAGATACGGATTCTGATTTGCTTAGTAACCAGCCATAAAATTCTGCTACATTTACCTAGATCCTTGAAGTCTCTAGTACCTCATTTATTTGTTCATTGAACAAATGCCTTTTCAATAATTACCTTTGACCGACACTTATCTGGGAAGTGAGGTTTGTACTAGGATGACTTCTAAGGTTCTCTCATCATTCATATGGAGCTAACCAGAGTTTAATAGGACTAGTCAATAATCAAATAAGGGAATGGTAATATTAGATTTTCCTTAGTCTTTTCCAATTCTCCAATACCCTAGTTAATACTACTCATAGAAAGCTCTGGGCTGTCCATTGCACTTGTTACCTTTACCTTATCCACACTTCTGATAAAATTTACTTGTCTTTTATCAAAAGGCCATCTCTGAAACCATCTTAATATGCATTAATGGATTGTTACATTATCTCCCCACAGTAATATTTTTCTCTTTAGCAATTGCTTCAAATTGCATTCGATATCCTTATGGTGGCTAAATTTATTCAAATTCAGAGTATGGCATTTTTAAAAATGACAGCAGAGAGTAATTCTGCAAAGCCTTAATAATGATAATTTTTTTCATACATTTGAAGAGAAGTATGCTCGCAGTCCCAGGATATGGTATGGCTAGGAAGCGTCTGGGTAAAGGCAGTGCAGGGTTCAGAACAGTGCTCAGTTGGTTATAGGCTGTTCTTGGCTTATGGGAACCAAAGCTAAGACAATATTTATTAAATTTTAATAAAATTGCAAATGCAAACCAGGATTTGTAGATCTATTTGCATAACAATTTTTAATCTATTAACTACCACGTTGTAATAATCCTTTAAGAAATCCATATAAAAGTAAGTCCAATTGTATTTACACTGTAAGCAACAAATTATGACTTTTTCTTTTGCGTTATAACTGTGAATCAAACTAAACGTCAGTGATGAGCAATATATCCAACAATTTCATGAATCATGTCACCCACAATTGAGAGTTCTTTGGGAAAATACATTACTCTTTTGTGAAGAGTAGTGTATTATATTTTTTCAAAGAATTCTCACAGTTCTCTGTGTATAGGCCATAAAATATTTTATGGCTATAATGAAAACTCATGATGGTTAAACTTCTAGGATCAGAAGGTGAAAACATTTTTGAAGACATTTGCTTTTGAAGTATTCAAACTGGATCATACTGGAAGCATTATTTAATGCACTTTTAAAATAGGTATACATATTTTATTTTAAAAATACACTACTGTTCCCCTCTGTGAAACAAACTAAGACTTTTAAAAATCAAAAATAATAAACATTTTTGTCATTTTTTTCATTAATCATGTTACCTATTTTCTTTTTCCTTTAAAAGTTAGATCTATTATTTTTTTCATGTCTTTCAGCACTATACCCAAGGACATATTTGTTTATCTTCCTCTTTCAACTTTAACAATAGCCCCCACATACTTTGTAACCATAGCTATGAAAGAAAACTATTGTTTCTCAAAATCTTGGGCAACTGAATATGCCACTATCAGATATGACATTTTCCAGATATGATAGAACCATCTTCCTACCTTAATGGCTTTTTTCTTAGGAAGTTGTTTGATTTGTTATCCTAGTAGTTTTCATGAAGCCTTCATCAGAAGTATGTTATGTAAGGTTCTGTTTATTTATAATTTATTCTTTTGCTGCTTTCTGCTCTTACACAATTTTTGCAGAGCAGGGGAGAGAGAGAGACAGCTAAGGGGGAAGTGCCACAAGTTTCAGACAACTAGATCTGCTGAGAACTCACTCACCATCATGAGAATAGCAAGGGCGAAGTTCACCCTTATGATTCAATTACCTTCCACCAGCCCCCTTCCCCGTGGGATTGCAAATCTCCATGAAATTTGTGTGGGGATGCAGAGCAAAACCATATGATATCTGATTTTTTAAAATTTTCTTAATAACTTCTTCTTAACTAATGTTAATTAAATAAATTATTCCTTGTAATCTGGAGATATTCAAAAAGGAATTGAAGCAGTTTAATATGAACACTATAAGATTAAAACATTGATTGGAGAAATTATATATCAATAAGAAGGAAGAATATTTTGAGAGCTTTTCAGAGGAAACAAAATATGGTAAAGCAAAAAGATGAGCGAAAACTGTCAATGGATAAGAGCATTAAATACTAAAAATTATGAGAAATCCAAACATCTTTATTTAGTGGCAGAGAAAAATAACAGAAAGTTAACAGTTTTGATACTTTTATACGTGTACAATGGAATTGAGTTACTAAGTAAACTGATGGTGTAGGTATACGTATAAAACACCTTCATTAATACAATCACATTCAAGCTTTCTAATAGTTCTGTATAGTAGGAAACATATTTACTACTTTGCAGAAAAGTTATTAAAGTTTTAAAAGTCCTCGGTGTATTTGACTTAGCCATGATATAGAACTACTTTGGTTCTGAATTCTCCAACAAAAGGCACAAGGACTCCTTGGAGAAATAGCTGATCCTAGGATTGCGGCAGGAAATATACAAAGTGTGCCTGGAGTATCTTGTATTACCAAACAGTAAGAAAGTGCTTAAAAAAGAAAAAGAAAACACACACTATAATGTCTGTGTGTCAAAGGGAAGCAGGAGTTAACCGAAAGAGCTCCCAATGGCCAAAACTGGAATAAATGGAGCAAGAAAATAAAGAAACAATATTAGATTATAACCCAAAATAAAATATTCTGGAGTTCATACTGGTATAAATAGATTATTGGATGAACACATAAATCAGAGAGAAGAAACAAATATCCATGCAGAAGAATTACAAATAATTTGTGAGAAAACTCCGTTTTCAAGGAGAGGGAGCACATAATCCTTACTCCTTAAAGTATCACCATTCATACCCCTCCTTATGCCCCAAATATATTAGTTTGCTTTAGATACTAATCTATGACACATATAATCCTGACTCACCATTCCTAAAACCTGACATAACAATAATAGCATAAAGCTAATAGTTTTATGGCCCTCTTTGGTCTTATAAAATACCTTCATTAATATCATCACATTCAAACTTTCCAATAATTCTGTACAGTAGGAAACATATTTACTACTTTGCACAAAAGTGATTAAAGTTTTAAAAGTCCTTAGTGTATTTGACTTAGTCATGACACAGAACTAGCTATTCTGACTCCATATTTAGTACCTTTTCTACCATGTCTGTCAAATCCACACCTTGATAAAATCCATCATCAACATGTTTAGGCCACAGCATCTATAAACATCAACATATAAAGTTTCAGAGACACACATTCCTAAGAACAAATGAACTTTTAAATACACATTTCTCTATATAACTAAGCTGAAAGTGAGTTACAATCACATAAACATACTGAACACATATAACTTTTCCTAAACACACATGGAGAGATATACAGATGAGTATAAATGACATACACATGTGTGTGTACATATGCTCACATTTACACAGATACATGTTTGTATATCTTGATCTTGACATAGATGGTCTTTTTAAATGAAATACATATATTTTTAGGTCTTTTATCTGCCTTTAGAATGTTTAACATTTATGCTTCACATTGAAAGACTTTCATGTAGTATTTTGTTTTTATTCATTTATTTATTTATTTTTAATTATTATACTTTAAGTTCTGGGACACATGCGCAGAACATGCAGGTTCATTACATAGGTATACATGTGCTATAGTGGTTTGCTGCTCCCATCAACCAGTCATCTACATTTATTTATTTTTATGAAGGAGTCTTGCTCTTGTCACCCAGGCTGGAGTGCAATGGCATGATTTCAGCTCACTGCAACCTCTGTCTCCTGGGTTCAAGCGATTCTCCTGGCTTAGCCTCCTGAGTAGCTGGGATTACAGGTGCCCACCACCATGCCACACTAATTTTTGTATTTTTAGTAGAGATGGGGTTTCACATGTTGGCCAAGCTGGTCTCAAACTCCTGACCTCAGGTGATCCACCCGCCTCAGCCTCCCAAATTGCTAGGATTACAGGCATAAGCAACCACACCCAGTCTTATTTTATTTTTATTGAAAAATGTTATGCCCCTCCATTTTAAGGATGACAGAACAGCTTCTTTATAGAAACTATTTGCCTATAAACGTTTATTCATTCAAATCTTTAGCCCAGTATTCTCTACATGTATAGGAAAATCAAATAATAAATAATTATAAAACAGCATGCATAGAATATGTTAGTTGTCAAAATAACGAACATAAGAATTAGTAGTTCTTAAATGTCTTGTAGCCTATAAATATTTAGCCTACTGCAACCAATTTTCCACTAGAATGATTCTAGACCTCAAAAGTACAATTTTATTGGAAATTATTTTAGCTTGGACTGAGTTTAGCAACCTTCTCATATCCTCAGATAGTAAAGCAAACAAAGCAGATTTGTTTTTTCTTGTTTAGTATTTGAATCAACCAAAAAAAAAAGGAAGAAAAAGAAAAAGCAACTAATTTCATGTGTTTCAATTATAGACACTTAACAAACTGTCCATTACTTTTTGTAAGCAAAATAATTGACAGCAAAAATATAGTATTTCTATTCAACATTAACTACATATATATTAATATCAATGTAAAATTCATTTTGCTAAAAGTTATTCAAACTACATCTTCAAATTATATGTTTAATCAGAAAGTTCAGATCACAGTACTTTCATTTACATTTTTTTAAATTACATTTTAGGTTTTGGGGTACATGTAAAGGACATGCAAGATTGTTGCATAGGTACACACATGGCAGTGTGATTTTCTGCCTTCCTCCCCATCACCTATATCTGTCATTTCTCCCCATGTTATCCCTCCCAAACTCCCCACCCCCCACTATCCCTCCCCTGGTTCCCCCCAACAGACCCCAGTGTGTGATGCTCCTCTCCCTGTGTCCATGTGTTCTCATTGTTCAATACCTGCCTATGAGTGAGAACAGGCAGTGTTTGATTTTCCATTCTTGTGTCAGTTTGCTGAGAATGATGGTTTCCAGGTTCATCTATGTCCCTACAAAAGACACAAACTCATCGTTTTTTATGGCTGCATAGTATTTCATGTATATGTGCCACATTTTCCCTGTCCAGTCTATCATAGATGGGCATTTGGGTTGGTTCCAGCTCTTTGCTATTGTAAACAGTGCTTCAGTGAACATTCGTGTGCATGTGTCCTTATAATAGAATGATTTATAATCCTTTGGATATATACTCAGTAATGTGATTGCTGGGTCAAATGGAATTTCTATTTCTAGGTCCTTGAGGAATCGCCACACTGTCTTCCACAATTGTTGGACTAATTTACACTCCCACCAACAGTGTAAAAGTGTTCCTATTTCTCCACATCCTCTCCAGCATCTGTTGTCTCCAGAATTTTAAAGATTTCCATTTTCATTTACTTTTTTACTGAGACAGTAAACCTACTCATAGAGAACCTTGGCATCAGGGCATTGATGGTTTCACAACTGCAATATACTTATTGTCTTCAAGATTTTTCTCTTACTTATTCTTTACGATTGTTCATAGAGGTAAAAAAATTCAGCAAGTTTAAAAAATCAAAAATGTAGCAGTCTTTGTTGAAAAGATACAGCTAAGAACATGAAAAGCTGGTATCTTTCTCACTGATTGTTTGAACAAAAGCAGGACAGGTTTTCAGGGTCCAGTTTTTTCTTTCTCCCAAGTCCTTCAATCTGTGTCAGTGCTTTGAAAAGCTTCAGGTTCAGAGCAATTGTTCTTTAAGTCATCTTTTTCCAATTTCAGTGGCGTAGGGTAGGAGGCCCTTTCTAAAAAGGGAAATATTGGTTATAATTCACTTTGTTGTTGCCTCATTTGAAAAAGAAGCAATAAATGGGTTATAGCAAGCTGACTGGTAAGAAATACAAAAAAGTAACAACAAGGCCAAAATCAAGGGTAAAAAGACAGATTCAAAGACAAACACCTTTATTTTCTCCACATCTTCTACATTCTTTTCCATCCAAATGATTATAGTATTAGAATATCACTCAATGCAATGTGCCGGTTGGATCTTTGACATGCTTGAAAGAATTACTAACACATAATGATAATTTGAAGCAGAATAAAGCAAACTGAAATAACCTAGATTTATTTTCCATTTATCCTAGGTTCAGCATGCACCCAACATGAATGAAAAATCAAATGTTAAATGCAAAATGCATGCATGTAAATGTTTTTAATAAGGAGCTTAATGCTTGGCTTTACAATCAGTCTCTATTTCTTGGAAATCTGGCAACGCAAGTTGCAAAATTCAATCTTGAAATTTGTGCCTTAGTTGTGTCCCAGTTTTGCCCTTCCTCAGTTGTACCTTATTATCTTACTGTTGTGAAATTAGGAGTCATCAGAAAAACAGAAACATTCTTAATTAACACATTCAATGTATTTCAAATGTGCATGTTATAGTATGATAACAATGAAAGGATAATGAAAATGGAGTATTTGACCTACATTGAAGAGAGAAGACAAATGCCCCTCTCAGAGTTGAAAGCACTGGCAAAGGAAGAGTCCCACCAATCAGGTACTGGGTTAGATTTGTGGCTGAGAAGGGAAGGGAAGTGTCCCCCAGGCTTGGGTCCTTAAAAAAGTATCCTTTATGGCATTGATGGTGATCTGGAAGGAAAAACTAAAACTCATGGAGGAAGGCCCTAAAGCACCTTCTTCTACACCTCTGCATGTCACCTACATGGAAAGAGGGATGAGGAGCAGCAGAAAGGTAAGTCTCATACCATAGATCAAGATATATGATCTTTCTAACAGAACCCTAGAATTAGCAACTCTCTCCTTAAAGGAAATATGTATCCTCATAATAGAACCTCAATGGCTGGCTAACTGCAATTAAAGCCCTCATTTCTCTCAGCCTCCACAGAAGTGTCTGTCAGAGCACTTCAAGAGCTTTCTGAATAATCTTCCAGATTAAAACAAGCCAAAGTTATTGTTTGTCTATCCCATAGGTTTAGTGTATTACTTGGCAATGTTAGGTGAGGAGCCATATGTGGCACCAAAATGCCAATGAGGTTGAACAAGAGCATGCACAAAGGAGTTAAAATAACATCTCTCTAGGATAATTTAATGCACTGAACTCTCTGTTTCTAACTCTCTTGCATACAATATTTCTGGTCAACTGGCTCTGTGCAAGACCTAAAAACAAATTATATATTTTTTAAATATTATGTAGGTCCCAAATCAGCTCCTGCTATGATAAATGTTTCTGAAAATCCCACATCAATCTCAGCTGGTGCTGAGTGTCAGGAGTGGCTGCATCAGGGTGATAGCCCAAGCAATATGCATGGTAGTAATGAATATTTATTGATACTTTCTTTCTTCTATAAAATGTGCTTGGCACTTTATATTCATAGCGGTTGCCACAACAATCTTGCAAAATAAACATTCTTTTTTAAAAAAGTAAGGCAAATAAGCTGCACTTTTTTGTTAATTTATATATGCTGGTGTAGTCACGGCTCACTATAGCCTCAATCTTCTGGTCTCAAGTAATCCTCCTTCCTCAGTCTCCCAATTATCTGCTATAACAGGTGCACACCACCATCCCCGGCAAAGTTTTAAATTTTTTTGTAGAGATAGGGTTTCACCATATTGCCTAGGCTAGTCTTGAACTTCTAGGCTCAAGCAACCCTCTTGCCTCAGCCTCCCAAATTGCTGGGACTACAAGTGTGAGCCACTGTGCCCAGCGTAATTATTCATTATACATGCCCATAACTTTCTATGTGTTTACTCCTCTGTTGTCCACTTATGAGAACATAAAATATTTCCTTAAAGAGTTAAATTAAAACATAAGACATAGTTTTGTTATATATATTAAAAAGGAAAAAAAAGCAAATATTTGCTTAGCAAATACATATACATTAAACATTGAGGTAACTATATATAAGGGTGGGTAATTTTTTTTCCTTCACAGTAATGGAAAAGGCTCTGCATATATGTCTTCTGCAACTTGCTTTCACACTTACTCGATCATGGTAATTTCTCTAAGGCAGTATGCTCACATTGAACTTATTTAAAAAAGAAAAAGTTTACATAACATTTATTGTAGAGATGTACCACAATTTATTTGACCATTCCTTTGCAGAGATAAAATTTTGAGATTTCAAATAATGTAATAGGCATATGTATCATTACATTTATCAAGGGATATAATCCTAAGTATTGACAAACTGCAAAAGAAAAAAAAAATGTTGTAACAATCCAGATTTTCATTAACAGTACAGAATGAGATCTCATTTCTCCATGCTCTTGGCAACACTGACCCTTAACTTTTAAAGTTATTTTCATACAAAATAAGTTTAGCCATTTGGCTTTAATTTGCATTTATTTTATATTTGGAGATGTGGAATATTTTTCATGTGTCTTGGTCATTTGTAATGTAATTTTGTAAACTCCCTCAAGTAAACTGTATCTCTTTCCTCTTTTGTTACTTTACTCATCATATATTATTTTGCTTTATGTTTTTGTTTATTATATATCTCTGTTATTTTCTATTGTATTTTTGCAGTCTTTTGATATATTAAGATTTTTTTTTGCTTATTTTTATTTATTTCAAATTACCAGTATCCTCTCACATATAATGGAAGAGAGGAAATAGCAGGAGTAATACCTTTAAAATATTAGCAACTTATTACATTAGCTAATTCTGTGTTTTTTGTTTTTTGTTTTTTTAAGGCTAGTTCATGTTTTAAAGCATACTTAATATAGTTGACACATAAAACTTCTTTTTTAGCAACTGGCATAACTGTTAATTTGGTTTCAAATTGCATTTTCAACTTTCTTTGGAGTTATGAAAAAGTCCATGTCAACAGAGCAGAATTTAAAAGGTGACAAACTGTGAAGAATTAAAACTTCTAATTTAACAGATGAGCAATTGCAAATAACAAAATCGCAGACAAACACAACTTTAATGAAAGGTGACACGCTGGAGATTCTTTTTTTGTCTTGTTCTTTTTCATCAGGTAACAACAAATTAGTTTAGGAAACCATACTAGAATGCTGTGATTGCAATAACCAGCTCATAGCCCATGCTGTTAGCTTTGTTTTTTGTTTGTTTTCTGAAACCATACATGACACTTCTTTTGTGCTAAGTAGATATTTTTTTCACTCAGATGTATCACAGTTCAAGTCCACACTAGTTCTATGTGCTATTGCTATCTGCTGCTGCTTTATTTATGGTTCCTCCTTTGGAAAATGTTATATTTTTAGTGTTCAGAGCTAGAGACCTGCAATGGTCATACAGAGGGGATATATGTGAAATATACAACTCCTTTCCCAGGGAGTCACAGTTTGGCTCTCTAAAACTAGGGCCCTGTTTAATTCTACCTATTTGTCTCTTCTGGTATATTCTTTCTGCCAATATAATGGGTAAGAGCATAACCTATATGAGTATCTATTTTAATATGGCAGCATGCTATGTGCTTTTCATAACTGTGAAGGTAAAAGAATTAGCTTCTTTGCTTATTTAGCAGACAAGTCATTAAAAAAACTGCTAAATATGCATCTGATTATACTATAAAATGATCTACAGAACATTTAGCTGATTTTAGCTTAGCTATTGATGATATAAAAGCATCTACAATGTTCCTTCTTATCAAGTAGAAGAAAATGATTTTTAAAAAATTTATTTCCATATGTATTACAATGCACTAATTTAGGGCTAGCTACATCTCTCATGAGTATCACTAGAGAGCTATTGAACTTTAAATGTTAGCAACCTGCTATAATAAATGTTTGCGTTCAATATTAATGATTCCTCCATAGCCTTTTGTTTTGGAAATTTAGAAATTGTTAACATCACTTTATGTGCCCAAAGTCAGGGCACACGACCTAATATGTGTGGTAATATTTATATATACAGACACACATATGTGCATGTGTAAGTTTATCTATAGTAATATTTGTATATTATAATATATACCTATAACAATATTTAAAAAATTAATGATCAAGATATCCAGCCATCAACAGTTACCATTATATAAAGAAAACTATATAAATATGTAAATATTAATATTTGTACTTCCTAAGGGAAGACCACATCACCACTTATGAAGCAGACTTGCCCAAGGAAAAGAAATTCTTCCTGATCTTTTCAGTCTACTTGTTTCAACTCCTAATATATATATAGTGAATATTGATAATGAAACATATTGATCATTATGTTAGAACATATTAATTCTATCATCAACCAACTAAGAGACACAATCAGTATAATTTAAACTGTAGGAAATGTTGTTGATCACATGTCTTAGTTAGTTCAACAAATACATTGCCAAAGAAAAAAGAGATAAGGTGAGAGTCTATAGATATAGAAATACTCAATATACAAACCAATCAAACATATGAGCTTTACTTGAATACTTAGGCAAACAACTAAAAAAGGATGACATTTATGAGACAATTGGAAATGTAATAATTGACTAAGTATTTAATAATAGAAATTATAATTAAAGTCTTATAATAGTTTATATTTATCTTTAGGAGGTAAGATGTAAATACTAAAATAATTATTAAGGAATTAACATGAGATAGAGAAAGTTTTTTAGTAACGTGAAAGGAAGAGAAATGAGTGAAAGTATAGGTGAGAAAACACTGGCAATGAGATGATAATTTTCGAAGCTAGGTAATAACCACTTGGAAGCTCCATTTTTGTGTATGTTTGAAATTGTTCATAATAGAAGTTTAAGAATGAAATAAAATTATACATCTGAAATGGTAAAATTAATTTCAATTAGGACTTTATTATAATACAAAATAAGTCTTGACTATCAAGACATTATATCTCATTCACTAAAATAAAGGAATACAATGTGTTAAGTGTTTTAAAAGATTAAATGGATAATTTAATCTTCTCAAAGGCAAAAATTAAATACTACATACCTTTGTAGGCCACACAATTCTTGGCATATAACAGTTATTCAAAAACTCACTTTCATCACCTGATTTTTGCCATATCAGAATAAGAGTGACTTAAACAATACATGCAAGAAACATAATTTGTGACAAATCTGAGATGTGTTTTCCATTTAAAATTTGTTCATATAGGTATACTGACAAATATGGATATGCATATAGAAAGTTATGTTTATGTAATAAGTTTTAAATATTTTCCAGTTAGTTTTTAAGAAAAATAAGTTAATGTCATTTTTGTAATTGATATACTATTACTTTGAAAATGTTAATTAAGAAAATAACAGCAAACTGACACATGAACAGAAAACCAAACACCGCATGTTCTCACTCATAATTTGGTGTTGAACAATGAGAACACACAGACACAAGGAGGGGAACATCACACACTGAGGCCTGGGGTATGGGGGATCAGGGGAGGAAAATCAGGGGGTGGGGGTATTGGGGAGGGATAGCATTAGGAGAAATACCTAATGTAGATGATGGGACAATGGATGCAGCAAACCACCACCGTGGCACATGTGTACCTATGTAACAAACCAAACACCGCATGTTCTCACTCTTAAGTGGGTGTTAAACAATAAGAATACAAGAACTCAGGAAGGGGAACATCACACACTGGGGCCTGGGGCGTGGGGAGCTAGGGGAGGAATAGCAGGCAGTGGGGGGATTGGGGAGGGATAGCATTAGGAGAAATACCTAATGTAGGTGATGATATATTTATTATACCTAAAGTATAATAAATGAGTTTTTTAAAAAAGAAAATAAAGAGCAAAAGGATCTTGTTGCTAACTTTACCTGGGAATTCCTAGTCTAAAATCCAAGTTTCATTCTCAAGTGGCATCATTCATAAAGCACTAACCAAAATAACTACAAATGAATGAAATATAATGGAAACATGAGTAATGAGCCTGATGTATTTGTGAAAAAGTAAGTCATATCAGTAAACTTAATTACTTTCTCAATTGAATTACATAATTAATGGATGAAATGACTGTAGTAGATGTGATAGATTTATATTTTATAGAGTTGATGCAATGACTAAGAATTATGATTTGAAAAATGGATTGAATTGTCATACATGAGTTGGCATTTCTTATTGAAAATGGAAACACCAATTAAATCTGTTGACAAAATGGATAAGGTCTACAAATTAGTAATCAAACCTACTCATCAATTTCTTCTCTTATGAACCTTTAGTAAATGATGATGGCGCACTGAGCTCTGCCTTACCTCTCAAGTTCTCTAAACACAGAAACTGAGACCATGTAACCAAGGAACTGGATATATTCCAGGGAAAGAAGAAAGATAAGCTAGCTAGGTCACCTATATTCTTGTTTCTTCTTTCACTGAGTCCTTTTCATCATGTAATTTGGAAATTTGCATACCTACCTTTTCTGTAACTTATAAAGAAAGAAGTGATAAAAATCAATGTCATTAAATGTTGGTAGTTAAATGTGTTATGCTTCACAGAAGTTTTGGTGATATTTCTATTTTTGAAAATTAATAAAGAAATAAGAACATATAAATTAGAAAAGAAAAAATAAAATTATCTCTACAAATTGTCTTATATAGAAAATCCTAATGAATTCACACATGCATGCACACACACATATACACACAGGTCAGAATTATTAAATGAGTATCACAGGTTACAGGATATAAGAACAATAAACAAAAATCAGCCGAATTTTTACACACCAATTAAAGAATCCAAAAATTAAATTAAGAAAAATATTTCATTTACAATAGTATATAACTAATAGTTATGAACAAACAATAAAAAGGGTATGAAACATGTATACCATAAAAGACAAAGCAAACCTTAAAAAATGGAAAGTCATCCCGTGTTTACAGATAGAAAGAATACATATACTTTTTTCTTTTTTTTGAGACGGAGTCTCACTCTGTTGCCAGGTTGGAGTGCAGTGGCATGATCTCAGCTCACTGCAACCTCTGACTCCCTGGTTCAAGCGATTCTCCTGCCTCAGCCTCCCGAGTAGCTGAGATTACAGGTATGAGCCACCACGTTTTTTTTGTTGTTGTTGTCATTGCTGGTTTTTTTTTTTTTTTTTTTTTTTTTTTTGTAGTTTTAGTAGAAACGATGTTCTCCATGTTGGCTAGTACAGTCTCGATCTCCTGACCTAGTGATCGGCCCGCCTCGACCTCCCAAAGTGTTGGGATTACAGGCGTCAGCCACCACGCCCAGCCAAGAATATTATTAAGATATCAATAGCACAGATTCAATGCACTCCACATGAAAATAGAAGCTGGCATTTTTGCAGAAATTGACAAATCTCTATGAACATTTATGTGGAAATTCAAAAGACCCATAGTAGCCAATTCAATTTTGAAATAGAAGAACAAATTTGACTGACACACACTTCCTAGTTTCAAAATGTACTACCAAGCTATAGTACCCAGAATTCTGTGGTACTGGAATAAGGATGGACATAGACCAGTGGGAGAGAACTGAGAGTCCAGAACTAAGTCTTTATATTCATTTTCAAAAAGGGTGCCAAGATAATTAAATAGGAAAAGAATAGTTTTTTCAACAAATTACATCTGGACAATTGAGTATGTACATGCGAGACCAAGAGATGGTTCACCACTAGTGAATGTGCTGATATTCATGATGCAACAGCATTTTTGGACCAAAAGTTTACTAGAAGTCCTTGACAGGCCACTCTCTGTAAACCAAAATAGTGGCATGCTGGGATTTCTGCACTTCTCTGTACAGTGAAAGACATTTTGATGTGCTCAAATCAGGCCTTCTTCCATAATGCAGGAGTGCTCCACTCTGGCTAAGACCCTACTGAATATGTATGGATGCCAGATCAGTAGCCCACTACTAAGGCTTATTGCCTTATCTTCCCTACTGTGAGTTAACATACATTTTGTGTTTGTTCACTGTCCTGCATGTAAGAAGAGAAAGCAGTAACAGATTTAGGTTTTCATGTATTTATTCACTCATCCATCCATCCATCCATCCATCCATTCATGTAGTCAACAAGCAGTGAATACCTTCTCAATATCATTATAGTATGGCCTCAGAAAAATAAACAGTCTAAGACCATGAAATGTAAATTCCATGAGATCATGATTTTATCTTTATTTACCATGTGCCCCCACATCTACAATAGTACTTTAGTGGGCACTCAGTATTTGTTAAATGAGTAAAGTTGACAATATACATTGAGCACTAATACCTAAAACCTTATTCTAAATATTTTTCTCTTTTGAAATCTCACAGCAACCCTTTAATAAATGTACCATTATAATCACCACTTTGTGCTTGAAGAAACTGCAGTACAGAGTCTAGGTACCTTGACCAGCATCACACAGCTGGCAAGTCTTGGTCTAACTGGAAGGCATTCAGAGATGATATAGTCTACTTAGATATTCACAAAGTGGTTGGTCACATAAAATGTACCAACAAACTATGCAACCAGAGGATATAAAGCAAACAAATATAAAAATAAAATTAGGCACTACTTATTTTTCAATTGCAAAACTCCTGTACAAAAATTACAAAACCTATGTAAAACTTTTTCAAAAAAGAGTAATTAGCCATGAAAAATAGCATAAGTCAAGAAATTTATAAATCCATTGGTACCTATGAATTTTATTCATATGCTTTATTTAAACCTTAATTATTTGGTTAAGTAAAATTTTCTTTTTCGCTTAAAAAAGTCTCATTTTTCAGTAACTTAAAAATTAAGAGCTTTTATCTTCTTGAAAATGTTCTGTTATTCCACAATAATATGACTCATACAAGATACATTTAGCAAAAACAAGAAAAAAGCATTTTAAATATGTCAATACTTAATTCATTAAAAAAATATTATTTGTTGTCTTTAAGGTTTAAAATGTATTTGTTTTAATACTTAGATTCAAATGAATTATATTTTTGCTTTTAAATACCTTGTTCTAAAAATGAAATTGAAACCTGCTGAGAAATGTTAGGGACTCCTTTGACTGAAGATTTGTTTGTATCTATAACCTTGTAAGCACTCTCAGTGCCCATTCATAACTACTGACTTGAGTGACTCCATTTTGATTATCATAGATTTATAAAATCACAAGACAGGAAGGGACCTTGAGAGGTCATTTACATCTCTACTCTCAAGACACCCTACTTAACTGTCCCTGACAAATGTATGTCTATCCTATTTTTAAAGCCATGCTATGAAGAAAGTTTATATAAATTAATCACACATATAGCTCTAGAAAATAAAGAGCTCATAATACTACTACTGATTTAACCAATCAAATTTTTATTGATTCCACCAGTACTTCCATGGCCCCAGCTCTTTTTTTCCTTATAAATCAGTAGCATCTTATGGACTCAAAATTCTCATCTACTTCCGAGGATGTAAGAAACAACTTCTCGCCAGCACTTTTGCTAACTAGAACAAGCGAGACACCACAGCAACTGCAACATTAGAAAAGGCAAACTGTAAATAAGCTAGAATCCCTAATGCCAAATGATACCTTCAAATGGAGATCAATAAAATTCAAGGTAAATATGGAGATATATATATATATATATATATATATATAAAATGCATTCTAGTAAATGAATGCAAGTACTGATAAAGATTTTCCCTACTTTAACTTCATATGATCTTTCCCTGTGGCCTCACTTCTATTGTGCACATCATTCATTAGATTATGAAAACCATTAATGTCAAGAAGCAGAACAAAATGAATTCACTAAGGGGCTGCTATTAGCATATCAAGCAGCTATTTCTCACTAAATATTCCTGACAGCTCTCATTACATGTGATGGATGAGCTTTATAAGTAGTAGTAGTTTCCAAGGAAAATAAAAATCTTTAAGCCAACTACCATGTGTGGCTGAGAAACTAGCAATGATCTTTCAAAGTTTATGTTTTTCCTTTCTCTTTTTAAGGAGAAAATGTTATAAAATTCACAGGTAGGTTAAATGCCCAAATCAAAATTCATTTAGAAACTGCAAGTCTAATAATTTACATATTGCAAGCACTTTTGGTGATGATACATTGGACCAGTCATCCAAATAATCTACAAACATAGGCAATGACAGTAAACTGAGAAAAGCATTTGGAAATTAGAATTTTGGAAGACCTTTTACTGAGGCACTTAAAACAAGCAGAGAAATTCAGAACATAGGCTAAAAGAAAAAAAAAAAATTATAACAACTATAACAATATTGTTTGTTTTCCTGTTCAAGTATGAAGAGAGAATTTTAAGTCTCAAGAATTATAACCATGTAACACCAAGAAACTATCATCTCTAAATCACATTTCAAAAACTATAGCACAGATTGAATTCAGCTTGTGGAAGTGCTTCATTTGATCTACACAATATATTTTTAAAATTCAAATTAATTGACAGTATTTAAAAATCAAAGGATTGCCAACAGATGTCTACATTTCTGGTTGCTTTTTAAAATGTAGCACACATCAGCATTAATTCCCCCTTTTACCATAAACCTCTCCTCTCCATAGTGGTCCTTGGTGAGTAGGCAGGGTGTTCGTTGACTTTTATTATTTGAATTGTATTATTGTTTGTCCAATGGTGGAGACACATTCCTCTGTGAAATGTGGGGAAAACAATAGATGGAGAGGGTGACACAGTTTGAGTATTTTCCCTCCAAAGTTCCTATCTCCCCTTCAAAGTTCTTAATCCCCCTTGTTCTGGTATTAACAGTGAAGCCTTTTGGCAAGGCCCTCATAGATAAATTAGTGTCTTATAAAATGCTTGGGAGGAACTAGCATAGCCCTTTTTGCCCTTCTGCCTTCTGCTATGTGAAGACACAACAAGACACCATCTTGGAAGGAGAAAAGCTGGGCCTTCACAGTCATAGAACCTGCTGGTACCTTAATCTTGGACTTCCCAGCCTCCATAACTGTAAGGAAATAAATGTCTGTTCTTTATAAATTACCCAGTCTCAAATGTTTTATGATAGGATCACAAAGAGAGAACTAAGACAGAAGACTAACACATTGATTTAGTTTCTTTTCTGGCCCTATTTTAGTTTTATAAATCGATTTAACACAATCTACTAACATGTTTATCTCTTACTAAGAATGGGTTTCAGTAACAATATGTTAATCTTTACCTTAATATTTTATATTTATACATTTATATATTTATATACACACCTGTGTATGTGTGTGTATTCATTGTGGTTATGTTTTGGAGATTGTAAAAAAGTAACTGTATGTAAAATACATAAGTTACATAGAAAGAAAACAAAATATTTTACTTAATCTTATATATATTTTCAAACATTTGGGGATTACTCATTATGCATATCAAGTAAGCTAACATGTCTATAACTCTGAAAGCCTATCTAAACCCAAAGAACTTCTCCTAACTCTCTTAACTATGTAACTTTCAAAGCACCTGTTTATTTTTCATAAGGATTCCTTGCTTTTTCAACTAAAGACATTAAGTACTGTTTAATTAGCATTTTATGCTTTTAATAATATATTCCTTAAGAATGAATGAAAATGTTATCTTTTTCATTCTTGTAAATAGAATAACTTTTAATAATTACTGACATATAAACTATATTTTAACATATAAATTTTATAATTTTTTAACATATGGAACTCTTCTTAGACTTAGCTAAAATAAATTTACATAAAAAGAAAAATAAAATTGACTAAGAAAATGTAATCTTATTTTCCATTCTCCTGTCCTAGTTTAGTTTTCTTCAGGAGAAAATGTCTTTTGAGTGCTATAACAGAAAAAGATGCTTAAAAAAATATCTACTTAAACATATCATAGTGAGCATCAGTGTCTTATGTAATGTAGTAAAATCCCTAGCACATAGAGACCTCAAACCTTTTGTCTTGTGGCAAAAACAGCTGGATGACAAAAATTCAGGTTCACACTCAAAGAGGAAAATTACATCTTAACAATATATGTCATCATATTGCCCATAAACACCCTTGAACACAAACAAGAGAAGTGCTAAAGGTTTTAGGTTTATCATATAATTCAGAATAATAGGGTTTACAAAGCAAAATGAAATTATTTTCAACCAACAATGTTAACTGATTTTCAGTTCAAATATTACCTCTTTTGGCAATGGGTAACTGGATAACTTCTATTTGTTTAGTGTTTCACTGCAATAGGATATACATAGTCATTTGATTTTAATAAATGTTCAGCAAGTAGGAATCCTCATTCTATAAATTCGGTTATGCAAAAAATTATCATTACATATACATTTAAGTTCTAGTCTAGCCAGGGTACTGAAAAATTTAATCAGGGAAGCTTAAAGTACAAAAATAGGAAAAGGGCCTCTGGTCATTTTATCAGGTTTGCCAGCCTTGTCTTCTATCTCATATCTGAAATCCAGCAGCCCTTGGTTTCTTTGCAAATCTGTCAAACCAAATTCCAGAGTCCAGCCTCCCCCAGTGCCAATGAATATAACTGCCAAGATAGGTGAATGTTACTCAATATACCTCTCTGCAGAAAGACAGTTATCTTATGGGAATTGAGCAGTAACCTAACCCCAGAATGTCTTAATTAGGAAATTTGGACTTAATATATGTCTGGATAAGAAAAATATTTACCAGAGTCTCCCAAATCCCATTTGGGGCTATTTCTTGTGAGAATCTCCAGAAAAGAATATTATTTTTCCTAAAAGATTTGGTGATTGAATTTATTTCTTCCCTGATTCCTCACTATTTCTATTACACTGAATTATTTGCTTACACAAAATCTATGGAGGGAAGGAATTCTCTGTAAGCAAATTACAACCAATACTTTCTCAACTTACCATCCAATGGTCTGGAGATATCCAGAAATAAGACATGGATTGTGTCATTAAGAAACACACTTTACTTCACAGATATAAGCACAAGCAATTAACTGGAATAAAGGAGAAAATTATACTAAAAAATCTATGAGCAACAGGCTCTGAGAAAATAGAAGAGACATAACAACATCTTGGGACAACATAACACAACACAGTATGTCACAAATAACAACTAAGAAATCTTCACTTCCTTTTCTCCCTTCTGTCATTTCCCCAGGGAGTTCACCATGAAATGGTGTTGCTTCTCATCAGGACTTTTTGAAGTGGGCTCAAATGTAATGTAATTAAATGTTAAATGTAGATGTGAGAAAAATACCTGGTGAAAAATTGTCTACAAATAAACTACTCTTTTTTTTTTGGAGATGGAGTTTTGTTCTTGTTGCCCAGGCTGCAGTGCAATGGCACGATCTCAACTCCTGGGTTCAAGCAATTCTTCTGTCTCAGCCTCCTGAGTAGCTGGGATTACAGGCATTGGCTACCACACCTGGTTAATTTTGCATTTTTTACTAGAGACACGGTTTCTCCATGTTGGTCAAGCTGGTCTCGAACTCCCGACCTCAGGTGATCTGCTCTTATGACCTCAGTGGTGTCATAAGATCATAATAGAGGTGAATAATTCTTACCACCTAAGGACAGCATAGTTACCATAACATTGTAGCATAACACTCTACTCATGTGTTTGTGGTGATGTTGCTGTAAACCAACCTACTGTGCTGCCAATCACATAAAAGAACAGCACATACAATTATGTACAGTATGTAATACTGGATAATGAAAATAAATGATGATGTTATTGGTTTATTTATTTGCTATACTATATTTTAAAATCATTATTTTAAAATCTACTCCTTTTACTTATCAAAAAAATAACTGTAAAGCAGCCTCAGGCAAGTCTTTCAGTATATATTCCTGAAGAAGGCATTGTTATCATAGGAGAGGACAGGTCCATGCATGTTATCACCCCTGAAGACCTTCCAGTGGGACAAGATGTGACAGTGGAAGGCAGTGATGACCTTGGCTTTGTGTAGGCTGAGGGTAATAATTTCTTGTGTGTCTAAGTGTTCAAGAAAGAAGCATAAAAAAAAAAATTTTAAAATAGAAAAAAGCTTATAAAATAAGGATATAAAAATATTTTCGTACAATTGTACATTGTGTTTGTGTTTTAAGCTAGGTGTTATGACGAAAGAGTAAAAGAATTGATTTTAAAAATTAAAGGATAAAAGTTATAGCAACCTATGGTTAATTTATTATTGAAGAATTTTTAATAAATTTAGCATAGCCTAACTGCTCAGTTTTTATAGAGTTTACAGAAGCGTACAATAATGTTCCATGCCTTCACATTCACTCATCACTCACTGACACAACCACAGCAATTTTCAGTCCTTCAAACTCCATTCATTGTAAATGCCCTATATAGGTGTACTATTTTTTATATTTCATTCCATATTTTCTCTGTACATTTTCTATATTTATATGTGTTTATGTAAAGAAACACTTGTCACAGTGTCACAATTGCCTATAGTATTCAATATGGTAACATTCTGGACAAGTTGGTAGCCTTGGAACAATAGTTCATACCACACAGCCTAGGTGTGTCTGGCTATACTATCTAGGTTTATGTAAATATACTCTGATGTTTGCACAAAGATGAAATAGCCTAATGATGCATTTCTCTGAACATATCACCATCATTAAATGATGCATGACTGTTGTTCTAAGAAAGAGGTTCTAAGAAATTGCTGTTAAATGCTGGAAGGAGATTGAAAAAATGTTAACAATTGGTATCTTTTTTACTTGTTCTTAAAAACAATTTAAGATTCACAAGAAGTTGCATAAATAATAGAGTTCTGTGTACCCTTCATCCCACTTTTCCCAATGAAACATCTTACATGATCACAATACATTTTTAAAACCAGAACATTGATATCGGTACAAACTATTGATTAAACTGCAGAACTTATATAGATTTCAATAGCTTTTACTTGAATATGGTTTGCAGGTAATCTTAATTTTCTTAAATTTTTTGTATTTTACAGCTTTTTTCTAAAATGTGCATATAGTAATTATACAGATATATGTAAGACAAATATGTACATACCTAAATACCTTATGTAAATATATTTACCTATTTTCTTTGCACAAATATCAGGACTAGGTTTTCCAGAGTAATGCTGTCTATCAAGAATAACCAAGGTTTTAGGAACAATTATCTTTATTTGATCATTTTTGTATATTCTTCTATATCTCTGAGAAAATTTGACAATTTCAAGATTTCCACAATTAAAATCATTCTGTTGAAATATTATACTACAAAATAAAAGCAATTTCTATTGTTTAATATCAAAGCACACAGAATTTATATTATTATTTATGCATCCAAACCAGAAAAACCCACATTGTTTTGTTGTTTTGATTGAATAGGATCTTTCACAAAGATTGCAAGTTCATATATGATCTTTCATGAAGATTGCAAGGAAACTTTATCTAATATGAACAATGAGCTGAGCCACTTATTTTATTATTCAACATTTTGTAGAATTATCTTTTACTCCAGCTGTAATTTTCTTCTTACATTTTCTTTTCTTCGGAAACTTTTTCACAAAATGAAATTCTTCATTGTTCATTCATCAAAAAGTGTTGAATGAATGGCATGTGAATGACAGTAGAGGACTTAAAAACATGATTGAGCTGTTATTCCTGCTGTCAGAGAGATAAAATGTGCACATGGATTATTGCAATGCATGAACAAAATGCTAAGGACCTAAGAGAAATTCAGATAGAGTTCAGAGGAGGGAGGAGTTACTTCAGGCCAGTGGGAGGTTGCAGCACATTAGTGAATAAAAGCAAAATCTCTTATGCTGGATTCAAATGTTCTATTTCTTATTCGCCTTATTGAAATTTATCTTTCTCTCTCATATCCATTTTTCTAATCTGTAAAATGGGAATACTATTAGTATCTATCTATTCACTTGAAGTTGATTAGTGGGTGTATTAGTTCATTTCCATGCTGCTGATAAAGATATAACTAAGACTGAGCAATTTACAAAAGAAAGGGATTTATTGGACTTACAGTTCCACGTGGCTGGGGAAGCCTCACAAGCATGGTGGAAGAAGAAAGCACATCTCACATGACAGACAAGAGTAGAGAGCTTGTTCAGGGAAAACTCACTTTTTAAAAACATCAGATCTCTTGAGACTTATTCACTATCACAAGAACAGCATGGGAAAAACCTGCCCCAATAATTCAATTACCTCCCACCAGGTGCCTCTCACAACATGTGGGAATTCAAGTAAAGATTTGGATGGGGACACAGCCAAACCATATCATTCTGCTCCTGGCCCCTCCCAAATCTCATGTCCTCACATATCAAAACCAATCATGCCTTCCAAACAGTCCACCAAAGCCTTAACTCATGTCAGCATTAATGCAAAGTCCATAGTCAAAAGTCTCATTTGAGACAAGGCAAGTCTCTTCTGCCTATGATCCTGAAAAGTCAAAAGCAAGTTAGTTACTTCCTAGATACAATGGGGATACAGGCATTGGATAAATACAGCCATTCCAGATGAAAGAAACTGGCCAAAACAAAAGGACAATAGGCCCCATGCAAGTCCAAAATCCAGCAGGGCAGTCTAATCTTAAAGCTCCAAAATGATCACCTGTGACTCCATGTCTAACATCCAGGTCCTGCTGATGCAAGAGGTGAGTTCCCATAGTTTTGGGCAGCTCCACTCCTGTGGCTTTGCAGGGTACAGCCTCCCTCCCAGCTGCCTTCATAGACTGGCATTGAGTGTCTTCAGCTTTTCCAGGTGCACAGTGCAAGCTGTCAATGGATCTACCATTCTGGGCTCTGGAGGACAGTGGCCGTCTTTTCATAGCTCCATGAGGCAGTGCACAGTAGGGACTCCGTGTGGTGGCTCCAACCCGACATTTCCCTTCTACACTGCCCTAGCAGAAGTTTTCCATGAGGGCTCTGCCCCTGAAGCAAACTTCTGCCTGAGCATCCAGGCATTTCCATACATCTTCTGAAATCTAGGCAGAGGTTTCTAAACCCCAATTCTTGACTTCTGTGTACCCACAGGCTTAACACCACATGGAAGCTGGCAAGGCTTGGGGCTTGCAGCTTCTGAAGCCATGGTCTGGGCTTTATGTTGAACCCTTTCAGCCATGGCAAGAACAGCTGGGACACAGGGCACCAAGTCCTAGGCTGAACATAGCAGGGGGACCCTGGGCCCAGCCCGCAAAACCACTTTTTCCTCATAGGCCTCCATGCTTGTGATGGGAGGGGCTGCCATGAAGACCTCTGACATGCCCTGAAGACATTTTTCCCATTGATTTGGTGATTAATGCAAATTTCTTCAACTGGCTTTAATTTCTCCTCATAAAATAAGATTTTTTCAGTAGCATTGTTAGGTTGCAAAATTTTATGCACTGCATCCCTTATAAAACTGAATGCCTTTAACACCACCAAGTCACCTCTTGAATGCTTTGCTGCTTAGAAATTTCTTCCATCAGATACCTTATTCATCAATTTCAAGTTCAACAGATCTCCAGGGCAGGGGCAAAATGCCACCAGATTCTTTGCTAAAACATAACAAGAGTCACCTTTGCTCCAGTTCCCAAGTTCCTCATCTCCATCTGAGACCACCTCAGCCTGGATTTCATTGTCCATATCATTATCGCCATTTTGGTCGAAGGTATTCAACAAGTTTTGGAGTCCCAAATTTTCCCACATTTCCCTATTTTCTTCTGAGCTCTCCAAACTGTTCCAACCTCTGACTTTTACCAAGTTCCAAAGTTGCTTCCACATTTTTGAGTTTCTTTTCAGCAGTGCCCCACTCTACTGGCACCAATTTACTGTATTAGTCCATTTTCATCCTCCTGATAAAGACATAACTGAGACTGGGCAATTTACAAAAGAAAGAGATTTGTTGGACTTACACTTCCACGTGGCTAAGGTGATCTCACAATCATGGTAGAAGGTGAAAGGCACATCTCATGTGGTGACAGACAAGAGAAGACAGCTTATACAGAGAAACTTTCCTTTTTAAAAATATCAGATTTTCTGAGATATATTCATTATCACAAGAACAGCAAAAGAAAGACCTCAGCCTCCAAGTAGCACTTCGTCGCCAGGCTGGAGTGCAGTGTAAAAAAAAAAAAAAAAAAAAAAAAAAAAAAAACCTGCCCCAATGACTCATTTACTTCCCACCAAGTCCCTTCCACAACACATAGGAATTCAAGATGAGATTTAGGTGAGGATACAGCTGAACCATATCAGTGGGTGAAAAAAAATGTTGCATGCAAACCTTAGAATACTTCCTGGTACACACATTTCATCTTACTTAACTGTATTATACATAATATTGGTTGAGAAAAAAAGTGACATTGAGGCTGTCTGTTATCATAGAATTAAGAAAAAGTTCTGGGCAAACACTATGCTTGTATTTCTCTGATAAATTCCTATATAGAACTTTTAATTCCTTTCATCCAATATACACAGCATATAAACCTAAAATAAAATTAACATTAACGTGTACATTTGGAATTGCAATCTCCTCTTTTTCCTTGTTTTTTTTTTTTAATTTTCTACTAAAATATTTCAAACTAGTTTTATATTTTTCTCACACTGTTTTTATCTCCAGAGTGTTTTTCATTTCAATTAAGCTTATGCACAACCTTGGCTGATCTTACCAGAGAGATGGAGTCTAGGAAGAAAGAGACGGATATTCCAAAGGGTCTTTTTGGTTTGTCTTAATTCTGATGGTTCTAAAAAATACTATTTGTTAGCCCTCCACTCTCCCTCACATTGATATACACATTTCCACACTCTAGGTGGGCTTGCAGTTTACCATGTTAAAAACGTGGCATGTGGACTGCGGCTCGGCCACCCACAGGAACAATCCACCAATTGCCACTTGAAAATCTTTATGGAGTGGAGTCCCAAACTATGTAAATGATGATTCTTACCAGCATAAATCAATTTTCTCCTCTTTTCCTCCTCTTCAGGACCTGATGGTATTTATCTAGTAAAAGAAAGAAAGAATTAGTCAAGAGAATATGTCCCAGTCACAATTTGTGCTGGGCCTATTCAAACAACTTGAATTCAAATAGAAGTGTTTCATCCTCATCATAGAGCCCCTTAAGTTCTGCCCACAAAATGCTGTCCAGTAAAGTTGCATCAAAAAAGTTATTTTTAGAAACAAATAAAAATGATGTTATTGAAGGTATGGGTTTGGGGTGAGACAAGAACGTCTATAAATATTACATGAAATGAAAGTTTTTTAAAGTGGTCATTTGTTGTAAGATAGTGGAATTTCCTTGCCTTAATGAAGTTAAAAGACAACTTAATGGATTCTTTCTACCTGAGCAATTTCAAATTTCTTCAAAACTCTTTAAGAAGTTTAGAAGCACATGCTTCAGAATCTATTGCAAGTTTATTGAGCAATTTATTAATACAAAGGAACCAAGAAAAATAAATCAATGAGAAGATTTTAGCCTAAAAACATTATCTCAACAGCATTATATCTGCAATATAACCACTCATATGTGTTAGCTGCTATGGTCATAAATCTTAGTGTCCAAGAGACTCAGAAGATATGATATACTGCCAGCAGCTATCTATACACAAACACATGATATTTTAATCTATGAACTGTAATCACTCCTTGGAACTGATGACTTAAATGTCTGGTCCAAGGCAATTCACTTTTGCATAATTTTACACTGTGCCTTAGGTAATAATTTCACTTCTTGTCTGAGAGACTTTTACAGAACTGAGTGTGCTCCTTCCGTTTACAGGTACCAAACCCTCACTGTTTCCCTGCCTTTCCACAGTCATACACATAACTCTAGCACCACTAACTGCCTCCTGAAATCTCAGCCCTCCTCCCTGTTCCCCAAGTCAACCCTAAGCTCTGAAAGGAGAAATAATCAAATTCTGGCACTAGATTTCAGAGCCCATTTTCATGAGGTCTCCCATATTAGTTTGTTCATTCCAAGGAGCTGCCCCTAGAACTGGTAATTAGGCTCTTTCTGCTTTTTCCCTCAAGTGTCAACTTCCTTTTCTCTTTTTCTGGATATTTCTAGTTTATATCAATAGATCTTAGTTTTATTTCTTATCCCTAGTGCAACTTCAGCAACTCGTGTGGCTGCTATCCATACAAAGAGTGAGGAGAAAGTAATATGTAGCCTCTGGCATTGGACACACATAGGTCATAATCTAGATAGCACTGATCAAGTGAATTTAAGTAAATTTAATCATTTTATGGTTTATATAAAGAGAAAGTTTTGAAATGCCATTAAATTGCTACAATTCTACACTATTGCAGAAGGCCAGAAGCAGTTTACAAAGCATAATAACAACAGATGATAAGAATTATCATGGTAACTAAAAGAGAAAAGCAAATGTTTTCAAATTAAGTAATTTTGGAGGCTTTATATATAGAAGAATATTCAGGAACTTCTCTAACATATTTGCATAATACTTAGGCCAAAGTTTTCAAGTGGCAAGATATGGATAATAAGTTCAGACATGGGTTTTGTAAATAATAAAATCGCTCCTCAAGTGAGTCTGATATGGCCTTACACTTTCTCTGCAACCAGCTTCTTTGGAGAATAGACATACCATGATAAGATCAGTTTGCCTAAGGATACTTTAGGGCTCATATTTCTTCATAAAGTATCATCAATCTACATAGCTTTCTTGGGCTATGTTAAACTTGACTGTAAAACATGCTTGTTGTCTGGACACCAATACATACATAGTCAGGTCATGATGGGATGATACAAACAGGAAGAGAAAGATCACCATAGGTGACAATGAACACGGAATATCCACCTTTCATTATACAATTAGTAAAATAAACATATTTTCATTTAAACCCTTTCAGGAACTATGAATACCTCTTATTCTAAATAAATCTCTGAACCTCACTGCCTCAGAAAGCAGCTGTGCTGATTAAATTCATTGGCATAATGTATTCTTACGTAACAGGCTTGTACCAAAAAGCATCACCTGATGCCAAAGTGATTATCAGCCCCTTCTCTCCACCTCCTTTGAATGACAGCAACCTTTCTGAGATACCTGCATGATTAGGGTCCAACACATGTGGGTAAGTATCCCCAATACTGAACATGTAGATTTCAGAGTTTCTAACCTTTCTTCCTCACCTCTCTTACCTTTTGAATCCCATCTATCAAACTACATTTCTTCAGCCTGCTCCTCACCTTTACCTTGCCTTTTCTAACTTAGAAATAACCCAGAGAATGTTGAAATATTTGAACATAGGATTTCTCCATCATACTATGCATCACTCCTCCACTCTAACCATTAAGTTAGTTTTTAAAAAATGCCCCTCACCCTATCAGGTATTGTTATCCTGACAATTAGGGACCTGCTTCCTTATGTCACTACAAATGCCCTTTCAGGCTACTTTAATTGTGAGATAGGAAGAACACTAATTCTTTGTTTGCTCAGGTCTGCAAATGGCAGTCCATTGTGGATTATCTTAGTCCTAAGTGATTATCTTAGTCATTAGTACATCTGTAAATAGAAACAAAATATACATACAGGCATACCTCATTTTATTGCACTTTGCTTTACTGCACTTCACAGATTGCACTTTTTACAAACTGAAAGTTTGTGGCAACCCATTGTCGCTCAAGTCTATTGGTGCCATTTTCCAAAAGCTGTGTGTCACATTTAGTAATTCTCATAATATTTCAACTTTTCCATTATGATTAGATCTGTTATAATAACCTGTGATCAGTGACTTTTTTTTTTTTTGAGACAGAGTTTCACTCTTGTTGCCCAAGCTGGAGTGCAATAGCCTGATGTCAGCTCACCACAACCTCCACCTCCTGGCTTCAAGTGATTCTCCTGCCTCAGCCTCCCCAGTACCTGGGATTACAGGCGCCCACCACCATGCCCGGCTAGTATTATTGTATTTGTTTTTAGTAGAGATAGGGTTTCTCCATGTTGATCAGGCTGGTCTCAAACTCCTGACCTCAGGTGATCTGCCTGCCTCAGCCTCCCAAAATGCTGGGATTACAGGTGTGAGCCACTGTGCCAGCTGATCATTGATTTTTAGTGTTACTATTGTAATTTGGGGGGGGGGTGCCCTGAACTGTTTCCATATAAGATGGCAAACGTAATAAATATGTTGTACATTCTGACTGGTTCACTGATCAGCCATTTCCCATCCTTCTCCCTCTTCTTGTCCTTTCTATTCACTGTGACACAACAATATTAAAATTATGTGAGTTAAGAACTCTAAAATAGCCTCTAAGTGTTCAAGTGAAAGGAAGTGTTGTGCATGGAAGTCTCTCATTTTAAATTAAAAGCTAAAAATGATTAAACTTTGTGAGAAAGATATGTCAAAAGCTGAGATAACCCAAAAGCTAGGCTTCTTGTGACACACAGTTGGCAAAATTATGAATTCAAAGAAAAAGTTCTTGAAGAAAACTAAAAGGGCTATTCCAATGAACACAGGAATGATAAGAAGCAAAATGACCTCATTCCTAGTACAGATAAAGTTTTAGTGGTCTGAATAGAAAATCAAACCCATCACAACATTCTAAGCCAAAGCCTAATCCACAGCAAGACCCTAATGCTCTTCAATTCTATGAAGGCAAAGAAAAGGGAGAAAGCTAGGAAGAAAAGAAATTTGAAGCTAGAAGAGGTTAGTTTATGAGGTTTAAGGGAAGGAATCATCTTCATTACATAAAAGTACAAGGTGAATCAGCAAATGCTAATGTATAAGTTGGAGCAAGTTATACAGAAAATCTTGCTAAGATAACCAGTGAAGGTGGCTACATAAAACAATAGATTTTCAATGTAGCCAAAACAGCCTTCTATTAGAAGACGATTCCATTCTAAAATTTTTATAGCTAGAAAGAAGCTAATGTCTGACTTCAAAGCTTCAATAGACAGGACTCTCCTGTTAGGGACTAACACAACTGATAGCTTTAAAGTGAAACCAATGCTCATTTATCATTTTGAAAATCCTAAGGCTCTTATTCATTATGCTAAATCTACTCTGCCTATGCTCCATAAATGGAACAACAAGACCTATATGATAGTATATATATTTACAGCATGACTTACTGAATATTTTAATCCCATTGTTGAGACTAACTTTTTTGAAAGAAAAGATTGCTTTCAAAATGTTACTGCTCATTGACAATGCATCTAGCCACCAAATAGCTCTGAAAGAAATGTACCAGAAGATTAATGTTGCTTTCACGCCTGCTGACAAAACATCCATTCTGCAGCTTATGATCTGGGAGTAGTTCTGAATTTCAAGTCTTATTTTCAGAAAATCAACTTATTAAAGCTATGCTAGACAGTGACTCCTTCAAAGGATCTTGTAGGGAGCCAGCCCTACATCACCCATGGGTACCCCAAGTTCAGTGGTGACAAAGTAATAAGAGAAAGACAGATTAAGAGAAAAAGTGGGACCAGGGGGCCATCAACTACTACTCTGGAGGTGACAGTGAAGGCCCAGAGCTCTGATCATCCACTCTATTTATTGGCTACAGTCACTTTGATCTGCAGGGTAGGGGTGGAGTAATGGTGGGTAGAGGGTGATGGTGGAGTGAATCAGTGAGCTGGAAGTGAATCAGTGAACTGAAACTGGTGTGCCATTCTAAGGATTGATAACAGTGGCAGTTTGGGAATTTCACAAAACAAGAACATGTGATTATCTTTAGCTTATTATCTATGTGCAATTGGTGGAACGTGGACCTTATAAGGAGCCTACAAGTCTGGCTACATCGTAGTGCTACAAAGGGGTTTTACGTCCTTGAGCACAATGTTTATGGTAACAGAGCTGAGGTCACCCTGCACTGGAACATGAGGCATGGAGAGGCTTTCCTCCTCAGAGGCCTCCTGCGGCCTTCTGCAGTTTGTTGTTCCTTCTTTGTATGTTACTCATAAACAATTTATGTAGGCACTCTATAAGTCCTTTCTCCTTTGCAGCTTTTCCCAACAGATCTGGGCAAAGAAATTTGAAAACTTTCTGGAAATGATTCACCATTCTAGATGCCGTTAAGAACATTCATGATTCATGAAGGGAGTTCAAAATACCACCATCAACAGGAATTTGGAAAAAGTTGATTCCAATCCTCGTGGATGATTTTGAGAGGTTCAAGACTTCAGGGGAGGAAGTCACTGCAGATGTATTGGAAATAGCAAGAGAGCTGGAATTAGAAGCAAATCCTGAAAACTGTGACTAAATTGCTGCAATCTCAAGATAAAACTTGAACAAATGAGGAGTTCATTCTTATGGATGAGTAAAGAAAGTGGGTTTTCAAAATGGAATGTACTTCTGGTGAAGAAGCTGTGAACATTATTGAAATGACAACAAACAATTTAGAATATTACATAAACTTAGTTGATAGAGGAGTGGCAGAGTTTGAGAGAATTAACTTTAATTTTAAAAGAAATTCTACTCTAGGCAAAGTGCAATAAAACTGCATTGCATACTACAGAGAAATCTTTCATGAGAAAAAGACTAAATCTATGTGTCAAACTTTACTGTTGCTTTCTTTTAAGAAATTGCCACAACCACCCCAATCTTTGGCAACCATCACCCTGATCAGTCAGGGACCATCAACATCAAGGCAAGACCTTCCACCAGCAAAAAGTTTACAACTTACTGAAAACTTAGATAATTGTTAGAAATATTTTTTATCAATAAAATATTTTTAATTAAGGCATGTACATTTTTTTGACATAATGCTATTTCACACTTACTAGAGTATAGTATAAACGTAAGTTTGTATTCATTGGGAAACCAAAAAGTTTGTGTGACTCTCTCACAATTTATCTCTTTATTGCAATATTCATTTTATTGTGATGTCTGCATATTTATGAATTATGTTTCTATCTTAATTATAGGCTAAATAAATGAAAGATTGTTGCTTGTCACAAACATGTCCTATTTTTTAAAGTCTAAGATTTCTAACAGGAAATAATCTTTCAAGACCATATTTGGTAGCAATTGTTTTTAAATTAGATGCTTTTATGGCCTTGATTTTTAAAAACTATGAAAAATGCATGTGACATACACAGTATTTTTTGCACCTTGAAAGATTAGTTTAAATTGGAGTTTTAGGAGACATATATATATATATATATATATATATATATATATATATAGAGAGAGAGAGAGAGAGAGAGAGAGAGAGAGAGAGAGAGAGAGAGAGAGAGGAATACATATATTCCTATAAACAGGTATGACTAAATACACAGTGTGTTTTCTAATATTTTGAGATCAAAGAATATGTCACTAACCAAGAAGCCTAAAAACTTCTCTTCAGTTTTATTTGAATCTGGTAAAATCCGATTTTATCTGGATCTTTATTTAAAGACTTCTATCTCAAGCCCATCTCTACAGGGAAGACCCATATCCAGCTCCTTGGGTACCTGAGTGTAAGTCTTATCCTCCTCTGGGTGCCATTATAATCCTTTTTAGCTCCATAGCAACTCTCTCCTGTGAGCCTAAGATACCAGGTAACTATCATTTACTGAGCTATTAAAATAAAGGCTTTTCAGCTTCCTCAGGTGCAGAATTGGAAAGAAGCCTAGAAGCCTGGGAGGATTACCTGTCTGGCTAAGTCCCACAATCTATCAATTACACAGAGTGGTTTATGTCACCAGTGATCAATGGACTCTAATTCCTCATTCTAGCTTCTTAGTGATACAGTCTGTATCTTCTGGCTTCTTGCTGTTGAGTCTATTTGTTGCTGGTTTCCTGTTTCTTTCTTCCTTTCCTCCTCTTGAGTGGTACTATAATTAATGAATGCTATTGTTTCTCAGTCTCTTTTGGTTGCCATATAATCATTTTTACAATGTATATAAAAGATAAGAAAGCTTTGAAATGACATTAAATTGCTACAATTCTACACTATTGCAGAAGACCACGAGCAGGTTACAAAGCATAATAACAAATTATAAGAATTATCATGGCAACTAAAAGAGAAAAGCAAATGTTTCAAATTAAGTAATTCTGGAGACTTCATATATAGAAAATATTCAAGAATTTCTCTAACACATTTGCACAAGTATTATTTAGGCCAAAGATTTTTCAAGTAGAAAGACATGGAATAGCATGTATGGGTTTTGTAAATAATAAAATAGTTCCCCAGGTGAGTCTGATATGGTCTCACACTTGCTCTGCAATCAGTTTCTTTGGAGAATACACACACCATGATAAGATCGGATTACCTAAGAATACCTTAAGGCTCATATTTCTTCATAAAGTCTCATCAACCTACATAGCTTTCTTGGGCTACATTAAGTCTGACCATAAAATGTGTGTGTTGTCTGGACAGTAAAACATACATACTAAGGTCATAATGGGATGGCACAAACAGGAAGAAGGTCACCATAGATGACAATGAACATGGAATATCACTTTCATTATAAAATTAGTAAAACTAACATATTTTTGTGTAAATCCTTTTAGAAACTATGAATACTTCTTATGCTAAATAAATAAATACTAAACATGTCTAGAAACATCCAAGTAATAAAAAGAGGCCTGTGGTCTACTGTCTTTCTCTGACATAGTTAAATAATATCCTTTAAAGATGGAAGCTAGTAAATGTTTGTATTAATTCATTTTATTTTTAAGAATCTTATTATAGTCATGATTAAGAAGAGTATCTACAACATTTGAGAAAAATTTCACTTTCTCTTTTGCAAAGAATGCTTCTTGCTGAATAGAACTTTAAAATAAGTCATGTTATACTATGTCTGAATTAAGGAATGATAATGAGTTTTGGCTAGAAAAGAAAAGAGGTCTAAAGGCACTAATGGCAGAGAGTTAAGCTCTTCTATTCAACTTTCCTTTATCTTAATATCTTTGGGTTCTAACTACATATTATAATTCTGAAAAATGTAGTTGGTAAGATATAAAATGCTAAGAAATCCTGAGACATCAACTGAAGATCTTCTTTTTACTGATCATGTAAAGGGCATTTTTTTTTAGGTTAAACACTAGAGAATGAA
The DNA here is from genome assembly GCF_030222135.1 of Aotus nancymaae. Lineage (NCBI taxonomy): Eukaryota > Metazoa > Chordata > Mammalia > Primates > Aotidae > Aotus > Aotus nancymaae. Next base: position 38,475,958 of record NW_026988419.1, on the reverse strand, counting down.
ATGTTTTGTGATATTTTACTATTCTTACTTTTAAGGGAAAATACATCAAATACATGAAAACAATATTTTACTATCCAAGGGTAGGAATTACATGGGGAATATTATGTACTATAATCAAGAGACCTATCTTTGGAATCCATTTTCACACTTGATTTACCACTCCATAATTTATTGTCACCATATATCATCACCTCTTTCAGTTACAAAACACAAAAAGTAAAAATGTCTTGTCTCATAAATATGGTAAAAAGAACCATTATAGAAGAAAATGCACAAATAAATAGTGCAAATTATCCCTGTACAAATACAAAAATAAATAAACAAACTACTATTATCACTGGAGACAGGTGCTTAGAATTATCAAAACTGCAAAATTTGAGGCCACTGTCCTCTGTAAGACTTCCCTCACTTCTGACGCTACCTGCAATTTTTTTGAGAGGTGCCCAAAACTACCCTCAGTTTGATAATTCAGTAGGGGAACTCACAGAATTTACTGAAAGCTAAGATACTTATGGTTACAGAAAAGGATATTGATTAATATCAGCCAAGGAACTATTACATATTCATAAAAGTTAAAATTTTGAAAACAGCTAAGGGAAGAAATGCAGAAGGTGAAGTCCAAGTGTTCTCCAAGTGTGGAATTTCTGGTATTCCTTCCTTATGGTATTAGGAGGTATTACTCTTCTTGCATGTTTATGAAAACACACATGAGGTAGTGCCAACCAGGGATGATCCCTTGAGTTCAGTGTGTAGAGTTTCTACTGGGGCTTCCTTTAGTATATATGATTGATTGATTGATTGGTCATGTGATCAGAGTCATTCTCCAGGTTGGCTGATACTGGGTGACTCAGAGTTCCCACCCTAAATCATAATGTTGGTCTTTGTGTCATGGTCAGCCCCAACCGTAAGACTATTGAGTAAGCTCCTTCCCCATTCCCTAGGATCTGGAGTGGCCATCCTTCACCCTAAACAAAAACATTTCTATTAAGAAGGCATAAGTTACCTTCCAGAAGCCCAGGGTAAAGACCAGACTTCTCTTTGGGTAAAGACAAATTTTTTATTACACAGTCCACACCCCAATTTTTGTCCAAGGCTCTCTTATAGAAAGACAACTTTGTTAGTCTGAGCATCCACATTTAGTAAGGCATTTATATGACAAAACAGCAAATCATTGCAAATATGCTTAATATTTGGAGGATCCAGAGTAGGCTAGGGAAAGAGTTAACAAACAACTTATTCATCTTATAAGGTCATTCCCTTGATGTATCACTATTTGTACCTTATGAGAAACTTCTGCAGAACTATTTAGCATAGAAATTAGCTGATAGTTAGATAAATCCATGCCATTGTTATGCCAGTCATTTTCTATCAGTATTACATCTGAAGCAGGTTGTATTAGTCCATTCTCAAGCTGATATGAATAAAAACCCAAGACTGGGCAATTTATAAAGAAAAGAGGTTTAATTGACTCATAGGTCCATATGGCTTGGGAGGTTTCAGGAACTTACAATCATGGCAGAAGGCATCTTTTCACAGGGTGGCAGGAGAGATAATGAGTGTCAAGTGAAGGGGGAAGCCCCTTATAAAACCATCAGATCTTGGAGAGGAGTTCCAAGATGGCTGGTTAGATCCAGCTCAGGATTGCAGCTCCGAGTGAAAGTTCAGAGGGTGAGTGGATGCCGCATTTCCAGATGGATTTTTATTGTCCACAGACCAGGAGATTCGCAGGTGGAGGAGCCCCACAGGTCACTAGCACGGCTGTTTTGGCTGGTGTGGATGTTTTGCCTGCACCACGGTGCAGCCGCTCCTGGTGCAGAGTAAATGGGACTGTGTTCTCACTTAGCCAGAAAGGGAAACTGAAACAGGGAGCCAGACCAGGAGATTCCCGGTCAAGAAAAAGTGCCACAAATCTCAGAGCCACAGTTTCAGTGGTGCAGTGGGTCACACAGATCCTGGAGCCTATTCAACAGGCAACCAGGACACCTGGGAGAGGGCTGATCATTCAATGACAAAAATAAAAGGCTCTGAGGTAGAGAGCCAGGAGATCAGGCCCAGCTGGTCCCACCCCCACAAAAACAAAAAAACAGCAATTGGAAATGCTCTGGGTTGAGTTTCACAGCAAGCACAGCTGAACCGGGGATGGTACAGCTCTGTGGGGGAGGGGCGTCTGCCATTACTGAGGCAGCCTGCCATTGCTGCGGCAACCTGCCATTACAGAGAAAGTCCATGATTACAGAGGCGGGCCAACATTGCGGAAGCAATTCTAACTACACCCATATAAACAGGACTGAAGGGAAGTTCACACGGCAGCTGGGCAGAGTCCACAGCACTCAGTGAAGCCTCTGAAGGCTGAGAGTGACTAGGCTGCCTCCTTGTGGGCAGGGCAGCCCTGAAGAAAAAAGAGGCAGCAGTACAGCAGAAACTCATAAAGCCCTAACTCTCTGGGACAGAACACCTGGGAAAAAAAAAGGGGGGGGGTTATGAGTTCTGCTGCTGCAGACTTAAATTTACCAGCCCAGCAGCTCTGAATGAACAACGGAGCTCACAGCTCAGCACCTGAGTTAATATAAAGGACTGTTTCCTCAAGCAGCTCCCGACCCCCGTATATCCAAAGAGTCACCTCATAAAGGAGAGCTCAAACTGACATTTGGCAGGTATCCTTCTGGGACAAAGCAGAAGAAGAAACTGGTAGCAATGTTTACTGTTCGGCAGCTGCTGCAACTGATCCCCAGGCAAGCAGGGCCTGGAGTGGACCTCAGCAGTCCTACAGCAGAGAGGCCAGACAGTTAAAAGGAAAACTAAGAAACAGAAATAACTTCATCACCAACAAACAGAATGTCCACTCAGAGACCCAGTCAGAAAGTCAACAACTACAAAGCCGACAGGTGGATAAATCAACAAAGTTGGGAAGAAACCAGCACAAAAAGGATGAAACCACCCGAAACCAGAACACCTCTCCTCCTGGATGGAGAATGAGTGTGATGAAATGACAGAATCAGCCTTCAGAAAGTGGGTAATAAGATACTTCCATGAGCTAAAAGAACATGTTCTAACCCAATGCAAAGAAACTAAGAACCTTGAAAAAAGATTTGATGAAATGGTAAAGAGAAAGGACAACTTAGAGAGGAATATAAGTGAATTGATGGAGATGAAAAACACAACACGAGAACTTTGCAAAGCATGCACAAGTTTCAACAGCCGAACTGACCAAGCAGAAGAAAGGATATCAGAGGTCGAAGATCAACTCAATGAAATAAAATGAGAAGGCAAGTTTAGAGAAAACAGGGTAGAAAGGAATGAATAAAGTCAACAAGAAATATGGGACTATGTGAAAAGACCTAATCTACGTTTGATAGATGTACCTGAATGTGACGAAGAGAATGAACCCAAGCTGGAAAATACTCTTTGGGATATTATCCAGGAAAATTTCCCCAACCTAGCAAGGCAGGCCAATATTCAAGTCCAGGAAATACAGAAAACACCACAAAGATATTCCACAAAAGAATTCCAAAGATATTCACAAAGAAGAGCAACCCCAAGGCACATAATCATCAGATTCACCAGGGTTGAAATGAAGGAGAAAATGCTAAGGGCAGCCAGAGAGAAAGGTTGAGTTACCCACAAAGGGAGGCCCGTCAGACTCACAGCAGATCTCTCAGCAGAAACTCTACAAGCCAGAAGAGAGTGGGGGCCGATATTCAACATCCTTAAAGAAAAGAACTTTCAACCCAGAATTTCATATCCAGCCAAACTAAGCTTCATAAGTGAAGGAAAAATAAAATCCTTTTTGAACAAGCAAGTACTCAGAGATTTCATCACCACCAGACTGGCTTTACAAGAGCTCCTGAAAGAGGCACTACACATAGAAAAGAACAACCAGTACCAGCCACTCCAAAAACACACAAAAGGGTAAAGAGCATCAACACAATGAAGAAACTGCATCAACCAATGGGCAAAACAACTGGCTAGCATCAAAATGGCAGGATCAAATTCACACATAACAATACTAACCCTAAACGTAAATGGACTAAATGCCCCAATCAGAAGACACAGACTGGTAAATTGGATAAAAAGCCAAAACCCATCAGTGTGCTGTATCCAAGATTTACCAAGCAAATGGAGAGCAAAAAAAGCAGGAGTTGCAATTCTCATCTCTGATATAATAGACTTTAAAGCAACAAAGATCAAAAGAGACAAAGAAGGACATTACATAATGGTAAAAGGATCAATGCAACAAGAAGAGCTAATGATCCTAAATATATATGCACCTAATACAGGAGCACCCAGATACATAACGCAAGTTCTTAATGACTTACAAAGAGACTTAGACTCCCACACAATAATAATGGGAGACTTCAACACACCATTGTCAATATTAGACAGATCAACGAGACAGAAAATTAATAAGGATATCCAGGACTTGAACTCAGACCTGGAACAAGCAAACCTAATAGACATTTACAGAACTCTCCACCCCAAATCCACAGAATATATATTCTTCTCAGCACCACATCACACCTACTCTAAAATTGACCACATAATTGGAAGTAAATCACTCCTCAGCAAACGCAAAAGAACGGAAACCATAACAAACAGTCTCTCAGACCACAGTGCAATCAAGTTAGAACTCAGAATTCAGAAACCAACCCAGAAACGCACAGCTTCATGGAAACTAAACAATTTTCTCCTGAATGTTGACTGGATAAACAATGAAATGAAGGCAGAAATAAAGGTGTTCTTTGAAACCAACGAGAATAAAGACACCACATACCAGAATCTCTGGGACAAATTTAAAGCAGTCTCTAGAGGAAAATATATAGCAATAAGTGCCCACATGAGAAGAAAGGAGAGATCTAAAATTGACACCCTATCGTTGAAATTGAAAGAGCTAGAGGATCAAGATCAAAAATACTCAAAACCTAGCAGAAGACAAGAAATAACTAAGATCAAAGCAGAATTGAAAGAGATAGAGACATGAAAAACCCTTCAAAAAATCAATAAATCCAGGAGCTGGTTTTTTGAAAAGATCAACAAAATAGACCACTAGCCAGATTAATAAAAAAGAAAAGAGAGAATAAGCAAATAGATGCAATAAAAAATGATAAAGGGGATATCACCACAGATGCCCAAGAAATTCAATCCATCATCGAGATTATTACAAACAACTCTATGGACATAAACTAGAAAACCTGGAGGAAATGGATAAATTCCTTGACAGTTGCCAACTCCCAAGCCTAAACCAGGAAGAAGTCAAAACCCTGAATAGACTAATAACAAGGTCTGAAGTCGGGGCAGCAATTAAGAGCCTACCACCCAAAAAAAGCCCAGGTCCAGACGGGTTTACAGCCGAATTCTACCAGACATACAAAGAGGAACTGGTACCATTCCTACTGAAACTATTCCAAATAATCCAAAAAGAGGGAATCCTTCCCAAATCATTTTATGAGACCAACATCATCCTGAAACCATAACCCGGCAGAGACTCAACAAGAAAAGAAAACTACAGGCCAATATCCATGATGAACATAGATGCAAAAATCTTCAATAAAATACTGGCAAGCCGATTACAACAGCACATCAAAAAGCTTATCCACCATGATCAAGTAGGATTCATCCTGGGGATTCAAGGCTGGTTCAATATACGCAAGTCTATAAATGTAATTCACCACATAAACAGAACCAAAGACAAAGACCACATGATTATCTCAATTGATGCAGAGAAGGCCTTCGACAAAATTCAACAGCCCTTTATGCTAAAAACTCTCAATAAACTAGGTATCAACAGAACGTATCTCAAAATAATAAAAGCTATTTATGACAAACCAACAGCCAATATCATACTGAATGGGCAAAAACTGGAAGCATTCCCTTTGAAATCTGGCACTAGACAAGGATGCCCTCTCTCACCACTCCTATTTAATATAGTATTGGACGTTCTAGCCAGAGCAATCAGGCAAGAAAAAGAAATAAAGGGTATTCAATTAGGAAAGGAGGAAGTCAAATTGTCTCTATTTGCAGACGACACGATTGTATATCTAGAAGACCCCATCATCTCAGCCCAGAATCTCCTGAAACTGATAAGCAACTTCAGCAAAGTCTCAGGATACAAAATCAATGTGCAAAAATCACAGGCATTCCTATACACCAATAACAGACTTAAAGAGAGCCAAATTAAGAACCAACTGCCATTCACAATTGCTACAAAGAGAATAAAATACCTAGGAATACAACTAACAAGGAACACAAAGGACCTCTTCATGGAGAACTACAAACCACTGCTCAACGAAATAAGAGAGGACACAAACAGATCGAGGAACATTCAATGTTTATGGTTAGGAAGAATCAATATCATGAAAATGGCCATACTGCCCAAAGTAATTTACAGATTCAGTGCTATCCCCATCAAGCTACCAATGACCTTCTTCACAGAACTGGAAAAAAACCACCTTAAACTTCATATGGAACCAAAAGAGAGCCTGCATAGCCAGGTCAATTCTAAGCAAAAAGAACAAAGCGGGAGGCATCACACTACCAGATATAAAACTATACTACAAGGCTACAGTAATCAAAACAGCATGGTACTGGTACCAAAACAGAGATATAGACCGATGGAACAGAACAGAGGTGTCGGAGGCAACACAACATAACTACAACCATCCGATCTTTGACAAACCTGATAAAAACAAGCAATGGGGAAACGATTCCCTGTTTAATAAGTGGTGTTGGGAAAACTGGCTAGCCATATGCAGAAAGCAGAAACTGGACCCCTTCCTGACACCTTACACTAAAACTAACTCCAGATGGATTAAAGACTTAAACATAAGACCTAACACCATAAAAACTCTAGAAGAAAATCTAGGCAAAACCATTCAGGACATAGGCACAGGCAAGGACTTCATGACCAAAACACCAAAAGCATTGGCAACAAAAGCCAAAATAGACAAATGGGACCTAATCAAACTTCACAGCTTCTGCATGGTGAAAGAAACAGTGAATAGAGTGAATCGGCAACCAACAGAATGGGAAAAAATTTTTGCAGACTACCCATCTGACAAAGGGCTGATATCCAGAATTTACAATGAACTAATACAGATTTACAAGAAAAAAACAAACAAGGCCATTCAAAAATGGGCGAAGGATATGAACAGATACTTTATAAAAGAAGACATACATGAGGCCAACAAGTATATGAAGAAATGCTCATCATCACTGGTCATTAGAGAAATGCAAATCAAAACTGCATTGAGATATCATCTCACGCCAGTTAGAACGGCAATCATTAAAAAATCTGGAGACAACAGATGCTGGAGAGGATGTGGAGAAATAGGAACACTTTTACACTGTTGGTGGGAGTGTAAACTAGTTCAACCATTGTGGAAGACAGTGTGGTGATTCCTCAAGGACCTAGAAATAGAAATTCCATTTGACCCAGCAATCCCCTTATTGGGTATATATCCAAAGGATTATAAATCATTCTACTGTAAGGACACATGCACACCAATGTTCATTGTGGCACAGTTTACAATAGCAAAGACCTGGAACCAACCCAAATGCCCATCGATGATAGACTGGACAGGAAAAATGTGGCACATATACAGCATGGAATATTATGCAGCCATCAAAAACGATGAGTTCGCATCCTTTGTAGGGACATGGATGAACCTGGAAACCATCATTCTCAGCAAACTGACACAAGAACACAAAATCAAACACCGCATGTTCTCACTCATAGACAGGTGTTGAACAATGGGAACACATGGACACAGGGAGGGGAGCACTATACACTGGGGTCTATCGGGGGGAGTGGGAGGGACAGCGGGGGTTGAGGAGTTGGGGAGAGATAGCATGGGGAGAAATGCCACATATAGGTGAAGGAGAGGAAGGCAGCAAATCACACTGCCACGTATGCACCTATGCAACAATCTTGCATGTTTTTCACATGTACTCCAAAACCTAAAATGCAATTTAAAAAAAACCATCAGATCTTGTGAGAACTCACTCACTTTCAGGAGAACAGCATATGGAAGACCACCCCTATGATTCAATTATCTCCACCTGGTCCTGTTCTTGACATGGGAATTATTAAAATTCAAGATGAGATTACAATGGGGACACAGAGCCAACTCATATTATTCTGCCACTGGTCCCTACCAAATCTCAAGTTCTCATATTTCAAAACACAATCAAGCCTTTCCAAAAGGCCCCCAAACTCTTAGCTTATTCCAGGATTAACCTATAAGTCCAATCCAAAATCTCATCTGAGATAAGGCAAGTCCCTTCCACCTATGAGCCTGTAAAATCGAGAACAAGTTAGTTACTTGCAAGATACAATGCAAGTATAGGCATTGGGTAAATACACCCATTCCAAATGGGAGAAATTGGCTAAAACAAGGAGGCTAAAGGTCACATGCAAGTCCAAAATCCAATAGGGCAGTCAACAAACCCTAATGTTTCAAAACGATCTCCTTTGACTCCATGTCTCACATCCGGGTCATGCTGATGCAAGAGGTGGGCTCCCACAGCCTTGGGCAGCCCCACCCCTGAGGCTTTATAGGGTTCAATCCCCTTCCTGGCTGCTTTAATGAGCTGTTGTTGAGTGTCTGTGGCTTTTCCAGGCACATGGTTCAAACTGTTGTGGATCTACCATTCTGGGATCTGTAGGATGGTGGCCCTCTTCTCACAGCTCCACTAGGAAGTGCCCCAGTGGAGCCTCTGGGTGGGGTCTTTGATCCCACATTTCTTTCCTGCACTGCCCTAGCATAGGTTCTTCATGAGGCCTCTTCCCCTGTAGCAAACTTCTGCCTGGGCATCCAGGTGTTTCCTATATCCTCTGAAATCTAGGTAGAGGTCCTCAAACCTCAATTCTTTACTTCTGTGTACCTGCTGGCCCACATCATGGGTTTCCAAGGCTTGGAGTTTGCACCCTCTGAAGCAATGTCTCGAGCTATACCTTGACCTTTTTTAGCCATAGCTGGAACTGAAGCAGCTGAAACTCAGGGCGTCATGTCCCAAGGCTGCAAAGAGCAGGGGTCCCTGGGCCTGGCCAACAAAACCATTTTTTCCTCATAGGCCTTTCAGCCTGTGATGAGAGGGGCTGCTGTGAAGGTCTCTGTCATACTCTGGAGATATTTTTGCCATTGTCTTGGTGAATAACATTTGACTTCTCATTTCTTATGCAAATTTCTGCAAATGACTTGAATTTTTCCCCAGAATATGGGTTTTTCTTTTCTATCTCATCATGTCAGGCTGCAAATTTGCCAAGCTTTTATGCTCTGCTTCCTATTGAACACTTTGCCACTTATAAATTTCTTCCACCAGATACCCTAAATCGTCTCTCTCAAGTTCAAAGTTCCACAGATCTCCAGGGCAGGGGAAAAATGCCACCAGTCTCTTTGCTAAAGCAAAGCAAGAGTCACCTTTATTCCAGTTCCCAACAAGTTCCTCATCTCCATTTGAGACCACCGGAGCCCTGAACTTCATTGTCTATATCAGTATCAGCATTTTGGTGAAAATCATTCAACTCTCTAGGAAGTTCCAATTTTCCCACATCTTCCTATCTTCTTCTGAGCCCTCCAAATTGTTCCAACCTCGGCCTGTTATTCAGTTCCAATGTTGCTTCCACATTTTTAGGGTGTGTTTACAACAGTACCCCACTACCTGGTACCAATTTACTGTATTAGTTCATTTTCATGCTTCTATGCAGAAATGCCCAAGACTGCGTAATTTATAAAGAAAAAAGGTTTAATTGACTCATAGTTCCACAAGGCTAGGGAGGCCTCAGAAAACTTACAATCATGGCAGAAGGTACCCCTTTACAGGACAATAGGAGAGAGAATGAGTGCCAAGCACGGGGGAAACCCTTTATAAAACAAGCAGATCTTGTGAGAACCCACTCACTCTCATGAGAACATCATGGGAGTAGCCACCCCCATGATTTAATTATTTCCACTTTCTCCCAGCCTTGACACTTGGGGATTATTATAATTCGAGGTGAGATTTGGGTGGTGACCCAGAACCAAATCATGGCAGAGTTGTACCTTATCAATACATTTGGCCATCAATAACAGTATTAGAACCGTAACAACAATGCCAGTGTTACAATTTTATGTCACAGAATAGCAGTAGATGTAACCTAAAAATAAGAATCAAAACATGCTAACCCATTACTAGAATCAAATTAAGTTGTTAACAATTAGTCTAGGCCATCATCTTATCATATGATGCAAATATCTCCCAGAGCAATACTACTCCAGTTTGTAGGTGTTCACTCAATCTTGTCAGATTCCAACAGCAGTACTGATCGTAGCAAGACACAGCTTCACTCTTGTAAGCATCTAGTATAATTAGGCTAAGAGGCAATATCATCTCTTGCTCTAAGCTTTTCTCAAGGCATAAATGTAATATTGGATTTCCTTCATTGCATAATCCACTTATTGATTCTTTATTTATTTCTTCATATTTTTAAGACCAAATCTCACTCTGTTGTCCAGGCTGGAGTGCAGTGATTTGATCTTGGCTCACTGCAACCTCTGCCTCCTGGGTTCAAGCAATTCTCAGGCCTCAGTCTCCCAAGTAGTTGGGATTACAGGTATGAGCCATCACATTGGCTAGTTTTGGTATTTTTAGTAGAGACAAGGTTTCGCCATGTTGGCCAGGCTGATCTCGAACTCCTGACCTCAGATGATCCATTCACCTTGGCCTCCCAAAGTGCTGGGATTACAGGCATGAGCCACTGCATCCAACCCCACTTATTCATTCTTTTACTTTTAGTTACTATTCCTCCATTTTTCCAGTTATCATTAAGTTTAATCCAAACCTTACCACCTTCATGGGATGGGGGTGGTATGGAGAAATAAAATAAGGCAAAGCCTTTATTTTGTTGGGAGGAGGGGCTAGTTAGGAGGGACTATAGAAAGTATAAAGAAGCAACACATAAATGTCTACTCCTTACTTCCCACTACAACCACCAGATAGACATGTGAGATGGAATGCACAATTTGGTAGAAGGTTCCATAAAGATTTTGGAAAATGAAAACACGGCTCCATGATATTAATGTTAGGTTGATGCAAAAGGAATTGAGGTTTTTGCCATTAATACATTATCTAAAATGCCGTTGGCTTCTCGGAAAGACCAAAGCCACACCAACAGGGTGTGCATGGGGAGAAAGCCATTAACAGCTGAAGGAATTACCAAAAGAGAGCTCATGAAGGACCCTAAAAGTGTACAGGAGGTATTGGCTTTGCAAATTATTTTGCTTCTCTTCTATTATTATTGAAGTTGAGCACGTTTTGCTATGTTTATTAGCTAACTGCCTGTTCTTTTCTGTGAATTTCCTATTTTTAACCTATGTCCATTTTGAATTGGGCTGTTCATCTTCCTTTTATTAATTTGTAAGAATTTTTATGTATTCTACATGTCAATTTCATATATATCATGATTATCTTCCCCAACTGGTTTCATATTTATAAGCTATGATTGTGATCTATTTTGTAATACAAAGTTTTAGTTTTGGTGTGTCAGTTTTATAACTCATTTTCCATATGATTTATTCTTTGTGTGTCTTGTAGAAATTCATCTATATCTAGAATTCATTAAAATATTTGTTCATGCTTTCTAAAAAATTTTAAAGTTGTTTTTTGCATTTAGATACTTAAACCATCTGCAGTTTATTTTTTTTCTGTATGGAGTAAAATTAGGATCTAATTTTACCTTTACCATGTGGAAAGCGAATTGTTCCATTACCACTTATCTAAAAATTGATCCTTTACCACTGATGTATAATGCCTAATAAATCATATGAATGCTTTTTCTGTATTAAAAGCATTATATGATTAATTCTGTTTTTTACTTGTCAGAATTGAATATTATATAGCTTTACTAATATTTAATAACCTTTGCTTATCTGATATAAACATTAGTTATAATCTACAAATATATAGGCTTATATTGTTTAATTGCTAAATTGAATTGGATACTATTTAGCATTTTGTATCTATATTTATGAGAAGAATTGATCTATTGTTTCCTTTTTGTACTATCCAGAATATAGAAAATATTATTCTGTTTGGTATAGAAAATATTATTCCAGCATCCTAAAGATTAACCAAAAGTTTAAATGTTAAAATGACCATACTATCTAAAGTAATCTACAGAGTCAATGCAATCTCTATCAAAATACCAATGACATTCACAGAAATAGGGGGAAAAATCTAGACAGAAATCAACAAAACAGTGGAGAGCAAAGCCACCAAGCATCCTGCAGAGCTAGGACCAGCAGGGAACCAGGAGAGATTCCCTAACCTGGGGAAGGGGTGAGTGAGTGACAGAATTCTGGGATTCCACACCCCTTCCACCAACCTTTACAATCTTAATAATGGCAGAACCCCCTCAACACCCCCAGGCCTCCAAACTAACACAGAGCTGCTTAGAGACTGTGCAGAGACAGTGCTTGAACTCACATGGAACTCCACAGGCTTTTGATTCCAGAGCAGCTCAGTGACAGCTGACACATCCCCACTAGGGAGGGAGTGAAAATATCATGCACTTTTACACACCCAAACACAGCTATTGCAGCTGCAGTGTGGAGGAGTGGACTGATTATGCAACCTCTACTGCCCCTCACTAAACAGGACCTGCCTACCTTGGTATCAGGGCCCCAGCACAGCTGCGTGATCACTACAGCCACAGCCCAGTGTTCTCCTCAGAGACCAAACCTCAGAGACCACCAATAAGCCCTTAAACCCCTGCAGAAGCCCCTGCCACCACTACCACTGGCTGCTTTCCTTCTGCCCTTGGGCCAGGGAGGGAGCCGGGAGGCCAGGCACTTTTACGCACATCAAAGACAGATACTACAGCTGGAGAAGTAGGCAGACTGCACAGCTTGACTCCTTGCCTCTACTCCCTACCACTAAAGGAGGCTTGCCTGCTTCAGTGACAGGCCCCAAGTTCAGGCCTGCCCCCATGGGAGCACTATAGCTAGCCAGACATTAGTCTGAGAGCTGTGCCCCCAGAGGTTACCAGGAAGCCCTTCAGCTCCCAAAGTAATTGAAGCCACCACTGCCTCTGCCTTTGCTGCCCTCAGGTTGGGTGGGGGGAACAGGAAGTTCAGGCTACCCCCAATAACAAAACCCACCGCTGCTTCTATGGGAGGGAAGTGCAAGTAGGTCATGTGCTCCAGAGGTGCAGACTGTCTTCTCCAGTGAAAGACCCACAGCATAGCCATCCTGACCCTGCATGATCATTTCAGCTATGACCTGGAGCTCTTCTGAAAGCCCCGTCCACAGGCCTGTGACCTGCCTGTAGGCTCCCACTGCCTGAGTGTTCTGCCACCACTTGAGCATTCTGCCTACTCCTGCCTGAGAGGTCTGTGGCTGATTTGGGGACCAGCTCACTTCTTCCTATCATAGTCAACATCAGAATTCTGGGGCCCCAAGAACAAGTCAGTTGGTCTGGTCTGGTCCAGCCCTTTCAGGACTCATAGACTCCATCCGGTGGGCCATCTAGGGCTCTGGGGATTGGGAAATTGCCTAGCACAGTCCACTAATGCTGGCACCTGACTACTCCCTCCAAAGATTAAGGTTGGGTTGACCCAACCAGCCAACACCACCACAGCTGATATCTACCAGCACATGCTGAAAAGAGGAACCCATCCCCCTTTCTACCAGAAGCAGCAGAATTACTGCATGAAGGAACAGGTGAACCACAATGTTGTCTGTATTGGGCTGAGTGATTAGGTTGTGCCCAAAACCACTGCTGCAGAGCCACAGGACAGGCATATTCCAAGACTCTCAGCTACACTGTGGTCTGGAGAATGACAAGTGTGTGCATCTGAACACAGAGTCATGAGCCCTAGAGCAAGAGTGAAAAAGGAAAACAGGTGATGTTCCTGCCTATGTAGGCTGTGAATTCAATGCAACCCCTCACCCCTTGGAGAGACCTTGGCATATTTCACCAGGTATGTCCCCAGCTGTCCAGTCAGGGCTGGTGACTGTACTCATCACTGGGGTATTCATGGGCAAGACATGTGGTCCAGGTCTGCCCAGCTCTGTCCCTCTCACCCCACCCTAACTGAACCCTTGCTGAACAGGAAACTCAGGGCACCAGGCACTCCACTGTCCAGCCCATCACCTAAAACAACAGAGAGCAACTCGCAATGAACAGAGGTCAAGTACACACCCATCTCTTTTGCTAGTCGATCTTACCTGTAAGTGCCACTTATGGCCTAGAGATTGAACTACACAACCCAATATAACCTGTCAACAGAAGTCTATGGGGCTACAGAAGCAAAGCCAAATAACTCTATCCAGTACATGCTACAGTCACACCTTCAAGGGATGTGGGGATAAAATAAAAATAGAAAAAATATCCAAATGAAAGTAAATTGAAAAAAAAAAAGAAGTTTCAGCTTCTCCAGATGAATAGAAACCAGCATAAGAATCATAAGAATTATGGCATCATGAAAAATCTGAAGGTTGTGACACCTCCAAAGGATCACACTAGCTCTATAGCAAGGGATCCTAACAAAAATGAAAAGTTGGAAATGACAGACAAAGAATTCAAAGTAGGATTGCAAGGAAGCTCAATGAGATCCAAGAGAAGCTTGGAAACTAATGCAAACAGCACAAACACCATCCAGGAGATGAAGGAAGAGATAGGTATCTTTAAAAAAACAGAACTTCTGGAAACAAAAAATTCACTTGAGGAACTTCAAAATACAGCTTAAAGCTTTAACAACAGACTACACCAAGCAGAAGAAATAATTTTACAGCTTGACGACCAGTTTTCCAGATTAAACTAGTCAGACAAAAATAAAGAAAAAAGAATTTTTAACAAAGCTTTTGAGAAATATGGGATTATGTAAAGCAACCAAACCTACAACTTGCAGGCATTCCTGAAAAATAAGAAGAAAAGATAAGACATTTGGAAACCTGTTTGAGAGAATAATGCAGTAAATTTTCCCTAATTTTGTTAGAGACATATTCATCTAGATACAAGAAAATGAGAGAACACCTGGAATATGCTATACACAATGAACACAACCAAGGCACATAGTCATCAAACTCAAGGTCAACGTGAAAAAAAGAATCTTAAAAGCAGCTAGAGAAAAGCATCAAATCACCTCTAAAAGGAATTCCATCAGACTAACAGTGGACCTCTCAGCAGAAACCCTACTAGTCAGAAAAGATTGGGTGCCTATATTTAGTCTCCTTAAAAAAATTGCCAGGCAAGAACTTTACATCCTGCCAAAGTAAGTTTCATAAATGAAGGAGAAATAAAGACTTTCTCAGACACTAAACACTAAAGGAATTCATCACCACTAGATGGATCCCACAAGGATACTCAAAGGAGTTCTAAATATGAAAACAAAATGATGATACTCATCATCGTAAAAGGGCACATAAATACAAGGCCCACAGATCCTATAAAGCAGTTACACAATTGAAACCCCAAGTTAACACACAACACTATGATAAGAACAAAACCTCACATATCAATAACCCTTGAATATAAATGGCCTAAATATGCCACTAAAAAGATATAGAGGGCAAATTGGATTTTAAGAAAACAAGACCCAACCATCTGCTGCCTACAAGAGACCTGCCTATTGGCTAAAGACATCTACAGACTCAAGTAAAGGGGTAATAAAAGATACATCATGCAAATGGAAAAGAAAAGTGAGGAAGAATAGCCAGATTTTAAACCAACAATAGTACAGAACAAAAACAAGGAAGGGCATTATATAATGATAAGGTGTTGGGTACATTTATATATAGGATAGTTAAATATTTTTGGATATATTCCTGGAAACAAAATCTTCAAAGATTAAGTCAAAGAGAAATAGAAATCCTGAACAAACCAATAATGAGTGTAAAATCTAATCAGTAATAAAAAGTATTCCAACAACAAAAAAGTCAGCACCAGACAGATTCACAGTCAAATTTTACAAGCCATGCAAAGAAGAGCCAGTACCAGTCTTACTGAAAGTATTCCAAAAAATCACGGAGGAGGGATTCCTCCTTCACTCATTCTATGAATCTAGTATTACTACAGACACAGCAAGCAAAGAAAACTGCAGGCCAATATCCCTGGTGAACATAGATGCAAAAATATATCACAAAATACTAGCAAACTGACTCTGACAGAATATCACAAAGATAACACATCATGATCAAGCAGGTTGTATTCCAGGGGCGCAATTATGGTTCAACATACACAAACCAATGCACGTGATTCACTACACAAACAGAATTAAAAACAAAAATTATATGATCATCTCAATAAATGCAGAAAATCCATCTGATAAAATACATTATCCTTTCATTATAAAAAACCCTCAAAAAACTAGACATCAAAGGGGCCTGGGGAGTGGGGGTCTAGGGGAGGAATAGCAGGGGGTGGAGGGATTGGGGAGGGATAGCATTAGGGGAAACACCAAATGTAGGTGACAGCGTGATAGATGCAACAAACACCACCATAGTACGTGTATACATATATAACAAGCCTGCATGGTCTGCAAATGTACCCCAGAACTTAAAGTATAATAAATAAACTTAAAAAAAAAGAATCCCAAAATCAAGAGTAAACATTTACAAGAAGAGTTACAGTAAACTCCTTAGAAGATCAGAAAGATCTGAAAGACAAACAATGTAAAAAATATACCCTAAATTTGTATCATAATGTCAACTCATAGTGGGTATGCTTCAATTAGCCTAACCAATTAGTTAGATTTGCATTTTTTTTTTTTTTTTTTTTTTTTGAGATGGAGTTTCTCTCTCATTACCCAGGCTGGAGTGCAATGGCTCGATCTCGGCTCACCGCAACCTCCGCCTCCTGGGTTCAGGCAATTCTCCTGCCTCAACCTGCTGAGTAGCTGGGATTACAGGCACGCACCACCATGCCCAGCTAATTTTTTGTATTTTTTTTTAGTAGAGACGGGGTTTCGCCATGTTGACCAGGATGGTCACGATCTCTTGACCTCGTGATCCACCCGCCTCGGCATCCCAAAGTGCTGGAATTACAGGCGTGAGCCACCGCGCCTGGCCAGATTTGCATTTTTAGTGTGAGTATTTTCACCTCAAATCTATTGAATACCAGATTACTATTTAGATTTGATATGAAAGGAAACCATATATAAAACCTGTAAGCTATCACCAAAGGATCTAGGTAATTGGTCTTGGATAGTAAATATTTTAGAACCAGATCTCTGGGGGGTTTAGGGGAAGCCTCCATTTTTATTTGACCAGTTTCAAGCTTTATTGTAAGTCTCTGTTTTTAAAAGATTTTGATTATTTGAAGGATTTGGGGCTGATAATGATTTAATTTTGTACTGGGTTTATTTTAATTGCTAATACATAAACATGTTATAAATAATCCTTATTAATAAATATTTAAATAGTAATAGAATGAATATCCTTATCTGTGCATCATATTCTTAGGTGTGACATATAATCTTTTAATGCTGCATGAAATATGCAGTAGATATATCATGTTGCACTACTACCCACAGCCCAAAGCTTTTGTTAAAGCCACAGACATATATATACAGACAAATATTATATAATATGAGTTTTCTTTTCCAGTCCAGAAAAATTGGAGTGTATGAGCTTCTGACACCATTGGCTTGCCAACATTTGTTACATGGGCATGGCAAGAGACAATTAGATTTTCTTTTTCAAAAAATATTTTAAAGGATTTTAGTTGACTCATTACATTTGACATTTTTG
This sequence comes from Aotus nancymaae, assembly GCF_030222135.1. Lineage (NCBI taxonomy): Eukaryota > Metazoa > Chordata > Mammalia > Primates > Aotidae > Aotus > Aotus nancymaae. Next base: position 38,458,234 of record NW_026988419.1, on the reverse strand, counting down.
CATCCATTCTTGCTTTCATTTCTAATATTTTTCTTATTCCTTTAATATATTAATGACTTCCATTTTAAAGCACTAGTGTGATTTTAATATCTAGATCATCCGTGTTTGTTTCCACTTTCTGTTTGATTATTTGTTTCTCTTTGGATGTTGTGTATAAAAAAATATAGGGGCTCTGTTCTACTTCCAGTGAAGGTTCATCATTTTCTTCTGCAGGCAGATAGAAGAAACACTGATCACCTTCGTACAACTAGGACTGAACTGACCTGAGATTGTACTGCAGTTTGGGTATGGTCCAACAACCTCTGCTTTGATGCAGTTCCCAGGGTATCTTCTTTCCGGGTATTTAATTGAAAGGGTGAAAGTGGGGGCTGCAGAGACTCTCATGAATGCTACCATCCTTGGGTCCTTGGCACTATGAGACTCTGCTAGCTTTTTATTCTTTTAGAAGAATGTTGAGTCCAGTCCTTGGCTGTCTCTTATTACAGGGAGTTCTGCCTCCTGAATTCACCTTTTTTTTTTTTTTTTTAACTTTCCGGTTCCATGGAATTATTAAAAGTTCTACCAGTTTCTTTGTATCTGAATGATGTCAGCTCTTACTCCGTTCCGAGATTCAAAATGCCCTGAGGTGGGGGGTGGAAATGAGGGTTGCAGAATATCCTCTCATCTCTCTGCTCAGAATCTAGTTTATCAAGATTTTATCCCCTCAAGACTTACTTGCCCCAAGTCTTTCTCAGTGAGAGCTCACACTCCTCCGTCATCGCTGGAACCTGAAACAATTTTCCTGAAAATTTGTACTAAGAAAAAGCTAACTGTAAGCAAGCAAGCAGGAAGAGAATGAAGTCAGTTAGCAGTGATACTAAGACTGTACGATCCATAGAAAAGAGAGGTTGGAGACAAAGCTAATACTATTATGCTAGGGCAAAGTTACAAGAAAAAGAAGACAGTAAAATAATAAAACGATATAATGCCACCTATAGCAGCATCCATTCACCTAGTTCTCTTTAAAAAGTTATTCAACTCTAAGTCTGTATTTTTTTAATGTGAGAAATTGAGTTAAAGAAAATCAGACAGGTTTTTCAATGCAGAAATCATCAGCATCTTAAATATTTTCATGGGCTTTGTGAATATCTTAGATCTCTTACATACATTATCCCAAATGTGTTTGACCAGGTAATCTTTTCATCACAAAATTGTAAAAACTTAGATACATAGGTGTCCAAAAACACTTGAAAAACTAAAAAGTTTTAATATACAAACAAACTAAAACCATATTAAATATGTAGGGAAAAAATGAGGAACTGTTAGTATCTATATACTAACATATGGCAGATCAGCTGGCCAGAGAGTGGTTAAACCAGTAGCACTAAAGCAAAAACATATCTACTTATATTTTGAGGTCCCACAAACACTCTAGATGCAGGAGTGTAGGCCTCTACTACATTTTCTATTCCTGGATTTCCCCTAACAACCATACATATCTATTATCTAACAAAAATACTTATAATAACTACCTCCCCCCAAAAATGAACATAACGTAAAGTATAAAATAAATTATTTCAACTAATATCTTGTATTTGATAAAAATTTCTCGTTAAACTTAACCATTATATTTATGTATTAAATATATTCTGAGAAATGCTTTGTTCCAGAGGATAAGTCTCATAGGCTTTTTTTTTTTTTTTTTACATGCTTGAAATGTTTCTGTTTACTTGTTTATTCCATAGTTATTTACTGAGGATATTTGGGCAGTTTATTGCACTAGGTAGAAACAAAACCAATCTGTGTATGTTAGTCTTTGCTACACAACAAAATATCCAAAACAACAAATATATAGTAGTTCTGATGAATCTGTGAACTGATTGAGTAGTTTACTTTTTTGGTTTATTTTTTTGATTGTTGTTTTTTTCCTTCCAACTTTTATTTTAGATTCAGGGGATACCTGTGCAGATTTATTACATGGGTAAATTGCATGTCACTGGGGTTTTCTCTACAAATTATGTTGTCACCCAGGTAACGAGTATAGTACCCAATAGGTAGCTTTTCAATCCACAACCTCCTCCCACCTGCCACCCTCAAGTAAGCCCCAGTGTCTACTGTTCTCCTCTTTGTGTTCATGTGTACTCAATGTATAGCTTCCACTTATAAGTGACAACACGCAGTATTTCTTTTCTGTTCCTGTGTTAATTCACTTAGGATAATGAACTCCAGCTGTATGCATGTTGCTACAATGGACATGATTTCATTCTTTTTATGACTGCATGGTGTACATTTACCACATTTTCTTTATCCAGTCCATGATTGATGGGCACTTAAATTGACTACATGTCGTTGTTACTGTGAATAGTGCTGAATGAATATACACATGGATGTGTCTTTATGATACAATAATTTGTATCCCTTTGGGTATATACCCAGTAATAGGATTGCTGGCTCTAATGGTAGTTCTAAGATCTTTGAGATATCTCCTAATTGCTCTCCAGAGTGGCTGAACTAATTTACATTCTCATCAGTATTATATAAATGTTCCCTTTTCTCCACGATTTCAACATCTGTTATTTTTTGACTTTTAATAATAGCCAGTGTGAGATAGTATCTCACTGTGGTCTTGATTTGTATTTCCCTAATGATTAATGATGTTGAGTATTTTTTTGTATGCTTGATGACTGTGTGTATGTCTTCTTTTGAGAAGTGTCTGTATATGTCTGACATGGTTAGACTGTGTCCCCACCCAAATCTCATCGTGAACTGTAGTTCCCATAATCCCTACATGTCATGGGAGTTACCTAGTAGGAGGTAATTGAATCATGGGGGTGGTTACTTTCATGCTGTTCTTCCGATAGTGGGTGAGTTCTTATGAGAGCTGATGATTTTATAAGGGGCTGCTTCTGCCCCTTAGCTCTACTAAGGGATTAATATTAAACTAAGTGGTCCATTAACATCTATCAAGACATGATGTTGAAACTGAGTCCTGAGTGGTCAGAAAGAACCAGCCATTTGTATGAAGATCTGTTGGGAAAAAATTCTATAATGAGGAACAGCTGGTAAAAGCATATGAGACAGTTGTATCTTCTAAGGTCTCTCCAGTCTCTCAGGGTCTAGGATTCTATTGTTGCTTGAGCACACCCATAGCACGTGTGGCATTTCATCACAGAGGTCATCCAGAAAAATTAATACTGCTTCTGGGGAGGTTGTTTGCATGCCTATAAGTGGCAAGCATGATTTTTCAACATAATCTATCTGTCTACCTTTAATAGTTTCTAATAATACTAATACCACGTCTATCTTTACCTCTTCCTCATACAACACCGTATTTTACAAGACTGTCACTATGCAATTTGACACTCTGAATTATTTTATATTCCAAGGATAATTTAACATTTGTTTTTGAGCTCACTTAAAGATGATTTAAGCAAAGAACTCTTTTGAAGTCATTGGCATTAGACAAATCAAAATATGACTCAAATGCCAGGAAAATAAGTTGTTATCTAATTTGTTTAGCTAAAGAGCCTTAATAAACATTAATCAGTTTTGATGTTAAATTAGCAGAGCTAACATTCTTGGCGAGTTTTATATATTCATTAATTTACCATATTTATTGTTTCCAACTTGATTCTTAGGTAACTGTTATACTCATTATTAGATTCAAAATAATAAGTTTTTGAATTTATGTAGCCCATTGTATCCTTCACATAATTCACAACAACCAACCACATAGTATCTCCATCTTACATATGGGGAAATTGATACTAAGAAAAACTAAACAACTTTGCAATGTCCATTATTGGGAGAACCAAGGCTTGGAGGCCAGATCATTCTTCATTAACTTACCCAATTAGCCATTAACTTATCCAATCTTCTGAACTATCCTAGGGCCCAAGAAGGTTTCAGAACAAATCAGGATGTACAGTAGAATCATCCTGACTCTTTGTACTCCAATATTAGTCTTTTTCAGAGCTTCTGTAGGTACCTTCTCAGGCTTCCTTTGTGGTCTGTGGTAAATGGAAGCAGTACTGAGAGGTTTAGACATCAAGTACAGTAGAGAAAGAATAGATACTGAGCTGTCCCTAGTCATTAATCTTATTATAACCACTTATAATTGTAATTCTAATTAGAATGATGCCAGATAAGCTCCTTTGGGAATGTGAAATTCAGAGACATGAAGGTCTCAACTAATTGGTGGAAACCATTCAATTACTTTGTTTGTAAGCTGATGAAGCCAGAATATCCATCAAAATAATTTATATTTCTATCCCAAGTCCATAGTGCTGAGGATTGGAGCATATGAAAGGACTGCGGAAGAGGAGAACTTCAAGTCAGAAAAGCATTTTGCAGCAACCATCTGGCCATTTTAACCCCCTGTCTATAGTACATTTACATGAAAGTCAGCTGAAGTTAAGCAAAAGCCAACAGAAAGTCATCTGCACTTACAAAAATGAAAGACTGTTACTAGGAATTTTTAAAGCTTCCAAGAATGACCTTGGCCAAAATGAATACAGACAGTATTTCAGTTTAGCAAAAAAAAAAAAAAAAAAAAAAATGGTACTAGTAAATTAATAACTGCTGCCTTTTCTTTTGACAGCTATTTAAAAGCACAAGGTTTGGATTTTTGCAATTCTTCAGATTTGAATATGTTGGATTCTTTTTATTATCTGTAATCAGAAGAAATTCCTTCTAGAAATTCCAAGAAAACGGGAAACATGATGAGAAGCCAACATTATTTCCCAGTCCTCTGGTGTGTTAAATATTTGCTTCCATATAGCATTTCCAAACGCTTGCTTTTCACTTGGGCTTCCCACTTGCCAAAGTCTTGTCAAGAGAAGTCTCAGCACACTTGCTGTTCATCTGCTCTATGTGCCCTGCAGACTTCTTTAATTGAAGTGCAGTTTGCACACTTTGGAAAAACTCCACCTGGACCAAACCTTTGCAGAAAATATTGAGGACTCGCCTCCCCAGAAAGTCACAGGCTTCATTTCACTGGCAGATTCAGCAGAAAGTGCTGCCAATGAGGAAGGACATACTGCCTGTGAATCTTGTATTTTCGTGTGTGTCAGCTTTCAATCAGTTGTAAGTAACCTATACCTATTTAAGCAGATTAGATAGTATCTTAGCCATGCTATGTCTATGTGTATTTATCCTTATCTATGTCTATAAACAATATCTATGTATAATAAAATCACACCAAAAAGAAAGAAAGCTAGCAAGAAAAGAATCCGTAATTCTAAAAACTTACTGGTAATATTGAAATGTCTTATTGACTTAGATTAGATTTTTCTTAAAAGGCAAATTGTGCAAAATATCATCACCTAAAGAAAATTCCCTTTAGGGAATGATGCACTGCCTGTTAATTGTTCTTACCTTTTTTCTTGTTATAACTGTCTGACTAGAAACAAATGAGAAAGCCAAAACATCTGAACTGCTTTTTCATTTGTTTGGCTACTAAATATCCTCTGTGTGAGGTATGTTTATTTAAAGTATCTCCAACTAGATATTTACAATACATTTTTAAATCAGTTAAGAGACTTTAATTGTACATTGAGGATAAGTTGCATTATTCTCAAACCCCTTTACTAAAAATACATGAGAACAGTGAGCAGTTTATTTATAACCTTGTTACTTTACTTGTTACTTTGGGCCATCAATGATACTATCATTTTCTCTCTTTATATTTTTAATATGTCTGAAATTCAATTCATAGCCCAGTTTGCTCATGTTTTATAAAGTAGCCTACAACAATTTTAAGTTAAATACAGTGCATCCACCTGCTAAATTTGGAACAGAAAAAGATGGGAGAGTTCCCAGAAAAGCTGCATTAAAACTGCAAGCAGAATTTGTAATTTTTCCATTCATTACCCCTGGAAAGAATTTACAATGTTACTCTTCTTCTGTGTGCAAATACATAACATTATACTATCTTTCTTAATTATGAGAAATTAAAATTAAAAACCAAGAATATTTCCAATGGGGAAAATATTCTCCATCACTATTCCTGTAACAACAAATCTGTGTGACTTCTATGTGTATTAAGACAACAGAAGTACATAATAACATATTGTCACATACTACTGTTGTCTGAAGGAATTTGTGGGATGGGAGTGTGCCAGGAAATCTGCTTGGCATCTGATAATCACTAATTCATGATAAAGGAGTCTGACAAATCAAATCCCTCTTTCCTCCCAACCTGAAGATGTGAGTTCAGACCAGAGAACAGCTGGGCTTGTGCTAAGCTATTACACTTGAAGAAGTGTAATATCATCTCGTTTCTAAAGGGATAGTCCTTTGCAGTATATATATTCAGATTAGCCCTTAAAATGCACTGGGGCCCTTGCTTCTGTAAATTGGGGTTTTCATGAAACACTCATCTCTATACCTATCCTAATTTCAGCAAACCTGAACCAGCCTTGTCTGGGCAATCACAGTTGAGGCCTGGTCCACCAAGATGTTTGATCATTGCTTTAGCTTTGCTGTCCAACTTCCATCTGTTGTAAGAGGAAAAGTCCCAGGATAAGAACAGAGACTTAATAACTACTGACCAAGACAGCCTTAAAGTTTCTATCAGCTTGATTCAACTTAAGACAGATTTCTTCCTGGTTATAGGTCCCTGACCTCTCTTTTCTTACGTCATTTATTTTAGGAAACTTTCTACTGTAAATTCTTCCTCTGTCACATTCAGATATAAATCCTCTCCCAGTCTCTTGCTAGTTTTACAACCCAGGAAGATCTTTCTTGAGGAGCTGGGAGCCATCCTTTTGAAATGCAGTCATCAAAGGAGATGGCGCCATATTTCTCAGTCTCTCTGAGGGTAGGAGCCTAACTTTAATAAGAGACAATTAGCCAATACAGATAGTCTAATGACATCAACCAGCCTACTCCTAAGATCCTCCAATCCTTTCCCATTAGCTCAGCCCGGCATTTCAAGATATTCCCCTCTTTTGTTTTCATGAAGTTAAGTTCAATCTCTCTCTCCTACTGCAGTATTCTTGAATAATATATTTCCTGCCTGTTTAACCGGTCCCGTGAAATTTTTCTTTCACCCTACTCAATTTTTTCTCAACAGGACCAAGACAGATGCTCAAATCTAATTACTAATAACTACATTCAGTGTACAAAGAGCCGTAAAGAAAAAAAGACACTTTTATTCTACAAAATGAAAATGTCCTAGCTACTGCTGAAACTCATTTTTTGAGAAATAAATTTTTAAGAATTGCAAACCATGGATATTTTTATGGCTTTAAGATGAGCATGTCTCCTCTGTATGGCTCCAACATCTTTAACTCAAATGCATTCACAGGAAATAATCCCAGAAATTCTTTTTTGATATATTGGGTCTGATTCCTCCTTGCTTCCAAGTTTGTGTTACCTGCCCCCCCCACCCCACACACACACACTCCCTCAGGATAGTCTTCTATCCTTGAGTTTTTAATGAATAATTCCGATTGATGCTCACTGCGTTACGAGGGCACCAGTGAGAAAGAAATCTGAATGAAGATATGAGAAAATAATTTGTCCATTTTCTTTTTAAGGATTCCCTTGTGGTGCCAATTCCCTCCAGTCCTGTAAAACCAGGCGGCAAAGATAAAAGCATATTCCTGCTGATGAGGTCTACTGTGATATGAAGAATGAATCTCATTGTGGCTGACGGCAAAAGGTTAACAAGGAAATGATTAACTCACACACAAAAGCTCCTTCTTCTTCCTGTGACTTCAAAGTCTTCAACAGAGAAGGAAAAGAATGCACCAGAAAAGAAGAAACCATTTATGACTTTTTTTCACGTGTGGAAATTCTGATATTTTGCTTTAATTTACTAGTGCCGTGTTCTGTTTCATTTTTATGAACTTGTAAAGTCAACTAAATTAGGAGCAAAAAATGTGTAACTAAGGTAACAGCTTCCAAAGATCAAGAAAATGAAAAGTAGCAGCAATAAATTAAACAAAAAATCAAAATGCTCTAAAAGTATTTTCCTGTAAAATATGATACACACAAAACTTTAAGTTAATGTTAGTTTTATTCTCTATGAGTTCTCAAGATCTCACTTATAACACTTGTCCTTGACTAATGAATTATGTGCTTATTGCATACACCTCTCTACTATTTTATATCATGTTGTGTACATGTGAAATATACTCATGATCTAAATGATGTGTAAGATGAATTAAATACTCCCTAGTGCCTAAAGAAAGAACTGATATTGATTAAAATTTGTTTCTATAGCACAAGAGAAATTTCACACAAGTCAAATTGTTCAGTATTCAATATACTTAAATAGTTAATATCAAATGACTTGTATACCTTGCAGGGGAAAAGGGTAGTTTGTATTTAGTTAATTTTCAGAAGGCATTACTTCATTAAAAAGAACTGCCTTCATCAGAGGTATTAGCTCCTGAAAGGTCTAAAACCTCAAGTGTCTTCAGAGCTAGGCAAAAATGTAACATACGTGAGTAAAACCATATAATTCAACACGAAGTATGAGTCAATAAGGAGTATTATTCAGTTGGAATCTGGAAGAGTGTGCCTCTCCCAAGACTTTCAAATTCATTTTTAAAACCCTCTAGTGGCCTTCAGAACAAGTTTGTTGCTTAGATATGTGTACCCATCTCTAAATATGCAACCCCTGAAGTACAGGGTTACCCTGTTTTCTCAACATAAAATGTAATATTTGTATAACTTTAGCACACTTAGGTTATAAAATCCTTCCTACTTGTAATATTCCTAAGCCTGGTCAATGAGGTGCATTTGAAGTTGTAATTAGTTTGCAAAAAAGTATAAACAATAACATTAATTATTTTAATAATATTATTTGCCACTTTTTTCACCCTTTCCTATTCTTGAAGCACATATCTGCACATACATACCAATCCTAATGTATTTCTCTTTTCCTATTATTTCTGAATTATTTTACATGAATGTATTATCTGGGGTATAATTACCACATAATTTCTTAATGAATTCTTACCAAGTATTTTAGAAATAGAATTCATTTCCAAGTCTTTTCGTTGGAAATGTTTGATATTAGATGATTGGTTTGATCTTTGGTATGTTCCAGAAACTTTCACCCAAGTTCAAATCATTATTTGTGATAGTGCTCTAAGCACTGGGACTTCAAAATGGAAAGGAAGCAAGCCTAATGAGTCCTTTTGGGGCTTATAGAAGCATTCAAAAACTTGGAAGGAACAAGAGGCAGTAAACTGATGGATGGTCCCTGTATACTAAGGCATACAACAAATGCATGAGTTATTCACAATTGTGCCTTCTTTGGAAACCTGTGGGAAGTTTTCAATAACTATTTAAATTATATCTCACAAACTGTAGCAAGTAGTTCAGGAATAGTAATTAATAAATATCAACGTTATATGTAAATTGCATTTTTATAAAAGTAGATATCTTGCAGTGCTCCTGAAAATAACAATCTAATAAATTACAAATCTTAAATCTAATTCTAGAACAGATTATGTTCTCACTAAAATTAGTTTTTCTCTTACTAGAGAACCTTGTACATATTTTTCCAAGTGCCAACCACTATGTCCCAGAGCATTTATCTCAGACCCTCCCCCAAAGTTCTCCTGAACAAGAATTAAATTAAAAGTCTAAAAATCTCTGAGTAGTAGATATTAGGGAACAGCAGCAATGTTCCTAGTGAATAGACAGCTCAATGAAAAGTAGCTGCTATTTTCACAGCATGTCTCGATCAGTTTAGGACTTCAGGTCCTAGAGCCCAGATTCATACCCATCTGGCAGTGCTGAGAGACACTTAAATATCAGATGTGCAGGAGAACTAACATAACCACATGGGAACCATGCAATCCCTCACTCCCGTTTTCTACCACTCAACAAGTGCCACATATTTCCCAATTTTGCTGTCCAAAACACAGGAAGAACAGCAAGGAAGAAGATGAGATGGTAATGTAAGAAAAGCTAATAAAAGAACCAAATGACTCACGGGCAATCTGGAAAGCAGTATTTAGGCCTATTGCGCTGCCGTATCACTACTCTGGAGACAGAAAAGCCTTTATCTTTCTCTAAACAGAAAATGCTTGAATTAGGTTCCTGTCCCTGAAAAAGTGTGCAGACATTACCACAAAATGCCCCTTACCTGTTTTTAGAGGGTAAAGGAGGAGGTTAATATATATTTCTCTTGTTTTTAGTAAAACCAATATATTATGCCAGTGGTCCCAGGTATAAAATTTTATTTGCAGCTAGGGTAATAGCATGAATTCACAATTGGGAACATGAAATATTCATCTTTCATATTTTATGGTAACATACACACACTTAAGAGAAACAGAGATATTGCTTTCATTTTCACGGTGTTCATGGATGGGACATCTGGCAGAAGCTCTTCAACATTTACTTTAAGCAGTATGGGTTGTTGACAGGGTGGAAAGATTTAAAAGAAGACCTCTTTCCCTGAAATTCTACAGTAAAAGATTTGATACAGTTCTGAAGTTCCTTTATCTGCAAGTCTCCTATGTAAGTGTAAAACCACACACAGTGCAAAACTTTACAACCATTCACTAAAGATACACATGATTACTAGAGTAAACTTGGACTACTTACCATACTCACAAACTCAAACTGAAAATTTAAAAATTGAATTTAAATGTTTTGTCAACGGAATTGTAGACTTCTCTGGACAATTGAATTTATTTTCCACTACTCAGTTACTTAAAATCAAGGCAAAATATTTCCTACTCATCTAAAGTGTTTTCCAGTTTTTGATACATGTTTGTCAAAGATATTAGAGAAAAATCTTAAAGCACAAGTAATCCAACAAATATGAATCTCACACATATATTTTCTATAAAAAATAAAATACCCTCTTTCCTTCCTCCCTCCATCCCTCCCTCCTTCCTTCCTTCTTTCCTTCCTTTCTTCCTTCCTTCCAAAAAATATTTATTAAGCTTCCCTATGTGCCAAACACTGTTCCAGGTACCTGAAAAACATTAGTGAACAAAACAATAGTTTCCAGCCCTTGAGAAGCTTACAATCCTGTCAGTAAACATACATCCCATGAGTATCTGCCCTGTGACCTTGAGTATTTCACTTCTCTATGCTTCAATTATCTGGCCATGTGAACTTGACATTTTTGTAGGTAATGTCATACAGTTCAACTTATAATTGAAGATAATGGTTCTGATCTCTGGCTACACATCAGAATTACCGGAGGAAACTTTTAAAACTACCAGTGCCAGGTCCCTAGCCTGACTGTCTGCACAACACACACAGACAAAGATCTATTAAGTCACAATCTTTGTCGGTGAGATTCTGGGTATTATTTTTTCATAAAAAGAAAGAAAGCATGTTACCAAGTAATTCCAACAGGTAGCAAAAGAAGAGAATCATAGCCTGTTTAATCAAACACCATATTCACAGGAAGTAATGAGAAAATCAGGAAAATCAGTACAATGTGGTATAAAGAAAAGCAGAGGGAAAGAGGAAGCAGTGGTCAGTGATACTAAATGCTGTGGAGAAGTCATATAACAGCAGAATTACTGTATAATATTTAGGGAGGCATATTCACCTGGGTATGTCTCAAATTAACTGTCTTCATGGGAAAATGTAGCTACCTTGTTTTTGCTCCTGTTCCATTTCTAACTGACACTCAGTTGTGGTCCAGAACACCAGATTTAGGAAGCTGAACTGTGAGGAAAGTTCATGGGAACAAAAGAAAACATTTTTTATTAACTTTCTCCTGTCACTGCAGTAGAGCACAAGTTCACAGATTTAAACTCTAAAGAAAAAGTTTTTATAAAGAAATAAAATATATATAAGTCTCTACTAGGATTTATCTGTGTACCATATCTGGAAGCATAAAATAGGAGGAAAGTCTGTTTTTAAAGTTATACCTGTCAGAAACAAGATAATTGTGCTGTAATCTAAAACTTATGGTAAGAACATCAGCATCTACCAGTTTATAAGAAATATTTTTAAGTAGGTAGTTTAAAGCATGTGAAGTTACTTATTATTAATGTAGTTTTTATAGTATGATGCATTACTATTGTAAGAAGACCTTTATAATACAAACATTTCATTATCAACAATAGGAAATCTTTATTTGAGTCATGTAATGGGTGATTCCAACTGGGAGAATGTTGTCAAACTATGTCATAAACTTCAGTCCCAATATTGTACTCATCAACATTTTTAACATGAAGATATCATTTTAAAACCTTATAAAATCTGTGAATGGTGATAAAAGCTTTGGAGGAACAGAGTTTGTATTATGGAATAAAGATCCAAATAGATGTTGACAGGTGTGAATAATATAAATATTTTATTTCATCTAAAAATATGAAATAAAATAATAAAATTATTGTTCATCTGATCTCTTTGATTGGACTAAAAGTCTGTTCTCTATGCTTCCATAGGAATTTATGCATATCTGAATCTCAGGCACCATTTTAAAATATGATATCATGTGATAAAACCCGATAATATTTTAGAATTATAAACTTATCTGCTATTTCCTCAGAACAATGTATGTCTATTCACCTTTATACCATATGTTCTCTAAGAGAATGCCTAGCACATTGATAACTTTCTGCTAAGCTGAACAGAAATATAATAATATACAACAACAAACAATTTAAATCAAGTAAGGAGATAGCATAAGTGAATCAGAGAAAGTGCAAAATGGACATGCAAATGAGGATAAGCTGCTTTTATAGATTTGAGAGATTATCATTAGAAAAGAACATAGACCTGTTCTTTATGATTCCAAGCAAATAGAATTATTCGACTTACAGCATTAGTAGTATTATTAGTAGTTATTAATACATAATTAGTGGTATTTACAAAGACACACAAACTTTATGTCAAGGGAAGTAAAAATTCCCTAAAAATAGAAGTGATGGAAGTTTTTTCTTCTTTTTTAGTTTCCTAGCCCTATTATCTTCAAATATACATTCGTGGCCATTTACTATAGAAGGGAATTATTGATCATTAATTTGTTTGATAAGACTCTACATTCTGGGTATAGTGTTGTGTTCTAAGAACACAGGGCCCACAGCAACACAGGAGAGTGCTGTGCTCTAAACACTTAATGAGAGATATAAAGAAATAAATAGGCAATAATAATCATCTTGCCATAACTGCTACAGTGCAGAATAATGAGAGCACATAGAAAATATAGCTTCCTCTTAGGAGATCAGATAAAAATTATTTTTCCTGACTCTACAATTTGGAAAATTGGGTTAGGTAGTCTTCAATTTTCTTGAAACCCTAAATTGCTATGATTTTGTGGTTTGTCTAGTCTCCCCACACCAACCCTGAGAGTATTTTGCACCAAAAAAAGTAGACTACTTAACGTTGAAATTCAATTGAAAGGTTTGAAGATGTTTTTTCCTGAATAATAGTTCTTCATGACACATGTATGTATGTATGTTACTTCTTCCCCTGCCTGCTTTTTATTAAATATATATACATATACATGAGAAATTTAGCAATTTCTATTGCTTTTAATTATGTTGATTGGCATGTGACAGACAATATTCTGAGGATAGAATTAATTTTTGCTTTCATTCTTTCACAAAATTTTACCTCTGAAAACAGAGCAAAGTTAGAGTTACACAATTATGTTAAAGTCAAGCTACAAATCATATTACAAAAGCAAATAACTCAACAAAAGTGACAATTTAACAAAAATTCTTTCCATACATGAAAAGCAATGGCAATAACAAATACATCATGTATATATACAAACTCTATTTACTGTTTCTGGACATTTCTGCTGCTGGTGGTAGTTATTTATTTTTGGCTTTCTCTTTCCTTTTTTTTTTTAACAGGTTTGTTGAGGTATGATTTGTATACAAAAGTAATTGCACATATTCAATGGAAGTAATTTGATGCGTTTTTATTTGCATATACCTGTAAAATCATCCCAACAAATAGATACATTAACTACATTTCAATGTTTTCTTCTGCCTCTGTTTTCCTTTTATTTTTTGATAGTTTTGTTGTGTGTGTGTTTCAAACACAACATGAAATGTATCCTCCTGACAAAATTGTATGTCTCTAATACCGTATTGTTAACTACGAGCATTATATTGTGCAGTAGATCTCTAGAACGTATTCAGTTTGCATAACAGAAACCCTGTATCCATGGAACTATTCAGGCCTTATCAATCACCATTTTAATTTCTGATTATTTGAAACTGAACATTTTAGGTATTCCAATATAAATGAAATCACTGCAGTATTTGTTTCCATGTGAGTGGCTTATTTCACTTAGTATGATGTCCTCCAGCTTCATCCATTTTGCTGCAAATGGCAGGATTTCCTTTTTCTTAAAAGCTAAATAATATTCAATCATATGCACATATCACATTTGCCTTCCCTAGTTATCTGTTGATGGAGTTCTTGGTTGCTTTAATATCTTGGCAATTGTGAATAATGTTGCAGTGAACATGAGAGTGCAAATATCTCTGAGATCCTTGTAGTTATTTGTTTTTAATGAAGGTCATAAAATATGATATTTTCTGATTTCTATAATACTAAAATGTAAAACAATATGTCTTAGAAATTTTTTAATATGAAAAATGTTAAGAAATGCCTTCTTTATCCTTTGTATAATTCCATACCAAAACAGCATATGTGAATAAAAAAATAAAATTACAAAAGTCAGGGTTTTACTATGTATAATTTAATAACTACACAGATAAATGGGTGTATAGAGAGGTGGCTGATGTAAAATGGAAATTTTCTAAATGTAAGAAGAAACAAAGGCAGATCACATAATCCCCTCACTCAGCATATGCTAAAGATATATTTCTATTTGAATTTTATTAAATAAAATATTTAAAATAAAAATATTGTTTCTTATAGAATCCAAAGTTGATTTTTATGTGAGCTCCAGTTACAGTGGCAATATTTCTCATTAAGCCTGCTTAAACTGTTATAGCATATATACTAGCCCCTTGAAATTTATTGTTTTCAAATTGCAATAAAAATTTAGGACATTGGATCAGAAAGATGGATGCTCTGATGTTGTAATTAACTGAATTTTCAGAGTGTCTGACACATTCTATCACAACACTGCAAAATGAGAAATTTGGCAGTTCTTTAAAATACCAGACTATCTTTGATCAGAACATGAATACTCAATAAAGAAGTGTTAAATAATCCATTAATTTTGACTTGTTAATTGTGGTTTAACTTTAATCCAAAATATGGAAACTGCTATTATCATGAACTCTGTTCTAAATGGTACACAGGTATTTTTAGTTCTTATCATATTATTTTATTTTTTTCAGATCTGTATTCAGATCATTGTCCTGCTTTTTGTAAGCAATTACTGTATATCTGGGGCAATGTATCTACTGCTGCAAGAAAGGAAAAAAATGACAGAAGATCACAAAACCCAGTAAAAAGTTAGGAAGCTAATTCATTTAAAATGTCAAATATATTCACTACTATGCTGCAAAAAGATTTAAAAAAGAAAAGAATGAGAAAAAAATAAAATTCTGGTTCTTAAAAATGAAAGAAAAGGCAGAGAGATGAAATAAGAAAATAAAGAAAAAGGAGAAATAAAGGCTCTGCATTTAGTAAACTGAGGATGAATAATGAAAAATATGGTAGGACAAATAATGTTTCAGGGCAAGTAATTAGAATTTTAAAATTAATTATTACATGTGACCTTTATAATTAGATAAGACATATTACATTTTTCCAGCTCTGTTTTCTTGCAGCTTTTGTCAATAAACTATATAATAAAAAAGTTAATTAAGAAGTATGTAATACAATTATAATGTAAAAAAGCAAATAATAGGGCATTAAGTACCCAACCAATATGGTGTGTAATATATAATATACATGAAATATACATGTAAATTGTTTCATATTACCACATAATTAATATTCTAGAATATGAAACTAATTTGAAGTAAAATATAATTTCATAGATTAATAATTTCTCTAAGATGATGTGCAACCATAAAAATAAAACCAGCCATTCAGCATTACTCATTGTACTAAAGTAAAAATTTGCCATATTCCTGAAAAATCCATAAATAAACAGATGATAAAATATGCACAGATACACAAACACATGCAGATGCACACACATATAAAATGTGAGTTCCCAACATATCTAAAGGCAGATCTGTATTCATTACATATAAAAACAATCATTTTAATATACAATTTATATATATTACTATAAAATATTAAATAACACAAATAATTTTAAAGAATAATTGTGTCCTCAAAATTTTATGTTTTGTTTACATATACTTATAATCAGGCCCAATTAGGAAGTACTTTGATACTCAGTGAATATTATATTAAGCTAAAAAGCTGGATTTACATTAAAAATGTGCATTAAATCTTTTTCTTTGAGCACTTCTATATTTATTTGTTATTCTGTCTCATTCACATAGTTTTCACCTTTGAATAATATTGGAGTATCTTTACTCCCTGATTTATCCTCTATCCATTCCATGTATTACTGATGCTGGTATAAAACACCATCCCATCTCCAAATGGAAATGATTTCTTAGGGTCTCAGGATTTGTGGGTGGATGCATTAATCATTGAGCTCACTAAGTCATGACTAACTCAACTTTGTAAGATGCAGCTGACCCAACAAAGCAAACTTATGGTGGCCTCCCACTTCCTCCTCTTCCAAATACCATGCTCATCTGTTGCCCATATGGAGCAGAATAAAAGAGGTAAGAGGAAAGGCTGTTGTTTCCTTCAAGGAGCTTCTTTGACATTCTATGATCAGACTAGTGCCTCAGAATTTCATAGATCCAGAGTTCTAGATTATATCAATATTTTATATCAAATGGGTAAACACATGTTCTTCATCTTTATTATATCAATTCTCTAGATTATGGTTGTTATAACTAGTCTCAAGATAGCAGGCACCACACTTTCTTTTGGTTGTCACATTTTTTTTTAACGCAGAAGAAGGCTCTTGTACGATCCAGAGCCAAACAAGGTTAGTTGACCTTTAAAAATGACACATTGCCAGATGCCTGCCAGAAAATAAAAGAGAGATCAAATTTAACAAGCAGTCTATTTTACAAGTTGAGCAGCCACAGAGCTAACTTCAAGTCTAACTTAAACCTTCAAACATTATTCAAGTACATGTTTCAAATCCCACCGACTTCAAGGGGAAATAGTCTATTTGAATAAACTTGGAGAAATATTTACTTCTTACTGTCAAGTGAGCAAGTAATTTTATATACATTCACATATATAGTCCTTATAGTAACCAAGTCAGGTACTCAAAGCAGGGATTTTCACTTTAAAACTAAATATTAATAAATATTAATATATGACATTTTAAAAAGTTACGTAGCCAGCCTAAAATGTATTTTTTAAATCATCAATACTCTATTCTCTACACTAGTTTTGTCCCTTTTGAGCTTACAGTCTAAGGGAGGAGCCAACCATTTGACTAATTTACTCAGTTAAATATTTAATTATGATTATAATAATTTCTGAAATGGAAGTTCAGGGTGCAGTAAGTAAAGCAAGCAAGATCTAGACCTTGCTTTTTTATGTAAAGGAAAAGCTTTTTTATGTAAATGACTTCTAAGCTGACTGGCAAAGGATAGGGATCATTTAGTTGAAGAAAAGTAGTGCAGAAGAAACAGCTTTTGCGGACACCCTGAGGTGGAAGGGGCACGCTATGCTCACATGGCAGAATAGAGAGCAGTTTAAAGAGTGGTGCTATATGCAAGTGGTGAGAAGGCAGGGCAGATAATGCAGAGCTTTGTGGATGATGTTCTGGACCGTGATCTTGATTATAACACCCGTAGGATGTCATGAACAGTTTTAAGTACTAAAATTTCCATGTCAGTGTGGATGTTAAAAGCATCATCGTGGTTACAGTGTGAGGTGCAAGGAGATAGCTCATAAATACTACAGACAAAAGTAGTTCATACTAGAGTAGTTTCTCGAGCTTGGTAGATACAAGAGAAGAAGAAAATGAGACAGATTTGATACAAAGAAGAAAAAAGGGAGATATCGAAATGACTCTAAATTTTCAGTTTTATATGACATGAATAGTGGCGGTACTATTCATTCAAAATCTTAAACATTATAGAAGAATAAAGGTTGGAGTGTGGGAGGGATCAAGAATTTATTTTAGGACATGTTGAGATGGTTGGCTTTGGAACTCCCAAGATTAAGCATAAACAAATCTGGAGTTAGAGAAGTAAGTCTGGACTGCAAATATAAACGTGAGAGTCATCGGCATATACACAGTATGTAAACATGTTTGCTCATCTGTGAGGAAAATATAGAACATCAATATTTAAAAACCAGTCACAAGATGAGCCAGCAAAGGAAGTTCAGGAAGAGCAGCCAAGAGAAGCTAGAGAAAGTACATAACAGTATAATATTGAAAACCATGGGAAGAAATTATTTTGAAAGAAGAAAATATTCAACACACAGTATAGAATGCAAAATAGGCTATAGAATCATCTCTTTTTGTTCAGCCCACAGTTTGCCAAAGGAGAAAATAAGACCACAAATGCTCCACAAAAGAAGAGTACACATAGAATCAGGTTCTAAGAGTGTTCAATCACACCAACTACCTCTATACAAGTTTTTAACTATAAAATGCTATTTTGCCTCTAAATTAGCAAAAGATGAATTCTGGCAAGGTTGCAAGGAAACAAATTCATTAACAGTTTTGCTAAAATAAATTGGAACCACATTTCTAAAGACAATTTAGTAATACATATCAAAAGCCTGAAAATATATTCTTCTTTGGCACCATAGTCTCTCTACTGCACTGCTGAATGAAAGTTATTTAGAAATCCCCAAAAAGCAATGACTAGAAGTAAGTTAATGGAGACTAACTCACATCATGTTCACACAATGTAATGTAGGTAGTACAGTTGTCTTCATTTTTCAAATGAGTAAACTCAGGCACATGAATGTTAAGTAACTTCCTTAAGGCTGCATATTGGTAAGTGATAGAGAAACGAATAGAATAGAGGCAGTTTGAGCCAAAAGTCTGCACTGGATGTAATTCTGCTATGTTCTTCTGATCATTTTTCCTTTTGTGACATCATGCATTTAATTGTGTAACTTCCATTCCCCTCTCGTAACCTGCAAGGGTCTTGAAAACCTGTCCTATATCTGATTCAGCTCTCCCTGCACCACTGCCCTACACACACACACACACACACACACACACACACACACACAAACACACACAGTGTCTGGAATATACCCAATGGTTGAATAGTTTTGTTGAATAAGTAAATGAATGGATTTATAAATTTTAAAATTAATGGGAAGGACCTAAGGGCTTATAATTTGAGAATAACATGTGTGCCTCCAAACTTTCTCCTACACAATAGTGTCTTGTTTACTCCTGCTACCACCACTACTACTCCACCACAGCATCTTTCAACAGTTCACCAAGTAGTTCTCTTTATATCATTCAATCTCTAAAAATCTCATATTCAGTTGATGCTGAACATTTGTATAAGGCATTTATTTTTTATATATCTAATGCTGTGCTAGAGCCAATGAGAACAAAGATGAATTCAACATGATCCTAAATTCAGAGAGCTTACAATTCTCAGGGAAAAGAAATGTAAATACACTGTTTCTTCATGTGTTATATATGACATTATCTAAAACTATGTAATAGAATTGACACTATGAGAAAATTATGCACAGGGTTCATGAGAAACAAAAAAGAGGGTTAGTTAGCCCATTTGGGATCTGGGAAGGTAGAGATAATACCTGAAATGAGTTCTGGAGCATCATTGTATATTATCTAGGTGAAGGTTAGAAAAAGCAAAAATGTTCCAGGAAAGAATACATGGCATGATATATGGAAACAGTGTGTGTGCACACATGTGTGTGCCTTGCGGATGGTGGGGGTGGGTGTGATCAAGTAGGGAT
Source organism: Aotus nancymaae (assembly GCF_030222135.1). Taxonomy (NCBI): domain Eukaryota; kingdom Metazoa; phylum Chordata; class Mammalia; order Primates; family Aotidae; genus Aotus; species Aotus nancymaae. The sequence continues at coordinate 38,438,368 of NW_026988419.1, read as the reverse complement.
TTTCTATGAATCAGTTGGAAATGAACCCTCAATTTTCCTATGCTACTATCTAAATGTACAGTCCTAATCTCTGCAGCTTACTTACCAGTAATTACACTAGTCTAATTATTGTTCAGGATTCAAAATATCAGATATTAATGCATATTAGTTTCAACAAGACTAGCCCTATGAAAAACTGTAGAAAAAGCCTAATTTGGTGACCCTCACTTCACACCATGCAACTTGTTCTCACTCGAAAAATGCTTTCATTCCTCTGAGAAGCCACGTTTTCATGTTAGACCCCTGCCTGTATATTTTTAACCCATTTCCCCATACAAATCATTCATTGACCTTATTAGCCAGTCTGTTAATTTAAAATCATAGATAATAGTGCTGTTACCTCTTTAAAATGCCATGTTTCTCTTCTAATGGTCAACTTCTATGCTTCAGTTCAATAATGGTAATACTCTACATAAGTTTATCTCTTTATATTGTATAAAATATATTTACATATATTCTCCATCACCTACAGACACAACCAGTGGTTTATATTTATTTTTATATATATATACCAGTATTTAAATATAATGATAATATATGCTTATATTTTATATGCATGTATTTACATATTTATGATTAAATGTAAATGTATACTTATAAATATTTATTTTTACATTAATATAAATATAATTATATATTTGGGAGTCCTTTGGTTACTTCTTTGCATTATACCAAACAGCCTCCTATTCTAGCTATGCTAATTTCACCCGTGTTAAATCCTTATATCTGTCTCAAGGTGGCACTCACATAAATCAGCACTTAAATGTTTTATTAACCAACATACGCTTTAAAAAATAATTTCACTTTTGCTCTTTGATAATTTTAACCTTAAAAATTAAACCCTTATATAAAAAGACATGGTGTAACTTTTGGCTGCTCCAGTGGCCTAAATATTTTTATCTTTGGGCTACAGTCATGCTTGAATTTTTGTAAGTATTTTTCCTTAAAACATTTATCCCTGGCCTTTCACTCACAGTGACTGAAAGACAATTTTTGACAGGTAAGCAGAACCCTGTGAGACAAAAGTGTAGAAAATTTCAGAGTGGTCACTAGTCAGTTAACAAGAAAAGAGACAGAGGCAAGGAGCAGATTGACAATAAGTACCATCCCTTCCACCCTTAGGCAACTGTAACAAGTATATTTTTATTTAAAATGGCTTGTTCTTATTCATTACTTACATATGACCAAAATCATACTCATTGCCCTACCCCACCATCATCTCAACCATTTCTTTTCCTTCATTTTGTTTCAGTTAATTATATCACCATCACCAACCCAAGCTAGAAAACTGAGTCATCATAATACACTGTGTTTCTCTATTTTGTCTTGTTTAATGTTCCTCAAATGTATTTTTTAAATCCTTTTTTCACAGCTATGATCTTAGTTCAAGACCTCAACATTCTCACAAGGATGATTATAACAACCTTAAAATGGGCTGTCTGAGTCACATTTCACTTCCCACTCCACCTCTACCCTGCTACCCCAATTATCTTTGTCTCACAGATCTTTTTATATACTTTCTTCTTTAAAAGTTTTTGATGGCTACTCAATAAATAGGATAAATCTTAAAGCCCTTATAAGTTTTCCACCATCTGGTCCCAATCATATCTCTGATGACATACTTCACTGTATCAAATGTACAAACCCAACACCAGGGAAAAAATTTCTAACCTAAGCATGAGTCCATAAGAGTTTTACTTAGAGCAAATTTACCAGGGCTGTCTGTATCCTAGGATTTTAAAGATATAATTTATTTTTCCTTCTCAATAAATGTTAGCCCATCTTAAGCTGTTTAAAGAGATATAGCTGTTTCAGGGATAAGAATAGATACAGCCAGATTGGTCTTCCCTTTAGAAAACAAGTTGGTTTCTTTCCCTATAAAACAAAATGAAACAAGTTTCTTGTTTCACTTTCGGAACCTTTTACATATTAACTTGCATTTTGAAATTCCAAAGACAGAATGTAGAATGCATACTCCCCAAGCATTTTGGGGTATGGAATACTATATTCATAGAACACTACTTATTTAACATCTCTCAGAGCCCCCAGCCCTGCTGTAACAGAGTTTGGTAAATGCTGCATACACTCTATTCACATTAAGATTCAAATTATTTCTCAGAAAATGGGATTGGATGGGGAAAGATAAATAAAAATGATAAAGCAGAAAATACAGCAACCTGTGGCCCTGAAATATGCATTGGAAGGAGGAGAGGTGCGATAGTTTGACAAAGAGGTGAAACACGAGTCTCAAGTCCAGGAAATAGGAAAAAGAACTTAGGTACCTAAATTCAAACTTAACCTACTTTTTGTACACACTGTTTCTTAGAAAGTTAGCCTAAAGTGCTAAATGTCAATGACGTATTATTTAGAATAAAACAAGGAATATTACATATATATGTAACATTTTATATATATGTGTATATATATGCATATATATACATACATACATATATATGTATGTTAAGTATTGATCATTCCTCCTAAGTTAGATAGAGGCTTTTTAGACACTATATAAAAAAAACAGGGCTGGGCGCAGTGGCTCATGCCTGTAATCCCTGCACTTTAGGAGGCCAAGGCGGGCGGATCACAAGGTCAAGAAATGAAGACCATCCTGGCCAACATGGTTAAACTCTGTCTCTACAAAAGATACAAAAATTAGCTGGGTGTGGTGGTGCATGCCTGTAGTCCCAGCTACTTGGGAGGCTGAGACAGGAGAATTGCTTGAACCCAGGAAGCAGAGGTTGCAGTGAGCCAAGATTGCACCACTGCACTCCAGCCTGGCAACAGAGTGAGACTCCGTCTCAAAAACAAAACAAAACAAAAAAACAGATACATTAGGCATGGATACAAAAACTATAGTCCCAAAGTATTCTTACTATCTATAAGATCATAGCTGCCTTCATAAGAGCTAAACATTAACAGTTAAAGATAAAAATAAATACATTATGTGAACTATTTATCAAATTTCTCTGTCCTGCTCATTTTCAATATATAGTTTATTAATGCAATATCATTTACATCAATAAATATGCCTAAAATTTTCTAAAAAACAAATCAAGAAAGCAGATTAAGCATTTGAGCACTATCAGAATGAAACTCACAGCATTCTAAGTTTTAGCATTTCTACGTTAACAACAGGAAGAAAAAGTGCCTATTGTGCAATTGATTTTTTTGAAAATAAACTGAAAGTAAAGACTAAAACAAGAGTTTGGCATGTGCAATTTAATTTAAGGACGAATAGGAACAAGTTTGAGTTTAATGTTTGAGCAGGATCCACTAAAAGACCAAGTATCTCTTAATTATTATTGAATAGCTCAACAATAACAAATACAGCTCCAAACTCTCTACCTTCAAGGAACTCAAATAAATTCTGGCAATTTCAAGTTTTACATTTCAAAAATAACTCAGTCCTCATTATTTTCTACTTCACACCTTCTAAAAGGGAAGAATTTAGGTCAGAGTTGAGACTGAGTTAATGGTGGTAACTATCAACAGTCTCTGCCCCATATTTCATTTTTTATGAAAAATAAATGAGTGTGTGGCAAGAAAATTGACAATCGTATGGAGACAAGGATCTGTTAGCGTCTGTATTTGTATTTTAAAATTACTTTTGAAGAAATGATAATGGCTCTCTACATTCTTTCCAAGACATTAAAGTTGGCATTACAGGATGGCCTGCATTTGCTTTTCTGTATTCCTAATAACTATATGTGTGTTTCTTTCTCTACTCCAATATAGGTGAAATCAGCTCCATGGGACAGCAAAGAAACGGTAATAGAAAATGATTTAAATTAAACATAAGTCTGAAAATGACCCTTAAACTTTGAACTGCCAAAAAATATTTGTTTAAAATAGCATGAAAATACTATAACAACAAGGATTTTATGTTTATATCATTCATGGCATCACAAAGTCAGTGTCTGAAATAATGGATCGTTTTCTGCTCCCACTGATTTCATTTTTCTTTGTATGGCTTATAAAAACTCCTCTTACTTGGTTAAAGTCACATTTATTTGCATCAGAGAAAATTTTTGAAAGAAAAATGTTCAATGAAAATCTCGAAACACACAGAACAAAAAAGGGACTTGGTCTCCGGCAGCACTGTGACCTTCAGGGCAGAGCACACCTCTAATTTGCCTCAGATTCAGTGTGAGGCTCCACCTCTGGTAGACATGTAGGGCAGAAGAAAGTTTTTTTAAATGAAAATTCAGCATGTCAGATGATGATGAGAACTATGGAGAAAAAAGGAGGGAAAGCAATGGGTAGTAAGGAGCAGGTGGCTATTTTATCTTGGAAGATCAAGGAAAGTCTCATGGAGAAGGAGATATTTGAGCAGAGACCTGAAAAAGTTGAGACAGTGAGTGGTGTGACTACAAAAGGAGCCACCAAGAATGAAAAGTGCAGAGAGTTTCACAAGGAAGCATGTTTGACAGTTGGAGGAGGGCAAGAAAGCCATATGCCATTGGGCACTACACAGGTTGTCTAATTTTATTTGGTTACATCTAATTTTGGAAGAGAAAGGATGGGAAATCTTGCTGAAAGCTTTTTGAAAGTTACTACATAATTGTCTGTATTAGAGAATAAAAATTCTACTGAGTTGAAGAGTGTTCCTCCAAAATTCATGTCCAATCAGAAACTAAAAATGTGTCCTTATCTGGAAATAGGGTCTTTGTAGATGTAATTGGTTAAGACGAAGTCATACTAGATTAGTGTGGGCCATAAATCTAATGACTGGTATCCTTATCAAAAGGCCATGCATTATGGAAAACAGTATAGAGATTCCTCAAAAATTTAAAGATAAAGTACCATATGATCCAGTAATCCCACTGCTAGGTATATATCCAGAGGAAAAAACATCAGTAGGTTGAAGAGATAGCTGCATGCCCATGTTCACTGCAGCATTATTCACAATAGTCAAGCTATGGAATCAATGAAAAGTGTTAATTAATGGATGCATGGATAACGAAAATGTGGTCATCTATACACACAATGAAATACCATTTAGCCATAAAAAGAAAATCTTGAATTTTTGACAATAAAGATGAACCTGGAGGACATTATATTAAGTGTAATAAGCTAGGCACAGAAAGACAAATACTGCATAATCTCATTTATGTATGGAATCTGAAAAAGGTAAACTCATATAACTATAGAATAGAAGGGTGGGTTCTGGGGCTGGGAAGCAGGGGATAGAAGTTGGGTAGATGTCGGTCAAAGAATACAAAATTTCAGTTAAAGAGGAGGAATAAGTTCGAGAGATCTACTGTGCATCACGGTGACCATAGTGCATAACAACGTATTGGATTCTTGTAAATTGCTAACAGAGGTAGATTTTAAATCTCCCCACAAAAAAATATGTTAATTAGCTCAATTTAGCCATTTCACAATGTAAACATATTTCAAAACATGTTATACATAATAAGAATATATGATTTTTATTTGTCAGAGAAAAAAGAAAAAGGTCATATGAAGACACATAGACACAAAGGGAAGACGGCCATGTGGCAAAAGAGACAAAGATAGGAGTAATGCATTTACAAGCCAAGAAATGCTGACAATTATCAGTATCCACCAAGCTAAGAAGAGGCAAGGAAGAAAGCTTCTCTAGTGCCTTCAGCATAGCCCTGATGACATCTTATATATAGTTCTCAGAACCCAGAGAGAATGCATTTCCATTACTTTAGGCCACCCAGTTTGCAATTTTTTGTTGAGGTATCCCTGGGAAACTATCGTAGAGATCTTGTTTTACATAAGATACACACTTTCCAGGTTAATCATGGAATAGCCTAAAAGAAAAGCTAAATAAAGAGTGTAATAGTCACATGGTATGGGTCACTCAGATTAAAAAACAAACAAACAAAAGAAAAAACCTTAGTTTTTTTCCTGTAGTTTTCACATTTTCTAAAGAAAGCTTAGGAAAAACTAAAATATTATTTTTAATTTTAGTATTAGAATCCAGGAAAGGAAGATGTTCTCTCAAATGAGTAACAAGCAGAACAGGCAAACATTTGTTTGCAGTTTAACTCAGGTATAACAGGTAAAATATTTTTGAAATCCTTATGCCTCATTGCCATTATTGAATCAAGGAGAGGGTAGATGTCACCTTAGGAAGCATTACACAATCAATTTTTCTGAACAGACAGAGGAAAGGGACAGCTCTATTTTTCTTTTATCAGTGAAGGCAGAATGTAGAGAAAGTTGATGGAAAACACGTAAGAAGGTAACTAGTTCGTTATCTTTCTTCCTGGCAAAGAAATCATAGAAAAAGGATCATGTTAGACAGGTTAGGAAGAAAACCATTGAATAGATTTTGTCCTGTTTTCTACTTAGAACTACAGGAAAATCCAGTTTCATAGTGTTCCAGAAGCAATCTGGGGTAGCCACAGGATTAGGGAGATGAAGTCCTGACCTCCCCTCTGGTGGGTCTGACCAGATTCCCATTTGTCATAAAAAGTACCAGCAAGGTCTTGTCATGGGGAGAGAGAGTAGGAGGGTAGATCACTGTGATAAGAGAAAAGTGACCATTTATCTGAAACCTACAGTGTAAACATAGTTTGCAGGTCAGGTAGAAGTTACAGCTGGACCTCAGGTAAGAATGAAGTAGAGCCACGTCAGCAGGAGGGATTCATGACCAACCTGAGAAATAACTGAACAGGCAGGCACTCCCTGCTATAGTCAGAGGACGCTAGCAAGACACTCAGCCCCTAGAGAGAATAGGGAGCCAGAGATCAGAGGAGCTACAAAACCAAGCAAAATCTTGCAGATATGAGCATTAAGATGTGCACTCTCTTCCGTGCTGCCAGATTATATAGCTTTCCCTGACAAAAGTATCACCTTGGAGAGAAGCAGGGGAAGAGAAAATCTAGAAGAATGTGTAATTTAATAGAGATAAATATCTAAAGAAACCAAATTTATCAGATGGATTGAATTTGGTTTTATGGGTTACTTACTTATATATTTGCTTTTATTTCCCTTGGCTATACCGCAAAAGCACATCAAATGTAGAAAACAAGAAAGCCACATCATGATTGCACGTCAGAATGTACCTAGAATCGGTTGAGATCAACATATATGATAATACAGGAGCAAAGTACCAATATTTCTAGTATCACTGCAAGATTTATTGAATTCTTCAAGAAAACTCTGTCACAGTGACCATTTACAGATTTCTTTCCATACTTTCAGGAAACTAACAAACCAAAAATAAAGGTGAGATAAAAAAATCTGTTGAAGGCATAAATTCAACTTCCAATTGCCATATGAATAGGATAGAAAAATAAGGGACTACCCTCATATTTTATCCTAAATTATACTCTTAATTGCTGCATAATTAAAACTATGTTAACAAGCATTTTTTATAAAATTAGCTGTTCACAATGATGCATTGTTAGTTAAGACTCAGATGACCAGGTCAAGTTCCTCAAACATCTCTGCTCTCAGAGGGTAAATAATTACTAAACACAGTGCCAAATTTAAACGGTCTATCTGATTTAGGGAAAGAGGTCCTCTGAACTCTAAAGAAGCAAGAGATAACCTACTTGAAAAACTTGGCAATACATTTTAAAGAATTATTTTCCGGAATGTCTACTGGTGGTAGAAGTAAAAATTGATCAATTGCACATTAAGCAAAGTGAATGCACTTTCTATTTGTAAAATTATTGTGATTTTAATCAATTAATTTATGTACAACAGATTATATTACAACCACCATACATATTACAAGAACACTCATATTTAAAGCACATAACTGCAATATTTAGTCAGCTATTTATTCTGTGAATAGAACATGATAGGAAAGAATAGAGGCTTGTTTTACATGATCTGCATGTACTTATTGCTAGTCAGGTACTGAGCTCCTTCACATCTTTCCCCTGATGGCAACACAGATGATTGTGTTAAAAAAAATTGTACATTCCAAATTAAATGATAATAGAATTTTGGGATTAAAAACAGCACAGAGATATGAGATCTGTATAGAATACATTTTATTTAAGAGAAATATACTTTGTGAATATGTCTAAGAATGTACACCCCTCTAGACCTCTAGACATTATTTTTATGAAGTAAATTAGAAACAAAACCTCACAGGACTATAAAATTTTCATGCACGGGAATCATGCCCTGTTCTTGTTGAGAACTCAGAACTTTGCATCAAATTTCACATTGATTAAATGCAAAATAAATACGTGTTAAAAGTAATTTTATTATTCTTCAAAGAAAAATACTTACTTTTTATTAAATGTGTATGTGTATATATGTTTCAAATTAGAAACCCTTCTCCAAACCTCTTAATTTGCTTTGGCTCATCTTAAACCCAGGGTGATACGGGTTTCTTAAAATTAAATATTTTTGCATTTAATCCCTAGTTGAGTAATCAGCTGAACGTTACAAACAAATTAATATATAAAAATAAAAATACATTAAAACATTATAGAGCTTTTATTTATAAAGTCGTCTTATCCTTTGGAATATCACTTCTGAAACATAAGTTATTCTCAGTCATTGCTCTGTGTCTGTAGTGATTTAATTTTGGAAACAATCAGCTGCTTGCAATCCCTCCATGTGCCTGCAAATATCTGTAGGTGTGAAAATGTCATAAACAAAAGAAAAAGTTCCTATATTAAGCCCATACCTTACTGTGAAATGAATTAGATCAGAAGATAAAAATCAAAATTTCCATTAAGTATTTTCTTCAGTCAGGTTATTGAAGCATTTTGTTTTTGAAGTAAAGAATTTCAGATAAACAGAGAAACAAAAACTGTGAAATGATTAGGCTGCTTGTTGTCAGTTTTGTTTTTGTTTGGAGCCAACAAAAGTCCACTAGCTTGCTTCTTTGGTAACTGAGTAGTGAGAGAAATAAAAAAAAAAACACTCACAAAATTGAAAGGAACTCCCCTCCCCCATTCCCCCCCACACACCATTACATTGCAAATTAAAATAATCCATATAGCAGAATCAGGACATGTTTGTTTTTCTTCTCAGGTTTGTCCATATCACATCTGCCAATGCTGAGTCACAGTAACTCCATTTAGTTGTTTTGACAAAGGAAATGTTAGAACTAAGGAAATCTGTGGTATTCTTTTGTTATTTCCTAATTTATATTAAATTGATATTAGAAAAAAAAGATTCTAGTCTTTTTGGTGACAGCAGATGCAACTGAATTTTCTTCTGAATTATCTCTAATAAGTAGACTGAGCAAAACCATGAAAAATGAACAGAGGAAATCAACAAAGCAGAGAGATTATTTACAATTAAGCAAACAAATCACTTCAAGAAACGACTCTTAATCAGGGAAGTTGATAAACTCGATTTCAAGATAGAAAAAGAAAACAAAAATTTCTGAAATTTCTAGAGCCACAAAATTTAAAAACATTTTCATGTGTCTGGTCCCATTAAGTTGCTGCATGTAAATGTGTAAAAAGAAAATTTGACATAACAAATGAAATGTGATATCATCTATTTTTGCTATGTTGGCCTCTGTAATAAATCCTTGTGCATTATATTTTTGGGAAAACTCAAAATCTAGAGAGTATTGGGAAAAATATATACATGCACTTGATAGAAATGCTACCACATTCTCTCTTACTGCAAATATTGAATAATTAAATTTAGGAAAAATCAATCTGGGTTTATCTGTATTCTTAAGGGAGAAGGGGAAATAATTACACTTGTTATGAAAGTGTGTCCTCTGAAAGAAAGAGATGACAACTTCCTGTTGTCATCTGGTTACAAGCTTGGCTTTGGAATCAAAAGTCCTCAATTCAAGTACAGCTTTCCACATTCCCTGGCAGTTATGATTTTAGGAAATTTTCCAAAGTTTTCTAAGTCAGAGTTTCTTCTTCTTCATGAGAAATTTTTTTAAAAACATAATAATTTCCTCTGAGAGTTGTTATGAACATAATATTAGATTGCTTATGTAACTGCACCTTATTTAGCATATGGTATATGCATGTATTCCTGTTATTGTGATAAATAAATAATGGATAACTGAGACCACAATCATTAACTGATGAATTATTGTTAATAGAAAGGCTTATATCAAAGTCCGTTACAAATTTTCTCTTACAAATATACCTGTCATATTTTTATGTTATACCTTCCTCAGGATATTAAGAACAATAGTTGTTACATAAGAATGATAGCTAGCACTTACTGATACTGGCTGTATGGTAGGCATTTTTCTAAGTATTCTAATAGTTTAAAATATGAAATTTCACACTACCTTATGAAGTATGTACTGTCATTTTCTCCATTTAACTGAGGAAACTGGGCCTCAGAGGCAAGTACTAACTTAGCCAAGGTCACATAAGCTGATGAGTTGGAAGCAGGATGATTTGAAAACCAAGGTATACTTTCCAGAACCCATATTTCAAAGTAGTCACTGGGGATTTAACTACACAATCCCCACTGATGATGGCAATTCTGTTGAATCACTATCCACTTCTTAAGCTATTCACTCCAAAGGGTTCTAATAACTTCTTTTAATCTAGGCATAGTCTCAGGGGGAAAAAAAGCAGTAATACATAATGATAGGCAGTGAGCGAGCCAATTTGTTTTAGGATATGTCGCTCACTAATGAATATAATTAATTTTTAATTGCAGCAAGAATCATGCTAAGCCATTACATTTTCTTTTTTATTTTGTTCTAGCTTTAAAAATTTAGGAAGGAGATAGTAACTTGTTTAGGCACTACAAAGCTAAATGCAATTCTGAACGAAACACACAGACTTACCTGCACACACACATATTTATTTACACACTCATGTATTTCTGGATAAAACATTTATAAGAATATAACTCACTTTAGCTATTCATAGAAACAGTAAAGTCCAGAAAAATATGAATCAAATATTCTGTTTAGAATAATTCTCTTTATGCCATTTCTAAGATGAAATCTACCTATTCATTAGGATGGCATAGAAATTTATTAGAAAGGAATTTCAATTCATTCTGTAAATCCAATCCTTCAAAACTTCCTAAAACTCACTTGTGATTCACAGATGAGTGTGATATCCTGAAATGTTAATAAATTTAAAGGACAACATTGTGCAATGATTTAAACTTCTACTGTTTGTTAACTATGTGATTTGGGCGATTCAATGAATAAGCTTTACAATGAGAATAACAGAAATTTCACTTTAAAGAACTATTGTGTGGATAAAAAGAAAGGATATCTATAAAAAGAAAAAGTCCAATGCATGGCAAATGTAAATGCTCAATAATCATAACCTGCTGTTAATATTAATTTTTATAATCAAAATATTAAAGAGCAATGTTTGAAGTTACCAGCAAATGTTATATTTTCTTGGACAACTTCAAGTACAGCAGGTAGAAAAATGTCTTATTCATACTGGATATTCTGCTTTACACTTTCTTCATTCTTTGGCTAAAAAAGAAAACCATTTTCCCCCCTCAGTGTTGCTCTATGGAGTTTATGTTTCCTTTAGGCTCTTACTGATGGTTACCTGCAATTAGTTTTTTCTCAAAGAACTTTATGATAGCAGGAGAATACAAAATAATGTCTACTTATAATAAGCATGTGATTACCAAAAAGGGAAGTGTCTGTTTTCTTTCGTTTTTAAAAAAATTTTAAATTATGCATTTATTATTCCATTTCAAATTAACAATTACATACCCATTACATGTTTATATAAAAAGCTTATTTTTAAGACAAACCAAAAGAAATGCAATTGAGAAGATGTTCATTGTTTTATATTTTTACACATCTCTTTAATGTCTAGCTTCTTAGAAGACAGTTCAATTTTTATATCTGCTTCACCATTCATGTGGTTGTGGTATGTTTTTTGGGTGAAGTATAAGAAAACCAGCTTCACACAGAAATGTATTTGAAAAAAGAAGGAGCCACGTGCAGTAGCTCACGCCTATAATCCCAGCACTTTGGGAGGCTGAGGCAGGCGGATCACCTGAGTTGGGAGTTCAAGACCAGCTTGACCAACATGGAGAAATCTCATCTCTCCCAAAAATACAAAATTAGCCAGGTGTGGTGGTGCATGCCTGTAATCACAGCTACTCCAGAGACTGAGGCAAGAGAATCACTTGAACCTGGGAGGCAGAAGTTGTGATGAGCCAAGATAACACCATTGCACTCTAGCCTGGGCAACAAGAGCAAAACTCTGTCTCAAAAAAAAAAAAAGGAAGAATACTTTAATAGCCTTTCCAGATAATTATGGGTGTTCTTCTTTGATAAAAATCAAAGCTCAACAAGTGATGGTTAGGAAGTGTCTATTTTCATTCCTGTTGAATGTATACGTTGTAAAGCTTAAGCTTTTGAAATTAACATCTCATATTTTTCATTGTTCTCAATGTATAGGACTCTATTCTGTTTTATAATCTTTTGTCTGTCTTCCAGAAGGTGGACAGCTGAGAAGCTCTTCTATGGGGGGAAAAAAAGAGCTATTTTTGGCCCACCATCAATGTGATCTTACTTTAGATCAATACAAGAGTCTCAAACTTGAAATGGCAAATTTTGCAGCCATAAACCTCAGAATTCACACATAAGTCTGAATGCTAAACGTCACAATGGAGTTCTAAGTGCGCATTTTTGTTCTTTTACTTTCTTATTTTACTCCATCTTGTTTTAGTCTAACCACTAGAGATTTCTCTACATATTAGTATTATTCAAGTACCAATATAAGTACCAAGGATGTTAAAATAAGTTAAAATGAGTTACCCACATCAATAATAAAGAATCAAATCATTATAAAGTGACATATCCAAGAATACAGTGAACAGAGGATTATGTATCTATTTGGCCACAGAAATGATCAGATGAGACCAATTAGGAAAGCTTCCTGAAAAATGTATGTTTTGAAATTGGAAAGACACATACAAGGAAAGGCCTGGAGGCAGAACCTCCACTAACATACAAGCCAGAATGATAAGCTTGGATAGGGCAGAAGAGACCACAATAGAGTAATTAGACTTAAACTTGATGAAATGAAGGTAGATAAAGATAAGCCCTGGGATATCTTTTTGACAAGTTGTTTTCCGAGAAAAATCAGAAAATGTCATCTCTAGCCAATGTTAACAGAAGATGCCAAAGAACTTTCATTAGCTGACGCAAGTTTCTGAACCACGTGTAGTTTTTTTCTGAATGGTGGTATTTGTATTCCAAACTGACACATGGCATTAGACAACTTAAAGTATCCAATTAAAAAGCAATCAGCAAACCATGTAGCTGTCAGTATATCCTCACTCCCCGCCCCTTAAGAAGCCACTTCTGGATATTATTTATTATCTGAAAGATTTTGCAATGTCCATGAAATTGTTTTGTCAATGCTTGCAAACTTCTATGCTATCAGCTAGGGTTTCAGCAGAAAAGGGACTACTGGTTATGTGTTCTTTTATGCCTTAGCAGATACCCACAAAATAAAACTTTATTGATTAGAAAGTATAATCATCCTAGGACTTTCAGAATTTATGCTAGTACCTGTTGCCTGCATTTCAAGAGCCAATTAACAGACAAAACATCAGTTTCATTATATTTTTGCACTGCTTTGGTCAAATATATCAGAACTTACCTGAGAACAAGAAAAATCATTCTCAGAGCAATGTAGAATCCATGTTCCTTAACTTCTTGGGGTATAGATTCCATATACCCAGAGGAGAGATGAATTTCTCTCAGATGAAGTTACTGCTAGGTGAGATGACATGTATGGACTAAATGACCCCAATTTCAAAGTCTTGGCAAGGATGAGGGCTTTAGGACTAGCAGTTAGACTGGCACTCATGAATTATATCAGAAATATACCTTTTGTGTTGTTATGTACAGCTCATTCAAAGAAATATCTGTACAGCAATAGAAACATTGATTACTCAAGAATGACAATATCTAAAGGAGGTAGCTTTAAATTAGAATTTAGAAAGACAACAAAAGAATTTGTTGAGAATAAAGTGATAATTGAAATAAGACTTATATGTAACTAATGATAAAATAATACATAGAAATATTCACAATCACAATGGATATACATTGACCTGTAATATACGTATTTATATACGTGTGTGCAAATGCACCCACACACGTATCTAGTTCCTTCTCAATAAAGAACCTCTAGCAAGTGTTGTAATTCACCCCAAGATTATCTTCTTACAGATTCCACACGATCCTCCTTTTAGACATACTGTTGCTCATATAACACATCATTTATTCTAAGAGTCTAAGAGTAGTTGTTTTCTTATTTTATGACTCATTTCTACATGCAGAAGTCTTTAGTCATTGTATTTGCTAAAGCCCATCTCTGATGAGTCTGTCCCACAGACTCCTGCTGAGCAACGGATAAATGGAGTTTGCAGACACAGGTATGTCAAAACTGTGGGTTTTATGTCTTGAAAGGTTTTAGCAAAGTGCTTGTCTATAGCTGATTGAAATTTGTCATCTAAGTTTAAGAAATTAAGGGAAAATAAGTCTTGTTCTGGTAGTGTTGCAGGGTTCTTACTCATATATCTCATATACAGACTTTACCAATGGATTGTATTAACACTGTCCTTATATCCAATAGACTTTACAAAATGAAAGCTGCCTGCTTTTTTGTTTGTTTGTTTGTTGAATGAAGCATTGGATCCTTCAGTCAGCTCTAATATAAGCACATGTTCCTGTATAGGTTCTCTGTCATAATCATGATTTTCTTCTGATATTTTATTTTTTTGTTGTTTTTCTTTTCTTTTTTTGATTATATTTTAAGTTCTGGGGGACATGTGCAGGTCACTCAGGATTGTTACATGGGTATACACATGCCATGGTGTTTGCTGCTCCATCCCCCATGACCTATATTAGGTATTTCTCCTAATGTTATCCTTCCCCAATGCCCTCACCCCCTGGTATCCTTCCCCTACCCCCTCACCCCCCAACAGGCCCCAGTGTGTGATGTTCCCCTCCCTGTGTCCATGTGTTCTCATTTTTCAACACCCACTTATGAGTGAGAACATGTGGTGTTTCATTTTCTGTTCTTGTGTCAGTTTGCTGAGAATGATAGTTTCCAGCTTCATTCATGTCCCTGCAAAGGACATGAACTCATCCTTTTTTATGGCTATATAGTATTCCATGGTGTATTTGTGCCACATTTTCTTTATCCAGTCTATCATTGATGGGCATTAGGGCTGATTCCCAGTCTCTGTTCCTGTAAACAGTGCTGCAATAAACATACGTGTGCATGTGCTTTTAATTGAATGTTTTATAATCCTTTGGGTATATACCCAGTAATGGGATTGCTGGGGCAAATGGTATTTCTGGTTCTAGATCCTTGAGAAATCGCCACACTGTCTTCCACAATGGTTGAACTAATTTACACTCCAACAAACTGTGTAAAAGTGTTCCTTTTTCTCCACATTCTCTCCAGCATCTGTTGTATCTAGATTTCTTAATGATCTCCATTGTAACTGGCATAAGATGGTATCTCAATGTGGTTTTGATTTGCATTTCTCTAATGACCAGTGATGATGAGCATGTTTTCATATGTTTATTAGCTGCATACATGTCTTCTTTTGAAAAGTGTCTGTTAATATCTTTCACCCATTTTTTGATGGAGTTATTTGTTTTTTCTTGTAAATTTGTGTTAGCTGGAGGCATCACACTACCTGACTTCAGATTATACTACAAGGCTACAGTAATCAAAAAACATGGTACTGATACCAAAACAGAGGTACAGACCAATGGAACAGAACAGAGGCCTCAGAAGTAATGCCACATATCTACAACCATCAGATCTTTGACAAACCTGACAAAAACAAGCAATGGGGAAAGGATTCCCTGTTTAATAAATGGTGTTGGGAAAACTGGCTAGCCATATGCAGAAAGCTGACACTGGACTTCTTCCTTACACCTTATACCAAAATTAACTCCAGATGGATTAAAGATTTAAATATAAGACCTAACACCATAAAAACCCTAGAAGAAAACCTAGGCAATGTCATTCAGGACATAGGTATAGGCAAGGACTTCATGATTAAAACACCAAAAGCAATGGCAACAAAAGCCAAAATAGATAAACTGGATCTAATTAAACTTAAGAGCTTCTGCACAGCAAAGGAAACAATCATTAGAGCGAACAGGCAACCAACAGAATGGGAAAAAATTTTTGCAATCTACCCATCTGACAAAGGGCTAATATCCAGAATCTACAAAGAACTGATATTTTATTGTTGGAACAACTATATCCTATCCAACTATGGCAAATATAAACCTGATTGTGGTCCATACTAAAAACAAATCTCTCCTTCTTCATTATCTATTATTGTTGTCCTTCTTGTATCACTTTAGTAAACATCTCTGCACCACCAACCCCCTTAGAGGAATGCAGTGGCATTCAACTTTAATGACTTCCAGCATGCCCCGACGTAGGCTACACTGACACAAAAATAACTTTAATTTCTAAAATATTAAGAAAGTTACAATTTTAAGAATCAAATATTTGAGACAATAATTGTTATAACTACATATTTTATCCACAAAAGTGTCATTGAAATGAACAAAAACAGAGATTATGAAAGAAGAAAATCACGTATGTATTGTAGTACAACAAAAAACACCTGTAAATTCATGAGAGCATAAGGCTGCTCTTCCTTAGTACCTCATCATAAACTAAATATATGTGTCATATGAGTTTAAATAAGGAGAGTGTTGAAATAAAGAGTTACATATAGCATGGTTGGGTGCAGTGGGTCACACTTGTAACGCCAGCACTTTGTGAGGTGAAGCACAAGGACAGGAGTTCGTGACCTGCTGGCCAACACACTGAAACCCCATCTCAATTAAAAATACAAAAATTAGCTGGGTATGGTGGCAGGCACCTGTAAACCCAGCTACTTGAGAGACTGAGGCAGGAGAATTGCTTGAACACAGGAGGCGGAGGTTGCAGTGAACCAAGATCATGCCACTGTACTCCAGCCTGAGCGACAGAGTAAGACTTTGTCTCAAAAACAAACAACAAAAAAAGAGTTACATATAGCATTATACCAATATATTGTAAAATCTAGTCAACCTGGCTGGTTCCAGAGAATACCTTACCAGAACTGACTTCAGAAAGCCAAACTAAAACTGCCTACAAGGTATGGGAGAGGTGAAGAATGGAAAGCAAGCTGATTTTCATCATAAAATGTTTGAGGTGCAGGATGTACAATAAGGCTAAACACAGAAACATTATTTAAAGTCCTGTTTAATGAGCAGTTGTACTCCCAGATTGCCCTCCCACCCACTACCACATGACACTAGCAGAAAATAGGAGGTTCCCTCTCTGCAGTTAAGGAAGAGATGCTCTCAATTGAAGCTTTGAGGCAGAGCTGAGGGTGGCATTGGATGACATTCTGAAATCAGACAGAGAAATAAAAGTTTGCACACTGAACATTGCCACCCATTCCTGGTCTCTGCACTTTTCCCACAATGCTGGTAGCTGGGTTTCTACCATCACAGGTGGGACAGAAAGAAAATGTTCTGCAGAGAGACTTACACAGACTAATATTTGGGGGTTCCCCCATTGAAAAGACAAGATCTGCTTTGAATCAATCCACTGTGAGGCACACCACTTGACGAGATTCTTCTTCAAAACAGAAAACTTCCAGGAAGCTCTTACAGTGCCTCACTCTGAAGTAGGAGCACAGTAGAGAAACATTAATCACCTGATGAAATTATTTCTGGTGCCCTTCCTGTAGAAGGGATTACTTCCTGACATAATTGATTTGCTTTGCCCCAGAGGAATCTATATATAAATGAGGTAGGCCACACCCAAGGTAAGAGCCATCAAGTAGGTGCACCTTGGCTCTTTTTCCTCTGCCAGGAGAATGACAAAGCACAAAAGGGCCTCTCATGCAGCCTGGATCCCAGAATGACATATTTGGGAGGGAAGCCACCACTGACTTGCAGGCAACATGTAAAAGTGAACAAGAAATAAAGCTGCCAGTATAAAGCCCTGTGATTTGGGGATTGTTGGCTACCATATTGCTACCTCCTGATGGCATATCAGCCATAAAAATAGGAGGTAAAAACAAAACTGGAAACATAAAGAATCTTAGTGAAACTATATCTTATATCCTTAGAGAGAAAAGAGAGCAAGTTATATCCATTAAAAAGTGGATTGTGATAATAAATGAACTTTAAAAGAATGAGAGAGACCTCTCTGATGTAATCATTGTAAATTAATGTATCTTAAATTCAAAACTCACGTAAAATATTGGGAAGACAAAATGGAAAAATATCTATCAAATAAAAAATGTCCATTTGAATTTTTAGTAATTTGGCTATTTGTATTTGAAAGTTATGTACAAAATACAGTTATAAATACAGATTTAGCTTTTTGTATTGAAAGTTATGTATTCTAATAAAAACAAAATTAAATTTAAAACATTTAAAAGCCAAATATTAACACCATTCAAAATGGAAAGTTTTCTATAAAATATATGTTCATTAGCTATATTAAGAATATATTTAAATTTTATAATGTTAATATATTTTAATATATAGGAATTGTTTATATATATACACACACATGTTCTATTTCTTCTATTAAGTGTATCTGTTGATAACATATAGATACATATTATTCTCCATCTGCATAAATGATGAAGGTAGCTACAGAAAATTGTGATTTAATCAAATGGTAATAAAACTATAGGAACTGCACCAAAAAGGAGAAAGACTCATCAGTTCTTCTTATCTTAAACAATAGGTAGGAAGACTGTTCAGCTGTGTCTTCCAAAATTATTGTTATTTTAACATAATTTTTAAAGTTGACTTTGTAGACATCTGACATTGTAAATTCTATCTCTTATCTCTTGAAGCTGAAACCTCGGGGTGACCTTATGAATAAAGTCAGATCTTATGAGGCATCATGAAATACAGAGTAAACAGGGGCATGATGTCCTTTGGTGAGGTTTGATAAGCACAGGAGCAAAAAGGGACACAGTAAGTTGCAATAAATGTCCTGGGCATGGAAAACGTTGCACATGCAGCAACAAGTACTTAACTGTGAAAAGAACTCAATTCAAAAAGGCTTACTTTGGCAATCACGAACCGTTGCTATTTCCTGGGCAAGAATCAATTGCTTAATAACTCAGAATTGTAATTTTGAAGTGGCAAAAACATATTCTTTTTTTCTGGGTCCCATAAAAATTTGACTATAGCAAGACAGAGAATATCTATGAAGAAAAGGAAATAAATTTTAAGCCATTGTATTTACATTTTCAAACAATTATATAATACAGTATTATATTGTCATTATTATAGTGACTTAACATGGCTTCAGTTGTCAAGAACATTTTGGAAATGTTATTGTTTTGAACTGCTTGGAGAATTAGCTTTGTAATTAATACTTAAAATATTCAAGATAATTCTACTTGGTTTGTAGTTTACTAGTCACATCAGTAGTATTTAAATGTTTGGGGAAACATTCAATAAAAAATAAACTTTTTAAAAATTGAGTTCACATGTGATATAAATAATGCTGTATTCTTCTTCATGCATGCAAAACAGTGAATCTTGGACAAGAACGAACTTAGCAACAATTAGCAAAAACTCAAAAAAAAAAAACAAAACAGAAAGAAAGAAAGAAATGCACATGAGACAGACTAAGTTTCCAAGTACTGTGGAATATTCGGTTAGGAATATCCATCAGTAGCTGATACTATGTATCTGGAGTTTATGTGTAATGTTGGGGCTGACATAGAAATATCAGTGCCAAGACTCATATCAGCCAAAAGAGTTGATAAGATGTTCCAAAAAGGTAGCATTTGGAAACCTCAGGAGTTTAATTCAATCTCAGTCTTGCTGGAACGACCTTAATGACACCCTATTCAAACCTGGTGAGGTGAACTGCTATTCCCAAAATTCTAAAAGATCAAGACTTAGATTCAAACAATTTAGGATACACTTGCAGGAAATTAATTTTCTATATGATCTTGAACAGATATTTTACTTCATTTTGATTCAGTCACTTTCTAATTTAAATAATTGTGTTTGACTACACAGTTTCTAAAAAGAAACAAATCCCCACAACTACTCAATTATCCTATGAAATCCTATGGCATAAGTAGCACAGAACTTCTAACTTAGCACTGATTTCAAGTCAGAGTTACAAGTCTTGATATCTCCATAACATGATGATATTTTCAAATGTAAATTGGGCTTTCTGCTGTTGAAATCGTGCTGAAGCACTATTTTAGTAGCTCTATTTTTAGTAACACTACTACTAACCTATATTAACAAAATCTTTTATCTATGTCATTTAATGTATTTTCACCTGGAAAATGTTTTATACAGTATTTTTTAAAACTAATAGCTTTTGATTAAAAAGATGCAACTTTTCAGTCATCCCTACTCATAATTTCTATGTTCCTAGAAATTATAAGAAAAGTCAACCTTAGATAGACACATCATCCAACAGACCCATCTAGTTCAGTTAGAAAACACTTGGCTCCAATTTGTTATTACTAAATTAAGGCAATAGGTGGTCATACTGACATATTTTCATGTATACATGTATAGTCATTCTTAAATTTTGAGTATCCAGTATTCTTAGTTACAGTTATTATGCATTATTTTTACCGCCAAAGCCAAGAAACTTAATATATTCTATCAGATCACAAAAATGATAGATTTGTATCTATCATTTAGACTATATTTTTGTTCATCTGAATGTGAAAGGCCTTAGGCAACAAGATTTTTCTATCTGGTTAACTCTCCAGAGAAAATGGAAACCTGAAAATCTTTCTTTGCACTTGTATAGAAGCTCACTATTTACAATAAAAAGCATAATTTACTATAAAAGGATAACAAATTTATTCATTAAAAGAATAAAAATAAAGTATATTTAGAAATATCTCTTCTTTCAGTTGAAAATTTACACCTAATTTATTCAAGTACATTTTTGAAGACAAAGTATTATTGTATTCCTACATCCTCTCTTTAAAGAAACAAGTGTATCACTTCTATTAGTTGTAGTTATCACTCTAACTCCAAAAGCATAGTGCAATGTATATTGACCTGAACTGAATAGTTTATATGCGAATGTATTTACTCTCAGCTGTTTATCCTGACCCTTTCTTGCTTTCGGAGATTTCTTCTGGCAGCATTTAAATATGAAAAACCACATTGCACAATTTCAGTCTGACAAAGAATACAAGGTATTTGGGGTAGACCGATTAAGGAAAGGATTGGATGATCTTTTAACCTGATGAAATCAAGGATAAAAAGAGAAGAAAGATACCTGTGGACAGAGAGAAGATGAGAAGAAATATCTGGCAATAGAGATAGACTTTACCTCTGAATCCATTTGTATTACTTTTGATAGATTTTGTGTGTAGTGCATAAGTGTATCATTGCATGTTAATATAATTGTATGCATAAAAGTTTTAAGATAATACAAGAAACCCCTTATACCCTGTACCAATATTCAACATGTTTTTTTACATTTTGCTCTATTTGCTTTTTCACTCTTCCTCACTCTCTCCTTCTTCCGCATACCCCTTTCTTTCTGTCTCACCTCTCCCCACCCATCCAATGTACATATATATATGCAAAAACACCCACATAGACATATAATTTCTACTGAGTTTTGATACTAAATTGGAGATATAATGCTCCTTTACTCCTAAATTATTCAGTGTGCATTTTATAATAAGAGCATTTTCTTAGCCACAATCCAATAAGCAAAAGAGAAAAACATAACATTGATTCAATACCATTATTTAACCCACAGTCCATTATCAATTTTTACTAGTTGACCAAATAATGTCCTTTATAGCTATTGTTTTTTACCTGTCCAGGATGCATTCAGGATTTCATACTATATTTAATTGTCATGACTCTTAAGTCTCCTTTAGTCTGGAACTGTTTCTCAACCTTTCATTGCCTTTTTAATTTAATTTTTTGAAAAGTTGATATGGTAGTGATTTGGTAGAAAAGCCCTCAGTTTAGGTTGCATGATGTTTCCTTCTAGTGAAATTCAAGTTATGTATTTTTGGCAGAATTTTATGTTCTTCTGAGTATATCATATCATTAATATCTGATGTTGGCTGCCCCAAAATTGTCGATATCAACTTGAATCAATGAGTCCCTGATGTTTGCCTCATTTCTCCACTGTAAATTTTCCATTTTTAACTTTATAATTAATAAGTAATGTTCGTGAAGATACTTTGAGACTCTATTAATATCCTATTCCTAATCAAACTTCCACTCACAAATTTTAAGTCATTGTAATATTCTAACTCCATTATTCCTTCTACATTTATTAGCCAGTATTCTACAAGAGAGAGCTTTTCTTTTTCCCCCATTAATTAATAAGTTGATTAATTTATAACAGTGTGAACTCCCAGAATTTTTCATTAGTAATGTACATTTTATTTCTGTCATTATTTTTATGCTAAACTTGCCCCATAGTTGACCAGTGAGCACCCCATCAAGCTGACTTCTGCTAAATTTTGATATTTTTCCAATTGTTCCTTGAACACTTCATGAATTTCTGGTACAACAAGGTATTCTAGGGTCATTTCACACTTTCTCTGCACCAGTCCCAGAATCAGCATTTACTCCAAGGCCTCCTGATTCCTTTAAGTGAAAAATGATATTTAGATGCTTAAGTATGGGCATTAAGTTTGATTAAATAAATGCACACACATTGATGAAGTCATACTGACACTTTCCATTTCTACTATCCTTGATATATTTATAAATTTGCTTAAGCCTAGTGATACAAAGAGTAGAAAAATGTTTTTCAGAATTATTAACCCACACCACTGGGTAAAGCAAACTTTCTTTAAGTTAAGCAAGTCTTTTTCTAAGTCAAAAATGTACAAATACATAAGTTTTCAGTATGCAACTCAATTTTATTTTTGATGCTTACATGACACCCAAATAATCCACACCTTTATCAAAATATAGATAATTTCTGTCTCCAAGAAAATTTCCTTTTCAATCTCCCCACAAGAGGCAGTTTTCTGATTTCCACCATAGATTGTTTTACTTGTTGTAGTTCATAAAAATGAATGTATACAGTTTATACTAATGTACTACTTTGTACCTGGCTGCCTTAACTGACCTAATGTCTCTGAGATTTATCAATATTGTTGCCTAATCATCAGTGTTTTTTTAATTGCTGGTAACAGTCTGTTTTATGAACAGACCAAAATTATATAAGTATAACACCATTTGATGACTTTTTAAAAAATGTATTACATTGCTAATATCAGCACCATTGTCTCTAAAATGGTATTGACAAAGTCATTGTTTCTTTTATCTTCAGGATAATAGATTTGGGGAAGAAGTATATAATGATGACTTGGAGTGGGGAGAAGTTGCTAATATCAATTCCAGTTAATCTTTCAATGAAGAATGGATCTTAAAATATGTGATGACCGAGGGAGAAATTTTTACAATATCGTTTGCTACAATTTAGTATAAAAAGAGTTAAATTTACAATCAAAAGGCATAACTTCAAATCCCAAACCTAGTACCTACTAGCCATGTGACTGAACAAGTCACTCCATCTTCCTGAGCCTCAATTTTGCTATATACAAAATGGAGAATAATAGACTTTCCATCATATCAAAAAATGAAGACCAAATGAGTTGGGTAAACTATAGCTATACAAATTTAAAGCATTATGATATTTACCAAAAATGTAGAGTTATAATAGCAGTTCTATAAATTGAGCAGTACTAGGTTTGTTGTTGTTGTTGTTATTGTTTATTTGTTTGTTTTGCATTAGATTCTTTCACTTCAGGAGTCTAGTGTGAATTGGAAGCTTATAAACTGGTGTCATCAAATTTATGGTACTCATTTTCTGATTCAAGAAAATCAGCTTTGAGATTCAGACTCCTCTGGACCTGTTAATTCAAATCTAGTCTAGTTCTCAAGAAGCACATTAGCAACACTAGGAAGCCCCCAAATCTGTCTTGGATATCTTGCCTAATGTTTCATGGTATAAATACTAACCAGAATATTTGTGTCTGGTACCAAAATGTCACCCAGAATTTTGAGGTAAGGCCTAAGGATGTGTATTATTCTGTTCTCACACTGCTATAAGATACTACCTAAGACTGAGTAATTTATAAAGGAAAGAGGTTTAGTTGACTCACAGCTCCACATTACTGACTAGGCCTTAGGAAACTTACAGTCATGGTGGAATACTAGAGGGAAGCAAGCTTGGACCTTTTGACATGACAGCAGGAAACACAGAACTATGAAGAGTGAAGGGGGAAGAACCTCTTATAAAACTATCTGATCTTGTGAGAACTCACTCATGATCATGAGAAAAGCATGAGGAAACTGCCCTTTAATCACCTCTCACTTCTTTAGACTTGTGGGGAATATGGGGATTACAGTTCAAGATGAGATTTAGGTGGGGACACAGCCAAACCATATCAGAATGCCTTTCAACATAGTCACAGTGTTAGGTGTCATGCTTCTTATGTGTTTGTTTTAGTCACTGTTTTCATCCTTTAGTTCCCCTGACATGCTAAACAGATTCACATGAATTTACCTTCCAGGTGTTACACAAAGGTGTTTAGTTATAACCTATATTGAAAGCACTTTGACTCTGTTAACATATCTGAATTAATGTGAATTGAAAAGAACTTAGTGACTGCAAATGGTGTGAAGAGATACTTATAGCTGTCTACACATTATGAGGTAAAGTTACAATTCAATTTGTGTAATAAAAATTGAACTAAAGAACCCAAGAAATGGGAATTTATCAAAACTGCAAAGCAAGCATGAATCAATCCCATTGCTGCAACTGCTCTGGGGAGACAAGAACATAAAAGTTGCAGTAGACAGTTTGCTTAAAAGCCCTGTTCTGTAGACTCCAGATGATGAAAAGTGACTTCAGTTTGCCCATTTTATCCAGTCCCTTTTCATTCCCTGCTTTAGAAACTCAAACCCAAATCACCCATGTGCCAGTCTCAATCCCATAAAACCTCCTTTGTAACTGCCCTTTCCAAGACCTTGTATTTATTTCTTGACAAGATTATTAATAAAAATCAACTTGGTTTTTGATAATGTTTTTTCTGGTGATCTTTTTGGGGACCTTTACAATTTTATGAGGCTCCAATGGGTCCTATTCAAAACTCCTCTCTTACATGACCCAAGACCTTTGATTTGAGACTTCCTGACACTTCCAAGACCCCTTGACCCACTCCTGCCAGGAGCCTGTTCTAGGCTGCTGTGGTGAATAACTTTCCAGTAAGAGATAAACTCTGATCTTTATGCAGTAAGCCCCTGCTGTGTTAACCTTGCATCCTAGGAATTTGTCCTTTGGGAATATTTTTATTTCTAACCAAAGTTAACTACTTGTTTTCCTTGGTGAAAGCTGACTACTATTGCTTTTGCTTCTTATTTTTTTTTTAATTTCTAAAGAATGTAATCTCCTGTTTTATATTTACATAAGAAAACTCATAGGATAAAAGGCAGAGATACTTCATACTAAATCTATTCTCCAAATCTGCCCTAATGACTAATAAGTTAAAATTCTCAATAGAAAATCATCCTTTCTACAACAAACTGCCTTGGGTTCTTCTTCAAAGCTATGTAAGCACCACCTACATTTTATCTTGTTTACTCTTGTGGAGATTGCTTCTGTATAAATTCTGCCTGTCAGGGGGGCATCAATTGTTCATTTCTTGTAGAGATGTTCTGATCAGGATGAGGTGGGAAATTTACGGCATGGAATATTACAACCAGACACTTCCAACCAAACATATTTACGTTGTTCATAGGTTTGTATAGTAGTTAATATAAACCACCTCCCAGCAGATCTACAAATTCTTATATGCAACTTAAGCTCACATCATGCACCTATCCCTCTAAATTGCCTAATTTTTTACCAAGGACAATTTGAAATTATAGAAGCCATTTTGTGGAACATTTAATATGTCTGACATTATATTAACTTTCAGGTTAACAAGATAAGAATCAAAACATCCAATAATTAATTTTTAATTGATTTGCAGATACTCTTCAAAGAAATAGAGCTCAAATTGGCATCCTTAACGATCATTTTGCAAGGATTAAAGAGAAAGTCATTTCAATCTTTGATCTTCTCTTTCACTTTTTCTACCTCCTGCTTCTATAACTCCTTAAGCCTCTACTAGAATTTTTGTCTTCAAGGATACTCTACAAGAATGTCCTTTTCCTCAAGAAGTTCCTCAAGTAGAAATTAAATATTTCTTTCAGGCTGAACTTCATGCAATTTTCAAAGATTCTTCTAAACCTAAAGAGAGAACTAAATAATACTTCTTCCAATTTCATCAACAGCAACTTGCTCTATCAAGGGAACTGTAAACAAGAAACTCTTTTCAGAAGACCCAGAAAATTTTCCTACCAATAAACAAATTATTGTTGAATTAGTCATCTCTATACTCATCCCGTACAAGCTTCAAAACAAAATTGAAGACTTGGCCTTTGTCAAGAATACTGATGGGCTAGCGCCACCAGATAATCCATAAAAAGTTCATATCGATGTGTGTCAATTTTGCCTGAATGACTGATTCCCTTAAGGTAGATGCCAAAGAAGGCAATAAAATTAATTTTTAAAAACATATAGATTAGAAGGAGGAGGGAAAACTTTTTATTTGGCAATGATATATTAATTTCTATAAAACTTTAAGCAGTTTACAAAAAACATTTTATTAGATCTAACAAGTGAGTTTATTTTGCAGTATGAAAAATAAATATCAAAAAACCATTGTGTTTCTTATGTCAAGAATCACTTGGAAATGTGATACAAACTATTGCATTTAAAATACCATTAAAAATAAACAGTACTGTGGGATGAACTTAATAATACATGTGCTAGGTCTTATATAATGAGAACTATAATGAAACTGCAGAGAGAAGTTAAAGAAGACTGAATAAATGGGGAACCCTATCACATTCAAGGACTGGAAGACTCAGTATTATTACAATAGAATTTCTCCCCAAATTTATCTATTTATGCAACTCAAACACCATATAAAATACCAACAGTGTTTTTAGATTGACTGATTTCTTTATATAAAAATTCAAAGGACCTAGAAAAGCCAAAATAACATTATAAAATTAGTTAAAGTTTAAGAACACTATTTGAGTTCAAGACTTACTATAAAGCTACAGCAATCAAGTCATTGTAATATTGGCACAAGGATAGACATATAGACCCAAGGAACCAAATAGACATAATGAAATAAACCAATATATATATGGTCAATGGATTTTTTCCAATAAATTTATCAAGTGAATTCAATGGAGAAAAAAATTTTGTTTAACAAATGGTGATGAAACAACTGGTTATATAGAGGGAGCAAAATGAACCTTGAACTTTTCCTTATCTATGAAAATTAACTCAAAATTAATCATATACCTACAATGTAAAACTGAAAGCTTAATCATATACCTACAATGTAAAACTGAAAGCTATCAGATGTCTCAAAGTAAATGTAGAAGAAATTCTCAGTCCTAGGGTAGAAAAAAATTTCTTAAGTGGGATACAAATAGCACAAATAAATGAAAAAAACAATTTGTACTTCACCAAAGTTAAACATTTATTTATGTTCTTTGACAGATATTGATAAGGAAATGAAAAGACTAGTCATAGACTAGTATAAAATACTTGTAAAACATATATCTGCTTTAAAAACTTAATCCAAAATATATATTTTTAAAAATTCATATAGAATATATATGTTCAAAAGCTCTTCCAACCCAATAAAAATGAACAAAAGAAGTCAATAGTCACTTTATTAAAAAAAAAAAAAAAAAAAAGGAGAAGAAATACAAACGCCAATTGAGAACATGTAAGATACTCACCATCACAGGCCTTTAGAAAATGCAAACTGAAACCACAGTGTGAAACTACTATATATCCACTAGAATTAAAACAAAATTTTAAAATAAAATATCAAATTTGACAGTGAAGTGGAGCAACTGGCACTCTTCTATGCTGCCACTAATACTACGGTCATTCTGTAATAGTAATACAGTCATTCCGGAAAACAGTTTGGCAATTTTATACATGTAAGGAGTCAGCCCTACATCACCCATGGGTACCCCAAGTTTGGTGATGACAAAGGAATGAGAGAAAGACAGATTAAGAGAAAAAGTGGAACCAGGGAGACATCACTTCATTACCCTGGAGGTAACAGTGAAGGCCCCAAGCTCTGATCATCCACACTATTTATTGATTACAATCACTTTGATCTATAGGGTAAGGGTGGAGTGATGGTAGGGAGAGGGTGATGGTAGAGTGAATCAGTGAGCCAGAAGTGAATCAGTGAACCGGAACTGGTGTGTCATTCTAAGGATTGATAACAGTGGCGGCTTGGGAGTTTCACAAAACAAGAACTTGTGGTTGTCTTTAGCTTATTGTCTATGTACAGCTGATGGAACGCAGGCCTTACAAGGAGCCTACAAGTCTGGCTACTTCATAGTGCTGTGAAGGGGTTTTATATCCTTGAGCACAATGTTTATGGTAACAGAGTCTAGGCCACCCTGCACTGGAACATGAGGCTTGGAGAGGCCTTCCTCCTCAGAGGCCTGCTGTGGGCTTCCATAGATTGTTGTTCCTTGTTTATATGTTACTCAAAACCAATTTTTGTAGGCACTCTGTTAAGTCCTTTCTCCTTTGCTGTTTTTTCCAACAATACAAATGGCCAACAAGCATATGAAAAAATGCTTAACATCACTAATGATCAGAGAAATGCAAATTAAAACCACAAGATATCATCTTACACCAGTCAGAACAGCTGTTACAAAAAAGTTGAAAAATAACAGATGTTGGTGTGCATATAGAGAAAAAGGAATGCTTATACAATGTTGGTGGGAATGTAAATTAGCACAACCTCTATGAAAAATGGTATGGAGATTTCAAAGACTACAAATAGAAGTATTCTTTGTTCCAGCAATTCCACTACTGGGTATCTACCCCAAAGAAAATAAATTATTATGTAAAAAAAAACACCTCCACACATATGTCTATCAATATTAACAATAACAAAGATATAGAATCAATCAACTAAGTGTCCACCAACAGATGATTGGATAAAGAAAATGTGGGGGGGTGTGTATGTGTATGTACACATAATGGAATACTATTACACTGGAATACTATTCAACCACAAAAAGGAAATACACACACAGTAATCAGACTTCAATGAATTGATACTTGGGTCCATAGTCTACAATTTAAAACGTTCAATTCCATATGCCAATCTAAACTCTTGGGTTAACTTGAGGTGAGGGTGCCTAGATATTTCCCAGAAGTAGTTGACATCATAAAGCAGATACCTTCCACCAGGACTTTTGGCTCAAGCAGATGACTTCTTGATGTCCATAGTCTCTACTAAAACTCTGTGTAACACAATCTAGATGACCAGAAACACAGATAATAATGCTGCTTTAATCTGCATAGTCTTAGTCATTATTCTCTTAGCTATCTTCTTTATTCTCTGTTGGTTTAAGGTTCTGGACAGTTGAGATACTGGTAGTCCCTTTACCATTGCTCCACTAATGTCCCTATTCCTAGTATTGTTCTTCTCATTCCTCATCTAATTCCTGGCTATGATTTATTCATTATTTGGCTAAAACATGCAATCAAATCAAAAGTTAAATTGTTTCTAATTTTCTTTGGATGCCATCCAGCTTCATTTAGTACCAGTAGAAAATCAGTTAATTTCATGAGTATTTTTATTCAAACATAAAATGGAAACACCCTAGACTAAACAAACTCAAAAGATTTTTACGATACCTAATATTTGACAGATTCTGTTTCCATAAAACAAACCTGGACTTTTCATAGGAGCAAGACATCATAACTAAACATTCACAGAACTAAAACTTGGTGAAAAACTAAGAAATGGATCTTATGCATGTCAAACTGCCTCATTTTTATAAACTTTCCAAGGAGACATACTACTCAGGCCCTAATTTATTCTCTTTCAGTATAGATCCACTTTTTATTCTTTAATTTCTCTGTCTGGTGCCAGACCACTCTTGCAAAATGATATTGTAACCCTATAGCACAAACAATCTTATCAGAATATTCTGGCTAAAAATTGATCATTAGGTGGTCACCAATGCCTAGTAGTATATTTTCATCCCAAAGCTTATTTGCTACAAAGTGCAAATTGAAGAGAGACTGGCTGCCTCTCTCTTCACTGTTGGAAACAGACACTTGCTTTTGAGGTAATCTCTGATATCACTCTTGGTCCATATTGGATCATCAATTCCCTTTCTGGGAAAAAAAAGAGAGAGAGAGAGAGAGAGATCCTCAGATAATTTAACTTGCGAAGAATGGCTTGGCTTTGATGGAGACCCAAGTTGTATTCACTGATGTGAAATTGTGGAATTCTGGATACCTGTTTTTTGTTCTTAAACCTCTTTTTCTCAAGCTTTCCAACAGAACACACACACAAAAATGGACCATACTAATATCCTAGTTACAATGGTTCAGAGACTAGCAGGAGATCTAGGCAACACCATTAAGACATGTCTCTTCTCACCTAAGAAGTTCACAAGATTATGGTCCAAAGTACAGCAGCCCTAGATTTATGTTGTCCTCTCAAGTTGGAGCACATGACATGTCAGGGGAAAATCTTGTGCCTTTATCCCTACAAGTCTTTCTGGGATGTTTAAGGTAAGAAAACTATTTGAAAAAAAAAAAAAAGAAAGAAAACTAGGTAATTTGACTAATACCACTATCTAGTTCTGCTGAATTTTCAAATCAAAGTTGAAATTTGTTCTCTTAGTTTAACTTGGAACAGTTGGCTCCTGACCTAGAGTCAACTACAAAATCTCATTGCAATCCTTTTTTTAGTGTTGGTCTGCTATGGTTTAGATATGGTTTGTTTGGCCCTGCCAAGTCTCATGTTGAAATTTGATTCCTAATGTTGGAGATGGGCTTGGTGATAGGTGTTTGGATCATGGGGGTGGATCCCTCATGAATGACTTCCAAGGGAGAAGTAATTTCTCACTCTTAGCTCCTGAGAGCACTAGTTGAAAAAAGTGGGCACCTTTTCCCCAGTCTTTCAGCTCCTCTCTCACCATGAGATCTGTACATGCTAGCTCGCCTTCACCTTCTACCATAAGGAGAAGCTTCCTGAGGCCCTCATTAGAAGCAGATATTGGGCCAGGTGTAGTGGTTCACGATTGTAATCCTAGCACTTTGGGAGACCGAGGCGGGTGGATCACGAGGTCAAGAGATCAAGACCATCCTGGCCAACATGGTGAAACCCCGTCTCTACTAAAAATACAAAAAAATTAGCCAGGCGTGATGGCATGTGCCTGTGGTCCCAGTTACTCGGGAGGTGGAGGCTGAAGAATCACTTGAACCCAGGAGGCAGAGGTTGCAGTGAGCCGAGATTGCACCACTGCACTCCAGCCTGGTGAGAGAGCAAGATTCCGTTTCCAAAAAAAAAAAAAAAAGCAGCACATATTGGTATCATGCTTCTTGTACAGCCTGCAGGGCCTCAAATAAACCTCTTTCCTTTATAAAGAAATTACCCAGCCTGGAGTATTTTTTTTCATAGCAGCATAAATGAATGAAGATAGTCTCTGTTCGAGTCCTGAAATGGTGGTCTCCATTATCCTAAGTTCCACTATCTCTACAGATAATACAATAAAAATTCAACTGAAGCAAGAAATAGCTTATGTTGAAGTCCAAATGTCAATGAATGTGACAAAAGTAAACCACAGTTTAGATCTGATTCAACATCTTGATAGATTGTCAGACTCGCAGTTCTGGCTAATGTGTGACTAAAGAGAAGATGAGAAATAAAAACTCAACTTAAAAATATAACAAACGAAAATTTAGACAGACTTCAAAATTAAATAATCTACCTCATTTTCATAGTTTCAAAAATTAAAAAATACAAAATTTCAGTAAAGAGTTAACTTGAAGTCCCCCAGACAATCAAAATACTCCTACCTGGCTATTTTAGCTTATCTCTCTAGCTGTTTCCTAGTTTGCGAAGTCTACCTCAAAATATCACCAAATTTCTAACCCTAACCCTAGTGCCAGGCTTACACAAATAATTCTGTAACTATCCTTTTTTAGCTATTATTAAAACTTTATACTCAATAGCGTTCTATTGGCCAGAAATATTATGAATAAAACCAGCTAGTTTTTTTGAGATAGGTTTTGCTAGTGATCTTTATTGGGATTCCAACAAATTATACCTTTGATTACTTTTTCATTTACCTAGCTGATATGCACCTATTATTAGCAGTTTTAATATAAAATAGTAGTTTTTATGTGTAAACAGTTAAATTTGCTAACACTGTTGTTCTTTGACCCAAAAGATATGCATTACAGTGTTTCCCAGAAATTTGTAACACACACACACACACACACAATATATGGATACACACACACGCACAAAATTTTCTAAATTAGCAGATTATTTATCTGCATAATTGCCCCAATTGTTACCAAAATAATAACTACGGGGAGAAGCAACATTAAGAAGCCCGAGTAATGAAGACTCTCCTCTAAAAACCCTGACCTTGGGTAAACAGAATTCCTGAATGTATGAACATGTAATGAAATGGTAAAGGTGGGAGAAAATAATGTTCAATACAAGTTTGTATTTCTGAACTCTTTGTTAAGCAAGTCCTCCTTAGCTGTTCTGAGGCTACATAGTTTACCTAATTTACCACCTAAAGCCATTTATAAATAAATCAAACAGAAGCTATGAAAGGAAGCAAAATCATCCATCATGCCTTTTGAGGCCTAGTCTACATAAAAACAAACATCATTTAATTCCAGTTTACTGTAGCAGCAAGTGGAAATAACACAAAGTCCTCGTGAGCCTGGCACTGCCTCCTGACACAGAGATCTGGTGCCAACTTGCTGAGTGATTTCAATATCAGGGTTGAATAATCATTTTCATCACTCATTTTAAATGAACAGTGACATGTCATTAATTAGTATTAATCAGGAAATTACCACATAAGCACAGAGAGAATGGTGGCCCACACACAGCTCATTAGGCTTACAGAGCTTAAGACATAAACTGAAATTTTGGACTAGTATAATTCATTTAAAAAATCTTTCTAATATAATATGAAACAAATAAAAATTGTATTTTAAGTAAATATTTTAAAGTAAATGAAATGGTCAATAACCAGGACTATTTGTTTTTCTAAAGGAGGAAAAAAAATTTTCCACTACAAAAGAAGTACTACAGATCAAAAATAAATGTCACATATGAAGAAAAAATTCTACCAATAAATTAATATCTCAGCATGGCATTTTATAAACCACATTTGTAGAGAAGACACAGTGAAATGTTTGTAATAAACAGTTAATCTAAAACTTCAACTTGACTATCAATTAGATCTTCTTGCTGATGTTAAAGAGAAATACTATTACCAAGAACTAAAAATAAGAGGATCATGTGACTTCTGTATTTTCTGTGCATCTTAGGCATTTGACAGATATTTTCTTGGAAATAATTGAAGTGAGCCTATGACTTCAAGGAAGACACCTGATGTTTGTTGCCAAAAATGTAAGCTTTCCAACAAAATTTTGAAAAACTTATATCTACCATATGACAACTTCCCACAAAAAGTATCTTCTGATAGGATCAGTGGTGATACTAACAAATGTGATTTTTTCACATTGTAAAATCAAATATATTGACTTTTAGAATATTTGCGTAAACAAGTGTTTTCCAAATGAACAATGAATGATGTTAAAAAATATACAAAAATATTTTAAAAATTAGGCATGGATGTTCACACCTATAGCCCCAGCTACTCGGGAGGCTGAAGTAGAAGGATTAAACCAGAAGTTCAAGGCTGCAGTAAGCTTGAACACTTCACTGTACCACTCCACTCCAGCCTGGGCAATACCTTGTCTCAAAAAAAATCAATAAGGGCCAAAATATTTTAATGTCACAGAGTACAAAATTCATTCATATGGTTTCTGATTGCATATTGCAACTAACTTTTATGAAGCTAGCAGTTCCAAATAGTGGTATCAAGAAAAGGTTTTGAAAATAATCCTACCTTTTTCAACTGTGAGCACGTAAAAGAAAATCTTGCTTAATATACTTCACCCAAAACAATGCGTCGCAACAGATTAAATGTGTATGTTGGTATAATTTATTTCCTGTGGTGGTATGGCTATTACAGCTTCAGCTCCTCAAAGCCACCCTTAGGTCCCTGCTACATGTCCCTGCTCTTAGGCTGTTCATATTGCAGCAGCTTGCTTCTTCAAGGCTATCAGGAGAGAGTGTCCAGTCTTCTAAGACTTACATAATATAACCTAATCAACAGAATGGCATCTCATCACTTTTGCCATATGCTACTGGCTGGAAACAAATCACAAGCTGTGCCTGTACTCAAGGGGAAGGTATTATACAAAGGAAAGGGAGGAGACTACTGGAAGTCACCCTTGAGTTTATTACGCAAAGAATTGATGACTGGTGAAACAATGGCAACAAAACAGCCATTAGCATTCTTTATATAGCATTTCTCCAAACCTGTACAATTTTACTTTGGAGGTTTACAAAATCAGTTTCTCTCTTGAGAATCTTTAGGAAGTCCTTTAGAACATTTCATTATAGCTGAGCATGTATCAAAAGATTACTAGTTTTTTGAATAAGATCAGCGTGCTCCTACTGTGTTAATCAGAGACTTCTGGGTTGTTAAATTAGCATAAATTATATGAGAAAGTACATTCCCCAGTCTTCTTTATTCTCAACTTCAGGGATTCTGTAAGTTTTTCTTTAGTAGATGCTTCTTCTATACAATAGGGTATGAGCTAATTCTTCTGTATGTGACATCACAGAAAATAAACTATTCCAATGAGACCATTAACTAAAAAATTTCATAAAATTTTTCATTAAGCATTAGGAAAGTATCCAACAATGAGTTACTTTTCAATGTCTGATCAGTGAATCCAATGATGAAATCACTCTGATTTCAAATGTTGCATATATTTAAGTGAATCACATTCAAACTTGAATTAATTTCAAAATATTTGCCTTCTGAGCTCAACTACTGAAATATAAAGCAATAATTCTGCACAGTGATATTTCCTGGGAACATATGGACCTCACCGTTTAAAATAGAGAGGTAAATATATGTGGCAAAGATAAGTAATGAAAAGAAAACACAGTTATTAGACAGAAATAAAGATATAAAAGTATATTTTTTACCATTACCTCTTATCTCTGTTCTTATACCTTACTTTCTCTCCCTTCCTTCCCCATTCATTTTTAAATATACTGTTTGCTGTTATATCATTGGAGCCTAGCACAATGCCTATATATACTAAGTACTCAAAAATTATTTGTTGAATAGATGAACCATGAATAAGCAAATGAATTCTATTCTTGGTATTTTTATCTTTCTATTACCTAATTTTTGCCATATTTTTATTCTTTATGTCCTCACATAGGCTATTGCATCTTAAAAGTCTGAGGAATAACTATGATAAATGAAAAGAACCACCTACTTGCCATTGATTTAATTAAGAAGAGAAAGAATTAAGATATTGACGTAGACAGAAAGAATTGCTGGTTCAGTGTGCAGAAGAAGTAAGCCTTGAATAAAGAATAAAGCCCCAAATGCATCAGGGAGAGATGAAATTCAATACTATTTTAGGTAGAATAGAAGGTTTGAATGAGCCTCTGTTTTTACATTACTCTGGGCTGCTGATTCAGTTGCTCCTGCTAATGCTGCATGGCAGGTGTGCAAGTCTCGCTTTCAAGACTGATATTTCACAAGATAAACTGGCATTTAAGCTCCTCGGGCTCTCCCTGGGAGTCATTCAATGAATATACCAAAGAGCTTTTGGGTCGCTATGATTCCACAAAGGTCAAGTCCTAAACATTTAATGGATATGTGATGATTAAAAGGACTATTTGCCATAGATGGTTTGGCCTAAAAAACTTTTTGTTTTACTAATTTTGATTGCAAATTCTTAAGAATAAAACAAGACAGTGCCTCAACAATCTGTGTAGACAACATTATTTTAGAGTTTTGTGATTATAAGACGTTCTTATTTTAAATACCTGTATTAATATAAAACAAAACAATTGCTTTTATGTAAATTTAATATTTTTGTCTTAATTCATATTTCACTATTATTAGTATAGGTTGGGATGCTAGGAATGAATGTTTGTTATAGACTTATTTTTATAATAGTTTAACTTTTTATCAGCAGCTTCTCTTTGTAAATATTTCCTGAGATATTTAGTTTTACTCCAAACACCTGATCTAATAAGTTAAGAAGTCATTGAGTTTAGAAGGATTCTTAGAAATGAAGAAGTCCTTTGCTTGTTAGTGATTATAATTCCAGGTTAAAAGAAGTCAATAGTAAAGAAATTAGATGATATGACAGTGTTGGAGTTCTCTGCTAAACTAACAATCACCAAGAAAAATGTCATTCATGTTAGGGCTTTGCTTTGACAACTGGGGAGTTTAGCTCTAGAGAAAAGGTTCCAGTGGTCCTTCACAGAGCCTGCCAATCCTGCCTGAGCTGAGTGTCAGCTGTGAAGACTTGGATGTCCTGGGATGAGCCTAGATGAATCTCAAGCCTGCTGAATCACACACAAATTTTAGGAAAGAGCTTCTGCTGTTGACTTTTGTTTTCAGTCATAAGCAATTTTGAGGGAAAAAAAGAGCTTAGACAAGATGATGGTTTCTTGGTTAGATCATCAGCACTCATTCAATCAACATTTATTGAGCACATGCTGGGAACCAGGAACTGAGAAAAGTCTGAAAAGACTATTCCTGCAATTCCCAGACAGCTGTAAATAAAATAAAATAATCAGGATTAGAAGCAAAAATATATGATACACTACAATCACATAAAACATATAAATTAAGAAAGAACATATTAAAGAACGGAGAATAAGGAACTTCAGTATGAGGAGTACAGTAAGAAAATAAGAGAGAAAAGCTTTCTGCATAGGAAAGCATTAAGAACAAGAGTTTTTATGAAAAAATGAAAGACAGCAGATGAATAAATAAAATATCTGAGTAATGCAATCATCTGCATATATGGAAATACTAAAATATCCAATTAAATTTGTCTATTTTTAACAAAAGGCTTAACATGAAAAAGAGTAATAAATTATTAGTTGAGAATATGATTCTTCCTCTGCAGGTAAAATCACCTCACATTTTGACTGAATGTATTCAATCTAACACCTAACTAGTTACATAGCCAGGTTTACTAGTTTCATTGCTTTTCACAGATTCAGTGGATTAAGCATAGGCTAACCCAGCCATATTAAATATTCTATCGCTTTAGTATAACAGAGACTTCTTTTACAGTGAGTGCAGTGAGAATAGTGCGCACATAATCAGAATAATTAAAGAATTACAAAGCATAAATTATTTGTCCCTCTTTGGGTTAAAAATATATAAAACATTTCATTATTACTTTTATAGGTTTGAATTTAAGAACCAAAAAGTGTATATTAGTTATTTCTATGTAAAAAAATTAATATCTCAGTGGCATAAACTAATATCTACTTTTTAGAACCATGAATTCTGCAGGTTATCTGAAGTTTCAATAATCTAGACTGATCTCAGTTGGGACAGGCAGGACTCCAGGCTTTGATCGGTCCAGGTATACTCCATTTGTCTCACATCCTGAAGCCCAGATTGATGGCATAGTAGCCACCTAGAGCATATGATTTTCATGGTAATCACAGAAGCAAAGAAGGTGAGCACAAACAACTGATGTCTATTAATATCGCAGCTAAAATTCAACATACTATGCTTTGATCCACATTCTACTGGCCAAGCAAAATGCACGGCCAAGCAAATCACATGACCAATAGAGCAAGGAATATACTCTGCTAATAACTGAAGGCATTGCAGAGCAACATGAGAAATAATATAAAGGGATGGAACAAGAGATTGAAACCACTAGTCTAAACTATCACAGGTGAATTACATATAACATCTGATGACTCACATTCTTTCTGCTGCAATAGAAGTTGCAGGAAAATGAATTTGAGATGGTTGCACTTGGACCAAACTCAAGATCAAAATCACTCATGATCAAAAGTTAGGTGAATTTCAAAAAAATGAGCCTTTTGGGATATGAGAGCACTTTGACATCACTATCATTCAGGAATACTAAGCAGAATCACTGCTTTCACCCCTTGCTGATGCTAAAATTAATTCAAGCATCATAAGCCAGTTTCTATTATCAGGAAATGAATTATATCAATTGATAATGAAGTTGGTTTTATTAAAAAGGATACAGGTATGAACACATAAACTTTTCTGAATTATATTATGACCTGTATATTTTAGAAAGAGAGAGAAAGAGTCTTGCTCTGTGGTTCAGGCTGGAGTGCAGTGGCTCCATCTCGGCTCACTGCAACCTCTGCCTCCACGGTTCAAGTGATTCTTGTGCCTCAGCCTCCCAAGTAGCTGGGATCACAGGTGTGCACCGTCATGCCTGGTTAATTTTTTGTATTTTTAATACATATGGAGTTTCACCATCTCCTCTACTCTTGCCAGAGCTACTAGGGAATATATCTGGACTCTTTACAATTAGAACCTGGCATGATTCCTAAAGGGAAAATCTGCAAAATTGTGGTGCGCCCCGTAAGACTTTCAAGCTAATATGCACTAGCTTCCAGGGTTCTCTCACCTTCAAGGCAGTCCATACTCAACCTGAAGAAATTTATCAAAATTATCACTTAAAATTTCCTATCAGCTTATGGCTCCAGCAGCTCTGCTCCAGGTAGGTAGATCTTGCCTGTGACTGTCTGGATTCACCTTTTTCTCCATATTTTGGTGTAGTAGTTGTCTTTTGATATCACTTCTCTAGTGGGCCCAAGAAAAGTTGATTTTCAGTTTGTTCAGCTTTTTTCATGTTGTAAAGATGGAATTGATGACTTTCAAGCCGAAATGTGTCAGAGCTGAAACTGGATGGGTAAAAATTTGAAAAATAAATTTGAGTTTTAAAAAAGAATAAGAAAATCATAAAATATGTAAGCATTTCTTGAAGGAGAAGCACGTCGATTATTCATTAAATTTGCCCATAATTGTGGTCAAGTAAGTTCTGATTTTTTAAAAATCTGCTCTTTTCACAAATCTGTGGAACTCTATTTTAGAGAATTCAGGATCCAGGGGAAAGTCATTCTGATCTAGGGAGACTTTGCTCCTCTTTTGTGTAGTCAGCTCACATCCTTTAAGTGTCTGGACCTGAAGCTAATTATATCTCTAATAAGTAAGTACTGCGTCTTCCCACCAATTCATGAAATGCTTAAAACCCTGCAAAATTTGATGACACAAAATGAAAACATTCAAAATCTGTTGAATTGGTTCAATATTTCTTTATTCTCTGCCTTTTGACCAAATGGTAGAGAATAAATTTCTTTTATCTAATCTCTGTGATTGTGTTTCTCAATACGGTTTCCAGGACTACTGGCATAATTAGATGGACATCTGGTATCTAGACACACTGAACCAGAATCTCTGGGGATTAACCTACATTTTCAAAACTTCCCATGTAATGATTATGAACATTATAAGTGCCCTTTACCAGTGGTTCTCAAAATGTGCTTCTGGGCCAGCTTGTTTTAATAAGTCTT
The DNA here is from genome assembly GCF_030222135.1 of Aotus nancymaae. Classification (NCBI taxonomy): domain Eukaryota; kingdom Metazoa; phylum Chordata; class Mammalia; order Primates; family Aotidae; genus Aotus; species Aotus nancymaae. Next base: position 38,398,780 of record NW_026988419.1, on the reverse strand, counting down.
CCATGTGATTCTGATGCATATTGAAGTTTGAGAATCGCTGCTTTTTAATGTGGAAATAATTAGTTACTTCTACAAAGATGACCTCTATTTTCCAAAAATCTTGACACTGTACAGAGTTGTGTTGACTATTTTCAACAAATCATTTTAAAAAATTAGAGTGGTAACTTAATATATAATTTGTAATCAATAATCAGCAATAAGTTTAATACATTGCTAAACTGTTTTTACTGCACTTATCAGAATAACTTTCTATAAGGTGATATAACTCTGCGTTTATGTTCTGTATTTCACTATATTATTTATCTTCAATTTACAGGAATGTTAATTGTTTAACAACATAGAAAAACAAATGTTTTCCAAATGCATTCAACATGAATTACTTTTGGGGGAGAAAGTATAGATGAAAACAAATAAATGTTCTTTTAGTCTTTTAATTATTATAAAATATATAATTCAGTATTTTTCTGTTTTCAAAATTTTCAGGAAAATATTATGCATTGAACAAAGATGTGCTCCCTCATATCTCACCTTGCTTTTACCTCAAGGTATATTAATATCTATATGGCTTTAAATGGATAATATATATATTTTAGGTATTATAAAATATTTATGCTCTTAACTACTGAATAAGTCATTTCATTATAAATAAATATTTAATGACATAATAGATGTGTTTAAATGAACTATAAAAATGCATGTGATGTAATATTAATTTTTGTTAAATGCAAGTTTTGAAGTTTATGAATGAGTAAGGAAATGATTTAATTGAAATAGTGTAACACTACATCAAACATGAAGAAATCAAAATTATGATTTTATTTTAGTAGTCCTCATTCCAAGTTGGCACATGATTCTGACATGTTATTCTCTGAACTATTCACAGTGTCTATGAGATTCTTCCCTAGCTTAGTTTCCAAAACAAAGAAACCATTATAAAATTGTAACTACCACATTTGGTACCATTTTGAAAAGAAAAAAAATATACCTTTATCAGTCGCCTACTTCTTTAGTCACCCAGTAATGATGCAGGTTTTTAAAACAAAAGTGTGAATACATTGTGGGCTTATGTCTTTAAAGTCATTCTTTCAATACCTTTTGTGGATCAAAGAGCCATTGTATTGAGCATGTCACAAAAAAAATTCAAAACTGTGAAATTGTCCATTAAAGTTTAATAAAAAGAAAGAATTAAATTTTCAATCCCATCCTAGAAGCTGACAGATAATGCCCAAGGATGTCTATCTACCCTTTGAAATAGTATAAATATAAAACAGATTTTAATTATGAAATATTAACCAAAAGAATACGAGAAAAATTGAGTTATATTAATGGAACAGAGGCAGTATCACTTTTTTATGTTTTAAACTGTGTCAACACTTTAATAAAGTTTATGTACCTTAATCATATCAAATAAAGTAAGCATGTAGTCATCCTCATGTGAATTTTTCAATTACCATCTTTTTTTTTTCACTAAAATATATGAACACACTCCCAGAGTAGCATGCAACATGAACAAGGAGGGATAAAAAGTTGTTACTATATATAATAGCATTGTGCTTATGATTTCACTAAAGGAATTTTTCTGATTCTATAAATATTCCAGAGCCAAGATTCTAATAATGATATATAGGGCAAGAGGTCTATATTTTACAAGCAATTAGTTTAGTTGCAGATTTTAATGTTATATAATAAAATATAGTGATATTTGTTTTCATTTTATTTTTCAAAGCATGTGCATAATTTGTCTTTAGATCATTTAGTAGGGGAAGGAGTTGATATTTTTGGCAAAAATCCCAAATTCTATGCATGAAAATCTCATGTCTTTGCCATTAAGTACTGTGATATTAGAAGACAGAAAAGATATTGCGGTTTTAATATCCTTTCCTCTTTTCTCCCCATGCCCACTATTCAACTAAAAGAATCTAAGCTATGGAAGAGATGACCTCTGTTGAGCAGGCAGTAATAAAGGCCATGCAACCCAGAGCTAGCTCGACAAATCCCCAGAGGATTATACATCTAGGAAGCTAGTAGGAAGAAAATAGGTAAAGGCTATTAGAAATGAGATACAATACAATAATTATTCATTTTGCTTACAAATCCCACCTTTGGCAGTAAAACTTGAATGAAAGATATACTCAGGTTAAAAAACAATTATAATAAATATTTCATTTCATATGCCTTTAAGGAAACTACTAAGGCTGAATAAAAATAATGTATGAACAGAGCATTAATTTTAATTGTTTGCTTATTTCCCTTTTCCTGGAATTCATTTTCTCTCAAATTAACCACAGCAGCTACCTTTCCACCTCTACAGTGACCTTTCCTCCAATCTGTTACTTTGCCTCTGTAAAATAATGTGTATTCTATTACTTTTGCTATGCCACCTTAAGGTCTACAGTAGATTTTCTATTACTTATATCAATTTTAAGATTTTCATTCTCTACTTTAAATACTTTATACTCATAATGTGTCCAAATATATCTCACTTCTGCCACTCTGAAGTAAATACTACTCATCTTAACCTAGAGACACATACCCAAAACGTTCATAGTTCTTATTACCACCTTTAACATCCACCAAATGTAAGAAATACCTCTCCTCATAGCCTACCATGCAATGTGTCTGTGGTGAATTGGTTATACTAATAGCCCTAACTCTTCACATGTTCTTGTATCTAAAAAACACACCTGTATTTAATGATACATATGAAAAAATGCAGCTAAAATCAGATGAGTTGAGCCCAGACCAACAGATGAGCCCAGCCAGCTCAAAGATATGAGAAATAACAAATTGCTATTGGGTTAAGCTTCTACATTTAGGGATAGGAAGGGGGGCAAAGCCTAGACGTGTAAATCAAAGTAATTTAATAGAAGGAAAATCGCTCTAATGGCTATGTTTTGAAGACAGTAAAACAAATCTGGAAGTCTATGCCATAATTCAACTTAGGTTGATGACCATGGAGAAGAAGCACCTGATCCAATCAAGGTAGGTTATGAACCAACAATTGACAGGCTTATTACAGAATTTAATTTCATGTAGTGCTACATGAGTAGAGTGCATGAAAGTAATTGTGACTAAAGATAAAAAGAAAAATCTAAATTCACTTATAGTCATAGTTCACATAAAGCCAAATTCAATGTAACTTATCTGCATTTGAATAGATTTAAGAAAAGAATCCATAAAATTGAACTTTACTCATTTATCCAGTTAACTAATATTAACTGACCACAAATTGGCTGATTTTTCCATTTTAAGTTTTTGTTCTTTATTTATTCTACTTTGATTAACTGAGTCAGTGGGGTTTTTTAGCCAAAAATCTAGCTTGAGTAGTTATTATTTCTTATGCTTTTCCATGTTTTAATTCATTAACTTGTGCTTTTTATCCTTATATTTATTTTTCATTTAATAGCCTTTGGCTTATTTTGTTTGAAAGAACATATTTAGTACATAAAGTAGTCTTTCTTGTTTAATAATATAGGCGCTTGGCTATGATTCTTTCTTTAAACCTCACTTTAGCTGTATTCCTTGGGTTTTAATACATGGAGTTTTAAGTTTCCATTTTTTATTATCCCTATAATATGACAATAATAATTTATTTTGCTTTACATCAGAGATTTCTGAAAGGAAGAATTGTTTTTCTTTTTAAATTTCCATGTGGAATCATTTTTTCTTTATATCTTTGTTTTATACTATCGCTTTTAATTGTATTGATTTTGACTTCCAAAAAGTCGTTTTGTACCACTTCTTCATTTTGAAAATTATTAAAGTTTTCTCCTGTCTTTGTATAGGATCAATTGTAGGTGTTTTTCTGTTTGTGTGTGATTCTGTCTCTCTTTCTCACCAATTGTAGAATTATTATATATTATTTAAATCTAGCTGATTAATTACAGTAATTTGCCCATTAATTATAGGCTTCTTTTGTGATTTCATTCCTCAGCTATAAGATAAATTAATGTTTCAATTATATTTATGTTACTATCTATTATTTTATGTTGTTTCTCATGGCTTTTGTTTTGTTAATATTCGTGGCATATTACTTGGTACATAAAGTTCACAGACTCCATTTAACCTTCCATTTTTATTTTCCATGTATCTCATATATAGCACATAAAGAGATACTATTATTATACCATCTAAAAGTCATTTTTAATAAAATATTTTACTGATATGAAATTTAATCTGAATTCCATCATATTACTTTGTTGTATTTTGTTTTTATGTTTTCTTGGTGTTTCTGACTTTTATGTAATGTGATTTGTAATTTTGTTTGTATCATATTTGTTTTGTTGTTTAAAAAACTTCTTTCTGGTAATGTGGAAAGAGTATGATCTGTTTAATCTATAGTATTAACAGTGAAATATGGAATTTTAATCTTGAAAATTTAGATCATTTCATTTCCCAATTTTATCTTATTATTATTTCTATATTGTCAAGATTTAGAATATTTACATTGTCTGTTGTAGCCATAATTGTCACAATTGTTATGAATTGAAATAATTTACTTCTTATTCCCAGTCCCTTCCTTCACGGGTTTTAAATTCATCTCCTGGTAAGCTAAATTTCCTTTTTCTTAAAAAAATCATCTTGTTTTTCTAAGAAGAGTTTGTGCTGCTATTGTTTCTGAATTCTTATATCTTTGAAAATGTTTCCTTCCTGTTTTAACTCTGAGTAAAAATTTGGTTGGTTAAACAATTCTTAGAACATCCTTTATTTTACTGAAGATGTAGACAATGTTTTGCTGTTGGGGTATATAAAGTATAGAACCAATCTAATTTAGTCTTCCTAGGAATAGTGACCAATTAGTTCCCTCAGATTTCCAGGGTATTTTTTCTCTATCTTTAACTTCTGGCAATTTACAGAGTCATGTCTCAGTATAGATCTTTATAATAACTTGATAAAATTATAAATAAACTATTATCAGAAGAAATTGCCTATCACTGTAAAATGTTATTTTAAACCTGTTTTAAGTAAAAATTAAACTTTAAGCTTAAAATTGTATTAAATAAAAATTTTATTTCTATGAATATCATGTGAGATCTTAGTGAAAATGCTATGTTGAGTTTCACATGTAAGTTACATCAAACAGATGTTTTGAGGCTAAAAAATTCTTCTATTCCTTCCTACTTAACAAGATGTTTATTATCTTATAATTTTATTCAGTATCCCATAATATCAGTTGTTCTGTCACACTGGATTACTATATTTTAAAATATACTATTAATGTGATTCAATCACAAGATAGAGACAAGACTCAGTCTTACACTGTCATAAAGAAGTAAAGATGAAAGTAAAAAGAAAAGAATATTTTTATAACTTTTCTGCTTTCCAAACTTTTTCTACTTTTAAAGTCCAAAACGACTTTTTGGAAGTCAAAATCAATACAATTAAAAGCGATAGTATAAAACAAAGATATAAAGAAAAAATGATTCCACATGGAAATTTAAAAAGAAAAACAATTCTTCCTTTCAGCAAACTTTTCTGCTTTCCAAACTTTTTCTACTTTTAAAGTCCTTCTTAGAATATAAGAAGGACTTCATACTTCTGTGTTTGAGTTCTTGTGGACGAACCGTAACCTACCTAGCTTAATAGGCCGACAGAATTGAAAACCTTACTTAATAGTGTGCACCTGTAAGAATAGCTGAGCATTGGCCAATCCCAGCGGTCACACTTCAACCACTCATAGACTGCTGAATGTTCAAACTGCCTTCAAATAAGGCAAGCGCCGAGCTGTAACCAATCTCACTGTTTCTGTATCTATCTCACTTCCGATTCCTGTATGTCACTTTACCTTTTTTGTCTATACATTTGTTCTGACCACGAGCCACCCCTGCAGTCTCTCTGAATCTGCTGTGATTCTGGAGGCTGCCCGATTCACGAATTGTTTCCTTTTTACTCAATTAAACTCCATCAAAATTAACTTGTCTGAAGTTTTTTATAACACTACCTACCAATATACTTAATCAAAACTTGGATTTACCTTCCTGTGTTCAAGGCATTGTACTGAGTATCTTGTAATGCACTTAATACAAACTCAGGCTGTGCCCGTAGTATATGAATATTATGAAAATAGATGAGATGCCTAAATTTTTCCTCTTAATTTTGATATATTTCTCTTTATTGCTCCTCATTTTATTTCCCCACCCACTTCCCTTCCTCATTGACTTTGTGCAGAGAATATAAAGGATAGAACTAGTGCTTTTTATCCCATTCAAAAAGCTGCGATGTTTTTCACTACTCATCTTAATTACATCAGCCACGACCTGAAAAATCACAATGGAATTATCAATTTTAACCAATTTAAATATTACTTAAAGCAAGCACAAAATTGTAAACTGATGGTAGCAAATTCTATGTGATTCAAATCACCTTATGTAATTCCTAAATTATTGCATCAGGCTGATCACCAGTGAAAGAATGCCTAGTACAGTGATAATGTACTTTTAAAGTAGTGTGACATCTTTTCTAATAACTTTTTTCCATATGAGGCTACATATATCCTAGTTCCCTGTATTATTATTATTTGTTTGTTTGTTTTTGTTTTTGTTTGAGGCAGAGTCTCACTCTGTTGCCCAGGCTGTAGTGCAGTGGCACGATCTCAGCTCACTGCAACCTCCCCATCCCGGGTTCAAGTGATTCCTCGGTCTCCTAAGTGGCTGGGACTACAGGCGCATGCCACCATGCCTGACTAATTTTTTTTTTTTTTTTTTTTTTTTTTTTTGTATTTTTAGTAGAGACAGGGTTTCACCATGTTAACCAGGATGGTCTCGATCTCCTGGCCTCGTGATCCACTTGCCTTGGCCTCCCAAAGTGCTGGGATTATAGGCGTGAGCCACCACACCTGGCCATCCCTGTGTTATTAAATGAGGGAATAGAAGACAGAGTTTGAGTAAATTCTCCTTCTAGTCATTCTAGCATATTATAAGAATAAACACCTTAGAACACTTTTGCAAAGTTCTATTTTCCTGTAAATCTCATTTGCCACCCTTTATTGAAAAGAACATAATATAGTAAAATCTTCTTTGCTAGGATCTGAGATTACTGTTTTACAAATAGGAAGAGCGTGCATAGAAAAAATGTTTAAAAGTCACATTTTATCCTTAATATGAAGTAAAAATCATATTGTATAAACTCAATAGTATTTTCACACAGCCCCCAGAATGACTTCCAAAAAAACACAGATCCTTTCTCAAAGTTAGTTTGACAATGAGACAAAGATTTTTCTCTAAAGGTGTAAATAGTCAAACCGCTACTTGAAGGAGCTATTTTTCCTAGAATAAAATTGTTAAGATCTCAGCCACTTTACCTGTGAAATTTTTATCAACTCTTTGGAATTAGTTTTATAGCTCACAACAAAGCTTTTAGCAGGTACAATTTTTAAAAAGAAGTGAAAACTTTGAAAATGAAACTGTAGAGGTTCTTTATATAAAACCATGGGGAAGAAGAAGATCCTTAAAAAAAGGAAAAAGGAAAAAAACACAATTGCAAAAATATGTGAATAGTAACAAATAAATAATCTTGGAGCATTCAAAAAAATAGATTTTCTATTTTGACACTAACACTAAATTACAAAACGTTTCCTATCTGTTAAGGAACCTGAAGTAAAGCCTTATTCAAGTTGCTGTATAGAATAAGGGACAAGAGAAGAGGTAAGTGAGGTTGGGGTGAGGTTCAATTGTCAAAGGAGTTTTATGTAATTTTGTTTTTCATTTACCATGTTATAGTATCTGCTGTTCTTTGGGAATTCAAAATTTCCCACTACATTATATTTTAAAACAACATCTTCTTCCTGGGTTTTCTGGATTGATGTGCTTGAGGAAGGCAAGGAGAAGCCAATTGTGTCAAACAAACACCTTTCATGTATTTCTCTTGGTCTGCGACTCAGCTAGCACAAAAGAGATAACTAAACATTTAGTTACCAGTTTGTAGCTCAACATGTTCAATTAAATAGATTATTATTCAAGCAAAGCAGCTAGCATCTTGTTTAACCTGTGTTAAGCGAGTTCCTATTGCACAGAATGTTCTGGGACATTGTGTCCCGCAAAATAAAACAACAATGACTTTGGTAGACTTAACTGCTTTTTGAAGTTTGCAGTTAACTGGTTAATGTTTATTTTGCCTCTCCTCCAAAACATTTTCCTGGAAAAGTTACTTTATCTTCCCAATATTTTTGTAAATTAGGACAGGATATTTTCATCTGCCCAATTGTGTAGGTGTGCTATGCTTCAGATGGGTTAGCATGGGACTCAGTTGGTATTGGTTATCATTAAAAGATAAAATATCAAAAATCATCAAACCACCCATGATATATAATGGATTAAATAGTAATTTTAAGAAAAATGACAAAGGGAAAAGCCATGAATATATATTAGAATTAAATATTTTGCTTTTTATATATCTTAACTGTTTCCTACCACTACTTAATTTTGATCTGAAAGTCTCCTGATCTACGATGCAAATTTAGCCCAAATTCTTAACTGGGCTCAAACATTTCTGAGCTGTATTCTTTTAGCCTCAGCATTTCACCTCTAGGTGTCTAGGTAGAAAAGCTTAACACCTCAACATTCCATTTTAATTATTTGCTCTCCCTAATTGCCCTACTGTTCGAAGTTTATCTAAAATAAAGCAATTATCCACATCCTTCTTGTTTTTATTTAACGATACAGTGCTTTAGGCTTTTCTTACCCTTTTGATGAAATAAAGTTTCTTCTCTCCTTTACACAGTTCCTACTACCGCAAAACAGAAGGCTGCCATAGACAAATACAAGTTGCATAGAATTCAGCTTGAAGTTTATTTCCTTAACCACCTTCTAGTCATTCACACCTTCCTCACTTGGAGCTCATTGCTTATAGCCTTTACTAATGATTCTGTACAAAATAGCCAAAGATAATAACTTAATGAACCCAGCCATTCTTCGTCACTTAATGGAGCTTTACCTTTATCTTTGTATAAATACTTAGAAAAAATCATTCAGAAGAATTTAAATCAAGTTAGAAAGTATTGCACCTTGCTCAATTTGTCAAATTAAAAAAAATCCACCTACAGCATTTAAACTGCTAAAAATACTTCATGTTTTTATAATTGTTTATAGGCCACAGCATATAAGTAATGCATTTTTAATTGGCTTCTAGCAATCCAATCTTTCAAGTAGTCTCTCCCCCATCCCCAAATTATGTTAATCTTAACTCATGTGCCCATCTACCCTTCTGACTCCCAAACTCTGGTTCTGATGGAGATTATAGGGCTCACTCTTGCACAATATGTAAATGAGTGTGTTGAACGGCAGATAAGGTCAAGACAATTACTCTATTTGAAAGTTCTACTTCTTCCCAGTGAATTGCACAGAATTCACACAGTACCATATTCCAAAAATATTCCAGGATTCTAAATAGCCATTTTTTGGCCTTCGGGTGGACCTGGCTCTGACCTGAGTAGCAAATCATATTTTCCTGTTCTGCGTGGCATAACTCCTATTGGACCAAGAACAGTAGTCTTTCTTTCTAAGGAGAGTGCCCACTATCCAAATTCAGGAAAATACTCTTGCCAGAAAATACAATCTCTCAAATATCAGATGAAGGCAGTACTCTATAATCTTCTTAAAGATATTTTTAGGTTTAATTCATCTTTATGTCCCTCATAGTATCTAATGTGATAAATAACTCACATGTAGAAGACACTTAATAAATAATGCCAAATTAATGGATGGAAGAGTTAAAGAATCACGGTATGTTTTTAATACTCATAGGCAATGATGGTGATACCTTCTTTGATAGAAAAAAATAAATTTAAAAGTATAATAAAAACAGTAGAAGAGTAAAATTCAGTGAGTGAAATTTACAATTTTAATTGAAAATTGCAAAAGCTAAATATTATATTTACTGTATTCTTTTTATAAAGTTTCTTGTTATTTTCAAAGCACAAATACACACAAACGAACAAGTAGCATTCAGGGAAAAAAATTATGCAGTAGTTTTATTGACTTTTGTGTCCTGAATGTTCTTGAAAAATGCACATATACAAACATACACACATAATTTAAAGCCTATAGATCACAAATGTCATAAAGGTCACTATAGATTAAAGAGCAGCCAGAATCTGCAGCTCCTTTGCTGACATCTCATAAAGAAAAATAATGTTTTAAAATTTTCTTAATGAAGTTACATTTATCATTTTCCTGTTCACTTTTCCTTCTCTTTTCAGTGCAATCCTGTCAACTCTGGAGTTGACATCAATGAACCTGAATTTTCCTTAAGTCAGACTCCCAACTAAGTGAGATGAATGAAATCAATATTTCTCCTTTTACAGGTGAAATGAGTTTGGTAACATATGTAGTACCGTACCTTCCTCTTCTTTTTTCTCCTTTGCACTGCAATCCATCAAGGTATAGCTCTTGGCACCTGAATGAACACATCTTAATACAAGATTTCAAGCAACAGTTCTTTCTAAATGTTATAACATATTTCAGTCTTTGTTCTTAAAAACCCCACGTAGATCTATGTTCCTTGCTTCTCCATGATAATTTATTTCTATTATTTTTATGGCATTCTTAGTATTCACAAGTCAGGTCCTTGAATTCATGAAATATCTGAACTCTACATACAAAAACCTAAATGCTACTCAATTCTGAGGACTGCCTGTGAAAAAATAGGACTTTCATAAAGGGAATTTTATATTCAAGGATGCCATGCTTCATGGTTTTACTTTGTATCACAAAGCACCTGTTTGCCATTGTTCATGAAGCTTCTTCTATTAATTCAAGAATTCTCTCTGCAATAGATCTTATAGGAAAAAAAGTGTCAGATTGCTTGGTGATGCATTTGTGAATTACAAAATGTTATGTGATTTTTTAGAAGATTTTCAGTCCTGTAAATCATAACTATTAACCTATTCTAAGTCTATATCCCAATTACATCATATGTCACATAAAAAATGATGATTTAGAAAGGTGATAAAAAGAATTCGATAAGGAAAATATTAATTTATGCTAAGAGATTAAAAAGTTGTTTTTATTTTCATATATTCATATTTTTCACATTTTGAATAGCAGTAGGAAAGAATTATATAGTGTAGTTTTTATCATAAGAAAACTCTAGAGGAGTTACTAGAAATTTATTTTACAAACTAATAGAATTATTTGGACTAAGGACTCAGAAATCTTCTGGATGTTGAACTAGTAAATTTGGGGAAACTTTAAGAAAATCAACCTAGATAAGGAGACAGAGACTACAGAGTCGCTAAATCATGTTACCATACAGATGGGATGAGCCAAGAACACAGAGGAATTTCTGTCAAATGAAGAGATCCTGGTTGAGACACCACTTAACAGACACCACTAATAGTTACAATTCATCCTCCTTTCAATCCCATGCCCACCATAACCTTATAATAATTTCACTGTATGTGAAAAACAACGAGCAGATGAAAGTAAAGAGTAACTAGCAATCAGCTGATGAAATCCATGCTCTAATGGGCTTGGAGGAAGTTCTGGGGAGTAGTTGAGAGGGATATGTTCAGCAGGAAAAAATGTAATCAAAATGAGAAAGATCTGTGTAAATACAAAGATTTTCTCAAGCCCGATAATCTGGGGAGTACTTGCATATCTCAGATCTCTGGTGTCACTCAGTGTAGCCAGTGTAGATGAATCTTTGTGTATACGTGTTGCTTCACCTGTTGACCATTATTGACTGGGGTAGAAAGGAGTGCCAGGTGATAGAGATCTTTCTTCAGTTTTGGTCGTTCCTGTAAACAACCTATTAAGCTGAGGGCTGCCTGTTGTGTGGATCATTTTCCCTTGCACTAGCTGCCACCTGTAAAAGTTGAATGCACCCAAGAGATAGGATTATACAGCAGAAAAATAATAATGAGACTACAAGAACTTATTCCTCAAACCCTGGTGAAAGGGATCACAAAATAATCAAAGGCAATAAAACAGACATTAAAACAAACAAAAAACCTAATCAGTACTACTTCTCATCAAAAAGAAAAAGGACAGCTTTTGTACCATAAACTTTTAAAGTTGTAACCCAGAGAAAAGAAATAGAAGACTCATGGAATTAATTCTATGCAAATAAATTTTAAAATGTGGTATAAATTCATTATTTTGAAAATAAATAAAACATAAGCATTGACACTTGCTTCTAAATAATGTTTCTAAACTGCTTATGGCTACAACTGCAGCAGGAAGTTGGCTTCTGTCTCCTCCATTCTGCCTTCTAAATCTCTTACAGTTATATTAATTTTCCAAAAAATAATTAAAATCCAGAAGCCCAAATACAAGTGAGTCTGGTAACATAATTTTAGGTTTTCCAATCTCTTAATCTCAAAGAAAAGTGGAAGCCAATTAATGTGGCTCCAGAGCCCAGCTCCACTGACCCCAATGCTTGGGAGCTGCTGTTAACATTAAAAGAAAATAGGGTTTTTAACTTTTCACCTTTAACCACATAAGTATGGTTTCAATTATCTTAATCAAAATGAGATATTTTACCAACTATATTAATTGTCAAATATATAAAAATTAGGAAACAAGATACACAAAATGTAATTAATATTTGTTTTATCTAATATTTTAATAAACTTGCAGTAAATATTTTACATCATTAATTATTTGATATCATTTTGTTTTGCGGAGCAGTGACCAGAAAGACACCTACATCTATGAAGAGATTCTCCGAGGAAACAACAATATCTTCACCCTATTCCCCCATTAGATATCATAATTTTTCTCAATAATTGCTTGATCTTGTAAGATAGTAGATACACAGCCAGATCTCTGCAACGGTCAAATGGCTGCAGTTGCACAATGGGGTGGAAGGAGAATTTAGCTGTAAAGTCCACACTCTATCGAAATTATCATCTTACCAATCATTCCCATGAGAACTTGGGGGTACCTGAGAACTCATAGCTCTATGCAATATTATCTCTCATTTCTTGCTTTAAACAACTTCTTAAGTTGCGTATCTTTTTCAATAAATTTTAAAATCACTTCACAATCTCTTACTATAATTATTGGCATTTTATTCATTTCATTTCTGGGGGAACAATGATTCAATCTGCAAAGTAATAAGTGAGATCTCTCAGTCCATGAAAAGACCTTATTTAAGAACGTTGATTTTTTAATACAGTTTTCAAGGAATTTAAACACAATACTTTCAAATTAATGACATTATTTTCAAAAAATCCTACTTTTATTAAAATAGTAGAGATAAAGATGAATGAATTAATTTTACAAACTTTTTCTCATTATCCAAAATATTTTATAATGTTTAACTTCTCAGTCTAACTTTATTCTCTTTTTCCCCGCTCCTATTTTCTAGCCCAACTTGCCAATAGTTACAACTTGATTTCAATTCTTGCTCTCCCTTTTTTTCCTGCTACAGCCCACATATAACAAGGGCATGTGTGGGTTGGATCTAGTTATGCAATGATCTCACAGCAGTTGTTAAATGTAGCCTATCTCTCTTTGGGGGACTTAATAATTCAATAGTTATTTCTAGTGATTACCAACCTGAATATACCAACAGATTGGTTGGCAGGGCAGTGGGGGCAGAACATTCATTATCTGAAATAAACCTCCTAGCATTCTCTGGGATCAAAATGGAACCTGAATTTTCTCCCACTGCTGACTTCATCCTGTTGCTGCATGGCATGAATTTCTCTGCTTGGCTGACTGCCTTTCTCTCTTCCAAAGAATTCTTCTAACATTTGGACAAAATATTCACTATTTTTGTTACTGCCAGCCAAATATAACTACTGCACTAACTTATGATTACTCAACCTGAAGTTCTCCTCTACTCTGGGTAGGAAGCTGGATGCCACATAGGGCCATAAATAGAAGGAATATATAGAGTAAGAATACAGTAGGTATAGAATAGGAGGCACATAGTTTCTTTTTGTCTACTGTTTCTCCAAATGCCAAAAGAATAGATTGGAAAATAAGGAGCTTACTAGATACTAGAAAAATCACAATAGTATCCTCCAAATTTGCATACATAAAGAAAGCACATAGTCAATCCTTGTGTAGTCTTGATTCTTTCTCCCAAATGAGATATACATAGACAGAAGTTTGTAGTATTTTAGGAAGATTAATTGCATTGTATTATGAGCCATTTATCATGTAGCATTTACTGACCTGAATATTACCAGATATTTACTAATATGAAACATTCTTCCTTAAGAACAATCAGACTGCACATAACACATACAAATGAATAACCAATTATGTGTCAGTAATGCCCAAATCATAAACTGCCCACACATTTTAGAATAGCTTTCACAACTCTGTATCTAACCTGTTATAAGTTGACATGGTACATTAGACAACATAAATTCTCAAATAAATCCTTTCTGCTTTAGACTGATGCTCTTTTTCTTACTGTTTCACACCAAACCATTTTCTCTAAAAGAGAACTTGCTGTGTGATTTCCCTAAACACCTACTCACTGCTCAGCCCACGTCAATTTGTTTTCTGCCTCCCATTACTTTATGATTGACCTCTTTCACACCATCAGTGAATGTTACCATTTGACTTTCAGCAGGATTTAATATCGTTCATCCATTCTTCATTCTTAAATATTATGATTTTGTCTGGGTCTGTGTCACCTCACTCTTTTGTTTTCTTTCATCTCTATTTTTCCCTAGTCCCCATCACCCTCTGCTACCTGAATTTCAAATCCAAAATTAGACCTGAGGTTCTTGTATCCTCTAAGCAGCCTCATCTACTGCCTTCATTCAACTTTAATTATCTTCTAAAATGCCATAACCAACAAATAAATATCCCCTACCCTGAATCTCCTCTCAACGTCTGGCCTATATATTCTATTGCCTACTTGACATTTTTGCTTCAGTGTTTCCGCAGGTCTGTAATAGATTTCTGGTGTTTGGATGTGTCTCTTCAAATTTCCTGAGTTGATTGTAACCTGTGGATAGTGTTACATACTAACAACCTCCCCCAGCTCTGTGCCTGAGGAAATAGAAAGTTAACTTTCACAGAGAGCCTTTTTTCTCACCCAAGGGCTTAATCATCAACTTCAATTGTTTTCTTCAAATAATGAAGGTAACTAGTCTTGAGTCATTCTCTTGATCTTTTATTTCAATCTTATATACATTACTAGGCAAGATTATAAGTTTAAAAACTTCATAGTATTTTGATCTATACCTTCTCCTTTCAACCATGCTTCGTGTCTATTCTGCTCATTCCTTAGACTCTCTATGTCTTTCACTTCCATCTTGCCCTTAGAAAAAAGTTCTTAACTTCATGATAATGTTCACTACTAAAATTTTCACCAAATATTTAGTTAAAATCAAAAGTTCCATCATATATACTATGACTGCAAAGGATACTACGGTATAGTGACCTCAAAATATTTTAACTATCAACAAGTTTTTTTGAGACTTGTTTTTCATATATATGGGAAAAATTTATACATATATATATGTACACACACACATATATATGTCTGTGTGTGTGTGTGTGTGTGTGTTTAGTTCTTGGTTAATTATATCAAAGCATTAAAATGTTGTGTTCAGTAGGTAAAAATACAAAAAATGGACATTTAAAAAAATAAATTGTATTAAATAAAACTCTTAAAATAGTGTTCATTCTTTTTTAAAATTGTATAACAATACAAAACAGCTTTTGCTCTCAGATATTTTTATTTATGATTTTCACAGAAAACAATGTTATTGACTCCTTAATTATTTTTGAAAATTCTATTTTAACATTTAGTCATAGGGTAATAAACCATCCACTTGTACCTGCAATAAATAGCCTCATAAAAACAGTGAACTCATACATTATTTGGTCATCACTATACTCCTGAGCAGATAATTAGCAAGTTCTCAGAATTTCAGTTTATTAACAAAGCCTGCTCAAAAAACAAAATTTGAGTGCAGAGAGAGAAGTTACAGGTTGATGAGAAAACTTCCATGTTGAATTTGAGGATTGACAGCAGTGGTACAGAGCCAGAGACATGCAGTCAGAGGAGAGGCTTGCTATGTTACAGATGAGAGATGGCAAGAGCAGGAATCCAAAAGAAAAAATATAAAAAACCCCAGGCCCTTGAAGGTTGGTAAGAAAAAAATAGTGACAGAGTTTTAGAAGAGATGGGATTGAGTAAAAAGAAGTTTTCCTTATGAGTTGGCAAAAAGGTAGTAGTGCCCACCATGGCACTGAAGTGTAGAGAAAAAGGATGATAGAGAACATATATTTATTTTCATTGACAAAGAAGGTAGCCTATCTTATGAATTTATCGAAAATATATATTGCCACCTAAATAAAGTAAAACATCATTGTTAACAATAATATTAAAACTTGCATTCTATATGAAGAAACAAAGACAATTTATCTGGTTTAGTCAGATATGACTAAGGTTTATACACAAATTTATCAAAAATGCATAGTATGCATCTCTCAAGCCCTGTGCTAGGAACTAGGGACACAACATCATTCCTCAGCCCACACCAATTTGTTTTCTGAATAAGATCATTCCTGCTCACATAAAAGAAGTTGAGGAGACTGGTAAATAAATGTGTGATTACAGTGGAGTGAGATGAGTGCTAAAATAAATAAGCACAGCATGTTGTCAGACACAACACGGGCACCAAACCCATGTTGGAGATGTTAGAAAGGTCAGACTGAAAACCCAGTGTATTAGTCTGTTTCCATGCTGCTGATAAAGACCTAATACCCAAGACTGGGCTGTTTATAAAGAAAAAGAGGTTTAATGGACTGACAGTTCCAAGTGGCTGGGGAGGCCTCACGATTGCAGTGGAAGGTGAAAGGCATGTCTTACACAATGTCTAAGAAGACAAACCCTCCATTATAAAACCATCAGATCTCAAGAGATTTATTCACTACCATGAGAACAATATGGAGAAACTGTCTTCATGATTTTGTTATCTCCCAATAGGTTCTACCCACAACACGTGGGAATTATGGGAGCTACAATTCAAGATGAAATTTAGGTGGGGAACCAACCAAACCATATCACCCAATAAGACACAATGAAGACAAAGAAAATGATACAAGTATTCCAAGCAGAAGGAAAGAATGTACCAAGGCCAAGAGGCAAAAAGGAACAGTTTGGTTAGCATGAAAAAAATACATACTTTGCATCACGAAGTTGGAGATTTGTTTAAAATGAAGACAAAGAGGTAAGTAGAGATGAGATCCTAAAGAGCCCTGAAAATGCCCATGCTTAGAAATTTGGGTTTTATTTGAACTACTGAAGACTATCAGGAAGGACAATGAGGCCAACATTTTATTTTCAGCTTAATTCATGGGAGTGCTTGAGATTTCCCAAAGAAAGAGGAAGCACTTTGAAATACGTTGGATGAAAGTCAAGACAGTATGCAATCATGGAATTAAGGAGAAGAGAATTTTTCTGAAGGAAAAGTGATACATATTTTTAAAAGCTAACAAGGTAAATGTGACACAGACACAGATGTGTCTATTATATTAGAAACAAAGGACATTAGTAAAAGCAGATTCATTGATGCAGAGGGAGCAGAAGTCAAATTTTACAAGTTTGAGGATGAATGGAAAATGAAGATATAGAGAAAAAGGAGTGAATGCGAATTCACTAGGGTCTGATCTGATGAAAAGAAGTTATAGTTCTCAGATTTGAGCATGATATAGAGAGGTTTGTGGGCAAAGGGGCTTAACTATATTTCAGATATAATGGGAAGGGTCTATTGAAGAAGAAAAGTTGAAAATAGTTGAGAGAAAAAAAGGATTACTGATGGAACTGAGTCCATTTAATAAAGGGAATTCAGTACTGCCTTAATTAGTGGGAAAATAAGTACTTCAATGGTGAGAAAATTTGAAAAGAAAATATAGATATAAATGTATATCCTCTTGAAGGCAGAATGTCAGAAAGTTAAGGGGAAGTGTTATGATTGCTTTAATTTGAAGGAGCTAAGTCATGTTCTGATATGGAGATGGAATGATGTAATACAATAATAAGAATTGTTTTATCAAATTGCTTCAGGAAATAGGTAAACAGAATGGCTAATGAGATAGAAAATAACTTCTAATAGCACAGTCAATGATAGAGATCATAAATTTCTTGTAATGAAAATTTGCATTAGTGTGTCATTTTTCAGCAGTCATTAGGTCATAAGTAGGGCTAGAAAAGAAAATTGTTTTGCAAGGAGGTTGGAAAAAAATAAAAGGGGGCAAGTATTTTGTTGGTATTGGCAAGAGAATTATTGAGGTGATGGACAATAGGTCTGTGCTGAAGAAGGAAGGAAGTGAGAAGGGTGATAGCGAGGAGACAGTAGAGGAACCCACATCTCAAAAGGCTTGAGTAAGTTTTCATAGTAGAAATAATAAATGGTAATACATTTACTGACCACTTAGTATACTTCAAGGGCTCTGCACTTACTCATATCTACTTCTGCTAGCATTGATTCTAAACTGACCAAAAGAGGAAAAGTCAACATCATGGCATCTGCAACCTTCCAAAATAAACACATAAAATAATACATGGTGAATATCCTGCATAGCTGCAGCTGTATGGCATATGTTATAGCTAAGGACCTCATGTTTTCCTCTCCTAGATCAGAAGAAAGATGTTACGGGACACCAAAGTGAGCTTTAATATTTAACCTAAAAAAGTAGGAATGTGTATTATTTTCTTTTAGATGCAATAAAAAGTGTAAAGAATAACTTTATAACTGGACTACATATCTTAACTACTACTTAGAAAACTAAAGCCTAATTTGATTAAGTAAGCTACCAAGGATCTGTTTTAAAAATTCAAAATTTAAATCTAAACCCAGGTCTGACCAATTTAAAAGTTCACATTCTTAAGCATTCTTAATACAGTCTCCTCTATGTGAGAGAGTTGAAAGCATAGATGTTTGTAGATACAGAGTATTTTATGCTAGGAAGTTAGAAGTGACATGATTATGGATAAGGAAAATTTCCAAGGTAGATCTTAAGAGTGCATAGCTGAAGTGAAGTAAAGAGATCATTAACTGACACGCCTATGGTTCTTTAAGCATTGGGTATTGATCTTATATTAGAGGATGGCAGGAAACAGTTCAGAGGGGAAAACTGTAGAAAAATGCCAAAGTCTTCAATGAGTGACCAACAATGATCGAGAGGTCAGAAGATGTTCTTAATAAGGACAAGCAGTGAGATGTATAGTCAACTTACATATATATAAACACACATATATACATATACATATGTATATATACACCCTTATATCTATACATATATATATATAAGTATATGGCTCCAAGAAAATTAAATCACAGAAGCTGGATTTGGAGAGTGGTAAGGATGCCTGCACCACTCCCAATATTGAGTATTCTGGCTTGTAAGGTAATGAATAACATTAATTAAAAGACCTACAAGGCAGTTTCTTTGAAACTATCTAAGATTCAGAGAAGACAGTGAGATTTAGAGAAGCATCTAAGAATTTTGTTCTACAGAATAAGAATTTCAAAAGACAAAAGAGAGTTTCAGGGAAATAGAACTATGGAATTTGATTCAGGAGAAAAGAAAATGGTTGCAATACAGAATATTGATTTCTGAACAAGCTAATGTTTGGTGTAATAACTAAAGGCTACAGGTATCTGAGGCATAGAACGTTGACCACAGTAAACTTACCCCAAACAATAGACCCAACAGTTTCTTGGAGCATGGGCAGGACTTGTTCCTTTCGGGAGGAATCAATTTTCATAGATTAGCTTCCAAGAGAATCCAGCAGATGTCAGCAAGCACACAATATGATGTGTCCCCACGGGTCCCACAGTCCTAGAGCTTCTAGTAAAATGTTGGAGCAGAACTGACTCAAAATTACAGAAATGAAATAAAATAAAATAAAATAAAATAAAATAAAATAAAATAAAAGCTATCTTCAAGATTTTCTCACTAATGTCAAAGACCTAAAAAGTTGCTTCTTCAAAATTTTTAGAATTCTAATTTAAAAATTATTTGTTAAAATTATAATTTATGTATAAAAACAATTACCTTTAGGAAAAAAATAGATTATATTTAAATATTAGAATTTTGTTAGGTCACATCTACAAGCTGCACGTTAACGAACTTAAAAATTACTCATTTATTTTTTCTAGCTTTGAATTAAGTTTGAATAATTTCAAGGTCAGTAAATTATATTTATCTATGGTAGAAGAGTAAAAAAATGCTCTCAGTATTAAATGATATAACCTTAAATTATTATCACCATTCTTGGCATATATATCTATATTTCATTAGGGTTTTTTTTTGTGTGTGTGTGTGAAAAGTATTTAACTCATACTATAAAGTAAAATTAACATGCATCACCAAATGCATTCTCACTAACTCTCTAGCTCCCTGGAGGGACACAAGGATCATCTCCATACTATTTACAAGTCACACAGTGGGTGTCATTTTAAATTAAGGATAATATGCATTTATGTACTACTATGAAAGTGTAAAAAATACTGATGTAAAGTAATTGCATTCTAAATGCATTTAAATTAACCATCTATTTTTAACAAGAAACAAAAATACAAAAATCTTATTTTATGCTTGATTGAGCATAGTTTTACACCCTTTCATTTTGAAACTGATCTTACTCCATTCCAAACAAGCAGGTCCTCTGCAGAGGGATAAATGCCTTTTATTCTTTTGAAAAGAGAATAACAGAGACCCCTAAACAAGTCCCAAAACCTAGTGCTAACTGGCAGAATCCAGGCCACGGTGGCTGTAGAAATCGTTATCCTATACTATTCCTTCACCTCTTTCTACATATATGGCCACCTACAATTAAGACTGTAATTCTCAGCGAGCATGACTCTATATGATTAAGTTCTCCCAATGGAATGTGAAGAGGAATGATATAAGCAACTTCCAGATATGTTCTTAAAGGAAGGAAAAGGTGACTCTTTCCTCCTCCTTTCACTAACTTGCTGCTTTAAATTTGGACATAATAGGGAGCCATGTTGGAATATGCAGACAAGCATTACATTACAAGGATAGAAGAGCAACCACCAGAAGGAGCCTAAGTCCCTGTACCTCATGGCGCAGATCTGCCATACCAGGACCTGCTTATAAACTGTTATGTGAGAGTAAAACAAACTTTCATATTGCAGATGAAACCATGTCCTAACAAAAATTGCCTCCATATTCTCTAAATTCACTGTTGTATAATATTGGTGACTTAGGTGCTTGGCATGAATGGTAACTTCAGAAGCAGAACCATTTCTTTCCTTTGTAGTTCTAGATGATATAAAGCATCTCTCTGACTCAATAAGGGAGAAGTAGTGTATAAAATACCCATTACCTCTATATAGAACAACTCTAGAATAGAGCAAATCCAAATAAATAACCCAGTCCCTAAATTTGGAAGAATGCTATATAATTTTTACCTTTACATTAAACATATTTTCGATGTGAGCAAATTCTTTCCAGCACCAAAAATTATCATCTACTAAATCAAGTAGTATGTCAGAGATTGTTAATATTCAATAAATAGGAGGATTGTTTCAAAATGGTGGTGCAAATGTAAGCTGACTTCACTCCCCCACCCCCAGATAATTAAAAACATATATAGAGCACAGATATTATCACCTGCAATATTACAGAATTCAAATATGAGGATGAGAGAGTTTCTAAGGTCACAAAGAAGTGAAAAAACTTGGAGCATATGATAAGATAATTGGACTTTCATATTCACAATGCCTTTGCTCTTAACCTTTTTGGCACCAGGTACATAAAAAACTCTCCCATGACTCATGGTTTCTACACTGGAAAAAATGAGTGTTAGGTGGACAACCAGCTTTCTTAGGTTCCCTGCCTCAACCTAAAGGAAGCATCATGAGTGCCTAAAGGGAGAAATATCCCTGAGGACATCCAAAAACAAAGAGGGGAAGCGAGACTACCATCCCCAGCCCTGAAAACTCTGCTCTGTAACTCAGCCAAAGAAGATGCCAAATCAGAGTGGCTGTTCAGAAGGATCATGCTGTAGGAGGTACATTACATAGCTCCCTTGGGCAGAAATACCTTGTCATCCTTCCTACTTTGTTGGAATAACCCCTTTGGGACCTCCCCTATTTGAAGTGGGCAGTATTCTAATAATTTACTAGAGCCATGGAAAACCTAAGCTTAAAGAACTACCTAGTGCCAAAAAGGAGGAAGAGACCTAACTGGGGGAGAAAAAAGAGATTCACCAGGTAAGTAATAAAGATTCTCTATGCAAAAACATCCAATAAAAATACAAAACATAGCAGACAGAAAAGACTAAAATAGGTAACTAATTCTTTGATGCAAAAACACAGATATGCATTCATGAAAGATAACAGCAGAGAATGATGACATATCCAAATGGACAAAGTGAGGAATCAGTGACTGACCCAAATGAGATGGTAATGTGTAAGCTATCTGATCAAGAATTCAAAATAGCAGTTTTAAGGAAACTCACTGATTTCCAAGATAACACAAAAAAGTAATTCAGAAATTTATTAAGGAAATTAAACAAAGAGATTGAAATAATTTTTGAAAATCAAAGAGAAATCTTAGAGCTAAGAAATACATTTGCTGAACTTTATTAGAAAGTCTCAACAGTATAATGGATCAAACAGAGGAAAGAATCATTGAGATCAAAGACAGGCAATTTGAAAATACACAGGAGAAAAAAAAATGAAAAGAAAAGAAAATCACCTACAACTCATAGAAAATTACCACCTCAGAAGATCAAATCTAAGAATTACTGGTCTTCCAGAAGAAGTTGAGCAAGAATAAGGGATAAAAAGCTTATTCAAAAAATAATAACAGAAAGCTTTCTAAAACTTAGGAAAGAGATAAATATCCAGATACAGGAAAGTCGGAGAATACCAAACAAATTCTAGCCAAATAAGACTACCACAAGATGTATAATAAACTCTCAAAGTTCAAGAAACAAGAGAGGATCCTGAAAGCAGCAAGAGAAAAGAAGCAAATAATATGAGCTCCATTTCATCTGGCAACAGACTTCTCAATGAAAACCATACAGACCAAAAGGGAATAAAATGTTATTTTCAAAAAGTGCTGAAAGAAAATAAACAGTGCCATATAAGAATACTGTGCCCTGCAAAGCTATTCTTCCAACAAAAGCTAAGAGAATTCATAATCACCAGACCCATCTTAAAAGGAAGTTCTTACATATGAGAGAAATAAAGAAAAAAACCAACAATGTCCAAAAACAAAATAAAACAGTTGGATGTCTAAAACTCACTGATAAAACTAATCACAGACAAACCCAGGATACTCTAATACTGTAATTGTGGTGTTCAACCCACTACTATAAAGCCTAAAAAAAAAAATCTATCTAAAATAATCATAGCTGCTATAACCTGTTAAAAGGTAAATAATATAAAGATGCATAAATTGAGAAAACAAAAACCTAAAATGATAGGAAGGATAGAGGTAACATGTAAAGATGGTTTGGATTCTTTTTTTAGTTTTTTATTTGTTTGGAATCTTTTCTTTGTGATCTAAAATAAGTTTTTGTCTCTTTAAAAGAACTTATCATTTCTATAAAATGTTTTTCTAAGGCTCATGGTAACCACCATGCAAAAACCTAAAATAGATACATAAAAATAAATAGCAACAAATTAGAAATACCACCAGAGAAAATTACTTAACAAAGGAAGACAATAAGAAAGGAAGAATAAAGAGATTAGTTACAAAACAGTCTCTTGAAAATAAGCAAATCTCTTGAAAACAATCTCAGAAAATAAGCAACAAAATGGTATAAGAGTCCTTGCTGATCATTATTAACACTGAGTGCTAATGGACTAAATTCTCCAATTAAAAGACATAAGGTGCCTGAATGGATAAAGAAGCGTGAACAAACTCCATGCTGCCTACAAGAAACTCATTTTACCTATAAAGACAAACAAACTGAAAGGGAAGGGATGGAAAAAGGTATTACATGTAAGTGAAAATCAAAAATGAGCAAGGGAAGTTATACATCAGATAAAATAGACTATTTTATAGTCTTTGACTGTAAAGAGAGACAAAAAAAGGTCACTATATCATGATAAAGGGGTAATTCAGCAAGAAGATACAACAATTTAAAACATCTCCTCAAGCTGGGTGTGGTGACTTACACCTGTAATCCCAGCACTTTGGGAGGCTGAAGTAATCGGATCACTTGAGTCCAGGAGTTCAAGACCAGTCTGGCCAACGTGGCAAAACCTTTTCTCTGCTAAAAATGCAAAAAATTAGCCGAGCATAGTGGTGCATGCCTGTATCCCAGCTACTTAAGAGGCTGAGGTGGCAGAATCACTTGAATCCAGCAGGGAGAGATTGCAGTAAGCCAAGATTGTGCCACTGCACTCTAGCCTGGGCAACAGAGCGAGACCCTGTCTCAAAAAACTAAAACAGAAACAAAACACATCTCCACACCTAACACCAGAACACCTACACATTTAAGGCAAACATGAATCTGATGGGAAAGATAAGTTGCATTATAATAATAATAGGAAACTTCAATACTCCACTCTCAGTAACAGATGGATCATCCAGGTTTTTTAAAAAATCAGCAAATAAACATTGGAGTTATTATTACACAGAAGATGAAATAGGCCTGACTAACATTTTCAGGACATTTCACCCAACTGCTGCAGATCACATGTTCTTTTCATAAGCACGTAGATTATTCTCCAGAATAGACCATTTCTGAGGTCACAAAAGAGTCTCAAAAATTTTTAAAAAGTAGAAATTGCATCATTTCTTTTCCAACCATAATGGAGTAAAACTAGTTATTGGTAACAAGAACTAATATCACTGACTAACATAGATGAAAATATCCTCAACAAAATACTAACAAACTGATTTCACCAACACATTTAAAAGATTATTCCCGTGATCAAGGGAAATTCATACCAGGGATGCAAGGATGGTTCAAACTATGAAAATCAATAAGCATAGTACATCAGATTAACAGAACCAATAATTAAAACTGTGAGATTATTTCAATAGATGCTGAAAAAGCATTCAAAAATTCACCATTCCTTTATTATAAAAACCCTCAACATACTGAGTATAGAAGGAATATAACTCAAAATAATAGGGGCCATGTTTGACAAACACGTAACTAACATCATATTGAACAGGAAAAGACTGAAAGTCTTCCTTCTAAGATCTGGAGCAAGACAAAGATGCCCACTTTCACCACTTTCATTCAACATAATACTGGAAGACCTGGCCAGAGCAGTTAGGCAAGGAAAAGAAATAAAGACCATTTTAGTTGGAAAGCAACTAGTAAAATTAACTTTATTTGTACATGACATGATCAAATATTTTAAAAAACATAGATACTATTAAAAAAACTGTTAGAACTGATATATAAACCCAACAAAATTATAAAATATAACTCAACATACAAACATCAGTAACATTTATATATGCAAATGGTGAATAATCTGAAAGGCAAATAAAAACAGAAAGCAGATTTGTGGTTGCCAAAAGTTGGGAAATGTAGGCAGGAGAGAGGAGGAATAGAAGTTAATTAAGTACAAATATAAAGTTAGATACAAAAGATAAGACCTTGTCTTTGACAGAGCAGTAGGATGACTATATTTAATAATAATCTATTGGACATTTCAAAATATTTAGAAGAGAATAAGTCAAATGTTTCTAGCATAAAGAAAAGGTTAATGTTTAAAGAGGATATGTCAATTACCCTGATTTGATATGTACACATTACATGAATATAACAAAACATGTATCCCCAAATATGTACATCTATTATGTATCAATACAAAAGTGATTTAGAGAATTCAACTAATATATATGTGTTTCTCCCTTTCCCAGCCACCCTTGCAGTTCAGTTTAAGACATGTGACTGGGTGTTGGAAAAAGCATTCCCTTTTCCTCTGTCATGGCACATTTAGAGGGCATAAGTTCTAAATAATTATTCCATAAAATGGAGAAAGCCAATCGCAGTGGATATTGTAGTATGCCACCAAAATTCCCTTGTTAGTGTTGGTGACAGCTTTCAGCTGAGTTGCTCCCTTAGAATTTCTCTCAGCAGAACGGAGCGATTTTCCCAAGTATTACTCTTCCCCAGGGTTAGCACACATCTAACAACTGGTCAAATTAAAGGTATACAAGCCTGGACACTTTTTTCCCAAAGTAAGATAAGCTATGTCATATGGAAGGAAGAGACTTAATTCTTTACCTCTTTTACAGCAAAAATTCCAATCAGCTTAGGTGATTAGAACTCTAATCTCTCTCTCTCTCTCTCTCTCTCTCTCTATGTCTCTCTCTTTCTCTTTCTCTCTCTTCCTCTCTCTCTCTCTTCTCTCTCTCTCTCCAGCCCTCCCCCTCACTCTGGGGGAGGGCTGGAGAGAGAGACACACACATATACACATATATATACACACATATATACACACATATATATACACACATATACACATACATATACACATACACATATACACACATATATATACACACATATACACATATATACGTGTGTGTACACAAAGTGTCAATGTGTGTATACGCGTGTGTATATATGTATATACACACATATACACATATACACCTATGTATACATATACACGTATATACGTATACATATGTGTATAATGCTCTCTATTCTTCCCCCTTTTTAAATCCCCACCCCAACTACATGTAAACTATACACAAGGAAAATCTGACATTCCAGGTCCAAGAAAAATATCTAGTAGGCTATTCACAATAGCCTATACGTATATACATGTTTGTGTGTGTGTATACACAAAGTGTCAATGTGTATATATGTGTGTGTGTGTATATATATATACACACACACATATACACATATACACCTATGTATACGTATAGGCTATTGTGAATAGCCTACTAGATATTTTTCTTGGACCTGGAATGTCAGGTTTTCCTTGTGTATAGTTTACATGTAGTTGGGGTGGGGATTTAAAAAGGGGGAAGAATAGAGAGCATTATATTATTATGAACCATAGAGGATACAGAGACATATCAAAAGTAGATTCTCAACTAGGGAAAAAGTAAAAGAATATCTCAACCAGTTAAACACATTTTCTTAAAACTTTTTCTTTGTTAAACCAAAATAAAATGAAAATGATTGGCATTAGATATCAATCAGATTACAGTAGACATCCGTTATAATTGATAGCTGTCAGAAATTAACATAATTATTTGTACTATATAAAGATCTTTTTGTTATTTGCTTTCAGAATATCTCACAAGTATTTCTTCAGTTGAAATTTATGCATTTATACCAAAAATAGCAAAGATGACTTAAAGTTATATTTATAATTTCTTTATACTAACTTTATGGTTCTTGCATAAAATCTTTGTATCGCATTTCTTCAAAGATGGAAAAAAGATTATGAAAGGCAACCAATGAACTTTAAGATAATCTATGATCCTGCTGTACATGACAGTGTCATTTTTCACACAGTGTAATAATGTGTGAATTCTGCATTATTCTTCTTTTCATCACAAGTTTGTAATTGTTTCTTCTGAACACAACAGCATAACTCATATTTTGCTACTAATGCTGTGAATGCATGAGATGACTAAAACAAATGTTTTGGTGAAAAACAAAGTTTGTGGCATTCATGTATTCAACCAGCATTAAAACAGTTTGAAGGATAAATAAAGGTTTAGGGAATAGACACTTTTATAAGCTGTACATGTTTGATTGAATGATTCTGACATGCAGGGCTCTGAGTGAGTTGTGAGTCCCAGGGGAACAGCATGAGTTTTTTAAGCTGGATTTTTTAACTTAAGTGATGTACAGTATTTATGACCACATAAATTCCTGTTATAAGAAGTGGTTCCAATGGGACTTACTCAAAGTGATCATATTTCATACAGGACAATATAAAGTGTTTGAAAGGAGTTGGAATCAAAACCTGAGCCAGAGAAAGTTTTTCTGAATTATCAGTTAGAAAGGCAGAAGAATTTTAAAAAAGAAGCAAATGGGAATAAAAAATAAAGAATAGATGAAGAAGAAGAAAAAGAGAAAAGAACTTATACCCAAAAAGTGCTCAGTAAATGTTTGGTGAAATAACACATTAAATCAGGGAGTTGGGGGAGCAAGAAAGAGATCTGCTTCACAATTTAGGTGGAGTCAGTGGCCAAAATGACCCTCTTTAGCTCATAGGATTCCTCCTTTCTACCCTGTACACAATCTGTTTCATCTGACATGGCTGTGGTTTTGTATGATATATGCACTTCTCAAATACAATATTTGATATCTCTCTTTCATGTGATATACTGTTAGAAAATCTGTCTTTTATGCCACAGACCTTAGTTAAGAAGCTATCTCCACACAACAAAAACAGAAAACTTCAGGCCAATATCCTTGATGAACGTAGAAATTTAAAAAATCTTTAACAAAACACTGGCAAACTGAATTAAGCAGCACATCAAACAGTTATCCCACCACAATCAAGTAGTCTTTATTCCTGGGAGGCAAGGTTAGTTCAACATATGCAAATCAATAAATGTGATTCATCACATAAACAGAACTAAAAAACTGCATGATTATCTCAACAGATGCAGAAAAGGCTTTCAATAAATTCAACATTCCATCATGTTAAAAATCCTCAACACACTAGGCATTGAAGGAACATAGTACAAAATAATAACAACTATCTATGAAAAACCCACAGCCAACATCATGCTTAATGAGCAAAAGCTGGAAGCATTCCCCTTGAAAACTGGCTCAAGACAAGAATGTCCTCTCTCAACACTCCTATTCAACATAGCATTGGAAGTCCTGGCCAGAGCAATCAGGCAAGAAAAAAGAAATAAAAGATATTTAAATAGAAAGAGGAGTCAAACTACCCTTGTTTGTAGATGACATGATTCTATATCTAGAAAACCCCAAGGTCTCTTCCCAAAAGACCCTTGAGCTGATAAACAACTTCAGTGAAGTTTCAGGAAACAAAATCAACATAAAAAAACCACTAGCATTCCTACACACCAACAACATCCGAGCCAAAAGCCAAGTAAGGAATGCAATCCCATTCACAATTGCCACAAACGAATAAAATACCAAGGAGTACAGCTAATCAAGGAGGTGAGAGATTTCTATAATGAGAATTACAAAACAGTGCTCAAATGAATCAGACATGACACAAACAATTGGAAATGCATTCCATGCTCACAAATAGGAAGAATCAATTTCATTAAAATGGCCATACTGCCTAAAGCAATTGACAGATTCAACGCTATTTCTATCCAACTACCAATGACATTCTTCAAAAAATTAGAAAAAAAAAATACAATTATTATGGAATCATTAAAGAGTTCGAATTGCCAAAGAAATCCTTAGCAAAAAGAACAAAGCTGAAGGCTTCACATTACCTGACTCCAAACTATACTACAGGACTACAGTAACCAAAAGAGCATGGTACTGGTATAAAAACAGACACAGAGCCCAATGGAACAGAATAAGGAGCCCAGAAATAATGTCACACCCCTACAACCATCTGATCTTCAGTAGAAGTTGACAAAAACAAGCAAAGTAATGGGAAAAGGACTCCCCAGTCAATAAATGGTGCTGGGATTACTGGCTAGCCATATGCAGAAGAATAAAACTGGACTCCTACCTTATACCACATACAAAAATCAACTAAAGACGGATTAAAGACTTAAATGTAAAACCTAAAACTATACAAATCCTCGAAAATAACCTAGGAAATAACATTTTGGACCTAGAATTTGGCAAAGATTTCAGGGTGAAGATGCCAAAAACAATTGCAACCAAAACAAAAATTGACAAATGGGATCTAATTAAACTAAAGAGCTTCTGCACAACAAAAGGAACTATCAAAAGATTAAACAGACAACCCATAGAATGGAAGAAAATATTTGCAAACTATGCATCTGACAAAGGCCTAATAGTCTAATACTCAGAATCTATAAGGACCTTAAACAAATTTACAAGCAAAAAACAATTCCATTAAAAAGTGGCAGAGGACATGAAGAGACACTTTTCAAAAGAAGACATACATGGGCCAGGTGTGACGGCTCATGCCTGTAATCCCCACACTTAGGCCACAGTGGGAGGTTTGCTTGGGTCCAGGAGTTGAAGAACAGCCTGGGCAACATGGCAAGACCCCTCCTCTACAAAAAGCACAAGAAAAATAGGTGGATGTGGTGACATGTTCCTGTGGTTCCAGCTTCTCAGGGGACAAAGGTCAGAGGATCACCTAAGCCCTGGAAGCAGAGGTTGCAGTAAGCCCGTGATCACGCCACTGCACTGCACTCCAGCATGGGCAGCAGAGTGAGATCCTGTCTCAAAAAAAAAAAAAAAAAAAAAAAGACATACAAGTGGCCAAAAAGCATATGAAAAAATGCTCAATATCACTACACATTAGGGAAATGCAAATCAAAGTCACAATGAGATCCAATAGGAATGGCTGAATGAGAACCACTCATACCAGTCAGAAATAAGATCCATTCATACCAGGCAAATGGCAATTATTAAAAAGTCGAAAGTACCAGATGCTGGCAAATTTGCAGAGAAAAGGGACTGTTTAAACACTGATAGTGGGAGTGTAAATTAGTTCAGCCATTGTGGAAAGCAGTGTGACAATTTCTCAGAGAGCTTAGAACTATCATTGGACCCAGCAATCTTATTCCTGGGTATATATCAACAGGAATATAAAGCATTCTACCATAAGGACACATGCACATATATGTTTATTGCAGCACTATTCACATAGCAAAGATATGGAATGTCCACCAACAATAGACTGGATAAAGAAAATGTGGTATATAGACACTATGGAATATTATGCAGCTGCAAAAAAAGAATGAAATAATGTTGTTTGCAGCAACATGGATGGAGCTGGAGACCATCATCCTAACAAACTAATGCAGGAACAGAAAGCCAAATCTCTGTGTCCTGCTGCCCTATAAGTGGGAGCTAAACAATGAGAACACATGGACACAAAGAGGAGAATAACAGACACAGGGGCCAGCTTGAAAGTGGAGAGTAGGAAGAGGGAGAGGATCAGAAAAAAATACCTATTTTTTCCGGTACTTTGCTGATTACCTGGGTGACAAAATAAGCTGCACACCAAACCCCTGTGGCATATACCTGTACATGTACCCCTAAACCTAAAATAACATTTTTTAAAAAGCTGTCTCCAAATGCACATTCAAGTTTTTAGAGGTAGTAAAATAATGTAATAGAACATTAAATTTAACCTCTACAAATCTGGATTAAATTTTGGACCTGCTACATACAAGTTATGTTACCTTGGACAAATTATACAATAACTGTGGCCCCCATGCCTCATCTAGAAAATGAGGACAACAATAAATCTTTCATCTTTATTGTTGAGATTAGAGCTATTATATACATAGCATTTTCATAGTTGTTCCTCAATAAATACTAAATATTTCACTGTAATAAAGTAAGTGGGAAAATTGTTGAAAGATACACTACTGTCATTTAAAATGATTGAGAAATGAGATATTTGAGTAAATCATATATTTTGAGTTACAACGCATTATCACCTATATATTACAGGCTTACCAGTTTCCAAGGAATTATAAAGATATACATTTAATACTCAAATTCCATTGAAGTAAATTTTATGCTACCTTAGTGATAAAGTGTTTCTGTTTATGAATCACATATACCAGATAATCCATGAAAGGTATATTCAGGAAATTTTCTGCTCATGAATAAAGTTGATATATGTCATTTACCAAAAATTAATAACTGTTAGAATGCAAGTAACTTGGCTTTTACTATAATTATGAAAATAGGGACTATGACTAATTTTTAAAAATAGATATGCTTAAGTGATTAAATAACTTTGAAGAAAAATAATTAATGTAGGGAGAAAAGACTTAGAGATGTTCAGCAAATGTGTGCTGATCTTATAATGTAAGTTCCTCTAAAATAGAGGTTTTGTTCCTCTAGCTCACTGCTTAGAACAGTGGGTACATAGTGGATACTTAATACATTTTTATTCAAGAAATGATTGATAGAATGAGTGTACTAACACATACTTAGCGTATTTCCATCCCTTTAACTCCCTTTCTACAAGAATACCTCTGTTAAATATATCTCATCTAGTCTTGGTTAGTGGTACACTTGCCAATGAATTTAAAAGACTGCATTTTTTTTTCAGCATGTTTTGTATCTATGTATGTTTACATAAGCTACAATACTTATTATCTCAAATTAGGTATTGTTTCACAGTCTGTAGCAGCATGAAATGGAAGATGATCTCTTTTATAAAATTCTGGATATGTTCCAAGAAAATGCTTAGAAAATAACAGCAGACAAATTAACAAGCTCATAACGGGAGGTAATTCTGATCATCTTCATCGCATTTCTCTTTATCACAACAGAATGAAAATGAAATACCTACAATCTTGAAAACAGACAGCTTTGGGAGATTGCCTTCTTGAGTTAATTAGAAGAATCCACTTCTTCACCATACCACATTGACAAGAAGCAGTCAGACCTTACTTTAGAATCCAGGGGAAATGCTCCGGGGAAATGTTGCAGAACAACAGTATGTAGCCCAGTTTGAAAACTAGTTGTCAGATTCTTCACCTGAAATGGATAAGTCTGGATTCATTTCATAATATGCCTCCTTCCATATAATTTTCACAACACTAAAGGTGGGTATTCTTATCTTCATTTTTAGGGCAAAGTAGCTGTGTCTCAGAGAGCTAAACTAAATTTCCTAAGAACACACAGATAATAAGTGGTGAATCTAGAATTCAAAACAGATCTGCTGCCTCTAAAATCCATGCACCTAAACCTATACTATTCAGCCTTCTATTTCAGAAATAAATAAAATATAATTTTGCTTTTCCATATTCTGATTGTGCATTCCAATTCATCATGTCTAAGTACTTTCTATGAGCATTTCCATAAAGCAATAGGAATTCTCACTCCTTACGAAAGTATAGCTTCCCATCAGACATCTCAAGGGAATCATGACTTACCGAATTAGCGACATTATGAGAGAAAGCTGAAAAAACACCTTGTCAGCCTCGATCTCTCATTTGAACCATCATGCCCTCAGCATGCTTGCATTCCCTACTCATCAGTGTGGAGTGATTATTGGGATAGATCCAGCCTCTGAGAAAACAGCTGTGGTTGTCCACCTCAGCCAATGCTAAGTTGGGTGAGCTCAGTTTAGGAGATTATATAAAGTTCCTTAATTTAGCTAAGTTCCTTAATTTAGCTTTTTTATTACTATTAAAGCTACCTTGATTTCTGATACAAAATACTGATGACGGATACATTTTTAGGAGGAGGCAGTGCAAGATGATAGAATGGAAGACTACACCATTCGCCCCCCATGCTAGAACAACACATTTTAATAACTGTCTGCAGATAAGAAAGCACCATCACAAGAACCAAATATCAGTTGAGCCACCACAGAATCTGGTTTTAACTTCATATCACTTAAAGAGTCATTTAAATCCAGGAGAGACAGTCTTGAATTGCCAAGGCCACCCTTCTCTCAGCCCCCAGCAGCAGCCTTGTGGCCTATAGAGGGAATCTGTGCACTCTGAGGAGGGAGAGTACAGTGACTAGGGGGCTTTACATTGGTGTGGTGGCTCATTCCTGTAATCTCAGCACTTTGGAAGGCCGAGGCGGGCAGATCACTTGAGGTCAGGAGTTCGAGACCAGCTTGGCCAACATGACAAAACCTCATTTCTACTAAAAGTATAAAAATTAACCAGGCATGGTTGGGGCCGGGGGGATGCCTGTAATCTCAGCTACTCAAGAGGCTGAATCAGGAGAATAGCTTGAACCTGGAAGGCAGAGGTTGCAATGAGCCGAGATTGTGCCACTGCACTCCAGCCTGGGCGACAAGAACAAGACTCTGTCTCAAAGAAAAAGAAAAGCAAAGCACTGCCGCCTTGTCACAGAAGAGAATAAAGCCATGCTGGGTTCAACCAATGCCCATTCATGGAAGGGACATTTGGAGCAACCCTAGCCAGAGAGGAATTGCCCATCTCAGTGGTCAGAATTTGAGTTTCTTGGCGAGCCTCATCAACACAGGCTGAAGTGCTCTGGGGTTCTACATAAACCTGAAAAGCTGTAAACAAAAGGACTGCAATTCCTAGGCATCTCCTAGTACTCGACTGCATAGACTTGGTTTAGAGTCGGTGAACTAGGGTGGAACATGACCTAGGGAGACACCAGCTGACACAGCAAAGGGAAGGCTTGCACCATCTGTCCCTCAATCCAGGCAGTGCAACTCATAACAATAAAACTGACTTCTTCCTTCTGCTTAAAGAGAGGAGAGCAAAGAGAAAAGAGAACTTTGTCATGCATCTTTGCTACCAGCTCAGCCACAATAGGATAGGGCACTGGGCAGAGTCACGAGGCCCCCATTGCAGGTTCTAGCTTCTGGATGACATTTCTAGACACATCCTATGCCAAAAGGGAACCCATTGTCTTGAAGGGAAAGACCCAGTTCTGGCAGGATTCATCACCTGCTGACTAAAGAGCCCTTGTGCCCTGAATTACCACCAATAGACAGGGAATATGACATGGGCCTTGGGCGCTGAGACATACTGACTTTACAGATAACCGGTACATCTCCAGTTGTGGTGGCTATGGTGAAAGACTCTGTTTGAGAATAAGAGGGAAAAGTAAAGGGGTGTTGAACTTTAAGTTCCAGGGTCTTGCACTTTAAGTTCCAGCTTGGCCACAGTAATATAGAGCAACAAGCAGTCTCTTGGGGTCCCTGAGTTCAGGCTTAGGCCCTGGGACAAGATTCCTGGACCCACCCTGGGCCAGAGGGGAGGCCGCTGCTCTGAAGGGTGAGTCCCAGACCTGGCAGCATTCACCACAAGCTGAGTAAAGAGCCGCTGGGCATTAAGTGAACATGGGGGTGGCTTGACAGAAGCCCCATGGACTGATAGTGGTAGTAGTCACAAGGAGAGGACCCTCTGTCTGTAGAAACGGGAAGCAAGAGTGGGAAGGACTTTGTACTGTGGTTTGAATGCCAGCTTTGCCACAGTAGAATAGAACATGAGGTAAGTGCTAAGGTTTTTTTTACTCCAATCTCTAGTGCCCAGAGACCATCTCTAGACATACCCAGGGCCTCAGGGAACTTATCCTGAAGTGAAGGCATGGCCCAGTGCTATGCTGCCTTCAAGTCTGACCCAACATAGTCCCAGTGGTAGTGGCCACAGGGATACCTGCATTATCACTCCCACAGTTCCAGGTGGCTGGAAAGGAAGGAAAAGAACAAATGTCTCTGCTTGATAATCCAAAGAATTCTGGATCTTATCCAAAGCCACTGAGATGGTACCTCTCTATGTCTGCAAAAACCACAGTGTTATTGGACTTGGGGACTAAGCCCC
Organism: Aotus nancymaae; assembly: GCF_030222135.1. Taxonomy (NCBI): domain Eukaryota; kingdom Metazoa; phylum Chordata; class Mammalia; order Primates; family Aotidae; genus Aotus; species Aotus nancymaae. The sequence continues at coordinate 38,363,462 of NW_026988419.1, read as the reverse complement.
TTCAAATACCTGGAAAGCCTTCCCAAAAAGGACAGGCACAAACAAGCCCAAACTGTAAAGACTATAATAAATACCCAACATAGCCATGCATGGTGGCTCACAGTAATCCCAGCACTTTGGGAGGCCAAGGCAGGTAGATCACCTGAGGTCAGAGAGACCAGCCTGGCCAACATAGTGAAACCCTGTCTCTGCTAAAAATACAAAAATTAGCCAGGAGTGGTGGCACATGCCTGTAATCCCAGCTACTCAGGAGGCTGAGGCAGTAGAATCACTTGAACCTAGGAAGCAGAGGTTGCAGTGAGCTGCTGAGACCATGCCACTGCATTCCAGCCTGGGTGACAGAGCGAGACTTGGTCTCAACAAATAAATAAATAAATACCCAATACTTCAATGCTCAGACACTAAAGAACATCTCAAGCGTCAATACCATCCAGAAAAACATGACCTCAACCAATGAACTAAATAAATCACAAGGGACCAACCCTGGAGAAACAGAGATGTATGACCATTTAAACAAAGAATTCAAAATAGCTATTTTGAGAAAACTAAAAGAAATTCAGGATGCCCCATGAGAGAAGTCAGAATTCTATCAGGAAAATTCGACAATGAGATTAAAACACTTAAAAAGAATCAAGTAGAAATTCTAGAGTTGAAAAATGCTGAAGAACTCATCAGAGTCTCTTAATAGCAGAGTTGATCAAGCAGAAGAATTAGTGAGCTTAAAGTAGGCTATTTGAAAATACAGAGTGAGAGGAGACAAAGGAAAAAAAACAATAAAGCAAACCTACAAAATCTAGAAAATAGCCTCAAAAGGGCAAATGTAAAATGTATTGGCCTTAATGAGGAGGTAGACAAAAAGATTGGTGTAGAAAGTTTACTCAAAGGGATAATATTAGAGAACTTCCAAACTTAGAGAAAGCTAACAACATTCTAGTACATGAAGGTTATGAAACACCAAGCAAATTAACCCACGGAAGACTGCCTCAGGCATTTAATCCTCAAAGTCCCAAAGGTCAAGGATAAAGAAAAGATCCTAAAAGCAGCAAGAGAAAAGAAACAAATAGCATACAATGGAGCTTCAGTATGTCTGGCAGCGGACTTTTCAGTGGCGATCCTACAGGCCAGGAGAGAGTGTCACGACAGATTTAAAGTGCTGAAAGAAAAAGTCTTTTACCCTAGAGTAGTATAATCAAAGAGAATGTTTTTTAAGCATGAAGAAGAAATAAAGACCTTCCTAGACAAACAAAAGCTGAGAGATTTCATCAACACTAGACTTGTCCTACAAGAAATGCTAAAGGGAGTTCTTCAATCTGACAGAAAAGGATGCTAATGAGCAAGAAGAAATGATCTGAAGGTGTAAACCAAGAGACTTTTCTCAAGGTTTGGAAGATCTATTTATAATATCTATTTTCGAGATCTTATAAGCACACAGAAAAACACAGAAGAGTGTAACATTATAATTGTTGTGCCTAAACTTCTCTTGAGTTAAAGGAAGACTAAATGATGAGTTTGATTGAGAGTTTGATGAGTAAATGCCTTGAGGTAGTCTTCTTTGGGTTAAATCTGCTTGGTGTATCATAACCTTCTTGTCCTTGAATGTTTATATCTTTCTCTAGTTTTAGAAGTTCTCTAACATTATCCCCTCGATAAACTTTCTACCCGTATATCTTTGTCTACCTCCTCTTTAAGGCCAATAAGTCTCAGATTTGCCCTTCTGAGTCTATTTTCTAGATCTTGTAAGCACAAATGCAGAATAGTGGAACATTGTAATTGTGGTGCGTAAACTTCTCTTGACTTAAATAGAAAGACTAAATGATGAACCAATAAAAAATAATAACTACAACTTTTCAAGACATAGACAGTACAATAAGACATAGATGGTTAATATTGCCTATCAACTTGATTGTATTGAAGGATGTAAAGTATTATTCCTGGGTGTGTCTGTGAGGAAGTTGCCAAAGAAGATTGACAGGCCGGGCACAGTGGCTCACGCCTGTAATCCCAGCACTTTGGGAGGCCAAGATGGGCAAATCACGAGGTCAAGAGATCGAGACCATCCTGGCCAACATGGTGAAACCCCGTCTCTACTAAAAATACAAAAAAATTAGCTGGGCGTGGTGACACATACCTGTAGTCCCAGCTACTGGGGAGGCTGAGACAGGAGAATTGCTTGAACCCGGGAGGCGGAGGTTGCAGTGAGCTGAGGTCGCGCCACTGCACTCCAGTCTGACGCCTAGTGATGGAGTGAGACTCTGTCTTAAAAAAAAAAAAAAAAAAAAAAGATTGACATTTGAGTCAGTGGACTGGGAGAGGTAAATCCACCCTTAATCCTGGTGGTCATCATCTAATCAACTGAAAGCAAAGATAGAATAAAAGCAGGTAGAGGAATGTGGAAGGACTAGACTGGCTGAGGCTTGTGGTCTTCATGTTTCTCCTGTGCTAGGTACTTCCTGTCCTCAAACATAGGACTCCAAGTGCTTCAGCTTTGGACTCATGAACTTACACAAGTGGTTTGCCAGGGGCTCTCGAGCCTTTGGCCACAGACTGAAGCTGCACTGTCAGCTGCCCTACTTTTGAGGTTTTAGGAGTTGGACTGGCTTCCTTGCTCCTCTGCTTGCAGGCAGTCTACTATGGGATTTCACCTTGTGATTGTGTGAGTAAATACTTCTTTATAAACTCACTTTCATATAAATGTATATCCTATTATTTCTTTCCCTCTAGAGAACCCTGACTAACACAAAGAGAAATAACAAAAAGTAAAAAAATAGGGGGACAAAGTTAAAGGGTAGAGTTTTTATTAGCTTTCTTTTTGTATGCTTCTTTCTTTCTTTGTTTATGCAATCAGTGTTAAGTTGTCATTAGTTTAAAATAATGGGTTATAAAGTAGTAGTTGCAAGCTTCAAGGTAACCTCAAATTGAAAAAAATACAACAGAGACAGAAAATAAAAAGTAAGAAATTAAAATATACCATCAGAGAAAATTACTTTCACTAAAAGGAAGACAGGAGGATGGAAAGAAGAAAGAGAAGACCTCAAAACAATGAGAAAACAAATAACTAAAATGCCAGGAGTAACTGCCTACTTATCAATAATAACATTAAATGTAAGTGGACTATACTCTCCAATCAAAAGACATAAAGTGGCGAAATGACTGAAAAACAAGACCCCGTGATCTGTTCCCTACAAGAAACACACTTCCTCAATAAATATTTACATACACTTAAAACAAATGAAGAGAAAAATGTATTTCTTGCCAATGGACACCAAAATAGAAATTAAGTAGCTATATATATATCAGATACAATATATTTTAATTAAAAAAACCCATAAGAGACAAAGAAGGTTATTATGTAATAATAAAGGGGTCAATTTGGCAAAATAATATGATGACTATAAATATATATGCACCTAACACTGTAGCACCCAGATATAAAGCAAATTTTATTAGAGCTAAGGAGGGAGATGGACCTCAATACAATAATAGCTGGAGAATTCAACATCTCACTTTCAGCACAGGCCAGATCTCCTGGACAAAAAGTCAATCAAGTAACATAAGGCTTAATCTGCAATATAGAACAAATAGACCTAATAGATATTTACAGAACATTTTATCCAAAGGCTGCAGAATACACATTTTTCTCCTCAGCCATGGATCATTCTCAAGGATAAACTATATGTTAGTTCATAAAACAAGTCTTAAAACAGTCAAAATAAAATTGAAATACTATCAAGCATCTTCTATGACAATAGAATAAAACTACAAAACAATAAAAAGAAGAATTTTGGAAACTATACAAACATATGGAAATTAAACAATGTACTCATGAATGACCAGTGTGTCAATAAAGAAATTAAGGAGAAAGTTGAAAAACGTCTTGAAACAAATAATTATGGAAAACACAAAATCTGTGAGTTATAGCAAAAGCAGTACTAAGAGGGAAATTTATAGCTATAATTTCCTACAACAAAAAATAATTAAAAACTTCAAATAAATAACCCAATAAAGCATTTTTAAAAGCTAGAAATGCAAGAGCAAACTGAACCCACAATTAGTAGATGAAAAGAAATAATAACAATCAGAGAAGAAATAAGTGAATTTGAAATGAAGAAAACAATACAAAAGATCAAAGAAACAAAAAGTTGGCTTTAAAAAGATAAACAAAATGGACAAGCCTTTAGCTGGATTAATTAAGCAAAAAACAGAGAAGACTCAAATAAGTAAAGTCCGAGATGAAAAAGGAAACATTACAATTGAAATTACCACATAAATTCAAAAAATCATTGGTGGTGACTATGAGCAACTATATATGCTAATAAATTAGAAAATCTAGAAGAAATAGATAAATTCCTAGTCACATACAACTTACCAGGACTGAACTATGAAGAAATCCAAACCATGAAGCGAACAGAAGTAAGTAGCAAAATCAAAGCTGTAATAAAAAGTGTCCCAGTAAAGAAAAGCCTGGGACCCAGTGGTTTCACTGCTGAATTCTACCAAAACTTTAAAGAACTAGTATCAGTCCTACTCAAACTGTTCCAAAAAATAGAAGCTGAGGGAATGCTTCCAAACTCATTCAGCAAGGCCAGGGTATTACCCTGATATCAAAAGCAGGCAAAACGGCATCAAATAAAGGAAACTATAAGTCAATATTTCTGATGAATATTGATGTATAAATGCTCAACAAAATACTAACAAACCAAATTCAACCATACATTAAAAAGATCATTGATCATGACCAAGTGAGATTCATCTCAGGAATGCAGGATGATTCAACAGACATAAATTGATCAATGTGATATATCATATTAACAGAATAAAGGACAAAAACCATATGGCCATTTCAATTGATGCTGAAAAAGTATTTAATAAAGTTTAACACCCTTTCACCATAAAAACCCTCATGATAAAAACCCTTCATGATAAAAACTCTTGTTTCAGATGTAAGCCTTCCCCACATATCTGAAACAAGTTAACGATGCCCATTGTCACCACTGTTATTTAACACAGTACTGGAAGTTTAGCTAGAGCAATCTGACAACAGAAAAAAAATAAAAGGTATCCAAATTGAAAAGAAAAATATCAAATTATCCTTGTTTAGAGACAATATGATCTTATATTTGAAAAAACCTAAAGACTCTACCAAAAAGCACTATTAGAACTGATAAACAAATTCACTAAATTTGCAGGATACAAAATCAACATACAAAAGTCATTAGCATTTCTATATGCCAACAGTAAACAATCCAAAAAATATTTTTTAAATCCCATTTACAGTAGCCACAAATAAAATTAAATACCTAGAAATTTACCTAACTAAAGAAGTGAGAGATTTCTACAATGAAAACTGTAAAACGCCGATGAAAGAAATCGAGGAGGACACCAAAAAATGGAAAGATACTGCATGTGCGTGGGTTGTAAGAATCAACATAGTCAAAATGTCTATGCTACCCAAAATAATCTACCCATTCAATGCAACCTCTATCAAAATACCAAAGACATTCTTCATATTATTAGAAAAAACAATCTTAAAATTTATATGGAATCACAGAACACCCAGAATAGCCAAAGCTATCCTGAGCAAAAAGAACAAAACTGGAGGAATTATATTACCTAACTTGAAATTGTACTACAGAGCTATAGTAGCTAAAGCAGCATAGTACCAACATAAAAACAGACTGGAGGTCATTATATTAAGTGAAAAAAAAAAGCCAGGCACAGAAAATCAAACTTTGCATGTTATCACTTATTTGTGGAATCTAAAAATCAATACAATTGAACTCATGGAGATAGTTCATAATAATGTGATTATTATGCATTACACATCTGTATGAGAACATCTCATATACCCCATAAATATGTACACCTACTGTGTACCCATAAAAATCAAAAATTAAATTAAATGTTTGAAAAATAATAATCCAATTACTAAAAAGAAGAATGTATATTTAGCGAGGCTCCAGGTCTCTCCCTACATTATTTATTCATGAGCAATAAACATTTTATTTGTTTAATAACACTTGTTAAATATTATTCAAATATTACAAACGTCAAAAGCACCCCTTGGAATTATCAAAATCCACTTACCATCTTTTCTGGAGAAATGAAAAGTTTTTATTCAACAACTACTATATATTAAGCATTTTTCTGGAAACTGAAATTGCAGAGATAAAGGAGACACCTTTCTTATTAACTCAAAGGAGAGATGGCTCAATAACTATAATAGTAACTCTAAAACTTCCCAGCAAGTTCAGAAATATAGATTGTGCCAATTGCAGTGGAAATACAGAAGAGAACTTAGTTATTTCTGCTAAAGGACTTGGGAAAGAAAATGATGTTAGGTGATTTGAGCTGAGTCTTGAAGGATAAGTAGGAGTGTGGTAGAAAGGCAAGAAGACAAAAAGCATTTCAGATAAAGTAGAAAAGAGCCCTGATTTTTCTTTTTCCTTTTTCTCTTCTATTCTTCTATTGCTGGACTTTCCTTACCTGGGATCTCTTTAACTGAGTTGTACACAGTTTCATCTCTGACTTCCAAAGATTTGGCCTCTTTATTTCAACTGTGATTCCTGCCTTCATTTGAAACCAAGTTCAAACTATTAATGCAACTAACTTAGATACTAGTCCCAGCCTCAAATTTAATCTTAAAGAGCTCTCCTTGATTAAATGTTGTCTATCATAGAATACTTTACCAAATGGCTTCCTAAAACTACTCTTTGTAAAAAAAAATTAATAATTATGTCAATCTACAACTATTTTCATTAATACAATTACACCAAATATTCGAATATACCAGCCATAAAGATGCACCAAAACAAATGTTTTAAGCACCTAAATCTACATGTTATTTCCTTTTGTTCTTCGAAAACACTTAAGATTATGTTTCCACATAGAGGGAAGTCAGAAGCATAGTTATTTTTACCAGAAATGAGTTGCTGATTTTGAAGAAAAACATAGTTATTATTACCAAAAACAAGTTGCTGGCTTCACTAACCAACAAAGCAGAAATATTATTACTAGTTAATGGGACAGTCTCCATTATAAAGAGCCAAACTGTGAGTTTGTGCAATCGCTCTTCAGCTATAACAGGCTGACTTGGTAGCAATTTGTCTGCAAGCAGTAATAAAATGCACAGAGTAATTACCTTGAGTCTCTAATTAATCTGAGGATGATTTTTGTTTTTAAATTATTTAACATTAAAAATTTTATTAGATTTCAGGACCTGAAGCCCCTGGCATACATGTATAATTTTTAAAGTATCATTTGTCTCAAGTCTTAAAAATGTCTTAATACCAAATAAATTAAATTATAATATTTCTAGTAATTTTATTATTTCATATTTTTCCTTAAGTTATTGGGGTACAGGCGGTATTTGGTTACATGAGTAAGTTCTATAGCAGTGATTTGTGAGATTTTGATGTACCCATCACCCAAGCAGTGTACACTTGGTATATATACAGTTGTAGTCTTTTATCCCTCAGCCCCCACCAACTCTTCCCTCACATCCCCGAGGTCCATTGTATCATTTTTATGTCTCTGCATCCTTATAGCTACATTTCTTACACTGAACTTCAAATTCCAAAATACAGTAGAACATTTAGAAAAATGCCTTTCTATATCTGAGGTACTTTCTAAATTTCAATACAATATTGTCTACTAAAATTACTTGTGTCCCTTCAAAATTCATATGTTGAAAACTTAATACCCAATGTGACAGTATTAGAATGTGAGGTCTTCAGGAGATGATTAAGTCATAAGGGCAGAGCCCTCATTAATATATTAGCATCCTTACAAAAAGAGGGAGCAGAGGGCTAGCCACCCCCTTCCCCTATGTAAGGATATAGTGAGAAGGTGCTGTGTGTAAAGAATGAGCCTTCACCAGACACTGAAGTTGCTAGTGTCTTGATATTGGACTTCACAGCCTCCAGAACTATGAGAAATTAATGTTTGTTGTTTATAAGCTGTCCCATCTATGGTATTATTGTTATAGCAGCCTAAACAGACTAAGACAACTAAGTCCTCTAATAAAGAACTCTGAATACCCAATGGGTATTTGTGTAATTAATATGGGGGAGATGTCAGAGAGGACAATGATACTGAAATACATAGGAACATAATTGAGATCAATATACCCCTTCACAATTATTTCTGAGACTAGTCCTATCAAGAAAACCATGAAATTTGGACCTATACCCCCCTACCTAGTCCTCTATGTCTATTTTCTATAGGATAAATTCAACCTGAAATCCTTTAAAAGACACTAATAGTTAATTAAGACTTTAAGAGCATAAAAGTTTTTCCTTCTGATATGGTTAGGCTTTTTATTCCCACTGAAATCTCATCTCAAATTGTAATCCCCAAGTGTCAAAGGAGAAACCAGATGGGAAGTGATTGGATCATGATATATGATGGTTTCATAAGGCAGTTTTCCCTGCTTTTGCTAGCTGTACTCTCTCGTGTCACCATTTGAAGAAGGTCCTTGTTTCCCCTTTGTCTTCTGCCAGGATTGTAAGTTTCCTGAGTCTTTTGCAGCCACATGGAACTGGGAGTCAATTAAACCTCTTTCCTTTATAAATTACCAGTCTTGGTATTTCTTTATGGCAGTGTGAAAACGGACTAATGCAGTAAATTGGTACCAAGGTAGTGGGGCATTACTATAGATACCTCAAAATGTGGAAGCAACTTTGGAACAAGGTAATGGGCACATGTTGGAACAGATTGGAGGGCTCAAAAGAAGACAGAAAGATATGGGAAAGTTTGGAACTTCCTAGAGACTTGGAGGGCTCAGAAAACAAGAAGATGTGAGGAAATTTGAAACTTTCTAGAGGCTTATTGAATGGCTTTGTTCAAAATGCTGATAGTGACATGGACAATGAAGTTCAGGCTGAGGTGGTTGCAGATGGAGAGGAGTTACTTGTTGGACACCAGAATAAAGGTAACTCTTGTTACACTTTAGCAGAGAGTCTGGTGGCATTTTGCCTCTGCCCCAGAAATCTTTGGAACCTTGAGCTTGAGAGAGATGATTTAGGGTATCTGGAAGAAGAAATTTCTACACAGAAAAATGATCAAGTGGAACAGATTATAAAAGTGTGGAAAATTTGCAGTCTGATGATGTAGTAAGAAAAGAAAAACTCATGGGGTGGGGAGAAATTCTAGCAAGCTGCAGAAATTTGTATAAGTACAAGGAGCCAAATGTTAATCACCAACACAATGAGGAAAATGTCTCCAGGGCATGTCGGAGACCTTCACAGCAAGCCCTCTCATCACAGGCCCAAGGCCTAGGAGGGAAAAATGATTTCTTGGGTCAAGGCTAGGGTCCTGCTCTGCTCTGTGTAGCCTAGGGACTTAGCACCCTTCATTCCAGTCATGGCTAAAAGAGGCCAACAGACAGCTCAGACTGCTGCTTTAGAGGGTGCAAACTCCAAGCTTTGGTGGTTTACACGTGGTATTGGACCTGTAGGTGCACAGAAGTCAAGAATTGACATTAGGGAACCTCCATCTAGATTTCAGAAGATGTATAGACATGCTCAGATGTCCAAGTAGAAATTTACTGCAGGGGCAAAGCCCTCATGGAGAACCTCTGCTAGGGCAGTGCAAAGGGAAAATGTGGGATTGGAGCCCCCACACAGAGTGCTTACTGGAGCAATGCCTAGTGGACCTGTGAGAAGAGAGCCACTGTCCTCGGATCCCACAATAGTAGATCCACCAAAAGCTTGTGCTGTGCAGATGGAAAAGCCACAGACACTCAATGCCAGCCATGAAAACAGCTAGCTAGGAAGGGAGGCTGTCCCTCGCAAAGCCACAAGTGCAGAGCTGTACTCAAGGCTGTGAGAGCCCACCCTTTGCATCAGCACGATCTGGATGTGAGATTTGGAGTCAAAGGAAATTATTTTGGAACTTCAAACTCTAACGACTGCCCCCTGAGTTTCAGACTTTCATAGGGCTTGTCGCCCCTTTGTTTTGGCCAATTTCTTCCATTTGGAATGGAAGCATTTATCCAATGCCTGTAGCAGGATAGCATCTCAGAAGTAACTAACTTGCTTTTGATTTAACAGGCTCATAGGCAGAAGGGACTCAGATGTGACTTTGGATTTGGACTTGGACTTGGACTTTTGAGTTAATACTGGAATGAGTTAAGACTTTGGGGGACTGTTGGAAGGCACAATTGGTTTTCGAAGTGTGAGGATATTATATTTGGGAGGGTCCAAGGGTGGAATAATATGGTTAGGCTTTGTGTCACCACCCAAGTCTCAACTCAAATTGTAATCCCCGTGTGTCAATGGAGAAACCAGGTTGGAGGTAACTGGATAATGGGGGGGTTCACCATGCCATTCTTGCAATAGTTTTCATGAGAGCTGATGGTTTTATAAGGCATTTTCCCTGCTCTTGCTGGCTCTTCTCTATTCTACCACCAAGCAAAGGAAGTCTTTGTTTCCCCTTTGCCTTCCACCATGATTGTGAGTTTTCTGAGGCCTCCCCAGCCAAGTGGAACTGTGAGTCAATTAAGTCTCTTTCCTTTACAAATTACCCAGTCTTGGCTATTTCTTTATAGCAATGTGAAATAGACTAATGCATCTTCTTTTGAAGAAGCTTGTAATTTAACTAAGCTCAAAATTTTAGAAAAATTTTACAGTCAGTTTTGAATGAATAAGATAACATCTGCCCAGTCAGCCAAATCAGCTTAATAACTCTGGCCAACAACAGGACAGCAAATCTTTCATCCATTTTAAGATGCCAAACTAAGGAAAAGTGAAATCACGATGCCTGTGGACATCCCACACCCATACCCTAAACCATACAATTCATTTATTTCCCAAATATACATCATATGCAGGGGAGGATGGCATTCTCAGGCAGAGTAAAGGAGTGCTCACATCCACAAAAACCAAGGCATGCAAAATATTGTCACATTATGAAACATGCCAATAAGCAGAAGAACCACACCAAAGCAAACAGGACTAATGAAACATAAAGAACCAGTACTTAAATCACAATTATTGTAATACTAGAGAAATGGCAAATCTTATGCACATAAAGCAAGGACACAAGGTTTCAAAGAATAATTGTCTGAAGCTATTAGACATGCATAACGTATTAGATGTGATACAGAATCATTGGATGGGTTGACCGACATAACGAAAACAGTTGTAACAGTCACATCACACTGAAATCCCTCATGGATAGACACCCCATCATTATCTGAAATGTAATATATCAGAACTGATATTATCTTTTCTCTCCCAAATAGAAATGATTTTCCAGTTTCCATGTTATCATTCAACCCACTAGGCTTCTCAAGTCCACAAGGTTTGCCACCTAGAAGTTCATGATTTTAATTACATTGAAAGCTCTTTGGGGAACTCTTTCATTTTGCTTTGTTTGTACCTCTTCAACTCCCCAGCAATATATAGTCCATACTCTATAAATAGTGTTTTGCAGTTGATACCAATTGTATCTCATATTGAGACATGCTGAACAAAATCTCAGATTTGGAGGATCTTTTAAAACCAGAAAATAATGTTTTTAAAAACTATACTATGGCAAGGGTTATCAATAGTATCAATATGGAAATTATTGTCTTAAACTTATTTAAAATTTAAAAACCTGAAATAGCATTGAAATCAAATTTTGCCACACGGCAGTGTTTGCTGTTAAATAAAATAAATTGTAAATGTTAGCACATATTCATGTTGTTCAATGCCAACACTGATATTGCAATTCAGAATGATCTTAAAGAATAAACTAGAGCTTGACAGTTAATTATTATTGCATGTACCAAATACTCATTTCTCAATGCCAAAGTTTTCCTCACCCAGAAAATTGTGATTTTTTTGTTATTATTTCCTTTCTGTCCTAAATGTTAGTGTCAGCTCAAAATGCATGAAAGAGCCCACAGAGAATAAATCCATCCATTGTCATTATTAAAATAGGACTGCAGCTGTTTTGCACCTGTTGCAAAAATCTTTTTAGACAATCTGCATTAAGACTCTTAATAATTCTGTGGATATGCAGTTCTGTATTTTTGCATGAGAAGAACTATGCAAATATTATACACAGTTTTGAAGGAACTGCTTTATGATTTTTTTTATATAACTTTACATTGTAAGTCTTATATTAAAATAATCTTACTATTCTTTCATGGTTTATGTGGTCAATAACAGAAACATTTGGAATTGAGAATTAGCAATTAGCTTGCCTGTCTCTCCTGCCATGATGGATGAGAAAATATTACCCATTATTTTAGTAATAACAGCTAACATTTACTGAATGATTGGCATGTAGTTATTAGGCGTCTCATTTCATGAATACATAAACTGAGCCTTTCGAGAAGTCAAATCACTTGATCAAGGTTATGGAACTAGAAAGTGGCTGACCCAAAATCCCATGTTTTAAATCATTATGCAAACTTCTTCCCCTCTGTGATAAAACATTTGATTACCATCCTATTTTATACAAGATACACAAGTGTGAAATTTCCATTGAGATATAAAACATCAACTTATGAAAACCTATTACATCTTTCAAAACTAACAGACCATAATTCAGAGGGATCCAATAAAAACCACAATGAATATTGTTCTATTTTTAGGGAAAATAAAATATATTAATATAAATTATTCTTTAGAATTATCTCTACAAAGTACTCAGCATTTTTCAATCAAGTAAATTCTTGGTTATTGTGTATACCATCTTCAGAAGAAATTTTCAAGTATATATAACAGAAAAGCTATATCTTGACCTAAATACAAAAAGACACAATTTCAGGAGGTTGTGTATTTTCTAGTCTCTTTCATGTCTTTACTGAAATGTCAATTGATCATCTAAGAAAAATTTGCTAAGAGAGATGTTAAAAAGCTATGCTTAGAATATCATTTTATAAATGATTTGTTAGAAATATAAGCTTACCAATTCACCAGTTAATTCCTCTGAAAATCTTTGAAGTAGGGATAGAAACACCCTTTAAGATATGGCATCTTATTTTACAAATAATTTATGTAAAATTATTTATTTTAACCTACAGGATTGCAAACATATTAACAATAATAAACTGTTTCTTAGTAAGAAATATTTCATGCAGAATGGTCTTTTTTCCTTTTCATCAAATGCTATAATGCACTGATACACTGCTCAAAACATTCCTAAATGATCTAATGTGTTAAGTCGTTGTAAACTGGGATTAAAATGCAGGATAGCTAATAAGCTGACTAAGAAACTTATCACCTCTACAAGACATTAATAACTTTTTTAAAGTCAGTTATTATTTATTGAGTTCATTGTTATTTTTTACATTGATATTTGAGTCATTTAACATAAATTCAACTCTAACATTTTTGTCACTTCGGTTTTGCCACACTAAGTCATCTTTAGTTATACTATGCATCACTGACCTGAATTTGCTATCTATGAAGGCAATATGGTATTTTTTGAAAAAAAAAAAAAAAAAAAAAAGCATGTGTTTTAGAGTAGAGAAATCTAGATTTAAATGCCAGTATTGCCACATAGTAGTTCACTTAATCTCTCTCCAGGCTCTTCTTTCTTCTATTATAGTAAAAGAAGACTATGGCAAATTCACAACCCTATAGGGAGAATTTAAATTATACATATAATTGGAATTATATAATACAATTGTATTATATATGTAATCATATGATTGTAGGTCCTTAATAAATGACTGAGTAAATAAAAATACATTCATATATTGACTATGTAAAGTGCTTGATAAAACGTGCTTGCTATTCTGCTGTCCTCTGGGTCATAAAATGATTCTCTGCAAAGAAAAACCTTACTGATTCATTATAATTTAGAAGAAAAAAGAATCATCCAAGTTTAGCCATAGGTCTCAGACTATAATTTTTTAATAGAATGTTATCTATATTGTTATTCCTCATCATAAATTAATCTAAAATAAATGCTATCTATTTATATATAAACCATAGATAATAGTAGATATTATAGAGTTCTAACTATGTGCTAGTTCTCTTTAAATATGTTTACATATAAGGAAATAATTGTAATCCTCACAAGTAATTACTTTTTAGTGATGAGGAAGCTAAGACTTTCGCAAGTGACCTGCCCAAGGCCACAGCACTCACTGAGTGACAGAACAGGAATGAAAGCACAGACAGTCTGACCACAGAGTTCACTCTGCTTTCCACTACTATCTATAATAAATGTAAAAAGCATGTTTTCTCTTAAATGGGTAAAACATGTTGTTTTACAATGTTGATTGCATTATTATTATGTTTCTTGAGAAAAATTATTTCTTTATCAAATCCCCTGTGTGCCACTGGTAATTAGTTAATTATAAATTGCTATAGTCCAAATAGATTAATTTTTGTCCATCATTTTAAACAAAGAGATAATACTGAAAACAAAGTATATCAATTGATTTTTTGATTTTGAAACTCATATTTTTACTAAACAGAAATTAGTAGCCATACTTCAAACTATACATAAGTTCTGTAACTTGCTTAATAAGGCATAACTGTAATAACCAAATCTGCTCAATTTTTTAAATTCACATTTGAAAAGAGAAGTATCAATTAGTAAGAATACAATATTCAACTTCATTTGAAGTTGCCTAAAAAGTAAAAACACCTTAACTCAATAAGATTAAGAAATAAAATAAATCTTCAGTTACATCACTGATTTTTAAATCTCTCAACAATAACAATGGAAAGGGTTCATACTTAATTAGTTCACTTTTAATATTCTTATGATGATCTCAAAACTAAATTTAGAAATTAAAATCTAGCAAATGGGGATTGATCTAAATTATAGCAGAAATAAATTATACTGCTGAGTATAAGGCTTATGAAAAAGGAAAAAAGTTATTTTAAAAGACTACGTAATTTTACCTGACTTTAAGATTTTGCCAACACATATCCACAATATTTCTGTACTATTATTTTGCTTAAAAGCAGGGGATAGAACTAAATGAGCTCAACTCCTTTCTGAATTCTAAGGCCATTAACATACAATTCAATCTATTTTAAGATGTCCATGATAAAAGTTACACAATTCTGCCTTTGCAATTTATTTTATATTTTTCAGTTCCCTAGTCGATACCCCATTTGAGAATACCTTTAATGTGGATAATACAATTAAAAAATACTTTTATATTGTAGCATAGTAGACAAATTTTAAGAAAAAGGAACATGGAGATACTTGACTATAATAAGTGAAAGTAAATCTCAAAGTTTGAGCAAAAAATAATCTCCATGGAAATGCTTGATCGTAGCAATGTTATAATTTAAATTGTTTTAATTCTGATCTAATTAGTTAAAGTCTTTATAGATGTTTATTTGTCCATTTCAGAAGATGTGGAAATAAATTTATGGCCCATTGATGTTTTTGTAACTAAACAACAAAAAAAATTAGCCCCCTAAAACTGTCAACGCTTCAGTAGAATTTTAAAATTTTTCCAGAAAGTGAAAATTCAATGTCACTTTATAAAATTAAGTTTAATTGATTGGCAAATTGCTTTAAAAATTAGTAGTATTGGGCCGGGTGCGATGGCTCACGTCTGTAATCCCAGCACTTTGGGAGGCCGAGGCGGGTGGATCACGAGGGCAAGAGATCGAGACCATCCTGGTCAACATGGTGAAACCCCGTCTCTTCTAAAAATACAAAAAATTAGCTGGGCACGGTGGCGCGTGCCTGTAATCCCAGCTACTCAGGAGGCTGAGGCAGGAGAATTGCCTGAACCCAGGAGGCGGAGGTTGCGGTGAGCCGAGATTGCGCCATTGCACTCCAGCCTGGGTAACAAGAGCGAAACTCCGTCTCGAAAAAAAAAAAAAAAAAAAAAAAAAACTAATAATATTAATTGCGTAAAATATTCTGTGACATAAAATCTGTTTTGCTTGTGAAAAGAAAATTATTGTATTGTCTCTTTTAGAATCAGAAACTTCCTTCATAGGAAAACTCTTAACCCTTTCATTTAATTCTGAAAATATAGTTGATTCTGTGTCACACAGGGTTAATCCATTCTCCCCAGTGAAGTGCACAAATTTCAGCAATAACATATTCTGTTCCACTGTCATCCGTATAAAATATTGTTTACACTCCAGGACTATTGCTTCAGGAAATTATTGATGAGAGCAGCTACTCCTTCAGAAGAAAAGTAGAAAAGTCCTTTCTGTCCAACCAGGGGCACTTTTAGTCCCTTGCTTTATCTCTATGGCACAGAAGCATGCAAGATTGGATTTCAGACTTTGAATATAAAAATATAATAAAATGAAATAAAAATCTTTAGAAAGAAACTCTTTAAAACTTCACTTGGGAACTTTTGTCAAGCTCTGAGCCATCTCCCTTTACTCAGAATCCTTTGTTAAAAATGAAATGAAGAGCAGAGCCTAAGCTATACGGTGTAATCGGCATCCAACTTCAAATGCAACTCTTGCTACTGAACTGAACATTGTAATTGCAATTATAACTCTACACTGATTCATGCATAAATTATTCAAATTCAAGCAATAGATTATTCAAACATTATCTCCAAGAAACACCTCTGAAAGCTCACTCACAATTATGCTACAACCCTTTGCTAACAAATGTCATGCAATTAAAAGCTTAATGTACTTTTTAGACCCTGAATTGGTCAATAACATTGTTTTAACAAAAATCTACTTTTGGCTATAATTTACTATTAAAAATGTCTTTCTTGTCAAATCTTGAAAATTTAACACCCTATACCTGTAAAAAAAGAGAAAAAGGTTGAAAGTTCATCTACATTTTTTCAATAGGGTATGCATATTTCAAAAGACTAACTTCTTTCATAAAAATATGAAATTAAAAGATTTTTAATTTTTGTTAAAATACTGATGCAATGTCAATTTCATATGACCTAACTGACTTTTCTTGCCAAGTTGCACAAAACAGTATTTTCACATAAAAAATTGAATCAAACATTTGAATAACTACATCTGAGTTCCAAAGTCAAGCATTTGCATCTGACCTTGTTCAAGTCATAAAATTCATAAATCCTGGGACATCACTCATGTTGCAGATTTTGTGAATTGCCCCTTTAAATATTGTAAAATTCATGATTTACCTGGATAAACATGGTATCCGTGATTGCCTTCCTGGAGTACTGTATCAAGTAGGTTGTATAGAATGTTTTGCTTAATTATTATTTTCTGATCCTCTATGGATGTCACAGTGACAAGTGTGCCTTTGTTTTTTGTTTTGTTTTGAGAGAGAGACTCAATAAATTATTACTGCTTAACCTCCAAGGAATTTATTACTCATCTTACTGAAAAGGCCCAGGCAGATGTTTCTTCTGCCATGGCTGGATCTCTAACTGGGTCTCTTATTCTGATCATTTCTCATTGGTTCTGAGTGGGCCATATGCCTATTTCTGAGCCAGGCACTAGGGCACTGACATGTTAATCTGGGATTGGCAAGGACTGAGTCACATAACCAGGAATAACATGTAAGAGTTACAATGACACCATTCTTTGTTCTTGATATTTGCATATTTAAAATGTAAATACTTTCTTGCCTTGGTTATATGCAGACGACAAAATATCAAGAAGTTGTCTTGTTACTCATTATCTATTTTGTTTACCCTGTAAATGAAATGTTCTCTTCCACACCTGAATAATTCATATTCCCCAGGTGCAAAAAACAAAGGCTTGTGCTTTGTCTTACTCTCAACTCAAAATCTCTTCTTATTGGAGGTTAGAATTTACAGGCAGCCCCTGATAGCTGTAATTCTGCCAGCATAGCAGAGGTGCATAGTATGAGCAACAGTGTGAAGTTCCATCTGTATGTACGCATTTATACCCCACATCATTCCATAAAAGCTTTCAACATGGTTTACAGAAAAATACACTATACAACAAGATGAAACCAAATGGGTTTTTCAATTACAGCTAAAGTAAAACAGGAATAGTAAGATAGCAGGAATAAGATTTTTGAAAGAATAATGATTATAACTGTCATAAACTTGTATGAAATTAATTGAGAAACACTGTAAATTTGCTTTTGAGCTTAAGACCAGGAAGACCACAGAGAAGATGATAAGCTACTTAAACATAAGTAAGAGTTTCTATAAGGCTTAAAAAACAAAAACACACTCACAGAGACATACCAAACTCCACAACAGTAAAAAAAAAAGGGCACATCAATTTGGCCAACAGCCTAGGTACTAATAATGCGGAGAAACACCTGGCAGTGATTCCCTCAGAGAGACTTTGCTTTACACACTAATTTCCCTTATTATTACATTACATGCATTACATGTCATTTACATACTAATGTAACTGATCGTTCTTCCCCACTAAAGGGACTCAAGTATGCAGAAAGGTGAGGCTGGCTCAAAAGTAACCTTAAAGAAGTTGCCCTGAAATGGTAATAATTCCACCACTAACAAGTGGAGATCTGCAACCTTATTTTTATTCTGTTTATGAAGGCCTGTGGCAGAGAAGGAAGGGAGATGCAGGTTAAAAATATGCCATAAACTGTTCAGTGTACACGTATGGAATAGATATGAAACTATTAGCAGAATTTTTGCTGCCAGCAAAGAGAAATTCATGTATAGAGGAGATGTAGTTTATCAGTTAGGACGCTCTGGGAAATAAAAGAAACCAGCAAAATCCAGTCTTTATTTTTCAATATTAGAAAAATTAAATTACTACAAAAGCATTGCATATCAAAAATATATTTATTATAATTCAAACACATTAAGATCAAAAGAATTAGAACTGCATTTTAAAGAAATAAATAGCATTAATCTTCCTTCTTTCAAATTTACTGTAAAATAAAGTGATTAGATTCTGTATTTGCATTTAATGAATAATTTAGGAGTTAAGAAAAAGACACTAATTGTTGATGGAACAACGTTTGCTGAAGAACGCTCTATTTAAATAAGGAGAGTGCCTCGGGGTATTTCTGTCAGGAGAACCATTTTATTTCACTCTAGGAACTTTTACAGTTCAACATTGCAGTTCAGTACTGTAACTGAAAGAAACAGTTTTAGTCAACACAGTTGTTTATGCACATCAATGGGCAATCTCCAGAGAGATATTCTTTCTGATTTTTGGATAGTGGTAAGAGGGTAACAGATCACATGGGACACAAGTATAAATAAAAATTGGTGAGAAATCATAAAGAATTTCACAAAAGCGTTATTGCCACAGCAGTGTTACATACTTGGTTAACCTGTATTTCGAATCAGTCTGTAGTAACATCAATTGATAATGAACTTATAGCCTATAAATGACACTGTCATAGGATTCTTAAGGTGTTACTTCACCAGTCAGAAATTTCTGTGGCAGGCAGCACCTTCTGCCTGAGTATTGCTCAGGCCCACTTGGCTCGTTCTGCCCACTCAGCCTGGCAGGCTGTGCTCAGCTTACGCTACAGGCCCAGGTCCCATACCTGTCAAGCCAGGCACGAAGCAGTGAGAGATGTGTGGGCAAGTGAGAGTGGGTTCCAGCCACTGTGCAGAGCTGGGCATGCTGGCTGCTGAGGCAGAGAAGGCAGCGCCAGCCACCTGGAACAGGTGCTAGCTCTGTGCAAAGTTACAGCTGAACCAGATGCACCACACATGGCTTCTGCTGCAGGCACCCATGTCTAGATGAGGTGAATGCAGTGGCACCTGGAAGCCTGGAGATGCAAGGAACTTCAGAGTCCCAAAGAGGGTGTCACACAGCCCTGGCTTGGGGAGTCCCTAGGTTTGGGATCCCCAGAGGACCACAGCTCTTCTCTCCTCATTGCCTGCAAAGTGGCAGGCAGGAATGGCGAGTGTTGCAGAGGCATGAATCAGACCTGTTTGTGTTACAGCTCTTTTAGTCCTGACATTCAGCAAATACCAAGCTCTTGTCCCATGACTAGGAAGAATGAGGTACACAGGCATCTGGAGGATGAGCAAGTTGGAGGTGAGCTTCATTGAGCAGCAGAACATTGCTCAGGAATCCCAAAGTCAGTAGCTCCTTTCCACTGGCAGAGCATCCTGATGTCTGTGCAGCCCTCAGTGGAGAGGAGAGGAAACCCAGAGTGGGTAGCTCCTATCTGCAGTCAGGTCATCCCACCATCTGCTCAAGTCTGGCTGAGTCTGGGGGTTTTTATGGCTTCCAAGGAAAGGAAGTGCATGTTGTTTGGTCCATGAGCAGCCATGGGTGGCTTGGAAAAAGCACCATAAGTTCTCATTGCAGTCCACAGAACTGGCAGCCCAGCCCTCAGGCCTCAGTCCAGCCCTAGTTTGAAGATGGGGCTTCACCAGGGACCTGCCCCTTTCATCCCAGGAGACTGTCTGCTTCCTGCCACCATCAACCTGCTGTCCACAGTGCCCAGGCTGTTCTGGCCAAGGGGTGCCTACAGACTTGCCAAGCTGCCCTTAACTCCCTCAGTCTCCCTGCTGTGCTTGTCACTCGTCAGTGCCCAAAGCCTTGAGGGGGCCAAGGCAACAGGGGGCTGCTGTGTCAGCACTGCCCCAAGCAAACACACTCAGTTGAGTCGCAACAGTGCCTGGGCTCAGCTTCAACTTTGCAGCAAAATCGGAGCGGACACTGGGAGCGGGGAGAGGCCAGGCAGCAGAAGCGAAGACTTCTGAGCCTGTAGGATCATGAGGGATTCCCAGTCCCTGAGAGCACTGGAATGTCCAGGTCCACAGTCTCAGCTGTGCAGCTGCAGCTGGCCCTGGGAGGATGGGGCTCCCCCCACTCCAACTTGGAAGGGGAAGGGGTTCCCACTGGCTCTGTGGAGTGCTCAGCCCCAGCTGTACCTTCCCCTTTGCAGAAGGCATCATGGCAATGGCTGCTCCACATGGGCCACTGCTGCCATCAGCTCCAGCAATCACTCTACCAATAACCCAAGACGGAGATTCAGTCAACCCATATATACTGAGTGCTTACTGTGTATGAAGTACTTTTCTAGACATTAAAGTAAGGGAAGCTTTATGTATTTATGAATCATGAAAGCTCACAAATGTCATGTGTAATATAAGAAGTTAGAGGTTCCACAAACCAGAGAGAAACATGATTATGAATCTTTCACTTTGTAGATCTAGGAATTAGGTTTCAGGATGTTGCATTAATTTTTTAATAAAGAAAAATAAAGCCAGGAGCAGTGACTCACACCTGTAATCCCAGTACTTTGCAGGTCAAGGTGGGCAGATTCCTTGGGCCCTGTAGTTCAAGACCAGCCTGGGCAACATAGTGAAACTCTGTCTTTATAAAAAATATAAAACTGAGGTGGGAGGATCACCTGAGTCTGAGTATGTTGAGGCTGCAGTGAGCTGTGATCACACCACTGCGCTTCACCTTGGGCGACAGACTGAGACCCCTGTCTCAAAAAAAAAGAAAGTATTCATAGAAAAATAGATACATTATTAAAACAAAACAGAGTTTCCAAGGCGGTTATTTGGATGAAGAGTTTGAACCTGAAGTGAGAGATGAGGAAAAGTGGAGGATGGCAAAGGACTAGTTTGCGCTGAAGCAAAACTCTTCCCTTGCATTATTCAGGCTAGAGTGTAAAGCAGAGACATGGAAATGAAATTATGAAGGGTTTTCTTCTATACCCAACTATGGCCAGATCAAACATGTTTCTGCATTAAAAACAGACCATTAGGAATACAACAAAATATTTGGATCATGAGATTATGGTTATTTGCACCTTACACATTTTTTCATGTTCCAGTTGTTCTGTAATAAACACCAATTGCTTCTAAAACCAGAAAAAAGTTAACAAATGATAATATTAAATCTAATAAAAATACATTTGTATTTGCTTTCACATGTTCCAAAATACATTTAAATGGAATTTTATATTTATGTAAATATATATGCACTTGAATGCACACTTACATGCGAAGATCACCTATATACTATGCCCTCAGCACAGTTATTCATTTTCACTTCAATGTGCAAGTCAAGGTTCCATTAGCACGGGATCATGCTGTGAAAACTACAAACTGTTAAGGATGGATGAAGACATTAATTTTCACATCTGTGGTGTATGTTATAGAATGTTTAAAATAATTATATATTATTTCCAAATTCTGAAAGTGTGTGTTCTTTCAACATATAGCTAAGGAGAATAGTTGATATGGCTTCCATGGTCATTGAATACTAAATAAAAATCTCTGTTAATTTTAGATACTGAAGAAACTTCTATTTATTTTTGTATATTGAAGAAATTCCAAATACATGTAAGTTTTAACTCAGCAGGATTTTCAAGAAAAAAATATGATGTGCGCTAAAAAATATTGGCCTAGAGTGAGAGTATAAGTATAGGAAAGACCTAAAGTAGTTGCCTCCATTTAGAGTAAAAAGGCTTTGCACGTTCAATTAATCATGGGGATTCCATAACACTCTGCTACATTTTAGGAAGCGCAATAGGCTACAGTGGATGTTAGGATGTGTAAGACTTCATCTAATTCAATCAATAATTATACTTAATTAACAAACATTTATTGAATATTTATTACCAGTCACCAAAAAAGTGCTGACATTTGTCATCAAATGAGCTACATATATCGGAATAAATATTAATTGGCCTTTGTTTTTCTGTTATATTCCCATTTATATTTTGAATGGATTCTCATTCCACAATCATAGATATATAACCTGGCCTCATATCTCTCCACTACTTGTATCTCATACACATACACACACACACACACACACACACACAAAAAAAAAAAAAAAAAAAAAAAAAAACTTTGTTAGGTTTGGCATTTGCAAGTTGCTGAAAATGTAAGTACAATCAAGGTGTTAGAGACAGACAGCTCCATTTTGTCCTCTATCATCATTTATCTTTGCGGCCCTCAAACCTTATCTCATTTGGTATTTGGTTGTCAGCACATTCCTGTTGCTGCTAAGTCACTCCTTTTGTAATTTGGAACTCCCTTCCAGGCACTGGATTCTTAGGGACAATTCCTTGCCACTGAGATATTTAGAAATTAATTCACTAACTTCAAACCATGCTGATCTGCAGGTAACTAGAGGAAGCTAAGGTCCTTACCTGCCCAGACACACTACACAGTAATGTACTCTTTGTATACCCACTTCTGAAGATGTCTTCCAAAAAAGTAAGGCACCAGTACCTTCTACTCTCATATTCCAGGAGCATATGTAGGGCTTACGTTACCACCATGAAAAGAACTTGGCTCAAGAAAATGGGCCCAGAGCTTCTCCCATAGGATAATCTTATTAAGCTCTTCATACATTTCTCCAAATTTTTCCTCCCACATAGCCCGAGCAACCTTTACATGTCTTTAGAAAACTTGCTCGTAATTAGCATGCATTCTTCTTAGATTTTGTGTGTGTTGGTGTGTAGTGTGTGATACCATCTTAACTACCTTATATTTTCAATTGTTCCTGAAATATTCTGCCACATTGTTTTACGTTGACCTAGTACTCAGGGACAGTCAATAGCTTCTCATTGCCTCTTAAACTTACATAACAAACATGCATGTCCTGCACATGTATCCTGGAATTTAAAATAAAATTAAAATTAAGAAAAGAAATAAACGTTTCTTATTTTGTTATTCAAATGTCTTAAGAAATACAAATTCATTGTAACTTTTCTCCTACTACTTCCTGTAATAGATCACTCTCGTGAGACTGATCTTATTAGAATGGCCTCATCATTATGCCCACCATATGTCACCAAGCTCCAATCTTGTTAATATTGCTCCTCAAAACTCAACTCCAGATGTCTCTCTTCCATTAAGCTTTCCCCAATACTTCTCCCATCTTGATCACTATTTGGTCAGATAACTGTTAATAATGTATAAATCATTTTCTGTATAGTGTCTATGCTTTTTTACACTCTACTTATATTTGTTAGGGTATTACTGATTGGAAGCTTCTCTCAGAGTCCATGGCAGGCAGTATACAGTTGGACAAAATGCTATGAGTAAATACTTAGCAAATTAGTCTAGCATGTACATAGAGTCCTCAAAAGAGAGGGAGAAAAAGAGAGCTCTGTTTCAGACATTTGTCTGTTTTATTGTGATCCAAGTAAATAGAAAATACTACAGTAAATAAATATTGAATTTACTTCTGGCTACGTAGCCATTTAGGGCAGTTAATATTGCAAAAACACAATGTGTTAATACAAAACTAATGCTCTGACACTATTGCTTGATTTTTAATGTCTTGATAATTCTTGACCTAACTCTGCCTTAGTTGGTGCAATGCTTAATGCAGTCTCTTGAGAAGAGTTGTTTATTCTTCAGTTTTTTAGAAATAAAAATCTGTTTGCTTTGGCTGTTTCTTCCTAAGTGTTTTAGATGCTAATATATTATTTAAAGTAAAAACATGTGTATGAACCTATTTCTTTTGGATATTTCATGTTAATTTGTTTGCAGAGACAGAAATACAAGAACACAATCATCACCTTTGTATATGTAAGTAATTCAAATTGCCAGAGGCCCTTTATGTTTACTAAAACAGGGATGACTTCCAATAATCTGTGAGAGATTATATTAAACTCTCCATCTCTAGATATAATTTCCTTCTTCCATCGTGTTACTTTTTTCTTTCTGATATTAGATTTTCAAAGATTAGGTGACAATAAACCTTCAGTTTTGCATTATTTTATTGGGAAGTTTTTATTTCCCATGGGGTAATATTCTTTCTGTAACCACATTGAGAGATCATTTCTAAGGGTTGCCTTCTTTCTTTACCTTGGGAGATCTCAGCTAGAAAGTAAGCTCCAGGGACATTTTTTTTTTTAACCACTGCTGAATCTACCACACCTAGAAGAGTGCTTGACATTCAATCAATATTTCTTTATGAATGACTGAATCAGAAAAAGATTATTTTCTCTATATAATTTACTTTTTCTTTTTTATGCCTTTCTTAAAAATACTTAACCTTCCCCTAACCCCTAGGCTGCACATACCAGTGATAGTTTCAGAAGCAAATTGACAGAGGCAGTTTTAAACTGTTCTAAATGATAGTAGAACTCTAGTTGGTATGAACTGGGCAAATATTTATAGATATAATTCAATATTTACAGGTATTACATAAACCTAAATATTATCTATAGGTTATTATAATACCTTTCCCAAAAAAAGTTGCTTGATTTTCTAATGTTGAATAAGTTTGCATAAGCATAATATAAATTGTTTAAAGCTATTTTCATATAGGAACCTAGGAGAGAAGTAAATGTCACCTGTACTCAGTCTAAATCTACACAGCATTTAATAATAGAATAAAAGGAAGGACGGTAGGAAGGAAAGAAAAAAGCTCAATATCTATTGAATCAAAATATAAAATTTATTTTTAAAAAGTTAGCCATTTTAGATCAGATAGATTTTTAAAACCTAATCATCTTATGGGTATAGATATTTTACTTTCAAATGGTTGTTTCCTAAGGACTGTGGTCACACAAAGATAGCATCTGAGTAAGCCATCAAGAAAGCTTGGAGTTCTTAGAAGTTCTGACTTCTTTAATTATACTGTGTATTACTAAGTTCGTTTATGTAGTGATTGCATTATTAATATTTAAGAAGAGAAGCTGATTCCTATTTAACTTTTATTGTGGAGCTCGCCATGTGGTAGTAATTCCTTTGTAAGAACAAGGAAGCCATGCACCTCCAGCTGTGATAGAAATAGGATTGGAGAAGAGTTCCTCTGCCAGCTCACCTTTTCACTGTTAGCATGACATTTATTATAATAAATTACTTTAAGAGGCACATTTTACAGTATCACTTCTGCTTGCCTCACTTGATCTTCACTTTGGATACATATTAATATATTGAAATAGTTCGCACTTTTATGGAAAGCTTTATTTAAAGATAAACCTGTTTTTTATTGTTGAATCACAGAACTTAACTTCTTTCTTAAAGTATTAAAATTGTGCCTATTTTTAATCTAGGAAAATGAAGGCATCAAATATTAACATAAATGTTTTTTAAATCATCTTACTATCTAATCCTTATTATTCTCATTGACCAGGGCCCTCTAAGTTTGAATTTTTCTTGTCTTTGCCATTATTAATTTGTTTGGGGTTTTGTGTGGTTTGTATTATTATTGGGTTAAAAATACTTGGCATGAGGTCTACCTTCTTAAAGTGTTAAAGCTGCAAGTCATTACTGTTTACAATAGGTGAAGTGTCTTATGGGAGACCTCTAGAGTTTATTCAACTTGCTTGACTAAAGCTATTAATATATGCCCTTTGATTACCAATTACCGATTTCCCACTCCCTACAGAACCCGGTAACCACAATTTCACTCTTTGATTTTATGAATTTGACTATTTTACCCATCTCATATAAGTGGAATCATGCAGTGTTTGTCTTTCTGTGACAGACATTTCAGTTGCCATAATGTTCTCAAGTTTCATCTATGTTGTTGTAAATGGCAGAATTTCCTTCATTTACAGGTTGAATATTATTCCATTGTATGTAATTTTACTGTTGTTTTTAAAGATCATTTAAGCACATACATATATGCACACACATATATAGACTCCAGATACATTAAAAGTTACTATATATTTTTAGATAAAATAGCTGAGTTTTGATTCCCCATAAAAAGACAGCATATTTTGATCCATTGAAGAGACACAATATTTATATGAGAAATATTTCAAATTACTTTTCATACATTATATAGAAGATGTATACATACTTATACATAAATTTTGTTATTGCTTTTTCAATAATTGAAATTATATCTATAGATTTTATGCACTTGGTTTTTCTCACTCCAAAATGTATCATGGAAATCTCTCCAGGCTAACTGATGGAGAGTTAATTTATTATTTTTCAATAGCAGCATAATATTCCAAAGTGTAAATGCCCTAAATTTTATATAATCATTTTCCTATTGGTCAGGTTTTCTCTTTATTTCCAAAATTTTTCTTTCCTTCTTTTTTGCTCAAGATTTTTTTTTTTTACAAACTATATTAAGTAATGATATTCCTGATCTATGTGATAGATTCCTGTGAATAAAATTACTAAACAAAGTTTATCTTTGTTTTAATAGATGTTGCCAGATTACTTTCTCAAACAGTTGTGTTATATTCACTTTTCCTGGTCTGTGAGTTAGCTCTTCTTGACATTCTCACCAGTGATGGAATGCAGTTCTCTTTATTTTTTGACAGGTCTACGAATATAATGTACTACCTTGCTTTCTGTATTTGGTCATGTGAGTCTATGTGTGCAAACACATTTTCCTGACTACTAAATTAAAACATTTTTTCTTCAGTGTGTTGACCAATCATCACCCCTGCTTCGTTACAGCATCTAATTCAGGGCAAAGCCCTATTTCCATGAACCCTCTTCAAAATCACTTAATACAAGCTTAAATCCTTAAATATTACACCTAATTGTTTCCCATGATGATTTTTCTCCTTTGCAACAAACAGTAATAAATCAAGCGTGTTTAAATATGGGTTGTCCCTGGTATTCTTTGGCTGGCAGACATTAACTCCAGACAGGAAGTTTAACAACACAAACTTATCAATTCTCCCAAAACTAGTATTTATTTTTCATGTTTTAAGACAATACAAATAGAGTCCTCACTTTGTGTGTGTTGTGAACAGGGATTTGCTCAAAATTATCCTCATCTTCACATAGAAGTAGAAATGCTCAAGAATAGTGTAAAAAAGTATAAAATTAGAACAACAGGAGAGAGAAATGTGTATTTATAAAATAGCAATGAGAGGGGCCCATGGGTTGATAGAACTGTTGAGTATCTTAACTGCACATGAGAAAATTGTTTAGAAAACACACAAATGAATGCAGTAAAACTGAAAAATCTGAAAAAGATTGGTTGATTGTATCAATATTATGGTTCTGCTATCATGCTATAATTTTTCAAAAAGCTACCATTGGGGAAAACTTGGAAAATGACACAAGGGATATCCTTGTATTAGATCTTATAACTGCATGTGAATCTTTAACTACCTCAAGTTTTTCAATTAAAAAAGAAGAATAGCAAGGTTTGTGAGAGCTTGCATTATCAGAATGCACATCTTACCTAAAATAAGTGAACATGAACAATAGGCATTGGTATAAAAATAGATGAATCAGCAGACTAGAATATAAAATCTAGAAGTATATTCATATATTCATTATTATTTGTATCTTCATATATTTTTGATTTAGAAAATAATTGTTTAGATCAGTGAAAAGTGTTTCAAACTTCTGGGAAACATATATTCCTTATGAATGAGTATCATATTATATTTTAATCAATTATTTGATATATTGAATGTAACCCATTATTTAATGAAAAGTAAGCAACACTGTTGCTCTATCAGAATAATATAAATTCTATTTTTTAATGTTGCATATTATATTTAAATTATGGCTTTTCCTTGAAAAGTTACAACTTAGTTATATTCAGTAGAAATGCTATCCATGTTTTCAGTTAAACACTGGAAAATAATGTCTAGAAAAATATATATAGTTACTGATACTGTACAAAGCAGAAGAGAACCTCTCAACCCAAGTAACACATAAACTTCCTAAGAAAGATTTCAACTATGGAAGTTTCTTTATCAGGCCAAAGCATCATTCTTCTAATCTTCATTACAGATTTTCAGATAAATCTAATACCTAATGCCTGTTTCTAAGACTACCTTATCTCTGGGAAGTAAGTTTCTTGTTCTTGTTCTGTTATCATTTATCTTGATTTCTTTAATTCTTTTTTGGCTGGTCTCTTTAATCCTCTTAATTACAGTGTCTTCAAAACTCACCCCTATGTTCTCTACTTGTGCTATTATCAGATCATTTCATTATCAATTATCTGTAAAATTAGTTCTTAAATTATTCTTAGTTTTTAATAACTTACTGTTCTCACCCATCAACCTCTACAGTCTAAGGTAGTATTTTTAGATATGTTTCTTATTCTGTTTCTCAGAGCCATTAATCAAAAGCCACACCAATTTTCTTTTCTCACAAATACTGTGGAGTGCCCTACATCTCTTTGGGGTCTAGGGCAAAAAGCAGTTTTCTCAAAGTTAGTGGGCCTCAGAATCATCTCAGGTGCTTGTCAAATTTTCACTTCCATTTCCATCAATCCTGACTAGAAGGCCTGGGATGGGATTTTAAATAAGCACCCCAGGTATATAGACAATTCTTAAGAAACCCAGAACTACAAATAGGAAGGATAAATGATTCCCATCTAGGTGTCTTTCTAACAGATTTGAAAACATCCCATTGGAAATGTGTCCGTGTTTTGGCCAATAGTTGAAAGACTCTGGCACTGGTTCTATTAAATTCTCCACATAAAACATGGGTAGTACTTCACTAAACTTATTCACCTCCTCTTATTGCTAAACTTATTCTATTAAATCCCCCAGATAAAACATGGACAGTACTCAGGGGAGGTGGAGGCCCAATGAACTCAAACCATTACTTTCATATCACTGAGCCTCAGTATCTTCTTCTGTAATATGAGGATAATATTCTACTCTACAGAATAATTGTGAACATTAAGTGACATAGCCTGTAAAGCATTTATCTCTGACTCAAAACTGTTATACGGGCTAAGTAAATATTTGCTCATATTTTTCTTCTGGAAATTTTTCACACTTTTCTGATATATATTTTTTTTTAATAACAATTCACATTTCCAAAGGAACACGGACTGATTGAAACATCTTGCACATTGCTAGGATCCTGAAGGTGCTTCAATGATTATCAGACCAGAAACTCAACCAAACACATTTGTTTTGGTAATCCTTATGTGTCCAATTTTTCTTTGTTTGAAATGATGAAAATTATCAAAGAACTAAGAGGAAAATATTATAAGCATAGTTGTGTCTACTGGGAGAAAAAGATACCTCCTTTATGTCACAGTATTATTTTTCCTCTACTTGTATCCTAATCAAATGTCTCAAAGTCCCAGAGAAACATCTTCTGTAGAAAGATAATAACATCACAACTAATAGCAATAGACCTATTTGTTCCATGAGCATTATAAATAGTTCACATTTTCCATAAACTTTGAAACGGGAAACAAAGAAAAGCTATGAATGTTGTCTCATAGAAAGAGTTGTTAGAGAAGACTGCCCCTGCCCTCCACAAGGTCCTAGAGAAAAATGGCTGGTGGTTCATGCTCCTAAAAAGAAAATAAAAGGCAAACCACTCTCTTGGTTTCAGTGTCTTACCAAAAGGATTTTATAATCCACTATCTTATTTGGGAGCAATGAGTGTTGAGAGAGCACACACCTGGATAATCCTAAGGTATCTCCTCTTGAGCTCCAGAAAACAATGTGCTGGTCATTTCTTCGAAGCTCAGCAGGTGCCAGACACTGTGCCTACTACCCTTGAGGAGTTCCTGGTCTGATGACAGAAGGTGTTCGAGTAACACTTTCTCCTCCTTGGTTGCACATTTCTCATCAAGTATCCATATCTTCATGCCAGAATGGTTCTCCCAGAGCCATACTGCTTGGTCTGTACATTTTTCTTTTTCTTTTTCTTTTTTATTACTTCATCAAAACTGCCCTTTCAGGCTCGGGTGTCTCAGAATATATTATGGGTAACTTCTCCTGGCTGAGATGATGAGATACTGTAGAGACCTGACATAGTCACCTCAATCCTACTAAATCTTTTTCACTTTAACAAGTACCTCGCCTAAAGAAAGAGATATTTTAGCACATGCAAGCCTCACAGTGTCTTTAAATTGTCTTGCATATGTAGCCATTAGCTCTACATTCCTAAGTCCAACTTTCAATAATGTGTATATCAATAAAATGAAATAATGAAAATTTGACATCTAATACATAGTAGAGATTCTCAGATTCTAGGCACTTAAAAGTTGATTTTGTCTATCTGTATCGAGTATCTATGCAATAGCAAAAAATGTTTATGCCTTTCACATAAATTTGATCACAGTAGCCCTACAAATAAAGAACTATTGCCCACATTTTATATATGAGAATACTGAAAAACGAAGAGGTACAATATACTTGCCCAGGTCACACAGCAGCTAGATATCAGAGCCGTGATGAAACCTGGGCATTTTGGTTCCAGAGCTCACATGCTTAAGCATTATGCTTTATCACTTTAAGAAATTTTCCATGAGAGTCAGAGCTCTCAGTCTGTTGGGACCACAGTTGTGGAAAGAAGTAACAATAATAATACACATGAGCTATATAGTAGATGCTGTAGCCTGAATGATGTATGCTTCCAAATACTGGGATTCCTCAGCTGTCAACTCTTTTCAAAATTGCTCCGGATGAAAAGAACCACCTCGCCCAAAGTCAGCCCACTCTTTGGAGTAGCCAACAGACCATGAATGATTGATAGGGAGGACTACTCTGAGGGCCATTCATGTTCACAATGTTCCATGGAGCTCACTGAGGTCTTCTTTGAAACTGCATCACAGCCCAGTATTCCCCTCTGTTTAATCATGCTTCCTTCCCTTGTCTTCCATGGGTGTTAATCCCCAGAATGATCCCTAATAAACAGCCTGCGTTTTAATTGCCATCTCTGATAGGGCAGTCTGATTCCCATCCTGCATGCTAATCTCCATCTCAGAGTCAGATTCCCGTGAATCTGTTCCTAACACATTCTTTAATATAAGCAAAATTTGAGGGAGGTGAGAAAGAGGTTCATTTGCTTCTAAAGAAAGTTCTACTGGCATTACAGAGGGATAAGAGAAGCAAGTCTAATTCAGTTCTTAGTTGTAAACAAGAAAATCCAATCTGGCTTCCTTTTCAAAAAGATAATTATGAAAGAACATTAAGTATTTCACAGAATCTCTGGGAGCATTGGTGAATGAAGTTCTGAAGTTATATTTACATAAGCAGTGTCCACACACATGCAGGCATCTCTACCTAAAAGATCGCCACCTTAGTCACACAGCCATTATCACATCTGGGATTGGACTCCAAAACACCTGCTACCACCCAGAGAACCTTCATCATCATACTTGTCAGAATACAAATTCCCATGCAAGGCCACCTCCAAGTGTTACTAATGTCTGAATCACATTGAATTTACAGAAAATTGGTCACTTGCTTGCATCCTAGCAACAAAAGCACTGGAGGATGTATATTTTCAGAAGGTAGGACTCATTGGGGAAAGTATCAAAATGTAAGGAGAATATTCTAAGACGGTGGCTGGTCACAAACAATCAATGTCCACTGTGGGACTACTTCGATTTTTGTCTTTATATAGAAGAGTGTCTGTATAGTTGTTTCAGGATTTGTAGTGTACCACAGCAATGGGAATAGGAAATTAATAGCCAATCTCTCTTTCTTAACCAAACGTTTACTGTTTTTTTCCTCTTCTATGTAACCACAGAAAGTAGTATCAGATTAATTA
The DNA here is from genome assembly GCF_030222135.1 of Aotus nancymaae. NCBI lineage: Eukaryota > Metazoa > Chordata > Mammalia > Primates > Aotidae > Aotus > Aotus nancymaae. The sequence continues at coordinate 38,331,229 of NW_026988419.1, read as the reverse complement.
TGTATATTTATTATGTGTTGAAAGCATTTGGCAATTCCTTTTATAACTTGTCCTTAATCAATTTTTAATGGTTTCAATTCATCTTTACATTTTAAATTCACTGTAGACTTTGTATTGCACAAGAACATGGACAAGGGCAATTATCAAATAAAATATGACATCCTTAGAAGTAACCATCCAAATGGTTACTCCTTGCTGAAAAAAAAACTGTAGAATTGTGGTACATATTCACATATTTACTCATAGTCACAATGCAATTCTGTGCCTCACCCATACAGTTTATTTCTGTATTATTTCTGACTCAAATCAAACTACCTTAGTTGAAAAACTATTTGTCATAATTATTTTTAAAGTCAGTCTATAATGAGTCAATTTCTGCTGCCATTTTATAATATAAATTATAATTTAATTATATATACTCAGATTACTCTTATGAATGTATCAGTCAAAATCTTTAAAATGTTGACATTCTCTTAATATGACTCTGGTTTAGCTAAATGAAGGGGTGGTTTGGAAAACTATAATCTCTGATGCAGGATCTGTAATGGGGGACAATATTTCATCTGATCATGGCAGTTGGATGTTTCACACAATTTGCCTGTGAACTGTTGACAAGCAAATGAGAGACTCCATGAAAGCAGGAAAATCTGGATTAACCACTTTACATTTTAGCTAAAATTTTTCACATCAAAACAAAAAACACATGCACATAATACACACCTACACACACACGGTATTTTGATGAAATATTTTATTGGGCTGTTGGTTGGTTAAATGCTATCACTATATTAGGTTTGTATCAACGTTTAGCACCTATTCACCACTCAATCTTTTTTGGACCCCGCTCAAAGCAAAATTACATATGCTATAGCAATAGTATTCACAGCATTTATCTTAATGATAATTAAGACAAAAATAATTTCAAGACTTTCCAAAATCCTACTTAAAAAGTTATTTTAATTTGTGGAGCATTTGCCTAAACACAGAAGACAAAATCTTTGTGGCTGTCTTCTGAGTCTGAAGTTCTCCTTAGATGTAAAATTCTGATGTGCTTCTTAGTACTCTAAGAGATTAAATGTAATTTGCATCTGATAGCTTTGTTTCTGACAGTAATTATGTATCTAGAAAAATGAAAGAATGTAGTTTCAGATAAAGTAGATGTTGGCTTCAAGAAAAGAAATAATTATTTTTTAATTAATAAGTGGTATGAAAAGGAAAATAATACTTGGCTATTGAACTGCCTACGAAAAAAATAATATTGACAAGCAGATTATTGAAAAAGTTGTTTCAACCACTTTAGGGACCTGGTTTGGAAGAAGAAACAAAGGCATGATTGACATTTTTGCTTTTTAGCTAATTACTTTGGCACTGTATTCAAACAAATGTGGTTTCATGGCTTTATTCTTTCTTTGGCACTCTTGAGGAATTCACCACCATCTAACTCAGGTGGAAAACAATGTAAAATAAACTAAGAAATAATAAATATTTTCATATTAATATAATAAATATATAAGTTACTTGATGTCAGAATTGTTTATAGGATGATTTTCTCCAACATTTGCTGAGCAATTGGAAATTTCAGCCAAACAGATAAATTACAAAACTCACAACTTAATGGAAATGTCGCTGGACAGAAACAAGATCAGATGATGGCACAGATTAAGTACAAAGCAAAGATCTGCTATGTTTACTGAGTGTGTTAGAAGAAAAATAACTAGGTGTTTACTTGGAACAAAGACGCAAAAAGACTTAGGCCAAAAATGTAATCTTAATTGTTAGTAGGCAACAAGGTGAAGAGTTAATGAGACCAAGGCTTGAATCATATCTCTAACCACTTCCTAGCTCGGTGACTTGCAGGAAATTGCGTTCATTTTGCTTGAGTTTCTTCATCAACTAAATAAGGCAAATGCTAATATCTACCTGATAGACAGGTGTTAGGATGAAATTCTCTTTGGTAGAAAACACCCAATATAGATTTTTTTTTTTCAGAGACAAACGTAATTCATCCTAATATTGAATTTCTCTCAAAGATAATAAAAGTCAAGATGAAAAGTCAAACATGGTAGACCAATTAATAGAACTTGAATGTATCTAGGACAATATAGAGCATACCCTGAGAGAAATAGCCTATTTAAGAGAGTTTTATAAGGGCCCAGGTATTCTGATTGTAACCACTCTGGGCATGTTCAATATCTAATGTATTAGTAATTGCCAAACTGTATCCACCAAGTTCAGGTATTAATATGCTATAAGACCTAAGGTGGTATCCAACTGTGTTTTGAAGAAAACAAAAGTTTTTTTTAATTTGTTTTTTTTAAAATAATAGAAGAATAATACAATTAGAAGTGTATACATTTTATTGTATATTCATGGTAGCATGACTTTAAAACTATTAGAGATATAGAGTTTTAATAGCAACTTTTTTAGACTCTGACTTGAATGTTGGCCATCTATTTTGAGGTAAGGAATGGCTTAATATAGCCCAGGCTTCAGATAATATCCAAGCAGGTCTGTTTCCTAGTCATACCACTTGTAGCCAGCCATCTTCCTGGTAATGAATTGGAGTCAGCCTATCAGCTATTTCTGTCACTTTGTTTTTACTTGAGGACTCAGATTTTAAGGGGTTCAGCAAACCATTGCAGCCCAGCAAGATTTATTTTTAAAGAAAGGAGGCAGTGTGTGTTATGTAAGAATCAAGCATAGACAGGCTCATTCTTCTGCCCACCCCCTCTTCATCTCTAGTGTTGCCTCTGTCAACTTTTTTTCCCTCTCTTGTGCTGAGATGATTTCAGTGCTCTTGTTGCAATTTACAGAAAGTGATTAGAGTGAAGCAAACTGTCCTCTTGAACAAGTATCAGCCCCAGGAATCTGTTCACAAATAAGCCTCTGATAGTACAAGGTGGATGGGCATTAGGCAAATGAACTAGGACAACACACAGAGAAAAAAAGCAGGATAACAGAGTCAATGTAAAGAAAGTATGCAGGCCAAAAAATACAGACCAATTAATAAAAACTATATGCCAGGCAAAGGGGCTGAAACCAGAAATGGCAAAATAAAAGATGGGCGATTACTGGAGACTCCATAAAAAATGATCTTTAAGATTTGTGTGAGAACTCGCTTTGGGTGAGTAATAAGACTGAATTTGGTCAATAAATTTTAGCATTTGCAGTAAAATCTTTCCTTTCAATATACTTCTAGAAATGGCGGCTATTGTCATTACTTGTAAACCTTCAGGTGTTTGTATTCTGCTGAGCTCTGCACAACCTGATAATTATTTGCATGTATTCTGCAGCAATTGGTTCTCTCTGACACAATGGAGTGATTGGAATGGTAATATTCTACTTCCTTTATCTGAAAGAATCCCTATCAGTTTGAAACATGAGCGAAAAATAGATTCACAATTGGACAGAAATATTGTTGACATAATGTTTCTTTGTAACACCATTAAATATCAGTTCCTGTGACAGCACTCAAGGATGTTCCCGTTTCAATATTTCAAACCTAATTGAGAGAAGGTTTCAAAAACACATGGTGGGGTGGGGCAGAGCCTTTTCATGGGAAAGAACTAATATTCCGTACTTCTAAAGGATTAATATATTTTCCCCCACAAAACAATTCGTGCATCTATTTTCAATAATATCAATTCTTATCCTTGCTATTTGGTTATTCCTAATAATAATAATAAATTATAATTATTTAGAAACCTATAGGAAAAAATGTATTTTCCAGACACCAAACTTAAGTTCTGAATTTTAGGCTTGATACAGTAACTGCACAACAAGTGTACCTTGTCTGCTGCCTAGACAGAGCTGATTTAACAAGACAGGGGAATTGCAATACTGAAAGTGTTTAAAGCACACAGAGTCAGCAGTACAGAAGACCAGAGTTTTATTATCACTCAAATCAATCTCCCTGAGAATTCAGGGACTTGGGTTTTTAAGTATAATTTGGTGGGTAGGGGGCCAGTGAGTTGGGAGTGCTGATTGGTTGGGTCAGAGTTAAAATTATAGGGAGTTGAAGTTGTCCTCTTGCACTCAGTCAGTTCCTGGGTGGGGGAATCGCAAGACTAGATGAGCCACTTTGTCATTCTAGGTGGTGCCATCTGATCAATGGAGTGCAGGGTCTGCAAAATATCTCCAGCACTGTAAAACCTATCTTAAGTTTTTCAATAGTGATGTTATCTCAGGAGCAGTTTGTGGAGGGTCCAGAATCTTGTAGCCTCAAACCACATGATTCCTAAACTGTAATTTCTAACCTGTGGCTCCTTTGTTAGCCCTACAAAGGCAGTCTAGCCCCCTGGCAGGAAGGGTTTTCTTCTTCTTGTTTGGGGTGGTAAGGAGGGGAAAGGGCATTTGTCAACTTTGTTTCAAAGTTCAACTATAAACAAAGTTCCTCCCAAAGTTAGTTTGGCCCATGCCCAGGAATGAACAAGGACAAGATGAAGGTGAAAAGGAAGATGGAGTTGCTTAGGTCAGCTCTCCTTCACTGTAATAATTTTCTGTTACAGTTTTGCAACGACAATTTTAATACTCTTAAATTTTTCCAGAGATTTTAACATAATAAAGTCTTGTATAACGACTTCCACTATCACCAATACATAGATAGCCACATGACCAGTGGCGTGCCCAGCCCAATATTCATGAACTTCTGTTCTTCATTCCCAGCTTCTTACCAAGCATGTTCACCTCAGTGTCTCCAACTGAAACCTCAAGCCAAAGTTATGTTCAAGACTTACATTACCTTCTTCCCAAAATCTGTCCCTTCTACTATGTTCCCTATTCCAGCTAAGTTGAACTATTTACTTATTTTCTTTGTTCAAATGATCTATTTATTTCACAAATTATTCTCTATCTGTATTGAACAGATAGTCAAGTTCTATAGATGATCATGTTTTATTTCTATTTATACTTTCTATGGTTCTCATTATTATCTCTAACTTATTTATTTACTCTGTGTAAGCCATCCAAAAGGTATTTCCGAGTGAGACAGAGCAAACTAACTGCTCTCATAGGTCCTAAATTATATTTCATTCAAACTAAAGTTATTATTGAGATAGAATAGTTCCCTTGACCTTGACCAACTTTGGGGCCAGGAACAGGAGTGGCTCATTTCACTCGGCTTACTGCTCCCCACTCCTCATTAGAGGGAGTATGTGAGCAGGCAAGTGTGGGAACCAGAGAGAACAATCATTGATGGGAGCTCTCTGCCAGGGACAGGTTACGTGTCAGCCCCTCAGCAGCGTCCAAGCCCCTCCCTCTTGGCACCCAGGTTCTTGTCTAACCTGTCCAGGAAGAATCAGGTCACTCAAATGGATTGAACTTGTGATTTTTAACTTCACACAAAACCAAACATTCCAGAAATATAAAGTAATTTTATCCCATTTCCATTTAGTGTCAAAACTTATTGAGAATAAGTTCTGGGAGTATAAATATTATAGTCAATAATTCCATTGAAATGTTTGACCTAATCTCATTTTATCTTTGACAAAAGAAAAGTGAAGTCAGTATATAAAGATATCTGGCATTAATTTGCTAACAATACATTGCCACAAGTCATGGGAAAATATCTGTCAATCGCATCAAAATTACTACCTGTTATCACAAGCCATGTCATTACGCCTAGTCAAATAAAAATGTTGTGGAATTTGTTAGGCTCATCTCTAATATTTAACTAAGTTGAAAAATGCAGTTTAATTCAATAGACACAAGTTGAGGGCCTCCTGTGCACCACACGCTATTGCTGGCACCTGGAAAGCATGACGATGCAGTTTTCTTTCCCTATTTTTCCCTCAGAAAGAGGTGAGCAGAAAGGTGGTATGACCATCAGCTGCAGGGAGATAGATTGTTCACTGTCACAAATCTAGGTGTTTTCTTGTCTGCTTCTCTAAAGTTGTGCTATTTAAGAAATCAAGCCATAGAGAAGTACATAATTAATACTCTCTAGTGAAAATGAATCTGACATGGAGGACAATGGCATATTCAGTGGAGTGTTATCATACGTGAGAAGATCAGAGGACCTGAACAAAGACTCATCATTTACAGACAAGACCTCCTAACTAGATCCAGGAAAATAACAGAAATTTGTAAGAATAATTGTCACTATTATTATTACCAGCCTTTTACAGGCAACACACTGTTCTAAGTACTTCAGATATAGTCACGTCGTTAGTTAGCACAAGAGCTGTGTAAGATTGATAGCATTTACCATCCAATTTTATAGACAAATAAACTAAGGCAAAGGAAGGTCATACAATTTACCCAAGGTCAGAATTCTTTATATGTAAATATAACACATGAATAATTATATCTGCATAATTTCTGTTTTCAGAAATACCAATGGCAGGGTTATAATGATGAGTGGGAAAAGCAGAGCAAAGTTTACTTACCTACAAGATACAGAGCTGAATCTCCATAATAATGATATAAAAATAAGAAATCGGCAACATTTTATCAGGAAAGGAAAAGATACAAGCTTTCCTGACCCAAAATGCTCACTAGGGAACACCTAGCTAAGAAGGAAACACATGAGTGAAGGACTGAGACTTGTATCAGTCTAGAAGAACCGTATATCTCAGTTCCTAAAGAAAAGTTTTGATTTACAACTGCTATCCCTGCATAATTGTTACCAGTGTCCTTCATGTCTCCCCAAAATTTCCTGTTTGTACAGTGCATTAAATGATCACTCTCAACCCCAATCATCAGAAAATGTAACTGGTCTGTTAGTTGTATGTGCATACAATGAGACCAAATGCATATGTGCTACCTGAGCCTGTGGGAGCGGAGGGCAGTAGGGTCACCTCATCTGGGCAGAGTGCTCCTCACCAATCTCGAGGTTGTACATACCCAGAATGACACCTGAGACCAGAGAGTGCAAGACACTGAGAAATGAGCACCTTCTTATTATCAGGCTTTCGTTTCTAACAAAGCTTGGTCCAAGGATCTTTCTGTATTCAGTGATGAACTAGAGAAAAAAAGTCAGTTACCTAAACATCTCTGATAGGCTGAGAGGCTCATTGGTCAGTTATAAAGCGTATTTTGTAACATTACCTGCTCATTACTTTGTTATTTACCTTCTTAATGTAGCCTTCTGTCAGAGTACTTTTTTTAAATGTTTATTGAAGGAAAAAATGAAACTAAAAAGCAAATACGTGTGCATACGCACACACACCAGCACACAAATATTGCCCATAGAGACACGTACCAATCAAAGAAGTAGTTCTTAAAATTCATAATCGGGTTATTATAGGACAATAACGAGTACCTAAAGAAGACTTATATCTACTGGAACTAGTATTGCCTAGGAGAAGCTCAAAAACCAAAACAAGAAACAAAGTTCTTATTAAAGTAATATAGAAGTACATGTAAAAATATCTAAGTGAATATTATCTATACTATATATGTATGCTTTAGGAGGTGAGTAATGGAAGCATGGCAGCAGTTACATGTTTTGATAAAGCACAGATCAAATATGTCTCCCTCTTAAGGTTATGAATTTCAAGGCAAATTCTTTTCATTGAACCAATAACCAAACTGTGGACAATTCGCAGACACCAAAAGAAATAGCCAATTTAAAATGTTTTCCTGAAGCATATGTACATAATGTATTATTTTGATGGTGTCACATTCAGTGTAAAAATCCTAATTGGAATTTTTTTATATTTCAGTTTTCTTTTGTAAAATATCCTATGGTTTTATTATTACAAATAAATGCACTGTTTGGAGAGAGGCAAAGAAAAAGAGGTTTTGAGAAGAGAAAAAAGATCACAGGAATTCATGCTTTTAACTTACAAATCCCTTACCACGTAGACAAGACTCCTCCATGTCTTGCATCTCTGCTTACCTTTCTAGCCCTACCTTGCTGTCCAACCACCCTCACCATCCTAACAGTTAAATCTTCCCTGCTGTTTGACCCTGCTCCTTGAGGTATCTTGCCTAAATCTCTAAATGGTTATAGAAATCACAACTTGTAGACAACTTGAAGGCAGCAAATTTGTTTCCTCATCTCTCTCTTCAGCACAGAGCATGCTACCAAGCACATAGTGGTGGCTTAATGAATATTTGTAACATGAATAAGTGAAAAGTTACACTCAGTGTTTTTGCTTAAAACATTGGCCAAGTGCAGTGGCTTATGCCTAATCCCAGCACTTTGGGTGGCTGAGGTGGTAGGATTGCTTGAGCCCAGATGTTTGAGACCTACCTGGGCAACATGGTGAGACCCTATCTCTACAAAAAATAAAAAAGTTAGCCAGGTGCGGTGGCACTCACCTATGATCCCAGCTATTGGAGAGGCTGAGGTGAGAGGATCACTTGAGCCCAAGAGGTCAAGACTACAGTGAGCTATGTTCACATCACTGCACTCCAGCCAAAATAACAGAGCCAGACTCTGTCTCCAAAAGAAATTATATCTAGTCATCTTAACATAGTCAAATAAGTTTGAGGGATTTTTTTTTTTAAACCTCGGGCCTGAATTGCTAACAAAATCATGTTTTGTGAATAACAACTGTAGTTTTGTGCTCCAGATACAAAACAGTTTTTTATTAATCATTAAATGATTAAAAAAAAATTAGAAAAAGTCCAGACATAGATAATGTCAGAATCTCTTAATAATGAAGTCCATCCCTTATTTTTCCAACTTATCTTTATCTTTTAACAAGGATTGCTACATAAGCAGCACATGCACACACACACACCGGCACACTTACATTTTCCTTTTTGTCCTTATTCTCCCCCCTATAGAGTAAGATGTGGCTATTAGTCAGTCAATCAGTCAACCTATGAAATGCAAACAGCAGTTCACACTGATTTTTTTCAGCCTTCCTAGTCCAGGTAGTAAAAATAAAATTTAGTTCTCAGAGAAAAATCAAATGAACCTCATGTGAATAAATGGTTTTCTTTACCATTTTCATTTTTTAAAAACAGCAGAAATGCTTTTAGCTGGAAAGTATTTTCTTTGACTAAGTTAGTATCACGCCGACTGACCTTTACTTTATTGTTCCACCAGCTTGCTGGCATTTTAATGTTTTGGCCTATAATAATAGCCTTGAAGAATAGAATGGGCTTTCTGCAACAATTTTCTTCCTAAGGATTTAAAAAGCAGTCTTTATCTTTCACATACTCAAAACAAAGTACTTAAAAAATAAAATGGAAATACAGTTAGCATAGAAAGTGGGCTTATATATGTGTTTTAAGTACTGAATGTATGTGAAAGAACACTGAATATAGACTTTAAAATTTTCCTTTTAAGCTTGAGTGATTTCTGGGTTTAGGATCAAATGCAATATATTATAAGAACATGATCTTTTCCTTGCAGCACTTTCTAGGATGAAGAATCCTAGGATAGTGCAAGAAGACGTCATAATTTTTCACATGTGTGTACCTTTTGCTCTCCTGGAAACATCCTCTGCCTGGCTCTAACCTGACTGTGTTTGTCATCTGTCTTTAAAAACTTGACTCTCTCTGCTTCCACAATTTCCTTTGGTATAGGCTTTCAGCTGTTTCCCAAATAAAAAATGAATAAAAAAGAAAATCAAAGTCTTTTCCTGGTTGCAAAACAACCATACCCCGCTGAGCTAACAGATTTCTCTCTTGTCGCAGAGAGGAAACCAAATACACTCTTAAACTCTCTCTCCCCGAACATTTGCAGATGTTTCTCTTCTAAAAGAAGAGAAGAGAAATCTCTTCTCAAAGATTTGTGACTATAATAGTCCCCCAAATTCCTATTTTTTTATATTTTAAAATGTTATATTTTTATATTTATATTTAAAAATTTTCGTAATAACTTGAACAAAATGTATCAATGTAAAACTTAAAACTGTTTTTGCCAAATTTTAAATTCACCAATATGTACCCATCAATAGATTACCTTAAAAAGATTTTGTTTTATTAGCATCACTGATAAGAATGACTTAAATTTGTTGAAAAAAGAGATCATGTTCTTAAGTAAATATTTGATCATAAGTATATTTTCTAAGTAATCATGAAAGTACTATTCAATAGGACCATTGTGAGCTTTTGTGATGAATTAAATATTTAGAATATGGTCTTTAACTAATCATTAAGTATTTTTTTAAAAAGCATAGTCTTCAAGAAACTGTCTTAGGCACAAGCTTAGAGTTTTGTTTTCTTTTTAAATCATAATTACAAAACTCCCACCCAAATAAAAGATTGCACTCTATTTGTGAGATGAAATAATAAGAGAAACAGCAAATAAAATACAACTGTGTACAGGTCCCAGCCAGGCTGTACACGTAACGTACATAAAAGAACAGTATAGCAAAAATAGTAAGTGAAGAAGGAATCTAAGCATGAGATTATCATAAGCCAAAGGCATTAGAGAAAGGTCATAATGAATCCCCCAACTCTTGTTGGATTCCTTCCTCCACTAGTGGTCTTTGACACGCTTCTGGACTGTGGTTACTCAGTTCTCTTTATTGTTTCTCTCATCACCAAAGACTAATAATTTTGTGCAATTGTCAAAGCCTTTGTGTTCTACTTATTCAAAACCCAAGCACGTAGTCTTATACCTTTTAAACGTTTCAAATTGAAGCTATTCCCATTAACACCTTCACCAAAACCCCCAATGGTCACTGTCTACTATTTATCATCTTTATGGAAAATATATAATCCTTTAATATCCTTCTGCTTTACCATAGTTTTCTATATCAGTATCTCTCCACTTCATGCACTCCTTGATCCCCCATCTAGATCAGCTTCTTGTTCCCCATCCTCTCACACTGATTGTTTTGTTCCATTTTTGCAGTGTCTGCCTGATCTTGTTTTCTTCCCCATGGCCAATGCCTTCAACTTCCCACAGCCTAGTCCTTTCTCCATGTCTACTCTGAAAATCATCATCTCTTCTTTCACCAGTCCAGGACTTAGATACCTAAGTGCTATTACAGAAAATCCTCAACTCTTGTGTATTCTTACTACTAAAAAAAAATACTGTTTAATGAAAGAAGATAGGCTGTGAAGAAGAGGAGCATAAGGCACTTGTTTATTCCAAGCCTTGGATGCAGTGCCATGGAACTGATGTGCTGATTAACATCACAGACTAGACTTTGACCATGACTTTTGGCAGAAAATATTTGGAGGAGCAATTGTTGCCAAATTAAAGTAGATGAATCTGGGGTGGAAAATAGGTAACAATGATCATACTATATATTTCCATGAGGATTAGCGATAGAGGAAATCAAAGATAAGTTGGTTGTTAAAGAGAGAGGTGAGGTCAAGAAAATTCTTCCTTTCGATATGGGTGATATTTAACCATATAGGATAGTGAGAAGAAGCTAACACAGAGAGAAACGTTGACAATAATGGAGAGAAAAAGCATCAATTGATTTGTCAAAATGTCAGGTAAATTGGTAAGAAATGAGATCAAGAGTCCAGTTAAGGAAGAATACCTTTTATTCTAAAAAACTGAGGAAAGGAGATTATAATAAATGAAGACTTAGATGAGCTTTTAGGTAAAAGAGATAAAGCTAAAGGAGTTCCTTCCCAGCTGAGGGTCTGGGGTGGGTGTGTGTGTGTGTGTGTGTGTGTGTGAACTAGAGTCTAAGAGAGACATAGAAAAACTATCAAGCACCATTCATGGTACAAGTAAGACTAAAACACACTCATTTATGGTATTAAGAATGCACATAGTTGTCTGTTTTTCTGCGATAACTTTCTAAAATGTATCAGGTACTGTGCTAATAACTATATTATATCACTTTACTTAAACCTTCTTATACTTCTTTCCCAACCCTTTGTTCCCTACTTTCTTTGTTCCCACCATGTTTCCTGTGAAAAGATTCACAAAGTCCCCTCTTACATAATGCTTTGTACCACTTCTATAATCTTGACTGCTGGCCTGATTCAAATGTATCCTTTGTTTGCCTTGTTTCTACTCAGTCTTTTAACCCATAGCCTGTACCAGCTCTATCTCTTGAATCCTATATGACATAAGTTCATCAGATTCTCTATATCACCGTGAAAAGGAAACAGAAGAGCAATAAACATTCTTTGGGCTTTGTTTGATTTGTGTCTCTATAGCATTTGATGCTCTAATATTTTCTATTCCTAGGTTTCATTAATCTATCCATAATGTCTTCCTAATGTTGACAATATATACAAGACAGGTATTATTGAAAGTCACCATCCAAGATTATCTAAAATGCCTGATTTACCACCTCAGTAGTGAAACAGCAGACAACTATTTGTGAATCTCACTAGCCAGAAGGGAAAGAGTTACTAATGTGCACTGATTAGTAGGATGCTTAAGATTTTAGAGAGCAGTAGGAAAAAAATAAATGAATGAATAAAATGGAATTTAAAAAATGATATGAGTAAAAAACTAATAATGAAATGGTAGACTTAAACTCAAAGATGTCACCTTTTTCTGTGTTCACCATCACATCCTTTATATAGTAATCAAGGTTCAGGCATGGTATGCTAATAAAATAATTGGAACTCAAAACCATTAAATAGGCCAGGCACAGTGGCTAATGTCTATAATCTCAGCAATTTGGGATGCTGAGGTAGGAGGATAACTTGAGCCCGGGAGTTCAAGATTGCCACAAGCTGTGATCATGTCACTGCACCCTAGTTTAGCCAAGAGAGTGAGACCCTATTAAATAAATAAATAATAGCCATTTAATTCACTTTCTCTTTACAAAATACAAACAACAAACAACTTCAACTCCAAACTGAGTACATTCTTTTTTTTTTTTTTGAGACAGAGTCTCACTCTGTCACCAGACGCCAGGCTGGAGTGCAGTGGTACGATCTCGGCTCACTGCAACCTCCGCCTCCTGGGTTCAAGCAATTCTCCTGCCTCAGCCTCCCAAGTAGCTGGGACTACAGGTACATGCCACCACACCAAGCTAATTTTTTAATATTTTTCGTAGAGACAGGGTTTCACTATGTTGGCCAGGATGGTCTCGATCTCTTGACCTCGTGATCCACCTGCCTCTGCCTCCCAAGGTTCTGGGATTACAAATACATTCTTTATTATACAAAGATTTAAAATTTATGTAATAAAAATTAACTGAAATCATCTATGAAATTTCTGTATGAGTTCCCCAAATGGAAACAGAACTCCTAAGTAGTATATCCAGTGAAGGAGGAACTTGAGGTAAATGCAAAAGAGTAAATCATGAATTAGGAAATAACTTTTCTTGGAGTTGTTTATTTAGTCATTTATTGTTATTAGGAGAAAATGTATGTCATAGCACAAGAACACACTCCTTAAAGTCAATCAGGCATGAACTAAAACTCAGCTAGGACTCTTCTATCTGTATCACACTAAAGCAAGTTTCTCAATTTTGGTGCATTTCCTTGTCTGGAAACCAGACGAATACAATCTGTAAATCATGGATTACAGTACTTTGCACAAAGTAGTAAAGATTAAAAGAAATAATATGCATAAAGTTATTGACACATAATTATTATTCATAGATGAAAGCTCCTTGCTCCTTTTTGCCCAGTCTAAAGTGACACTCTACCTTAATTTTTTTTTCTTTTTTGGCTTTATATTATGTTTCTTGAGAAAGATGGCTGTTTTTCCTGTAAGTAATTATAAGAGAAGTAACTGACCCTCTCCACACCCCACCCTACCTCACAACCACATGCCTATTAGGGTATGGTGACTTTTGTTCCCATTACTCTAATGTGTTATTTTTTATTGTTCTGTGTTGTACCCATGAATAGATAAAGCTATTATACATATGTTAGACTAAATGATTGAATGTATGAGGAGAGACTAAGACACAGCCAAAGACTAAAGGCTAGAAGACCAATTAGTAATTAACCATTTTGGGTGAATAAAGATATAAATTTGTGTAATAGCAGTAGAAGGAAAAGCACATACCTTTGAATAAATACAGAACTACAAGTAAAGTATTTTAAAAATCAAGATAAGTGGTTCCTCTTTATTACAGAGAGTGACATCAGTCTATTTACCAAGTCACAAAGTCTTTACACAGATTAACATATTTTATTAAACCCAACAAATCTTGACTATTTTAGAATTGAACAGAGTTTAGCACTATTATATATCCTCTCATCTATGCATACATCTTATATTGAAAGTTTTTCTGCTTTTTCTTTAATAATTATTTGTTTAAGTTAAAATATAATTAAACAGTTATTAGTAAATGATTAGTGAGTAATGATGATCAAGTCAAGGCCTTGAAAATTAGACAACATGTAAAAAAAAATCTGATTAAAGGCATTAGTGGGCTAACAGAGTAAAAAGTCGTAAAGCTCATTTAAGAAGGAAACCTAGAGTGGTGAGCCAAGTATCTGGGATCACTTTTTCAATGTCAGAATTTTCTAATTACTGAAGAGATAGCTGAAAGGTTAAAAGCTTAGCATGGACTCTTTTTATTAGCCTCTCAGAGGCTGACTAGAGGGAAGAACATAAATGAAGTAGCCTTGCTAAACGCTCCTCTTTTTGACACCATGCAATAATAGTAAGAGAAAAAAATAGACCTACCCTTGTGGAACCTGCTGTCAAGTTTCAAAAATTTCCTATTCTCAATTGGATTAAAGGCACTTGAAATTGCTGCATTTCTAGTCATCTGTCAAATGAAAATGTGAGCTTTCTATTGACATACAGACCCTTACCTCAGTTTCAGATTATTGCTATTATATTTTGCTTATAATATCTGCCACAAAATAAATAATAAGACACGTGAGTAAACAGGATAATATAATTGCAAAACAGCAGAAAAATGACATAAAAACAGAACTATACAGTATACAGATAATGGAGGTATCAAAGATTTTTAAATAACTATATGTAATATGATCAGAGAGATTTTTTAAAGCTTGATAATCTTAGCAAATAATTTAGAGTGATTAAAATAATTGAATGAAAATTTGATAACTGTAAAATATCATAATCAAAATCAAGAGCTCAATGGATAGATGAACATCAGGTTAGAGGTAGCTGAAGAGTGAATTAGTAAACTGGAATATAGCTTAGAAGACAATATTTACAATAGACTTCATAAAACAAAATGGTGGAAAATAAAGAAGAAATGAAAGAAATATAAGAGCTAGAATAAGAAGTTACTATATATGCAATTGACACCCTCCAAAGAGTGAAAAAGCAGAAGGATATAGAAAAATAAGTTTAAGGGCTAAAAATTTTCAAAATGACCAAAAACTATTATGCTTCAAGCCCCAAGATTCTACATGCACTACAAACCTCAAGTAGAGTAAATCAAAAGACATCTATAGCTAAATACATCATAGTAAAACCGCTGAAAACCAAAGACAAAAATAAAACTTTAAAAAAGCAGCCAAAAACTGGGGAAAAGTCCACATGGAGCAACAACTTGATTGAAAGCTGACTTCCTAACAAAAACAAAATCAGAAGAAATTGCAATTGCATTTTCAAAATGTTGAAGGAAAATAACTGCCAGCCTAAAATTCAAATACCAGTAAAAATATTGTTCTAAGATAAAGATAAAATAAAAGTCCTCAGTGGGGACTTTTTGCATGTGTGTTTTTTATGTGTGTTTCCCAGTGGACTCACAATGTAAGAAATGTTAAAAGATCTTCTTCAGTCAGAGTGAAAATAATTCAACATCGAGGTCAGAAATTAAAGGAAAAGTGCAAGACAATAAAAATGGTAAGTATTTAGAGAAAGCTAAATTACTGTTGATTACTTAAAACAATCATGCTTTTGTGGGTTAAAAGAATTATAATATGCAATTGTACTAGAAAACAATAGTGATTTCCTAAGAGCTATTGTTTTTAGCATAATTGCATGGAGTACAACAGAAGTTGTGCCAAGAGACTAATGAATAGCCACATATATTAAAAACAGGAAGAGCTAAAAGGAAATGTCCTAAATATCAAAAAATTAATGATAGAACAGAGTTATAAAGACAAACAGCATAGACAGAAGAAAATAATATGAATAATGTAGACATTAAAGAAATTTAAGTCAAATCTACAATAGAGGAAATCAGTAAAGCCAAATTATGTTAATATCAATAATAAACATGTATGCAAAATTTTCTAAATAAATATTAGCAAACAAAATTTAGCAAAATACAAAATAATATAATCAATTCATATTTGGTCTTGGAATAAAAAGCTAATTTAATATTCAAAAGCTACTCAATACAATTTACCCCATTAACTGAATGAAAAAGAAAAAAAATCATATCATCATCTCAATAGTTGCAGTGAAAGTATTTAATAAAAATCACATTCAGTTATGCTATAATCCCTCAGCAAAAGAAAAACATAAGGTAACATCTTTAATGTATAGAGATTACTTACAAAAGAATCTTTACCAAACATCACATTTAGTAAAAAAATGTTAACAGCTTTGTCCCTAATGGAAATGAGATGAGACTGTTTTGCATCACCACCATTTTTAACATTCTACTAGAGATCCTAACCAGTGCCATCAGACAGAAAACAATTAAAATTTTATGTTTTGGAAATAAAAATAAAAAATTTTCATTATTTGCAGGCAATATGATTATGTATGGGAAAAATCCCAAAGGAAATTTACAATAAATTATTAGAATTAATAAATGATTTTAATAAGATCAATATTCAATAATCAATGTTATGTCTATAAACCACAACAAAAATTTTTAAAAACATTATTTATAACTGTATCAAAAATACCAAATACCTATGGAACATTTTCATTTAAAAGGTGCACAATTTCTGTATGGAAACTACAGAACATTAGATTTAAAAATTTAGGAAACGTGGAGTCAGGGAACAAGATGGTCAAATAGACACAATTCCAGTGCACAACACCTAGTGAGAGAGATACAGAAATCAAGAGATCTCCTAGCTCCAACCAAGGTGCTAGGTGCATTTCAATGTGTCTGGTCAGACAGTGAGCAAAGCCCAGGCAGAGCAGGCCGAGGCGAGGAGGGGTTCTGCTTCACCAGGAAAGTGTATCTGACCAGTGAGTCAGAGGCTTCCCCTCTGGCACCCCAGTCCAGATGCAGTGCTTCCCCCAAAGCCTCAGCAATACATAGAACAGGGGATCTTTGCCAGTCAAGTGCCAGGAATTACAAGTGCAGAGTTGAATAATAATCCAGGATGGTGTCCAGGTTTGTCGCACAGATCTAAGCAAACACATAAGCCCATAAGCCACCAGGAGAGCCTGCCGACTGAGCTGTCGCCCCCTCCCCTTGCCCGGAGAGAGAGGGAGCTAAAAGCAGGGAGACAGATGATGCAGCTGGGCAGGTCCCTACTGTCCCCTACAAACCCCAGAGAGCTGAAGCACTAACTCTGGTGGGTTGTGCAGCCAGTGCCTCAGTCTGAGCTGAACCTGAATGATCCAGCTCCATGGAGGAAAGGCCAACCCACCATTAAAGAGGTGGGACTAAGCTTCATGTTTTAACAAAAAACATAGGAAGCCCATGTAGCAATGGAATGGTGTTCTTGACCACCAGCAGTGCCTCCATGTCAGTGGAAGAGGTGGGCCTAACCTCCCAGTGTAAACAAAAAAGACACAGGAAGCCTACCTTGTAACCTGAAGGAGTCCCTGGAAACCCAGTAGCTCCTCCACAGGCAGACAAGCGACCTCATCAAGCAGCTCTCTGAGATCAGAGCCAGATAAATTCATGAAGATGGGAAAAGACCAGCATAAAAAAGATGAAACAATCAAAGACCAGAATGCCTCTTCTCTTTCAAGGGATCACAACTCCTCATCAACATGGGAACACAACATGACCAAGAAAAAGTGAGACGAATTGACAGAAACAGGCTTCAGAAGGTGGATAATAACAAACTTCTCTGAGCTAAAGGAACATGTTCTAACCCAATGCAAAGAAACTAAAAACCTTGAAGAAAGGTTAGATGAAATGCTAACTAGAATAAGCATCTTAGAGAAGAATATAAATGAGTCGATGGAGCTGAAAAACACAGCACAAGAACTACATGAAGCAAACACAAGTTTTAATAGCCGAATCAATCAAGCAGAAGAAAGGATATCAGAGATTGAAGATCAATTCAATGAAATAAAAAGAGAAGGCAAGACAAGAGAAAAAAGAGTGAAAAGAAATGAACAAAGCCTCCAAGAAATATGGGATTATGTGAAAAGACATAATCTACACTTGATTGGTGTACCTGATTGTGATGAGGAGAATGAATCCAAGCTGGAAAACATGCTCCAGGATATTATTCAAGAGAACTTCCCCAGCCTAGCAAGGCAGTCCAACATTCAAATCCAAGAAATACAGAGAACTCCACAAAAATATTTCTCAAGAAGAGCAACCCCAAGGCACATAATCATCAGATTCACTAGGGTTGAAATGAAGGAAAAATTGCTTAGGGCAGCCAGAGAGAAAGGACAGATCACCCACAGAGGGAAGCCAATCAGACTCACAGCAGGTATCTTGGCAGAAACCCTACAAGCCAGACGAGAGTGGGGGCCAATATTCAGCATCCTTAAAGAAAAGAACTTCCAATCCAGAATCTCATATCCAGCCAAACTAAGCTTCATAAGTGAAGGAGAAATAAAATCCTTTATGGACAAGCAATTACTGAGAGATTTCATCACCACCAGACCTGCCTTACAAGAGCTCCTGAAAGAAACACTAAACACAGAAAGGAACAAGTACCAGCCACTGCAAAAGCACACCAAATGGCAAAGACCAAAAATGCAATAAAGAAACTGAGTCAACGAACAGACAAGAAAACCAGCCAGTAACAAAATGGCAGGATCAAATTCACACATAACAATATTAACATTGAATGTAAATGGCCTAAATGCCACAATCAAAAGAACAGACTGGCAAACTGGATAAAAAGTCAAGACCCATTGGCGTACTGTATTCAGGAAACCCATCTCATGTACAAAGACACACATAGACTCAAAATAAACAGATGGAAGAAGATTTACCAAGCAAATGGAGAACAAAAAAAAAAGCAGGGGTTTCAATCCTAGTCTCTGAAAAAATGGACTTCAAACCAACAAAGATCAAAAGCAACAAAGAAGGGCATTACATAATGGTAAAAGAATGAATCCAACAAGAAGAACTATCTTAAATATATATGCACCCAACACAGGAGCACCCAGATACATAAAATAAGTTCTTAGTGACCTAAAAGGAGATTTAGACTCCCACACAATAATAGTGGGAGATTTCAACCGTCCGCTGTCAATATTAGACAGACCAATGAGACAGAAAATTAACAAAGACATGATTGTTTGTTTGTTTTTTGCCTTTTTTATTTAAGTTTCTTATAGATTTTGGATATTAGACTTCTGGTGAATACATAGTTTGCAAACATTTTCTCCCATTCTGTAAGCTGTCTGTTTACTCTGTTAATAGTTTCTTTTTCACTGCAGAAGCTCTTTGAGTAAATTATGTCCCAGTTGTCAATTTTTGTTTTTGTTGCGATTGCTTTTGGAGTCTTCATTATGAAGTCTCCAATGTTCAAAATGGTATTTCCTAGGTTTTCTTTTAGAGTTTTGAAAGTTTTGGGTTTTACATTTAAGTCTTTCCTCCATCTAGAGTTGATTTTTGTATACGGTGAAAGAAAGGGGTTCAGTTTCAATCTTCTGCATTTGGGTAGTCAGTCATCCCAGCACCATTTATTGAATAGGGAGTCCTTTCTCTATTGCTTGTTATTATGGATTTTTGTCAAAGATCAAATGGTTGTACGTGTACAGGTTTATTTGTTTTTGTTTTGAACAGAAATAGCCCTTAAGATTACAAATAACGTTTACCCATATAAAGAAAATGTTACGGTATGGGAGGTGTTTGAAGCATTGTTTTGTCTTGTTCTGTTTTGTCTGAAGCTGGGGACTAGAGTCAAAGGTAGGGAAGATGTCTGCAGGAAGTTACAGAGATCAAGTTTACAAGCCAATTCATTATGGCAGTTATCATCTATTTTCAAAATGAGCAAAGACCTGGAACCAACCTAAATGCCCATTGATGATAGACTGGACAGGGAAAATGTGGCACATATACACCATGGAATATTATGCAGCCATCAAATACGATGAGTTTGTGTCCTTTGTAGGGACATGGATGAACCTGGAAACCATCATTCTCACCAAACTGACACAAGAACACAAAATCAAACACCACATGTTCTCACTCATAGGCGGGTGTCAAACAATGGGAACACATGGACACAGGGAGGGGAGCATCACACACTGGGGTCTGTTGGGGGAAATAGGGGAGGGACAGCAGGGGGTGGGGAGTGGGGGAGAGATATCATGGGGAGAAATGCCAGATATAGGTGAAGGGGAGGAAGGCAGCAAATCACACTGCCACGTGTGTACCTATGCAACAATCTTGCATGTTCTTCACATGTACCCCAAAACCTAAAATACAATAAAAAAAGGAGAAAAAAAATGTGCCTTTCCAATGAAGTGAATATTTTTCAGTTTATTTGAGGATGCAGTTCAAGTACAGAATAAAGCCAGTTTAACATATGAGAAGAAATGTGCAGTAATCCTCTCTCAATTCCTCCTGTTTTGAATTTTCAGTGGACATCTCTCCATCAGTGCAGGGTCCGCTGGCCTTCACATTCATTCCTTGCCCTTCTGCTGCTCTCTCGGTGTCCTAGTGGGGGCTGATCCCTGCAGTTTGCATTTACCAGGCTCCCTGTCAGAAGACTCTAGGAAATCATTAATGGGAGATTGGCGCTAAGGAAGAAGAGAAAATCCAGGATGTTTGCCCTCTCCATCTGTGTTACGAGTGTCTCTGGCAGATGCTGTGTTACTTCCACGGTTTTAGCACCTGCCAGACAGGCTCTCTATGATTCTGTCTTCTACCCAATGACCCAGTAACTGAGTTAAGACTTTGGGCTCTGGTAACACTGTTTATTTTTGTCCCTCCAGTCTGGAGCTTGTAGCAGCTTTTCGTTCTTGTGATCTCTGGATTGCTTCACTCTCCCTGAGTTGGCTTCTCAATCTCTTCCATCAACTGGATAATCAGTTTCTTGTGTAAATACCTAGGGTTTTTTCTATTTTCTTCACTGATCCTTGACTAATAAATACTCTATATTCATCTCTGTTATATTAATTTGCATAGTTGATTTATTTTCTCCATTAATCTTTGGGATTATTGCCTGTAATGCCTGCACAGTGCCTAGAAGTGTGTTTCACAGATATGTAGAATTGCATTTCTAAAGGGAATTTTGTGAAGTTTAATATTTAGTAGAAATTAGAACAGAATCAAGAACCTTAATTAGAGACATAGTCATTCACAGTAAACGTAAAAGCAGCTATTAAAATTATCCAATAATGACTTAGCTCATCAAGACACTAATTGAGGGGAAGACCACGGCATAACTGACCTAATCCTACACCAAACTACCACAAATCCCTTTGGAATTAATAGTAGTCATAACCCTTGTCATAGGTGAAAATGCAGCACTCGTAAGAGAACACTAACATAACAATTGTAATGGTCTGTAATTTATACCATGATTTGTAAAATGCAGGCATTTTGTGATGGTTTCCATGACTACATGCATAGAGAGAAGAGTGAAATTACATTTGAAAATAAGCTATAACTGAACTGTAAAAAGCATAAAGAGTGACGCTAAGAATGAGGGGAAAATGTTTTAAAAAGTGAAGTGTTACGATTGAAGCCAAATAATAAAACATGTGGTTGTTATTACAACTTGACAGTGTTGTGATTAACAGGGAAATACTATCAGATAAAGTAAAAAGAAATGAGTTACTTAATGTGAGTGAAAGATAAGTCTACGATTCATAGAAAGCCACCAGAGCTAGATACTCAGCTGCGCTCCCAGGTGGAAAGGCAAGCTTCCCTACCCTCAAGATTCCACCAAAGCACCCAGATTCTGATACTCTGTGCCTCTCAACTGTTCTGAAAACTTAACTATTCAAGTAACAGCCCCATCGCATTCTGTGGTGATTACTATAAACTTGGGAGAATTAAAGGTTAATTTCACAGGGTCAGTTTTCCAGGATTTATCTCCCTCTCATACCATCTTCATGCTAAGAAGCTCAGGCTTCGGTGTTGCCTGAATTCTCATTCTGCATAAAATAAAGAACAGATTTGAAAGCTGAAATAAAATATGCATATTAATCTAAATTAATTAATACTTTTTAGGAGTTTTTTTTCTTGTTTTAATATATTAGTACCAAAACAAGTTTAGCAATAGATGACAATAACCATATTAAATGAGCAATTATGAAAAATTTAGAATAAAAACACAAAATGGACAAGATAACTCTCATTTATCATTACATGATTCATATGCAGTTATTTAAAATTTGACTGTTCATCACAAAACTCTAACCCCTAAATAGAATTTGTCTTACCATATAAATAATTGAGACTATGATAAGAGACTCTAAATGTATTACAAACATAAAATGAAGGAGGTGGTAGGGAACAGATCCTGATCTAAGTAACTCTGGAAATGGGTATATTCTGTTAAAATGAAACATTAAATTCTAGGTGACAAAGCTGTTTCTCATGTAAATGTTAACAATTGCAATACTGTTGTACACGTGTACTGGAATTCAACAAGTAAGTATATAGATGCTGAATGGTGAAAGCCATCTTCTCACTATTAAAGTGGGAATTTGCAGATAAGCAAGTGAAGAAGGCCAGAATGATCCAAGTGGTAATGGATTCCAGTTGGATATATCGGTAAAACCCATGTCTAAATTTATATGGATACAAATATAGAAAGAGATGTGTGTACATACATGGGCTAGTATACAAACATTTTTTTCTTTCTTTGGTCAACTGAGAGTACCTAAAAGAAATAACACCCCAGTAACACTGAGCACATCTAGTACAGTACCCAAATCTTGGTTTCCATTATCACTGTCTGACAAAGGAACCAGGAGGCTGATTCCAGGACTGAGGTAAAAAATACATAAAATGAGCATGGAGCAACTTATAGTGCCAGAAAGTAAGGAAGTGCTCCACAAACAAGCAAACAAACAAAAATACCACCAGATTGAGAGAATAAGTCAAACAGGAAGAGGACCCAGTGAAAGAGCTGTCAGGGAACAAAACTGAAATAACTGAAGCAAAAAAAAAATTATAAAGTAGTATTGGATTATATAGCCTAAAGTATAAAATATATATCCTTTAGTGCATACTGATATAAATAAATTAAATGAATTATTGAATAAATAAATGGAGGAGAAGAAATAAATTTCCCGTGCATACTAATTACAAATATATAAATACTTCATTCTTAAGGAAGATATTACTTCTTAAGTGTAGACTCTGCATAGTAATTTCTTCCAAAGAGTACGTAGTATGGAAAGGGTGTAGAGAGCAGAGGAGGGACGAGTAAACTCTACAGTGAAGAAACCTGAAAAGCACTACTTCAGTCGGATGACTAAAGTCAATGTAAACAGTGCTAAGTCATGTTGGTGGTATGTGCCCTTGATATGATGTGATTAAAATGTCACTTTACACTTGTGATCTTCCTCCCCAAAACTCATAAACCTATTCTAACTATGAGAAAAACATCAGATAAATTCCAGAACGGGGGCATCCTAGTGTGTCATCAAAAACAGGTAAAATCTAAAGAACTGCTACAACCAAGAGGACCCTAAAGAGACGTGCAACTAAATACAATGTGGTAATCTGATACGACCAGAGCAGAAAGAAAAAAAACCATTAGGATAAAAACTGAATAAACTACAGATCTTAGTTAATAATAAGGTATTCATATTTACTTATTAGTTGATAAGAAACATTTTACTAATGTAAAATATTAACAAGGAAAACTGTGTGTGAGTATATACAGAAACTTTCTGTACTATCATCTCAATTTTTCCTTAAATCTAAAACTGTTTTAAAATGTAAAGTCTATTTAAAAACTGGTCATCATAAATATCTCAAAATATAATCATCTTTAGGAAATACTTCACAGCATTATTTGAAAACCTAAAAATAATCTTAAAATATATTCAAATATCTTTAATCCATGACACTAAATATAATAGTATTTTATAAAACTACAAGTTGAAGTTAGGTCTTCAGTATTCTTATTATTTTTTTCAATTCACTGAAGAAAAAAATTCTAAGTTATGCAATGACGATGGAATTTTTTTATTTAGACAACTTGCAACTATGACTTTCTGTCAAAGCTAACATCAAAATCAATTTAAGTATTGTCATGATCACACTATAGTGTTTAAGAATGAGATTCGGAAACTACTCTAAGTTGGGACTCTGATTCCACTACTTAATACATGAATGACCTTGTCCGAATTACTTAATTCGTATGTGCTTCAGCTTTTCTGCATATAAGATTACACTCACTGCCTGAAATGATGTGATGATTAAATGAGTTAATATACATAGATCACTTAAAAGAGTGTCTAGCATATAACAAGTTCTCCATTAGTGTATTTTCTTTCATTACCAAATCTTCCCACATACTAGAATTTGAGCTCCATGAACTCTATGAACTCAGAGATTTTTGTCTGTTAGAGTCACTGTGATAGTTCACATGCTTGGAATCATGCTTGGCATATGACATTTGTTGAATTATCATCATCTTCATCGCAGATCCAAATCCATATACCAACACACTCAACTGCACAAAAAATTATTATGCAGAGCAGTTTAGCTGTAAAGTTTCTGAAAACAAAATATTCTGGTGCAGTGGGTATAGAAACAGTCAAGAAGTTAAATCAGATAGTCCTAATTACGCCAGTTTTTCCCTCAGAGCCTCTGCAAATCGCTGTTGATAACCTTACATTTTTGTGGGAGGTATTTCCAATTAAGGAATTTAAATCAAGCCATTTCTTTACTTTCCCCCCTTGAAAATCATCAAAACTATCCAAAAACAAAAAATAAAAATAAAAATAAACTCTCTCCATTTTCAACAAAACAAGTAATGACTGTTAACTCTAAACAACTCAATGATGGTGATAAAAAATGGGAGGAGGGGACTAAAATCAGGGGAGAGGCTCTAAGGGAGAAACTGGTGGCATAATTGAGACTGTTTAAATTTCTTGACTTAGAGTTAGTTGGGGACGGCAAAAGTTAGCCCCCTCCCCATTTTTAATCAAAAACCATCAATTCACATCACATTTTAAAAAGTTTTTTCACTTACTTTCCTCCCTTTTTCCAAGTAATTTGACACACAACTTTTAGTATGACAATTCTGGGGCTTCTGTTGCCTTAAAATGCAAAGTATATCTGTCAAATCCTATTGCAAATGATATTAAATTTGACATTTCACTCAAGGGACCGAGATGTTATCAACAAGACACATTAAAATGAGGGAGGTGATCAGCACCTTAAAAATTGTTACATGACTCTTAAATTCATCATATCCTTCCAGGTTACAGCAGGTTAAAAAAAAAATAGTAAAGAAGCTCTAACCTACAAGCTAATAGAGGGTTAATGGAATTATAAAAAACATCAAATTAATCAAAAAGAAGAAAACGAAAGAACACATGAACAGACAAGATAGCAAGATAGCTAATACAAACTCAAATATAAGCAGCTTATGAAAGACATATCTTAAATATAAGAACACAGAAAGATTGAAAAGAGAAAAGAAAATGATACACCATACAAACACTAAGCTAATGATAGCTAGTATTTCTATATTAATGTCAAACAAAATGGACTTTTACACAGCTGGCACTCTAAGAGATAAAGAAGAACATTACATAATGATAAAGTTGTCAAACCACCAGGAATACAAACGGCTCCACATTTATGTGCACTGTCAACATAAAGAAAATATAGAGACAAGAGTTTCTAAGTAAAAAATGATTTGTTTGAGGGTAACGTACAAGAAGAATTGCAATCTGGGGCATACATACAGACCAGGTGGTCTTCAGTATGTCTGGGAGACGAGGGAAAAGTTTGAGTTTATTGAGGATGGAGAGGCTTACATCGGTTGTTTTGAAAGAGAGTTTATTGGTGCTGGCAATGTTTTAAAAAAGCTGGCACATTCAGATTAGCAGGTGCCAGTTGCTGCTAGACATAATTTGTAATCTTGAAGTTATGGTTAGACCCTTGTAGCTTTGGATTGGGAGACCATTTTTGAGACAGGCAAGTGTTCTTGTAAGAGTGACTAGCTGTCCTTGTGCTGCTAGCTGCCATTTGGAAAGATTTCTTGTGATAGTTTCTGTTATCAGGCTAATCATGCATATGATCCCTCCCTTCGTGGCCTTTCCTGGCTCCATTTACCAGAGTTTGACACAAGGGACTCTATTTTGAATCTTATAACTGTCATGGCACCTTATTATCTCAAAGTATATGAAGCTAATATTGGTGAAAATACAAGGAGAAACAGCAATTACAGTCTAAGTGTATTACAGGCAGACTTCACTTAATGGCACTTCACTTTGCTGAGCTTTGCAGATATTGCAGTTTTTTTTACAAATTTAAAGTTTGAGGCAACTCTGTTTCAAGCAAGTCTGTAGGTGCCATTTTCCAACAGCATGGATTCACTTTTTATATCTGTGTCACGTCTAGGAAATTCTCACAATATTTCAAATTTTCATTATTATTATATCTGTTATGGGGTTCTTTTGTCAGTGATCTTTGATGTTCCTGTTATAATTGTTTTGGGGTGACACAAACCACACCCATATAAGGCACCCAATGTAATCAGTAAATGCTGCCTGTGTTTTGACTGTTCCACCAGCCAGATATTTCCCCATCTCTCTTTCAGGCCTCCCTATTTCCTGAGAAACAACTGTATTGAAATTAGGCCAATTAATAACCCTAAAATGGCCTGTATGTGTTCAAGTGAATGGAAGACTCTCACATTTCTCACTTCAAATCAGAAGTCAGAATGATTAAACTTAGTGAGGACAGCATGTCGAAAGCCAAGATAGGCTGATAGCTAGGCCTTTTGTGACAAATAGCCAAATTGTAAAAGCAAAGGGAAAGTTTTTGAGGGATATTAAAAGTGCCAGTCCAGCGAACATATAGATGATAAGAAACTAAAACCGCCACACTGCTGATATGATGAAATGTTCATGGTCTGCATAGATCAAGCCAGTCACAACCATCCCCAAAGCCAAAGCCTACTCCAGAAAAAGGCCCCAACTCTCTTCAATTCTGTGAAGTCTGAGAGTGGTGAGTAAGCTGCAGAAGAAAAGTTGAAAGCTGATAGAGGTTGGTTCACAAGAGTTCAGGAAAGAGGTCATCTCCGTAACATAAAAGTGCAAGGTGAAGGAGCAAGTGCTGACATATAAGCCTCAGCAAGTTGTCTAGAAGACCTAACTAACATCATTGATGAAGATGGCCATTCTAAACAACAGATGTTTAGTGTAGATGAAACAGCTCTGTATTGAAAGAAGATTCTGTAGACTTTCCTAGCTGGAGAGAAATCAACGTCTGATTTCAAAGTTTCAAAGGACAGGCTGACTTTCTAGTGACTTTAAGTTGAAGACATTGCTCATTTATCACTCCAGAAACCCTGGAGCCCTTAAGAATTATGCTAAATCTACTCTTCCAGTGCTCTGTAAGTAGGAAAAAAAAAAAGCCTGAATGGCAGTACATCTGTTTACAGCAGGGGCATCCAATTTTCGGCTGCCATGGGCCACATTGCAAGAATTGTCTTGGACCTTACATAAAATACACTAGCACTAACCACAGCTGAGGAACAAAAAGAAAAAAAGAAAGAAAAAAACACATAATTTTTTTTTCATTTATGAATTTGTGTTGTGCTACATTCAAAGCCATTCTGGGCCACATGCAGCCCATGGGTCGTGGGTTGGGCAAGCTTGGTTTACAGCATGGTTTACTAAATATTTTAAGCCCACTGTTGAGACCTACTACTCAGCAATAAAAAGATTCCTTCCAAAATAATACTGCTCACTGACAATGTACCTGGTCACCCAAGTGCCCTGCTGCAGAAGTACAAAGAAATTAACATTGTTTTTACGGCTGCTAAAACAATAACCATTCTGCAGCCCATGGATAAAAGAATAATTTCAATTTTCAAGTCTTGTTATTTAAGAAATACATTTCCTAAGACAATAGCTGCCATAGGTATTTATTCCTCTGATGAACACAGGCAAAGTAAATTGAAAACCTTCTGGAAAGAATTCGCCATTCTGGATTCCATTAAGAAACATTCATAGTTTATGGAAGGAGTTCAAAATAACATTAACAGGAGTTTAGATGAAGTTGATTCCAACCCTCATGTATTACTTTGCAGAGTTCAAGACTTCAGTAGAGGAAGTCACTGTGGATGTCATGGAAATAGCAAAAGAACTATAATTAGAAATGAATCCTGAAGATGTGATTGAATTGCTGCAATCTCATGATAAAACTTGAATGAAGGAGTACTTGCTTCTTATGAATGGGCAAAGAAAGTGGTTTCTTGAGATAAAAACTACTCCTAATGAAGATGTTGTAAATATTGTTTAAACAACAACAGAATATTTAGGATATTACACAAATTTAGTTGATAAAGCAGTGGCAGAGTCTAAGAGGACTGACTCTAATTTTGAAAGCTCTACTATATGCAAAATGCTATCAAACTGCATTGCACTCTACAGAGAAATACTTTATGTAAGGAAGAGTCGATTGATATGGCAAACTTCATTGTTGTTTCCTTTTAAGAAATTGCCACAGTCACTCCAATCTTTAGCAACCACCACTCTGATGAGTCCCCAGCCATCAGCATTGAGGCAGGATCCTCTACCAGCAAAATGATTACAACTCACTGAAATCTCAGTGATTGTTAGCATTTTTTTTAGCAATAAAGTATTTTTAATTAGATATGTACTTTATTTTTTAGATACAGTGCTATTGCCCACTTAATAGCATTAAGTGTTTAAAATAGAGTGTAAACATGACTTTTATATGCACTGAGAAACCAAGAAGTTTGTGTGCTCACTTTATGGCCATACTTGTGTTATTGTAGTGGTCTAGAACCAAATCCACAATATCTCTGTAATGTGCCTGTATTTGGAAATATTCAGTTAAGAAGCACTTAAAAGACCTGAAAGTAGTTGTCTCTGAGAAGATGGTCTTATGATGTGAGGAATGGTCAAAGAGGACCGCTATGTGTCATTTTAAATCTTCCGGCTTAAGGAGCCTATGATGGCTTTTTCTTCTTATTTATTAGTTGACAAAGATAAAAATAATTTTTAAAAGCAAGAGACAAAAAACTATGTAAATGTAAATCTATACATATAAGAATAAATAAAAATTACTTCAAATTTTATTGTTAAGGTGGAGAGAATATTGTTAGGTATATGTGTAGTAATAAAGGTAGGATATATATAGATACCCAATGTTTAAACATCCCATAAAGTCCTTTATTATATTTTTAACTTTAAAAGATAATGAATACATTTTATGAATAAATCAACTTATGAAATTTACTATTTAAAATAACTTATTTATGTTTATTAAAATAGACTTATCTACACTTGTTGTATCAAGTTGGATTTTCAGATAAGACTGAAAAATATCTGTCTATATCCATCTGTCTATCTCTGTTAACACACTGCTAATCGTAAGAGATTCTGTTGGATGCATATGTACATCCACATATATATATCTGTAGCATATCACAGAAAATTAGATTGGATAGCTCAGCACAGGAAATCCATTTTATTTTTGCTAATATCAAGCAGTAAAATACCCCTCTGAACAAAGCCATTACCAAAAACTCTCACTTTGCTACTTTGCAAATTTTATTCAGCTATCAAGATCAAATATAAAAGCCACTTTCTTTCCAAGGCATTCATGTACATTCCTCTCTCCTCTACCCAGATGTAATCTCTTTGACATTCATAATAATCAGAGTGTATGCTTATATTCAAAGTGCCTAAAACTTGCTTGATATATAAAATGTTAGAAATGTTTCTTAAAAATACGGATTCTACGCCTCCTGCCCTAGACTGTCTGAATTAGTACCTCTGGACAAACATCCTCAACCTCTCAGTTTTCTCCTCTGTAAAATGGAGATAAATCAAATTTCATTAGTCAAATAACATAATATTAGGACCTAGTACAGTATCCAGCACTAAATATCTTGTCTTTCTTTTTAACCCCCTCTGACATATTAAAGTGCTTACCATCTTGCATTATACTCAGTTATTTATAGCTATATTTATTGGTCCCACAAGGCCAGGCACTACAATTTTATCATACCTACCAGGTACAGTGGTAGGTACATAAAACACTGTACCATGTGCCAGGAACATAGTTGGCTCCCAAAAACTATTTATGAAATGAGTTGATTCAGGACAACCTCCTAATCACAAATTTCACTGCTGTTCCCAGATTTATTCCCTTATCTAACCTCTACCACTTCTTCCCACTCTCAGCAGATTGTATGTAGCAAAGTATATTCCTGATAATGAAAAAATTAGATAATACACTTGAAATATAAATAAAAATTAAATTCGTGATTAGAAATAGAGGAAAATTTAATTAAAACTTAAAGGGATGAAAGGAGTATGAAATGGTTCTCTGTATTTTTTCCTGTGCCATAAAAATGTGTAGATTTCATTGTTTTAATATGCCATATTTCTGAGTAACACTGTGTACTTAGGTTCCTAGAATAGAAGTGATCATTAGCGTGAGTCTAATTTAGTTCCCTGCTAAAGGTGATAAAGGCAGCTCATTTATTCTTCCTAGTAAAGAAGCCCTTTTATTGTTTCAAAGTCTTCTCATGATCTTAAAGGTGCAGCCAAATGATGGGATTCAATGATGACATCGGGGCAGGCAAAACTGGAAAGACTATTTTTCAAGTAACATGTAATAGAATTTTTGGGGGAAAATTACATTTTCCAGTAAAGTAAAAATGAAGTGGTTCATTATTTATTATTAGCAGCTGATGAATGTAGGAGGATTACTTGACAGCTGGATTTTTAATATCTAAAGATGAAAATTAAGCATTTTTATAATAAAGATGTGCTTATAAAAATGTATTTTCATAACTGCCTTTCATTAGAAGTATTGTTATCTCTGGAGGCTGTTGACAAAAAGGATCAGGGAGAGCAAGACCGCAGCCTCACACTCAGAGAAAGTGCAGCACCCAAATACTGTTGCTGTCATTTCTGCATAACCTTACTGATAAGTCATTTTCCCTGGTACTTCCTCTTGGATTTGGAAGTTGCTCAGCAAAACAGTTAATTGCTAGATGTCAGAGTAGCTTGCATATAGATGAAGCACAATCTTACCATTTAACTTAGAATTTAAACAAATATTTAGTACCTTTCCAATTTTCTGTTACTTATGAAATAAAGATACTAATATCAATGTAAGGATTAGTTCAAGAAGTAAGTTAAATAATAAACATATAGCACTGTCAATGTCTGGTTATTGTCATTAACATTAGAGTGGACTAGGGAACTCGTAAATCAACATTTATATTTCTGACGTGCATTTCTGGTTGTCCGTATTTCCACGTACAAGACTCTTAGGTACTACTTCCTATTTCCCAAGCTCTGTAAAAAATTTTTTATATATACTTTTCACAACCAAGTCATGAGATACATAATCTCCACAATATAAGGGGAAAAAAACTGAACCACAAAGAGGTGAAATATTCTGTCCAGAGAAGGTAGCTTGTAAGTGGCAAGCTGGGATTTGCACCCAGACAGTCTATACTAGAGGATTTTCTCTAAACTACAACATTCACTGCACCTTGCTTAGTACGACCTGAACAACAGCAGGTAGAACCACCAACATAAACTAAATTTATACCAATTTAAAATTAGAGAAAAGAAAATCATACTGAGATGAAATAACTTCCACAAAGCTTCAAAGAAAAACTGCATCAAAGGCTTGCTTAAACTCTGATGTACCAGTGCCTTAGGTTTTTTGAACTTTCTTGCAAACTTTGCCCTTGATTTGCAACTAAGAAATGGGACTAACTACCTAAAAACTCATGTCATAAGTAGCTTGCTGAATTTAGAGAGAGTTTCTTTCATTTGCTTTTGCTTTTTCTGAAAAAATAAATGCTAATAGCAATAATTTTCTAAATACTTTTAAAATATGTATTTTTTAGTTTCCCAGGAAAATGCTATTGGAACTGAGAATTTTACCTCAAAACTTATGTCTAATTATGATTATGAGTAAATGTTAGTTCATCATGCTGAGAATTTTATTTCTTTGCTTTGACTTCTTCAAGAACTATAGACATTTTTATTACTACTTTACAGATTACTGAACAAGGAAAGCAGGGTTAAGTGACTTGATGAAACAGTTAAATATAAAAATACTACCAGCTCTGACATTTCTCTACCTGAAAAGGGATGACAAATATGAGTTCCTGTGCCTTGGTTGTAGACCTTCAAGTGTGTCTAGAGACATTTGGAATTATCTGATCAATCTATTTTCAAAGAATTGTCTTTGTTTGTGATACTTTAGCTCACAATAAAATGTAGAATTTTGATTAATTGATCAGGAAGCTCAACCAAACAAATAAGAAAAACATTCATATCTCACTTGTATGATTACAAGTGTACTTAAATGCTTAAATATGATAAATATTTCAGTAACCATAAAAAACAATAGAAAACTGAGAATGGACTATTTCCCAGTAAGAATGCCAGAGCTAACCTAGTGTGTCCACTGGTAGGCATGGCAAACATTAGCCTTCAGAATGATAGGATTAAAAGGTATTTTTAAAAACTATTAAATCATTCATTCAGTATTCAAACACATGCTGTCATCTAAAATAGGATTCAGGTTTAATTCAAAATCTTCTTTCAAAATGAGATTCCATCCTATACACTTTATCTTAAAAGTATATATTTTCCTTTTTATTTCCTTTCAGTTGTCAACACCTTAAATTAAGACATTTCACATAATTCCTCAGTGTTGGAATACTCGCCAAATTGGTTCATGATTTCCATTTCTTACCAGCATTAATCGCATTATTAATTTTTTATTTTTACTTTGCACAACCAAGTGATGTGTGGGTTTAGAACATATGACTTTGAACATATCACTGATTTAATTAAAAAGTAAAAAGCTTCACTATTTAACAACAGTGTTCTCATCCTTGTATTCAACATCCTTCATGAATAATTCCAACCTGCCTTTTTTTAACCTTATCTTCACTACTCATTTAATTTTACTCTATCCAGTCAGCCCTTCATTTCTCTGGGTTCCACATCCATGGATTCAATCCATAGCTGATCAAACATATTTTTAAATGGATGATTGCACAATGAGATACCCATGTCGCATCAGTCAGAATGGCTATTATTAAAAAGCCAGAAAACAACAGATGCTGGCATGGCTTCAGGGGAAAAGGGATGCTTACACACTGTTGGTGGGGACATAAATTAGCACCCGCTGTGGAAGGCAGTTTGAAGGTTTCTCAAAGACCTTAAAACAGAGCTATCATTTAACCCAGGAACCCCATTACCGAGTATATATCCAAGAGAAAATAAATGATTCTTCCAAAAAGACACAGGCACTTGTATGTTTATCTCAGCACTATTTACAATAGCAAAGACATGGAATCAACCTAGTGCCCACCAATGGTGGGTTGAATAAAGGAAATGTGGTACATATATTCCATGGAATACTATTCAACCACAAAAAAATGAAAGCATGTCCTTTGCAGCAATGTGTATGGAGCTGGAGGCCATTATCCTAAGGGAATTAATACAGGAACAGAAAATCAAATGTTGCATGTTCTCAGTTGTAAGTGGGAACTAAACACAGGGTACTCATGGACATAAAAGCGGCAAGAATAGATACTGGGGACTACTACAGGAAGGGGAAAGGGAGGTGAGCAGGGTTAAAAAACTAGCTATTGGATACTATGCTCACTACCTGAGTGACAAGATTATTCATACCACAAACCTCAGTGTCACGCAATATACCCATGTAATAAACCTGCACGTGTATCCCTAAATCAAAAATAAAGTTGAAATTACTTTTTCAGAAAATGAATGGATGTAATGAATATGTATAGACTTTTTTCTTGTCATTATTCTCTAAATATTACAATATAACAACTATTTACATAGCATTTACATTGTATTATTACAAGTAACCTAATAATAATATTATTATTGGTTATATCACAATTAAATTTTGTTAAGTCAAATTTTGGTAAATCAATTTCTTTCTGTTGAACTTTTTAAATTAATTGAGTCATTTCTTTCTACTTTGTTTTTTATATACCTAGTAATAATCTACCCCCAAACTTTCCACGGAAATATGTGTCATCTCAACATTATTAAATGGATCAATCTATCTGTATTTCACCCTCAAACTTACTTGAGAGCTCTAATAAATATAGAATTCTAGGTTGAAACCTATTTTGTTGAGATATTTAAAGGTATGTGCTTCTTCACCTTCTAGCTTTTAGTTGTGTTCTTTATGAAGTTCAGGGGCATTCTGATTGTCAATCTATTCTGATTCCCAAAACTCGGGAAACTTTTAGGATCTTTTTTTTTCTTTTTCTTTTTCTGGTCTGGTTTGGTTTGGTTGGTTTGTTTTGTTTGTTGTTTTTTTGGTTTTTTTCCTTTTGTTTTTGAGATGGAGTTTTGCTCTTGTTGCCCAGGCTGGAGTGCAATGGCACAATCTCAGCTCACTGCTACCTCACCCCTCTGGGCTCAAAGCGATTCTCCTGTCTCAGCCTCCCAAGTAGCTGGGATTACAGGCATCTGCCACCACATCCAGCTAATTTTGTATTTTGGTAGAGACACGGTTTCTCCATGTTGGTCAGGATGGTCTTGAACTCCCGATCACAGGTGATCCGCCCACTTCAGTCTCCCGAAGTTCTGGGATTATAGACATAAGCCACTGGGCCCAACCAGGATCTTTTTTTTTTTTTTTCAATTCACTTCTAACCTAATATTTCAAAAAGTTGTGCCTTGATTTGGGTCTTTTAATTGTGGAAGCATTTTCAATCTGTAAAATCATGCTACATAAAATCTGTGATATACTCTTGCATCATTTGTTAATAAATTTACCCCCTACTTTTTCATGGTTCTTCCATTACAAAACTGATTTTAAAAATGTGGATCTCTAAATTAGTCTCACATTTTTACCATTTTATTTTCTATCTCTGTCTCCTCTATTTTTCTCTGGCTGATAAACTCAACTTTATCTTACAATCTATGTATTAGTTTTTAAAATTCAGTTTCTAATTTATAATTTCTAAGAGTTCTTTCTTATTCTAAGAATATTTTCTTTTTTTATATTGAACTATTCTTGTTTCTTGGGTACAATATTTATTCCTCTCTAAGACTATTCAATACAGCATTTTGGTTATTTTTTTCTGCTTTCTGCACTGCCTTTGTTTTCTCTGAGTTTCTTCTCATCTTACTTTCCTTACACACCCCCTTGTCATTTATTCATTAAAAGTGAAATATTAAAAATTTGATTTTTATTCAGACTTACTAAATAAACAAAACAATATTGAGAATAACTAAATTTAGAGGCTCATGCTCCCATTTCAAAACTTACTACAAAACTACAATAATTAAAACTGTGGTACTAGCATAAGGATAGATATATAGATGACTGTGATACAATTGAGAGTGCAGAAATAAACCCACACCTCTATAGCCAACTGATTTCAATGAGGCTGCCAAGATCATTTAATAAAGAACAGTCTCTTCAACAAATGATTCTGGGACAACAGGATATCCACACGCAAAAAATAAAGTTCAACTTCTAGCCCACACCATGTACAAAAAAAATTAATCCAAATTAGATGAATGACTTAAATAGGAGAGCTAAAACTATTAAACTCTTAGAATAAAGCAAAGTGGTAAATATTCATGATATTAGTTCTTAGATTTGACACCAAAAGCATTAACAACAGAAGAAAAAATAAACAAATTGGACCTTGAGAAAACTGTAAAATTCTGTTCAACAAAGGATGTTATCAAGTACGTAAAGAAGACAGCCAACAGGATGGGAGAAAATGTTTGTAAATCATATATCTGACAACAGTAGTCTGGCATCAAAACTATAAAAAGAACACTTACAACTCAACACACAGCAAAATAATGAATTAAAAAATGATCAAAAGACTTGAGTTCACATTATTCCAAAGACAATATATAAATGTCCAAGAAATACATGAAAAGATGTTCAACATCATTTAGGTAAATTCAAGTCAAATTAATGTAATACCACATTACCCCCACTAATGTGACGGTAATCAAAATACAGAAAATATTAATTGTTGGTGATGTGGAGAAATTGAAATATTATGCAAACATAAAAAGGAATTAAGCACTGATACATACTACAATGAGAATGAACCTCAAAAATATTATGCTAAGTGACATAAGCCAGACACAAAAGGTCATATGTTACATGATCCCATTTATATGAAATATTCAGAATAAGTAAATCAATAAAGACAGAAAGCAGTCTAGTGGCTGCCAGGGATTGGGTTCCACAGGTTTTGTAGTTTTGCGCATTTCCTATGAGAACTTTAAAATTGTGTATTATCATTTTTTGTTAAACTTAAAAAGTAATAAAAATATAAATATGTTCTGGGATATCTCAACTATCAGCTTTAAGCATGGAATTTCAGTGCCTGGGTTTGCATTTTTTAACTAAGATTTCATTGGTATCAGGTAGTAAAAAATTTTGTTGTCAAGGATTATGAAAGAAGAATTGTTAAAGATGCATTGTACATTAGCTTATGGCCAAGTGAGATCAAGGCATAGTCCTGAAATAAAAGTTTTTACAGTAGTTCAAAGAGAAAAGAGTAGAGACCAAATCCATTCAACACTGAAGCCTCAGCACCTAATTCACATGGCTAATATAATAGCATAGAGTTCCTACATCATCAGCCCATCAAGTTAATGTAGTTTATTTGGATCTTATTGGCATTGAAGTTTTGTTGGCAATTAATTTGTAAATTGATTTTGTGACTTGTAAGAATAACAAGCATAAAAAGTTGATATTAGTTTTACACACACATATTTTAAGTTAACATTTTTGTAATAAAAATAACTTAAGTTGGCCTGGATAGGGGTGTCTGTGAGAATGGTTTTCTACATCATCCATTTTAATAATGAGAAGAAAAAATTTAAAGGAATTTTGATTAGGAAAAGATTTTTGTTTTATGGATTACATAAGAAAAACAAATAAGTAGATGATACACACTGAACATTTACAAAGGTATGTCACAGGAAAGAAGCTGCATGCTATTTTAAAGAAATTCTGCAAAGTTGCTTTATTATGTTGAAAACTGTTCTATCATTTGTACATGTCTACTAACAGGGTGGAGTGCAGGGAGTAAATTTTCTGAAAAGCAAAGACTATAAACTAGACAGTTTAGAATAACTACGTTTGGCATTTGCAATGATTTTGGTGAAATTCATCTACTTGTGCAGTTTAATTTTAATAAGAAAATATATTGGCTTCCAACTATCCTAAATTGATTTCAATTATCTTATTCTTTTTTATCTTATTTGCAAAACGTATTCAAGAAAATGTAATATTAAGTCAGTTCACAAAGACACTAGCTTTTTAAAGCCACAAATATTAAATGTGATGCTTATTTTTGGCATATCCTGTGGAAAACATAGAGTAGAAATATTATCATGACAGCTTATATTCTTGCAAAATATTTGTTGACACTGTTCTTCAAGCTTAGGTAATAACTTTCTTCTGCCATTATATTTTATAGACCTAGCATCATATCTGATTATCTGATTTGCATATTGCATAGCTAATGATCATTGCTGGGATATTTCTAATTTATATTTCATTATTATATATATATAACACATTTTCATATTAGCTATTCCTCAACTCATATGTATAAGATGAGACAATAGTATTCAGGTGGGTCTTCTTGTACATTACATACACAAATATACTAAGTGAAATTGTTTTTGCTTGAAAATGTAGTGCTATTTTCTCATTTTTAAACTTTTTTGTTTTTCAGAAATGAGGGCAATAACAAGTTGCTGCATTAAAAGTATTTCATTAGATTCTAATTGTGATTAAGGAGTATATTTGCAGCTCACCTTATGGGCATAGATTAAAGATGTGAAGTAGCCCACAAGGGACCTCATTAGCATGGTGATTAAAAGTTAATCAGTAATACAAAGAACACAGAAATAATGAAACAGAAAAACAAATTTTTTGGTGCATTCATTATTAGATTTTCTTGGCTTTCAAAGGTTTAAAAACTATCAGGCTAACGTTTGGTGCTTTCATCTTTCTAGATTATGCTATCCTGAGGGAATAGTTTTGTGCTGTCGGGTAAAACCACTGAGGGAGAGGCATCATTGGGTCATTTATTTTATTTTATTTTATTTTATTTTCAAGACAATAAGCATTTAGTAAATGAGTACTAGCAGCAACATACACTGCTAGGTTCTGTGATGAATACAAATGCAAGCAAGAATGAGACTTGAACATAAGACAAACACATACAGCAAAGCAAAGTGCAAGTTCTTGGTAACAAGAGAAAATTTTGATGGGGATAGCAGAGAGGGATATGAAAATATAAGGATTCAATCTAAATCTTGAAACACAGGATTCTAAGAGGCAGACATCACAAATTGGCATTCAAGGAAGAAGAAATAGGATAAGGAAAAACGGGTAAAAATTGTTCATTTGTGTTTGAACAAAACATAAAGTAGATTGAAATTTTTTAGAGAGCAAAGTACAAATAGAAGAATAAGAGGAGATAGAATTGTTAAAGAAAAATTGGACCCAGATGGAAGAAAGTATGACTAAATACAGTATTAAGGAGTTTGAGTTTGTATCTCTATGCAGTGGGGGTCTATATTAGTCCATTTTCACACTGCTATGAAGAAATACATGAGACTGGGTAATTTATAAAGGAAAGAAGTGTAATTGACTCCTAGTTCCACGTGGTTAGGGAGGTTTCAGGAAATTTACAATCACGGTGGGAGGCAAAGGGGAAACCAGTACCTTCTTCACAAGACAGAGGAGAGAGATGAGCAATCAAACAAGGAAGTGCCATGCTTTTAAAACCATCAGATCAGATAGTGAGAATGTTCTGTCTATCACAAGAACAGCATGGTGGAAACAACCCCATGATCCAATCACCTCCCTCCTTCCACATGTGGGGATGACAATCTGAGATGAAATTTGGTGGGAACACAGAGCCAAACTCTATCAGGGCCCAAAGGAAGGAAAAATGTGCTTAGTTTTGAGAATTTGACAAATAGGAGGAATTAAAGTGTAACTCAACTGTGTACCACCTAAAGTCAGTTGATTTTTTTGTTCATGGAAGTGATAAATGAGAAGAGATATAAATGAATCACACTGGGGTTTTGGAAATATGCTGTAAGTAGCCACTGTGAAGAATATGAGCATGCTGCATCCATCTTTATTCTCTTTCTGTTCTTAGAATGAAAAGCAGGACAATGAATTTTTCATAATTTGCACAGTACCTTTTCTGCATTTCCCAAGGTACTTTTGCATTTTTGCTTTGTCTTATTTCCATAAAACATGTAGCAGAGGTATTATTAGCATCATGCCTTAGTGAACATATTAAGTGACTTGTCCACGGTCAAACAACCAGCTTAATATAGAGTCAAAATTAAAATTCAGATTTCACATAACATGTTTCAGCGTTCTTGCCACTGTATTTGTTCAAACCACCAGAATCAAGGCATGGAATACCAGTGTTCTATATAGTATTCCTTCACACATTCACCCACTCTTCCAGAAAATTTATTAGTGCTGCGTGCAAAGTGACCACAACGATATGAGGTAAATAAGACATAATCATGAATTCCAGGTTCTTAGCCTTTCATGAAACATTAATAGTAAAAATAAGATGGAACATCCGGCAGAAATTTCTACTATGCATGGTACTGGGCTCCATTTTATGAAAAACTTTCTTTCTTCTGGAGAAAATTCAGAGTAGATCATTATTTCTAATTTCTCTTTGTATTGCTTGTTCATTTTAAAGAGGAGAAACGACTTCTCTAATAGGTAAGTTTTGAAACGGTAAGACTGATGTCCATCCAGGCTTGTTTAGGAGTCATCTGCCAGGCAGACGGGTGCACTCCGGACTGTCCTATGCTATGCAGTGCCCCTGCAGGGGAAGCCCACCGTAACTCAGTTGTGCTAGTGACTTGGTTTAGTAAGACTGACTGAGGGATAAAGTACCTGTAAACACGCTTGGCTGTAAATCTAAAGTCATGTCCTCCAATTACCGTTCTAATAGTGCAGTTGATATCTTCACTTCTTTATGTCTCATTATGCCTATCTCAATTAGATCTACACTCAGAATGGGAGGGTAACTATTATTTAATGGCCATCTAAATATGTGTGCCTATTATCGCCTTATCAACAACCATAGAGGAATTGATTATAATGTATTGCTGTTTTCCCTATGATGAAATTGAGGCTTCAAAGATTAAGTAACTTATCCACATTCACACAGCTAGTTAGTGACAGAGTAGGGCCATGAGCTAATTCTCTGTAATTGGCCACACCCAACCGTAATGCAAAGTGAACAGCAGCAAATTCCTTAAGAGACTCATATCATGCTATTACATATTCAGTTCCATAAACAAAACAAAACTCATAGTTTGTCTTTTCATAGTGGATTGTCTCAGAGAAGGGGCAAAAATCCTTTTGAGAACCATGTTATTCATTCATATGACCCAGCAGTGTACTCTTTTAAACACGAGAAAAAAATCATTTTATTTATGAGCCAGATGCCATAATTCACCCAATTCTGTTCTGTATGACCTTACTCTCAGCTCCTATTCTAGTTTCTACTAAGTAGCACTAAATATAAATTCTAGTTAGGGCAATAAAATAACATAATTTCCCATGATCTGCCACCAATACCTAAATTGCTTTTCAATAAGAAGAACCTGGTTTCTAGTTTCTCAACCAAACCAAAGACTCAGTCCAATTAGATTCAGGGATTCTGATTTTACATGGAGTCTGATTATATTTGGAGATTCTTTCTCTGAAAATCAGTTAAGTACAAGAGCACCATCAAAAGAGGTATGCTACAGATTCATTATATATTATTGTAGAGGAGATGCACTATATGTTAAACATAATATACCTATAATAAATATGTAAAAGACAGGCTAGAGATCCTATTCTGCATGTTAGCTTCTGTGTCAGGGAGTTCTCAAGACCACCCACAGTTTTAATGATTTGACTTAGGACTCAGCATATAGTTGAACTCAAGATTATAATTTTTTTTTATAGCAAAAGGATACAAAGCAATATCAGCAAAGGAAAGAGGTACTTGGGGTGAAATCTGGAGGAAACCAGGCACGAGCTTTCAAGAGTCCTCTCCTAATGTAATAACGCAGGATGCTCTTAAGTTCCCAGAAATAACTGATGATATGTGTGAAATGTTTTCAACTAGGGAGGCTTATCAGGGATTCAGTGCCCTGGGTATTTACTTGGGGTTGGTCATATAGGCAGTCTCTGCCTGGCATATACCAGACTTCCAAACACTTAAAAAGAAAGCAATTATTCAGCATGAACCATTTGTTGAAGTTTAAGCAGTACCTAATGTATGGTTTAGGCAGAACAGTTTAGGCAGAGTGAACCACTCTTATCAGCCAATGTTAGGAAATCTAAGTTCCCAGACAGCAACCAATGGCTGAGCTTCTCTTTCTAAGAACATGCAGTCTCAGACCTGCTACGTTAAAGATTTTCTATACAGCTTTCAATGGGGAAAAAAAAGCACTAAAATAGAGCTCAGTGGGCACTTTATTTAGGAATCACAGACAGAGTTGTATTTGGTCTTTTTAATTTCTAAAAAAAAAAAAAGAAATCTCAGAAAGTTTCACTTTCTTTAGATTCTATTCACACCACAAGTTATTGTGTCACTGAAGAATTACACAAATTATTTCTTTTATTGTTAGGAGTTCAAAATTGTTCTCTTGACTTATGACTAAGTTAGTCCCAAAAAATAGGATGATACCAAAAGTCTATTTCCTACTTCTTATACCAAACTACTCCTTCAGCAAAGCTGTTTTAAGCATCCTATTTGGTTTCCAGTTATAAGAAGAATTTAACTAAATGGAAAAGGGGTTAAAAAAAATCAACCGCTTTTCCATCATGTTAAGATTACCATTTTAACTCTTTGGTGTATATATTTCAGAGCTTTTTGTAAGCATATATATGCTCATTTTCTTCTTCTTCTTCCTCTTTTTTCTTAGATGGAGTCTTGCACTGTCATCCAAGCTGTAGTGCACTGGTGCAATCTCAGCTCACTGTAACCTCTGCCTCCCAGGTTCAAGCAATTCTCCTGCCTCAACCTCCCAAGTAGCTGGGACTGCAGGCATGTGCCACCATGCCTAGGTAAATTTTTTGTATTTTTAGTAGAGACAGAGTTTCACCAGTTGGCCAGAATGGTCTTGCTCTCCTGACCTTGTGATCTGCCCTCTTCGGCCTCCCAAAGTGCTGGGATTGCAGGTGTGAGCCACCACACCTGGCTGCTCATTTTCTTCTTTATAAATAGAAATCGTGCTTTCTTGACCCAACAATATGCTTTCTTTATTACTAAGCATCTTTCTATATGACTGTACATTCCTTTATACGGAGGCACTGCAGCATATTTAGCTAAGCATCATCATTTTCACCTGAATCATTTTTCACACTATTCTAGGTAAAATAGACTGAGAGTAAT
The DNA here is from genome assembly GCF_030222135.1 of Aotus nancymaae. Taxonomy (NCBI): domain Eukaryota; kingdom Metazoa; phylum Chordata; class Mammalia; order Primates; family Aotidae; genus Aotus; species Aotus nancymaae. The sequence goes on along the minus strand of NW_026988419.1, from coordinate 38,288,713 downwards.
TCTGCTCTCAAGATGACATTCTACTGGGGAGAGAAAGTCCAAAAAAAATGAGGTAGTTACAAGAAGTAGCAAACACTATGAAAAAATAAACAATGTGATAGAGTAGGGAGGAGAAATTGCTTTAACTTGAATGGAAACTGAATATCTCTTGAAGAGAAAACACCTGTTTTGAAACCCAAATGATAACAATAAGGTTGTCATGGGAAGATCTGGAGGGAGAGCACATCAAGCATAGTAGCAGCCATTGCAAAGACCTTGAGCCAAGAATATGACCACAGGCAGGGTTTCTTTTCCATATGCAGAGAAAAATCTTTGGAGATTTCTGAATGACAGAATGATGACTTTAAACTTTTTTGTATTTTTCACTTACTTATTATTTATTTTTGAGACTGCCAGGCTGGAGTGCAGTGTCTTGTTCTTGGCTCACTGAGCTCTGCCTCCCAGGTTCAAGCAACTCTCCTACCTCAGCCTCCAGAAAAGCTGGGACTGCAGGTGTGCACCACCACACCCAGCTAATTTCTGTATGTTTAGTAGAGACAGGGTTTCACCGTGTTGACCAGGCTGGTCTGCAACTCTCAGCCTCAAGCGATCTGCCCACCTCGGCCTCACAAAGTGCTGGGATTTTAGGCATGTGCCACTGCACCCAGACAAGTTAAACTTTTAAAAGCTCACTCTGGGTATCAAGGGTCATCACTTTTGGGAGGGGAAGAGTGAGATCAGAAGCTGTTATAAGAATGTGAGTAAGAGGAAATAGGGGCTTAGTATAGAGGTGTATTGGCAGAGATGGAATAAGCTCATCACAGTTGGAAAATACTTTGCAGCTAGAGCAGGTTATTCACTTGCTGATGCATTGGATGTGAAGTGTTAGAACAAGACATGAAGTTTGGCCCATTAATTTTTAGCTTGACCACTCATTTGAAGAAGTAGTTTCATAAATCTGGAATCATGCTCTTTGTCATATATAATGAAAAATACTTTTCTATCTTTGTAGTTTATCCTATAATTTTGTTCATGCTGTTTTCAATACATAGTGCTACTATATTTAATCTTACGAAGCTGAATGAATCAATGTATTCCTTATCTTTATTTCTTTTAGTAATAAGCTTATAAAGTAATTCTCTACCTCCAAAATTACTTACCTATTATTTTCTACTGAATTTTTTGTTTCATTTTTCCATGTTTGTAATATATCTGAAATATATTTGTGAGATGTGAATAATGAATATCCTTTCCTCTTCCCTGAGTGGCTGCCTAATTATCCCAACATCATTAGTTAGATAATCCATCTTTTATCCTCTGATTGAGATGCCACTTTTATACTATACTTAGCCTTATTTTATTTAGTTCTATTTTTGGGCTCCATTTATCTGCCTAAACTTGGTCTAGTACCTAATTATTTTCTCAATTATTAGATTTTTATAATATACTTTAATACGTAATAAGGAAAGTCTGTCCTCATTAGTCTTACTTTTCAAAATTATCTAGGTTATTCTCACATTCTTTTTTCCAGATGAACTGAGAATCATGTTGTCACATTTGAGGGGGGGAAAAAAAACAGTTTAATATGTGGAAAATTACCAAGATGTCAGCTCTATATTTGATTGGAATTAATGTCAGTTTTTACAATATGGTATGCTGAATCTAAAAAATGGCCTGAGCACATAATGAAGAAAAGAAACAATCATTATTTTCTCCTTTCTTTATACTCTTAAGGTAAGTTCAATTTTTTGCCTTTTTCAAGAAAACCAAACTTTAGAAATCTGTCATGTATAGTAATAGAAATGATACTGCAACAGTTCCTTTAATTATAAACATTTACATTTTACAATACCAAATGATTTATAGTAGAGTACTTGTACATGATTAGCCCATTCTTTCAAACTCTGAAATCACATTTTTGTTTCTTCAAAGGAAGAAAATAATCTAAAGTTATTGCTTTTGTCTTATATTTAAGACTGATCCAGAACTCAACATTTAAATACGTCTTCATTGCCAGGTATCCCATATATACTTTTTGAGCAAGATACTCTCTGAAAATGCAATTGTGTGGTTTTGATTTCGTTTTTCTAAGCAAGATACTCTCTGAAAATGCAATTGTGTAGTTTTGATTACGTTTTTCAAATTTTAGACTTCATTTGCTTATAAATTACATTTACTCTTTGAATATCTTATTATTCTGAATGTCTTATTACTTGCTACATATGACAGAGATATTACTTAGAAAGTAAAAAACAAAAATGAGAATCAAAAATCTTCCCCTGATTCATTGGAGGAAATTGCAGCATCATGTATATATGCATAATTGTAGTTGCAAGAGAGTTTGGCCACCCAGAAGTAGAGTGAACTAAGAAGCCAAAACTACAGTATCAAGAAAGGGATGGAAACGGGTTCAGTTCAGTTATCCAAGAAGTTAAAATACACTGGTGATGCTTACAAGCAATAAGGTGTTATCTTTACACCTCCATGTTATGTTTTTATGCCTGTCAGACACAGTCACACACCTCATGCTTACTTACCCATTAAAGCAAACCAGTGCTATGAAATAGAGTTGATAGCAATTGTCCATGGTTTCTCCTGCTTTTCCTGCTTCAGTCCATGCCCTTCCTCTTTCAGACTCTTGATTTCATCTGCTATTCATTTAAAGATACATCTCCTCCTATTTGGAATTAGTTTCAGCAATGAGTTTCCCCAGCTTCTAAAATGTCCTGCCATTCCTGATATTTCATCTTTGTCTTGGACAGATGCCTTCCAATTTCTCACTCATTTGACGCAATCTCAGGTAGGATTCTACACCCTGACTGACTCCTCAGAACTCAGTTAGTGACCCTAAGGCCTCCGCTTAATGGTTATTATGAGAATTAGATGATGTAATTATAATAAATATGAAGCATTTTTCATTATGTAAACCACATCAAAAACATGCAATTAATGGCAACTGCTACTAGATGCAGTGTCCTACAGCAACCAGTTGTAAAATAAAAGCAAATTGATTCAAGTAATTACTTTGTCAACCAACAGCTTAAAGAATAGCTTAGCTGTTTTAATTTTTATTTAATTAGCTAAACATTTAGTGTCACAAACAGAATCAACATAGGTGTGACAGCTGATGGTCATTGTTATGTTCATTATGTTTTTATATAGAAACAATTTTCACATCTGCAGACAAAAAAAGGAGCTACTAGAGAGAAAAGTTGAATATACGTAGGGTGAGCATATGTCCTCATTACTTGTGACAGTACCAGTAAATACCTGTTATCCTAGAATTATTTTTAATAGTGGCCAGTTTCACTCTCCATCATGCAGTGTACAACTGAATTTTCTGTGGTGCTGAAAATGCTCTGTATTTAGGCTACCCAATATGGCAGCTACTAGCCAGTGTGGCTATTGAGTCTTCAAAATGTGACTAGTACAACTCAATTAATTGTATTCAACCTCAATTTAAAATTAATTAGCCAAATGTAGCTACTGGCTACTATATTGGACAGTATAACTCTAAAGTGTCGTGGTTTGGATATGTTCTACGGCCATACAATAAAGTGTATTTGGTAAACTGAAGTCCTTAAGGCCATTAGAGGTATATAATCCATGTGGAAGGATTAGTCTTGGAAAAGCAAATTGACCTTCCCACCTCATCAGCAAGAGGGACTGGGGGACTATATGTGGAAAGTTTTGAGGTGAAAGAATAAATAATTTAGAAAGCTCATGTCAAATAATCTTAAGAAATTCAATAAAATATCACCAGAAAGTGAAGGAGAGGTGATTCGGAACCACAAATTACCACACGTTGGAGGAGAGAGCCAAAACTTCAAGGGGGAGCTAAAACTTCCTAGCTGAGATAATGGGACCTCACGTTCTTGCTATGTTCCTCATTCCATATGTGTTTTTATCATTTCTTACCTACCACAGTCCAATTCACCTCACAAGCTGCACCTTGTGTTCCTAATTAACAGGCAACCAGCAAAAAGAGAAGTGACCTTTTCTTGACTAATTTTCTTTCTTCAATTCAACAAGGGCCTGTGAAGTACTGTGCAATTAATAAGAATGTAGGAAGAAGTAAAGGTCTCATTTTATGGTTTAAAAAGGATTAATTTTACAAAGAGGAAACTAGTTAGAATTCTAATAGTAGTTAATATGCGTTCTGTAGCACAGTATCTAATTGAGCCATTTTCTATGCTTTACAAGGATAGCAGAACAAGTGGTTGTTTAATCTTTTTCTGTATGGCATTATATTTGAATGTAGTTATTCATTAAATCATAATTAGGAGTGACATACAGACCTAATTCATTACCATAGCACTTAATGGCACTCAACATGTGACTTGTTAATATTTGTTCTTATTCAAGGGCAAACAAAAACTTATTCCATTTCTGACATAAAAAGTTATTTTAAACACTTGAACAAACTGAGATTGCTCTATTTTTACTTAAATTTGCTTTCCTTCAGCTAAATATCCATAGAAGTTTAATCTAGTATGGTTCACAAATTACAATATTAATTTGGCTTTTCTCTGTTTATATTGAGTTCCCATGAGAATTAGCAATATATACTTTATTACTGCTTCTAGAAAATATTACTTTGCAGCAGAGGGGAAAACACTTTTTGCTTTTTTTTTATTTTTCACTTTTCTGAATCTCCAAACAGGCTAACACAAATAATATTGCTTTCAGTGTCTCTTATTAAAAAAAAAAAAATACTGAACCTAGAAACCACACAGCTGGTGTTTTCAATTTTCTTAACTACTGAATTGGATTAACTGCATGATCTAAGTCAATTGATTGTGTGGAAATCAATGGCTGAGAAGGCCAGATCTTCTCTCGTGGTTGGCCTCATTCCTAAGCCTCTGAGCATGTGATATTCACTCAGCGCACCATCAACTTTTAAAATAAATTGCTTTCTAAATGCCCAAGTTACAAACCCTGATGAAGGATATTTGTCTCAGTAGTATCCAGTAAATGAGTAACAAATATAATTTAGAAATTTACATTAAAAATAGCATTTTTAACTTTTTCTAGTTATATTTACTATAGAAAATCTGGATAGTAAAGATATGAAGAAAATACAATCAGCATAATTCAGTCTCCTACTATTAGTATTAGGATATGTATCTTTAGAATCTTTTTCATATATGCGTGTATATATGTAAGTTATGTGTGTGTGTGTGTGTGTGTGTGTGTGTGTATGCCCCTGTTGTGGGGTGGTAGTAGATAGAATAATGCCTCCTCACCGAAGATTTCCATGTCCTAATGCCTGGAACCTGTGAATAAAAGAGGTTACATGACAAAGGGGAATTAAGGTTACAGATGGAATTAAGATTACTAAACAGCTAACCTTAAACATAGAGAGATTTGCCTGGATTTTCTAGGTGGGCCTTGAATAATAGCAAGAGTTCTTAAAGTGAAAAATGAAGGCAGATGTAATGTAATAAGGACTCAACTCATTGTTGATGGCTTTAAAAATGGAGAAAGGGGACCACAAGCCAAGCATTGCAGATACCCTTGATAAGATGGAAAAAGACTAAAACCGGCCTCAACCAAATGGACCTAGTAGACATTACAAACCATTCTACCAAATAACTGAAGAATACACATTTTTCTTATCTGTGCATGGAACATTCTCCAAAATGGACCATATGCTTGGCCATAAAGCAAGTCTCAATAAATTTTTTAAAATAAAAATTATATGAAGTATCTTCTCAGACCAGAGTTGAAAAAAATTAGAAATCAATACCAAAGGAAAATCTCAAAACTACACAAATACATGAAAACTAAGTAACTTTTCCTGAATGACCTTTGAGTAAACAATGAAATTAAGGTAGAAATCAAAATGCTTTTTGAAATGAATAAAAAACAGAGACAAAGCATACTGAAACCTCTAGGATACAGCAAAAGTAGGGCTAAGAAGAAACTTTATAATGTCAAATGCCTATATCCAAAAGCTAGAAAGATCTCAAATTAGCAATTTAACATTGCATCTCAAGGAACTAGAAATACAAAAACAAACTAAAACCGAAACTAGAAGAAGAAAAGAAATAAAGATCAGAGCAAAACAAAATGACATTGACACCAAAACAAAAAAAAAGATACAAAAATTCAACAAAAGTTGTTTTTTTGAAGGATAAATTGATAAAATTGATAAATTAATAAAACAGATAAACTGCTAGCTAGATTAACGAAAGAGAGAACGAGAAAGAAAAAAATCAAACAAGTACAAAGTACAATCAGAATCGATAAAGGAGACATTGCAACTGATACCACAGAAATACGAAAGATTATCAGGGACTACTATGAGCATATCTATCCATGCAAACTAGAAAAACATAGGAAATGGATAAATTCCTGAAAACATTCAAGCTCCCAAAATTGAGCCAGTCAGAAATTGAAATTCTAAACAGACCATTAATGAGTAATGAAATTGAATCCCTAATTTAAAATCTCCCAACAACAACAAAATCCAGTACCAAATGGATTCACAGCCAAATTTTACCAGACATACAAAGAAGAGCTTGTATGAATCTTACTGAAACTTTTCTTTTTAAATCGAGGAGAGCTTTCTCCCTAACTAATTTTACAAAACCAGTATTATCCTGATACTAAAATCAGGAAAGGATGCAACAACAAAAGGAAACTACAGGCCAGTATGCTTGATGAACATAGATGCAAAAATCTTCAGCAAACTGAATCCAATAATACATCAAAAAGGTAATATGCAGCCAGGCATGGTGGCTCACACCTATAATCCCAGCACTTTGAAGGCCAAGGCAGGTGGATCACTTGAGGTCAGGAGCTTGAGAGCAGCCTGGCCAACATGGTGAAACCGCATCTCTGCTAAAAATACAAAAATTAGCAGGCATGTTGGCAGGTGCCTATAATCCCAGCTACTCGGGAGGCTGAGGCAGGAGAATCACTTGATCCTGGGAGGCAGAGGTTGCAGTGAAGCGAGATCACATCACTGCACTCCAGCCTGGGCAACACAGTGAGAGACTCTCCCTCAAACAAACAAACAAAAAAGATATTATACATTATGATAGAGTGGGTTTTACTGTTTTATTCCAGGGATGCATGGATGGCTGAACATATCCAAATCAATAAATATGATTCACCACATAAACATAATTAAAAGCAAAAACATATGATTATCCCAAAGATACAGAAAAAGCATTTGATAAAATACAACATCCCTTCATGATTAAAAGAAAGAAAAACAAAATAGTTATTAAAGAAACATACCTAAAAATAATTAGCCATATATAACAAACCCATAGCCAACATCATACTGAATGGGGAAAAGTTTAAAGTATTCCCTCTAACAACTGAAACAAAACAAGGATGCCCACTTTCACTATTCCTATTCAACACCATACTAGCAGTCCTAGACAGAGGAATTTGGCAAGAGAAAGAAATAAAAGTCATCCAAATTGGAAAAGAGGAAGCCAAATTATCTCTGTTCACTGATGACATGACATTGTACCTAGAAAATCCTAAAGACTCCTCCAAAAGACTCCTAGACTTGATAGAAATCATAGATGACACAAACAAATGGAAGAAATGTCTCATGCTCATGGAACAGAAGAATCAGTATCATTAAAATGGCCAAACTGCCTAAAAAAATGTACAGATTCAATTCACCTCTGTCAAATTACCAATATCTTTTTTTACAGAATTAGAAAAAAGATTCCTAATATTTATATGTAACCAAAAAGAGCCCAAAGATCCAAAGCAATCCTAAGCAAAAAGGACAAATCTCGAGGCATTACACTACCCGACTTCAAAGTATGCTACAAGGCTATAGCAGCCAAAACAACATGATACTGGAACAAAAAATAAAAGCACAGATTAATGTGACAGAATGGAGAACCCAGAAGTAAAGCCCATACTTACAGCCAACTTATCTTTGACAACGTCAACAAAAATAAACACAATGGGGAAAGGGCTCCATATTCAATAAATGGTGCTAGGAAAATTGAATTGCCATATGCAGAAGAATAAAACTGAACCCCTATCTATCACAATACACAAAAATGAACTCAAGATGAATTAAACACTGGTAAGACCTGAAACTATAAAAATTCTAGAAGAAAACTTAGGAGGACCTGGCATGTTGGCTTATGCCTGTAATCCCAGCAGCACTTTGGGAGACTGAGGCAGGTGGATCACTTGAGGCCAAGAGTTTGAAACCAACCTGACCAACATGGCAAAACCCTGTCTGTACTAAAAATACAAAAACTAGCCAGGCATTGTGGCACACACCTGTGATCTCAGCTACTTGGGAGGCTGAGGCACAAGAATCACTTAAACTCAGGAGGCAGAGGTTGCAGTGGGCTAAGATTGCATCACAGCACCCTAGCCTGGGTGACAGAGCAAGAACTTGTCTAAAAAAAAAAAGAAAAGAAAAGAAAGAAGAGAAAAACAAAACCTAGGAAATACTCTTTTGGACATTGGCCTAGGCAAAGAATATCAGACCCTCAAAAGCAAACTAAACAAAAACAAAAATAGACAAATGGGATTTAATTAAACTAAAAAGCTTCTGCATAGCAAAAAAAAAATCATATTATAAATAGACAGTTTACAGAATGGTAGCAAATATTTGCAAGCTATGCATCTGGAAAAGGACTAGTATCCAGAATCTGCAAGGAACTCAAACAACTCAACAAGAAGCAAATGGCCACATTAAAAAATGGCAAACAACATTAACAGCATATCCATGTAACATTAACAGACATTTTTCAAAAGAAGACGTACAAGCAGCCAACAAATATATGAAACACATGCTCAACATCACTAACCATCAGAGAAATGCAAATGAAAGTTACAGAGATATCATCTTACACCAGTCAGAATTACTGTTACTAAAAAGAAAAAAAGAACAGATTTTGATGAAGATACAAATAAAAGGGAATGTTTGTAAAGTGTTAGTGAGGGTGTAAATTAGTACAATCTCTGTGGAAAGCAGTATGAGACTTCTCAAAGAGCTAAAAATAGAATTATCATTTCATTTAGCATTCCCACTATTTATATGTACTCAAAGGAAAAGAAATCATTATATTAAAATGACACATGCACTAGTATGTTTATTGCAAAATTATTCACAACAGTAAATTCTTGGAATCAACTTAAGTGTCCATCAACAGATGATCAGATAAAGAAAATGTGGTATATGTGCACCATGGAATACTACTCGGCCATAGAAAGAAAGAAATAATGTCCTTTGCAGCATCATGGATGGAGCCTGAGACCATTATCCTCAGTAAAATAACTCAAAAACAGAAAATCAAGTATTACATTTTCACTTAGGAGTGGGAGCTAAACAATGGAAACCCATAGACATAAAGATGCAAATAATAGATACTGTAGACTCCAAATGACCTACTGGATACAATGTTCACTCTCTGATGATGGTTACACTAGAAGCCCAAACCTCACCATTAACAGCATATCCATGTAACAAACCTGCACATGTACTCCCTAAATCTATAACTTAAAAAAAAAAGGAATCCTGCAATTAGAAAAACAATATTGTGTACAAATTTAGATTTCTTACACAAAACTGGAAAAAAATGTTATCGTCTAATTAAAATCAGTTTTAACCTATGAACCTGAATGTGACATTAAGATTCAATTTTATTGACACCTAGCATTGTCATTTTTAATTGGGACCCAATGTCACTAAGTAAATAGCAGCCCCTTATTTTTTATCTTATTATTATATGAAAGACTTCTATATGAAATGCCAGGAGTGTACAGTATTCAAGTAACACATATTCCTTCTCTCTGCACTCTATCCATTAACTTTACTCCTTGGGAGAAGTGACTGATCTGTTGAAAGAGTTGGGAAGAAACATCACCCATTACACCAAATTAACCAGAAACAGGACCTCCATATAAAAATTGTGTTGGGTCATCTGGCCTTTCTTTTGTTCTTCTGAGCCTCCTTCTGCCCTTTGGTAAGCACACTAGGTCAGGTACTTCCTTATGTGGTTGAAAAATACAACGTTCCTAGGTTTCTGTGCTTATAAAACTGCAATTTATCTAGACAAATTAGCTGCTGGAAGAAAGGGGATTCTAGCTAGCAGAGTGCAATGCTGTCAAAAGTAGCCATCCTCAGAGTATGCTGTGGAGTACCAAAATGTGTTAGTTCTTCTGGGCATTTCAGGAAGATGTAGGGTAAGACTTTCTCCCTCTACTTATACTTGAATTTCAGTGATTCTTGAATTTACTTGCAAAACAGAATAATTTGTGGAACTTAGAAACTAGCCATGCGACCTGAAGGTTCTAATTTCACCCATCTGAGGTTGACCCTAATTATCGTAAGGGCCAATAGGGTATTGTAAGGTTGGTCCAAGATAATACCGTTATAAGTTTGTTAGCTCAAAAGCACAGAGGGAAGAAATGACATGATTTGTTATGGCTATCAGGTCTTAGTAATTTGGAAACATTTGCAAGGCACCATTAGTGTTTTACTCTGGTGGAATTTAGCAGCTATCGTCTCCAACATAGGTGATTTTTCTAGCTTAGCTTTATTGCAGCACAATCTTGAAGATGCAAGTCTTTATGTTAGAGCCCACTGACTTAAGAGAAGCATTTGCAGTCTCATTTATACTATCTCTGTCTTAAAGGAGGCAATTGTCAATGGCTTTCTCAACTCCCATTCTGAAGTTGACCTTCCATCTCTTTTTCTCTTGAATCTTTCTTCTCGCCTTACCAAAAAATCTCAACAAAAAGAAACTGAATGAGTAAGATGAGGGGAAGGAGGGAGCTGGAAGAAAAAAATCTAAAATGGAAAAAAAATAAAAAAGATAAATGAGATGAGTACTTTAAAAAAGACATAGAAAAGAGTAGGTAGAGAATGAGACAATGGAAGTATTATGCTGCAATCTATGTTTACCTTGTGCTTCTCAAGTGGGCTAAAATGTCAAAAATAATATTACCTTCTTCAAGTAGATTTCTCCAAATAAGAATAAAATATGATTGAATGGCTTAAACAGAATAGAACTACATGGAACCAACAATTAGTTTATCATTTTTCATCTGTTCTTTTAACACTGAGTAATCAGGATGAGCTATGTTAAAAGTCCAGTTATATATTTAAAAAGTGTTACATTCTTACATATATCCATATGTATTTCCAGTTTCCCTCTGCAATGTGTTTGTGTGTATGTGAATGTGTGAGGGTGGTGTGGTGTGTGTGTGTGTGTGTGTGTAGATAGACAAAGACAGAGAGACAGACAAAGAGAGTAAGGTGTTCCACATTCCATGTCTATATTCCATAAACTTTATACTACATTTTTAAATGTGTTATTCCCTACTGGAAATCCTAATATAATCAAAGAATCTTTACACCATGCAAGTTTCACTGATGCCTAATCTGGGCTTATTTTACAAATAATAAAACTCAGGAACACAAAATTACAAAGGTCAAATTACTATTCAGTGACCTTCTTGTGACAAAGATTTTGATGCTTTACAAATCTCTTTCTTAATAACATGTCATAATAAAGAATGAAATGAAGTAAAAAAAAAAGTGAGAAAAGTACTTTTGAAATATTTAAAACAGGGAATACTGATTTTTGTAGCTCTGAGCATGAAAACAGCTAAGGACTGTAATACGGTCATTTGATCTCATATGCAGGTGGATTAAAGTGTCTAGCTGTTGGCCTAGATGTTTTAATCTGAGAAGTCTAGGAATCACCTCCACAACCCCACCCCAGTTAACCCCTAAAACAAAACAAGGATTTGAGACACTTCCAGAAATCCATGTCCTACAGAAGCAGTGATTCAATTATATAGTCAATTAATTATTTGCATTTATATTTTTGTAACAATCTAATTATTCTTTTTAATAAAGAGTCTGTCTTCATGTGGCCATTAGTACTTAGAGATATGTTTGTAACTTTTTTTTTTTTTTTTTTTTGAGACAGAATCTTATTCTGTCACCCAAGCTGGAGTTTAGTGACACAATTCAGCTCATTGCAACCTCTGACTCCTGGGCTCGAATGATCCTCCCACCTCAACCTCCAGAGTAGTTGGGACTACAGATGTATGCCCCAACACTTGGTTAATTTTCGTATTTTTGGTAGAGATGCAGTTTCACCATGTTGCCCAAGTTGGTCTCTTGGGCTCAAGCAATCCACCTGCCTTTGCTTCCCAATGTGCTGGGAATACAGGCATGAGCCACCACTCCTGACCATATTTGTAATTTCAAGTGTTCCCAAAATTCATAAAAACTACATTTCATACACTGAGTCATGGATTCGGCAAACACATTCTTATGTACACATAAAGCTCAAGTGCTTAAAACTTATGAGTAGAAAAACAAATACCATCATTGGCAGTTATAGAATTTGACTAGTTATTGCTGCACTGTGGTATGTTACTGCATGCTGATGTTATTTAAACATAATCTACAAAATGTTCATAAAAGGTTTTGGAAGGTTTTTTCAACGTTAGTAAGACAGTCAGACAAATTTTAACATTTTTTGATATAAATATACAGAGACAGAGATAGGAATAGCATACTTTTCATGGAAAATTGTCAAAATATTTATATAAAATGTATATTATATAACCCTTTATGTATATAAGTAACAATAAAGATATGCATATGTTTCATGTCAAACAAGACAATCGATGTATAAAAATAACTATATAAGAATTTGATGATTAAAATTATAATCATACACACACAATAAGATTCAAATGAAATTTATTGTACTGTAGCTAATATGCCATCCCTGCCAACTACCTGAGACTCTTCTATCTCAAAAGCTTAATGGCTAAACCTTAGAGATTTAATATGCCACCATGTCTTGAGAAATGAGCAAGACATGCTTGATTAGTTTCAATGTGAAGTGTGCATTTCTATGAGACTATTTAGCAGGCTATGGCTTGTGTGTGTAAAATGTCAGGATTATTAAGTTTGATATGAAGTCAGTGTCTTGGGATCAATTAATTTAAAATTATTAAGAAAAGAAGAGGCTGGGCGCGGTGGCTCAAGCCTGTAATCCCAGCACTTTGGGAGGTCGAGGCGGGTGGATCACGAGATCAAGAGATCGAGACCATCCTGGTCAACATGGTGAAACTCCGTCTCTACTAATACAAAAAATTAGCTGGGCATGGTGGCGCGTGCCTGTAATCCCAGCTACTCAGGAGGCTGAGGCAGGAGAATTGCCTGAACCCAGGAAGCGGAGGTTGCGGTGAGCCGAGATCGCGCCATTGCACTCCAGCCTGGGTAACAAGAGCGAAACTCCGTCTCAAAAAAAAAAAAAGAAAAGAAAAGAAGAAATCTATCATTAGGTATATTTTGATTTGAAACACACAAAAAGTATTGAATGAGGATGACAATATGTTTAATTCAATCTGCATCTTCAAAGGAGCTGTCAAATGGCTCTAAAAGATCTGATGCATCATAGGTCCTATAGGTGTCTTTGTCAGCTTTGGATACTTCTTTTACCACATTGTGACAATCTAGTAGTTGTGTTCTGATTACCTTGAAGTTTAATGTACTTCTATTTTGAAGCATTTACTGAATCATATTAAGAACCTTTGTTCTTGAGGTATAGGAGCACTATCATTTTTCTTTATTCTATTAAAAAGGTCTCTCATCTTCTTCCTATATATTTTCCCTAGCCATAAAAGAAAATATTGCTGTCACTTTCAGTGGGGTTTGCCTTTCATCTCACAGTAGCATTTCAGGTCTCTAAGTGGTATCCAATTTATTTGTATTCCAATGCCACTTCGCTGAAGCATGCCTCTCTGTCAGCTGAGCACAAGCTTCAGGTGCTCAGCACTTGGAAGCCATGCAATGAACAAATTGACAAAATCAACTGCAGCCAGTCATCTTGCAAGCAATTTTCACTATCTGCAGGAGAGGAGTTCTCAAAATTATTTAGTAGCTCTATCTATAATATTTTTGAAGGTATTCCAAGATTCCTTTCCCTGACTTTCTCAAAGTATGATATTTTTGTTTGCAATCCTCTTTTATCCTATGGAAGATGCATTCAGTATAATTTTTATTCTCCTCAAACTAGTCTTTAATATCTGTTTTTATCTCTTCACTTTTTTACAATTTGCTATTGAGATCAAACTTTAATTATTCCTTATAATTTAGACCATATGTTTAAGGGATTATTACTTTACAATTTTACAATGTCTAAAATTTTCCTGCTTCCCTTTTTGCATCATTCACTATATACTTATTCACTTCAAAATGATGCAATAATTATAGCTCCTTGTGTGACTAGTATATTATGTTGATAATATTCCTTCTCATTTATGATGGATCGACTGCAAATTTTTCACTCTATTCTTGGAATGTTCCTTTGCAGTTTCTCCCATTAACACCTAGAGCCTGCTTCACTGCTCCTCCGAATCTGAGCTGACTTTGTGACTTGCTTCTCACACTAAAATGCAATGGAAGTGACAGAGTGCCAGTTCCACACTTAGGCTACAAATGCCTCTGTGCTTCTCCACTCTCTCGGAACTCCTATGTCTACCACAAGACCAAGCTCAGATTTGCATTCTGGAGGATGAGACACCACTTGGGGTAGAACCATTTTTTTCCAGCAGATTCATGTAAATCAATCTGTCATCACCCAACCTCAGATGACCACAGATAATGAGTAAGCCTAGCCAAAGTCACCTGAGCCCAGTGCAGTCAACCTATAGAGTCATAATAAATAATAAATAATTAAAATTTGTGTTTAGATGGAATGCAAAAAAATATGGACTTACATTGGCCTAAGACACATCAAATAGACCAAAGAGAAGGCATGACTTTTAGATATTTGCAGGAAAATTAAAGGTATGTCTAGTCATATACTCTCATTTTCTCCAAAAATTACTTTTAAATTTTTATTTAATTTTCAAAATTAATATCTTGTGTTTAGGCACCACTGAGGAATTGAAGACTACAACATGAAGAAACCAATATTTAAGTTGGGTTTTGAAGAGTGAAGATAATTTATAAGACAAACAGGGAACACAATAGTCTCAACAACAGAATGAAGCACTTGAGCAAAGGCGAAGAAGTGAGCACAGCTAGAATAAAGTCGCACATAGAGGCTAGTGGAAGATGAGACTGAAAAACGGCTTGGGACTACATTGTAAAAGCCTTTCTCAGGCAGGTTAAGAAATTTGGGCTTAATTTGGGGGCATTAAAGAGAATCATTTTGATAAAGCAGTAATGATAATTTAGGAGACAGAGTGAGGAATGGTTTAAATGAGGGTGATTAGATGCAGTGAAATCAGGTAAGATGGCTATTTTAAGTGTGCAAAGGAGATACGATGATGGCTTCACAGGTAGTGTCAGGAAAGATCAGAATAAGAACTAGTTTCAATTATTCTTTCAGAGTTAAAATTACTAGAATTCAAAGACTTATTGTTGATAATTTGGGTTAGGAAAGAAAGGAGGAGAAAAGAAAGCAAAACAGGCTAGGATTTTCTCTAGATTTCCAGATTAAAAGATGGGGGTGGATTGTGATACTTCCACTCAAATAAAAATATCAGAATGGAAACCTTCTGTGAGAGGAGAAATAATAAATTATTTTCAACATATTAATTTTAAAGTAGCTTGAGGACATACAGGTTGACATGGCAATTTAAAAAAAAGATAAAGTTGAAATTGATGAAATTACAATTGTCTATCTCTGCATTTTGATGGCAATTAAAGGCGTGGAAGCCTGAAATACCCATGGATAATGTTAAGGTAACTAAAAAAAGAGAGTCAAAGAATTGAACTCTGGTGAATCCAAAAATCTTAAACAACAACAAAAAAAAAAAAAGCAAAAAAGAAGCTATGAAAGGACACTTAAAAACAACTTTCAGATGTGTATAAAAATTTTAAGAAAATCCTGAAAACTGAAGGCACAAATTCCACAAGGAGAGGGTGGCAAACCATGACAAGTGCTAAATAAATAATGCGTTAAGATGAGGTTCAAAAGGGCAGCCCTATTGGCAGTTAAGAGCTGACTGTAGAAACAGCAGTTTTCTCAGGCACTAAACATGCCCCTGTTGTTAGAAGTAATTAATGAATAGATAGTAATTAATTTGAAAAAGCAGGATTTAAGCTACATTGTCATACATTTTGCTGAAAAATTGAAGGAGGGAGATTGGGCTTGAAAGAAAGATAGATAAAGGTTGAGAATATCTTAATTTACTTATAATCAGAAGGGAAAGGATTCTTGAAGAAAAAGACTAACTGGGTTTCAGACATCTCACAGATGTCATCTCCATGGTATGGATGAAGAAGTCACCTACGGAATAAGCAAAGGCACCTCTACCTCTGGGTCATAAGGAAAGAATGCATGTCCCTATAAGAATGTTTACAAGAGGGAATGCAGTCATGGATATCCCACCTGATAATCTTGTTTTCTCTGTGAAATAACAATCTATTGAGTGTGAGGGCATTGAAAGTACAATAGGATTCAGAATAAAGGCTTCGGTAGCGACATTATGGAAACTCAAAACGAAGTTGAAAAGAGAAAGAAAAATGATTCCCAAACAGTTCTGATGGTTCAGTAGACACTGACAAATTCTAAATTTTTAGTCGTAATGATGTATAATGTGTGTGAAGTCAAGGGGCAGTAGTGGAGGAAGTGGATTGTTGGATTCATTTTAGTGAAAACAGAAAAAAGCTGTGTGAATAAAAACACTGAAAGTCATAATGACACTGTTTTGAAGACAGACTGTAGCTGAGCTAGGAGCCTGGAGTGAAGCGAGAGTGCGGCTTATATTTGCAAAAAGATTGAAAATGCAAGCTCAGTCCTCTCCAATCCAATACTACTTCAATTCTGCTATGGTGGAAATCGCTTTGACATTGGCTTTTTCGTATACAAAAAGTCACATTTTAATTCATTTAAATTAACAGGTTTAAGTTTTTAAGCCTGTTCTACTTAAAAGCTAAGTTCAGTTTTTCTCTTTTGGATATTTTACTATCGTTCTTTTAGTGAACATTTACAATTGTAACCTACGTAAAACATAATTTCCTCTGATAGTAAGGCACCATTTTATTTACCTTTCCCATACTAAACTAAATGTCAAGCATAGTTCAGCAAAATAAACCAATAAATCTCAACAGACACAAATGTTTATTTTATTAATGCCAACTCTAAATCCAAATTAAAATCATATGAGATTGACATTGTGTACATATTTCAGATAAACTAATTTTGCATTTTAATATCAAATACATAAGGAGAATAATTAAAGCATTTGTTGCCCTTTTCTCCTGGTTCCATATGCATGGACTGAGAGGATAATAACTAAAATGAATTTGCTCAACTCAAATAGACAATATGAAAATATGAAGATAGATAGACAGATGGGAAATAGATGGATAAACAGATGGTCATATCACTTTGAAAAAATAAAGTTAAAACTTGCTTGTCATTCAAATTAACAGTGAACAGCATTCTTTAAACTTGGACCTTGGATCAGAGCTAACAGTATAAGTGCTAAACCATAGCACTATATCATGTACCCTCTAAAATAAAAACAAATACAAAATCTATTCTAAGATTTTTACTTGAGATATCAAACAATTCAAAAGACTGATGATACAAGTAATTTCTATGTTTTTGGCAGAAAAGTAATAAAATCTTATAGTTAATATATTTATAAACCAAAGATATCTAGAAATTAGTTTATCTTCCCCACTCAAGATTGAGTTTCAAGGGAGAATTCTGTTTTTAAAGGGACTGAAATAATCAAATGGAAATAAGGAGTAGGGGCCAAAGTGTAAATTCAATTCTGTGGACAAACCAATGTGTGCAAATAAGAGAAATGTTGAAGGTAACTCCGAATAAAATATAGGCTCTTAAGGCTTATTCCCAGATTTGATTAGCCTCAGAAAAGAGTCAGAGAAAGCAACACTAGAGTTGAAAAGTTAGGACCATCAGATCTCATATTTGATGAGTAATTTCCAGTTGGGAAGCAGAGGTCATTGACATACTTCTTCCTGTAATACATTAGGACTGGTTCAGAAACTATGACAAAGCTCAGATGCAAATAGAACAAAAAGAGGCACCATAACAAGGAGAGGAAAGCCTAAGGCAAAATAAATTAATCTGCTTTACATTATTTTTTTTAAAAAGTTAAGGCTTACTTGACTTTACACTACTCTATGCATAGGTTTCAACATATAATTCAAAAGAGCATATAGATAACTTTGTCACTAATAGAGTTGTGTTCTTGCTTATGTGGTCTGTAATTGGTTAATAGAGCTCCCTAATAAAGCTTGGTAATGACTGCCAATGAAGTCATAATTTGGCCATCAGTAGCCATTCTGAGCATAGTTTTCATAATCATAGACTGATATATCAAGAAAAAGACAAGATTTTTGTAATAATACTTGTTTTGTTAGTATATCATGTAGTATTTGGAACATAGTGGATGATCAATGTAAATCTGAAAGTATAAAGAAATGACAATGAGAAATACAGCTTTCATTCACTTTTAGTTTAAATATAATTTTGATTACATATCAATAATAGAAGATATTTATCAGAATTTTACCTATATAAGGTATTAAATAACATACCTGAGATCCACTGATAGCCAATGTGATCATAAGGTCAGAAAAAAAAAAAAACTTTAATTCAAAAAATTAAATAAAGCATTGACATTATAAATAGAGGAGTGTTAATGGTCTTTCAAGTTAGCATGAATTAAGATACAATTAATTATTATCAAAGCAGTTCAATGGCCAGAGTGTTAAAGAGGTAGACTCTGTAATCAGAGAGACCTGAGTTTGAATTCCAGGTGGTCACTTTACTAACTCTGCAGGTCTAGAATTTGCTTCTACCCTACTTGCAAGCTAATAAATTAGCCTGTAATAGAGGCATGAGATTCCTGGGTCAGAGACAAACATCTTTATTACAACACAGAAAGCAGCATAAGCATCCACATATTTGCATTGGCTCTCCTTACCCCTAAGTCCTACAAGGGCAACAAAATAGACCATGATGGAAACTACACACCCAGTGGGTTTATGTCACAAATGAGAAAAACTGAGTTTGGGGATTCACTGGTTTTATAGCAAGAAGTAAGCAAGCCTGTTCTTTGTCCAAGTGAGAAAAGAGACAACTTCATCTCTCAATCATGAGAAATAGTCACGTTGTCAGAGACTTAAAGTCTGGCCCACTCAGCAAGAAATGTAGAGTGCAAGAGCAACAAAGAATGTTGTCTCTCCAAATGTTATCTTACACATTTATTAATTTGTTCATTCACTTTCTCTCCCTTTTCACCGATTTTATTTTTCTTCATTATTCCTCTCATCAACTTTTTTATATTGTTTGTCTCTCCCACCAGAATAGAAGCTCTAAAAGGCAGACTGTGTTTTATTCACTGTCACAGTGATAGAATTACTATATATATACTTGTTTTATAAAATATATGTTTGTTTTACTTTTGTAATGTCAAATTTAGATATTTACCGGTTTCTAAAAGCTGTCTGTTTTTCTAGACATCAAGGATATAGCAAGTAACAAGATGAAGAAGGTCCCAACCAACTCTAACCTCCTAAATCTTTGTCAGTAAAAGATGGCCTATAATAATGCCTACCTATGTGGTTATTGAGACAATTTAACAGACAATAGAAGTGAAATATCTGGTAAAATTTTTGTTATATACTAAGTGCTCATGGATATTAGCAGTTATTTATTCAAATATAATGCTTCTGCCATGGAGAGTTTTTGCAGTTCACTATTTATATTTTGAAATGCATTACTACATATTTTAAATTTTTATTTTTATTATTTGTTTAGAGATAGGGTCTGGCTATGTTGCCCAGGCTGGAGTGCAGTGGCTATTCACAAGCACGATCATAGCATACAGCCTGTAGCTCCTGGTCAAGCAATCCTCCTGTCTTAGCCTCTCAAGTGTCTGTGATTATAGGAATGTGCCACAGCACCCAGCTTACATTTTTATATTTAAAATAAAATGTTCAATCACACAGACTTATATACAGCATAGTACAACACAGGATTAACTGATGCAAATACGTTACCATTTTTCTTCAAACTATTATCAAATGAAGAAAAAAAATACAACAAATGTCCCTGTCTCTCTCCCCTCTCTAGAGTTAACTATATCATTTCCATTCATGTTTTGTACAGTTTGGGATTTTTTTTTTTGTATTTTTAAATAAATGTCATCATACTTGATATAATATTTTGCAACTTTTAAAAACCTAAATTCATACAGCATTTCCTTTAAGATATCTGTCAGATCTTCTTGATCCTTCCAAATCATCTCAATGGCATATTTGTGAAGAGTAAAAGAGTGTGAAATGGTACCTAGATTTGTCATAATAAAAATATCTTACTAAATCCTGTGCTCTGCACTTTTAATGTCTTTTACTCTCACATATAACTTTTACCAGTATACTAAATCCAGAAATGATCAGATTATAAACACTATGACTTTAAGACATTGACCTTTTAAGAAAATTTTAGTTGGAACATTTTTCTTCTTATCTCTAATTCATACTTCAGAGACTGATTAAAATCTTCTTGCTAATTTCACTTGCAAACTATATCGCTATTACTGGTATTTACTGCACTTAACCTTCACCTTTCTGAAAGTAACATTAAAGTGTTATTTGCATAAATGAAAATCATTGCATTTGAATGCTGCCCTGACTGTGTATATTTTTAATCATCTCCCCATAAATGGCATTACAAAAACATTGTTGAGAAAATGTTATTTTAAAAGGCTATTGAAGTATTTTTCCAAAAAAAAAAAAAAATTACTTTTGATTTTCATGTTAGAGGTGGATCTTTATACAATGTAAATTCAATGTAAATGCTTGCTGTTAGTTTTCCTAATACTCAGACTCTCACTTATTGGTGTGCTTTTTTTTTTTTAAGACTATAGTTTTTAGAGCAGTTTCAAGTTCACAAAACAAAATTGAGAGGAAGGTACAGAGATTTTCCATAGACTCCCTGATCCCACACATGCATAGCCTCCCCAATTACCAACACCCACAACCACAGTGATACATTGTTACAATTTATCAACCTACACTGACACATCATGATCAACCAAAGTCCAGAGTTTACATTAGGGATTACACCTGGTATTTATTATTCATTCTATGGGATTGGATAAATGCACAGTGCCACGTATCTACTATTAGAGTGTATCTACCAGTATAGTATCATACAGAGTTAAAAATCCTCTGTGTGTATCCACCATTACAGTATCATACAGAATTAAAAATCCTCTGTGCTCTGCCTGTTTATTCTTCCCTCCCACAAACCCCTGGCAACTCTTTCTTATTTTGTCTCCATAGTTTTGCCTTTTCTCAAATGTCATACAATTGGAATCATACAATACACAGCTTTTTCAGATTGGCTTCTTTCGCTTAGTAATATGAATTTGTTTCCATGATGTATTTTTATACCTTGATAGTTCATTCTTTTAGTACTGAATAACATTCCATTGTCTGGATGTACCACAGTTTATTTACCTATCCACCTACTGAAGGACATCTTGGTTGCTTCAGAGTTTTGGCAATTATAAAAAAACCTGCTATGAATGTCGATGTTCAAGTTTTTGTGTGGACATGTTTTCCACTCCTTTGGATAAATACCATGGTTCACAATTACTAGATCATATGGTAATAGTATATTTCATTTGGTAAGGAAATGTCAAATTGTATCCCTAAGTAGATGTACCATTTTGCATTTCCACTAGTAACAAAAGGGAGTTCCTCTTACTCTACCTCCTCACCAGCATTTCCAGTGTTATTGTTCTGGATTTTGACCATTCTAATAGGTGTGTAGTCATATCTCATTACTGTTTTAATATTCATTTCCCTGATGGCCTATGATGTAGAGCATTTTTATATACTTATTAGCCATCTCTAGATATCTTTCTTGGTGAGGTATCTGTTAAGGTATTTGACCCATTTTTAATAGGTTGTTTTCTTAATGTTGAATTTTAAGAGTTCTGTGTATATTTTGAATAACAGTCCTTTATCAGGCGTGTCTTTTCCAAATATTTTCTCCCAGCTGGTGGCTTCTCTTCTCATTCTGACAGTGTCTTTGACAGGGCAGAGGTTTTTAATTTTAATCAAGTCTAGCTAATCAATCTTTCATGGATCATATTTTGATGTTGTATCCAAAAAGTCATGTTTGCCGTATACAACATTTCTCCTATATTATAGGAGCTACATAACTTTGCATTTTACATTTATGTCTATCACCCCAAAGATATCCACAAAAATAATTTGCTGAAATTTTTATTGAGATTACATTAAATCTTTAGAGTAAGTTTTAATGTAAAAGGGGAAGAATGGACTTCATGGTATTGTGTCTTCCTATCCACTAACATGGAATATCTCTCCATTTACTTAGTGCTTCTTGTTCTACCATCAGTTTTGTAGTTTTCTTCATATAGATCTTGTACATATTTTGTTAAATTTATACTTTAGTAGTTCATTTTTGAGAGTGTTAATGTAAATTATAGGTTTTAATTTCAAGTTTTACTTGTTTGTTGCTAATATGTAAGATGGTGATTGATTGTACATATTAACCTGGTACCCAGAGACCTTGCTATATAATCACTTATTAGTTGCAGGAGTTCATCAAATTTTTTTTTCAGATTTTCTATATGGGCAATTTCATTTCTAAAAGACTAGTTAGATTGAAACTTAAGCAGAATATTGATATGCCGAAACAACCACATGTTGATGGTTTCACATTCTTTAAATTGTAAGTGTGCTGTTAAAAAAAAAATCTCACAATGATGTAATTTACAAGATAAAAAGTTCTTTTGTTGTTATACAGTTAATAAATTATATTGAAGTTTCTCCATAACTAGTGAAAGTATTTAAAATGTTAAGCCCATAAATTAATGTTCTGGTTGACCCTTTTACTTGTATGCTCAAGCTGCTATAACACAATATCATAGTCTGGGTGATTTAAACAATAGATATTTATTTCTCACAGTTCTGTATACTGGGAAGTCCAAGATCAAGATGCTGCCCATGTAGGTTACTGGTGAAGACCCTCTTCCTGGTCACCTTTTCACTGTATCATTACATGGCATAGAGAGAGAGAGAGAGAGACAGAGAGAGAGAGAGAGAGAGAGAGAGAGAGAAAGAGATTGAGATAAAAAATGCTACTGTTTTTCTAAAAAGGACACAAGGACACCAATTCCATCATGCAGGCCCTACTGTCATGACCTCAACTAATCCTAATTATCTCCCAAAGGCTCCAACTGCAAAGAAAGTCACAATGAAATGAAGGCTTCAATATATAAATTTGGGATGGGGAAATAATTCAGCCCATATCACCCCAAATGTATTTATGTGTTATATATGTATAACTTTCTTCACTTCTTTTTTAACAAAACCTCTTTACTTCTCATTTTTCTGTCTGTATTTGAAGACAACAAAATAACTTATTTAAAGAGCTTAATTTTTAAGCATACTTCTTTTGTTTGTTTGTTTGAGACTGAATCTCACTCTTCACCCAGGTTGGAGTGCAGTGGTGCAATCTTGGCTCACTGCAACCTCCACCTCTCAGGTTCAAGCAATTCTTTTACCTCAGCCTCCCAAGTAGCTGGGACTACAGATGCATGCCACTGCACCTGGCTAATTTTTGTATTTTTAGTAGAGACAGAGTTTCACAATATTGGCCAGGCTAGTCTCAAACGCCTGACCTTGGCCTCCCAAAGTGCTGGGATTACAGGTGTGAGTCACTGCACTGGACCTTAAGCATAAGTTTTATAAACAAATTTCGCTCAGTATAGTGGGTAGTAATAACAATAGCTAACATTTACTGACACATGCTAATGGTGTAGGGAGAGGCAATGTTCTAAGAGCTTTCAGGTATTAAACATATTTAATCTTCCTGAAAGCTCTATTAGGTAGTCAATATTATTTTCATCTTATAGAAAACTTTTTCTAAGGGGGTCTAATAGCTTGTTCAGAAACCTGCAAAGGGCCAAGTTTTGAAGCTGTGCAGCCTGGTTTCAGATCATATCCTCCTACTCATACACCTATAATACACCTATGCCATTACAACATTAGATAATAAACACTTTGTCTTGTTTTGAGATTATAAATTTAAAGGATAATTGGAAATGTTTCTCTTGCCTAGAGAAAAATACAATTTTTTAAGGTAATATTTCATAACTATCTGTATTACGTTTACTGAAATAGTTATATTTGTACTTCCTTGAATCAATGTGTATTAAATATGCTTCAGAACAAATCTAGAGAAATATGTCTCCTTAGACATCAAATGATAAGCAATAACTGGATATATATCTAATGGAATTATTTTCCCTCATATTTTGTTAATATTTTAAATTATGTATTATGATTAATTGTAACACATCAAAAATAGTTGGAAATTTTTCTTATATGAATTAATAAAATATTGCAGACTTGCAAAATCTATGTAAATCATTTTTATTTACAACTGTCAGGCATTGGTGACATTTAGTAATATAATATGCATAACCTACAATTGCATTTTAGTCTTTGATAGGTTAATCTCGTCTCACAGACAAATTGCAGGCACAAACTCACCTTAGCTGCTTTAGCATACTCACTTTACATTTGCTTTGTCTAACTCAAAGGTCTTTACATACAACAAAAAAAAAACTCCTCATGTAAATTTAGTCTTCCAGGTAAAATAGTGTAATAACAAACAGATGGGTTATATAGGCCATACCAGATGTTGTAGGCCTGTGCTCACATAGTTTGTGCATAGAGAACAAGATAAAGCAGTGTCGTAAATCTTCATTTGTACCCTGTCTGGAACAGAAGTTTTTATTGTTCTGTCAAACTGTCCCATCTATTACTAAGATCTGTCACATTTTCTTTTATAACATTTCTTTTATTTATAGCTAAAAAATTCTACCAGTTTTCTGTCACTTGAATCACCACCATGTGATCCTCATGATCTGCCTTAAAAGCAGCCCACAACAGTATCATTTAATTTCTTCTTTAGCCACATTTGCTATCCCATCCTAAAATCACACACTTTATTTATAAATAAAGGACAATTTCTTCACCCTTTTATTTTCCCATCATAAATGTTACTGCTTGGATTGTATTAACTATACAAAAAGTACTTTTAATGTCATGGGTTCGAGACTGGGGAGTTTTCTGGGCTGCTCTTGGCAAGGGTGGTGATGACAGATGCTAAAAAGCTGACATTCTGAAGCTGGACATTGGATGCTATAAGGAAAGTGCACTGAGTCTGAATCAGACCAGAGTATGATATTCTCACCACATGCAGGTACCACTCCATCTGTAAGAGGAAAAAAAATAAACAAAACTCAATAATGTCATATTCAACCAGAGTCTAAAGATGTATATTTTAAATAAATTTAAATATGGATTCATTGATAAAAAAGACTGGTCTCAAGATCTTTTCTTCCAAGCAGTGTACATATGAGGCAGCAATAGATAGCTAAATATGAGGTAGGTTGAATTATATGATATTACCATTTTAGTAGGTCAAAAAAGATCAAGTATCAGCATTTTCATAAGGTTCTGCCTAATGCTGAGCTTATAAAAATACAATGACCCTAATTTTTATTGAGAATAATGAGGAATATTGTTGTGCAAGTAGATGGCAAAAATAGCAAGACACAGAATCTAATGTCACATCATCTAACTCGTTTGTCAGGATAAGGTGTCATGCATTACCTTCATTTTCAGGTATTGCTTACATCTCACAGTTCCCAGAAGACTGTTGCAGAGATTAAAAAGTGGTAATATAAATCACAATCTCTCCTATCTAACATCATAGTTTTCAAACATTACGCTGACAAATGATGAGAGTATTATGAAGTCTTCAGTTGAATAATACAACGCTCCACCAGTAGTTAGCCAAAATAGGGTGAAATAAAACACATTCTGAAACAAATGCCACGGTTAAAAATACTGCTTCCAAGTCTGTGAACTTACTGCATGCTATTCGAAAGTGCCCAACAGTTTTCCCAGTACGTTCATTTTACTTTAAATCTATTGGAATTACCACATTAAATTTGCGTCTTTGAGAGCTCAGCATGGGAATAAGCAGTCAGATTAAACACAGTATGGTCGGCAAGCTCACACAATATAATTATTTGTTCTTATCATTCTAAGCTCTTCACTTGAATCCCCATGTATTTAAAGAACACACAGTTTACAAAGTACTGCATTATGTGCTATGAAGAAAACAAAAATTATAAAACTCTTTCCCTCAAAGAGTTTACATTCTAATTTTGGAGACAAGATATGAACGCTTCTGTGGGTTTTGTTAAATAAATGTACTTTAAATGGCATATTAAGATACCAAGTAAGAGAAGTGTCACAAGGCAGTACCTGATTGTCATATGTGTATAGTACAAATGCTAATTAATTATAGAATTCAGGGAGGGAAATACTGCTCCAGGAGATACTTGTGCATGAAGTGGGATTCTGTGCTTCTTTTATAGTATCATTGGTGTTCAGATGAGATAAAAGGGAGAGCTATTGCTTTCATTCTGGGTCCTGTGGGCTTGGGCTAGTAAGATCTTGAAAATGATAGAACATAGAAAGCCTTTCCCAACTGGTTTCTAATTACACGTCACCACTATTTTTAATTTCATCAATATTTTGTATTACATTTTAGTTACTTAGAAACTTTATTACTCATTATTGCCACCAATTTATTGATCATCAAAATTAGTTGATATATTCTCAAAACTCCAATTGATATTATTTAACTTAGGTTCCCCAAGGTGGTAGAAACATTCCAGGAAATTTATAACACCTGCTAAGAATTGATTAGAAAAGTAAGACTCCTATATTCGGGGACAAGAGAGCTCTGTTTTGTTAACGTTGATATTTCAAAACAGAGTCTATGAGAAGTCTCTCTAACTTGGGAATATCTTTCATTTCCAATTATATCACAAATCAATATGCAAAACTGTTTTAAGTTTTATATCTTCTGAATCATAAGGAAATATGAGAAAAAAAATTTAAGAAACTGAGACACGATCACCTCATTTTCTATAATTTCACTTGCTGCTCCAAACCATAGCTCTTGATCCCACAATCAAGGACAAATTTTTACCAAAAGGAGGAGGAATTTAAACTGTCTCATCTATTGGAATTCAGAGTGAATCTTTGATGCTGTGTTACCTTCCACTCAGAATGATTCTGAGTTGCTTCACCAGAAACCCATGTATCTCAAACTCAGCTCCCCACAGGAACAATATGGCAAATGACCAGTTTTCATCTATTGCTAAAATTGCTGATGTACTAGAAATATGCTTTTATTCACTATGAGCAAGGTTTATGACATTCATATTGGGTGCACAGTCATTAAATAGATTTTAATTTGTGAGGTTGTAGCAACATTTCAAAGATTGTCTTATTGACTATTGACCCATGCCCTGGTTTCCCCCTATTGTTGCTGCTGCAAGTTGAAAGGCTTGTCTAGAAAAAGGAAGTGCTTTGCTACAGGCAGAAAAAAAAGACTTTGCACACACGACGCAGTCTGGGCTACTGATGTGAGAAGAAAATCAGTGGAATGGAGGACTAGGAGCCAGGAGATGAGAAGATGGGACAAAGAAAAGAGAAAACAGAAGGACTGAGAAAAAAATCAAGGAGAGGGGATAGAAAGAAGACAGATCAGTGGGAAAACATGAGGGAATTTTGAGGTTCTAGGAGAGACTAGCAACAGGGAAAAGGGGAATTAAGGAAACTAAGGCACAAAGACAGGAACCACTGACAGAGGGAAGGAAATTGATGGGCAGAATGAAGAGACTGCAAGGTTGAGGAAGGGAAATGATTAGTGAGGAAGGGGATGCTAAAGAGAATATATACAAAAGGGAAGGTGAAAAATATGTCCAAGTTATCCAAAACAAACATAGGTCCTAATAAGCCATCATAGTAGTTGCTGTACCCTTTATGTATATCTAGAAGAAAAAAGGTTTTGATAAATTGTTAACTTTGATAAATTCCTCATAATTGTCATTCACCAAAACATAATTGGTCATTGGGTAAAGTGGCTGGCTTTCATGAAAACATCCCTGGAAATTTATCTCAGAAAATGAATACATTTCATTACAAACTTTTAATATCATGACTTGAATATCATGGTTTTGAACATCAGTGTGAGCGTCCATTCATCATTTCCCTACTGTCATGTAGGTTCTGTTCTTTCCTCTTAGTTCCATCTCACCATGGTCCATCTCTTTCTTAAAACATGGCAATAAGGAATAAAGCTGGATATTAAAAAGTTATTGTAGATCCTATATGGCTACTGCAGGAATCTTCCAGTCCTCATTTGTGGTATCTTTTTTACAGTGCTATCGATTTCTAATTAAAATAAAAGTGCTAATAGCTAAGACTTTAAAACTACTACATAAGTTAGATAGGACATTATCTACTTTAAAAAAATTTTTTATTGAAGAAATTGGTCAAAATGTTTGTGTCTCCCCAAAATTCATGTGTGATAATCCAAAACCTTGAGCATTAGGAGGTAGGGCCTCTGGGAACTGATTAGATCACAAAGGCAGAGATCTCATGATGGGGATTAATGACCTCATAAAAGAAAAACAGAGGCCTGGCACAGTGGCCCACACCTGTAATCCCAGCACTTTGGGAGGCCGAGGTGGGCAGATCACAAGGTCAAGAGATAGAGATCATCCTGGACAACATGGCGAACTCCAGTCTCTACTAAAAATACAAAAAAAATTAGCTGGGCTTGGTGGTGCACGCCTGTAGTCCCAGCTACTCAGGAGACTGAGGCAGTAGAATCTCTTGAACCTGGGAGGGGGAGGTTGCAGTGGGCCAAGATCACGCCACTGAACATCAATCTGGTGACAGAGCTAGACTCCATCTCAAAAAAAAAAAAAAAAAGAACAAGAGAGAACTGGTTATCCCCCTCATTATGTGAGGACACAGCAAGAAGGCACCATCTATGAACCAGATAGGGAGCCCTTTCCAGATGATGAATCTTCTGGTGCCTTGATCTTGGAATTCCCAGCCTCTGAAACTGCAAGAAAAACATTTTTTTTGTTTATAAGTGACCTAGTTTATGTTATTTTGTTATAGTAGCCCAAACAGACTAAAATAGTGCTCAAAGAAAATAAGTAATTTGTTCAAGGTCATAAGATAAAACTTAAAATCTGGAATCTCAAGCCAAGTCTTCCTGCAGAAAGGCCAACACTTTTTTAAAAATATTATCCCAATACACTGTTTCCAATTACTTTAAGAGATTTACAATTCCCATAGCATACCTTAAAAAATAATGCCAACTTCAACCAGGAAAATACAGTCATTAGGATATGCGTTGATGAATCAATCTAATCAATCAATCAAAAGGCACTATGCCACATTTTCTCCGTGAATATAGATGTCTTTTAGTTTCTTATAATAATCATTCCGTAAAATTCAGTAACTTTCGGTTTTCAGGCCTAAGTTAGATAACCATCATCTTTTAAGAGATGAATTAGCTAAAAGATGCTATGAGAATAAGGGTTTAAAGAAACATTGATTTGGGCATGCACAGGTGCAGTCTTTAAAAATTCTAGTATTCTTTTGGCTTATTTAGAAGAAAAGTTTTATATTTATAGACTTCCAAAGTCAGCTCTAGTTATGCCCAAAACTGTAAAATGTCTGAGATTGCATTCTTTTGTTAGCCAACATGTTACTCTGTCACAATTTCATGAATATTGGTACAACACCTGAGACTTCTAGGTGAGAGATGAACAGTTTTTTACCCACATCAATAGCAGTAGCCACAGTATCAGCATTTTGGGGCTGGTTACCCAAGCCTCAATTAACACAGGGTAATGTGAAGAAAGCCAGATGACACAAGCCCACACAATGGATTGTGTTACAGGAAAGGAACCCAAGCTTAGAGAATCAGGAGCTTTAATGATGGCAGTAATTGTGTTTACCATTTGCTCCGGAGACGTTTTTATTGTATTACATAGTAAGCATGGCTGCACTTTGATCTAAAGAGAGATTCTCTCTGTCTTCCAAGGTACTATGCCAACATCGAGAACAAAGGGCAGTCAAAGTTTTACTCATAAGATGTGCAGAACCACTAGAAACCCATGGAGAATTGTCTCCCAACAGATTGATCCACACTTGCTTCAAGCTACCTGCTAGATTGTTCCAAAACTTGTTGTTTTATGAGTTGGACTATTTAGTTAAGAATCTAACTACCTCATATGTTCCTTAGTTGCAAGCAATTTTACTGGGAATATAGTTTCTGTTATTCTCTCCATGAAATTTCATTGGAAAAAAAAAAAAGTCAAGCTGCCATGATAAACATGAATTTAATCTGTTTGCTGAAACTATTTCTCCTCAAAAACAGAAACATTGTTTCCTGAAGGTTCAGACTTCACTCAGGTTCTCTGGTCAACACTGTCCCATTTCAGACCTCAAGTGGTCCCATGTCGATTCAACCTTGCTACATGCCTTCTTGTTCCCTAAGATGTCAACCTTGATAACTGCTCCAGTAGATCGGTTTTTCTCAGTCTGAGATTTTGTTTTCTTCCTCCAGAAACTCAGAGACCTAAGTCCTGGAACGACCCTTATCCCGCTGTCTGGGTCATGCTCCAGCTGTGAGAATTTTCTGACTAGTTGGCTCCACTGTCATCACATTTATCCTGCTGCCACTCTCCTTGGTCCTTTTCCCCACCCTTCTCTTGGGTTAATGTCTTCTGATTGGGCATTAACTAAATTCCTTTGCATGATTTTCTTAATCACTGATCTGAGGTACCAGCTTTCTACTATCACTGCACTCCCCATTTATTTGTTTATTCAACAAGTAGTTCCTATAGGACAACTAAGTTTGCAGATCTGGGCCAGGATGTGATTTTGCAATCGAATCCTGAAATACTATAACTGATCCTGATTACCTGACTAGTACTGTCTGTATCTACTGCTGGGAAGATTTCCAGCTCCTTCCCTGAGCAGTGTCTGTGCTCTGGGTCTGGCTCTAGACCTTAAAAGTCCACTCTGAGAAGTATCATGCTTTGTTAGTACTAGATCATCCCTTAAATTCCCAATTTCTTTCATAGTTCTGTTTGAAAGACTTTGTTTGTTCTGAACATTTTAATATCACTGGATGTTGTAACCTTTAGTTAAATTTCTCATAACAGTTTTCTTGTAAAATACTAGAGAAATCATGATGTCATCTGCCATAGTATGCTCAGTTCATAATTATAAGGTGTTGTCACCTATAAAATCTAGCATTTTCACTTATACAATATAAAAATTGTTTTCCAATGTTAAGGTCTTCTAATATTTTGAGGTTAGATTAAATTTTCATTAAGGCTTCATTCATTCTTGTAAAATTCCACAGATGGAACTACCTACATATATTCACATCCTCATAAGTCTCCTCTTGTCTACAAAACAGTCCCATAAGGCTATCTGATTTAAAAACCTCTTGTTTCTTAAAATAGCTTCCCTTTTCAGGTTGTTTATGTATATATTTAAGAGTGTAAGTTTGTGTGTGTGTTCCCTCTGATTCGGGTTTTTATGCTTCACTGCCAAAGTAATACTTGCCAATTTCTAATCATCTTTAAAGGAAAAAAATTATTTACTTAGAAATATTCACAGTTTAGCAAAATCTGAGCCCTAAGTATAACAAAACGTTGGAGGATTGTGAACACAATAACATAAAATAAACTGTAAAATATGTGCTAATATAGTCAATATGTATCTACCATGGTGTGGATAATATATTAAAATAGGTTATCTGATCTACACAGGTCAATGGTTAGAAAAATAAAATCTTCATCACATAAACCACAGTTCAAAGCTATTTTGTTTACTAGTTGCAGAAATTAGCAAAGGTCATCATAACCTCATGGTAGTTCAATTCTGCCAGAAAAGCACAAAGCCAAATAATCAGGAAACAATTTCTATTTTAAACCTTTCAGGGTGCTAAGACAAAGTACCACAGACTGGATGGCTTATAGACAACAGAAATGTATTTCTCACAGTTCTGGAGGCTGGAAGACCAAGATCAGGATACCAGCATGGTTGCGTTCTGATGAAGGTCCTCTTGCAGGTTTCAGACTGCCATCATCTCATTGTATACTCACATAAAGGAAAAAGGCTAGAGAGCCCTCTGTGGTCTCTTTTTTAAGGTCACTAACCCCATTCATGAAGGCTCCACCCTCATGACATAAGTTATATCCCAAAGGCACCACCTCGTAAAAACATAGTATTGGAGGTTAGGATTTCAAAATGTACATTTGGAGGTGGGAGAGTGTGAACACAAACATTTAATTCATTGCACATGGCCCGAACAGCAATTAATTCCCCATTTTTTTTTTTTAGACAGGCCTCTCACTCTCATTCAGCCTTGACCTCCCAGGGTCAAGTGATCCTCCCACCTCAGCCTTCTGAGTGCTGGGACTACAGGCACGGGCCGTGACACCTAACCAGGTGTATTTTTGTATTTTTAGTAGAGACAGGGTTTCACTATGCTGCCCAGGCTGGTCTTGACCTCCTGGGATCAGGAAACCAGCCACCTCTACCTCCCAAAGTGCTGGGATTACAGGCATGAGTCATGGCACCCTGCCAGTCCCCTTTTCTGTTAAATTGAATGCATCTCTCAATCTTTAATTTTAACCAGATTAAAGGCATTGCCCAAAATTTATTTCCAAGAAGCTGCAAATCCTTATAATGATGGTCATGCAAATGAAACATAATTTGTCCTGAATATTCAGTTCAATGTGCACAAAAAATCCTTCCTCTGATTACATTTTTGTTACCACTGGACTCCTCCCAACAGAAACCACATTTTATAGGTAAAACCAGTACTCTTGATTCCTTCAACTATTTTTTCTTCTTTCATGAATTTTCAAAAACTACCTCAAATCTTTTGAGAAATAATAAAGTATAAATAGATGGATGGATGATGCTGAGAATAGATTGGTAATTGAATACAGAGATAAATAATATATCAATAGAAAGAAGAAAGTAGATTATAGATAGATACATAGATACATAAATACATAGATAAATATATGAGTGACCCAGCGCTATTTAATGAAAAATCTGTCTTTCCTCAATTATGTGCCAAATTACTTCTGTCATGTATCAAATGTCCAAGTACAGGTTTGTTTGAGTTCTCTGTGGTTCTGTGTTGTTCTATTTGCCTACTTCTATCTTAATCACTGCAATTTATTATATATGTTGACATCTAGTAGAGCAAGTGATTTCATCATTTACTTATTTGATACATGTATTCTCCATTCTTGACCCTTTTCATTTACACATACATTTTAGAATCTGCCTTCCAACATCTACCAAAAAAAATTTTTATTGAGATTTGATTGGAATTACATTCAAACTCTAAATTATTATTTTTTCCAATCCACGTTTATGTCATATTTCCCCATGGAGAGCTTTCTAAATTATCTCAGTCATGTTTTATAGCATTCTACATTGGTAGCCCTGCATACTTTTAGATAAATTTGTTGCTAGGTATGTTATAGTTTTTATACTATTTGAATACCTTCTAAATTTTATCTTCTATTTCTTGTTTGTATGTGAAAATCAAATTGATATCTTAATAATTCACTTTAAGTCCAGAAATGTTGCTAGACTCATTAATTCTAATAAATAGTTTGTGGGTCCTCTTTGAATTTCTATTATCTTGTCTGCTATGAATAACATCAGCTTGTTTCTTCTTTCCAAACTTGTTTTGTTTTGTTTTTCTCTTGTTCTACCGAACTGGCTAACACTTTCAATACAATGTTGTTCAGATGTGGTTAAAGATGAAACAAATTTGGAAATTATTCAATATTTTCAACATTCATTGTATTATTTATTGTAAGTTTATTGTAGGTACCCAATATCTCCTCCTAGTTTGCTTAGTTTCTTTTTAAAAGGATACAGAATTTTTATCAAATGCATTGTCTGCATCTGTTGATATGACTATATCGTTTTTCTTTAATAATCTAATCATGTTGGGGATTTCATTAACTGATTGTTCAAAGTCAAACTATGAATGAGATCCTGGAAGAAATCCAACTTTATCATAATATATTATGCCTCTATAAAGATTGGGATTCTGTTTGCCAATGTTTGCTAATGTTTTGTTTAGAGATTTTTTTCATCTTTGTTCATAATGAGATTGGCCTGTAACTTACTTAACCTTTCTTGTACTGTCCTTATCTGGTTTTGTTATCAAGTTTACTAGTCTTATTATATACTCAGGAAATATTCCCAATTTTTCTTTCCTCTTGAATGTTAGAACTCATTAGAAAAGCTAATTTGACCTAGATGTCAGAAAATGCTGATTACTGATTGTTTCCTTAATGATTAAGAATTGGCCAAGTTTCTCTTTCTTTCTGACCAATTTTTGATTAGTTATAATTTTCAAATAATTTTGATAAATTTTTTAATTTATTGATATGTTACTAATAATGTCTAGTCACTGTTTAGCTTCTGCAATATCCCTAATATTGTACTTTTCTCACAGCAGACGTTGACAGTTTGTGTCTTTTCTTTATCTTTTGCTCATTCTCATCAGAAGTGTGTCAGTGTTATTGCCTTTTTTAAAAAGAGACTTTGGTGTTACTCATTCTCTCTATAACTTCTGCCTTATATTTCATATGTTCTCCCTTCCACTTTAACGAATTTACCCTTTTTTTTTTTTTTGAGATGAAGTTTCACTCTTGTTGCCCAAGCTGGAGTACAATGCCACAATCTCAGCTCACTACAACCTCTGCCTCCCAGGTTCAAGCAATTCTCCTGCCTCAGCCTCCCAAGTGGTTGGGATTACAAGCATGTCACCATGCCCAGCTAATTTTGTTTTGTTTTTTTTTGTTTGTTTGTTTTTTTAGTAGAGACTGAGTTTCACCATGTTAGCCAGGCTGTTCTTGAACTCCAGACCTCAGGTGATCCACCCGCCTCAGAATCCCAAAGTGCTGAGAGTATAGACATGAACCACCACACCAGCCTAAAAATCTTAAAATCGATGCTTAGTTTAATTTTTGACCATTTTGAATACATACATTTAAAGTTCTGAATATGTCTCTACGAATTGCTTACTGCAAGTTTTGGCATATAGTATTTTCATTGTTGTGTAGATGAAAATATTTTGACCTTTTATTGTAATTGTTTCTTTAAACTAAAGGTTTTGGCAGTTCCTAATTTATCTTGAATTTCAAAATAGAACTTGCATTTGTCATGGGAAAAGAAGAAACTAGAAGGGCTTACCTATTGTGCCCTCGTATGAATCATATTCAACCCCTTCCTTTGTTAGCTATCTTCCTTCCCAACCTACTGGGAGCTCAGATGAGTACTATTGTTTAGTTTCCATTTAGCCGCATGGTAATACTAATTAACTTATTAATTAAACTCATGATTTTTCCCTCACTCTTTCTCCTATTTTCTCAGCTATCTTAAACGTAGAAATAACTGGTCTTACGATAAACCCAGAAGTAGAAGAAAGATACAGATTAACAATAAAAAGATCCGATAAAAATATAATTCCTTTTACTTAATAATACAAAAATGGATATAGAAATTTTATTACTTTAGTTAAGCAAAATATTTCTAATTATAATAACAATGGATATCTGTTAAAATCAAAACTGAAGTCTATTGGACTCCTACCTTACTTTATACACAACAATTAATGTGAGTGATTGTCATCCATAGATTTAAACATAAGAGTGAAAACTAAAAGTCTTATATAATAAAATGTAGGAAAGTGTATTTGTAATTTAGTGGTTCACACAGATTTCTTAGAGAATTCCCCAAATCAATAATCATTAAAGAAAAAGATGATAAATTAGATTTCAGTAACGTTAAAAAATGTCTACTTATCCAAGTCATCGTTAAGGAAATGAATAGGCAAGCCACACTGGGAGAAAAATACGTAGTACTCATATCTGACAAAGAACTTGACTCCAAAATATATAAGAACTATTAAAAATCAATAATCAAAAGATTAACACAACTTAATAAAAGAGCAAAAGAAGCAGATACTTCACAAAAGAAAAGGTATAGCAATACCCAGTGAGAAAATGAAAAGATGCTCAACATTATCAGAAAAAAGGCAAATTAAAACTGGGTAAGACTCTACTTATACCACCTACAGAAATAATTAAAATGTAAAAGGACTGATAATTATCAATTTTTGGCAAGAAAGTGAAACAAACAAACCCTCTCATATACATTGCTGATGTGGTCATAAAATGTTGGAACCACTTTGAAAGTCTGTTTGGCAGTATATTTTAAAGTCAAGCACATTATTACCATACAACTCAGCAATACCACTCATCGACATTTACCCAGAAAAAATGAAAATATATGTCAAAGGAAAAACTTGAGTTGAATAATTAAAACAGTTTTATTCATAATATCCCTAAATGAAACAACCCAAATGTTCACAGAAAATAGATTAAAAGTTTTATATTTATATGATGAAATATTCTTTAGCAATACAATAAAATGAACTACTAATGCAAGCAAGCAATACTGGTTAATCTCAAAAGCATTCTGTTTAGACAAAGAAGTCAAACTGCATACAATATCATTGTGTTTATAAATTTAATAAAATGCAAGAACAGGCAAAGCTAATCTATAATGATAGAGGTAAAAAATAATGGTGCCCATGGGGAAAAACTGTGGAATTAACTTGCAAGGACTATGTTAGAACAGTCTGGAAAGAGAAAAGTGTTCTAAACCTTGATTGATATGTTAGTTACAAGGATGTTGTTTATAGGTATATACAATGGCTAACGTTCAACAAACTTCATACTGGAGGTTTGTACATTCCACACTGTCCATTTTATCTCCGTTTTAAAAATGAAAGTTCAAAAGTATCTTCCCCAATTTGTGTAACTATCTAAAAGAAGATTTAGAAATGTGACCCAGAACATTACCTCACTGATTACTACCCTGGATAACAAGATACAACCACTGGGATCAAAGGGAGTTGTATTTGAAATCAAGCTTTGGACATGAACAGACACTTCTCAAAAGCAGACATACATGTTGCCAACAATCATATGAAAAAAAGCTCAACATCACTGAAAATTAGAGAAATGCAAACCAAAACCAGAATGAGATACCATCTAATACCAGTCATAATGGCCATTATTAAAAAGTCAAAAAATAACAAATGCTGGCAAGGTTATGGAGAAAAAGGAATACTTATACACCGTTGGTGGGAGTGTAAATTAGTTCAACCATTGTGGAAGACAGTGTGGCAATTCCTCAAAGACCTAAAAACAGAAATACAATTCAACCCAGTAATCCCATTACTAGGTATATACCCAAAAGATTTATAAATCATTCTATTTTAAAAAGACATGGATGCATATGTTCATTGCAGCACTATCACAATAGCAAAGACATGGAGTCAACCCAAATGCCCATCGATGATAAACTGGATAAAGAAAATGTGGTACATATAAACCATGGGATACTACGCAGGTATAAAAAAGAATGAGATCATGTTCTTTTCAGGGAGATGGATGGAGCTGGAGGCCATTATCCTCAGCAAGCTAACGCAGGAACAGAAAACCAAACATCACATGTTCTCACTTATAAGTGGGAGCTAAATGATGGAAACAAATGAACACATAGAAGGGAACAACACACACTGGGGCTTTTCAGAGGATGAGGATTGAGAGGCCTGAGAAGATCAGGAAAAATAACTAATGGATACTAGGCTTAATACCTGGGTGTTGAAATAATCTATACCACCAACCCCCATGACACAGCTTTACTTATGTAACAAACCTGCACATCTGCACATGTACCATTGAACTTAAAAGTTAAAGTAAAAAAAAAAAAAAAAGAAATCAGCATTTGGCAATTAAAACCCATGTCAACCCAAGCAATTCTTTTGTTAAGACACTTTACTGTTGAAGTATGATTGACATACAGAAAACTGTACATATTCAATATGTATAACTTGATGAGTAAAAGAATATGCCAGTAAAACCATCTCTATAGTTTATGCCATAAACCTATGTATCACCTCCAAAAGTTTCTTCCTGCCCTCTTTATTTTGTGTATGTGTGTGATAAGAACACAACATAAAATCTACACTCTTAGAAAGTTTTTAACTATGCAAGAAAGTATTGTTAACCTCTTTAATAATAATGTTAATGTATTATTTGTTGTAAATATTAATTAATGGATAATTTACTAAAAAACTGGGAGGAAAAACCTTACCTATTTTGTTATTAGAATGTGACCATTACGAAAAGATGACAATGGCATGGGTGTGGCATAATCTACTATTTCGCCTGCCTTTCGGCTATGGTTTTAAAATGCTCCCTTAAAACTCAGGTTGAAATGTTAACTGTCATTGTGATAGTATTAAGATGTGGGACCTCTAAGAGGCATTAGGTCGTGAGGGCTCTGCACTCATGAAATGAATTAATGCCATTATCATGGGAGTGGGATATGAGAGCTTGACTCCCTTTTTTCTATCTGTCTGTCATGTGCTCTCTGACCGTGTGATGCCTTCTGCTATGTTATGATGCAGCAAGAAGGACTTCACTAGTTATGACCTCTCAGTCTTGGAATTCCTAGCTTCCAGAACCATGCGGCAAATAAAGCTCTCTTATGTATAAATTACTCAGTCTATGGTATTTTGTTATAGCAGCAGAAAACAAACTACACCTTACTAAATTGTTCTTTGGGAATTAAATAGGACTGAATCTACCTTCCAAGTTCTAGCATGAATACTTGACCAAGACTCACTCAGTAAGAGTAATTGGAACACTAGTGACCGTAATACATTTGTAGATGTATTCACACAGCTCAAGATAAAACTCAATACTCAGACAGGCTGAAATTCTTTGGGAAAAGAAGCTTTTTTTAATCTAGAGGTTGCTAAGTTCATCTTTGAAAATAGTTGGGATAAACTTTCCTGAGGATGAAATCAATAAAGAAGAAAGAATAATTAAGAAATTGGAAAGTATCATTTGAGAATTAGAATCCGTTGTGTCTAGACTTCTTTAATTTAAACCAGTTTAAGATAATCTACTCTCAATTAATGTCCTGATATGAGAGTAAATATGATGCCATTCACAAATTTAAAAGCAGCATTAAAAAGTAGCAATCATATTATGCTTTACAGTTTACAAAAATGCTTTGGCATACATTTAATTTTAATCAATTTTTACAGAGACTTGTTAAGGTAATTTTATAACCCATTTTAGATTTGTAATAATCGAGATCTGAGAATTTTCCACAGCCTCATACTTTTAACTAATAAAGCAGAAACTTGAATTCCTGACTTTAAAAGGGATGTCATTTCCAGAATAATATAGACCTTTATTAAACATAATTTCACTTTATATTTTAATGAATTATCTGCTGTTTCTCATAATAATATTACTAACTGTCTTCTGTGAACTATTGTGAGCATGTTTTGGCAAGAGTTCTTCAGCAACGCAGGGCTTAGTACTTTCTAACGGTAGTGATTGCTTCCACAAATCCTGTTCACATAGTCTTCTTCCATGATCTGTAAACATTCACTTTGTAGAAATCAAATTGCTATATTCTTTTTTAGAAATCTCTCAAACATCATTTCAGAATCCTAATGTCTTTTCAAACAGTGGAACCTCCCAAATATTTGTTCAGAATCCTAATATCGTTTCAAGAAGTGGAACCTCCAAAATATTAGTTCAGAATCCTGTATCGTTTTCAAGCAGTGAAGCACTTTAAGTTTGACTAGAATTTAATCTCACATAGTATTTTTCTTGGTTTCTGTATATCTGTCTTTAAAATATTTTTGAATATATGGTTACTTTCTGAATGCACATTATCATTATTTCTAGCACCCTATCTT
Organism: Aotus nancymaae; assembly: GCF_030222135.1. NCBI lineage: Eukaryota > Metazoa > Chordata > Mammalia > Primates > Aotidae > Aotus > Aotus nancymaae. Next base: position 38,248,928 of record NW_026988419.1, on the reverse strand, counting down.
CCCTTGTGTTAAGGCACGTGTTATCTGAACAACTATTACCAGCATCATTATCATCATCATTATCATCATCATTCTAAATAAAAAAAGCAGGAACTCTTCTTTTTAGATCACAATTTTCAAAGCCTTAAATGGATGATGGATATTGAATGATTCCCTGTAGAGTGAATGTAGCTTATTAACACCAAGAATCTCATGAGAAAATCAACTCTTGGTTTTACTCAGCAGTTTCTTCCTATTTCCCTTTATGAAAACATGGGTAATGGTACTTTCAAGTTTGTCAACACAATATAAATGCTGTTCTCAATTACTTCTTTTGTTTATTTCTTTGGCTCTCTGTTTATCTTTGCTAAACAGAATGCAGAGAGGTCCTTTGAGACCCACTTAACCACTGCCCCTAATGTTAATGGAAGAACCCCAAAAGAGTTAACTGCTCAAAATCCACATGAGAGATAAGCTGTCGATTGGCATCATTGATAGGTTTTAGGGATTAATTGAGCAGAAGTTCAGAATGAGGAAGTAGTATTCTGGCTCTGCCTTTATGAGGTCTTCTCAGTGTGGCTTCATTATCCCAGAATGAAAGTAGAAAATCTGTTCCTACTAAAAATAAATGGAGTAGATCATTGGAGTGTTTCATATAAGGAGAAAGACATGGTGAAGGGTGACAAAGGAGTTGTGTTGAGCGTTCAGGCCATCTGCGTCACTTGGCTGTAGTCTACAACAAAAGCATGGTCACCGAAAACACATCAAATAGGCAAAAAGAGGAGACCCAGGAGGGAGAGAAAAGCACTTCAGGATAGTTACAAATTGTCTAGGAGCAATCCCACAATGCCGCTACCATGAATTCCCCTGCCATCACCAAGAAATGTAATCCCCATAATCATAACATGTGCTTTTCACATTTATTTAACCAAGAATACTGAAATCTGCTGTATGTGCAGTAAACACACCTAAATGCTGTTTAGCCTCTTCAATTGCAACTTCTATCAAAATTTAGAAAATAGACACCATTTGGCTATATTACTTGGTTTTCTACTTGTTTCCAGGAAGAAACTGTTCTTATAATCTTCGCACTTCTATTTAAAGCACTATTTTCAACACCAGGCACACTTGGATCTTGAACCAAATTCAGCATCAGGAAGGCTATATCATCATGGGGTGGAGAAAGTATAGTCAGTGCTCAGAGGTGCCTGATCATGATTTCTGCCTCTAACTCTCCAGGAATCCAGATAATGATTCTTCTTCAACAAATAGTAGCCTGTCAGCCAAAGGAAGACAGTTTCAAAAGGGGCATAAGGACCAACAGTGTTAACTGCAACCAAAAGGATGAGTGCTGAAAATAAAGCACTGAGTTTACAGCTAAGTAAATATAGGTGTCTACTGGTGTAATTTAATGATTTAGGGTGAGCATAAATACATGAACAATGCAGCAACAGAGACCTCAACTGTAACAAACTTACTGCTCCCAATCTTTCCTAACTCCAATCCATTATCCAACCACTGCCAGAATATTCTAAGTGACCACTTTATTCTCTAACTAAAAGTCTTTCAGTGGCTTTCTATTTATTAAATCAGTATACTATATATCTGTTCTTAGAGAACCTATTTATCCTTCACTCCAAATGACCCTTCAAGCGCCCATTTTTACATAAAGCTTTTCTTGAATCAGCAGGTAGAATTGAAAACCCTCTTAATTTGTTCTTCACTATAAACCAAGACACAATTTTCTTCTATTATTGACAGCCATTATTGGTTATATGATGATATTGAATTATCCCCAATTCAGTAATTTATATGTTTCCATGTTTACTCTTCTTCATATACTGACCTCCTTTGGGCAAACACAGTGTCTAGTACATCATAGAAACCCAATATTTAATTATGAAATGAATGAGAGAGAATGAGAGAAGGGAATAAACAATAAAGATGGATGAGTTAACCCTGGGAAAAAAAAAATTTGCCTCCAAACAAGAGGGAAGGAGAGGAGAATAGGTAACAGGAAACAAACTAAGGTAATGATACAACAGGAAGCCAAGCAATAAATAAGGAATCAAATATCAACTCCGTGGAAAACTAAAATCTGTAAAGAAATATTGTGTACAGATAAGGTGAACTTGAAGCTGGTCTAAGCAATTGTAACTCTGTTTATCTCCAAATTTGCCTGGAACTATGATATTGACCCTTGGCCAGTAATGGGATAAAATGTGCTACCTAGGGATTTATAATGTGCAGTTTGCATTCTGAAACTTTTCTAGTGGGACTCACTAACAAGTTATCTACATTGTTCCTTGAGAATGTAGGTTGATGATCTGCACCTGCTTGAGCTAGTTACACAGCCTGATTCTAGCTCTTGACTAGTTGAGTATAAAGATTTCTTAGGAAACTTGTGCTTGGCAGCCCTAAGACCAACATATCTCATACATACCTTGGTAAATTATGATCTAATAACAAAGCACATTCTGTAAAATTGAGAAAGACCATGGAGACTGTGTTGGGAAGCTTAAAGCTCTCTAATGTTTTTCTGTGTTGTCTTTCTCCTGCAGTACCATACCCTTTACCTTTATTAAAGCCTAATTTAAGTATACCTTGTGGAGTCCCTTTAAAATAGTTCTCTGACCCTGTAATTGATGAAATTGGCACAGTAATCAGAGTATTGAAATGACCTTTCTCTCTCATTGTAAATGTTGGCTAAGAATTTGTTTGAGGAAAAGAAAGATGAGGAGTGGGAGATGATGAACTTTTGATGATAGTCTGACTCCTGGGTCACTTCTGGCTTGAGTCAGGCAAATGCTGCAACCACTGATGAAAAGAAAAGCATATCAATGGAACTTAGAGGTGGTAGATTCTGAACCAAGGGAAATAGCTACGTGGATTAAGAAAGAAATTCAGACAGAGGGGAAGTCAGCCAAGAATTTTGTAATTTTGCTACTTTGAAAAAAATGAAAGTAACAGAAAGAACTGAGGCTGCCAAAGTAAACCAAATAATGGCTGGTGATTCTAAAGGGAAGGGAAAGGGTGCCAAAAGGAAACTGGGAAGATATTTATTTTGCTCAAAATGTGACAGTCTGAATGAGGATCACTAAAAAGAGTATACAGGCTGCAGGGTGAGGAAACCAAAGACAAATGATATGGGTATTCAGTCAAAGACCTAAGTCATTTGTGGAATGTTATAAACAGCTTCCTGGGAAGCCTTTGCTAAAATTATGTTTATGCATTCAGATCCAAGGATGTACTTCCCTTGCATTATATACTGATCAATGGAAGAGTATGTTGGTCTTATTCAGAATTCTTAATTAGTTGCAATTTTTACAGAGATGTGTTAGAAAGTCAAACTTGCAATCTGTAGAGGTGGATAAAGGCAAAGTACATAAAATATGTATAAATGGAAAATTAGATACTAAATAAAATAATCCTTCTAAAGCCTCTGAAATGTTGAAAATACCGGCGACTCTGGATTGGTTATATGATGATACTGAATTACCCCCTAATTTTATGCCTTTGACTCAAGTGATGATTGATGTTATAATTAAAGAGTTTCCAGATGCTTGGACTCCTTATGTTACTCTACAAATGGATGAGTGGGATTATGTAAGGGAAGCTGTCATTGACCTCCTGATTCAGATTCCATAAGTAGGGCTAAATGATGGGGAAAAAATCAGGATTATTCAGAAGAAAGAAAGAAAAAAGGATAAAATGGGTTTTAAAAAAGAAACTAGAGATATTTAAACCGGGTAGAATACAGTCACATGATTAATTTAAAAAGATACAGAAAAGGAGGGGCGAGATGGAGTAGCTACTAAAATTTTAGTGGATCATTATAAGAGATTATATGATCAGGCTGCTTTACCAACTCTTCCATTTATCCTTGCCTTGATGAATTTTAAAAATCTAATGATGACATAAAAACAGAATCTGCAGTCTCTTCCAAGGCAGTGTTGTTTAAAAGAGAAGGTGTTTAAAAAGAGGTTTATTCTGAATGACAAAATAGTCAGGGACTGTTGGTGCAATTTCAAGGCAGGCAAACAGCTCAGGTGACCATAACAAAATACGGTCTAGGGCCAAAATATGGACGAGGGGCTCAAAAAATAGACATTTATTTCTCACAATTCTGGAGAATAGAAGGTTAAGATCAAGGTGCTGCCCAATGTGCTTCTCTGGTGAGGGCTCTCTTCTGGTTTGCAGATGGCTACCTTCTTGCTATATCCTCAAGTGGTGGCTTGACACAGACAGAGAGAGAATGAAACAAAGAGATTAAAAGGACTGATCCATCTTCCTCCTCCTATAAGTACATGAATCCCATCATGGGAGCCCCACCCTCATGTCCTTATCTAAACCTAATCATATGCCAAAGGCCCTACCTCCAAATACTGTGGCACTGTGGGTTAGGACTTTGACATGTAAATTTGAAGGGGAAAATATTTATTCCATAATAGTATCTAAGCCCATTTGCATTGGTAGGCAAAGAAATCATCCAAGGTAGTAAAATAACATTATTGGAATTCCTAGACACTGATGCACAAAATCAGAATATACCTAAGCTTGCCAATTAAAAGGTAAAAGACAATGTAATTAATTTAGCAGAACATGGCAAAATATTCTAAAGTAAAAATATGGTTCAGAATAGAAATTAATGAATGAAAGTCATGTAAGTTTGTTGCATAACTCCTACCAGGACATATTACTGAAATGAATATGATGTATGACTGTGGGACTCTCGTCTTATCCAAACCAGTGGAAACAGAGATGTCATACAAATCTGCTATTCATTCTCCTTTAATTGGGCATGTTAGATGGTACCTTTAGAACTACGTAAATCCAGTCAAGTCTTTAATATAAAGTAATATATTAGGTTGGGGCAAAAGCTACTGCAGTTGCCATTAAGAGTCATGGCAGCTGGGCACAGTGGCTCACACCTGTAATCCCAGCACTTTGGGAGCTGAGGCGGACAGATTACCTGAGGCCAGGAGTTCAAAACCAGCCTGGACAACATGGTGAAATTCTGTCTCTATATAAAATACAAAAAATTAGCCAGGTATGGTGGCACATGCCTGCAATCCCAGCTACTCAGGAGGCTGAGGCACAGGAATCCCTTGAACCCAGGAGGCGGAGGTTTCAGTGAGCCGAGATCAGGCCACTGCACTCCAGCCTGAGGCTCAGAGTAAGATTCTGTCTCAAAACGGAAAAAAAAAGAAAAAAAAAAGAGTAATGGCAAAAACCACAATAACTTTTGTACCAACCTAATAGGATACCAGGAAAGGAAGTAGAGAAAGAATGAACATCAAGAAATTTTAGTTCTGATTAAAGATATGTTAGATAAAGATAAATTAGTATTCCCGAATTATTTGCTTAATAGTACAGGATCTCATGTAAGGAAAGCTGATGGATACTGGAAAATAACTCAAGACTCTAGAGAACTGAGTAAAGAGTCATGGAATTCCATCATTCATGCCCTATGTGGTATAAAAAATACAAGTTGTGCAGCAAATTAAGGGAGATTGATATTCTATGATCAATTTGACCAGCGCTTCCTTTTAGATTTCTATTTTGAAAGAAAGTAAAAATCAAATGTGCATTCATTGAAATAGCCTTCAATACCTTTTTTGTGCTCAATATGGGAATATTTAAAGTATCTTCTTTATAGCTACAACCTGGTGATAAGAAACACTGATTTGATTCCATCTAAACTACTGATATTCATTGCATCAATACTATAATGTTGATATATAAATCTAGATGTCAAGCTAAGCATGATTTCCAAATGTTAATTGTATGCTCACCAGGGAATAGTCAACTAACCCAACTAGAGTATAGGGTCAAGCATAACTGTTAAAATTTCTAGTAATTACATGGGACAGAAATATTACCATTCTTCAACCAACTTAATGAATTTTTGTCTGTTCAGCTCCAAAATTAAAATGAGTAATAAGGACTGGTTTCTGAAGAAATCACATACCACATCTGTATATTTTATTAGCCCTTATTCACATAACAAGGGAAAAAGTAAAATTTAAATAATGTTTTGAACAACATTAAGCAGTCATGGAATCTGGACTAGAATATTACTTGAGGCTGCTTCAGAAGTAGCATAGCCAGCAGACAGTAGAGGCCAGGGTAGAGTCAACACTTAATCTGGAAGTCAACTGCATTGCACTTTGCTGACTGTTGCTCTTTTTCTGAAAAAGGAAGAGATAATTTCACTTAATAGATAGAGTTAAGAGTTGTGTTTCTGATGGAACCAGATAATAAAAATAACATAGTATGGATTTATACCAATTCTTAGGCATTGGCCAATAGAGTAGCGATACAGTCCAGAAAGTGGCCCTTAGATGACTAGTGGATAAGAGAAACCCCAGTGTAGTGAAATGCTCTGAAAATCTTTATGGACTTGTGAAGGAGACAAGGTACAGTAGGCTGCTGCCCGTTAAAAAGTAAAACAAGAACAACAAATTTTGAATTCAGAATGGTACAGAGAGCAACAAGTAGTTATCCTGTGTGCTCTTGAGCATGCAAAATGATTAATCACAGAGGTAACGATGAATTAACAACAACAACAAAAAGCTGCATCCCACTTAATGCTCAGATGCTCAAAAATTGATTAATAATTGTTCTGCTTTTAACATTAACTTCAGAGTCTAAAAGCAAGTATGGGTTGTCTATTGGGAAAATCCAGGCGAGCTCATAGCTGGCAAATGGAATACATTGATTTATTGTTCGTGATTTTAGGTATATACTTATGGGTCTTGATCAAAGGGTTACTCATTCAACATTTGAATATGCACACCAGGTAACTGAATCAATGTCTCCAACACTATTAGAGGCCTTGGGAAAAAAAACCTGTGATTTTAGTTTGTGTCCCCCGCCTTATACATCACTAATCAAGGAGCCCATTTTACTGCAAGTACAACAGCAGACTATGAGATAACATATACAATAAAATTATCATATAATTCTCCATCTAAAAATTAATAAATATCATAATTGGAATGTATAAAAAATATATGCTTATTAGATGAGAGAGGTCAGAAACATGGCAGAAAATAAAGCCCTGGACCCTCCGTTTTCCAATAGAAATACTGATTCAATAACAATTTCCTGTTTGAGATATCCAAAGATCAGTTGAGAGGCTCCTGCATCCTGGGCAAGCAAAAACCCAGCTGCATTAAAGATGGTTTAAATTAAATATTCATGACACCCTCTCCCTGTAATTCTTCCCCCTGGCACAGCACCACATGACTAGATGGAAACTGCCATTTCTGAGCTTCTCCCTGGGGAAGAAGGGAGAGGCCTGGACTGTATATCTATTGTTCTGACTTTTCAAAGGGCTGCCGAAGAGACTTGTTTCTGTGTTGCCTGAATGTAAAAGCTGCCAACAAAGTACCTATTCTCCAAGATATGTTACATGTGAGATCACAAAACAAGTCTTAACAAATTTAAGAAGATTGAAGTTATATTAAATACCTTTTCCAACCACAGTGGAATAAAGCTAGAAGCTAACAGGAAAAAAAAAAACCCTGGGAATTTACAAACATGCTAACAACAGCATCCTCTTGACAACCCATGGTACAAAAAAGAAATCAAAAGGATAACTAGAAAATATCTGAAGACAAGTGAAAATGGAAACACACCATACCATTTTGCTTCAGCCAAAGCAGCATTAAGAGGGAAGTTTATAGTGGCAAACACTGATATTGAACAATAAGAAAGATCTTCATCTCAATAGATGTAGAAAAATAATTTGACAAAATTCAGCATCCTTTTATGATTAAAATCCCTCAGCAAAAAGTGGACTAAGGATATGAATACCTTAACTCAATAAAAGCCATCTATGAAAACCCATAAACAACATAATACTAAATGGGAAAGTTTGAAAGAATTTCCCCCTGAGAACTGGAACAAGACAAGGATGCTCACTCTCACCAGTTCTATTCAACATAGTACTAGAAGTCCTAGCCAGAGCAATCAGATAAGAGAAAGAAATAAAGGGCATCCACATCAGTAAAGAGGAAGTCAAACTGTTGCTATTTGCTAATGATATGATTGTATACATAGAAAACCCTAAAGACTCCTCCAAAAAGCTTTTGGAACTAATAAAGGAATTCAGCAAAGTTTCAGGACACAAAATTAATGTACACAAATCAGTAGCTCTGCTATCACCAACAGTTACCAAGCTGCGAATCAAATCAAGAACTCAACCCCTTTTACAATAGTGACAAAAAATAAAATAAAATACTTAGGAATACATCTAATCAAGAAGGTGAAAGTCTTCTACAATGAAAACTACAAAATGCTGCTGAAATAAATCATAGACAATCATAGACAACACAAACAAATGGAAACGTATCCCATGCTCATGGAAGGGAAGAATGAATATTGCTAAAATGACCATACTGCCAAAAGCAATCTGCAAATTCAATTCCCATGAAAATACCACCATCATTCTTTACAGAAAAAAAAAAAAAAAATGGCACTGGTATAAAACACAGGCACATAGACCAACAGAACAGAATAGAGAACACAGAAATAAAGCCAAATACTTAACAGCCAACTGGTATTCAACAAAACAAATAAAAACACAAAGACAGAAAAGGACACCCAATTCAACAAATGGTGCTGGGATAATTGGCAAGCCACATGTATAGGAATAAAACTAGGTCCTCATCTCTCACTTTATACAAAAATCTACTCAATATGGATCAAGTACTTAAATAAATCTAAGACCTGAAAGCATAAAAATTCTAGGAGACAACATTGGAAAAAAACCCTTCTAGACATTGGCTTAGGCAAGGATTTCATGACCAGGAACCCAAAAGCAAATACAACAAAAACAAAGATAAACAAATGGGACTTCATTAATCGAAAAAGCTTCTGCACAACAAAATAAACAATAAGTAGAGTAAGCAGATGACCCACAGAGTGGGAGAAAATCTTCACAATCTATATATCTGACAAAGAACTAATGTCCAGAATCCACAAGGAACTCAAAAAATTCACAAGAAAAATACAAACAATTCCATCAAAAAGTAGGGTAACATGAATAGACAATTCTCAAAAGAAGATAAATGAATGGTCAACAAACATATGAAAAAAATGCTCAACATCACTAATTATCAGGGTAATGCAAATGCAAATCAAAACCACAATGTAATACCACCTTACTCCTGTAAGAATGGCCATAATCAAAAAATTAAAAAAATAATAGATGCTGGCTTGTATGCGGCAAAAAGGGAACACTTTTACACTGCTGAGGGGAAGATAAACTAGTACAGCCACTATAGAAAAATGTGGAGATTCCTTAAATAACTAAAAATAGTGGTCTATTTCCAGGCAACCAGTGACTAGAGCTGAGTACTTGCCCCAGACCATGAGCCTCCCTGCTGAGAAAGCAAGCCAACTCACGTGAACCAAATACCACCTGCTCCCTAAAAACCTATTGAAATAAAAAATAAGTTTTTTAAAAAAGGACCTAAAAGTAGAACTACGCTTTGATCTAGCAATTCGAATACTGGGCATCTACCCAAATGAAAATAAGTTGTTACACAAAAAGAAAAAAAGATATTTGCACACAGATTACACATGTTTATAGCAGCACAATTCACAATTGTAAAAATATGGAACCAACCCTAATGCCCATCAGTCAAAGAGTGGATAAAGAAATTGTGGTATCTGTACACCATGGAATACTACTCAGCCATAAAAAGGAACAAAATAATGGCATTTACAGCAACCTGGATGGAATTGGAGACCATTGTCAGGCCTCCAAGTCCAAGTCTGGCCATTATAGCCTTGGAGACCTGCACATACACCTCTGAATGGTCTCCAGGAGCCAGAAAGTCTGAAGTAACCAGATGGCCACAAAGAGAAGTGAAACAACTTGCTTCTGCCTCAACTAATTGCTTCCCCCCTGCAACCTGCAACCATTGTTTCTGCTCAACCTTGTTAAATTTCCCCCTGGACATTGGGGTTCTCAAGACCCCCTTCCCTGTAACTATGTAATTTGTCACACCCTCCCCTCTACTTGTAACTGATAACTCCCACCCTTATGATCATACTTGTTTGTAATAGATAACCCCTTCCCTTGTGACCATGCATCCCATGACACCCTCTCCCTCCCTAAAACAGATTGCTACCTTTAACTGAACATTTGCCCCAACCTATAAAACCAGTCCCCTTTCCTACTCCCTTTGCCTAACTCCTTTTTCGGACTTGACCCACTTGTACCCAAGCATGAAATAAAATGGCCTTGTTGCCCACACAAAGCCTGCCTGGTGGTCTCTTTATGTGAGTGATGCGCCTAACAACCATTACTCTAAATGAAGTAACTCAGGAATGGAAAACCAAACATCATATGTTTTCACTTATTAGTGGGAGTCAAGCTATGAATTCAAAAGAATAAGAATAATGCAATAGACTTTGGGGACTCATGACAGTGTGCAAGGGGGATAAAGAATAAAAGACTACAAATTGGGTACACGGTACACTGCTTGGGAGATACGTGCACCAAAATCTCAGAAATCATGACTAAAAAACTTATTCATGTAACCAAACACTACTTATTCCCCCAAAACCTATGGAAACAAAAAATAAAATTAAGGAAGACCTTGGCTGGATGCAGTGACTCATACCTGTAATCTCAACACTTTGGGAGGCTGAGGAAAGCAGACATCTTGAGTTCAGGAGTTTGAGACCAGCGTAGGCAACATAGCAAGACCACATCTCTACAAAAAATACAAAAATTAGCCAGATGTGGTAGTATGCTCCTGTATCCCCAGCTACTCAGTTGGGAAAGAGTGAGACCCTGTCTCATAAATAAAAATAAAATGCAAATGATCTCAAAGAAACAACATTATACCTCAAAAAGAACAAAGTCCAGAGTAAGCATAAAAAAGGAAATAATACAGTTTAGAGCAAAAATAATTAATGAATCAATGCCTGTAACATTATGAGAGGCCTTGATAAAAAATACATAATTTCAATTCGATTAGTTACAGCAGAAATAGAGAGAATCGAAAAAAATCAATGAAATGAAGAGTTGATTTTTAAAAGATCAACAACATTGACAAAGCTTCAGCTAGACTAAAAAAAATAGAGAAGACTCAAACAAATGAAATCAGAAATGAAAGACTAGATGTCACAACTGATGCCACAGAAATATAAAATGGGTCATTGGAGACTACTATGCACAATTACATGCCAAAGAATTATATAACCTAGAAGAAATGGAAAAATTCCTTTTCTATTTATGCATATAGCCTACTAAAACTGAAGCATGAAGAAATAGAAAATGTGAATAGGCTGGGTGAAGTGGTTCACGCCTGTAATCCCAACACTTTGGGAGTCCAAGGCAGGTAGATCATGAGGTCAAGAGATCAAGACCATCCTGGCCAACATGGTGAAACCCATCTCTACTAAAAATACATAACATTAGCCAGGCATGGTGGCACATGCCTGTAATCCCAACTACTGGGGAGGCCAAGGCAGGAGAATCCCTCAAACCTGGGAGGTGGACGTTGCAGTGAGCTAAGATCCTGCCACTGCACTCCAGCCTACAAACAGAGCAAGACTCTGTCTCAAAAAAAAAAAAAAAGTAAGAAATAAAATGTGAATAGACCTATAGCTAGTAAGAATATTGGATCAGTAATCAAACACCTCCCAACATGTCCTCAAACTATTCCAAAAACTTGAAGAGGAAGGAAAACATTAGAAAAAATAAAAACCATAGGCAATATCCCTGATGAACATAGATACAAAAATCTTCAACAAAATACTATCAAATTGAAATCAATAGCACATTTAAAAGATCAGAAATTAAAACCAAAAAAATTATCCCTGGTTGAATATATGCAAATTAATTAATGTGATATGCCACATTAACAGAACAAAGGACAAAAATCACATGATCATCTCAATAGATGCAGAAGAAGCAATTAACAAAAGTCAACACCTTTTACAACAAAGATAACTCAACAAATTAGGAATAGGAGGATACCAACTCAACATAATAAAGATCAAATATGTAAGTCCATAGCTAACATCATAGTCAATAGTGAAAAAGTTGTTTTTTTTTTTCCTAAGGTCAGAAACAAGGCAAGGATACCCACTCTCACCACTTGTATTCAACACAGTGCTGGTAATCCTAGCCAGAGAAATTAGTCAAGAAAAGGAAACAAAAGGCATCCACATAAGAAAGAAAGAGGTAAAATTACCTCTGTTCATAGATACAGAAAACCCTAAAGAATTTCACACACAAAGAAAATTGTTAGAACAAATTAATGAATTTAGAAAATTGACAGGATACAAAAATCACTTTTATTTCTATAAACCAACAACAAAAATCCCAAAAGGAAATTGAGAAAACAAATCCAATTTACAATATCATCAAAAAGAATAGAAAATTTAAAAGTAAACTTAACCGAAGAAGTAAAATAATTGTATAATGAAAACTACAAGTATAATTATTTAATGTGATAGATATTGCAATTACACTGATTTGATTTTAACAAATTACATGAATGTATTAAATTGTCACATGTATCCCCAAAATATGTAGCTATTGTGTGTCAATAGAAAAAAATGAAATAGGCTTTCCTGTATAAAATAGAGTGAGAATTTTAAAAAAAGACAAAATTAAAAAATAAAATAACTACAAAATATTGATAAAAGTAGACACATATAAATGAAAAGACATTCATGTTCAATGATCAGGAGACTGAATATTGTTACAATGTCTGTACTACCCAAAGAAACACACAGGTTCAATGAAGTCCTTATCAAAAATCCCACTGGCATTTTTAGAAAAATAGAAGAAACAATTCCAAATTCTAAGTGGAACCAGAAGGAACCCTGAACAGCCAAAATAATTGTAGGAAAGAAGATTAAACCTGGAGGCATCACAATTTCTGACTTCAAAACATAATACAAAATACAGTTATTAAACAGGGTGTTCTTGGCATAAAAGAGTCAACTAGAACAACAGAACAGAATAGGGAGCCCAGAGATGAACCCACACTTAACGAAGTCAACCGATCTTCCACAAAAATGCCACAAATACACATGAGGAAAGGATAACCTCAAGGATAATGGTGTTGGGGAAACTGGATATACACATGCAAAAGAATGAAACTGGACCTTATCTTATACTACGTAGAAAAATCAAATCAAAATGAATTAAAGACTTAAACATAACACTTGAAACTGTGAAACTCCTGAAAGTAAATATAGAATACAAGCTTTATGACACTGGTCTTGGCAATAATTTCTTGGCTATGACACCAAAAGCATAGGCATTTGTAGTGTAGTCCCAAACTTGAGACCACCTCAAACTGAAAAGCTTCTGGACAGCAAAGGAAACAAGCAACAAAGCACAAAAGCAACCTATGGAATAGGAAAAAAAAGTTGTAAACCCCTTATCTGATGAGAGATTAAAACCCAATATATAAGAAACTCACTCCTAACTCAACAGCAAAAAGCCAAATAACTCAATTTTTTTTAAAACGAGCAAAGGTCTTGAATAGATAGACACTTCTCCAAAGAAGACATACAAATGGCCAAGAGGCATATCAACAGATGCTCAACATCACTAATCATCAAGGAAATGCAAATACAAACCACAATGAGATATCATTTTACACATTGGAATGGGCATTTTCAGAAAAAAAATGTGTTGGCATGGAAATGGAGAAAATGGAATCCTTGTGCACAATTGGGAAAGTAAAACGGCATACCAGCTATGGAAAACAGTATAAAGCTTCCTCAAAAATGTACAAATAGAAATACCACATGAACCAGCAATCTCATTTCTAGGTATTTATTCAAAAAGATTGGAATCAGGATCTCAAAGATATATTTGCACTCTCATGTACACTGCAACATTACTCATAATAGCCAAGATGTGGAAGAAATCAATAAGTATCAATCAACAAATGAATGGATAAATAAAATGTGGTATTTACATACAATAAAATATTATTCAGCTTTAGCAAAAAAGAAACTTTTATCACATATCACATATAAGAGCATGCACGAGCCTTAAGAATATTACGCTAAGTGAAACATCCAGTCACCAAACGACAAATGACTGCATGATTCCTCTTATATGAAGTATCTAAAGTAGTCAAACTCACAGAAGCAGAAAGTAGAAGGGTGGTTCCCATAGGAGAGGAGGAGAAAGAAATGAAAAGTTGCCGCTCAACAGCTACACAGTTTCACTTAAGCAAGATAAAAAACTTTTAGAGATCTACTGTACAACATAGTGCTTGTCATTAATAATACTCTGTTGTACATTTAAAATTTTTGAGGATGTTCTCACATTTTGTCACAATTTTTAAAATACGTTTACTAAATTGGGAGATGATAATACACTGAAGGAATGAATTGCAAGACCAAATGAATGTTATACTTAATTGTATGAAAGTGAAATTATTATTGGATAGTTGAAATAACATTGGAATATAGGGAAGAAATAAGAGGAAGACAGAAACTTATTGAAACATCTTACCTATTTCTAATTTGTTTTCTTTTTCTTTGATGGATTCTCTACTGCCAGGACCTAAATTATATTTATGAGTTCCAGAGTAAGGATCAATTATTAAGCAGTTTCTCCTTTCATGCCTAATCTGGGAGTAACAATTACTACCTGTTTCCTACTCAGTGGAAAGATAGTCATTATAGATTTTTACTTATGCAACACTTCTCCATATAACTGGAAATGAATGAAGGGGAAAGTGCTGGTCAGACTCACATTGCTGGTCAGTTATATAAGTCAGTCCTCCTTCTGAATCTGACAATACTACCTACAGAGGGAAACCTGGTTGAAAATTAAATGGTAATATGAGGAAATGATTGTTGAATGGAACATAAACATATAAATGGATAATAAAGGAAAGATAAATTTACCTTGCTACCTTATAAGTAGGTGAGAATAAAATAATAATATTATCTCTCAACAATATTAACAGATTACCATAAAAGTGAAGCTATTTTCCTGCAGAAACCTCCACCTTTGTTTGAAGCTGAAGGTCCATGCAAGTGGATTTAAGAAACAAGTAATCTGAAGTTATCTATGTATTGCATCTCCATGATGTTATTGACATGTAGATGAAGACTTGAAATAATTCTCATGTAGCTTTATCTTTTGGATCCCAGTTTATAAGATATGCCTATTAAAGAGAACAGAAGACTTTTGAGAGATAACATGGCAGAACATTTGCCCGTGCCCCCCAATATTATCACCACAGATTTTCAAACAAAAGCTTATAAGATGCATAATTTATTCTGGTGATGGGAGCAATAGAAACTGGATAGTTAAATCCAGTTTTCAGAGACAATACTGATATCTTGAGACATATGTGAGCAATAGTGTCTTCATGAGATCAGTTCAATGGAATGAGAATCAAGCCCTTCTGGAGATTCTGTGAGCTACGTAGTCTTTAACAAACTCCCTTTTTGCTTAAATTAGGCAGAGTAGTTTTTATCACTTGAAATTTAAAACCTTGAGTATTAGCAAATTACATTTAAATTTAAAGGGGGGGATGTTAATTATAGGCCCTAAAATGTGGAACTAGATGAATACAGAAAGTAGGACAGAATTAAATTGGCACCATACAATCCAGGCAAGAAAATGGGAAATCTTACTACACAATGATGAAATGCTTGATTCAATGATTGCCTATACCTAAAAATACAGACATAAGGTTCAAGCAATCACAGTGGAGGCTATAAAAGCTGGGAAACTGGTAGGAAAAACATAAAACACTAGGTTTCATTTGTTATTTCTTAGCGTTTTCAGTAAAATCTTTATGGCACAAGAAAGAGACCGTCTGAAAGTCACCAATCTGGAATTAGAGAGAGAAGGAAATACAGAAAGAAAATCATTTTCTTGAAATTGAGATTGACAGGGCTGGGTTATGGAAGCAGAGAATAAAGAGGACACTTAGCAGAAGAAAAAGTTCAAAGAACTCTTAGTCTCTACTGTACAGAGAGGCAGTGTTGGAAGCCAGGATGAAATTCAGAATGGGGACTCCTCAACCAAGGAAAGTGACTCAGTATCATAGGAAATGACTATTGTAAATGCATCATTGAAGGCAAGATCTGGGCCATTTACTACTTAACATCCCATGAAGAAAATCCAGAGTAATGATTGCATTACTTTGCTCTAAAGTACTTCATACTGCTTGACTTGCATAAGAATCAAAATTATTAGGTAATGAAGTTGAATCTGAAAGAGATGACACAGCATAGTCATTAGGAGCTCAATCTAAGGAGCCAGACTTGATTTTAAGTCACATATGACCCTTGGACAGTTACTTCTCTCCTCTCTCTAAACTTCAGTTTTCTAATCTTTACATTGGGGGTTATCTCTTAAAATTATAGGAGAATTCAATAAAATGAAGTACATAAACAACAAAGCCCATTTCCAGACATATAGCAAGCCCTGAATAACTATTATTATGGGTTCTTATTGCAAAACATTTGTATAGAGCATGAATCTTAAATTAAGGTTAACAGATATGGTGAAACTGTCATTTGGAAGGTTTAAAGGTATTTTCTTAACTAAAAGATAATATGATTACAGCTCTTTTCAGCTATGGCTAATAACATACTGTTCAAAGGATCACTCTGATAGTCAATTTAATGTTTAGATCATTAAATAAATAACAAAAATATGAACTTCAAATATATGTTGTAAGGTGGTTTGAATATTTGTCCCCTCCAAATCTCATGTTGAAATATGATCTCTGGCATTGGAGGTGGGGCCTGGTAGGAGGTGTTTAGGTCATGAGGGCAGATCCCCTCATGAATGGTTTGGTTTCATATGGTGGTGATGAGTGAATTTTCACTCTGTTAGATACCATGAGATCAGATTGTTAAAAAGACCCTGGCACCTCCTCCCCTCTCACTTGCTCCCTCTCTTGTCATCTGATCCACTGGCTCCCCTTAGCATTCTTCCATGAGTAAATATTTTCTGAGGCCTCACCAGAAGCAGATGCTGATGCCATGCTTCTTATACAGCCTACAGAACTGTAAGCCAAATAAACTCTTCTTATAAATTACCCAGCATGGGTATTTTGTTATCGTAATGCAAAAAAGATTAATATAAGTAGTAACAAAGATAATCAGGAACATTTCACATCATAGGAAATACTCAAGGGAAAAATATGCTCCTACAAGGGGCAAAATAAAACTAGATTGAGAATCTCCTTCTCTCACAATGTAATGAAGTTCATTGTTCATTTTAAAAAGATAAAACAGTAAATATAAAGTATCAGCAGTTAAAAAATGGGCAAACTTTATGACACAGACTTTGAATATACAATTTAGTCTACTCCTAACTATGTTCCCTCTTTACTAACCCTAAATTAATACTAAGGAAATAAAGTAAATCAAGAAAATTTTAAGAATCCTGAATAATACAATGCCCATGCTCCTTTCTTATATCCATTGGAGAAAAATAGACTAAATATGAGTTTTTACTCTGCAGAAAAGTTCGGAAAAGCTATCAAACACTAAAATTCCTATTACCACATGTTCTTAGTAGAGCAAGACAAACAGTTAGAGATCCTCACTTTGGTTTCTCCAGGCAAGGAGAAAAACAAGTGGGGAAGAAAAATCAAATAAGAACCAATAAACTGTGACTTAGGAGAACTGAAGAGAATAGATAAAACAAGCTTTCTGAAGGAAAAAGAAACTAATAGATAAACTGTGTTTCAATGGAACTCTATAAAACAATAAAAAGAAACTTTACCTACATTCATCAATACAAAGTAATCCCATAAACATAATATTAAACTAAAGAAGAAAATTCATTAAGAATAAGCACAGTTTAATTTAATGTTGTTCAGGAGTATGGGAATAGTTTATCATATGCATAATTTAAAAATTTTTAACTTAACACATACAAATGTGCATTTACTTGCCTATATGTTAATGTAGGATTATAGGTTTTTTTTCAGTATGAGTCTACAGATTAGTTCTTCATTTTTTTAATCATTGATAATTTCTTATGATGAACAGAAGTTTCAAAACAACTATGAAGCAAACTGGGCATATATAGAATATCAGTTAATCTGGTAGGTTGTTTGAGTACAAGCCAGTTAAGTAAATGGCACACAATAAAATTGAAACTATTTGTTCATAGTAAACAAAGAAGAAAATGACAGAAAGACAAAAAACTAGAAAAATTGTCATCGACTGAGTGACAGAGACAATGATGATTCAATAAAAAATATTTAGCCTTCCTGCAATATTAAACTCAGAGCAGAAAAAGCATTTAAATACATAATTTTAAAACTTTTTCCTTAAATAAAGAAAAGTTTAAATCTTCTAATAGAAGCATACAGCAGTATATGGCAGGAAAAACTAATGTAAACTAATCAGCAGGGATTTTGATAAGATCTTTATGGTCATATTGAATTTCCATAACAAGAAATATTTTCTGAGACATTGAATTAGGAGTAAAAAAAAAAAAAAAAAGAGTCACTTAAAAGAGTAAAAGATAAAGCTGGGCTCAGAATACTACAAATAATGTACAAGTCCAAAAAATAATACAACAAAAATGTTCATAAATTTCTGTGGTGATTAAAATATGAGTCAAGAATTTTAGACCCAGCTAAATGGTCCCCCTAGAACATAGATATTCCCAGACATGAAAGAATTCAAGAAAATGACACTGACTATATATGAATATAAAACTAAAACTAAGCATATGAAAGAATTACATTTCAAAAATATATCAATGATGTAAAATTTGACAAGATGGTAATACATTCTTAATGTCTTCTATAATCTTTTCTTCTCAACTTAAAAATAGGTCTTTTTGAAACTAATAATCTTTATGATGGAAAACAAGCTCAGCTACTCCTTCAGTTTGTATGTTTCTTTTTTTTTCTGCTAAATTCAAGTAAAATCAAAATTAATGCATTTTATTGTTAAACAGCATTTGATTAACAATAAAATCTCATTTTTGTAAACCTATTATTTCTATCCAGCTTTTTTTTGTTACAATGCATGAAAAGAAATCTGAAATTATAATTACTTAATGTGAACTCAATTGTTATGTCTGGGTGGAGAAATTTGTTTTTTTTCTGTAGAGTGTGAACTCCTTGTAATGCATTTTAATGCCTTTGCAACGTGTTTTACAAAGACAGTAACATATTCAAAAGAAATGAAAGTTGAAACACAAAAAATTGTAGCTACAACTTGAAGACAACATTTGCCTAGCCACTTTGACCTTTGCTCTAACAAAATCTTTCATGTTCATTATTACTTAGCAGATCAAAATCCTATATCTGACTGCACAACAAACACACCATTAATTTTAAAAATAATAATAAATTAATTTTAAAAGTCAGAGTGTCATGTTAGTGGCCAAACCAGCAGAAGAATCTTAAAAAAATTTCCCTCATTAGTCTCGTCAAGTAAAAGTACTCATTGATTCTAGAATAAAAGTTGGTGAGGAAAGAAAGGAAATTATTTTAAATGACTCAGGCTGTGCTTTCTCACAAATCATATAAATGATTATTATTCTGCATGATACAGACTGAATGACTATAACGTGCCCTGTTAAGGACACTATTGTATTTCTATGACGGGTACAGAATTTTCTAGCATACCCAAGGTAATACGGTTCAGTGGGGCCTTCTACTTCTAAAGCAATATATAAATGCAATACATAATCTTGTATGTGAATGTTTAAAATATAAAATTTGTTCTAAAAAATTTAATTGTCCCTTTTATAAGTTAAAAAGAAAAGAAAACTAGTTTAACAACAACAACAGAAAAAACTTCATAATGTAGACCCTGTCAAAACAAAAGTTGTAGTAGTTTCAAGTTTGAGGGGAAAAAAAAGAACACCTTTATATGAAGGTCAATTATTTCTTACAAACTCCAGACAAAGATAAGAACCTCTTTTGAATGATGTGATGTTGAGTTAAATTTGTATTTAAATTGTTTCATTTGTAAATATAATTAAATAATGGTAAATTCCTGAAATGAGTTACCCAGGAAAATTGAGTGACCTTCAATAAAAAAATAAAATCCTTCCAAGGAATGACATTGATATGGTTTAGCTCTGTGTCCCCTTCCAAATCTCATCTTGGATTGTAATACCCGTGTGTCAAGGGAGAGCTATGTAATCCCCAGGTGTTGAGGGAGGGAGGTGATTGGATCATAGGGGTGGTTTCTCCCATGCTGTTCTCATCATAGTGAGTGAATTCTCATGAGAGCTGATGCTTTCATAAGGGGCTCATCTCTCTTAGCTTTCTCTTCTCTCTCACCTGCCACCATGTAAGATGTGCATGCTTCCCCTTCTGCCATGACTGTAAGTTTCCTAAGGCCTTCTCTGCCATGTGGACCTGTGAGTCAGTTGAACCTCTTTCCTTCATAAATTACCCAGTCTCAGGTGTAGTATCGTAATAACAGTGTGAAAATGAACTAATACATACACCCATCCAGATCTGAGGTCTTCGTGAATCCTAGTAAGTCTAGTTAACACTTGACCTCTCCTGCCTTCAGTCTTATTATTCTACATATGACTTTAAATCCAGTCACATTTCCAAATCTGTAGTAACACATACTACTGTCTTTTACAAGACCCATGTAAAGTTATTTCAGTGCATGGAAAGCAAAGACTTTTAGTAAAATAATTATTGTTTCCTTTAGTTTTTAATCCTCTTGTTACTAAAATGAAATATGCAGCAAAATATGTCTCTACCTTCTCTCTTTTCAAATAAGACCATTTCTTCTCTTTTCTGTTTCTATCAGCCTATGAACTTGTTCTTCCTGAAAGAGCCATATAAATTGGAAAGAGTGAAAAATCATCATTGTTCTTGCTGTTTTAAAGTGAGTCAATATGATTTTAATTCAAAGCTACCAGGATGGTATACCAACAAACAGCAGCACCGAAATCCACCAGTTTGTATTCGTTTGTATCCACAAGCAATTTATAGTGATTAACCTGAATAAATTGGAATTGTAAACTGCCATATCTAATTATTTCATACTGTTTGTTACCTATTTAGATAAAAGAGTTTAAAGTGTACTTTGAGTTAGTTATTTTTTATCAAAGAATTATTTGTATTCGTGAACATTTAAATTGTTTCCATTTTGTAAGTAATGATTGTTTCATTAAAATAAATTCCTAAGATTTAAAATGCTTATTATTATAATATGCACATTTTTAAGATATATATATAACCAAGCTGAGTTATTCAGAGAAACAATATAGAGCTCTGATTTCCCTGAATCCTAGACAACACTGGACAGTACATAATTCTATCTTTAATATTATAGTCAATATAATCAATGCCTAATACTTTTTACATGCAAAAACAATATATTTTTGTCAAGATTTAAGCATTCTGATCTATTACAAATATTGCTTTTGCCACTGTATTATTTATGTTTCCTTATATAGAATTACTGTGCAAATTTTGTATTTTTAATCATATTTTATATTAAATTACACATTTAGATATCTAAATAATATAATTATTTTATGTATATAGGTAAATGTTTGATTGTGCTTCTATTGTGTCTAACTGGAATACATGTATTTCAAAATAAATTAAAAGAAAGGAAAATGGTTTTCTGGTGTGAGAAAAGTATAGCATCAATTTGTTATACCAGGTATGCATCAATAATGCAACTTTAATCAACATCATGTGCTTCTTTAATTTTCAAATATTTATTGCACACTTATAAAGTCAGATACTTTGCTAGCAATACCAAAAACAGGCACAGTGTCTTCCTAAAGACAAAGAACAAAATTGGAAAAGGAAAGAAAACATTACTCAAATAAGCAGATCAATGAAAAGTAAAATGGTATTTTTGACAGATGCTACAAGTTTATACACAATCCTATGAAGATTTATAAAATGGGTATTTAACCTAGAAATTATTTCCTTTTCATTTATAAGAAACTACTATAATTTATTCTTTACCTGAAACTAAAACCTAGCCAAACCTCAAACATTTGTTTCCCATAGCAACCATCTATGTTAAAGAGTAGACAAAGTAAGGGAAAAGCTTATGCAACAAAACTATTATCTTTAACTCTTAGGGGAACTTAAAAGCTATCAGGTATAAATTCACTAGTGTAAATATAACGTCAATTTTAAAGATGATGAAAGTATCTTAAATGTAATAAGCAGATAATAAAACTTGTTAATTAGAGTTAAATTTCTAAAATAGCCATGGTACTTTAAATATTTAAATAAAAGGAGACTAAAGAACTAAAATGATAAATGCATCCTTTTAAGCCTTTTTCTCCCATGTTACTCTTAAACTTGCTAACATGAATCAGATCTCCTTATCAACCAAAACATCATAATTTAGAGCTTTTTGTGTGTTTATTTACCTTTTCCTACTTATACTAGAATTTTAAAAGTTAAGTTGCTGTTTCCTGTTTCTCGTTCAAATTCCATTCCAGGATGGCAGGCAGTTGCTCCACTCTCCTCAGTCATTCACCATCCAGGTGACTTTTATCACGTTCCTCTTCCATCCCCTGGTTATGGTTCTTATCTGCATTGTCAAAGCTGGGCTTCAGGTATGTCCATGCCCAGCTCACAAGAAGGCAAGTGTAGTTGTGTACCTCTAGGGCTTTAAAACACAGACCCCAAAGTAACATAGGTTATTTCTGCTCCAGTTACACTGAAAATAACTTAGTCACGTAACCATATTGCAGGAAGGAGAGAGAGCTGGGAAACAGTCTCCAGCTGGTGGGCAAATGCCTAACTATAACTTTGTTTCTTTAAAAAAAGAAGAGAAACAAATATAGGTGCACATTTAGCAGTTTCTCCCATGAAGCTCCAATTACTAAATGTAATTAGCTTAAAATATTTATCTATCATCAGATAGATGACCTTTTAAAAGAAAAAGAACAACACCACAATTTGCCCTTACCATCTTATTTTTGTCACCTACCATGTTAATTCATTTTATAAATATTCATTGAGGAATATATATTGGTACAGTAGTAGGTGTGTAGGATATAAAGAATTATATGTTAGAGTTCTAGACTTCCAGAAGTTTGCCATCTATTTGAAACTGATATGTGCCAATTGTAGTGGCAGGTGATTTAACAAGTTTGCCATTGAACGAGTTTAAAATATATCACTCTAGCATATTAAGTATTTAAATTAAAGGCACTTAAAAAAGCAAGTGCAAAAAGATCAATCTGACCTTCGTGCTGTTTCTTAAAAGCAGAAGATGAAATTCCCATGTGAAAGATGCCCTCCCAGACTAGAAAGATGCAACTTACTTACTTCAATGACAATAAATTGAAACAGAGGTTTGAATAGACATTGTGAAAAACTCTTACCTTATAAGGATCTCCACAATTTAGTTGCTTCTTCACAACTTACTACTCCATGTCCAATTCAGTGTGTAAGTAATTGAGTTTAACTTCTTTTCTAGAATTTCATTTTCTTATGAGGGCTCCCACACCATGTAAAACTTGTACTATGCTTTTCTCCTGTTAATCTATGTCATGGCATTTTAATTCCCAAACCTAGCTGAGACCCTAAGAGAATGAAGGTGGAACTTTTCCACTCCTACATTTTGTGGCACTCCAGATAGGACCCTAAAAGCCTGGGATATCCCCCTCTGTCAGAGCCTGCAAATGGGATCCTGAGAAGGCTGACAAGTCAGTAGAAGATAGGAATTCTTACCAGAATCAGCTCTCCTGGATCTCTTCTATAGTGGCCAGTTAAGAGGGAAGTAAAAAAATGTTTTTTTGTTTATTCTTTTCCAAATTTGGATTGGCAGGAGAAAAACACTTACAAGAATTGATTCTTTGAAATGTGACTCTCTTGTGAATTTGGTTCTTGGTACTCATAAATTATTGATCTACAGCCTTCCAGGAATAGTCCTTGTTTTCTTTTATCTATGTCTTGTTATGTGATTTGTCATAAGGAGGAAACACATAATAAAATGTTCCTTTCGTCTTGAGAGCTTGGCTTTGTGACCAGTGAAAATACTCTCTCTGGTTTCTAGCACCTGAGGGGTTACAAGTTATTGGGTTTGCATCAGGTGGCTTGCCAGAAGACTAGAGCCCAAAATACAAAGTGTCTTTTTGCCTGAACATGCCATCAGTCCTTGGTGCTTGTCTTAATGAAGGTACTTAGTACCTTCATTGCCTTGGTAACAACGAAGGTATTCAGTTTCTGAGGCTGTATTTAACAGAGCCTTGAGATCTTGAGGGGAACAGCATCTTTTGCACCCCTGGAGAGAAATTTCTGGCATCCATTTTTAAACCATAAAAGGCTTTTGGGTTTTCAGTCATAAAAAAGGCTTATTGGTAGCCAGGCATGGTGGCAGATGCCTGTAATCCAAGCTACTCGGGAGGCTGAGGCAGGAGAGTCACTTCAACTCGGAAGGCAGAGGTTGTGGTGAGCTGAGATTGCGCCATTGCATTCCAGCCTGGGCAACAAGATTGAAACTCAATCAGAAAAACAAAAAAGGCATATTGGGTTTGAGTCACAAAGTAGGTATACTTTTGGAGATTTGGACTTTTGCATCCAAAAGTTTTGTTGTTTTTTGGTTGGTTTTTTTTTTTCTTTTTTTAGATCACTCTCATCCTAAACAACTGTCATATTGGTACCAATGGGAAAATTTGACTTAAAAGAAAAAAATAAGCATTTATATAAATTAAGCATTTTTTTCAGAAAAATAGGAACTAACCTAAAAGTTTTTCAAGTTCACATTTTCTGGGCTAACCTTTGATAAATAAAAAAGCTAGTTTAAGTTGTTGGTTTAATTGAAACAGGCACATCTTCAAAGTTGTCAACATTAAATATAATGCAGATATACAACTTCTTCTGCCTGAATTTACTAATGAAAAAACATATGTATATTTAAGATTATAAAAGTATAAATTCAGCCTGAGAATGACAT
Source organism: Aotus nancymaae (assembly GCF_030222135.1). NCBI lineage: Eukaryota > Metazoa > Chordata > Mammalia > Primates > Aotidae > Aotus > Aotus nancymaae. The sequence continues at coordinate 38,224,043 of NW_026988419.1, read as the reverse complement.
GTAAAATGAATAAATAAATTTCTTGATGTATGACAAACATATCAATAAAAAATAAGTTTTTTTTTGTTTTGTTTCTGGAGACAGTCTTGCTCTGTCACGCAGACTGGAGGGCAATGGCACAATCTCGGCTCACAGCAACCTCTGCCTCTTGGTTCAAGAGATTCTCCTGTCTCAGCCTCCTGAGTAGCTAAGACAGGCACCCACCACCACGCCCAGCTAATATTTGTATTTTTAGTAGAGACAGTGTTTCACCATGTTGACCAGGCCGGTCTGGAACTCCCGACCTCAGGTGATCCACCTACCTCAGCCTCCCAGAGTGCTGGAATTATAGGTGTGAGCCACCAGGCCAAGTCAAAAAAGGTGTTAAAAAGCCATATGTTTTGACTTTTAGGTTCCTCACTTCTGTGATTTTTAAAATACTTGCCTGATTTATCTGCAGGCTAAAATAATTTAAGATAATGACTTGCTTTGTTTAGTGTCTCACAGTTTTCAGGACCAATTTAAACATAATTATCAAAACCAAGTAAATTAATAAATATAAGTGGGATAAACATTTATAAATAGAATTTTAAAGTGACTATGTTTTATAAAATATGTCCTCTTAAAAATTCAAAATCTTTGGTAACTTAAAACCTTAAAGTTATACTCTGTTAAGTTAAATGATGAGTATTTGTTGAATCACTAAATTACCTTCAAATAAGACATAATGTTGAAACATTAATTGCTAAACATAAGTTTAATCTATATACTTTGGCTTCTTATTGCAGAAGAAAAAAACATATTTAGATCTGTTGCTAAAAATGTCCTGTGTTGTATTGAAAACTTGTGCCCTGAGGAAGTGTATATTTTTTTAAATTATAAAGTAGATCAGGCATGGTGGTTTACACCTATAATCTCAGCACTTTGGGAGGCCAAAGCAAGAGAATGGCTTCAGCCCAGGAATGTGAGATGAGCAACATAGCAACATCCCATTTCTACAAAAAAAAAAAAAAAAAAAAGAAAAGAAAAGAGGCCCCATCATGGAGCCCCAGGAGAGCAAGGGGACCGAAGTCCTGCTGCAGAGTTTCGTGCTGCGCTCCTTCCCAGGCAAGCTTAGAAGCAAAATTAAGAGACATCAGATTCTGGGCTGCTGCAGGATATTTTGCAGAAGATTGTGAAGCATCCTGTATGTGTGAAGCATCCTCTGTGCGTAATGAAGCACCCGCCGTCAGTCAAGTATGCCCAGTGCTTTCTCTCAGAGCTCAACAAGAAGCACGAGGCTGTCCACCCGGAGCCTCTGGACGAGCTGTACGAGGCGCTGGCGGATATCCTGATAGCCACTGGAGCTATCTGCTGCCCTTGGGAAACTCGGTCGCGCTCTTCGAGAGCACAGCCGTCAACTCTCACGGCACCACGGGCCTGGTCACATGGGACGCCACCCTCTACCTTGCAGAATGGGCCATCCAGAACCCGGCAGCCTTCACTCACAGGACCGTCCTAAAGCTTGGCAGTGGTGGTGCTGGCCTCACAGGCCTGGCCATCTGCAAGATGTGCCGTCCCCGCGCATACATCTTCAGCGACTGTCACAGCTGAGTCCTCGAGTAACTCCAAGGGAAAGTCCTTCTCAACGGCCTCTCCTTAGAGGCAGACGTCATTGCCAACGGAGACAGCCCCAGGGCGACAGTGGCCCAGCCGGACGGGACTCAGCTCTCTGCCTTCCAGCCAGACATTGTCATCACAGCAGGCAGTCCCCAGCCCCTGGCACCCTGTGCAGGTGGTGTCCTTGTAGCTCCATCCAGCTTCTGGCTCCAGGAAAAGACGTGCTGTGTGGCCAGGAAGCCATCGTGTCACTGGTCGGGGTCCTGCGGAGGCTGGCTGCCTGCTGCGAGCACCAGGGGGCTCCTGAGGTCTACGTGGCCTTCACCGTCCGCAACCCAGAGACGGGCCAGCTGTTCACCACCGAGCTAGGCCGGGCCGGGATCAGCTGGAAAGCGGAGCCTTCGTCACGACCAGAAACTGTTTCCCTACGAAGAGCACTTGGAGATGGCAATTCCGAAATTCATACTGTAGGCCTCACACACGCTTTCCAACATGATTGTGAGAATCAAGTCGCTATGGGCAGAATTTTTATATGGGAAAGTGGATAAAACTTACATTGGCCTGGAATGTTTGAAGAACGTTAAATTCCAAATAAGGAGCCACAAACTATACCTTCTAATAAGATATCAGCTGTCTAAGCGTGTGTGTTTCCCCTTTCTGCCAGCAGTTCTGGTTCTTAAGAAAATCACCATAGGCCGGGCTTGGTGGCTCATGCCTGTGATCCTGGCACTTGGGGCGGCAGAAGCAGGTGGATCACGGAGTCAGGAGTTCAAAACCAGCCTGACCAACATAGTGAGGCCCCCATCTCTACTAAAAATACAAAAAAAAAAAAAAATTAACCAGGTATGATGACACCTGCCGGTAATCCCAGCTACTCAGGAGGCTGAGGCAGAAGAATCGCTTGAACCAGGGAGGTTGAGGTTGCAGTGAGCTGAAATGGCGCCATTGCACTCCAGCCTGGGTGACAGAGGAGACTCTGTCTAAAAAAAAAAAAAAAAAAAAAAAAAAAAAAAAAAAAAAAAAAAACCAAGGCGGGCAGGTGGATCATGAGGTCAGGAGATCGAGACCATCCTGGTCAACATGGTGAAACCCCGTCTCTACTAAAATACAAGAAATTAGCCTGGAGTGGTGGCATGCTCCTGTAGTCCCAGCTACTCAGGAGGCTACAGCAGAAGGGTCACTTGAACTGGGAGGTGGAGGTTGATCCAGCCTGGTGACAGAACGAGACTCCGGAAAAGAAAGAAAAAGAAAGGAAGGAAGGAAGGAAGGAAGGAAGGAAGGAAGGAAGGAAGGAAGGAAGGAAGGAAAGAAAAAGAGAAGAGAAAGAAATTAAGAAATAAAGAGAGAGGAAGGAAGGAAGGAAGGAGAAAAGAAAATTAGACAAAAATCTGGCTCCAAAAAACAGCATTTTCTTTGTGCAAATATGTGTGTATCAAGTAAAAAATAAGAAACTGTATAATGTTATTTACAAATCTGTAAAAGACAGTTCACAACTGCTTACTTTCTGATTTTCTAGTTTTCACTAGAAATGGAAGTCACAAAGGTTAAAGAATTCTAGTTAATATGTGTTTAAAACTACTAGAAGCATTCGTGAAATCAACTCTATATACAAAGTGCACAAGAAAAATAAGATGTATTTTATATAATTTTCAAAAAAAACTATGACATATAAAAGATGTATTTTTGTCAAAAAAACATTTATTTTGTTTTAATTTGGAAGTTATTCAGAATGAATTGCTAAAGAATAAAAACTTAATGGAGCTAAAAAGCTGGAAAGAGAACAGATGAGAGAATCTTATATAATCAAGCTAACTACACTACATAAACTTATTAGAAGATTTTAAAAATGAGCCTTAATATCGAGTAAACTGAAGCAAAACTAGAATTTGGTCTTCTCTATTAAAAGGATAAATTTTTCTGGGATAATTGATCTATTCTTTACAAAAGATTGTAAAAGTATTTTTCTATACCTTTTAAGTAATTTTCTTAGGAAACAAAGATTTTATGACTTGTTAAAATAATTTCCTGTGTTTTGTATTGTCCTTATTTGGTCTTTAATTACTTAAGAAAACTATGTTTTCACAACATTAAAAGAGGAAAGCTATTTATTTACAACTAGTAACTTTTCTGTATTTACTTCTGAAATTTTTTGTCACTGGAATTTGTCTTAGTTCATTTTGTGCTGCTATAAAAGAATACCACAGACTGGGTTATTTATACAAAATAGAAGTTTACTTAGCTCACATTTTTGAAAGCTAAGAAGTTCAAGATCAAGGATTGAATCTGGTGAGGGCCTTTTTGCTATTTTACAACATGGTGGAAGGCATTATATGGCAAGAGAGTGTATATGAGTGACGGAAGGGGGTCAAAATCATCTTTTATAAGGATGTCACTCCCATCATAATGAACCTACTTTTGCAAAAACATTAATCTATTCATCAGGGGAGAGGCCATGTGACTTCATTACCTCTTAAAGTTCCTACCTCTCAACACTATTGTACATGAACTATGGGACACATTCAAACCGTAGCAGTATTATTTCATAATGATCCATGATTCTATTTTAATAGAGTACTTTAAACATTTTGACATTTTTTAACAAACTTTTCAAACCTAAATTCTACATTAAGTTTTTTTAACCTGAAACTAACTTTTCGGTTTGCCAGAGGGGTTTCTGAAAGATCTCAAAAGATCTGCTCTCTCTCCTTATTAAAAAAAGAGATAATAAAAAAATTAGGTTTATTTGATATGTTAAATTATACAGGAAGCATTGTCCAAAATTTGTTGTGTAACCTTCTTTGAGTTATATTTGTATAGATATGTTATTAATTAATATGTGTTCCAGAAACTATATGAAATTCCTAGAAATTGGATATGTCCTCATATAATAATATATGTCATAATTTTGGTTACTATGTCAAAATGGTGTATGCAACAGAAAATAACCAAATTTCCTTGTCAATGATAGTTTTTCATCTTAAAAGATATTTATGGAAAAGACTCCATGAAGTCCTCCTGACTACAGGTTTGTAATAACTTTAAGATCGTGCTGGCTGGGCACTGTGACTCACGCCTGTAATCCTAGCACTTTGGGAGGCCAAGGCAGGCTGATCATGAGGTCATGAGTTCGAGACCAGCCTGGCCAACATCGTGAAACCTCATCTCTACTAAAAATACAAAAAAACAGCTGGGCATAGTGGCAGGCACCTGTAATCCCATCTACTTGGGAGGCTGAGGCAGGAGAATCACTTGAACCCAGGAGGTAGAGGTTGTAGTGAGCCAAGATTGCATCACTGCACCCCAGCCCGGACAACAGAGTGAGACTCCATCTTCAAAAAAAAAAAAGAAGATTATGCCATTGGACTGGGTAAGAATGTTGAGACCTGTAATAAAGAAACTAATGGACTCATAAAATTGCTAGCCCAAGGTAATCAAAACAAGAATTCATTACATGGGACTATATAAAGTAAAGAGGATTTTTTTACTGACTTTTGTATCTATAGCTTACAGTAGTTTGGTAAAATGTAGCTTTGTAAACAGACTTGAAACATTTATCTTTTTCTCTGTACCCAATCCCTTCACAATTTAGAAACTCTTAGTGACTCTTAATTTCCCTGGCAGTTTGTTTGCGAACATGGGTTCAACAGAGAATTTGTTCTCTTTGTAACAGGATACAATTGGAAACATTGATTATATTACCATGGCTTTGACTGAAATGTCATATTTTCAGGTATGATAAGACAACTTTAAGAAACTAATTTTTACTGTAAAAGACAACTGTTCATAAAGCCCTTAGGAAAACTGGTCTGATATCTGACTTAAACAGTTCCTGGTCTTACAGGTGAATAAGAAATATCACTTCCTGGCAGACTCAGAGACCTAAAAGTATTTGGGGGATTTCAAAAGAGGAATTCCCCCAAGTCTCAGTTACCAAGAATAAATTTGATGACAAGTCCTTGGTTTGGCTTTGCTTCCTATTTTCAAGAGGCTTTTAATGTTATAATTTAAATTTTTTTATTAAAAATTTCAGCAAAGCAGACTTTTAAAAGGCCTGTATGGTCAATCACTATTCTTGCTGCACTTATGTCAAAAATTTTTCCAGATTTTATAAAACTTGCCTTATTTGGCAAACAAATTAGTCTTATTTTAATTATTATTTCTAAAAACAGAGATAATTGTGGGGAGAATTTCTATTTCAATAAAAATTATATTCGATGGAAAGTTAAACAGTGCTAGGCTAAATTTTTCCTCTTTGTAAACTAGCTTCTGCCATTTTGTGCATTTCATCAATTTCTAATTTTTCTTTCACCTTGTTTTTCTTTCTTTCTTTCTTTTTTAGATGGGATCTTGCTATGTTGACTAGGCTGATCTCAAACTCCTGGACTCAGGTGATCCTCCCACTTCCGCCTCTTGGGTAGCTGGGACTACTGGCATATGCCACCACACCCAGCTTTTTCTCTCACCTTTCTGACCTGAAATTACTAAAAACTAAAATTTCCTTTTTTTGAAGCCTTGAAAACTAAAATTGGACCACTCTATACAGACCAGAAAAATCACAACAGCTTATACATGAACAATCTTCAAGCCTCTTGCCATATGGAACACTCAGACATCACTTTAAGACATCCAAAATAAAGATACTTCAAACCCAATATTTAGAAATTGTTTTCAACTGATTGCCCCTTGGATTCAAAAATTGAATAGATTTATAATTTCTCCAACCATTAATATATGTTTTCTTTTGTTTGCCTCAGAAATACCTCTAGTTCTCCCTTCATACAGAGACATTAGAGACGTAACTTAGATGGAAGCTCTCCTACAACATCACCTCCTAAAATGAGACACAGAATCTTAACTGGACTAAAGTATTACATTACTAAGAAACTGATTAAATAAGATATTGGAAAATAAACATGAGTGTGTTATTTTCTGCTTGTTTCCATTTACATTTTTTTCTCCCTTTGCAGATCTCTTGCTACTCAGTGACTAACCCAATTCTTCTTTCCATAGCCACTAAGTCAAGCTTTTAATATGTGAAACATCTAGGAAGTTTCAGACAGGGGAATAAAGGAGTTAAAAATATATCAGTCTGCCTTATTAACTATTTAAGTTAAAGGCACTTAGAAAAACAGAAGCAGCAAAAAGATCACTTTGACCTTCATACTGTTTCTTAAAAGCAGAGGAAATTCCCATGTGAACCATGCCCTCCCTATACTAGAAAGACGGGGTCTCACTATGTTGTCCAGGCTGGAGTGCAGTGGCTATTCACAGGCTCAATCCCACTACTGATCAGCACGAGAGTTTTGACCTGCTCTGTTTCTGACGTGGGCCAGTTCACCCCTCCTTAGGCAACTTGGTGGCCCCCCGATCCCGGGAGGTCACCATATTGATGCCGAAGTTAGTGCAGACACCAGATCAGCATAATGCACTACAGCCCAAACTCCTGAGCTCAAGTGATCCTCCCACCTCAGCCTCCCGAGTAGCTGGGACTACAGGCACGCACCACCGTGCCTGGGGTAACTCATCTTTTAAGCCTCCCCACACAAGGCAGCTGCTTCTTCACAACTTGCTACTCTTTGTTCAATTCAATAAATAAGTAAACTGACCTGACTAACTACTTCCCTGGGTCTTCAATTCTTTACAAGGGATCCTGTGCTAAAAAAAAGAAAAGAAAAAGAAAGAAAACGCTTATATTATGCTTTTCTCATGTTAATGTATGTTATGTCAATTTAACCCTCAAACCCAGCTCAGACCTTAAGAGGATGATGGAGGTGAAATTTTTCTGCCCCTATACCATTTAATATTAGCAAAATTCTCATAACAATTCTGTCTGTCTCTATAAAGATTAGGAAAATCTGAGGTTGTAAAAGTTAAGTAACACAAATCTAAATGCCATAACCTAGACCTATCTTTTCCAAAACTAGTATTATGTGCTACATGTAATGGAGCTGCATTTACACAAAAAAATTCAAATTGTCAAATAAAACATACAAACTATCGAATTTTGTTAATTTCAAAAAAAAATAAGCAGTAAAGAGGCTCATACACAGCAGATTACATCAGATAGCTGCATAGTTTATAGGACAATTTGCAAGAAGAGATCCACATAAATCCATAAGTTTGTTTACTATAAATAATCTTAGATAATTAAGTACATCCTGGTAAGGCATTCCAGAGATAAGCACTTCCTTCTAGTATAATAAATATGAGCTTTGCCAGGAGGTCTGTCATTAGCATGTTCTAAAGGGATTAGATCAGGTAACCTGCCTTCTGTTTTTCTGAGGGTGACACATTCCCCAATCAAACCCAGCAAAAGAATGGGTTAGAGACCTGCTATGTTAATTATTTAATTCCCTTCCATAGTTTTAGTTCTTCCAAGTTTTTTTCTCTCCAGTTCTATTTATGGTTAAGTAAACTTGGCCACAGAGCTGTGAACTTCTACACAAATATAAATGTTTCCACACACTGGTGGAAAATTATAGTTTACACAGTGGCTGACATGGCTATTTTATAGCCTAATTATTCATCCTCACCAATATTTTAAAAAATTTTTTTAGTTTAAGGACTACTAAAAAGAGAGAGAAAGCCATTTCATGATTGTCTTCTCAGAGCAGAGCCAGAAGCTTCAAAACAAAATTTAAGGTATCCCAAAATTTCACTGTAGCAATGAATCCAAGCAAAGCTATTCACAACTGGTATTTTTAGTGACCTGGGAAAGGGAGGTGAAGAAAAGACTGCAGAAAGAATGCAAATGGAAAAAGAAAGAGATATATTTTAAAAAGCTAAATCACTTTCTTTTAGTGCAACTAGAGTCACTCAGATGGGGTCTCCAGACGTATATAAATTACTTTTCCTCTTTGGCCATCATGGAGAGGGTAAGAATCTCCAGAGAGAATTAAGATGCTCTGAACTGAGACTGCATGAAGTCTACAGCTTCATTTCATCCAGCCTTGAGAGTCACTGCTGCTATATTCCAGAAAATTAATTTTCCACCCAGTGATTTCCTTTGGTTTTCCCATAATGGAAAATTTAAAAGCCTACAGATCCCAGAATTTAAAGAGCTGTAGGCAGTGTTCAGTCAACTAGTTCTAACACAGCCCAAGATATCCTAAAATTAAGGGCATAAGAATGAGGTTACTTGAAGCTGCGAGGGTGAAGGAACCATTTGAGGAAGAACATATAAAGAGAAGGTCAATGGGCCAAAATAAATCTTGAGTAATACTTCCATTTAGCGGATGAAAAGAGTAAGAAAATCTAACATATATTCACCTTTTAAAGTGTGTGTGTGTGTGTGTGTGTGTGTGTGTGTTCAAAAAGATCACCACAGAAGAGCTGAGATTGTGGAGCAAAGGAAGGTAAACATGTTCAACAATATAATGGTTCAGAAAAATCAAAGCAAATATGGACTAAAGAGAAAAATTTAAATGTGACCATTTGTTTGTTGGTGACAACAGAGAGACTTCATTAGATTAACGGGAGAGAGAAGTCAGTTTCCAGAAGATCAGGAGTGAGTGGATGGTCAGCATTGATGGCAAAGCATGTCAATTAATCTTTTGAAGAATATTACAGTGAAAAGCAGAAATCACTTTTAACTTATCCTATTGATATTTTATTACCCTTGATAGATACTGAAAGTGATATCTAACTTGCAAATCCTATTTTCTCCTTTATAATTATTCATTTAAAAGCTATTTTTTTCCTAAAATATATATAGAATTAAAGAAGGGCAACGTTTCAACAAGCCAGAATTAGTTCCGTGACTTGCACTTTTTTCAGCCACATTGGCCTATTTAATGAAACTAATTCACTTATTGGGGATTCAGAGAGATTGCACAGACCCTTTCACTTAACCAGGCTATACCCTATTTTTGAATAAAGGAATTCAGGATCTTATTACTCTTGAGAAGTATCATTATTTTTAATTACAAGGGGGAGGAATGTAGTTACTTTAGCTGATAATTTAAAACTCAAATTAACATCAACTAATTCTTATTTTAATCTTATTCAGAAAATAATTATTTTATCCTGTATGAGAAACAAAATCTGGACTAGGAAGGTGACATAGTTTATGATACCCAGGATTTAAACATGGAAACGAAGATAAAAGCAATGAAATGGGAAGACAAGTTTAGAGTCAGTGGAAAGAATAATTGAAAAGCTATGGATTACTGGAGTATACTGTTGTTATTCAAAACAGACAGGAGCATAGTCTTAACCAACATTAAGCAGTAGGAAAAGAAGTAATGCTGATAGTCATTATGGGGAGAAAGTGGCAGGGGGTTCAGCAATAGATTAGATAAAAAAATGAACAGCCATAAGATTATAGGATACACATTAAGGCATCTTGACCCATGAAAAGGACTAACTTTATGACTAATCATAGCACTTCAATCTGATGCTCTAATTAAAATTTTATTCAAAATAAATGATTAGTGAAAAATAAAACTTTGTAGTTCTACACCAATTCTACTTTTAGAGAGTTGTTATATTCTCACATTTACTATGTTAGAAAACATTCGATATTTTTTAATTACTTTATGAGTGTGTATGTGTGTATGCACAAATATTCATAGCTTAAATATACATATATATATTTAAACATAGAAGCTTTTGAACCTGTATATATATTTCTTTTTTTTTTTTTTTTTTTTTTTTGAGACAGAGTTTTGCTCTTGTTACCCAGGTTGGAGTGCAATGGCACGATCTCGGCTCACCGCAACCTCTGCCTCCTGGGTTCAGGCAATTCTCCTGCCTTAGCCTCCCGAGTAGCTGGGATTACAGGCATGCGCCACCATGCCCAGCTAATTTTTGTATTTTTTTTTTAGTAGAGACGGGCTTTCACCATGTTGACCAGGATGGTCTCGATCTCTTGACCTCTTGATCCACCTGCCTCGGCCTCCCTGTATATATATTTCTAACATAGAAATGTTGAACCTATGTATATACACTTCAGAGGAATGTATAATAAATCTCTTTCACTAACAACAGTTCTTGTGCTTGGTGAGCATAGAAAACTTAATATTTTTCTTAAGTTTCAAACACCATTAACTGATCACAAATAAAGAATGATGCTAGTTAAAGAAGTCTGCATGATTTCTATAACTGGCAATATTATAGTCTGAATACCTTCCCCGACACACAAATTTAGAAGTTATGTACTGACATGGTGGCACTGCAAGATAGAAGGAATCTGGGTCCCCAAGTCACCATGTGAAGAATAGCTCCCACCCTGACCCATATGGGACTTAGCACAAATAATAAATTAGCATTTATTGCACTCAGTTTATGAGCATTTTGGATTCGTACTCTAATAAAGCTTAGCCCAATCCAATGAAATAAAAATGGACAGTGCTCTAGGTAAGTGGAAAAAAAAGTCTACCCTGAAAATTCTCAGCCACAAAACTGTGTTATAAGGGCTTAGGATTCAAACTAATGTTACTAACATTGTTCAGAAAACCCCTAGCTAAGAAATTAAGTTTTCCCTAGTTGAGAGCACTCCTTAAATATATCATCAAAAAAGGACAAACAAGGTAACTACTGATAAAAATATAAAAACCCTGCAACCATCATTCCCAAGTCAAAACTATTACAACTACAACATATGAAGAAGCAAGCAATTATGAACAAAACAGATAATAAAAAGGAAATTATATTCCCAATGACTTCAGTTGGGACCAAAGTCAATACACTGGGATTTTAATGCTTGCAATGAAAAAAATGCAGATGTGATGGTTAATTTCAGCTATGAATTCAACCAAATTAAGAGATATCCAGATAGCTGGTAAAGTATTATCTCTGGACATATCTGTGAGGGTGTTTCCAGAATGATTTGCATTTGAATCAGTGGACTGAATAAGAAAGATCGGCTGAAAATCAATGTGAGTAGACACCATGCATTTGACTGAGGGCCTACGTAGAACAAAAAGGCAGAGGAGAGGCAAATTCACTCTCTTCTCACTTTCTCTCACTACCTCCTGAAGCTGAGAAATCCTACTTCTTTATCCTTGGACATCAGAACTCCAGAATCACTGGCCTTTGTACTCCAGGACCTGACAGGAGCTCCCCGTGTTATCAGTTTTTCAGTCTCAAACTAAGAGTTACACCATCAGGTTCCCTGGTTCAGAGGCTTTCAAACATGGACTGAGCCTTGCTACCAGCTTCTCTGGTTCTCCAGCTTGCAGATAGCCTGTGGAAATACTTCTCAGCCTCCATAATCATGTTAGTCAATTCCCCTAATAAATCCCCTCTTGTCTGTCTATCTATCTATCCATGCATCTCTCTGTCTCCTATTGGCTCTGCTTCTCTGGAGAATTCTGACTAATGCATCAGAATATAACATACGTTATATTTTAAGTCATGTTTTAAATTTTTGAAAGAATAAAAGGTTTAATCTAAAAATTCATAAAACTTGAACAGCCTAAAACAAGTGGACAGATTTTTAAATGAAACAAATGATATAAAATTTTAAATAGAAAACATCAATAATATGTGAAATGACAAGTTAAAAGATATCTGAAAAGATTATTCATGAACAGAAAAATATAGCTAAATAAATTAGGAAGACAGAGAATGAAAAAGGAATAAAGGAGAGATAAAGAGACACAAAGGACAGATTAATATACACATTTTTTATTGGAATTCCAGAAGATAGTGGACAGATGAGAAAGAAGCAAGTTTAAAAGAAATGATGAATAAATTTTTCCTGAATTGACAATGAGCATAAATCCTCAAACAACTCCCAAACAGAAAACCACATTTGAAAGAAATCATAGTGAAAATATAGAGTGCCAAAGACAAAAAGATAATAAAGCAGCCAGAGAGAAGGGACAGATGACATGCAAAGGAATGACAGTTAGGCTGACTCCCTTCAGTTAAGTACCAATGATAATATTCTATGAATAATCCCCTACAAACATGGATGAAATGCAAGAACTGTTAAGACTAGAAAATGTATTCAATTCACTACATTAACAAACTTTTTAAAATATTGGATCATTTTACAGGTGCATGTTAAAATGGGACACTTCCGTTTTGCAGAAGCCACAAAGGACAAGAACGTAAGAGTATGTCCCATATAATTGCACATTATATCTAATTCACTTGTGCAGAATTTGCAGGGGAAAAAAATGGTAGAAAACTAAAATTTGCATAAGAGATGGTACAAAACCTACTAGGAGAACCTTAGCTATAAGCTACTATAAGGATACACAAAAGGTAACTAAAGAGTTAAAGAACAGCTGGTTGAAAAGACTCAGAGAAGATTTCTTTGCAGAAAGTTATTGGAGTACTGTGCACTTCTTCCTGACAACTGCTAGGGAAAGCAGAGAGAGGGTGTTTCAAGTCAAGAGAGATGAAATTCAAGGGGAGTTTGGAACACACAGAGAATGAGTTTCTTAAACATACCTGGAAAACATAAACATGAGAAGTTTTAGCTATAGACCCAAGGCAACAGAGCACAGATAGGCTGGAATGAATTAAAAGTGGGTGGAACTGGAATGAAATTGTCATAAGTGAAACTCTCACCAAACAGAGAAATAGACTCCTGAAAACAAGAACTGAGAGTCAGAGTCATAAATGTCAAATTGAAGGTGTTACAGCCTATAACACAGGAACTGGAGTTGATGTCCCAACATGGAAAATTTCTGGATATCCCAGGAATAATCTCCAGGGAAAAAAAGCAGGTTTGAATGTCTGTCAAGCTCACAAATTTCTAACATGAGAGCAAGAGAATACTAGCTATTTAAACCTGTTCTCTTTTTCACCCAAATCCCTTTCTTCTAGACCTGACTTTGGAGGGTTCAAAACAGCTAGTGAGCAGCGAAGGAGGCAGAGTTCCAAGGAACAAAGCTGACCATGCTCCTTGTCTTGCTTTAAGCTTCTATTCCCAAAACAAAACCAAATGGGAGACAACTCTGTGAATTGGGAAAATAAAAAAACTGGGTTGGAAAAGTTCAGACTTCAGATTAGAAGCACGCAAATGGTTTAACTACTAAAATGAGACTGAAGCTGGGCTCAGAAGAGACTGAAGGCTTCTCCTCTAATCTTCCACCTTTTGCTTCAATTTTTTAAAGCTAGTAGCACCAGAAAATGCTTGTCTATATTTTATTTCATCCAAGATCAGGAAAAGAACTAGGACATTAAGCAGGTATGAAGTCAAAGGGGAGAGATGAGATTCAAGTTGTGTGTTTTTTGTTTTGGTTTTTGTTTTTTTGGAGACAGAGTCTCTCTGTCACCCAGGCTGCAGTGGCACGATCTTGACTCACTGGAAACTCCGCCTCCTGGGTTCAAGGAATTCTTCTGCCTCAGCCTCCTGAGTAGCTGGGACTATCGGCACAGGCTGACACACCCGGCTAGTTTTCTGTATTTTAGTAGTGACAGGGTTTCACCGTGTTGCCCAGGCTGATCTCAAACTCCTGAGCTCAGGCAATCCACCCACCTCGGCCTCCCAAAGTGCTGGGATCACAGGTATGAGCCCAAGTTGTTTTTATCGCAATATATCTAGTCCTGTTTCTTCTATGGTTATAATATCCATGTATATAGACAAAGCATTCTATAAAATTGGATATCCATTCATGTCACATAAATAAGTCTTTCAGTGAACTATGAATAGAAGGATATTTTCTTCCCTGAAAAAGAATATCTACCAATTACACAAGGGAAAACTCATACTGAATGTTAACCGCCATCATTGATTATTCAGTATGGTATAGGAGGTGTTCCTAGTTCACTGAGTTAAAAAAATAGTAAAATATTTTATAATTACAGTCATGCGCCAGATAGCAATGTTTTAATAAAAAAAAAAATCATATATACCACAATGGTCCCATAAGATTATAATGAGTTGAAAAATTCCTATCACTTACTAATGCTGTAGGCATTGTAATGTCATGGTGTAATGCACTACTCATGTGTCTATGGGAACACTGATGTAAACATATCTAATGCACTGCCAGGCTTATGTCTGTAATCCCAGCACTTTGGGAGGCCGAAGTGGGTGGATCACGAGGTCAGGAGACCAGCGGTTCACAAGGTCATATGGTCCCATCCTAGCCAACACAGTGAAACTCCATCTCTACTAAAAATACAAAAATTATCTGGGTGTGGTGGCACATGCCTATAATCCCAGCTACTCGGGAGGCTGAGGCAGGAGAGTCGCTTGAACCAGGGAGTCAGAGGTTGCAATGCCGAGATCGCACCACTGCACTCCAGCCTGGGTGACAGAGCAAGACTCCATCTCAAAAAGAAGTATAGCACATACAATTATGTTCAATACGTAATACTTGATAGTGATATTAATAAGTGTCTATGTTACTGGTTTATATATTAACTAAACTAACGTTTACAGGGTACTGCTTCTACTTACTTTTTTCAAAGTTAACTGCAAAACAACCTCAGGCAAATCCTTTGGGAGGTATTCCAGAAGAAAGCATTTTTATTATAGAAAATGACAGCTCCAATGCCTGCTATTGCCCCTGAAGATCTTCCAGCGGGACAAGATGTGGAGGTGGAAGACAGTGATATTAATGATCCTGACCCTGTGTAGGCCTAAGTTAACATGTTTGTGTCTGAGTGTTTAGCAGAAAAACGTTTCAATAGGAAAATAAATGGAAAATCTTTAAAAGGTTGTAGAATAAGAATATAAAGAAAGAAAATATTTTTATGTAGTTGTACAATATGTTTGTATTTAAACTGTTATTACAAAACAGTCAAAAGGTTTAAAATATTAAAAATTATATAAAGTAAAATTATATAAAAATTATATAAAGTAAAAAGTTAGCTAAGTTTATATTGAATAAAAAATATTTTTTATAAATTTAGTATAATGTAAATGTACACTGTTTATAAAGTCCACTGTACCATACAGTAATGGCCTAGGCCTTTATATTCACTCACTGCTGACTCATTGGCTCACCAAGAACAACATTCAGTCCTACAAGCCCCATTGATGGTAAATGGCCTATACACGTGTACCTTTTTTTTTTATCTTTTATACCATATTTTACCATACATTTTCTATGTTTAAATATGTTTAAATACACAAATACTACCATCGTATTACAATTGCCTATAGTACAGTAACATGCTGTACAGGTTGTAATCTAGAAGCAACATGCATATAGCCTAGGTGTGTAATCAGCTAAACTAACTAGGTTTTATTAAGTATGAGCTCTGATGTTCACACATGGACAAAATTGCCTAACAAGAAATTTCTCTGAGCATATCCTGGGTGCATTAGTCAGGGTTCTCTAGAGGGGCAGGACTAATAGTATAGCTGTATCTATGAAGGGGAGTTTATGGAGGATTATTGACTCACACAATCACGAACTGAAGTCGCACAATAGGCCATCTGCAAGCTGGGTAGCAAGGAAGCCAGTCCAAGTCCCAAAACCTCAAAAGTAGAGAAGATGATAGTGCAGCCTTCAGTCTGTGGCTGAAGGCTCGAGATCCCCTGGCAAACCACTGGTGTAAGTCCAAGAGTCCAAAAGCTGAAGAACAGAAGTCCGATGTTCTGGGGTAGGAAACTTCCAGCACAGGAGAAAGATGGAGGCTGGAAGACTCAGAAAGTCTAGTCCTTCCACTTTCCTTTGCCTGTTGTTATCCAAACCATGCTGGCAGCTGATTAGATGGTGCCCACACAGATTGAGGGTGGGTCTGCCTCTCCCAGTCCACTGACTCAAATGTTAATCTCCTTTGGCAACACCCTCACAGACACACTCAGGAACTTTGCATCCTTCAATCCAATCAAATTGACACTCAGTATTAACTATCACACTGGACACTATGAGATGCATGACTGTGTAATTATTAGAAATAAAAAACAACATTTGAAGGTAATGATAGCCTCTATAAGAATTGTAGAAAAAACTCTATAAATCATTTAAATTAATGAGTTCAACAAGTAAGTCAGATATAAGTATACTAAAGTCAATTACATTCATATTATGAACAACAAACAGAAAATATAACTTTAGGAAGAAACTATTTACACCAGACTTGGCAACATAGTAAGACCCCATCTCTACAAAAAAAAAATTTAATTAGTTGGGGCATGGTGGCATATCCCTGTAGTCTCAACTACTTGGGAGGCTGAGGCAGGAGGATTGATCAAGCCCTGGAGTTCGAGGCTGCAGTGAGCCGTGATCATACCACTGCACTCTGGCCTGGGTGACAGAGCAAGACTTCGTCTCAAAAAATAAAGAAAAAAGAAAGAAACCATTTACTATAGCCACAAAGAAGTAGAAAGGTACCAGGGGAATAAATAATTTTTTAATTACTTTTTTAAATTTTTTAAAATTTATTTATTATACTTTAAGTTCTGAGGTACATGTACAGAGCATGCAGGTTTGTTACATAGGTAGACATATACCATACTAGTTTGCTGCATCCATCACCATGTCATCTACATGAGGTAGTTCTCCTAATACTATCCCTCTCCAGTACCCCCACTCCCTAGTCCCTGCCCTATCTCCCCACCCCCCACAGGCCTCAGTGTGTGATGTTCCCCTTCCTGTGGCCATGTGTTCTCATTGTTCAACTCCCACTTATGAGTGAGAAGATGAGGTGTTTGATTTTCTGTTCTTGAGTCAGTTTGCTGAGAACGATGGTTTCCAGCTTCATCCATGTCCCTACAAGAACATGAACTCATCCTTTTTATGGCTGCATAGTATTCCATGCTCCTCATGGAGAAAATGATTTTAAAAGACTGAAATAAGTGGAGATATATCCTATATCAATAAAGGATAAGAACAGATATCAAAGGATACCAACATTTCCAATTAATCTAGAGGTTTCATGAAAACTCACTCAGAATTCCAAATGATTTTTCATGGAAAATCATCAACTAATTCTGAAAATTTTGTATGGAAGTAAGAAGACCAAGAACAGTCAAGACAATTTTGAAACCATGGAAAAAGGTAATGATAGGAGCAGGTGAAATAATAGGTTCTTGTCCTATTAAAAATTTTTTTTTATTTAAATAAAACTATAACAGGTTATCTTCACTGTCATAGTGGTAGACAAACAGACCAATAGAACCCAGAAACAATCTTAATCACTTCTGGAAATTTAATATATGTCAGAAATGGCAATGCAGACAACTCATAAAAATGTAGAACATTCAATAAATGATAGATTAACTATATAAAGAAAAATTAAATTAAAAGTCTATACAAAATGTAAGGTAGATTAATCGTCAAAAAAATTTTTTAAAATTTATTAGTGTTTAAATAAATAGGAGAATAACTTTGTGATCTCAAGGAATTTTTAACAAAACCCAAAAAACATAAATTTTAAATATTAAGATTGTTAAATGTTGTGTACATGGTAAAATATTTGGCAAGATATCCATTAAGACTTGTGTTCATATTGCCTTAGATAATGAACATTCATATACAATATATAGTAATTAACTCAAATGCCTTTTAGTTCACGACTTAAATAGATCTTTAATAAATAATCTGGTTTAAAAATAGAAATGCCTACATATAATTTGCCTGGATTTATTGGTCAAGCAGTTTTATATTTGTCCCTACTTTATGTTTTAAAGTGTCAGAGTTTGACACAAAGTTAAGAAACTATAAGCCCACACAAAACAAAATGATGTTTGTATGTGCAATTCTTTGATAAGTAAAACTAATTTAATATTGTTGGTTTAATAAAAACAGTTGTATCTTCTAAGTTTTTGGCAAATAACCGTGTATTTAACTTTAAGATTCTTACTTAGGTGAACACCTGATATTCACAAAATATAAAGACTGACAAGGAAATGACTTGAAATGAGGACTAGCTTTGTCTAATATCTTAGTTTTCATAAGTAATCTAGGTAAATTGTTTAAAATAATAAATTAAGTAAATGTAAATGAGATAAACATATATAAACTTTTAATTTAATTTAAACTTTTTAGTTACATTATGTTAAATTAAATGATAGATACTCATTAAATGTTTGAGTCTTTTTCAAATGGAAATTTTTTTTTAAATAAAACAAATTGCTGAGCATAAATGTAATTTTGTTTTGGCTCCTTAAATTTTATAAAAAGACTAAATATACTTGGGTATATTAATACACATAAAAATATGTTCTGGTAAATCTTCCTAAACATTATAAATTTATTCTCATCTAGAAAATACTGTTATGTGACAGACAGCTCAAAATGTCTTGCTTTCTAAGTGTTAACTAAAAATTAGGTTACCAGAAGTTAAAATTCAAATTAACATATAGAATTATGTATGCAAATTGTACCAAAAAATTTGGTTTTGATAATAAAAATTATAAGAAAAGTATGAAAATTTGTTTTTTATTGAGAAAAATAATTCTGCCTAATTTGCAGGTTATTTAAAAGTTCTTTCAAAATATGTATGTAGAAAAAAATAGAAACAAGATGAAAATAAACTCATTTAAAAAAAAAAAAGAAAGGAAGGAACCGGTAAGTAGGAGAGAGAGATGTGAATAAAGTTACAGGTACAGAGGCATATTTTTGGTAAGAAAGGTTTTCTATAAAAAAAAATCTTATGTGGTAAATTTTTGTCCTAAGCTATAAGGACTGGTTATTTAGGAAGGAGAACATATAGGAGAAAGGAGAAAGTTAAGCTTGTCATCAAAGGTTCATGCAGGTCATATACGATTGTGAAGGATGAATTTGTAAAAGAAATTCTGTGTGTGATCAAGTTGGCTATAATTAAAAGGGAGTTATTTATTAGTCTTTCTAAAGATTGAGTTTGATATTAAAAATACGGATATAAATTTTCTTATCAATTGCTGATTATAATGAAATTCCATTAGGTTTTTAACCATGGTTATTCTAAGGATCTAATTAAACTAAAGAACTTATGCCCAGCAAAAGAAACTATCAGCAGAGTCAACAGACAATCTATAGAACAGGAGAAAATGTTTGTCAACTGTGCATCTGACAAAGACGTAATATCCAGCATCTATAAGGAACTTAAATGAACTTACAAGAAAAAAACTAACAACCCCATTAAAAAGTGGGCAAAGGACATGGACAGACACTTTTCAAAAAAAGACATACATGCAGGCAACAAGCATATGAAAACAAGCTCAACAGCATAATCATTAGAGAAATGCAAATCAAAACCAGAATGAGATGTCATCTCTCATCAGTCAGAATGGCTATTACTAAAAAGTCAAAAATAACAGATGCTGGCAAGGTTATGGAAAAAAAAAGGAACACTTACACACTGATGGTGGGAGTGTAAATTATTTCAATCATTGTGGAAGACAGTGTGGTGATTCATCAAAGGCCTAAATACAGAACTAGCATTCGACCCAGCAATCTCATTACTGGGTGTATACCCAAAGGAATATAAATCATTACATTATACAGACACATGCACACATATGTTCACTGCAGTACTATTCACAATAGCAAAGACATGAATCAACCTAAATGCCCATCATCAATGTGATAAAAGAAACTCTTTAGCCAAATTAAATTTAAAGCAGTTTAATTAAGCATTGAATGATTCCTGAATTGGGCAGCCTTCCCAGCCAGAGTAGGCTCAGAGACTCCAATGCAGTCACGTGGTGGAAGAAGATTTATGGACAGAAAAAGGAAAGTGACTAACATAAAATGGAAATGAGATATGGAAACAGCTGGATTGGTTGCAGCTCAGCATTTACCTTATTTGAAAACTATTCTAACAGTTGGCTATGTTTGATTGGCCAAAGCTTGGTAATTGGCACAAGTGTAGGCTATGGTCTGTCTACACTTCCACTAGTTGTAGTTCACAATGCAAAGAAAAACCTTTAGGCCAAACTTAAAATATGTAAGAAGGCAGTTTTAGGCTAAACTTGATTTAACAAATGGTAGACTGGATAAAGGAGGTGTGGTACATATACACCATGGAATACTACACAGCCATAAAAAAAGGAGATCATGTTCTTTGCAGGAACATGGATGGAGTTGAAGGCCATCATCCTTAGCAAACAAATGCAGGAACAGAAAACCAAATACTACATGTTCTTACTCATGAGTGGGAGCTAAATGATGAGAACATATGAACACATAGAGGGGAAAATCACACACTGGGGTCTATCCGAGGGTGGAGATTGGGAAGAGGGAGAGAATCTGGAAAAATAATTAATGAGTACTAGGATTAACACCTGAGTAATGAAATCATCTGTACAACAAACCCTCATGACACAAGTTAACCTATAGAACAAACCTGAACTTGTACCCCTGAACTTAAAAGTTAAATTAGCAGCAGAAACATGGTGACAGGAAGGCAGTAAGCCCCCCCCCCCACGCTGCGCCCCCACCGCAGTCACAGATGAAGAAATAAGCATACAGAGAAACTGACTTGTCAGAAGTCGGAGCAAGGTATTGGTGGATCCAGGGATAAATCCCAAACTTCTTAACTCCCAGACCGGTTTTTAGTACATGGACTATGCAGCCTAGTGCGATAGATGTTAGAAAACACAAGTACGGTCACCAATCAAAGTCTGCATCCCGATATCAAGAAGCTGCTGACACCCTGGAGCTATGATTGTAAAGAAGATTACATGAGCTAATGGATGTGAAAACATCTTAAAAACTCTCAAACACTTTTCAATTTTGGAGGATTATTATGATTTTCATTTTGTTCAGCGGCTATACTCACACTTTAAGTCAAATCTTCTGACATTCTTTGAAGCGAAGCATTCTGTGAATGTGAGCTGAAGAAATGAATGAAATGAAATAATGCAGCATCTAGTGCTTTTTGCATGGCCCAAAGGGGCTCTGTGCTGCTCCACTACGGAGGAAACTTCAAGAAATACTGGTTTGCTACAGTGTTTTAGTTTGTGAGGTTCTCTGGGACCTTCCCTGCTCCATCATGGGGTCACCTCTAGGTTATTTCACCTGGGACAAATACCTAATAGAAACAGGTTCAGTCCCAGTGTCTGTCCACTGCTTCAAGCTGTCCTACACACCTCCAAGCAACGAGTTCAAGATCAGCCTGAAATTGGAAGCACAGGACCCCAGAAACACCACGTCCACCTGTATTGCCACAGTAGTTGGACTGACAGAGGCCCGTGTTTGCCTGTGCCTTGATAGCAGCAACAACAAAAAATGACTTCTGGCAGCTGGTTGACTCAGCTGAAATCCAGCCTGTTGGGGACTGTGAAAAGAATGGAGGTATGCTATTGCTACCTCTGGGATTTCGGCTGAATGCATCTTTTGGCCCATGTTCCTTTTGAAAATGCTAAATGGAGCAGAGATGGCTCCCATCAGGATTTTCCACAAGGAGCCACCATCGCCTTCTCACAACTTCTTCAAAATGACAATGAAGCTAGAAGCTGTGGAAAGAAAGAACCCTCATTTCATTTTCCCAGCCACTATTGGGGAGGTTCGAGGCTCAGAGGTGCTTGTCACTTCTGATGGGGCCTTTGACTATGGTGCTGTTTCAACTCCCAGGATGTCTTCCCTGTGGGCTGGTGTTCCTTGACTGGAGACAACAGGCCCATCTTCACGCTCTTGAAATCAGGACCCAGATGATAAGGGAGAATATCCAGGTCTGTCATGATCATGTCGTCACCAGTATACTTCACTAGTAGGCAGAGGAGGAGTAAGGGCCACAGCTTAGTTAACAAACAAGGTTTACCAGGGAGCAATTAGAAACAGTAAGTATTAAGTGTCAAATGAAGCCGCATACGGCATTTGGGACAAAGTAATAATTCCTTGCTCTAAATCGCCTTGTTTATTCTCAGGCAACTAGATTTTCATCTCTCTTACTTTTGTCTCTAATCCAATTCTAAGTTTGAGTACTAGTATTCCCAAGGCACACACCTTCCTCTGACCTTAGGGGCTTTGGATAAGAGCTGGAATGACACTGTACTGTAAAAATAGTTGAGAAGCACTGTAGCAGGATAGAAAAAGAACAAGTTTTGAAGTAAGACAGACGTGGGTTTGAGGTCCATCTCTGCCTTTTATCAGCTATGTAGCTTTGGGCAGTTAATTCACCTCCTTAAACTACAAATTCCACATCACGAAGTAGAAAACCTATTTCATGAAGTTATTTTGAGGAATGAATAAATCCCACTTCATAAAGTAAAAAACCTACTTCATTAAGTTATTGTGAAGAATAAATGAAATTACCTAGGTAAAGTGCTTACATCTGATCAATAACAAGTGCTAGACAAATTTTTTGTGTCACTGCTGCTATCATAGTTATATTCTGTATTATAACTATATCATATATTATACTATATGATTGTTACAATAGGCTATATTATCATTATTATAATACTATCATTATAAAACTAACCACAACCAATGAGAGAGTATATATAAAGTGCTAAACAGTGCCACAGACTAAATGAACAATAAAATGATACAGATGGTGACAGTGGAGATCATCTGGAATAGATTTTGAGGTAGCTGCTTTTAGTAAAGATAATACTGATAATCTCATCCTGTTAAGTCTACAAAGTACTGGTGAATCTGAGGGAATGAAAAGTTACCCTTCTTATTGTCTGAGGATCTCTTTTCTAAACCTCTATTGAATTCATTCATTCAATTAGCCAAATATGTACTGAGCACCTAATTGTAACCCAAGCTGAGAATGCACTAGTGACAAAAATGAACAGCATTGCTGTGCTCATGACACTTCGATTCTATTTGGGTGAAACAGATGGTAAACATTTAAATCAAGAAATAAGATAATTTGATATAGATAATTTTTACAGACAGAAGTAAAATGATTTCTCCTAGGGAAATAAAGTATGATAGGATAGTGACAGTGAAGGTATAATTATAAAGGGGTCTTTTTGTTTAATAGCTTTATTGAAATATAATTGACATAAGATAAATGGCATGTATTTAAAGTGTACAATTTGAAAAGTCTTGACATATATATACACCCATGAAACCATTACCACAATGAAAATAATGAACATATTTGTCATTCACAATAGTTCTTTGTAGAGGGAAAACTTGTTTAGGTAGAATTTCTTTTAAAGAAAATTGTCTGAAAAGCTGATACGTGAATTGAGACTTGAATGATGAGAATGAGTCATCCAAGGAAAGAGACTTCCAAACAGGCAGAAGGGACAGCTAATATAATGATGCTGAGACATGAATGAGTTTACTATGTTCCAAGGGCAGAAAGCAGATTGCTCTGACTAGAATGCATTGCCTGAGCAAGAAAGTGGTACAAGGGGCCTGGGCACGGTGGCTCAAGCCTGTAATCCTAGCACTTTGGGAGGCCAAGGCAGGGGGATCACCTGAGCTTAGAAGTTCGAGACCACCCTGCCCAACATGATGAAGCCCCATCTCTACTAAAAATACAAAAATTAGCCAGACATGGTGGTGCATGCCTGTAATCCCAGCTACTTGGGTGGCTGAGGCAAGAGAATCGCTTGAACCCAGAAAGCAGAGGACACAGTGAACCAAGATCGCTCCAATACACTCCAGCCTGGGTGACAGAGCAAAACTCCATCTCAAAAAAACAAAAACAAGTGGTACAGGATGATGTTGGAGAAGTGGGCAGGCGCCAAATCATGCAGGACCTTGTAAACCACAGTGGAAGTGTTGGCTTTTATTCTAAACATATTAGGGAACCATTAGAAGGTACTCAGCCAGGAAAGTGACAAGCTTTGATTTACTTTAAAAAACTCATTGAACTTGCATCCAGAATATAAAAGAACACTTATAACTCAACAATAAAAAGACAACCCAATTTAAAAAGCAAAAGATTTGGATAGATATTTCTCCAGACAACATACACAAATAGTCACTAAGCACTTAAGATGCTTAATATCAATCATCATTAGGGAAATGCAAATCAAAACCACAGTGAAATACCACTTCACACCCATGGATACGGCTATAGCCAAAAGATGGATAATAACAAATGTTGCTGAGGATGTGGAAAAATGGGAACCCTCAAACATTGTTGGTGAGACTGGAAAATGCTGCAGCCACTTTGGAAAATGGTTTGGAAGTTACTCAGAATGTTAAAGAGTTACCATGTGACCCAGTAATTCCACTCCTAGGTATATACCCAAGAGAGTAGAAAACATATGTCCACACAAAAACGCATAATGAATGTTCATGGCAGCATTATTTACAGTAGACAAAAAGATAAAACAACCCAAATGTCCATCAGCTGATAAATGGCTAAATAAAATGTGGTATATCTATAGAACAAAATACTAATTGTCAATAAAAGAGGAATAAAGTACTAATACATGTGACAATATAGATGTACCTTAATAACATTATGCTAAATGAAAAAGCCAGTCATAAAAGATAATCACTGATGATTACATATATGTGGAATGTCCAGGATTACCAAATACATGCAGACCGAAGTAGATTCATGGTTACCAGTGGCTACGGGGGGGCGGGGGATGAGAAATGACTGCTCTTGGGGTTTCTTTTGAGGATGATGAAAATGTTTTAAAACTAGATAGGGATGATGTGTGCACAACTCTGTGAATATCTTAGAAGACACTAAAATGTAGGGTGAAATCATGCTGTAAATTATGTCAATAAAGCTATTATCTAAAATTAAAAAGTTAAATTAAAAAGTAAAAATAAAACATTTGTTATTTACTGTTTTCCAGATTGATAAAAATTTTTACTTTTAAGTTATTTATTGTTTAAAACAAGTTAGTAAAGTATACTTTTTGAATAAAGGTGGAAACATTTTTTCTTCCTACCTGACTCCTCCAAAATTCAAAAACTATCCATGAGTGTTTCTATTTTTACAGCAATATAATTATTTGCATATAAGATCAATAAAAATGTGTTCTCTATTTATCACAGGATACAACTGAAAACATTTGTTTTATTACCAAGGCTTTGACTAGAATATCATATTTGAGAATGTACGTAGAATAACTGGTTTCAAGGGTTCCCAGCCTTACAGTGACAGAGTAAAAATTATTCCTTCCTGTCGGGCCTAGGAACCTTAAGGCTACAGGAAAGATCCAAACTCTGCCTTCTTTCAGCTTCCTAACCTCAAGAGGTTTTTAAATTTGAGATTCCTGTGTGATCAGTGTAGAAATAACAGTTACGTTTCTAAAGAAAAGCTAAAATACATCTGTTATTGGATTGTAGTTCTGTGAATTTTTTCAAGTCCTTACTATCTGCCTATAAACTAGACTAGATTCTAAATTCTTGTACATTCCTTAAATCCAAATTCTTTCATAGAATTCTAAAAACAGGTACTGATCTCTTCCTAAAGCCCTATAAATTGAAATTAGATGAATTTTAAGAAATAAATTTCATGCCTGATGTAGGGGCCACACAAAAAGTTCACCAAGCCATCTAATACCATAACAAGAGACATTCCAACTACAAACCAGGATGAGAAGGTAACATCTTCATGCTGTAAACAGCTTTTTCCAAGGCATTAGAACAAGACCCTGTAACGTAATGAGACCCTTATCCCTCTTAATGCCTACTGTTTTTACTTGACAGGATAATGGTCATTTGATTTACTCATTTGGTTGCCTTTAACCGTAGGTTCATGGCTCCAAACTATAATGTAAACAGATTGTCCTATTACCATTTGTTTTACTTTATACTTTTTAAAACTTTATCTCTTTTTAAATTTTTGCAGAAATATAAATATTAACAGAATAATGATGGCCCAGTACCTTGAGATGATAGCAAAATACTCTAAAACAGATGAAACTAAGCTTAATAATTGACTTCAGGTTGACTTCCCTGACAGTCACTCCCTTCAACCTTCCCTTGTTGCTCAAATGTGGCTAAAAGGGCTTTGACACCAACTTCTATTTGCCTGTCTCTCCCTCCAACATGGGACCAGATCAGCAACCTGGGACACATCCATCTTGGCACTGTGTAACACTCAAAACTCAACTACAGGATGATTGATCATCAATGCTTTCAGAAAAAGACCTTGATCAAAAGAATAAAATGTGAAGGTTTTGGAATCAAAATGGAATACTTATGATAAAAAAAAATTAAAAGCTCTGACAAATAGAGCCAAGGAAGGCCATGAAGAGAGGATTCTCATACATGAATGCCTCATAACAAAAACTACCACAAAAGACTTTGATTGCACAAAGGCAATCACCTTACATAGAAAACTACTTCTGTGGAAGCATCTGCCCAGCAAATGACTGTCCAATCCCAGACTGATGGCATCCTTGTTATTAATCCTTGGGGCTAAGGATGATTATCTCAAAACAATTGTGTAGTCCTCTTCATTTTTCCTTTAAAATCTTTGTCTTCCTTTACTTCCCTAAATATACCCATAGTTTACTATGGCACACATATTCCCATTGCAATGCCCTAATCCTGAATAAATATCATTTTCCGTTAGAGAGAATCTGTGGTTAATTAGGTTGGCAAAGTTTATAAATTTGAGTACATTCAAAATTAAAATGTCTACTCATCAAAAGATACTGAAAATCAGACCTCAGAGGAGGAGACCTAATTAACTGCTGCTGCTGTCTGCAAATCAGAGAGGATCCTATGAAGTTGAGATCCAGACCCTGAGATGAGGGGTGCTGAAGGCTAGTGCCCAGCATGTAAGAAGGGAGCAATAAGGCTGGTTCTAGAAGTACAAAAACTCCAGACTGGATTCAGCCACTGCTAATGGAAGAAACTGTTGCTACTGGGGCAAAGGAGAGTTGTCAAGCTAAGGTTTGCAAACAAGAAACAGAAACAAACGAGGAACAGGAAGCAAACTAAAAACAGTTTTCTTCTTTAACATTCCAGCCTCCCTCTAGTGTCTCTATTGGTAGAGCCTAGCTGGGAACTATCTGCCAAAGCAAAACTATGGCTTGTAGAGTCTCGGCCCCAGTATCATACGATAGAGTGTGGAAGAGTGCCAGTGACATGGAGAGACAATCATTGAATAACCTGTACACTACTTATTTAAGGATTAAAACCTGCCAAACAAAGCTTTTATTGCACATATATGCAGTAAAAGTATAAAGCAACGTATGAGGACAAGAAACACAAAATTCAAACAGAGACTACCTCTGGTGGAAATAGAGAAGATGTGATCTAAAATAGTGACACAGAGTTCTTCAACCGTCCCACTCAAGCTGCACAGTGCTTTTCAAAGTATTGATTATATTATTCTCTAGGCATTTTGAGTGTCTGAAATATTTCATTAAAAAAAAACAGCCAAGGAATGAAAAGAAGGAAAACAAGAGATGTATACACATTTATATTCAATTTGTTGTGAGACACTATCTTGTCTCATGGTGAGTGTTTTGTTTGCATGGTAAGATCAATATAAAAGTTTCTACCTTATGGTAACAACTGAAATATAGATTTGGCTCATGTGAGCATTTTGACCTGGTACTAAATGGCAGGATTTCAAATTTCCTCCAGATTGACACTTGCCCCTGGGAAGAAGGGCAAATGGTCCATGAAGTCCCCATCTGCCTGTCTGAAGAACATCTGTAGCAATGTGGCTGTCCTAAATTATGTGGTGGTAATGCTACTAAAGGTAAAATTATCCCACCTCAGTAATAACAGTTATCAGCTGGAGAATGTTTTGAAAAGACATTTGTTTCAGCTTGTTTAAAAATGGAACCTTGACACACATTGAAATTTTGTATTCAACACTTGTAACTTTTATCTGACATTGTATAGATTTATTTTGACAACCTATTTAGTTGTTGACAAGTCTGTTCTGCTTCCTTGTAAGTGTATTTTAAAGGTTTATGTTGAACACATTTTGTACAAATCTCATAATGATGCAAAAACAATAGGAAAACTTAGTGAATCTCAAAAATATGTTTGTCTTTATAAGACAGCTTGGAACATGAATACTAATACAATTTTTAATGTTTTTATCAAAAATCAATTCAGACTTGTGGAGCAAAAATTGATCGAACAACTAACATGTTCAATTCACGAACGAAGCTTTGGGAAACAGATACCTCCCAACACCCACTGATCACCGAGAAGGGATAATTATGACTCCCAAATAGTTTAATTCCATCTGCTTCTACCCGTTTTCACTGCCGATAATGTAATAAAATCTCACCGTCTTCTCTACCTTTGACTGCTGTCTCAGGCTCACCATCGACAGGGTCTGACATATAACTGATTTTTATTAATTTAAATAAATAAATGAATGACTTTTGAATGTCTCAAAGTTGTTAATTCCAGAAATGCTGAGGTACAGAATGAAGACCAGAAGGCAAACGCAGTAGGTGGTACCTTATAGGAAGAGTAGCGAAGATGGGAGAGTACATGAAGCGGTAGTGATGGAAAGTTCTCAGGTTATATTTAGCTCAGAAAGTCTCCTAATTTTCTTACTGTAGAATCAGCAATACATTTTTAAGAATTACCCCCAGTGACATGTTATCCACAACTTTCAACTTACAAAAGTGACTGAGATATCTCAAATTATATATGGAATTTTGTAAGGAAATTATAAAAAGAATAAGCCTTACAATGCACAATTCACTAAATCAAATTATCAAAGTTCTTAACGGGAACTTCATGAAATTTTTTTTATTCATTTATTTTTATCTTTCCACTTATGTAATATCACGTCAGTCACATAGGAGATATTTAATAAATATTGCTGATTCAAATGTTATTTGCTAACATTTACACACTGACTCAGATATTACCCTTCATCATGATAACAACTTCAATATTTTGATGGAAAAAAAATAACTTTTTTATGTTTATACATATAGCCTTCTTTCAACCAGGATTTGATTCAGCAATCATGCTTAGATTCTAAGTATTTCATGGAACTCAATGATTTAAGAACTTGGCAATTGGCACAAGTAATGGTCTTTCATCACCAGTAAATTTGCATTATAAAAATCTTCTCTCGTGACATAGTATAGGGGTTTTATATCTACGAATCATCAGCAAATTTAGACTGAGATTTTAAATTATTCCATTTTTTTCTAATTATTCAGCAAAGGTAAACCTAATGAATTTTTGTTAGACTAAGACAGTATTTCAGTACACAACCAAATTATTGACTCTATATTATCTATTACTAAATTGTTTGGGGACAGGTTTTTAGATTTATGGGTGTAGAATACACTTGGCAAAAATTTACTGTCATCCTTTATTTTATACTCTCATATCTTGAAAGTGCTTGATACTAGTGGGTCTTTCAACAGTAAAGACAGAGAAGAATAAAATCACATTCTGCAATATTAAATTACTACTGGCTACATTGTCAGACATTCACTCAAGTCCTAAATCTGCTACTTAGTAGCAATGAAAACCTAGATAAAGAACCTACTTTCCAAAGCTTCAGCTTACCTTTCTACCATAAGAATAGATAAATCTGGTCTACAAGACTTAGAGTAGTAGGTAAGATGCTATGCATGAAATCTGGGTAAAATGCCAAATACTGCTTGTATTTAATTAGCATTTGATATGTAAATATCAGAAAAAGAGCTATTAAACCAACAAAAGCAAAAGATACTTTGAACTAAACAGCATTCATAGTCCCAAAATAGACCTCCCTAGCTCCTAGCCCAATAGTCATCATATATTCAATGAATATGTGTCCAATTAATTAAGCAGAATAAACATAAGTGATCATATAGTAGTAACAAGAGAAAACCTAAGACTGGAAAAACACTGAGAGAGAAGAAGGTACCACGTGGCGTGTGTTTAGATTCCAGAAAATCCCTCTCTATCCTAACTATATCAATGGTCATATAAGATAGCAAGGCATGGCATAGAGGCAAACATGTATTGTGAGAGGTAGTAAATGCTACCACTATGAGTGAGGAGCTCTAGGCTGAGGTAGTCTATGTCCTTTATCAAAGGCAGAAGCAACCTAGGACTGTAATTGGCACTCCTAACCTGACTGCTTCACTTGTTATCATTTCTCCCTTCTTGGTGAAATGCCCCTGATCCATAGGAATGGGTGTCTAACCCTTCTAAAATATCCCATGTATAGCCACAGATAATTAACCAGCAGTTACCAACAGACCTAAACTAACCAATCAAGTTCTCTTTCTTAGGAATTTGTAGTTTTTACCAACAGTCACAGAAACTAGATGTCAATGGAACAAGATCATATTAATTCTAATGTGATAAAGGGAAGATCCACAAATTCAGTTTCAGAGATCCTCAGCACCACCCTGTTTGTTCAAATTTTCTTGAGATTCTGTGAGAATATAATATATGGCATAAGATATTATCCAACAGAATTGTGTTGTGCATCCTGCTACTAAAACTGGGCCAAGTTCAATTGTGAGTTGCAATTTCTACCAAAGTGGTGATCCTGGGAGAACTACAACTCCATGGAGAAGGGGGCCTGAAAAAAAGAAAGAATGGCTTTTGTTGAGACCATTGATAACACTGAAGACAAAGAAAAATTAAAACCTAGGATGGATAAGGAGAAAAACAATAGGCTTCATGTCATTACATAAAATTTAAAAAGCAAATTTTGTATTTTTAGGGAAAATTTCTCATCTTTAATGAAGAAAGAAAGCTTACATTTAAGAAGAAAAAAAATGTGGATAAGGATTTAACAGTGCCTTTTCTTAACCCTGGGATATCCAGTCCATAAATACTTTTGGGACATCAGATGTGTGGGCAAGGAAGTATGCTATGGAAACTTCAGATTTCTTTAATTTTTGCTTACAAAGTTATGTAAGTTTTTTCTCTCATGAGACTCTCAAATATGGAGGACAGTTCAGATCTAAAAGTTTTCTAATTAGCAATTTAGAATAATAACAGCCCCTTGTTATTATTATCTAAAAGTCTCAAAATCATGGACTCATACATTGAAGAGTACAGAGAGGCATCCATGACAGGAAAGTCAGGTTTATTCATCACCAAATGAATTTCTATGAATTAATCCCATTATAAAAATCAGGAAATACAAAATTCACAATCCTCCAGAGGCATATATTGTTAGAGAAAGAAATAACATTTTAAGAAAGTTTCTGAAAACAGGATTAGCAGCTAATATCATTAATATTCTAAAAGCAGTCCTCTGAGACTTAGCATAGACAAATCATTGATTTTCACATTTATCTTTCTTGGGACTTCTGTAGTCACTTCAAAGTGTCTTCATGTGATCCACTCATACTAGAGAATGTTTTCAAGGGTATTCTAAATAATTAACCTTCTCACATTAGAGTTCAAATGTCTTTCTGTGATAAAGCACTTGAACACCTCAAAAGCATAATTACAGGTATACCCTTGAGAGTTGAGCTATATCAGGTTCTCAAAATGAGTATGGATATTAAAACTGATATAGCAGCAATTAGTTATTATGAATTTTCTCTATTACCTAGCCTGTTGGATTGTGTCAGTGAAACATAACTCTGCTTAAAAGAGTTCACATAATTTCTGATTGCCACTGTCAATCCTCAGTCTTGAATTTATTACAGAATTTCAAAGGCAAAGACATCAAAACTACTTTGACTTCCCTTTTCTTCTCCCACTATTGAATCAGTTATGTATTAATGTAAGGTCACATCTAAACTTAACTTCTTTTTTATAAATAAATCAGAACTGATTTTTGAAGAGTAAATAATGTGTCAATTAAAAAATAAAAATACAACCTTACAAAATAAGAACTCATTTAACTATGATCAACTTATAAAAGTATGTCATTGAATGAGCCTTAAAATAGTAGTTTTACTGCATAAAGCAGGCAATTTTGAGTATTTGACATTAGGCCAAATACCTAAAAGTCCCATAACAATGTCCTCCATAAAAAGCCATTCTAATCTCAGTTTTAAAAGATAATGTTTTCACCACCAATACTTTAATATGTAGCTTTTAAAGTGCAAATGAAAGCTTTCATATTATTTTCATCAAGAAAATAACCTAGTAATCAGAATTTTTTCTAAAATCTTATTCTACTGGAATCATTAGAAAGAGCATTCCAATAAGAGTTGAAACCATCCTGTGAAAATGGTAATTTTAATATACTCTGCCTCTAGCACCAGTGTACACTACAGTGTGACAGATAAGGTTTGTAAATGATGTATCTTCTCTGAAGATTTTAGGAAGACAGATCTCTAGTAAATAATAAACTCTATTTGGGGTTTTTTAAACATCTGTTTTAAATTTTTGACTCCAGCAAAGTGATTGTCATACCCCTACTTATGATGGAAACTATGTATGTTTGTGTATGCTTCTTAAGCATAAATTATTTCATATCATAACATGTAAATTTTATTATCCTCAGAACTTTTCAGTGGCTTCTCATACACTGCTAAGTTACAGCAAAGGTCTTTGGCACATGATCTAGGCCTCTCCTATCAAGTTGACCTCGTTTCCTTCCTACGGTGCCATCTATCCCTTTTCTGGCTTTCTTAATGTGCTCCAGAGCTATTACTCATGCCAGTTTCTCTTTTTGGCATGTTTTCCTTCTTCCTTTAGATTTGTTTCAATGTCATCATTTTCTTTAAAGAAAAAAATTATTACACATACACATCCCTCTGGTCTATTCTACTTCTGTTTTGTTTGTTTACTCATTTGTTTTTAAAACACTTACTGTCTCCTGACATGTTTGTTTTTCTGTTTTATGTCTTCTACCCATAGACTATATAGTTTTCAAAAATTTTATCTTATTAGTTATTATATGCCCAATGCCTGATGTAATGCCTGGCCCTCAATAGTTGCTCAATAATTAATTTAAATAAGTAAAAGCAACTTTTAAAATCAGACACAAATATTTTTCATGCCATTACGACATTACAATTGTCTAAAATTCTGCTTTACTTAATAGGCTTCAGCCCTACCCATAATTAATTCTTTTTACTATAGATTTTTGTTTTACTTATAACTCTCATAAAGAAATAAATAGGACAGAGGGGCAAAGATGGCCAACTAGAAGCAGCTGCGGTCTGCAGCTCCCACTAGGAAGCATGAAAATTGTGAGTGAATACTATATCTTCAGCTGAGGAGTCCAGGTTGTCTCATTAGGACTGACTTGGTGGTTGGCATGACACACAGAGAGCAAGGAAAAGCAGAGTGGAGCAACAGCCCACCCAGGAGCCACACAGAGCAATTCAGTAAATATGTGGCCTTTTGGTAATGACTAGTTATGAGAAATTCAGCCACCCTGCAATGCTGACCACAGAAATAGATTCCCTTCCAGGAATGTTTGTAATCTTGCATCAAAAACATTTTCAACATCACAAAATATAGTCTAATTTATAATAGTTTTATTAGTCATTGGATATTTACTCAGTTGTTCCGTTACTTCCCAGGATAACAAATGTCACATATATGATTAAAAAGAATCTAATTAAGACCTATTCTCGGCGGCTGCCGCGCAGGCGCCGTGGCGGACTCCGGTGCACTGTGGGATTGAAACCGGAGCGGCGCGTCCTGGCCGGACCGGGCAACGGCGGCGGGGCCAGCGGCGGCCAGGGACCCGGGCTTAGGCTCGGCCGGGTCGGCTGAGGGGCGCGGCCAGAGGACGCTGCCATGAATGCGGCAGTGGTGAGGCGGACGCAGGAGGCGCTGGGGAAAGTGATTCGGAGGCCAACATCCTCAGGAATCAAATGATTATTAGTTATGATATGAAAAAGAAAAAAGAAGTTGCTGAGAAAATAAACAGAGTGGGAATGGGAGTTGAGGATCTATTTTACGTAGTATGGTCAGGATGACCTTTTTGAAAAGGTAACATGTAGATTGAGACCAGAGGATTCAGTGGTGTCGGTCATGAGAGATGCAAGAGTGAGAGAGAAAATACATGGGCAGTCTCTGAGCCTGAGAAGAACTTGGTATAGTTGAAGAAGTAAAAGCAACCCAAAATGTCAGGAGCAGAGTTAGCGAGAGGAAGAGAGAGCAAGGCTGGCATGGTCTTTTCGTATCCCAAAAACTTCTTTAATCCTAAAGAGTGAATGGGAGGGGACACAGAGTAAATACAGGAAGGTGTTGCACTATTCCTAGTGGGACAGGATGTTGACCTAAAGGTGCTATGGACTGAATATTTATGCCCCCTCAAATTCATATGTTAAAACCTATTCCCCAGTGTGATGGTATCGCAGATGAGGACTTTAGTGATTAGATCGCAAGGAGTTCTCATGAATAAAATAAGTATTCTTATAAAAGAGATCCCAGAGAGATCCCTTGCCCCTTCCATCACATGAAGACACAGCAAGAAGACAACAGTTGGTAATCCAGGAGAGGGCCCTGATCAGACACCGAATTTACCAATGCGCCAATGCCTTGATCTTGGACTTCCCGTTCTTCAGAACTGTAAGAAATACTCTTTTATTGTTTCTAGGCCACCAGTCTATGGTATTTTTGTTATAGCAGTCTAAACAGATGAAGAAAAGATGTTAGCAAATAAAGCTGGTTATGTTGGAGACGTGTTTGGGAGTAAGACTGAACTGATAGATTGGATGAGAGATATAAGAGAAAGGGAGAAATCAAGGATGACACATATTTCTGGCTTGAGCAATTGAGAGGATGATGGAGGTAGATGACTAAAGGGGGAAAAACTATTGATGTGGGTAGTATGAATGGAATGAAAATATAGTAGATCACAGTCATCCTTTCCTAGGGGGCGCTATATCCACAAGGCAAAGGACACATAGGAGGAAAATAACAATTTTATTGTTAGCTGGTCTTGGGTCCTCAATGATAGTGTAGAGAACTCTAGTTAGTTGTGGCCACATTTTTCCTCAGTCACTTAGGTTTAATAGCTACATATGGAAACAGGCTGTGGGTGGGTAAGGCCTGCTCACTTACAAATTGCTCAAAACCAATGGTCAGATTTTATCATTGAGCTACGTATAGAAAGAAATCTAATGAATGAAAGTAGAGGGGAGGGAACTGGGGAATCAAGAAGAGGAATGGGAAGGAGGGAGAGAATATGAGGGAGAGAATGAAAGAGACATGGAAAGAGAGAGGAGAGAGACAGAGAAAAGGAGACAGTGGGAGAGAGAGAGAGAGAGAGAGGCATAGTTGGTCTTTGCAAATATACCTTCATTGTTTTAGTGCTATTGGATAGAGAGAGGCAGAAAGAAGTGTCTGAAAAAGTCAGCATATGGCTTTGATTGCAGAAAAAGTCACCCACAAGTAGCACCCTTTCAATACAGAGCCTCTATATCTTCTTACACATGTGTCTAATGTGTGTCTGGACATAAGGCCAAAGAGATTTTGACTCCCAGCCCTAGCATTTTCTCTGAACTACTGGCTTGCATATGAAATTGCCTAACAGCAGCCACACTTGGAGGTTGCACCAATTCCTAAATACAACGCATTGGATTGACCCAATGTCAGCATCACTACTGATAAAGCTCAAATTTCTTCATTTAGTCTCATATTGTAACTGTCAGTTGGTTGCCTACTTTGTTAATTGACTTTCAGAATTTAGTAATTAAGACATTCACTGTATATAATTTACTGTCCTTCCAGACTGTACTCTTAGGGAATATGAATACTCTGCTGATTCCCCTTAACTTGAAACAGATCCAGGCATCAGCTTCTGGGCAACAACACATCTCAGCTGTGGAGTTTTGTAAATGCTCTAGCAATTGAAGTGCATCTTCACTATTGAATGGCATCCCTCATCTGTGAAGCCATTTACAAACTTTACTGATCAAGCTGTACATTTCTGAGTTGGAATTTAATCTATAGAGCCCTTTGCAAAATGAATTGAATCCTTTACTAATCATGGGCAATGGTAGAATTTATTTGGCTTGTGATAATTTGCATTATTTGCTTATTATACCCTTTGGTTTCTGCTGTAGACTGCTGTATGTGCTGAGTTGCTGAAGCTGGGAAGTCACTCATCACATCCTACTCCCGAAGTAAGAGCATTTTGGTTGTGGAAGAAATATCTTCTTAATGTGAAAAGCTCACTGTTCGTGCATGCACCTATTCTCTCTCTATGTCCACATGATGCCACACTGTGAGTTCTGCCTGTACACATCAACTCATAAAATTCTATGAAGTTATGATTTCCAAAACATTAAACCAAAAGCAAACATTACTCCATTTAGCTACAGACACTGTATGACTCCCGCCAGCCTAACACTGCAAACATTGTTTGCATTCCCTGAGTAAAGTGTTCCTGTGGCACATTTTACTGCTTTTACACTAAAAACAGTATTGTCAATTAATTAAACAGTATGATATGTTGAATTATTTTAATCAACCCTATATGCCATTTTATAATTTCTTCTCCAAAACATATGGTTTTATTCCAGCTAAAACATAGAGAATTAATGAGTCAAAATGCCGTGAATTAAAGATATGCAAGCACAAATTTGTATTTCTGGTTAGCAACCTTAGATAATCTACAACAGATAATTACAGTACAATGAATTGGAGCATCGTTTAAAAAATAAACTTCACTGCTATAAAACTCTGGAAAAATGAATTATTTCATATGGAGAATGAAAAAACTCTTGGAGAAAGGATTATATTCACATCCATTAGTATCTGAACCAACATCTAGACTTGTCAGGTAAGATCAATACACTTGGTTTGTGTTTGCATCACAGAATGGCAGGAGGGCATTTAGCTGGATAATACCTAAAATTTAATCCTGATATATCAGAAGATAAAGCACTCAGTTGTTCAAGAGATTATGTATTAGTACCTTGTAGACATTAACCATATAGACATTAGACCAGATAAGAGAATATATACAATCTTGAGAACAAAAATATAACACTGGGTCACTCATTTATGCTTGTTGAAGATTTTTCTCAGGAAAGCACATAAAAATGACTAAGGTTGCCTACAGTATGCAGACAAGAAAATATATAGCCCAGTAATAAAATCGGGAAATACATTCTATATTAACAAATTCACTCCTCCATCCATAAACTGTATGCAAGAAAGATTAAATAATTCCAACATGACAGAACTTGTTAAAAATAAAATATATATAAATCTTCACCTTCTTTTTTAAACTAATCTCTTCCACATTTGTTCAGGAAAGATCAGGACCAACAATCATTGCCCCATTTATGGCTCTCCTACATACATGTTTCTGATTTGTCTACTGAAAAATAAATGTTCTAAAAATCAAATAAAGTTATAAAAACTATTAAATATCACAATTGTATCCTTAACTGTTTTGAGGTCTGTAGCATCTAACAGACTATTGGAAAATCTATTTCTAAAAAGAACTTTTGAAGATTTTGATAACTGTGTTTTTTCTTTTACTCTCATTTTGTTTTATTCCTAGGCAGATTTCTATGGTGCTCAGGACACCCCATTGATTTCAAAAGCTGCCTCACACGGACCTTCCTAAGAGTGCTCCGAGAATCTGGCAAATGTTAAGAAGAAAGATTTTAATTTCAAGAATGTGATTCAAATTATTTATATTTAATCTCTTTTATAATATCATCATTGACATACTGTGGAGAATTAGATATTTCAGAAAAATTGAAAAGAACATTTGAAAAAAATTTACAGCACTTTTTATTATTTAGTTGTTTCTAGATGATTTTTACAGTGTACACCCCGGTGGGGACATGCTCACAAAATCTATCTCACTATTAGATTTTTGCCAGATACAATAGAGCAGAAAGACAGCTCAGATGGAACTGGACAGACAGAGTAAAAACTGAAGCAAAACTATTCCAAGTTTAAAGATTTATTCACTTAGCATTGAGTTCTTGTTGGGGAATAACTTGCTGATTTGCCTCAAAGTAACTACAGTTAGTCCTAAAACATGAACAACCTGCATATCACTGACCAATGTGATGGGCCTTTGCAGGATGATCTGTGAATGTTACAATAATCTGTAGGGGGGATGTGTGTGTGTATTTTTAATGTAAGTGCTCTCCCTAATTCCTTAAGGACTACCCAGGATGGTACTTAGCATTAAACTCAGGCTCTACTCCTTGGTTTCTATTCTGGCCACTAACAAGGACAAAAATGAGTGACAGCCCATGGATTATACAGGCAAACTTACTTAAAGCTAAGGTTGTAACCAGTAATTTTTTATTCATTTAGACTGGGGGAGTATAAAATGGGGCTGTGAAGGGGAAAAACTGAGTGCTTGATTAGCATGCTTTCACATAAAACTATCCCATCACCAACACACACACAAAATGGAAGTGCTAGCCTACTGCTTTATGTGAAGAGCATGTGCCTGGGAGATCTTGCACTAGCCAATGGGATCAAAAAAGAAATTCAGAACACAAGTACTGGAAAATGACTCAACAGATGAAAAACAACTAAAACTCTTGTTTTAGTCATGTCAGCATTAGGTGAACTTTGCCCTATCTTAATGTCAACTTTGCCCTATCTTAATGCAATTTTGCCCCCAAAGCATGGCTTAGCAAAAGTGTTGAAAATTACATCAGCCCCTGTATTCGAAAATATCTCACAAATGTCAGGAAAGACAGGGATATCTAGGCTGAAGATAATGCATTTTACAGTGGCAAATCTTGTAGTATGCATGATTTCATTCCTTTGGCCCATCATTTTAGAGTTGAAACTAAAAAATTTGTTATCTTTTCATTGAGTGTTTTCTATTCTCTAGCAATGAATCCTATAATCAATGATCTTATAGTATAAAACCATGTTAAATTTCATATTGTAGAATGGATATTCTTCACCTGGGGTTCATGAACTTGAATTAAAAAACAAAAAACTGGCATCGTTATTTGCACTAACCCTTAGCTGAAATTTCAAGTATGAGTGGAAAACGAGCCACAGTTGTGGTAGCAGCACTTGTGATATTGTCAGCATTAGAAATAACAGGTGTTTCTGTATCACATTGTAGTTGTCACAGATAACGCATATAACCATTACTATTTTGAATTGGTGGTTGTTAGACCTAGTAGGAGATTGTAGGTAATCACAAACAATAAAATGTTTATTGTTATGATCTCACAAAATGTTTATAATATTTTAATAATTATATTTTAATATAATTTTTTAATCTTAGGTATTTTTTATAAGTTTAAAAACATTAAGAGGGTTCATGAGTATATCAGCTTTCTAGGGCTACCATAACAAAGTATCACAAACTGTGTGGCTTAAACAATGAAAATTTATCTCCCAGGTCTGGAGACTAGAAACCTGAGAACACCATATCAGCAAGACTTGTTCCATCTGAGAGCTGGGAGGAAAAATCTGTCCTATGCCTCTTCTATGGCTTCTTGCAGTTTTCTGGCAATATATGGCACTCCCTGGCTTACAGAAACATCATTCCAAACTCTGTCATCATTCTAATCTCTGTCTGCACCTTCTCTTGGTATCTTCCTTGGATATGTTTGTATGTGTGTTTGTCTCCAAACTTCCCCTTTTTATAAAGACACTAGTATAGTGGATTAGAGCCCATCCTAATGACCTCATTTTAGCTTTTATCTCCAGAAAGATCATATTTCCAAATAAGGGCACATTCTGAGATCATGGAGATTAGGACTCTAAAATATCTTCTTGGGGGAGTCATAATTCAACCCACAATAATAGGCTTCAACAGACTGCCAGAGCAACCCCTCTTACAAAAAAGGTTAAGAATCACATTATAGAAGAATATTCAATGTAAGAAAATATTTTAATATATTCAAATGAGAAAAAAATATAAAAACTGTAGTGTATAATATTACTTTTCTTGTGCATAGATATATATATATATTTCTTTCTTACATAAGAAAAATGCTGGAAGACTATACATCAAAAACATATCAGCAGGTTTTCTTTCAAGGGTGAGATTGAAGATCGAGGGGATATGGGTGAGGTTTACTTTCTCCTTTGTGCTCTTCTGAAATGTTGAAATGTTCTTAATATCAGCAGTTCAAGTGGTCTATCTCTAAAAGGTGTCACATAATAAAAATATCTTTAAACGTTTTAGATATAAAAGTATCTCCACTCTTTGAGCCTTAATTAAAACCTAAAATTCTACCTTAAGTGGTTCCATCTCTTTAATTGCATTCTACCCTAAGTATTTGGAAACTAAATAACTTTTCTCCTCATGACTTCCAAGGAGTAAGTTTTACTAAGTACATAGAAAAATTGTTACCAGTGTGATATGGGTTGGCTCTGTGTCCCCACTCAAATCTCACATTAAATTGTAATCCCCAGTGTTAGGGGAGATACCTGGTGGGAGGCGAGTGAATCGCAGGAGCAGATTTCCCCCTTGCTGTTCTCGTGATAGTGAGTGCTCACAAGAGCTGGTTGTTTGAAAGTATGTAGCATTTCCCCCTTTGCTCACTGTCTCTCTGCTACCACTATGTGAAGATGTGCTTGATTTCCCTTTCCCCTTGCCATGATGGTAAGTTTCCTGAGGCCTCCCCAGCTATACTTCCTGTACAGCCTGTGGAAGTGTGAGTCAATTAAACCACTTTTCTTTATAAATTACCCAGTCTCAGGCAGTTCTTTGTGGCAGTGTGAGAACGAACTAATACACAGTGTGACTGTAATTGCCACTGAGCCCTCTTACAAATAAAATGAGAAGTGTATACAATTTTCAATAAAATCAAATATATAAATATTTTTTAAGTGCAGGTATTCAGGAATAAATCTCAAGGTCAGTGAATAAATAATATGAAGCTAAAAAAGTGTGAAAAAGACAAGAAAACAGTAGTAATGAGTAAGGCCATTACCTTCTGGATGTTTGAAGAACAGGACAAATAAAGCAATTAGCTGGATCGTGCCAATAGGTATCCAAATCACCAATTTACTCTTTTTCCTTCAGAGACTTAACTATTGCATATACATAGTAAAAATTAAAAACCTGATCAGCTCAACCTTAAATAAAACCATTTTTAACAATTATTTGAATAATCCTCCTTGAAATTTTCCCCCTTGAGAAACTTCAGAGCATTGCCATAATTCCCTATTTCTCTTTAACTATAGTTACCCAATATCAAGGCACATGGAAAGACATTCATTAGCACCTAAGGTGTATTCGTATCCCAGAAAATAATTATTTTAGATAGAAGAATATCAGAAATTAAAGTGGAAAAAGATGGAAATATGAAAATTAGAGGGAAGGGTAAGATGAGGTGTACAAAAGCAACAGCAAAGTGGTTTGTTTCTCAGTTGACAAAGTCCTGGCTTTAGCACCTGGGCTAGAATTAGCTTTTAAGATGCTAGAAATGACTAGACATTCTGCTCTGCTCCCAGTCCTTAAAACACAAAGGCAGTTAAGTGCAATGTTGACCACGGAGGCTTTTGTAGTCAGACTTTACAGAATTAAAACCAAGCTCTGACCTGAGGTACTTGCTTTATGTTGATTGTTATTAATCTTCCCTGTATTTCAGTTTTCTGCCCTGTAAAACTTGTACAATAGTAGCTACCATATGGAATTATTATGCAGATTATTTGTTAGAAAAAAATATGCAAAGCAATTGTCTCAATTTCTGAAAAATAAGTCTCTAAATAATGTTAATAATTATTTATTAATAATAATATTGCTATGACTATTGATTTTTAACCCCCATCAGTTCTACATAGAGATTAAATTTTCATGATGGTTCACATAGTTTAGATCCAACAATAAACCACTGTGAAATTGAAATGACAGTGTCCTACATCTACTATTGCTCATGCATTTAAAAGCAATTCCTTTTGCTTCTTGTACTTTCATTGTCAATACAAGGGTGCTTATTAACACTTCTGAAGCACATTGGTATTGTGTAGTGATCCCTGTCTCTCTCTTGCTGACTCAGATTCCGCTCTTGTCTTTTCTCATCCTTTGTTCTCTCTACCTCAAAGACATCAAGAAAAAGAGAAATCTAGTTTCTAGTTCGGTCTTAAGCTTCTGAAGAGTTGACTTGTAGTAGGAATAGAAGCAGCATGTTTTTAACTTCTGATGACTCTTCATTTCAGAAAGCTGCTTTAAAAGATCTCAAGACATCAATTTTAGAAGTGATGGCACTTATGGTTACATTATTGGTGAGAACACAGGAGTTATCTATTTGTGGCAAAAAAATCTGAAACAAAAACTAGCTGGTTAAAATCACAGATCACAAGTGTAAATTCTATGAAAAGGAATTTAAACAGGAATATTTTGCAGTTTACCAAACCTGTATTTTGGTTTATGATTTTTAAGACATATTATAATACAGAAAAGAAATGTGAAAATACCATCTGCACAGCCACTATTTTGGGGAATTCAATAATGCAATGAAGAAAAATTAATACACTGGCACAAAAGCAAAGTAAATCAATCTAGATTTAAACAAGCAGCATAATGAGCCAAATTCAAGATTCAAATCCATTTTAAACATCTCTGAAAGGAGGAAAAATCAAACATAAAATACATATTTGTAGTGTTGTTGGAATAAGAGTACTTGTAAGATATAAAATACCATAAGTTTTCCTCCTGTCATTGCACTATTTTTCCCCATCTACTCAGTCAACATCACAATGGTGCATTTAAGAGTCTAGCATGAGATCACAGCTCCCACTTACTTTAACAGTAGCACTAAGGTGACATTAAGAATTCAAAATCCTGCTGCATATTAAACTACTTTATGAAGATGAAATCAATAAAATTATAATGTTAACATATGTTCAACACACAGGTGGAGTTTGTTAATTGCATTGTGTATGCATTCTGACTTGGTTGGGTTTACTCCGAAAATCTTGCAGAAAATTACATATAAAAAGACAGAGATAAAGTCACCACATGAGCTGTTGTCAATAAGGATTCTTATGTCTCTTTGAGGTTAAACGTATTGTGGATTTTCCTGCTATATATGTAAGTTGGTCTTTTGTTGTTGTTGTTGTTGTTTTTACTTCCCATCCATATTCCTTTCCATTTGCTTGTTTTGTTTATTAATATTATTATTATTATTTAAGTTCCGGGATACATGTGCAGAACATGCAGGTTTGTCACAAGGTATACACGTGCCATGGTGGTTTGCTGCCCCCATCAACCCATCATCTAGGTTAGGTGTTTCTCCTAATGCCATCCCTCCCCTAGCCCCTCACCTTCAGACAGGCCCCAATGTGTGATGTTCCCCTCCCTATTTCCATGTGTTCTCATTGTTCAACTCCCATTAATGAGTGAAACATGTGGTGTTTGGTTTTCTGTTTCTGTGTTAGTTTACTGAGAATGATGGTTTCCAGCTTCATCCATGTCCCTGCAAAGGACATGAACTCATCCGTTTTATGGCTCTATAGTATTCCATGGTGTATACGTGCCACATTTCTTTATCCAGCCTATCCTTGATGGGCATTGAGTTGGTTCCAAGTCTTTGCTATTGTGAATAGTGCTGCAATAAAAATACATGTGCATGTGTCTTTATAGTAGAATGATTTATAATCCTTTGGGTATATACCCAGTAATAGGATTGCTGGTCAAACAGTATTTCTGGTCCTAGATCCTTGAGGAATCACCACACTGTCTTACACAATGATTGAACTAATTTACACTCCCACCAACAGTGTAAAAGCATTCCTATTTCTCCACATCCTCTCCAGCATCTGTTGTTTCCTGACTTTTTAATAATCACCATTCTGACTGGTGTGAAATGGTATCTAATTGTGGTTTTGATTGGCATTTCTCTGATAACCAGTGATAATAAGCTTTTTTTCATATGCTTGTTGGCTGCATAAATGTCTCCTTTTGAGAAGTGTCTTTTCATATCCTTCATCCACTTTTTGATGGGGTTGTTTTATTCTTGTAAATTTGTTTACGTTGTTTATAGATTCTGGATATTAGCCCTTTGTCAGATGGATAGATTGCAAAAATGTTCTCCCATTCTGTAGGTTGTCTGTTCATTCTGATGATAGTTTCTTTTGCTGTGCAGAAGTTCTTTAATTTAATGAGATCCCCGTTTGTCAATTTTGGCTTTTGTTGCCATTGCTTTTGGTGTTTTAGCCATGAAATCTCCACTAATGTCTATGTCCTAGGTTTTCTCCCAGAGTTTTTATGGTTTTAGGTTTTACATTTTAGTCTTTAATCCATATTGAGTTAACTTTTTTATAAGATGTTAAAGAAGGGGTACAGTTTCAGTTTCTGCACATGGCTAGCCAGTTTTTCCAACACCATTTATTAAATAGGGAATCCTTTCCCCATTGCTTATTTTTGTCAGGTTTGTCAAAGATCAGATAGTTGTAGATGTGTGGCATTATTTCTTAGGCCTCTGTTCTGTTCCATTGGTCTATTTATATGTTTTGGTACCAGTACCATGCTGTTTTTGTTACTGTAGCCTTATAGTATAGTTTGAAGTAAGGTAGTGTGATGCCTCCAACTTTGTTCTTTTTGCTTAGGATTGTCTTGGCTATACAGGCTTTTTTTAGTACCATATGAAATTTAAAGTATTTTTTTTATTTTTTTTCTAATTCAGTGAAGAAGTCAATGGTAGTTCGATGGGAATAGCATTGAATTTATAAATTACTTTAGGCAGTATGGCCATTTTCACAATACTGATTCTTCCTGTCCATGAGCATGGAATGTTTTTCCATTTGTTTGTGTCCTCTCTTACTTTCTTGAGTAGTAGTTTATAGTTCTCCTTGAAGAGGTCCTTCACATCCCTTGTAAGTTGTATTCCT
Organism: Aotus nancymaae; assembly: GCF_030222135.1. NCBI lineage: Eukaryota > Metazoa > Chordata > Mammalia > Primates > Aotidae > Aotus > Aotus nancymaae. The sequence continues at coordinate 38,179,092 of NW_026988419.1, read as the reverse complement.
AGGTGTTTTATTCTGTTTGTAGCAATTGTGAATGGGAGTTCACTCATTATTTGTGTCTCTGTTTGTCTATTATTGGTGTATAGGAATGCTTGTGATTTTTGCACATTGATTTTTGTATCCTGAGACTTTGCTGAAGTTGCTTATCACCTTTTGTCTCACAAGCTAAGGGATAAAATTCTCCGTTTTTGTGCATTTATTAGGTACTTTTTTAGAAGCTCAAAAAAGTTCAAATTGAACAGTAACTATCTAATTTTGTATCTTCATGTGTACCAATTATTATTGGAACTGGCAACAAAATTTTTGCTGAAAGAAATGTTATGCATCATGTTCTAAACTGACTTTCTGGCACAGTATCACATGTCCTATTGTAAAACAGTTTGTTCTAGTCAACCTCAGCTGGAGCTACAGTGACAACATTTTGCAGAGGATGAGACTTAATTGCATGTAAATGTCACTTTTTAAAGATCCTAGAAATAAAGAAAAAAATCTGGATTAAAAAAAGAATCTCATAATAACAAGTCACCAGGAATGAGCCTTGGATCAAGAGACTGGATGAACTCTGAGATGTCCTATCTTTAATTTGAAGAAATCACAAAGCTTGAGGCAATGGATATCCCCATTCTAAATGATGTGTTTATTATGAATTACATGCCTGTATGAAAACACTTCATGTACCTCATTAAAATATATACACCTACTATGTACCCACAAAAATTAAAAATACAATTTAAAAAAGAAGCTACAAATATGTTAAATTCTTAAATTAAAACAAAAAACAAAGCAGACAATTTTCTTCACTGATAACTCTAATCTTTTAAATAATTTTTTTTGAAAACACAGATTAAATGTTTACTAATATAACAAAGACTGACTATGTATTTGCATAAGTTACGTAAGGCCTTGACAAAGTACATAGGAATTTTTGCAATTTGTTGACTCACAAAAAAGGTGACAACAAGAGTGAAATTTATTTTTAGCAGTCCAGCTTCCAATATGTAAGATGTAACCTATTGTACAGTGACATACTGGTTGTGCTTCATCAAACTGATTATATACCATTTTATGAAGATGTAATCCTCTGGGATTTAACTAGTCCAGTGTAATCAGCTATAATAAGATGGATCAGTACAGGTAGTAAAAATAAAATCCTCCAAGCAATAGATCAAGACAGATAAAGTTCTGTATGTTGAAGATCTCTGGATTAAAAGATAGCATATAATTACCGGACTTTTACAGTTTAGTAACAACCAGTTTTTCCATAAAGAAGTCAGCACAATAAATATTTTCTTTAAGGTCTATCTATTGGAACAGTCAGTATATTTAATAAGAAAGCAATCAAAGGTTTTCCTTTTTCAGAACTCTTCTTACTTGATAAATCACAAGTCAATAATTTTTCCATTTTCCTGAGCCACTGTAAATCTCTCAATTTTTCTGAAAACCAAATATCATAACCCCTGCATCACCAGTGGAATGGTGATGGAATGAGAAAGTGATGGGATAGGACTAAGATTGGATAGGAGAAAGGTTGTGTGTATGTAACTTCTTTTTAGTCTTGATTGCCTCTGTGGACCAACAGTGACTGGGAATGAAAGAGAACCAATGTGCTTACCTTCCCAGTTCCCTCAACTACAAAGCAGGTAGTTGAAGAGTAAAGAAAAGAGAAGATCGCACTCAGGACCAGAAAAAGATAGCTACCCTACCCACATCTTCACTCTTTCTCCTCCATTTTTCCATTTTAGTCCTATGCTAACCACAATAAAATTCTACCTTGGGAAAAAATATGGATAAACTACTTTCAAAGAGTTTGCAATCAATTGAATTTTGAAAAAAAAAAAAAAGAAGAAGAAGAAGAAGACGGTAATGGAAACCAATGTAACTCATAGCCTCTCTCCTCCATCTCATATTTGCTTGAAGCCTGCATCCATTTCTCTCTGTATCCAAGGTGCACACTCTCCTCCTCTTCTTCCTCCCCTTTTCTTCCCCCTCCTCCTTTCCCTCCTCTTCTCTCTTCTATTTCCCTCTTTCCTTACCTCTTTTTGCTCCCTTCCTCTTCTCCCTCTGCCTTTCCCTCACCCTCTCCTTTTCTCCCATCATCCTGTCTCTTCTCCTTCTAGTATAGCCTTTGCTCTCTTTTCTTGTAAATACTGTACTCTGGCATGATCTATACAAAATTAAGCAATGATACAAGATAAGGTAAATGGACTTCATGTTCTATATGCTAAAAATAACATTTATTGAGTGTTTAATATAGCTAAGCACTTAGCAAGGCAACTTGCATGCATATATTAACTTTAATCCTCAAAGTAATCTACAGAGGTGGATTCCACCACTTTCCTCAATTTTTATATTAGAAATCTAAGGATAAAGAGTAACCAACCAGCCAAAGATTACAATGCATTTACATAAAAAATCAAATTTCAATACTTTTACTTACCAGGTGAAAATAGCTAACAGGAATTTCACCAAATTTGGAGAAGATGCTTGGGATAGTCAGACTTTAAATATAGGCACAGATCATAGGGAAAAACACTTTGGGAAATCTGTGGAGGCTGATCTATGCAAGATCTATGGAAATCTTTCAGAGAAACTCTACCTGGGGTTTAAAAAACCACAATTGCTGTTTATAAGGGACAGGCAAATAATTGTTAAAAATATGACCTGTGAATCTGAAGTCTCTCTCTCTCTCTGACACACACACACACACACACACACACAATATATATATATAATTATATAATGTTTTATGTAATATATGTATTATATTGCACACACACACATAAGTTCATATATATGTGTGTATACATATATATGAATTTACAAGCATTGATATGTGATGAAGTTACTTCTTCTGGGACAACTCTGTAAGTGTGCTCCAGAAATAGAAAATTTTGTGTTTAGTGTTAATAACTCTCCAGAAGCTAGCTTAGGATATACACTAAATACCTAAACAAATTATTCTCTCTATGATATGGGCTGCAGAATTTTGACTAGAGGTGTTCCACAAACTCAGAGATTACCCTCTGGACATCCGTTGGTGTTTGCTAGAGGTTTGACAGACCCTGAGCAATGCCAAAATTGTTTGCTAGCAAGAACCTGTCATAATCAAGCATGCCAAATTAATCATGAGAGAATAGAAAATGTTGTGGGTAATTAAGAACTTATTTTACAGTTGGGAAGCAAAGCCAGAAAATTACAGAGGTTATCAGATGTAGACTACAGCCTTCAGAGTCTTTTCAATACCAACCACAGCAGAAATATGGTTGCCCAGTTATTACATAGTGTGTTGGAAAGAATGCAGTCTTTGGAATTAGAGAGATTTAAGTTCATATCTCAGCTCTGCCAGTGATCACTTAACGAGAGATAATCACCACCACCTACCTCTCCGCCACCTACCTCCCCTGCTGCCAGCCTCAGTTTCTAACTCATTTCAATTTTGAAATAATAAAGGCACTTTGCATGCTTTTTGTAAGGATGTGATATGCATGCAAATAGTCTATCTGAGATATATAAGCTTTTGATGTTACAACTGCTATTATTATTATTGTCTTTTTAAAATTGAATAGCACTTGGTCATGTGTCAAATGCAATGTTTTTATATCAATATAGCATCATTGATTTATATTCAAATTGCTGTTTCCTAAAACCCACTTGAACCCATTCCTAATGTACCACTAATTCATCTACGTACTGTATTTACTATGCACATTTTTGGTGTGTGACTATACCACTTTGCTGAAACAACCTTTTGGACTGAAATTAGAAGCAAAATCTACCCATTCATTATTCTTTGTAGCCACATTGTTATATCTTAGTTCTTATATCTCCAATTCTATGTTCCACCCAACAATTTCTTCATAGGTTGTATCCTTGAGGAAAAGTTCACAAGGCTAATTTATGAGTGGAAAAAGTTATTTAACAAGAGTTGCATTCTGTAAATGCTGATAGATATGACTGTTGTCTGAATGCATTAAAAAGAAACAAAATTATGTTCACATTATGTGGTAAAACACTGCTGTTTTTATTTTCCTGTAGTATAAATCAGCGTATGGATTAATTCATTCATATAATTATATTTGCAGCTCTTTTACCTTTATTCACGGCAATAACTTTTTTTATGAGAAAGAGCACATTGCATATCAGTATAAAACGTCTTTTGAGCACCATGGCAGAAGGTCAGAGATGATATTGTGGGCCTGTGGACGTTGAGAACCATCTGAGTTCTGCCAGGATAAAAAAGCAGATGCTTCAGCAATTTTACATTACAAACACCAGGAAGATTTTTAGACAATAGATCCTTGATTGCCAAGCTGTTGAAGATAGTTATTTCATCTCTGGAACATAATTGGTCTGCTGGCATTACACCCACGTTACTCAAAGAGATGAAAATAAAATTATAAAGTGCTGTGTAAAGCCTGAAATGGCCACCTTTAAGTTTGATCTTCCCCTTAATGTTGTAGAGTTCATAAAATATGCATTAATTCCAGTTTTTAATAGCTTTTATCAATCCATCTTTCTTCTTCAAACGGTAGACAATGCGTAATAGATTTCTCATGCTGCACTTTCAGACAAGATATATTTTATAATTTTGCTTTTTTGGGGGGGATTTCTTAAGCAACATGTATTAGATAAAGCTCACAAAGCAATAAACAGTTTCTCCAGTATTGATACTAGAAAAACTAGACTCCTGTTGATAAGCCAGTTCATTCCTTATAAGCAGGTAGACTTCCACCAAAAAAAATTACTATTGTAATATTTTCATAAGATTTAAACTTATGAAAATTTTTGAAACAACTGCTTCTAGTTTACATTTGCCTTCTCATCATATTTCTTTAATTCAAATAAAAACGTTTTAATTTTAAAATTCTACATTTAGACATTTTTTAAAAAACAGGAATTTTGTTGAGGATGACTTCCCTATTACCACTGCCTGTGAAGCTCCTGAATTTTTCTGCATCAATTAAAGAACAACAAATGTAAAATAAATGAATTTGGTAGACCTGACTCAAACCTCCTAAAAATTGGAAACAACCTAAATATTCCCAAAATAGATGAGAGATTAAATAAACTATGGTATATTCATAACAGACACAATTTCATAATTTAGTCATTAAAATCATAGCCTAGTAGAGTAATTAATAACATGGGCAAATTCTTCAGAATAATACTAAGAGAAAAATGTAGGCTACAAAGGAGTATAGCAGAATGATTTTAATTTTATTAAAAATGTAAATAAGTGTGTTAGTCCATTCTCACACTACCATAAAGAAATATCTGAGACTGGACAACTTATAAAGAAAAGTGGTTTAAGTGGCTCATGGTTCTGCAGGCCATACAGGAGACATGGCAGCCTCTAAAGATGTCTCAGGAAACTTTTAATCATGGCAGAAGGCAAAGGGGAAGCCGGCACTTCACTTCCTACCCCAGAGCAGGAGGAAAGGGAGGAGGGGAGGTGCTACTCACTTTTAAACAAACAGATTGTGTGAGAGCTCTATCATGAGAACAGCACAAAAAGAATGGCCCTAAACCACTCATGAGAGCTTCATTCCCGTGATCCAGCTGCCTTCTATCAGGCCCTTCCTCCAACACTGGGAATTTCAACTTGACATGAGATTTGGGTGGGGATGCAGATCCAAACTATACCAATAAGTTTATGTATGAAATATCTAGAAAAAAATACAACAAAATTACTTGAATTTCCTTTTTTCTGTGATGAAACTTGAGGTGACTTATGTTTTCTACTTTTTAACTTTCAATATTTTTCACATTTTTTCATTGACAGTTCATTTGTAAATCATAAAAAAATTAAAATTATTTTAACCAATGATGTTTCCTCAGATACTTATTAATTGATAATAGTGTCACAGTATAATCCATATTAGCTGCTAATGACCATAATAAATCCTTAATTCTAAATTAAATATAATAATGAATTTTTTATTATATTTAACAAAAAGAAATAAATTGTCTAAGTATACATTGAGCAACTACTAAGTAAGCAGCTGGTATATAACATGCCATGAAATGTGAAATAAGAAATTGATGACCAGAGAAATCAGTACATAAGCCATCTAAAATACAGGAGCCAGATTTCAGCATAGTCAGGGAAACAGAAAAATGGACTAAGGAAGAAGAAGTAATGAGCTATCATATTTGATATGAGAGCACATTCTGGTTAAATAACATTGTGGAGTTGGTTTATCCATTAAAGTACTGTAGACACAATGCTGAGGCCTACAAAAATTAAATTTCTTTTATAATGCAAAGAAAAAAACTAATTTCCAGGTTAAAAAACTAACTTTATACCAACACAGTTGTAAAATTTAATTTTGTGGCCCTGATTCAACGACTTGCTAAAAAACAATGTGTAAGGAAGCAATTCCAATATCTCTAGAGAATATAGAGGAAAAAGTGCCTAAGCCCAGCAAAACCATAAATAACTATAGTACAGCAAACTATGAATGAAATGAGGAGCCAGAAACAGAGAGCAGCTTTAAATTACAAGATTGGTAAAAGAAACAGTATCTTGACAAGGGATTTGACAAGTCATCGTAACGTTAGATGTGGATCTGATGACAATACCGTTCTGTAGATTTGTGGTTGCTCAACCTCAAGAGAATTCTCTGTGACTGAATTGCAGACATCACCCTTCAAGACTCCCTGATCTACTCCATTGAAGATTCTTTTCAAAATTTTACATTGCAGAAAACTGAGACAAACTACTATGGTGATTAACAGAATTAAGATTTCAGAGCCAAAGACTGAAAATAGTGACATAAACAATTACAAATGTAATGTTAAAATGAATTGCAAATATACTCAATGGAGAAATGCATATTCAAGAGTTTGTACGAAGGAAGGGTGAATAGGTGGGTAGTTAACTCTAAGACCAACAGAGGCTCAGAGAATGTTACTGTCACTAAAACAAGCAAACAAGTGCAGTCTTGGACTTGGACTTTGATTGAAATATAATCTCTAGATCAAGGAAAATTACTATGTTCAATTCTACATATTATTTTTAGACAGCAGTTGCCATATTGTGACAAACACACAAGAGTAAACAGGTTGACACGCAGTCCATAAACCGCTGTTACCTGAAGAATTGGGATGTCCGGCCTGAAGAAGCGAGGGGTGTTTGTGTGTGTGTGTGCATATGTGTGTTGGCTGGGGGTGGGGCATTGGTTGGGACATAACAGCTGACCCTAAATGTTTTATAGTGAGCTACCATGTAAAACAGGAATCATTCTTATTTTGAATAATTTCTGAAAGCAAAACCAAAGGCTAACCACTGCAAAGGAAAGGATTTTTTACTACACTATTAATAAAATATTTTCTAATAATTAGAGTTTCCCAGTAACAAAATTCCTGGAAAAGTAGTGAATTATTTGGTACCAGAAATATTCAAGTACAAATCAGATTATTGATCAATAATGCTATAGAAGTGATTCAGTGGGACAGGATGAGCTCTCATGTTCTTTCAGAGTAGAATATTTTATTGAACAGACACACATACAAAAGACACTGAAGAAGAAAATGACAAGGGTATGTGGGAGACCAGACACGGAAAAGCAAAGGAAGGAAATGAAAATCACAGCATGATGGTGTATGCCACACATCATAAAACAGAAGGGATACCAACTGGTGAGTTCCCCATCACACATTGTGTATGTCCTTATCCCTTGTTGTCCACCCAGCTCAGCCCTTTGCAGGGCACAGCTCGATTCAGCCACACCAGGGAATCAATGCAGGCTCACTGTTAAGTTAATTTACCTGCTTTCTCTTTCAGAGACTGTCAGAAGCACCAAGAGCACAGTCAGTGTCATGAACAGGTAAACTTTATAAGCAGTCAGCTCTTCAAAATCAAATGCTCTCAGTCCAAGGCAAGGAAAAGCAAAATATACAAAAGAAAATCTATGACAATTATTATTGTAAGTTGTGGTGGATATTGTTAAGCAATGCCCTTTGTGATCATCAGATAATGCATATTGTCCCCCAGAATTTATTTTCTGATATGAAAACAACTGGAGAAAACTAGGCTTTTATCAATATCTCATTTTGAGAAATGTGGATTAAGTATAAATAATTGTAGAAAGAAATCAAAAGACAATAAAACAAAATGAAAGGCAGCTTTAGACTTTTCAACCTTGAAGTGTAAGCCTGAATGTTCAAGTTTTACTCATTCGAATCTATGCAGTTTATATTATTAGCATTTTATTATGACAAGCTGCAAATTTGGTTTTACAGTGAAACAAAACTGGTTTCTTTACACCTGTTTCCTTTTCTGTAAAATAAAAGGTTTAAGCAACATGATTGCTACAGCAGATTTCAATTCTGAAGTTCAACAATTAATAGATTATATTTACTATTTACTGTAGCCACCAGAGTAGACAATTTTGAGAGACCTTGTTTGAAGTCTCAAACCATTTTCAGATACTCATTAGCAGGCAAGAGTTGAAATAACGGAAGCTATTATTTCCTAACTACCATCAGTATGCAAGCCTCAAAGAAAGATAATAGAAGAAAACAGTCTCAATTATTAGAAGCATGGCTTTCATATCAATAGGTTGAGTGTACAGAAGAGAATGTTGATGAACCTGGAAATGCTCTTTCCACTCACACCATACAATGGTGCTCCTGGAATTAATTTCTTGTAAGAATCAAATAGAAGCCTTTAAGTCTGATTTGCATTATTTCCCAGCTGCCTTTCTGGAGAACCAGGAGTTTTATTATGAACCCTCATGGTGATCCAGAAGTTGAAGGGATAATTATTCTTGTTAAGCTTCCCATTGCAGTAAGATATCCTCCTAGAAATATTAAAATATGAAATAAGACTTAAAATTGGATTCTGCTATTCACAATTATGTGTGCCTTTTGACTATTTGAGCGTATTTAGCATACAAAGCATGCCGATTAAGTGACAGAAACTTCCACACTAGCTGAGAAATATCATGGTAGAAACTCTAAAAAGGAAGTACATGATTGAACTTTTTGGCTCAAAGCCATTTGTTACTGTGAGCTCAGAATGAAAAATAAGATAAAAGCAAGGATTGTAAACGTATCTAAAAATACCTCATATGATACAATATTTTCAGAATAAAAAAAGACAGTTAAAAATGGTGCAGAGATCCTTAACCACCTTCAAATTGTATCTTAACAATAATAACTCAAATGTCCCAGAGAGAACCTGATTAACAGTGAGCAAGAAATCGCCATTAGCCTTTACCAGGTTCAAATGAGGATGTGTTCACATCACTTCATGTAATAAATGAACAGGAAATCAAATAAGACCCTTTTGGAGTAATTGGAATATTGCAATATAAAGAATCTGCTGCAGAGTAGATGATCAACAGATGTCAGTTTCCCTGGGAAATCACCATCTCTAACGACTGTCCTTGCATATTATATTGAGCACAAGTAACGTGTGTGAAAAGAGTATATTTCTGATAAATCAAAAATTCAATCAGAATATTCCTCCGCGGTTTAATTCTAAGCTACTCTGGTTCTGTCATGTTTGATAGACACTATAGGTTTAGATCCAAGTCCCTTGTTCCAAAAAACCTGAAAGACTTATTGAAATTAGAAACCTACTCACTGTTAAGATGAACAGTGGCAAACACATACTGCAGGATGCAGAAATGATGTTTGATGTTCACATAGTCACAGGAGTTGCTCTTCACCAAACAGGAGTTCTCAAACTATAGTAAGCATGAGAATCACCCAAAGAGCTTCTCAAAAACGGTGATGCTCTGTGCTAACTTCCATTCTTAGTAGGACCTAGAAATCTGCATTTTAATCATCATCTGAAAACACATTGGTTCTCAGAGTACACTTGGAGAAACCATGTCCGATAAATATGTGGCTGCTTCTCAATGAACTTCATCTGCTAAAATGGGAGACATAGAATTTTAGTGTCAGTGTGATTGTCTGAGTGGATTTCAAATGTAATGGTATGCTAGTTCTGTATTGAACAGAATTTCATAATTGAGTGGCTTGGGTGGGGACTCAATATAACTAGTCTGAAAGTGATTGATGCCACAGCTGATAAAGCTGAACGGTACTCACTAATGCGCTGCACTCTGGGAGATTCTTTGTACTGGAGGCTGGGACTATTGCCCAGACACTGTGATTGTAATGAAGATAGGCATGGGTCTTTCATGTTTTCTACCTCCTTCCTACCCCAAATGCTGAAAAATGGTTAGTATTAAGTATTTTTATACAGAGCAAGAAAAAGATAGACTGAGTTGGAAATTCTAGTCCCATATATCCCACTGACAATATTCTAATATAATTTCTTTTCTAATGTTCTATTAAAATGATTGATGTCAAATTAAACCTTTGGAATGGGGGCTGATCATGAGAAAGGGTGACAGTTGGCCAGGATGCCATTATTAACATTTTGCATTCAGACTGATTTAACAACCTGCTCCATTCAGTATTATATGTGTGCATTTACCCCAATTTGTACTTCCTAAAAAATGCTCTTCAATGAATAAATTGCCTCATGACAGCTATTGTTTGATTACCTTTTTCTAAATCTTATTTGTAAATAAGGCTCAGCCATCTAGCAATCAAAAGGTTGTTATAGATTACTTTGTGGAATTTTTACTGATCCAAGTTATTTCTTAAAAGAAGAATCTTCTTTTGGAAAATTACGCATTATGTATTTTCTATCTACATACTGGTCAGGCTTTAAAAACTATGTCCTCCAAGACAGAGACAAAAGAAAATCAAAGAGGTAAATTGAATATGCCAGATTTTGCAGAGTAAAATCATCATTATATGCAAACCTGATGCATTTCATAACCTGAGTGGCATTCCTTAGACCTCCAGTGCACTGGCAAGCTCTGGAAACCACCTGATCCAAGCTATCAGAATACCAAAACACCTGAATGCTATGTCTAAAATTAGGCTATTGAAATTCTCCCTGGATTGTCACTTTGCTTTATTACAAACACATTTTTTCTCCAGGGGGTCACAGTCGCTTTAAATGAGTAAAGAGTGCCACCAAGTGGCAGCATATAATATTCGTAAATCAATTCTATTTTCCTTTAGAAAAAATATACTTTACCTTTGTTCATTGTGCTGACATTCTTAAGACAGACAGGCTTATTCACAAGATTGAAAACATTTAATTTAAATGTCCAAGTTATATCTCGGCAAAAAAAGCATATTTTGCTAGATTGATGAGCAAATTTGCTGATACATTTTTTAAACATGGAAGTTCTATTTGCAGTATCTGTAAAAAGGGTAGTCATGCATTGTTTAACAATGGGGATGCATTCTGAGAAATCCATCATTAAGCAATTTTAATTTGGGAACATCATAGTGTGTATTTATACAAACCTAGATACTATAGCATGCTGCACACCTAAGACATGACGTATAGCCTATTGCTCCTAGGCTATAAACCTGAACAGTATGTTACTGTACTGCTGGCAATTGTAACACAATGGTAAGTGTTTGTGTATTTAAAAATATCTAAACAAAAAAAGTACAGAAAAATAAAATATAAAAGGTTTTTTTTAAAACTACGTCTCTATAGGGAACTTACCATGAATAGCGTTTGCAGGATTGGGAGGTGCTCTAAGTGAGTCAATGAGTGAATGGTTAGTAAATGTGAAGGCCTAGGACATTCGCATATATAACCACAGACTTTATTTTTATTTTTTTTATCTTTAAGCCTGAATTTATTCATCCTTCCATATTCTCAATCACAGCAGATAAAGTCCCCAATCTCTGTAGGTTACAGAGCTCCTCCTAAAAGTAGCATTAAATTCTAAACAAGATTTTCTGGGTTTTCCTCTTACTGTTTTCTGGCATTAAGTGAATTTGTGGATCTTAGAACAGAAAAAATATCTGCTACATGGAATTAGGGTCATTAAGAGATCACTGAGCCTTTATTAGTAATGGGTATCTAACTACAAATCTGTCAGTTATATCAACCCCAGAAATATGCATAACAGGAATTGATGCAAGCTGTGTTTGGCCAGGCCATATAGGTCACAGCATAAATATAAGGTCATAATAACAAAAATAAGTCTATAGGTTTTCCCCCACCTGCAATTATAAGAATGTCATTTCTTGAACCCCTACAATAATAACAATTGTTATTATGTGTTGCTATTATAATTAATTCAGAAATGTAAGTTTTGCTCCTCTTAACCACAGACTTTATAAACACTGTACACTTAGGCTACACTAAATTTATTTTAAATTCTTTCTTTCTTCAATAATAAATTAACCTTAGCTTACTGTAACTGTTTATAAACTTTTCAATTTTTTTTTTACTTTTTGACTCTTACGTTTAGCTTACACACATATTGTATAACTATGCAAAAGTATTTTCTTTCTTTATATTCTTATTATTCTTTAAGCTTTTTTCTTTCTTTCTTTCTTTCTTTTGAGATGGAGTTTCGCTCTCGTTGCCCAGGCTAGAGTACGATGGCACGATCTCACCTCACCACAACCTCCACCTCCCAGGTTCAAGCGGTTCCCCTGCTTCAGCCTCCTGAGTAGCTGGGATTACAGGCATGCCCCAGTACTCCTGGCTAATTTTGTATTTTTAGTAGAGATGGGGTTTCTTTATTTTGGCCAGGCTGGTCTTGAACTCCTGACCTCAGGTGATCCATCCACCTTGGCCTCCCAGAGCGCTGGGATTACAGATGTGAGCTACCACACCTGGCTGCTTTTTTGATTTTTAAAAGCTTTCATTTCTATTTACTTTATAAACATTTCTGTTAAAAACTAAGACACAAACAGACACATCAGTCTAAGGACCATGAACATCACTGTCGTCCACCTCCACATCTTGTCCCGCTGGAAGATCTTCAGGAGCAATAGCAGGCATGGAGCTGTTATATCATTTCCTATGATAACAGTGCCTTCCTCTGAAATACTTCCTGAAGACCCTGTCTGAAGCTGTTTTACAGTTAATTTTTTTAATAAGTAGAAGGAGTACACTCTAAGATAATAATAAAAGTATAGTACAGTAAATACATAAACCAGTAACATTGTTGCTTATTATATTATCATTATGTACTATACATAATTCTATATGATATATTGTATGCGACTGGCAGCACAGTACATTTGTTTATACCACCATTGCCCCAAACATGTAGGTAATGCATTTCACCATGACGTTATGATGCCTATGACATGACTAAGTGGTAGGAATTTTTCGGTTCCATTATAATCTGTAGGACCACTAACAGATATGTGGTCTACTGCTGACCAAAACATTGTTATGTGGAGCATAACTGTATTAATAAGAATCTAATTTGCAAATCTTATTAGCTATGTAGTGACTATTGGTATGGAAACGTGCAGTTTCCAGAAGAAACTTTTTATATTACAAAAATGTTATTTCTGTCCAGATATTTCAAGAATATTGGATCAGGGGCAAAAGGGTAATATTTTTTTAAGTATGTAGTTCATAATCCCAGCAATGCTGACATCTAATCCCAGCTCCACATTGAGGGGAAATAAGGTATTCTCATTATTCCACCTTCCTTTTCAAAGGACTGTGCAATTTTGTGAAAATAAAGTCCATGGATAGTTCTCTAAATCCATTTTAGTTATTAGTTCTGCTTCTGTGTCCATGTATCCCCTCATTAAACAAACATGTACTGAGCATCTACCCTGCCAAGAACAGTGCCAAGAAGAAAATGACTAGACCAGTCCCCGTCCTAATGATATTCGTAACAAGCTGGGGTCCCTTGGTTCTGATTAGCTCTGTTGGAAATGTCAAGCTCTCTAAATTAAGACAATTTTATTTATAACAATGCATTATGTTTGTGAGCATCTTCTAAAGCTTTCAGAATGATTTTGCATTTATAATTTCACTGACAGTCACAATGACTTTGACCATGTACAATAGCTGTGAGAGCTGTTAATTATTATCCTTATATGTAGTTCAGGATGTTGTTAAATGATTTACATAAGATGTCATAGGAAGATGGTGTGAAGAACAAAATTAAAATCTTCTAATTTCCTAAACTATGCTTTTTCTAGGAGGCCATTGCTCCCTATGATAAATACATTAAAATTAGCATGATATTTCAAGCAAGGTCATTATCACAGGAAGTTCTACAATGATTATAATGATGTTGACACTTTGTAAAATATTTTTGGAACTCCTGTTTTAAATTTCTCTTAAAGGGACTATAAGAAAATTAGTTTCATTACATGTTTCATTCAACAGAGATTTATTCAATATCTGTCACTTGCATGCACTGCACTGAGTGATAGGATATAAAGATGATGCAGTCAGCAAGAAATTTACAATTTAGTAGGCACAATGAGAAATGTAGCACCAGTGCTTTTTTGTTTCATAGGTTCGCATGGATGTTGTGTAGTCATAATGCATACTGTATTTTATTGAATCTAAAGTGTTGTTAAACACAGTATTTTATGTTCCAATAAGAGAAAATCACTGACAAATTATGACAAGTTGTTTTCCCATAATTTAAAAAAAGTTGACATTTATTTTAAGAGCCATTTAGTCTTATTTTGACGGAGATCTTCTTTAACATATCACTCTATTGCATATATAAAAAGAAAATATAGCAAAATAAATTGGTTAAGGCAATAACTCGTAATAACCACAACTGCTGTCTGATGGTTGGTAATTATAAAACACCAGTGATTATTTTATATTTTTCAAGTTGAGATGTTAAAATGAAGAAAAAAAGCATTTTAGAATCACTTAAGTGAATATTTTCTGATCAGTTTCTAAAACAGTCATTGCATAATGGAGCTAGGACAACTCATGGAAGAAAAATGATACAATGCTTTAACTCCTTTACTTTTGTCTTTGGGTGCTATTATTAATCACCAGAATAGTTAAGGGTATGCATTACAGAGTTCATGAGGCCCAAGATCAAGTATTGGTTCTACTGCTTACAAGCTATGTGACCTTTGGTCAGATAAATGAACCTTTCTGAGCTTTAGATCACCCATATGTAAATATTGAAACAATAATAACTACTGTTTAGGCATAAAATGAAATAATATACTAACACACTTAACACATAGCCATTAGTACTTTTATATTTGAGTGTGGCTAAGTTCTGGTTATTCTTTTCAATAAAATAATGATAACTAAACTGTTGAGTGCAGGAATAGTTAAAAATGCTGTTTTCTCCCCTCTCCAGTGATAGAATGTGCAGCATCATCCTTTCAGCTGACTCTTGAAAGTCTTGGATCCCACTTTCACCATGGTAAGAAAAGAATTAACTACTCTGGCTTAAAGCTATTCTTGAGTGGCTAACATTTTGACAAGAAGAATAAATAACCCTAAAAGAGAAGTTCAGTTACTGAATTCATCCCTTATCTTCAAACATTTAAACATTAAGAAGACTATACAGAAAGATGTTTATCCCTAACATATTCATACAGTCGTAATCACAGTATTAAAAAAAACTGAATTTAAACACAATCAAATAAACTACCCCAGTCAGGAGAGGTACAAACTGAAAAAAAAGTAAAATAAAAATATTGGAAAGCCTGCCTTTTCAGAAAATGTGAGCACCAGAATCATGGTAATGAAGAACAGTTGGGGAAAAGCAAGCAAGGCAGAGAATCTAAATCAGCTGGTTCCAGTGAGCTTCTGGGTGACAGATAACCTGGCTGCCGCATTTGCTTCCCGAGTCCACCTCTGTGAGAGGTGGAACCAAGCCAAGCCCATAAATCAGACACAGCCTCGAGGTTGGTACTTGTTAATAGAACATAAAGACAAACTTCAGAGACAACCTGCACCTCTCAACCCTCCCTAAGGCTGGCGAGGCCAAATATCTTAAGGCACTAAAAGCCGTTTCTAGGTCACTTACTGAGTAGGAAAGGAAGCTTTAATTTTAACTATTCCTCTGCTTCAGATGCCTGATTACCATCATTGGCCCTTACCAAGTATTATATGCTTTTATAATTATAAAGAACAAATATATTTTACTAATGCAATGTAAACCTTAGTATTTCTGAAAATGTATTTCTCAACTGTGAACACGTTCTAGTCATTTCCATTGAAAAAGGAGGCAAAATAATCCTATGGATAGGAGTAAGTAAAATGGACAAATAAACAAATATTTGGAAAGGTATACAGTATTTATTTCCACTTCACCAGAGGGAGTAGATATGTCTGTTTCATTATTCATATGCTATGATTTTAGTTTTCCTGCTTGCTAAATATAAAGAATGTTCTAAGCCTCCAGGCAACAGATTTCAGTAAGTGATAGCTGAAATTCATTCACTGCATTATAGAAAAAAAAATTAAATCATAAAACATGTGAGTAACAATGTTCAGGGTTTCCTTTTCTGCGGAGCATTGCAACTACAATTCCTTTGACATCAAAAACTAGTCAGCTTTTGTGTATTATGAATGCTTATACAGCAAACTAATATAATATGAACTTTATGTTAATAAAAACAATTTTACCTATGCCTCTGTTTTCAAAGGTGAAAAATCACTTAATAGTTGGTCTACTGTGAACCTAAATGTTGTAATAAGATCAAAATGATAATAAAGCAATTTTCACATTAATAGTCTTCTCAATGCTAAAATCATAGTAACTCTCTGGATTGTTCTCATAGAAGCTACATTAGTTTAAAATTCATGATACAAAATCAGGCACAGTTACTTCTGTACAGTTGTTTCTTAGTCTCTCCCTCAAGTAGTATATTTTTAATGCCCTTTTTAACTTAGACATAATGAGAAAGGCTACATGAAAATATTAAACAGATTTAAGTTTCTGAACTATTCATGAACTTAGGTAGAAAACATACATTTAAAATTATCAGTGAAGAACTAAAAACTATTTTATTAAGGCTACCCATTAATCCATGTCATCCTGATCTGGTCTAATTACAACAGTAAATTCTGTCGAAGCAATATTACATTTCAGTTCTGAAGAAGATTGGGAATGTCATTGATATAGCATAAGCACATTCAAAATGGAGGGAAAATATTTCCTTTAGTATGCCACTCACGATGTCCTGATCATAATATGCAGAGCTTTTAGTTTGGTTTCAGTGTCCCCAAAACTCATTTTGGAACCTTAATTTCCAACATGGCAATGTTGGGAGACGGAACCTATGGGAAGGAGGCTCTAACAGGGGGCATTTGGGTCATGAGTTAGGCTACCCCTGTGTGTGGCTTGATGCCATTCTTGCCGTAGTGAGTGAGCTTTTGCTCTCTGGAGACTGGATTCATCTACAGAAACTAATCCACAAGAGTAGGTTTCAAAAAATTAAAAAGAAAAAGCCCAGCCTCTTCATGTGTGTCCCTCTCTTTGCATGGACTTGTTTCTCCTTCCACTTTCTGCCATGAGTTTAATTCACATGAGACCGTCACCAGATGGGCTGCCCAGCTTTGGATTTCCCAAGCTCCAGAATCATGAGCCAAATGAACTCCTTTTCTTTGCAAATTGCCCAGTCTCAGGCATTCTCTTACAGCAACACAAAATGGACAAAGACAGTTTTGAAGCTTCCAAGGCAATGAGACAAGAAAATCAGTAATAAGAGAGAGGGTTATCAAGAAATATATGAATGCCAATAAAGTAAAGACCATCAGGTACATCTTGGGTTGTTGTCAAACCCTTTTTACCCTATCAGTTGTTCATTTGAAAACAGATATGACCTAATTATCTCTAATAGGAGAAATCTCATCCAAAAATATCTTTCTCATGGGCTCTGACACAAGCCTGAAATATTCAAAATGCTAATTCCTTTAGGTCAAAATACATACTATTTTATTATTTCAGCCATTATCATTTTGGTTTCCATTTGTTGATTAGATTTGCCAGCGACTTGATAGAGCTGCAAAATATTAGTATAGAGGTGAGGAAAACTTTGATGACAAAAGGAAGATAAAGTCTGGAAAGATAAAAGGAACTTCCAGAAATGCTGTTGAAGAAAAATAGCAGTATTTGTGGAAGGATGGGAACTAGGACTTGGCCTATGAGAAGACTGAACTGAGTACCTGGAAAGAGTACTAAGAAAAGAAAAAGGACTAGTTAAAATCAGAACTGGATAGATGGGCACCAAAGATTAAGTATGCCTAATTCCCCAAAACTCTCTTAGATTGGCCCTAACCATCAATAGAATAGATGCCAATCAACTTTGGTGATTCTCAACTCACTCTTGGAAACGAAAACAAGGGCATATTGAAGGTATGGATATGTTATATGTATTAGAATATGACGTAAGAGACTATAATGAGATCCTAAGTTTTTACACTTAAAAATCTGTTTGCTGTTTGTTTTAGTATTAAAAGCTAACCAAAGGTTTGGGAAAGATGAAATGATAAGATATAAAACCACAAAATAACCACCAGTGGAACTCTGATTGGTTTGAGTAGACATGGTAGCCACACAAATGACTTATGGCTGTCAATCATCTAGTGAAGACCAGAAAATGTGGTTTTTGTGATCTTTTCCTCAATTTATGCTCTCAACTCTTCCTCAGAAAGCAGCAGAACCATCTACCTAAAGGGATTTTCAAGTCAACATATGGAACTAAACAAAAAACTCTTTATACTCAGCATTCGGGAAGAGGTTTAGTTAATATGTAGACAAGAAAGAAGGGAAAGGTGAAGGGTTCTTGGTGATACATATGGAAAAGCAAGGACATAAAGTTGTATGTGAGGCAATGGTTTTTAATTGCTTTCTAATGGCTGGACATTCATCTTCTTTGTTCTATATTAAAGCCAGGTGGAGAATAAAACCTGCCTACATTACTTCTTTCACCTTCCCTAATCCCTAATTGCCATTTAACCATGGGAAGCCGTAACTACCAAAAAATGGATCAGAGAAAGCAGAAGATACACGTTTTTATTTTTTATGTAATGTGTGCTAAAATATACTATATCAGAAATAAAAAAAGAAAACTAAAGCTATTATGTGAAATTCTAGAATGAGCAGAGATTGATTAGAAATAATTTTAATTCATTTATTCAAATACAAGTTCTTAGGCCCAAAACTGAGCTTCTTTTCTGTAGGAAGCACTCTCCTGGCTCCCAAGAGAGAGGTCTTGTATTGAATAAAGGCACTGGGGATTAAGTCTCACACAACTGTACAGTCTTAGCAAGGGGCCGATCTTAAATAAGAGTACTGTGGCAAATGGATTTTCTAGAGCTTCCTACACTTTATTCCTACTAAATAGTGTTTTAGTACAGGACTCCAAGGCTTTATTTGACTTACATAAATAATTTACCAATTCCTACCTACTTGAGAGAAAGTACTCTTCAGTGAATTTAAAGGACTTGATTACTCTTCATCTACTTTCTGAAATTTGAAGGAATGAGGCAAAAATCACTTAACTACCAGCCCTGGAAGAGGTTTCTAAAATAACTTCCACACAGTTCTTACTACCTCAGGCAGTATATAAAATAAATTTATGTGTTGAGGAAAAGCAGCATAATCGTTGTTAATTCTGGGTTCATCCTGGGAGGAAATCATTATAACACATGCATGACATAGTAGGATATGACCTCCTCTTGAGAAACATCATCTGATTTCTTCTTTAGAGATCAAAATAAATAAGAAAGACTCCTTTCCTCTTCCTTTCTGTGAGTAACTTCTAAAGGGAAAAATGGTGATGTATTTTTGTGCTGGTCATATTTGTGTTCTTTGAATTCTAGAAATAAAATGAGAAATCAATTAAGCCAAGAAACATGTAAAGTAGGGAAAAGTTATGAAGTTCTCCCATTTTTTATTGTTAAAACAAAGCTATATCAAAACTCTACCTTCTACCTTTTTTTTCCTAAAAGAGTCAAAACAAATTGTGAAAGAATGTTCATTGGTACTTTATGTACTTGCTCCCTCAAAGGAAACCTCTTAAAAATAGCATACTGTAATTATCTAAATCTTGGGTACACAGAACTGTTAGGTATTTGTTTCTCTCCTCCCCAGCTCAACTACTCTACTCTCAATATTGCCTCTGTTTCTCTCTTGAAGCTCATATAAATCGGGGGGGAAACTTTTTCAGATTTTCCCAGATGTTTCCTGAAAAAATTCTTTTCCAGAAACTATTATGAACCTTTCACTTTGTTTTCAAGTGCATTTATCTGTTGTTCATGCAGATGTTTTCTTTCATTAAATCACTAATAATCCCATCCTGGGCAGCTCAAGGTTAGCTGCCCTACTCTATTAATCTCTGTGAAATTGCTCCCACGTGTGTCCAGTTTCATGCAGGGTAAAAATAGAAGTCTGTACACAGTTTCATCTTCACATTTTCTGCTTCATTTCTTGGTTATCCACCAGACTCTTTACATACTATAGCTTGTCCCCTGGAAATATGTTAGAAATATATCCATATGTGTGATAATCCCTCATATACCCAAAAGACTAAGCCAGCTCCCTTATTTTAAAATGCAGAAAAGTTTAAAATAGTGTTTTTTAGATAGTTTGAGTAGAAAATAGAATTTTATAAGTTTACCTCTTTTGTATTCACCTTGAAATAACTAGTGGTAAGTAAATTCCAAATTCTTGAATCTGTTCTTTTTTCTTTCTTTCTTTTTTTTTTTTGAGACGGAGTTTCACTCTCGTTACCCAGGCTGGAGTGCAATGGCGCGATCTCGGCTCACCGCAAACTCCACCTCCTGGGTTCAGGCAATTCTCCTGCCTCAGCCTCCTGAGTAGCTGGGATTACAGGCACGCGCCACCATGCCCAGCTAATTGTTTGTACTTTTAGTAGAGACGGGCTTTCACCATGTTGACCAGGATGGTCTCGATCTCTTGACCTCGTGATCCACCCACCTCGGCCTCCCAAAGTGCTGGGATTACAGGCGTGAGCCACCGCGCCCGGCCCGAATCTGTTCTTAATGAGTTTTTAAACCATAGAGTTTTGGTGTGATGGGGTACCCTATGCCAAAAATCATTGATTGAAAAAAAAATCACCAAAGAAAAGCAAAGTCAAGTACTTTATCTTTTGCAAATAGCTCTTCTCTAAGTAAAGAACAGGACCTCTTCCTGAGTCGACCTGTTCTCGAGACAGAGGCGGGTGGGGAGGGATAACATGGGGAGAAATGCCAGATATAGTAGGCACCTAAAGTAAAATAAATAAATTTTTTAAAAAAAGAAAGAACAGGACTTACGGCTTCTTATTTCAGAAATACTTTGCATGTTAGAAAATGGGGGAAATTAATAGTACAGTTTTTTAGGGCAATAGAATTAACCAGGTCACTGAATTGCTTTACTTCGCAGAATTCAACGCTGAGAAAGAGGTTTCCCTTTAAAATTCCTCCTATCCCTTTCTTCAATAGTTTTCATAGAGAAAGAAGCTCTGAGACTTTAATTTATTCTAATCTCCCTTTAAGCATATAAAAGTGGAATTATATTAAGTACATTGTTGGGACCATGAAAGATATCAATTTTAAACACTCTCCAGAGTTAGACTGATCCAGTGAAAATCTTTTAAGTGTTCATACTCTACGTTGTGCTTTTACTGTGGCATCATTCTCTATTATTTGGAATTTGGCATAAGGATCATCTTGGATCCCTTTTATTGTCAAATACAAAGGGACATGAGAAGGTGATTCTTCCAAAAGGCCTTTCCACATCACTGTTCTTAGGAGTAGGTTTCTAGAAAGCCCCTGGTGCAATGTCAATTTTTAATAATCTCTTACTTTATGTTTTCCTTTCATCTTCAAGTTTTTTTAAAAAATGGTAAGTCCTTAAGTCAATGCAAAACAGAAAATCTCTATAAAGAAGACTGTGCAGTAGACTTTGGTTGATTTTGTGATCCGCCATTTGCCATGTCTTGTGGTACTAGTAACCTATCTTTGCTCTGAGAAAACCATCCGTAATTAATCCATGCTCTGTGTGTGTGTGTGTCTGTGTGTGTGTTACAGAAAAAAATATTTTTATTTTGTTGGGATATGAAGTTTGAGTTCAGAACTACCACCTTTGTAGTTGAGTCAGAGTATCTCCAAAACACCTAAAGGTGTAGTTATTTTCTTATGAAGACACTAAGAGAGATATAAATACTTTTTATAACTTTTTTTAATTTTTGTGGATATGAGATATAAATACTTAATTTAAATATCTAATTGTTTAACAATAAAGAAACCTGACTATATGTCTGCTTTTTCATTTACAGCCAAAAGATTATTACAACAATTTCATTAATCTTTTTAAAAGACCAACTTACATTTGGTTCCTATTTTATTAATTTATTTTCTTTTCTTTTTCCACTTTCTTTGGTTATTCTTGATGTTATTTTTTGAACTTTTTGACATGTCAACTTAGCTCATGGATGTTCATACTTTTTGTTACATTTCTTCATGGCTGTAAACTTCTCCCTAGCATTTCTTTACCTGAATTCCACGCATATGATAAGGGCTCTACTCCCATGGGGTTGTAAGTTATAAATACGTATATTTAGTTAAGACTGTCAGCAGTCTCCTTTCCAAACATACATAAAAGACCTGCTGAAAAATAAAGGCAATGCACAGAACAAACTAAAGCCAAGAAGTCAGGAAAAAAAAAAAAAATCTTGATGTAAGGTATATTGCCGAGTTAAAATGAGGCAACTGAGGCCAGTGAGAAAAAATGAGAATCCAATTTATTCAGCTCCCGGGCAAGGTTCTGTGGTCCAGGAAGGGGCCAGAGAAGTCGCAATGGGCTTCTCAGGGTGTGGGGTTTTATAAGAAGTGGAGGTAGTTGATTGGTCATTGGGAAACAAAGAGCAGACAGTTTCATTGGTAAGGAGATTTGATTGATTGTTAGGGAAACAAAGAGCAGACAGTTTCATTGGTAGGCTGACTGGCTGGGGAGGTTAATGTTAAACTGCCATTGGACAAATCTTCCGCGGGCTTTTTAAATTTTGAAAGGGTTGAGTGAGGAATGCAGGAGTGGGCATGTGGAGCCTGCATGGAGAAACTAGATAGGAGCAGGTGTGGGGAGCCAGCACAGAGAGATAAGTGTGTCCATTTGGCTCTTCAGCGAGGCAGCCGGCCTTACACTTGACCCATGATGCCTTTGACTTTCTAGTTATATAAGAAAAAAATATTACTGTTTTGGTAAACCTTGTTTAACTGGATTTTTGCAATTCAAAATGAAAGAATCTTAACAAACCTAAGAAGAACAGCAATGGGGAAACAATTTCCTACTTAATAAATGGTGTTGGGAAAAGTGGCTAGCCATATGCAGAAAACTGAAACTGAACCCCTTCCTTACACCTTGTATAAAAATTAACTCAAGATGGATTAAAGACTTAAACATAAGACCAAAAACCATAAAAACCCTAAAAGAAAACCTAAGCAATACCATTCAGGACATAGCCATAGGCAGACTTCATGACTAAAACACCAAAAGCAATGGCAACAAAAGCCAAAATTGACAAATGGGATCTAATTAAACTAACGAGCTTTTGCACAGCAAAAGAAACAATCATCAGAGTAAACAGGCAACCTACAGAATGGGAGAACATTTTTGCAATCTATCCATCTGACAAAGGGCTAATATCCAGAATCTACAAACAACTTAAACAAATTTACAAGAATAAAACAACCCCATCAAAAAGTGGGTGAAGGACATGAAAAGACACTTCTCAAAAGGAGACATTTAAGCAGCCAACAAACATATGAAAAAAAGCTCATTGTCACTGGTCATTCAAGAAATGCAAATCAAAACCACAATGAGATACTATCTCACGCCATTTAGAATGGTGATCATTAAAAAGTCAGGAAACAACAGATGCTGGAGAGGATGTGGAGAATAGGAATGCTTTTACACTGTTGGTGGGAGTGTAAATTAGTTCAACCATTGTGGAAGACAGTGTGGCAATTCCTCAAAGATCTAGAACCAGAAATTCCATTTGACCCAGCAATCCCATCACTGGGTATATACCCAAAGGATTATAAATCATTCTATTATAAAGACACATGCACATGTATTTTTATTGCAGCACTATTCACAATAGCAAAGACTTGGAACCAACCCAAATGCCCATCAATGATAGACTGGATAAAGAAAATGTGGCATATATACATCATGCAATACTATGCAGCTATAAAAAAGAATGTGTTCATGTCATTTGCAGGGACATGGATGAAGTTGGAAACCATCATTCTCAGCAAACTAACACAAGAAGAATCTTGACTAATTCTATGTTAATGGCTGATAAACTTCCCTGCACAAACTGTTTCTTGTTTCATAGCATTTGAGAACCAGGTAGCATTTGAGAACCAGGATATACAACCAGTTTCTTGAGGATACTATTTCTACTGCCAGCCTCCTTGAGTCATGAAGTGTTATGACCTATCGCTTCCAAGAATCAACTAATTTTAGCACTCTTCTCTAGAAGTCATATTTTTGTGTGTTTGGTTGTTTTTTTCCAAGCAATTGTTTTGTAATTTAAATGAGCTTCTTCTATGGATGTAAGAAAACAACACTCTAGGTCAAGATTTCACTATAAACTAATTGTGGTTATGTATGCATAGTTACCTAGAACATAAATTACACACTTTTTCTCTAATTTACATTCAATGATCATAATGACTTCATAAAAGTAATTTCAAGCTGATCATAAATTATTTTCTACCATTCAAATAGCATTTTACTTAAAAGAATGACAGACAAATAGTGTTTTAGTCAGGTTCCCAACAGGAAACAGATGGAACACTGAAGATAATTCACAGAGAGTTATCTTAACACTCAAGATAATTACATAGTGACTATTTATAAAGGTATCAACAGAGTGAGGAGAGCCACAAAAGATGATTCTGTAACCAAGGTTTATTAACATCAAAGGGACAAGAGGAGGAAGCAGTTACTATAAAAGAGGAGAGAATTATGTAGGAGAGGTTTCTTTGAAAGGCACCGTTACACAGAGGAAGCCAGAGAAGTAAATTCCTTGACCTTATTCTCCTACTTCTGACAGCTTTCCATGACTTCCTATTGGTTAAACCCAACCAGAAACCAGAGGGCAATAAAGTCTGTTTCCATAATTCATATAGCCAGTTTTGGGAAGCAGATGGGATGGGTAAAGTGTGAGAGTGAATCTAAAGGAGTAAAGAAGTGGTAAAGAGATAAGAACATAAAAAGGAGTATACCTTCAAGCCTTTCTTATTAATCCTCGTCTTATTCAACATCTCACCCTAATTATTTTTTCTTGCTTTGAAATGTTTGTTTATAAAACAAAAAAATTATAGATGACAGTACAGATAGGATTCTGTATTAAAGAAAACCCTGAAAACAATGAGTTAAAGAAGTAAGCATTGATCTCTCAGACACCTCCCAAGGTGAGTGGCCAGCTTGGGAGAGTGGCTGCACTCCATTCAGTTACCAAGGGACCCTTTTCCTTTTACCCTGGTGCTCTACCATGCCCTGGGGCATGGTTCTCATCCCATTGTCAAGCATGTCCATGTTCCAGCTACAGAACGTGGAAAAGGGGTAAGCCCAGAGCAAGTAAGTGAGTGAGGACAAAGTTGCACACATCTTGTGCCCATACATTTCCTGCCAAGAACTTTGTCACATGGCACTCATAGCAGAAGAGGCTGGTCATGTTTTAGTTGTATGACTGTGTCCCAGGAAGAGGAGACAACTAGCAGTATGCCTGTAGGCAAAATCCTCAGTTTTCTTTAATTTTAAGAGTTACAAGTGTGGATCTTGCAACTAATATGTTTACTTTAAAAGCTCCTTCTTCTTCTTATAGGGGTCCCATCTTTTTTTGAGCTTAAATCTACCTTTGTGAACGTATTTAAATACAACCTAATAGGATTATTGTTTACTAATGGAGAATGATTTCTCAGTGTATCTCACTCAAATCATTCATTTTTCAAATGTATGATGGAGGACCCTCTACAGTTTTATCCCTAAATTTTTCTAATCTCAACAACTCTAAAGTTTCCTATTCCAAAAGGATATGCCTGATCTTAGCAATTAGTTACTTTTAAAGAAAATGAAAACAGTTATGGTAAAACTGTATACATCTACCCAAGATATTGAACAAAACCCCATCATGTTGAATAAAGTAAAACATGGACTAGATATAATCATATTGGGACTTAAGGAATCATACAGAGGCAGACTCAGTAAATAGGCAGAAGATTGTCAGAAAAAGAGAGCAAAAGTAATATAATTCCCACAGTAACATGAACTTTAGTCAAATGTGAATTGTGAATTCTACCTGCAACTCACCAGTGCTGCCTGGAACTGTGAAATTCTTAGAGACACTTTTTTACATTTACATAATAGATTTCTCACATTTTAATTTCAATTCCTTAGGAAGATAGTTTATTCTATGTGCCCAGGCTGAGATTTCTGAATCCCTTTCCTTTTTAAAACAATGCTAGGCGGAAGGGGAAATGTCAACCCAGTAAAATCCTTAACAATGTACCTGTTTTAGATATGTCTAAAGACTCCATGCATCCCTTTGTATATTTAAGAAAGAACTGCCTGACCTGAAGAATAAATCATATTTTCTAAATTATTATACAAATACCAGATTTGACCTAGTCCCTTTAGCATAATTTTTGTATTCTTTCAAGATCTGCTAAATAAATCATTAAAACATGGTTGAAGTCATAAATTAAATCACTCTTTGTTCATTTGTACTTGTACAAATCAATTTCAAATAGAATCAAGAAAGTAAATATAGCAGTCATCGTCTGTCTTGAAAGATATACAGAATACTTAGTGGAGATTTTAATGTGGTTATTAGCGTTCAACCTACTATCAAAAAGCCTCTTTTTTAATTATCAATCTTTTGCATTTAACATTTTTAATCAAGATTAAGAAGTTCACATTTTTACATTTTGCACTTATTTTTTAATGAATAGTTTCATGTAGATCCTACATGTGAATTACAGAATGTCAATTAGCAGAATGTCAATACTTTGATATTTATACAGATTTCTAAACTAACCCAGAGGTCACTTTGAATCTTTCTTTCTTATCTTTTGTTATTTATTTCTACTTCAGTTATTCTGTAACTGTATCGTGTTTCAAAGGATCATATTGTATAATTCAGTCACTGGATTGCTTTTATTTCTATTACCATTATCTATCATTTGACTTGTTGAGTAATTATAATTATCATAAAGTTTTTCTTTCAACTTGTAGGTAAAGATGATGGGCATTAAGTTTGCAACTATCAATACTGTCCAAAATCAATACTTTCACATGAAAAAATATTATTTCCAAATTCAAACTTAATTTTAGAAATACAAAACATAACTAAATAAACAACAGCTTCATCTAGGGAAAGACCAGAAATACATTTAGTTTACCATGTTCAATCTCTTCAGATTTCAAAGATCTGCCCTTCTACACTCTGAAAGTGTCTGAACATTCATTTTTGAAGTTATTTTTAAATGAACTCCTCCAATAAGTTAAAATTCACATTATCCTACATTAAAAATATTAGGACAGCATGAAGTGTAGGTCTTTTTTCAAAAAGTTAATCATAAATGCTTAAGAATAAAAATCTTTGAGAAGTCATGTAACCTACATATACACCCACCACCAGCAATTTCAGAGACAACTGCATCAAACATACCCCAGCCAGATGGAAATCTAAATCTCATAAGAAACAAATTCTATAATCCACTACTCACTGTCAGGAAATTCTCCTTTATGTTTAAACTACAAAGCTCAGGCTACAGATTAAGCCTGTTTCCTCTAGTTCTATTCCTGGTAGAGGAGAAAAACAGATGGACACAGTCCGCCATGTAGTTGAAAACAATAATTAGGTCACTTCTTCCTCCAGCATAAAGCAGAAAAAAGTTCTTTTGGTATTTTTGTATCTATTTTATTTCTTAATCATATAAGTGAAGGCCTTATGTGTAAAAAAACAGCTGGTAGACAATGTTTGTTCTTAGGAGTCTTATCTTCCAGGTATCAGCAACCTCATGTTCTCTCCCTGTTTGTCCCTGTCTGAAATACCTTAAAATCGTTGCAGAAGAATATGAGAAATGAGAGGAACAAGGGCTTGGTCAGACCTAACTGAGCCCAGTGCTTTGTTTTGGCCTGAGAGCCTAATAGATCTGCAGTGAAGCAACAGACAAGAAGCACCTTGAGCTATCAAGTGAAAGAGATGCAAGTTCCTATTAAGGAGTCTGGGCAATGAAGAATCTACATGAGCAATAATGGGAACTGCGGTTGTGCATTCAGCATCTGGGACTCAAGGCAACGTGTTTTTCATTTCAGAAAAGCTGTAGGACAAGAATGGCCATTGGAATAAAAACTTGAATGGGGTCTAGAATGGAGAGTAATCTTAAGACCTGGGCCATATGGAGAAAGTGTAAGAAAACTTGGAGAACATGGAGGTATCACCAGCTTCCTACAACCTGCATCAGAGGTAACAGAGAACAAAAAGGAGGAATGCAGACATCAGTAGCAGAGAGCTCACATTTGTTTGGTTCACAGACATTCATGCCTCAATGGAGCTGAATTGATCAAAACTTGCCACACAGGATTTCAATCTTAATTAAGAATTAAGTTTTTCAATTATTTATTCATATATTTTTTAGTATCTACCACAAGCATCTACTATGGAAATAGCAGTGAGAAAAACAGGGGGAAAAAATCCTGTTTTATGGATTCACTTACATTCTATTGTGACAGAAAATAAACAAAATAATAAGTAAAACATTATATAGTGATAAATGCTATAGTGAAAAAACACAAAAGTATGGCACTTTAAGAGTATACAAAACTCATATTTTACTTAAACCACAAGAATAAAGTTCCTTTAGGGCTGGGCGCAGTGGCTCACACCTGTAATCCCAGCATTTTGGGAGGCCAAGGCAAGTGGATCATTAGGTCAGGCGTTCAAGACCAGCCTGGCCAACATGGTGAAACCACGTCTCTACTAAAAACACAAAAATTAGCTGGGCGTGGTGGCCCTCGCCTGTAATCCCAGCTACTCAGGAGGCTGAGGCAGGAGAATCACTTGAACCCAGGAAGCGGAGGCTGAAGTGAGCCGAGATTGCGCCACTGCACTCCAGCCTGGGTGACAGAGTAAGACTCCATCTCAAAAAAAAAAAAAAGAATAAAGTTCCTTTAGGTTTGTTACGGTAATGAATTGAATGAGAGGAACTTAGGGAATAGACCGTCCAAAATCCCAGAACACAGCCAGCACTCACTGCTACCCTTAAAATCTAATTTTTCTATTTACCCAATCAGACTGGATTAGATCATAATAATGTATTATAAGATAACTATAAGGCTTTGAAACCATTGAATACTATACAAACAATGCTGTGGTTTTTTAATGCAAGACCATTAATTCAGGTGAGCATTATTAACTACAATGTCCCTTGTATCAGGCTGCTGGATTGTATCTTTGCCCTTTTCTGTTCAATATTTTTATCAACAGCCTGGATGAAGATATAGAAAGCATGGTTATCAAATTTACAAATAACACTAAGTTGAAAGGCAGAGCTATTATGTCAGATGACAGAATTAAGATTCAAAATGATCTTGACAAGGCAGAACACCAAGATGAAACCCATAAAATAAAATTAACACACATGCTATAATTAAAAGACAAACAAATGCCCTGCATGTGTACAAGACAGGAGAGACCAGGCGTGACAGCATTTTTATTGAGGGGTGGGGAAGAGAGAACTAGAGGCTTTAGTTGATATCTAGCTCAACATTAGTCAGTATTTTGCTATAGCTGCAGAAAAATTGTCTTAAGATGAATAAGAGTAATACCTAAATCAGGATAGGAAATATCCATCTGGAAAAGCGTATTCATCCTTGGGTGCTGTACTAAAGAGCATTAACAAATTTTTAAATATTCATGAAAGGATGGCAGAGAGGAAATACAGTCCTCATACCATATAAGGAATATCTAGAGAAATTGCTTGCTGTAGAAAAAAGAGCTTACAGAAAACTAATACATATTTCCAGATATTTTAAAGGGCTATTACTGGTAAGAATATCTCCTTGTTTTTAAACATATTAACTGTATGATGTCAGAAAAGATCATTGGCCTTCAATGCCTCAACTTTTAAATCTCCAAAATAGAGCTAAGATTACCAATTCTATAGGACTATTGTAAAAATTAACGATGATATCTTTAAGGTGTGTAGTACATTGCATGGAACATAGTTTACACTTAGCAACGGGTGGGTATTTTTACTCTCTATTTCTCTAAAAGACAAACTAGGGCTAATAGATGAATTAGGCAGAGCCATACCACAAAAGAAAGAAGGACTCCTAAAATAGTTCCTTCCCAGGAATTTTCCATGCAGATGTTAAATGACTATCAGAAAATCTGGGAAGAGATCCCTCCATTGGGTGAAAGTTGCACTAGATAGTTCCTAAATTCTCTTCACTGATTAATTTTAAGTTCCCTTCCAACGTTAAGATTTTATAATTCTCTCTAATTTCTCACCATGCCTCTAATAGATGTATTTCTGAAGCTAATAACACTAAATATATGTATAAACAGAGCAAACTAAGATTATTTGTGCTTTACTCTGTGCCCTGCACTAAGAGGTGGCTGCATTTACTATCCTCTCTTCACAAATGAGGAAACTGAGGCAGAGAGCAGGTAAGTAGTTTGATTAAGTACATGCAACTCATTACTGGCAGAGTAACAATTTGAATTCAGAACCAACTCGGTTAATTGTGACACATCAGCCAGACATTGTCTTTCTATAGCCATTGCAGCAAGTGGGCCCCAAGAGGTTCTGTGATGCCCTAGGGTTTGTTCAGCTATCTCCAACCTGTTCTACAAATTGATTTAATTTTTAAAGTACAGTACATTTAAAATCACAAGGTACCACTGGTGACCGAATTGAAAAACATATTCCACACTATTAGGAAATAGTATGTTCCATAAACAATAAAACTCGTTTCCTAAGTGCTGAAACTTTTCCTATTTCATCTGTTTTGGATAGAACTCATCCAGTGATGAACAGCCCACTTCTTGTTCTAGTTTATTCTAATTTAATGTGTGTACATTAACTTGTAGTTCTGACTCAAGATCATCACATCATGAACACTAGTTATTGTCTTAAGGCATCATTCATTAATGGCCTAAAGATGTATTGATAAATGCACTCAATGTAAGCAGTTTCTAAGTGAGGGTCTGCGGAACTCTCCAAAGAGTAAATCGGAGTCATAGGGTTTTATCTTTATAATAGAATCCTGATTGCTCACAAACTTTTCCTCCCTGTTCCAGATTGTTTCAGATGGATGTAGTTGCAAGATAAAAGACTTCTAGTTATGTAAGATGGTGCTGCTTACTCAAAGCAAATTCCAGTGCCTAGCAGATTGTAAAATGACAAAATGTGGGAATTAGTCCATGGTGAGAGGCCAGAAAAAAATTAACTGAACAATGTGGTTTATGAAGCCACAGGGAATTTTGTCTGTCAAAAGGGGTGGATTGTTAGAAGAAGTAGAGGGAATTTGTAGGAACAAGTAAGAAAGTTGAAAAGTAAATTAGGTTCAAGGAAGTAAAATTCTATGACGCCTTAAAACCTAAATCATTTTTTCTGTTAAGTAACTTTGGTTCCTTGTTGTTGTAATTAGTTTAAGTTTCTACTTCTTATGTCTCTGTGTGTTTAAGCTTTCAATGCAGGTGCATTTAAGCTCTCAAATGTTTATAGAATTTCCTAGCGTCCTCTTTCCTGAAATTTAAATAGCTTCATATTCAGTTTTATAAATACGTTGTTTATTCTTTCCATGGGAAGCTACAACCTAAGACTTATTTGGAAATTTGTGGTTAAAACATAGGATAATAACCTCAAATATTTATCCGGGAAAGAGCTTTCACCTAAGTAAATAGATTTTATGTGCTGAATCTCTAATTTGATTGGTACTTGATGGCTATTGATTCCATTGGTTAATCTTTCTGCTTATCTTTCCAGATATTTGAATAGAAGCCTAACTACTGAACTATACCTAAAGAATAAAAATAATAAACATTCATAGAGTAGGGTATACTTTATAATTAATTTATCAATATACAAGAGCCCTCAAAATAATTATTAATTCAATGAACACTTATTAAGGTCTACTACAGTTAAGCACTTTGCTAAGTGCTAAGCATATGAGGGAGTTTAGTGAAGAAATAGTATATATCATACAATGTAGTAAGTGTTCAGGTGACTGGAACCCAAAAGGGAAAGTGCTTACCCAGATTGACAGAGTCAGGGAAGATCTAAAGATAAGAGTTAATCACAAGAATGGAGTGGAATTAGGATAGGAGAAAGGACAAGTCAGTCAAGAAAGACAATAAGTAAGACCAAGAGGTAAAGAAATATGAAGCATGTGGAAAAAACTCAAGTATGGTTTATGTGTACTGTTTCTAATTGGTCTGCTCACTTCCTCTTTCATATCCCTTCTACAGCATTCCATTTCTCATTATTTCCCTGAGACATCTTTCAACAATGTCACCAATGACCTCCATATGGCTAAGTCCAATTTTAATAGTTTTCTATTGCTGCTGCAATAAATTACCACAAGCTTATTGGTTTACAACACAAACTTACTATCTTACAGTCCCGAAGGTTAGAAGTCTGACATGGGTCTCACTGGGATAAAATCAAAATATTATCAGGTTCTTGAGATTTTTATGCCAGCCGAAATATTGCAAGTTTGTACTAAAAGAGAAAGTACAAAATGAAAGAAGGCTGTCAGACTGATACCACTTCCTGCCAAATTCTGCAGGCAAAAAACATACTGAAAACTACTCAGCCGCAAACATGTGATACCTTCATGAAAACAGAAAGACAATGCCAAGCATGGAGCACAAAATCCAGAGGGTAGAGCTCAGAGCTACTGAATGTCTATAACTGATATCTCATGCCTGTCCCTTCAGTGTGTTTTGAAAGCAAACAACTTACTTCTTGAGTTTCATGTCTACAGATAGAAAAGAATTGTGCCCCAGATAGAGTACATTCGGAGACTTACTCATAGCTGACTTAGATGATTTAGATGATGAGATTTCGCCACAGGAACACTTACTATGGGGCACTCCACCAAAGTAATTTTACCTTCACAGCAACTGCATACAGAGGATATTATCATTATCCCCATTTTATAGATAAAGAATCTGAGACTTAGAGAATTTAAATTGTTTGCCCAAGATCAAGCAGGTAGTTGAGGATAGAGATGGGATTTGAAGTGAGTCCAACTCTCGAGCACAATCAAGGCTTTCCTTTCTCCCTATACCTCTGTCTTTCTTCTCCCCACCCAACCCTACCCACATTAAATGTGGGTAGCTCAATAGAACTCATTAAGTGTCTTCTTCATCCCCTATCATACTACTAATGCACTAAAACAAGAAAATATATACTGTAAATGCTGTACAATAACTATATTGAAACATACTTTTCTGTTTTAAAAAATAAATTGTATGTCATCTCTATTTTTCCAAAATAGTCTGGGAGACATGACTTTTGTTTGGAAATATATGTACATAATGTTCTCTTATTCTGCTCATGGTCAAACTGTGGACATTATGGTATGGTTCATGCACAGTAAAATACATGCTATGTAGTAAAGGACATATTTACTGCAGATAAAAGGAAAATTTTGTCTTCCTTTGAGCTCTAAAACAGAAAGCAGATTTTTTAGAAAAGAGATTTCCCATCTTATTTCATTGATGCCTTTATGTATTCAATAAGGAAGGCACAGGTGTCATTTCTCTCATGATAATGAAAGGCATTGTATGTAGGTACATTTTTAGAATCTCATTCTACTCTCTGTTTTAGTTAGATCAGAGTGCTATAAAAAATACTATTACTGGGTAGCTTAAACAACAAATATTTAGTTATCACAGTTCTGGAAGCTAGAAAGTTCAAGACCAAGGTGTTGGCAGATGTGATTCCTGGTGAGGGCTGTCTTCCTGGCTTGCAGATGGTAGCCTTCTTGTGGTGTGCTCATGTGCCCTTTCATCAGTGCATGCTTACGAGGAGATCTCTGTGTCTTTCTCTTTTTCTAAGGGTACTAACCCCATCATAAGGGTCCCATCCTCATGACCTCATATAAACCCCAGTTACCTTCCGAAGGCCTCACCTCCATATCAGGGGTTAGGACTTTAACATATAAATTTGGGGAGTACACAAACATTCAGTCCATAACACCCTCCTAAAAAATGTGACTTGCATTATATTATTATGAAATTAGGACAAAATATATTGAGTAATTATCTTCTGGTTGTGTCAAAAATCTTAATCCCTCGATAAACAAAATATATGAAAAACAAGTTTCAAGAAAACAATTAAAAAGAATAAAGTCTATTAGATGTACAAAGGAGGGATGATGCCTGGTTTCATGGAAAGCAACAGATTCATAAGCTGTGACTCAGAATTGTGGCGGTGCCTGAGATACCCCAGCAATATCACAGTCAACTGAAAAAAAGACAGAAAAGATTCCTTTGAATCCAAATTATATTCACACACCATCTTCAAGTAAACTGATAGAAAATCAGTAATTACTATATTTTTAAAAGTTTCAAGAAGACTTAAGTCACAGCCATGATTAAGAGCTTATTCTGTCAAGAATGTGAAAAAGAGAAATGAAAAATCCAACCCCTCAGGTCAACTCAAGCTGTAGTTTTCCCCCCAAATATCCAGAATGAAAAGAAAGGATTAAAGGGGGAAGGGAAGAATCTAACATTAACTTGAACCCATTGGGAGCATACACTTCAGTGGGTATTGTATGATATTTTATTTAATCCTCATAACAATATTGTGTGATGCAAGCTTTAGAAGTCATACATTATAAATGACAAAATGTAGATTCTGAAAGTATAATTTGTCCCAGATCACACAGTGAAGTATGAGGCAGTTCTTCTGTAATTGAGTTGGGTGCTCTTTCCAATGCAATACAATTAGGTGGTAATGTAGTCCATAATCTGGGGTACGCAGAAAACCACCCAAAAAATTATTGCCCACCAAAAAGTGGCATGGTTTCCCAACAATCACTCTTTATTAGTCTTTAAAGCATTCTAGTTAGCTTTTTCTATTTTTCTAATTTGTTTGCATATTTAAAATCTAAATACTTGAGTATTATGCCCATGATGGACCATAGAATGAAAAAAAAAAGTTGCCAAAAATATAAAACAGACCTAAAGGAATTGTACCAACAAAGGAAAATGTAATTGCCCCAAATATGAATATGAGTAGGTAAACTGTAGAGAGATTCAGCCATTAGAATCATGACATCTACTGAAAAAGACTAGGTTAAGCTATAATATTAAGTACAAAGATCAAGACACAAAGTAATATGTAGAGCGTGATTACAACTATGAGAAAATGCATAGAAAATAAAAGGCTGTACATTAAGTATAAAAAAGATGCATTTAATGTAACAGAATTATGAGTAATTGTTCCCTTGCTATCGTCCATTTTCTTTAACATACATCAATTAAATTTTGTAATTTATTAATCAAAAATCAGTGAGCTTTTAGAAGCAACATGCTTAACAAGCCATACAATAGCTTCCTCCTTGATGGCCAGAAACATTTTTTGTTTTCCATTTTTCATTTTATTTCCCTTAATACACAGTGTCTTATACCAAGTGATGCTCAATTTTTTCTATAGAATATTTTTTTAAAGGACAGGCAAAGCAAAAAATGATCCCCCTCTGCTCAGGAAGTATTTCCTATATAGGCTCACTAATTAGAGATTTGTGTTAATGAGTTCCTCTTTTAAAATGCAAATGCATCAAATGGCTAAATGAGGGTAAAGTAAGAGCAGAGAACATACAAGAGGAAACAAATATCTCATAAACATTCAATGAAAAGTTCAACCTCAATAATCAAAGAAGTCAAAATTAAAATATCAGTTTTCTTTATGAAACTTGCAAAAATTTTCATGGTAATTCTTAACACCAAATGGAGTATTAACAGGAATATAAATTATACCTCTTTCAAAAATTACTGCTAGAACTGAAAAATTGGACTAACTTCTGAAAGCAATTTAGCAAAATGCTCCTGACTTTCGACTCAACAGTTTCATTTTTAGGAATACAGCTTAAGAAAAAAATTATAGACATATGTAAGACTTATCTTCATGGACGTTCGATTTAGCATCACAATTTGAAAGCAATTTAAATAATCTAAATAGCCACAGTAAGGGAAAACTAAATTTTTCTATATGAATTCAGGAAAATACAAGTCTTTATAATAGAATTTTCAAAAACTTGAATATAGAAAAATTATCTCGATATAACATTTACTGGCACAGTAGGATCCAAATCGTGCTATACATCATGACCTCACTTTTACAAGTACTTAAGCATAGGTAAAGTATTGGAAGAAAATAGGAGCAATGCCTTTTCTCTGGCTGATGGTATTTAACATAATTTGTGTTGTTTTCTTGATTTTCTTTTATACTCAACTGTTCTGAAAGAATGCTTGTCATATATAATGAGCATTTTAATTATGTGTTCTACCTATTCCAGTTGCAATTTCTGGGATTGATACCAAATGAAGAAAATGTTTCTACACAAAGGTGTTTTATACACAGCTTTATTTAAAACAGTGAAATTGGGGGAATATCTTTAACTACCTGGTTAACTACTAAAGGTAGTATGGCACAGCTATAAAACAAACCATATTGTATTTTAAAATTCTTTTTAATTCCTTTTACTTTATGCAAATTAATCATCTTATTTTAGTGTGATGTCATGAAAGATACTAGGACACCTAGGAAGGAACACACACAGAGAGAGAGAGAGCAAGAGAGAGAGAAAGACACTATCTTCTCTCTAAAGAGCTAAATTCAGGATTGGAGTAAGGGATCAAGTTTTCTACTCTTTGAGTACCAGCAGCAAAATGAGCAAGATTATTTTTCTCTCTGAGTCTGTGCTACATTTTCTAACCACCTCAAACATAAACACATATAAATGGCTTACTGACATGAGAATTCATGTCAGCTTAGCTGCTTCTTTTATTTTTTTTTTTTCTTTTTGAGATGGAGTAATGTTCCTTCACCAGGCTGGAGTGGTGCAGTGGTACCATCTCAACCTCTGCTTTCCAGGTTCAAGCGGTTCTCCTGCTTCATCCTTCTGAGTAGCTAGGATTATAGGGGCCTGCCACCACATCCAGCTAATTTTTGTATTTTTAGTAAAGACAGGGTTTCACCATGTTGGTCAGGCTGGTTTCGGACTCCTGACCTCATGATCCACCCAACTTAGCCTTCCAAAGTGCTGGGATTACAGGCATGAGCCTCGGCACCTGGCCTAGCTGCTTCTTAACCCCATGTCACTCCACTTCCAACTCTAGTATGCACCCAAAACCCTTGCTGCTGGTATCCCCTTTCCAAAGGCCAGTTCTCTCACGTGAGATGTGGAACAGACTACTGAACCCCAGATACCTTCCTTGATGTTCCCTTGATTCTCTAAAAAAGGGCACATCTGGCCAGCCACGGTGGCTCACATCTGTAATCCCAGGAATTTGGGAGGCCAAGGCGGGCAGATCACCTGAGATCAAGAGTTCAAGACCAGCCTGGCCAACATGGTGAAACCCTGTCTCTACTAAAAATACAAAAACTAGCCAGACATGGTAGCAGGTGTCTGTAATCCCAGCTACTTAGGAGGCTGAGGCAGGAGAATCACTTAAACCTAGGAGGCAGAGGTTCCAGTGAGCCAAGAATGTGCCACTGCACTCCAGCCAGGGTGACAGAGCAACACCCTGTCTCAAAAAAAAAAAAAAAAAAAGGGCACATCTTTGTTGTGGAAAACAACTTTCTCTCTCTCCCATCCATCATTGACTTCTCCCCCCATCCCCAATCCATAAAGGAACAGAGCGCAGGTCATTAAGTTTGGACCATAAGCATGAAGAATAAGATTCCTACTTCCCCTTTTGTAGTAACACCCTCAATGTTTAGAAGATATTCTATTGGAACCCTTCTACACATGATGTTCTCCTCCAGACGGGCAGCTCACATTTCTAAAAGCTTGTATGGAGCCCTTGAGTATAGTACTCACACAGAGTAAGGAAAGGGTGAGGATGAAGGCAGACAGGCCAGTTCTGCCACCTATTAATAACCTCATGAACCTCCCGCAGCCCATGATGCCGAAAGGAAAGAAGGCCAAGGGGAAGAAGGTGGCTCTGGTCCCTTCTGTTGTGAAGAAGCAGGAGGCCAAGAAAGTGGTGAATCCCCTGTTTGAGAAAAGGCCTAAGAATTTTGGCATTGGACAGGACATCCAGCCCAAAAGAGAACTCACCCACTTTGTGAAATGGCCTCGCTATATCAAGTTGCAGCTGCAGAGAGCCATCCTCTATAAGCAGCTGAAAGTACCTCCTGCAATGAACCAGTTGACCCAGGCCCTGGACCACCAAACAGCTACTCAGCTACTTAAGCTGGCCCAGAAGTATAGACCAGAGACAAAGCAAGAGAAGCAGCAGAGGCTGTTGGCCCGGGCCGAGAAGAAAGCTGCTGGCAAAGGGGATGTCCCCACTAAGAGACCACCTGTCCTTCGAGCAGGAGTTAACACCGTCACCACCTTGGTGGAGAACAAGAAAGCTCAGCTGGTGGTGATTGCCCATGACACGGATCCCATTGAGCTGGTTGTCTTCTTGCCTGCCCTGTGTCGTAAAATGGGAGTCCCTTACTGTATTATCAAGGGGAAGGCAAGACTGGGACGTCTGGTCCACAGGAAGACCTGCACCACTGTCGCCTTCACACATGTTAACTCGGAAGACAAAGGTGCTTTGGCTAAGCTGGTGGAAGGTATCCGGACTAATTACAGTGACAGATATGATGAGATCCGCCGTCACTGGGGAGGCAATGTCCTGGGTCCCAAGTCTATGGCTTGCATCACCAAGCTCAAAAAGGCAAAGGCTAAAGAACTTGCCACGAAACTGGGTTAAATGTACACTGTTTACTTTTCTGTACATTAAAATAATTAAAACAATAAAAATAAATAAATAAATAACCTCATGAAGATTCAACTGATGCTTCCCGAGGCTGTCTTTAGTCTGTGGATGTGCGTGCTATCTGTACGTTTTGTCATTTTGTTTATTGTTAGTTTGGATGTTTGGTTATTTGCTTGGTTGATTGGTTGGGGGATTTTAGAAACAACTCCAAGATAACAATGATGAAAACATTCTTTCAGCATTCTGTGACACAGCAAAAAGACTGGAAGAAAAGATAATAACAGACTACAGTGTTATTAGTGCTTCTTACTAGGTGGTAATACTATGGTTTGTTATTGTTACCTCCTTATCTTCTGAATTTTTCTATTTTTTAAAGAGAAATACATTACAAATCAAGAAGAATATTTAAAATGATATTCAAATGTAGTGAATGCATACTTTTTATGTGAAAGTGATTGAATAGGCACGCTCATCTATGGCTATAAAGAGCTTAATAATAGAA
The DNA here is from genome assembly GCF_030222135.1 of Aotus nancymaae. Classification (NCBI taxonomy): domain Eukaryota; kingdom Metazoa; phylum Chordata; class Mammalia; order Primates; family Aotidae; genus Aotus; species Aotus nancymaae. The sequence goes on along the minus strand of NW_026988419.1, from coordinate 38,139,809 downwards.
TAAAGTGTCTAGGTACTGGCAGATTCTTTACTGCTCAGACAAATCAAGAAAGTATTCTTTTTTAAGTAATGGGTTTAACCTACATTGCTACACACTCACACAAATACACATATACGCTCAGAGGAGAGAATCATACTTATTCCAGATAAATGTTGAGTTACGTTAAAGAACTAGGAATTCTGAGATCAATAATAAAGTTCTTTAAAAAAGAAAGACCCCCAATTCAGACAAGACAAGGTAGATCAAATAACTGGCGAACTGGAAATGGATATCAAAACCTATTGTTAAATATGTATCATACAGTCTATTCGGGTGGTAAATATTATTGTTTTTCATATTATTGAAGCTGCCCCACTCATTTTTAACATATTCCTGTATTGCCTTCACAAAGTTTTAAGTTTAAAAATTCCTCTGAAATTAATGTGCATGTCTATGCACACACATGAATACACACACATACACACACACACACACACACAGGGTCACATATATAGGGTTCTCGTTATTCAATTAATCACAGTGACCCAGGAACGGCATTTAATTAAGCCCACTGAAAACCAGGGCAAAATTATATATATATAAATGTATGAATGGGAGTTTACTTCACACACACACACACGCACACACACACAGGCTCACATATATAGGGTTCTCATTATTCAATTAATCGTAGTGTCTGGGGAACGGCACTTAATTAAGCCCACTTAAAACCAGAGCAGGCCAGACGCAGTGGCTCATGCCTATAATCCCAGCACTTTGAGAGGCTGAGGTGGGTGGATCACGAGGTCAGGAGTTGGAAACCAACCCAACCAATATAGTGAAGCCCCGCCTCTACTAAAAACATGAAAAACTAGTTGGGCATGATGGCAGGCGCCTGTATTTCCACCTACCCTCAGCTATTCGGGAGGCTGAGGCAGAAGAATTGCTTGAACCTGGAAGACGGAGGTTGCAATGAGCCAAGATCACGCCACTGTACGCCAGCCCAGTGACAGTGAGACTCCACACGAAAAAAGACAACATTATACATGTATATATGAAAAAAATGTATGAATGAGACTTGACTTCACACACACTCACATGCTCACATATAGAGGATTCTCATTCAATTATCTCAGTGTCCAGGGGAAAGGCACTTAACTAAACTCACTTAAAAATCAGGGCAAAATTATATAGATATATAGATATGAAAAGAAAATGTATGAATGGGACTTGACTTTGAAAAATAAACATTTTAAAATTTTTTAGTTTTATCTTCTATTTAATGAAATGGAGGTTGTATTTGCAACCACGTAACAACTCTTAGAATTTACAAAAGAAAAAGAGCTCATCATAACTTTTTATTTATTGGTTTGAATTTTTCACACAAAAATTGTAGAGTGTGTTTTACCCTCAAGCTAGACTTTCACAGCGGAATTATACAAAAGGGTTGTTTTCTTGCTAAATTACTTAAGGGTTCATCCATTTTCCCAGAGGTCATCTTCTCTTAATCCTTTGAAATTCAAATCATTGTCTTTTGAAAAACCTGTCTAGTCATCATGATTAGCACTTTCCCTTCAACTGTTAACTCATCTAACTACCATATCCTCATTTATCAACAGCTTTGCACGTGATTGCAGCAGTTTTCAAATATATCACTTTCCACAGACTTCAGAGTTGGTTGTGAAATTTGCAGTAACACGCTGAAATTTGTTAGAAATTTATTTGCAGAAATTGGATGTTTATATCTTTCTATAATCACCTATAAAGACAATGACTAAAAAACAGTAGCATTTGGTGGAGTAGGAGAAACATGGTCATGTTATGAACACTTGCATTTTCCTGACAACATTTTTATTTTTCTGATAATTATCTCTGAAAAAGAGATTGGATAGTAACTTTTAGGACAATGAAAAACCCTGTGTGTGTGTGTATGGTTATGCATTAGATATCTGGACTATGAGAGCCTTACCTAGGAAATTTTTAGAACTAACAATGAATAAAACAAGGTAAGTATCCTCTCCCATTTTCAGTCCCAAAATATGGACACAGACTGGGAGACTTAAACCAGATCTTATTGTAAATTATAGCCAGAAAATCACCTCGTCCAAGAATTCAACTACACTGATGGATAGTTTAACTAGAGTAGAAAAGGGGAATAGAAATTTAAGTTGGGAATATGCTACACTTCAGGAGAAAAGAAAGGACTTTTAGAGATGCTGAAGTGTGTACATTTGGAAGATTTATGCTTCAAACACCTAAACAAAAGTATGAATATCCTGATTAAAGAAAGTTGTAAATGTACATAAAGCAATATTTAAGCACTTTGAAATGTTGACATCAATCAGAGCAATGACACATACATTCACAATACTTTTGTTCCTATGTAGTGCCTAATTTTATTATTAATTAATGCAGCAGTATTAATTAAATGCTACTTTGTGCTAGACTATTTTAAACCAGGAGATACAATCTAAAAGACAGATTTAATTTTAAAGTTCTCTTGTATAGAAAATACAGTTGCACTACTTCTAGCATTATTTTATATCTTAGTAAATCTAATCTCTTCTAAACATTTTCAGACTCCTTACTTCTGACTTCTAGAATTTAGCAGAAAATTCATTAATGAGTTCATTAATTTTTCACCAATCTATAAACCTTATCGCTGCCGCTTTTATTAGCTAACATATAATTAACTAGATTTGACTTTTTAATTTTCAGGACAAGTCATCTACCTACATTATCAACAGTTTTATAATAATTACTTTTTTACTCCATCAGATTTATTTCCCTCATCATGCCCAGTAATTAGGATTCCATACTTAATATCTCATGGTCATAGCGACATTTATATTTGTCTTTTTTACTCTCAGTCTTTACATACTGAGTAGCTTGTAATCTTAACTCTCTATTTTAAAGAAATCAATGGCAATAATGTACACAAAATTGCAGTATTAAATAAATTACAGATATATCTATTAGTGGAAAATTTTGATCCTCATTCCCTGATATTTACACCACATATGCCCATTGACTATCAACTTTCTTCATGTAGTAAAATATAAAAAAAAAGTGTTAGTGATTGTTGACAGATAGAAACAAGGATTAAACAATGTCATCTTTCTTGAAACAAATCTGAATTCATCGAACAGTGCTAATGTTAATCCTGCCAGCAGATTCATACACCTCTTCTGAGATATGGTTCCTCTACAAAGTTAAAGGCCAAAAAGTATATAACAAATAGCATACCCTCTTTTAAAAAGTTCTAGAATCTCATAAATTGTTTTCCTATAAATACACAACACAAATTTTAAAAGGAAAGAAGAAATTGGAGTCACTAGAGCTTTGCTTAAGCTAAGAATTCAGTTAGCTAATTAATTCAATTAATTTAGGCTTGACATAATACATTGCCCAAAATATTTTTCTATTTGAGATTTAAAAAATTCTACAAATAAGAATTTAAAGAGCAGTTGTCTATGTCATTTTTGTTTTTTTCTTTTTTTTTTTTTGTTTGCAGCATTATAATCAGTATTTGCAGACAGTACCTTTATATAAAAAGTTCAGTATAATCATGGAATATTATGCAACCATAGAAAAAAATGAGTTCATGTCCTTTGTAGGGACATGGATGAAGCTGGAAACCATCATTCTCAGCAAACTAACACAGGAACAGAAAACCAAACACCGCATGTTCTCACTCATAAGTGGGAGTTGAACAGTGAGAACACAAGGAAGGACACAGGGAGAGAAACATCACACATCAGGGCTTGTCAGGGGGTAGGGAGCTAGGGGAGGGAGAGAATGAGGACAAATACCTAATGCATGTGGGGCTTAAAACCTAGATGATGGATTGATGAGTGCAGCAAACCGCCATGACACATGTATACCTATGGAACAAACCTGCACGTTCTGCACATGTATCCCAGAATTTAAAGTATAATAAATAAATAAATAGTCCAGTATAATTTTAATGACAATCTTTCTTTTCAAAATAAAAATCTTTAAATAAAGGTTGGGCATTGTGACTCACATCTGTAATCCCAGCACTTTGGGAGCCCAAGGCAGGAGGATCACTTGAGGCCAGGAGTCTGAGACCAACCTGGGCAACATAGTGAGACCCAGTGTCTACAAAAAAAAAAATACGAAAATTAGCCAGGTGTGGTGGCATGAGTCTGTAGTTCCTGTTACTCATGAGGCTGAGGAAGAAAGATCACTTGAGTACGGGAGGTTGGGAGCTGAGATCATGCCACTGCACTCCAGCCTGTGTGACAAAAACAAAACAAAACAAAACAAAAATCTTTAAATGAAATGTATTAAATTGGGCAAAACTCATGTGAAGGCAAGAAAAAATGGTTTCTGAAGAGCTAGATGCTACATGAAAATTAGGGAGTAAAATTTCTGATCATTGAAAAGTAAGTGGTAAACACTTGAAAATAGTTTGGGAAAATGCTCTTTTGAGATTTTGCTATAGCATAAATATCATATGCTATGTGTTCACTTAGTGCGAATACAAACACTGTATTATGTCTTCCATTCAATATTTTTTAGTCTTCCAATACCTATGGCATTGCTTTGCTATATTTAAAGATTACAAAAAGTAGCAAAAACTAAAAGCTGAACATGTGATCTGGCATATAACATCAACAACACAAAACATATACAAAGAAGTATTTTTTCTGCTAAATAAAGAAACTGAAACCCATGGTTATAAGGAAAAAAGTAAAAGTTAGCAAACGATCTTATCTAAGAAATTCTTTAAATAGCTCATATAATGAATGGAACAAAAGTAAATCTACTTTGAAAAAGATTCTTGACATTTTCAAGGTTTCAAGTTTAAGTAAGCAGCCACATACTTGAGAGTTTACCCAGAAATCCCAAAAGCTTTGAGGTCTGCCATATTAAATTGGAAATTCACATTAGTTTCTGTTTACATGGCCCTTGCTGTCAGAAAGATTTTCCAGCAACAGTACTTTTTTCCCTAAAGAATCCTCTAAAATTTTTAAGCAGCCTTGAAAGTGGAAACTTTTTAAATGAAATAATGCATGCTAGAAAGTGAATGTGGAAACTAGAGTTGCAAATGGCTCATACCTGAATATATTTTGTCACCCAAAAAATATTAATTCAGTACCAACAAAAGGCAAAGTAAGAATATGTAGGACACATTTATAAGAGCTTACAATTCATTGATAAAATATTTATACAGGCCAGGCATGGTGGCACACACCTGTAGTCCCAGCTACTCAGGAAGATAGGATAAGCCCAGGCATTCAACCCCAGCCCAGGCAACATACCAAGACTCTGTCTCTAAGGACAAAAGCAAAATCAAACCAAAAAGTTGAACAAAGGTTTGTACACACATACACATATTTATATATACATATAAATATATATATATATAGAGAGAGAGAGAGAGAGATTATATAAATATATATAAACACAAGGCAAAATGAAATGTGTTATAGACTGAATGTTTCTGTCTTCCCAAAATTCATATGTTGAAGCCCTTATCCCCAGTACAGTTCCATGTGGAGATGGGCCATTAAGAAGTATTTAAGATTAATTGAGGTCGTGAGGATCAGCCCCTTATCCTATAGGATTAGTGCCCTTATAAGAAGAGATGCCAAAGAGGGCACTCTCGAGTGCATGCTTGCTTTCTCTCTCTTTCTCCCTCCCTTTCTCTCTCCACATGTACTCAGAGGAAAGGCCATGTGAGGACACAACAAGAAGGTGGCCATCTGTAAGCTAGGAAGAGAGCCCTCCTCAGAAACTGAGCCCTGACAAAACTGGATCTCAGACTTTGGGCCTCTAGAACTATGAGAACATAAATTTCTGTTGTTTAAGCCATTCAGTCTGTGGTATTTTGTTATGGCAGCCTGAACAGACTAAGAAAAATGAATGCCAAAGAATAGCAGAGACAATTTGTGCAGAGTGACAACATGCGGGAAGAATGAGACCATGACAGGCATGAGGAGGAGTAGATCTCTATCTGTTCATTGATTTGGATGCAGAAGACAGGTTAGTAGGAAAGTACCTGTAATTTATAAAGGTGGAAATTGAATATGTTTGGGAGATGACAAGAACCCACCAGTCCATGGTAGAGGCTGAGAGTTCAAGACCAGAAGGAAAGAAATGCAACAGATGAAATAAGCAAGCATTTCCTTTTCTATCTCAGACTCAATCAAAGAATTTAGTCAGCTCAGAAGATGTTCCCTGGGTAACAAAGAAAATACCCATTTAAAAATTGTTGTGGTCAAGGAATATCACTGTGTCTTAGAGCTGGAAAGAGTCCAATGTGTCTCAGACCAATTAAGTGGGTCCATTGTCCCCAAAGGACTGAGACGAGGCAAATCCTACAGAGGAGAAATTGCTCCTCCCCATTGGATAAGCGACATTGTCCAAAAATAGGCAAACAACAGAGTTTTCTCTTGGAGAGATGTACTTATTTAGCTAAGCCACCAGCCAAGGACACTAGCAGGGTGACAGGAAGCGTGCACAGGAATTGGAGAAGATGCCTCCACCCTTTCTCACAAAATAGAGCCCATTATATGCCTGGAGCCTGTGAGACAGCAGAGAGGTGACCATCTACTTTAATCCAGTTGAAGTCGAAGGTCTTCCTTAAAACTGAAGATCCTGCTGCTTCCCACTGCTGTGGGAAGACTGGAGAGCTCCCAAGAGGCAGATTTGTGCAGAGTCACTTGAAGAGCCAGTGTAAAAGGAGAGTCCAAGGAAGGCAGAACTCTCACCTCTATTGTCATTTCCTTCTGAGAATGCCCTAACTTCGCATATAGAATCTTCATCTACGATATAAGTCCGATCAAGGGAAAAGACGGTCAGAGAAAGGGAGAAAGAGAAAGGAGCATTCCACTGCATTTGTTTTGAGGATCCATCAGAGGTGAAGGGCTTTGTTACCTCTAGTCACTACTGGCTATAACCCTAAAGTCCATTGAAGAAAAATTTGCAAGAAAGAGACACTAATAGTAATTTTTAAATTGCAACCAAGATGTATTTTAAAGGCTGTCCTCTGAGAGAAGCAGGGAGTAGAAAGACACCAACATCTGTGTTACAGAAACTTAAACAGGCAGTATGGAAGCCAACATTACAGCTTCTCAGCAATTAATAAGTAAATACTGCATGAAACTAAAATGCTTCATTAGTAAATGCTCACAATCCCACAAAGGCATGATTAATCTTCGTTCATTTCTTCAGTCGAAGCAACATGTCTTTTTCTTAAATTCCCCTTTGTGCTGGTTCTTCTAAATACAGTAGCTAACTGGAAGAGTGTCAGCTCTAATTGGATGATAGTTTGGAGGCTTCAAATCTCCCAGAGGTTAAGTAATGTAGCATAGAGCCGGTGTTATTCAAAGGGAATGTTTTAATACACTGGGAGAAACGAGGATGCAGCGGCTGTGTGAACTCTAGCCGTCGTGCTGCCCTGAGGAGGCACTGTATTGTCTCTAATACCTTAAGTTCAGCAGTTTTAATTCCCACCTCTGTGTGATGTTTGACAGTTCATTCATTTAGAGAGCTCTGGGAGGCACAGGTGACTGAGTTCAGATAGTTATTTTAAGGATATGTCGTTTCTGTTTATTTTTTAATACTAAGGAGAACACACTGAGTGAGTCGGAGGAAGACCTTTTGCACACAAAAGAAACTGTTCTTTCGAAAAGGAGAATGTTTTGACATTTAGACTCAGCATTTCTTGGAAGATAGACTTCCTTAAGGCTGAAACATTGATTGGTAGCAAAGTTAAACAGGGTCCAACCATGTTGCACCCTCTCTGAAAGTTGGATTTTAAAACACTTAAAGCAGTAAAGCAGAGATCTAGATGAAAAAGCTTATTTAAGGTTTCTATATGATTTGTTGCAGTGCCTTGACTATGCCTGTTTGTCCAGGCTGCAAAGGGTATTTATGAACTTCAGAGTTGATTTGAATTAGAAACATTACCAAAAATTGAAGTTAATAGAGTAAAGAGAAACAGACTATGTTCTTTACACCAAAAGAAACTATAGAGGAAGTACATTCTTTGCAACGCTACCTATAACCATAGCATGGTTTTTGCTCAGTTGTTGGGGATTGTGGATGTGTAAAGACCGAGCGAAGAGGTAAACAGAAAGATGAGGAGATTTGAGAGACTGTGAGTGGAGGGTAAGAAACCTAGAACTGAGAAGGTCAAAGGCAGGATGTATAGTAAACGAGGTCCAAGAGCAAATTGTAATATCTTCAATAGCTACATTCCAAAGAATATATGTCTTATCAAAAGTAGCTCATATAATTTTTTAATGTTAATAGCATTTAAAAACTGATGAACTTACTAAAGTAAAAAGAACATTAACAAGAATAAATTAACAATGCTTAAAATATTATTTCTTGTGCTCCAAACTAACATTTTATATTTCAATAAAAAATGACTCATTCTGTCACATTTAAATAGCAAAATGCAATATAAAAAATCTATTTAGAAATTATCTTAACCTTCCTAGCAAATGAAAATGAACCAGGCTTCATTGAAATAGCAAAATGTCAACTGCTGTTCACCAAATCAATCCTTAAAGCCTATACAAATCATTGCTAAGATACAAAAGGCTATTTTTAAAAATAAGTAGCTCACCATAATTTTTCTTCTTCTCTCATTTTTATGCCCCATTTTCTCCCTGTCACTATTTTTCTTGAGCTTTTAACCTAAAATCCACATTATATTCATCACATTTAAATCAGAAGTACATTCTGCCAAATCTTTTTCATAATCCATATCTCTTTGTTCTCTCTTCTAGTTTCTCTTCTCACACCCTGGCCCAACTCTTTTGAATTCCCAGAATTTCCTGCTGTTCCATGAGTTCGCCCTTGGAGGTTGAGAAAGTTATCAAGGGAAGATGTAGGAGAAATCCTTTGATTCTCTGGGCAACAGGAAGTGTGTGTATGTTCTACACCCTCCTCCTCCACTCCAGTTCCTGAGAATCACAGCTCGTATGTTTCACACATGCAGCACTATTAATCATCTTTCTCAAGTGTCATTTTGATTATCATGCCCCTTTTTAGAAGGTTGCAGTCATTTTCAGTTGTCATCTTAGTAAAAAATGAAATGGATAATCTTTTAGATTTTTAAAGAGTAATTTTTTAAATGCACAACAATGCTTGGTTATTTCGGAAATTTTGAGCAAGGCTTATTAGCACTCCTTTCATCTGAAGATATTTTTATTTTCCCTGGCAAATTAGATGCAATATTACTGAAGGCTTAGGCATTTAACTCAATTAAAACATAAATGTTAAATGCTTCCTTTATTTTAACCCAAGATGTTATAATGGAAATGTTAACTTTCCTTGATATGGAAGACATTCACAAAAAACTGAAGATTTCCTTTGAATACCTAATTATGTTTTTAAATACTCAAATTAGTGCTGCATTGAATTATAAGCTGCCATTTCTAATAGCCACTTTGTTCTGACATTTCTACATTAGCAAATTATATTTCTGGAAAAAAATTAGTGTCTAGGGACAGCATCTTGTTACTATCCATGTAAAGTGTTAAGAAAAAGTTCTGCCTAAGATTTCGTTTGTTTGATTATCAATGCAATATGTTCAGTGATCCTCAGAAGAAAAAAATACCTCTTAAATATTCACTAGTCACTTTAAAATACATTTTGCATTGTAAGTATAAATTTATTGCTAGTAACTTTTTTAAATTTTGAAGCCAACATTCATCAAACATGAAAAAGTATTTTACTTGTATGATGAATTTGCTTCCTTGGTAAAAGAACAGAAAACAAAAATGAGACCAGGTTCTTGAAAATGGCCTTTGACTAAATGTCTTTATCAAGGTGATCTTTCTATAATGCAAATTATACTTGTTTTTATTTGTGACTTGATCTAGTAACCTATTGTCAAATGACAAACCACTCCAAATTTAGAAGCTTAAAAAAATTAAAATCATGTGTTTTGCTTGCAAATATGAAAATGTGAGCAGTTATCAGTCCTACCTCACATGCTGCCAGCTGGGATGGCAAGAAGGCTATGGATGACTTGGCTGGGGTTGGCATCATCTGGTGGCTCACTCATTCACACATCCAGTAGTTGATGATGGCTGTTGTTTAGATGGGACTTAGCTGTAACTAGTGGACAGAACACTTATATGTAGTCCTTGTTGTGGCTAATTAGCTTCCTCATAGTGTGATAGCTGACTTCTGAAAATAGATGTCCCAAGAGAAGAATCTGAATGTGCATGGCATTTTATGACCTTGCCTCTGAAGCAACATAGATATCATTCAGCCACACTATATTGTGGAGACCATCTTTATTCTTTTTTGTTGTTGTTGTTTGAGGCAGAGTCTCACTCTGTCACCCAGGCTGGAGTAGTGCAGTGGCATGATCTCGGCACTGCAACCTCCACTTTCCAAGTTCAAGCAGTTCCCATGCCTCAGCCTTCCAAGTAGCTGGGATTACAGGTGTGCACCACCATGCTTGGCTAATTCTTGTATTTTCAGTAAAGTCAGAGTTCCACCATGTTGGCCAGGCTGGCCTCGAACTCCTGGCCTCAAGTGATCTCTCCACTTCAGCCTCCCAAAGTGCTGGGATTACAGGTGTGAGCCACTGTGGTCAGCCAGGAAGCCATCTTTAGAAAAAACAGTTCATCATATGACTGCACACATGTGGGTAATTTCAGAAGAAATAGCTCCTGTACAATATATGTTCCATAAAATATTTAGACTACCCTTGCCAAATATTTTCACGGCACAGGAAATTTTCATGAACTTGATTTTGGGTATGATGATGGGAATAACTTGTAAGCTGAATATTACTCAAAAGAGTCTCTCTCCTGATGAAAAGCACATTTATCAAATTATTAGTGTTTGACTCTGTCAAAAACCTAGAGTTGACAGTGAGGCTGCTTTATTATCACTCTTTGTGGAATATACAATTAACTATTAGACTTTAATTCATTCAAAATAATTTCATTATGTGCCTACAATAAGCAGCAAACCTTGGCTGGCCTAACCCTACACCTTTAAATTGGTCAGTCAACTCCTTTGACACAACACTCAACAATTTTGAGCATCTTTGCTTTTTTACTCATCTTAACTATGAACAGTGCCCCATTACACATCCTGTGACCTTAGCCTCAGCTCCAAACTTCTTGCTTCAGCTCTTGACTGGAGTTTCACACTCATTGCATTTAAACCTGATGATAGAAAGGAAAAGCTTTTGGGTCATTTTCTTGGATGTGATTCTCACTTTTCTTCAGGCTGCATCCATCTCTTTCCCCTACTCCAGACAACAGGCTCTGCCACTGCTGGTACTGTCAGCCCATCCTCTGCCCTTCCTGAATGCCAGCCTATGAAGTTTCCATTTCTGGGGCTAGCAAAGCTGAAAGAATCACGCCTTCAACCATGGAATATACAAATTTGAATTATGCAGATGCTCACCTCTAATTAGTTTAGCATCTGGTTGAAGGTATAATATATGTAAACAACTAAATATAATGCAGAGCAGAATAACTGAGTGTTATAACAGAAATACAAACTCCTTAGCAGTAATGTATGAGTTCAGATAAACATCTGACCAAACATGCTTAATTTCCCTAAAAAAAAGCATCTGACATTGACAAATTATATATCATAAACATAGCTCAGTCAATATGTACCTAATTCAGTCAGATAAGTTGGTTATCCCAAAGGAAGATAGAACTACCAGTTCCTGGGTACCATAGAAAAATGGTGGCCTAAGGTGAGATATACCTTAACAATAAATGGCAGCGCCCACTATCCCCAACCTAGACTTCACTATATCCAAGGTGGCATGGTGCAGTGTCACATTTCTAGGCAAGAAGACAGGCCCCAAGCATTTCAACATACTAACCTTTGTCACTGAAAGCTCTGTTGGAGCAGAAGAAAAAAGTGTTATTAGTGCCCAGAGAGGTGCTATATACCTATGGGAGCAGTTCAAATCTCATTTATACTTGAATATACAGGCAGTTCCGGCACTATGTGTACTCAAGTATAAATGATCTCATCTAATCATGTAAGTATTCAAGTATGAATGAGATCATTTATACTTGAATATTTGGTTATACACAGTTCCAGCAGGATTCCGTGGTTACTGCCTGTGCTTTTGTGTCACACAAAAATTTCCACTTGTTTATTTTGGATATTATTTGAATTTCCTCTTTGTGTTTCCTACAAAAATTCTAAACATTGCCTTTGATCTTTTCTTTTTATTCAGCCTAGTTTGACTCCCTGAAATTCCAAGATATGTTTTGGCACAAGACAAAAAGAACTGAATAGATTAAATATTTTTCTAATTCTTTTCTAAACTTTGAAGAAAGACAAGTTAAAAGTTATTGTCGATACCATGTGACTTAATCAAAGGTGCTGAATGTGTTTTTTTATATGCACTTCAGAAGAATATTTGCTACTTATATCCTTTGAATAATATAGTTGAGCCTCTTAGCTCATTTTTCCTTTAACAAAATTGTTAGTTTAAGATCTTTTTTAATGCTTTATTTTTAATTACTGGAGAAAGCCTTGAGCATTCCAAGAACATCAGATTTAAAAATAATAATAAAGTAAGCTTCTGTTTGTAGAAGCTAACCCTTTGAATGTGGATGACGAATGTTTGAGGAATGAATAATCATTGTTCATAATTGTGGGTGGTAGTTTCTGCACAGCCACTGGACTAGTTTGTTCATCAAAATATAATTTTATTTCTTTGTCTTATATAACCCAACATAAATTATTTGGGATATTGGAAATGTAAGTAACATTTTCATAAACCAAACACTATTACAAGAAAGAATTCTGAATAATAAAGCCAGTGTTTGTTGATCTGACTGCTGCCAGTCAGCAGTTACTGACTCTGCCTTCTGTCCCCATAATGGTCACTCTCTTCTGTCAAAGTACGTGGCCGTGGACTCTTTGCACTCTGGTCTGAGAATGGAAAGGAGATGACCTTTGCCTGCCATCCTTCTCCCCCAGACATCTCCGCAGACATAAGAGATGCCTTCTATTGGCAGATTGGGCTCTAGCCTGAGCTGGACTGGGGTTCTAGAGCACCAATTTCATGTCACCGTGAGAGCAATTCATGGAGCCTGATGTGGTTTGGCTGTGTCTCCACCCAAATCTCATCTTTAACTGTAGCTCCCACAATCCCGCTGTGTTGTGGAAGGGATAGAGTGGGAGGTAATTGAATCATGGGGGCAGGTTTTTCCTGTGTCGTTCTTGTGATAGTGAATAAGTCTCATGAGATTTGATGGTTTTATAAAAGGCAGTTCCCCTACACATGTTCTCTTGCCTGCTGCCATGTAAGACTTGCCTTTACTCCTCCTTTACCTTCTGCCATGATTGTGAGGTTCCTCCAACCATGTGGAACTGTGAGTCTGTTAGACATCTTTTCTTTAGAAATTACCCAGTCTCAGGTATGTCTTTATTATCAGTGTGAGAATAGACTAATATAGAGCCTCAGTAGATCCATCCTGATGTGAAGGCCATTCATCTCTCAGACACTGGAATCAAAACTTTAAACTTCTGTTTAATATCACTTCCTAGCATTGCAGTTGGCTTCTGGGACTTCAGCCAGCATGGAGGGCTCTGACACGCTATCCTCTTATACCCTCTTTTCTCTCCCCTGGGAGTTTGATCTTATTTCCCTTATGTCCAACAAAAGTCCAAGGTTGTACTGTACACGTACCAACTTCCAGGCTCACATCAGTCCCCTGACTCCATCCCTGACCAATGAGTTCTCCCACTACTGTGCCAACCACCACAGATGGCTCTTCTGCAGATTCAGCTCTGGATTCCATCAAGCAACCAATGATGCTCCTTTGATTACCATTAAAATGCCACGGTTGGACTCACTCACAGGCCAGCCCCCACTTTTCCTCAGTCCTTATTTCTTCAATTTCTCTCCTAAGTGGGTCCCATCGTATTCATCAGTTCAAACTAATTTGGCACCCATCCACTCATGACCATCCTAATAAAAGTGTGGCAACTGCATTCCAGGGCTCAGAGACACCGCAGGCACCACCTTCCACCTCCATCAAAATGCTTTTGCTTTGAGCTGTTACTCCCTGTTTCCACCCATTGTTTTGTAACTGGATTTTGTCTGTCTGCTTAGTCCCTTTGTGTTGTCTCTTCTGCCAGTCTATCTGATTTTCAATTTTAATTCTACATTTGGACTTTCTCACTAATTGCTCTCACTTCCACCCACCCACTGCAGCCTGAGGACAGGTCAAGGACAAGCCTGACATCCCAGCTAGACCTTTAGGAACTGGCCTAAGTCCAGTGACCAAGAGGAAATATGGCTGGAAGGAGAGATTAGAAACTACCCAAATCAAAATATTTTGTTTCATTTGAAATTGCCCCACTTGCTCAAAACACTAACCCTTCGCCACTACTGATATACCTCTTAACCCCATCAAGGGAACCCATTTAAATTGCCAGAAGATCAACCCAGAACTATCATCATATTAAAGGAAAAAATGAAAGGACATTTGTGGAAGTGTTAATAATATCTCCATATTTCCCTACTGGTTTTAAAACATTTTTTTTAAATTCACATTTAATTCACTAATTCACATCCAAAGAGTGAAAGTATTCATGAGAATTAGGTTTAGCTGTGAATGCCGGACACCCCAAGATAAAGTATTTCTCTTTTGTCTAAAATCCAGAGGTCCAGGGATATGGCCAGGGACTCAGACGCCTGTATTCTTACTCTACCATTCTCAGCATAAGATGCCCCTGCAGTGATGATCACATCTGCATTCTGGACCTAGCTTCAAGGAATGCCAGGAAATGCAGTCTTTAAGTGCCTATGTGTCTACCTAAAAATTAAGAAAGAAAAAGATACAGATAGATATTAGGGAACAATTTGTTTCTGCTACATTGAGCATGTGATTTCTAGCAATGTGTCCATTGAAATAAAATTATGAAAAAAGTGTTAGTCCCTGTTCCTCCATTATCATGGTAACCTTACACAAATACATTTCTATGTGTTTACATATTTATATGTAATGTGCATTTCTGCAGATATCTAATGATATCTGGAAAAAATCTAATGAATTTTGAAGTACTTGAATCTTATCTAAAATTTCTGATATTTGAGCCCATTTTGTGATTATAAAATGCATTTATCAATTTTTGCTTCATTGTATGAGTGAAGTAATACAGAAATAAAATATTTGATTCATTTTATATTTTGAGAGGTACAGCATAAATAACCAGTTAAAAGTAGTGTCCAGGGATCCTTTACCAAAAAAAGAAACAAGTAAAAACAATCTCTAAGAAAGAAAGGGAATACTTGAAAGTCTTCTTTTTTTTTTTTTTTTTTTTTTAAGATGGAGTCTCACTCTGCCACCTAGGTGTGCAATAGCGAAATCTCTTCTCACTGGCTCACTGCAACCTCCGCCTCCCGGTTCAAGCGATTTTCATGCCTCAGCCTCCCAAGTAGTTGGATTACAGCCGCCTGCCACCACACTCTGCTAATTTTTGTATTTTAGTAGAGATGGGGTTTCACCATGTTGATCAGGCTGGTCTTGAACTCCTGACCTCAAGTGATCCACCCACCGTAGCCTCCCAAAATGCTGAGATTACAGGAGTGAGCCAGCACACCCAGCTGAAAGTCTTCTTCATTAATACCTTTTATCTCTATATCATTTAATAAGTTTAAAATTTCATCATCAGTGCTTTATTAATCCCTAAAAAAAAAGCCTCTGAGGTACATATGGCAGAAGTTATTAACACATCTTACAGTTAATGAAACTCAGACTGAGAGGTAAATTATTTACATATATTACATAACTAATTTAGGATTACTGTGGGTCTAGA
Source organism: Aotus nancymaae (assembly GCF_030222135.1). Lineage (NCBI taxonomy): Eukaryota > Metazoa > Chordata > Mammalia > Primates > Aotidae > Aotus > Aotus nancymaae. The sequence goes on along the minus strand of NW_026988419.1, from coordinate 38,124,020 downwards.
ACCGAGGTTCTGTGACTTTTGAATCCAGTGGTATTAATTTTCCTGTTCCCAATTGCCATGTGTAACTGCATTTATTCATTCATACATTCATGCATGCATTCAACAATGACTTTTTAAATTTTGTTCTGATAAGAATCCCTAGAATACACCCCTTTCAGGGGGTGTATAAACTACCAAAGGAAATACTCTTTAAAAATAAAACATTCTTCAGTCTCAGGCTCTCTGCTGAAGTGGTTGCTTACTAGATACTGGTATAGATATCTATATTGACATAAAGTAGGCTGCTGCAACTTGAATACATACGGCAGAATACCTTCAGATGCCAGTGCTGTATTTGAAATCCAAGTGCATGTTTAGTTTTAAACCTGATATTTTTAAAAATTGATGGTTTTCTTTTACTGGGCACCCTAGCTTCTGGAAGACCTTCACTGTGATCATACAGAGCAGCGTCTCAGCTATGGTTACTCAGGTGACCTGGCACCTAAGTGCCCAACCACTCAATAAAAGTCAGGATTACACCCAGCTAGGCCCATGAAACAACCACAAACTCACCTTGTCATTTTTTTTTTTCCTAACCAAACAAGGTTAGACCAGTATTTTTGTGGACCTGTATTTTCTCAGGACATTCTCATCTTCCCCTCTTCATCATTAGCAGATGCCAAACCATGTCTGGACTGTCAACTGTAACCAGCAACTAACTCCCTTTTGGGCCAGGGTTGATTATTACCTTTCTGCAACAGCTCTGTGTCTTAATGTAAAGAAGCATTCAGTGGGAAGAAAAAGAACTTCCTTCTAAGCTGCATATCTAGAATGAGAACATATGCACATTCAGAATAAACTAGTATGCAATTTCTGCCTAGAAAAGATAAAATGGAAAGCAATGTATATGTATGTTTCTTACCCTCCTGAAGTTGACAATCTAAGAATCTAAAAGTAAAAACAGACAAACAAGTAACAAGGAAGGGAAGGGAGGAAGGGAGGAAGGGAGGAAGGGGAGGGACAGAGGGAGGGGAGGGATGGAGGGATGGTGGGAGGAGAGGGGAGGGGAGGGGGAGAGGGAAGGAAGAAGCACCAGGCTCTCAGAGGGATGGCTAGATACACACAAGTTGCCCACAGCCAACTCAGCTGAAGATAATAATTTATTCCAATTTGCTACGCTGGACTTTGAAAATTCAATGTGAGTGAGTAACCATCCTCTAACATGTATTTTTATGAAAGGAAAACCAACAGTTATGCCAGAGAACTCTATAATATCAACCACTGGCATCTGCATTCAATGCTGACATACTTAATACTATTGGGCCTACTTACACTCTTAAAAGAGAAAATTCAAAACAGATGTGACTTGATAATTTATTCCTTTTCAATGAAATAGATTTCAGGAACTGAATTTCAACTACAGTGTTACTGGAAAGGGGTCCTAATCTAGATCCCAAGAGAGGGTTCTTAGATCTCATGTAAGAAAGAATTCAGGGTGAGTTCATAAAGTGAAAGCAAGTTTATTAAGAAAGTAAAGAGAAGGGTGGCTACTCCATAGAGCAGCCCCAAGGGCTGCTGGTTGGCTATTTTTATGGTTATTTCTTGATCATATGCTAAATATGGGGTGGATTATTCTTAAGTTTTCTGGGAAAGGGGCAGGCATTTCCTGGAACTTAGGGTTCCTCCCCCATTTTAGACCATATAGGGTAACTTCCCGATGTTGCCATGGCATTTGTAAACTGTCATGGCACTGGTGGGAGTGTTTTTTACCACGCTAATGTATTAGAATTATCATATAATGAGCAGTGAGGATGACCAGAGGTCACTTTCCATGCCATCTTGGTTTTGGTAGGTTTTGGCTGGTTTCTTGACTGCATCCTGTTTTATCAGCAGAGTCTTTATGACCCGTATCTTGTGATACTAGTCCTGTCAACCTCCTAGCCCATCCTGTGATCAAGAATGCCTAACCTCCTGGAAATGTAGCCCATCAGGTCTCATCCTCATTTTACTCAGACCCTATTCAAGATGGAGTCACTCTGGTTCATTTGAGCTCTGACAACCCCACTAAGAAGCATTATAGGAATACTTCAGTCTTCACATTTTTCTGCGGTAGTTTTGGATGTAGTTAGAAATTAATCCTATGAGAGGGTCATAGAAAGCTAAGGCTCAAAGTTTTGAATCATCTATGGGCCAATTAGCATTACTATATGAACTGCATTTATAGTTTCTGCCAGTTACTGGTTAAAAAGGGAATCATTCATTAATTCACTCATTCATCAAATTAATATTTAAGGATCTAAGCATGTGAGAGAGGAGATAGCCGAGCAAAAATCTATCACTTCTTGAAAATCTTAAATCAGAGGCATTTGATTTCATGAAAAATTAATTACATGCCTATTGTGCATCAAGTCCTATGCTGTTAAGCTGATTGGCAAACCATTGATTGTAATGTAATTAGATAAAGCTTATGATAGAGATATGCAAATGATGCTACTGAAAGGTAAAGTAAAAAGCAGGCACCTGCAATAAGAGGACACAGAAAGATTTCTGTTGTTATTGTCATTCATTTCTGTGTGCGTGTTTAATCTTGTATTGCGTTATTACATTCTAAGCACTGTACTAAGTACTTTTTGGGAATTCTAGTTTAATATTTACAGAATCCTAGGAAGTGAACAATTATTTTCTCTACTTCAGCCTTATATGTGTCGAGGGAGGATGAGGGTAGGGAGAATGGTGGGACATTAAAGTTGGCCAGGTAAGAACAGCCAGGCAATAAATGGCTTTATAGCATAAGTAACTTGAAGGCAGAAACTACTGGAGAATTTTTATGCAGAATAGTAACATGGGTCTCCTTTCATGTTACGAAGAGCATTCAGCCTTTGCATTAGATTTGTGGGGATATGCCCTCAGGAGCTTTCTTGAAAGAAGTTTGCTAGCTTACAAACATTAGACATTATAACAGTGTTCTCCACAGCTGTTGCAGAATGAGTCACATAAAGAATTAGAGGGAGCCCTGATTAAGATAACTTTGCCAAGGCAAGGTAGCATGCACAACCATCATGTCAATAGCTCTGGAAGCACTCTTTCAAGCCTTGGTTCATTTATTCAATGCCATTGTTTTTCTCCTGTTGGTACTTTATAGGGATGTGAAAATTAGTGATTAACTGTGAAATATGTTATCAATTGCTTCCTGATAAATGTGATAAAGTTGTTCATTCTCTGTACCCAGAGGATGAAAATAATTAATGCTTAACCCTGGTTAAGAACACACACACAACCTCCTGCCAACACACACAACCAGAAAGTTCTGCTTGATCTAATACATGTGGATTCTCTGTTTTATACTGTTATAATCAGAATATACTAATATCTGCTTCTCTGGACACACTGAGTAATATGTCATGGGTATAGTGTAGGGGTTACCATTCTAGCTACCAACAAGAATCTCTGAGCAGCATTTTAAAAATACTCACTTTTAGATGTCACCCCAGACTAATTTTCTCATAATTTTTCTAGGCCGGACCCAGGTATTGGTATTTTTTAAAAGGTCTCCTGTTGATCTGTTATGTTACCAGGGTTGAGAACTGCAAACTCTTAGGGGACGCATAAGGCTGACTGTGGTGTGACGAATTTCAGTTCTTTCCAGGGTAAAAGGCCTCTGTAGGCCTTTGGGATTTTGAATGTAATCCAAACAAATTACTTGTTTGATTGTCTCAGCATACCTGTAAGGACATCTGTAAAGGTGAAGACCAAACTAATGCAGAAACTGTTAAGAAATGCTGTTGAATCTCAGGCACTATTGTTGCCCATTTTAACAATTTTAAGGAATCAGGTTTTGAAATTTGGTCCATGAAGAATTGTATATTTACTCATATATTTTACCATCAAATAGTATATGTTACCTTCAAAGGAGCAATGCTGGCTGAATTATTTATAAAATGATATGCTTCTCAAGGAATCTATTAAGAGAGAGAAACCAGGGCCTTTTCCCTACACAATGATCTTTAATAAATCAAAATAGACATTTTGTTAATACGGCTAAATATAATAACAATACTGACAACTTTAAAAGTCAAATTATTATAGAAGACAAAACTAAGTATCATATAATGCCTTTCTTATTGATCTGAGTAGTTTCAGTCAACCCTTACTAAAACTCAATTTTTATTACAAGATTTTAGCATTATGCTTTTATTGTTTTCAGCTCATCTTGAATCTTTCAAGCTGGAGCTTGACTCCCTAGGGATGACTTCTGACTGTGAAGCTTTCAGGACAACATAGTTCAGCCACCTAGAGATTATCTGCATGTCACAAATAAGATTATTTTCTAGGGCTGCTTTTTGGAAATGAAAGCAGTCTGTAGTGGGCTCTTCCATCCTCCTGTCTAGATTTATTCTATAGTATAAATATACCACAGGTTCTTTATTCACTCGTTATTTGATGGGCATTTGGGCTGATTCGACGGTTTTGCAATTGTGAACTGTGCAGCTTTAAACATACGTGTGCAAGTATCTTTTTTGTATAACGATTTCTTTTCCTCTGGGTAGATACCCAGTAGTGGGATTGCTGGATCAAATGGCAGTTCTACTTGTAGTTCGTTAAGGAACCTCCACACTGTTTTCCATAATGGCTGTACTAGTTTACATTCCCACCAGCAGTGTAGAAGTGTTCCCTGTTCACTGCATCTATGCCAACATCTACTGCTTTTTATTTTGTGATTATGGCCATTCTTGCAGGAGTAAGGTGGTATCACATTGTGGTTTTGATTTGCGTTTCCTTAAGTGTTTATCAGTGGATGAATGGATATTCCAAATGAGTTTCTGGAAAATCTAAAGTAACTGGAAGACTAAAGAAATGTTAACCCCTATGGCACCTACTTAACTTTGAAGCATTCTCTATTGTTTCTTTTTCCTGCTCTAATTGATAAGGTCATTGGACTTTGTAACTGACCTTGGTCAACTTTGTGACTTGACACCCTACCACCGCCTCCCAGCGTGCAAACCTATGACCCCCTCCCAGCTTGCAAAAGACTGCCCTAAAGTAACTTCTGTAACTTTCCACTGCCCACCCCAAACCTATAAAACCAACTCCTATCCCACCGCCCTCCACTGACACCCTTTTCAGCCTCAACCCACCTGCATCCAGGTGAATAAACAGCCATGTTCCTCACACAAAGCCTGTTTGGGGGGTCTCTTCATTCAGAGCGCATGTTTTAACATTCATTATGTTGAGCACTTTTTCCTACATTTGTTGGCCATTTGTATATCTTCTTTTGAGGACTGTCTATTCATGTCCTTAGCCCACTTTTTGATGGGATTATTTGTTTTGGTCAATTGATTTTCAACGAAGGTGCCAAGAACATCACAGTAACAAAGATGAACATCACCGATCACTAAGGAAATGCACATTAAAACCATAATGAGCTACCATCTAATGCCTGTAGAATAACAATTATCAAAAATATGAACAACAACTAGTGTTGGTGAGGATGTGGAGGAAGGGAACCCTGTACACTATTAAGAGAATGTTAACTAGTACAGTCATAGAAAACTGTATGGTGGTTCTGCAAAAACTGAAAACAGAATTACCAATGATCCAGTACCACTTCTGGGTATATATCCTAAGAACTTGACATCAGTATGTTAAAGAGATATCTGCAATCTCATATTCATTGCAGCATTATTTACAGTAGTCAAGTTATAAAATTAACCTAAGTGTTTATCAATGGATGAATGGATATAGAAAATGTATTAAACACACACGCAAACATATAGACACACATGCACAATGGAATACTAGTCAGCCTTTAAAAAAAAAAACAAATTCTGTCATTGGCAACATCATGGATGAACCCAGAGGACATTATGTTAAGTCAAATAAGCCAGGCACAGAAAGACAACAATTTCATGTTTTCACTTACATGTGAAATCTAAAATAATCAAACTCATATAAGCAGAGAGTAGAAGGGTTGGTCACCAGAGGCTAGGGGTTGGGCAGAATGGAGACATGTTGATCAAAGAGTAGAAAGTTCCAGTTAGACAGAAAGAATAAATAATAAGTATTTAAGGTAACTGAAATGGTAATTAGTTTGGTTCAATCGCTTTACACTGTATACACACATCATAACATCACTGTGTACCACAGAATTATATATGATTATAAACTGTCAATAAAAAGAAAAGAAAAAGAAACATGAATTTTTTCTTGTGCAAGCTTTTTCAACCCCTTATGATGCACCTGTTCAACTTCCTGTTCCCTCCCCCACCATCTAAAACAGCACAAAACACACTCCAAAGGCTGTGCAGCTCCCCCAAGCAGTGGATGCTTGTGATATGCATTTCAGATGTGGTCACAGAGGAAAATGAGCAATGAAGTACCTCTGAGCAGGCAAGGTCAGACGTCACGAAGGAAGGTAGATAAGGAAGAACAAAGATTCTCCCAGAGAACACAATCAGGTGCTTCCAGACAGTTTAGCAAGGGAAGTTACTTACTACACTGCCAGGTAAATGATAGATGCTTCCCTGATTCTTGCTTTCAGTGAAGAGTTGGTGGCATTAGAGGAACATCAGTTTTGGGAACTTTCAGTTGAGAAAACATTCAATACTAAACCCATTACTAAAAATAAATAATGGGCCAGTTGCAGTGGATCACTCCTATAATCCTAGCACTTCTGGAGGCCAAAGTAGGAGGATAAGTTGAGCCCAGGAGTCAAGACCAGCCTGGACAACATAGCAAGATCTCATCTCTACAAATAATTTTTTAAAAATTAGCCTGGAATGGTGGTGCATTTCTATAGTCTCAGCTACTCAGGAGGCTGAAGTGGGAGGATCACTTGACCCCAGGAGGTCAAGGCTGCAATAAGCCAAAATCATGGTATTGCACTTCAGCCTGGGCAACAGAGCAAGATCCTATCTCAAAAAAATAATAAAATAATAAAATAACCAATGTTTCATTGTTTTACTGTGCAAACCATAACCTCCTTGACTAAATTTATTGTTTTTTTATATAAACATGTTAAATTGGATTGATTTCTTGATTTATTTTTTTGGATAGTTTGTTGCTAGTGTGTAAGAATGTTATTGAGTGTTGATTTTGTGTTCTGTAACTTTACTGTATTTGTTTATTAGCTCCAAAAGGTTTTTTTGGTGGAGGCTTCAGCATTTTCCACATATAAGATCATGTCAGAGTGATAATTTCACTACTTCCTTTCCTATTTAAGTGCCTTTTATTTCTTTTCCTTACCTAATTGTTCTGGCAAGGACTTTCAGTATTTTATTGAATAGAAATGGTGGAAATGGACAGTCTTGTTTTGTTTCTGATCTTAGAGTAAAATCTTTCAACTTTTCATGGTTGACTATAATGTAAGCTATGAGCCTATTATATATGGCCTTTATTGTGTCAGGGTACATTTCTTCTATATTTAATTTGTGGAGAGTATTTAGGATGTAGAACACTCCTAGTCAAATGCTTTTTTCTGCATCTAATGAGATAATCCTATTGTATTTTGTCTTTCACTCTGTTAATATGGTATATCACATTTATAGATTTGTGTATATTAAATTATACTTCCATCTCTTGAGTAAACCCCATTTGATCAAAGTGAATAATTCTTTTAATGTGCTATTAAATTCAGTTGACTTTTGTATCTATGTTCATCAGGGATATTGACTTATAATTTTCCTTTTTTGTAATGTCCTTGCCTGACTTTGGTATCAAGGTAATGCTGGCCTCATAAAAAGAGTTCAAATGTACACTGGTCCTCTTCAGTGTTTTTGAAGAGTTTGAGAAAGATTGCTATGAGTTCTTCTTTAAATGTGGCCGGGCGCGGTGGCTCATGCCTGTAATCCCAGCACTTTGGGAGGCCGAGGCGGGTGGATCACAAGGTCAAGAGATCAAGACCATCCTGGTCAACATGGTGAAACCCCGTCTCTACTAAAAATACAAAAAATTAGCTGGGCATGGTGGCGCGTGCCTGTAATCCTAGCTACTCAGGAGGCTGAGGCAAGAGAATTGCCTGAACCCAGGAGGCGGAGGTTGCGGTGAGCCGAGATCGCGCCATTGCACTCCAGCCTGGGTAACGAGCGAAACTCCGTCTCAAAAAAAAAAAAAAAAAAAAAAAAAAAAAAACGTTTGGTAGAATTTTGCCATAAAGGCATCTGGTGCCAGGTTAGTTTGTTTGCTTTATTGATGGGAGACTTTTTAAATTACTGATTCAATCTCCTCACTCATTATTGGTCTGTTCTTATTTTCTATTTCTTCTTGATTCAGTGTTAGTAGGTTCTATGAGTTTAAGAATTTATCCATTTCTCTAGGCTATCCAATTTTTTATACATAATTGTTCATGGTAATTATATTAGGCAATTCTTACATTCCTATAAAGAAACACCTTTGAGTTGTATGTTTTATGAAAAAAAAAAAAAAAAAAGAAAGAAGAAGAAATACCTGAAACTGGGTAATTTATTAAGAAAAAAAGGTTTAATTGGTTCATGGTTCTGTAGGCTGTGAAGGAAACACGGCGATATCTGCTTCTTGAGAGGCCCCAGGAAGCTTTCAATCATGATGGAAGGTGAAGGGGGAGCAGGCACATCGCATGGCTAAAGCAGGAGCAAGCAACCAAGAATGGGAGGTGCCACACACTTTTAAACAACCAGGTCTTGTAACAACTGACTCCCTATCATAAGGACAGTACCAAGGAGATGGTACTAAACCATTCATGAGAAATGCACCCCCATGATCCAGTCACCTCCCATCAGGCCCACGTCTAACATTGGGGATTACAATTCAACGTGAGACCTGAGTAGAAACCATATCCAAACCATATCAATAATCTTTTCCGATCATTTGTAATTCTGTAATGTCAGATGTAATGTCTCTTCTTTCATTTCTGATCTTATTTATTTGAGTCTTCTCTCTTTTTTGTAGTTAATCTAGCTAAGAATTTGTCAGTTTTATTTTTTCAAAAAACCAACTCTTGCTTCCATTTATTTTTGCATTGTTTTTCTAACCTCTATTTCATTTATTTCTGCTCTGATCTTTATTTCCTGCCTTCCGCTAAATTTGGGCTTACATTGTTCTTCTTTTTCTAGTTCCTTGAGGTATAATATTAGGTTGTTTATCTGAGCTTTTTCTCTTTTTTGATACAGGTATTTATTGCTGTAAATTTCCCTCTTAGAGCTGCTTTTGCTGCAACCGATAGATTTTGGCATGTTGTGTTTCCATTTTCATCAGGTTCCTTGCTATTTTGGCAAAGAAATTCCTCAAAATTTTAGTAAAATTTCAATCTACTTCTTTCACATCAATTTCCTATGCATATGACCCACCCCAAAACTCTTATCTAGAAATATATTTTAAGTCTAGATATTTACTCTTGCAGTTACCAGTCTCATAAAATAACTCTTTCCTTCATTTCTCTTAAAGGTACATGCCTTAAAGCCAATGGAAAGCAATATCTAAATCTAATTTTTGCTGCTACACAGTTTCTGGCGCAGAACTCCTAATGAAAGGTGTTTTTAAAGGGCTTGGAAACGCAGCCTTCTTTGACAGAATTGTGTGGGGTTTTTTTATCTCTACTTGTAGGCCAGCTTCTTTTAGCCTGAGTTTATCTTTCTCTTCCTCACTAAGTTTAATCATTTCTAGCTTTTGATTTAAAGTGAGAGACATGTAACTCTTCCTTTCACTTGAACATTTAGAGGCCATTTTAAGTTATTAATTGACCTAATTTCAGTATTGTTTCGTTTCAGGGAATAGGAGGTCCAAGGAGAGGAAGAGAGGTGGAAGATCAATCAGTAGAGTAGTCAGAACACACACAACATTTATCAATTAAGTTGCTGCCTTAATTAAGGTGCACCAAAACAATTACAATGGATCAAAGATCACTGATAACAGTTCATCAAATAGATATAACAACAACAATAATAATAAACAATTTTGAAATACTGCAAGAAAGTACCAAAATGTGGCACACAGTCACAATATGAGCACATGCTGTTGAAAAAAAACTGACAGACCTGTTCAAACCAAGGCTACCACAAACCTATAATTTGTAAAAGCACAACATTTGCAAAGTACAGTAAAACAATGAGCAATATAGTAAGATATGTACGTATTTCAGGCAGCACTATACTTAGCTAAAGACTAAGAGTTCAATAATATGTAAGAAGACAAGAATGTTAAGAGCAGCTAACAGTATCTATCAAATCCATAATGAAAAAAATCCATAACATAACAGATGAAATGTATTTTCAAAGACTAGAAAACATTAAAACCAATACTATAGAGTCAATTCTATGTTCAAGTCATCATAAATGCATTTAAATGTATAGATTATTGATCTGGAAAAGTGGCTGTACTTGAACCCATTAGTACCCAACACAAAAGACAGATATTTCGGTAAATCTTCCTTTTTTCAGCAATGTCAGATTGTGTTGTCATATTTTCACGTTATTTATGTAAAAAGGAACCATGTGAAAAAATGCATGACTGTGTAAGACAGTTCAAAGATTGAGGTCTGACTTTTCAAAAGAAGACATTATGAGGCCAAAAAAATATGAAAAAATGTTCATCATCACTGATTATCAGAGAAATGCAAATTAAAACCACACTGAGATACCGTTTCATGCCAGTTAGAATGGCAATCATTAAAAAATCTGGAGACAACAGATGCTGGAGAGGATGTGGAGAAAAAGGAATGCTTTTACACTGTTGATGGGAGGGTAAATTAGTTCAACCATTGTAGAAGACAGTATGGCGATACCACAAGGATCTAGAAATAGAAATTCCATTTGACCCAGCAATCCCAGTACTGGGTATATACCCAAAGGATTATAAATTGTTCTACCATAAAGACACATGCACATATATGTTCATTGTGGCACTGTTTACAATAGCAAAAACTTGGAACCAATCCAAATGCCCATCAGTGATAGACTGGACAAAGAAAACATGGCACATATACATCATGAAATACTATGCAGCCATAAAAAATGACAAGTTCATGTCCTTTGTAGGGACATGGGTGAATTTGGAAGCCATCATTCTCAGCAAACTGACACAAGAACAGAAAACCAAACACCACATGTTCTCACTTACAGGCGGGTGTTGAACAGTGAGAACACATGAACACAGGGAGAGGAGCATTACACACTGGGGTCTGTTGCGGGGGCTAAAGGAGGGATAGTGAGGGAAGGAGAGGCTGGGAGGGATAACATGGGGAGAAATGCCAGTTGCAGGTGATGGGGGATGGAGGAAGCAAACCACCTGGCCAAGTATGTACCTATCCAACAATCCTGCATGATCAGCAGATATAACCCAGAATCTAAAGTACAATTAAAAAAAAAAAAAAAGATTGAGGTCTGAAAGGGCAAAGCCATGCCAGCCATATAACATACATTTTGGACTCACTAACACAGTCCTAGCTTACTTCTGCTGTTCTACTGTTCCAGTTTTTTATTTTTTATTTGTTTTCTTTTTTGGAGACAAAGTGTCACTCTATAGCCCAGACTAGAGTGCAGTGGCACAATCGCAGTTATCACAGCATCAACTTCCTGGGCTCAGGTGATCCTCCTGCCTTAACCTCTGGAGTAGCTGGGACTAGAGGCCTGTGCCACCACATCCAATTAACTTTATTTATTTATTTATTTATTTATTTATTTATTTATTTATTTATTTTGTAGAGATGGGATCTCATTATGTGGCTCAGGCTAGTCTCAAACTCCTGGCCTCAGGCAATCCTCCCACCTTAGCCTCCCAAAGAGCTGGGACTATAGGTGTGAGCTACCACACCCAGCCTATCCCAGTAGTTATTAACAGAGAGCTTCCATATACTCTCAAAAGTGCCCTGGTTCAGAAAATAAAGTATATGTTCACCCTAGCTATAATCCCATGTATAATAAATTTCTACATTGAGTTTAATTTCATGAAATATACCATGTTTAACCACACATGTCCATTGTTTTCTATATTAGTAAGAATGTTCTCATTTGTCAAATAAATAATAATACCCACAAGCTACCATCTCAACACAGCTGAGATAAATGTTAAATGCAAATTCATAGTCCTAGTGTTATAACCTGACAGATGTCAGAGAGAATCTACTTCTATCAGATTAGCCCTTCCTCTTTATATTTAAATGTTTTATCTTGAATTGTTACTTAAACTGCCTCAAGTCTTTTCTAAAGTAAGAAGTATATTATGTCATAATGTGAATATATACTTAAAATATACAATTAAGTAAAAATCAGAATACAAAATTTTGTATAGATTAATTATATCTGTGTTGGGGAAATTTTATGAATATAAAGGAAAGCTAAGAGGAAAATATCAAAACTTTAATGATTGTGCTCAGAAGATAAGTGATATGGTTTGGCTATATCCCCATCCAAATCTCAACTTGAATTGTGTCTCCCAGAATTCCCAAGTGTTGTGGGAGGGACCCAGGGGAATGTAATTGAATCATGGGGGCTGGTCTTTCCCATGCCGTTCTCATGATAATTAATAAGTCTCGTGAGATCTGATTGGTTTATCAGGGGTTTCTGCTTTTGCTTCTTTCTCATTTTCTCTTGCTGAGGCCATGTAAGAAGAGCCTTTCACCTCCCGCCATGAATCTGAGGCCTCCCCAGCCATATGGAACTGTAAATCCAATTAACCATTTTTTTTTTGTTCCCAGTTTCAGGTATATCTTTATCAGCAGTGTGAAAATGAATTAATACAATAAGATTATGAATAATGTTTTTCTACTTCTATTTTCTAAATGTTCTTCATTTCTATTTTGTTATTAATATTAATAAAAATAAACATTCCTAGTGTAATTTTTACTATTGTTAAACATTAGCAATAATCATAATAAATTATAATTCAACCATGATCTTCTTGCTTAACTTTTGTTATTTTTCTTATAGCATTCTATTCAGAAAAGCATATATATAGGGTCATTATTGAAAGTATAAATACCAAATTTTACCGTTAAATTTATCATAGAAACTGCCTATGAGGATAAACATTGCACCATGTATTTAATAGAGTCATTGAGATATGGAAATATTTGTGTATGACAACTTGTAATTTTAAAAGATGAACAGAAAGAGCATCAGTTAAAAACAAAGAATATAGGCTATACAAGCTGAGGTTAATAACACATCTTAATAATTAGCACCAGGGCAAAATTATTTGTTGCAAAGATCAGTGGTGATGAACAGTTTAAGACACTTAGGAATAAAACAATGAAATAAACTCCAAAAATAAAATATTAAAATGACATCTACCTACTATAAATAGATAAGCCACAAGCTTGGAAGAAAATATTTGTGACACAAACCACAAAGGAGTTGAACCAGGATGTGTTTTTTAAATCCACAAATTAATCAAAAAAATGAAAAAAGTCCAAAAAAAATGAACAAAAAATGAACAAAAGGAGAGGACAGGGATGAACAGAATGTGAAAAAACACTTCCCTCAGTAGAAAACTATAGTAGACATTTCAGGCTTAGTAAATGGTCAATATCACTTATAATTAGGGAAATGCACATTAACAAACAATGAGATACCATTTACAATTATAACTTGAAAGTATAAATACCAAATTTTACTGCTAAATTTATCATAGAAACTGCCTATGAGGATAAACATTGCATCATTTTTTTTTTTTTAAGATGGAGTCTCACTCTGTTGCCTAGGCTGGAGTGCAGTGGCATGATCTGGGCTCACTGCATTCTCCACCTCCCAGGTTCAAGCAATTCTCCTGCCTCAGCCTCCCAAGTAGCTGGGACTTTAGGCATGTGCCACCACACCCAGCTAATTTTCTGTATTTTTAGTAGAGACGGGTTTCACCATGTTAGCCAGGATAGTCTTGATCTCCTGACCTCATGATCTGCCCTTCTTGGCCTCCCAAAGTGCTGGGATCACAGGCGTGAGCCACCGTGCCCAGACGACAATTTTTTTATATCTGACAATACTTCATGGTTGAGTCTTTTTTAATGCACCCCTTCATTCTCAATTGTTGGTGAGGATATGGAACAACAGGTACTGCTAGTGGGAGGGCAAATTGGTGCTATTTTCCCAAAAACTACTTAAAACACTTGGTAAAATATAACAAACATTATTTAAAAAGCATAGATGCATTCACAAGAAAATAAGGCAAATGCTTTGGGACCACAAAAGAAAAGGGAAAACTACAATTGTGTTACATGAGTTTTCAGTGTGGCTGTCTGGGGAGTTCTGCCAGTCCTTGTAAATGTGGACACATAGATCTTCATGACCACAAGGGAATAGAACAAAAGGTCTTTGGTTTGAGAGAAGTTGAAATTTAGAATGGGGACTACCATCCCCACTTCCCACAAGACATCAAAAACACTCATAAAAACATGCACGCACACATGCACACATTGACAAATGTGGTGCTTGGATGCTAGAAGCCTATACCTTCAGTGAAAGGGTGGAATAAAAATAGATCCACCCATTAGCAATGGGGAATACATAAATTGTTTGTTTTGTATGGGCTCTGGGTAGAAAATTATCTCCTCTGAGAATTTTTAATACCAGGTCTGTGCATACATAAATTTGAAATTTGAATGTACACTACCACATGGCCTGTGAGTTTCTGATTTAAGAAATTAAAGTGGTGTAGGCTGGATGCATAGCAGAAACAAAAGCAAACTTTCCTGGAAGCAACACCCTGAATCTGTCCCAACCCCTTTGACAAAAGGACTCTTTATAAAGTTATGGATATAAAGGGAACTATAAGAAATAAACACTAATTGAGGACTAGGGGTAACAGAGGCTATTATTACCCCTAGCAAGAAGGGAGAGAGAAGAGGATGAGTACTGGAATCTAGAAGACAATTAGGTAGAGAAGGTCCTTGTGAGTAGAGCAGTTGACCATCACTTGATAAACACCTGAGGACATGTGTGCTTAACAAAGACATGTTCAAGAAGGTTCTCTGCATCAATGTTTGTAAATGCCAAAAAAAAAAAAAAAAAAAAAAAAAACCAGTATACCTTTTAAATGCCCATCTACAGGACAAAAAATAATAATAAATTGTGGTGTGGTCATTCATTGGAATACTGAATAGCACTTATAATAAATGAAAAGTACTACATTTATTAATCTGTATATATTTCAAAAAATATAATAGGTGAAATAAGTAGCTTGCAAAAGATTCTTATAATAAAATAACATTCATATAAATTTTTAGTTTGTAAAGCAATATTTTGCTGCTTATATATGCATATTAACTACCCACCTTTCTCCACTAGCACTGCACTAGTTCATCCTCATTATGTTAGACGTAGCTCCAAGTCTATTGTGAAGTTTCTTCCATCCAAGTCTGTTGTGAAGTTTCTTCCATCCAAGTCTATTGTGAAGTTTCTTCCATCCAAGTCTATTGTGAAGTTTCTTCCATCCAAGTCTATTGTGAAGTTTCTTCCATCCAAGTCTGTTGTGAAGTTTCTTCCAGATGCATTTCATCCACAACCACCATCCTCTGAACCTGACATTTTATCTCATTCACTTTCCCTCTCCTCATTCCATCAGACTTATAAGGAGAAAACTATCCTCCCTTCCTGCATGGCAGAAAATTTCCATTATTCCTGACTTATACAAACAATATTCAAGCCCACCAGATCTAGCTTTTAGTATACTAATGGAAGCTTTCAATATTTAGAAATATTTAGAAAATCCATACTCTCTCTACAAAGCCTGACTGTGAGGCTCTTTACTTTTTACTTGTACTAAACCCAGGTTCCAGAGAACTTGAAGTGGTTTGCAAGGAAGGGGTCTCAGAAATTCATCAGAATTCCATTCCCCTCTCATCCAGGAGGATATATTTATTGCAGAGAAGGAATTTGGAGTGTTCGTTGAATGTTTCTTTTCTTGGCTATGGTGGGCCATCAGATAGTCCTCTGTGTCATGGTCAAAACAAATCCATCTGTTTCTACACTTCCAAAATTCTGGATAATGATGGGCCGATATGGATTTTATCCTATGATGACGGACATCCTTAAGAGCCATAAAATTAGTGACTAGCTGGTAAAACATTTGTAAATCTTGTCACACTGGAAGCAAGCTAGGATTTTAGAGCCAGAAAATATTATAAAATTTACCTAGTCTTATGTTGTTATTTACTGATGAGTAAATTGAAGACTAGTGAGGTTAGGAAGTTCACAGTATAACTCAGCTAGTGAATGAGGCAGGTAAGAACCAGAGACAGGTCAAGAATCAAGCTGCTTAATTCCTGCTCCAGTGCAATTTCCTCTGAAGGAGAAAAGCTGTCTCAAACCTGGTATGAAAGCCAAACTTTTCTTCCTTTGGGGAAGAAATTAACATTTCTGGCAAAATGCTTAAGCAAATTTCCTGTGAAGTTTAATTAAAATCTTGTTATGGGACACAATTTCCTCTCCACACAGCTGTCAGTCAAGAGTGACCTTTAACCAAACTTTTTATTTCTTTTATATCTAATCCAGTGACTTCAAATTTTACTGCACATGAGAATCACACAGGAAGGTTTTCTGTTTCTCAATGTCCAGATCAAAGCCCCATACCAATTAAATCAGAATGTATAGGGATAGAAGCCAAATATTATCAATATCCAATATCTTTTAAAGCTCCTCTCCTAGATGGGTCCAATGTGTAATAAGTTTGGAAACCACTGATATAATTAACCCTCTCTCTCTCTCTCTCTCTCTTTCTCTCTCTCTCTCTCTCTCAATTGCTCTCTTTTCTCTTTTTCCTCACAAATAACCTACGAAGGATGAATCTCAGAACTGGCCTACTAGATGCCTTTTCCCTTGCATGAATCTACTATTTTTCTGAAGTTTATCCCTCTTTCCACTGTCTTCCAACATTGTAAATGATACACTTGGATGCTTTTAAAAAGAATACATTTAAAAGACAAAAAAATTATTAAAATCCTTACAATTACGTTAGGAAAATCTAAGATAATTTAGTTACTCAGGGTGAATGAAATCTCAACCAGTAATTTACTGCCAGAAAAACAGTCTTTGATTAACACCAAATAACTATTTAACTAAGCACTTTATGTTTCTCCCTTAATTGTGGAAGTACTTGCTTGCTCTTCATTATACAATTATTGGACTGCTAATGCTTTCACAAGCTCTAATCACTATTTTTGGCCTCTTCCCATCCATAGCTGTAGCTCTAATTGAGTTTACTAAGGAAGTACATTATGCAGTTCTCCATCATAGATTGACAGGCCAATTTCCTGACTTCCTAAACAGCTAGTCACAGAACTATAATATCTGGCAGAGAATACTTGAAATCTGAAATACCTCCATTATTGAACATCTGATTTTTCTGTCAGATTAATTGTTTTTCTAAACTGTGTTTCCTATGCATTCATTAACTTGCAAGACTATGTGATTAAAGTATACGAGAGCAGCCACAACTAACGTTATTGACATAGGAGAGGTGTTTATTGAACTCCAATATGTACCAAGCCCTAATTAAGCACTTTATATACCTTACCTTATTTAACCTTTACAAAAATTTTAAGAAGCATCTTATTTTATAGTGATGTAAATTGAAACTCTCAGAGATTAAGCAGAGTGTCCAAGGCAACCTGTTTGGGAGATGGCAGTCAGGATTCATCCTGTCAAACAATGAAAAAAATAAAAAGGCCTCAGATTTGTTGTTAAATCCAAATCTACTGACTTGCCAGAGAAGAGAACATAGGCCAATGAAAAAAATTACTGAGCACTTAACGAAGAAAAAAAGTCAGAGATTTTAATTACTAGAAAGGAAAAGTTGATGGTGTTTGTGCTAGTTAAGTGTTTAAAATTACTCTGTATAGAAGCCAATAAATACGTATTGTTTGTAAACAGTCTGTTAAAACAAATTCCAATTCCCACAAAGGGCTTGTATTCAGATTTTACATGTTTATTTTTAAAGCTCTCAAAATTCAATAGTAAGAAAGAGCCTGGTTTTTAGAAATCAGGCAAAAGATTTAAACCAACATTTTACTAAGGCAAATACACAAATGGGAAATAAACACATGATAATATGCTCAACATCATTAGTCTTTAGGAAAATGCAAATTAAAACCATGAGATATCACTGCAAATCAATTTGAGTAACTGAAATTTAGAAAACTACCAATACCAAGTGCTCGCAAGGATGTAGAGTAAATAGAATTTTTACACATTGCTGGGACCAGGAGAGGATACAAAATGGTACAGATGTTTTGGGAAATCATTTGACAGTTTCTTTAAAAATTAAACATACACCTCTCATAAGACCCAGAAATCTCACTTACTTCATACAAGAAATAGAAACATATTTCATACAAAAACTAATACATGAATATTTATGGCAGCTTTATTCATAACCTCCAAAAACAGGAAGGGAAGGTGAAAGGAGAAAATATATCCTTCAATAGGTGAACAGATAATAAAGCATGTTATGTGAAAGAAGCCAGTTTCAAAGGGTGTATACCATGTGATTTCATATATATGACATCCAAGAAAAAACAAAAATATGGAAACAGAAAACAGATTAGTGGTCACCAAGGATTAGGAATAACAACAGTATTTGACTGCAAAAGGTCAGCAAGAAGAAATTTTGGGGTGAAGAATTTATTCTGTGTCCTGATTATGGTGGTAATTATACAAGTCTATAGAAGAGATAAAACTCATATACACATATACACAAAGATAAGTTTATGACATATTAGAATTTTTTAATAAAAAATCTTTAGTCAGCAGGGAAAAAAATGTTTCATTGCTCATTTGTCAGGAAAGAGGCTTCATTTAGGTTTACTAGGGGTTTAGCATACTGGAAATACACCAAGGTCATGGACATTTATTAGCTTCATTTGATTGGAATTAACTGTGATGAAACCCAACAAAATTCAGCTTTTATATCTCCTAGGAAATGGTTCCTGTGGCTTAAAAAACAAAAAAAAAAAGTTATTTTTCCAGTCCCTCTTTTTGATGTTTCTTCACCCTAAGGCAACAAAATGAATACACAAAAGATAAACAAATCATCAGATTTTAGAGTTACACCACCATGTTGGTTTTAAGGGTCAGTCTCCAAAAATTCCATTGTGTTTATTTAAGTTATTTGAATTTTCTTTTGATGTAGAATTATCTGACATATGAACCAGCAGCTGGATGCCCCAAAGCACTTAAGGCCCTATTAACAATACACTCGGTAACAGCAACAACCCTAGGTAAAACATAACAAATGTTTATAAAGCACACCTTAAACAGTTGTTTTTTTATTTTTTGGATTTTTAAATATTTTTTTATTTTGCATATTTTGCATAAGTGCAGTATCCAAAGGGTTGGTTTTCCCTACCTTGGACAACAAATGGATTTGTTCTTGGATTATACATAAGGATACAAATGCAATAGGAGTAGCCAGCACACAAATGCTACCTTATTTAGTGAGGAAATATCTAAAGTGCTTCTATAATCTAGCACCTTTGTGACAAGCAAGTTGAAGCTTTTATGCTGAGTTTATATAGCACACACAGTCTACACAGTTTCATTTGCTGTTAGTATCATTGTAAGGATAGTTTCAAATGCAGCATTTAGAAATCTCAAGCCAAAGGGGAAACCTGTGCTCTAAGCAATAGAAACCAATGCCTCCAGTCTCTTCATGGAGACTGTCATTTCAGCAGACAGTTAGATGAAAGAAGAATAAATCACCTTGGACACTACCAGTATAGAAATATTAAAACCCAAAATGTCATATAAACCCTCTCCATGTGGTACCCTCCTTCTTCTCTCCAAGGCCCACAAAGTGACATGATATTACTGTGGTATAAGTATACTAAGTCACAGGCACACAGCCTGAATTTTGGTAAGTTCTGTCAGTATACCTCTTGGGTATCTTAAGTTACAACAGAAAAGTATAGCTAATCCAAGCAGTATAAAAAAAATTTTCCTTGATCAATTTGAGGGAAAAAGTGTTATTATTTACTGTGATAAGATCCCATCAGCAGTATTGTACAATATATGGGTTATTTAAAAAGCCATCATCTTTTATAAGAGCTATTTATGTCATATTTATAAGGATTAAAGTAATACATGGAATATATTTTGAAGTTTTTGACCATTATAATTGGTTTTGGTTTTTCACAAAAGTGGTGGCTGAATATTATCACTAAGGAAGGTATAATTTTTACAGAAAGTGTTACTAATTGTGGAATAATCGCAAACAAAAATTGATTTCCATGGATGACTCTTACCATAATTGCAACTGACAATATTTTTAGCAGAATGCTAAAATATTAGACAGAAACTTCCCTGGTATTCCAGAAGGATGACAAACTCAAGTTAATTAAATTTCCTCATACAACTGTGGCCTTGCTGAATCCAACAAATAGTTGCCTATAGAAAGAGTTTTTCCTAGAATTAGAATGGGCAGAAAAATAAAATAATTAATTCATTATTTAAAATAATTAACAAATTAAAATGCAAACAAGTAGTTCTATTTGTAGAACATTAATCTGAATATCAGTTATCTGCTATAGATTAATTAAGTAAAGTAGAAGTGAATTAAACACTAAGGGAAGAATCTTTGAAACATCTAATACATTCTCTTGGGGGGGTGGGGATAAAACATGAATAAATTTAAAAGATGATAGTGATGAAAACTAAAGACTGGTGATCAACAACATTGCCTAGTACAAAACTCAAAAGAGCTGGAACCAAGGCACAATTTGAAATGACTCAAACATCAGGCCATACCCATGGGATTTCTGAGAAAGAAATTGTCAAGGAAATTAGGGTAGCATAGGAAAAGAGAGAATGGGAAGCAAAACAAAAAACCGTACTCAGCACCCAAGTAGTTTCTACCAGTTCTGTAGCCTGAAACAGAACTGGTAGAAACTATTTGGGTGCTGAGTACAGTTGTCCCAGGATGAATCTCAAGATGCAGATCTTTCACTATCATATCCCATATATGTAGACCAATTACTTATCCATGCTGGAACTCATGAAGAGAAAGAAGGCATTAAAAATAATTGAAAGTTTGAGCAATCCAAGATGACTGAATAGGAACAGTTCTGGAGTTCCCAGCAACAGCAACACAGAAGGTGAGTTATCACCACATTTCCAAATGATGTATCAGGTGTATCTCAATGGGACTGTTTGCACAGTGGGTGTAGCCCAAGAAGGGTGAGCTGAGGCAGGGTAGGCACTGCCACACCCAGGAAATGCAATTCCCCCCGGAAGAACCCCCCTCCCTACACAACAGAGGCCATGGGGAGCTTTTCCATCCACTTCAGCACTCCAGTTCAGACACTGTGCTTCTCCCGCAGTTTTTACCGTCCACAGACCAGGAGATTCCCGGGCTGAAAAGTACCATGAGTTTCCAGCATGGCACTGTGGGTTTCTGCACAAAAACTCATACAAATATGGGCAGTCTTTTCAACTGACACCTGGGAGACAGAGCCTCCCATTCAACTGAAAAAGAGGAGGCTGAAAGCCAGGTGATCTGGCTCAGTGGGTCCCACACCCACAAAGACCAGCAACCTGAAACACTCTGGATTCAGAGTTTTGCAGCAAGTACAGCTGGACCTGGGACAGTCTAGCTCTGTGGGGGAAAGGGCATCCACCATTATGGAGGCAGTCCACCACTACTGAGGCAGTCTGCCATTACCAAGGCAGACCGCCATTACCGAGGCAGTTCTAACTGTACCTCTGTCAACAAAACCACAAGGAAGTTTACACAGCAGGTGAGCAGAGACCACGGCAGCTCAGCAACACCTCTGCTGGCAGACTATAACTAGACTACCTCCTTGCTGGGCATGGCATCTCTGAAAAAAGGCAGCAGCATGTCAACAACTTATAAAGAAAGCCCCACCTTCCCAGGACAGAGCATCTGGGAAAAGAGGCAGTTATGAGTTCAGTTGCAGCAGATTTAAATGTACCTGACCAGCAGCTCTGAACAGAACAACTGAACTCCCAGCACAACACTTGAGCTCTGATAAAGGACAGACTATCTCCTCAAGCAGCTCCCCAACACCCATAGATCCAAAGAGGCACCTCATAAACGAGAGCTCTGGCTGACATCTGGCAGGTACAATTCTGAGACAAAGATAACAGAAGAAACTGGCAGCAACCCTTACTGTTCTGCAGCCCCTGTAGGTGATTCCCAGGCAAGCAGGGCCTGGAGTGGACCTCCAGCAGTCCTGCAGCAGAGGGGCCTGACTATTAGAAGAAAAACTAAAAAACAGAAAGAAATAACCTCAACATCAACAAAAAGGATGTCCATTAAGAGACCCGATCCAAAAATCACCAACTACAAAGACCACAGGCAGATAAATCCACGAAGATGGGAAGAAATCAGCTCAAAAAGGATGAAAACATCAAAAAACAGAATGTCTCTCCTCCTCCAAGGGATCACAACTCCTCACCAGCAAGTGAACAAAGGTGGATGGAGAATGAGTCTGATGAATTGACAGAAGCAGACTTCAGGAGGTGGGTAACAACAAACTTCTCTGAGCTAAAAGAAAATGTTCTAACCTAATGCAAAGAAAATAAGAACCTTAAAAATGAGTTAGACAAAATGCTAACCAGAATAACCAACTTAGAGAAGAACATAAACAACTTAATGGAGCTGAAAAACATAGAACAAGAACTTCACGAAGCATATACAAGTTTCAATAGCTGAATCAACCAAGCAGAAGAAAGGATATCAGAAATTGAAGATTAACTCAATGAAATAAAATGAGAAGACAAAATTAGAGAAAAAAGAGTGAAAAGAAATGAACAAAGCCTCCGAGAAATATGGGACTATGTGAAAAGACCTAATCTATGTTTGATAGGTGTATCTGAATGCAACCAGGAGAATGAATCCAAGCTGGAAAACACTCTTCAGGATATTATCCAGGAGAACTTCCCCAATCTAGTAAGGCAGGCCAACATTCAAAGACAGGAAATACAGAGAAAACCACAAAGATATTCCTCATGAAGAGCAATCCCAAGGCACATAAATGTCAGATTCACCAGAGTTGAAATAAAGGAAAAAATGCTAAGGGCAGCCAGAGTGAAAGGTTGGGTTACCCACAAATGGAAGCCCATCAGACTCACAGCGGATCTCTCGGCAGAAACTCTACAAGCCAGAAGAGAGTGGGGTCCAATATTCAAAATTGTTTTTTTTTTTGTTTTTTTTTTTGAGATGGAGTCTCGCTGTGTTGCCAGGCTGGAGTGCAGTGGCACGATCTCAGCTCACTGCAACCTCTGCCTCCCGGGTTCAAGCAATTCTCCTGCCTCAGCCTCTAGAGTAGCTGGGACTACAGGTGCACACCACCATGCCCAGATAATTTTTGCATTTTTAGTAGAGATGGGGTTTCACCATGTTGGCCATGATGGGCTCGATCTCTTGACCTCATGATCCGCCTGCCTCAGCCTCCCAAAGTGCTGGGATTACAGGTGTGAGCCACCACGCCCGGCCTATTCAACATTCTTAAAGAAAAGAACTTTCAATCTAGAATTTCGTATACAGCCAAACTAAGCTTCATAAGTGAAGGAGAAAGAAAATCCTTTATGGACAAGCAATTGCTGAGAGATTTCATCACTGCCATGCCTGCCTTACAAGAGCTCCCAAAAGAAGCACTAAATATGGAAAGTAACAACCAGTACCAGCCACTCCAAAAATGTACAAATGATAAAAAGCATTGACACAATGAAGAAACTGCTTCAACTAATGGGCAAAACAACCAGCTAGCATCAAAATGGCGGGATCAAATTCACACATAACAATATTAACCTTAAATGTAAATGAGCTAAATGCCCCAGTCAAAAGATACAAACTGGCAAATTGGATAAAAAGTCAAGACTCATTGGTGTGCTGTATCCAGGAAACCCATCTCACAAGCAAGGACACACATAGAGTCAAAATAAAGGGACGGAGGAAGATTTACCAAGCAAATAGAGAGCAAACAAAAAAGCAGGAGTTGCAGTCCTATTCTCTTATAAAATAGACTTTAAAGCAACAAAGATCAAAGAGACAAAGAAGGGCATTACATAATGGTAAAAGGATCAATGCAACAAGAAGAACTAGCAATCCTAAATATATACACACCCAATACAGAAGCAACCAGATACATAAAGCAAGTTCTTAATGACCTACAAAGAGACTTAGACTCCCACATAATATTAGTTGGAGATTTTAACACTCCACTGTCAATATTAGACAGATCAATGAGACAGAAAATTAAAAAGGATATCCAGGACTTGAACTCAGACCTAGACCAAGTGGAACTAATAGACATCTACAGAGCTCTTCACCCCAAATCCACATAATATACATTCTTCTCAGCACCACATTGCACCTACTCTAAAATTGACCACATAATTGGAAGTAAATCACTCCTCAGCAAATGCAAAAAAACAGAAATCATAACAAACAGTCTCTCAGACCACACTGCAATCAAATTAGAACTCAGGATAAAGAAATTAACTCAGAATCACACAACTTCATGGAAACTGAACAACTGGCTCCTGAATGTCGACTGGATAAACAATGAAATGAAGGCAGAAATAAAGATGTTCTTTGAAACCAATGAGAATGAAAACACAACGTACCAGAATCTCTGGGACACATTTAAAGCAGTGTCTAGAGGGAAATTTATAGCAATAAATGCCCACATGTGAAGTGAGAAAAGATCTAAAATTGACACCCTACTGTCAAAATTGAAAAAGCTAGAGGAGCAAGATCAAAAAAACTCAAAAGCTAGCAGAAGACAAGAAATAACTAAAATCAGAGGAGAACTAAAGGAGATTGAGACCTAAAAAAGCTCTTCAAAAAATCAATAAATCCAGGAGCTGGTTTTTGAAAAGATCAACAAAATAGACAACCACTAGACAGATTAATAAAAGAAAAGAGAGAAGAATCAAATAGATACAATAAAAAATGATAAAGGGAATATCACCACCAGTTCCACAGAAATACAAACTACCATCAGAGATTATTACAAACAACTCTATGCACATAAACAAGTAAACCTGGAAGAAATTGATAAATTCCAACACTTGCACCCTCCCAAGCCTAAACCAGGAAGAAGTTGAAACCCTGAATTGACCAATAACAGGGGCTGAAGTTGAGGCAGTAATTAATATCCTACATACCAAAAAAAGTCCAGGTCCAGTCGGGTTCACAGTCAAATTCTACCAGATGTACAAAGAGGAGCTGGTACCACTCCTTCTGAAACTATTCCAAACAATACAAAAAGAGAGTATCCTTCCTAAATCATTCTATGAGACCAACATAATCCTGATACCAAAACCCGTCAGAGACTCAACAAAAAAAGAAAACTGCAGGCCAATATCCATGATGAATATAGATGCAAAAATCTTCAATAAAATACCAGCAAACTGAGTGCAACAGCACATCAAAAAGGTTATCCATCACGATCAAGCAGGCTTCATCCTGGGGATGCAAGGCTGGTTCAACATACTCAAGTTTATAAATGTAATCCACAATATAAACAGAAGCAAAGACAAAAACCACATGATTATCTCAACAGATGCAGAGGAGGCCTTTGACAAAATTCAACAGCCATTTATGCTAAAAATTCCCAATAAACAAAGTATCGATGGGATGTATCCCAAAAAAATGAAAGCTATTTATGACAAACCCACAGCCAATATCATACTGAATGGGCAAAAACTGGAAGCATTCCCTTTGAAATCTGGCACTAGACAAGGATGCCCTCTCTCACCATTCCTATTCAATATAGTATTGGAAGTTCTACCCAAAGCAATCAGACAATAAAAAGAAATAAAGAAATAAAGTGTATTCAGTTAGGAAAGGAGGAAATCAAATTGTGTCTATTTGCAGACAACATGATTGTATATTTAGAACACCTCATCGTCTCAGCCCAAAATCTCCTTAAACTGATAAGCAACTTCAGCAAAGTCTCAGGATACAAAATCAATGTGCAGAAATCACAAGCATTCCTATACACCAATAACAGACTAACAGAGAGCCAAATCAAGAGCAAACTCCCATTCACAATTGCTACGAAGAGAAAAAAATACCTAGGAATACAACTAACAAAGGATGTAAAGGACCTCTTCAAGGAGAACTACAAACCACTGCTCAAGGAAATAAGAGAGGACACAAACAGATGGAAAAACATTCCATGCTCATGATTAGGAAGAATCAATATCATGAAAATGGCCATATTGCCTAAAGTAGTTTATAGATTCAACACTCTCCCCATCAAGCTACCAATGACCTTCTTCACAGAACTGGAAAAAACCACCTTAAACTTTATATGGAACCAAAAGAAAACCCACATAGCCAAGACAATCCTAAGCAAAAAGAACAAAGTGGGAGGCATCACACTACCATACTTCAAAATATACTACAAAACTAAAGTAATCAAAACAGCATGGTACTGGTGCCAAAACAGAGATGTAGACCAATGCAACTGAACAAAGGCCTTGTAGGCAACCCCACACATCTACAACCATCTGATCTTTGACAAACCTGACAAAAACATGCAATGGGGAAAGGATTCCTTGTTTAATAAATGGTGTTGGGAAAACTGGCTAGCCATGTGCAGAAAGCAGAAACTGGACCCCTTCCTGACACCTTACACTAAAATTAACTCCAGATGGATTAAAGACTTAAACATAAGACCTAACACCATAAAAAGCCTAGAATAAAACCTAGGCAAAACCATTCAGGACATAGGTATAGGTAAGGACTTCATGACTAAAACACCAAAAGCATTGGCAATGAAAGCCAAAATACACAAATGGGATCTAATTAAACCCCAGAGCTTCTGTAAAATAAAAGAAACAATCATTAGAGTGAACTGGCAACCAAAGGAATGGGAAAAAATTTTTGCAATCTACCCATCTGACAAAGAGATAATATCCAGAATCTGCAGAGAACAAAAACAGATTTACAAGAAAAAAACAAACAAGCCCATTCAAAAGTGGGTGAAGGATATGAACAGATGACACTTTTCAAAAGAAGACATATATAAGGCCAACAAACACATGAAAAATGCTCATCATCACTGGTCATTAGAGAAATGCAAATCAAAACCACATTGAGGTATCATCTCATGCCAATTAGAATGACAATCATTAAAAAATGGAGACAACAAATGCTGGAGAGGATGTGAAGAAATAGGAACATTTTTACACTATTGGTAGGAGTATAAATTAGTTCAGCCATTATGAAAGACAGTGTGAAGATTCCTCAAGGATCTACAAATAGAAATTCCATTTAGCCCAGCAATCCCATTACTGGGTATATATCCAAAGGATTATAAATCATTCTATTATAAAGACACATGCACACGTATGTTCATTTTGGCACTATTTACAGTAGCAAAGACCTGGAACCAACCCAAATGTCCATTGAAGATAGACTGGACAAGAAAAATGTGGCACATATACATCATGAAATACTATGCAACCATAAAAAATGATAAGTTCGTGTCTTTTGTAGGGATATGGATGAATCTAGAAACCATCATTCTCAGCAAACTGACACAAGAACAGAAAATCAAACCCTGCATGTTCTCACTCATAGGTGGGTGTTGAACAATGAGAAGACCTGGACACAGGGAGGGGAGCATCACACACTGGGGTCTGTTGTGGGGGGCTAAGGGAGGGACAGAGGTGGGTGGGGAGGTTGGGCAGAGATAGCATGGGGAGAAATGCCAGATATAGGTGACAGGGGGATGGAGGCAGCAAACCACCTTGCCGTGTATGCAGCAATCCTGCATAATCTGCACATGTACACCAGAACCTAAAGTACAATTCAAAAAAAAGAAAAAAAATTACAATGAATTGTAGAAAAAACAAAAGAGTGTCTTTTATCAAACTTAATAATTTTGTTGTTGTTTTAAAGAAAATTAATTCAAATTTACTTATAATAAAATAATAGAGTATGCAACAGATACAAAAAATAATTATAACAATAATTGAAATTGCCTGACTTTTTTTCAAATATTATTTATCAACAAGTTATTTGCATTATATTGTTAGACAATTTAAATAGTACTATCCAACTACTATTTTAAAAAAAAACTCTAATAAAAATGAAAATAACCATATCCATATATACTAAACAAAATTTTAAATACTCATATTAGCAGGGCATGGTGGCACAGGCCTGTAGTCCCACCTGCTCAGGAGGATTGCTTGAGCCCAGGAGTTTAAGGCTACATGCAGTGTGTTATGCACTCCAGCCACTACACTCCAGCCCGGTCAACAGAATTAGACCCATCTCTAGAATAAATAAATGAATAAATAGCCATTTTTTAAAAGTCATATTAAATATCTGAGCATTAACAAATAACAAAAGCAGAAAAATTATCATTATTTTCATCAGTTTTTAAAATAATATTTTTACCTAATACCATGTCCTGGTGTTTTGCTGAAGACTTCATTTTTCTGTAGACTTCATTTTTCTGTATAATTTTATTCTTTTTTCAATGTTTCATAAAACTGCCTGCATTTTCTTCAGTATTTTGAAATTGTTGACATCTCCAATGGATAATTCTCTGTAGACCATAGGTTTTAAATAAAGACTTTTCTCTATAGATGCTTGATAAACCGTGTGATTTCTGTTAAACAGAGAATATTATCAATGAAAATTTCTGTACTAGTAGTGATTATTTCAATCCAAATATTTTCACAGGCACTGTCTTTTGCCTCACAAAGTGCTTCTCAAAGAGCTTTTCTTCAACAAATATTTTTACAAGACAAATCTTATCAAACAAGTCATCTCTCTTTATCATTCTTTTTAATGCTTTGCCAAACTTGAATGCTGCAAAATTATAGTCCTTCTCAGTTTCATTCCATTCTGGCACAAAATATAAATTTATCTAATTAAAAATAGAAGCTCCATCAAAAGATTCTTCTCACAAGTCAAGATATTTCAATATGCAATTATAGAATTTCAAATTTAAGTCTTATACTACATTTCAGATCATAAGTTAATATGTTCAGTTCTGTCACTGGAAAAAGTTTAATGTTACAAGGTTTTGCAATAATTATAATTAGTTACAAGTTTCAACTGCTGACATTTTGGAAGCTATGTTTATTAACTACATTGATTAAATTTTTCAACTTAATTTGATGAAAATGCAATAAGAATTTAGGACTTGTTTAGATTAAATTTCTTTATCATTACAGTTAGACCTACTATAATTTACAAAGAAATTCTTCAGATTTAAATATTCCTAAAATTCATTTGATAATAAACAGTAAGAAATATATATACATGCCATCGTGTTGCAATACTTTTTAAAATTCAGACTTAACTATATCACAAAAATGTGCAGTTTCTTGACTATATATTAAAATATTTGTAAGTTCTTGTAACTACAGCTTCTACTTTGAATTTCAGCTCCTATCGTATAGAATATTGCATCACAACCAATCCCAGAGTACAAGTCTTAGTTTAATAAGAACATTGCTTTTACCACAACTCCGTGCTCCACCAAAATATATATGCATATTACCACCATGAAAAACAAATGATTTTATCAACAGTGTTGACTCTTTTAACTGGATTTATGATAATATTTGTATTTAATGTCAGTTGTCTCAGCTTTGACAAACTGAACTTCCACAGTTTTTCTTTAACTTCTATGAATTGGATGAAAATATCAAACCATTATAGGATTAAACAATCTTCTATTAAACAATTTTAAGTATCTGATGGCAGAATACTTTTTAAATTATTATAATTTAACTGATTGCAAAGTGCTGCTAATAAAACTGACATATATACAATCAGTATTGTTTCAGTATACTAGAAAACAGAATCAAAAAGGAGCAAAACTAATTTAGAAAAGTAGTTATTTGATACAAATAAAATGTTGTGCTTTCCAGAGTGGTGTACATAGACACATTCTGCAGACTTACCTATTAAATTATAGTCTTCAGGCATAATCTTCTTAAGTGAAGTATTAAATTTTGAGGCAGTTGCTAATACTGTTTCAGCATGCACTCCCCCTGCCCACAATTGGGTGTTAAATGTCCACAAATATTTTGCATAAATTACATGTGAGAATCAAAAATTGCACTACTTAATTTGTCATTTTAATGTACTTTTGATGTTTTGAGAGTTATTAAAAATTTAAAAGTGTTGGGAGAGAGAGATCCAAGATGGCTGATCACTAGCAGCTCGGGATTGTAGCTCCCAGAGAAAGTGCATAGAACGAGAGGACACAACACTTTCAGATGAATTTTCATTACCCATGGACCAGAAGATTCCCAGTGGAGGAGCCCCATGGGTCACCAGGGCGACTCTTGTGGCTGGTGTGGCAGTTTTGCTGGCACCCCAGAGTGGTGGTTCTTGGTGCAGAGTAAACAGGATTGGGTCCAGTTTTGGTTGATGTTTGGAGCTCCAGGAAGGCAGAGTCATCCATTTACCCGATTGAAGAAGGGACTCAAGAGGGAAGCCAGACGGGAGATTCCCGGGCAGAAAAGCACCACGAATCTTAATACCGCTGTTTTGGCCGGCGCAGTGGGTTGCTCAGATTTCGGCACTGGGAATCAACAAGTTGGACGTCCACTCAGAGACCTAATTTGAAAGTAGGCAATTACAAAGATGACAGGTGGATGAACTCATAATCATGGGAAGAAACCAGTGTAAAAAGGCTGAGAATACCCAAGATCAGAATACCTCTCCTTCTACAGGGGATCACAGTTCCTCATCAACAAGAGAACAAGGCCTGATGGAGAACGAGTACATTCCATTAACAGATTTAGGCTTCAGAAAGTGGATAATAAGGAACTTTACTGAGCTAAAAGAACATGTTCTAGCCCAATGTAAAGAAACTAAGAACCTTGAATAAAGGTTTGACGAAATGCTAATGAGAATAGACAACTTAGAGAGGAATATAAGTGAATTAATGGAACTGAAGAACACAATATGAGAACTTCGCAAAGTATGCACAGGTTTTAACAGTCGAATTGATCAAACACAAGAAAGGATATCAGAGGTCGATGACCAACTTAATGAAATGAAATGAGAAGACAAAATTAGAGAAGAAAGAGTAAAAAGGAATGAGCTAAGTCTCCAAGAAATATAGGACTATGTGAAAAGACCTAATTTATGATTGATAGATGTACCTGAATGTCATGAAGAGAATGAATCCAAGTTGGAAAATATTCTTCAGGATATTATTCAGGAAAACTTTCCTAATCTAGTATGGCAGGACAATACTCAACTCCAGCTAATCCAGAGAACACCACAAAGATATTCCTCAAGTAGAGCAACTCCAAGACACATAATTGCTAGATTCACTAGGGTTGAAATAAAGGAGAAAATTATAAGGGCAGCTAGAGAGAAAGGTCACGTTACCCATAAAGGGAAGCCTATCAGACTCACAGCAGACCTCTCACCAGAAACCCTACAAACTAGAAGAGAGTGGGGGTCAATATTCAATATCCTCAAAGAAAATAATTTTCAACCAAGAATTTCATATCCCGCCAAACTAAGCTTCATAAGCAAAGGAAAAATAAAATTTTTTGCAAACAAGCAAGCACTCAGAGATTTCGTCACCACCAGCCCTGCTTTACAAGAGCTTCTGAAAGAAGCACTACAAACAGAAAGGAACAACCAGTATCAGTCATCCCAAAAAATTACCAAAACTTAAAGAGTATCTCTATAAAGAAGAATATACATCAACTAATGGGCGAAATAGTGAGCTAGCATTAAATGACAATATTGAACTCATAAATATTAATATTAATTCTAAATTTAAATGGATTAAATGCCCCAATCAAAGACACAGACAGGTAAATTGAATAAAAAGTCAAAACCCATCAGTACACTGTATCCAGATCTATTTCACAAGCAACGACATACAAAGACTTAAAACAAAGGGATGGAGGAAGATTCGCCAATTAAATGGAGAGAAAAAAAAAACAGAAGTTGTAACTTTCATCTCTCACAAAATAGACTTTAATAGTAACAAAGACTAAAAGAAACAAAGAAGGACATTACATAATGGTAAAAGGATCAATGCAACAACAGGAGTTAATGATTATAAATATATATGTACCCAATACAGGAGCACCCAGATACATAAGACAAGTTCTTAATGACTTATAAAGAGACCTGGACTCCCGCACAATAATAGAGGGAGATTTTGACATCACATTGTTAATGTTCGACGGATCAATGACATAGAAAATTAATAGGGACATCTACGATTTGAACTTAGACCTGGAATAAGTAAACTTAGTGAATATTTATAGAATTCTCCACCCCAGGTCCACAGAACATACATTTTTCTCAGTATCATATTACACCTATTTTGAAAGTGATTACATGATTGGAAGTAAATCACTCTTCAGCATTTGCATAGCATTTCACAGACTTAAATGAAATATTGGTTGGCTGTTTGTTTGTTATTTTCTTCCCTTATTCCTTCCTGTCTCCATTGTTAGGCACAATTATCAGCATAAAAGAGGTTTTTAATACCTATTTTTAGATTGCATTCCAGCCCGGGCAATAGAGCAAGAATCCTGTTCTCTCTCCCTCTTTTTCTTTCTCTTTCTTTCTTTCTAAAAAGAAAAAAAAAAAGAAAAAAGAAAAAAAAAGTCACTCACAATTCCCTTTTCCCTAGCCCCCTGGCAACCACACACAAAAAAAATTTTAAAGTGTTACCAAATACTAAAATGTATAAATAGGTTTAAATTTATAACTTATGATAAGTGACAATACCACTGTAGGGAGAGCAGTCAGATCTCTAGATATCCTTTGTTATGGGGTAGGTCAGCCTCTATTCTCTGTACATTTTTGTGTGTACATCTAAGCTAAAATTCCCATTTCCCACTGACTCCAGCAACTGGTGATGCCTTCATGAATTCCATAGCATGGTCCATAGCTCAACTGGCTGTTACTTCAAGAAGTTACTTCCCACCATCATCTGAGACCAGAAGGAATGAGTTGTCCCTAATTTCATATCCTAGTACAATCTGTTTTATCAACAAGGACCCTCCCTACTATTCTTGAATGTAAGGAACCAGATACATTGCCTCCAAAAGGGTCAGGTTATTCCTACTTTTCAGATTTATTTATCATACACGTTAATGAGAGCTCTGGTCACTGCACCAGTATCTGCATAAGACCCTGGCAAAAGCTGAAAGTACAAAACAGGATGTACAAACCTATTTTTAGGTAAATATTAATAATGGTTACTGCCTTTAAAATAAAAATCCAGGACAAATAATTAATCAGGCAGACATAGGTACTATAGATGTAAGCTATAGGTAACTTGTACATGTAAACTGTAGGTTGGGTAACTGACTAATGAGAGTCAATAGTTTCAAACTGAAAAAATAATGTTCCAAAATTCGTATGTTTATTCAATAACAAAATGATAAGCTCCCATTATATGCAAGACCTATGCTAAGGGTTTCAGGTATATTCCAATGAATAAAATATGGTTATATCCATGAAAGGTTAATATTATCACCTTAAGAATTTATAGCAGTACTTTAAATCAACCAGGGCCCTGTTCTCACATAAATTTCTTTGATATGTATCAAAATAAAAGAGATATACTGAGATATATATATGACCAGTAAACAATCTGAAACTGAAATTAAGAATACCATTCCATTCACAATATCATGCAAAAGGAATGAAGCACTTGGAGCCCAGGAGGAGATCCAAGATGGCTGGTTAGGAGGAACTCGGGATTGCAGCTCTGAGAGAAAGCACAGAGGGTGAGTGGATGCCGCATTTCCAGACGGATTTTTACTGCCCACAGACCAGGAGATTCACAGGCGGAGGAGCCCCATGGGTCGCCAGCACCGCTGCTTTGACTGGTGTGGCTGCTTGGCCTGCGCCCTGGGGCAGCGACTCCCTATGCAGAGTGAGTGAGACTGAGTCCCCTCTAAGCCAGCAAGGGGGGCTGAAACGGGGAGCCAGGCCAGTGCCATGAATCTCAGAGCTGCAGCTTCAGCCGACACAGCGGCTCCGGAGGCAGAGCAGATGAGACGGTGTCCCCTCTTAGCCAGCAAGGGTAGCTGAAACAGGGAGTCAAGCCAGGAGATTCCCGGGCAAAAAAAGTGCCACTGCAAACACAACTGAACCTGGGATGGTCCAGCTCTGTGGAGGAGGGGCATCCTCCATTACGGAGGCACCCTGCAGTTCCCAGGGCAATTTGCCATAACCAAGGCAACCCACCACTACAGAGACTCCGTCACTACAGGGGTGGGCCAACATAGCAGAAGCAGTTCTAACTACACCCATATTAACAGGACTGCAGGGAAGTTCACATGGAAGCTGGGCGGAGCCCACAGCAGCTCAGCGAAGCCACTGCAGGCTGAGTGTGACTAGGCTGCCACCTTCTGGGCAGGGAAAATGGCAGACGCACAGGGGAAAATCATAAAGCCCCAACTCCCTGGGACAGAACACCGGGGGGAAGAAAAGGGGGTTTATGAGTCCTGCTGCTTCAGACTTAAAATTACCAAATTCAGAAAGACAGCAACTACAAAGTTGACAGGTGGATAAATCCAGAAAGATGGGAAGAAACCAGTGCAAAAAGGATGAAAACACCCGAATCCAGAATACCTCTCCTTCTACAAGGGAGCACAACTCCTCACCAGCAAGGGAAGAAGGCTAGACGGAGAATGAGTGTGATGAAATGACAGAACCAGCTTTCAGAAAGTTGATAATAAGAAACTTCCGTGAGCTAAAAGAACATGTTCTTACCCAATGCAAAGAAACTAAGAACCTTGAAAACAGACTTGATGAAATGCTAACGAGAATGGACAACTTAGAGAGGAATATGAGCGAATTGATGGAGCTGAAAAACACAACACGAGAACTCCGTGAAGCATGCACAAGTTTCAACAGCCGAATTGACCAAGCAGAAGAAAGGATATCAGAGGTCGAAGATCAACTCAATGAAATAAACCAAGAAGGCAAGATTAGAGAAAACAGGGTAAAATGGAATGAACAAAGTCAACAAGAAATATGGGACTATATGAAAAGACCTAACTACGTTTAATAGGTGTACCTGAATGTGACGAAGAGAATGCATCCAAGCTGGAAAACACTCTTCAGGATATTATCCAGGAAAACTTCCCCAACCTAGTAAGGCAGGCCAATATTCAAGTCCAGGAAACACAGAGAACACCACAAAGATATTCCTCTAGAAGAGCAACCCCAAGGCACAAAATTGTCAGATTCACCAGGGTTGAAATGAAGGAGAAACTACTAAGGGCAGCCAGAGAGAAAGGTCGGGTTACCCACAAAGCGAAGCCCATCAGACTCACAGCAGATCTCTCAGCAGGAACCCTACAGGCCAGAAGAGAGTGGGGGCCGATATTCAACATCCTTAAGGAAAAGAACTTTCAACCCAGAATTTCATATCCATCCAAACTAAGTTTTATAAGTGAAGGAAAAATAAAATCCTTTGTGAACAAGCAAGTACTCAGAGATTTCATCACCACCAGACCAGTTTTACAAGAGCTCCTGAAGGAGGCACTACACATAGAAAAGAACAACCAGTACCAGCCACTCCAAAAACACACAAAATGGTAAAGAGCATCAACACAATGAAGAATCTGCATCAACCAATGGGCAAAACAGCCAGCTAGCATCAAAATGACAGGATCAAATTCACACATAACAATATTAACCCTAAATGTAAATGGACTAAATACCCCAATCAAAAGACACAGATAGGCAAATTGGATAACAAGCCAAAACTCATCAGTGTGCTGTATCCAGGAAACCCACCTCACATGCAAGGATACACAAAGGCTCAAAATAAAGGGATGGAGGAAGATTTACCAAGCAAATGGAGAGGAAAAAAAAGCAGGAGTTGCAATTCTCATCTCTGATAAAATAGACTTTAAAGCAACAAATATCAAAAGAGACAAACAAGGACATTACATAATGGTAAAAGGATCAATGAAGAAGAAGAGCTAACGATCTTAAATATATATGCACCCAATACAGGGGCACCCAGATACATAAGGCAAGTTCTTAAAGACTTACAAAGACACGTAGACTCCCACACAATAATAGTGGGAGACTTCAACACACCATTGTCAATATTAGACAGATCAACGAGACACAAAATTAATAAGGATATCCAGGACTTGAACTCAGACCTGGAACAAGCAAACCTAATAGACATTTACAGAACTCTCCACCCCAAATCCACAGAATATAGATTCTTCTCAGCACCACATCACACCTACTCTAAAATTAACCACATAATTGGAAGTAAATCACTCCTCAGCAAATGCAAAAGAACGGAAACCATAACAAACAGTCTCTCAGACCACAGTGCAATCAAGTTAGAACTCAGAATTCAGAAACCAACTCAGAACTGCACAGCTTCATGGAAAATGAACAACTTTCTCCTGAATACTGACTGGATAAACAATGAAATGAAGTCAGAAATAAAGATGTTCTTCGAAACCAACGAGAACAAAGACACACCATACCAGAATCTCTGGGACACATTTAAAGCAGTCTCTAGAGGAAAATATATAGCAATAAGTTCCCACATGAGAAGAAAGCAGATATCTAAAATTGACAGCCTATCGTCAAAATTGAAAAAGCTAGAGGAGAAAGATCAAAAAAAACTCAAAACCTAGCAGAAGACAAGAAATAACTTAGATCAAAGCAGAATTGAAGGAGATAGAGACACGAAAAACACTAGAAAATATCAATAAATCCAGGAGCTGGTTTTTTGAAAAGATCAACAAAATAGACAGATCACTAGCCAGATTAATAAAAAAGAAAAGAGAGAATAACCAAAGAGATGCAATAAAAAATGATAAAGGGGATATCACCACAGATTCCACAGAAATTCAAACCATCATCAGATTATTACAAAAAACTCTATGCACATAAACTAGAAAACCTGGAGGAAATGGATAAATTCCTGGACAGTTGCCTCCTCCCAAGCCTAAACCAGGAAGAAGTTAAAATCCTGAATAGGCCAATAACAAGGTCTGAAGTCGAGGCAGCAATTAAGAGCCTACCACTCAAAAAAAGCCTAGGACCAGATGGGTTCACAGCCGAATTCTACCAGACATACAAAGAGGAACTGGTACCATTCCTACTGAAACTATTCCAAATAATCCAAAAAGAGGGAATCCTTCCCAAATCATTTTATGAGACCAACATCATCCTGATACCAAAACCCAGCAGAGACTCAACAAGAAAAGAAAACTACAGGCCAATATCCATGATGAACATAGATGCAAAAATCTTCAATAAAATACTGTCAAGCTGATTGCAACAGCACATCAAAACGCTTATCCACCATAATCAAGTAGGATTCATCCCGGGGATGCAAGGCTGGTTCAATATACGCAAGTCTATAAATGTAATTCACCACATAAACAGAACGAAAGACAAAAACCACATGATTATCTCAATTGATGCAGAGAAGTCCTTCGACAAAATTCAACAGCCCTTTATGCTAAAAACTCTCAATAAACTAGGTATCGACGGAACGTATCTCAAAATAATAAAAGCTATTTATGACAAACCCACAGCCAATATCATACTGAATGGGCAAAAACTGGAAGCATTCCCTTTGAAATCTGGCACTAGACAAGGATGCCCTCTCTCACCACTCCTATTCAATATAGTACTGGAAGTTCTAGCCAGAGCAATCAGGCAAGAAAAAGAAATAAAGAGTATTCAATTAGGAAAAGAGGAAGTCAAATTGTCTCTATTTGCAGACGACATGATTGTATATCTAGAAGACCCTATCACCTCAGCCCAAAATTTCCTGAAACTGATAAGCAACTTCAGCAAAGTCTCAGGATACAAAATCAATGTGCAAAAATCACAAGCATTTCTATATACCAATAACAGACTTAAAGAGAGCCAAATCAAGAACCAACTGCCATTCACAATTGCTACAAAGAGAATAAAATACCTAGGAATACAACTACCAAGGAACGTAAAGGACCTCTTCAAGGAGAACTACAAACCACTGCTCAACGAAATAAGAGAGGACACAAACAGATGGAGAAACATTCCATGTTCATGGTTAGGAAGAATCAATATCGTGAAAATGGCCATAATGCCCAAAGTAATTTACAGATTCAACGCTATCCCCATCAAGCTACCAATGACCTTCCTCACAGACCCGGAGAAAACCACCTTAAACTTCATATGGAACCAAAAGAGAGCCCACATAGCCAAGTCAATTCTAAGCAAAAAGAACAAAGCGGGAGGCATCACACTACCGGACATCAAACTCTACTACAAGGCTACAGTAATCAAAACAGCATGGTACTGGTACCAAAACAGAGATATAGACAAATGGAACAGAACAGAGGCGTCGGAGGTGACACAACATATCTACAACCACCCGATCTTTGACAAACCTGAAAAAAACAAGCAATGGGGAAAGGATTCCCTGTTCAATAAGTGGTGTTGGGAAAACTGGCTAGCCATATGCAGAAAGCAGAAACTCGACCCCTTCCTGACACCTTACACTAAAATTGACTCCAGATGGATTAAAGACTTAAACATAAGATGTAACACCATAAAAACACTGGAAGGAAACCTAGGCAAAACCGTTCAGGACATAGGCGTAGGCAAGGACTTTATGACCAAAACACCAAAAGCATCGGCAACAAAAGCCAAAATAGACTAATGGGACCTAATCAAACTCCACAGCTTCTGCACGGCAAAAGAAACAGTCAATAGAGTGAATCGGCAACCAACAGAATGGGAAAAAATTTTTGCAGCCTACCCGTCTGACAAAGGGCTGATATCCAGAATTTACAACGAGCTAAAAAAGATTTACAAGAAAAAAACAAACAAGCCCATTCAAAAATGGGCGAAGGATATGAACAGATACTTTACAAAAGAAGACATACATGAGGCCAACAAACATTTGAAAAAATGCTCATCATCACTGGTCATTAGAGAAATGCAAATCAAAACTACATTGAGATACCATCTCATGCCAGTTAGAATGGCGATCATTAAAAAATCTGGAGACAATAGATGCTGGAGAGGATATGGAGAAATAGGAACACTTTTACACTGTTGGTGGGAGTGTAAATTAGCTCAACCACTGTGGAAAACAGTGTGGCGATTCCTCAAGGACCTAGAAATAGAAATTCCATTTGACCCAGCAATCCCATTACTGGGCATATATCCAAAGGATTATAAATCGTTCTACTATAAGGACACATGCACACGAATGTTCATTGCAGCACAGTTTACAATAGCAAAGACCTGGAACCAACCCAAATGCCCATCGATGATAGACTGGACAGGAAAAATGTGGCACATATACACCATGGAATATTATGCAGCCATTAAAAACGAGGAGTTCACGTCCTTTGTAGGGACATGGATGAACCTGGAAAACATCATTCTCAGCAAACTGACACAAGAACACAAAATCAAACACCACATGTTCTCACTCATAGGTGGGTGTTGAACAAGGAGAACACATGGACACAGGGAGGGGAGCACTATACACGGGGGTCTGTTGGGGGAAGGGGGGACAGCAGGGGGGTGGGGAGTTGGGGAGGGATAGCATGGGGAGAAATGCCAGATATAGGTGAAGGGGAGGGAGGGAGCAAATCATACTGCCACGTATGCACCTATGCAACAACCTTGCATGTTTTTCACATGTACCCCAAAACCTAAAATGCAATAAAAAAAATTAAAAAAAATAAAAATAAAAACTTGCTACAAATTTATAGTCATGAAGACAGTGTGATATTGGCATAAGATAGACATATATAGATCAAAGGAGCAAAATTAAGAGTCCAAAAATATCCTTTATGTATATAGTTGATAGGGTTTAGCTGTGTTCCCACCCAAATATCATCTTGAATTGTAGTTCCCATAATTCCCACATGTTGTGGGATGGACCAGTTGGGAGGTAATTTAATTATGGGGACCATTACCCTCACACCATTCTTGTGATAGTGAGTGAGTTCTCCCAGGATCTGGTGATTTTATAAGGGGCTTTTCCCCCTTTTGTTCAGCATTTCTCTCTCTTGCCACCATGTGAAGAAGGATGTGTTTGCTTCCCCTTCCACCATGAATCTAAGTTTTCTGAGGCCTCCCCAGCTATGCTGAACTGTGAGCCAATTAAACCTCTTTTCTTTATAAATTAACCAGTCTTGAGTATGTCCTTATAGCATCATGAGAAGAGACCGATGTAATATCAATTTAGTTTTGACAAAGGTGCCATTTCCAGTGTTTTTAAAGGGTTCGTGACCTTTCTAGGCTCAGTTTGTGTTACAAATTGAATGCAGAACCCGCCACGCTTCCCTACGTTAAAAATACAGAAACCAAAATATTATGATCCCTTGAAAAGCTAACAGAACATGTTCTACTGATCTCCAATTTAAGAATCATTCGAGAGTATCCAGCGCACGCAGTCTCCGGCTCCAATTTCTACGCTCACCGGAAGACGGAGATTCTCTTTCCTTTCCTAATGCAGCCATGACTCGTGGTCCCAAGAAGCATCTGAAGCGGGTGGCAGCTCCAAAGCATTGGATGCTGGATAAATTGACCGGTGTGTTTGCTCCTCATCCATCCACCGGTCCTCACAAGTTGAGAGAGTGTCTCCCCCTCATCATTTTCCTAAGGAACAGACTTAAGTATGCCCTGACAGGAGATGAAGTAAAGAAGATTTGCATGCAGCGGTTCATTAAGATTGATGGCAAGGTCCGAACTGATATAACCTACCCTGCTGGTTTCATGGATGCCATCAGCATTGACAAGACGGGAGAGAATTTCCTTCTGATCTATGACACCAAGGGTCGCTTTGCTGTACATCGTATTACACCCGAGGAGGCCAAGTACAAATTGTGCAAAGTACGAAAAATCTTTGTGGGCACAAAAGGAATCCCTCATCTGGTGACTGATGATGCTCGCACCATCCGCTACCCTGATCCCCTCATCAAGGTGAATGATACCATTCAGATTGATTTGGAGACTGGCAAGATTACTGATTTCATCAAGTTTGACACTGGTAACCTGTGTATGGTGACTGGGGGTGCTAACCTGGGAA
The DNA here is from genome assembly GCF_030222135.1 of Aotus nancymaae. Classification (NCBI taxonomy): domain Eukaryota; kingdom Metazoa; phylum Chordata; class Mammalia; order Primates; family Aotidae; genus Aotus; species Aotus nancymaae. The sequence continues at coordinate 38,083,060 of NW_026988419.1, read as the reverse complement.
GAATTAGTGTGATTACCAACAGAGAGAGGCACCCTGGATCTTTCGATGTGGTTCATGTGAAAGATGCCAATGGCAACAGCTTTGCCACTCGACTTTCCAATATTTTTGTTATTGGCAAGGGCAACAAAGCATGGATTTCTCTTCCCCGAGGAAAGGGTATCTGCCTCACCATTGCTGAAGAGAGAGATAAAAGACTGGCAGCCAAACAGAGCAGTGGGTGAAATGGTCCCTGGGTGATATGTTAGATCTTTATGCGTAATTAAAAGTTATGTGGCATGATAAAAAAAAAAAAAAGAATCATTCGATAAAGTCAGAAATTATTTGCACTTAGAAGGTAAATCCATTATATCATATTTAGTTCTAAGTGTGTACAACAGATGATTTCTTAATAAATATCCACTTAGCCACTCACAAAAAACCTCCCTAATCCCTTTCTAAAGCACACTGATCTACCCATGGAATGTTGAGTGCTCAAAGTCTGTAAGACTCTCACATAAGCATGTGCATATCTTTTCCCATCTATTATATCACATGTTTACCCGAAGTCTGTTGTTTACTTCCATTGCATTATTGCAATTACATTATTTAATTAAATGTTATCAGTGAATCAGTGAAATCGTGAAGTAATGACCACCAAAAATCCTTTTTTTCCAAAACAGTAACAAAAACGCTTTAAAAAAATGATCAGAAATCAACCTTTTTATAATTCTGAAAATTAAAGATTTGCAGTAATTCAGGGTACACTTAACTAGAAAAAAAATGTTGAATCACAGTAAAAAGAGAGATCTTTGTGATATTTTAATTTGTTCTATTTCCACCTCCTTCTCCTTCACTCTATAATAGCCTTAAAGACCAACAGCAAACAATCATGGTAAAAACCAATAGCCTGGAAGCCAAAGGAAGGGGCAGAATGGGTCATAGCTCTTTCAAAGTTCCATTCTAAGAGAATGGGCATTATTTGACCTACCTAGTGAATCTCTAGAAGATCTCAGTCACTGGCTTTATTTGACCTGACTCAGATCTCACCCTGAACAAACAGCCTTTTCCCCAGGGAAGTTTGTCAAAAATAAGCAAAGGCAATTGTTCAACATTGCAGCTATCTGAGATACTGAATAAGAGTTGAGACTTAATGATGTACCATAATTCCCATAAGCTTTCTTTACCCTATGTTATTCTTTTATCTTTTTGTTTTTCTGACTTGGCAGTTTCAAATGACCTATCTTCTTTGTTTGTTTCTTTGTTTGTTTGTTTTGAGACAGGGTCTCAGTGAGTCACCCAAGCTGGAGTGCAGTGGTGCCATCTCAGCTTGCTGTAGCCTCGACCTCCTTCCTGGGTTCAAGTGATCCTCCCACCTGAGCTGACAGAGTAAGTGGGACCACAGACACACACCAACCCAGACACACACTACCATGCCCAGCTAATTTTCTTTTTTCTTTTTACAGACAGCTTTTGCCATGTTGCCAAAGCTGGTCTTGTGCTCCTAGACTCTAGTGATCCAACCACTTCAGTCTCCCAAAGTGCTAGGATTACAGACATGAGCTGCTACACGTGGCCTCAAATGACCTATCTTCAAGCTCACTGATTCTTCTATTTGATGGATTTTGCTGTTGAAGCTCTCTGTGAAATTTTTCAGTTTAATAATCATGTTCTTTTTTTTCTTTTTTTTTTTTTTTCTGAGACAAGGTCCAGCTCTGTCACCAGGCTAGAGTGCAGTGGTGCAATCATGGCTTATAGCAGCCTTGAGCTCCTGGGCTCAAGCAATTCTCCCACCTTAGCCTCCTGAATAGCTGGAACCACAGGTGTGTGCTACCACACCTGGCTCATTTTAATTTTAATTTTTTGTAGAAATTTGGTTTTACCATGTTGCCCAGACTGGTCTCAAACTCCTGGACTCAAGTAATCCAACCACCTTAGCTTCCCAAAGTGCTGGGATTGCAGGTGTGAGCCACTATACCTGGCCCAATAATTGTGTTCTTTAACTCCAGAATTTCTGTTTGGTTTTTTTTAATAGTTTCTATCACTTTACTGAAATTCTCACTTTGTTCATGTATTGTTTTCCTGATTTTATGCAGTTGTCTATCTGTATTCTCTTGTAGCACATTGAGCTTTTTTAAGATAATTGTTTTGAATTCTTTGTCAGGCAGTTCATAAATATTCATTTCTTTAAGATTGTTATTTTGTTCCTTTGGCATCACAATTCCCTGATCCTCGTGGCCATGTTTTGGTGCCGCCCATTTGAAGAAGTAGGCATTTATTTTAATATTTATAGACTGGTTTCACCAGCGAAAGCCCTTTCCCAGTCAGTCTATCCAGAAATTTTGGGCTGGTCATCTGGTATGGTCAGTGAACAGGTTTGCTGCTAGAACCTTCAGGCAGGCTGGCCTGGTACTGGGGTCAGCAAGTGGGAAGACCACATGCCTGGGCTCATGGGGTTAGGCCTGGAGCTTTGGTTACTGGGGTGAGCATGGAGTTTAACTCCACAATGAGCTATCACTTCTCACCTGTTAGAACTGCTATTATCAAAAAATAAAATTAGAAATAACAAGTGTTGGAGAGGATGTAGATAGAAAAGAGAACCTTTGTACACTGTTCATGGGAATATAAATTAGTATGCCCATTATGAAAACAGTATAGAGGTTCCTCAAAAACACTACAAATAGAATTACCCTATGATCCAACTATCCCATTACTGGGCATATATCCAAAGGAAATAAAAATCAGTATGTCAAAGAGATTCCTGCACTCCTATGTTCAATGCAACAGTATTCACAAAAGCCAATATATCAACCTAAGTATCAATCAACCTAAATGTCAGTGAACAAATTGATAGATTTTTTAAATGTATATATATATTCACAGTGGAATACTTTCAGCCTTAAAATAGAAGGAAGTCTTCTCATTTGTGACAACATGGATTAACCTGGAAGACATTATGCTAAGTGAAATAAGCCAGGCAGAGAAAGACAAATGATCTCACTTCTATGTGAAATCTAAAAAAGTCAAATTCATAGAAACAGAAACAGAGATTAGAGTAGTGGTTACTAGAAACTGCAGGGGGCAACTGAGGTTACAGATTGGGTAGATATTGGCCAAAGGATTTAGAATTTCAGTTAGGAGGAATTATTTCAAGGAAATTTACTGTACTATACAATGACTATTGTTATTAACAATCTATTGCATTCTCAGAAATTGCTGAGGGCAGATTTTAAGTATTCTCACCATACATAAAAAAATGTGAGGTAATGCATATGTTAATTATTTTTATTTAGTCATTTCACATTGTATACATATTTCAAGATCCTATGTTGTATACCACAAAAATATACAACCTGTATTTGTCTAAAGATTAGTTAATGTTATTTAAAAGATTTAAGACAAAATAGACTAATCAAAAAGCTTAAAAGGAAAGCTGGAAAGGAGATATCCATAGGGGCCTTGGAAAAGGCTCCTGGGAACTAGAAGTTCATGTGCATGTGTAGATCACCCCAATTGCCTGAACTTCTGCTGTAATTATTGCCAAACCACATCATTTAAAAATTATATGGAAGTACATATGACAGTTATGTTACTTTCATCTCCCCAACATTATATTAACATCTAACTTTTGTATAGTATTGGCTATGTTCCAGGAACTGTTGTAAATGCTTTAGATGTGTTGACTCATTCTCATAGGTTAAACATTATTGTTACTCCCATTTTACAGAGAAGAAAACTGAGGCTTAGAGTTTTTAAAATCCCAAGGTCAAAAAGTTATGAAGTTTTGGAACTGGGATTCAAATGCCAGTCTTTCAGCTCAAGAGGCCGTTCTTCAGAACACTAAGGTATATTTCCTCTAGCTTGGCCTCTATCTTGTAGAAAGGGCAAAGGCTTTGGAGTCAAACCTTCTAACGGAGAAATCATTTTATCTCTCTGAGGGATCAGTCTGATGCTGCTACTACCTATTTCATTAATATATTACAAAAATTAAATCAGAGTGTGAATAGAAAATACTTTGTCTATTGAAAAGTGCTAATAAAAATATTCACTCATTAAATACCTGAATCAGGGGTAGATAAGAAGAACTGCATGGTACAGCAGAGTCAGTAAGACCTGAGTTTCATTCTGACTTGAACCACTGCTATCTCTGAGACGTTGGGCATATCATTTCATGTTTATGGGTCTTAGTTTTGGCATATATAAACAAGGATAATGCACCTCTGAGTTCTGAGATTAATAAGAAAAAAATAAACAAAACACCTGACAAATATAGTTAACTCAATAAATACCATGTCCCTTCCTACTCTCTTTCAGTGTCATAGAGAAATGCCCCATTGCCACTCACTTTGCTTTTCTACCTAAACTTGTCAACTTCTGACATATTATATACAGATTTGGTTCTTTATATTTTCTGTCACAGGTAAACTCTTTGAGAGCCAGAGCTTGTCTTTTTCTTTACTGCTGTCTTCCTAACACCTAGAACACTACCTAGAAAATAGTAGGTGCTCAGTAAATATTTATTGGAGGACCCATTATTATTACTTATCATTATCATTATTATAATCAGTGTTATAGGCTATATACCTGCAATAATTTAGCATAATATGAGGCAAATATTCATTAAGTAGCATTAAAGTGTATAATATGGTCTCAATCCAGTTTTCTTAAAAATTGATTTCTAGATTACCTGTATCAGACTCATTTTTGGTACTCATTACATCAGAATTGCGAATCAAAAGAGAGGTATTCTAAGAATTTAACTTTTAAATATATTTCACCTTTTCTTCCTTTTGTTTTCTTATAATCCAGAGTCTTGTTTACTATTTAAACATTCTACTACTTAAATTAGTATAAAATTTTGTTATAATTTGGATGAGGAGAAGATAAGGCTTTTAAATTTTAAATTCAAAGGTTGGCTCTGAAATTAGTTTTATTTTCTTAACTATGTGCACATGGATTAAAGCCAGAAAAAAAATATTTATATCCCAGTTGCCATATATTTGAAGTCCAAATATTTTCTCTGGCCCAGAAAATTTGTCATAATTTTTATGCAATGATTTTTCCAAATTTTTTCTCACTTCACTGTTTATAAGACAACTTTGGATAATATGAATTCATTAGAGTTTAACATTTTTGGTCAGCTAACAGGCTATCATTCAAAATATATCTAGGAAAGCATCCATATGTTACAAAGAAAGATAAACTTTCAGGCCACGCACGATGTCTCACGCCTGTAATTCTCCCTGTTGGGAGGCTGAGGTGGGTGCATCACTTGAGATCAGGAGTTCAAGACCAGCCTGGGCAACATGGTGAAACCTCATCTTTACAAAAAACACAAAAATTATCCAGGTGTGGTGGTGTGTGCCTGTAGTCTCCCAGTTATTTGGGAGGCTGAGGTGGGAGGATCGCTTGAGCCCAAGAGAGGTTGCAGTGAATGGAGATCTCACTGCACTCCAGCCTAGGTGACAGAGTGAAACCCTTTCTCAAACAAAAGAAATAAAGATAAACTTTCACAATCAGAAAGTTTAAAAATACAGCATTCAAGCAACCACTTCATTTTCATCCTAAATGATTTCACTGTACTGTGGACCTACACTAGGTTAAATATGGTAACAATTTCAAAACTGCAGCAGCAAGTAAGGCCACCCAGCTACTCGAGTTCAGCCTTAGCAGGAAAGGTATTCAAAGCCACTCACACACTAGGTCTTTAGCACCTAAGCACAGTGTAAGTTGACTTCCAGTTCCTATATGTTCTGGAGGTCAGAATTTGGAAATGCTTATCTCTATAGAGATTAGGCAATTTACTCAACTAAATATTAAGCACAAATAATTTTATACTCTAATCTACCTTTGGTGTACCTGCTCTTAAAGTTGGGCAGAGGAATGAGTAAAGAGATCATGGGAACAAGTAGCCCCAAATATTAAAAACACCTGGAAAAGGAATTATACTAAGGGGAGTAGGGGGTGGTCAAGGGAAGCCCCTGGCTGACTGCTTAGCCAGTGTTTCTTCCCTTTCACTCATTGACCATAATTCTTGAGGCAACACCGAAGTGAAAATCTGCAAATGATGCTGTTATATTGGAAGTTATTTCCCTAGCATCAATACCTCAGGTATGTAAAAAGAATCAGCAAATGCCTTTCAAAAATGGTAAAGAAAAGAGGTGTTCAGAGCCAGATGATGGAAAAGATGCTTAGTCACACCTATGAGACAGCTGGGTGAAACATGAAGATGTCACTAGTAGATGGTAAATATTTTTTAGAAGCCAGAATCTCCTTAAGAAAAATGAGATACAAGGCAATCAATATTCTATTCTGAAAAAGAGAAAAAATACTTCTTTATTCCTATGAAATAATCATTAATTGTAACAGAACAACAACACTGTGTTAAAGATCAAGATTCCATACCCACAGTAATGCACACAGTTTTATGGTATTCTCTGAAACCTAAATTGTCTTTATTCCAGGTGCTGTAACTTAAATAAAGCAGTCATGGTCACCCTCTCTCAGAAGCCACTTAGAAGCCTGCAGCACCACTATCTTCAGCAGCCTGCCTCCCTACTCCCAGAGGCAGCAGATGCCTAACCTAGGAGGTTATAGCAGCCTTTAATCTCTCTAATGACAGCACTTAGACCCTAATTGTCCAGCAAATAATTCATACTACCACAGTAGGAGCAAAGGCTCCTTTTGGTCTCTTTTCTCCCAGTGTTTTCCTCAAATCAAACTGAAAGAGGAGAGCATGGCAGTTATGCAAGGTGGACCTGCCCTGAAACAGAATAATGCCTTTCGGGGGAGGTCATGACTACCTTAAGGATAGTTCATCACAGAATGGGAACAATTTCCTAAGTCCTGCAATTTAATCAAGCCTCATTAACCACTATATAACTGTCACTGGGCTGCTGGTAACTACAACTCTTAAAATCTAGTCTTTTAAAAATGCAGAACATCTTTATCTAAATATGTTCTTTAAAAATATAGAGTCATAGTTTTCATAAGAGACAGGACCAGTATAAAGACAAGAAAAAGAAATATTAAGTATCGTGGTTTTCAAGAAAAAAAACATAAAGTCTGTTCCATTACATGTATGACAAAGTGAAATTAATCAGAAAGAGAAATATTCCTGCGGGCTAGGGTGCTTGTGAAAGATTCTATAGTAACAAATTTCTTATCCTCATTTCACAGATGAGTAAAATGAGATTACACAACTTGTTCAAGGTCACACAGCCTTTAGGTAAGGATTCAAATCCAAGGACTTGATTTCAAATTTCAGGACTATCTCTCCTGAAAATGGTAGGATTTGAACTAACTTTTGAACAAGTAAAGAATTTATTAAAGTTAAGAGATTAACAGGGAAAAGAAAATAAACAGTAAAGCCACAGAAGTAGACTGGACTATCTTGGAAGGATAAAATAAGGAAGATGGAACAATTTAAATGGAGGATTTAGCAACAGATCAGTTAGAAAACATGACCCAGCAATCCCATGACTGGATATACACCCAAAGCATTATAAAATATATTCTATTACAAAGACACATGCACATGTATGTTTATTGTGGCACTGTTTACAATAGCAAAGACTTGGAACCAACCCAAATGCCCATCAATGATAGACTGGATAAGGAAAATGTGGCATATATACACCATGGAATACTATGCAGCCATAAAAAAGGATGAGTTCGTGTCCTTTGCAGGAACATGGATGAAGTTGGAAACCATGATTCTCAGCAAACTGACACAAGAACAGAAAACCAAACACCACATGTTCTCACTCATAAGTGGGTGTTGAACAATGAGAACACATGGACACAGGGAGGGGAATATCACATTCTGGGGCCTGTCAAGGGTGGGGGTATTGGGGAGTGATAACATTAGGAGAAATACCTAATGTAGATTACAGGGGAATGGGTGAAACAAACCATCACAGCATGTGTATACCTATGTGACAAATCTGCACATTCTGCGTATGTACCCCAGAACTTAAAGTATAATAAAAAAGAAAAGAAAACATGAGAACCAGAAGGACCTCAAGAGAGAAAATCAAACAAGTGGTAGCTTAGGAAAACTGATCTGATAGTTATGTGTTTGAAAATAATGCCATTTGTTGAATAAATCCTTTGTTTCAGAAAAGTATTATTTTACCCAACCTCCACAACTGATTTGGAAATATAAGTATTGTTGTTATTATTATATTATATTATATTATATTATATATTCTTATTATTTCTCTTGTCCTGGCAGCAAAGCTTCTTTGGATGTGGAAATCCCATATTTCTCTAAATCTAAGCACAAAGCTATAACGCAACCAACACTCAGATAACAGGAACCAGTAGAAAGATCTTTTGTGTTCATATTTTGCAAACCAATAATGATCTTCAGAAAGAAATTCCAGACAAAAATTATTGCATTTTTAAAATATAGAGCTTAAAACATCAAATTTATACCATTTTAAAGAACTGTTGTTCACAAATCTACATGTATTTAGTATGCAATCATAAACTGTGTGAACAAATTGATTTTATAAATAGAAACTGATTAAATAGTGTAATTAGCTTGGAGTGGATGAGTACTTAATGAAGTATCTTATTCTAAGCATACTCTTTGAGGAGGAAAAACTAATTGTCATAAGAATTGAACTAAATTTTGTTCATATTAGGTTTTAGATAAATTCAATTCAATAAGTATGTCTAGAAGACCTACTATGCTAAGAATTTTAGTCTTTGGAAGCATCAGCCCCTCCAACCATCCCTACAACACCAATGGTTATGTTTTGTATCTTATGGCTGCCACCCCCTTCCTGCTTTTGCACAGTGTTTAAACTAGGGTATATACCTGGCTTAAGCCAATTCTTAACTTGCTCTGTAACCTATAATAAATTATGGCCTGACTCAAAAATAAGAGTTTTGTGAATCCCCTGTTGGCCTATTTGAACTAAGAGATTACAGAAAGTTGTCCAACAGTGATGTAAGCTGAAAGATCTATATCATGTACAGTCATGTACAATCATGTACCGAACAGCGCGGGCATTTGTGCCACCAGATTTAGAGGAAACTGCTCTGACAGACAGAATATGAGACAGAAATAAGATAGGCTATGTATCTTGTAAGGGAGAAATAGATGAAAATGCTGTGTTTCTAATGTCTTCTCAGTTCTAGTTCCCAAGAGTCTTATACATACTCTATGCCTGTATTTAGATATCACTAGTTGTCTTTGCCATAATCTCTGTTGGATGCTTTTGAGTGTTTCTATGTTCCCTTTCTTAGGCAAAATATCCTTGATACCTGCTGTGTTTCAGCCTCTGAACTGTCACTCCAAGAGTTCAGAGGTGACTTGGAGGTCCATCCTTTTAAAAATTTGGCAACCACGTGGATAATAAATGCAGGTACATTTCAAATATAATACAAAACACATCATATATAAGAGTTCAAATACAATAAAAGAACAAAGAAAAGAATGTCTGGTTCAAATTAGTTGTGTTGAGAAGGCTTCTTGAAGAAGGTAAAATTTTCAATGGCTCTTACATAATGTTAGAGTTTCAAAAGTAAGAAAAGGTGGAGAATTACATTCTAGTGCAAGGAAACATTGTTAGCAAACAAGTTCTGAAATGACTTTACTAGGCAGTACATGTAGAATGAGAGAATTTAAGACGAGATAAACATGGCACATGCCATGGAATTTGGAAATTATTGTGTAGCCCATGGAGACTTTTATTTACAGAAATTATATTATTAACATAAGGCTTAAAATTTAGTATTTGGTATTCACTAGGAGTGGAGGAAGTCAAGACACCAGTTATTAAGCTAACTGATTATAGTAGGCCTAATTCTAGAAATATTTAGAAGACCTAAAAGTTATTTTCTTGATTATATGTGTAAGCAAGATTCAAGGAAATTTGTTTACTAGGACAGTGTTCCACAAGTCACAGTAGAAAAGGTTGGAAAAGGAAGAGGCTGTGCCAGAAGAGGAAGGGCAAGGCAGTGCAAAGTTTAAAGTCTGTGAGAAAACAGAAACTTTGAGACTGGCAGCCAAGGATGACAGAGTTGAGAAGCACAGTGAAATTAACTAGCCTCAAGGTTCCAAAGGAATTCAGTTGTTAAGTAATTGCAATGGTTCGCATTTATAGTAGAGGAACAATTTTGGAACCCACAAAAATTATCAGTGTATCAGGGTGACTCAGTTTGGTTAGTGAGTAATCAGACCCATGAAAACCAAACGACTGCATTGGCTGTTTGGAACTCGCCTTAGCTACATTTCTTGATCCTGGGAAAATTCCTGCACAACCTAACTCCTTTGAAGAGTATCAAAACCAAACTAAAATAAATATGAGACATTTATATTTCTGAAAAGGCTATAATGCCTTTAAAGTGAAAAGTATTATTCTTTTTCCTTTTAATAGACCATGATAAATTTTACAAAAGAACTGCAAGTACTCTAGCAGTCGAAAATTTAAAATATCAATCTAGATATCACATTATTTATGAAGCAATCACTAGAAATCACTTGACCTCTTTCTGCCTTTTCCAAGTGGCTTGAACAATCACTTGGTGCATGGTAATGCTTCACTTACTTAGAAATTATTCAACAAAGTGTATTTACATGCTCTAGGCTATGAGGAATCAGGCATTGATAAGGAGTTAGCCATTAAAAGAGACATTCCTTTATGGTCTCCTCGTTCATTATTTTATTCTCAGATAAAATAGTAATCTTCTGTAAAACAATCCTATGTATGAACTGAAGCATTGTGTTATTTCAGAGGTAGAGGATGAGAGGAAGACTGTCAGCATGTTACTCTTGATATTTTACATTATTTGGAAAACTCTGTTCACTAATTGAAAAAATTTGAAATAGTATATAATGTAGATTATTAAGAATTTGATGAACCAGGAGAATTGAATAGCCTAGCTGTTTAAAATAAAAATAATGAATCAAAATAGGGAAAGAAATCCCATTCATAACAAAATTAAGGAATGATAAAAGTCCCATATTATGAAAAACATCTGCCTGCTAAACCAAATATCTTTAGCTTATATCTTATAGGAGAGTTATCTGAAGGTTCTGTCTAACAGTATCACATTTAGAAAACTGGGATGAGAAAGAGAGACTGTGAGTATTGGCCATGGGAACAGTAGAAAGCACAGTGTTAATGGGTATTCAAGTAGCTTGATATAGTTGAGGAGATATCAGTTTTGGAAACAGAGCTAAGCTATAAACTCCCCTTCCTGTTAGCTGCATAAAATTCAAGAAATTACTTAATCTCTCAAGTTTCCATTTCTACTTATGTAAAGTAAAAACTAGGAGTACTAATATCTATCTCACAGGATTATTTTAAAGATTATGAAATAGATACTGTTGGAAATTCCTAGTATAGAGTGAGTACTCAACCATATTGGTTCCCAATTTCTTACGTCTACTGCATTATCACTTGGCCTTCTAAGGTCGGGCCTATAATAATCACCCTGTAGAACTAGGTCCTTTTAACTATGGAGAATCAACTCAAAAATTGTATATTTTCCACACCTTAAAATCTATGATATGAAGTGGGCAGAGCAAGATCCATTCGGCACTGGGGGATGCTGAATAGAGGCATCCACCAATCATGCTCCCCACACAAACACCAAATTTAACAACTATCTACACACCAAAAAAGCATCTTCATGAGAATCAAAAATCAGGTGAGCACTCACAGTACCTGGTTTTAACTTTATATCACTGAAAGAGGCACTTAGGAGAGTAAGAAAGACAGTCTTGAATTGCCAATCTGCCAGCAGCTGTCCTGTGGTGCAGAGAGAGAATCTGCATTTGGGAGAGGAAGAGCACAGCCATTGTGGGACTTTTCATTGGAAGGCAGTGCTACCAACACCAGACAGAACTCAGCTAGTGTCTATGGAGGGAACATTGAGACCAACCCTAGCCAGAGGGGAATCACTCAGCCTAGCAGTTGGAACTTGAATTTTAGCAAGCCTCATCACCATGGGTTAAAATGCTCTGGGGATCTAAATAAACTTGAAAGTCTGTCTAGACCACAAGGACTATGACTCCTATGCAATTCACAGTGCTGTGCTGGGCTTGGGGGGCACATGACCTAGTGAGACATAGCCAGGGAGGCTAAGGGAGTGCCTATGCCACCCTTCCCCCAACTCCACGCAGTGCAGCTTACAGCTCCAAAAGAGATTCTTCCTTCTGCTTGAAGAGAGGAGAGGAAAAAATAAAAAAGGACTTTGTCTTGCAACTTGGATGCCAGCTCAGCCACGGTAAGGTAGGGCAATGAGCAGAGTCCTGAGGCCCCCATTTCAGGTCCTGCTCCCAGGGAAATTTCTAGACATACCTTGGGCCAGAAGAGAACCTGCTGCCTTGAAGGTAAGGACCCAGTCCTGGCAGGATTCATCACCTGCTAACTAAAGAGTTCTTAGCTCTAAATCATCAGCAGTAGTAACCAGGTAGAATTACCAGGTAGTAATACATGCCATGGGCCATGAATGAGACTATCAGATGAACTAGCTTCAGGTGTGACTCAGCACATTCACAGTTATGATGCCTATAAGGAGAGACCACTTCTGCCCAAGAAAAGCAGAGCAAAGAGTAAAGGGGACTTTGTCTTGAGCTCACATACAAGCTCAGCCACAGTAGAAAAGAGCACTGGGCAAGTTCTTGGGGTCCCCAACTCCAGGCTTTGACTCTTGAATGGCATCTCGGGACCTACCCTAGGCCAGAGGGTAGTCCACCACCCTAAAGAGTGAATCCCAGGTTTGGCAGCATTCACCACAAGCTGCTGAAGAGCCTTTGGGCCTTAAGCGAACACTGGTGGGTACCGTGGCAGTAGTCTCCATGGGCCTGTGGTGGCAGTGAACACAAGGAGAGACTCCTCTGCCTGGATAAAGAGGAGGAGAGTGTAGAAAGGACCTTGTCTCATAGTTTTGCCACCAGCTCAGCTGCAGTAGAATAGATCACAAAATACATTTCGAAGTTTCCCGACTCCAGACCCTGGCTACTGGACAGCATCTCTGAACCCACCTAGGGGACAGGGGAACATGCCACCCTTAAAGGAAGGGTACAAGCCTGGCTGGCCTCACCACCTGCTGATTTTAGAGCCCAAGAGTCTTGAGCTAAACTAAAAATAGAGCTACCATATGATCTAACAATCTTACTGCTAGGTATACACCCAAAAAAGAGGAAATCAGTATATTGAAGAGACATCTGCACTTCCATGTTTATTGCAGCACTATTCACAATAAGCAAGATTTGGAAGCAACCCAAGTGTCCATCAGCAGATAAATGGATAAAGAAACTGTGGTACGTATATACAACGGAGTGCTGTTTTAGCCATAAAAATGAATGAGATCCTGTCATTTGCAACAACATGGATGGAACTGAGGGATATTATGTTAAGTGAAATAAGGCAGGCACAATAAGACAAGCTACACATGGTCTCACTTATTAGTGGAAGCTGAAAATTAAAACAACTGAACTCATGGAGATAGAAAGTATAACAATGGTTACCACCGGCTGGGAATGGTAACCATCATGGGGTGCAGTGGGGGATAGTTAATGGGTTCAAAAAAATTGAATTAATAAGATCTGGTATTTGATAGTACAACAAAGTGGCTATAGTCAATAATAATTTAATTGTAAACTTTTTAATAACTAAAGGAGTATAATTATGTTGTTTGTAACACAAAGTATAAATGCTTAAGGTAATAGATATCTCTTTTATCCTGATGTGATTATTACAAATTCTAAACCTGTATCAAAATATCCCTCATGCACTATAAACATACACATCTGCTATATGCCCACAAAAATTGAAGATAAATTTTTTTTAATGATCTGTGATATATAGATACCTTGGGGCTACTTTAGGTAATCAATAATGAGTTGAATTTGCAGTAGTTAAAAAGTAAGAGAAATTGATAAATATTTGTTTCTTATTGTTTTTAATTCTTTAAAAACTAACAGGTGGCTATAATTTAGAGATGATTAAAATTAAATTGCTTTAAACTGACACAAGAACTAAAAACCAAAAACCCATGTTCTCACTCATAAGTGGGTGTTGAACAGTAAGAACACATGGACACAGAAAAAGGAACATCACACACTGGGGTCTGTTGGGGAGTAGGGAGTTGGGGAGGGATAGCAGGGGGTGGGGGATACAGGAGGGATAATATTAGGAGAAATACCTAATGTAGATCATGGGGTGATGGACACAACATGTATACCTATGTAACAAATCATTAATCATTCTGCACATGTACCCCAGAACTTAAAAAATTAAATTGCTTTACAATATTCTTTTTTTTTTTTTTTTTTTTTTTTTTGAGATGGAATCTTGCTCTGTCACCCAGGCTGGACAGTGATGCAATCTCAGCTCACTGTAACCTCTGCCTTCCGGGTTCAAGTGATTCTCTTGCCTTAGCCTTCCAATAGCTTGGATTACAGGCATACACCCCCACGCCCAGCTAATTTTTGTACTTTTAGTAGAAACAGGGTTTCACTATGTTGGCCAGGCTGGTCTCGAACTCTTGAGCTTAATTGATCCACCTGCTTTGGCATTCCAAAGTGCTGGGATTGCAGACGTGAGCCACCACGCCCGGCCTGCTTCATTATATTCTATAAAAGGTAAAGATGTGTAGATGGAACTCCAACTACTTGGAGAAATCCCATTTATATTTGTCCAAAATAAGAAAAATGGTCAGTAAATTCTGTATAAGCCTTTTTATACATTACACTGAAAATAAACATTATTTTAAAGTGAGATACCACAACCTAACAAAATTAGGCTATGAGAAGGGCACTTACCTATAAGCTCCTCCGGGTCATACTTAATAAATTTTTTTCATATGGTTAATTTCAAAGATGTATCATTTTTTACCATACTCTCAAAAACTGAAAGTAATTGAAAGGATGTTTTTCTCTATGAAATGCCCTGTAGACACCTATCAGCCAAGTAATTGGTCATCACATTTTGTTAACTATCACAAACATCCTTAGTTGCAACCCAACCAGGTGTTTGCAAAGCATATTTATGACATTCACAATTAAAAATAAAATTGTCTTGCTTCAAATTCATATTAACCCATTATCAAACTGTCTTCTGCAAAATTGTTACATTTTTTCAACCAAAGTGATAATATTTTTTAATAAGTTAGAGTCACCATCCTCCCTACAACCTGGAAGTTTTTTATTGAAACTATGACTTCGGAAGATTTGTAAAGTCTTACAACAAAATTGTTCCTTCCTCAATATAATATCTAACGGTTTTTAAATGTTTTCATTTATCCTTTGAGAATTCTTCAAGCTCTATAATTGTGTAATGGGAAAGTTATATAATTTGGGAATTTCAAGTACATATGGACATTTGGCTTAGATTTGAGTAAGGATCAACCATAGTAAATCCAAAATGGCCTCTTTGAGTCCTATTATTTCCAATTAGTTTCACTGTTCTTTCAGGGTAACAAGCTGTATGCATGGACATCAGCAGCAGTTTATGTATGCAAAAGAGACAAGAATGGGATAAGGGAGTAATTTAAATTACTACCAGAAAAAATATTTCTCAAGTGTGTCCTGGTTAATAGAGAAATAATTTGCCCAAAATTACAAACAAGACATTATTTATAATGATGGTGCCCTCTGCACTCCAACCTGGGCGACAGAGAGAGACTTCATCTAGAAAAACGAACTAAATAATTTTTTTTTAATGCTCAATTTAATTCATTTCCTTCTTATGGTTAATTAATAAAATAATTGCATGATAGTAATTCCTCAATTAAAATATTTTAGTCTTTCAAATGAAAAAAAGTTTTTGCTATGACATTAGGGTCAAAATAGACAATAAAAGATATTATATTGCTAAATGGCCTATTCCTTTTGGTCTAAAATAGATTTTTGATCTTTTTATACAGTGTGAAAATTGATAATGCTGAGTGTTACATATTTTAACTTTTCACTATGGAAAATTTCAAACATTAAAAAATGTAGAAAAAATTGTCTTATTAACTCATGTATATACCAGCCAACCATTTCCAACAATTATTAACATTCTATTGTTCAAATTTATTCCTTTGTCTTTTATTCCTAAGATATGTTAAAGCAAATTTAAGAAAGCATATCATTTCACACATAAATACCTCAGTAGGTATTTCTAGCAAAAAAAAATTTTCAGGGCTGAGTGTGGTGGCTCATACCTTTAATTTCGCTTTGGGAGGCCGAAGCAGGAGGATCACTTGAGCCCAGGAGTTTGAGAACAGCTTGGGCAACATAGGCCCTGTCTCTACAAAAAAAAAAAAATTAGCCAGGCATGGTGACACATGCCTGTAGTCCCAGCTCCTCAGAGGGTTGAGGTGGGAGGATCACTTAAGCCTGGGAGGTCGAGGGTGCAGTGAGCCATGATGGCGCCTGGCACTCCAGCCTGGTCACACACACACACACACACACAAATGTTAAATATATTACAAGATCATTACCACATCCCCCCAAATTTATAATAATTCCTTATTATCAACAAATAGCCAGCCCATGTTCAGTTACCAGAAAAATGCCTTTTTGAATTTTTTGGTACAAATCAAGAATCGGGATCCAATTGGTTGATGAATCTTTTAAAGTATTTTTTTAATCTATAAAATTCCTTCCTCCCTTCATTTTTTCATGGTATTTGTTGAAGAAACTGGATCATTCGTCTACAGATTTTTTTTTCCATTTTGTATATAGCCAATTGAATCCTAATAATGGTGTTTAATATGGTTCTCTTCTCTATTTCCTACAAGTTGGAGTTAGAAATAAAAGACATATTGATTGAGGTTTATTATATTAATTAATTGTTTTCTTTTGGCAAGAATACTTCGTGGATGACAGTGCTCACTATTGTTTTACTTCAGAAAGCCACGTGCCTCAATTTCCACACTTGTCATGAGATTAAGAGTAACCAACCGTAATCAATTTCCCCATCACCCTTTTACATAATGATTCTAGCAGCCATTTGTGATTTTTGCCTCAATTCATTATTTTATCTTAAAATTGTAACATTTGGCACTCTCTCTGCATTTGATAGCCATTTTTCTATAAATAAAAAATTATCTTTTAGCTGGGCATGGTGGCGCGTGCCTGTAATCCCAGCTACTCAGGAGGCTGAGGCAGGAGAATTGCCTGAACCCAGGAGGCGGAGGTTGCGGTGAGCCGAGATCGCGCCATTGCACTCCAGCCTGGGTAACAAGAGCGAAACTCCGTCTCAAAAAAAAAAAAAAATTATCTCATAAATTGTTAGGTACCCTGAAATTCCATCCATACAGAAAAGACAGAATAAATGTCTGAATCTTTATCAGTTTTCAAATAAATTAGTTGATGTCCTAGTTACCTCCAAAAGTTTTTAAAAATTTTGTGTTTCCGCTTTTATGTTTATTTGCTTTTGTTTTGGATGTCATGAAGTGTTTCGCTGCATTCGCTGCAGTCATTATTCTCTTGCCCTCCTTTCAGCCAGTGTGAGCTCTTTCGGTTGGCTGTTGGGTAAGTTTAACATGAAAGTCATATGCTTGAATAGCTTTCTCTTATCTGTTCTGTCAAGATGTTCCAGGCTCATCTGGTCCAATCCCTACAATCAGCCATTTCTCTAAAGAGGCTTGTTCCTTTTAGTAGGAAATGGTACTTAAAAGTCTTTACATGAGTTCTAGAGTAGCCATTGTGACTGTGGTCATTGCTTCTATAGTTTTCAGTAGACAAATCTAGAAAACGTATTATCAGATAAAGAAAAATATGTAGGTTTATACATCTCTAATCTGAATTAATAATTACAGGATTTTTGCTTAACTTCCTTGGTTTTATATTTTTCTCTTTTCTCTGAATATTATGGCTCCTGACATTTGCTCATTCTCACTTACTTGTTTTATCTTTATCTAAGAAGTGTTGCAATTAAAAGTGTTTTATCTTTATCACCTATTTATATATCTATTAATAATAGTTTTTATAAAGCAATATCAACATTACTAATCACAATATCACTGAATATCATTTAATATTTCTTTGTGCTTCCCTTTGTCTTTACAATATGTCTCACTAGAGATGTAAAGTCAAAATACTTCATTTTAAAAATTACATTCTTCTTTGTATAGTTTTCTGTGATCTAGGCTTAGGTTCATTGGTCTGTTTTGTGTTTTACAGATTGCTTTGTTGTTTTTCTAATTAATTTTATTTTTTAATTACTTAATATACTTATATTGTTCCTAAATCCAAACCATAAAACAAGGCACTTTGTTAAAGGTCTAGCCTCCATCACTATCTTGTCTCCTCTGTTTTCTCCCTATTCCTAAAGATCATCATTTTTATTACTTTTTGGTTTATCATTACCTTATTTATTTTTGAAAATATTAGCAGCCAGGCGCAGTGGCTCGTGGCTGTATTCCCAGAACTTTGGGAGGCTGAGGTGGGAAGATTACCTGAAGTCAGGAGTTAGAGACAAGCCTGACCAACATGACAAAAGCCCGTCTCTACTAAAAATACAAAAATTAGCTGGGCATGGTGGTGGCTGCCTGTAGTCCCAGCTACTCAGGAGGCTAAGGCAGGAGAATCGTTTGAACCCAGGATGTGGAGGTTGCAGTGAGCTGAGATCGCACCATTGCACTCCAGCCTGAATGACAAGAAAAAAATGAAAAGAAAATATTAGCAATATATGTTCACACATTGTTAACACACACATGCCAACACTTCTTGCTTAAGAATAAACCTACAATACACATTTTTCTGCATCTTTTATCTTGGAAATCTCCAAGATAAAACCTATGTGATTTTATGCATGTGCCTTTCTCCTATTCCAGGCACCTATTTTAAAAAATAATTTTACAAATAATTTTCTAATCATTTCACAAGTAGTTTATTTTTTCTAAATGGTTTTTTCATTTGTTTGTTCTTTTCGTTTATGATTCCTATTTCTCTTGAAGGTTTTAAAGTTAACTCTCTACTTTACTGGACACATACATCTCTCAGGCACAAAAATGCTGACTCTCAGGTGAAAATGTAATATCCACAGTGGAAAGAAATTAAGTACATTTTTTAAAAATGAAGCAGAAATTTGTACTTAATATTTCTCCTTTGACATTAATTGAAAAGTACCATTTACTCTGCAAATTATAGCTTACAAGAAAATAAGCTGTAAATTATGGTTTAAGGTAGCACTAAACCTTCCTTATAAGTTTTGATGGATATACCACAAATTTGAAAAATAAAAGTTTTGAATCAAACAATTTACTTCTTTCAACACACATCTCCATTACCTCTGCCAGTACAGAGATGGCATAAGTTTAAATTCATGTGTGCAAACTCCAGGAAAATGTGTGTGTGTGTGTGTGTGTGTGTGTGTGTGTGTGTATTATATATCTATTTTTACTACATTCCTATATATACACACACACAAACATACATACACATCACAAGAATATATCAAAGAAACTTGTCACTGAGGCAGAATACCTTAAGGATATGCAATCAAACAATTCAACAAACGTATATTGAGTACATTGGATACCCCTTGTGGGTCAAGTACTCTGCTAGCCACTGATAATACAAAACTGAATTAGCTGCCCTAAATTTAACTTTTCTAAATTTATTTATTTAGTTTTAAAGAGTTGAAAAAAAAGACATAATTGAAAAATTCTATAAGAGTGTACTAAGGACAATAAATATTTACAAACGACAGTAGAGGCAACACAGGTACAGAGAAGTTCAAGTGATTAATTACTGGGAAAACTTCACAACTAAGTGGCAGCTGGATTAGTCTGTGAAGGATAAATAACTCTGAGGGGGAAGGTGGGCAAAGGATTACCTAGCAAAGAGAAAAGCAAACAATATTAAATTATCCATTAGAAAACTCTACATATGGCCTTTCCAAGACTCAGAACCTCTTGGGGCTTTGAAAAATTACTCAAGCCTGGGAGCCAACCCACTCCTACAAATGCACAGTTGGATTAATTTGTCTGGGATGGAGTCTGAGCATGGAAATTTTTTAAACTCCCCAGGAATTCAATATGAAATCAAAGTCAAGAATTACTCTGATGATTGATGTCTAAACTACCCAAAAAGATTTGAACCCATAAGAATAGCCCTGTGTTACTTTTACACTGTTGGTGGGAGTGTAAGTTAGTTCAACCATTGTGGAAGACAGTATGGAGATTCCCCAAGGACCTAGAAATAGAAATTCCATTTGACCCACCAATCCCATTACTGGGTATATATCCAAAGGATTATAAATCGTTCTACTACAAGGACACATGCACACGAATGTTCATTGCAGCACAGTTTACAATAGCAAAGACCTGGAACCAACCCAAATGGCCATCGATGATAGACTGGACAGGGAAAATGTGGCACATGTACACCATGGAATATTATGCAGCCATCAAAAACGATGAGTTCGCATCCTTTGTAGGGACATGGATGAACCTGGAAACCATCATTCTCAGCAAACTGACACAAGAACACAAAATCAAACACTGCATGTTCTCACTCATAGGCGGGTGTTGAACAATGGGAACACATGGACACAGAGAGGGGAGCACTACACACTGGGGTCTGTTGGGAGGAAATAGGGGAGGGACAGCAGGGGGTGGGGAGCTGGGGAGAGATAGCATGGGGAGAAATGCCAGATATAGGTGAAGTTTAGGAAGGCAGCAAATCACACTGCCACGTATGCACCTATGCAACAATCTTGCATTTTCTTCACATGTACCTCAAAACCTAAAATGCAATTTAAAAAAAAAAAAACAGTGAGAAAAAAGAAAAAAAAAAAAATAGCCCTGCTTGGCTCTAGGATAAAGAAGAGATATCTTCTTTGCTTCTAAGAATCCTGTAAGTGGGGTCCAACCTATCCCGGTGTAATATTCTCAATATTTCCCTCTACTACAGTCAAATCAGGAAATCATTGCCTTTTTCAAGGCAAATCAAAATCAGCATTATAAAATTATGTCAGTTGTTTTGCTTGTTTTTGTAAACACATAGAAGCAGAAACACTTTTAGCACTAATAACAAATTAGGCTTCACCTTAAACCAAAATCTAACCCAAGTGAAAGAAGATTTCCGTCTTTTGGGCACTAATGGCTAATTATGCATTTCATTAAGTAAAGTTTTTACTTGAAAAGCTCCATTAGTAAAAATTAGTCTTCTCTCTTTTCTAATTTATATGCACCTGTTTCTAATTACAGCGGAACTATGTCAGCCTTGGAAAATGCATTTCGAAAACCCTTTAAAATAACTTGCATATTTCTGCTTACCCAAGGATATTTGTCTTCCTGTTTAAGAGATAATTTCACGTTATTTTATTTCAAATGGGTTACCTGTACTTTTCTAGTCTAATAATTTTTGTACTCTTCTAATATTGGAAAGGTAAATATGAGCATTTCTATTTTCTTCTTGTTCAGATGAAGGCATATTTCTCACTTAAAGGGGTGATCATGTCTCCATAAAAAGGAAACAAGAAACCCTGAAAACTGATTTATAATTATTAGATTTTTTTTTCTAATTCTCTGATCCTTAGAACTTAAACCAATGTCACATTAACTGGCATTGGAAAGTCTTTTTAAAAAACATGACTATGCCCACAGCAGAGGAATTGCCCTAAATGTATTTTCTACTCTGAATAGCATCTTAAACAGCTGAAAGCACCAAATTCTACACTATCTGTAGGGGAGAGTGGAGAGAAAAGTTTCTATAACAATCTATATTTATAATATTAATATGGAGTTTTTAATATATTTTATAAACTATAACTGACCAGTTAAATAAATTTCTGTTTTAGAAATTTTCAGACTGAACAAAAATTAATCTTAATGAGAATTTTTAAAAATACGATGTTTAAACATATCATCTGATTGTTTTAGATTATGGTTATATAATAAGTAGCATTGTAATTATAGATATCAGTGCTACTTTGGAAAAAAAAATAATTCCCAATAAGTATAGCAAAGGAATGTCTCTTAGCAGGATAAGGTTTGGGAAAAACATCTGTCTTCAACATTTTCATCCTTCTCCTGGAGCATCTTCTGCTTTGTAGCATCCTTCTTTATTCCTCCCAGACCAACTCTCAAATTCCACATTCTCCCTATGTGACTTTCTGTCCCAAGTCTCCCTTGACCTAAGAACTCCTGGACCTACTCTTTTACATAAAATCTTAGCTATTGTTTTTTTCCCATCTCCTCTAATCTCAATTTTCTGAAGAAGATTTGACAAACAAATTATTTTACGTACATTCATGGCTGAAACTAAGTTCCATTCCAAGTACATTTATGAATTTCCATAATTAGCATCTACAGCTTCTATTTTAAAATAAATAGGTTATCCCCATGCTAAGAATTAAAGTGATTCTGTGGGGGAAAATAAAGTACTAGGCAAGGTATCAAAACACCTGTCTTTATAATACTGGGTAATTTGCTTAACCTTCTTGATCCTCAGTTTTAGTCATTGTAAAATTTAAATAATAAGCACCCCATTTGTTGCAAGAATTATATGACTGGAGATAAGTAAAAATACTTTTAAGCTTTTAATGTATACAAGTGTATTCCATGTATATGTATATCAGTATATACAGATGCATACATGTATATAAGAAGAGAGTAGGTATTATTTACTTAATAAAAGCACTTGAACCTTTCATCCCTACCTTCTGGAATTGTCAAACAAATAAATGACCAGTAAGAAATATTAGATGAAAAAAGGAAAAGAAATGACCTTTCAACAGAAAAGGATTGCTATGTACCTTGGAGACTACTGCTGAGATGCTCAGAGAAATGGCTTTTAGAAAAATGGCCACCATTTCACACCTTTAGCTTTCCATGTCCAATAGAGCTGAATTTGACACAGTGGGAGAATACAGAATAAAAATGACCCTGCAGGTAATTTCATCCTATTATGTTTATATGAAAGGGAGACTGAACTCTATGCATTTTTTTTCAGTATCTTTCTTACAATTTTAGTACACTGATCAGAACCCACCTGAAGCTATGTGCTCAGGGCTGTAATTTCATAGGAAGTATTGCAGTAAAAAATGTGATGGATGTGTATCCATAAGGAGATAACTTCAGGAAAGCATCAGAAGCAAAATAAGATTGTCTTAAGCAAACCTATTTAGGACTAACCTATCATATAGATTTCAACACTATAAAATCATGGATTGGTCAAGAATAGCCGAAAAGCTTGTAAAATATGCTGAGGAAACAAGTTCAGGCTGGTGGGTAATCTTAAAGCTGCTGAGGCAGAGAAATCATTAATTGCATTTCCTGAGTGACATTTTTGATCACCCTACTTTCTCACAAAAGAGGATTTTCTGGAAATTGAAACGGTGTTAGGTTGTCAAGAAATCAGCCAAGTGGAGGTGTGTTTGCCCAAAATATTATTTTCTGTCTCTATGGGGATGAGCAAAATAAGAGGAGGAGGAGGACGAGGAGGAGTTGTTGTTGTTGTTTTCAGAAATGATACTGTGTCTGAGCAGTTACTTAGGATGACCCTCATACAACAAGCCATAAATGTCACTGGCTATCTTTCCTTGTAATTTTTCAGAAGAATCTTACTGATGAGAACAAGCAGTAATGGAATGCCTCCGTGAGAAAAAGAAAGAGCAGTGTAATGAATGGTGGGCTTCAGGGCAAGAACAACATCAGCAGGAGACAAAGAGAAGTTGGGCGGTGTTCAGGCTGAAAAATTATTAGAGAACCAACAAACTAATCTCTGCTATTATGTTGTTGGCTGTATTAGCACTGCAGCTTTATCACTCCTGTTGTAATAACTACTCTCTTCTGTAGGAAGAAAGAATCTAAATACTCACACTCTGGTGCTGCTGAATATATGGAATTATAGCACTTTAATAGATTAATTTAGGGGATATCACTGGCCTTTCTGAAAGAGAGCTACTTCTAACCTCCTACAAGATCACCTGAAAAAGCTGTAGAGCTAACTGACCATCAAGTTACTGGACAGAACAAGAGAGAACACAAAAGGGCACTTCTACCTACTTATGAAAGAAAAGTGTATCTCTGTCTCACTTTCCTCAAGGTCATCTTACCTACCCGCTGTCCCACAGATGCTTAGCCTGGCTGTTCAAAAACCACTAGAACAGTTTTTTAAAAGACATATAAAGTAAGTTAATGTATATCTCAATAGGCCAATGCTGCTTAAAATTTGATAAATGTTAGGTTAGTTTCATAAATTGAGTTGGCACTAAATTTTACTTCTGTATGCTCCATTTTTATAATTTGTTGATTTCATGACAAGTTCTACATCCATAACTTTTAAACATGAAGAGGAACTTTGCCACCTAACTATTTAAAATTTCTAAATCACACAAATTGCTATAAACTGCAGATTTCACACTTTTCCCCACATCCGTATTCCTTACTAGCTAGTCAATCTGGATAAGATAAACAATGTTGAGATAATTCAGTGTTGAAGAAAAAAGAAAGATGTAGAATATTTTCTCATGATACCCAGTAGCATGCTTTTTTCCTACATGATTAATTCCAAAAAGGATTCATTGAGCATCTTCTTGCATGCCAAACTGCTCAAAACTATGGGGGATACAAAGAAGAAGAAGAAAATCTTCAGATTTACTTGGCTGAAGAAGAAATCTAGATTTTATATATCTATACATATTTTACAATCAGGGTATAATCTTTCCCTCCTACAAATAAATTAGTGTATATTTATATATAAATAAAAACTACATTAAATATATAATTATGTATCAATAATAAATATATAGATATATACATATATATTTATATGGTAATAATAATTATTTATTTACAGAGGGAGAAATTATACTGATTGTAAAAATTGCATTAAAGATTATAAATTAATAAATTGTTTCCAAGAATGTTGATTAAATAGATTTTAGATTGATATCTTAGTGTATGTACCATAAAATTAGAATTAAAAAGCAATATGAACTTTTTACAAGAATTTTTTTATTATTCTGGTTGCTTTCTCCTTTGCATTATTAGAGAAAGAAAGTAAATGTGAAAGACCCTCTGGTTTTATTTTATGGTTAAATAATGAACCCTAAAAGAATTATCATTCTGATTCAGACTTCCAAAGGCTGTCAAGTATCTGTCTAGGACTCGCTGTATAAAAATATCAGCACTGGGAAGCCTAAAGTCAGGACAGACCTGTACATGGTGAAAAAGAAGCCACAGGGGAATTGACTAGAGCTGAGAACCCAGGAGATGCTTTTAAGGCTCAGTTCCATCGAAGGGCTAAAGCGAAAAAGTACTCCTGGTTTCAGCTTTTTGGAAGAGGGTAAGAAATAATGTGTGTTTTTTAAATTGCTTTCTCCTCTGAACTACTGTTTATATTATTTGTGCCTGAGTTTATACTTCTTTATATTGGTATTTATCCTCTTGCAATATTTTCTCAATTATTCTATAAAACTCTCCTGAATCTTACAGAACATAGTGTGTAATTATTGTGTAACAGGGAAATGTATTTTTAAAGAGATTAGAGTGTTGACGTTGCTGTTGTGGTGGTGGTTTTCTGCTTACTTCACTGTGTGTTATCTTTCCTTTAATCCACTGTTCAAAGATGAATTGGAATTTTTATAGCATAAATACAGAGTCAATATATTCGGCTTTTGACTCACAAAGTAAAAAAGTAAAGCCCAATTTTCTCTTACCTTTGTTAAGAAATAAAGGAGTTTTCTATATTTCAAAACTATTCCTTTATATATTCAGAGCCATGCCTGGCTGAATCAAATAAAAGAGTTATGGTGGAGAAATAATGAAAAAGCTAGTGTAGGCTGGGCACTTTGGCTCACACCTATAATTTTAGCACACTGGGAGGCTGAGGTGGGTGGATCATTTGAGTCCAAGAGTTTGAGACCATCCTGGGAAACATAACAAAACCTCCTCTCTACAATAATATAAAATAAAAATGAAAAAGTATTTGGGCATGGTGGCCCACACTTGTACTCCTAGCTCAGGAGACTGAGGCAGAAGGATCATCTGAGCCTGGAGGGGCTGCATTGAGCTGTGATTGCACCACTGCACTATAGCCTAGGCGACAGGGTGAAACCCTGTCTAACATATGTATGCATAGTAAAGGAAGTTTCTACCATGAAGAGAAAATAAGAAACTAAAATAGTACGAATAAGAAGGATTCATAGAGGACAAGATAATGTAAGGGTTATTCAGTTTCTAGAAGAAGAATCTATTTTCTCTGATTCCTAAGGTCTTATCCAAAAGGAACAAGTATACAAGTATAACAATTTTAATTTAGCCCTAAAGCGGTTTCAGAGAGAATATGACAGCATTCAACTTGTGTTATACTCACCCATCCTATCCAGCACAGCAAGGCAGCAGCAGGGTAGCAAAATCTGATGGATATATACTACTCTAGATATGATGGTTGTTAGGTGTCAACTTGGCTAAGCTATGGTAGTTGTTTGGTCAAACACCAGTGTAAATATTGCTGTGAAGTTATTTTGCAGGTATGATTAACATTTAAATCAGCAGACTAAGTAAAGCAGATTACCTACAGTAATATAGATGGGCCTTGCCCAGTTAGTTGAAGGCCTTAAGAGAAAAGACTGGGCCCCCTAAAAAGGAAGGAATTCTGCTTTCAGACTGCCTTTGGACTTGTGACCTACAACATCAGCTTTTCCCTGGGTCTCCAGATGGCTGTCTTCCTTTACAGATTTTAGACTTGCCAATCCGTGTCATGTGAGACAATTCCTTAAAAATAATATTTTTTATATATACTCACATTCTATTGATTCTGTTTTTCTAAAGAAACCTTAACTGATACAATACATAAGGCTAAAATGTTCCCTTGAGCCCACATGGCATGAAAATGCCATGCAGGAGGTCCAGGAGTTCCTGGGTAGAGGACTAGGAGATACAGAGAGAACACAGATTAAGCATACCACAAAAATAGGGAAGACACTAAAAACAGCTCACAAGCCAGTCTCCCACTCCTAGCCCTTCACAGCAAGGTCACATCAGTTTCTCACTGAGCAACCCTTCATGGGGATAGGTGCCTGGCGAGAGAAGAAGAATAGCCCTCATACAAAATGTGTACTTTGAATTGACTATTACGTAAAATGCTTTGGGTGAATCCTTAATAGACAATAGACCATATTAAATTCAAATCTACCTTTATTTGTCAAGATTAAGTTCATTCGTCTCCCCCATCATAAAAGCTTGGGGTCTTTAGAAAATAGGGATAACTTTCATTGACCATGTACATGGTATGTAAATTTCAATTCTGCTACATAAACTTGCTTCTAATAGAATAACATTTTATTCATTTTAAACCAGAATTAACATCATATTTTCATAAATTAATACCCTGTTCCTCTATGAGAAAGTATTAATATTTGTATGTATATGCAAACACATGTCACTGTTATTCCAAGATAACCTTATTGATTTACCATTACTAATATGCTAAGGAGCTTTTTTTTCTTACAACAAAGTCAATTAAACAACATCTTTTAACTCACCCTTAACATTGATTTGTTGGCTTGTTTCTTATATCTGCTTTTCTTATTTTTAAGTATCTGAGGAAGGGGATGCATATATATATACCCTGTATTTCTAAAACTACTATTGCAGCAGACGAACCAAACCTATCAGGCCAACCCAGGAAAGATGTCCCAGGCACAGCAACAGTTTCATATTGGCCCTGGTCCCTGGAAGCACCTCAAAAACTTTTTCTAATTCTCTCCTTAAAGGCTAGAACCAGATAAATACATATGGATTTAGTGTGTATTTATTAAATATGTATTTAATATGTATCTGTTTAACAAAGGAGGAGTAGTCTGCTACTGGAATAAGTGTAGGGTAATCTTCCTTGACTCAAAACAGTCTATCTGATTGTGTTCAAGCTGTCCTAAGATAGGGACAAACTTCACTAGTCTATAGGCAAGCCAGTGCAGGACTGTGTGTATGTTATAAGTCAATAGAGGTCACATGGAGAGAAAGGGACTAAATCATTCCATATATGAGTTATTTGAAGCAAGTCTGTCTATGGACATTAGATCAGTCAAACCCATACACATTCTTTGTTACTTACAGGACTGTGCACCTCCGTTTATTGACACACATCAATAACCCTTTCAACATACAAAGAATGAAGACTATTCAGGAGGGTTCCCAACCTCAATACTTCCCAGTCAGGCCAGCATTCAACTCTAGATCTTCAAATCACTTTTTTTTAATTGCTAAAAATAACTCTTTGTGGTTTCTTTGTGTTTTTTTTAGCAGACTTTATTTTTAAAGTAATGTTAAGTTCACAGTAAAATAAAGCAGAATGCACAGAGATTTCCCACATATTCTCTGCCCCAATACATGCATTGCCTCACCCACCATCAACAACTCACATCAGAGTGGTACATTTACTACAATCAGTAAACCTACATTGACACATCATTGTTACCCAGAGACCATAGTTCACATTAAGTCTCATTCTTGGTGCTGTACATTCTTTCAGTTTTGGCGAATGTATAATGACATGTATCCACCATTGTATTTTCATACAGAATGTTTTGCTATCTTACAAATCTTCTGTGCTCTGCCGCTTATTCATCCCTCTCTCCCCAGTAACTCCCAGCAACCACTGATTTCTTTTACTGACTCTATAGTTCTGTCTTTTCTAAAATCTCATATAGTTGGAATCATACAATATGTAGCCTTTCAGATTGGCTTCTTACATTTAGTAATATGCATGTAAGTTTCTTCCATGTCTTTTTATGATTTGATAGCTCATTTCTTTTTAGTACTAATGTTCCCTTGACTGAATGTACTACAGTTTATTTATCCATCTATCTACTAAAGGACATCTGGGTTGCTTCCAAGTTTTGGTAATTATAAATAATTCTTCTATAAACATCACATGCAGATTGATATTGTTTGAATCTATGTCCCCACCTGAATCACATGTTGAACTGTAATCCCCAATGTTGGAGAAGAGGCCTGGTGGGAGGTTATTGGATAATGGGGATAAACTTCCTTCTTGCTGTCCTTGTCATAGTGAGTTTTTTGCCACCTGACTTTGACTGCCCCAGTTTCACCTCTAAAACAGTCATAGGACACAATGATTATCACTATCTCACTGCGTGATTAATGAGGAAGTCTGAGCTATTCTTTGAGTTGTCATTTTAGTTTTATGAGAGTAACCCTCACTTGTTTTGAATGCCCTTGTATTTAATCCCCATCAATTTTATGGCCAAGCAAAATGGATCAAATTTACTACACATGCTCTGATTCATGAAATTATTTAAACAACTATTAGCATTGAACCGAAAAGACTATTACTTTCTAATAACAAATTTATATCCAAATAGGTAGTGAGTCAGGGATATTTATTTTCTGAAAATCTGTTTTATCAAAATACAGTAATATGCTACTAGGAAAAGTTGTAAGTACCTCATTAAGCAATGTTTGGCAAAAGGACAATTTAGAATATGAAACTGGTTGTTAATGATTCCCAAGAAGTTAATAATCAATTTATAGGCAAGGATACTAAGTGCACTAAAAGTATCATAACATAAAAAAGTAAAGATATACATAGGCAGGACATGGTCAAGATATTATTAAACATCAATAATTTAGATAAAAATTAGACTTTGCTTTCTAATGCATTATTTGTTAAGCAAGACTGACATAATCATTCAGATAAAAAGCCTATGTTCTTTTTACCTTTTAACTTTAACATAACAACCAATATATGTACCTTTTGCTTTAATAGAATTTCTAAGTGTTTTGAAATGTTTTCGAGAAGTAAATAGTTGCATGATAGTTTTATAAAGTATATTATCAAGATAAAATGAATAAATTTAAGCACAGATGAGGTCCTGAAACAAAAACAAAATCAACTATGAATGTAATCACTGGGAAATAACTAAAAAGCAGAATTATCCATTTATCATTCATTACTAAATAAAGAAAAGTTTTGAAATGTTTTCGGAACTGTGAGTTAAATCAAAAGGTCATTTGGTCCATCTACCACTGGTGGATAAGTCTATAATTAAAAGTCATCCTAGAGAAATAGTTGTCAATCATTCTTCTAATGATGCTTGGAACATACCCTGACCATCAATTCCAGGACCCAGTGATTTACTACCTACCTTCTAAAAGGTCTTCCTTCTCTTTCTGCTATTTCCACTGGTTCACTTTCTGAAGAAATTACAAATAATCTTTCATAGATCAGTGTTCATCAAACATTAGTCCAATCAGCATTTTTACTTTAATGAAATAGAAAGTACCAGAGTGCATTGTATTAGTCCGTTTTCACACTGCTAATAAAGACATAACCCAGGCTGGGCGATTTACAAAAGAAAGAGGTTTCATGGACTAACAGTTCCATAAGGCTGAGGAAGCCTCACAATTACAACAGAAGGCAAGGAGGAGCAAGTCAAATCTTGCATGGATGGCAGCAGGCAAAGAGAGAGTTTGTGCAGGGA
The DNA here is from genome assembly GCF_030222135.1 of Aotus nancymaae. NCBI lineage: Eukaryota > Metazoa > Chordata > Mammalia > Primates > Aotidae > Aotus > Aotus nancymaae. Next base: position 38,052,668 of record NW_026988419.1, on the reverse strand, counting down.
AACTCCCATGTTTAAAGCCATCAGATCTCATGAGACTTGTTCACTATCACAAGAACAGCGCAGGAAAGACTTGACACTGTGATTTAATTATCTCCCCTGGGTCCCTCTCAAAACATGTGGGAATTCAAAATGAAATTTATATGGGGGTACAACTGAACCATATCATGCATTGTGCAAGGGGAAAAGCTCTATTCATGAAACTTGTTTCTGTTATTCATATGTACCTATGTACAAATTGGATATGTATTTATATACAAGTATGTATGTGTCAGGATAAAATATATTTTTTACTGCTAAGTATAAATGTTTAAAGAAAAACATTTGAAAAACCTAGGTGCCTGTTAGAATAACAAGAATTTTTCTTTGGTCACTTTTTATTCTTTCTACAGTTAGAGAGTATTTTCTGATCACATATTTCTCCTTTGGGGGACTGATACGCTTTGTCTCTGTGTCCCCACCCAAATCTCATCTTGAATTTTAATACCCCCATGTCACAGGAGGTACCTGGTGGAAGGTGATTGGATCACGTGGGCAGATTTCCCCCTTACTGTTCTCAAGTTAGTGAGTGAGTTCCCACGAAACCTGTTTGTTTGATAAGTGTCTGGCAGTTTCCCCTGCATTCTTTCTGTCTCCTGCCACCTTGGAAGAAGATGCCTGCTTCCCCTTCACCTTCTGCCCTGATTGCATGTTTCCTGAGGCCTCCCCAGCCATTTGGAACTGTGAGTCAATTAAACCTCTTTCCTTTATAAACTACCCAGTCTTGGGTAGTATCTTTATAGCAGTGTGAGAACAGACTAATACAGGAACTCACAAAACTGTTACTGTTCATGCAACTTACTCTTTATTGATTATTCAATTTTGCTTTGGAAAAATTCATGAAACATTTTCTTAGAGACTGCTTTTTTCTACTAAATTATATAAACCTAGATGTATACCTTTTAGAAAATTAGACTAATTTAAAACCTCTGACATAGAGTTTTTGGCATAACTGCTATTTAGCCTTTACATCAATGAGAATAGCTCACAATGTCTGTGTGTATCAACAAATGTTTAAATTGTTATTAGAATTGATGACATAAGTAGAAACTGTTTTTTCTGTATGTGGTACAATTGAAACCTCAATTATGGCACAATAAATATCATTGCTTTGACATGTAGTACAAAAAGGTATTTAAGAAAAAATGTTTCCATATTAATTTGACACCATTTCTCATTAATAGAGGCAGAAATATCAGGACTAGGAATTAGTTTCCAGCATTGATAATATGAATTTCCCCTAAAATAAAAATTAAAGAGATAAATGGGCATATGATAATGTTATAAAATTCAGAACTTTCCCTAGAGATTTTTTCTTTTTAAATCAATTTTATTCACTGATAATACACACAAAATAAAATTCCAAACATTTTAAGTGTACAGTCTGTTGAATTTTGACAATGTATGCTCAAATAACCAGCAAACTTTCCTCTCAATCCTTCTTCAACTATACTATGTGCATCAATAGCACTTTTGTGCCTGGATTCTTGTGTAGTTTACTTCTTTTCGTTGCTGAACAGTATTCTATTATAGGAATATATCACGAATGTTTTACCTATTCACCTATTGATAAATATTTCAGTTGTTCCTAATTTGGAGCTATTATGAATAATGCAACTATGAATATTTGTGTACAAATCTTTTTGTGAATATATATTTTTATTTATCTTGGATAAATATTAAGGATTAGGATTGCTGGGTCACATGTTAAGAGAGTGTTTAACTTCATAAATTAACTGTTAAATTATTTTCCAAAGCCATTGTGCCATTTTATGCTAACCAATGAGTAAACATCTATTTGCTATATATCTTTGCAACACTTAGTATTTTATCTTTTTAATTTTAGCTATTGTATCTATCTATTTAATTTTAGCTATCTTTGGAGAGGCCAGGGTTCTCCAAAGAAACAGACCAATAGGAGATTAGATAGATAGATAGATAGATAGATAGATAGATAGATAGATAGATAAATAGGTAGATAGATGGATACATAGATAGACAGATATTTTAAAACTATATATATTATATGTATATTGTGTGTGTAAGTTTTAAGTTATAATAAGGAATTGGCTTATGCTATGATAGAGGATGAGAAGTCCGGAGATCCACAGCTGGCCAGTTGAAGACTCAGGAGAGCTAATGTATACTTTCAGTCCAAAATCCAGCAAGCTTGAGATTCAAGAAGAACCAATATTCTGTCCAGGTGGAAAAGCCAAAAAGGACTAATATCCCAACTCAAGCAGTCAGGCAAAAGAAGTTTTCTCTAACCAAGCCTTTTCTATCTATTCAGATCTTCAACTGACTGGATGAGGTCCACCCACATTGAGGAGGGCTATCCGTTTTACTCAGTCTACTGAATCAAAAGTCAATCTTCTCCCAAAAACATCCCACAGACACATCCAGAACAGTGTTGGACCAAATGCCTGAGCACTCTGTGGCCCAGTCAAGCTGACAGATAAAATTAGTAATCACAGTTATTTGGTGTATAATCACATATCTCATCACACATTCAAATATCTGCATGATTTTTTTCATATTTGAAAGCTTTACAAATTTTAGGTGTTTGCACTGAAACATTTCAGAGAAGTTTCATTATTTTAGGCCTTTAGGATTATAAACATGAATCCCTGTAATATAACACCACTTAAGGCTTGTGACAAGGCAGTAGGACTAATCGAGGAAGAAAGGTAGGGAAAAGGAAATGAGCCAGTGAAGAATAAGTAACAATGTAAACACAGAGAGAGCTTATCAGTTTAATGATTGTGTGTGTTTGAGTAGAGCTAATGTAAGTTGCCTTGGCATGCTACAGAAGAAGATTCATTGCTGTACAAGTATACTCCTTAATAATGGTAAATTCTGAAGTGCCTTCTGGAAACCTGCCTTGTGGCTTCATGTTTTAAAATTACAATATCCACTCATTTCAATTATTGGCCCAACATTCACCCTCTTCATCCCAAGTAAAGGAATGTCCTCCAGATGATCAGTTGATTCTTGGGAGCTAAGAGGTAAGTGGGGAAATGTTACTGAAAACTTTCACTCACAAACTCCTGAAAATCTGACTTTCCTAAATCTCCTTTTCTTTTAGCTGAAATTTAGAATAAATGTTCCAATTTCCCATGCTACATCCTCCAGTGTTTACAAGCAATAAAAGTAGAATATTGACTGGTGGCTTTTGAAAGGATAACCTCTAACCACTGTGCACTTGACCATCAGCTATTAAAATGCCTTCTGAATCAATTCTGAGTTCTTGTAGGAGTAAGATCTCTCAAAGATTATTTTGCTGGTTTCTTGGGCACTAATGTTGTAACCCAACATTTTCCTTTGTTTGGTCTGAAGACCTCAGATACATTTCTTTCAGGTGGTGACTGGAAGAGGTGAGGAAAACAGTCTTAATGTGAAGAAAGTGTGAGTCATACTCTAGCCTTCAGTTTCCCATGCTGGGATTATATTTGTCCTTCCTCAGGCATGGGTTCATGTACAGATATTCCAGGCTAGGCATTTTATGGGTTCAGTAATAAACAAAACTTTGAAAGTGTCAAATATCTGCATGATTTTCATCATATTTAAAAGCTTTACAATGTTCAGGTGCATGCACTGAAGCATTTCAGAGAACTTTCATTCTTTTCGGCATTTAGGATTATAAATATGACCATTTAATTTTTTCCCACAGCTTTTTACTGATATATTTTGGGGGTACATTGAATATTTAATTTTGTGAATAGGATTTTTCATACATTGGATTTTTCCATAAATGGGCACCAGTATGCCAAGAACTGTTCAAAGTGCTTGATTATTTTTAAATTATTTAATCATTTAATCATCATAACCATAGGAGATAGTTATCAATACTATCCCTATTTTACAACTGTCTGTGGCACAGAGAGAAATGAATAGCTTGTTCATGTTTGCACAGCTTGTGAGTAAAAGAGCTGGGAATAGAACCCAAGCAGAATATTGGTTCTTCTTGGGTTCCACTGTAATTCTAATCCAATTCTGGATTTTCAAAAATCTTTGATTAATATACCTGGGGCTTAATTTGCAATATATTTGGGCTTTGTCCTAGGTTCTACAAGGGTCTTTGTTCCAATCTATATTCTAGACCACTATGCTATGCTGCCTCTCTATAGAGTAATTTGTTTTCTCTTCCTAAGGGGTTTAATTTCTGAAATTAATAAATGGTTAATATAAGACACTGCACCTAGTTGAGTGTATGGTAGGCCTTGAGAAGAGCATTACAGTAAGATTCTCACATGTTTTTATTATACCTTTATAGGAAAATATTGATTTTTCCCAAAGCAAAATGGATACATTACCATTTAGACACTATAATTTTAGATATTTTAAAAATAGAAGAAAAATCAAAAAGCTATTTTTCCTACTCTGTATTCACTACTCACACACTCAATACAACACTTCTGGCTCCAGATGTGTGGGATTTCTTTCTCACACACACTGTGAGAAAACAACAAATCCTGCAGTAGACTCTCCAGCAGACACCATCTGGATGTCCTCTGATTCCATTCTGACACTACCTACCTGGAGATGATGTCAAATCCTACATGTTGAGAGCTCAATCCCACAAGACTATGCCCCACTTCAGATGTCAATTGAAAGCCCCAGATTGTTACTTATGTTTCTGAAGGACCACTGAGCTCTCACAACCCCTCTTCAAGGCTTGATTAATTTGCAAGAGTGGCTAGAACCCAGGGAAATACTTTATTTACATTTACTAGTTTATTATAAAGAATATTACAGCCCGTGTGTGGTAACTCATGCCGGTGATCCCACCCAGCCCTTTGGGAGGCTAAGGTGGGCAGATCACCTGAGGTCAGGCGTTAGAGATCAGCCTGGCCAACATGATGAAACCCTGTCTCTACTGAAAATACAAAAATTAGCCAGGCGTGGTTCTGCACTCCTGTAGTCACAGCTACTCAGCAAGCTACTCAATCGCTTGAACCCCGGGAAGTTGAGGTGGCAGTAAGCTGTTATCCAGCTGTTGCACTCCAGCCTGGCGACAGAGTGAGATCCATCAGTGGGGGATGGGGGTGGGGGGAGATAACTGCAGCCACAGGTCACTTCAGCCGTGAAGCCCTGTAGGAGCCGTCGGGTGTAGCCCTGGCTGCCTGGCGGAACCTTGTGGGTTGCCATTGCCATTGCCTGAAGAAGCAGTTCAACTTCATGAAGCAGGTGGCCAACCTGATCATGGGCGGCCTTTCAACCTGGCTCCTGTACTCTGGCCATGTGACGTCAGTGGAGGTGCAGATGCAGGCAAAGCCTCTGCAGCAGCATTTGACAAATGATGCCCCGACCCACAGGTCCAAGTCCAACTGGGCTCCTAAGAGACACAGCAGAGGAGCAGGGATTGGCACCTGTTCTGGAACCTGAAGATTGGGTCTTCTGAGAACATCAAAGAGAGACTGTCCTTGCCAGCCACGCTACAGCAAAACTTCAGGACCTTGAATTTTGGATTCATAATCTAACAACTGAGAAGGGTCCTTCCACACTCTTGGAAGTGTACACCCATTGGAACCCTTAAGGTAAAGCTAACCAAGGAAGTTTCTCCCGAAGAATATGACGTCCTTGATGTGAACAGCTTTTCCCAAGATCACAGATCAAGACTTCTCTACTATCATGAGACTCTTATCTTTGAATATTTTTCCTTGCTTATGCCTCTGTGAACAATAGAAATGGAAAAGAGGTCTATTGTGTGCACTTATGGGGTTCACTTTTATTTGTGAAGGATTTTGCAGCCAGCCTTGTATATGGTGTAAGGTATATTGCCGAGTTAAAATGAGGAAACTGAGGCCAGTGCAAGAAAACAAAAATTCAATTTATTCAGCTCTTGGGCAAGGTTCCATGGTCTGGGAAAGGGGCAGAGAAGTCGTGCTGGGCTTCTTAGGGCTTGGGGTTTTATAGGGAGTGGAGGTAGTCGATTGGTTATTAGGGAAACAAAGAGAAGACAGTTTCATTGGTTAGAGGGAGTCAGGGCGCAGATGGGGTTAGCTGCCATTGGTAGCCAGGTGGGGCTATTGGTGGGTCAACTGGCTGACGAGGTCCGTGTTGAGCTGCCGTTGGGCAAGTCTTTGGCAGGATTTTTAAATTTTGGCGGGGTTGAGTGCGGAATGCTGAGGTGGGTGTGGGGAGCCCGCATGGAGAGGCCAGATGCTGAGTAATGTGTCTGGAATGATGACGTTGTTATCAGGCGCAGAGAGGGATGGGTGTGTCCATTTGGCTCCCGGCAAGGCAACCGGCCTTACATATGGATAATCTTGAACTTTGATAGATAAAAGATGAAGGCCCAAGTAGGTGAGAAACTTTGCTAGTACATGTGTCATCTCATAATCAGTCAGAAACGGAATATTGGTTCACCTCTCTTAACCCACATCATGAGTTAAAGAGAACATTGCCAGGAGGTTTTCACTCTTCTAGAAGGGTGTCATTTGTTAGGTCCTTTTTCCATGATTTCGAGTAAGAGAAGCAATGATTAGAAATGTATCCCTCATGGTAGGCTCTATAGCAGATAGAGGCTTCAGTTACATGACAGACTTTTAATTCTTTTGTAAAAGTTATGATAGAATTGACTGAACAGAAGTATCTGTGCAGCTACTGGCACTCGTGGCCTGTGAAGAAATACATCAGATGAAGATTATAGGGATTCGGTGGTAGGGGATTCATGAAGAGATTGCTTAGTTTGGTGAGTAGACTCTTTATCTAGCTCACTCTTTGATCTACTTGATTTCAGGTGGTTTGGTTTATGCAGATCCTGGCTAAGGAGCATACTCCAAACTTGGTATTATCTTCCTAGTAGATATTATAATAGTCTCCCTGGTGTACTGTGTTCTCTCAAAGGTTTTAAATTCTTCCATGCAGCCATCTCCAGAATGTCAAATGGTCTCTCCTCAACTGAAATGACAAGAGCTTAAAGAAATGTGTGACCATGAGGACACCATAACCTATGAATGACACATTGAGACCAGAAATCCAAAATCATGGTAACTGAGAGTAGCACTAAGGCACTAAGTTTTGGTCACATGCTTACCTAAGTGAGAACCTGACCAAATAGGGAATTTTTTTAAAACAAAATTATGGGAGGCCATTGTTTTGGACTGAGCTCAGTGCGATGGGCCCCAACAGACCAAACCGAACCAAAATGGACTCCCTCATGCTAAGATTTCAAGGAAACACATAGATCCTAAAACAGACTACAGACCAGGTTTTGTTTTTCTCCCACAAATCTCTATAACAATGAACATTCCTGACAACATAGGTATCCACCCTGTGAGGTTCCCATTAAATCTTTTAACCAAATTCACTTCCTCTCACTTAGAGACCATCAAGCTTCAGGTCATACGACATGGGTTCCAGCCACTTCCAGGTGGAGACACCACCACTAGCATCAAGGAGCTACCCTTCCTCCATGAGACAGAACAGGGCAAGAGTTCCATGACCCCCAATAGGTAGGGACTACACCCCAAGCTAGCATGAAGCAGTTATAGAAGAAAAACCATCAGTCTCTCCACCAGCATAAAGATTTATTGGAATTCTGCCTTTCAGGGATGAAATGAGGCAGAAGAACATGATCTGGAGGCAGGGAACCTAAGGACTTCCCAGAACTAAATCAAATGGAAACACTTCAGTTATGACAGGAAATATCCTCTTCATTTATTTAGGGCTTATACTGAGTAAATGACTTTGTAACTTCACCCTCTTCATTTATGTAGGGCGTACACCAAGTAACCAGTGGAAACCTCTAGAGGGTATTTAAACCCCAGAAAACTCTGTAACTGGGCCCTTGAGCCCCTTGCTTGGGCCCACTCCCACCCCGTGGCATGTGGTTTCATTTTCAATAAATCTCTGTTTTTGTTGCTTTACTCTTTAAAAAAAAAAAAGATAATATTACAAAAGAAACAGATGAACAGCAGATGGAAGAGATGCATTGGGCAAGGCATGTGGGAAGGGGTGTGCAGCTTCCATGCCTTCTCTGGGCAGGCTACCTTCTAGAAACCTCCACATATACAATTATCCAGAAGCTCCTCAAATCTCATCCAAGAATTTTTATAGAATTTTGTCTTTGGCCCTCTCCCTCTTTTCTCCACCCTAAGTCACCTCATTAGTATAAACTCAGGTGTGACCTAAAGGTCTTGAAACAAAAGATACTTTTATTACTCAGGAAATTCCAAGGGTTTTAGGAACTTTGTACAAAAAACAAATAATATAACAAAAGATGCTCCTGTCACTCTTATCACTCAGATAACAATAAAGGTTTAGGAGGTCTATATCGGGAAACCAGAACAAAACCACACACATTTCACATTAAACGATAGGTACATTAATCAAATATTATTTTTTGAAAATACAGAATTGGCATCAGACAAACAATAATTCAAAAAATTTGGAGGGGCTTCCAGATGGCTAACTGAAGGCATCTGGTACTCACCTCCTCCACAAAGAAGAACCAAAATAGCAAGCAGATAATCACACTTCAAATAGATCATCTAAGAGAGAACACTGGAATTCAACAGAAAAGTGACAGGAAACATCTAAGTGAGGAAGGAGAGGAAAGTGAGGCAGCCTGCTCGGCCAGGACCAGCTGGGAGCCTGGAAGGGCTCCTGAATGCAGAGAAAGGGTAAGTGAAATACCCCAAGCAGTTCACATCCCCACCATGAACTCCTATAATCCTAGCCATAGTAGACCCTCCAACCCTCACAGGCCCTGAGGCTGTATAGAGAGCTGCCTGGAGACCCAGCAACTGCATTGCTCCAGAGAGAAGGCTCACACTGGGTCTGACCCCACCCCCAGTCCTAAACAACTATAGCAAGGCACCATATTGAGAGCCCAGTCCTTACCAGACTGCTTCCTGTCCAGGGGACCAACAGCCCCTGCCTGTTCACATCCTTGGAGCCCCCTTGACATCCCCCACCCACTGGCACTTCTGCATCAAGGCTGAAACACAAGTCACTGGCAAAGACCCCACTGCCCCCAGCAGCAAAGTCGCTGTGTATTTTCACAGACCTGAACACAAACCCTCCCACCCTCAGCTGCCACCACTGTGGGCTGCTGCTACCCAGGCCAAAGTGCTAACAAAGAGGGCACTCCTCAGCTACCTGTATGGCTGCTGCCACTGAAAGCAACCCATACTTCCAAGAAGCAGGCTGAAGTAGAGCCACGGCCACACCAACCAGAGCACTCCACTGAAAGCCTAGGGATAACCTAACCCCTGTCTACCACAGCCAGAGCCTGCATGTACCACTGTGGGGTTTGAGGACAGGTCCACCAAGTCTGGCTCCACTTCCTGTCTCTAAGTGCATGGGATTGCTGTGTGGAGGTCTGGAAGCTACCCAGCCCAGTCCACCACCATTGGTACCTGAGCACTTATCCCAGGGGCCTGAGGTCGGGTCTACCAAACTTACCACTACAACCACAGTTGGCACCCACCCACATGCACTATCTGTGAGCCTGGAAACTGGCCTTTCAAGACTATTGCAGCCACTGCCAACAGCAGCACAAAACACTTGGAAGCCAGAGTGTTGTTCTGCCAATGCTACTGCCATTGGGGAAATTGTCTCCATGATCCAATTACCTCCACCTGGTCCCACCCTTGACACACAGGGATTTATGGAGATTATAATTCAAGGTGAGATTTGGGTGGAGACACAGAGCCAAATCATACCATCAGATAAAACAGACTTTATGGCAAAAATGGTAGAAATAGATAAAGAAGAGAAAACGTAAGGTTGGTTAATGAATAACAAGCAAACAATTAGAAGAAACAAGTTCTAATGTTCAATAGCAGAGTAAGGTGACTATAGTTAAAAACAATGTATTGTATATTTCTATTAGCTTGAAGAGGGGACTTGAAATGTTCCCAACACATAGAAATTATTAATACACAAAGTGATGGATACCCCAAATACCCTGATTTGATCATTACACAATATGCATGTAACAAATTATGGCCAAGCATGGTGGTTCACACTTGTAATCCCAGAACTTTGGGAGGTCAAGGGGGGAGGACTGCTTGAGCCCAGGAGTCTGAGACCAGCCTGGGCAACAGAGCAACACCTTGTCTCTACAAAAAAAATACAAGAATTAGTAGGCATGGTGATGTGTGCCTATAATCAGAGCTACTCAGGAGGCTGAGGTGGGAGGATCTCTTGAGCCCAGGAGGTCAAGGCTATAGTGAGTGAAGATCATGTCACCACACTCCAGCCTGAGCAACAGAATGAGATCTTGTCTCAGGAAAAAAAATTATCACATGTATTCTACAAATATGTAAATATTTGTATCAATAAAAAATAAATAATCCAAAAGAATTAATGTCATCAATGATCTAATCGATTTTAGGGTCTTTTTTTTAGTCAACATTTTTTATGGAATTTTATACCCCCAAAACATTCAACTTTCACATAACTAGGCAGGAAACCACCTTATATATAACTAGTAGGTGTCATAAATTTTGTTATCTATTTCTGATTTTGATGAAGAGACTTCTCTGATTGCCATTCTCTATATGATAACTTCATATACACGAAGTTGGTAATTAAGTTTCTCCTGAATCCTTAATAATTATGATTCTTGAAACTTTCTTTATAAACTACAATTCTCAAACCTTTCGTCAGTTACTTTGTTATGGGTTCTTGCCGAGTTACCTCACTTTTTCATGTCTTTTAAAAATTGATGAGATCCAAACTGGACATGTTCCAGTATTTATTATTACAATGTCTTTATCATTTTATTGCTCCCTCTTGTGAGTATTGGTTTTGGAGTGAGGAAACTTAGTGTCTACTCCCCTTATTCCAATCTAGTAGCTGTTCTGTATTAAGTCATTTAATTTATCTTTATCCTAGTTTGCTTTTATATAGGTAATAGGAATTTGATTAGAATATAATTGTTGTCTCAAGATGGTATGATTTTCTGATTTCCTTCAGTGAAACACCAATTTTTAATGGATATCTCTGTATAGTTGACTTTTCACATTCCCTTTTGAAAGCTTTTTTTCTTCACAAAGCAAATTATTCTTTATTTATCCCCAGAGAGCTCAGTGTATTTATTTTTTTCAGCTTGTCAAAGTCATTCAGAATTATAGTTTTCTATTAGATGAGGTATTCACTTAAAATATCTGTCCTTCAATTGCAACATGCAGTATCTGGGATTGGAGAGGACTAAAATATTCCTATGTGTATTCAATCAGTTTCAACAATTTTTACAAGATAAACTAGTATGTTGACACTTAGTCTCATAAAGGAAAGGTTTAGCAGGTGAAGCAATAGATCAAAAGGTGAGATTAATCAATCTTTACTGTTCCTCTTCCATTTTCTCCTCTTTCAATAATATTTATCTTACATCCTCATTTACTGAGCAAGGTGCTGTGCCAAGAAAGCATAGCAGATGTATTTCTTATCCTTGAAGAACTAAGATCCAAAAATAGGTATCATTGAAGTAAGGAAAAGGGTAAGAAACAGACTTAAAATATGCAGAGAATAGATGAGTCTTCTAAAGTATATGTACTTTTACCAATATCTGCTGGTTGGACTCCAGTAGTAAAAGGATCTTCATCTCCATGGCTGACTGACCTCATGGACTTGGGCAATAGCTTCTGCCTCACTCAGCTCCATATGACTTTCAGGAAAGATCTTGTCTGGAAATAGAGACTATTTTTATTCTTTTACCGCTACTGTTTTCTCACACCTATCTCCTATTTCCTTTTTTATCCTCCTCCCCCTGCACCCTTCCCTATATACTTACTACCCTACTTTGCATATAGATAATCCAATTCAAGTATTTCATGTACAGTCAGCCCCATACGCTCCTTGACAACTGAGTTTCCAAAATTAGTATCAACTTTTTTCTTAAAATTACCCTCTGGTTGGGGCAAGGGGAGGGAGCACATTAGGACAAATACCTAATGCATGTGTGGCTTAAAACCTAGATGACGAGTTGATGGGTGCAGCAAACCACCATGGCACATGTATATCTACATAACAAACCTGCGCGTTCTGCACATGTATCCCAAAACTTAAAGTAAAATCATTTTTTAAAAAGGAAAAAATTACTCTCAAATTTTTTCTTCTCATGATAAAGGGGTCTCAAGAAATAATAATAGCAATCAATCAAGTGTAGCATCTTTCTGTAAGGAAGCTAAGAGTCTTTAATTGCTGGAGTAAGGTATAGATATTAACTTTGGGTCAAATAGTTGAAGAAGATCATGAAAACTACGAAGGAAGAGTTGGAAGATTCCTGATAGGACTGAAATGGAAAGAGATAAATCTTAGAAATATTCCAGCAATATTTGAAAAATGCAGTCCCAAGGGTTAGATGCAGTGGAGGAAAGAAGAGTAGAATAAACAGTCTGGGGCTATCCTGATGTTCTCATTTGTAACTCTAAATAAGGAACTAGACAGTTCAGAGAAACAGCAACAGATGAACTTTAATGAGAGGGATTTGATGGTCGAAGTTATTGGTCCTAACTCACTCTTGATACAAACAAATAAACATCCAGACTTCATTCTTTTTTCAAATATAGCTAATGGTGCTCCCCTACTGAGGAAACATCAAAAATAACAATAAAAATCATTGAAAAGTTACTAGTAAAATGTCCCTGAAATAATTAACTTTTCTTTCTGAATTTTTTCAAAGCTTTATTCGATTTTTTATAGATTTACTTTAGCACGTGTTTTTTAATTCAAGCGGAATACAGCTATCCTATTTAGGTACCTAAAGAATTTTTTCCTTTGTCAATTGAAAAATGTTATTTATGTCTATAGTTCTAACAGTGATCATCATAATGTAGAATAAGATTTATGCTTTTCTTCTTTTTCAAATAGAATGATCTACAAGGAAAAACTAGTCATGAAAATGACAGTGAACACAAACATGATAATGGGGAGATGCTGAATCAGGTAAGCCACAATATTCAATATAAACCAAATCATTTAAGAATTCATTTTCCAGAAACGGATGCATTTAAATTGCTATTTAGGCACTCTTACACATTGCTGTTTATAGGGTATGGTTTAAATCCACTGTTCTTTTAGTAACAGTTCAGTTGGTAAGCATGTTAATGAACAAGGTATAATTTGAGCCATTTATTTAAGACATGAAAATACTCCCAAGCAAGGAAAAAGGATCTTCCTCTCTGGGGGGACCCATATGTAGAAAAACACTGATTTTATGTGGATTCTGATGACAATATTAGAGTCAATAAAAGTTTAAAGTTAAACACTTAATGGGATTTATATATATATATATTCAGTGGAAATAAAATTCAGTGGAGTTGTGTTTACAGGCTTTTCCTTTTTTACTTGGTGTTTAAAAAATGCTTCTAGAAGAGCTGAATGTTTTATTGATTAGCCAACCCAACAATTTTTTACTATGTATAAATAATTGCTAGATGTTTCAGCAAATTCTAGTTGTAAAAGTGACTGGAGTCAACATTACTTGCTAAATCACTGTAATTCCTTACTAAACATTTTTCATATTTCAATTAACTTTTTCCTCCACTAAGTACTAAACAATGAAATAAATGTACGGTTAGAAATAGTTTTGTCATGCCTGAACATTACTGTTTTATAAAGCGCAATCATTTTTGAATACATAAGCTGGCAGTAAAATAATCGCATTTTATTTTAATAGATGCTTAAGTCCCTTTAAGACCATCATTAACAAACCTCCTTTAGTGATAAGCCAGAAAATATCTTCACATAATTAGCACTTTTCCGACACCAAGCAGTCCACTTTTGTTCTAGAGGGGTAGAGGGGTGAGGCAGCCCACCAAAATGTAATTCTGGTCACACAGGATGAATATCTGAAACCATTTAATAGAACTTCTATGAAGAAGAGAACGCTACTGAGTATCGTCATCACTTTGTAACAGCGGAGGTGGGTTTCAGACATGCTCCTTTCCTGTGTGTAAATGTGGAACATCTGTGGGAGCAAATGCCTGTGCAGGCTGTGCAAACAAAAATAGAAGGATTTCCATTTTGAAATCTCTTTCCCGGATATTGTTGGAGATGAAAAGAAAAGAGGATCAGATCCTTTTTATGGCATTTTAAGTTGGTATTTACTGTTGCTACAGAGGATAATTATGTTTGCCCATTGTTTCAAGATAATGATCCTATTGATGATTTTTTAATGTCCCCAAGCATGTTTCACCTAAGTAGATAAAAGCAGGTTGATGTGATACTTTTAGCAAAGACATAGATTATATTACCTTCTGCTTAGTTCAAAGTTTCCATGATCACAGACCAGAAAGTAATTTAGAAAGGACGTCGAATTCTACTCTCTTTCTGCTAACGTAGTTAAGACTGCCATTCCAGCTGGGTGTGGTGCCTCATGCCTGTAATCCTAGCACTTTGGAAGGCCAACGCAGGAGGATTGCATAAGCCCAGAAGATTGAGGCTGCGATGAGCTATATTCATGCCACTGCACTCCTGCCTCGGCAACAGAGCAAGACTCTGTCTCAAAAAAAAAAGAGTGTCATTCCAGGTTACTTGTAAAAACTCACTGGACTTTATTCAAGTACTTATTAGAATATTTCAGTTAGATTTGGGTCATAACAGTCTTTTTCAGTTATCACAATCTTAGACTAATTCCGTTAGTCACACCAAGTTAATTTAGATCAAATGATTGAAAACAATAGAGGAAAGTACTATAGAATAATTCAATTTTTTTACTTCTCTCAGGTGTTTACGAACCAAAGACTATATCACACGTTGGGGTTAGAAAATTTGTACATTACCTAGTAATTCCACATAAGAATAAGAAGTCAGAAAATGTTCTTTTGGTCATTCTGGTTGAAGACAGATATATTAAATTATTCTACAATTGCCAGTTGACTGTCTCATAAGTAAATCCTACTATGTTCTATTCACCATATCATGTAAAACAAATGTCCTTGTTTTTGACATTTAGCAGATAATTATTGGGGGCTTCCTTTATCCCTGAGATGTAATCCCCACGTGTCAAGGAAGGGAGGTAATTGGATCATGGGGGTGGTTTTCCCCAGGCTTTTCTCATTATACTGAGTGAGTTCTCACGAGATCTGATGGTCTTATAAGCGTCTAGCATTTCCCCTACGTGTCCTTCTCTCCTCTGCCACCATGTGAAGAGGGTCCTTGCTTCCTCGTCATCGACTGAGGCCTCCTCAGCCATGTGGAACTGTGAGTCAATTAAACCTCTTTCCTTTATAAATTACCAGTCTCAGATATTTCTTTATAGCTGTGTGAAAACAGACTAATATATGTCACATATTAAAAATTGCACATTCTGAGCCTTATTTAGTATGTTTTATTTAGAAAGTGTCATACTAATTACGTTACTATTTTTAAACTTTTTGTCTCAAGGAAAGGAGCTACAGTGTGTTTCAGTTTAAGTGTTATTTATTATAAAGCAGCAACATTTTAATACGCTGAAGAAAATCGTTATAGTTGTTGACAAGAAACTAGACCTGATTTATAAGGAGTAAGACAAAATTTTTGAGATTAGACAGCAATATTTTAAGCAGGGTGATGAAAGAATGACATACTGCTATTTTTTCTTTTTAAAAAAAATCACTATTGATATATTAGAGTGGTAAAGTGATTTTGTGCAGGAAAGCTTGAAGTCGTTTATAAAATTTTACTGAGTTTGTTAAATTAGAAAGCTGCTGATAGCAAATTATATGAATTATTCTAGAATTTCCTGGAAAAAAGATTAGCATTGTCTAACCACAAACCGTTCTCTCAATTCCACATTTAAAAAGTAATTTTCCATGTGATATATGTAAAATTCAAAATAGTATTCACATTTGTTGAAATGTATTAAATGGTTTTCTGCATACAGAACTTTTAAAACCTGGAATTTTTTTTCTGCACATTCTTATCCTTAAATTTACAACTTTCACCTTTTCCCACTGTTCTCTGTAATTTAAGAATGTGGGGGAAATTGTTGCTATAAAGTTTAATGCACTTCATTGCGGTTTATGGGTGCAAAATCCAAGTCATCAAAAGCATATTATGTAAGTCTGATTAGCCTTCTTACAAAGATCTTTTGGAATTCACATCACACACTCTGCAATTAGAAGTAAAGATATGGATGAATATAGGGGGAACTGGCCTGGAGTTGTGGCTTAGGCCAGTAATCCCAGCACTTTGGTAGGCGGAGTCGGATGGATCATCTGAGGTGAGGAGTTTGAGACCAGCCTGGCCAACATAGTGAAACCCTATCTCTACCAAAATTACAAAAATTAGCTGAGCATGGTGGTGCACACCTGTAATCCCAGCTGCTCGAGATGCTGAGGGAGGAGAATTGCTTGAACCTGGGAGGCAGAGGTTGCAGTGAGCTGAGATTGCACCACGGCACTCCAGCCTGGGTGACAGAGCAAGACTCCATCTCAAAAAAGAAAAAATATATATATATACACACACACACACACACACACACATACACACATACAGATACACACACATGAATAATATACCTATGTATATATTATATACATATACAATACTTCTAATTGCAGAGTGTGTGATATGAATTCCAAAACATCTTTGCAAGAAAGCTAATCAGAGTTATGTAATATGCTATTACATAATATGTATATATGTATATATTATATACACATACATATAGGGAAAACTGAGGTGGTATCCTTGATTGTACTTATGGAATTCCAGGATTGAAATGGAAACATGTTTTTATAATTACCATTTATTTTAGCTCTGTCAGTCTCTAATTGGATTTTTTTATAAACATTCACACAGATG
This sequence comes from Aotus nancymaae, assembly GCF_030222135.1. Classification (NCBI taxonomy): domain Eukaryota; kingdom Metazoa; phylum Chordata; class Mammalia; order Primates; family Aotidae; genus Aotus; species Aotus nancymaae. The sequence continues at coordinate 38,035,889 of NW_026988419.1, read as the reverse complement.
AAAACTTTAGAAATAAAATTAGACATTATGGAGGATATAAAACAAGGATGCTCTGGATTTTTGTCTTTAAGAAGCTAAGAGTTTAATATGGGAGATGATAAGATATGTAAATAACCATGAGAGAGGGATGATGGGTGATGAGAAATGAAATAGCTGGAATAATTTATTGAAGACGAAAATGGCTTCAGATAAGGTTTGCTGAGAATACAGCAGAGGAGTTTGGGGAATTAGTTGGGTAGAAATAATCAGAAGTTGAAAAAGGCAGGGAAGTTCATAGTACATAAAATTATTAATAATAAAGGCGTAATCATAATGTAAAATTATTAGACTTGAGAAGCTGCAGTCACTGCTATAACCAGGCAGGAGAGACTGGCGGGCTATGATTCTGCCCCCAGCCTGCATCTCAGGTCTGTTTGTATTCTGCTCTTCCACATTTGTCTTTTCATATTTCAATAGCCAACCCCACGAATATTGTGAATATTGGAGGCAGTCAAGGGACTCCTTTTGATGAATTTCTGCAATTTATTTTCTCTTTTTGCTATTCCATTTTTAATAAGCAGAATAACACATAGGGGAGGTTCATTTTCTAACACTGTTCGTTCTGCACTTATAACCAAATTCCAAGGCAACATCTAAGAGTGAGTCTTCAATTTGGAGCATTGGAGGCTGTGCAGATGATGAGAGGGGAGGTTGTTTTTCAGATGAGGTGCAGCTGAGCCCAGCTGACACCAGGAGAACTTCAGGTCATTAGGGATTCTCAAGCCATTTGCTGCTGAAGGATTAATGTCGACCTAGGGTCCTGGGTGGATGCCAACTAGGATGATTGCTTAGGGAAAAATTAACTTGGATAAACTGAAAACTGCTCTTTGCCCATATATTAAACAATCTGCAAGCTCTCGTTTTTCCATATGGTTTTTGTTTCTGGGCAGCCTGACTACAGATAGAGGCTGTATTTTTTATGTTATTCACATGGAACACTGAGTAAGTAGAAAAGATTTAGACGATTGAATTAGATTTCGAGTAAGCTGCTTCAGATGTGTAGGTGACAGGGTGAACTGCCTTCCTCGGGCTTTTAAGGTAGTCATTAGCAAGTGTATTGTGGCTACCGCAGGTGAAATTTATCTCATTAATTTTAATTGGTGAAAGTCATCTTTACTTCCTTTTCCTAATGGCTACACTTCATTCCATGGTTTAATTATGTTATTAATGCATCTCACCAAAAAAGCAGTTCATCTCTTCTTGATCTCCTAATAAGCGTCTTACGACAGTTCATCCAAAACTTCCCCACTGTTTCCAAGTCCTTAATTCTTCACACTCTCTCATTCTCAACAAATGAGCTCACAACTATTTTATGAAGGAGCTAAGAGTCCTTTGGCATAAACTTCCTCTCTGTTCTCTTCTCAGTTTTGGTTTCTAGACCTATCACATCCTTTTCCCTAATTTAGTCTCCCGGGAAAGAGGTCTTTCCTTTTATTTCTAAGGCTCAGTTAGTGCTGTCTGGCTACTTGCCTCTCCAAGCATGACCTGAAGAGCAGAAATATCAAGCTTATCTGGGAACTTGTTCCCATTGTAGACTCTTGGCGCCCATGCTGAACCTAGGAGTCAAAATTCGGATATTAGAAAGATCCCCAGGTAATTTGTACACACATTAACATTTCAGGTTAGAGCCTAGTCGGTCCTACGTTCCACAGGACTCTTTTTCTTTTTTTTTCCTTTTTCTTTTTTTTTTTTTGAGACAGAGTTTCGCTCTTGTTACCCAGGCTGGAGTGCAATGGCGTGATCTAGGCTCACTGCAACCTCCGCCTCCTGGGTTCAGGCAATTCTCCTGCCTCAGCCTCCTGAGTAGCTGGGATTACAGGCACGCGCCACCATGCCCAGATAATTTTTTTTTTTTTTTTTTTTTTTTTTTTTTAGCAGAGACGGGGTTTCACCGTGTTGACCAGGATGGTCTTGATCTCTTGACCTCGTGATCCACCCGCCTCGGCCTCCCAAAGTGCTGGGATTACAGGCTTGAGCCACCGCGCCCGGCCCATTTTTCTTATAATTATTTAATTTCATTGTAATATATCAATTTCTTCCTGTTAGCTTTTTATTAATACATGTTCATAGCTTTTTTCTATCTTGTAAGTCCTTTTCTCTCACCAATTCTCACATTATACTTTAAAAGATTCTTTGCATGTTCTTACCCCGTGTTCTTGTTTTTCACAGCTTCCTTTCATGACAACTCCCAGCATTTTACTTGCACATGTACCCTGGAAAGTGCCCAGTGATCTCCAGTCCCCAATTCAACGATCTAGTTTTAGTCCTCATGCCTTTACATTTTGTAAAATTTGGCATGGCATTGTTCAGCATTTTCTTAAAGTTTTCTCTTTTGGTATCTATTACACTATACTTTGGCCAAGGCTTTAGTACACGGTGTTTGTTAGTTTTTTCTTTTTTTCCTGTTCCCTAATGTGATTGAAGGATTAACAGGAAAGAATGCTTAGCTATAAATATGAGTTACCGTAATCACAATAGATCCCCCACTTAATTCAGAATTAGGCATCCCAGGGTAAAGTGAAGTGAAATCCATAACTTCTATATATATTTTTTTCCTTTATTACTTCTCTCAGGAATGTATACATATTTGTTCAAAACAAAAGGAAAGGAGATTTCAGGAAAAGTCCGGGAACTAAAAGAGCTATACGTCCCTATTAAATGCTTTTGCATATCATCGTCTAAGAGAGGCAAAAATGCACTAAATAGCTTTTAGATTTCTTTTTCATGATTGGGCATTTTGGTATTATAACTATTCCTTTGATGGGAAGTCTGTCAGATGAGTTCTCTCTCCTTCCTCTATATGATGGAAATAACTTTGGGAATCAGAAAAAAATGACCCAAAATTTAGATTTCTTTTTCATGATTGGGCATTTTGGTATTATAACTATTCCTTTGATGAGAAGTCTGTCAGATGAGTTCTCTCTCCTTCCTCTATATGGTGGAAATAACTTTGGGAATCAGAAAAGAATGACCCAAAATTCTACCTTCTCAAGGATAACCACAGTTAACACTTTTGGGTTCATCTTTCTAAATCTGCATTCAGATAAATAGATGATAGACATACAGATATGTCTGTGTGAGTGTATAACATAAACCCTTTTTGTTACTATTTCATTTACAAAGAATGAAAGCAGATTGTTCCAAGTACTTATATAGTATCGGCTCAAATTTCTATGTAAAAGCATATATATCTATATCACTTTTAATTGTTCAATATCATTCTGGTGATTGTCTATGACAATTTATTTCAAAAATTTATCATTCTTTTCAATGTTTTTTTTCTTAAACAGTGTTTAAATAAACATTAATATATATACCCCAAAATGAAATATTTACATCAAGGGCTATGTATATCTCCATGGTAAAGGCATTTTGCCAAACTGCCAACTAATTTATAGGTCACTCACAGTGTATGTGAGTGTTTATTTCTCCTGATATTAACCAATATTTGCAGGAACAGAATTAAGATCATATAAGTGCAGGACTGATATTTTGTTCATTATGGATCTTTTGTATTAATTTGCATCAAAATATTATTTATCCTGGTTACTGAAATTTTTGGCCCCTCACTAAATTTTGTGCTGGAGGCAAGTAACTTGTGTTACTCTAATCCCACATCTGAATATTGGGTTCACACTTAAAAATAAAAAAGCCAGCAAGGCACAGTAGTTTATGCCTGTAATCCTAGCACTATAGGAGGCTGAGGCAGGTGGATTGCTTGAACTCAAGAGTTCAAGACAAGGCTGTGCAATATAGTGAAACCTTGTCTCTACAAAAAAATACTAAAATTAGGCATGGTGGTGCACACCTGTAGTCCCAGCATTTTGAGAAGCTGAGATGGGAGGATCACTTGAGCCCAGGAGCTTGAGGCTGCAGTGAGCTGTGATTGTGCCATTGTACTCCAGCTTAGGAGACAGAGTGAGACTCCATCTCTAAATAAATAAATAGTGACCCTAGTAAACATCTGAAACTGTATTTATCTGGCTTAATTAAAATATAAAAGGGAATTTTATTTAAAAAATATAAAAAGCCAATATGACTGACATGATAGTTATTTTAGTTTATTTTTTTAATTTCTAATGAGGATAAGCAACTTTTCCCATTTAACGATAATTTGTATTTCTTCCTCTAAATTGCTTTATACTCTTTGCCAACTTTTCCATGAGATACTGTCTTTTGCTTTTTTATTTGTAGAAACTCTTTCTCTGTTTATCATACAGATTTATATAGCTTGTGGTAATTTCCCCTAGTATATTTTTCACTTTCAATATTTTTTGACATGATTGTTTTTCACAGAAGTTTGAAAATTTTCTGTGGTTATGATATGAATACTAAGACTATTTAATATGGAATGCTAATCTTTCTTTTTTTTTCTTCAAATTTTTTTTCTAAACAAAGTTGGAAGATCAAGCCTCCTTGCCCTTGAGGGAAATATTAACAGTTTTTGCAGTGTCAAATAATTTGCATATTTTAAAATGCGCCATCGAAGTCCATAATAGGAAAAGGGAAGGACAGGTGAGGGAGAAGTGGAGTGGAGAAAAAGGAGGTAGTGTGGGGTTTTTCCCATCCCTATGAGGAAGTTTTCAGAGGAGCTAATTTCAGAGCTGGCTCAGGCAGCACTCTGGAGAGGTGGCAGGATCCCAGAAGAAGGAATATATTATACACCCCAACAAAGGAGACTGGTTCCCTATGTCCCCATGTGACACAGAAGCCATAGAGAGAACTACCTGACTTAAAGACCATCCATGGACTTGGATATTGAGAATGGCAATGTGAGAAATTCCCTGGAAATTAAGAGCACTGATATTTGCCTCCTGTCATGCCTCCCCACTCCACCTCCCAACCCATCTCATTTTCTAGCTACCACATAAGTCTCTCTAATTTCAGTGCAATCTTAGGGAAGAGTACCAACTATAAGGGTTAGACTTTGATTAATTTAAAGGAAACAAAGTTTTATTACTGTATACTCAAGTTTGGGCACAGATTTATACTTGCTAAACGATTGCACTTAATAATGTTTTCTTATATGTTTTTATTTTTATGTAATGCTAAAAATAGGTTTTTCCACCAAGAGTAAAAAAAATATTCTGTAATTTTTCTATTACTTTAATGATTTTATTTTTATTCTTAAATCTTTAATTCATCTGGAGTCAATTTTGGTGTATTTTGTGTGTAGTAGGAATGTAGCTTAAAAGTTGTTTCCCAAATGGTTAGCCAGTTTAATTACTATCTCAACCACACATAGAATTTATAAATGGAATAAAATTGACAGTTTGGAAATGTGAAGCCAGAAGTTGTTACTTTTTTCCCTTTCTTATATTTTGTCAGTCTAGTTCCTTTCCTAACTTCCTTCGTCTTTGTCCCTTTCAGTATATTTCACCCTGAAGCCAAAGAGAAATTTCTGAAAGGTTTAATTTGCTCATGATATAACAGTTACTGACAAATATTTAAAGGACTAAATTGTGTAAGGAATCTATGCTGTCAGGCAGAACCAGAGCTCCTGGTAAGAAAATTTGGTACAAATTAAAATTGTCAGACAGTGAGGTGTCCTGTTTTGTGTGGAATTAATTCCTTGGTTATCTTTGAAAATAATTTCAAGTGGGAAGACTACTTGTCAGGAATGCTTTGGAAGAAATGATTTCACAATTTCATAATTGTGCTAAGTGTATAGAATTCTATAGAACCAGAACTTAAAATATAATGGATTAAAGAAAAAAATCTATAATTATTGAGCTATCTCCTGTTTAAACATACTTACTTTTCTTGTTACAATTGTGCAAAATATTACATGGTCATTTTGAATGGTTGTAGAGTTTTTTCATAATGAGAAATCATTAGATTTGTAATAAGTTTGCAATTAAGTACCATGTTTATTTAACGATATTATAAGGATGGAATTGAATTTTCTGGACATCTAATAAATTGATTGATTGTTTGATTGATTGACTGAGACAGGGTTTCACTCTGTGGTCCAGGCTGGAGTATAGTGGCATGATTGTCACTCATTGCAACCTCTGCCTCCTTGGCTCAAGAGGTCCTCCCACCTGAGCTTCCCAAGTAGCTGAGACCACAGGTACATACCACCACCACTCCTGGCTAATTTTTGTAGAAATGGGGTTTTGCCATGTTGTCTAGGCTGGTCTTGAACTCCTGGGCTCAAGTGATCAGCCTGCTTAGACCTCTCAAAGTGCTGGGGTTACAGGCGTGAGCCACTGTGCCCAGCAAATTTATTTACAATTATAATTGTTTCCTTTGCTATTGGTGTGTATTATTTTATTGTAAAACAATGTTCTTATTAAATGTTAGCATATATTCTCTATCTCAGTTTTATATATCTAATTATGATCTATTAAATATATAGATATATATTGGCCAGAATTTGATCTTAAGATAACTCATTAAAGTGATTTTTATCTTTTAATATGGTCATATTAGACCAAAATCTTGATTTAAAAAAAAAATTGAAAGAAAAAGGTGTATTATACTTTTTAGCAATATCTGTCAGCTCAACACTGATTATCATAAGAAATAGGGCAAAGAGAGCATCAGAACTTCATGGCTTCCTGATTTAGTCTCTGAACCACAATCTAGTTAAGAGTAGAGCCGCAGGGTTACTAATGTATTAGGACGAAGGTCATGGAAGGGAATCAAGTGCCTTCTGCCTTGACTTGATTATTATTAAATGTTTCCCTTCAGGAACATTACATTAATTTTCAATTTCAGAAAGAAAATTACTTTTGCAATGCTTAGAACAGAACAGTAACTAGGTTCATCTAAAACCTGGATATTTGCCAACTGCCTTGAGATATTCTCGATAGATAATTTCCTCCCCCCTCCCTGCATGCACTATGCTTTAATTGTCTAGTGAGTGGAAATACAATTTGGAGCTAAATGAATTTCTGCAGATGTTATCTGGAGTACCTCTATTATCTAGCTACTAATTCACAGGGGGCCATCTTCCTGGATAAAGGTATTAAATGTATGGTAGTTGTGGAGTTCTGCATATTTGCCCATAAACAAATGTTTTTAGTAACTCATTTTCTTACTGTAGAATTTTAAAATGTGGTAGAGCTTAGCAGATAAAGGCAACAAAGTAAAGGAACAGCTTTGCAGTGCACAAATGTTTGAGGTTCTACTGTGTACCTAACACTCCCAAAACTTTTTTCTCCCAAGGATAGCATATTCATTTGCATTGTCTACAAATTTACTCAATAAATTTTCTAGATTGTGCAAAGAAAGATTAACATTTGTCAGAACGTTCCAGGCTTTAACATTTTTATTTATTTGGCATATGAACACTTTTTGTGATTTGAAAACATATGTGACTGTTTCAAAGAATACTACCTTCTTTGTACTACTATATATGGTGCAAACTGTTAATTTCTCCACTTTTTCCATGTATAGAAGATTCCCTAAATGCTACTTTATGATGAGGTTATGGATCCTAAGAATTAACTTCATACTACCTGAAATCACAAAATTGTATTATTTTTCTCTCTAGTTATATTTTGTGTTGTAAGTAGTGCAAACAACACTGGTCATAAGATAGGGTTGTGTTTCCACTCAGTCTCTGTTTTTTGAAAGTATCAAATGCTTTAATGTTAGTTTTGCCTAACCCTAATCCAATGAAATACACTGTTCAGTGTATTTCAATCCCAGTGCATCAGTGATCTATTTCTTTGTGACAGGTCACCTAAAAACTCACCTAAACAAATCACCTAAAAGTGCCTTCAAACAACCACCATTTATTATTTCTCACAATTCTGTGGGTTGACTGGGAGGGTCTTCTGACATCTCAGCTAGGATGGCTGAACCTCTCCATCTTCCAGGAAGTGGAACTGGGCTGCTTCATAGGTCTGACTTAATATGACAGCTAGATTTAAAATGATGAAATCAGTAGAGGTGAGACCTCTTGATGCCTTGGCTTGGAAGTTACACATTCTATTGGCCAAAGCAAATCACAAGGCCACCTCAAATTCAAAGAGATGAAGAAACAGATTCTACCTCTCTCTTGATTGGATGAGCAGCATTATCACTTTCTAGGGTGTAAGAAATTTTGGGCCATATTTAACAATCTTCCATCTCTGGGAAGTAAGAAAGTTAATAAACATGGGTGCCATATAATCAACTACCACAAATCAAAATCCCAAGAAACCAGAAAAACACAAACAATCCATTCAACTCAATTAAACAAAAATTTTTTAATTGGCAAAATTTTAACAGACACTTAACCAAAAACCAGATATATAAATAAGCACATATAAAGATGTTCAATATCATTAGTCATCAAGGAAATGCAACTTAAAACACACATCAAAACAGGTTGTACCTTATAAATATATGTAATTATTCCTTCATGAAAATTTTTTAAATGTTAAACCACAATGAAAGAACACACCTTATTTATTCTCTCATTCATTCATTCATTTAACTTACATGTATTATTTTCCCCAGTACCAGGCATTGTGATAGGCAATTGTTATACAAATATGTCATGTTTCTTTTTTTTTTTTTTTTCCACATGAAAGTTTTTAGTTTATTAAGCTTCTCGTGAAAAGTCCACAGTGGCTATAGATAACATCATTGCAGCACCTTTACTCCTTCGGCTGTGATCCGATCTCCAGCTCACTTCTTTTTGCCAGCACCAACATTGGCCTTTGCAGTCCCCCTGACTTTCTTCATTCTGTTCTTGCGTTCCTTTCGTTGCTTTCTTGAAGTCTTTTTCTTCTCATACAGGCTATGTGTTGCAAGTATATGTTTGGGTTCATTTTTCTTTGCATAATCCAGGGAATCATCAATCATGCCAAAGCCAGTTGTCTTGCCACCACCAAAATGAGTTCTGAATCCAAATACAAAGATGACATCAGGTGTGGTCTTGTACATTTTGGCTAGTTTTTCCCGAATTTCTGTCTTAGGCACTGTTGCCTTCCCAGGGTGAAGGACATCAATGACCATTTGTTTCCTCTGAAGTAGTCGGTTGGTCATGAACTTTCTAGTGCGGATAGTTACTGTGTCGTTCATGATGGCGGTCTATCTTTAGACAGCCGGGGAGGAAAAGCATATGTCATGTTTCTTGAAAATCCCAATAGACTTGAAAAATTGATGGCAAAACAGAGTAATGACTAGTGTAATAGAGAAAGCACAAAATGTATAAAGGTACAGAGGAAGCAGTGACTAAACTTTGGGAGACTGGAGAAGGAGAGGCAGATTGAGTCTCTAGATAGTCTTGAAGGAAGGGTGGGAGTTGACAAGAAACAGTAAGGACAAAGGATATTCCAGGAAAATAAATAAGCCTGTGGTATAGCACAGAGGCATGGCAAAGCATGACAGGTTGGGGAAAATACAAAATGCTTGGCCTGCAAGGGAAAGGAGTAAGGTTTGCTGTGATTGACGGGTAGGTGAGCAGTACATTAGGCAATGAGATATGATGCCCTTTCCTACTCTATTGTTTGATTCTTGTTGGGTGAACACAAAAGATAACTGCTCCATCAAAATCTTTAATCTTCCCTTTCTCTCCTCCCCCTATGTAAGAAAAAAAAATCCCACCTTCCCTTAATCTTCAGAAATACTGTATCTGTACACTTACCACCTTTTACTTCATATTTAGCCTCATGTCTAATCTTCTCTATTATTAGACTGACAGCCTCTGTTAACATAGAACTTATGTCATTGGTCTTCTTCCTCAATACTTAGCAAAACAGGGTCTCCTTATGTTGCACAGATTGGTCTGGAACTCCTGGGCTCAGGTGATCTTCCTACCTTGGCCTCCCAAAGTGCTAGGATTACAAACTTGAGCCACTGCACTCAGCCAATATTCTTTACTCACTAATAATTGCTTGTTAAATAAATTTTTACTATATCAATTACTTTTTGGTACATGATGTTGATATGTTAGAAAGAGAAGACCAAATGCAGGATAGTTTGCTGCGATTGTTTCATAGATTTTGGGTAAAAATACAAATTCCAATCTTATATGTTGTAGGTTTTCTTTAAAATCAAGTAATTTTATAAATTTAATGTTTTGCTTTTTGGTATATATTTTTAAATGTTAGAATGTTTATAATTTAAAATATGGATTCCTTTTATGCCAGATTTTAAATTGAACTCAGCTTTCTTGGATTTACACACTAGAATTTGCTCTTAGTACTGGCTTTACATCCTGGAATCATGTTCTAGCAGTAATTCAGAAAAGATGTGTTAAATACATTAGCAATGTAAGATAAAAAATGCATTCATATATGGACCAATGATAAACTCTTACACTCTGACAACTCTCGAGAATGGGCTTGGGGATAACAGGGAATAATTTGTTTCAGCATCTATTTGATCTACACGTTATATATAAATTTTTTGGAATAAAAACTATACAAAATAAGGCTTGGCTAAAGCTTCTTGGCTGGTAGAAACATGGAGATAGGGTAAACAACATATAGAGGAGTTAAAATTAGTAAAGTTCATTGAGCATCTATTATGTGTGGCATACACAAGGGCTTTCATTATTTAGCTATATTCAGATAAAAGCTTTCACTTCCTACTTTATATTACATGTCTAGAGAAACTTAGTTTCTACCCAGAACTGAAGAACACTTAAATTATGTATTCCTAGGTACAGAGACTTATCCTCTGACTCCTATCAATCTTTCTCCATCAATCAGGCCAGTCCCTAACTAAACAGATGGGATTTTCAGTAAGCTCTGATGGCTAGCAGGCATTGTTGAGCCAAAAGTGAAAATTAATTCCATAGACAATGACCTTCTTCTGAAAATGCTTACACAGTCAAGGTTTGCATTCAATCATTCAAGGAAGATGTATTCCACTTGATTTAAGAGAGGACTTTCTTTCTATTACTACATTGCTTGCTATTGAATAGGAACTCATAGGGGAGGGTATTTGTCAGAAAATTGTTCTCTGCCTCTTTCCAAAGGATGGGGTACAGGTCATTTAAAATACAGTTTCTTCATCTATAAAATAGGGTAGCAAGGCTCATCTTTTCTCCAACTGCAATGATAGTATTTGGTACATCAAGAACCACAATAATTGGTCATGTATTTTGAGTGTAGCAGACTCATATCTGTAGCATGTTTCAAATTGTCTGCAATCCTACATCTTACAGGTTTTCTTTAAAATCAATTAATTTTATCCATTTTTTAAATGTTATAATTTATTAACTTTATTTCAGTAGATCCCAGAATAACTATTTTAAAAAGTATAATAACTCCCTTCTTACATGCAAATAGACTAAAATTCAGCAATGTCAAGAGAGTTTACTCAATGTAACATTTCAAGTAACTGCTAGAAAAAAGATTTAGAACTGAGTATCCTGACTTCGAATGCAGAGCTCTCTTAATTAACTCTTACATCTCTCCCTCTCCAGGAAATTCTATCTATTGTCACAGTATTCTCTCCAGATTATTCAGTGTGTCTTGTAACCCACTTTATAAATTCTACAAATTTCAAACTAGGCTTTTCTACCTTCAATCAACAAAGGCCTCATAACTATCACCTTCAAGGAAATTAGTCATCTACTCAAAAAGAAACTGACTTATAAACAAAAATAGCCCTTCATGGTTTTATCAGTGATTAAAGCAATTTTTATCTAGAAACATTTAGAATCAGGCACCAAATCATACAGCTCTACTTTTTAAACATATTTTTAATGAAATGAAATATAAATGGTATCAATCTAGCCTCCAACTTTAGCTGAATATAACAACAAAGTTGGGATCTTTTCTCAACCTACAAAAGTAATTAATTCACCACCTGGCTTTGTGCCTCAAAAGGATTAAATATAAAACATGAAAATTGCTTTCAGTTAAGGGGCAGTGAAATGAGATCACATGAGAACTTAGTAAAAGACTCACAAGATCAAAGATGGCACATTGGCAGCAGGTCAGGGGTACCTGTTTAAGCACAGCTACTCTCATGGTTCAAACAATTGACATTTATGTGGAGTTATAAATAAGCAGGCTCAGTCAAGAAAGTGTCCCCAGTTTCTACTTTTCAGAAACTGCTAGGAAGAATTGTCTGTATTCTGGATTTTCGCCTTTATTGGCCACCCACAGGTATTTGGAACTAAGTATCATTGGCATAAAGGGAAAGAAAACACTATTTTCCCCCAAAAAAATTAACTATAGAAGATAGGTATATGTCTCATGTCATGTTCTCTAGAACTATAAATTTCCTTTTTTAGCACTTAAAAGGATTCAGATCACATTCTTATTTGTTTTCCTCTTCCCACTGCATGTCTTGGCATATAATAGGCTTTCCAAAAAATATCTGATGTCAGAATCATCAGGGTGGTAAGCTAGGAACATCCACAAATGAAATATATCACTTGGTGAGCCAGTATAATAGAATCAGGGATTAGACTCTGGAGTCAGACCATCCAGGACAAATACTCACTCTGTTGCTTACTAGCTTTATGACCTAACTCATTATTAAAAAGGAATAAAAGTGTTATGAATTAATTAAATAAAGCATGGTATCAAATAAACTTAACACAATGCCCAGCACATAGTAAGTACTTAATAAACATTATCATTTATTGTTATTGTAATTGGTCTGGAATCCAGCAGCATATTTACCAACTGTAATCATTGTATCTTTATGCCTCACAATGAGAAATATGGGATGAATGATAGTCCTATTAGGTGAATAACAACTGGATAAATGATTGTATGAAAGATTGATGGGAAATGATTCAGGGAGTTTTCAGGAGTTATTCCTCAGGGATCACTTTTTGGCCTCTTCTGATCAATATTTTTAACAGTGTTTCGGTAAGTGATTTATCACATTTAAAGACTACCTAACATATCTGTAGGTATGATGACATAAAATGTCATCTAACATTACCCAAATAAGCCATTCTCCACTTCTCTCTAAAATATCTGTGAAAAAATAAACAAAATACCAAAAACTGAAGATCAATGAATTGTGGAAATTCAAAAGGCATTTGTACTATCAATACAACTTAAGAAGCATCTACATTAATGTATCACAGTCAATACTTGCCTAAAATGTATTCATGTGATTCAATATTTATTGATTGCCTACATGCACTCAGCACCGTTCTAGGAACTTAGGATTTATCAGTGAACAAAACAAATATCTCTATCCAGGTACAGCATGGGGATAGAGAGACTGTAATCATAATAAATAAAATACAATATATGGTGTGTTAAATTGTATTAAGTGCTGTGCAATAAAATTGGGAGCAGAAGGAAATATTGGCAGAGGATGGGGTGGGGGTACAGAATCAAACAGGTGGTCAGGGAAGCTCACCTCGTTGAGAAGGAAACTTGAAGGAAGTGAGGGAACTGACTCTGCAAACTTCTGAGGGGCAAGCATTCCAGGAAGAGAGCAGAACTGAAGGAAAGGCTCCAAGGTGGGAAGAAAGAAGAAAAGATGTATCACCTCCTTTCACGCTTGTCCCTAAGTGGAAAAAGAAAAACTGAACAAAAGGAGTTTGTTTTGGAACACAGGAATAATGTATATGTTGAATAAGACAGTCAAAATCAAAATTCAAAACACACCAAACTGATTAAGTTTAATGGGGATACATGTAAAGTATCCCAGTTGAGTTTTTTTGTTTGTTTTTCTTTTTTTTTTTTTGAGACAGTCTCACTCTGTTGCCCAGGCTGGAGTACAGTGGTGTGATCCTGGCTCACTGCAACCTCTACCTCCCTGGTTCAAGCAATTCTCCTGCCTCAGACTCCTGAATAGCTGGAATTACAGGCCCAGACCACTACATCTAGCTAATTTTTGTATTTTTAGTACAGACAGGGTTTCACCATGTTGGTCAGACTAGTCTCAAACTCCTTACCTCATGATCTGCCCGCCTTGGCCTCCCAAAGTACTGGGATTACAGGCATAAGTCCCCAGGTCCAGCCCTCCCAATTGAGTTTTTTTTTTTAAACTATACCTAACTATAATATAGCAAAGATATAGCTTAACAACAGGATGTATCAAAGACTCTTGGGTTTTTAGCTTATTTTTTAAAATCCTATTTGAGTCAGCACTGGAAGTGGCTGCCAAAATGGCTCTGATATTAAAATGTAATATCCCAAACCAGGAAATTGATATTTTGGCCCATCTATGTAGTTGGTTAAATTCAGAGAGTATATTGATGACTCTGCGTCCCACACTTAAAAGCGTACTCAGGAATGTAAACGCTGTGTTAGGAAATTGGTAGCCTGGCTTTGGAGAAAGAGTATATAAGACTAAAACTGAGAAGGTGGAAAAGGAAAAGCATGGAGTAGGAATAAGAAAATGTTTAAATAGTCATTAGTATATATATAAGACACTTTAAGCAAGTTTTTCTTGCTTAATCTTCACATTTTCCAGAGCAATTATTATTTATTGTTGCCTTTTTTTCTGGGGTTTTTGTTTTGTTTTGTTCTGGGGTGTGTGTGGGTGTGTGTATGTGTGTGTTTTGTCACCTCACTTTTTAAGCCAAAAATTGAGATTTAAAACTTTTGCACATGTGCACAAGGAGGAGAATATTTGGTATTTCTCATACTGAAAAATGAATAGAATCTAAAGATCCATCAATACAAACATAGATAAGCAGAAAGGTTAATGAATGAACCAGATCTATATAGAGCTATATAGGTCACAAAAAGAAAGCTGAGTGAAAAAAACAAGTTGCAGAATGGTATACACAGTATGATGTCACTTATGAACATTTGCAAAACACAAAATATATGCATATATATGTATATACATCTATATATACACATGTGTGTATACATGTATATATTTCTCTGTGTTCCTTCTTTCAAGAATTGCACTCCTCTTTGTCATTTCACTTTCTCCTCTGTTCAGATCTACCTATTTGCTCTTTTCTGGAGACTTGGCGAAGTCCTCATAAAGATGAGTTCTTATCCTGGGAAGAAAGTAAATAGGAAGGCCTATCTAGAAAAACTGTCAACTGGATTTTCAACTTTTATTTTTCTCACGTACCTTACCTATATATCCTTGCTTAGAATGCCTATTGCTGGCCAGGCATGATGGCTCACACCTGTAATCCCAGCACTTTGGGAGGCCCAGGTGGGCAGATCATAAGGTCAAAAGATGGAGACTATCCTGGCCAACGTGGTGAAACTCCATCTCTACTAAAAATACAAAAATTAGCAGGGCATGGTGGCACATGCCTGTAGTCCCATCTACTCGGGAGGCTGAGGCAGGAGAATCACTTGAACCCAGAAGGTGGAGGTTGCAGTGAGCTGAGATCACGCCACTGCACTCCAGCCCGGGGACAGAGCAAGACTCAATTTCAAAAAAAAAAAAGAATGCTCATTGCCATTGCCTGTTAGATCTTTACCCAATCTTTAAGATCTAATTAAACCAATCCTATAAAATACTTTCCTAATCATCCCTAATTAAAATTTAATTCTCCTTTCTCTTATTTATCATCTTGCTTGGCCACAATTTTAGGATGTCTTGTAAAATAATTTATGTGTATCTGTCTTCCCACTAAAATGACTGCCCTTAGAGACCATGGCTTTTATCTTGCTTGCTATTTAATTCCTCCTCAGCATCACAGGAAGCGCTCAACAGATATTTGTTTATATCAACTTAATCTTGAGACTTTGTTGTCTGAAGGCTTTTTTGATATCTTGACACCATGTTATGCAGCCAATGACTTTGTTTTCCATTCTCCTAAAGCTAGCTTTGTGATGTGCACTACATCTAACTAAACTCTGCATCAATTGCTTTTCCTATTCTCTACTTTGGTAGGCTTCACCTTACTTTATATGCCCATAAGCTCCTTCCTGAAATAACTCTCACCCCCACTGTTCTATTGTGGGTGTGTGCTTGCTTCTATGTGTGTGACTGTATGTTTCTACTTTCAAACCAATTTTAATTATTTCCAATATTGAGAACTATGAACTTGTCATCAACGGGATTGTATTATGCCCAACTTTTTTCAGTTACTTCAATGCTAATTAAAAATTCACTGTATACAACCTTAGAAGACAATATCAGCAAGAATCAACAAACTTCTTTTAAATTGATTTTTCTAATTAATTGCAGGATTAAAAAGCTATTGGAGTTTAAAGAAGTATTACTGGAGGCTCTGGGAGTTTTCTGAAAGACATTCTGAATTAGCAGATAAAGTGGAGCTTTCTTAGATAGCTAATTTACAAATAAATTCAACTGAATAACTAACCCCAAAATAAACTCACTTGTGTTATATAATTCTGATTTTTAACATATTTTCTTAGTAACCAGTACAACCAGTTCACATTGTATTTTTCTCTCACTCTTCCTAGGTTAATTTGTGTTCTTATTGAAGCACATCCTTTAGTAGTTCTTTCAGAAAAAAAATGTGGGTGGTAAACTAACATAGTCTTTCTAAAAATGATTTATTTTCTACTCAATTTTGGATAGCACTTTTGCCCTAGTACTTTAAGAATATTATTCTACCTGCCTTCTGGCTTTTATTACTAACAAAAGTCTAATGTCAGTTAAATCACCATTCCTTTGGCAGTATTCTGTCTTTTCTCTCCACTTATGTTTCAACATTTTCTATTTATAATTGTTACTTTCCATTTTTACTATAAATGTCTAAGTTTAAATGTATTTTTATCACCTAGTCATTGCACATGTATTTTTATTCTAAGAACTCAGCTCCTTTCTGTCTAGCTAAATTAATAGTCCTTAGTTTCATTGTTAGAACAGTGTTAGAACGACCTGGATAGCTTTCTCTACTTCTAGAAAATTCTCAGAGTCATCTCTTCAAACCTAATTTTTAAAATTCTCCTAGATGACTACTAAACATAAATTAGAACATATTGGTCTGATGATATGTTGCTCTTAACTGTTCTTTCACATCTTTAATTATTCATCTCTCTTTTCTTCATACAGTGTGCTGGTTAAATTCCTGTCTATTTACCATGTATTATTCTCTATATAGTGTTCTGGGTAAAGTCCTCAATACTATCTTCCAATTTATTAATTTTTTTTTTCCGAGATGGAGTCTCGCTCTGTTGCCCAGGCTGGAGTGCAGTGGCACGATCTTGGCTCACTGCAACCTCCGCTTCCTGGGTTCAAGCAATTCTTCTGCCTCAGCCTCCCAAGTAACTGGGATTACAGGTGCCCACCACCACACCCAGCTAATTCTTGTATTTTTAGTAGAGATGGGATTTCAACATGTTGGCCAGGCTGGTCTTGAATCCCTGACCTCAGGTCCCGCCTCAGCCTCCTGAAGTGCTGGGATTACAGGCATGAGCCACTGTCCCCAGCCAATTCTATGTTCAAGTTGTATTCAGTTTAGAGTCTTGATATGTTTTATAATTTTGGTTTGCAGATTCGTTTATAGTGCAAAGTGTTCCCCCGATCTCCAGTCCACCTGTTCTTTCCAGTCTAGCAGTTTTGTGAACCCGTCTGCATAACCCACTGGGGAAACTAGTTCAGAAACTTTTATTAGGGGCTTAGGGGTCCTGCCTTGTGGTAATAATAAATGTATAGTTTTTCTCAGATCCTACCTTTAAACTAATCCAGATCCTCCTGCCTCTGCCCCAATTTAATATAGCTGTAGGCAATTGTCATTAGCAACTCTTTATAGCCTCCTTCATAAGAAAGAGCCATGCAACTCTTAATTTCAAGTGATATCCCTGGTTCTAGTGCTCTATGTTGTGTAAAGTTTTATTCTTCCTGTACCTGACAGACACAAACTCCTAATAGTTCCACAGCTTTAGCATCTTTCAATACTTTGCAATTATGTTCTCTTTCTAGTCCACAAAACGTATCTCTTATCTTAAGCATGGTTAATGTCCTTTTAGTTTCTTTTTTTATGTTTCCTGACACTTCTAAGTGTTTGTAGCTGGAGTCAGGGGAACAGTGTCTGATGTCTACCCTGTCCCGTTATCATCTACATTGTAGCTCTCCTTGAAGGAACTGTGCTCATCTCACTGGAAACTTTCCCTCTTTCTCTACCAGTCTAACTTGGAAATGTCACCTTACAAGATATGAGTTCCTTCAAATGAACCCAAGATCTTGACCATTGTTCTCAGATGGAAGGAATTGGTCTGGCCCATGTCCATATACTCTTTAATTCCGATTAAATACCTGAAAAATGTGCATACACTATTCTCTATTAACAATGGTGCATTAGCATCATTTCTTAGAATCAAATGGAACTTCCTGTCTATTTAAATCCACTGAGTTAATAAGAGATTGGTACATCCTCTCTGCCTTAAAATAACAATTCACAAGGTCTGGAAAACTGATTTTCTTGAACCTTGACTAAGTGAATTAGAGTGAGCACTTGGAAAGTTAGGTTCTCCTTTGTTTTCACCTGGTAAACTGACCATTACACAAGCAATCTATTCTCTTAGTGGAAACTGCAGAATATATATGAGGCTCCTTGAAAGGGCAAAATGGACACTTACCTTCAAGCTGTATCTATGTTACAAAAATACTGTTTTTACTTAGGTTATATGTTTACACTGGTAGAGTTTTGAGTAGGCTAATGGAATGTGGCTGTGAGATACAGAATGTATTATAGAAAGAGTAAGTAATTGGCTGATAACACAGCAAGCTGGTAACCCATAGCAACAATCACCACTCTCAAACTGCAATTTCAAAAATGTTTAAGAATTTAACCACAATGTTTTCAATAACATTTCTCCAAAATACTTATATGGATTTATCTGTATAACAAAGATGAAAAAGAGAAGAAGGTATTAATAGAGAACAGACAAACAGATATAAACAGAGAACAAAAACAGATAATAAAAGCTCTAGTCAAGAATCTCCCACTTCTGATTTTCAGTAGTACTTAATGTGTATCACATAATTTCTCTGTCTACAAAGTAGAAATGCTAATAATATTTGCCATATCTTCAACTGATAAATACTCTTTGAACAACTAAAATTAAGACTTAACATCAATACAGTAGAGTGCTATTTTTACTAATGTTTTTCAGAGCTTTCTACAATTTTTAATCCATCTGAAAATAATTGCTTAATTACATGAAAAGACATGAACACCTGACTAAAATAAGGTTTCACACCCTGTGGGAGAATTCACATAGAGCTGTCCCATGAATTTACAGAGGGAATAAATTGGACCTATAAACTTGGAGCCTGAGGTCAGGTTTATTCTAATCTAAATCTGTTTCCAACTGTAAGGCAAAATTTAGCCTTGTTTTATGAGATGAAAAAGACATCAAACATACTCCTCTTACACAACTGAGTGACTCAAAGTGCTATTTCTCTCAGCAATTATCATATAAGCTACAGGAATCAAATGAATTCAGGGGATGCTATGGGCCACTATAAAAGGCCAGTGCTGGTGTTTTAAATGAAATCACGAGCATTGTCAAATGAAGACTTGCATTATGAACAGTGCTACCATTTGAAAACGCACAATGTCTCTGGCTACCTACTTATCACCCACGTGTGTTGGTAGTGGAGGAGGATGGGTTTAGAGTGGTTCACATTTGCTTTCTCCATTTTTTACCGTGCTTATTTTTAAAACATCTTCAAGGGTCATTAATGATTGGTGACTGCAAATTTGCCAAATTCAGTGGTCTTTCCTCAAACCGAATCTACTGTAATGTCTCTGGAGCATAAATGACACTCATTTCAAAACACCTAATGCATCTGGCCAATAAGGACACAACACTTGCCAGATACTTACTTCTGATAATCTTAGATCTACTCATATGTTGTTTCTACTATCATCTCTAGGTTGGAGACTCCCAAAGCTAAATGTCTAGCCCCAACCTCTCTGCAATCTTTAAATTCACATTTCTGAAACCCCCAATCTTTAAATTTACATTTCCAAAAGCTTTCACTGAAACAACCTATCAACTCGACAGGTCTCTGAACACCCTACATGGGGAACCACTCCATTAACGGTCTCTGAACAGCCTACATGGCAACCACTCCATTAACGGTCTCTGAACACCCTACATGGGAACCACTCCATTAACAGTCTCTGAACACCCTACATGGGAACCACTCCATTAACGGTCTCTGAACACCGTACATGGGAACCACTCCATTAACGGTCTCTGAACACCGTACATGGGAACCACTCCATTAACGGTCTCTGAACACCGTACATGGGAACCACTCCATTAACGGTCTCTGAACACCCTACATGGGAACCACTCCATTAACGGTCTCTGAACACCGTACATGGGAACCACTCCATTAACGGTCTCTGAACACCCTACATGGGAACCACTCCATTAACGGTCTCTGAACACCGTACATGGGAACCACTCCATTAATACTCCATTTAGTAACAATCAAGTGTTAAGTCTTCGTGTAGCCCTTCTTATAATTAAATCTTCCCTTCTGGTTCTTGTTGTTATTTTTCTTTCTGTTGTTCATTATCTTCATTCAGGTCTCTGTTATATTCATGAGCACTACTGCAGTTGCCTCCTAACTGTTCTCAATAGCTCCTCTTTGCCAACCTGATGAATTCAAAATCCCAGGGATATGGTTAGAATTCCCCTGTGCACACACACTTTTCCTGACTAGACTTGTCTACCTCAGCTCCTCCACACACTCTCAACACTCCTATGAAACCAAGCCACTTGTTAGTCCCTAAATCACTGATTGTTCCCTCTGACATTGCTGATGTCTGTTCAAGAGTTTCCATAATTGCCTCCTGTTATGGACTGAATTGTGTCCCCCTGAAATTCATCTGTTGAAGCCGTAACCTCTGTGTGACTATTTGGAAACAGAGCCCTTAAAGAGGTAATTAAGGTCAAATAAAGTCATAAGTGTTGGTTCCTTATCCAATATAACTAGTGTCTGTGTTAGAGGAAGAGACACTAGAAGTGTGCATGCACAGAGGACTGGCCATATGAGGATACAGTGAGAAGGCGGCCACAACACAAGCCAAAAAAAGAGGCTCCCAAAGAAACTAAACCTGCTGACACCCTGATCTTGGGCTTCCAGACTCCAGAATTGTAAGAAATAAATTTCTGTTGTTTAAGCCACCCAGTCTGTGGTATTTTGTTTCAGAAGACCAAACAGACTCATACCCTACCTGTGCCATGAAGTCCTTCAGAATGAGCTGTCCCCTCCTTGAAGCCCTTTAACACTTTCTTCTGCACTGCTTTCCTGATACTCCTTTTTTTTTTTTTAACTTTTTGTCTTACAGTAATTTTAGAAATACTGAAAAATTACAGAAATAGTACAGAGAGTTCTTATACGTCCTTCACACAGCTTCCTCTGTTAACATTTTACGAAACCAGGAAAGAAACATTCATACAATACTATAAACTACAACCTTCATTCTAATTTCACCACATTTTCTCTGTTGCGCCTTTCCTGGTCCAGAGCAATGGCACATTCAGTTGGGTTAGAGTGAATGCGCATTCACCCTAACCCAACTGAATGTGGTATTGCATCCAGTTGCCCGGCCTCCTTAGACTCCTTCACTCTGTGATACTTTCTGAGTTCTTTCCTTGTTTTTCATGACCTTTACATTTCTGAAAAGTACTGGACAGCTTCTTTGTAGGCTGGCCCTCAGTTTGGGTGATGTTTTCTCATGATTCAATTGGGATTGTGCATTCTTGACAAGAACACCATAGAAGTGAGGTTGTACCCTTCTCAGGACATCATGGTGATGACCAGGAATGTGGTGCCAATATGTCTTATTTGGATTGATGTTAACCAGAATTCTTCTCTGTGCAGTTACTATTTTTCTTTTACAGTTAATAAATAGCTGGTGGGAGATAGTTTTAAATTATACAGGTATTCCATTTCCATTTCTCAAACTTTTGTCCACGAATTTTAGCTTCCAGCAATGAATCTTGCCTGCAACAATTACTACTGCAGTGTATACTCAACGGTTATTATTTTATTGTTCCTCAAATTGTTTCAGCTTTGACCTTAGGTTCTGGAGCTTCTTAAATTTGGCTACTTGTTCCTTTCTATCTTCAAACCCAGCAATGGCTGATTAAGTCTTTCTCACATTGCATCACTCTGACACTGACTCTCCTGCCTCCCTCTTTCACTTATAATGAGTCTTATGATTATACTGGACCCACACAGATCATCGAATATAATCTCAATTTTAAAGTGATCTGATTAGCAATCTCAATTCCACCTGCAACTTTAATTCCACCTTGTCATGTAACATAACACACACATGGGTTCTGGAAATTATGACATGTATATTTAGAGAAGGGTGAGCTTTCATCTGTTTCCCACAATACTTATGCTTTCATTCTAATCCAACACTTCAAGGTTCACTCTAGCCTTCCCCTTTCTTTATTTGAAACTTGTTTCTCTGACAATGAGAAACCTGGCTCTCATCATCTATGACGTATTTCCTTATTTGTTCAATCTTTACACACACATTAGTTTTAGAATTGCTGCCCCATACCCTGTGAGAAAAAGACTCAGTAACTATAATACAGTATTTGTACACAGTTCTATTTGTTTAATCTCAGATATACAGCCAAAATGCTGTTTCCAAAAATTCCTTAGGTTAGTCTTTCTCTTCCCCACTGCCTTCACTGGGGTTATATCGCTCAATTGCAGCACAGTTAGGTTTACTTTTTGTTGCTCGTATTCCATTTGAAGGTTGATTCTAATTTATTTGTTGGGGGGAATTAGATGAGGAACAAAACGATTTTCTTCCAAATATACTCTTACTAGAAAATCAGCAATGTCATATGTGAAAGACAGGATTTCCTGTTGATAAATAAGAAACCAACTGTTCAACAGCTCAATAAATATGTCCCGTAGAGGTTTCAAATCAGTGGGCAGCAGGCCGAATACAGCCAATAGACCTTTTTTTTTTTTTTTGAAGTGCTATCTTCCAATATTGAGCCACCCTTTTTTACCCCAAGAAACCTCATAAAATACCAATTTTCACTCATTTCCTGAAAAATTAAAATTATCTTAATTGGCCCATGTTAAGAAATGGCTGCCTCCTTTTGACAAATAATAAAATCTTTGATTTGCCACCATCTTTGTATTTCCCAGCCCAAATCACTTCATTTATGTTCTGCCTAGGCCCTATATG
Organism: Aotus nancymaae; assembly: GCF_030222135.1. Taxonomy (NCBI): domain Eukaryota; kingdom Metazoa; phylum Chordata; class Mammalia; order Primates; family Aotidae; genus Aotus; species Aotus nancymaae. The sequence continues at coordinate 38,012,848 of NW_026988419.1, read as the reverse complement.
CATTTGAGTTTGTATCCACTGATGCTAATACAGGTGAAGAGCCCTCAAATCCAAGAGAAGAAGAAATCTGAAACACTTCCATTCCTAAGTATTTTTGAATAAGAGATACTCAGTCTGTAGATAACCAACTCAGTTTGGATTAACGTTTTTAAAACAGTAGGTAATATTTATTGATTATTTTAGATGCCAGAAATTTTACTGTGTACTTTATATACATTACGTCATTTAAATTTACAAAAGCACTATGAAGGAGATAAAATCTTCCCATTTTACAGAAAAGAAAACTGAGTTCCCAAGAAGTTGACTTGATTAAGAGCACACTGCTAGCTAGGCACAGTGGCTCACGCCTGTAATCCCAGCACTTTGGGAGGCTGAGGTGAGTGGATCACAAGGTCAGGCATTTGACATTAGCATGACCAACATGGCGAAACCCGATTTCTACTAAAAATACAAAAATTAGCTGGGCGTGGTGGCAGGTGCCTGTAATCTCTGCTACTCAGGAAGCTGAGGCAGAAGAATCACCTGAACCTGGGAGGAGGAGGTTGCAGTGAGCCAAGACGGTACCACTGTACTCCAGGCTGGGTGACAGAGCGAGACTCCATCTCAAAAAAAAAAAAAAAAAAAAAAAAAAAACCACACTGCCACACTGCTACAAAGTGACACTTTAAACAGGGCATCAAAGTACTTAAAAGTGGGAGATCGATCCAAGATGGCCAGTTAGGAGGAACTCGGGATTGCAGCTCCGAGAGAAAGTGCAGAGGGTGAGTGGACACCGCATTTCCAGATGGATTTTTACTGCCCACAGACCAGGAGATTCACAGGTGGAGGAGCCCCATGGGTCGCCAGCGCTGCTGGTTTGACAGGCGCAGCTGCTCCTATGCCCTGGGGCAGCAGCTCCCTGGGCAGAGTGACTGAGATTGAGTCCCCTCTAAGCCAGCAAGGGGAGCTGAAATGGGGAGTCAAGCTAGGAGATTCCCGGGTAAAAAAGCACCACGGGAGACACAACTGAACCCGGGACGGTCCCGCTCTGTGGGGGAGGGGCGTCCTCCATTATGGAAACACCCTGCAGTTCCCAGGGCAATTTCCAGTAACCAAGGCAACCCACCACTACAGAGACTCCGTCACTACAGGGGCGGGCCAACATAGCGGAAGCAGTTCTAACTACACCCATATAAAAAGGACTGCAGGGAAGTTCACACGGAAGCTGGGCGGAGCCCACAGCAGCTCAGCGAAGCCTCTGCAGGCTGAGTGTGACTAGGCTGCCACCTTGTGGGCAGGGAAAACAACAGCAAGACAGCAGGAAATCATAAACCCCTAACTCCCTGGGACAGAACAACTCGGGGGGAGAAAAGGGGGTTTATGAGCTCTGCTGCTGTAGACTTAAAATTACCAAAATCAGAAAGACAGCAACTAAAAAGTCGATAGGTGGATAAACCCACAAAGATGGGAAGAAACCAGTGCAAAAAGGATGAAAACACCAGAAACAAGAACACCTCTCCTCCTACAAGGGAGCACAACACCTCACCAGCAAGGGAACAAGACTGGATTGAGAATGAGTGTGATGAAATGACAGAATCAGCTTTCAGAAAGTGGATAATAAGAAACTTCCATGAGCTAAAAGAACATGTTCTAACCCAATGCAAAGAAACTAAGAACCTTGAAAAAAGACTTGACGAAATGCTAACGAGAATGGACAACTTAGGAATATGAGTGAATTAATGGAACTGAAAAACACAACACGAGAACTTCATGAAGCATAAGTTTCAACAGCCGAATTGACCAAGCAGAAGAAAGGATATCAGAGGTCGAAGATCAACTCAATGAAATAAAACGAGAAGGGAAGATTAGAGAAAACAAGGTAAAAAGGAATGAACAAACTCAACAAGAAATATGGGACTATGTGAAAAGACCTAATCTATGTTTGATAGGTGTACCTGAATGTGATGAAGAGAATGCATCCAAGAGGGAAAATACTCTTCAGGATATTATCCAGGAGAACTTCCCTAACCTAGCAAGGCAGGCCAATATTCAAGTCCAGGAAATACAGAGAACACCACAAAGATATTCCTCCAGAAGAGCAACCCCAAGGCATATAATCATCAGATTCACCAGGGTTGAAATGAAGGAGAAAATACTAAGGGCAGCCAGAGAGAAAGGTCGGGTTACTCACAAAGGGAAACCCATCAGACTCAAAGCAGATCTCTCAGCAGAAACACTACAAGCCAGAAGAGAGTGGGGGTCGATATTCAACATCCTTAAAGAAAAGAACTTTCAACCCAGAATTTCATATCCAGCCAAACTAAGCTTCATAACTGAAGGAAAAATAAAATCCTTTGCAAACCAGCAAGTACTCAGAGATTTCATCACGACCAGACCAGCTTTACAAGAGCTCCTGAAGGAGGCATTACACATAGAAAAGAACAACCAGTACCAGCCACTCCAAAAACACACGAAACGGTAAAGAGCATCAACACAATGAAGAATATGCATCAACCAATGGGCAAAACAGCCAGCTAGCATCAAAATGACAAGATCAAATTCACACATAACAATATTAACCCTAAATGTAAACGGGCTAAATGACCCAATCAAAAGACACAGACTGGCAAATTGGATAAAAAGCCAAAACCCTTCAGTGTGCTGTATCCAGGAAACCCACCTCACATGCAAGGATACACAAAGGCTCAAAATAAAGGGATGGAGGAAGATTTACCAAGCAATTGGAGAGCAAAAAAAAGCAGGAGTTGCAATTCTCATCTCTGATAATATAGACTTTAAAGCAACAAAGATCAAAAGAGACAAAGAAGGACATTACATAATGGTAAAAGGATCAATGCAACAAGAAGAGCTAACAATCCTAAATATATATGCAACTAATACAGGAGCACCAAGATACATAAGGCAAGTTCTTAAAGACTTACAAAGAGACCTAGGCTCCCACACAATAATAGTGGGAGACTTCAACACACCATTGTCAATCTTAGACAGATCGACGAGACAGAAAATTAACAAGGATATCCAGGACGTGAACTCAGACCTTGAACAAGCAAACCTAATAGACATTTACAGAACTCTCCACCCCAAATCCACAGAATATACATTCTTCTCAGCACCACATCACACCTACTCTAAAATTGACCACATAATTGGAAGTAAATCACTCCTCAGCAAATGCAAAAGAACGGAAACCATAACAAACAGTCTCTCAGACCACAGTGCAATCAAGTTAGAACTCAGAATTCAGAAACCAACCCAGAACTGCACAGCATCATGGAAAATAACAACTTTCTTCTGAATGTTGACTGGATAAACAATGAAATGAAGGCAGAAATGAAGATGTTCTTCGAAACCAATGAGAATGAAGACATCACATACCAGAATCTCTGGGAAACATTTAAAGCAGTCTCTAGAGGAAAATACATAGCAATAAGTGCCCACATGAGAAGAAAGGAGAGATCTAAAATTGACATGCTATCATCAAAATTGAAAGAGCTAGAGGAGCAAGATCAAAAAAACTCAAAACCTAGCAGAAGACAAGAAATAACTAAGATGAAAGCAGTACTGAAGGAGATAGAGACACGAAAAACCCTACAAAAAATCAGTAAATCCAGGAGCTGTTTTTTTTGAAAAGATCAACAAAATAGACAGACCACTAACCAGACTAATAAAAAAGAAAAAAGAGAATAACCAAATAAATGCAATAAAAAATGATAAAGGTGATATCACCACAGATGCCACAGAAATTCAAACCATCATCAGAGATTATTACAAACAACTCTATGCACATAAATTAGAAAACCTGGAAGAAATGGATAAATTCCTGGACAGTAGCCTCCTCCCATGCCTAAACCAGGAGGAAGTCGAAACCCTGAATAGACCAATAACAAGGTCTGAAGTCGAGGCAGCAATTAAGAGCCTACCACCCAAAAAAAGCCCAGGTCCAGAAGGGTTCACAGCCGAATTCTACCAGATATACAAAGAAGAACTGGTATCACTCCTACTGAAACTATTCCAAATAATCCAAAAAGAAGGAATCCTTCCCAAATCATTTTATGAGACTAACATCATCCTGATACCAAAACCCGGCAGAGACTCAACAAGAAAAGAAAACTACAGGCCAATATCCATGATGAACATAGATGCAAAAATCTTCAACAAAATATTGGCAAGCTGATTGCAACAGCACATCAAAAAGCTTATCCACCATGATCAAGTAGGATTCATTCTGGGGATGCAAGGATGGTTCAACATATGCAAGTCTATAAATGTAATTCACCACATAAACAGAACCAAAGACAAAAACCACATGATTATCTCAATTGATGCAGAGAAGGCCTTCGACAAAATTCAACAGCCCATTATGCTAAAAACTCTCAATAAACTAGGTATCGACGGAATGTCTCTCAAAATAATAAAAGCTATTTATGACAAACCGACAGCCAATATCATACTGAATGGGCAAAAACTGGAAGCATTCCCTTTGAAATCGGGCACTAGACAAGGATGCCCTCTCTCACCACTCCTATTCAATATAGTACTGGAAGTTCTAGCCAGAGCAATCAGGCAAGAAAAAGAAATAAAGGTTATTCAATTAGGAAAGGAAGAAGTCAAATTGTCTCTATTTGCAGACGACATGACAGTATATCTACGAGACCCCATCATCTCAGCCCAAAATCTCCTGAAACTGATAAGCAACTTCAGCAAAGTCTCAGGATACAAAATCAATGTGCAAAAATCACAAGCATTCCTATACACCAATAACAGACTTAAAGAGAGCCAAATCAAGAACGAACTGCCATTCACAATTGCTACAAAGAGAATAAAATACCTAGGAATACAACTAACAAGGAACGTAAAGGACCTCTTCAAGGAGAACTACAAACCACTGCTCAATGAAATAAGAGAGGACACAAACAGATGGAGAAACATTCCATGTTCATGGTTAGGAAGAATCAATACCGTGAAAATGGCCATACTGCCCAAAGTAATTTACAGATTCAATGCTATCCCCATCAAGCTACCAATGACCTTCTTCACAGAACTGAAAAAACCACCTTAAACTTCATATGGAAACAAAAGAGAGCCCGCATAGCCAAGTCAATTCTAAGCAAAAAGAACAAAGAGGGAGGCATCACACTACCGGACTTCAAACTATACTACAGGGCTACAGTAATCAAAACAGCATGGTACTGGTACCAAAACAGAGATATAGACCAATGGAACAGAACAGAGGCATCAGAGGCAACACAACATATCTACAACCATCCGATCTTTGATAAACCTGATAAAAACAAGCAACAGGGAAAGGATTCCCTGTTCAATAAGTGGTGTCGGGAAAACTGGCTAGCCATATGCAGAAAGCAGAAACTGGACCCCTTCCTGACACCTTACACTAAAATTAACTCCAGATGGATTAAAGACTTAAACATAAGACCTAACACCATAAAAACCCTAGAAGGAAACCTAGGCAAAACCATTCAGGACATAGGCGTAGGCAAGGACTTTATGACCAAAACACCAAAAGCATTGGCAACAAAAGCCAAAATAGACAAATGGGACCTAATCAACCTCCACAGCTTCTGCACAGCAAAAGAAACAGCCAATAGAGTGAATCGGCAACCAACAGAATGGTAAAAAAATGTTGGCAGCCTACCCGTCTGACAAAGGGCTGATATCCAGAATTTACAATGAACTAAAACATATTTACAAGAAAACAAACAAACAAGCCCATTCAAAAATGGGTGAAGGATATGAACAGATACTTTACAAAAGAAGACATACATGAGGCCAACAAGCATATGAAAAAATGCTCATCATCACTGGTCATTAGAGAAATGCAAATCAAAACTACATTGAGATACCATCTCACATCAGTTAGAATGGCGATCATTAAAAAATCTGGAGACAACAGATGCCGGAGAGGATGCGGAGAAATAGGAACACTTTTACACTGTTGGTGGGAGTGTAAATTAGTTCAACCATTGTGGAAGACAGTGTGGTGATTCCTCAAGGACCTAGAAATAGAAATTCCATTTGACCCAGCAATCCCATTACTGGGCATATATCCAAATGATTATAAATCGTTCTACTATAATGACACATGGACACGAATGTTCATTGCAGCACAGTTTACAATAGCAAGGACCTGGAACCAACCCAAATGCCCATCGATGATAGACTGGACAGGAAAAATGTGGCACATATACACCATGGAATATTATGCAGCCATAAAAAATGATGAGTTCGCGTCCTTTGTAGGGACATGGATGAACCTGGAAACCATCATTCTCAGCAAACTGACACAAGAACACAAAATCAAACATCGCATGTTCTCACTCATAGACGGGTATTGAACAATGGGAACACATAGACACAGGGAGGGGAGCACTATACACTGGGGTCTGTTTGGGGAGAGTGGGGGGGACAGCAGGGGGGTGGGGAGTTGGGGAGGGATAGCATGGGGAGAAATGCCAGATATAGGTGAAGGGGAGGAAGGCAGCAAATCACACTGCCACGTATGCACCTATGCAACAACCTTGCATGTTTGTCACATGTACCCCAAAACCTAAAATGCAATAAAAAAAAAAAAGTACTTAAAAGTAACAGATCATGAAAACAGGTGGAGCAACAACATTGAGACTAGAGAAATCTATGTGTGAAAATGTCAAAGAAAATCTAGAAAATAGAAAACTTGCAGAAAAATAGTACAGCAAAGAAAAGAAAAAAGGAACAGAAAAGTGAAGTTATAAGAGCATTCAGCAACAAGACCAAAACAGCAAGACTAGATTACAAAACAAAAAAGGCAAGACTAGAAAGGATCTAAGGAAGCAAGACCCAAGGCAGCAGGAGTGGAGTGGGGACAGAACCACAGGCACCCTCAGCCCACACACTCACTGGACATAGAATAAAGTAATCCTCTAGCTTCCGTCATATGCATTAAATCATTCTTGTTTAACTGATCTGCTTAGTATATCTACTTCTAGATTCATCCACAGTAATTGTGGATTGTCTGAAATAAAAATTTTAGAATGTGGATGAATGACAATCAGTCCTGTTTAGCTGCCCTATATGCCTTAGTAAAATCCCCTCAGTACCATATAGAGTCCCAGTGCCAAATCATACTCCTCAGTTATTCCCTTGAACCTATTCCCTTTTTGTTTCTAACCCTGTTTCCAGTTTGTACTTCCATCGTTTAGATATATACCCAGTAATGGGATTGCTGGGTCAAATGGAATTTCTATTTCTAGGTCCTTGAGGAATCGCCACACTGTCTTCCACAATGGTTGAACTAATTTACACTCCCACCAACAGTGTAAAAGTGTTCCTATTTCTCCACATCCTCTCCAGCATCTGTTGTCTCCAGCTTTTTTAATGATCGCCATTCTAACTGGCGTGAGATGGTATCTCAATGTAGTTTTGATTTGCATTTCTCTAATGACCAGTGATGATGAGCATTTTTTCAAATGTTTGTTGGCCTCATGTATGTCTTCTTTTATAAAGTATCTGTTCATATCCTTTGCCCACTTTTGAATGGGCTTGTTTGTTTTTTTCTTGTAAATCTGTTTTAGTTCTTTGTAAATTCTGGATATCAGCCCTTTGTCAGATGGGTAAGCTGCCAACATTTTTTCCCATTCTATTGGTTGCTGATTCACTCTAGTGACTGTTTCTTTTGCTGTGCAGAAGCTGTGGAGTTTGATTAGGTCCCATTTGTCTATTTTGGCTTTTGTTGCCAATCCTTTTGTGTTTTGGTCATGAAGTCCTTGACTACGCCTATGTCCGGAATGGTTTTGCCTAGATTTTCTTCTAGGTTTTTTATGGCGTTAGGTCTTCTAGGTTTTTTATGGCATTAGTGTCAGATGTCAGGAAGGGGTCGAGTTTCTGCTTTATGCATATGGCTAGCTGGTTTTCCCAACACCATTTATTAAACAGGGAATCCTTTCCCCATTGCTTGTTTTTGTCAGGTTTGTCAAAGATCAGATGGTTGTAGATATGTTGTGTTGCCTCCAAGGCCTCTGTTCTGTTCCATTGGTCTATATCTGTGTTTTGGTACCAGTACCATGCTGTTTTGATTACTGTAACCCTGTAGTATAGTTTGAAGTCCAGTAGTGTGATGCCTCCCGCTTTGTTCTTTTTGCTTAGAATTGACTTGGCTATGTGGGCTCTCTTTTGGTTCCATATGAAGTTTAAGGTGGTTTTTTCAGTTCTGTGAAGAAGGTCATTGGTAGCGTGATAGGGATAGCGTTGAATCTGTAAATTACTTTGGGCAGTATAGCCATTTTCACGATATTGATTCTTTCTAACCATGAACATGGAATGTTTTTCCATCTGTTTGTGTACTCTCTGATTCTGTTGAGCAGTGGTTTGTAATTCTCCTTGAAGAGGTCCTTTACATTCCTTCTTAGTTGTATTCCTAGGTATTTTATTCTCTTTGTAGCAATTGTGAATGGCAGTTCGTTCTTGATTTGGCTCTCTTTAAGTCTGTTATTGGTGTATAGGAATGCTTGTGATTTTTGCACATTGATTTTGTATCCTGAGACTTTGCTGAAGTTGCTTATCAGTTTCAGGAGATTTGGGGCTGAGATGATGGGGTCTTCTATATATACAATCATGTGGTCTGCAAATAGAGACAAGTTGACATCCTCCTTTCCTAATTGAATACCCTTTACTTCTTTTTCTTGCCTGATTGCTCTGGCTAGAACTTCCAGTACTATATTGAATAGGAGTGGTGAGAGAGGGCATCCTTGTCTAGTGCCCGATTTCAAAGGGAATGCTTCCAGTTTTTGCCCATTCAGTATGATATTGGCTGTGGGTTTGTCATAAATAGCTTTTATTATTTTGAGATACGTTCCGTCGATACCTAGTTTATTGAGAGTTTTTAGCATAAAGGGCTGTTGAATTTTGTCGAAGGCCTTCTCTGCATCAATTGAGATAATCATGTGGTTTTTGTCTTTGGTTTTGTTTATGTGGTGAATTATGTTTATAGACTTGAGTATGTTGAACCAGCCTTGCATCCCCGGGATGAATCCTACTTGATCATGGTGTATAAGCTTTTTGATGTGCTGTTGCAATCAGCTTGCCAGTATTTTATTGAAGTTTTTTGCATATATGTTCATCATGGATATTGGCCTGTAGTTTTCTTTTCTTGTTGAGTCTCTGCCGGGTTTTGGTATCAGGATGATGTTGGTCTCATAAAATGACTTGGGAAGGATTCTCTCTTTTTAGATTGTTTAGAATAGTTTCAGAAGGAATGGTACCAGCTCCACTTTGTATGTCTGGTAGAATTCGACTGTGAACCCATCTGGACCTGGCTTTTTTTGAGTGGTAGGCTCTTAATTGCTGCCTCGACTTCAGACCTTGTTATTGGTCTATTCAGGGTTTCCACTTCTTCCTGGTTTAAGCTTGGGAGGAAGCAAGTGTCCAAGAATTTATCCATTTCTTCCAGGTTTCCTAGTTTATGTGCATAGAGTTGTTTGTAATAATCTCTGATGATGGTTTGAATTTCTGTGGAATCTGTGGTGATATCCCCTTTATCGTTTTTTATTGCATTTATTTGGTTATTCTCTCTTTTCTTTTTTATTAATCTGGCCAGTGATCTGTCTATTTTGTTGATCTTTTCAAAAAACCAGCTCCTGGATTTATTGATTTTTTGAAGGGTTTTTTGTGTCTCTATCTCATTCAGTTCTGCTCTGATCTTAGTTATTTCTTGTCGTCTGCTAGCTTTTGAGTTTTTTTGATCTTGCTCCTCTAGCTCTTTCAATTTTGATGATAGGATGTCAATTTTAGATCTCTCCTTTCTTCTCACGTGGGCACTTACTGCTATATATTTTCCTCTAGAGACTGCTTTAAATGTGTCCCAGAGATTCTGGTATGTTGTGTCTTCATTCTTGTTGGTTTTGAAGAACATCTTTATTTCTGCCTTCATTTCATTGTTTATCCAGTCAACATTCAAGAGCCAGTTGTTCAGTTTCCATGAAGCTGTGTGGTTCTGGGTTGGTTTCTGAATTCTGAGTTCTAACTTGATTGCACTGTGGTCTGAGAGACTGTTTGTTATGGTTTCCATTCTTTTGCATTTGCTGAGGAGTGATTTACTTCCAATTATGTGGTAATTTTAGAGTAGGTGTGATGTGGTGCTGAGAAGAATGTATATTCTGTGGATTTGGGGTGGAGAGTTCTGTAAATGTCTATTAGGCTATTAGGTTTGCTTGGTCCGGGTCTGAGTTCAAGTCCTGGATATCCTTGTTAATTTTCTGTCTTGTTGATCTGTCTAATATTGTCAATAGGGTGTTAAAGTCTCCCACTATTATTGTGTGGGAGTCTAAGTCTCTTTGTAATTCATTAAGAACTTACCTTATGTACCTGGGTGCTCCTGTATTGGGTGCATATATATTTAGGATCGTTAGCTCTTCTTGTTGCATTGATCCTTTTACCATTATGTAATGTCCTTCTTTGTCTCTTTTGATCTTTGTTGCTCTAAAGTCTATTTTATCAGAGATGAGAATTGCAACTCCTGCTTTTTTTTGCTCTCCATTTGCTTGGTAAATCTTCCACCATACCTTTAATTTGAGCCTTTGTGTATCCTTGCATGTGAGATGGGTTTCCTGGATACAGCACATTGATGGGTTTTGGCTTTTTATCCAATTTGCCAGTCTGTGTCTTTTGATTGGGGCATTTAGTCCATTTACGTTTAAGGTTAATATTGTTATGTGTGAATTTGATACTGCCATTTTGATGCTAGCAGGCTGTTTTGCCCGTTAGTTGATGCAGATTCTTCATTGTGTTGATGCTCTTTACCATTTGGATGCTGGTACTGGTTGTTCTTTTCTATGTGTAGTGCCTCTTTCAGGATCTCTTCAGGCCAGGTGGTGATGTAATCTCTGAGTACTTGCTTGTTTGCAAAGGATTTTATTTTTCCTTCACTTATGAAGCTTAGTTTGGCTGGTTATGAAATTCTAGGTTGAAAGTTCTTTTCTTTAAAGATGTTGAATATTGGCCCCCACTCTCTTCCGGCTTGTAGTGTTTCTGTTGAGAGATCTGCTGTGATTCTGATGGGCTTCCCTTTGTGGGTAACCTGACCTTTCTCTCTGGCTGCCCTTAGTATTTTCTCCTTCATTTCAACCCTGGTGAATCTGACAATTATGTGTCTTTGGGTTGCTCTTCTTGAAGAATATCTTTGTGATGTTCTCTGTATTTCCTGGACTTGAATATTGGCCTGCCTTGCTAGGTTGGGGAATTTTTCCTGGATAATATCCTGAAGAGTATTTTCCCTCTTGGATTCATTCTCTTCATCACATTTGGGTACGCCTATCAAATGTAGATTAGGTCTTTTCACATAGTCCCATATTTCTTGTTGACTTTGTTCATTCCTTTTTACCCTGTTTTCTCTAATCTTGCCTTCTCGTTTTATTTCATTGAGTTGATCTTCGACCTCTGATATCCTTTCTTCTGCTTGGTCAATTCGGCTGTTGAAACTTGTGCATGCTTCACGAAGTTCTCGTGTTGTATTTTTCAGCTCCATCAATTCTCTTATATTCCTATCTAAGTTGTCCATTCTCGTTAGCATTTTGTCAAATCTTTTTTCAAGGTTCTTAGTTTCTTTACATTGGGTTAGAACATGTTCTTTTAGCTCACAGATGTTTCTTATTACCCACCTTCTGAAGCCTGATTCTGTCATTTCATCACACTCATTCTCCATCCAGTCTTGTTCCCTTGCTGGTGAGGAGTTGTGATCCCTTGTAGGAAGACAGGTGTTCTGGTTTCAGGTGTTTTCATCCTTTTTGCACTGGTTTCTTCCCATCTTTGTGGATTTATCCACCTGTCATCTTTGTAGTTGCTGACTTTCTGATTGGGTCTCTGAGTTGACGTCCTCTTTGTTGATGATGAAGTTATTTCTGTTTCTTGGTTTTCCTTCTAACAGTCTGGCCCCTCTGCTGTAAGACTGCTGAGGTCCACTCCAGGCCCTGCTTGCTTGGGGATCACCTGCAGCAGCTCCAGAACAGTAAGGGTTGCTACCAGTTTCTTCTTCTGCTTTGTCCCAGAAGGATACCCGCCAAATATCAGTCTGAGCTCTCCTTTATGAGGTGACTCTTTGGTTATATGGGCGTGAGGGAGCTGCTTGAGGAGATAGTCTGTCCTTTAGAGTAGCTCAAGTGCTGAGCTGTGTGCTCTGTTGTTCATTCAGAGCTGCTGAGCAGGTACATTTAAGTCTGCTGCAGCAGAACTCATAAACCCCTTTATTTTCCCCAGGTGTTCTATCTCGGGGAGTTAGGGCTTTATTTATAAGTTTCCACTGTTCTGCTGCCTTTTTTTTTTTTTTCAGGGCTGCTCTGCCCAGCAAGGAGGGAACTGAGTCACTTTCTGCCTGCAGAGGCTTCGCTGAGCTGCTGTGGGCTCCACCCAGCTGCCATGTGAACTTCCCTGCAGTCCTGATTATATGGGTGTGGTTAGAACTGCCTCGGCAATGGTGGCCTGCCTCTGTAATGATGGACTCTTTCTGAAATGGCAAGTTGCCTCGGCAACGGCAGGCTGCCTCAGCAATGGCAGACTGCCTCCATAATGATGGAGTGCCTCGGTAATGGCAGATGCCCCTCTGCCACAAAGCTGGACCATCCCAGGTTCAGCTGTGCTTGCTGTGAAACTCTCAACCCAGAGCATTTCCAATTACTGTTTTTTGTGTGTGTTTTTTTTTTTTTGTCGGCGGGGGGACCAGTGTTTTTTTTTTTTTTGTCGGCGGGGGGACCAGCCGAGCCTGATCACCTGGCTCCCTGCCTCTGAGCCTTTTGTTTTTTAGTTGAACGGTCAGCTCTCTCCCAGGTGTTATAATCCCCTGTTGAAAAGGCACCAGGATCTGTGTGATTTCCCGTGCGTCAACCCACTGCACCAGCTGAAACAGCAGCGCTGAGATTCGTGGTGCTTTTTTGCCTGGGAATCTCCTGGTGTGGCTCCCTGTTTCAGTCCCCTTTTTTTCAATATGATGAGTGAGTGACTCTGCCTTCCCAGAGCCTCCTGGAGCTCCCCTTGCTGGCTAACAGGGGGGGCCCAGTCCTGTTTACTCTGCAGCAGGAACCGCTGTGCCGGGGTGCCAGCAAAACAGCCGTGCCAGCCAAAACAGCCATGCTGGTGACCCATGGGGCTCCTCCACCTGGGAATCTCCTGGTCTGTGTGCAATAAAAATCCATCTGGAAATGCAGCGTCCACTCACCCTCTGTGCTTTCACTGGGAGCTGTGATCCTGAGCTGCTCCTAACTGGCCATCTTGGCTCTCTCCCTGTTTTTTATAATTAAGTTTAATTTTTTTTTTTTTTTTTGAGATGGAGTCTCACTCTGTCACCTAGGCTGGAATGCAGTGGTACAATCTTGGCTCACTGCAGCCTCTACCTCCAGGGTTCAAGCAATTCTCCTTCCTCAGCCTCCTAAGTAGCTGGGACTACAGACATGCACCATCACACCGAGCTAATTTTTGTAATTTTAGTAGAGACAGGATTTCACCACATTGACCAGGCTGGTCTTGAACTCCTGACCTCAGTGATCCACCCACCTCAGCCTCCTGAAGTGCTGGGATTACAAGCATGAGCCACTGCACCCAACCCTTATAATTAAGTTTGATTTTTGACACTGAAAATCTCCATTCTGTGAGGCTGCTATAAGGAAAGGGAATTTTAATTTCAGTCTTTTCTTTGTACTATCTCTTCCATAAATTTTGCCACCCAGTTGTGAGAACTTTCCAAGCACTGGAAGACTGTCACCAGGTTCTTAGCTGTCAGTACAAACAGGTGTCACCAAGATTTGCATTATCCTGGCTCACCTAACATCCACATCAGTGTCTTTCTGCTCCTCTGGGCCTTGTTTTGACACTAGAATCTTTTCCCTGGCTGCCTACAGCTCCATCTGCCAAGGAGACTCCCCCAACCCTGTGAGGTGACTTTTTCCAGCAGCACTGCCAGAGAACAGAGTGAAAGGCCCTGCCTTCCAGGACCCACAATAGCTCTGTTCTTCTTTCCCATCTCCCCATTTCCAGGAGAATTGTTTTCCACTCCAGGAAGGATATTTCTTCCAGAAAATTTTAGACTTCAAGAAAATTTGCCTATTCTCAGACTCCTTTCCCCACTGTGAAGCTGAGGTTTTTTGAAACAACATCAGAGAAGAAGACTCCCCAGTTATTGCTGTGAATTGCCCTGTTGTATCCCACCCCTGAGACAACACATACCCAGTAACTACCCTCTTAATTAGAGGAAAAGAAAAATGAGGGGAAATATGATAATAAAATTCAGGTTAATATTTTTAAAGATATTACAGATTGAGTATCCGTAATCTGAATATCTGAAATCCGAACTCCTCCAAAATCTAAAACATTTTGAACACTGACACAAAATGGTGACACTTTTACTTCTGATGGCTTAGGGTACACAAACTTTGTTTCATGCACAAAATTATTAAAAATTCTGTATAATATTATCTTCAGGCTATGCGTGTCAGGTATATATAAAACATACATAAACTTTGTTTAAACTTGGGTCCCATCCTCAAAATCTCCCATTATATATATGCCAATGTTCTGAGATTAAATTTGAAGCACTTCTCATCCCAAGCATTTCAGATAAGGTGTACTTAATCTGTACCCTAGACATGAACTTGCCCTATTGCATCTTTTGCCTGCCCATGCCTCAAGTAAATATTCCTGCTGGGGAGGCATAATAGCCAAAATGGCACCAGTGCACATTCTAACATCTCTCTCTACTCCCCTTCCACCAACACAATGAAAAGAGAGTCCTCCTCCTTTCTTCTGAAAGCAGGAAAAATAGGTTTGGCTAAAAAAAGGTGAGGTATAGGAGAGCAGTAAAAGAAGTATAAAGAACAAAAAGCCATACTGCTTTTCTCTCATAGTGGAAGTCTACCAAAGCATACATATGGCTCTGAAACACACACAAGAAGTAGCTGCTGTCATTCTTACAGCTGGGGTGCTATCTTTGGTGCACTAGTCCCACAAAACCCACTCCCCTTCACTGATCCTCACCTGTGGATTCCCCCTCCATTCTCTTTCCTGATTCTTTTCTTCAAAACCTTTCCAACAGTTTCTGGAGAGTCAGTGCAGCCTCACTGAAAACCACTTTTAAGCTTCTCTCTCTCTCTTCTTTTCTTTTTTTTTTTTTTTTTGGTCTTTTGTTGTTGTTGTTTTGAGATGGGATCTTGCTCTGTTGCCCAGGCTGTGCTCACTGCTACCTCCCCATCCCACACTCAGGCAATCCTCCCACCTCAGCCTGCCAAGTAGCTGGGACTATAGGCATGTGCCACCACACCCAGCTTTTTTTTTTTTAATAGTAACAGGGTTTCACCATCTTGCCCAAGCTGATCTCTATTTCCTGGGCTCAAGCAATCCACTGGCCTCAACCTCCCGAAGTGCTGAAATTACAGGCATGAGCCACTGCACCTTGCTTTCTCTCTTTTTTGTAAATTTCAACCTTTATTTTAGATTCAGAAGTACATGTGCAGGTTTGTTACATGAGTATATTGCACAGTGCTGAGGTTTGGGGTACAAATGATCTTGTCAACCAGGCAGTGAGGACAGTACACACTAGGTAGTTTTCCAGCTCTTGCCCTCCTCCCCCTCTTGCCACTCTGGTAGTCTCCAGTTGTTCCCATCTTCATGTCTATGGATATCGAATGTTTAGCTCCCACTTGTAAGTAAAAATGTGGTATTTAGTTTTCCATTCTTATATTAATTTGCTTGAGATAATGATTTTTAGCTGCTTTGATGTTGCTGCAAAAGTCATGATTTTGTTCTTTTTTATGGCTATGTAGTATTCCATAGCGTATTATGTACAACATTTTCTTTATCCAATTCACTGTTGATGGGCAGCTAGGTTGACTTCATATCTTTGCTATTGTGAATAATGCTGTGATGAACATACAAGTGCATGTGTCTTTTTGGTAGAACAATTTATTTTCTTTTGGGTATATACCCAGTAATGAGATTGCTGGTTTGAATGGTAAGTCTGTTTTAAGTTCTTTGAGAAATCTCCAAATTTCTTTCCACAGTCAGTGGTTGAACTAATTTATTACATTCATACCAACAGTGTATAAGTGTTCCCTTTTCTCCACAGCCTAGCCAGGATCTGTTCTTTCTTTTACTTTTTAATAATAGCCATTCTGACTGGTGTAAAATGGTGTCTCATTGTGGTTTTGATTTGCATTTTTCTGATGATTAGTGATGTTGAACATTTTTTCATGTTTGTTGGCTATGTGCATGTCTTCTTTTAAGAAGTGCCTGTTTATGTCTTTTGCTTACTTTTTAATGGGGTTGCTTGGTTTTTGTTCATTGAATTGTTTACATTCCTTATAGATTCTGGATATTAGACCTTTGGATTCATAGTTTGCAAATATTTTATCCCATTCTGTAGGTTGTTTACTTACTCTGTTGATAGTTTCTTTTGCTGTCCTGCTGAGGTTCTTATGCCAGCTATAGATGACCTGGGCTTGGAAGCTCCTCAGGTCAGACCTAGCAGCATAGATCTCTCATGGTGCAAGATGACAATGCAGTGCATCTCTTCTTTCAGCCTTCTATGCTTCCCCTGGCCTCTCAGGTCAGTTCACTTCAACATTCATTTCCTGAATGCCTTCTGTGAACAAGGTATTTATGTAACCACTGGGAATACTAAGATGAATATAACACAACTGTGCCCTCTTGCTTCTCACAGCTTATAATATGGTCGGTTCTTCAGAGGAAGAGGGAAATTTCATCTGGCCCCAAATCTCAGTGATGGTGTTTGTGGGAATATAATTTCTGAGGTAAAAACTAAGTCGAAGTCTGACAAGCAAAAAAAGAAATGCAGACAGAGACACTCCAGACAAGAGACACGACCTGAACAGAAGCACCAAGGTGTGACAGAAAACATAGAGAGAAAAGGCTTCCAAAAGTTACAGAGATTCATTGGAAGCTCCACCGAAAAATAGGTGGTGCAAAAAATTAGGAAAGAGGGAGAATGGGACTAGGCCATTTACCATCGTGTTTATCATTACAGAGTGATTGGAATTGGAAAGGCATTGATATCTTTAAAGTAGAAGAGAAGCAAGAGCCAGCATCCTCATTTTATAAACTGAAAAGCTAAGGACCAGGTGTTTTTCAGTGACTTACCTAAAGTCACATCCTTGCTCAGGAGGAGAGTTCAGGCAGTGTCCCAGCTCTTCCACCTCTAATTCCAACAATGCACAGGGAGCTCTTCATGATCTGATCCATGACCACCTACCACTTTCTATGGTGGTACCCATTTCCCAGTCTTGCTATCCTTTTTCTCCTCTGACACATTCACCTTCATATTTTGGGGCCTTTGCCTACACCTATCCCACTTAAAAGCCTTTCCCTCACTTAACCTTCTTCAATTCTGACCAAGAACTGATCACTTCCAACTCATCATTCAAAACCTTACTGAGGAGTCTGCTCCTTTGGAGTCCAGTGAGTGTCCCTCTAAAACTCCTTGATATGGTTTGGATCTGTGTCCTCACCCAAATCTCATCTCCAATTGTAATCCCTACGTCTCTAGGGAGAGACCCAGTGGGAGGCAATTGGATCATGGGGGCAGTTTCCCTTATGCTGTTCTCATGATAGTGAGTGAGTTCTCATGAGATTTGATGGTTTTGTAAGGGGCTCTTCCTGCTTCATCACTCATTCTTCTCTCTCCTGCCACCTTGAAAGGAAGGGCATGTTTGCTTCCCCTTCTGCCATGAGTGTAAGTTTTCTGAGGCCTCCCCAGCCACACGGAACTGTGAGTCAATTAAATTCTTTTATAAATTAGCCAGTCTCAAGTATTTCTTTAAGGCAGTGTGAGAACGAACTAATACAGCCCTTATCACATTTTGCTATTATTTTGTTTGGATTTGTCTCACCTTGTGAACCTGAGTGAGCTTCTTGAGGGATAGGTTCGGTG
The DNA here is from genome assembly GCF_030222135.1 of Aotus nancymaae. Classification (NCBI taxonomy): domain Eukaryota; kingdom Metazoa; phylum Chordata; class Mammalia; order Primates; family Aotidae; genus Aotus; species Aotus nancymaae. The sequence continues at coordinate 37,994,931 of NW_026988419.1, read as the reverse complement.
TTTTGCTCATCATTAGCGTAATACCTATCATGCATGCAGTAGATGCTCAGTAAATAATTGTTTACATTTAAATGGCCTTTAAAATGAATGAATCTCATTTAGTAACTTTAAAAAGGGACTATTTGTTGTACAAATAACCTATTGGCTACAAACTAAACCAATAATATAGCCAAGAAAGATGTTGGCTAGAATTTCAGCCAGCCATCCATATCACTAAAATAAAACCCAAAGCAGCATCCCTGGAGGAGCATGACTTCATCTGAGAACTACTGGGCATGCAGCAGGTAAGTGGAACATCCTCCGTATCCTCCCTCCCTGCAGCTGTCACAGTGAGTCCATATTTCCTTGAGTTTTAATCACAGCCACTATCCAATGTTAACAACACATGCACAAAAGCAGCAACTATTAATATAAGCAGAAGATAAGTGGGTTTCCTACTGTCCTCACTAAGGAAACCACATTTTGATAATTCTCCAGGTGGTTACAAAGAAGAACAAATTCAAGCAAGAACACTGGACTAAACTTAGTCCAAAAGGCTAATTGTGGAATGCAATGGACAAAAAGAACAAAGGGCAATGCAAGAGAATTCTCAGTAGGTATAGATTATTCAAATGTACAGTACTTTTCATGTTTCTTACCAAAGACTTAACACAAAAGAAATTAACATGATCTATTTCTATTCTATAATTATGGCATTAGTACAGAAATAGTGACAAACTTCTATAGTGCATAAATTAAGAGAGATAAAAAGCATTTCTAATTCTTAATAGAAGCAGTCAAAAGACCACAAGAAAAAAATTCAGCAGCAAGCCTCTTATTGCCTAGATTCACCAAATATAAAAAAATTTAAAAATAGATACAAAAATTACCCTTTTTCCTTTGCTGCCCTGTGTGAAGACTGACTTGTGTTCTGCCCCTTAAGCATCTCTTTTCCACTCATTATGGGTCAAATTATGTTCTTCCAAAATTTATATGTTGACATCCTAACCCTCAGCATCTCAGAATGTAGCTTTATTTGGAGAGAGGATTACCTTTACAGAGGTAATCAAGTTAAAATGAGGTCATTAGAGTGGGTCCTAATCCAATATGGTTGATGTCCTTATGAAAAGGATAAATTTGAGGACAGACATACATAAGAGGAAAATGCCATGTGGAGACACAGGGAGAAGCTGGCCATCTACAAGCCAATGAAAGTAGACTCGAACAGATTTTCCCATCACAGCCATCAGAAGGAATCAACCCTGACTGCACCTCGGTTTCAGATTTGTAGCCTCCAGAACTGGAAGACAATAAATTTCAGTTAAGATGCTGTTTATGGAATAAATTTCTGCTTGTTACAGCAGCCCCAGAAAATTATTACACTCCACCTCTGCATTTTCCTCCAGGCATCCCTCAACCCTGTTCTTCCAACATTTCCCACAAAAGAAAGAAAAAATGTTACTTCACATATATATATTATAAATCATGCCATTTCATTTGCCTTCTTTTAACATCAGTGGGTAATCTTACCTCACAAAGTTAGATGTAATATGGGAAAAACCTCTACAATTTTCAAACCCATAATAATCAAGTTCTATAATCACCAAAAAAGGAAAGTACAAAAGAAAACCAATGCTGAGAACTCTTATAAAGCAAGTACAAAGACAAAATTGGCTGTGCACTATCATTAACTAAAGCTAACACAGCTCCTTTGTAATCTTAAGCAGCTATTCCATGATCTTTTCACTCACGATGATGAACCGAACATTTGATAAAAGAAAATATTTGATCTCTTTTTAGCCAAAAATCTTCTTTATAATCCCATTTAATATTCCAGAAGGGTTTTCTTTCCTTTGAAGAAATATAAGTTTGACATTCTAAAGGCATTTGTATTTTAAAGCCTACAAAAAGATTTTTGGAGAGTACTCGGTGAAGTACTGACTTGCCCCTGTGGCTCCAAAGTTCAATTATTACAGACATTTCACTCCAAATAGCATTTCTACCTTTTAACCTTCATCTAAATAAATGTTCATTTTTATAAAAATGTTCATTTTTCTTTCACTATGATAGAGTTCAAGCCCTTGCAATATGTTTTAAAAGTTGTATGAGATATACAATTATACTTTTTCCCTTTATTCACAGGTTTTAAGCAGTTGTCTATATCCCAAAATAAAATAAAACTTTCTGTTTCCTGCAGATCCAAGTTTCCCAAAAAGATATCAGTAAGAATAGATTGCAATTCTCTCAGAGAATGAGCATGTATCAGGCAAACATATCTCTTTTATTGTGTTTTTCTACTGAAACACAAGAAATAGATATCCTAATTTTGGAAAGCTCATTCCTATAAAGACATTTCTAAACTGTGAGAAAATTAGCTCAACAATGAGGAATGAAACTCTCTTCCAAAAATATTTACACAATTTGCAAAGAGATGGCTAAAGCATATCTTAACGGGCAGATTGTGTTTGTTGTAGGTGGAAAGAGCTACAGAAAAGTGATTGGACATGACAAGACTCAGCTTTTAAAACCTGACTTCATTTGGCACCTAATGAAAAGAATTGTGCTTACTTAACTCATGGCATTTTTCCCATATAAGAAACAGTAAAATTCAAATGAAGTAAAAATAGCAAAGTTGACAAAGATACAATTTGAAAACGTGGCTCAAAACAAACCCAAGGTAAAATGACCTTGACTACCATAATAGTCAGGGTTCTTTGTACCTAACAGAAACTGACTCTGCCTAACTTAAGCAGAAAGATAATTTACAGGAAGAATATGGTGGAGCTCAAAGAATAAAACATCCAGAAAGGACAGGAGCCAGAATATCTCTAACAATCTGGGTAGCAAGAACTAATGGTCATTCTGGCTAGACACTATCTTTGGATAAATCCACTTTAACTGCTTTTCCATCTAAATTAAAACTAGGAAAAATCTGACTAGTCTTCCTTGGTTACTCACCTAGAAGAGTTATGAACCCTTTCACCAAGGTTACTCATAATGTGGGAGAGAGAAATTCAGAAGCGTTTAAGAGAAGAAGGAGAAATGGATGCTGTGTTGCATAAGTAAGTAAATAAATGAACAAACAAGCATCCACTTTAAGCTCATATCATGGTAAAATACATACTGTATGTATTTTTGGAGAGAAAGTTTTTAAAGCTGGGATTTCCCCTAGCAATGATTTTATATGAAAGGCCTAGTGAACTTTTTAAAATGTTTATTAAAACTATAATTAACCTAAGTAAAAGTTTTTGACACTCTAAAAAACAGTTACTGGCCAGGTGCAGTGGCTCATGCCTGTAATCCTAGCACATTGGGAGGCAGAGGTGAAAGGATCACCTGAGCTCAGGAGTTCAAGACCAACCTGGGCAACATGGTGAGACCTCATCTCTATTTAAAATTAAATAAAAAACTAAAAACAAGAAAAAATAAAGTTGCCTGCAGATTCTCCTATATTTACAAATTAGCATGAATATTTTTAGTAGCTCCTGAATATGCTTTTGAAGTTTTATAATCCAAAGAAACAGATATTTGTGCACTTTAAGAATAATACTTCAAACTTTGCATTTTGAAATTGTGCCTCGACATTGTCTTACCTCACACTGTATGACAATACAGGCTCTAGGACCATGGACTGTTTTCTATGAAGATATGTTTAGGACTCTTTGAGGTGTGATCTCAAGAGGGATTTAAAGCAGTAATTTGTGCCAGGCACAGTGACTTATGCCTGTAACCCCAGCTCTTTTTGAGGCCAAGGCAGAAAGATCACTTGAGCCCAGGAGTCCAAAATCAGCCTGGGCAAAATAGTAGGACCCCCATCCTACCAAAAATAATAATAAGACTTCAACTATGCAGATATTTCTCATAAAAATTTATTCTCAATCTTGCCTATTTTTAGCTAAACTTTTGCAAACACTACCTGATCAGAAAGTCTAAATCTTATTTATGATTTTGAGCTTTGAAATTAGGCAGCATGAATTAGGCAGAAAAAATAAATTTGAAAAATTGTACCGCTCAGATTCTGAGGTTAATTCGGGAACAAGTAGTTCAAGTCATAAGATAAAGATTTTGCACTTAACTGCTAAAACATTTAATATTTCTGGACATGAATAAAAGTATAGAAATGTAGTATTCATCTTATATTTTCAAAAACATACTAAATGCACCATTCAGTGGAGCAGACATTTAATAATAATCCTCTGTCAAATTCTGGGGCTGGAAAGATGAATAAGACATAGATGCTCCCCTTCCAGTCACTCAAAATTTAGAAGCCTGGTAATATATAATTATAATTTTATATGGAGAAGCAAAGAATTATGTACATGATGCTGAAATAGTATATAGAGGGAATGGCTTCATAAGAAATGGATGTTTGGTAGACTTTGAAAGATAAGAAGGTAATCAGAGTGGGAAAAACTTGTCAAGAAAACAAATGGTCAGATGTGGTAGCTCATGCCTGTATTCCCAGCACTTTGGGAGCCCAAGGTGGGTGGATCACCTGAGGTCAGGAGTTCAAGACCAGCCTAGCCAACATGGTGAAATCCCATCTCTACTAAAACTACAAAACTTAGCTGGGTGTGATGGTGCACACTTGTAATCCCAGCTACTCGGGAGGCTGAAACAGGAGAATCGCTTGAACCTGGGAGACGGAGGTTGCAGTGAACCAAGATTGCTCACTGGGCAACAGCCAGGGCAACAAAGAGTGAAACTCCATCTCAAAAAAAAAAAAAGAAAAGAAAGAAAAAAGAAAACAAATAATAAAGGCCTTGAAATAGTAAGAAACATGGAGAGATATAGGAAAGGCAATAAATGTGCTATTGCTAGAGCATGACTTTGACATAACTACAGAGCTAGTAGCTAGACTCAGGGCCGTGTCACAAATGCTTTTTATGCTATAATAAGGAATTTTAACTTAATCTTATAGGTCAGCATTTCCTAAGCTATCTACCCTAAGAACAAAAATCTCCTTTGAAGAATTTCTACGAATGTTAATGCTCAACCAAATAAGCTTAAAAAATACTGCATACTAAAATCCTGTGTAGTAGACATTACAGGTGAGGGCCAACATCCATTTCACCACCTTTTCAATAGTTTCATTGCAGTTTGAGGAACTGATTCCATCTCCAGAGAAGGGTCCTGATGAGTCTAAGCAAATATAATGTCTCCCTTGCTCAAGACTGTTTAAGGAACTGCAACGTAGGCCAATCAGCACAGGACATTCTCCTGGTGACAGTTACTGGTCCAAAGTTGGACCTAAACAATTACAATTGAGCCTGGAACAACACAGAAGTTAGAAGCACTAATCCTACACACAGGAAGAAATCTGAATATGACTTTTTTCTTCCCAGAAACATAATTACTAATGGTCTACTGCTGACCAGAGGCCTTGCCAATAACACCAAGACATTGTTGTTTAAAAAAAAATCATAAAAAATAGAAAATACATCTTCTACTACACATTAAGTGTAAGTGGATCATCATAAAGCTCTTCACCCTCCTCATCTTTATGTTGAGTAGGCTGAGGTGGAGGAATAGAAAGGGAAGTCTTGCTGTCTCAAGACTGGGGAGGAAATTCAAGTATAAATGAATTCAAGCAGTTCAAACCTAATGTTGTTCAAGGATCAACTGTACATCAGACTGAAGAGAAGTACTATTTTTCCCATGATTGTGGAAAAACACTCTTTCTCTCCCAGAAGGCTTAAGTGAGAATAAATATAGCTTAAATGCTATAGGAAATGGGCAATGATCCTATGACTACAAGAACCAACCTCAGGATGATACTATAAGGGTGGATGGCAGAGCAAAAGGTGAAAGAACCAGTCTTTGATGCCATGATTGAACTGCTGAATCAACCAATGCTAAAGAGAAGAATAAGACCTCATTTATAAAGTCAACAGGGTCATTTATTCTTACAGAGAAGAAGGCAAATATACAGTAATTTCAAAACACTTTAAAAAGAACTATAGTAGGCCAGGCAAAGTGGCTCACACATGTAATCCCAGCACTTTAGGGGCCAAGGTAGGAGGATCGCTTGAGCCCAGGAGTTCAAGATCACCCTGGGCAACATAGTAAGATCCCATCTCTACAAAAAAATAAAAAATTAATTAGTAAGGTGTGGTGCATGCCTGTAGTCCTAGTTACTTGGGAGGCTGAGGTGGGAGGATCATGCGGCTGGAAGGTTGAGGCTGCAGTGAGCCATGATCACAACACTATACTCTAACCTGGGCAACAGAGCAAAACTGCATCTCAAAAAAATTAAAAATAAATATAAAGTAAATGAAAAGTACTATAGTAGAGATTAGTACAGACACAAAGAAGAGGAGACTGACTCCCCTCTTTGCTTTTTGGCTCTCCTTTCTAGACAAGGCTAGAAAAAGTTTTACATGTTCTTCATCTAAATCTTGAGTAATGTACAGGAGTCCACAGTCTACAAGTTCAATTTATTTTCATATATTGATATATTTAGCATTTTATAGCCAAATAGTCATAAAATTACAAAAAGTAAGATCTTTTTTTAAATGGAGGTGTTGACAAGTTGCATATGAATTAAAAATGAATTAAACATAGTTTATGACTTAGTCTCATTATGCATAGTAGGATTGTAAAGGGATTTTTTTTAGATCTAACAGTCTAAAAAGATATAAAACACCTAGAATAAAATAAAGATTTGGAACTACTTATGCATATTTTTTTCTGCATTTTGAACAACATACTGTCATTGTAAAAATCATGTGACTTTATCTTCTATTTTCTCATTTTTGCATTTACATTTTATTTTAAGATACTGTTCTATGCAATGGCATTTCACTATTTGCCTGAGTTTAATGCCATTTCTCAAATACCAATAACCAATCGTGATGCAACTTAAATTGTTTGAAAAGGGTTTTGTGATGGGCAGTATAAAAGGCAATGACTGGGATCCTTTGAATACATAGTCAAACTTTTAAGTTCTCATTAATACAATAAACCTTGTAATTGCTGTTTAGCAAACTGTATCTTTAATGTTGAGGTATCTTCCCATAAGTAAAATGTCAGTTGTGCCATAAATGCCACTTTATTTGAGTTTAATTTTTGCTTAAAAGAAAGGTATAAAAATTATAATTAATGATATAGTTTATTGCCTGAAAACACTCAGCCTAGCAAGCTTTGTTTCCCCACCTAATAATTTGTTAAGTGTGCTCTTACCCAGAAACATTCTGAAGAGTTTCTCACCACATAATGAAACAAAGTTTTATATTATCCTCATGACTTGTCAAAACCAAGGAATCTGAAAGAGACAGCCTGAAAAGGAAAACCGCATCAAAGTGGTTTTATTTCCAGGAAAACGATTTGATCATTTATAATTTTTAAAAATACTTTTCATATTTAATTGAATTATTTTTAACCTAAGTTGTTGGAGATTGAGACATTCTCACCTATTTTATCCTAGCAAAATGGAGATAAATGTAAAAATGTCATGTGCATTCTTTATTTAAAATGAAGACTCTTCTTTGTGGAATAGAGGTTTTACACATAAGGTTCTTCATCTATAGCAATATTTTGACTGTCTTTATGCTGGAATCTTTATTCTGACAGTCTTGCAGCTGTGCAGGTTTGCAACTTTCTGAGCTAAACTCAAGAGGCTCTGAGTCCATGCCAGCTGTCTTTCAATTTCACATCAACTCTCTTGGTGTTTTGTCAGTTTAAAGCTTTTGCAAAGTTTGCAGGGCCTGAATTCATTAGATAAGGGAAATGGGTCATCTAAATCTTAGCCAACCTCAACTGCCATAGACGCTCACTATTGTAAATTTCCTTCAAGATTGAATTAGAAAATAGACCCCATGGGTTTTTGTCAGTGTTGGTATTTGATGATACCCTTGTAACAGCAGCTGCTGAAAGCTGTGTGTACTTCAATAAAAATTTCTGTTTTATATTTCCTTTCCTTTTCTATATAAAATTGGAAGGCAACAGCTGCAATAATAAGGGCAAAAAGGTCATTTAAAGTTCAGTCCACCAGGCACATGATAGGCAACAAATTCATCACAAAGATACTTTTTAAAAATAATGATGGTTATTAGAAACAAAATCCATCTTGTTTTTAAAGAATTCTGCAGCATCTTAAAGCAGATATGACACAGATTGTCAGTTATAGTTAAGTTGGAACACAAAGCTTCAACCAACAAAAGGATTTGACAATTCCTCTGGGAGTAAGAAGCAGCCTTATTATCACAAGCCATCACATTGATCTATATTTTGGTACAGTGGGATCTTAGATCTGCAGAGACCCAGCCCTTGCCACATCTTGCTATTAGAAATATTTAAGTGCATGCCTGTATTTTAAACTGAAAGGTGAAAAACAAATACTACATGGAACAGAAAAAACACATCGATAATATTCTAAGACTATAAATAAATGAATGCTCCATCCCACAAAGATTAAAATCTGAATAAATTTTGCCTTCTGCAAGTAATTTCCAAGACAGTGAGGAAAAAAAAACATAAAGTATCAAAACAGGAGAATTTACAGAGAAATGGAAATTGCCTGCAATAGAATTTCAAATTATGTGAACCAAATGACATTTATTGCCAATTGCTTTTCTACAACTAAGCTATTACAGCACAGTGTGACCTAAAGCATTTTTGTATGGTCTCCAGAATTAGAAAGAGCCACTTAGAATGTATTTGATCTTGGAGATGTGATTCATACCTTCTGAGCCTCAGTTGCCTTGTTTGCAAAATGGGGATAATATCTAATTCATGATGCCATGAAATATAATGCATGTCAAGTATCTGGCATATAGTTCATGAGCAATAAATACTATTAGTTTTTAATGGGTCTGTAATCCCAGCACTTTGGGAGGCCGAGGCAGGTGGATCACCTAAGGTCAGGAGTTCAAAACCAGCCTGGCCAATATGGTGAAACTTGGTCTCTACTAAAAACACAAAAATTAGCCAGGTGTGGTGGCAGGTACCTGTAATCCCAGCTAGTCGGGAGGCTGAGATAGGATAATCACTTGAACCTGGGAGGCAGAGGTTGCAATGAGCCAAGATCGCCACTGCACTCCAGCCTGGGTGATAGAGTGAGAATCCATCTCAAATAATAATAATAATAATGAATGCCATAATGTAAAATATTTGTAAGTATATTATTGCTGTCTCAATTTATAATCCAGAGTAATTATTAAGCCTATTCCTGGGAAATTTAGAGAAACTAGAGTGTCTATTGAAGCTCTCTTTGTGTATATCACTCATTGCCCTCTTGGGATGGGGAAGGAAATTTCAGCATTCCCGAGAGGCCGGCACATCTGTTGGGGACTCTTGGCCAGCAAGAGGGTTCCAACCTAATAGGGGAGTGTGTGGGAAGAAAAGAGAGAGAGAATAGCGAGGTCTAGAGGGCCAAGTGAGCGATTGCTCAAATAGCAAATTTATTTTGCACACAGTTAGTATATATATCTTTGTCCTACTTCATTTGCAGGAACAGACACCATTATCTCATACATCAAAGGGAACAGAAAGTCCTCGGAATACAAACTTAGGCAGCAGATAACACAATAGTAAAATCAGGTACATAATCAGATACAATTAAGTCATCCAGGTGGGTCTCATTATCAGGTTGGGGAAACCTAAAGTTAAAAAGTTAACTATCTATGCAAGGCACCAGAGAGGCAGTAAGCCTGTTATCTATGCGAACAGCAGTCACAAGAACAGACACAGGACCCAGCAAATGGGTAAACAAAGTCATAAAATGCAGAAACAGAAAATAAACACAATGTCTTCTCAGACCACATAGATATCACCTCATCGTCTAGCAAAGTTGTTTTTAGATATCCTTTGATCTCAGTTTAACTTTCCCAGATCTCAACTGCCTCCAACAGGAAACTGTGTCCGGGCTCAAGCTCACCATATGGTGAGGCCCAATTCCAAGGGGCTTCACATGGGAGTGATCCCCACAGAAAATCATGTAATGAAGAATTTAAGGCATCTGACAAGTCAACTAGATACTTACTAGGGAGGCCCACAAGCTCTAATAATGTTGTCCAATAGTGCTTTCTCCAGTGATGGAAATGTTTCATATCTGCACCATCAAATATGATAATGACTAGATATAAGTGACTACTGAGCATGTGAAATATGGCTAGTGCCAACTGAGTTAACAAATTTTTATTTTAAGTAATTTAAACTTAAATAGCCATATGTGGCTAACACTATCATATTTTGTAGCACATCTCTATCTGATTGACACTTTTATTAGAACTTCTTAGGGAACATAAGAGAAAAATAGATTTGAGTGAATAAAAATTCAGTATAGATATCAAAAGGCCTGTTCCCTTAATGCAATCCCTGGATCTTTAGAAAAATGTTATTTACTGAGCTGTGATACATCAAAACTTCTCCTAATGGAATCAGCAGGGACTTTGTCAGGTAATAAAAGAGAAGTAATGAACTACTCAGATAGTTCTGCCAAAGTATGGCAGAGATCTCTGCCCAAATATGGCAGAGACAATTGTCAGCTGCTTGATAAGATGCAAAATACCAGGACTCTTTAGAACTGCCATTGTCATAAGGTTTCCAAAGAGGTATCCCTGACAGAACCCAATGCCGACAGGAGCCACCTCCAGCAGAATCAATCCTTGAGAATAAACAAGGAGTCATTGATAGGGTTGGTTTACAAAAAACACAGTCATGTCTTGGAAATCCTCATCTCCTCTACTTTCAGTTGGATGTTATCCTTGTAGGAAAAGGATATGTGACCTAATATATCCAAACATATGTTAGGATGTAAGCTAACATATTCATAGGTTCTAGATATTAGGACAGTTTTAAGGGGCCATTATTCTGCCTAATCCTCACATACACACTCAGTTCTACTATAACAAGTAGCCATGATGATGTTTTGAGTCCCCAAGTAACAATGTCAGCTTGGACCCTATGTCCAACAATTAACAAAATATTTCAGTACTCCCCTTTCCAAAGTATACGATCACCCATGTAAATAGTCATAGGTCCCTTTAGTTAAGGAATGATAAAAGTATTACTCCTTATATGTGCTATGTTGCAGGATACTTCTTCCTAAGAATTTGACCTCCTTTCAGTCAATGGGTTCTGGATCTAAGAACTGGCTCAGGTCTGTGAGCAAAAGTTTATGACGTTTCATTGCCGTGGCTGCTCTTAGCTTCCTAATCATTAATAGTTGATTTCTTTTGGTTGTATTCATTATGAAATACCATTGTTGACTACCCATCGGTTTTGCCCTTGGGAACATCATGCTCTATCTCCACAGCTCACTCTGGGTCATACATGCTTGCCTTCCACTCTGACCTTTGGTTATTACAATAATTGTATTCACCTTGCTTCTGATAGTTAAGTGAACCACCTGACTTCTGTTATTTCAGGATTATTTCATGGGCTTTACTATTCATGATCCCACTTCCATAATATCTTCCACTGCCAGTCCTGGCCTAAAGAAGAGTGCCACCACTGAGCTCAGAACAAAGCTAGTGCCACTCTCATCACTGCAGTCTGCATTACTATAGCTAATAGTTTTTTGTTTTTTTTTCCCCAGCAAGTTAAAGATGTCACCCCATTGGGTTTTTTGTTTTGCATATTTTCTAGACAAGAATTATGGTTTATTGCATTTTTCTTCTCTATGTAATTTGTCTTTTTCTCTCTGGCTGTCTTCAAGACTTTCTCTTTGTCAAACTACTTCCAGCAGATTGAATATGATATGCCAGATGGGTCTCTCTCTGTGTGTGTGTCTGTGTGTGTGTGTTTGATTTTAATCATGCTTGGTATTCTTTGGTTTTGGTATCTGATTGAATCTTTGCTTTAGTGTCTGTCATTAATTTTAGAAAATCATCAACTCTTGTGTCATTACTTACATAGTATATCCATTCTAAAATTCTCTGAGCCTTCTGATTGTTTTTTTCTGTGGAAGTTGTAGCATTTTTACTTTTTGCAATGTGGGCCATAACATTTTCCAAGTTTCCAACCTCCAACACAGAATGCTATTTCACCATCTCTTGAGGTCTTGTCAGTGTTAAATCCTGTATCATGATACAGTAATCTCATATCAGTAAACTCTCCCTTATTCAACTTTCTGTCTTGAATCAGTGCACTCAGAATCCAGTCCCATATAGACCCTTCAGTCCCTGCTAGTGTATGTTGGCTAGATCCTGTAATTCCCTCCATCCCTTTTCCTGCTTACCAGGCCCAACACTTCCCCAGACATTTCATATTGTAATTTAACTTTGCTATTGGTCAGAAGACATAGGAAGGAAGGTAAGAGTATATTCTGGAGAGGATGGGGGGGGTTGATATAGTCACTTTTTTTGCAAGGAAGATGCCTCTCTCTACATTGTCTATAAGCCACCACACCTCTCTACATTGTCTAAAGGAAGGAGAAAAATAAAGGTTTAGGAAAACATAAGAATTTTAGATTTTCAAGTGTATTGACCTAGATGTTCCTATCAGTAATTGCACTCCTTCCCAAATAGGTCTGTGGATTCTGTAAATGGACCTACCATGAGTGAAAATTCAACTTTCTTTGGAGCTCTGACATAACTATAATTAAGCCCTGAGTTTTATCCTCAGCCTCTTCTGACCTCTTGCAGAAAATTAGAGTTTATGCTTCCAAGGAGGCCCTCTGGTTTTGCCCTTCACCTTATAATGGTAAAAAATCATCCTTAGCCTTTTATTGTTTTCCTCTAATGCATTGATCTATCCCAGCAACAGCCATCTCATTCAATAGTTTATAAATTATGATTTCATCTGAACATCTCAAACACCTAACCTGTCATACCTGCCAGTGTATTTCTTTTCAGCAGTATACCATTAGTTTTTATCACTCATGTAAGTTTCAACAATTACAAGGCAAATTCATGCCAGGCTCTATTAGTGCTCCAACTACCAACAGTGATGGTAAACCAATTCTTAAGTCCCATTTTAGAATGTGCTTCCTAGGACCCATGTTATTACTACATTATGGGCAGAAGTTGTGGAAGGTTGGTCATTATTGGATTATTCCAACTTGTCTCATTGCTAAATATATATAATTTATTGAATGTCTACTAAGTACCAGAGATGATGGTAAATGCTTTGTGTATATCAACTCTTTAATTCTTACAAGAATGCAGGACAATTATTATTATTTTAGGTAAAGCTTAAAGAATGTAAGTCCTTTGTCCAAGTTCACACTGCTTGTAAATAACAGCTTCTGGGGTGATCTCAAAATAACAACTTCAGGGGTGATCATGCCCCCTCAAACACTGTGCCACAGGGCCTTGTTAGACTGAAATAAACTACATGATACTATTTATGTAATCTAAAATCTTTGTATTCTGAAAATATATTATGACTTTTACTGATGCCCAAGCCTTGATGTCTTTCTGCTGAAGCACATACCTGGGATAGATTGCAAGATGGACTAAAATATCCAGATGCAAGATAAGTTCTGTTAAAAATAATAATAATAATATATTTAATAGTACTAGTAAAAGAGGATGGATGGATTAAGGGCACCAAAAATTTTTTTAGAATCAACTCATTAAAAACCATAATTGAGGAGGGAAAGGAAGAAGGGACCACACAAACACTCAGCCCAAGTGGTTAACTTTATCTCTATCTCAGCAGCACAGGGAAAAGTAGCCAAACCAAGTCAACAAGAATGCATTTCTCATGATGAAATATGTTGTTACAGACTCTGGAACACTTGCCACTATTTTTCAAAAGGGCTAGCAAAAATTTTAGCTAAATATCATACAAGTAAAAAATAAGCAAAAGAATATACAAGTACATGCTGCAAGTACTTCCAAACAAGAAAACAGCTGAAAAAGTCAAGTAAAAGTGATTTTTATTCAAATTGGGTTTAACTCTGGAATGAGACTGTTGTTATCTTCTCTATTACAGGCTGCATAGACATGCGAGTCAATGGTTTTAATTTGATTGGCGCTGTACACAGGAAGTCTTCTGTATCAGATCAGTCTGCTGATACCTGGTCCAGCCCAGTTCTTACAAAATAAGTAGGCATATATTATAGATTTCCTAAACAGATCAAAAATTTCCTATGCCCCTATAAATGCACTTTTGGGAAATTAAGTAAAGGAGTTACTCTTATATGGGAACGACATGTGTATTCTCTTTCAATATCAGAGGTCTTTAGACTGAATGTCAGTATTTCTCCACTACCTTAAGGCTACTTCAATCAAACCTCATAGGATTTTTTTTTTAATGAAATGAAATTTGACAGTCAAGAGTCACTTTTTACTGACAGAAAAAGAGAAGTTAAAGATAAAAGGGTGATTTGTGTGCTTATGGACACAGACATTCTACCTTCTGGCTGAACCGTTATTTTCTTCACTTATTTTTCCTTCACTAGTCATTTTCTCTTTTCAAATAATTACATGAATCAACAAGTCATTCAGTTCCAGTCTAACTCAAATTTTTATGTAATAAAAAAGGTGGAATTACATTTTGAAGTTCTCCTCACTGGTCTTGAAAAAGCAAGCAGGATCTCTCTAGGAAATGTAGCAGTCAGCTATACATTTTCATAGCTGCGAAGATACTGGTAGAATCTCTTTGGTTTTATCCAAATAAGAACCATCAAGCTGAGTAATCTACAGGATTTAATTAAAAGCATATTATGTCCCATGGGGGATTTTTTCCACATCACAGAGATAAGCCTTGTAGAATGCAGAGAATTTAGGAAAGTTTTGGTTCAATGTTAGCATCACAGTCTTGTGAACCGTTTTGCAAGGTTTGGTCCAGACAACAATGATAAAGAAGATCTTCCATTTGTAATTTAGCAAAGTACAAGAAATAATTACCACTAAATTGTTATCTCAAGTAACGTACATATAAATATTTTTCAGTATGTTTATTATTACATGTATAGTGCTTTAGGAACAACACTTAGATGAACTTAACATCTTAACAGCTGAGACACTATATAAAATTGCCAAAAAATTATTGAACGCTGGAGAATGTATGCCCACCCACACCCCCACAAGAGAATGATATTCAGTATTGAATAGTGTCATATTATACAATATTCATTTACCCATACTAGTTGAGAGAAGCAGAGATCAATCAAAAGAAACTAGCCATAGCCTTTATACTTAATTGTAAGGTTACTGTAAGAATTTCCCTATAGAATTAATTACTTTTCTTGAAATATTCTATTTAGTTCAGAAGAGGAAATTTTTCAGACATCAATTTGATTTCACCTGTGTTTCTAGTCATTCATATTACTCTCTCTCAAAATCCTTAATTAACTACTTTTTTATGTCAGTGTTGTTCACTAGGTGTTATTAATCTTTAATGTGTTACTGATCTTCCTGAGGATAATATTCCCAACTCTTCATTAGAAGAAGAGTCAGTTCTCCAATTACCAAAATTAACTCTTAGTATACAACACATTCTTTTTTTTTTTTTTAAAGTCCAGTCATTTAATAACAAATGCTCCCCCCACTCTCACCCCATCACAGCACCCTGAGACTCATGGGTCCAACTGTGCAGGAGGGGGCTGTGGAAAGCCAGGGTGAATAGGGGCAGCAGGTAAGGGGCTGGGTGGGCCCCTGCAGCTCATGTCACTGGCTCCTGGGAGCACAGAATCAGGCTGGGCACAGAGGCCTCTTCTCTGCTCAGGTACCAGCAGGGCAGCTCCATCCAAGGGAGGGCCAGGGCTGCCCATTGGCCCAGCCAGAGAGCATGAGGGATCAGGGCTGGCTGGAGAAAGGAGAAGAGAAGTGACTCTGGTCCATCACACTTAGGTCCTCTGGCCTGCCTCTGCCACGCTCAGCTGCTAGGAGCTGGCCTCAGCCCTGAGGGGCCTCCAGCGCTCACTCCGGCCTTGCCTTCTTGGCCTTCTTCTCAGACTTCACCGCCTCATCGTGGGCTTTCCGCTTCTCCACCAGCTTGTTGGCCTCTCGGATTTTTCGCCTCTTGCCAAACATGATCTTCTGGTACAGGTACTTCTCCCGCTTCTTCATCATCATGATGGCCAAGCGCTTGGCCTCGCTCTCTTCCTCTTGGGCCAGCCGCTGCTTATCCTCCAGCTTCAAGGTGCCTGCCATCACCCTGGGCTTCTTCCCCTCCATCCTCTGCTCCTCCAGGGCTGCCAGCCGGGCCTCCTCCTCCTTTTCTGAACCAGCATCTGCATCTTCCTCCTCTTCCTCATTTTCTCCCCCTTCATTACCATCACCTTCTTTGTCATCGTCCTCTTCCTCCTCTTCTTCCGACTCATTCAGGTTTCCTGGGTCCTCTCCCCGCTGCAGAACCAGCAGCTTCAACTTCTCAGGTGGGACGTAATCTCCTTCCTTCTCAGTCACAAAGGGTGAAAGGTGTGGGGGCAGCTGCACCCCAGGGAAGTACTCTGCCACGGGGAGGAGGAGCCTAGCGTTCACTGAGTCAAACACCCACTGGGGCTGCACGTAGCACCTGCCTATGACAGAGGCCTGCTGCCCAGGCCGGTCAACAATCTGGTGGGTGATGCTGGAGTCTATGACGTCGTAAGTGGCCCCAATGCACAAAGACTTGTCCCAGGACACATCCCCCCCAAAGCTCCTGATGACGAAGGCCAGGGCCTCGCGGGGCACCTCTCGGTTCAGGAAGAACTTCAGGCCCTCAAAAAGCTTCTTGTGCTTCTCCTGAGCCTCCAACTCCTTCCTGCGGTCTTCCTCTTGCGCCGATATCTCCCTATCGGCGGGAAACTCATCCACCTCGGCCTCCTCTTCCATGGCAGGCACCACCACGCGAGCCAGGCTGGCACTGAGGGCCGCCAGTTTCTCCATAGAGCTCTCAGAGTCGAGCGTGTAGGTGTCCTCACTGGCCTTCGCCTCTGCTTGGGCCTGTCCCTCGAGCTTCAGGGGGTAGTGGAGGTTGAGCGACTGGTAAAGGCGGAAGTTGACGAAGCCCAGCAGGGTGGTGTAGAACTCGGTGAAGGTGGCCATGACCCTGTAGTCCATGTCTGTCGGGTAGTCATGGGAGAAGGCATAGGGAGTGATCCACACGATGGGCTGCCCCAGCACCTCGGCCTGGTAGTAAATGCCTTTGATGGACAGGAAGACCTTGCGCAGGGCTCGGGAGGCAATGATGTAGTGCATGAACTCCACAGTGAGCCGGCGGCACAGCTGAATGGTCTGCACGTGACACTTGCCAGTCCGTGGAAAGGTGGAAAAGAGGAAGCACATGGAGAGGGCGTCGTCCAGGTCCCGCAGGGCATCAATGAACATGGGGTACCATTCCTTGATGATGTGGTCAAGTTTGTAGTTGGGCTTATTGTCCTTCAGACGCTCTACGGTGTTCCACTCGCTCTTCCCATAGGCCTTCCGGAGCTTCCGGACGAACACCTTGTATTCCTGGATCTTGTTGATGATGGGTTCATGGAGGAGAAACCTGATGTCTTTGATAAGGTAAAGTTCGGGCCGCTGTAGAACCTTGTTAACCTACTTCTTGTGTTTGGGTTCACGGGGATAAATGCCCTTCAGAATGCACAGCCGCCTAAAGTCAGCCAGGCTCAGCTGGAGCTTCTTCCGGGCTTTGTTCTGGGTGATGTAGTTGGTGGCTGAGCCTCGTTCATACTTTTTCTTCTCAAGGCCTCCCATCGCTCCACGTTGACTAGCAGACTAGGGTCGTGCGGACAGACCAGTATACAACACATTCTTAAGTCGTTGATTTGATCTTGAAAATAATGTCCCCAAAGAAACAATCTTATAAGTGGTGGTTTTGTTCCCAACCCAGCTTATACAACCAATATGGAATGAAATTCACCACAGCGTCCTTCCACCGTGTGTGGTGCTTTTTAGTAGTTTAGTACACCCACTCCTCCAGGTAGGGAATAGAAACACAGTTGTCCCAACTCCACAATGAGAGCAGAGAATTCCTACTCTGGTCACAGTAGCTCAGAGTGGGGACCCAAGGATGTCCAGGAGTAGGCCACTCTCCTGGGAGCTGCCCCCATGAAGGGACTCCTTGCTGGGAGCAGAGGCAGCCTCAACCAAGGGCTTCCCAGCTGCTTCTGCTCTGCTCCCCCTTAAAGAAGGCTCTCCAAACAGCAGCTGAGGAGACTCTTTACAATGGAAACTAGATCTTGTGGCTTTTCAGATCAAAATTCTCCAAGGTTTCCCATCACACTTTGAAAAACAATTCTAAGTCCTTACGCAGACCTGCATGATCTGGCCTCTGGCTGCTTTTCTGGTCCATTTCCTGCCAGTCTTCGCCACTTCCCCACCCCAATCACTCTGCCCCAGCCACTTTGGCCTCCCTGTAATTCTTCAAACATTCCAAGCATGTGCCTACTTCAAATCCTCTGCCCTTGCTGATTTCTCTACCTGCAAAGCCCTCCTCTAAGAGGAGACATGGCTTGCTTCCTCATTTAATCTGCATCTCTGCTCTAATGTCACCTTCTTGAAGAAAGAGGTCTTCAAGAGGTCTTCTCTGGTGGCCACAAAATAGCACTCCAGACACAATCAATCAATTGCCCCACTTCATTTTTTATCAGAGCACTTAATACTCCTGGACTCATATTATATATTTGCTTATCTTCCTTAGGACAGTGTAAGTTTCATTAGGGCAAGACTTTTTTTTTACCATTTTATTCCCTTAAACAGTACGTTCCACATAGTACACATTTCATCATATGTGTTAAATAGATGAATGAGCAGTTTGGCTCTTAAAAAAAAAAAAGAAAAGAAAAAGGTCACGAACCACAAGCCTAAAGTTAAAATTGGCTTCTATCACCTCAAAATTTACCAGTCAATGCCAGAGAATGGTGGTTGGCCATACAGTAACTAAACATTACTCTGAACAAAGAAAAGTCTGGAAAATTAACAACCAGTGATTTTCTAAATGAATGTATGGAATCTTTCATCTTTTCACTTTGTGCCCTGATAATAACCAGAAACACAAAATGCTATCTACAACTGCACTGTCCCTACCCCTATATATTTTCCAAACTGTGCATATCTATATAGTCTTCCAAAGCTCTTGGCTCAGATAGCAATTACTTAAAGCTACTGGCATTCCTGGATGCAGCATCTTCACCTTCATCACACTGCAGCCTTTAAGGCTGAGAGAGACACATAATACTCAGCAGGAGTGAGGACTGCTGATCATAGAATAACAGAATGTTAAATCTGAAACACCTAAGAATCCATTTAATCAGTTGCTAAATTTATACGTAAGCAGATCAAGACCCAGAAAGAGGAAGCCAATGATGAACATTCACTGTTTTATTAATCACTTGTATAAAAAGGTTTTGTTTTTAAGGCATTATTTACCTTTTTCTCCATTTTTGTTGATTTACAAGTGTCTTAGTTTCATGCCGCTATAACCGAACGTCACAGACTAATTTATAAGAAAGAGAAATTTACTTCTTACAATTTGGGAGGCAGGGAAGTCTAAGATCAGGGTGCCAGCATCTGATGAGGGACTTCTTACTGTGTCACCCGGGGTTGAAGGGCAAAGAGGAGGCAAGAGAGAGTAAGAGGGGGCTGAACTTATCCTTTTATAAGGAACCCACACATGTGAGAATGGCATTAATGCATTCATGAGTGCAGAGATGCCATGATCCTAACACCATCCTTTAGGGCCCACCTCCTAACACCACTGAATTTGTGATCAAGTTTCTTACTCATCACCTTTCAGACACATTCAAACCATAGTAACAAGCATAAACTTGTTTTGTTTATTTTCCAGTTGTTTCTTTAACAACTCTTTAGAACCTGTTGTAGTGAACAGCTGTGGATTTTTGCCTGCTTAGTAACCCTCAGTTCCTCTCCAGACATACACAGCTCTAAATCACTAACTTCTTCCGCATCTTGAGGCTAAGTCCCTGGATGGAGCTGAAACTCTCCTCAGATACGGAAGGCCTCTGTAGCTCTTAGTTTCATGTTGCTGTAACAGAATATCACAGACTGAGCAATTTATAATGAAGAGAAATTTCTGAACAAAATGCCCTGATTATAACCAGAAATGCAAAATGCTATCTACAACTGCATTCTCCTATTCCTATATATTTTCCAAACTGCGCATGTCTATGTAGCCTTCCAAAGCTCTTGGCTCAAATGTCAAGGTTCAAATTGGAAAATTGCCTCTGACCCTAGCCTGGTTGCCTGGTTAACTGGGGAATAGATAGGAAAATAACCTCTGACAGTAGCCTGGTTAACTGGGGAATAGACTAGCCCTGTCCACAGTAAATGGTTTGTGAATGAATACATGACCCAGTTAGTACTAATTATAGGACTCAGAAATCCAACTTATAAGAGTCAACAAGAGAGGAAAATTCAGTCAGCCACTGGGGGGAAGCCTGCTTGAATAGTTAGCCAACCCAGCTGAAAGCAGAGACAAGAGATGGAAGGAAACTATCCAGCTATGTCTACACCTTGATTTTTCTGTTACTTGGGTCAATACACTGAGCTGAGTTTTCTGTCACATGTCACCAAAAGTATATGAACTAAGAAATAACTGCAGAGTGTTGCATGAATTTACAGAAGAAAAAAAAATACAGGGTTATAATATAGTGATTTGAACACACACAATAGAGCTTTTCACATTGACTTGCCTTCAATAAAGAGGACCAGCCTTTTAAAACTGGAAGCAATACATATATATAGTTAGTAAGTTTCTTGGCTCTGGTTTAAAGCAAGGGACCTACTGCTTGGGTTTTAATCATCTGCATTTTTCCTTCTGTATCAGTCTCTAAGAGAAATAAATGCCAGTAAATTGTTCTAGAAAGAAAAAACCTTGTGAATCAAATTTCTATTTTTATTTTTACTAAAAACTGTATAAGAAAGTTTTTAATATAAAAAGATACTGTAATTCTTTAAAACTGCAGCTTTGAAAAAATTAAGATCAATTGGAAGATTTGTTTTTATTCTAAGGCAAATAAGTAAATGACTGTAACAACTGCATACATGATTATCCACAGTTCCTGTGGTCTACAAATGTAGCTGCAGAAAAGATGCTATCTGCCATACCAGCTTTCAGTTGGGCAGACTAATAGTGCGCAGACAGAAAAATTCAATTTTCCCTTTTCTGTGTGGGATCACTCACCTAATAGAGCTGGAAATAATAATAACTAGCAAAACAAAATGGAAAAGGTACACTGAGATAAGCACTTTCCAATTTGAACCCTGTTTAAAAGGAAGCATATAGTAAAAACCCCTTTTTAGCAACACATTTTTCCCATCCTGAAGAGCTTTGGAAGGTTTAATGAGCTCTCAGTTTTCTCTGGAGGGCCACAATCCATGAGTCATTTGGTTAAGTAATCTGCACTCCAGACTTTTCTTTGTACAGAGGAATGTTTAGTTATTGTATGACCAACTACTCCTATTTAGCGAACTTACCTTTCCCAGGCAATAGCTGGAAAATTGAATTCAAGCATTTATTTGAAGTCTGACTGGAGGTAGAGTCATAGTTGCTATGATTATCCATGGCTGTGTCTATATAGAAACAAAAGCTGTATTTGTAAACATTAATGTAGAAAATTAAATCAACCCAAGAGTTCAGGAGAAAAAAAAGTACTCTTACTTTTTTAAGTAAGTAAATTGATACCTATGTGTTTTTATATAAATTAGATGGAAAGCTTCTTTACTTTATTTGTATTGTTTACTTATATTTGTAAAAGCAGCAAAAATAAATGGAATATTCTATTAATTCAAAAGTGGATTGACATAGTGAAGATGTCCATTCTCCCCAAATTGATTGATAACCTTCATGTAATGCTTACCAAAATCCCAACAAGGTGTTTCATAGATACAGACAGGCTTATCCTAAAATTTATACTCAAAGGCATAGGAATTAGAATAGGCTCAACAATTTTGAAAAGAAGAATAAAGTGGTAGGAATCACTCCACCCAATATTAAGGCTTCCTTTGTAGCTACAGTAATCAAGATAACGTGGTGTTAGTGGAGGGATAAGTGCATAGATCCACAGAACAGAAAACCTAGAAATAGGCCCACACGAATATGTCTGACTGATTTTTTTAAAGATGCAAAAGCAATCAACTAAGAAAGGATAGCCCTTTCAACAAATAGTGCTAGAGCAATTAGACATCCATAGGCAAAAAAACAAAAAAGACACCCTCACCCTAATCTTCATGCCTTACGCAAAAATCAACTCGAAAAGATCATAGATTTAAATGTAAAAGTGAAACTATAAAAATTTTAAGAAAAATACTGGAGAAAATATTCAGGGCCACAAGCTAAATGAAGAGTTCCTAGATTTGATACTAATAACACAATCTATTAAAGAATAAATAAATAAATAAATTGAACCCCATCAAAATTATTGGCTTGATGAAAGTATCTGTGAAGAATACAAAAAGACAAGCAGCAGACTAGGAAAACAATTTGTAAATCACATCTCTGACACCTTTCACAAAGGACTTGTAATATAAAATAAGTTAAAAATCCTCAAACTCGACAGTATTAGGTTCCACTTCCAGAATTGAAGGACTCTGGAGACCTACTCTACAGAGAAATATCATAACTAGTAAAATTACCCCCCCTCAAAAAAAAAAACAAAAACAAAACAAAAAAACTCTTTAGAGAAACTTTCAATAAAATGTGAAGAACAGCAAGAGTCTGTGACATTTGAACTATGGCCCACTCTCACCCTCACTCTCCTACCTCAGTGAGACAGAAATTTCACCCTGGATGGGTACAGCCAAGAACACAGGAATCCTTCTCCCTTTATCTTCCCATGAGGGGCAGTCTACCATTATTTATCATCCTTTTTCTAGATCCATGTTGCAGAGGCTAAATTCCAGGTGAGGGCAGCTGAGCAGTCAGGGTATCCCTTCCTGACCCAGCCTGAAGACTAGAGGCTCTTCTCTAGACAAGGCCCTAGATTCTGGCAAAAATACTAAGACTGGATCATTCATGCATTGCTGATGGAACTGTAAAATGATGTAGTCATTCTGGAAAAGAGTATGGCCGTCTCTTACAAAACTAAACATGCACTTTACCATATGAACCACAAATTTCACTCTTGGACCTTCATCCCAGAGAAATGAACATTTATGTTCACACAAACCCTGTACATGAATATTCATAGCAACTTTGTTTATAATAGACAAAATCTGGAAACTACCCAAATGTCTTTCCATGGATGAGCGGCTAAACAAATTGTGGTTCATCAAGCCACAGATTACTACTCAGCAATAGAAAGGAATTAATACACTAATCAACTTAGATGGATCTCAAGAAAATTATACTGAGTGGAGAAAAAGCTCATCTAAAAGTCCATCTTAAAAGGTTACATACTATTTAATCCCATTTATACTACATTCTTGACATGACAAAATAATGGAAAACAGATTAGTGGCTGCCAAGGATTGAAGGTAGGTAGCTGTGGCTATGTGAGGATAGCATGAGGGTTCCTTGCAACGGAACTCTTCTGTATCTTGACTGTGGTGGTCATCACATGAATGTACCCAGGTCATAAATTGCATAGAGCAAAATACATAAATAAAATACATGCCCACAAATGAGTGCATGGAAAGCTGGTGAAATCTGAATAAGGTGGTTGGGTGGTCTCCACATCAGTTTCTTGTCTGTGCTTCTGTAGCACAGTAATGCAGGCATTACCATAGAGGAAACGGGGTGAAGGGTATATGGGATTTCTGTGTATTATTTCTTACAACTGCATATAAATCTACAATTATCTCAAAATTTTTTTAAAAATGTTTAATAAAAGCAAATTGATGCCATACAAAGTTCAATGATCAAAGGATTTTTAGACAAGCCTGGCTGAGCTATTCACATCGTTACTATCATTTGAAAAAGAAAATTGCCTTTATTTTGCCTTACCATAGCCGTTCAGAAAATAAAAGACACGAAAAATAGTATTTGAGGGCTACTTTCTTCAGCTATGGTCTGTGACAGCTAACAGGTTGAGAAATTTGTTTTCATTAATTATAAGTCTTGCCACAGAGGTGATTCAGTGCTGAGCAAAGCGCACAGTCACTGGTGTCATGGGGGTGAACTGAGTCCTGGCTTTGTCTCCACACAAGCTGTGAAATAGAATATGTGACTTGCCTACTCTCAAAGTCAGACTTGTGAGATGGTGTAAGAATAATATCTAACAGAATTTTGTAAAAATTAACTGTGATTTTAAAAAGGTAAATAAATGGCCATCATAAAAGATTAAACAATTATTGCTGTTAAATTCAAATGAAGCCATAGTGGCTCTTCAGAGCTTACCAGTCAAATCTTGAATTTTATGAATGAGAAACCTGAGGTCAAGAGAAGTGAGTGCCTAAGAGTAGATGTAGAGTAACTTGTTAGGCAAAGAGCGAGGGCTTTGGAAGATTAGTCCCCTTTTCATAAGATAAAGTTTTTTTTTTCTTTTTTATTACATTTTAGGTTTTGGGGTACATGTGAAGAACATGCAAGATTGTTGCATAGGTGCATACATGGCAGTGTGATTTGCTGCCTTACTCCCCTTCACCTATATCTGGCATTTCTCCCCATGCTATTTCTCCCCAACTCCCCACCCCCCACTGTCCCTCCCCTATTTCCTCCCAACAGACTCCAGTGTGTAGTGCTCCCCTCCCTGTGTCCATGTGTTCTCATTGTTCAACACCCACCTATGAGTGAGAACATGTGGTGTTTGATTTTGTGTTCTTGTGTCAGTTTGCTGAGAATGATGGTTTCCAGATTCATCCATGTCCCTAAAAAGGACGTGAACTCATCATTTTTGATGGCTGCATAATATTCCATGGTGTATATGTGCCACATTTTCCCTGTCCAGTCTATCGTCGATGGGCATTTGGGTTGGTTCCAGGTCTTTGCTATTGTAAACTGTGCTGCAATGAACATTTGTGTGCATGTATCCTTATAGTAGAATGATTTATAATCCTTTGGATATATACCCAGTAATGGGATTGCTGGGTCAAATGGAATTTCTATTTCTAGGTCCTTGAGGAATTGCCACACTGTTTTCCACAATGGTTGAACTAATTGACACTCCCACCAACAGTGTAAAAGTGTTCCTATTTCTCCACATCCTCTCCAGCATCTGTTTTCTCCAGATTTTTTAATGATCGCCATTCTAACTGGCGTGAGATGGTATCTCAATGTAGTTTTGATCTGCATTTCTCTAATGACCAGTGATGATGAGCATTTTTTCATGTTTGTTGGCCTCATGTATGTCTTCATTTGTAAAGTATCTGTTCATATCCTTCGCCCACTTTTGAATGGGCTTGTTTGTTTTTTTCTTGTAAATCTGTTTTAGTTCTTTGTAAATTCTGGATATCAGCCCTTTGTCAAATAGGTAAGCCACAAAATTTTTTTCTCATTCTGTTAGTTGCCGATTCACTCTATTGACTGTTTCTTTTGCTGTGCAGAAGCTGTGGAGTTTGCTTAGGTCCCATTTGTCTATTTTGGCTTTTGTTGACAATGCTTTTGGTGTTTTAGTTATGAAGTCCTTGCCTGCACCTATGTCCTGAATGGTTTTGCCTAGATTTTCTTCTAGGGTTTTTATGGTGTTAGGTCTTATGTTTAAGTCTTTAATCCATCTGGAGTTAATTTTAGTGTAAGGTGTCAGGAAGGGGTCCGGTTTCTGCTTTCTGCATATGGCTAGTCAGTTTTCCCAACACCACTTATTGAACAGGGAATCCTTTCCCCGTTGCTTGTTTTTATCAGGTTTGTCACAGATTGGATGGTTGTAGATATGTTGTGTTGCCTCCGAGGCCTCTGTTCTGTTCCATTAGTCTTTATATCTGTTTTGGTATGAGTACCATGCTGTTTTGATTACTGTAGCCCTGTAGTATAGTTTGAAGTCCGGTAGTGTGATGCCTCCCGCTTTGTTCTTTTTGCTTAGAATTGACTTGGCTATGCGGGCTCTCTTTTGGTTCCATATGAAGTTTAAGGTGGTTTTTTCCAGTTCTGTGAAGAAGGTCTTTGGTAACTTGATGGGGATAGCGTTGAATCTGTAAATTACTTTGGGCAGTATAGCCATTTTCACGATATTGATTCTTCCTAACCATGAACATGGAATGTTTCTCCATCTGTTTGTGTCCTCTTATTTCATTGAGCAGCGGTTTGTAGTTCTCCTTGAAGAGGTCCTTTATGTTCCTTGTTAGTTGTATTCCTAGGTATTTTATTCTCTTTGTAGCAATTGTGAATGGCAGTTGGTTCTTAATTTGGCTCTCTTTAAGTCTGTTATTGGTGTATAGGAATGCTTGTGATTTTTGCACATTGATTTTGTATCCTGAGACTTTGCTGAAGTTGCTTATCAGTTTCGGGAGATTTTGGGCTGAGACACTGGGGTCTTCTAGATATACAATCATGTGGTCTGCAAATAGAGGCAATTCGACTTCCTCCTTTCCTATTTGAATACCCTTTATTTCTTTTTCTTGCCTGATTGCTCTGGCTAGAAATTCCAGTACTATATTGAATAGGAGTGGTGAGAGAGGGCATCCTTGTCTACTGCCAGATTTCAAAGGGAATGCTTCCAGTTTTTGCCCATTCAGTATGATATTGGCTGTTGGTCTGTCATAAATAGCTTTTATTATTTTGATATATGTTCCATCAATACCTAGTTTATTGAGGGTTTTTAGCATAAAGGGCTGTTGAATTTTGTCGAAAGCCTTCTCTGCATCTATTGAGATAATCATGTGGTTGTCTTTGGTTCTGTTTATGTTGTGAATTACATTTATATACTTGTGTATGTTGAACCAGCCTTGCATCCCCAGGATGAATCCTACTTGATCATGGTGGATAAGCTTTTTGATGTGCTGTTGCAATCGGCTTGCCAGTATTTTATTGAAAGAGAAAGATTTTAAACATTTGAAGGAAATCACCTCCGATTCTACTTTATTTTAATCTCTTCACAGTACCCAGGAGATTCTACATATATTATTATTGTTTCATAAATGAGGACAGCTTCAATTACCATGGCAAACTGCATAGGCAAATTCTAACAATAGACTTTAATTTCATATACCTTTTTCTGTCACATTGTTAGTCCTAACTTGAAAACCAGCACAGGTTTTCCTTCCCTCCATCTCAACACAAAGAGAGCAAAGTTTAGGATTTGTAGACAGTTGTTTCTAAACGTTCTTATGGGATGATATAATTAAGCACCTCAGTAAATTTTTATTCATTAAAATCCAAATTCTGTCGGCTTAGTCTTTGTCTTCACCTTTGGAAAATGAACTTTTGGTTCTTTCCCTTTATGGACAGCTGAATAGAAACTTCAGAATGTTGTTTTAAAGCAGTGTTTCAGTTCTCCAAGTCTGCTTGTCTCAAGACTTTTTATAATGTATTATAGACCTAGATTTTTCAAGTTCTCCCCTGAGCCAGTAATAAGAAGTATATTTAAGAAGTTGCCTTTTTCTGATCCCCTAGATCAAAAATATATTCATCTTTATGTACACATGTTCCAATAACCTCATATAATTTTATGTCTTATTCTTTAACAAGTTCCTTTTGTAAGCCAGCCCTGCTGAAACAATAACCTTAAGCTCCCTAAGGGTTTCCGCTACCATCATATCAGCTTTCCTGGACTTCATTGTGTCACTACCATTCCCCACGGCTGTGTAATAATAAAAACTTCTACATGTACAGCACTTTAAATATTTCAAAATGTATTAACCATATCAGTTTTAGCCTGTGACTCCTTGTCAGTGCTATTTTGTTGTTGTTTAAAGGTGAGGTTTAAAACAGAGGAAAGAGACTGCCTATGTTCTTAGGGATGGAGTTTGTACCAAAAAGCAGGTGTCCTTTGGATTCTGACTCCATTTCTTCCCTGACTGGCAGCCAGTATTCACAACTACTTGCTCTGAGTTTTCAAGAAGGCTAGATCAGTCATTTTAGAACAGATTTGACCTAGACAGTCTACTACAGTGCAATGTTATATATCAGGAAACCACGAGCTCTCAATTCCTGGGGTGTTCAACCATAAACTGAATGACTAATTAAACTGGATTCAGTCAAATGAGTGATTAGACATGAAGACATGGAAGGTCATTTCTACCACGGAAATTCTGTGATTACAACAAAATACATTTTAAAGTCTAAACTACAATATTTTTTATTAAATTGCTTTCTTAATTTTTATTCTTTATAGACTATGATTGTTGAAAAGGAAAAAACAACATGCAAAAGGAATTGAGTAAAAAAAAAAAATTCCTAATGGTGGCCAGGCACTGTGGCTCATGCCTATAACCCCAGAACTTTGGGAGGCCAAGGCAGGCAGATCACTTGAAGCCAGGAGTGTGAGACCAGCTTGGCCAACATGGAGAAACTCCATTTCTATCAAAAAATAATAATAATAATACAAAAAATGAGCCAGGCTTGGTGGCAGGTGCCTGTAATCCCAGCTACTTGGCTGGCTGAACAGAAGTATCACTTGAACCCAGGAGGCAGAGGCTGCAGTGAGCCAAGATTGTACCACTGCACTCCAGCCTGGGTGACAGAATAAGACCCTGTAAAAAAAATTAAAAATAATAATAATAATAATAATGGCCTGTGTTTGTCTCATTTCTTGAGCCAATATTCTATGCTATTAATTAATTCTCCCTTTTCTTTGAAAGAGAGTCTTGCTCTGTCACCCAGACTGGAGTGCAGTGGCCAGATCTCAACTCACTGCAACCTCTGCCTCCCAGGTTCAAACGATTCTCCCACGTCAGCCACCCAAGTAACTGGGACTACAGGCATGTGCCAGGCACCACACCCAGCTAATTTATGTATTTTTAGTAAAGATAGGTTTCATCATATTGGCCAAGCTGGTCTCAAACTCTTGACCTCAAGTGATCTATCTGCCTCAGCCTCCCAAACAGCTGGGATTACAGGTGTGAGCCACCAGGCCTGGCCTACATTAATAAATTCTTACTTGTTTTTCCTGCTACTAGTTACTAGTTTCTTCTCCCCCCATTGACCTTCTATATTAATGTTGTCCACTAGAACTTCCTGTGATGATGGAAATGCTATCTGATGTAGTCACCGTGTCTAGCTATCAACCTATTCCACACATGAAATATAGCTATAGTAACTGAGTAACTCAATTTTTAATTTCATGTCATTTTAATAAATTTTAGTTTAAACAGCCATGTGTGGCTAATGACTACCATATTTTACAGCACAACCTCATGACCATCCAAGTAATAGTCCCCAAAACAACTCTGCTGCCCTGCTTAAAAATTTCTCCTATATCCCATTTGAGAATGAGAGGTGGCAGAATATTCCACCCTAAAATATACCACCTGGGCATAAGGATTCTTTTGAGCTCGAGGCACTTGAAAAGAAGCAGATGCAAGAAAAACTCTGACCTTCTTTCCCTTAAAAGCAGAAGATGGAATTCCTATGTGAAAGATGGCCTCCCTATGCCAGAAGGAAAGTAGCATTCTTATCAAGGATGATTTCAGGCCAAGAAAATTCTGTACAACCAGACCTCTTTAAAGATTTCTTGTCTTCCTTTATCTTCCCACACAGTTTAGTCTTTGTTCCACCTACTGTATGAGCATTTAGATTTTGCCACTTCTTCGGTTATTCATTTCCTTATGAGGTCTCCCATGTCATGTAAAATATATAAATGTGTGTGTTTTTCTCCTGCTTATGTCTTACATCAATTTAATCCTTAGGCCCAGCAAAAAACCCTTAGGAGAGAAAGGTGAAATTTTGTCTCCCATGCAACCACATTGCTGTTTCTCAAATTTCCCTGTCAAAATACAGGTAACAGCTGAGACTGGAGATCCTAAGTCCAGAAGTTTAACTTAAAAAGTAGACAAGCCTGTAATCTCAGCACTTTGGGAGACCGAGGTGGGTGGATCACGAGGTCAAGAGATCGAGACCATCCTGGTCAACATGGTGAAACCCCGTCTCTACTAATACAAAAAATTAGCTGGGCATGGTGGAACGTGCCTGTAATCCCAGCTACTCAGGAGGCTGAGGCAGGAGAATTGCCTGAACCCAGGAGGCGGAGATTGCGGTGAGCCGAGATCGTGCCATTGCACTCCAGCCTGGGTAATGAGTGAAACTCCGTCTCAAAAAAAAAAAAAAAAAAAAAAGTAGACAAGTTGGAAATTAATTTAATGTCCTTTTTATCTTTAAAATATGTGTAAATTTTGCCATCCTCTACATGACATAACCATATTTCTCTTAAGACATAAGGTTTAAAATGTCTTGCCATCAGATAAAAGAACAAAAGTTTCCTACATCCTTCACTGATCAACAGGTGAGAAGCTATTGCACTAATAATACCACTAACGATATTAACCACTAACAATATGAGAAAATACAGCAAAATGAAAGATTGCTGCTACTGCTAAAACATACATCAAGTTTTATACCTAATCAATTCCCTTTCTGGGTATGAGTGTCATATTTGGAGAACTGAGATTCAGCTAAGTTTGGGGTTATAATGGCAATCTTTTTGTTTGTTTGTTTTTTACTTTAACAACTGTGTCAGAATAATAATTATCAGAATGTTGCCAAAAGTGTTGGTGAGTGAAAAATAGTTTTAGGTATTTGCTGGTGGATATATTTCACCTGTACAAGTTTATAGAGAAGTAAAAGCTCTGGTTTCTTATGATCAATGATACAATGTGTTTTATTTTCAAAGGAAAGATTTATGAAATCACTTTTCCAGTGTGTAAAGATGGCTGGTGATGCTCTTTATTTTGTTGTAAATATAATTTTTATCACATAGAAAATATATGCTAAACTCATTGAAGAATCTTTTTTTGAGAGAGAGAGTCTTGCTCTGTTGCCCAGGCTGGAGTGCAGTGGCATGATCTCAGCTCACTGCAACCTCTGCCTCCTGGGTTCAAGTGATTCTCCTGCCTCAGCCTTTAGAGTAGCTGGGACTACAGGCGTGCGCCACCATGCCCAGCTAATTTTTGTATTTTTAGTAGAGACATGGTTTCACTATGTTGGCCAGGCTGATCTTGAACACCTGACCTCATGATCCACCTACCTCGGCCTCCCAAAGTACTGGGATTATAGGCATGAGCCACCACGCCTGGCCAAGAATCATTCTTTTTTTGATAAAATAGATAATACATTTGTAACATGAAAAAATTAATATAGTATTCATAGAAGAGTTCAAAAAGGCCATGTTCTTTATTTTCTATAATTAAATTAAATTACTTCATGAGACCTAATTTCACTGATGGAGGAAGAGAAACGTGCATTTAAATTTGCTGATTAAACCTAATTCACATTTTCTTGCTTAAAACACTCTCTTTCATGGAAATATTTAGTCAATTAAAAATATACCTTTCCATGAGGGCATTTTTCTTTCCCTCCTCCTTTTTCCTAAGATGGAGACTGCATTCAAAGTAAGCTTTTCAAAGCTTTATAGCAAGAAGCAGGACCTCTAGTTTATTTAACCTTGAAAAGACCATCAAGCAAGATATTCTTTGCTAAGGAACTGAGCTTTTTATGGAATTGTTTCTATCTACAGTGTTCTTCTATTTAGCTGCAAGATTTCTTGTGATTTTTTTCCTTTAAAGTGTGTCTGATTTTTAAATATCATTGCAAAGGTAATGGCTATAAGAGGCATCATGTTGTAGATTCACTTATATTTCCTCAATCACAAGCTCCATATTTTAAACATATATATATATGTATATGTGTGTATATATATGTATATGTGTGTGTGTGTGTGTGTGTGTGTGTGTGTGTGTGTATATATCTGTTTTAATTTGGTTTCTCCGTGCATTTTCTAGCTGTGTTTGCCCTGGTGCTCCCACCTTCTTTGCTGCCAGTGCTAGTGCCAGGATCAGACTGCTCTCAACTTTCCTTATCACCATGAATATTTACAGTGGCTTTAAGCATCCTATTTTTGTCCACTGCTCCATGTTCCTGAAACTGCCCAATGGGTTCTTGACTACTGCCTAGACTCTTTTGGAGTCAAGGTGTCACTCTGTCACCCAGGCTGGAGTGCAGTGGTGCAATCTCATCTCACTGCAGCCTCAACCTCCCTGGATTCAGGTGATCCTCCCACCTCAAACTCCCAAGTAGCTTGGACTACAGGCACACACCATTATGCCTGGCTAATTTTAGTATTTTTTTGTAGCAACAGGGTTTCGTCAGGTTGCCCAGGCTGGTTCAAGTCATCCACCCGCCTCAGCCTCTCAAAGTTCTGGGATTACAGACCTGAGCCATTGTGCTTGGCTCCAAAATCTTTAAAGCCTATCTAAACTGTTCTCTTTGATTTCATGCCACAGAATTTGTTAGCTCTACCCTTAGAATATATTTAGAATAAGACCTCTTTTCATCACCACCCTGCTGTCACCCTAACTAAGCAACCATCATCTCTCAAAATAAATACTAATGTCCTTAGGGCTTTCTAGGCCTACTCTTTATGTCCCAGGTTACCTGTCCAGGTGAATCTTCTCCAGCTCTCCTCCATGAATTTCTGTCTCACAGAATGCATGTACCATTGTACTTTGTAATGTCAATCTGTCCCACCAGACAATGATCAGGCTCTTAGTTGTCTCTTTATCCCCATTCACAGTGCACTCACCGAGCACAAATTTAAGGTTTCAATAAATGGTAAGTGAATGAATAATGATGGAATGAATGCTACAATATTGACTATAATGGATAAAGAGATATATTGACCTGCTTGACAGAAAACTCGAGGTTATTATTAGCTACATTCTCCGTGCATGCCAACTGGAAAGAATTTCACACTTGCTTTGATGTGTTCATTTTTCTCCTGGATTCAGTTGGTAAAATAAATTGTCTTTTTTCTTTTTAAAGGCTGATTAATTTAAACAAACGGGCATGTGTAGTGACCCTCACAGCACACTGACCAACTTAGTTGACTCCGATAATTCAATATATACAAAGAAAGCCTGTGAGGAGCTAATGAAGTCAACAAAATCAGTTCAAAAAGTTTAGAAGGTCCTTAATAATCTATATATTGTTAAATTATTTCAAAATTGTTTATAAAGAGATTATGTAGATGTTACATATTCCTGGATAACTTAAGTTGGCAGAATATAATCTTTCAAAAGTTTTGGTCATTTTATTTTTTATGTAATTCTACTTGATATTAGTTCAGAGAGGCCCCAAATTAAAATTAATGTGTATTTCCCAAATGAGAGTGACTTCATGATTTGCATTCACATTAATTTTCAACAGCCTTACTTAAAATTGTTTTGAATTAGAGTTTTGTAATTAGGACTTAACATTTAAATCATATTCAGGAGACTGTGCATATGGTTAAACAGACTGCCAGAATAAATCATGAGCTAACAAAATAGTAATCTATTACTTAAAGGCATAAGTAATCTATTACTTAAATGCATATATTTATCCTTTTACTTCTTCTTACAAAAATATTCTCTTAGGTTTCTCAGCTACAGTTCATCCCCTCATTTGACTCACAGCACTGGCTCACAGTGAAGTCACCTTCACCATTCCATCCCAGACCTTCAAACCTTTTCAAAATCCTGTGAGCCAATGACACAAGGGGGAAATTCAGTAAAATACTAACACGTTTATGTTCCTGCTAACCTGAGGTCTGCTCTCTTTTCCCCAAAGCATAGCATAGCCTCCAATAATGTATTTTTCAACTTAAAATATCACCTTCCCAATATTCTATTTAGAAATTGGCAAAAACTATAAGATCTGGTGTTTACACATTTGCTTTTGAAATTTGAGCATCATTTTATTGTTGTTGTTTTTTTATTACCTGACGACCCTTCTATGTTCCATTGATGCCCAACTTTTTATATCCTAGCATTGTCTGTTTGCCTCTAATGCAAGATTTCACAACCCCAATACTACTGATATTTGGGGCCTGGTGACTGTTTGTTGTGGGGCTGTTGTATGCATCACAGGATGTTAGCGTCCCTGAGCTGTGCCCACCAGAGATGCCAATAACAACTCCTCCAACCCCCAACCTGGTTGTAACCAAAAGTGTTTTCAGATGTTATCAAATGTCTTCTGGGGACATGGGGGAAAGACAAATTGCCCCAGTTGAGAATTGCAACTCTGTGATGACTGAAGTTAAAGGTTTTTCCAAATGACACAGCTGGGATTCAAATTCCAAGATCCCTGGGACAGATCATCTTAATCCACAATGCATTGTCTTTTCCTTAAAATGAGAAATCTTGCCCTAGATAGATGCCAAATTTGCCATGGTGTGCTCCTGGAGATCATGAGTGTAATTACATGTGATAGTTAATTGTATGTGTCAATTTGGAGGGTATTTTTGGATGAGATTAACATTTAAATCAGTAAACTTTGAGTAAAGCAGATTGCCTTCCATAATATGTGTGGGCCTCATTCAATGAGTTGAAGGCCTAAGAACAACAAAAAGATTGGCCACCCCAGTCAAGAAAGACATCCTAGCAGATTGTCTTGGTATGGAAATGCACCATCAGCTCTTCTGGGTCTAAAGTCTCCTGGCCCACACTGCAGATTTTGGACTTGCCAGCCTCCATAATCGTACACACCAATGCTTTATAATGTATATACATACTATTGATTCAGTGTCTCTGGAGAATCCTAAGGAATACATGGCATAATTGAAATAACAATATATATGTTTTCTTCCCCTTCACAAACTCTTCCCCCAAGTCAGCAGAGTCACCCACATTACCTTGAGAAGGAAAAGCAATGTTTATTTTCTTTTTTTTTTTTCCATTTTCCCAAGATTAAATGATTATTTAAAAAGCGCACCACACTGTATAGAAATTAGCATTCTCTCCCATAATTCTGTGCATCTGGGACTATAGAAATGTCACTGTCCCTGCCCCACATCTTCAAGTTAACATTTTCAGGTCATAACAATAAGTCTTCCCAAAGGGGACCTTCCGGGAAAACAAGCTATTTCCTCGGCTCATATTCCCCTCTTTTTGTAGCATGCACCAACAATCTATCCATGATGTATATATTGGGGAGTAAGGAGGGTATCCACCAGCAAGACCACAGTTGTTGACAGCCATAAGATTGGAGACAAGCACAAAGGGATAGGTCAACATACTCGCAAAAAATCCTGTGACAGCTTGAGAATAACTCTTCATTTCATTCGTGGTAGAAACCCCACTGTCCAGTGCATAGGTATTGACGAGGTAGGCCAGTGAGTTACACAGCCACAAAGAAAGGATGTCACCTAGAAGGCGAGGAACAAGACCCGCGAAAAATCCTAGGATGCCCTCTTCCCGATAGATGGTTACTGTGGAATCACAAAGTCTACAGTACTTGGATTCTCTGCCAATGAACTGTACCATAGATCTCAGAGTGATGACATGGAAGGGATGTGTGATGAGAGTAGCAGCAGAACGAGCGATCATCTCTCGAGTTGTCTCCTTGATAACGCGGTCAAAGGAAGATGAGACTTCTTTCTGTACATTTCCAGGTCCCAACTCCTCACCCTTGTCACTCTCCTGGTAATGCTGTAAAACTTTACCGTGGACCACAGTTCCAAGGACTCCCAAACATAGTCTTGGAGTTAAGCCTGTGAACAACCCACGCCTCCCATCGATACTGGCAATGTGCTGAGCATAAGAAAAGAGACCAGGAAGCTGACACACTTGCCGCCCAAAAATATTTCGTCCTATTGTTGGAGGAAGAGGCTCATATCCCACCTGGATGAGCACTTCCACGTACATGAGTGGCTGGGACAGGATGGTGAGACCAGAGCCCAGGAGCACCTGACTGGCCGCATCCGCCATGATGGCACCCGCGTACGGACAGACTGAACCACCAAGCGACCCGGTGAGCCGTTCCTGAGTCACGTGCCAGGGCCGCCGGTTTCACTAGCCCGCCCACGGTGAGTGTGCACGCACACACGCATCGGCGTGCGCCTCCCCGCCCACTTCCCGCACTCCGCCCTGCCCCGAGAAAGGGCAGGTGCTCGCGATGGGGCGCTGGGGTCGGGGTGGGGCAATGTTTATTTTCGACTCCTGAATGTTGTCAATGAATCAAAAGGGAACGTTTAAGGGAAGTAACACCCAGAGCATTTATGATACCAGAAGAATTATAAAGAAAGTAGAGACAGTGAGAGGGTGGGGCAAGAGACAATGGTCTGGTTCTGGTGGGTCCCATGGAAAGTTGCAGAGCCAATACTGAAAGCCCAAAGGACACTGGCAGGATGGCCAGTGCTTGGGAGCCAGGCCCAGGCCTGGAGGAGACCAACTGAGGGAACACCTTGCATCACCTGGATGGAGAACCATTCTGACTGCAATCATAACTACAGTGTAGCCACCATCAGCTGCCCATGTGTTACCTGTGAATTGTGCTGCAAGACCTTTCAGAGGCCCATTCAAACTCCTCAATGTAGAAGCAATCCCTCTTTTTCAATGGCTAGGACACTTTTAAGTCTATTCCCAAAC
The DNA here is from genome assembly GCF_030222135.1 of Aotus nancymaae. Classification (NCBI taxonomy): domain Eukaryota; kingdom Metazoa; phylum Chordata; class Mammalia; order Primates; family Aotidae; genus Aotus; species Aotus nancymaae. Next base: position 37,958,680 of record NW_026988419.1, on the reverse strand, counting down.
AGAAGTTTGGGTTCCTGGGTACTCAGAGATAAGGAAGGGAAAGTCCCTGCTTCACTGAAATCATGAATGTTCATGTGATGCCTCCTCATGCTGAGAATGACATCCAGTGATAAAGAAAGATTGTGAGATGGGAAGTATAGTCTTTACTAAGGGGAGTAGAGTAGAAAATGCTGCAAAGCTAAATATAACACAGAGAAATGCAGGATCACCTTTAGTATGGCTTTCTAAGTTCTGAAAAATGAAGCTTTCCTATAGCTGCTTTGTTTTAAATCATAAATAGATTTTCTGACTGGGTGCTCTTTTGCAAAAGAATAGAGCTCCGCTAACATGCAGACACATACCTATATTATGATAGCCATAGGCTCTTAGCTTATTTGTATAAATAAAATGATTTTGGCTGGGTGTGGTGGCTCACGCCTGTAATCCCAGCACTTTGGGAGGCCAAGGTGAGTGGATCACTTGAGGTCAGGAGTTTGAGAGCAGCCTGGCCAACATAGTGAAACCCGTCTCTATTTAAAAAATGCAAAAAATTAGCCAGGCATGGTGGCAGGCATCTGTAATTCCAGCTACTTGAGAGGCTGAGGCAGAAGAATCGCTTGAATCCAGCAGGCAGAGGTTGCAGTGAACTGAGATCACACCATTGCACTCCAGACCAGGCAACAGTGCTAGACTCCATTAAAAAAAAATTAACTGGGCATGGTAACACACACCTATAATCCCAGCTACTTGGGAGTCTGAGACAGGAGAATGGCTTGTACCCAGGAGGCAGAGTTGCAGTGAGCCGAGATCACACCACTGCACTCCAGCCTGAGTGACAGAGCAAGGCTCTCTCTCAAAAAAAATTTTTTTTAATTATTTCTATCAATAATATATGAAGTGCTCCCTTTGGCAGCATATATACTAAAATTGGAACAATACAGAGAAGATTAGCATGGCCCCTGCACAAGGATGACACACAAATTCAAGAATTGTTCCCAAAAAAATTTTTTAACAATAATAGTAGTATATGACATGAAAATGGCTAAACATAATTCACCAATTTTGAATTACGTGTTTCGAATAATCTGACTTAAAATATAGGTTAATCTACCTATGAGCAGACCCAGAAATTCCATTCATAAGGATGTACCCATGAGAAATGTGTGTATGTGTCCACCAAAAGACATGTACAAGAGGCCGGACTCAGTGGCTCATGCCTGTAATCCCAGCACTTTCAGAGGCTGAGGCGGCTGGATCACCTGAGGTCAGGAGTTTGAGACCAGCCTGGCCAGCATGGTGAAACCCTGTCTCTACTAAAAATACAAAAATTTAGCCAGGCATGGTGGTGGGCGCCTATAATCTCAGCTACTTGGGAGGCTGAGGCAGGAGAATCGCTTGAACCTGGAGGCAAAGATTGCAGTGAGCCAAGACGGTGCCCCTGCACTCAAGCCTGGGCAACAGAACAGACTCTGTCTCAAAAAAAAAAAAAAAAAGTTTATTAAAAGAAAAAAAAAAGACATGTACAAAAAAACACTTGGCAACTCTACTCATTAAAACTCAAGACTGGAAACAACCCAAATAACTATCAGTGAAAGTCTAAATAAACAAATATAGGTTTAGACATACAATAGAATGCTATACAGTGCTTTAAAAGGAATGAACTGTTTATACAACGTGAGTGAATTTCAAAAACAGTATGTTGAGTGAAGGAGGCCAGACATAAAACTGCACAGTGCATGATTCCATTTATGTGAATTTCAACAACAGACATGACTAATTAATGGTGGCGTAAGTCAGAAGAGTGGATGACTCTGAATGAGGCAAGTATTGACTAGATAAAAGTATCAAGGTTGCAGGAGCATCCACTAAAGTGAAGAAAATATTCTATATCTCAATCTGGGTGGTGGTTCTTAGGTATTTACATATGAAAACTTCATCAAGCTATATACTTAATGATAGCATATATACTTAATGTAATATCTTGCTTTTTTTAAGTTATATATGGAGATAAAGAGCTGTGCACAAAATTCATCTTGAGGAGCCTCAGGGGAATAAAAAATAAAGTCAGTCATGCCCTGGTTTAGAGTATATAAAACTGAGGTACCTGCTGATTTAAAGAGTCATGTTGCTACACATTCACATGATGTTATCAAAAAAACATTCAAATATGGCTAAATGGAAAATTATAAATGTGGCTCTTTGAAACAGCTATTTGCTCTCCAGCAGCCTCTTATACAGTGATTAATTTTCTATTGCCACCATAACAGGTTACCACAAACAGTAGCTTTAAACAACAAAAATGTCTTACCTCTCAGTTTCTATAGATTAGAATGCCAGGTTGGCTCAGCTGACTTCTCTGCTCCCAATATCACAAGACCAAAATCAAAGTGTCAACCCTCTGGGCTCTTATCCAGAGGCTGTGGAAAGACTCTTTCTAGGCCCATTCAGATTATTGGCAGAATTCATTTCCTTGGGGTTGTAGGTCCCTATTTCTGTGTTGGCTATCAGCTAGAGACCACCTTCAGCTCTGAAAGATCTTTATCTCTTCCTTGCTAATAGCCTTTTGCATCTCAGAGCCAGCAATGACATGTCAAATTCTTCTCATACTTATAGTCTCTCTGACTTCTTTTTTTGCTGCATCTCTCTGCTGCCTCCAGCCATAGAAAATCTCTGCTTTTAACAGCTCGTGTGATTAGATTGGTCCCACATGGATAATCCAGTATAATTTTCCTATTCTAATTACATTTGCAAAGCCCCTTTTGCCATGTAGCATAGGATTTTCACAGGTTCTAAAAATCAAGGTATATACATATTTGGGGTCTATTTTTCTGCCTATTATACATGTACAGTTCTATCTAGTATTCCTGGATGTGTGGTAGCAGGCATTTATTCATTTATTGTTGTTTAATGTCCTTCTTGAACAAAAGAAAGAAGAACTACTAATACATGTAGAGTCTGGTCATATTTAAATAATGGCATCTTCATCTGAGCTGTTAGGACATTCCTTAAATATAATAGTTTTCCTTTTGCGATACTACTTTAACAATTCTGATCTTAGTTTGATCTTGAAAAAGCCTATTTCTAGAGGATAGCTGTTCCCCACAAACCTACATAATTTTCTCCTACTGAAGAGTATGTTTCAGACTGGGTACAGTGGCTCAGGTTGATAATTCCAGCATTAGAAGGCCAAGACAAGAGGATCACTTGAGCTCAAGAGTTGGAAACCAACATAGTCCAATCTCATCTCTACTAAAAATAAAAATAAATAGCCAGCCATGGCACACCTATAGTACCAGCTACTCGGGAGGCTAAGGTGGGAGAATCCCCTGAGCCTGGGAAGTTGTGGCTACAGTAAACTGTAATCGCGGCACTGCACTCCAGCCTGAGCCACAGAGACCCTGTTTCAAAAAGAAAAGAGTAGGTTTCAAAGGTAAACCTTGAAAGCAAAGGATCAGCTGTGCATGGGTAGCCATCCTCTCCTGTCTTCCCTAGGAAGGACGCAGTCCCTGCCTCTACCATTCCCTATGCTGCCAGTCAGGGACAGCAGCTAGACTGGCATGGACTGGCCTAGAGAAGAAAAGTAGAAAGAAAAGGAAAGTGGCTTCCTTTTCTGAGACATGGTTTTGCAATTTTGCCCAGGCTAGAGTGCAGTGGCACAATCACGATCAAGGCTCAGTGTAGCCTCAACCTCCCGGGTCAAACAATCCTCCCATCTCAGCCTCCCAAATAACTGGGACCATAGGCAAGAGCCACCATGCCCAGTTAGGTTTTTCTTATTTTTTGTAGAGATTCAATCTTGCTGTGTTGGCCAGCCTGGAAGTGGCTTACTTTAATGCAATGATATATAGAAGATGACACATGAATCCTGGTCATCTTAACTGTCATAATTCTGAGTATGATCATAGAGTGGCACCAGAATCCACCTTAGTTGTGACATAAGTAGACGTTGCCTTGGCCACATTTCCTTTTCCCTTTTGCTGAGCCCTTCTATTGATTCCAGGTCTTTAGATAAATTTTTTCAACCAATTGCCAATCAGAACATCTTTGGATCCGCCTGTGACCTGGAAGCCCCTAATTCAAGTTCCACACAAATCAATGTACATCTTACATATATTGATTGATGTCTTATATCTCCTGAAATATATAAAAAAGAAGCTATAGCCTGACCACCTTGGGCACATGTTCTCTGGACCTCCTGAGGCCGTGTCACAGCCAGTCCTTAAGCTTGGCAAAATAAACCTCTAACCTGAATGAAGGCCAGACATAATGGCTCATGCCTGTAATTCTAGCACTTTGGAAGGCTGAGGCAGAAGGACTGCTTGAGCCCAGGAGTTCAAGACAATCCTAGGCAATATAGGGAGATCGTGTCTCTACAAAAAATTTAAAAATTATCTCAGCACACATGGTGGCGCACACATGTACTCCCAGCTACTCGAGAGGCTGAGGTGGGAGAATCACTTTAGCCCAGAAGGCAGAGGTTGCAGTTAACTGAGATTGTACCACTGCACTCAAGACTGGGTGGCAGAGCAAAAACCTGTTTCAAAAACATAAGTCAATTGATTGAGATCTGTCTCAGATACTTTTTGGTTTATAATACACTACCCATCAATTATGGTTATGTATTTCTCTGTTTAAGAGGCCAAGGCAGGCAGATCACTTGAGGTCAGTTCAAGACCAGCCTGGCCAACATGATGAAACCCCATCTCTATCAAATATATATATATATATATATGGTATATATATAGATATCTGGAATGTATATATTAGCATATATATATTAGAGAGAGAGAGAGAGAGCTTATATATGTATATTAGCTGGGTGTGGTGGCCCAAGCCTGTAATCCCAGCTACTCAGGAGGCTGAGGCAGGAGAATTGCTTGAACCTGGGAAGCAGAGGTTGTAGTGAGCCGAAATCATGCCACTGCCCTCCAACCTGGGAGACAGAGCTAGACTCTATCTCAAAAAACAAACAAATAAAAATAGAGGACATAGTCTATCTAGGTAATTGAGAGTAGCTTATTAAAAAAAAAAAAAAAAAAAAAAAACAGACAGGAAATATACCAAGTATAGAAAAGGCATGAGACAGAGTAAGGGTGGGGCTTGGATTCTTCTCCCACCTCCACCAACCCCTCTGGTGGAACATTCTTTCATACATTCCTGCTGATCACAAAACCCACATCACTACCTCGCTGACGTTACCCATGCTAACCCCAAGGCTTTAGTTATACAAAAAAAAAAAAATAGCCGCTCTTCTGTGCCCTCATAATATTTAACTATGCCTTTTACTTAAAGAATTCCAGAAACTGGCCTTAGGAAACCTAAATACCAAACCAAAGTGCAGTGTCCAACCTTGGGAAAGAATGATTTGTAAGCAGCCTTGTTGCCACTAGCCAGACCACCAGGTGGCCCATTACTCAAGATAACCATCGCAGCCAGACATATAGACCTGCATACGCTTCCCCCGACATGCTTCTCCCAGGCCAGCCTGCATACCTTACCCTTGTGTCAATTCCCCATGCTTTATCTGATTAAAAAGTCTCTACTGGCTTTTCTGGGGAGCCAGCTTAAGGATCCTCATATCTCACCTCCACTGTTTCCCTTGCCCTTGAGCACAAGCCCCAAAATAAAAACCTTGTCTGAGAAATCTGCTTGGCCCTGTGTTAAGTTTCATTACATGGGGAGCTAAGAAGCATGTGATCGGCATCTATGGTCACATCCAACAACCCAATAGAAAGATGGTTGAAGATGGTGAATCAATCAGAATTCCCAAGAGAACTGCCTGTGTACCCACTCCTTTCTCTAAAGAAATGAAACTCCTGGATAAGTCGATGAATGAATGAAGAAGGGATGAAAATAAGGCTGAGTGAAGTAAGACAGCACACTAAGATGAGACATCCTTCTACCAAACTTCATTGACATTGGGGAGAAATAAGAATGTTCTGGGGACAGACAAGGTAGTGATAAGGAAGGAGAGGGAAAAAAAGCAGCAATTTTATTCTCTTTATTTATAGAAGACAGACTTCCCATTCTGTCCTTGAGCCTTATCCAGACTCTCAAGCTGCGGCTCTCAAGTAGAAATAAAGTGAAAGTGGAACACTGTCTCCTCCTTGTTACTGAGGATGACAGCTGATTACAAGGGAAATACTTGCTAGAATTTGATTTGGAGCCAGTGATTTGACACTTCGTAGAGGTGAATTTCCCAGCTTAAGATTGATGGCAATTCTTAGGAAGGGTGCCACCTTACCACAAAACACATCTGAGAGTTATTATTCACCTCTCTAATAAGGAAACCTAATATTTCAAGATTAAATTTTATAATTGGTGTATGCCAGTCTAGAAAAGAAAGTAGTTAAAAGTTATTAATACTGACACATATAACTCCTTTGAAGTTATTCAGATGTGTTTTTAAATGTCCTTAAATAACGTATGACAGATATCTTCAAACAATACGTGGGTAACTAATGACTGTGGTTTAAAATGAAATTACTTTTCCAACTTCAGGATTCTATTGGCCCTTTCAGTTCCAAATGCAAATCTACTGTTCATAATCCTAGCAGTTATGACAGAATAGAAATGACTTTAAAATTAGTAAGTGCTATATTAAAAATATATCAATGATATTTTATTAACATAAAAAGCAGTGGTTTATCATAAGCCTCTGTGCTCTGCCACCTTCAAACCCACCTTCAGGTCCACCTTCAAGATCCTCACAGGTAGTAAGAAGAAAATCAGCAAATATGTCCATTGCCCCACCACAGAGAAGTAGATATTATATATTGTAGATGTATACACAAAATTCCAGTTTGTTTTTAGATTTAGACATTGTCAGAGGCACTTTCATTTTGTGTTTGTTTTTCATCTTGAACAAAAAGGAAACAGAAATAAAAGGATTACCTTTTAAAAAATATATTCTAAATTTTTACAGATGGTAAAACCAATAACTTAGCTTAAATTAATTTTAAGTTTTGTTATATCTGAAGAAAGCTAAGTTCAATTTTTGAACCATCATTTCTTTTCTATGCCAGTCATGCTTTCTGTCCTCGTGATTTTGACAACCCAAAGGTTGACATCTTAGTTGGCTAATAAAACAGGATGGAGCAGGAGAGTCTGTTTCTTTTGACAATGAATGGCTGGGAAACACATCCCAGGAATCTGCCAATTACTGTTAAGCAGAACCAAGTTTTAGTCTTACTTGAGAGGCTGTCACAAACTGATCAGTTAGAAGGCAAGTTTTTTGCTTTAAGTCCATGGGTGGACATATTCTGCATAGTTTTCTATGCATTAAAGAAAAACAATTAACAACATAGTGCTTGAATCAACAGAGTTCTTTAGATCTGTTTAAAGTGAAACTCACACACCTAACTTCTTTCTTTCATTCTTCAAATAAAGGATTTTTTTCATTCTTACTCTGCTTCCATAACTCTAGAAATCATATTCTTTCAAACTACACTTTCTTAGCCACATTTCTAGCCTCACAATATGTAGATTATGTAAAGGGTTCACACCACAGGCTATCTCACTGTCACCCTTTCCTGTCTTGAAATGCACACTCCTGACCTATCATAAATGCATCTTCATGCAGACACACATTTTCGCATATGCTCATGAATGACAAACACAAATGTGGCAGACAACTAAAAACCAAAGCGGAATTCCTAACATACAAACTCATCAATTATCTATTTTGTTCATGTCGTTAACAAAACAATTGCTAGTCTAATAATGCCTGCTATTTGTTCATTAAATCTGTCTTGTTTAGGTAAAAAAAAGAATTTCTTAGGTTTGCAACAGTGAACGGATGGGAATGCTGAACTACAGATCCAAAGGAGCTCCAGGAGTCACCAGGGCACACCCTCTCTTGAATGAATTTGTTCAAATTAGTTTTACTCTTATCTGTAATCTACTCAAGTTTCATGTTAATGGAACAAAGCATCTGATTAATTTAACTGCAATCATATGCCCCACCTCACCCCATTTTTCAAAATGGAGAGAGGCTATTCCTTGAAAAAGAAATTTGGCAATACCAAAAGTTGGAATGGATGTTAGGCAGCTGCAAACAAGGAACGTCCACCCTGGTCCAGTCCTTTGGCTTCCCGATATCCTCATACATCCTTCTTTATGTTATAGATCCAAAATGTCCCTATCCAATATTTTGTAAGTCTTGCCAATAAAATTGACAAAGGACTCAACTCCTCCCCAAAGAAAGAAAACCCAAAGTTGGTCAGTTTCTGATGAAGTTGCCAAAAGTGGCATGTGACTTGCTCTTGACCAGTCATTTAAATCATATTTCCATAGAAACTGTGGGTGGTTCAAGAAAAGGCACAGGACCCAATGTAGACCAATCATAGCCAGTGGGACTTCCCATATTCCCCCACTGAGGTTAAACCTGGTTCTATGTAGGCTTGTAATACAGCCAACAACTTAGTGTCTTCTTTATTTTATATATATATATATATTTTTTTTTGTAATTGCATTTTAGGTTTTGGGGTACATGTGAATAACATGCAAGATTGTTGCATAGGTACATACACGGCAATGTGGTTTGCTGCCTTCCTCCCCATCACCTATATCTGGCCTTTCTCCCCATGTTATCCCTCCCCAACTCCCCACACCCCAAAGTCCCTCCCCTAGGTACCCCCCACAGACCCCAGTGTGTGATTCTTCCCTCCCTGTCTCTTTATTTCTGAAGAAAGTTTAAAGTAAGATTTTCTCTTTTTCACAATGGAGAGTATTAACTGTCCTTCCTTTGACTTTCGTCAATGGGGAAAAGATTACACTGCTGTTACCAAAATAATGGTGAAAGGCATACTGGAAAGCCAGAAGTTAACCAGTGACCATTGCATCCCCTGTTCAAATACATTTTAACAGTTTTGTTCAAATATCATTTACATGTCATAAAGTTTATCCATTTTCTGTATACAGTTCAATTAATTTTAATAGATGTGTACATTGGTGCATCTATCGCCACAGTTCAGTTTTATAACACTTCTATCACCACAGAAACTTTTTCTGTGCCCATTTGCCATGAGTCCCAATTACAATACCCATACCTACACAACTACTGATCTGCTTTTTTGGGCAATAGTTTTGCTTTCCCTAGAAATTTCATCTAAATGCAATCTGACCACATGTAGTTGTTGTGCCTGGCTCCTTTCACTTTGCATAATGTTTTGAGGTTCATGCATGTTGCTGCATGTATTAATTCATTCCTTTTTATTGCTCAGTAGAATTTAGCAAAATAGATATATCACATTTTGTTTATCCATTCATGAACTGAGGGACATTTAGATTTTTTTAGCACTTCTTATTTGGCTATTTTGAATAATACAGTTATGAATATTTATATGCAAGAATTTGTGGACTTCTATTTTCATTTTTCTTGAGTGGATTCTAGGAAACTATATTTTTTACTTTTAAGAAACTGCCAAATTGCTTTCCAGTTCACATTTTACATTCCCTCCAGCACTGATGAAAGTTTAAGGTCCTCCACATCCTTGACAATACTTGATATTATGTCTTTTTTATTATTGTCTTTCTAGTTAGTATGTAGTGCTATCTCACTGCATTTAAATTTGCACTTCCCGAATGATTAATATGCATCTTTATTTGCCATTTTCATATCTTCTTTGATGGTGTGTCTACTTAAATCTTTGCCCATTTTCAAACTGAGCCATTTGTTTCTTATTTCTGTCAGAGTTCTCTATATATTCAGGATGCAAGTTTTTTATTGTGTATGTTATTTACAGATATTTTCCCTGCAACCCCTAATCCCTGCCAGTCTTTTTGCCAGGAATAGTAGGGAATACTGATAACAATGTTTATTGAGGTAGTGTGATATAAGGTATGTTAATGCAGCTTTTCTTTTTTTTAATCCAAAACAGACCTTTGAGGGAGCTACTCTTATCATTCCTATATCACGAATGCGAAAAGCACATTTTTAAGGCATCAAGTTGCTTGCTCAGGATCACATGGCAAGTTAGTAGGGGAACCAAGAAGTGAAGAGAATAGCAAGGGTTTTTTTCCCTAATCTACTCCTGTATCAATCGCTGGCTAGTCAAGACAGATTTCTTGCCAAGACTTTTGACTCCCCTAGAGTTTTTTACCCAAATTTACCCAAGAGAAAAAGAAAATGTATAGCTATAGCCCTTTTGTATCCACTGGAAATAATAGAAGTTACTCAAGCAGTAAGCAACATGTCACTCTAATTCAAGCCAACTGTCCATTATATGGATGCCAGAGGCCACTGAGCAGTGGAAATTACAGTAATAGAAGAGTGGAAGGAAATAAAATTAGTCTTATGCCCCATGACAGATAATATCAAAAACTTCACATTAGAAAAAAATGTTAAAAATTACCTATATAGCATTCAAACAGAGTTGAAGACAAAAAGGAACAGAAGGGTAGAGGTAGTTTCCCCCAGTTCACAGGACACTATTAGTACCTTGAGGGCTCCAGTGAAGTACATGGAGGAAATGATGGCCATGTGTTTTCAGGTGAGAATGCCCCATAAAAGTACTACCCATTGGGGAGCCCACACAGAAGGAAAAAATGGCAGCCACTACATGGTAGCCAAACAGGCTTACTGATTAGTCCCTCTCTCTCTCTCTCTCTCTCTCTCTTTCTCTCTCTCTCACTCACACACACACACACACACACACACACACGAGTTCTGTAATTTTGTATGACACAGTATATATTCAGTATAGCAAAGAATAATAGAATGAAACTTACAAGACTTAGAATAAAAGGGCTAGTCTGGTCCTGGCTACACAGTATTCGTTTTACCTTTTACTCCAAGTTATTTAACACTCTCTGGGTCTCATCTTTGTATTCGCTTAAAAGAAGCAATTGGACTAGATAATATCTTAAAACTTTCACAGGTCTAACTATCTCTAATGTTCAAAGAGCTAGTTCACACTTTGCCAAATAAATTGTAAATTGTGATATTTCCTACAAAAGAACTCGATTCTAACCTAAAAAAAAATGTCTAAAGCCTATTTCATTCTCTGAAAGCTCTAAATTAATGTTTAGGATATGTCTATCATTTTTTAAAAGAAAATATCCTTCAAGTAAAAGAAAACTCCGCGTCCTCATCTGTGCCTGGCCTTCTTTAAGGCACAATTCGATCCTAACTTCTAACCTTGGCAGGGAACTTTTCTTTCTTTCTTTTTTTTTTTTTTTTTTTTCCTATTGTAAGAGCTCTCCAAAGTCTTGTTTGCAGAATAATGAAGAAAACATCACTGTCTGCAAGGCTGCTTGTCACCTTTGAATATACTCCATCAACATGCTGCCACTTCATCTTGTTTAGGCTCATCGACTGCTTTGTAGAAGGACACTGATGTCCACATCTATCTCCTTGAGACAGGCAAAGAAACAAATCCTTTTTCCTGTCTTAAAAAGAGCTGACAAGCTTTTAGTAGTGTTTATCTTTACTGAAGGGTGATAACCTTGAAAATGAAAGTGAAAAGAGACTGATACAATTAAGTGTGTAGTCTTCTCCATACTGTATTACAATTGGTTTTCTTTTATAGTTAACAAGTCAAAGTTTTCTATTGTCCACACTGATTTTTCTAAAAGTGAATTTAAAGTTACAGTTTATTTACAAACTATCAGTTCATCATATTGTGACTGTTTTACAAAAAATGTAATTTTCCTCTTAAGTCTAAAATGGGTTAAAAATACGATTTCTTTAAAATTTTTTATCCTACCATTCTTTCCATATTATCTACACCATTTTTTTTTTTTTTGCTCTCCTCTGACATTTATTGACTCCATGTTATGTCATATTTAGAGAGATTTCTCTGAAATAAATTTCCCAGATTACAGGCAAATCTTAAAATTCTAATTATTTAAATCTTCTAGACTCAAGGACAATAAAGGGTGGATTTGACATTTCATTAATAACTTGTGTATTAGAGTTTCCATTTGACTTAAATCGTGCCCACTCCTGAGGTTCCAACAAATATAGATATGCCTGGCCAGCTAGTAGCTTGGTTGTCCAAAGGTCATTTTGCATGAGCAACAATGAGTCCCTTAGAAAAGAATTCATCCTGGTGTGAGTTGGCTGAAAGTTAAAAAAAAAGAATAAAAGAATAAAAGAAAAAGAAAAGAGCTCATCCTATCAGAACAAGAAGCAAGATACAAAGATTTGGCCACCAGAGGAGAGTGTCCCTGTGCCAGCTCCCCAAGTTTTCATGGCTAAGTCACAGGGGAGAAAGAGTCCACAATCAAGAAAAACTAAGCATAACTCAAAATAGAAGAGACATTCTTTCCCACTGTATGGCAGCGCAAGGTGCATCTGTGGTCTCTTGTGGGTGTCTGATTCAGCTACAAGGGATCACAGTGGTTCCTAACAAATGACTGGCAACAGGTTACTGAAAGGAGCGGCAGCCAGCAGGTAAACTTGTACCCGGCATTGGCAAACCCCTCCCTGGGGACTCACCAACACACAGAAGGGTCACTCTTGTGAGATTTAAATCCTGCAAAAGCAAGATGGAGCATCCTCTAAGGCACCATTGCCACTCTCCTTTCTCTGCTACAGCTACCTTTCCATTCTCCCATGCCTCTTCCCATGGGTGTGCTTAGCCAGCAAATCCAGGATCTGTGAATCATCAAGCTCCAGGGGGATAATAGCCAGAGAAGCCTTGGAGGCCGGATTGACGCTGCCCTATCCCATCTCTCTGCAGCTAGTTGGTGCTGGGAAGGCTCTGAGTAGCAAGAGTCTGTGAGTCAGCATCCGCCCACAGTTGAAGGTTGTTGCTTGTTCTCAGTGGGAGCTGACAAAATATCTCTGTGGGCTTAATCTGGCCTGCAGGCTGTATTTAGCCACCCCTGCTCTGGCCCTAAATTGCTTTGCAGTGATACAAGAATGTCCAAAATTTACACTGCATGGTTTTGGCTTGGAACTTGATATTACATCTTAATTTATCCTAATAAAATACAGACCATCTCATGTTTTTTATTCCATTTATACAGAGCCAACGAACTTGTGCATGGAGGTCTTTCTTTGACCTTGATTGCTCTTTATCTTTCCATCTTCCCACCTCCACAAAATCATTATTAAGTCTTGAAGATATGCCAGGGAGTAGCTTTAAATAATATAAATTATAACTTTCCCTAAAAAAGCACAACATAAAACTTAAAGATACTAAGACGCCTTAACAAGGTTTTAAGATGCTTAGAACTGTAGCACTGACCTGGGCATAGAGTAACACATTAGTAGGTAATTTTTTAGTTGAATTTTGATAAATGAAATGGAATAAAGTATCTGTTTGTTGGTTTGTTTGTTAAGAGCAAGGCAGTGTCATACACTCAGAGAAGGAACTTGGAAGAAACTTCTTTGAAGAAGTCATAGGTCCACCTTCTACTTCCCTTACAAATGTATAAACTTGGGAAAAGACATAAAATGGAGATAATAAATTATATCTCTACAGAATGTTGTAATGATAAATTAGGTAACTATGTAAATCATTTGATATAATGTCTGCTTCCATGGGAATTGACCATCTTTTTTTAAAGTCATAAAGATTATCCTTATTGCTATATGCAATGAGGATTAAAAGGTCCATGTCTGTCACTTCTCTAAGCAAGTGTTGGGCAGATCAGATAAAGGATACTGTCAGAAGGTCTCTCCTGTTTAGAAAAGGAATGTCAGTTATAATTTAAAAATAGAAGTTCTTCAAGGCATCTGAGCACTGAATGCTGTGAAGAACTCCCAGAAATACCAGTTTTCCATTTTCCTATCACAGAAAGCTCTATGCAGACTCTAGTTTAAACATGGTCCATACCATTTTGCCTGGAACATCTGGGAGGTGAGACTATCCCCAGATTTCAGGGTCAGATTTGGCCCACTGGATAAGTCATGACCTCTATTCACCTGAGGCAATTCATTGTGAAGACAGCACTAGAGTAACTTAGGAGTCTAAAACCATGAGATCTAGAATTGGTTCCATCCCTTCCTAGCTGTATGGCTTGGGCAAGTTACTTAAGCTCACTGAACCTCAGTTTCCTCATTTATGCAATGAAAACACTATCTGTTCTTCCTGCACTGTTAACTTCCTGATGGTTATCATCATTTGCTCTGCCTTAGCTCCAACTATATTGCTTGGGCTTAATGAGTGTTTCCTCAGCCTTGTGTCAGGTCTCAACATGTATTACCTCATATAATTCTGAAATCAACTTAATGAGGTAACTGTGATTCCCATTTTACAGATTAGAAAACTGAAACACTGAGGGGTAATTTATATACCTTGTTAGTGGCAGAGCAGGAATCTGACTTCAAAGCCCATGTGCCTAGCCATTATGCTAAACTGCCTCTTAGAAACAGGTAGGATTTGATTGCCCAGCACTTATTAAACATGTATGTATTTAGGGCACAAGTTCCTGCCCTTGAGGACCTCATATCCAAAGTCATAGTGTAGAGATGTGCAGGGTCAAATTGCTCTTTGCATCTACCCCAGAAGATTTAAATGAATCCCAGGTCTTCAGCCAAATGGAGTAATTTCCTCTGTTAGGATGGGAGACCAAAAGAGACACACCCCAACCAGAGTCACTCACATTCAGATGGGGCTAGCAATGGTCAGTCTGCCTGGCCATGTCATGCCACTTCCTCTCTGGTTCGTAAGCACTTTCCCTATTGTTTCTACTAACACCGCATTTAAATAAATAAATAATTGCTGTTCTTTAGTCAGAAGAAAAATTGCATTTTGTTTCATCTGAAATAAATTTAAAGCTACACTGCAAGAAATGAAAACTTTAAAAATAACATAAATGATCATACATTTTTATTGGGTTTTCTTGCTGATATGCAAAGCACTACAGTACTTAATTGTTTCCACAGTCAGAGCCTAGAATTTTAAAACTCCAAGATAGTCATCTAATGCCATTTCACATAAAAAGATTAGACTGAAACCTTGATCTCATCATTCCCAGTCCTGTACCCTTTCCACTGAAAGACTGTCCTTCTTTAAGTATGCTAGTTTTAATTCCCTGCCTGAAGAATTGTGTCATTCTTTCTTCCCTTCTGCCAAATTCCTATTGATTGGCTGGTGATGAGTTAGTAAATGCTTGATGAGAATGCCATTTAGGCCTTCAGTGTCAAGATCAAGGAAGGCTTATAAAGAGATGCCTTTCATCTTTTCCTAAAGTCAGTGCCTTAGGTAATCACTTCATGTCCAGAGGCAATGAGTCCCCCAGATGAGGTGCCATGACTCGGGGAACTCTAGCCTCAGCTTTGTCAGCTCATTAAGAAGACTGTCTACCACAAAGTGACTTTTGAACACAATAAGTAGGCAGAATCAAATGGTTTCTGCAGCGACAGGGTCAGCTGGATCAGAGCTTCAGCCTTGAAATAAATCAGATATTGAAGAAGTAAACAACAAAAGAAGCTGAAGGCAGACTGGATACAGACATGGTGCTTTTATCTGTCAGCCAGCAAGCCACCAACTTTCTCTTTTGCAAAGAGACATGGTGTTTCTGTAGTGCCATCTTATCATACAGTGGGTTACATGCCCATCTCACTTGCTGGTTTGTGAGCTCTTGGAGAGTAAGGACCCTATCATGCATATTTTTATCCCTTAGTTTGCAGCATATTCTCTTTTATATAACAGGTGTTTGATGTATGAAGAAATAAAAGAAGAAAGGAAAGACAACTCTATGTCCTGTATCTTGAAGAAATTTATAATGAGGCTTGTTGCTTTTCTCCCAGATTGTATAAAATCAATAATACAAAACATGCACAATTAGATTGTAGAAGAAATGGAGAAAATGGAGAATAAGAGAGGCTATTTTAAAAAGGAATTATCTTACGGCCAGGTAGGGAGGCTCATGCCTATAATTTCAGCATTTTTGGGGGCTGAGGCAGGTGACTTACTTGAGATCAGGAGTTTGAGACCAGCCTGGGCAGCACGGCAAAACCCCATCTCTACAAAAAGTACAAAAATTATCCAGGCATGGTGGTGCATGCCTGTAATCCCAGCTACTTGGAAGATTGAGGTGAGAGGATGGCATGGGCCCAGGACATTGAGGCTGCAGTGAGCTGTGATAATAAATGTATAAATAAATAAAAGGAAGAAAGGAATTCACTTTTGTTTAGGGTCTACTACGCCAAACACTGTAGAATTCAACTTGTATACACCATCCTATCTAATCTTACAATAACACCATGAGTCAGATATTCGTATTTCTCTTTTTTATATCTATAGATAAACCAGGGCTCAGAAAGATGAAGTAACTTGTTCAAAGTCAGGAGGCTAGCAAGTGACAGAGCTGAAATTCAAACCACCAACTACAAGGTTCATATTCTCTTCACTTCATCAAGCTGTTTACTGCAGGCAAAAGTGCTATTTTACAGCCATAATTAAACAACTTTCTAGCAACAAGCATTTCTATCATTCTAGCACAGCTAGCATTATCACCTCTTCTCCCATTGACATATTTGTTAAGGTGCTAATCTGGAATTTCTTCTTCCAGTAAAGATGGAATGGGGGAACAAACTCCCCTGGGTGAAACAACAAAAAGAAAAAGAGATAAAATCTATTAAACAACAGTTCTAAACAACAGTTCTCAAGACACTGAACATCAGGCAACAAACAAAAGTGATCCCTGTGAGACAGTAAACAAATGAGATGAACCCTATGACAGGTTCAACTTACTGCTTTGCAGGGTTTCCAGGCCATGGCACTAAGAGGAGATATCCAAGCAGAGCCCAGTGAACGCCCGGGTTTAGAAGATAGAGCTGAAAGTCCAAGAAGACCCAAGGCAGTTGAAGTTTGCAAGACAGAGTACCAGAGAAAAGAGAGCTGAGCAGAGATAGCACTGCAGAGATTTGTGAAGGGTCCCCCTTAAGTATTTAGCAGATTATTGATCAATGTAGGCATTTAAGGTAGTTACCTGTGGCCAGGAAAAAAAAAAAACCATCCAAGAGGATTGAAGGGAAGAGTGTTTTAGCACTCAGACAAGGCCAGAAATAGCCTATTTTCCCATCCAGATTGGCTTAACTTTATAATTAGTGGGACTTTGGGTAAAAAAGACTAGTTATTATTTAATCTTACCTCAGTAGTGGGGAATAAGTAGATGTATACCAAACATTGTACTGGTACCACCAAAAAAGCATTAAAAACAGACTTAAAATAATTAAATGCTTTCCAAGTAATTTAACTGCATCCTAGAACCAAACACATGCAACTGGAGTCCCTCAAAGGAGAGAGTGAGAGAAACGATTAGAGGAAATAATGACTAAAATGTTTCAAATTTGATGAAATGATAGATACCAGAAACTCAACAAAACTCAAGCATGCAAGAAACATGAAGAAGCCAAGTGTGGTGGCTCATACCTGTAGTCCCAGCTGCTTGGGAGGCTGAGGCAGGAGGATCTCTTGAGCCCAGTAGGTTGAGTCTGCAGTGAGCTATGACTGCACCACTGCACTCCAGACTGGGTGACAGAGTGAGACCCTATCTCAAAAAAAGAAAAGAAAAGAAAGAAACATGAAGACAATACATTAAGGCACACAATAATTAAATTGCTTAAAATAGGTGAAAGAGCAAAAATCTTAAAAGCAACCAGAAGGAAAAAAACACAATTATACATCGAGAAACAAGGATAAGGATGAAATCCGATTTAACTTCAATAATAATGCAATCCAGAAAAAATAGAACAATATTTTTAAAGTACTGAAAGAAAAAAGCTAGAATTCTACACTCAGTAAAAATGTCTTTATAAGAATTTTTTTTCTTTTTTTTTTTCTTGAGGAGGTCTCATTCTGTTGCCTAGGCTGTTCTTGAACTCCTGGGCTCAAATGATTCTCTGCCTTGCCTCCTAAAGTGCTGGGATTACACGCATGAGCCACCGTACCCAGCCAGGATGTTTTTAGACATACAAAGCTGAAAGAGTTCATCACCAGGAAATTCATACTGCAAGAAATGTTAAAGAAATTCTTCAGGCAGAATCCTATATGAAAATTTTAATCAGCACAAATTAATGAAGAGAACAAAAAATGGTAGTACATGGCATTATTGTTAATTTCATGTGTCAACTTACTGGCCATGGGGTGCCCAGATTAAACATTATTCCTGGATGTGTTTGTGAGGGTGCTTCTGAATGAGATTACATTTGAATCCGTGGACTCAGTGAAATAGATTGCCCTCCCAGTGTGGATGGGTGTCATTCAATCTGTTGAGAGCCTGAATAGAATAAAATGTGGCAGAAAAGAAAATTCACCCCTTTTGCTTCTTGCCTGTCTGGTTGAACTGAGACGTCTTGTCCCATCTTCCCTGGCACTCAGATTGGGATTTACACCACCGGGTGCCTTGGTTCTCAGGCCTTTGGACTTGAACCGAATTACACCACTGCTTTCTAGATCTCCAGCTCGTGGATGGCAGACTGTAGGACTTCTCAGTCTCCATAATCATGAGAGCCAATTTCTCATAATAAACGTATTTACTATATCCTACTGGCTCTATTTCTTTGGAGAACTCTGACCAACACACATGAGTAAATATATAAAGTATTTTTTCTTATTATTTACATCTGTTAAAAGATAGTTGGCTGTTTACCCAACCGTAGTAGCAATGTGTTGTAGGGTTTATAATATATACAAAGGTGAAATGCATAATGCTAACAGCATAAATGCAGTCAAGGGAGAAAAGAAAGTATACTGTTATAAGTTTATTGTATTATACATGAAGTCCTATAATATCACTTAGAAGTTAAACTGTAATAAGCTAAAGAAGTATAAGCCTGGCCAGACACAGTGGCTCATACCTGTAATCCCAGCACTTTGGGAGGCCAAGGTGGGATGATCACTTAAGTCCAGGAGTTCAAGACCAGTCTGGGCAACATGATGAGACCCCATCTCCAAAAAGTAAAAAAGTTAGCCAGGCATGGTGGTGCAAGTCCATAGTCCCAGCTGCTGGAGAGGCTGAGGTGGGAGAATTCCTTGACCCCAGAAGTTCAAGGCTGTAGTGAGCCATGATCATACCATTTCACTCTAGCCTGTAATCCCAGCTACTTGGGAGGCCGAGGCAGGAGAATAGCTTGCACCTGGGAGGCAGAGGTTGCAGTGAACCAAGATCGTGCTGTTGCACTCTAGCCTGGGCAACAGAGCAAGACTCTGTCTCAAAAAAAAAAAAAAAAAAAGAAAGAAAGAAAGAAAAGAAAAGAAACATTTAGATGAATTTTTCTTATACAGTGCTGCTGGCTTTCTTTCTTAGGATGAACAGTATAAATTCAATAACAAAGAGAAAGCTATGCTTCTTAGTTTTTCACTGAATAAATCATTGTGATTCAAATCACAGGTTTTGTTGTTGCTGCTGTTTGTTTGTTTTTGCTACAGAGGGAAATTCTAAACTGGCCAGAATATCAAGAAAGGTGGTTAAGGCTGGGCGTGGTGGCTCAAGCCTGTAATCCCAGGACTTTGGAAAACTGAGGAAGGAGGATTCCTTGAGCCCAAGAGTTTGAGACCAGCCCGGGCAACATAGGAAGACTCCTGTCTCTAAAAAAACAAAAGTAAAAGAGCAAGCCAGACATAGTGGCAGGCATTTATGGTCTCAGCTACTCAGGAGGGTGAGGTGGGAGGATCACTTGAGCCTGGGAGATCAAGGCTGTAGTGAGCCATGAGCACACCACTGCATTCCAGCCTGGGCAACAGAGCAAGACCTTGTCACAAATAAATAAGTAAATAAACACTTAAAAGAATGTTGGTTAGGTAAAACCATAATTGACTTTCTTTTGTTGTATTTGAGGCGAGGTCTCACTCTGTTGCCCAAGCTGAAATGCAGTGGTGCCATCTTGGCTCACTGAAGCAATATAATAAAAAATAAAGCAGGGGCAGGGTGCGGTGGCTCATGCCTGTAAACCCAGCACTTTGGGAGGCCGAGACACGTGTGTCACTTTAGTTCAGGGGTTCAAGACCATCCTAGCTAACATGGTGAAACACTGTCTCTACTAAAAATATAAAAATTAGCCAGGCATGGTAGTGCATGCCTGTAATCCAAGCTACTTACTTAGTAGCTTAGGCACAAGAATTGCTTGAACCCAGGAGGCAGAGGTTGCAGAGAGCCAAGATTGCACTACACGGCACTCCAGCCTGAATGACAGAGTGAAACTCTGTCTCAAAAACTAACTAAATAAAGCAGGCTAAGACAGATAGAGAAGGTTGGGAGCTCACAGATACATTATCACATGAGTAAAACCTGAAGGAAATAAACAATCCAAGTAGATCTTCCAGGAGAAGGAAGAGCTATTGCTAAAGCTCTGAGGCAGGAGCATTCCTGTCCAGAAGATGGAAAGAAAGGAAAAGAATGGAAGGAAGGAAGGGAGGGAGGGAGGGAGGGAGGGAAAGAAGAAAGGAAGGAAGTGGGGAGGGAGGGAGGAGGAAGGGAAAGAAAGGAAGGAAGGGAAGAAGGAAGGAAGGGAAGGAGGTAGGGAGGGAGAGAAGGAAGGAAGGAGGGAAGGAAGGAAAGGAAAGGAGGGAGGAGAAAGGAAAATATTGTGGGACTTGCAACAGGGGTGTGGCTCCTTTGCTCCCTTATAGAAGGGAGAGCACCCAGATGGGCAGGTTCAGGGGCCAGGACAAGCTCTTTTGGGCTCTGACCCCACAGTAACATCTAGGGGTGTGTTACAATTAATGCTCTTTTAGACATTGAAGTCCACAGATAGCTGAGTGTTAAACCAGCTGAGTGGAGAGTCAGGGTGACAGACTTCTATGCCCTGCCCTAATTGTACCAGAGTCCTTGTCCAGTGTCCAGAAACAATCAGGTCACATGGACTTGATGAATGGTGAATGTGGGGATGTTATTGAGGGGTAGAGGTGGCTCTTAGTAGGATGGATGGGGAGCTGGAAATGGGATGGAATAGGAAAATGATCCTTCCCTGGAGTTTGGCCTTTCCACAGCCTATCTCCTCTCTGAGCATCCCCAGCTGAACTCCTCTCGATGGTCAGATGCTCCTTCTCTTCTCTCCTCTGCTGCACCACTCTGCCACTCTGCTGCTCTTCCACTTCTCTGCTCATCTGCTCGTGGAGCCTAGGGTTTGGGGCTTATATGGGGATGAGATAGAGGGGTATAGTGGGCCAAAAGGCAACAGTTGGGCACAAAAACAGAAATGCCTGTTCTCATGTAGGGCCAGGGGTTTAGGCTTGAGGATGGAGCCCTCACCAGGGACCCCACCCTCCTGCCTCCTGTCTGTATCAAAAAGAAGCCAATATGGCAGAAGCGAAGGAGGTTGTAAGACATAGGACAGAGAGGGGCTGGGAGACACACATAGAGTGCCTTGTGGATCATTGTAAGAACCTTGGCTTTTATTTTGAGTGAGAGGGAAGTCGCTGAAAAGTTTTAAACAGAGGCATGTTGTAATCCATCAGTTTCATTTTAAAAGAATTTCTCTACCTGTTGGGTTGCAAAGAACCTTCAGTGGACTAGCACTAAGGTAGAGACCAGTGCAAAGCTACTACATCTGTTCAGAAGAGAAAGAATAGCAGACTGCATCTGTGTAGTAGAGGTGAAGGAGGAGAAAAATGGCTACACTCTGGATGGATATGTTTTTATGGTAGAGCCCACAAAATTTACTGACAAATTAAATGGGGGTTGTGAGACAAGAATCAAGGACAACACCATGGTTTATGACTCGAGCAATTGGAGGAATAAAATTGCCTTTTAGTTAGATTGAAAAAACTATAAGAGGAGTGGATTTTGGGTTGGAAGCAGTTGGGGGATGGGAGGTCACGGAGAGGAATACCAGGACCTGTTGATAGACACCAAAGTGGCGCTGTCAGTAAGAAGCTGGATATATGAGTCTAGAGTTCAGGGGAAAGGGCTGGGCTGGAAATATAAATTTGGGAGCTGTCAGCATACAAAGTATTTAAAATCATGGTATTGGATGAGGTCACCTAAGAAGTGTAATTAGAGAAAAGAAGAGCCCATAGAACATATCAATATTCAGAGATCACAAAGAATGGAAAGAATAAGCAAAGAAGATTGAGAAGAAACAACCAGGGTCAATGTAGAATCAAGAGAGGTTTTTATTGTTTTTACTGTTTTTAAGGTAGGAGAAATTACAACCTGTTGATATATTTTCTCATTGCATTATAACACTTTTCAATTACAAAGTAGATTCAGATGAATTTGACTCTGTCCTCTTAGAATTTTCTAGATGTACCAAGGTGACCCATTTGTCTCTTAGTATTCTATTTGTTTTTACATTTTGCTAATGAATAGCCTTACAGTAGTTCATAAAATAAACAACATATATTCTACTAGCCTTTTCTAAGTCTTTTCATATCTTGTGTGATTTGGAATCATTAATAAAGACTAGAAAATTAAAGGTGTGCTCTGCATGTGTGTGTGTGTGTGAGAGAGAGAGAGAGAGAGAGAGAGAGAAAGAGAAAGATTTGAAAGCAAACTGGATATTACTTAAAGCCTAAAATTTGTAATCCATTTGGCCAAACTCCTAAAAAGAGAAACTGATCATGCAAGAAAATAGTTCACCCAGAAAGTAAGACTGTTTCCTTTTGTATGTAATAATTTTTCTCCCTTAATCTCCCTGATCTTTCCAAATTAACATCCTCCAACAATTACATTTACTTTATATGTGCATAATTTCTAAGATTCTGATTCTAGTAATTTTTTGTGCAGATTTTATAAAGAATTCAATTTGTGAGTATGGATAAACTGCAGGAAAAGACCCTCTTAAAAGGCTAGTAAGCTTTCAACTGGAAAGAATTTCTGTTTTGAGAAATGTATTGAGCAATGTGAACCCCAAATGTGTGTTTTTCTCTCATATATATATTAATTAGACAGAGATATTGTGGGTTTGGATCCAGATCACCCCAATGAAGTGAATATTATAATAAAGGGAGTCATACAATATTTTGGTTTCCCACTGCACATAAAATTTATGTTTCTACTATACTGTAGTATATTTTTTTTCAGCCAGTCAAATTTAGCAGTGGGACTTTAGTCTATCCAGAGTACAATAGCATTATGTCTTTTTAAAAAAAGTAGAAACCTTAATTTTAAAGTACATTATGGCTAAAAAATGCTAAGAATCATCTGAGCCTGCAGCAAGTCATCATCTTTGGCTGGCAAAGTGTCTTGCCTTGATATTGATGGCTGCTGACCGATCATAGTGGTGGTTGCTGAAGGTTGAGGTGGCTGTAAGACAACCTTATTTTAGTAAGACAGTAACGAAGTTTGTCACATAGATTGACTCTGCCTTTCATGAAAGATTTCTCTGTAGCATGCGATGTTGTTTGACAGCATTTTAGTCACAGTAGAATTTGTTTCAAAAGTGGAGTCAGTCCTCTCAAACCCTGCTGCTACTTTAACAACTAAGCTTATGGGTTATTCTAAATCCTTTGTCATCATCTCAATGTTTACACCATCTTCACCAGGAATAGATTTTATCTCCAGAGACCACTTGCTTTGCTCATCCATAAGAAGCAGCTCTTCATCTGCTCAACTTTTATCATGTGATTGCAGCAATTCAGTCCCATCTTCGGGCTCCGCTTCTAATTCTAGTTCTCTTGTTACTTCCACCACATCTACAGTTACTTCCTCTGCTGAATCTTTAAATCTTCAGAGTCATTCATGAGAGTAGGAATCAACTTCTTCCAAATTCCTGTTAATGTTGATTTTCTCCCGTGAATCACCAATGCTCTTAATCGCATCTAGAATGGTGAATCCTTCACAGAAGGTTTTCAATATACTTTGCCCAGATCCATTAGAAGAGTCACCATCTATGGCAGCTATAGTCTTATGAACGGTATTTCTTCAAGAGTAAGACTTGAAAGTCGAAATTACTTCTTGATCTATGGGCTGCAGAATGAATGCATGAAAACAACATTTATATCCTTGTACATCTTCATCAGACTTTTGGGGTGACCAGGTGCATTATCACTGAGCAGTAATATTTTGAAAGGAATCTTTTCTTCTGAGCAGTAGGTCTCATCACAGGACTTAAAATATTTAGTAAACCATGCTGTTTACTAAATATAAACTGTATATTTAGTAAACAGAAGTGCTGTCATCCATTTATAGAGCACAGGCAGAGTTGATTTAACATAATCCTTAAGGGGCTTGGAATTCTCAAAGTGACAAATGAGCACTGGCTTCAACTCAGAGTCACCAGCTGCAAGAGTCCCTAACAAGAAAGTTACCCCATCCTTTGAAGCTTTGAAGACAGACATTGACTCCTCGTTGGTTATGAAAGTCCTAGACACCATCTTCTTTCAGTAGAAGGCTGTTTGCCTCCATTGAAAATCTCTTGTTTGGTGTAGCCACTTCCATTACTGATCTTAATTAGATCTTCCAGATAATTTGGTGCAGCTTCTACTTTAGCACTTGCTGCTTCACCTTGTCCTTTTTTTTTTTTTGGATTTAGTCTTGCTCTGTTGCCCAGGCTGGAAGCCTGCCTCAGCCTCCCAAAGAGCTGGGATTACAGGTGAGAGCCACTGCACCCAGCTATAACTGGCCTAATTTCAACATTGTTGTGTCACAGAGAATGAGGAGGCCTAAGAAGAGAGTGGGAAGAAAAGACCAGTCAATGGAGCAGTCAAAACACCTCCAACAGTTAATGATTAAGCTCGCCCTCTTATATGGGTGTGGTTACTGTTGTCCCAAAACAATTGCAATAGTAACACAAACGATCACTGACCAAAGATCACCATAACAGATATAATAATTATGAAAAAATTTGAAATATTGCAAGAATTACCAAAATTTGACACAGAAATGCAAAGTGAGCATATACTGTTGTGAAAATAGTGCCTATAGAGGTTACTTCCTCCGCTAAATCTTGAAACCTTCAAAGTCATTCATGAGGGTTGGAATCCAATCTCTTCGTAGCCAACCAAATGCCTATTAATGTTGATGTTCTTTTGTGAATTACTAATGCTCTTAATGGCATCTAGAATGGTGAATCTTTCCCAGAAGATTTTCAATATACTTTGCCTTGTAAACTTTCAATATACTTTGCCAATATACTTAGCTCAGGGTTGCCACAAACCTCCAATTTGTGGGAAAAAAAAAAAAAATGCAAGGCACAAGCCAGGTACCATGGCTCACACCTATAATCCCAGCACTTTGGGAGGCTGAAGTGGGTGGGCCATCTGAGGTTAGGAGTTCGAGATCAGCCTGCCCAACATAGTGAAACCCCATATCTACTAAAAAATACAAAAATTAGCTGGGGCTGGTGGCACAGGCCAGTAATCCCAGCTACTTGGGAGGCTGAGACAGGAGAATCGCTTGAATCCGTGAGGTGGAGGTTGCAGTCAGCCAAGATCGCGCCACTGCACTACAGCCTGGGTGACAGAGCGAGATTCTATCTCAAACAGAAACAGGAAAAAAAAAAAATGCAAGGCACAATAAAGTGAAATGAAATAAAATAAGGTATGCCTGTATGTGAAATAAATCGTGCCTGTGTGAGTTTTGCGTTGTTTGGTATTTGGGACTTTTTTGTTTGATCTGAGGTATTATATTTACACACCACTATTCTGGGCCTATGGTCTCAAGAAAAATCATTGCAATCTTGTTCTTTAGAAGTCATGATTTACGCTGGACATGGTGGTTTACGCCTGTAATCCCAGCACTTGGGGAGGCCAAGGAGGGTGGATAGCTTGAATTCACGAGTTTGAGACCAGCCTGGGCAACATGGCAAAACCCGTCTCTACAAAAAATACAAAAATTAGCCAGGCATGGTGGCCTGCACCTGTAGTCCCAGCTATTCAGGAAGCTGAGGGGAAGGATCACTTGAGCCCAGGAGGTCAAGGCTTCAGTGAGCTATGATCGTGTGACTGCACTCCAGCTTGGGTGACACAGCGAGACTGTGTCTCAAAAAAAAAAAGAAGAAGTTGTGATTCAGCCAGGCGAAGTGACTAATGCCTGTAATCCCAGCACTTTGGGAGGCCGAGGGGGGGCGGATCACCTGAGGTCAGGAGTTCAAGACCAGCCTGACCAACATGGAGAAACCTTGTCCCTACTGAAAATACAAAATTAACTGGGCATGGTGGTGCATGCCTGTAGTCCCAGCTACTCGGGAGGCTAAGGCAGGAGAATCACTTGAACCCAGAGTTGGAGGTTCCTGTGAGCTAAGATCGCTCCATCGCACTCCAGCCTGGGCAACAAGAGTGAGACTCAGTCTCAAAAAAAAAAAAAAAGTTGTGATTTATATATTATTTGTACTCAGATATCCTTAAACTCATTTGTCTTTTAGTAAAAAACTTAGGATGAGTGGTCGGAAGAAAATTATTTTAATTTATTATTGTAGGGTACAAGAGAATTTGAGAAAGACTTCTCATTTTTCTTCTGCAAGAGTTAGAGCTATCTTTCAGGGTCTTTGTCTTATTTTGCTTCTCTTTTATGTATCACTATAAATGGCATAGAAATTTAAATGCTGGTGGATGCTTAACTACATTTAGATGAGTAAATACACAACTGAACTTTCTCATTTGTAATGTGGATTATTGTCCTATAAAATACAGAAGAGGAAAAACAAGTTTCATATGCCTAATTCCCAAATCTTGAGACTTCATTAAGTATCAGAAAGTAAACTACCAGGCAATGTGCATAGCCCAGAAAAGCCACTCACAGGCCACTCTTGCCTAGAGTAGGCCTAAGAGGAGAATAAAACTTAATAAGAAAAATTCAATTAAGTTTTTTCTTACAAGCTGAAATGCCTGAACAAGTTTGGGAATGTAAATGTTTCTTGACCTAAAACTCGTCCCTCTCCCTGAGGTCTTCTGTTCTTGAAAATCACTGGGATAAAATAATCATTTAGTAGATCTTGCTGGGATAATCCACAGCACTGTTAATATTATATCAATATCAATGTTATGATAATTAGATAGGTAGATGAATTATTTACAAATATTGCCTATTATTTATAGATAAAGTTTTTTATTTATAGACATCAGTTATTATATACATCTAAATGCGGAAAATAGATTATCTGATGTAAAAAAAAATTAGGCACCAAGGCTTTTAGATTCCATTTCTAACCTACCACACACTGTGGCATTGAGCAAATTACTTAACCTCCTGGTGGCTTAATTTATACATCTACAGAAGGGTAAATTACCACCTATGTTATTTACAGAGAGGATGATGATTTACTTAACATAGTAATTACTAGGACTCTATCATTTTGGGAAAATTCTAACTCAGCTGGAAATCTACACAGATTTAATTTATGGGAAATCTTAATACTGAAATAACTACTAATGTATTTTTTAAAGGAATTATCCAACTGTAAAATTGGCAAATGTTTCCCTTGGGCTAAACAAATGAATTTACTTTGTTGTAAGCTCATCAACTTACTGGATCAGACTATAGGACTCTAGAGTTCAAGGCCATAGGCATAGTTGCCATATTGCTCAGATACCCTCACACACACAAAAACTATCTGTGCTACGACCTCAGTTGTATTCTTAACCACATCTCAATCTACTACTTTATAATACATAGCACAGGTCACCAAGGAATTTGGTCTGGCCTAAGAATGGGGATGCTTCTGTAATCCTCTATCAGCATTATTGAAAAAAGCAATGCAAAACCCAAATCTTTCTAATTGTATAGGTGAGTAAGATCACCTTTGTTTCATTACTGAAATCTAAGCCTCAGAATCATAGAGGTTTTTGTCTGTTTTTTTCATTACCACATCTCCAGCTCCTAGAACAATGTCTAGTGTTTAAAAAGCAATAAACACCTATTTAATTAATTAATTACTTACTCTCAGTCAGGAATTTGGAGTCCCCTTTTCTTCCATTCTCAAAGGAATTATGGGATTTTTCCAGAAGAAAATAATGAAAAAGCATATTTTTTGTTAGGTTATGTAATACAGTAAAACTGACATACATACTTATTCAAAATATTTAGAAATAATATAAGGACAACCCACAAACATTTTTATTCATTATAACACCAATTCATAGGGTGCTACTTTTAACTGTTTGCCCAAAGCCTTCCCAATTTACACCTATTGACCTAACATAATTATTAATAGCACCTTCTTTTATTATCAGGAAGTCTTGCTTGGGACAACAAAATGTATTCTTTTTTTTGTTTTTTGTTTTTATTGAAATGGAGTCTCGCTCTGTCACCAGGCTGGAGTGCAGTGGTACGATCTTGTCTCACTGAACCCTCCACCTCCTGGGTTCAAGTGATTCTCGTGCCTTAGCCTCCCGAGTAGTTGGGATTACAGGCACCCGCCACCATGCCCAGCCAATTTTTGTATTTTCAGTAGATGCAGGGTTTCACCATGTTGGCCAGAATGGTCTCAATCTCTTGACCATGTGATCAGCCCTCCTCGGCCTCCCAGAGTGCTGGGATTACAGGCATGAACCATCGCACCCAGCCCACAAAATGTATTCTTTTTTTTTTTTTTTTTTTTTTTTTTTTTTTTGAGACAGAACCTCACTCTGCGTGCTCAGACTGGAGTGCAATGGCGCGAACTCAGCTCACTGCAACCTCCACCTCCCAGGTTCAAGCAATTCTCCTGCCTCAGCTCCGCGAGTAGCTGGGATTACTGGCGCCTGCCGCCACACCGGGCTAATTTTTGTATTTTTTTAGTAGAGACGGGGTTTCACCATGCTGGCCAGGCTGGTCTCAAATTCCCAACCTCAGGCAATCCGCCTGCCTTGGCCTCCCAAAGTGCTGGGATTACAGGCGTGAGCCATCGCGCCCGGCACAAAATGTATTCTTAATCCTACCTACTGACCTGACCTAACTACACACCAGGAAATTCAGAACCTATTCTTTTTGCAAGTTGACTTTCTCTAAGAAAAGCAAAAAAACAAAACAAAACAAAAAAAAACCTTGAAATGATTCATCAGAATGTCTAATAGTGAAGACCAAAATGCACTATGATATAGTGAAAAGAATAACAACCTAGAAATTTAAAATCTTGAAATACAGTCCAAATTGTGCCCACTAATTAGCTGGGTAACCTTGGGAAAAATGTTTAAATGGGTTTTGATTTACCCACCGGGGAAGGCAGGATTGATTGACCTAAACTAAAAAAATCTTTAAGAGCCCTCTAGCTCTATTATTTTCTAATTCTTCAGTTTATCTATTGCATTTTCTCCTTTATTTTTATTATTTCTTGAAATATGATTTTTGGCACATTGATTTAATTTTCTAGTGATTAAATGACTTGAGAGATCATTTAAACTCTTTAAAAATCAGGCTGGGCACAGTGGCTCACAACTATAATTCCAGCACTTTAGGAGACCGAGGCGGGTGGATCACTTGAGGTCAGGAGTTCAAGACCAGCCTGGCCAACATAGTAAAAGCCCATCTCTACTAAATAAATAAATTCTTTAAAAATCTAAAAAGGAACCAGGCAAGGAGGCTCACACCTGTAATCTCAGCTACTTAAGAGACTGAGGCAGGAGGATCACTTGAGTTCAGGAAGTTGAGACCAGCCTGGGCAACACATAGCAAGATCCCATCACAAAAAAAAAAAAAAAAAAACTAAACTAAAAAGGATATAAACTTTTGATTTTGATGCTTTATGTAGCAAACATATGTTTTAGAATAATTTAAATTATTACATTCAAAATATGTATTTACTTCAAATATATTTTCAGAAACCATAAACAATAAAAATAAATAAATAATGCTTCTTAGACTCATCCGTCTGAAAGCAGGTAGATGGCAGGATGACTCATAACCCAGAACCCCAAGATTCTCAGGTCATGATCACCTTTTCACCACTCTCACCACCACCCCCAACAAAGCAGTGGAAAAGCCTATATACTGACCTTATGGTCCAAGGAAATTTAAGGCAGGGCGGAGTGTTTTGGGTTGAACAGTGTCCCTAAAAAGATTCGCTCAAGTCTGAACCCCTAAAACCTACAAATGAGATCTTATTTGGAAACAGGGCCTTGGTGATATACTCAAGGTGACATTAGACTGCATTAGGGTATATTTATGGAAAGAGGTATGTTCTGACAATCAGTGTGCACTATTGTTTGGAGTGTAAATTAGTTCAACCATTGTGGAAAGCAGTATAGCAATTCCTCAAAAAGCTAAAAGCAGATCCACTGTTCGATCCAGCAATCCCATATATACTCAGGAGAATATAAATCATTCCGTCATAAAGATACATGCTTGAAAATTTGCAGCACTATTCACAATAGCAAAGACATAGAATCAACCTAAATGCCCATCAATGACAGAATGGATAAAGAAAATGTGGTACATATATACCAGGGAATACTATGCAGCTATAAAAAAAGAACAAGATCTTGTTTGCAGGAACACAGGTGGAGCTGGAGGCTATTATCCTTAGTAAACTAATGCAGGAACAGAAAACCAAATACTGTATGTTCTAACTTGTAAGTAAGAGCTAAATGATAGGAACTATGAACTCAAAGAAGGAAACAAAAGACACTAGGGCCTACCTGAGTGAGGAGGGCAGCAGGAGGGAAAGGAGCAGGTATTGGGTTCTTGGCCTAACACCCAGATGATAAAATAATATGTACAACAAACCTTCATGTCATTTGTTTACCTGTGTAACGAACCTTCCCATGTACCCCTCAAATCTAAAATTGAAAGTTTTAAAAAGTGAAAATTTAGAGCTACACAGAGACAGGGTCATTTGATGATAGAAACAGATTGGAGGGGTGCAGCTGCAAGCCAAGGAATGCCAAAAGTGTCAGCAAGCACAAGAAGCTAAGAGATAGGCCCAGGTCAGTTTCTCTCTTAGGCCTCCCGAAGGAACCAACCCTATCAACACTGATTTCAGACTCCCAGCATCCACAACCACGAAACAAATACTGATGTTTAAGCCACCCAGTTTAAGAGCACCAGGCCAGGTTTCTATAGGTTTTTTTAATAGATAGCTTTCACATGTGACTCCATGCATCAGCGTAGGTAATTCACCAATAGGTGCCTTGTTACAGCAGCCCTAGAAAACTAAAACTGGGAGCATCAAAGCAATTTCCTGCTCTATTGTGTCTTTGTCCCACAAATGAGCCTAGAAATGCCTGACTTGCCTATGTAAAAATACAGAGCACTTGCCACATTCATGAGTAGCTGACAGCCAGTGAGTTGTCACAGGACAGGGGCATTTCATCAGCCTCAGCTCATGCTTTACTCCTGGTCTCTGTCGGTTCCTTTGAAAGCAGGATGTGGTTTGCCCCAACTTCCCTCCTTCTTGGAACCAGCACATAACACATACTTGTTTTTGAGAGGTTTTTTTTTTTTTTGTTACTATTGCGGAGAAACGGTGCTTAAGAAAGATTCAAAAGTATCTCAAAACTATAAAAATCCCCAAAATAAAGAAGTGGTATATGTGAGCTTTGCTTCAATGTCATTGAACTTCGGCCTGTTTATTGTCACCTGGTACCTGCTCCATAAGGATGACTGCTATTATTTGTAGAATCACTCCATGGGCCACTTCTAAAGATGCAGCTTTATTAGGTCAATGAAAATGGAAAGATTAGATAGTTTCTGATCTCACAGAAATTACACTTCAGAAGGGACAAAAATATTTAAGCAAATCAGGGCAATAGGTGTTAAAATTTAAAAAGCATATGTGGCATATTAAAGTGGCATAAGTTAGGTGTTATTAATAATTTCAAAAACAGGGGCTGGGTGCAGTGGTTCACACCTGTAATCCAAGCACTTTGGGAAGCCAAGGCAGGTGGATCACGAGGTCAGGAGTTCAAGACCAGCCTGACCAAGATGGTGAAACCCTGTCTCTACTAAAAATATAAAAATTAGCTGGGCATGGTGGCGTGCACCTGTAATCTCACCTACCCAGGAGACTGAGGCAGGAGAATCACTTGAACCTGGGAGGTGGAGGTTCCAGTGAGTCGAGAGCGCAGCCATTGCACTCCAGCCTGGGCTATTGAGCGAGACTCCGTCTCAAAATAATAATAATAATAATAATAATAATATTAATTTTAAGAATAAAATGATCTTGAATTGAGATTTGGAAAATGTAGCTGTTTGTCAAATAGGCAAGGTGAGAAAGGGCATTTCAGCATAGGCAATGGTCCAGGTATGTACACACACAAACACACACACACTGGCAAATTTGAGGGAAGTGCAAGTAGTTTATTGTGGGTAGAGTAACATAAAATAGAATTGAAAATAAGTTTTTAAAAAATGAGCCTAAAGGAATACTATGATAGCAAGAGAGAACTTTGTTCAGATAATCATTGTATACTTTTTTTTTTTTTTTTTGAGATAGGGTCTGGCTCTGTTCCCCAGGTGGAAGTACAATGGCATCATCTCAGCTCACTGCAACCTTGACCTCCCAGGCTCAAGCATTCCTGCCACCATGTTGCCCAGGCTGGTCTTAAAACTCCTGAGCTCAAGTGATCTGCCCACCTCAGCTTCCCAAAGTGTTAGGATTACAGGTGTGAGCCACTGCACCCAGCCAGGTTTCTATAGATTTTTTCACATGTGACTCCATGCATCTGAGTAGGTAATTCAAAGAAGAGAAGCTCATCAGTTAAGACTCACAATATCATAAGGTAAAAACTAATCCTTTGCTCAAAAGAATGAGAAAAATATTTACTATAATCCCAAAGTATAGTTTCGGTGGCAGAAGGGAAGAAGAGGAAGGAACAGAAATGAAACAAAAATGATCAGGAGGTAGAATACACTGGAAAAAAGAACTGTAGGATGGCTCCTGGTTTTCTTGTATTGGTGACAAGGAGACTCGAGACTCTATAAGCTAAGATGAAGGCTAAAGGCAAGAAAGACAGTGAGTTCAGTTGTGGAAATATGAATAGTTTAATACCCTGGGGGGAAATACTAGTAAAATTGTCCAGTGAGCATCGGGGATGACAAAACAAACTCAGATAACAGGCATGATGGGAATTAGAGATAGCAAATAAATGAGAAATGAGCTTGTAGTTCGAAGCTGAAGCTTAAAAAATGGATTGCAGAAGAAGATATGTAATGAGTGATTAAGAGCATGGGCTCTGGAGCCAAAAGGCTAGGGTCTGAATCATAACTCCACTACTAGCTAGCCATGTGACCTTAGGCAAATTAACTTCTCTGTTTCAGTTCCCGCAAATATGAGGTTGTGAAAATTAACTGAGTTATTTATTTTATGTAATGTACTTAGAAGTGTGCTTGACCCATAGTAAATATTCAATAATCTGAAAACAGGGAAAAAGGGGAAATGGGAAAAGAGAGAGGCAGAGCCAGAGAAAGATTGGTTGGAAAGAAAGCCAAGGAAAAAAGCCCAACAAAAAGCAGAATACAAGCAGTGGACAAAGAGAAGTAGGCGACAAGAAAGCCTGGAAAGTTGCTAAAGCAGAAAAGACATGAAGACCAGCAAGGAAATTTAGGAATCTCAAGATGAAGTGTTGGTTCAAAAGTTGGGGCCGGGCAGGATGGCTCACGCCTGTAATCCCAGCACTTTGGGAGGCCAAGGTTCATGATTACTTGAAGTTAGGAGTTCGAGACCAGCCTGGACAATGTGGTGAAACCCTGTCTCTACTAAAAATACAAAAAAAAATTAGCTGGGCCTGGTGGTGCATGCCTGTAGTCTCAGTTATTCCGGAGGCTGAGGCTGGAGAATTGCTTGAACCCAGGAGACAGAGGTTGCAGTGAGCTGAGATCTTGCCACTGCACTCCAGCCTGGGTGACACAGTGAGTCCGTCTCAAAAAAAAAAGTTGGATCTTGCTGGGTGCAGTGGCTCACGCCTGTAATCCCAGCACTTTGAGAGGCCAAGGCAGGCAGATCACTTGATGTCAAGAGTTCGAGCCCATCTAGCCAACATGGTGAACCCCCGTCTCTACTAAAAATACAAAAATTAGCTGGGCGTGGTGGCGGGTGCCTGTAATCCCAGCTATTTGGGAGGCTGAGGCAGGAGAATCACTTGAACCCTGGAGGTAGAGGTTGCAGTGAGCAGAAATCACACCACAGCACTCCAGCCTGGGTGACAGAGTGAGACCCTGTCTCAAAAATAAAATAAAATAAAAAATAAAGACGAATGAAGAGTCCACCGGATTTGGGTCAGTAGGAGCTCTCCAAGAGTGCAGCACAAAAGCAGAAGCAGGACATGTGTGGGAGGCCACTGGACAACCTCCTCATTAGCCTCCTGCTGTTTTTACCCCCTTGTGTGTGTACCTAATAGAATTTTTCTTAACATGAAGGTGCAACATGAAGATTTAGCATTTTCTTCCAATTTAGTCAGCTTTCTGGTTTTCATGCAAATTGGTCTGGAGAGAGCATTTTAAGTAGATAAAACAAATTAGCAAAAATTGTATTATTTTTATCACCTTCCCCAGTTCCACCTATCAGTCAACATTGCCTGCTCTTTCCCAAGGATAACAGTGACGATGGCAGAGAAACAGCAGAGGCAATAAGATTATGCCAAAACGAAAATATAAGAAGGGAGAATAAGAACCTGTCTCAATTGCTCTACAGAGCTAGAGTGGGAACGTTAGTGTATGTGAAAATGTGTTAGGATATGTGTTTAAAATGCTGATTTTCAGGCCCTGCCTTCAGAGAGATCCAGGAATCTGTATCCTAACACGTCTTCCATGTGATTCTGACGCAAGCAGCCTAGGAAGCTGACTTTTCAAAATAATCACTCAGAAGTATGTAAATGTATTGTGTAAACATACTCTCATTAGAAGATCAGAGATAACACAGAAGCAAGCTATTTCACGGCACTTAGTCCCACACTGAAGGTATTCCTAAACAGAAGTGTTTCTCAAGCTTTAAGGATTGTTAAAATAGATTGCTGAGCCCCACACCATTTCTGACTCCGTAGGTCTAGAATGTGGTCCAAGAATTAGCTCTAACACACTCCTGGGTTCAGAACTCCTGCTCTTCAGCTTCATAGAATTACAACACAGTACTTGGGTGTGCGTGGCCTTGGGGGAGGTGGAGAAGAAGGATGAGTTCCAGGACACCCCACCTTCCCCCCTCGCACCCACCCCCACCCCCACCTCCTCCCCTCGCCTCCACCTCCACCCCCCACGTACCCCCCTCGCCTCCATCCCCACCCCCCACCTCCCCCACCCCACGCATAACCAAATCCGCGCATACTCAAGTCCAGCAGTTGACCCTGCCCAAGCTGCGAATGTGAAAAGTTGGTCCTCCACACACAGAGGGTTCCTATCCCACCAATGCTGCTTTCCATTGGTTCAAAAGAATCCACGTGTAAGTGAGCCCGCGAAGTTCAAACCCGTGTTGCTGAAGGGTCAACTTACTTTACTCTCCTCTGTCAGCAACATGAAGAAAATCATGCTGGTCATTATATGTTTTTTAAAAAGCATTAAAAAATAGGCTGGGCATGGTGGCTCACACCTATAATTCCAGCACTTTGGGAGCCGAAGCGGGAGGATTGCTTGAGCCCAGGAGTTCCAGACCAGCCTGGGCAACACATAGATTCTGTCTCTATTAATTAATTAATTAATTTTTTAAAAAAAGGTACAAAAGATAAAGTAATTCTCTTTTTTTTTTTTGAGACCAAATCTCACTTTGTCACCCAGGCTTTAGTGCAGTGGCGTGATCTCAGCTCACTGCAACCTCCGCCTCCTGGGTTCAAGCGGTTCTCCTGCCTCAGCCACCCAAGTAGCTGGGATTACAGGCGCCAGCCACCACGCCTGGCTAATTTTTGTATTTTTGGTAGAGACCGGGTTTCACCATGGTGGCCAGGCTGGTCTGGAACTCCTGACTTCAAGCGATCTGCCAGCCTCGGTCTCCCAAAGTGCTGGGATTGCTGGTGTGAGCCACTGTGCCCAACCAAAAACTAAAGTAATTCTGATCCTTGGTGGCAAATGTCACGAGGCCTTACATACTAAAGCAGGATAATGATTTCACACATCAATTATATCAGGTGGTCTCAAGGCCAGCCCAGGGAGGTCAAGGTGCAGATGTGCAGATTTTGCCCCTTCAATTACATCGCAGTGGTTTTGCACAGCTATTTAAAAACTTCACTGAGAGGGTTTAAATGACACATGCGGGGGTACCGGGTTCAGCCTTAGCAAAAGATGTTGTTTCAATTTGAGCATATGTCAGGAGGGAAATAGTTTGAGGGTTATTTCTCCTCCCTAACACTTGGATGTTGTTTGTGTAAGAACCCAAAATGAAGACTCAGTTAATGATAAAAATCAGCTTACTATTCTCGTAAATGACTTACTTTCTAACTATGATTCATAATTACATGCTTGCATAGTGTATGTTCAACATGACTGTACTGTGAGTCTCTCTAGCAACTAGTTTTAAATTCCTTTAAAATGAGAAACCAGGAAATGTTTTTGTATGATGCATTTATTGTAACAAATTTAGGTGTAAGAGTCCCCCATAATTGTACATTTCATCCATTTGTATAGTGCTTTTTCACAAATATGTATTTCATGCTGACTTTCAAATAAGAAAGGCTATCACAGGAAATAATGCCTGTTGGGTTTTCTTTTTTTTGAGACAGAATTTCGCTCTTGATGCCCAGGCTGGAGTGCAATGGCATGATCTCAGCTCACTGCAACCTCTGCCTCTCTAGTTCAAGAGATTCTCCTGCCTCAGCCTCCTGAGTAGCTGAGACTACAGGTGCCCGCCACCACACCCAGCTAATTTTTTGTAGTTTTAGCAGAGATAGGGTTTTACCATGTTGGCCAGCGTGGTCTCAAACTCCTGACCTCAGGTGATCCACCTGCCTCAGCCTCCCAAAGTGCTGGGTCTACAAGCATGAGCCACTGTGCCCAGCCAGGTTTTCATATTTTTGTTGGAAGAGTATTACTTTAAATGTATGTGCTCACGTGAAAATCATTAATTTGGAAATAACAGGTGTTTTATGAGCAAGACAACATTTATAGTCTTTAATAAATTTATAACAATTGGAAATGAAGATTTGTGACCTCAATTGTATAGTCACAAGTATTTTTTTAGGTGAATTTAAGGCAAACAGATTTTTTAAACAAAATTACTGGTGATGAGATTGGAAAATAAATGCCATTTTATCTTCCACTCTCACATTGGCTTAGGGAATACGAGAGGTTTTACCTCGCAGGTGTTTTAGATGCAAACCAAGTGGTTCTGATCTAGTCACTCTGGGATAACAATGAGATTTCTAGAACCCCATGGGTGTCCAAAGATGCTTCTGTCAAGGAAATAATGGCCACAGTGTGAGCTGCCAAATAGCAACAGCTTTTCAAAATGCCTTCTAAGCTGCAATAGAAAAAAAAGAGGATTCCTTCTTTCTTTAAAAAAAAAAAATTATTTGATTACCATTATGAAGAAAAACAAAAAAAAGAAAAAAGTTAGTTTATAAAATTGAAGTTATATATGTGGTGTTTAAAGGTACACAATAAAAGAAAAATGGTTTTCCTTTTTACTTTTCATAACACTCTCTCCTCAGAATTAACCACAGTTAATAGGTGTTTTGTAAATATACATATATAAATATTTTGCATACATACCAGTTCACACGTTTCCTTTGTTTCATTCACACAAGTGCACTCATACCACACACATAGCTTTACATCTTGTTGAAAAACATATCTTGGGGACTGGGCGTGGTGGCTCAAGCCTGTAATCCCAGTACTTTGGGAGGCCAAGGCAGGCAGATCACTTGAGGTCAGGAGTTCGAGACCAGCCTGGCCAACATGGGGAAACCCTATCTATACTAAAAATACAAAAATTAACCAGGTGTAGTGGCACACACCTGTAATCCTAACTACTCAGGAGGCTGAGACAGGAGAATTGCTTGAACCCGGGAGGCCAAGGTTGCAGTTAGCCAGGGTCATGCCAGTGCACTCCAGTCTGAGCCACAGAGCCAGACTCCATCTCAAAAAAAAAAAAAAAAAAAAAACCAGAAAAACATATTTTGGGGATCTTTTTATATCTGCAAATACAAACTTTCCTCAATCTTTTTTTATTGCATAAAATAGAATTGAATGTGTTTCTAAGTTATGTAATCATTCTCTTATTAACAAATATTTAGGTGGTTTCTAATTTTTGCTATTACAAACAATGCTGCAATGTAAGTATATCCATAAGGTAAAGTACTAGTTATGGAATTGTTGGGTCAAAGGGCATATGGTTTGCAATTTTAATAGATATTGTTAAATTGCCTTCTTAAATGGTTGCCAAGTTTTACTCTCACTAACAGTGAATAAAAGAGCCCATCTTTTATTCATTGGTTCTTTTCTTAATCATTGCTTCCAGCTACAGTAAGAAAAGGGGCATGTTCCATATACTGGCAAGAACCATCTACCGCGTGTAGAAGTCGCCTCCATTTGTCAGTGCACCAAAGGACTTGCTGAATTCTGGTGATAACTCTCAAAGGCATCTCTCTAATTTCACTAGTCAGTTTATCATGTGAATACATACTTAGCATATTTATCAAAGGATATCATACCATATGCTAGCTTCCCTAGAGCTTGCTGATAATCTGGAATTTTTGCATCTGTCCTATATTTTATTTTGTCCTTGGGAAATATATAGTCCCAGCATCTGGATGGTAATAATAAATAATAATATCTTCCTTATATTGGACGATTGCTCTAGGAACTCAAAACATATTATACACATTATCTCATTAATCATAAAGCATCTCTTTAAGGATGGCATTTTCATCTGTATTTCAAAATAACGTAGAGCTTGAGCCACAGACTATTAAGAATTTCCCTTAAGGGTCTTCATGAATTAATCGGTTTTATATGTTCTGGCCTTCTGATTTGAGCTCAGCAAAGTTCGTGACAGAAGCTCTCTGAGTTCTCTTCATTAAGGAAAGTCTCGATGCTTTTATAAAACTATAACAAGCAAAATGGAGCAGAGGTCTCCAGATGCGACAGGGAAGGTTGTGAACTACTTTTCTCAAAGGATTTTACCTTCTTCCATTAAACAGTTACAAAGGGAATAAAAATCAGGCCACAGGTAAGGAAGAAATCACATTATAGATTAAAATTTACATTAATCTTAAGATCCAGGAGATTTTCATGGGGGTAATTTAAATGAGACAACTAAACCTATAAAATTTCAGGAGACACTTTCAAGCTTTGATCAGATTGGAATAGAAGGGGATGAACTGAAAGTTTTGCTAGGTTTGATAGACAAGATGTAGGGGAAAACCTGTTATATCGGCCAGTTTATATTGCCATGTGAGGCCTAATAACAACGTTGGCAGAACTGTCTGACAGTGACACCAAGTGACACGGACCACCATTGGGAAATCAAGGTCTGGTTACATGGAATTCCTGGCCTGACACAGAGAAGGTTTCCTATAGAAGCCCCAGTGGGCAAAGAGAGACACTGACAGGACTCTGTCGAATTTCCTTCAGGTTTATTGAATTGCCAGCTGCAAGTACACAATGGATTGCTCCGCCGTTGCAATTCTATTCCTCTCTCATGAAAGTTAAAATTCTGAAGATACACAAAAAGGCAGAAATGCCTTTCACACAGAAAGCCTACTCAGGGATCCTATCCTGTAGTTCTGAGGTTTTAGTAAAGGCTGTCATTGCCTCCTCCTGTTAGAATTTGCAGCAGAATCCTGTGGCCTTGGAGGGGAAAATGCAGTAAAACAAATAGAAAAAAAATAATAATACAGAAGCCCATAAATGAAATCCCCTCTCTTGCTTTATAACTTCAGTCAAGAGTGACTTGTGAACTAGCAGCAGATATCAAAAGACAGTATATGGACTTTTTTCCAGAAGGAATGCTGGGACAGAATTTTTTTTTTTAAAGATGGGGTTTCACCATGTTGGTCAGGCTGGTCCTGAACTCCTGACCTCAGGTGATCCACCTGCCTTGGCCTCCAAAGTGCTTGGATTATGGGCGTGAGCCACCATGCCTGGCCTAGGACAGAATTTTTTAGGATTTCAAACGCTAAAATAGACCCAAGGAATTCGGAAAAATAATGCTCAAAATACCGTGGGCTTCAGTTAGCAGAACTGATTTGCTTTCTATGGCAGCAAAATTAGATAGGACTATCTTCAATGCTAAAAACAGTGGAGCTTAGCCACATAGCTCATATTTGTGCTAATTGCAGTGCATTAAAAGGTTTTTCATTGTTTTATTGTTTCAAGCTACTCAAAAATACGCACACTCAAGTAGCTGTACTAAAAAACTATGCCATGTTTGACGAAAAACCTTATGATAACCTGCAATTGGTATCTCTGACACTTGAAAGATTTCACAAATGTGAAGCAGTTGCTTTAAACACACATATGCACACACTACGCTGTCCTCACTAGGAAGAGGGAAGGTCAGACTCCAAGGGGTTCCTGTCTCCCGTAGGGTTTGTCATTAGAGAACAAAAGCAAATTGCCAATGCCTATGTACATGAATTTTCTTTATCCTCCTTTGTTTTGGTTATAGGGCCTATGCTAGTGATTTTACAAAATGCCTGCTGTGTTCTTGAGAAAATAAAATGTGCAAAGCATGCTTCCCTTCAGCTTGTCCATACCCATGGGAGACATCTTGAGTGATTAACTGTTGGACCCTTAACTGCTCCTCTCTCCATTCCTTTGGTGGTTTGGTGTTAATCACAACAAAGTTGTCCTTTCAAGTGAAAATACTGGCAGGTCCCTTTAGGTTTTATTGGGCCCTAGAGACATTTGGCCTAATCTGAATCTGAAGCTTAATTTCCAAAATCTAATTGATCTGATCTTTTTCTTTTTAAGCCACTCATACTGCCAAAAATATAGATGACCTTTTTAAAGATCCTTTTAGGCAGTTTCAGTGGTTTGGGAGAACATTCAGTGCAGAAATCTTTGTATTCTCTAAAACTGGGAGGCCTTTTTATAGACTCACACAATGAAATAAATTTAGCACTGGAAGGGAGCTCCAAATCATCTATGATAGGCCTATTGTTTTATCATAGGCCTATGATATAATTTCCATGATATAATTTTTTTCTAAATATGTATTTTTTAGATAATATAAGCATATAGTTCAGACTTCAAAACGTACAAAACACTGGACAGTGAAAAATAAATATCTCCCACTACCAGTCATTCAGTTAGCATCTTTGGAGGGAAGATGTCACCAGAGATAGTCTATGCAGGCTACGATATCCTTCCAGCAAGAGCTTCAGACCTAACAAGGCCAGAGAGGTCATCAATTAATCGTACTTGCTAATTATCATAAAGTAATAGTAGACATTTCCAGTTCCATCTCAACTCATTCCTTACTAACTTGAACAAGTTAATTAATCTCTCTTCCTCAATTTCCTCATCTGTGTGATAGAACTAATGACACATACCAAGCAGGATTGTCAGGATTATGTGAGGTAACGTACCAAAGTTCCAGACACATGCCTTAATTTTGACTATAGGAAAATGTAATCATTTTTTATCTATCTGCATTCTAAATGTAGAGGACAAAGTTTCATCAAGGTAGGAATGAGGGTAACTATACAAAAGATACAATAAGGAGGAATGTGGTATGATGTCTGTTTGCATAGCACTATCAATATTTTTCCCAGCCTTAACGAAGTTGATTGGATTCTTCCATAATCACTTTGATGTCATTAATAGTTGTCTTTAATTTTCTCCAAGACCACATCACACAACCTGAAAGTCAGAGGCCTCCCTGAAATCCACTACTTTCAAAGGTTGTATGCTGATCATATTACTGAAAGAGTTGGAAAGGAGGGAACTGATCATTTAATAAATTTCAATGATGCAACTAATGTGTGCCAGGCAAAACACCATAGCGAAGATGGTACTAAGGACTGTTCTACTTACGGAGCCGTGAAATTTAAGTGACTGCTTTTGTTTCCGAAGACCTAGAAAATCATAGTCTCACTCAAATTTAAGGGTTCAATTACAAGTAAAAGAAAATCCAATCAAACAATTTAAACAATTAAGGGAATGTATTGGCCGATGTGACTGAGGAACCAAAAACTGGGCAGATTTTAAGAAAACCGGTAGCTCCATAATGTCAATCAAAATCTACTTTCTTTTTTCTTTTTTTTTTTTCTTTTTTTTTTTTTTTGAGACAGTTTTGCTCTTGTTGCCCAGGATGGAGTGCAATGGCACGATCTCGGCTCACTGCAACCTCCACTTCCCTGGCTCAAGCAATTCTCCTGCCTCAGCCTCCCAAGTATCTGGGATTACAGGCACCCGCCACCATGCCCATTTAACTTTTTGCATTTTTAGTAGAGTTGGGGTTTCACCATGTTG
Organism: Aotus nancymaae; assembly: GCF_030222135.1. NCBI lineage: Eukaryota > Metazoa > Chordata > Mammalia > Primates > Aotidae > Aotus > Aotus nancymaae. Next base: position 37,916,608 of record NW_026988419.1, on the reverse strand, counting down.
GCCAGGCTGGTCTCGAATTCCTGACCTCGTGATCCACCCACTTTGGCCTCCCAAAGTGCTAGGATTACAGGTGTGAGCCACCATGCCTGGCCTACTTTCTTTCCACTGCTGCACTCTATCTTCTGTGATGCAGTTTTCATTTTAGGCTGCCTCTTCGAGTGGTAGTCAGAAGCAACCAGAGTTACACGCTTCCTAGTTCTTAACTACAAAAGCAGAGAGTATCTTTGAAGAACTCCCATGGATCAGACAGGAATTTTCTTTTTCAAAAACTCCAGCAACTGGCCAGCAGTGGTGACTCATGCCTTTTTAGCACTTTGGGAGGCCGAAGTGGGCAGAACACTGGAGCTCAAGAGTTAGAGACCAGCCTGGGCAACATAGGGAGACCCCATCTCTACAAAACATCAAAAAAATTAGCCGGATGTGGTGGCCTGCACCTGTGGTCCCAACCACTTGGGATGCCAAGGTGGGAAGATCTCTTGAGCCCAGGAGATCAAGACTGCAGTGAGCCATGATGCCCCCACAGCCCTTCAGCCTGGGTGACAGAGCGAACAGTCTCAAAAAGCAAAACAGAACTCCAGCAACTATCTCCTTAAGTTTATTGTTCATTAATGGTTGGCATGCCTACTCTGTCACATGGATAGAATGATGTGATAATGCTGATTAGTTTAAGACAAACGGGATTATCTCTGGAGATTGGCTATCCAACCCAAGCCATGCTGAAAAACATACTGTTTGTTTAAAGTAGAAAAGCCTCTGTATGGTGAGAAGGGATTTTACAAATGTCAATGTAAGCTCTTGCTACTGCTTCTCTCTGCGTGTCTATTCTAGGTTGCTCTCATAGGCTGGCTCCACCTGTAAGGGCTTTACTTTGTGTTCCCTCATAATTTGACATTCATGTAGCTGAAGCTTACCATAGAACTCTCATGCTAAATACCTGTGACCCTACAACTCCAATTCTCATCACTTATCTATGACTTTTGTGTCTTAGTAAAATTTTTTCAAACAATATCTTCTAGTTGGCTTGGCCTAACCTATGGATCGGCTCTCGGAGTAGGTCTCCACACACTGGTCCAATCATCATAAGTAGGGGAGTAGGGTCATATGCTATGAACATGGATGACTAGGCCCATCTGTTCAGCAGGGGAACAGATCCTTTTAGAAGGGAATGTGGGCAGAAAGGCAATTATATACACCTCTAACCAGAAAAATCCCAGGGGTGGCAATGATAGGAAGAAATGGCACCAAATTTAAAGATAAAAGAAAAGCTGCCACCATGATTCAAAATTAGACAATGTCACTGATCATAGACTTTTGCTATAATCGCTATTTTACCCTTATAACCTCTGAAATTTACAGAACACTGAAACACTTCTTTGAGGAGAAACATTACAGAAGGAAACAATCTTTGATCCAGAAACCTAAAAAGATATTTATGCTCATTATATCTCAGGTGCCGAACGGTGTTAAAGCTAAAGATGATGCCGCTTTTACAGACTCAAAATGAGTTTAAACACTGAAAGAGTTACCAGACTATCCCAGCAGAACATCTCAAAACAAAGCTTTATTTCACTCTTAAGAAAATTACCTATTTGTACTTCTTTATTTCCAGGAGGGTGTTAGAGATCTTCATCCCACCCCTAACCCAACTCTAGACGTGATCACCAAGAAGGGAGAAGTTTTTGAGTTCTCAGCGGTAGCTGTGACTCCAGGGAAAGCAGTGTTGCTTGGGTTTGAGAGTCGTACAACCAAAGCTCTGCTAGAGCAAAAGAGGAACACAGAACGCTGGGAATAACAAGTGTTTTTCTTCACTGTCATATGATTCATTCAGGTTCTCTTTCACCTACATAGCCATCTGACTGGGTACTGTTTTCTTTTCCTTATTTTCTATTTTTAGAGGTGGGATCTTGCTGTGTTGCCCAGGCTGGACTGAAATTTCTGAGCTCTGGTGATGCTTTCTCCTGAGCTTCCTGAGCAGCTGGGACCACAGGCATATACCACTGTGCTGCACTTGATTGGGTACATTTTAAAATGTAAAATGAGTACTGAAAGGATTTTCCCTAGTCCCCATAAACCTGGGAATGGATCGAGCTGAGGATACCAAAACTTTCCCCTGAGACATGGAAACTGCACTGAATGTTTTCTTGATGGTTCTAATGCATTAAGAATTAAAAGCTCTTGGCCGGAGGCGGTGGCTCATGCCTGTAATCTCAGCACTTTGGGAGGCCAAGGTGGATGGATCACAAGTTCAAGAGATCAAGACCATCCTGGCCTACATGATGAAATCCCATCTCTACTAAAAATACACACACAAAAAAAATTAGCTGGGCGTGGTGGCATACACCTGTAGTCCCAGCTACTTGGGAGGCTGAGGCAGGAGAATCGCTTGAACCCAGAAGGCGGAGGTTGCAGTGAGCTGAAATTGTGCCACTGCACTCCAGTCTCACAACAGAGCGAGACTCCATCTCAAAAACAAACAAACAAACAAAAAAAAGAATTAAGAGCTCTTTGCCTAGATTACCTCCAAAATATTAAAAATAGCAAAATAAAGTGGAACTAATGAAAAATATAAGACACATAGAAAACACTTTTCAAAAAATGCTATTTGACCTATAGCTAATTCTGATTTTAAAAGCAGTTAAACAAATGAAACACATCTTAGTGATGCTTATGACTGAAGAAACCATTGATACTTAAAAGAAGGGAAGGCTTTAGACATAAAGGCGGAGTGGAATTTTTTAATCAACATTTCATGCAGCAGATCCACTTGGCCTTCCCATGTCTCAAAAGCTTTGATTTGTGGAAATAATGGTTATGCAATTTCCACATATTGTGCTCCAATCACAGCATGTAAGCAACAATAAAAAGAAAACAACTAAATGTACTTGAAGCTGGAGATTTTGATAAGCTTTTCTTTTCAATTCACAAAGTTTGTTAACTGTATATTTTTCTAAGGCAACTGAAATATTCCTGCTGAGTTTCAGACAGATATGTGTAAAGGCAGCAAAGTGTCTGATTTTCTTAAATGTATCTATGGCAGCAACACTAGTTAATTTAGTTGTGAAAAATTAACCAAAAAGAAACTACTGGGCTATAAGAATTCCACAGTTGACAGATTGTTGGTTTTTCTCTTTAAAAAAAAAAAAAAAAAAAATACACACATATATATATATATATATATACATATATATATATATATGGGCCATCTGTTTACAAAAGATGAGAAACGTTGGAGAAAATTATTTCCCTTAGGGAATAATGTTATGAACATTCAGAAAGAGGTCTCTGACATTTTCAAGGACGATTTGGTATAAGAACAAGACAGCATCAGGTCTGCATAGTCATTGGCTAAGAAAAACAGAGATGATTTCCTCTAGTCCTTGTTTTAGTTTTACTCTTTGAACTTCAAGTTTATTTATTGTTATTATTTTTAATGTGGCATGGATTGTTTTAAGAATCAACTTGGTTCCCTTTTTTGAAGTCCTTTTTTTTTTTTTTAATTTGTTGAGGCTGGTTTCTAAAGTGCTCCACCTCCATCACCTGTCATTAGATGGGGGGCTGCAGCTTGGAGAACACTCACAGTTCTGAGTTCAGCTGTGGACAGAATAATGAAGGGCAGCTTCAGAAGGAGGTGGAACTGCAGATTTGGAGGTAGGTGGCAATACAGTATTTCAAAATAAAAACTCCAAGCTGCAGATCGGTGATAAATTGTCATACACTAAGTGTACCTGGAGAAATAAAACTAATCTCTATCCATTTTAATTCTCTTAGAAGGACTTTCCCTCTTACATATAAAATCCTGGGAATTTCCCCCTCCTCATCTAGTCATTTCTATGTGATTAATCATACATTGGTCACTCGTCACTAGATGGCATTGTGCAATGTTTCTTGACAGCAGTAACTAAATTGGTAAAGTTACAGCTTGGGCTATTTTTTGGTATTTTCTTCTTTGGGATGGATCTAGATAATCTAAATCTGATCCTGGATATGTCATCATCTTTATGTATTTTATGAGTTTGGCTATGTAAATTTTGTATCTTCTTTGAGAGTCTTTTTCTTAGTGTAACTTCCTAGTACATGAACCCAATAATTATTAGTCTTAAATGAACAATAAATAAATTCTTCCTCTAATTTTCCTCCAAGTCACATGTGCAAATGTTTACTTATATGTGCAGAAATAAAATGAAGCTCAACACATCTAGGATCTCTACCTAGACATGAAGGTAGAAAAAAATATATGTGAAAACTTGCTTTATCTTAAGCATGACCAGTTGAAATCTAGATGTGGATAAGCCATGAAGATAGAGTAATATAAAAGTGATCAGTTAAGGCCTCCATAGCCTGTGAAATTCACAATGGAAATATAATAGCCATAAGTAACTAAAATTGATGTAAATATGATATAAATTAGTGGTCACAGTCTTGTACTCTTCCAGACAAGACAAATAATTGTAACCATTTTTATTTGTTGTATTCCCATAAACCTTATGGTACTGAAAAAGAAATTCTGACTGCTATGCTATCAATAAAATAAGACACATTTTCCCTAATTATAATTGTGACTTAGTGACCTGAGAATTTATAAATAATAATGGATGACAAAATGAATTATTTGGAGTTAAGCTAACAAGACAGATGACAGATAGATAGATAGATAGATAGATAGATAGATAGATAGATAGATAAATGCATAGCAGCTAATACAGCATTTGACATTCTTAAGTTATATAAAAACTCTAATATTGATTTGCTATTTTCATTTACTTCATTTACTTATTTAAAAATCTGAAAAATTGTTTCTCTGTTTGAATTTGTCTTTTGGTTTTTATTTTATTCATTTGTTCATTCAGCAAACATTAACTAAACACCTGCTTTGGATCTGTTTAATACCAGAGATGCAAAGTTAAGTAGGATACCAAATGTGCCCTCAAAAAGCTTTTAGATGTTAAGCATCCATAAAGTAAATATCAGAATCATTCATGAAAGAAGGAGCAAGGGGGAAGGAAAGAGGGAGAAATGTAATGCAAAGAGTCTTAGACAAGGAAACAAGATGCAGGCCGGGGGTGGTGGCTCACACCTGCAATTCCAGCATTTTAGGAGGCCGAGGCAAGAGGATTGTTTGAACCCAGAAGTTTGAGATTAGCCTGGGCAACACAGCGAGACCCTATCTCAAAAAAAGAACAAAGAGGAAAAGATGCATGGGTTGTGGTCACAGCTCTGCCAGTAACTCATGCTATAACCCTGGACCTCCCTCACTGTATGTTCAAATGAAATAACTTTATAGAAAGGTGCTTTGTGAACTGTAAAATGTTTTTAAAATATGAGTTTTTAAAGCTTCCTCCTATAAGAAACACACAGTTTTTTAATAGAACTTTGGTCCTTCAGGCCAATGCATCTCCCTTTTAATTTTCTATTTCAAAATTCCAGCTGCATACATAAAACCCATTACATTTCCAACTCATCTTGTAAAACAAAAATTAGACAGAAGCACTACAATCTTGGACAGAGAAAAGGTAAAAGGCTAACCTAAATTCCCAGTGATCAAATCAAACTCTAAAACATTGAGATGCTATGATTATCCCCTTTTCCCCTTCTACTCTGCTGATTCTTGCTCCTTCTCTTAGTTTTCTGCAGGTGAGAAATGTAATTTCAAGTAAATCTTTTACAATTAAACACGAGGGATGAAAGTCCTCCATTCTGGTCCTAGGCCATTACCTCTTCCATACTTTGATGGTAGAAAAAAAACAAAAAAGGTTTGAGTAGATTGCTAGATTAGGAGATTCAGTACAATATCATCTATTCTTAGACTAATTTAATAGTTCTGCAAAATGCCTATTTTTCATGAAAGGCAGTCATAGCATAACCTACAATAGATAAGCTGGAAAATGTTTTGTTTTCCACAGATTGTATGCAGAAATCATTAGGTAAGGAATAAGAAACTCAAATGTTTTTAAGGACACAAAGAAAGATACATAGGTCGGGGAGAGCATTAGGGAAAAGCGCTATCGCATGCTGGGCTTATACCTGGGTGATGGGTTGATAGGTGCAGCAAACCACCATGGCACATGTTTACCTATGCAACAAACCTGCACAGCCTGCACATATATCCTGGAACTTAAAAAGAAGTAAAATAAAATAATTATGTATTTTAAAAAAGAAAGATACATAAAAAGGTGTCCTCGGTCAAGTACTTGACTGGATCCAGGTATATGTAGAGAAGTGTTTTATCTTAATTTCCTGGTTCATCATGTCTTTTACTTTGTTATTGCATTAAGCTGTTTGTTGTATGATGACAGCTTGAGGTAATTTTTTTTTATTAAGACGGAGTCTCGCTCTGTCACCCAGGCAGGAGTGCAGCGGCACAATCTTGACTCACTACAACCTCAACCTCCCAGGTTCAAGCGATTTTCCTGCCTCACTCTCCTGAGTAGCTAGGATTATAGGCGTGCACCATCAAGCTCGGCTAATTTTTTTGTAGTATTTTTAGAGATGGGGTTTCACCATGTTGGCCAGGCTGGTCTCAAACTCCTGACCTCATGATTCACCTGCCTCAGCCTCTGAAAGTGCTGGGATTAAAGATCTGAGCCACCGCACCCAGCCTAAAAATTTTTATATTCAATTAAATTTTTTTTCACCCTGCCCATCCCTCAAAATTAACTTCTAATTAAGGATTTTGGCTGAAACCGTTCCCTCAATATATTAGAATAACCTGGTTATTCTTGGGCTCAAGCAATTCTCCCACCTCAGCCTCCTGAGTAGCTTGGACAACAGGCATGTGCCATCATATCTCTCTAATTTTTTTTTTTTTTTTTGGTAGAGGTAGGGGTCTCACTATGTTGCCCAGGTTGGTCTCAAACTCCTGGGCTCAGGGATTCTCCTGGCTTGGCCTCCCAAAAGTGCTAGGATTACAGGCCTGAGCCTCTGGGCCCAGCCTGAATGATTAGTTTCATGTAGAATAATTGTTTACCTTCAGACATGGGCCATGAGAAAATCTGGAGGGTTAGAAATAAATGTTTAAAGACCAAGATACCTATTTAAAATATTATTTCTTTCCTGACTTAACCTTCATTTTTCAGGTTTATGACATTTTTGTCTTTATTTAAAATATTACTTCAAGTCAACAAGTATTATAAAAATGATATATTAGTATTTGTGCACAAGGAACTGAGGAAATGGAATTTTACTTTACCAGTTTCAGAGACCATAGCACTCAGGCTTCTCATCATCAGTATATTTGGATGAAAAGATCGTTTTTGTCATGAAAGTAGATGGACCCACATTTAGCCATGGACAAAACTTTCCTGGAAGGAAGCAGAGATTTTTTTTTTTTAATTATTTTGGGAAAATGTACTGAGGCATATCTCTAAAAATAAAATAGCACTTCATCAGTACTGGTCATTTTTTAGCCACATATGACAAATGATCACATATGCTCATAAAAATCTAAAAGGAACTGAATGTTGTTCTCTTCTGAAATGGTTTAAGTATCTTTCCTTTAAACTGTATTTTAAAACAAAAACAAATGTTACCACTTTGATTGAAGAAAAATGCAGGAAGCAATATGGTCCCACCCAAAGTTCCTGCATGCAAAATATCATGTGGAGGAAGGTTCAAGGTGTTTTTAAGAGCATAACTTTTATGTTTCTGCCCATTAACAATGGCACTTCCTGTTTTGTCCTCTACATATAATGAGGCTATCAAGAAAGATTATGAACTTCTCCTTCTTGCACAGTGAAGAGCATGTATACACTGTCTTACGTGTGTAAAATTCAAACTAAGTATTGCCATTACCCAATTCTCCTGAGGTCCAACAGATTGATCTATGGTCTCCCAACAAGGGCTGGAATGTTCAGTTATTTATAGTTACCTAGTCATAAATCTGGTATTGAAGTCAACAGAATGTGCAATATTCCTTCTCTCAAATATACGTGAAGCTACATGTTGCCACTAAATGGCCCCATGTTTTACAAGAAGTAATTAACAACCCTTAACAGATTAGGATTCAGTGATTGCCTCCTTCTTTTTTTTTATTGCATTTTAGGTTTTGGGGTACATGTGAAAAACATGCAAGATTGTTGCATAGGCAGTGTGATTTGCTGCCTTCCTCCCCATCACCTATATCTGGCATTTCTCCGCATGCTGTCCCTCCCCAACTCGCCACCCCCTGCTGTCCCTCCCCTATTTCCCCCCATCAGACCCCAGTGTGTGATGCTCCCCTCTCTGTGTCCATGTGTTCTCATTGTTCAGCACCCGCCTATGAGTGAGAGCATGCAGGGTTTGATTTTCTTTTCTTGTGTCAGTTTGCTGAGAATGATGGTTTCCAGGTTCATCCATGTCCCTACACAGGACATGAACTCATCATTTTTTTTATGGCTGCATAGTATTCCATGGTGTATATGTGCCACATTTTTCCTTTCCAGTCTATCATCGATGGGCATTTGGGTTGGTTGCAGGTCTTTGCTATTGTAAACAGTGCTGCAGTGAACATTCATGTGCATGTGTCCTTATAGTGGAACAATTTACAATCCTTTGATATACCCAGTAATGGGATTGCTGGGTCAAATGGAATTTCTATTTCTAGGTCCTGGAGGAATCGCCACACTGTCTTCCACAATGGCTGAACTAATTTACACTCCCGTCAACAGTGTAAAAGTGTTCCTATTTCTCCACATCCTCTCCAGCATCTGTTGTCTCCAGATTTTTTAATGATCGCCATTCTAACTGGTGCGAGACGGTATCTCAGTGTAATTTTGATCTGCATTTCTCTAATAACAGTGATGATGAGCATTTTTTCATATGTTTGTTGGCCTCATGTATGTCTTCTTTTATAAAGTGTCTGTTCATATCCTTCCCCAACTTTTGAAAGGGCTTGTTTGTTTTTTTCTTGTAAATCTGTTTTAGTTATTTGTAGATTCTGAATATTAGCCCTTTGTCAGATGGGTAGATTGCAAAATTTTTTCCCATTCTGTTGGTTGCCAATTCACTCTAATGACTGTTTCTTTTGCTGTGCAGAAGCTGTGGAGTTTGATTAGGTCCCATTTGTCTATTTTGGCTTTTGTTGCCAATACTTTTGGTGTTTTGGTCATGAAGCCCTTGCCTACGCCTATGTCCTGAATGGTTTTGCCTAGGTTTTCTTCTAGGGTTTTTATGGTGTTAGGTCTTATGTTTAAGACTTTAATCCATCTGGAATTAATTTTAGTGTAAGGTGTCAGGAAGGGGTCCAGTTTCTGCTTTCTGCACATGGCTAGCCAGTTTTCCCAACACCATTTATTAAACGGGGAATCCTTTCCCCATTGCTTGTTTTTGTCAGATTTGTCAAAGATCAGATGGTTTTAGATGTGTGGTGTTGCCTCCGAGGCCTCTGTTCTGTTCCATTGGTGTATATCTCTGTTTTGGTACGAGTACCATGATGTTTTGATTACTGTAGCCTTATAGTATAGTTTGAAGTCCAGTAGTGTGATGCCTCCCGCTTTGTTCTTTTTGCTTTGATTGACTTGGCTATGCGGGCTGTCTTTTGGTTCCATATGAAGTTTAAGGTGGTTTTTTCCAGTTCTGTGAAGAAGGTCATTGGTAGCTTGATGGGGACTTTTTTTTTTTTTTTTTTTTTTGAGACAGAGTCTTGCTCTGTTGCCCAGGCTGGAGTGCAGTGGCGCGATCTCAGCTCACTGCAACCTCCACCTCCCAGGTTCAAGCAATTCTCCTGCCTCAGCCTCCTGAGTAGCTGGGATTACAGGTGTGTGCCACCACACCTGGCTAATTTTTGTATTTTTAGTAGAGATGGGGTTTCACCAGATTGGTCAAGCTGGTCTCGATCTCCTGACCTTGTGATCTGCCCATCTTGGCCTCCCAAAGTACTGGGATTACAGGCGTGAGCCACCATGCCCAGCTAATTGCCTCCTTCTAAGGCAATTCTTTTTTCTTCTTCTTTTTTTTTTTTCCAGAAAAGAGATAAAGAAAGGAAGAAAATAGAGAAAGAAGATAAAAGGAAGGAAAGAAGAAAGAAAGAAAGGAAATATGAGGAGAGAGAGGAAAAATGAAGGAAGGAAAGAAAAATAGAGTGGAATGAGAAGAACATCACTTAAAGTGAAAAAGAAACTACTTTCAATAATCAGAGTACCTGTTACTTCCCAAAATCAGAAAAAAAAATTTAGGACCAGGTGCAGTGGTTCATGCCTGTGATCCCAGCACTTTGGAAGGCCAGGACAGGTGGATCACTTGAGGTTAAGAGTTTGAGACCAGCCTAGCCAACATGGTTAAACCCTATCTCTACTTAAAATACAAAAATTAGCCAGGAGTGGTGGCACATCCCTGTAATCCCAGCTACTCCAGAGACTGAGGCAGGAGAATTATTTGAACCCAGGAGGCAGAGGTTACAGTGAGCCAAGATTGCGCTGCTGCACTTCAGCCTGGGTAACAGTGAAATTCTGTCTCAAAAAAAAAAATAAATAATAATAAATTTTGTCAGACACTCTTATTATAAGTAATGGTTTACATTTGGATTTAAAAAAAAAAAAAAAAAAAAAAAAAACAGGCTGGGCGCTGTGGCTTATGCGTGTAATCCCAACACTTTGGGAGGCCGAGGCGGGTAGATTACGAGGTCAATAGATCGAGACCATTCTGGTCAACATGGTGAAACCCCATCTCTACTAAAAATACAAAAAAAAATTAGCTGGGCGCGGTGGTGCGTGCCTGTAATCCCAGCTACTCAGGAGGCTGAGGCAGGAGAATTGCCTGAACCCAGGAGGCGGAGGTTACGGTAAGCCGAGATCACGCCATTGCACTCCAGTCTGGGTAACGAGCGAAACTCCGTCTCAAAAAAAAAAAAAAAAAAAGAGAGAGATCAAAACCATCCTGGACAACATGGTGAAACCCCATCTCTACTAAAAATACAAAAATTAGCCGGGCGTGGTGGCATTCGCCTGTGGTCCCAGCTACTCGGGAGGCTGAGGCGGGAGAATCGCTTGAACGGAGGAGGCAGAAAAAAAAAAAAAAAAAATATGTTTTAGATGTAGATTCCAGATTGTTTCCCATACCAAATGATACTAAAACAATAACACATTTGCTAAAGCAAAAGATAAGAAAAATGCCCACAAAGGGTGCTATTGGTATAGCTAATACAGTGGCAAAGTTGTTAAGACTGCTAATCCCTTTTGGAAGTCGGTGCAACTTGATGAGCAGATACACGAAAGATATTAGTGGGAGATCTGAGATAACCAACGATAATTAGAAAAGTCCATTTTTAGCAGAATGCATTCTGGGGCAGAAATAAGTTTAAATGCAGATTTTCTGGCACAATAACTAAAGTGATTATTAGGCTTTCTTGACTAATATTTCTATAAATTTATAAAACTGAAATCAGCCCAGCCTGGGCAATATAGTGAGACCTCATCTCTAGAAAAAAATCTAAAAATTAGCCAGGCCTAGTGGCATGAGCTTATAGTCCCAGCTACTTGATGGGCTGAGGCAGGAGGATCGCTTGAGCCCAGGAGGGTAAAGCTACAGTAAGCCATGATTGCACTATTGCACTCCAGCCTGGGCAGCAGAGCAAGACAACAGAAGAAAAAAAAAGAAAAAAAGTGAAATTACAATAAGCAATTGTCAAAAACCAATATTTTCTCCTTCCATAAACAGAAAATACTTTGTAAAATAATTTTGCTCTAAAAATTATCACTAGAACATGCTTTCCTTCATTCTTTAAGTTTTTTTTCTCTTTTTTTTTTTTTTTTGGCTGGTCCCAGTGGCTCATGCCTGTAATCCAGCGCTTTAGGAGGCCAAGGTGGGTAGATCATGAGGTCACAGGAGTTCAAAACCAGCCTGGTGAAGATGGTGAAACCCTGTATCTACTAAAATACACAAATTAGCTGAGAGTGGTGGCGGTGCCTTTAATCCCAACTACTCAAGAGGCTGAGGCAGAGAATTGCTTGAACCCGGGAGGCAAAGTTTGCAGTGAGCAGAGATTGCGCCACTGCACTCCAGCCTGGGTGAAGAAGTGAGACTCCATCTCAAAAAAAACCAAAAACAACAAAAAAAGTTTTCTTTTTCTTTTTTAGGCACCAAAATTTTTATTGACCCCCACCCCCTACTTTCTTTTAACATTATAAACATTGTATAAACATTTTAAACCAAATTACTCTTTTCGACCCAGGGTTGTGATAAAAAGCATTCTGTTACAAAGTGGTGGTGGATCTATGCTTGCTTTTACTTTTTCTGGTCCCTCTCAACCTCTGGCTGTCGCTTCTCTGTTCTCTCTTTTTTTTTTTTTTAAGAGATGGGGTTTCTCCGTGTTGGTCAGGCTGGTCTTGAACTCCCGACCTCAGGTGATCTGCCCGCCTCAGCCTCCCAGAGTGCTGGGATTACAGGCGTGAGCCACCACACTGGGCCTCTCTGACCTCTTTTGGTTGTTCCTTAACAGTCTATTCTTATCCCTGTAAAATATGAACTAAAAGTATCAACCTCATTGTTACATAGTTTAAAAGAAGGCCCACTCCGTCTCCACTAAAAATACAAAAATTAGCTGGGTGTGATGGCACATACCTGTAATCCCAGCTACTCAGGAGGCTGAGGGAGAAGAATTGCTTGAACCCCAGAGGTAGAGATTGCAGTGAGCCGAGATCGCACCACTGTACTCCAGCCTAGCAACAGAGCAAGACTCCGTCTCAAAAAAAAAAAAAAAAAAAAAAAGTCCCAGCACTAAGCCAGGCTTTCAGAAATATTCCAACTCCAACAGTAGTTCCTCCTTGCCCTTCAATGTAGCTCCTTTTTATCTGTCACGGGCTTAGGAACTATTGAACTTATAAACAAGCACATGGATATAAGTCCATAGGCCAGGTGAAGGCCTAGGTGGTAAAATACATGGGCTTTGTGAGCCCATTATTGACTTCCTGGATGATGAAGGACTGACTTAGTGAACAGTTCAAGACCACTGAGCTCATGGTTCCCTGTGGCTGTCTCCATTGCATCTCCATTATAACCAGGGCTTATGGAGGGCCCCTGAATTCCCTCTGCCACATTTGGAACCCTACGAGGGATGCAGTAAAGTCCAAAAACTAAGTGAACAGCTCCAAGGAGTCAGTGGGGGGCACTGACAAACCAATCACAAAGTGGGTGCCATCTGCTCTTGGGCAGGAGAGGCAAGGCCCAAGTAAGCACAGCAGCTAGAAGGTATAGGGCAGGCCTGACTCTCAGTAGCAGTAGGGATCAGACTTGAAGGGGCCATCACGGGACAGGGCCTGCTTCTCATTCAGCTTGCTCCGGTGGGCTTCAAGCACTGCTTCATCCAGCTTCTTGGGCAGAAAGTGAACTCTAATGGGATACTTCTCTGGGTAGGTCCACAGCTCAATCTGTGCCATCACCTGGTTGGTGAAGGAGTTACTCCTCAAAGAGCTGAAGTGACCCATAGCACAACCCAGGTTGACCAGCCAGCCCTCAGCCAGCAGGAGGATGCAGCACCCATTCTTTAACCAGGAATGGTCCACCTGAGCTTGATATTCATCTTCGCCACAGCATTCCTGTTGAGCCACTTGACATCAATCTCCATGTCAAAGTGCCAGTGTTACCATGATGGCATTATCCTTCATCTGCTTAAAGTCCCGATTGAGGATGATGTCATTACAGCCTGTGGTGGTGACAAAGATGTTCTCCTGACAGGCCTTGTCCATGGTTGTCACCTCATAGCCCTCCATGGCAGCCTGCAGTGCATTGATGGGGTCAGTCTCAGTGACAATGACATGAGCCCTAAAACCCTGAGGGCCTGGGCACAGTCCTTGCCCACGTTGCCATAGCCCACTATCACTACTACCTTGCTGGCAGTCACCACATCTGTGGCCCACATGATGCCATCTATAAGGGACTCTGGCTTGCTCTTGGTGACAGGCGTTCTCATTGATGGCAGGCACCTGCAGGATCCAATCACTCATCATCTTGTGTAGGTTATGGACCTCAGTGTGGTCTCCTGGGAGATGCCTCGGATGCCCAACAGGAGCTGTGGGAACTTGATGTGGATGAATGATGTTGAGGGGCCCATCCTTTTAGTTCGCTGTCTGTTGGATGCACCACTGGTACTCCTCGTCTGTTTCTCCCTTCCAGGCATACACTGGAATGCCAGCCTCGGCAATGGCAGCCACCACATGATCCTGGGTGGAGAAGAGGTTGCAGCTGGACCACTGCCCCTCGGCACCCAGGGAGATGAAGGTTTCAATGAGATGGCAGTCTCCACTGTCATGTGCAGACAGCCGGCAATGTGGGCGTCTTTCAGTGGTTTGGAAGTCAAGTACAACTCCCGCCCGCACATTAGGCCCAGCATCTCATCCTCTGCAATGTCCAGGGTCTTGTGTCCCCAGGAGGCCAGATCCATGTCAGTGACTTTGTAGACCAGTTTGTCAGACATGCTGGAGGCACTTCCGCATGGAGTGGGGGACACAGGTGAAGGAGGCCGGGCCTTTGACTGGGGACAGACATGGCACAGTGGTACTAGGCAGAGCAGTTTAGGTTTTTATGTAATTTCTCATAAGTAAACAGTTCACAAATTGATACTCTTGATTCATTTTCAATATCAGTCAGGCTAGGAAATTAGGGAGTAGATTAAATATATATATAAATATATATAAAGAGAGAGACAGGGTCTGGTTTTATTGCCTGCACCAAGGGCAGTGGTGCAATCTTGGTTCACTGCAGCCTCGGCTCTAGCAATCCTCCCACCTCAGCCTTCCAAGCAGCTGGAACTACAGGCATGCCACCACACCTGGCTAGTTTTTGTATTTTTTGTAGAGGGTTTAGCGGAAGTAGACACATAATTTTTAAAAACACTTTATAAGTTAAATATATAATGTGGCCATGGTAATTCACTAAGTTCATGAGACACTGAATTCCTAGATCACTTTATCTTTAGAAATTAAGGCCAGGTGTGTGGTTCACGCCTGTAATCCCAGCACTTCGGGAGGCCAAGTCTGAGAGCATCACTTGAGTTCAGGAGTTCAAGACCAGCCTGGGCAACAGAGTGAGACCTCTTCTCTATTAATTTTAAAGAACAAAAAAACTAAAATTTAAAAAATTATTTTTTATTATTTTTAACTGAACCTCAGCAGGTCCAGTTTTAGATAGGGAGAATTATTCTGTATTTTAATTACAGTACGACTCATTAGTTAATCTCCAGTAAGTCTGACCAATTTATTCCAATAAATTCATTTTCCACTTTGCTAAATAGAGATAATAGCCCTTACTTCATAGGATTGTTTGGAAGATTAAAATGAAATAATGCATGTGAAAATGCTTAGTGCAACGTCTAGTGTCTTACTAGTGCACAGTAAGCATGCTATAAAATTACCAGCTGGGCCGGGCGCGGTGGCTCACGCCTGTAATCCCAGCACTTTGGGAGGCCGAGGCGTGTGGATCACGAGGTCAAGAGATCGAGACCATCCTGGTCAACATGGTGAAACCCCATCTCTACTAAAAATACAAAAAAATTAGCTGGGCATGGTGGTGCACGTCTGTAGTCCCAGCTACTTGGGAGGCTAAGGCAGGAGAATTGCTTGAACCCAGGAGGCAGAGGTTGCAGTAAGCCGAGATCGCGCCATTGCACTCCAGCCTGGGTAACAAGAGGGAAACTCCGTCTCAAAAAAAGAAAAAGAAAAAAAAAATTACCAGCTGCAGACCAGGCGCAGTGGCTCATACTTGTAATTCCAGCACTTTGGGAGGCCGAGGTGGGCCGATCACCTGAGGTCAGGAGTTCGAGACCAGACTGACCAACATGGAGAAACCCCTTCTTTACTAAAAATACAAAATTAGCCAGGTATGGTGGTACATGCCTATAATCCCAGCTACTCAGGAGGCTGAGGCAGGAGAATTGCTTGAATCCAGGAGGCAGAGGTTGCAGTGAGTCCAGATCACACCATTGCACTCCAGCCTGGGTGACAGAGCAAGACTGTCTCTAAAAAATAAATAAATAAAATTACCAGTTGCAATAGTGTTATTGATGATGGCAATGATGATGCCTGTTGTACAAGGGTCCTAAACTTCTTCCAGAGGTTTCTAGTTTTACCTAAACTAAAAGGTAAGCCCCACCCTCCTCACCTCTCTTGTTCTCCTTGAGAATGCAATTTTTATACAGAAATAAAATGTTACAATTCCAGCATCATGTGGACTTACAGGATGCCAGAATTCTAACTTTATTTCTTAGTAATTCCTACTTACTTACAGTAGTTCCAACTTCACTTTTCAGTAATTCTTATTTAAGGTGTATGTAGACTTGAAGAATGACAAAGCCATCCTTGGCGGGTGCAGTACCTCACACCTGTAATCCCAGCACTTTGGGAGGCCGAGACGGGCAGATCACTTGAGGTCAGGAGTTTGGGACCAGCCTTGCCAACATGGTGAAACCCCATCTCTACTGAAAATACAAAATTGGCCGGGAATGGTGGTGGGGCCTGTAGTCCCAGCTACTTGAGAGGCTGAGACAGGAGAATTTCTTGAACCCAGGAGGTGGAGGTTGCAAGTGAGCCAAGGTCGCACCACTGCACTTTAGCCTGGGCAACAGAGCAAGGCTCTTTCAAAAAAAAGAAAAAGAAAAAGAAAAAAAGAGAAGAGAAGAGCCATCCTTGAATTCTTTGGGAGATGTTTCTGAAGGGAGAGAACTCACAAAGTCAGCACTGTTTTATTTGACATTTGCTCATTTTGCAGTGAAAACTACACAGGAAATTTCTTAGAATCATCACTTCAAAGGTGCAAGTTGTAATGTCATTTATGTCTCAAGTGTAAAATTGTAGCCCTGCAGAGTTTGATAAAATTGTAAAATGGAGTTTGGAAATTTAGGAACAAATTATCTGTGCTGAGAAAAACAGAGAGAATTAACAAGCTATAAAAATTACAAAAGCTAGAAATCTGCAGTAGATTAGGATTTGATGGGAATGCATGGTGATGCTAATTAGGAACAGCAAATCCCTCCCAAAAGATCGTCACAGGAATACCTTAGACTGAGGCAGGCTCAGACCATTTTGACCTTATCTCTTCCTGCCAAGGCAGAGGGAAATTTATTTAAGGGAAAGCAGAATTGGCATTCTTCTTTGGACCTAGAGCACCTGGAAAAGCTGTTGCCAGGGTAAGTCTTCTTATGTTCCACCCCCCGTAGGTGTAGGTGCATCTTTACTGAGGCAGGGCAAAGATATTTAGTGCCTCTCTGACATGACTGTGTATTTCTGTACTGTTTAAGCACTTGAACTTGATGTTGTGGGGCTGGCACCCGACCAAGATTCAAGGATGGTGGAGTGCTTCTGGTGTATTAATGAAATACTTTATTGAAGACAGAAACTACAGAATAGAAACTGACTATCCAGGCCAAGCGCAGTGGCTCACACCTGTAATCCCAGCACTTTGGGAGGTCGAGGCGGGTGGATCACGAGAGATAGGGTGTGAGGTCAGGAGATGGAGACCATCCTGGCTAACACAGTGAAACCCCATCTCTACTAAAAAAAAAAATTAGCCGGGCGTAGTAGCAGGCGCTTGTAGTCCCAGCTACTCAAGAGGCTGAGGCAGAAGAATTGCTTGAACTCCAGAGGTGGAGGTTGCAGTGAGCCAAGATCGTGCCATTGCACTCTAGCCTGGGTGACAGAGTGAGACTCCATCTAAAAAAAAGAAAAGAAAGAAAGAAAAGAAACTGACTACCCAAAGAAAAATTTTGTCAACTTTGAATCTAAGATTCGTGTACCTTGTCCACATTCTCTTATCCAACCTCCTTTCTCATCTTATTAGCAGAGAAACAAATCTAGGAACGACTAAGTCTAGTAGCAAAAATAAGTGGTTGGCACATAGAAAACTAAATTATATATATTAATATATACACAGGAGATCATTTATTTGAAGCTTTAAATTATTAGATCTATGTTTTTAAAAGCAATTCAATATAAAAGGAAACAAAACTGAGATGACTGGTTTCTTTGCCATCTCTCTAAGCAATATGGTGTTTCGTCTAATATCTTATGAATCAGTAGTGTGGGACCACATAATCATAATTGTGAGGAATCGTGTAAGACAAAGATTATAGATTTGATTTGTTCCTCTCAATGTTGCTTTCAATTACAAGGGTCTAGATTCTAGGATCATGCAGAATGTTGGATATATGACACAATTCTCAGGCAACATTGTTTAAGGCAATATAGAAAAATGTAAAAAAAATTATGTCTGTTTTAACTTTCCTGGTAACCTTTTTTTTTTTTTTTTTTTTTGAGACACTGTCTTGCTCAGTCATCTAGGCTGGAGTGCAGCGGCACAGTCTTGGCTGACTGCAACCTCCATGTGCCAGGTTCAAGCAATTCTCATGCCTAAGTCTCCCAAGTAGCTGGGACTACAGGCATGCATCACCAAGCCTGGCTAATTTTTGTATTTTTAGTACAGATGGGGTTTCACTGTGTTTACCAGGCTGGTCTTGAACTCCTGGCCTCCCTCAAGTGATCCACGTGCCTTAGTCTCTCAAAGTGCTGCTAAATTATGGGCAACTTTTCTGATAAACTTTTCAATTCAGATAAAAAGGAAACAATGACAAAAAAGTTTTAGCTCCTACTGCATGAAATATATAATTTTTGTCACAGATAGTAGTGCATATATCTATGCTGATGATTCATAACATCACAGTAATTTGCACAGTCGATGATACACTAGAGTCCTTCAGTTAACAGTTTATAGTTTGAGGCTTGTGTGTAATTTTGTAAAAAAAATAATAATAAGCCATTTGATCAGCAAAGATTTTCAAGTTGATTAGAAAATGGAACTAGTAAAATACTGAATCAGTAAAATACATACAATTGTAATGAAAAAGGTATACTGCTAGCATGACCGTATGTCTTTAAAGTGATCATGAATCCCCAAATACCTAAATTATGTGATGAGGGAATGTATTCAGAAAAATTAGGGGTTGAACTAAAAATTTTTCTACTCACACCTGTAGTCCCAGCACTTGAGGAGGCCAAACAGGCTGGATCACTTGAGCTCAGGAGTTTGAAACCAGCCTGGGCAACATGGTGAAACCCTATCTCCACCAAAAAAAAAAAAAATTAGCTGGATGTGGTGGTGCAGACCTGTATGCAGGCCTGTAGTCCTAGCTACTTGGGAACCTGAGGCAGAAGGATCACTTGAGCCCAGGAGGCAGAGGTTGCAGTGAGCCATGATCATACCACTGCATTCCAGCCTGGATAGCAAAGCCAAACCCTGTCTCAAAAATTTTTTTTTCTATTCTAAACAAGTCATTTAGAAGCACTGATTCAAACTGCAAAACACTTTTATGAAATGGTGAAACAGAATAATATTAAGTGAATGTAAAAAGGGACTAGGAAGGACAAGAGATGATGACAATAAATGCAGATAAATTTCCATACAATGTAAAGTATGCACATTAAAACTTTTTGTTTGTTTGTTTGTTTGTTTTGGCCTAGGCTGGAGTGCAGTGGCGCTCACTGCAACCTCCACTTCCAGGTTTCAAGTGATTCTCCTGCTGCAGCCTCCCAAGTAGCTGGGACTACAGGCGTGTGCCACCATGTCAGCTAATTTTTTGTATTTTTAGTAGAGACGGGGTTTCAACATGTTAGCCAGGATGGTCTCGATCTTCTGACCTCTTGATCCGCCCACCTCGGCCTCCCAAAGTGCTGAGATTAGAGGCGTGAGCCACCGCGCCCAGGCACCACATTAAAACATTTAAAAAGCATGTGCAGTTTTCACAATGCCGGCCTTAAAAGTCAAAGAATCAAAAATAATACAAAGAGAAATTGTACAATACAGAGACAAAGTTGCGGTCATTAAACAGTACTTAATACCTTCTGGGGAACTAATATTGAACTTTGAAAATGAGTAAAAAAATTTCAATTTCAAATCCTGGTTTATATTATATATATCCTCCACTGGAATTGCTTTGTAGTCTTTTTAAAAAATGTTAATATGTTGCACCTTGAGATTAGCTGTGGCCAGGGTATAATTTTTAAAATAAAAGAAAATTACTTACAGGCCCAGACAGTTCAGTAGGCATTTCAGGTTAGTGCCAACTGCTAAGTGTACCCGGGGTGGGGAGGAGTGTCCAGTCCCTGGGATAGAAGCACAGATTCCAGGCTGTTGGAATGGCTGAAGTGTGAATTAACTCTGTTGGTGCAAACTCTCTTCCAGCTCGAAATATTCTCAGCTCCCCAGTGCAGCAGGCCCATCCCAAGTTTAGATTTCTGAAAACTTCTCTCTTGGAAAGTATGTTATTTGTACTTCTTGTTGAATGCCTTCAAATTAAAAAAAAAAAAAAGGAAACACAAAAACAAAAAAACTAAGTATGTTATTTATTTTTATTTATTAAAAATAATGTTTTTTTGAGACAGTCTCCCTCTGTCACCCAGGCTGGAATACAATGGTGAGATCTTGGCTCACTGCAACCTCCTCCTCTAGGGTTCAAGAGATTCTCATGTCTCAGCTTCCCAAATAGCTGGGACCACAAGTGCACACCACCATGCCCAGCTAACTTTTTGTTGTATTTTTAGTAGAGATGGGGTTTCACCATGTTGGCCAGGCTGGTCTTAAACTCCTGACCTCAGGTGATCTACCTGCCTCAGCCTCCCAAAGTGCTGGGATTACAAGCGTGAGCCACCACGCCCGGCCCTAAAGTATGTTATTTAGAAGGGTAAAACCTCTGAAAGAAATAATATTCTGGAAATGAAGGTCAAGAGTAGCTTTAGAGAAATCTTGATGATTATTTTGCCATTCACCAAAACAAAGCAATGAAATGAGCACACTGAGTAAAACTGCAACACATCACTAATGTAAATCTGGAGGAGTTTTGTTTTGTTTTTCTTCTATTGTCATGGGTGATAGTGGTAGTGTTTGCATCTTTTGTCTTTGATTCAATCTTCAGGCTGTTTGTCATGCAATAATTTTAATAACTAAAAAAATAAATTTCAGATTTTTTTTTTTTCCAAGACAGAGTCTCATTCTGTCACCCGGGCTGGAGGGCAGTGGTGCTATCTCCGCTCACTGCAACCTCTGCCTCCCTGGTTGAAGCAATTCTCCAGACTCAGCCTTCCCAAGTAGCTGGAATTACAGGCATGCATATCTACCTCGGTCTCTCAAAGAGCTGGGATTACAGCCATGAACCACCACGCCTGGCCCAATTTCAGATTGTCTTTATTTGACCTACTGTATATAGCCAAGTAGATATTTCTTAATCCTGGCTAAAACCTGTGCTGCTCTAGTCTTAAACTCTCTTCTTAACCTCACACTGAGGCTCTGGCCATTAGATTATCCACTAAAGTCTCAGTTGCCTTTTTCCTTAGGATGCGATTCATATGTACCTCAGAGACCTGGAATGTCCACCTCTCAGCTTCCTTTCTCTTTGCTAATCCTCTTCAACTCTTTGAGACTAGCATGAGCCACATAGTGAGACCTCATCTCCACAAAATAAAAATAAAAATAAAACAATTAGCCAGGCATGGTGGGATGTACCTGTGGTCTCAGCTACACAAGAGGCTGAGCTGGGAGGCTAAGCTGAGAGGATCACTTAGGCCCAGGACATTGAGGATTTTTTGAACTGTGATTACACTACTTTTCCATCCCCAACCTCCCATATTCCTCTTTTTTGATTACCACAAACTGGAGTACTTCTCATTTCTCAATGGCCAACACTGAAATGTTCATAGTTTAGGAAATTGTATCCAGAAATAAACCTGTGTGTAGTAGAATTTCTCATAAGGGTACCTCAGGTAAGTGAAGCATATCTTTCATATAAGTAAATAGTCCATCATTTGCTGTGAAACTCTAAGATTGAGATTTCAAGAACTGCAGAGAGGGCTGGGTGAGCCTCAGACACAGCACTCACTACACGCAGGGCCTGAAGGGCAACAATGGCCTGTAAAGTCAGGCCGCTGTCAGCAGGTCTTTGATTGCAGCTGCAATACTTGCAGACCAAGAGGTATTTTGCACTGTTTGAATCTCCACCTTTTAAAAACTACTATATACACCAATAAAATGCAATATTTGTAGGCTGCCCAGAGCTTATGGTATGTAGTATCTAATTCTAAAAGCCTTTCAAAGGAGTCAACATTAGCATTTTATTTTTTTTTTCCTTAGGAAAATAATAAATTAAGGCTAAATCCCTGGCTTAGAGATGAACTATTTCTGGCTCACTATCCTTCGGCCAAATGCCTTGACCACTCAGCACACTTCTAGGTGTGCCAACTAAAGCATTGGAACATGAGGGATAGGAGAAGGGAGAAGGGCATGACTTTGTTTTTGTCTGGAAACCTGGCTTGTGTACAAATAAGACCAAAGGAAACCAATAGTGTTTATAAGTAAAGGAATATTCTGGAATTGTGTAGGAGAAAGATCAAGGCCTCTCAGATGTCAAGGAAGACCCTAGAGCAGAAGCCCTGGCATCAAAGGCTGTGCATAAGGAGTAACGGTTCAGAGTAAAGAGAAGCTTGGCAACCTACCAAACCAGCACAGTTTCTCCCTATTCTTCTTATACTTGAGACATGTAAGTGGGATTTTGTCTCTTGTGCAGCTGCTAAGAGGAAGTGACTTTTGGATTGAAGGAAATAGAAAGATTAAATCAGAAAGAATCCAGGTTCAGAGTCTGCAAAGCTGTCTGGGTTGGCAAGTCAGGGTCTTGCTCTGTCACCCAGGCTGGAGTACAGTGGTGTAATCACAGCTCAAAAAAAACCTCAACGTCCTGGGCTTAAGTGATCCTCCCAGCTCAGCCTCTTGCATAGCTGAGACCACGGGTACCCTCACCACGCCTAGCTCATTGTTTTATTTTTATTTTGTGGAGATGAGGTCTCACTGTGTTGCTCATGCTGGTCTCAAACTCCTAGGCTCAAATGATCCTCCTACCTCCTCCCAAATTCTGGGATTATAGACGTGAGCCACCACACCTGGATAGTCTTTATTTTACCTCTGCTATGCTTTGCCTTGCTTCCTTTAGCCACTAAAGGTTTGTGGATAAGCAGTGTATATAGTCAGATTCCAACTTCTTCTCAAGTTAAGGCAGTGACATTCCAAAGTTAATGGATCGTGGCTTCATTTGTAAATCCGTGAAGGTAGGCTGCCCAAAATTGTAAAACATAACTCTAGATTTAACTTACTCATCCATTCGGTTAAAAGAAAGAGGATTTAATACAAAAAACTCAAAAGCCAAGTCAAAACTACCCTTTAAAGCAAAATGCTGACTCCAGTACTTTGGCAAAGTTTCTTTCCTTGATTGTAGTCATTTCAAGGAGAGGTTAACCTCTTCAAAGAAAAGAAGTTGAAGCAGAAAAATTAGCACTGATCTCATGTTAGGATTCAAAGGGCAGGATGGGGCTGTGTAATATAGTGATGGAAATAGGATAAAACCCTTGTTACTGTTTTCCAGAAGCTAATCTGAGGGTTGCCATGGTAACTCACCAGGGTACAAGACTGTTGTGAGCTTTAGGAAACAATTTTGGGATACATTCTTAAAAGATGATATCAGCTGCTTGCATCAAAAGGATGAGAAGTGGGGCACAGTGGCGTGCATCTGTAGTACCACCTACTCTGAAGGCTGAGGCAGAAGGATCGCTTGAGCCCAGGGGTTTGAGACCAGCCCAGGAAACATAGCGAGACCTTGTCTCTCTCTCTCTCTCTCTCTCTCTCTCTCTCTCTCTCATACACACACACACACACACACACACACACACGCACACGTAACAGAAGAGTCTTTTGGAAGTGAATCAAAACTGATTTAAGATTTTGGTTTGAATTTTTGTAAAAGTAGGTGTCTTGGGAGAAAAACAACAGAAAAAAGTCAACTGGTAAGTCTTGCCAAGCCTGTAGGAGAAGACTCACAGATTGCAGGGCTAAAAGAAAACTTGCAAGTCAAAAGCAATTGGAGCTATTTGGTAATTTAAATATGCACATTCTGTAAGAATTGAAGCTATCTGCTATTAGCTTCTTTGTTACCCTCTTGGTATTTTAGAAGACTCCAAATTCAGTGCATTTGATCCTACTGTTTTTCTATATTCTTTTCATTCTGAAGTCATTGTTTCTATATATATTAAATATATATAAATCACTATATACTTCTTTTCCCCTTTTACAGAAAAGCTAAATTTAAAAAGGGTGTCATTGCAGCAGTTTACTTTCAGAACAATTATTTCTAGTAGAAGCTATTTAACTAAATACATAGGACCCTGCAACTAGATTTTCACCTTCATTTTAATTTTAAGCTTGCCTCTGGCTTTTCGGATTGGAGTACCATGTCTCTCTATAAGCATAAGAATCTGTACAAACAAGACATGTTTTCTTTAGCTTTTCTAGAAAATTGGGGGTGGGGATATTGTGGACTGCAATGCAAAATTTACAACAACATTTAAGACAAAACACAGAACTTGAAGGAAGTTTTGTATTTGTGGCAGCCCAGTTTAATGATAAATATACCCTCTTAGGCTCCCAGACAATTCCCATGATTAGTACTTTAAGGAAAATTTTTAAAAGCCACTATTCAAGCCGTCTCCTGGGGATTCCTGAGGACCAATCCAAACAGTGCAATATGAAAACCCCAGATTACTATTTAATCATTTGGATTTAGTTTATGGCATTTTGACTTTGTTTTCTTCCTTTCTTTTTATTACAGCAATTACAGGGTGGAGTGTAGGTTACTGTGACTTTAAGTCAAATATCAGCAAACTACTTCCCACAGACCAAATCCCATCCATTGGCTGTTTTTCTACAGCTTGCAAGCTAAGAATATTTTGTATACTTTCAAGTGGCTGAAAAAAAATCAAAAGAACATTGGTTGGCATATAAAAATTATATGGAATTTGAGTTTCGGCTGTAAGTAGAGTTTTATTGGAACATGGCCTCACTCATTTGTTTACACATTGTCCAGGGCTGCTTGCATGACAAGGGCAGAATTGTGTAGGTGCCACAGAGACCGCATGGCCGGCCAGCAAAACCTAAATATTTATTACCCAACCCTTTACCGATCTAAATCATTATCTCCACTATTGCCAAGTTACAGCCTGAGTTATCTAAAGAGAAAACATTAATCAAATTACATTAATACTCCACTAATGAAGGCTATTCTTATGCAAGTTCATTGTCCTGATATAGAAACTGAAAGGGTGGAGACCAGATGTGGTAGGTTTGACAAGAAGGCAGATAAGATACTCAAGGAGAAAACAAGAGTAATCTCTTCCAGAAACAATGGAAAATTTTCCAGTGATGTTTGCTCATAGGTGTCCTTTTTTATCAGAAACCAAAATGCCTTACTTTCCATCATAAGTAAACTCTAAAGACACTGCCACTTACCCAGCGATTTTCTTCCAGAAGAATTAATGATCAGTATGTGCAAGTTCAGCTTCTGACCTTAATTATCAAACTGAGATTGAATGTTCTGGGAAAATGACAAAAGAAAGGAAGCATTTAGATGTGTGTCTCCTGAGACTTAATTCATCTTTGATTAACTGAAGAAGCCATAAGAATATCTTTCTGGGCAAAGAATAACCAACTTCCTTTAAACAGAGGAGTTAAAAATCTAGTTGTAAATCTAATTTAGCTAAGTCTATTATCTTCTATTAAAGCCTAAAGAGTGCAGTATTTTTTCTTGGGTCCTAGGAAATAAAAAAAACGCACACAAGAAAACAAAAAACCAGAACAATTGAATTTATAATTGTATGACAGCTTTATCAAAGTGCTTCTCAGTTATCCTGCTGATACACATAGTAGGTGATGTTGGTAGGGGGTAAATGTTTGCTTGAGTATGCCTGAGATTATACACAATTCCAGGAATCCCTGGCTGTATTGAAACCCCTAATTTCACACTCAGAATTGTAGAATGCAAATGAATATAAGGAAAGCTATGAATCCACTTTTGTATATGTATTAAATAAACTTCAAACTTTTGTGCCAATTTTACAAATTGTGAACAACAAATTAATTGACATGTCTTGTTGTATCTTCTCATTTGGTCTTGAGGTGTCTCTCTCTGGAGAGTGACAATAAATTCTAGCCATGTCCTGATGGGGCTTCAGGAAAGGTGGATATGGATGTTTAGAGGGTGTTTTTCACAGGATACTTCTTTATGATGGTGGACAGCCTAATGTCTAAGTGTCCAACCTCTGACCAGGTGTCCCTCTCACAGGAAACTTGTTTATATTGGCAGACAAACTTGTGACTCTTATCTGACTTGTATCCCCTTTACTCCTGCAAGGAAGCCAATCTCTAAGAGAGCCCTGACCAGGAAAGAAGTTAGGTTCAGCTCTGTCAGCCAGGTGAGACACAGAGGAGACCACTCAACAAAACACATGAAGAAACAGAAATTTATTACTTACAGGTCCCGGAGAGAAGAAGGCTGCACGTCTAGAAGGAGAAATGCGAAGTGGGGACCCATCCAGGACACACATGCTCAATGGAGAGGAAGAGAGAGGGAGAGAGAAAGACATGTGGGCCAAAGCCTTTATTGGGGTCCAGGGTGTTACCTGAGCAGGTTTCCAGTGGGGCGTTCGAATTGATGAGTCTATAGCAAGCAGGCACGAGTTCCATGGAGGCACTTGTGGACTAAGGTGGCCACTGAAGCATATCTGTGAAGTCCATGCAGGGTGTGGGGGTCAGTGGGGTGAGTCAAGTAGGTTGTATCTAGCTCTACAATAGGGAGGTGGACAGTAAGAGGCTGATAAGACATCTGGATCAACCACACTGAGGAACTGGGAAGAAGAGACAGAACTGAAAACTGTCAAGGATGAGGAAGCCCTGCTTCTGGTATGAGAAAGCCCAACTTATACTCAAAATGGGTGCCAAGGCAGCATGAAATTATGAGAATGTGCTATAACCTCACACAAACTAGTCACAGCATCTCAGCTGAATGCAAACGATGACCTTAGAGAGAACACATTTAAGTTGAGCAATGTAGCCAAAATATTGGATGGCTTGACTCTTTAGCCCCTTTGAAGCATTCTTTGGGTAGCAACCTTGGTAACAGTGGAGTTAGTTGATGCCTTCAGCATCAGTGTCACAGTCCTTCTGTGAAATGATGCTCCTGGAAGTGAGTTTAACAGACTCTTACAGCCCTGCATTTGGGTCCACCTCTTGCACACATAACCCCTTTGATATCCATTGCCCACGAGTGCTGTGGGCTGTTCAGTCCCACTGAATGCAGATACAGGTAAGGGATCAATCCTCATCTCTGTGCCATTCCCCACAAGCTGCCAGTGCTTCTGAGAAATCTCACTTTCTTCATTAACTGCTGGGGAGAATATTTCATTGCATCAGAATTATTTACTTCTGTGCACGCTCTGTAGCATTTTCAAGAATGTGCTCATTTTCATTAGGCTTGAACAACCTTCTTCCAAGGTTGTACCTTCTCAGAATCTTTTGCCCTTAAATATGTAAGACAGCAGGAATGAGCATCTATCAAAATCATTTGATATGAAAAATTATCCAATACATGGTGCCTTTTAACAAGTTACAGAAATAGAAGGAAAAATTATGGTATGATGGGTGTAGATTACAAGGATACCTGCTTTTAAAGAGAAAATGAAATGTCCTAAGTCAACACACTGGGCTTCTCAATGTCTTCTATCTTTTACAATGGCTTCATCAGACATGAGTAGCAGAACTGACCAGCAGATCAGTGGGGCCAGTGCGAAGCAGCAGTAAAGTAGTACAAGGCAAGTTAAGATAATCGTTGCATATCTGCAAAGAATCTTCATTCCCCAAAGAGTTAAAAGTCTAATTGCCAAAGAGAGGAATGCAGCTGTCATCTTGAAATGGAAGAAATTCCCCTCAGCTATGCATATGGTGGTTGGCAGTATGTTCTGCAGAAGCTAGGGAGACTCCTCTGAATATAGGGCTTGTTGCAAAAACTGAGATTTAATTAATGTCACATCTCTAGATACTGAATTCTTATGATATAGAACCCAGTTTCTGGGAATGGCCTACACTACTTGGCAGCCACAAATCCAGCAGTAAGGCTGCCCACAGAGCCCTGTCCATCTGGTTGGACTTTCTTTTCTCTATTTTTGCCTCCTAATTAGGAAATTCAAGCTTTTTTCCCCTCTTGATTTATATATGTCTTTCTTTTTGACTTTTGAACAATATTATTTCTTTTGGTTTATTTTTCTTATTCTCTTAAATGTTTTTACCAATCAATAAAGACTAAGTTTTTTCCTTTTTTTTCTGTTTGCTTCTTCCATTCTGTCTTTAGTAACTATGTTATTTCACTTTTAAATATGAATATGCTGCTGCTTTCAAACATACTCTTTCAAAAGAAATGGTAGGATTTTATAGATTTTCTTAGCAAGTGAGAAATTGATTTAGCAACATGTCAAAAACAAATTTTACTCTTGATTAGATTGGAGTTTTTGGTCATGTATACAGCATTTTTTTCCAACTTCTATTATTATGATCCATTTTCTGATTCATTAATTTCTACTCTTTATTGTTTTTCATCCTTCTGTTTACCTTAAGTTTAATTTGTTCTAGTTGCTTAATGTGAAAGCTTAGTGCATTTGTTTTAAACTGTTCTGCTCTTCTAAAATAAGAATTTAGTGTCACAAATTTCTCACCAAACACTGCTTTGGCAGCATACAGTAACTTTTATTTATTTATTCATTTTTTGAGATACAGTCTTGCTCTATCACCTAGGCTGGAGTGCAGTGGTGTGATCACAGCTCACTACATTGATTTCCCAGGCATAAGCAATCCTATCTCCACTTCCCATGCAGCTTCATACCATGAAGTAAACAGTACTCATACAAGTGTACAGTGATGTTCCACGCACCCCATCTAACACAGCTTGCTCAAATTTACAGGTAGACTGACATTTTCTTTCACATGTACTGCAGGTAAAGCTGGTTAATGATGATCACGAGCAGGTGCTGTAGCTTTCACGGTGTTACTTCTTTTATCTAAATCTTCTGGTAAACTTGGGTATAGTAGGGCTTCATGGGGATCCACATATTTTTAATAATACTTTGAAGCATCCTGGCGCAGGAAAGACAGCTCAGGGAGCACCACAAATGCCCAGCTAATTTTTATATTTTTTTTGTAGAGACAGAGTTTCACTATGTTGCCCAGGTTTGTCTGGAACTCCTGGGCTCAAGTGATCCAAGATTCGTCCATCTTGGCCTCCAAAAGTGCTAAGATTACAGGTGTAAATGACCACACTAGGCCCAATATGTTGTATTTTAAAGTTGTATTCCCATCAAAAGATTTTCGTATTCTGTGCTATTTAGAAGTATGTTGCTTAATTCAAATATGTGAGGATTTTCCATGTATCTTGAAAATTATTGATACCTTTTTCTGTGGAGAAGGAAAGATTTCTTATCCATTGCTAAGTCCATAGCAGAGACCCCTATAAAAAAGACATTAACAGCCAGGTGTGTTGGCAAGGCAGAGGATCCTTTAAAACCAGCCTGGGCTGTAAAGACCCTGTCTCTACAAAAAATAAAAAAATTAGCCAGGCATGGTGGTGCATGCCTATAGTCCCAGCTACTCAGGAGGCTGAGGTGGGAGGATTGCTTGAGCCTAAAAGGTCAAGGCTGCAGTGAGCCATTATTGTGCCGCTGCACTCCAGCCTGGGCAAAAATGGGAGACCCTGTTTCCAAAAACAAAATAAATAAAAGACATTAACAAGAAAAGCGTACACACTTATTTCATGTTGGGTGACATGAACACATTCATTACGGAAATGAGGAAACAGGGAAACCTGTATATTTTTATGCTTAGGTTTGATGAAAGTGGACAGTTGCATTAAAGTATGATTGGAGGACAAAAGGGGTAGGAACTAATGTTAATAAACTGGGAGAACTTAGCAAGCGAGGGTCCTTGTAATGACAGTCTTATGACCTGCCTCAGCTTCTGCTGTTTTCTCAAATGTCAAAGTATGATATTTTGGGCTAACATCTCTTGAACCCCATAATTTCCTTCCATTATGGCCAGGAATTTAAATTTTAAATTCTTACAAATTTATCCATATGTATTTAAGTCCAAATTTTATGTAATTTCTTGAATGTTTCATTTATAATGAAAAAAATGTGAATTGCTATTTTTGGATGGACTGTTCTATATATGTCATTTAGTTCAAGTTGTTTGATAGTATTGATACAGTTTGTTCACTGCTGCATCCCAAGTACCTAGAACTGTAGCTTCTTTGCAAATACTTGTTGTGTGAATGAATGAATGAATAGGTGATCTATATTATGATGATAATTTTCATTTTCACCTTTGCCTAGAATTCTAAATATTAGGCTGGCTGAATAATAATTCTAATCTAACTAGTGTATCTACACTAGCACCCAAGCAATTGCATGTGTGTATTAAGTTGAAAAGCCATGTAGGTTGCATTTCTAGGTCTATCACTGCAGTGTTTACTGCATTTTCTCTGATTATTTAAACTTCAAGAGATTGCTGCCTTTCAATATTGTCCTAAAATAAAACATACCAGAGAAAAAGACCTCAAATATATATACAAGTCAGTACAAATTTGATTTCATGGCAAACAGCTGAGGATGGGTAGGGACTGAGGCCAGAAAAAAGAGAGATGGCACTAATTTTTCTTTTTTAACTTTAAGTTCCAGGATACATGTGTAGAATGTGCAGGTTTGTTACATAGATATACACGTACCATGGTGGTTTGCTGCACCTATCAACCCATCATCTAGGTTTTAAGCCCTGCATGCATTAGGTATTTGTCCTAATGCTCTCCCTCTCTTTGCACCCTACTCATCAACAGGCCCTGGTGTGTGATATTCCCCTCCCTGTGTCCATGTGTTCTCATTGTTCAACTTCCACTTATGAGTGAGAACATGTGTTTGGTTTTCTGTTCCTGTGTTAGTTTGCTGAGAATGATGGTTTCCAGCTTCATCCAAGTCCCTGCAAAGGACATGATCTCATTCTTTATTATGGCTGCATGGCACTGACATTTTTATATCCTAAGTACATTCTTGAATGATTGCAAATTTCTTATTGCACTCTCTCTTTACAGAGCTTTGGTTTCTTTGCATAACTCTTTGCAAAAGAGCTATCAGCCATGTTTGTGGCACAGGAATAAAAATGGCAGTACTTGCGATAAAGATAATCAGTCTTTTTAGAGTAGCCTCACCATCCCCTCAAAAGTTATATTTCATGTTTTTTTCTTTTTAAATTCAAGCAAATAAATATTATTTTTATTCTGAGAATTTTACAACATCCTGGAAATTACTATAAATATATTAACTTGCTAGAAAAATTATGATTTCTGGATTGGGATTGTGACCAATTTAGAATTTTATAACTAGAGTCGTAATTCGTGCAGTCTTCAAATGTGGCAGGAGGATTATAGCTTTCTTTTTTCTTTGTTTTCTTTTCTTTTTTTTTTTTTTTTTTTTTTTTTTTTTTGAGATGGAGTCTTGCTCTTGTCACCCAGGCTGGAGTGCAATGGTGCGATCTCTGCTCACTGCAACCTCCGCCTCCTGGGTTCAAGCAATTCTCCTGCCTCGGCCTCCCCAAGTAGCTGGGATTACAGGCATATGCCACCACAACCAGCTAATTTTTGTATTTTTAGTAGAAATGGGGTTTCACCATGTTAGCCAGGCTGGTTTTGAGCTCCTGACCTCAGATGATCCACTTGCCTCAGCCTCCCAAAGTGCTGGTATTACAGGTGTCAGCCACCGCGGCCAGCCAGGGTTCTATTTTTCTTAATGGGTGCATCAAAATTAATCCAGGTTAAGTTTGCACACTATTAATGTTGAACTCTGCTGTCATTTCAGTTCTCTAAGAGACTAATACCTTTTTCTTCTTTATCTTTCTTAACTTCC
Source organism: Aotus nancymaae (assembly GCF_030222135.1). Classification (NCBI taxonomy): domain Eukaryota; kingdom Metazoa; phylum Chordata; class Mammalia; order Primates; family Aotidae; genus Aotus; species Aotus nancymaae. Next base: position 37,884,848 of record NW_026988419.1, on the reverse strand, counting down.
TCTAAGAAAACTTTGCTAGAAATCAAGTCCGGCCAGTTTTGCTAGTTCTTGCCTTAAGTATAAGTGCTATCGTTAAAATCATAGAGTCCTGCATGCTAGTCTGAGATGTTTTTAATTAGGCCAAAACATGTCTTAGCCTGAGAATGTATCCGCATAATTCAGGTTTTAATATATAAGAAAGCTAGCCAAGAGAAAATTATATGTGGATTTTTGTTGTTGTTATTAAATGTACTGAAACTAATTTAACTTGATTCTCTGTAAAAATCTTTCCTCTACCTCCTGAAATGTTTTAATTATATACTGCTCTGAGTATGCCAACAATCACTTGACATTCTGTTGTTTTTAGCTCATGGTCACCTACTTTTCTCTCCTATTTCTTCTCTTGTTACTCCCACCGCTTACTACCACCCAAAAGGGCTTCTTTGTGTCTTGTTTTATGTAATCAGGAAGAATGATTCTGCGTTGGTATGAAAGAGAATCATTCCAAATCTAACAAGAACCGTTCAATTTTGAGAACCTGAGAAGGAGACCACTAGTCATAGTTTTAGGACTGTCACTGCCAGACATAGGCCTCTTGCAGGAGCCCTTGCTGGAAACAGTGAGGGCTTGTGTGAAGACTCAGGCAAGGGGGCACCCAGGCTACCCTTCCGTTGGCCAGATGTGCCCCCACTATGCCACTGAGCTAGAAAGCCAGCACAGACCCCATCTTCCTTAAGATTCCAAGAGGAGGAAACACACACATTTCCTGAAAAAAAAAAAAAAAAAAAAAAAAAGAATTATAGGCCAGGCATGGTGGTTTACACCTATAATCCTAGCACTCTGGGAGGCCAAGGTGGGTGGATCACCTGAGGTCAGAAGTTTGAGACCAGCCTGGCCAACATGGTGAAACCCCATCTCCACTAAAAGTACAAAAATTAGCTGAGTGTGGTGTCAGGCGCCTGTAATCCCAGCTACTTGGAAGGCTGAGGCAGGAGAATGGCTTGAGCCGGGGAGGTGGAAGTTGCAGTGAGCTGAGATCATGCCATTGCACTCCAGCCGGGGCAACAAAAGCGAGACTCCACCTCAAAAAAAGAGAAAAACATATATGGGTTATAAATCATGATGCAAGGCTATAGTAATATGGGTTCTCTATATCACCTATACTCAGGCATTGTGTTGGGTTGTTCTGGGAGAACACTTCAGTGCCAGCCTCCTTTTTTTTTTTTTTTTAAAGACAGAGTCTTGCTCTATCACCCAGGCTGGAGTGCAGTGGCACGATACTTCTTGATATTACTTCCAGAGAATGATAGCCAGCAAGCACAAGGAAGTTACAGGACAGATAAGGCTGGTGATTATCACAAGCTCTTCAGAGAAAGGCCATGAGGTGTGGAGAAAAGCAAAGCTGCTCTTCTCTTTGGTTGTCTCAGCTTAAATTTCCCTTCCTCACAGAGGTCTTCTTTTGTCAACCCACCTAGAGTGGAATCCTCCTAGTTTTTTTTCTTCTCACAAGTGACACTTATTTGTATTTGTGTGGTTATCTTATTTATTAACCATCTTTTCAAATATTTATGTGAGGTATTCACCAATATATCCCTAACCCATAGCCAACTACTTGACACAGAGGTGGCACTTACTAGATATTTGTCAACTGAAGAAATGTCTTTAGCAGCCTCCGGCCAAGGCAAGGATGGGGAGTCTGAAGAGAATCATTTTAAGAGGACAGAGGATGCACGACATCCTTGTTCAGAGGGATACAGTCTATTTGATTTCCCTCACCACAGGCTGTCTTCAATTCTGTCACCTTTTTCCAGATAGGAGTTGCTGAGCAGTTGATGCTTCGTTGTTTGTTTTTAGCTACCATCCACTGAGAATGCCAGGCACTGTGCTAAGGACTTCATTTACATACATTAAGTCATCCAACCTGCACAACAAGTACTCTGTGAAGTATGTTTAATTATTATCCTATTTTACAAATAAGGAAACAGGCTTGGAGGGAATGGGAGGGGTGGTTGTGTGTGTGGTTATGTAACTAACACAATAAATGGCAATGCCAAGACTTAAACCCAGATCTATCTGACCCCAAATAATGCACTCTTTCATCTTTTCAGGTCTTTTTTACTTTGTAAAGTATTTGCTTTGGTTTCTGACCCTGAATTAATGCACTCTTAAACATTATATTGCCTTCACTTTAAACAAAGTGATATGAGGCAAGAGATTCATAACGCAAACGCCTATGATCAACTTGCTTACCCTCCGTCTAATGGCCCATCTACATTAGGTCTTTCTGGACTGTGACTTAATCTAGTAAATCTTGACTTCCATATTCATTTCCGTATTTTGCTCCCTTCATTGGTGCTCACTCCCCATATTTCAGGCAAAGAGATAGCTACTGCATAGTGATTACAGCCCCCAGACAGATGTAGGCTGTTTCTTACTCTAAGCAAGGCACACCAGGGTATGCTTATATAGTTCAACAGGGAACAGTGCTTAGTCTTTCAAATTGAGGAGTTTCTCTCTCTCTCTCTTTTTTTTTTTTAATTTATTTCTTTTGAGACAGAGTTTTGTTCTGTTGCCCAGGCTGGAGTGCAGTGGCTCGATCTAGGCTCACTGCAACCTCCGCCTCCCAGGTTCAAACCATTCTCCTGCCTTAGCCTCCCAAGTAGCTGGGACTGCAGGCACCCACCACTATGACCAGCTAATTTTTGTATTTTTAGTAGAGACGGGGTTTCACCATATTGACCAGGCTGGTCTCGAACTCCTGACCTTGTGATCTGCCCACCTTGGCTTCCCAAAGTGCTGGGATTACAGGTGTGAGCCACTGCACCTGACCAGTAGAGTTTATCTTTTTTTTTCAGTTTAGAATTTAACTGGCCAGGCATGGTGGCTCACACCTGTAATCCCAGCACTTTGAGAGGCTGAGGCAGGCAATCATTTGAGGTCAGGAGTTCTAGGCCAGCCTGGGCAACATGGCGAAACCCTGTTACTACAAAAAATATAAAAATTAACAAGCATGGTGGCACCTGTAGTCTCACCTACTGGGGAGGCTGAGGTAGGAGGATCACCTGAGCCTGGGGAGGTTCAGGCTGTAGTGAGCCATGATTGTGCTACTGCACTCTAACCTGGGCCACAGAGTGAGACCCTGTCTCAACAACAACAACAACAACAAAATATATATATATATGTACATATATACATATGTTGCAATGAACATGAGAATGCAGGTACCCCTTTTACATATTGATTTCATTTTCTTTGAATATGCACCCAGTAGTGGGATTGCTGAATCATGGCAATTCTAGTTTCAGTTTTCTGAGGAATTTCTATACCATTTTCCATCATGGCTGTATTCATTTACATTTCCACTGTCAGCACACTAGGGTTCCCTTTTTTCCACACCCTTGCCAACACTTGTTATCTTTCATCTTTTTGATAATAGCAATTCTAACAGGTGTGTGGTGATATTTTATTGTGGTTTTAATTTGCGTTTCCCTGAGGATTAATGATGCTGAGTCTTTTTTTATGTATCTGTTGGCCATTTGCTTGTTTTCTTTTGAGAAATATGTATTTAGGTCCGTTTGCCGGTTTTTTGATTGGGTTCATTGTCTTCTTGCTATTGAGTTGTTTGAGTTAGGAGGTGGTGTTTGGTATCATTTCAGTTAAGAATCCCTCCAGACCATCACATATAGTTGTATCAGGGTTCACTGGTTTCTGTTTTCAGCATTACTTCTCTCCTACCCACTCTCTCATCCCACTTTCCTTACCAAAAGAAGAAAGAAGTGGGAAGAAAAATGCTTTTCTTTGTCTTGAAATGCAAAATGTATTTTTTGTCCAGGGGCCAATAAGATCGACAAAGGAAGCATGAAATATTATACTCAGGGTAGGAGCATAATGCATGCTATGAGAAAGTGATACAAACCCTGCAAGATTTCAAAGGGATCTTTCACAGGAAGAAAAAGAAAAATGTTGAGGTTGGTTGGGTGAGATATGATTTAAAGAAGAGGAAAAGCCAGACTGTGTTGTGTGTGTTGCCAGTTTGCTATAGTCGTGGTGCTGTAAAACAAATCCGTCCAAAAGACCTTGTTTTATTTATTTAATCAAGTAATCACAGTGTCTCTGAAACTTTCATATGCAAGCACAGAAATAGAAGTGTTTATGAAGTCAGACTTGCAATTGCCAGGAAGTAGTAAAAAATGCCAATGTAATCTCGGCTACCTGTGTAAGTCCTAAGGGAAAGATGAGCTCATGAATGCATATATATAGATCATTGCAAGGCCGAATTAAAATACATTAAATATAGAAGTGGGTATAATCCCCTGAGGATATTCAACATAAAAAGAATAGCTGAAGAACAACCTGAAGCTTTAAAAGTAGGGGAATCTAAGATCCTCACTGGCTGGAGAAAACAGTTACTACACACCCTTCCAGGAAAACACTTTATATAAAGCTTGGTGTTTGAAAGACTTAGCTGATCTAAACGAATGCAAATTTAGGTGGAGGGACTAGCTTTATCCTTCTATCTGTGGTCTCCACAGCCCCTGGACCTGAGAGGCTTCAATAATTGTTACCTGAGTTGGAGTGAAGTGAAATAAAGAAGTAAAGATACTATATCATCTATTGAAATCTTTAAAGGGTAAGTTTCATTTATTTACCATTTGTTAAATGGTATAGTATATATTATTGGTTAAACAGTTGGACATTTCTTTTAGTATTTGTTTTTTGGGTCACAGTGTCTTCAGTCATACTGGAGTTAGAGCAAAGAGTGACAGACATGCCCCCCATCCACACACCAGAAGTGTCAAATTCAGGGAGTGTGCCATTCAGTAAATCTTTGGTGTGTTACTAAATTGACATCAACAGGGGCTCAATGGGGACCAAAAGTAAATTTTAAAGACCTTAAAACAGAATGAAGTGGCTACCAATTAAAAGGAAGAAATATGTTAATTCATACAAAGGAATAGAAAAAAAAGTGACTTAAAACTGAGAGAATGCTGAGACAATGACAAGCATTAAAAATGGAGAAGCAGGAACAAGAAGGAGATGTATGTGCCCAAACAGATTGGTTTAAGAAGCATAATGTGGACCAAAGATAGTATGCAGAAGTAACTCAAATCCATTGAAAAGAGATGCCCCCTCCCCAAATTTAGCCAACATAAGACATTACTTTGACTGAAAATGACCACTCTAAAAAATGTTGAAAGGAGAATCCCAAAAGTAAGCAGTAAGAGGAAACATTTTGGAATAATGGAGGGAAAAAATTATAGTGCATAGGTACACATTATTAACATTTCAGGAATGTCTATTTACCCCAATAACATTTCATGAACAAAGTAATGAAGACAAGGTCGTGAAAGAAAGAAATACTGGGTATTATTTTTATTTTTCTTATAATCTCAAAAGTGGACCTAACCCGACATGTTTGGATGGAGATTAACTACTTATGAGTAGATTCAGAATCACAATCAAACTCATCCTTAGATAATTCTGAAACACAAATACAACCACCACAAACCTGAAAACCTGGAAAATTCTACTGGAAAGCCAAATGAGCCTTCATTATTGAAAGAGACCTTTTTTATTCTACAAAATAATTTTAAATTCTGAGTTACCCTCAGGCAAACTCAGAATTTTAATAGTAAAAAGAAAATAACAAAGCACACCACCTTGGAATTCTGCATGTCTTTAACTACAAAGAATCATTAACAATACAGAAATGAAAGGCTTAGGTACAATTCTTTGAGTGACAAATTATGATTTAATTTAAAAGTGAATAAACTAATTGCAGCCTATAATTTTCATGAAAAAATAAGGCATTGAGAATTTAAATCCTTTCCAGAGCTTTTCTTCCACAATAAGGAAGTATAACAAAACAAGGGAGAATCCCAGTAAAGAAAGTTTTTAGTCAGTTTTTGGATTTTTTGGTGTAAATAACTGCTCATGAGGGTGTCAATTTACTAATAGATGGATTTGAGTCTGCTTATTGAGGTTTCATCTTGTATAAGAACATCTTATATTTGCATGTTGTTTTTTTTTTAAGTGATTCTGTATTTAGGATTAGTTATGCCATGAAAGGCTTTATTCTTGCTTTTTTGTAATTTTGGAATAACAAATATTAACCAATTTGTCTTTAAGCTACAGACAAGCAAATGTAATTCAGTTCCCAGCTTTAAAAATTCTTTTGGTTATGTTATCGTTTGGCATTCTAACTATCTTTCTAACGGACTTCACTTTTTACTGCATTGTCTTAAATATGTAAATTTTATTTTTTGCATAGTTGAATCCATAACAATTATGTAGAAGCTTATACATGCTTTGAGAAAATGTATGTATTTGAGTGTGTGTGTGTGTAATTTATTTTAAAAATCGACATCTATCCCATGTGTACCTATTTGGAAGTATGCATCTAATACCTGAAGGCATACTCTATGCTACACTAAAAGAAGGATAATCAACCTTTGCCCTCAAGGTGGTTACCATCTATTTTAGCTGATTTAATATATCATGTATGTTCTGTCATAGGATAAAAGAACAATTTAGCTCTGTGTGTGTTGAGTAAGAATCTTATCTGAGCAATAGTAAGATAAAATGGTTTTGGAGTTAGGTGAATCTGAGCTTGAAACCTAGCAGTTCACATTTAGTACCTTTGTTTATTTATTCATTTATTTATTTATTTTTGGAGACAGAGTCTCTCTCTGTCACCCAGGCTGGAGTGCAGTGGCACAATCTCTGCTCACTGCAACCTCTGCCTCCTGGGTTCAAGCGATTCTCCCACCTCAGCCTCCCGAGTAGCTGGGATTACAGGCGCGCCCACCACCACGCCTGGCTAATTTTTTGTATTTTTAATAGAGACAGAGTTTCACCTTGTTGCCCATACTGGTCTTGAACTCCTGACCTCGTGATCCGCGAGCCTCAGCTTCCCAAAGTGCTGGGAGTACAGGCGTGTGCCACCACACCTGGCCTATTCCTTTATTTTTTATTTTATTTTTCGAGATAGGGTCTCACTCTGTCACCCAGGCTCGAGTGCAATGGTGCAGTCTTGACTCACTGCAGCCCCAATCTCCCAGGCTCAAGTGGTCCTCTCACCTCAGCCTCCCTAGTAGCTGCAATTACAGGTGTGTGCCCACCACACTTGGCTAAGTTTTTGTGTTTTTTGTAGAGATGGGTTTTTTGCTATGTTGCCCAGGCTGGTCTAGAACTCTTGGGTTCAAGTGATCCACTCACCTCAGCCTCCCAAAGTGCTTGGCTTGCAGGCGTGAGTCATCATACCTGGACAACTTTTGTTCTTCGAAATCTGAGATTTCCACTTTACAGAATGGAGATAATGTTTAGCTTATAGAGGTGTCATAAGGGCTAAGTGTAGTAATGTATATTAAACACCTAATACATAGGCTTTAGTTTTTTTTTTTTTTTTTTTTTTTTTGAGGCGGAGTTTCGCTCTTGATACCCAGGCTGGAGTGCAATGGCGCGATCTCGGCTCACCGCAACCTCCGCCTCCTGGGTTCAGGCAATTCTCCTGCCTCAGCCTCCTGAGTAGCTGGGATTACAGGCACGTGCCACCGTGCCCAGCTAATTTTTTTTTGTATTAGTAGAGACGGGGTTTCACCATGTTGACCAGGATGGTCTCGATCTCTTGACCTCGTGATCCACCCGCCTCGGCCTCCCAAAGTGCTGGGATTACAGGCTTGAGCCACCGCGCCCGGCCTAGGCTTTAGTTTTTATTTCTCTTTCCCCATACATATGATTTAAATGAAATGCTCAGGTTTAGCATTGTCCATTACTGCCTCTATTCATTTTGGTCTAGGATTTCTAAATCGATTTCCTAAATGCAGCCAAGCTGTAATTGGCAGCACTTTTGAGTGGCGAATGAGACAGTGAGCTAGTGGTTAAAACTTCAGACAGGAGGTAGGAATGCCAGAGCGTGAAGCTCAAGGCCCAAGCTGAAGCCTTCTAAACACTCATCACCAGGTGTGCACAGCCTCTACTGTCTGAAATAACCTCCCACGTCTGGGGAGTGCCCAGAGAGAGAATAGGAGAAAAACTTTCATCGTGTGCCTAAAAAGCCTGGAAAAAAGAAAAGCGGCTTTGAAGGCAAGGATTTGTTTTGCAATTGCTTTTTAAAAAAGAAGAGCACATACATTATTTCTAAAGAGTTTCACTAGAAATAAACACTAGGGCTTCTCATCCTTCTACTCCCAATCTACAACAGATTAATCGGTTGGTTTTTCCCAGAAAGAACACAAAGGGAAGTTCAACCAAATGCACACCGTTCATTCCTGGATGGCACTTCTGCCCATAGTCTTCCCTCTTGTTGAACAATATAGAAAGTAAACTTGAGGCCAAACTTTTAATTCTCCACTTGAAACCCAGATCATTGATTTCCTCTTTCTCCTCTTGGTCACTCTGCAACCATCTCCCTCAAAAGAAAATCAGAATACCACCTACAATTTCTGAGGAGACACTAAGCAATTCTAAAGTGTAACTGAAGTCCCCCAAACCTCCTAGTTTTGGGGGTTCTTTGTCATTTTTTAGTTTCCCTCCTCTCCCCACATTCCATGCCTAAAGGGAAATTAAAAAACACGAGAGGTTGCTCATTCTTTCGAATCCTGGGAAAAGGGTTATTTCTTTGCACAATTTTTTTTTTTTTTTTTTTTTTTTTTTTTTTTTTTTTTTGAGACAGAGTCTTGCTCTGTCGCTCAGGCTGGAGTACAGTGGTGCGATGTGGCTCACTGCAGCCTCTGCCTCCCAGGTTCCAGCGATTCTCTTGCCTCAGCCTCCTGGGTAGCTGGGAATACAGGCACATGTCACCGTGCCCAGCTAACTTTTGTATTTTTAGTAGAGATGCGTTTCTCCATGTTGGCCAGGCCAGTCTTGAACTCCTGGCCTCAGGTGATCCGCCTGCCTCGGCCTCCCAAAGTGCTGCGATTACAGGTGTGAGCCACCACGCCCAGCCTTCTCTGTGCTTTTTAAAGTGGGAATTCTCTTTCTTGAGAATTCCACTTTTGTTGAACCTGCTGAATTTTGGTGGTGGCCTTCTAACTTGGACTTTTTCCCCTCTACTGTGAATTTTCTTTTAATTTCATTATTGAAATTTTAAATTGTGGGACAACCTAGATACAGAAAAGTGTTCAAATCATATTATACCTCAATGAATGTTTATGCATCGATATACCTGTATACTTCACTCAGCTCAAGAACTAGCACATTTGTAGCACATAGAAGTCTCCTAGGGCCCTTTCCCAACCAATAACTTCTCCCTGGTAAACTCTGCTATGACCTTCATGTGAATGGAAAAATACACTTTCTTTCATGTGTCAGTAATTTGTTCTTTTGTTTCATAGTATTCCATTGCATGAGTATACCACAACATATCCTTCTCTGTTGATGAATCTTGGTATTGTTGATGAATATTGCTATTATGGGTTAAGATGCCTTGAACATCTCCATTGTGGATTCTTAATTTTTTCACACGCTCCCTGTAGAAATTGTGATGAATAAAATTCTGGAAAGGGTTTACATGTTCCCAGCTAATCTTGCTCCACGTTGGTTTGGTTACTTTGGCATCAGAATTTAAAGGCTGATAAAAATCCTCTGTAGTCCCAAATTTTAGAAGAGAGAGAAAGAGAGAGAGGGAGGGAAAGTGGGAGGGAGGGAGAATGGGAAAATGTGTAGGCATGTTAGTATAAAGCTTTAAATTCATAATTCTCATTTTGTGGAGATATCTGATCATCTTAATTTGCAGTGGCTACGTAAGTAAGGCTTACATGATTATAGACTTCCTCACTTTTGGAAATACTTCATGCCCTCTGGAAATCCTTTAAAAAGTGATAAAATCATAGTGTCTAGTGCAAATTTTAGGGCAAAGTTTACTAGGTAATTTGGTTGACTTTGAGTATTTTTCTCAAAGGCTTTTTTTGTTGTTGCTTTTTTTTTTTTTTTTTTTTGAGACGGAGTTTCGCTCTTGTTACCCAGGCTGGAGTGCAATGGCGCGATCTCGGCTCACCGCAACCTCCGCCTCCTGGGTTCAGGCAATTCTCCTGCCTCAGCCTCCTGAGTAGCTGGGATTACAGGCACGCGCCACCATGCCCAGCTAATTTTTTGTATTAGTAGAGACGGGGTTTCACCATGTTGACCAGGATGGTCTCGATCTCTTGACCTTGTGATCCACCCGCCTCGGCCTCCCAAAGTGCTGGGATTACAGGCTTGAGCCACCGCGCCCGGCTTTTTTTTTTTTTTAACTTGATGAAGACTCCAAACTATTGGACTATCCAAACTCAGGGAGGCTGAGAAACACGGTAAAATGTATCTTTAAGTATTCACTGTGGTTTGTGCACTGTGACAAGCCATCTCTATTGCTGACTCTTATCTTTTGATTCCTTATTCTACTTCCTTAAAGTTCTCTGCTTTTGTTGTTACTTTATTTTGCTTCCTCAAATGTAGAGTAATTAGACATTCCAGTTTGAGCCCTAGAGTCTATTACATTAATAAATTAACTAGTTACCTAGGCGTTGTCCCTTTTCTTTTTTTCTTTTTTTAAATTTTTTTGTAGAGATGGGGTTTCAGGCTGCATGAGGCGGCTCATACCTGTAATCCTAGCACTTTGGGAGGCTGAGGCAGGTTGATTGCCTGAACTCAGGAGTTTGAGACCAGCCTGGTCAACATGGTGAAACCCTGTCTCTACTAAAATACAAAAAATTAGATGAGCATGGTGGTGCACTCTGGTAGTCCCAGCTATCTGGGAGTCTGAGGCATGAGAATTGCTTCAACCCGAGTGGTAGAGGTTGCAGTGAGCTGAGATCATGCCACTGCCCTCCAGCCTGGGTGACAAAGCGAGACTCTGTCTCCCAAAAAAAAAAAAAAGAGAGAGATGGGATCTCACTGTGTTTCCCTGGCTGGTCTTGAACTCCTAGGCTCAAGCAATCCTCCAGCCTTGGGCTCCTAAAGTGCTGGGATTATAGGCGGGAGCCTCTGCATCCATCTGACACTGTCCCTTTTCAATTTTTATATATAGATCATCTAGGAAACTAGTTAATCTGTACGTAGCAAGTTATTTTCTCAGTAGTTTTTTTTTTTATTACAGAGATTCTAATTTCTTTCATTAAGATTAAGGATAGTCTTTTAAATAGTGTGTTCATTTTGGGAATGTTAACTTGTTTTTAATTGTGTTGTTTGTTTACTTACAGTAAAAATGCATATTCTTTATCACATCATTGTTCAATGTTTGATATCATAGTACAGTCATTTCCAATCAAGTTTATGCCACATGAAGTTGGAGAGGCCTTATGATAAATCAGATTATATCAAGCCACAGAACCTGTTAGAAGTAGCCACTTGGTAGTGCAAAATAAATTGGAAGTGATATGAAAATAGTGACAAATGGCTATGCAAATATGGCAAGCTAAGTTCTGGACATTAGCCCTTCAACCAAAAAAAGGTTAATCTAAGGAAAAAATACAAATGACTTTTCAATTTCTAGTTTTAAACATTCATATTAGAAGATTAAAATATGGTTGGAGTTTGTCTATGACTTTCCCTCCAGCATTTAGGGCTGGAAGAGTGAAGCTTCTATGATGAGTATTTTGCCCCATCACCCATGTACTGGAAGCAGTTTTATTTCAAGACAGAATGGAAACTCTATAGGCCAAAGTTGGGAGGGAAAAGATAAATATTTGTGTTGACAAGTGGTGACCATAGAAATAGTTCTAGATAATAAGTATATAAGGCCTGGGAGTTTGTTAAATTGCTGCGAAAGACGTTTTTTGCTATTTTGAGTTTTCTTGACACACATTAGCAGATCCATCTGGGAAAAGTCACATTTCTCTGTTTCAACTAAATTCCAAAGCCAGCTTTCAAGCTTTCCTTAAAATGTGCTTTGTATTATACTGCCAGGAAATAGTCCTTTGTTGGCTGTACAGCCCTTGCTCAGAAAGGTTGAAGTGATAAATTATAAATTGTGATTCTATTGGTGGGGGGAACCCTCGCTAGAGCTGGTTTTGAATTCCTGCAATAGTGTTTAACCTGTTTAAGGTTCTCATTCAACATTTACAATTGGCTCAGTGTGAGGGAGAAGGAAAAAACTTGTTGATACAGCTCCTTTAAGTGCTGTGGGTTTCAAAACAACTCTCTAGATAGCAAGCATTCCTGTGGTGGGAGGCAGTGGTGAGTGGAAAACCTTTCCCATTCATTTAAAGAAGGGGAAAGAGACTGAACTTACCTCCCAACAGGTGAAGTTAAGCACGTCCTGTAAGTGGATTGATTTCTTGTATAAATCAAAGTTCTGTTCATAGGGACCATAAACAATGTTCTCTGACCTGGTACCCTTCTGTTCCCCCACCCTATCCCTCTATCCTCCTAGCTCACTGCTGGGAAAATATTTCTTGCTTGGAGATGCCTTTCTTCCTCCTTGATGATAGTAATCGTTTTTCTCTTTTTAGTTCAAAAGGAGAATTTTTTTTTCTTTGTCACATCTGTGTGCCTTGCCTATCTAATACAGAACATTGTTTCTCATTTCCTCTGCTACTATGCTTGTGCACGTCTCAAAACAAATGTGAACTTTTTGCCAAAACCAAGTAAGTGCATGCTTTACAAAATTACAAGGGAATGGTACAGCTGTTCTCTGATTATATTCTTAGAGTGTTTAAAATTTTGAAAGTGCTTAGGAGTTTCTTTTTAAAAATCTATCCAACAAACTTCCTATAGAAACCCATTTTGTAAAGTGTTTTATTTTTGCTCTTATGAATTGTGTACAAAAATACCTAGTGTGTTTTAGTAATAATAATGCATAGTTTAATAAAGTGGAAGTTCAACAGATTAAAGCTGTTAGGCTGTTTTACTCCTTTTGCAATTAATAAATTAAATTTATCCACATAAGTGATTTTATATATTATTTCAGCAAAGGTAGATAAAAACATTACCCAGTGCAACAAATTAACCTAAAAAAAATAGATCATATAAGGATTATAGGAGCAAGAGAAAATGGTTGCTAATATTTATTATTCTTTGAAATCCACATCCAAAATTAAAAATTTTTCTTTTTAAATTTTGTAACTATTGTCAAAGTTATTAGCAATGTGGAGAAAGGAATCTTCTATGGTGCATTTTCACCTATTCTGTCCCTACCTTTGTTCTGTCTCCAATCTCAATGATCCTTCATATTCAAAGACGAAGTTACTGAGCTGCTGACAATCTCTAGTCTCTAGTTGGATGGATGAGCTGCTCTGAGTCATCCACACTTTTATCTTGTGAGATCATTCATTCTATGAGCAGTGACATCAATTTTCCAGGAGGCTGGTGGCTAGGAATAAGGATAAAGACCATGACCACAGAAGGAGTGAAGTTAAAGGGCTTGGAATAGCATCTGATACAGACTAGGAGCTTGAGAAGTATTTGCTGCTTAAATGTCTTCAACGGTTTTCCTTTGCGTCAGTTACATACCCAACCAGATCATGATGGAGCAGGTTTTCTTTTCTGTTTGCATAGGAATTATAATCCTGGCTTTAAAAATATTGAGTGAATTTATGGTGCCAAAATTAAGCATATAAGCTTTACTTTTGCATTCTGAGCCCTCCAAACTTTTGTGGATTCATTTCTAATATTCATTTTCCTTTATATTTTGCTTAAGGAATTTGTTGAGAAGAATTGCTCATCTGGTAGTGCTCCATAACCCCTACCCACTTTGAGCGTGTCGCATACTAAACTTTCACATAAAATATTGCTGGCAGAGATGTTTTGGCTTTTGGTATTAAAGTTAGTATCAAAAACCCTGTTAAAAAACTTCTACTCTAAAAGAACTTAAGCTTTAGACAAACTCCGCTAATTCATCATTTTCTCCTCCAGAAAGCCTCGGTTGTCTTTTGATGGCTTGAAACTGATTTCAATTATTTGTTTATTGCCAGCAATATACGTGAAAAAAAAAATAGCCAGGCATGGTGGCTCAGAACTGTTATCCTGGCACTTTGGGAGGCTCAGGTGAGAGGATCATTTGAGTCCAGGAGTTTGAAACCAGCCTAGGCAACATAGCAAGACCCTGCTACAAAAAAAATAAGCCGGGTGCAGTGGCTCACACCTGTAATCCCAGCACTCTAGGAGGCTGAGGCAGGCGGATCATGAGGTCAAGGGTTCGAGACCAGCCTGACCAACACAGTGAAACCCCATCTCTATAAAAAAATAATAATAATAAAATAAAATATTAGTAGCTGGACATGGGGGTGCATGCCTGTGGTCCCAGCTACTCAGGAGGCTGAGGTGGGAGGATCACTTGAGGCTGGGAGGTCAAAGCTGCAGTGAGCCGTGATCATGTTAGTATCCTCAGCCTGGGGAACAGTGAGACCTTGTCTCAAAAAACAATAAAAGGAGAAATAGAGGGGGTCTGGTTCCCCTCATGGAAGCATTAGATGGATACTGGATAGTGAATGTTCGTTCCCTCAGGGGAGGATAAAGTTCTCTAGAGCAGAACTTCACAAACTGTAGTATAGGTGAGAGTCACTGGAGATATGGTCACAGTGCAGTTTCTGTTTGGGTAGGTCCAGAGTGAGGCTTGGGAATCTGCATTTTTAACAAGTCTGCAGGTAATGAGGATGTTGCTGGTCCATAATGAAATCACCTGGGCAGTTTATATTTGTTTTATAGAGACAGGGTCTGGCTGTTGCTGCTCAGGCTGGTTTTGAACTCCTATCTTCAGGCAATCCTCCCACCTCAACCTCCCCAAGTGCCGGAGCCTAGGTGTGAGCCACGATGACCCACAATCTGGCCAGATATTTAAAAAAAAACAGATGCTTAAGTTCTACTCTCACCCCATTGCACCTCTCTGGATTCTGATTTAGTTGGCTTGGGTTATGGCCTGAGTATAGGGACTTTTTAAATCTCCCAGGTGATAGTAATGTGCAGTCAAGTTTAAGAACCTCTAGATTCATTTATCTCAGTTTCCGCTTGACAGTCCATTCAGTTACAGACATTACTTGCCTGGCCCCTAGAGACATGTGATTTTCTGAATTAAATACCTTGCCCTTTCTTGAAGAAATCACACTAGTCTTTCAAAACCCTTTTTCAAATACCACTGCATTCTTCAGATATATAATACATTTAAAAAATTCTTCTAACAGTTACTTCGCTCTAAATCCTATGCAAATTTGCTTATACTTCCTAAGGCAATGACACATTCTGCTTTCTAATTATGTGTATTTATCTTAACCTCCCTGATTGATGAACTACCTAAAGGCAGAGATGATTGTCTCATCTCTTTTATCTTTCCCAGCAGTTTCCCCAACCCCTGACACAGTGCCTTCAGCCTGCATTTGTTCATTCAACAAACATTCGCATAGCATCCCTGTGCCAAACAGGCTGAGCTCTGGTGAGGTGTGCAAAAACAGACGCCTTCCCTCCCAGCCTTTAGGAGCGTCACATTCAGATGAGGGAGACTGATATTCACAAATTACTCACAAAAGCAAATGTAAGATCTCAACAGAGGAATGGGGGAATGAAGCTGAACTCTTCCACACTGGGTAAAAAATCATTTTGAGGAAATCATTGGGATCTGAAGAATTTGAAACTAGGAGGAGGTGAAGAATGAGGATGAAGATCATTCAGAAAGATAAATCTGCCTATACAAATTCCCCATGTTGGGAAGGAGTGTGCACTAAACTGGAGGAAGGGCATTGTGGCTGAATTTAATCAAGAGGATTCAGGTTGAAAGATGTTTCAGAATACCTAGGAAAGTTGAGAAATTTAGTAAATATTAATGACAGAATAATGAAATCTCAAAAAGCAAATAGTAGTAAACTAAATTTAATTATTTACTTATATAATGATTGAAGCAGGAGGCTACAGAATTGATATGGTCATAGCATTTGGAATTAACGGCAAAACTTGATTGCATTTATTGCTTATAATTTGAATGTATCAGTTACCCTAAAAAAGTTATACATTATTCTCAGAGAATATGATGCCTGGAAACATCACAGTATTTTCTTTTTATCTCTTGTTTTAAGTTTTTTTTTTTTGAGACGGAGTTTCGCTCTTGTTACCCAGGCTGGAGTGCAAGGGCGCGATCTCGGCTCACCGCAACCTCCGCCTCCTGGGTTCAGGCAATTCTCCTGCCTCAGCATCCTGAGTAGCTGGGATTACAGGCACGCGCCACCATGCCCAGCTAATTTTTCGTATTTTTAGTAGAGACGGGGTCTCACCATGTTGACCAGGATGGTCTCGATCTCTTGACCTTGTGATCCACCCGCCTCGGCTTCCCAAAGTGCTGGGATTATAGGCGTGAGCCACCGCGCCCGGCCTTGTTTTAAGTTTTTAATTAGTAATGCATTTACATGATGCTTTTAAAAAAATCTAAAAGTTTTCTGTAAAAAAATCTCTTTTCCACCCCTACTACCCGTTCACCCAGGTTCCCATTGGAGTGCCAGCTATTACTAGTTTCTTGTGTATTCTTTCAGTCTCCTTAAGCCTGTTCAAGCAAATGCATATTAAGCACTGTATTCTCACTTTTGAACCATGCTTTACCCCCTTTACCATTTAGTCTGTATTTCTCTTCATTTTATTTGAGAACTTCCACATTTTTTTCTAATGAAAATTGCTAAATATTATTCTACTATATGGATATACTAACTGGTACGTGTTCCTTATAGTTGAGGGGCTTCCAATATTTTGCTATTGCAAGTAATGCCACAATTAATAATCTTGCACTTTAGACTTTTTCATATGTGAAAATGTATCTTAAGATAACTTTCCAGAAGAGAAAGTGCTGAATTAGGAGTATATGCGTTTGTAATTTTGAGAGATAGTCCTAAATTACCTTCCGTAAGTATTGTATCATTTTATGATACCACTAGAAATATGCATCTCTTTTGTCCTATAGCTTCCCCAGTAGCGTATGATCAGTCGTTTGGTGGGAGGGGGTGTTTGGATTTTTTTTTTTTTTTTTTTGAGACAGACTCTCACTCTCATCGTCCAGGCTGGAATGCAGTGGCGTGATTTCCACTCACTGCAACTTCTGCCTCCCGATTCAAGCAATTCTCCTGCCTCAGCCTTCTGAGTAGCTGAGATCACAGGCATATGCCACCAGCCCACTAATTTTTGTATTTTCAGTAGAGACAGGTTTTCACCATGTTGGCCAGCTTGGCCTTGAACTCCTAGCCTCATGTAATCTGCCTACCCTGGCCTTCCAAAGTGCTGGGATTATAGGTGTGAGCCACCATGCCCAGCCAGATCTAATAGATTTTAAACTGATATCTTAATATTTTAATTTGGATTTATCTTGTTCTGAGTGAAGTTGAACATCTTTTGTTAAACAGCCATTGATGTTTTCTTTCTGTAAACGACCTGTTCTGTTGTTGTTAGTTACTTGTTTGCCTATTTGTTTTTGTCTTATATGAAGTGTTGCTTTGGATAGTTAAACTTACCAATATTTTACATTATGATTTTGGGATTTTGAGACGTAGTTACAAAGTCCTTTTTTATTCCAAGACTATAAGTGAATTCTTCCATATTACATTATAGGACATTTACAGCACCACCTTTTTACTTTTAAGTATTTGATCTTTTGTATATATTTGGTATATGATGTAAGGCATGGATCGATACAAAAGATAACTGCCTCAGCAGTGGTGAGAAAGGATAAACTTGCAAATGGAGCATGTAATGAAAAGAAAAAAGGAAAAACACTAAAGCTGACACAAGTCTGAGTAAGATGGAACAGGAAGTATGAGGTGGTCTTAGAATAATTTAGCGTTAGCCTCCACCTGCCAGTCCCAGCATATTATGTACAAGCCTGGCCTCCAGGACTTCATTATTTATTTACTTATTTATTTAGGAGAGTGTCTCCAGGACTTTATTTATTTAATATATTTATTTTGAGATGGAGTTTCGTTCTTGTTGCTCAGGCTGGAGTGCAACGGTGTGATCTTGGCTCACTGCAACCTCCACCTCCCAGGCTCAGGCGATTCTCCTGCCTCAGCCTCCCAAGTAGCTAGGATTACAATTGCAGGCACCTGCCACCATGCCTGGCTAATTTTTTTTTTTTTTTTCAGTAGAGACAGGGTTTCACCATGTTGGCCAGGTGGGTCTCAAACTCCTGACCTCAGGTGATCCATCTGTCTCTGTCTCCCAAAGTGCTAGGATTACAGGCGTGAGCCACTACGTCTGGCCCAGGACTTTATTTATTTATTTATTTATTTATTTATTTATTTATTTTGAGACAGTCTCGCTCCATCACCCAGGCTGGAGTACAGTGGCACAATCTCAGCTCACTGCAACCTCTGCCTCCCAAGCTCGAGCAATTCTCTTGCCTCAGCCTCCCAAGTAGCTGGGATTATAGGCGCCCACCACCACACCCAACTAATTTTTTGTATTTTTGGAGGAGACTGGGTTTCACCGTGTTGGCCAGGCTGATCTTGAACTTCTGACCTCAAGTGATCTGCTGCCTCATCCTGGGATTACAGGCGTACTGGGATTACTGGCATGCGCCACAGAGCCCAGCCTGCCCCCAGGACTTTAGACATTAAAATGCTGGAGAACATTCAAAGAGCAACTAAGATCATTAAAGGGTTACAAAAATATAGCAGAGGTATGAAAGTATATTTGAGTTAGCCTGAAGAAAAGAAGAACCAATGGTGACTCCATTTACAATAAATAAATGAAGGCACTGTAGAAATACTTCCCCAGAGTTCAGAGAAAGAGAGTGGATTACATTGTAAATTGATATGCATGAAATATAGGGCAGCACTTCCTGAGATGGAAGTTAAATATTAGAGTTAAATTTGGTAGTTTAAGTTATCTAGAGATTGTGAAATCTTCTGCCTGTGAATCTTTAAAGTCTGGAGAACTACATAGGAAATCCTCTATTTAGCAAGCACTCTGTAGTTAAGGATTGAAGTTCCTGATCCCCAGGAAAAGCCTTCCACAAATACTGCCATAAAATCCCCACTCTACGTCATCTCCACTCTCGGTACGCCTTCAAGAGCCATTCGTTCACTGAATAACTATAATAACTATTTATAACAGTATATGTGTGCTGTTACTTTAAATGCCAAAGATAGGGAGTGAACAAAACAGAAGAGAGGAATGTATCCAATCAAAGTTTATTGAATGTTGCTCCATATCAGGTACTGAGCAACTAAGCTCAGCTCTTATAAAACCTACCTTCTTGAAAACCTGTCTCTTGCCATAGTTCCCACTTCCTGGATCTCTCATCCATTTCCTCCCATATCTCTGCCAGACTCTGGTATCTCAGAGATCAATGCAGGGGACGGAGAATCCTTGCTCCAAAAATAAGTAGAGGGTTCAAGAGTCTGGATCTAACATTTTCCAAATAGAACATAAATTATCTATGTTTTTAATTTATCTCAAATTTATCTAAGATATAATATATTCATTGGGTTTTGACTCATTTCCTTTTGACTATCTGCTGTCTGACTGTCAGTAGTGGATGAGACAGAGGAATAATCAATGATGGTGCTTTTTGGAATCACAGGGAATTATACTAATTGTTGAGACAGGCAAAATTTGAATTTACATTATTTAGGTAGTTTGTTTATGATGTACATGTAGATTTACTATGTATTTCTAGATGTTTAATAACACAAAATATTCGGAAAGAAGGCTAACACAAAACTACATGTTGAAAAATTAGTCAAATATCTCTAAGTGCATATTTAGAACTGGAAATTTAATGCCATACAGATTGTGAGTTCTTTGATTTCTTTGAAGGAAGTGTTTGATGGAGTTTGCTTTCTTGGTACTGAATTCAGCATAGAGGCAAGGACTGTTTTCATCTTTGTAGAAGTCAACTACACTGATTTAGAAGCTACCTGTAGGATAGGTTGTCATTTTCCTCCAAATACTTTGAAGCATCTCTACGTCGTTTGATCCGATTCTCAGAAAGAAGAGCTGGCAGTGGCGGAAGGTAGAATTAGGGAAAAAAGGTGCAGAGCTAGCACTGTTGGAACAGATCATTTCACTGGAAGAATTTTCACCAATTCAGAGATGTGCAAAATAACCAGGAAAAATTTGCAGTAATTATAGTATGAAGTAAGCATTCTGAAATTAATTTTTTGTGTTTTTATGGAGCAATTACCTATGATCATAATAAATACAGTGATCAACATACCACACATAGGAAATATGGCAGGTGCTTCATAAAAATTTTCCTATTAACTCTTCATAAACACTCTGTAAAGTAAGGAGTATTTTGAGGATGGAAAAACAAAAAACAAAAAAAACAAAAAAAACAAAACCCAAAACTGAAGCCCAGGTAGTAAATGGCTGTGCTGGAATTTAGACTGAAATCTGTCTGGTTCTAACTCTGTATCTTTTTTTTTTTTTTGAGACAGTATCTTGCTCTATCACCAGGCTGGAGTGCAGTGGTGCGATCCTGGCTCACTGCAACTTCCGTTTTCCGGTTTCAAGCAATTCTCCTGCCTCAGCCTCCCAAGTAGCTGGGACTACAGGCACGCATCACCATACCTGGCTAATTTTTTGTACTTTTAGTAGAGACAGGGTTTCACTATGTTGGCCAGGATGGTCTCGATCTCTTGACCTCGTGATCCACCCACTTCAGCCTCCCAAAGTGCTGGGATTATAGGCGTGAGCCACTGCTCCTGGCCGACTCTGTATCTTTTTAATTATATGACAACATATCTTGCTATTGTGCCTATCATTGTACTTTTTTAAGAAAATGAGTGATTTAGGGCTGGGTACCATGGCTTATGCCTATAATCCTAGCATTTTGGGAGGCCATGGTGGGTGGATTGCTTGAGTACAGGAGTGAGACCAGCCTGGCCAACATGGCAAAACTCCATCTCTACAAAAAATACAAAAAATAGTTGGGCATGATGGTGAGTGCCTGTAGTCCCAGCTATTTGGGAGGCTGAGATGGAAGGATTGCTTGAGCCCAGGAGGTCGAGGCTGCAGTGAGCCATGATGGTGTCACTGCACTCCAGCCTGGGTGACAGAGTGAGACCTTGTCTCTAAAATAAATAAATAATTAAATAAATAAATAAATAATTAATTAAATAAATAAATAAGTAAATGAAAGACAGAGAGAGAAGATGAATAAATAAAATAAGTGATTTAGAATTTACCCTTTTGGCCAGGCACCATGGCTCACACCTGTAATCCTAGCACTTTGGGAGGCTGAGGCGGGTGGATTGCCTGAGCCCAGGAGTTCGAGACCAGCCTGGGCAAGATGGTGAAACTCTGTCTCTACTAAATTACAAAAAAATTGGCTGAGTATGGCGACATGCGCCTGTAATCCCAGTTACTTGGGAAGCTGAGGGAGGAGAATTGCTTGAATCTGGGAGGCAGAGGTTGCAGTGAGCTGAGATTCGTGCCATTGCACTCCAGCCTGAGTGACAGAGCAAGATTCCATCTCAAAAAAGAAAAAAAAAGAATTTACCCTTTTAGATTCAGAGATTTCAACATTCTTAGAAGTGTTTTTGGGTTAAATAGCCCTTCTGCAGTGAATATTTTCTGTTTGAGGCCAAAGATTAATAGCAGTTAGACGACAATACCAATGTTGTTACTAGTCAGCCAAGCCTTCCAGGCATAAGTAAAGGTAACTTTTTAAGGTCAGGGAGTTTAAAGAGAGCTCAAATGTTTGAAAGAGAAATTGTGGTGGATGTGATAGTGACTTGTGAATTTAAACCACTTTTGAACATCAATGATGTCTGGGCTTGAAGAAGAGACAGAAAGGACAATAGCTGGAGATACCACAGAGATAATGTCACCAAGCAGTGATTATCGAGGCTAAGTCAGCTAAGCCTAGAGAGTTGGATTGAAAGGGGTGAGAGGAAAGTAAGTGAAAGTTTGTATGTAAATGAATCATGTCCCTTCAAAGTAGAATTTCAGGTCCATAATAAAAAGATCCGAGAGAGAGATCCAAGATGGCTGACCACTAGCAGCTCGGGATTGTAGCTCCCAGTGAAAGTGCAGAGAACAAGAAGAGGACACCACACTTTCAGACGAATTTTTGTTGCTCACGGACCAGGAGATTCCCAGCGGAGGAGCCCCATGGGTCGCCAGCGTGACTCTTGTGGCCGGCGCGGCGGTTTTGCTGGCACCTCAGCGCGGCAGTTCTTGGTGCAGAGTGAGCGGGACTGGGTCCCCTTTTGGCCGATTCCCAGGCAGAAAAGCACCATCAATCTTAACACCGCTGTTTTGGCCGGCGCAGTGGATTGCTCAGATTTTGGCTCTGGGAATCAACAAGTTGGACGTCCACTCAGAAACCTAATTTGAAAGTCGGAAATCACAAAGACGACGGTGGATAAATTTACAATGATGGGAAGAAATCAGCATAAAAAGGCTGAGAATACCCAAAATCAGAATGCCTCTCCCCCTACAGGGGATCACAGTTCCTCATGAGCAATGGAACAAGCCCTGATGGAGAACAAGTGCGTTCCATTAACAGAAGTAGGCTTCAGAAGGTGGATGATAAGAAACTTCTGTGAATTAAAAGAACTTGTTCTAACCCAATGCAAAGAAACTAAGAACTTTGAACAAAGGTTTGACGAAATGCTAACGAGAATAGACAATTTGGAGAGGAATATAGGTGAATTAATGGAGCTGAAAAACACAACACGAGAACTTCGCAAAGTGTGCACAAGTTTTAACAGTCGAATTGATCAAGCAGAAGAAAGGATATCAGAGTTCGAAGACCAACTTAATGAAATAAAGCGAGAAGTCAAAATTAGAGAAAAAAGGATAAAAAAGAATGAGTAAAGTCTCCAAGAAATATGGGATTATGTGAAAAGACCTAATCTACATTTGATAGGTGCACCTGAATGTGACAAAGAGAATGAATCCAAGTTGGAAAATACTCTTCAGGAGATTATTCAGGAAAACTTTCCCAACCTAGTAAGACAGGACAATATTCAACTCCAGGTAATACAGAGAACACCACAAAGATATTCCTCAAGAAGACCAACCCCAAGGCACATAATCATCAGATTCATTAGGGTTGAAATGAAGGAGAAAATACTAAGAGCAGCCAGAGAGAAAAGTCAGGTTACCCACAAAGGGAAGCCTATCAGACTTACAGCAGATATCTCAGCAGAAGCCCTACAAGCCAGAAAAGAGTGGGGGCCAATATTCAACATCCTT
The DNA here is from genome assembly GCF_030222135.1 of Aotus nancymaae. Taxonomy (NCBI): domain Eukaryota; kingdom Metazoa; phylum Chordata; class Mammalia; order Primates; family Aotidae; genus Aotus; species Aotus nancymaae. Next base: position 37,861,778 of record NW_026988419.1, on the reverse strand, counting down.
AAAGAAAAGAACTTTCAACCCAGAATTTCATATCCAGCCAAACTGAGCTTCACAAGTGAAGGAAAAATAAAATCTTTTGCAAACAAGCAAGTACTTAGAGATTTCACCATCACCAGGCCTGCTTTGCAGGAGCTTCTGAAAGAAGCACTATACATACAAAGGAGCAACCAGTATCAGCCTTTCCAAAAATATATCCAGCTAGCATCAAATGACAGTATTAAACTCATATATATTATTAACTGGATAAAAAGTCAAAACCCATTGGTACGCTGTATCCAGACCCATCTCACATGCAATGATACACAAAGACTCAAAACAAAGGGACAGAGGAAGATTTACCAACCAAACGGAGAACAAACATAAATAAATAAATAAAAAGCAGGAGTTGCAATTCTCACCTCTGATAAAATAGACTTTAAAGCAACAAAGATCAAAAGAGGCAAAGAAGGACATTACATAATGGCAAAAGGATCAATGCAACAAGAAGAGCTAATGATCCTATATATACATGTACCCAATACAGGAGCACCCAGATACATAAGACAAGTTCTTAATGGCTTACAGAGACTTAGCCTCCCACACTATAATAGTGGGAGACTGTAACATCACATTGTCAATATGAGACTGATCAATTAGATAGAAAATTAACAAGGATATCCAGGACTTGAACTCAGACCCGGAACAAGTAAACTTAAACATTTATAGAACTCTCCACTTCAAATACACAAAACATACATTCTTATCAGTACCATATCACACCTATTCCAAAAGTGACTACATAATTGGAAGTAAATCACTCCTCAGTAATTGCATAGCATTTCATAGGTTTAAATGAAATATTGGTTGGCTGCTTGTTTGTTATTTTCTTCCCTTATTCCTTCCTGTCTCCATTGTTAAGCACAATTATTGGCATAAAAGAGGTTTTCAATTCCCATTTTTAGACTGCATTCTAGCCTGGGCAATAAAGCAATACTCCCGTTCTCTCTCCCTCTTTCTCTTCCTTTTTCTTCCTCTTCTTCATTCTTTTTTTTTTCTTTCTTTCTCTTTCTTTCTTCCATTTTTTTCTTTTCAAAAATAAATAAAAATAAAAAAATAAAAATTAAAGTCTATATTCTGCAGGAGGAAAAAGTTCTAAGATCTGTGTCACAACATAAATATACTTAACACAGTACACTCAAAAATGGTTAGGATGGGGCTAAGTGTGGTGGCTCTCGCCTATAACCCCAGCACTTCCGGAGGCAGGCAGATTGCTTGAGCTCATGAGTTCGAAACCAGACTGGGTAACATGGTAAAATCATGTCTCATCAAAAAATACAAAAAATTAGCCAGTGTGGTGGTAGGTGCCTGTAATCCCAGCTACTTGAGAGGCTGAAGGAGGAGAATTGCTTTAGCTCAGGAGGCAGAGGTGGCAGTAAGCCAAGATTGCACCACTGCAGTCCAGCCTGGGCAACACAGCCAGACCTTGTCTTAAAAAAAAAAAATGTTAGGGAGTGAGTGCTGGTAAAGAAATAAAAATAAAAATAAATAAAAAGATCCATTGTATTCAAGGTTGTCCTGCGAAATTACCCAAGAGCATGTATTTTCATGACATTATTGGTCTTATGTGTGTTGTTTTATACAAAAGGAGTTTCCCTCCTAAGTGTAAGTTGTAATACTTAAATATTAATATTTCTGTTTTAAGATCCATTTAGAATTGCATTAGTGACCCTGTACATTTTTTATAAGAACATAGAATTTTCTTGTCCCCCACTACCCATTCTTACCCAGTGTTATATAATTTATTGTAAATGATATATTTTTGTACTAGAAGTGTACACTTTTGGGGTTCAATATGTTTCTTAAATAAGAGGTTATAATATTATAACTAAAGTTTCTTTAGCACTAAAACAGACATTTGTTTCAGAAAAGAAAACACTTTTGGTTTTGTAAATTTGCTTATTTTTGAATTTCAAATAGGGCACAATGAATATACTATATTATACACTTTTATGTGTATTTTTTTTCCTCAGCAACTTGCTTTTTTTTTTTTTTTTTTTAGCAACTTGCTTTTTAACCCTTTGAAAATGCAAGCTGAAAATACTGTGAATATGCTTGTAACACTGCAAAAGTATTCCATCTAAGTAAGAAGGTTTTTGGTCATTTGTTATAGAAATAACAACAAAACCAACTAAACGAAAAGCTACACACACACACACACACACACACACACACACACACACACACCCGCTTAGACATATAGATTGGGAAAAATTAAACCAACAATTCAAAAGTAAAAGACTTTGTCATTTCCTAAAATTTGTACTCAGGAATAAAATAAGAGACAGATCATTTAGCAGTCAAAGTCTTGTGATTTCTTCAGCTGTATTTGTATATAAAAGAAGGCCTGGCCGGGTGCAGTGGCTCACACCTTTAATCCCAGCACTTTGGGAGGCCAAGGCAAGCAGATCACCTGAGGTCAGGAGTTTGAGACCAGCCCAGACAACATGGTAAACCCCTTCTCTACTAAAAATACAAAAAATTCACTGGGCATGGTGGTTCGCACCTGTAATCCCAGCTACTAGGGAGGCCGAGACATGAAAATCACTTGAACCCGGGAGGTGGAGGTTGTAGTGAGCAGAGATCGTGCCATTGCACTCCTGCTTGTATGACAGATCAAGACTCTGTCTCAAAAAAAAAGATTAAAACTCTGCTGACAACTTATTTTAATTATCCAGTTATATAAGGAGTCCATTTTTACCATTATATGTTCCCACCCTCATCCATTTATTAATTACCTAATTGTGTGCAAGGCATTGCTATGGAAGATGAGCCAGGAAAATGCATGCTTAAGATAAGATCTTTGTTCATTCTGGATTACTCAGTGGATGCCAGCAAGGCAGTGGTACCAAAAATGGAAGAAAGCTCAGTGATGATAAACTTAACCACTTTTTTTTTATTTTTATTTTTATTTTTATTTTTATTTTTATTTTTATTTTTTTTTGGAGAACAGAGTCTCGCTCTATCACCCAGGCTGGAGAGAAGTGGCACAACCTCCTGGGATCAAGCAATTCTTCCACCTTAGCCTCCTGAATAGCTGGGACTACAGGTGCCTGCCACCATACCTGGGTAAATTTTGTATTTATTGTAGAGACAGGGTTTCACCATGTTGCCCATGCTGGTCTCGAACCCCTGGGCTTAAGTGATCTGCCCTCTTTGACCTCCCAAAGTGCTGGGATTACAGGAGTGAGCCACCATGCCTGGCCAGCCAAATTTTTATAAGCAAAGAGAAGCTCTTAATTTAAGTATGCATGTACATTTTCCAATTTAAAGCTAGGTACTGATTTTATTTGAACAATATATGAGGAATCACAATCTCTTCAAAGCTTCAGGCCTTTTCTAAATGAGGCCCTCCCTTGCATTCCTAGTCTTGAGGAGATTAAAAGTCTCTGAGATCTTCTTCTGTTTTGTACAATTTATTATTCCCCTAGAGATCGCAGTCTTATGACCAGAAACCCTAAAATTTGTCAGGTTCCCCTCAGGATAAACTCACACTTCGATTCAGATAGTCAGACCCTGACAGCAATGAATTCATATCTGTCTTGATGGTCTGACTGTGTACTAGGGCTCCTTTCCAATTTCTCTCTCTTTTTTTAAAAATTGTACTTTAGGTTCTGGGGTACATGTGCAAATCATGCAGGATTGTTGCATAGGTGCATACATGGCAAGGTGGTTTGTTGCCTCCATCCCCCCGTCATCTATATCTGGCATTTCTCCCCATGTTATCCCTCCCCAACCTCCACACCTCCCACTGTCCCTCCCCCCACCACAACAGACCACAGTGTGTGATGCTTGCCTCCCTGTGTCCATGTGCTCTACATATTCAGAAAAACTTCTCTAGTAACAAACTATAGAAATGCTCCCTGAAAGTATAGTCTTCTCTCTTTTTCTCTTGATGGCTCTGTTCCTATAGACTTGAGATGACATTAACAAAATTTTAATTAGACATAGAATGGAGAAAATAATACAAGTACTTTTTTCAGGGTTGTAAGATATGCATTACTAATCTACATATTATCTTAAAAACAAACAAGACTTACATAATTATGTAGATATGAAAGTACAAGCGCTTCCCTTTAAAAGCAAACCTTATTTCTAGATTTTAGGGAAGACCTTAGGCATTTCTCTTGTGGAGGGTAAACTATAGTTAGAGTCACTTGGAAAGTATTTGTGCAAGGTACAGATGAGGGTAAAAAGGATGTCAGGTAAAATACCATCAATGGGTAATAATTTTCCTTGAGGAAATTTCCCCAAAAGACATGATTTTCCTATATAGAGTTACTCATCTGTGTCCCAGGCTCACAAACTGGCTGGCAAGTTTTATTGCCAGGAAAATTGATAAATAGTTGTAGCCTAGAGATACAGTTTCTCTCCTTGCACATAAATGTCTTCCGATATCCCTTGGCTGTTTTTATCTCAAAGCATTAATCTGTGTTTCTGGGGGAAAATATATTCATGATGATGCATCAGTAAATTCTCAACAGCTCAAAGATTTGCCTTAAAATTGTATTTTAAAATATTACTTTTCTGAGTTAAATGAAGAGTTCACTATTACCTAAGAAGTGATCTAGACCCGGAGTTTTGAACCAGAGATATGCAATCTAATTTGCTATAATGACTCTAGAGAGTTTAGTCCTGAGCCATCTTTCAAAACATTTTGAAACAGTAGGTCTAGAAATCTACATTAAAGCAAAACAAAATAACACCCCCACCCTCCCGCCCAATGACTCACATCTACCCCAGTGATTGAAGCCAAATAGCTACAACTTCAATAATTGTCCATTCTTCCATTTTAAAATGAAATAAGCTTGAAGATGCCCATTTAAATTGTGCCAAATTTATGCCACTCTGTGTACAAGAGGGCTGGTGATGTGATTTGAACCACACCAGCTTCCTACCATTAGCAACACTCCCTAAAGGCAATTATAGTATACAAATTAACATAACCCGGAAGACCTGAATAGCTGAAAAATGAGGATGAGCGACTTCTAAGGATCTGCCATTCAAACTGCTAACGTGCCATGTATGTTTCTTTTTTTTTTTTTTTTTTGAGACGGAGTCTCACTCTGTCACCCAGGCTAGAGTGCGGTGGCGTGATGTTGGCTCACTGCAACCTCTGCCTCCCAGTTTCAAGTAATTCTCCTGCCTCAGCCTCAAGTAGCTGGGACTGCAGACGCATGCCACCATGCCTAGATGATTTTTTGTGTTTTTAGTACAGATGGGGTTTCACTGTGTTAGCCAGGATAGTCTCAATCTCCTTGCCTTGGGATCCACCCGCCTCGACCTCCCAAAGTGGTGAGATTACAAGCATGAGCCACCGCGCCCAGCTGCCATGTATGTTTCTTAATTTTTTTTTTATTAACTCACAGCTAGACATTTTCTTGTATAATAGGAAGTAAGACTAAGAAGGAATTGGAAACAAGACAGGTAAATCTGAGGGAAGGAAGATGTGCATAGTATACTGAATGGCCAGGTGCTGCATTGGGCATCTCTAAATACTGAGGGGCAGCAAAAAAGTACTGAAGAGGAAAATAAATTCCAAAGATAGGAGAGGATGGCTGTCTCATGCTTCTGGGAGTGTCTACTGTGTGAACAATTTATTAAGTCCTGTGGGGAATAGATCTCTCTGTAAAGAGACATTAAAATGCATTTTAGAAAAAAGGACCTCTGGTATAAGGAACATTTACAAAGATAACCGCTTTGCATTAGATCAGCAAAATCAATGTCATTTCTACCATCTTTCCTAATGCTACAATTAAAACATGTAAGTAACTGCTTTAATGTTATAATTACAGCATACATTGAAACAGTAAACATTCATGGACTATTCATCATCTATAAGAGAATTATGAAAAAGATTTAGATGTTCCCTCTACCCTGGGAGCTTATGAGATAACACTTGTAGGGTTGATGAATTGTCTGTACTTTGAACATATAAAATTCTCCAAAAACATTCATATATCACAGTTGCTCCATGAAGAGTGAAACAGTAAACTAAAATGCTTGAATCTTTTGCTATTTAATTTACTTTTCCCTTAGGAAAGTTCAAGATAAATGAACTTTTAACATCTGGCTAGCATCTTAAATTTTTACATATTTTAATGATTGTTAAATTGCTTTATCACCTTAGCAGGCTCATCTTGCATCAACCAATGTCCACATCCACTTTAATTCATTATTCAATACGTATTTAGTGTATATTATATGCCTGGTACTGAGGCTCTCTGTTCGAGGATTTTATTTTATTTTATTTTTCAGTGATTGATTGATTGATTGATCGATTGATTGAGACAGGATCTTGCTGTGTCATCCAGGCTGCAGTGCAGTGGCATGATCATGGTTCACTGCTGTCTCAGCCTCCTGGGCTTAAGCAGTCCTCCCACCTCAGCCTCCAAAGTAGCTGGGACTACAGGCATGTGCCACCATGTCTGGCTAATTTTTTAAAAACATTTTTGTAATGATGGACTCTCACTATGTTCCCGAGGCTGGTCTCAAACTCCGAGACTCAAGTGATCCTCCCACCTCGGCCTCCCAAAGATCTGGGATTATAAGCATGAGCCATCAAACCCACAATCATGTCCAGCCTGTTTTGTTAATCTTATCAAAGCTTTTTCTGTGAAGTTAAATTTGAGTGATAATGTCAAATACAAAGCTTACCAGCTCTCACTCTACTTCCTTTTTTAATTTTTTTCTGAGACAGACTCTCCCTCTGTTGCTCATGCTGGTGCAGTGGCATGATCTCGGCTCACTGCAACCTCTACCTCCCGGGTTCAAGCAATTGTCCTGCCTTAGTCTTTCATGTAGCTGGGACTACAGGCACATGTCACCATGGTCAGCTAATTTTGTATTTTTAGTAGAGATAGGGTTTCACTATTTTGGCCAGGCTGGTCCCAAACTCCTGACTTCAGGTGATCCACCTGCCTCAGTCTCACAAAGTGCTGGAATTACAGGTGTGAGCCACCACACCTGGCTCTCCTTCCTTTTAAACAATTGCAGTACTTGATCTACTGATGTGAATTAAGATTCATCGTTTCATCTATTTCTCTTAGAGTCCGGACCCATTTCTACCCATGAATTTGGTCTCTTCATCTAGTGATAAAGAGATAGCAGTTCTTTATTTTGAAACCTCTAAAATAATCAGTTCTGATGTTGTAATTTCTACACATTTCAGAGCTCCTTTAAATTAAAGTATGAAATTCAATGGTATTTAATGTTTGAGTTTAAAACATCTTTGTCATTCAGTTTTAGAATTATTATACATTGGAGGAGCTGAAACTTGATTAATAGAGATTGTTACTTTCCTAAAACAGTCCTTTATAGAGTGGACTAGATTCTTCTTGTAGAGATAGAAAGTTGGATCTTGCAAGGCACAATTTAGCTGTGAACCATTTCTCCTTTTCTGCATGCTTTTCACAGAGGGGAAATGGATAAGGGTGCTAAAAAAATAATTTTTTTCTATCTACAAGACCAGTTTTTTCTCTTGCATTTCTCTGATATAATCATTTTGTCTTCTGTATCTCACAGCGAAACAGGAACTTTTTCCTGACTCCTTCATGGGCAGGAACTGGAGTGTGGGCACTAGAACTAGTCAGCCATTTCAGTGGCAGCAGCAAACTCCACTCACTCAAACCTGTTGCATTGTGCTCCACCCCTCACAGGAGGGAGCACTCAGGTGAGCAGGTGCAGGAGCTGGGGCTAGTGTTTTGGGTACCAGCAGGAGCAAAACTCCATGTGGGACCTAAGGCAGTGCCTAAGGGGGAGTACCCATGACCCCTGAAGCCCTAGAAGATTGGTACAGTGAGCACTCTTTTAGCTTTTGCCATCTGTGGACAGGCTCGGTGGCCACTCTGCCTTTTTGCATGAGATAGTTGCTCTCTGCTAGCAAGGGCAGAGGGTCAAGTGTGACAGTATGCTGTATCCTGAGCTCTTGTCTGGTGTCCAGGAAAAATCAGGTCACAGGAACAAATTGAAGGATAGTAAAAGTGGAGGATTTTATTGCCATCTCTGGCTGGACTCCACTCTGAAGTCCCGCTGTCAAACTGTCCCTCTGAAGTCAAACTGCCTCTCTCCAGCGTTCAACTGCTGCTTCTCCTCTTGATTTTGTGCTGCTTCTTGGGTCTTTCTAGACACAGGGTGGGGTGGGGTGGGGCCATGGGTGGTTTAGGAAAAGGAACATTTAAGTGGGAAAACAGATGATCAGTTCTTACTTTGGGCCAGGGTCTCAGGCTTTACAGCTTGAGGATGGGGCTTCACCAGGGACCCTGCCTTTTTCTGCCTAGAATTTCTCTGCCTCCTGTCTCTATCAACAGTGTGATATGTAAAGGTTAAAGAAGAAATTCAGATTCAAAATCTTCAAACTCACATGCAGATATCAAAAGACAGACCAATTTTAAAAGAACTCAGCTGTAACCTGAACATTTACAAATACAAGTATGTTTTACTTCTCTTACTGAAGACCACATCTCCAACTTTGGTGGTAGAACACTGGTTGTGTTAACACAGAATAATGAATACTTTTCTACTGATCTGCGTAATCTGATTTCATTTCTTGACACTGGATATATGCTAAGGGTTTTCTCCTAAACACCTGGTTACTTTCTGATCCTGATTACTATATAACAGAGGAATAATGCTTTATTGTCCTTGAGTTTTTAGTGTTATATTCTCATCCCCTTACGAGTTCTCATTATGTTTTTATTAAAATTTAATTTTTTCTCTTTTATTTGATTTGCCTTCATATAAGCCACCTGTTTTAGTTGTTCAACTTGATGTACCTCCTTCTGGCTACTGTGCCTTGTTAAATGACTAGTAATAATTTTATTTTGCTTATTTCAGGGAGTTTGGAATATATCAAACTTTGGTGATGAGGATTTGGGGTCTTTTGAATATTGCTGTATTGACAGAAATGTAAGAATATGTATTAGTAAAGATGCTTTCAACTGTAAGGAACAAAAAACACTTCTAAAAGTCACTTGATGAAGAAAATTATTATCTCACATAATAAGAAATAAGAATTCTACTGATAGGACAATTTCAGTGTTGAATAATTCAGTGATTCAACGTTAACATCAGGCCAGGTGCGGTGGCTCATGCCTGTAATTCCAGCACTTTGGGAAGCTGAGGTGGGTGGATCACTTGAGGTCAGGAGTTCAAGACCAGCCTGGCCAACATGGTGCATGCAGCCCTGTCTCTACTGAAAATACAAGAACTAGCCAGGCATGATGGTGTGTGCCTGTAATCCTAGCTACTTGGGAGGCTGAGGCAGGAGGATTGCTTCAATCCAGGAGGTGGAAGTTGCAGTGAGCCGAGATTACGCCACTGCATTCCAGCCTGGGCAACAGAGCAAGACTCTGTTTCAAAAAGAAGAAAAAATTGACATTAGTTTGCCCAGAAGTTTTACATTTTTCCACTTTCCCAAATTCAGTGTGTCGTTTGTCCTCTTGGCAGGTTATTTTTAGGCTTTCCATATAGATGCCAAAGGCAGAAAAGGGAAATTTGTTTTCACTTCCATTTATCTTGTTAAAAGGAATAACTTTTCCTAGAGGCCCCTCTGGGTTATTCCAGAACTAACTGGTAAGTAAAATGGAATATCAATTGGTTTCACTCAGCAGTGGTCCATGGAACCCGGAGTCCTGAGATCCTTTCAGGGAGCTCATAAGGTTAAAATCATTTACCCTAATAATGCAAACATATTATTTGCTTTTTTCACTGCGTTGATGGTGCAGAAGCAGCAACAGTGGATAGCATTGCCACTAGTTGAGCACAAATCAAAGAAGTGGCACATACTAGAAGCCGTCTTCTTCACTGCCAGGCACCACATAAAGTTTCATGTTTTGATCTTTTGCTTGCTTTCCTGGCACATGCTGAAATACTTTAGTTATCTCAGTCACAGTATCCCTTAAGTAATTGAATTGTGAGATGAAATGATTGCTTTTTTGTGGAACCCCTCCATTTTTTTTTTTTTTTACTTGAAAGACTGACAAACAAAATACGGTTATTTAGAGTTGGATATTTTGCAGACATTTTCTTGAAAATGAAAAAAAGTGAGCCTGACATTTCAAGGAAAACAAAAGGCAGCATTTGTTGCAAATGATAAAAAGATTTGTCTGAGATTGATGCTGATATTAACAAAAGTGATTTTTTTACATGGTATGATGAAATGTATTTGAAAGATCTGCATAACTCAGTGAACCAATATGATCAATGCATGATACAAAATTACAGATGGGTTAAAAGATCCATTCAAAATGCGTACTAGGCCAAAAGATCTATGGGGAACAGAGTACAAAATTTCACTCAGGTTTCCTGATTTCACTTTGTAATTAACCTTCAACAAACTACCACTCTTTTGAGCTTTAATGTAGTATTAAAGAAGAATATTCAAATTTATCTGAGATAGTTATTAAAATATTTCTTCCTCTTTCAACAGCATATTTGTATGAGACTCAATATACATTTCAACCAAGACAACAGACTAATGCAGAAGCAGATATGAGAATCCATGTCTTCTATCAGGCTAGGCTTCTTGAAATTTTTTTTCTTATTTTGAAAACTAGAGTTATTTTGCTGTAAAATATTATTAATATTGCATGTAATGGGCTTATTTTTACATGAAGTAGTATTTTAAAATTTTCTTTTTAGTTTCTAAAATGGTAATTATTGATAGATGCGATTCATATAAACGAATACACTTTGTAGTCTTCAATAGTTTTAAATAATCCCAGCACTTTGGGAGGCCAAGGTCTGAGGATCGTTTGAGCCCAGGAGTTCAAGACCAGCCTGGGCAACATGGCAAAACCCCATCTCTATAAAAAATTTAAAAAAATATTTTTGAAGAGTATTAAAGGGCCCTGAAACCAGAAATTTGAGAACCATCTGGTTTACACTAATCAAAGATTTACCATTTGGGGCTTGGCTTTGGCTTCCCCTCTGTACATAATTCTCTCTAGTCTCAATAAAAGCAGGATATTATTAACAAAGTAAAAGGGTAGGGCATTGCTAATGGCTTGATGAGGCAGCAATGGTCTGCCACAGTTAAGGTGAATGAGAATTGTTCCAGTGGCACGTGGCAGTCAGCAAGCTGTAACCTCTTGGAAAATGTTGACAGAAGATTCTCAGGTCTCAGGGACAGAGACCTCACACTGCAATGCTCCTGGGCTGCCAGATTCTAGGGGAAAGCTTTCTCCATAAGCTACACATAGAAAGTGGACAGAGGCAGTTAGTTGGGGGATCAACTTGAGTCTCTGGTCTGCCTACCAGAAACAATGGTGGTCTTTGCCCCAAGCTGGAGGTATTTTGGTTCTTTCACTGGAAACACAAAACATCTCATATATTTATCTCATACCAGGACTGCAGGGACTCACTCAGCTGTACTGGGGCTCACTTCCAGGTTCCACAAGTCAGCCAAGGCTGTTTTGAATGATGGATTAGTAATTATGCAAGAAAATGAATGCAGTAACAGTAAAGAAGGCAGGTAGAAATACAGTCAAACAATATTTGTATGAGATGAGAGAGAATAATGGTGGTCAAGAAAACAGTAATAGGTATATTTATGGTTCCTGTTGGATGAATAGGGAAGTTATAATGCTCACTCTTAACCATGATTGAGGCACAACCAGAGCCAGAGGATTCAGGTTTCAAACAAGGGTTTCTCCCTCGGACATACTGAGTTTAACATTCCTGAAGGTCTGTGTATGTAGAAATGTCCACCAGGTAGTTGGAACTATGATTTGACCTTCAAAAAAGATTGGACTTAGAATCTCAGAATGTGCAACATAAAGTCCTTAGCTGAAGCTGTTGGAGTTGATGAGATTTCTTTCCCCCTGAGAGATACTATGAAGTTATAAGACAAATTAGTCAAGTTTAGGAACTTAGGAAATGTAAGGTTTGAATGAAGCATCTGAGGTTCGAATGAGGCAACTGAGGCCAGTTATTGGAATAAAGAAATTTAATCGGCTCCTGGGCGAGGTTCTATGGTCCACAGGAGGGGCCGGAGAAGACGCCCGGACCCCTCTCAGAGGTGGGGTTTTATAGGGAGTGGAGGCATTTGATTGATTGTGGGAGAGCAGGACGTGGACGTGACAAGCCGCTATTGGCAGGTAGGCGGGATTTCCGGTGAGCGGGCTGCCCGGGGGAGTGGGACCTGGATGGGACAAAATGCTATTGGGCAGGTTCTGGTGGGGCTTCTTTTGAATTTTGGCGGGGTTTTCCAATGGCGGACTAGGTGCTGAGTGCAGAGCCTAGTGTTGAGTGCAGATTCGAGTGCTGAGTGCAGAAGTGGGCGGGGAAAGTTACGTGGCAGAGCTAGGTGCGGAGTGTGGGGCTTGGTGTTGGGCGTGGAGTGGTGACGTAGTTTCTAGGCGCAGAGAGGGGTGGGCATGTCCAAGCTCCCGGCGAGGCAACTGGCCTTACAGGAAATACCACTTAAGAGATAGGTAGAAGAACAACCCAGTATCTGAGGCTAGAAAACGTATTAGGAAGGAAGAGATCATAGAGAAGATAATATCAAAGATGCTAAAGGAAGAGAGCTCCCATAAGGAGATTGTTCTACAGTGCAGGAAGAAGACTGTGAAAAGTCAGTAAAATTTGTCAAGTAAGAGGTCAACAATAATTTTATTTATTTATTTTATTTTTAAATTTTTTTGTAAATAAATAGAGACGAGACTTTGCTATGTTGTCCAGGTTGATCTCAAACTCCTGGACTCAAGCAATCCTCCTGCCTCAGCCTCCCAAAGTGCTAGGATTATAGGTGTGAGCCACTGTGCCCAGCCTCAAAAATAAGTTTAAAAAAATAAATAAGCTACTTTATAAAACGATTCTTTTTGTTTTTGGGTTTTTGTGTTTTTTTTTTTTTTTTTTTTTTTTTTTTTTGAGACAGAGTCTCACTCTGTCTTCCAGGCTGGAGTGCAATGGTGCGATCTGGGCTTACTGCAACCGCCACCTCCCAGGTTCAAGTGATTCTTTTGCCTTAGCCTTCCAATTACCTGGTACTACAGGTGTGTGCCACTATGTCTGACTAATGTTTTCTTTTTTTTTTTTTTTTTTAGTAGATACAGAGTTTCATCATGTTGGCCAGGCTGGTCTCAAACTCCTGACCTCAAGTGATCCACCCACCTCGGCCTCCCAAAGTGTTAGGATTACAGGCGTGAGCCACTACGCCCAGCCTAAAACAGTTTTAAATTTACAAAAACATTGCAAAGATAGTACAGAGAATTTCTATACACCCCCCCATCCAGTTTCTCTTACCATCTTCTGTTAGTATATTTGTTACAATGATGAACCAATATTGATATACGTTTATTAACTAAAGTCTATAGTTTATTCACATTTTATTAGTTTTTACCAAATATCATTTTCCTGTCCTGGAACCCTAAGTTACCACATTACATTTAGTCATTATGAGTCCCTAGGCTCCTCTTGCTTATAGCAATTTTTCAAATTTTTCTTGTTTTTTGATGACCTTGCCAGTTTGTTTTTGTTTTTGAGAAAGGGTTATGCTAGTGCCCAGACTGGAGGGCAGTGGCACCATCATAGCTCACTGTAACCTCTAACTCCTGGGCTCAAGTGATCTTCCTGCCTCTGCTTCCTATGTAGCTGGGACTACAGGTGCACACCACCATGCCTGGCCAATTTTTAGATTTGTAGAGATGGGTCTCGCTATGTTGCCCAGGCTGGTTGTGAACTTCTGGCCTCAAGTGATCCTCCCATCTTGGCCTCCCACAGTGTTGGGATTACAGGCATGAGCCACTGTGCCTGACTGACAGTTTGAGGAGGTACTGGTCAGGTATTTTGTAGAACGTCCCTGATGTTTTTCTCATGATCAGAGTGGGGTTAAGGGTTTTGAGGAGGAAGACCACAAGGGTAAAGTACCATTTTCATCACATTGTAACAAAGGTAGCTCCTAGCAACACGCTTTGTCACTGTTGATGTTGACCTTGATCTTTTGGCTGAGTTAGCATTTATCAGGTTTTTCCACTTTAAAGTTACTCTTTTTCCCCATTTCCAGACTGTACTTTTTCAAAGGGAGTCACTATGGATAACCCACACTTAATGAGTGGGAAGTTATGTTCTGAATTCTTATGTTTTATTCTTTTGAAATGGAGTTTTACTTTGCTACCCAGGCTGGAGTGTGGTGCCATGATCTCTGTTCACTGCAACCTCCACTTCCAGGGTTCAAGCAATTCTCAACCTCCCAAGGAGCTGGCATTACAGGTGAGCGCCATGACACCCAGCTAATTTTTGCGGTTTTGGTAGAGATGGGATTTTGCCATGTAACCCAAGCTGGTCTTGAACTCCTGACTTCAGGTGATCCACCTGCTTCAGCCTCCCAAAGCACTGGAATTACAGGCATGAGCCACAGTGCCTGACCACTCTTAATCCTTAAAAGATGGAAACTCTACATAAGTTATTTGGAATTCTTCTTTAGGAGATATTTGTCTGTTCTCTGCCATTGTTAATTAATTTCTTCATTTATATCAGTGTGGAGTTATGGATATTTGTTCTATAGTTTGGATTATAATCCAAAACTACTTATTTTGTTGCTCAAATTATGTCATATTTGGCTTTTGGGAGCAATTGGCTTCTGTGACACTTTTACATACCCTCATTCAATGATGACTCTTGGGAGAGCAATTTCACCAGAGTGGTAAACACAGGCATAACAGTAAGTTGAGAAGTAAATAAGTGTTGAAGAAGTGGAAGCACAAGGGCAATTAAGTAGCACCTTAAATTGGGGTGAGGCTTAATATTTGTCTTTGTAAGTCCTTAAGACATTTTAATCTCATAACACACAAGCACGAAACCTTGCCTATGCCATGAAAAGCCCCGAAGCATTAAAAAAACAAAACCTAAAAATCCCAGAGTGATCAAATTGGATGAACACTGAGGATGCCACTAAAATTTTATATCTAATGAGGCTGAGGAAAAAAAAAAAAAGTTACTATTTGTTCTTATGGCTTTAATATTTGGCATACACTAATTTTTTTAAACAGGGAGTAATGGAAATGATAATTATAATATGACTATGCCAGAATATTTGAGGACACCACCAAAATTTTATATCTAATGAGGCTAAGCAAAAAAAAAAAAAAAAAAAAAAATAGTTACTGTTTGTTCTTATGGCTTTAATTTGGCATACACTAATTTTTTTAAACAGGGAGTAATGGAAACATTAATTATAATGTGAGTATGCCAGAATATTTGATGTACTTAAAGCTTCTCTATGAATGCCAACAGTGCAGGATTATAGAGAAAATGATTTGATCTTAGGTTTCATTTAAATTCCTGCAAAGACTTGATCTTCAGAAATGCTATAAAAACGTTTTCCAATGAATAGGTATTTTTTCTCACAGTGAGTATCTTCTAGCAGTAAAGCAATTTAAAAATATTTAGAAAACAAAAGTTGTATTTATTTTGTTCTCTGATCATTTCCTCATTCAAATTAACTGATGAAGTTTAAAATTTTTATTGGGGGCAAAAGAGGTGAGAGAGAGTTGGGGTGTTGCTTGATAGGGTGTGGACAGGTTAAGGATAAAGAGAAAATATTAATTTGTAACCGCTCCCACACACACTATTATCAGCTATGTTTCATGCATTGGGTCCAGGGAAGCCATTCCAGCAGCCATCCTAGTAATATTCACCCAGTACTTATTTTGCACCAAGCAATGTGCCAGATGCTGAAGATAGTACATTGAACAAGGCACAGTTCCTGCTCTCAAGGAATTGGTGAGTATAGGAGACATCCTGGTGCAGGGAGGGGGTAGATAAGTGAGCCACAAATGCAGCACAGTGCAAAACATGTATTATGGTGGAAGATACATGTAAGTGTATAGGAGGACACCTAACCCAAAGAGGAGCAGGGAAGTTCATAGTGATGTATAAGCTGAATCCTGAAGGACAAATAAGAAGTAATCAGAGGGTGCAAGGGGAAGGGGTACTGAGGAGATGAGGCACTTCAAGTGAGAAGAAGCACGACATCTGAGGAAGTAACAAATCTTTCAGTATGGCTGGATTGTAGAGTTTTAGAGTTGTATTGATCAAGAGAACTGTAATGTGAATCACATGCAATTTAAAATTTAAAAAAGTTTTAGTAGTCACATTAAGAAAGTAAAATGAATTTTTATAATATTCTTATTTAGCCCAGTGTACTATCAAAATGAAAAATTATTAATGGGACTTTTTATATTCTTTGTACTAAGATTTAGAAATTCAGCATATATGTTTTATGCTTATATCACATGTCAATTTAGACTAGCCAGATTGCATGTGCTGAATAGCTACATGTGACTAGTGGCTACCATATTAGATAGAATAGTTCTTTTTTTTTTCGAGATGGAGTCTCGCTCTGTCGCCCAGGCTGGAGTTCAGTGTCGTGATCTGAGCTCACTGCAACCTCCGCCTTCCAGGTTCAAGAGATTCTCCTGTCTTAGCCTCCTGAGTAGCTGGGATTACAAGTGTTTGCCACTCTGCCTGTATTTTTCATAGAGACAGGGTTTCACCATGTTGCCCAGGCTTGTCTCAAACTCCTGACCTCAATTGATCTACCTGCCTTAGCCTCCCAAAGTGCTGGGATTATAGGCGTAAGCCACCGTGCCTGGCCGGATAGTGTAGTTCTGGTGTGAAGTCACAAGCCATTAATCTGCAGAGGTAATATGAGAGCAGATTAGGGCAGATAATTGTTTGTCAGCGAAATTATTTAACCCAGGGGTTATTCGAAGCTGCAAAAGGTCTATGCATGGGAGAACCTGATCAAATTAGTGATAACTCTAACTTTCACAGTGGAGACTGGATCATAGATGGGCTGGATCAGAGGCCAATTAGGCCATAGATGGTAATAACCTTAACCAGCCGAGTAACTTGGGTGTGGTGAGAGGTAGAAGTCTGGACACAAGGAGAGAGAATCTCTTAAGGACTGACAGTATGTTGAGGGAGAAGATAAGGAATGACCCTCTCACTTCTGCTTTCTCCCTCAAACCCCTGAGGATCACAACAGAACTGTTTTGAAGATTGGGGGAAACGAGGAAGAATGGCAGGATTGAGAAGCAATGTGTTCTGCTTGGGACATTTTAAATGATCCAAGTGTAATGTTTGTATGTGAAACAGAAATCGATGTCACCGGTATGCAGACAGTAACTGAAGCCATGAGATTGGACAAAATTACCCAGGACGAGTGTATTAAACAGTATTTATCATACTGAATTAAAGACAAAAGTACCTGGGAGCTGATTTAAAATGCAGATTTTTGGTCTTCACCCCAAGATACTGGTTCAGTAGCTGTTGGAAGAGGTCCAGAAATTGTGCGTTTAATAAGAGCCCCTAGAAACTGATATAAGTGGTGCTTAAAACACTCCTTTACACACACTAGTGTAGAATAATACATAAGAGGACCCAGAAGGAGATTGCCTCCCTGTACGGAAGGTTAGAGAATAAAAGCCCTTGAAGAAGCTAGGAAATGAGCCACTAGAGAGGTTAATGAAAAACCAGAAGAGTGCTGCCTGCTATTAAAGGAAAAGGGGGGTGCCAGATTCTTATTTAAAGGAGAGCAAGGCTGAAGTCGGGACAACTAGGTAGATACCTTACTTGGTGGGACAATCAGCATGGGAAAAACGCACTATCCTTTGGCTACTGCTCAAGATGTCTGTCCTGGAGATGCCATCTCACCACACTACCAAATCCATCAAGTTCCTTGAGGATTTGGAGGAAGTGGTTAACTGCCTCAAAGTAGCAGAGAAAGTAAATAGAATACCAGTTGAAAGTGACAATTGGATTTAGTAACTAAGGCCATTGGGTGTCAGTCTGGATGACCTAGTAGGAATGGAAGCCCAACTGCAATAGGTGAGTTGAACAAGTGGGTCAAGTACGTGTAGAAGAGCATTCTTGACAGAGGAAAGGAGAGAGAGAAGGCAGAATGCATACAAGGATGTTCACTTAGGAAATGCTAAGGGATGTGTGCCCTTCTTTCAGAGTGTCCATCCTATTTCATTTCTATTGTGTAGGTTGAGTCAATACTGTGAAACCAAAGAATCTCTGCCTGTGCTTCATAGATATACTTATTAAATAATTTAGGTTTATATATTTAAATCAGTCAAATGATCTCCAGTCATACTGTCACTTCTACTAGTAATTGAATGGATAAACCATTTTGCAGAATAACTATAGCTGATTACTGATGGCTTGAAAGAAGTGCCAAGCTGCAGTAGTTTGGGGTTGGATGAGTGAGATGAGAAAAGAGGAGAAACTGGAAACTTGAACCTGAATTTCTCCATCTCCTTCTTACCTGTCCTTTACTGCCCAATAATCTGTAATTAGCCCAAAGCTGGTAAAATTCTACCATCATTCAACCATGGGTAGCCAACAAATAAGTTGATGTATCTCTGCTAAATAAGAGGTTGTCAGAATTTCATTGTTACCGTAATTTTATATTTGCTGTTTCCTCCTTTCTACTCCTCAACATCATCCTTATTACCTGGTTAATCTAGAATTGGCTGATTATCATCCACCAAACTTGTTAGTTAACACTGTTACCTTACATTGTTAACACCACACATTGTTAAGTACTAGCTTAGATATTGCACATATGCAGTAAATATTTAAAAGATGTGTTTTGCTTTCAGTGTGAATGTGGAGTGCTACAAAGTATCAAAACAAATAAAAGGAGATATAAATGGGAGTATTATATTTAGTTCCATTCTAAACATAGCTGAACATTTAATTAGGTTAAATGTAAGTGTTTTTTTTTTTTTCCTTCAAAGAGGGCAGATTTGTTATGGAATGGAGCCAGTTAATTTGGAAATCATATTTGTGTCTAGGTTTGGTGACTCATGCCTGTGATCCCAGCACTTTGGGAGGCCAAAGTGGGAGGATTGCTTGAGCTCAGGAGTTCAATACCAGCCTGAACAACATAGCAAGACCTTGTCTTAGCTAAAAATTTTTAAAAATAGCTGCATATGGTGGCACTCACCTGTAGTCCCAGCTATTCAGGAAGCTGAGGTGGAAAGATCACTTGAACCCAGGAAGTCATGGCTGCACTGAGCTTTATCATGTCACTGCACTCCAGCCTGGGTAACAGAGAGACACCTGTCTCAAAAAAAACAAAAAAAGGAAAATAAAAGAAAATCACATTTACATCATATTCAAAGTTTGCCTAGTTGCCTCATCCATGACCAATCTAACTACTTTATTTTAAAAATAAATAAATAAATAAATAAATAAGAGTTCTGGGCAGAGGTATAATAGTATCATACTGGTGAATGTCATTTGCTATACATTTTGGTTATCTCGAAACCGTTCCAGCTATAAAGCTACTAGTTTGTATTTTAAGTTCCTACTTAAAATATAGGGAGACTATACTATACAAACTAATTCTAGAAACTTAGTCTCAAAATTACATTGAAACTTCTAGGTTTATAAAATCATTTACATACTATAATATGATTTCATTCCTTGACATTATAGACATTAGATAGTATGTTTGTTTAATTTGTATTTATGCAATGCTTTATTTTTTTACTTTCATTATTTTTCATTATTCCAAACAGAAATGCTACCAATTAAACATTAACTTCCCATTCCCTCTTTCCACCCAATCATCTGGTAACCTCTATTCTACTTTCTTTTCTCTGTAAATTTTCCTATTCTAAGTACCTCATAGAAGTGAAATCATTATATCTGTGTTTTTGTATTTGGCTTATTTCACTTAGTATAGTGTTTTTTTTTTTTGAGACGGAGTTTCCATCTTGTTACCCAGGCTGGAGTGCAATGGCGCAATCTCGGCTCACCGCAACCTCCGCCTCCTGGGTTCAGACAATTCTGCCTCAGCCTCCTAAGTAGCAGGGATTACAGGCACGCACCACCATGCCCAGCTAATTTTTTGTATTTTTAGAAGAGACGGGGTTTCACCATGTTGACCAGGATGGTCTCGATCTCTTGACCTCGTGATCCACCCACCTTGGCCTCCCAAAGTGTAGTATAGTGTTTTTAAGGTTAATTCATGTTGTAGTATGTATTTCTATTTGATCCAAAGTTAATGTATTACCTTGATCAAAAAAATTAAAATTAAAATAAACGATAGTCTGCAAAACATTAACCATTCTACAGGTATTGAAAATGAAGCTGAATGAGCAAGTTAAACCCATAGGTAATAAGTTAGAAGAGTTGGTGTTCAGGTTTGATTCTATCTTTTTTTTGTGTATGTGTGACGGGGTCTCACTCTGTCACCCAGGCTGGAGCGCAGTGGCGCAATCACAACTCACTGCAGCCTTGACCTCCTAGGCTTAAGTGATCTTCCCACCTCAGCCTCCTGAGTAGCTAGGACTACATGTGTGCACCACCATAACTGGCTAATTTTTGAATTTTTTGTAGAGATGGGATTTCGCCATGTTGCCCAGGCTGGTGTTGAACTCCTGGACTCAAGTGATCCTCCCACCTGGGCCTCCACCTGTGCTGGAATTATAGGTGAGCCATCTGACCCGGCCCTTACCTGGCTTCTTATATCAAGACTGTACACAGGTCCTTATTTTTGCAAGAACATCTATATCACTTCCTCTGAAAATGTTAGTAATTAAAAAAAGAAACAGCCCAGACATGGTGGCTCACACCTGTAATTCCAACACTTTGGGAGATGAAGGTCAGCCAATTGCTTGAGCCCGGAGTTCAAGACCAGCCTGGGCAACATGATGAAACTGTCTCTCTACAAAAAATTAAAAAACAAGCCAGGTATGGTGGCATGAGCCTGTAGTCCCAACTATTCTGGAGGCTGAGGTGGGAGGATCAATTGAGTCTAGGAGGTCGAGGCTGCAGTGAGCCAAGATAGTGCCACTGTAATCCAGCCTGGGTAACAGAGCTAGACCCTATCTCAAAAAAAAAAAAAAAAAAAAAAAGAGGTTGGGTTAAGAACCAACCAAGAATGTAAGGGTTAAGAACATAGCCTCTAGAGCCAGACTGGCATCCTGGCTCTGACATATTTTATGTAACCATCTCAGTTTTCTTCATTGGTAAAATGGGCACAATAATATCCACCTCAGAGAGTTATTGTAGAATTAAGTGAGTTCCATTTAGAGGATTTAAATGGTGCCTGGCACATTTTAAATCAAACAGCTTCATGTGGTTAGGGTGGGAAGGAAGATTGTAAAACATAAGTGCTTAGAAAAAGCAACTGTCATTGTAATTAAAATGAAACTTGGGTGTGATGAAATCATTGGAGGCTGTAGGTGAGATCATCTATGAGAAACAAAAAGCCAAGCGTGATGGGTCGCTAACTACTGGGCACTGCCAGAAGCATTTCTCATAAAATATTAGGAAGTTTCCAAAACTTCTCTAAATTTGTGTGCTTGAAAAAACAAAACAGAAAAAGAATGACAACAACAACAAAAAGATGTGTGCTGTAAAGAAGAGATGGTTTATAGGATTCTATGAGGAATGTGAAAGTGGCTTACTGTATGAAATACAAAATACAATCCAAGCTTTACCTAGAAATAGTACAAGAAAAATTCAGAAATCCCTACAAGCTATTCTTGTTTTGACAATTCATTTATTGCCTTCCCTAATATTTAGAATTTTGCTGCATTGTTGCCATCAAATATTTTTTAAGGAATAAATGTAAGCAACATTGCTAAGCTAAAACATATGTGTCTTGATTTTAGAAGATGTCCTTGATTATTTTCATAAATGTCAGGTGTGAAATGGGCCTCCTTATTATCTTTAAAGCCTTAGGCAAAATTTGAAATTTGGTCTCATGTGATGACATTTTAAAATGGATTTATTAATTTCAACCAGTTTAACAAACGAGCCTTTTAAAAAAAATTTACATGGTAAACTTACTGCTAATTCATTTCCATGTTGATAATTTTCCTTAAATTGAAGTGTAATCACTCATAAATACTTTTGAGGTTTGCAATATTCACGTGGATATTTATGCCACTTTTTTCTAATTCCTTTGGACTAGGAGTTAGGTTTTGAAAAGCCGATTTCTACTGCAACAGTAGAGTTGCAAATGACCTAAAATGGCTACCTATCACACCTGCTATTTGTCTTCATCTTACTGTTCTCTGAGTGAATGACCTTGGCTGGAAGCAAGACTGAGAAGTTAGCAATTTTTCTACAGTTTTTCTTCTTTCCCTTTGCACTACACTACCCTCAAGAATTTAGACAACTGTGTTAGAACTTCCTCTTTAGAAAAGACCTACAGAAAATATACTCCCACAGAGGTATAAATAGGTAATAAAACTGTACCAATTTCCCTCAGAGTCAAAGTCCTTTTGGTTTCAAGTCCCAGGGATGAAATGCTAACTGTGGAATTCTAGAAATTGGTAAGTACAGTAAGAATAGGTTTAGGGTGAGAAGTCTTCATGGCACTATGATGTGGGTAAATGTGTGGTCAGTGTGTTAGTCTGCTCTCGCTCTGAATTTTTTGTTGTTGTTCGTTCTTCTAAGTACGTCTTTCTCTTTCTCTTGAGCCTGGTCTCATTTGTATTTTCAAAAGGACTTGCCATGGTCAATCAGAGACTTTAAGCTTCTCTGTTATTGTCTGTCTTTCAGGAGAGATGCCTAATGCTAAAGGCCTTTTGTTTGTATTGCCATGGCAATACAAATCCTTGAACTAAGGGTTCTGGTTAGTCTAAGGTTAGGATCATGTAGGCAAATCAAAAAATTTAATTTTTCTCCCCTGGGTGTGAAGTTGCTTACATTTTTGTGTCAATTGTTTCATTTCTCCAATCTATTTTTGTCTCTGCAGATGGCCTGAAACTCAGTTTTAGTGCATAAGCCTAATAATTTAGAATGATCTTAAGCGTATCAGACAAGTTTGTCCCTCACCAGAGTTGTACTGGTTTATTTCTCCCTGCCTTTGTGTACCTATCTCAAAATGGTGGGGTCTGTGGAAGAGGATGACCTTCTCAGATATGCAATTCTTGCTCTTTAGAAAGGAGTGTTAAAAAAAAAAAAAAATCAGTCAGGTGTGGTGGCACAAGCCTATAGTCTCAGCTACTGTGGTGGGGAAGGCAAGGGAGGTGGGACCTGGGAGGATTTTGCTTGAGCCTGGGAGGTTGAGTCTGCAGTGAGCTGTGATTGCACCATTGCACTCCAGACTGGGGGACAGAATGAGACCCTCTCTGGGGGATAGAATGAGACCTTGTCTCAAAAAAGATTTTTTTTTTTAATTTAGAAAGGAGTATAAGGACAGCTGTGCTCCTCTAGTGAGAACTTCCATGGGCCTCTCAAGGCCTATTTATCCTACCT
This sequence comes from Aotus nancymaae, assembly GCF_030222135.1. NCBI lineage: Eukaryota > Metazoa > Chordata > Mammalia > Primates > Aotidae > Aotus > Aotus nancymaae. The sequence goes on along the minus strand of NW_026988419.1, from coordinate 37,838,510 downwards.
TAGGAATGTCATGTACAGTCTGCAAAAAATGAGGTGGTAGAACTATAATTTCTCAAGGGGTAAGAAAAAGACTACCCCATGGGTCCAACTTCCTCATTCTGTCAGTGTATTTGCCTTGTTAGATGTTAGACAGTGCCACAGCTCTCGAATAATGGAAATAATTTGTAGCCTTTAAATTTCTCTGGCATCAGTTTTAGAGCTGGAGCTTCAATCCCTAGGCAGAAATAGTCACTAAAATGAATAGATAGCTATTAATTTTGAGGCATCAGTTTGGAATTTTACCTACATATTGCTGACATCTTCTTTTCCTTTTATTGTGTGTGTGTGAGATGGAGTCTTACCATGTCACACAGGCTGGAATGCAGAGGCGTGATCTCAGCTCACTGCAACCTCCACCTCCCAGAATCCAGCAATTCTCCTACTTCAGCCACCCAAGAACCTCAGTGTGCACGCACCACCACACCCAGCTAATTTTTGCATTTTTTTTTTTTTTTTTTTTTTTGAGACGGAGTTTCGCTCTTGTTACCCAGGCTGGAGTGCAATGGCGCTATCTCGGCTCACCACAACCTCCGCCTCCTGGGTTCAGGCAATTCTCCTGCCTCAGCCTCCTGAGTAGCTGGGATTACAGGCACGCGCCACCGTGCCCAGCTAGTTTTTTGTATTTTTAGTAGAGACGGGGTTTCACCATGTTGACCAGGATGGTCTCGATCTCCTGACCTCGTGATCCACCCGCCTCGGCCTCCCAAAGTGCTGGGATTACAGGCTTGAGCCACCGCGCCCGGCCTAATTTTTGCATTTTTATGTAGAGATGGGTTTTCATCATGTTGGGCAGGCTGGTCTTGAACTCCTGACTTCAAGCGATCCACACGCTTTGGCCTCCCGAAGTGCTGGGATTACAGGTGTGAGCCACTGCACACAGCTCACTTTTTCAAATCTTAACACCTGTCCTGTTCTGGGACTTAATATCCCCACACCCCACCACATTGATACAGCAATATTATTTAGTCTTCCTTGTGCTTCTGACTAATGACTTCATCAATGAAAAGAGTCAAATTCTGTAACTTATTTGAAGAGATTTTTCTGAGCCAAACATGAGTAGCCAATAGCCTGTGTGACACAACCCCAGGAAATCTTTAGAATGTGTGCCCAAGGTGGTAGTTGAGCAACAGCTTGGTTTTACACATTTTAGGGAGACATAAGACATAACACAGGCCAGACATGGTGGCTCACACCTGTAATCCCAGCATTTTGGGAGGCCAAGGTGGGTGGATACGAGGTCAGGAGTTCAAGACCAGCCTGGCCAAAATGGCAAAACCCTGTCTCTACTAAAAATACAAAAAATTAGCCAGGTGTGGTGGCGGGTGCCTCTCATCCCAGCTGCTTGGGAGGCTGAGGCAGGAGAATCGTTTGGACCCAGAAGGTAGAGGTTGCAGTGAGCCGAGATCGCACCTGCACTTCAGCCTGGGTGACCGAGTGAGACTCTACCAAAAAAAAAAAAAAAGACATAATACATGTATGATGTACATTGGTTTGGTCCAGAAAAGTGAGACAACTGGAAGCAGGGGCTGATTCCAGGTCATAAGTGGATTCAAAATTATTCTGATTGGCAGTTGGTTGAAATAGTCTATCTAAAACCTGGAATCAGTAGGAGGAAGTGTCTGGGTTAAGATAAGGGGCTATGTAGAACTTGGGGATAAGTGGTCAGAAAAGAAATGAAATTTAGCCCAGGCGCGGTGGCTCACACTTGTAATACCAGCACTTTGGGAGACAGAGGCGGGTGGATCACTTGAGGGCAGGAGCTTGAAAACAGCCTGGCCAACATGATGAAAGCCCATCTCTACCAAAAAATACAAAAATTAGCCAGGCGTGGTGGCAGGTGCCTGTCATCCCAGCTACTAGGTAAGGCAAGGCAGGAGTATCACCTAAGCCTGGGAGGCAGAGGTTGTAGTGAGCCGAGATCGTGCCACTGCACTCCAGCCTGGGCAACAGACTGAGACTCATCTGGGGTGGGGGGGAGGGGGAAGAAAGAAAATTAAAAAAAAAAAAAAGATAAGGGATATGGAGACCAAGGTTCTTATTATGCAGATGAAGCTTCCAGGTAGCAGACTTCAGAGAGAATAAACTGTAAATGTTTCTTATCAGACTTTAAAAGATGCCAGATTTTTAGTTAATTCTCTCCTGAATCAGGGATGAGACTTGGAAAGGGAAGGGGATTCTCTACAGCAGGGATCCCCCAACCCCTAGTCTGGTTCCGGTGCATGGCCTGTTAGGAAAGGGGCTGCACAGCAGGAGGTGAGTGTCAGGCAGTGAGTGTTACTCCCTGAGTTCCGCCTCCTGTCAGATCGGTGGTGGCATTAGATTCTCATAGAAGCACAAACACTATTGTGAACCGTTTATGTGAGGGCTCTAGGTTGTGTAGTCCTTATGAGAATATAACTAATGCTTGATAATCTGAGGTGGAACAATTTCATCCAGAAACCATCCCTTACCCTCATCTGTGGAAAAATTGTCTTCCAGAAAACTGGTCTCTGATGCCAAAAAAGTTGGGGACTGCTGCTCTACAGAATGTAGATATTCCAGATATTTTCCACAAGAGACAGTTTTGCAAGGCCATTTCAAAATATGTCAGAGAAATGTATTTTGGAGAAAAATACCTTGAATTCTTTCAGAGCCTGCTATCTCATGTTGGTATCTACAAAGCGTCTCTTCCATCTGTCTTAAGGTCTGTTTTAATGTTAATGCTGGTCATCTGTGCCTGAATTTTTTTTTTTAATTAGACAGAGTCTTGCTCTGTCACCCAGGCTGGAATGCAATGGCAAGATCTCAGCTCACTGTAACTTCTGCCTCCTGGGTTCAAACAATTCTCCCTGCCTCAGCCTCCTGAGTAGCTGGGATTACAGGTGCTTGCCACCACGCCCAGCTAATTTTTGTATTTTTAGTAGAGATGAGGTTTTGCCATGTTGGCCAGGGTGGTCTTGAACTCCTGACCTCAGGTGATCCACCCACCTTGGCCTCCCAAAGTGCTGGGATTACAGGCGTGAGCCACCACACCTGGCCTGTGCCTGAATTTTAAAGTGAGGAGAGTATCATGAGGCATGTCCAACCATCCATACCCATCATGCCCGGAACTAGTGTTTCAGGTTGACTTTGGAATGCCCTTGGCAAAGAAGAGGTGTCCATTCAGTTAGTTGGGAGGCTTAAAATTTTATTTTTGGTTTACAGCCTCTCTAGGCATAGCTTTGTCTAAAGCAAACTTTTTGACCATGTAAAAGTAAGAGTTTACCTCATAGATGTCTTCTTTTGTAAAGTGTTTGTTCATATCCTTCGCCCACTTTTGAATAAGTTTGTTTGGTTTTTTTTTGTAAATCTGTTTTAGTTCTTTGTAGATTCTGGATATTAGCCCTTTGTCAGTTGGGTAGATTACAAAAATTTTTTCCCATTCTGTTGGTTGCTGGTCAGTTGTGGGGGGCTAGGGGAGGAACAGTGGCAGGTGGGGAGGGTGGGGAGGGATAACATGGGGAGAAATGCCAGATATAGGTGATGGGGTCATGAAGACAGCAAACCACCTTGCCATGTATGTACCTATGCAGCAATCCTGCATGATCTGTACATGTACCCCAGAACCTAAAGTACAATTAAAAAAAAAAAAAGAGTTTAAACTGGAGATGAATTTAAGGAAGGGTCTTTTTTTTTTTTTTTTTTTGAGACGGAGTTTTGCTCTTGTTACCCAGGCTGGAGTGCAATGGCGCTATCTCGGCTCACCGCAACTTCCACCTCCTGGGTTCAGGCAATTCTCCTGCCTCAGCCTCCTGAGTAGCTGGGAATACAGGCACGCACCACCGTGCCCAGTTAATTTTTTGTATTTTTTTTAGTAGAGACAGGGTTTCACCATGTTAACCAGGATGGTCTCGCTCTCTTGACCTTATGATCCACTCACCTCGGTCTCCCAAAGTGCTGGGATTACAGGCGTGAGCCACCGTGCCTGGCCTAGGAAGGGTCTTTATCATTAGTTATTACTAATCTTGATCCATGGAAAGAACAACTGAGTTTGAAAGGTCTGATTTCTTAGAATTAGTCATGTTCTTTATAGATTTCATTAAAGACTCTTAACTTTGTTGTGTATGGTAACTGTTTTCCTCTCTGTAAGAGGGAAAGCCAGGTTTATGATATGGACTTCCTTTTGCAACTGCTAAAGATTGAGGTATGAAGTGTGTTTCTTATATTCTCTTTTGTATTAATAGTTGGTTCTTTTCTAATCTTCTGAGGGGCAAAAAGACCCTTGGATTTACTGTATCATGTCTCACAAAGGTAGACTGGTTACATTTAAAATTTTAGATATGTGAACAAATTGTGGCTGAAGCAGTATGAATAAGCTAAACAATGAAAGGTAAACCATTTACACATAATTCAGTACCTCTCTTTCCCCCAGGTACTGAAAATAATTTATACTATTTTTATAGTTCAGATGAGTTTCTTTATGAATCAAATGAGGTGGCTGGAAAAAGAAAATGTCTTACTCTTTCAGAAGGTTTTATCATTCTAACATAGTAGAAATTCTTTACCCTAAAATATTACTTGTATATAAAACTGGTAAAAATAAAATGAAATTTATATAGTGATATTGTTGCTGTAGTGTCCATTATTTAACTCAGCAGGTGATTTTGTGTAAGCCTGAAAGTTATTTTCTGAGATTCCTTTTCTTAGGAGAAAAAATAATATGCTAGTGTGCAGATTAATCATTTATCCTATTTGATAATTTTCCTTGAAAATCTGCCCAAATCAGTGTATATACACTTGGATGTATATGAATGTTTGGGTGAGTTTAAAAAGTGGTAGGAGATATAGTTTCCATTTTCAAGTTACTTACCACATAGTTTTCTATAGGGATGACATTCAAAATGTGTAACAATTAGTAAAGAATATGAACCAACCAATTAGAATGGGAGTGACTAATAAGAGCTGGGTCCAAAGGGCTCTATCTTAGCCAGGTGTTAACCCACTAGTTCCTAAGATGTGGAGGTCTGGGAATCTTGAGAGGAAGGACTGGTATAGGGGTGGGAAGCAGGGGGGAATACCACTCAAGAGTTGCAGCTGTTAACCAATTTGCATGGAAGTATTTCAGTATTTGATCAATTGATTCAGCCTTACCTGTGTGTACCAGCTGAACATTAGCTACCGACTCCAGCTCGGCCATAGAGACCCCCACCCAGGCAGTGCTGAAGGCATTAAGAAGCAGACACCCAAACAGAACAACAAAGTGGGACTATGCAGTGGGGGCCAACAGCCTTCCCAGCTGAGAGCCTCAGGGGCTGACAGTATTCCAGGCTGAAGACCTCGAGCAGACGCTGACCCTCGCATTTATTCTCTCTGAACAGGTGATTATTATTAACAAACAGATGTTCGGTATTTTCTCATAACATAAAAATATACCAAGTAGGCAGCTGGTGCTTGCTTACCACTGATCACAGGCAAATTTAAAAGTATTCTCCACGAGGGAGCCACGGAGGCAGGGTCAGATGTTCTGTGCTTAAAGAATTGTTTTAACCGGTGTATGATATTTAGATATTGTCCTGCCAATTTAGAATGCCCCAAGTAGTTTTCTACGGGGGTCTGGTGGGGGTGTGGGTATGGGTGGGGGATGGGGGGGCGACTAGGTTTTCCTTGCCATTGTTCTTCCTAACAAACAATATATTTTATCGTACACTCAGCATTTCTCATTCATACACTTAGCGTTTCTCAGCAACTTAACATTGCTCAATAATTAGCCTTGCATATCTATTACTAAAAAAGCAGAGTAGGTGCCCTAAAACATAAGGAATGCAAGTGCTCTATCTTACTGATGTTTGAAAGAAAAGTTATGTATGTTTTAAGGATGTTGATAATAATGTGTTCAATAAAATAATTATGATCCATAAAATAACAGGCTAATTTGAATGCTTCTTATCCTTTTCACACAAAGGTTGTACTATAATGATTTTATGAACTCTAAGGACTTTAGTTCTAGGATGAACCTCAGAATATATTTAAAACAATCCCCTTAACTTATCCATGAATCTGAGGACCACAGCCATTGTCCCACATTTAGTGGCAATGGCGAGACTTGAAACTAGGACTCAGGCTTAATCTATTTCCTCCACAACTGAGAACTTCTCCCTTTGTTTTTTTGTTTTTGTTTTTTGCTGTAAGTTTATTCAATGCAAAATAATCTTCTCCAATTTTTGCTGAAGTGATTGACCACGTCCACGACCAAATGCACCTCTAAACTAAAATTTGGTTGCTGACCCAGCCTCAGCCTCGGCTTTCTTATCGGCACCAGGGGTCATAGCACTCCGTCTGTTGGTATATGTCGGCTTCCCCTCTTGTGAGTCTTGCAGGCCGCTCACCCTCGAGGCCTGCCCGTCTCTGGACCGCTGCAGCGTAGGGTGGCAGGCACAGTCTCCAGGGGTGGATGATGGTAATCACGGAGGTACTGGATACCCTCATTGGTAAGGCACCAGTAGAAATGTCTCCAAGCAAACTGTTCCTTCACGTAGCCTCGGGACTTGAGAGACTGCATGGCCTTCATGACATGAAGGTTGGGCACATTCTTGTCTGCCAGCTCGGGGTGCTTAGGCATCCTTCTCGGCCACCATGACTCCCTCCTTAAAAAGGAGTTCATAAATGGCAATCCGATTCTCCTTAGGCATCAACATCTCGGCGGCTGTAGGCTCCTGGGCGGGGGCCCGGACTGGAAAGGAAGGCGGACTCCCCCTTTGTAGGCAGGAGTGAGGTCCACAACCTGGCTTTACAAACAAGGAAAAGGGGATATGAGTAGTTCACTGTCCTAAACTATGCATGGCACTCAGTGGGCATTTATTAAGCACCATTTTCGTTGTTTCGGATGTTTTCTGTAGAGATACAAAGCAAAAAATAACCTTCTTTCATGAAGGAATAATATGCAGGATAGCAGGACAATCTAGCCGTCCATACTAAATGGGTTTGGAAATTCCAGCCCTCTTCTCTACCTGTTCTGTGATACCAGGCAATTTAAAGTCTTGTGTGCTTCAGTTTCCTACCTCACCGTGTTATGGGGATTAAATTAATATATATGTAAAGCACTTGGGGAGTACCTGACACACTGAAGCCTGCGATTACTGCTGTTCATGGTTTTATGCACTCTACTAGACACCAGTAAGGCATCCCCAGAAGTCGCTCTATTAAGTATATTCTGCTTGGATACTGAAACCCAGGCACCCCAGGCAGAATGCAGATAAGCCTCAACATGTGGATTAAGAGCCAGGAAGCAGAGTAATGAAGCAAAGTAAGATGTCCAGAGTCAAGTCACCTTTTAAGATAATGTGGGTTGGTGGTTGGTTGCTTAAGAGGGGAGGAGACCATTTAGATGGGAGGTATGGTGTGAGCAATGGAATCTGGGCAAGAATGAGCACGGTGTAGGCAGAAGTTCATGGAAATGCTTGGCTGGAGCAGGATTTTTTTTTTTTTTTTTGTCAGAGTGTTAAGAAATAATCGATCAATTGAGGAGTAGGCGGGTGAAGATCTTGGAAAGTTGCAAAAAGCCTCGAGAATTTCTCTAAATGCATTACGTTCTCAGGACTCAACTTTTTCTTTTAGGCTTGGAAGACCCGCAGTAAGTGTGCCTTAGAATTGAACGGGTGGGAGGGGGAGCTATGCAAAACATCCTCACTTAGCACTAAATAAAGTTCGCTGTTGCCCTAAGCGACTGAAAAGGTTACTTTAAGGGGGCGGGATTAACTGAACAAAGATGCTTAACTCGAACACAGATGAACATTCCAGTTGATCACTCTGAGGCTTTTTGGCTAAAGCGTTTGCGTTTGGAGCTTCCATTACTCATCCGCCTTGCCCAAGGCCTCAGCACTGACGTGCTAAGCCAGGAGAAAAGGCGAATGATAAAGGGCGTTCCACGCATGCGTTAAGAAGCCGCCCCAACTCCCCCGCAGCCTCGTTTCTTGGAACAAAACTATCGCGGAGCCACAGAACTCCGCAGTTTGCGTAGAGTTGAATTTCCTATTGCTCGGGCGATGTGTGGAATGCGCGAGTAGTGCGGCTCCTTTACGCAAGCGGCGTTATCCGATGCGAGGGGCTAGATGGCGCGTGTACGCCCATAGCGTAGCACCCATAGGCGGACGGGGTGCGGCTGCGCAGGGAGCTGAGTGGACCTTATACGCCGGTAGCGTAGCAGGGTGTCTGGCGCGCGGGTTCTTGCGACGCAGTTAGCGCAGTCGGCTTTGATGAATACACGATTTGGTGCAGCCGGGGTTTGGTACCGAGCGGAGAGGAGATGCACACGGCACTCGAGTGTGAGGTAACTATAAAACCCCGATTTGTTTACATTCCCTCCCCCAGAACCGGCCCCGTGCGCGGCGGAGCCTGCGAGTCCCGGGACAGCGTGGGGGTAGAAAGGCAGAACAGAACCGGGGAGTCGGGGCTGGGTCTCTCAGGGATCCAGGCGCTGGGGTTCCCGCAGCTGCTGCAGTCGGCGGCGGCGAGCCGAAGCAGAGCGCGTGGTGGGCAGCGTGTGGGGCGCCGCTCCTCCTCGTGTGCGCTCTGGGCTGCCGCGGGCCGCGAGGTCGGGAGCCGGCGGCGTCCACTCCGTGTGCGGAGCCCCGCGCCCCCCTCAGCCTCCTGTGGAGGTTGGCAGAGCCTCGCGGGCCGCGCCTGGGGTGGGGGAGTGACCGCTGGGCGGGCGGCGGCAGTTAGGGGGCTGCGCGCGGGCCGGGGGTGGCGTCGCCGGCGCGGGTGGGCGAGCGAGGCTGGGGGAATCTGTAGACAGGTCTTTGGGGGCTTGGCGACGAGCGCCCCGGTTGCTTCCAATGCCCTCCTCCCCTCCGGTCTATAATGGGGTGAGGGGACCCCAGGATGGAGCCTTGGCGCCGCTGTTCCGGACCGAGGCTAACGGACGGCGGTGCCTCTGCTCCTACTAGTTTTCTCCCGGACCAACCGAAAAGCCGAGACGGAGCGCGGGGGAGTGAATATCTCGGCCTGTTAGGGGGTCCCTGGAGCTGAGGGCGAGGGTGGGGCCGGGCTGGTGGGACCGGCCGGGTGGACCGGAGGTGGCGCGGCCGCCCGGCTTTGTTCCGGAAAGCCCTTAGGTGGAGAGCGATGTGGGGCGCGGCAGGGGGAGCGCGTAGGGGAACCTTCGCGCACCGCCTCTCCGTCTCTGGGAATCGGCTGAACTCCTTGTCTCTCTTGGGGGTCCCCCGAACGCCCCAGCTAAGAAGCGGGGGCCTTGCCAGGGCGCGAACGACATGACGTTCAAGGTCTTCCTGTGGCTTCTGTAAAGAAACGTTCACGTGGGAGCCTGTCCACAAAGGCTGTCCTAAGGATCTGGCACGAGGAAGAAATATCACTGCAGAACCTGAAGCCCTCCGTTGGAAGGGTCGTAAACTCGAGTACCTATTCTGCGTAACAGTGGCACAAAACACATAAGTTAGAGAAAAAAAAAAGTGTGGTAGGTTATCCTTCCTTTTTTTTTTTTTTTTTTTTGTCTTTATGCTTTTTGCTGTTAAGTCTTCTAGTTTTATTGGAACTGAATCATTCTTGGAGCAAAACTAGAATGTAATAGGTTTATATTTCCTTTGTGTTTTCTTTTTGGATATGTATCTAAATTGTACATAATTAAGAACAAGCAAGTAATGGAAAAGCTGGAGAAGTAGAATTTAGTTCCTTCTTAGTATGCAGTTGAAAGCCTCAACTCCAAACTTCTGTGTATTGTTTTATATTAGGACTGTATCGTACAAATATTTGAGCACCTTAGTATGAATCAGTTACTTTTTCTAGAACTTGGGGATCCATGCCAGACAACGCACATTCTACAGACACTGGTTACTCCAGTGGCTCCTTACTGGAAACATGCATGATATCAGTGATAAGTGCTGTGAAGAAAATAAAACAATGATGTGCTGGTAGGGATTTTTAATTTTTTCGTGTGGTGAACCACAGAATGATGGTTTTAAATGTATGAAATACATAGAATTGCAACAGAAACCAGTTATATTGAACTAGTTATGAAGATAATAAATATTTGTGACTTCTATATTTTAGCAAAGCATTAATTATCAAGAGCAGTGACTGGTCTAACAATTTCAAACTAGTGAGAACTGTAAATGATCTTTAAAGAATTTAGCTTAAATTTAATCTCAAATTCCTATCAGGTACTTCACATCACTGTAATTTTTGCCTGCATTCGTAACTGAAGAGATAACTAAATGTCAGAGGTTAATTAAAATAGAGATTTGTCATTTTATTTCCTGTCCATATTCACAAACATTCAGAATTCTGTCCATAAACCCTTGGATAAGAACCCCCGTGCAAGAATGACTTTTGTGCTACTTTAAAATAAATTGTTAGGGAATACCTCATAGGAAATGACATCAATAATACATTGGATGATAACCTGTATTAGTTCTTCCTGTTACTAATTTAAATTCCACTAACAGGTTGAAAGCTAACACGGTCCTTCCCTTTTTTTGAGCACCTGATTTGAAGTACTTGGAGAAGGCCTCAAGTGGAGTATGCAAGTACTAACCTAGGGGTTGTGCCTTCTTTTGAAAGTGAATTTTGGAGAAGATAGAATGTAGTATTATAGCAAGGAAAATTCATCTGGGATGATAATTTGCTTTTGATTGGATACGTTTACCTTGTTAATATTCTGTTCACCCCACCCTTCTACCCTCAATGTTGACCAATACTGGAAAGAATTTAGGACTTTGGAGTGAAATTTTAAAGGTTCAAAACCTTGATCTATTAATTAGTTTGCTTACCTTGAGTGAGTTGCTTATCTTAATCTTCTTTTTGACCTTCAAGTACAAAAACTCTACTTATGGATTTACTGTGACCATTAAATGAGTTAATGAACCAAAAGGCTGAAAATGATACTGAATTGATTTTACCTTTTTTCTACGTACAGATGTTTCAGTTCTTTAATTAGCAGTTAAAAGACTACGTCCTTTTTTCTCCCTCCACCCTCAGTTTGACTACCCCTAGAATGAGCTTTGATGGTCTCTACTGGGCCTTTGGGGGTACAGTTATTTTTGTTGTTTTTGTACTGTTACTTATAATACTCATGGATTTGTATCTGCCTCTCTTCCATTTTCTAATTTATAATCACATGTGCATCTTGTTTTCCCTGCCAAACTAAATTTCTTGTTGGGGGAGTGCATACTCCCCCAATTTTTTGTCACATACTGCTTATGACACATGAATATGCAAAGCTTGTCAAGCTCTTTAAGTTTAAAATGCTAATGGGGTGAAACAGAATTTAAATTTACCGTTATGCTTTGGCTGAAAGTGTCAGCTTGTATGTATATAATGCTTACCTCAGTATTGGAAATGCTATGAGTTTTGTATCAGAAGGACATTATTACTAGTGCATTTTAAAGTGATACCAGTCATAGTTGTAAAAGAAAGTACACAATGGGAAATGGAAGAGAAATGTAGGCAATCAAAACAGAAAAGTGGTTTTTTTCCTTTATAACAGAAGTTTTATAATCTTGTCATCTTTCACATAAGTGTAATTCTCATTAAAAATATGCTAAAGCTTAAAGTTTGCAAGACTGCCCAGTCTAAACCACAACAGTTTGATGCTGCCCCCTAGCGTTTGATTCCCTTCACCTTTTCCTAAAACAAGAGAGTGTTTAAATTACAATTAGATTTCCTTAGTGCTATAAATCAGGTCTGTTTTAAGGTTTCCTCTGGCCAGTTAGTGTTGCTAATAAGATGGACGTAAGTGTTTTTGAACTGGTTAATTCTGATTGCTTTTAGCTCCGAGTTTTTCAAATGGGGAGAAGTTTGGGTGGAGATAGAACAATAACCAAGTTACCTTGCCCTGAAAGAGAAATGAACAATAACCAAGTTACCTTGCCCTGAAAGAGAAATATATATATATATATATGGGATTGCTTTCAAAATGGGAAGAGGGTAATATATTAAAAGGTGTTTTGAAGTTAGCTGTGTAAATAACAGTAATTTTATTTATTGAATCTGGGCTTTTTCTTATCTTGAATGATGTAAAAAAATCTTTCTAGATTAACTTAGTTCCATATAACTTTGTTTGCTTTGACTGTACTAATAAAGTTTGAAAGTGTTAAATTTACATTGTGAACTTTTTTTAAAATTCGAATTTATTATGAACTATGACTTTTATAGAATGATTCTTGAAAAACAGTCTCAAGGACCTCTTCATAGCCACAAGATTTCCTTTTTTTAATCACAATGTTTTATATGAATACTGTAAAGAAACCCAAGTATTCAGTTTACACACGGATATTATGCCACTATATACCACGTCACAAAGGCAGTGAACACATAACATTCTACAAAATCTACAGAAAGGGGCCGGGCGCGGTGGCTCAAGCCTGTAATCCCAGCACTTTGGGAGGCCGAGGCGGGTGGATCACAAGGTCAAGAGATCGAGACCATCCCGGTCAACATGGTGAAACCCCGTCTCTACTAATACAAAAAATTAGCTGGGCATGGTGGCGCGTGCCTGTAATCCCAGCTACTCAGGAGGCTGAGGCAGGAGAATTGCCTGAACCCAGGAGGCGGAGGTTGCGGTGAGCCGAGATCGCGCCATTGCACTCCAGCCTGGGTAACAAGAGCGAAACTCCGTCTCAACAAAAAAAAAAAAAAAAAAAAAAAAAAAAATCTACAGAAAGGATTTTCTATAGTCAGTGTAAATGCTAAGGTTTTAGGTTTTATTCAGATTATACCAATATCTGAATAAAATGGTATTTTAATAAATAGTATTTTAAACTTTTTTAATATCCTCTATAAGTTTTATGGGTAGGCTACAGGATGACTTTTAAGTTTTTCTAAAATAACCAAATACATTCTTAATAAAAATTACTGGAATGCTTAAAAGTATATTTAGTAGGTATAAAGAAATGTAGAACCAAAATTACAGTTTAAAATAATAGTATGTATTTATTTAGAGACAGGGTCTTGCCATGTTGCCCAGACTGGTCACAAACTCGGGCTTGGGCCATCCTCCCATCTCAGTGTCCCAAAGTGGTAGGATTACAGGCATGAGCCACCATGCCCAGCCAGTAATATTATTTCCAAATTGACTGCTTAGGAGACCACATACAATGTTCAGACATGTTAGGACACAATTTATTGTATCTCATCAATAATTCTGTGTCAAGTGCTATTTTTCTATCAGAACATAAGGGTTTTTTTGGATTGCCAGATATAAGGAATTGGATATTTAATAGATTTTTAATGTTAGATTTTATGTTAAAAGATGTTAGAATAGGATGCTACTGGTGATACAGGTTTGCAGGCTTGTTCAAATAAAAGGACAAAATCTAAAATCTTGTTCAAGTAGTGTTTATTTTCACAATCCAAAAGTTACAATTACCTACTTTCATAATTTTATAATTACTTATCACTTTTAGGTACTGCTGAAAGGGAGGTATCAGATAATACTTTTTTTTTATTTGTTTACCCTGACCTGCTAAAAATACTTACTCTTGTATTAATATTTCTAATAGGCATCAATTTTACCCATGTATGTACTGTACTTTGAGGGACCATCCATCCCAGTAAGATTTTTAGGGATTAGAAAAGGAAGAATGTTATAAGATGTATCCTTATTCATGTAGGACAAGAAGTATTATAAGAACTGAACTACGAAAGGTTAATATTTTTTTAATCCTCTATAATTAAGATTTAATCAGTGATATCATTTTAGGTTTTAGGTTTATTTTCATTCAATATAGGAAGGAGAAAAAAATCACTTTTCATCTAGTATGATCACAAAGATATGTATCCTACTGTGCTGTTTTTTTTTTTTTTTTTTTTTTGAAAAGACAGTGTCTCTTTTCCCCAGGCTGGAGTGCAATGGTGAGATCAGGGCTCACTGCAGGCTTGACCTCCTGGGCTCAGGTCATCCTAACTCAGCCTCCCTAAGTAGCTGGGACTATAGGTGCATGTGCCACCAAGCCTGGCTAACTTTTTGTATTTTTTTTTTTTTTTTTCTAGAGACAGGGTTTCACCATGTTGCCCAGGGTGGTCTCAAACTCCTGGACTCAAGTGATCCACCTGCCTCGGCCTCCTGAAGTGGTGGGATTATAGGCATGAGCCACCGTGCCCAGCCTGTGCTATTACTTTAATATCTATAAATAAAAAGAAGCAATTTCAGATATGCCTTGCCTTCCCCCTTTAGACTCTTCACTTTTTTGTATTTGAATTGTTGGATTTTAAAATAGTGGTTTTCCCTACAGTTGTCTGCTGGATTGATACTTTTTTAAAAAATGTGTAAATTTTTTTAATTTTGCTGGATCAGCAAACTATGGGCCAAATATCCCTGCTTCTGTAAATTGTTGGAACAAAACTTATTAATGTATGTATTGTCTATAGCTGCTTTTGTGGTAACATATTTTAGTAGAAAAATGTTCAGTCAAATGATCAATTCATAGGTAATATGAGTTCTCAGGTGTTCTTTACATAACATAGAAGCTTTTTCTCTCTTTCCACCTTTCCATTTTTCCTTTACAGAGTGAATTAATTATGCTTTATTATGCTTGAAGTTGGAAAAGGAATGTATAGCCCTTGGCCTTAAACTGTGGGTTACCACCTAACCGTCACACTGTACTACTTACGTAGCTCTCTAACAGTTTACCTTTTCCAATTGAAAAGCTGATTGTGTCTTCCTTGTAACTCTAGCAGAGCAGGAAATGGATATTTTTATGCTGCTTATGTCTCAGGTCCTCTCTCCCTTCCTCTTTCTCTCCTCTCTTTCCACTCCCCTCATAAAGCAATTCAAAACTGCATGCTTACAGGCCTGTGAACAAACATTTTTGTATGTTAACTCAGTGCACTTATACTGAAGATGACTCCTTATATGATTTTCTTTGCAAATAAAGAAATATACTTTGCACTATGTTATAGAAGAACATAGCTTCTTGATGAAAGGGGCTATGGAAAGATTGATTTACATACTTTATCAATATAAATGGAATAATACATGATGTGTTATTACGTAAAATGAGATCAGTAAAACTATAAGAAAATACCTTACATAATCATAAAATAGTACAATATATACATAACATGTATTCTATGTATGTATACATTTTAAGGCAATGAGATTAGGTTTTCTATTCCCATACCTTGTTAGAAAAGCATGTCACCTGACTTCATAATTTTTTAATGTTTGGAATATACTATTTTTAAGATTTGGGTTTTTTTTTTTTTTTTTTTTTTGAGACGGAGTTTCGCTCGTTACCCAGGCTGGAGTGCAATGGCGCGATCTCGGCTCACCGCAACCTCCGCCTCCTGGGTTCAGGCAATTCTCCTGCCTCAGCCTCCTGAGTAGCTGGGATTACAGGCACGTGCCACCATGCCCAGCTAGTTTTTTTTTTTTGTATTAGTAGAGACGGGGTTTCACCATGTTGACCGGGATGGTCTCGATCTCTTGACCTCGTGATCCACCCGCCTCGGCCTCCCAAAGTGCTGGGATTACAGGCTTGAGCCACCGCGCCCGGCCAAGATTTGGGTTTTATGCTGTTTCAGGAATATAGAAGTTATTAAACCAAAGAGAAATAAGAAATAAGTAAATTGTATATTAGAACAGAAAAAAGATTTGGGTTTTAAATTAGGATAGTCTAATTTTTTCTTTTTTTTTTTTTTCAATTTTTATTTTAGATTCAGGGGGTACATGTACAGGTTTGTTACCTGGGTATATTGTGTGATGCCGAAGTTTGGGGCATGAATGATCCTGTCACCCAGGTACTGAGCATAGTGCCCAACAGTTAGTTTTTCAACCCTTTCCCTTCTTTTTCTCTCCCATCTTTTTCCAAATAAAGTGAATAATTGAATGTATTTAACATCCTATGAAAGCACATACAGTGTACATTTAAAGTTTATTTTTAAGAAAATAATGCTAGCTAAAAATCAGAAAGGTATGCTAAAGTTAAATAACTGAAAGATATTAAGAAAAAAGTGTTCTTTAAATTCACTGTAAATATAATTTCATGGGATATATAATTTCTAAAATCTTAAGTCTTCTTCTATGAAGATTTTTGCCTAAACACCAGTACTTAATGTTTTTTAGTTAACTGATATATGTGAAAGTGTTGGATAAGTTCAACTGACATTTTCCTTTTTCCTAAAAAAGAAATAGATGTTACAAGTCTTCTTAGTTCTTTAGAAGTTGTATTATTTTTAATTATAGCCTTTTTTTAAAAAAGAAAATACACATTAAAATATGGGGGGGAATACTTTTAAAATTTAACAGCAGTCATAGAAGAAATTGTAAACGTTAAGTTTCATTGCATGTACATGAAAACATCTAAAACATCATCAAAATAAAAAGGAACATCATAGAACTGAAGAGTTTTTGCAGAAAATGTAACCTAGTCATGTTATATAAAAGCTCATGTATGTTGGAAAAAATACTGAGACATCAGGAATAGCTTTTTTTTTTTTTTTTTTTTCCAGACAGAGTTTTGCTCTTGTTGCCCAGGCTGGAGTGCAATGGTGTGATCTTGGCTAACTGTAGCCTCTACCTCCTGGGTTCAAGCAATTCTCCTGCCTCAGCCTCCCAAGTAGCTGGGATTACAGGCATGTGCCACTGTGCCAGGCTAATTTTGTATTTTTAGCAGAGACGGGGTTTCTCCATGTTGTTCAGGCCGGTCTCAAACTCGTGACCTCAGGTGATTCGCCTGCCTTGGCCTCCCAAAGTGTTGGGATTATAGGCACAAGTCACTGTGCCCGCCAGGAATAGCTTTAAAAATATAAATTAAAAATTAAGATCTTTATTTAAAAATTTATGATACTTAGTGCCAGTGAGAGTGCTGTGATCATACTGCTGGTGGCAGTATAACCAAGCTTAATTTCTCTAGAAACCAATTTGGAAAGTAAGTATGTGACAAAACCTGAGAAGTGTTAAAATTTTTGTAGTTTTTCCCCATATTTTGGAATTCATTCAAAGCAAGTAAAGATAATGGCACAAATTGGAATTAAAATGTTTGCATATTATTAAAACTGCAAACAGGCTGGGTGCAGTGTCTCACCTGTAATCCCAGCACTTTGGGAAGTCAAGGTGGAAGGATCACTTAAGGCCAGGAATTCGAGACCAGCCTGGGCAACATAGTGAAACCACCATCTCTACAAAAAAAAAAATTAGCTGGTTGTAATGGTGCACGCCTATAGTCCCAGCTATATGGGAGGCTGAAGTGGGAGGATGGCTTCAGCCCAGGAATTTGAGACTTTACTGAGCTGTCATTGCACTGCTGCACTACAGCCTGGGCAACAGTGAGAACCTGCCAAAAAATATATATATATGTGTGTGTGTGTGTGTGTGTGTGTGTGTGTGTGTGTGTATCCATCCTGCAGACAAATGCTTTTGAAAATCTTAAAGCTAGAAGTAATTTATTTTCTTCCACATGTGACATTTTGTTGGTTTGCCAACTAAAATTTTGTAATTGCTAACTTTTAGATTTTTTTTCAGTGTTATACGTGGATATAGTTTAAAGAATCAGATAGTTCTGTGAAGTTTCTTGAGGGAAAAATAATCACTCCCCTGTCTCCTCCTCATATTCTTCTGCCTAGAGAGATAAGGAACCCCCTTTAGTTCCTTTAGTTGATTATTTTGCTATTCATTACCATGTCTCCAGATAACACATTCATTACTTGCAGCTGATTTTCACTTCTAGCCATTATCTGTTTAATGAAGAATGATTTCGTGTTCTTTTCACTTCTCTGCATACCTTCCCATTTACTGTACTCCAGTTTCTCAGTATAGTTTTTATTGTAATTTTGATTTAGAATGGTATTTGGTGTTACATTTTTATGTTATAAATGTTTTACAACTGTGCCATTGTAATAAATGACTACTTTTCCTTTCCTGCACAACTTTGTTTTTTCTGGCAATAATTTTCTTGGGTTTTTTTTTTTTTGTCCTTTTATTATGTATTTATGAAAATCTACCCCACCTCTGTGTTTCTGAATGTAGCTGTGTAAGAGGAATGCGGTCAAGACTACACTCAAGAATTTTACATAGTTTAAAAAAAGGTATTCGACATTTTAAAACTTGAATAAAGATGTTATTGGACTCGTAACTGATGGTAAAATTGGTAGTTTGCTAATGAAAATTAAGTAGTTTTGACATTTGGATTACATGTTTGTAAGAGCCTGCCAAATGGCTGAACTGAATCATATCACTTTGTTCAACAGTTAACAGGACCTTGATGGCGTAAAATAAAAGAACTAAAATTAATTGAACAGAAAGCTTCCATGTTGGGGAATAAGTAGCCTCTGTGTTGTCAGAAGCATCAAAAAAGTCAATGTTATAAAAAGATTGTCTTGGAGATTCTTTGATTATTTTTTTCCCCTGACCTCATGGAAAAGGATCATTTTAGCTGGCAGTTTTTACAACATCAAGCTGGTATAAAATCAAGGATGTGTAACAGTGACAAGACACTGAAAAAAGGAAGAGTGAGAATGCATGGAATAATAAAGATATAAGGTATTGCAGTAGTAGCTATTTTTAGAATAAAAACAACTGTCAGTGATGAGTGGAAAGAGAACAACAAGCTGTTGCTAGGCTGGAGAGTACAGTGGCACGATCACAGTTCACTGCATCTTCGACCTCCCAGGCTCAAGTAATCCTCCCACCTGAGCCTCCCATGCAGCTGGGACTACAGGCATGAGCCACCACACCTGGCTAATTAAAAAAAAAAAATTTCTATAGAGATGGGGTTTGGCCATGTTGCTCAGGCTGGTCTCAAATTTCTGGGCTCAAGCCATATGCCTGCCTTGGTCTCTGAAAGTGCTGAGATTACAGGCATGAGCCACTGCACCCAGCTAGTTAGTACTGTAAGTCTGTTTCATAATGAATGTAACTAAAATCGTAAAAATTTTAGTAGCTCCAAAAGATATCCCAATGACTGCATTTACTAATCTCAGATGTTTGTATTCACAATTAGCAGAACAGAGGTAGCAGTATTACAGGTAGCTTTCTCCAGTATGGTTCCAGGTTCCCTGTAATTAAAGGTTGAAAAGCAGAAATGCAGGTAGTTTTGACATTTGATGAGAAAATATAGGTTTGTACATGAATGTTTAGAATAAAGATAGATATGATGTGTTGTTGGTTAATTTGGTATCTTACATCAAGGCATAAATGTTTATATTCTCTCTCAAGTTAGTGAAACAGGAGGAGCACTGAATTAATACCCAAGCTCAATTAGCACGCACTTTTTATATGAATGAATCTCAGTGGAAACATTGGATTGCCTGAACTGTGCAATTTATTTGTTGGAAGAGTTGCAGTGCCATTCCAAACTAAATATAATTTCCAATAGATTAGATAGCTGGTGAAGTAGGGGGATGAAAAAGCAAACCATGAAGCTGTAAGAGGATTTTGTGGTCCCTGCTGAGAACTCATTACTGCAATACTTTTTATCCCTTGAAGAATTTTCTAATGCTAGTGAAACTGGTAAGGTGTGCCAGCTTCTGCTCGGATACTGGTGAATTGAGTGCCTCCTGTAATCTAGAGCAGGTCTTGGATGTGCTAATGATGCATGTGCTCTTGTAATATTTTTGTTACATTCTTTCCAAAGAGTCACAACAGAGACTCTTCCCCACCACCATATTTTTTATAATTTAAGTGAAAGATAATACCACATCTAATAACGGTAATACCTTAGGTTAATATACTTAATTGCTTTACAAAGCTGTTTCATATACATTTGTTTGATTGGTGGATAAATGTAGGTGTCATTTCTCCTGTTTTGCAGAGAGAAAACAGTGGCATTACTGGAAAAACTAGAGACAGGTTTCTGATTCCTGGTTCTATACTGTATACAAAATACTACATTTAATAGGTATACGAGAACTAGGGACAGAACTTAATTTATATTACTATTAATAGCTTGCACTTAAATATTAAATAACATTTAAATATTGCATATAATATAGGAAGATTAACGTATTTTGCTACTTAAAAATATGTAATTTTATTTGGTTCTTATAGTTACTATAAAATAGAAATTAACAGTCCTACTTTATAAGTAGTAATAAGATATACAGTGGTTAAGGGACTTGCTCAAGGACTTATAGCTAATAAATGGCAGAGTCAGATCTCTAAGTGAGATCTTTGACTCCTAGAATAATCTATCCTCACTATGCACAGAGTCTCATTGCTTCTCCTTCATTGTTCTGTTTGCCATTATTGAATCACAGAAGGAAATCAAATTGATATTTGACAGCCTACAGTGCTGTTAAGATAAAGTTCGATAAAGCTATTCAATCATATAAGTATCAGCTGTGTTTATATGACTGCATATATAAGTAAAACTGATTTCAACCATTTAAAGTAGTCCTGTAATGAAACTTTTAAAAAATGAAGTCCTTTATGAAATTAGGAAACTGTATATACATTTATTGAATAGATTTTTACATTAAGTTTATTTAAAGCATGACATGTTATCCAGGATGAAGGTTTAGTGATTAACCTTTGGTTTTGTAACCAGATTTGCAGCTTGGGCTCCGGGTTCAGGTTCTTGGCTTCCCTCGCTCTAAGAATTGAGCAGCAGTTTATTGAGCAAGTGAAAGTAAAAGCTTCCACAGCCTGGAAGGGTAGAAGGGGGCCTGAGAGGGTTGCTGTTGATGGTCAGGTCTGCTGGGCTTATATACCCAAGTAATTCTAAGTTGCTGAGTGTCCCCTAGTCCTGTGTGGGGAGAGGACTTGTGACCATGAGTTACCTAATCGAATCACTCCTTTGTGTTGCTGAGTGTTTGCCCCCTAGTCCTGTGTGGTGAGGGGGCTTGTGACCATGAGTAACCTAATTTCTCCTTCTGGTGGTGGTTTCCTAGTTTCGGTGAACTTGCAAGCAGTATTGGAATGTGGTTGAACAGCTGACTGATACTTTGAACACAGCCTTCTGATATGGTTAAAGTACCCATGTTGACCTTTTCCTATATTAAGATTTCCAAAAGGTTCCCCATTGATCCAAAAGGTTTTATTCCCTCAGTTTCTACCTCATTTACCTTCAGAATAGCAATCTGGAGCATTGAAAAAGCTTGCTTTAAAACCTTGCTAAGCAACTTATAGTATCTTTTCCCTATCATTGTTAGCATATTGTGTGTGTGCATGCATTTTCACACGCCAGTATGAAAGAAAGAATTGTGATACAGTATTAACTTCTGGTTCTTTCCTTTGGTCTTTATTTTCCTTTAAAAAAATATTCCCTAGAGTAAAAAGAGTTTTGTTTTGTTTTGTTTTGTTCTGTTTTTTGATTTAAATAAAATGAGTAGCTTGCATACAGGCAATAAATACTAAATTGATCGGGCCCATTGCGGTCACTTGCACCTGTAATCCCAGGACTTTGGGAGGCTGAGGCAGGCAGATCACCTGAGGTCAGGAGTTCAAGACCGTCCTGGTGAAACCCTGTCTCTACTAGAAAAAACAAAAATTAGCCAGGTGGGCATCTGTAATCCCAGCTACTCAGGAGGCTGAGGCAGGATGATGGTTTGAACCTAGGAGGTGGAGGTTGCAGTGAGTGGAGATCATGCCACTGTGCTCCAGCCTGGGCAACAGAGTACAGAGTGACTCCCTCTCAAAAAAAAATTACTAAGTTGATCGGCTTCTCCGAGGCAGTAGGAACCTAGTGTTGGAACTAGGATTATTTTAGTATTTATCTGTTATTTTTCTTAGGTCAGACAGTCATTTTGTTAAGTAATCTAATTTTATTCACAATGACTTGTTTTTTTTCTATTGACTAAGTAGTATTAGGAGACAGTTTCTTTTCCCTTAAAAAAAAAAACTCATCTATATTTTAGCTGTGTTACTTTAATAAAAATCTCACAGTATTCTGGTTTTAAGGTATAAAAATATGATACTGTAGTAAAGAGCCCCTATCTTTCAAGTCAGAGGAATGCCACAGACTTGAAATATCAGCTTAATCACGTTGGATACCTTCTCTGGGTCTCGGATTCCTTGTACATAACATTATTTAGCTAAATATACCTGAGAATTTAAAAAATCTCAAACATTCTATATTTTTATTATGTTCATCTTTATGAAATAAAAGACAATCTAAGACAAAATATCTGTAGGAGGATTTATATAATGTTAGCCATTAGTATGTATTACTACTGAACTTGTTATTTAAGGTGTTTAATTTTATTAAAAATTTTTAAATTCATAACTTGGCATTTTATACATTTCGGAACTACAATACGAAGCCTGTAATTAAGGTTTTTGTAGGCTAGGCATGATGGCTTACACCTGTAATCTCAGCAGTTGGGAGTCTGAGGTGGGAGGATCCCTTGAGCCCAGGAGTTTGAGACCAGCATGGGCAACATAGTGAGACCTCATCTCTCTATGAAAAATAAAAATTTTTAAAAAGGTTTTTGTAAGCCTTTATAGGAGAAATTGCTATGGAGAATATCAACCCTAATTCCTTTTTTTGACAAAAATAGTGTATTATGTACAACATGTATTTTGAGATGTGTATATATTGTAGAATGTCTAAATTGAGCTAACAAATACATTATCTCTT
Source organism: Aotus nancymaae (assembly GCF_030222135.1). Taxonomy (NCBI): domain Eukaryota; kingdom Metazoa; phylum Chordata; class Mammalia; order Primates; family Aotidae; genus Aotus; species Aotus nancymaae. The sequence goes on along the minus strand of NW_026988419.1, from coordinate 37,815,984 downwards.
TTTTTTTTGTGGTGAGAACATTTAAAAATATAAACCGTTTCACAAATTTGCATGTTGTTATCTTTGTTCAGGGGCTACGCTCATCTTCTCTGTATTGTGTCAGTCTTAGTATATGTGTGGCTGAAGCAAATACCCCAATTCCTTTCATTTAAGGATGTAGTTAACCTTTCTCTTAAGTATAACCATGTATTTTGTTAAACAGTGACTTTTTGTTACCAAAAATGCCCTTTTTGTTTCTGGTTAAAAAATTGATTTTCTGTTACAGCACTTTTTAGAGTACATGTAAAAACTGGTGAAGTTTGAATAAGGTTTGTAGTTTAGTTAATAGTATGGATGTCAGTTTCTTGGTCTTGAACATGTACTACAGTTATGTTAGATGTTACTGGGAAAAGTTGGGGAAAGGGTGCATGGAAACTCTGAACCACTTTTACAACTTCTCGTGAATCTTAAATTATTTCAAAGTAAGAAGGTAAAGCAAATTTACCTTTGAGGATTATTAAGTATGGATGTGTTTCCAGAAGTTATATGTTACTGATTTTACTAATTGAAGGTTGGAATAAACTTCATGTAGGGAATAAAAATTAAGTTTTGGATAAAATATAACACAGCTACAGAAAAGTACCCAAATGTTAAGTGTAAAATTCACGCAGTTTTCATGAAGTGAAGGACAGCCGTGTGCCCAGCACCCAGGTGAGGAACCTAGAATTCTTCTCATGATTCTGCCCAGTCACTGACATCCCACACCAAAGTATAACCACTATCTTGACTAAACATTTAGTTCTGGTATTAAATACAAGAGAAAATTAGTGAACTTCATTTTTTTCTTTGCATCTAAAGCAAAATATTTGCATTCAAAATAGTATAATAACTAGCACAGTGATAAAGTTCTTAACTGTAAATTAGCCCCACCCTTAATGCAGAAATTATGCAGTTATAGAATTACGCTTTTAACTGTGATGATGTATTGGAAATCAACAGCAAAAGATGAAAATAAATTTGTTGTGGCACTGCTAGTTATTTACCAGAATCCCTTTTTCCATTTCTTGTCAGTGAGCTCATTTATCGATGTCTACAGCACCTAATAGAACTCTTCAGTAGAGATAACTCAGCTGAACTGAAAAAATATTCTCAATTATAAAACTAACATATTCTCAATGCAGAAAACTTGGAAAACTCCAAAGCACAAGAGGCATAATAGAATATTTTGGCTAGGGCAAAGCTGTGTCATATAAATGTCAGTTTTTAGGGTTGAGTGGTATATGGGCTTATACCATTTCCCCCATTCCCTCTCCATCCAGAGTTTGTCTTTGTGCTGTCAGTGGGTAAGAATGTTAACATCTACTGGAATGCTTGGGAAACTCAGTAAGTTGAGACCTTGCCTCCTAGCTGATTGAGATCATGTGACTAAACCCTTGCCAGTGGAATGTGATAAGAAGTGATGCCTGCAGCTTCTACTTCCCTTGCTGCTGAAGAAGAAACTTCTGAACCTGGACTTCCATTCTTTCTCTTTTGCCAGTGGAATGTGATAAGAAGTGATGCCTGCAACTTCTACTTCCCTTGCTGCTGAAGAAGAAACTTCTGAACCTGGACTTCCATTCTTTCTCTTTTCCTGTTGGCTGGAATATCAACCATATAAGACTGATACGTCTCTGAATGACTGGAGCAGAGTGCACTCAGACCAGAGTAGTCATTTTTTTTTTAATGTCCAAGTGATTTAATATGGAGTATTCATCTTGAACTGTTAGACAAAAACTTGCTCATTTCTTAAACCACTGCTTTTTGAGAGGGGACTCTTTGCAATAGCTGCTTAGCCTGTGATAACAAAATGCATATTTCATCTAAATGATTGTTTTTTTCTTTTGAGACAGGGTCTTGCTCTGTCACACAGGCTGGAGTGCAGATCACGATCTTGGCATTACAGTCTGGACCTCCTGGGTTCAGTCAGTCCTCCCACCTTAGCCTCAAGTAGCTGGGAGTACAGGCGTGCACCGCCACACCTAGCTAATTTTTTACTTTTGTTGTAGAGATAAGATCTCATTACGTTGCCCAGGCTGGGCTCAAACTCCTGGGCTCAAGCAGTTCTGCCTCAGCATCCTGAAGTGCCGGGATTACAGGCATGAACCACCATGGCTGGCCTACATGATTCTTAAGCATGCATCCGTTATAATAATTCTAAACTAAAGTTGCAAAGTTAATGAGTAATTTACTTTAAAAAAAAAAAAAAGAAAAAAACTTAGCACAGGTTTAATATTGCCCCATGACGTTGCTTGTGTCGTTGTATTCCTACGATATTCTCTTAAATGTAAGTAATTAGAGTACTCAAGATACTTAAAATCTTTTCCATGATAGCGTATATTTAAAAAATAGAGACAAATGACATTTTAAAGCTTGTATAAACCATCTACAGCTTTTCTGTTTCATGGAGTCATTCATTTGATGTTGTCTGATCAATATATATGAATGTCCTATTTCCACCTCTGGTACCTATTCATTTGACAGTGAGATAATATGCATTAAAGAAACCTCACAGTATTTACATATCAGCTGAAGGGAGCAACACTCATACCTTTAATTTGCATCTTCTAGTGGAAAATCAAGGTAACTGCAGGGAGTGTAACAGGAGCTGAAGGACGAATATGTATCTTCCTTTGCTTAACAGTGATTGGTCTTAATCATCTACACCTTTTCATCTTCATTAGTGTACAAGTAAAATTGATACACAGTTTAAATGGTGAGTTTATCCATGAGACTGTGTAAGATTAAAAAACAAATCTCAATGTTGCTTTGGAATTGTTTTATAGACTTTTTAAAAATGCTTAACATGATGTATATGATAATTCAACTTAATTTATTCAGATAGATCATGACATTCAGTTGACTAATATATTATTTTATTAATTAATTTATTTTAGACAACGTCTCTGTCGCCCAGACTGGAGTGCAGTGGCAAGATCAGGGCTCATTGCAGCCTTGACCTCCCAGGCTCAGGTGATCCTCCCACCTTGGCGTCTCAAATAGCCGAGACTACAGGCACATGCCACCATGCCCAGCTAATTGTTTTGTATTTTTTGTAGAGAAGGGGTTCTGCTATGTTGCTCAGGCTAGTCTTGAATTCTTGGGCCCAAGAGCCTGCAACCTCTGCCTCCCAAAGTGTTGGAATTGCAGGCGTGAGTGACTATGCCCAGCCCAAAGTATCATTTTAGAGAAATAGAAGTGTTTGGTAATTAATTTGTATAAATAGGCACTCTCAAATTTTGTCTAGCTTGCATCAAACTCACTAGAAAGGCTGGATAAGTCATTGCTGGGTTCTATCCCTAGGCTTTGTCACAGTAGGTCTGGATAGGGTGCAAGAATTTGCCTTTCAGATTTCAGAGAGTAGCTTATGCTACCCTCACAACCACAGCATGATTAACCACGATTATGTGGTATCTTTTCAAATTTACACAAAAATACATAGAATAATAAACACCCGAATTCCATTATCTTGCTTTAACAACAATTAAATGTTTTATCATACTGCTTTAGATCCCTTTCCCCTTTTTAAAGAAATAACGCACTGCAGATGCAGTTAAATCTGTACTTCCTCTATCAGCTGATTTCCCTCCTTCCTTTTCTGAGACGGTAATGACTCTTCAGAATGTAATCATCCCATGTTCTCTTGCTACATGAATATATACTCCAAAGTAAGCAATTTTGCATGTTTTAAAATTGTCTGTAAATGATACAGCATGTATCTTTTTGCAGTTTTAAAAATTGTATTTCTGGGATTTTTGCATGTTAATACACAGTCCTTCATAGTCACATTTATAACTGCAGTGTGATCTTTAATTACATGAATATACCATGTTTATTCTACTGATTAGCATTTAGGTTGTAGCAGGCAAAGTAATGGTTACACAGTTACACAGTTGACTGCTTTTCCTTTCTTTCTTTCTTTTTTTTGAGACTGAGTTTTTCACTCTTGTTGACCAGGCTGGAGTACAATGGCACAATCTCAGCTCACTGCCACCTCCGCGTCCCGGGTTCAAGCAAGTCTCCTGCCTCACCCTCCCAAGTAGCTGAGATTATAGGTGCCAGCTACCATGCCTGGCTAATTTTTGTGCTTTAGTAGAGACGGGGTTTCACCATGTTGGTCACGCTGGTCTCGGACTCCTGACCTCAGGTGATCCACCCTCCTCGGCCTCCCAAGAGTGCTGGGATTACAGGCGTGAACCACTGCACCCCGGCTGCTTTTCTTTCTTTACTTCCTTTTTTCTTGGGGCCTTTGTCCTTCATGTTCTGTGAGTATTGCCTCTCCCACATACAATCATGTGCATTGCTTAATGATGGATATGTTCTGAGATACATCCTTAGGTGATTCTGTCATTGTGCAAACATCATAGAGTATACTTAGACAAACCTAGATGGTGTAGGCTACTATATGACAACCTATATAGTATAGCCTGTTGCTCCTAGGTTACAACCTATTGATGTACTGAATACTGTAAGCAGTTGTGATACAGTAGTATTTGTATGTCTAAACATAGAAAAGGTACAGTAAAAATTCAGTATAAAAGATTTTTAAAATGGTACACCAGTGTTAGGCACTAAAATTAATGGAGCTTGCAGGACTGTAAGCAGCTCTGGGTGAGCAGTGAGTGAATGTCTGGGACATTGCTACATACTACTGCAAACCAGTGATTGGCTTTGGCATGGGCATGTGGCACAGACCTGACTGATCAAAGATACGGAAACGGAAATCTGAAAGAGACTTGAAGGAAATATTTTTCTCCCTGGATAAAAAGAGTCAAGAAGATAAACCTTCCATCCAAACAGGATTTCTGAGGAAAACAATATTTAAAAAGATGTAAATCTTCCAGTTTTGAATATGATTATGCAAGGTTATCTTGAGACTCTGAGAGGGCAAATTTGAGAATACTTAGGTTTTTGATATTGTCCTTTTCTCCTGACTTATTTTTATGTGAAAGTTTTCCTCTGTTTTAATTACTTTGGTTGAATATTCTGTCATTGCAATAGTTCACATTAGAAAAAATTTTACAATATTGTAATAAGGATTCTTGAATTTGAGTGCCTAAGTTCAAGGATAATTAAAAGTGGAATTTGGGGACTGTAGAGTGTGTTCATATTTGAATGTAAAAAATGTCAAGTTGCTTTCCATTTTATATGGAAAAGCATATAAAATGAGAAGCAACGTGGGAAGATTTTATATGCCTTGTGCAATGTTTCCCACCGATCCATGTAGATTATGTCTCTCTCCAGGTTTTACAATTCTTTACTGTCCTTCAATAACATCTTAGTAAATTTTTCCTTTTAATGGTTTTATATGTTTTGTTCTACATAATTCTAGAAACCACATGGTTTTGTTTTTTATTGGTTTTCAGTGAAGAAAATTTGATTTTTAGAAAACTTTTTATTGAAATAGAATGTGTTCAGAAATTACACAGAGCATAAGTACCATGAATTATCACAAAGTAAACATTTATATAACTACTACTGATGTCAAGAAAGAGAGCATTATACTTTGCAGTCCCCTCCACTCTGATCTCCCAATTATTACCCCCTATATTGCTTTCAAAAGGTAATCATGGCCAGGTGTGATAGCTCACACCTATAATCTTAGCACTTTGGGAATTTGAGGTAGGAGTAGTGTTTGAGGCTAGGAGTTTGAGACCAGCCTGGGCAACAGAGCAAGACCCCAAAAAGAAGAAAATTAAAGCTGAGCATAGTGGTACACACAGCTACTTGGGAGGCTATGGCGGGAAGATTGCTTTTGTCTGAGTTCAAGGCTCCAGTGAGCTATGATTGCGCCACTGCACTCTAGCCTGGGTGTCAGACTCCGTCTCAAAAAAAAAAAAAAAGTTTTATTTCTTTTTACCTTTATATAAATAGAATTATACTGCTTTCTTTGGTGTTTGTCATTTTTTGCCCAATATTTGTGAAATTCATTTATGTTAATGCACAAAGCTGTAATTTCATTTTATTCCTGTGTGGTAGATTTTTCTGTTTCATTTATAATTTTATTGTTGATGAAAATTTAGGCTTTTATCAGGTTTGTTTTTTTTTTTTTTTTGGACAAGAGTCTCACTTTGTCACCCTTGCTGGAATGCAGTGACACAATCTCGGCTGACTGCAACCTCTGCGTCCTGTGTTCAAGTGATTCTCCTATCTCAGCCTCCCAAGTAGCTGGGCTTATAGGCATATGCCACCACGCCTGGCTAATTTTTGTATTTTTAGTAAAAACAGGGTTTTACCATGTTTGCCAGGCCTGTCTTGAACTCCTGACCTCAGGTGATCTGTCTGCATCGTACTCCCAAAGTGCTGGGATTGCAGGTGTGAACCACCATGCCCAGGCTTTTTTCAGTTTTAACTGTGATGAATAATGATTACATGTGAATATTCATGTTGGTATCCATGTACATGGATTTCTGTTGGGCATATACCCCAGAATAGAATTGCTGTGCAAGTACATAGGCTTATCTTCAGCTTCTGGCAGATCTTGCCAAACAGTATTGCAAAAGATACAATCTATAACCCTACTGTCAGTGTACACAAGTTCCATTTAATGCTATATATTCTTGCCTACTTTTGATTCAGGCAGTATTTTATATTTTAGTTATTTTGGTGAGTATATAGTGGTATCTAATTGTGATTTTAATTTGGTTTCCTCAAGACCACTGAGGCTGAACATCTTTTAATTTATTCTTAGCAGTTTGGCTGCTGTTACGAAGTGCTTGTTCAGATTACCTACTCATTTTTTCATTGGGTCGTTTTATAATTTTCATGCTGATTTGTAGAAGTTCCTTAATGTATTTTTTAATGTACCTTGTAGTCTTCTCCCAAATTGTGGCTTGCCTTTTAAGAGTTTTTTTTTTTTTAATGTTTCTTGATGAAACAAATTCTTTAAAAAAAATTTTTTTTTGAATTTTTTAAATTTTTTTATTGTACTTTAGGTTCTGGGGTACATGTGCAGATCATGTAGGATTGTTGCATAGGTACATACATGGCAATGTGGTTTGATGCCTTCATCCCCCCATCACCTGTATCTGGCATTTCTCCCCATGTTATTCTACCCCAACCTCCCTACCCTGTGCTGTCCGTCCCCTAGTCCCCCTCAACAGACCACAGTGTGTGATGCTCCCCTCCCTGTGTCCATGTGTTTTCATTGTTCAACACCTGCCTATGAGTGAGAGTGTGCAGTGTTTGATTTTCTGTTGTGTTAGTTTGCTGAGAATGTTGGTTTCCAGATTCATCCATGTCCCTACAAAGGACATGAACTCATCGTTTTTTTTAATGGCTGCATAGTATTCCATGGTGAATATGTGCCACATTTTCCTTGTCCAGTCTATCATCAGTGGGCATTTGAGTTGGTTCCAGGTCTTTGCTATTGTAAACAGTGCCGCAGTGAACATATGTGTGCATGTGTCTTTATAATAAAACAATTTATAATCCTTTGGATATATGCCCAGTAATGGGATTGCTGGGTCAAATCGAATTTCTGTTTCTAGGTCCTTGAGGAATCGCCACACTGTCTTCCACAATGGTTGAACTAATTTACACTCCCACCAACAGTGTAAAAGTGTTCCTATTTCTCCACATCCTCTCCAGCATCTGTTGTCTTCAGATTTTTTAATGATCGCTATTATAACAGGTGTGAGGGGGTATCTCAATGTAGTTTTGATTTGCATTTCGCTAATGACCAGTGATGATGAGCATTTTTTTATATGTTTGTTGGCCTCATATGTGTCTTCTTTTGAAAAGTGTCTGTTCATATCCTATGCCCACTTTTGAATGGGTTTGTTTGTTTGTTTTCTTGTAAGTCTGTTTTAGTTCTTTGTAGATTCTGGATATTAGCCCTTTGTGAGATGGGTAGGTTGCAAAAATTTTTTCCCATTCTGTTGGTTGCCAGTTCACTCTAATGATTGTTTCTTTTGCTGTACAGAAGCTCTGGAATTTAATTATATCCCATTTGTCTATTTTGACTTTTGCTGCCAATACTTTTGGTGTTTTAGTCATGAAGTTCTTGCCTATGCCTATGTCCTAAATGATTTTGCCTAGATTTTCTTGTAGGGTTTTTATGGTGTTAGGTCTTATGTTTAAGTCTTTAATCCATCTGGCGTTAATTTTAGTGTAAGGTGTCAGGAAGGGGTCCAGTTTCTGTTTTCTGTACATGACTAGCTAGTTTTCCCAACACCATTTATTAAACAGAGAATCCTTTCCCCATTGCTTGTTTTTGTCAGGTTTGTCAAAGATCAGATGGTTATAGATATGTGGTGGTGCCTCGGAGACCTCTGTTCTGTTCCATTGGTGTGTATCTCTGTTTTGGTACCAGTGCCATGCTGTTTTGATTACTAGTCTTGTAGTATAGTTTGAACTCAGGTAGCGTGATGCCTCCAGCTTTGTTCTTTTTGCTTAGGATTGTCTTGACTATGCAGGCTCTCTTTTAGTTCCATATGAAACATAAATTCTTAATTTCAGCGTAGCATATTATCAATTTTGTGTTCTCTGTTGAAGGTCTTAAAGTTAGTCTTCCAAGTCTTCAAGATCTGCACTTTCTAGTACAGTAGCCAGTAGCCACATGTGGCTGTTGAGCACTTGAAATACAGTTAAGACAGAATTAGGATATGCTATAAGTGTAAAATAAGTGACAAATTTCAAAGACATAATATTAAAAATAATGTAAAATATTTTAATCATTTTTATATTGATGTCAAAGTGAGAATATTTTGAATATAATGGGTTAAATAAAATAGTATGAAATTAGTTTCATCTATTCTGGAAAACTTCAAAATTAGATAATTGGCTCACATTATGTTTCTAGATTCTTGAAGTATGCTTGTCCAATAGAACTTTCTATAATGATGGACATTTTCTCTTTGCATTGTCCAAGATGGTAGCCATTAGCTGCATGTGGCTATTGAGCAATTAGAACGTGGCCAGGGTGACTGAGAGGATTCATTTTAAATTTAATTTTAGTTAATTTAAGTACCTGTATGTGACTAGTGGCTACCATTGAACTGGATAGTTTTGGACACTATCATTTTAGCATTTCTTATTTCAGATTTATGTTCACCAACTATTAGTAATTTATTTTTGTAACGATGTGAGGTAAGGGTCAAATTTTATTTTCTTTTATGTGGCAACCTAATTGACCAAGCACCAAGGAAAAGACCATTCTTTCTGGTTTTAGGCTTTCGTCTTCTGTTCCTTTCTTAGTTACTACACCAAATACCACAGTGTCTTTAATAATTCGTAGAGTAAATGCTTTAATTTTGTTCATCAATCTTGGCCATTCTTGGCCCTTTCTGTTTCCACATAAATATTTAAAACAGTTAATCAGTTTTCACAAAATAATTCCTGAGATTTTGACTGGAGTTATATTGGATACATGGCTTATCCAATCATAACATGATATGACCATCCATTTATTTAGGTCTTTTATTTCTCTCAATAATATGTGATCCTTTTCTATGTAAAGTTCTTGTATGTCTTTTGGTAGATATATTCCTAGCTATTTGCTACTATAAATGTTACTATTTTTGACTTTTATTTTCTAATTATTGCTGGTCTATAGAAATATAATTTGTTATTGTCCTTATATTCAGTAATTGTCCTAAACTAACTTATTAATTCTTAAAGTTCTTTAAGACATGATGCATAATTCTACCATTTGTGAATAATGACAGTTTCACTTTTCTCTTATTGTTAATATATTTTATCATGAAGGAAATGGAGTAAAACTTTTTTTAGTGGATTGGCAACTTCTAGAGAATTTGTGATAATTTTGAATGTGTCTAGATAGAAACTAATACTTGTCTCTCTCTTTAAATCTCTTTAGGAAAAATAGAAATGAAGGTACATATGCACACAAAATTTTGCCTCATTTGTTTGCTGACATTTATTTTTCATCATTGCAACCATTGCCATGAAGAACATGACCATGGCCCTGAGGCGCTTCACAGACAGCATCGTGGAATGACAGAATTGGAGCCAAGCAAATTTTCAAAGCAAGCTGCTGAAAATGAAAAAAAATACTATATTGAAAAACTTTTTGAGCGTTATGGTGAAAATGGAAGATTATCCTTTTTTGGTTTGGAGAAACTTTTAACAAACTTGGGCCTTGGAGAGAGAAAAGTAGTTGAGATTAGTCATGAGGATCTTGGCCACGATCATGTTTCTCACTTAGATATTTTGGCAGTTCAAGAGGGAAAGCATTTTCACTCACATAACCACCAGCATTCCCATAATCATTTAAATTCAGAAAATCAAACTGTGACCAGTGTATCAACAAAAAGAAACCATAAATGTGATCCAGAGAAAGAGACAATTGAAGTATCTGTAAAATCTGATGATAAACATATGCATGACCATAATCACCACGTACGTCATCACCATCGTTTGCATCATCATCTTGATCATAACAATACTCACCATTTTCATAATGATTCCATTACTCCCAGTGAACGTGGGGAGCCTAGCCATGAACCTTCAACAGAGACCAATAAAACCCAGGAACAATCTGATGTTAAACTGCCAAAAGGAAAGAGGAAGAAAAAAGGGAGGAAAAGTAATGAAAATTCTGAGGTTATTACACCAGGTTTTCCCCCTAACCATGATCAGGGTGAACAGTATGAGCATAATCGGGTCCACAAACCTGATCGTGCACATAACCCAGGTCATTCTCATGTACATCTTCCAGAACGTAATGGTCATGATCCTGGTCATGGACACCAAGATCTTGATCCTGATAATGAAGGTGAACTTCGACATACTAGAAAGAGAGAAGCACCACATGTTAAAAATAATGGAATAATTTCTTTGAGAAAAGATCTTAATGAAGATGACCATCATCATGAAGTGAGTATAAAAAGATGTCTGATAGCTGCTTCTTAATTCTTAGATAATTGTGGTACATTTTAAAGACAGAGTAAATAACAGGGGAGTATTAACCATATTTAACCTTATTTCCATATGTGTACCTATGAAACATCAGGTAATGTTCCTGAACAAAATACATTAAGGAATCAAAATCAGTATAAAGATTTTTAAGATTTGAATTTTCACTTGTATTTGTTTTCAAATTTGGTCTCCTCAAATCTAAATGTATCGTTAAGAAATTTTTTTTTTGTAGTACACATCTGAAGACTAAGTGTTGTAATGTTGTTAGAAAATGTATTCCTTATGAATTATTTGACTCTCCAAACTAGTCATTTACTGTTATTGTTAGCCGCATTCTAGGTATTTGAAAATTAAAATTTGTTTTTATTGTTGTTCAACTTGTCCTCTTGGGAAGTAACTAGTTTCTAGTTCATAAATTATTAATTTATTGAATTAACTATTGAGTGGTTGCAAGTCATTGATCTAGCTGCAAAGTCAGGTATTTTGCACATATGGTTAGCTTGTTTTCTCTGTGTCACTTTATGATAAGGCCTACTTATGATAATTGTTTTTTTCTCAGGCCTTTCACAGACTTAGGATGAATATAAAAAGATATAATAATAAGAAACTAACAGTAATGAGATGTCCTGTTTTCCTTTAAAATTTTCATACTGTTGGGTACTTAACACATTTGATTGGCTCCTTCTTGATTATCTTTTTAACTATTCACCTTAGCACATTCATTTTAGTTTCATTAAAGGGATGTTGATTCCTTGTTTATTATATTTTTAGCATTCTTATTAAAGTTTAGAAAAAAATGTTGAATTTGTTGTTCATATGTACAGAAAGTAGCACCATCAACTGGAAAATGACTGCATCATTTTCTGTCACTATCATTGAGATATGTTTTATATCTAGGTAAATATCTTTTATGTTTCTTCCCTAGATAAATCATCAGCTATTTGGTTTTTAGCAGTTATAAATACTGATTTTAAAATAACATATATTAAAATTTTAGTATGGTTTTAAAGTATGCATTCATTATTATTTTCAAAAATTTATTTTTTGAAGAGATGGAGTCTCACTATATTGCCCAGACTGGTCTCAAACTCTTGGCCTCAAGCAATTCTTTAGCCTTAATGTCCCAAAATGCTGGGATTACAGTGCATTAATTATTATGACTTAGGATAATTAATTATTATGACTTAGAATAATATCCCAGAATATTTTGTTGATAATTGCAAGATCTTATTGTTCATTTCCTCTTTGTATCACATCCATGACGTTTGTATCATTAGACTTGTTGGTATTCTGATAGTTCTGATGTATACCGGGAATCTCATGATTCTGAAATGTTCAATACTTTTAATAGGGTAGTATCTCATGGTAATTAAGATCTAAAAAGATAAAAAGCAAGTAAGTGGTGCAAAAAAAAAATAAGAATCATTTTCGTGTGTTTATAGGTTTTGATTTTAGTTTTTGATGGTTTTTTTTTGTGCATAGATAAAACCATGTAATGAGGTAGCAAGTCAGTAATAAGCATGCAACCAGAGTGGATATATGTGAAAAAGGGACAGTGCCAATCTCTTTTGCCTTAATTTTAGTTACTTGTTTTTACCATATGATGGATCCAAAGTTGTTTGCTATTTGTTTTCTGCTTTGTTTTGTTTTCTATTATTTTTGCTTTCTCCTCTTTCATCAGTTTCAAGCTTTTTTTTTTTTTAAAGTGCCAGTGGATGAAGCTGCCTTTAGTTTTATCTTCCAGTTTTGTTCCTAACAGCTGACATTGGGCTAGAATTTTCTGAAACAATATGCTTTTGGAGTGCATTTGGCAATGAAAATGTCTATATTATGGTGTATTTTAATATAAGCCAATAAAGTATTCTAAATCTATTTAATCTGTTTCACAGATAAGGATCTTGAGTCACCGATGATTGCAGTTTGATAGGGAAATGATTTTTCTCGTCATCCCATGAGAATCTTGGGGATATAGTTGTGAATCATCCTTATCCATGACAGAAAGTCATTATCTTTCAGGTGTTGGAGTAGAAAAATTATTAAAGTCCATGAAAAGTTTTGGGTAATATAGTTGAGTATATCTCTATTATAATTTCTTATTAAAAAGTTTTATTTGTAATAAATACCTATGTTTTTCAGATTATTTGCAATTAATTTTTGGAGTATTTTTTATTAGGCAGTAATTTATTTTTCTGCATAATATCCTTAAAGACACTCTTACTTAATTTGTTTTATCACTTTCCTTGCAGTGTTTGAACGTCACTCAGTTATTAAAATACTATGGTCATGGTGCCAACTCTCCCATCTCAACTGATTTATTTACATACCTTTGCCCTGCGTTGTTATATCAAATCGACAGCAGACTTTGTATTGAACATTTTGACAAACTTTTAGTTGAAGATATAAATAAGGATAAAAATCTGGTTCCTGAAGATAAGGCAAATATAGGGGCATCAGGTAAGAGAGATTTTAAGCTTTTCTCCTTAAAATAGTACCTGTACTTACTTTTTAAGCTATAGTTGAATTAGAAAATAATCTTAAATTATTGGCTTTATTTTTGTGTCAGACTTTAAATATATTTTGATCAGGTTTAGATATGCATGTTTAAAAGAAACTGGGGGAAGACAGGAAGCACAGTACTTTTTATTTATCTCTTCTGGCATATTACAAAGGGATATTTTGCTATGGACAGAAAACTAGATTAAAAAGGAAATACAGGTTTGTGATAAGTGAATTATTTTTGATGAGCAAAAATAAATAATAGGACTCCTAAATAAAGTTATTTGGTCTTCTAATTATTTAACATTTATCAGGGCACCTTTATTGAAAAGCAATGATGATTAAAATTTTAAAGACATAAAAAGGGAAGCTACTGTGTTTAAACTCCAGGAATGTCTGAGAAATGCCTAATAAACTTGGCACATGAACTTTATTATGGGTATTTCTAGAGAGCTTCAACTAGGGTAAAACCAAAACTATTTTTAAATTTCTCTTAGGCTCTTTTTTCATCATACCCACTTGGCTCCACCTTGATGTTCACAGGTACTTCCCACTTAATATTTCAAAACTTGTACTCCACACAAATTTATACCCCGTAACAAATCTCAAATACCATTAAATATCATTCTTTTGATAAAATCTGGAACTCTTTGACTTTTTTTTTCTTTTTTTTCCTTTTCCCTTGTTTCCTGATTCTATAATCAGGTATGAAGTCCAATTAAATCTATCTCTTCAGCATCTTCCAACTCCATTCACTCTGTCATAACAGTTGCGGATTTTCTTGGTGATTGGATTGTTGAAATAACTTCATAACCTTCCCTGCCTGTGTTCTTGTTCCCTTGCAAGACATCCTTAGCACTTAAACTAGATTTATCTTTCTAAAATGCAAAGAGATTCTCTGACATAGAATTTTTCTTTATAGTGGTAGCTAACATTTCATTAATACATGTATTTTGTTAATCTTATTTACTTAAACACATATTGCGGACACTGTTCTAAACTGAATTCATTTACTCCTCACAACACTCTTATGAGCTTTCCCAGTTACTCTTCTAATGTCTCAGAGCTAATAAGTGGTATTACTGGGATTCAATCCTGTAACCATTTTGGATTTATTTATTTATTTATTATTTTGAGACAGAGTCTCACTCTATCACCAGGCTGGAGTGCAATGGTGCGATCCTGGCTCACTGCAACTTCCGTTTTCCGGTTTCAAGCAATTCTCCTGCCTCAGCCTCCCAAGTAGCTGGGACTGCAGGCACGTACCACCATACCCGGCTAATTTTTTGTATTTTTAGTAGAGACAGGTTTCACCATGTTGGCCATGATGGTCTCCGTCTCTTGATCTCGTGATCCGCCCGCCTCGCCCTCCCAAAGTGCTGGGATTACAGGCGTCAGCCACTGCGCCCGGCCCCATTTTGCTGTCTTATGTGCTGTTTTCCATGCGTTTTTTTCTCCACTAAATTTTAGCAGTAATCCTGTGAGGGAGGTATTATATAATTCTTGTTTCTAAAATCAAGATAAGGAAGCTGACAGAGCCCACAAACCCTGAGGTCTGTCTGATAAAACCTCTGAGTATGTAATCCCTATGACATTGTCTTCCAGGTTTAGTTAGTTATGGTATCACCTTTGTGATTTTTCTCATCTATCTTTATGCTATTAAATACTTTGTATTGTATCACTAATAATTGGTTTTATATCCCTGGAACATGGATTATGATGTGATGTGCTAGTTATATTTTTTTTCTCATGCATTGCATCATGCTATATTGTTTAGAGTCCTTTACCTGGGCCACAAGACTTTTTCGTAATATGATCCTCCCTGCCTACCTTGACATTCTTACCCCTCGTCATTTATTTCTCTCCTCTTTTCTCAGTTCTAACCATAATAAACTACTAATAATAGATTGTACCATTTTTCTCCCATCCCTCTCCCCTTTCACATTCTAAACGCCTGTGCCTGACTGATGACTATGATTCCTCAAAGATTCAGATCAAGTATTGACCCCTCTAGGTAGACTTAGTGGCCATCCTAGACTAAATTATGGGCTAAATTATGTTCCCTTCCTTGACACCTTTAGATGTCTCCCTCACAGTATAGATCTTGGAGGATCTTAACAATTGAATTAATCTGTTTTATTGGACTTTAGTTGCTTAAATACAGTGACTAAACCTTTTAAGCACTTATGTTGATTGAATGAATACAGTTGCTTAATATTAGCCTATAAGTGTTCAGTTATAATCCAGGAAAGACGCTTGTTGAAATGTGTCTTTGAAGATCATTATATGAATATATCAGTTAGCCTGGTATACTTTGATAATGAATGTTCTCAAAATTAGTTGGATTTTCATGAACTTTTTTTTTTAACCAGAAAGTAATGAAAAACTATGATGGAATTACTGTGAACACAGTTGTGGTTGAAATGCCCAAGATAGAGTGGCTTTAGAGGATAGTAATTAAAATGAGCAAAATGATATGTATGAATATGGACTTGCATGATAAAGGATTGAGAGGACATAATTTTTTTTTTTTTTTTTGAGATGGAGTCTTGCTCTGTCTCTAGGCTGTAGTGCAGTGGCGCAATCCCAGCTCACTGCAACCTCCACCTCCCAGCTTCAGGCGATTCTCCTGCCTCAGCCTCGCAAGTAGCTGGGACTACAGTCGTGTGCCACCACGCCCAGCTAATTTTTGTATTATTAGTAGAGATGCAGTTTCACCATGTTGGCCAGGATGGTCTTGATCTCTTGACCTTGTGATCCACCCACTTCGGCCTCCCAAAGTGCTGGGATTACAGGTGTGAGCCACCACGCCTAGCCAAGAAAGGACAGAATTTTAAAACATTTCATAGCATAGGAATAAGGTAGATAAGTATCTTATTTGAGATAGAGATACAAGTAAAAGAAAATATTACATAAAAAGTAAAGTCTTCTAGGCACCTATATTTCTGTTTCTGGTTAATATCTGTGCAATAGGAAAATAATTTTAGATAAATTAACCATAATAACCTATGTTTATTGGGACCTCACCATGTGCTGTACTAAACATTTTTATAAGGGTGTTTCATTTAATTTATTAAATCCATGATGCAGGCACTTTTGTTTACTTTCATTTGGTGAGGAAAAGGAGGCTTAGAGAGTAAGTCAGGTAACTTGCCCAAGGTTACACAACTGCCAGGTGGCAGAGCCATGCTATGAACTATAGTATTCTCCTTCTACAGCATATAATCATAACCACTGTGCTGTAATTCTTATACTTCCTACTCTACTGTTTCCTCCTGAAAAGGTTTTAGAGAGTGCTTTGCTAGAATATAAGTGGCAGAGAAATGAGGAAAGTTTTATAGAATTAATTTTAGTAGTAATTTGACGGACTTGCAAGTATTGTTGTAAGTATAGATAAGGTAATTTTAAAAAATTCAAAACTGATCTTCTTGGTAAACAAATGAGGTTGTCTGATAAGATCAGTAAAGGCAGAGAAAGTGAGTCTTTGAACTAGATCTGAATTCTGATCTTTGAATAGATAAATTAGTCCTCTTTCTTGGCTTCATGTTTATTAATCTTGGATGAATGAGCGCCCTGGGTGGCCTAGTCCCTCTGAGGTGCCTGCAAATTCTCACTGTGGCAGGAGAAAGGGGAAGCTAGGTCTGAGATTAAACTTAATTAAAAATAAAATACATTTATTTGTTCCTTACAGAGAAAAATGGAGACTGACAAGATTGTTTGATTTAAAGTTAAAACTGATAGCTTTTTCCTTATTTTGAAGGCTTCTAAAAGATTCTTGTTCTTTGTTGTTATGTTACCTGTGGATTATAACTTTTAATTAGAATTGTCTGTAATAGTGCCATAATCAATATATTGTAATGAAGCTGTTGACAGATGCTTGACTATAGTAATATTGAAAGCTACAGCTTATTCAATATGAAAAGCCTTAGAGGAAATTGTACTTGCTTTGAAAACAAATATGTTACTAATAGTGAATATTGATTAGTTGTTTGCAGGTGGTTATTAGCATTGTCAGAAATGCAGCTTGAATTAATTATGTGCTGATAGATGTTAATAATTGTTAGAGATAATGCCCTGCTAGTAATTAGTTTTAATGACTACTGCACCATTAAGAAAGGTTAACTTGTTCTATATAAATCTCCCATAGTGGCACAGCTACTACCTCATTAACTTTGTTCAAAGACTGCTGTAAACCTAATATGCTATATACTGTGTATGGTAGAAATCGTTTGTTTCACAAGATTGGCTCATTTAGTCATAGAGTTGACCCTAGCTTAATTACCAAGGGGGGTTGTGAATAGGCTGCTAAGCATTTTCTGTCAATTAAAATGCTGAAGCAGTGTAGAAAACTGCCATCTTGCACATGCTTTGAACCAAGTTAATTAGAAAGTTTCCACAGATGAGTGCTTCTTTTTAAAAGAATGCATTTTCTCTCTAGATAATGAGAAAGGGAGTTGGTGAATAACTAAGCTTGAAGACCTTTTGTGTTTTAAGCAACCTAATTTGCAGAATAAGTGAAGCTTGTTTCAGACATTTGGCGCTTTTTTATTGCATATGGTATCTTGGGTACAAATAAAACATTTACCAGTGGTATTTAATAGTTTGTATATTGTTTTATATAAGATTTTAAAAGTGTCTTTTATTTGTTTTGTTTTTGCTTTATACCAAATTGTGATTAAAAAAGCACAACAATTTGGTTAGAAATCAAAACAAATTTATTTACCATCATTGCTTGTTTTTCTACATGTAGGAAATTAGGATAGAGTTTATATAAGCTTAAATTTAAATATTATAAATTTTACAAATAAAGTATTTAAATAACATGGGAAAGTAATTTAAGTATAGTAAGTTCAAAACAACTTCACATTTCTGCTCATAGGTCAAAAGGATTGTTATTCCTTGAAGATTCCACGTTAGAAGAATGAACTATCATTTGAATTTGTAGTGCTTTTAGAAAGCTGAAGATTTTTTAAAAGTAATAATATAAGAAAACATGTTTATAATGTTGTATACTTAGGAGAATAGTAGGACTGTTTTCCTAATGAAATAGTTGTCCAGGAATAGTTGCAATCTATAGAAAATATCTGGAAAATTTCTGATTTATCTGAAAAGGGAAATCTAGCTCTTTACTCCTTATTTGGGATTGACAGGAGTAAGTGACAATGGTGTATCCTCAAAGCTTAGCTCCCAATTATGAGTGAGAACATATGATGTTTGGTGTTCATTCCCCAGTTACTTCACTTAGAATAATGGTCTCCAATTCCATCCAGGTTTCTGCAAATGCCATTGTTTTACTCATTTTTATGGCTGCGTAGTATTCCATGGTGTGTGTGTGTGTGTGTGTGTGTGTGTGTGTGTGTGTGTGTGTGTATAAACACACATTTTCTCTATCCACTCGTTGGTTGATGGGCATTTGGGCTGGTTCCATGTTTTTGGAACTGCAAATTGTGCTGCTATAAACGTGTGTGCAAGTATTTTTGTCATATAATGACTTCTTACCTTTTGAGTAGATACCTAGTCAGGGATTGCTGGATCAAATAGTAGATCTACTTTTAGTTCTTTAAGTAATCTTCACACTGTTTTTCCATAGTTGTTGTACTCGTTTACATTCCCATCCACAGTATAAAAGTGTTCCCTTTTCACCACATCCATACCAATATCTATTATTTTTTGTTTTTTTGAATATGGCCATTCTTGCAGGAGTGAGGAGGTATCATATTACGGTTTTGATTTGCATTTCCCTGGTAGTTAGTGTTGTTGAGTATTTTTCCATATGCTTCTTGGCCATTTGTATATATTCTTTTGAGAATGGTCTATTCATGTCCTGAGCCACTTTTAGGTGGAATTTTTTTTTTCTTGCTGATTTGTTTGAGTTCTTTGTAGATTCTGGATATTAGTCCTTTGTCGGATGTATAGATTGTGAAGATTTTCTCCCGCTCTGTGGGTTGTCTGTTAACTCTGCTGATTATTTCTTCCTCTGTGAAGCTTTTTAGTTTAATTAGTCCCATCTGTTTTCTTTGTTTTTGTTGCGTTTGCTTTTAGGTTCTTGGCATGAAGTCTTTGTGTAAGCCAGTGTCTTGAAGGGTGTTTCCAGTGTTCCAATGTTATGATTTAAAGTCTTAGATTTAAGTCTTTGCTCCATCTTGAGTTGATTTTTGTATAAGGTGAGAGCAGAGGACCCAGTTTTATTCTTCTACATGTAGCTTACCAATTATCCCAGCACCATTTGTTGAATAGGCTGTCCTTTCCCCACTTTATGTTATTGTTGGCTTTGTTGAAGATCAGTTGGCTGTAAGTAACTGGCTTTATTTCCGGGTTCTCAGTTTTGTTCCCTTGGTCTATGTGACTGTCTTTATACCAGTACCATGCTGTTTTGGTGACTATGGCCTTCTAGGATAGTTTGAAGTCAGGTAATGCAATGCCTCCAGATTTGTTCTTTTTGCTTAGTCTTGCATTTGTTATGCAGGCTCTTTTTTGGTTCCATATGAATTTTAAGAGTTTTTTTTCTAGTTCTGTGAAGAATGATGATGCTGTTTTGATGGGAATTGCATTGAATCTGTAGATGGCTTTTGGCGGTATGGTCAGTTTCACAATTGATTCTACCCATCCATGAGCATGGGATGTGTTTCCATTTGTTTATGTCATCTGTGATTTCTTTCAGCAGTGTTTTATAGTTTTCCTTACAGAGGTTTTTAACCTACTTGGTTAGGTATATTCATAAGTTTTTTATTTTATTTTATTTTATTTGTAGCTATCATAAAAGGGGTTGAGTTCTTGATTTGATTCTCAGCTTGGTTGCTGTTAGTAGATAGCAAATCTACTGATTTATGCACATAAATTTTGTAGCCTCAAACTTTGCTGAATTCATTTACTAGTTCTGGGAGCTTTTTGGATGAGTCTTTAGGGTTTTCTAGGTATATGATCATATCAACAGTGACAGTTTGACTTCCTCTTTACCAATTTGGGTGCCCTTGATTCCCTTGTCTTCTGTGATTGCTCTGGCTAGGACTTCCTGTACTGTGTTGAATAGAAGTGGTGAAAGTGGTGTTCTTGTCTTGTTTCAGTTCTTGGGAATGCTTTCAACTTTTCCCCCATTTAGTATAATATTAGCTGTGGGTTTGTCATAGATGGCTTTTATTACCTTAAAGTATGTCCCTTCTCAGCAAAATCGCTGAGGGTTTTAATCATAAAAGTATGATGGATTTTGTCAAATGCTTTTTCTGCATCTATTGTGAGATGATAGTGTGATTTTGTTTTTCATTCTATTTATGTGCTGTATCACATTTATTGACTTGTAGATGTTAAACCATTCCTGCATCCCTGGTATGAAACCTACTTGATCATGGTGGATTACCTTTTTGATAAGCTATTGGATTTGGCTCACTAGTATTTTGTTGAGGATTTTTGCATCTATGTTCATCATGGATATTGGTGTGTAGTTTTATTTTCTTGTTATGTCCTTACCTGGTTTTGGTATTAGGGTGATACTTGCTTCATAGAATGATTTAGGAAGGATTCCCTCCTTCTCTATCCTGAGGAATAGTGTCTGTAGGATTGGTACCAATTCTTTGACTGTCTGATAGAATTCAGCTGTGAATCCATCTAGTCCTGGACTTTTTTTTGTTGGCCATTTCAGTCTCGCTGCTTGTTATTGGTGTATTTATATATTTTCCTGGTTTAATCTAGGAGGGTTGTATATTTCCAGGAATTTATCTGTCTGCTCTAGGTTTTCTGCTTTATGTGCATAAAGGTGTTCATAGTAGCCTTGAATAATCTTTTGTATTTCTGTGGCATCAGCAGTAATATCTCCTGCTTCATTTCTAAGTGAGCTTATTTGGATCTTCTCTTTTCTTGGTTAATCTTGCTAATGGTCTATCAGTTTTATTTATCTTTTCAAAAAACCAGGCTTTGTTTCATTTATGTTTGGTATTGGTGTGTGTTTGTTTGTTTCAATTTCATTTATTTCTACTCTCGTCTTCGTTATTTCTTTTCTTCTGCTGGGTTTGGGTTTGGATTGTTCTTGCCTCTCCAGTTCTGTGAGGTGTGACCTTAGATTGTGTATTTGCGCTCTTTCAGACTTTTTGATGTAATAGGCATTTAATGCTATGAACTTTTCTCTTAGCACTGCTTTTGCTGTATCCTGGAAGTTTTGATAGGTTGCATCACTATTATCATTCAGTTCAAATAATTTTTTAAATTCTATCTTGATTTCATGGTTGACACAGTGATCATTCAGGAGCAGGATATTTAATTTCCTTGTATTTTGATGGCCTTAAGGGTGCTTTTTGCAGTTGATTTCCAATTTTATTCCATTGTGGTCTGAGACAGTACTTGATATAATTTCTGTTTCCTTAAATTTACTGAGACTTGTTTTGTGCCCTGTCATCTATCTTGGAGATTGTTTGACGTGCTGATGAATAGAATGTACATTCTGCAGTTGTTGGGTAAAATGTAAATACCTGTTACATCCATTTGTTTTAGGGTATAGTTTAAGTTCATTGTTTCTTTGTTGACTTTCTGTCTTGATGACTTGTCTAGTGCTGTCGGTGGAGTATTAAAGTCAAAACTCAAGGTCTGCTGTTCAGATTATTTTGTCCCACTGGGTGCTCCCTTGATGTGTTCTCCCCCTCTCCCTAGGGGAGACCCGAACTACAGGATTGTTTTTGCTCTTCTGGGTCCAGCCATCCAGCGGAGCTACTGGGCTCCAGGCTGGTACTGGGAGTGTCTGCAAAGATACCTGTGGTGTGATCTGTCTTCAGGTCTGTCCGCTGTGGATACCAGCACCTGTTCTTGTGGAGGTAGCAGGGGAATGAAGTGGACTCTGTGAAGGTCCTTGGTTGTATTTTTGTTTAGTGCTCTGGTTTTGTGTTGGTTGGTCTCCAGCCAGGGTGTGGCACTTTCAAGAGTGCATCCTCCCCGGTTGTATAGGGAGGATCAGGTGGTGGGTGGGGCTATAGAGCTCCCAAGAGATTGTGTCCTTTTGTTGCAAGACTTTTCCTTAATTCAGCGAAAAACAGGGTTCTTGTTTTTCCTCTGCCATGAAAATTTAGGCTCACAGATGGGCTTTGAATAGTGAGTAAAGTAGGGTTTTATTGAGTGAAAGAAAGAAATGGGGGAATTTATGTCAACAGTTTATCTATTATATTCTGTATATTCTTAGAACAAAGTAAGCTAGAGAAAATAATATATATTAAGAAAACACATAAGAAATTTATGTAGGATTTATTATTAGTTATAATGTAAGGATACACAGTAGAGAATTTATTTTAAGCAAAATCACAGTTTATTGGAGAAAGTAGAGCACACTTGGAAGAGGGCCAAGCAGGTGACTTGAAACATCAAGTGCCTGTGTGGAATCTTAAGGATTTTCTATGCATTACTCATGTTAACTATTCATTAAATGAAAGTGAATCATGATAAAGGTCTTCATTCTCATCATCTTCATGTTGAGTAGACTGAGGAAGAGGAGGAAGAGGGAGGTATCCATTGGTCTTAACTGTCTCAGGAATGGCTGAAGCAGAAAAAAATCCATGCATTAAGTGGATCCATGCAATTCAAACCCATGTTGGTCAATGGTCAACTGTAATTTAGTAATGATTTAAAATATAAGAGAGGATGTGCTAGATTAAATGCAATTATTATGCTATATTACATAAGGCATTTGAGCATCCACAGTTTTGGTATCTGCCGGGCGGTTGGGGAGGTGGGCGGTACTGGAACTAATTTCTGCAGATACCAAATGATGACTGTATTAAGGCTTCCAATCCATGAACATGGGGTATGTTTTCATTTATTTGCCTTCTTTAATTTCTTTCAGCAATGTTTTGTAGTTTTCTTTTTCACTCTTTTTAAAAATTTAGCTTTTAAGTTCAGGGTTACATGTGCAGGTTTGTTATATAGGTAAACTTGTGTCATAGGATTTTGTTGTACAGATTTGTCACCCAGGTATTCCTAGTGCCCATTAATTATTTTTCGTGATGCTGTCCCTCCCCACCTCTACCGTGGAATAGGCCCCAGTGTCTGTTGTTTCCCTCTACGTGTCCGTGAGTAAACGAACAACCTACGGAATGGGAGAAAATTTTTGCAAACTTATGCAACTGACGAAGGTCTAATATCCAGCATCTACAAGGAATTTAAACAAATTTACAAGAAAAAACAACCCTATTAAAAAGTGGGCAAAGGACATGAATAAACACTTTTCAAAAAAAAGACATATGTGCAGCCAACAAGCCTATGAAAAAAAGCTCAACATCATATTAGAGAAATGCAAATCAAAACCACAAGGAGATGCCATCTCACACCATTCAGAATGTTTTATAGTTTTCATTGTACAAGTCTTGTATCTCCTTAGTTAATTATTTTGTTCTTTTTGATGCGATTGTAAGTGGCACTGTTTTCATAATTTCCTTTTCAGATTGTTCATTGATAGTATATATAAAAATGCAACTGATTTTTGTGTGTTAACTTTGTATCCCACTATTTTGCTGAACTCATTCTAATAATTTTTTGTGTGGCAAAAAGTTGTTTTTAAAAGCAGTGGAGAATTTATTTTAAGCAAAGTGAGAGTTTATTAGAGAAACTAGAGTACACTTGGAAGAGGTTCAAGCAGGTGACCTGAAAAATCAAGTGCCTGTGTGGAATTTTTAGGATTTTCTACATGTAAGATCAAATCAACTGCAAACAGATGTAATTTTACTTATTCCTTTCCAAATTGGATGTTTTTAAATTTTTTTTGCCTAATTGTTTGGCTAGAACTTCCAATACTGTGTTGAATAGAAGTGATGAAAGCAAGCATCTTTGCTTTGTTCCTCATCTTAGATGAAAGGCTTTGTCTTTCGCCATTGAATATGATGTTTGCTGTGAGTTTTTCATATATGGCTTTTATTATGTCAGGTTGTTTCTTTCTGTTCCTAGTTTGTTGAGTCTTTGATCATGAAAGGATATTGATTTTTGTCATGTGCTTTTTCTGCTTCTTGATGATTATGTGGGTTTTTTCTTTATTCTGTTAATATGGTATATATGAATTTTTGTATGTTGAACTTTTCTTGCATTCCAGGAGTAAACCCCACTTAGTATATTGTATAATCCTTTTAATATGCTGCTGGATTTTGTTTACGAGCTTTTTTCTTTTGAGAATTTTTACATCTGTGCTCATAAGGAATATTGGTTTGTAGTTTTCATTTCTTGTAGAGTCTTTTTCTGATACCTTTAGTATCAGGGTAATACTGGCCTCATAGAATGAGTTAGAAAGTGTTACCTCCTCTTTGTTTTTTTTGGTTTTTTTTGGGGGGGGGGAAGTTTGAGAAGGATTGGTATTAGTTCTCCTTTAAATGTTAGGTAGAAGTTATCAGGTCCAGGACTTTCCTTTGTTGAGAGATTTTTGATTTCTCATTCAATCTTACCAGTTATAGTCTATTTACATTTTCTGTTTTTTTCATTATTTAGTCTTGGTAGGTTTTGTGTTGCAAGGAATTTGTTCATTTCATATAGGTTATCCAGTTTGTCGGTTTCCAGCTCTTCATCATATTCTATTATAATCCTTTTTATTTCTTTATAATCAGTAGTAACATCCCCACTTTTATTTCTGAATTTAGTAATTTGTATCTTCTCTTTTTCTTAGTCAATCTAGTTTAAGGTTTGTCAATTTTGTTAATCTTTTCCAAGAATCAACTGTAGGCTTCATTGATTTTCTTTGTGTTTCTGCTATTTCATTTACTTCTGCTCCAATCTTTATTATATTCTTTCTTCTGCTGGTCTTGGCTTACTTTGTTCTTGTTCTTTTTTTTTTCTAGTCCCTTAAGTATAATGTTAAGTTTTTGGTTTGAGATCATATTTTTCCATGTGAGTGTTAATAAGTATCTTTTTTTTTCCCCTTAGCCCTGCTTTAGATGTATCCCATACGTTTTGGTTGTGGTTTTGTTTTCATTTGTTTATAAGTATTTTCTAGTGTCCCTTATAATTTCTTCCTTGATCCAGTTGTTAATAATGTGTTGTTTAATTTCTATAAATTTGTGAATTTTCCAGTTTTACTTTGTAGTTGATTTCTAACTATTCCATTATGGTAGGAGAAGGACACTCTGTATTATATTTATCTGTTGAGACTTAATTTGTGACCTAATACTTGGTCTATCCTGGAAAATGTTCCATGTGCACTGAAGAATGTTTCTGGTGCTGTTTTGGATAGTGTTCCTTATATGTATATTAGATTAGTTGGTTTATTGTGTTAAGTCCTCTGTTTCCTCGCCTGTCTGCTGGATGGCTATTTTATTCATTATTGAAAATAGAGTACTGAGGTCTCCAACTATTATGGTAGAATTGGTTACTTCTCCCTTCAATTGTGATGGTTTTTGTTTCATATATTTTGATACTCCATTTTTAGGTACATAAATATTTATTTTATTCATTATTGAAAATAGAGTACTGAGGTCTCCAACTATTATGGTAGAATTGGTTACTTCTCCCTTCAATTGTGACGGTTTTTGTTTCATATATTTTGATACTCCATTTTTAGGTACATAAATATTTATAATTATTTTATCACTGTCCTTCCTTGTTTCTTGTAACTTTTTTTGATTTAAAAGTCTACTTTGATATTAGTATAAACACCCCTGCTTTCTTTTGGTTACTATTTTCATGGAATATTGTTTTCCATCTTTGCACGTTCAACCTGTTTGTGTCTTTGACATAAAGTGAGTCTCATATATAAGTTGAATTGTTTTTATTCATTCTGCCAATTTCTGTCAATTGATTGGAGAGTTTAATCCATTTACATTTAAAATAATTACTGATAAAGAAGGACTTCTGTCATTTTGCTGTTTGTTTTTCTATATGCCTTATGGCTTTTTTTGTCCTTTATTTCTTCTGCTAATGCCTTCTATTGTGTTTAGTTGACTTTTTTGGCAGTGAAATGGTTAGATTCCTTTTTCATTTCCTTTTGTGCATATATTATAGCTGTTTTCTCATAGTTATTATGGGGATTACATTTAGCAGCCTAAAGTTAAAACAGTCTAATTTTATATCATTTTAACTTCAATAGCATACAAAAATTCTGCTCCTTTACAGCTTCATCTCCACACCTTTCAGGTTACTGTTTAGTGTCCTTTCCTCTTGAAGGACTCTCGAGTATTTCTTACAGGGCAGGTCTAGTGGTAACAAACTCCTTTAGCTTTTGTTTATTTGGGAATGTCTTAGTTTCTCCCTCACTTTTGAATGTCAGTTTTGCAGGATATAAAATTCTTGGTTGACAATTTTGTTTTTTCTTTTAGGACTTAGAATATACCAGCCTATTGCCTTCTGACTCGCAAAGTTTCTATAGAGAAATCTGCTTGTAATTTTATTGAGAGTTTCTTTTATGTGACAAGTTGCTTCTCTTTCAGTTTTCAAGATTCTCTGTTTTTCAAGAGTTTGATTATAATGTGTCTTGGTGTGGGTCTCTTTTGAGTTCCTCTTACTGAAATTCATTTAGCTTCTTGGACGTTTCTGTTGATGTCCTTCATCAAATTTGGGAAATTTTTAGCCATTATTTCTTAAAATATTCTTGCTGCCCCCACCCCCGGCTTCATTTACTTGACTTCTACAGTGTATATGGATGTTGGTCTGCTTGGTGGTACCCTCCAGGTCCCATAGACTCTGTTCATTTTTAGTCAATATTTTTTCTTTCTTTTCTTCAGAATCAATAATTTCCATTGTCCTGTTTTCAAGTCCACCGGTACTTCAGCCTGCTCAAATCTGCCTTTGAATCTCTCTAGTGAATTTTTCATTTTTGTTATTGTACTTTGCAGTTCCAGAGTTTCTTTTTGATTTATTTTTAGTTTTTCTAATCCTTTATTGATATTTCCAATATGTTTATAGATTATCTCCTTTTGACTTTTTTTAGGATCCTTAGGACAGTTGTTTAAAAGTCATTGTCTAATAGATCTGCCAGTAGGTCTTTCTCAGGGAGTTTCTGTGATTTATTTTTTTTCCTTTGTGCCTTGCTTTTCTGTTTCTTTGTATGCTTTCTGATTTTTTTGAAAACTGGACTCTGGAAGTCAGATTTGTCCCCTTCCCCAGAGTTTGCTATTTCTTTTGTTAAATTGTTTTTGTTTCTTATTAATTTTGGGGGGAAAAGGTTATTGTCTTATGCTCTCTCTGTGGTATAAACATAAGATTTTCACAGTTTTTTGGGTTTTTTTTTTTTTTTTTTTTTTGAGACAGGGTCTCACTTTTTCACCCAGGCTGGAGTGCAGTGGCATCATCACGGCTCACTGCAGCCTCAACCTTCTGGGCTCCGGTGATCCTCCTGCCTCAACCTCTAGAGTAGCTGGAACTACAGGCACATGCTGCTATGCCCAGTTAGTTTTTGTATTTTTAGTACAGATGGGTTTTTGTCATGTTGCCC
Source organism: Aotus nancymaae (assembly GCF_030222135.1). Lineage (NCBI taxonomy): Eukaryota > Metazoa > Chordata > Mammalia > Primates > Aotidae > Aotus > Aotus nancymaae. The sequence continues at coordinate 37,788,212 of NW_026988419.1, read as the reverse complement.
AGGCTAGTCTAAAACTCCTGGGCTCAGATCCTCCCATTGCAGCTTCCCAAAATGCTAGGATTACATGTGTGAGCTACTACACCTAGCCTGTTTTCACAGGTCCTTTCTGAGCCTGTGCCTTTCCCTAGGCATGCCAGATTCTTTTCTAATTTTCTCCAAATATGCAGTTATTTTTGAATTTTCCAATATTTGTTGTCTGACTCCCAGAAGGGAAAAAAAGAAGGGAGAAAAAGTGGTGCTGGCCTTTTAAATCCCTTGGAAATCACTGTAGCTAGGAGAGACACTTGCAAAATGAGGAGAGGTACAGCAACATGGCCACCTGTCTCTTCATCTGTACTTCTGTGATCAGAATCAGTAATCAGAGTACACGTCCTCAATATTTGGGGAGCAAAATCCATTTTGTCTATTCTTGCTTCTATAATTGTAGGGTCCTGTAGATTGATCCAGGACACCATGCACAGCTTCCTTTCAAAGGACTAAAGATTGCAGTTGGATAGCTGCCAGTAAGCTAAGAGCTGAAACTGATCAAAATTAACCACACTTTACCATAGAGCTTTCCCCTAGAAGTTGCAGGCCTTCAATAGACTACAGAGTTGCAAAGCAATTAACATCAGACAGATTTTGTCAATTCATTTATAGTCTAGGGGGCATACAGATTTCTGGTGCTTCCTACTCCATAGTCTTCCCATAATCTTCCTCCTTTAACCATTTTTAAGTATACAGTTCATTGGCATTAATTACAGGATCATACTAGTAAGGTCATGTTTCATTTCCTTCTTCAATTCTTCAAAGAGATACTTCAGGATCCTGCTCCCACTTGTTTAAAATTTCCATGGAAAGTTCTTCTCTGGTCTACAGCTGATCTGGGTGCAGCAGCTTTGGCACCAGTTGAGTGGAAAGTTTGTTCAACTTTAATTTTTCTGTCAGAATTGTATTAGCTTAACCAGTTAAGATATCTGTGGTGTTCAGTATTGTTTGTGCTGTTAATTGTTGGTCCTTTTCATTTAGGACACAAGTAAAATCGATTTTTTTATAATATGCATTTTCCATGAACTTTTTGAAGATCTTCTCCTTTGCTAATAGATTCTGTGATCAGATAATTTGGGAAAATGCTGCATATTGTATTCTCCTTTCAGAGATGCACATTGCTTATTAAACTGTTAGAGGCGCTGAAGGAACCTGTGTAATTCAGCATTACCAAAACTTACTTGATTATTAAATTTCTCCTCCTTCCCCTTTGAAATACCCTCTATCTCATAGAACTAATGAGCTCAGTTTGAGAAATGCTAGTATAGATTATTAAAGTTTTTCTAGCAGTGTAATAAGACAATAGCTAGTATGTGGCCAGTTCAAATAGCTACTGATAAGCAAAGAATTGAGAACAATTCTCTTTTTAAAGGGGCAGAATAATTGACATCTTTGAAAATATTTTTAAAATTTTCAACTCTGTCAGTCAAGGCAATGTATATCTGAAGGAGCAATTATGTGATAATATTTCCAGTTGTGCTCTCTATGTTTTATATGCAAAAACAAAGTTATCAAAAGATATAGGACCAATTTTAGTCCTAGAATGTAGGTCTTTTTTAGTCAGTTAAAAATCTTTGAAGGTAGTCTTTAAAATATTTTATATAGCAAGCATACTATACATATTTCCTCTAAAAGAAATAGAACAATATTTTTGAAGAGATAAAATGTTCCAAGTAATACAGAGATTATTTATTATTTTAATTTTTCTTTTCATCAAAACACTATTCCACAAAAGAACTCTTTTCTGTGAGACAGGGTCTAGCTTTGTTACCCAGGCTGGGATGCAGTGGCACAATCTTGGCTCACTGCAACCTCTGCCTCCCAGGCTTACACTATGCTCTCACCTCAGCTTCCTGAGGAAGCTGGACTACAGGCACATGCCACCACACCTGGCTAATTCCTGTGTTTTTTGTAGAGATGGGGTTTTACCACATTGCCCAGTCTGGTCTTGAACTCCTGAGCTCAGTCTGCCTGCCTCGACTGTTCAAATTGCTTGGATTATGGGCATAAGCCAGGACCCCTCAGCCATTAAGATAAACATTTTTATTGGGTAATTTTGGTGACAATTCTAGTGCATTCTTGGCTAAAATAATTCTGATTAATAAAAATTTCTAATAATTTTGAAGGGTTATCAAGTGTGTTTACTCTATATATCTTGTGTATTTGGGGTCTTGTCTAGTTTTGGCAGTCTCCATTCACATGTATTTACATTAGTATATACAGTTTATTTTTTCTCCTAGAGTATCTTAGAGTATGAATTACTCATTTTTCCAAGTAGTTGAGTGCACATTTTGAAGTTCTTTTTTTTTTTTTAATTGCATTTTAGGTTTTGGGGTACATGTGAAGAACATGTAAGATTGTTGCATAGGTACACACATGGCAGTGTGGTTTGCTGCCTTCCTCCCCATCACCTATATCTGGCATTTCTCCCCATGTTATCCCTCCCCAACTCCCCACTTCCTGCTATCCCTCCCCTGTTTCCCCCCCAACAGACCCCACTGTGAGATGCTCCCCTCTCTGTGTCCATGTGTTCTCATTGTTCAACACCCGCCTATGAGTGAGAGCATGCAGGGTTTGATTTTCTGTTCTTGTGTCAGTTTGCTGAGAATGATGGTTTCCAGGTTCATCCATGTCCCTACAAAGGACATGAACTCATCGTTTTTTATGGCTGAATAGTATTCCATGATGTATATGTGGCACATTTTCCCTGTCCAGTCTGTCATTGATGGGCATTTGGGTTGCTTCCAAAGTCTTTGCTATTGTAAACAGTGCCGTAGTGAACATTCATGTGCACGTGTACTTATAATAGAATGATATATAATCCTTTGGGTATATACCTGGTAATGGAATTGCTGGGTCAAATCGAATTTCTGTTTCTAGGTCCTTGAGGAGTCGCCACACTGTCTTCCACAATGGTTGAACTAATTTGCACTCCCAACAGTGTAAAAGTGTTCCTATTTCTCCTCATCCTCTCCAGCATCTGCTGTCTCCAGATTTTTTAATGATTGCCATTCTAACTGGCGTGAGATGGTGTCTCACTGTAGTTTTGATTTGCATTTCTCTAATGACCAGTGATGATGAGCATTTTTTCATATGCTTGTTGGCCTCATATATGTCTTCTTTTGAAAAGTGTCTGTTCGTATCCTTTGCACACTTTTGAATGGGCTTGTTTTTTTCTTGTAAATCTGTTTTAGTTCTTTGTAGATTTCGGATATAAGGCCTTTGTCAGATAGGTAGATTAAAAAAATTTTTTCGCATTCTGTTGGTTGCCGATTCACTCTAATGACTGTTTATTTTGCTGTGCGGAAGCTGTGTAGTTTGCTTAGGTCCCATTTGTCTATTTTGGTTTTTGTTGCCAATGCTTTTGGTGTTTTAGTCATGAAGACCTGTGCCTATGTCCTGAATGGTTTTGCCTAGGTTTTCTTCCAGGGTTTTTATGGTGTTAGGTCTCATGTTTAAGTCTTAAATCCATCTGGAGTTAATTTTAGTGTAAGGTGTCAGGAAGGGGTCCAGTTTCTGCTTTCTACACATGGCCAGCCAGTTTTCCCAACACCATTTATTAAACAGGGAATCCTTTTCCCATTGCTTGTTTTTGTCAGGTTTTCAAAGATTAGATAGTTGTAGATGTGTAGCGTTGCCTCTGAGGCCTCTGTTCTGTTCCATTGGTGTATATCTCTGTTTTGGTACCAGTACCATGCTGTTTTGATTACTGTAGCCTTGTAGTATAGTTTGAAGTCAGGTAGTGTGATGCCTTCAGCTTTGTTCTTTTTGCTTAGAATTGACTTGGCTATGTGGACTGTCTTTTGGTTCCATATGAAGTTTAAGGTGGTTTTTTCCAGTTCTGTGAAGAAGGTCATTTGTAGCTTGGTGGGGATAGCGTTGAATCTATAAATTACTTTGGGCAGTATGGCCATTTTCACGATATTGATTCTTCTAACCACGAGCTTGGAATGTTTCTCCATCTGTTTGTGTCTTCTCTTTTTTCGTTGAACAGTGGTTTGTAGTTCTCCTTGAAGAGATCCATTCTTTGTTATTGTATTCCTAGATATTTTATTCTCTTTGTAGCAATTGTGAATGGCAGTTCGTTTTTGATTTGGCTCTCTTTAATTCTGTTATTGGTGTATAGGAATGCTTATGATTTTTGCACATTGATTTTGTATCCTGAGACTTTGCTGAAGTTGCTTATCAGTTTCAGGAGATTTTGGGCTGAGACAATGGGGTCTTCTAAATATACATTCATGTTGTCTGCAATAGAGACAATTTGACTTCCTCCTTTCCTAATTGAATACCTTTATTTCTTTTTCTTGTCTGATTTCCTCTCTCACCACTCCTATTCAATATAGACTATATTGAATAGGAGTGGTGAGAGACGGCATCCTTATCTAGTGCCGGTTTTCAAAGGGAATGCTTCCAGTTTTTGCCCATTCAGTATGATATTGGCTGTGGGTCTGTCATAAATAGCTTTTATTATTTTGAGATATGTTCCATCAATACCTAGTTTATTGAGGGTTTTTAGCATAAAGGGCTGTTGAATTTTGTCGAAGGCCTTCTCTGCATCTATTGAGATAATCATGTGGTTTTTGTCTTTGGTTCTGTTTATGTGGTGAATTATGTTTATACACTTCCATATGTTGAATCAGCCTTCCATCCCTAGAATGAAGCCTACTTGATCATGATGGATAAGCTTTTTGATGTGCCGTTGCAATCTGTTTGCCAGTATTTTATTGAAGATTTTTGCATCTGTGTTCATCGTGGATATTGGCCTGAAGTTTTCTTTTTTTGTTGAGTTTCTACTGGGTGTTGGTATCAGGATGATGTTGGTCTCATAAAATGATTTGGGGAGGATTCCCTCTTTTTGGATTGTTTGGAGTAGTTTTAGAAGTAATGGTACCAGCTCCTCTTTGTATGTCTGGTAGAATTTGGCTGTGAACCCATCTGGGCCTGGGCTTTTTTCGGTTGGTAGGCTATTAATTGCTGCCTCAACTTCAGCCCTTGATATTGGTCTATTCAGGGTTTCGACTTCTTCCTGGTTTAGGCTTGGGAGGATGCAAGTGTCCAGGTATTTATCCATTTCTTCCAGGTTTACTAGTTTATGTGCATAGAGTTTTTTCTTTTTTTTTTTTGGTTTTTTTTTTTTTTTTTTTTTGACTTTTTAAAGAAGCCTTTATTTCCTTGTTTTGCAAATAAAGCTGGCTAAGTTGGTTGCTTTTTGGTGATTAATCAGAGAAACCAAATCCCATATCCTCGTCCAACTCCTCCGACTCTTTCTTGGCTTCAACCTTAGCTGGGGCTGCAGCAGCAGCAGGAGCAGCCATGGCGGCAGCAGCCACAGGGACAGCCGCCACAAAGGCAAATGGATCAGCCAAGAAGGCCTTGACCTTTTCAGCAAGTGGGAAGGTGTAACCAGTCTCCACAGACAAGGCCAGGACTCATTTGTACTGGTGATAGAATGGGGTGCTGATGCAATAGTTGGGTAGCCAATCTGCAGACAGACACTGGCAACATTGCGGATGCCCTCCAGGAAGCGAGAGTGCAGAATTTCCTCTGTGATGTCAAGCACTTCAGGGTTGTAGATGCTGCCATTGTCAAACACCTGCTGGATGACCAGCCCAAAGGAGAAGGGAGAGATGTTGAGCATGTTCAGCAGCATGGCTTCACTGGCTCCCACTTTGTCTCCAGTCTTGATCAGCTGCACATCACTCAGGATTTCAATGGTGCCCCTGGAGATTTTAGTGGTGATACCTAAAGCCTGGGAAAAGGAGGTCTTCTCGGGCCCCAGACCAGTGTTCTGGGCTGGCACAGTGACTTCACATGGGGCTATGGCACCAGCACAGGTGGCAGCTGGGACCTTATTGGCCAGCTGCATGTCCCTGATCTCAGTGAGGTCCTCCTTGGTGAACACAAAACCCACATTCCCCCAGATATGAGGCAGCAGTTTCTCCAGATCTGGGTTGTTTTCCAGGTGCTCTTGGTTGGCCTTGCGCATCATGATGTTCTTCCCCATCAGCACCACGGCCTTCCCGCAGAGGGACATGCGGATCTGCTGCATCTGCTTGGAGCCCACATTGTCTGCTCCCACGATGAAGCATTTCAGATAATCATCCAACAGTTGGATGAATTTAAGGAAGTAGTTGGACTTCCAGGTTGCCCTGTCTTCCCTGGGCATCACTGCGGTGCATCAGGGATTACCATGCAGGGCTAAAAGACGATGTCACTTCCAACAGGACACCTGGCAAGAAAAGCTATTTTCAAGTTCTTAATTGAAGTTGCTTTTAGGTTGATGCTGGGATTGCTTCTATATTAGATTATTGCCAAACTAATAAGGAAAAATGTATTTGTAAAGGGAGAGTTACATATACTGTGTAAAATACAGTTTATCTTCAGGTTAATGCTTTTGTTACCAACTCACTTTGTCCCATATAGTTATTTTAAGTTACCCATCCTTTTTATCTCGATTTTTTCCCCTCAATATGATTGGATCTAAAAAGCTGCAGTAGTTTTGACAAACCTTTTTTGATTTAGCTGGCCAATAACTATTGGCTCCTCATGTCTAAAATTTATACCTATGACCACTTCTCTGACTTATTTCATTAAGTTCTCCCACGGATTTTATTTTCCCTGTCTGTGAACAGGGGACAGACAGGAAAAATAAAATCCGTGGGAGAACAACAGCTTGGTGATCATCATTAAGTTAGCCTGTAAACGTTAGTTGAACATATTTTTTCTTTCTAGAATAAGGTTTTTCAGGTCCCTGTGGTTTTTTATCCTAGTAATAGTTAGAGCAATCACTGCCCACTGCCCCAACCTTTTTTTTTCTTTTTTGGCTTAGGGTCTCACTTTGTTACCCAGGCTGGAGTGCAGTGGCACAATCTCAGCTCACTGCAACCTCCTCTGCCCAGGCTCAAGCTATCCTGCTGCCTCAGCCCCCCGCGATCCTTCCGCCTCAGCCTCCCAAGTAGCTGGGGCTACAGGTCTGTGCCACCGTGCCCAGCTAATTTTTGTATTATTTGGTCGATACTGGGTTTCATTGTGTTGCCCAGGCTGGTCTCCAGCTCCTGGGCTAAAGCTATCCGCCTGCCTCGGCCTCCCAAAGTGCTGTTTACAAGCATGAGCCATTGCACCAGGGTCGCAATCCGCCTCATCCTTTCTTTCCACTAACCAGGATATATTATTTTTGTAATAAATATGACCCACATTCCTCAAGAACTGAGTTCCTATTCCTTCCTTACTCCAAAATCCTTGCAAGAATTGAAGCCACTGAATCCAAGTCTAATGGGTCAAGATCTTCAGCCCTCTAATATTGGTTGTGTTTGAATCTTCTTTTGCCTCTTAGTTTACCTACATTTATGTGATAGGAATTACCTTTTAAGATACAGGGTAAGCCACAGACCTTCTATTAGTGATAGATTGTCCATTGTTTTAATTCTGTGAGATAACTGAACTAATGAATATTGGCTGTAGTGTTAACATCATTGGATATTGTGAATACAATGCCCATTGGATAAAACAGTTTTATTGATAAAGTTCAGCATTTAGTGGGTCAGTTAGTATTATCTCCCTATCTTTATTTTCCCTTGTTTTTGAAAATTTTAAGTTATTTTGATAAGATATATTTTTTCTATGTTCATTTATCACAGACTTATATAAAATCCTTCAGCAGATATATAGTCCTCTTAGATTTGATTTGAAAAATAGTATTTTAGATTAAAATTATTGCTCTTAAATGAGATTTTCTGTAGATCTTAAGCATAATTTAAAAAATTAATGACATTTCTATTTCATTTTAGGCCAGTAAAGGAAATTATAATGAAAATGTCCAATCCCCATACCACTGGCATATATTTCTAATGTCTTGTTTGTGAATGATGTAAAGACATGTATACAGACTTCCCCTTCCCCACCATAGATAAAGACATGTATACAGACTTCCCCTTCCCCACCATACCTGTTTTTCTTTAAGTCATATTGTAAAAACATTTCTCTTGTGTTCTGAGCCAGTTAAAATTATATAGTGACTTTTTTTAAAGTGGTAAATTTAATGGAAACCCAAATTAGAGGAATGGGAGTTTGGAACCAGGTGTAGAGAAAAATCAAGAAAAATAGGACTGAATTAACCTTTGTAACAATAATGTTGCCAATAATGAGACATCTCATCATGTGCATGTATTTCCATTTGGGGTTATGTTATGTTTCTTAAACTATTACAAAGATTTACAAAGATTATGATACATTAAATAGATACTTGGCTTTTTAAGGTTCTCAGGTGAGTTTTGTAATTATATTCTTTAAATAAACAGCTTTATTATTGTGGCTCTGCCTAGACTTTGGGAAATTTTTATTTATAGTCTAGCTATTAAGTGAATTACAGCCTTCAGTCATTTTAAGTCACTGGTTCTAATATCGTGGGCCATTGAAGGTACTATTTATAACGTGATCTGAGTTTCTTAATTCTTTTTAAAAGTGTTCAAGTTGGTCGTATGTCATATTTTGGTTTTGTTTTTCAACAATGCTGTAAAGCTTTAATAATCTGGGTAAAATAGTCTACCTTCTGTGATTCATTTGTTATCTTTTCATTCTTCTTGGTAGTCTATTGGTTTAAATTGTTATACTAATGCTGACTCTTAATTTCTTTTCTACAGCCTGGATTTGTGGTATCATTTCTATCACTGTCATTAGCCTGCTTTCCTTGCTAGGAGTGATCTTGGTTCCTATCATTAACCAAGGATGCTTCAAATTCCTTCTCACATTCCTTGTTGCACTAGCGGTAGGAACAATGAGTGGAGACGCCCTTCTTCATCTACTGCCCCATGTAAGAAATGTTTTTAATCATTTAAAACACTTAAAATAAAAATATTTAAGCTGAAAGAGTCCTTCATTAGCAAGCTATAGCATAGTAATCTAGTATTTGTATTGTTTTATTTGCTTATAGGATGAAGTATTTTTTTTTTTCATTTTCAGAGTTTTAATACCAATATTTTTTAAATAAATTGAATCATTAGGTCAACTTTGCTTTCAGTAGTCTTTAAAAAAAACTCATTGGATTAAAATTTGCAATATTAGCAGCAGTGAATGATCTTTTTAAAATCTGTGTAGCATATCAAGTAAGCCTTTAAGAGAAATGCGTAAGAAATGTTGTAATGATTATGCCTATAGCCAGTATGCCATCAGCATCTTTGAGCAGGAGTAGGCAGATACACTCAGCGAGCTGTTTTACACTTAGCTCTTGGTATATGGGAGCATTTATCTTTTCACCCTGCATACAACTTCTTTTCTTCTCTTTGGAGTCGGTTCTAATTATATGATCACAAGCCCATATTCCTAGTACCATGTTTATCAACCTTTTTAAAAGTTGCTGTCTATAACTTATCAGTAGTTAGATAGATAGCTTTCTGTCACCAGCTAAGAGTATTTGATTCACTCTTACCATTTTTACTTCAAATTATGAATGCAATGGGGATTTTTTTTTCCTTTTCCAAATATAAAATTGAAGTATTGAGTATTTCCCTTCTAGAGTATTTGGGAGACAGGATTGTATTTGTGTGTTGTGTATACCTCTTCTGCTCTCTTGGTTGAGAATTCCAGATTTAGTATCTACAGCAATGTGTGTTTGTAAAAAAAAAAAAAAAAAAAAAAAAAGTTTTTTTTAAATAAACGAGTTAATGAATCTTAAGACTGTGAACATGAATTTTTTGTTTCACCATTTCTTCTAGCCATCAAGAATAGCAACAGTTTTTTTTAGAACTGGGCCTAGTAAGAGTAATTGAAGTGAGAACAGTAGTTAAGTGCTGTTTAACTTGTTTTTCTATTAAGAAAGGTTAACTAAACGTAACTGTTACCTTTTTGAATGGTCTGATATCCTCTGAGAGGTTTAGATATCTCTTTGATTGACCATTAGTTAACAGGAAAAGAATATAAATAAATGTTCGAACGAAGAAAGATACTTAAGTGCAGTTATTTAACTTACATTCTATAAGATTATTATTGTGATACTTGTACATTTCATAATGTTGAAACATAATTTCTATACATTTATGCTTGCTAAAGCTTTAAAATGTAGAAAATTACATATTTAAGGATACCCTCTTGCTAGCTTTCCATAGTATATGCAGAGATAGCAATCTTACACCTCTGAAATAATTTGTAAGAGAAGAAATTTATCAAATAATCTGTAACAATAAACCCCCCATGACACAAGTTGACAGTGTCAATTTGTGCAAACAGTAACAAACCTGCATTTGTATGCCTGAACTTAAAAGTTAAAAGAAAAAAATATATACAATCAGTTTAAGAAAGAATTAGATTATAGAGACTCACAAGTGACCTGCTGGTGAATTAGTTTGTGTGTTTTGTTTTATTTTTACTAAATATTTGGCATTTAAGATTGTATTCACTTCAATTTACAAAGAACCAATCACTCCCTATTATTACTTCTGGCTTGATTCTCTCACTATAGAGTGTATCTTACTCTTTAGGCATGTGAGTTGGTGGTCTTTGAGTTACTGTAAAATGTATATTTCAGACAACTGAGTAAAGCAAATTAAATGGAAGACTACTTTAAGTGAGATATCTAGAGGAGCACTTTAATACTTGAAAGGTATTTTTTTCTGTGTCCTTATGGAGATTATAATCTCAAAATTTTAAATAGCATTTCAGTTACTTGTTTAGAAGTTTTATTTGTTCTTCATAGTCTCAGGGTGGACATGATCACAGTCACCAACATGCACATGGGCATGGACATTCTCATGGACATGAATCTAAGAAGTTTTTGGAAGAATATGATGCTGTATTGAAAGGACTTGTTGCTCTAGGAGGCATTTACTTGCTATTTATCATTGAACACTGCATTAGAATGTTTAAGCACTACAAACAGCAAAGAGTAAGTATTTTTATTTATTTCATTTTATGCCATAAAACTCACAACAAAAATGATCTTTTTCTGGGTATGTGCTTTCCTTAATTATGATGTTGGTTTATATTGTCTCAGTTTTGTAACAGCTAATCTTTAGGGTAAAAAGCTAACTTTGATTTTTTTTAAAAATTAAACATGTGTAGCTGTTGTTGTTGTTGGTTTTTTTGAGACAGGGTTTCCCTCTGTCACCCAGGCTGGAGTGCAGTCTTGTAATCATGGCTCACTGACCTCTTGGGTTCAGGTGATCCTTTTGCACCAGCCTCCTGAGTAGCTAGGACCATAGGCACATGCCACCATGCCCAGCTAACTTTTATGTATGTATGTATGTATTATGTATGTATTTCTGAGACAGAGTCTCGCTCTGTTGCCCAGGCTAGAATGCAGTGACACAATCTCCGCTCACTGCAACCTCCGCCTCTTGGGTTCAAGTAATTCTTCTGCCCCTGCCTCCCGAGTAGGTGGGACTACAGGCAGGCATCTCCACACCCAGCTAATTTTTGTATTTTTAGTAGAGATGAGGTTTCGCCATCTTGGCCAGGGTGGTCTTGAACTCCTGGCTTCAAGTGATCCACCTGCCTTAAGCCTCCCAAAGTGCTAACACCTAAGGGGCTGGAGGGAAACAAGAGTTGGCTAAGTAGATTACTAAAGAGTAATTCAAAAGAGGTAGTGGGGCTTGAGAGGGTTGTGGCAGAAGAAATAGGGGAAGAAAAGATGATTAAGGGAATTTAGATGAGATAATCAAGACTTCTTAGTTGATCAGATAAAAGACATACAAGTATTTAAAAGTTTGTCATTACAATAAATAGATATTGCAAAGTTTGTAAAGAAATTTTAGAATTACCAGTTAGCATCTCTAATGTGAAAATCTAAGATCTGAAATGTTCCAGTGAGCATTCCCTTTGACCATCGTGTCAGTACTCAAGTTTCAGATTTTGGAACATTTCAGATAAACAAGTTTTTTTGTTTTTTATAATTTGATCTTTTTTATCTCATTTTGAACCTAAACTTACCAGTGCTTATACATTTATTTTTGCAAAGAAAACTGATACAAGAATGGAGTCACCAAACCATGACAGCTTTTTGTAAATTTGAAATTATGGGAAGTAAAACACTGGAAGGAAAACCTTGGGTGCAGGGAGTATACTATATCAGAGAAGGGAATCTGGCCAGTTAAGCCAGGACATCTCCTTTATGGTAAATAGGACAATAAGTAACCTAACATGAAAAAGTTATAGCATTCTTTTGAAGAAAGGGAATTAGTTGTACTTGAGTAGAGTAGACATTTGACAGTCTGTACATAATAATCAACTGTTTCAGCTTTCAAACCACAAGTTATATAATACATCAGATGTTGACTTGTTTCAGCAAGTTGGGGGCCTTGAGTGTAATGATTTGCAAGCTTCTAAGAAAGTGGAAATAGGCGTAGGCAAGGACTTTATGACCAAAACACCAAAAGCAATGGCAACAAAAGCCAAAATAGACAAATGGGACCTAATCAAACTCCACAGTTTCTGCACGGCAAAAGAAACAGTCAATAGAGTGAATCGGCAACCAACAGAATGGGAAAAAATTTTTGCAGCCTACTCATCTGACAAAGGACTGATATCCAGAATTTACAACAAGCTAAAAAAGATATACAAGAAAAAAACAAACAAGCCCATTCAAAAATGGGCGAATGATATGAACAGATACTTTACAAAAGAAGACATACATGAGGCCAACAAACATATGAAAAAATGCTCATCATCACTGGTCATTAGAGAAATGCAAATCAAAACTACATTGAGATACCATCTCACGCCAGTTAGAATGGCGATCATTAAAAAATCTGGAGACAACAGATGCTGGAGAGGATGTGGAGAAATAGGAACACTTTTACACTGTTGGTGGGAGTGTAAATTAGTTCAACCACTGTGGAAAACAGTGTGGCAATTCCTCAAGGACCTAGAAATAGAAATTCCATTTGACCCAGCAATCCCATTACTGGGCATATATCCAAAGGATTATAAATCGTTCTACTACAAGGACACATGCACACGAATGTTCATTGCAGCACAGTTTACAATAGCAAAGTCCTGGAACCAACCCAAATGCCATCGATGATAGACTGGACAGGGAAAATGTGGCACATATACACCATGGAATATTATGCAGCCATAAAAAACGATGAGTTCGCGTCCTTTGTAGGGACATGGATGAACCTGGAAACCATCATTCTCAGCAAACTGACACAAGAACACAAAATCAAACACCACATGTTCTCACTCATAGGCGGGTGTTGAACAAGGAGAACACATGGACACAGGGAGGGGAGCACTATACACGGGGGTCTGTTGGAGGGGAGTCGGGGGGACAGCGGCAGGGGTAGGGAGTTGGGGAGGGATGGCATGGGGAGAAATGCCAGATATAGGTGAAGGGGAGGGAGGGAGCAAATCATACTGCCACGTATGCACCTATGCAACAACCTTGCATGTTTTGCACATGTACCCCAAAACCTAAAATGCAATAAAATAAAAAATAAAAAAAAGAAAGTGGACAATCAGAACCAAAGCAATTAAACAAAATCTCAGCTGATGTTTTCATTTTCTTTAATTTCTATATCCTTCTCATTAACTTTTGAACTATTGTTGGCTCCACTTTCCTTTTTTTTTCTTATCTCATTGTTGCTTTTTTTATTTCCCCTTCTTTTTAGGACTTGTCCATATCATTATTTTCCTGTGAATGTCTTAAATTTTCCCAGTTTCTATTGGCTTAATGGCTTACATTAACAATTACTTCTCTTACTTCTCTGTGCCAGAATTCAAATGGGGAGTTCTGCTCTACTTGCCATTTGATAGAGTCACTAACACTATTCACATTAAAATTCAGGCCACTGGATTAGGATGAGTAGGGCTGGAAGGTCTAAGAATACTTCACTCCCTGTGTGCATCTTGGTGCTTCTCCACATGGCTTCTCTTTATAGGAGAGACCAATCTTCTTTATAGGATTGTGGCTAGCTTCCCTGAGTGAAAGCAAAAGCTGCCAGGTCTCTAAAGCTAGTCTTAGAAGTGGCACAGCATCACTTCTCCTGCATTTTATTGGTCAAAACAAGTCAAAAGCCTAGCCAAAATTCCAGGGCAGGGGGGTAGATTCCATGTCCTCATGAGTGGAGCAGAATGCTCATATAGGGAGGGAAGACATTGATAGTGGCCATCTTTGAGATTACCTCATGCTGTACTAGCCATGCAAGCTTACTTATACAGCAATTACAAGACTTAAATGTCTGAAACATAGTTAATAGCCTATAAACAAAACCAACAACAACAAATGCCATGCCAGTTAGTAAGCATCTCCCAGAGAAAATTGACTTTTATTTCAACACTGTTCTAGAATAATTATTTGTTTTCTCAAATTAATATACATTCGAAGTAGCAATTTAAGTTGGAAGAGTTGTTAGTGGTAGTTACATTGGTAGAAGTAAGCAGTAAAAAGCCAGACTGTTAAGACATACAAAAGGAAAAATTTAAACCTAAACAATGAAGTATAGTAATTGGTATTTGTAACTACTTAATGACAGATTAAATTATGTTCTGTAATTCCAAGATGGTAGGAAAGGATGCTTGTTTTTACTATAAGGCTACTAAGAGTCACTGACTGTGATAGGTCCTTTTATACAGCACCTCATTTAATCTTTATAAGAGTGTTATTTTTACAGATGAGTATTCTTTATATATATATAATATATATTATATATATATTATTTATTACATTTTAGGTTCTGGGGTACATATGAAGAACATGCAGTATTGTTGCATAGGTACATACATGGCAGTGTGGTTTCCTGCCTCCATCCCCATCACCTATATCTGGCATTTCTCCCATGTTATCCCTCCCCAACTCCCTACCCCTCACTGTCCCACCCCTAGTCCCCCCCACCACAGACCTCAGTGTGTGATGCTCCCCTCCCTGTGTCCATGTATTCTTATTGTTCAGCACTTGCCTATGAGTGAGAACATGGGGTGCTTGATTTTCTGTTCTTGTGTCAGTTTGCTGAGAATGATGGTTTCCAGACTCCTCCGTGTCCCTACAAAGGACATGAACTCATCGTTTTTTATGGCTGCATAGTATTCTATGGTGTATATGTGTCACATTTTCCCTGTCTAGTCTATCATTGGTATGCATTTGGGTTGGTTCCAAGACTTTGCTATTGCAAACAGTGCTGCAGTGAACATATGTGTGCATGTGTCCTTATAATAGAATGATTTATAATCGTTTGGATATATACCCAGTAATGGGATTGCTGGGTCAAATGGAATTTCTATTTCTAGGTCCTTGAGGAATCACCACACTGTCTTCCACAATGGCTGAATTAATTTACACTCCCACCAACAGTGTAAAAGTGTTCCTATTTCTCCACATCCTCTCCAGCATCTGCTGTCTCCAGATTTTTTCTTTTTTTTTGAGACGGAGTTTCGCTCTTGTTACCCAGGCTGGAGTGCAATGGCGCGATTTCGGCTCACCGCAACCTCCGCCTCCTGAGTTCAGGCAATTCTCCTGCCTCAGCCTCCTGAGTAGCTGGGATTACAGGCATGTGCCACCATGCCTAGCTAATTTTTTGTATTTTTAGTAGAGACAAGGTTTCACCGTGTTGACCAGGATGGTTTCGATCTCTTGACCTTGTGATCCACCCACCGCAGCCTCCCAAAGCGCTGGGATTACCGGCATGAGCCACTGCGCCCGGCTGTCTCCAGATTTTTTAATGATCGCCATCCTAACTGGCGTGAGATGGTGTCTCACTGTAGTTTTGATTTGCATTTCTCTAATAACCAGTGATGATAAGCATTTTTTCATATGCTTGTTGGCCTCATATATGTCTTCTTTTGTAAAGTGTCTGTTCATATCCTTTGCACACTTTTGAATGGGCTTATTTTTTTCTTGTAAATCTGTTTTAGCTCTTTGTAGATTTCGGATATAAGGCCTTTGTCAGATGGGCAGATTTAAAAAATTTTTTCCCATTCTGTTGGATGCCGGTTCACTCTAATGATTGTTTCTTTTGCTATGCAGAAGCTCTGGAGATTAATTAGATCCTATTTGTATATTTTGGCTTTTGTTGCCAATGCTTTTGGTGTTTTAGTCATGAAGTCCTTACCTATGCCTATGTCCTGAATGGTTTTGCCTAGGTTTTCTTCTAGGGTTTTTATGGTGTTAGGTCTTATGTTTAAGTCTTTAATCCATCTGGAGTTAATTTAACTGTAAGGTGTCAGGAAGGGGTCCGGTTTCTGCTTTCCGCACATGGCTAGCCAGTTTTCCCAACACCATTTATTAAACAAGGAATCCTTTTCTCATTGCTTGTTTTTGTCAGGTTTGTCAAAGATCAGATGGTTGTAGACGTGTGGCGTTGCCTCTGAGGCCTCTGTTCTGTTCCATTGGTGTATATCTCTGTTTTGGTACCAGTACCATGCTGTTTTGATTACTGTAGCCTTGTAGTATAGTTTGAAGTCAGGTAGTGTGATGCCTCCAGCTTTGTTCTTTTTGCTTAGAATTGACTTGGCTATGCGGGCTCTCTTTTGGTTCCATATGAAGTTTAAGGTGGTTTTTTCCAGTTCTGTGAAGAAGGTCATTGGTAGCTTGATGGGGATAGCATTGAATCTGTAAATTACTTTGGGCAGTATGACCATATTCACGATATTGATTCTTCCTAACCATGAGCATGGAATGTTTCTCCGTCAGTTTGTGTCCTCTCTTACTTCGTTGAGCAGTGGTTTGTAGTTCTCCTTGAAGAGGTCCTTTACATTCTTTGTTAATTGTATTCCTAGGTATTTTATTCTCTTTGTAGCAATTGTGAATGGCAGTTCGTTTTTGATTTGGTTCTCTTTAATTTTGTTATTGGTGTATAGGAATGCTTGTGATTTTTGCACATTGATTTTGTATCCTGAGACTTTGCTGAAGTTGCTTATCAGTTTCAGGAGATTTTGGGCTGAGACAATGGGGTCTTCTAAATATACAATCATGTCATCTGCAAATAGAGACAATTTGACTTCCTCCTTTCCTAATTGAATATCCTTTATTTCTTTTTCTTGCCTGAATGCTTCGGCTAGAACTTATAATATTGTATTGAATAGGAGTGGTGAGAGAGAGCATTCTTGTCTAGTGCCAGATTTCAAAGTTGATTTCGAGTTTTTGCCCATTCAGTATGTTATTGGCTGTGGGTCTGCCATAAATAGCTTTTATTATTTTGAGATACGTTCCATCGATACATAGTTTATTGAGAGTTTTTAGCATAAAGGGCTGTTGAATTTTGTCAAGGGCCTTCTTTGCATCTATTGAGATAATCATGTGGTTTTTGTCTTTGGTTCTGTTTATGTGGTGAATTACATTTATAGGCTTGCGTATGTTGAACCAGCCTTTCATTCCTGGGATGAAGCCTACTTGATCGTGATGGATAAGCTTTTTGATGTGCTGTTGCATGTTGTTTGCCAGTATTTTATTGAAGATTTTTGCATCTATGTCCATCATGGATATTGGCCTGAAGTTTTCTTTTCTCGTTGCGTCTCGTCCAGGTTTTGGTATCAGTATAATGTTGGTCTCATAAAATGATTTGGGGAGGATTCCCTCTTTTTGGATTGTTTAGAGTAGTTTCAGAAGGAGTGGTACCAGCTCCTCTTTGTATGTCTGGTAGATTTCAGCTGTGAACCTGTCTGGACCTGGGCTTTTTTTTGGTTAGTAGGCTATTAATTGCTGCCTCAACTTCAGCCCTTGTTATTGGTCTATTCAGGGTTTCGACTGCTTCTTGGTTTAGGCTTGGGAGGATGCAAGTGTCCAGGAATTTATCCATTTCTTCCAGGTTTACTGGTTTATGTGCATAGAGTTGTTTGTAGTAATCTCTGATGGTGGTTTGTATTTCTGTGGAATCTGTGGTGACATCCCCTTTATAGTTTTTTATTGCATCTATTTGATTATTCTCTTTTCTTTTTTAATTAATCTGGCTAGTGGTCTATTTTGTTGATCCTTTTGAAAAACCAGCTCCTGGATTTATTGATTTTTTTTTGAAGGGTTTTGTTTTTTTTTTTGTCTATCTCTCTCTCTCTCTCTCTCTCCTTCAGTTCTGCTCTGATCTTAGTTATTTCTTGTCTTCTGCTAGCTTTTGAGTTATTTTGATCTTGCTCCTCTAGCTCTTTCAATTTTGATGATAGGGTGTCAATTTTTAGATCTTTCCTTGCTTCTCATGTGGGCATTTATTGTTATAAATTTTCCTCTAGACACTGCTTTAAACGTGTCCCAGAGATTCTGGTATATTGTGTCTTCGTTCTCATTGGTTTCGAATAACATCTTTATTTCTGCCTTCATTTTGTTGTTTATCCAGTCAACATTCAGGAGCCAGTTGTTCAGTTTCTATGAAGTTGTGTGGTTCTGAGTTAGTTAGTTCTGTTAGTTTCTGAATTCTGTGTTCTAATTTGATTGTACTGTGGTCTGAGAGACTGTTTGTTATGATTTCCTTCTTTTGCATTTGCTGAGGAGTGATTTACTTCCAATTATGTGGTCAGTTTTAGAGTAGGTGTGATGTGGTGCTGAAAAGAATGTATATTATATGGATTTGGGGTGGAGTGTTCTGTAAATGTCTATTTGGTTTGCTTGGTCTAGGTCTGAGTTCAAGTCCTGGATATCCTTGTTAATTTTCTTTCTCGTTGATCTGTCTAATATTGACAGTGGAGTGTTAAAGTCTTCTACTATTGTGTGGGAGTCTAAGTCTCTTTGTAGGTCCTTAAGAACTTGCTTTATGTATCTGGGTGCTCCTGTATTGGGTGCGTATATATTTAGGATCGTTAGCTCTTCTTGTTGCATTGATCCTTTTACCATTATGTAATGCCCTTCTTTGTCTGTTTCGATCTTTGTTGGTTTAAAGTCTATTTTATCAGAGACTAGTATTGCAACTCCTTTTTTTTTTTTTGCTCTCCATTTGCTTGGTAGATCTTCCTCCAGCCCTTTATTTTGAGCTTATGTGTATCCTTGCATGTGAGGTAGGTTTCCTGGATACAGCACACCAGTGGGTTTTGACTTTTTATCCAATTTGCCAGTCTGTGTGTTTTGATTGGGGCATTTAGCCCATTTACATTTAAGGTTAATATTGTTATGTGTGAATTCAATCCTGCCATTTTGATGCTAGCTGGTTGTTTTGCCCATTAGTTGATGCAGTTTCTTCATTGTGTTGATGCTCTTTACCATTTGGTACGTTTTTGGAGTGGCTGGTACTGGTTGTTCCTTGCTATGTTTAGTGCTTCTTTCAGGAGCTCTTATAAAGCAGGCCTGGTGGTAATGAAATCTCTGAGCAATTGCTTGCTCATAAAGGATTTTATTTCTCCTTCACTTATGAAGCTTAGTTTGGCAGGATATGAAATTCTGGGTTGAAAGTTCTTTTCTATAAGGATGCTGAATATTGGCCCCCACTGTCTTCTGGCTTGTGGGGTTTCTGCTGAGAGATCTGCTGTCAGTTTGATGGGCTTCCCTTTGTGGGTAACCCAACCCTTCTTTCTGGCTGCCCGTAACATTTTTTCCTTCATTTCAACCGTGGTGAATCTGACAATTATCTGCTTTGGGGTTGCTCTTCTAGAGGAATATCTTTATGGTGTTCTCTGTATTTCCTAGATTTGAATGTTGGCCTGCCTTGCTAGGTTGGGGAAGTTCTCCTGGATAATATCCTGAAGAGTGTTTTCCAGCTTGGATTCATTCTCTCCGTCACATTCAGGTACCCCTATCAAATGCAGATTAGGTCTTTTCACATAGTCTCATATTTCTTGGAGGCTTTGTTCATTTCTTTTTACTCTTTTTTCTCTGATCCTGACTTCTCGTTTTATTTCATTGAGTTGATCTTCAATCTCTGATATCCTTTCTTCTGCTTGGTCAATTCGGCTATTGAAACTTGTGTATGCTTCGCGATGTTCTCGTGTTGTGTTTTTCAGCTCCATCAGTTCATTTATAATCCTCTGTAAGCTTTTTATTCTCATTAGCATTTTTAGTTTCTTTGCATTGGGTTAGAACATGATCTTTTAGGTCAGAGAAGTTTGTTATTACCTATCTTCGGAAGCCTGTTTGTGTCAGTTGATCAGCCTTGTTCTTCATCTAGCCTTGTTCCCTTGCTCGTGAGGAGTTGTGGTCCCTTGGAGGAGGAGAGGCATTCTGGTTTTGTGTATATTCATCCTTTTTGCACTGGTTTCTTCCCATCTTTGTGGATTTATCTACCTGTGGTCTTTGTGCTTGGTGACTTTCAGATGGGGTCTCTGAGTGGGTGTCGTTTTTGTTGCTGATGAAGTTATTTCTTTCTGCTTCTTAGTTTTCCTTCTAACAGTCAGGCCCCCCTGCTGTAGGACTGATGGAGGTCCACTCCAGACCCTGCTTGCCTGGGGATCACCTGCAGCGGCTGCAGAACAGTAAGGGTTGCTGCCAGTTTCTTCTTCAGTTGTCTTTGTCACAGAAGGATACCCGCTAGATGTCAGCCTTAGCTGTCCTTTATGAGGTGTCTCTGGTTATACAGGGGTCGGGGAGCTGCTTGAGGAAACAGTCCGTCACTTATAGGAGCTCAGGTGCTGAGCTGTGAGCTCCATTGTTCTGTTCAGAGCTGCTGGGCAGGTATGTTTAAGTTTGCTGCAGCAAATCTCTTAACCGCCTTTTTTTCCCAGTTGCTCTGTCCCAGGAAGGTGGGGTTTTATTTATAAGTTCCTGTCATTCTGCTGCCTTTTTTCAGAGATGCCCTGCCCAGGGAGGAGGTAGCCTAGTCACAGTCTGCCAGCAGAGGCATTGCTGAGCCCAGCTGCTGTGTGAACTTCCTTGCAGTTTTGTTTATAGGGGATAGTTCGAACTGCCTCGGTAATGGCAGTCTGCCTCAGTAATGGCAGACTGTCTCTGTAGTGGCACACTGCCTCAGTAGTGGCAGACTGCCTCGGTAATGGCAGATGCCCTTCCTCCCACAGAGCTGGACCATCCTGGGTCCAGCTGTGCTTGCTGTGAAACTCTCAATCCGGAGCATTTCAGATTGCTGGTCTTTGTGAGAATGGAACCATCCCAGCCAGTTTACCTGGCTCCCTGTTTCAGCCCCCTTTTTTTCAGTTGAACAGGTGACTCTGTCTCCCAGGCGTTCTAGTCGCCAGTTGAAACGGCGCCCGGATGTGTGTGAGTTTTTGTGCAGAGACCTGCTGCACCGGCTGAAATAGCCGTGCTGGAGACTCGTGGTGCTTTTCCACCTGGGAATCTCCTGGTCTTTGGGCAGTAAAAATGCGTTTGGAAATGTGGTTATCACTCATCCTGTGCGTTTTCGCTGGGATCTGCAATCCAGAGCTGTTCCAAATAGGACACCATCTTCAGATGATGTCCTACAGATGAGTATTCTTATGTTCAATAAATTTAACAAACTTGCTCAAGTATCAGATGGAAACTACAAACTTAAGATTCTCACTCAAATTTGACTCTTTTTTATGTCACATTCAGGGAAATCTGAGGTTGCATTAAATACAGAATGAAATTCAGACAAATAAGCTTTAGGTTTTTTTTTTTTTTTTTTTTTGGAACTTTCTATTACTTTACACTTTTGCTTAAGAGAAATTTTACACATATTATATACATATCATTTGGGTTCCATCTAATAATTCAGTACTGCGTGTTCTGTTCCTCAAAGTAGATGAATTGAACCTCTTAGTTGAATGTCTTAAAAAATACAAATTTAGTTGGATTTTTCTTCTGTGGATTGTTTTACTCCCAGAAAATTTTTTTTCATGCCCCTTTAAGATAATTTATGTCTAAAGTTAACACCATTTTACCCTTAGGTGTTAATGAGTGAATATTGTTGCTAATTGTGACCTCAGACTTTATACTAATATCAGATACTTTTTTTTTTTTAAGGGAAAACAGAAATGGTTTATGAAGCAGAACACAGAAGAGTCAACTATTGGAAGAAAGCTTTCAGATCACAAGTTAAACAATACACCAGATGCTGACTGGCTTCAACTCAAGCCTCTTGCCGGTAGACAGCAATTCTGACTCAAGACAAACTTTTTTTTCATTCAAATTTACATTTAATTTCTGTTTATATTCACTCAATCTGAAATTAAATAATACAGTAAACTAAATACAAGATGAAAAGGAGAAAAGGTGTTACCCTCATAGCACTCCTAATAAGGTAGCTGAAGAATTTATTTACTCATAGATGCAAAGCCAACTTGAGATAGGAGAAACAATAGTTTAAAGAGCGAACACCAACTTGAGATAGGAGAAACAATAGTTTAAAGAGCAACACCTTGATGAACCCGTGTTTCAGATGTTAATCTAGATAATCCACTGAGATAATACTTGTGCTATAATCTTAGGAATCACACAAGAAAATGTGCTGTATTAATCAGCAACAGACCGCAGGTTATGTGTGACAAATACTTTTATGATAGTTTGTCTAGCTTGCTAGTGTCTACTGTGAAAAAAGGTAGAGTTTGTACACCGATGTTTTTGAGAAATTAACGTCAGAATCTGTTCTTCATAAATTCAATGTATCTGTTAAATTTGCTTTTTTAAATTGCAACTAAAATGAGATTTTCATTGTTTCATTTCAATTTAACATTTACAATACTACAGTTAGTAAATACATTTGAAAACAAGTAATTCAAAACCTCAAAATCTATTCTTCATAAATTTAACATTTCTCATGGGAATAATCTTAGATTTAGCCCTTGTAAGCTAGGAACCATGATTAACTATTCAAAATAGGTCCTATATTAAATGTATAATTCAAGGCTTAGTATATTAATAGTATCTAAGATGCATCTTGTTTATAGTCATTATCTCTAGTACAGAATGTCGAATTTATGGAGTATTGTAAGGAATTCTCTACCCCTCTTCCTCAAATTATCTGCTATTTTAAAAAAATAGTATGTAAAAATCCCTCTAGTTAAAACCATAAAGGGGGAAAACAACATAATTTTCCTAAAAATCTGGTTCAGGTTCAATAATTAATACTTTACATTGTTAATTACAGCTGGTTTATAAATCTCAATTTAGTTATTCTGTAATGCTACAAACCTTATAATCAAATTAGTAGACTTCAGTGATTATATTTTAATTAAGAAACGGCATATATAAAATAAAAATGTATCCTACGATAGCTGATTTTAAAGAAAATAATCAAGTGATGAAAAAAGCACTTAATTTCTTTTATATACTTACCTGGCATAATCATAAAGAACCCTCTTAGAAACTCAAGACTAGTAATATCTACATCATATTTTAAACTAGGCTTGGATAAAATAAATATAGATAAGCCATACTGCATAGGTGTGTGCTTTCTGTGACACTAATGTGATACTTGACATGTTTTCACAGTTGTAGTGATATCCATTTATGAAATATAAGTTCTCAATAAACTTTCCACAGCATAGGAAATAAATTTCACTTAATAAGCATGAAGTCAGAAAAACTATGTATTTGTGTGGTGCCGTGCAATTAATACTTTTTATGCAGAAAGGTTGCAGTGTTTGCCACTGTTGCTGGCAGTAGTAATTATAAAAACAGTTTAACTGGGGTGGTTATACCAGCGGTTCACAGTGTGAATATTACTAGTAAATAGGACCGAGGAGGAATATTTTGGTATATTCAGTTTCACTGGAATTTGGTCAGGCAGTCAACACTACAGTTAGGTAAATACATTTGAAAACAAGTATCAGTATCACAAGCCATTTACTGTCTGAAATAATGCCTGTACTTATCACCATAACTTTTTGGATTCTGGTTTATCAGACATCACAGATTGTCAGAGAGCAAGGATCTGCACTTTAAAACAATTCTGCTCTTAATCATTATTGTAGCTTCTAATTTTCCAGCTACAGTTAATAAAGTTCCCAGTAAGCTGCTACAATAAGGGAGGAGAAGGGGGTATAGAGGTAGTGATTTTTTTAAAAAAAGGCTTTCTGTCCAAAGATGAAGTTTTATCAGTTCTTTCAATTATTGCTACAATTGAAAAGGTATATTTCCAATCAGTTTTCCTGGTTCTGTATTTGCTTACTGTCATAGGATTTCATCCCATCTCATTTGAGTTGCAGTTTAAAAAAGCAAACCCTTCCTCTTTTCTGACTGAATTCAACATGTATAAATAATTTTATGGCTTGGATCCTATGGCTCAAAAAGGTTACATACAGCAAGCAGCATATATTTAAAAAATATCCTAGGGTTGCAAAATATTACAATTAAGACAAACTTTTAAGACATAAAAATTGAAATGCTGCTTCTAAACCATGCCCATGCTATTTCTAAGGTATATTTCCTTAAATGTGAGTGAGTCTTTTTTGAGTCAGGGTCTTGCTGTGTCACCCAAACTGTAGTGCAGGGATGCAATCATGGCTCACTGCAGTCTCAACCTTTCTGGCTCAGGTGATCATCTCACCTCAGCCTCCCGAGTAGCTGGGACTACAGGTGACTGTCCCATGCCCAGATAGTTTTTGTATTTTTAGTAGTGATAGGGTGTTGCCATGTTGTCCAGGCTGGTCTCAAACTCCTGGACTCAAGCAATCTACGTGCCTTTGGTTTCCCAAAGTGCTGGGATTACAGGTGTGAGCCACCGTGCCCAGGCACAAGTGAGTCTTAAATGTGATTTTGTTTATTTTTGTAGATTTTGGCCTTATTTATGCTGAAATATGGGACAAATTATATTATGGGATAAGAAATATTTTGCATTCTAGAAAATATGAGTGAAACAAAAAGCTTTCCAAATGGTGGATTAGTGTTATTAATAGTTTTATTTCTTGATAGTGCAAATTCTGTTTCCTCCCTATATGACTGATTTCATGTGGAAAAAGGAGAATCTGCCTTTGTACCTAAAATCTCTGCTCATCTATCCATCTGTTCGGTTGCCAGATAGATGTAATGAGGTAGCTTATGATTTTCAGAAATTTTAAAAGTTTTTTGCCGGGCGCAGTGGCTCACGCCTGTAATCCCAGCACTTTGGGAGGCCGAGGCGGGTGGATCACGAGGTCAAGAGATTGAGACCATCCTGGTCAACATGGTGAAACCCCGTCTCTACTAAAAATACAAAAAATCAGCTGGGCATGGTGGCGCGTGCCTGTAATCCCAGCTACTCGGGAGGCTGAGGCAGGAGAATTGCCTGAACCCAGGAGGCGGAGGTTGCGGTGAGCCGAGATAGCGCCATTGCACTCCAGCCTGGGTAACAAGAGCGAAACTCCATCTCAAAAAAAAAAAAAAAAAAAAGTTTTTTAACCTAATTTCCTCCCTATCTGTTTAAACTTAATGTTTCCCAGAATCTACCAATAATTTTCTGTAGAAGAGAAGTAGCCTAGACTCTTAACTGTAGAACTCTGCCCCAGAATACAATTTGGGAAGTATTCAGATCTTTGTCATATAATTAACAGCTGTGGAAGACTAGATGAAAGGCCAGTTAATTTTTAAAAGAAATGCTTATCAGATCTTGCTTATCAACTCACTTATGTGAGTTTCTGAACTTCATTCTAACAATGAATCTCACTAGCATTGTCAAATAGGGGAGCATTCAGGAATATAAAGAACTTTGCCATCAGCTAACTGTATGACTTGGGCAAGTTATTTACATTTTATGTTTTCATTTTCTCAAATGATAACAGAGTGAGCAAATGCTAAGATTTCTTCTTTTTCTGAAAAAACATAGATTGCATTTTGACATCTGGTCAGTGCTACAATAACATTCACCCTTTGATTTTCATCAGCTTTTCTATAATTTGCTCTTTAAGTTTTCATAATACCTTCATGCTTTTGAATTTTTCTCCCACTTTGCCTGCTTTTGATTTCAGTTCCTTCCCATTGACCTTATCTAGAGCATCTTTTGAATCCCCCAGAACCCAATTTCTTCTTTGTGTGTGCGTGTTTGTTTTGTTTTGCTTACTTTATTTTTTTACTGGACTCCAGAAATCACTTTTCAATTAGAATGGCTTCTAAGTTATTTTAGGGAAATATATTTATTTAAGAATTCCAAAAGACATTCACTTAAGAAATGTTCATTGCACTGCTATTCTGTCTAGGCTTAAATTAGCAAATATCCATGCATTTAATTGTTGACAAAGAATATCCTTTGCTATAAAAATAGGAACTGATGACTCAGTTGTTTCTGAAGATCGACTTAATGAAACTGAACTGACAGATTTAGAAGGCCAACAAGAATCCCCTCCTAAAAATTACCTTTGTATAGAAGAGGAGAAAATCATAGACCATTCTCACAGTGATGGATTACATAGTATTCATGAGCACGATCTCCATGCTGCTGCACCTAACCACCATGGTGAGAACAAAACTGTGCTGAGGAAGCATAATCATCAGTGGCACCACAAGCATTCTCATCATTCCCATGGTCCCTGTCATTCTGGATCCGATCTGAAAGAAACCGGAATAGCTAATATAGCCTGGATGGTGATCATGGGGGACGGTATTCACAACTTCAGTGATGGGCTCGCTATTGGTAAGTGGACTGGGAACGTGGGTGATAATCTTCTTCCACTGTCTATGCTAATCTTATGTACTACAATATGTAAGATTAGATTTGTCTGGAACTTCACAAATACACTGTTATGTATTGCTCTGGTCAGTTGATTTTCCCAAAGGATACAGTTTTGTGTTCATTTGTCACATTTGGAAGTGTAAGGGTATAATTTAGTGGAGTTTTTCTTTAGCACATAAACACATCAGTAGTATATTTCTTTAATATCTTGATTTCTCAAATACAGTCACCATATTGAAAAAGCTGCTTATTAACATTATATTTTCATATCCTTTTCAAAGAGATGTAAATCTCTTTCAGGGATATGAAAATATCCTGAGATATTTTCCAGGGATATGAAAATATTTCAGTGCATTTACATATCCCTGAAAGAGAACAGTTTAATTTCAATCTTAGGTTTAGTAAATATTCCATATTTTTGAAAAGGCAAAAAAATTTTTTTACAACATTAAAAATCCATTGTACTAAATTCAAATATGTTAGTATCTTGCTAAAGTGATATTACTAGTTTAAGACAATATTAAATGTGATGAATCCATAATTTTCTTTGAGATCCAGACTCTATTAGTGCCCAGAAGTAAGCTTTGGTTTCTTTCAGAAAGTGGAGAACATGATTAATTTACAGTAGCTGTTGTTGTTTTTTGTTGTTGTTGTTGTTTTTAAAATAGAGACAGAGTCTAGCCATCCTTCCCAGGCTTCGAACTCCTGGCCTTCAGCAATCCTTTCACCTCAGCCTCCCAGAGTACTAGGATTATGGGCATGAGCCACCATGCTCAACCTATAGTAGCTGTTAATACTAAAGAATAAAGAATTCTGCTAGTAGACCTAGATGCATTTATACGTCTCACCTCAGTCCTCAACACTACCAGACAAGTAATACTTTGTACCATTTATTTTTTAGGCTTATGAAAGTTTTGATAAGGGTGTTAGCCATTTAAATCTCTATAAAGATCAATGAGAGAGAGAGCAAGTACATCTTAGACTTACAAGACTTAAAATTGAGCATCAAACCACTACCTTGAAATACTGAAAATTGTTACTATCCCCAAGATATTTGTGAGTTGGAAGGCTACAAAAATAGAGAATTAATTTCAGTATGGAATATTGCTTTTATTGAATAGCGGTTTCTCTATTTGTCACATACCATATCATACCCCACTATATGTTCAAAAACTATGGTGTGTAAGAGTGTGAGTCACTCATATATTAAGAAATTAATTTAGATAGGCAAATGAAACTGCATCTGTCATCATTAATGAAAATGTGAAGACAGAAGATCAGTAAACCTCACTTGTTTTTTTTCTTATCTTCCTCAGGTGCAGCTTTCAGTGCTGGATTGACAGGAGGAATCAGTACTTCTATAGCCGTCTTCTGTCATGAACTGCCACATGAATTAGGTAATATAACCTTAAAAATTTTACCAGGTCCCATCAAATCTAAGACTTCCTTAATTGTAATTACATTCAAATTTAGAGACGTTCAAGCATAAAAAATGGCTAATGGCAACTATAGTGTCATTAATTGTTAGATATATCATGATGTTAAAATATGAAAAAAAATGCTCCTTAAGATTCATGAAATGTTTCTGTGTGCTTTCCTTTGCATTTAATAACATAATTATGCTATTATAATGAAGATTATAGATTATGACTGGTTGACTAAGTAAAACTTTTAAAAAGAAATATTTCTGAATTTAAATGCCACATTTTGATGTTAATCTACTTTGAATTGATTTCATATACTATGTAGACCATATTTTTAAAAGAATCAGGGTAAAGTTTGCAATTACATCATTGAAAGGCAGATACATCTAGAAATGAATACAAGATTTTTGGGTATTAAGATTATGATATTAAAATATATATAATGAAAACAGAAATCATCCAACCTTCTTTATAGATAAAATAAGAGCTTTGGAAATGAATGATTATTCTAAAACCTCAGTGCTGGTTAGTAATAGAGTTACTTTTTTTTTTTTTTTTTTTTTTTTTTTTAGTAGAGATGAGGTTTCTCCATATTGGTCAGGCTGGTCTCGAACTCCCTACCTCAGGTGATCCGCCTGCCTCTGCCTCCCAAAGTGCTGGGATTAAAGGTGTGAACCACCATGCCTGGCCCTAATTTTTGCATTTTTAGTAGAGATGGGGTTTTGCCATGTTGGCCAGCCTTCATTATTTCTTCATAAATAATGGAAAGTCCTACTCCCTTTCATTTCACTCTTTTGACACATCTCTTATGTTTCTTACCTTATGTTACTTATTATCTTTTAAAACTCTCCATCCTGATTACCATGAGTTAATTTAATCTGTTGCTTCTGCCCAGTACTCAGAAATATGCTTTCACCACATTTTACATAATTAGCACCTATTATTGGACACAGCATTTAATTTCCTCCCCTCACAGATAGTAGTGCATTGAACATCTCTAGACTTGGTACCTGTCGACCCCTCTGAGATACACACTCAGAATTGACAGGTCTAGGGTATGCATGCTAAAGCAGTGTGATTTCCAAACAGCAATACCTGAAAGTTCCTGTTGCCACAGCCCTCCCAGCACTTGACTTTACCTTGCTGGGGTTTTTTTCCCCCTTTGAGACAGAGTCTGGCTCCGTCACCCAGGCTGGACTGCAGTGGCGTGATCTCAACTCACTACAGCCTCCGTCCTCTGGGTTCAAGTGATTCTTGTGCCTCAGCCTCCCAAGTAGCTGAGACTACAGCCATGTACCACCACACCTGGCTAATTTTTTTATTTTTTATTTTGTTTTTTTGTTTGTTTGTTCGTTTTGAGACAGAGTTTTGCTATTGTTGCCCAGGCTAGAGTACAATGGCACGATCTTGGCTCACCAAAACCTCTGCCTCCTGGATTCAAGCGATTCTCCTGCCTCAGCCACCGAGTAGCTGGGATTATAGGCATGCCCCACCACACCCAGCTAATTTTGTATTTTTAGTAGACATGGGGTTTCTCCATGTTGGTCAAACTGGTCTCGAAGTCCTGACCTCAGGACTATCTACTCTCCTTTGCCTCCCAAAGTGCTGAGATTACAGGCATGAGACACCATGCCCGGCCCTAATTTTTGTGCTTTTAGTAGAGACACGGTTTCGCCATGTTGGCCAGACTGGTTTTGAACTCTTGACCCCAAGTGATCTACCTGTCTCAGCCTCCCAAAGTGCTGGGATTACAGGTGTTAGCCACTACACCCAGCCTTAATTTTCTCTTTTTTATCAATGTAATGGATGTAAAGCATTTCTTTTTTATTTTAGTTGGTATTTATTTATCAATTTAATTTCTCTCCACATGAAATAGTGCTTTAGTTTTCTTCTATAAATTAAAAAACAGTAGCTTAAGATGTATATATGCATTCACACCAAAAATATCTGAAGGAAATGGAGATGGCATTAATTTGAAAGAAAAAATACTAATTTCACCTTTTGAATATGCAAGGGATTTCTTCATGTGCTTTCTAATTCAAATTTTCTGAAAATTCACCTGGCTATGAAATGTCTGTCGTTTGTACATAATTGTCTTGATGTGTAGTATTTGCTCATTTTTGAATAGAACTTGTCATATAATTTTCTTGAAAAATCAATAATTTCTTATGTAAAGCAGAAAAAAATATATTAGTGCATACTTGGTGCTAATTCCTTGGGGCTTGATTCTGTATGGTTTCATTTACCATGCCAACTTCAGACATATAATCTTATCTCTTGTTCATGCCCATTATCCTTTAATCAGACCAAGTCATCACTGCTTTTGTGGTGTTTTACTTAGACAGTTTGGATAGTCTTTATATCCCTGGTTTTGTTCTGTTGTAGTACGTCATTGGCAGATATATCTGCTTAAGTGTGATGTTCTTATGAAATTAAAGTCTTTCAGTAGCTTTCCTGACATACAAAATCCAGCTAGATTTTATTAGTCACACTTTTTTTTCTCTCTGTAATAGGGTCTCACTGCCCAGGCTAGAGTGCAGTGGTGTGATCACGGCTCAATGTAGCCTTGAACTCCTGGACTCAAGTGATCCGTCTGCCTCAACCTCCCAAAGTGCTGGGATTACAGTCATGAGCCAACTATGAGTCATATTTTCAATGACCTTCACTTCTTCTCTCTACTTACTTTTATAGTGTTACCTGCAGTACATCCTGCTACATGTTTTTCATTTTAACTAAACACAGTTCACCAAATGTGTAATGTGGGTGCCTGAATCTGTTTCCTTTTTTATACCATTCTCCTGCATGGCTGGTCCAAATACTTTTATTCCTAGTTTATCATGTTAAGAATCTTCAACCTCATTACTGTCTTCTACCTCATGCCTTGGATTACTGTTTCCTGTAAATTTTATTGTTTTCTTTCTCTGCTTCCTTCACACATTTTCTTGTTAGATCCCCTATTTCTTAAACTGTAGTTTTTAAATGCACAGATACTATGTCTTATACTCTTCTCTAACTATCACATAGTGCTGTTAGCCTAACTCTACAATTCAAGGCTATCAGTTTTTAAATATGAGTAACATGTTGCCTCATATTTAATCTTCCACTTAAAAAAAAACTTTTTTAGTAATAGACTTGGATAATCATGTGTACATATCCATAATATACTAGAAAAGCTTCCAACTTTCCTTCCCGCTCATCTACCCACTACCTGATAAATGGAGTGTCAGCCTACTTCCGAGTTTAAGTGTGGTTTTATTGAATTGCCGTAACCTTGAAGGATTCACTCAGACACAGAATTGAAAACAAGTTGTTTTGGAGATTAAGGATGGTTACCTTCTTATCACTTACTTCTTTTTCTCTCTGCAATTTCTTATTGAAGCAGTGACACACACGGGATAACCACGTGTAGAACAAATGCATTACATATATTAATGGCTAGGTAAGGCCTTGATACCCAATGCAGAGCTCTGGTAAAAAACTGGAATGGAGAACTCCCCTTGAGGCAGGACCTTCCAGTGAGTCCTTCAGACCTCAGATGTCTACCTGTTTTATCCCCCAAATCAGAGGTTGAGATGTTGCTGCTGCTGTGAGAGGAAATGTCAAGCCAGAGTATATTCAGTTTTGCCAGAGGGAAAGGAATGGGATTTAAGAAAATGCGCATTTTTCCTAATGTTAAATTGACATAAACTGTACCATACTCTAGCTGGATAGGCTGCTAGGGAAGGAACAGCATAAAGAAATGACCCAGCTTCCTCTTCAGGAGGTGACAGAAAAGGCTCTGGTCCTTGTATCTATCAACAAGATAAGAAGTGGTCTATGAACCATGAATAAAGGAAGCAAAAATATGATTGTAGAGCCTAGTTTTTGCCTTAAGGCACAACAAAGGGCACTTTTGTACAATAGGGCCAGGTTAGTGTCGCTACTCTGATCAGATCATCTACTCATACTCACTCAGAGAGGAACACGATGTGGAGAGAGGCATACAAGCTTCTTCCTCAGAACTCCCAAGCACAGGGAAAATCCTTTCTCTATAGGTTAAGTTAGAAGCATGGCAGATGGAGCCAGGGAGAAGTCCACTCCCCACTTTGTAGGTTAAAATGTTGACAAAGCAGTATAGTACGTCACATTTCAGGATAATTTATTTGATCTAAAACCTATTTTGACTTGTTACATTTTTTATTATGAATTCGAATAACATAGCTCAGGGAGTTTGACTCTTATTAAGAGACATGAAGAATTGAAAGCATTTGAGGAAATAGCAAACTCACATCTCATTTTATGTTTGCTCTCTGGTGTGGCAATGGGCTAAATTGCCTGAATTATTAAGTCACTACTCTCTTTTCTGTGTTTGCCAAACTTATGTAGCTGAATTTAAATTACAATACTACTTTGTTGTATCTCTTCACTTTTTTCCACCTTCCTTCAATAAGGAACTGTTTAAGCACTTGAGTAATTTACATGAAAGCCTGTGTAGTAGGAGAAGGCCATCTATAGGGGACATAATGTTGAGGACTATCCTGAGGGCAGGCAGAAGACAGCTACTTCCAGTTTTGAACTCAGGATGGATCAACCACCTGGGTATCGTTGCACTCTCAGAACAGCCCCAGGGTCTTGGATTCCACCAGCGTTTCACAAACTCCTATCTGAATTCTGAGACTCCCACAGAGAGGCTTTTGACTGTGGATGGATGCAGAATTCTTCTTCTGGATGTGGGGATTTGAGTGGATCACCTTCCATTTTGCCATCTTGGTTTATCACAATTTCCCAAACAGTCGTCTTGATGTTGAGTAATGTGTTTCAACTTCAAGGAAATAACATTTTGATAAATAAATATAGCCATGGGGCAAGGGTTAGAAAACTGCCTATTGGGTACTATTGTGTAGTACATCAGGGTGACCAATTCAGTCATACCCACACCTCAGCATCACATAATATAGCTCTGTAACAATCCTGTACATGTACGTCATGCTTCTAAAATAAAAGTTGAAAAAGAAAAAAAAATATGTAGCTGTGATAAGACTCAAGAGAGGTTATAGTGTTGTACATTTTTCCTTTCCTCTCAAACAAATTAAGGATTACATAGAAATTTAAAATAAGATGTTCATGTGTTAAATTGTCCATGGAAAATTGAACATTCATTGTATAGATTTATGTAGAATTTTGACGTGTAGAACCATCATTTAAGACAAGAATAAAGAAACTTAAAATATATACATGTTTTAAAAAATCTCTTAGTGGATGTTAACAGATGTTAACATAACTAAACCATTGGATTAGTTTAAAAGCTTTGGCAGGCACACCTCATTCATTGTGCTAATGATATCCTTTGTCAGCAGGAAGGAAAGAATATTGATTTACCAAAAGATGAATAGATTTGCATGTTTAGTATAAATCCCTGCTGTGATGATTCCTTTGACTTAGTTTAAAAATGTTTATACAGGTTCTTACTGAGAAGGGAAATGAGGAGAAAGGGAAAAACATGCAGATACCTTTGAGAATTTATAACCTGAGATAAGACTACAACAAAGATTTTAAAATGAAATAATTCACTTGATACAAAGACAATTATACAAAAATCATTTGTATTGCTATATACTAGCAGTCAACAGTTGAAAATTAAAAATTTAAAAAAGTTCTATTTATAATAGCATCAAAACATGTAATATTTAGCTTAAATCTAAAAGAATATGCATAGACCTATAAATAATAAGAGAAACCAAAGGAGACTTAAATGAAGAGCTATACCAGGTTCAAGGACCAGAAGACTGTTGTTAAGATGCTTTTTTTTTTTAATAGACACAGTGCATTCTCAATAAAAAAATTCAGCAGGCTTTTTTGCAGAGATTAACAAGCTTTTTAAAAATTTTATATAGAAAGGGGAAGGAACTTGTATAGCCAGTAGAATTTTGGAAAAAGACCACAAAGTTGATTTAAGATATACTATAAAGTCACAGTAATCAAAACAGTTGGAATTGGTGAAAGAGTAGACACATTAATCAATGGAGCAAAGCAGAGTCCTCATATATGGCAATTTACTTTCAGCAAATGGTGCTGTAACAATTGGACATCTACTTGCAATTAAAAAAGGAAGAAAAATACCTTTGACCCATAACTTACTATAGAAAAAAAAAATGAACTCAAAATAGATAATCTAAATGGAGACCCTAAAAATAGAAGAAAACAGTATCTCTGTGTCTTTGGGCTAGGTAAACTGTTCTTAGATACAGCACTAAGAGCATGCTCCATTAAGGAAAAAAGTCATAACATATACTTCATACAAATTAAAAACTCTTCACAAAAGATAGTTAAGAAAATAATAAAAAGGTAATCCACAAACTGGGACAAAATATTTGGAAAATAAATATCTGACAAAAGACTTTTAGAACCAGAATATTTAAAGACCTCTCAATTCAATCAGGAAAATAAACAACCCAACAAAATAAAATAGACACAAGACTTGAACAAACATTTCACTGAAGAAGTTATACAGATGAGATTTCAGATGCTAGATTTCAAATTATGGACTAGCAAGAATGTGGAACAGCTACAGCTCCTATACATTGCTTGTGGGGATGCAGTTTCCTATGAAGTTAGAAATATGCTTAACTGTATGGCCCAGTGATCCCACTTAATAGGTATCTGGGCAAGAGAAATGAAAACTTGTATTGACACAAAAGCCTGTTTATGAATGTGTGCAGTGGCTTTCTTCATAATTGCAAAAAACTGTAAACAACCTAAATGTTCTTGGCTGGTGAAGATAGATAAATAAACTATGGTTCATCTATGGAATATTACTGAGCAATAAAAAGTAGTTTTCTGATATACACAGTAACATAAATGAGTCTCAAATGCATTATTCTAAGTGAACAAAATCTAAACTTAAAAGACTATATACTGTGTGCTTCCATTTAGATGATGTTCTGGTAAAGGCAAAATCATAGGAACAGAAAGCAGATTGTTGGTTGCCTAAGGGCGAGTGGCCTGAAAAATATTTGGAAGGGTAATGAAACAGTTCTAGAGCTTGATGGTGTTTGTGGTTTTATGATATTATGTGTTTGTCAAAATTCATAGAAGTGTACATTTGTTAGAATTGTGTAATTATATCATAATTTTTTAAAATATTAAATGAAAATAGTTTGCCTTGAATCTTGATTAGTTAATTTATGCTGTTTGGTTGTTACTCAGAAATGAACTATCTTGCTATTCGGTAATATTAAAGAAGGCAACAAAGTTGATGTATTTCGTACCCATGACACTATCCAAAATACTGCATTATTAAATTATAAAAGGAAGCAATGCATTTTGTAACCTAAAAGACACTTCTGTAGTCTCAGTTTGTATTATGTAACATGCTAAATGAAATTGCCTGTTCAGCACAGTTCGTGGGTGAGTTATTGAAAACAAGGAGCAGAAATTTGTTAGGGAAGTTAGGGAGCTCTTTCCACAGAGAAAAAGCTCAGAAACACTGGAGAAAATTAAACAAAACTCCAGGAGCAAGAAGAGAGAAAAACTGGTATTAAATCCAGGTCTTAGCAGGAGAATTAAAGTATTTAGGATCAGAGGAGAAAAGACGTAAGGAGAATAGCATTAGATGAAAACTGGACAATGGCAACTTAGAAACCATTGGTAGATAATCTCCTTTGGTACGTTATCTAACTTTCCCAAATAATGCTGCAGTGTTTAGTTTGTAGCAATTTGTTGGAAGGTGGAAAAATGATAACTTGCAGTAATTTCTTTATTGTTAACTTCTTTTTATTGTTATAGACTATGATCTTGTAACCATGAGAGGTAATAGAACAGATCATGTATTTTTAGATACGTAGCTGTAAAGATTCTTTCTTAAGGGAAAGAAACAAGCCAGGTCAATGTTCTGTATAGCACCTTGCATATGCTGAGTGTTCAATAATTGATTCGATATTTGTTCATGTAGTAACTAAAACAAAATTATTACAGTAAGTAAAGCTAATAGGTATTTTTCTTTTATACCTCTTCAAGGTGGAATAAGCTATTGCTTTTGACCCATTTGCTTCAAGACTATTATCTTTAGCATCATTTTGCCCTTCTACTGACACCTCTCTGAGCAGTAATTTTTTTTCCCTGATGTTCCAACTTTATTTTTTTCCACAGGCTGTAGTCAAGCTTGCAGATAATGTTCCAACTTTAGATAGATGAAAAGTGCCTTTCTTCTTTTTTTGGAGGGAGAGGGTGGTGGGAGGAGAATCTATTGAGGATCCTTAGAAATAGAATTTCAGGATTTTCCCCACTGTTAGTTTTTGTTTTACATCAGCTCTGTGGTCATGGTTGATTTCACAGTCACCAGTGTCACCATTCTTCGTCATCACAGTTAGAAACAGACTTTGGATCATGGCTTAATAAGAACCTGGCATTTTACTCTATTTTCAGCATTGTTGATGCTCTTCCGAGCCTCAGCTAGACATTATGTGCATCATTGTGGAGGCACAAAAATGTGGTGTGGAGAGCTCTTTATTCTTACTACATTTTTAGGATTTTGGGGATTATTACAGTTTTGTCTGTTTCAGCATAGATATATAACCTTTCAGATGGTTGTCTTTTAGTATCATGCCTTTGAGATTCATCCAAGTTTTTGTATGCATTATGGTTTAATAAGTAAAAAAAAAATTTATGTGATAAAATATTTTTATTAAAAGTGTGTATCTTTTTAATGCTAATTTCATTGGTTTTCTTCATTCAGATTTGTGTTTTAAATCCTGTGGTTTAAAAACATTCCCATTGTTTAATTGCAGGTGATTTTGCAGTTCTTCTTAAAGCAGGCATGACTGTAAAGCAAGCCATTGTATACAACCTCCTCTCTGCCATGATGGCTTACATAGGCATGCTCATAGGCACAGCTGTTGGTCAGTATGCCAATAACATCACACTTTGGATCTTTGCAATCACTGCAGGCATGTTCCTCTATGTAGCCTTGGTGGATATGGTAAGATATTTTGTATTTTTGTGGTGCTAAACCTGCAAATGAAAGAAATCCTTGCAAGTGGTTTGAAGTCAAACTGTTTTTAAAAATGTAACTCATTTTAAAGACAATACCCTAAATAAACTCTTAAGGAAAGGCATTTAAGTAGGAGGTTTTCTTTTATGGAAACCAGTTGAGTTGCTGAAAATGATGTTACTATCTAATCATTAGTAATAGAGTTTTAATTACAGAATTATTATACTACTTTGAAGATGTTGTAATATTGGGGTAGACGTGTTTTATTTCTTTTAGCAAAATAAGTTCGTGAGCTTGTTTTATGGCAAACAGGAGAGAAGTACTATTCCTGTTAGGTAAGCCAGTCTTTTGTAGGAAGTGGTATATATTCCATAGGGTTTATATAATTTATTACTAAATTTAGCTTAAAGTTAAATGTAAATGCTAACAATTTGTTTTATTTTGATTTTACTTTAATACCCCAAATATGTTAGACAGTGTATTTACAGAACTAGCAATTAGGGTTTTTTTCGTTAGTTTGTTTTTGACTAGATATGACATTTTCTTTTTCTGGTAAGATCATAACAGTCTTATTTCAGAATTATGCAGCTTAGTTTTTATTTATTTATTTTTTGAAATAAGGTCTTGCTCTGTTGCCCAGACTGGTGTGCAGTGGTACGAACATGGCTCACTGCAGCCTTGACCACCTGGGCTCAAGTGATACTCCTGCCTCAGCCCCTGAGTAGCTAGGACTACTTAGACATACCTGCCACCACAGCCAGCAAAAATATTTTTTTTTTACTTGTTTTGTAGAAATAGGGTCCTACTATATTGCCTAGGCTGGTCTCAAACTCCTGGGCTCAAGCATTCCTACTGCCTCAGCCTCTCAAAGTGCTTGGGATTACAAGTATGAGCCACCATACCCGGCCCAGCCTAAATTTTTAATCACAAAATTAATGCCTATTTGTTATAGAAGGTTTTGAAAAGGTAAATAATTATTTCTTCTTTTAGTTTACAAAGTTACCTAAAAGTAGTCATCTTCCCTGCTGACTTTTAATATTTCATTTCCTATTCTCACCCTCAACTGATAACCTTGCTTCTGATTTCATGGAGCCATTAATCCACAAATTCTCATCATCACTTCTGCTCACCTTGCTGTATCTATGCCCATTTACCTTCTTTCCTGTTACTAAAAGGAAACTTCCCAGCAGCTGGTGCTCCTGCAGACTGCTCCGTAGAACTTATCCCCTCTGAACTCCCTTAATTTCTCCCCCCTCTTTCCCATACCATTTCCCCCTTTCTGCTGGATTATTTCTGTTAGCCTATAAACCTCATATTACTTCTCCCTTCTTAAAAAGGTGGGGGACTCTCTTAGTTCCAACTTCCCCTTTAGCTATCATGCTATTGTTGCTCTCTTTTAGGAAATTTTCATTGGTTTGTTTGGTTTGGTTTTGGATTATTTTTTGAGACAGGGTCTCACTGTGTTACCCCAGTGGGAGTGCAAGGGTGCAGTCGTGGCTCACTGCAGCCTCGACTCCCCAGGCTCAAGTAATCCTTTGCCTCTACTGCCTGAGTAGCTGGGACCACAGGTGCACACCACCATGCCTAGCTAATTTTTTTTTTTAAGTTTTTATAGACATGGAGTCTGACTATGTTACCCAGGCTGGTCTTGAATGCCTGGCCTCAAGCCATGCTCTAGCCTCAGCATTCCAAACTGCTCAGATTATAGGTGTAAGCCACCATGCCCTGCCCATTGTTTATTTTTAAATTTTCCTTTTTTTTTTTTTGAGCCAAAACTTCATCAGGTTTTCCCCGTAACTTTTCTGCCAGAACTTCTTTTGTCAAATTAACCGTATATAAAAACTAGTGTTGGAATTAGGGGGAAAGGTACCAAATTACACCTACGCAAATATTAGAGTCATATTCAGATTTGCAAAAAAGGCATAAAATGTGTTTACCATGCCACTGTTTGTGAAATCTGTAATGGTTGATAAAAAATCTGTATGAATTTAGTACTAATATGTAGCAAATTACACCAATTAAATAAGCAGCTCAAATTCATAAGTCTAAAGACCCTGTATCCCTGAGAGTTCATCTCAGTTTTAACATGGTTTCATCTTATTGTTACCTCATCAGAAGAGATAAGTTTAATAACTCCTCCCTCCATGCTGTCGTTCTTAAATATGACCTTCAGGAGATTGTTAAATATACCGTAGCACTGTCAGAGCATGATGGTTTGATTAATCGTACCCATTATTTAATAACAAATAATGTTTCTTCCTAAACAGAAGTATGAATTAAGAATTACATGACTTAACATTGTATTTTCTCCTCCCTAAACCCAAAGCACCAAGATACTGTTTTGGAGCACAACATAGTGTCCAAGAAAGTAGCATTTCAGTGTTGTCTCTGTAGATACTGATTGCAAATTTGAATTATGTTTGCAGAAAAGTGAAAGTAAAAGTTGGAAGTAGCAATTCTTTCACAATTTTGATTAGGTTTGGGTGGAAAGAATTTATGTCTATAATGATACAATGTATTTCTTCCACAAATCTTATTTACCTAGACAAGTTAAAGGAATTTAATTTTTATATTTTGAATCTACAGATTATTAGATGTAATAGTATGTGATATGCTTTAGAAATTGAAGTATATAAACTTTTAAAAGCACTATGCCTTCAAAGATATGACAATTTTCTGATTTTTGAAGTTTTATCTATATTAAGAGACTAGAGTACACTATGGGGGCACTTGCATGACTTGGTACTAGTTATGCCAGATAGCTTTGCTAGGTTATTTTCTGTGTGTGTTATTGGAAAGAAAGCAATGGCTAAGGGCATAGAGATGCCAATTTGGATTTGTCACCAAATATTTCTTTGCTGTCATGTGCAGTGGGAATGAGAATTTCAGGTGGAAAAGAGTGAAGAAGTGATATCATTTTGAATTAGATATTTCCCAAAAGAGCCTTTCTTAGTGAGTTTAAGATATATTAGTAGATGTGGGAATTGTGGTGATTTTTTTTTGAGTGTTTTAATGGCAATAAGTTGTTTTATACTTTAGCATAAAGTAAAATGTCAGAATTGATAAGGTCACTGGATGGTAACTGTTTGAAAAATGACTAATGTGTATATTTTAAGTGTTTGTTGTGGGAGATGATGAGGAGGGAACAGAGTTGGTTTTGACTTAATGACTAGCAAAAGCATAAAACTTCTTCAGTATTTGACTAAAATATATCTGTGTTCAATAAAATTATTTATAAATAAGTATATTTATAAATTATTGAACACTATATAGCATTGTGTTCAGTAAAATATTTATAATTACATTTTAGTCATTAATTTTCTTAAGTAGGAAAAATGTTTTTAAAAATTGAGTGGAAGTATTATACAAATTTAATGTGAAGATTTGTGTTTTTAGCTTCCAGAAATGTTGCATGGTGATGGTGACAATGAAGAACATGGCTTTTGTCCTGTGGGGCAATTCATTCTTCAAAATTTAGGATTGCTCTTCGGATTTGCCATTATGCTGGTGATTGCCCTCTATGAAGACAAAATTGTGTTTGACATCCAGTTTTGACCTTTCCCAGTAATCACTTGATTACGAGAATGTTACCATGCAGCTTTGCATCTGTTCCTTGTACTGTATGCACATTGCTCAAAGGAAAGTCAGTGGCTTGCACTACTTACAAGTTCCATAGATTTGAGCCTAACCACAAAAGGCTGGTGCTCAGTACTGTTTTCCCTGCATGTAGGGGTCTTTTAAAAATATAAAGCTTGTGATAAAGAGAGGAGAATACGGGACTCCATGAACCAGTGTTGGTATGTTTAAGACTTTTCACAAAATCATATAAAACACTAAAGTAGTCTCTTTATTAGTAGAAACTTCTGTGGCTATGCAGAAATAGAGATTGAACCAAAAAAAATTATTTAAACTTTAAAAATATTTTAAATGGACTTTGGGGAGACATTTTTGTGTGTTTTAAGAATGAATTGTAGTGCTTTTTAATTCAGCTACATATATACATGTGGTGATAGGGATCAACTTGACACAACTTTGAAACTGCATAAAGTAGACATAGGAACTAGAGGAAAGCTCAGGCTGCATTAGAGTATGAATTTAGCATTGGGAAAAGCCCTTATTCTTGAATCTAGAGTTACTATTTTTGTATATATTTGCGTAGTGTTTAAACCTGCAGCCTAAACTACTGAAATTTGTGATTGTATGTTTGTGTGAGCTTCAGTTTAATGAAAGATTCATAATGGTTCTTTGTATTGTTACAATACTTGGTGTTGGGATGGTCTGTTTTTGTTTTTTTTAACTTTAATTTTTTTTTGAGGGGGGAGGTGAGGGTTTAGAGCATGTGGTCAATGTTCTTTTTTAAAAATTGTAACCCTCTAGAAAATATCAAAGAAATGAATCAAATGTGCTTTAAATAGTTGATTTCCTACTTTAACAGTTCCAATTAGTTAATTGGGAAATGTAAGTTCTGAATGTTCACATTGCTTTACCAGTTTGGCATTGGAACCAAGAGCACATGGTGTGGCTGGCTGCAAGGTTGTAAAGCAGAAAATCCAAGTTTACCACATGTGTAATCTATACATGAAGTGTCAATTTAGAAGAGTTACTAGGATAAACTCCATTATTGCCGTGGCTGTCATGGTACCCAAATGACTTGGAAGAGACATTTAAATTACTCAGCTGAAATCACTTGATCATCTTGTGCCAAGATATGCTGTTGGTGCCTGATAGGGATTAGTCTCTTTTTTAGGTGCCCTATTCTCCTACCATAATTGTGAATGATTTGTGAGAAGTGCAAGCCATGTTTATCCTGAATTTTGACTTAATAATTTGTATTACTAGTCATATGCATGTAGCTTTCTGTTTATATCCTATGCCACATGGTCTTCATTTATGCCAGGTAAGCTGTATTTGAACTACGTACAGCTAGCTTTGTTTTAATCTGCTTGGCAACCAGTGTAGCTGCTGTAACAATCTTATTGTTCAAATATATAAGCGCCAAACTCTTTTCCATTCGATCTAAAATGTTATCATTTAGTCCTGTTCTTTTCCTCTTACTCCGTGAACTTTAAAACAAAAATAAAACTTCAACAGCAGCACATGCATCCAGGTATTTATAGATTATTGCCAGTGTTTCTTCTGTATGCTATAAGTAAGGGAGCTTAGGTGTTATTTCTTTAATTTATGCTTAAATTTGAAAAGTTATTTCTGACTTTCTGTATGGCCTCCTTATAATAAGTAAGAGTTTTATACATAGATTATTTTCAGCATTGGGCACTGAATTAGGACAGTCCTCATCTCATTGCTTGGCCCTTCAAGCAACCTAGCTAAAAGGTGCTGTTATTTTATTTAGTACTGCCAACTTCAAGTGATTCATATATTTATAGTTCATTTTTGGGTTTTTATACCCAAGGAGTATTCTGCATTCCAGCATTAAATCTGCTTCATTTAAAACTTTTA
Organism: Aotus nancymaae; assembly: GCF_030222135.1. Taxonomy (NCBI): domain Eukaryota; kingdom Metazoa; phylum Chordata; class Mammalia; order Primates; family Aotidae; genus Aotus; species Aotus nancymaae. The sequence continues at coordinate 37,745,937 of NW_026988419.1, read as the reverse complement.
TAAAAGCAACAACAGCTGGAATATACTCCCAGTTTTAAATGCCTGATTTAAAGCAAGTGGGTTATGCTGAAGTATGTAAAATGTTTTATATTCTCTCAGAAGTCATATTATCTATCTTATTTGCTAGATTTTAAAAATCTTAAGAGGGCTGTAACAGTTGCTGCTAGTATTTTGTTTGTTTGTTAGAGTTCCACCAGTATTTAGTTTTCACATCATTCTAATGTATAGTTTGAAGTCTTACTAGACAATCTGAATTCCACTACATTTCTGTTGGCTCCAACATTCCGTTTAGCTTGACCAGTCTAATTTAAAATTGTGTTTGTTGGAGGTCATTAATGTTACTTGTACAATGCTGTCACTGTGTGACATCCATATGAACTTTGGTATATATATCACATTGCATTCAATCAATCAGCTGTGATTATGCTTAGAACTACTTTAGTAACGAGATGCAGTGTGAATTTTTTCCATTAACAACAATAAGTCAGTGGCTTAAATGTCATTATGATCCTGCAAGGTGATTCTTGCTAAAATATCTAAACTTTTGTTTTAACTGAATCATTTTTTTTTAACTTACTTAAAAAGCTGGAAATTATCATATGCTGTTTTTTTTTCATTGTCAACAGTGATGTGTCATTTTATGTATGTTCCTAATGCTTATGGAACTCCTCCAAAATAAAGTTATTCAAAGAGAGCAAATATGCCAATGTGTTTTTAGTTTTTATTTCAGAGCATTTCCTTACATTGAAGTATGACTCACTCATATTAATCTGTATTTGCATAAGTAAATTCACAATTTTAGGTCTAGCTTTAGTCAAATGTATTTAAACCAAAAAAAAAAAAAATGCTTTAGTAGTAAAATATGCTTTCTATTCAGCCATCCAACAAACAACAAGAAACAGGAACAAAGAAGTGACATCTTCTGTTTGTTTATGAATTATGCTGACATAACAGTGCTACACCTCGTCCAATCCAGTGCTCCTTGGGTTGGTCAGAGGGAAGAGTCATGGCAATCACAAAATTCGTGGAATGGCCAGTGGTAGATAAGGTTCCTCTCCGCTCACTTGTCTTATACAATGGAGCAACATAACTTGGCTGTTTTGGTATATCTGCCCTCTTACAGGGCTTTAGCCACATCTGGAAGAAAGTACATTACACCTCTTTAAATCAAGGCTGTTACATGTACATGTGTTTGAGCCTACTATCATATTCTCAGAGTAAGGTTAGTTATGTATGCAAACTTCTGTGGCTCAAATAGATTTTATTTTCACCAGCAGTGCTGTGTGCTCAAAACATTTTATAGAACTCTTATAACAGAAAAAATAGTTTTCACCTACTCTGTCTAAAAGCATATTTTCCAACTATTCACCTCTCAGCCACACTTACCTGGGTAATGACTTTTTGTGCTTACAATAATGAAATCCAAATTGCCACCACTGATCGTGTGCCTTTATAGTAATTGAAAGACAGTCCCCACAAATACTGAAGGGATTTTTACCAACAACTGTATAACTAGAGAACCTTCCCATTTCACGAGACTATTTTAAAGGAGATTATATATATATATATTATGCTGTTTAAAATATAATTGCATTCTTTTATAACCACAGTCTATCCCCCATTCTTTTTAGTCATTAACTAAGTTCCTACAATTTATTGTTGAACCTCACCAACCTTAAAAATGAGGTTTTGGGGCGATTTGATCTTTGAATGCAACGGTAAGAACAAACTATGATCATAAAGATAATTTAATTCAGTTTTTTTTTCTGGAGTAGAAGTAATAGCAATTCTCGAGATGACAGGACTCCAATGTTCAGACCCCTCTTTTAGGTTTCTTAGGTCAAAACACAGATTGTTGAAGAAGCTTATAAGGATGCGAGTTTCTCCATTTCTCCCACTTAATTGTGGAGTCCAGACTTTCATAAGGGGGATCCACAAGGCAGTTTTGCAAATATTACCTACAGTGTAAGACTCAAAGCATTCTTCTTAACTCAGATGTATTTCATTTCAACCCCAGGGGATAAGAATTTTTATTTCTAACTAGCTCCTTATTCAGGACAATCATTATCCATTTAGAAATAAATTTCTTCTTGTACACACTGCAAGTTACTTAAGAGTTTCCATGTGAAATAAACTAAATTTCGATCAACTCCTGAAATTGCAAACGTTTATTTGTCGTTGCAACTGTCAATTTGGGTCTTGTATTTTAAACTTTTGTGCCCACAGTATTTAAAAATATATGACAGATTTCTCACAATTGGCTGTCAGTTGACCCCTCAGTGATTCTGTTAAGCTGCTCTGAAGGCTTTTTTACCTGTCTTTGAGCTGCTTCGAGAATCCAGCTAACAGAACTCACATAAATCCCACTGCTTATATTTTATCACACCATCCCAGACCTACCCTTCAAATTGTGGTAAAAATACCTTAAGCTATTTATGATGCAGTTATAGATGGAAAAAACTATATTTTATAAAGCTTAATCTGGCAATGCTGGAGATAGGTGCCTAGGAAATGTAGCTTTTTAAATTGATGGTTTTCATGATCTTTTAAAAAGTATAAGAAAAAATATAATGAACACATGTGTGTGTGTATTTACAATTGACCTCACTATTTGTGGATTCTACATTTCCAAATTTGCCTACTCACCGAAGTTTATTTCTAATCCTAAAATCAGTTGGCAGCACTGTCGTGCTCTTTGGCGGACATTCGCAGAGCATCAAAGCTGTGCGTTATCCATCACACGTTCCCAGCTCAGGTTGAACCAGGTGAGGCTCTGCTTTCTTGTTTCAACTCTCATGACCGTAAACAAGTCTCCTTTTCGTGGTCTACTTAGTTCCAGGTTTTTCACATTTTTGTGTTTTTGTTGGTGATTTCACTGTTTAAAATGGCCCCTAAGTGTAACGCAGTGCTGTCTAATGTTTCTAAGTGCAAGAAGGCTGCTGTGCCTCATAGAAAAAATACTAGCTTATGCCTCAACGAAACTCATAGCATTTTGACTGTGAGTTGTTAATGACCCAACATTGTATATTAAATAATGTGTCTTTAAACAGAAATAAAACAAGGTTCTTTATTGATCAGCTAACAAAAACGTTGTGACCAAAGAAAGAACCTTGTATTTTCCCAGGATCAGTGGTTCAGTATTTGCTAATTCAATTTTGGAAGCAACTTTATAGAATATAATTACCATAAATAACAAGAATTGACTCTGTATGTGTGTGCTTATATACATATGTACATATATATGCACACAAGATGGGGTCTACTTTATATATAACATATATGTATAAAATAATTCCACATGTATATATCATTAGAATTTACTAACCACAGGCACTGTATCATAAAGAATTTTGGGATGTGATTCTGCAAGTTTCTTGATCTTTCTATTCCAGGAAGCTCCATCCAGAAATAATCCATGAATGAAAACACCTAAATATAAAAGAAACACATTAATATAACACATTACACATTTTGATTTGAGTTCTGAATCTGAAATTTCTACATGTAAGTACTACGCAGGTGACAGATTTGTAGCCTAAGACTTATTTTCCAACGAAGGCAACCTCACGGATGTTTTAACATCCGTATTTCAAGAACATTTAAACTTTGCCTAGTGAAATAATGCAACAGTAAAAAGGCATGGAAGACAAAAAAGGAAAGACATTTTAAACGAGTCTATGGGAAGTTCTCAGTGTTTGTGAACATTATCAAATTTATATTTTTAATTGGTCAATGATTATACTATGTTTTCAGAAGCTATGAAATCTGGAGAAAATAGTTCTTAATGTAATAGGGATCCAATGTCTTGTAGCAGCATATGAGCAAAGTACCCTTCTATAGATCTCTAAAGTCATAGAATTAAATTGCTCCTCCCCTTTTAGAATTTATTCTTACTGCCAAGAGCTCTCCTTAGCCCCTGCCCTCATAAAATTAAAAGTATAGGCCAGGCATTGTGGCTCATGCCTGTAATCTCAGCACTTTGGGAGGCTGAGGTAGGTGGATCACAAGGTCAGGAGTTCGAGACCAGCCTGGCCAACATGGTGAAACCCCTCTCTACTAAAAATACAAAAATTAGCCAGGCGTGGTGGCTGGTGCCTGTAATCCCAGCTACTTGGGTGGCAGAGGCAAGATAATTGCTTGAACCCGGGAGGTGGAGGTTGCAGTGAGCCAAGATCACACTATTGCACTCTAGCCTGGGTGACAGAGCAAGACTCGATGTCTCAAAACAACGGCAACAACAACAACAAAAAATATAACCCTGAAAGAAACATCAATGCTGCTCAAACTTCAACCCAAATGCCACCTTCTGCCTTTTACAATGATAAGAATTAGAAAAAAATTCTTGCATCTGAATTAAATACTTAAGAATTAACTATAACTCCTTTAAGAAAACTTTCCTTGGGAAATGTGATGTTTTCAAACTTTTACCAAAATAACTCAGTAGTAGGCCATAGAGAAAGCAGCTAAGCATGAAAGCCAGATGGCCTGGTCTGAATCTCAACTCTGTCAATCACTAGCTGTGAGACCTTCAGCAAGTTACTTAATCCCCCTGAGCCTTAGTTTCCACCTTGTCTAATGGTGATAATAGTAGTATCTGAGCCCTAGGGGTATTGTGAGGACTCAGTGTAAAGGACTGGGCAGTCTGGATCCCCACAGTGGCACAGAGCAGCCCCACAGTAAGTATCCCTGCCATTTTCTTGATTTGCTTTTACCCAACTTAAACATTTCTTTGCTCCATTGCCAAATTTGAACCAAATTATTTATCCTTCTGGTATGTTGCTAAATTTATCTAACTAAAAAAAATTATTATTATTTTTTTTTTTTGAGATAGAGTCTTGCTCTGTCGCCCAGGCTGGAGTGCAGTAGCGCGATCTTGGCTCACTGCAACCTCTGCCTCCTGGGTTCGAGCGATTCTCCTGCCTCAGCCGCCTAGGTAGCTGAGATTACAGGTGCATGCCAGCACACCCAGCTAATTTTTGTATTTTTGGTAGAGAGAGGGTTTCACCATGTTGGTGAGGCTGGTCTCAAACTCCTGACCTTGTGGTCTGCCTGTGTCAACCTCGCAAAGTGCTGGGATTACAGGCGTGAGCCACCAGGCCCAGCCTATACTTTTAATTTTATGAGGGTAGAGGCTTAAACTCATATTTATTAGTGTCTTTTATGACATATCATAGTGAGCTGTATGGAAAAAAATTTTGTTAAAGCTTATATTATTAAGGAAACAATAAACAACTTAGCAGAAGATTGTTAAATTTCTTCTGTATTTATTTATTTTAAAAGCCTCCAGTGGTATAAAGTTTCTTCTGAGTATGTTAAGATAAAGGGATTTTGAACAAATGATCAGAATAATGGTAAGTTAAGCATCTGTGGCTGAAAAATACAATTTTTAAGATATCATATGTCCCAACGATTCTTTATTCCTTGCATCTGTTGTTCTTAAATGTGTTTCTGCAATAACTGTTTAAGTATTAGAGACCGGAATAAAAGGTATCTTTTAAAGGTTGGGTTAGAGTCCACAAATTTTTAGTGGATTCCAGTAGCATAATTTTTGGAATTTCCCCAGTACCATTTGAGGGCCCTTTATGTGCTAGATACTGACAGGCACTCAGGAAAGAATGGTGCAGACAAACAAGGTCACCTCTCTCCTAGTATCTGTATATAGTGGGGGAGAGAGATAATAAAGAAAGAAACACATAAGATAATTACAGTCTAACTGATGCTTTGAAGTTGATAAGCAGAGTTGCAAGACAGGAGAGTAAGGTGAAATAGGCAGCTCCAACAGATGGAAGCTCATAGAAGTTCTTGCTAATGACCAGTAATTTAAGCTGAGACCAGAAGATTGAGAAGTGTACACCATGCTGAGTCTGGGCTTAGGAACAAAGATCCCAAAGAGAAAAGAACATGAGCCATTCTAGAAACTGTCAGGAGGTTAGTGTGACCTGAGCATAGTGGCACAGGACGAGACCGTATGGGTGGGCAGCAGCTAGAACATGCCTGGCCTCACTGTCACCGTAAGGGGTCTGGGTTTTATTCAAACCACAAGGGGAAAAAAAACTATTAACTTATTCAGTTGTCTGGATTTTCATTGGAGACCAAAGGCTGATATGTTTTCATTTTTTAAAATCTGTGGCTTCTGTACAAATTAAGGGCAATAAATGGGTAATGACAGGAGGGAGACAGGATAAAGGCTAGAGCAGATGGCAAGATAAAAATGGTGGTGGGCCCAGGTGCGGTGGCTGATGCCTGTAATCCCAGCACTTTGGGAGGGCAAGGTGAGTGGAATCCTTGAGCTCAGGAGTCCGAGATGAGCCTGGGCAACACAGGGAGCCCAGTCTATACAAAAAATGAAAAAAACTAGCTGGGCATGGTGGCGCACGCCTCTGGTCCCAGCTACTCAGGAGGCTGAGTGGGAGGATCACTTCGGCCCAGGAGGTCAAGGCTGCAGTAAGCCAAGATAGTACCACTGTACTGTAGCCTGGGTGACAGAGTGAGACCCTATCTCAAAAAAAAAAAAAACAAAAAAAACAGAGTGGTGGCAGTAGGACTGTAGGTGAGCAACTGCCCTTGATACGAACAGATGAGGGAGGAGAAGAATGAAGAATTCCTGGGTTTCTGGCTGGATGGTGGTGCCATTTAATAAATTACTCATTTTACATATTCAGGAGACACCAAAGTGGAGATTTCAGGTTGTCAATTGGATATAGAGGTCTAGATCTTAGAGGAAAGACCTAGATTGGAGATTCAGAGATTTACATTTGGAGGATGTAAGCAAAGAAGATATAAAAAATAATAAGGTCACTCGGGGATAGGATGCTGTCAGAAAGGAGAAATAGTCCCAGGACTGAGTCCGTAGAAACTAGTATTAGGGGAGCCTGAGCCACTCAAGCAGCATGAATGTGGCCAATGAGATAAGGAAAATCAGGAGAGGGTGATGTCCTGGAAACAAAGAGAGAAGTATGTCTCTAGAAAGATGAAAGGTAGATAAGAAGTAGGAAGTGAGAACCTGCAGACAGCATGTAAAGACAATTTCTTTGAGAAATTCTCCTATAATGGTGAGTGGAGATAGGGACAGTAGCTGAGGGGGATGTAGAAAGACAACTGAAATGGTTGATTTAAGATGAGAGATTCTAGAGCATGTTGTGGGTTGACAGGAATTATCTAGTAATGAGAGAACAATCATTTGTTCTGAAAAGAGAGGGCACAATTAAAGGACCAAAGCCCTTGAGAAGGAAAAAGAAAATGAAATCTGGATTCCTCGAGGGTGCAGATGTTGACAAATGTATGGAGTCAGTGGTGCTAAGAACTATCTTCAGATGGCTTTTAATTTTTTCCATGAAAAATAAGGTGAGATGTGGGGACAGAAGGAAGGGCAAAGAGAGCATAAGTGGTTGTTGCGAGAGGAGGAAAGCGAGTATCCCCAGGAATAGTAGTGGGATTCCTTCAGAGTGTTACAAACCATCTTGAGATTTGTGACCATCAATTTAAAATAAAACTTCTTGGCACAGTAATGTGATTATCATACACTGCTGTGGTTACATATCTACTTGTTAGTGTCTCCCACCACAGTATAAATTAGTTGAGGGATAAGATCATAAATTGTTCCCTGTTGATATCTCCAGGGCCTGATAGAAAGTGAGCTAGTGAATTCATCATTCAGTGATAATTAAGAAAGTTGTCTTCAACACATTAGTTAAAGCAGTACACATTAACAGTCACTTAGAGACTAATGTCATTTATATAAAGACAATACAATTTTGGTAAAATTCTGAAATCTGTAGCATTTAAAAAATAACTCGTTTAAAATAGTGGCCTTGTCCACTAAATTTGAAATAAAACATCAGGGTAGCCATAAAGTATAGACAATCCATTAAGAAAGCTTTCCTCAGTCTTTCAACCACAAAGCAAATGTTTCTATTAGTTATATTTTGGAATGATAAGCTATACGTTTTGGAATGATATATATAACAGGACAGAATACATATTTTAGGATTCTACAAAGGTATACTCTTCAAGGGACCAGGGAAAAAACCTTTCCAATGCTGTACCATGTCCAGTCCCCACAGCCAACATAAGATTATGGCTGTTATCCCATGTGCTGTTAATTTGATGATTACTTTCTTCTTAATGTTTTAGAAATAACTTCTAACTTATAAAATTTTGCAAAAAAAAAAGTGCAAAGGACATGCATATATCCTTTATCCTGATTCATCTACTGTTATCATTTTCTTCTATTTGCTTCATCATTCCCCCTCACCCTTCTCTCTCTCTCTTTCCCCCTGCTCACTCATTTGCTCTCTGTCTCTCCATAATTTTTTTCTCTGGCATTTAGGGTAAATTACATTCATGATTATTACTTTTTTAACAGTTGAGAAAAGTAAGCTAGAATGTCATGTTTTTGTTCAGTGCCCAGATATGAGCCAACTCATTCTGTCCCTGCACTTACCATCCTCAGGAGCCTGCTTGTATTCTTTGTCTTCCATCACTTCATAGTCAAACCCAAGAAGATCAATGGGAATTGTGTATTTCCTGGCATAGTTCTGCTGGGCACCAGTCAGGAAGGCTTGTGTGAAGAAGAAGCCAGAAAGCCAGAAGACTGGAGGAGGGCCAATCTCGTACCATTGCTAGGGTGTAAAACATAAGTCAGCTAACAGTAGAGCCTTTCAACCTTTTTTTTTTTTTTTTCTTGGCAACAGGGTCTCACTCTGGTTGCCCAGGCAAGGCTCAGGTGACCCTCCCACCTCAGCCTCCCAAGTAGCTGGGAATACAGGCACATGCCACCACACCTGGCTAATTTTTTGTATTTTCAGTTGAGAAGAGATTTTGCTATTTTGCACAGGCTGATCTCAAACTCCTAGACTCAAGCAATATGCCTTTCTCAGCCTTCCAGAGTGCTGGGATTACAGGCATGAACCACCACACCTAGTGAGCCTTTCAACTTTTGAATACAACACTGCTTAATAAAATTTATCCAAAGATATTTATTGTCTTTTAGATAAACTAATAAATTACCTCTGAGGAATAACAAGCCATACTATCAAGGTTTTAAAAACAGATAGCATATTCAGTGTTTGTCCTGACTTCAATTTCATACTTATATCAGCTTGGGAATTACAATGACCATTAATAACAAACATAAATGTCTGTGTTATACATGCCCCGTGACTCTTTCAGAAAGGCTCCCTACAATAGTTAATATCTAATATGCATTGTTATATAATATATCATGTTATACAGTTGAACAGAAGAGATCCCCATCAAGTCTGGTCAGATGGTAATGTTTTTCACTTTTTTTCTCTAATTAGTCATCAGTCCCAACAGAATGTTGCTTTGGAAGTTTTTCTTCCTACTTCACTGAAAGACAATAAACTTCAACATATAGGAACACAATATTGTGCCAGGAATTCCTGAAAGAAGCCAGGTAGTGAGACCTTAAAGCCTTTAGAAATGTCAAGATACTTTAATTCTCTGTTCATAACATAGATTCTAATGGTGAGTTAGTTGAATATCAACTTTAATTAGATAGATGGTAAATTAGAGAAGCCAATCTGAAGAAATGAATTTGAAAAGCTTTTCCCTCTAAGAGCCCAAGATAGAACTTTATCCTTCAAAAACTATCTTAGTTCCTTAGTATTGGCTCTAGCATAACAAAAGGCTTGTATTATGAAAAGGGAGATTTTATTCCTGCAGAAATATCTTTATAGGTGGCTGTTGACACATTTTGTACAGACTCTAGGAAATTAATCAATATTTCTAATAGGTATAATTGTTAATAAGAACATAGTTCAGCACCAATATTACCAGACAATTAGTAGGCTTCTGCCCACTCAACATTTCTAAGACAATTAGCCATTGAGGTCATTACTGACTTGGCCTGAACCAGCAATCCAGTGATTTCATGACCTAGAAAAGTGCTGGGAAATGAAGATATAATACCCCTCACTGGTAGCTTGACTGGCTTTCTAAGATGCTTTGCTGTAGGTATTTATTTTAATGTTGACTACTTAGTGGAAAAATCAACATAGCTAGATGTTTTCTCCCTTCATTTAATACTAGCTTTTTGACAGTTCAGTGTAGCAGTTACAAACATCTTATGAAAGATTAAGAAGTGGTGATTTATGTCCGGGATGCACAGAAAAATTAAGAGAGTAATACTTATTACATTAAGCATTCTGATGAAGAAAAAGAAAACAAGAGAAACTTAACAACGTACGATCATTTGAATGAACTTACCTGCAAGAATTTTAGTCTTGCAAGGAAGTCATTCACATAGCTGCCAAGTGGTTTAAGGCTTGGGTAGGATTTACCCATCCACATTTCTGGAATTTTGACATTCAAAATGCTGCTAACCACTTCTTCAAGTTCTGTAGACATGACTACAAGCCCCTGAAACACATTTAACCTTGGTAAATATCACAGTATAAATATAAATAGCATAATAGTATAAATACCTCCTTCACAATTATCCTTTGTTCACAATTGTGATTAGTTAAGGTTGAGTCATACAGAAAAAAAAAAAGTGGAAATATTTGTTTTTGCTTATTTGAACTATTCCTTAGAAAAATATTAACAATTTTAATCTAACCAAAAATTTTTTTCTTTTTTGAGATGGGGTCTTTCTCTGTTGTTGCCCAGGCTGGAGTGCAGTGGTGGGATAATGGCTCACTGCAACCTTGACCTTCTGGGCTCAACTAATCCTTCCACCACAGGCTCCCAAGTAAGGAGCATGCATCTACAGGCATGCATCACCACACCTGACTAATATTTTACTCGAAAATTTCTTTTTGTATAGGAGACCATGGAGGGTGGCTCATGCCTGTAATCCTAGCACTTTGGGGCCAAGGCAGGTGAATCACTTGAGCTCAAGTTAATGATGAGACTGGGCCACATGGGAAAACCTCATCTCTACAAAAAAATACAAAAATTAGCTGGGCGTGGTGGTACACACTTGTAGAACCAGCAACTTAGGGGGCTGAGGCAAAAGGATCGCTTGAACCTGGGAGGTTGAGGCTGCAGTGAGCCAAGATTGTGTCACTGCACTCCAACCTGGGTGACAAAGTGAGACCCTGTCTCGAAAAAAAAAAAGAATTATAGAGATGGGGTGTGACTATGTTGCCCATGCTGGTCTCAAACTCCTAGCCTCAAGCAGTCCTTCTGTCTTCACCTCCCAAAGTGCTGGGGTTATAGGCATGAACCACTGCACCTGCACCTTATCTCACCCAATTTTAATAGAAAAAAATCTTCTTAATCAATACTTGGCTAGTCACTAACCATTAAATCACAGACTAACTTTGACTTAGTTTACTGTCTATTAAGTGGATAAGTAATATAGCTCTACACTGCATTCTGGAAAGGATGGTGATAAATATAAAATTAGAAATGTTACATAAAATGCTTTGAAAAGCTAAAATGTCCTAGAATTGAATTATGAAGTCTAGTTGACCATTCCCATTTTAAGTGACTGATGCACAGGTGTTAAGACTTTGAAGGCCCTGAAAATTCCTTTGACTTTTAATTGGGCCAGATGCTACTGTCATTTCTGTCTTTCCTATAGTTGAAAATATTATTCCAACTAACATATGGAGAAGATTTGGGAGTAAATTTGATGTACTAAATACACACATTTCATTTGCCTTCTTCTCAAAACCCCACTGAAACAGCAGTAAAATAATTGACTTTTTAAAGACATAAGCCCCCAAGTGTAGAAACAAAGAGGGGAAGAGAAAATGACAACACATTTGTGGGAGCTAGGAATCATATGGACAGCTGGTAGTAGACTTAGCAGACAGAAGAAACCTGATCCTAAGTTGGCAGGAAGAAAAGCTGAGAATCAGCCAGACACACACCGCAGAATACCCCTAAATCTTGGAAATGAATGTCCTAGGTACTTCTGAAAGTGGGGCAAGGAGGTCAATGTTAAAGATCATTAAAACCTGGTATAAAAAACAGAATCCTAGATCTTCCTCCCCCGCCCCCAAACTATGTGTTGCCTACCTTGAATATAACCCGGAATGAAAAATGCAGAAATCCCTAGAGTAGGAAATGCCAGACTCTGTTAGGGCTAAAGTTATCATACCAATATCAGGAGGATTAAGTGAATGTATGAATACTGGATACTGAGATCCCTGGGGCTTCTTTTCCCTTTTAGTTCCCAGAGTACTAGAAGCCAGCCCTTTATCTTCCAGGAAGGAGACAGGAAGAAGCAGGTCAGGAAGAAATACATAATCATGCTCAATGTTTCTTAAAACAAACGGCCTAGCCAGCTAACACTACATTGAAGACCACAGTCCAGCTAACACTACATTGAAGACCACAGTCCAGCTAACACTATGTTGAAGACCACAGTCCAGCTAACACTACATTGAAGACCACAGTCCAGCTAACACTACACTGAAGACCACACTCCAGCTAACACTACACTGAAAACCACAGTCCAGCTAACACTATGTTGAAGACCACAGTCCAGCTAACACTACATTGAAGACCACAATCAACAATCAACAGTATTCTTATTGTGTTCATTCAACATGATAATGCCCATTCTTACACATAAGCAAACAACCCCAAATTATCAGATGCCAGAAGAGGCTTCTAACATGAAAAGTTTTTCAATTATGCATTCAACTTCTAAACACAAAAAAGATTTTTCAGATTTTTTACTTCTTCTTGTATCAATTTGGTAACATGTTTTCCCAAGAATTTGTTTATTTCATTTACATTTTAAAATGTATTTACATTTTAAACGTATCGACATAGCAATGTTTGAGGAGGGAGGCAGAGCAAGATGGCCAATGGAAGCCTCCATAAATTGTTCTCCCTGCAGGAACACCAAATTTAACAACTATCTACACCAAAAAGCAACTTCATAAGAACCAAAAATCAGGTGAATGATCACAGTACCCGGTTTTAACTTTTAATCACTGAAAGAGGCACTGAATAGGGTAGGGAAGACAGTCTTGAATTGCTCAGATGCCACTCCTCCTCCATCCCCCAGCAGTGGCCTTGTGGTGCTGAGAATCTGTTGCTTGTGGGAGAGTGTGGTGATTGAGACTTCGCACAGGAACTTAGTGCTTCCCTGTCACAGAGGACAGCAGCACCAGGAAGAGCTCAGCTGATGCCTGTGAAAGAAGCATTTAGACCAACCCTAGCTACAGGGGAATCACATATCCCAGTGGTTGGAACTTCAGATTCAGCAAGCCTTGCCACCACCAGCTAAAGTGCTCTGGGATTCTAAACAAACTTGAAAGGCAGTCTAGGCCATGGGGCCTACAATTCCTAGGCAAGTCCTAGTCCTGTGCTAGACCCAGAGCTAGGGGCTTGGGGGACATGCAATCTAGTGAGACACTACCAGGGTGGTTAATGGAGTGCTTGCACCACCCCTCCCTCAATCCCAGGCAGCACAGCTTGCAGCTCCAACTTCCTACGGCTTGAGGAAAGGAAAGGGAAGAGTAAAGAGGACTGTGTCTTTCCACTTGGGGCCAGTTCAGCCACAGTAGGATGGGGCACTGGGAACAGTCCTAGGGCCCACATTCTAAGTCCTGGTTCCTGGACAAAATTTCTAGACACTTCTTGGGTCATAAAGGAACCTGCACACTTGAAGGGAAGGGTCTACTCCTGGCAGGATTCATCACCTCCTTACTAAGGAGCTCTTGGGCCCTGAGTAATAAGCAGCAGTAGCCAGGTATACACACCATGGGCCTTGAGTGACTCAGAGCCATGCTGGCTTCAGTTGTGACCCTGCATGTTCCCACCTGTGGTGGCTACCAGGAGAGATTCCCTTCTGAGGAAAGCACAGGGAAGAGTAAAGGGGACTTTGACTTGCAGCTTAGGTACCAGCTTGACTGCTACAGTGAGGTCTTAGGGTCCCTGATTCCAGGCCTTGGCTCTGGAAAGGAGTTCAAGCCTAGCCTGGGCAACATGGTGAAACCCCGTCTCTACAAAAAATATAAAAATTAGCTGGGTGTGGTGGTGCACGTCTATAATCCCAGCTACTTGGGGGGCTGAGGCAAGAGGATCGCTTGAACCTGGGGGGTCGAGGCTGCAGTGAGCCAAGACTGTGCTGCTGCACTCCAGCCTGGCTGACAAAATGATACCCTGTCTCAAAAAAAAAAAAAAAAAATTGTAGAGACAGGGTCTCGCTACGTTGCCCATGCCAGTCTCAAACTTCTAGCCTCAAGCAATCCCTTTCTCAGCCTCCTAAAGTACTGGGATCTGCACCTGCACCTGATCTAACCAAATTTTAATAGAAAAATCTTCTTAATTAATACTTGGCTACTTGCTAGCTATTAAATTACATACTAACTTTGACTTAGTTTACTTTGTGGGGCACACTGCTCTAAAGGGTAAGTCCCAGGCCTGGCAACTTTCACCACAAGGTGGCTGAAGAGTCCTTGGGCCTTGAGTGAAGATCAGGAAGTAGCCTGGCAGTACTTGCTGTTGACCTGTGGTGATAGTGGCTACAGGGAGAGGCTCTTCTGCCTGTGGAATGGGAAAAAAAGACAACACAACTGTGTATGAGAAGAGCTTTGTCTTGTGGTTTGGGTGCCAGCTCAGCTGCAGAAGAGAGCACCAGGCAAATTCTTAAATTTTCAGGCTCTTTAGGCTCTGACTCCCACAGAACATCTCTGGACTTATCCAGGGCCCAGGAGAACTCACTGCTGTGAAGAGAAGGACACAAGCTTGGTTGGGTTTGCCACCTGCTGACTACTGTAGAGTCCCAGGGCCTTGAGCAAACATAGACAGTAGCCAGGGAGTGGTTACAACAGGCCTTGGATGAGACCCAGTGCTGTGCTGGTTTCAGGTCTGACTCAGCACAGTCTCAACGTTGGTGGCCATATGGGTGCTTGTGTCTCCCCTCTCCTGGCTTCAACTCAGCACAGAGAGAGTCCATGTGTTTATGAGAAACAAAGTGAAGAGAACAAGACTCCTTCCCCTGCAATTTAGAGAAGTCTTCTGGACCTTATCCAAGACCACCAAGGCAGTATCTCTATGAGTCTGAAAGAGCTACAGCATTACTGGGCTTCTAGTGCCCCCTAAAGCAGATACAGTTGCAGTGACCAAAAACTTAGATTGCAACATACAAGTCTCTTCAAATATCTGGAAAGCATTCCCAAGAAGCAAGGGTACAAACAAGCCCAGACTGTGAAGACTACGATAAATACTCATCAGTGCCCACACACTGACAAACATCCACAAGCATCAAGACCATGTAGGATATTGAATGGTGTCTGGGTAGCAAACAATAAAAAAATAATAATAATAAGACCATTCAGAAAACATGACCTTACCAAATAAACTAAATAAGGCACCAATGACCAATCCTGGAGAGACAGAGATATGTGACCTTTCAGACAGAGAATTCAAATAACTGTTTTGAGGAAACTAAAAAAAAAAAAAAAAAAAATTCCAAATAAGACCAAGAAGGAATCCAGAATCCTATTAGATAAATTTAACAAAAAGATTGAGATAATTAAAAAGAATCAAGCAGAAATTCTGGAGCTAAAAAATGCAATTAATATGCTGAATAATGCATCAGAGTCTCTTAACAGCAGAACTAATCAAGCAGAAGAAATAATTAGTGAGCTAGAAGACAGGCTAGTTGAAAATACACAGTAAGATGAGACAAAAGAAAAAAGAATAAAAAGAAGAAAGCACACCTCCAGTGTTACTACAAGAGACAAGTTCAGCTGGATTTCTTCAATCATATCATTGGTCTCTGTCTGTACTCGTTTTGCCATAATCCTTTCGGCAGTGGTTAAACGTTTTAAAATGTAAAATGGGTCATTTCAATTCATTGCTTAAAACCCTGTGAAGGTGTCTTTTACATTTATACTTTAAAATAAAATGACATTTAAGACCCTAACTATGGCTGACAACAACATCACGATCCAGCCTCTAGCGTCTTCTCTCTAGTACCAGGGTCTGTCTTATGCTCACTCCACTCTAGTCTATCAGCCTTCCTACTTGTGTTCCTGGACCAGGCCCAGCTTGTCTTCTCTTGACTTTAAACTTGTGTCATACCCTCTGCCTAAAATGCTCTTCCCTGAAATGTCCCATGGCTTGCCCCTTAATGTCATTTAGGTGTCCCTCCGAGATTCATGCCTCAGAAGGACCTGACCCAACCTAAGACAGCTTCTCTCCCATCATTCTCTACTCTCTAATCTTAGTTTTTTCCCTATAACTTATCACTTTCCAAAATTATGTATGTATTTGTTTGTTTTTATTTTTATTTTGACACAGGGTCTCACTCTGTTTCCTGGGTTGGAGTGCAGGGGTAGAATGGTAGCTTACTGCAACCTTAACCTCCCAGGTTCCAGCCATCCTCCTGTCTCAGCCTCCTGAGTAGCATGAACTACCATGCCTGGCATTTTTCTGTTCTTTTTCCAGAAGAGATGAGATCTTGCTGTGTTGCCCAGGAAGGTCTCAAACTCCTGAGCTCAAGCAATCCTCCCGCTTGGCCTTCCAATGTATTAGGATTACAGGTATGAGCCTGGCCCATTTATTTTTCAGTTTGCCTCCCTCACTAAAATTTGAGTTTGGGCCAGAAGTTGGTGGCTCACACCTATAATCCCTGCACTTTGGGAGGCTGAGGCAGGAGTATGACTTGAGCCTAGGAGTTCAAGACCAGCCTGGGCAGGATGGCAAGACCCCATCTCTCTAAATTAAAAAAAAAAAAAAATTAAAGAAAACTTAGCCAGGCTTGGTGGCTCACACCTCTAGTCCCAGCTACTCAGGAAGGTGAGACGAATGGATTCCTTGAGCCCAGGGGTTCAAGGTTGCGGAGACCTGTGATCACATCACTGTACTCCAGTCTGGGTGACAGAGTGAGACCCCCATCTCTAACAAAATAAAAATAAATGTGCTTTATGAGGGCAAGTGTTCCATTCCTTACCATACTGTGTCTCCTTAGCATATATCCAATCCAGGGTCCTATCCCTATCTAATAGCATCCTCTATACTTATCTCCCTGTTTATTAACTCTCACTTCCAGAATTCTATTAGCTCCTCAAGGGCAAGAATTATTTTCTAATCTTATCTGTCCCCAGAACCCAAAACAGTGCTTACACATTATTTATGCACAGCAAATATTTGCTCAATAAATGAATGCTATATATCATTTAGTGGGTTTTTTGGTGTTTTCCACCTTACCTTGACTGCTTTTTGAATATTTATGCATGAATCTCTTATGGTCTTCAGTAACTTATTAAACTGTTCCATCTCTTGGACAAGTACAGTGTTCATGCTCTGCGTATAAGTTGTTGGGTATCTCCTCATAGCAGCCTCAACATCAAAGTTGTTTGGAAGTTTGCCCAAGATGTCACCAGCAACCTCATTCACTACTTCATCTGATGATTTTGCACCAGCACCTGCTGAACGAGACTGTGAAGAATCCAAATTATAACTCAAAAATCCTCATAAAGGTCTGAGAATAGCTGAACAGGAAAAATCCTAAGGTAAATCTTTATAAGAAAGAACATTGCTCTGCTATTTTATCCATGATCCCTCGCCACACAAGATTTATTAGAGTGATGGTAACAGGAAGGAGGATGGATTTTCAAGAGAAAACTATTGTTAGGGAGGAGGAATAAGAGCATGTAATGTGTTCAGAGGCAAACGAGGATCTATTGGATAAAGCACATAAGCTGTATGTTTGGCTGTCTGGGTGCAGGGGGAGGAGCAGATGCTGCAGATAGTGGGAGAAAAAGCACCGCATTGGTAGAGTGGCCAACTGATGAGGGGCATTAAAACCAGAAGGGGGAAATCTTATCTTGCTTTGAGAAAGCATGCCACAAAATATATTTGCTAATAACTTTGGTGTCTACTGGTTGCCAAAAGCAGAGATATAGTTTTCTCCTTGAACCAGGAGAGCAAAGAAAATAAGCTCATGTCTTCTTAGCAGTGGAAGAGTTATGGAGAAAAGACAGACTTTCGTGATTCACGTTGGAAGCAAGGAAGGAGAATTTCAATTCCATTTTTGTTTTTTATATTTATAGTGGCATTGTGTAAATGAATCTATATTTTCTGGGGAAAAAAACTATTAAATCCTTAGAACAAATGAATATGGGGTGTGCCTGTTGAAAGAGAACAAGTACTATTAGAATATAAATATATCACAAGTTTTCTCAGTCCAAGGAAATTGTGTTTAGTCTTCTTTTAGATTTTATGTTTCCTGGTTTCTACACCATAAATATTAAATATTCTCAAAATCTATTCTGAAAATATTAACTATTTTTACCTAAGTTTCTACTGTGACTTTTTTTTTTTTTTTTGAGGTGGAGTCTTGCTCTGTTGCCCAGGCTTGAGTGCAGTGGCACAATCTCTGCTCACTGCAACCTCTGCCTCCCAGGTTCAAACACTTCTCCTGCCTCAGCCTCCCAAATAGCTGGGATTACAGGCGCCTGCATCACACCTGGCTACTTTTTGTAATTTTGGTAGAGACAGGGTTTCACCATGTTGGCTAGGCTGCTCTCGAACTCCTGACCTCAGGTGATCCAACTGCTTTGACCTCCCAAAGTGCTGGGATTACAAGTATGAGCCACCATGTCTGGCCTCTACTGTGACTTTTAACATTACTTACCACATACTACCATAATATCCTATAAAGTTTCACAATAAAATAATTACATGTTGGTAAGTTTTAATTATGTGCTATTAAAAATGAGATATACTCATTTAACAATCCTTTATTATGATTCCATAGTACCAGGTTTGCAACAAAATATATAAAACAAATCATAGAGAATGAAATGCAAGTATTTGGTTAAAACTAATGAAATCTCTAATTCCATTATACTTAAGGAATCATATGCTGATTTCCAGTAGTATTGTGGTATGCATAAAAGACAGTAAAAACTCATTAAAATATTCCTATTTTCTAACAAGATCTGGGCCTCTGGGGGGAAAAAATTCCAGGTCTATAGTTCTTCAAAAACTGTAAAAAAAAAAAAAAAAAAAAAAAAAGTTAGTAAAGCATACATTCCCCTTACCTATTTCTCACACACAAAGATCACATGATTAGGGTGATAGGTTTTTGAAAGTAATATCCAACTGATACCAAAAATTAAGACCAATTGGGTCCTATTTACTTACAATTATTTACCTTAGCTTTTTCCTTTTTACCATCTTTCTTTAGAGTTATCACAAATAGCATTTAGAATCTTCTAAGGGTTATTTTCCTCTTAAATGAATTAAAGAATTCATTTTCATTTTCAAAGGGAAAAAAATAAATCTTAAAGGTTTATTTTCCTCTTAAATGAATTAAAGAATTCATTTTCATTTTCAAAGGGACATCAGAGAGTTTAACCTTTTCAGAGATCCTAGACTCAATCTAGTTTTATAATATTCTAAGTTGAAACAATTTTCCTATTCAAATTAGCGTGTGGCAGTTAACCACAAACAAAAGAGCTCTGCACAAGTAAACGTCTTAGCTCTGATAGCTTCGTCTTTTATTTTTTCTAAGATAAATTAGTTAAATACAAAAAGTCTTGTCATCATGAACTTGCTCTCCAAGCTCTGCAGTTCTGGTCTCTTTACCTTTGAACTGTGATAAACCCAATCTAGAATCACTGAACTACTGCTTACTCATTACTATAATTGTATTTGCCAACCTGAGTTTGAGGACTGAAAGAGATTGTTTAATTATACACTGAAAAGATACCCCTTGTGTATTTAAACTTATTTGCTTGGATTGGAGTCATTTTCTGTTGGAGTGAGCCCACTGTTTTATATATTCTGTAATGTGGCACACCCCATCAAGTTTAAGTAAAGCCAAAAGACACTGTAAATGTCCTGCTGTCAGACTGTGGTGTATTAAATGCAATCTAATGCTCCTAAAGAGCTACTCATTCATGTTTCCACATATGCTTTTATGCCCAGGTAATAACTAATTTTCGTGCTATCAATATCTACAATGGATGTAAAAATAGTCTTTGTTCCTTTTGCCTTATTAGAAAATGTCATAGTAGAGTAGAGCAGAGATAGGATTTCCATGGATTCTTCCATTAGTAAGAGCATACCACATTATCCTTCTAATTTTTGGCTTTTTAAGAATCTCTGGCTATCTGCCTTCTAGATCTCATCCCACTTTTGGAATCTAGAAAGAGAATATAGCATAGTGGTTTAGAACACAAGACTCTGGAGCCAAACCGGTAGGAGCCAGACTGCTTGGTTTTGAGTTCTGACTTGAAATTGTACTAGCTGACTATGGCCAAACTACTTAATCTTCCCGTGCCTCAGTTTTCTCACTGTAAAATGGGAATAGTAATAGCTAGACCCCACTTCATAAGATTGTCATTAGCATTGCATTGTTATACATAATAGCACTTAGAGCACCACTAGCACAGAGTACGCACTATACAAAAATGTTAACTTGTCATTTTTACTCTGAGATGCCGTAAAAAGAAAAAGATCAGTTAGAATTCCAGTTAATAGGATAACTTGCTTGACTGATTATTCTTCCTTAATTCATCAAAATTTTATGCAATCATTATGGGAATTCTTGCCATTTGGACTAATTTGCTTTCAAAAAACAAATTAACAACTGAGCATATCTTCTAAAGGAAGAACAATACAACAGAAGGTCTCTTAATAGACAAGCAACATTAGCCAATGTTTTTCATTAAAATGTACTGACCTGTGCTCATGGCAGCTAAATTCTGATGTCTTCACAGATTGTTTTCCTACATGCCAATGCACTTACACACTCTCCAGTAGGGTTGCATTTACAAATTCTTCTTCTATACTTTTAAATTCATTTTGTACTCACTATTGCAATTATATTTTAAATATTATGATAAAATAAATCTGATAAAATATTAGTGTGAATGAAACTGTGTCCATGTAAATCAGGTTAAATGTTCTGGAATAGCTGTTGAAATACCAGGGGACTGGAAATTAAGATAGGTAAAATTACAGACAAATTCCGTCATCAAACTGCTTCCCAAGTATCTTTGAAATTTTTCTTCCACTTTAAAGAAATTTAAGAGAGATACAATGTATGATGTATTTGGGCAAGGTTTATGCAAAAAAAGGCAAAATGAAACTCCTAGAAGGAGAATGATACTCAAATAGGTCTTGGTTCCCAGAAAAAGACTGATGAAAAAAAAAATCCCAATATGTTCATGTACTTAGTGTTCAAATCCATATTCAAGTTGTACAGACATTTTTGTCTTTTCCTTTAAATGTTTCTCCGCTTGAACAGAATTGTGTAAGGAAGCCTGTTCAGTGCTGGCACATGCTACCTGGGAAGCATCCTTCCCAGGCCTCAGAAGCTGGCTCCTATACAGATCACACACCTGTGTAAGAAGAATATTATCAAATAGCAGTTGAGTCTCTGACTGATCCTTAGTGATATCTGCATTGGCATTCATCCCAAAGATTTCTGGTGCTGGGGTCAGTGGCAGAGTCTTTGTGTATTCGATGTAGCTTTTGTGCTGCAGAGATGAATAACAAGAAGTCAGGAGGTTAGAAATCAATTACACTCTAAAACTTTTCACAGAAAGAAGGTAATTTTCAATACTCCAGTTATTGAGCAGATAGGCCTATGAGGCTGGACACTGAGCACTTTCACTTTCTTTTAGCCTGGGCCAAAGTTAAAAAATATATGAACATATCTAGAGAGAAAAAGAAGATGTACCATTCAATTGGAATGGGTTTTTTAATTGGGGTGGGGAAACCTGGTAACTTTATTTAGAAATTACCTACAGAGAAATCTTTCTGTGTCATATTTTGCTGATGGCTATTCTTAATTTATCACAATATTTTTTTCTTATTTACTGATTGTGAAAAATCCACCCAATTCATAAAAGTAAAATTTAAAATTCTGTTATTCTGAGATAATCACCATTAACATTTATACTTTTTATGCATACATACATATTTTATATTTTATTTAAACCGACTTCTATTAAAATTTCGTACCTTCCTTGACGCTCATATAATCATATACAAACATCCACACACAGACATGGCAAAGTTTGGTCATGGATGGCTTTACTATTTGGGTCATGTTACAAACACCGTACTTCGTCTTGCTCTTTTCATCATTGGAGATCTTGTTACCTCAACTCCCATGTTGACTTGCTGTACCCAATCTGTGACCTAGGCTTTAGGACTGTTTTTTTCCCTTTATCTACACCTACATCTGCCCTCAGCCAGCATTAATCCTAGTGGAAGATGGGGTCAGGGTTGGGGGATTACAGTATATGCTGCTGTTGCTTGTATTTAACTTTCAGTATATGCCCTTTGACTTCTGGGAATAAAATGAGAAAGAACTTGATTGTCCTAGCAATCTCTAGAAATCCACTGTGATCATCAGAATGCAGTGGCCAGGACTCGAGAAGAGCAGAAGGGAATCTTGGAATTGGGCTGCAGGTGGTTCTGTGACTTGCCGCCACCTTCTTACCTGTGTGGCCTTGGGCAAATTATTCTACTGTAACGAACCTGCTTTCTCACTTGGGATAAAATAATAATAACAATGTTAATTTGATAGTGAGATAATTACTTGCAACTGACTTCTAAATAATTGTAATATAAATATTAACTATTACTGCTAATGATATTTTGCTAATAATATCTCTTATGTATTTTCATTTTAATTGGGGACAATATCTTTTTAGCCAAAGGGCTGAGTTCACGATGACAGAACTTCAGGTGGCTGAAAAAGCTATTCTTGAGTGAGAAATGTTTCTGATACTCTTTACGTTACAACAAACAGGAAACCTCTAACTCCACCTATAGCGTGAGCTTTGTTCTATCACTATATGACTGAAGAAAGCACAGACAAGGGTAACAAAAAACAAAACCTGCAGGAAAATCACCATTTAAAAAATATCACCACCAAAATAATTTCATGTCTTACTACTTTTAGTTTCTTTGAAGGGCATACTTACATCACCAGAAGGAGGAACAAAATAGATGCCACTTGAGTCAAATTTATAGCCTGAATTTTCAACTAATTCTGGATTGAAGAATTTGTTTAGAATGCTGCGCAGCGTGCGCCGGTCCCAGTCATCGGTCACTCTGCCTCCATAATTGCATTCGCCGGTCATGTACCGCAGAGCATCATATGGCACTTCCTAAGATGGAGAGCGCACGTCAGTCAGCCAGTTCATCAGCGGCATGTTATACAGAACCGTGTTTCTTGTTTGCATTGACACAGCTTCCCTTCGTATGGTTCCCTGTTAATTGTTGCCATTTTTCCCAGTGTTGTTCTCTTCTTTTCTGGCTTTTTATTTCCATCCAGTCAATGCTGAGAATGGAACTCCTCTATTAACTTGTGAATTTATTGTCTATCAACCAAAATTATTTCAATACTTACTGTGTGCCAGATACAAATGAATTAGATCATAATGTCATCTGTGAAAACTTTACACTGCTGAGTAGCATGCAAAGCAGATACAGTATAATTCAGAGGGCCGGTCATGGTGGCTCACACCTGTAATCCCAGCACTTTGAGAGGCCAAGGAGGGAGGATCACTTGAGCCCAGTAGTTCGAGAACAGCCTGGGCAACATGAGAAGACCCTGTCCATACCAAAAAAGAAAAAAAAAATTAACCAGGTATGGAAGCACATGCCTATAGTCCCAGCTAGGGAGGAGGCTGAGGTAGCAGGATCAAAGCTGCAGTGAATTCTAATCGTGTCACTACTCTCCAGCCTGGGTGACAGA
Organism: Aotus nancymaae; assembly: GCF_030222135.1. NCBI lineage: Eukaryota > Metazoa > Chordata > Mammalia > Primates > Aotidae > Aotus > Aotus nancymaae. Next base: position 37,722,275 of record NW_026988419.1, on the reverse strand, counting down.
GCAAGATCCTGTCTAAAAATATATATATACACATATACAAACTCAGAGATCAGCAGTGTTACTTCACCGCCTTTCAATATCCATATATATTTGACAATTGGAATTTTATATATACATATATACACACACACACTCATATATATACACACACACATGCATATATATACACACACACGCATATATACACACACACAAAATTGTGCACTTATTTTTTCACAAATTCTTACATGATTTCTTTTACCATTTCATGAAACATTCTTTGAAAATACTATTTTTAATAACTGTTTTCTAATATTGAACACTTTTGTTGCTTCTAATTTTTTAATGTGTTGAATTATATTTCATTAAATATACATTTCTTAAAATGTCTAATGATCCTTTAGTCCAGATTCCTGAAATTACTTTTTTCCAAAAAAAAAAAAAGAATCTTATAAAAAGCAATTTATAAACATTACCACTCTGCTTTTCCAAAAAGCTGAAGCATTTGTAGCAGCCAGTTTTTAAATCTTTGCTAATATGGTGGGTCAGTGATAATATTATTTCAATTTGCATTTCTAGAATAGTGAGGTTCATAGTTATTTCATATGTTTAATAATATTTGTTTTTTGTAAACTAGACTATTTTTCCTATCCTATTGTTACTTGGTAAAACTGGAACTTAAGGCAGTGAATTTAGGAGAACATGTGTCATGTTCTGTGGGGGATTTTGGTTGTTTTTTGAGTCAGAGTCTCACTCTGTCACCCAGGTTGGTGTGCAGTGGTGCAATCAGGGCTCACTGCCTCCACCTCCAGGGTTAAGGAGATCCTCCTACCTCAGCCTCTCAAGTAGCTGGGACTATGGGCACAAGCCATCATGCCTGGCTAATTTTTGTATTTTATGTAAAAGTAGGGTTTCACCATATTGCCCAGGCTGATCGCGAACTCCTGGGCTCAGGCAATCCACTGCCTCTGAAGTGCTGGGATTACAGGCATGAACCACTGCACCTTGCCCTATTAAAGTTTTTTTTTTTTTCCAAGAGAATTAAATCATTTATTGATTACACATGATAATGGATGATACACAAGCTTCATTCCCATCTATAATTTTATCTGGTACCATTATTCAATTTAGATATATTGCATAGGATGTGCCAACAATCATCTTTATAACCAATAATTCCATGATTTTGCTTGGGTAATCCCTTTTACTCGTGAACTTCAGGTCACAACAGTAACTATTAGTTCAACTACACCAAGGTTTCTGAAGACAATGGCTTCTTCACCCAAGCAGGTTGTATATAAATTCCAAATAGAACCTGGCATCACCCTGAAGCAATTCTAACTTCACACTGTTGGGAAAATTTACCAAGATGGCTTCAGAGTAGACTAACTTTACACAGCACATTAAAAAAAAAGACATTTATTCAGCATCACGATCAGACTATTACATTTAGCAATCAACAGCATGGGTGCAAAAAAAAAAAAGAAAAAGAAAAAATCTACATTAAAACCCTCTGTTGGAATGCTTTACACTTTCCACAGAACAGAAACTAAAATAACCTGTTATAAAATTAGTCACAAATACAGTCCTCAAGTTTTTTGCCCATACACATGAGTATTTGTCTAAATCATGTCTCCTTTGTAGCAGCTAGGCCCTGCCACCACTGTGCTTGGCTGAGTTCACAAATCTGTTGTAACCTGTAGCTTCCCTGTCACTTCTCTGGCTCTCCTCTCCTGCTAAGCTTTGTTTCCTCATTAAAATCTTCTGCCACTGCCATAGCTACTGCTGCTACTGGAACCGCCATAGCCACCTTGGTTTCGTGGTTTGGCAAAGTATCGGCTGCCACCACCATAGGGGCCAGAGCTTCTGCCTCCAAAGTTTCCTCCCTTCATGGGTCCAAAATTTGAAGACTGATTGTTGTAACTGCCAAAATCATTGTAGCTTCCACCACCTCCAAAATTGCCTCCATCATTACCAAATCCATTATAACCATCCCCACTGCCATCATATCCACCACCACCATGGCTGCCACCAAAGCCACCACGACCACTGAAGTTTCCTCCACGATCAAAGTTGTCGTTCCTACTGAAACCACCTCCACAACCACCACCAAAGTTTCCAGAACCACTTCGACCTCTTTGGCTGGATGAGGCACTAGCCATCTCTTGCTTTGACAGGGCTTTCCTAACTTCACAGTTGTGGCCATTCACAGTATGGTATTTCTGAATGACAATCTTATCCACAGAGTCATGGTCATCAAAGGTTACAAAGACAAAGCCCCTTTTCTTGCCACTGCCTCTGTCAGTCATGATTTCAATCACTTTAATTTTTCCATACTGTTCAAAATAATCTCTTAGGTGATGTTCTTCAGTGTCTTCTTTAATGCCACCAACGAATATTTTTTTCACAGTTAGGTGGGCACCTGGTCTTTGAGAATCTTCTCTTGAGACAGCTCTCTTTGGTTCCACAACTCTTCCATCCACTTTGTGTGGCCTTGCATTCATGACTGCACCCACCTCCTCCACAGTTGCATATGTGACGAACCCAAAGCCCCTGGATCGCTTGGTGTTTGGATCTCTCATTGCCACACAATCTGTGAGCGTTCCCCATTGCTCAAAATGGCTCCTCAGGCTCTCATTGGTTGTTTCAAAGCTCAACCCTCCAAGGAAGAGCTTCCTGAGCTGTTCCGGCTCTTTAGGAGACTCTGACTTAGACATGATCACAGGGAGAAGAGAGACTTTAATGATGCTTCTTCGGCAGCATCCACGGGCAGAAAGGCTAAAGTTTTAATAGTACTTCTTTCTATATACTCTTTTATAAGCTTTTATTTTTCAAATTTGGGGAAATATTTTTTCTATTTAGTTTAAAAAATTATTGTATTATGTTCTCTAGCGTATAGAATTTTTTAATGTTTACTAATGCGATGGTGTTGATTTTTCACATCGCAATTTCTTTTATCTTGAGCACAAATACACACCCACCAGCAGTACATAAAATTCTATTTCTCATTGCTGTCAATAAAAGAGTGTATTATTATTTAGGAAAAAAAACTGACAACAATATAATTATTTTTAATTTTGTTTTTGGCATTGACACTTTCAAAATTTTTATTCACCATTTGTATTTCTTATTTTATAAATTATTCACTGTGATCTTTTATGTGTTTTTCTAATTTGAATATCTTTTTTTCTTATTCAAAAGCTCTTTGTAAAGATATTGAATCAGACTTTCAGATAAGATTTTATATATTTTCTCCATTTTTATTTCTCTTTTACTTCTATGGTATTTATGATCTTTTAATATAGCAATATTTTAAAATATTTTATACTAGGCCAGGCACGGTGGCTCATGCCTGTAATCTCAACACATTGGGAGGCCAAGGTGGGTGGATCACTTGAAGTCAGGAGTTTGAGACCAGCCTGGTCAACATGGTGAAACTCCATCTCTACTAAAAATATAAAAATTAGCTGGATGTGGTGGCACATGCCTGTAATCCCAGCTACTCAGGAGGCAGAGGTTGCAGTGAGCTGAGATCGTGCCATTGCACTCCAGCCTGGGCAACTCTGTCTCAAAACATAAATATGTCCTCTCTCTCTCTCTCTCTCTCTCTCTCTCTCTCTCTATATATATATATATATATATATAATTTATTCTTATACTAAAATATAGTAATCTCTTGAGAATGTTTTCATCATTTTTGAGCTTTCTATGTCCTTCTTACTGTTACCTACTAAAATCTGAAGTGTTCAGTCTTACCCAAGGGGGGGAAAAGATCTAAAGTGCATAGATCCCACATTCTAGTGATCCCACTTTCAAGTAAAAACAGTAGCACTAGGTTAAGTAGTAGTGATTAGAGAGGGGAAATTTATTGAATTAGGAGCTAGAAATTGTAAGACTTGCTATTTGGTAGAACATGAATTTGGGAGAACATGTTATCAGTGACAAAGCCCTTGTGAAAAAACAAATAGAATCAGGAAGAATCGCACAACATTTACGTGCTTCCAACTGCAAATGTGAGCAGTCTGACGAGACGCACATGCTGCTTGGCCTTGTGCTACTGATAGGCCCTCATCCCATAAAAATGAAAAATAAGAAAACTCACATGCAAATCAAGTAAGTAGTAAATGAGGTAGAGGTGGATCAGCTAGCGCCTGAGAAGGCTTTGTGTTGTAGACATAGATGAGATGTGGAGGAGGAGAACTGCATAAGGGTTACGCTTGGCCAACATGCCCCTGAGAGTCCACGAGGTAAATGCTATCTGTTGTTTCTCTCAGCCGTTGGGTCAAAACCAGGGCCAATTAAATTGAGGAGTGTTTTCTCCAGGGGCGGGTGGGTTGGTGGGAGTGTAGACTGACTAACATTTCTAGAAACAGTAGCAGTTTGCTGCTTGAATTGCTTCCCTGTTCCTTATTACAAGAGGGTTGAGACAATGAGCAGCTGGAGAGAGAAGGTGAAAACAGGTCTTGAAGTCAACAACTGGTATTCACGGTTATATAAGAAGTTCATTTTAACCTTAATTAGCAAAAAACAAAAAGAAAAGAGAAGAAAATCTTAATTATCAAAAAAGGAGAAATGCTGTGTAAGCGGGCATTAAAACAAAGATCTCTACTTTGAAAGTTATCTACAACATATGTAGAGTAAAAAAAGTAAGCTGAAGATTAACATGTAGACTATGTCTTTGAGAAAGAAAAATTATGTGTATATTGTGTTTATATATGTGTATCTATAGATGCACAGGAAAATGTCCAGGCACAGATACCCCAGGCTGTGAAAATGGTTGCCTTGAAGATCAGTTACGGTCAGAATGGGGGCTGAGAGGTGGGTCTTATGCACACGCACGCCCCCCGCCACATACCCCCTACCAAAACAAGAATGACAAAGCAATTGCCCATCTGCCAAGTAGATAATATATATTCACCTAAATTTTCTTCTTTCATACTTTAATTTTTTCTATTTAGCCTTTTTTGATCTAACAGCAATTATATATGAGGAATCTACTTTAGCAAATAACCAATTATTCTAACTTCATTTATTGAATACCTCTTCTGTTTTCTATTCATTTTAAATGCTGCTATTAAGCCAAATTTCTACATATAGTAGTGTTGCCATTTTTGTTTCTGAGAGCTTGAAGATCTTCCCACTTATTATCATTCAGTCATTAAACAGACACTCGCGGAGTCTGTATAACTACATACGTTGTTTTGGCACTGAGAATGCAGAAGTAAACAAATCAGAGTCACCATATGTTCTAGTGGTTCATGATTTGGCAAAACGCGCTCTACTTCTTAGCAAAAGTTTGCAGTTCCCAGTAAACTACATGCATCACCAACTCTGTTAAGGCGGCCAGAGCAAACTGGGGCCTGGGCACTCATGTTTCTGATCACTGTGCCAAGAATCTTAGGGACAGGATCACAGAGATGATGAGCAGGTAAACCACAGAAAACCGAAAAAATCTGGAATCCCCTCCTGCTCTTATCAGGTTATCATCGTAGTGATAAGGATTCTCAATGTGAGGCTGGACAGAGTGAGTCTCAGCCACAGTGGATGCAGAAATGTGCTGAGGGGAGGCAGATGTGGTTCCTGCATCTGAGTTGACTGTTCAAGAAGGAGTCCCAAAAGTAGACAAGGACTGAGCACAGGAAAGGGTACTCAGAATAGGAGAAAAGACCAAGCTCAGAGACGTGAAAGAACACATCACACAGGGAGAAGAGCAAGGAGACTGTAGTAACACAGTGCAGGGCAGGGGACAGGGCCAGGAGCTGGCAGGTGGTGGGAGGAGGATACAGGTGGAAAGGGATAAGGAATAACAGCATCAATGACTGCCAGAGTTCTAGCTTGGGGGCTGGGTGGATGGTGGTTCTATTACTTTGATGCAGGCAAAGAACGGAAAATAGAGAACAGCAACATTTAGTAATTCTTCATGAAAGCAGGATTCCAAAAAGTAATCACTCCTTATTTTGCTTTCTTTCCAAATTTTTGTATATTCCTTAACCTATTACTTTTTACAAAGCACATAATGTTATAACAGCTCCATGGACACCCAGCACTAGACCAGAAATAAGCGCTTGAAGTATTTCAGCCATAACACTTGTATGCCAGGGATCACTTTTGTGAAATATTTGTTCCTGCAAGTTCCTATTAATGTTTGATTCCTCTTGAAGGCCTGCAGTTTGCCTATAGATTTCACCTTTCTAAGGGCTTGCTTTTGCTCTTTATTCCTGACTGGGGTGGAGGGAACCTACCAAGGACAAATTTCTAAGATACAGAGCAAGGGCTTCCCAAATTCCTCAACCTTATTTTTTTTTCCAGTTAAATTTTATTCACAGCAACTTAGAATTAGAGCATATATATTTTATTCCATTGCCATAAACAATCTACTGGACCTACTTAGGACCCAGTAGAGCATGTCCTGGTATAAATTAGGAGGTCCTGCGTTTTCCCCTACATACCCATTGTATCTCTACCACGTTCCCTAATCTTGCTCAAATGATTTCGTTTAGACTCTTATTGTCATCTGCGTGGGTTATCATGGCAAGTTCTCTGTATTATTTTCCTGTGGCACCAGTAGGTGGCTTAACATGATAAAAGTGTGTTGTCTAACAGTGCTGGAGCCTAGAAGTCTGAAATCAAGGGATTGGCAGGGCCACACTCTCCCCCAAGCCTCTGTAAGGATCTTTCCCAGCCTCCTCTAGTTGTAGCTCCAGGTGTCCCTTGGCTTACGGCAGCACAACTCCAATCTCTGCCTCTGTCTTCACATGGCTGTCTTTCCTCTGTGTGTGTTCAGATTTCCCTCTTTTTATAATGACGCTCATCATATTAGATTAAGGGCCACCATTCTCCCATATGACCACATTTTAACTTAACTAATTAAACCCACAATGGCCCCATCCCAAAATAACGTCACATTTTGAATTACCATGGATTAAGACTTCAATTCAACTCCTAGCATCTCCTGAAACCAGCCCATCAGCTAAGTCTCTCTAAATCCACTCTCCATTCTTTTGCAAGAGTGATCTTTTTAAAATGCAAAAACAGTCTCTGAAAAGCACACGAATAACAACAGAATAACCACCAAATTAGCACGGCATGTTCCAAATCACTTATAGCTAACCAATTTTTTTCACTGATTTATACATTTTTTTAAAAAAGACTATTTTTGTAGAACAGTTTTAGGTTCACAGCAAAATGGAGAAAAGGTATGAGGTTTTCCCACATATTCCCTGTCCCCATACATGCATAGACTCCCCCAATATCAACATCCATTGCCAGAGTGGCACATGTGTTACAAATAATGAGCCTACACTGATGCAGCATTCATTAGGACTCAAAGGCCACAGCTGACATTAGGGTTCACTCCTGGTTGATGAATGGCAATGGCGCCAGTCAGTGGCCCCCACGGACTTCACTGTGGCCGAGGACCAGCCCATCAACCTGTGTGACAAGCTACAGCCAGCCATGGTGCTCGGCATACCCTCCTACCCCTCTGATGGCTGCAGCACCGACTGGCTGTGGAGCCCTGTCAAATACAGGGTGAAGACCACCCCGAGGTGTGTGGGGCTGGGGCGCACCTCTGTCTTCTCTTTGGGTTTAGTGTCTTCCTTCACCTCCACCTTGGCAGGAGCCTCCTTCTATGGGGTGGCTGCTTTTTTCTTATCTTCAGCCTCTTCCTTCTTGACTTCGACTTTGGATTATTTGGGCTTTTCTACGGCAGGTTCCTTTTTTTTGTTTTTTTTTTTTTCATTTTATAAGCACTTGGTTTTATTGCACAGATGCAAAGTGGACTTTAGTGGAAAGTGTGCCCTGGCATAATTCAGTGGCCAGTGCCCGGACCTACCTCTTCCAGAATAGAGAGCTCTGGGCAAGGGCTTGACCACTCCTTTGGAAAACAGAAGGCATTTGGGAATAGGTTATCTCAAGCATAATGTGTTGTAATTGCTCATTCATTATTGCAGTCATCTGTCAGTTGCACACAGAGGCAATAAATGCACTTATTTGGAAAGGAGGGGGCAGTTTTTACAGTCAAGTGTTTACGTGTGGCATTCAGAATATATCACATTCAGCTACATAAGCTATCATAACATAATTGTCCATCGCCTGGGGAGGGTGTAGGGGCAGGGGGCTGGCAGTACCCTCTCTTGCTAACACACTGCTAACAGAAATTCCTGTTTGAAGAAGGAGGCCCCGTCATCTAAGCAGTTTCTTCTTACATAAAGAGAGAAAAAGCGAAAATTGCATGACTCCGATCTTTGAGCTCCGGGACACTTCTAGTTTCTCTGGCTGCTGAGGACGTTTCTTTCTCCCTGCCTTTCTTCCCCTTGCTGGCTTTGTCTTCTGTGGCCCTCTCTGGAGGCCTGCTGTCTTTTTGGTCTGTGCTGGAAGATTTTTTAGCCTTTTGCGCCTTAGGTTTGCTGGGTTCCTTTGAGAGGGTCTTGCCATCCTCCTTGGCTTTGGCCTCTGTCGTGGGTTTCTCCTCAGGCTTCTTGGCCTCGGTGGCCTTCTCCTCCTGGTGTCTTTCTTCTTGGATGTGGGCGCGGGTGCTGCTGCCTCCTTCTCTGCTGGTTTGCTGGGTTCCTTGGCCTTGGCATCATCTGGTTCCTTCTTGGCCACCTCTGTCTTCTCTTTGGGTTTAGTGTCTTCCTTCACCTCCACCTTGGCAGGAGCCTGCTTCTCTGGGGTGGCTGCTTTTTTCTTATCTTCAGCCTCTTCCTTCTTGGCTTTGACTCTGGATTCTTTGGGCTTTTTTTTTTTTTTTTTTTTGAGGCGGAGTTTCACTGTTGTTAACCAGACTGGAGTGCAATGGCGCGATCTCGGCTCACTGCAACCTCTGCCTCCTGGGTTCAAGCAATTTTCCTGCCTCAGTCTTCCGAGTAGCGGAGATTACAGGCACGCACCACCATGCCCAGCTAATTTTTGTATTTTTAGTAGAGATGGGGTTTCACCTTGTTGACCAGGATGGTCTCTCTTGACCTCCTGATCCACCCACCTTGGCCTCCCAAAGTGCTGGGATTACAGGTGTGAGCCACCGCGCCTGGCCTCTTTGGGCTTTTCAATGGCAGGTTCCTTCTCCACTTTGGGCTTTGGAGCCTCCTTCGTGGGTGCCTCCGCTTTCTTGCTGTCCTTCTTCTCCTCTGCTTTTGGTGTGGCGGGAGCTTCCTCTTCCTCTACCTTCTTCGGGGCTTCTCCTCCTTCACTGGGGACTTCACCTCTTCCTTCTTTGGGATCTCCTTCTCAGGGTCCTTGGCATCCTCCTTCAGGAGAGACTTTGCCTTCTCTGGGGACTTGACCTCCACCTTGGCAGGGCTTTTGGCCTTTTCCCCTGGTCTATAGGGGATCTTGCTTCCTCCGTTGGAGTCTTGGCTTCTGGAGACTTCACATCAAGAGTCTTGGCCTTCTCAGGGGACTTTGCTTCTTCCTTCACTGGGGACTTGGCCTTCTTGGGAGACTTGACTTCAGCTGGAGATTCTGCCTCTTTCTTCTCTGGGGACTCGGCCTTCTCTGGGGACTTTGCTTCCTCTTTCTTTGGGGACTTGGCCTTTTCAGGATACTTGACCTCAGCTGGAGATTTTGCTTCTTCCTTCACTGGGGACTTGGCCTTCTCAGGAGACTTGGCCTCAGCTGGTGACTTTGCCTCCTCCTTTGCTGGGGACTTGGCCTTCTCAGGAGACTTGGCCTCAGCTGGTGACTTTGCCTCTTCCTTCACTGGGGACTTGGTCTTCTCAGGAGACTTGGCCTCAGCTGGTAACTTTGCCTCTTCCTTTGCTGGGGACTTGGCTTCCTTCTCTGGAGGTGCAGCCTCTTCTGCTGGGGGAGACTTTGCTTCCTCTTCTTCCCCTTCAGCCTCCTCCTCTTCAGCCCCTTCTTCCTCTATGTCCTCTTCTTCAGTCATTTGGGTCTCCTCCATCTGTTCCTCCACAATCACAGTTTGTCTCTCAGACTTCTCTACCACTTTGATCTCCTCTTTGCTTTTGACCTTTATGTGAGTGGACACGGAGGGAATTTTGGGGAGTCCTTCTGGAAGTGATAAAGGAATCTAGCCAAAGCCAATCCGACACTCTTCGCCTTCCGGGAGTTTTCTGTAAGCGGCTATCTCTATATCCAGAGCCATCTTGACATTGAGCAGGTCCTGGTATTCTCGCAGCTGGGCTGCCATCTCCCACTTGGTGTTCCTCAGCTCGGCGTCCAGCTGCTGAATGGCTTCCTAGTAGGAGGCAATGTCGGCCTGATGACGGTCCTCTAGCTCAAAGCGCTGCCTCTCCAGGGAGTCCTGGAGATGCTCTGGAATGGGAGATGGCTTGGAAAGTACCCTCAAGCCAGGCCCTCTTCTCTGGGCCCAGTTCTCCATCTGTGAAGTGGAGCTGATGGCCCCTGCCTTGGTAGAGGTGATAGATGGATATGCATCCCCACAACCTGGGCCCCCCGCCAAGAACACTGTCTTCTGTGGGTAACAGCAAGTGGCCACTTTCAGCATAGACAGCTACAAGACCTGCTTTCTCTGTGTGTGTCCCTATTTTATAGGCTGTGCAAAACAAAAAAAAGGGCAAGGGCCCAGAGATGTGGGCAGTGGAACTCCTCCTTTGACCAGGCTGATGGAGGGTGGGAAGGATGAGCAGGGCAGGTGCCCCCACCAACGGGCACCCCCTGCTTCCTGGGGCCCTCCCTCACGCTTCCACAAGCTGCCTCCTAAGGTTACCTGAAGTAGTGTCTCTTCACTAACCTGGGCCTGGGCACCAGAGGTGCCTTCCTGGAGCTCACACTGCTGGACAGGCTCTTCTTCCTCCCTGGACCTGTCTCCTCTGTTGCAGGGAGAGTGGAGTAGGCACTAGTTGCCTGCCTCAGTTGGAGCATCTTGTGGGGAAGTTCTGTACTGTGGGCGCAGTGCCAGTTGTTGTTGTGTGTCTAGTGCAGGCGGCTGGGAGCAGGTTCTGGCCAGAGCAGGCTTTGCCTGGATCCATGGTGCAGGCATAGCTACTCTTCCATGGAGGGGGAGAGTTTTGCTCAGCAGCCATTGCCACTGTGGCCACAGGGTACACGCCAGGGGGCAGGGGTGGTCAGAGGAAGTGAGATGGGAGCAGGAAGGCCACCAGCAGCTCCCATTTTAATTTCCTCCGTCTGTCTGCCCTGGCCCTGGCCCAGGAGTTGGTTGAGGAGTAGCATGGGAACGTGGCTTGCCTGGGGCCACATGGCAGCTGTGGTAGCCAGCAGGGGCCCTGGGAATCCTGCCCCTATTAAAGAAGAAGAAAAAAAACTTCTATGGATTTGGACAGATTCATAATGCTGTGTGTCCACCATTAGAGTATCATATAGAATATTTTTGCTGCTCTACATAAAAATCCTCTGTGTTCAACCTATTCATCCTTCCTTCCCACGTAAGCATTGGGAACCAATAATCATTTTACTGTCTCCACAATGTTGCCTTTTCCAGAATGTCATAGAGTTGAAATCACAGACTATGTAGGTTTCTCAGACTGTATTCTTTCACTTAGCAATATGCATTTACGTTTTCTCCGTGTCATTTTATGGCTTAATATCTCATTTCTTTTTAGCACTAAAACATATCCCATTGTCTGAATGTATCACAGTTTATCCATTCACCTACTAAAGGACATCTCAGTTGCTTCCAAGTTTTGCCAATTATGAATAAAGCTTCTACAGATATCTATGTCTAGGTTTTTGTGTGGACCTAAATTTTCAACTCCACTGGGAAAATTCAAAGGAGCATGATTGCTGGATCATATGGCAAAAGGATGTTTAGATTTATAAGAAATTGCTTTTATAAGAAACTGCTAAGGTGTCTTCCGTAGTCACTGTACCCACACCAGCAATTAATGAGAGTTCCTGCTGCTCCACATCCTTGTTAGCATTTGGTGGTAGCAATGTTTCAGATCTGGCCATTCTAGTAGATGTATAAAGGTCTCTCATTGTTTTAGTTTCTATTTCTCTGATGACATTTAACGTGGAGCATCTTTCATATGCTTGTCATATTGTATATATTTATTAGTGAGATGTCTGTTAAGATCTTTAACTCCCTTTTAAATCTGGTATTTTGTTTCTTACTGTTGAGTTCCAAGAGTCGTTGGATGTTTTGGCTAATAGTCCTTTATCGGATATGTCTTTTTGCAAACATTTTCTCCCAGTCTGTGTCGTGTTGTTGTTGTTCTTTTCTTTTCTTTTTTTAAGACAGGGTCTTGTTTAGCTAGGACTTCCAGTACAGTGTCGAAAAGCAGTAGTGAGAAAGGGTATCATTGCCTTGTTCCTGATCTTGGTGGGAAAGCTTCTAGCTTCTCACCATTTAAGTATGATTAGCTGTAGGTTTTTTGGTACATTTTTTAAGGCAAGTTGAGGATGCTCCCCTCCATCCCTAGTTGAGAGTATTTTTTTTTTAAATCATGAGTTGGATTTTTTCAGATGCTTTTTCTGCATCTATTGATATGATCATATGATTTTTCTTCTTCAGCCTTCAAATTTATTAACTGAATTTGTAATGTTAAACCAGCCTTGCATACCTGCCTACTTTTCATTGACTCTTCACTATAGAATATTTTAAATTAGAATATACTCTACAATTTGAATACTAGCAATTCAGAACGAATTGCTACATGGAAGAGCTTCTCATCCTTTTTTTTTTTTTTTTGTATTGAGAAGTATAATTATAGCTCGACTACTGTATCACTAAATTTTTGCCTCCCTCATTAGTAAATTTTTTGGATAAATGTTACTACAAGAGAAAAGCTCATTAATTTTATGATTCTTTTGAATGTTTTGTCAAATTTAGATGCTGCAAAACTGAAGGCTTTATGAATACATTCTACAGAATAGGAATTTGTCCAATTAAACACAGTAGCTCAAATAAAATATTCTTCACATAAGTTTATATACACCATCTGAACTCTCAGTATTTATTTTGCTCAGTTCCTTCTTTTATAGAGGTAGAATCCAATGCCTTCCAGTTTGTAAGCCTTTTAAAAAATAGTCATAATTTACTAAAAGTTTCAAAAAACTTTTTAATATTCAATTGATGATATATTTTATAGATTTCCAACTAAATTTGAACAAAGTTACCAAAATTTAGAGGATTAACTTTCAAAAAGGCTTCATATTTTTATAGGGTGCTTGGATTTATTTACCAAGTACTTCTTCAAAGGTACAGGCATGTCAAAAATCCCACTGATAAACAGCAAAGAGAGAAAGGGTACTGCTATGCTGAGTGTGTATGTGTCCATCAGAATTGTAGAGGCTGAAATGTGGTTGATGTGACAACATCAGGCTGTTTGGCTTCTTTCCATATCTATACTCCAGGTTAACACCAATGGCTTAAATAGTTTTTTTCCTGACAAATGGTCCAAACTCTGGAATAATGGTATAATGACATTACCCTAAGAATAAAGTCATGCTCCACAAAAGAAGAAAACTGGTCTGTTTGTTTTTACATTTTGGAACCTGGCTGATTAATAGCATCCTCGAGTCCTTTTCAAAATAAGTACTTTCCAAAATATTACCATTTTTGGATCTCCATAAGTGTTTGTTTGTCAAAGTAAATAACATAACATGGGTTTCCAATAGACAAACTGATGTCCTAAGTACCTAGTATAGCAGTAATAATATCCTGTTATAATAAAGAACTACTTAATAAGCTGTTGGGAACTACTCTCCTATTCATTTTATAAGAGTAGAAATTAATCAGAAGTGCCCACTTACTGTAATGCACTTACGACATGATAAAGAACAACATAGGTAATGTCCTTGCTGTGATTTTTATGATACCTCATACTGGTTCAGGAACATGTGGAGTTGCTGTACACTGATTCTCAGATCAGTCTTATTGAACTCATAAGGAATATTCCACCCTAGGGGTCCGAATTTCCATCTTTCTTGCACCAAAGCATGAAAGAAACACAGGCCATAAAGCAATTTCTTGAATTCCTCCTGTAATGAGAAGAAATGATGCCATATCATTATTTTCCTCATATATTATGTTATATTTACCATATTTAAAAATGAAAGTAAATTCCTTTCACTTATCAACAGCATAGGGATATATTCATCCCAAATTATGACTATAACAGAATTAAGTGTGTTTCTACAGCTCTTCAGGCAAAGTATATCCATCTGTGTACATGTTCACATAGCTATGCACACATAGCTATGTACCCCAGGTTTTTAGGAAGCATGGGAGGCTCATCTAGTTTAATGCTGCCTTACAAATTTTGGAGGTCCCTACTGAAGCATTACAAGGCAACACAGAACAATTCCAACATGTGCTCCCAGACCACGATGGAGAAATGTCAAAGGAGATAATCCAAACTAGTCAGAGCACTCTAAAATGCACAAGAATAGGAAACAGGCAAAATAGAACTTGAGAGAGGATTTGTGAAGAGGTTTCCTGGGAGGGAACAGCTGTTCTGCTGGGAGTCCCCTTCCCCAAACCCCCAGTGGGGAGAGTTGTGTGGGGTCTACCCTCTAAGTTTGAGTTAGTGAGAGGGGATTGACGGAGCCTTGTGGAGAGTTGACACATGCCCCCTGCAGCTGGGGCAGGGTGGAAGGTAGGGGGAGGATGGTTAAAGTGAAGTCACCACACTCCTCCAACAGTGGGCCCATCCAGTGGGAATCCCAAGGAGCAGATGGGGAGTGTGGGCTGAGAATGGCAGCCGGGGGTCACTTTGAAGGTGTCCTGGTCAAGAAGACTTCTGCCACGGGGTGAGGAAACCCCAACAGTAAAAGCCTGTATGAAAAGAGTGCTAGAGACCCAGAAGCTGAGAAGGATTTGGAGTCGCCATCTGAAGTAGAGGCACTGCCAAGGGTGACAGAGTCACAGTCACAAGAGTCCAGCAGGGCAGCCTAAGGAGAACCCATGAAAAAACTCACAGAAGAGTTCACAAAGAACTCAAGAGTCAGCTTTAAATGCTTTGCCAAGTCCAGCAAGCTGTAGGCAAAAGCAGCCCCCATCAGGAACTTCTCCCTCTCCCAGCCTCGCCCTCACGCACATTTGGAGCTGAGCGATCTCTATCAGCAGCTATCAAGTGCAGGGAGTCACAAAAGAAAGTTGGCAACTCCATCTTCCCCCAAGAACAGGAAGCCCACCAACTACAGGCCCGAGGTGAGACACTAGGGAGTGGAAACCTAGATTTTGAATAGAAGTTGAAATAATGATCAATATATTACATTATACTTCTTGGTTTCTGAATCAAGGCTGGCTTTGCAATTTAAAATGACCCAGAACATTTTATTACCTAATAGTAACCAGAGAAGTCATAAAGATGATATTTTATACAAGAGCAGGGGAATGGTTTCCCTCGTAGAATAAATTTGAAAGGGAAAGTGGAAGACAAAACAAAAGCAGCATAAATTTAACCACAGAGGTAGTTACACATGCTGGGCTAATTCTGGACTATTTTATATACATTAGAGAATTGAGCTAATCAGTAAATGTGCTGATGTTGAAAGCCAGGTTTCTCACTGCACAAGAAGGGACATACAAATATGGAATGAGGAAAAGCAAAAAGATATCTGAGAAGAATGACTGAAATTGGAGGTATTGGTACGAATTCATCACTTCTAAAATTTGTATATAGTATTTATGTGCACATGAACTTCTTTGCATGCATGTGTATGTATACTTGTATATTTGCATGCATGTGTGCATATGTATCTGTATATTTGTGTAAGTGTGTACACATATACCTCCAAGTTCTTTCCACTGAAAGAGTCAAAAAAATGCAGACAGACAATGCAGTAGCAATAAGCTCCTCTAACACCCAGACCCTGGTCTCTAAGGCCATTCTCCTTTAAAAGGAAACTGGGTTCTTCAGAAAAATGGCTGATTCCAAGGCTGGAGCAAGACAGGTATACCATGAGCCTGGAACATCTTATGCCAGAAAGTAAGAGGTACTACTGCTACTAATCATCAGATAATAGAATATTTTTTAAAAATATGGAACATATGCCAAGTACAGAGGAAGCAGTTTGGAGCCCTAACTGACCAAGTCTGGAACAATCTGAGTACCAAAAGACTCCAGTATAGCAATGAAAATACTTAATGTACCATTGGGTGGGGGGAAGCTAGGAATTCATAGTCCATGCCAATTAATAGATAAACAAATGGTGGAGACGGGAGAATTGCTGCTTATAGTAGAGTCCAAAGTGTCAAATGTGGAAGGGAGCTCTCAGGTGGGAAATAATATTTTTGCAATCATCACAGGAATAACTGGATCAGGTAAGAATCATTAATGATTACTAAATCAGGTTGGGGCTGGATTTTGATGAGGAACGGGATATTTTCATGGTGCTAAAGTATCTCCCCCACAGGCTGATTATTAGTAGCAAAGGGGAAAGTAGTTATTTACATTGAGGAAATCAAGCAATACTTTGTTTCAGTGATCAGAATTAGTGTCATCAATGAGGGACAAATGGCATTATGTGCCTACAGATGTGTTCTCTGAGCATACATCACCACCTGTGGAATATCTTGGCTAAGAATGAATCACCTGAATGTAATCATGAGAAAACATAAAAAAAAAACCCAAAGTGAGAAATTTATTAATAAACAGAGGGGAAGTCCTAGCCAGAATAATTAGGCAAGAGAAAAAAATAGAAGACATCCAAATAGGAAAAGAAGAAGTCAAACTATCTCTTTGCTGACAACATGATTCTATGCCTAGAAAACACCAAAGACTCTGCAAAAAGACTCGTAGAACTGATAACTTCAGTGCAGTCTCAGAATACAAAATAAATGTACACAAATGAGCAGCATTTCCATACACTAATAATGTTCAAGCTGAGAGCCAAATCAAGAACACAATCCCATTTATAATAGCTGCCCCCAACCCAACACGATACCTAGGAATACATTTAACAAAGGAGGTGAAAAATCTCTACAAGCAGAACCAGAAAACACTGTTGAAAGAAATCACAGGTGACACAAATGGAAAAGTACTCCACGCTCATGGATTGGAAGAATCAATACTGTTAAAATGGCCATACTGCCCAAAGCAATATACACAATCAACATCATTCCTATCAAACTATCAATGTCATTTTTCACAGAATTAGAAAAAACTAGTTCTACAATTCATACAGAACCAAAAAAAAAAAAAACAAAAGGCTTGGATAGACAAAACAGTCCTAAGCAAAAAGAACAATAACAGAGGCATCATATTCCCCAACTTTAAATTATACTACAAGGCTACAGTAACCAAAATAGCATGGTACTGGTCAAAAAAGAAAGAAAGAAAAAGAAAAACAGACACATAGACCAATGAAAGGGAATAGAGAACCCAGAAATAAAGCTGCACACCTACAGCCATCTGCTCTTTGACAAAGTTGACAAAAATAAGCAATGGAGAAAAGACTCCCTATTCAATAAATGTTACTGGCATAGCTGGCTAGCCATACGCAGAAGAATGAAACTGGATTCCTACATTTCATCATATTCAAAAATTTACTCAAAATGGATTAAAAACAAATATAAAAACTCAAGCTATAAAAATCTTAGAAGAAATGCCCTTTTTGAAATTGGCCTTAAAAGATAATTTCTGACTAAGTCCTCAAAAGCAATTGCAACAAAAACAAACATTGACAAGTGGGACCTAATTAAACTAAAGAGCTTCTGCACAGCAAAAGAAGCTATCAACAGAGTAAACAGACAACCTTCAGAATGGGAGAAAATATTTGCAAACTATGCATCTGACAAAGGGCTACTATCCAGATTCTATAAGGAACTTAAACAATTCAGCAAGCAATAAACAAATGGGCAGAAGACATGAACAGACATTTCTCAAAAGAAGATATACAAGTGGCCAAGAAACATATAAAAAAGTGTTTCACATCACTAATCATCAGAGAAATACAAATCAAAACCACCATGAGATCCCATCTTACACCAGTCAGAATGGCTATTACTAAAAAGTCAAAACACAATGGATGCTGGTGAGGCCACAGAGAAAAGAGAATATACTGTTGGTAGGAATGTAAATTAATTTAGCTACTGTGGAAAGCAGTTTGGAGATTTCTCAAATAACTTAAAACACAACTACTATTCCACAAAACAATCCCATTACTGGGTGTATATCTGGAGAAGATAAATCATTCTACCCCAAAGACACATGAATTTGTATGTTCTCAGCACTAATGGCAATAGCAAAGACACAGAATCAACCTTGATGTCCATCAATGATGGATTAGATTAAGAAAATATAGCACTTATCCACTGTGGCATACTATGCAGCTATAAAAAAGAATGAAGTCATTCCCTTTGCAGCAACATGGATGCAGCTGGAGGCCATTATCCTAAGCTAATTAATGCAGGAACAGAAAACCAAATACTGCCTATTCTCACTTATAAGTGGGAGCTAAACACTGGGCAAACACAGACCTAAAGAAGGAAACAACAGGCCAGGTGGTGTGGCTCACATCTGTAATCCCAGCACTTTGGGAGACCAATTGAGGTCAGTTGTTTGAGATTAGCCTGGCCAACATGATGAAACCCTGTCTCTACCAAAAAACACAAAAATTAGCCAGGTGTGGTGGTGTGCACCTGTAGTCCCAGCTACTCATGAGCTCGAGAGGTGGAGGTTGCAGTGAGCTGTGATTGAGCCACTGCACTCCAGCCTGGGCAACAGAGTGAGACCCTGTCTCAAAAAAAAAAAAAAAAAAAAAGGGAACAAGAGACACTGGAGACTACTAGAGGGTAAAGGGAGTGAGGGGGCAAGGGCTGAAAAACTGTTGGGTACTATGCTCGCTACCTGGGTGACAGGATCATTCATATCCCAAACATCAGTATCACTCAATACACCCATGTAACAAACCTGTAAATGTATCCCCTGAATCTAAAAATCTAAAATAAAAGTTGAAAGTATAAAAAAAAAATCCAAATTAAAAAACAGGGGGAGATGATATCAATCAGAGATATCAATGTCATAAAAGACAAAGAAAGGCTGGGGAAATGTGCCAGATCAAAAGAGGCAAAAGAGACAAGGCAATTAAATATAATACTTAATACTAGACCAACACTGTCATGGATGGGGAAGATGCTCTAATGGACATTACTGCATCAACTGACAAAACTGGAACACCAATGATAGATTAAGTAACAGTGTATCCTTCTTAAACTTACTAAAAGTAATAACTGTACCAGGATAAGGTAATATCCCCATTCTTACAAAATTTACACCAAAAAATTTAAGGGTAAGGTGCTGTGATATGTCTAACTTATCTAATTTACATGCACCTGGCATAGGGGTGGGGGAGGAATGGTGGGGGCAGGGGCGGAGACAGAGAGAGAGGGGAAACACAAATGATAAAGCAAAAGGAATAAAATATTAACAAGAAATGAATATGGGTAAAAACATGTAGGGATGCTCCTTGTACTGTTGTTATTTATTTATCTAGAAACAGGGTCTTCTTACTCTGTCACCCAAGCTGGAGTACACTGAGGTGATCATGGCTCACTGCAGCCTTGTACTCCTGGGCTCCAGTGATCCTCTCTCCCCAGCTTCCTGAGTAGCTCGGACTACAGGTATGTGCCACCAGGCCTGGCTAATTTTTAATTTTTTTAATACAGCTAAGGGTCTCACTATATTGTCTAGGCTGATCACAAACTCTTGGCCTCAAACAATCCTCTCGCCTCAGCCTCCCAAGGCACTGGAATTACAGGTGTGAGCCATCATGCCTGGCTCTTGTACTATTTTTATACTTGCAACTTTTCTGAAAGATTAAAATTTTTTCCAAATAAGAAGTTCAAACAAACGTTAGGATGTGCTGCTTTGGCATTTAAAGAGATTTTGGTTTGGGTTTGGGCTGTTTCATAAATTCCTGGACCTCTAATATATGTGACTACTGCTGGAGAGACCTTTTGATCTAGAAGAAAGGGAGGGTTTGAGTTAAATTTTGCAAAGGCTCCATCCAGTCCATCATACGCAGAAATGCCCTCATCACCCATCTGGGAGTAACCTGCTCTCTCTGGTCCTAATCAATGCAAAAGCTAGTCCTACGGCAGGTCTTAGAAGCTTAGGAGATGGTTTGACTTCATTTTGAATATAGTCGCCCCTTGTTTTTTAGTACCCAAGACTTTTGTTTAATGAAAGTACTACTTTATTTTTAATGTTTTCTTTTGATGTGCACTTAAAACAAATTCAGACATCAAGAGTGTGTGCTTTTTAATAGCAAAAACTTACTAAGGTTCATAACCCCTCTTAAAAAGAAACTCTTCCATTTTTAATTACGGCAAAATGCTGTGAAACAATTTTAGGTCACAGACATTCACATACACAATTCTAATCGTGAAAGCAGTGGGTGGTTTCCCTGCTTGCCTGGTGATGCTAAAAAAGACCCTTATGAGTCCCATCAATCAAGGAGTAAAATCATTTTGGCTCTCATCTTAGTTATATGAAGGCAATATTTTTATGTTTTAATTTAGAGACATGGCTCCAAATAGCATAAGGCTCAGTTAATATCCTGAAACAAGATTCTCCAACCTTGCAGATTTGTACTGGGAATGGCTTACAGCTGACTTTCTAAATAGAAAGCTACATTATTAATGATACCCCATAAGATCTCAGCTAAGCAGGAATGAGGCTGGTGGTAAAATTAAAATAAAATATTAATAAAATTGACTTCAGCACAGTCAATAATCAGTTATCAAAACCTACTGCACTGCAGTGCAGGAGCCTATTTAATTTTTAGTTTTACTCAGTGCACACATCCATGATCACCAGGGGCCACCTGAACTGCTTTACAGGGCCGAGGTAACAAGACTTAACCATTACTAACAGGCTTTTTGCAGCTGCCAAAGAACTCCGGGTCAGAGATCGGGTCCATGAGGTATGATCGAATGATATTAGCCCGTAAACCTTTCGGTGCTTCATTGGTCATTTTCACTCCATTCTGCAGTACTGACACAGGGAAATTTGGAGATGGGTAACTTGTCAGCCACATTCGGAAATCTGGATGTGTTGACTCTGGGCTTAACTCCTGTAAGAAAATAGATATAAAAGGGTAAATAAAAGCCAAAGCAAATCTCAAGAGCATACATATGAAGGATGAGTTGGAAGGGAGAGGAAGCATTTTACAAAGTAGAAACGTAACTGCTGCAATTTTCAGCCAAAGCCTTAAAATCTGATTCTGCTTCTAAAGCAATATGCGTTGTTGAGAAGGCCCAGGGCGTTGTCATTCTCCTTGGTAACATTAACTCATATGACTATAAAGTTTACAAAAGTGTTACATAATTCAGAGTTGGTCAAAATAACTAAGACATTCCAAAAACGCTTGTATGTGCACTGATGTTGCTGAAATATTTACAGAAATAATTCTCTGCCCCAGAGATAGATTAAGCCTAATCCATTTTTCTTGCCGTAGCCAGGTTGTGAGAATAAACAAGGCACTCAGAGAAGTCAATATTAAGCCAAGCAGAGATTAGATGAGAGAGAAGTTTAAAGGGTGAGAAAAACTGGGATAGTCTGAAACATCAAAACTTATCCCTAACCACTATATTTATTCAAGGGGATGGTCACACCTGGACTGCGAAGGGTAACAGAACTCTCAATTAGCACCATCGTAAGGCCGTATGGGGCCTAGGAAAAATTATCATGGACCCTTCCCTCCCTTCGGGTCCAGTCCCACTTCCTACTGCTACCTTCCCCAGTTGTGCATGTCAGTAGTATCTATGTTTCTTGAAATGGCAAATCTATATTGGTTAAAAAAAAAAAAAACAACAAAAAAAAAAACCCTGAGCATTCCTGTGGTGAAGAGGTGGATGAGGAAGAAGGCATAGGTGTCTATGTTTTTAAGTAACAGTATGGTGGGTGAAAGCACATTCCTTTTCTCCTAGCAGCTGCTCTAGGGTCTAGTGACTTCAGCAACATGATTAACGGGACTCTGGTCCAATCCATCAGGGACAGATTTCTCTCTTACAGGACTCTGTGATGGGTATATATGATACAATTCAACAGGTCGTGAGAACGGTCTGGAGACAGAAGAACCATAAGCAGACAAGCACAAATATAAAACCTGTGATAGGCCAGGCACGGTGACTCACGTTTGTAATTCCAGCACTTTGGGAGGCCAAGGTGGGTGGATCACCTGAGTTCAGGAGTTCGAGACCAGCCTGACCAACATGGTGAAATCCTGTCTCTACTCAAAGTACAAAAAATTAGCTGACCATGGTGGCAGGAGCCTGTAATCCCAGCTACTCAGGAGGCGGAGGCACCAGAATTACTTGAACCTGGGAGGCAGAGGTTGCAGTGAGCTGAGATCATGCCACTGCACTACTCCAGCCTGGGTGACAGAGTGAGACTTCACCTCAAAAACAAAACAAAACAAACAAACAAACAAAACGCTCCTGATACAAGGCCTGAAGTATGAGGAGATGTTGTAAGGCAAATGATAAAAAGAACAGTTTTTCAGGCAAAAATTATATTCACTGTGATGACCTATATTCTTGAGAAAGTGTGCTCAACCAATAAAAGTGAAAGAAGTTCAAAAGACTGGAGCACAGAAGTCACAATGCAAGTGGCTTGAGAAGAAACTTGAGAAGTAAGCCAAGATCCGGTCCTGAAGGGTGCTGTAGGTCATGTTGGGGGTTTGAACTATGTCTTGCATGCCTTGGGAGGCCACTGAAAATTGTCAGGCAGTGAAGCAATATCCATTCACTAATTCAATAAGTATCTACTGATTGTATCCTGTGGGCCTCACCGTTCAAGGTGCTGGAGGGAAAGCAGAGGATACAAAAGACAAAGGCAAAGTCATTGTCTTAATGGTGCTTACATTCTAGTGGGAGACACGGGCAGAACAAAGTGGCGCTAAGTGACACAAAGAAAAAACAAAGCCAGATGAGTGGACGGTTCAAGCTCTATCATCACCCTGGTTATTTGGAAGGGAGTTAGGAGTGGACTAGAGTCATGGGTAATTCCAGAGGGTTCGTTTTCTCTGTGTTTGATGAGATCAAGTGCCAGGCTTTCTGTTTACTCAGTTGAGCTGCATGCAGTTTTTTTCCTGGAATTTCTGCCCAGCAAAACAGGGAAGTTCCATGACTCACTGCAAGGAGGGTGGGAGCAGTACCCTTCTGGCTTCAGATTTATCTACTGTGGCAGGGTAACTGGCCAAGTGGGAGAGAAGTGGGTGAAAGAAAAGTGACATTCTGAAACCTTTGAGTTTAGAGTGGCCACATGAATTTCACCTTGAACAGTCCTCCTTGGTTGCTTTGGGCCACTGTTATAAAAAGTAAGTTAGTATATATCTACTCTGTGGTTTACTCTCCTCCTCAAGCCTGCTCCTCAAGATTGAGGATATTTCCATCTCACTGGATAAGCCCTGGTCCCTTTAAGAGGGATTTGCTCAGGCCTGGCAATGTGCTCGCCTCTGTTCCTCCAGATCTGGTTCTCAATGTGAGCCCATCTCTCCTGTAATCCAGCCAAGGCACTAACCTGCAAACCCTCCAAATTAGAGAGGAATGGAGCTACCTGAATGTTACATACATTACTAATTAGATTCAGGGAATACAATCTAACAAGTATAAACTTGCATGTTTACCTCACAGATTTTCTCAAGGGTTGGCATCCAAGAGGTGGCAAGGTGACAATTCTGAAGAACCACCCATGTTCCTTCCTTGACAGCTTTTTCTAACATCTTCATAGCAATGGGCTCTTGGCCTTGACCAAGAGATAAAGAGCAAAGTTTTGATCCCCCATACCCCTGTGTACAAGAACAGTAAAGATGTTATTTAAAATCACATTTTAAGAAACATCAATATTGTTATTTTTAAAAATGTTAACATTAACTGTACTAAAATTTAATTAGGTTGCATGTCTCCAAAAGTCAAACACATGCATCCCTAAAAAACTCTCATCGACTAGGAATCTTATAAACACTTAGATAAAAAGCAAGTCAATTCGTGTAGGAAATAGTAATGGCAATACATGGAAAATTCTGTATAGTCTTCGGTTGTTGACAGAAGAAATAGAAGGAATAAATTAAATAGACTTTTAACATAAGGAGGAGATGAAAGGGACTGGCTGTCTTGCAGCAACTCCTAAAATCCAAACCTGAAAAGAAAACTATTACGAGACAGATGAACTTGTCCTGTTTTCTCCAGATCTTTGAATAAGTATATTTTAGTTAATTTGGCTACTGCACAAAAGAGAATTTAAAAAATTGCCACTGATTCCATGTCAGTTTCTTTAGATAATTCTGTGGGAATGTTTTCCTGTATTCAGTTCTACTGTATTCCTATTCATCTATGGCTTCTGGGTCTCCTTTCTGGGGTAGTTATCACCAGCCTGCCCCTTTAGAAGAGGCCTGGGTATGGAAGAGTGGGATCTCAGCCCCTCCCGAATGCCCAGCGCTTATTGTCATTAGCTGGCAGAAGCAGCAGAAAACAAAACAGAGCTGGATCCTGCTGTTTCTGGGAGAAGAGCAGACAGCGAGTGAAGAGAATTCACGGAGCAGGACCCACATAGGAGCCAGAGAATAATCACATGTATAACATGAGGAGAGATATAAAGAGCCACTAGGAAGGGCTCAAACAGTCACCAAACTTGTGTTAATTAGGAGCGGTGAGTTCTACATAAAAGTGAACACCTCTACCACTCCCAGTCTACTCCTACCCACCATTGCTCTTCCTGGACTTTCAATAGCCACCCCCCTTACTAGTGACCTCCTTCCATTCTGCACCACTCAAATAAATTCTTCAGGTTCCAAATAGGATGAACTTTTTACATTATAGGTTAGATCATGTCAGTATGTTGCTTAAAACCCTACTCCTCCATCTTCCTATTTCACTCAATGTCCTTCATGTAGCCTACAGAGGATCCACGTGATCTGGTCCTTCACACATCTCACACCTCATCTCCTCAATCACCAGAGCCAGGTTCCAGCACTTCTTTAACAAATAGTAAATGCTAAGCTAAGCCATCTATTCTTCTGTATATAAGAATTACAATTATGCAAGAAATATACAATTCAAAAATCTGGAGGAAATAGGACAAGTTCACCTATTCATAATTTTATTTTCGGCTTTGGATTTTAGGAGTTGCTGCAAGACAGCCAGTCGTTTTATCTCCCCTTTAAGTTAAAATTCTTAAATTTTTCTGATGCCTTAAATCAACGTTTTTGGCATTGTAAAGGGTATTTTAACCTCTCAGCTATGCGGCCTTTGAGGAGCTACTCAACCTCTCCATACTTTATAGTGTTCCTACATGTAAAACAGAGATACCCCCGTCTACCTTATGGGGTTTTAGTAAAAATCAAAAGAGAAATCATATGTAACAAGGTCTAGCAAAGTCAACAGTATACATTAAGCACTCAACGCAAGTGGTGGTGGTGGTTTTAGAAATATCAGTAGAATTACCACACCCTGTTATTTTAATTGTACCAAATCAGAAAAAAAATTCTACTCAGGAAATGCCCAATCAGCTGTTTATCATCATTTTCTTGTTCTAGATCTTATGATGTGAGAACATTTGTACTGAATTCATCTGAATAATTTTTAAAGACAAGGCATGTAAATAGAACATATTTTAATCTAATACAGTGACCATAATGTACAATTGTTCTAGAAAGTCAAAGAAGGTCCCCATTTAAAGAGTGGCAGAGGGGTGGGATCAGAAAAGATTTACCCCTGTGGTCACTGTCTAGACTTGAATTTATTAAATCAACCCAAGTTCATACACTGGTGTAAACAATGCCAGAGTTCCCTGTCCCCCCACCCCATATAAAAGCAAATGCCCCTTAAATCCCAATTCTAGTTTTAGTTAAATTTTAATTTGGATAAGGAGGTCTTTTTAATGTCAGTGCTGCCATTTTCAGCCTGTACAATCATGAGTTACTAATCTCTCTTCTGTATAAATGACGAAGCCTTAGGTTGTCTGTTACAGCAACACAAAACAGACTAAGAAAATTGTCTAATTCAATTTGTCTTCTAACTATTAACTACCAAATGTATGCTTTTTTTCCTGCTCTGAAATATATACATATGCACAAAAATTGTCATAAATATTTGTTGTTCATTTCTTAATCACAAACTCTTGCAAATGAGTGGATTCCCCCTTCACAGAATATTGTGAACACTACTTACAGTTTAAAATTAAACTCCTAGTAGACAAGGGGCTATGAGGGCATACCAATTTCAGAAGGAGACTGATATCTTGAGAGAAGGGGTAATGGAAAGATTTTTTGAAGGCTCCAGAATCACCCTGACTGAATAGCTGCTCAGATACAAGAACGGAATTTGACTTTATAGTCTACGGAACATTTATTTACACAAGATCTGTAAGTAAAAATAATCGACATGTCACAATGGCTTTTAAAAAGTGTCAGTCCTAGTGCGTGTGTGACTGAGGGACTGAGGGGGTTAGGGTAGGGAGCTGAGAGCCAATGGAGGATTATCTATGTTAGAGATGAGATTTTTTTAATCCCTCCTAATATTTCTCTAAATTCATTCAAATATGGAAAAGGTACAGATGCACAGCAACACATTTATAGATGCCTGATAGCATGGACCGACCTAACAGGATGACTTAAATACTGTTTGTGCAAAATAAACATCTGTTGAATGAAGACATTGATAAAAAGCTCAGGATGCCTATTTTTGTGAAGGTGGGGTACTAATTACAAACATGTAAAACAAAAACCACAGAATAATTAACTCATCTATACATAAAGTTTCATTTATAGGTAAGTTATTTTATGTTTCAGATTTTTTTTTCTTCTTTAAAATCTGTATAAATTTCAGCCAGGCACAGTGGTTCAGGCCTGTGATCCCAGCACTTTGCGGAGCCTGAGGGGGGCGGATCACCTGAGGAATTCAAGACCAGCCCAACCAACATGGTGAAACCCCAACTCTACCAAAAATACAAAAAAATTAGCCAAGTGTGGTGGCGCATGCCTGTAATCCCAGCTATTTGGGAAGCTGAGGCATCCCAAGTATTGCCTGAACCTGGGAAGCAGAGGTTGTTTGTGAGCTGAGATTGCGCCATTTCACTCCAGCCTGAGCAACAACAGAGAAACTCTGTCTCAAAAAAATTAAAAAAATTATCTCAGCTACCCAGGAGGCCAAGACATGAGAATTGCTTGAACCCGGGAGATGGAGATTGCAGTGAGCGGAGATGGTGCCACTTCACTCCAGCCTGGGTGAAAGACAGACTCTGCCTCAAAACAAAAACAAAACCAAAAAAAACAAAAACTTTGTATAAATTTATGGGGTGCAAGTGTAATTTTTTTAATGTGCATAGATTGTGTTGTGGTGAAGTCAGGACTTTTAGGATATCTGTTACCCAGATAATGTCTATTGTACCCCTTAAGTAATCTCTGGTCATCCACCCCGGCACCCCCTTTACCCTTCTGAGTCTCCACTGTTTATCATTCTACACTCTATATCCGGATATACACATTATCTAACTCTTACTCATAAGTGAGAACATTCAGGATTTGTCTTTCTGTGCCTGAGTTATTTTACATAAGATAAATATTTCAGATACTTTGAACGATCACAGATGTCAAACTTATTGCAGGAAGATGAAAAATATCCTAATTGTCTGTCCCAGGCCTTGGTCTTGCCCTTTTGTTTATTGTTATTTTCCTATAGCTGGTCTTTTCTCACTAGATTAAAAAAATTAAAAAACCCACTTTTTTCATAATCTGTTTCCACCCAAGGCTAACTTCACAAAATTAATAGTTTTGCAAACAAAATAAAAAGAGCACAGAAACTACATGGTTCTATCATAGTAAGTTTGAATTATAAATGGCCTCACTTCAGTGAGTGGTTCAAACTGGTGTCAGTCACTTTGCACAGGAAAATGTGTCTGGCAGAGTGAAGTGATTCTTCTGTCAGCACTGGAGGAGCTAGGTGGGGTGCTCACCTGAGAGTGATCAGAGACAAACTGCAGTGTTGCAGTCGTAATGTTAAAGCTGAACAAAACTACTTGCTCTCAAGATTGAACTGTAACTCCCCTGGTAAATGAAGCTGTGTAAGCTGTTCAGTTTGCAAGACAACAGAATTGGGTTTGCCTCTTCAATCTGATTATGCCGGCATTAAGTTTGTAAAATGAAATCTGTTAGTATCAAAAAATTACAGACTAATCTAGGCAACCATCTTCCCAAAGGCAGGAAAGAAGTTTGTGGTCTTCTATGTATGTTTTGCTATTTATTGCAAGTTCCTACCGGATTTATCTGAGGTCAGAGAAACATACTAACTTATATTTGACAAGTTTCTTATTGAAAGCTGATTAATTTTCTGTTTGTTTACCATTTAGAAGGATAGAACTGTGGCCAAAAGCTCTTCATTTTGTAAATGGACTCAAAACATTCTGCACCTCAGTATTTATCCATTTGATATATTTCTTTTGTCAATAAAACATTTTAAACTATTACATTCTAAAGGAAAGTGCAAGCCCATCTCATTTTTTTTTTCTGGTGATTTAGTGGGAATCTTTTATATTTTTCCAAACTGGAGCAGTGGAATTGTGTTTCAAAAGTTCACAGCTCAAAAGTAGAAATTTTAGTGTATGTTAGGCAAAATTTCCCACAACATCAAGAAAGAACTGATGTCAGTACGGAAATGGTTTTTGTGGCTTCTTACCACTGAGTGGGGCTGGTTTTGAAGGGAGAGGGGGGGAAAGGAGACCCCCCTAAAATTGTGCTCATGGAGCATACTATAAACTAGAGATCAATTAATTACTGATTTTCCTGGATATCTGTGAATATACAGATTATCCCTTAGGGATGACAAATAAATAAACCCTTACAGAATACTAGCTCAAATATCAGCCCCCTACAGCACTGTTCCTTACCCTGGTATGCTACTACCATTCTTTTTTGGAAAACCATTGTTTTAAAAAAGCATAATAGCCACATATCATTTTATCATATATAGATTCCAAAATCATAATTTCACCACTAGAAATTAGAGTATCTGGTAACAGTAAAATTAAAGGGTTTGAAGTTGCTGGATAATATAAGGGCATACTAAAACTTTTTATTACGGATATGGGTGCGGAGGTGTTGCTAATGGTACCTAGTTAATTGAATCACTTAGGATAGACTGAGTTTAGCTGTATTGGCAAACAATTTCCAAACTGCAGTGCCTTAACACATGAAAACTTACGTCTTGTTCCTGCAAGGTCATCTGATTCTTGAGGCAACTAAATCTCCATGCATTGACTCAGCAGCCAAGCCTGCTTTCAGCGCTTAAATAGCAGCAATATGTGATTTCACTATTTTGATGTCAGGAAGAGCACCTCGGAGAATCTCACCCTGGTGGTTAACTGCTTCTGCGCTAACACTTCTGCTCACATTTTATTAGTCAAAGTAAGATATGTGGCCACCATCCTCCCACTTCAAGTGTGTACAGGAGAGGAGAACCAGAAATACCGGTGAGCAGTATTGTCTACACACTTATCTATATATCCAAGTAAAATTGGGAAACTGTAGAGATTTGTAAATATACATGAAGATGTTACATGACAGAGGGCTAAAGTATTACGTAAAGTAGCTGAGAGAAGTATAAAACCCTTAAGTTTAACCTCCACTGATTTAAAAACAAACAACATAAAAACCAACCTGTCTCACCCAAAAAAAACCTTGGTTTGACTATATAACTCCCACTCTCCCTCAAATATACTTTAAAAAGAGAGTGAATGTGGAAAATGATATTCAATTGTATTTACAGCTCCATGTATTTTCAGATTAAAGTGTCAAATTTTAAAAAATATAAAATAAGGGGAAAATATTTGCAGATGAAACTGCTGCAATTAGGAAATGGCTCATTAATCACTTTTAACTTAATATAAAACATGAACATATATATTTTTAATATTGAGGGGGGAAGGTCAGTGGTACATCCAGAGCCATTTTAGTATAACAATCTTTATTTAGCTTAGAAAACACAGTGAAAAACTGAAAATTTTAATAAAATGTTTTAGAGTTAGAAGCCATAATAAGAGAGGACACAAACAGATGGAGAAACATCCCATGTTCATGGTTAGGAAAAATCAATATCGTGAAAATGGCCATACTGCCCAAAGTAATTTACAGATTCAACGTTAGCCCCATCAAGCTACCAATGACCTTCTTCACAGAACTGGAAAAAACCACCTTAAACTTCATATGGAACCAAAAGAGAGCCCACATAGCCAAGTCAATTCTAAGCAAAAAGAACAAAGCGGGTGGCATCACACTACCGGACATCAAACTATACTACAAGGCTACAGTAATCAAAACAGCATGGTACTGGTACCAAAACAGAGATATACACCAATGGAACAGAACAGAGGCCTTGGAGGCAACACAACATATCTACAACCATCCGGTCTTTGACAAACCTGACAAAAACAAGCAATGGGGAAAGGATTCCCTGTTTAATAAACGGTGTTGGGAAAACTGGCTAGCCATGTGCAGAAAGCAGAAACTGGACCCCTTCCTGACACCTTACACTAAAATTAACTCCAGATGGATTAAAGACTTAAACATAAGACCTAACACCATAAAAACCCTAGAAGAAAATCTAGGCAAAACCATTCAGGACATAGGCGTAGGCAAGGACTTCATGACCAAAACACCAAAAGCATTGGCAACAAAAGCCAAAATAGACAAATGGGACCTAATCAAACTCCACAGCTTCTGCACGGCAAAAGAAACAGTCAGAGTGAACTGGCAACCAACAGAATGGGAAAAAATTTTTGCAGCCTACCCGACTGACAAAGGGCTGATATCCAGAATTTACAAAGAACTAAAACAGATTTACAAGAAAAAAACAAACAAGCCCATTCAAAAATGGGCAAAGGATATGAACAGATACTTTACAAAAGAAGACATACATGAGGCCAACAAACATATGAAGAAATGCTCATCATCACTGGTCATTAGAGAAATGCAAATCAAAACTACATTGAGATATCATCTCACGCCAGTTAGGATGGTGATCATTAAAAAATCTGGAGACAACAGATGCTGGAGAGGATGTGGAGAAATAGGAACACTTTTACACTGTTGATGGGAGTGTAAATTAGTTCAACCATTGTGGAAGACAGTGTGGCGATTCCTCAAGGACCTAGATATAGAAATTCCATTTGACCCAGCAATCCCATTACTGGGTATATATCCAAAGGATTATAAATCATTCCATTTTAAGGACATACGCACACAAATGTTCTTTGCAGCATTGATTACAATAGCAAAGACTTGGAACCAACCCAAATGCCCATCGATGACAGACTGGACAGGGAAAATGTGGCACATAGACACCATGGAATACTATGCAGCCATCAAAAACAATGAGTTCATGTCCTGTGTAGGGACATGGATGAACCTGGAAACCATCATTCTCAGCAAACTGACACAAGAACACAAAATCAAACACCGCATGTTCTCACTCATAGGCGGGTGTTGAACAATGAGAACACATGGACACAGGGAGGGGAGCACTACACACTGGGGTCTGTTGTGGGGAATAGGGGAGGGACAATGCGGGGTGGGGAATTGGGGAGAGATAGCATGGGGAGAAATGCCAGATATAGGTGAAGGGGAGGAAGGCAGCAAATCACACTGCCATGTATGCACCTATGCAACAATCTTGCATATTCTTCACATGTACCCCAAAACCTAAAATGCAATAAAAAAAAGAAGCCGTAATAAACAAGAGTGTGAAGCATCTCAAATTCTTCCATCTTTAATATGTGAAGTGAAAACTTGTGAGGCTTAACACTAGTTTTGATGGAGATTCAATTTTTTGAAAGGGCTACCAAGGGGTGGGGGCTATGTTTCACCAGGTTCATAATGAATGCTAAACCACTGTAGTTACTTCCAGCATCTGACAGCATGGTAGCAGAGTCACGTTCATGGACCCTAGGTACTTCATGGGCCCCTTTCTCCATTAAAAAAAAAAAAAATTAAAATTAAATTTTACAAATGTTTTGGTATAAAGACAGATATAACACACCCTGGATTATATTCTTCCGATTTTAAAAGAAATTACATTTTCCTAGACCCCAGAAGTATTCTGGTTCTTAAGCAATGTGCCTCCTGTGCCTAATGGTTACTTGGGTCTTGGCTAACAGTAATGGACTGCCAAATTATGCAAGAATTACATGTGTTCAGTGAACAGAGTAGGGCTCATAGAGGAAAAAATGCTTCTATCCCATATTATCACCGATGTGTATTTCAAAAAAATTATATAGCTTTGACTAAGTTCTGCTTTATTTATTTATTTATTTATTTTATTTATTTTTTTTTTTGAGACGGAGTCTCGCTCTTGTTACCCAGGCTGGAGTGCAATGGCGCGATCTCGGCTCACCGCAACCTTCGCCTCCTGGGTTCAGGCAATTCTCCTGCCTCAGCCTCCTAAGTAGCTGGGATTACAGGCACGCGCCACCACGCCCAGCTAATTTTTTTTTTTGTATTAGTAGAGACGGGGTTTCACCATGTTGATCAGGATGGTCTCGATCTCTTGACCTCGCGATCCACCCGCCTCGGCCTCCCAAAGTGCTGGGATTACAGGCTTGAGCCACCGCGCCCGGCCTATTTATTTATTTTTTTTTTTGGAGACATTGTCTCCTATTCCTTAACAGCTGAAACTGAATATAAGTTTTGAAATATTTATGTCAAACTTTTATTTGAGTGGTAATAATGGACAACTAGGATATTTTCTCAATTTTTTCCAATACAGCTAATTCATATATATACATATATATTTGAGATGGAGTCTCACTTTGTCGCCAGGCTGGAGTGCAGTGGCGCAATCTCAGCTCACTGCAACCTCTGCCTCCCAGGTTCAAGTGATTCTCCTGCCTCAGCATCCCGAGTAGCAGGGACTACAGGTGCCCGCCACCACGCCCAGCTAATTTTTGTATTTTTAGTAGAGATGGGGTTAAACCATGTTGGGCAGGATGGTCTCAAACTCCTGACCTCAAGTGATCCAAAGTGCTGGGACTACAGGTGTGAGCCACTGTGCCTGGCCTGCTATTTTTTTTTTTTTTTTTTAAGAGTATATTGATATCTTTGTGGATATCAGTCAATATTCTTAGGTGAATTTTTAAATCTAATACAAATGAGGATGTCAATGAATATTGACATTTGCTGATATAACAGGTCTGCTGATTCACTGGTTATATATTAAAGAAGTTAAAAGTAACAATATTGATATTTTCCTTTGTCAATAAAGATGAATGTCTTAAATTCAAGTTCCAACGAAAACTATATATAATGATAGCATTTGAGAAGTCCAGAGATTCTAGTCTATCAGCTTGATGTTAAAATCACTGACTAATTTCACCCAGTAATAAGAGTAAAAATGAGACTACAAATACATAAAGGGACTAGATTGTGAGTACTGAGAACCATAAATTAAAAATAATCACAAAATAAAATTATAAAACATAATCTGATTAGTTACTAATTTAGCATGGTCTTAGTAAATATACAAACTTTTCGAAACAACGTCTGCATTAGAAGGAAGTGAGATTATTTCCTGCAGGCTCCTCCACCTCCCCCATGATTACATAAGGAAACACATTTAGATGGACTGAGCAGGCATAAAGCTTTGGAATGGTTGAGCTGTTTTCAAAGCCCACGTTTACCTTGTCTGGCCTCAAGCAACGAACAATAAGCATCCTCTGAAACTCATTTACTTTATCTTCCCATTCTTCAGGGAAAACCTCATGGTGTGGTTCCTAAAATTACAGTGTAAATAATTCAATGTTATTTTGGAGATCATAAAGAGAAAAGTATTTTCACTTATAAACCAACTTTAAGAAAAAAATATATAAATGAAATCAAGAATGCTTGTGTAAAAGTGTAAAGTTGGGAGGTGGTTATAAAATAAATAATGAGAAGAAAAGTTAATATACTTCAGAGGAATCAAAACAAGGACATGAACTAAGCAGGTTAATGTCAACATGAACCCTAATAAAAAGACAAAATGATCCCTATTATGAAAACAGTAAATGTGCATATGCTATTATTTTCCCTTTATTTCTCCAAAGGCTTTTATTTATTTATTTATTTTTTGAGACGGAGTCTTGCTGTATCGCCCAGGCTGGAGAACAGTGTGGTGATCTTGGCTCACTGCAACCTCTGCCTCCTGGGTTCAAGCGATTCTCCTGCCTCAGCCTCCCAAGTAACTGAGATTGCAGTGGTGCACCACCATGCCCAGCTAATTTTTTGTATTTTTAGTAGAGATGGGATTTCACTATGTTGGCCAGGCTGGTCTTGAACTCCTGGCCTCAAGTGATCCACCCATCTCGGCCTCCCAAATTGCTGGGATTACAGGCAACAGCCACTGCTCCTGGCTGCAACAAAGACATTTTTAAAAACCTACTTCTCTCATCATCTATTTATCAAAATAAATAAATATGTCAAAACAAGTAAAAAGGGCATTGTACTGGAATTTATTATTTCTTGTTTTGAACAATCTTAAAAAAAATTTTTAATACAGGGAGACTTGAGAATGTGTGTAATGAAGGAGTCAATCGAGAGCTATCACAAAATCACAAGAAGAGACGCATCAGGATACCAGCAGGAGGGGTAAACCTTGGGAGGAAGAAAAGGAGACGTGTACCTGTGAAAC
Organism: Aotus nancymaae; assembly: GCF_030222135.1. Lineage (NCBI taxonomy): Eukaryota > Metazoa > Chordata > Mammalia > Primates > Aotidae > Aotus > Aotus nancymaae. Next base: position 37,687,750 of record NW_026988419.1, on the reverse strand, counting down.
TTTAGGAAAAGCTATGTGGTATCTCAAAGTAGAAATCTTCAGGCTTCAGTATAGTAATAAATTTTTAATTTCAAATTAGTTGAGGTACTCACATTGTCTCTAGAAAGCATTTTTATTACTAACAAGAAAAAAATCCAAGAAATCACTTCCAAATATCTGAATTCATGTGAAGACATAATCTCATTATCACATATAATACAACAAGTAGGTAACAAAATAAAATATAGGTTAACCAAACAAAACATGCTCTCCGCATATCTAGCTTTCTTTCCGCCAACCTCTCCCAAGCAGAGCTCTTGCATGTTAAACTCATGGAAAGCAGGAAGTCAAGAGAGTAGAAACAAAGGAACAGAAAAAGTTAACTAGGAATTGGAAATATAATAGCCCTTGCACTAAAGAAAAATTGAGAGAAAGCAACAATTACTATATATCCCAGATAAGAAACTATGAATATTATGTCTGTGTCAATTATAATACTCCCCAGTTAGCAAAACAAGGTCTCATGAAAATTATTTTAGAACTACGTACAAGCTTTTTCCTTTTCTCAAATGACAAAAAAAAAAAAAAAAAAAAAAAAAAAAAATTGTATTAGCTTGTATCCTGCATTCAGAAAATCTGAATGACAGTTGTTTCATAAACTTTAACTCATCTGCTATTAGGATTGCCAAAATCTACACTGATAATGAATAAAAACCTGGCATGGAAATTCAACAAGAATATTTTCAAGAACCACGCAGCATTCTTGCATCTTAATACTTTTCAAGGAGTTTGAATGGAAGTTCAAATAGAACCACTGACTTAAAAGGTGGGATAACATAAGTCAAAGCTTGCATTCTAACATGTGACCAGTTTTTCAAAGCTTATTTAAACCTTGTTTTATGAAAAGATAAGTTATTTAACATCCTTTTCTCCATTTAAAAACATAGGAATAAGCAAGAGGGTTAAAACATACCAAACTATCATATACTTTTTTCCATCCATCCTTCAAGCGCATAAACTCTCTACAAATGGTTTTAAAGTCAGGCAAATCATCTAATCGACATATTTCATCCCAGGATTTTTGAGGAAGCCACGTACAAGGGTTGGCATGAGGATTATCCAGTCCAATGCCACCAGTTAGCAGAAATCTCCACTCAGCTTCATTAATCTTTGGAAAACAAGGCAGCATGAAGAGTCAGAAATGAGTTCATCATAAACTAGTAAGCTTACAATCACTATTAAAGAGTGTTGACTTGCAAGTTTCAGATGTGGTCTCTATGAAATTCTATAGCTAGTTATATAGCTCAGTATTTATTCATAAGAAACCAATATACTCATTATAGCCAGTTTTCAAAATGGTTCCATTTCGGATAGCTACGTTTTTACAATTTTCCTCCAGAATTACTTGTCTAAATGTGAAAATCTGAATATATTCTATTCGAATACACATTTTCCAAAATGACTGCCTAGAGTCCTACTGGCTATAGAAATTGTAGAAAGTCAGAAACCCAACAATGTGTCATGTTTTCAATTATTCTCCATAAAGTATAATGAATTACTGCTATACAATTTTTGCAAGAAACGCAAGAGTAAAGTCTTTATTTCTTCAGAATTCAACCAATACATCACCATATGAAATTCATAAATCTTAAACATGTAAGTGTATAAAATAGTGACTTTACGCAGATTTCAGTAACTTGCACAAGTCTTTAAAAACATTTACACTATTTGGTGTAAATGTATCAATATTAAGTAAATTTATATACATAGCTGTATGAAAATCTAATGCGATTGATTTATTTTAAAATAAAGCATACAAAAGTTCATATATTTATATATATGCATAGCTGTATGAAAATCTAATACAATCAATTCATTTTATGTCTCACTTATTGTATGTTTTATTTAAATCGCACTTCTCGGAAATTTACTCTCCTGATAACATCTTGCCTTAACTATAATAATAAATGGTATTATTGTTTAACTACTTACAATCTTTTTATCTATATTCCCATACAAATCAGTAAATTAATGAATCAGTGTTATTAAGGGTTTTTTCTTAAAAATGGAAACAGTACTGACCGCTTGCTCATGCAGCAGTAGATTAACAGACAAAAGGAAAAGAGCAGCTTATCCTTTTCAAACAGTGACCGGCAGACATTAACATACAGTGAATAGGTAAAGTGATCCTTGAGAATCTGAAGCCTAAGGGTCAACAGAAAATGAAGGAAATAAATAAAAATATACTTTAAAGATAATGCTCTTAAGAAAAGCCATTGTACACCATTTACATGTATGTTCTTCCGATAAACTTTATGGTCAAGTACCCCCAAAACAGTCAAGAATCCTCATTAACTGGATGCAACAATTGGAGAGCTACACAATGTAGAAACACTTCAGTCCAATTGCATTTTACGTCGACTGAATTGTTTTTTAAACTTAATCTTCCTTTTGGAAAAAAGTCAGTGGATGGTGCATTAATCTGTTAGATTAAAAAGTTTACAGACTGTTTCAATCTAGAAAGCACTTCTGGGGGTAAAATTTGACTACTTTATAACAAATAATTTCAAATGTTTTATATTATATATTAAATAGGCTAAAATTAGTAGCTTCATTAAATTTAGTATTGTGCTACTTATTATAAATTCATGAAAGCTGAAGAAATCACAAAACTTGACATTTTTATTTGCTAGAGACAAAACATGAAAATATGAATAATCACAATATTTCCTTTTTATTATTTATTTCTGAGACAGGGTCTCACTCTGTTACCCAGGTTGGAGTGCAGTGACGCAATCTTGGCTTACTGCAACCTCCGCTTCCTGGGCTCAAGCCATCCTCCTGCCTCAGCCTCCCCAGTAGCTGGAACTACAGGTGTGCACCACCACACCTGTCTAATTTTTGTATTTTTTGTAGAGACAGAGTTTTACTATGTTGCCCAGGCTGGTCTCAAACTCCTGACCTCAAGTGATCTGCCCACCTTAGCCTCCCAAAGTCCTGGGATTACAGGCATGAGCCACCACGCCCAGCCACAATATTTCCAGCAACTTCCTATTAGAGTAAGTAGTAACTTTTGATCTGTATTCATAATAATTCTTAATATCAACATAACACTTTAAGTATTTTCCGTTAATTATCACATAAGGAAATAAATTATCATTGAATCAAATTTTTAAAAATATTTTTATCACGTGGGTTATAGTAGTTATAATAGTAATGAAGAGTTGGCTGTAAACATTTTTAGAGAGGTAATGACTGACATGGGTTCCCCAAATATTCCTAGCAGATCATATCTGAGGGAAAAAATCAGCATAGTTTGATTATGATGAAGCAAAATTACATTGGTGTTTCTTAATGTGTCTAGGAAAAAACAGTCTACCTGTATGACTAGATCTTGGCAATGTCCTGACTGATATTCTAGGCTGTCAATCATCCTAGCTCTTTTTTTTCCATTTTTCCTTACCTGCCTATTTTCTTAACTATTTTATCCCCTGCAGCATTCCCATAAAGAGAATTACAACAAATTGATGTACCTTATTTTCAATTGGGAACTTCAAAAAAGGTTTTTGTAGAGAAAGCCTTGGCAGTGGTTGCTAAAATACAGTTGAATTCTTAGATTTAAAATAAACATACTATTTCTGTCCCCATTATTATGCTAATAGGTTGTCTTTCCATGTATGGCACTGAATTTGTCTCACGTGTAGCAGTACTATACAATTAATACAGGGTGAGTCACATTTGGTCTTTCTAGAATAAAAAAATAATTCTGCACTTTAAGACAAGTCTCTTCTTGTAGACAGAAAGATTAAAGGGAAAACTATAAAGGTTAATCATAAGTTCAGGTTCAGTCACTAGTAAAAATGGAGACAACATGATATTTTAATAGCCTTTTAAGGTGAAAGAGAAGATTAAAATTATCATTCCCAATGCTGGGTCTCTGATTGAGTTGTGTGTTTGAATAATCTTCCAGGAAAGGAATTTGTATCAGGAATCTGCAAGAAGTGAACACCTTTGTCCTAATTTTGGGATTCCAGCCTAAGAAAGTATCAATGATGCAGACATTTATCTTTACTGCAGCATTACTTACAATACAAAAGCTGGAGACTACTTAGAAGTGTTTGTTTTTAAGACAGCGTCACACTGTCATTCAGGCTGGATTGCAGTGGGACAATCATAACTCACTGTAACCTAGAACTCCTACGCTCAAGTGGTCCTCCCGCTTCAGCCTCCCGAGTAGCTGGGACTACAAGTGCATGTCACCACACTGGGCTAATTTTTCTATTTTTTGTAGAGACAGGGTTTTACCATGTTACCCAGGCTGGTCTTGAACCCCTGGGCTCAAGCTATCTGCCTACCTCAGCTTCTCAAAGTGCAGGGATTACAGGTGTGAGCCACCCCACCCAGCCAGAAGTCTTATAATATGAAAATTATGGTACATTCATACAATGGTATGTATACTGTGCAACTCCTAAAAATTATGTTTTAGAAGAATACTTAATAACACGAGAAAATTGTCTTGATGGAAGTGGAAGAAAACTACGTAATTATCAAACTGCCTTTGCAAAATTATGACAGTAAGAGAAATCTGACATAGCTGACTCCATCTTGCTTCTAGTCTCCCAGTCTGGCTGTCTTGGTTCACTCCATGCCTGGGAATGAACCAAGACAGCCAGCCTTCGGAAGAAATTTAGTTTTCCTTGCTGAGTCCCTGTGATCGCATCTCCAACCAATCAGCATGCCCTCTTCCCTAACGCCCTGCCCACCAAACTATCCTTGAAAAGCCCTAGCCTCTGGATTTTCAAGAGATTAATTTGAGTAATAATTCCATCTTCTGTGTGACGTGGCCAGCTTCACATCAGTTAAACTCTTTCTTTACTACAATGCCATGGTCTCAGTGAGTTGATTTTGTATGTGCAAGAGGCAGGAAGAACCCATTGGGCAGTTACAATTACACATATATGCATATTTGTACAGCAATAGATTGATTCCAAGATATTTAACAAAACTATATCCTAGTTAGATTTTGTTTCTATATTTATATTGTTATTTTTGTTTTAGTTTGTTGGCTACATAAAGTAATTTATTCTGTCACATAAATTCTAATGCATTAAAATCTTATAAATAACAGATGATCCAAGTTATTATGGGAATTGCACAGCATATACCATACGAGTCATAACATAATATATGCTTGGTGTCATACTTAAATTATGAATAATCACTACCAGAAGACAAACAAGAATGAAATACATTTATATTCCTAAGTAAAAGGAAATAAGAGATAATTTTAGACCAATATTAAGATTCTAAAACAGGCCAGGCATGGTGGTTCACGCCTGTGAACCTGTAATCTTAGCCTGTAATCTTAGCAATTTGGGAGGCTAAGGCAGGCAGATCACCTGAGGTCAGGAATTCAAGATCAGCCTGGCCAACATGATGAAACCCCGTCTCTACTAAAATACAAAAATTAGCCAGGCACGATGGCAGGTGTCTGTAATCATGGGAGGCTGAGATGGGAGAATTGCTTGAACCCGGGAGATGGTGGTTGCCATGAGCTGAGATCGTGCCACTGCACTCTAGCCTCGGTGGTTGAGTGAGACTCCATCTCAAAAAAAAAAAAAAAAAAAAAAGATTTAAAAATGATCAGGTTGGCTAGTGTCAATAGTCACATGTTTTTGGTAGAGTCACATGCTTTTGGTAAAGCATAGAATAGTCCACTCAATTCTACTATGCTTTTGATAGAGCATGGTCCAATAACTCCCTAAAGTTTACCAGTTATTTGATGTTTATCAGTGGTTGGCAGAAAAACAGATCATTCCCATGAGAACTCATTCTCTTTTCAATTTCTGATTTGGAAGCTAACTTCTTAATTGGAAACTCATAGTTTAACAACAAAAAAAGTTTAAACAGGACTGGTCAGTTTCTTTCTTGGTACAGTGCTTTAGAAAACTATTGTCGGTATTTATTAAAAGTGAATATATGCATGCCCTGTGATAATCAGTTTCATTCCTGGATATATACCCACCAAAGACATGTAATTATCAGCACCAAAAGCCATGTATGGAATGTTCAAGGAAGCAAAATTTCACCATAGCCCCCAATTGGAAGCTACCCAAATATGCTCAACAGTAGAACGGATCAACGATTTGTATTACAGTGTTAGGACAAGTAAAAATTAAAAATAACAGACTCAATCCTTTCTGCTGAAAATAAGGAGAGAGATTTCCCTTCCCTCTTTTCTAAGATAATTTAATTTAGAAAAACTAAAATTATAAGTACTTTCTCCTCTCTTTGAAATGTATACAAACCCTTTTGAAAACTGGTCAGGCCTTTGTCAGTTTTATGACCCAGTAATGTCTTTCTTAAAGATGCAGAAGCCATTTCTTTGAAATGTAAACATCAGGGGAGATGGCCCACCTGCCTCCAAGTCACTGCAGAACGGTAGGAGCCTAGGGGCAGACTGGGCAGGAGATGCCATGGACCCCGCCCTTCGGGCAGGGACCCGGCGGATGCCTCCTTTGCCAGAGCTTGGAACAGACTCACGGCCAGCAAAGCGAGAAGGATAGGAGCCTAACTTCAGTTAAGCTTATTTCAAGTTGCAAAACTACCTCCTGTCATATAGATACGAAAAGTTTGGTTTTCCTCTGGATAAAGCCAATTTGCTAACACAGATGGTCACTTTGATTGCCAGGTAAAGTTAGGATGAACTAAATGTGATGTAATAGGTTGTATCTGCTTCAGTAATTAAGGGGGTGAGATTCCTCTCTGTCTTTGCAATCTCTTTGCAATTGCCTATGACTTGTATCACATTCTGTTTAACGTTTATTCAACAATAAAACTGTTTTCTTTCGCTATGGCCTTTGAGGAGAGAGTTTCTGGGTTGGGAGAAGATGTAGTTTTTAATTATACTTCCCTAACAATAGAAAACTAACAATTAAAGTAAGTAAATGCTGCGCTAGACAAAACAATGTGCATTAATTTCACAAGCATGATGTTGAGTGCAAGATGTAAGACACAAAAAAGCACATGGTGTGTGATTCTATTTATAAAGTTCTAAAACTGGCAAAAACTATAACCTGTGGTGTTGGAAGTCAGGACAGTGGTCTCCCTGGGGTAAAGGGTTAGTGATCAGAAGCGGACACTTCTGGGCTGTTGGTAACATTCTGTGCCTTGAGTCGGGTGCTAGTTATACAAGTTTACTCACGAGCAAATACTTCTGATTTCTGCACGTTTCTTCATGTGTATTGATAACTTCAATAAAAGGTTCAAATACATCTTCTCTATTTACCTCTTGGTCCCAGAATTATACTTTTAGTATTACTGCAACATACATATGATTTTCATTGTTTCGAAATTAAAGAAGTTTAACTAAAAAGAAAATGCCACATTTTGTTTTCTAAATTTCATCTGAATCGCTCATCTGGGTAAAAAGGATTTGCTTTTCCTTACATCTTAAGGGGCAAAAGCACAGTAACGAAGAAACAAAGTCCGTACCTTGGATGAGCTCTAACTTGATATAATGAGAGACTATAAAAGACCCATCATTATTTTTAAAGCACCGAATTGTTTTCATTTTTCAAGCTTATATGAACAATGTCTTTAAATGGCAGACCATAGCAGTTTTCTCTGGACTCCAGAAAATACCTTGATTTTAAGCTAATTAAGAGAGTAACATTCTGGTGGTTATTCTTTAACCAAGGTAGAAATTAAGACCAGTAGTGAAAAGCAGAGCATTATTTATCGTGTGGCTGTAATTTGATTAGTACTGTAGTAACTGCTGGAAATAGTTTTGTTTTGTGTTGAGATGGGGTCTTATTCTATTGCCCAGGCTGAAGTATGGTGGCACAATTACGGCTCACTGCAGCCTCAACTTCCTGGGGTCAAGTAATCCTCCTACACAGGCCCACACCACCATGCCTGGCTAAATTTGTGTGTTTTTTGGTAGAGACGGGGTTTTGCCATGTTGCCCAGGCTGGTCTTAAACTCCTGGGCTCAAGCAAGCTGCTCATCTTGGCTTCCCAAAGTGCTGGGATTACAGGTGTAAGCCACCATGCCCAGCCTGGGGATAGTTTTTTTTTTTCTTGTCTCATGGAACTCCGAATCTAGTATGAAAACCAGACATGCATGTTTAATTAACTAAATTATAATGCAAATAGCTAGGAACTTTTCTAAGAAAGATTACTTAAAATTTTGTTTTACTTATTTCTGTAATCCTTGCTCAACTTGAAAATTTCAAAACTGGAATAAAGAAACTAAACATTTTCAAATATCATAAACTCTATCATTACGCATTTCTTCCAAATAAATAATGTACTCCCCCCTTTCTCAATGGCAGATATCTAATTTCTTTTTAGACTCACACCTTCATTAGTGTCATATTATAACTTGTAAAATAATCAATCTTACTAACAAAAAATTGCTAAGTCTAAGAACAATCAACATTTTCAACTCTACCATGATAAAGAAAGAAATTCAATTCAGGTTTCAGTGAGATTAATATTTTAGATTTCTAGAAAAGAATTCTTAGCAGTGAATAATAAATAGTAAATTGAGTTTCCCTTGTGGGTCTGAACAGTCAAGAAACTGAAGTATCTAGGTTCATCTTGATCAAGAAGTTTATAAAAGGCAAAAGTTGCAATTAATCACTTTCTTTTTTCAAAAAGTAATTTCACATTTAACTCTACTAAAAACATGTTTTAATACCAAACTGAATCTCACTGATTTAAAAATTCAAATGAAATTTAATTCTCTTGTAGATTTAAGTCAGATCTTAATTTCATTACTTATTATAACAGTAATATAAGGTATTTTATATAAATAAGAATAACAAAAGAAACTCCATTACCACAAATAATCACAACGAGGTTTGGGATATTTTTTACCCTAATACTTGACAAATTTTATAGATGTGTAAATTAAAATGTGGATTTACAACTTTTGGAATGCCAGCTCGTACAGAATAGGAGTCATATTTTTGGAAAGTATTAACTACTCTTTCCATACTTCCATTCATAAATATATTTTGCAAATGAAAAATGAAAGTAAATGTTTTCTCCTTCTAGAATTACATTATAATCCTAGATTTCTGTAAACAGTTCCTTGGCAGACTGAATTTGGACACTTGTTCAATTTCTAACCCTCAGATTTATTTCTGGTACAATGATTAATCAAGTTCATTTTAGGTAAGTGGCTGTAACGTTTGTACTGCTCTGAGACAACAATGGAAGCCACAAATTATTCTCTAATTTTCATGCATTAATTCATTAATATGAATTAGTATTTCCTTTACATACCTTTTTGCCAAAATTTCTGACTTCTCTGAATTTTCAATAGACAGGATGAAAAGGTTAATAAACCAGGTCAGTGAATACTGGTACATGGGCTCAATGTTGGCTAAATCAGCAATAGAAAAAAACAGGATGGAAGAATGGATGGCAATAGGACGATAGCCCATGCAGGTGGTGTCAATCTTTTTCTCTGTCTCTTCGGCTACTTCCTGCTTCTGAGAAATCTTATTAGCCAAAGCCTTGGAGGAAGATAATATCTTAATAGCAGTTTCATCTTCTAATATATTGCCTTCTGAAGATGAAAGAACTTCTAAAATCTTGTCTTCTATTTCTTTTAACTGCCTGGAATAAAACACAATTTTCTCAGAAGAAAAAGAAGCCATTTAAAATCATTTCACGTATATGTTCTTTTATAAGAAACAAAGAGCTTGTAACCTAAAGAAATGCATCACTTTGTGACAAATATCTGTAATGGTGATGCTGTGTAATTAATTTCTTATCTTGCGAAATGTCACAAAGATGGGCCTTTCTGCTCCATTTCCCTTTTTAATGATCATTTATGTGCTAACTAGAAAGAAATACGGCAAGCCAGTTTACTCTGCCATCAAGGATCTCAGCTTGGAGTGAACAGAAAGTAGCACTCCATTTATTTTCTGAAATTTTACATGACTTATACAGCTTTACTCTTTCTACCTATGATATAGATGTTATGGGCAGTAAGTGGAATGCAACATATTCATTCATACCATGCTCCAGTAAAAATCAGGTTACCTCCATTACACAACAAATACTAAAACTTTGCAGAATATATGAAAATACCCTGCCCTGACTTGTGGCAGGCCTTCTAGCTCTTCCAGTGCCTAAGAACGTGCATGTAAAAATATACTCAGTAATGCAGTTTTATAAATTAACATGGAGGTAATATAATTCCTTACATTTTCCTGTTATATTTTCCCTTGCAGTATTCCTATCAAACTAACAAAAGAGATCTGTAAAATGTACTTTAATTCATCCTAATGATATCAAAACAAAGAAGAATAGTTCTGTTTATGACATTGAAAACCTTTTGTTTTCAGCTCCTTGTAATATCAAGGCTTGCTTTTCTTCTTCAAGGTCTGGCCTTTCTCGTGCCACCACAATTCCCAGAAGCTGGTCTTGCATTCCCTCAGAGGTTATCATGAAGTTTAATAATGTTACCTATAAACAGAAAAAATATACAAAAGTTGCAGCATTATTTCTATTAAAAATGTCTCTGCTTTTATGTGTCAAGTTCTGACCTTAAAATAGACTCTGTTTACTACATAGAGTAGTACTTGTGAAGGTATAATTTGTAGAGACTATGATTAACGACATAGACAAGCATGATTGTCGGATTTAAAATCCACCTCAGTTTCTCATAGTCAGAAATCTAATACCTCAAAGGGTTTGTTAGGTGATCAATATATTCTCATTTCAAACTGGTCTAATTTCTGAGAACTCTTCAACAACAAAGTTCATTACAATCAGGTTGGAAGCTCTCTTTCATTTCAGTTGATCAGAGCAGCCATGGCATAATCTAAGGTTCAAAGCCTGGCTCTGGAATCCTATTAGTTGGACCAGCTGATTTACATTGTAAGGATTCTACTGGTATCAAAAGTAAAGGAAATCTTACAAAGTGAGATAAAAAGAAACCCTGTAATTACTTGTCATGAGTGCAGTATTTTTACAATCTGATAATCAGCCACTATTGTGAACTAAGGAATTTACATTTTCATGGTGTCTATCAAGACTGTTTGCTAACACCTGCTTCATCCAGGGACCTAATTGCTCTTATAGGCAGATATCTCTTCATTGCCCACATCTCCTGGTTCGTTCCCATAAACATGCAAACATGCTTGGCTCTCTTTTTTAAAAAAAAAGCAAAAAACAAACAAATCATTCTATTGCTCCCCTAATCCTTTCCAGCTATGGAATAACCTCTCTCTGGGCTTTTACAATGACACTTATAGAAAGCGTTATTTTTATATATTTTCTGCCTCCACTGAATTTCATGATACAGCCCTCTACAATCTGCTCCCTGCCCTGCCTCTGCACGCCCATCCACACACACTGCAATAAACCATAGTAACTTCCTGGCTCTGGTCACCAATGAACCCATACTGTCTCGACCTTGGCTTCATTTGAAATCCTCACCTTTGTTTTTTTCATGTATATTGCAGTCTGCTTGACCTCATGTCTTGAATCACATTTTTTTTTGAAAGTCAGAAGGCTCTTTATTATCACCATGTATCACCAACTTTTTTACTTTTAATTTTTATGGATTGCTGGGAAAAGTTCTTGATGTGTGTGTGATGGATTACATGTTGTTTACTGAGAAACGATGGCAAGGAACACCCAGCCATCCCCAGGCAGAAAACTGCTAGAATAGTAAGCAATATGTACTGGTCATGCACTAGTTAAACCAGTTCCCAAAACACAGGATACATGACCTTGTCCCCATTGCTGACTCGCAAAGAGTGCTTTCTAGCTTATTTCTATTTTAGTAGTGAACCAGCACTATCTGCCTGTTTAGTCTATCTTCATTCTATGAAGAAACACCTTATTAAAATAATCACTTATTCACAAAGAATAAATACGTGGGTCACAGTCTGCTCTGGGCTTTCAGCTGGGAAATGCTCAGTCCCTTGATGGTCCCACTCTGTTTCCCACTTTTGCACTCTATCTTTGTGTCTGTTTCTTAATTCCTTTAGCGTCGCCTGGGTTGGGATCTCCACAACCAAGCTGGTCTCAGTACATGGGTATACATGTCTCTCTCCTAGACCAGAATGAAAGTAACTTTAGCACAGGGATCTCTTATTTGACTTCATGGCTTGTTTGGCACAAAGTCATGTTCCCTTCAAACTTTCAGAATGCCCACATTCCATGTTCATAGAGTTGCTCTCTGCTACTTCTATTTCCTAAAATCTTAGTCACTTGATGATTCTTCCCTAAGGCATTTTATATAAAATAATAGCTACTATGAATCAGACTCTATAATATAAAGAAAAGCAAGATACAGTCTGGTCCCTGACCTCAAAAGTTTTAGTCTAGCTGAGCAAACAGAAGAACAAAGAACACCCAATGGGATAAGGACTCTGAGAGTGGTAAGCTTGCAATGCTACAGGACCACAGAGGGTACCCAACCCAGATCAGGAAGACAAAGAGGGCTTCCCCCAAGCAAAGGACACCTGAGTTAAAACTTAAGAGTGATTGGCAGCTAGTCAAGAGAAAGAAGAGGGCAACATTCTACAGGCCACAAGATTTCAACCTTGGCTGCTGACTGGAATACTGTCAAATTTAAAAACTAGGAGTGTCTGGGTCTTAAGTCCAGAGAGTTTGATTTAATTGGTCTGGAGTGTGGCCTAGGTATTTGGTGGGGTGGGGGGTGGGGGTGGGGGTGGGGTGGGGGGGTGTTAAAAACTCCCTAGGTGATTTCAATCCAGGATTGAAGAACAATTGCTCTTGGCAAACGAAACAGCATAGACAAAGCAGCAGAGAAAGGCAAAGCATGTTTAGAGGAATCTGTTCCACCACTGGAGAGTGTTCAGGTAGGACCCAAGGAGCACCCTTCATCTACTACCTATAATTGAAGGCAAACATTTTCTACCACATGTATCTGAGAATTCAATGTGTGCAGTAGGCAATATTAGAAATACTTGTTTTTAACACAGGAAGAGAAAATCAAACGCTGCTTGTTCTCACTCATAAGCGGGAGTTGAACAATGAGAACACATGGACACAGGGAGGAAAACATCACACACCAGGGCCTGTCGGGGGTTGGGGAGCAAAGGGAGGGAAACATTAGGACAAACACCTAATACATTCAGGGTTTAAAACCTAGACGACAGGTTGATAGGTTCAGCAAACCACCATGGCACATGTATATCTACGTAACAAACCTGCACGTTCTGCACATGTATCCCAGAACTTAATTAAAAAACAAAAAAAGAAATACTTGTTTTTTACCCTTGAAAATTCCATAAAAATTTCAGCAACTACCACAAACCATCAGAGGTGACTCAGTGTTTGCTCCTGATTTCATCATTTCCCTAAGGAAAGGAGGTTTTTTAATAGGAAATACTTTTTCAAACCCAGATAAAACCACTGCATTCTATATGTTAGTGACAATTTTGTCCAAAACTTTTAAATACATTTTCTATCACGACCTAAATTGTAGCAGCTAAAAAATGCCATTTTGGCATACTGAAATCGAAGGGTTTTTTTTTTTAATTAGAATTTTAATTCAAATTTTAAAACCTGTGAACTAGTAGAGAAGAAACAACCCCATGGGCAAACAACCTACATATAGCAGGTTATAATCAACCAACTCCAACACAGGCAACTTATCAGAAATATTTATTTGGAAGGCAAAAGTGTTGTTCTTGTTTTTGTGTTTTATTCCTTCAAGCCTCTGCTAGTCTATGATGTATCATGTGTGGATTAGAAAAAGATGTCGTCTGCATGCAGAATCAGCTCCACACCAGGCCAATGCCTAGTTTCCTTGGGGCTAGATTTCAGCCCTCTTCAATTTCACCTTTGTGTTATGTACAGACTGCACAGCCATAGAAGCAGCCATCACTCTCCCTCCTAATAATAAGCAGTGTGTCCCTACCGGTGGAATGGTTTAAAAAAAAATAAAACAGGGTCAAAAATGTTATTTTTCTAATCTTAATGACTTATTTGTCACCTTTGGAGGTTTTGCCTGATTTATAAATTGTTTGCATTGCCAAGGCGCAAAGGTTTTCCTTTCTTACAAACGAAGAATAGGTAATGCTGTTACTGAGGTTGCTGTTCTACTTTTGTTTTTTGTCTTTTCATCTGTTGTTTCCTGGCGGGCAGGTCTATGCAAACCTACCCCTGAAATCAGCAGAAGCAGAGGCTGAAGAAAGAGGCTGACATATCCAGCTTCTTAGAAAGAAACATTTAATAGGGACTTACGGAACAGAAGCCATGTCTGTGTCCTGGGCGGCAGCGAGACGAGGCGGTGGATCCCTTCGCCATTACCCACAAGACCCAGGGCTCATATACCACAGGAAAAGTGATCGGAAGGGATGCGTAGAATAATTGAAGGTTGTTTGACCAAAGGGCAGGATGTATGGTAAGTACCTACTCTTACACAAGGAACAGTAGATAAACTGGAAATCTTAGACTCTTCCCGGAACAGTTAATCAGAAGACAACTTGGTGGATTAGCATCCAAGATGGAGCTGCTTTAGCCTCCACCCCTCTGTATTCCCAGCTCCTGCTACTGGGTGGGAGATATTGTGCTTCTCTGCTTTTACATACAAGAAAATATTTCCTCTGCAGGGACAGAGTAATTTTATTTTTCTAAGAAAATGTCCTACTTGTGGCCAGTAAGTGTAAACGAGCTTCTTGCAAAACCCCTAGGAAGGCGACGTCCTCCTTCCGCCCACACCTAGGCACCTCCTCAATGGCAGGTATCATCTGGGTTAAACTTTTTCCCCACCTGCCCCATGGCAGACCTTGGAGGCCACTAACTACAGACTACATGGATATAATCATAAATTTATGAGATAAGTACTTTTTGAAATTGAGCAATTTTAAAAACTCATTAAATGTCATGTAATTCTCTACTGCTTTGCCATTTATTCATGGAAAAAATATAAAGCTTTCAAGATATTTTCCCTATTGGAATAAGCAACCAAGTCCACAGGTTACATTTGCTTTAATCCAAAAACCATAGGCACAGTGGTAGCAAAATGCATGTTTTACAACTTTTACTTCATTGTGTTCAGACACAAGGAGGTATCCATTCATATTCCATTAATGTTGGGTCTTTTCACATCAAGACTTTTCAAATCAAGCCATTTGTTCTCAAATAAACATTTAAGAACATAAAATATGGTTTCATAATTTTATTTTCATTTAGACTCAAAAGGATTATTCCAGCATGACACCATCCCTTGGGTGCTTTTGAAAGCAAAAGGTACGTAAACGATCCTAAAAGTGGAATCCAGAGGAAGTATTATAATTTGTAAATGAAAGCAAGTAACTGCCTCACTATGTTTTCTAATCCCTGTTTAATCAATTCCAGCAATTAAAAATAATAAAGCAATAAGACACTCTAGGGATCTTAAGGGTTTTGATACTGAATCATAGGTCAGTTTACTCCCCACAGTGTTTTATGACTCCTACCATAATCAGTTATTAGTGAACTAAGAATTGTTGATGTTATGTGTGATAGTTTCACATATTTTACTGAACAGTAAAAAAAGGTTTTCCATGTCATTTACTTAAACACTTTTCTCTAACACAGCTCTGGGATTTTATCATTTCCTTTTTGCTTCATTCTTTTTCACTTATATTTAAATGTTAAATAGTATTTCTGATAAGTAACACTCCATAGTAACACTATCTATTGGTCTTATTCTAAGTGTTTTATGCAGATTAATTTATTTAATTAACATCACTCTATGAGATAGATATTTATTATTCTCACTTGACAGATGAGAGAATTGAGGCACAAAGAGGTTAAATGAAATGTCCCAAATCATACACCTGGCAAGTAGCACCCAAATCTATGGCCTTACTACTACTGGATGTTCCCTTCCCTAGCAGGTAAATACATAATAGATATTTGAAGATGTTTAAATATGTTGCATTTTAATTAATTAAAAAGAGCCAAGAATTTCCATGTTTTAACATTCTGTTTTTAAAATTAAGCTCAAGGGTCACTCCATTTTCCCCTAGTCTTCCGCTAGTCGCTGAATGCCCAGCCTAAGTATGTCCTCAACTCTGAGCTCCCAGGACACACTGCAGTTCCTCTGTATCTTCCTAATCACACAATTCAGTTACTTGGCATACACATTATTTATAAGGTAAACCTCTAGAGAGAAGGGATCATGTTTATTCATCCTGGAGGGAAAAAATTACACCATCTCGATCCTTTCTCTGCCTCTTTGCAGAGAGATGCCCATGTTAATTTAAATACTTCCAATAAAGGCAAGTATTTGAATTCACTATATAACTCTTGCTTCTCTATATAACTTTCAAAATCTAAATAAGCATTTCTTAACGTCTTCACCTGCTTGCTTCTGTAAATGAAAGCAATCCTTCATTCACTCATTCGCTCACTCCACAAACACTTAATGAATGCCAACCGAGGCTAAGAATTAGGAATAAAAACAGAATAAGGTGTAGCTTGTAAACCTAGGAGCTCAGTTGCAGATCAACATCTCAGGACATTTTAGTCACAGACTAAAACTTGAAGCTAAATTCACTCTTTAAAGGAATTTTTAGTATTCTAAAAGAACAGTGATTGAAAACAGTTCTTTTAAGTAATTACATACAATCAGAGAGCAGCAACCTTAGTCTGAGAAAGAAGAATGGAGTTCTGTTTCTGAATTTCAATTCAATCATCAGCATATTATCATTTACTACAAAGAAAGAATGTGGGTATATGTCATCTATTTTTAACAATGAAAATCTAAGAATCATATCACCTGTAGAAATTTGATTCTGATGACTTTTTTTTTTTTTTTGCATAGCATACTCAAGGTTCCTTTATTACTTACGTGTACCCACCAAAGAAACATTTGGAAATTATTATAGCAATTTCAGGAAATATCTAAATAGGATAAAATCCGTTTTTCTAAGGAAGACCTGTTCTTTTATGACTCAGGAGGAGTATATAGTCACTACTTACAAAATCTGATAAAGAAACATTCATTTTATATACTGGCCTTTACTGATGTTTCAGGAAGATAATGAGGATTTCTTAGCTTGGTAGTAATATAGAAGCGGAAATCAGATGCATATTCAATTGTAGAGTACTCAAGCTGGATACATGTACTCCCACTCTGCTTAAAGGTTTGTTTTAGTAGAAGAGGATCCAAAATAGGATCTAGTTCTTCGCCAACATTTTCTAGCAACACTGGAGTAAAATCAGAAAAAGATTTCATGTTATTTTAAATATTGACTATAAACATTCAACCCTCCAAGTTCTTCCAGCCTTACAGATAAATTCTGTTCCTAGTTACCTATAAAATTATTTCTGTTGTCTGAAAAGTATAAAGAAATAATGCCATGAAAAATAGCTGCATTCTGTGGGAAGGACTTAAGTGGTAGGTCTACCTAGTCATCCCGCCTGCTTTCTTTCTCTGTAATCATAGCTGCCTGGCTTGGGGTTCACTAAGTGTTCAGGTATTATGGCAGTGAAGTTTATCCATCTGAGACACCAGAGAAAAGGCATTTCCAATTATAGTGACTTAAATTGTTACTGTATTTTTAATTATTAAAAATGTTTATTGTACGGCCGGGCGTGGTGGCTCAAGCCTGTAATCCCAGCACTTTGGGAGGCCGAGGCGGGTGGATCACGAGGTCAAGAGATGGAGACCATCTTGGTCAACATGGTGAAACCCCGTCTTTACTAATACAAAAAAATTAGCTGGGCACGGTGGCGCGTGCCTGTAATCCCAGCTACTCAGGAGGCTGAGGCAGGAGAATTGCCTGAACCCAGGAGGCGGAGATTGCGGTGAGCCGAGATCGCGCCATTGCGCTCCAGCCTGGGTATCAAGAGCGAAACTCCGTCTCAAAAAAAAAAAAAAAAAAAAAAAAATGTTTATTGTAGAACATCTGGAAAGTTCAGGAAGGAAGGTACAAAGAAGAAATGGAAAACTGCTACTAATTAGATTTGCTTAATTTCTCTACCTCTCCCTAATATTTTAATGGACTTATACAGTATATAGATAGAAAAATGACACAAAGTCATTTTTCTCATGTCAGTAATCCCAGCAATTTCAGAGGCTGAGGCAAGAGGATTCCTTGAGCTCAGGAGTTCGAGACCAGCCTAGGCAACATGGCAAGACCCTGTCTCTACCAAGAAAATACAAGAATTAGCCAGGTGGCAGCTACTTTGGAGGCTGAGCCAGGAAAACTGTATGAGCCTAGGAGGTCAAGGCTGCAGTGAGCCATGATCAAGCTACTGCCCTCCAGCTTGGGCAACACAGCAATATCCTGTCTCAAATATAAATAAATAAGAAAAAAAAAAAAAGAAAAATGACACAAACTACATATAGTATAACTGTTGAATAAATTATCATTTCTCTCTAGTATTATTTATCTTTCTCCACACACAGTTGAGACTAAACAATATATTGAATTTTGCATACTATTTTGTTTGACTTACAGCATATTTCCCCATGTTGTTGAAAACTCTAATAAGCATGCTTTTAATTACTGCACAATAGTGTATCATATTAGTGTTCTCTCATTTTTTAAACCAGTGTTCTATTATTAGATATTTGGATTGTTTCTTGTTCTGAATATTATAACAAGCACTGTATAAAAAAACCGCATTTCAGAATATTTGCCTCTGATAGCATTCTAGAAGGGGAATCGCTGGTTCAAAGATCAATGACATTTTCAGGTTAATGATATCTTTGCTGAAGTCTGATATTTTGGTGTTTGGGGTGCTATCAGCCAAACTTGGATGATGGCATTTTGTAGAAGTCCTTCAAGAGATGGGTGTGCAATCTGGATGGGAAGGAAGGGGCTCAGGGTGCTGGGGTGACAGGTATTTGGATCTCAATTCCTGTGAAAAGTGCAGATGTATTTTCTCCTTCCCACAGGTTACTCCTGGCTAAATGAAGCCCTAAAAATGCCTTCTTGGTGATTTCCACCTCTGCCTCAGCAGAGGCAGGCATGTCAGATTATTTTTAAACTCATTTTTATTTTCTATTGCATTAAATGATTATTTTTCATGGTTAAATATGAATTCATCATAATGTATTAAATATGTTAATTTTGTATTGTTTAGATTGCTTCCACTTTTACACTATTATTAATAATGCCACAGTGAACATCTGTATGAACAAACCTTTGTGTTCATTTCTAATTACTTAATCAGGCTAGAGCCCTAGATGTAGAATTAATAGTCAACAGTTATGAACATTTTAAAAGCTATTTATATTGCCAAGTTAACATCCCTGAAAAGCTATAGAGATTTCCAAGTTGTGGTGAGTACTCATTTTGTCATTTGTTTTTAAACCTATTTTTACAAAATACCAATGTATTTACAAATGCTGAACACCATTCTGGCATTATATTTTCTTGTCATCCTTATAACTTTAAAAAGCATGGTCTATTATTATGCAAGTTTTACAGATAAAATAGGACAGGCAATCAAAATAAATTTTTCAGTAAAATCAGCTGGTAAATGACAAAGCAAGGCAGGGACTTGAACCTGGCTGTCTGGCTCCTTCACTCCCTTAACCACTATACCATACTGTCAGTATTCAACAATGTATTTGTGACTTTTATGATTTGATAGGTAAACAACACTACAACACTTAAAATGCACATTTTTGGCAGGGTGTTCTTAGCTGCTCTTTTTCTGGGAAGTGTATACTGACATACTTGACCATTTTTTCATTAGAGGACATATTATTTACAATTAGGTTCAGTGACAAGTGTCAGAAAACCCATAGCAATGACAACAAGGAGAAATTTATGTCTCATATACAGGAAAACCCAAGTTAGTCAGCTCAAGGCTGAAAGGACAGTGTATCTAAATAGTGAGGGATCCAAGATCCTGCCATCTTGCACCTTCACTATTCTTAGCATATGGCTTTGATCTCTTTGGTCAATATGGCCTTTTAAACCACATCCACATTCCATCCATTAGAAAAAAAAGAAGAAATATCCTTTAAGGGTGTTCCTTGGGAGTCACAAATGGCACTTCCACTCTCATCTTGTTGGCCTGAATATAGTAATTTGACCAAACCCAACCACAGTCATATGGCCATAAATAACCACAACAGAGGTTAGGAAATACAGTTTTTTACTCTGGATACAATGTGCTCATGTAACACAGGGGTGCTGATAGTAAAGACAAACGTGACTGGATGGCAGGAACAACCGGCACTCATTACCACATGTGCTACTTTAAAAACTTTATCTGTATTATTATTATTTTTTGATAAGGATGCTCACTCTATCACCCAGGTTGGAGTGCAGTGGTGTGATCTCAGCTCACTGCAATCTCCACCTCTCAGGTTCAAGTGATTCTCCTGCCTGAGCTTTCTGAATAGCTGGGACTACAGGCACCTACCACCACATCGAGCTAATTTTTGTATTTTTGGTAGAGACAAGGTTTCACCATGTTAGCCAGGATGGTCTTGATCTCCTGACCTCATGATCCACCCACCTCAGCCTCACAAAGCGTTGGGATTACAAGCATGAGCCACTGCGCCCAGCCTAACTTTATCTGTATTTTTAAACATTGTTTTAGCAAATATTTCCCAATTTTCAACATGTATGTATGTATGTATGTATGTATGTATTATGTATTTATTTGAGATGGGGTCTCACTCTGTTGCCCAGGCTGGAGTGCAGCGTGGCACAATCTCAGCTTACTGAAACCTCCACCTCCTGGACTCAGGCCATCCTCCCACCTCAGCCTCCTAGGTAGCTGAGATGACAGGTGGGTACCATCATGCCCAGCTAATTTTTTGTATTTTTGGTAAAGATAGGGCTTCACCATGTTGCCCAGGCTGGTCTTAAACTACTGAGCTCAAGCAATCCGCCCACCTCAGCCTCCCAAAGTGCTGAGATTACAGTGTGAACTACTGCCGCTAATCTATTTTATTTTTTGAGACAGGGTCTAGCTGTGTCTCCCAGGCTGGAGTGCAGTAATGTAATCACAGTTCACTGTAGTCTGGAACTCCAGGCTCAGGCAGTCTTCCCACCGCAGCCTCGCATAGCTGGAACTACAGGCATGCATACCAGGCCCACCTAATTTTTTTTTCTTTCTTCTTTTTTTTTAAGATGGGGACTTGCTATGTTGCCCAGACTAGTCTCAAACTCCTGGGCTCAACCACTTCTCCTACCTCAGACTCTCAAAGTGCTAGGATTACAGGAATGAGCCACTTGACCTGGCCTTCCACTTGTTTTTAAATTTGTTTATATTTCTTCTTATAATTTAACTTTTTATTGTAGAAATTTTCAAGCCTTTTTCAAAAGTAAAGAGAACAGTATATAATTGGTACCTGAGATACCTACCTATCATCCTGCTTTAGCCCTTGTAAATTCAGCCAATCTAGGTTCATCCATTCCTTATCTAAGCCAGATTATTTATAAACAATCCTAGACATCATAAAACTTCAGCTGCAAGCATCTTTCAAAGCTAAGAACTCTTTTAAAATTGATACACCTTAAAAATTAATAATTCACAGTTTTATCAAATATCAAGGCAAGAAATATAACACTCCATGTCTTAAGGTATTTGGATTATAGTTTTATGGCTTAAATTAGGATACAAATAAGTTTCATAAGTTGAAACTTTTTCTTTTCAAGTATTTTTTCCATTGTGTATTTGCTTAGGACATCGTTTCCCATCAAAGGACTATGTTTCCTTTTAGCATTTGTCTTTTCTGTTTTTCTTTCGTATTTACTTTTTAAGCTCATCTGGAACATATTTTGGTGTGAAGTGAGACTCTGACTTAAAATATTTTTCCACAAAGCCAACTTTTCTTATACCACTCGCTAGTGTGATGACTCATTTTTCTGTTGGTTTATAATGCTTAATTTATAGTGCATCAAAGGCTTACATATATTAGGGTTCATTCCAGAGCTTATTCCAGTTAACTCCAAACTTACTCTTCTGAATGTTTTGTGGCTCATTACTCTCTTTCCTTCTAGGTTAAGTATTATTTTCTAAATAATACTAAATTTAGATGCTAAATTTTAATACTAAAAATTTCTAAATTTTCTATTTATTTCTGAAAGTTTACATCTTTATAACTTTTAGTTTTCCTGTCAGAGAAAAAGAGATGTCATACTCAAGCCTTCTCTTGTTTATCTGAAAAGTTCTGCCTTTTTCTCACTTTTTGTTGTTAAAATTACGCTAGGTTTTTATTTTGTTTTGTTATACTTTGCTTTCTATTCACGGTTGACTATAATAACTACCCACCTATTTTGGTTCTCAGTTGTTACTGATTTAATATTCTTTTTGGAATATTTCTACTCTGCTTAATTTTTAAATTCTGATACCTTTCAGTTCATAATCTTTAGTTGTTTAGATGAGATATATTGTTTATAAATATAACAATTTTGTTTCCTTGTGTTTGTTCAATTTATCTGGCCCTACTGAATCAGCTGTTTCCTCCTTTAAATGTGTTTAAATGTTCTAGCACCTTCATTGTTTCTTGTTTTATTGCACTGAAAAAAAACTTTCCTAACAATGTTAAACAGTAACAATGACAACAGATATCAATTACTCATTTTCACTTTTACACAATTGTATTTTTAAAATCTAATTTGCTGGATCATTTTGAACTGAAATTCTGTTTAAGGAAGATTATAACATTGCAGTTTTGCTAATTGTGTCAACATTTGTCAATATTAATTTTTGGCATAAAATCTGATATTTAAATTAATGTTGGCTAAAAATAATTATATATTTTTATCCCCTACTCACCCTAACATTTTTTCTAGTTTGAAATGTAATTGAGTGTCTATATTAATATGTGTATCATTTTTGAAGCTAAAATACAGTTATGAAACTTAAAACTTCATTCCTCATTCCCAAGTGCCAGACATCACAGTATTTGCAAAGCTTATGGGAAACCAAGACTAGGAATCCAAGCACACAGCTGCTAATATTTTTGAATAAGGCAGATCATCATCTCACTCAAAACGAACAGTTATCCTTAATAACAGAAACATAATGAGAATTTAACGTTCTTTTCAAATTTCTCTTGCATGTAGGACATAACATAATTTCGATTTTTTAGTTATGAATTATCTACATTATGCCATGTGAGACTTCAGATAAGTAGAAAATATCTTCTTCTATAACTCATGTTCAACTCTGTAGCATATTTTATCAAAAGTAAACTCAACAATTACTGATCACCTATCAGGTGCTCTCAAGCAGCTTGTAGAAGAGAAACAAATGGTTATGCATATAAAATAAGGGAAATCATGGAAATCCATCAAAGTTTCAGTGTTGTAAGTCATTGGAGGGGTGGAGATGTCACAGAAAAAAGTGGTATTTGAGCTATATTTTAAAGGATAAAACTTAAAGGAATTCACCAGATGGATGGAAGAACGCAAACAAGCTAAGAGATTAAAACAGTGCCATGTTGTTTTTAATACTGGCTGCTCCCCAGTACCCTGCACTCCCATCTTCTAATCCTCATTTTGTCTGTAATCTCTTTCTGCTCCTTTAACCTACAAGCTTCACGGAAGTAAAGACTGAGTCTGTCTTATTCATGCTGTTTTTAGTATGTACCACACTGCCTGGTACATGGTAGTTGCAAATAAATGTTAATTAAATGAATGAATGGACAAATAAACGAGCAAATGAAAGCAACATCAAACCAGAAGTAGTCTGTATCCCTGATTTGTTATATACGAGGGAGAAAGAAAGTAAAGTGCTGAGAGATAAGAAAAGTAAGGAAGGCTCTATGACAAATTCTGCTGTTGATATAAAGTTTTTTTTTTTTACAGATTCAATAGTCATTAAAATATCTTCTCTATACATTGATTTATCAGCAATATTTGTATGATTAGTATTCTATGCACACCTTATCCATTGATATAGCTAATACAGATGTACCTTTATTTTCTAGAACATTGGCTTTAACACTTTTTTTTTAAGCAGCATAACACTTTTTTTCAAAGAGGATCTTATCATAAAGTGCAATATAAAAAAGAAAAGAGAGACCTGCTCTGTTGAAGTAGAGGCAGGTGGCTGAAGCAGGCAAAAACTTCTGCCTGCTCAACCCAGGCTACCTGTAAGGGACAACAGATCAAAAGCCACTGTCGCTGAAGAGGTCAGTATCTAAAGATAACTCCCTAAACAGAAGATTCTTTAACCAATTATGTCGTAAATCTGTAATAGTAACAGATTCTTTTACTTGATGGTTAAATATAGAAATAGCTATAAAATCTGCCATCTATCTCTCCTTCCATTAAGAGATTAAGACTTTTCACTTTTCTCTGAGGACTAATGTTAGAAAGCATTGTAAATAATCATTAGCATTTAAAAAGTATTTTATTCCAAAAAGTAGGTTATATCAACTGAAAGAAAATCTTGCTTGTGTGACACAGTAAGCACCAGACAAAGGCAGAAGACTTAGGCTAGTTTCAGCACTCCTCTTAACTGGCTTAATTAGCACATAGTATGTTGATACAGGAGTTACATCAAAAGGCGGCACATGATCATGATTTCTACTATCAAATATTTTGCTTAACACCACAGTCATAAACACACACACACACACGTATAGAAAGGGGACATCCATCACTGACCCTTATTGGGACCAGTATAGTTAAGGGGTAGTTAACTACCTTGGTTAAGCCATTTAATTAACATTCTCTAATACCTCACTTACCTTGTTAATAAAATGAAGTGGCTGGAATTACTACTGGATTTCAAATGTTTCTGGTCACAACTCAAAGTAGAAAATACATTTTAAACACTGATTAAGTACATAAATATGCATATAAAATTTTAAAATTTCATGAAATAATGCTTGCCTTTATACTATGCTTTGCAGCCTGCTATGTTCTATTCCTTCTTATTGCATCTTATTAACAAAATACTGGTCATGACCCACTAAATTGGTTATCTCTACCATGATTGTGACCCATAGTTTGGAAAACTAAATTGATCATCTCTATGGCCCTTTTGTGTCTAAAATTATGAAATTCTAACATCAAGATTTGTGACTGACATTACAGAAATCTCCAGAATGTGAAGCATATGATAGATGCTCAATTATCATTTAATTGTCTTTTACTGTATCAAGGAAATTATTTGAATATTTAAGTTAAACCAAGTAATTTTGGATTTTTTATTTTTTTATAATGTTTTGGGTTTTGAGGCTTTTTTTGTTTGTTTGTTTTGTTTTTGTTTTTGTTTTTGTTTTGACACAGGGTCTTACTCTGTTTCCTAGGTTGGAGTGCAGTGGGCTATCATAGCTCACTGCAGCCTTGACCTCTTGGGCTCAAGTGGTTCTTCCACCTCAGCCTCCTGAGTAGCTGGGACCACAGGCACACAGCACCATGCCCAGTTAATTTTTATATTTTTTGTAAAGATGAGTCTCACTACGTTCGTTGCCCAGATTAGTTTCAAACTCCTGGGTTCAAGTAATCCTCCCATCTCAGCCTCCTAAAGTGCTGAGATTTTAGGCATGAGCCACTGTGTCTAGCCTACTTAAAGTATTTAAGGTGCCAATTCCTTCAAGAAGTCTTCCCTGATTCCTCTGAATTCCTAGAGTACATCATTTATGCCTTTCTTATGTCATATTAAAAGATGATACACATAAATCATATAGTAAATGCTCAACAAAAAACATAAATTGAGCAATAGATACTGCTGTAAGTATCCAACATACAGTAATCTATTTCTTCCTAATACTATATGGTTAAAATATAGATGAGGAAACTGAGTCTTAGGAAGGTCATTGAAGCAAATACTGAGTGACAGAGGCAGGTACTCTGAATCCAAGACCAGTTACCTACCCATTAACTACACTGATCCCAGTAAGAATTAGTGACAGACAACCACCTTCTAATTTTATTACAGTGTATGTATGCACATACACACAAACATATATCTGATCTTACTGTTTAAACAGGCAAAATATTTAATAGTAGAGATCATGTTCTCCTTTTCTATGTAACTGCTATATCACATTCTATATGCTTAGAACAATTAAATAAATGAAATACCATGTGTGCATGTGTCTATGTGTGTATTACATAAACACAAAATTTCATAGGTAGACTTGGATTGTTTTCATTTCATACTTATTCTAGCAGAACCTAAAACTATAATATTTGAAGACTAACTCCCTCTTAATATGCACAAATAAGATGTCCATAAGACTACCTGAAATATTTATTATGATTCTTCCATATTGTGTTAGGTCTAATAACAAGTGAGACTTGCTGTACCTGTCCTGGAGCTAAATAAGTTGTAGTTTCATAAGTGTTTACCTTTATTTGATCATGTAAATAGTCAAAATGTGATGGGCTACATGAATTTAAAGCATGACTAATAACCCCAATTTACTCAAAACACACGTTTTGTGTTTTTTGTTTTGATAAATGTGACATCTGCAGAAGGGCTGTATTGAAACATTGTTTGTCATGTTTGTAATCTCTCTATTTTAGGTGGCAGATAATAACCAGGTACATAAAATCTATACTCTCCTCTCTGCCACTTCTATAGGGTAAGCTGAGAGAGGAATACATAGACAATTGAACTCCTGTTAAAATACTATTGTCATATATCAAGTGGCTCTTTTAAATGCAGAATTAGAGATATAATGAGAACTTAAAGAATGGGTAACAACAGACATAAATTAAAACAGTTAAATTAGGGGAATCATCACAAATGAATCTTAAGACAAAGAAAATCTCCTAACCCTCTGGGAGGTGTATAATCTTTAAAATTCTCATCTGATTAATTATCATTAAATAATGAAAAATGTTAACAAAGTCACCATTTAACATGAGTCTAGGCCAGGTGCTTTAGGAGGCCAAGGAGGGCAGTTTGCTTAAGCCCAGGAGTTCGAGACCAGCCTAAGAAACACAGCAAAACCCCATCTCTACAAAAAATACAAAATTAGCCAGGTATAGAACTGTGCACCTGTAGTCTCTCACCTACTTGGTAGGCTGAGGTGGGATGATCGCTTGAAACAATTTATATAGTTTTGGGTTAATTGTGCCCTCTCCAGGCAGTTTTGTAATGTATCTTTGTTATTCAACTACATACCAGGAGTACCAAAGTGGATGCAATTTTCCAGAGTACTGACATAGTCAGGATCACTAAGTTTAATCACATGAAGACTATTGGCTTTTTCCATGTTCTTGATCCATTTGTTAGCCTGACCTTGAGGATCTATCATCAGAGGCCACCTTCTTGCATTCCTGAAAAAAAGGAGAAAGATGATGCTGGTCAAGCCATGATTTGTTTCTACACTATTTAATCATGTTCACATCACATGTCACTTTCTAAAAGTTTTCCCTTTATAGTAATATTTGACCTTTTTAACTTATGAGAAACTATGTTCTTAAAACAGAGACACGTAGATTGAGTGGGCTATCTGAATGGCAACTACAGAAGTCATCCTGCAAAGTTAACACAAGTTCTTACACTTTTTGGAAAATTACAATTTCTAAATGTTAAATTACACTTTTGAAAATATTTGCTGCTCTTGCTAATTATGTCACAGTGACACCCATCAAGAGGACTGTGTTGGAAATAAGGAAATTCCAGTTCTTCACTAAGCCCTCCCATTAATTAATCATGTGACCTTGGGTAAGTCACTTTGCTTCCACATTTTCTACCTGTTATCATTTGTACAATAGGGAAAGAGGTTGAGAATATCACAGCTCCAAAATCTAGACCATTAAAGAAATAATGGCCTAACAAAAAGGTAAAAAGTATAATTTTATATCATCTAAACTTCATAATATCCAGGGATACTTAAGTGTTAACACAATCCAACACTTGCGTATTTAGTGTCATATATGTAGTTCATTACATATTTGCTTTATGATAAGAACAAGAGCAATACTGCAGGAAGAACCCAGTTTATTTTCTAGGGTGTAGTGGAGTTACAGAAGAGCTCATCAGTATCTGCAATTACCATATGACATCCAACCACATAGCTTTCTGTCTTGTGTGAAATGTAGTTGGCAATAAAATTACTGTTCTTTTTCCTTCTCTTAGAAGTTTCAATCAACACAAGCCATTATCCTGGCCAATTTTCTAAAGATACTGCCACACCCTTCAAAAGTGAGCAAAGCATGGGAAGTATGACATTCTAATGAAATTAAGTTTCCATATCATGGGCAAACACCATACAAATTAAATAATTCTACAAATTGAAATTATTTAAGAAATTATCACTGCACAGAAAATACTTGTCCAATAAGTAGCATTTCAAAATCAGAGGAAAGGACTTCTGATGCTAACCAAGATGGGCCAGGCTTTTTACAGCCTACTTCCTTCACTGATTACATCTAAAAATGTTGAATAAAATACAAAAAGCAACTACTTGCAGATTCTAAACAGTAAATAAAAGTGAATGGGAGGAAAGTCCTAACTTGAGGAATTATCAGTAATGGGGTAGTGAGTTTTCTAAGGTTTTTTTTTTCTATTTTCTGGCTTAGTGGGGGAACTGTGCAGCAGGCACAGGTAGCAATAACTCAAAATAGAGAACTGAAAAAAGGACCATATGTGAGCCAGAAAGTGTAGGCATAAATCCATGTTTTGTTTCATGTTTTGCTTTTTCTCTCTTTATTCTCTTTTGTCTCTACCCCAAGGTTAAACCTACTCACAGGACTGTATTACCACGACAGAAGAAACAGTGGTGCAGTTACCTAAAACACTGAGCAAAAACCTGTCTCTCTGGACAGAAATAAAAAAAGAGTCCCCTGTTGTGCACAGAAGATGAGGGAAATCTAAGTATTTTTCTCTCTTTTCTCTTGCCACTTTGCTCCCAGTGTTGGCATGAAATTGTGCAATAGCATGGGAAGAGAAAACCCTGAAAGAACTTCATCATTTTGGCCAGAAAAATGTATACAAAAAGGTGCCCCTGCGATATGGAAAGTGGGGCGGACGGTGGGGGAAATTCTGAAGCAGGAAGACCTGAAGCTGTGCATGCATGGAACACATCTAAAGTAGCATATCAGAGGCTGTAAACAATATCATAAATCCTACTCCATTTAACTCCTGAGTAACGAATGCCGAGAAGTAGATTCAAATAGTATAGTGAGGGCTTACAAATCTGAACTGACATTGAAACATCACCCACAGAAGAAAAGCTGAGAATTGTGATCTAAACTTAATTGAGTCATCTGAGTGCTAAAGCAAAAAATCAATCTTGTCCAGAGGATTTTAACAGGACCCAGAGTCTCATATTCAAAATTTCCAGGATATAATACAAAATTAACACACAAAGAACAATGGTATGGCTAATTCTCAAAGAAACAGATAGATTTGAAATTGCCAGAAAATAACTTTAAAGCAAGTATTATAACCATGAGATAAAGGTGAACATTTTTGAAATAAATGGAGACATTCTCAGAAGAAAAATATCAAAAAGGATAATGAGAACTAAATGGAAATTTTAGAACTGAAAACATAATATCCGAAATTAAAGTCCACAGTAGGGACTCAATAGCAGAACAGAAATAACAGAAGAGTCAGTGAACTTGAAGACAGATGAATATATATGGTCCAATTTGATCAACAAGGAGAGACACTAACAGATTGAATAAAACTATATGATCTAACTGTAAGCTGTCTACAAGATACCCATTTTAAATATAATAATATAGTTCTATTAAATGTAAAATGATGATAAAAGATGTAAAATGAAAACACTAATCAAAAGAAAGCTGTACTGGCAATAGTAATATCAGAAAAAATAGACTTCAGAACAAGAAAACTATCAAGGATAAAGGGGGACATACACAATGACAAAAGGGTCAATTCGTCAAGGAGACATAGTAGTCTTTAATGTGTATGCCTCTAACAACAGAGCTCCAAAATAAACAAAGCTAAAATTGGTAAGACTGAGGAGAGAACAAGCAAACAGAAAACTAGCAAGGATATTGAAGCCATGAACAATAGTATCAAGGAATTCAACCTAACTGACTTTCAAAAAGCCCTTCACTCAATAATTGCAGATTTTTTTTTAAAAGTCCACATGGAACATTACAAATATAGACAAGATTTATGCCATAAAGCAAACCTTGAAAAATTTTAAACAACTGGAGTCATATAATGATGGCCTGAAAATAACAAATAAATTTGAAATTAAAAACAGTAACAAAGAATACCCTAAAAGTCTCCAAGTATTTGGAAATTAAACAATATATTTCTTAAAAATCCATGAATCAAAGAAGAAATCTCAAAACAATTAGAAAATAGTTTAAAGGAAATGAAAATGAAAATAAAACATCAAAATTTGTGCTATGTAGCTAAAGCAATACTTAATGTGAAACGTAGCATTAAATCCATGGATTAGAAAGGAAAAATCTAGAATCAATAATGTTCCACCTTAGGAAACCAGAGACAGAAAAGCAATTTATGCCTAAAGCAAACAGAAGTAAAGAAATTATAAATATTAGGGAAGAAATCAGTAACATTGAAAACAAGAAAAGAATGGAGAAAAACAAACCAAAGGCTTGTTCCTATAAAGGATCAACAAAATTTATCAAACTCTAGCCAGATTGACCAAGAAAATAGAATACACAAATTATCAATATTAGAAGTGACAGGCAAGATTATCATTACAGACCCTATAGACATTAAATAAATAATAAGGAAATACTATAAACAACTCTGTGTTCATAAATTTAACAGCTTAGATGAAACAGAGCAATTTCTGAAAAGACAGAAACTACCACTTAGGAATTTAGTCTTCTCATTAGGAAGACAAAGATCACCTGGATAGACCTGTTACTAAATAAAAGTTGAATTCATAGATAAAATCTTTCAACAACAAAAACGTTCCAGGCACAGATAATTTCTTTGGTCATTTCTAGCAAACATTTAAGGAAGAATTAATTCTAATTCTATATGAGTTCTTCCAGAAAATAGGAGAGAAGACTTCTCAACTCCTTTTGTGAGGCCAGCATTACTCTGAAACCAAAACCGTACAGACATTACAACAAAAAACACAGATCAATATCCCTCATGAACATAAATGCAAAACTCTTCAAATCACATTAGCAAATTGAATCCAAAAGTATATAAATAGAATACATTATGACCAAGGAGAGTTTAATCTGGAAATGCAAGGCTAGTTCAATATTCAAAAATCAATCAGTATAATTTACCCTATTAACAGACTAAACATAAACAAAACATATAGGATCAACTCAATAGATGCACAAAAAACACTGGACAAAATTTAACATCCATTAATATTAAAAACCATCAGCAAACTAGGAATAGAAGGGAGTTTCTTTCACGTGATACAAAGGAGTTACAAAACCTATAGCTAATACCATATATGATAGTAAAAGTCTGATTTTCTCTAAGATTAGGTAAAAGGCAACAGTGTCAGAGTTCATCAGTCCTACTCATCATTATACTGGAAGCCCTTGTCAGTGCAATAAGCTAATAAAAAGAAATAAAAGGCATACAGATTAGAAAGTAATAAGTTAAACTGTCATTAACTGCAGACAGCATGATTGTCTACATATAAAATATCCCAATAAATCTGCATAAAAGGTCCTAGAATAAATGAATTTATGAAGCTACAGGGTAAAAAGTCAGTATTTAAAACTAAACTACTTTCCCAATGAACAACTGAACACAATCTTGTAAGTACCACACAGAAAAAAAGAAATACTAGGTATAAATCTAGCAACAAAACGCTGATGAAAGAACTCAAAGAAGACCTAAGTACATTAAGAAATACACTGTGTTCATATGTTAGAAAACGTACTAAGTTGTCAATTATTCTCAAATTGATCTGTAGATTCAATTAGTACCGATAAAAATCCCAGCAAGATCGTGTGTGGTCATTTAAAAATTGATTCTAACATTTGTATTTAGAAATAACAACTAGACAAAACAATTTTGAAAAAGAAGAACAGACATGAAAGCTATACTACCTGACTTTAAGACTTAGTATGCTTCAATAATCAAAGAAATATGGTATTTACATCAAGACATATAGGTCAATAGAACAGAGAACTCAACAAACCTACATGTATATGAACCAATTATTTTCAACAAAGATGTAGAGGCGCTTCCTTTCCAGCCCCGCCCCCGGCCCTACAGCCGCCGAGATGTTGATGCCTAAGAAGAACCCGATTGCCATTTATGAACTCCTTTTTAAGGAGGGAGTCATGGTGGCCGAAAAGGACGTCCTCATGACTAAGCACCTGGAGCCGGCAGACAAGAACGTGCCCAACCTTCAAGTCAGGAAGGCCATGCAGTCTCTCAAGTCCCGAGGCTACGTGAAGGAACAGTTTGCCTGGAGACATTTCTACTGGTGCCTTACCAATGAGGGTATCCAGTACCTCCGTGATTACCATCATCCACCCCTGGAGACTGTGCCTGCCACCCTACGCTGCAGCGGTCCAGAGACGGGCAGGCCTCAGCCTAAAGGTCTGGAGGGTGAGCGACCTGCAAGACTCACAAGAGGGGAAGCAGACAGATACTAACGGAGTGCTGTGACCCCTGGTGCAGACAGGAAAGGTGAGGCTGGGGCTGGGTCAGCAACTGAATTCCAGTTTAGAGGTGGATTTGGTCGTGAAGCGGTCAGCCACCTCAGTAAAACTGAAGAGGATTATTTTGCATTGAATAGCCAAAAAAAAAAGATGTAAAGGCAATCTGTTTTTTAAAAAGGATAATGTTTTCAACAAATTGTGCTGGAACAATTGTGTATCTCCACTGTCTCTCTCTTTCTCTTCCCTTCACCCACAACATTCTCTCCCTATATATGTGTGTGTGTGGTTATACACAAACAGACGTTTTGTTGTTCCATATCCAGTTAATAACTGTATCAAACTTATTTTCCCCAGACAATAGTCTTAATGTAACATCTTTTTCTATTCAAAGACAGGATGTTTGTGACTTCAGCTAATATCCAATTTTAAACATTTGGGCTTCCACAGAATAACATATTAGATGAATAAAATTTTAAAGGAGATATTCTTTAGTGTAGATGAAAAGAAAATGGTCGTTTAAAAAAATATACCAACAATTGTGGAAAACTGTATGCAACAAATGGACTTAAACAGCTTCACTCTTTGGATGAATACAAACACTGAATTCAAAATGAACAAGCACTATATTTACTTGCTTACTTTTCCATTATTATTTTGTATTTTTTTTAACAAGAAAATGTTTTTCTCCACATAAACTTTCTCTTACTTCCTCCATCAAACATTCTTGAATCTACAAAGGCTTTAAAATCAGTGGTTCCCAAATGGAAATTGAATTTTTATAGCACTCAATGTTCCAAGTTTTGACAGTGTGTATTCTTTTGTTACTGTCTAGAGAGGATTGTTATTTGGTGCTTTTGTGGATTTTTTGAAAATACAGACTTCTAACAGTGAAAATACACATTCACAGCAGTCTTACAGAACACAGATTTTGAATAAAAAGCAGCAGCACATTTCAGAGTTTTGATATTTTCCTTTTTACACACACACATAAATTCATAAAAACAGACAAAGTAATGTGTTGTTATTCTCAGTTATTATTGCTACTGAATTAAACCTAATATATCTCTCTCCTATAGAAATGAAAACTTACTTTTTAAAAAAGCAGAGTTACATCAAATATAGGTCTGATCTACTTACCAAGATGTTAAACAATCCTAATCCTTTACCCAGGAAATGTTCAGATACAATATAATTACATTTAATGTTATCACTAACCTTTGAAATTTTAATTAGACAGGGACCTTTAGGTGTCAATCACCCCAGAAGTTAATTATTTTCTAACTTGCCCAAATTTTATAGATTCTTCCAGTTTTCCTAAATAATCATCTCCACTTAGCTGAGATAATATGTGAAAAGCACTTAGCACAGGATTAGGTCCTCAGTGAGTGCTCAATATTAGATATTATCATTGTCAAGCACTGCACAGGTAAAGAAGATACCTAGCTGATATTTCAAAGTGATCACTCTAAACCTATTTACTGAAAGCTTTCTGTATAATATTATCAAAATATATTGGAAAAAGAAGCCAAAAATGAAAATTGTTAATATTTTCTTCTTAGTATAGTTGCTACCATAACTTTTTGCTAACATTTCAACATTTTTACAAATGAACAGTAAAGATATAGGGGTTATGAATCATTAACATCATTTTCTATCTCCGTCCCTCCCAAAATGTGAGTTTGTTGTCTTGAAAAATAATCACTGAACAGTTTAGGATCTTATATGCAGATATATGCATCAATAGTTCCATTAGTTTTGAAATATGCTAGACTCAAATGTAAGGGTATATTAATTTGCTACAAAGTAAGATGCAATTTGGCCTCTGATGATGGATAAAGTAGTTATAGATATCCTGCTAGAAAGAATCATAATATATAAATTGCAAGTCAAAACAATGACTACCACTTCAGTAACTACCAATATGTAGGACATGACCAGCTACATTCACAAGCGCTTGAGAAGAGCTAAAGCTCTTTTCTGAGATAAAAACAATAACAATAACAAAAGCAGCAAAAATTTTACTATTATTATGCTTTAGTTAATTGGTTCAGCTAGACAAAAGTGAAAGTAAATGTTAGACTTCCAAAATTTCAGAAATCTCCCACCTGTGTCAATCTGTAAGGTATATTCTAACACTAAACATCAACACAAACTGTATGCATGCCACATGTTAAGTAATTCAACAATGAGCTTCCATTCTGTGCTTGGTAAAAGGCACTTAAAAATCTGCTAAAATCTTTATTTTAGCAGCCAGCTAATGCACATATTTATCATTGATCTAGATTATCTAATTTCTCCTTGGATTAACTTAGATTATTGGATCAGAGTACCCAGTATTTTAGTTCCCCAAAGTAAAGCTTTGTAATCTTTTCTTTAAATAGACAAAATAATTAAATTTAACTTTAGCTCCTTGGTCTCTCTAGCTACAGTTTATTTTGTGAACACATAAGAACTATGTGATACAGCTTTTTCTTTTTGCCTTAGTTATCAGAAAACTTTGAATGTAGGGCCCAGCTTTAGGGATTAGCTTGTCTCAAATTCTAACAGTAACTACTCCTTTAACTTCCCCTAGGTGGTCTCATCAGATTTTATCTTGTTTTATTTTATAATCATATTGCATATACCTCAAATTCTTATAAAACAATTTAGTAAATAAATGATAAAGAAATGCATATATCAGGATAATTTATTGAAAAACAAATGTGTTCACCAGAGGTTTAATTTGTAAAATGATTTTCATAAATACTACATACATAAAACTTAGGAATAATCTCCACATTTAATGTTTACTTCTATTTTAAAAGTTCACATGCCACAATTTTAATTTTTACTTTAAAAAGTACCATCATATCAGTTACTTTTTCATAGTAACCTAACAACTAGTCAAAATAGTCATGTAACACAGAGGTAGGAAATATCTGTGCTATTGTTAACATGCTAAAACCCCAAGAAAACTGGCTCAGTGATAAAAGCCTCATGGTAATGTGAACTTGGAAATAACAAGGCTGAAGTCCTTGGTTTCTGGGATGTGCCTTGAGGAGAGGGTAAGGCAGACAAGCGTTTAATAATCTCCCAGCCCAGTCTACACAGAATTTCCCTACTAATCAGGCAATTACAGGTATAATGGCTACTAATCCCTGTCAGGATAGGACCCAGAAATACATCCATCTAATTTAAAATAGTCCCACACTACAGACTAAGACAGAATTCGGAACATCTGCAAAATCACCATCAATGATGCACTGCTGCACACTTCATTAACCTCTAATAACAAAACCCTGTATTTTATGGGAATGAAAATTTTGAACTTCCCTTACTTAAGGCAGGGTTTTGCTCTGTTTGCTAAAAGTTAATTTTTAAAAATTAAGTAAAAGTCGTCTGGTTGGTTTGTTTACTTATGTGTCCAATACTCAACTATTATAATATTAATAGGAGAAGAAAGTGATTATTCATACTTAATTTCACTAATTAGTGAAGTAATTTTTTAATACTGTAAAAGTTTGCTACCTAAAATTGTTAGAAAGAACACAGATAAATCTACTGATTATTTGATAAACACCATTTGTGAGAAAAATTTTTCTTACATTATGATTATCCCATTATCAATGGAAAATGAGTCAGAAGGTAATCCAGCAATATTCCAAGTTTGAATTGTCACAGCTTCTCCCAGGGTATCCATAAGGGAATAATTATCTGAGCAGGGGATATTTCTTCCTTTGCACAAAGTTGTCCACTCCTTAGTTTGGTTCTTTAGAACATACACAGAAAAATAAAGAAATGAGACCGGCAGTTACCGAAAGCATGCTTTGTAATTCTTCCATTTATACTTTATTCATTAATTTAACAAACCATTGTGGAAACTCTACCTCAAATATGATTTGTGTTTCTCCTATTCTTATTTCAAATAAAATTCTAACTTAGAAGGTCAGCTATGTACTCAACATATTCAATGTTAGATAAAGTCTAGATTGAGCACTTAAGTCAGAATTTTGTATCTGGAAAAAATAATTACCAATTGTTATTCTAAAGCTTCATTTTCAATGCTATCCCTATCAAATTACCAATGACATTTTTCACAGAATTTGGAAAAAAATATTCTAAAATTCATTTGGAACCAACAAAGAGTCTGAATAGCCAAAGCCATCCTAAGCAAAAGGAACAAAGCCAGCAGCATCACATTATCTGACTTTGAACTATACTGCAAGGCTCCAATAACCAAAACAGCATGATACCAGTGCAAAAACAGACACATAGACCAATGGAACAGAATAGAGAGCACAGAAATAAAGCTGCACACCTACAAGCATCTGATCTTTGACACAGTCGATAAAAATAAGCAATGGGGAAGGGACTCCCTATTCAATAAATGGTGCTAGGATACCTGGCTAGCCATATGCAGAAGACTGAAATTGGACCCCTTTATTACACCGTATACAAAAATCAACTTAAGATGGATTAAAGACGTCTATGTAAAACCTAAAACTATAAAACCTTATAAGAGAACCTAGGAAATACCATTCTAGACATAGGTTCTGGCAAAGATTTAAATGGCAAGGATGCCAAAAACAATCGCAACAAAACCAAAAAAATGACAAATAAGACCTATTTAAACTAAAGAGCTTCTGCACAGCAAAATAAACTATCAGAAGAGTAAAGAGACAACATACAAAATGGGGAGAAAACATTTGCAAACTGTGCATCTGACAAAGGTCTATATCTAGATCTATAAGGAACTTAAACAAATTAATAAGCAAAAAACAAACAACCCCATTAAAAAGTAGGCAAAGGACATGAACAGACACTTCTCAACAGGAGACATATACGTAGCCATAAGGATATGAAAAAATGCTCAACATCACTAATCATTAGAGAAATGTAAATCAAAACCACAATGAGATGCCATCTCACACCAATAAGAATGGCTTTTGCTAAAAGTGAAAAAACAGCAGATGCTGGTGAGGCTGTGGAGAAATGGGACTGCTTATATACCACTAGTGAGAATGTAAATTAGTTCAGCCATTGTGTAGAGCAGTGTAGTGATTTCTCAAAAAACTTAAAACTAGTATTCAACCCAACAATCCCACTACTGGATATACGCCCAAAGAAATAAAAATTGTTCTACTATAAGGACACATGCATGCTGTGATGGTTAATACTGAGTGTCAACTTGATTGGACTGAAGGATGCAAACTATTGATCCTGGGTGTGTCTGTGAGGGTGTTACCAAAGGAGATTAACATTTGAGTCCGTGGGCTGGGAAAGGCAGACCCACACTTAATCTGGGTGGGCACCATCTAATCAGCTGCCAGCACAGCCAGTATATAAAGCAGGCAGAAAAAACGTGAAAAGGCTACACTGGCTTAGCCTTTCAGCCTGTATCTTTCTCTCATGCTGGAGGTTTCCTGTCCTTGAACATGAGACTCCAAGTTCTTCAGCTTTGGGACTCAGACTGGCTTCCTTGCTCCTCAGCTTGCAGACAGCCTATTGTGGGACCTTGTGATCCTTTGAGTTAATACTTCTTAATAAACTCCCCTTTATATATGTATCTATCCTATTAGTTCTGTCCCTCTAGAGAAACCTAATACACATGTATGTTCCAAATGGTACATATACACCATAGAATACTATGCAGCCATAAAAAAGAATAAGATCATGTCCTCTGCAGCAACGTGGGTGTAACTGGAGACCATTAACCTAAGCAAACTAATGCAGGAAAAGAAAACCAAATACTCTATGTTCTCACTTATAAGTGGGAGCTAAATAATGAGAACACATGGACACAAAGGGAGCAATAGACACTGAGGCCTACTTGAGGATGGAAGGTGGGAAGAGGGTGAAGACTGAAAAACTACCTGCCAGATACTAAGCTTATTACCTGGGTGATAACATAACCTGTATACCAAACTCTGGTGACACACAATTTACTTATGTAAAATACCTGCATGTGTACTCCTGAACCTAAGTTAAAAAAAAAAAGAACAATAAAGCATCACTTTACAAAGTCGTTAGGACCACCACATTTTTCTAAGTATTTTCTTTATGTTACAAATATCTAGCACATACAATGATAGAAAAGTAAATCCATTTTGAACCAGTAGGAGAGATGGAAAACATTTACTCCTGACTCACATGCCCTGTGAGGGGCCATGGCAGGGCATATCAGTGCCAACAAGGATCAGGGCACACACTGCAGTTTGTGAGACTCTACCTGAGGGGACAGTCTGCAGGATGTGGAGGAACCAGGGGGATACTACAAGCCAAGGTTCCTATTCAGAAAGTCAGAAGTCAACGTCCAAATTGAGTTTACAGATCAAATATTTCAGAAATAGGGAAAGACATAACTGGAGAGAAAACAGAATAAGGCAAAAGGAAGGTGAATATGTATGGTGCTGGTACCAGCCTCTGGGTTGATGAGGGTGTTGGATGCTCACAGATGGCGCTGGCCGAGAGGACGTGCTGGGCACTGCCATCTCCCTCAGGCTCTTGCTAAGTAGGCTGGACCAACATTCCTTGAGGTTTGCACAAGAAAGGTCATCATGGTTTTGGGGGAATTGATGACATTCATGACCTTGATAAGCCTGTTAATATTATGTAGAATGCCCCACAACTGGGTCTGTATGATGTTCCATCATGATTCATTTCAGGTTATGCATCTTTGGCAGGAATATCACAGAAATCATGTGCTCTTCTCATTGCATCCATCAGATGGCACACAATTTCAAATTGTTCATTTACTGATTACACTAATTTTTATCACTTGATTAAAGTGTTGTCTGCCAGCCTTCTGTCTCATAATTATATGAGCTTATGTGTGATTATAGATTCTTCAGATGGTAGGATGCAATGCAAAGACACTCAGATAAATGAAAGGCAGAACTCTGTTAGTTACAGCTCCAAATGAGAGAAGGTTGTACGTAGGGCCACATGGGGTGTTGTCAGGAGACAGAGTAGCAGCAAGCCAGAGCTGTGAGAGGCAGTTCATATGTGGTAAATGGGATGGAATTAGCTGGGTTTCGTAGGTTTCCTGGAGATTGGGTATTCTGAATCATTCTGTGGGTGCAAGGAAGAAGGGGCTGTCTCTGGTATCTAGGGGCCTCTGGAAGCTTGCTACTGTAACCCAGGAGTGCTCGAGCCTAATAAAGAAAATGGTTGGGGTGAGGGCTTAGCAAACTGCCCGTGAGAAAGAATTCCAAGTTTTTAGCTATTATTTAAAATGGTTAAGACAGCACTTGTGAAATATTGTATTATAGCCTCCCAACTGCTAAATTGCTCTTTTCCCCTTTCCCTTTGCAGGTAATAAGATTCTGCAGGGAGATAACTTTGTAACCATGAAAATGTCCTGGTTTTTGTCAAACATTCCATTTTTTCATTATTAATTTATGTCAGCATAGATTCATCTTTTTTGCATTTTATCTAATGAATAATATAACATGTTACTGCCACTATTTATTGTGATGAAATTGCCCAAAATTTGGCCAGTGGGAATACTCTTAAGCTAAATTTTGTGTCCTTTTGACATGGCCCCATCTTTCTCTGGGTAATTCCTTACTCTTGCTCAAAAAAGACATTTCAGGCTTGTCTTACAGTGAAGTCCAAGACAACCAAAGATGATCTTCCTACTTTAAGCTCAGCTGACTAGCAACCATAATTCCATCTGCAAAGTCCCTTTGCGATGTAACATGGCATAGTTACAGGTATAATACTCAGAGGTGAAGATCATAGGGGCCAAACTTCTGCATATCATAAGTACTTAATAAATATAATCTGGCTGTTTTATTTGGTTGTTGATATGAGGAACAGATGGTATTGCTATGTAGTGAGGAGGGACATATAGCATTTCCAATTTGAGTTCTGCAGACAGTTGCTTCTGGCATGTTTTATTATATTTTTAAAATTTAATGGTTTTTTTTTGAGATGGAGTCTCACTCTGTCACCAGGCTGGAGTGCAGTGGCATGATCTTGGCTCACTGCAACCTCTGCTTCCTGGCCTCAAGCAATCCTCCCACCTCAGCCTCTAAGTAGTACTGGGACTACAGACACACATCACCATGCCCGGCTTTTTTTTTTTTTTTTTTTTTTTTTTGTATTTTTTGTATTTTTTGTAGAGAAGGGGTTTTACTATGTTGCCCAGGCTGGTCTCAAACTCCTGAGCTCAAGCAATCTGCCCACCTTGGCCTCCCAAACTGCTGGCATTAT
Source organism: Aotus nancymaae (assembly GCF_030222135.1). Taxonomy (NCBI): domain Eukaryota; kingdom Metazoa; phylum Chordata; class Mammalia; order Primates; family Aotidae; genus Aotus; species Aotus nancymaae. Next base: position 37,647,099 of record NW_026988419.1, on the reverse strand, counting down.
AGGTGTGAGCCACCTCACCTAGCACTACTGGAATGTTTTGTTCTATTTGTTTTCATGCTGTAGGTTGGCCTACAGCCATTTTGGAGAGGTCTGCAAGCTTTCTTGGATTTAGCTTGATGCTGGAGTAGGCATGCTAGCCCACAACACAGCAAAGAAGTAGAGAAAATAGAAGCAATAGTTTCTGCAGAATGCTCTGTTTAGAGTTGACAGGTTTAGTATGTTACCACAGATGAACTCTGGACTAGCAATTTAAGAAGCCTAATTACATGTCTATAAGGGCGTAATATCAGAGAATAACCAGAATGAGCATGGAGGACTCTGAACAAGCATCTCAAAATTCAAGCCAATGGTCTTGGCTGGTAATCAGGTGACGAGATAGATGATGGATTTGCTGGCATACGGTTATGAAAAATAAAGGGGAGAGAGAGAGAGAGAGATGGTAGAAGCGGAAAACTGGCTATTAAGAGTGTCATCTCGGTGAAAATACCCAAGACCATTAAAACAGTTTTGACTTTGTTTATTGGCAGAGAAAAGGTCAATTAGAAGGTTCAAATTAATTCAAATCCAGGGCTCACATGTTCTTAATAGCACTATCGGATTCTGTTTTGGGGGTTGGCACAGGCATCGCAGTTGAGTGCTATGGGCCCAGTTATTCTGGGAGAATTGAAGTTTTCTATGTTTTATTTATGAAAAGTGCCAGGAACTCTACAAAAGAGTTGATAAATAATTAACAACTGCTCAGATTCAAGGTTGGAGGGGAAATGCAGTTATTTATTGAGGGCCCTTGATATTCAGAGACTTGAAACCTTTTGTCAGAAAAGGACCAAATGTTGTAAGGCCTCTTAGCTTGGGTTCCCTGAAGCAGACTCTGGGATGAAGATTCATGTGAAGTGACATACTGAGGAAAGGATGCAGGGGGAAGCAGGACAAGGAGGTGTAGGAGCCAACAAAGGGTGAGGGAGCAGCCTAAGTTCTGCAGCAGGTGGCCTCAGTTAGACGCCGCAGGAAACTTCTGTAGTGTAAGCTATTCCTTGGAGCTGTCCCAACCAGAGGGAAGGGAGAGAGACTCCCATCCTCCCTTCAGTGATTCATTAAGGGTTGCTGAAGAGGGAAGTACATTCCCAGGCACTTCTCGCTCTCCAAACACTGGGTAAAGTGGGTTCTAAGACCCCAAGGGAAGTCTGACAGAAAGAGCCACAGGTGATAGTTGTTGGGTGTGAAAGCACACAGAAGCCAGGAGGGGCTCTGGGCAGAGCCCTGATGTTGCCTTCCAACCCTTATGCTGAGAATTGAATGAGACAGTTTTGATGGGAAATAAACTGCTAGCTGTCTTGACCTGAGAGAAACAGATAAAAAAGTAAAGATGACAAGGTAGGACTCTGAGAATTAATCCACAGGAAGGAGCAGTGACATGAGAGACTGGGTAAGGAAAGTAAAAACTTAGGTTGATCCAGTGAAGCAAGGAAGAAAGAAGATTGCCTTCACAGAGATGAGGTGGCATGGGATGAGGTGACTACTTGAATCAAGTGTTTGGACAGTGAATGAGTTCACAGAGGAACTCTGAGCTTTGCCAAGTCTTGTGTCTAAGTTGAATGTGGCTTTGTGTCTATCAGTAAATTTCCAAGGTCTCAGTTCAGGTGCTCAAGGCACCCTTGAAGCATTTGTGTGATGGTCTGACTAGCAGCCCCCCATCTAGATAGTAGCCAGGTGATGGCAAAGTCAAAAGATGCAGTTCCTTGGAGTGAGTCTGTCAGAGAGGGACTGGGAGGGATGGTACATGTAGCTCTTCAAGCATTGGGTATAGTGGATTTTGCTAGTGCACTGGGTAGTGCTAATACACTTTCCGCTTAGCTCTGGAATGCTAGACAGGAGCCAGTGCAGACACTTAGGGGTGTGCTCTGAACCAGCAGGGAAAGGTAAGGGTGGCTGAAGCTACTCTTTTTATTGTTCAAAGTGTCAATGCAGAAGAGTAGGAAGAGGGCTAAATTAGGATGCAGGTAACCACAGAACGCTAAAGACAGAGGAACTCTGTAGGTGAGGATTTCAAACATTTAGTTAAAAACAATAACACCAATTAAAGCATAACAGTGGCACCAAGAGTCAACCCTCCTTAGGAGACAGTTCTGAAATTAAGTGAGGCTCAACTGAGACCACGTGCAAGCCAATGCTCAGTGATACGATAAAGCCCTCCACAAAGGGGATTTAACACGTGCTCTTTCTCGCTTGACACCAAAAACTACTGCCAAATGTTCTGAATTCCTCCCTTCTTTTATTCTCATTACCATCCCACCCTGTTTTTCTTTTGGTTATCTTAATTTTTCTAAATCTCTCTGCCTGCTTTGATAGGGCCGTGACCCAGGTTGGATTCCAGTTCCATTTTTCTAAACAGAGCTGAAGAGTATGCTGGGTCTCTCACTCCATAAAAAACTAAAAAACAGAAGAGAAAAACAGGAAGAATAATTAGGATTAACTCCTAGGGTTAGGTGTTGGGCCAGGGAGAAGAAAGAGGCAGAATCAGTCAGAGAAATGGGAAGCAAAGCAGGGAACATGGGGTTTGTTTTCTAAGGAACAAAGCCACTTACTAACAGGGTTTTAGGCACGCTCACCTTTTCCTCCCCTCAAGTTTCATTCTCTGAAATGATTTTGAAATGGCTTACTATGGAGACTGATAGGAAACAGTTGTGAAGTGCACACACACACACACACACACACACACACACACACAGTCCTCATACCTTTTTTACAATACTTGCTTAGGAACCGAGATTTTATCAGTAGAATCTACAATCTTCCCATTTTTTTTTTTTTTAAATTTATTTTTAATCAGGATGCCTCACACTAGAATAGGTTCAGAGACTCCCCATTTTCACATTACATTTTAAAGTAGATATTTTTGTTTTTAAAACAATTAGATTTTTGAAGAGCATATTACATGGCATCACTTGGCTAACCAGCTAATTTATAGAATAACTAAAATCCATAAGTAGAAATTATTTTAAAATATCTTCCTCCTTGTACTTATCAAAAAACTGAAACCAAAGTGAAACAAAACCCCAAATATTGATAATATTGGCTGTGATGGACAGAGGGTCAGGAAGAGATGGAATAGCATCCCCTACCTGTCTATAGGTAGATGTGAAGGCTCCGAGGTAAGCAACCACTCCTGAGGAAATGAGGATATCCCCGGTCAAGTTGATGTACAGCTGCCCTAGGTCCAGAGCTGTGTGGCTCCATCTAGTTTGCTCACCTCCAAGGCCTCCAATCAACTGCTCAGCTTGTTCTAGTTTTTTGCTGCACAGGTCAACCTCAAAAATAAAAGTGAGTTTTTATCAGCATTTATAAGTACAGTAAGTCTAAAATTCTGCAAGATTTTACCCTCAGAAGTAAATTATTATTTTTAATTACAGACTTCTGTCTGGGATTTCCTATGACACTATGACATAGGAAAGTCCATGATATTTTAGAATTTGTAAATATAAAGTATTTAGTATAATTTATGAAATTTGTAAATATCATATAATGCAAAAAGCAGCCCTATTTAAGGAAATGACATACAGTACAAGACAATGAATGTTAATTAAAGGATATTCTTCTGCAAATATAGACGTTTTCTCTCCATTTTAAATAATCTAGATGCACTTTCAGTATTCTACAAACCTTTTCCCTTCATTTAACTGATGGTTGATTTCATTATGGTCTTAAAGGTTAAATGTTTGAAAGTTTGAATAATTAATGATTATTTACAATGCACAATTTTCAGGTTTGTTAAATTGTGTCAAACTAGTCAGGCACTTGCAATTCAGCTTAAATCAGGACATCAATCAATAGCGGACAGCTCAGTGCATAAAACTGTCAACTAAATATGATTATATGTAATTAAGCAATATGATAAAAAAGAGACACAATTATGAAGGTGGCAAAGTTGGTGAAAGTTATTTCAGTTCACACAATGCAATATTCCAGCAGAATATGTAAATTATTTTGATTAAATTTTTAAGTACCTTAACATCATTATTCTTGGAAGAAGATGAGATTAAATAAAGCTTATCTTGATATTCAAAAATAATTTACATGAAAAGAAAAATTCAACAATCAACAAAAGCAAAGACATTTAGATTATTTTGTAGTAAGAATTTGGCTTATGCTTTTTACTGTTATTAAAATTTATATTAAGTCAATGATTTTGGATTAAAAGATGTATACTTCTATATCAGTTTATCTAAAGATAGGTTTGAAAAAAGCAAATGGTATGTAATTGTAGTATTTGCAATACTTCCTAAATTTAATTTTTTTCCCTTTTAACTTTCCCTCTTTAAATATCTTTTGTCATTCTAGTTTCTTTCCTCACCTATTCTTTCAACAATGTTTATGATAAACTGAATCAGGTCTTGGACTATAACAAAGTTGCCATCAGAAACTACTAGGTAAAAATATTTTAGCTAAAATTTTACCTCCAAAAGCACATTTTAAGTACATATATATGTATATGTTCATTTTACATTACCATAAGTTTCTAACATTTTATTATAAAAATAAAATTTTCAAACATAGAGGAGAATTTAAAAATGTCTAAAGACAGCAACTGCATAATGATTCATTGGTTCTATTATTTAAAACTGATCATTCAAAAATCATGCCATAATAGGTTATGTTTCTGATGATTAGCACAATATCTTACATTTGTGCAAATATAGAATACAGGATAGATACTATAGAAAGAGGCAGTCTGGTGTCTTGGAAAGAATACAGCTATTAGCGTCAGGTTGCCTGGGTTCAGGTTTTAGACTTAATGATCAGAAGCTGGGTTGATGATGAACAAGCTGTTTGATCTTTCTGTTCTTTAGTTTCTTCAAAATGTTACAAAATGATTACTTCCCACAAAAGGTTGTTGTGAGAATAAATGGTATAACATATAATGTTCTTAGAACAACAGGACCTTGTACATAATAAGCATTCGATAAATGTCGACTGTTATAAAACATTTGACTTTTCGTCTGGACCATAATCAGACTTTAGCAGTTAATTTTTCTAAATGGCATCACTAATTAAATTAGAGCAATATTTTTAGTCTTGAAAACATTTTTAGTAGATAGTGTATGGTTTTGAGTACTGAGTTCCAATTTCAGCTCTGCCATTAACTGTTATACAAGCAAGGTCACTTAACATTTTGGTTCTAATTTCCTTACTTGCGAAGTGAAAAATGACTAAATAATCTAGCTCAATATTCTAGTAACCTGAGGCAGAGAGACTGGCATTTTTTTTTTTTTTTTTTTTTTGGAAAGGGCTAGAGAATAAATATTTCAGTCTTTGTGAGCCAAGCAGCAAAACTGAGGATATTATGTATTATGCAAATACTTATGTGGCCATTAATATGTAATTATTTTAAAATGTCAAAACCATTATTAGCTCTTGGGCCATACGAAAAGAGGGGATGGGCAGATATGGCCTGCGGGACATATTTTTGCCAATCCCTGACCAAGAAGGAAACAGGACTGGGGTGTTATGTGCTAGTACAAACATCATTCTTAGTTACGATAACTGAGAATTTGTCCATCTTTTTCTATATCAGCACATACCTGGTTTTCCAGATCAGCCTCCTTTTGTTTATTTAATTCAAGTGTGTCTTGAAGGCTCGCCAGCTTGTCCTGAACTTCCTTAAGGGCTGCCTGCTTCTTTCTAAGACCATCCATGGCAATTTTAAGCTCCCCTTCAGCTGCAGCCAGTTTTATCTTTTTGGGAGCTACTATTTTTGCCACTCTGCAAAAAGTAAAATTGAAACATTAAATATTCATTTAATATTCCAGTAGACTTTCTACCACTGAATTTACTTTTCTAATATCCTTACTATGACTCAAAACACTTCTTTGTGCAAAACTCTAAACTGATTTCTATATTCTATGTTTTATCTAAGAACCAACCAAGCTTGATCCTGAACACAAGACATGGCCATTAAAATAGACAAATACACAGTATTTTCACATAATTTTTTTACTCAAAAAAACATTTTGCCAGTATGAATTTTGATAACTTTCCAAAAGGAGAGTAAGATATTCATGTAGAATATTACAATGCTAGTAGAAGCCTAAATGGTGAAAGGTTAGTTTTGATGAGGAGAAAGTGAGGTATCTTTTATTCCTGTCATTTTACTTTGAAAAATATCCTAGAATACTTCCTCAACCAAAAACAGTTATCCTATCAATATGTATGTGGTACTAAAAGGAATTATACAGGAAAAAAGATGAATCTAAATTCTCTCCCTAGTATCTGGAAAATGGAGTCAGTCATGTTATCTAACAAGCATTAAATTTATCATTAACTAATATATCATGGTCTGAAACATATATAGCACTACTATAGATGTAGAATGATTAAAATTGGATATGTTTGGAAAATAACCTGTGACAGTTGTTTTTTGAAAAAATAATAATTACTCTGTTTTATGTATAACTGGTTCTCATATAATCACCAAAAAAGGCTCCTCATTTCACAAGAATACATATTATGCCAGTAGTTTTTAAAGTGTGGTCCAAGGATCCCTGGGGCTCCTGAAGACACTTGCCCCTTCAGGGAGTTTACGAGGTCTTTCCTTGTCCAACTAAACATCTGTGTGATGGTAGACTTTTTAAAATATACTTTAATCAAAACAACATACTGCAAAAGAATGAATGAAGAAGCAGATTTTGGTGTCTGGCTATCTTACATTAGACCACGCACTAAAGAGACTTATAAAGGTATAATAAAATACTACTCTTCTCATCATTATTTTTTTCTCTTTTTTAAAGAAGAACATGTAAATTCTAAAAAATAAAAATAAGCCACATATTAACATATAACATTTTTATTGCTTTTAAAAATGAATTAATAAACATTGAAAAAATTTTTCCATTTTAATTTCTAATATGGTAAACAAACGAAATCTTTTTGGGGTCTTCAATAGTTTTAAAGAGTATAAATGGGAGATGATCCAAGATGGCCGCTTAGGAGGAAGTCGGGATTGCAGCTCCGAGAGAAGGCGCAGAGGGTGAGTGGACGCCGCATTTCCAGACGGATTTTTACTGCCCACAGACCAGGAGATTCACAGGAGGAGAAGCCGCACGGGTCGCCAGCGCCGCTGGTTTGAGCGGCGTGGCAACTCAGCCTACGCCCTGGGGAGGGGGGCAGTGGCTTCTTATGCAGAACGAGAGAGACAGAGTTCCCTCTGAGCCAGCAAGGGGAGCTGAAGCAGGGAGTCAAGCCAGGAGACCCCCAGGCAAGGACGCGCCACGAATCTCAGAGCCGCTGCTTTGGCTGACGCAGCGGCACACAGGGCAGCGGATTTTAACTGCCTACAGACCAGGAGATTCACAGGTGGAGAAGCTCCACAGGTTCCCAGTGCCACTGGTTGGACCAGAGCAGCCGCTTGGCCTGCACCGGGGGCAGGGAGCAGAGGCTACTTGAACAAAGTGAACGAGACTGTGTCCCCTCTGGGCCAGCAAGGGGAGCTGAGGCAAGGAGGCAAGCCAAGAGATTCCCGGGCAAAGAGGGTGCCACTGGAAACACGGCTGAACTCGGGAAGGTCCAGCACTGTGGGGGAGGGGCGTCCTCCATCGGGAAACACTCTGCAGTTCCCAGGGCAATTTGCTGTAACCAAGACAACCCGCCACTACAGAGATTTTTTTTTTTTTTGCTTTCAAAAAAATGTTCAATTTTAATAATTTATGCTTCACTATTAAGACATACGTTTCTGTTTAAAATTAGTTGAAGAGCCAAGCATGCCAACCCCAAGCTGGCCTGGCACTGCCTGGGCCGTCACTACAGGGGTGGGCCAGCATAGCGGAAGCAGTTCTAACTACACCCATATAAACAGGACTGCAGGGAAGCTCACACGGAAGCTGGGCGGAGCCCACAGCAGCTCAGCGAAGCCTCTGCAGGCTGAGTGTGACTAGACTGCCACCTTGTGGGCAGGGAAAATGGTAGCAACACAGCTGAAAAGCATAAAGCCCTAACTCCCTGGGCCAGAACACCTGGGGAGAAGAAAAGGGGGTTTATGAGTTCAGCTGCTGCAGACTTAAAATTACCAAAATCAGAAAGACAGCAACTACAAAGTCAATAGGCGGATAAATCCACAAAGATGGGAAGAAACCAGCGCAAAAAGGATGAAAACACCCAAAACCAGAACACCTCTCCTCCTACAAGGGAGCACAACTCCCCACCAGCACGGGAACAAGACTGGACGGAGAACGAGTGTGATGAAATGACAGAATCAGCTTTCAGAAAATGGATAATGAGAAACTTCCGTGAGCTAAAAGAACATGTTCTAACCCAAGGCAAAGAAACTAAGAACCTTGAAAAAAGACTTGATGAAACGCTAACAAGAATGGACAACTTAGAGAGGAATATGAGTGAATTGATGGAGCTGAAAAACACAACACGAGAACTTCGCGAAGCATGCACAAGTTTCAACAGCCGAATTGACCAAGCAGAAGAAAGGATATCAGAAGTGGAAGATCAACTCAATGAAATAAAATGAGAAGGGAAGATTAGAGAAAACAAGGTAAAAAGGAATGAACAGAGTCAACAAGAAATATGGGACTACGTGAAAAGACCTAATCTACGTTTGATAGGTGTACCTGAATGTGATGAAGAGAATGCATCCAAGCTGGAAAATACTCTTCAGGATATTATCCAGGAAAACTTCCCCAACCTAGCAAGGCAGGCCAATATTCAAGTCCAGGAAATACAGAGAACACCACAAGGATATTCCTCTAGAAGAGCAACCCCAAGGCACATAATCATCAGATTCACCAGGGTTGAAATGAAGGAGAAAATACTAAGGGCAGCCAGAGAGAAAGGTCGGGTTACTCACAAAGGGAAACCCATCAGACTCACGGCAGATCTCTCAGCAGAAATCCTACAGGCCAGAAGAGAGTGGGGGCCGATATTCAACATCCTTAAAGAAAAGAACTTTCAACCCAGAATTTCATATCCAGCCAAACTAAGCTTCATAAGTGAAGGAAAAATAAAATCCTTTGAGAACAAGCAAGTACTCAGAGATTTCCTCACCACCAGACCAGCTTTACAAGAGCTCCTGAAGGAGGCACTACACATAGAAAAGAACAACCAGTACCAGCCACTCCAAAAACACACGAAATGGTAAAGAGCAGCAACACAATGAAGAATCTGCATCAACCAATGGGCAAAACAGCCAGCTAGCATCAAAATGACAGGATCAAATTCACACATAACAATATTAACCCTAAATGTAAATGGACTAAATGCCCCAATCAAAAGACACAGACTGGCAAATTGGATAAAAAGCCAAAACCCATCAGTGTGCTGTATCCAGGAAACCCACCTCACATGCAAGGATACACAAAGGCTCAAAATAAAGGGATGGAGGAAGATTTACCAAGCAAATGGAGAGCAAAAAAAAGCAGGAGTTGCAATTCTCATCTCTGATAAAATAGACTTTAAAGCAACAAAGATCAAAAGAGACAAAGAAGGACATTACATAATGGTAAAAGGATCAATGCAACAAGAAGAGCTAACGATCCTAAATATATATGCACCTAATACAGGAGCACCCAGATACATAAGGCAACTTCTCAAAGACTTGCAAAGAGACTTAGACTCCCACACAATAATAGTGGGAGACTTCAACACACCATTGTCAATATTAGACAGATCAACGAGACAGAAAATTAACAAGGATATCCAGGATTTGAACTCAGACCTGGAACAAGCAAACCTAATAGACATTTACAGAACTCTCCAGCCCAAATCCACAGAATATACATTCTTCTCAGCACCACATCACACCTACTCTAAAATTGACCACATAATTGGAAGTAAATCACTCCTCAGCAAATGCAAAAGAACGGAAACCATAACAAACAGTCTCTCAGACCACAGTGCAATCAAGTTAGAACTCAGAATTCAGAAGCCAACCCAGAACCGCACAGCCTCATGGAAATTGAACAACTTTCTCCTGAATGTTGACTGGATAAACACTGAAATGAAGGCAGAAATAAAGATGTTCTTCAAAACCAACGAGAATGAAGACACCACATACCAGAATCTCTGGGACACATTTAAAGCAGTCTCTAGAGGAAAATATATAGCAATAAGTGCCCACATGAGAAGAAAGGAGAGAACTAAAATTGACACCCTATCATCAAAATTGAAAGAGCTAGAGGAGCAAGATCAAAAAAACTCAAAACCTAGCAGAAGACAAGAAATAACTAAGATCAAAGCAGAAATGAAGGAGATAGAGACACGAAAAACCCTACAAAAAATCAATAAATCCAGGAGCTGGTTTTATAAAAAGATCAACAAAATAGACAGACCACTAGCCAGACTAATAAAAAAGAAAAGAGAGAATAACCAAATAGATGCAATAAAAAATGATAAAGGGGATATCACCACAGACGCCACAGAAATTCAAACCATCATCAGAGATTATTACAAACAACTCTATGCACATAAATTAGAAAACCTGGAAGAAATGGATAAATTCCTGGATAGTAGCCTCCTCCCAAGCCTAAACCAGGAAGAAGTCGAAACCCTGAATAGACCAATAACAAGGTCTGAAGTCGAGGCAGCAATTAAGAGCCTACCACCCAAAAAAAGCCCAGACCCAGATGGTTTCACAGCCGAATTCTACCAGACATACAAAGAGGAACTGGTACCATTCCTACTGAAACTATTCCAAATAATCCAAAAAGAGGGAATCCTTCCCAAATCATTTTATGAGACCAACATCTCCTAATACCAAAACCCGGCAGAGACTCAACAAGAAAAGAAAACTACAGGCCAATATCCATGATGAACATAGATGCAAAAATCTTCAATAAAATACTGGCAAGCCGATTACAACAGCACATCAAAAAGCTTATCCACCATGATCAAGTAGGATTCATCCCGGGGATGCAAGGCTGGTTCAATATACGCAAGTCTATAAATGTAATTCACCACATAAACAGAACCAAAAACAAAAACCACATGATTATCTCAATTGATGCAGAGGCCTTCGACAAAATTCAACAGACCTTTATGCTAAAAATCCTCAATAAACTAGGTATCGACGGAACGTATCTCAAAATAATAAAAGCTATTTATGACAAACCGACAGCCAATATCATACTGAATGGGCAAAAACTGGAAGCATTCCCTTTGAAATCTGGCACTAGACAAGGATGCCCTCTCTCACCACTACTATTCAATATAGTACTGGAAGTTCTAGCCAGAGTAATCAGGCAAGAAAAAGAAATAAAGGGTATTCGATTAGGAAAGGAGGAAGTCAAATTCTCTCTATTTGCAGATGACATGATTGTATATCTAGAAGACCCTATCACCTCAGCCCAAAATCTCCTGAAACTGATAAGCAACTTCAGCAAAGTCTCAGGATACAAAATCAATGTGCAAAAATCACAAGCATTCCTATACACCAATAACAGACTTAAAGAGAGCCAAATCAAGAAAGAACTGCCATTCACAATTGCTACAAAGAGAATAAAATACCTAGGAATACAACTAACAAGGAACGTAAAGGACCTCTTCAAGGAGAACTACAAACCACTGCTCAACGAAATAAGAGAGGACACAAACAGATGGAGAAACATTCCATGTTCATGGTTAGGAAGAATTAATATTGTGAAAATGGCCATACTGCCCAAAGTAATTTACAGATTCAACGCTATCCCCATCAAGCTACCAATGACCTTCCTCACAGAACTGGAAAAAACCACCTTAAACTTCATATGGAACCAAAAGAGAGCCCGCATAGCCAAGTCAATTCTAAGCAAAAAGAACAAAGCGGGAGGCATCACACTACCGGACATCAAACTATACTACAAGGCTACAGTAATCAAAACAGCATGGTACTGGTACCAAAACAGAGATATAGACCAATGGAACAGAACAGAGGTGTCGGAGGCGACACAACATATCTACAACCACCTGATCTTTGATAAACCTGAAAAAAACAAGCAATGGGGAAAGGATTCCCTGTTCAATAAGTGGTGTTGGGAAAACTGGCTAGCCATATGCATAAAGCAGAAACTCGACCCCTTCCTGACACCTTACACTAAAATTGACTCCAGATGGATTAAAGACTTAAACATAAGACCTAACACCATAAAAACACTAGAAGGAAACCTAGGCAAAACCATTCAGGACATAGGCGTAGGCAAGGACTTTATGACCAAAACACCCAAAAGCATTGGCAACAAAAGCCAAAATAGACAAATGGGACCTAATCAAACTCCACAGCTTCTGCACGGCAAAAGAAACAGTCAATAGAGTGAATCGGCAACCAACGGAATGGGAAAAAATTTTTGCAGCCTACCCGTCTGACAAAGGGCTGATATCCAGAATTTACAACGAGCTAAGAAAGATTTACAAGAAAAAAACAAACAAGCCCACTCAAAAATGGGCGAAGGATATGAACAGATACTTTACAAAAGAAGACATACATGAGGCCAACAAACATATGAAAAAATGCTCATCATCACTGGTCATTAGAGAAATGCAAATCAAAACTACATTGAGATACCATTTCATGCCAGTTAGAATGGCGATCATTAAAAAATCTGGAGAAAACAGATGCTGGAGAGGATGTGGAGAAATAGGAACACTTTTACACTGTTGGTGGGAGTGTCAATTAGTTCAACCACTGTGGAAAACAGTGTGGCAATTCCTCAAGGACCTAGAAATAGAAATTCCATTTGACCCAGCAATCCCATTAATGGGCATATATCCAAAGGATTATAAATCGTTCTACTATAAGGACACAGGCACACGAATGTTCATTGCATCACAGTTTACAATAGCAAAGACCTGGAACCAGCCCAAATGCCCATCGATGATAGACTGGACAGGAAAAATGTGGCACATATACACCATGGAATATTATGCAGCCATTAAAAACGAGGAGTTCACATCCTTTGTAGGGACATGGATGAACCTGGAAAACATCATTCTCAGCAAACTGACACAAGAACACAAAATCAAACACCACATGTTCTCACTCATAGGCGGGTGTTGAACAAGGAGAACACATGGACACAGGGAGGGGAGCACTATACACGGGGGTCTGTTGGAGGGGAGTGGGGGGCACAGCGGGGGGGTGGGGAGTTGGGGAGGGATAGCATGGGGAGAAATGCCAGATATAGGTGAAGGGGAGGGAGGCAGCAAATCATACTGCCACGTATGCACCTATGCAACAATCTTGCATGTTTTTCACATGTACCCCAAAACCTAAAATGCAATAAAAAAAAAAAAAGGGTATAAACGGTTCCTGAGTCCAAAAAGTTAAAGAATCACTGTATTATTCTATCAGTTGTTATAACCTTGCCTCCAGTAAATATGCAAACACAAAGCAGATTCAGATAGGATTTTCCCAAAAGCCTCTCACTTACATAACTTTTAAGTTTTATATTGTTTAACTGACGAAAGAGAAGATAAAATATATCAGCTGGGTTTCTTCTTAGCAGCACTTACTTATCATAGGAATCCATTGCTATGACCCATTTGCACAGACCTTCGGCCACTGTAGAAGCATTTCTGATTTTTTCTGGCACAAAATCTGGATTTGGAATATAATTTTTTCTTATGATATTCATATAAGCTGGAGGAATATTGTCCTGGTCATATTCATGAAGTGACTGTAGAAACTTCGTGTCACCAAGAAGTCTCTTAGCTGGGCCCCAGAAATCCTGAATTTTTTTCCCTGAACCTTTTGGGTCAGGGATTTTGTCAGCTTTGATTCCTTTCAAGATGCATATAGCTTCCATAACAAGCTTGACACCAGCAGGAGGACTCTTCATGGATTTTACCACTGTAATATCCTTGAAATAACAACATGTTAATTATTTAAAAAGACGTGCTTGTTTCCACAGTAATTGTAATTGGCTCCTAATTTCAAACTAAGCATAGAGAAGCTCACCCTGTTCACTGGATAGAAATGGTGACGGTCACAGAACTGCACTGGTACTCTTCTCTCGAGTCCCAACCAAAAGTTTAGCCAAAATTCTCTGCATTATTTAAAAAATCTATCTTTATCTTTCTAAATTAAAATATTCCCCCCTTCACATCTTAACTTTTAGTATACTTCATCAAATCTAAGACATACTATTATAAAATAATTATAAAGCACATTATTTTATGTATACCCCCAAAAAAATCACTGACCAAATTAACACAATACTTTATCACATCCTCTATAAGATGTATCCCAATGGCAAGACTGTCTAAATATGAAAAAGGTACCCCTTAGAATCAAAATATAACATTGAGTCTTATTGATTACTGTTGATTACTGTAGTGCAAAGATTGTATAAAGTTCTTGAAGTAACTGTTGCTTTCCAGTAGGTTATAACACCACCTGGCAGCTTTCTTCCTTTTCAAGGGTGTTTTTGCATGCACATGCATTACTTTTTCAGGTCAATTAGGTAATTCTTTTGCCAGTCTCAAAATCATTTCAACTTCATTAATCTTGCAGGCTAATTTGGAGAGATAAACTAGACTAGAACACAATGCTAATTTCTTTCTTGGGCTAGAAAGTGTGTGACAAAGCTCTTACCTGTGCAGTGAGAGTATCAAGGGTGGCCAGCGCTGACTTCAATATTGGCAAGGCACCTGCCAGGTCAGCATCGCATTCATCTTTGATAGCTTTGGAAGCCATAGCTTGTTCGTTTGCTATTGCTTCATCAGCTTTCACTATTTTTTCAGTTTTGGCAACTTCTATAGACTCTTTCTCAATCATTATCATCATTTCATCAACCTCTTTGCTGGCAACTTTTAATTGAGGTTGTAGTGCCTCCAACTCAGACTGCATTGTTGCTACTTGAGATGAAGCAGAATCCAATTTCTCCAAACCCACTTCATATCTCTTTTTCATTTTCATTACTTCACTGAAAGCAAATAGATAAAATGAAGGTAATCATGAGGCTCTCTATACTACATTAAGAAAATATTTAAGTGTTTTTGAGCTTTCTAGGCTTTTTCAAGGCATAACTAGGGAAGTGGTCTAAAATATTTTCATATATATGAACAATCTGTCAAAACACAAACCCTACAACATTGGATTGTGCACAATTAAGAGCAGATAGCATGTTTTATTCATTTTTGTGTTTTCAGTACCTATACATTATCAAGGCATGCAACAGAAATTCAAAAGGATAAATACACTGGGGATGAGGCAAGGAGACTCCTGTATCAAAATGAATGATATACTTCTAAAGTTGGTAAGCTGATTCCAGCAATACTACTGCTGCTTTAAACCTTTTTATGATCACTTAAGCACACATCAGTGCTCAAAATATATTATTTTGAATGTTTCCAAATGTGAAAAAAAATGATTTTAACATGTATTATACATCTTGAAATAGGGATTTTTTATTAAAGCAAAAGTAACACATAGAACAGATCATAAAGCTCAATACCCTGTTTGGTGCAAAATGATTATAAAGCAATAATAAATGATTAGAAATAATGTAATATTTTAGCATACTTTAAAAGTTTAACATTTTACTGTACTTAGAAATGCTATCTGCATTTATCTGCAAATATATATTTATTTCTCTATAGAGAAAACTCTTGTTTGTAGTTTCTTTTTAAAATACTTGATATATCATAATGTCTCCAAGTGAAAAATGACATGGTTTTAAAACTCCCCTTCAAAAAACAGACTGGAGTAGTAGTGAGATGGAAAAGGTAACCTGGAGAACACTGATTGTAATTTTTTCCAAAAAAAAAATTTGTGAGAGTATGCCATGTTTTTGTCACATGTTGAATTCCCTCTGAGAGAGCAAAATATTTGATGGTAATGGGAACAGAGGGGACCAACTATATGGCACTGTATTATCTGTGAGTTTGGTCTCAGTTGAAACCTCATACAAGCATGAAAAAGGTCTCATTCCGGCCAGCCTGAGACAGTTTCAATAGTGTGGCTCATCCCATGTGACACTTCGCTAGCTTAACCACAGATTTCCCGGCAGGTAACCTGAAAACTTGCTTCTAGGTTACAGCACCACCTGGCTATCAAGATGTGAAGACTTTAGCTATCATGGGAAGAACAATCACAGGGTAGGAATTCTAGTTGAGGTAAAGGAGAAATTAATATCTATTTTTTTACTTTGCAAGGAATTTTGAAAAGAAAAATATTTGAAAAAGGAAAATTTGAAAGGCAAATAAGAATATTTGAAAATGCCTTAAAAACTGTGACTCTTTCAACCTGTAAGTTTGAACTTATAACATTGTGACTTCAAAACTTATAACCAGTCTGTTTAAACTCTTTGTATAAGTTTGTATCTTGTTTTTATAATCCTTCTTTTTGTTAGGGTGGCCTTACTATTGTGAGTGCACAATCAAACAAAAGCCATGAGCGACATCCAAAATTTAATCATTCTCTAAGAGCTTTTGATCTCCTGGATAAGAAAATATGAAAAAAGCAAGATGCCATTATGTTAAAGATCATAAGCTCTACACAGAAAGACAATTATGTTGAGAGCCAAAGAAATAATGAATTCCAGCCAAGTTATTCAGCAGTCACAGTGGGACTTGCAGATTTCATTATGTAGTTGAAAAATTCCTAATGGCATGATTCAAACACAGGGTTATAGACCACAGTGATGACAAAAGTCCTGCTTGGGACGGCACAGCAATAGTCACTATGAATACAGATGAGGAGTGTCATATCTGTATCTAGGTAGCATGCTGCCCAATATGAGAAAAGGTGCTTCAAAATGCTTGAGATGATGGGTTAGCCACAGAAAGATTTAGAATTAACCATAGAAGTATGTACAAAAATCAAACTCATAGTATTAATATTTTTATATTATCTGTGTACATTTGTTGTTTTATGTATTCTTTTTAATCTTTAAAAGAATTTGGTCTGTTCAATTCATGGGTCAGGCTTGAGCTTCCAATATAAATCATGTGACTGAGCAATAAATTTACATTTGAGTTTTTAAGTAGAAATCAGATTTATAGATAATATTCAAACATTTAAAAGTACTTAAGGCTTACCATATGTATACATTTAAAATACTAGACTTATAAATTATTTAAGTATCTAGTAATGTTTGATTTGTTAAATCAGAACTTAAAAGGGAAATATAAATACTGCATTAAAAATTTTATCTAAACAAGCTTTTAAATGGAGCCATATACTAATCCAAGGTCCCCTTTAAAGGTAACCACTAAAATTTTCCAAACTTCCTACTTTCTAGCTTAATGTTATGATGTTTTTAAATTTTGTAGTATACATACTGAATTTCAATTTTTAGACCCAAGGAAATATTTGAATAAACTTTTATGCACACAAAAGTCACCCTCAAGAACATTAAAAAAACTCATATTGACATTTTCTATAGCACATAAATTTACTCATGTTTATATTGATGTTTTCAAATGAGAGTTTATTAGAGAGTAGCTGTCCCTCCCTAGAGTCTCAGCTGTTCAGTATCCAAAGAGAGGGTTTAACCATTATCTAATTATTTATCAGAGAAAACTCACTCTCTAGTAGTGTTTACTCAACATTCAGAGCTCTGGTTGGAATATCTTCATTCTTCCAAGAGTGACTATGTATCTACAATGTGCTGGGCAATGTGCTCATACGAGAAGGATGAGACCCCTCCCTATACTCAAAATGTTTGTGGATTAAATTATTTAAAGATGTAACAAAACTCACAGTACATTTCTATGAAATAAACCCCTATTACATCATATTTATGTCATTTTTGCACACACAAATATTTTTAATTCTCTATAGCTTACTTAGAAATATGAAATTTCATTTTTACCTTCTTTTCTAACAATAATTAGAAGGTAGAGATTAATTCGAGGTAAGAAGTAGGAGTCACATAATTGTGTCTTTGAAGTTCGACAAAGAAAGATTTTGATAAATTTATAGTAGAAGTGTGGAAGCTTTTACACATGTCGATACAGCCATCTCGTATTTCCTCTGACATTTCAATTTCTTCCAGGAACCGTGAGGCAACTGCCTGGAGTGCATCTTCAGGCCATGACTAAATTTAAGATAAATGCTTTAGCACTTTATTAAGATTAAAAATCTGGATTTGTTACTACTGCAGCCCTTTACTACTTACGGATGTTGGGGGTGAGGGGAATAGTGTGGGTGAAGGGGAATAGTGTGACAGAAGGGGTGGGAGAGACAATTTCATAAGGAAATTTCCCAAGGACTTGCATACTTAGGACAGGGAGCCAGGAGCTAGTTAGTGCATATAACATTCACTGTCTGTGGTTTGTTCTGAGTTAGAGAAATTATTCATGAGTGCTTCAGGAGAAAGGAATGGCAGAGGAACTAAGTTTATGGAATGTCTACTTCTGTATGCATTTTACCGGTATTATCTCATTTAATTCTCCTGAGAATGATGTAGGCATCATTCTTGAAATAGCTTTCAAATCCTTTCTCTTCTTTATCTACCTCAATCATCCCAATTCAAGCCTCCACTCTCATCTGCCTGCAGGATTCCAATAGCATCCTAACTGCTTGCATTCTCCACAGAGCTGCAAGAATGATTTTTTTCAAAATACAAATTAGCTCATATTACATTCCCCAATTTATAACCATTCAAAGACTTCCCAGGATTCTTAAAGTAAAATCCAAACCAACTTGCCATTCTCTATCTGATTTGGCCCTTCCTATATTTCTGACCTGTTATTCACTTTCCCCCACAGTTCCTATGCGCCTATCACCCTGATTTTCTGCCATGCTCTCCTTTCTTCTGTCTAGCCACTTGACTTCACTAGTTTATCCTCTGTGTCCACATCGCAGTACTGACATGTTTTTGTCTTTCCAGTTTCCTCTTCAAACCCTTAATTGGTCCCTTATTTAAAAAGCATTTACCTGTAATCCCAGCACTTTGGGAGGCCGAGGAGGGCAGATCACCTAAGCTCAGGAGTTCAAGACCAGCCTGGCCAACATGGTGAAACCCCATCTCTACTAAAAATACAAAAATTAGCCAGGTGTGGTGGCAGGCGCCTTTAATCCCAGCTACTTGGGAGGCTGAGGCAGGAAAATCACTTGAATCCAGGAAGCGGAGGTTGCAGTGAGCCAAGATTGTGCCACCGTGCTCCAGCCTGGGTGGCAAGAGTGAGACTGCGTTTCAAAACAACAACAAAGCATTTACTCCATATATGCTACCCTGTCTGATGAAATTATGTGTTGCTCCAGCTTTTAGATTAAGACCTGCTACAAAGCAAAACAGAATTCAATAAATGTTTTGCATGAAACAATTAATTTTACCAGGAAGTGGAGGTACAAAGAGGTTCTATAAATTTTCTAAGGTCATAAATGCTTATCTGTTAGATCCCACTCACAGGATCTTAGACACAGCCCACAGATTTCTTACTACACTGGCAGAGAATGCATTGTGACACACGGTTGAAGCGAGAAGGGAGAATTAAAGTATTATTCACATCTAGCTATTCTCCCTTTGCTGCTCCTCTTCCCCGCCCCTCGTCCCCACCCCACCATCCACTCGCTGCCTTTGTCTGCTCTGCTCTGTGCTTCCCAGTACTGAGGTCCACTACAAAAAAGATCACTCTGGCTTTCTTCCTCTTAACTTCTTTGGGTTTAGCTGAAGAAAAGAGATTGGGGTGGGGGGGCGGGGGCAGTAAAGAAGTGAGACATAGCGGTATTTAAATCCTCGCTTCCTTTCTAGCAGTAGCTGAGTTCTAGGTTTCTGGTTCCTGTTTCTGTTGGGCAGTCTTATATCCACAGCTCTAAGCTCTGAGCTCCAATAACACTCTTCCCTTCCTCTGCCCTTTTATACCCGGGTATAGTAACACTTCCTGCTACAGCTCCACCCTCCACTTCCAGAGTGTTCCAACATCCCCTCTTGGCTCCCTTAACCCTGCCTACGCCTCTATGAACAGTTCCTTCATTATGGTTCCTCCAGTGAAGGGTTCAAGTGTGCTCTGTGTTTCTTGTCAGGACTTTGATACACAAATTTATCATAACACTTCCTATAATATATTGAAGTTAGTGATCACATATACTCAATAAATACTTTTGTATTATGATGATTTCTTGAATTATAATTTCATAAAATACATTATAACTGATCAGAAGATTCTGCTAACTTACATTTTGGGGTCACTGGGAGTCTATAAAATAAGTCACGATGAGGACAGAAATTCAACATTTCTAGAAGTTTATCTAAAATACACATGATGATACCTGAAACCAGTCAATGGTACAGCAGTTAACAAGAGCAGGGAACTTCCTCAGACGATTCCGAAATGCATCTCCAATGGGACTCATGGCAAGGACCACATGCAGTTGGTTGCGGCAACGATCAATAAACATGTTGTAAAGGGCTATGGGGCTGCCATCTGTTTGCTTGGTTTTATCCCGCTGGCAATCTATGTGACGCATCTTATCACATATCTCTTGCTTCTCATCTGATGCAAAGAGATTTGGAATCTCCCCAGCATTTAGCAGATTATTGACATCTTCCAGAAATGATTCTTTTTTAATCTGAGTATCTGTAAACAGGAAGACACCCTGCATCTCACCTTCCTCACATTTCCTTAAGATCACTTTTAAATCTTCATGCCATTCAGTAATATCATACCCCTTAGAGATTTCAACTTGGAAAACTGAATAATCAGCCATGCAGGCAGCTAATCTGGTGACAGACTGCCTTCCGCTCCCTCCAACCCCTACTAGGAGAGCATGGCTGCGAGGCTGCTTCAGGATCCTGGAAATTCTGCTGATGTGCTCTACAGCAAATCGAAACAAGACGAGGTTCATGGGTTTTTTGCGTGTATTGTTGTATTCTTCTAGGTGAGTTTCTACTATCATTCGAAGATTATCCACATCTGTGACTTCTCTGTAGTTGGTATCCTCCCTCTTGGGATCATGGAAATCACAAAACATTAAGCTGCATAAGTCATCTTCTTCCACTATTCCATCACTATCAAAATCCAAACGTTGAAAAAGCTCATGAAAATCTTCATGCATGTAGTTTTTCAAAATTTCTTGAATATAGTTGATGAGCCAGCTTCTGTCTGCATTGTCCAGAAGGCGGTCATAAAATACTCGAAGGACCTGTATAGTAATTAAAAAGCAGCTTTAGGAACTGACTTTCTTCTGATTTTTTAAAAAAGTGTTATTATTTCTGTGCTAATCTCAACTAATAAAAAATATTCTTAGAAAATTTCTGTGGGTTTTATTGAAAGTTTATCCAAATAATAAGGACTCATTTATAATAATGTATTTTGAATGTTAATTTTGACCATATATTTAGAATAATAAGGTTATATTCAGTTAACAATCAATGAAAGGTAATTTTGGGGGTGGGAGCTGAAGTAGATGTAGAGATGCTAAGAGAATTAAGGCCTTGAGAAGGTAGTGACTGCCTTTGCTGGTCGCTCAGATGGGGATAGCAGAGCTGGGCACCAGTATCCAGGGATTCCCAACTCCTTTCCAGTGATGTTTCCTTTTTCTAAGATAGATAACATTTTGAAAGTTACTGACAAATCAATAGGCTTTTTTTTTTTTCAAAAAGCACATTTTCTAGAAAAGGAAATGTCTTGGGTAGAGGAAGAGTTGTTTGGGATATCTGTTAATTACTTTTGTTTTAGGTCATTACAAAGAACAATCTATTAAAATAAATCTCTGGTTATATGCACATGTTATGGGACTGCAAGAAACAGGCAGGCTTGCTACATGTAACAACTGTTTTCTTAAAGCAGTATAAGTGTCCCAGGGGTATGGTCTATTTTGGACTGAATTATGTCCCCCAAAAATTCTTATGTTAAAGCCATAACTCTCAATGTGACTGAATTTGGGAATAGGGCCTTTAAGGAGGCAATTAAGGTTGAATGAGGTCATAAGGGTAGGGTCCTAAAACTATAGGAAGGTGTCCTTGTAAGAAGAGGAAGAGGCACTAAATGTGCACGTTCTCTCTCTCTTTCTGGTTCTTGTTCCTGTTGGGCAGCCCTTGTATGCACAGAGGAAGGGCCATGTGAGGACACAGAGACAAGGTGGCTTTAGCAAACCAGCAAGAGGAAACAAATTTCTTTTGTTTAAGCCACTACATTTGTGCAGTAATATTACACAAATAAGTAATGTAGAAAAAAAAACCCCACATTCATTTCTTATTAAAAACTCCTTAAAAAGTGTTCCATTTCAAATGTATTTGAAGTCAAACTAATAAGGATTAAACTACTTAAGGGAAACTGGCTTAAAGTGATACCTACTTTGAAATAGTCTATAAATCAACAGAAATTCCTAAATCTGAATATGGGAGATAAAGCATTTTCAACATCATAAAATATTTTTAAAATTTTTCTTGAACACTGGCCTTCAAAATGCCAAATAATATTTCCTTTAACCCAGTTGGTGGCATGGTAAATATCACATAATCCCATTTCAGTAACAGGAAAATTTACCTCATGAACCCAAAGATGTTTAATTGATTCTGTGGTTTCTGTTGTTTTTGGTCTTGACAAACATACACCTTGAATGACATGGGAGAAATCACGGAGGTTGAACAAGTAGTGAGATTTAGCTGGAGTAGGCAAGAGATTCTTCATTGCTTCTTTATACAGAGTCATTGTGCCATTTACGATTTGTGTGGTCAAATCTAGAAATTCATCTGGAAATTTATAACTTAAAAATTTTTTAAATAAAAAGAAAGGAAAATGTTAGCAATTATAAAATTTTGACACATAAAGGATATTTAGCAGGACCAACATAAAATTTTATTTTTGATTAAATCAATTTCATTTATACAATTACCATATCTTATTACAATTATAATAGATTTTTACTCCTTTTAAAGCTATTTTCCATTTACTATTTTGTGGTATGTCCAAAATAACCCTGTGAAATGAGCAG
Source organism: Aotus nancymaae (assembly GCF_030222135.1). Classification (NCBI taxonomy): domain Eukaryota; kingdom Metazoa; phylum Chordata; class Mammalia; order Primates; family Aotidae; genus Aotus; species Aotus nancymaae. The sequence goes on along the minus strand of NW_026988419.1, from coordinate 37,624,247 downwards.
GGCCCAGTTTAATGGACTTAAAACCACTTAAGTGAACAGAATAGACAGCCGAGGAACCCAGATTATGTAATCCCAAATCCACCAGACAAGCATTTCCCAGCCTCTTTCACCCCGACATTCTCAACTGCGTATCAATATAATCCATAAGGAACACTGGTGAAACAGGTATTTTCAGAGGAAAAAAAAAACGAGGAAAATAAAATATATAAAATAAGGAAAAGAAAAAAAGGAAAGTAAAACAGTGAACCAAGACAAAGTGCATGATTAGGGTATAAAGGACATAGAGAAGCAATTTAGAAAGACTACCTGTATTTAACTTCTGATTTGTCAAGGAACCAGCTGCCTACTCCATCATCACTGGATAAGACAAGGAACTACAATTTCTTGAGAATGGGCATAGGGACACTGACAGACTTGCCCTGCCCAGCCTAGCTTGGCTTCGCACCACTGCACCTCATCTAAGCAACAGAGTGAGACTCTGTCTCAAAAACAAACAAACAGAAAGTGTCCAAGATAGTCCAGGAAGTGTGCTGAGAGCAGTTACTGACTCAGAGCAAACTGCATTACAGGTCAGATACAGAATTAGGGAGCAAATACCAGAGAGATTCCCTGAAGTGGTATATCAATGCAAGCAATTTTTTTTTAAAAAAGACATACTGGCTTGAGGTCAGGAAAAAAACAGTTAAAGATGTCTTGTTAAAGCAAGCCATTTTAGACATCACAGCATTAAAAGCATATTTCCTCTACATAGAGATTCCTTTGAGCATAAATTTCTCTTGGAAAATGTCAGAATCTTTTGGCCATTTCCTACTTAAATTCTTCTCAGTAGCCTGTTTAAATCCAGAGACTGACTTGAATGGAACTTGATTGGGGTAGAAGACAGATGATTTCTGAAGCAGGGACCATTCTATACAGTTGAAGATTAAGGAATGACACAGAGGAAGATGAGCTGCCCCAGGAGGATGTGAGTTTTCAGAAGGCAGAAACAGGAAATGGGGGGCAGACTTCCAGAAGGTAGGAGAAAAAAGGATTTGGAAGAGTTGATGGGTGCATAACCCATCCAAGGTCACCCACTTTATAGAGTTGCCCATGTAATGCATTCTGTTAGGTCACAGTAGATACACATAGAAAACATATACACAAAACATTGGAATGCAAAAATATTCTTTTCCAGTTATTTCTTTAGCTATAGCCAGAGCGATTTTTCTGTCTTAATAATCACAAACTCAGAAAATGTACCTGGAGGTCCCATAGCACACATGATCTGGATGTCCACTAGTTTAATCATGGAACAATCTTTTAGGTCATACCAGTTCCAGTGATCTAACCACTGTCTAAGTAACTCAATGGGAGGTTGAGCCCCATATACCTCCCGAGTAGGCATATTGACATCATCTACAAAGACAATCTGAGAATGAGAAGAGAAAAAGTACAGAAAATATTAACATCTCAACATAGAGTCCTATTGTGTAAACAATATGGAGGCAAATACTTAGCTATCTACTTGCAGAGGACATGTGGGGAAGTGATCTTTCTTTTCTAAACAAGAATACCCTCAGCTTCCATGCTTTTAGCATTCATATTCTTCAAGAAATATGGAGACATTCTCATTGCTAATCTTTGTAGGTTAATAGCTTAGGACTTATTAATCCTCTCATACAATTTGTTTCTCAATACACCATGTATTTTTTCCTTGTACCACACACTTCAGTTCATGAAAATAGATGAGAAAGGTATGATTAGGGTGAGAAGGGTGTTCTTTGCGGAGGAACAAGGGAAATCCATTGAGAGCTGGGTTGCTGAAGGTCTACAACAGCAAGCAGCAAAGACTGCTGAGTAAAAATGTTAGTGAAAGAATTAGGAAGGTAGATGATTTCTCGATGAATATTCTACCTTCAACTCAAAGGGCAACTCCTTGTTTTAAACATCAAGCTGTCTAGTGCACATACAAATATAACTATACTTCTGGGAAAACTTTTTAATCCAAATTTGTGACATAAGAAAACCTATAGAAAAAGATGTCTATCCCTAGGATATTTGGTTTCCTTGTTCTGACTGCAGCAATATATACGAATAGGCCCAGTACTGTACAAAGAGTCATTACCATTCTCTTGCCCAAAGGAGGACCAAAAACTCCCTTTCTTCTCTTGTCCAATTTTGACATAATATTCTGAGTTTGAGCTGCTGTAGTTTGTGCCGAGAAGTTAATCAGCAGAGGTTTGTATATTTCCTTATTTAGTTGATTTAAAAGAAAATTCTATGTAACAAAATAATAAAATGAGTCATAGTTGAAATTATGTTTTGACATTTCAGAATAAACACTAAGCATCATTGCTGACAGACCCAAACTTAACCTTAAGTGTCATAATATTGTACAAATCGATGGAATCAGTAGGAATAACAGTTACCATGCCAATGGAGTGTCTCTATCTGTCCACCCTCTTGCATGTGCCTTCTCTGGTTTTCACAGCCACAGTAAGGGGAGTACACATTCCTCCTTAACTTGGAGTCACAGAGACTCAGAGGTTAGGAAACTTGCCTAGTTTGTCCGAGATGGGCAAGAATTCAGACTGCCGTTCGTCTCTCTCCAGATCAATATTCTTTTTCATATATCCTATTATCTTTCCACTTACATATGAAGCTATTTTTCTGTAAGTTAGAAAGCTTAAAAACATAACTGTATTTTCAAAATGGAATTCACTAGGAAGCAGGTGGAATTACAATGGTTCTTAATCAAGATGTATGCCAGGAACAGGACATATCAGAATTCCCTGAGGAGCTCTTCAAAATAAAATTGTCTCTCCTCACTCCTTCTTCCCCTTCTCTCCCTTAAGAGTTCTCTGTAGGGCACAATCTCTTGCCAATGAAGGGCCAATTTATTAGAAAAGTCTTAAGCAAATCACATATGTTCTTAATGAACACTAGTATCTATCACATGCACATATGAATAAAGGAAGGGAAATGGTGAAGTTTTTTGCCTGTTCTAAACTTTACTTGTGATAAGTGCTTGCAGCCTTCAACTTTATAATTTAGATAGTAAATTATAACCCAAAGTATCAAGTGGTAAAACACCTCAAGCAAGTCCTCTTTTCATGTTGTGATTAAACACTAAATATTACCCTAATTTAAGCAAATGAAAACTTTGAAACCATACTTTAAAATATTAATCTATTCATCAAGCCAACACATATTTTAAAAAGAACTTATGATGTTCTCATTAATGACTACATTCAGCACACATGACAGGAGTACTGGCAGGCAGAACAAATAGAGAAAATGAGGAAGAAGGAGGGTGACAAGCTGGTCAGAGATTCTGGAGGAAGGCTTTTACTCCTCCCATCAGCCCAGCAGGAGCTACCTTTTTAAATTTAAAATGGTTTTTCTTTTCATAGAATGAGCACGTTCTAAAATGGAAGTTCCTTTTTTCTATTGTACTTTAGGTTCTGGGGTACATGAGCAGATCATGCAGGACTGTTGCATAGGTACACACATGGCAATGTGGTTTGCTGCTTCCATCCCCACCACCGCTGCCCCCCCAGCCCCCCCCCCCGTCACCAACATCTGGCATTTGTCCCTATGTTATCCCTCAGCGACTTCCCCACACACCCGCTGACCCTTCCTTGGCCCCCCACCAACAGACCCCAGTTTGAATAGCAAAAACTGGGAATGGGGAAGTTTAGAATAAAAGTAGGAATATGTTTTTGTGACTTTTATGATTACAATAGCAAAAACTGGGAATGGGGAAGTTTAGAATAAAAGTAGGAATATGTTTTTGTGACTGTTATGATTAAAATGTCTTTTATAGGGCCGGGCGCGGTGGCTCACGCCTGTAATCCCAGCACTTTGGGAGGCCGAGGCGGGTGGATCATGAGGTCAAGAGATTGAGACCATCCTGGTCAACATGGTGAAACCCTGTCTCTACTAAAAATACAAAATTAGCTGGGCATGGTGGCGTGTGCCTGTAATCCCAGCTACTCAGGAGGCTAAGGCAGGAGAATTGCCTGAACCCAGGAGGCGGAGGTTGCGGTGAGCCGAGATCGCGTCATTGCACTCCAGCCTGGGTAACAAGAGCGAAACTCCGTCTCAAAAAAAAAAAAAAAAAATGTCTTTTATAATTGTATAATTATAATGTAAGTGACAGATTATTTTAAGAGGAATAATAGGTTTAAAAAAAAGTTTTTCTATGTATTTAAAGAAACAACTCCCTATTCTGAGCAACTATAAGAAAGAAAAGATGTGTCTGAGTAAAACAAATTTATACAAGTTTTAAAAAATTATTGCTTAAGACTCTAAAAAGTTATTTCACTCTGCTTGCCTACATGATATACAATGTAGATACTATATTATACTATATTTTTATTCGGCTAACAATGGCAGTGATATGGCAGAAACATGGTAGGTAATCAATAAATTTTTGTTGGATTAATGGATGAACTAAATGAAGCAAGAATGAAATAAGGGGTGGGTGTGGTGGCTCCAGCCTATAATCTCAGCACTTTGAAGGGTCAAGTCAGGAGAATTGCTTGAGCTCAGGAGTTGGAGATCAGCCTGGGCCACATAGTCAGATCCCACTTCTACAAAAAAAAAAAATTAGCTGGGTGTGGTGGTGCACGCCTGTAGTGCCAGCTACTTGGGAGGTTGAAGTGAGGAGATCACTTGAGCCCAGGAGGCCAAGGCTGGAGTGAGCTGTGATTGTGCTACTGCATTCCAGCCTAGGGGACAGAGCAAGACCCGGACTCTCAAAAAATAAAAGAATGAAAATAAGAATGCAACACATACATAAGCCGTGGCATGAACAGTTTGGCGGTGGGCACTGAGACCATCTAAAAGCAGAAATAAATCTAACCATAATAAATATAAATAGTTCTAAAAACAAAATTCAAATGTAATTAATATAAAAATTCTAAAAGACTTGCTGCATAATATTAAAAATAATTTGGCAAAAATAAACTGAGGTTTTAAAACATCTCTGTCTTACCAGAAGATGGTGAAAGGTACAGGAGATAAATGGCAATACTTCACTCTTCCTAGCTAACTGGGCAGGGGAAGGAGGTCCATGGATACTGTCATTCATACTATTGATAACTTAAAAAATGAATTTTAAAAAATTATAGACTTCAGAAAAATTCTTAGCATTTTAAAATAGATTAACACTAGAAGAATTTTAAATAGTTTTCATATACTTCTAAATCAATAGGAAGAAGAAATATTATAAACGTACCATCATAACAGAAATTAAAAATTTTTAAAGCACGTAAGCTAAACAGAAAATGTGAATACAAAAGTATGACTCATTATGACAATTTATGTATCTGAGATCAATTTACTTATTAAAAGGAAAAAGGGCTCAGATTGACACAAATAAAAAATGCAGTGACACGCTGAGTCTAAATAATCAAGAAATACTTAAAGTGAAAAGAACAAGCAAATATAGATCATGTAAATGGGAAAAAAAAGAAAGCAAAAGAAAAGTAACCAAAGAGGACAATTAATAGAGTACTGTTCTGTATATTGCTTATGTCATATATAGAGAGAAAATGTGCAAATCAGACCATTATTAGAATGTTTCCCTAATTCCAGAAGTGTATAGGTGATTTAAAAATTCTAAATAGTACATTTTCACTTTTTATCAGGATGCCTTAAAAATTATATAAACAAAATTTATGTTTTCATAAGCTATCATCAGGTAAGCTTTATTCTTCAGTTTAAATGAATACCTCTCATAATACTCCCACAGATAAAATTTTACTTGGTCAACTGAAAGATGAGTATTTTTGATGTTTACATTTAACACTCAAAATTAAGTACATACTTAAAAAAATTACTTGTTTCTTTTTTCAATTTAATGATTAAATTATATGTGTTGATTAAAATTATTCTATAAAAGCTTTGTATTTATGTGAAAGGGAAAATACTCATTTCCCAATAGAGATTACCTTTAAATGAGAAATAACCATAATACTAAATATTGTATTTTTAACAATTATTTTAATCTAAGCTCTCAACAATGTAAATTGTATGAAATTATAGAGTCCTTCCAACCACTATCCAGATATTTAAACTCCCTCAACAGATTTGCTGTCAACCAGCGTCTTCAGTAAATTTTTTTTGTTGTATTGCTTTAACTTACGTTTTTAGGTATCTTTAATACTACTTATTTTTTTCAGTTTATTAAAAATATAAATAGATGTACAATAATTTGAAGAGAAAATCACTTTAAATTGTAAATTTTATATTTCCTTCTTTCAACCAGATGAAATATATGTACAAAGTTTTACTAAGCAGTTTATATAAATAAATTCTCAATGAAATTACTTTAGGGAAATTAAAATTATGTAACGTTGTCTCAAAGTAATATTTTCTTTCACAGAAGAATAAATTTTGGAGACTTCAGCCTTCTATTTGTATTATTTACAATGTAACTAACTCTTAATTAATTGAGGTAATGAACTCCCCCTGAAGGGCATGGTGGACAATAACCTTTCTGAGGAACAACTTAATATTCATCAAAAAATCAACAATTCCATTTCCAGGAATCTTAGAAAATTTTCCTAAACAAACAGAGATAAGAACAAAGATTTAGCTACAAAAACGTTCATTGCAATCTTATTTCTAAAGCAAAATGTTAGAAAAATTAGGGATTTGAATCAGTTATCATAAAATTATAGAATCGAATACTATGATACCTTCTAGAAAAATAAATTTGAAAGATATTTACAATGTTCATTTTTAAAAGCAAATTACAAAGTTATTTTTCTAAGTGTGTGAAAAGTAATGTTTTTATGCCTAGGCACTTTATTCCTGGGCTGAATTTGATGAAGGTACAAATGACAAAGGCTTGTATTTTCTTCTAACCACTGCCTTCAATCATGTTAAATCTCCATTCCCTGACCTGTGGTGATATCTTAGATAAATCAGCCTTCTGTACACTTTGAGGTTTTTTTTTTAAAGCCAGGCCAAAAACACTCCTTGATTTAAATTCTCAGTGAAAATATATCTCTCCCTCCTCTTGGATACTCCCATACATTCAAGCATTTCCTTTATGAGAGATGTCATTCCAATCTTTTATGAAAGAGATTATTCAATCAATACTAGGATGGCTATGTAACTATATTGCCAAACACATTTCAGAAAGATTATAAGATGTAATGTTAAAGTCAATAAAGAACAAGAAACAGGTACTGTGGGGAATGTGGATTAACTGGGAACCTACAATGAAAGAGGGGCTGTCAAAAGACACCTTCATTCTCCTCCACAGGCTGCATAAAGCTACTGAGACAGTGGCGTTTTCTATTACAGCAGCTGGCATTATCTTAACTAACAGACAACAATTCCAGACATCATTAAGGAAAATCAGTCTTGTTACTACACAATAATCCTTCAGATATAAAATAACTTAGGAAACATCAAGTGTAACTAAAACACACTTTTCAAGAGATATGACATTCTTATGTGGAACAAGCAATTCTTATTAAAATACTAAAATAAATGGGACAAAAATTTAGTGATATAAAATGCCATCATATCATTAATCAATTTTCTAAAACAAATATACAATTACCACTTCTTGGCCTTTTGGCCAAAATCAAAAATAAAATAAGTAGGCAATTTTTCAAAAATTCTCTGTAGTTCAAACATCAAAGTACTTGAGTATTTTTTAAAAAATTATTTGTCTACTATTTCAAAAACTAACATTTCTAGGAAGATTATGATGCACTGTTTAATATGTAGATTTCTGCAATACTTACGATAATGTAAACACTCTTCCCAGTTCCTGTTGGTCCTACAAATATTGAAGGCTTTTGATGAGTGGTCAGCAATTCCATTAATGCAGAGTATCGAATTGTGTCCAGAGTTGGCACAATGATTTCATTAAAAAATACGTCTTTAGGAATTGGAGGAGCTTCTTTCAATTTCGTTATCCATGGTTCCCATTTTCCTATTCCCTGTTTAAAATAAACAACCAAGTAATGAATGTTATAAAATACTTTTAAAAGCTCTATACTCCTGTGCTATTGTAGAAAAGGCTAAGACCAACAAACCCTGATATATATATACATTTGTTTTATCCTTTAAGACACGTAACACTCAGTTTGAAGGTTAGATCGTATGTGTAAATTAAGGAGAAACTAGCTTTTACACGAATACAAATGAAATGGCAATGTTGTGGTTTTTTTAATGCTCTGAAACCACTGCTTTCGCCTACCCAATGATCAATTATTGTGGCCAAATGTTAGATTATTCAACGGTATTGAGGAAATTAAACTAACCGATGGACTAAAGAGTAAATAATTTTATTCAATAAATGTTAACCAACATAGAATTTTTTCTCCCTAGAAGATAAGCTGCATATTGCTTGCCTTTTATAACAGTATTGATAACATTAGCTTATCAATGCAGGCAAGATTTCTTTCTAAAAATGTATAGTAAAAAATATATAAAATTTATCCTTAACCATTTTTTAAGTGCATAGTTCAGTAGTGTTAACTATATTCACATTGCTGTGTAACAGATCTCTAGAACAGGCAAGATTTCTTAATATGAGATTATTATTATGAGTTAACATTATGCCATATTTTCGCATCCAATTAGCTTGTGAACTAAAATTTTAATTTGCTATGACAGTGCTTATAACAAAAACATTCAAGAATATCATGCTAACTCTCTCTTCTTAGAAAAACACAACCACCCTTCTTACAGAATAAAATCTAAATTCTTGGTCATTCAAAGTACATCAGAATTCAGACCCATCTATGCTTCACAACCAGGCCTCATTGATGCACCTGTTGGTCCTCCCGATTCCCTGGGTCCCTGAGCTTTGATGCATGGCACTCCTTGGGCCAGAATGGCACATGACTGTAATCTGAAGAGGTTATGAACTCACTGAGGGAAGCACTGTGCTTTACTCATTCTCGTATCTTCAGGTACAAGACTGTGCATAGAGCAGAGTTTTTTTTTCGAGGGTGTTAAATTCAGTCTGAAAATTGTATTATAAAGAAGTATTTCTAGAACCAATAAAGAAAATAATGCCTTTCCAAGTTCTTGATAATCTTTTCAAATGTGTCTTTTGATACTGTGTAGGAAAGCAACCATTAAGAATCAGAAAACCTGAAATGTACTGTTATTTAGAGGTTGTGTGATCCTGAGACAATTGCATAAAATCTCTGAGCCCCATTTCCTCAATGGCAAAACCTGCAAAATAATCCTATCCTTCCCACTTCACCAAAGTGTTGGAAAATAAAATAGAAATAATTGCAGAAAGCTTAATAAACTTTACCCTGAAAATGCAGGGTATTATTAGTAATTTGAAATAAAATTAACAAAAGTAAAAATATTATATCTGTGTTGGGCACAGTCACCTCTTCTGGTGTGAGTTAGCAATACATTGCAAGAACCATAAAAATTCAAAAAGCAATACAGTAATGCTTTTTCTAGAAATTTACCTTAAGGGTATAATCAGATCTGTACCCAATGACTTGTATCCAAGAATATTTACCAAGGTAGTGTTTATAAAAGTGAGAATCTTAAAACAACAAAAACAGTCCAATGTCCGAGGGTAGGAAATTATGACTAAATCATGGTCCATTCATATGGTAGGGAGACTTTAGAAAGCAAGTTTACTGAAGAAACATTAGTGAAACGGCAAATTGTTCTCATTAAGAAAAAGGAAGGATATAAAGCTGCCCACTGGGAATGTTGTATGATCCCAATTTTACTTAAATCTGTATATATTTAAATAATGTGTATTCCTAAACTTGGTCCTCAGTACAATACTTGTGGAAGTTGTTATACAAAAACAGCCACCACCCAGGTTTTATTTTCCAATCCGTTTGGGAAGCACTGAATTAAGATTATACCACCTGGGTTCCTACAGAACTTCTTAGTGCCTAGTATACTAACATGCACTGTGAATCTCTAAGAGCTGTCCTTAAACAGTATATGCCTAGTGTGATTCTATTTAATGAGTGCAATTGGTCCATCAGATATTATTGTCTCATAGTATCATTGGGAAGAACTGTGTTCAGAGAACACAGTCCATGGCTATACAGAAAGAGTGACTTTACTAGGACTCAAACCTAGAGCTGTCTGACTTCAAGCCAGTAGTACATCTTCCTCTTATCTATGCTGTCTCTTAAGGTAAATAGCGATGATGAAGGTGGCCACAGAACCATCATATGCTGTGTGTTGGAGAGGGGACTCTGCCAGGCTCGCAGTTGCAAATCTTGCTTCAGAACTCTTACCTCAGTGACAAATTGATAATCATAAATTGTTCCTTTTTCAGGAAATGGGACAGTTAGTGTCCTTGAGGATGTATGTTCAGTACCACTCTGTAATTTAAACCTATTTCGAGTTAGATCTGAAATTGGACCTTCCATTAGTTCTCGAAGAATCTTATTAAATTTCAACCGATCATCATCTGTACAAGAAGCACCAACGGACCAGATCAATGAAAACAGAAAAATGCCCTGCGATGGGGGGATGAGAAGATTAAGAACAATTAAAGAGTAATTTTAATCGTCCTTGAAGCTTACATATCAGATCAACCAGATTATTAGCTCTGAAAGGAAACACGTAAGTTCATATATAATGGTAGGTCATCTCAGGATTTTGTAATCATAAGAGTTTTTAAAAATCAAATTGCATGTCTTATAAAATCTTAGAGAAGATACTACAAAACAAAGTATACATTCTGGCCATATGAAACTTCAGAATGATTAGTAAATCACATATTTTCAACACATGATAGCAGCTTGGTATTAAAAGAAACTTAGAAATAACTTATTATTAAGGCATTAAGACACACTGTAATAAGGCAAATAACCTACATATTCATTTTATTTAAATTTTGATATGGTGGGTTTACTTTAAGTAGAACATATTTAAATTATTTTATTTGTAATATCTGAGCATTAAGTGTATAAACTAGAATTGCAATTCTGCAAGCAAAAGATACTAGCTTTCTTCTTTCCAGACTCAAAAAGAGGAAACAGAGCAGAAGACAAGACCCACCAATAAGGTAGAAAACCAGTTTGGTTGTTTAAAAACAAGGTCTTTTATTAAGTTCAAAACCAAGAGAGTCTGGACTATGCTCACGAAAGTTCTGCACTCTACTTCAACCCTGTTCACCTACTTCTAGTTTACTCACAGACCGTTTCTCTCCAGAAACCATTTAACACTAAATTTAAAAATTTATTTCAAAACATGTAAGTTATGCAAGTACCATACTGACCACAGAAGTGCTACCATGAATAGTACTGTAATATTTTCATTAAAAAAATCCAAAGTCTACTGATATTTTTATTCCCATTAAAAATCAGTTTATTGATTACCTATATATTTTCTTGCTTTCCTTAATCCAAATATATATTTATACACACACACATATGTATACAAATAATTTATATCTCATGAAAAAAGGAAGAAAAATCAAGGGGAAAAAAACAATAAATTACTATAGTTTGGAAAAGAGGTAAATCTCGTTGCCAAAATGGTCACTGACATTTTGGGAATGAATCATTTCTGAGGCTGGACAAATGACCTGAGATTTCAGTAGCAGATCTGAGGCAATCACTGGGCTCTGTCCAACCCTCATGATGCACCACGACTGCCAGTTAAGGAGCCTCCCCACCAGCAGTTACAATTTGGGGCCAGACTTTTTCCTCACTCTTCAGCTACCACCTGTTGACTAGTCTCCAACTTCAGGGGTAAAACGAGTTTCATAAGTTAGAAAGTTTTAGGGAAAGGCAGTAGATACCTGTCTTTCTGTAGCAAGATACAGAAGACAATGGACCTTACCTCAAGCAAAGAGTAAGTTTCTTGATCATTTCTTTCATTTAGTTTGGCTTCATCGGCAAAATCATCCATAAAACAGTCTATTAGATTAATTAAGGATCGGACCAAGTTTGTATCGGAAGTAGGAGATAATTCCTGAAAAGTCAGTAAGAAAAAAAGTCTAAACAATTTAAATTAGGTACTACCTAAAATAGCCCCAGCTAATATTTATTAAGCTCATTTAAATTTAGCAGATAGTAATAATTTTTAATTCATACTATCTGTGAATAGGTACTATTATTACAATTCACTTGGGAGAACTGGATGTTATATTTAGGTAGTGTGTACTCTTTAACCTCTCATATCAATTCTCAAATTTAAAAAAAATTACTGTTACATGTGTAGTTAATTTAACTAAAGATATAGATTCTAGGGTATACTAATTTTATACATGAAAACACTAAAAAAATTTCAGATAAGGCAGTTAATTTGTGTATCTAAAATGCTTAATAAGTAAAATCCATTTTAGAGCATATTTACAAGGCATAGCAATACTCATACTAAACTCAACACTGTGAAATACAATTTCAAGTCTTGGAGCCCTCAAAAACCTTTCTGGAGTACTCAAATTGTCATGCACTTTACTTTTCTGCATGTCACCAGGATAGTTTATAAAATAAGTGAAATAACGTGTACTGCTCCTAAAACCATGCAGCATATAGCAAGTTATCATAAGTGTTTGTCTTCCCCCCATGCAGGTCTCTTCCAGTTGTTAAAGTCACGTTGTTTGGTAGTTAACAAGTAAAAATTAACTATCTGAAACAGACTTCCTGAAGATTAGAAGCAGGTGACTTCATCTTCAGCTGTCACCCCAGTAGAAAGAAACATCAGAAAAAGCAGTTGAGTTTCTAAGTGTGGGACTAAGTATTATGGATGCAACACTGAAACACAAACAGTTATCACTGCAAATAAAACAGATACTTATTACTACATAGCAAATAACAGGCGTTCATAATTCCTTCAAGAGATAACAGAAGTGCACAGTATATTTTAGAAAGCTTGCATTCAAAGTTTTATGTTTTCCTATAGAAAAGCTGTTTCGGTTACATAGAAAATTCGTTTATTTGTAGTATCTAAATTCTCTGACAATGCCAGAGAAAAAACCCAGAAAGGCCCTGAAGTTTATTTTATTATGACCTCAGTTCATACATGTTTAACTGTTTATGAAGCATGAATTACTTCATATCTACAACCTATTTAGGTTACAGCCAAACTTCTTGAAAGAGCAGTATGGAAGTCACCTCACTTCCTTCTTCTCTCTTCCCTTTCTCTTGTCTAAATCACTGATGCACCTGCGATTCTATCCCTTGCTCTCTTCTTTTTTCCTCTGGATTTTTTCTTTAGGTAATCTACATTAACATGGTTTTAAACTCCATTTTCCAAATCTGTACCTGGCGCTAAACTTCTGCCTCAAGATTTTTTGTTATATCTTCAACAGCGAAAGAACTACCAGAACTTTGCTCCAGAGCCAAAGTCATTCTAAAAGACCTTAGGTCAGCATCTCCCAAAGAAGAAATTAAACATTCTTGCTTGGTAATTTCCAGCTGAAGAGAGTTTTAGAGACTCGCTGAAGCTCAGTCAACTCTCAGAGGCAGGATATTCCCATTTCCTTGTCATTTTCCTCCCTCCTACTATCCCCACTTCCTCTCCTCCCCCTCCCCAGTGTGTAGCGAAAGAAAGAAAAATGACTTTGCCTACTTTAGGACCTCTTCCCAGTCCTTCTACCATGGACTGACTGGCTTATTTTAGGAACTTTGGATAATAAAGAATATTGTAATAATAGAAATTATTTAAAATCCAGTAGCCCATCAGAAAAAATAAATAACATTTTGACACGGTTATGTGGCCTTTGAGTTCTCCTTTTTTTAGAGAGAGAGAAAAGAGTAACACCAATATACTTCATTTAAAATATTTTTAGTGAACTATATGCATTCTAATTTAAATTTTTAATTTAATCAGAAAGTTTCTGATTTAACATCTATTAGCTGATAATAAAAACAGACATTAAAATTGATAAGTCTAATATGAGTTTTCCATTTATTTTTTAATCTTAAAATTCTCATTTATCTTACCTTTGTATGCTTTCTAATAAATTCAACCGAAACAGGGATCATTCTGTCAAGTAAGCTCATTATAAATTCCTTTTGAATAACACTGACTGACACAGGTAACAGATTCACCCAGGACAACATCAGTGGTCTCCAGCCTAACATGTGAGGCTCCATGTAAATTATGCCACATCTGGAAACCTGGAAAGCCATAATTGGTTACCATCAAGGCAATGCTTATAAAATAAATATGATTTGGCACATCTGTTTCTTATAATCTTCAGAAAAGTCTGGGGGAAAGCTTAATTTTTATATAATCTTATGATCTTGATTTTTGTATCTGACTTTACCAAATAGTCCTAAACCAAGAGGAAAACATCCTGACCACTAAATTTGTCAACGTATGTCAACAGATATGTCTGTCCTGTGAGGATCACAGATTGCTCTTAAAAGAAATTCTGCTAATATTTTTTGTTTAAAGTCAAAGTTACTAAGCAAATACATGTATTCATAACATTTTATAATTTATAAGAAGATGTCAAAATAGAGAACTTACAGTGGCAGGGGAAGCAACTTCTAAATCCATTGGCTCAAAAATTAGATTCATTTGTGGTGACATTTGAATAATCTCCCCACTCATCAGACATGGCTTCTTGTTGTCATCCAGTACAGTGTTCATATTTTCAATCCACACTGCATCTACTGGGCCATCAAAAATTAACCATTTCCTATCTGATGTCTATTTCATGCATATGTGAACAGAGGGCAAAAACGTAATAATGATAATGTAAGAAACAGTTCAATAACATTATTTCAAAATTGTAATATATAAGTACTAGGATTAATTTCATCATGAAAATGTAAAGGCACTTTTTAAATAAAGATTACTACATATGTGTGTGTGTCTGCATATGTATCACTAAAGAAGCCTATACTATATATGCCATGGACAAAACAGAAATACGTCATCTTTTCTTAAGATTCAGTCTTTTTCAGAGTTTCTTTCTTTCTTTTCTTTTTTTTTTTTCTGAGATAAAATTATCTCCGATGTCCAGGCTGGAGGGCAGAGTGGTGTAATAATGGCTCACTGCAGTCTTCTCTGCCTCCCAGGCCTAAGCAATCCTCCCACCTTAGTCTCCCAAGTAGCTAGGACCTCAAGTGTGTACCACCACACCCAGTTAATTTTCTGTATTTCTTGTGGGAGAGATGGGGTTTCACTATGTTGCCCAGGCTGGTCTTGAACCCCTGAGCTCAAGATCCACCTGCCTTGACTCCCCAAAGTGCTGGGATTACAAGCATGAGCCACTGCAACTGGGCCTTTATCAATGTTTCTGAACTCAAATACATGTAACGTGTTTTAGAAAGTAATATAAGTAAAAAACATCTAATTGCCAGGAAAAACAGAATTATCCAGAATATCTGACTCTATATAGTATCATGTTTATGCAAATTAATTACTCTTGTGTGCTAAACCAAATTTTTTATTCCCTTCACTGAATGAATTCACACATATACATATACACATATATACACTGCACTTGGGCTGAGCTCTCTCCTGATGGTATAGAAAATTACAACCAACATAACATTTATAGTCCCACAATGATAAACTAAATATGAAAATATTTACAAATTGTCCAGAATATAGTAAATGCTCAACAAATATGAAAGAGTAGACAGATGTTAGCCAGAGTGTACAAAGACTGATTGATTCTCCTTTTCGGATCCTTATATTTCAAACTTTTTTTGTGTACACCAATGATTCCTTGCTTTTTCTTCAGCAAATATGAGTTCAGGTTGAAGTGGTGAAGGATCTGAATCCATCTTAGCACATTCTCAGTCCCTGCAGTCAACTGCATTAATCTATAAGACAATGGGTCTGTCTCAGGCTCAAACCACCCCACGCCCACATCAGAGGCCAGTTCTAGCGGTGTTCAGGAAGGAAGCAAGGAAGAGCCACAGCTCGGTAATCATCTTGAGATCAACTTTCTCTTCTACTGTGGGCTTCCCATGACTGTTAAGCATTCCTTTGGGAAACACTACCATGCAATGGCGAGACCTTGGGCTTCACAGTCTCAAGGACCTCAGTTTCCATTTGGCTCTACTACTTATGAGCTGTGGACTTCAGGTGAACTACTTAAACTCCCTGAGACTCAGTATTTATGGGACATAGCTTCCTGAAAAATGTTATGTAAGCTGTAAGTATAAAATAGAGGTATTTCATGATTATTTCTGTGTAAATAATGTAACTGCTTATATTATCTAGTGACTTCATCTCTTATTCTGAGCCACAGTGCCTCCATTGTGGCAAGAGAGGACCTAAGAAGCCACATCAAGGGTTCCAGACCTCTATCTACTTCATCTGTGTCCACAATTTCTTTTATGCTTGAAATTACTAGTAAAGCTTGACTTTGGGCAAGATCTTTGCCCCATAAGAGTCAGTCCTTATGTTGCTCATTGCCTAAGGTCTTTCCAGCAATAAGAGCAGAGCTGAGATTTCACATTTTATCCATTATTACTTGACTCATGAGTCATGCTTTTCTAGGTTCTTAAGTGGATAGAGAGCATCAAATTTAGAATGTATGGTAGTCAGAAGAAAGAAAACACTTATAAAAAGAATGATTTGATAAACAAATTAAATGTCCCAAGCCTAGCCCCCTTTTCCTATACTACCAGCTTTAGCAAGCTGTCTCCCATATAATCACACTCTCAGCAGGATGTGCTAACATACAGCAACCAAGTTAGCATTTATTGGTATGTGGATTCTTTTCATGAGAGTGGGCAGCAGAATGAGCCAGGAGTAGGTAAGTGCCTACTCTTCACTCACAGCCAGTGGCAGCTGGCACACTGCTGACCTCCTCTGCTTTCCACAAGGCAGTCATTCTCTTCCTAATATGCTAAAGGACAAGTGTGGGAACTTTAATACATCATTTTGCAAAGGTGTGTAATTTCTTCTCTAAGCACTGGTGTGTATCTAACAATTAGTGGGTGTGACAATAGCAGCAGCCCAAAGAGTGGGTGAAGGAAGAACATTACTGAAGAGGCAAAAGGATCCTGTTATTCAGATGTTCTCATTCCCAGTTCATCTCACTTCAGAGAAAATAGCCAGAAATACTTTGCCCTGTCCTTTTGTTTCCTACCCTCTCTTCTGTATGCCTCCAGGGCAAAGGAGCTTGGTCTCTGGCATTTTTATAGGTGCTGACATTTTTTCTTCACAGAAATACTGCCAGAATATCCAGTACTGTGTTTAAAAAAAAAACTTCATCTATAGATACAATTAGTTTGTTTGAAAAAAATTCAGAAATTGGTCAGAAATAAATATCTTAACCTTTTAAAATATGCATGTGAAAGTGTTAGAACTTACCGGTGAAGAAGCAAATGCTCTAAAACTGACAGCAAGGACTCCATCTGACCACTCATGGGACACTAAATCAAACTGTCCGTACAGCTGACCCATGGTGACAGACTTCGGATTTAAAACAGTTATTTGAACTTTGTTTTCTTCCATTAGCCCCTTAATGAAAAAAAAATCAATCATTTATTTATTCAAAGAACACTTTCTTTATTCATAGAAAACATTATTGTGTATATAGAAAATCCTAAGGAATCTACAAAGAGAGTATCAGAAGAAATGAATTTGACCAGGTTTCAGCCTATAAGGTTGATACATAAAATCAATTGTATTATCTATACACAATACCAATGAACAATTGAAAAATAAAATTAAAAAAAACATTCACAATAGTATTTAAAAGCTCACAAAATACTTAGGAAGAAATTAGCAAATGTTGTGCAAGATCTGTATTTCTTAAAGTACGAAACAGGGTTTGGCAAGTTCTTTTGTAAAGAGTAAGATGGTAAATATTATAGGCTTTGCAAGTTCCATATTTATATGAAACAAGAATATGTCTACCACATATTCTTCTATGCTTTTCTTTTTTTAAATCAACAGATGTTTAAAGTGTTAACACAATTCTAAATTTATTGGCAGTATAAAAGGAGGGCTGGGCTGAATTTGGCCCATGTACTATAATTTGCTGGTCCCTGCTACAAAACAACCTCTGAGAGAAAATTCAAAGACCTAAATACAGAAAAATATCTATCTCTTGTGGAATGAAAGAGTTAATGTTGGTAAACTGTCAATTTTAGCCAAACCCTGAAAGCCAGTCTATGGCATTAAAAGATATATTAATGCCCTTTGGACATAAGCTTTTTTGTTTTTTAATTAATTGGCTTTTTTAAAAAAGAAGTAGTTTAAGGTTTACAGAAAAATTGAGCAGAAAGTACAGAGATTCCAGATACTCTCTCCACTACCCAGACACAACAGTTTTCCTTTATTAACATCTGGAATTGGTGTGGTACATCGTTATAGCTGATGAATTCATATTAATGCATTACTATTAACTAAAGTCCACAGTTTACACTATGAATTCACTCTTTGTGTTGCATAATTCTATGGGTTTTGCCAAGTGTGCAATATCATTATCTACCATTATAGTATCATACAGAACACTTCCACTCCCCTAAAAATACCCTGTGCTCCACTTTATTCCCAATCATTTATTTTTTATATGTAACAACGTAACAAGTTCAACTCTTTCTAACATTGCCTTCTGCCTGCCACTCCCAAGCTTGGGACACAAACTACCAAACTGAAAAAAAAATGTGAGAATATCAACCTTTTTTTTCTTTTCTCTTTTGAGATCAGCTCTCACTCTGTCACCCAGGCTGGAGTGCAGTAGCGCAATCTTGGCTCAGTGCAGCCTCTGCCCCCTGGGCTCAAGTGATCCTCTCACCTCAGCCTCCTGAGCAGCTCTGACTACAGGTTGTACTTGGCTAATTTTGTGTGTGTGCTTTTTTTTTTAAAGTACAGACATGGTTTCGCCACGTTATCCAGGCTGGTCTAGAATTCATATGCGCACACACACACATTCCAGTTCAATACCACTAACAGCCAATACGGAAGTTTGCATTACAAATCTACCTAAAAAATAAAAAAGACTCCTCTGAAAGTATTATAGGAAAACCTTCAGATTTTTCTGTTTTCAGACTTTTTTCTACAAGAAACATGTATTACCTTAATAATTTTTTAAAAAAGAAATAAAAGGCTGAAAGGCAAGTTTGTGGCATACCCTTTATATGCTGAACTTGCTATTTGCTTCATTTTACTTTTCTAAAACTTTATTTTCTCTTTGACTCATTTTTCTCACAATTTTAAGTTGCCACATTGAAAGCAACTTTTAAACTAACGGCACATTCTACCTTGCACAAAGTTGATCATAAATAAATTAATGCATTAATAATATACTTACCTTTTCACATATATCATTTAGTGCTCCAGCTAAGACGCGATACGCACTAGTTTTTCCTCCAAATGGTTCTCCAACAATCATAAAACCGTGACGCACAATCATCATTTCATATATTTGAAGAATCTTCTCAGAAAAGAATGTGGTCATTTGCAAATTCATGGAGGCACAATTGTCTTTGATAGCTGCCAGCAAATCATTGTAATCTGGTTTTGGTAATTTTACCCCAGGAAACAAATCCGAAGTAATTCCCTAATGATAGATAATTTGAAGGGTTTACATTTTATATATTTATATTAAATACACATATTTACTCTTGATGGAAACAGAGTCATTAGATAATAATAGTTCAACAGTATTTTTAACAGCTTTATAGAGGAATAGTTTACATATACAAAACTGTATTTTTAATTTTTAAATTGTGTTCCTTACAATGTTCATTTTGCAAACAGTTTTTGTTTTTGTTGGTTTCGTTTGAGACAGGGTCTGGCTCTGTTGCCCAGGCTGGAGTGCAGTGGCACAATCATGGCTCACTGCAACCTCTGTCTCCCAGGCTCAAGGCACATCCCACCTCCGCCTCCTGGGTAGGTGGGACTACAGGTGGCTGTATTTTAAAGTATAAAATTTAATAAGTAAAACCATCAAAATAATCAAGATATTTAACATATCCACCACTCCCAAAAAGCTTCCTGTAACCTTTTGTAGTCCTCCTTCCCTCCTCTCCTTGCTGCCTCCTACCCTGGATTGCCATGGATATGTTTTTGGTTACTAACATTATGTGGATTGTCTAAATGAAATTAGACTAGATATATACGTTTTCCCTCTCGCTTCTTTCACATGGCATAGTTTGAGACTCATATATGTCACAGCAGGTATCAATAGTTTATTTTTTTTTACTGAGTAATATTCCATTGTAACAAAGTGCTGCAGTTTTACAATCTATTCACCTATTGATGTACATTTTCATTGTTTCAGTTTGGGGCTATTACAAATAAAATGACTACAAACATTTGTGTATGACTTTGTATGAACAAATTCTTTCATTTCCCTTGGGTGAATACTGAGAAATAGAATACTTGAGTATGACCAATAGGTGTTGAACATTTTAAGTAACTGCCTGTTTTCCAAAGTGGTTGTACTATGCCATGTTCCTCCAGCCATGTATGAGTTCCAATATTAGGTAGGATTTGTCTTTTAAATTTTAACCATACTGTGTAGTGATATTTTGTTGTGGTTTCAATTTGTATTTTTCAATGAGTAACTTATTTACCTGTGCTTGTGCCATATATTTATATTTTTCCTGATCTGCAGTCTTTCACTTTTGTATGTGTCTTTCAAAGAGTAGTTTTTTCAATTTTGTCAATGTATTTTTTATGGATTGTGTTTTTGATACTGTACTTAAGTAATCTTTGCATAACATAAAGTCACAAAGGTTTTCTGCTAGAAATTTTAGACCCTGAGGTTTTACATTCAGTTTCAGGTTATTTTTAAGTTAAAAAGTTGGAGTCCTGACTTCTGGTTCAAAAATGGCAGCATAGAAACAAGTTGACTTCACTCTTCACCTGCACAGAAATGGCTCAACATGCACAAATCTATACATGTAATACATCTCGTTAACAGCAAGAGCAAATACCATATGATTATTTCAGTAGATGTCCAGAAAGAATTCTAAAAAATTCTACATTCCTTTATCATAAAACCTATCAAACTGGGTATAGAAGGAACATACCTCAAAATAATGAAGGCCATATATGACAAGTCCACAGCTTTTGCACTAAAAAGGGAAAAACTGAAGTCTTTCCTCTAAGATCTGGAACAAGACAAGGATGCCCGCTTTCACCACTTTTATTCAACATAATACTGGAAGTCCTGGCCAGAACAATTAGGCAAGAGATAGAAATAAAAGGCACCCAATTACTGAGGCAGACCACCATTACCAAGGCAGTCCAAACTGTACCTCTGTAAACAAAACCACAAGGGAGTTTACACAGCAGCTGGGCAGAGCCTGCAGCAGCTTCCCAACACCTCTGCTGGCAGACTGTGACTAGACTCCCTCCTTGCTGGACAGGGCACCTCTGAAAAAAGGCAGCAACACATCAGGGAATTATAAATAAAGCCCCAGCTTCCCAGGACAAAGCACCTTGGAAAAGAGGTGGTTATGAGTTCTGCTGCAGCAGACTTAAACATACCTACCTAGCAGCTCTGAACAGAACAACAGAGCTCCCAGCACAGCACCTGAGCTCTGATAATGGACAGACTGTCTCATCGAGTGGTCCCCTGACCCCCATATGTCCAAAAAGGCACCTCATAAAAGAGAGCTCTGGCTGACATCTGGTGGGTACCCTTCTGGGACAAAGAGAAGAAGAAACTGGCAGCAACCCTTACTCTTCTGAAGCCCTTGTAGGTGATTCCCAGCCAAGCAGGGTCAGGAGTGGACCTCCAGCAGTCCTGCAGCAGAGGGGCCTGATTGTTAGAAGAAAAACTAAAAAACAGAAAGAAATAGCTTCAACATCAACAAAAAGGACGTCCACTGAGAGACCCCATCTGAGTCACCAACTACAAAGACCACAGGTAGATAAAGCCACTAAGATGGGAAGAGACCAGTGCAAAAAGGATGAAAACACCCAAAACCAGAATGCCTCTCCTCCTTCAAGGGATCACAACTCCTCACCAGCAAGGGAACAAAGGTGGATGGAGAGTGAATCTGATGAAGTGACAGAAGCAGGCTTCAGAAGGTGGGTAATAACAAACTTCTCTGAGCTAAAAGAACATGTTCTAACCCAATGCAAAGAAACTAAGAACCTTGAAAAAAGGTTAGACGAAATGCTAACTAGAATAAACAGCTTAGAGAAGAACATAAACGACTTGATGGAGCTGAAAAACACAGCACGAGAACTTCGCGAAGCATACACAAGTTTCAATAGCCAAATCGACCAAGCAGAAGAAAGGATATCAGACATTGATGATTAACTCAATGAAATAAAGGAGAAAGCAAGATTAGAGAAAAAAGAGTGAAAAGAAATGAACAAAGCCTCCAAGAAATATGGGATTATGTGAAAAGACCTAATCTATGTTTGATAGCTGTACCTGCATGTGACGGACAGAATGAATCCAAGCTGGAAAATACTCTTAAGGATATTATCCAGAACTTCCCCAACCTAGCAAGGCAGGCCAACATTCAAGTCCAGGAAATACAGAGAACACCACAAAGATATTCCTCAAAAATAGCAACCCCAAGGCACATAATCATCAGATTCATCAGGGTTGACAGGAAGGAAAAAATGCTAAGGACAGCCAAAACAAAGGTTGAGTTACCCACAAAGGGAAGCCCATCAGATTCACAGCAGATCTCTCAGCAGAAACCCTACAAGCCAGAAGAGAGTGGGGGCCAATATTCAACGTCCTTAAAGAAAAGAACTTTCAACCCAGAATTTCATATCCAGCCAAACTAAGCTTCATAAATGAAGGAGAAATAAAATTCTTTATGAACAAGCAACTGCTCAGGGATTTCATCACCCCAGGCCTGCTTTACAAGAGCTCCTGAAAGAAGCACTAAACATGGAAAGGAACAACCAGGAGCAGCCACTCCAAAAATGTACCAAATGGTAAAGACCATTGACAGAACGAAGAGACTGCATCAATTAATGAGCAAAACAACCAGCTAGCATCAAAATGGCAGGATCAAATTCACACATAACAATACTAACCTTAAAGGTAAATGGGCTAAATGCCCCAATCAAAAGACGCAGACTGGCAAATTGGATAAAAAGTCAAGACCCATCAGTGTGCTGTAATCAGGAAACCCATCTCACGTGCAAGGACATACAAAGGCTTAAAATAAAGGGATGGAGGAAGATTTACCAAGCAAATGGAGAGCAAAAAAAACAAAAAAAATCAGGAGTTGCAATCCTAGTCTCTGATAAACTGGACTTTAAACCAATAAAGATCAAAAGAGACAAAGAAGGGCATTATGTAACAGTAAAAGGATCAATGCAACAAGAAGAGCTAATGATCCTAAATATATGTGCACCCAATACAGGAGCACCCAGATACATAAAGCAAGTACTTAATGACCTACAAAGAGACTTAGGCTCCCACACAATAATAGTGGGAGACTAACACTCCACTGTCAATATTAGGTCAATGAGACAGAAAATTAAAAAGGATATCCAGGACTTGAACTCAGACTTGGACCAAGTGGAACTAATAGAGACATCTACAGAACTCTGTACCTCAAATCCACAGAATATAGGTTCTTCTCAGCACCACATGACATCTACTCTAAAATTGACCACATAATTGGAAGTAAATCACTCCTCAGAAAATGCAAAAGAACAGAAATCATAACAAACACTCTCTCAGATCACAGTGCAATCAAATTAGAACTCAGGATTAAGAAACTCACTCAAAACCAAACAACTTCATGGAAACCGAACATCTCGCTCCTGAATGTCGACTGGATAAACAATGAAATGAAGGCAGAAATAAAGATGTTCTTCAAAACCAATGAGAACAAAGACACAACATACCAGAATCTCTGGGACACATCTAAAGCAGGGCCTAGAGGGAAATTTATAGTAATAAATGCCCACATGAGAAGCAAGGAAAGATCTAAAATCAACACCCTATCATCAATATTGAAAGAGCTAGAGAAGCAAGATTTAAAAAACTCAAAATCTAGCAGAAGAGACGAGACAAGTACGATCAGAGCAAAACTGAAGGAGATAGAGACACAAAAAACCCTTCAAAAAATCAATAAATCCAGGAGCTGGTTTTTTGAAAAGATCAACAAAATAGACCACTAGCCAGATTAATAAAAAAGAAAAGAGAGAAGAATCAAATAGATGCAATAAAAAATGATAAAGGGGATATCACCACTGATTCCACAGAAATACAAACTACCATCAGAGATTACTACAAACAACTCTATGCACATAAACCAGTAAATCTGGAAGAAATGGATAAATTCCTGGACACTTGCACCCTCCTAAGCCTAAACCAGGAAGAAATCAAAACCCTGATAGACCAATAACAAGGGCTGAAGTTGAGGCAGCAATTAATAGCCTACCAACCAAAAAAAGTCCACATCCAGATGGGTTCACATATGAATTCTATCAGACGTACAAAGAGGAGTTGGTACCACTCCTTCTGAAACTATTGCAAACAATCCAAAAAGAAGGAATCCTTCCCAAATCATTTTACAAGACCAACATCATCCTGATACCAAAACCTGGCAGAGACTCAACAAAAAAAGAAAACTTCAGGCCAATATCCATGATGAACACAGAAGCAAAAATTTTCAATAAAATCCTGGCAGACCAATTGCAACAGCACATCAAAAAGCTTATCCATCATGATAAAGTAGGCTTCATCCCAGGGATGCAAGGCTGGTTCAACATACACTAGTCTATAATCATAATCCACCACATAAACAGAATCAAAGACAAAAATCACATGATTATCTCAATAGATGCAGAGAAGGTCTTTGACAAAATTCAACAACGCTTTATACTAAAATCTCTCAATAAACTAGTAATCAATGGAATGTATCTCAAAATAATAAAAGCTATTTATGACAAACCCACAGCCAACATCATACTGAATGGGCAAAAACTGGAAGCATTCCCTTTGAAATCTGGCACTAGACAAGGATGCCCTCTCTCATCACTCCTATTCAGTATAGTATTGGAAGTTCTAGCTAGAGCAATTAGGCAAGAAACAGAAATAAAGGGTATTTAATTAGGAAGAGAGGAAGTCAAATTGTCTCTATTTGCAGACGACATGATTGTATATTTAGAAGACCCTATCATCTCAGCCCAAAATCTCCTGAAATTGTTAAGCAACTTCAGCAAAGTCTCAGGATACAAAATCAATGTGCAGAAATCACAAGCATTCCTATACACCAATAACAGACTTAAAGAGAGCCAAATCAAGAACGAACTGCCATTCACAATTGCTACAAAGAGAATAAAATACCTAGGAATACAACTAACAAAGGATGTAAAGGACCTCTTCAAGGACATAGGCATAGGCAAGGACTTCATGACTAAAACATCAAAAGCAATGGCAACAAAAGCCAAAATAGACAAATAGGATATAATTAAACTAAAGATCTTCTCTGTACAGCAAAAGAAACAATCATTAGAGTGAACCGGCAACCAACAGAATGGGAAAAAATTTTTTGCAGTCTACCCATCTGACAAAGGGCTAATATCCAGAATCTACAAAGAACTAAAACAGATTTACAAGAAAAAAATACAAACCCATTCAAAAGTGGGTGAAGGATATGAACAGACACTTTTCAAAAGAAGACATATATGAGGCCAACAAACATATGAAAAAATGCTCATCACTGGTCATTAGAGAAATGCAAATCAAAACCACACTGAGATACCACCTCATGCCAGTTAGAATGGCGATCATCAAAAAATCTTGAGACAACAGATGCCGGAGAGGATGTGGAGAAATAGGAACACTTTTACACTGTTGGTGGGAGTGTAAATTAGTTCAACCATTGTGGAAGACAGTGTGGCGATTCCTCCAGGACCTAGAAATAGAAATTCCATTTGACCCAGCAATCCCATTACTGAGTATATACCCAAAGGATTATAAATCATTCTATTATAAAGACACATGCACACATATGTTCACTGCAGCACTGTTAACAACAGCAAAGACCTGGAAGCAACCCAAATGTCCATCAATGATAGACTGGACAAGGAAAATGTGGCACTTATATACTATGGAATACTACACAGCCATAAAAAACAATGAATTCGTGTCCTTTGCAGGGAGATGGATGAATCTGGAAACCATCATTCTCAGCAAACTGACACAATAACAGAAAATCAAACACCGCATGTTCTCACTCATAGGTGGGTGTTGAACAATCAGAACACAAGGACACAGGGACGGCAGCATCACACACGGGGGTCTGTTGGTGGGGGCTGTGGGAGGGACTGTGGAGAGTGGGGAGGTTGGGGAGGGATAACATGGGGAGAAATGCAGATACAGTTGACAGGGGGATGGAGGCAGCAAACCTCCTGCCATGTATGTACCTATGCAACAATCCTGCATGATCTGTACATGTACCCCAGAACCTAAAGTGCAATAAAAAATATATATACTTGACTTAATAAATGAATTTGGACCAAGAAAAAAAAAAAGAAAGAAAAGGCATCCAAATTGGAAAGGTAGAAGTCAAATTAGCATCGTTCACAGATGACACCTCAGATTTAAAAAAACAAAGATGCCACCGGAAAACTGTTAGAACTGATAAATGAATTCTGTAAAGTTTCAGTATACAAAGTCAACATACAAAAATCTGTAGCATTTATATATGCCAACAGCAAGAAATCTGAATAGAAGAAATTAAGAAAGCAATCCCATCTACAATAGCTACAAGGAATATAAAATACCAATGAATCAATTTAACCAAAGTCAAACATCTGTACAAGGTTTCATCATCAGATGAAAGAAACTCAAGAGGACACACAAAAAATGGAAAGATATTTCATGCTCATAGACTGGAAGAATATTGGTGTTATTGTTTTTATTTTTTGGTTTTTGTTTTCAAGATGGAGTGTTGCTCTGTTGCCCAGGGAGGAGTGCAGTGGTGCGATCTGGCTCACTGCAACCTCCGCCTTCTAGGTTCAAGCCCTTCTCCTGCCTCAGCCTCTGAGTAGCTGGGACTACAAGCACACATCACTACACCTGGATAAATTTTGTATTTTTAGGAGAGACAGGGTTTTGCCATGTTAGCCAGGCTGGTCTAGAACTCCTGACCTCAGGTGACCCAGCCACCCTAGCCTCCCAAAGTGCTGGGATTACAGGTGTGAGCCACCGTGCCTGGCCTGGAAAAATTAATACTGTTAAAATGACAATTTACTCAAAGTAATTCATAGATTCAATGCAATCCCCATAAAAATACCAGGGACATTTTTCATAGAAATACAAAAAAATTCTAAAATATATATGGAACCACACACACAAAAACCCCATTAGCCAAAGCAATACTGAGCAAAAAGAACAAAGCTGAAGGCATCATACTATCTGACTTCAAAATTTACTACAAAGCTACTGCAACCAAATGAGCACAACAATGACATAAAAACAGACACATAGACCGATGGAACAGAATAGAGAATCCAGATATAAACTCATGCATTTACAGCCAATTTATCTTTGACAACAACACCAAGAAAACACAATGGAAAAAACATAGTCACTTCAATAAATGATGCTGAGAAAACTGGACAACTATGTGGAGAAGAGTAAAACTAGACCCCTATATCTCACTATACACAAAATCAAATCAAAGCCACAAGGAGATATCATCTCACCCCAGCTAAAATGGCTTTTATAAAAAGACAGGTAATAAACTTGTACACTGTGGTAGGCATGTAAATTAATATAACCACTATGGAAAACAGTATGGAGTTTCCTTAATATACTAAAAATAGAATTTCCATATGATCCAGCAATTCCACAACTGGGTATATATACAACAAAAGGAAATCAATGTATCAAAGAGATATCTGCACTCCCATGTTTATTACAGCTGTATTCACAATAGCCAAAATATAGAATCAACTTAAACACTAATCAATATGTGGCATATATACACAATGGAATATTATTAAGCCATAAAAAGAATGAAATTTTGTATTTGTAGCAACATGAACGGAATGGTAGGTCATTGTGTTAAGTGAAGTAAGTCAAGCACAGAAAGACATATGTCACATGTTCTCACTTATATGTGGATGCTAACAAAGTAGATCTCATGATGACAGAGTAGATTGGTGGTTACCAAAGGCAAGAAAGGTAGGGAGAAGGCAGGAAATACAGAAGTTGATTAATGGATACAAATATGCAGTAGTATAGAAGAAATAAGATCTAGTGTTCAACAGATCAGTAAGGTGACTACAGTTTACAATAATAATCTATTGTGCCTTTCAAAATAGCTAGGAGAGAATAATTTGAATGTTTCTAGCATAATGAAAAGAGTAGTATTTAAGGTGATGGACAGTCCAAGTATATTGATTTGATCTTTACAAATTATATGAATGTATTAAATTATCACAGGTACCCCCAAAATACGTACATGTATTACAAATCAGTAAAAACACACAAGTAAAAAAATAAATAAAATAGTTGGAAACCTAACATTATCTGGTTTCAAGGCCTATTTTAAACACAGTGTTGTATGGACATAAAGATAACAAATATATCAAAGGAACAGAATAGGGAGTCCAGAAATAGACCCATCCATGTGTAAACAACTGATTCTCAATAAAGACGCAAAGGCAATTCCCGGTGGAAAAGTGTCTTTTCAGCAAATGATACTAGAGTAACTAGCCATGATAAAATCATTAACTTTAATCCACACCCCAAGCATATATAAAAATTAGTTCAAAAGTAGTTTAGTGAATATATTATAGTGAGTTGAACACTGTCCCCTAAAATATCTTGTCCACCCAGAACCTCTGAATGTGACCTCATGTGAAAATACAGTTTTTACAATTGTAATTAGTCAAGATGATGTCATTCTGGATTAGGGTGGACTCTAAACCTGTACCTGGCATATGTATAAGCAAAAGGAAAGGGAGATTCAGATACAGAGACACAGAGAAACAGGAAAGACAGCCATGTGATGATGGAGGTGGAGAGTGCAGTGAAGCAGGTACAAGCCAACCAATATCCAGGATTTCAGGGAGCCACCAGAAGCTAGGAAGGAGCAAGGAAGGATTCTCTGCTAGAGCTTTCAGAGGCAGCATGGCCTCCTCACACTTTGATTTTGGACTTCTAGCTTCCAGAACTGCGAGAGATAAATAAGCTGTCTTATGCCTTAAGTTTGTGATACTTTTAATGGTAAACTTAGGACACTAGTACAATCATATAATGTACACTTGGAAAGGATTATAACTTTGTATTTAGTATATATGAATATATAAAGTTAATT
This sequence comes from Aotus nancymaae, assembly GCF_030222135.1. NCBI lineage: Eukaryota > Metazoa > Chordata > Mammalia > Primates > Aotidae > Aotus > Aotus nancymaae. Next base: position 37,595,097 of record NW_026988419.1, on the reverse strand, counting down.
GAAAGGTCTAAGGAGCTTACCTTTATAAACTGGTAAGATTACTTTATAAATATTATTGCAACTTATATTAGAAATGACTATTCTTTTTAGTCTGAAAGTAAAAGTGAAATTTTAGAAGTGCTTAATGTGAAAGTGTATACTCAAGTCATACTTTAGAATTTATGAGTTACCAGTTTAATTACTCCTACATTTAATTCTTTAAATGCTCTTATGAAGAAATTTATCCCAGTTTATCAAAGCAGTAATTTTCCTTGGGGCAAAGGAGACAAAAAGGCAAGGCGGCAGAGTGTCTAACAGCTCTCTGGGTTAGAATCCCAGTTCCCTCGTGTACTTGCCATAAATATAATTGACTTATCATCTTTGTGCCTTAGCTACATCACCTATAAAACAGGAATAATGATAGCACCTACCCCACTGGGTCATTTGGAACATTAAATAAATTACAATTTGTAAAGCACCCAGAATGGTACCTGGTCCATATTAGGGGCATAGCATTTGTTAATTAACCAAAATCTCTTTTCAGATTGTTTAAATTGTTTATATACAACCCTGAAAGAAGCAGACAAACCCAGAACATATTTGCCATACAAGGGCTCTCACGCAAGACCAGAACCCCTTACTCCCTCACTCTCCTACCAGGTAGAGAATTTAAAATATGTAAAGGCATTCTTCTGCTTGTCACTATGAAAGACGTCTTTAGGTATCTGCACAGGCCATCGGGAAAGTAGGGGAAGGGATTCCAAATGCCCTGCATGCATGTGGCAGCTTTGCAAAAAAAAAGAAATGGTCCCAACTAAAAGTGCTAATTTATGCTCCAGTTGAGAAACACTGCTTAATACATGTTCACTGAATTAATATAAGACTGCATGACAACACATCTAGCAAAGTGTATTTCCATATTCTGAAAATAAATATAGGTTTTACTCCTAGAAAATCTGTTTAGTGCACTAGTACTGAACAAATAGAGGGAAAACTTTAGGGAGAAAATTTGAACTCTTTCCTTGTTGATTTGCTCCATAATATATCTGCATGTTAACTCTAAATACTAAGCAAAGCTCAACTTTAAATACTAAGTATAGCACTTTTCAGAATGATGAGACATGGTTGCCATCAGTAGCCAATGACACGGGACAATACTAGCAGCAGCATCTCTTCTCCCCTTCCCTATGACATAACAGCATCTTCAGTGCTGGGAAAACTAGGTAACTACATGCAGAAGAATGAAACTAGACCCCTGAATCTGGAAATATGTAGCATACTGCAAGCGAACTGCCTGATTCCAAGACAACGCAAATTAGTCCAACATCTAACATTTAGAAGGAGCTCACTACCCTTCTGACTTCTACCTGGTATGGGGAAGAGGAAAAGAATGACACCGAACAATATTATGAAAACTTTAACCATTATTCTAATACTTCCTCTCAATTAATCATAACCTCATCTTAAATTATAACAAGATAAGGCTTAGTTCTTATGTTACCATGAAAATTTCATAAAAGTCATCTCATTCTTTTAAGGAAATTAACATATTTATTTCTTCAGTCATTAGTTGAACAAACATTTACCATGTCGAACAGACATTTACTATATCTATATTGTCCTAGGGATTCAGTTGGGCCAATTATTTTTCTTTATGGAGCCTACATTCTAGTGGAATTTATATGCAAATATTTTGTAACTTTTGTGTGCTTATTATATTCTTCAGTAACAAACTTTAAAGTACTATTTAAAAATCCCAAGTTGTTGAAAATTATCAAAGTGACAAAGCTAGCTAACCATACTTCAAATAAAATATGGAATTATCCATGTTTCTCTGTACTGTGTCATTGTTTTCCATAGTGGGAGCTTCACAACCTTAGACGTTTGATAAATTCTTTATTATGAGAGTTATGATACACTGGGATAATGAATGTTCTTACCTCAAAGAGTGGTAAATCATGGGATAAAAATTTTGGCAGATTTACATCAATGATAGATCTAAGCAGCAAAATTTCTTCATTTTCATTTGGATATTTCAGCTAAAAAAAAAACACACTCATGATGATATCTGCATCTGCTAACAGCACCCACCCCCTTCGTGTTCACACACATACATACAGACCCTGTACACAATTTAAACAAATGCAAAAATGTTGCTCTTCTTTCATTATATTGTATTAATTTTAGAAACTGACATTTAAACTTGTTGCATTTTTTTACTAGTTTATAATAAAAACATATTTAAACTACTTCCCTTTCACAGCTATGCTAAAGAGGTATTAACATGAATTAAATACAGTTTGGCAGCTGCTGTCCCTTGTATTTGGGTAGAGCTTGCTTGTTCTCTATATATATTCACAACTAGCAGTAGATTGGTCAAATGAAAATTACTAACAGTGGGCAATCATTTTGGAAAGATGCATTAAAATTTAAAACATAAACATTCACTCATTTGCCCATATTCTGATGCCAAGGCCTTTTCTCTGAGCATAGAGTTATGCACTTTTTTTTTTTTCCAAAAGCCACATCAACAATACATCATCTACTCTATCTTGTTGTGTTCTGTTTTTGTTTTTTAAAGGGGCTAATGCTCCTCAAAAATAATTGTAATACAATTTAAGTATATCATCCTGATAAGTTTTTAAATTTTTCTTCAGTTTTATACACATTTCTCATCCACATCTTAGTCAAAGTTTTAGCATTTCATCTTTATTGATCTTTCTTAAACATGAATTTAGTTTTCACAGAAAAAAATATCCTCTTTTTATGCTTATATCATCAGTTTCCCCACCATGCCGTTAGATGACATAATAACAGTAACATGTCTAAGTGGCTTCAAAAAGGTTCAAAAACAAGCAAACCAGCTCTGAGTAAGGAATGCAGCTCATCTGACAGAAGCCGAAGTGGAAGGGCAGAACAGGGGATGCTGCTGGCTGCAGGCCCAGAATGACACGTGTTAGCAAGTTTCACAGAGAGAGTGGAGAGGGCTGGTCACCTGCTAAGTTAGTTTAATAAATTGTGCTTAAGGAAACTCCGCTGGGCATGGTGGCTCATGCCTATTATCCCAGCACTTTGGGAGGCTGAGGTGGGTGGATCACAAGGTCAAGAGATCGAGACCATCCTGGCCAACATGGTGAAACCCCGTCTCTACTAAAAATACAAAAATTAGCTGGGTGTGGCAGCACCCGCCTGTAGTCCCAGCTCCTTGGGAGACTGAGGCAGGAGAATGACTTGAACCTGGGAGGTGGAAGTTGCAGTGAGCCAAGATCGTGCCATTGGGCTCCAGCATGGCAACAGAGCAAGACTCTGTCTCAAAATTAATTAATTAATTTTAAAAAAAAGAACTCACATTAAATTCCCAAACACTTGTGGTATACCCAAAGTTTACAAGTCTAGTTGAACTCTGAATATGTTACTCATACCTATAATAACGTTCACATGAATTAACAAAAATCCGATCTCAGAATTATTTCTTCCAACTTCACTACATTAATCAACATCTCACTCCAAAGCTTCTCCTACCACCATGCATATAATTTTCTAGAACCCTCTCCCTTTTCTCTAGAATCTCTCTGCCTAATAAATGTCATGTTCCTACTTAATTAGCTTCAGCCTTACAAAGTATATGATGCCTGGCAGTCAGAATCAGTCTCTGAATTTCAGAGCATGTCCTGTTCACCTGGATTTTGTTTTTCGATCAATCTAACTGCATATAAATTATGAAGTGTCAGAAGTCTCTTTTGTTCTTTGAGAGGCTGTTATTTTGAAGCAAATGTTTAAATTGTTTCTTGCTATAATAGAAACAAACTTCAAAATACTCAGGCCAAAACATTGACAATCTGTATTACCTTTGACAAAGAATGACAGGATTCATTTGCAGGATTCATTAGCTGCATAACTTTAATAGCTCAATTCCATAGTCAAGATTTCAGTGATGACATACACGAGGACCATGCATTATCCTTCCCTTTATCTGACCACGGTCTAATCCTGACATGCCAACGTGATACAAATTGTTGTTTCTAGTCTCTTTTGTTTATTACAAAAAACAATGACTTGAAGTTACATCAGGTTAATGTGAAATAGAATATCACCACGATATATCAGAATTCTTGAATAACATTATTATGGAATATAAAATGCATGCTATTGTTCTTAATCACATAGGATATAATATAAAATCTGTGTCTTCTACAAATCATGAATGTGAAAATTTTGCAAACTCCAAAGTCACATTTTGCATTTTGCTATTAAGCAAACCCTATCTTGATTCCATAAAGAACGAACTAATGTACAGTTACATTTCATGGTTCTACAAAATACTTTCAATGAAAAGTCAACCAAAGCTTAAAGTATTTGGGTTTTCACATATTACAGTTTCAATTTAGACCATTTTGAAGGTAAACATCCTACTACAAATTTATTACTGCTAGTTTACAGTTGGCTGCAACTGTGTAATTATAATAAGAGACAATGTTTAGCGTCTTTTGTGTATATTTATTAATTATACTTATTTCCTTTAATGCTGTATTTTTTATATAGACTGAGAGCACTCAAAACATTTCTCGGGAGTAAGCAATTTTATTCCTTGGTAGTACCCTGTTAATGAAACAAAACTCACTAAGAATTATATATGTAAGATTTTACGAATCATTATAAAATTTCATTTTTCATGTGTATAAAATAATACATTTTTGGTGTAAAAATTGATTTTTTCAATCAATTAATGAAACCAACAAGTTATTGGAACTCTGTGAAGACCCATTAGGCTGGAAATTTACAAATAGGAAATTGACAAGTAAGAAATATTTGTGTTCTCTACCTTCAGATTCTCGGCAGCACTAAGCACTGACTTCACAGCTCTCATTCCATAGTCGTAGTGATGTTGAGATGACAACTGCTCTGAACACAAGTGATACGTAGCCACAATTTTTACAGACAGTGGCCGAGCAGTAACAAACCCACAGGAGTACAGACTATTTCAGCAATCATAGCATAGTCAGGCACCATCATTGCTACTGTCCGAAACAGAGCCTATAGGTACGTAGAAAAGGTAATTTTTAAAGAAGCATTGTAAAATAAGCCAGGCTGGGAAAGACAAATACCACAGGTTCTTACTAATATGTGGAAGCTAAAAAAGTTTATCTCATAGAAGTAAAGAATAAAATAGTGGTAACTGGAGGCTAGGAAAGGTGAGGTGGGCAATCAGGAGAGGCTGGTTAACAAATACAAAATTTCAGGTACATAAAAGAATAAATTCTAGTGCTCTTACCACTGTGATGTGATTATAGTTAAAAATAATTTATTCTATATTTTTAAATAGCTAAAAGAGAAAAATTGGAATGTTTCCAACACAAAGAAATGATAAATATTTGAGGTGATACACTATACCCTAATTTGATCATTATACATGGTTTACATGCATCAAAGTATCACTCTCTACTCCATAAGTATATATAATTATTATATGTCAATTAAAAATTTAAAAGGCAATAATATATAAAGAGGTTAGAAAATTAAAATAAAAAGACCATCATAAAGATAATCATGTTCTTTATTTCATGTTATGACTTTATACCGTTTCTACAATAGTATTAAATTTTAATGTTCATAGTCTATTAATAATAATGTATTATATTCTCAAAATTTGCTAAGAGAGTAGATCGTAAGTGTTAACAACAGAAAAAACAGAAAAAGTATATATGCGAGGTGGCGGAGAAGTTGATTAGCTTGATTAGTGATATTGTTATGCAATGCATATGTACATCAAAACATCACATTATATACCTTAAATATGTGTGATGTTTGTCAATCATACCTCAATAAAAAAAACATTGACCTGAAAGTTTAAAAAGTAAATAGATGAATTTCTGTCTTCTGAAAAACTAAATTTTAATGTTCAAATCATATAGATAAAAAGCAACTTTAAAAATAAATTTCCAGTTGTGGTTATATAGTAAATATATCATTAGCTTTTTGTATCAATTCTTTTTCATCTATGTGTTCAATTTCAATTACATTACATTCCTCATGGGAAGCAACACGTTACAGAACCTCAGACTCTCCCAGGATGTTCAAAAGCTGGGTTTCTCATCTGGACTGCTGAGTGTCCCCATGTTGGGAGACTGGGCTTCAAGTGAGGCTGTACAGGATCTACTTAATTACATAATCTAGGATTTACCAGGTAAGCTCTAATAACAAGATTATGTTAATGTTAGATAAACGATCCATTTTGAAATACGCTTAACTTTTTTGAATCTGAAGTCACAATGTCAGTCTTTTAGCAAGCATAACAAAGAAAACTAGAAATAAGTAAAGATTATTAGACATAAATCAATTTTACAAATTGTAAAGATAACATTTTCTCATGATATTTAAAATACTGAGGTTATATGATGCTATGATGGCAAGTACATAGAAAACAATATATTTTAAAAGAATAAGTAAGAAAATTTAGGTGTAGAATATTAGTATGTATGAGGACTCACTTTAATAGCTCATGTATTAAAACATGACTTTCTTGTGCAAAATACGTAAAACAATAGTATTCTAGGGGAAAAAAGAAGCTCTTCTAGTGAATGACAATCATAGTCAGATAGTTCATAAATGCATTCTGGGAATTAGTTGAATTACCAAAAACTCAAAGTAAATAGAAAATAAAAACATCTTGCTTAAATGATCTATATCAAGTAAGATTCTTCTAATCTGTTGTGTCAGTTAGTAGTTAGAGGCCATAGTACCACTATTTTATCAATAAGGTTACCATTAGAGAATGGAAAGAGTAAAATGTTTAAAAAAAATAACTCGAGCAAATAACTTGAAATCGAAAAGCTTAAGTAAATGTTCTAACTACTACACACGTGAGGGAAAAAAAGAGCATGAGAATTGCTACACAGGTGGTATCTCTTTAAAAGGGCGTATTCTCAACAACTGCTTTTTTAATGAATAAAAGAGACAATGACTGAATTAGCAAATCAGTCAGCCAGTCAATGGCTAGGATAGGGTGATAGTCTTTCTACAATAGCACAAATTACTACTAGTTTGGGGTCAACATCCAGGACTGTGTGTTGTGGGTTTCCCTCTGACTGCCCTAGGTATTTCACAAATATCCTATTCACCTCTTAGCACTGTTAGCAATATGATTGTGAAAATGATGAAGCAGACATATTTCTGACTAACAGAACAAAAAATAAAGTGAAGTAAAGAAGTGTCAAGGAGTATCATGATATTCCATTTATTAGGCGTCCTCTACCAACTATTAAACAATAATACTTAACACAATGAAAAGCAACCTGATTGAAACATTTTTTCAAGTCTAAATCACTGATTCTCAAACAGGTTGTACAACATATAGATATAATGTGGTTTGATTTTTGATGTACCAGAAATAGTAGTAAGTTTGAAGATAATTTAGTGCTTTGTTAAAAAAAATTAAATTGGATTCTAGCTTAACCAATGATATAGTTTGCTGAGTGTGAAAACAAACAGGGTACAGATCCAGGTAACATGCCAAGACTTGAGTCAATTCCAGTGCATGTAATCCATGTGAATATAATCTTCATGTTTATCTCAGCAAAAATAAATGATCGAGAATAGTTTTTCTATTGCTTCTGCTCTATTGATAGAAGAAGGAGGGCAGTACGTAAGGAAATGTATAAACTTCCTGGAGCACGTTTTCAAAAGACTGCTTGTTGGTACAACAAAAAAATTCAAGCAATAACTTCCTACCATTTATTTTTAAGAAACTGCAAATTGATTTTTAAAAATATGTTGATCTGTTCAGGAACACGCTTGATTTTAATTAAATGAAATGGAGGATTGAGGATCTACTTTGTTTTTTACCCCTCAATACTATTAGTGTTTCATCCTACATATCCTCTGGAAAGCTATGTATCACTTTACTGGCTCTGTGACATTAGGAAATCTAGAATGTGTCTATTTTACCACGGCTTCTAACAAACTATTCTAAAATGATCATTAAGTACTAAGTCTTCAGAATAGTTTAAATCTAAAATACAGCTTCTCTAAAGTGAAGATGTATTTAAGAAATTGCTTTATTATGTAGGTTTTGTCTAAATGTAACGGGATGTCAAAATGGGACTCTTTCTGCATGATATGATACATCAGTTACTAACGTGAGTATGATCTTTTCAATACACAAAATTTACAACAGAAATGTCTACAACCTTGAACCCTCTCATCTACTTGTATAGTACAAAATATTTGAGAGAGAAAAGAAAGAGGAAGGAGTTGTGAAAATATTTCCTTTGAAGGGAGCTGTTGTTATGCTGAGTGCCCATAACCCTCCTCACTACATTCAAGTTTCAAAAGAGCTTGGTAGATATTCCTGCATTTTGGGAGATACGGACTGGAACCTGCCTAATGACTGAAAAAGGATAGTGACCTGTGGTAGCAGAATTAATACCCACGGTATGCTGGGACAAAAGATTTATGAGTGGTACATGACAAAGAAGGGCCACGCTAAAGCTATTTAAGTCCCGCCCTACATACCTCCTGGCAGAGTGAGAGCTCTTCAACAGCGAAGTTAACACAGAATTCACCACAGAGATCTAGGTGGAGAGAGGGCAATGACAACTGGAGAAACAGAATCCATCACTGAAACCTCAGAAATTACAAGTAGAGATACTTAATGGAGGAGTCCCTGAAGAATTACAAGTAGAGATAACTAATGGAGGAGTTTCTGAAGAACCCATGGACATGCACATGATAGGATCCAGCTATAAACCTCAGCCAAGTCCAGGGAGTTCACCCAGGAGGTCAGATGTGAACTGTGTATGTTTACTGTTCTCTGCTTGTTTAAAGGATGAGTATGAATTTGTCAGACAGGAAAGTGGTGGCCTAGCAGAGCACTTGAGAGAAAGAAAACAGCATGTAGAAAAGCAAGGGACCCCCAGAGGTTATTGAGGCCCAGTGTAACAGACAGATACAGGGAAATGGCAGGACAGATGCAACTGAGTCCTCATGCCAAGGCTCTTGTAGACTGTACTGAGAAATCTGAACTTTAGACCATGGGCAAAGAAGAAAAGCCCAGCAGTTTTTTAAAGTTGAAGATTATATGATTAGATTTATTTTGATAGATAACAATGACAGCACAGTAATGGGGAATTCATTATACTGAATTTCAATAGAGAAGAAATTAATGACAAGTGAACTATTGCAATAAGACTCACAGGAGAAGACAGAAGGCAGGGAGCAGCAAGGTGTGGCAGGGGAACCAGGCCAGTGCAGCAGAGATTATAGGGTTTATGTGAAACAGAAACCCTGGGCTTGGTGACTGAATCACCTGGTAAAGAAGAGGGAGTTTTTGAGAATGATTCTGAAGACTGGTAATGATACTTTCTGGGCCCCATCAGGCTATTATTATTATGTTTTTTTAGGAATATACAATGCTTTCATTTCAGTCTTGTTAGGTATTTCCATAGATACCTGAAAACAGATGCTTTGTAGAAGCTTGAACCAAGAAAGCTGCACAATAGGAAAAACTATCAGAATCTGAGAACAGCTTTTGGCCTCATGTAGAAAGAAAATACGTTACTGCCAAGAACTACCAGGTGAATATCTTAGCAATGTTTCAACTTGCACAGTAAATAAAACTGTGGAAAAGTTTGCAGAGGGTATGAATACATTCAACCAATAATGGCTCCCAGCTTTCTATAACAAGCTACTCACAGATTTTTGCCTTTCCTACCTTTGCAAATTTATGTATTCAGATTGATCCTACCTAAAAGAATAACATAGTGAACAAATAAAAGAACTGCTACCAAAAAAAAAAAAAACTTTCCAAAAGAAAATCCCAAAGAAAACTTGTAAAATGCTTCTTAGATAGAAGAGGATTTATCATTTTTCATTTGTTAATCATGTCTTTCTTCACTAAGGCAAAATACTAAAACATAACGCAATGTATAAAGGGGCAGGAAATGGAAATACAAAAACACTTGGCAGCAATTAGTCATATCATGGTTTTTGTGTGTGTGTGTGTGGAAAAGAAAAACTGCTTATTTAGACTGGGAAGCATGTGAAATGTGGAAGTAATAGGATTTAGTCAGGAGATTTGGTTTTGGATCCACAATACTACTGCATTATTCCTCAACATTGCTCTCTGTATATGTGCCATAAATATGCAATTCATCAGAAAAGGATATAAAATCGCTAACAAAAATATGGAGAAAATGTCATATTTTACTAATAAAGAAAAGAGTGTTTTTTTTTTTTAAGTAAAGTCTGGTCAATTCAAGAAACTGTTTTGTTCTTTCTTATTAAAAAATTAATGCTGAGTGTCAATGAAAAGTGGGATGAAAATCATTTCAACCTGTCTTGGAGCACAAGTTAGCAACATATATCTTAGTCCTATGACTCCATTAAAGAAATATTTCAAAATAGAGAAAAGCCTTCAGTAAAGACTACTCATTGTGATATTATTTATAATGCAGGAAAACTGAAGGCAAACTGAATGTCCAAAAGTAAGATACAGTTCAGTAAATTTACTAACAGTTTGAATCATGCTATAAAGATGGGAACATGCTCATGTCATAATATTAACGTGAAAAAAACCCACCCAGCATACACAATAGTGTGCTTCCAACATTGTAAAAAAGGCTCTTAAAATTAGCAGGATACAATATATAGTAAGGAGTAGAATGGGTACACCCTTAGTATATTTTTTAATTTTTCATAATTAGCACTATTTTAAAAATAAGTATTTTGGAAATTGCTCCTGGTGTGGATATACTTTGTAAAGATACTCAAAGCTTTAAAAATTATTTTCTTAAACAATTTTCTAAAATACTTTGATAACTAAAACCAAATATTTTACATATACTCAAGGACAGTATATTCTATACACTTACACACACACACACACACACACACACACTTTTAAAATATTTTTTCTTTCTTTTCTGTTAAAAGACAAGGTCTCAAAGGTCTCACTATGCCCAGGCTGGTCTCAAACACCTGAGTTCAAGTGATCCTCCCATCTCGTCCTCTCAAAGTGCTAGGATTACAGGTGTGAGCCAGCATGCCCGGCCCTTTTCATATATTAACTTTATAAATTATAGAAAGGAAATAGATTATATAAGTACTCCCTCCATACCTTCAGGTTATCTGGCAGTTCTGATCGCCCAGCGTACCCAGGGTTCATTGTTATAAAGACAGCACATGTGGGGTCAAGTTTTAGTTCAGTTCCTTCAAACATCAGTATGTCAGCACCTGCATTAATACCTGTAGGTAATCAGGAATGAAATGACTTAGTAATACCACATATGAATGTGAGCTGTGCCATTCATTACCTCCCATATTTCTTTTATTTTCACATAATGCAAAGACAAACTAGTCCATTACCTCTTTGGATAGTAAGGATTTGTTGAGCAACCACAGAAAATACTTCCAAATCAATTCTGTTAATCTCATCAAAGCAAGCCCAGGCTCCACAAGATAACAGTCCCTATGAGAAAAGAGTAATGAAAATTTTTGACTTTATCTGATTCAATATTGCATTGAAATGTTGTATTTTCACCTGATCTCTTCAAGGATTTAATATCCTATCAAGGAAATTGCTTATTTGCCTTTATCTTTAAAGACAGCGGATTTTTTCATTACCAATTCATTATTCTGTATAAATAAAAGAGTTTGATCAACTGGAAAATTTTCCAATTAACATTTTTCTCCTTTCTGTTTTTTTTTTTTTTTTTTTTAGCTTTTAGACATACAACTATAATTTCAAAGTCTTTCCTGCTTTCTGTTGACAAGTTGATTTTATTTGCTTACTCCATATGAATTTTGTAGCATAGGTTGTAATAACCATCTAAATAACATGACTTCTGTTGCCAGTGAGATTGCCTTGTGGTTTGAGCACCTTAATAGCCACTACCATAGTTTAAGGACCTGGTTTGCAGTCCTAACCCACAGCTACCTCACAGATATATGCCATTTGATCATAAGGAAAAACTGGAAAATCAAGCATGAGTAGCTTCATCCAAATTCAGATTTACCTTTAAAAACATCAAATGATTCAACAAATATGTACTGAACATACATTTTATAGACTGTGGGTGTGTATGCACATGTGCGTACACATGTGCATGTGTTTCATTGAGTACACTGTATGTGCCAACCGTGACTCATAGCACTATGTATGTATATTTTATGCAAGGACACTAAGGCTATACCATATGAGATGTTAAATAATTACCACAAAGCCACACAGATTATAGCAGCTGACCTTGGATTTTTATACATTTCATTCTTCTGAACCACACTGGATTGTACACAAACTCTATGCACATCAAAGAATAGCCCATTTTCATTAGAGAAAACTCTATAAATGACTTTGACCTCCAATGCATAATGATAAATCACAGATAATAGAATGCTTTGGAAGTCACATATTCAAGCAGTTATATAAATTTTGAAATTCTTGATAATAAAAATCATGTCTAATTTTCTACCCCCATTATTCAGCACAGTCCCAACACAAAGAAGCTATTTATATAATAAATACCTACCAATAAGCAAATTTAATACTATTAAGTTTATGACTCTAAATAAAAGAATTAAGAAAGTCATTACATAGATTCAAAAACTGAGCAATATATACCAGACATTTCTTTAGACATTTAAGAACATAATGGCTATTCAAATTGCATGTAGAATTCTTTAGTTTTGTTATTTTTTATTTATATATTTTTATTTGTACAAATTTATGGAGTATGTGTGCAATTTTGTTAATGCATTGACTGCATAGTGACTAAGTCACTATGCAATTTGGTATCTATCACCTGAATAACATACATTGGTATCACACCATTTTGGTATCTATACCACTTTGTGGTATCTGTCAGCTGAATAACATACATTGCACCCATTAAGTAATCTCTTATCACACCCTTCTCCCACCTTCTCACCCTTCTGTTTCTATCATTCCACTCTCTATGGCCATGTGTACAGATTTCTTAGCACTCACTTATGAGTGAGAACATGTGGTATTTGACTTTCTGTGCCTGACTTGTTTCATTTAAGATAATGACTTCCAGTTCTACTCATGTTGCTGCAAAAGACATGATTTTATTCTTTTTCATGGCTGAATAGTATTTCATTGTATAGATACACCCCATTTTCTTTATCCATTTCTCCACTGATGGACTCTTAGGTTGATTCCATATCTTTGCCATTGGGAATAGTGCTCATTTCAACAAGGTTGGAAATCATTACAGAGAATGAGTTAAAATGTTAACTGGTCATTTAAATGTTTTCTTGATATTTCATTAATTATAATTTTGAGTTTTTAAAAGTTCTACTTTTAGTTGTTTCAGCATCACAAATGTAGAGTAATTAAACTCCAGATCGGTCATATTCCAGCTGGGAACAGTTTACTGCATGGGTTAGGGTTGGTATATTTTATTTTGTTAGTTTATATTTTTTTAATGTTAACTTTTTGTGGAGAAAATTTGGAAAAGTAAATATTCTAGAATCTTTAACATATGCTTTGCATATACATGGACACAAAGAAAAGAACAGAAGACACCGGAGCATTTTGAGGGTGGAGGGTGGGAGGAGGTTGAGGATTGAAAAACTACGTATTGGCTATTATGATGATTCTCTGGATGACAAGATTATCTGTACACCAAACAAACTCCCACAACACACAATCTATCCATGTAACAAACCTGTACCTGTACCCCTGGAACCTAAAATAAAAATTGAAAATAAAAATAAATAAAATGTGTTTTCCAAATTACAGAAAAACATATATAATTTCAAATGGATAATTTTTGTTCAGTTGTGTCACCTAACATTTTAAGGAATAATAGGCTATAGCAACAAGCTGCTAAAATGATCAGATGTTTATAGGATTATAGGCAAGGATTTGGTATCTTTAATTCCACCTTTTGAAGCTCATGGACCCAAAAAGTAGGAATCTAACTTAGAATTTAAAAAAAAAATACACTGATTTGATCTTGACAAATTATATGACTGTATTAAATTATCACATGTAACCTGAAAATATGTACATCTATAATATATAAAAATAATTAAAAAAATAAAAACAAATAAAACAAATATTTCAAGTTCACCAAAAGTGATTAAAATATGTCTATAAAAATAAGTTACTGACTCAGAATAACTTCTCAATAACAAGATCTACAGGTTAAAGATGTCTTTAGAATCCCACAACCTTTACATGATACAATAGTTCTCAAATTCTTATCTGCTCCAACGTATTTAAGGGACACCACTTACTCCAACCAGTAATAATGACTTGTTACAGTAGGGACTGAAGAGGAAAGTAGAGATTCTCCACAAATAGGGTTTTGCTATAACCTTATTTCCTGTAAGAATGACTTAGATAGTACTTCAAGTTTTACCTTTACTTAAGCTACAATAAATCTTTTACTTGTATTCAATTATGTTTAATCATAAATAACCATCTCTGATCAGTTATCGTGTTGTAAAGAAATGAGGAGTCGATTCAAACCTTAAAGAGTTTTCCCAAAGCCAAATAATCCAACCCATCACAGCAGTTGAAAACAACACATTGCTTGGCTACAGCTTTTGCTAAATCCTTGATAGTTTCAGTCTTCCCAGTGCCAGCTGGACCCTCAGATGCTCCTCCAAGGTGCAAATGAAGGGCTCCAAATAAGGTTCTGAAACATATGAAACAGACATTCTTGGTAAAATAACATGATTTTTTTCCATGCCTATGCCAAGAAGAAAAAAAGGTTAAATTAAGAACCAAATCTCCCACTTCCCTTTGATAATTTCTTCCTTCCCAGTAACCTCTGAAAATCTCTGATAGTTCATCGCTTCATCTGTTATCTTTTCTTTCTGAATAGCTGTATATATGCCACATTGAGAACAAATTCATTTTGAAATTTAATGTTTATTTCTGGCCAATATGAAGAATTCAGCTGACCTTGAATACCCCAACTCCCCAACTATAAGCATATGGAAATGTTACAGAAAAGAAAACAAATAATAATTTAAAATACATGGCCATTTTTGAAAGAATGAAAGGAAAATTACCAATGAAGAGGGAATGCAAAGCTGGAGAAGTAATTAGACACTAAAAGATTGTTTCGGGATTGGTATATAAATAAATGAGTGTATTTATGCTCAGATAGAAACAGGAACTAAACCCTCAGAAGTGAGCAACGTGGGAAGCTGGAATGGATCCACCTATATAAATCTAGAAGTCTTGAAAGGCTATCTTGTCTCTAAATGGAAACTAAAATCACTCCAGCAACCTACTGGAGAGAGACAAAGAAGAGTCAATTATGGAAGAGACAAGGAAGCCTAACTTTCGTGCAGAGCCTGATGAAAAGCCGGTATCATTCATGCAGGGAAAACGAGGCCCAAATTTCTACTAGTCATGGGCACATTAATCCAAACTGATAAACTAACATTTTGTTCTGAACCAGAGAAAACTCTAGAGTCCTCCTCAGAGATAAATATGAAACTGCTCCTTATGGACACCTCCACAGGTGACAACATGCAAGACTGCATGGGGAAACAACCACTATTAAGATGAGCTCATGGTTCAAACAGGAGAGAGAGATCAGTTAGAAGTCAGACTTGCTGTGTGGCAAATGCAAATGGACAAAGGCTGGGAGTGTTATTATATAAATGGTGTCCTACCCTCTATGGTATCCTGGTGGTCTTTTAAATGAGATTTTAAATATAAACCAACAGACACCAGAAAATTGTGAGAGAGAAAAAGAGAAGCCAATTTTATAAATGAGACAATTTGAAACTCTAGCCGTAAAAAACATAATGTAAAAACTCAGTGAAGAAGTTAAATAGCAGAATAAACATGAGGAACAGAAAATTATGTATCAAAAATTACTCAGAGAGACACAGAGATTGAATATAAGAAAAGTTAAGAGACATAGAAGGAAGAAAATGGGAAAGAAGCAAAATTTAAACAGCAAAGGCTGATAATTTTTCAGAATCCAAGAAAAACATGAATGGAAAAAGGCCCAAACAGGATAAATAAAAACTAATCTACATCTACAGTGGGCATCAACAATAAAGAGAAATCTTAAAAACTAAAATAAAGAAAATTACCTACAAAAGAAGAAGAATAGGGACTTATCAGCAGAAACAATGGATGCCAGGAGACTAATGAATTTTAAGGGCTGAGGGAAAATTACTATACATCTACACTTCTATACCTAGCTAATCTGTCATTTCATAATTGAGCAAAAACACACAAGGAAACATTTTTAGACAAAGTCTGATAGAGCTCACTACTTGCAGAGCCTCCCTGGAACAATAACTAAAAGACATTGCCTAGTAAGGGGAAGAAAATTAAACCAAAAGTAAGGCAAAGCATGAAGCACTGGTAAGTAAAGAAAATGATAAAATTTTTGCTAAACCTGTATATTAACAGTAAACAATATGTAAATAGGGTTCTTTCTTAAAATTTTGACTAAAGCCCCAAGCTGAGAACAATAAATACCAGCTCATCTTATCTTATAGATGGTGAAGTGGGTTTGGAACATTCGCTATCATCAGGGCATATAAAAATTAGATAAGAAGACCCTAAGTGAGTTATCAGGAGTGAGGATCTCTCTGGAAATAATCATTGGTGTGTTGTGTTTTTTACCTTTCTCTGTATGGTGGAAGAAAGAGCAGCACTTTTCTTTCTCCCAAGCTAACTAAGGGGCCTTTAAGACTACTCAGAAAGCTTGACACACCATCTGCCCCTTGGATTTTCTAGAGCACTGAAACTGCGTTCTGACTCACAACCTAAAACATTTGAAGCTGAAAAGATACATGGAGCTTCTCCTGATGGCAGAATGGGAGAAAAGAAAAAGAGAGTTATGTTCTCACTGCTGGAAAAGCCAATGTGTGCCTATCATCTGGCCAGGTCCAGATCTGGAGAACCAGATTTGAGTCACACTGAACGGAACCCTAGCAGGAGGCCCAGCTGAAACAGGAGAAAACTCCAAAAAGAGGCTCTGTGTGTGGTAAGCCTCAGAAGCTGAAGCAAAAGCCAGCTGCAGCTAGCCTGAGAAGGCATTTTCCACAGGTAGGAATTCAGTCACTGGAGGGGCTTTAAGGAGCCCACATAAACATCCCTTGGAAGATCTGCACATTTGGGCTTCTGCCATCATTAAACAGCCAAGAGATAGTTATCACACAAGACACTTGTCACATATAAACCTACTTCTCTCTTTCTGTTTTCTCTCCTTCAACCTCCAGTACTAGGGGAAGCAAAAGATAAGCTACTGAGGGATGAAAGCAAGGATAGGGATAAAAATAGCTAAAAACTGACCACATCCATTTTCCAAATTCAGGCTCTCAGCCTGAGTCAGGCTTGAGCTGAGGGAGAAGGAAGTTTTAAATTGGATGAGAGCTATTAGTATTGGTATTAGACATAAGTGGACTTTTATTATTTTTAAAAATGACACTTATAATTAACATTTTAGAGTGACCAGAAAAGCTAGGGAATCTATCCTACATTTCATTCAGGAATGAGAACTATTTATTTATAGAGCAACTTTTTAAAAAACAGTAATAAGAAAGAATAAAATTGTTCTCTGCTTGCATCCTAAAACTGGTTTATTCAATAAACTAGTTAAAATGACTAATTTTCTGAAAAGAAATTTTAAAACAAAGTTTAATTTAATATTTGACAATAATCTGGAATATGAGATAGGAACCTGGAATTAAAGTAGTTAAAGCCTTTTTATTATTCAGAAACAGAATAGAGGTATTAACTTTAGGCTTTATTAAGTCAAATAGGCATTGTTTAAATGTAAGATAACCTTTAAAAGTATAGAAACAGCATCCTATATCATAGCCCATCTCATATCCCATGTTATATCCATATCAAATGAAGTAAATGAATAAAGAAAACTCAATCACTTAATATAAGATAGGACAGGAGAAAAACAAAGCAAAACAAACTAAAATGTTAAACTTGGAGAATATAAAGCACAAAATAAGACAATTTAAATAAGTCCAAATAGTTTATGAATCATATTAAATGCAAATGTGTTAAACTCACTAGTCAAAGAATACAGAGCCCCTCTTCATTTTCATTTGGCTAAATCTCCTTATTCTTCAATAGTAGATCTCCTAATATAAGATTTCCATCCAGATTTTTTTTTTTTTTTTTTAGACGGAGTCTCACTCTGTCACCCAGGTTGGAGTGCGGTGGGTACGATCTCGGCTCACTGCAACTTCCATAACCCAGGTTCAAGTGATTCTCCTGCCTCAGCCTCCCAAGTAGCTGGGATTACAGGCACCTGCCACCACGCCCAGCTAATTTTTGTATTTTTAGTAGAGATGGGGTTTCACCATGTTGGCCAAGCTGGTCTCCATCTCCTGACCTCGTGATCCGCCCGCCTTGGACTCTCAAAGTGCTGAAATTACAGGCATGAGCCACTGCACCTGGCCCCAGATCTTTTATTAACAATTTACTTCTCAGAGCATTCCCCCACAAACTTCCATTCCCCTCTGGATTACATATATTTGTAGCACCTAATGTTCACTTCTAATATTTCACTCACTACATTGTATTGTAATTGTTTTTTAAACTGCCTTTCCCATCTGATTGAAAAATACTTAAATTCAGAATATTTATATCTTTTCTCTATCAAGAGCACTACTAGAGTATGTGGTATATCCTAGCTAATCAATAAAGCTTCTTGGATTGATAAATGAAATTTAAAAATTATTTTTCTCTCACAGTTACATGGCGGATATTCACATGTAATGTTGACTGTAAAGGGATTCCTATATTGTAAATCCATAAAGACTTCAACTGGGTACAGGGTACAGCTGTAAGCAATTGCACTGGTGTTAGATCCTGTATAGGTTCTTCAAGTGATAGGGCCTGCCCCTATGCCATACAATTGGCATGATATCAAAGAAGATTCCAGTAAAACTGCATTGTTCTTGGCCTTAATTCTGAACCACTGGCCCTGATTCATTTGCTACTCCATAAATAGTCCTACCAGGTCAATGAGGAAGACCCAGACATTCAGCACTATCCTCTCTCTGAAAAACATCATTTTGAATAAAACATGTGAACAGGCTTACTGTTTACAAAAAAAATTTACAATTCTTTTTTTGTTTTGTTTTGACGGAGTCTTTCTCTGTCACCCAGGCTGGAGTGCAGTAGCGCAATCTTGGCTTACTGCAACCTCTGCCTCCCAGGCTCAAGTGATTCTCCTGCCTCAGCGTCTGGAGTAGCTGAGATTACAGGTGCATACCACCACACCCCACTAATTTTTGTGTTTTTAGTAGAGACAAGGTTTCACTATGTTGGCCAGGCTGCTCTCAAACTCCTAACCTCAGGTGATCTGCTTGCCTTGGTCTCCCAAAGTGCTAGGATTACAGGCCATCGCGCTTGGCCAAAACATTTACAATTCTAATCATTCTCTAGGAAACAATATAATTTAAAACTGCCTTTCAGTTTATGGATATTTAATACATTTTATTAAATGCCTGCCATATGCCAGGAAACGAGTTGGCGCTGGGGGAGAGGGAAAAATAGGGCATAATCTTTGCCCAAGAAAAGACTACAATAAAGAATATCAGATATATCAAATATATTTTCAATCCTTTATGAGTGTTATGATAGAAGAAGATACATGGTGTGATGAGAATCACTGAGGAGAGATTCTTAATGTAGGGAATGTCAGAGAAAGGCTACCTGCAAAAGGTGATGTTCCAAAGGATTAAGTTGTAGTAAGTTATATTTATTGAGGGACAAAAGAAAGGGAGAGAACTTGCCAGGAAAATGAGAGACTGTGTGCACAGGTAGTGAGTGAGGAAGTAGAATGGTATGTTTAAAAAAGAGTTTGATGTTACTGAAATATTGAGTTCGATAGACAGATTATACTGTACCTCATATGCTAAATTAGAACATAAAAAATTGGGAAGATACTTAAATAGCTAATAGGATGGTGCTACTAGAGCCAACAAGAAGAAAACAGTGTTGAATAGAATCTTCCTCTCTTGGCTATATCAGCCATATGAAGGAAACTTATACCAAAACTTCTAATTTCTCACTCCATCCATATTGTACTTAGGAGGTAAAGTCCTGACATAAATGGAACCCTGTTTAAGTAGTGATTGGAGTCACTGTGTGGCTCTTATTCCCCATCTGCAACAGGATGAATTGGACCCACTGTTCTTTCTCTTAGATCCAGTTCTTCAGCCATATGGAAAGCATGCTTAGCTTTAAGAAGCAGGAAATAGTTATCTTAAACTAGGCCACCATCTTCAATCCAGATTATACATGAGAGCTCTGAATTGAGGGTCAGATCATTGCTCAGCCACTTATAAACTAGGACTTTATTTTTCATTACTTTAGCTCTTTAGGTGCTCTGAAAGGAAGAAAACTGTGGATTCCAAATCCCTGACACACATTTAAGAAACATTTCTAAAATAAAATCAGATCTTTGACAAAGTAGCAGAGCAATTTTATAGGGAACAGATAGTCTTCAACAATTAGTGCTGAAACCACTGGAAAAAGTGAATCGAGACACAAAATTAATTCAAAGTGGATCACAGACTTAAATGTAAAACTTAAAACTATATACAACTTCTAGAAGACCTCATCAAAGAAAATTTAGGTGATGTCACCATATGTAACTTTTTAGATATAATGCAAAAAGCATAATTCATGAAAGAAAACTTGAAAAATTGGACTTCATAAAGATAAAAATTCTCTGTGAAAGACACTATTTCTTTTCTTTCTTTCTTTTTTTTTTTTTTTTGAGCAGAGCAGAGCAGAAGAGGAATTCCCCCATTCCCCACCACCAGAAATGCCAAGTGATGGTTAGGCAGTTAATCTTCTCTCTAAAATAATAATTGGTCACAGCCAACTCCAGGGAAAGGCAGTCTTGCAATAAACAGAAACACCCGGCTGGGCACAGTGGCTCACACCTGTAATTCCAGCACTTTGGAAAGCCAAGGCAGGTGGATCATTTGAGGCCAGGAATTTGAGGCCAGCCTGAACAAAATGGTAAAACCCCATCTCTACTAAAAATACAAAAATTAGCCAAACATGGTGGTGCATTCTTGTAATCCTAGCTACTTGGGAGGTTGAGGCAGGAGAATCTCTTGAACCCTGGAGACAGAATTTGCAGTGAATCGAGATTGAGCCACTGCACTCCAGTCTGGGTGACAGAGTGAGACTCCACAAAAAAAAAAAAAAAAGAAAAGAAAACATCTGAAGCTGGTGATCAGCAGCTTCCCAATAAGATCTCAGAAGTTGGGTGAGTGGGCTCACAAATGCACACTAAGAGAGGCAAAATGGCAGAGTTTCACTGGTGTATGTTCTCCTAGGGACATTTAGCTGGTAAGTGAAGCACATCTCAAGTGAGCATAGGTAAAACTCTAGTAAGCACACTGCACATGCTCTCCTCTCAAGCGCTGGCAGGCCACTGCACAAGTGGATAGCCTACCCCAAGGGAAGAATCAAAGGAGAAAGAACACAAGACCACAGAAGTATGTCAATTCAAAAGGTCAAACTGAGCACTTGTCTTTCAAGTTGCCCACTTGGCCCTCTTCCAAGTGTACTTTCTTTCCTTTTGTTTCTGCTCTAGAACTTTTCAATAAACTTTTACTCCTGTTCCAAAACTTGCCTCAGTCTCTCCTTTTGCCTTATGCCCTTCATTCGAATTCTTTCTTTGAGGAGGCAAGAATTGAGGTTGCTTCAGACCTTCATGGATTCACCATGACATGATGGCTTTATCATGGCTTACTATAGCCTCAACTCCTGGGCTCAAGTGACCCTCCTGCCTCAGCCTTCAATGTAGCTAGGACTAAAGGTGTGCACCACCATACTTTGCCATTTAAAAAAAATTTTTGTAGAGATGGAGCTTTGCTATGTTGCCCAGGCTGGTCTTGAATTCTTGGTGTCAAGTGATCCTCCTCCCTTGGCCTCCCTAAGTGCTGGGATTACAGGTGTGAGCCACTACACTCAGTCAAAAGGCACTAGACAATAAAAACACAAGCTACATGATAGAAGGAAATATTTCCAGAAACACATATCAGATAAAGGACTTGTATTCAAAATATACAAAGAACACTTAAAACTCAACAAAAGAAGAACAACCCAATTACAAAGTGGGCAAAAGATCTGAACAAACACCTCACCAAAGGAGATATCCATATAAAAATAAGCATATGAAAAGATGCTCAACATTATATATCATTAGGGAATAGCAAAATAAAGCACAATGAGATGCCACTACACATCTATTAGAATGGCTAAAATCAAAAGTATTGACAACATCAAATGCTGGCAAGATGTGGAACAATAGAAACTCTCATTCACTGCTGGTGGCAATGCAAATGAACTTCCAAAGTACAGCCACTTTGGGAGACAATCTGGCAGTTTCTCACAAAGCTAAACATAGGCTTAGTGCATGATCTAGCAATCATGCTCCTACTTATTTACTTAAATGAGTTGAAAACTTATGTTCACCCAAAAACCTGCACAAGAATATTTGCAGCTGCTTTATTTATAATCACTGGAACTTGGAAGCAACCAAGATGTCCTTCAACAGGTAAATGGATAGTGTTATGTGCATATAATAGAGTATTATTAATCAATAAAAATATGTTATCAAGCTGCAAAAAGACATGGAGGAACCTTAAATGCATATTGCTAAGTGAACAGACACAGTATGTATAATTTCAGGTACTATATAACACTGTATATATATGACAAAAAAAGGTCAGTGGTTGCCAGGGGTAGCGGGAAAGGGAAGAAGGAAATTACATATGGAGCATGGGGGTGTTTTTAGGGAAGTAAAATTATTCTTTAGTAGTAGATATAGGATATTATGCATTTGTCAAAACCCACAGAACTCTACAACATAGTGGACCCTGATATAAATTGTATAAATTGTGGACTTTAGTTAACAGGCATGTAGCAATATTGGTTTATCGACTGTAACAAAAGTACCACATTAATGAAAGATGTTAATGGGAGAAACTGGGTGGGACAGAGAGGTTAAGAATTCTCTCTACTTTCTGCATAATTTTTCAGTAAATCTAAAATTACTCTTTAAAAAGTCTTTTTCTTTTTTAAACAGAGTCTCACTCTGTTGCCTAGGCTGGAGTGCAGTGGCACCGCTTTGGCTCACTGCAGACTCCACCTCCTGGGTTCAAGTGATTCTCCTACCTTAGCCTCCCAAGTAGCTGGACTACAGGTGCATGCCACCACATCCAGCTAATTTTTATATTTTCAGTAGAGATGGGTTTTCACCATGTTGACTAGGCTAGTCTCAAATTCCTGGGATCAAGTGATCCACCCACCTCATCCTCCCAAAGCGCTTGGATTACAGGCATGAGCCACCACACCAGGCCAAAAAATGCAATTACAAAATGGGCAAAAGGAAGAGAAGAGATTTTTTAAAGGAAGATAATTAAATAAACACATTTAATTCAATTAAATGAGTAGGGTTTACTGTGTGCCTACATATGAAGAAGTGAAAAAGAGTTGAGGACAAAGCGAGGTATTTGTAGAGATGACTGGGTTGATAGCCACTGCCATTTCCTGAGATGGGACCAGGGAAGGCTGAATGAATTTAGGAGATTAAATGGTACATTTGCTTTTAGAAGAAATGTAAATGTAAGTTCCTGTGAGATATCAAATGGTGATATGAAGTAGGCTCGTGTATAGCAAAAGCTTATAGAAGAGACCTTGGCCAGAGGTACAGATACGGGGTCTTCAAGGTGTAGGCCATTAAAACATGGGACTGGATGAGAACATTCAGGAAATCACAAAGCATGAGACAAATCACCACATGAAAACAGAACTCTAGATAATTCAGTGTTTTTAGCCCATTCTCATGGATGAATATTGTGAAAATGACTACACTGCCAAAAGCAATCACAGATTCAATGCAATTCCCACATCAAAATACTATGGTCATACTTCACAGAACTAGAAAAAACAATCCTAAAATTCATATGGAACCAAAAGAGTCTGCATAGCCAAAAAAAAAACCAAACAAACAAACAAAAAAAACTAAGCAAAAAGAACAAATCTGGAGGCATCACATTACCCAACTTCAAACTACAATATAAGGCCATAGTTGCTAAAACAGTATGATACTAATATAAAAATAGGCACATAGACCAATGGAACAGAGCAGAGAACCCATAAATAAAGCCAAATACAGCTAAATGGTCTTCAACAAAGCCAACAAAACGATAAAGTGGGGAAAGGACACCCTATTCAACAAATGGTGCTGGGATAATTGGTAAGCCACATGTAGGAGAATGAAACAGGATCCTCTGCTCTCATGTTATACAAAAATCAACTCAAGATGGATGAAAGACTTAAATCTAAGACCTGAAACCATAAAAATTCTATAAGGTAACATTAGAAAAACCATTCTAGACATTGGCTTAGGCAGAGTTCACGACCAGGAACCCAAAAGCAAATGCAACAAAAACAAAGATAAACAGATGGGACTTAATTAAACTAAAAAGCATCTTCACAGCAAAAGAAATAATCAGCAGAGTAAACAGACAACCCAGAGTGAGAGAAAATATTTGCAAACTATGCATCTGACAAAGGACTAATATCCAGAATCTAGGAGGAACCCAAATCTTCAAGAAAAAATATAATCCCACAAAAAAAGTGAGTTAAGGACATGAATAGACAATTCTCAAAAGATGTACAAATGGCCAACAAACGTATGAAAAAATGCTCAACATCACTAATGATCAGAGAAATACAAATCAAAACCACAGTGTGATACCACTTTATTCCTGCAAGAATGGCCTTAATTTTAAAATAAAAAAAATAGATGTTGGCATGGATGTGGTAAAAAAAAAAAAGGAACACTTTTACATCACTGGTAGGAATGTAAACTAGTGCAACCACTATGGAAAACAGATTCCTTGAAGAACTAAAAGTAGATCTACCATTTGATCCAGCAATCCCACTCCTGGGTGTCTATCCAGAGGAAAAGAAGTCATTATATGGAAAAGACACTTGCACACAAATCTTTATAGCAGCACAATTCGCAATTGCAAAAATATAAAACCAAGCCAAATGCCCATCAATCAACAATTAGATCAAGAAAATTCACATACACACACACACCACGGAATACTACTCAGCCATAAAAAGGAAGAAAGCAATGGCATTTACAGCAACCTGGATGTAGTTGGAGACCATTATTCTAAGGGAAGTAACTCAGGAATGGAAAACCAAACATCATATGTTCTCACTTGTAAGTGGGAACTAAGCTATAAGAACACAAAGGCATAAGAATGGCACAGTGGACTTTAGGGACTTGGGGAGAAGTGTGGGAGTTGGGTGAGGGATAAAAGACTACACATTGGGTACAGTGTACATTGCTCAGGTGATGGGTGCACCAAAATCTCAGAAATCACCACTTAAGAACTTATCCATGTAACCAAATACCACCTGCTCCCATAAACCTATTGAAATAAAAAATAAAGTTTAAAAATAAAATGCAGTGTCTCAAGGGAATAATAAAATGACTCAAATGATCCAAGAAAAAGTCAGAAACTTTCAGGAAGAAAGGAGGGATGAACGGGTCAACAAAAAGTGACACCTACTAATACTTAGAGTCCTAGCATTGAGAGGAGGAAGCCAGCAGAGAAAGAGAAAATGAAGACAAAGCTGAGAGGAAAATTAAATGGTCTAGGAAAAAATTAAATGGGCTAAATTTACAGTATGGAAGACAATTTGGTATTTTTAAATAAATCAATGGTATAGGGGTCAGGGAAAGTTATTTCCAATAGATCCTTAATTTAAAGAGTTTACCTGTAACATCTATCCATCAGTGGAGTAATAACCAGCCTAGGGGAATTACTCAGATATTCATATCCATATCTCAAACCAGCATTGATCATTTTTGTTTCTAAATGATTTTCCTAGGATAAATCAGATAAAATGAAGTTACTTTAAACAAAATTGTAAATAATATGAAATCTCAAGCTCTTTAATAAGTAATAACTATAATATAGACATCTTTAAAATTCACTTTTCAGGTGTCATTTGATTCCATGGCAGAATTCATTATCTAATTTCCATGAATGAATAACTGAAATCACTGACTTTAATTTTTCCCCTAGAACATTTTAGTATTTGTCCCTTACTTGTTCCACATTTTTAATCATTGTGTATTCACAATAGAGCGGATGTTAATCATCATTTAACAGATGAGGAAACTGATGCTTAAAGAGAATAAGTAACTTGCCCAAGGTTACACATCTGGTAAGGGGAGAATCTGGCATCTGAAATGATTCCACCATCTGAGCTTCTAACTCAGTACTAAATACACTGCTCCTCAATTTGTTTCCCAGAATGCTAGTTCCCGCCTCTTCTCTCCTCCCATCCCATGCCTCCCAAGACTTCCACAAAAGCCTATATTATGAAAACTATGCACCTGTCTCTGCCCATACCCAATAGGCACTATCTTGCCCACTGTACTAACTGGTTCCTGCCCTGCTTGCATTCCCCATCATGACTACCATTACCATCGACCCGGATGCCCTGGTAAAAATCATGTTTCTGGCTTCTTCAACTATCGATGAGAAGAAACTTTTTTTTTCCCCTGAGACAGGACCTCACTCTGCCGCCCAGGCTGGAGGACAGTGGTGCAATCTTGGCTCACTGCAACCTCCACCTCCTGGATTCGAGCAATTCTCCCACCCTAGTCCCTAAGTAGCTGGGATTATAGGTGTGCCCCACCATGCCCAGCTAGTTTTTGTATTTTTAGTAGAGATGGGGTTTCACCATGTTGGCCAGGCTGGTCTTGAACTCCTGACCTCAAGGGATCTGCCTGCCTTGGCCTCCCAAAGTGCTAATATTACAGGCATGAGCCATCACACCCAGCAATAAGAGGAAACTTTAATGACCAAATCAGACCGAAAGAGTTTGATTCATACGTTCTTTAGATACATCAGGAACCTAAAAAAAAATTTTAAACTGACTAGTCCCAACATTGTGCAGATTTAGCAAACCTAGCAACTCATTTAAGATGAGTAATTTTTGATAATTACTCATAATTTTTGTGTATCTATATATGTATATATGTTTATATATAACTATACATTTGGATATAGATAAGGACACAGATATCAATACAGATGATATAGCTATCAGCAGCTTAATCTTCAATCTAAAGAAATGCTTATTTGGGTATACTCTGCCATCAGAGATCCTCGATTACTGCTACATTTCCCATGTGAGCCAGCAAGCACAAATTTAAAATTAAGAGCTGAAATTGCTGTGCAATAACATTCAGTGATATCACTTACTTGCCAATAGTACCTAAGCTGACTTAACCATTCAAAGTCAGAGTCATCACTGACATTTTTTTTTTACAAGTGATGAGAGGACATCTCTAGCATGGACATCCAGTAACACAAGTGCTCCCAGAGTTATGCGGTTCTGCTTGGACAATTTGCCACGCACCAAAGTGACAATATCATCAATTTGTCTGTTACACATTTCCAAGTATTGCTCAAGAGCCTGAAAGAAAAGATTATTTCCCAATGTGATCAAAATTACTTTGTACAAAACATCCTGAACTAGTATATACACACATTATTCTCTACATTTTGATCACAACTTTCTATGTAACACAATTTTGAAATAATTTGTTTTTCTTACTACAAAGGTATTGGGTGAATAAGCTCAATCAGGACAGATATAATGGATGTATGTAATTTATGTCTACTCATTATCCTTTCCTTTTCTGTTTCTATTTCTCTATTCTCTGTGGTTTTGTTGGAGTTGTCAATCATATTGCCCTCCATGGCAATACGAAGGAGGGGATGGGTGACTAAACCAGAGCCAGTCATAGTTCTTCCCAGGGATTGCTGTGTAGCTTGAGAGAATAAGTGCTTTTCACTAGGCTTGGTAGGCTGCGGATATGCCAATTTAAAGTAACTACAAGCTGTAATCTGCTGTATAGAATAAAGCCTACCAGAGCCTAGTAGAGACAGAGAGCAACAACAGAAGAGAGACAATGGATGGACATGGTAGCTCACACCTGTAATCCCAGTACCTTGGATCACCTGAGGTCAGGAGTTTGAGACCAGCCTGGCCAACATGGTGAAACCCCTTCTGTACCAAAAATATCAAAATTTAGCTGCATGTGGTGGCATGTGCCTGTAATCCCAGCTACTCAGGAAGATGCGGCAGGATAATCGCTTGAACCTGGGAGGTGGAGGTTGCAATGAGCCAAGATCATGCCACTGCACTCCAGCCTGGGTGACAGAGTGAGATGAGAGAAAGCGAGATGATAGAAGGCAAGAGAGAGAGAGAGAGAGAGAGCGCGAGAGAAGGAGAGAGACAGCACAGCACAACGCAGCCTGGAGGTCCTGATTCCGACTACTCCTATTTGGATCCTATGAGTCCCTCTAGTACTCTCGCATAACCTTTCTGAAAGCGGTTTGTGCCTCTTGAAATATAAAGATGCTAACAAACAATATTGCACATTTTAGTTTATAATAAGCTAATGCCAGTTCTGAAGACCAGGCTTGCTTCTCTTTTCTGGTAGGTAAATCAAATAAGTTAAAAAAGAGAAGAGGACTTAGGACAAAAATAAAATTATAGTCAACAAAAACCACTGTGCTTAAGAGAAGTATCAATATGCTCCAGTGGACTGATACAGCTTTTTCTACTCTAAAAACATTTTATAAAACTGTACACTAAGGAGTTTATTTCACTCTGATACAGCCATTGCTGAGTGGCAGCAATGAAACTAAAAGTGAGGGTTCCCAAGAATAAGAAAAAGCTTAAAAGTCAAAGATGAGGACTGCAAGTTGTTTCAAGGAGCACTTTTCTTGTTTCCTGAAAATATCTTTTTTTATTATTATTTTTAAGAAAGATCATTTTTCAAAGAGTTGATGCCTAAACACTATTTCATTTCTATTATTTACATGCTTAATTTGCTATTAATTTTCTTCTTCAGCAGTAAAAAATAAACTTCTGTCCCACCCATGTTTAACCCACATGCAGAGAAATCCCAGGAGGCTGCACGTCCCTTGGTGCGCCATTTTGGTGATGGAGAAATCCCTCTGTGTAAGGTGGTTGGTGAGTGGTAGCTTAAAAGTATAAAGACAAAATGAATTTTCTGGACTCACTAAAGAAAAAAGAAAAATACACATGGGTAGAGAAATCCAAGAGCCCAAAAGTAAACTCAGGGGCTTACTGCTGTTAGGGAAACTTCTGCCCCAGTGCTCTGGTTTTCATGAAGAAACACCTTTTTCCTGAAAACCCTTGACTTCCTGTCCTACACAGCATTTCTTCTTGTAGAGGAGAACTAGGTGACCTGTTAGTAAGTTAGAATGAATTAAACATATGTCACTCAGTTCCTTACTCTTTGGAATCTGTCTATCTACAGAGAACATGCATCCTTCTCAAACCCCTGTTCAACAACACCTTAAAGACATTTCAAATCCCATGTTAAAAATACATTTGAAAATCATGATTTTAAACTAAAGATCTATAAATACTAGGTTCCAGTTGACTTGCTTGAAATCCTATCTCAGTGATAGAACTGTTGCAATGAATGTAATCTTGGTTTTTAATTAATAATTGCAATCTAATTAATATTAAATTCATATATTAGAATATTTACATATTTAATATTAAGCATCATTTAAAATATCCATAATTATTATGTATTCAAAATCAATACATTAGAAATAAAAATAGTCATAGTAAGTCAACTGGAGTCCCATTTATATAGGGTAGTTTTATTCAAGATGTAAAAGAGAATACTGTTATTTTATTTCCTGCTAATCTTTATGAGTTTCTTAGTCCTATTATCACTCTATTTTTAAAGGCATAAAAGTGTATATAACAAGATTGAGGTTCTTGAATCTCATTAACTCATATCATTAACTTTTATATACTGTGAATAAACATGATTTAAACATAAATTTTGACATTACTGGTATAAATTTTCCTACATATTTGTTACATGTAAGTTTTATTTTAAAAATCTGTAATTTGGCTTGCAGCATAAAGTAAATTTTTAAGTGAACTGTATTTATTTTAGTTTTTAAAGTAAGTGTATGCTGGCAATAGTAACTATTGAAAACATGCTACAAAAAATAAAACCCTGAGGGTTAATAAAAGCTTACCTTTATTCCCTTTGGAATAGCTGTTTGTACTTCTTTCGTCCAAAAGATTTGGGATACACAGAGAACAGTTTGTCCAGGCCAATCCCTTACCCAGTTAATTCGCTGATATTTTGTATAGGCAAAAATTGCATCCCCAATTACCTAATCAAAAAAGAATATGCTAAAAGTCAACCATTTACTGAACAAGTTATACAACTGAAAGCTAAACTCCTAAACTAGATTAACTCATGCCACTCAATTTTTTACAACATTCTTAGACAGTTATACAAGACTCACTTAAACCATGTGATTATAGCTATTTATATTCAAGTTTAATCATATACCTATGAGCAAGGCAAACATATTATATAACATTTTATTTGGCTGATGTATTATCAATTTGTGTGAACCACAAGGTATCAAATATTCATTTGAACAATTTTAGCCAAAGGCATCCTACATACATTTGGATTGAACAAGCATGAGCAATTTTACTGCAAAATACAAATTCAAATAATTCCAAAATGAGATCCATCAAATTTATAGATGATTTTCTTGTAATTTAATCCGATCTCTACTCAGCCATATGCATGTATGTAAATGCACACTTTGGCATCACACAATCTTTCTCAAGTTCCTCCTGTGTTTCCAGGCCTTATTCCCTCTCAGTCCTGTAGTTTGAAGCCCAAGGCAATGATGACAGAGATAGATGTACAATTCATGCATGGAGAGTTGAGGGCTGTAAAGTCAGGAAGTCTAATTTTGTACTTCACTACATATGTTCGGTGGACTAATACGTCTTCTTTTCTACTAGCCACCGGTGGGAAACACACTAGTCTGTTAAACGCATCAACCAAAAATAGTGACGTCTGTGAGGTGGTATGTACTTTAATGTTTGAATTTCAGAAAAAATTGTCAAAGTTAGATTTTTCTGAGAAATACCTAAGTATGGTTAAACCATTCTTGATTTCTAGCCTTGCTTGGATATTTATAGAATGGAACAATGATAAAGGGCACAGTTCTGGCTGTTGATAATAAAGACATTTTTAAAAGGAGAAACAGCCATGGAAAGGGCAGGTGAAAATGGACAGCTGAGGGATGGGAGAAGCAAAGAAAAAACAGAAAGGCACAGCAGAGAAATGCCAAGAAGATGGAGTAAATATGTACTCTGGAAGAACACTGTGGGAGGAACAAGAGAAAGACACTGAAATCTGGATCACAAAAAAGGATTTCTATGTAGTTAGATGAGGAAAAATATGATTACATAAAGTTCCACAATATTGTATGTAAACTCTATTATTATATGTATGTTTACCATATTATATATGATATATATATAGAATAATGCATACATGTAGTAGCCTTTTAAGCATGCAAATACACATAGCAGAACATAGTAACACATATATCTCCTATTTGTAGAATTGTATACTGCATTTGCTTGCATATTTTGTCAACATGTCAACACAAACATGCATATTTTTTAAAGATACTTACATTCTACATCTTTTTTTCACTTTATTTTTTATATTTTTCAACTTTGATTTTAGATACAGGGGGTATATGTGCAGGTTTATTACATGGGCACATTGCACCCAGGTAGTGAGCATAGCACCCAATAGCTAGTTTTTCAACCCATGCTTCCCTTTCTTCCTCCCCCATCTAGAGGTCCACAGTGTCTACTGTTGCCGTGTTTATGCCCATGTGTGCTCAATGTTTAGCTCCCACTTATAAGTGAGGATATGTGGTATTTGGTTTTTTGTTCCTGTGTTAATTCCTTCAGGATTATGGCCTCCAACTCCATCTATGTTGCTACACAGGACATGATTTCATTCTTTTTTTATGGCTGCATATCCTATACAACTTCTTGCCACCCTATCTTAATGCTCTGAAATAGCAACCAAAATACTTTCTCCAAGTACTTTGACAATCAAAATTAAAAGAGTAGTTGAAATAGTATCTGATGTACATAAAATAATGAGGTATTACTCTATACTACATCAATTAGTAAATCATATAGGCCAATTCCATACTGCTTAAGAGTGGTTAAAGTGGAACTTATTAATATTGCTAATGGCTATGAAAACATTAATGTTATTTGTCAATATTTATCAAGGCTATGAAAAATCATCATCTTTGGCCCATCAGTCCTACACATGAGAAGTTATACAAAAATTAAAATTCAATCAAAGAAACCAGCTATATGCATAAGTACATTCATTGTGATATAATTCATAATAGGGTGAAAATCAGACCTGTCCAAAAGATTTTACATTTTCTGGAAAATATTGTGCAGGCAAGCATTAAACCCATATTTAAGAGAAAGAAAGATTAAGAAGAGAAAGAAACAGTGGTAATATTGAACATCTAGATTCCATTGAATTTTTCTGAACATTTGTGGGAAAATCTGACATATTAATTTAAATATTAATTGGAAGTCCTAGACAGGGCAATCAGGCAAGATAAAGAAATAAAAAGTATCCAAATAGGAAAAGAAGAAATCAAGCAACCCCTCTTCACTGGCAATATGATTCTATAACTAGAAAACTCTAAAGACTCCACGAAAAGACTCCTGGAGCTGATAAATGACTTCAGTAAAGTTTCAGGATATAAAATCAATATACAAAACTCAGTAGCATTTCTATACCCAAATAATATTCAAGCTCAGAGTCAAATCAAGAATGCAATCCCACTCACAATAGCCACACACAAAAATAAAATACCTAGGAATTCATCTAACCAAGGAGGTGAAAGATGTCTACAAAGAGAACTACAAAACGCTACTGAAAGAAATCAAAGATGACACAAATAGAAAAATATTCCATGCTCCTGGATTAGAAAAATCAATATCATTAAAATGCTCATACTGCCCAAAGTACCCTACAAATTCAACACTATTCCTATCAAACTACCAACATCATTTTTCACAGAATTAGAAAAAAATATTCTAAAATTTGCATGGAACCAGAAGAGCCTGAATAGCCAAAACAATCCTAAGCAAAAAGAAAAGCCAGAAGCATTACATTAGCCAACTTCGAAGTATACTATGAGGCTGTCATATCCAAAACAGCATGGTATGTGTACAAAAACAGGCACATAGACTAATGAAACAGAATAGGGAGTCCAGAAATAAAGCTGCACACCTACAGCCATCTGCTCTTCAACAAAGTCAACAAAAATAAGCAATGGAGAAAGGACTCCCTATTCAATAAATGGTGCTAAATAGTTGGCTAGCCATATGAAGAGGAATGAAACTACTCCCTATCTTTCACCATATACAAAAATTAACTCAAGATGGATTAAAGATTTGAATGTAAGACTTCAAACTGTAAGAATCCTAAAAGAAAACCTAGGGCACACCATTCTGGACATTGGCCTTGGGAAATAATTTATGACTAGGTTCTCAAAAGCAGTTAAAACAAAAACAAAAATTTAATTAGTGGGACCTAATTAAACTAAAGAATTCTGGCACAGAAACAGCCAACCAACCAACCAAACAAACAAACAAAAAACTATCAACAGAGTAAATAGACAACCTATAGACTGTGAGAAAACTACACATCTGAACAAGTTCTAATAACCAGAATCTATAAGGAACTTAAGCTACTGAACAAGCAAAAAACAAATAACCCCATTTAAAAAAATGGGCAGCAGACATGAACAGATACTTCTCAAAAGAAGACATACAAGTGGCCAACAAACATATGAAAAATGTTTCACATCACCAATCATCAGAAAATATAAATCAATAGGACAATGAGATACCATCTCATACCACTCAGAATGGCTACTACTAAAAAGTCAGAAAATGCTGGTAAGGCTACAGAGAAAAGGGAAGGCTTATACACTATTGGTGGGATTGTAAATTAGTTCAGCCACTGTGGAAGGCAGTTTGGAGATTTCTCAAAGAACTTAAAATGGAACTACCATTCAACCCAGCAACCCCACTGCTGAGTATATATCCAAAGGAAAATAAATTGTTCTACCAAAAAGACACATATACTCATATGCTCATTGGAGCAGTATTCACGACAGCAAAGACATGGAATCAACCTAGGTGCCGTCAATGGTGGATTAGATTAAGAAAATGTGGTAAATAAACACCATATAATACTATGCAACCACAAAAATAATGAAATTATGTTTTTTGCAGCAACAATGGATGCAGCTGGAGACCATTATCCTAAGCAAATTAATGCAGGAACAGAAAACCAAATATCACATGTTCTCACTTATAAGTAATTGTAAGGTATGGAAACGGATAGGGATGGCAACAATAGACACTGGGAATTACCACAAGGAGGAGGAAGAGAGGGGGCCAAGGGTTGATATACTAACTATTGGGTACTATGCTCAGTACCTGGGTGATGGAATCAATCGCTCCCCAAACCTCAGAATCACACAATATATCGATGTAACAAACCTGCACATGTACCCCTGAATCTAAAAAGTTGATATTTAAAAAAATAAAAATTAAAAATTATTAATTATACTCCCCTCCCATTCCTTTGCTCCATCGTGATTTTTATTCTTGACTAAAAACTTGAATGCTAGGCTCACATTATAGAAAAAAAAAATGAGTGCTCAATCTTTATTTGTTGGTGTGCCTTGAAATTCTCTACTAACAAAAATAATTGCAAATGATTGAGCTGACAATACGTTTTATGAAATGTGGAAAATAAGAAGTTGCTATTAATGGTAGGAAATATGCATGATCTTTTAACATTTTAGTATGCATTTTATGTAGACACAGAACAAAAGGATTTATGCATGTCAAGGAGACTGATGTGATCCTGTAGAGAGGTGCTTCCAAAGCAAGACTAAAGATAGACTGCACAGAACAAAGTGTATCTAATTAATGATGAAAGGACTAGCATGTGGCCACAAAAAATAAGCCGATGCATTACTCAAACCCAGGTGTTCTGTAGTATGGATGGTATTTTGTCCCACATGTCTCGTGAGTCACTACAAAATTACTATCATAGACCATCTCTTTGCTTCAAGTTATCTATGATATTTGAATTGGTAATTCCACACCTCCATTTCTGTCTAAATAACAGTACATTTATCAATAGTATATTTCTTTTAACATAATATTTTAAAAATAATTTCAGACTATTTCTAATAACATTTATACTCTAGCATCCTTTTCTAAAAATTGTAATTATAGTCAGTTACCTTGTGGATGGAGTTAATCATAACTCTCTCTAATTCAACCAACCACTTCTCCACTTGACCTCTGGCTTTGGCTGTTGAAATGATCTCTTTGAGTTCCACAACCTCTCCTTCACTACTCTTCATGTGAGTAATGTCTAAAGTTTCCGTAAATTCTACCTTTGCAATTCCTTCAAAACATTTCTTCAAGTGAGGTTGCACCCGGTCAGGAAAAATATTTTTAAGAGAATTAACCAAGTTAAAACAATTCCTTAAATTCCAGTGTTCTTCGTACACCAATTTCCATTTAAAATTCATAAATGCATAATGTTATACCTGTGCTAGGTAGTGCTGGGAATGAAATACTGAGCAAAAACCAGACCCCCCCACAAACAAACAAACAAAAAACACAATCTTTGCCCACATGGATTGTACAGTCCAGTGAGAAGTCAGCATTAATTGAATAATCACAAAAGATCTGTAAAATTGCAATTATAGTAAGAGCTACAGAGACAACCACAAGGCTTTGTCTTCAATACAGTGAATTAAAAGATGCTAAAGGTAACATAAGGAGAAAATCAATCTTGACTAACAAATACATGAACCTAAAGAATCTTCAAATGCACAAAAGTAACCATTTCAACTGGGATCTTCAGAGACTGTTTGAAAATTCTGGACTATGTTTAGTGACTTAAGTACTTTACAGTTTACTAAATCAACTGCTTTGACAGTATCCAACTATTAGTCTCTTCAATGTAATACAGACGGGACTGACAAAATCCCTCATTTTTGACACCCTACCAAAAACCCATTGTATTCATCTTTCAAATGGGCAAAAAGAAGCAGAGTATAAAAACTTAGAAATCTGAGCCTAAATTTGTCTTTTTCTTTAGATTACAATCTCCTATTTTGAAGGCACAAAACACAAAATTAACAAATTTGCTTAACAAATATCTATTCATTGTTTACTTTATATCAGATACTCTTCTAAGGATTGGGGAATCCGCAGTGAGAAAGAACAGTCAAAAAATCTTTACTATGGTGGAGCTTATATTCTGCTAGAGGAAGACATACGGTAAACAAATAAGTAATTATAGAGTATGCCAGATGATAACAAGTATGCAGAAGTAAAATTAGGCAAGGAAAAAACTCAGTAAAGAGGGCAAGTTT
Organism: Aotus nancymaae; assembly: GCF_030222135.1. Classification (NCBI taxonomy): domain Eukaryota; kingdom Metazoa; phylum Chordata; class Mammalia; order Primates; family Aotidae; genus Aotus; species Aotus nancymaae. The sequence goes on along the minus strand of NW_026988419.1, from coordinate 37,558,683 downwards.
AGCGTGGAGGGAGCTGCTTCTTTAAATATGGTGGTCAGGGAGGGCTTCCCTGAATGACAGATGTTTAAGCAGATTTCCACAAAGACTTATAGGAGGTAAAGGAAGAAGTCTGATGGACATGTGGGTAAGGAGCATCCCAGGCAAAGAGAACAGTACATTGAGAAAGGAGGCTGCCCTTTTTACCAAGGAATTGCAAAAAGGCTGGTGGACTGAAAGCAGAGTGAGCAAGAAGACTAGCAGGAGATGAACAGGAAGGATAACAGGGGAAGAATAATCTGTGTGGGGCATTGCAAGCCATCGTGAGGGAACTGGCTTTTATTCTGAATGTGCTGTGAAACAGTCGTGTTCTGAAAAATCTGTAAGATGTGGTAAGTTAAGAAATCTGGCCAGGTGCAGTGGCTCATGTCTGTAATCCCAGCACTTTGGGAGGCCGAGGTGGGCAGATCACTTGAGGTTAGGAATTCGAGACCAGCCTAGCCAACATGGTGAAACCCCATCTCTACTAAAAGTACAAAAATTAGCTGGGCGTGATGGCACACACCTGTAATCCCAGCTACTTGGGAGGCTGAGGCAGGAGAATTGCTTTAACCTGGGAGGTGGAGGTTGCAGTGAACTGAGGTTGTGCCATTGTACTCCAGCCTGGGCAACAAGAGTGAAACTCCATTTCAAAAATAAATAAATAAGAAATGAAACAAAATGAGAAAAGAAAAGAAATCTATTCCATTGTTCCTTCAGTATTACTTATATTTTTAACAATTATCCAAAGTTGATGATATAATACATGGAACATTCTTATAGAAAAATTATTATATAAACATGATTATATATGTTTGTGTTCTACTTTGTTCTAAAAAGTAAGTTTAAGCAAATAAATTCAGTCATGTATTCTACATGTAAATTACTTACCTAGTGGGATCTTTAGTCTCAGATAGTATCTCAAGAAGTTCGTCATTTGACAAGACAAAGAATCTGGGGAAAAAGAGACGTTTCTTTTCCGAATATTCCTTAAGTCCTTTAAGAATGAGCTCTAAAAATTCATTACATTTTTTCAGTCTTTCCAGCATTCTCTCAATGGTTACAACTGTCAGAACATGTTTATCCTAAAAATAAAAATAAAAACCACTCAATTCAAAAATATTGGATACTAACTTTATTTATATTCATACTATATTTGAGATTATATGTTTGTAATCAAAGGTCATGTAAACTTTAAGGGGAGTATTTATTTTTTAAAAGTGGTCTTGCATATTCCAGGTCTACTTACCTTCTCTCTTTGATTCTGTAAAAGTCACACTGTTTTAATACTCAGCCCTGTTCATAAGTTCTCATTCTAAGTTGAGAGTGTAAGAGATAGAAAATGAGAGAGAGAACACTGCCTGAACTCACAAGGACAGTGGAAACAAACTAGCATGAGATATTTTCTTTTGTATTTATTCATTAAGGAAAAGAATTCTAAATAGTAAGTCATTATAATTATTATTTTCAATTTTATTGTTATGAATAATAAAAAAATAACAATCCCTGTTTTATAACTATAGAGAAAAAAGTAAGAGTTGGGGAAATGAGGAAGAAAGTTTTCTAAGAAGATCTTACATTGTAAACAATGACCCTTGGAACTACTTTATAACACTTCTTGCTGAAGGACTCAAGTTCAAAGTGAGCCCTTTCTCAACTCTCTAAAGTCTGAGATTGTTCCACCTTTAAGGCATGGTGAACATTCTCACTTGAAACTGTCACTGTGAGCTGTTTGCTTTAAAGTGATTTAAACACGATCAAATATTTTTAAAAGAGCCTTCTTTTATGCTGTGTATTCAAAATAAGAATGATAACCAAAAGTTTAAGAACTCATATTTTTAAAAAAGTAAATAGAGTTTATTGATTTCTCAAAATATCCATACAGTAACTACTGAGTTTATGAAAATCTTTATAAATACATGTTAAAATACAACCTAGATACAGGTGAAATAGAATTATTTCTACTTTTTTTCTTTAACACATGGTTGATACCATCTGAGTCTATTCTTGGTCTTATAATTCCAAAGTCAGTGTTCACCACTGACACCACTGACAATGTAAGGGAAGTTCCTTACTAAACAAGCTTGAAGGTGTTTAAATTAAAAAAAAAGGTGCTAACACAACAGAGATTTCAATCGCCAAGCAACATACTTCATGAAAACACACCAGACATTTAATAATGTAAGTAACAGAGCATTTTAGAAAATTCATATGAAATTAAATCAATAGAATACTGTTAAAAACTAAGTAGTAAATTTCAAGATTAACTAATTAGATAGTTTTGGTATTTAACCATGACTGAGAGATAACCAAAAATGTAAGCAGTAAATTTTTTCATACAGGAATTTTATTCTATTTGAGGAATCTCTAAAGTACATTTTTGTTAATGTACTTTGTGTCTGAAAAGGAAAGATATAATTTGCTGCTTTTTTTTTTGGATTATAACAATGTAATTTGGAAACAGCAATTTAATCAAACAAAATAATTATCATTATTACCTGTTTTCTCAATAAACATGAATATATAAATCATGTAATATAATTAGATCAACTTGTCTTTAAAGGTGCATAATTTTTAAAAGGCATTTTAATACGCCTCCTGTTTTATATTCTAAATACACACATACACACACACACACACACACACACACACACACACCCCACCCAGACTCAGGCCATCTTGTCCTCCTAAATCCAAATATCGAAACAGTGTTCTTAGAGTGCCACCTGCTGGAAAAGTATTTGTTGGGGGGGAAAAAAGCTGAATTGTGGCTAATAAATGTGAAAAACTCCTTTCACACATGAGCAGTATTTGTTATTCTCAACCAAAAAATTTATTGCAATTTTTCGGTTCTTAATCTAAGATTTGAAAGCTAAAAAAATCAGTTAAGTATATTCCTTTTACTAAATATTATAATTACCAAAACAACAAACCCTGGAAAGAGCATTCATGTAAAATTTTCCTATTGTTGAATTTCCAGGGTCAAACTTACTTAACCAGATTAGCTCCAAAAAACTCTGAACCAAATATATTACTTTTAAATGAACATAGGCAATAACCTATGTATCTTTGTACATGGATTTAAGATTTTAAAATAAAAATAATCATCTTATGACTGGAAACTCATCCACCTTCACTCTCTCCCACTGAGAAGATGAACGTAATAAAGATTGTATCAGATAAAGAAAGGGCCCCAAAGTTGCACAGACCTGGTATCTGTCCCACACTCTATTCTTTATTACCTGTGTGACCTTAGATCATTTGCTTAATCTAAGTCCCTTTTTTATTATCTTGAAAATTGGAATAAGAGCCCTCTCTCAAAATTGGTATGAGGACCAAATTAGATAATGTTTTTTAAGTGACTAATATGACACCTAGAACACACAGATGCTTGAAGCGACCCTTTTACTCCCCCTTTCCTTCTCCTCACTGCAAAACTGTCTCTTAGAGAGAGTTGGGGGTGGGGATTGACTCCAGGGAAATTGGAAAATGAAGCATTTACATCACTCCATCTGTTTTGTGGAGTTAAAATGAACATTTTATAATCTGCCATTCTTCAAGAAAGGTATTTATCTTAGTAAAATAACACTGACTTTAAATCCCTCTAAAGATTGTCATAAAATCCTGGTACAGAGTGAGTATTCCATGAATGAATGCTTGAGCAAATGCAGGTTGAGCTACACCTGGGCTCATACAGGGAAACTCAAGGAATATGCAAGCCTCCACGTCATACCAGGCTGGTACTTCTTAGGTATGCCCTCAAGACATGGCAATAAGATGTTGTAACAGGAAGCTACTACAAATGTGAAACTTAGTATGACTTACCTGACACTTTAATTACTTTCTGTCTCCTGCAGGGGAAGAAATGAATTATTAACTGTTATATTTTTTTGTTAAAGGCACACTGACAACTTTTTCATGTCTTCTTTTACTTCACAAGCACCCACCAATCTCATCAGCTCTAGCGATGATCTACTAGGTTTACATTTTTAAACCAAAAGACTGTGAAATCAGGGCCTGGAAACTTTGGGTATATAGAGAGCTTGCTAATTTCTGCTACCAGGAAGCTTCATAGAAAAAACAGTTTTGTCACTTCTCAAGGAAATAAGGGAGGACACAAACAAATGGAAAAACTTTCCATGCTCATGGATAGGAAGAATCAATATTGTGAAAATGGCCCTACTGCCCAAAGTAATTTAGAGATTCAGTGCTATTCCCATCAAGCTACCATTGACTTTATATGCAAAATTAGAAAAAAAACTACTTCAAATTTCATATATAACTATAAAAGGGCCCACATAGCCAAGACAATCCTAAGCAAAAAGAACAAAGCTGGAGGCATCATGCTACTTGACTTCAAAGTATAATACAAGGCTACAGTAATCAAAACAGCATGGTAACATATATAGAGACCAATGGAACAGAACAGAGGCCTCAGAAATAACACCACACATCTACAACCATGTGATCTTCAACAAATCTGAAAAAACAAGCAATGGGGGCCAGGTGCGGTGGCTCACGCCTGAAATCCCAGCACTTTGGGAAGCTGAGGTGTTGGTGGGTGGATCACGAGGTCAAGAGATCGAGACCATCCTGGTCAACATGGTGAAACCCCGTCTCTACTAAAATACAAAAAATTAGCTGGGCATGGTGGTGCGTGCCTGTAATCCCAGCTACTCGGGAGGCTGAGGCAGGAGAATTGCCTGAACCCAGGAGGCGGAGGTTGTGGTGAGCCGAGATCGCGCCATTGCACTCCAGCCTGGGTAACAAGAGCGAAACTCCGTCTCAAAAAAAAAAAAGAAAAGAAAAGAAAAAAAACAAGCAATGGGGGAAAAAATTCCCAATTTAACAAATGGTGCTAGAAAAACTGGCTAGCCATATGCAGAAAATTGAAACTGGATCCCTTCATTACACCTTATACAAAAATTAACTCAAGATGGATTAAAGACTTAATTGTAAAACCTAAAGCCATAAAAAACCCTGGTGAAGAAGACCTAGGCAATACCATTCAGGACATAGACATGGGCAAAGACTTCATGACTAAAACACCAAAAGCGATGTCAACAAAAGTCAGAATTAACAAATGGGATCTAATTAAACTAAAGAGCTTCTGCACAGCAAAAAAACTGTCATCAGAGTGAACAGACAGCCTACAGAATGGGAGAAAATGTTTGCAATCTATCATTCTGACAAAGGGCTAATATCCAGAATCTACAAAGAACTTAAATTTACCAAAAAAAAAAATAAAGTGGGTGAAGGATATGAACAGACACTTCTCAAAAGAAGACATTTATTCGATTAACAAACATAGGAAAAAACTCATCATCACTGGTCATTAGAAAAATCCAAACCCAAACCACAACAAGATATCATCTCACTCAAGTTACAATGGTGATCATTAAAAAGTCAGGAAGCAACAGATGCTGGTGAGGATGTGGAGAAATAGGAATACCTTTACACTGTTGGTGGTTGTGTAAATTAGTTCAACCATTGTGGAAGACAGTGTGATGATTCCTCAAGGATCTAGGATCAGAAATACCATTTGACCCAGCAATCCCATTAGTGGGTATATACCCAAAGGATTATAAGTCATTCACATGCACACGTATGTTTATTGCAGCACTATTTACGATAGCAAAGACTTGGAATCAACCCAAATGCCCATCAATGATAGACTGAATAAAGAAAATGTGGCACATATGCATCATGGAATACTATGCAGCCATAAAAAAGAATGAGTTCATGTCCTTTGCAGGGCCTTTGATGAAGCTGGAAGATATCATTCTCTGCAAACTAACACAGGAACAGAAAACCAAACCACATGTTCTTATTTCTAAGTAGGAGTTGAACAATGATAATACATGGATACAGGGAGGGAAATACACCGGAGCCTATTGGGGGGTGGGGGAAAATGGGGAGGGAGAGTATTAGAACAAATACCTAATGCATGCAGGGCTTAAAACCTAGATAACAGGTTGATAGGTGCAGCAAACCACCATGACACATGTATACCTATATAACAAACGTGCACATTCTGTGCATGTATCCCAGAACTTAAAGTAAAATACAAAAAATAAAAATAAAAAGAGAAAAGATGATTTTGTATACTTAATGGAATTAAGCTCAAGTCTGCTGAGTAAACTTCTGGAAACATAAATTTCCTAATCCAAAATCCCTAGAGAAGAGAAAATTGATAAGATCCTCTTTAAACCTTTTGCAATTTAAGAAAGAAAATGTAGGTTGACAGAGTAGAACTTTAAACCCCTTACACTTTTAAGATTCCTTGACTTCATCAGGAGCAGAAATTCCTTCATTTTAGAGTCAGGATATTTCTAGGATTAATCTAAATCTTAGGACCCACTTGACTAAAACTGAATTTTTAGAAGTTTTCCAGAATAAACTCAGAATTTGTAGAATTAACAATAATTCAAGGATCAATCTCAGTTATTGATTTACTCATTTAACAAACATTTACCAAGGGTCTAATACACGTTAGTGACTTTTCTCAGTGCTTGGGTGACAACAGTGAACAAAATAAAGACCCCAGCCTCCATGGGTGAGACACACAATAAACAACAATCATAATTGACAAATTATATAGTAAGGTAGAAGACGATAGATGCTACAAAAAAGAAACAAGGGATAAAGAGTGCCAGAAAAGTCAAAGGTGGATTAATTTTAGATAGAATGCTCATTGTGAGCCCCTTTATAAAGGTAATATTTGAGAAACTATATCAAGGTAGCAAAGCATTAGCATCACAGATATTTAGAGGTAGCACATTCTAGGGAGAGGGTCCAACCAGTGCAAAGGCCCTAGGGTAGAGTGTGTTTGTTGTTTGAGAAGGAAGTGGAGAAGGAAGGGAGAGAAGGAGAATAAATGAGAAGAAAGAGGAAGAAGGAAGAAAAGGAAGAGGAAGAAGAAAGAAGAGGAGGAGGAGGAGGAGGTAGCCAGTATGGCTGTAATACAGTAAGTAAACTGAAAAGTTATAAAGACAGAGAGGTAAAAGGGTGGAATGAGCAGATCAAGAAATTCCCATTTAATGAAACCATTAATATGTCCTTCATACATAAGTATTTGTCCCCTGGATACTAAGATTACTTAACCTAGTTAAAATAATCTCTACCAGATTTCATCTAGAAAAGCCAAAAGTTGAGAAGCAAAATTGTTGTGAGTAGATTACATGGTTAATTGGTGAGACATGTCATTTCTATTTTTACTCCTTAATTCCCAGATCCATGTACTCTGCCTTTGAGAGAACCGTGACTGGAGCAGACAGGGAAGATACACCGTGTATACTCTAGAACTGCATCCCAAACTCCTATTATCTTCCCACAGTGATATGCTTTAACTCTGTGTCCCCACCTTGAATCGTAATAATCTCACCTAGAATTGTAATAAACCCCATGTGTCATAGGAGGGACCTGGTCGGAGGTAAGTGAATCGTGGGTGTGGGCTTTTCCCATGCTGTTCCCAAGATAGTAAGTCTCATGAGATCTGATGGTTTTATAAAGAGGAATTCCCCTACGCATGTTCTCTTGCCTGCCACCATGTAAGATGTGACTTTGCTTCTCATTTGCCTTCCACCATGATTGTGAGGCCTCCCCAGCCAAGTGGAACTGTAAGTCAATTAAACCTCTTTCCTTTGTAAATTACTTGGTCTCAGGCATGTCTTTCTTAGCAGTGTGAGAACAGACTAACACAGAGATAGAGCAAATTAATCTTCAATATAAGCCAATTCACTTTGTTCAAGGTCAATACTCATAGTAGGACCTTTATTCTTCTCGGTGTCAGTCAACTGTCTTATATCCTTTGTAATGTGAGTTCCTTAGCACATGCAATGTTGTGTGGAAACTGTGATAATGAGTAAGTCATTCAGTAAGTTAATGAATGACAGTACTGGCTGAAACTTGGGATGGGAAAACAAAAATGCATTTGGTGCAGACACAACACTGCTTGCTTCCATATTGAAAGAGGGCAAATATAATATTCAATTCCCTCTAAATGACTGCTGTATCAGAAACATTATGTTAATTTCTGCTGTTGGCAGCTTGAACACCCAACAGTGTTGGTGAGGGACAGTCTGCAATAATAATTCCTTCCATAATTCCCATCCCTGCCAACGTGACTTCTTCATTTAAAACTACAGTAGCCATGTATCCCAGTTTGATGAAGATAGTTCTGGCTCATGCTTCCTTTCTCAGATTATTAATTGCTTTAACTCTCAAATGTTATCCAATTTGGACAATATATCACATGATTATTCTATTTCATAGTTCACTGTGCACATAGTGGCCTCTGCTTGTTGACAAACACAGAATAGGTCAACTGGTCAACCATATAATTAAGTTCCTCCTCTTGCAGTTGCACCTGTTACTAAGCATTCACATGGAATACAAATATGCTTGCATTTAGGTATATTCTCTAATACTTATATACCCCTTCTTCAGTCTTCCTTGTTCCCCATCCTTTAAACTTGTTTCTAAGTCCTTGATTATGTAGCAAAACTGTTTGCTACTGACCATCAATATAAATTTGTACTTCTGACCAAGCACTCTTTCCAAGGAAAGTTAAAAAAAAAACAAACTATATACTTATTGAAATTATGCCACAAGAAGAACTCCCTTCCTACTGTTCTTTAAGTCCACCCATAAGTGGGGTTATAATTTCCACTTCTGGACGGTGCAGGCATATTTGGCGTGAACATCTGCAAGCAACTCTCTAATTTCTTTAAATCCTATCAAGGATTTTCTACCATTTCAATCTCATTGAGATAGACCATCACAGAAGCCAAGTTTGGTCAATAAAACAAGTAAACAGGTCAGGCACAGGGGCTCACGTCTGTAATCCCAGCACTTTGGGAGGCCAAGGTGGGCAGATCACCTGAGGTCGGGAGTTCAAGACCAGCCTGACCAACATGGAGAAACCCTGTCTCCACTAAGAATGCAAAACTAGCCAGGTGTGGTGGCGCATGCCTGTAATCCCAGCTACTCAGAAGGATGAGGCAAGAGAATTGCTTGAACCCAGGGGGCAGAGGCTGAAGTGAGTCGAGATTGCACCACTGTGCTCCAGCCTGGGCAACAAGAACGAAAGTCCGTCTCGGAAAAAAACAAACAATGACAACAACAATAAAACACAAGTAAACAGAAGCTCTCATAGCTCCTTGACTAGTGTGTTGAAACAGGATCTCTGGTAAGTACACCCACATCAACACATTTGACCATACCTAACTTCTTTCCTCCCCAGACAAGCACCATTACAATATATTGCCACTTATATTTATCTGCACCTCTGCCAAGGCTTCTAGCAAGAGAGGCTAGACAGAGTTTGAGGGTCAGGCTACCCAGAGTGAATTAAATCCAAGTGTCCCCATTTTCAGTTCTCACCATCCCACTCCTTCGAATAAGTAAAGTACCTTACACATAACAGATCTAGAAAAACCATGAATTAAATTACATTGAAATTTGGTGACCTACTGATTCAGATTCTGTAACTCATTTTTGGCTATATCAAATTTGTAGTTATGAGAAATAAAAGGCTCTTTTAGGCAATCACAGATGTTTCTTACTTGTCTGACCACATCTTGAGCAGAAAATTTAAAACTGCAAATTGTACCATTTCTTTAATTTCTCCAGTGCTTTTTAAAGAATTCAGCCCATCTCACATCCCTTGTACTTCAAATTCTCATCATATTGACCTATTCCAGCAGCCTCATGGTCCACCAAACACTTGTCTGTAGAATAGATTGTTCATTCTGGAAGTCTAAGAACATAATTGAGTGAGTGATTTTTACAATGCATGCCAGGCACTACAAGTGTCCCATTTTCAAGCAATAACTAGATTTTCACTGTTCTAAAACCCGAATGAGTCATAAACAATCCTAGATCTCATACTTGAGGTTCTGGTGTATTTTATTCAAGTTCAGTGCAGAACCCCTCTATGTATTAAAAAAAAAAAAAAGGAATTTAATGCAGGGAATAAAGTGATTACAAAATCATTGGAAAGCCTAGGGGAACATACTACCAGGACAGACTCCCAAAACACAAGAACTGACTTTCCAGGATTTACTACTTCTGCTGCAATCAGGACTAGAGGATACCACTACTGTAAATACTGAGTTCAAGAACCCATCACGGTGGCTCTGATGCTAGAGATCAGTGGGTGGGATCAGCAGGCCACCACTATCACTGCCTCATAATATCTATATAACTGGTAACCAGATAATAAAATTCTATTAGAAAAAAAAGTCATGTGTTCATGATCTTGCTTAACAGCAGAAATAGCTAAAATGGCAGAAAGATGGTCACTTTCACTTTTGTCTTCCAAATCCCAAATGAGTATATCTAATTAACAAGACAGAATTCACTTCCAGAAGTTAGGTGTAGAGAGTCTAGGAAATGATGTTTTCTACTTTTCAGCTCACTAGATAGAGGTGAAATGGTTACTGCCAAGTGATCATATTTACTGCAGTAAAGAAAACAGGAAAAATAAAGAATGAATGCTGTTTTTGGCCTGAGCAACAGAAAAAAAATAGTGTTTACTGAGATGAGGTTAGACTAGAAAAGGAAAATGGGGAGAAATTTAAGAGTGTTTTCGTCTGCTTTGTATGAAATACAAAAACTTGGGTGGCTCAAAAACCAAGTTTGGGGGTGAAATGTACCATGCAGAGAGAGATTATCCACTTCCTTCATCTCCATCGGGTGGGCAATTAGCTAGTTCCCATTCCCTGAATCTTAGGAAGGAGAGTCCAAAAGAGTCCCTAATTTTCTAAGTGCCTGAAAGGAGAGGAGGCTGACATCTTCTCTAGCTGGAGGTCTAGTCAGTCACCAGGTGTGCTGACCTGCTCCAATGCTACTAGAGAGCAAAAAAAAACTCTGGGAGAAGATGGTGTGATAGAACAGCCAGTGAACAAGAGGCAAGAACTGTGTGCTCAGGGTTACAAAGTGGGTACAGAAGATGAATTGTACATTTCTGCAAACCCCGCTTTTGGGCTATGGCAGGCAGATGAAAATTTATTTCCAAAACCTAATCTTAAAAGTTAACAGGCATATGAAGTTAAGATTTGTGAAATACTGCTATAGTATGGGGCAAAAAGACTAACACATCAAAAACATGTGGCAAAATCCACCATCAGAAGGTAAGTTTGAAGATGTAGCCAAATGTCCCAGACAATGACCAAACGTAGGGGAGACACTCAAGATGAAGTCCCTCAGCAGGAGACCTGTGTTGGGATATTCACCTGTCTACCCCGGGTTAATCTGCGCACATTACATATCCACAACTCTCCAAAAGGTTAGGCCAGTTGTGAAGACCAACAGAAAAGGCACAGTGCCTTGACATCACTGATAGGAGGTTGTCCACCTATGACCACCCACAAAAAAGGACAACTCATTTTGCAGGATCGGGTACATCAGAAAATGTTCTTTTACTCTCGCTGTCTCTTTCTCCCTCTCCCTCTTCCTGTCTCTCTTCCCATCCCTCCCTTCCTCCTTCTCTTCACCCAGTCCTTGTCCCAATTGCAGATGAGACACACAGGAGAAGAGAAGTAGGGTGGGAGAGCAATCTCCCTATCTCCCCACCCCTGGAACCTCAGGTTTACCTGCCTTATGGGGAAAAGAAGAGCTCAGAGTAGAACAGAAGACAGAGGTTTTGAAACAGGTACAACTAAGTCTTCACAGACAAAACTCTCTTAATAAGCAACAGTGACTGAAAAATTCCGGAATTAGATTGAAAGGTCAATAAGGGAGCCTCTCCCAGTAAGAAAGGGTTTTGGTCAAGTATAGTTGGTAGCAGGAATTATAAGAAGAAATTATAAGCAGAAATTATAAGATTATTTCATGTTTATACCTCAAGGAAACCAAGACATCTCAATAAAGACAGAATACACACACACACACACACATATATACACACACATACATACATACATATATATGCAGAATCTGCAGGTTTGTTACATAGGTATACATGTGTCATGGTGGTTTGCTGCACCCATCAACCAGTCATCTACATTAGGTATTTCTCCTACTGCCCACCCAATCCCTGAAAGGCCCCAGTGTGTGATGTTCCCCTCTCTGTGTCCATGTGTTCTCATTGTTCAACTCCCACTTAGGAGTGAGAAAATGTGGTGTTTGGTTTTCTGTTCCTGTGTTAGTTTGCAGAGAAGTTTCCATCTTTATCCATGTCCCTGCAAAGGATGTGAACTCATCCTTTTTAATGGCTGCATAGTATACCATGGTATATGTGCCACATTTTCCTTATATGGGTTCAAGCCTGGGACAGAGCGAGACTCTGTCTCAAAAAAAAAAAAAAAAAAACAAACCACGTATCTACTTTTAGCTTTTTTAAACAAAAAAAATTCTCCTTCATTGCCTTCCGAATCAAAATATACCCATATTATAAGGATTTTGCACTGCTATAAGGAAATGATATATAAAAGACTGAATTTATGAGAAATTAGAGATGATTGTATTACAAAATAACTTACTAATAGGTTCTTTAAATACGGAATTAATCAAATGTGATTTATTTTACAAAAGTTTAGTATATACAGAGATTTGTTTCAGGTATTATTATACACATGAGGTAAAGAGTCAATAAATAAAACAATGTCCATCTTTCTGAATATTTTCCTATCAAATCATATCGTTGATGTCAATATAGTATTATCAGTATTGGGGATTATAGTAACAGCTTTTTAAGTAATAATTAAGATTTGCATATTTCTATTTCAGGGTAGGACATTCTTAAGATAACACTTATTCTACCTTACAGTATTATATCAAAATACCAATGCAGAAGTTTATATTCATTTCATGATATGATTTAATAACTAATGTTTTTCTATTTTAATCTTCAATGACACACAATCATGCTTCAGAGGCAGTAAATAAATGTCTTCTGCCAGGCATGGTGGCTCACACCTGTAATCCCTGCACTTTGGGAAGCCGAGATGGGCAGACCACTTGAGGTCAGGAGTTCAAGACCAGCCTGGTCAAGATGGTGAAACCCTGTCTCTTCTAAAAATACAAAAATTAGCTGAGCATGGTGTCACATGCCTATAATCCCAGCTACTCAGGAGGCTGAGGCAGGAGAATTGCTTGAGCCTGGGAGGCGGATTATAGTAAGCCGAGACTGTGCCACTGTACTCCAGCCTGGGTAACAGAGTAAGACTCTGTCTCATTTTAAAAAAAAAAAAAAGAAAGAAAGAAAAGGAAAAGTCTTCTGAATGAAACAAAAATCATACATTTTTTTTAGTGTTACTGGTTTTTATTAAATTCCCTCCTTAGCTTAAATTGTAAGTTCTCCTCCACAGTATTTGCATATTTTTAAATTGTATTTTATTTGCATTTATCAGACATTTTACATGTATTTATCTTTGCAACTTTATAGATATATTTATCTTTCCCTACCAGAAAAAATGTGTTGAGTGGTTGGCATGCTGACATGTGTGCACCACAGTGAGTTTCAGTGGGTTGCATTCCACAAGAGAGTCACAGAATAGATGGAGACTGTCTAAGTACCTCATACAGTGTCTTCCTACCAGAGCATCAGATAAGAACCACTAATAGAACCCAAGGTTGTTAAATAATGCAAATTGAGTTTGGACCTCAAGGAGTAATTGGGACAAAATATCTACTTTTGCTTGTGACATTTTCTGCTCCTGGCATTCTAAAATAATAGCTGAAAAGATAATGTATGTGGTAAATAGATAATGGCTTATTGGAAACAATAATGGCTTATATGGATTTCTGAAAACAAAATCATGTCACTTCAACCAAATAATGACATTTTTGGAGATTTTTTTACCTACCTATATGACAATTCTCATTATATCTCTCCATGTCCTATTCACAGATGCAAATCGTCTACGTTCCTCAGGCATTTGAGACATAGTGTCTGGAGAGCTGCAAATGGGCTCCAGATATAACCACGTGGCTTGGACCTTGAGCCATTCATCCAGAATCTCCTGAAGCAGTAGGAGCTTGCCCTCCCATTCTCTGAGGAGCAAAACACCGTGGCTCTTATAGACAGCAAACCAAGCAAATGTTTCAAAAGACAAAATTCAAAACCACAACTAGGTTGTCAATCTTGTGTATAATGTTGTTATTCCAATTCCATTCATCTCGTTGCATTTAAAGATAAATCTCTAGATTTGTTCTACAAAACATGTTTAAAGATAATAAAATAACATTTACTCTTATATAGATATACATGGTAAGATACACTTATCTACAGTTGGGCCGGTTTCTGTATATGGTATAACAATAAACCTTTCTGCTATCCAGTTCCATGACTAGAGGGTAAAACTGGAAAAACGAGATTTTGTTGACAGTAAAGATATGCCCAATGAAGGGTACTCTGAGCTTCTGAGGAAAGGTAGTTACATTCAATACTCCTTTCCTTTAACGTTCTTTTCTCCCCGCTTAATTTGGGCTCATAAAGGCTTTATTTCTAGAAAAAAGCTTATTTCTAAAATACAGTTGACCCTTCAACAACACAGGTTTCAACTGTGTAGGTCCACTTTTATATGCATTTTTTTTGAATAAAGGTTACATGGACTGTGCCTGTCTCTCCTGTCTCCACTTCCACCCCCTCAACCTCTTCTGCTTCTGCCACCCCTGAGACAGCAAGACCAATCCCTCCTCTTCCTCCTCAGTATACTCAACATGAAAATGAGGAGGATAAAGATCTTCACAATGATCCACTGCCACTTAATGAATAGTAAACATTTTTCTCTCATGATTTTTCTTAATAACATTTTCTTTAGCTTACTCTATTATAAGAATACAGTGTATAATACATGTAACATTCAAAATATGTGTTATGTTATTGTAAGGCTTCTAGTTAACAGTAGGCTATTTGTAGTTAAGGTTTTGGGGAGTCAAAATTTATATGCAGATTTTCAACTGCGTTGGGGGGGTTAGCACCCCTAAAACCCTAAATTGTTCAAGGGTCAACTGTATTTCAATTTATAAGACATAACTGGCATTTAAAGAAAAATCTACATCCTCCAAAATAGTGTGGCATTCATGAGAAGGTGGAATATTTAAATTTACAGATTACTAGTTCATTTCTAAATATAGAGAATATAATGATTTAATTTCCTCAAGAATAAATGTAATTACTCCATAAACTAATAATTTTACAAGCAAAGTTCTAAGGTCTCTATCTGTTTACTCCATCATCATGTCACCCCATGAGGTAGGGTCCACTGTAACATCTATTTATCAATGGAGAGACATAGGCACATAGAGATAAGTGCCAGGCTCACGTTTAGCCAGATAATAAACAATAGAGCCAAGATTTGAACCCAGACAGTTGTAATTACTCTGCTATCAGAGATAACATAGTCATAGGAAAGAATGATTTATTAATAGCAACAGAACTTAGATCTGGCATAGTCTTACATATATTAACACACTACTCATCATTGAAATGGTGATCTGTGATTTTTAGATCTTTAAAACAAAGAAATGTTAATGAGTTTTCCAAGTCACTATTCATTTTCAGATGTCTTCCTAAAATATTTTTCTTTCAATGTTTATCAGAAAATTTGTTTAACCTCTTTGCACCAAAAGACCCAAATGCCTCTGCTTTCTTCTGCTATTCTTCCCTCTTTTTCTAATCTTTGCTTAAGAAAATTTCCAAGTAGCTAATGATATCATGCTTAGTACCTTAAAATGCAATCTAGATATACCACTTTCAGAGTAGTTCAAAAATTCTTCTCTTAATATGCACACTGGAGCAAGCTGGCAGGAGGCAGATCTACCAAACACAGAGAATGAGCCAAGGCCAATCAGAGCATTCCCAAGTGTATGATAGATAACACCTCAGTCACCAGAGGCACATACTCCCAAGCCACTAGCATTCCCTTGCCATGCAAATCCACTCAAGACAGTAGTCTGATTTTGATGGACTGTTTTTTCAAGGTAATATATAACCTGCTTAATATAAATAACAAAAACTGGAAACACTGACCGACAGGATAGGCTTAATTTAACCGGCTGTGTAGTATGATGCTTAAAACCCCCAACTAAAATTATAGTTACATTCTTTTTCACTTATTTGCCATCCTTCATGAATATGAGTAGAAATTACAATAGATATTCAGCAATCCTCTACAACAAGCTAATATATTTTTAAAATAAAATTATCTTCAGTTTACAGATACAAAATTATTTTTGAGAATTAAGAAATAAGATCATATTTTGATCTTATTTGTATTGTAGGCAATAAAAATGAATATCTGGATGTTGATTGTCCACTGTCTTCGCTATGAATATAGAAGTTAACAAACCATTAAGATGATAGCAAAGGGTCAGCAGTCTTCCAATAGCAATGAAGCCTATATCTTTAAATATTTAATGATGTTAAATATTTAGTATGAAATGCTAAGTATGAAATACATAATTATCAAAAGAAACAAAATATTAAGTATGAAATATTAAGTGTTAAATGCACAATCAATTCTCAAAAGAAACAAAATATTAAGTATGAAATATTAAGTGTGAAATGCAGAATCAATTCTCAAAAGAACTTTACATTAAATACAAGTGATCCAAAACAGAGATATAGACCAATGGAACAGAACAGAGGTGTCGGAGGCAACACAACATATCTACAACCATCCGATCTTTGACAAACCTGATAAAAACAAGCAATGGGGAAAGGATTCCCTGTTTAATAAGTGGTGTTGGGAAAACTGGCTAGCCATATGCAGAAAGCAGAAACTCGACCCCTTCCTGACACCTTACACTAAAATTAACTCCAGATGGATTAAAGACTTAAACATAAGACCTAACGCCATAAAAACCCTAGAAGGAAACCTAGGCAAAACCATTCAGGACATAGGCGTAGGCAAGGACTTTATGACCAAAACACCAAAAGCATTGGCAACAAAAGCCAAAATAGACAAATAGGACCTAATCAAACTCCACAGCTTCTGCACAGCAAAAGAAACAGCCAATAGAGTGAATGGGCAACCAACAGAATGGGAAAAAATTTTTGCAGCCTACCCATCTGACAAAAGGCTGATATCCAGAATTTACAAAGAACTAAAACAGATTTACAAGAAAAAAACAAGCCCATTCAAAAATAGGCGAAGGATATGAACAGATACTTTACAAAAGAAGACATACATGAGGCCAACAAACATATGAAAAAATGCTCATTATCACTGTTCATTAGAGAAATGCAAATCAAAACTACATTGAGATACCATCTCACGCCAGTTAGAACAGGAAGCATTAAAATATCTGGAGACAACAGATGCTGGAGAGGATGTGGAGAAATAGGAACACTTTTACACTGTTGGTGGGAGTGTCAATTAGTTCAACCATTGTGGAAGACAGTGTGGCAATTCCTCAAGGACCTAGAAATAGAAATTCCATTTGACCCAGCAATCCCATTACTGGGTATATATCCAAAGGATTATAAATCGTTCTACTATAAGGACACATGCACACGAATGTTCATTGCAGCACAGTTTACAATAGCAAAGACCTGGAACCAACCCAAATGCCCATCGATGATAGACTGGACAGGAAAAATGTGGCACATATACAGCATGGAATATTATGCAGCCATCAAAAACAATGAGTTCGCATCCTTTGTAGGGACATGGATGAACCTGGAAACCATCATTCTCAGCAAACTGACACAAGAACACAAAATCAAACATCTCATGTTCTCACTCATAGGCGGGTGTTGAACAATAGGAACACATGGACACAGGGAGGGGAGCACTATACACTGGGGTCTGTTGGGGGGGAGTGGGGGGGACAGCGGGGGGTGGGGAGTTGGGGGGAGAGAGCATGGGGAGAAATGCCACATACAGGTGAAGGGGAGGAAGGCAGCAAATCACACTGCCACATATGCACCTATGCAACAATCTTGCATGTTTTTCACATGTACCCCAAAACCTAAAATGCAATAAAAAAAAAATGTTTTTATTAATATGTTCCTGAAAAAAATAAATAAAGTGATCTTTGTAACACAGCACAAACATTGCCATATAAATATCACCTTACCTCATTTGTTTCTCATAAGGCTTAATGAAAGGAGATCCTTGCATAGTTTGTGTTTTTACAATATGGTCATCCAACAACATCTGAATTTCATCAATTGATGCCATAATAAATGTCCCAGTTTCTCTATAAGAATGGATGACAAATTCCACTGCATCCCACTCATTAATCATCTTCTCCATCGCCTTTTCCAGAGAATATTCTTTGCTAGCTGCTTCACTAATACCTTCAAATCTGTCTAGATATGGCTCCAGATTCATGTCTAAAAAAGAGAAGACTGTGGAGTCATCTGATGGCTGCAAAGGGTAACCAACAATGGCAGACATGGCCTCCCAGTGCCTGGGGCGCAAACCAGGATTACAGAGCACTTGAATGAGAGGAATGTGCTGCTTGAAATCTTCCACCTTTGATCTTACTTTTTTTGTCATTGCCAATGCATGTGGAGAATCTTGAAAGGTTTTCTCCAGTTTATATAGTCCTCTCCAGTAATTTCCAACATCTGCTTCTACTTGGTCTGGATTCATATTGTGATATGGTCCTTCTATCCATGCTCTATATTTGCTGCTAAATTCGACAGCAGTTTCATAAAGACGAAGATAAGGGTTCAAGCCATCTTGGATTTTTTTACGTTGAGGATATACAGATGGTAGCCAACCAAATGCTTCCTCTTCAGCATTAAACTGGTCAATCTGAAAGGATAGTTATTGAAAATATTAGTTATTTCAAGAGTGAATGACACTGAAAATTAAGTTTTTAAAAATATCTATTTCAAATGTGACCCAAAAGACCCTCACTAAGCCCTGAAGTTAAACTTCAATAATACAGAAAAACTGAGCAGTAATCTCATTTTCCAATTTACTTAATTCATTTTTTATTGACAAAATATATATATTTATGGTGCACAACGTAATCTTGTTTTCCTATTAATTTCTTTTTTTAATTGACAAAAATGTATATATTTATGGTGCCCAACACATTTTGAGAACATGTATACATTGTGGAATGGCTAAATAAAGCTAACATATGTTACCTTGCACATTTACTTTTTTGTAATGAGAACACTACACAATCCACTCTGCTGCCTAGAAATTTATTCTACCAGATAACCTAAATCATCTCTCTCAAGTTCAAAGTTCCACAAATCCCTAGGATAGGGGCAAAATGCCACCAGTCTTTTTCCTAAAACATAAGAATCACCTTTGTTCCAGTTACCAACAAGTTCCTTATCTCCATCTGACACCACCTCAGCCTTATTGTCCATATCACTATCAGGTTTTTGGTCAAAGCCATTGAACAAATCTCTAGGAAGTTTCAAACTTTCCCACATTTTCCTGCTTTCTGAGCCCCCAAACTGTTCCAACCTCTGCCTTTTACCCAGTTCCAAAGTCACCTCCACATTTTCAGGTATCCTTTCATCAATGCCCACTCTACTGGTATCAATTTACTGTATTAGTTCATTGTCATGCTGCTGATAAAGACATACCAGAAACTGGGCAATTTACAAAAGAAAGAGGCTTAATGGAACTTACAGTTCCATGTGGTTAGGGAGGCCTCACAATCATGGCAGAAAGCAAAAGGCACTTCTTACATGGTGGTGGCCAGGGAGAAATGAGAGCCAAGTGAAATGGGTTTCCCCTTATCAAACCATCAGATCTCAGGAACAATTCATTACCTCAAGAACAGTATGGGAGAAACCACTTCCATGATTCAATTATTTCCCACCAGGTCCCTCTCACAACAAGTGGGAATTATGGGAGTACAATTCAAGATGAGATCTGGGTGGGGACACAGAGCAAAACCATATCAGAGAGGACAGATGAAATAGAGTTTAAAACACCACAACTCAAACTCATACAGGAAGGAAAGCAATCTGTCTGGGAGACCACTAGAAAAGGCTCTGGTCTCAGGGTTGGCAGGTACCAAAGGAGAGAATAATGAGGAGAATGTCTGAAAACAAGGAGGTTATCTGAATAGCTTTCTGCCAACAAATTACATAAAAATACATTCCCAAAAGGAAAAGGATCAAATGTGACCCAAAAAACAACAGAAAATATGAATAGATCTGTATTAAGTAGACTAATTGAATTAGTAATTAATAATTTTCCTACCAAGAAAAGTTCAAGTACAGATGGCTACACTAATGAATTCAATCAAACAAGAAGGAAATAACACCAATTCTAAACAAACTCTTTCAGAAAACAGAAGAGATAAAAACACTTCCCAACTCTTTTTATGAAGCCATTAGTGGCCTGATATAAAAGCCAGACAATGATATAACAAGAAAACTACAGAGTCATATCATTCATGAATATAAACTAAAAAAAAAATTCCTAACAAAATACTAACAAACCAAATCCAGAAATATAACAAAGGGATTACACACAATGACCGAGAGGAATGCAAGGTTGTACTAATTATAAAAAGCAAATAATGTAATATATCATATTAATAGAATAAAGGACACAAACTAAATGATCACCTCAGTAGACACAGAAAAAGCAACTGACAAAAATCCAGAATTCATTCATGATAAAATCTCTCAACAAATTAGGAAAGGAAAGGAACACCTTCAACTTGATAAAAGATACTTTCTGTTTCCTTTACATACTTATTGAGCCCATGTTGTTTTTTCTTCTTTTCATTATTTAATACATAATTTAACTGTAAATTGACTATTTGTAGTTGTATATATTTATAAAGTAAAAAGTAATCTTATGATTTATGAATACAATGTGGAATAATTAAAGCTAATGAACATATCCATCAACTCAAATACTTATCATTTTGTGTGGAGAACATATGAAATTTACTCTCAAAGCCACAGGGAAGTTCAAACAGGGCAGAGCCCATCTTAGCTCAGCAAGACCACTGAGGCCAGTCTGCCTCTCCTCTCTGGGCAGGGCATATCAGAAAAAAATGGCAGCTGCCCCAGTCAGGGACTACAGATACAATTCCCATCTCCGTGGAACATAGCATCTGGGGGAAGGGGCAGTTGTGGGCACAGCTTCAGCAGATTTAAATGTCCCTGACTGACAGCTGTGAAAAGAGCAGTGGATCTCTCAACACAATGTTCCAGCTCTGATAAGAGACAGACTGCCTCCTCAAGTGGGTTCCTGACCCCCATGTATCCTGATTGGGAGATACCTCCCAGTGGGGGCCAACAGACACCTCATATGAGAGGGCTCTGGCTGGCATCTGGCAGGTGCCTCTCTAGGATGAAGCTTGGAGAGGAAGGAACAGGCAGCAAACTTTGCTCTTCTGCAGCCTCTGCTGTTGATACCCAGGCAAACGGGGTCTGGAGTGGACCTCCAGCAAACTCCAACAGACCTGCAGCAGAGGAGCCTGACTGTTAGAAGAAAACTAACAAACAAAAAGAAATAGTATTAACATCAACAAAAAGGACATCCACTCAGAGACCCATTCCAAAGGTCACCAACTTCAAAGAACAAAGGTAGATAAATCCACAAAGATGGGGAGAAACCAGCACAAAAAACCTGAAAATTCCAAAAACCAGAACGGCTCTTCTCCTCCAAAAAAATCACAACTCCTCGCCAGAAAGAGAACAAAACTAGATGGAAAATGAGTTTGATGAATTGACAAAAGTAGGCTTCAGAAGGTGGGTAATAACAAACTTCTCCAAGCTAAAGGAGCATGTTCTAACCCAATGTAAGGAAGCTAAGAATGTTGAAAAAAACTTAAAATTGCTAACTAGAATAACCAGTTTAGAGAAGAACATAAATGACCTGATGGGGCTGAAAAACAGTACAAGAACTCTGTGAAGCATACACAAGTTTCAATAGCTGAATAAATCAAGTCAAAGAAAGGATATTAGAGACTGAGATCAACTAAATGAAATAAAGTTAGAAGACAAGAAAAGTGAAAAAAGAGTGAAAAGAAACAAACAAAGCCTTCAAGAAATATGGACTATGTGAAAAGACAAAATCTACATTTGTTTGATGTACCTGAAAGCGATGGGGAGAACAGAACCAAGTTGGAAAACACTCTTCAGGATATTATCCAGGAGAACATCTCCCAACTTAGCAAGACAGGCCAACATTCAAATTCAGGAAATACAGAGAACGTCACAAAGATACTCCTCAAGAAGACCAACCCCAAGACATATAATCATCAAATTAACCAAGGTTGAAATGAAGGAAAAAATGTTAAAGGCAGCCAGAAAGAAAGGTCGAGTTACCCACAAAGGGAAGCCCAACAGACTAACAGTAGATCTCTGTGCAGAAGCCCTACAAGACAGAAAACAATGGGGGCAAATATGCAACATTCTTAAAGAAAAGAATTTTCAACTCAGAATTTCATATCCAGCTAAACTAAGCTTCAAAAGCGAAGGAGAAATAAAATCCTTTACAGACAAGCAAATGCTGAGAGATTCTGTCACCATCAGGCCTGCCTTACAAGAACTTCTGAGGGAAGCACTAAACATGGAAAGGTACAACTGGTAACCAGCCACTGCCAAAACATACCAAATTGTAAAGACCACTAATGCTATGAAGAAAAGGATCAACTAATGGGCAAAATAACCAGCTAGCATCATAATGAAAGGATCAAATTCACACAGAACAATATTAACTTTAAATGTAAACAGGCTAAATGCCCCAATTAAAAGACACAGACTGGCAAATTGGATAAAGAGTCAAGACCATCGGAGTGCTGTATTCAGGAGACCAGTCTCACATGCAAAGAGACACATAGGCTCAAAATAAAGGGATGGAGGAATGTTTACCAAGCAAATGGAAAGCAAAAAAAAGAGCAGGGCTTGCATTCCTAATCTCTGATAAAACAGACTTTAAACCAACAAAGATCAAAAGAGACAAAGAAGGGCATTACATCATGGTAAAGAAATCAATGCAACAACAAAAGCTAATAATCCTAAATATATAGGCACCCAATACAGGAGCACCCAGATTCACAAAGCAAGTTCTTAGAGATCTACAAAGAGACTTCGACTCCCACACGATAATAGTGGGAGACTTTAACAATACTGTCAATATTAGACACATCAATGAGACAGAAAATTAACAAGGATATCCAGGACTTGAACTCAGCTCTGGGCAAAGCAGACCTAACAGATATCTAAAGAACCCTCCACCCCAAATCATCAGAATATACAGTCTTCTCAACACCACATCACACTTATTCTAAAACTGACCACACAATTAGAAGTAAAACACTCCTCAGCAAATGCAAAAGAATGGAAATCATAACAATCTCACAGAACACAGTGCAATCAAATTATAACTCAGGATTAAGAAACTCACTCAAAACTGCAAAACCACATGTAAACTGAACAACCTGCTCCTGAATGACTACTGGGTAAATCATGAAATTAAGACAGGAATAAAGATGTTATTTGAAACCAATGAGAACAAAGACACAATGTACCAGAATCTCCGGGACACATTTAAAACAGTGTGTAGAGGGAAATTTATAGCACTAAATGCCCACAAAAGAAAGCAGGAAAGATTTAAAACTGACAACCTAATATCACAATTTAAAAAACTAGAGAAGCTAGAGCAAAGGAATTCAAAAACTAGCAGAAGACAAGAAATAACTAAGATCAGAGCAAAACTTAAGGAGACAGAGACACAGAAAACCCTTCAAAAAAATCAATGAATCCCACAGCTGGTTTTTTGGAAAGGATAAACAAAATAGACACACCACTAGCCAGACTAACAAAGAAGAAAAGAGTCAAAGAGAAGCAATAAAAAATGATAGTTGGGATATCACCACCAATCCCACAGAAATACAAACTAACATTGGAGAAAACTATAAATATCTCTACATGAATTAACTAGAAAATCTAGAAGAAATGAATAAATTCCTGGACACACACACCCTCCCAAGACAAAACCAGGAAGAAATCAAAACTCTGAACAGACCAATAACAATTTCTGAATTAAGGCAGTAAATAGCATAACAACCCAAAAAAGTCCAAGACCAGACAGAAACACAGCCAAATTCTACCAGAGGTACAAAGAGGAGCTTCATTCCTCCTGAAACTATTCCAAACAATAGAAAAAGAGGGAATCCTCCCTAACTCATTTTTAAAAAATATATTTTATTGAATTTTAGGTTGTGGGGTACATGTGCAGAACATGCAGGTTTCTTGCACAGGTACATGACAATGTGGTTTGCTGCCTCCATCCTCATAACCTGTATCTGGCATTTCTCCCCATGTTATCCATCCCCAATTCCCTACCTCCCACTGTCCGTCCCCTAGGCCCCCCCAACAGACCACAGTGTGTGATGCTCCCCTCCCTGCGTCCATGTGTTCTCATTGTTCAACACCTGCCTATAAGTGAGAACATGCAGTGTTTGATTTTCTGTTGTCAGTTTGCTAAGAATGATGGTTTCCAGATTCATCTGTGTCACTACAAAGGACATGAACTCATCGTTTTTTATGGCTGCATAGTATTCCATGGTGTATATGTGTCACATTTTCCTTGTCAAGTCTATCATCCATGGGCATTTGGGTTGGATCCAGGTCTTTGCTATTGTAAATAGTGCCATAATGTGCATGTGTATTTATAATAGAATGATTTATAGTCTATTGGATATATACCCAGTAATGGGATTGCTGGGTCAAATGGAATTTCTATTTCTAGGTCCTTGAGGAATCACCTCAAGGACTAATTGGTTGGACTAATTTACACTCCCACCAACAGTGTAAAAGTGTTCCTATTTCTCCACATCCTCTTCAGCATCTGTTGTCTCCAGACTTTTTAATGATCACCATTCTAACTGGCACGAGATGGTACCTCAAGGTGGTTTTGATTTGCATTTCTCTAATGACCAGTGATGACGAGCATTTCTTCATATGTTTGTTGGCCTCATATATGTCTACTTTTGAAAAATGTCTGTTCATATCCTTCGCCCACTTTTGAATGGGTTTGTTTTCTTCTTGTAAATCTGTTTTAGTTATTTGTAGATTCTGGATATTAGCCCTTTGTCAGATGGGAAGATTGCAAAATTTTTACCGATTCTATTGTTGCCAGGTCACTCTAATGATAGTTACTTTTGCTGTGCAGAAGCTCTGGAGTTTAATTAGATCCTATTTGTCAATTTTGGTTTTTCTTGCCAATGCTTTTGGTGTTTTAGTCATGAAGTCCTCGCCTATGCCTATGTTTTGAATGGTTTTGCCTAGGTTTTCTTCTAGGATTTTTATGGTGTTAGGTCTTATGTTTAAGTCTTTAATCCATCTGGGGTTAATTTTAGTGTAAGGTATCAGGAAGGGGCCCAGTTTCTGCTTTCTGCAAACTGCAAGCCAGTATTCCCAACACCATTTATTAAACAGGGAATCTTTCCACATTGCTTTTGTCACGTTTGTCAAAGATCAGATGGTTGTAGATGTGTGGTGTTGCCTCCGAGGCCTCTGTTCTGTTCCATTTGTCTATATCTCTATTTTGGTACCAGTACCATGCTGTTTTGATTACTGTAGCCTTGTAGTATAGTTCAAAGTCAGGTAGCCTGATGCCTCCAGGTTTGTTTTTACTTAGAATTCACCTGGCTGTGCAGGCTCTCTTTTGGTTCCATATGAAGTTTAAGATGTTTTTTTCCAGTTTTGTGAAGAGGGTCATAGGTAGCTTGATGGGGATAGAGTTGAATCTATACATTACTTCAGGCAGTATGGCCATTTTCACAATATTGTTTCTTCCTAACCATGAGCATGAATTGTTTTTTCATCTGTTTGTGTCCTCTCTTATTTCCTTGAGCAGTGGTTTGTAGTTCACATTGAAGAGGTCCTTTACATCCTTTTTTAGTTGTATTCCTAAGTATTTTATTCTCTTTGTAGCAATTGTGAATGGGAGTTTGCTCATGATTTGGCTCTCTGTTAATCTGTTATTGGTGTATAGAAATGCTTCTGATTTCTGCACATTGATTTTGTATCCTGAGACTTTGCTGAAGTTGCTTATCAGTTTCAGGAGATTTGGGGCTGAGATGATAGGGTCTTCTAAATATACAATCATGTCATCTGCAAATAGAGACAATTTGATTTCCTCCTTTCCTAATTGAATACCCTTTATTTCTTTTTCTTGCCTGATTGCTCTGGCTAGAACTTCCAATACTATATTGAACAGGAGTGGTGAGAGAGGGTATCCATGTCTAGTGCCAGATTTCAAAGGGAATGCTTCCAGTTTTTGCCCATTCAGTATGATATTGGCTGTGGGTTTGTTGTAAATAGCTTTTATTATTTTGAGATACGCTCTGTTGATACCTAGTTTATTGAGAGTTTTTAGCATAAAGGGCTGTTGAATTTTGTCAAAGGCCTTTTCTGCATCTATTGAGATAATCATGTGGTTTTTGTTTTTGGTTCTGTTTATGTGGTGGATTACGTTTATAGACTTGCATATGTTGAACCAGCCTTGCATCCCTGGGATGAAGGCTGCTTGATCGTGATGGATAAGCTTTTTGATGTGCTGTTGCAATAGGTTTGCCAGTATTTTATTGAAGATTTTTGTATCAATGTTCATCATGGATATTGGCCCGAAGTTTTCTTTTCTTGTTGAGTCTCTGCTGGGCTTTGGTATCAGGATGATGTTCATCTCATAAAATGATTTGGGAAGGAGTCCCTCTTTATCGACTGTTTGGAATAGTTTCAGAAGGAATGGTACCAGCTCCTCTTTGTATATCTGTTAAAATTCAGCTGTGAGCCCATCTGGACCTGGGCTTTTTTTTTGGTTGGTAGGCTATTAATTGCTGCCTCAACTTCAGACCTTGTTATTAGTCTATTCAGGGCTTCGACTTCTTCCTGGTTTAGGCTTGGGAGGGTGCAAGTGTCTAGGAATTTATCCATTTCTTCCAGGTTTACTAGTTTATGTGCATAGAGTTGTTTGTAGTAATCTCTGATGGTAGTGTGTATTTCTGTGGAATCTGTGGTGATATCCCCTTTATCATTTTTTATTGCATCTATTTGATTCTTCTCTCCTTTTTTATTAATCTGGCTAGTGGTCTATTTTGTTGATCTTTTCAAAAAACCAGCTCCTGGATTTATTGATTTTTTCTGAAGGGTTTTTTATGTCTCTATCTCCTTCAGTTCTGCTCTGATCTTAGTTATTTCTTATCTTCTGCTAGCTTTTGAGTTTTTTTGATCTTGGTCTTCCCCCCACAGGGCTGGACTTTCCTGGGTCCAGCTGTGTTTGCTGTGAAACTCTCAATCCAGAGCGTTTCAGATTGCTGGTCTTAGTGGGGGTGGGACCTGCTGAGCCAGATCACCTGGCTCCCTGTTTCAGCCCCTGTTTTTCAGTTGAATGGGTGACTCTGTCTCCCAGGCATTCCAGGCACCAGTTGAAATGGCTGCACAAATTTGCATGAATTTTTGTGCAGAGACCCGCTGCACCAGCTGAAACAGCCATGCTGGAGTCTTGTGGCACTTTTCTGCTCAGGAATCTCCTGGTCTGTGGGCAGTAAAAACTTGTCTAGAAATGTGGTGATCACTCACCCTCTGCATTCTCACTGGGAACTGCACTCCAGAGCTGTTCCTATTCAGCCATCTTGGATCTCCCTAACTCTTTTTATGAGGCCAGCATTACCCTGATACCAAAACCTGGCAGAGGCACGACTGTAAAAGAAAATTTCATGCCAATATCCCTGATGAACACGGATGCAAAAACACTTAATTAAATACTGGCAAACCAAATACAGGAGCATATCAAAAAGTTTACCCACAACGATCAACTCAGCTTCATCCCTGGGATGCAAGGCTGGTTCAACATACACAAATCAATAAATGAAATCCATCATATAAACAAAACCAAAGACAAAAATCACATGATTATCGCAATAGATGCAGAGAAGTCCTTTGACAAAATTCGACAGCTCTTCATGCTAAAAACTCTCAAGAAACTAGGTATTGATATAACATATCTCAAAATAATAAGAGCTATTTATAACAAACCCACAGCCAATATCATACTGAATGGGCAAAAACTGGAAGCATTCCTTTTGAAAACTGGCAGAGGACAAGGATGCCCTCTCTCACCATTCATATTCAACACAGTATTGGAAGTTCTGGCCAGGGCAATCAGGAAGAGAAAGAAATAAAGGTATTCAGTTAGGAAAAGAAGAAGTCAAATTGTCTGTTTGCAGATGGCATGATGGTACATTTAAACACCCCATCGTCTTAGCATAAAATCTCCTTAAGCTGACAAGCAACTTCAGCAAAGTTTCCAGATACAAAATCAATATGCAAAAATCACAAGCATTCACGTACACCAATAACAGAGAGACAAATCATAAGTAAACTCCCATTCACAACTGCTACAAAGAGAATAAAATACCTAGGAATACAACTAACAAGGGATATGAAGACCTCTTCGAGGAGAACTACAAACCACTACTCAAGGAAATAAGAGAGGACACAAACACGTGGAAAAACATTCCATGCTCATAGATAGGAAGGATTAATATCGTGAAAATGGCCATATTGCCCGAAGTAATTTATAGATCCAATGCTAAACCCATCAAGCTACTATTGACTTCCTTCACAGAATTGGAAAAAACTACTTTAAATTTCATATGGAACCAAAAAGGAGCCTGAATAGCCAAGACAATTCTAAGCAAAAAGAACAAAGCTGGAGGCATCATGCTACCTGACTTCAAACTACACTACAAGGCTACAGTAATCACAACAGCATGATACTGGTACCAAAGCAGATAAATAGACCAATGGAACAGAACAGAGGCCTCAGAAATAATACCACACATCTATAACCATCTGATCTTTAACAAACCTGACAAACATAAGCAATGGGGAAAGCGTTTCCTGTTTAACAAAAAGTGTTGGGAAAACTGGCCAGCCATATGCAAAAAGCTTAAACTGGATCCCTTCTTTACACCTTATACAAAAATTAACTCAAGATGGATTAAAGACTTAAATGTAAGACATAAAACCATAAAAATCCTAGAAGAAAACCAAAGCAGTATCATTCAGTACATTGGCATGGACAAAGACTTCATGACTAAAATACCAAAAGCATTGGCAACAAAAGCCAAAATAGACAAATGGGATCTAATTAAACTAAAGAGCTTCTGCACACAAAAGAAATTATCATCAGAGTGGAAAGGCAACCTATAGAATAGGAGAAAATTTTTGCAATCTACCCATCTGACAAAGGGCTAATATCCAGAATCTACTAAGAACTAAAACAGATATACAAGATAAAAACAAACAAACCCATTCAAAAGTGGGCGAAGGATATGAATAGACACTTTTCAAAAGAAGACATATATATATGAGGACAACAAACATATGTAAAAATGCTCATCATCACTGCTCATTAAAGAAATGCAAATCAAAACCACATTGAGATACCATCTCACGCCTGTTAGAATGGTGATCATTAAAAAATCTGAAGACAACACATGCTGAAGAGGATGTGGAGAAAGAGGAACACTTTTACACTGTTGGTGGGAGTGTAAATTAGTTCAACCATTGTGAAAGACAGTGTGGCAAGTCCTGAAGAAATACGATTTGACCCAGCAATCCCATTACTGGGTATATATCTGAAGGATGATCAATCATTCTAATATAAAGACACATGCGATGATGGCTGAATAGGAACAGCTCTGGATTGCAGTTCCCAGTGAAAACGCAGAGAGTGAGTGATCACTGCATTTCCAAATGAATCTTTACTGCCCACAGACTAGGAGATTCCCTGGCAGAAAAGCACCACAAGTCTCCAGCATGGCTGTTTCAGCCAGTGCAACTGGTCTCTGCACAAAAACTCACACAAATCCAGGTGCCATTTAAACTGGCAACTGGAACACCTAGAAGAGAGAGTAGTCCATTCAGCTGAAAAAAAGTGGGCTCAAACAGGGAGCAAGGTGATCTGGCTTGGCTGGTCCCACCCCGCACAAAGACCGGCAACGTGAAACACTCTGGATTGAGAGTTTCATAGCAAGCACAGCTGGACCCAGGACTGTCCAGCTCTGTGGGGGGAAGGGCATCTGCCATTACCGAGGCAGTCCACCATTACCAAGGCAGACACCATTACCGAGGCAGTTCTAACTATACCCTTATAAACAAAACCACAAGGAAGTTCACACAGCAACTGGGCAGAGCCCATGGCAGCTCAGCAACACCTCTGCTGGCAGATTGTGACTAGGCTACCTCCTCACCGGGCAGGGTATCTCTGAAAAAAGGCAGCAGAATGACAAGAACTTATAAATAAAATCCCACTTTCCCGGGACAGAACACCTGGGAAAAAAAGGTGGTCATGAGTTCCACTGCAGCAGACTTAAACATACCTGCACAGCAACTCTGAATGGAACAACAGAGCTCAGAGCTCAGCACTTGAGCTCCTATAAGGGACAGACTGTCTCCTCAAGCAGCTCCCTGACCCCCATATAACCAAAGAGACACCTCATAAAGGAGAGCTCAGGCTGTTATCTCGTGGGTATCCTTCTGGGACAGATAACAGAAGAAGAAACTGGCAGCAACCCTTACTGTTCTGCAGTCACTGCAGGTGATCCCCAGGCAAGGAGGGTCTGGAGTGGACCTCCAGCAGTCCTACAGCAGGAGGGCCTGACTGTTAGAAGGAGAACTAAAAAACAGAAAGAAATAACTTCATCAGCAACAAAAAGGATGTCCACTCAGAAACCCCATCTGAAAGTCACCAACCACAAAGACCACAGGTAGATAAATCCACAAAGATAGTAGAAACCAGTGCAAAAGGATGAAAATATCCAAAACCAGAATGCCTCTCCTTCTCCAAGGAATCACAACTCCTCACCAGCAAGAGAACAAGGCTGGATGGAGAATGAGTCTGATGAATTGACAGAAACAAGCTTCAGAAGGTAGGTAATAACAAACTTCTCTGAGCTAAAAGATCATATTTTAACCCAATGCAAAGAAACTAAGAACCTTGATAAAAGGTTTGATGAAATGTTAAGAATAAACAACTTAGAGAGGAATATAAATGAACCGATGGAGCTGAAAAACACAACACCACAACTTCGCAAAGTATACACAAGTTTCAAAAGCCGAATCCACCAAACAGAAGAAAGGATATCAGAGACTGAAGATCAACTCAGTGAAATAAAACAAGAAGGCAAGATTAGAGGAAGAAAAGAGTGAAAAGAAATGAACAAAGCCCCCAAGAAATATGGGATTATGTGAAAAGACCTAATCTACATTTGATAGGGGTGTACCTGAATGTGATGGAGACAATGAAGCCAAGATGGAAAACATTCTTCAGGATATTATCCAGGAGAACTTCCCCAACCTAGAAAGGCAGGCCAATATTCAAGTCCAGGAAATACAGAGAACACCACAAAGATATTCCTCAAGAAGAGCAACCCCATAGGAAAGAGAAGGCCATCAGACGCACAGCAGATCTCCCAGAAGAAACCATATAAGTCAGAAGAGAGTGGGGGCCAATATTCAACATCCTTAAAGAAAAGAACTTTCAACCTAGAATTTCATATCCAGCCAAACTAAGCTTTATAAGCGAAGGAGAAATAAAATCCTTTATGAACAAGCAATTGCACAGGGATTTCATCACCACCAGGTCTGCTTTACAAGAGCTCCTAAAAGCATTAAATATCAAAAGGAACAACCGGTACGAGCCACTCCAAAGACATACCAAATGGTAAACAGCATTGACACAATGAAGAAACTGCATCAACTAATGGGTAAAACAACCAGCTAGCATCAAAATGCAGGATCAAATTCACATATAACAATATTAACCCTAAATGTAAATGGGCTAAATGCTCCAATCAAAAGACACAGACTGACAAATTGGATTGAAAGTCAAAACTCATTGGTGTGCTGTATCCAGGAAACCCATCTCACATGCAAGGATACACATAGGCTCAAAATAAAGGGATGGAGGAAGATCTACCAAGCAAATGGAGAGCAAAAAAAAGCAGGAGTTGCAATCCTAGTCTCTAATACAATAGACTTTAAACCAACAAAGATCAAAAGAGACAAAGAAGGGCATTACATAATGGTAAAAGGATCAGTGCAACAAGAAGAGCTAACAAGGCTAAATATATATGTGCCCAAAACAGGAGCATCCAGATACACAAAACAAGTTCTTAATGACCTACAAAGAGACTTAGACTCCCACACAATAATATTGGGAGACTTTAACACTCCACTGTCAATATTAGACAGATCAACAAGACAGAAAATTAACAAGGATATCCAAGACTTGAACTCAGACCCGGACCAAGCAAACCTAATAGACATTTACAAAACTCTCCACCCCAAATCCACAGAATATACATTCTTCTCAACACCACATGACACCTACTCTAAAACTGACCACATAATTGGAAGTAAATACCTCCTCAGCAAATGCAAAAGAACGGAAATTGTAACAGTCTCTCACACTATAGTGCAATCAAATTAGAACTCAGAATTCAGAAACTGTCTCAGAACCATACAACTTCATGGAAACTGAACAACTGGCTCTTGAATGTTGACTGAATAAACAATGAAATGAAGGCAGAAATAAAGATG
Organism: Aotus nancymaae; assembly: GCF_030222135.1. Taxonomy (NCBI): domain Eukaryota; kingdom Metazoa; phylum Chordata; class Mammalia; order Primates; family Aotidae; genus Aotus; species Aotus nancymaae. Next base: position 37,526,156 of record NW_026988419.1, on the reverse strand, counting down.
TTCTTCGAAACCAACAAGAACAAAGACACAACATACCAGAATCTCTGGGAAACATTTAAAGCACTGTCTAGAGGAAAATTTATAGCAATAAATGCCCACATGAGAAGGAAGGAAAGATCTAAAATCGACACCCTATCATCAAAATTGAAAGAGCTAGAGAAGCAAGATAAAAAAAATTCAAAAGCTAGCAGAAGACAAGAAATAACTAAGATCAGAGCAGAACTGAAGGAGATAGAGACACAAAAAGTCCTTCAAAAAATCAATAAATCCAGGAGCTGGTTTTTTGAAAAGATCAACAAAATAGACCACTAGCCAGATTAATAAAAAAGAAAAGAGAGAGGAATCAAATAGATGCAATAAAAAATGATAAAGGGAATATCACCACTGATTCCACAGAAATACGAACTACCATCAGAGATTACTACAAACAACTCTATGCACATAAACTAGTAAACCTGGAAGAAATGGATAAATTCCTAGACACTTGCACCCTCCCAAGCCTAAACCAGGAAGAAGTCGAAACCCTGAATAGACCAATAACAAGATCTGAAGTTGAGGCAGCAATTAATAGCCTACCAACCAAAAAAAGCCCAAGTCCAGATGGGTTTACAGCCAAATTCTACAAGACATACAAAGAGGAGCTGGTACCATTCCTTCTGAAACTATTCCAAACAATCGATAAAGAGGGAATCCTTCCCAAATCATTTCATGAGACCAACATCATCCTGATACCAAAGCCCAGCAGAGACTCAACAAGAAAAGAAAACTTCAGGCCAATATCCACGATGAACATCAATGCAAAAATCTTCAATAAAATACTGGCAAACTGATTGCAACAGCACATCAAAAAGCTTATCCATCACAATCAAGCAGGCTTCATCCCAGGGATGCAAGGCTGGTTCAACATATGCAAGTCTATAAACATAATCCACCACATAAACAGAACCAAAGAAAAAACCACATGATTATCTCAATAGATGCAGAAAAGGCCTTTGACAAAATTCAACAGCCCTTTATGCTAAAAACTCTCAATAAACTAGGTATCAACAGAGCGTATCTCAAAATAATAAAAGCTATTTACAACAAACCCGCAGCCAGTATCTTACCAAATGGGCGAAAACTGGAAGCATTCCCTTTGAAATCTGGCACTAGACAAGGATGCCCTCTCTCATCACTCCTGTTCAATATAGCATTGGAAGTTCTAGCCAGAGCAATCAGGCAAGAAAAAGAAATAAAGAGTATTCAATTAGGAAAGGAGGAAGTCAAATTGTCTCTATTTGCAGATGACATGATTGCATATTTAGAAGACCCTATCATCTCAGCCCCAAATCTCCTGAAACTGATAAGCAACTTGAACAAAGTCTGAGAATACAAAATCAATGTGCAAAAATTAGAAGCTTTCCTAGCACCACATGACACAAACAGATGGAAAAACATTCCATGCTCATGGTTAGGAAGAATCAATATCATGAAAATGGCCATACTGCCCAAAGTAATTTATAGATTCAACGCTATCCCCATCAAGCTACCAATGACCTTCTTCACAGAACTGGAAAAAAACCACCTTAAACTTCACATGGATCCAAAAAACAGCCCACATAGCAAAGACAATCCTAAGCAAAAAGAACAAGCTAGAGGCATCAGACTACCTGACTTTGAACTATACTACAAGGCTACAGTAATCAAAACAGCATGGTATTGGTATCAAAACAGAGATATAGACCAATGGAACAGAACAGAGGCCTTGGAGGGAACACCACACATCTACAACCATCTGATCTTTGACAAACCTGACAAAAACAAACGATGGGGAAAGGATTCCCTGTTTAATAAATGGTGTTGGGAAAACTGGCTAGCCATGTACAGAAAGTTGAAACTGGACCCCTTCCTGACACCTTATACAAAAATTAACTCCAGATGGATTAAAGATTTAAACATTAAGACATAACACCTTAAAAACCCTCAAAGAAAACCTAGACAATACCATTCAGGACACAGGCATAGGCAAAGACTTCATGAGTAAAACACCGAAAGCGATGGCAACAAAAGAAAAAATAGATAAATGGGATGTAATTAAACTAAAGACCTTCTACTCAGCAAAAGAAACAATCATTAGAGTGAACCGGCAACCAACAGAATGGGAAAAATATGTTGCAATCTACCCATCTGACAGAGCTAATATCCAGAATCTACAAAGAACTTACACAAGTTTATAAGAAAAAAATCACCCCATCAAAAAGTGGGCAAAGGATATCAACAGACACTTTTCAAAAGAAGACATTTATGTGGCCAACAATCATATGAAAAAATACTCATCATCACTGGTCATTAGAGTAATGCTAATCAAAACCACATTGATATACTATCCCATGCCAGTTAGAATGGCAATCATTAAAAAATCTGGAGACAACACGTTTAAGAGGCTGTGGAGAAATAGGAATGCTTTTACACTGTTGGTGGGAGTGTAAATTAGTTCAACCATTGTGGAAGACAGTGTGGCGATTCCTCAAGGACCTAGAAATAGAAATACCATTTGACTCAGCAATGCCACTACTGGGTATATACCCTAAGGATTATTAGTCATTCTATTATAAAGACACACGCACATGTATGTCATTGTGGCACTGCTATAATAGAAAAGACTTGGAACCAACCCAAATGCCATCAGTGATAGACTGGATAAAGAAAATGTGGCACATATACACCATGGAATACTATGCAGCCATGAAAAAGGATGAGTTCATGTCCTTTGCAGAGACATAGATGAATCTGGAAACCATCATTCTCAGCAAACTGACACAAGAACAGAAAACCAAACACCGCATGTTCTCGCTCATAAGTTGGTGTTGAACAATGAGAACACATGGACACAGGGAGGGGAACATCACACATTGGGGTCTTTTGGGGGGTAGGGGACTACAGGAGGGATAGCAGGGGGTGGGGAGATTGGGGAAGGATAACATCAGGAGAAATATCTAATGTAGGTGATGGGGGATGGAGGCAGCAAACCACCATGGCATGTGCATCCCTATGTAACAATCCTGCAGGATCTGCACATGTACCCCAGAACTTAAAGTATAATTTAAAAAATTTAAATGAAGAGATAGATGTCATAAAAAAGAACCAAACAGAACTCCTCAAACTTAAGAATTCAATGGTCAAAATAAAAAATAAAATCAGGAGCTTCTGCAATGCACTAGATCAAGCAGAAGAAAGAACTTTTTAACTTGAAGACAGGTATTTTGAAATAACCCAGTGAGACAAAGAAAAAAAATTATCAAAAAGAATGAAGAAAGCCTGAGGGGCATATGGGACACCATCAAGGAAACAAATACTGAAATTTGGGGAGTTCAGAAGGAGAAAAGATGGAGAAAAGGCATAGAAAATTTAATGAAATAATGCATGAAAAATTCCCAAGTCTTAGAAGAGGTATAAACATCTAGAAATATGAAGATGAGGAAGATCCCAATAGATTCAATCCAAAAACTTTCTTTCTGAGGCATGACATATATAATCTCTCAAAAGGCAAAGACAAAGAGAAAATTCTAAAAACGGCACAAGAAAACTTGCTGTAAAATGTTCTTGTCAAGTGACATATAAAGGAACTAACAACACATAAACATATTTATCAGCAGCAAAGCTATCTTTCAGAAATGAAGGAGAAATAAAGACTTACCCTAACAAATAAAAACTGAGAAATTCATCACCACTAAACAGGTCCTACAGGAAATGCTTAAAAGAGTCCTACATCTGGAAGCAAAAGGATGATATCTACCCTCATGAAAATGCACTAAAGCACAAATTCACTAGAATAACAGATATACATATGAGAAAAAGGAATCAAGCATTATTATTATAGAAGACCACAAAATCACAAAGATCAGCAGTAAGAGAAGAACAAAGACCATATAAAACAACCAGAAAACAATCATTAAAATGACAGGAGTAAGCCCTTACCTATTAATAACAACCTTTAATATATATATATACAGTTTAAATCTCCCCAATTAAAAGATACAGAGTAGTTGAGTTCATTTTTAAAAAAACCAACCGTATGCTGCTGACAAAAAACTCACTTCATCTGTAAAGGCACATATATAGACTAAAAGTGAAGATATTCCATGTAAATGAGAACCAAAAGCAGGTTTGGAATTTGCATGGAAGGTCTTCACTTTTAGTCACTTTTAGTCTATGTGTGTCTTTACAGATGAAGTAGTAGCTATACTTCTATCAGACAAAATAGAGTTTAATTCAAAAAACGTAAGAGATAAAGGAGGTCATTATATAACGAAAAGGGATCAATTTATCAAGTAGATATAAATATATATTCACTCAGTATTGGAGCATTCAGATATATAAAGAAAATATTATTAAAGTTAAGGAGAGAGATAGACCCCAATAATAGAAAGGGACTTTAATACCCCACTTTCAGCATTGGACAGATCATCTAGACAGTAAATCAACAAAGAAGCATTGAACCTAAACTGCAGTATAGGCCAAATGTACCTAACAGACATTTACAAAATGTTCCTTTCAATAGCTATAAAATATACATTCTTCTCATCAGTGCATGGAAGATACTCCAAGTTAGACCACATGTTAGGCCACAAAACAAGTCTCAGCAAATGTAAAAAAAATCAAATCAGACACAATAAAGTAAAACTGGAAACCAATAGCAAGAACTTTGGATACAGTACAAATACATAGAAATTAAATAACAAGCACATGAAGAACCATTAAGTTCTTAAAAATTAAGATGGAAATTAAGAACTATTGAGTTCTTAAAAATTAAGATGGAAATAAATTTCTTGAAACAAATAAAAATGAAAATGTAATATACCAAAACCTATGGAATACAGCAAAAGCAGTGCTCAAAGAGAAGTTTACAGTTTAAAAAAGAAGACATAAAAAATAGATTTCAAATAAACAACATAGAAACATACCTTAAGGAAATAGAAAAGCAAAAACAGATCCAATCCAAAATTAGTAAAATAAATAATAAAGACCAGAGCAGAACTAAATAAAAGAGACAAAAAGGCCAAGCGCAGTGGTCCATGCCTGTAATCCCAGCACTTTGGGAAGCCAAAGCGGCTGGATCACTTAAGGCCAGGAGTTTGAGACCAGCCTGGCCAACATGGCAAAACCCTGTCTCTACTAAAAATATAAAAAATTAGCTGGGTGTGGTGGCATTTACCTGCAATCTCAGCTATTCAGGAGGCTGAGGCATGAGAATCACTTGAACCTGGGAGGTGGAGGTTGGAGTGAGCCTAGGTTACATCACTGTACTCCAACCTGAGGAACAGAGTGAGACTCTGCCTCAAAAAAAATAATAATAAATAAAATTGACAAACCACTAACTAGACTAAGAAAAAAATCACTAAAGACTATCACGATTTACAACTACACAACAACAAATTCAAAAACCTAGAAAAAATAGACAAATCCCTAGACACATAAAAACTACCAATATTGAACCAGGGAACAAACAGAAAATCTGCACAAATAATGAGTAATGAGATTGAATCAGTAATAAAAGTCTCCCTAAAAAGAAAAGTCCAAAACTGGATGATTGTATTGCTGAATTCTATGAAAATTTTAAAGTACTAATACCAATTCTTCTCAAAATATTCCTAAACCTTGAAGAGGAAGGAATTTTTCCTAACTCATTCTATAAGGCAAGTATTACCTTGATACCAAAACCAGATAAGGATAGAACAAAAAGAGAAAACTACAGGTCAATATTCCTGATGAACATAGACACAAAAATCCTCAACAAAACACCAACAAACCAAATCCAGTAACACATCAAAAAGGTAATATACCACAATCAAGGGGTATTTATTCTAGAAATAGAAGGATGGTTCAACGTTCATAAATCAATATATGTGATACACCAACCACATCAACAAAAGAAAGAGAAACCATGCAACCATCTTAATAGATGTGGAATAAGCATTTGATAAAATTCAACATGACCTCATGAAAAAACTGTCAACAACCTTGGTATAGAAGGAAAATACCACAAAACAATAAAGGCCATGTATGACAAATCCACAGCTTTCATCATACTAAATGGGGAAAACCAAAATAATTCTCTCTAAGATCTGGAACAAGACAAGGATGCCACTTTCACCACTTTTATTCAACATTGTACCAGAAGTCTTAGCCAGAGCAATTAAGCAAAATATTTAAAAAGGGGCATCCTAATTGGAAAGGCAGAAGTTAAACTGTTCTTGTTTGCAAATGACACGATCTTATATTTAGAAAGAAAAAATAAGGACTCCACCCAAAAATTGTTAGAACTTATTAATGAATTCAGCAAAGTTGCAGGATACAAGATCAACATACAAAACTCGGTAGCATTTCGTTACACCAATAGAAAACATTCAGAAAAAGAAAGCAATCCCATTTATAACAGCTAAGAAACTAATTACCTAGGAAGAAATTTAACCAAAAAGTGAAAGATCTCCACAATGAATAATATAAAACACTAAAAAAAAAAAAAAATTGAAGAAAATCCACTAAAAAATGCAAAGCAATCATGCTTTGGAAAAATTATTATTGTTACAATGTTCATACTGCCCAAAGAAATCTATACATTCAATACATTCTCTATCAAATTCCCAGTAACACTCTTTACAGTCATAGATAAAATAATTCTAAAATTTATATGGAACTACAAAAGGCCCCAAATAGCCCTAATCCTTAGCAAAAACAAACAAACAAACAAAAACAAAAACCAAAGATAGAGGAATCACACCACCAGACTTCAAAATATAGTACAAAGCTATAGTAACCGAAACAGCATAATGCTGACATAAAAACAGACACTTAGACTTATGGGACTGAATAGAGAAAGCATAAATAAATCTATGCATTTATATCCAATTTATTTTTGACAAAGGTACCAAGAACATACATTGAGGAAAGGACAGCCTCTTCAAGAAATGGTGCTGGGGAATCTGGGTATCCATATGCAGAAGAATGAAACTAGACCCCTATCTCTCACCATCTACACCATCTACAAAAATAAAATGAAAATGGATTAAAGACTTAAATCTAACACCTGAAATTATGAAAGTACTAGAAGAAAACACTGGAAAGATGCTTCAGGAGACTGGTCTGGGCAAAGAGTTTTTGGGGTAAGACCTCAAAAGCATAAGCAACAAAAGCAAAAATAAAATTGTATCAAGCTAAAAATTTTTGCACAGCAAAATAAACAATCAACAGAACGAAGAGACAATCCACAGAATGGGAGAAAATATTTGCAAACTATCCATAGACAAGGGATAAAAGATTAATAACCAGAATGTATAAGGAACTCAAACAACTCAACAGCAAATAATAATAATTCCATTAAAAATGGGCAAATGATCTCAATAGGCATCTCTCCAAAGAAGACATACAAATGGCCAACAGGTATGTGAAAACATGCTCAACGTCTCTAATCATCAGGGAAATGCAAAGCAAAACCACAATAAGATATTATCTTACCCCAGTTAAAATGGCTATTACCAAAAAGAAAAAATAACAGATGTAGGCAAGGATATAGAGAAAGATAATTTGCATGCATTTTTGGTGGGAATGTAAATTAGTACAGCCAATATAGAAAACATATGGAAGTTCCTTTAAAAACAAACATAGAACTATTAGGTTGTTGCAAAAGTAATTACAGAATACTATGTGATCCAGAATTCCTATTCCTGGATATATACCCAAAAGAAAGATAGTAAGTATATCAGAGTTAACTGCACAAAGAAATAATAAATGTTTGAGGGGACAGATATCCCAATTGATTATAAACATATATTGAAATATTACATGTATCTCATAAATACATACAATTATTATGTACCAATAATATGAAAAGATAAGGCACAAAATGGGATATAACATTTGCAAAAGATATCTGAAATGGACTTGTAAAGGAGCTCTATAAAGAACTCTTCTAATGTAATAAGCAACAGCAAACTATCCAATAAAAAAATGGGCCAAGTATTTAAGCAGGCACTTCATCTAAGAAGATACATGAATGCCAAACAAGCGCAAAAAATGATACCCAATATTAGTCATTAGGAAAATCAACTTAAAGCCGTAAGGTACAACACACCCACTAGAATGGCTACAGTAACAAAACAAAATAAAAACAAAGCGTGGGCAAGGTGGAGAAACTAGAAACTTCTTCATATGTTGTTTGTAGGAATGTAAAATGTACATCAGCTTGGAAAACAATTTAGCATGTCTTAAAAAGTTGAACACGTACCTACTATACAACTCTTCATTCTATACCCAGCTACTTGCCAACGAGAAATGAAAATTATATGTTCACAAGACTTGCATGCAAATGCTCACAGCAGCATCATTCATAATAGTCAAAACCCAACACAATAAATGCCATGATTAAACCTCAGAAATAAACATATTATATGATTGCAGTTATATGAAATTTTAGAAAAGGTAAAGCTATAATGGTAGAAGACTAGTGATTGCCTAGGGCAAACAGTGGGTGAGAGGATTAACTGAAATCGGCAAGAGGGAACTTTTGTAAATGACAGACGTATTCTAAAACTGGATTTTGGTGAAGGTTGTGCAACTACAGTAATTCACTAAAACTCACTAAATTCTACATTTAGCATAGATGAATTCAGTGGTATGTGAATTATCTCTCAATAAACCTTTTTTTTTTTTTTTTTTTTAAAAGAAAAGAAAAGAAAGCCTATCTGCAAGGCTTTGAAAAGAAAATCTTCCCCCCAAAAAAGGTTAGAGAGAACAAAAACAGATTAAAAACAAAATAATGACAAAGTGACATAGGGTTCTCGTCAACAATACATGCCAAAATATAAATGGTTTTCTCTTACCTTATACAAATATCAACTCAAGATGGATCAAAGACTTAAATCTAAGACCTGAAACCATAAAAATTCTAGAAGATAACAATTGAAAAACTTCTGGATATTGGCTTAGGCAAAAAGTTCATGACCAAGAATCCAAAAGCACATGCAACAAAAACAAAGATAGTTAATATCTAATTAAACTAAAAAGCTTCTGCACAGCAAATGAAATAATAAACGGAGTAAACAGACAACCCACAGAGTGGGAGAGAATATTCCCAAACTATGCATCTGACAAAGGACTAATATCCAGAATCTGTAAGAAACTCAAAAAGTCAGCAAGAAAAAACAAACAATCCCATCAAAAGTGGGCTAAGAACGTGAATAGACAATTCTCAAAAGAAGATATACAAATGGCCAACGTATGAAAAATGCCAACATCCCTAATTATCAGAGAAATGCAAATCAAAACCACAATGCAATACCACTTTACTCCTTCAAGAATGGCCTAATTTAAAAATAAATAACAGATGTTGGCATGGATGTGGTGAAAAGGGAACAGTTTTACACTACTGGCGGGAACGTAAACTACTACAACCACTATAGAAAACAGTATGGAAAGCCTGTAATCCCAGCACTTTGGGAGCCCGAGGCGGGTGGATCACGAGTTCAAGAGATCGAGACCATCCTGGTCAACATGGTGAAACCCCGTCTCTACTAATACAAAAAATTAGCTGGGCATGGTGGCACGTGCCTGTAATCCCAGCTACTCAGGAGGCTGAGGCAGGATAATTGCCTGAACCCAGGAGGCGGAGGTTGCGGTGAGCCGAGATCGCGCCATTGCACTCCAGCCTGGGTAACAAGAGCGAAACTCCGTCTCAAAAAAAAAAAAAAAAAAAAAATGAAAACAGTATGGAGATTCCTTAAAGAACTGAAAATAGAACTACCATTCAATCAAGCAATCCCACTACTGGGTACCTACCCAGAGGAAAATAATTCATTATATGAAAAAGACACTTGCACACACATTTATAGCACCACAATTCACAATTGCAAAAATATGGAAGCAGTCTAAATGCTCATCAATCAATGAGTGGATAAAGAAAATGTTATATGTACATAAATATATATATGTATACACACACACCATGGAATACTACTACTCAGTCATAAAAAGGAATAAAATAACAGCATTCACAGCAATGTGGATGGAATTGGTGACCATTATTCTAAGTGAAGTAACTCAGGAATGGAAACCCAAACATCGAATGTTCTCACTCATATGTGGGAGCTAAGCTATAAGAATGCAAAGGCATAAGAATGATATAATGAACTCTAGGAACTCAAGAGGGAAGGGTGGGAGGTGAGTGAGGGATAAAAGACTACACATTGGGTATAGTGTGCACTGTTCGGATGATGGGTGCACTAAAATCTCAGAAATCACCACTTAATGAATTTATCCATGTAACCAAACACCACCTGTTTCCCCAAAAACTATTGAAATAATGATTTTCAAAAAGGTAATCATTAATATTTTTCAATATATCATTTTCCAGATGTATGGGGGGGAAATGCTATTATTCTTTAATTCTGCCACCAACTTAGCCATTAATTCAAGAAAAAGGATGAAATTGAGACCTTTATAGACATGAAAATTTAGAGTTTACTACTCATTCTCATTGCAAGAAATACTGGCCAGGCACAGTGGCTCACGCCTATAATCCCAGCACTCTGAGAGGTTGAGGTAGGAGATCAGTTGAGCTCAGGAGTTTGAGACCAGCTTGGGGAACATGGCAAAACCCCATGTCTACAAAAAATAATACAAAAAATTAGCTGGGAATGGTGGCACATACCTGTAGTCAGGAGACTGATGTGGAAGAAACATCTGAGCCCAGGGTGTCTAAGTTTGGAGTGAGCTATGATCATGCCACTGCACTCCAGCCTGGGCGAGCAAGAGGGTGAGATTCTGGAGACACACAGACAGACAGAGAGACAAAGAGAGAGAGAGACAGAGAAAGACAGAGACAGAGAGACAGAGCGAGAAACGCTAGATGGGGGTGGGGGGGTGGGCGGGGAAGAGAAGGAGGGAAGAAAAGAAAGAAGGAAGGGAAGCCAGGGGAGGGAAAAGAGTGGGGAGGGAAAAGAGTGGGGAGGGGAGGAGGGGGAGGGGAGGAGGCAGAGGAAAAAGAAAAGAAAGAAGAAAGAAGGAAGGAGGGAGGGAAGAGAAAGATGGGAGGAAAAGAGTGGGGAAGAAAAGAGTGGGGAGGGGAGGAGGGGAAGGGGAGGAGGTGGAGAGGAGGAGGGGAAGGAAAAAGGAAAGAAGAAAGGAGGAAGCAAAGAAGGAAGGAGGGAGGGAAGTGAAAAATGGAAAGAAAGAGCAAACTACTAAGAGATGATCTTCAGCAAAAAAGACAATGAACCCAGAAATGAGGAGTGGAATCTAAAAGCAACTTTATAAAAAATTAGAAAACATGTTAGTAAATCTAAGTAAGTGTTAACATTTGAAAAAAGAGTATGGGTATTTAAGGACTTGGTGGAACTAAAATATTAAATAATAATCACATAGAAAATATAATGGAAAGCTCAGAGCTAAATTAAATCATTTTAAGGTCTTTGTGTTATTCAGAAGGAAGACAGAAAAAAATGAATTTTCAGCCTTAAGAAATAAATTAAATATGTAGTTTTATGTTAGGTTAACTATTAATAGAAATATATTTCATAGCTTTTAAACCAGTAAGAATAAAGGAAGAATAAATTCAATAAAAAGCAGACAAAGAAAAAAATAAGCAAAAGCAACATGATAAATAGAAAATGTAAAATATATTGGTAGAATTCCATGTATATAAGAAATTCCACATATTAAAAATACCAATAAATACAAATGGGATTAAACAAGCTATTAAAGTACACAACTCTAAATTTTAGTAAGTGCCTCTATATCCTGTAGCACAACTAAAAAATGACATAAAATGGTTAAAATAGACTTCTGTTTCTTACAACACAGCAACAAAAAAAAACACCTCCCAGTACAATTGTATAAATACTGGATAATATATCACAAAGCTCTTTTTAAATGTAGAGTTCAGCTTGCAAGAAAGAATAATCAGGAGGGGAAAAAATTAAGTAGTGAGGTAGGGCCATCCTAAGACTACGGCTGTCCTTGTGGGGGCAGGACCTTGGATTTTCATGCCCATGTGGTGAAGAAGATGATGTCACAGGCCTGAGTGAAATGGGGAATTCAAACTGAAATCCTGTATAAAGCTGAAAGAGTATCTGCCCTACCCTCAAAGAAGGGAGGACTAAAAATAACAGGCACGGGAAGTTGTGTCAAGAAAGCTTATCTTTCCTGACCAGGGCTCCAGGTAGGAAACAAACAAACAAAGAAAAATTCTTCTAAAAATCTGTCTACCCTCCATTGACTTGGATGTTGATTATACTGCTTCTGTGATCTGAGAGTGCTTAAGTCAAGAAAGCAGGGGAAAGCTACTAACATTCTAGTGGCACCTGGCAAAAGCAAACTCAAAATCCCTCTAGAAGAGGCACATACACTCAACCCAACTGCATGGGACTCCAACATACTCCTCTTTAGCCTTGCTAGCACTCAGTACCCACTGTCCTCCCTTCAAGATGACCATCTAGCCAGTAAAGTCCCACATGGGGCAGTAGAACAGGGTCCTGTGGCTGAGTCACCATGATGGGTCATAAAACCCCATTTGTCCCACAAATGGTGTATACCCTAAGAATCATAATGAAACTAAAGCAAATACTAAGCAACTAACACAAAGCTGTGCAGAAACAAAGCAAACAGGAACTGGTGACTTGCTCCCGTGGACTGTCCTGAAACAGTGAGACAAGACCAGGCACTGTACATACTGCCGACCATTTCACCCCAATTCCTTTTCTATACAAGGAGAATCACAATGCCAGAGAAGTCACCCCATCAACCTGAGCAGATGAGATGAGGGGGGAAAAAAACCTGCTAGAATCCCCCACTGGCTACCATGGCTATAACAAGAACTTCCAGAAATTTTATTCACTCAGCCAACATCAAGTATTAACATTGATACCTTTACAACTCAGGATATTTAAAAGTGGAACACACAGCTGGGCGTGGTGGCTCACGCCTGTAATCCCAGCACTTTAGGAGGCTGAGGCAGGTGGATTACCTGAGGTCAGGAGTTCGAGACCAGCTTGGCCAACATGGCGAAACCCCATCTCTACTAAAAATGCAAAATTAGCTGGGTGTGGTGGCACACGCCTGTAATCCTAGCTACTCAGGAATCTGAGGCAGGAGAATCGCTTGAACCAGGAGGCAGAGGTTGCAGTGAGCCAAGATCATGCCATTGCACTCCAGCCTGGGTAACAAGAGCAAAACTCCATCTCAAAAAAATAAAAAATAAAATAAAAGTGGAACACACTTCATAGGGTTAAATTCAATCTCTTTCATCCTTTACTAATACTGACATCATTCCAACAAGCCTTTGAGGCACCCTTAGAGACACAAAGAATTCTAATATTCTTAGGTTAAAGGTTGCTGGGGCTCTAATGTAGATAACGCATACTTGTTAGTTTATGGAACTTACATAATGAAATTAACAAGAGTACTTCTAAAGTTTTCTCGTTCTTATGTGGAGATTTGACCTTTGATTTGGAAGTAGATGGTCCAGAATAACTATCATTAACTTGGTGGGGTAATTTGCCCTTTTTTCCAAAACGTTTCATGTATTCAGCTTAAATTAAAAAAAAAAAAAACACAATCATTCATCTAAAAGTTAAGCTAAAACATTTTACATGCTTAGAATAAGATGCTAAATCACTTTTTAAGAAAAAAAACTACATTTTCAAGTAATCCTAACTAATTTTTTTTTACTATCAGGAAGTTAAACTACTCTTTTGTATCATAACTAGAAATGTCTATTTCAAGAATATTCCACTGATTTATATCTTGATTAATATACTAATAAAATTTTCTATTATACATACATAGAATTCACTAAAAGTGAAAATTAAAATTATGACAAAAACAGGATACAAAACTATTTGAGAAACTTTAAAGAACCATGACAAAAAAGTTAATATTAACTGTAATCAATCTGATAGACACTGTATTTAATGAGTCAAAACAATAAAAACATTAAAATGACTAATTTGAAAGTAATATTAACAATATATTAAGATCCACAAAAAAGAAAAAGAAATATAGTTTATTAAAATACCTCCTAGAAAAATCTTAGTCTTTGATGTAGAGGCAAATTCTGACCACAATAGATAAAAGTTTTAGTATAAACATCTCAATTCCTAAAATATCAGCTCTTACAGCATTTACAACAACCTAAAATAACTAAGAACTAGAATCAATTGTTTTCTGAGGGAAGATGTTTCAGAATTTTTTTTCTACTTGACATTAATGTCATTTAGGTTTTATAATTCTACTACACAATTAACTAAATATTGTCTGGTTTCTCTCTATATAGAAATTATCCCTAAGTCTGATTTAGAATATTGAAGTTCTTACCATAGGACTGTTCACTTTTAAAACTAAATGGTTTTGGAATTTTATCATCCTGCTTTACACTCAAATGGAATGATGGAGCTGTCTGCTGCCAGAGGGGCTTTGTACTCACCTAAAACATAAAATTTAAAAAGAATTAACAAACCACGTCAGAAAAAAAAAAAACAAAACTTTTTCCATGAAATCTGAGTATTTATAAACACAGGCATTTTCTCAAACCGATCAGAACATCTGGATAGAAAACATCCAATAGCAGATCTTATTTAAGCCTGTGAATGGTCATGGTATGCACCGTTTGGGGGTCATTAGCAAAAGTCCCGCTGCTGGTTGGATGTATGTGTCTGCTACCTAAAACCAGGATGTTTATTCTAGAGAGTCTATTCCTCATCCCCAGTTATTGTCAAGTGTCTTTAAATCTTCTGTCTTAACAAAATGCGCTCTCTGTTGGTCTCCAGTGCTAATGAGTTCCCTTTGCATTCCAGCTTCAAAAGGTCTTCCTGTTCTCATCGCTGTAAATGGCCCTAGATTGCTCTGGCAACTCACAAATGTATTCCATTGTTTAAGGCAGGGGTGACAAATGATAATACATACACAATTTTGGCAGGTGTCATAAAAAAGGAGAAGGCTAATGATGATATTTTCCTGGCACTCAGGCTCTGTGCTGGGAAATGGCAGTGTGTGGTGGGGACTGTGGCAGAAGAGAGAACACCTTCATCTTCTAAAAGGGCAATGACTGAGTAGCTCAAGGCAATTATTGCAATACCAGAACACAGACCTGTTGCCGAAGCCTGTGGTTCTTCAATAAACCCAGAAAGTCGGATTTTAAAGTAAAATCTATATATTTTTAACACAATTTAGTCTGTCTCTCCCTTTCCAATCCAAACCAACTTGGAAGTCCATATCTGTACTGGCTTCATCTGCCTAGTTTTACTCTCCCCAATCTCTTGCTTCTACTTCCCAAATAAGCTACCTGCACACAAGCCCTTATTTTAAGTACCTCTTGTTAGGGACAAGCTGCCTCGGAAAACTCCCTCTGCAAAAGCTGACCCCCACGCCCTCTGATTCCCTTGCAGCTGCATTCCTGAACTCCTATATGGGTGCTGCAATTAAGCAAAGCATGATTTAGCCATCAGGGCAGCTCGGGGGAAGACAAGGAAAACAAATGTTATCATACTTGTAAATTCCTGTTTTACACAAACCTGTAAAATCCTGTTTTTTTTAAACTGCCACCAAAAAGTCACAGGATAATGTGTTGTAAGTCTGTCACAACTTAACAAACTGTCTCTGTGCTTGTTACAAGCTTATAGATTTTCTCAGTCCTGAAACTCTCTTATGCCCCTCTCACCCCAAATAAACCCCTCATTTTGTAAGCTCAGGGCTGTCTCCTCTGATCGTTATGGGGCAGCCCGGCAGGTTAATAAAACTTCTTGTCTGACTTTGGATCTATTCTTCTTTTTCTTGGCTAACCTTACATATTGGTGCTGAAACCCAGAAAGGGGCAGGCTCGGCCAGGCATTCTTAAGGGACTCTTATCTTTCTCTTTCTCTCTCCCTCCCTCCCTCTCCTATCGCCTCTCTCCTGGCCAATCCTCCCCTTCCTGAACCTGCTAAAGACTCAGAGGATCTCCCAGACTCTCAAGGGAGACTCTTGCTACTTACCCAGAACCCTTGACTGCCTCTGCCTTCCCGAAAGACCTAGCGCTGGGCCAAGGGCTTCCTCCAGCCTCCAGGCCTCTGGTTCCTCCATTTCAGGGATGCCTGACTTGGCAGCTACCTCCTCTATTCTGGACAGGGCCCACAGGACAGGAGAGGCCTCTCCTGCCATGCTTGTCAGTCAGCAGTCTCTTCTTCCTCTACCTCCCTCCTCCATCTGCTGTGGGAGCCTTTAGTCTACCCCTTCCAAAACTAACCCCCTTGGGTGTCTCCTGTGTAATCTCAATACTCTCGGCCTCCAATCAGAAGTACATCCTAAGAGGCTTATCTTTTACTGTAATACTGCTTGGCTTCAATACGAATTAGACAATGGCTCCCAATGGCCCAAAAATGGCACTTTTGATTTCAATATACTTAGAGACTTAGACAACTTATGCCATCACAATGGGAAATGGTCTGAGATTCCTTATGATCAGGCTTCCTTCACCTTCTGTAGCCATCTTTCCCTCTGCCAGTCCTGTTCTACTTTCCAAATCCTCCTGGCTCGCTACAAACCTGACTCCTCCTGTCACTCTCCCTACAGCCCTGCCGAGCACTTATCTCTCCTACACTCCCCACAGCCCCAGCTGACGACTCCTCTTTCTTTGACCCTGCCAATTTTTTCCTCCTCCTCGACCACGTGAGGATCCCCCACCAGAGCATCAGGATCCCCCACCAGAGGATCAGGATCCCCTACCATATGCCCCACTCCAGCCCTACCCCTTCTCTCAACAACCATCCTGCTACTAACTCTGAGTCCTTCCTGTCTCCACCCCTTACCCATTCCCAAGTCCAACATGCCCAGCAATCAGCTCCCTTGCTTCCCCTCCTGGAGGTAGCAGGGGCTGAAGGAATTGTCCATGTCCACACCCCCTTCTCCCTCTCCAAGCTATCCTAGATTGAAAAATGTCTTGGGTCCTTCTCCTCTGATCCCAATATTTATATCAAAGAATTTAAATATCTCACCCAGTCTTAGGAACTCACTTGGCATGATCTCTATATTATCCTTTCTTCTACCCTCCTTCTGGAAGAGAAGGAAAGAGTGTGGCTCACAGCCCAGGCACATGCTGACGATCTTCATCAGCAAGATCCTACTAAGTCTGTGGAAGCCACTGCTATCCCCAGGAAGAGCCTTCCTGGGAACACCAACCCACAGACCCCAGCCGGGCATCCTGTAACCATATGATTACTTGCCTTATTGCAGGACTTAACAAAGCCACCCATAAGGCTGTGAATTTTGAAAAATTCCAAGAAATTTCCCAAAAAGCAGATGAAAATCCTGCCCAATTCCTTTCCCACCTTACAGAGGCTCTCCAAAAATATACTCACGTCGACCTTGGCTCCCGAGAAGGAACTATTGTTCGTAATACCCATTTTATCTCCCATTCTGCCCCTGACAACCAGCACAAACTTAAAAAGGCTGAAGATGGCCCTCAAACCCCACAACAAGAACTCCTTAACCTGGCTTTCAAAGCCTTCAATAACAGGGATGAGCAGAGTAAATTAGATAAAGCCCAGAGATGTGCTAAATACCAGCTTCTAGCTGTGGCTATCTATCAGCCTAGCCACAGTACCTACCCAAGGGCACAAAGACCTGATAGTAGTGGCCCTCCTGGGCCTTGTTTTAAGTGTGGCAAACAGGGCCACTGGACACAGGCATGTCCTAACCCATGAGTCATAAAGCCCTTGCCCAGTCTGCCAGCAGGCAGGCCACTGGAAGTCTGACTGTCCTCTCAACAGACAGAAAAGCCTGCACCTCAGAGCCACCATCCATTCCGCAAGACAAAGTGAAGAATCGTTTGCACTCCTGCAGCTCTTTGGCCTAGCCACTGAAGACTGATGAGGCCCAGGGCCCCCGGCCCCATCTGCCATCACTGTATTGGAGCCCAGGGTAAACTAGTAGCAGGTAAGCTAACCTCTTTTTTAATCAATACCACAGCTACCTACTCGGCTTTGCCTGAATTCTCAGGACACACTCATCCCTCTCAGGTCTCAGTTGTGGGGGCTGACGGATTCATCTCACTCCCACACACCACCAGACCTCTTACTTGTTTCCTATTTAATATTGTTTCTCACACTCTTTCCTTATGCCTCGTTGCCCTACCCCCATCCTAGGCAGAGACCTCCTCACCAAATTCACAGCTTCTATCACATCTTTCTGTTCCCCACAACCAGATTCTCTCCTACTCCTCTCTGCCACCATGCCAGCCCTTGACCCCTCTCCCCAAAATCCATTCCCTGCTTCTTTTGTTAATCCAATAGTGTAGGATACCACCACCCCATCTCTAGCAGGTCACCATGATTCCACCAAAATCCAGCTAAAAGACCCCCCAGATTTCCTCATGTCTCTTAGTGTCTCATTTCATTAACCTAAACGCTTACAATCCCATAATAAACAGACTCCTCTCACAAGGCTACCTTAGGCCGACTCATTCTCCATACCCCCTGTCACAGAGGCCAATGGTTCATATCGGCCAGTCCAAGATCTCCGGGCTATCAATCAGGTGGTCCCTCCCATCCCTCCAGATGCAACCCATTACACTGTAATAGAACTTCCCCTCATCCCTCCAGATGCAACCCATTACACTGTAATAGAATGTTCCCTTATCCCTCCAGATGCAACCCATTACACTGTAATAGAACTTGCCCTCATCCCTCCAGATGCAACCCATTACACTGTAATAGAACTTTCCCTCATCCTCCAGATACAACCCATTACACCGTAATAGACCTAAAAGATGCCTTTTTTTTTTTTAACCACTCCTCTTCATCCTGACTCCCAAAATCTCTTTGCTTTCACTTGGACTGACCCTGAAACCCTCCAGTCACAACAACTTACTTGGACAGTCCTCCCCCAATTTCTTTGGACAAGCTCTAACTCAAGACCTCACCTCCCTAAACATCTCCCATAGCCAGCTCCTCCGGTATGTGGACAACCTCCTCCTCTGTAGCCCTTCCCTAGAGGACATTCAGACTCACACTATTACCCTTCTGGACTTTCTTGCTAATAAAGGATACAGGCTTTCCCCCTCCAAAGCATGACTCTCCACTCCAATGTGACATACTTAGGAGTCCAGCTCTCCCCCAGGGCCCGAGCCATAACCCCAGCACGAGCAGCACTGATAGACAGCCTGCCCCCAGCCACCTCTAAAGATGAAATTCCTTCTTTCCTAGAACTAGCAAGCTTCTTCAGAATATGAATTGCCAATTTTGCCCTCCTAGCCCACACCCTCTATGAAGCAGCTAAAGGCCCTCTAAATAAGCCCCTAAATCCTTCACACAGCACAGTCCCTAGCTTCCACAAACTTAAAGCTGCTCTCGTAACCACTCCTGCTCTATCTTTGCCTGACACCTCTCAGCCCTTCATTCTCTACACAGCCCTTCATTCTCTATACAGCCGAAAACCAGGGAATAGCCCTTGGTGTCCTTGGCTAACAAAAGAGAAGTTCTCCTTCCTTCACTCCTAGAGCTTACCTATCTAAACAACTAGACAACACCACCTGAAGGTGGCCGACGTGCCTCAAAGTCCCAGCAGCAGCTGCCACCCTAGCCTTAGAAAGCAAGAAACTAACAGTCAAGACACCACAGTCCACAGCCCACATAATCTACAAGATTTCCTCTCCTCCAGAGCGCTAAGCACTTTCTCCTTCTCGTACCCAACTGCTCCAGGCCCTTTCTTGAAAACCTTGAGTTCTGCCTCTCCAAAAAAGCCCCTCAATCCTGCATCTCTACTTCCAGTATCTTCCTCCTCTCCCACCCACTACTGTACTGAAATCCTGGATCACCTACAGCCTCATTTCCCTAATATCTCCCCTAAACCTCTCCCCAATCCTGACAACCAGTTATTTATAGACAGCTCCTCTTCCAGTCAACTCCCATAATATCACTGGGTATGCAGTCATCTCCCTTAACTGAGTAATTAAAGCTCAACCCCTACCCCCTGGGACCTCCTCCCAAAAGGCAAAACTTATAGCTCTCACCAGGGCCCGAATCCTCTCCAAAGGCAAACCAGTCAACATTTTTACCAACTTCAAACACGCCTATCACATTCTCCATTCTCATGCCATCTGGCAAGAGAGAGGATTTCTTACTGCCAAAGGAACCCCCATCACTAATGGCCCCCTTATTTACCAACTCCTCTGAGCTGCACACCTCCCGGCTAAAGCAGGAATTATACACTGTCGAGGACACCAATAGTGTATAAATGAAATCTCAAGAGGGTCAAATGAAATCTCAAGAGGAAACAGAAAGGCCGACGAGGCAGCAAAAGAAGCTTCCCTTTCTTCTGCCCCTGCCCCTCTCCTCCTTATTACCCCCACAATCCAACCCTAATATTCCCCCACTGAAAAGGCTTCACTGCTACAAGAGGCCACCTCCACAAACAACCCCACTCAACTCCTTCCACAAATACAGACTCCAATTCTTCCTCAAGTTCCTAACTCTTTTAATGGTCAGCCCCATTGCCTCTGCTCCCTCCAAGTCCCTTCTCACTTCTACACGGCTCAAACAATCTCTCAATCTCACTCACTCTTCGTTACTATGCTCCAATTCTACACTTGCTTCCCATTGCTGGACCTGTTTTTCCCTTTCCTCTACTGCCTACTCAGCTAACCCAGTTTCTCAGCCCTGGGACCATATTCCCATTCGCTTTTCATACACCACCCAAAAAGGCTCTGCCTTTGTAGATAGAGCCCTCACCCTCACTGGGAACTACCCTACTGCCCTCGATAAAGGAGCTACCAAACCTCTCTACACATACACTGCCAATTACAACCTCACAAAACTCCCTCATCCTGCTATCCAAGGTCACATTCTTATGGGTCACCTCTTCCAACGGACACATACATGTAGGCACCATCCTTCCCTCTGCCTGTGGCTCACCTCAAACCAAACCATCTCTCATCCCTCTTCCCAGACCTCACTCCGAGATTATTCAGTTTCACCTGAAGCTAAGGGCCACTTTACCCATCCCCTCCTCATTACCTCCCTTCCTGACTCTCAAACATGGAAACCCCTTCCCCAAATGGGAGCTCTCAAAGGGCTCTCTCCCTCCTCCTCACTCTGGGTTACTGAAGTGAACCAAGTCATTCCAACATCTATTCTCAATCCACTTGCCTGTCTGCATTAACACTACAGGCATCTTCCTCTGCGGATCCACAACCTACTTCTGCCTCCCTACCAACTGGACAGGTACCTGCACCCTAGTCTACCTGACCTCCCACATTAACCTGTCTCTCCAAAGCAAGAACTCCCTGTCCCTGCTACATTACACGCTTGCTCAAAAACAGCAATACAGTTCATTCCCTTATTAGCCCTTGAAGTCACAACTAGTGTTGGGTTAAAAGCAGGAAGCCTAGGAACCTCATTATCATATTTCCAGTCATTCTCCCAAGACTTCCAGTCGTCACTAGGAAAAATAGCAGACTAATTGTTGCAGTAAAACTCCAGACAAAGAAGACAAAGAGACCAATGGAGACCAAAGAGAACTTTTTCAGGCGCCTGGGCCAGCAGCAGGCTCACGCCTTAAATGGCTGCCGACCCCTACAAAGAAGGCAGTTTTGCTTACATGCAGTTTGAGGCAGGAAAACAAGGCAGGATGCAGGTTTCAGACAAAGACAATGCATTATTTAACTCCTGACAATTCTGAGAGGACTTACAATTTAGTTATCTTGACCAGTCAACCTTGCTGCTAGACAGGAATTACAGAGGTATGCCAGGCTCTGGAGGCAGGTGATAAGCTTGGAAGGTTGAGATGAGGTCGCAGCTGCAACTTGTTAGCTATGCTGAGAGTAGCTGTTTAAATTCCTTAGCTTGTGTATAACTTCTAAATTACATTTACTTAAGGTTAACTATTATAAGGTTAACTAAATTACCTTTACTTAAGGTTAACTATGCTATGGTTATTATTTTCAACTTTATTATTACTTATTTGATCTTATTTTCTTTCCACACTATCACTCACCTCCAAAACCAACTAGACTCTTTAGCAGCAGTCACCCTACAAAACTGCAAAGGCCTAAATTTCCTCACTGCTGAACAAGGAGGTCTGTGCCTCTTTTTAAATGAACAATGCTGTTTCTACCTCAATGACTCTGGGTTAGTACAAAACGCTGTCAAGAAAAACTCAAAGACCAAGCACAAAACTTAGACAGTTTTCCTGGCCCCAGTAGTTCCGTAACTCCTGGACAACCTGGCTACTGCCCCTCCTAGGTCCTGCAATGACCCTTTCCCTCCTTCTAGCATTTGGCCCCTGCCTCTTAGACTCCTCTTCCAGTTTTTACAGGACCATATTAAAGCTTTCGCCCATGGAACAATACAAGATGTGATGCTGCTCCAAGAATACTGACAGCTCCAAGAATGACAATCCCTATGATCTAGAGCCCCGCAAACATCACCCCTATCCAGCAAGAAGCAGCCAGATGACAATGCTGCCCCTCT
Source organism: Aotus nancymaae (assembly GCF_030222135.1). Classification (NCBI taxonomy): domain Eukaryota; kingdom Metazoa; phylum Chordata; class Mammalia; order Primates; family Aotidae; genus Aotus; species Aotus nancymaae. The sequence continues at coordinate 37,503,684 of NW_026988419.1, read as the reverse complement.
TCTATTACCTATTAAACAGCTAGAATGTTAGGGACAAGTTGCCTCAGAAAACCCCCTCTGCACAAGCTGACCACCCCGCCCCCGCCCCCGCCCCCGCCCCCGCCCCCGCCCCCCGCCCCCGCCCCGCCCCCGCCCCCGCCCCCCGCCCCCGCCCCCAACTCTGATTGCTCTGCAGCTGCATTCCTGAACGCCTATCTAGGTGCTACAATTAAGCAAAGTCTGATTACAGCCATCTGGGCAGCTCAGGGGACAGCAGGGAAAACAAATGTTTGTTATCCATACTTGTAAATTCCTGTTTTACACATACCTGTAAATTCCTGTTTTTTAAAACTGCCACCACAAAAGTCACAAGATAATGTACTATAAGTCTGTCACAAGTTAATAAACTATCTCTGTGCCTGTTACAAGCTGATAGATTATCTCAGTCCTGAAACTCCCTTATGCCCTTCTCACCCCATAGAAACCCCTCATTTTGTAAGCTCAGGGTTGCCTCCTCTGATTGTTATGGGGCAGCCCGGCAGGTTAATAAAGCTTGCTTGTCTGACTTTGGGTCTGTTCTCCTTTCTCTTGGCTAACCTTACACCTCTTGCACAGGAAAACAGGATAAGAAAACATGTAAGTCAGTGCTCTTCCATTTTTCCATCTGCTCTTCCCATTTCTCAACCCTCGTCTTGCTCCATAAAAGTTTTAAGACTCACAGAAGTGCAATGAGGAGCTGTACAGAAAGGGTGAGAATCAGGTCACCAGCTCAGAGAGGCTAGGAGCCACCAGTGCCAGGTTATCCTTGATTTCAACTACAGAGGTTACCTTGGGAAGCCTGAAGTCTGTAATGAAAATCACTTTAGGTCATAATTACTGCTGGAGAATTTCTATCCAAGTACAAACCTTAATGCTGTATTCAAATAAAAAGTTTTTTAAAAAATCAATAGCTTATTTTCTAAATATCTGTTGAAAATATAATTTCCCTTAAAACACATAAGACTCAAAGAATGCTGAAAAAAGATTGCAAGGCACAGCCAAATATGAATACAAAACCAGGTTTAAATCAGTCAATAAAAGCATTTTAGATGATTATATGCTTCACTGACAAGAAAGAATTATTATTCATCTGAGCCACAGATATTCAATAAGTAAATTTAAATTAAGTTTATATTTCTACATCTGTAAACTAACAATCCACAACAAACTAAAAAATGTCTATTACATTTCATTTTTTTATCTTTTACACTAGAAAATTTAAGAGGAATTTTGCAGAACTAGAGAAAACATGCTATGGCTCAATTCTGCAGACATTTTACAATAATTTGACATTATTAATAAAATTATATTTTCTATTAAAATGTGAACTTTTAAATGTTCAATATAATTAACATAACAATGTTAATTCATGCTTTCTGAGTGAAACTGTCCATTTCAAATTATGAATCTTCTCTGTATAAAGCAACACAAATTCAATTTTATAGTTTGTTCTCAGCTTTTAAAATATCTTTCAAAGCAAATAATGCTTTGGATGAACCTTGAAGACATTATGGTAAGTGAAATAAGCCAGACATAAATGGACACATATTGTATGATTCCCCTTATATGAAATACCTACAGTAGTCAAATACATAGAGACAAGAAGTATGATGGTGGTTTACCAGGGGCTGAGGGAGGGGAAGATGGGGAGTTATTGTTTAATGGACAGTGTTTCTGTTTAGTTAGATAAAAAGAGTTCTGGAGATGGGTAGTAGTAATGATTATACAACAGTGTGAATGTACTAAATGTCACTGAATACCTAAAAATGGTTAAAATAGTACCTTTTATGTTATGTATATTTTATCAATTGTTAAAAAATAATAGGTTGGGTGCGGTGGCTCATGTCTATAATCCCAGCACTTTGGGAGGCCGAGGCGGGCGAATCACTAGGTCAGGAGTTTGAGACCAGCCTGACCAACATGGTGAAACTCTGTCTCTACTAAAAATACAGAAGTTAGCCAGGCATGGTGGCTAGGGCCTATAATCCCAGCTACTCAGGAGTCTGAGGTAGGAGAATCGCTTGAACCTGAGAGGCAGAGGTTGCAGTAGGCCAAGATCATGCCACTGCACTCCAGCCTGGGCAACAAAGCAACACCTCTGTCTATAATAATAATATTTTGCATTGATCTTCCCCTTAAATTTAACTTTCAGGACTCACAAGAGTGTAACTTAGTGGCATTAAACTCCACATAATTACTAGATAATAAATTTTATTACATTAAAATCTAACTTGTACAGTACTTTGTCAACTGAAAATGTCAATTAACTGCCTCTTCCACAAGACAATGAAAATTTATAGTCAAAATAATGAAAAAAGACTCCAAGAGCTAAGAAATGTTTTGTAGCACAGTATTATTGTGCTGGAAGAGCCATCTCCCTGAAGATCATCAACTCAGTTCATTTTCACACTTAGAAACTGAGGCTAAGGAGGTAAGTGACTCCCCAAAGGGCACAGAGCCATTAGCAGCAAACCTTGACTCCAAGCCCTTGTTTCTTCACTCCAACACTGACGTTCCTTCTGCTAATCCATCTTCGTAAGTTGTTCTTTCAGAATACTGAAATATTCTAATATAGAGGTAATTATAGCTTATGGTTACTTTACTAAGATAGTTACTTGTCCTAATATGTGCACCTCATAGAATTCTTCCATCAGAAGAAAATCAAATAGAGCAGAAATTTGCTTACTTATTTTCAAGCTAGAAAATAAATATTTTTAACAGGCACAAAAATTCAGTGAGAATATATTTGGTTAAGTTACCATAGACAGCTGTGGTAAAGCTCTTGCTGGTGCCTTGAACTTTTCTTTGCTAGCTGATTTCTCCTGTGTGAAAAATATGAGGAAAAAAAAAACTTTTGTTAGTGCTAAAATTGATTCACTGAACCAAATTTTACAGAAAGACTTTAAAAAGTTTGTATTATCCAACATATTCAACAATATGCTTTACTGCTTTTAAAATTCTAAGGTTTGTCTCAGAATTACTTTCTTTAGAACAAGAAAATACAGGAAAATGATATCCAGCAATACTATTCAGAAAGCTTTAAAAAGTATGCAAAACATTTTATCAATCATGTCTTCTGAGAAGTTATCTGAACCTGCTTAATGTCTAGGGCTTATACAACTTTACCTCTCCTCTCTATCACTAATACATTTCTGTCCTTAGTGACAGAACAAAATGGTCCACTTCCTAAGGTGAGTATGTCTTCAGGTTAATGCACCCTCCAATTGCCATAAATAACATTTGTGTTTTTTAGCATTAACTTTCAGAGAAAAATGTTGCTATCTCCTTTGCAGTAGAGAATAATCCCATAGTAGGAGTTTCATCTAGGTGACAGGAAACATTTGTTGAAAATGATGATTTTCAACAAGGTGTGGTGACTCACGCCTGTAATTCGAGCACTTGAGGTCAGGAATTCGAGACCAGTCTGCCCAATATGGCGAAAGCCCATCTCTACTAAAAATGCAAAAATGAGCCAGGCATGGTGGCACACACTGTAGTCCCAGGTTCTCAGGAGGCTGAGGCAGGAGAATCACTTGAGCCTGGGAGGTAGAGGTGGCAGTGAGCCAAGATCACACTACCACACTCTAGCCTGGGCAATAGAGTGAGACCCTATCTCAAAAAAGAAGAAAGAAAGAAAGAGAGAAAGAAAGAAAGAAAGAGAGAAAGAAAGAAAGAAAGAAAGAAAGAAAGAAAGAAAGAAAGAAAGAAAAAGAAAGAAAGAAAGAAAGAAAGAAAATGATGATTTTGATCTATAAGCAGATAATATAAATTGTGCTTTTAATTAGTTGTCAATTTATTGCCTCTCAAGCTCCAAATCTGCCCTTTTCACCTGCCTTTGGGAAATCTGGCAAAACCCTAAAACGTTTCTCCTTTGATAACCAGCATAATATCATGAAGGGTGCTAAAGGGTTACAGTAAGAGGAAGAAGCTTTCTTCCTGGTTCCAGTGCTTTTTCTCATGGCTCCCATGGTGTGACTGCCAGCAGTCAGCATCCTCCTCCATGGGCGCCTTCCCTGCCTATGGTACGAGGCTGACCCAGAGGCAGACACCCTCCCGCAAGTTTTACTGGCAACCTGGTGGGTGATGTGAAAGTTCTCCATGTTCAAAATGGAGTTACTTGTGTCAAACCTAACAAAATGGAGCCAAAAAGGTCACAAAGAGAGGGTTCTCATGCACAATTTGCCTGAATAGATGCTATCACAAGGACAGCTAGCAGAGGAAGGACAGCTAGCTGCATATACAAAAACAACTGCCAGACACAGTCTCACAAGCCCAATCCAAAACTGCAATGGCCTAACTATCACTCCAAGATCACAAGTTCTACCTAGCAGCTACTGACACTCACCAATCAAAACTCGCCAGCTCTTCTAAGACACTGCCAGTGCTTGTAAACTTGCTTTCAAAACAACTTGCATAACCTCCTCTTTCCCCAGTTAAACCCTAATCATTTAATTTATTCTCCAGACACACCAGAGACAACCCTAGTCTGTATGTAAGTCTTGGATTGCAATCTTATTTCTTGTATATTACTCTCAAACAAAACCTTTTTACGTGAAGAGCTGTCTCTATATATTTATATTGCAAGTTGACAGGAGCTTTCCACAAGTCTCACTTATACCACAGACAGAGACCTTCTTTCAAACTTTCAGATCCCAGTATGTGGTTTTCACCTCCCAGCCCAGGCCTGCAGCTCCTCAGCAAATATCTTTGTCATCCAGTGGGCCACAGCTACACCTGCCATGAGGTCTGAATCTAAGGCTTTGGGGAAGGGATGGCCCTTCCAAGTTTGTTCCTTAAGCACTCTCTCTCAGGCCTACAGGGAGCGGCTGCTCCTCACATCTGCGGTTCCTCTATTTTTCAGGGCTGTGCTGTCCAAAACAGTATGCATTAGCTCCTGTAGCTACCAAACACTTGAAATGCGGCTCCTCTGAAGTGAGATGTGTTTAAGTGTAAAATATGTACTAGATTTAGTACAAAACACAAAGACCGTAAATTATCAATAATTATATATTGACTAGAGCATATTTTATGTTGATTGCCATATGTGTTCCACATTGTTCTAAGAAGCTTACATGAATTAACTCCTTTAATATTCTATACACTGTGGGGTAAATACTGTTGTACCACTTTTGTGCCTATTACACATATAAGAAATCATGTAGTATCTGGCTCCACAAAGCAACAGTCTAGTTAATATTAAACACTGTGTGCTTCCACCTAGGACTGGATGTGGAGCAGAGTATTCTAAGAATGTGTCAAAAAGTAAAAGGGCGGAAGCTAAGCCTTGAAGCATAGCCGGATCTCCACAGAGAAGGACAGCAAAGAGCTTACTGAAGACAGAGGGCTCATCAAGAATTGGAGTCTAAATGTCAATGGCAGGCTTGGAGGCTATGTTGGAGTGGATGGGGATCTGGCCCAACTGAAGATGAAGGTAATCCATTCCCTAATTCAATGATGGTTTACCAGCTCCTACCATGTGCTGGGCTCTACTTAAGACACCAAGTCTATAGTCGTGGAAAGGACTAAGTCCCTCTGCTTATAGAGTACACATCTAGAGGAGGTACAGACCATTATTTCAGAATAGCTCTATCACATAATGTCAGAAAGTAGTATGTACAATGAAGAGTAATTAAACAGTGTGAAGGGATAGAGAGGGAGGAGTGGAAAAGTGCTAGATCAGATGGGGTAGTGAGAGTCTCTCTGCAGAGTTTATGTTTGAGTAGGAACCTGAATTAAAGGTAAGGGAAGATCTAGAGTTAGACAAGCAGGTGCTGTTGTATTACGGAGGACATGGGTTTTGGGGCTTGATTGGCCAGGCTGTCAATGGAGAGCCAATGTAGTCTCCTTTTAGGGTGACCTTTAGTCTGTTTGCTAAAGACAGTCCCAGGTTACACCTTTAGTGTCAGTTTGCCCAAGCATAGCTAGTAGCACTTCCACCCACAATGGCATCTTAGTTTGGTGAGATTTCCAGTTCTGTTTGTCAGCTACTATTAATTACCCTATCAGAACCACCAATAGGTCCCTCAATATCTCCCTGTTAAAATCCAGCCCTTTCTTTAAGGCCAAGATCAAAAAAGTTTACATTTCATTTCTTAACTCCAAATGTAAGTAATCTCCTTTAAAGATACATAGCATTCTTTATTGTTTAAAGTATTTCTGGCTGGGCATGGTGGCTCATGCCTGTAATCCCAGCACTTTGGGAAGCAGAGGGGAGCAGATTGCTTGAGCTCAGGGGTTCAAGACTAGCCTGGGCAATATGGTGAAACTGCATCTCTACCAAAAAAAGATACAAAAATAAGCTGAGTGTGGTGGCACATGACTGTGGTCACAGTTACTCAGGAGGCTGAGGAGAGAAGCTCACATGAGCTCAGGAGGCTGAGGTTGCAGTGAGCTGAGACTGCACTACTGCATGCCAGCCTGGGCAACAGAGAGAGACCCTGTCTTCAAATAAATAAAATAATTTCTGATATATGAATTAGGTGTATACCTACCTATCCTGTTCTCCTAACCCTTCACCCTACCCCACCTCCACCTACTAAATCAGTCTCACAGAGATGAGTGACATGGTTTGGATGTGTCCCAACTCAAATCTCATCTTGAATTATAGTTCCCATAATCCCTGTGTGTCATGGGAGGGAACCTGGTGAGAGGTAATTGAATCATGGAGCAGTTTCCCCCATGCTAGTCTTGTGATAGTAAGTTCTCGCAGGATCTTATGGTTTTATAGGGGGCTTCCCCTTCACTTGGCTCTCATTCTTCTCTCTCCTGTCTCCTGCCACCACATGAAGAAGAATGTTGCTTCCCCTTCCACCATGTCTGTAAGTTTTCTGAGGCCTCCTCAACCATGCAGAACTATGAGTCAACTAAAGCTCTTTTCTTTATAAATTACCCAGTCTTGGGCATTTCTTCATAGCAGCCTGAGAAGGAACTAATACAATGGGAAAACTGACTTTAAAGTCATTTTAGCTTTATCTTAGAAAATTACAAAATGGTGAGGCTGGGCACAATGGATCACAGTTGTAATCCCAGCACTTTTGAAAAGCCAAGTCTTGAGGCTAGGAATTCAAGTCCAGCCTGGCAACATGGTGAAACCCTGTCTCTACCAAAAATACAAAAGTTAGCTGGGCATGGTCCCAGCTACTGGTGAGGCTCACCTAAGCCCAGAAGGTGGAGGCTATAGTGGGCCATGATCACTCCAGCCTGGACAACACAGCAAGTCCCTGTCTAGAAAAAAAACTACAAAATGGTTAACGATGCCCTAAAAAAATGATAACTAAAGAAAAGAAAGGAAAGAGTGCAAAGGGCTTCAGACAGTACTTTCTGAAATACAAGCACCAGATTAGGGGCATGTTTCATACGTATACAATGCTGTAACCCAAATGATTCTGGTTTCTACAATTCCCATTGGGCTACACAATGGGAAGGGAAATATGAGCACAACATTTTCAAGCTAACAGGTCCAATAGGTGTTCTCAGAGTTGAAGCCTTTCCTTTGGGGAGAATGAGAGCCTGGCAAAGGCCTGAGACAAGTGCAGTTATAGACGACAGAGAGGAATAGCTCTGGGATGTCTAGTCCAAGTGCCCTGGAATTTTTACACCAGGGACAGAGGTAGTTCAACTGACATCTATTGTATTGGAGTCACTACAAATATCCAAAACACCCTATGCAACCCAAGCCTCCTATACAACTACTCCATCACTGCCACCACCCTGACTTTTTAAAATCTCTGCATTGTCCATCCTGCTTGCTGAGCTATTTCTCCTAGTCTCATCACCACTCTAGGTGAGGAAGGGTGGTGAAGACCTTAATGTTTCCTTCTTACATTGCAGTGCAGAATATGTATCTCATAGAATATTTTACAAATAGTGATTCTCTGGTTAACCAAGACAAGTAGCCATACATATGTCAGAAAATCAGCTGGCAAATGACGTGCCTGACATCCTGCTGGCTTCACCTTGGATTCCAGACATGGCTGCAGTAAACAGTTCTGTGCTAACTTCTCACATCAAGAAAATGTCCTTTGCTTTCTGTAGTGGGATCCTCTAATGCTGTAGCATGGGACTCTGGGAAAAGCCCACTGCCCCCACACACATGAGCAGCTAGAAGAGGATGGAAGTGAACATCCCAAAAATATTTTTTCACCAATGCAGGATGAAAGATGACAAATAAATGTTATTCCTTGACCCTTTTCAGGTGGTCAATTCCAGGAAGCATTCTATAAGCTCAAAGGTCATGGCAGGACACACCAGTTACCTACTATGCTAATCAACTTGATCACCTATGGTTGCATGTCTTTTCTTCTTCCTAAGAAGTTTTACTCTCCTCAATCTCTTCCTAGTTTTACTCTTCTCAAATACACTACCTGCATGCAAGTCCTTGTTTCAGATACCTCGTGCATAGGAAAATAGGCTAGGAAAACATGTAAGTCAGTGCTCTTCCATCTTTCCATCTGCTGTTTCATTGTTCAACTCTAAACTTGTTCCATAAAAGATTTAAAAGGAGGGAGGACCCAAGATGGCCAAATAGGAACAGCTCCGGAGTGCAGTTCCCAGCAAGAACAATGCAGAGTGAGTGCCCACTGCATTTCCAAACAAATTTTCACTGCCCACAGACAAGGGGATTCCTGGGCTGAAAAACGCCATTAGTTTTCAGCACGGTGGTTTCAGCCGGTGCCGTCTTGGCACACAGAACCTCACACAACTAGGAGGGTGTTTCAACTGGTGCCTGGAACACCTGGCAGACAGAGCCACCCATTCAATTGAAAGGGAGGGGGTAGAGACAGGGAGCCAGGCGATCTGGCTTGGTGGGTACCACCTCCACAAAACAAACAATCTGAAACGCTCTGGATTGAGAGTTTCACAGCAAGTTCAACTGGACCAGAATGGTCCAGCTCAGTGAGGGGAAAGGTAACAACCACTACCAAGGCAGTCCGCCACTACTGAGGCAATTCACACAGCAGCTGGGCAGAGCCTGCGGCAGCTCAGCAATGCCTCTGCTGACAGACTGTGACTAGACTACTCCATGTGGGGCAGGGCATCTGTGAAAGAAGGCAGCAGCATGACAGGAACTTATAAATAAAACCGACCTTCCTAGAACAGAGCACCTGGGAAAATAGGCGGTTATGACTTCTGCTGCAGCAGACTTAAAAGTACCTGCCCAGCAGCTCTGCATGGAACAACGGAGCTCCTAGCACAGCACTTGAGCTCCTATAAGCGACAGACTGCCTCCTCAAGCAGCTCCCCAACCCCCGTATACCCAAAGAGACACCTCATAAAGGAGAGCTCAGGCTGACATCTGGCAGGTACCCTTATGAGATGAAGATAACAGAAGAAGAAACTGGCAGCAACCCTTACTGTTCTGCAGCCCCTGCAGATGATCCCCAGGCAAGCAGGGTCTAGAGTGGACCTCCAACAGTCCTGCAGCAGAGGGGCCTGACTGTTAGAAGGAAAACTAAGAAACAGAAAGAAATAACTTCATCATCAACAAAAAGGATGTCCACTCAGAGACCTCATCTGAAAGTCACCAACTACAAAGATGACAGGTAGATAAAGCCACTAAGATGGGAAGAAGCCAGCACAAAAAGGATGAAACACCAAAAATCAGAACGCCTCTCTTTCTATAAAGGAACACAACTCCTCACCAGTTAGGGATCAAAGATGGATGGAGAATGAATCTGATGAATTGACAGAAACAGGCTTCAGAAGGTGAGTAATAACAAACTTCTCAGAGCTAAAAGAACATGTGCTCACCCAATGTAAAGAAACTAAGAACCTAGAAAAAAGGTTAGATGAGATGGTAACTAGAATAGACAGCTTAGAGAAGAATGTAAACGACTTGATGGAGCTGAAAAGCACAACATGATAACTTTACGCAGTATACACAAGTTTCTATAGCCAAATCAACCAAGCAGAAGAAAGGATATCAGATTGAAGATCAACTCAATGAAATAAAATGAGAAGGCAAGAATAGAGGAAAAAAAGTGAAAAGAAATGAACAAAGCCTCCAAGAAATATGGGATTATGTGAAAAGACCTAATCTAGGTATGATAGGTGTACCTGAATGTGACGGAGAAAATGAATCCAAGCTGTAAAACACTCCAGGATATTATACAGGAGAACTTCCCCAACTTAGCAATGCAGGCCAATATTCAAGCCCAGGAAATACAGAGAACACCACAAAGATATTCCTCAAGAAGAGCAACCCCAAGGCACACAATCGTCAGATTCACCAGGGTTGAAATGAAGGAGAAAATGCTAAGGGCAGCCAGAGAGAAAGGTAGGGTTACCCACAAAGGGAAGTCCATCAGACTCACAGCAGATCTCTCAGCAGAAACCCTACAAGCCAGAAGAGAGTGCAGGCCAATATTCAACATCCTTAAAGAAAAGAACTTTCAACCTACAAGTTCATATCCAGCCAAACTAAGTTTCAAAAGCGAAGGTAGAAAGAAAATTCTTTATGGACAAGCAATTGCTCAGAGATTTTGTCACCACCAGGCCTGCCTTACAAGAGCTCCTGAAAGAAGCACTAAACAAAGAAAGGAACAACCAGTACCAGCCACTCCAAAAAATGTACCAAATGGTAAAGACCATCGACACAATGAAAAAATGCATCAACTAACAGGCAAAATATCCAGTTAGCATCAAAATGACACAATCAAATTCACACATAACAGTAGTAACCTTAAATGTAAATGGGATAAATGCCCCAATCAAAAGACACAGACTGGCAAATTGGATAAAATCTCAAGACCCATCAGTGTGCTGTATTCAGGAAACCCATTCTCAAGTGCAAGGACACACATAGCCTCAAAATAAAGGGATGGAGGAAGATTTACCAAGCAAATGGAGAGCAAAAAAAAGCAGGAGTTGCAATCCTAGTCTCTAATAAAATAGACTTTAAACCAACAAAGATCAAAAGAGACAAAAAAGGGCATTACATAATGGTAAAAGAATTGATGCATGAAGAAGAGCTAATGATCCTAAATATATATGCACCCAATATAGGAGCACCCAGGTACATAAAGCAAGTTCTTAAGGACCTACAAAGAGACTTAGACTCCCAAACAATAACAGTGGGAGACTTTAACACCCCATTGTCAATATTAGACAGATCAACCAGACAGAAAATTAACAAGGATATCCAGGACTTGAACTCAGATCTGGACCAAGCAAACCTAATAGACATCTACAGAAATCTCCACCCCAAATCCACAGAATATACATTCTTCTCAGCACCACATCACACCTACTCTAAAACTGACCACATAATTGGAAGTAAATCACTCCACAGCAAATGCAAAAGAATGGAAATCATAACAAACAGTTTCTCAGACCCCAGGGCAATCAAATTAGAACTCAGAATTCAGAAACTAACTCAGAATCACACAGCTTCATGGAAACTGAACAACTGGCTCTTGAATGTTGACTGGATAAACAATGAAATGAAGGCAGAAATAAAGATGTTCTTCGAAACCAACGAGAATGAAGACACAATGTACCAGAATCTTTGAGACACATTTAAAGCAGTGTCTAGAGGGAAATTTATAGCAATAAATGCCCACATGAGAAATGAGGAAAGAACTAAAATTGACACCTTATCATCAAAATTGAAAGAGCTAGAGAAGCAAGATCAAAAAAACTCAAAACCTAGCAGAAGACAAGAAATAAGTAAGATCAGAGCACAACTGAAGGAGATAGAGACACAAAAAACCCTTCAAAAAATCAATAAATCCAGGAGCTAGTTTTTTGAGAAGATCAACAAAATAGACCACTAGCCAGATTAATAAAAAAGAAAAGGGAGAAGAATCAAATAGATGCAATAAAAAACAATAAAGGGGATATCACCCCTGATACCACAGAAATACAAACTACAATAAGAGATTACTACAAACAACTTTATACACATAAATCATTAAACCTGGAAGAAATGTATAAATTCCTGGACACTTGCACCCTCCCAAGCCTAAACCAGAAACCTTGAATACACCAATAACAAGGGCTGAAGTTGAGGCAGCAATTAATAGCCTACCAACCAAAAACAGTCCAGGTCCAGATGGGTTCACAGCTGAATTCTACCAGATGTACCAAGAGGAGATAGTACCATTCCTTCTGAAACTATTCCAAACAATCCAAAAAGGGGGAATCCTTCCCAAATCATTTTATGAGACCAATATCATCCTGATACCAAAACCTGGCAGAGACTCAACAAGAAAAGAAAACTTCAGGCCAATATCCATGATGAACATAGATGCAAAAATCTTCAATAAAATACTGGCAAACTGATTGCAACAGCACATCAAAAAGCTTATCCATCATGATCAAGCAGGCTTCATTCCAGGGATGCAAGGCTGGTTCAACATACACAAGTCTATAAACATAATCCACCACATAAACAGAACCAAAGAAAAAACCACAATTATCTCAATAGGTGCAGAGAAGGCCTTCGACAAAATTCAACAGCCCTTTGTGCTAAAAACTCTCAATAAACTAGGCATCAAAGGAACATATCTCAAAACAATAAAAGCTATTTACAACAAACCTGCAGCCAATATCATACTGAATGGGCAAAAATTGGAAGCATTCCCTTTGAAATCTGGCACTAGACAAGGATGCCCTCTCTCACTACTCCTGTTCAATATAGTAATGGAAGTTCTAGCCAAAGCAATTAGGCAAGAAAAAAATAATAAAGGGTATTCAATTAGGAAAAGAGGAAGTCAAATTGTCTCTATTTGCAGATGACATGATTGTATATCTAGAAGATCCTATCATCTCAGCCCAAAATCTCCTGAAACTGATAAGCAACTTCAGCAAAGTCTCAGGATACAAAATCAATGTGCAGAAATCAGAAGCATTTCTATACACCAATAACAGATTAACAGAGAGCCAAATCATGAGCAAACTCCCATTCACAATTGCTACAAAGAGAACAAAATACCTAGGAATACAAGTAACAGAGGATGTAAAGGACTTCTTCAAGGAAACTGTAAACCACTGCTCAATGAAATAAGAGAGGACACAAACAGATAGAGAAACATTCCATGCTCATAGTTAGGAAGAATCAATATTGTGAAAATGGCTATACTGCCCAAAGTAATTTACAGATTCAACGTTATCCCCATCAAACTACCAATGACCTTCTTCACAGAACTGGAAAAAAACACCTGAAACTTCATATGGAACCAAAAGAGAGCCCACATAGACAATACAATCCTAAGCAAAAAGAACAAAGCCAGAGGCTCACGCTATCTGATTTCAAACTATACTACAAGCCTACAGTAATCAAAACATCATGGTACTGGTACCAAAACAGAGATATAGACCAATGGAACAGAACAGAGGCCCTGGAGGTAACACATATCTACAATCATTGGATCTTTGACAAACCTGACAAAAACAAGCAATGAGGAAAAGATTCCCTGTTTAATAAATGGTGTTGGCAAAACTGGCTAGCCATGTGCAGAAAGCAGAAACTGTACCCTTTCCTGACACCTTACACTATAATTAACTCCATATGGATTAAAGACTTAAACATAAGACCTAACACCATAAAAACCCTAGAAGAAAACCTAGGCAAAACCATCAGGACATAGGTATAGGCAAGGACTTCCTGACTAAAACACCAAAAGCAATTGCAACAGAAGCCAAAATAGACAAAAGGGATCTAATTCAACTCCAGAGCTTCTGCACAGCAAAAGAAACAATCATTAGGGTGAACTGGCAACCAACAGAATGGCAAAAAATTTTGGCAATCTACCCGTCTGACAAAGGGCTAATATCCAGAATCTACAAAGAACTAAAACAGATTTACAAGAAAAAAAAAACCCATCCAAAAGTGGGTGAAGGATATGAACAGACACTTTTCAAAAGTGGACACATATGAGGCCAACAAACATATGAAAAAATGTTCATCATCACTGATTATTAGAGAAATGCAAATCAAAATCACATTGAGATACCACCTCACGCCAGTTAGAATGGCGATCATTAAAAAATCTGGAGACAACAGATGATGGAGAGGATGTGGAGAAATAGGAACACTTTTACACTGTTGGTGCAAGTGTAAACTAGTTCTACCATTGTGGAAGACAGTGTGGCTCCTCCTAAAGGACCTAGAAATAGAAATTCCATTTGACCCAGCAATCCCATTACTGGGTATATACCTAAAAGATTATAAATCATTCTATTATAAAGACACATGCACAGGTACGTTCATAGCGGCATTGTTTACAATAGCAAACACCTGGAACCAACCCTGATGCCCATCGATGATAGACTGGACAAGGAAAATGAGGCACATATACACCATGGAATACTATGCAACCATAAAAAATGATGAGTTCTCGTCCTTTGTAGGGACATGGATGAATCTGGAGACCATAATTCTCAGCAAACTGACACAAAATAGAAAATCAAACACCGCATGTTCTTACTCATAGGCAGGTGTTGAACAATGAGAATACATGGACACAGGGAGGGGAGCATCACACACTAGGGTCTGTTGGGGGTAGCCAAGGGAGGGACAGTAGGGGGCTGGAGAGGTCATGGAAGGATAACATGGGGAGAAATGCCAGATGTAGGTGATGGGGAGATGGAGGCAGCAAACCACATTGCCATGTGTTTACCTATGCAACAATCCTGCACGATCTGCACATGTACCCCAGAACCTACAGTTCAATAAAAAAATTAAAAAAGAAAAAAAGAAAAGAAAAAAGACTTGTGGGACAGATATGAATGAGGTGTGCCAAAAGGGTGAGAATCAGGTCACCAGCTCACAGGGACCAAGAGCCACCAGTGTCAGTTTCAACTACAGGGTTCACTTCTAGAAGCCTGAAGGTTCGTAATGAAACTCACTCTACCTCTTTTTTTTTTTTTTTTTGAGACGGAGTTTCGCTCGTTACCCAGGCTGGAGTGCAATGGCGCGATCTCGGCTCACCGCAACCTCCGCCTCCTGGGTTCAGGCAATTCTCCTGCCTCAGCCTCCTGAGTAGCTGGGATTACAGGCACACGCCACCATGCCCAGCTAATTTTTTGTATTAGTAGAGACGGGGTTTCACCATGTTGACCAGGATGGTCTCGATCTCTTGACCTCGTGATCCACCCGCCTCAGCCTCCCAAAGTGCTGGGATTATAGGCTTGAGCCACTGTGCCCGGCCTCACTCTACATCTTAATTACTGCTGGAGTACTTATACCCAGGGACAAACATTAATATTCAAATAAATTTTTTTTTTTGAAAGAAAGAAAGAAAGAAAAAGAATAAAGAAGAGGAGGAAAAAGGAAAAGAAAGAGAGAGAGAGAATAGGAGTATTGCTTTCTTGCCCAGGCTAGAATGCAGTTTATTAATGGGTATTGAAAACCTCTTTTATACCAATAATTATACTTGATGTAAACAGGAAGGAATAAGGGAAGAAAATAACAAACGAGCAGCCAACCAATATTTCATTTAAACCTATGAAATGCTATGCGATTACTGAGGAGTGATTTACTTCCAATTATGTAGTCACTTATGGAATAGGTATGAGGTGGTAATGTATGTTTTATATATTTGAAGTGGAGAGTTCTATAAATGTTTATTAAGTTTACTTGTTCCGGGTCTGAGTTCAAGTCCTGGATGTCCTTGTTAATTTTCTATCTCGTTGATCTATAAAATCGTTAGCTCTTCTTGTTACATTGATCCTTTTGCCATTATGTAATGTCCTTCTTTGCCTCTTTTGCTCTTTGTTGCTTTAAAGTCTACTTTATCAGAGGTGAGAATTGCATCTCCTGCTTTTTGTTTATTTGTTTATTTTTACTCTCTGATTGGTTAATAAATCTTCCTCCTTCTCTTTGTTTTGAGTCTTTGTGTATCGTTGCATGTGAGATGGGTCTGGATGCAGCATACCTATGGGTTTTGGCTTTTTATCTGATTAGAATATATAAAACTTTAATACTGGCATTTGATGCTAGCTGGCTGTTTTGCCCATTAGTTAGTGTAAATTTTTCGTTGTGTTAATGTTCTTTTCTTTTTGATATATTTTTGGAAAGGCTGATATTGGTTGTTCCTTTATATGTATAGTGCTTCTTTCAGAAGCCCTTGTAAAGCAGGCCTGGTGGTGGTGAACTCTCTAAGTACTTGTTTGTTCGCAAAGGATTTAATTTTTCCTTCGATTATAAAGCTTAGTTTGGCTGGATAGGAAATTCTGGGTTGAAAGTTCTTTTCTTTAAGGATGCTAAATATTGGTCCCCACTCTTTTCTGGCTTGTAGGGTTTCTGCTGAGAGATCTGCTGTAAGTCTGATAGGTTTCCCTTTATGGGTAACCTGACCTTTCTCTCTGGCTGCCCTTAGTATTTTCTCCTTCATTTCAACCCTAATAAATCTGGCAATTATGTGCCTCGGGGTTGGTCTTCTTGAAGAATATCTTTGTGGTGTTCTCTGTATTACCTGGAGTTGAATATTACCCTGCCTTGCCAGGTTGGGAAAGTTTTCCTGAATGATATCCTGAAGAGTATTTTCCAACTTGGATTCATTCTCTTCATCACATTCAGGTACACCTATCAAACGTAAATTAGGTCTTTTCACATAGTCCCATATTTCCTGGAGACTTTGCTCATTCCTTTTCATCCTTTTTTCTCCAATCTTGTCTTCTCGTTTCATTTCACTGAGCTGGTTCTCGACTTCTGATGTCCTTTCTTCTACTTGATCAATTCGACTGTTTAAACTTGTGCATACTTCGCGAACTTCTTGTGTTGTGTTTTTCAGCTCCATCAATTCACTTATATTCCTCTCTAAATTGTCCATTCTCGTTAACATTTCGTCAAACCTTTTTACAAGGTTCTTAGTTTCTTTGCATTGGGTTAGAACAAGTTCTTTTAATTCACAGAAGTTTCTTATCACCCACGTTTTGAAACCTGCTTCTGTTATTGGAACACACTCGTAATCTATTAAGCCTTGTTCCGTTACTGATGAGGAATTGCGATCCCCTGTAGAGGAAGAGGCATTCTGATTTTGAGTATTCTCTGCCTTTTTACGCTGATTTCTTCCCTTCATTATATATTTATCCGTCTGTTGTCGTTGTAGTTACCGACTTTCTAACTAGGTCTCTGAGCAGACGTCCAACTTGTTGATTCCCAGTGCCGAAATCTGAGCAAACCACTGCGCCGGCCAAAACAGCGGTGTTAAGATTGATGGTGCTTTTCTGCCCGGGAATCTCCGGACTCTGCACCAAAAACTGGCGCGCTAAGGCACCAGCAAAACCGCCGCGCCGGCCACAAGAGTCGCCCTGGCGACACGTGGAGCTCCTCTGCTGGGAATCTCCTGGTCTGTGAGCAACAAATATTCGTCTGAAAGTGTGGCGTCCTCTCGTTCTCTGCGCTTTCACTGGGAACTACGAGCCCGAGCTGCTAGGGATCAGCCATCTTGGATCTCTCTCCCAAAAATGTTTTAAGGAGTGAATGTTTTTTAAATATCTCTTAAAAATCTAATTTCTTTTAAAAGACCTAAAACTCAAAGGATAAGGAAGGAAAATTATAAGAACCAGTCAAATATGAGCACAATATAAGGTTTTAAATCAGCCAACAAAAGCATTTTAGACAATTATATGCCTTGCTGACTAGAAGAGATTAGTTAACTCAGTGCTGAACATTTATTCACCAAGTAAATTTAAATTTAACATGCCAAAGAAAACCTAATAACACTTTTTCAATTTTAAAATCTGTCAAATTTTTTAAAAGAGAAAATAAAATGTCTATTTCATTTCAGTTTTACTTATAAACTAGAAACAAGTATTTGCAGAACTAAAAAAATCCTTTGATTCTATTTCGTAGAACTTTTGGTAATCTTGGTATTATCAATGCAAATAGGTACATAATTAAAACATGTACTTTGAAATGTCCAAGATCATACACTTAAATTTTCATTCAAGTTTTTTTATTTCAAAATATTAGGAATTATCTCTGCATAAAGCAGTCAAAATTCCATTGAACAGTTCATGCTGATCTTTTAAAATATGTTTTAAAACAAATAATATTTGAATTGCAACTCCACTCTAACTCAACTTCTGTAGAAGTTATAATAGTTTAACTCAACAGCATTAAATTCAACATAACTACATAGCAAATCTTATTCTGTAAAATCTAATCTGTATCCAACTATCCTGTACATACCTGGAAATTAAAGCCTATTGTTATTTTATTGATATTGTTTTTCCTGAGCTGTGCACCTCACAGAATTTCTCCATCAGAAAAGAATCAAATGGAATTTAAAATTGTATAAAATTTAAAATCAGAAATTCAGTAACTTACTTTCAAGCTTGAAAAGTAGTAAACAAAAATTATCACAAAGGAATAAAGTATGATGGTATATTGGTAAATTACCATAGACGGCGGCGATAGAAATCTTATTGGTGTCTTGGAGTTTTCTTTGCCGGCCAGTTTATCCTGCATGAAAAACACGAAAAAACAAAATTGTTTACTCCATTAATGCTAAAATTGATTTACTCAACCAAATTTTCCAGTGTTTATCATAAGCATACATCATCCAAAATATTCTAAAACATACTGTACAAATGGCATGATCTTATATACAGAAAATCTTAAATAATTCATCAAAAAATATTAAAGCTAGTGAATGAGTTCTTGTATCCAGTTAGGTTACAGGATACAAGATCAGTACACAAAAGTCAAATGTATTTAGGATATGCCAGGAGGGTGATGCAACCCAATTCCACAGGGAGAGGGCATGGAAGCTCCACATCCAGGATCCTCCCAGGCCTCTCCCTATGTGTCTCTTCATGTGGTTTTTCCTGATTTGTATCCCTTGTAATAAAACAGTAATCATAAGTATTTTAAAAATCAATTGTATTAATACAATTATATTTAATACAAAATTGAAATTAAGAGACAATTCCATTTACAATTGCATGAAATGGAATAAAAGACTTAAGAAAAAATTTAACAAAAGAAGTGTAAGACCTACATAATGAAACTATAAAACATTATTGAAAAAAAATTTGTTTTTTGTTTTTTGTTTTTTTGAGATGGAGTCTCACTCTGTTTGTTGCCAGGCTGGAGTTCAGTGGCACAATCTCTGCTCACTGCAACCTCTGCCTCCCCAGTTCAAGCAATTCTCCTGCCTCAGCCTCCTGAGTAGCTGGAACTACAGACATGAACCACCACACCCAGCTAATTTTTGTATTTTTAGTAGAGACGGGCTTTCACCACATTGGCCAGGATGGTCTCAATCTCTTGACCTCATGATCCACCTGCCTTGGCCTCCCAAAGTGCTGGGATTACAGGCATGAGCCACTGTGCTTGACCAGTTTGGTTCTTTTCAGACACTTTCCTCCTACAATCTACAGTTTGCTTCTATTATCCACTACAGACAGCATGTGCTGATACTGTGATTGAATTATTAATTCTTGCCATCATGTGACCTGCCGCCACTAGAACTGTAGAATGTTTCTAACTAGATCAACATATTGGATGTAAGGGAACAGCTTCCTCTCACTCCCAGGTTGCAGGAACTTCTTAATTGTGGGGATGTTGCTGATTCCTGTTTTAAATGCCTTCAGCAGAGGTAAGTCAGAAAGAACAGAAGCTTGAGTTCTTCTACCATTAAAACAGCTTCTACCAGTTCTATGTCTGCCCAGCTGAATTTGTGCCAATGAGAAAACCCACTCCATGGTCTTCCAAAATCTTTCCAAAGATGGGCAAGTACCGAGTGTCAGCTTTCATCATGACTGAAGCAAGGTTCTCCTCTTTTTCCTCAGGGGCCAGTGACATCATCATCATCAGGTCCAGGGTGCCACCAGCAAACATGTTGATCCTCACCCTCCCCTTCAGGTCCTTCCTATAGATGTTGTACTTAGCAGCAAGGTAGCTGAGGTGAGGATGGCTCTAGTCAGTGTCAGCATCATTCCATCAGTTTCAACCAAAGGCACTTGGCCAAAAAGTAGGCGTCATCCTTCTGCAACTTTTTGTATTATTTTCTAGTTTCAAAAAAATTCTTCTTCAAATTCCATTCCAGTTGCAGCCAGCAGCCAGTGGACTGACTCCATCCTGCCCCTGACATGAAAGTAGTAGAGCTTGGGTTTGGCTGCCAGGACTCTTGACTCAGGGTTTTCTGTTCAGCTGTCTGTAAGCTCCAAGAATGTTTATTTTCAAAAAGAAAAGAAAAACCTCCTTCAATGGTGCTTTTCACTCCAATTGTTACACAATTAATTCATGTTTCCTTGACCAAGATTGTCTGTGCACTCTATATTTACTCATGTCTCGTTCTCTTTAAAATTAGGAAATATTTCAAACATACAGAAAATAATACCATGAACACTTGTATATCTTCAACCCAACTCTGCCATTTTGGAATTTTGTGTTTATCATTCCTATACAAATTTTTACTACACTTATTACTACATATGATTGCCAAACAACCTAAGATATATATTGTTACTGCATATTTTTACATTTTATATAAATGCCATCACACCATCTGTATCCTTCTGCAACCTATTTTTTAATATTATGTTTTTGAAATTTATCCCCATTAACATACCTTTCTCAATGATTTTCACAGCTGTATAGTACTCTGTAAGCACGGTACAATGTATCCATTCCATTCTCTAGTGAATGAACGTTTAACTTATTTCCAATGTTTCTCTACCACAAAAAGATGTCTCAGTGAAAGTCCTTGGGCATGTATTTTAGTATAAATACACACAATTCTTAGGCATGTATCGCATACATACACACATATATGTGTGTGTATATTAACTTATATACATATATATGCATCTCTTTTTTTGTCTCTTTAATTCCATTGGTTTATTTGTTATCTGTAAAAAAAAAAAAAATTAGTATATTGCCTAACTTACTATGATTCCTGATAAGTCTTGGAATCTGTAGAGCAATTCCCTCCACTTTACTGTTCTTAAAAATTATCATGAACAATCTTAACATTGTTTCTACCATGTGAAATTTGGGATCTACACTGCATGAAATTTTTCAGGACAATGACAGAAACACATTGAATACTGACTCTTCTCTCTTGTGAACACAATATATTTCTTTACTTATTCAGATTCCGGGAGCATATCCTTCAGAAACATTTTGTAGTATTCTTCATAAAGGTGTCATTTCTTTTTTAGACTTATTCTTAGGTATAAAGATTTTAAAGGATAAATTCATGATAGGATCTCAACAACTGTTTATCCAACTGATTTATGGGCAGGGACAGGGAACTGTCTATGAAGGTTGCATGCATTTATAATAATGTCTGCCATGGTTGTGCTCTGCCTCAGATCAAGTCCTTACCCTCTTCTTCCTGCTCTGTGCCCGGGAGGTTGAATTCTATGATGGACATCATCTGGGCCCTCAGCTTCTGGTTTCTGATAGAGATTAACCAAAGAAAGGCACCAGGAGGAGACTAAAGAGCAGGGGAACAGAGAGTTTAGGATATTTGTTTCCTAGTCTTCCCTGTTCCCTGTAGTTCTGATAGTGTCTAAATTCTTCCAGACCTCAGCTCCTGTCAGGAAGCTACCATTCCAAAAATCTAGCACTCATCGGGGTCTGAGAATAATGTTCTGTTTCAATGATCTGACAGGCCTAGCCATGGAAATGGCATCCTACTGTCCTACTACTGTTAATCCTTGAGTGTCTCTTCATCCCTCATGATTCCTTTAACCTTACCAACACCTCTACAAATGGTCTTTTTATAAGTGTTCTTTAGTTAAATCCTTTTGAGTATGCCATCTGTTTTCTGTTGGGATCCTAATATAATGCTACATTCTAAAATTAAAATTGCTAAAGAGTCTAGGTCTGTCTTAAATAGTCTGGCTTTGCATTTTGTTTTTACTTTGCTGATTTTCACCTACTTGACTCCTGGAAGAGATGTCATAAACCTAGTATAGCCTAGTATTAACCATCCTGATCAAACCTAACCTGTCTGGTTAAATCAACAATAACCTATCAAATTTAGTAGTACTGATTTAAATATAGTTGTCAGTTGTCACATGTTTGAGTGATAGTTGTTAAAGTTATCACCATGCTGTTGGCCTCATATCCAACCTTTTTCACTCTTTCCCCTTTTTAAGCAATGACATTTTAAAAATATGATGAAGGAAAACGGAATGAGCATCATATCATATAAACACAAATTACTTGATTACATAACTAGAAAAAGTGCTGAGGTAGAAAAAGATGCATGGCTTTTTCCTATTCTCTGCCCGCAGTCTGTACTATCTCCATGGGGAGCTTCCTGGTCTTTAGATATTTGTGCCTTTAAACCTCTGAAAATTCTTCAGCCTACACTAAGAATGCCTTGAAGTTTTAACTAATTTCAAAAATGAAATGAGCAATGCAAAAAGATTTCTATTTCTTCTAAATATCTAATTTAAGAGAAAAGCCCAGACTGCTACTCCTGAAAAATTTTATGTCACTCTCAACCTTCCACAAATGAGATGAATATGTTAAAATCTCCTTCAGCAAATATGATTTTACCACCTGCTCACTTTCTCAAACTGAATGAATATACAAGTAAATGTCACATAAAAAATGGCATTTTCAAAAGTTTAATCCATTCTGTTTGTTTTAGGTTAAAATATAAAAACTTTCATCCTTCCAAAGGAAAACTACACTCTAAATTAGCATAAATGAAAATCTCGAGATTAGTTTTTAAAATTACAGATCAACCAAAACAGTGATAGAGGGCCCTCTGCTGTCCAAAAATAGTAAGTGTAAAATGGAAATCATGTCCATTTTTTTTTTTCAGCCACAATAGTTTATTTACAACTGAACTCTTTATATTTACAAGACAACCAATACACATCAGAAATGGTATCATGTCCATTCTTTTAAGATCCCATTGCCTCTCCAATAAATCACAACCTTTCTGGAGGGGGAGTGAGAGACTAGGGTGTCATTTCCCAAGATTACTTTTATAAAGATGAAGCAAAATTTAGAACTTAACGGCTGGTGGGTTTTTAGTGGATACTTTTAGTTGTAGATGGGTAAGTTAGGGGAATTGTGAAAAACAGATACACAGAAATACCATTGAAAATGTGATAGAAGTGTATTTTAAACTCTAACAATGTAGGATATGGTTCAAGATCTGGCCAAAGACTAATCTGGCATCAAACAAAGAAGCTGCTCAATATATAACAATGATGATGATAACAAATGTTATTTTAAAAATCTGATTACATTACTATCACATAGAAAAAAAGTACTAGTAAGATCTATTAAACAATTGCTCAGTGTTTTTGGTTACTTGAATCTGAATTCTTTTTGTTTTTTGCTTGCTCATTTACTCTTTTACTATTAATAGCAATCCTAATTATACTTTGGCATATGAATCAAAGTGTCCATTTCTTAGTTCTTAAGTTATATATTTTTTAAACCAATTTTTCTTGAGCATTTCAGGTATTAATTACTTATTTGATTAATTAACAAATTGGGATCATCACAGTATTCTGTTAGTAAGCTACAACTCAATGGCTAGGAGACTAAATCCATTTTAATATTGTTTCCACAATAAATTCTAACAATACCGAAAAGAGCATTATAAAGCAATAAAAAAAATTATAGTTTAATGTTGTTTAAAAGCTAAATGAAATTTGCATGCTTAAAAACAACTGTTTTTCTTCCAAAGGGTTTATAAGGTCCTTATTTATTTATTTATTTATTTTTGGTGTTTTAATAAAGTTGCCGTTTATTGCCACCTGCCAACTCCTTCACAGGATGAGGGGTGGGAGGCTGGAGTCCCAGGGGAAAGCAAATCAAGACAAATGCTTGACTCATGGGGACTCCAGGCCTGGCCTGCAGCCACTCTGGTGGACTCAGCTTTGGGCCTGGGGTCTTAGTGTCTTAGGCTTGAGGGAGAGGAGCAGTGAAGAGGTGCCCCCAGCCTCCCCGCCACCCCGCCTCTCCTCCACAGGAACCAAGTCCTAGGCTGGCCTAGCCACAAGCAAGGGGGCTCAGGAGGGGCCCACACGGATGTGAGGGTTCATGAGCGGGTCCAGGTTGGGATCGCTGTCAGCTGCGGCCCGGCCTAGACGAGACATGAGGGCAAGGAGGGCCAGGAAGCCCAGCAGCCCCAAGAGCAGCAGCAGCCCCGCCCGCTGGAGCCCCATGATCGATCTCCAGTCTCTGTGTTTACTGATCGGCCGCTGCGCCAGTTCCGAAGGGCGCTAGCGATGGTTCGAGGAGCGGTAGGGCAGGGGCCACGCTCCCCGAGGCTCCTGCTCCGCTCCCTTCAGCCTTGGCCGCCCCGATTACCCCTCCGCTGCCACGTCCCCTTTTTATTATTATTATTAAACACTATGTAGAAAACTAGAGTTGTTTTCTACTTGGCCAGAATAATGCCCATGCTTAATATCTCCTCATTCTGTGCTGATATTAAGACGATTTACCATTATTCTGCATTTCTTTTCTGCTATAGTTTCTCTTAAGTTCAATAAAGAAAGAATTCTTAGAAAAAAAGAGAGAAAGAAAAGAGAAGAAAGAAAAGAAAAGAGAAAGAAGAAAGTAAACAAAAGAGAAAGAGAGAAAAGCAGCTATTGTAACGTGCATCTTTTATTACATGCCATGGAATATCACCTTAAGAAGTGCCATTTGTCACTTACCAAGGTCTTTCATGTACAGTGTAATACTGTATAGTTATGGTATGGGATAGTATCTTATTTGAACTTGACAACAACCTCAGAAAGAAGAAAAGTTGTTCTGGTGTCTCCCCCGCTCTGCATAAGAGGTGGGAGAATTAAGGCTTAGACAGACCAGGAGGAGATTTGCCCAAAGTCACACGGCTAGGAATTGGCTTGGATTCCCACCCTAGAACCCAAACCCGCGGCAACTGCCCGCAGAGCCGCCTCGCACCCCCCAATCACCCCCACCGCCCAGTAGCACTATGGGGTGTTCTGGGCTGTGGCTCCCCCTGCTGGCACGCCGCTGGGCTGCTAGGTTTGGTCGTTAATGACGACCAACGGCGAACAGCTGGGAAGGGAACGTACAACGGCATTCCCGGAAAGCGCTCAGTAGCCCAGGCCATAAGTGGGGTGAAAGAAGCTGTACACCGCGAAGTACCAGCTGGGAAGTTCGGTGAGCAGGAGGGGATTCCACCACTTCTAAAACGCCTGGGAAGCGTCGCGGCGGCGGCAAGCCTAGCGAAGAGCAGCCCTCTCACCTGCTCGCTGCTCATGGCTGCGAGGACGCGCTGGCCTCACCGGCGCTTCTGGATCGCTCCTGTCCTCGGAAGCCCTAGAAAGATAGAGGCGACGCCCCGGGACCTGCCGGCGGTCTCAGCTCCCTTCGCGCCAGGGCGGTGTAGCGTCCCGGCAGCGTTTGTTGCTTAGCAACAGGCCCTCGCAGGTTCCATTTCCGGTCGTCTGTGGCTTCTGAGACTGGACCCGGAGGCTGGCGCGCGCTTCCGCGACAGTTTTCCGGGGCCCCTCTGCTCGGGTGGTGGGGTCCAAGGTATGCGTTGAACAACCAAAGGCACTGGGGTGGGTCTTCTCCAATATCCGCTGATTACCAAAATAGATCTTCACACTTCCGCACCCTCCTTCTAACTGAGCTGGGTGCTTGGGACCACTGCTTTAACCCCTCGGAGCTCTCAGAGAACCATTGGTATGAAATGATTTCAAATTTCATTGCTAATATGGGCAAGTGGAATAATGCGAACAAAGTGTGCAAAGGCCAGATCCAGTAAACACCTTTCTTTTATTATTCATGTGCTTCTAACCCTTGTTCTGCTGACTCTTCCCACACTCTAGAAAACTATCCTCTGGAAGAATACCAGTAAAGGAACCTTCCAACAATTCTTGAAACCAACATTCACAGATGGTTCACTACATGAAAAGTGGTGCGCTAAGCACAAATGTGACCAAGACATAATCCTTTTGCCACAGGCTAGTGGGGTGTCCAAGCAAGCACTTCCATGTGGTGGAGACAATGCTAGGAATGGCAGTCCTCAGGGAGAAGGTAAAGCACCAAATAATTTTCTCACAGAGGGTATGGAAGGGATGTGGAAGCTGAAATCTGAAGGAAGAAGTGCCAGGCAAAGAATGTCAGGCAAAAAGCAGATCATGTACGAAGGCCTGAGGCAAGAGAGTATAACTAATGGAAGAAGTGAAAACGTTTCTGAGAGGTTGATGAGTAGGTTAGGGTAAAGGGGTTGGAGCCAGTCTAGAGATGAAGCTGAGGTGATAAGCAGGTGTCATGTCTTAAAGGACCCAATAAAAGGGCAGGAGTTTGGATATCAAAGGCAGCTGACCTCCATTGAAAAGTTTTATGCTAAGAAATGGCAGAATTCCATCCTGAAATTAACAAGGAACTTCAAGGGGTCATAAATAGCCAAAACAATCTTGCTATTAAAGAACAAAGTTGAAATACTCACACTTCCTGATTTCAGAACTTACTACAAAACTATAGTGACAACAACAATTTATTTTCAACAAATGATTCTGGGAAAACTAGATGTCCATATGCAGAAAAAATGCAGTTGGACCTCTACCTAAAAACATCATATACAAAATTATCTCAAAATTGATCAAAGACCTAACTGCAAGGTCTAAAACTATAAGACTCTTAGAGGAAAACTTAGAAGAACAGCTTTATGACATTGGATTTGGCCGTGATTTCTTGGACATGACACCAAAACAACAAAGGAAAAAATAGACAATTCAACTGCATCAAAATAAACCTTTGTGCATCAAAGAATACTATCATCAGTACAAAGACAATCCACAGAATGGAAGCAAATATTTGCAAATCTGAGGAGGGATTGATGTACAGAATATTAACCAGTGTTAATGAGGATGTAGAGAAATTGGAACTCTTGTGCACCACTGGTGGGAATGTAAAATGGTGCAGCTGGTATGGAAAGCAGTATGGCAGTTCCTCCAAAAACTAAAATAGAATTACCATATGATCCAACAATTCCACTTCTGGTACACACCCAAAGAAGTAAAAGCTGGGACACAAACTTATATATATGCTCTTATTTATAGAAGCATTATTCACTATAGTCAAAAGGTGAAGCAACCCAAATGTCCTTTGATAGACAAATGCATAAACAAAATGTTGCATATATATTCAACCTTTTAAAAAGGAAAGAATTTCTGACATATTACTACATCTGCTACAACATGGATGAACCTTAAAGACATTATAACTGAAACTGCCCAGTCACAAAAGAAAAGAAGATAACTGTTAAAAAAAAAAAAAAAAAAAAAAGGAAGATACTGTATGATTCCACTCATTGGAAATACATAGAGTAACCAAATTTATATAGAAAGAAATTAGAATGGTGGTTGCCAGGGACTGGAAGAGGGAGGGCCAAGAAAGGGAATGAGGAATTAATGTTTTATGAGTACAGAGTTTTCAATTATGCAAGATGAAAAAAAATTGAAGAAGAATGGTGGTGATTGTTGCACCACAATGTGAATGAACTTCATGCCACTGAATCGTGCACTTGACAATGGTTAGAGTGGTAAATTTTATGCTATATATATTTTGTCATAATTTTAGAAATTCATTTTAAATATTCTTAAAGTAAGAGGAGGAAAACTGAAGCCAAAAAAATAAAGAAGGAAAAATGACAAGATTATATTCCCATTTTACAGAAGTCACCCTAATTTCAGCATGGTAGAGGGACAGGAGAAAGGTGGGACCTGGCAGTAACAGGGAGACCTGTTAGAAGGCTATTACAAGAGTACAGTGAACGATGAGGATGGCTGAAACTGGGCCAATGATAGTGGGAATGGAGTATACACATTGAAGAGATATGCAGAAGATGGCTTCATTAAGATGTGGATGTTTAAAAGGTAAAACTAGGTTGAGGATCATTCTACTGCTTTGGATACCTGAATAGATTGTCCTATCACTCACTAAGTAAGAAAAAAAAAAAAGGAAGAGAATAAACAGGCTTTACAGAGAAAGTGATGAGTACAGCATCAGGCACATTGAGTGTGAGACATCTATAGGACATAGAAGTGCGCATATGGCTGGTAGACATTGCACACATCGGTCAAGGCTCAGAAGATAATTCCTGGGCTAAGGACACGGATCTGAGGCTAACATATAATGACACCCGAATCCATGAGATACATGAAATTGTTCAAGGAGCGTGTAAGGACAGAACAGAAAGGAATCTAGTAAAGAAAAAACTAAACATTACCAATCTTTATGAGTTAGAGGGAGGTCCTCCAAAGAAAACTTAAAAAAAAAAAAAGTAGTAGCCGGAGATAACAGGGAACTCAGAGTACAGAATCATAGAAACCAAGAAAAACAATATTTCAGGAAAAAGAATATAGAGAATAGTACCAAGAGCTTCTGACAATACGTATTCTAAGGATTTAAAAGTATCCATTGGATAGAATGACAAAGAAGTCATTGGTAAACGTGGCAAAGGAGGTTCAGTGTAATGCAGGGGCCAGATTCCAGAGGCTGAAGAGTGAAAGGAGGGAGACTGCCAGAATAGAAAATCATCGGAAAGTTTAGGTTATGAACAAGAGAGATAGACTGGGGACTGAAGGGATTTAGGGAGAGAGGGACTATATTTTTTTTAATAGGAAAGTTTTGTGTTTAAATGCAAACAGGAAGGGAGAAGATGAAGATAAAGGAAAAAGTAAAAGGAAATAAGATTAATTCCAGATGGAGAGATCTTGTAAGGACACCTTGTAAAAGGAAGAAGAAGGAAGGATGAGTGGAAATGTGGGTGTTTAAAGCTTGCCTGTGTGTAGTTAGGGACATCCTCCCCGCCCCCACCAAGGAAAGAAGAATTTTATTTTCCCTGTGGTATAGAAAGCAAAATCACCTTCCAAGAAGAAGAGGAGAGGTAGGAGGCAGGGGATGGTAAAAAATTTGAGGAGGAAGTTTCAGTAACTACCTGGCAGCAATAAAGAGAGAACAAAATGATTAAAGAAATAGCAGAAAAGTTCAACTGGAGTTGAAGCCTCTGAATCAGCAACAGCAACAATACACTTAGCTCTACACTGCTCTCCAAAGGTCTTCAACAGACCAGATTCTAGGTTCACAGAAGAAAAACGCACAATGTCTTTCCCAGGCTGGTATAACAGGAGCACAGACCAAGAGAATGGAAAAACTGGTAAGAGTGAAGTCAAAATAAAAAAAATCACAGAAATTAAAATAATGAGTAGAGGAAGAAAGGACTGTTAAATGGGAAGAAAGGGAATAGGATGGAGAAGGTCTCATAGGTAAAGCAGTGAGGGTATTGTTTCTGTGATTTCACAAGTGGAGCAATTCCAGGTGTTGAGTATGTCCCTAATGTGGCCACAGAAGTGGGGACTGAAGTGAAGGACTTTGCCATGGAAGGTCAAGGAACTAAGCTTCTCAAGCCATGGCTGTTCCCATGGATGCTGAAGTAGCAGAGTGGAGAGAAGGGGGAGAACTGTGAGCTAATGTCTTCAATGAATGAAGCTGAGGCAAGGAAAGGAGTTACTATGAGCCTAAGATTAGTAAGAATTCTTAGCGGAAAAACAGAAGATAAATGTTGCAGACCCTGTCTCCCAAACTTGGTAGAATGGAAGAGTCTACATAGAAACAGGCTTGAGGGGGAGACAAATTTCCATAAAGACGTGGAGATAGGAATAAATCTGAGTATGGGTTGAAGATGTAGTTTTGTTTTATAGCCTCAGGGCATAGTGATAAGATTTGAAAGCCAGTAAAGTACTAGGTGTAAGGTCTGTTCTCGCCGAGGATAAAATGAAGAAACTGAGGCCAGCACGTTTGATTGACTGTGCCCAAGGCGAGTGAGACAAAATGGTGGGGACTGGGGCCTGGATGAAACAAAAATGGAGGGTAGTGGGACCCGGATGGAGGGGAGTGGGGCCCAGATAGGACAAAATAGTAGGCAGGGAGTGGGACCTGGATGGGGAAAAATGGTATCAGGTAGGTTCTGATGGGGCTTTTTTCCCAGGCTCTGGAGGGGGGGAGGAGGTGTGTCTGAGCTCCAGGCAAGGGAAGGAGGCGTGCCCGAACGCCCAGCAAGGGAAGGGGGTGTGTCCGAACTCCTGGCTAGGGAAAGAGGCATGTCCGAACTCCCCGTGACGCAGCCAGCGTTACACTAGGGGGGTTAGTTAGGCAACTAGAAGCAAAAAGCACTTAGAAAGTTAGAGTACAAGAAGAAAAAAAAGATTGCCTCAGGGGTTTACCCCACAGGCAGTAACCAACAGATACAAAAGTGTACTGTTTAGCAGCTGCCAACCTGATGCCAAAAGAACTAGTCCCAGCAGTTCTGAGGTGTTTAGAAGGGGTTTCAGATTCTTGGCAAAAGTCCAAAGTTAACTGGATTGCTTCATGGAGGGTCATAGTCTGCATGAGCAGGCCAGGAGACTTTAAGGGATTCACAGTAACAGCACCAGACAGGGATGAACCTAAAAACGTTAGCCATCCACCTTCCACTCTTTACCATCTGCCAACTTTCCTTCTTCAATCCTCTGCTAGCTCCCTGTCCATTCACCTTCAATCTCAAAAGCCATTGTTGAAATATACAAACATCAGGCTATTCTGACTTGCTACATTGCCTCTGCTAGGCTGCCATATATGGCTCCCCTGTAGTCAACTTCTGATCTGCAGAATCTGTTTCTAAATTTGTCTTTGGGTGAGTATCTTGCCAGGATTATGAAAGGAAAGTACTTTTTAAAAAGTTGGCACACACAGTTCCTTTGTTTTTGTCAGTGATCGTGATCCCTGTCAAGCAAGAGAAATGTGGCTCTCAGGATTGTTACTAGAGTGATTCTCACAGTAATCCCTAATGTCACCAATTATACTGAGTGCTGAGATGGGAGAAATAAGCAAACTAATCTCTGTCCCCACTGTTCAGGTTAAGACCAGCTCAAAATCCTAACAAGAAGATTTTGAGAAACATACAAAATGCCCCAAATGAACGTTTTTGTTTAGGCATGTTGGACCACTCACAAATTACAAAAAGGAACTTTATCAGTCTTGTTATTTGTCTCTTGAAATATGCCCTTAGTGCTTGATTTGGGTAAAGCTGTCTGTATGCTTTTGCTTTACTAATCTATAAATGTGGAAGTCCATTTTGTAAGGCTGGTTGCGTCGCCGAGACCTCGGACGCTCCCCGCTCCCTCACAGAGAGCTCGGACGCTCCCCCCCTCCCTCGCGGAGCGCTCGGACACACCCCCTTCCCTCGTGGGGAGCTCGGACACACCTCCTTCCCTTGCCTGGAGCTCGGATGCTCCCCCCTCCCTCACGGAGAGCTCGGACACACCTCCTTCCCTTGCTGGGAGTTCGGACACACCCGCCCCCCACCTCCCGGGAGCCCAGGGAAAAAAGCCTCGCCAGGACCTACCTGATAGCATTTTGACCCATTCAGGCCCCACTCCCCACCATTTTGTCCTAGCTGGGCCCCACTCCCTGCCTACCATTTTGTCCTATCTGGGCCCCACTCCCTGCCTGCCATTTTGTTCCATCTGGGCCCCACTCCCCGCCATTTTGTCCCACTCACCTTGGGCACAACCAAACGCCTCCACTCCCTATAAAACCCCACGTCTGAGAGGAGTCCGCGTGACTTCTCCGGCTCCTCCTGTCGGACTGCAGAACCTCGTCCGGGAGCCTGAATAAATCCCTTCGCATTGAATCTTCTTGTGTTGGCCTAAGTTTCTTCACTTTAAACTCGGTAAGAACAGACCTTACACATTTTAAAAGAAGGTATCTGGGGACCAAAACTGGTTCCTCCATTTAACCAAATATGAAAGAAGAAATAGAGAAAATAAGTTAATTTGCTGATATTTTGGTTCCCTGAGCTTCAACTTTAGTTGCATTTATGATCTTGTGTTTTCTCTCATGGTTTGGATGTTTTTTGCTAAAATAATTTTATTAGACATGAACCAAATGTTTGCTTAGGAATTTTATGCCCAAACTTGTGCTGATTCTAAGGGAATTTCTTTTACAAGTCTGTGTTTTATTTTCCTTTAAAATATATTGTGTAAGCTTATGCAGCTGCTGAATTCTGACTTTTTATGTTATTTGTTACTACTTATTTTTTTTACCTCCTCCCTTTGAAACTGTAGCATGTGTGGAAGGAAGCAAGGAGTGTGGGGGCTCCTCCTCTGAGGCAGTGTGGCAGCTTTTTGATACCTTAGGATGGAGTATAAGGTTGGGAAAATAAAATGTGCAACTTAGAGTCCAGATTCTATCTGGTAGGCTTTTTTTTTTGGCCATGCTTCTCTCTTTGTGAACTGATACTCATCCTCATCATCGTCATCTTGCTCAGTCAACAAATATTTCTTGAACACCTGCTGTAGGCCAGACACGATTCTAGGCATGGGAGATACAGAGAGCAGCCAAGATCCCACTTTCTGTTCTAGGAAAGACAAATGGAAAAGTAGTGAGAAAAAAATAAGTAAATAAAATAAGTAAATTAGTAAGTGAATAATTTGAGTTGATAAAAAGTCCAAAAAGAAAATGAAACGAGGTAATGGGAGAGACCATCATCAATGAACGCATCTTCCAGGAGACATTTGAGCTGAGATCTGAATGACAAAAATGAGCCAGCCATTCAAATACTTTGGAAATGAGTTTCCCAGAAAGTAAGGAGCAGCTAAATCAAAGGTCCAAGTATGAAATGTCCAAAGGCCTGAAGAAGGCCGAGCACATAGTGAGGAAAGATGTTATTTTAATTACATGGAGAAATCATGAACTGAAACAGGGCAAGAGTGGTAGCAGGAAAGCCAATTAGCAACCTACTGGAATAGGCCTGGGAAATTGCAGTGGTGGCTTAAACCAGAAGTAGGCAATGGATATGGACAGAAGAGGACAAATCAGGGATACGTTTAGAAGGAAAGTCTGACAGGACTTGCTAGACTAGATGTAAGGGATGAGAATAAGGTAAAATCACTCTTAGGGTGTTTTTTCGCCTGAGCCTCTTGGTGGTTGGTAGTGCCTTGAAATGAGGAAGGCCAGGAAGCAGCAAGGTATGATGGAAGGTGAAAGAAAATTTAAAAACTCAGCTGGGCGCTTTGGCTCATGCCTGTAATCCCAGCACTTTGGGAGGCTGAGACCAGTGGATCACCAGAGGTCAGGAGTTCCAGACCAGCCTGGTCAACAAGGCAAAACCCTGTCTCCACAAAAAAAATACAAAAATTAGCTGGGTGTGGTGGTGCATGCTTGTAAATCCTAGCTACTTGGGAGGCTGAGGCATGAGAATCACTTGAATCCAGGAGGCAGAGGTTGCTATGAGCTGAGGTTGCCTCACTGCACTTCAACCTGGGCAACAGAGCAAGACTGTCTCAGAAAAAGAAAAGAAAATCTAAAACTCAGTTATTTTTCAGTGATTTCTGAGATTTTAGTATACCTGTCACCTGAGCAGTGTACGCTGTACCCAATATGTAGTCTTTTATCCTTCACCCCCTCCTAGCCTTCCTCACTGAGTCCCCAAAGTCCATTATATCATTATTATGCCCTTGTGTCCTCATAGCTTCACTCCCACTTATAAGTGAGAACACACAATATTTGGTTTTCCATTCCTCAGTTACTTCACTTAGAATAACAGCCTCCAGATCCACCCAAGTTGCTGCAAAAGACATTATTTCACAATGTCTTTCATTATTTCATATTTCACATGAATGTATTCCATTATTTCATAAAAAGGAATGATCCTTTTTTATGGCTGAATAGCATTCCATGATATATATATACCACATCTTCTTTATCCAGCCATTGGCTTATGGGCACTTAGGTTGGTTCCATATTACTGCAATTGTGAATTGTACTGCTATAAACATGGGTGTGCATGTGTCTTTTTCATATAATACGTTTTTTCCTTCGGGTAGATACCAAGTAGTGGGATTGCTGGAGCGAATGATAGTTCTGTTACCAGGGAGTCTGTCTTGGGATGGATCATTTAACTGAGATAACAGAGCTGGAGCGCTGGACCAGCAATCTCAGTTCTTGTGATAGTGAGCAAAGAATTGCAAACTAACACCAAAGTGCAAGCTGAAAGCAAAGTTTATTAAAGCACAGTAATACACTGTCAAAGGGAGAGTGGGCCAACTTCCATGAAGTGAAATCAGCCCCTCTTTGCAGAGCTTAGGTTGCTTTTATGGGGTTTGTGGGGAGGAGTTGAGGCTTGGGTTGTGTTTAAGTGACAGGATGATGTCATTTGATTGGCAGTTTATGCTTATATAGCTGAAGTTAAACTGCACGCGTTTTTACCCATCTTTTGTTAAGAAAAGCTGAGGTGGGGGAGGACAAAACCACATGTAAATTTTATTATAATGACTGTATAATGAGGATGGGGTTCCCCAGGGTTATGGCCTAGATCAAGCTTGTCCAAATGTGGCCCAACACAAATTCGTAAGCTTTCTTAAAACATTATGAGATTTTTTGCATTTTTTTCGTTTTCTTTTTCTTTTCTTTTTTTGGCTCATCAGCTATAGTTAGTGTTAGTGTATTTTATTTTATGTGTGGCCCAAAGCAATTCTTCTTTCAGTGTGGCCCAGGGGAGCCCAAAGCTTGGAAAACCCCTGGCCTAGATGGTCTGGGCACGTGCCATGTTAGGAATTTTTTATCTGTGCCCCAGTTTTTCTTTCTCCAGGATGTGCTGGCCACAGACTTTATCACAAATTCCATCCAATGGTGGAGTTAGGAAAATCTGGGGGCTGAACTTAGGTGGGCCAGGGCCTGTCTTAGTGACAGCCCTTCTGCTTTCTTCTCTAGTTCCCTCCCAGCTGCTAATGTCTACCTAACTACCTAACAGCTCTACTTTTAGCTCTTTAAGGAATCTCCATGCCATTTTCCATAATGGTTGTACTAATTTACATTCCCACAAGCAGTATAAAAGTGTTCCCTTTTCACCACATCCACACTAACATCTATTGTGTTTTGACTTTTTAATTATGGCCATTCTTGTAGGAGCAAGACGATACCTCATTGTGGTTTTAATTTGCATTTCCCTGATAGTTAGTGATGTGGAGTATTTTTCATATGTTTATTGGCTGTATATCTTCTTTTGAGAAATGTCTATTCATATTCTTTGCCCAGTTTTTGATGGGATTATTTTTAAAAACTCAATTTTAAGCATGTTAAGTTTCAGTTGCCTAGTAGGCAACCAGGTGAGACATTGAGGAGGCAGGAAACCATTCTGGTCTGGGTGCAGCTCCTGTCAGGGTATAGATTTGAAGTTCATCTAAATATAGATGGTAATTGAAGCCATGAGATTAGATGAGATCATCAAATGAAAGATAAAGGAAGGAAGGAAGGAAAGAAAAAGAAAGGAAGGAAGGAAGAGAAAGAAAGAAAGAAAAAGAAAAAAGAAAGAAAGAAAGGTGGTTTAAGGACCAAGCCCTTGGGGCTCTTGTTTTCTCTTTCTGGAAACTTGAAATTTAAAAATTACATATTTTGTCAACCCTTTATCATTATGCAAGTACAAAGTTAGAGTTATAAGAGATGAGTGAAACATAAAAGAACCCTACAAAATGTGGTTGACAATTCATGCATGTGGTATTTGTTTGTGAAAACCCTGAGCTATGTATGGACCAATTCCCATGAAAACAAATAATGATGTTGCTTTATTACCACACATTGACCTTCTGCTAATCACAAGCAGACCTGAAAAAACACAAATGATTGCATTAGTTTCTTTGAACACTAGAGGGAGATAAATTCTCCTGCAAATTTCTAGGAAAAGAGAAAAATCCTTACTTTTTTCCTATAGAACTACTCTTATCACAGAATCATAGAATATTTTAAAGTTTGATATTTTTACAATCATCAAGAAATATGGTCATGTATTAAGACTGGAACAAGCCAGGTACGGTGGGTCACCCCCGTAATCCCAGCACTTTGGGAGGTGGAGGCAGGAAGATCACCTGAGCTCAGGAGTTGGAGTCCAGCCTGGGCAACATGGTGAGATTGTGTCTGTACAAAAAATACAAAAATTAGCCAGGCATGGTGGCACGCACCTGTAGTCTCAGCTGCTTGGAGGCTGGGGTGGGAGGATTGCTTAGGCACAGGAGGTTGAGGCTGCGGTGAGCTGTGATCATACCACTGCACTCCTGCCTGGGCAGCAGAAGGAGATCCTGTCTCCAAAACAAAAACAAAAAAAGACTGGAACAAATTACCTCTGCTTAGGAAGTAACCTGACTTATTTTAAACCAGGTTTTACTAAAACTTGGTTTAAAAGGCTTTTATATATGCTAATAATGTGCTATATTTTCAGGTGATACATTAGTCATTTTTCTTTTGGGCAATGCAGAGCAATAACATACAAATCCGCTAATTTTTATTTGAAGAAACCTCAACTCTTCCTCCTTTGGAATTCCGGTAACAGGTTTACTTACTATAAGCCAAGTGTCAAAAGGCTCGCCTCTCAACCTTATGTCTGTGGACTTTGAGAATGTGCTGTACTCCATCATGTTCTATGTTTTTCAGGTGGCTTAAAGGTCATGGGCACAGAGTTTATTCTGGACTTTTTATTTGCCCAATAAAATGCTTTTCAACTTTGCTAAGTAATCACATAGATATGTAGTGTTTTCCTGATTGCTTGGGGCAACTAGAAAACTTTATTTACTTTTGGTAATCTTTCTTAAAAACATGCTAAAAAAAAAAAAAGTCCTCTTTTCCAATCAAAGATTGAGTGTGAGCACTATCCAGCAGTTCCTAGCCTATGAAATACTTCATTTGACCTTGTAGCTAGTTTAATAAGTTCTTTATTCCATAACCTCAACACTAAAGTGCTTCTGATAATTAAAGAGAAAAAATATATTTTCTATCTCTGGGGGAGGATTATCGTGTAGGAAAAGAGGCTATTTTCTGGAATCAGAGTTGGTATAAATCCTGACTTTGTCTCTACTGTTTGATGAAAGCGAAGAAGTTACTTTGCATCTGTAAACTACTATTTTCTTGTCTCTAAATTGGAATTGCAACCTTTTAGAATTTTTGTGAGGATTAATTCAGATAATAATAATCTAGCTTAGTTCCTAGCACAAAGAAGACATTCCAACTTCCCTATGCCTTCCTCTTTCCTTCTATCTGAAATGCTGTATATTATAAAATGGCTTTATAAATCATGTGTTCATAGATTACGTGTTCTGAAGTATTTGTCAGGTGCTGGTGATAAGTGCAGAATGTGATCTGGGTCACATTTGTAAGGCAGACTTCCAAGAGTACATGTGGTCAGAGCTGTATTGCCCTGTGCTCTACACAACTCTACACAGCTAGGGCAGATGTAGAATCTCGTCAAGGTCTTAATGGTCCATGATCAGCTACTCCTGAATATTGGCTTGGAAGCAGGGATAGGGGAGAGAGGCAATTGCATATCAGGCAAGGGCAGTTGTCCCAGGAGAGAATAATGTCCCTTTTCCCTCCATAAATGTAAATTCTACCTCCCCAGCCCTATAAAGGTGCAGTTCAAATCGTCCTTTCCCCAAAAGGCATTCCCAGTCTAGCTGAACTCACCTTTACAAACACCTATAACATTTATCCAATTCAATCATCTGGCAACACATCTTTTAATTTCTACTCAACCATTTCATTTACCTGTATCTCTCCAACCAGATACATTTTTGAAGCAGAAGACATGCTCTATTTCACAGTCTTTCATTTTAGCACATTTCACAGTGCTCCACTTGAAGTAGGCATTCAGTACATACTTAAATATATTTCCATGTCAGTTTTCCTTCAATTTATTTAGTCACATGCAGTTTGATAACAGAATTTATCAAGGGTATAAGCATATAGATTCAGATTAAATCATTTTGCTGGTAGCATCTGAAAATTACCTTTTTCCTTTAAATGGTAGATTACTAAAAAGAAAGAACTAAAAGATATAACATATTAGGTGTTTATTTGTGTGGTTTACTCTGGTATTCATGCCATAGTTTTGTTTGTTTCACCATCCAGATTCAGGGAACATGCCATGGTTTTTGCTGAGTTTCACTTTCAGGTGAAACAGATTACAGTTGCCATGAAGTAATGGCCATTACCTACAATATAATGTAGCAGAGTATATGATAAATATTCATCACCAGTGGACCATTTTTTCTTTGAAAATCCCTTAGTCAAATCTTATTATTGGTCATAAAATGTATGCATGATAATTTGACATCTGCAAACATAACTCCATTTTTATGATACAAAGAACTGAAGCAGAAATTGAAATTTTGTTATTTATGCTTCAAATTGCAGAATAAAAGGGTGCTGAAGCTGGAATTAGAATGTGTCTCAAGGTCATGAAGGATAAAGAATCAAACATGAAATGAATCACCTGTTTCCTGAGTCTCAGACTATAACACAGAAAAGTAATAACCCTGGCTGGCAGCAGTAGTTCACCCCTGTAATCCCAGCACTTTGGAAGGCTGAGGCCAGTGGATCGCTTGAGGTCAGGAGTGCGAGACCAGCCTGGCCAACGTGGTGAAACTCTATCTCTACTAAAAGTACAAAAATTAGCCAGGCGTGGTTGTGTGTGCCTATAGTCCCAGCTACTTGGGAGGCTAAGGCAGGAGAATGGCTTGAACCTCCAGTGGTGGAGGTTGCAGTGAGCCGAGACTGCACCACTGCAATCCAGATCAAGCAACTGAGTGAGACTGTCTCAAGAAAAAAAAGAAAAGTAATAATCCTAAATCCTTACTGCTTGTTAGCAGCTCTGTGACCCACTCACAGTATGATTCCACTTTACAGTGGACCCAGTTCTTCCCTAAGGAGCACCTAGACAGGGTTCCATGTTCTTCAAGAAGACAATACAGGACTGTACTTTCAAATACTGAAAATTATAATGAAACAACATTATTTTCAAAATAATTGCCTGATAATATATTTTCAAAAGAATAGTCAGGTAATGGGATCTTAGATCACTGCAGTCTCAAACTCCTAAGTTCAAGCCATCCTCCCACCTCAACCTCCTGAGTAGCTGGGATTACAGGTGTGCACCACCACACCAGGCTATGGCTACAAGTTTAAAATAAAAAATATATGCAGAAAAGAATATGAAAGTAGACTCCTTCCCTTCTGCTTTCAATCTTTCACAAGTTTCTTAGCTGCTAAAATATATGTTGAATTGATTTTTTTTCTAATTCTACATCATTTTATCCTTCTTTTCAAATTCCAAATCCTCAAATTAGTAGTCATTATCCACTTAATCTATTCTCCCATGGTTTTATCTCTTTGGAAACACTCTGTAATCTGGCTTCTATTTCCCTAGTCCATTGAAATACACTCAATATTATTAATGTCCTTGAACCCCTTCTAATTTTTCTTAATTATTGTTCAGAAGCTGATGTTGTCACCTCCTTCTCAAAATTACTCCTTTCTGGTCATGATTTTCTGGCTTCATTCTCCTAGTTCTCTTGCACTTCCTTTGCTGGTTCTTCTTCCATCCCTATCCCTCCCTTTGCAGATATCTCTTAAAGGCCTGGAGGAATATTCTCCCTTCGGTTCTCAGCCAAGTGCTTGTCTATACTCAAGAGTTCCATTTCTCACCTTGATGCTTATGGCTCTTGAGTTTGTTTTCCATGCTGTGTTCTCTCACTTGGATGCATTTCTCTTGTGTCCAATTGCCTGCATGACGTTACCTTCTAATTACCCTCCTGTCCAAACTACAGGTCCAAGACTGCTGTTTCCTCCCCATTTTTTAAATTTCACCTTCAGCCTCACCAGTCTCCTAAGCTCAGTATCTTGGGTTCATCTTGGTTTTTCTCTCTGTTCTTCACATTCAACACCAGTCATGATATGGTTAGATTCTGTGCCCCTCCCAAATCTCATCTTGAATTATACTCCCACAATTCTCACATATTGTGGGCGGGAACTGGTGGGAGATGATTTCAATCATGGGGGCAGTTCCCCCATACTGTTCTCATGGTAGTGAATAAGTCTCACGAGATCTGATGGGTTTATTAGGGGTTTTTGCTTTTGCATCTTCCTCATTTTTCTCTTGCCACCACCATGTAAGAAGTGCATTTCGCCTCCTACCATGATTCTGAGCCCCACCCCCGCCAGTTATATGGAACTGTAAATCCAATTAAACCTCTTTTTCCTCCCAGTCCCAGGTACATGTGAAAACAGAATAATACAGTAAATTGGTACTGAGAGTGGGGTGTTGCCAAGAAGATATCCAAAATGTGGAAGCAGTTTTGGAACTGGGTAACAGGCAGAGGTTGGAACAGTTTGGAGGGCTCAGAAGAAGAGAGGAAAGTTAGGAAAGTTTGGAACCTCCTAGAGATTCGTTGAATGACTATCACAAAGATGCTAATAGTGATATGAACAATTAGGTCCAGGCTGAATTGGTCTCAGATGGAGGTGAGGAACTTCTTGGGAACTGAAGAAAAGGTGATTCTTGTTATGCTTTAGCAAAAAGACTGGTGGCATTTTGCCTCACCCTAGAGATTTGTGGAATTTTGAACTTGATAGAGATGATTTAGGGTATCTGGCAAAGAAATTTCTAAGCAGCAAAGCATTCAAAACATGACTTGGGTGCTGTTAAAATCATTCCATTTTAAAAGAGAAACAGCCTAAAAGTTCCAAAAATTTGCAGCCTGATGATACAGTAGAAAGGAAAAACCCATTTTTTGAGGAGAAATTCAAGCTGGGTACAGAAATTTGCATAAGTAACAAGGAGTTAAATGTTAATTCCCAAGACAATGGAGAGAATGTCTCCAGGGCATGTCATAGGTCTCCATGGCAGCCCCTCCCATCACAGACCTGGAAGTCTAGGAGGAAAAAATGGTTTCATGGGCTGGGCCCAGGGTTCCCATGCTGTGTGCAGCCTAGAAACTTGGTGCCCTGTGTTCCAGCCACTCCAGCTATTGCTAAAAGGGGCCAAGGTACAGCTTGGCCCATGGTTTCAGAGGGTACAAGCCCCAAACCTAGGCAGCTTCCAGGTGGTATTAAGCCTGCGGGTGTACAGAGGTCAAGAATTGAGGTTTGGGAACCTCCACCTAGATTTCAGATGTATGGAAACGTCTGGAGGCCCAGGCAAAAGTTTGCTGCAGGGGTGGAGCCCTCATGGGGTATATCTGCTAGGGCAGTGTGGAAGGGAAATGTGGGGTTGGAACCCCCACACACAGAGTTCTTACTGGGAACCTCTTAGTGGAGCTGTGAGAAGAGGGACACCATCCTCCAGACTGCAGAATGGTAGATCCATAGACAACTTGCACCGTGCATGTGGAAAAGCTACAGACACTCAACACCAGCCTGTGAAAGCAGCCAGGATGGGGGCTATACCCTGCAAAGCTACAATGTAATGTAATGAACCATTATAGTTTGCATGGATGCTACTCTCCTTTTCCTTTTATTGTTTTATTTCTCCATTTTTACTTATTCTTTAAGATCTAGTTCAAAGATCATCTTCTGTGCAAGGTCTTCTCTGATCATCCCAGGCACTAGAGTCCCCCAAATGTACCTGGCATAGTTTTAGACATGTAATTGAAAAGATGTAAAAATCTTCCAATTGTTCCATTTTTTTTAATGACCTCAATGAAATTAATTGCCTTCTCAGACCCAAAGGGTACATACATAAATTAACAGGGAAAGATTCTATTTTTCTAGGTTAAGCCATTGCATTCAGTAGAAGCAATAAATAGAAATGAACTTTCAGAGCTATTCTGTTTTCAGTGGAATTAAGCAATAACTTATCTCTATAGTCTGAGATACTATTACTATCATCTATATAATAATCATTACTTCTGTTTATATAATATTTTCTCTAATTATAAAAATAATGAATTGATTCTATAATGATGTATATATATCAATATATATTTGTCAGAACCATAGAACATACAATACAATGTGTAAACCTTAATGTAAACTATAGACTTTAATGTATCACTATTTGCTCATTACTGTAACAACTACATGACACAAATACTAGTATTGTTGAAAATGGAACCTGGGGTGGGGGAAAGTAAAGGGGAATATAAGAGCTCTCTGTACTTTCCACTTAATTTTTCTGTAAACTTAAAACTGTTCAAAAAAATAAAATATATTAATTAAAAATAATAACATATCTATAAACTTTGGGCGATAATGACATGCCGTTATAGTTTGATCAGTAGTGACAAACATGCCATTCTGTGGGCAGTGTTGATAATGAGAGCTGTGCATGTGGGTGAGAAGAGGTGGTGGTGCATATGGAAGTCTGTGTACCTTCTGCTCAATTTTGCTGTAAAGCTAAAACTGCTATAAAAATAATAAAGTCTAATAAAAATGTTAAGCCATGTACAAACTTAATAAAAATGCTTATTGTAGAAAATGTGGCCAGGCAGTGGCTCACACCTGTAATCCCAGCACTTTGGGAGGCCAAGGTGGACAGATCACGAAGTCAGGAGATTGAGACCATCCTGGCCAACATGGTGAAACCCCATCTTTAGTAAAAATACAAAAATTAGCTGAGCATGGTGGTGCATGCCTGTAATCCCAGCTACGT
Source organism: Aotus nancymaae (assembly GCF_030222135.1). Classification (NCBI taxonomy): domain Eukaryota; kingdom Metazoa; phylum Chordata; class Mammalia; order Primates; family Aotidae; genus Aotus; species Aotus nancymaae. The sequence continues at coordinate 37,461,298 of NW_026988419.1, read as the reverse complement.
GGAAGGCTGAGGCAGGGAGTCACTTGAACCAGGGAGTTGGAGGTTGCAGTGAGTCAAGAAAAGAAAATGTATAATGGTATACAAAAAAGTAAAAGGAAGAAGGTAAAATTGTCTTTAAGCCTACTTCCTCTGTCTATTCCCGGGTGATACCACATCCATTACTGATATGTGATCTTTCTATATAATAATATCATAAGTGTTTTCTCTGTCATTAAATGCTCCCCTCCAATGAAATATTTAATAATCACATGCTTTAAACTTCTTTATCTTGATGTAAATAAAATTTCTAAGTTTTCCCTTGACTTGAACTTCTGCAGCCTGAAAAAACTTATTTTGTTTTTGTTTTCTTTTTCCCTGAGACAGGGTCTCACTCTGTTGCTCAGGCTGCAGTGCAGTGGTGTGATCATAGCTCACTGCAGTCCTGACCTCCTGGGCTCAAGTGATTCTCCGGCCTCCACCTCCTGAGTAGCTGGGATCACAGGTGTGTGCCATCATGCCTAGCTAACATTTTTATTTTTTATAGAGATGAGGTACCCTTGTGTTGTCCAGGCTTGTCTCAAACTCCTGGCCTCAAGCAATTCTCCTGCTTTAACCTACCAAAGTGCTGAGATTACAGGTGTGAGCCAACATGGCAGGCCTAAACTCATTTCTTTTACTACTTTTGAAACCTACGTCATTATTTTTTTCTTTATATTTACCTCTGAGATCTTAATATCTCTTTCTCAAGATGCTGTAGAACAAGTAATGTACAGTATCTTCTGACTTTCTATATCTTAGTTTCTTCTCACAGAACTCTTTTTCTTGTACTTGTGTTTCTTTTCTGAACACATTAGATTATTAGCTATGGACAGTTTTAAAATTTAAAGCAGCATGCATTCTGTTATATAGCACATTGATAATTAATAAGAACATATATCAATATATTCCCACAAATCTAATATATTTTTCCACCTGATGCATAATTTTCTTAACATATGATATGTTCCTGGCTTTACTACTTGGATTCATTTAAGCCAGATTCCTAGGGGTAGAGGCTGGCTAGAAAAAGTACTATACAGATTCTGTCTGTATGAGAACATCATACAGCATCTCTGAAGTGATACATATGGATTGAAGTTTGATCACTGCAACCCAGGAGCATAGGAATTCAATTTGTTCTGAATATATGCTCTGATTAGCAGCAGTAACAGGTGTGTGTGTGTGTGTGTGTATATATATGTATGTATATATATTACATAAATTTTTTTTTTTTTTAATTTTTTTTAGAGACAGGGTCTGGGTCTGTTGCCCAGACTGAAGTACAGTGGGGCAATCATACCTCACTGCAGCCTTGACCTCCTGAGCTCAAGCGATTCTTGTGCCTCAGCCTCCTGAGTAGCTCGGACAACAGGCACACACATGCCACTGTGCCCAGCTAATTTGTGTGTGTGTGTGTGTATACATATATACTATATATATATAATACATATATATAATAATACACATATATACTTACATGCATATATATTCATTATATATATGTAGTAAAAGAAAAAGTAGTAAAAAATAGATATGTGTATATATATGTGTGTGTATATATATACACATATATATTTATATGTATTATGTATATATATACACATATATGTATATATATTATGTATATATTTATATATAATATATACATACATGTATACATATACATACATATATAATACACATATATACTTATATGCATATATATACATTATATATATGTAGTAAAAGAAAAAGTAGTAAAAAATATATGTGTGTGTGCATATATATATACATGCTTGTTTATTTTTTGTAGAGACAGGGTCTTGCTATGTTGCTCAAGTTTGTCTTGAACTCCTGACATCAAGCGATTCCCCTGCCATAGTAAACTGTAACCTAAATGGAATATGTAAATAAACTGTAACCTACTCTAGTGTTCAACTGCCAGGCCTCCCAAAGTGCTGAGGTTACAGTGAGCCACCACATCTGGCCACAAGTGAGATTTTTAAAGGAAAAAAGGAGAGACAGATTCTAAGTTGTTTACCAAGAATTTACATTAAAATAACATAAGCTATTGATTGGCTATACATTGTTCTTTGTAGCACAATTTCAGGACCAAGAAAATAATAGGTGAGGTAGCTAGTCAGGAATAAAATACCCTTAAACAGTCATGCCTGAACATGGGTGTAGGAAGGGGTTGGGGTGTGCGGCTGAAGTCCCGTACTCCTATCCCAGAGGCCTGATGAATCAAGCACACCTCACAGAGCTCAGACTGTTCTGAGCTATATTTCTTTACTCAGAAGTCAGCAGTTATTCTTGATGTTGTTCGTCTATATGTAATATACCTTTTTTACTGACTGCTTTTAATATTTTCTCTTTATTATTGACTTTTAACAGTTTGATTATGAGATGATATAGTTGTATGTTCATCTTGATTCTTATTCATCAATTTTATTGGGTTATATTTTTCACTCAATTTGGAAAATATTGGACCAGCATTTCTTTAAATGTATCTCTGCTCCAATCTGTTCCCTCTCCTTCCTCCTGATTATCTATCTATCCATCATATCTATATATATCTGTGAAACACATGCAGTTTCTCTCTCTCTGTTTATATACCTATATACATACATATATACATAGACAGAGAGAGAAAGAGAAACTGCATGAGGCAGTTCTCTTTGAGAGAACTCAATGAAGCCTTGAGGCTTCATTCACCTTTTTTTTCAATCTTTGCTCTCTCTGCTTCAGTTTTCCATAGTTCTTGTGGCTTGTCTTCAAGTTTTTTCTTTGTAGTGGTAAACCTGTCTTGTGGTATTTTCATTTTATGTGCCATATTTTTCAATTTTGTAATTTCTATTTGATTATTTTTTAAAGATTTCATTGTTGAAATACTCTGTTCTCTCAATATGTTCATGTTTTTCTTTAAATATTTGAATATATTTATAATAGTGGTTCTAAAATCCTAGGTAATTTCATCATCACAGTTATTTCTTGTTCTATCTCTATAGACAGATTTATTTTCTCCTACTGAATATTTGGGATTGTCATACTTGGCAGTTAGAACAACCTCACATTGGGCTGTTGGTCTGTGGGGTAAGAGCTATCATAGTGGAGAAGGCCAGGTGGAAGTGTCTAGAACTTTCCCCACCCCCAGCCAAGAAGGAATATCAAAACAAGTATTATGCCCTGGGTTAGGGAGACAGTATGGGGGCAGATGGCAGAAATTAGTGTCATTCATAAGTATCTAAGGGGAGGCCAGGCACAGTGGCTCATGCCTATAATCCCAGCACTTCGGAAGGTCGAGGTGGGCAAATCATTTGAGGTCAGGAGTTCAAGACCAGCCTTGCCAACATGGTAAAACCTGTCTTTACTAAAAAATACACACACATAGACACACACACACACACACACACACACAAAGTATCTAAAGGGAAAATACGTTTGTCAGGACTCCCATTAAGAATTCCATTGAATTATAAGCTATGGCTTCTGCCTTGGTACTTTGAGCAAAAATGAAATGTATAAAGATTCATAATGAACTTATTTCCATCATACCCGAGTTCATGCTCAAGTGACTCAAGCAGGGCCCCTGGATAACTTTAGGATGGGAGTTTATCATTGGAAAGACAAAGCTTGGGATTAGAGGGTTGGAACTTCCAGCCTTACACACCCACACACTCAGCTGCCCCACTTTTGGGGAGGAGAGGGAGGCTGGAGTTTGTTGGATCACCATCAGACAGTGATTTAGTCAATCATGTGTATGTAATGAAACCTTGATAAAACACTTTGAACAAGAGTCCCTGGAAGCCTCCAGGTGGGGGAACACATCAGTGTGCTGGGATGGTGGTGCACACAGAGCGCATGGAAGCTCTGTGTCTTCCCCTCCCCCACCCACACACACTCAATACCTGGCCCTACTCCTCTCTTCCACTTGGCTGTTTCTGAATTGTATTCTTTACAATAAAACCATGATCATAATTACAAAGCTTTCCTAAGTTCTGTCAGTCATTGTAGTGATTTACTAAACCTGAGTGGAGGTCATAGGAAGCCCCAGATGTATAGCTGGTCAGTCAGAAGTATGCTTGGCCTCCAGGTCTTACAACTGGTGTCTGAAATGAGGGTGGTCTTGTGGGACTGAGCCCTACCTTGTGAAATCTGCACTCATTCTGGGTTGTTAGTGTCAGAACTGAACTACATTGTAGGATATTCAGTTGGTGTCAGAGAACCAGGGAATTATTGGAAAGACATTTCACTGGTTAACAAATTTAAAAATAAAAATTACGTGATCATCACAAAAAGTATAATAAGGAAATAGGTGGCAGATCCTTTAGGGCTGATCTTGCCAATCAGCATGCCAGACCCCGTGTCTGTGTACATAGTGAACAACAATCTTGGTTACACGCAAACCAAGTCTGTGAAAGACTTGTGAAAACCAGAGCCCCCAAGCTAACTTCTCTAATTTCAAGCCAACTCATCCATTTTTTTTTTAACTAACGTGTATGATCATTATCATTTTCTCCATGTGCACTATCGTGAAAGTTACTGGTTTTTAAAAATAGATGAACTTCACTCAAGGAGGAAACTCTTTTGTCCTATTGTTCTACCCCCTAATAATTGCTGTGTAAAATCTATTGGTTTCATTTGACTAGAGCTTATCTATTTAAAACTTTTTAAACCTGTAATTACTAGGAATTTCTCTTTTCTTCTCTCCATGTCCCAAATTAATGTGACAGAAGAATCATGGGTAAGAGTACCCCAAACGTTCCTTGATTGGGCTAAATCAAGGCCAAGACTGAGCAAGTGGAGTATTAGCATGTCTATTCGACCACTTATGTCATACCCTGCAATATAACTGTTTTCAGTAATCAGATTGATATTTTTATCTGCATTGGTTTGAGTGCTATGGAACCTAAGAGGGAAGGAACTATTTTACTTATTGATCTTTTAATATGCCAATACATATAATTTTTAAAATAAGGGGTTATTCTGACTTAAAATAAATAGATGAGCCAAAAAGAAACCCAGGTTCCCCAATAATTTGCAAACTATTCACCTATTGCTAACATTTCCACAAATAGCCCCCTCTTCTGTTCTTATTCTCCATAAATTATAACTGAAAAAGCTCCTTGAAAACTCTTTTATTGACCAACTCCAAGCTAAGCCTCTTGCCGTCCTCACTTCTGCCTTATACTGACCTGTGGCAGTGTCAGATGGGCCCCTTAGAGCAAAGTGGTTTGCTCTTCCTTCACCCTCTCCACTGTCTTCATGCACTGTCCATGTGGAATCTTTCTTTCTTAAAGGACTTAAATAATGACTGTGCCCCATGAACTAAAATCATGGTTGGTGAGTTTTCAGCCTCCATTTTTTTTTTTTTTTTTTTTTTTTTCAGTTTTTCGATTCTTCTTAGCCAGGAGCCCCTTCCAGAAATCAACACATCATGCTCCTGTTCTGGAATAGGCATCTTCCAGGTAACCCTCAAATTAAACATGTTTTGAGAATTGCAGGCTCATTTCAGTTAGCATGGCGTTGAGCAAGCTATTCTCTTTCTATCCTCTTCAGAGGTGTTTATTCAGTGGCTCCTGTCTGTGAAGGGTGCCTTCAATCTGCAATCTGAAGGAAAGAATCTCTACTAGCCATATTTTTGCCAATGCTTGTCCCATTCTTTCTTCCTTGCCACTCCTCCAAAACACACACACACACACACACACACACACACACACACATTATATACATCTACTAGCACCAACTGTAATCACTGTTTCTACACTCACAGATGCAAAATGCCCTTATGTTCAGAGATGGTTAACATTTTCTTTTTGTCATAAAGTCTCTGTAGGTTTCCTTTTTGGATTTTTGGTAATAATCTTACATAAAATATACTTACATAGGACATGGTACCTAGCCAAAGACATCCAAAAGGTTTGCTCAAAACCATGTCTTGTTGAGTCAGCCTTTATTAAATCCTCCCCAGGAGCCGATATTTTGGAAACAAAATATTACTGGTAAAGAGAAGCATGTGAAGTTTCCAAAAGCAAAAGCGTCTGTAACCAATGAACAGATAAAATTTCAAGGCCTGTACAGTAAAGCAGCTGTTAGATGATTTACTGGAAAATTCCTCCAAAACATAATAGGGGCTGCCCACTACAAAGGAAATATTTTTCCTTCAAGTGCATAATATTAAAGTTCAATATGTTATGTACTCAAATTACCTCTCTATTAAAATCTGGGGTTTTCACGATAACCTCCATCTCATTCCATCCCTCTGAAAAGCCAGGACAGCACTGGTTGGTGTGAGATTCATGAGGTGAGTTCTAAACTCCAGAGACTCATTCCTTTTGTGCAGCCTCCAGTATCAATAACACAGGATAGGACTTCATTTCTCAGGCATACAAGTGACTCAACGCTAAACTAGGCAAACCCGATAACCTCTCACTTTCATTTAGAGAAATCACACAGCTTCCAGTGGGGCATCATGTGATTTTCAAGGCAGTGAGCACACTTGCAAAGCAGTATTGCAGGAGTTATAGAGGGAGAAAAAAATAGTTTCCAGCACCTCCCTTATCTCACTACATGGACAAACAGTGCATAGAGGGACATCTCAGATGCCACAGCACCTGAATGTTTTGGTAAACTCCTGATGGAGACCAGGAAAGGTGGCAGCACACAGCACAGCCTCTGCTCCACGGCACCAGAGATCTGGGGGTACACATGGAACCAAATGAGCCAAAAAAGGTCTTTATAGTCCCCAGGCCAAGAATTCTCCATTTACCCTCACTCCTGACTCTGCCCACCCACACGATCATTTATTAGGAGTTATCAGAAACCTTTAGAGAGAGATTTATTAAGGGTTACAGAATTAGAGCGAGGAAGGAGGAATACGTTTCTAGTGTTCTATACCACTGTAGGATGACTACAGTTAACAACAATATGTAGTTTCAAATAGCTAGAAGGAAGGATATTGAATATTCCCAACACAAAGAAATGATAAATGTTTGAGATAATGGACATGTTAATTACGCTGATCTGATCATCATACATTGTACATATCAAAACATCATTACATACCCCATGAATATGTACAATAATTACGTGTCAATTAAGAAAGAAAGAAACCTCTTGGACTCCATGTAATGTTATAATTACACACAGAACACATTCTGGCTCAAACTAGAAGGTGGAGGACTCCACCTGTACAAAGGGCACTATTGCATTAGTAGGAGTAATGACTAGTGCCTTTGATCTACACAGGAAAAGAGAAATGGCAGTCCAGAGCCACAGTGATGCAAGCTGAAGTCAAAACAAGAGCTGTTCCCTGCCACTTGTTTCTTATTATTTTGAACATGCCAACTAATTGCAGCCCACCCTTCCATCCTTCCTTGTGCTAGAGGTGTGGGTTAAGCCATTGCCGCAGAAGTTCTTTTCAACAGACAGCTGTTTATCTGGTCATTGATTAATGGTAAGGAGGCTGCTCCTAGCTTTGTTTGGATGTTCAGATAGCAAGAGAGGACACTTGGTTTCAATATATGTATCTATTGGATTAAACCTCCAGGCTAAACAATCCTGCTTTTCCTAAGAAATGAACACAGAAATGGTCAAATGTCAACAGGAACATTGCTACAGGAAGAATATGTTCAATAATCATGATATATGAGTCAAATGTTCAGAGTGTGATTTTGATTTGAACATTGTGGGAGAGGGAGGGAGGATTCAGCTATCTGAGAATCAGTTCTGGCTCAGTCCTTTGAGCCTACTTAGGTGTGAAGGTTTCTGTTCCTGTGTCTATGACTCAGCTCTGCTGTTTGGGGAAGATAAATTAGGTGTCACGTGCTTTACTCTTAGTGAAATAGGTTATTTTGGGGGAAATATGTAGAAAGTTACTTTTTAAGAAATTCCAGTGAATATGAAAGGTTTCTATCTGAAAAGATGCATGTTTGGCTTGTTGTGAGCATTTTTTCCTTCCTTTTGAAAAAATCTTGTCTTCAAATTTGTCTGGAACTGTTCACTATATTGCCCTTTTGAATTGCACCAATAAGAAGGGAGTCAAACACCATTTCCAATAATACTCTGCTCAGTCATAGTGACAGTATGCCCCTGCCTCCTACGCTGCCACACCAAACTCAGACAAGGAGCACCTGCAAAGTCTGTTCTGCATCACAGCAGTAAGCAGTCACAGGGCCCATTAGTTACACATGGCAGGAAAGACCGTGGGGTCAGTGTTAGAATTATGTTTTTCATCTGCATGGTAGACAGCTTACATTCTGCACTCTGGTGGTGTGCAGATGTCCTAGAGAGGAAGGCTCCCTTGAGTCCCTCTCTTTTCCTTTTGCTAATAGACCCCAGGCTTTTTTCAGGGATCAGGCAACAATATCCTCATGGTAGTTAGGCTCAGCTCAGAGAAGAGTCCTGGATCGTCCATTCCCCTTTGCCTTTCAATGCTGTAGGGATCATGCCAAAAAAAAGAAACACTGCTTAGAGGCTTTGGAGAAAGTATTTTCTTCCTAGTAAAAGGAAGCTTGGTATGACTGAGCTGCTAAATCAACCCACCCCTAATTTTGGACTTCTTGTTTGGAGAGATAAGAAACTCTTTATTGTTTCAGCTCCATTGGATATAGTGAAAATTGCACCAAAGAGCATCCTAACTGGTCCTCAGGGGTAGGAACCTAAATTTATTTCAATTTCTGGAAGACTGTTATAAGCCATAGACCATCATCTCCTATTTAAGCTGAGAAAATAACCATTCATGGTAAACTGGGGGTATTGAGGAAATTACAGCTGAATTTTCTTGTCTGTAAAATGGGAATATCATTAGTAACAATTTCAAACGTTCATCCTGGTGATTAATTTAACCCAAGCAAAGCTCTTAAAGCAGTGCCTGGCACATAGTAAAGACACAATTTAATTGTCAATTGTTATCATTATAGAGATTATGAGACAAGAAGGATTGATCATTTGGGGCTAAACTAGGGATACCAACTAGGAACCAAGATACTCACTTGCAAAGAGAAAGATAATGGCAGACACTCTGGCATGGTCGGCTAGTAGTAAAGTAATATAGAGGAGATCATAATTACAGTTTACCAAGACCTCTTCATCACATTCATTTCCTTTGCATGAACACAAAAATTTCCTCAATACCTACAGTTTACCTTATGTAAACTTATATAGGAGTTGATAGTTTGTGGCTTGTAACACTCTTCCAGAAATGGAAAGTAAATTCAGGTTCTTACCCCTGAGGACCAGTTAGGATGCTTTTTGGTGCAATTTTCACTACATCCAATGGGGTTTAAACAATAAGGAATTTATCATCTCTCTATAAAAGAAGTCCAAAATTAGGGTTGCAGGGTGGGTTGATTTAGTAGCTTAGTCATATCAAGCTTTCTTTTACTAGGACGAAAAGCCTTTTTCCAAAATCCCATGTAGTCCCCCTAAGTACATGGGTGAGCTGGCTGTTACTGCAGCTCTCATCCAGAGTTCGTCTCTAGGGTTGGTTTAGTTCACCCGGTGTGATAGACTGAAAAATGACCCCCCTACCCAAAGGTGTCCATCTCCTAATCCTTGGAACCTATGAAAATGTTAATTTAGTTTAATGACAAAAGGGACTTAACACATATGATTACATTAGGGATTGTGAGATCGAGAGATTATCCTGAATTATCCAGAAGAGCCCAAGGTCCTTATAAAAAGGAAGAAAGAGTCAATACTAGGAGATGCGGTGTAATAATGGAAGCCACAGACTGGCATAATGTGAGGAAGGGGCCACAAGCTAAGGAATATAGGCAGTCTCTAGAATCTGAAAAAGGCAAGGAAACAGATCCTCCCCTCAGCATCCAGAAGGAACACAGCCCTATCTATAGATTGACTTTAAACTTCTGACCCTGAACTGTCAAATAATACATCTGCATTGTTTTAGGCCACTAAGTTTGTGGCAATTTGTTACACCAGCAACAGGAAATTAATATACCTGGCTAAGGAGATGAAACATGATCCCTAACTCCCTTTGTTAGTTTTGGCTTCTACAGTTAATGGATCTATTGTCTCACATATTAAAAACACAGTAACAGAGTCAGGATGTTACATTCAACAGCTCAATGACATCATCAAAGATCCAGAGTTTTTCTCCCCCAAATCCTTGCTCTGTTTTTTTTTTTTAGCACAAAGGTTTATCTTTTTGGGTTGGTCCACTCATGGTCAAAAGTGGTTGCTGCAGTTCTGAGTACTTTATCTTTACATGTTAATGTCTAAAAGTTGCAAGAGAAAACCACCTCTTTCCGTGTCATTTTTTAAATAACAGGAATATTTCCCAAGAAGTCTCCCATAGGCTTTGCTTCTCATAGCATTAGCAAGAATGGAGTCATTCAGCCATTTCTAAACCAGTCTCTGAGGAATAGAATCAAGATTCACCCACTGGGACAACTGAAGGACTAACTTCTTTTGAAGGATGTGGTGGCCTAATTCCTGGGTTGTCTTATTGAGTAAGAAGAGGGGAGAAGGATGGCATGATTAGCAAACAGCAATGTCTTTTATACACCCTCCTCAAGGCTCCTTGTGAGCAGTCAACCTTACCAGACAGAATACTCTTCCAAGATAGACAAGGGCTGTCTTTTAGGCAAGGTGAGCAAGTGTCTATAATTCTCACTCTTTTTGCTCAGGATCTTCTGACTAATGAAACACATTCATTTAGTTTATATTTTTATTTGCCTAGAGTAAGCCCTAAATAAATGTTTACCAAATTCAGCATCAATATTTGTGCCTTCAGTGATATTATTGTATTATTGTTTGATTCTCAACCATGTGGGCAGATATGTAGAAACTATTGGAGATTTCATGAGGCATAGATATATAAAAATAAAATTACTAACTTTTACATAACATTTTCTTTGTGCCTGTCATTATACTAAGAACTTTACATAATTCATTTAACCTTAACTGTAGGAAGTGGTACTGTTGTTAATTCCCATTTTATAGGTGATGAAATTTAGGCACAGAGAGGAAAACCATTGCTAATCCACAAATTCCTAAAGCAGAACAATTTTCATGATAGCAGCATGTTGTTAATTATGGCTATATTTAAACAGACAAAATATCTAGAAAGAAAATATTGGTAAATTGTCTGGATTACTCCAAAAGTATTTGATATGGTGCCAGAAAAAGAGCAATGAGAGAGCCACTCCTTGCCATTGCTTAACCTTTCCCAAAGGGGTGGTTCTCTGATTATATTTTTAAAGAAAGTAAAAATAATTTAGGAAATGCATGTCTGATAAATGATATAAACTGCAGGGGGACTTTATCAAAAAAATTTCTTTAGCTGTAAAATTAAACAACATAAGCAGCATCCAAACCTAAATGAAGGGCAGACGAAAGCAAAATGAAAAGTAGTGTATATGCGGGAAAGAAACCAACAGAAAAACATAAACATTATAAACTGTGGCCTAACACTCATCAACTAGAGGGAAAATGTGAGATTTCAAGTAGCTGATTTGGAATCAAAATCCTTCAGCTTTCCCTAGTCAGAGACCAACATTTTTAATGGTTTTTGTATGTTTGTATAACTATATTGACTGTTCTCTACACTAACCTCTTCTTTCAAAAGTATATGTGGAATATTGTGCTATAGCCATTCCAGACTTATAAGCCTAGACTATGTTTGGCTAGTGGGTTTCCCAATCACTATTTACCCATTTTACTGCTATTGATTTTAGGTATAATAGAGCCAAATGTTTTCATCAACCCTTTCATAAAGATAGGGATAGTAATAATCTTCATGTTAAATTTATTGATTCCCTCCAGGAGAGAAGATTATGCCTGAAAATGCTGGTATCATTATGCTGGTTGGCACCATAAGGGAAATTGAGATGGTTTTAAATAATCTACTGAACAGTAGGAATTTCTATACCAACTAAATAAAGGTTGTTTTTTAAAATTCATCTCATCTGAGTCCTATTAGAACTAGACCATGTGATACAAAATAAACCAAGGAATGCCCTCAAGAACACAAAATCCTGCAATACACAGAGGGAAATAAAAGGCTAATTTATGGTACAGTACAAAGCATAAAACACAAAAGTTCCTGAAGCAAAGCAATTTTCATCATAGTAGTACGTTGTTTTAATTATAGCTATATTTAAACAGATGAAATGCCTAGAAAGAAAATATTGGTAATTTATCTGGATGACTCTAAATAAATATTTGATATGGTACCAGGAAAAGAGCAATGGTCCAGATTTTCTTCTTTTCAGAACTGGACTTTAAAACTATTCTTGTTACAACTATTTCCAAAAAGAGTTAGTTAAAATAGTTCACTGATAATTGTGAATGTACTCCCTCTTTGTATTTGGTTTCCTCAGGCTGATTTATTCTTGTCAAGCAGTTTTGAACACATGATTTCTTCTGAATCTCTAGATTTTAAATTGACATTTCTATGGCATGCTGAATCATTGCAGGTAGAGTTTTAATTAGTCTCAGCCCTTTGGAAACCAATTTGGCAGAGTACACAAGAGTCCTACAATGTTTGGGTATCTGACCCAATGGTTCTGATTCTAGAAGTCACTTTCAGGAAATAAGACAAAATTCAGAAAATATATTTATGTTCAATAATGTTTGTTCATATGGTAATTATACTAGCCAAAATAAGAAATATGCTAAATGGCCAGTAATGGCAAGATGGTTAAGTAAATTATGATATAGCCATTAAATGAGATGTTACTGTCTGCAAAAGTTACAATAAAATCAGAAAATTCTTAATTATGACAAGTGCAGGGACATATAGATGGCAGAATGCAAAATTGCATTTAGCATTTGATCTCACTTCAGCCATATAAAACAATGTGGTTGAATCTTGGTATCTCAATAATATATCAAAACTCCCTGTTGATAGTTTGGAAACAAGCTGAGCTAAATATATTATTTAGGCACATATACATGTGCATGTGTGTTTGCAGGAGTACATGCAGGTGTGCATGATGAAACTAAAAAAGGAATGAGAAACACAAAATTTAGGGTAACAGTGACCTCTGGCAGGAAGACACAGGGTCAGGAGGCACCAGGGTAAATGAGTAGAGGAGACATAAACGTTTTACTTTTGGGGCAGGGCAGAGGGTCTTTCTTATTCATTATGTCATTTCATGAAGAATAAACAGAATGAAGAATGGCCATACATGGACCAGTGATCATTGTGTGCCATAAACCAAGAATTCTGATTCATTCCATTTTCACCATTATTAAAATATTAGATTATGAGTGATTGTTTTTGCTTTATACATAAATTTCTATAGTTAGCATTATATTTTTAAAATGTAAAACCAGTAAACTGATCTAGAAAGCTTGCAGATTAAAAATCCGATTAATATGTTATACCTGTGTCTGGATGAGCTAGACTTATCCAATTAGCGTGAGGCAATTGAACTGAAAGCTAGAGGTTAATTAAGGCTAAACTGCAGACCATTAGTGGTTATATTATCTAGGCCTGATTTTCTTAGTCCTGATGATTTAGTCTTCTCTGAGTATCTGACCAACCTGGGCCTTAAGGCAACAAACTCAAAGTGTTATATTTTCTTATAATAATCATAACAGCTAACATTGATTTAATAATAAATTAATTTTACTATGTGACAGGTACTGTGCTAATACTTTTCATCCATCATCAGATTTAACGCTCACACTAAACATATAATAGTTATTAATATTACCCAAATTTGACAGATGAGAAAACTGAGGCACAAAGATAGATGCCTTGCCCAAAGATCACACCACCAGTAAATAAGGGTGCTCAAAATTGGAGCTTGATATGGATCAACTTCCTGCTGAGGAAATCAAAAAACTTTGTCCAGTGTTCATCTCAATAAATACTCATTTACCAAAGTGGAAGTATAATAAGCTAGAGAGGAGCCTAGGGTTTGGCTCTTAGAACCTATGTGAGGGTAGATTTAGGAGCATAGGCCTCCAGGGTATGGGTCACGAAACCAAAATTGGAGAAGTACAGATCCTATTAGTCCATTCTCACACTGCTGTAAAGAACTGCCCAAGACTGGGTAATTTATAAGGAAAAGGGGTTTAATTGACTCACAGTTCCACATGACTGGGGAGGCCTCAGGAAACTTACAATCATGGCAGGAGGCACCTCTTCACAGGGTTGCAAAGAGAGAATGAGTGCCAGCAGTGGAAATGCCAGGTGCTTATAAAACCATCAGATCTCGTGAGAACTAACTCACTGATCACGAGAACAGCATGGGGGAGACCGGCCCCACAATTCAATTACTTCCCACTGGGTCTCTCCCATGACACATGGGGATTATGGGAACTTACAATGAGATTTGGGTGGGGACACAGCTGAACCACATCATTAGGATATAATGTATCCCAATGATATAATGGCAGGATAATACAGTGCTTTGAGCATGGGATCAAGGGATATAACTGCTTAGGTTTATATACTGGCTTCACCATCTTTTAGCTCTGTGACCCAGTAAAGATACTGGAGTTCTCTGTGTTTCAGTTCCTGTAACTGTGAAGTTGGGATAATAGTAGTACCTACCTTACAGAGTCATTTTGTGTATTCAATGAGTTAATCTATGGCAAGCACTTAGAATGATGCTTGGCACATAGCACTTGCTAAATGTTAACTGTTATAATTTTTGTGCATATTTTCACGTTTCTTGATCTTTATTCTCTTTCTCTCTCACCATCCCCCTCGCCACCCCCACCTCACTTCCCCACCTCATTGTACAGTCATACTTTGCTCTGAATTGTTTGGGAAATGAAACAAGGTATAAATATAGAATGGAAGATAACCTTTATAATATTATTAAATTCATTTTCATGATATGGAGTAGACTCAAAAATGCAGAAACAGGTATTCTTTGTGTTTAAAAGAACATAATTTTCTTGCTATGAATAGCAGCTTTGCATTCAAGTCTTAGGTCTATCATTAGGTATATGATCTTGAGAAAGTCTCCACTCAGCCTCAGACTTCTCACTTAACAGATAGTGGTGACAATGCCAGGACTGCCTCTTGAATGCTTTATTCTGGAGTGCTTTGGCAGGTTTCTTCTTTCATTCCATGATCCACATTTACATTTAGTGAGTACCTGCTCTGTGCCAGACTCATATTGGAGGCCCAAAATGCAAAGTCTCTGTTACTTTGAGTAATTCATGGTGGAGGAACATGCAATCCTAGACTGGTGTGTGTGTGTGTGTGTGTGTGTGTGTGCATGTGTGTGTGTGTATGCACATGAATGCATGTGCAGGGTTGATGAGGTACGGTACAGGATATGGATATTCCAATTGCAAATAACAATTTGCAAATTATGGAAAATACACAAACCACAAAGAGAGGAATAATGGCTGGATTTATCTTGGCCATTCAGGAACAGTCTCCTTTCATTTTGACAAACATATGCATGTTTCCATGGGATTTTTTTAACCTATAATTGCCCACATCTGAAATATTTGCTTTGCATTTGTGTTGGATCTTTTATGATTCAATAAATCTTTAATCCAGCTTCTCAGGGCAGAACATTTGTTATTATTTGGCAGAAATTTTCTCACTGTTCATGTTCAATTCAGTTAGTTAGATAGAAAACAATGATATTACTACCCTTTCATGCTTATCCCTTGACATTTTCCATAAATAGAAACTTTGTTCATTGGCTAAAATCCTATTTAATACTATCAAATGTCAAAGGCAGGATTTGGTATACCAGTCTCTTTGGAGAAAAGAATCCGTTTCTAATTCAATTACAGATTAAACTAAATTTGATAGCCCCAGACTACCTGCCAATAATATTTCTGCAGCCACAAATAACCTCTCAACTCAGCATTTTATGTTTTGGGCAGGTCAGAAAAAGTTCTACTTTGGGTCATGTTAGTCATTAGTTTGCACATTTCTTCAAATGTTCGTTGAGTACCCATCATGTGCATATACATTCAGCAGAAAAGTACACCAAGCTAACAAGGCCATACCTACATGGTGTCAACATTAAGCTACCCTACAAACCCAGAAGGCTATGGTTTTTGCATCTAAATAAAGGAAAAGGACTCCAGAAAAAAAAAAAAGTCTAAAGTTTTTTTTTGACCTATCATCAGAATATTTGGTATTGCTTAAACTGAGCCAACAATATTTTAAAATCTTGCTTCTCAAAATGTAATTCGAGGAGAAATATAAATGGCTAATAAACCACAAAATGATGCCTGGTCTCACAGTGATAAAAGAAATGAAAAATAAAACAAGACAAAATACAATTTTATCCTATTAAATTGTTAATGACTTGAAAATTGATAATACCCAATGTTAACAAGGGAGGAGAAACAGGCACTCTTACTTAGACGATGGGCCTTAATCTGGTATGATTTTTTCCATTACAGATAGATCGGAAAGCTGGAAAAAAAAAAGGATGTTTTTTTCCAGAAGGAAAAAGTCCTAATACGTTATGTATCCTTTGACCTTGAAATTTTACTTTTTAAAAATTATCTTAAGAAAATAATCATAAATATACACAAATGTTTGCCTTCAAAGATAATCACTGTATTGTTTTCAACAATTAGTTTAAAAAATGAAACATCCAACAATAAGCGATTGATTAAAGGATACTATACCCATACATTCAAAATAATGTTATGTTAGACTATTTTGAGACAAGAAGACAAGAATGTATTTGTTTTCTTCTTGTTTCTTTTTTCTTTTTTTTTGAGATGGAGTTTTGCTCTGTCACCCAGGCTGAAGAGCAGGGGCATGGAGTCGGCACACTGCAACCTCCACCTCCCAGGTTCAAGCCATTCTCCTGCCTCAGCCTCTGACGTAAGTGGGACTACAGGCCCACGCCACAACACCCAGCTAATTTTTGTATTTTTAGTAGAAATCGGGTTTCAGCATGTTGGCCAGGCTGTTCTCAAACTCCTGACCTCCAGCAATCCACCTGCCTTGGCCTCCCAAAGTGCTGGGATTACAGGCATGGAGCCACCACGTCCAGCCATATTTATAATATATTAAGTAAAAGAAAGCGATGAACCAACATGTTAGCAGTGATTATCACTAAATATATGATTCTAAGTTGATTTTTAATTTTTTTCATTTTTTGTTTTTCTGTATTTTATGTGGTAAATGCATTTACCACTTTAATAAAAATATAATGTAATACTTTTTTTAAAGTATAAAACATAATATAATGCTTTTTAAACTTCTATAAACTTCTAAATGCTATTAAAGCAAACAGATACTGGCATTCACCTTACAATTCCTGTTAGAATAACTTTGTTAACTTTATATTCTACTAGTTTTTGTCAGTTGAACTCCAAATAATATAGAATGTAATCTTTGTTGAAACACTCTAAACACATAGGATTCTAGTGCCCCTTGTTAAACATTTTGCACAACACATGAAGTGATTATGCACTATTTCAATGGACAGCTGAGATTTAAAAACTTGCACTCCTGTCCATGGGAAGCACATGGAAATAATAGGAACTGATGACAGATGTAGATACTTTTGTAGTTGAATCCAATATAACAGAGGTAGAAAGCAAACCTTTGCTATCCAGGTTGCCTTGCATTAAATTCCTGCCTCTGTCCTTCATTGACTGTTGTATAGATTGAATTTTGTCTGTCCCCCAATATTCATGTTTTGAAGCCCCCAGGGGGATGAAATTTGGAGGTTGGGTCTTGGTAATTATATCATGAAGGTAGAACTCTGATGAATGGGATCGGTGCCCTTGTAAGAAGAGACAGGAAAGAGATGAGCCCTGTCTTCACCATATGAGAGTACAGCAAGAAGGTGTCTGTCTGCCAGTCAGGCAGGCTGAATCGGCCAGCACTTGGATCTTGAATATTCAGCCTACATAACTGTGAGAAATAAATTTCTATTGTTTAAGCTACTCAGTTTATGGTATTTTGTTACAGCAATCCAAGCTGACTAAGGCAGCTATGTTACCTTGGCTGACTCACTGTTAAGTGAGATTTACTGGAGTTATCCAGTAAAACAGAGATAATGATATTTATCTCTGCCCGTTGTTTCAGATTTAAATGAGAACTGGAGTAACAAGGGTATAATTTACCTTGTGCCTGGCAAATAATTACTCAATAAACTTTAGCTATATTTAGCATCAGTAAGTTCATCACGTGGCTGGTACATTTGTAACCTGCTAAGTCCTCTGTGGCTGATACCAAATAGCAATATTAGTCAACCTCCCACATTTCGCAATGTTCCCCAGGGAACAAAAAGTGCAAGAAATTGAATTTGCAAATGATCTTGCATTCCTACTGTGTGTGTGTGTGTGTGTGTGTGTGTGTGTGTGTGTGTGTGTATTTGCCTTAAGGAATCTTTTCGTTTAAAAAAAGAAGAAGTAGAAGAAAATAGCAGCTGTACACCATAGTTAATTTTGCAAAGCCTTGGAGAGTAATATATTCACTGCTTTGTGACCCAGAGCCCAGCAGGGGTTACGCTTCAGGGTATTCAGTTTGATTTGTATGATTCTTTTTCCTCCTTTAAAGTTATCTATTTTTCATTTTTTTATATTTTGTAAAATCTTTTAAGTCCCTTGATGGGTCACCAAATCTGAACAAATCGGTAAACATTCCTGAAGGCTGGCAAAGAGTTGTCTCAATCCAAGGAAATGTCCTAAATTATTCAGTGCACTGGGTATAGGGAACAATGACCATTTAATGTGGTGAAATAATTAACCTGCTAAAACAATGACCGCTCACAGGAAAAATGCAGAAAATGTTTATTTAGAAGGGGAAAACATTAGTGAGTTCTCTGTCACCTACCACTAGAATCGGTAATTGAAATCTCTAGCTCCATGTCCAAAAGCAAAACCTCTCAGCCCTGTACAAGGCAGAGGAAAAAAAAGTTGTTTACTTCCTGAAACACACAAAAGCTCATTTTTCAGATCTTGAAAAGAGATATAATTTAGAAAAGGGATAACCACAAACAACACTTTCTGCTGAGAACAAAAAACAAAGCAAAAAATATATATATTTATGGCGATTCCCAAGAAACCGCTATGGCAAATCTCATTGGAACTTTAATTCATGTGGAGGCTTTGAAACATCAGCACACAGCAGGAAATGAAAAGGCACTTGAGAAGCAAAGGACAACTGCAGTTTTCCCTCCATCCATACCTCTAGAAATTGCAAAGAACGTCCTTATTTTTAGTCAAATGGCTATCACATTTTCAAGCAGCAGTTCTGGACACGTGTCCTCAGCTCTGTGTCACTGTGGCTCCAAATCCACCAGAACATTTTTTTTTTTTCAAAAGCAGTTTTGCCTGAAAATACATTCACGTGGAGAGTAAGGAATGAGAACACTAGTGGATAATGAGAACTCAGGGTCTGAGAACAAGAGAAATCTGCAAGAGGTCTCAATGAGTATGTTATGAAGAAAAGTTCTTTTTTAGCTCCCAGTGAATTCCTCAGCAATTAGTGGTTTCTCTTGAAATGATAGCAGTTGCAAGAACTGTGGCCAGAGAGCCACTGCTTGCCTACATCATGGGAATATCCTTGGCCTCTGAGAAAAACAAGCTGCATAGAGTTATTGTGGCATGAAATATGTTTTTCAAAGCTTTATGGGCCTCCTTTTAATGATCTATGAAGCAAGCAGACAAAGTAAATGACGAAAATTTGTCCTTAATCAAGATTTCATAGATATTGCAAAGTCGAGAGGCACATTCATACCATAAGGTATTGTTTCCAAGCAAGGAAATGTGTCTCAGTGTGCCAAACTACCCTCCAAGAAGTCACTTAAACATTTGGACAAATAACGTCCAGGATCAATGGTTGTGGGATGTTGTAGGTAAAGTGACTCTAATTTTTGGGTATTACTCAAAAAAGACATAACAGAAAGCCCTGAAATACTATGTACTTCTAAAATCATCACATTTCCTTAAAGATAATCTGTTACTTTCATTTTGCAGTTTTTGGATTTTTGCTAAGACATGTTTGCCACCCTCTCCCATTAAATGTCTGATTATAAAAGAAATATATGTTCATCATAGACAACTGGAAAGATTTTTTAAAAAGTCATCCATCATTCCACTGCCCAGATGCCGACATGATTAACATACTAGCATATTTTTTTTTTTTCGTTTTTCTTTTCCTTTAAATTCTGGGATACACATGCAGAAGGTGCAGGTTTGTTACATAGGTATACATGTGCCATGGTGGTTTGCTGAACCCATCAACCCTTCATCTAGGTTTTAGGCCCTGCATGCATTAGGTATTTGTCCCAATGCTGTCCCTCCTTTTGCTCCCCACCCCCGACAGGCCCTGGTGTGTGATATTCCCCTCCCTCTGTCCATGTGTTCCCATTGTTCAACTCGCACTTTTAGGAGCAAGAACATGTGGTGTTTGGTTTTCTGTTCTTGTGTTAGTTTGCTGAGAATGATGGTTTCCAGTTTCATCCATGTCCCTGCAAAGGACATGAACTCATTCTTTTTTATAGCTGCCAATACTGGCATGCTTTTATTTCTTGATATTTTTCTAAATACTTTAAAAAACTTAACTGAGATTAAACTGTGTAAGTGAAGTTATTTTTCACTTAATGTATCATAGAAATTCTCAGAAGTCATGAAGAACATAATTGCCATTTTGAAGGCAGAATCATGTTTCATCAAAAAATATGCCATAACGGGCTAAACTGTTTTCTCTTTTGCACATCTGTACACTCTTGGAATGTTGTATTATTGCAATTAATGAGAAATCGTCTCTGTTAAAGTAGAAAAGAATTGTACCTTTGTTTATTTGTGTGACTATGTGTATATCTCAATTTTTAGTGCCCACATCAGACATTCTGATTTATCTAATATTTGTTTTCTTTGATGTAGTTCCTCAAAAATTAAGGAGACTTATCTGTATCTAAAGCATACAAAGAACTCCCACAATTCAATCATAAAAATACAGGCCAGGTACGGTGGCTCACACCTTTCATCTCAGTACTTTGGGAGGTTGAGGCATGAGAATCACTCAAGCCCAGGAGTTCAAGACCAGCCTAGGAAACACAGTGAGACTCTATCTCTACAAAAAATTTTAAAAAGTATCCAAGTATGGTGGCACACACCTGTAGTCCCAGCTACTCGGGAGGTTAAAGTGGGAGGATGGCTTGAGCCCAGTAGGTTGAGGCTGCAGTGATCTGTGATTGTGACACTGCACTCCACAGCCTAGGTGACAGAGCGAGACCCTGCCTCAAAATAGATAAATAATTAAGAACAATTTAGCTCTTCCTCCCTTGTTTCTTCCCCACTTTCCGCACTCTCGCCGCGCACTCCGCCGCCGTGGAGCAGCGCCGCGTTACCGACTTCTTCGCGCGCCGCCGCCCCGGGCCCCGAATCGCGCCGCCGAAGCTGGCTTGCCACACCCCCAGCCCCGCACCCTGCGCCCTGGACCCCGCCACTAGCGGCAGCCGCAAGCGCGCCCGCCCCTCCGCTGTCCCCGGACGCGACCAGGCCAGGCCGCCGGCGCGCAGGAGGCTGCGGCTGTCGGCGGACGCGGTTTCCAGCCCCAGTTCCCCTGGGAGCCCCAGGGAAGCTCCTGACTCCCCCGAGGCCCCTGGGTCCCCAGCGGCCCTTTTCTGTGCCAGAAGATAAAGACATCCGCCCCTGCAGCAGGTCAGCCGCCCCACCTGGCAGCCCGGCCGGACCAGGACACCATCTCTGAGCTCCGATCGTGCCTGCAACGGGCCCGGCAGCTGGGGGCAAGAGTCCGGGCGCTGAAGGCCAGTGCCCAGGATGCTGGCGAGTCCCGCACCCCGGAGGCCGAGTGCCACCCTGAGGAGCCATGTGGCGAGAAGGCACCAGCGTACCAGCGCTTCCATGCCCTGGCCCAGCCCGGCCCGCCGGGGCTGGTGCTGCCCTATAAGTACCAGGTGCTGGCGGAGATGTTCCGCAGCATGGACACCATCGTGGGCATGCTCCACAACCGCTCCGAGACGCCCACCTTCGCCAAGGTCCAGCAGGGTGTCCAGGACATGATACGCAGGTGCTTTGAGGAGCGCAATGTCGGCCAGATCAAAACTGTGTACCCGGCCTCGTACCGCTTCCGCCAGGAGCGCGGCGTCCCTACCTTCAAGGATGGCGTCAAGAGGTCGGATTACCAGCTCACCATCGAGCCACTGCTGGAGCAGGAGGGTGGTGGAGCAGCCCCCAAGCTCACGGCCTCGAGCCTCCTGCAGCGGCGGCAGGTCTTCAGCCAGAAGCTGGTGGAGCTCGTCAAGCAGCACCACAAGTCCTTCTTGGCCTCCCTGAACCCCGCCATGGTGGTGCCCGAGGATCAGCTGACGCGATGGCACCCACGCTTCAACGTGGATGAGGTGCCTGACATCGAGCCGGCCGTGCTGCCCCAGCCGCCCGCCACGGAGAAAGTCAGCACCGCGCAGGAGGTCCTGGCCCGGGCCCGCAGCCTGATGTCACCAAGGATGGAGAAGGCCTTGCGTCAGCTGGCCCTGCGCTCTGCTGAGCCCAGCAGCCCCTGCTCCCCTAGCCTGGCGTCCCCCAAGCCAGCACTGCCGGCTACCCCACCAGCCACCCCACCTACTGCCTCTCCCAGCGCCCTGAAGGAGATGTCCCAGGATCTGCTGGAGCGGGTCCGAGCCAAGGAGGCACAGAAGCAGCTGGCTCAGATGACGCGGCGCCCGGAGCAGGAGCAGCGGCTGCAACGCCTGGAGCGGCTGCCCGAGCTGGCCCGCGTGCTGCGCAGCGTCTTCGTGTCTGAGCGCAAGCCCGCGCTCAGCATGGAGGTGGCCTGCGCCAGGGTGGTGGGCAGCTGTTGCACTGCCATGAGCCCCGGGGAGATGGAGAAGCACCTGCTGCTCCTCGCTGAGCTCCTACCGGACTGGCTCAGCCTCCACCTCATCCGCACCGACACCTACGTCAAGCTGGACAAGGCCGCGTACCTGGCCAGCATCACTGCACGCCTAGTCCGCCAGGCCCGCGCCGAGGAGGGGCTGTGAGCCCCATGGCCACTGTGGACAGAAACGGGCTTCCGGCTCGCTAGCCTGGGCCCACCAGCATTGTCCTTTATGAGGACAAGGCACTTTGCTCTCTTTCCCGAGTGCCCAGGGCTCCCCTAGCTGTGGGTGGCGGCCACTCATAGGGGTCATATCGTGTATCCACATTAAATCATTTTCTGTCAGAAAAAAAAAAAGAACAATTAAAAAAAAAAAAAGACAAATCATTCCATTTTAAAACAGGCAAAATAGGCCAGGTGCCATGGCTCACACATGCAATTTCAGCACTTTGGGAAGCTGAGGTGGGAGGATCACTTGATCCCAGGAGTTTGAGACCAGCCTTGGCAACCTAGTGAGACCTTGTCTCTAAAAAAACTAAAATTTTAAAAATTAGCCAGGTATGGTGGTATGTTCCTGTGGTACCAACTACTTGGGAGGCTGAGGTGGAAAGATTGTTTGAAACCAGATGTTCAGGTCTGCAGTGAGCTATGACCGAGACACTGCACTCCAGCCTGGGCAACAGAGCAAGACCCTGTCTCAAAAAAAAAAAAAAAAAAAAAAAAAAAAGCTGTCTTTACAAGACAGTTTTCAGACATTACAAATAAAGAATTATAGAAGACTCATTTCTCATTATAGAAGGCTCATTTCAATTTCTGCTCCACATATAGTAAATTGTGTGTGAATGTAGGCAATCTGTGTAATACCTAATTGTACAGTACAAATGGCACACCAGAAAACATTGTAGTGAATTGTTCATGTTTCTCTCTTCTGTTTTGCAAATACTACATTCTGTTAATGCAGCAAATATTGCAATTTAGAGTATTCTATTTTAACTTTAATTGACTCCATGATATATTTTTAATTTTTTAATATTTTTAATTTTAATTTTTGTTTTTTGAGACAGGGTTTCACTTTTTGGCTCAGGCTGGAGTGCAGTGGAGTGATCACAGATCATTGCTGCCTTGACTTCCTAGGCCCAAGTGATCCTCCTGCCTCAGCCTCCTGAGTAGCTAGGACCACCAGCTCACACCACCATGTACAGCTAATTTGATATTTTTATTTTTATTTTTTTTTATTTTGAGATAGACTCTCGCTCTGTCACCCAGGCCAGAGTGCAATGGCGCCCAGGCTGGAGTGCAATGATGCAGTCTCAGCTTACTGCAACCTCCGCCTCCCGGGTTCAAGCAATTTTCCTGCCTCAGTCTCCCAAGTAGCCACCGTACTGGCTAATTTTTGTATTTTTAGTATGGATGGGTTTCACCATGTTGGCCAGGCTGGTCTTGAACTCTTAACCTTGTGATCCGCCTGCCTCGGCCTCCCAAAGTGCTGGCATTACAGGCGTGAGCCACTGTGCCCAGCCTATTTTTATTTTTTGTAGAGATGGAGTCTCTCTATGTTGTCCAGGCTGGTCTCAAACTCCTGAGCACAAGTAATCCTTGCCTTGGCCTCCCAAAGTGCTGGGAGGGGTGTGAGCCACCACGTCCAGCCACATTTTTAAACAAACATATGAAAATTTTAAATTTTAATCCAATTTTTAAAAAAACTGATATGGAGTATGCAGATTCCAGTCACTTTCTCCCAGTTTTAAAATTTCATCTTAGAAAATGTAATTAATATTTGGTGTGATTGGAAAGGTAAAGTCTTTTGAAGTCAAATAAACTTGAGCTCAGATCCCAGCTTAGGGCAATTAATTAGGTAACTTTGAAAGTTGTCTAATCTCTCTGAGACTCAGCTTTCTGACCTACAAAATAAGGATAATATTTGGTTTGCAGGGTTGTTGAAATTAAATGAAACTTCTTGAATAAAAGAGCCACATATAATTCCTGATTCATAATGGGCCCTTGGCAAACTTTATTCTTTCTCTTTTAATTTATATATATCTCAGAATATAAACATTCCCACAGGAAATATTTTTATATAGACACGCACACATACCATTTCATAAAAATGTATATTGTAAAGAACTTCTGAAATTAAAGTTACTACTTTGATGCAATATCATGGGATTATTTGTTACGTTGTTCAAGGGTGCTGGAGCCCTGCCAAAGTAATTAAATCTCTAGCAAATTTAGTAATAAAAAAGTCCTCAGTCATTGGCCATTATAATTATTCTATTTCTGGGAAGAAAGGGGACAGGTTTATTTGTAGTATCCCAAGCTTAATCATTAGTATTAAATGAATTAGGACCAGAACGAATCAAAGAAGCAAACAGCCGATTACAGCTGCTTTGTGAAAGAAAGAAGTAGTTGATGTTCACACAGGTTAAAGCAGCCAAAAAGGCCTCTAAATAAATGGCCAAGCTCTTTTTCTCCTTTTAAACTTGTTTTCTATGGTCTTTAGTTTGTGATTACTTAGATATTCACTTATTTCAGAGGGCTTTTTGTTCAAATCCCAATTTAAAACCCTATCACGTTCTTATTAAATTGGGCTAACGACTGCTTTCAAAAGAAGAAACAAACTACAATAATTTATCTATAAAATTTGACTTTCTTTGACTATAAAGATAATTAATTCAATTATAAAAATGACAAAATTTGGTCATAAAATGATCCAGGCTGAAATAACGAAAGATCATGAAGCCTCATAGATTTATTCATGATTTTGATATATAGGGTAAGGAAGGATCATGATATGCATTATAGGACATGGAGAATCTATGTTTTATTAATTCAATAATTCCCTCTTATACTTTTCCCCACATATATTTTGCAACCATTGTTTGTTATTCAGTATAGCTGGAGTGACCATCCACTTGTGATTGTCTGTAATTGGTGACCCAGTTGCATTTTACAATCTGGCTGGAAATATCAGTATAATTAGCATATATCTTTCCTTTGGCCTTTCAAAGGAGTATTGCCATCACTAAATTTAAATTCCAGTGGTGAAACCACAGAGGGTGGAATCCTAGCAACTAATTATAAAATAACTCATTTTTTTGCTTATTCTGGGAGTTGACCACAGCATAGGATTGGCACAGGACCTAAACGTGAGATATAATTCATCTGACCTGACCACACTTGCACCCACCCTGTCTGTTGGAGGCATTCTTGAACATTCTCTTTAGTAATGTATTATTTTAAAGACAGTGTTTCACTTTTTCACCCAGGCTGGAGAGCAGTTGCAAGATCTCAGCTCATCTCAGCCTCGAACTCCTAGGCTCAAGTGATCCTCCCACCTCCATCCCACAAGTAGCTGGGACTACAGTTGTGCACCACCACACCCAGCTAATTTTTGTATTTTTTGTAGGGACATGATTTCACCATGTTGCCCAGGCTGGTCTTGAACTCCTGGATTCAAGTGATCCACCAGCTTCGGCCTCCCAAAGTGCTGGGATTACAGGTGTGAGTCACCACACAGGCCTTTAGTAATTTACAGGGAAAGACTTTTCAACAAGCTGGATGATTGGTTTGTTTACTTCAAGAAAAACTTACATTTCCATCCAAAAAGATGGAAGTGTGTGTGTGTGTGTGTGTGTGTGTGTGTGTGTGTGTGTGTGTGTGTGTGTAAATATGGGAAAATGTTGGAACCTCCCTACTCTCACTAGAAAGCTTCGATAAACAAGTCAGAAAATATGGAAATACCTTTATTTTCAGGTATGGAAAATATTACAAAAAAGAGAAATTGATAGAGTTGAAGGAGTCATGACAGTGCAATCTCGTGGTGCTGGAAGCCAAGGCAAGGCCAAGCTGAGTCCCCAGCAGAAGGCCTTGACAATGACTTTCTGTCAAGAAATTCAAGCTTCAAGACATTGAGGGCCGATAAGAACCAGAGCATGTTGTGTTGGAAGCTACTGCTGGTTTCTAATAAAGATATGAAGCTTACAGTGCTACAAAGGGGATTACTGAAATAGTCTTATGTGGATCAATAATTTCTAAAAGCTTGCCCTTCCCGGGCCCTTCTCCAGTACAAGAAATGATATGTTCCCACAAAATAACTTGAATTCAATTCCTGGATAAGCCAGATCTTTAGAGATTATGGGACCACATTGCTTTGACATCTAGTACCTTGTTTTCCAAGTAAGTGTTCTTGATTAACACTTAAAAATATGTTAGTATGGTTATGGTTGAAGTAATTATGAAACACATTACATATTGCAGTTCTCATTTGAGATGCCTGTGTAAAATAAGCCTCCAAAGAATCCTGCAGTAAAAATGCATGTTTAACACTGTTAAATATAGTGTTCCCAAAACAAAATTAGGCAAAGAATGCTTAGCGCCACATATCTTTGCCACATTATGAGGAATGTGAGTTTGAGAAACATGGATAATTATGTCAATTAAGATGCTTTCAGCTGCTAATAACAGAAAACTCAAAAGAAAATAGTTTAACCTAATAGATCTTTTTTTATTTTTTATTTTTATCTTTTGAGACGGAGTCTTGCTCTGTTGCCAGGCTGGAGCACAGTGGTGCAGTCTCGGCTCACTGCAACCTCTGCCTCCC
The DNA here is from genome assembly GCF_030222135.1 of Aotus nancymaae. Taxonomy (NCBI): domain Eukaryota; kingdom Metazoa; phylum Chordata; class Mammalia; order Primates; family Aotidae; genus Aotus; species Aotus nancymaae. The sequence continues at coordinate 37,433,933 of NW_026988419.1, read as the reverse complement.
GGGTTCAAGCCATTCTTCCGCCTCAGCCTCCCGAGTAGCTGGGACTGCAGGCGCTTGCCAAACGACCGGCTAATTTTTGTATTTTTAGTAGAGACGGGGTTTCACCATGTTCACCAGGAAGGGCTCGATCTCTTGCCCTCATGATCCACCCGCCTCAGCCTCCCAAAGTGCTGGGATTACAGGCGTGAGCCACCGCGCCCGGCAGATCTTTATCAAATACTGAAAAGTCAAGAAGGAGTTGACTGCTGCTGCTGCTCCAGTGACTTCTGTGGGTCAATAATGTCAGGATCAGCAGCTCCAATATTTGCTTGTCCCTGAGGACAAGGTGAGGAGGTATAAGGTTGTTAGCAGCATTTCTGCTTTTCATCAACGAATCAAATGTCTTTCAGAAGCCACCCATCCCTTACTCCAACTGAGCTGGAATACTCTCATAGTGGAGGCAGGCAAGGGAGAATGACCTTGGCTATGACTGGTGAATTGGCAACCTACAGTGCCCTTAGCAATGGTAGAATTACCTTTAGGGACTTGTATTGTGTTTTTATACTTTCAGCTTCCATCAGAAGACATGGTTAGAACCAGTTATGTGAAATCTACTGCTTTTACAGCGAAGAACATTTGGTTTATGTTGTTGTTGTCCAAAATAAAAGAATGGCTGTAATAAGACCCACGTAAGAAACTTCTCAGACACAATACTACCTTCCTCCTCCCATGCTCATTCCAGAGACAGTGTTAACCCCCACACAACGTTTTTGATTCCACCTCAGCCCTGGAAGCCACATTCTTGGTGTCGGATGGTTCTCTACAAGGTCCTGCAATATTCTCAACACGTACTCAGGAACTGGGCAAGGTTCTTCTTACTGCTCTAAAATCCAGAGATTGAGTTCTCCTTATTTGCTTCTGAGCCTTTTCTGTTCTTTTAAAACTATTTTCCCCAATAGACTAAATTATTTGCAAACAAAAGCCCCAGAGGAAAGTTTCGAGTTTTTCCTCCCATTTTGAGTAAAATAATATATCTCCTTTTGTGCAAAGAAGTACAATCTTCTGATAGAAAAGGGGAAAATATAGGCAGAAATGATAAATTAGTATCACAAAGACTGCTTGGCCCCAATGTTCATTCAGTAAACTCTTTAATCATAAATTAAGATATTTGGTATCTAATGTATGTCTCTCCTGGCAGATTATAAGCTCTATAATGTGGACAAACACTGTTTAAGGACTATTCTTTCACTCACATTTTGCCAAATTTTCTCTCTTCAAGCCACACCCACCTTCATCTTCTTCACTCTGAGCAGAAGACTGGCTGCGTCTTAGTAAAGGAGAAACTGATTAGCCCTCCATCTCACATTGCTATTATCATCCACCTTCTTTTTCTTCACTTTTCTTCATGAGAAGAAAAATATTCTTCCTTCCTCTACCCAAGGCTGACCCCTCCATTTTGTGCTTGTGGTCTCATCACCTTTTCTGGCTTTTTCTTATTTATTAATTGATTTTGAGAAGGAGTTTGCTCTTGTTGCCCAGACTGGAGTGCAATGGTGCGATCTTAGCTCACTGCAACCTTCACCAGCCAGGTTCAAGCAATCCTCCTGCCTCAGCCTCCTGAGTAGCTGGGATTACAGTTGCCCAGCTAATTAAACCTTGTCTCTACTAAAAGCACAAAAATTAACCATGCCCAGCTAATTTTTGTGCTTTTATTAGAGACAGGATTTCACCATGTTGGCCAGGCTGATCTCAAACTCCTGACCTCAGGTGATCCACCCGCCTCAGCCTCCTAAAGTGCTGCGATTATAGGCATGAGCCACTGCACCTGGCCCTTTTTCTTTTTTAGAGACAGGGTCTCACTCTGTCATTGGAGTGGAGTGGAGTGGTGCAATCATAGGTTACTAAACACTCAAACTCCCGGGCTCAAGCAATTTTTCCACCTAAGCCTCCCAACTAGCTAGGACTACAGGTGTGCACCACCATACTGAGTTAACTGTTTTATTTTTGTAGAAATGGAGTCTTGCTATGTTGCCCAGGCTGGTCCTAAATTCTGGGCTCAAGTGATCCTCCCACCCAGGCCTCCTAAAGTGCTAGAATTACAGGTGTGCACCACCACACCCGCCATCCAGCATTTTCTATTATCAATCATCTTGCTGTCTTATGCACTTCAACAGCTGCTTCCATGTGGACCCCTCCCTATCTCCTTGTCCACAAAGATTTTAAAGTCCTTCCCACCCTACAACATTTTTAAAGCATTCTTCAAACTATGCTTCTCTTTCTCTTCTCCCAGGTTTCCTAAAAGAATAATCTATTCTTGTGGCCTCTAATTTTACATTTTCTTAATCACTTGCAAACTCACCATTTGAGTGAAATTGTTATATTTAATGATCACCTATCAGTTCTCTTCCTCTTGGAAGCCAGTTAGATAAAGTTAATTCAGATGAGGCTCATTGCTCCCTTAGCTTATGACTTTGCACTGCCCTGTCTCCTTCTGGCTTTTCCTCCCATCTTAATTATGCTCAAGCTAGGAGAACCAGTTAAACTGTCATTGCAATAATACAGATTGGGGTTAACAAACTAAATGTCCCTTTGTTTTTTTTGTTTTGTTTTGTTTTGTTTTTGAGACAGAGTTTCGCTCTTGTTACCCAGGGTGGAGTACAATGGCACGATCTCGGCTCACCGCAACCTCCGCCTCCTAGGTTCAGGCAATTCTCCTGCCTCAGCCTCCTGAGTAGCTGGGATTACAGGCACGCGCCACCATGCCCAGCTAATTTTTTGTATTTTTAGTAGAGATGGGGTTTCACCGTGTTGACCAGGATGGTCTCGATCTCTTGACCTCATGATCCACCTGCCTCGGCCTCCCAAAGTGCTGGGATTGTCCCTTTGTTTTTGTAAATCAAGTTTTATTGGAACATCCTTTGTTTGCATATTGTCTATGGTTGCTTTTGTGCTCCAGTCACAGAGTTGAGTAGTGACAGGGTCTAGCATGCAAAGCCTGTAATATTTAATAACTGGCTCTTTATAAAAATGTCTGCTGACACCTTTCTAGACGATCTAGACAATCTAGAGCCAGATGAAAGTCTGTCTACTAGCAGGAATCAAGAGTGGATTACTGGCCGGGCGCGGTGGCTCAAGCCTGTAATCCCAGCACTTTGGGAGGCCGAGGCGGGTGAATCACGAGGTCAAGAGATCGAGACCATCCTGGTCAACATGGTGAAACCCCGTCTCTACTAAAAAAATACAAAAAATTAGCTGGGCACGGTGGCGCGTGCCTGTAATCCCAGCTACTCAGGTGGCTGAGGCAGGAGAATTGCCTGATCCCAGGAGGCGGAGGTTGCGGTGAGCCGAGATCACGCCATTGCACTCCAGCCTGGGTAACAAGAATGAAACTCCATCTCAAAAAAAAAAAAAAAAAAAAGAGTGGATTACTGTAAGATATATTAAGGAGATATAAGTGATAGAAGTTAACAACTAATTGGAAAGGGTACCGTAAGGAAAGAAAAACCTTGTAATGGCATCTAGAGATTTCCAGTTGATGTGTGGGTGAGTAGTACTGTGTTAACTAAAGAAATTAACATGGAGCAGGAAGTTTGGGTGAGGAAGTGATGCTGAAAGGGAGAATATGATCATGATTTTACTTAGAACTATTTTATATCTGTAGTTACTTATATTGTATCTAAACCTCAGAACCCAGGAATAAGATCTGGACTAAGGTGAAAAATTTGGAAATGCATATGCGTCAGAATAAGAAAATATGAAACCTCAAAGGGAAGTGCTTATAATTAAAAGTTCCAACACATACCAATTTCTCCTTCCTAGATTCAATTAATTGTCAAGTTCTGCACCCCATTTCTCTCTCATCACACTTCACACCCTTTACCTGGTCATTTTATCACGTACAGTTGATCCTTGTTGTTCCCATGAATCAACTGTTATTTCATATCTGTGAATTTACCTACATGCCAACATTTATTGGAGCTCCAAAATCAGTATGTATGGTTCTTTAATGGTCATTTGTAGACATATTCAGAGTGGTAAAAAAATTCGGATCACCAGACACAACTCATTCTGAGATTGAGCAAGAGATGACATTCTGCCTTCTTGTTTTGGCTCTCATACTATAAAACAAATGCTCTTCCTCGGGCAATTTAGTGTCCTTTGGTTTTTATCACATTTTGATGCTTTTAGTTAGTGATTTCACTATTTTAAATGACCCCAAAGTATAGCACTGATGTTTCGCGAAGTGTTCCTATGCACAAGAGGGCTGTGCTGTGACTTTCAGCAGCCTTGTTCTCTGGGGTAAATACCAAGGTTCTTGGTCTCATGGCCAAGGAAAATGAGGTCACAGACACACACACACACGAGATTGGAGCAGGAGTTCAATAGGCAAAAGGAAAGAACAGGTCTCTGTCACAGAGAGGGGTCCCAAGCGGGTTGCCAGGTTGTAGTAAAAATGCCAGGGTTTTTGCCTGATGATGGGCTAGTGAGGAGTGGGAATCTTACCTTCCTAGGGCCTGAAGATTTAGTTGGGACCAGGTGTGCTATCTGCATAGCGCAGAGTGTCTATCAGCCGTTACCCAGTTCCTTCATCACAAAGGCAGACTTTCAGTCTGTGTTGCTCTGTGCTGCTTTGAGGAAGAGTTTCTGTGTCTGTTCCCAGACATTTTCTTGCAGCTGCAGACATTCCCCTACAACGTCCACTTCTAGCTTCCCTATCTTCATGTGCCTAAAGGGAAAGGAATGTGCTTATTAAGGCCCACTGTTTTTACTGGGGCCCACTGAATGAGTTGGAAGTTTGGTGATTACCCAGGAGATTCATTCCTTCTGTGCCTGAGTTGTTGTCTGTTTTTTTACAGCCTGATCTTCTTTTCTGTCCAGGTGCAGCCTGAGTTTTTCCCAAGGTGATTTTATTTTTTGCCTGTTGCTGTGTGGCTTTTCAGGCAGGCTGCTCTTGCAGTCTAAATTTTTCCAATTATTTTTCCTTTCCTTCTCCCTCATTCCCCACTTCAGGAGAGGAAACCCTAACTGCTGTTAGGGAGATTGGGCATTGATCTCTCTGGCTACTTCCTGCTGGAGAGGGGAACTGTGTGAGGAACAGCAGCTAGGATTCTTCCAGGGGCTGGTTTAAGGGTCCTCAGATGAAAGGTATGTTTATGCATGATTCCATTTGCATTGCCACTTGGAGCTTTATAGCCTCTAGGCAAAAAGAAATAATTTGGGTTATTAGGGGACATGTATTAAAACAAGACAAGGAGTGGGTAAGCTTAAAAATCTCGAGGCTGCTGACACTCCCTGATAACCAGTGGCTATAGTTATGCCTGTTAAGATTTGAGTGTATGGGGCTTGGCTTTGTTGTTTTCTTGATTTTATCCTTCCAAAGAGATTTTTGGGTTATGAGCACCCTGTGTATTTCTATTACCCAGCAGGGTGTGCAGGATAATTGCTTAGAACTAGAATATTGATCCATATTTTTACATTACCCATTCCTTTTTGTCTCCTTTGAGACATAGCTGGAGATTGGTGGTTGGCTCACAGGAATAAGCATGGTTAGTTTACAATGCAGGCAAAAACTTAAAGACAACTAATGAGACTAGAAGTTAATAATTGATTCATGAGAAGTTTGGAACATATTTTCCCTCTTCCAGTCCTCATTTCTCCTAAAAACAAATTATGATAGGACTGAGTTGTTTACAAAATAGGCTAGTTTTAAACTCGGTTTGATTATTTGCATAAAGTGCCACAAGAATAACTATTACTACATAGGCTTTTTTTAGTTTGTTACCCAGGCTGGAGTGTGGTGGCATAATCCCGGCTCACTGCAACCTCTGCCTCCCAGGTTTAAGTGATTCTTCTGCCTCAGCCTCCCAATTAGCTGGGATTAGAGGCACACCACCATGCTCAGCTAATTTTGTTGTTTTAATAGAGAGGGGGTTTCACCATGTTAGCCAGGCTGATCTCAAACTCCAACCTCAGGTGATTCGCCTGCCTCAGCCTCTCAAAGTGCTGGGATTACAGGCGTGAGCCACTGCACCCGACCACATAGGCCTTTTAGATTGGCTTTGATGGAATTTTATTCTACAAGGAATCTTAGATAAGAGTTTCTAAAGCCCAACCCAGCCATGGGTTTGTACCTTCAAATACCTGTGAGTTGGGTAAACTTCTTTCTTCTTGAGGTTCGAAGAACATGGGCTTCCTAGGCCTATTAGAAAGTGACATTCTTTACTCACCGCAGGTTAGGAACCCTGTATGAAGACAGTATAGCCAAGGAATGAGGCCAGTTTCCCAAGGGTCTTTTACTGGCTCTGCAAGTCAAGCTTGACTCCTTAAAGGGAAACACATCCTTCCTGTCAAAGCCTTGGTAAAACAATCAGTTTTTTTATTGTGTCCAGTTGCAAAATAAAATGGATTCTTATTGCACTGATGCAAACAACTATATTGTTATAAATTAAGAATACTTAAAAACAGTTTTTGAATTTTAGAGGAACCAGGCAGAGAGAAACAAACGTGCTCGAAACATTGTTTACAGGAGTCTACTTTACTTAGATGTTAGAGGCTGTAGCTAGCTCAGGACAAGTTTCCTTGACTTTGAAAAATAAAATAAGAATCAGTAATGTTCCAAGCATAAATCAAGAATGTTGCTTTAGTTTTCTGCTAGTTCAGTCCACTCCATTAACTCTTGTTCTACTTGATATTTGTAAACATCTCAGCTTTTTATGAGTTCTGTTCCTTTTATTGTTATCAGAAACCTGTATTTAAGAGCACCTGTTAAAGTTTCACAACTGATTATAAACTTTTTTTTTTGTAAGAAGAAGATGAAAACAAGACAACCATCTGTAAATGACAAAATGTCCAGGATAGTTATAGTCAAGAACATGATTGACAAATTTGGTTATTTCCATGGCTTACCATAACCCAACATAACAAACTTAATTGTGACTAATAGCATATATTCAGACATTACAACCTTAGACATCCCATACAGTTTTGAAACATATGTTGATTTTATTCCATAAAATATAATCTAAAGAGTATTAAGCATCATTCTGGCAATTCCACATCCCTAAACATCTTAAATAATTCTATTCACCTCTCTTCCAGATGGTCCAGGAGTTCTTGCAGCACCCAAAAGCCAGGAGTCAGGAAAGACAACTTTGAGACTAAAGTTTGATTTAGGGAAGGCTGTTAAATATGTTCAAAATTTAAAACACTTGATATTATACAATAGAAATTTAGATTACCATAAGTTATTTGATTTTGCCAAGATGATGAATCAAAAATTTGAAAAAGCAAAGTAATTCATCGTCCTTTTCTATTAAATGAAAATCCTGTTCAAGAGAGAACATTTCAATTTCACCCTTTCATTAGTTTGCTATTAATGTTAATCCTAATTTTTAATGAAACCTTATAGACAATCCTACTTTATCTTAACCAGTTTGACCATGGGGTGAAATTTTTACATACCTGTTATAACCCTTGACAAGTTTTGCTAAAGAGTGGACTGGCATCTTAAGAAAACCTTGTCATGCTTTTATTTCAGTGTTTAGTTTACAGAAAAAACCATATAATACCCTTTTGAATTTAGTTAATATGTTCATACACAGTTTGCTTTGCAAGATCAATTTTTATGAATTTTTACAATTTGCTTAAACCTTCTGCTTTAAGACAATCTTTTATTTCTGGGCAAAATGTACATTTACATGTCTTCTTTTAATCTTTAACTAAAAGCATCTTTTACTGTTTTGTTTTGTTTTTTTAACACACCTTGCATGCGAATCCATGTTCAGTAGTCTTGATTACATGTCCTAATGGTAACTCTTAGAATTTTTAACTTTAATGTAAAACCTGGTAGGTTGTTTTAATTATGTACTAGATGTGGATAAAGCTTGATTTCTTTAGCATAGTTAGGGGCATGGCTACTTCCATATGTTCCCAGGCCTTATCAGTTGTGAAGCGGGCAAGTTGACAGCTTTTAAAGGCTAAAGAAGCAGTTTACAATCTTTTTTTTTTTTTTTATCGCACTTTAGGTTCTGGGGTACATGTGCAAAACATGCAGGATTGTTGCATAGGTACATACATGGCAATGTGGTTTGCTGCCTCCATCCCCTCATCACCTATATCTGGCATTTCTCCCCATGTTATCCCTACCCAACGTCATTACCCCCAGCTGTCCATCCCCTGTTCCCCACCAACAAACCCTAGTGTGTGATGCTCCCCTCCCTGGGTCCATGAGTTCTCATTGTTCAACACCTGCCTATGAGTGAGAACATGCAGTGTATGTTTTTCTGTTCTTGTGTCAGTTTGCTGAGAATGATAGTTTCCAGATTCATCCATATCCCTACAAAGGATATAAGCTCATCGTTTTTTATGGCTGCATAGTATTCCATGGTGTATATATGCCACATTTTCCTTGTCCAGTCTATCATCGATGGGCATTTGGGTTGGTTCCAGGTCTTTGCTACTGTAAACACTGCTGCAATGAACATATGTGTGCATGTGTCTTTATAATAGAACAATTTATAATCCTTTGGATATATACCCATTAATGGGATTGCTGGGTCAAATGGTATTTCTATTTCTAGGTCCTTGAGGAATCACCACACTGTCTTCCACAATGGTTGAACTAATTTACACTCCCACCAACAGTGTAAAAGTGTTCCTATTTCTCCATATCCTCTCCAGCATCTGTTATCTTTTAATGATCGCCATTCTAACTGAGTTTTTAGAATGATCACCATTCTAACTGATTTTTTAATGATTGCCATTCTAACTGATTTTTTAATGATCGCCATTCTAACTGATTTTTTAATGATCGCGATTCTAACTGGCATGAGATAGTATCTCAATGTGGTTTTGATTTGCATTTCTCTAATGACCAGTGATGATGAACATTTTTTCATATGTTTGTTGACTTCATAAATGTCTTCTTTTGTAAAGTGTCTGTTCATGTCCTTTACCCACTTTTGAATGGGTTTGTTTGTTTGTTGCTTGTTTGTTTGTTTCCTGTAAATCTGTTTTAGTTCTTTGTAGATTCTGGATATTAGCCCTTTGTCAGATGGGTAGATTGCAAAAATTTTTTCACATTCTGTTGCTTGCCGGTTCACTCTAATGATTTTTCTTTTGCTGTACACAAGCTCTGGAGTTTAATTAGATCCCATTTGTCTATTTTGGCTTTTGTTGCCATTGCTTTTGGTGTTTTGGTCATGAAGTCCTTGCCTATGCCTATTACCTGAATGGTTTTGCCTAGGTTTTCTTCTAGGGCTTTTATGGTGTTAGGTCTTATGTTTAAGTCTTTAATCCATCTGGAGTTAATTTTAGTGTAAGGTGTCAGGAAGGGGTCCAATTTCTGCTTTCTGCACACGGCTAGCCAGTTTTGTCAACACCATTTATTAAACAGGGAATCCTTTCCCCATTGCTTATTTTTGTCAGGTTTGTCAAAGATGAGATGGTTGTAGATGTGTGGCATTGCCTCCAAGGCCTCTGTTCTGTTCCATTGGTCTGTATCTCTGTTTTGGTACCAGTACTATGCTGTTTTGATTACCTTAGGCTTGTAGTATAGTTTGAAGTCAGGTAGTGTGATGCCTCCAGCTTTGTTCTTTTTACTTAGAATTGACTTGGCTATGCGGGCTCTCTTTTGGTTCCATATGAAGTTTAAGGTGGTTTTTTCCAGTTCTGTGAAGAGGGCCATAGGTAGCTTGATGGGGATAGCATTGAATCTATAAATTACTTTGGGCAGTATGACCATTTTCACAGTACTGATTCTTCCTAACCATGAGCATGGAATGTTTTTCCATCTGTTTCTGTCCTCTCTTATTTCATCGAGCAGTGGTTTGTAGTTGTCCTTGAAAGGGTCCTTTACATCCTTTGTTAGTTGTATTCCTAGGTATTTTATTCTCTTTGTAGCAATTGTGAATGGCAGTTCATTCTTGATTTGGCTCTCTTTAAGTCTGTTATTGGTGTATAGGAATGCTTGTGATTTCTGCACAAAGATTTTGTATTCTGAGACTTTGCTGACATTGCACATCAGTTTCAGGGATTTTGGGCTGAGACGATGGGGTCTTCTAAATATACAATCATGTCATCTGCAACAAGAGACAATTTGACTTCCTCCTTTCCTAATTGAATACCCTTTATTTCTTTTTCTTGCCTGATTGCTCTGGCTAGAACTTCCAATACTATATTGAATAGGAGTGGTGAGAGAGGGCATCCTTGTCTAGTGCCAGATTTCAAAGGGAATGCTTCCAATTTTTGCCCATTCAGTATGATATTGGCTGTTGGTTTGTTGTAAATAGCTTTTATTATTTTGAGATATGTTCTGTCGATATATAGTTTATTGGGAGTTTTTAGCATAAAGGGCTGTTGAATTTTGTCGAAGGCCTTCTCTGCATCTATTGAGATAATCATGTGGTTTTTCTCTTTGGTTCTGTTTATGTGGTGGATTACGTTTATAAACTTGCATATGTTGAACCAGCCTTGCATCCCCGGGATGAAGCCTACTTGGTCGTGATGGATAAGCTTTTTGATGTGCTGTTGCAATTGATTTGCCAGTATTTTATTGAAGATTTTTGCATTGATGTTCATCATGGATATTGGCCTGAAGTTTTCTTTTCTTGTCGAGTCTCTGCTGGGCTTTGGTATCAGAATGATGTTGGTCTCAAAATGATTTGGGAAGGATTCTCTCTTTTTGGATTGTTTGGAATAGTTTCAGAAGGCATGGTAGCAGCTTCTCTTTGTATGTCTGGTAGAAATCGGGCTATGAACCCATCTGGACTTGGGCTTTTTTGGTTGGTAGGCTATTAATTGCTGCCTCAACATTGGTCTATTCAGGGTTTCGACTTCTTCCTGGTTTAGGCTTGGGAGGGTGTAAGTGTCCAGGAATTTATCCATTTCTTCCAGATTTACTGGTTTGTGTGCATAGAGTTGTTTGTAGTAATCTCTGATGGTAGTTTGTATTTCCGTGGAATCAGTGGTGATATCCCCTTTATTGTTTTTTATTGCATCTATTTAATTCTTCTCTCTTTTCTTTTTTATTAATCTGGCTAGGAGTCTGTCTATTTTGTTGTTATTTTCAAAATACCAGCTCCTGTATTTATTGATTTTTTGAAGGGTTTTTTGTGTCTCTATCTCCTTTAGTTCTGCTCTGATCTTAGTTATTTCTTGTCTCCTGCTAGCTTTTTAGTTTTTTTGATCTTGCTCCTCTAGCTCTTTCAATTTTGATGAGAGGGTGTTGATTTTAGATCTTTTCTTGCTTCTCATGTGGGCATTTATTGCTATAAATTTTCCTCTAGAAGCTGCTTTAAATATATCCCATAGATTCTGGTACATTGTGTCTTTGTTCTCATTGGGTTCAAAGAACATCTTTATTTCTGCCTTCATTTCATTGTTTATCCAGTCAACATTCAAGAGCCAGTTGTTCAGTTTCCATGAAATTGTGTGGTTCTGAGTTAGTTTTTTAATGCTGAGTTCTAATTTGATTGCACTGTGGTTTGAGAGAGTGTTTGTTATGGTTTCTGTTCTTTTTCATTTGCTGTGGGGTGATTTACTTATATTTATGTAGTCAATTTTAGAGTAGGTGTGATGTGGTGCTGAAAAGAATGTATATTCTGTGGATTTGGGGTGGTGGGTTCTGTATATGTCTATTAGGTTTGCTTGGTCCAGATCTGAGTTCAAGACCTTGATATCCTTGTTAATTTTCGGTCTCATTGATCTGTCTAATATTGACGGTGGAGTGTTAAAGTCTCCCACTATTATTGTGTGGGAGTCTAAGTCTCTTTGTAGGTCATTAAGAACTTGCTTTATGTATGTGGGTGCTCCTGTATTGGGTGCATGTGTATTTAGGATCATTAGCTCTTCTTGTTGCATTGATCCTTTTACTATTATGTAATGCCCTTCTTTGTCTCTTTTGATCTTTGTTGGTTTAAAGTCTATTTTATCAGGGACTTTAGGATTGCAACTCCTGCTTCCTTTTGCTCTCCCTTTGCTGGTAAATCTTCCTCCATCCTTTTATTGGCAAATGTAAATCTTATAACTACAAGATCTTCTTCTGTTTGTCTGTGTGATTAGATATGTGTTAAGTATGTCATGTCTATTAAAAAAAGAGCTCTAATTGATTGGACTAAGAAAAATAAGAGCTTAAATAAAATATTTTTAAGGAAAAAGTAAAAGTTGTGGTACCTTACAGTTCACATGATTTTAATCTTTAAAAATAAAAACAGTCTTAGGAATTATTGGTAAAATACAAATGTCTTCAAGGTGTAAAAATGTGGTCCAAATTGGATTATTGGCCTCCAGGTGAGATCCTTTAAGAACTGACTAGGAATACAATTTCCAGGGCCTAATCACAGGCAAAGCCAGAAAACAAAGACAGATTTTGAGAGGTACTGATTCACCTCTAATTCCAGGAGTTCCATGAGGAAAACAGAGATTCTTCCCAAAATGCGATGTGTGGCACATTTTCTGTTTTCCCTAGGAGTCACAGGCTACCAGAAGTTATTCGAAGGTCTTTCATGCATGCACCAGGAGGGCAAGACATAGTGAAAAAGTAATTCAGTTGACTGAGAAAAAGCTTTTTCCAGGAAAACAAGATTTATGAAGAGAAAAACATAAAGACCATTTAAATATACCCATAGCTTGGATAACCACTTTCAATTAAGCTGAGCACTCTTTAAGACAATCCTTTTTCCTTAATTAAAACTTTACAGAGACTGTAAACAGTGATTCTTAAAATTTTTTCCCCCGGTTTGCACCACTACCTGTATACAATTATGTTTAGGTTCTCCGGTTTTCTCTGAGAGAAAGTGGCTGGGCTCAGGTAAGGGTAGGTTTTCAATGGGCTTGCAGATCCCTTTAGCAGCAAGGCTTGATACTTGTGTGGGCAATTGTCTGTTACCTAGAGCCCTTCCTTAGAGGACGGCAGTCCTGCTGTATTGTGTGGGGTTAAACAGTTATGTTATTCCCCATGGTTAACCCAGTGGCCTCTGGCACCAGCAAAGCCACCACTGTAACTGCTTGGAGATAGGTTGACCATCCTGTAGCCGCCAAGTTAAATTCCTCGCTTAAGTAACCCACTGACTGTTGACCTGGACCTCAAGTCTTAGTTACAACTTCCAGGCCCATTTCCTTCCTTTTTGATACATAGGGACTGAATGCTTTCCCTATGGGAAGACTGAGGGCTGGTGTTTCAAGTAAGGATTGCTTTAGTTGGTTAAAGGCTTCTTCTGAGCCTCAGGTTCCCAAAGGAGGTGGGGTGAGTTTTAACTGTTGAAGTTTCTCTTATGAGGTATATAAAGGTTGAGCCATTTCCCTGTACCCAGCTACTCAGTCTGCAAAATTCAGTAATGATAAATGAATCCCCTTAACTGTTAAAGGAAATGGGCTTAATCCTTCCCTCATCTGGTGCTTTGGTTCCTTCTGATAAGATTAGACCTAGGTACTTTACTGAAGTTTGACAGCTAAGCTTTAGATTTTGAGACCCTATACCTCCTTTCACCTAAGAAATAGAGGAGAGCCTTAGTGGCTTTCTGAGACTTCCTTGATTAGGGCACAGAGGAGAATGTCATTTACACACTGCAAAATTTTAATTTAAGGGTGAAACAAACTAGAAAGATCTTTAGACAGAGTCTCTTTCAGCAATTTTCTTTTGATGTCAGGGGCAGCCTGAGTAATGAACCTGTTTCTTACTGAATTGGGAGATGGGGAAGTATATTTTATTAAAGCTTCTCTCAGTCTTTCCAAAAAGCAGTGGGGTTTTCATCTGGTTTCTGGTTCAACAAGGACAGTTTAGAGTAATTAAGAGGTTTAGTTCTGGTTCTTTGCAAGCCTTTTAAAATGCACATTAGAAAGTGTTTTCTTCGCCATTCGTTTATGAGATCATGAGGGCTCCAATTAGGGTTTTTAAAGGGGCACTCTTTCTCTTTCTATTGAGAATGGGGAATCTTGTCTCTCTTTTACCCCTTTTTTCCTTTAGACTTTTTCCTTTCAAGGATTTTAGATTGCCAGCCTGGCTAACATGATGAAACTTCATCTCTACTAAAAATATAAAAAATTAGCCAGGTGTGGTGACACAATGCCTATAATCCCAGCTACTTGGGAGGCTTAGGCAGGAGAATCACTCGTATCTGGGTGGTGGAGGTTGCAATGAGCTGAGATCACACCACTGTACTCCAGCCTGGGTGACGGAGCGAGACTTGGTAAAAAAAAAAACAAAACAAAAAATTTAGACTGGCCATAGGAGATATGCTGTTTATCTCTGAATGTTTCTGCTGCCTGTAAGGCTTTTCTGTGACAGTTAGGATTTTGCTTAAAAGTAGCATCACATCTCTCTATGTTAGATTAAAAACTTGGGTTAAATTTTGGAAAGCCTCTGTATACCTAACAGGGTCATGAGAAAATTGGCCCAAGTGTCCCTTTATTTGTCTAAGGTCCTGTAATGAGAAGGGAACATGTACCCTAGTGATACCTCTTCCATCTGGCATTTCTTGTAGGGGTAGGAGTAAAGGTGAGGCAGTGGGGTGCTTTGGAGCTGGAGGAGCTGATGGTGCAATTGAAGGGAGCCCTGGATAAGGGTAACTGGAAGGACTTGGGACACTTAGAAGGCCCCTCAATGGCTTCTCCAAAACCTGCTCTTCTGACTTAGGGGAACTACTCTCCACAGACCTGCCTGATATGATTGCTAAGAAGGCTGAGCCGATTGTGCAACACTTGCAAAGCTCCGGGGTTGTCTTGCAGGGCAAAGAAAGCCTGTACATAGGGGACCTTGGACAATTTGCCCTTGTGTCTACAGAAAAGACTTAATTGTTGGATAAGATTAAAGCTCCCTTCAGGTATGTTCATTCTTGAGATGGTAAGAAGGCCATGCTCTTGGGCAAAAGAAAATGAGTTTGGGGGTCAAAGGAGTTCAAAATGCACTCCAGAGGAGTGCAGGCTAAAGATGGCTTGCCAGCCATTCTAGAAAAGAGACAAGAGAAGAGTCATCCCTCAGTCTCCTTGTTCTTTTTGGTGTGGCCCAAGCTGGAGGGGAAGACAGTGGGAGCGTCCCCCTGACCTCCTTCCTTGGTACCTGGGTCCTACCACTGTGTGCCACCCCATGGTAGCAGGCATGACCCTCAAACCATGGTCCCAGAGGAGCTAAGTAATGGGGATAGTCACACGTACCCATGTAGCCTTAATCCCTTGCCTGGTGAATGCCTTTTGATCTCCTAGACTTGTGTGACCTGTGTGGTTCCCTGATGGATGAGTCTTGGGAGAGATTATGTAACAGTTGCATTTGAGCAAGGCCCTTTAATGGAGGAAGTATACTGGACTGAGCTTTATACTCTGCTATTATGGACTGGACTAGATAATTAATTATTAGGCAGTGGTTCCAGTTAACTTCCAGACATAAAATCCCCTTTCTATTTAGATGCCATTCTAGTTGTAGGCAGAATAGATGTCTCAAGAGAACATAAGTGTCAATTGGTGGCCTTCCTGCTAATGGAAAAAGTATTAAGACTAAAATATTGTTTTGGAGGACATTTTTCTCCTCACTGCTGAAAGCAGAGATCTCCTGCTTACAGAGAAGGCATAATATTTGGTCTGTAGCAGAGGGATGTTAAAAAAGAAAATTGGAAAACTAGAGGCTTTTGGCAAAGGGCAGACAAGGTTCCCCATGGAGAGGATTCTCATTCCACTAGGTGGCGATGTAAGTCTTGAAATACCAGGCAGTAACTTTGCCTCCATAATGCCCTCTAAACCCAAGGGCGGAGAGGGAAGTCTGACATGTGGCAAGCTGTTCCCACAGCATACCCCCTAGCAGAAAGTTAATTTGCCTCATAGAGGGACTATCCAATCTGACTGGTCAATACTGGCTCCTCACTGGGGAAAGGAAACAGCCCAGGTGGAAAGAGAGACGTTCACTGGGTGAGGAGTAACCTCCTACCCAACCCCAGGAAGTGCTATCATTAGGAGTTAAGTAATCTTTGAGATCTGGATCATGCAGTCCCCATGTCTGTAGCAAGTCACAAAAAAAGCAATCCTTGGACTTGCATTCCTCATTGCTAAGGTGGTTGCTAAGGTTGCCTAATTGAATTATTTCCCTGGGATGTAAAAACTCCTGTAGCAGTGCAGACAGAGAGGGGATGGGAGATATGGTGACTGTGGAAAGGAAAGGAGGAACATAAGATTTGCAACAAGAAAGGTTGGTGATCCTATGGCTGACACCTGGTTGGACAATTGGAGGCTGGGGTCAGTCCAGGAGTAGCCCTGGCCAGAAATCCTCAGTTGTTCCAGGCCCTCTTCCAGTCCTGTGCAACAGCAAAGTTCTCTGTGACAGGAAACCATCCACAGTCAACATTCCCAGCACTCTGAGGGCACTGGGGATGGACTATCCTCCCCAGCAAGCCTCACAGTTGAGTCTTTAACACAGGCAGCTAGTCCTCGTGGCTCGTTAATCAGCAGACAGATGCCTGATTTTTTGATAGTTCTTTGAGAGAATAAAAACAGAGGATGAGAAGCCTCGGAAGTGAAAGTAGATAGTCCACTCCTTTACTCAACCTTCTGATAAATTCACCTTTAAATTCTGGGCAAGCCCCCAAAATGAAGCAGCTTCATTGGGGTAAATACCAAGGTTCTTGGTCTCACAGCCAAGGAAACGGAGGTCGTGGACAAACACACAGAGTGAGACTGGAGCAGAAGTTTAATAGGCAAAAGGAAAGAACAGCTCTCTGTCAGAGCAGGGTCCCCAGCAGCTTGCCAGTAAAAATGCCAGAGTTTTTATAAATGGGCTAGTGAGGAGGGGGGCGTCTTACCTTCCTAGGGCCCAAAGATTTAGTTGGGACCAGGTGTACTATTTGCATAGAGCAGAGTTTCTATCAGCCTTTACCTAATTCCTACGTAATTCCTTGATCACGTAGGCTGACTCTTAAGTCTGTGTTGCTGTGTGCCGCTTTGTGTCCCTTATTTGGGTGTGGGGAGAGTTTCTGTCTCTGTTCCCAGACATTTTCTTGCAGCTGCAGGCATCCCCCTGAAACGTCTGCTTCTAGCTTCCCTATCTATCTTAGTGTGCCTAAAGGAAAAGGAACATGCCTATTAAGACTGTTTTTACTGGTATCCACTGTATGAGTGTGAAGTTTAGTGATTACCCAGGAGATTCACCCCCACGTCTGTGCCTGAGTTGCTTATCTGTGTTTTACAGCCTGATCTTTGTATCTGTCCAGGTGCAACCCAAGTTTTTTCCAAGGTTGTTTTATTTTTTGCCTGTTGCTGTGTGACTTATCAGGCAGGCTGCTTCTGCAGTCTGAATTTTTCCAGTGATTTCTCTTTTCCTTCTCCCTCAAAAATATGTGTAGTAGGTAAGTTTCATTCAGGCTTGAATTACAGTGCTATTGCCTGTTACTTCAATGTTAATGAACCAACAATATATATTAAATGAAGTATGATTAAATAGAAATACACAAAATAATGCATTGATTGGTTAAAAATGCTATCAACAGAAGTTTGCAGGAACCTAACTCTATATATTCCCTAGGAGCAATGATTAGTAACTGAAGTATGGGAACTTTTTTTTTTTGAGATGGAGTCTCACTCTGTCACCAGGCTGGAGTGCAGTGGTGCGGTCTCACCTCACCACAACTTCCGACTCCCTGGTTCAAATGATTCTCCTGCCTTAGCCTCCCGAGTAGCTGAGATTACAGGCACGCGCCACCAGGTCCAGCTAATTTTTGTATTTTTAGTAGAGGTGGGGTTTTCCCATGTTAACCAGGATGGTCTCGATCTCCTGACCTCATGATCTGCCTGCCTTGGCCTTGCAAAGTGCTGGGATTACAGGCGTGAGCCACTGTGCCCAGCTGTGGGAACTTTATAGAACATAACTACCACGAATAATGGGAATTGACTGTAACTTAGTCTACAACCAGGTTATAAACATCTTGAAGAATCCGTCCTTCACCTTTTGTGCAACACGTAGTACACTGTAGCACAGCATGCAGTATAAATTCATTCACTGACATTTTCTAAAAATTATTCCTTGATACCAGGGAATAGATCTCATTTTCAAATTTATATGCCTTTATAGATATGTTTATTAGACACAAAGATGGTTCAAAGATGACCTAGATCAAAGGCCAGAACATCTAGATACACTTTTAAGAACAATAAATTTAGAAATGCTTCAAAACAAATGACCACCACAGATGTAAAAAAGTGCTTTTTAATTTTTAGCCAGAATGATTAAGTTGATTTAGTTTTTTTACTGGAGTACTGATAATAATGTCTGTCTATATGCCTTAAGCAATATTATTTAATAAAAGATGGCAAGGAAATAATTTATGTACAATTTACAATTACTATTCTTTAAAATACTTTTATAAAATTATAAATTGATAATAATCCCCCAAACTGAAGTCAGGTAATTTTAATACTACTTGCAATTACAGTTGTTTATACAACAATGAATAAGGACAAGTTACCAAATCAGATATCAAACTGAAAATTCAAAAATAAACACAAGAAATGTAAACAGTGATAAAATATCAATATTTATAAATGTTGCTTAGAGAAAGCTATTCAAAGTATGGCCCATTAACTATCTGTGACCTGTCCAGAATGAAAGAGGCTTGTACCAGAATGAAAATCAATTACATCACTAATCATACTGGCTCAGTTGACTTTTTTTAAATAACAAGACTTCTTTGATAAAGGAAGCAACGTGTTGATTTATATTCTGGCACAAGCACCTTATCTCATTACTGACTACAGCAGGGGTCCCCAAACCCCGGGCCACAACCAGTCTGTACAGAAGGGGCGGGGGGGTAGGGGAGATGCCAAGCATTACCGCCTGAGCTCTGCTTCCTGTTAGATCAGCCATGGCATTCGAGTCTCATAGGAGCTCAAATCCTATTGTGAATCACAGATACAAGGGCTCTAGGTTGCATGCTCCTGAGAATCTAATGATAAACGTAATGTGCTTGAATCATCCTGAAACCATCCCCCTACCCCCAAGTCCCGTGGAAAAATTTTCTTCCACAAAATCCGTCACTAGTGCCAAAAAGGTTTGGGATTGCTGAACTAGAGAATAGTTAACTGCTTACTTCTTTTAAAGTGCCATTACAATTTCACTGCTCAGATCTACGTTCTTTACTGCAGGGAAAATAAAATGACAATTTTAATTGTCATCTATGTATCATCTATTTAAAAATCCCATCTATTTAGGAATCCTATCCAAAAAGCAAATTAAACTTTAAAATATCACAATATAACACTTATTTTCACGTGTTCAAGTGTTACTTCTGTCCACTCGTAAGGGCTCTCTAGATTCCTATTTTAGAGAAATACATCATGCTTTTCAACTTTTGAAGAAAAAGAGTAAGAATTGAGTCATTTGCTAAAAAGTTCTTAAAAGATTGGTTTATTTTCATATTCCAATCAATAAAATTATTTAAATTCACCTTTGTAAAAAGATTGGATTTTTATATGCCTTGTGCAACCACTAGTTGCTTTTTTACTGTAAAACTTAATATTAGGAAAAAAGGTATGGAAATTTATAACTCTGTATTCTATTAACTAAAGGTAGATGTAAACTATTTTAAGATTTTCAGAGAAAGAGAAAGTTGTTATAACATCTTTTTACAAATGAGCTTATAATTTAAAATTCAGATATTTCTTGATTTTTATTTTTTGGGATGGCATAATTCCTCTAAATATTAAAAATGTGGTCTTCAGAAATGTAATCATTTCCTCATTATCCAATGACTTACTAAGCTTTACTTGCATTATCTTAATACCAAAGGCAAGCAAATGGACAACTGACAATTTAGAAACAACTTACCGGTTTTGGATATACAAGAGCTCAATTTAGATTCTACAATGTCTGGTTTATTGGACCAACAAACTATTTAAGGAATTTATATGTATATGTCATAAGAAGAGAGCTCCTGGGCTGGGCCTGGTGGCTAATGCCTGTAATTCCAACACTTTGAGAGGCCGAGGTGGGTGGATCACTTGAGGTCAGGAGTTCGTGACCAGCCTGGTCAACATGGTGAAACCCCATCTCTACTAAAAATATAAAAATTAGCCAGGCACAGTGGCATGCACCTGTAATTCCAGCTACTCAGGAGGCTGAGGTAGGAGAATCACTTAAACCCAGGAGGGGAAGGTTGCAGTGAGCCAAGATCACACCACTGCACTCCAGCCTGGGTGACAGAGTGAAACTCCGTCTCAAAATAAAAAAAAAAAAAGAAGAGAGCTCTCCTTTGGCACCTGAGTTGAGGACAATATACCACAACAAAGAATCTTGAAGAGAAAACTGTCTAAAGAATATATTGTATCTATCTATGATATATACACACACCAATACATACACACATGTGCACACATACACACAGTAGAAAAAACTTTTTCTTAACAAATGCTGAAGATGTTAAAGGAATTCACCATGTAGTCAAATAAGGTGACCTGACAGTTACTCAAAACTGTTTTAAGTTATTATTAAAGAAAGAATTTGGAGTCTTACCAAAACTTTGAGAAGTTAAAGGTTCAAAGGAGGAATACCAGGTTGTTGTTACTGATTATCAAAGTAGCTTCTTTTGATACAGCAACATGGTCATGAGATCAGTTATCTTAACATAATAATAGACCAATATAACTTAATGGTTATCAGGTGAAAATTCATAAAAGATTACCCAAAAAGGACTAACTTTCTCCACCATTAGGGCTGGACACAGTCACTGGCCATAAGCAAACATTTTGCTCTCCCTAGTCTCTTTCTTGCATTGGTCCCAGCAAAAGACCACAATGAGGGGCCACTCTAACCTGAGCCTCCTCACTCACTAGAAATTTCACACGACACCTTCAGATGAGCCTGATGTCATGTTTTATGATCACATCAGCCTTGCCACTGCTGACTTGGGCACTGTGTTAATAGTCCCACCGGTGCTGTAATTTTTTATGCATACTTTTAGAAATCTGAATGACTGGCTTGTATTCTAAGATGTAGAAGACATCTAAAATTCAGTAAGCTGAGTGTGTCAACAACATTTTTCTTCTATATTCAATTAATAAATATGTTTGACCAAAAATAGAGAATATTTAACTTTACCTAAGTATCTTCTATTCTAGAAATTCTGGAGGATTAAAAAAAACCTCTACACTTGCATACCAACTATCTCCATCTTCTAGAGCTTTTCAGATTTCAATTAAGTTGAGAGGAGGAAAAAGACATTTGAGTTAAAAACTGAAGCCATGCTACTCTCTTCTCTGCTTCAACTTGTAAAGAATATTCCTGATCAGGTTTCTAACTCCCTCTTTGCTCTGGTTAAAGGATCTCTCTCATATAACAGACCCTAAAGAATGAAAATCTTATGCAGTTTCAAACTATTTGTAATTGAACAACATTTTCAGGGCCGGGTGTGGTGGGCCAGCACCTTGGAAGGCCGAGACAGGCAGATGATAACAAGGTCAGGAGTTTGAGACCAGCCTGGCCAACATGGTGAAACCCCATCTCTACGAGAAATACAAAAATTAGTTGGGCACAGTGGTGTGCGCCTGTAGTCCCAGCTACTCAGGAAGCTGAGGCAGGAGATCGCTTGAACCCAGGAAGTAGAGGTTGCAGTGAGCTGAGATCACGCCACTGCACTCCAGCCTGGGTGACAGAGTGAGACTGTCTGAAAAAGAAAAGAAAAGAAAAAACATTTTCAACTGTAAAACGTCTCTTGAGCATCTATAAAGTAGAAAGTATGCATTTTGGCTTAAACTTCATATTGCTTTCCTAAACAAATTATGTTGATAGAGGCATGATATAACAGTCACCTTAGAGAGAGAACCTATTAAATTCCAATGTTTTCATCATGTTCAGTTTACACCAACCATAATAAAACCCAAGCCACTTTTTTTGTTGACATGCAAAACATTTTGAAAGTTCATTTGAACTTGATTTCATTAACATATAAACTCACATACATGTACAATTTTACCTTTTTTTCATATATTTAAATATTTTCTTCTTTGCAGAGCTATCTCAGAATAGGAAATCATAATATGCTAGCAACTAGTAACTTAACATTAAAACACTTCCCTAAATTATTCTATGCAAAAGTGCATTTACAATATGAACATGTCATATATGAAGCTACAAACCATAATCTCACTGGAGTGAATATAAAATTTCAAATTCAGTCCAAATAAGTCAAAGAGAAAAGTGCTAACAGAGCAAATCTGAAACAAGTTCATGGGGATTGGGCAATGAGTCATCGAAACGAAATCTTTTGGAAACCATGCTGCTATCCTCTGGGATGTTCTCTTTGTCTTCTCTATCACCACATGTTCCATTACAAGAGGATTTAGAAGTCTTGTCTTCAGAGGACCTTATAGTATGATCCTGAATTTGAGAGGAACTGGAAGTTTCTTCAGGGTGAAACAAGTTTTCAAAGTCCCACTGCTGTAGCCAAGAATGAGAAAGGCATATCTCGGCTGTTGGTCTTTTCCTTTGAAAGAAAGCACCAAGAGAAAAGTGAGAATTAAAAATCAAGTTGAAAATGTCTTCAGTTTGATAGATTATAGACATCATTTTTATTTATTGTGAAAATAACCCATACTCATAGTATAAAATCCAAACAGTACAGAAGAGAATAATAATGGTAATTATTATGAGTAGAGGGTTGTAAGAGAAATAAATCTTTCCTTCACTTCAAAATCCTTTATTGTATATTTTATATCTGAAGTTATATATTTGTTAGATTGTTCATACTATCTCTCTCTCCATTTTACACAGAACTTGAGCATATTTCTAATAATTTTATTGTTTTAGAATATAATTTAATAGGCATATATTATTTATTCTGTAATGGTATTTAAACAAATTAAATTTGTAATAGTATTTAAACTAATTATTACTTACTCTGGATTTTTAACTAAAAGGCTCTGAATAAAGTCTGTGGCCAGCTGTGAAACTGATGAAAAAGTTTCTTCTGAATAATCTACATTAACTTGAGAAATATTGAGGTATGTTTCTTGATTGTCTTCTCCCACAAATGGTGATGTGTGAGTTAACAACATATATGTTATTATACCAATATTCCTGAAAAACAAGGGAGGGGAACTTAAAATATATGTTAATTTTTGAACATTTATATAAAGTACAATCGACACTCAACATACTCCTCTCCTCAAAACTGGTACAGTTATACTACAGACTTAAATTGCTTTTCAAAATTCCTGTATTGTTAAAACTAAAATAATGATCTCAAAGTGTGCCTTACAGAAAGAGAATACAAGGATTGCACATGTGTTACATAAATACATTGTATACAATATGCATAATTATCGCTACAATCTACCCTTCACAGAGATACCTGCTGTGGAGTACACAAAGCTGCTGTAGCAGTTCCTAAATGGTTTCCAAGGGCAAAGTAATGCCTTATGAGATGTAAAGAGAAGTTCTGCACAAATAGAGGCTGCAAGTTTGGTGAAGCACAAAGCTGGGCAGGCAAATTTTTTCACTGCAAACCTTTTAAAATCTGTAAATATGTTAATGGCAAGTCTGATGCCCAGGAGCCAGAAAAAGACAATATAGATTACATGTTTTACCAACTTATTTAGTCATATCATCTTTTTTCCTGGGCAAACCTATGAGCAGCTCCATGGAACACAAAGAACAGGTCTAAACCTTCCACTTGGTCTGTGGAGTCAGTCCCCTCTGTGGTCTCAACTGAAGCTCCAGTATCAGTTCTGGTTCTATTTCCTATCCTATTCTCTCTTTGCTAGCCACAAAAACTCACAATTTCCTAGAGATGTACTCTCATAAAAGTACATTTTTGGGTGGACCTGATCTCATTTTTCTGCTTAACAAATATCTTCTTCTAGCTTTTTTTTGAGACAGTCTCTCGCTGTCACCCAGACTGGAGTGCAGTGGTGTGATCTCAGCTCACTGCAATCTCCCCCTGCCTGATTCAAGTGATTCTCCTGCCTCATCCTCCTGAGTATCTGGGATTACAGGAGCCCACCACCACACCTGGTTAATTTTTGTATTTTTAGTAGAGATGGGGTTTCACTATGTTGGCCAGGCTGGTCTTAAACACCTGACCTCGTGATCTACCTGATCAGCCTCCCAAAGTGCTGGGATTACAGGCATGAACCATGCCCGGCCAACTCTTTTAGACCTAGATCAGATGTCTCCCTTCGTGAGGTAGAATCCAGCAATGGACTGTCTGCTGCTGCTTCTATGCTTATTAAGCATTTCACCTTTATTATAAAACATGCAGCACTGTACTGCAGTTATTTTGTTCTTTTACTCAATGGAGTTTTCATCACAGAGATTTTCTTATTTATTTCTGTACTTTTGGCTCAGAACTTAAGTGTTATTTAAAAAGAATGGATAGGTAAATATTTTCCTATAGCATAATAATGATATTCAAATAAAATCTTTTGAAGAAAGCCTGATTATTTACTCTTGGAGTCAAAGAACTCCAGAATATACATTTCCCAACTTTCCACAAAGGTGTTTAGGTAACTAACAAAAGCTTACCACATATCTGTTGCTGTGGTAATGGGATCATAGTTCAGGATTTCTGGAGCTGAAAGAGAAGATAAAATTTAAATTAAATATTGACAAATTTAAAACAAGAAAATTACTTTATATTAAATTATAACGGGCTGGGCGTGATGGCTCACACCTATAATCTCAGCGATTTGGGAGGCATAGGTAAGCAGATCACCTAAGGCCAGGAATTCGAGACCAGCCTGGCTAATGTAGTGAAACCCTGTCTCTACTAAAAATATGAAAATTAGCCAGGCATGGTGGCACATGCCTATAATCCCAGCTACTCAGGAGGCTGAGGCAGAAGAATCCCTTGAACCAGGAGGTGGAGATTGCAGTGAACTGAGATTGCACCACTGCACTCCAGCCTGGGCGACAGACTGAGACTCCCTCTCAAAAAAAAAAAAAAAAAATTATAACTGGATTTAATTTTGGAAAGCCTAGTGATATAAGATAATAGAAATTTAGAAATTTAGCACAGTATTAATTATTCTGTGATTGGACATTTAAACATCCCTAATATTGAGTCAATTCTACGATCAGATGATTCAAAAACACTGATAATATTCTTGGAGTAACTAGTGGCTAGGTAGTTAAACTCATTAAGGTTAATCTTAATCAGAAAAAACAATCATAAAAAAGTAAAATGTTGGAAGCTAGAATTTAAAAAAAATTTAGTTTTATTATTTTGGAATTAATTTGCATTATTTTATTAGACTAACAAGTTTCTCTTTTGGGGTAAATAGGATCATGTGCATCTGCAATGACGTTATGAGTAAATTATGCTTCTCAAAAATGCTAGATTTTCTTTTTACTTTTTTGAGATGGAGTTTCGCTCTTGTTGCCCAGGCTGGAGTACAAATGGCATGATCTCAGCTCACTGCAACCTCTGCCTTCTGGATTCAAGCGATTCTGCTGCCTCAGCCTCCCAAGTATCTGGGATTACAGGCATTCACCACCACACCTGGCTAATTTTGTATTTTTAGTAGAGATGGGGTTTCACCATGTTGGTTAGGCTGGTCTCAAAACTCCTGACCCTCAAGTGATCCACCTGCCTCAGCCTCCCAAAGTACTGGGATTATAGGCATGAGCCACCTCACCCAGCCAGAAATGCTGTATTTTCCTTTCTGTTTTTTTGAAATGGAGTCTTGCTCTGTCACCCAGGCTGGAGTACAATGGTGCGATCTCGGCTCACTGCAACCTCCACCTCCCAGGTTCAAGCTATTCTCCTGCCTCAGCTTCCCAAGTGGCTGAAGTTACAGGCACCTGCCACCACACCCAGGTAATTTTTTTATTTTTAGTAGAGATGGGGTTTCACCATGTTGGCCAGGCTGGTCTCGAACTCCTGACCTTGTGATCTGCCAGCCTCAGCCTCCCAAAGTGCTGGGATTACAAGCCTGAGCCACTGCACCTGGGCTTGAAATGCTAGATTTTCAAGTGGATTAAACATTCCTCTTAAACTATCAAAGACCTAATTTCCAAAGCAATTAATTTTCTGCTGTCTTCACTTGCCAAAAAAAGTACAAAGCAAATTCTCTACACTTTCTAAACATTACATTTCCTAAAGCCTAACATTTATTAAGAAAGCCTTTAAATCATATATAGTCAGCTTCTGTTAAACCACCTACAACATTTTCACATATTTCTGTGAGCTTTGTTAGCAATAATTACATTCATTTATTGTAGGACTATAGCCCCAGTTAGCATTCAAAAGTTAGGAATTCTCTTTGTTTTTTATTTTTGTAAAAGACAGCTGCCTGAGTTGCATCTGTTCTGTTTAGTTGTATCTTTTCAATGTCCACATGGGGATGTAAGTATGAACAACAAACAAAAAAAGGTAACAAGATTATTACTATAAGTTAAAATACTTCAAATGTATAGGCTGCTTTAAACAACTTAAAAACCTTTCATATGCATAATCTAATTTGTTGATTTCATACAATATGCCCAGATTACCTAATCAAAGGGTCTTTTTGGCATTCTTCTTCAAACTCTACTTTCACAACCCTACGCAAAACCTCGTATTTTAAAGCAGCAGCAATAAACAAAAAGGAGGTGCCAGGCTAACAATTCCTGTCAGTTTAAACCGAAGATACCTGTATTGCAAACACTCTGGAATTGGGACCAGACAGAAATTAGAAGTGAGATCTAGCCAATAGCCAGGCTTCAAAGGCAATCGTGGGCCACTTGACTGTTGCAGTTTTTCATTTTCCATTTTTCCCTAACTTCACTCTTATCCATTTCTTTTTTCCTTATGTACAAAGCCTTTATACACAAACGTTCAACTTGTACACTTAAATATACAGTGTCCCCTGAACTGCTGTAAATGTTTGATACTTTTATTCAATACATTTCATTTAATTGTGTCATAACCAAGTTTTAATGTATAAAAATACTTGAACCAATCAAATCCTTTTAACTGAATTGAATTACATGCTCTAAATGATACCAGGTTCCACAGAGCTATCATTTACTTAATACATTTCAAAATGGTATAGGAAATAAAAGGAAATTCTTACCTAAATATTCTGGTGTTCCCATGATTTCCCGAAGTTCACACGCGTTACCTATTTTTCGAGACATTCCAAAATCTACTATTTTAATGTCCCCGAGAGGGTATATGCTGCTCAGTAATATATTCTGTGGCTAAATAAAGCACAACAAAAACATGATAAGTAATATACAATAAAAGAATACTAGTCTCAGATGGGAGGTATATTAAGTGGAATGTATTGCTTAGCTATTATACATTTCATTGAATCATGTATCAAACATTTACTGACTTATATTACTTAGGAGGAGCTATTATTCAATGATGCATAAAGTCAAAAACACACTCAAAAAGGATTCTATGTTTGAAGAAAAAAGAAGTTTGATGGAAAAATTGTTTAAGATATAGAATACTCAGTAATAAAAAGACTACCTCATTCTGTCAATTAGAAATTCCAAGAAGTCTTTGCAGTAGAGATGATGCTTAAGCTGAGTCTTAAAGTAAGAGTATGCTGGTTAGAAAGGTGCTCTGGGTAGCTAGGTGCGGTGGTGTGAACCTGTAGTCTCAGCTACTTGGGAGGCAATGGTGGGAGGATTGTTTGAACTCAGGAGTTCAAGAGTAGCCTGTGCAACATAGTGAGACCCTGTCTTAAAAGAAAAAAGAAAAAGAAATGTGCTCTGGGGAACAGCACAAAAGAAGGCATGAGGAATGAGCATTAAACATTTCCAGGAATGAAAAATGGTTCAGTACAATGTGATGATTCTGGATGAGCTGGGTGTGACTGTTCCCTGGCTTTAGCTTAGACAATAAGAGGCATAGTATATCTCATCTGTTGCTTCCTAGAACTATGTGACTTTGCTTTACTACTGCAGGCCCATAGCCTATTACAAAGTCCCCTGCTGCTGTCATAACCCATACCCCTGCCAAGATGCTGCTCCCAAAATCTGTGCAAAGAATTATAACAGTTGCTTAACTTTGGGAAAATCTCATGCTTATTTATTATTAAAGCACAGAGCCTATTACAGGAGAAAAGGTAAAAGTAATTAGCTCTGTTGTTGTCAACCACAGGTTTATATGCCATCCCAGACTTCAAGTGGTATATGATGCAATGTAATGTACTTGGGTTGACGTTAGCAGGAAAATGACCCAAGAAGAAGCTGATGGGAACATGATTATCTTGGCATTTACTATGCTGCTTCTTTTCCAATATTTTTTCAGTTGAGGAAATAGCAAGGATACTAGATGGTAAATACCGTTCCCCTGTTCCATAGTGGGGCCCAAAACAGAACTACAGGGTTTTTTCTTTTGAAAAGGCAGTAAAAGGGTTTGGAAATTAAGGGAGAGGCCTGGGGTGTAGGTGGAGATTTTGGAATTATTATTATTATTAAAGTGGTAGTAGAAGCCAAAGGATTATGCAAGGAGACCACATAAAAATAGAAGAATCTAATGCTCGAAAAATAAAGAGACAGAGTGATTTGGATCTTAAGGTCCTTGTGTGGCTATGAAGGAAGGATAAAGAGAAAGAATAAGAACATGAGAGATGGAGACAAGAGACTGGAGGTTTGGGGCTTGGGTAAAGAGTTGGAATGATCTGGAAGGAGCCAAAAGACTGAAAGCCTCAAGACAAAAATGAATGAAGGTAATGGGAGCAAATGAATGAGGATTAGCAGGATTTATTTTCAGAGATGGAGATTACATAATTAAGCATTTCAGAGATAGACAGCCTTATAAAATAAGAAGGTCCAGAATATGGTTGTAAGAGTGGGATGGAATGGAACAATTCCATCTAATGTAGGATTAGAACACAGCAATGATACATTTTAAGAGCTCAGTGATTAATTTCAGCTGTTCACACACAGTCTTCTCCTTTCTGCCAATATAAAATTAAGGCCACATTGCACACAGTTAAACAAAGAGCACACCAGTGCAGTCTAGACAACCAGGATTGACCATTGTTTCCTGTTAATACCAGTTTGCAATTGCGCATACAAAGAGCAGAAGAAGAAGACAAATGTTCTATTACTTTAAATCATGTTACATTACCTTTAAATCAAGGTGTACAATGTTATTCTGATGTAGATAATAAACCCCTTCAAGTATTTGTTTAATGAGTCTGATAACATCATTTTCAGAAACCATTTCAGCCAACTCAGGTAAACACAGGTTGAAAATTTCTCCACCTGCAGCACTAAAATAAAATTCAAAGAACAGAGACTTGAAAATTCATTCACCTAAAAACTTTTAAATATTGTGTACCTGTTAACTAAAAGACATACAACTATATAAATGTTAATACATACACTTAAAGACAGGGCAGGGAAGTGAGAGATCCTTAAGGAAAAAAATAAGTGATGATGGCCGGGTGTGGTAGCTGATGCCTGTAATCCTAGCACCATGGGAGGCTGAGACAGGCAGATCACTGAAGGTCAGGAATTGGAGACCAGCTTAGCCAACATGGTGAAACCCCATCTCTACTAAAAATACAAAAATTAGCCAGGCATGGTGGCAGGGAAGCTGAGGCAGGAGAATCACTTGAACCTGGGAGGCGTAGTGAGCCGAGATTGCAGCACTGCACTCCAGCCTGAGCTACAGGGGAAGACTCCATCTCAAAAAAACAAAAAAAATTAAAAAAAAGAAAAAGAAAAGAAGTGATGAGACTATTTCAAATTCTGGTACTAATACTTGAATATTAATAAATAAAACTGAATTGCTTTATAATCCAATAATGTTGCAGCCTGCCTTCACTGCAATAAAGATAATAAAAACAGTAGCTCTTTGTGCTTTCTTCATATATCAATGCATATTCTATTTTGCCATGAGGCTCAAAATAGATGATATTCACATATATCAATTTATATATGTATCATTCATATATATATCAATTCATATATATCAATTCACATATGTATGATATATATATATCATCTATTTTGAGCCTCATGACAAACGTGAGGTACATGGTTATTAAACCCATTTTACAGAAGAAACAAGTACAATTAGGTTAAGAAACTTGTAAAATGTCACACAGTAAACAGATGGCCAGAATGTGAATCTGCATAATATGAGTAAGAATCTGCATTCTTAGCCAACACCATCCTGTATTGTAGCTTCATCCAGAATACTTGGGGCCAGAAACCAAATAAATAAATAAATTCTAAAGAATTAAAATTTAAAGAACGCTGAAAATGGCACAGTGAAAAATTCCTAGGTTTGTAATAAATCATTGGAACATAAAACCTAACTCTGCTATTTACCTGCAATATAACTTAGAATCAGTTACTTATAGTCACCTATAAAGCAGAAATATCATTAAAATCAACACTTTTTTGGGGGGGCGATTAAATCTAAGTAAGATAAAATTGGTCAGAACATCATGCAAAAACATTTATACAGTTATTCATCAAATTTGTAAGGTATGTTTGGGAATACGCAAGTATATTCTACGTGATAAAACAGGAACTCACTCTAGAAAATACTATTACTGTATTTTTACTTCTTTGGCTCACTGCTACAACCACATCAAGAACAGTATCTAGCATGTACTGTAGTAGGTGATCAGTAATGTTTGTTGAATGAATTAATGATGGACTAGGCAGTGATTCTTTAGAGGGGTTGAAACTGGGGATTCGGAAGTCTCAGTGACTGCCAAGAGAAAGAAATATGTCATAAGCGTTAGGAGCCATAAGAAGAAAAACTAATGGTGGGCTCAAATTTGAGTCCCAAGTTGAGAGTCACAAGGAATGACACTTCACACTGCAGATATAACTTGCAATTGAGCCATCTGAAAGTAGTGAGCCAGTCAGAAGCCACAAAGATTTGCTACCGTACACTTTCTGACTTTCCAGAAAAAAACTCTGTAGGACAGCTTATAAGAAATACATGTGAAAGCTCCAATCACATATATGTCACTTTAACCCCATTCTACCCACCGAAACTCCCTGTAAATTCATGAGACATTAATTTTAACATCTGCCTCAACATATCATGATAATCTGAGTATTGAAAAGTGGAGTTTGCTATTAAATTTGTAGTAGTGAACTCCAAAATAACAATTTTGGGAATTCACATTTTTTTTTTAATTTAAAAAAGAAATACATTAATCTTCAAGAATAATTAATATACAGATTGCCTAGGAGCCCTTGGTCTGCATGTCAGTATTCATTTCTCACACCCATTCTCAAGGTCTCTTAAGGGCAGAGTGGGAACCAAGGCACAGACTGTCAGTGACACCATCACTCCTTCCCCTTCTGGTTACATTGTTTAGTTTCAATGACACAAATCCTCTCAAAATAGAAACTGATCTAAATACATTCCTGCAAAGACACTCAAAATAATATTACAAATAATACATGAGGTAATATTACTAATGCAATCATAAGCAAATAAGAAAATGAAAGAACACTTTAGATTCTCTTAGAATATATTTTTTGTTAGGTACTTTACAAGATATAAATACTAATAATCTAGTCCTATCTTATAAAAATTAGGCCAAATAACTTGAAATTATTAGAAAACTGTATAAAATATGAATTTACATATTTAGATCCTCTAAATATACATAAAAAATAGATGTGTATTCTTCATATGTACAACAACATAGTTTAGGTAAGAAATTCATTCTTGAATACTTTATGATTATTTATTTGCCAACATTTTATACTACAAATTCGCTAAAGTTACTTCAATAACCAGAACACTCTATTAATTCTAAAATTCAAAACAAAATACAAGAAAGTAAAGTGAAAGTATGAAAAGCGATTTCCAGTGCCTAGGAAGAAACAGGATAGCATGGTGCGTATAGGATTGCCTACTGAAATAAAGACTGCCTAGGCTTCATTCTAGCTCTATCACTAACTAGGCTAGGTGAACTGGGACAAAATATGCCACTGTTTCTTCTACCGTAATGTGAATAATATTAATAATAGCTCCTACTTCACTGGTCTAAGAATTAAACTGGATAATCCTTATAAAGTATTAAGCACAACATATCCTAGAAGAATCAAAGCAGATCATTTCAATAAATATTTATCACAGTATCTGACACATGGTAAATATTCAATTAATATCAGCTATTATAATGAGCCAACAAACATTAATTGCAAATCTAGATTTTGAAGGAAATTTTTAAAGTCTTTGCTAAATTATAATCTATTTTTAGAAACACTATATTCTTAAGTGAAAAGAGGGTTACAATAGAATATGCCCATTAGATCAAAATTTTGTCTCCAAAAGTACATATACACAGACCAAAAAATAAGAATAACTTTTAAATACAGGGATATGCCATAAAGTAACCATCATTTACATGTGATTTCTCTTTTCTCTGTCTTCTAAATTTAACACAATGAATAGGTATTATTTTTATAACCAGAGAAAGTATCTTCAGAGTTTTTTCCTTGTTTAATAATAAGATCAAATAATATACTATGATCGTCAGCCAATCACACTGTCTCTTCCCTTTAGTTTGACAAGGTAGCCTATGTCTTTTGTAGGACTGCTATTTCTCACACAACAGAGGGATATAGGTGGTATGGAAAACAGAAAATTAAGAAGCGATAAGAGGAGGGAAAGAACAGATAACACAAGAAGCAAACTGCAGAAGTTAGCAGAAATTGGAAAAAAGAAACAGAAGGAGTGAGTAGCAAACAAGACTTTTGTTAAAGAAGCCACCCAGAGCAGTGACAAAAAAAAAGAAAAGAAAAAGGAAAAATATCTACAGTCAGAAAAGCCACCTATATCATTATCATTGACCTGGGAGTTACATTCAGGTGACTTCTACTCTCTATCTCTCTAAAAAGAGTTTGTCCCTTGCAGGGATATAAAAAAAAAAAAATTTAGGAATTCAGCATCTGCGTTCACTTGCTAATGCATGTGTACATGTGTTACGTGTGACTGTATGTGATAGCACTTTAGCACAGGTTATACAGTCATAAAAACCTATGTGCTATATATTATTTAGATCTACATCTGTGTTTTATAAGGAACAGCAAGTAGAAAAAAATATTTTAGAAAGACTCCTATAACATAAATATATGAAAGATTAAAATCAGAGTATTTTCCTATCAAAAATGTTAATTTTTGTGTTATAGAAAGCCAAGATTTTCAGTAAAACAAAGTAATATCTCAATTATCCATAAAAATGCAAATCTAGTCATATAGCTTTGAAAAGCCATGGTAAAGATTTTTAAAATAAGCATTTATTTCTAGTGATCAAAATAAACTTGTTTTAAAATTTGTGTACTTACAGCTCTTTAAAATTATATTCCTATGTTAACAGAAGAAACAAAGTCAACAGGATTTTAGAATGGGAAGACATTAGAGTATTAACTAGATATATGATGTAAATTCCAATCTCTCTTTTTGGAGGATTGTTTTAAAAATCAAATGACAATACAGATAATGTGCCAATCGTAGTGCCTGCCAGATAGTAAATGTTCAACACACGTTATGGTTGAAATTGTTAAGATCGTATTAAATGTATTTCTCTGGTGATTGAGATCATTTCAGAAGGTAAGGTTTTCTATTTTGCATGTTTTGTTACAGTCTCCATCCTTTTCTGTTGGGTCTATAGTATTTACTTAGAGATGTGTAATAGATAAATTTCTTGACCAAAAGAAAATAGCATTCTCACATAATCTCAGAGTTGTCTCTGATGAATATAAGTTCCCCTTTTGACCTTCACTATTTCTAGGACGAATTTCTGTCCTGTGTTCTCCAAAAGGTAACTGTTCTTTATAACCAACTTTAGTTTGCTCAAAATTCAGCATTAAAAACTTAGTATGTCCAATTAGATAATATGTTCCTTCCAGAAGTTTTTAAAAAAGGTTTTTAAAATGTATTGCTATATTTTATTTAATTCTCCAAATACACTTTAAAGACCCTTGGTGTGGAAAAGTCTTTGTCACATGGACAGTGGTGATGCAATGACTCAATTATCCTCAAATTTTCCTCCATATGTTTAAAAAGATCTAATACTACCATCCAGAAAAGTAAAGATTTGTATTACTTTCCAAGGAAATAAAGGGCTAAAAAAAACATGTAGTAGACTTTATAACTGGCAATGAAATACTTTCCTATGTATTAAAATAAAATGAACGATTTTTTTTTTTTTTGAGACGGAGTTTCGCTCTTGTTACCCAGGCTGGAGTGCAATGGCGCGATCTCGGCTCACCGCAACCTCCACCTCCTGGGTTCAGGCAATTCTCCAGCCTCAGCCTCCTAAATGAACGATTTTAATAATTGTTAAAAGTGACAAGCAGGTTGCAAGATTTAAGATTAATTCACAAAAGTAAACAATCTAATTAAAAAAATAGGTTAGGTAGAGGCAAAACAAAACACAAAACCAAAAAGAAGCTATAATTGTTCCAGAAGTTCCAGATTAATTTATAATTAGCAAATGTAACAAATCAAAAAAGTGCCTTTTAAAAGTGACTGTGTGCTGCTCATATGGAAGGAAATTTGACAACATCTACTACAACTACATATGCATTTACTCTTTGACCAGCAATCATTCTTCTAGGAATTTACTCTAAAACTACATCTCCATTAATAATGCCCATTCATAGAATGTCAACTGACTAAAGCAAGATCCAACCATACAACAGAGTACTATGCAGCCATTTAAGAAACCAGCCATAATAATAGTAAGAAAGATGCCTATGAACTAATGTAGAATGATTTCTGTAATATATTGTTAAGTAAACAAAAACAACAAGGTGCAAAGAAGTACATAATATACTACCTTTTCTGTAAGTAAGAGTAAATATATACAAGTTTGCTTATATTTGCAAGAAGAAACACACAAAGAATGAGCCTTTGTTATAAGTAACAAAGAATGGTTACCCATAAAGGTAACCACATGTATTCATTGGGTCGGAAGAGAGTAGAAGGAATAGGAATGAGAGCAAGATTTTGGAGTACAGGGGATACAATTTTTTATACATTTTTTGTGGTTTAAAAAATAATTTTTTTAGCTTTTTAAATATATGGAGATGGGGGTCTCAGTTTGTTGCCTAGGCTGGTCTTGAAGCCCTGGATTCACGTGATCCTCCCACCTCAGCCTCACAGTTTACCAAAAAATAGATTTACCTTATTAAAAACTATTGTCACCTTAGGCATACTAAACATAAATCTAGCTGATCTCTTCCGAATGTTGCAAACATTCAACACATTTTACATACCTGTAATAAATGTGTCAGACTAACATGCAACAAAAACACTGTAAGAGTCACATGTCTAACAAACCAGTTACCTTTACAATTCTCTATCCCTACCACCTGGTAAACTGTGGGAATATTTAGGTGTTTTCACTTTTTCACAGACTTGTGGCAAGAGACATATTTATTTCTTATTGCTGCAACTCCTAACATAGTGTTTTACGCATTACACATACTAAATGTATTTCTTTAACAATGTATTAAGCATAGTTTTATGCAGTTTACCTTTCTATTCTCCTTATTTTCTTGAAAGTATTTTTCAAATAGATGAAGAAAATATACAAATTACTTCAATTCTATCTGCCCATCAGATTGAGTGCCAGAAAAATTCAATTAGCCATTAACAAAATAATAGTATATTCATTTCTCCATATTCCCCAAATGTTGTGTTTGCCATTTGTTTATTTTGTGTTGTTAGTTTTTGTGTATGTGCCTGAGGCTGTACATTTAGCCTTATGAAAATATTCAAATATAAACTAGGATACTTTTACATTTTATTAACAGGAATCTTTACAGGTGCTTGTCATACTTTTATCATTCGTATTCTTGACATTTCAATCATCTTATCATAGCAATTAAAATAGGTACCATTAAGTATATACTTACTATTCCAATATCAAAATGATTTCACTTGTATTTTCATAGACCTCATGAAGATTAATAACACGGGGACAGGACTTTGCCAATTCAAGCACAGCAATCTCGTGTAAAATTTCTGCTCGACAATCCTGTCCTCTTCTTCTCTTTTTTAGAAATTTTGCAGCATATTCTTGGCCAGTAGATTTTGATATACATTGTCTAACCACAGCAAATTTTCCTCTGGGGGAAGATGAAGACAATGAATTTTAACTCTTCCATAGAGAACAACGTTAGTATATTACAGATACTGTTACATCTCTGACTAAAAGTCAATTATTTGAAATATTTATGCCATTAGGAATTTATCTTTGTTCTCTAAATTGAATCAAATATATGTACTTTTACAAAATTTATAGTGCTATCACTTACAAATGTAAATGGCAAACTATAACAACAGGATAAGACAGAATTAAATTTATTCTTTACTATTAAAATGATACATTATCTTGGGAGGCAAGGCAGGCGGATCACTTTCAAACTTCTCTTTGAAAAGATAAAGACCACTGACCTGTGGGAAATAAAAGTCAAGCTATTTATTCTCTATAAAAAGTAAATTAGCCAGGCGCAGTGGCTCACGCCTGTAATCCCAGTATTTTGAGAGGCTGAGGCAGGCGGATCACGAGGTCAGGAGTTCAAGACCAGCCTGGCCAACATGGTGAAACCCCGTCTCTATTAAAAATATAAAAATTAGCCGGGCATTGTGGTACATGCCTGTAATCCCAGCTACGCAGAATATGTAGGAGGCTTGAGGCAGGAGAACTGTCTGAACCCAGGAGGCAGAAGTTGCAGTGAGCCAAGATCATGCCACGGCACTCCAACCGGAGTGACAGAGTGAGACTGTCTCAAATAAAAAATAAAAATTATTTCCCTATATTATCATTGCAGGGAAATAATCTCATTTGCATACCAACTCCATGCCACGCTCTTGATATAAATTATTGTGTTTAAGTATCACAACAATTCCATATAACAAAGGCTATCCTATTCTTTAGACCTCAGAGAAGATATGTAATTTAGTCAAGGTAAAGATTTAAACTTAGATCTATTTCCAAAAATTGTACCCTTCATATAGGTATCACATTAACACTCTAATTAGAATAGCTTACCTTCAAATATAAGAAATAAAAGTGAATGCAAAAATGGGTATTTGACTTTTTACCAGTATGTCTCTTAGTAATGCTCAGTAGTCTTTGAAGTCTGTAACAGATAACGAAGGTATATGTGTCCTACAGAAAATATTCAAAGACACTTCATGATAAACTAAGAAAATCAGTGGTTATCAACAGCCATGTACAAACACACCCGCTAAGGTCATGTTTATCATTTTAGAAATAAGTATGCTTTTAGCTCTTTCCAATAGCAGTGCTTAGTACCTCTGCCAAAATGTAAAGACACTGAAAATTCATTTCTATTGGCATATGTGTGTACAGTTACCCAAAATTTATTTTCACAAAGTCCTAAAGCTATTCTGAGTCAAGGATTATTTTGGGAAACTAATAAAAGCTATTCTATTGACTGCCTCCCAAGAAAAATGTACACAAGCCCTTAAATAGGAAGTTTTACATATAATTCCAGAAGGTTTCAGATCTTGAAGCCCACTCATAAACCTTGTAAGGCCGAGTATAGGGGATCCAAAATTAAGAACCTCTACCTTAAAGTTTGAATTACTCTCTGGTTTCCAATACTAACAAATCAGGTATAAATAAAGGATCTTCAGGAAGCAACATTTGTTCCATAACTCCTCTTGTCCCAATTCCCTTCAATATATTTCTAACACAGTCTATCAGACTCTTAGTATGGAAAACAAAACTTGGTGTTTAGGGGGTACTGGGTGGGGACTGAAAGACTACATTGGTTGATTGTATTTTACTAGCTATCCCCAAAGGTCAAGATGACAAAGATTCTTACTTTTTATTACCAAGAATTTCCTCAAAATTGGTGCCAATGAAAAGTAGTAAAAACCAAGCTATAACTTGACTTTTCTACATTTATCAAAATATATTAATATATAAACTAAATAAATTTGCATTTAAAAACCTGATTCTTTGAAAGCAGTTTTAAGATTTGAGAATGTTTAACTATAAAATATTTTCTCATCGTATGCAAAAGGAATACAAACACACACACACACACACACACACACACACAAACACAAACGTTAGTCCTTTTATAGTTAAACCATTGGTGTTTCATAAATTGTATACTGGATAAACTGAGTCAGAATAAGATTAAACAGCTCATAAAAGGTCATACATAGAATTGGAGCACCAAAAATAAAACTCTGAAATGTGAATTTCTAACTTTCTGTACTAATCACTATAAAACAATTCCTCCCTTTAAAATAGTTTTGGTAAAGAAGTGTAACTCACTTGTTTCTATCAGTTCTTACTTAGATATTGAAGCAAAAACTTGTCTAAAACAGGAAGGAAATTTTGGGTTTTATCAAGAAATTCACTTGTAAAATTTAGGAAACAAAAACTAGTTAGCCAAGAAAACTGTGCATCTGAAAAAAGAGTTTATAGTAGCACTTGTGACAATTCAGTTCTGCTATAATTTTATTATTTATTATATCTACGAGCCAGAATTCTCCCAGAAATAAAGAACAAAATTAAGTAACACTTTTTATCTAATTGTTCCAGGTATTACCAAGAGGCCTTTTTTTTTTTTTTTTTTTTTTTTTTTGAGACAAGGTCTCTATCACCCAGGCCGGAGTGCAGTGGCAGGATCTCAGCTCACTGCAGCCTCAACCTCCCAGGCTCAGAGGATCCTCTTACCTCAGCCTCCCATGTAGTGGTGACTGCAGGCATGCACCACCGCTCCTGGCTAATCTTTTACATAATTTGTACAGAGAATGCCTCCCTATGTTGCCCAGGCTGGTTTCAAACTCTTGGGTTCAACTGATTCTCCTGCCTCAACCTCCCAAAGTACTGAAATTTGTCAGGCATGAGCCACTGCGCCTGGCCCAAGAGGCTTTCTTGAACTAGTATAGTACTAATTAATCCAGGGCAAAGCTGACTAAATGATGTGGGTAATGATTTATTTATTTGTCAATGTTTATCACTAAGTAAAAGCTCCATGAGGGCAGGGGCCATGTCTGTCCTAATTATTACAGTAATTATAAAATCTACAATTTGTTAACACATAATAGGAACTGAAATATCTGTTGAATGAATGCCAGAGTTATGCACCCACTATAATACTATATACTGTGCTATTCTGTATCCTGTACTTAAAGTGTTTGTATTTCTTAAAAGTTTGAGATTCCAATAAAATTATGTGTGTGTGTATTAATTTATATGCTATGAAGGTAAATATTTTTACCATAATTATCAAATGACTTAGAAAAAAAAATATGTTTTCCATTCTAAATGTTAGTTTGGAAGCATAAAAAATGATCTTTGAAATATAATGTTTCAATGTAATTAAAACATTTAAGAAAAGTTAAAGCATTCAAAAATAATCCTTAAGTCATACTCTAAAAAGCCAAGGCTAACTAGGATTTCCAGCAGTGAAAAGATCTAGTAGTTACCCTTCTGCATTCTAGAATACACAATAAAATGTGAAAGGAGGCGGGAGGGTAAGCCACAAAGGAAGCTGACGCTTATTTCTGAATCTGCCTCACCCTTCTAACCACAAGAAGTCCTATGAAACCTTTGCCTCAGTTGGGGGAAGGGTAGAAAAAACTTACCCAACATGTTAAAAAACAGGAACAATGCAAGTTTTTTGAGAATACTAAAAAATGAACTGTTAACTTTTATATAATTTCCTTTAGTTTGCTAAAGGAAAATGAATTAAACACTAACACTGAAATAAAAAACAGTTGATTTAGAAAGATAACTTTCAAAATGTGCAAGCCTCAGAAGAAATAAGATTATGATTCTAATTTCCATTTCACAAAAGTATAGGATATTAAAATTGGTAACAATATTGAAAGAGCTTTCATTACATTCCTGGCAGATGAAAAGTCACGATTTCTAATTTATCAAGACCTACTAATTAAACATATCAATATTTACCATGTGACTCATTAGTCCACATCAATTCAAAAGAAAGATGTTAGTCTCTTTTATAAAGATATTTTAAAATAGGAATTTAACAATCAATCTGAATTTGTCTTAATCAAATTCTATCCTGAGTTTTTGATCTAAAATTCTAAAAAGTATGCCTAATTCAACTTTATGACAGCACCTCATTTATAAAACTATTTAAAATTATTAATATTGTCCTCAAAGTTTAAATTGTCCAAAGCCCTCAAAACAAAAATACTTTATAGACTTTTTAGCTCCCATAATGTCCCAGATTTTGAAAAGTTAAATTAACAAATGTAAGTAAATTTGCTCATCAAATAGTAACTTAGAAAAATAGAAAAGAAAGTGACTTTTGTGTACTGTTCAAGACTCTGCATGATATTCATTTCCCCATCACTGAAGCATTCAAACTGAGGCTGGATAACAGTTTGTTGGGGAAATTATGGGAAAGATTGCTGTACTACATAAAAATATTGTATTAGTAAGACCACGGACCACAGAAGTCTTTCCAATGCAGAGATTCCATGATGAACTGAGATACAGGAAACTTAAAAAAACACAACAAAACTTAACTTCTTCCTATTATAATGCAAAGTGAAGTAATTAAGATTTAGGACAATTTCTTAAAAACATTTTAAAAACTGCATCTTTGAATACACCATTAAAACATCCAAATATTTTGCACGTTAAATTAGTATTCTTAGTCAATGAGGTAGATATTATCATTCTTATTTTGGAAAAGAAAGGCTGCATCCAACATGTGCAAAGTGAAAAAGCCAGGGCCTGCCTCTACCCTTAAGATAAAAGGCCACCAAGAATGGAATTACTTCTCATGATTCAGTCAACCTTTCTTTTCACATTGAGATTTTCAAAGATAAAAATCAATCACACTGTTTTGCACATTTATCAATACAAACATGGACTTAGTAAACCATTTAACATAAGACAAAACATTTACCTCCAGAACTAAAATCAAACTGAAGATACATAATGACCACCATCGTCCAACCATTCATTAAGCACCTTTAAAGCTCAAAAGATGCTGAATATATAACTTAAATAACTTGGTATATCTTTTATAACTTTATACATATTAAAATGCTAGTACAGAATGGTTTCATAATATCAGGTCACTCCTCGCCCGTATAGAGTTTATACATTGGTTAAGCGAAAACAATTTGTAAAGGCTTTAACTTATAAAACACCATTCATTGAGACATAGAATCAGACTATGAAATATAAATTGTTTCTTTTTGTTCAACTTAGGAGAGGGGGAGAATCTCCCTATTTCTTTCTTTCTTTTTTTTTTTAAAGTCCAGCACAATATCCTAGAAATTTAAAAAAAAAAAAAAATTGATTTAACAAAAGCTTACATAGCACTGTACTAGGCACTTTACAAATATTAACTAACTTAATCCTCATAACAACCATGTAAGATAGACACAATTATCTTCACCCCTACTTTTCAGATGAGGAAACTACAGCACTAAGAGGTACAGTAGGCAGGGCACAGGGGCTCACACCTATTATCTCAGCACTTTGGGAGGCCAAAGCTTTCAGAAGACTGCTTGAACCCAGGAGTTGGAGACCAGTCTGAGCAACATGGCAAAACCCTGTCTCTACAAAAAACCAGCCTAGTGTGGTAGTGAGTGCCTGAAGTCCCAGCTACTTAGGAGGCTGAGGTGGGAGAATCCCTTGAGCCTAGGAGACGGGAGTTTGCAGTGAGCCAAGATTACCTCACTGTACTCCAGCTTAGGTAACAGAGTAAGACCCTGCCACAAATAAAAATTAAAAAAAGAGGTATAGTTATTTAGTTGAAGTCACACATCTAGTAAACATGGAATCCAGACTTGGACTCGGCAGTCCACTATGCTGAGTTGCCTACTGCCACGCACAGACTCACATAAGGACAGGGACCTCCTATTGGAGGCTCTGAAGCTAGGTAGGATATATGATGTAAGTTCACTAAACCCTCCACAGATTTGATTTTCTAGTCAGTTAAGACTAGACCCTATGTAATAGCAACAGAGATGATGACTTTCCTTCCTAATCATTGTTAAATAATGATTCCAAGTGAGTTTTATAGAATTCTAAAAACACAAATCCAAAATTTGAATTTAGACAGCATACACATCATACAGTTTTCTTACCTCCCTAGCTCTTTAGATGTAAGTATATAGAAATTATTAAAGTTTTCCATTTTCATTGGAGTTTGAGGAGTTGTGGTTAGCAGGCCCGAAATACTTCGGCAATCAAATCTCCTCCTCGACATGTTAGGTGATTCCCAGGTATGCTTCTTTAATCACTTATTTTTACCTATGCAAAAAAAAAAGAAGACAGAGAAAAGATGTTATCTCAGGCAGGATGTGCATTGCATTACACAACTTCAATTATAGCTATAAAATACAACTAAAAAAAAAAAGAAGAGTTAAAGAGCACATTCTACCCACAAGGAGGAGAAAAAACAACAACAAGCACACACATAAACCAGTATCACTATGGCATTTGAAAGAAGTTACTGACTTCATTTCAGAATAAAACTACTGTAAAAATCCTCTCAATTCTTTTTTAAAAAATAGTTATGATAAAATTATAACAGAAGCAATCACTTAGTTTCATCATAAAACTCCATTCTTTAAAGTTATAGAGGTTTCAGTTGGCACGATGGTGCATGCCTGTAATCCCAGCACTATGGAAGGCTGAGGCAGGAGGATCACTTGAGGCCAGAAGTTCGAGACCAGTCCTGACAACATAGCGAGACCCCAGGTCTACGAAAAACTTTAAAAATTAACTGGGTGTAGTGGCTTGCACCTGTAGTCCTAGCTGCTTGGGAGGCTGAGGCAGGAGCATTGTGTGAGCTCAGAAGGTTGAGGTTGC
The DNA here is from genome assembly GCF_030222135.1 of Aotus nancymaae. Lineage (NCBI taxonomy): Eukaryota > Metazoa > Chordata > Mammalia > Primates > Aotidae > Aotus > Aotus nancymaae. The sequence goes on along the minus strand of NW_026988419.1, from coordinate 37,391,201 downwards.
AGTGAGTTATGAATGTACTATTGCAGTTCAGCTTGGGCAATACAGTGAGACCCTATCTCAATAAATAAATAAATAAAGTTATAGGTTTCACTTATAGATAAATTATAGATAATTTAATACAAGGTAATGATTATTCATTTTAAACTTATTTTCACATTACTAAAAAAAATTGGTGGTAAATGCACATGTTGTGAGTTATATTACTGATGTTAATGACTACAAGAAATAGAACGTTTTCCATGGATTGGCTATGTTTCAGTACTGAACTCAGAAACTCTCAAATGTCTTAAGAATCCCTCCTTTGACGGCACTGAGCACAGAGCCTGCTATATAAGTGCTCAATAATTTTGTTGGAGAATTGACTAACTTACACATAAAGCACTATTACAAAGTTATGTATCTGAAGGTCATACATGTATCTGGAAATCTGTGATATTTGTATGCATTCAGTGTTATCAAAACTATTATGTTAACTGTATTCATAAACAATAACGGATAATATATTTCAAGACACTTATGACTTACTGCTATGCCTACTTAATAAAATATCAAGTATTATTCTTTTAGCACCCTCCTGTAGTAACCCACTAAGCATTTGTTCCTTCTCTGCCACCTTTTTTTCCTATTTCCTACTTGATATGTACTGTTCTTTATCTTCCTAAATTCAAATGTCAACTACATTTTACTTAGCAAAAAAGTGGTGTCATTAAAGTTCAGTGTTTTCAGTTTCTACATTTCCTCTTCTTGGTGTTATTCTCAAATTATGAATGCATCACTGAAGTTCAGTCTGGGTAACAGATAGAGACCTTGTCTCAAAAAATTAAATTAAAATTACAGCTTTCATGTAACTAGACAGTACAACTGTTTTCTCTACATCTCTTAGTCTTTGGGGAAACAAAGCTCAACCAGTTTGGGGCTACGTCTCTAGGAGTCTAAGGGTCATAGTGTAGCATTCTGAGAATAACGTTCAGACTGAAACATACCTGGGTCTGAATTCCATTCATCTATCATACCAGCTATGATACCTTAATTAAATTATTTAACTTTGCTATTGTTATGGGCTGAATTTTATCCTCCCCCAAATTCACAAGTTGAAAAATCCTAACCCCTGTACCTCATAATGTGACTGTCTTTAGAGACAGGGCCTTTAAAAAGGTGACTAAGTTAAAATGAGGTCATTAAAATGGGCCAATTGGGACACAGACACACACAGAGGAAAGACTATGTGAACACACTGGGAGAAGACAGCCATCTGCAAGCCAAGAAGGCAGGCCTCAGAAGAAACCAACCCCAGACACCCTGATCTCAGATTACTAGCCTCCAGAATTGTTGAGAAAATATACTTGTTAAGTCACCTAATCTGTGGCAATACAGTTATTTAGAAACAAAACATGAAATATTTCAAATGTATGACAAGGAACACTATATACAAACATTTACTTTCCAGTCTTATTACTTGGTCATATTTCATTTAAATTAAAAATAAATAAAACACATTAAACATAGCCCCTTTTTTCCGCCCCCAGTTTATACTCCCACTAGCACTACATGGGACGGTTTATCGCTACTTTGACAATACTGGCCCAACTCAGACTTCTAATTTTGGCAATTCAGTGTGATGAAGGTGAAATGGAATTTTGTTGTGATTTACTTTGTATTTCCCTGTTTACTAGTGACGTAAAGCTTCAATATTGCTGACTCTAAAGTATGGATGATAAAAGAATCAATCTTATAGTGCTGTAAAGATTAAAAGTTAAGATACACTGAACTCATGTCCATTGACTCACATACAATGCAAGTCACAAGGGCATATCATTATTGTTCCACAAAACAAAATTAACATTCTACCCAAAATACTCTCTCTGCAGTTCCCTGCCACTGTTGAATAACTGTACCATTTCCATGTACAAAACTCTCATCCCAACTTAAACTAATTCTTAAAAATCTTTTTGTTTTCTGTTTTAACTATTTGTGTATTTTCTTAGATCCGATAGTGCTCAGTTTCACTGATTTTTCATTGTTCTGAAAGATGAATATGGGTACCAATTTCCTCATAAGTTAATCCACTTATTGCTAATATACCTACATCACAAGCTGCTGTAGGCATCCATTAAGCATTTAAGTTCATTTACCTTTTATTTACTGCATTTAAACCAATTGTCAGAGCCAAGATACTTTTCCATTTCCTCTCCTTTGGCCAATTTTGCATATAGTAGAGCATAAATGTCACCTTTGTCCACCAAGCCCTCCACAAACATCTGGTTGCCCTTCATATAAGGTACATGGGGGTTATTAGCCAGCTCTCTGTCGCTCCTTCTTCTATCTTCCTAAATTTCCCACCAAATTCTCTTTAACGCCAACGATTCCCAGAACTTTTCTTGTCTTCTACCACACTTCATCTACCTATAACTGATTCTAAATTACCAATATGTCTCATTCCACTTGAAATCCATTTCATAACATTTTATCAGGTTATACAAGTTTAAAAAAAAAATCTTAAGGGACCTGATAAGTAAATTTGCATGCATGTGTATACACAATTATAGGCACAATTAGATGCTATGAAAAGTGTGATAGAAGACACAATTAAGTTTTCAATTACACAGTACTATTAAAAATAATGGCATCTCATTTATTTTTAAAGATTTTTTTCATTAATTCTTATTATAACAATTAAAATATGAATTTAGAAGTAGATCAGTGAAGGAAGAACAGAAGGAAATGTTAGGCTTGATCTGGGCCTTCACTTACTTGAATGGAGAAAGCAAGTGTGATGTGATCAAAAGCAAGACAATCTCTATAAACCTCTAGCTCTATTTTAAAAAGTATTTATCATATTTATTTCAAAATTATCAAATAAATTTTTTTAAAAATAGAATATATAATAATAAAGACATTTAGAGAATCAAATTGTCTATTTTGATTCCTTCATTAGCTCCCCAGTATCCACAAGCTTTCAAGTCCTTACAGCATGACACATAAAGGTCTCTGAGGTCAAGCATACACCACCTACACTTCCTGCCACACTCGTATTTCATATTTTGCCACCACATCTTTATTATACTTCTCTGCCTGAAAAAGCCTTTCTACTTTCCTTAAATGGCTAACTCTTCTTATACATCCTTCATAAGTCAATACAGAATGGCCTCTCCCCCAGGAAGCTTTGCCAAAAAACCACAGGTTGATTTAAATGCTTCTCCTTTATGCTTCAAATAAAAGGACCCTTGGCATACTTCTTTACCTCAAAATGTAGTATGTTAGATTGCAATTCTGTTTAGTGTTTAAAGGGCAGCATCCTTTTACTTTTGTGCCTAAGCAACCACCGTGGTATCTGTCACCTGGTAGGAATTTTTAAAATGTGGATGAACTGAATTGTAAGAATTATGAGATATAGTGAAAAGAATTAGTAGGTACATCTCATGTCTTCAAGGGGTTAGGAGAACTTGAGATCCATCTTGAATTTACAGTACTGGAGCTCTGATTGCAGGTAGTTTCTGCTTAATTCAATATTTGGGCTAAATAAAGTAGCTATTTGAAATTGCATTTAGATAATATAAGTTCTAAACATGGTAGCCACAAAGTCTGGAAACACAGATAAAATTATTTTGTCATATACTATAATGTAATGTCAAAAGATTGTTTATTTTGTTTTTACCCATTTTCAGACAAGGAGGCCACTCGTTTTTAATACAAGCTACTAATACAAATACCTACTGCAGTTAAGAACATCACTATTTTAAGAGCCACCAAAATTCAGAAAATTCAGGTAAGTATCCTATGAAGATTTCACTGATAAGTCTAGATCTTCATGAAGTAAACTGGAAAGGCAATGGGAAGCAAAGAAAGCCACAAGATTGTAAGGGAAGAAACTCCTTTCTATGGAGGCATTTGCTGCTACCAAGCTTTCCCTAGGAAACTGAAAAATTAGAGATTTAGCATCCATCAAAAGTAAAGGTGTGGCAGAAGTATTCATTTTTAATTGGTCACTGATTAGAAATGTTGGTATCAAGATGGAAACGATGATGATTCTCAGTTTCAAGGAAGAGATTATATTCCTTATATGTATTCTGCTAACAGGTTTTGTTTTCAAAAAAATATTCAACAGAAAATATAATTCATAAATTTAATTATCTAAAAATCACAATAGGAAGTCAGCTAAACAACTCTAATCTAACCATTCTAGTATAACTATCCCAGGGCTAAAGTGTCAGGCAATGACTCTAGGCTTATTCTGTGCCAAGACCCTAAGGCCTAATGCTGTTTCTTCCCATCTCCAAAGAAAGAATTAAACCCTGTAATTGTGAACCAGGATAAGATGTTGAAAAACGGAAATAGAGTGGGGGGCAGTGGGGGGTTGGCAACAAATGCATGGTGCTTGTCATTCACAAGATGGAAAATTGGGTTTCTGTTGTAAAATAAATTATTGTTTACTTAATGGCACCACTGAGGTACTGTTTATTCAATAACTATTACAATGCAAAATGGAATCTGATCCTTTAAGGATTAAAGAGGAAATTATCATCTCACTGTTAAAAATTTTCAATGCTTAGAGTATAAATACGCCCTCTTTTGGAGTAATTGCAAATGGTCAGGGATGAACCAAAATATAATGCATATAAATATTAAAAGAAACTGACTAATTTACATGTTTTAAATGGCCCTGAAGTTTGAGGTTAAATGTTCTGGAAAAAAGATAATAAAAGAAAAAACTTTTTTTTTTTTTTGAGACTAAGTCTTGCTTTGTTGCCAAGCTGAAGTGCAGTGGCATGATCTCGGCTCACTGCAACCTCCACCTCCAAGGTTCAAGTGACTCTCCTGCCTCAGTTTCCGAGTAGCTGGGACTATGGGCGCTCATCATCACACCTGGCTAATTTTTGTATTTTTAGTAGAGATGGGGTTTCATCATGTTGGCCAGGATGGTCTCGATCTCCTGACCTCGTGATCCACCTGCCTCAGCCTCCCAAAGTGCTGGGATTAGAGGCATGAGCCACTGCACTGGGCCAAGAAAAAACTTTCAATAAAGTATGCCTTGAAAACTGCAACATTACAACATATTTAGATAAAATACCTGCTTGTAACTTAATTTGTAGGAACATTTCTTAATTGAAATATTCAAAGAAATAGCCTTTTATAACAGTCCATCATAGAATACAAACCACAGTACTTAAATATAAAATCATTGAATTTTGTCATCAATATTATGAAAAACTAAAGCAACTGACATTTGAAGTTTTCCTAAGTGGAAAGATAGTAAATGATTGCTAACGTTCCTGACAAAACAAATACCCATACAGTGCAAAAGAATTCTTTATAAAAAGAAGAATCAATCAGTATCTTTTAAAAGTAGTAAGTCTAGGAATACTATTCTTAACTGCCAATCTCACATACAGAAAATGAGACAATATACTACGCATGCAATTTTAAGACAATTTCTGGATTAAGTGTTAATTGATTTCCTTGATTTTTTAATTGGGTCTCTAATATTAAAACAAATATTCTGATAAGGAAATTCTACCTTATAATTACCAAAGAGCTTTAACACATGTTAAAATGCTCACCTAACAACAGTAAAACAGTGCAAGCTTAAAAATAATCTGATTAGAAACGTCCGCCATAAAAATGCCTGTATCTTCTTCAAATTTGTTACTCATATGCTAACACAGTGATTAGTCAAGTCTCCACCTTCCTAAAAAACAGATTCTATCTTAACCAAATTGTTATTCACTAATCAATGATCCCAAGAGAAACTGTAACCATTCTATACACACACAAAAAAATGACAGTTTTCAATTACAGAAATTCTACTTTTAAAAAGTCTTGCCATGTAAGCAAATATATTTAACCTCAATTTTGGATCCCTACTTTAAAAAATGATCCAAAATGTCTAATATGTATCTCAAAAATAAAACACCTATTTATACTACCAATTATTAAGATATTAGAAAAAAATTAATTGAGCATCTGCTCAGAGGAGGATCCGAGAGACAAGACAGACTAAAACTTTTGCACTGCTTCTATGAACCAGTTAAAAAAAAATACACAATCTTACAGGTATATGGTCTGATATTTATAAAATAAGCACTTCAGGCCGGGCACAGTGGCTCACGCCTGTAATTCCAGCACTTGGGGAGGCCGAGGCAGGTGGATCACCTGAGGTCAGGAGTTCGGTAACAGCCTAGCCAACATGACGAAACCCCGTCTCCACTAAAAATACAAAAATTAGAAGGGGTGGGGCATGCACGCCTGTAATCCTGGCTACTCCGGAGGCTGAGGCAGGAGAATCACTTGCATCTGGGAGGCGGAGGCTGCAGTGAGCAGAGATCGCGCTACTGTGCTCCAGCCTTGGTGACAGAGTGAGATTCTGTCTCAAAAACATAAAAATTAAAATAAAATATAATTAAAATAAGTACTTCAGAAGTTGTTTAAAACTTCTTCTAAACAGTTCAGCATAAAACTAAAAAATAGTGTTATCAACAAAAAAGTAGGTTTATTATATTTTCATGTAATAAAATTGTGCTCCTAGGTTCAAAATGCCAGGTTACATATGCTGCCACTCATTTCTACAGGGCTATGCTGTCTCCGTGCAAACATTCTCATAGACTTGAAAACGTCAAGTGGCCACACCACGTCAAACGTCCCTAGTAAGGTTCAGCTTATCATTATTAGCACCAGGGATGTAAACATTACGTCGACAAAACAACCAACCGGTGAATGTGATACACAGTCCTCATGTGTTTAAATATTAGTGAAATCTGATCAGTATGATTGGTTTTAAAAACGTATTTTTTTTTCTTAATTCCAATTTGCAAATTGATGTCAGAGAGCTTCTAGTCCAGACAGAAACTAATGCCAGCTACCAGCTGCCATAAAGCCTCTTTCAACTTTGTCTCTACTTCTCCCTCGGACGGAATTCAAATGAAGCGCTTTTCCCTACAATAAAACAAAGAGCCTGGGTAAATGTCAAAAATCGTTGGCATCCTGTAGTCGTATAGTTTGGGGATGAGTCGTGCACACTAAGTGGGTTACAAAGCAACAAAGTAAAAATCAGATCGCTGAAAATCACGGAAACAGCTGTAGCCTGTCGTGCTCTCTCGCTGGTTTTAAAACACTGTTCCCAAGCGGTAACTGAAAACGTCCCACAAGATGAGCGAGAACTTTCTCTAGAGGAAAGGCAGCTAGTAGCTGGACGCTTCCACGAGTCCCGAAAGGAACGCGCCCCGTGCCGACGCCGCAGCTGGGACTCGGGAGAGGCTCGGAGGACCGCGTGGCCGCGCTGTGGAAGGGACCGGCGCCGGCCCGCCACGAAGGGGGTCCTGCCTGGCGCGACCCGGGGACAGCCCGGGCCGGCCGAGTGGAGGGCGCACGCGGACACACGAACACGTATAGACATAGACACGCGCCTCGGGCTGAGGAGGGTGGTGGGAGGACCGCCGGCCACCCCCCGCGCCGAACCCCAGGGAACCGGCACTCCAGCAGCAAAGCGGAAAGGCGCCAGCAGCAATCCTCCACCTGAGGGGCGGCAGCGAACGAGACCCTCTCAACCAAGCCGCGGATCCGATGGGATCCCGGACCCGACCGTACTGCCTAAACCCTTCTTGGGTCCTCCTTCCTCACGTTCGAGGTCTCTGACCGAGGGGGCTGGTTCCGTCGCAGCCCCGAGCCCACCCGTCAATCCCGCAGGACACTGACCGCTCCGGCCGCCTTAGATTTTCCGGGGGCTGCCCCCTCCGAGGGGGGCTGCTGTCCCGCCCCACGACGGGGGCCGCCACAGGACGAGTTCTCTAGCTCCAGCTGGGCCAGGCGCCAGGGAGCTCCGAGCGTGACAGGATCCACTTTTACTTTTCCAAACAAGGGCCGACAGTTGTGACCGGGCTCTCGGTGAGGTAACTCCCGGCGACGGCAGCGGAGACGGCGACCGAGGCTTACAGTTGAGGTTTGAAAACTGCAGCCGCGTCTGGGGCAGCTGCGTTCGCCATATCCCTCCCCCTAGGTAGGGAGAGCCAATCGGAGCGCGCTCGGAGGGTGGGTTTGTCACGTGACGGGCGGGGTGGGGCGGGGCGTCGGCCCCGGGCGCGTGTGCGGGGCGGGGCCCGGCCCGGCGGTGAGAGGGTGCGGCGCCGGGCGGGCCGGAGGCGGGGCGGGGCGGCGCGGCGGCGCAGGTGGGGCGGTCGGCGGCGGCCGTGAGGGAGGGGCGGAGGAGGCGGCGGTGCCCAGGCGGAGGAGGCGGCGGTGCCCAGGCGGCGCGCGGGGCTGGAACTCCTGTTGGGTGTACTGCTTCCCACCTTCAGAGAGGTCAGTTCTAGAGGTGTGAATATCTGAGGGAGAAGCCCCAAAATTCGTCCCAGCTGCCTGCTTACCATACTTCAGTGACTACCAAAGACCTATTTTCTGACCTTTCCCTGGCATCTTTCTTAGGACTTGAACCTTAACCTCTAAGTGGAGAACCCAGTTTGCTACAACTTGGCAGAGGTTCCTCGGAGCTTCGACATCTGATGGGGATTTACGGAATCTAGACGCCATTGCTAAAGTTCTGTGCAAGACACGATTGTTTTACATAGATATATAATCCTAGTTTTTATATATAGGGTACACATATACACATACATATATGGGATTAGTTATGTAATCTAGGATTGCTTTCAGAGAACATTTACGATAATTGCAGAAAACTTGGGAAAAGATACTGGGAGCGGCGTCCTCTTGCTTTTAATACTCAGTTAACATGGAAAGTTGAGATTTTCATGTTCTATCCCACTAAGCCAAGCAAATTCCTGTTAAGCTAGCTGTTTCCTTTTCCCACTGCATTTTCCCCAAGATAAAGGCATAGAATGTATCACAGCCCTTTTATGAAGTCTGTTTGTTTTTACTTACGTTGACTCCTCCTCCCAGTTTAATAATATCTTGCCCCTAAAGCTTGTCAGGTGGAGAACATTGCTTCCATCTAGCTAATTTCTTATTGCTAACAATTGGGCTGACTAAAGAAGCTTAAAGTTAGGATGAAAATAAACAAAATCCCACACACTGGAATTAACTTTTCTGAAGTCTAAGAATCTGAAGTCTAAGTAAGCGATGAGACTGGGCCCATCTTTTCTTTCATGAACATAGGTGTTGGATTCCAGAGGACTCAGCACCAGTACCAAAACTAGTAACCTCTTGTGGGGGTCAAAGGATTACATCACCGTGGTAGGTTTTGGGGTTGTGTGTTTAACTTTGGACCTCCTTACTTTCAACATTTGATCAATTGCCAGCCTTTAGCAATCTTCTTGCACTCACCTCATCCTCCCCTCTGTCACCAATCCAGTCCCACATCACTTCACACCTAGACACAGACTTTTCTCTCTCTGTCACTTGAAGCCAGTCTTCTTGGTCACAATACCTCTGCTGTAACCAGCCACCCTCCTAGAGGTATTGTCATCAGATGCATTTTCCTGCTTCTGCCTTAGCTCCAGGTTTTCACCTTCCTCCTCATCCACACCTGTTCATCAGTTTCCGACTTTAAGAAGATTACCTTCTTCAGGAATCAGAACTCTGCTGATTCCTACTTTTTATTTCCAGCCTGATCACCTCTGCCTCGTGTTCTTTGGTGCAGGGTTGATAGTTTGTGTTTCTTTTATGACCCTAAATAGATTGTTAACCCTTGTGCCTGATGTCAGATTCATTAACTAGGATTTATCACACTGTCCAAAGGACATTCAACTGCACTTACTTGGTCTCAGGCACTGTGGTTCAAGTAACAAGGAATTCCTGGTGCTGAGGAGGAAACAGTACATCTGTGGCCTTGCAGGAAAATTCAGAAGTCAGCACATTCCTCCATCCACCTGATTTACCTAAACTCATTCATAACCATGTCAGAGATGTACGTTCTTGCTCCCATTCCCTTGAGTAGGAAATCTCCAGGTGACCTGATGGTCATTCTGTGGTCATTGCCTTTGACCACACAGTTCATTAAGTTGACCATCCTTGAATGACACATTCCAACCAGGGATGGTGGTTGTTAGGGGCTCAATTGTGTCCTTTTCCAGTTCATATGTTAAAATTCTAACCCTCAGGAACTCAGAGTATGATCACATGTGGAGACAGGGCCTTTAAAGAGGTAATCAAGGTAAAATGAGGTAATATTAGTGGTCCCTGATCCAATATGACCAGTGTCCTGATAAGAAGAAATTAGGACACATACAACACTGACTAAGGGACAACCATGTGAGGACATAACAAGAAGGTGGCCATCTGCAAAGAAAGCACAGGCCTCTGAAGAAACGAGACCTGCTGATATCTGTATCAACAAACTCTAGCCTCCAGAACTGTGACAAAATAAATTTCTGCTGTTTAAGCTGTCCACTCTGTGGTATTGGTTATGGCAGCCTGAGCAAAGAAATACAGTGGTCCTCCCGGATCACTCCAGGTTAGTAATCACACACTGATTGGGAGTGACGATCCTTCCCAGTCACTGCAAGTAGCTTACCACATGTGGCCAGGGATGTGGGTCCTCTCTGATAATGCCACGGCAAATCACCATATTCTGTCCAGGGAAGGGACCTTCTCCAGTCACACCAAGTCAGTCACCACGTACTGACCACATGATGATCAGGGAAAGTGATTCTCACCAGTTCCATGTTTACTCCCTATAGATGCAGAAAAGGAGGGTTTTGCACTGAGAGGAAGGCCTCAAACTCAAAATTCTTGCCACTGACACACCCTCCTTCTAAAGAATTCATGCAGAAAGAGCAAAACAAGCTCTACTACCTGTCTAGAACTGAATACACCGGAAACCTGTGGCCAGGCTAAGGGTAGCCAGACATAGGCAAGGCCAAGAGCCTCTGAAGGGGCATGGCTTAAACCTCTCCACCCAACAGGGGTGCTCATTGAATGGAGACAGGCTCCTCCAAACAGATGCCTTCTCTGGAGGTACGAATACCAACTATACTCAGATGGAGATGTCACAGTGCATTTACCCATGGTGTCTACAGCACATTGCAATTTTAGAAGCATTAAGAACCAGAGAGACTCTAAGATACCTCATATCCCCTGGCTCTCTTGAAACACTATTGGCAAAGGTAATTGGGGCAAGTTTTGTCTGATGAGAGTACAAATGTCTTCCTTAAAGGGTGACAGTTTTCCTCTCCCAAACATCTACGATCAACTAGAGCCAGTGTGCCAATCCAACCACTTACTGCAGTTTACAGAGTATAACCTGTCCTGTAAAAGCTGTCCAAAAGAAATGCCACACCCATTGGTGAATGTTTTAGTAGTTACATTTTTAAAAGTAAACACAGATAAAATTAACTTTAACAATTTATTTTATTTAACCCAATATTTCTAAAACGTTGTTTCAACATGTAATCAACATAAAAATTATTGAGACATTTTACTTCCTTTTTTAATGTTGTCTTAAATCTGGTGTGTATTTTATACTTACAGCATGTCCCAATTCAGATGCCAAATTTTCATCGGAAACACTTGATCTGTATTTAGATTTTACAAAATTTACTGTTGCAAAAAGCGGATTCACATTCCTAAGTTGTTTTGAACATACTAAAGTTTTTCACGCCAGGTGCAGTGACTCATGCCTGTTACCCCAGCACTTTGAGAGGCTGACGCAGGCAGATCATCTGAGGTCAGGAGTTCAAGACCAGCTTGGCCAACATGGTGAAACCCCCATCTCTATTAAAAATACAAAAATTAGCCAGACATGGTGGCAGGTGCCTGTAATCCTAGCAACTTGGTAGCTTGAGGCTGAGAATCACTTGAACCCAGGAGGTGGAGGTTGTAGTCAGTCGAGATCACACCACTGCACTCCAGCCTGGATGACAGAGCAAGACTCTGTCTCAAAAATAAATAAAAATTTTCAATAACTAAATACAGTACCAGTTTCTTAATTTAAATTTAATGACAATGAAATAAATTTGAAAATTTAGTCATGTTAGCCACATCTCAAGTGTTGCATGGCCACGTGTGGCTACTGAGTTAGTCACTGTAGGTCTAAAGGGCTAGAAACATGCCTTCTAATTGTGTCTGAATTTCCAGTGCTAGAGACAATCAGAGCAGTCTGAGAGTAGAAAAATTCTTGTGGTTCAGTAACCCAATCCTTTGTTTTAGAAAGGAAGAAATCTACATTGAGAGAAGTTAGGGGACTTGCAAAAGTTCACACACCTAAACTAGGTAGTGCATTTCTGAACAATAATTTAGGTCTCCTGACTTTTAATCATAAGATGTTATTTTCACCTCTTCACATCAGACATACTTCAGGATAAAATAATTTTTAAATCTATCTGAATCATCACTCTGATGATATGGGCAACAGAAAGCAAACCTGTATCCCAACTGCATTTTCATAACCTGATAAAAGCACACCCTACAAGATTTAAGGCACCTCTTTCCACTCTGCCTTGGGGTCTGTGTGGTTTCATCTGTCAGCTCTCTTACCTCAATGTGTCACTGCTTCCTCTCCTTGGAGCCACCTGGCTGAACATTGCTGCCACCCGCCCCCAGAGCATCCGGCCACATTTTTCTGTCTGCAGTTGTCCTCTCCCAGCTGTCTACCACACTTTGTTTAAGGTTGTGCTTCAGAGAATGCTTTATATTTGCAAACCAAAATATTCAGTAGAAACTGCAGCAAAGCTGAAGAAGAGCTGCTATGCTCCAGCCACAAACACATCAGGCTCTAAAGTTCTACCTCATGAGAAGCTGTGAGAGAGAAAAAGAAGACTTATGTGTAGCCCTGCCTTCAAATCCAAGTTTTGCCCACTTCTTGTTGTGTGACTTTGGGCAATCCTCAGTTTTCTCATCTGTAAAATGGGGATAATAATAATAGCTACCTCCATGAGATTGAAACGGGATAATGCATACTAAGAACAGTGCCTAACAAGAGTAAACCCTTGGTTCCGTTCCTACAAGCTGTTATTATTTAGCAGTGGTTTGCCAGCTCTCCAAGGAGAAGGACTGTATTTGTCTGCACACTACTGCACCCTGTGACTAGCAAGATGCTCAAGACATTGTGAATCCTATGTAAATATTTGTCAAATGGCTTTATAAGATACTGTTGATTCCCTCAAATCTTATGGTTAATGCTAGGAGGGGTCATTGGGGAAAAAAGTCATTGTAAAGGAAAGGAGAGAGGAAGGTGACTGCTTTTCCTTTCAGAATCTATCTGGTGGAGACACCCAGGTTCAGAATGCAGCTCTAAGGTCAACAAATGTGGAGTCCGGCAGGCCATGTGAGATGAAGAAATTAGTCACTAGTGTTAAAGTAGATGCCAAGTGGCGCAAATAAATAAATATAGGTATAAATATAGGGTGCCATCTGTTTGATTTGAGTAGGTAACGCCTACTAGCTCTCTTTAATAAATCTCTTCCTTTTTCACTTTGCTATGAAACTTCCTCTACCAACCGCATATACTGTGAATGACAACCTGTTATCACATTCTCCGGGGAACATGACAGGTAAGGAAGAGTAAAGCTTCAGAAACCCTTCACTGAGGGAGTCTTCTTACAGCAGGCAGTAGCAGGTATAGATAAGGCAGAGCCAACTTTTAATCCCCAGCAACTCCCTTGTTAGGAGTGATCTTTATGTCAACTGGTGTAAGGTGACACCATGAGCATCGAGAAGGCCAAAGTACTCTGAAAGTTGAGCCATTTTGTGGCATAAAGGCGTTAGTAATGTGGAAAGTGATACTATTCCTGATTATCACAGTATTCCTGACATTAAGAATATTCAAAGATTCTTGAGTCTTTTTAGTAGTTGGCCTTACCTTTAGATTTATAGAGCAGCATTTCATAGCTTCACTTTTACAGAAAAAGCACTAAGTTCAGAGCTGTTCAGAAACTCTTAAAAGGTCACAGATTATGAGAGAATGGTTCTGTAATTTACTAGCTGTGAGATCTGTGCCTCTATTTTTCATCTGTAAAATGGAGATAATGTACTTGCCCCATAGTGTACATGGCAAAAACAGTTCATAAATAATGAGCCTGGCACTGTTCTAAATGTGTTGCTTATGTTAATTCATCTAATCCTCACATCCTCCTATGAGTTACGGTGCTATATTTTCCTCCTTTAAAGATAAGAAAACGAAGGGTCATGGAAGTTATATACTTGCTCATGATCATCCAAGCAGTAATGAGTAGAGTCAGCATTCAAGTCCATCCTCTACTATGCAGACATTTTTAAAAAAATTTTTTTGAGATGGAGTCTCTTTCTGTCACCCAGGCTGGAGTGCAGTGGTGCAATCTCAGCTCACTGCAACCTCTGCCTCCCAGACTCAAGTGATTTTCCTGCCTCAGCCTCCTGAGTAGCTGGGATTACAGGTGTGTGCCCCACACCCAGCTAATTTTTTGTATTTTTTGTCTTTGTAGTAGAGATGGGGTTTTGCTATTTGCTCAGGCTGGTCTCGAACTCCTGAGCTCAGGCAGTTTACCTTCCCCTGGACTCCCAAAGTGTCAGGATTACAGGCATGAGCAACCACACCCAGCCTACACAGACTTTTACTGTGTGACTATTTACTAACTAGCTATGAACAAAAGAGCACATATTCTTGGGTGTTTCACTCATCTAGTTCCTGGAGTCCTTGTTCTTTTCAGCCTCTTGTTTCTTCTCATATCTACCATTCCAAAATTGCTTTATTGTTAAAATAACTTTGCAAGTATATAAAAAATGCAAAGGGAGAGGGCTAAAATGATAGCCATGGCAATGGATCAGAGTTGGAGACATCTGGTCAAAACTCCTATTTAGCTTAATATAGATACAGATGTTTATATATAGAAATATTTGAAGGTTATGTATATATACATGGGTTTGTATATACATGTATAGCTCCTTGCTCTGTCAGCTAACAGTGCCTAAAAGTAATGACACCTCAGAAACAACAGCATACTTAGCACTCACGTCTTAGTTTCTACTACCATTCTCTAAGAAAAGAAATCAAAGCTCCTTGGAGAATTGGCTGCTTCTATGACTGAGGATGACAATATACAGATAGGCCTGAAGTATATTGTAGTCCAGAATGAAGGACATGCAAGCAAACACCACCACGCAATAATGGGGGCATTGAAAGGGAAGGGACCCAGGAGCCAAGTGAAAGAGCTTGCAATGGCCAAAGCTAGGACAATTGGAGCAACACAAGAAATAAAGCAGTAGTAGACTATAATCCAAAGTATAAAATAAATATCTATGAACTCATATTGATATAAATAAATAGTTGAAAGAACAGACAAATCTTCCATACAGAAGAAATATGAATAATTTATGCAGATACTCCACCCCTAAGTCAGTGGAGTATAACTCCCCACTCCTTAAGTGTGGGCTGCCCATAATGACTTCCAAAGACTAAAATATAGGAAGAGATGGGGAGAGAGCAACTTTAGGGTGGAGAAGCCTGACGAAACCTACCTCAAGTCAGATGATCAAGGTTAATGTCAATAGTCACAAGTCATGTTGCTATGTACCCTTAATATAACATACATGATAAGTATGATGTTTGCCTGTGCAGTCTTCCTCCTAAGAACCCATAACCCCAGTGCAACCAGGAGAAAATCATTAAGCAAATCCAAGTTGAGGAACATTCTATAAAATGCCTGACATATACTCCTCAAAATTGTCAAGGCCATCAAAATCAAGGGAAGTCTGAGAAATAATTACACCCAAGAGGAACCTGAGGAGATGTGATGACTAAGTGTAGTGTGGTATCCTGGATGAGATCCTGGAGAAGAGAAATGATGTTAGGCAAGAACTAAGGAAATTCTTATTTAATAACATATTAATATTGGTTTATCAGTTGTGACAAATGCACCCTTGCTAATGTAAGATACTATAGCAAAAAGGGAAGTTGGTTGGGTATGAATCTAAAACTGTTCTAAAATAAAAGGCTTTGTTTAGAAAAATGAATGAGTCTGTCTTTGCTTTAAATATTCAAATTTAGAGAATGTAGAACTAATAAAATAATCAAAATATAGCCCTGCTATTATTTTTGCAGTCTATTCAAAACACCATTGTATTAGTAATTTGATGCAGGTTCAATTCAATATCAACCTCCAATCGAAATTTCCAAGTCAGATAAAAGTATATGTGATAGGAATGCAGAAAGAGATCCAGAAAATTGTGTTTCAATATAATGTATATCATCTGATTTTAATCACAAAGTGAATCTTTCATCTAGCAGTTCTCAAACTGTGGTAAGGAGATCTCAACACCTTTTCAAGAGTCTTCAGGATCAAAATTATTTTCATAGTGGTACTAAAATGCTATTTACCATTTTCTATGTTATTTCTCACAAGTGTATGATGGAGTTTTTCAGAGACTACAGGATGTGCAACGTCACAACAGATGATCATAGAAGCATATATGAAAATCCAACTGTCTTCTGAAAGAGATTACAAAAATGTAAAACGTTTTGCTTATTACTATTTTGTTTGTTTTCAATTATATATTAATAGCTATTTTTCATAAAATATGTTTTTATGTTAACATGTAATTGTTATTTTAAATACACTAATAAATATTTTTGAAATTTATCTTTTTTTTTTTTTCTTGATACAGGGTCTTGCTCTGTTACCCAGGCTGGAGTGCAGTGGCACAAGGGTTCGCTGCAACTTCCGCCTCCTTGGCTTAAGGAATTCTCATGCCTCAGCCTCTGAGTAGCTGGGACTACAGGCACACACCACCGCACCTGGCTAGTTTTTGTATTTTTTGTAGAGGCAGGGTTTCACCATGTTGCCCAGGCTGGTCTTGAACTTCTGAGCTCAGTTGATCTGACTGCCTCAGCCTCCCAAAGTGCTGGGATTACAGGCATGAGCCACCATGCTTGGCCTCGCCTTTAATGTCTAATACGGTAAGTATTGACCATACTAACCGGGTCCTATGGACCATCCTTACTAGATTACCATATTTACTGCATTTACCATTACCTGTGTAGATATAACTTACATCAACCAAAACTCTTTGAGGTCCTGAATAATATTTGAGTGTAGAAAGTTTGAGAACCAAATGGCTTCAGAACCATTTCTCATCATGGTGACCAGTTTGCTCTTTCAAGACTGGGACATTTGTCCCTCTATAGCCACCCTGCGTCTTAACCCCATCAGTGTTTAGAGAATTCTTCACCTTTGAGTCCATGACAGTGAAAGTGACAAATATACTCCTTGCAGCTTGGGAGGAGCAGTTACTTTACATTCCATCAACCAATCACACATATGCACTTGAATCTGGAGCTAGTGAGGCTGGGCCATGAAGAACGGTGAGACAGAAGGAGGGGTAGCAGGGCGATCAGGTCCTGGAAGCAGCAGTTCTAGTGGCATCTCCTGTGTCCACGGCACAAGCTGCAGTGTAGAATCCTGAGCTTGGGCAATAGTGTCATCTTCACCTGAACAATCCACAGACATGACTTTGGATGTTTCTCTAGTTATCTTGTCCTGGCTTTGGTTCTCCAGCCTGGATCTCCTTTCTGTGAACTACTTAATATCCTTTAAATACATTTTTTTCAGCTTCAGACATCCAGAGATGTTTAATTGCTTGCAGTTAAGAACTCTGACTGGTCCTATGAAAAACTGATTTCTTAGTTAACTTCTGTGGTTGTGTATCTTGACTTCTTTTACATTAATCGACCTTTCTGAAATTCTACAAATAAACCATGGTTAACTAAAATAAGAAGGGAAGCAAAATAAATGTACCCTTTGCTTTATATGCCATAGAAAAAAAAAAAAAAACAACAGCCAGGCGCGGTGGCTCATGCCTGTAATCCCAGTACTTTGGGCGGCTGAGGCAGGAGGATCATTTGAGGCCAGGAGTTTGAGACCAGCCTAGGCAACATGGTGAAACTCTGTCTCTACAAAAAATAATAATAATAAGTAAATTAGGCAAGTGTAGTGGTATGCACCTGTAGTCCTAGCTACTCAGGAGGTTGGAGCAGGGGGACTGCTTGAGCTCTAGAGTTCAAGGTTGCAGTGAGCTATAATTGTACTGTTGCACTCCAGCCTGGGCAACTCGTCTCAAAAAAAAGAAAAAAGAAAACAAACAATAATAAAAATAAATTAAAACATCTAGCTTTTTGAAAGATGAAAAAAATGTTGGCATTCTATAAACTTTTACTTAGACTTTGGAATTGTGATCCAACTTTCAACAAGCAGAGTGTAAGATTTTCATTGTGTTACTTCCCAGCTATGCAATTTCTATAAAATGGGCAAGAGGCTCTGAAGAGACTGCCTGGTGACGCCATGCCATGTGCTTAGTTCATTATAAATCATTTCAAGTACCTCCAGCCTCTCTGAGCCAATCAAAACAGAAATGTTCTAACACATTTGAGAGAATTTTGTTTTATAGAGTGCTTAAGAGAGGCATGAAAAGCACACCAGATTTCAAATGTACCAAATTATCCAGAAAGGATTTTGGAACTGGTTCCTATTAGGTTACTTTTCATTATTATTTAATACAACATATAAAATATAACTCTTTTCTGTTTGACCTGCTAGTGCCTGGAATAGTTCTGCCTTCTACAATCTTGCAAGCAAATTGTAATGCATTTCTATTATAGTCTAGTTACTACCTTATTGCTAGACATCAAAGGTGAAAAGGGTGCAGGTCAGTTTGGCCTTTAAGATCTTCCCATTTCATGCTAACTAGAATCATTAGAAACTTAAATTAATTTTGACTGGAAAAAGCATCCTATTCTGCAATTTAAATACTACCACGGATTAAGGATTCTTTGAAGCAGTATCTTGAAATAATTTAGGGAAAACATACAAGGAGAGCAACCCATTGCTATTTCCTCTCATCTCCTATTTCCACAGTTAACTTCTCAGCAGAAAGGCTTATGTATAGTAGAAATCCACAGAAAAGCATAAATCAGTACACTCCACCTTGAGAACAGGTTGAGAAATTTAAAAACTGGCACATGAATGACCAATGTTAATCTATTTCTTGCAAGCCTAAACTATGGGCGCATCTTTTTAAATATGAGCACTTTACAGATGATTATCTTGGTCTACTTGAGAGAGGCTCCATTGGCATAAAATCAGTTGTCTTTATTTCTTCCTGTCACTCACCTGGGGCATTTTTTTTTCTTCCTGCTAAGAACAGGAAATTGCAGAAATAAAGATTTGATCAGTTCCCATTAATTCAGTGAGCTTTGTTTAACCTAAGCTAACAGCACATTTTATAATTTGCCCAAATAAATCACAGAAATTATCAGAATAGGCTAGTTTTGTATATAATTATCTGTTAATCGTCAATCCTTGCATTCTTCTTCCTATGAAGCCTATCTCAGAGGTTGTCCTTTCACAGCAAAAACAGGCAATACCTTTGAGACACTTTCCATTACTCATTGACCTAGAAAAATCCCCTTCTAGTAGCTCAGTCCTGAGTAGGTCTGAAAGCTTCTGGGTCAATCACACATGCTGAATGTGGCACAGGATATATATGTATTAATAACACTTGATGTCTGTACAGCATTTTAGTCAATATAGAGCTTTCACATGCAATGACTTATCTGAGCCTCAACAATCCAGGGATTACTGTTAGCAAAGCTAGTGTTATCCCATTTTACAGATGAGAACAGAGGTCGTGAGAGTGATTTGTCCATCAGAGGTCAGGGCTCAGTCTAGGGCTGAAGATTGTGGACCCTTTTGAGCGACCCCTAACAGAGAAGACTCTCCAGAGAGAACACTAACCTGTGTGCTTTCTCTTCTGTTTCACCCCACCCCTTGCCTGAAGCATTATAGGAGCCCTACGACAGAGCAGCTGCAGACAATGCAGAAGAAAGGGAAACATAATTTGTCTGGAGGATCCAAAGTCCAGATGGCAAGCCAGGCCGAGCCCCACGGCTATCTTACCTGCAGGTGAGTGCAGCACCAGAAGCCCCAAAACAGTGTTCATGACTCCCCACCTGGCTGGACCATACTCACTTCCTGCTGCAGCCCAGATTGCCTGAGGAGGTTTCAGGTGGGGATTTAGGAAAATCAGGAATGATTTACCACCTAGAGTAGTAAGATTTAGCACAGAACTAAGGATTGCAAACCAAGAGCTAAGGTTAGAGGAAGATATTTAAGAGAAAGGAATGTACTTGCTGTTTTTAAAAGTTGACATTTCTGTAGTAAGACTGAAGAACTAAGAGTATAACGAATTAATTGTTTTTATTGTGAAATGACACAGAGGAATGTTCTAAGTAAAGCAGGGCAATACATTTATATGTAAGATGCAATGTATTCGTCATTTTATTTAATTCTTGGAACACAACCTTGAATCGTTATTCTCACTTCTCAGATGAGAAAACTCTGGCTCACAGAGTTTGAGTGACTTACTTAAGGCCATATAGGGAGTGAGTGAAGACAAAATTTGAACTCAGACTATAAATCCCATTTCTTTTCAGGATATTGCACTATAATCTAAGTACTGCTTACCTGTTCTCACTTTTATTTTCCATTATGTCCCATCTCTGTAACTCATTCTTCAAATAAGTTTATATTATTACAGTGGGAACCTACTTTTCTGGTTGTCTAACTTCTAACGAACAGGAAGTAGGCCAAAACTCTTCTGAGAAACATAATAGATGTTACAATGTTCACATGTGAGAAGACTCTCCTTGGCAGCGATTCTGTCTTTCATGTATACTCTGTAATTATTTTGGATGTTTATAGGACTGCAATGATAGGATACTGCGGGAGCTTTTCCTCTGATCTTCCAATGACTGGCTGATCTTCCAACTTCAGTTCTCATCTTAAATGTTAAATCCTCTGAGAGACTTTCTTTGTCCCTTGCTGCTCCCTGTTCCTTATAGCACTTTATATAACAATTGGTAATTATGGACTTATTTGTTTATTGCCTGTCTTCCCCATGACATTGTATTTCCCAAATGCAGGGACCATGGCGGCTTTATTCAGCAGTGTTTCCCAGCACTTATGGTGTCTGGCACAAAGTAGCCACTCAGTAAGTGTTGATGGGATGGATGGATGGATGGATGGATGGATAGACCTACAGAAAAATGTGGTTTGGCCGTCTGATCTAGGGAAGACTGGATTACATTTTGAGCTAGGGTAGCTCAATCATCGTTTCCCTTTAAATAGCCTGAGATTTGGTAGCCTCCCAAAGATAACAGACAGGAACTATAAAGCCAGTCCACTAGGACAGGAGGGGGAAGGGAAGTAACATTTACTTAGCCCTTAACAAGTACAAAACAATGGGGTATTAAAAGTAATGGCAAAAACTGCAATTACTCTTGCACCAATCTAATAGATATACATGGACTTATTTAACATAAAAAGCACTGCACAAGAAAGAAACACCCCTATTTTATAAATGAAAAAAGTGAGATTTAATAAGCTGGTGAGGTTGCCCAAGGTCACACAACAAAAAGGCAGAACCAGGATATGACGTTAATCTGTCACTTTGAAGACCAGGCTTTTTTTTTTTTTTTTTAAATAAAGCAAATTTGGCCAGGCATAATGACTCATGCCTGTAATCTCAGAACTTTGGGAAGATCTCTTCAGCTGAGTTCAAAACCAGCTTGAGTAGCATGGCAAAACCCCATCTCTACGAAAAATATAAAAATTAACTGGGCATGGAGGTGTACCTCCTGCTACTCAGGAGGCAGAGGTGAGAGGATCACTTGAACCCAGGAGGTCAAGGCTGCAGTGAGCTGTGATCACACCACTGCACTCCAGTCTGAGTGATAGGGTGAGACCCTGTCTAAAAAAAAAAAAGCAAATTTACTTTAAAACATGTTTTTCTTTTTTTATTAACCAGTAACTTACATACAAGAAGTGCTTATATTTTAAATGTGCAGTTGATAACAAGTATGTATACACCCTTGTACCACCACCCAGATCAAGAAATAGTCCATTTCTAGCCACGGAGAAGTCCTCTCCCACTGCAGTATCTCCATGGCAAGCAGAGTCTTGACTTCTATCATCACCAGCTCCTGTTGACTGTTTTTAAAGTTCACATGATGGAACCTTAATGGTGTGTGCCCTCTTTGTGTTATGACTCTTGTCTGTGGATTCATCTTTGTTGTTGCTTGACGCAGCAATTGATCTTTTCATTGCCGAGTTATATTACAATGAATTACTTAATCACAATCTATTCTACTATTGACAGACATTTGCATTGTTTTCAGGTTTTTTTTGTTGTTGTTGTTACTTTAAAAAAAGTATACTCTAAGTTCTGGGATACATATGCAGAATGTGTAGGTTTGTTGCATAGGTATACATGTGCCATGGTGATTTGATGCATAATCAATCCATCATCTACATTAGGTATTTCTCCTAATGCTATCCCTCCCTAGCCCCCAACCCTGTGACAGGCCCTGGTGTGTGATGCTCCCCTCCCTGTATCCATGTGTTTTCATTGTTCAACTCCCACTTATGAGTGAGAACATGCAGTGTTCGCTTTTCTGTTCTTGTGTTAGTTGGCTGAGAATGATGGTTTCCAGCTTCATCCATGTCCCTGCAAAGGACATGCACTCATCCTTTTTTTATGGCTGCATAGTATTCCATGATGTATATGTGCCATATTTTCTTTATCCAGTCTATCATTGATGGGTATTTGGGTTGGTTCCAAGTCTTTGCTATTGTGAACAGTGCTGCAATAAACATACGTGTGCATGTATCTTTATAGTAGAATGATTTATAGTGCAACCTACAGAATGGGAGAAAATTTTGCAATCTATCCATCTGACAAAGAGCTAATATCCAGAATCTACAAAGAACTTAAACAAATTTACAAGAAAAAAACAAACAACCCCATCAAAAAGTGGGCAAAGGATATGAATAGACACTTCTCAAAAGAAGACATTTATATGGCCAACAAACATATGAAAAAAAGCTCATCATCACTGGTCATTAGAGAAATGCAAATCAAAACTACAATGAGATACCATCTCACGCCAGTTAGAATGGTGATCATTAAAAAGTCAGGAAACAACAGATGCTGGAGAGAATGTGGAGAAATAGGAATGCTTTTACACTGCTGGTGGGAGTATAAATTAGTTCAACCATTGTGGAAGACAGTGTGGCAATTCCTCACAGATCTGGAACAAGAAATACCATTTGACCCAGTAATCTCATTACTGGGTGTTTTCAGTTTTATTAATAAGGTGCTATGAAAGTTCTTGAACATTTGTTTTGGTGGACATAAGCACTTATTTCTGTTGAGTACACACTCATAAAAGGGATTTACTAGTCATAGTTGTGCATATATTTGGCTGTAGTTGATGCTGCTAAACAGTTTTTCAAAGTGGTAACATCAATTTACGCTCCTACCAGTCATGCAGAGAATTCCCATTGATCCATATCCTTGACAGGTGTTACTATCGTCAGTTCTTTTCATTTGAGTCACTCTGGTGAAGGTAAGCCATGCTTTTATAAACTATGCATGGCACCTTAGAATGGGTTATAAACCCTCACACAAGGAAAGACCGAGAGTTTGCTTCTGGTTCTTACATGAATCTGACTAGATACTACTCCCAGGTCTCAAGAAAATGAGGCTTACATTTCTGGCCACCTACTAGGTGAAGTGGAGCCTCCCCAAAGAATAGGAATAGTCTAACAACTGGCTCACAAATGTGATTAAGGCAAATAGAGAAATGGGTCAGAGCCAAGGGCAAGACTTTCACCTCTTTGGTCAGAACCACAGAGACCTCCAACAGAGGGGTGAATAAAGCCTCATCAAAGTCAGTCCACCTTTTGAACTGGACTATTAGAGCAGAACTGTTTTGAAGTTAGTAAGGAAGTGCCTACCTCATGTAGGGGGTCAGACAACTGCCACTACAGTTATTGTATTTTGAGCACTTTGTATGTACTACACACAGTACTTTATGCTTTATAGAATGTAATAGTTAGGACTGTTGGGTTGTGAAAAGCAGAGTCCAACCTGATTTTTTAAGATTTTTAAGTTCCAGGGTACATTTGCAGGATGTGCAGGTTTGTTACATAGGTAGGCATGTGCCATGGTGGTTTGCTCCACCTATCAATCTGTTACCTAGTTATTAAGCTCAACATGCATTAGCTATTTTTCCTAATGCTCACCCTTCTGCCACCCCCACCCCCAGACAGGCCTCACTGTGTGTTGTTCCCCTCCCTGTGTCTGTATGTTCTCATAGTTCAGCTCCCACTTATAAGTGAGAACATGTGATGTTTGGTTTTTTGTCCCTGCGTTAGTTTGCTGAGGACAATGGCTCCAGGTCCATCCATGTCCCTGTAAAGGACATGATCTTATTTCTTTTTATGGCTTCATAATATTCCATTGTGTGTATATACCACATTTTTCTTATCTAGTCTATCACTGATGGGCATTTGGGTTGATTCCATGTCTTTTTTATTGTGAATAGTGCTGCAATGAACATATGTGTGCATTTGTCTTTGTAATAGAATGATTTATACTCCTTTGGGTATATACCCAGTAATGGGATTGCTGGGTCAAATGGTTTTTTTGTTCTAGATCTTTGAGGAATCATCACACCATCTTCCACATGGTTGAACCAATTTACATTCCCACCAACACCATAAAAGCATTACTATTTCTCCACAACATTGCCAGGATCTGTTGTTTCTTGACTTTATAACAATTGCCATTCTGACTGGCATGAGGTGGTATCTCATTGTAGTTTTGATTTGCATTTCTCTAATGATCAGTGATGTTGAGCTTTTTTTCATATGTTTGTTGGCCACACGAATGTCTTCTCGAGAAGTATCTGTTCATGTCCTTTGCCTACATTTTAATGGGTTTGTTTTTTTCCATTTTGTAAATTTGTTTAAGCTCCTTGTAGATTCTGGATATTAGACCCTTGTCAGATGGATAGATTGCAAAATTTTCTCCCACTCTGGACCAACTTGATTATTAATAAAGGTTAATTTACTTAAAAGACAGCTATTCTGAAATTCTCCTCTTCTTATGAATGTTTTAAAATTTATTCCTTGTTGTGTGATAATGGTGAGTGGATGATAATTACAACTTGTTATTGGTAGATGTTCCTTTTAACTATATGTATAGTTTGTAACACTAGGCCATTCTCCTGTTCCAACCAATCAATTTTTTTTCCCGAGGTGTGTGGGGGGATAAATTTTACTGCTACACGACAATCAGGTGAGCAAGTTACTGTTTCACACTCTTCTCTAACACGTGCACTTTCATCCTGTATCCAAGAATAGCCCTCAGGTTCTTGTCAACAACATCCTCTCTATTCATGTAGCCAGAGGTTAGGTGAGTTTGTGTATCTGATTTCCCAGCATATCACTATTTTAAGGCAGCAAAGTAGAGAATGGGGAGGGGCTATCTGAGTCAAAATGAAGCAAAGATGAAATTTTAGTGAACCAGGAAGAGAATTAGAAAGGTATTAATGGTAAAGCATAGTCTGGACCATTTAATTTAGGGATAAAACAGTTGTATATCTATCCAACAATTACAGCATAATATTGTTTGTCGTCTATAAGAGTGACCCTCAGTCATCAACAAACACATTTTCTCCAGCGTGTCCTATTTAAGATCATAGACATTTGTATATCTTTGAAAAGATTCCCATAAGAAGAGTTAAAATATTTAGACTTTTCAAACTTAGAGAGTTATAATAAGCTGTGAAAGTCTTTTGTATGAAATAATTTAGTTCTTGGGAATAGAAGATAAGTGAAGGTATTACTCTAAGAAGTAAAAAGAGAAATAGATATATTATCCATTACTTGACAAACAGTGTCATGTGTGGCTTGAATGATGAATTTAGTTGACTACTTAGTTGAAACTGCTTCTTTATATTTCTGCACACCCATTTGTGTAATGGGCTAACTACTCTAGAACCTTTCTAGGCATGGCACCATAGTAGCTGCTTTCCAAGTCTCTGGCACTTTACTCACTTTACTAGGTGGATTCTGTCACTGAGGTATTTCTCTGCAACTAATAATTCTCTTTTCTTTTCTGTTTTTTTAAAACTCCATTTACTTTTAATACAAAATATCGGATTTACTATCTATAACACAGTTATATTGCTTAGAATGAAAACATTGCTTACCTATCAAACAAATATTCTTCCCATTGTGTGGGAGGTGGGAATTCTACCACTGAACCACCAATGCTTCCTCATATTCCTCTCATTGCTTGGTGTTTATGCAGTTGTCTCTGCTCATTCTTATACTTGCTATTTGGTTGCAGTTAAAGATTGGCCTCTGGTTACCCTATGAGTAAAGAACCATTAATGAATTGATTTGGGGGCTGTGTTACATACTCTGCTTTTAGGGCTAATGTTAAAATTAACTATTAAATTTTAAATACTTTAATTTTTAAAATTGTTTTAGATTTATAGAAACATTGAGAAACTAGTAGAGAGAGTTTCCATTTACCTCACACCAGTTTCCCTGGCCAACAAATTACATTAGTATGGTACATTAGTTATAATTAAGAAATCAATACATTTTTATTAACTGAAGCCCATACATCATTCAAATTTCTTTTGTATTTACCTAATGTCCTCTTTCTGTTCTAGGATCCTATCCAGTACACCACATTACATTTAGTCATCATGTCTCATTAGGCTTCTCTTGGCTGTGATCATTTTTCCGACTTTTCTTGGTTTTGATGACTTTGACAGCTTTGAAGAACACTGGTTAGATATTTTGTAGAGTGTCCCTCTATTGGAGATTGTCTGATGATTTTCTCATGGTTAGATTTGGATTATGTGTTTTGGGAAGAAAGACCACAGAGATAAAGTGTCATTTTTATCACCTCATATCAAATACACACACTGTTCACGTGATTTATAACTATTGATGTTGAACTTGAACATCTGGCTGAGATGTAGTGTTTCTCAGACTTCTTCACTGTAAAGTAACTTTTCTCCCCTTTCCTCCTTCCTTTGCTGTACTCTTTGGAAAGAAGTCAGTATGGGTAGCCCCACTTGAGGGTGAAGTAGCTACATAAATTATTTGGAATTCTTCTGCCCAGATTTGTCTCTTCATTTATTAATTATTCAATCAATTTTTTATCAGTATGAACTTAGTTATTTTATGCTTTGTGTTATAATCAGATACAACTTTATTTTGTTGTCCAAATGGTTGCAGCTTTGGCCACTGGAGCTCTTTTAGTTAGCTCCTGCATCCCTTCGACAGACTCTCATGGTGATTTTTGGTTTTCTTTTTAAAAATCCCTTCAGTTTCTAGCACTACAAGATGCTCTAGGCTTAACTTGTATTTTTCCTAGAAGCAGTCATTTCTCCAAGGTGTCAGGCTAATTTTGATATACGATTTTATGTCTTAAGTAAAAAAGCCTTAGCTAACTACAGGTTCAAAGTCAGTTAGAAAACATTTGCTAACGTGCACTCATACAACCGTTACCACACCTAAACTCCATGGCAAGACGGAAAAGACAGGTAGATACACTCCAGCCACACACTATTGGCATTCCTGCTTGGTTTTAAGTTTCAGGCAGCCTGTTATCTTCATTCCTCCTTAAATATTGTTATGAGTGACATAACAGACAGGCTAATTGCACATGAGAGAAAAACAAACCCAAACATTTTCACTCCAAATGATCAGTACTATGGTGCAAGAAGAGACTCTGATGATATATACATTGCTTTTCAAGCCAGTGTATGCACACCTCAGGGTACACAGCAGCAAGTCAAGGAAGGGGCAAAGTCAAAGTAGTATCTTACTGTATCATCCAATGTCTTTAATACTTAGGATTATTTAATAATAACCAGTTGTTATTAAAGCTAAAGGGGAAAAATTCTATTTTCAAATTGAAACCAAGTTTGACATACAAAAAATTTTAATTTCCATAAAAATAAACACGAATAATTTTGTGTTAATAGAGCTAGCTACGTGTTCATATTGGAAGGGTCCTTTATTATTATTGGTGATTTAATACAAAGTTTTAGAAATGCTGATAAGGAGTAATAGTAAATTAGCACTAATTGGTTAATAGTTCTTTAGCTAACAATTAAAAATGGCTTGTTTTGCTTTGTTCTGGAAAGCCAATCATTTAAGACTAGAATTGGCTCCTAAGGGAAATGCATAGCACCTCTTCATTCTCCCTCACTTCCTCCCAGAGGAGGAGTGCTATTCTAGTTAGGAAGGCTCAAGAATCCAGAGCTGTGTTCTTTCTTGGGGATTTGATCACTGCAGATTTCTCTTGAATTTCCAGGCCAGTCTGGAATGTAGAGAAGTTGTCTAGTCTTAGGCACGTCTGACCATCTCATCCGGGGGCCCTCCCATTTTTCTGGACACATCAAAAGGACCTGGACTCTTTTCATTCAGGGTTCCTCTGCCCCAAGAAAACCTGAAGTGGGCAATCTGGACCAGCACTGTTTTAAGTATTAGAAAATATATTATCCCACTTCTCTTTACATGCTGGCTTTCTCTTTCTGGAATTTGCCTTTCCCTTGAAATAAGATGTAAAAGGTCAAGCTGTGAATGTGGGTTTAGGAAAAACAAGCAACCTCTTGGCTTCTTTCCGGCCTTGGTCCATGTGAACTGCTGTAACAGAATACCAGAGACAGGGTAGTTTATAAACAACACAAATTTATCTCTTACAGTTCTGCAGTTCAAGATCAAGGCTCTGGCACATTTGGAGTCTGGTAAGGCCTGGCTTCCTAGTTCATAGATTGCTGTCCTTTCACTGTGTTTTCACATGGCAGAAGGAATCTATGGGGTCTCTTTTATAAGGGTACTAATCCCATTCATGGGAGTTCCACCTTCAGGGCCTAGTCACCTCTCGAAGGCCACATCTCTAAACACTATCGCATTGGAAATTAGGTTTTAACATACAGATTTTGAGGGGACACAAACATTTATTCCAAAGCATTCAGTCTTTTTAGTCCTGACTCTACTTATACTCAAAAGAGGTCCTTCATATGGTTTAATTCAATTCTAAAGAGATTAGTTTGGATATTGAGAAAAAAGCCTCTAAAAAGTAGGTCTTTACTCAGTCATGAAATCAGAAATTTGGGGACAGGAGCAGGGAGAAGGATGTGTGGACGAGGCTCAAGAATTTGGACTTGGGGTCCATTTTCTATGCCAAATGAATACCAACCTAAATATGAACTAAATATGAATTCTTATACCAGCTAAGGGTTGGTATTCTGTGTAGCAAGGATGGTATTTAATCACATTATAAATTGACAGAAAATATATATTGTTCCAATAATTTACACTTTAGAAAACTTCTAGCTTTTCTCCTTTTTTTTTTTTTTTCCTTTTTGAGACAGAGTTTTGCTCTTTGTTGCCCAGGCTGGAGTGCAATGGCACGAACTCAGCTCATTGCAACCTCCGCCTCCCAGGTTCAAGCGACTCCTGCCTTAGCTTCCTGAGTAGCTGGGACTACAGGCACCCACCACCACACCCAGCTAATTTTTTATAGTTTCAGTAGATACAGGGTTTCACTATGTTGGCCAGGCTGGTCTCAAACTCCTGACCTCAGACAATCGCCTCAGTCTCCCAAAGTGCTGGGATTACAGGTGTGAGCCAACACACCTGGCACTTAGCTTTTCCTTTCCAAATGAAAAACCAGTGACTAAACATCTTTTGGAAGGATCTATCCATACAAGGATTTGAAAATGATTGGATAAATAAAGTGTGTGAAACTCATGTGTATCAAGGTAAACATAACTTTATCAGATATTCTCATTTTTTTATTCTTATAATTCCAAAGTTTACTTTGGTTAACAAATAAGCTATCTATTTAGAAGGGAAATAAGTCATTAATGGGTAAACATTTTTGAGCAAGAAAATGAGGAGAAAGGTATGAAGAGACTTCAACTTCATACTTAAACTTAACTTCAATCTTAAAACAATGTTTCTAGCTGGTTTAAGTATGAAATAAAGAACAGTATGAAAGACTTCCTGGCATGATGGACAATGGGAATTATTCATTATTATTTATTACTAAACACTCACTAATTAAATGGGGTTCAGGTTTACATTAATAGAAATCATGAAGACAGATATATTTATCATTCTAAAAACACACTAAGGTCAAAGGGTATAGAGGGATGTCATGAAACAAAAACCAGGAAGTCAGTGCTGTGAATCAGTATCTTGCTCTTCCCCAGTCAGTGATAGCAGATGAATCTTCTGCTTTAAATGCTCTCATGTGATATATGAAGTTCATTTCTAGTCTAAAATGTGGAATAAAAAGTTTAATGACACATCTATTCCATAAAATCTTGACAGGGTTACTCTTAACTCATATGAATTAACACAAGTTGGTTTTCACGAGTTAATTCATATGAATTAACATGAGTTGGTAAACATAGATCATTTTAAGAGCAACCCTTAGTGATTGACTGCCTTCACAGTATATATATATATATGTATATATGCCTTTCTCCCTTCCCCATCTCTTTTTATGAACTGCCATGTTTTAGAAACATTTTACTTAACTGGTCGATTTATACCACTAGTCAACCAGATATAAAAGATAATGTTATCCATTAAAACAAGGGTTCCAAACTGATGAGCTGCAAGGCAAATCAAGCTGTAGATATATTTGGTTTGATTCACCCAGTACTAAAAATATCTGGAAATATCACACAAAAATTTGAGTTTCTGGGTTTCCCTTGATATAATAGATCTTTTAACACTAGACTGGAATTTCATGTGGCTAACTGCTGGAGCAAAATATTAGAATGCCCCTTTAGGTAAGCCCTACTACTCTGTGTTGCTTCCACTTAGACAATTTCACTTGTTAAATACCTACCTCGTCCCTGTAGGCATATGAACATGCGACCCCTAGATTAAATTGATGTGTGTGTTGGTGGTGGTGGTAGTGGTGTGCATATGTGTTTATGAAATAAACATTCAATTAAGATGGCTTAACAAATAGTCTCAACCCATGTGAGTTAAGAAATTATGATTTGTGTTATAATTCATTCCTTTAACATTAACTGCCTATCAAATAGTAAAATATTCTTGTAGGGATAACCAAAATAGATTCCAAAAAAAATTAAACAAATATTTTATTAATAAAAATAAACAAAATATTATAGAAACTATGAAAATAGACCCTCCTATATTTCTAGAGCTGCATACTAATGCCTGAAATCTTTATTTCTACTTTTATTCTCCTCCCTTCTGAGTTTTCTCTCCCCAAAAGTATTACAGGAAAGTCATAATCAATTTTCTTAAAGAAGATTTATTTTGGATTAAGTGATTTCATGATGCAACATGGTTTTAAACAAAAATAGAGATCAGTATGAAAATAAAACAAATTGTACACATTAAAATATCTTTCCCTCAAAGCATTTCAGAATCATAAAAAATACAACAAAAGAGTCAGGGGTTAAGTTGAGAATAAGAATACAGACTTCCCAGAAAATACACAACTAGTCCCAGTTCAGAGTCCTAGGCCCCATACAATACCACCCAGAAACCACTTCTAGGATGTCAACAGTCTGCATTATTTACTTTGAAAAAAAAAATTACGTATAAAGTGAATTGAGAGCCATATAACCTTAATGCTAATAGCAAGTATCTCCCATTATTATTCTCCATTAAAAGTAACATTAAATAAATATGAAGCTTAAATCAGTGCAAAAATTGAAATACCACTATTAACTGTGACACACCGAATAGTGAACATAATGACTGAGGTTGGTGAAGAGAAATGAAAAGCTTAAAAAAATACACCACCTGTGTTCTACTGAAATCTTAGAAATAATTTTTTTTACAGAGCCTTAATATTAAAAAGTAATCATTATTATAAAATTAGGTTAATACTTTCAGTAAGAGGCAAGAGAGATGCATGTATTTTATTCATTTATTTTGGAATGCCTGCATCCCTATTATAAAAGTGTGTAATTTTAAGCACTTTCCAACATATTAACAGCCCCAAACTTTACTTAAGCTATCATATAGAGAAAAATAGGTTGCAATTATATCTTTTAGAGCATTAGGGTCCTGAAAGAGCATCCCATTCTGTGTTCCTTCCTGGTCAATCCTTCCAAAGTATTTCTGGAACATCAGCCATTCTTTCTTACAGAAGGTGATAGTAACCAGAAGTTTACTGATGGTTCCCTACCTGCATCAGTAATAGCTGATTCAGTCTGAATCACACAACACAGCTATCCACACTCCTCAGCTTGTAATATCTTAAAAGTCAGATAGAAAGGTATCACCTGCCGAAGGGCACTAGACATAAAAATTACATACATACATTTAATTCTCCTGTGTTCCCCAGAAACCATACAACCAAGGCCATCTTATTTTGCTGAGCTGTTCAATTATGAAAGCCAAATAAACGACTTTGCAGATAAAATCTAAGCAAATGTATTTTTGGTCTTTATTAATTTCCTGAATTGGAAACACTGATTCAGTCTCCATTTTCAACCTCACGCTTAGGATTTTGCTTTCCAGATTAATAAAAATCATGAAAATGTCTCAAATGCTATTCTAATGTCAAGGAATGTCTGCTAAAAAAACAAATTAAGTTTAATGAAATAAAAGCACCCTTTCTTTTATTTCATACATGTTCAATAATAATAACACTAATTCTTAAATGAAAAAAGTCCACAACATAATTTCAGGCTTAATTGTTGAGTCTCCTGATTAAGGTATGGCTAGCTTTAATACTTTGGGACTGAATTCCATTTTGCAATACAGAAAACATTAAATTACTGAAGTTATAAAATGAGGGTATTTATCAAATAGATCAAGCTGTGACTTCATTAGGCAGCATAGCTTTCTTCTTCTCAGTCAGAAACCAAATCGAAGTATGTTCCTACCCCGCACCAGCATGCCCTAAGATGATCCATCACCATTGTGTTAACTTTCCCTCTGCTACACTGCTGTTCTAACCATCCTTTCGCTCCTTCTGGCCCAGATGGCTATGATAAGGACAGCACACACATTCTCATCCTTCGTGCCAGCTCCTTGGAATGCCGTTACCACTCTGAATCTTGACAGTTGGTCAATAATTAGCATTACATTCTTGAGGGAGGCACAACTGCTGGGCTCCTCTTTTCTCTTTTTCATTTTCATCACCCTTTCAGTGGGCAGTAGCTGGCCTTGAGCCACAATTCAGAAAGCTTTAATGTCTTTCCTTTGTATCCATGCTAGACAAACAAATTAATTTGGAAAACACAAATGAACGGGAAAGAACTAAGTTTTGCAAAATTAGAATCTAAAAGTGACATTCTCGTTAATTTAAACTCATGGCAGTAAGATGGAAACAAACGGCTAAGGTCCAGAGTAGGTAAGGTCCCTCATCTACTAAATCAGAAAGCAGATTAAAGAGAGCAAGTCCCACTGGCTCACGTCTGTAATCCCTCACGTCTGCACTTTGGGAGGCCAAGGTGGGAGGATTGCTTGAGCTCAGGAGTTTGAGACCAGCCTGGGCAACGTGGCAAAACCCTGTCTCTACAAAAAAATACAAAAAAATTGACTAGGGGCATGGTGGTGCATGCCTGTAGTCCCAGCTACTCGGAGGTTGAGGTGGGAGGCTGGCTGGAGCCTGGGAGGTGAAGGTTGAAGTGAGCCAAGATCGCGCCGCTGCACTCCAGCATGGGTGACAGCCAGACCTACCACAAACGAACAAACAAAAAACAAAAGCAAACAAAAAAATGCCTCCCAAGCACTGTGGCTCACACCTATAATTACTCCTAGCACTTTGGGAGGCCAAGGCAGGTGGATCATTTGAGCTCAGGAGTTTGAGACCAGCCTGGGCAACATACTGAGACCTTGTCTCTATAAAAAATACAAAAATTAGCTGGGTGTGGTGGTGTACACCTGTAGTCCCAGTTAATCAGGAGGCTGAGGTGGGAGGATCACTTGAGTCTGGGAGGTGGAGGTTGGGGTGACAGAGCCAGACTGTCTCAAAAAAAAAAAAAAAGTGCAAAAGGCCCTGAAACTCAGACTCAGTTTGGAGATTAGACCACATTCTTCCTATGCATGCTTTTATTATGCAGTGTTACAGATATCTCTTAATAATGACATTGCATCATTTCACATAATTATGGAGTTTCCTGAATAAGGTAAAATTGAATAGACTCCCATATTCATTATAAGATATTTGTCTTGTTAGAGGTGGTCAATTCATAAATAAAATTTGTGTAGAAAGATAGGAAAAAAGTCATTAGATGAATGGGAGGAGGATGGGAGAAAATGAGAAACTGCAGAGGTTCCTTCTTGGATATCACTGGAACTCAGCTAGCAGGGCTTACTAATTCATCCCTATTAAAAATTCAAAAATAAAATAAGGCTTCTGATTAGTGTTTTCCATTATCTTGTTTCCAAATAACCCTTGAGAAAATTAAATGACTATTCTGCAAAAATCCATCAAAAGCAATCAAATTTTGCCTTCTGTTTTTTAAATTTCTCATGACAAGTCATGAAGTGCAAATAGGTCTATGGAAAAATTTTTTCCATGAATGTACTAATCTCTTCATGGACTTTTCAGAAGGTGTCACATTTTAAATGTGTCTGTTTAAGAAAGTGAGAGTTTGGAGGAAGCATCTTGGAAATCTCACTGAAAGTGGAATATATTGATACAAATATTAGTCTCCACATTTCTCAAGATGAAACACAGAATTGTGACTATGAAGTAATGAAACTGATGCCACAGGCCATCCATGAAAATCAGCCTCAACCCAAATGGAACATGATACTTGTACCCTACAAAGTGTGTGAGGAGCAACACGGATGATGTACCTGAAAGCACTTTGAAACTATACAGCACGATGCAACCATATTCTACCATTACTGTCAGACACTTGAATGCATTTTTGCCATTTTTGATTGTTGTGCAGGTAAAACAGATTTTCCTTTTTATATGCTAGAAAATTGTGACCATATTTCTTTGACCAAGATCCATTCATTTTGTGCACAAGAAAAATGTTTTGATCCCAGAAGTGATTTGGGCTCAGGGATTGGGATTTTTCACACTGAAAACCAATGGTGCATTGTAGAATAGATGATGGAAAACAGGGAAACGACCTGACTTAATTTTGGCATTTCTTTGATCATTTGAAAATCCTTGAGTTGCTCCTTCACAGTTCAGCCCCCTATACACTTTATACTCTTGTTGTGTACTTGGCATCCTGGCTTCAACACTTGACCAGTATTGACACACCATTACTTGCCATTAGTTCCCAGTAGAAACAGCATTGATGTCATTATTTTAGCCACACTAACATCTATATATGAAGCCATTATTGAACCTCCCAGATGGAATAAGCTGTTCTTTCTCTTCTCTCTTCATTCCTTGATTGTAGAACTTACCACATTTTATTTAAAATACTTTACCTTGGGGTCTACTCTACTAAACTGTATGCTGAGCTTTACATGGGCAGATTTAGACTCTTGTAGCTCCATCATCAAACAAACATCAAACTTGAGTGAATGCCAATGGTGTGCTTGTTCTCTCATCTAAGAGATGCTCTGCATACATATATGATATATTAAGAGTGTCTTCTATAGTATGAAAGGCATCACTTAAAACAAGACCATAAAGCCTAGTTATCTGGGTTCACAGTCCAGAAGAAAATATTTACGGATATTTCTAATTGTAGAGTATAGGAAAGTCTAATTTATTCTGTGGAAATGTTATTTAATATTTTATATGTTATTATTGGCTGTTTTGTTTTACTAAGAAAGAATAATAGATAAGTTAGCATGGTGTTCTGATATGCTAAGTACATCTTCGATAAATCCCAATCTGAGAACAGTATCAACTAGGTGATTATACTAATTATGAATGTCTTCACACATTAAAGTGAACTGTTATTTGGGAAAAAGTTGGATGCCTTAAAGAAATGTATTTGCTAGAAATAATTAAGGAGATACATTTTATTTCAGATCTCTTTTACCTAATAATATGAAATAGCATAACTAAATGTCTCAAACCAAAACGAATGCTAACATGATCTTTGAATGTATTGAAGGTTGAAAAGATGCAACCTTTATCTGCTGCTTAGAGAATGCCAGCCCTGAAACATCTTATATATCATCAAATTTGTGACTTTAAAAAAAGTGTGTTATATTGCTTTTCCTTATAATGAAAAGAATACAAACAAGTAAAAACAGTTTGCAAAATTAAATATATACTTGTATTCATGATCAATAAGTACAAACTAACATTTCCAGTCAAAATTTTTTCTTTTTTTCTCTTCCAATTACAGTATACAGATAGCTCTTCCTTTCTTATTTCCAGATTTCTATAACCTTTTTTTCAGAACGTTTCCCCACACTGCAGTACGAGCCTTTAGTGCAGGAGTGTAACATAAGTGGTATTCCTCTTGAGCGTCCCAATGATAAACATAGCTTAACTCACAGGAGAGCAATCAGTTCTTACAAAACACCTATGAAAACTATGCATATGACCTCTATAAAATGTAAGATTGCCAACATCCCATAAATAGGAATTCCATGGCTGCTTATAAATATAGATCTCAAAGAAATGTTTGGGCAATGTCTGTAAACCCATAGGCTGGCAAACCATATGTTAATCCAATGCTTTTATTACCCCCAATTTTACTTCACTCTATTGAAAATCTGATTAGTCAAGAAATAAACAGATGTGGAGTAACCCCAAAAGCAATCAAAATGAAGGACACCTTCTCATAAAATTAGCAGAAGTAAGACTAGTGATGTCATGCAGTTTTGGAGATACCATAGAAAAATTGTTTCTTAATATTAATAAGAAAATTATACATCAGTGAAAATGCAGGCTTAGAAATATAGTTCTGAGTTTCAATTTGTGATGTCTTCACTGATGAGGGAAAATGGAATTCTTATTACTGATCTCTTCAGTGTTGCTGATGGCTCCTTAACTGAGCTTAGTGTTTAATGATGCTGTACAAATAAAAAGCAGTGGGGGAAATACGAAATATCTGTATTAAATGCCATCCTGTAAAGTATTCGATGGATGGAAGAGAGTCTAATGCATTTTAAATAAATGCATATCATACTATCACATAAAGTGAATCTTAAAAAATTATTACTTAGATGCACAGTCCTTGTAGTGGTAGACACGGCACTGTGAAGGAAGTTTGATTTAGAAGCTATTTTCTATTACACTTCTCAAGTGATGGAGTTGCTGTTAGTCATATTGTAATGTCCCTTCAACTTTGGTACATTCAGTGCAAAATATTTGGGGGAATTTTTTTTTACCTTTATAAAAATAAAAGGCCCTTTTGTTTCCTTGAGAGTGCTTAAAAGGATACATATTAGCATGATGCCCGAGTATGCATGGAACATGAAAATGGAACAAGTGATGCATACATTATGATAGGTAGGTTCTTATATACATCCTAAAGAACATAAACAGAATGAACCTACAAAAAAATAAACAGAACTCACTGTGTACTTTTTCCTGATATGCTGTGATTAACTGCTAGTTATTTTAAAATAGTTTTCATGCATTATAAAGCATAAAATCTGTCATTAGTAATTCATTGAATAATGGTTTGTCTTTAGCCATAATTACACACATACCACTTGCATATACATTGTCAGAGACCATCTTATTGCAAATCTGTAAAGTTACCTCATATTGACTTGGTTTCGTTTTCACTCATGTCCCATGAAAGCAGAAACCTATGGTGCACGCCATGCAGGCACTCATAAGCAAGAAATGAATATTCTGTTATAACTTAGGGCTTAAATGAATGTACTTTCAGGAAATATATTTACTTTTATTATATTATTTAACTTGCACTAATTTGGAGATTGGGCCAAGTGCTGCCAGGTTGGCTTGAACCACGTTCGAAAGTTTCTGGATTCTCCTGAGTCCCTAAAAATTACCGTGGAGCTGATCACGTACGGGTTCACCTTTGTCTTGGAACATAACAAATGGAAAAAGTTTGGCAGTCAAGAACTGTTGATTGAAAGACGGTTGGGTTGTTCCCTGGGCATCAAGCTCACCCAAATCCTTCCAAGAGGACTCATCTCCAGTCCCCAAAGGTGACAGAGCACTTGTTCCTGGAAAATAACAGCACGCAGCTTTATCCTAAAGAAAGCATCCTCTTGAAACTTCCAATGTTCAGTCATTCTTCTAGAAGGCAGCTTCTGAAACTGCCTATCCACAGAGATGGGAATTCTGCTTCCAGGTCACTCAAGTCCAAAAGTACTGGTCTCTTCAACTGCTGTCAACAGTTTTTCATAAAGCATGGAAAAGGATGGGTAGGGGGGCAGATCCAGACGGTTAAAACACGTATGTGCTCTGAAAACACAAGAAACAGCATGTGGTTTAGAACAGATCAAGTGAAATGAGAGAGAGAGAGAGAGAGAGAGAAAGAGAGAGCGAGAGAGAGAGAGTGTGTGTATGATTGTCTTTCACATTCAAATTTATTTGTTGCCAATTTTTACACTCCTTTTGAAAAATCCTTGAAGACATTTTGACCTTAAGAATTAAGAACTGAATTTCTCTAAAAAAAAAAAAAAAGGATATTTAAAAAAATATTTTCTTTATATTTCAGGACCATTTAAAAGCTATATTACATATAAATGACCATTTATTGAGTGGTCTAAGGGTTACAAAGACAAGTTTGGTTTTTTGTTTCTCTTTTGATGCTAGACTTTTTTTTTTTTAATACATGGATATAAGGAAGCCTTGCAGAGTAGTTCATTTTGAGTTGAAATATGCCTGGCTGGGTCGGGCATGGTGGCTCACATCTATAATCCCAGCACTTTGGGAGGCTGAGGCAGGTGGATCATGAGGTCAGGAGATCAAGACCATCCCGGCCAACATGGTGAAACCCCATCTCTACTAAAGATACAAAAAAAAATTAGCTGGGCGTGGTGGTGCATGCCTGTAGTGGGACTCCAGCTACTTGAGAGGCAGAGGCAGGAGAATGGCTTGACCCCAGGAGGTGGAGATTGCAGTGAGCTGAGATCCCACCACTGCACTACAGCCTGGGTGACAGTGCGAGATTCCACCTCAAAAAAAAACAAAAACAAAAAAAAAAAAGAAAGAAAGAAATATGCCTGGCTGTCTCTTCAATACTCTGCAGTTCTGCATTTTTCATTTTCTTGGACGGGGAAGAGAGCCAGTGTCTCTGAGGGCCTGCCTCATGGCTTAGAATCTTGGGAAATTCCCTGGCTGGACTTTTCTAAGTCAGTAGACCATTGTTACTTCTTTGAATCTTGTGCTAAAATTTGCTTTCTGCCAATTCACAATAACAAGAAAAAAGCAATTTAAATCATTACATTAAGTATTCTTTTTTAGAAATACCTCTTTTGCCAAGATAGGAAAAAAATATGTTTTCCTGTTATTTGCACCTGAATCACAATAAAAAATAGACAGTCTCCAAATAGTACATCTTATCAGGAAGCAAATCTGTACTTTTGACATGAAATAGGAAGCATTCTATTCTGAATGTACAACAGCTTGTTTGCAGGACCTACATAACTTTGACTTTAAAAAATGCTCCTGAATTAATATGAAATTTTAGGAACTATGATTATTAACAAGCTGTTTCTACAAAGTCACATTTACATTTTAATTCCGATAAATCCCTTTTCCTTATGAAATAAATATAATTAATATTCCTGGATTCAGTGTAATGGAAGACCAGAGACTTGCAGTTAGACAGACTTGGATTTGAATTCTAACTCTACCAACAAGTGTGTGATTCGAAGTGAGTTATTAAAACTCTGAGCCTCTGTTTCTCACCTTTGAAAGGAAGGTTATATAACTTATCTCAGAAGGATGTGAGGATTAAGTGAAATAACAGAAACATGCTTAATAGAATGACTGGCTCATAGTGTTTGACCAATTAATAATAGATGTATTGTTAGCTACATTTCATTACTATCAACAAGATTGACTCTAATTGCCTTCAGTAAATTGCCACAAATAGTAATGACCCATGACAACGATGAGATAATAAAGGGATAATAAAGCAGGTGTGTGGCCACATGGCTTTTTAGAAACAGGAATGTGAAGGGGATCTGTTATATTGTAGGAATGCAGGTTGAGTATTCCTCATCCCAAATGCTTGGCACCAGAAGTTCTTTGGATTTCAGATTTCCTTGGAATTTGGAATATTTGCATATGTATAATGAGGTATCTTGGGGAATAGGACCCAAGTCTAAACATGAAATTCATTTGTGTTTCATATACACCTTGTATACACAGACTAAAGGTAATTTTATACAATATTTACATAATTTGGTTCATGAAACAAAGTTTTGACTGTGTTTTTGACTGCACCCTGTCACATGAGGTCAGGTGTGAAATTTTCTACTTGTGGCATCATGTTGGCACTCAAAAGTTTTGGATTTTGGAGCATTTTTGATTTAAAATTTTTGGACTAGGGATACTCAAACTGTATCAGTTTTAGGGTATAGGGAGAGTACCAACTCACCTACTCCTAGTACTGTAAACTCTGGAATATATTGGTGGAAATCATCTAATGAATCTTTGCTGGCAAACCAAACCCTTTTTTGATACAATAAGCATTTCAGAATTGCATTTGATATCCTTAGACTGGAACCCAAATTGGGCCACAAGAAAAGGTTTTACTTTAAAAAAAATTAAACTTGTATACTAAAATAGAGTCCCAGGAGTGGTTTACAATCTATCTTCTGTGAAATATTGGAATAAAATATTAAATAAAAATTTATCTAATCTCTGTTCCAGGGGTAGGGGAGGAAGAAGCAGAGAAGTGAAATATGTCTTGAATATAATTATATGCCAAACTTTGTATGTTACACAAATAACATTTATAATCCTATTAGACTAAAAGATGGTACCAAAATACTATTTTAAAATTTTCATTTCTTTGGTTACCATTAAGGTTGAGCATCCTTCCCCCATGTCCTCTTGCTTTTTACATTTCCTGTTTTGTGATCTACATGTTCATCTGTTCATCTCTCTTGCCTGATTATCTTTTCAATATTTTTATTGTGATAAAATATAAATAATATAACATTTGCCATTTTAACTATATTTAAGTGCATAGTACCATGGCATTAATACACCTACATTATTCTGCAACCATCATCACTATCCATCTCCAGAACTCTTGCATCTTGCAAAACTGAAACTCTATATCCATTACATAGTAATTCCCATTTCCTCTGCCCCTAGCCCCTGGAAACCACCATTCGACTTTGTGTCTCTACGAATGTCACTACACTACATACCTCATATATGTAGAATCTTAAAATATTTGTCCTTTGTGACTGGCTTATTTCACTTAGCATAGTATTTTTAAGGTTCATGTTGTAGCATGGGTTAGAATTTCCTTCCTTTTTAAGGCTGAATCATGTTCTATTGTATGTATGTACCACATTTTCTTTATACATTCACCCATTGATGAACAGTAGTTTTTTTCCTACCATCTGGCTATTATAAATAATGCTCCTGTGAACATGAGTGTACAATTATCTAAGTCTCTCTTTTCAATTTTTTTGAGGGATACACACAGAAGTGCAACATCATATTGTTTTTCATAGTGGCTGCAACATTTTACACTTCCGTCAACAGTGCACAAGAGTTCCAATTTCTCTACATGCTCACCAACACTTATTTCTTGTGTTTTTTTTCTTTTATTTTCATAATAACTATCCTAATAGGTAAGGAGTCCATTTATCTTTTAAAGCCATAAGATTTCTTACTGAAATCAAGAGAGAGTCCCACCATTGTTGGATTTGAAGAAGCAAGCTACCACAAATTCTACCACTGCAAGGAATGAATGCTGCCAACAACCCAAGGGAGCTTGGAAGCAGATTCTTCCCTAGTTGGTCCTCCATATGAGAATGCAGCCCCACTGACACCTTGATTTCGGCCTTGTGAGACCATTAGCAGAAGACCCAGATAAGCTGTGCCTGGACTCCCGCCCCACGGAAACAGTGAGATAATAAATGTGTGTTGCTTTACATACACTGCTAAATTTGTGGTGATTTGTTTTGCATCAGTAGAACTAGTAACAGATCTCGAGGTAGTGAAACAGTTCAAGAAAGGTGGCAAAAGGGATGTTAAGTGTGATACAGTAGAATAATCTATCAAGAGCAGGTGGTAAAGCAAAACTAGAGGTAGGCAGCAGTTCTTCCATTCTCCCAGGTTTCTGAGTAGAGAAACAGGAACTTTGAATGTCTCTTTGCCATTTCTGTAGTATTTTTGCAGGTACTCTAGTAGCTTATTCCATAAATCCACAAGCCTGAATACTCTTTTCAGTTCTCATCACAAAGGGAAGGACTAGACAACCTTTTCTGTTCCTCTTCAGTCATAAGACATACTCACCATTATCAATCCATAATCTAAGGCTATTGCTGCTTCATAAATTACATCTGGTTGCATAACATATGGTTACCATAACACAATTTTCCTCCTAATAAACTAAAAGCTCCTCTGAAAAATATTTTGTGATGATGGAGAAAGCATATATTGTAGAGGGGGAAACTGTGTGGAAAGATTCAATGTTTTTTCCAGGGTCAAAGCTGAGTCAGTGGCCAGATCAAGAATAGGACCTCAATCCTGGGTCTCCTAGGGGAAGTCCAAAAT
Organism: Aotus nancymaae; assembly: GCF_030222135.1. Classification (NCBI taxonomy): domain Eukaryota; kingdom Metazoa; phylum Chordata; class Mammalia; order Primates; family Aotidae; genus Aotus; species Aotus nancymaae. The sequence goes on along the minus strand of NW_026988419.1, from coordinate 37,348,799 downwards.
TAAACTGAAAGCAGGCAGATTAATGCTCACTGGCTTTATTCTTTTACTTTTGGAAGCCTGAGTATTAATTTTATCCTACCTCTGACTATGAACTATTAGTCCTCAACATCCTACCAGATTATCTACATTTTGAGGAAAAGGACTGGCAAAATAAAGCTTCAGATATTTTTTAAATGAATAATTGAATCACAATATGCAGTAGCTCTGGGAAAAGTGGCTGAGATTGGGTCAATCCAGAAAACCCTGAAAAATACCAGGGGATTTTTAGGTGATCATAGTATCTTGTTCAATCTCAGGCTTAACAGAAAGCAAATACTCAAAAGGATACTTTAGAATGTATCAAAATCAATCCAGGAGCTTGTTTTACAATGGAAAATTTTGGTTGCACCCCTTGTGCTTTTAATTCAGAAGGTTTGGGGTGGGCCTGGGGGAATGTGCATTTTAATAAACATGCCAAGTGAGTTTGATGCAGGTGGCCTCCACTGTTGGAGAGACATCAAGTGGATTAGCAATATGATAGCTACATTGGATATTTGCACCAGTGTTTTATGTGCTTGCAAAAATTTCAGAACTCCTTATAAACAAGACAGCATTGCTAATAAGGAAATTGAGGAATAGTGTGGTTAAATAAATTGCCCAATATTTACCTTCAACTTACTGTATGAGTCAAGACCAGAAAAAAAACAAAAAAGGCCAGCAACACATAATCCTCTAAGGCTTTTCACACCCCCACCCCCACCCCATTCCATGTCTTAAGAAAACTTTAGCAGAAAATAACAGGAGGGCCCTTGGACTGTGTTGATATTGGCAGCAAAAGTGCATCCAGCTATCCAGTCTCAATAAAAGAACATTTTTTTAAATCTTTCAAAGCCAGCCACACTAAAGCTGTAATGGGTTTACCTCATTTTAATCTATGCAGCCAGAACCACTCAAGGAGAGCAGGTATGAACCCATCTTTGGGAAATCATGCTGGCATCAATATTAAGAAGATTTAAAAATTCTCCAGACATCTGGTCTGACTTAATAGATCTCTTGGTGCTTTCTGGATTCTTCAAAAACGCTAATCGGGAGGTCACATGCTTACCCTCTCTTTTTCCCTACAGATAGACAAGTCAATTAGACAAATCCAGTGAGCCAAAAGTATCAATTTCATTTCCATTTCCATAGATTGGTTCGTTGATTAATATATTTCTCTCTCTGTGCGAGAATGTACTTAATTTTCCAATTTGCATTATATTTCATGTATTCCTTCACTCCCACTGAATGAATACTTACTAAGCACATACTCCATGCCAGGCATTCAGCTGTACCCTGAGAGATGAGGATGAAAAGTCTGGTTTCTGTCCTCAAGGAGTTTGCACTGTGGCAACAAAATATACAGGCAAATAGACCCTCTAAAATTTGTGTAGCCTGTGCCTGTGCTCTGGGGCAAGCAGGAACTGAAATTCAGCCTGCCTTTGGCTCTGCTCACCAAACTGTGAGCCCTAGCTGCAGACTGCATTTCTCCAGAAGCCTAGGAGACACCTTTGTTTCCTAAGTCCCAAAGATGGGCTATTAATGGCTCTGTATACAAACAATTAATAATACAATGAGTTACAAGTCTGCTCAGCAGAGCCAAGGAAGGTTCATAGAGGACACTACTTGTGTTAAGGCTTGAAAGATTTGTAGGTGTGCAAGGTTTTTCTGAATCAACATCAAGGAGAAGGATGTTCCCAGCAGATGGCCCGGAAGCATGAGAAAGCATTGCATCATCAGGAAACCTGAGAGGCGCAAGTGCCTAAGGGACAGGAGCAAAGGCTGGACCTAAGGCCAGATGGGGAGGCAGGGTCACATCAGGAAGCCAGGTATGTTCATGCAAAGACTTCTAGTTATTTCATTGATGAAAGGGAGAAGAGTGGGTTGGCAGAGGTATCTTTAAATAAGGCAGGGAATATAAGAAATGGGTAGGGAGACAGAGGGTGAATTCAAGGGCTTGAAATCAACATGAGAAATCCAAAGTTTCCAATCAAACAGAGTGATAATTCCATGAAAGGAATCCAGTTATAATAGTTTTGTTAGCCTGGGTAACAAAATAGTTTGGGTAGCTTTATTAACACAACTAATGGTATAACTTGTTAGGATTTTAAGAATATTCATAATTTATCTAATATCCTCATGAATACCTTCTTAGGCCGTAAGGTTTAGAGCAGGAATTCCTGTTAAGACTAGAACACAAATATCTGTGTAACTTATGACAGGACAGCACAATACCCTGACCTTCACCGGGTGTTCAGTAAAGGTGAATTCATGGAAAGAAATTCTATGGTACTTGCTACCCCAACTACTCATTTGTCAAATGCCATCTGAGGACCAATGATGTTGGTTACCTGTTCATGTAAGTATCCACTGCTTCTCTCTCTGTGTTTTGTTTTTTTGTTTGTTTGTTTGTTTTTGTTTGTTTGAGACGGAGTCTTGCTCTTTCTCCAGGCTGGAGTGCAATGGTGCAATCTCGGCTCACTGTAACCTCCGCCTCCTGGGTTCAAGCGATTCTTCCGCCTCAGCCTCCCGAGTAGCTGGGACTACAGGCGCGTGCCACCATGCCCTGCTAATTTTTTTTGTATTTTTAGTAGAGATGGGGTTTCATCATGGTGAGGATGGTCTCGATCCCTTGACCTCGTGATCTGCCCGCCTCGGCCTCCCAAAGTGCTGGGATTACAGGCGTGAGCCACCGCGCCCGGCCTCTCCCTGTGTTTTAAGGTCAATGTATATCTCCCACAAGGTTCAGCATTTAGTAAAGGCATGATGAGTGTCTATAGCCTGGCGAGGGGAATTATTCTCTAATTAAATGAGACTTATTCCAAAGTCTAATTAGGTCACTTTGGTTAAAGTGCACTTGGATGTGTAAATTCCACAAAGTCGAATGTTCCTAGAGTGAGAATTCCTGTATTTGGGGTAACGAGCAGAAGAAACTCTTCAAACTATGCATCCTGAGCAGGTACCTTCTTTACCTGTGAATGCCTATGGGGAAAGATGAAGAGTACATACTTTTCGAATGTAAGAATTTAAGCTCAATAGAACAAAGTTCAGTAAGGGCAGTTCCAGGAATGGAAACTCTTGTAAGTCCAAACAAAATACAAATACACTGGGTGAATGTGGCACATTTCTCACACACGTAAAGATTGTAAAGTATCCAGCCAGCCCTGAAGGCTAGATATTAGGAAGAATAGTAATAATGACTAAATTTATTGAATGATGTGTTAGGCCTTATCTAAGCACTTTGCACATGTTATCTAATTTAATCTTCAAAACAATTTTGTAATGTAAATGCTAATTTCCATCCCAACTTTTCAGATATGGATACAGAGATATGAAAGTTTGGATTATGATTTTGGAATTTCTTGTCTGGAGTGGTCCAAAGTTATCCCTCAAGTTTACAAATTCACTAAAAATAATATCTATGGAGTACATGTGCTAGGCACTGGGCTCAGTGCCAGGAGCAAAGCCATGTTTAATTCAGATAAGGTCCTTGTTTTCACAGTGTTATATTCCAGAGGAGAACAGATAATCAATAACTGAACATGATGGCTGAATTGGGTTAAGTCTGGAGAAGGAAGTAAGGGGTGACAGAGTGACAGGTACACTAGGGACAGAAGCCTGGTGGGCCTTTCTCAGGAGATTGCCTCTAACCTGAGTCCTGGGGACAAGAAAGAGCCAGCCACATGAGGGACCAGCAGAAAAGTGTTCTAGGTAGCAAGTCCCTGAGCCTTGAAACATAATTGAGTTTGGCATGTTTGAGGAATAGCCAGAAGGAGGCTGGTGGCTGTCATGGGTAGGGGGAGAGGGTATGTATTGAGGTTGCAGGGGGAAGCAGACCAGGGCTGCACAGGAAGTCCCTGGGAAGGAGTCTGGATTTTATTCTAAGCCACTGGAGGGTGTAGGCAAGGGAAGGAGGTGACCTTGAGATGTTTGTAGATCCCAGTGGTTGCTGAGTGCAGAATGAATGAATGGCAGGGTGTAGGAGAAGGAGGGCATTTAGTCAGCAGTCTGCTGCAGTAGTCCAGGTTGGGGGGATGGTGTCATGGACTAGGCTGGTGGAAAGAAATGAGCCCAAACTGGTTTTTGCTCTTGAGGCCAAGGAAAAGGGGGTAAGTATTCTTTAACCGTTGCAATGTCTGTCACTCACAAATAGACACTTTAAAATCTGACTTGTGAAACAGCTTTCAAGGACCTTTAGTAGGTTTGACTTGGACTATCCTGTCCTCTGTTGTCAGCGGCAACAATGCTGATGGAATGCAAGTGGAATGATTATCTCATTCTATTAAAGTCATAAATTCTTTCAATAGCTTGACTTTTTACATTAACTACAGAAGAGTCCCTTTTTAAATACAATCTGTTTTTATGATAAATTTACTCACCTCCAAAAGTAAAGACTATTGCAAAAGGTATATCATATTTAAGAATTTTTTTTTTTTTATTTTTATTTTTAGGAGAAACAGGTTTTCACTATGTTGGTCAGGTTGGTCTCAAATTCCTGACCTCAGGCAATCCACCCGCCTCCGCCTCCCAAAGTGCTGGAATTACAGGCATGAGCCACCTCGCCTGGCCAGCATTTAAGGATCTTTAATATGGTGATGTGATGGGTTAACTCTGGCATGTTTTTGTTAGTACATGCAGATTCAATCGCAGAATAAAGTGAAAATATAAAATATAATTATATAGAACTGAGTGGGAGGGCAGAAGGGAAAGGAGTTGAAGAGGATCTTGGATCAGAGGTTAAACTACAGAACAGACCACTGTATGAGAATCTTCTGTTAATTCTCTCCCACACCAGAAGCCATCTCAGCTGATCAGCAGGCGGCAGGGAATTAGCAAGACCACAGAGGGACATCTCAAGGCAAAGACAGAAAGGAGATGGCCCCAAAGGGTCCTTCGAGTGCTCATCTCTTGTTCTGATGGTTTTTCTTTTATTTGAGGAAAGTGACATTCTATTTCAGGACTTGGTTATTTTCCTATATACTGGCTGATAATTCACTTTGACAGTAGACCATGCTCTCTATAATAGAGGAGGGAAAACTGAATTATTGATGACATTATAGAGCAACATTTAATGACATGGAAAGATGTTCTGTGTGATAAACAGAATGTGGTTTTAAAATGTGCGTGTGTATATGTGTGTGTGTATCTGAAGAAGTGAGTGAAACCACATACCCTAACATGTTAACAGAGCTTATCTTAGTAGTTGACTGTTTTTTTCTTCAGAGATGGGATCTCTATGTTGCCCAGGCTGGACTCAAATTCCCATGCTCAAGCCTCAGCCTTATACCTGGGACTACAAGCATGCACCACCATGCCCAGTTAGTAGTGGACTTTGGATTGATACATATGTAGGTATTCTAATATATGTTTAATATATACCTATATTTCTTAGCAATTTTTTTGAAAAATTTTCTTTCCATAAATTTTTTTTTTTGAGATGGAGTCTTGCTCCATTGCCCAGGCTGGAGTGCAGTGGTGCAATCTCAGCTCACTGCAACCTCTGCCTCTCCTGCCTCAGCCTCCTAGGCAGCTGGGATAACAGGTGTACACCACCATGCCTGGCTAATTTTTGTATTTTTTAGAGACAAGAGTTTTACCATATTGGCTAGGGTGGTCTCAAACTCCTGATCTTAAGTGATCTGCCCGCCTCAGCCTCCCAAAGTGCTAGGATTACAGGCATGAGCTACCGTGCCCCACCAAAAAGCAGAATTTGAAAAACAAAAAAGTTGTCATGTCTTTAAAAAATAATTTTATCTTTTAAAGTTCTATTCCATTAGATTAACTGTCTCCATAAAACATCTATTTCATAATTAACTCTTACATTTTATTTCTTAATTTCAGTTAGCATTTCATTCATAATAATCTCCAGATACAGCCATTTTCAAAAATTTATGCTTTTCCCTTTGGCAAAAACAAACACACCTCCATGGCAATTGCAGCTCTCAAGTCCTCCGTCCCATCACCCAAGTTGGCAAGAGCCTTGGGGATGAACACAGAAACTCATACCATGGCGGGAGAGAGGACTGCTCTGCAGTTTCCAGGCTGGCATCTTAGCAGCCCATTTTTTGGACTGTTTGAGAGCAACTGCCATAAAGTGAATTTATTCTCTTTTCATAAAGTCCATCAGAGCACCAGGGGTATGAAGTCTTCCACAGAAATGCAAAATACAGAGCTAACCACCAACCGTGAAGCAGAGGAAGTGTAGTCATGTGCTCAGGAGTCTCCATGGAGACACCCTTCTGTCTACATCGTCATTTATCATCTGGGTCTCTAGTCATTTTATAACCACAAGGATAAAAAGAACCATGGATTCAACTTGCACTGGCTTCAGAGACAATCATACATACTTTTATATACTGCTTGGCTCACACTGTGAGCAGCACTATCCACTGCTACCGCAAAGTAAGAGTAGGAAATCTGAGAAAAGAACGAGACTCACATTTGCCTGCTTGAAAACTGAAAGGCCCTCCATCATCCTTGTCTAGAAAGACTAAGATTTTCTCCCTCATCGCTCTGGTTGCCAGGACTGCCCTCATCCTTTACAGCCCCTCTGACTCCCAGGGTAGAAACTCCCATGCCCAACACAAGATGATGTCAGATTTCTTAGGGGATTCTTTTTTTTTTTTTTTCTGGAGATGCAAGTCTTGCTCTGTTGCCCAGGCTGGAGTACAGTGTCACGATCTCGGCTCACTGTTGCAACCTCTGCTTCCTGGGTTCAAGTGATTCTCCTGTCTCCTGAGTAGCTGGGACTACAGGCATGTGCCACCATGCCTGGGTAATTTTTGTATTTTTAGTAGAGACAGGGTTTCACCATGTTAGCCAGGCTGGTCTCAAACTCCTGATTTCAATAATCCGCCCGCCTTGGCCTCCCAAAGTTCTGGGATTACAGGCACGAACCACGTAATTTTTTAAGTAAGAAGGACATCTATCCATTTTTCTCCCAGTGTGTACAATGTAACATTTTTTATTTTAAGTTCAGGGGTACATGTGCAGGTTTGTTTTATAGGTAAACTTGTGTGATGGGGGTTTGTTTTACAGATTATTTTGTCACCTAGGTATTAAGCCTAGTACTCATTAGTTATTTTTACTGGTCCTCTCCATTCTCCAACTCTCCACCCTCCATTAGGCCCAGGTGAGTGTTATTCCCCTCTATGTGTCCTTGTGTTCTCATCATTTAGCTCCCACTTGTAAGTGAGAAGATGGGAGTATTTAGTTTTCTGTTCCTGTGTTAGTTTGCTAAGAATAATGGCCTCCAGCTCAATCCATATTCCTGCAAAGGACATGATCTCATTCTTTTTTACGGCTGCATGGTATTCCATGGTGTATATGTACCATATTTTCTTTATCCAGTCTACCATTAATGGACATTTAGGTTGATTCTGTGTCTTTGCTATTATGAATAGAGCTGCAATAAAGATGCACGTGCATGTGTCTTATAATAGAATGATTTATATTCCCTTGGGTATATACCCAGTAATTAGATTGCTGGGTCAAATGGTATTTCTGTTTTTCGGTCTTTGAGGAATTGCCATACTGTCTTCCACACTGGTGGAAATAATTTATACTGCAACCAATAGTGTATAAGCATTCACTTTTCTCCGCAACCTTACCAGCATCTGTTATTTTTTTGTGCAATGTCACAATTTAAATGTTAAACATCATTTCACCCATGGTAAAAAGAAATACACTGGGGCTGACTAGCCTGGGACAGACCAGCTCTTCAGTTGTGCAACTTATACCTATCAACAAATAGCAGAAAAATGACTTCAGTGTATCTGCTCTGATGGTAGGAGAAATGGACTTGATAATATAAAAGAATCTCTTTAGACCAGAACCAATTTTACAGATCTTTTTTTACACCTAAGTAATGCCCCACATTCCATTAAGGGTGATGACAATGTTGTCAGTGAAGAAGTTGCTTCTCATATAACTATACTGTCATGCAATGAAGTTCTTTTCATTTTTTTTTCCCTCCAAATGTGCTTTTTTCTTTGTGGAGCCAATGTTAATAGTTAAATTAAACTAATAGTTTAGTACTGTGGCTTACTAAAGACTCAGGATAAAAAGTCAAAAAAGAACAAAGTAAACACAGTATTCCTAAGACTTTCATATACATTATCTTACAATTGTCAACAATACTCTGAACATTGTTACTCCTACCTTAGAGGGATGGATTTAGGGTCTTGCTTAGGACGATGTAACTGTTGTGTCATAGGGCTTAGATCTGTGCTCATGCGTGTTAGCTGGGTTACATATGGTGGCTGCAACTCTGAAGCAGAAAAGCCAAGTAACTGTTTCTCCTCATCAGACCCCAAAAGATGGCACTTGTTACAGAGAGGGTATGAAAAGAGGCTGCTTCCTCAATGTGCCTCAGACCATCTTTATTTGTGCTGTTTTATAACCTGGGTAAAACTAGGAATGTAGAAGCAACCTTAGATCATCGTGAAGAGAGGAAGAAAGCACAGTGCCTGTTACCCAACTGTGCGTATGCAACAATAATGAAGAACCCCACCGTTTACAATGAGTTAGCACATGAACTTCCTGGAGCTCCGGGAGAAGTAGAAATGCAAATCCAGCCTGACCCTCAAGATTCTTCAGCAACTCTTCGGTGTTACTTCTTACTCAACCCAACCTAATATACTACCTCCTCCTGGCCTGGTACGGATGAGAAAACCAAGGCTCAAAGATGAATTGATCTTTAAGGTCCCAAAGTTAGCTGGTGGCAGAGGTGAGACTAGAACCTAGGCCTTCTAACTCTTACCCCTGCCTTCTATCCAATATGCAAATGTCCTGCCTTATATGTATTACAAATGATGGTGACAGAAATCACAATGGCAGCTATCACTGACTAAACGCTTACTCATGGCCAGAGGCAGTATTAAGTGTTTTTTATAAATGATTTCAGATAATCCTCAGACTTTCAAAATCACAAGGTAGATGAGGAAACAGAGACTCAGAAAGATCATGCAACTTCACCAAGACCCCACTGCAAGTAAGTAACAGAGGTGGCATTGAGCCTAGGTCTCTCTGAAGGTAAAGCTCCAGGTCTATATCAAATTACCTGTCTCTGCCCACTGGGTTTGGTGAAAATTACAGTGATTAAATATTACCAGTTGACATACCTGCTTACTGTTACACTTTACTCCATATACTTTAATGGCTTGACAGAAAGAGATATCAACAAAAAGGTGACCATTAATCTGCCCTTTTCTTCTTCAATGCAAATTCTTAAAGAGTTTCTCAGAAGAGTAAAAAGCCTTATTCAGATAGTCTAAATCTGCTAATTTATGTGTTGAAGGGGAGAAAACTCATTATCTAAGCATAAATAAGATGAACTAGTTCTTCAAATAATGAAATCACAGTCTCCCAGATTTGGAAATCAAATGTGCCAAGTAATACTTAGGTGTCTGGATGCAGTGCCTATTCATAGACTGTGATGCGTGCAGGGCCGCCGAGGAGGCTCAGGCAAGCCCTTGAGGGGTCATTATTTATCGTTCTCTCCATTTGTATTTTCAGCACCCACTTTTCTCATCTGTTGATGCTGACAATACAGTTCTTAAGAACTGGCATCTTTCAATTGCTAATTCGAAGAAAACCTTGATAACAGATGGCTCAGTTGCTTGTACTTAAAGAAACAGATGACATCTGGGATACCTAATATCACTTGCGTACCTAATATCACCTTGTATAATATCACAAATATCACCTAATATCACCAATAAAACAGGTTTCTCAAAGTCATCTATACTTAGGCTCACATCTTGGAGTACCTAGCATCATTTAATCTCTCTAGAGTATAGTTGTATTATTAGTAAAGTTAGAGGCAATTTCATGTCCTTTTTACCTTAAAAATGCTCCAGTATGACTACTAATTGGATAAAAGAATTCTAAAACAAATTTTCCTTCATTCCTCTTTTGTTCATCTGCTCTTTTTTCTGTTGCTCCAGCTCCAGTTTTCTCCATTCAATCTCAAACACTTTGTCTTCACAAATACTACCTTACTAGTCCTTGCTTTTCTTTGTCATGTCAGATGGGTAACGTGCAGATGTCATAATAAGGTTTGAGGGTGGCAACATCTCACATATTCGCATGAACACCCAATTATCACACTTATGAACTGCAAAAGGATCAGTTCTTTTGCTTTTATTAGCAGCAACGCAAATCATTTTTTTCTACCTTAAGAAAATATGTGATCTTACTATGAATGAGAATACAACGCAGAGAACATGGAATTAAGACATGTATGATACAGGCTAAAGAGATCTAGAGCACATCCACATTATTTAATGTTCTTTAGAAACTACAATGATAATTTTTAATGAAGAGATTCTAAATAGTTATAAAGTTAAAACTCAAGCTTCTGCAAACACCTAGAGTAGAGCCACAATCATAAGCTACAAGCATGATAACCAATGTTGCTTTACTGATGCTAACAAATGCTTTGCTTTTGTGTTTTGTATTTTAAGATATGGATGCATGTATTTTAAGTGTGACCAGAGAGATCTTTTTTTTCCCTTTCATTTAGAAAGGTTATCAGGGAGAATTTCATTCTAAAAGTTTTTTCCACTCTCCAAAACTTTTAGCATAAAAGCAGTAATTAATCAATATATACATAAATGAATGTCTCCCCCAAACATTGAGACAGTAAAGAAATGTTATTTCATATTTTACCTGGGAAGAGCAGTGATTTTCCCCCATTTCTCCACACAGAATCTTCTTGGGCCGTTACTCCCTCGGAGAGAAGCAAATCCTTCGTAGGGAATACTGGATGTGCCTGTAACAAACTGTCAACCCAAGAAAACAGAAGGAGAAGGTGAAGTCAGAGACCAACAGCCGGGAAAGGCATCACGTCATTCACGGGCAGCGCTCCTGAAGAAGAGTAGGCAGGAGAGTTCTGAAGACAAAACTTCATAGGTGTGGAATAACCACAACACAATTCTGACACAGAGCCAGAAGAGAATACTAAGAAAGGGCTGTGCACGATAAAGGGAAAGGGGATGTGGAGGGTTTGTAGAAAATAAAGCACCTGATGCAGCTGACCAGCTCAGAAGCTCAAACCAGGCACATTTCCCACCATAGATGAATAGTCTTAGTTAATATCAATTAACCTGAGTCTACTTAGCATCAGTCCCTGATCAATGTTGGATGAATTTTAAAAAAGAGAATGTCTGGGCCTGCAATTTTGAGGCCCAGACCCTTAACCCAAAGGAGCTAAGATCCAGAGTTCTTGTAAGGCTCTGCCTGAGCATCCAGAGGCTCCCTCATGTTTGGTATTTCTTTAGCTGCAACCAACCAGCGATTGTCCTGGATGACCATAAACACCACAAATAAAAAAACAAGTTTGTTTTCTCAGTGCTCTTGAATGTCACTGTTTTCTCAGATTTGTGGAAAGTTAGATGAAAGAGAAGAAAGGACTGTTTATCAACTAACTACATCCCTTTTTAAAGGACTGAAGATTATTTCTTTCTGCTGCTAAGGATGCTGGCCTGCACTTTGGGTATCCTGGGTGCCTCTTGCTGAAGGGACCAAACTGTCCTGAAGGCAGATACTGTTACTGGGATTCTTGGACTGGACTTGACACTTCCCTACAATTCTGACGAAATGCTTTAACTTGGCTGGAGATGTTCTGAATAGCCATGGAGTCACATAACCATGCAATTAGGAGTCTAGAAATGGTGTTTCCCACATTTCCAGATATACATGGTATGTATTTATGGAGAATAATTAGCAGTTATTAAAAACATACATTTCCAACAATAATCATATTTATATATTTAAAAGATTAAAAATGGCATCTTACCTGTAACAACCTTAGTCGTTGTTCATTGTTGAATCTTTCCACTGCAGCCCAGAACCACCGAATTACAATATGATTGTCATGGTATCCTACCAAACCAATAATAAAAGCCCATATTACTTTGACTCTTCTATATTAAGCCACCAAGATACGTGACACAAAAGAGTTCCCAGACATAAATCATCCTCTTAGATTCTTTAAAAGTTGTCTATACTTTAAGACTAAGGAATAATACTGTATATATGATCATATGAATGTCAAAAGTTAGACAAAAACAACGCTAAGTGAAACCAAGAGGTCTCTGTTTTCATTTAGTGGTCACTAAATGAAACTAGTAAAGAGAAGAACAACAAATGAGTTATTTTAACCATAGCATTTCTGTAAAATATCACAGTTGTTACTGGAAATACTTAACTCTTTCAGTCATTCATATGAGAAATAATTTTCAAATGCCTCTATGCCAACAACTGTACTAATGTTGGGAGAATAATGGCAAAGAAAACCCTCCCAGGGCTTCTGGTAGAGGGGAGACACACTAACCAAATAATTTATAGAAATAAATACATAATTGCAAGTGCTCTTAAAAGCTATCTGTAACAGTCATATTTTAAAATCAAATTAGTTTCACATTGATTTACTACAGGGAAAAGTGACCTTTAATTCCTTCAATAAATCCTAAATAATCGCCAACTTAATTTTACTTTTATTCCATACTTTAGTAGAATTTAAGAAAATGTCAAAGGAATCACTTCATGGGCAGTGGTGGTAGATTCCAAACACCTTTCAGTGAAAAAAAATTAAATTCAGAGACAAGGCTAACAAGGATTTAGTGTTTCAAACCAATGAACAGACCTAGTCAATGGGCACAAATGCTACTTTAATTCTGAGTTAGTAGTCCAGAATAGCAGGTGGGTAGAAATTATTTTAATCCAAATTTTTCCTCACATTTCAGTAGTTGTAGGATTTTGGAGGAATCTCACCTTATTGTTTACTATTTCATCAGTTATGTTTAGTCTCCTTTGGAGAAAAAAAGAATTGAAGGGAAGGGTGATCAAAACTGGATTGCACATGAGGACACATGGCCCATGCCCAGACTTTGGTGAAGACTAGCAATTTGGTACAGAGCAGTTTCTCATCTACAAAAGAGCACACTGGCTCTTTGTAGCTTTAAAGTTTTTTGACCTTATGAATTAGCCCTTTTCTGCTTCCCTTTTGCTATTTGTGCCAAACCTTTTGGAGGAGGAAGAGTCAATGTGTCTCATCATACTCTCTCTTAGCAGCTGGTGTGCGAACATATGGCAGGTGGCAGCCACACAGCTGCTTCTTTATTCAGTGCCAAGTAGCTGGGTAAGCAAACATGGCAGCTGAGGATCTCAGCATTTTTCTACTCTTTCCCAAAGATTTTATTTGATAAGATTTACAATAACCATAGAAACGGGTCCTTGATTAGTCAGATTCAGTGAATAAAATTTTATGCCATGGAAATACAAAAATGGCTGATTCCATAAAGCATTGCTATTAGAATCTCCTGAGTCCGGGTACAGTGGCTCATGCATATAATCCCAGCACTTTGGGAGACCGATGTGGGTGATCGCTTGAGGCCAGGAATTCAAGACCAGGCTGGCCAATATGGTGAAACCTCATCTCTACTAAAAATACAAAAATTAGCCAGGTATGGTGATGCACGCCTGTGGTCCCAGCTACTTGGGAGGCTGAGGCAGGAGAATCGCTTGAACCCAGGAGGTGGAGGTTGCAATGAGCCGAGATCACGCCACTGCACTCCAGTCAGTCTGGGCAACAGAGTGAGACAATGAACTAATAATACTCATGGTAAAAGGTAAGTTATGTAGCATGTCAGAGAAATTGTGCTCTCAGTAAAAATCGATGGGTTAACAAAGTTACAATAACCAAAGCCATATATAGATGATACACAGGGCAAATTGGAAAAGACTTATTTCAGCAATTGGACTTCAGAAAATCACAGCAATGGAAACTGCAATTAAATACAGACTTTCAGATTAAATGTATGAGCAAGACCAGCCTGTGGTGCAGGGATGAGCTGGAAGAGGCAAGCACAGGCATAACCAAAAGCAATTTAGCAAACATTAAGGCACTTTTTAAATCCAAACTTTTGAAACTACTTTTTAAAAAAATGTATCTGGTTCAACTTAGAGATAACTGAAGAACGGTTCAGCTCTCAATTTATTCTGCTAAGTGATTAATTCAGTGACATTAAGTTTGTATTTTTCATTCTCCAAGTTCAGAACTACTTCCAACCTCTTAAACTTTGAGTTAAAAAACAAAACCCAAACCAGAAAACAACTGGTATTTGTCATGAATTTCTGAAGGCTTTCTAACACAGTGATAAATTTCAGAAAATGTATTCTTTGCTTAAAATGATATGATAAAACATTAACTCTGGGTTACCATCAGGTCGCTTGCAAAGTATTGCTTTAACACTCAAATTTCAATGGCTTTGGTCCCAGTTACTAATTGATAATTTGTACTGATCTGCAGAAATGTCACTTTTAAAGCTTCCCATTTGGTGAAGTGTCAGATAGTACAGTTTTTAATTAATCTTACTATAGTCTTCTTTTCACTTGAAATTCATGCTTGAATTTAGAACTTCTCCAATAATGTTGTATTTTGGGAACTGTATCTTATTCCACTCAAGTGTTCTGACTATGAATTACAACTGGTAAGTAGTGCAGTGAACAGTAGAAAACTGTGCTGATTAGGAAGCTCAAAGGGTGTGCTTTTTTAAGTTTTAGAAACAAAATGAAATAGGTGGAGTTTGACTAGCTGGATGTTAGCTCAATGGTGTTTCACTGACAACATCATAAAGTAATTAATTAATGTTCTTATGGTCACATTTCCTCCCCAACAATTAAGAGTTACGACATCCTTTGATGGTGTGTAAACAGTCCTTCTCCCATCTGACAGATGAGGTAACTTGGAAAAGAAGAGAATGTACCTTGCCTAAGGTCTCAAGGGAGCCTGCATCAGACCTATGATTAGAGCACAAGTGCTTTTGCCTGTCCTATATTCAGTTGGCAAGCTGAACCATGCCTTCCTTTAATTTTAAATTTAAAATCTAGCCATCTATAAATCAAATTTCACCTCCTCTATATTCTGTGTTGTTTCTCCAATCACTTAGGTCTATTTCAGCTGTGCCTGCGATGACCAATTCCAGTTCTCTTGCATCAAAAACAGATACCAGCCTGGCATCCACCACCTGTGGAACAAGAAGAGTACAAGGCATGGCTTAAGAGCCTGGAGAAATATCAGCTGTAATTAAATCTTAGAAAAGAGGACATACGGAGTTTCAGAAATAATATGTGTGTACCTTGTGTGGGTACTTGAAAACCTGTAACGCTCCCTACAAATATAAGGTATTCTTTAGTATAAGGTTGATGAGATTTGCCTTGACAGAATTTTTGTTTTACAATTGACTGCTGATTCATCTAGGTCCCGTCTACCTTTAGGAAAATACCTAGTGTTTCTACAGAAAACGTCACATGAAATACATGCCAACTCATTCTGACCCTCAGATATAATTATTTCACATAGCAAGCATGAGATTTGATTAGCCGTATCTAAGCAAAAGATAGATGGCTTAAATGTTCCTAGTGGTCATTAAATCAACAAATGCTACTTCAACTCAGTTCATAACATTTATTTCAGTGATTTCTTGTAACAGTGAGTTAAGCTTTTTTTTTTTTTTTCTTTTTGGTGCTCTGGAAACATATGGGAAAAATACGGAACTTTTCTCATAGAAAGAGCAACAGTAAACACAGCAGAAACAGCCTACACTTGTAAAGTGCAATAAGATGGATTATAGCCTCATTGATATCAGACTGCGAACTCCTCCTACTGCTGATTATCTTTACCTCATAGAAGCCACGCACTAAGCTCTCTGTTTGTTGTACAACACCTCTCTCAATCCTCCACTTCACCATCCTCTCGATGTACTCCTTCTTGTTCTTCTCTGTAACTGGGATATTGGCACCCCCTGGCTTTAATTCTCGTTCAGTTATCTGAGATTAAAAAATAGAAAGAATGACCATAAAGCAATACTCTTGATGCTGTAACAACATTACTAGCAGTGAGCTGAACATTCAGTTCATAACATTTATTTCAATGATCTCTTGTAACAGTGAATTAAGCTTTTCTTGGTGTTCTTGAAACATAAGAAAAAATACTGAACTTTTCACATAGAAAAAGCAACAGTAAATACAGCAGAAACAGTCTACACTTGTAAAGTACAATGAGCTGAAATCAGCCAGCTACCTGTTCCAGCCCTGCCCTAGGTGCATCCCACAAGCTGGCGGTGAA
This sequence comes from Aotus nancymaae, assembly GCF_030222135.1. Classification (NCBI taxonomy): domain Eukaryota; kingdom Metazoa; phylum Chordata; class Mammalia; order Primates; family Aotidae; genus Aotus; species Aotus nancymaae. The sequence goes on along the minus strand of NW_026988419.1, from coordinate 37,332,652 downwards.
GCCCCAGGCACTCACGGAGCACATGCACTTAGGAAAAACTAGGCATTGAACTGATGCTTGAAAGCTTTGGTGATTAAAAAAATACGTATTGCTGGTACTACAGGTTAAGTTTTAAAATAAAGATGAAGTGGCTCCAGATACTAGCCTGCTACTATTTGAATGTTTGACAAAACCCATTTTCACAAATTTCTCAGAATTGACTATACCTAAAGATTTACTTTAAGGAAGCAGAATTACAGTCAAGTGAATGTTAAATTGCTTTTTCAAAACACATGGAATTCAAAAAAGCAGCTAAATATTAATGCCTAAATAAGAATATTTCTTATAAACTAGTATATAATTTCTAGAAGAAATATTTTCCATTCTCTTCCACCAATTTTGAAAAAAAAATCAATATATTCTGTTTTCAAGTTTTCCCCAAAACATTGTTTTTGTTCCCTTAGCTTCAAAAAAATCAATTTTGGCTCTTTTTTTCTTTCCTTTCTTCCCTCCCTCCCTCCCTGCCTCCCTCCCTTCCTTCCTTCCTCCCTCCCTTCTTTCCCTCCTTCCCTTTTTCTTTCTTTCTTTCTCTCTCTCTTTCTTTCTTTTTCTCTTTCTTTCTTTCTTTTTCTTTCTTTTCTTTCTTCTTTCTTTTGTTTTTGAGACAGGGTCTCACTCTTGTCCCCCAGGCAAGAGTACAGTGGCATGATCTAGGCTCACTGCAGCCTCAACCTCGCCAGCTCAGGTGACCCTCCCACCTTGGCCTCCTGAGTAGCTGGGACTACAGGTGTGTGCCACCATACCTGGCTAACTTTTGTATTTTTTGTTGAGACAGAGTTTCAAAATGTTGCCTAGGCTGGTCTTGAACTTCTAGGTTCAAGTCACCCTCCCACCTTAGCTTCCCAAAGTGCTGGGATTACAGGTGTGAGCCACCATGCCCAGCCTCAATTCTATAAATGCCAATTTAAAAATTCAATAGTGTGGACTGTATTCTATATAAGGTACATTCTCATATTTTGGGGGATATTTTAGTTGGAAATAAAAAGAAGATTGCTTACAACATAAACGGTTATCATCATCTGTAATTTACAGCATCTTAATCTGCAGTTGGCACTAATTCTAACCTTTGTAACTGCAATTATTATAACTGTGTGTGATCCTGAGTTTAAATCACCCAACAAACCACAAATAAATAAGCATCTGATCTTAGCCATGGAATTAATTCTTCACTTATCAATAGCCTTCAGTTACCACACTTAGGCACCGGGTGTGCAGATACACACACCTGCCCAAATACTTCTTCGTTCACAGTGAACGTGAGGTCCAGGATGTCATGGATATCATTGTCTTTCATCCACTGCAGGCTCTGATGGAACTCTTCATCAAGGTATTCTAGATCACTCAGGTCACACAAACTAGATGACAGACAGAAACAAATATGTAGGCATGGCTGTTAGCAAAAACCCAGAGTCATAAGGAAAGAAATTAATAATTAAAGAGGAAAAACAAGAGCCACTAAATGGGCAGTGGCTTCTAGAATATTCTTAGTCCAAGACAGTAATTAAACCAGTGAAATAATTCAGAAATTGGTTATAAAATTAGAAAGTCCTAAATACATAATATGCCACAGGAATCATTGATCCTGCCTCTTTCTTTATAGAGGCAGAATTGGAGGTGCAAAGAATGAGTGCCATCTGCAGTCATCCATCATCAATGCCAGATCAGGAACTGGCACTTGGGTGGACAACTTGGATCCAGTACTCTTTCTGGCTATATTATACTACCTTAAAATACTGTTATCCTAATTTGAAATTATTTATGTATTTATATATTCAATTTTTTTTTTTTGTTTAAAGACTAGATTCTGTGATTCATGTTCACATATATCCCCTTTTTCTGCATAGTTCTTATTCTGAAAACAGTAAGCCACAGAATTTGTCTTAAATTGGAGCGGCTTTGTATATTTCTCCCCCACCTTTTTTTAATTGCAGAAAGAGGATCTACGTGAGGTGTAGTTACTGTTCCATGGCCCTGTTGTACAGTGGCAGTCATTGATTTGCTATAGCTGTTTTGAAATTACACTCCCCTTAGAGCCCAATTTCAAGGTCATTTTGTTCAGTTCAATCTGAACATTCATTAGGCATCAAGTATGTACCAGACATCTGAATAGCTACTTAATGCATACTCACTACCTCAGGAGCTAATGGGTCAGTTGGGGAGCCAGGTACACAAACAAGATAATATAAAGTGATAAGTGATAACATAAGATTGGTAACGCTCTAAATTCATGTACTTTTAAAATGTGTGTCACACTTCAATTTAGCAAAAGATAAGGTAGGTACAGGGAGCTGTAAGAGCACAGATGAGGGGCATTCTCTTTGACCGAGAGAGTCAGGAAAAGCTTTTTGCAGAAGATGATGCTTACATTAAATCTTTCAGGATGTTTAAAAGCAAAAGAGGTAAAAAGGAATAAATGAAGGAGGAGAAGGGGAAAGAGAAAGGAGAAGGAGAGAATAAGATGAACAAAATACAAAGTCATGGAAGTGTGCAGAAAACTCCAAGCATATGAGCAGTTCGAGAGAGTTAACCTCAAGACAGAGAATGAGGCCAGAAAGGGAGCAGGTCTAAATGTCACCCTAAGGAGATTGGTGATTCGGAACTACCAAAAGATTTTAAGACAGGTGTGACATGGTCAGACAGACGTGAATTGCAAAATATAAATCATTCCTCTGGAAGTCCCAGTGCGAAGGATTCTTTAAAATGGGGTGGGATGAGAAGGTTATCATTAGAGGGTAGAGATCAATCAATAGAGCACTACAGGAATGTGGCAAAAAGAAGATAAGGGCCCTAACTAGGGCTGGGTTATTAAGGTTGGAGAGAAGAAAATGAATTTGAAAATCATTTAGGAGGCAAACATGTAGAAATCAGGAAATGGTTTTACTGGGGGAGTATAAAGAAGGATATCTAAAATAGGGGTGAGAAATGAACTCATGTCAAAACCAACTGTAATTAATTGCCAGGCTTAAGTACTGTAAGTTAAAAAGGTTTCAGAGCCACAATGAGTTCAGTGGGAAAAAGTACAAGTGATTTGTGAACTCTACCCTAGGAATGATGGGGTGGAGTAGAGATGGGAAAGAGTAGAACATCAACTGTGTATCTGTCATCGCTGTTTAAGGGCAACTCCCAATTTCTGATCAGAGTGACCTGAGAACAGTGGTACTGTTAACTGTAACTGGGCACATGGGGGAAGGTGTATGTTTAGGTAGTGAAACTTGATGAGCTTAGTTTTAACCATGTTGATTCTAAGGTCCTTGTAAGACATCTGAGTGGAGGTATTTGATGGACTGTTGACCAAGTGAAGCTACACCTTAAGGGAGATCAAGACTGAGAGTACAGATTTGGGAGTCAGAGGAGATAAGACAGGTGAAGAAATTCCCCTATGAGAGCACACTGTGTGAGAAAAGCAGGGACCTGATGATAGAAGCTTCAGGTACACCAAGGTTTAAGGGCAAATCAGAAGAAGGGCTCATGAAAGAGACAGAAAAATTAAAAAAGGAACTCACAAAGTAAAGTGTCATAGATGCCAGCTCTGGAGGAAAGATCCAAGAATAAATGGTGGTGATGGTGGGTGGCACACAGTATCAGAAGGAGCAGCATGATCCAATAAGATATGGACTAACAAGTATTCTCTAAATGCCTCCACAGGTGGGAAAGAAACCAGGCTGAAGTGTGTTGAGGGTGTGAATTTGAGGTAAGTGTAGACAGCCAGTATAAAATACTCTTTCAGGAAGCTTAAATAAGAAGATAAGAGATAAGGCAATGAAATGGGAAGATGCAAAGTGGGCCACAAAGAATCAAAGAGACAGAAAATGGCCACAGCTGTGAAGACACTGACAAGGAGGAATGCAAAAGTCTTCCTACTGACCCTCCCAAGGACCCACAAAAAGCATTTTGTTTGCTTTCACTTGAAGTCTGGGCTTCCATTTTACGGTAAGCAGGTGCATGGCCTCAATTAAAAAATAAGCTGGACAGAGCCCAGTGATAATTCAGTGCTTTCTCACTGCAAATTTGAGATACTACCCCACAGACAACTGCCTTCTGCTCAGCCTTGTAAATGACTGCTGATTATAGGACAGAAACTATTAGCCCTACACTTTACAATAATTGCAATCTTTCATTAACAATGAAGAAAAAGTTCTGTGAATGCTGAATTTTCATCTTCTATAATAAATTACTAAGGGCACAGATAAAGTTTAAAAAAAATACAGTACTGTCCACCCCTGACAAAAAAGAAAAAATAAAACCAAAACAAAGGGGAATGAAGATTGGAGTAAATATTTAAAAATTTGCATCAAGCCAAACATGAAATGCATCTCATAAAGGAGAGGGGGGCTTTGAGTCTCTAAGACTAACCCACAACTATTCTATTAATTATCTGCATTAACACCACAGGAATTCCAGGGCTGTGTTGGAAGTACAATTGTTTTGAAGAAACACATGTTGCAACAAATGAGAATAAATTTTTTAGGGTAGAGCAAAACTAAAACTCTGGGGGCTAAATAGGTCACAGGCAGGAAAAACACAGGAATCATACTTGAAATTATTAGTTTCAGAAATCTAAACCACTATGAGATTTAATAACAACAGATTTGAGACTGTGAACAGATAAACAATGACTTGACAGAAGATTTTTTTCAATAAAGTAAATGCTGCATTTTTACATGCTAATTACACGAGCAATAAAAATATTCTTACATTCTGAGAAGAGCCTTATAAAAGGGCCGTGTGAAGAAGGCATCCAACAAATACTGGTGTATTAGTGCAAGACCAAGGATCCTACCACTGAACCGGAACCTGTGAAGGAAATGCATGAGATGGTTTACATGTCACGGAGCAGTTTCTAGGTGGTTCCATCTGCTTTCTGGAATGCCTTCCAGCTCTAACCATGTAAATTTTTCCAATATTAATTGCCTACTAGGTGGTGAGAGTTTGTATGCACCATGGGCGGTGTCTTCATCAGGCCAGTGGTATAGTTTGTGTAGTTGTCCCTGCCTGAATGTCATGTTGAGCTGTAATCCCCAATGCTGGAGGTGGGGCCCGGTGGGAGGTGTTTGGATCATGGAAGCTGATCCCTTATGGCTTGGTGCTATTTTTGTCATGTGAGTTCCCATGAAATCTGGTCATATAAAAGTGTGTGGCACATCCCCTCAACTCTCCCTCTCTCCATCTCTCTCCTGCTTTTGTCATGTGATGTGCCTGCTTCCCCTTCACCTTCCACCATGATTAAAAAAGCTCTCTGAGACCTTCCCCAAAGCCCAGCGATTTGGGTGCTATGCTTCCCCAGCCTGCAGAATCATGATCCAATTAAACCTATTGTCTTTATAAATTACCAGTCTCAGGTATCTCTTTATAGCAAGCACAGGCTAATATAGCCAGTAATTCATACCTACTTGCTGAAGAATTGATTTCACTCATATTTAGAGAACCTGCTCCCCCTTCACTCCGTGTCAACAATGTAGCACTACATTCATGAATCCCTTGTGAGCATTTCAGAGAAATTTCCCCAAACCACTTCTAAGAGATGTTGACAGATGAGACCTCTGGAGGTGGGGAAAATGCTATCCCCTCCTAGTGTGTGTGCATGAATATTAGCAGGATTTCTCTAATACAAACTCAGTAGTTCTCTTCTGAGGAAAAGCCCTGTCTCAGATCGAGAAAGCTACTATCCTTATTCTCTCTTAAGCCCCATTCCTGATACTTTCACCATTCAAGAATTATGCACATGGACATTTGGGGGAGTTTCCTTCTGGGACATTCTGTTCTCTAAAATTTCAAGGCTCAATTCTATTCTGAATCACTTTGGAAACTTTATTAAATATATTTGTTATGACTGGATTTGTTGCCTGAGATGTAAACTTACTTTCTCTTTCAAAAGGATTCAAGTTTCTAGGTTTTTGAAAATCTGATGCCTCCCAGAAGTATAAATCCATACTGAGATTCATACTGTAAGTTTGTAATTTTAGTATTAGGCAGCTGTTTTAAGAACAATGTCCAGCAGTATGGTTTCGCTTTACTTCTATTTATTTAGCACAACTATAATAGTCACAGTTAGAAGGACTCCAAATTGCAGCTAAACAGAAGCTAATTTGAAGAGTAACTCCTAAAAGTTAATGCTCTCCACCCACCAATTATTAATCTCATGATTCAAATAAGCTTTTCCTTTGTTGCGATCAGGGAAAATGAAAGGAATAAGTAAACAGGGGTTATACAAATATTTAAAATCTATAAACGTAGGGATTTTAAAAAGAGATAAGGACATTTGGAAAGAGTGTAATTTGGGATTTTCAGCATAAATAATCTTCAGATGGGAACCCTAAATCAGTTTCCTTGATTTTGTGTGAGAAATTAGGAAAGAGGCAAAAACTGGTTACAAACTTCAAATGGCTAATACGGTGAGTGGCCACTGCTTGTGACTCCCCACTCCTGCCCTTCTACTATCAATATCCCCAGGTCACCCCACCAGCCCCACTGCCCCAGCCAGAGTTCCAGCTGCCCCATCTCCTCCTCCCACGGCAGCCACTTCCCCAAGGGCTACTCCAGAAGCTGTCTGATCTCTGGGTCAGGCCCTTCCCCTCCTCACCCCGACCCCATATTAGAGCTCACAGGCACCCAAAGGTGCAGAGGGGAATTTAGGGATCTCACCAGAAACTCATCTATTTCTTGCAATGGGAAATACCTTTTGAATTCTACCCACCTTACTTAAATTGACCTTATGGAACAGATCAATTTCCAGCTATCAACAGATCTAGTCCTAGCTTGGAGACTGCCTGTGTATTTAAATTTGACAATAAAAACAAGAGTCAAATGAGGTATTTAACTGAAAATATGCTTTTACACAAGGGAAAAATGTTTTAATGTTTAAATGTGGGTTCTATAAAAAAACTAATATCATAGAAAATCACCTGAAGAAAAGTGTTGAGGGAAAAAATACTTACCATTCATGGTGATTGTCTACAAAAGCAGACATAGGACTTATTTGTACTGTGTATGTGTCATTTGCTGAATATTCAAATAAGCCATAATATGGGTTAAAGAGTTCTCTGGATACCAGGAAGAAAAACTCTCTGGAAGGCCCACTGTAATCCAGCCTGTAACAAAAACCCACAAAAAGAATAATCTGTTACTTTTTTTTCCAAGATATTGAGCACTTTTTCTCCAGAGCTCAAGTTTCCACAGAATGCTCATCACAAGTCTAATTGTCCACATACCAGAGCCATCCAAAACAAACTGAATGATCATAGTTTCTGATCTCATTGTGTCTTGACCCAGATTAGTAAAATGGACATTTATGTGGAGCATATCTAAAACTAAGCCACACATCACACAACAGGCATACAATAGGCAATATTCTAATACATACAATATGCAATATGCTAATACTTTGATTATGTAAATATGTATAAAGAGGTAAATCTTTCAAATGTCAGGAGCGAGCTTATACAAAAAGGTAGCACAATGAGAAAGCTTTATTTAAAAGGGTAAAACCAGAAGGAATCAGCTACATATGTTCACAGGACATGGAGTCCTCATGGCTGTCTGAATGAAACCTTTTTAAATGGGAGAATGAAGATACTTCTGTGAATTCGAGATAAGACATTACAGACACAAGTCTCCCTCGGGAGATCAGAAGCAAAAAATTTAGTGATAGGGTACAAATGAAAACTTTAAATTATAAAACACAAAGAAAATTACAGAGAAGAAAAATAAGGGTGCCTAAAGCTTCCTAAGGAAGGCATTTGGAGAAAGAGGCTGAAACTCTAACACCTGAGCTACAGTATAAATTCTACTTTACTCACAAAGATGTCAGGGTCAAGTTGAAGTATAAGAAAAGATTGTGTTAGGTTTGAGGAATGACAAGTGGCCAAGAATGCCGAGAGCAAAAAATGCAAAGTAAGGAGGAGTTTGCAGTAAAGCAATGTGATATGCCAAATTTAAAATAAAAAATATAAAGTACTTCGACCCTATGATAAAAAGTATACACGTGGCCTCAAGGATAGGGAAGGAATGCTCAAAAGGAATGAAGGCAACTGAGAAGTTGGGGTGGAGGAGGGATTATGAAAGACTCTTCTTCTCCTTCTTCCTTTTTTCTCTCACTATCTTATTTTTTCTTATTTTTGAATTTTTTTCTGTGGGCATCATTGCATTTTTTTTTTTTTTTTTTTTTTTGAGACGGAGTTTCGCTCTTGTTACCCAGGCTGGAGTGCAATGGCATGATCTCGGCTCACCGCAACCTCCGCCTCCTGGGTTCAGGCAATTCTCCTGCCTCAGCCTCCTGAGTAGCTGGGATTACAGGCACGCGCCACCATGCCCAGCTAATTTTTTGTATTTTTAGTAGAGACGGGGTTTCACTATGTTGACCAGGATGGTCCCGATCTCTTGACCTCGTGATCCACCCACCTCGGCCTCCCAAAGTGCTGGGATTACAGGCGTGAGCCACCGCGCCTGGCCGCATTTTTTTAATAAAAAAAAAATCTGAGTCTTGTCCAGTGTTAGGATTGTGTGATGGGAGAAAAAAATGGATCCTAGGCAGGGCGTGGTGGCTCATGCCTGTAATCCCAGCATTTTGGGAAGCCAAGGAGGGAAGATCCATTGAGTCCAGGAGTTTGAGACAAGCCTGGGCAACATAGCAACACAGTGAGACCCCGTCTCTAGAAAAAATAAGAAAAAATTATCCAGGTGTGGTGGCATGTGCTGGTAGTCCCAGCTACTTGGGAGGCTGAGGCAGGAGCATCTCTTGAGCCCAAGAGTTTGAGGCTGCATGAGCTATGATCATGCCACTGCACTCCAGCCCGGGGCATAGGGAAAGAACAGCAGCAACAAAAAGGATCCTACAGGCAGAAGATAAATATAAATGGTTTACACAGCACAGACTTCACCTATTCATACTACTTTCCCAATTTTTGTCATATCTGAATATATATGTACTATTATTAATTTAATGTTTTTCATTAAATCAATTTTAAATCTATTTGCTTTTTTTTTTTTAAGCCTACAGCACCCAGTATTCTCAGGCGGTCTCCCATCCAAGTACTAACCACTAACCAGGCCCGACCCTGCTTAGCTTCTGAGATCAGACGAGATCGGGCATGTTCAGCATGGTATGGCTGTAGACTAAATATATTTGCTCTTTAAACAGAACTTTGTCTTACACACTCTTTATGAAGTTTTGAGATGTTTGGCCTATTGTTTTCCAATATGCCTTAACATGAATACATGAATATTAAAATAAAAAAAGTCAGTCTTTGTAGTAGTTAAAATCATTTAAGACATCACCAGTGGTATTAAAATCCTCACACCCATACTGTGCTGACAGGAAACCTATGTGTAAAGAAAAATGCACACAGCAGACTCACAGGGCCAAAGAGGCTGTAGGTGACATGATGGGTCTGCTCTCTGGGGCAGCTGAATATAACATGCTAACAGGTGGCTCCCAGCATCAGTGGGACTACCCTCAGGTCACTCTGAGGACTCCCGAAGCAGTACCCTGGCTGCCTCCCCAGTGCAGGCGCACACAGACTACCTGTCCCTCCTCATGCTGTGATGAAGGCAGCCTCTGTGGCTTCCTCCTGCTGACCTAATTCTGGCCTGTGACTCCACCGGAATACTCTTCCACTTGAACGTTCTTTACATACTCAGAGGCTTGCTGATTATATATGGGGTACTGATCTAGATCCTAAAGATGTAAAACGTTTTGAAAAGTCATTTTCCATAGGAGCTCTAGGTTTAGCAGTTTCTGTCTCCTGGCCTCTGCCTCCTTCTCTCCCTTTCCCACTCCTGAGCATGGCCACTTCCTTCAACCTTCTCTCAGGGCAGGGGTAAGAATTCCCTCTCTACCCTGGTGGCAATAAAGACTTGATGGCAGCCGGGCGTGGTGGCTCATGCCTGTAATATCAGCACTTTGGGAGGCCAAGGTGGGCAGATCATGAGGTCAGGAGTTCAAGACCAGACTGACCAACATGGTGAAACCCTGTCTCTACTAAAAATACAAAAATTAGTTGGGCATGGTGGTGGGTGCCTATAATCCCAGCTACTCGGGAGGCTGACGCAGGAGAATTGCTTGAACTGGGGAGGTGGAGGTTGCAGTGAGCCAAGATCACACCACTGCACTCCAGCCTGGGTGACAGAGAGAGATTCCATCTCAAAAAAAAAAAAAAAGACTTGATGGCAACACTCCACGTGAGGTCTTCTCAGCACAGAGCTTAGAAAGTCCTGGACACTTTTCTCCGCGATGAGGGTTAAACTTACCCTGCCTTTGGGGCAGCCACTTTACTTTGTTGACTCGTAAAGAGCTAGTCATCAGCTAAAGCCCCAAACCTTTCATCTATGCACTTTAACCCAGGACCCCACCCCGCAATATGTCTGCATGTAACTGTATCTTTTAAAAGCCTTAGTACTAGACTGTACTTTTCCCTACTAAAATTTCATTTTTTGATACTTAGTCCCCTGTGTCTTTCCAGAAACAGAGCATGCCAGTGATCAAAGTCATATTAGAAGTCATGTTGTCCAATCTCCATTTTATAGAGAAGCTGAAAGAGATCACTGACATGTATCACATGAAAGCTGCAACGGAAGAATCAGTAGACTTTGAGGTCTTAAGGCAGGTGCCCTGACCCCAAGTTTAATGCTTGTTACTTCTTAGCCTACCCTTCAGTCAATTTTAAATGTTCATCAAGACTTAAAAAATACTGCTAATAGAGTAGGGGCGGGCAAACTATGTCCTGTAGGTCCAATCTGCCCCACCCTCTGGTTTGTAAATAAAATTTTATTGGAACACAGCTGTGCTCACTTATGTACTGATGATGTCTGCTTTTCTGCTATAAGGGCAGAGTTGAGTAGGTGCCACAGAGAAGGTAGGAATGGTGAATCCTCAAGTATTTACTATCTAGCCCTTTACAGAAAAATCCTGCTAACCTCTGTTACAAAAGAAAGAAAGTAGAAGGGAAGTACTACTTGTTAAAATATCTAGCTTATTATCGATCCTCTTCTTCAGTGAAGATCTCTTCAAGGAAATGTAAAATGGCTACAATATCCTAGGGTGTATGCAACCTCAAGGAGCAGGCAGACTACTAAGTATGAGGCACAGAGTGAGCACCCGTCTGTCATGGTCACTGCTCTGTGGCGCTTTCAGACACAATCAAGCATACAATGGATAAGGTCACAGACAGCTGAAGCATGAGGCAAATATTTCAGGAGTCAGTTTTCTTACAGACAACTGGTAAAAGTAAAATGGGATTTTGCCTGCTTAAAATTAAACTATGGCACTCAGTTAGAAGTGTCAGGGTTTCTTTAAGCTTTAACTCTGAGTATTTTAATAATACTGCACTTACAGAGTGCATTACAATTATCTGTGTATGTGCCTGCCTCCCTTATGCATACATATTAGTCTATAAGTATACTGGGGGGAGGGGTCTTGTTTTGCTTATTTTTATATCCCAACTACCTAGCCCGATACAGAGTGGGGGCTCAATATATATTGTTGAATCAATGAGTGGAGCTCTCTGATGCTTTCTAAAGAAAATTGGCCAGGCGCAGTGGCTCATGCCTGTAATCCCAGCACTTTGGGAGGCCGAGGCAGGCAGATCACGAGGTCAGGAGTTTGAGACCAGCCTGGCCAATATGGTGAAACCCCGTCTCTACTACAAATACAAAAATTAGCCAGGCGTGGTGGCATGTGCCTGTAGTCCCTGCTACACAGGACGCTGAGGCAGAAGAATCGCTTGAACCCGGGAGGCAGAGATTGCAGTGAGCTGAGATCGTGCCACTGCATTCCAGCCTGGGCGACAGAGTGAGAAATTCGTCTCAAAAAAAAATCAACATTGCTTACATTGTTATTTGGTATTTAGCAGATTTGCACATTTGCCTTGGAGTGGTATATTGATTCAATGACATGAACAGCTTATACCAATCCCTAAAAGACTACTCAATTTGAAAACATTGTCAGAAATCATCAAGTAAATTAAGTTTAGAAAGTTTAGTATGTAATATCCTCTCATATGGTAAAATTTGCTAAAACAACAAAGACAGACCTCACTGATTAGTTCCCTTTTTATGATAATAGCTGAATCTGGATGAAGATGAGATGAATGCTCCCTGAGGAATTAAACTAAAAAGGAAAAGTCTTGTTTGCTCAAGTGAAAACAGAGCTAATAGTTAGTTCCTCTAGGAGAAAATGTATCTTCAACCGGTCAAGTTTTTAACTGCTGACTTTTAACTCTAGAAGCACTGATGGAGTCACCTCTAAAGCCAAAATAGTTTTTAAACTTTTGATTTGATTATAATCCAAAGCTTAGAACTGCCTATCTGAGAACAGGTTGTAGATTACAATTTACACACAAGCCTAGCTAATTCAGTAAAACATGTCACAGCAGGGTACATCATGCCTTTGCTTCCTGTAATGTCTTAGCAACCTCTTTCATATAAATAGTTAATATGACTCATATCACAGGGATTGTCTGTTACATTCCTGTTTTGCCAGTTAGGTTGGTTCCACAGCTAAAGGCTTGGCACAGAAATATGAAAACTCTCGACAACGGGTGTGTAGCCCCACAACAGCTGCATCTGAGGGCATTTCCGAATACACACAGCTGTCTCCAGGGTGGCCATGTAAGTGTGGAGCCCCAAGTGCTGATAGAGCATTTTCAACATCATCACATTGCTGGGTTGGCACTCCACCCAAGTTGTCAGTGGCACCCAATATTTGTTAAAATAATAAATTCTATTCTCTCATTCTTTATTTTCAACTAAGAATTCCTGAAAACTCAGTATTCCAATGAAAGCAGACTATGAAATGAGAGAAGATAATGGCCTTAGGAAGTCACACTATCATTTCCTACATGTTGGTTCAGGCATATATGGCCTACACACCTTCTGATTCACCCTCAGATATTTATAGCAACAAGGCGTGAGTTCTTAAGCCAATTAAGAAAGCCTGGTAGGTAAGGAATTTTGATATGATAAACAAAGTCTTACCTGGTGCTACCAAGCCAAAGCCTAGATACAGAAGCACCCTTCTTTAGAAAGGTTTGGGTAATTTAGGTTATCTTGCAAACATCTCTTTTTGGAAGAAAAAGAAAGCAACACCATAAAGTTTACCTTGAAGCTTCACAGATTTCTGAGAAATTAATGATCAAGCTCAGAGCCTCAAACAGCTTCTGGTAAGGATCTGACCAGTCATATGTAAGAACTGGCTGGTTACTTTACAGGCAGGGACTGAAGAAAACTCTTTCAGATCTCATCCTCCCTAGTTGCTTTCATTTGCCTCTCTCAGGTGGATTACAGGAAGCTCAAAAGAAAGATATCACAGGAAGTTCTTAAACTCCCAAACTAAAACTGCTTGTACACATCTCCTCCCTAGTCAAAGTGTGGCTCTGCAAGACATGATTGATGTCATATTGATGGCAACTCACACATAATAAACTCATTCTTTCTTAAAGAAAGGTGCCTTTTACAGGGCTGGCCATGGAGAAAAACAGGTGGGGCAATCACAGTGTAAACCTCCTCTCTTTATCCAGGCCACTATTTCTTTAATGTTTTAGGTACTAAGAAGTTAGTGGCCCCATGCCTTATCAGAACACAACAGTCTAATCCAGTTGTGTGTGTGTGTGTTTTTTTTAAAGAGACACAGTTTTGTTCTGTCACCCAGGCTGGAGTACAAAGGCACAATCATAGCTCACTGTAACCTCTAGGTCCTGGACTCAAATGATCCTCCCACCTCAGCCTCCCAAGTATCTAGGATTATAGGCACAAGCCATCACAACTGGCTAATTTTTTTTAATTTTCTATAGAAATGGGGTCTCACTGTGTTGCCCAATCTAGTCTGGAACTCCTTGCCTCAAGCAATCCTCTCACCTTGGCCTCCTAAAGTGCTAGGATTATAGGTATGAGCCACCAAGCCTAGCATCTAGCTAACTTCTGAAATCACATAACTTTTAGTTGCTAGTGTATTAGGACTCTTAATTCAAAAGAAAATAATACACTGGAGAATGTGCAGTATCATAATATAGTGGGAAAATATGTAGAATAATTCATTAGAGAATATGTATATTTCATTTACCTCATGCCTAGAGAAGCAACTTCTAGGTAGACTGAAGCCCAGCAGAAACAGGCAACCCCTGCATGCAATTTCACACCACATTCAATCAAGATGACTCAGTTTTCAGCCACTCCACCACCGCTGATCTCCCTTCCCCACAACTTTGCAAAGGCAGATAACCAGATTAAGTTGTGTGGAAATTTTCATGACGAAAACAAAATCTTGAGGTCTAACCAAATTAAATCACTAGTTACAAGATAGTGCTTAGAAACTACCTACTTTTAGTAAAAAGCCAAAGCATCATACAAAATGTGGTTTTAGTGAAGATGTTATAGTTTCTTATCAACTAATGTATTTGTATTTATAGACTCTATGATTATTTTTGTATTTTTAAATTGAATATATACCTCTTTTGTATTCTGGGGCTAATTCTACCTTGCATGGAATTTGCAGCCATCCTGTAAATTTTTGACCATAAATGTTCCCATCATTTCTCTTGGCTCAACTATTCTATTTAAGGAACTATCTATATATCATGTTTCAGACTTATGCAAATAAACAAAGCAGAGCTGAAATCTCTCTGCTCATTCACACCTATTTTGGAGAGCAAGTAGATACATTATTCTTTAAAATAAATTCCCTTTTTTTTTAATGCTTTAGCTAAACTACTGTAAATAAAGACCTTGATGGTGACAGGTAAAATATAATCATTGAAATGGTATCAATATGAATTATAAAGTATTATTCCCTCATAGATAACACAGTTGACATAAGAAACACAAAATAATACTTATATATGCCAATGCCACTACTAATTTGGACTTCCCACATAATTAACCCCACATATATACTTATTACACGAATGAACTCAAGTGCAGACATAGATATATACATACCAAAATTTACCCTGGGGGGCAGTCATTTATCAGGTAACAAGGAAATAAGGTGTTCAAGGAAACATTTCCTGAATCTCCCCAAATCCTGACTGTATATTTTCTTTTAAGAAACTTTTTGTTTTAGAATAGGTTTTGATTTACAGAAAGATTGCAAAGATAAAACAGAGAGTTCTCGTATACATCACACACAGATTATTAACGTCTTACATTAGCACAGTACACTTGTTATCATTCATAAACCAATCTTGATATACTGTTATTAGCTAAAATTCATACTTTATCCACATTTCCTTAGTTTTTTACTCAATGTCCCTCTTCTGTTCCATGATCCCATCCAGGAAACCACATTACATTTAATTGCTGTGTCTCCTCTTGGCTGTGACAGTTTCTCAGGCTCCTCTGGTCTTTGATGACCTTGGCAGTATTAAACAGTACTGGTAAGTTATCTTGTACAACGTCTCTCTGTTGGGATTTTGTCTAATATTTTTCTCATGGTTGGATTAGCGTTATGGATTTGGGAGGAAGACCACAGAGGTAAAGTGCCATTCTCATCATATCATATCGAGGGTATATATTATCAACATGACTTGTGGCTATTGATGTTGACCTTGATCACCTGACTGCCATAGTATTTGTCAGGTTTCTTGACTGTGAAGTTACTTTGTTCCCCTTCTTTCCATAGTGTACTATGTGGAAGAAAGTCACTATGCACATTCCATACCTAAGGAACAGAGAGTTATGCTGATTGCATGGAAATATTCTGTAAAAGAGATTTTTTTCCCCATTTTTAGTGAAACTTTTCACCAACTATAACATAATAGAGTTTCTTTCAGTTTAATTGCGCCAAATTACATCATTTGTCTACCCCAGACCTACAGCCGTTTCTGAAGGGCATATTTTCTATTGTTTGCCTTAAATTAATTCATATCTACCTTTAGAGCAGTGATTCTTTTTTATAATTGTTAATTTATTTCAATAGATTTTTGGGGAACAGGTGGTGTTTGGTTACTTGAGTAAGTTCTTTAGGGGTGATTTCTGAGATTTTGGTGCACCCATCACCTGAGTAGTATACACTGTACCCAGTGTGTAGTCTTTTATTCATTGCCACCCCCAACTCTTTCCCCCAAGACCCCGAAGTTCAATGTATCATTCTTATGCCTTTGTGCCCTCATAGTTTAGCTCCCACATAAGAGTGAGAATGTAAGATATTTGGTTTTCCATTCCTGAGTTACTTCACTTAGAATAATGGTCTCCAATTCCATCCAGGTTGCTGTGAATATCATCATTTAGTTCCTTTTCATGGCTGAGTAGTATTACACACATACATACACACACCATATTTGCTTTATCCACTCATTGACTGATGGGCATTTGGGCTGGGTCCATAGTTTACAAAAGAGATTTTTCTATTTTTCTATTCTTCTCCATTTATTTATGTATTCAACCATGTATTTGTTATCAGTATGAATATTGATTTTATACTTTGGTTTATAATCCAATAGTCTTGATTTCTTTATTTTGTTGCTCAAATTATTTCAGCTTTGTTCACTGGGAACTCTTTCAGTTGGCTCCTGGGTCCTTTCAACATACTTCCATGATTATGGGATCTTTGAGGGTTTCTTTAATCTCTGGCTGACACCACAAGATGCTTCCATCTTGTGTATTTCCTACCTAGTGTTAGAATCAGCCATTTCTCTAAAAACCCTGATTATTTTTATCAAAGAATGGTATTAAAGCCAAGGTCTGGGTGCCAGATATGTGTGCTCTTAAATGCTCATTACTAGACCCAGACATGAAGAACTTAAAAAATGATACATTTTGAGGAGATTAAAACTGGTAAAGGGAAAGTAACAGAAAACCCCCAGCTCCATTTTTATAGTTCAATGGAAAAACTGGGTAGCTTTTCCCTTTGGGTATTTATTATAATCCAGAAAAAAGTTAGGGTCTTTCATTTCCATGTGATAGAGTCAATGTGTTTGAGAAGGTGGCAAAGGCTAAAAGAGTTCCTTACTTTTTATGTAGTTTGAGGATTTTTTCTTTTCTGAGGTTTCTATCATTCTAGCACAATTACTGTTTTCATCTCTCAAAAACAGCATATGTATTCTCAGTGCCTCAATAGGAAAAATTAAAGTCTATATCTAATAATCTATGATACTGACCTGACAGAGTCATGAGTCCAAAAATCCAGCTTCAATAAGCCATATGTAGAGTGAACAGATTAAAAGATTGTCTCTGATAATTGAGCTCACACCTTAAAATATCTTCTTCCTTGTTTTCCCTCTGATGTCACAGGAAGGAGACAGGTGATGGAGGCAGGAAGCATTTGGTCATCAATGTAATGTAATCAAATACAGAGGTAACAAGCCCCACTCAGCCTGGACCACCTCCTAGGACCTCCTCCTGGACCTCCTCCTTCATGTCTGGGTCTAGCAATGAGCATTTAAAAACACATATAGCCTCCTAGGAACTGATGTCATCAGTCCAAGCCATAAGGAGACTGCTTTAGGATAACCAACCATGATAAACATCTGTTCTATTCAAACTTAAATGTCAGTGCTTCCAAGAATTCTTCCCTCTATCTTTGAGATCTCAACAAACTCTGGTCCAACAATGAAGGGAGGCAGCTGGAGTTCTGGGGGAGGAAAAATATTCTCATCCAAACCAGACTGATTATGTAAGGAAATACTTGGAAGCCCATGCATACCAGTGATTAGGCTGACACCATTTGCCTTCATTTTCAACTGTGCACCTTCATCTTTAAGCCAACTAACACAAGCTAGAAGTCCACTAATGCCCATCAGCAATGAAAGGATCAGGTCTCAGGCAAACTTCTGTACAAATTTTGTCATGTCATAGTGTGATGGCACATAATATTTTACCTTAATGTAGGCAGAGCTGGGAGACAATACAGCAGTACATGGGACAAAGGCAGAAGTTATCAGTCATTAGCTGGAATGGGCAAACTGTCCAGGTATAGGAAAAAAATCAGATGGGCTAGAGTGCAGAAGTTTTGCTTAGGTTCCAGAACTAGTCCAAGAGTACTAGATGAGAGACAAAAGGCCTGAGTTTGAATCCTGATTTTGCCATTCCTTAGTTCCATCAGCACAGGCAATTATTTTATACTTTGGAGTCACTGTTTCATCCACTGGGTACTAAATGGCTGAATTTGTTGAATATCACTAATATGATCCCATAATCTAGTATACTTTATTCCCAGGCATGACTGAGAGGCATAGCCTTAAAATAATCCAAATCAACAAGAGCCACAAAGAACACAACTAGACAATTGTATGATATTAAAAAAGTTCCCTCTAGCGGCTGCTGAGTTATGAAGAAGGTGCAGAGAATTGAACCCAGACCTGAAATGAGGAAGAAGAAGGCGTCTGGGAGGATGACAGCTGGCCAGTTATGTCTATTTGGGCGCAGCAGACACTGTGTAGGAGTCTTCACTCCTCCATTTCCTAACTCTTATCTCAATGAGCACACTCCTGGAAGTGTCATAGAAGTGGGACATGTTTGTTTACGTGAGGTAGTAATGATGGTAGGTGTGCTGCCCTCCCAAGGGAAGACAAAAACTGGGGGCTGAGAAATAAGAGCCAAGGCCCAAGAGTTACTGCTGTGGAAGCTTCCGGGTAGAACAGCAAGATTCTAATTCATATTTCTGAAACTGAACTTATTTAATAGAGGAAGCACATTCTACTTAGCCCTGCAGGGCAGAAAATAAGATCACAGATCACAAAGTCCTTATTTTTTCCCCAGCAAAGCCTTACTTTTTCCCTTTAAGAGAAAGAGAGGTGCAGAGAGAAGAAACTAAACCAGTCTCTGTTCTCAAAAACGATCTTAAGTTACCAGTTTTTACTAAAGAATTTCTATGTCAAGTGATTTAAAAACTAGAGGAGACCTTTAAAAAAAAAAAGCCCAAATGTTTAAGCATATGAGAACAGCACTTCCTGCCAGAAGGATTTCCTGTTTCAGGCAACCATAGCGATGTGGAGAAACATCCGCCTTGTGGCCACAGCCTATGTTCCACAGGCCACTTCTCTGTTCTACTCACCCTTCCTCTCCGACAAAGGTGACATACAGCTTATTTCTCTGCAGGTCTTTTCTGGAATAACCCATAATCTGATTAAAAGCATCTTCTAGCAAGTGATCTCTTCGGATAATTAACCTGTCCATAAAGAGACAATTTGGAAAATACAGATTATTACTATACTATTACAGATAATTTACTTAGAGAACCTGGCACTTGCCATTTAATTTTCATTTGCCACAATTAACTAGGCAAGAAGAATATTACCTAATATTATTGCTGTCTGTAATAAAAAGTACACATTTGTCTTTAACTCTTAATAGCATTAGCAAAAGTTATATGAGAGAATCATTGGTAAATAGAGCACTCTACCCATGACCCATGAAAACAACTGGAGAATCCTGTCTAAATGGTCAAATCAGTTTATCCCCCCTCAAATAAATGATCATAAAACAACACACACACACATTTTGTTTAGTAAAGCAAGAATAACTCTATGAGGCAATGTTTTAAGCCTCAATGCACTTAGAGAAATAATTCAATTAAGTGCCCAGAGAGATGACTGTGAAAAACAAGGGGAAAAAAAAATTCTCAATGTCCTCCAAAGCAAGAGTTTCCAATTGTTAATTGTTAAATTAAGTGAATCTTCCTACATTCAATTATCAGGGACAAATGAATGATGTATGTGGCAGGTTAATCTACTTATGATGATGACAATTAAAGTCATCCTTCCATAGATATCAATTTGCTCTTAATGTAAATGGTAATGGACAGAGAGATGATAGGGCAGCTGAATGCATGACGGTTGGATCATCCTAGACCTTTGTAAGTGTGAGAAAAGTAAAGCTCAGAGAAGTATGGTGTTTGGGCAGGCTGATGATTTTTTACAGCAATGAGGGTGGAATTTAATCAAGCAAGACTTCCTGTGGGTGGGGCAGTGAACCATGGGACTGTTGTTGGTCTGGTCTCTGAACCCTTTCTCAGGCACTCAGCATCATGGGGGTGCTCCAGTGTAGACCCTCCCTCCTCTGTCCTCTCTCAGTGGCAGAGTAATCTCCAGTGGGGACATGGGACAGGGGTGAAGGCAGGGAGGAGAGAAAGAAGGGTAAGTAGGGAATGGAAACAATTCTAGGCCAAACAACATGATGATGTTTCGGTTTCCCCATTTGAAGCGGGAAGGTGGATGAAGAAAGGCAGAAACAACAATCATGACATGTGCTGTTGTGAAGTTTGTTTCACAGAACTGAACAGAGCTGGGCACTATTCAGCCTACACTCAGGTCAGTTCAGGAGACAGAAACTTGCAGTGGAGGACACTGGGATAGCTTTATAGCTAATGAATATACTATGCACCAACAAAGAGGTACTTTTCGGAGGGAAAAATACCAGCCTTTTATTTTGCCTTTATTTTTACATGAAAAGTGGCAGTGTCTTCACTACTTGTTTTAAAATATTAAGCTTAATCATGCTTAATTCCAGGACTATGTTTTAGATGATCTATAATTCACAAATGCCAAAATAATTATGCTGACTAAAATGAAGGCTAATCATCCCAAATCACAATCAATTTCCTAGAGGCTCAACTGCATCCCATCCTTTCACCATCTATAAATTATGTGGTTTGTGTCACTTTGACTTACTTTAACTTCCCTGGGCCTTGTCCATATCCTTTAGTCTCTAACTTCCTGTAAAAATTCCTCAGTTTGGCTTCAAAATCCCGTTTGTAAGGGGCTGGGGCCCGGGCATTGGCACGCTGGGTACCTGCAGCAAACCACAAAGAGAGAACAATCTGGATTTGTGCATCATTCTTATGTTTATCACATCACCATGGACAAAAGCTATCACAATTAACAAGTCAAAGGAGGCAACAGTCTTAACTTCTGCATTTTTGATTTCTGCAAGTTGAAGGATATAACAAACCTCAACCAGAGTCTTAAGTGATGTCTTCTTTGTAGCATTTTGGTTAAGAATTAAAATCCTGTTTGAATAGTTACGACGGTGCCCATGTGTTTCTCAAGCATGTTCCCCTTTTCAGTCCAAACTAATATGAGTCAAAAAGAGTTACTCATGTCTAGTAGTAACTGTTAGGATGAAATATCTTTGCTTGCTGCTGAAATGATATCATGGCAATTAGACAGGAAGTTGCAGTGGAAAACTATGTGGTATATAAGTCAGTGGCACAAAGAGTGAGTTTTTAATAATTACTCTAAATTCCTCACCAAAAAACTCTTCACAAAACTTTTTTTTTTTTTTTTTTGAGATAGATTCTCACTCTGTGGCCCAGGCTGGAGAACACTGGCATGATCTCAGCTCACTGCAACCTCTGCCTCCCAGGTTCAAGCAATTCTCCTGTCTCAGCCTCCCAAGTAGCTGGGATTACAGGTACCCACCACCACGTCTGGCTAATTTTTGTAGTTTTAGTAGAGTCAGAGTTTCACCATGTTGGCCAGGCTGGTCTCAAACCCCTGACCTTAGGTGATCTGCCTGCCTTGGCCTCCCAGAATGCTGGGATTACAGGCATGAGCCACTATACCTGGCCTACAAAACTTATTTTAGATATGCACTATCACCAAGAATGATTTTAGATACATAATTACATAAATCTCATATTGCAGGGTAAAATAATCTTAATATAAGACATAATTGCAAAATGCATCTGTCTCCTGGTTGCACAAAGAATAAATAATACTAATATTTATTGCTTTCTTAACATGTGCCAAGTACTGAGAATATCTAGGTTATATAAGGATATTTTATACATTATTCAATGGAAAATATCACTAATAAAATGTAAAAGTAATACTGTTCCTCTTTCCATAGAAAAGTCTGGCTTTGTGTCACCAGGTGACTAAGCAACAGGATGGGATACAAAATTGACGATGAATATGAAAATCAGACACAGAGCCATGACAAAAACCCAACCAATGAAAGAAACCAGAAAACAAAAACTGTGAAGTCTTGTTCATTACATACCATGCAAGTTCATTAAAAATTTCTTTTTTTTTTTTTTTTTTTTGGAGATGGAGTTTCGCTCTTGTTACCCAGGCTGGAGTGCAATGGCATGATCTCGGCTCACTGCAACCTCCACCTCCTGGGTTCAGGCAATTCTCCTGCCTCAGCCTCCTGAGTAGCTGGGATTACAGGCACGCGCCACCATGCCCAGCTAATTTTTTGTATTTTTAGTAGAGATGGAGTTTCACCATGTTGACCAGCATGGTCTCGATCTCTCAACCTCGTGATCCACCAGCCTTGGCCTCCCAAAGTGCTGGGATTACAGGCGTGAGCCACCGCGCCCAGCCAAAAATTTCTTTAACAAATGAGTGAACTAAATGGTTGTTATTCATTGCTAATACTGTGTTAGGTTCAGCAACGGATGCCCAAAATGAATAAGGTGGGGTTGCTGGAGTGGGATGGGGAAACAGAAATAAAACGTTGAACAATTAGAGAATAAGTTCTGAACTAGATGGTATACAGACTAGAAAGCAGAGGGAACAAAACGATATCCCTGGGACTATTCCTAGTCCTACAGATTCCTGCTGTTTTCTCCATAATCTTTTTTGAAGATTTTAAATTAATTGCCAACATTTACAAATTAAATTTCAAGTTTAAAAATTCCAGATTTTTCTTTTGAAAATTATTTGGGAAATCTTGCAACGACTGGCTTGTATTTCATTGGGGATCCAGTGGGCAGCTGCAGCTACTCTGTTAGATGAGGCATGCGCTCACCACTCTGCCACAGCCACTCAATGACACTGGCTGCCTTCCCCTCCTCCTCCACAGGCATTTGTTAAGATCAGTGTTATACGAAAGTAATAGTAATATAATAAAAAAGACATGATATAAGTAGATATCAAAGTGGAAAAGTCCTTAGGGAGGAAGCTTAATTGGAACCACACCTTGCAAAGGAAGGAGAATTTATATTCTATTCTGGAACAGAGCAGCAAGAGCTGGCATAAACACTGCATGTGTGTTCAGAAGATGCTGAGACGACTAAGCTAGCCTAGAATGGAGGAGGAATGCTGGGAGTAAATGGGAAATGAAATTGATCAAAAGGGTTAGAGCCAAATTATGACAAGAATTTTTAAAACCTAGCAGAGGAGTTTGGCAGGATGCAGTGAATGGTGTGAAGCCTTTATATGTTCTTGAGCACAGGAATAACATACAAGTAGTGTTTTATTCAAGAAATTATTTTCAGAGTGTGTTGAGTAAATTAAGGGTGGGCAAGAGGAGAGCTCCAGTTAGAAGTTGTTGCAGTAACTGAAGCCCGAGGGGATAAGGACTAGACTGGAGTGAGTGACTCAGAGAAACATCTACAATGTGAAATAAGCACTGGGAAGAGAGTAGATAAGGAACAAGAGGGAAGCATGATGTTAATATAAAGTTTCTTTAAACAATAACAACAGGTCTCATTTGTTAAGTGCCTGCTATACATTACAGACGATGCACATTACAGAGGGCATCTGGAGAAATCCTCACAAGTCTACAAAGAAGGTATGACTAGGACCATCATTACCACTTTGCAGCTAAGGAAAATGAAGGTGCAGCTTCCTGTCCAAGTCATATTCCAGTGACAGTAGATTTGGGATTGGAGCACAAATGCTATAAACAGTGTGGAAAGTGATACAGGTGGACAGGGGCATGTGAAGCTTCATACGTATTGACTTGGAGATGACAACTGACCAAGTGCCCTAGAGACTGGAAAATATGGGGCTGGAGTTGGGGTGAGAGATCAGGGCCACATGTTAGTGTGTATACGGCACTTTATGCAGTGTCTGTTGCATAAGAGATCCCACATAAGTGTCTGCTGTTGTTATCTGCATAGAGGTGAATGCTAAAGACAGGGGGAAATAAGTTGAGATTTTAGTAATGAATTTGTACAAAACTAGCCATTGACCAGTAATTTGTCTGGAGATTTCTGTAGAGTCAGGCAAAGGGCTGAGTTATGTCATAAAGCAAGCAAATAAACTTGACTTTAAAGATCTGGGAAGCAGAAAGGACTCCTAGGCAGGGGTTCTCAATCGTGACTGCATATTAGAATCAGTTAGGAAGCTTTTAAAAATTCCAATATTCAGGCCACACCCAAGATGCATTGCATCAGAATGTGTAAAGGCACAGAATGTGTCTTTAAACACCCAGGCATGAGTGTTTAATATGGCTCTACAGATGATTCCAATGTGCAGCTATGGTTGAGAACCACTATTCCTTTATAGGAAGGTCAAATGTCACCAATGAAACACATGGGCAGCATCCAGGGACTAACACAGGGCAAATGTTTCCTGTGTATCCGAAAGGCATCGTTTACAACACGAAGGAACATTATCTCCATGAACACAAGACTGCTCTTCTAAATGGATGAGGGCTAGGACAGTGTAGTTCAAGTCCACTCAGGGGTGGCACAATCAAGGCGTCAGTGCTCCAGTCTGAGAAACTTCAGACTAGAAAACCCAGACAGTGAAGAACACAGCTGTAATGAATCAACTTCCAAGAGCCCAATCATTGATAAGAAAGAGAAAAATGAAGAATGAAGAACTGAATGAAAATCTTTTAAGATACAAAAGAAACATGGTTTTTAAAGAGCTGATTACTTTAAAAAAACAGCACACACAGTAACTATGCCTATATAATTTGAGATGCTTAAAAGGATGTGGGAAATGCCATAATGCATTCCATCAACATCAATACAGACACAACAAAAATTAGCTCTGACTGTTTATCCTCTAAGTAAAGGGATTTAATTATAAAAACTCTGACACAGCAATTGTTAAATGCAAAAATTCTTTTGTTCATAGTTCCATTATGAAAAAAGTCATTTACACATTACTTCATTTTAAAATTACAGTAAATTATGCTGTTGGCCTTTGTCAAATTCTTAATACAAGTAAGGTATAATTGCCAAGAAATTCCAGAGCAGGAATGATGTTACTTTCACTTTGGAAATACAAAATGTTCTTGGAAGATTGAGCTAATAGAATTGTATGGGAACTACAACTATAAGTGAAGTTCCAGATAATACTTATACTTTACAGACAGAGTAATTTTATGGTCTTTACAGTCTTAAAAAAGAAAATCAGATACAAAAGATCAATGTTACATCTAGAAAGTGATCAAATGAAGGGCTGACTTCATGAATAGTCAGCATTTTGCTAATTCTTTTCAGGAAAAAATTTTGGTAATAGATACTAGGGACTTTTTGCTTTGTCATTGCTAGGCAGCCCTAAAGAACTTCTATATTGTGTTACCCTATTTTCATATACTGTTACAAAATTACATAATCATATATAAACTAAGGAATTCTATCTGGCAAAATATTTCAGAAGACACTAGAAGTAGCTTGGCATCCAACTCCCGGGCAGTCTCAGTCTTTTTTGATTCTGGGTGTGTGGCCCAGAACCCAGATTGCTCTGATGACTAACACTGGTTCTCCGTATTGGACAGTGGCTGGAGCTTAGCTTGATCCAGCATGGCTCTATGCCTGTGTCCTGGGACAGCTCAGAAGCTCACCTCTTTCCTGATTCACTTTCAAAAAATCCCTATGACATTTAAAACAAATGCCCTGTGAGTGAATGAAAACAAAACATCAAGCACTACAATAATTTCTGGAAGGCTCCTTCTTCTGGAACATAGTTCAACACTGGAACTTAAGAAAAACACGTCTAAATTGCTGGTACAAAGCACAACCACTGAAGACCTGGCATTTTTGCTTTATTCTCTCAGTAGTAAAAGGCCCTTGGGTCATTTCTTTGAGCTTGCTGATGCTCATGTACATACCATTTATTGAGAACAACTTAATGCTCTGACTTCTCAAACCTTGACAGAGGTCTTGGCAGAGAAGCAATTTATTAAAAAGAGAAAGGTGAAGGGTCTGCCAATAGCAGGCACCCTTTGACAGCTCTATGGGTGAGGACAAGGGAGACTAACAACAAAAAGTTAAGTCTGTGTACTGTGATAGAGACAGTGTCTGGGGCTTTCTTTTGGTCTCTGGAATCACAACTTCCCCAACCCTGCCCACCCAGGGAGCACCCTTCATTTGTGCAATTTAGTTCCTAGATCATCTTTGTAGGGCTGAGTCAAGGGAAGGGATCAAACACCTTTTCTAAAAACAGGTATAAAGCTACTTCAGGGACCATAGGAAGGGTGGGGAAAGGGAGAAGGACAGATGAGAGAGAGAGAGAGAGAGAGGAAGAAAAGGAGAGAGTGGGGAGAGAAGAGGAAATGTTTGTAAAAAGAGTAGAAGATGACATAAACAGCTGGTAAAGTGCCAAGATTTTGTGGTGGAAGAGAGAGAAAAGGAAGATCCTTAAGGGTATGCAATGTGTTGGGAGAAATAATTCCCTCTCTTAACCCATCCACTCAAGACACCTTTAGTAAAGACCCACGAGCTCTTCTGTGCTCTTTGAGTGTTTTGCTTCTGTTGAGGGTGACTGTGTGCTGGTGCTGGTTTCCAGGAGGTCCAGTTCCAGTGAAGTCACCAGAGCTCCGCATCATGATTCATGGGCACAATGATCCCCCCAAACCATGAAGTACCCTCAATGTGCTGTTTACAGGAAAGTAAGGAGAAATATATTTATGAAAGAGTTTCAGCGAATAGTGGGTTAAACGAATTCTCATACAGTTAA
Source organism: Aotus nancymaae (assembly GCF_030222135.1). NCBI lineage: Eukaryota > Metazoa > Chordata > Mammalia > Primates > Aotidae > Aotus > Aotus nancymaae. Next base: position 37,306,040 of record NW_026988419.1, on the reverse strand, counting down.
AATCATAGCTTTGGTTACCTGGAAAATCCACATAAGAGAGCACATCTCCAATAATATCAGATAAATTAGGTGTTATTGCCTTTAACTTCCTAGAAATGTGCAGCTTAAATAAACTTCTGGGTCCCATATTTGGCATAATAAGCCACATGGTGTTTGGAAAGATCTTTTCCTTCTGGCATCACTGAGGTTGGGATTGGCATTATAATGGTCCTAGAAAAACAAACCTTCACATTCCAAAATTTTGACAAATTTTGGTGAGCACTATAACAGCTGCAAAAAACAGTGAGTCAAAGTTTCCAAAGCCTCTTTCTCTTCCGCAGTTGAAAAGACATGTCAATGTGCTTAGAATGAAGAAAAGTGTGGAAAGTTGCTAGGAATTCTCAATGAAGATCATTAAAATTTATTACTGTCATAATTTTCATGGTATTATTCTCACACCACTAAAAGGGGTGAAATTCTAGTCACCAAGGAGGATCAGACCACTTTAAAAAATCTGTTTGAAATGTTGCTTTCACAAGACCTTCAGGAATACTGGTAGAAGGGGAAGCTATTTTATTCAAAGAAACAGAAGATTCCTCCACAAGGAAACGAGGTTAGTTAAGTCTAGCCCTGGTATCATGTGGAATTTGTTATAGTGACTTCCATTGATATCAGGCTGTACAACCCAGTTTCAAGATCAAACAAAGCCCAATGAAACAGAGTGGGCCAAAAATATGGAGATGATTCTTCCTGAAAATTAAAACCACCACAAACACTGCTAGCAATTTAGATATATTTGGATTACACATGTCTTTGGAAAATGTTTAACTCTAAATGTAAGATTCTAGAATGGATTTTATTGTCACTAAGGATTACTCATGTGCATTTGCGATGCTAAATGAGGAAGTGAACTTAGCCACATTTAGAATGCTCATACAGTCTTGAAGAATGTGTGGCCAGTCTTCAAGTGCATGCCTTTAAAGAGCATGGAAGGGGCAGCATGTGGCGATCTACCTTTGCCTCAGAGAGGACAGGCCACAGTAACAATCCACATAGCTTCATTTCTTTAACGGTAAAACATAGATAAAGGGATGGTCCACTTTAAACCCCAGCATAGGTTCTTACTAAGATAAAGACCACTCTGCATGATTACATATCTAAGCAGACAGCTCTGCAAATCAGGCTTCATATGTTCCAATTATTAATGGTTCAAATGTGAACAAATTATACTTCTCAGAATCAAATTAAAGAAAGAAAGAAAGAGAAAGAAAAGAGAGAGAAAGAAAAGAAAGAAAGAGAGAGAAAGAAAAGAGAGAGAAAGAAAAGAAAGAAAGAAAGAGAAAGAAAGACAGAAAGACAGAAAGAAAGAAAGAGAAAGAGAGAAAGAAAAGAGTGACCCATTAATGTTTGTTGGCGGCTTATGATATTCCAAGCACCAAGCGAAGTGTTCTCCAAAAATAATAATGAGAGGTGAGGTGATTATTATTATGCTTATTTTATAGAAAAAGAAATTCAGGCTCAGGGAAGGAGGTACCCTAGCCAAAGTCAGAAAGCTGCTAAAAGACTGAGGTCAGTTGGGAATTTCATGAAGTTTTCCCCTATACCTTTAAACTTACCTAAAGTGTCATACACTTCCTTTCAGCCTGTGCCATCAAAATAGGTGCCCCTATTTTGTTCCGAAGTTGGCCTGTGTTTCTGCCCTCAATGTCCTGCTGCCCATGGGCCTGTACTGTGTGGGCTGCCACTTTTCTGCCTTATTCCACAAACCACTTTCCTTCTACTCATGTCCTGTGGCCCCTGCACATGTATACTCAACTTCCCATCCTAAAATCCCTTCCCTCTCTCTTCTCCTATCTACTGTTCTATTTGGCTTTCTTTTCACCTCCAGATTTAGTGATAAGAGCATTTGACTTCTGCTTCATATCCTGTATCATTCTGTCACTGATTGTGATCCAGTTTATAACCTATTACTTCCCAGAACCTGCTTTGGCAAAGATGATTTATAACTTCATGATTTGCAAACCTAAATGAGACTTCTTTTCAGATCTCATCCTTCTTGATGCCCCACCTCCTTTTTGAGACAGGGTCTCACTTTGCTGCCCAGGCTGGAGTGCAGTGGCGCGATCATGGCTCACTGCAGCCTTGGCCCATGCAACCCTCCAACCTCCTGGGCCCAAGCAAACCTCCCACCTCAGTCCCCATGAGTAGCTGGGACTTCCTGAACCCTTTGGGCATGTGGCTCTATTAACCCCTCCTCTGTGAAACCTGGCTCCCCTGCAAAGACTTTCCTAACTCTATTCAAAATCTGTTGGCTCTCTTTCTTTCACTTGCTCCTCTGTCTCAGCTCATCCCTTAAATATTGAGGTTTCTCACGTCATCATCCTCTATTTCTTCTTCTTTTCAATGAGTTTCTCCCCAGCTGCTCTAATCTACACTCTAGGCTTCAGTTGCCACCAGTACACTGAATTCCTTGCTGTCAACCCCTCCCATGTTCCATGGCTGTCATTTCCAGCTCTATCTGGGAATCTCCAATTGATGGCCCAAAGATTTCTCAACAAAACTGGTCTACCACCAAACTCATTCAACTTTCCTGCTTGAGTCTAACCATTTTCCATTCTTGGCAGAGGGTGCTACCATCTGCCTGGTAGTCTAGGTAGTGAGGCCTTGACTCTTCCCTACCTCTACTCAAAATCCTGATGTCTCTGCTTTCTACATATCTCCTCAATTCTTTCCCTGGTCTCCACTCCACTGCCTAGTCCAGCCTTTCATCACGTTACTCTGGCTAATGCAACAGCCTCTCTGATACTCTCTCTGTCTCCAGTCTCTCATCTTCTAATTTACCTCCCAATTGCCACCGAACTGATCTTTGAAAAACATTGGTATTCTTCTGCTTATATCCTTTCAGTGGCTTTACATGGACTATAGAATAAGGCTGGCCAGGCGTTGTGGCTCACACCTGTAATCCCAGCACTTTGAGAGGCCGAGGTGAGCAGATCACTTGAAGTCAGGAGTTTTTGAGAGCAGCCTGACCAACATGGTAAAACCCAATGTCTACTACAAATACAAAAATTAGCTGGGTGTGGTGGCACATGCCTGTAATCCCAGCTACTGGGGAGGCTGAGGCAGGAGAATTGCTTGAACTCGGGAAGCGGAGGTTGCAGTGATCCTAGCTCACGCCACTGCACTCCAGCCTGGGCAAAGAAATGACACTCTGATTCATAAATAAATAAATAAGGCATCAATGATCAACCAGTCCTAGCCTACCTTTCCAACCTGAGCTTTGCGAACTGCCCTTCACTTGTATCTATTAATTTCCTACACTACTTTCACGCTCCTGTGGCTTAGCTTATGCTACCTGCTATGGTTTTTTTGATGTTTGTTCCCACTAAATCTCATGTTTAAATATAATCCCCAGTGCCAGAGGTAGGGCCTTGTGGGGGGTGTTTGGATCATAAGGGCGGATCCCTCATGAATGGCTTAGCACCACCCCCTTGGTGAGGGGTGACTTCACAGGAGATCTGGTTGTTTAAAGGTGTGTGGTACCTCTCCCCTGCCCTCTCTGGCTCCCACTCTCACCATGTGACATGCTGGCTCTCCAACACCTTCTGACATGAGTGGAAGCTTTGTGAAGCCCTCACAGAAGCCAAGCAAATGCTGGCACCATGCTTGTACAGTCTGTAAAACCATAAGCCAATGAAACCTCTTCCATACCCAGCCTCAGGTTTTCTTTACAGCAACACAAGAATGGCCTAACACAACACCCCTTTAACTAGAATGTCCTTCTTTCTTTGGTCCACCTGGTAAACTCCTATTCATCATCCTTCAAGACTCCACTTCGTAGTTCCCCAAACACCCCATCCCCAGCCCTAAAGGAAGATTTGCTCCCACAACTGTGTTCCCATACATTTCTTCATTACAAGACCAACTACTGAGCTTTACAGAGTCATTTGTTGACTCACTGCCCCACCATCAATTCTTCAAAGGCAGAAACTGTATTATTCATCTCTGTAGTCCCAGAGTGTAATTCAGTGCTTGGATCATAGTTAGATGCTCCATAAATCTGTGTTAAATGAACGAATTAATAGATCTTTTCCTGTTTGCAGTATCCAGTTAGGCTGCAGCTTCGTTATCATTGCAGTATGTGAAAACACATGTTATATACCAAAGAACATACAGCAGCTTAGTGACATATATGGAGTTTGCATTTGTACTGAAACAGTTTTCAATTCTGATAGCTGTTAAAGTGTGAACAATGCATTGACTCTAATAAGGACCTATATACAGCTGATATTCTGTCAACATCATGACTGCCTTCATTTTCAAAGCTCATTTGCCAAGCTGCATTTTCTACTATTTGTTCATCCACCCATTTATCCACCCACTCACTCTTTCATTCATGCCTATCTCTTTAAAAAGAGATCAAATGTACATATTTCAGTTTATCAACATGTTCTATCTGCCAATCCATCTCTGTTCTTTATATCTAATGCAATTAATGAATATTGCAGGGAAATATATCCAAGTCCATTAAACCGAATAATTTCAATTCTATATTATTTCTTGAGAGTAGAGAATTTATCTTCATTGTCTATCAAATCAGTCTCTTCATTAGAACTTTCTAAAGCCAAAAAGCAACCTAATATTTTGTGTCCTGCTATTGCATGACATAATATCATGAAAAGTAAATTCTATATCTGAGTATGTCATACCACGAATCCTCCTATTCATTATCTCTTTGTCAAAATGAATCCCCATGGAAATAAGTCACCCTTAAGAGACAGGAAATGCCACACATGTATCTGTGCTAACACTAAAGATGTATCTGAAGTGTTCCCTTCCTGTCCTGTCTTTAGGGAGGAGAGAACATCTGGCTTGCAGGTTCACTCCTCAGAGAATTCACTGTGAGCAGCAGGTGGACTCACCTGGCGAGTTCTGAGGAGATGACACGGGAGAGCCACGTGGGGACTGACAGTAGCTGGGGTGGAGTAAGGCATGTGGAGGCACATATGACATTATCTCTTCTTCAAACAAGCTGGGGAAGGACAAGAAACAAAACGGGTATTTCAGCCGAAGTGGGGAACAGCCTAAAGCCTGAGGGGGTAGAACATTCCATCCGACATCTGGTTCACATCCCAAAAAGAGCACCCACCCCCGTTCTCTTGCAGGTAATTCTTGGGACAAAATGGCTGGCTCTGGTCATTTTTGTGAAACCTGTGGTTATTTGCCTGTTTTCCTACCAAGTTTGGACAACATAATTTGATTTTACTATTTCAATATATGAGTTTGAGTGTACACGTTTGAAAATCGTACCTGGGTTTTTAGATTTGGAAACAGGATTCCAACACAAAATAGAAAATGTTAATCGAGAACCCATCATAAATACACAAAGTATGTTCTATATCCTCATTTCAAGAAATAAACAATAGGGTCTCAGACTTTGAAGAGCTTAGGATTTAATTAGATAATTAAAAGCAAAATAAAACAAAACACCTTCTAAATAATTACAGTCGCAAAATAATGAGCTCCCTTGTTTATCCTGGCTACTATTTTTCAAATGTGAGGATTTGGATCTTAGACCATTTACTTGTCTTTTTTCTTTTCTATATTGAAATGTCTGTTTCTGATATTCTCCTAAAAGATAGTAACCAGAGACCTGAGATCTTAGAATCCTGGACTTTTCATTAAATATTATGATAAAGAAAACTACTATTAATTGTACCAAGCTCAAATATATAAACACTTGGCAAAATAGAATTAAAACAACAGTAAAAGTTAGAGGGCTTGTGTTTTTTAATTAAGAGGTAGAAGTAGATTTCTTTTTGCTCAAATGTAGCCAAGTCTAGAAAACGTTTACTTGTTTAAAAAAAAAAAATTCAGTAGAAGTGGCAACGCTTTAATTTTGTAGAGATTTGAGGCAAGGACTTCTACGTGTGATAGCACTGGTTCTAGACCGAGGTGAGTTTGCTCCCGCCATCCCTTGGGGCATTTGGCAACGTCTGAGGATGTTGTGTGAAGCAAAAATAGTGTTAACATTTATTAACATTTTAATATAGTCATAACTGGGGGAGGAGGTGCTATTGGCCTCTAGTGGGTGAGGTGAGGATGCTGCTAAACATCCTATAATTCACAATGTAGCTCTTCACAAAAAAATACCTAGCCAGCCCAAAATGTCCATACTGCTGAGGCTGAGACATTGTTAAGCGGTGCGTAACAACACTTCTGCCGGACCACTGCAGCAAAAGCATTTTTATGTGATTTTTTTTTCAAGCCATCACTGTACTTTTAAACTATAAGTCAGAAGATATGGATATAGAAGCAGTAAGTAATCTTATCTGTAATATCAAATTAATCCCTGAAATAGCCAGTTTTCTTTTTAAAATAAATCAAATGGAATAACGTGAATTTTAAATTAACTGTTAAGAAAAAGTCTCATGTAACAACTGATAGCACTAGAATCTAGAAACCTATAGCTAAATTAGTTAGAGTAGGAATCAGCACTCCTTCCACAGACATCTATACCTATAGTTCTTGTGATGACATATATTCTTTCCTTTAAATATAACTAATACTCAGAAATCTTTCATATCAAGAGAAAAAAGTTTACTTGAAAAGTTTACAACCTAAAAGATAATAATATAAAAATGCTCAATATACATCATGCAGTGTTAATAAATGTTAACACTATTTTTGCTTCACACATACACACTGAAAAGTCTGTATATATCTATATAGAGATGTATATATATATCTGTATGTGTGTGTGTGTGTGTATGTGTGTATATAAAGTCCCTTTTGTTCTCCTCTATCATGATTGTATAGGTATCCTTCCTTCCATAGTTCTGTATTTGGCAACATGTATATAGAAAGGTAAATAATGTATTGTTTTACCTTATGCATTGTTTAAAAATTACATACATGCTATGTAAGTTATAGTTTTCTTGAGATTTTTAAATTCAACAATATAGTTCTGGTATCTATGTGGATACATAAAGATCTAGTTTGTTCCTTTTACCCACTATGGTAGGCCATTCTACAAACATATCAGTCTATTTATTCATACCTCTTTCGATAAGCACTTACTTTATTTCAAATTGTGTGCTTTTATCAATAATAGTGCAGTGAACATCTTATATATAATACCTTGAATATGTGTAAAAGACTTTCTTAGTGCAAACATGGCATATACCTAAAAGCAGAGTTACTCTATCATAATGCATATGCCTTTTCAGCTGTATAAGACAGTGTCAATTCGTATTCCAACAAGGCTGTAGAAACTGCAATGCCACTAAGCCCAGACAATACAAAAGTTCTTATGTATCATTGGGTATTTCAGACTTTTTGACTTTTACAAATCTAATAGTGTAAAATGGTATCTCATTATTTGAAACTGGATTTATAATTACTAGCATTTTTCCATGGGTTTATTGGCTATTCATACTTCCATTTCTATGAAATGCCTTTTCATATCCTTTATCTATTTTTCTAATGGGTTCTCGTCTTTTAAATTAAATGCCTTCTTCATGTATCCATGTTTTTTTTTTTTTGTTTTTTGTTTTTTGTTTTTTGACAGAGTCTTGCTCTGTCACCAGACTGGAGTGCAGTGGCATAATCTCCGCTCACTGCAAACTCTGCCTCCCAGGTTCAAGTGATTCCCCTGCCTCGGCCTCCCAGGTAGCTGGGACTACAGGTGCACACCACCACACCCAACTAATTTCTTTATTTTATTTGCTTTTTAGTAGAGACGGGGTTTCACCATGTTGGGCAGGATGGTCTTGATCTGCTGACCTTATGATCTGCCTGCTTCGGCCTTCCAAAGTGCTGGCTTTACAGGTGTGAGCCACTGCACCCAACCGATCTGTTTGTTTTCTGTCTTGTAAATCTATTCTTCCAGTTGGTTATCTTTCTCTATGCATTTATATGTGATATCTTTCATTACATCACTTTTAAAATATTTATGTAACCAAATTTATCAGTCATTTCCTATGTGAGCTCTGATAGAGGTACTTTTTTTTTTTTTTTACATGAATTGAGTTAGCGAAAAAAATCATGAAATAGAAAAATCAGTAACAAACTTAACAAGGTCATTTAAAAATTATTGGGGTTTAAAATAGCCCTATTGGAAAATTACATAGATTTATTTTGAATTGAATAATGTCCTAGAACAATACTATCTTTACATTGCAGCTTGACTGATAATCAAGTCAATTTGTACCAGGAGTGATTTTCCTTTTTAAGAAATTAGACAAAACATAAAAATAGACACAAAGTCTTCCATGTCTTCCATGTGACAAGTATGCTGACTGAAGTTTGCAGTGACTAATTCAAATCATTCCAATTCCAAAGGAAAATAAAACATAAAGAAATGAGGACATGAATAAAACTCCAAATTTTTCAATAATCATGAATTATTACTCATTAAGCATGTACATATAATACACTGTGTTATTTACTATTATTAAAATAATAAACACATTTGATCACCCACATGAAAAGTCTAGGATTTAATGACATCATTTATATGCAATAATTATAGAACTATTATATGTAAGTAAATTTCTCACACTTCTCCAAAAGCCCATTAGCTTTGGAGAACCTGCTTATTTTCCCAAAGAGGGAAAAATACAGCTTGCTCTTTAGGTATGAATGAATTTTGAATTATTTGAATTTAAATACTTTTGAATTCTACTACATAATATATAGAAACTCAGGCAAACTGTTGTGCAATCAAAGTAAAACATTTTAAGCTATAGTATAATAAATTTAAGACTATACCATCTAAAGATTATTTAACTATGGACATCTGAATGATAATTATGACGTCTGTTTTTACTAATTCCAACAGCAGAATTCTTAGTTTAAAAGAAAAACACCGTAGCTTTCTAGAATGAAGAAAAAGAGCATATCCTGGCCAGAATTCTGTTAACAGAAACTTAACTATTTTATCACCAACCAAACCATGACAGAAACATCACACTAATATTAATTGGCCAGTAGTCTTCCTGACCTCCTGGCATACTATATGCTGCTTTCAGAACTGGCTCAATACCATGGGAGAGATGCCACCCACAGGTTGAGAAGTGACTCCCACCATAGGTCCTATTCAGAGTCAACTGAAGCCAAGTATCTATAAAAAGTGAGTCCATCCCTTTGAATTATGCTTCGACTACACATAAAGAAAAATAACTTTCTGACAACAATCACATGGGCAGTCAGAAATATGGTAACAAATATGGCAACTATGGAGTGGAGAATTAGACATGGTCAGGGTGAAGATCATCATGATTACTTGAATGAGGTTATTAACACTCAGGGATAAACAAAATCTTGCCTGAAAGGTTCAGTATGAGGTTCCCTTTAATTCTGTGGAGGTTACGGGGTGGGTGTCACAACCACTGGGTAGAGCAAAGCACTATTTTACTTTGGCTTGCCTACATTTGACGGATAATACAAAAAATGAGAAAGTATTTTGAAAACTTTCCAGTTTCCTTTCTAAACTAGTCTAAAATTTAAAACCAAAGCTGATTTAACCATTGGAGGGGGAAGAAAAAAACAACTGGTCAGTTTTATGAAGGGTTATCAAGTTGGCAGTGAGTAGCAGGGACCAAATGTCAACTTTCTGATCTGATTTCCCAAATGCACACTCTTAAAACCACAAGCTAAATAAATAATGTCTTGAGTCAGCAAAAGGGGACAAAACACATTTTGAGAAAAACATTTAAAGAATATATAAACTGAAGGGGTAAACTCTTCTACACTGAGGAGGTAAACTGTGGATACCTTATTCCGATACCCTTCTGTTCCATTCTGTGAGTGGGAGACTCTATTCATTACAACCTTTCCCTTTTCTAATACAACCTCCTTTGACAGCAGGGTAAAAACAAAATTAAACAGATCTCAGTGCAACAAATGCAACCTGAAGTGAATGATCACTCAATCAGTGCCCTAAATCTTCAACATATTTCCACAAGTCTAAAAAACATGAACAACTTTAAGGCTATTAATACTGGCATATTATTTTCTACAATGCTCCATGATATCTGATGACAGGAGACCTTCTGCCTCAAGAGTAAGGGTTATGTACGTACCTCAGCAACATAACCAGGTCTGCATCGCTTGAAAGGCGCACCAATCCTGGAGTCCCTTCAGTTCGAATAAATTGGATCTTCTCCCTATTCAAGAAAAGAAACAGCACAAAATGTATATGATAAACCTTCGGGCTATAGCTCAGTAGCAAAGAGCATTTTCTGTAACAGTCATAACATTTTTTTAATACCTATTATGTGGCAGCTACTGTGTGATACCCTAGGAATACACATCCAAGAGAGGCATGGTCTTTGCCTTCAAGGGAGGATCTTGTGATGAGCATCAACACCTCTGGTTCTAACGTTGTGGGGAGAAAGATTCTTTTATTGCTTTCATCGTTTTGCTGCCCAAATACTACAATAAATAGTATACCATTCAACCAATAAAATCAGTCTGCTTTGAGTTAAAGCTGACTGTGGGCCTGAATCTTAGTGATAGTCTTAGGCTGAACCTCAGCTGTGCCAAAAAGGGATTGTGTTGGGAGAGTCATCTATTTTCCTGAGGCCATATCTTTAAGTTACATGTGATGAGCTCATTCCTAATTGGAAGCAGATAGTATCTATGCATTATATATTCAGTGTAAAAGCATATGGCTTTTTTAAATAAGGAAAACACTGAAATACTTTGCTACTACACTTGGTGAAATAGATTGTGTACATACCTGTGCAAATGTACATATACCTATATACATCCAACACAACAAGGTGAGTTATTTGAGTTATTTTTACCATTATTTTGTTATAGATAAATGGGATGACACCAGTTTTTTTTTCTTTTTGTTTGATGAGTCATCATCATGTCACTATTTTCAATTTGTTATATGATAAAATTTTAATAAATTTTTTCCTAGTTGCTTTCTTCCCTCATTTACATCATGCTATTTCAAAGCATACCATATTAACTTTCATAAGATGAAGAAAAAAAATAACATAAACTATGGTACTAAAGTCATTATATTTCATTGGAATAGAGAGGACACAAATAAACAATTCTATTCTACAGACAATATATTCTGATTTCTGTACCACAAAGTAAAATATTAATCATTGATATAGTGTTTATTTAGATTTAGTTCTTATCTACAAAGCAACTTGTTTTTCTATTTGATATTTTCACAAAGTTCCACTGATGTTTTTGTTTGTTTGTTTTGAGACAGGGCCTCACTCTGTCACCCAAACTGGAGTGCAATGGCGCAATCTTGGCTCACCACAACCTCTGCCTCCCAGGTTCAAACAATTCTCTGCCTCAGACATTTGAGTAGCTAGGATTATAGGCATGCACCACCATGCCTAGTTAATTTTTGTACTTTAGTGGAGATGGGGTTTTGCCATTTTCACCATGCTGGTCTCAAGCTCCTGGCCTCATGTGATCTGCTTGCCTTGGCCTCTCAAAGTGCTGGGATTACAGGCATGAGCCATCATGCCTGGCCGAGTTCCACTGATTTTTATATTTTCAAATTTCAAATACTTTCCTTAAGACTGCTTGCTGACTTGACGGCATTGAGATGGAAGGCAAGGTGCCATGTTCACATGAAAAATTCCTTAATGCATAGAAAAGTCAATGGATTTGCCCTTAGCCACATAGCTTACGAGGTATGATAAACAGAGTTCAGTCCTCGGTTTCTTCTGGCTAGATCCATTTTATATGATATATGAAGCAGCTAATCTTTAGTATTTGCCAAATTTTCTTTTCTATAATTTATTGCCAGCAGCTAACTACTATTTTTTTTAAAAGACTATTAGAAGTTAGTGGCAGGCATGTACGTAACGGAATTTGCTTAAGGTTATTTCTGTGAAGCCTTGAACCAGGCAGAACGTTTTCCCTCAAGTGTTGGAATCATACATCTGAAACATGTGATGGAAACCCAGGCCCATTATCTGGTGAATGGTTTTTCTGATAAGAGATGTAAATGTTGGCTTATACAAGTTAAATCAGAGAAAAGTTATTTTGAAGAAAAATGAATAATAACTTAACCAAAGAACTACTCTTACAAGGATCAGGAACACTATGCTTTGATCTTGAAGAATCAAAAGCTATCTCCCACAAATATGCAACTTATCTCTTCTGTCTATCAACACAGTGAATCCAGGCAAATGGAACAAGACAAAAAACAAACAGGCTGAGCACTCTCCCCTCCTTCCTTAACTGGAGCTACACAGAAGGAGTTGAGTGATGGTAGATATCAGGCCCTGGACTGCGGCTTGTAAGTTTCCTATGAATAAGAAAAACATCATCGCTTCTTGAGTCACAAGGATGATAGGGTGAGAAACAGAAAGGACAAAGGCACCAGAGGAAGTATGCCAACTGGGAAACTTTTCATCACTTTCCAGATGTAAACTACCAGGCTGTGAAGGCAACTAGTCTGATTTTTCAGGTGAGAACACATGAGAGGCAGGCTGAGACCAGTTTTCTACCAGGCCAACTAATTTATCACAGTGACAAGCTATGGGTCATATGCTTCCAGGAACCAGACACTGGAACATGTCGTCTGATGTAAAGTACTTTCTTATGTTGATACTGATTCATTCTTTCAGCGAACATTTTCTGCATGCCTACTATGTGCCAGTCATGGTACCACACACTGGGAATCCAATGGGGAGTAAGAGAAAGTCCCTTTTCAAGGAGCTTACACTGCAGTGGAAGAGAAGCCATCAAAAGACAATTCTCATTTGATGTGAAAATATTTACATTTTTCTGTTCACTTAACTGAACGGTGGTTAGGCTTTATACCTGCTCCTGGTCTAAACAGTTCTTTATAAAGTCCTTTTATGTAGAAACAAAGGAGGCATTAGTTTACTGCCGGTAAGGAGAGCAGATCAGGGCTGAGGAAGAGACAGAAGTCAGCAGATGTCCCCGGAAATGTCACCAATCTTTTCTGAGAAAAACTAAGGAACTGCTTCTTGGTTATCAAGTATTTGCCCAGTATGCTATAGACAAGTGTTTCTCAAACTGGCATCCTTGGTCTACTAGAAATTTGCATACATAAGCTCGAGCTCTGCAAGAATTTTTAAATTTTGTGTCTTCACTTTGATGATCAAAACACATGAAACAATGTAATATTTTAGATGAGATGGATGACATTTATGACTGAATCTTGTCATGTGACTTTGGGTCCCATGTTTATATTTATAGGGCACTTGGTGCAAAGTGATCAGAGATGAGCTTTTAAAGGATGGTGAATAGACCTGGCCTCCCTTAGGCAGACAGGACCTTGATGTTCAATATGATAATAAAACCAGTCCCTGTCTGCCACTCATGCACACTTCGCTTACCAATTAAAAAACCTTTTCTCTTACAGTATTAACTTGCATCATGAAAATGATCAAGTGGGTTAAGTAAATTGCCATAGGCTAAAGAAAAAACAAAAGAGATGGATTTAAAAAGAAAATTATGCCTTTATGCTAAATAATGCATCAAAGATATCCTGGTTTATTCTAAGAACAAAAGCCTTGCAATAGTTTGCAAACAGAAAAGTGGTAGTAGAATCCACTTATCCCGGGGCACATTCAACGATATGTTTTTTCCTTCAGTATTGTATTTGGGGTTACACTGTTAAATGAATTGGCTTATCAAAACAATGAATTAGTAGATAAAAATAAGCTTATTGTTAAGAAGAGAAAATGATGACCGTGACAATTTCAAGGAGGCACCTGCTAGACCAGAGATGCAAAATCAAAAGAATCAAGTCAAACACAAGCACAGAAAAGCACAAATATATCTTTCCACTGATAACGGTCTCAACATTGATGATTTAGCTTCTGAAAAACAAAATATTCTCACATTAAGAGCATTAATTTAAATGTTATTGATTTTTTCTAGCTTTTAACTTAATTTGTATGTCTTTTGGTTTTATAGTTTACAAAAGCTGTAAGCATAAGAGGTTTATACACATTTTATATTTGTACACATTTAAGTTTAAAAGAAAAGTGGTTAACATCATTATAGGTCTGTGATATTTCTTGTCCCTTTTAGAGTGGAAAATAACAGATGTAACTCTTACAAATTTTAATGAGTCCACCCAGTGTTTGGAGTAACATAATGAGTTTGAGAAATGTTGTTAAAGACAACTGATCATGATTAGAGGAATGTTTGAAAATTACTTTAATATATTTATTCAAGTCTATTAATTTATAGAATTAGAAGGAATCTGTGGTAGTCCTCTCTGTTGCCCAGGCTAGAGTGCAGTGGTACAATCATGGCTCACTATAGCTTCAAATTCCTGAGCTCAAGTGATCCCCTTGCCTCAGTCTCGTGAGTAGGTGGGACTACAGGTATGTACCACCACACCTGGCTAATTTTTAAACATTTTTGTAGAGACAGGGTCTTGCTATGTTGTCCAGGCTGGTGTCAAACTCCTGGCCTCAAGTGATCCTCCTGCCTCAGCCTCCTAAAGTGCTGGAATTACAGGACTGAGCTACTGCATCAGCCTGCCTTCTTCTTAATAAAAAAATTCAATTCAACCTTAGTGGTTTATTATGATGATTAAGGTTATACTAATACAACATAATATCATTTGGACCTCTCTGCATGGGTACATTTATCTCTCTGTGCCCCTTAGAGTACATTCCAGCACTTTTATGGGTGCACCTTCTCATTTGGCTAGTGAGGTACAACTTAAATTCCTTTTAAAATACAAGTTTCTTGAGGGCAAAAGCCCTTTCTCCTTTATCTTTTTTTTTTTTGAGACAGAGTCTCACTCGGTCACCAGGTGCCAGACTGCAGTGCAGTGGCGTGACCTTGGCTCAGAGCAACCTCCGCCTCCTGGGTTCAAGCAATTCTCCTGCCTCAGCCTCCCAAGTAGCTGGGACTACAGGCACACTCCACCACGCTCAGCTAATTTTTTTGTATTTTTAGTAGAGACGGGGTTTCACCATGTTGACCAGGATGGTCTCGATCTCTTGACCTTGTGATCCACCCACCTTGGCCTCCCAAAGTGCTGGGATTACAGGCGTGAGCCACCACGCCTGGCCTCTATCTTTTTTTTTTTCTTTTTTTGAGTTGGAGTCTCACTCTGTCACCCAGGCTGGAGTGCAGGGACCCAATCTCAACTCGATGCAACCTCTGTCTCCTGGGTTCAAGTGATTCTCCTGCCTCAGCCTCCAGTGTAGTTAGGATTACAGGCATGTGCCACCGCGTCCGGCTAATTTTGATATTTTTAGTGGAAAGGAGGTTTCACATGCTGGCCAGGTGAACTCCTGATCTCAAGTGATCTGCCCACCTCAGCCTCCCATAGTGGCTGGGATTACAGTTGTGAGCTATGGCACCCAGCCCTTCCTCCTTTATCTTTGTGTTCCCCAGGTACCAAATACTATTCTGTCTACCTGATGAGTGCTTTGTAAAATATAAACCAGTGACATGATTAATTTAGGCCAAAATAACAGATGTGGCTCCTAACAATTTCCCCTAAGAATATACCTGGTGTTTGGAATAAACAATCACGCTTTTTTTTTTTTTTCCTGCTGTGGCAGAGAAATAAAGAATTGGAAAGCTAATGTCCAACTATTTACTAAAACAGAATCCACTGGAGAGAAATGTAAAGGCAGGTAAAAAGACAACCTCTTATGAAAACTCACAACTGTAAAATGAGAACCTAAACCATCCAGAGACAAGCTCAGGAAAAAGTCTCCAGCTACTGCTGTCTCTCAGACTTTCATAATATATGTAACCACTTCCTCCAGTGCACGGAATCACCCCCAAAGATCAACTCTAGTAGATCATTTGAGGACAACGAACAAAGTTTCAAGACCGAATTCCCACAGAAAACATTCTCATGAAACCACCCAACATTTTGGTGAAGTTAAAGAGAGGCACGTGCTCAGAGACAATCAGAAGCAGCAATGCTCAAAACCACAAAACTCTGGATTGCCAACTCTGCACATCCGGGTTCCTCTAGATACACTTCAATGCCACATTCACAAATACATGTTTTTAAAAACTGCCCTAGGCAGTTCTAGAGAAGTGCCTTTGACTTCCCTACTGGTATAATGTCAAGAAAGGAAGACCAGCACTGATCATTCGTACTCATTATTAGAGTCACAGGGCACTGCCTGACTTGACAGATATAGCCAAGCAGTTGAAAGGTTATGGGAATTTAAGTCCATTATGGTCATATGATTCTTATGGATACAGAGAAGTGAAATTAATTAGCCACATGTGTAGGGACAAAGTTTGCCATAAATGGATATAAGTTATCTGCATGCTGAGAACTTAGAGACTGACTTAACTCTTTTTGTTTCCTCATGTTAAAATAAACATAATTATAGAAGGCAAATAAAATACTTGGCCTGGAGCCTATTACATAGGAAGCACTCAGTAATTTTAAATGATTGAGTATATTATTAGATAGGCCCCATAATTATTTATTCCTTTGTCAAAAGACAGTATGATCTATTGAAAACAGAGCCAAACTAGATTTCTATTGACCCACTCCTTTTTCTGCTTGTATTGTTGGCAAGTTGTTCTAAATCAACTTGCCAACATCTTATTAACATATTATTAACACAGAAGGGATGCTTATTTTGTTTGCTTTATAAGAAATGCTTCTGATTAACTATCTGGGCAATTTATTCAAATGTAAGTAAAAAGTAGATTTTATTAAAAACTACTTTGTGCTATCATAAATAATTCATTGTTCTCTATGATTTACTATTCTTTTGGGGATGGGAAAGGTATTGAGACTGGTTTCAGCACTGACATTTTGCTTTGGTCCACAGAGTCCAAGTCTAATGAGTTACTAAAGGAAATGACATTTTACTGAACTGTTTTCTTGATAAATATAACAGAACATAGGAAAAATCAAGAGTAAAAGATTTACTTAAAATGTGATTATTCCTCATGTAAGAAAATGGTCTTGAAAATCATAACTGAGCCACTTATTAGCAAAAAAACACAATACTTTGGAGAAATATCCAGTGGATGAATGTATTTGTAATTTCGAGAATCTTTCAAAGTTACATCAGAGAACAATGTTTATGGGAAAATAATAAATATCTGAGCGTGATACTGTGAAAAGAACCTAAACTAATTTTGGGTACTGGAGTTCATGTTTTTGGCCTTTTAAATTTTAGGTGATTGACTGTCCAGGTATCTCAAAGTTGACATTAACAGTTATGAGATTCCATGTATCAAAAATGTGAAAATTAGATATACACATGATATATAACTCAAAAGCATATGTACATCTATAAATTAGCACATCCATTCAAATAAAACATAACTAGCACTTACTCCTTTTCAAGAAGTCATAGAATAAGTGACAGGTTTTAAGAATCTGTGTTCCTTACCGCCCTGAAGAATAAAATCTCTAATCTCTTATTAGGCCTACAAGATAATTAGCTGCTTGGAAAGATGTTTTAACATACCTTTGGATGGCTTCTTAAATGTTATCTTAATGATATTGCCATGATATTTTGGCCTTCAGTAATTTCTGGCTAAACCTCAAGCCAGAAGGCTCAGTCCTCAGCTTAGGCACAGAGCAGTCAAGGCTGGTTTTATCGTTATAAGGTAAAAGATTTTAGAGTAAAGCTCCCTGTAGGAAACAGTGGACAGCACCACTAAAAAGCCTTCCTACACACAAATTAATAGTGGAATTAGAGATGGGTGGGCACGGTGGCTCATGCCTATAATCCCAACACTTTGGGAAGCCGAGGTGGGCAGATCACTTGAGGCCAGGAGTTCGATACCAGCCTGGCCAAAATGGTGAAACCCTGTCTCTATTGAAAATACAAAAATTAGCTGGGCATGGTGGTGCATTGCTGTAGTCCCGGCTACTCAGGAGGCCTGAGATATGAGAATTGCTTGAACCCAGGAGGCAGAGGTTGCAGTGAGCTGAGATCATGCCCACTGTACTTCAGACTGGGTGACAGAGTGAGACTCTGTCTGCTCCCCACCACTCTCAAAAAGGAAAAGAGGTCATAGATCCTAGTTGCATTTAAATTATATCCACATAATTACATGGTTCCATTTATATGTATGGTCAATCTCAGGAATAGTGGTTTTAAGAATTAGAATAAGTTTAGGAGCAAATTACTTTAAACTGAGTCCTTCTGATAGAACAAAGTAGTGAAGGGCAGAGTACTAATATAACAGCAATTTAAATTTACTCTATGTTTACTATGCTTACACAGTACCAAGTGCTTTATACATACATTAACTCATTTAATCTTCAAAAAGACACTGAGAGTTAGAAATTCCTATCCCCATTTTACAGATGAGGATAACAACCTGGAGGGTTGTTAAATGTCTCATTTAAAGTCACCTGGTGGGTAAAATTCAGAGCCAGAATTCAAACCTAGGTCTTTCTGACTCCAAACCTGAACAAAATCTTAAGAGCCATACTCAACTACCTTCTAAGAGCCATTACTGCTGCTCTCCCAGTAAGAGAGAGACTACTATTAGGACTTCCCAATGACCATTACTATGTGGTGTCAATAAATTATTTTAATCAGGTGTCCAGGAGCAATGGCTCATGCCTGTTATTCCAGAAGTTTGGGAGGCTGAGGCAGGAGGATATCTTGAGCCCAGGTGTTCAAAATGAACCTGAGCAACATAGCAAGACTCTATCTCTATAAAAAAATAATAAAAATAAACATAAAACAATTAGCTGGGCAAAGTGGTGTGCTCTTGTAGTCCCAGCTATTTGGGAGGCTAAGGCAAGAGGATGGCTTGAGCCCAGGAGGTTGGTGCTGTAGTCAGCTGTGATTGCAACACTACACTGCAGCCTGGGGAATACAGTGAGACCCGTCGTCTCAAAAGAAAAAAAATGGTGTCTTTAAAAGTTCAATAATTATCCCTATGTAAATTTTCTGTAGGAAAATAATAGTCTCAGTCCATATTTGCTATTATTTAAATTTGGTACACCAAAGATCAGAAGTTTGTCACGTTGGTCAAGACTTCTGAGCAGTAAGTAAACAAATCAGGAGAAGAATAAGCGAGAGAGCTAGGCAGGTCTTAACAGGAAAATGCATACGGATCAGCAGAAGTAAATTCATGCTATTTTCACCACGTAGTTCAAATGTTAACCAAAATTAACATTCCTGTCTAATATTATATGTAAAAATTCATTTGTCACAAAGCTGGAAAGTAAATAGGTTAGCAATTTTGAACACTAGGGTTTATTTTATAAAAGACAGCTTTTGAAACTTTAAATTTTTATTACCTAAAATTCTGTATTGTTTGATAAATTTCAAAATGGGTGATTATTTTTAAAATAAAAAAATTAAGAGTAAAATTAGACTCTAGCAAAACTCCAGGGCTCTTCAAATAGGATAATGAAAGGAAATAGAAGGTTCAAGTCTGCATTTGCCTCTAGTCTGGTGAATCTTGAGACACATATCCATTTGCCTTTTGTAGTTCAGAATTTCTTGACTCGCAAGTTACTAATTTCCTAATAACATAAAATATGGAATGATCTAATCTACCCAGAATGAAAAAATTATCACAGATCATGTCCTCATGGTAAGGGGAGTTATATAGGAAGCGCTCAAGGAAGAATCAGCCTGCTGCCAAAAATAATCATTGATGCCTGGGGAGAGCTGGACTAGCAGGGAACGGATTTACTGGCTGGACCTAACAATCATATTAGAGGGGAAATTCTCAACTCTTAACTCAGGTTCATAGCCTTTCTCATTACACAGTGCCGTACAAACACCAATACTAAAAATTTTATTAAATTTTTAAATATGCATTATATTCACCTATAAAATATTATTCAAGGTTGTTTTCTAATGAATATATTTGTATTCATATAAAATATTAGAACTTTTTTCAGCTTTTATTTTAACATCACAGCATAAAACACCTTCTTTCAGTGAGATCCAGTAGTAGCATATAATAATCCAATAAAATACCCATTTTACAGATGTGGTACTGACTTTGGGGAGCTGATTTTTCTAACGGGGGAATAAACATCTCCTGAGGATTTTTTTTTTTAAAGGATGTCAACTTAGTACCATTCACATTTGCGTGATAAGTGAAGTTATAAGGAGCAGTGATTTAAATACAGCAGTTGAAAGTAAAAGCTGTATCGCAATGCATGGAAAACCATAGCCACATAGACAGGAAGACACACCAGTGAAGTCTCAGGGAAGAGAAAACTATACATAGATGCAAACTAAATGAATTGCCTGCTATCCTCTGGTTTAGGAGGAATCACAAGCAAACTAGGAGAACACAAAGCAAACAGGTATACCTACTTGACTCCCTCAAGGGCCACCACTTTTATCATTATATTGTGGGAAAAATAAGAAGGAATATTTATCTTAAATGGTGTGCCACAGATGAGGAACGACATATACAAAGCTATGTTGGTGCTGGGAATCCTTGCTCCAGGTATGAATGTAAGGTCCGCAGTGAACTTTGACATATAGATTACCTGGTAGCTCCATTTCATGCATAAATCTGTTATCAAAAATATCATTGAAATATGAGATTAAAGAAGCTTAGCTGATTTCCCACCCCTGTGTTTGTGGGAATGCTCCTCACAACTATATAAAACAGAATGTTCTCTTAGATATATGAACTTCCCCTTTACAATGTTATGATAACCAAAATGTTTAACTACCAAAAACTTTATGGAAAATTAAAGTGCAGTGTGACACACTCTGGATAGGAGGAATGGCATTATCTCATTGATTTAAGTTCCTCTGTCCTTTTACTTGTCATGACTACATCTGCTTCCCATGGTCACGTTCTGTAAAGATAGAAATATATTTCATAGCCTATCAAATAATTTCATAAAAATAGATTACCAGGTGAAGCCTATGTTAGAAGAGAGATTGTGCTTAACTGAGGACACTAGATGCCACTAAAAAAAAATCTTCAGCAATCTTTGGGAGATTAGAGACTTTTCGGACTCTAAAAAGCAGAAAGAAAACAAAACAAAACTTAAAGCTACCAACTTGGGCGTGCAGCTTTTCCCTCTGTCAGAATCTGTCAAGATTCTGTCAAGTCATTAAAGAATAATGACAGATGCTGTCTGGGTAGATTAGATCACCTAATCTCTCTGATGGTGGAGATTTAAAGACATGTGAATTAGTATTACATACTAATGTGGAGTGTAGAGAAAAAGTGAGAAACTTCTTGAGTTTCCTCTTTTTTGTGGGGGATGGGGTACATTTAGAGGAACAGATATTAACTAGTGGTGTGGGTTGGCTAGAAGTGGTAGAAGAGAGAGAAAACAGAGTTCTCTTTATTTTGTGATTAGCAAAAGAAGAATTTTGTTCTTTTTTTGTTTGTTTTGCTTTGAGGTCTAGGATTGTTAATATTTCTAATTAGACCATTGAGAAGCTTGTTTCTGCAATTTTTTAAACTAAAACTTCTTACAGAAGATTCTCAAGGGGAACATGCATTATTGAGTGGATGCCATAATAAACAAACATACAAAAGCTTCACTTGTATAATTATTATAATTTTTCTGTGGTTAAGAACAGCATGCTTATGTTGAGGAAAGCACTGAGTTGAGTCAGATGTTATTAACCATGTGAAACCAGGTGAAACTGGGATTTTTATATACACAATGTTTTTAATGTAATACTTGAAATTTTGTGGAGCTTCAGCCTTTACAAACTTTAGAAGTTAGTGACAACTTTAAAGACATGAGACCAAGGCTGGGCACAGTGGCTTATGCCTATAATCTCAGCACTTTGGGAGGCCAAGGTGGGCAGATCACCTGAGGTCAGGAATTCAAGACCAGTCTGACAAACATGGTGAAACCCCATCTCTACTAAAAATACAAAAATAAGCTGGGTGTGGTGGTGGGCACCTGTCGTGCCGGTAACTGGGGAGGCTGAGGCAGGAGAATCGCTTGAACCTGGGAGGCAGAGGTTGCAATGAGCCAAGATCACACCACTGCACTCTAGCCGGGGCAAGAGTGAGACACTGTCTCAAAAAAAAAAAAAAAGAAGACATGAGATCAAGAATATCATAAGAATATTTGGTAATTTATTTTCAAATCAACAATTATATACATATATATTTTTATATTCACTGTGCGCAAAATGCAGTTCTAGGTATTTGAACAGTAAGGAGGAAAAATAATGATGAGTTGGATAAGATCCCTATTTACAAGGCTTTTATAATCTAATTGGAAAATAAAGCATAAGGACCCGAAAAGTCAAATTAAAACACAAAAGTCATAAAGTCAAAACAGTACAAAGGACAATGTGATACATTTCACGATGAATCATCAAAATAGTGTCAAGACCAAAGGCTATTACAGCTAACTGTGCCATCAGGATTATATGGAGAAGTTTTAAAAAAATAATTCTTAGGCTCTACCCCAGACCTCTTGAATTAAATTTCTGGGTAGGGTATGGGAGAACAGGCGGTATTCAGAGATGAGAGAGGATTTGGAGGAGGCATGGTCTGGCATTTTGTATTATGTAAAGCTTCCCAGGTGATCCTGATGAAAACAGTTTGGCACAATTTAGTAGGTCAGTATTTGAGAATCACTGCTATGGGCCAGGATGGTCCCACCAGGCAAATATCCTTCCACCAGTAAAGGTGACAATTGGACTTTGGGTTAAGACAGATTTTCAGCAGAAACTCTTCGTTTCCTATCTCCCCTGATGCCTAGCACACTTAGATAGAGAAATACTAGCCTAGATCATGAAAGTGAGGGTCCACAGTGGAGCTGAAAAATTTCAAGGAGGGAAAGCTTCTGCTGGGTTATAATGGAAAAATCTTGCTGCCTAAACTTAGGAGAGAAAAGCTTTCCAGGGAAGGGGAACAGCATGTATTCAGGAAAGTAAAACTGAGCCTGAGGCATGATGTTTTGAAAAGTTGTTTAGAAGAAAGGGTTCATCCAAGGAAAGGCTCAGATTTAGAGAGTATCAGATTCACTACTTAGGTTCTTCTCTGTTTTTATTACAGAAAAATGTGAATACCAAGTCTGGGACCTACAAATCTCAATTCAGTAAACTGTATGCTACTTTTGCTTACTCAAGTTACACTCAAAAAGATTATGTCATTAATTTCCTTATAATCTGCACATCTAGGATAAACTCTTGGCTTGAATTCTTGTGTGTTTTTTTCATATTTCTTTATTTTTTATTGTTTTGGGGGCAAGGTTGGCAAATGATCATTTTCTTTTTTTTTCACTTTCTTTTTTTTCATATTTCTTTTTTTAAATAGGGTTCTGGGTTGTTTAGTTAATTTTATTCAACTTATATACTTAATAGAGAGAAGCCAGCGCTACAATACCTGATGATGATGACAAAATATTTGCACACAAGATGTTTTTGCAAAGGATGTAAGAAAGAAAGAATAAATTTCCAAGATAAATATCAGTGCTACTAAGATTTAATGGTTTGTGCTTATGCAACGTGAACCAAGTACGAATATTATTGTTACCTGAGTGAGTGATTCCTGGTAAGATCAGGCTGACGCTCTTGTAGAATTTCAAAGATATTGGGTTGACGTAGAAATGCAACAATCTTGTCATTGTAAGCTGAAAAAAATAAAAAAAGATAACAATTTTTAATAACAATTTTAAACTTTTTTTGTGTGTGTGAGGTGGAGTTTCACTCTTTCACCCAGGCTGCAGTGAAGTGGCCCAATCTCAGCTCACTGCGACCTCCATCCCCAGGGTTCAAGTGATGCTCCTGCCTCAGCCTTTCAAGTAGTTGTGATTATAGGTGCCCGCCATCATACCCAGCTAATTTTTTTTTTAAATATTTTTGGTAGAAATGGGGTTTCGCCACATTGCCCAGGTTGATCTCTAACTCCTGACCTCCAGTGATCCACCCACCTCGACCTCCCAAAGTGCTAGGAGTACAGGCGTGAGCCACTGTGCCCAGCTTATAAATCCAAAGTTTTCAAAATCATCTGTTTTTCAGACAGGCATGCCTGTCACTCCAGCATTCTGAGAGGCTGATTTGGGAGGATCACTTGAGCTCAGGAGTTTAAGACAAGCCTGGACAACATAGTGAGAACTTGTTTCTACTAAAAAATAAAATAAAATAAAATCTGTTTTCTGGCTAATATTATACTCAAAGTTATAGTTTGGAACTAGACTATGCCCACCACTATAGGTACTTA
Organism: Aotus nancymaae; assembly: GCF_030222135.1. NCBI lineage: Eukaryota > Metazoa > Chordata > Mammalia > Primates > Aotidae > Aotus > Aotus nancymaae. The sequence goes on along the minus strand of NW_026988419.1, from coordinate 37,281,941 downwards.
CGTTCCATTTTGTATCTAACCTTTATATAATTATTGGACTTAGAGCTGTGGCTTAGTTAACCATTCTTAGTAAACTCACTTGATAAGCCATATTTATTATCAAATGGCAAGATAAGGTCATCAATGAGATTCTAGATCTTGATCATTATCAAGTATCAGCCTTAAAGAAATGACAACAGTCAGAAAGGAAAAATCATCTTTTGATTAATTAGCAACCAGCCAGAGAGGTAGACGCAGAACTAAATTTGCCAAAATGTACTAGCTGCCAAACAACTAGAGCCAAAATGCAGAGGATAAACTATTCCCAAACTCTATGTGGAAATAAGTGCCATTAAGCCACAAATAGTTCTTTACCAAACCAACTATACCAACAGCTACAACACAACCATCATTATCAACTATGAAAACAAATATGTTTAAAAAAATCTATATCCCAGTCAAGGCTGGCTAAAGAAACTTAAAAATAGTTAATTAAAATTTATTAAGGACACTGTTATTACCTCTTTTGCCAAGAAAAAGCATTTGTTTACTTAAGATGATTCATCTTGATTATATTTGTTGATAATTATAAATAAATCATAAATATATTTAAATTCACAGAACTAAGGCAGAGTGTCTAAATTCTTAAACATCAGAGATTCTGTTATAGGATATGATCAAGATACATGCCTTTCTTAAACTAACAAATAATTAAACAAATGAAGAATAATTCTGTAGAGATCTGCCATTTCCAATCTTACCTACATCATATTGCCTATACATACATATTTTAGTTAAATGTGAATAACAATTTTAAAGTCATACTGTCTGCTAAAATGGAATACCACTGTCAACTCAAATTTTCCCTAAATGCACATTTCACTATCTATGAATAATGAAGACATTTTTATAATTCTTGAATTGGGGTTTACCGTGCATCTGAGAACAGAGCCCAGATAACTTTCTAAGCAACAATTGTATAGAGCTTTAAAATTCTATGTGCAGTATTTAGGGTCGTATTAGTAATAACATAAAAAAACCTAGACAGTTAGACTTCACCTCTAGATTTCTTATCCAGAGGTCAAACTTCTTAGGTCATGGGCATTATATTGAATTTCATGATAATTTTTTTAAAGAAAAAGTTTTAAAACAAAAACAGACAAATAGAGAGCTGGTCTAATTTTAGACGGAGCATGGAGCCCACATGGCCTCCCACCAATCTGTCCATCCACCTGCCTTAGGGGCTCCTAAGGCAACCACTGATCTTCAACCTCATCATTCTAATAACAACTCAAGTCGTTTTTTAGGCCTTTCTGCCACATTCATTTATTTTTATTTTACTATTTTAGAGGTTCTCACTGCCTTCTATTTGTGACAAAAACCCTTAAGAATGTGCTGTCTTTGATTGCTTATTTTGTGAAGCTACTACAGATTCACACACCATTTAAATTCTGTCTTGGCCTTAAATATATTAAGTATATACTTGTCCAAATTCTTAATTTATAATGATTGTATAATATATTACCTTAATACATTATTTTACCTTAACTTCAATAATCTAACATAATACCTCTACTCAGGCATGGCAGAGTGGTATTAAAAAAAAAAATCTCATCCTTTAGGATTTTACAAGACAGAAGCCCTGTGAGACTCAAGTCCGTAGGATTTTGTTATACATTTCTTAAGGATAATGCAGCAATTTCTCAATACAGGGCAAAAAGTATCAGGTTAACAACAGGGGAAGTATCAGCACAGTGTACACGGTATAGATAATGGCACAAAAAGACAGATAATTTCTGGAAAAGGTTGACATACCCACTGGAACCATGTCCTGGTACTGTGGCCTACTGACTGTATTGAATGTACTGGATGGCCTGGGAAGAACTGGTGGTCCCGCATGTCGAGAATCTTCTCCTACCTGCAAACAGAAGCACCATTTATGTTCTGCACCAAGAGCCAGAATGTTCTAGATCAGTAACCCAAACCAAGCTGTTTAAAATGTTAACAATGAGCATGGTGAAGTGCCACCTGATCAGAACAGACATCAGCTGTGGAGGTGAAGCAGGGTTCTTAGTTATCAAAAGCGTTGTTTTAGTGGCTAAATAGGGGGAAGAGTTGAGGCATCCACATTCTTGAGAGGGGATGAGGCAGTAATGCTTTACTAAGTGGCACAGAAGTAGTTCAATCTGCTCGTAATTACTGAGGCTGCAGCATCTAAATAGCAGACTTGTTCATCAGGACTAACGTCTGCATTGACAGAGCACTGTTGGCAACAATACAATCAAAGGGAAGACTGAGTGTTATAAAATGTTTGGGGCGTGCCAAGATAGTTCTTCTTTTGGCTAAGGCAGGCCAGGGAATTCCCTGGCTCAGCAGAGGAGGGGTTGAAGACCAGCAATCTTCACGTAGGGTTCCGAGTTAGTACATTATCTCCTCAGGAGCAATTTTCCATGCCTATTAGAACACCTGGTACAACAGATCTTTCTGGTTTGAGCCTCCCACACCAGGGCGCTAATAGGAGCAGGTGCAGAGGAGCTAAATATGGTTGTCCTAACCTGAATTATTCATTGCACCTAATATAGATTTAGAAACTCATACATACAAGTAGATAATCAAAAATATCCATTAATAATCTTACCAGAAAACTCTGATGTTGCTTTCCCATTTCCCCCCAGATTACAGAACTCTTTTTAAGACAATAGTAGAAAGCAAAGTAAGAAAGAATAAGAGAACAAAAGGCAAAATAACATACTGTACTGGATTTATAAACTGGGATTTTGAAAATAGTGTTTTTATTCCACTCACAACCCTTTGCAGGCATTTTGTCATACTGCATCACTTGGGTATTTGCTGAGGATTTTTCTAAAGACTCTAATGCTGGAAATATCCTCCCCACCCTCTACTGCTTGCTTGTCCTTCAAGAATGCTCTCACTCATTCCTCACAGCGTAGTTCAAACAGCCCCTCCTCAAAAAGGCTTTCCCTCTCCTTCAAGCCCAAGTTAAATGCAACCTTGTCTGAGCTCCCACAGAACTTGGTGTATATTTCTCAAGCAGATGCCATTGTGAACAGTTTATATTATTTGTCAATTATACCTCACTAAAACTGGAAATATATAAATAAAAAGAAAAAAACACGATTATCAAAAACGTTATTAAGGTATACTTTTTCAACTATTAAAAAAGAAAGTTTACAAAGCATTTTTCACTCATATTTTTGTTGATTTGTAGTATAGTTTCATATTTTCCTCTTCTATTAAGAATGCAGGAAGTGTGTTATTTATTTGCATCCCTCATAACAGCAACAATGATGTTTCCTCATTATAGTAGGTGTTTGACAGTGCTAACTTGTTAGACGGGAAAGATATCAACATTTCTACTGACTGGAATATTTGCTGAAGGGATATAAGATGGTGGCTGAAATGACCATGTATGTAGCTAGAAGCCTTCTCATCCCGCTTCTCTTGAGTTATTGGCTTTAGGAATGAACACAGCTACTCTCTGGGGAGATCTGATCACTAAGTACAGACTGTTAGTCAGATAACATATTTCAACACTCCAATATATACTTTCTCTCCTCAGAGTATGTTGCCATGTGTCATCATTTCTCAGAAAAGTCAAAGGTCTTTTCCCTGAGACCTCAGTCCTGGCAACCAGACCAGCAGACAGTGGGCAATCCCTCTGATGGGCAGGTCTTCAGGACATGCGCGCTTCCAACAGCTGTGTCAGAAAGGACACTCCCCTGGAAAGTTTAACAATGCTGAAGGCTGGACGCTCAGTCTGTATGGAGTTATCTCCAGGTCACTGCTCAGTTTCCAGCCATAGGAGGAAAGTCTTAACGTATCCCTTAGGGTCCCTCTCTCATAAAGGCTACTACTAGACCATGAAAATAATTCATGTTCTAAGGTAGAGGGGTTGAAAGAAAATACAAGTATAGCTATTAATCTATGCATGTTTTCCCAGGAAAACAGTGAAACAGCCAGCTTCATACTATGAAGTCATGATAAGGTGAGTGGTTAAAGTGCACTGGCTATGCAATAAAACATTGGACAGAGCCCTAATTGTGCTACACATCGCACACAAGGTCCAAAGGTGAAAGGTCTGTTCTGCTTTCAAGATGAATGTTGTTAGCATCATTCAGTTTACCACTAATGGTTTACATGACAGCAAGGTAAAGATTTATTAGCTACTCATAAAACATAAATATTTTGTGCATGCCTCATCCTGCAATATATTTATATATCATTTTTATATGAGCTTCTCATGTGTACTCTTCTATATCTGCACTTACAACCAGCAAACACATGATGCATTAGAGCAACTATGTAAATCAGGAGGGGAAATTCCAAGAGTAGAATTTTGATGAATCAAATCCAGTTATTTATTGTATTCTTATTTTTTCTCATACAAAATATAAGGCTACAAAGATATTTCATGTACAATATAATATTGAAAATACATGCACATAGACATAGAAAAGTAATGTAAAAATATTAATTCTATTTGTCTAAGGAAATTTTCAAAACAATGTACATCAAGCGATGGTATATACTCAAATCATAAGCCCATATGAAGGAGAAAAAACTTGCCTTAAGACATTTCTTTTATATATTTAAGCTGCAAAAGGAAGAAGTGAAACAAGATGGTTTTTTTTTTTTTGGTTAGCATATTAGAGGGCCCTCATGTGGTTATCATGGGTCCCTGCAAACTGGTAAAGTAGAGCAGTTTTCAGTAATTCTTAGTTCAGCCCATTTTCCCCAGGCACTTAGAGTATATAAATCAACTTTCTCAGGAATATTCTAATTTTAAAGAATACTAGTGAGGATGCTATAATCCCATAGCCCTGGATGAGTATTTTAATGCAATATAGAAAACTTCATTTAAGAAATTCTATATTTAACCAAGTTACATTCATTTCTTCCTGTGAGGCTGAAAATGGGTGTGCAAAAGGGCTTATCATCTTCCTGCCTTGAACATTTTAGTACATTATCAACTCCCTCTCACCTTCCTCTGAGTCGAAAAATCTTAAATTCCTCATATGTCCTACCTTTCTAGATTCTGTGATTTAGGCCGTATGTATTTCCAGAGAAGGCTTGTCAACATTATTCCAAAGCTTTTCAGCCTCTAAATCAAACTCAAAAAAAAGAAGCTTAAAAAAAAATCAAATTCCACAAGCCACCACATTTTAGAAGCTTCTATCAACCAACCAGCAGGTAAGTCCCTAAAACGCTTGACTCACCTCGCCCGCACTGTGGCTGCGTTGCCTTGTCAGGTGTTGCCGATGAACCAGTGCACTCGTGGGTCTACTGCTCTGCAGGGGTAGCCGGGGGTCAATGAAAGTGGTGGTGCGGGAGTTGTGGTCCACAAAGAAAGCCTAGGATACAATACACTGAGTCAAATACATCAGACGGTCAGGAAAAGACTCACTTTGAGTCATGATCCTAGCTCTATTTTCTTATAATGTTCAATCTTTGGGGAAATTTCTCCTTATCCCCATAGGCGAGGTCAGACTAGAGAAAGCCAAGCTTAGATGAGATCTAGAACAAAGAGAGCAGGAGGGAACATTATGCCTGATTTTAGGAAATACTCTACGAGGTAGTCACCAAAGAGATGATCTGAGAAGGAAGCCAGAAGAATGGACATTTGGGCTTCTCTTAACTGATGGTCTTTGAGTTCTTCCTGTCATATATGGCTATTATAAAGTTCTTACCACCTTGAAACTTTTAAACATCATTGACTTCTCTTTTCCTTCTCCTATACAGCACCAAAATCCTTCTCATTTTCTCACTGTAGTCTCCTCTATTTGTCCCCTCCCAGCCTGAACACCACCCCATTATTCGGGACTTTATTTTTCATGTGTAAGTACTGGTGGTTTCTCAGCTGCTCACATCTCCACCACTGTAGTCATTTAACTGGCCCATTACTATACGAATATTCTTTCTAAACACTTCAATTACATCACCATCTCAATCCAAAGCTTCTCATAGCTATCCATTGTCCACAGAAAAGACATCCCTGCTCATTGGTCAGTTTTTCCTCACTCTTTAACCGTCTGTGTACATGCCTTTCCAGTGTAGTCACCCATTACACACCCATACAAACTCATCACATACCCAATAGAACTTTGGGTATGTCACTTACATTCTCTGAGCTATATATTTCTTACAAAAATATGTCTCTTTCATTCATAATAAACATTTCTCCCCAATAATGTGTTAGGAAGGTGGAAACCATGTCTATCATGATTACTGCAGAATCTCTGGTAACATGAAATCATGAATGAGCATAAACCATTTACTTCAGCATTGCAGTTAGGATGGAATACTATGTAGCAAAGCATTTTTTGGTCTGTTTAATTCTAAAACTATACAAGGGCTATTTATCATTATCCTTAGGGGCCCAATGTTAGAAGTTTTCAAAGTAAAATTCACTCGAGGTAATAATAAGATAATGAAACCCATTATCTTAAGTACAATTAGAAATTATAAGTTTTTCATGATCAGATAAAGCTAATTAGGTCATCAAAGATGAAAGGGGCTATTAGGAGAGCCAGGCGACTCAGTACCTATAAACCAAGTGTAGAGGCACATGATGTATGCCATGTAACAGGCAAAAAAGAACTGACCTTTCAAACCGATAGAGCTCAGTTAAGGAAGTACCTGAACACCTAGGGATGAAGGTATCTAGGCAAATGCCAGAGGCAGATACTGTATTTATGCCTATTTAGAAAACTACTTTTATGGAACAGAATGTTTCATATGGAACTGTATGTACGTCATCAAGAAATGGGGCAGATCCCATAAAGAAAACATTTTTACATCTTTATAAAGAAATAACTTTAAGCAATGGATGTACCAGAAAACAAAGCAGAAAAACGGACAGAACAGGAATCTTTCCTAGTACATTCTCTGACTCTCCAATTTCTGGGTCCAAAAAATGAAGGTTTTATGTGAGATTTTGTCATCAGCCTCACATCCTGGGTAATGTTTCCTCTTCCCTAACCTCGGGTGAAACATCCTTCTTCTCAGGTCTTATAAAAAGTACTCTGGTGATAAAACCTGTGTGGACTTGCCTTGACAGGTTCTAGCCCCAAACGTCACATTGGTCCCGTTTGGTTTGTGCTTCTATTACAACTGTCCACTATTTCTGCCACTATTTGAAAAATCATAAAATGGCAATTAAATTATTTTGTACCAATGGACATGGCTAATACCTATTTTTAAATAATACATATTAGAACCAACCCCATATCCTCTTTATGTAAATGGAGAGTAACAAGCTTTTATTACTAACACAATCATATAAACCATCTTGTTTAAGGGAAAAAATACAAAAAGCATAAAGTAGAATGGCCTATTTACCTAATTTCTTAGAAATGTTTTGAAGGGATGGGTGGCCATTAACGGTACAACGATGCACTTGTCATTATTAAGACAAATGGGTGCCTACATGTAGGTCAATTGTGATTTGCATGTAATGTCGTAGCCTAATGTGATATGAAGAGGCTTGTCTAAAATCTACTCTCAAAAGAACTATACTGCAAAAGCCTTGAGGGTAGTAACTCTATCTTATTCAGTCTGTTATCCCCAATGGCTTTTAGGGCTGTGCCTGGGAGAGAGAGGGTGTTCAGATAATAATAAATTGCTAAAAACTTGAATTACCAACGAAAATACAAGGAGAAAACTAACAATTAACTAACCAAGTATTAATAAGCATGGTCTTAGGCCAGGCGTGATGGCTCACACCTGTAATTCCAGCACTTTTGAAGGCTGAGGCGGGTGGATCACTTGAGTTCAGAAGCTCAAGACCAGCCTATGGCAAAATCCTGTCTCTACAAAATATTCAAAAATTGTCCAGGCATGCTGTGGCACACACCTGTAGTCCGAGCTACTCAGGAAGCTGAGGTGAGAGGATCATTTGAGCCCGGGAGGTGGTTGTTGCAATAAGCCAAGATTGTACCACTGCACTCCAGCCTGGGTAGGTGACAGAGTAAGACACCCATCAAAAAAAAAAAAAAAAAAAAAAAAAAGCATGTTCTTTTACACAAATACAGAAATACTTAAAGATTTGGGGAAAAAATAAGGGAAGCTAAAGACGCCAAAACCACAAACAGAAGATTTTAAAAATCCCATTGTAAATATGAATAAAGTACTAGGTTAAACATGGTACTTCTGGGAAATCTACTGATGAGGGTCAGGTGATCCTTCCTTCTGTCCTTCATCTATCCTGCTCTCTGAAACACAAATTTAACAGTGGAGCTCCAGTGGCCAGACTGAACCATGGGGATTGTTGAGGAAGAGTTAAATTCTGTAAAATATTTGAAGAGATTTATTCTAAGCCAAGTATGAGTGGCTAATGGCTTGTGACATGGCCCTCCAGAGATCCTGAGAATGTCTACCCAAGGAGACTTGGCTTTATACATTTTAGAGAGACCTAAGGCACCAAAAATACATGCAAGATATATGTTAGTTTAGTCTGGAAAGGAGAGGAAATTGGAAGTAGGGGTGGGGGTGGTTCTAGTTATAGCCAGATTCAAAGATTTTCAGTTTGGCAACTGGTTATTATCTAAAGATCTGGAATCAATAGAAAGGAATGTCTGGGTTATAATAAGATTTGTGGAGACCAAGATTTTATTATGCAGATGAAGCCTCCCAGTAGCAGGCTTCAGAGAGAATAGAGTGTAAATGTTTCTTATCAGACACAAAGAGTCTGTTCTATCAGTCTCAAGGTCTCTGTGTTGATGTTAATGCTGCTCAGCTGTGAGACATATCCAACCCCCCCACCCCAACTTCCCATCATGGCCTGTACTAGTTTTTTAGGTTAACTTTGGAATGTCCTTGGCTGAGAGGAGAGATCCATTCAGATGGTTGTGGGGCTTAGAATTTTATTTTTGGTTTACAAGAGGAAGGATGGCTGAGCAAAAAGCTGGAAGTTGCTGGAGGCTCTCGCAACATGAGGAACTCCCTGGTCACCCCTAGACTGCCTGCCTCTGAACTTCTTTATGTGAAAGAATATAATTTTTTTTTTGAGATGGAGTCTTGCTCTGTTGCCCAGGCTGGAGTACAGTGGCATGATGTCGGCTCCCTGTAACCTCCACCTCTGAGGTTCAAGCAATTCTCCTGCTTCAGCCTCCCAAGTAGCTGGGATTACAGGTGTAGTGTGCTTCACCACACCTAATTTTTTGTATTTTTAGTAGAGATGGGGTTTCACCACATTGACCAGGCTAGTCTTGAACTCCTGAGCTCAGGTGATCTACCCACCTCAGCCTCCCAAAGTGCTGGGATTACAGGCATAAGCCACTGCACCCGGCAAGAATACAATCTTGTACATTAAAATGTATATGTGTTTTCCACCACAATACAGTCAAATCAAATCCCACTGGAAACAGTGAAGTTTCCACACTGCAGAGGAAAGACAGTCTCTCTAAAAGTAAAACCAGAAACCACCATTTTATATATAGGGATTTTCCCTATTTGGTGAATAATGATATATTTATCATTCACCTTTAAAACAATTAGATAATTCCCAATGTACAAGAAATGTATAGTTGGGAACTTATAAAGCTAGGATTTGAACCCATGATTCTATCTGACCCCAAAGCCCAATGAGCAATACCTTTTTCCTCACCTCTCTTCTTTTCATATATCATCTCCTTTTTTCCATTCTGCTTTCTACCTACCATCTTTTCCTTTTTATGTTCTTCTCGTTCCCTCCGCACCTTACATCATACTTTATTTTAGGAAAACATTTCAGTATGTATTGAATAAGGCTGACAGTAACAGTCACTCACAGTGCTTGGCCTCACCAGTTTCAACACTGCAAAGTTTCAAGTGTAAAGATTGCTATTGATCCCGACAACATGCTCTACATACTGTGCCCAATTCTCATCACTAATCTGCTGGAAGCATGGCTATGGGTGGGGAATAGGTCCTATTTGTATCCCACAAGGGGCTCTATTTCAGAGTCAAATGGAATGTGTATATTGTTTACACATGCTTTTTAAGTCTGCCAAGTACTTGGGGGAAAAGTCTCGATTAAGACCTCCATCAAAGCCTCCAATACAGCGCTTCTAAGAAGCAAATTGCTTGGCGAGAGTTTTGGCTCTGTTCTGGGCCCACTGTGTGATCTTGGACAGATTTCCTTAGTGCTCTGCTTTATTCACATAAAGGGGATTACTCAGGTCACAGCTGAGTTGTGAAAAATAGATCCTACTTTAAAATGAAGAGGAGAGCATGCAAAGTCCAAGCTTGCCATTTCTATTTGTGACACACATATCAATTATGTAAGGAAAGCGTATCACTTTCCCACAGGAAATGCCACCTAGTTCAAGCCAGCAATGAAGCTGACCTAGTAAATTTGAGTTACTTTATGTCACATTTTTTGAATAGCCTGCAATTTTTTATGAAAGTATCTACCATATATTCATACATACTGTCCAGAGTAGAGTATGTTGAGAATGCAGATGTGAAAAAAGAAATTGTATGGAAAAACAGATCCTTTTCACGTCAGCCACTAGCGAAGCAAATTTCAAACAATATTGATTCCCTAATGCTAAGTTTCATTAAGGAAAATCACTCAAGCTTTACAGTGCTGGGCCAACTAACAACTCAAAAACTGAAAGGAATGCAAATACACAAACTTGAATCTCATTTCTAAAAATGTCTACCCTTTCATTGCTTCGGGCATAGTCAGAGTCAGAAAATATAGGCTAGTTGGAGCCAAGTGGTATTTTTGTGATGCCAAACAAAATACATTTCTTTCTTTCTTTCTTTTTTTAAACTTCTATTATTTTAAGAAAAAAAAAATCCATCACTATTTACAAAGAAATACCAACCTCAGGCTCAACAAATCTAAGTTAAAGAAGTTTGAAATTGTTTCCAGTTACTATTTTGCCACTAAGGAATACATATTAGAAGGCTACTTAAACAAAATAAAACAAGAAGTGCTTGTAACTATGCTACAGAAAGAACATCTGATCTTCCATTTTTCTTTCTATAGTCATGGAAACAGTGAAAGGATAATAACGGATAAGCCAGAAGCACTATGTATTGTATCTGTTCTAATTCTGGTTTCGTGGCCTACAAAGTCTTAGAAGTGCCCCAAAAAAGGCTCATTGTAATCTACTTTCATTTTTTAAAGATTATATTTACTTATCCAGTCTCTTCTTTCCAAATTATAAATCTCTTCTCAGCTGCTGGCTCCTTCCCCCAAAATTCCCCCAGTTATAAGGAATAAACATACCATTATTTCCTCTACATTTTATCTTAGATTCTTTGTCACAAATATGTAAAGGGCTTTACATATTTACAAAGATGTAAAGGGCTGAATGATACAGTTTATCCTCAGTAAAAAAATTGTCATGTTAACTTGGTTCTTTTGAAGGAATCAGTAGTCCCAATTATTTCATGATATCTGTATCAGTCACAAAAAAGGTTAAAGAAAAGTAGTACATTTAGCTGCTATGACTGTAGCTGTAAAGTTGTGGTATTTGAGCTAGAGTCCTGAAAACAGCCAATTAATAGATGTGGAAAAGTACAATATAAGTACAACACTTTGATGTAAAATGTTAGCTAAGAGAGTAGTTTTTATTTTTTATTTTTTGTTTGTTTCTGAGATGGAGTCTCGCTATATTGCCAGGCTGGAGTGCAGTGGCACTATCTTGGCTAACTGCAACCTCAGCCTCCCAAGTGTCTGAGACTACAGGCATGCACCACCATGCCCAGCTAAATTTGTGTTTTTAGTAGAGACGGGGTTTCACCATGTTGGCCAGGATGGTCTCAATCTCTTGACCTTGTTATTCCCCCACCCTGGCCTCCCAAAGTGCTAGGATTACAGGTGTGAGCCACTGCGCCAGCCGGGAGTGGTATTTAGGCATTCAACCTGTAAGAGGGGAGCCAGTGTTATGTTGGAGATGGCTTGTACCAGCTCATGAGAGCTGACTGTGTTCTGTGAGCAGGTTGATATGATGCTGACAGCAGGTAATTGACCACATTGGGAGAATTTACACCATTAAAATTGGCAAGTGCTACAAATCAGCACTCCTCCCCACCCGCCTCAGAGAGCTGATTGTTCAACATTTCCCAGCTTATAGTTCTGGAAGACTGGCAATACAGTTAACCAAATCACCACGTTTTAGGTGAAGTAGAAGGGCATTACTATGAAATGTTGAAATAGTATATATATATTTTTAAAAATCCATGCAGGTCATAAAAACAACTGTTAAAGAAAAGGCAAAGGTCATCTCTGTACCTAGGCAATTCCTTCAAGATTGCTAAGTCTAGTGTTTTACTCAGAATTATATTCATAAAACTGATCTCTGCTCTATTCTCTCATTCAAAAAGGTACACAACCCCTAGACAGTTTATTTTTGCCATTTTCCTTCTATGTAAATTTATTCATGCATTACTTTTTTCTAACATATTTTTATCCCTTAAAATAGGCAAGAGATCCTTAAAAAACATGTGCTATCATTTATAGTTGGATTCCATAAACAGCTAGATTGCTGCGTAACTTAAGGCAATTAAACCAGGTACCCACCACAAGAGGTATTAGTTGTTTCCAAGCAATTAAAAATGTGTCACAAAAGTAACAAATGTGGTGGTCAAACAGACAACATATTTTTCAAACTGCAGCACTAATTTTGCTAAGAGATTTTTGAAATTATAATAACTTGTGGCCTCCAAATATTAAGCTGCACTTTACTCACTGAGCTAAATAGGACTTGACCCAGTAAATAGTTTGCCATCAGTTTCATGCAAGATTGAAACCAGGGTCTAGGTCATTACTGAAACAACTCTAGCCACACAGGCTATTAGGGTCTGGTAAAATGAGAACTGTCAAGTTGGCTCAGCCTGTGGTAATTTCTACCATACAAATATTTGTTCTGTTCTAAAATCTGTCCTCATAACCATAACTGCTATTTGCTGTGGTTCTCAAAGTTGGGTATTTGGACCATTTTGATACTTAAACTCCCAATCTGACACCCAAAGTCAAAACCTCTAGAGTTACAAAGCTTGGATGTAGAAATGGATGCCAATTTAACTGGGAGATATTGTAACATATGATTTCTGTAGGGAAAAAACACAAGAAACTATGGGAAAGATTTCACTGTAAGTAAGAAGATAGTTCCCATTTTACATTTTTATTTTTTAAAATCTCACGACATTTATGATATGCCATTTATAAAGTTCAAAGTTTCTTAGCATCTCAATTTAGGCCCAAAGAGAATAATCTGGGGAAAAAACCCTGGGTTAATATTGTTTGAGAGTCTAAAGCAAAAAGGCCGGGGGAAATACACCGTATTTAACATCTTAAAGGGAAGTTAAAAAAAAAAAAGAGACTTTTTTTTTTCTAAAATTAAATCAAATAAGCCCATTATGTAAACTTGAGAAATAACCACTTTCACAGTTTTGTTTTCTCATTACCCAAGTCGTCTTGTAGCATTCTCTCAGTTTAACTCTCTGCAGCGTAGCATCCACTGATTTCATTCAATTGATATGTGTCTCTTGAAATTTACTCATTATTTCTTCACAGGAACCAGAAATACCCACCTGGTGCTTTCCTGTCTCTGTGCCCTTACTTTGGGTGTTTCCCCTCCCCATTCTTATTTTCTCTCTCCTCCAAAATTTCTTTTAACCAAACTTCTACCCATCATTTAAGGCTCACCTCAAATGCTGCTATTACTATGAAAACTTTCCAGGTATCTCATGCCAGAAATGTCACTCTTCAGTGGACCCTTGCATAACATATGACAGTGCGAAGGCATACATTCTTTTATAATTCAAAGAAGAGGCATTTAGGGTAAAAGAGCAATGTCTAGGAAAGGGGTGGTAGTAGCTTTACACAGGAAGTACATGATTTTGTGCCAATGTATGGATCTGATTTCAGTTCCAGTTCTAAATTACTTGGCCTTCAAGGATGTTTCTAAAACCCTAGTTTCATGATCATGGCTGATGGAGAATAAAACCACCAGAGTAGAAATCCACTGATATAGCAAGAGAACAAATCCACTGAAACACCACAGTATCAGAGAACTCATCTAGAGAAACAGAGAACATTCTGCATCACTATACAGGTGTAAGGCAGGAGCAAACAGATCAGGTCAGACTACCCTGCAGTGATCAAGAACAACATGAACAGCAAAGAACTGTAACAACAAAAAGAAACCCCGCTGTGAAAATGCCATTCTGTCAGATCACCATGGTTAAGGGAGACCAGCAGTTCCTTAAAAAGAGGAATAGGACACTGACATTAATCCTACAGTATATCCTTCATAAGTCATCACATATTTCCTAGAAAAGATTCATCAGTTAACAAATCTGTATCATTTTCATGAAATGCCAAACTGATGAAACTCTTTATTGTTCTATATAGATCCCTGCTTCTACCTCTAAATTTTAGTAACTTATAAATGATAATAATACCTACCTTATAAATTATCAGGAGGCTCCCACAGCATCCTGCCAAGTCCTTACTATCTTCATTATAATTGCTGAAGATATCCCTTCATCCTCCTTACTGGTGAGAGGCAGGATAAGAGCACAGATTCTAGACATGGATTGCCTGGGTTCAAATCCAATTCCACCACTTACTAATTGTGGACCTTGGCCAATTCAGTTAATCATGTTGTGCCTCAGTTTCCTCTTCTATATAACGTGGATAAAAATAGCATCTATCTCCAGGCTGCTGTGAGCATTAAATGAATTAGTGCCTGGTCCAGGGGCAATTCTACATACTCCAGAATGCTACATTAAGTGGTAAATTTTTATTGTTTTTGTTAGCACAATGGCACACACCTCAGAAGTGTTGCTGAATGACTAAATAAGGGAAAGCATGAAAGGAAGATGTTACACTTGAGAAGATAGAGGTAAATTTCAGCCTGAGAAAATTCCTGTTAAGAATCGTTTCCTTTCATGTAGATGAGGATAAGGATGTCCTGTTCTATGTCAACTCTAGAAATCAGTCATCACTGTGGGAAAATAACTTCAGAATACTTAATAGCTTTTGATGTTGTGTTACATGAAAAATGTTTTCTCCCTTCAAATGTTCTAGAAGCAAAGCAACTCATTTTTAAAAGGGGCTAGCCAGGCACGTGCCCATAGGCCCAGCTACTTGGGAGGCTGAAGTGGGAGGACTGCTTGAGTCCAGGAGTTCTGGACTACAGTGTGCTATGCCAATCAGGTGTCCACACTAAGTTCCCCATCAATATAGTGACTTCCTAGGAGCTGGAGCCCACCAGGTTGCCTAAAACGGAAGGAACCAGCCCAGGTTGGAAATGGCACAGGTTGAAATTCCCATGCTGATCAGTAGTGGGATCATGCCTGTGAATAGCAATTTTACTCCAGCCTGGGAAACATAGCAAGATCCTGTCTCTTAAAATAAATATTATTTTATTAATTATAAGGGGCTAAATAAATTATAATTTATAAATTAAAAGGGGCTAAAATTCCAGGGTTGAAAGAAAACCTATTAGCTGCCTATTCGTAAGACAGGAGACAGGACTCCTGACATGCTGCCCAAAACAGAACAGCCAAATAGAGACTGAGCACCAGCCTCCCCAAAAGTTCCTTTAAGCTATTTCAATTTACTTGAAGCCAGTCGCTTGGAAAGGAACTTATATGGGAGAATCACACAAAGATAAACCTACTTTAGTTAAGGTGTCCAGCTTAGCTAAAAATCTTATTAAAGTCTTAATGCACGACAGAGAGAGATCAGGCTAAAGTGATAAGCTTTTGGGTCCATCTGCTAATCTGTCTTGTCCAAAAGGCAGGGGCCCTTCAAGTCTTTCATGCCAAACAGCATTCAAATGTAAAAGCCAGCAGCAGATTGGGAGGTCAGCTCTTGACCAGCCTACACTCAGGGTTCTGTACAATGCCAACTGCAAGTTGTAACACCCAGATTAGTAAAAACATCCCCAGAGAATAGTATGTTTTGGGTAGTCATGTTATGAACATGGTTGAGATAATGTTTACTCCTTTTAACCACCAAAATTTTTATGAAAGCTATGAGACAAAACTTGTTCTTAAGAATACATTACAACTCTTCTTAAATAGTATCCTAAATGTAATTTAAACTTTTCTCATGGTCCAGTGTGTCTGGCAAGTTATGACTGGCAAGAAGGGACCAACCCCTGCCTTAACAAGTTAAATTGCAACACAGAGCAGAAACAGATGCAGCATTATCCATTATCTTAACTTGGGTTTTCCCTGGACCTCTGATTCTCTATGAACACAGCTCCTCGTGATTCCACGTAAAGTCTTGTCAGAGCTGAGAACAGACGAATTCTTGGTGTGCCACTACTTTTTATACCCAGGTATAATACTACTAATACTTTTCAAAGTCCTTACTTGGACCATCTATGCCCTTCCACCCAATAGAACATTTACAGATATTGGGCCCGCAGGCTACTGAACCAAACGCAGTACCAGTAAAGCCGTATCTTCCCCTGGTGTCCCTGCTTCCAGCTTAGTGTTCTGAAAAGGCTTCTCTGTCAAGCCCATCTGACTCTAATTCAATGTCATTTTACCTGTGGTCCAGGGACATAATCACAAGCCCAATTCTCTTTCACCTCTTCTAAACTTCACATTTGCCACTTCTAATCTTCTCTTGACTGGGAATTAGAGGTTTATTAAAAGCATTTGCAGAAATCAAGTCAGTAGTTTCAATGAGAGTTTGAAGGCTCCTCTCTTGCATTAAAATACATGCATTTTGTAACAACCATTTTGACTGCTTACAGGTTCTCAGGTAATATTGCTGGAAGCCGAGTTCAGGATAAGTAAGAGGCTATTGTGGTATTATTGCTAGAGGGAACTTTGCGGGGAAATGGCATTTACTGAGTACTTTACATGTTCCGTTTGCCTTGAATGTTGATATACTTTACTCCTTACTTCTTTCAGGTGTCTGCTCACCTACAGCCTTATGTGTGATGCCCTCCCCAACCACCCTATATAAGATAACATTCTCCATTCCTCTTTCTCTAGACCTCACCTCATTCCTTGCTTTATTTTAAATCACTGCATTAATCAGCTCTTGGCATATTAAGAATAGTATGTTTATTTATTCGTCTATTGCCTGTCTCTGAGACATGAATGCTGCATTCATGAGAATGGCAGTTCTATAAAGTCGTTGGCTTATCTATTTTGTTTAGGTGCTCAATAAATATTTGTTGAACAAACACTCCAAGGCTTGTTACTTTAAATATCATGCCATTGTAATCTTCCCTGCCCTTCAAGTCACATATTCCCAGACTGTTTATAGACAGAGAAACTGAGGTTGGTTACTCCATACTTGGAGTCACGGTTAAGAGCATGGTTCTTGGAACCAGCCTGGCTGGTCTACAGCGTGGCTCGGCCACTGCCTGTCTCTGTGATGTCAGGCAAGTCAATGAACCACTCTGAACCTCGGGCTGCTTATCTGTAAATGGCAATAATAACAGTACTGCTTTATCTAGTTGTGGTGAGGACCTTCTATCTATAAAGAGGTTAAATGTTTCACAGCTCAGAGTAGGTGCTACATAAGAGTTAAATAAATAAAAATTAAATTCTTAGCTAAAAAACACCTTATAAAAAGCACTAACTTTCTCATTCTCATTTCTTACTCGTAGAATGACTTCTTGATTGTAACCAGGCTTTCTGGTTCATCCATCTACAGAGGAAGTACAGATGTAGCTATTCTGGCCTGTGTTGCACAGTTACATATTTCTTGTCATAAATTGATCAATCAGTGAGTCTTGGTTAATGTGCCAACAGAATCAGGGTTCTGAACTACTAAGACTGAGGCCCGAGCCCAGACAGTGTCACAAAGACACACCTCATGCAGTTGCTTGCTTTGTGACCTCCTAGCCACCTTCTCTAAACAATACCACAACTTTTTATTCAAATATCTGCAATGCAAGCTGTATCACTCGGGAGAAGGAAGTACTGCCTAAGAACCCATTTCTCTAATTAGCAGAGCATGGAGAGAGATGACAGGCAGGAGGGTTTCCAGGGAGAAGCGAATGTTTTGCCAGCCTCACAGCCCTCCCTCCGCTCCCTCCACAACTTCAGAATGGCACAGTCACTGTTTGTGGTCACAAACAACCTGCTGTCCAGGTTTCACTTGAACAGGAGGTGGAATGTTTCATCTCACAAAGAGTCTTGGCCCTCACTTGAAGGGGAGTGCCAAGTGCCGAAGCCACAAGCAGCCCACAGGCATTCAGCACTCCCTGAGGCATCTTCCTCATGTTACCTTGCCCTGGTGATCGTGTTTCATTTCCCATCCCCGCGGCAGCTCTAGCTGTTTGTTCGCGAACATGTTGAGGAATCCCACAAGGTCCCGGTTATGCTGGTAGCGTTCAAAGTGGTGGGTGTCCCGCCGGACTTTGGTGATCATGTGCTTCAAACACGTGTTGTTTGTAAACATGCGGTAGGCACTCTAAAGAAAAGAATGGAGAACCAATGTTAACCTGCTTGTGACACGCAGAAGCAGCAGAAATACCACACATGGGTATGGCTAGTCAATCTTCCAATACGTAATGAAATGCATACACAGGCTTCGACAGAATTCTAGACCCATGTATGGAAACAGCAGACAGAGCACAATATCTTGAACAAAATAAAACATGAAGACTACAGAAGGTAAAGCAGTCTCCACAGGTAGTGTCTAGTTTTCTTTAAATTTTTATTTGCATTTGAAATTCTGGGGTACATGTGCAAGATGCGCAGGTTCGTTAAACAGGTAAACATGTGCCATGGTAGTTTGCTGTACCTATCAACCCATCACCTTGGTATTAAGCCCAGTACACATTAGCTATTTTTCCTAATGCTCTCCCTCCCCCGACCCTACTCCCCAACAGGCCCCTGTGTGTGATGTTCCCCTCCCTGTGTCTATGTGTTCTTATTGTTCTGCTCCCACTTATAAGTGAGAACATGTGGTGTTTGGTTTTCTGTTCCTGTGTTAGTTTGCTGAGGATAATGGCTTCCAGTTCCATCCATATCCCTGCAAAGGATATGATCTCATTCCTTTCTGTGGCTGCCTAGTATTCCATGGTGTATATATACCACATTTTCTTTATCCAGTCTATCATTGACGGGTATTTGGGTTGATTCCACATCTTTGCTATTGTGAATAGTGCTGCAGTGAACATATATATGCATGTATCTTTGTATTAGCATGATTTATATTCCTTTGGGTAAATACCCAGTAAGGGGATTGCTGGGTCAAATGGTATTTTTGGATCTAGATCTCTGAAGTATCACCACACTGTCTTCCACAATGGTTGAACTAATTTACTAAAGAACAAGCACACTGTGGAGTCTCACTGCACATGAAGCATTAAATCCTGAAGCTGGTTTTAGGAAAAAAACACAGAGTCAAAATTACACCACATTGGAGATGAATACGCCATGTTATAGAGAGCCCTGATACAACCAGTTTCTCCCCTAGTACTGGACTAGGTTAGGGGCTCTTTGAGTGAGTGCCAAATGACACAACTAGTAGATACTTAAGGGCCAAGTTGCATAGAAAAATGCTTGCCATATATTTCTATACTTGAAGGACATGCAATGGAATGAGCTGCTCACATTGACCATGACACTCAACTAAGATTACAATAGACTGAGGTTTTAGAATCTCACCCTTCATAAAAGCATATAAGCTTGGTGAATGGAATAGTAGGCTGAGGTGCTTGGGCTGTATATCTCATTCTTTTTTCTTTTTCTCTCTTTTTTCCTGTGTATATATAGTTGAATGTATATGAATGAAATGCAAGTTTTAAAAAACTCCACTATACCACCACATAGAAAAGTGATGGTTTTGTCCAAAACCTTACAGTCTTCATTACTATAATAGTTAAAGAAGATTCCAAAAATTGATTATAAGTCATGATTGTCCACAAATGAGTCAGTCAATAAATGTTTATTGTATAATACCATGCTCAAAGCAGCAGAAGAGGAATAACTGTACGGCAGCTGTTTCCTTGAATCATCAGAGGGATTATGATATCCATGAAACTGACCAGGCCGTGAATGATCTATCCTGGAATTCTATTCATCTCAGATTGATTCAAAGGGCTTTGGATTCCTTTTATCTTTAGTGTCTCAGGGACACTAGACTGAGTCTGGAGGTCTTCCAGCTTTATGGGTTCTATTATCTATTTTAGTCTAAACTTCATGGGTTCTGTTATCTATTTTAGTCAAAACTTTATGGGTTCTGTTATCTATTTTAGTCTCAGACAGACCAAGGCAAACTCCAAGGACTCTAGAGTCTCTGGAAATGATTTTATTTTAATAAACATTTACTGTCTTTGCTGTGCCCAGTACTGTGTTCATGATTAGGGATCAAAGAGGAATGAGTATGAGGACAGGTAACACTGCTCCAGTCTTTCTAGAATCCCTCAAGATGTATCACGTCCAGCTCAAAGCATTTATTGCTGATGTGAGTCCCTCTAGAGCTTTGTTCCCTTTGACACAGCAACTAGCAATGTTTGAACAGAGCTGCTCCCCAGCCTGGTTCCCTGGGTCCCTGAATGACCACAGGGACCCTGATAAACTGACTAGGAATGAGAAGTAATCCTTTGTTAGCTTAAGCCACTGAGATTTGTTGGTCATTTTTACTGAAGTACAACCTAAACTATTCTTATTGATTCACCATCACTAAATACTTGTTTCCTATCCAAACAAATTAAAGGAAAGAAGGAAGGAAGGGAGGAGGGAGGGAAGAAGAAAGAAGACCACAATGAACCATTCTTGAACCTTAGTTCCTCAGTACACTTGAGTATAAAATACTTTGGAGTCATATTTCAACCACAGTCTAAATGAGTGGAGGTTTTGATGACTGTGTTGTGTGGTTAAGAGCAGAGAGTACTGTCAACACAGGCAGGCCTTTGCAGGGGCTTCTTAGACAGCATGGAAGAATAGGAAAGTGATACCATGAAAGCAGAAAGGGAAACTAATAACAGAAGTTGGGCACTGTCAGAAAAAAACCCTAACTTCACCTAAGGAATAGTTTGGTCCTATTGGCTGACTCTGCTTTGGAGTTTTAAATACAATCAGCAAGGCAACTGTTTTCTGCATTTGGCTCAGTGTTGCTGATACATTTTCACGTAAGTCATTGCGAGTTAGAGTCCTAAGACCACACTAGTTTGTGTAGGGATCATAATGAGCTTTCAGGTCTTACTCCCAAGAGTAAAACAGATATTATGTCTCTTCAGAGACAAATTATTTAGGGGGTAATTCTGTTGAATAAACCATTACATTAACAGCTGGTTGTTCTAAATAGACATACCTCTTTGTCACCTTCATTTCTCTCTCTTCCCACTGAAGTAAGTAAATAAATAGGCCACATTCTGATTCCTTATCTAGAGCACCAGAAATGCTCCTCACTTTGTTAAAAAAGAACTTCATTAGGGCAAGAAATAGTGGCAATTAAGTTAAGAAACCTATCCTAGCCTCTGGCTTGAAGTAATTCCCTGGGGCTGAACGGCTCTTTAAGCACAGAAATCTTAAGGCTGGTCTTATAATTAATTGCGTCCTTTCAACTTCCTCCTCTCCACTCATTGAAACACGTAATATGGTGCCAAACACATTTGATCTTTGCAAAGAGCATCTACTAAAGTAATTCAATGAAAGAAAGCTTTCTTTCAGTAACTAGTAAACAACCTTTAGATCCACAGCCTTTTCAAGTCTGAATAATAAGTACATGACTGTTCGGGTCTATACAAAACACTTAAGCCAAACAGGAACATACTTCTAGACTGCTATGTTTCTATGAAAAAACTATGTTTGAATAAGCACAAATATATGTATATATAGTTTAAATATGTGTGTATATATATATAATTTATATATCTATAATTTGGGAAGGATATTTACACTCCACTTCATATAGAACTACAGTACAGATTCTAGTCTCAGCTGTCACTCATAGACAGAGACAAAGAAAACCACTTAATCTCTGTCTCAATTTGCTTAACTGTAATACGGGATAATAATAATTCCCTTGCTTTCTCCATAGGCACATGAGAGTCAAATCCAAGTGGGACAAAGGATGGTAAAGTGATTTGAAAAGGTCAAAATCACTTTAAGAATACCGGGTGTAAGTAAATAAAAATATTTAGAAAATTATATCTATCATACCTGAACAGACAGAGTTACAAAATTGTTTGCCATTTTTAGTCTTTGAAGATCTTGGGCCAGCATCCCACATTCTACGAACTGAACAAGGGTCTCCTAACCTTCATTAATTATGTGCTAAGCCCTGTGCTAAGCCCCTAGGATACAGAAATGAGCAAGGCTTGATCATTCAAAAGGAAGAAGGAGAATTATAGGGGGAGGTGGGAGGAAGAGATTCACTGGAGGCAGAAAGAGTTGGAAAAATGAAAGCCACAACAGTGGTGAAAATTTAGAAACACACTGACAGAACAAGCAGAGCTAAGAATGGGAGCAGTCCAAAGAGCCAGAAACACTAAACAGATAGGATTAGGTTGACAGAGTTTAGTCTTCATGGAAGCTGATATTGACAAAGCTGTGGGTTAAGAGAAAAGAGGCATCTTTATTCTCCTTCTGGGGTTTAGTGGTTCTAACTAGGTAAGGATGCTTTTCTGTTTGTTTGTTTGCTTGCTTGTCTGAGAGAAAAAGATGCAGTAAACGGATCTGGTATTTTACCTGAAACAACAGTAGATTAGAGAAGAGCCCATGATATCTAATTCATAACACAGTTTCATGAAAATGAACAGAATTCACCTGGGAAGCCGCTGCACATGGACTCGAGTAGTTAAGAGGAATTGGCAATTGTTAATAGTAGACAAAGCCCCTTTAGATGATCTTGAAAGGAAACAACACTTTGTTTTCCTTTGACATAATTTAAATATTCTTTTTAGTTATTCCTTCTTAAT
The DNA here is from genome assembly GCF_030222135.1 of Aotus nancymaae. Lineage (NCBI taxonomy): Eukaryota > Metazoa > Chordata > Mammalia > Primates > Aotidae > Aotus > Aotus nancymaae. Next base: position 37,259,094 of record NW_026988419.1, on the reverse strand, counting down.
TCCAAAAGTCCCTGTCCCAACCTCCCTTCTGATTGTTTCTCATCTTCCTAGCAAGAAATAAACTACTTGATGGTTGAGTGAATGATCAACTGAATTTCTTTATTGGAGTTTTGTTAAATAATGCTTCTTCAATGGGAACACATGGACACAGGGAGGGGAGCACTACACACTGGGGTCTGTTGCGGGGGAGTGGGGGGGACAGCGGGGGGTGGGGAGTTGGGGAGAGATAGCATGGGGAGAAATGCCACATATAGGTGAAGGGGAGGAAGCAGCAAATCACATTGCCATGTATGCACCTATGCAACAATCTTGCATGTTTTTCACATGTACCCCAAAACCTAAAATGCAATAAAAAAAAAATAATGCTTCTTAGAACTTAAATGTGTCTTTGTTTGGTTACATGTTTGAGGTTGTAGAAGTAAATGTCATTGCCATTTGGCAGGAGAATAAAAAAAAATTACATGTAAATGCTCAGTTCTTAGCAACCATAGTGCAAATAATAATCAATCCCTCTCCTTTTTTTTTTTTTGCAGGTTTTCCAAAGCATTATGATGACCAAATATCCTAGATTACCTGGCCCAGTCCTAATTTTACCTAATTCTGTTCTTTTCAATAACACAGTTAAGTACATTACTGATAAATAAAGTCTTTCATGTTTCAGAAAGCCATCATCAAGAATAGGCATTCTGAATTCAGGTTTGGAAAAGGACACCACTGAACCTATAGCAAACATCTCTCCTACTCACAAGGGAGCAGATTTGAGCACTTGTATACATTATTCACTAAACAAAATTTAATATACACAAAATCAAGAAACGTCTGCATAATATGTATGCAGAGATATGAAAAAAGTCCTGTTTTATACAGTCTGTCTTCATATTTTTAATTATACAGGGTTTGCATTGTTTTTATCTAGCTAGAGTAAAATGGAGGGGAATTTTAACATTAACAAAACTAAACACAAATGATCAATTCGTCTATTTTGCAATAGCAGGAATTCCTGAGGTTTAAGAATAATCTTATGGATTTTGGAATAGTATTTTTCTTCATTAAGTACTAAGAAATTTAAACGATGGAATTAATGTATTTTTAGAGCTCATTGAAAGCCACAGGAGTAATTATTTGGCATGTATGTTGGAAAATTATTCAGTTGAATGTAATAAAATATGTTTGCATATGACGTTAATTAGACAAATATAGGCACACCAGCTATAAAAGACATGGCACTAGCAACAGTCTTAACACAAGAAATAGTTTGTCACGACAATTTTGAAAGAAATCTGATCACAACCAGTAGAGGGCAGTAGAATAATTCCTAAAGCAAATACGATGCAAAAAAAGACGAAAAAAAAAACCCACAAAATTTTCTTTCTTAAGTTTTACTTTAGCGTCATGACAACCATGTATCGATTTAACACTTTTCTTTCCAGTAAGGGTTACTAGGTATTACAACTACACGTAATCTATTTTTCATGACTTTTTCTTTCAACATAAACTGATACCTTCAAGTCATAAAAAAATGGAAAATTATTAAAAACATTCCTTTTGCATATTGAACATTTTCAATAATATTAACAGGAAATCCACTGAAAAAGGTATAGATCATAAAGAATTCAAGCAAAAACCCTAGACAATAAATCTCAAAATGCAGAAATCAAAGTTTATTTTGTAACATTTTCTGTTAATCTAGAAAAAGGAAAACATTCCAGCAAGTAATGCCCTTTAAAAAAAATTGTCTGAGTTATCGCCATTGATTCATACCTTGAGACCTCTAGCAGGACAAATCCAGCTACTTCAATATCTGCCATATACAAGTTAGGAAAATAAGACTTCCTAAACTCACAGAATTTAAGTCTTACAGAAATGTAAAAATGCACAGCATGAATCATCTTTCTAGCTAGTATGAATGCAGTTCAGTAAGAGAAAGAAAAAAATTAGAATGCTTTAGAAAGAATACTTTGAAATCAAGATGAGCTATCCAGCAAAATAAATTCTAAAACCATGCCCAACTAAAGAAAAAGGAAACGTGACAAAAACATGAAAACAAAACACATTTTAAAAAAACAAAGCCAGTGGCCGGGCGCGGTGGCTCAAGCCTGTAATCCCAGCACTTTGGGAGGCCGAGGCGGGTGGATCACGAGGTCAAGAGATCGAGACCATCTTGGTCAACATGGTGAAACCCCGTCTCTACTAATACAAAAAAAAAAAAAAAATTAGCTGGGCATGGTGGCGCGTGCCTGTAATCCCAGCTACTCAGGAGGCTGAGGCAGGAGAATTGCCTGAACCCAGGAGGCGGAGGTTGCGGTGAGCCGAGATCGCGCCATTGCGCTCCAGCCTGGGTATCAAGAGCGAAACTCCGTCTCAAAAAAAAAAAAAAAAAAAAAAAAAAAAAAAAAAAAAAACAAAGCCAGTAAGCTGCTTGGTATTTTCATACTGTTAAAACATGTTAGTTGTCAAAAGTCCAGGAGAGTTATAGTTGTGACAAAGGCTGTAAGGGCATTTAATGCAAAATCTCTTTATCCTAGGAGTTCCCAGACTACAGGCCACAGACCAATTGTATCAGAATCACGTTAGGGGCCTAAAACAGCACAAAGCAAAATAAAAACAGACTGTTGGGACCCACTCCAGACCTACCCAACCAGAATCTCTAAGGTTTGGGAACCAAGAATATGCATTTTATTTTTTAAAGTCACCAAGTTTAAAAACGACAGCCTTATACCACAACCCAATGACCGTTAATCCAGTCTCTTCTTAAAACACTGCAGTGATGAGGACCTTGTATAAAAAAAGGCAGCCCAAAGAGAGAAGTTAGAACTCTGTGCTTCGTGATGTCGCTGGTGGTTTGACATCACCCATAGTGGGTGTATTAACACTACAGAAATCAGAAAATGCAGTATCAGGGCTTGATTTATTGTTCTGTGGGCTGTCTAGACTAGGGGTGGGCAAACTACAGGGTCAAGGGCTAGCTGTCTGTGTTTTTAAACAAAGTTTCGTTGGAACACAGCCAAGCCCATTTGCTTACATGTTGTCTTTGGCCCAAAAGCCTAAAGTATTTACTCTCTGGTCCTTTACAGGAACAGTTTACTGTCTTTTTCTTTACTTAAGGTCCAGACTTAAGAAATTAATGGGAAAAAAAAATGCAGATGAAACTTCAAATTGTGCTGTTACATTGCAAGTAGCACAGACAAACACACAAAATGAAGAAATGTAAGTCTAGTATTCAAAAACTATTGACAAAGGAGTATGAAACTCCAACATGTCTCCCTGTTTCACTGTTGTCTTGTTAATGCAAATGAAAATATTCTTGTTGGAACTATACTTGTTCATCAATTACCACTATAGGCAGCAAAAATCAACAAAAGCATTCAGTGTCTCTTTTACTATTATTTGTATAGATATATTGATATCTATACAAACATGTATAGATATATTGATATCTATACAAACATGTATAGATATATCTCTATATATACATATGTCGCATGCATATATATTCACACACACACATATATGTGTGTGTATATAAACACAACAGACATACACACAAATATACACACACGTTTTTTCTCCAGAAAGCCAGTGGTTAAACATATACCAGAAAACTCATGAACACTACCATTCAATCAGTTGCTCTTTTTTTTTCCTTCAACTTTTAAGTTCATTTTATGTGGCGGTTGTGCAGGTTTGTTACATAGATCAGTGTGTATCATGGTGGTTTGGTGCACAGATCATCCTATCACCTAAGTATGAAGCCCAGCATCCATTAGCTATTATCCCTGATGCTCTCCCTCTCCCTACTCAGCCCTGACAGGCCCTGGTGTATGTTGTTCCGAGTTATGCGCTCATGGGTTCTCACTATTCAGCTCCCACTTACAAGTGAGAACATGTGGTGTTTGGTTTTTTATTTGTGTGTTAGTTTGCTGAGGATAAGAGCTTCCAACTCCATCCATGTCCTTGAAAGCACATGATCACATTCCTTTTTTACGGCTGCAGAATATTCCATGGTGTATATGGACCACATTTTCTTTATCTGGTCTATCATTGATGGGCATTTGGGTTGATTTCATGTCTTTGATATTGTGAATGGTGCTGCAATGAACATACATGTTTTTGTATCTTTATAATATAATGATTTATATTCCTTTAGTTATATATCCAGTAATGGGATTGTTGGGTCAAATGGTATTTCTGGTTCTAGATCTTTGAGGAATCACCACACTGTCTTTCACAATGGTTGAACTAATTTACACTCCCACTGACAGTGTAAAAGCATTCCATTATCTCCATAACCTCACCAGCATCTGTTGTGTTCTGACTTTTCCATAATGGCCATTCTGACTGGCATGAAATGACATCTCATTGTGGTTTTGATTTGCATTTCTATAATGATCAGTGATATCGAGCTTTTGTTCATATGTTTGTTGGCCACATGTATGTCTTCTTTTGCGAAATGTCTATTCATGTCCTTTGCCCACTTTTTAATGGGGTTGTTTTTTTCTTGTAAATAATTGTTTAAGTTCTTTGTAGAATCTGGAATTAGACCTTTGTCACATAAACAGACTGCAAAAATTTTCTCCCATTCTGTAGACTGTCTGTTCACTCTGATGATAGTTTCTTTTGCTGTGTAGAAGCTCTTTAGTTTAATTAGATCCCATCTGTCAATTTTTGCTTTTGTTGCAATTGCTTTTGGCATTTTCGTCATGAAATCTTTGCCTGTGCCTACATCCTGAATAGTATTGCCTAGAATTTTTTCTAGGGTTTTTAGAGTTTTCAGTTTTACATTTAAGTCTTTAATCCATCTTGAGTTAATTTTTGTACATAATGTAAGGAAAGGGTCCAGTTTCAATTTTCTGCATATGGCTAGCCAGCTCTCCCAGCACCATTTACTAACTAGGGAATCAATCCTTTCCCCATTGCCTGTTTTTGTCAGGTTTGTTGAAGATCAAATGGTTGTAGGTGTGCAGGCTTAATTCTGAGTTTTCTATTCTGTTCCATTGGTCTATGTGTCTGTTTTTGTACCAGTACCATGCTGTTTTGGTTACTAGTCTAGTTGTAAGTACTAGTATTTGCAAGTCAGGAAGTGTGATGCCTCCAGGTTTGTTCTTGTTGTTTAGGATTGTCTTGACTACTCAGGCTCCTTTTTGGTTCCATATGAATTTTAAAATAGTTTTTTTCTAATTTTGTGAAGAATGTCAATGGTAGTTTAATGGGAATAGCACTGAATCTATAAATTACTTTAGGCAGTATGGTCATTTTCATAATATTGATTCTTCCTATTCGTGAGCATGGAATGTTTTTCCTTTTGTTTGTGTCCTCTCTGATTTCTTTTTGAGCAGTGGTTTGTGGTTCTCCTTGAAGAAGTCCTCTATTTCCCTTGTTAGCTGTATTCCTAGGCATTTTATTCTTTTTGTGGCAGTTGTGAATGGGAGTTCATTCATAATTTGGCTCTCGGCTTGCCCATTGTTGGTGTATAGGAATGCTAGCAATTTTTGACCATTGATTTTGTATTCTGAGACTTTGCTGGAGTTGCTTATCAGCTTAAGAAGGTTTTGGGCTGAGATGATTGAGTTTTCTACATACAGAATCATGACAACTGCAAACAAAGATAATTTGACTTTCTTTCTTTCTAGCTGAATACCCTTTATTTCTTTCTCTTACCTGATTGCCCTGGCCACAACTTCCAATACTATGTTGAATAGGAGTGGTAACAGAGGGCATCCTTGCCTTGTGCTAGTTTTCAAGGAGAATGCTTCCAGCTTTTGCCCATTGAGCATGATATTGGCTGTTGGTTTGTCATATATGGCTCTTATTACTTTGAGATATGTTCTTTCAATACCTAGTTGATTGAGAGTTTTTAACATGAAGGGATGTTAAATTTTATTGAAGGCCTTTTCTGCATTTATTGAGATAATCATATTGTTTCTGTCTTTAGTTCTGTTTATGTGATGAATCACATTTATTGATTTGCATATGTTGAACCAACCTTGCATCTTGGAGATAAAGCCAACTTGATTGTGGTGGATAACTTTTTTGATGTGCTTCTGGATTCTAGTATTTTATTGAGAATTTTGCATCAATGCTCATCAAGAATATTGGCCTGAAGTTTTCTTTTTCTGTTATATCTTCTCCAGGTTTTGGCACCAAGATGATGCTGCCCTCATAGAACGAGTTAGAGAGGAGATCCTCCTTTTCAATTTTTTTGTAGTCATTTCAGTAGAAATGATACCAGCTCTTTTTTGTATCTCTGGTAGAATTCAGCTGTGAATCCATCTGATCCTGGGCTTTTTTTGGTTGGCAGACCATTTATGTCTGTCTCAATTTCAGAACTCATTATTGGTCTATTCACAGATTCAATTTCTTCCTGGTTCAGTCTTGGGAGGGTGTATGTGTCCAGGAATTTATCCATTTCTTCCAGATTTTCTAGTTTGTGTGCATAGAGGTGTTATAGTATTCTCTGATGGTTATTTGTATTTCTGCGGGGTCACTGTTACTATGTCCCTTATCATTTCTGAGCGTGTTTATTTGATTCTTATCTCTCTTCCTCTTTATTAGTCTAGCTACAGTTGCTCCTTCTTGAAGCCCTTTTTTCTCCTATCCCATACTCCAATCTATTAGAAAGAATGTCAACTCTCTTTTCAAAATATATCCCATATTCATACATTTGTCACCATCTCTGCTGCTAACTGCATTAGCCAAAGCCACTTCCATGTGTTACTACAGGACCTTTTCACTTAGTCTCCCTGATGCCAGTCGTGCCCTCTAAAACCCATTCTTTGCATAACAGCTAGAAGTAACTTTAAAAACTCTAAATTACTCCCATATGGAAAATGCTGTTAGAATAAAGCCCAAATGCCTGGCCAGATCATGCAAGCCCTACCTTCTGTAACCCTGCTTGCTTTCCTAACTGTATTATGTACCACAGCAAACTCATTCCTGCCTGTGAGTCTCTGCACTTCCTTAGCAAGGTAGGTTCTGTTCTCAGACATTTACCTTATCGGTTTCTGGACATTTTATGACAGCTTGAATGTGGCTCCCTTGGAAAGGCTTTCCTGTCCACCTAATCTAAAATAGTGCCTCCCTGTGAGATTTTGAGATAAAAAAAATAAATAAAAGTAAAATAGTGCCTCCTCTACCTCATCCCCAAGTAACTATCCCAGTGTGTGGTTTCATGGCCTCATGCCACACTGTAGTACCTGCATTATCTTTTTTATTCACTAGTCTGTTAGCTATAGTCTACTCTGTCTTGTTTACCACTCTATTCCCAGAGTATAGAATGTACCAGGCAAATCATAGGCATTTAATAAATACTGATTAAATGAAGGCATGAACAAATGAACAAAAAACAAAGGGGAGTTTGTACCATCTGTGCTCTTCCTATTAAAGCATGATTTTTTCTGTGCTACAGTGACAACTCTAAATGTTAGCCCATTCTGTCTTGTATGAAAGGCTGTCACCTTCTAGAATTGTCCCATACACGAGTTTAGGTTTGTGTAACCTGGCTTCTGTTTCCCTTCCCAGGCTCAAATCTGACTTTCACTAGTGTCCCATGTTCTCAATACACCAGCAACACCGAGTTGCAATATAGTACTAATAATCCAGGTTTAGAAGTTCTGCAGTAATTATCAAGACAGTCTGGTAGCTTCACGAATCTATTGTTTTATGAAAGATGCTCCTTCTGCCTAGAGTACTCCTGCTCATCTGGTTTCTGGGGCAAGCTCCTAATCAGCCTTTAAAACTCATCTCAAATGCAGACTTGTCTATGGCTTCTTCCATGTGCCTTTCCTTTGGAGTTAATCGCCCACTTCAGCAGTGTATAGCTATCCATTATTGCACTTGTCATTCTGGTTATGACATCCCAAGTCTGGGATGTCGGGGCCCACAGTTACTGTCATCTCTGTATCCCTAGGTCTTAGTTCAGTGCCTTGTACATAATAATCAACAAACTTGCTAAGCTGAGTGCTCAGTAAATCTAACCCCTCTTGCATAATATATGAGGACAGCTAGCATGTTATTCGTTGCTTACTCTCCTTCCAAGTTTTCTCTGCTCCAAGCTAAATCTGTAAACCAGGAGACAATGATAAGGAAAACCAGAAAGATGTTTATACTTGTAAAACAAAGCTGAAGAAGTAAGGCAGAAATATATTAATATAAATAATACGTATTAATATATACTAATTACCTCATCACCAGCTCCTGGTGATAGGACTATGTTGATTTTTATTTTTCTCTACGGTCTACTCTGTTTTTCCTAAAGTGCATGATGTCTTGTTAAATTCAATATGTTTTCCTTCAATTCCTTTAAGAAATCCCTCATTTGAATTTTCCTAGCATTATTAATTATATATTGTTCATTATTTATGTATTATTAACATTCAAGATCAACTTCTTCAGTTTCTATTCTACCTATTTATCCATCAAATCTTGCCAAATCTCTGCCTGCAATTCCTCTCATGCAGAATCCTTTTTCTCTATTTTCTTATCTCCTAGTCCAGGCTCCTAACAACACATGCCATGATGAATGGATTATATCCAGACAGACTTCCACGGCCAATGTTCCCCTCATTCTAAATCACTCCATGTACAGTTAAGATGGCCTTCCTCTAATTACTACTTTCAGCAATCCACTCCCTCAGCCCTCAAAGACTCATGGGGTAATCTTCCTCTTATGGGTCCAATGTTTGTGTCCCCCAAAGTTCACATGTTGAAACCTAATCACTAATATAATATTATTAGGATTAGAAGATGGGGGTAGGAAGTGACCTAAGATGTAATTAGGAATTAATAACCTTATAAAAGAAGCCTGAGAGAGAGCTCTCAGCCCTTAGACCATATGAAGATGGAAGGAGAACATGGCCATCTACAAACTAGAAAATGGGCTGTCGTCAGACATGGTATCTGCTAGTGCCTCGATCTTGGCCTTCGCAGCTCCAGAACCATGAGAAATAAATTTCTGCTGCTCTAGGCCACCCAGCTTACAGTGCTTTGTTATAGCAGCCCAGTGAATTCAAATGGTTTCTTTGGACTAAACGGGTTAAAGTGTACAGTGCTCAGCACAGGGCTCGGAACACACTAAGTGCTCAGGAAACAGTCACCATTATCATTCCTACTATTATTACAAAAACAAGGATCATTTTCTTTGGCCTGATGCTTTTCTTCACGTTCTTTCAGATTCACTACTCACAGGGTTAGAATGCAGCACGGTGAAGAACTCTGGGCTGATGAGGAACTTCACGGGGGGAGACTGTAACAGCAACGTGAGCCTGGATCTGGAGGTAGAGTGAGGCAGGATGTTCTCTCGTCGGAAATCTAGACGGGGCAGACCACAGAGGCTGTCAGCAAAATCTTTCTATGAGTGAAAACATCTACTCACTTTAGTCTATATTTCAAAAGAACCCTAGGATACCTACATCATGTGCTATCATTTTAATCTCCCAATGCTTTTTTTCTTTGCTATAAATCCATACATAAAACCTGACTGTTCTTAATTACACTAAAATTGAATTAAGTAATATTTCTAGTCACTATTGACATTTTAATGCATTCTTACATGTTTTAAATGATCTGATTCTTTTTCCAATATCCCACAGATCAAGAAATTAAAGGAATTTATATTCTACCTGGGTTTTATCATACCTCTCTTAATATTAATTAGAAGTTGAGGATTAGAAGAGGTTTCTGGTGAACTCTGTTTTTTGAGTTTCATTACCAGACATTATCAAAGAGCAAAAGTTATCTAAACGAAAAGCCTCATTTGTTGAAAGTCCTAATTTTTTTTTCAACTTTTATGAAATTACAAAAACAAAGCCCAAAGCTCTTACCTGCACTGGCTTGGTGAAAGTCAGCTTCCTCCCCTGCCCCATCAATAGCATTGGTATTTTCCTCAGGCCTCTCATTGGTCATGGTTCTGCGGATACTCTGATATCTAAAATCATGAGCCTAGAGTTACATTCCAGCAGCCTTTAAAAGATGGGACTCAACTGCTACCCAAAAGTCTAGAACTTTTCACTATCTTCTCAGCTTCAACTGTTTCTTCCTCCAACCTCCATTCCCTGGACTCCTTCATCTGCTGTTTAACTAAATTACACTGCATTAAATTTCTTCTGTCCACTGTTTGGGGAACATTTTCCTGCCGAATTAATACCATTAAATTCTGTGTCCCTTAACCAAAGAAAAGTAAATTCCTATATTGTTAAAGGGAAAAAAAACCTTTATGTTCTACAGCAATTAATTCTTGAAAAAGAATGACTGATCCAAAAAGCTCAGGTTGATAATAATGATAAGCCACAAGGATTCTAGAGACTAGAAAAGATATTTGGCTTTAAATAACAAATGTGCATGTTCTGGTTTACTAAAGATCAATTCTTGGGTTGACTAAAGGGGTCATATTCATTTATTTTTCTCTGGTTTCCAAACAAGGTATATATGTGGGTGAGTATTATTATTATTTTTAACCAAGAGAAGTTCAGTGAAGCCTGGGAATCAAAAGAGGTAACAGCTACACTTTAATGACAGGACACCCAAAGATGAAAGAGACAACGTCTTCTACTTTGTGCCAAGTAAAAATTAGCCCAACCACAAAATACAATAGTCACAGCAAAATGCTCATCCTCACCGCCGGTTCAGCTGCTCCATTTGCTGTATGGAGTTAGATCTCTGCAGCACCTGTGGGGCTGGGGGAGCTGTCGGTCGCTGCCACGTCGTGGTTCTGTTTACGTGATCCACGTAGAAGATCCTGCCGTGGCTGTCAATGCGTGCCTCCCAGTCTAAACAGCAGTGAGGCACCGAGAGGAATTAGGAGGAGGAGCTGAGACCATTAATGTGGTTCATTAAGTTCAGTATGTGTTTTCTTTCTCTGACAGGCTATAATCTGAGACTAATAATGTACATCTCACTGCACTATCCCATACTTCTCCCCAGTCCACTCCAGAATCTGCTGTGACTGATTATTTAGCCTATCCTGTGCATATAGTACCAATCCTTTAAATCATCTTTAAATGTAGAGAATCTTTCTAAATTTGCCCACAATGCTCACCCTTCATATATGAGCCTCAGAATTTTAAAAATATATGCAGTTGGTTTCATAATACTTCAGATGTTCACATCAAAATGGGTATTGATGTTTATTTTCACCAAAAAACTGATTTTTCCATGTCTTTTCTAGCTCCAGTGAAAAACTCATAGCTGGAAACTTCCACATGCATATTCCTGCACAATTGTAGTAAATTTAGTCTTCAGAAAAAAAAATAACGAATTAATGCTTGCCTAGTGATCATTATCTACAAACTTCTATTTGCACTTTCCCAAAGATGAGTACGTTTTCAGAGCAAGGGCAATTTCTTGCCTCCCAACCTCAAATAAACATAATGTTTTAAAAGATTAATTTTATTTTTAAGTGTGTTAAACCCTTGTAGACAAATATGTAAATGCATGTTCAGACGGCAGACTGGTCTTCAGGGTCAGACATCCCACCTTTGTGACTCTCTAAAAGGCCATTCCCCTACTGAAATCCACAGAGCATGAGTTGATCTTTTCAAAAGGCCAAATTTGGAAACTTACTGCAGTTGGGAACGGTAATTTACACAGAAAACATGAAAAAAGCAGAAATTCATTCTTTAACCAGCAAAGCTCTTTGTACATATATTATTTCTATGTAAGTTATTATTATTATCAAAATTAACAAGGATTTTTCTCTTGAGCAGTTCAATTATCTTGAAACTCTCCATGTGATCACATGGCTTATCAACAGACACAGTGGGGTTGGCATTTGCTCTGTAAAGGAACAGGGCAAGTTTTCCAACAGAGTCCTTAGGGTTGGAAAGATCTGCACGGTATAGCTCAGCCTGTACTAGACCATCGCTGAAGGCCATCGCCTCAGCTGGGAGCAGAAAGACATCTTTTGTTGATCTCAGCACATTGTAATTTATGACAAATGGCAAAAGAAAGAAAAATTGGGCTGAGGAAAAGCACTACACAGACAGCAAACAACTCAATGCCACTCATGCTCCAAGGTAACATAGAGTCATCATGAAACAGCCTGCCAAATATGAATTCTTTGGGCACAGCTACAGTCCCATCAATAAGACATTTCCAAAAAACCTCATGCTTAGCCTGTTGACATGCTGACAAACAGCAAGTATATTAAAGCATCTTCAGGAACCATTTTTCAAAACACTTTGATATATTTCACTGTCTGGCTCTCCTCCTTGCATGCTTTTCCATCTGAAAGATTTGGGGAATCTATTACCCCCATCTCATTCCTTTCTCATTAGAGTCAGGGTAATTCAGGCACATAGACATCAAATCAAATGCACATGAAAACAAATGACCAATCCTCCAAAGAATATTTACAGTAGCCCCCAAAATTTAAAAAAAATGTAGCATAGGTCAATTCAGGATAAAAAATAGAAACCAACCAGACTAACTAAAGGAAACAGAGAGGAGATGCTGCCAAACTCCCAAGATTAGATTATTACTAAAATTTGGCTCTCAGTTTTCTGGCAGTTATGGCAGTAAAGAAAACACATTGTTGCATACTTTCCATTTTCTGACAAAAACAGTAAAAAAAAAATCCTCAAAGATGGAATTTTTTTCCTGGAACTAACAAAGTAAGAATTTACTAAGTGAGGTATGAATGTGGCGTGCTTGAGGTCTATATGCATAGCAAAACGGGGAGGTGAAAGATAGAACAGCCAAATAAAAGTGTCTTGCACATAGCATATAATAAATGAAAAAATAATTTAAAATGACACAAAGCCACATAAAAAAATGATCCTTGTATTCACCTTCCACAAAGGCCAGTAATAGCCTTAATTTATAGCTCAATAAAGACCTTTCTATGTGCAATGGGGAGAATAAGAAAACAAGGACCAAAAATTTGCTTTCTAAAGTCACGGAACACCGAGTGCATATTAAAATTATCCCTATCAAATATTATATCTTTATATTGATGTAATTACTTGAGTCCCCATAAAGACAAATTCTATACTGCTGATTTAAAGTGATGCTTGGCCCTGAATCAGGAAAGGCTGTTATGCTATTGGTTTATCCATGAACTACATATCCACTTCTACCCACCCTGTCAGTATCATTCTCCCCTGGCAAAGGTAGCAGAGGTGCCTGCAGGAAGGTTAGCTCTCTGTGGTATCTATCAAAGTTACTTGGTTGAGTACAACTGCTCCAATGTCTTATATGTCTCTATATTGGACCTGGTTTGTTTTTGGTATAAGAAAGCATATGAGAACTCATTTGATAGCATCAGTTTCTCTCAGATAGACAATGCTAAAATGAGAAAGGCAGAGTTAGAAGACTGGGAGCTTAACATTTACTTCTTTGTCTTGCCACATTGTCAAATAGGTTATACAATCAGGGTGCAGTGAGACTGAGAGCAATGTTTTGGAGTGTGTGTGTGGGGTGTGGTTTTGCACTGAATTGGGAGGTAGAAGGCTGGCTGTGGCTTGTCACACTTTTGAGATTTACAAAACCTCAAAAAAAGTCACTACACCTATATGAATCATGGTTTTGAAAAAATTAGAGGACAGAATCAAACAATTGCAAGGTCGCTTCCAGTTCTAGTATTCTATGAATCTATAAAGTGAAGCCCATTTTATCATATTAGGTTCAGATAGAACCTAGTAACATTTTATGTCTCGGCTAGAACTTAAACTAAACTACTTAAGCCTTACGGGTCCAGGAGTGTTGAGTCTCCAAGGGACAGGACTCCAGAAACACCTGCCAATCCTATTTTAGTCATGACTGCTCCAATATTATTGTTGTGTATACTGGTGTTCCACATAATAGTTCACTTGCATAAATAGCTTCATGACAATAATAAAGTTTGAAAACTATTACCTAGAGAAATGTTTCTCAAGGCAAGTGGGACTCTGACAACATGTGCCAGAATCACTTTGAGGATCAATAAAAATGCAGATTCCTATGATGCATCCCAGGTCTTCAGAATCAGACTAGCTAAATCTAGGGCTCAGTTATCTATATTTTTAACAACCGTCTCATTCCTAGACATCCTAAAATTTGAGCAACACTGACACAAATTAATAAGAACTTAAAATTGTAACTCATTTGCTAGACAAAGCCATGAAGCAAATGCTAGATTTCTCAGAGACCATGAAATGTGCGCCCACAAGAAACTAAATCTCAACTGGGCACGGTGGCTCATGCATGTAATCAGCACTTTGGGAGGCCAAGGCAGGTGCATTACCTGAGGGCAGGAGTTTGAGATCAGCCTGGGCAACATGGTGAAACCCTGTCTCTACTAAAAATACAAAAATCAGCTGGACGTGGTGGTGCAAGCCTGTATTCCCAGGAAGCTGATACAGGAGAATTGCTTGAACCTGGGAGGCAGAGGCTGCAGTGAGCTGAGATCATGCCACTACACTCCAGCCTGGGAGAGAGAGTTGGATTCCATCTCAAAAACAAAACAAAAAACCTATGCCTCAGCCTAAATATCCCAAACTGAAGTCCAGGAGTAAGTGGATTTTTAGATACCCCATGGTTCCTCTGCTTACCTCATCATCCTTTCCCATGCCCTTCAAACTAGACCTCGATCTCCACTGGACCACTCAGCTCATGATCAGATGAGCTGTGAATACATCTCAGTGAATGCTGATATTGAGAAAGTCAACAACTAAACAGATGAATTACATATCAGGGGTATGGGGGGCCTATGTGTAGAGTTTTGAATTGGTTATTATTGGATTTAGTAAAATCAAACATCTGAATGTTATGAAGTAAATGTATAAATTCACTATAAAAAACTGTAATAACCACAGGTACCATCATTAAAATGGAAAGATAATTAAGTTCTAATGAACTAAAGCAACTTTCAAGGAAAATTATAAGCTTTGTGATAAATGACAGATGGCAGTGTTTAAAAGATCATTTTTTTCTTATTTGAACACTAAAGGAAGTAAAATTCCATTTGTATGAAGTATAAAAGTATGCTAAGCTTATCTATGACTTTAGGAATCAGAATGGTAGGCCCATTTCCCCATACAGAGTTGGGGTCAGTGACTGAAAGTGGGTACAAACGGGACTTCTAGATGCTGATGGTGTGGCTGCCATGTGCTTTCAGTAGAAAGAATTCACCAGTATGTATGTGCTCATTCCTGCTATTTTATTTGAACAAAAAGTTGTTCAAAAAGTCAAGTAGTTGCATATTTGGCACTTTAATCTTCAATTTTTAATAAAGTAGCTTTTTAGATTAAAAGTATCCATTTTTTTCCTGGAAACAAAGTTGTAGGCTTAGAGAATAAGAGGTCCTAACCCTAAACATAGTGGAAACTCTAAGTTTAGATTAATTATACTTTTCAGATTCACTGCATGATTTTAGGCCATCATTTAAAAAAACACTTTAACAATGAATGTATACAACCACAAGAAATGATAACTGTTTCCCTATAGTTGTCCAGAACTACCCATTTGAATCCCTCACATAAGTAATAGACTAGTTCTAACAATATGCAACATCCTGGATTCCTATCAGAGTCCACTAACCCAGGCTGTTCATCCTGAATCTAGTCATATTCCTAGAAAACTACCACTTTTGGGGAAATATGTTTATACAACACTTCCATATTGTCTCCAATGAAGCAATGGGTTAAGTCGCAATTACACTGGAATCAATAAGAGAAAAAGAAAATCGTTTTTCAGGGGGGCTGGGCTGGTGATTCTTTTATCACTCATCTTAATGCTAAAGAGACCAAGATTTGTCATGCCAATAATATTCTAGAGTGCTTCAGCCCTGAACTACCTCTAGCTGCCAAGACCATCGATAACCTCAGAATGAGAAGATACAACAAATTCTTAAGGCATTCTGTGCATAATTGAGTCCAAGCTACTTCCCTGGAAGGTTCTCAACAGTGTCATCCTGCCTCCAAGGCCTGGCACTTTCTTATTTTTTATGAATCATTAGAATATCTCTCAACCAGAGCTAGAGTTACGCATGCCACAAGGCCACAGTGCACTCTGTGTGGCCTAAGGCAAGAGTAAGATTTTAAGAACCAGTTGGTAGGTCACCATCACTGCTGATCAGTCCTAGTACTAAGTCCAAGAGCTATTCCCTGATCTTGAGATGGGAGAAATAAGAATGAAAAAAGAAGAAAGCAAACATGTAAATCCCTAAAAATGTGATGAAAAGGAGCTAACAAGAACAACAATAATAATGATAAAGAAAAAGAAAAAAAGAATCAAGCCCAGGCAAAGTGGCTGACAACTATAATCCCAGCACTTTAGGAGGCCAAGGCAGGAGGATTGCTTGAGGCCAGGCGTTCAAGACCAGCCCTGGAAATATATAGTAAGACTTCTGTCTCTACAAAAAATAAAAACATAAAAAATAATCAGCCAGGTATGATCATGCTTGCCGATAGTCCCAGCTACTCAGGAGGCTGAGGCAGGAGCTTGACTTGAGCCCCTGAGTTTGAGGCAGCAGTGCACCACGATCATGCCACTGTGCTCTAGCCTGGGTGACAGAGAGAAAAAAACATGGGGGCCATCAAAGCAGCTCAAACTACACTGCTTCAGAAGCTTGTCCCTAGGGTAGAAGAAGAGTGACCTGCACATAGAGGAAAGGTACTGCTGAGTCTGATACAGATACTGAATACAGCACATCTGTCTGGGACACATGATGTTGGCTAAAACCACTGCAGCCACTTTCCTAATAGGTGAGGGGCCTTCTGGGGGAGGGCCTCCTTGCATAACTCTATCCCAGAAGAAGAGAAAGCTGAGCAGACTTTTTGAGTCTTCCTGCGGGGGGTCTGACTTCAAAGCACTGCAATATATTGAAGTTTCAGCAAAACCCCCAAATCCTCTGAATTGAGACATTGCTGGTGCCCAAAAAACCACATGTCACCATGTAAGGCACTCTCTGCCTCAAACCAGACTTTCAGAATTTACATGCATCTACCCACAAAACAGGCCCTTCCCTTCCTATCTCAGATCAGAATACCCAATACAGGAGAGGGAATATTGGAGACTCTGTCTCAACTTTTACTTGCATGGGATCTTAAACAAATTACTTAATTTATCTTGGCTTCAGTTTCTACAACTTTAAAAGAATCAGATTAGCTGACTTCTATGCAACAACCTATAAATTATGGACAAGACCTGCTTCACCTACCTTGCAAAATTATTGAAAGAACAAAAAATAAAGGAAAGCATGCAAAAGTGCTTTGTAAAGTGTAAAGCATCACAAAAATGAAGTTATGATAACTAATAGTGTTAAAAATCACAACTGTTAGCCTTAAAATAATTCAGCCAGGTCATTTAAGAGATGGACCAATCTGTACACTCCAGCCAGTCACCCCTAGATGAGCCTCAGAAAGCATAAGACACCACAGAGTGTAGATGCCACAGATGTAAGTCAGACGCATGGCCAGGGGTGGTAGCAGAGTTGTTCAGTTAGAAAAGGATGGGAGGGGCCCAGCTGAGGTAAGGACAGACCCAGGGCAGCCAAGTGATTAAACACTGTCATAAGGACAAGACACACATGGGAATGGGAGACAGAGCTAAACAGCAACCAGGCATGCCCAGACCGTAATCCATAGCCTACCCATGAAAATATACACCCCCAAATCTGCAAGTTGCTTGGTCCTAAAGCACGAGTGTAAATGTGTGTGTGTGCATGTGTGTATAACTTACATTTTTAGAGGTAGTCAACCTCATTTCTGAGTTTTTAAAATATAAAAATTCTGTTTATATTTTTTAAAAAATATTATTTACCAAGTATTAAACAAATTAGTACAGAGAAATGTTTCGTATAGGGCACAATTTGGGGTGGGACAATTCGTAGTTGTATCCGATTGTTTCACCATTGTAGGACATTTGATACACTGGCCCCTACCAACTAAATGCCAGTGGCACCCTTCAAACACTGTTATGCTGAAAGGCCACTCCATCTCAGCTCTAAACATCGCCTAGTAGGTGGCATCCTCTGCCACCACTGAAAACCTCTGAATTAGAGGCAACACATCTTAAGAATTTTCCTCTTGTTTGTCACTCACTGATTAAATAGGATGGGTCACAAGGTTTCCTTTACTTTTGCAAATATATCAGTTCATTAAAATGAACTGCCAATTGTAAAAAAAATTTCCCAAGATGTACTCTACAGGTGTAATGCAAACACCAGTATTTAAACAATATATTGAGATATCCCAAACAGTGATCACAATTTCAGCAGGACAGTACCTGTCTTTATTAAATACAATCAGGAGACCACACTTATATATAGGAAAAATTACAGCAATTGGATGTGGCTAAGAAGACACCATTTATCAATGCACTTCTGCAATGTTCCTGTCCAACCCCCCTGAAACTCTAAATGACTATTAATCTGTATACACATAAAAATGAAGTTCTCCCAGAACTCTCTCCTAGTGTTCTGAATTTGTTTTCCTCCAATTATACCTAAATATCTTCCAGGAACATTTTCCTTTTTTTGACTCATCTTTTCTCAAAGGCTTTACCAATTGTTTTATCAATAAGGAAGTTTTCTGTGCCCCTCTTGGGTCCCTGGGTCTCTCTACCTGCTTAAGATAACACAACGTTAATTAATCTCTCAGTCTATTTTTAAACTGCTTAAAATATGTTTTCTATAAGTCACAGCCCTCAGCTATCCAAATATACAAACAAGGGAAGGATTTGTGCCCAAAAAAATTTCAAAAGGATTAAGCTGATATTTTGATAAACTCTCCATAGTACCGTTTAGGTCTTTTGTCAGTACTTGCCAGACAAACCACTCAGAATTTTAGTCTTTTAAATTCGTTCCCTCCCTTCTTTATGTCCCACTATATTTTATTTATTTATTTTTTTTTTGTTGCCCAGGCTGGAGTGCAATGGTGCCATCTCAGCTCACCTCAACTTACACCTCCCAGATTCAAGCGATTCTCCTGCCTCAGCCTCCTGAGTAGCTGGGATTACAGGTACACACCATGTCGCCCAGCTAATTTTTTGTATTTTTTAGTAGAGACAGGATTTCACCGTGTTGGCCAGCTGGTCTCGAACTCCTGACTTCAGGTTATCTGCCCACCTCGGCCTCCCAAAGTGCTGGGATTACAGGCGTGTGCCCCCACACCCCGCTTATGTCCCACCATTTTTAAAACACAGAGAAGCCAAGGCATTAGCTTCTTGTCATAATCATATGTAAGATGGGCAAGTGGAGGGGGTGAGCAAGAAGAGAAAGCGGTAAGGCAAAAGGGTGCACCTTCCAATGTATTTTTAAAAGCAATGTTTACCAGGCTTTACCAATATTCATCAAAATCCATTGCTCTCACAGAGCTATATCTCTTTAAAGAACTCTAGAAATTTAAATAGAGTTTACATTTCATCTGGATTATGACTGGCCAGGGGTATCACTCATACCTTTGAATAAAGGTTATGTAACTATATCCCAGCGTCCCTAATCCTCCACCATCTCTCCTTTAAGTGTTTTCTGAAAGCGAAATAAATGAAATGTCTTTCAAATCCCCAGATAATTGTCATGTCCCAAATAAGTAGGAGACTAATTTCTGAAATTAATAACACTTCTCTGCATATCCCTAAAAAATACTAGAACCTTGTGCTTAATGATTTTAAATGCTGCAAGTGAACAAAAAGGCAGTATATTACATAGAGTGAAGCTTTTCCTAAGAGAGCATACCAATTTGTCTATTAGCTGAAAGAACATTCATGCTGTGGTTAGGCATAATTTAAAAAAATTCTATTATGCAGCCAATTTTCCAAAATATCTGGGTCTAACTCCATATTATAATGTTCACCCCATGGGCAGTGCAGGATTTACAGCTGCCCTTTCTTTCAGCAGAATGGTGCTAGAGAAGAGTTGCTGGCCTGGCACTTCCCAGACTACACCTGCTATGCCAAGTGGCAGCCCCCAGATTCCTTCCGCTTGAAGGCCATGTATCCATCTTTTAAGACTCATGGAATAGGTCTGCCTGTCACCTTGCACCCTTTGATTAAGGAGGGCCCTTTTTAACTAACAGGTGCTCACTTGGTGGGAGAGCCTCATCCACCCTCTGGTAGCGGCTAACATCCTGGCGCACTGAAGGTAGTGATCGCAGTGGCTGGTGGCCATTGGCTTGAGAACCTAGGATTAAAGGTAGAAAGTTACCAGGTATTGTTTTCTCTTTCAGTTTCAAAACAGACTTTATAAAAAATTTTTAAAAACCTAACATAAATCCCAAGGCTAGTTTCTTTTCTCTGTTTAGTCTCATTTCCCATACGAGAAGCTAGAAACAAAAGAAGAGAATAAATAGGAGGTGAATGCTTAGAAGAGGACTTCCTGAAGAACTGTCTTCTGTCTGTATCCCTCCCCTCCTGCAACTTCCCCTTCCTCATCCCTCAGCCACAGTGGCCTTTGTCCTGGTCATGCACTAATGCTTTAGGGTCACATGGTGGCTACAATATAATAAAGGAAAAAGAAAAAAAGGAGGAGGAAGAAAAGAAGGGGATAATGTAGGTAGAAAAATAAATTACAGAAGAAAATCATTCCTATTTCTGAGTTATGCCAGCTAGACATATGAAATTGCTCTTTGATTTTTTAATGCATCCTCACAGGGCATTTTATAGAAATCATTCAAGAGAGCTGCATTCACTGAGTGTAATACAAACTGCAGGTGTAGATGTATATCCTTGCTTACAAAAGCAGCTCATTCTTCAAATCAGAATGCATCACCTAACTTAGTTGACATTCCTAAACTGTAGAAGACAAAAATATTACCTTTGATGCATAGCACACATTTATCTTTCACTGTGAAATTTTAGAAAAAAGGAGTGACTAGGTGTCTCTCGTACCTTTGCGGATTACACTAAGGTTGAAGCTGCCAGCCTGTTTGCTTGTGTATCTACAAACCCAGGTCCCAATAGAGACTCATTATTTGTTTGAAGACTGCTGTTTAATAGGCCTCTTACTTCAGTAATAGATGATCCATTTTTTAAAAGAGCACTGAATTTGAACTCAAGCCATCTGGATGTAAATCATGCTGCCTTCTTCCTTGCTATGTGATTAAGTCCCTCAGTCTCCCCACTCTGAAACAGGAGGCCTAATCTAGAGGAAGGGCTTCAGCTGCCACACATTTGTTACCTGTTTCCTTCTCTTCCTGGCCTTGTTTTCAATCTTGCCTCTCTTCCCCTGCTGAACCTCAATGTGAGGAATTCAGGTAATAAGCAACTTGCGGCCTTATTTACATTGAGGGGAAAACTACAGATCTTCTCTCTGCACAGCTATGATCGAGCCAACAGCCACAGTGGTGTCCACATCCTACCTCCAGTAGCGCCATCCTCCTGGGCAGTCGCCCCTTCACAGGTGCCTTGGGCCTCCCCAGCACTGCCCTCTTCTTGGGGTGGGCTCTCAGCAGCAGCTGTGGCTCCCTCCAGGCTCCCCCTCCGCTGCCAGACCTCCCCCAGCTCCTCCTGGTCAGGTACCGTGGCCAATTCTGCCCCTGGCCCTTCCTCCTCCCCACTGGGCACCTGTACCACAGGTAAAGAACCAGGAGTGCACACAGAATCCTGCGACCCTTCGGCAGGGCCGCTGCTGGTGGGCTCTGCTGCACAGGCTCCATCTTCCTCCTCCTGAGAAGAAAAGGCTGGGGTTTCAGGAAACCGTGCACTCTCAAGAGAGGAGCACCGCGTCTCCACAGAGGACAGCTGCGTGGTCACACTCTCATTGCAGGAGCTGTCAGCACATTCCAGGTCACTCTCTCCCTCAGGCCTGGTGCTGGCTTCGCTCACACTCTCTGTCCTGGCAGGATCACTGGGTTCTGTTTCAGAGGACACCTGGGAAGGCTCAGAGCCCTGATCGAGAGACTCGGTCTCACTGACAGCTCTTCGGCTTCCTCCCGATGCATCAGAAGTCCCCGTGTCTGCCCCACTTGTGGGCTGATCTGCCTCTTGAGAGCCACATAATTCAGCACTGCCCTGGTCAGTACTGGGTTGAGACTCTGGGCCGCCTTCACCTTCCTCTGGGACTGGGCCAGCAGGTAAGGAGCTCTCTGCAAGCTCTATAAGATTTTCTGGCTTATCCTCAAACGAAGTGGCTTCATGTGAGGAGCCTTCCTCATTCTCAACAGGGTTGTCCTCTGGCTTTGTCTGAGATGTCAGGCTTCCATCATCAGCTCTGGATGCCCTGCTAAACATGATCAGGCCTCCCTCCTCCTCCAGGGAAGATGGGTAACCCAGGTCTTGCTGGAACTCATGATCTTCTTCATCTGAGTCAATATGAAGCATGGCACTGAGTCTTGTGTCGGTGGGGAAACTACTCCTCAATTTCGGAGAGGCACCCATGGACCTCTCAGAGCAGGTGGCTGTCCCCGGCCTGGAGTGGCCATTGTGTTCGACAGCATCTAAGTAATCATTGAGTGAATCCTGACGTCCTCTGGGAGGTGAGGTCCTTGAAGAAGTAGAGGTTAATTCCTCTGTGTCTATTTCCAGAGTGGAGCTAGTCCTGAATGAATGCTTGGGGGTCCCATCGGCAGCACTGTCCTCAGAAACTGGCCCATTAGTGCAAACCTGGCTGTCATGATGGCTCCCTGGCATGTCCTCATCATCGGAAGGGCTACCTAAGTCTCCATTCACAGAATTGACTCCAAGTATTGTGCCAACAGCTTCTGGAGAGGCATCTGAATGAGAAAACAGCATTTCTAAAAATGAACTAGAAATAACAAATGAACGTTTTATGACCTATTTGCTTTTCCACCAGTAAGTTCAAATAATTCAGTCATTCCACTGAGGGCTCTCTATTGGCTTGCTAAGATTCACCAGTCACTACTAAACAAGGAGACTGCTAGTCAGTTTGGCACAGGAACTATATATGTTAATACGGCTCGAAATTTAACACCAGTTTCAAAATGCAGGCATCAATCTAAGAGACATTTTTGGGCAAAATAGGCTTTCCTACTTGCTTAGAAATTTTCAGCAGGTAACTATTTGACAGCTGTTTTACTTTCAGAACAGGACACTAATTCAATTCTGTTCAGAAGCAAACTGACAACTGAGTTAGGTCTAACAAGTTTTTCCTATAGCAGTGTATTCATGCAGATATATTTATATCTCACCTTCATGAACAGAAGATGTAACCTCCACTTTAAATTGGAGGTACCCACTCACGTGGTCAGCTGGGAGCCTTCTGCCAAGGTTGTAGCTGAGCATTTGATCACTGCAAGAAGAGAAATGCTTCTTTCATCCTGACTACACTGGAGTCAGCCTTCGCTTTCTTTCCGCAGGCCACCCCCCAAATCCCTCATATCTCTCTTAAAACTTTCAAACTCACAAGAACATTAAAGGCTCAAGGCACATTATAGTCCAATGTAATATTATTCATTCACACAAATGGAACATTTATAAACCCAGGGATAAAAGGAAATATTGCTGCAAGAAAAAATTATTATTAGGAGCACAAGATATCATATGCTATGTGATATTCTTAAGGACACTGATTCGCTCTCTCACTGCAAAGGGAGACCAGAAAAAGGAGATTTTGAAGGTCATAAAGGAGCTGTGAAAGGTCTCAAGTTTTAGGGTTTTTTTGACTCGGGTGCAAAAGGGGAGAGGGCCTGGTTCCTCAGCATTTAGCACAACAGGAAGCTGGTTCTAAAAGGACACTCACAGCTAAGGATTATCACCCAACATGGCACACAGGGCACTGTGCAACATCCTGAAGAACAGGAGCTGGGAGTTAGGAGAGAGAAGCACAAGAACACAAGAATGAAAGGGCCCTTCATACCCAAGACAGCAGCCCTGGCTGTGTGATGGGGAGGGGGCCACTAAGCTCTGCTTCCTCACCTGTAGAGTAAGTAGGCTGGAGCTGCTGGCTCTCCCTGCTGGGGAGCCTGGCCTTTCACTGATTCTCAGGGTGCCTTGTGAGCAGTGCTTATGGGATGGTTGGCAAAGCCAGATGTGCCACTGTGCTGGGGTCATGTCCCAGATCTGGAAGCAGGCTCAGTTTTTGCTCTGCCTGGGCCCCAGCCTCGGGCTGCCTGCCTCCTCAAGGATGGAGTTGTCCATCTGTTTCAAGTATTTGTATCAAAGTCAAATGCAATCATTTCATTTTCTTGCACACAGCAACAATCTTATTCTGAATTAAATGACTTATTCTTTTTTTTTTTTTTTTTTTTTGAGACTGAGTCTCCCTCTGTTGCACAGGCCAGAGTGCAATGGCGTGATCTCGGCTCACTGCAACCTTGCCTCCCAGGTTCAAGCAATTCTCCCGCCTCAGCCTCCTGAGTAGCTGGGATTACAGGTGCCCACCACCATGCCCAGCTAACTTTTTGTATTTTTAGTAGAGACAGGGTTTTATCGTGTTGGCCAGGCTGGTCTAAAACTCCTGATCTCAGGTGATCCACCACCTCAGCCTCCTAAAGTGTTGGGGTTACAGGCCTGAGTCCCCGCGCCCGGCCAACTTATTCCATAAGGAAAATCATCAAAAGGATAGTGCCAAATCACTCCACCTCTGCTCTCACACTGCCCTCTAATGGCTATTTCAGAAGGAAGACACAAGACACAATGTTTCTATCTACTGTTTGCTCCACTGTACAGTTTAGAGCCTCTAGTCAGCTACGCATTATTAATTTGCATAACTTGTTTTTGTTCTTCTCTATCTCCTCGGTATGACTTCTTACTACTTTACTCACAACTTACAAAAAGCTCACAAAAAAGAGACATTACTCATTAAATTTTGAGTATGTCAATGAATAAATTTTAGTTGCTTGAATGAATGTATATATCTAGGAGCTTTATAATAACACTTCCTCAGGTCTAGTTCTTCTTTTTTATGGCTCCAAAACAAGATTGTTTCTGTTTATTAAAAATAACAAGTTCTCTGGATGGAATTAATTAGGATAAAGTAGGCATCAACCTGACCCCAGAATTCTGCTCTAGGGAGAAGATTTTATTAAAAAAAAACTTCAATATGCTGAGAAACAATCAAACACTATGAGATTTGACACTGAAATGTTAATGGTGGGTGCATCTTGGAAAAGATAAAGATGCAAAAAATATATATAATTAAAACAAACTATTTTTTGTCAAGTATTTTTTTAAGTGTAATGATGTTTTTATTTTAAGAAGAATTGTGTTACTACTTCTAATCAGTATGAAAAGTCCTAGGACTACCAAGTTTCACTCCATATTTTCCTCTATGAACTAATCTCAACAAGATCCCCAAAGGTAAGGGCTGGTTACCCGATGGCTTGTCGCTCCAGCAGCCTCTGGACTGGAATGGTTAGTTTCCCCAGAAAACGCTTGATGATGGGACGGCTTTTGGCAAATTTGTCTTTAATTTCAATTTCTAAGACATCAGTAAGAAGTGCAAAAAAGGAATATTTCTGAAAACACAAACAGATAACATGCTGGTTCAAAAGAAAGACAAATATGATACTATATCATTTTATTTGTATAGGAAATGGTATCTCTTAAATTCTAACAACATAGAGTTCCACAAAGCTAGAAACAGCTGCAGCTATTGTCAATCCTTTATTCACTCAGAATCATTAGCATTCACCACGATTAAAAAGCACCAGTCAAGGATCTGTACGACAAAAGAAGCCCTATCAGTCAATCATGAAGCCTTTCCTAGTTTAACAGTTTTAGGAGATGTTAATCAAATATTAAGTTATGCACAATGCAATTTTAGTACTCCCTACATGTATTGTATCTCAATTATTTGATATTTAATATCTTGTTATAGAATGGTTTAGAATTAACTAGTATATTTGATTGACAATTTGAAACCCTAATCTCATGAAATTCTGAAGTTGCAAAACATGGTTGAAAATACTCCTCCACTTAGTGGTTAAAATAGGAACATCTGCAGAATACTGTGGTTTCCCTGATAATTATTAAAACAATGTTTAAATGGAATTTTTACTTAAGTTTATAAGGCATGCAGGGTCATTTCTTCTGGGACAGAAAAACAAAAGTATGAGATTAAGATAGGTTTTGTGGTTTTCATTTTAAGAATGCCACTGGAGAAATTTTGATTGGACATTAATAAGGATATAAAATAAATAAGAGTTTTACTCACAGAGACTTTCACATATATAAATCTTCACTTTATCTTTAGTACAATATAATTTTCTGTTTAAGGATGAGAATCTCAGGATAAGTAAATGATGGAGCCAGGAATCTAATCTAAATCACTTCACTGCTTCCCTGACAGTCTCCATGCAACTATAATGATGTGAATAGTGTTAGCCAACTTGTCACTTGGGTGCCTTCAGGTTTATCTAGTCATAACAATTAAGGTTTTCCAAAGGGCCTTGCAATTTGGCAGTCTGCTTAATGGAAAAAGGTACTTGCTTAGAATAAAAAAGCAGAGTTTAAGCCCCACTTCTATCTCTGAATAGTTAGTCCCATAAACACTTTACGCTTCAATTCCTTAAACACCAAAATGAAGATATGATAACCTCATCCTCTGTATCTCCCTTTCAGGCTTGCACCAGTGACATGGTCAAAAACTTTGCAAATTAAAAACGTTAGGAAAATAGTTACTGCTTGTTTCATTATCATATCTATCATGCACCTTCTAAAATCATATTGAGATATATTTTTATGTCTTCTAGGCTTTGAAATATGTTAGACTAAGTGGCATACCCTTAAGAGGTTTTTTTTTTTTTTTTTTTTTTTTAACCATGATGAGATCATCAGTAGTTTTTAAACTAAGTATAAGAATACGGCCGGGCGCGGTGGCTCAAGCCTGTAATCCCAGCACTTTGGGAGGCCGAGGCAGGTGGATCACGAGGTCAAGAGATCGAGATCATCCTGGTCAACATGGTGAAACCCCGTCTCTACTAAAAAAATACAAAAAATTAGCTGGGCATGGTGGCGCGTGCTTGTAATCCCAGCTACTCAGGAGGCTGAGGCAGGAGAATTGCCTGAACCCAGGAGGAGGAGGTTGCAGTGAGCCGAGATTGCGCCATTGCACTTCAGCCTGGGTAACAAAAAGCGAAACTCCGTCTCAAAAAAAAAAAAAAAAAAAAAAAAAGAATACAAGCACCATTCATTCGTCCATCTCCAATACCACAGGAACGGCAAGTCTCAAATAACCATATCTTTTCTCCAATTGGTTTTAGATCCCCTAAAATACCTCTCTCCAATTAAATATTTCTACAACATTGTTAGAACATATTGTTGTCATTAAATATTTAGGGCATGATCTAATTAACTGCGTAACTCCTATGCCAGCCCAGAAACATTCTCACATTAGTTATGTAAAACATAACTCAGATCTCTGAGAAATGGAGGGAGAGCTCAAGCTTTGCTCATTAGGTAAGAAGTGTCTGTTCATTCTTCAACTTTCCATAGTTCAAATGAGAAAACCCTTTGCTTGATTTTACTGATATGGTGGACTAAGATGACTGACTGGTAGCATACTGTAGCTGTGCGGAAGTCTAAAATACCATCAACACAATCTGGCTTCACTCAGGATGATGACTCCTTGAATGGCTCATCTAATTAACAAAAAACTAGAAATTCATAAAACATTTGCCAAAGCCTGTAAAGAGAGAAATTCCTTTAATTTGTACTAAATGTATGCTACAACAAAATATCAAAATTTTAAATCAAAACAAGATCAGTATTGCTGATTCCTCTTGCCTCACGCCCCATTATGACTCTATAAGGCAATGTTACTGATCCTGTCCTTATTTAAAATTTTCACATTTTATTCATCATGAATTTTTCGCATTGAGAGTTTTAAAAAAAACTGCATTAAGACATTTAACAACTGAGTTTTTTTGGAGGCTCCTTAAATTGTTTCCCTGAAGTGAGAGCTTCATTTGTCTTACTCTAGACCTGGCTCTGGAGAGACGGGAATAGCTCATTCACATGGTACCCCTTTCCCAAGAGAACCCCTAGACACTTCATAAATAACCTGACGATGCGAGAGTCCCAAGAACGAGAGAGATTGGGCTGACTTCCTCACTGTCAAGTAGGAGACCCCTGAGGATCATCTTACCTCTCGGTGCCAAATTGGATTAGTGGTGTTACTGATGATAGTAGACCGTCTCTCCTGCCCGTGGTGGGCACAGGTGGGGAAACTGCTCTTCTTCCCTGGCTGAATTGACATCTTAAGATAGGGGTCAGGATTGAAGAACATCCCTTTCTTTAGCCCAACTGCCCTAAGATCTTTAAAGAAAGAGGGAAAAGGAGGGAGGAATGAAGAGAGAGCATGAGGGAGGGAGGAAAGGAAGGAGGAAGGGAGAGAAAAAGGGACAGAAGAAGGAAGGATCCATATATCCTGATTAGAACAAGCAACTCAAAGACAATTTGTTCTTAAATAAACACACAGGAAGCTCTAAACAGAAATGATTTAGTAACACAATAGCAGTTATTTACACTATGGTTGCTTAGGTAAGTGAAGACAAATGGCTTATGGCACTAATTCCAGCAGAGGGGTCTCCTAACAGGCAGCAAAAGTGAAGCCAAACATTTAGCACCACCTCACATTCTCTAAACTGACTTTTCCTGGGAATTCCTTGGATTCCAACATGTGCAACTTCACCACCTTTATCCTAGGGCAATGTAATTCGGCAACCAGAATTTCAGACAATGTCTTGAGAGAAATACTTAGTAAGCAGCTCACTGAAAAACATGTTCCTTCATGAGAGAAAAATGAATCTTCTACATATACATAGAACTAGGTTTAATTGGAGATGAAACATCAGCGCATACATTCATTTGTACATTTAAATGTCATATACATTCCATAAATGTGATGAATGTTAGGGAAAATGTTTTCTGAAATGGGGGTGCTACCTGCTATTTTAAATAGCCAGTAAAGTAACTTAAACATTTGACGAATGTCCTATAACTCACCTTAGATTCACAAATTGCTGTTTCACACTATATGAGCTGCTAAAAGTCCTAGCCAAAGTCCATTCTAGTGAGAAGATTGATATGTTTTCCCATGGTCAGGCTAAGAGACACAAACATGCCAGGAAATAAAGCTGGCTCCACTGAGTCTTCAACATTTTCTGAGAATATCAGCTTGAATAAGATAGGTCTGGGAGCTAAGTCGTCTTTGAAAATGCTGGAAGATCAATCTAGGGCGTTCTAAACACTATGGTTCAGAGAGCAATTCTACATATGGTCCCTGAACCTCCAAAGACCTTTGGATTACCCAGATCAGCTGGCAAACAGACCCTGGATAGTGACCCTAAATTACAGGAGGTCACCAGGGTCATGCCATATAAGCCTATTCCTGAAACATAAGGTCTTTCTTAGAAAAATAGAATTGGCCGGAAGTTGCCCATAGAGCCATATTCTCGAAGGAGTGCTCCCAGGAGGTGGCTCACCAGTGGCCCACAAGAACTCATGGCCCAGATACATGTGCTGAAAACACTCCAGAAATGTCTGATGACACATACCTGGCAATAAAGGGGGGAAGTCTGATATATCTGCAAATATTTAAAAATTCAACCAAGAGCATGTTTTTGTTTGTTTGTTTGTTTTGAGACCAAGTCTCGATCTGTTGCCAGGCTGAAGTGCAGTGGCGCAATCTTGGTTCACTGCAACCCCTGCCTCCTGGGTTCAAGAGATTCTTTGCCTCAGCTTCCCGAGTAGCTGGGATTACAGGCACGTGCCACCACACCCAGCTAATTTTTATATTTTTAGTAGAGATGGGGTTTCACCATGTTGGCTAGAATGATCTCGATCTCCTGACCTCGTGATCTGCCTGCCTCGGCCTCCCAAAGTGCTGGGATTACAGGCATGAGCTGCCACACATTGAGAACACTGCATGGAATATATAGCAAGATCTTTGATCTGAAAACCAGTGGGAGAAGGAAAAGACAGGTAAATAACTAGATAGGCACTTCAGAGAAGCTGCCGTAATCTCATTAGCCTTGCAGTCCCCATTCCTGACACTTCATAAAGTACGTAGTCATTATTAAATGCAGAATTTGCATCTTACTGTCAATTTAATGATGCTACGTATTTTCACTTGATTTTCTTCAGCAGGGAGCAGCTTTGAGAAGAAAATGCAATTGCCACATTTATTTTCTTGCCTTTCTTGATTATGTTCCCCTTGAACTCAGACAAAAGAATGATATTCCTTATATATTAAATATATGCCCCAAAAAGGGATTTCTCTGTAGCAAATGAAGAGTAACATAGACAGAAATGAATGCCACAAAGTCTGACAGAGCTAAATCACTCACAAAAAAAGATTCCTTTGAACAAAAAGCATTCCACCAGAAGATTAAGTCACTGTGGTAAACAATATCACTGTTAGATAAGCCCGATACTAAACTTTCCACAATGGGACACTGTACAAATAAATCTTCCTTAATAAATACAATAAACTACCAATTATTTATAATTTGATTATCCGGTTCCCTTTATCCATCTCATTTCTGATCTTTTCTTTTTTGTCTTTTACATATGCTATTGCTCACAAATATCCACACCATACAATAGGCCAAAGAAGGACTCAAAGTCACAAAGGTATGATGTGTATGTTTAAAATATTAATCAAAATATATTTTTAATTTTAGCTATAAAATTCAATTATTTGTGCCCCTACTTATTCATAATAATCAGGAGTGGAACATTTGTAGGTAGTCGTTCTACAGTGCTTAAATGCTCTCAGATAAATATTATCATTCCCTGTTAGTATGCTACAACCAGTTAATTTTTTAGAATTAACATTATAGAACTGGTTTCAGTTCCTAGTCATTTCTGTACACTGTCTGCAAATGTCAGGCTATATGGTAAGAAATAAAACAGATGTTAGGTAGCTAGCCTCCATGTGAATAGAGGTGCGATGTTGGAAGAAATGTGTAAGGAAGAAGCATTTGGCTGTGCCTCAAAGCTTACTTCCTACTTTTTAGGAAAATGGCCTAGGAATTTTAACTTACAGATGGTCATTCTCACATAGTCAGTTAAAAACATCCCATCTGGAGTCAAAATCAGTATGTCTGTGTCATGCTTAGAATGATACAAATCACCTAAAAGCATAGGGTAATAATTTTAAACTAAGAAACCAATGGTTTATATTACAACATCATGCTGTACACCATAAAAATAAACAATTTTTACCTCTCAATTAAAAAAACAAAACCAAGAAACCTGTGGTGTGGTCATACTCTAAATTTTCTTAGCTATCAGGGTTGACAAATAGTTTCCTGCCTGTTACTAGGTATTTCAGTAGCTTCAGACCCTCAGTACTGTGAAGGTTTAAAGCACAGGTGTCCAGCCAAAATGTTTTTAGGAAACAGGCAGATGAGGGGGGTAGGGACATAGTACCACTGGCAGTGGTTATTTTTAGTGCCCTTCTAAAAACCTAGATATTTTTTAAACCCTGAAGGTTTCTAACAAAACATATTTATTGGCCAAATTTGATCCATAAGTCACTGGTTTACAACTGCTAAGATTCACCAGAGAAGCAAAGTAAAAAAGCAGGGGAAAGGAGAAACTTGCAAAACCAAACATAGATACTCAGAAGGCCATGGGCCAGCAATGAATTGATATGTATGTTTTAGTCATATGTGGTAATTATGCATTGTAGAAGTGTCTGTTTCAGGATCAGGTCTTCTAACTCTCACTCTCACTATTTTCACTTACAATGTCTTTCTTTTTCAGTCAAGAAAAGTGGATCTAATTTAAATTTTGGAAGTACTACAACTACAGAAAAATAAAAACAAAACATCTTCCAGTGATGGAGATCCATTAGACTTTATTTTCTATGTATTACAGTACAGTTATCTCTTTTAAAAGTCTATTTCAAATATGGATTTTCTTAGAGTATTCTTGACTTTATGACTACCAATTCATTTTCTCAAATCAGTGCCTTTCAAACTTTTTTGACAGTGTCCTATGTATGAAATACATTTTACATTGCAACCTAGTATACACAAATATAAGCATGTATGTTATTGTATATAAAGATTTTCAGTTTGTATAAATTGATACTTTATCCAAAAAAATTCCTTTCAGTGGTAAACTCTGACATTATTCTTTTTTTAAAAATTACTGATTTAACTAAATCAAACTTACAGACTGCAAATGAGTCCTGTCTAATACCTTGAAAAACAGTGCTTTACTTGTATGGTAAACATACAAGCAATTTGAACAGTTTGCTAGTCGGAAGACAACTCAAAAATAATTGGCTTATCCACTTTTCAATTTTTATTTGTATTCCTCCACAGACAAAGAAGTATATTGGCTTTTTCCCCCCAGTCTTCAA
This sequence comes from Aotus nancymaae, assembly GCF_030222135.1. Lineage (NCBI taxonomy): Eukaryota > Metazoa > Chordata > Mammalia > Primates > Aotidae > Aotus > Aotus nancymaae. Next base: position 37,226,909 of record NW_026988419.1, on the reverse strand, counting down.
ATTTTTTCTTTCTGTAGCTGAAGTAAGAATAAATTGTTTTCAATAATCAAAGCTCCTCAGTGGGGTTAGCACATGTTACATTACAGTTTTTTTTTAAAGTAACTATACATATTTATATACACTATCCCCAGAAAACTTGGTAGAAGAAATAATTTCTGAATTTATATCAATAATTAATTGTATCATCATAAGAGATATACCTGAATTTTCAGAAGTATGACCCCCAAATAACTAGTTCACATATCATCATATCCTATAGGAAAGTCTGTAGAAAGAAGTGACTACTCATACCTTTGAAACCGTACACTTTCAAACTGGATGTCACATTTAAAGACATTCTTACCTGACAGTGTAAAGCTAACGAGTTTCCGAGAATGCAGGTTTCCTGAAGCACCTCCCTCCATGCCTTCTGCCCCCATCTGAAGAGAAAAAACATGCATCTGAAGTTTTAGAGGAGTATGATGCCACTGGATCTATCTAGGAAACCATGTATGTTCACAAATGTAATGGTTTTTGCATCAAACATGTACTGTATCATGTGTCCTTTCATTTCCCAATCTTGGAACAGAGACACAAATGCTGATTCTTGGAGGAAAGATTAAAATGTAATCTTAACCTCAAATAAAAAATATGTAAGCTTCAAAATTCCCAATAACTATGAATCAAACTACTTTATGTCCTTTTTGCCCTTTGATAAGAATATAGTTGATTTGTAGTAAATATATTACTATTAGTATATTAAATGTTTCTTTTAGTTAAATATCAAATTCCTTCAGATTTGCTAGGGAAACCTAGAAAAAATGAAACAGTTGATTTATATCAGACTTATCCATATGTATAGAATTCTCTCTTGTCAAGTATTTCTGGAAATCCACATGGAGTCCTACCTCCCTTGTAAACTTGTGTTCTATTGTGCTGCAGGTACACGGCATATGCTATTATAATTAGCAATAATAAGAATTTGCAGAGCTATTATGCTGATAACCTTTTCCTAAAAGCTTTTGAGTAAATTATACCTCACAAGAAGCCAGTAATTTATAAACCACCTAGCGAATTTAGACCATTTTCTCAATTTATGTACAATTAGTGCACAATTTGTGGTACAGCCAGAAGAAAAACCTTCACAATATTCTGCAAAAGAAGTCCACAATACTGTAAGAGACAGAATTGAAGGCAGAATATACCCAAATGTGGGAAAGAGAACCAGGTTTTAATTCTAAAGTTTAGATTAAATTCTTCTGACAAAGATTTTTTCCTTGAGCACATTTCAGTCAGGCTCTTTTGAGCCCTCTGCTCAACTAATCAGGCCTTGGGCTTCTATCTCCATCCTTATAGAGTCCAGTTTTGGCAAAAATCCTGCTATGACAGTTTAGAGAATCCCTACCCTCAGTATTCTGTGATCACCCTTGATATCAGATCAAATTCCTCATCTCCCACCATCCTCCATGTGATATCTGATCATTCTGGCCTGCCTTCAGCAAGAATTTCATTAGGTCAGTTTAACAAGTATCCCTTAAGCTCTTAGTAATTTTCCATCCACCAATCCCTCTGCTCTAACCCTGCTCCTTGACTATCAATCCCCAGTTTCCCTTGTTATATTTGGAATTGAGGCAATCATTTTTATTATTTTTTAAGATGGAGTCTCGCTTTGTCACCCAGGCTGGAGTGCTGTGGCACAATCTCGGCTCACTGCAACCTCCGCCTCTCGAGTTCAAGCAATTCTCCTCACTCAGCCTCCCAAGTAGCTGGGATTACAGGCGTGTGCCACTGCATTTGGCTGATTTTTCTATTTTTAATAGAGACAGGGTTTCACCATATTGGCCTTGAACTCCTGACTTCATGATCCTCTGCTGGGATTACAGGTGTGAGCCTCTGTGCCTGCCCAAATTGAGCCAATTCTATATGGAGTTATCTTTCCCCCTATTGCAATAGTTCCTAATTTGAATATGCTTTTACTACTTAACCACTGTCCAGGTCTGTTTTTGTTTTTGTTTTAACTCTTTCTCCATTTTATCTTTGCTGCACTCCCCACACTTCTATAAAAATCACACACTACAAAGAGATAAAAGCCATCACTAATCCAAGCAAAATTAAGAAATTCCATTCAAATTTTGAAATGTAAATTTCTACTGCCTCCACTGTAACTCCTGTACCTTAATCAAACTATTTTGCGTGCCACTTAACTGCATCCTGATTGCTTCACATGTCCTCTACAACACACCAGGGTCCATCCAGGTATCTGTATTTCCTTCCATCTATAGATCCAACTCCTTGATCATAGAGTTAGCTCTCAATAGACATGTGTGGTTTATTATATTGTATTGTACTCCTCTGACTCAGCATTCCCAGATTAACTATAGGGCAGAGGCAGCAGTACACTGGCCAGACAACTAACTGCTGTGGTCATCTCATCCTGCTTTCACCACACACTACCCTGGACTACGACTGAGATGCACCCTCGGCAACCTGCCACTCCTTCTGTGCCTGGGCACAGGAAGACATCCCAGAAACTGTGGCCTCTTCACAAATGGGCTCCACAGCCCACTAAAATGTGCCACCCCTTAAAACACATCTCGGTCAGCTGTGGATACTTGTGCTAAATAAGTTAAATGAGGCTGAAACAATTCATAACCTGTCTTCATTTAAAACCTATTTAAAAAATTATAAGAAATCATGAGAAACAAAAGTAAATGTCCTCTAATTCTCATTTTTCAAAAGTAATTCACCCTCTAGCAAAAGGCTTCTCTGAAACAATTCTCAAAGAATTCACAGAAAAACAGTGTCCTGAACAACTCTGGCAAAATGCTCATCTGAAATAATATCCAAATAGTTCAATTTTGTCATTCATTACAATAAAGCCAGGAAAGACCAGGTACAGTCCCTGTACCACTAGATACAGGGACATTCAGGATAATAAACACATCTGCGCTTAATGTTTAGAGACTGGCTTTAAAATAAACTCACTCCATAGATTCATTCCAGGAAAACCCAGAAACAACACTGTCAACCAAGTGTTGAAACAAAAATACATGGTAGTGAGTGACGGCAGCCTTAATTTGTCCTTGAAGCCGAAGGATTTCCTGTTCCAAGTATCTGAGACACATATCACTGTGTACGCTGATGAATGACAATGATATCAAAATACTAATGATAGAGAAGTCACAATTTTTTTTTAATCTTTGATGCACTGCAAAAGGATATGTGAGAAAAGAGATCATATGATTAGGATGACAGCTCATTTTCTTCCATGTGGAGTTTCCCAATTACTTCTTCCAGGTCTGTTCTTTGTATCTGGCCATGGTATAATTATACTAAGTGAGATTTGTAAGTATCAAGGATGTCTATCAGTCACAATGACTAAACATATGTCATATACCTAAGTGACCATCATGCTATTAGAGAAACATAGTCTTGACCCTCAAAATGAGGTTCCATGAGGCACAGCCTTATAATGTTGGACATAAACCAAACTGTCTCAAGCTTGGTCAGAAATCAATTAACCACCCATTGCATTAGTCAGTCTTTGAACCAAAATACACTATTCTGATTGCCAGTGCTGTATCTGTGAAGCTTTTAAGATCCTGTGAAACCTGTTTGAAGCAAATTAATTATCTCCAAACTATCCACAGGCTTTGACAGAGCAGTATCAATGCAAAAATCAGTGGAATAAGATCAGTGTTCAACAAACCGTAAACTCCCACTGCCTTTAATGATATCTGAATATTGAAATTGCTCAAGTCTAAAAAAATCTAAATCCAGAAAATGCTTAATCATGTTTGAAAGTTATTGTCTAATTTCAGACATAATGAATTTTTCGAAGATTTTAAACAGTCCCAATTCTTCTAGTTTTACAACTTTTCTTTTTAGAATATTAACTAAAGTCTGTTTCAGTGCTTACTATGTGACATGGAAGATTCTGCAATCAACAATTGCTATTCACTTTGCGACCTTCAAAGTCTCATATAGTAAATGTAAGCTTTTCTTTTATGTCCTATACTATGTTTACTACAATGGAAACTCACATATATTTCTAATGTGAGCAGAGTACTTAGATGTTGAGGATTTTGCACACACTATTCCCTCTGCCTGAAATGCTCTTCCCTCCCTCTTCATCTATAAAACCTCTTCACCTATTTATCCTTCAGATTGTCTCTCGGACACACCTTCTTCGGGTAAGCCTTTCAGGAATTTTCTGATCAGGACAAATCCTACTACATAGAACATGTTCTCCTACCCCTGTTTTTGCTCTCCCTCTTAGAATTATCACTCAAATAAATATAATATTTGATTGATGTCTCTCTCCTACACCAGACCAATGAAATCAATGATGGCGTTTTTCTCATCATTTCATCTGCAGATGTACTTAGCAGACATCTAATGAAGATTTGTTTAAATGAATAGATAAAAGGGAAAGACTGCTTGATACAGAGGTACAAGCACTATCAGAGACAGCATAGGGTGAGTGTGAACAATTTCAAGTGCCATTTGCAAAGACTGCTTTTTTAATTTCAACCTGACTGCTTGACTATTTTCAAAAATGCAAGCATCTATAAATGTACCCACACATAGAATGTGGTAAAGATCCTATGTCATGGAGTCAGTATTTTTTGTATGTTTTCAAGAGCTCATTTTTATTAATAACTAATTAAAACTAAGTAATTTACATATCTTGGACTCTAAGAATCTCCCCAAACCACCTGAGTCCAACCACCCATATACAGTGGAGCTGCGTATTGTGAGACTATTAGATTCTAAAATAAAATTTAACAAAATCACAAAATTGCCATGTTGGAAATGGGCAGGCTTTCTTTCAAAAGTCCAACACAACAAGTTTCCTACAAAAATAAATTAGATATCTGTTTCTTCAACTGAGGGCCTGACTTCTGAAGTCAACTTCTGAAGTTAAAGAAATTGACTTCCATTGAGTTCCAAAATATGAACAGTATCTCTAGGTACTAGACCTGAACTCAGCATTGAGAAGGAACCAGCACTAAGACCTTAAGAAAACAGTGCATTTGTGACTTCCAACTTATATTCTCTTCCAAGCAACAGCTCCCTGAGTTTATTGGCAGTTAGAATCACTCACAATTTAAATGGTTAAATTCACATAAGGTCCAGTGCCACTCTTTCCTACCAACTGGTCGCCCAGACTAAGTTTAAAACCTTCCAAGATGGGGCACTTGCTACTTCGCTTCATGAATGGGCTCCCTGGAGAGTGGACTCTATCAAATCCTATGTTTCCACTGATTTGAATAAAGGATTCAGGTATGCCAACCTTGTAAGCTATTTCCTTTCCTGTAACAGCACCCACACTGTTGTGTTTCCTTTTTCATTGTTCCTGATAACCCTGTCAGGGCTGCAGAGGCAAAAACAGAAATCAAGTCCCAGCATGGATCTCAAAAGGGAGCTGGCAGCAAGGGGCACTCACCATCACAGCTGGGTTCTTCACGGTGATGCAGGGGGTTGTGGCTCGCAGGGCCCCACTAATGCCGTGGTAATATTTAAAACAGATCTTTATCTCTGCTGCAAAGCAATTGGAGAAAAACAGTAATTTAAACAGTGAAACAAGTCATTTAGGAATCGGGTGTGGAAATCCAACATATCACCTCTCAGGGAATCCTACTCATGACTCTGACCTGTTTGCTTCCACTCAGAGGCAACAGATTACATCAATTTCAGTTTGATTTTATATGCTTCTCTGAAACTTTCTAACCTCTTGAACATATCAGAAAAATGATGCACGAAAACAACATGCCAAGATAGAAATAGTGTAGCGATAAGAATGGGACTAGCTAGCATTTACTGAGGTGCTCCACGATGTGCCGCTGTGTTCTCTCTCACATTCATGTTGTTAGTGAGCCCTCACATTAACCTTGGGAGGCAAAAATTCCTGTCCCCATATTACAGATGAGATATTGAGGTTTGCTGTTGGCCAAACAGGTAAGAAATGACAGAGTTGGGACTCAAACCCAAGCTGTCTGACTCCAAAGCCTTCACTCATAACCTCTACATTGACTGTAGCTGTCAATGGAAATAAAGGAAAAACAGTCTAACAAAGCATGGAAGTATACTGTAGTAGATTCTCTAGTGACAGGGTCTGGAAATTTATATTATTTTAATTTTCCAAGTCATTTAAATACACTTAGTAGACAAGGATCAAATCTACAAACTGATGTCTGTATCTCACAGCATTTGGAATCCAAATACTTCATAAACTTTGTTCTGATAATTCCATTTTGATAGAAAGTAATATATATGCCAATTATGGTTTTTGGAAAGCAACTACAATTCCAAAGAGCATGAAACCAAACTGTGTTAAAGATAAACCTACAGTCACTGGAATTTCTCTGTATACAAAGCGTCTGAGTCACTGAAGTGTCACTGCGAGACACATTTTTCCCAAGATGTCATTCTAAATATGCAAGGATGCTGAAGGGCTGAATCCTAGGCTACAGGAGAGAGTTTCTCTCTCAACAGAGTCTCCAAGATTACTAAAGTGGGGGTGCTCAATGTATCTCCCTAAGGAAGTTCATCTTCTACTGACTTTCCTGACTGCACCAAATGGCCTCCTACAGAGTCTTTGGTTTCCTTATTTTAAGAGGAAGAGATAATAACTGAAGAAAAATTCTCTTCCAGGAATTTATATCATTACACTATTCCTACCAATGATCAAATACTAAATTTCAAAAAAAGTTGTTATGGGGTAAAAATATTGAGTCTATTATTTATGTTACTCACTATCCAATAATTCATAATTTAATAAGCATAATCGGCCAGATTTTTACTACGTACCTGCCACAGCACATGGCCAGGCAGCACTGTGCCAGACAATGCAAGGGAATCAAGGAAAAGTTTCTGGTCTAGTGGGTGCTCTGCAGTGTAGCTGCTGAGATGCCAATTGCAGGCATGGCAAAATACAGAAGACACACACTGAAAAGGAAGAGCACCAGGTAGAAGAGCATAGAGACCATGGAGAAGATGAGAGAGGATATGGTGGAATCAGAAAGGTGTCATGGAATAAACAGGTCTAATGGATAAGAAAAATGGGGCTAGAGAGAGTTAGGAGTAAGGAGTGGCAAAAGCAGGGAGGCACAGATGAAGCATGCTGGGTCTGAGGAACAGCGAGATGACCTACGCAGGAATTCTAGCTTTACTATCACTTTGTCTTCCTGAGAACTCTTCTGCAAATGACTTTCCTGAACACTAACACGGATTTTTGGTTATTTTTGAAATAGCTGGACAGATCTGAGCAAACTTTACTCTCCCACTTGCTTTTTTCCAAGACCAATAGCATGTAGTCTGCAAGAACACACCTAAGTTGCATGCACAAGGACTGTCAAAGCAGAATCAAGTGTGGTAACATGCATGGAGACTGAATTCTTTGGACATGAGCTCATTGGTATCACTCTTAATGCTGGGGAAGCAACGTTCATGGCTCTGCCTGCAGCAGCACCTCGTAGATAAAAGCAATGGTTAGTGAGCGAGCAGGTCATTTTTTCCATAGAGAGAAGTGCATTTTTATAAGATATCTTCCCCTAGCTCTCTCTCAAGTTAAGATGCTATCTGCATTCCTAAGATTTTAATAGTCAACTAGGTAACAGATAATGAGACCAAAAAAAAGTGACTGCTTATTTTTTTTTTGGAGGATGATGATAATCATGCCAACTTTGCTAGTTGAAAGCATACAAAAAAAATAACCATTTTTGGTGTTATTTTATTCCTTGCTATAACAAAAATCTCCAACCCAGATGACAAAGTAGAATCCCTGAAACTAAGATCAATGTATCCTGAATTGCACAAAAACAGATTTTGTGGACATGATCCAATCCCTCCAAATGCTACAGAGCTGTGCTGCAGAAGCAAAAAGCTGAGGGAATCTCAACAGATCACCCATTACAAAACCACACACACAGGCTTGCCACTAGAGAGGAAAACAGTCCTGGACAGAATGAAGAGTTGTTTGCGTAGGGCTGGAAACTACCTGGATCCTTCAGCAGGACATCAGTGAAGATTCCTGCCTCTTAAAATATCAGAATGTTCAGCTCTGAGTGGGAGTTTTCATCTTCAAGTATTATTTAATGTTTTAGAAAGTCACACAAGATTTTTTAAAAAGGTGTAACTAAGCAACATCCCTTCTGACAAAGGGGGAGAGCATCATTTTGGTTAATGTATTTGAATATTTTGGTTATTGGAAGAGATAACAGAAGAATACTCAGAAGGATGGAAAAGGGAAATTGGTGCCCAGGGGCATGGGCTTCTGTTCCAGCTACAATGTGTAACCTCTAACTGCAAAAGGATCATTTCAAAAAAAAAAATGCTATTTCTGAGAAATATATACAAAGGCAGGTGGAAGTAAGCACAGGCATGATGACTGAGCATCCAATTAGGGAGGAGCCTAGTGATTAACAGAGCCCAGCCCTGTTCATAAGGAGGGGAGATGGAGGACATGGACCAAAGAGCAATGAATGAGTCTATCTGTCCTACATGCTTTCCTCACAGCCCAATGTGGCAGGCAATATCTTCCCCTGCTGGCCTCAAATTATGAAAAATATATATGTATATAGTGTATTTGTATATATACATATTTGTATAGAAATATATTTTAATATTTGCATATATTTTTATATATCCAAATATAATATATATACACATATATATATATACACACACACACATATATATATATATACACACACACACACATATATATATATGTCCTTTGGGCTGTAAAAAGAAGAGTATTTTGAATCCACTTATCAAAAGCATGTTGCCTCAGAGGGCAGTGAGCCAGGAAAAGGGAGAGGCATCCCGTATTAACCTGTAAGGAACTGCTGTCAGCTGAGCCAGGTCTAGCCTCAAGAGGAAGAGAGCAGAGCACAAGCGGCATCTCCTCTCTGAGGTCCCTTCTGAACAGCTGAAGCTGGTCCTAGATCATGGCAATATATGGGCCCCTTTCAATAATCTTCAGGGTACGTTCACTTACAGCGTTACTAAAATACAAATTTAATACTCTGCATTTGAATGTTCTTAAAACAGAAAAGCCCATTTATTTTCAAGTTTCTGACTAATTTTCATAAATACAAATGACAATGTCCCTCAGGGTAGCAGCATGCCCACTCCCCTCTACCATGGGTCGGAGGGTGAACATTTGTGAGACATCACTTGGGACATATTCAAGGCAAGTTGGGGAGGCAGAGAGGCTTTGAACAGTGTTTAGGAATTTAAACCTGTTCTCAAGCAAAGGGGTTTCTGTAACTGTGTGATTCTGACACTGCATTTTAAAGCAATCATTCTACTACCTGTTTAAAACAAGAATATATGTCTGGGTTTGTATATGAATAAAGTATTTCCAAATAGATAACTTGACACTGGTTGTAGTGGTTGCCTTCAGGGTGGAAAAACTGGCAACTGGACTTGAAGCTGGGGAGACATTTACTTTCAATTTTTATGCTTTTTAAATGTTATACTCTTTTGTATATTACCTATTCAAAATTATTTTTTAGAAAAGCAATCTCAGCTCAGCTGTATTAACCCTAGGCATTTATATAAGATTATATTTCAAGCCCTCTCTGAAAAAAAAGGTTTTATAAGCCACTCCCTGCAAAAAATGGTTTTGTCTCAGACTAGGATCTCATCCATCATCTTAAATAGCTACACGATTCACTTAGGCAGTAGTTAACAGCCTGTTCCTATTTAGAGAGTCTGGATGTTCCCCAAGTTTCTAGAAGTTGAATATTTTGAAGCATAAAGATGGATGGAATATAAATATCCTTCTTTCTTTAATCATTTCTATTTTACTTAAATGGTAGAATAATCTTTAAAAAAATCAAGCTAATTATAATTTATTCTAGAACATGACTTTAACTGTTGCCCTATGTGTTTTCATTAAACTATTAATATTATAATTCTGATTCACAGCTTTACTCCTCATGCTTTTGAGGAAATTTGCCCACATGCCAGTGACGTGCTCACTTGTCAGTTATACATCACTGCAAGTTGTCTTCTCTTTAACAAGGACCAGTGGAGCCTGAAATGGCCAGGCTTTCCTCTGCTAAAACTCAGAAAAACAAAAGGGACAATATCCATGCAGATGTGGCGGAAACGTAATAGGAATAGAGAACTAACTGGACCTAAAATATAAAGTATAAGGATGGGGGATGAAAAGCATTAAATGTCCATCCAAGGGGCAAAAAGACCTTTCTGATATTGGTGGGAGGGGACTTAGAAATGGTGAAAGTTACAGAAACAGCTCTGATAGTAAAAATAAGAGACTGGGGCCACCTCATCTTCACCAAATAAAAAGGCACCTTAACACACCTATTTTGGGAATTGTACCAACCTGAGCGCCACTCAGAGGGGAGACTCTCACTCATAATTGTCACTTGCATACTTTTTTCTAATCCTATATACATTTCCCAGGGCTGGGATACGTAAGTATGTGAGATCACTATGTAATTTATACAAATATCAGGTTTTTGTCATATTCCTCAATGATCACCTAACAATTCAGTACATAACAATGCAGGATGAAGTTTAGTACCTCTAAGCTCGCTCACTGATACAAGATTTAGTGAGTACCTAGAATAAGTCCTAGTACAAAGATAGCACTCAATGAATAATTCAGGATAGATAGGGAGATAGATAGACAGATGGATAGAAGGAAGGAAGGAAGAATAAAAAGCAAATATGAATAAATGAATGACCATGACCCATAAAAGACTGTATAGAATAAAACAGACATTCTTGCATGCCAAGACAACTTTTGAAACCTCTTAAATTTTAAAACTCACGAATGTATACTGTACAGATGACCCATTCAGGGTCTGTGAGCCTGGGCTCTCTTGAGGAATATCTGACTGTCTTATGACAAGCAGGTGCAGATGAAGTTGACCCTCTTCTTGAATGTCCAGAGGATCACCTACCCACATTTACACTTGGTTTTGTCCTTCAAATCCATTCAGGAAGCCCTATACTGAAATAAGTTTGGACTACCTGCCTCCTCTGGGGATTTATCCAGACAAACTGAAGCCATCTTAAATTTACAAACAGCCCACATAGTGCTTAAATCCAGGTTTTCCCTAAAACTTTAATAGATCAATTATCAGAGATTTTTAAAGCTTTGTTTGGATTTCTGGTGAGCTAAAGATACACAAATTTCCTTTCTGCAGATGAAAACAAACATTTTTTAATACTTTAAGTTTTCAAGATTGGAGGTGGAAAATATTTTAGAAGCTGTCTTACTCTTCTCAATTTTTTTAAAAAGTTCCATGCCATCAGCTCCAGAGAATCAAGCTACATTCCATTGTGAGTCCCTTTAAGAATGCTCTAGCTAGACAATGGGTTTTAAAAATGACATCCAGCCAGGCACGGTGGCTCACGCCTGTAATCCCAGCACTTTGGGAGGCCAAGGCAGGTGGATCACTGGAGGTCAGGAGTTTGAGACCAGCTTGGCCAACTTGGTGAAACCCCATCTATACTAAAAATGCAAAAATTAGCCGGGCGTGGTGGTGCATGCCTATAATCCCAGCTACTTCGGAGGCTGAGGCAGGAGAACCACTTGAACCCAGGAGGTGGAGGTTGCAGTGAGCTGAGATCACACCACTGCAATCCAGCCTGGGAGGCAGAGCAAGACTCTGTCTCAAAAAGAAAAAAATGACATCCAAAGACACAGACTTTATTTCTAGGCACTATAAATATGATTACAACTTCTTTTATATTGCAAGGGTAGGGATGAGTGTTTTGGGGGCTGGTGCTTCATTCTAATTAATGAAGAAAGACTTATTCAAAGGAGAATATTTCTGAAATTACTATTCATTGCCCTGAACTTTAACTTACACTAATTTTCTCAGTCTTTAAAAAAATGCATCACTGAATTGTAAAACAAAGTTTTACAATTATGCAATCCTCCCAATTTTATGAGAAGAATTAAGGCGGAAATGCTAAAATACGGAGAAAAGAAAAAGAAAAAAAGAAAAAACATTCTCTTTTCTTCATTCCCAACTCCTAGCTTCAATGTCAAGCCCATTTCTATTAACTAGGGGGAGATGTAGAGAAACCAGTCAAGACAGAGCTATTTAACTATAGCCTTATCAGCCAGGACATTATGAATCTCTAACACTTTCGAAGGGAGAAAGAAATCAATCACAGCAAAGGGGATACTCTGTAAATGGGCTTTTTCTCACATAATATTCCAAATTATAGCAGCATGTGGTACTGACTTCTTCCCAGGGGTTCACATGAGCCTTGTAATATCAATCTGCGCACTCCAACAGGCAATAATTACCAGCAGCCTTTGTCATTTTGGAGTGATTTTACTCCAAAGAAAGTGATTTTACCTTATCCCCTGAAGTTCAGTTGGCAATATTTCTCAGCTAGATCAGCCTTTTAAACACCAGGATCCTTTCAAAAGAGGAATCACATTGAAAGTAAAACCAGCTATTTCCCATTCCATTTTCCCCACATTCTTTTATCACTTATTTCCTCATTACTTAGATAGTCGCACCAGCTGGAACAATGTTGGAAAGTAACGTAGACAAAGGTAAGAAATAAATCATCCACAATTCCACTTGCCAGAAACCATCCTCATTCACACGTTGGCAAGTTTTCTTCCAAACTGTTTCCTATATGCTGTGCTATTAGCTAGGATTCTGCTGAATATATCTGCTTCCCTTTTCTGACCTTCCTTTCTCTCTGCTTTTTGTGAGCAGTTTCTCTAAAAAACTACATTTCTTTTAAGGTTTAAAGAGATAATCCAGTCAGAAATTGAAATATGAAAAGAAGACATTCCTTATGGGGCAGAAGCAGGATTAGAGAAAGTTCTAGAATGTTGATTTACTACTAAGAATGGTGGTAGAAATTATCTCATGCCTTTAATAGCAATTCAAGTAATAGATGTTAATCTTTTAAGATAACCGTGTATTAGAAAAGTTTTATATGCTTCAACAAAAATATGCTTGTGGCAGGTTTCCATTTAATGAAATCTTAATGTTCACATTACCTAGTACTATCTTTAAGTACTAGTACCCACACACTCTCTTTTATATTAAATCTTTTGTATATACTAGTCTTAAGGCTCACTCAGAAGCTCAACAACTCAGAAAAAGTTTAAAGAGCTCGTTTTTTTCTACATTAAAGAAAAATAAATGCTGTAAATGTAGAAGTTAACCTAGACCAACTAGTAAATCATTTATTCCTTCATTCTTCTATATATTCCACAAAAATATATTGAGTATTTACTATTTTTCAATAATATTGGTGGCAACTATAAATAACATCATCATACAACATAAAAAGGGGCAAGTTATTTTTGTGAACCAGGTACTATATACAAGCATTTGAATTTACAAATGACTATAACACAGGATTAGTTGGGTAATAGCTGAGTTATTTGCAGCCAGTGTCTGATTTTCTAGTAAGCTGACCTCAATGGCAGTGAGACCCAGGCCATTTCATCAACACTTTGAAAAGACTGGGGTCCAAACACGAAGTTATTCTGCTGCTTGCAAAAATTATAATGAGGTATTTCAAAGGCTAGTCATGTTATTAAATTAACTGAAATCTTGAATTATCTTTCTGAAATTAATATGAATAAATATTAATTACAGATATAAAGGGTATATAAAAATGTGTAAAGTATTAAAGTAACTATGCATAATTTACATACCATACATTCACAATGTATATGTAAAATATAAAATGCACTATATATATTTATGTATATATACATGTATATGTATTTACATGTAATATTTATGTGCATATATATGTAAATGTGTATGTTTGTGTGTGTGTGTGTGTGTGTGTATACACATATGTACCTACATAATTGTCCCTTGATATCCGTGGGGGATTGGTTCCATGACCCCCATCGGATGCCAAAATCCACAGATGCTCAAGTTCCTTATATAAAGTATCAGAGTATATGATATAACCTGTGTACATCCTCTCGTATACTTTAAATTATCTCTAGATAATTTATAATACCCAATACAATATAAATGTTATGCAAATAACTGTTATATTGTGTTGTTTATGGAATAATAATAAGAAAAACGTTTGTACTTGTTCAGTATAGACACAATGACATCTTTTTTTTCGTGATCCACAGTTGGTTTAATCTGTAGATGTGGAAACCACAGATATGGATGGCTAACTGTATATTTAAACACACACAGTTTTTTCAAAATATGTGAGCATATCTTTACTGAGCATTCTCTAAAACAATATATTTTCCATCATGGCAATGGAAATCCAAACCAAAGAATTTCAAAATAACATTCAAAAAGACTCCATAGATTTCTGCATACTTATGCAATATTCAATAATAAGTTTATATTTCACACTCAATTACTTACGTTCCATGAAATAGGGCCCAGGCTCAATTCTCCATACAATTTGCCCTTTTTGTGTTCCAGTCACACCCCTGTTTTTAGAATCCCAGAAGTTGGCTGGAGAATTCTCATCTGGAAAAACCAAAGAAACACTTTTCAGCTTAATTGTAACCTATCTCTCCTTAGCACTAAGACTAACATAAGCTCTAAAATAAATGGACAGAAGATAAATGAGAAAATATAATGCACATTATTCTTAATGACTACCTCCTAGCAAAGTATTACCCAAGTTTCTACGCTCGCATTTATGCAGGAGAAAGGGGGCTTGGTGGAAAGAAGGTGGCATCTCTGGGCTTGGCCAAGGTGGTCAGTGTTGCAAGACAAAACTGCGAAGAACAAAGGGTACAACTGCTGCAACTTGGCAATGAGCTGATTTATAACAAAGGGGTTGGGGTGAGCTTCCATTTGTAAAACTCCTTTATAAAAAGCAAAGGAAGAGCAAAACTAGGAGAATATAACAGGGCTCAAGATGGGATGAACAAAAGGGACATTAAGCTACACAGGTGAGTCAAGATACAGCACAGCTTTGCCCGGGACAGTTTTTAGGAAACACAAACCAAGTTTATCACATCTGCCAGGACAGTCTTTTGCAAAAAGCCAAAGGTGTAGATTTGAGATAAGATAAGAAGAAAAAAAAGGAGTCTCTACAGGCTTTAGTGTGGAAGAAGAATAGAAAGAACAGTGATCCCCCAAACAGGCCTGAAAGCAGCATTTCCTGTGCTTTCTGACTTCATGGCACAAAGAAAATGGTAATATTTGTATAGTACACTAGATTCAACAGAAGCCATGCTTACAACTGAATATGACAGGCAGGGATGCTCTAGCTTCCTCAGGCTCTGACCCTAGCGCCCTGAAGACTGGGGATTCATATTCTGTAATTTGCTCACATGACATAGTTTTGAGGCTCTGTCTTAGTGGCCTAGAATAGGAAATGAAACTAGAAAACATGAAAAGGAGACCATTAGGAGTTTTATAGACACATTAAAAAGTATGTAGTGATCCTGGCTCTTAAAGTCAGATGTACCTCATTTGTTTCCCCAAATCCTTTTCAAGAAGGAAGAATTAAGGTTGCTTTTTAACTGAGAGTTGGAATAAAGCAGACAGGTGAAGTAAGAGCTACACTAAAAAAGCAAAGATGGAGAAAAGGTCCCAAGCCCAAAGAAACAATCCTGAGATGAAAAACCTCTCTTCTTTTGAGCATGAGAAAAACAGAAAACGGGTCAAAGCAAGGGGTCTGAGGAATTTCTATCTTTTCTGTGGTTGCCCTACTAGTTCTATCATATTGAAAAGTCAGAGAACTTTGGGAGGGGTGGTCCTTTCATGCATTTGCATTACGCACATTATAAGTCAAAGGTTCTTTATTGCAAAAGGCCAAGAAGCAGCCACTGTTCTTTATAAGAATGGAAAGACATAACCCATTCATGGCATCACATCCTCTCCTAGACAAGCAATGCAAGCAAACAACTCCATTTCATTACAGAAATATAACCAAGAAGCTGATATTCACATGGTACTCAGACAATCGCTTAAAAATCACTAGATTTGAAAGGTATCACATGGCTCCTCAGGGCAGAACCTGCTTGCTGCATAACCATTGAGCTTCTACCTTGCCAACTGAACCCCAATTTTGTTCAAGGCAACAATGTGCCCTATTAAAAATACTCACCTTGGGGCTGGGCGCGGTGGCTCACGCCTGTAATCCCAGCACTTTGGGAGGCCAAGGCGGGTGGATCACGAGGTCAAGAGATCGAGACCATCCTGGTCAACATGGTGAAACCCTGTCTCTACTAAAAATACAAAAAATTGGGTGGGCATGGTGGCGAGTGCCTGTAATCCCAGCTACTCAGGATGCTGAGGCAGGAGAATTGCCTGAACCCAGGAGGAGGAGGTTGCGGTGAGCCGAGATAGCGCCATTGCACTCCAGCCTGGGTAACAAGAGTGAAACTCCGTCTCAAAAAAAAAAACAAAAAAAAACCTCACGTCTCAGGCCAGGTGCAGTGGCTCATGCCTGTAATACCAGCACTTTGGGAGGCCAAGGCAGGCGAATCACGAGGTCAGGAGACTGAGACCATCCTGGCTAACAGTGAAACCCTGTCTCTATTAAAAATACAAAAAATTAGCTGGGTGTGGTGATACTCACCTATAGCCCCAGCTACTCAGGAAGCTGAGGCAGGAGAATCGCTTGAACCCAGGAGGTGGAGGTTGCAGTGAGCAGAGATCGCGCCACTGCACTCCAGCCTGGGTGACAGAGTGAGACTCTGTCTCAAACAAACAAACAAAAGTCTCATCTCTCCAAAATCCCATCCAACTAAGGGTGACATGTGACCAGGTTCTGCCTAGTGAGATTTAAGTGGAACTCTACTAGGTAGGACCTTAAGGAAAACTGTAATTTTCCTAATAAGAAAAGGACAAACTCAACATCCTTTTGCTCTCCTGTATCCCCTCTTTTTGTCATACAGCCACATTGCTGATGGCAGAGCAAGAAGCTAGAAGCAATCAGGATGGTTCGCTGAGCCCTGAGCCACCTGCCTTCAGGCTTCTTGCTACCTAGAGTCCTATTTGGTTAAGCCACTGTGGTTGTGTGTCTGTTACCTGCAGCTGTACATAATTCTTAACAGATATACTCAACTTAAGAACGACTCAATGATACAGACTCATCATTTCTGACTTGATCTGGAATCCTCAGTTTGCACCACTGCTGCAGGTTAGACAACAAGGGTATTTGCTTCACCTTCTGAGACAGACTTTAATTAGCAGAGCTGCTTGGATGCTGGGAGAAGGACTCTCATATTTTCATAAATAAATTTACTTATTAGCTACTGGTCACTTGAAAGGCACAGAAGATTGGACTCTAAAACAAACAGAACACAGACATAGGAAATAGAGGGTGTCCAACTATTCACAAAGCTTTTTTAAAAAGTAGCTATGTACATGGGAAATGTCTCAAAAACGTTGTTGTGACAGTTTCCTTCCTCTTGAGGCCTTGGAAAAAATGAGGCAGTATCAAATCTGGTTTTAAGGAGCAAGCACTAGAATCACTGTGCTTGCTGCTCCTTAAAAAGCAACTGTAAAAAAGTTGTACCTATTTTTTTTTTTGAGATGAAGTCTCACTCTGTTGCCCGGGCTGCAGTGCAGTGGCACAATCTCAGCTCACTGCAACTTCTGCCTCCTGGGTTCAAGCGATTCTCCTGCCTCAGCCTCCTGAGTAGCTGGGATTATAGGAGCACGCCACCAAGCCAAGCTAAATTTTTTTTTTTTTTTTTTTTGTATTTTTAGTAGAGACGGGGTTTCACCATGTTGGTCAGGCTGGTCTTGAATTCCTGACCTCGTGATCCGTCCACCTCAGCCTCCCAAAGTGCTGGGATTACAGGCATGAGCCACCGTGCCCAGCCAAGTTGTACCTATTAATGTGACCTCACTGTAAAACGGTATGCATATTTGGTATTTACTAAACTTTTTCTCCCCAGGCAATCAATTAAGCCAATAAATTAAGCCAAATGCACTTCTGACATAACAATTTTGGGAACATGGACCATTGAGGGGCAAAAATTAGAATGGACAGGTAGAGATGGGATTGGGATGATGATGAGGCCTGAGCCCTAGACAGAGGCACTCCCTGAGGCTCCTTTACATGGTCCCTAGAAGGGAGTTTGGACAGAGAACTGGTGTCAGCATCTCTTTTTCTAAGAGGGTCACTAATATCACTTCCTTTGCTAGTTAGGTTCAAATATTGTACTACCTACATATCCTTGCTTAGTCTCAGAAGTAGGAAATAAGGGAGAATAAGTAATGTGTGCTTTCTTCCCAGACCCTTTACCATGAAGTAAGCCTAGAGTTAAGTGTTCAATTCACCGACCAGCTCCTGTAGGTGGGGATAAACTATATATCTCTGACTTAGTTCTCCTGGTTGGTTCATAGGCCATATAGAAAATTCTATTTCCACTTGGTGAAATTTTTTTTTTTTCTTTTAGATAGAGCTTGCTCTGTCACCCAGGCTGGAGTATAGTGCATTATCTCAGCTCACTGCAACCTCCGCCTCTTGGATTCGAGCCATTCTCCTGCCTCAGCCTCCCGTGTAGATAGAGCTTGCTCTGTCACCCAGGCTGGAGTATAGTGCATTATCTCAGCTCATTGCAACCTCCGCCTCTTGGATTCGAGCGATTCTCCTGCCTCAGCCTCCCGTGTAGCTGGCATTACAGGTGTGCACCACCATGTCCAGCTAATTTTTGTATTTTTCGGTAGAGATGGGGTTTCACCATGTTGGCCAAGCTGGTCTCGAATTCCTGATCTCAGGTGATCTGCCCACCTTGCCCTCTGAAAGTGCTGGGATTACAGGCATGAGCCACCGTGCCCAGCCTGGTGAAATCTGTGATATTCAAAGACATAAAGGTTGGCCCTTTGAAATCAAGTAGCTAAATTGTACCATGAGTACTCAGGTTCACATAGAACACAAATGTTCCATATATGCCAAAAAAAAAAAATGGTTCAGAAGTAGAATGAGCTGACCCTGAGCAGAAGCTGGATGGGCCTGTTTTGATTACAGAAAACAAGTCCTAATGCCACAGCCAGTGACCATCCTTTGGCCTTTGTAAGGAAGGAAAGCTTCTGCGTAATTCCCTGCCAAGCATGGTGCTTGACAAGTAGAGATACTCAAGTTAATATTATGGTTACTCTAGATGAAAATTTTTCTTTGATGAGATCATATTTTGTTGATAATTCATTATCCTTGACAGATACAAACACTTCCACCATCAAGTGGCAGCAACACTTAATTGGAAATATAAATCCTGAGAAATAAACAAGTTTAGGGACACAGAGTTCACATTACTGTGAAACGCTCACTGCAACTTCTACCACTGCTACTGCTCCTACTGCAACTAGCAGAGCCCTGGCCAACCTTGGCACCTCATGCTAAGAAATGCCTAGAATGGCTCATTCCTTTGTTTTGTTCCAAGAAGACAAATTTTAATTATTTCTTCAGATTAAATGTTTGTTCACACCTTTGTTTAGGTTGCAGAGTCACTTCCAGTCTAGCCTGAGAATCCTTTTAGAGTGATAGCATTTTCTCTGCTCAGATCTACAATTCGTGGATTTTTTTTTTTTAGGCCAACATATTTTTTTCCTATTAACTATGAACCGTTCTTTTTTATCCTCATTTAGTACCCGTATGAGGTGAATTGGTCTTTTCAAAATGCCCCTATCCCAAAGTAAGAACAATTGCTGGCCTATGTGCCGTGGCTCATGTCTGTCATCCCAACACTTCAGTAGGACAAGATAGGAGCATCACTTGAGGCCAGGAGTTTGAGACCAGCCTGGGCAACATAGCAAGACCCTGTCTCTGCAAAAAGTAAAAATAAAAATTAGCTGGGCATGATGGTACACACCTATAGTCCTAGTTACTCAGGAGACTGAGGCGGGAGTATCCCTTAGAGCCCAAGAATTCAAGGCTGCAGTGAGCTATGATTGCACCATTGCACTATAGCCTAGATGATAGAGCAAGACCCTCAAAAAAAGAACAATAACTGAATATAAAAAGGCATATCAAAGAAACAATTCTAAATCCTCCGTATGTATAATGTAGAGGTAATTATAAATTTATTTCTTCCTTTAACTGAGTAAAGGTTTCAACAGATCATAGAATGACACTGGTCTTTAAAACCAGGTTACAGTTGGCCATTTCCCTTTCTCAATCCTCTTAACAATTCCAAATCTGCCTCACTGTCCTCACATCCCCTACCTAATTTCCACCCTCGTTGGAGCAGGGTATCATGCATCCTATGGCATTCAAAACACAGAGGACATTAGGCCTGATCTCCCTTGATTTCTCCATCTCTCTACTACCATCTCCTCTGTATCTGTGCCTACTTCCTGCCTTCTTGCTCAGGGCTCTACTTCCTTTTACAGTGGTGCCTGCAGCCCCCTTCCCTCCACCAGTCACTTTCATTGTAAGCTTTAAGCTTTTCTTCTAGAGGAAGCTTCCACTCAACCTAGAAACCTGTCAGCTTCCATGAGGTATACTCTCCTGCTTTTGTCTTTGCTCTTTGACCAGTACCTTACTTGCCCTCTTTCCCATCCTTATTCCCATTTCTTCACCTACTAGGATTAAAGTGTCTGTTTTTGAGTTACAATAGAGTCTATATTACAGGAGAATATATTTGAGATAGTAACTTCCTAGTGGAAATGTAATTACAAAAAAAAAGGAACATTGTAGATGTCAATACATACACCCAAATACCTTCTAAATATGACTTTGTTTGATAGAGTTTATATTAATCTTGTCCCTTCATGTCTCATGTCTTCTTTATTCTCTTACAAGTCTAGTTGGCTGCATGTTTTCTCTAAATAGAAAAGTGAAACCTGTGTGTGTGTGCACGCGTGTGAGTGCATGCACTCAAGTAGTCCTCCCACCTTGGCCTCCAAAAGCACTGGGATTAGAGATGTGAGCCACCATGCCTGGCCATGATACGTATCCAAAGTGATTTCATTTTATTATTATTTTTTAAAATTACAACATAGGGCTATTCCAATTAATCCTATTAGTAATACTGGAATTACTTATGTTAATTCTGCTTCTTCAAGGGAGAAACAAAGTGTTTGGACCCAGGAGATAAAGGAATAGAAATAGAAGATTACAATACACAACCCTCTTCTATTAACTATACAGTG
Source organism: Aotus nancymaae (assembly GCF_030222135.1). NCBI lineage: Eukaryota > Metazoa > Chordata > Mammalia > Primates > Aotidae > Aotus > Aotus nancymaae. The sequence continues at coordinate 37,205,853 of NW_026988419.1, read as the reverse complement.
ACTCACAGAAATTTTTAAGAGCTTGTTAGTGAGGTAAGAAATTGAGCCCCTTTTCCTTCATTAAAACCACATCACTTTTAGGAAGAACACCTAGGGGTCTTAAACAGAATCTCTATATAAGCAGACTTGTCAACATCTCCTGTACATTCACTGTCACAGATCCTCACAGGTCACCTTCTCTTTAAGCTAACTGATCCTCCAGGGCAATGAATGCCCATCTCCATTGCTCACAATGAATGAGGGGGAGTGGGAGATGCTTCTTTAAAATGCTAATTCTTGCATGGTGGCTCATGCCTATAATCCCAGGACTTTGGTAGGTTGAGGTAGGCGGATTACTGAGGTCAGGAATTTGAGACCAGCCTGACCAACATGGTGAAACCCCAACTCTACTAAAAAAACAAAAAATTAGCTGGGCGTGGTGGTGCATGCCTGTAATCCCAGCTACTCGGGAGGCTGAGGCAGGAGAATCGCTTGAACCCAAGAGGCAGAGGTTGCAGTGAGCTGAGATTGTGCCACTGCACTCCAGCCTGGGCAACAGAGTGAGACTCCATTCGAAAAAAAGGAAAAAATGCTAATTCCTCTGCTGCTCTTCCAGAGATTTTGAATTCAGTAGGCTTGAGTCTAGGCTCAGGAATCTGAATTTTAGCAAGCAACCCAACCAGATGATTCAGATGCAGGTACCATAAAGACCACATTTTGAAAAATTCGCTCCATAGTTATTTCCAGGGAAGTTGAGCAATCACAGCAATGCTGTGGAACACACATATCTCTTTGACTTGTTGAGATATGCCCTTTGAGAAGGACAAGTTGTCCCTCTCACTTGTTACCTTGTTCATTCATGCGACAGGTATTTATTGACTGACTACTATGAAGATCATAAGCCCCTATTTCCTGCCATAAAGAGCTGACAGGATAGTGGGAGGAGAATGGCACACAGATATAAAGCAATGTAAAAATATGGTAAAGGTGTGCATGTTTTGTTAAAAGAGGACAAAAGAGGAGGAATGATTAATATTCCTGGTGACAGTATGACTCATATGGCTCTGCACTGTTAGGTTTAAAGTGTCTTTGGAAAGGGTTTATGGAGATCTCCTTTGAGAAATCTGCAAATCTAAGGCAGTCATTGTTTTCTCATCAATTCCCTAGACATATGTATTTCTTTACCTTCCATGGTTCAAAACTTGGCTCTATGAATGGCCATCAGAAACAACAAACAAGTGACCACATTTAAAGATGAATTCAGGGCTCAATGTTACTATTTTTGCTTGAGCCCCAGTAGATTATCCTTTTATTTCCTGGAAAAGTTGGTAATTATATTAACCTACAATGTAGTTATAGAGAGTAATATTTTTAAAAACTAAATTCTTTCTTTAAAAAAAAGACACACAAAACTAAAATAATATAAATAAAAACTTTAAATTTTTTTCAAGTTCTTTCTTCCCCATAATATTTCACACACAAAGATAGTTGTGAAAATTATTTTTAAAAGATTAATTTTTTTCCTGTACATGATTCTTGGATTTCCAGAAAATTATCCTTTTAAGATAACAAGAGAATATATAGGAAACATGACCAGACATATCCAAACATATTCTAGATTTGGAAATGTTTTTATGCTTATATTAAATATCTTTAAAACCTCCATGCAGTACTAGAGATAAAACAGAAACAAAAAAAAGTATCCAAAGCACTTACCCTCCTACCAATCAACCCAGAGGAGTTGAAAATAGAGGAGAAATTTTTTGAGAAAGATGCCATGTGACAGATTGTGCCAGAGAGAAGAAAAACAATACTTTCAAATTTTCTTTTGCTTTAAAGTAATTCCACCTCCTCTCTACATTTTCTTTAAAAAAAAAAAGACATAAACTTCTAAATCGATTTTTGATTACCTTTTGGATATAAATTGAAAACAACTATGTCCTGAGATTGGAACCATAAATGTGCTTGATCTTATTTTGGATACACTCAGGAGTTAGATGCCCATCCGGAATTTGGGATTGGAGAGCAATATTAAGCCAGGAGTTGAATTAAAATCACCATTCTAGACCTGGACAAAGAACGTCCCTTCAGAGGGACTGCTTGACTGTTAAAATGGTGCAAATGTACCAGCATGTACCAAGCCAGTTAGTGGAATCCCAGAGCAATGTTGAAGAGGAAACTGTGACAATGACTTTGAAAGCTGAGCTAGCCTGTGGGAGAGGGGTGGCTCCCCAACTCTACTAAACTCTCCAACTCTTTCACCAAGCTCCATGGTTATTTCCAGGGAAGTTGAGCAATCACACCAATGCTGCAGAACACACATATCTCTTTGACTGTTGTCCCTCTCACTTGTTACCTTGTTCATTCATTCATTTGACAGGTATTTATTGACTGACTACTATGAAGATCATGAGCACCTATTTCTTGCCATAAAGAGCTGACAGGATAGTGGGAGGAGACTGGCACACAGATATAATACAATGCAAAATATATCTGTGTGTATATATTTGGTACACTGAGTGTACCAAATGGAGCACCAGTTTTATTAAGTGCTAGGAGAACTCACTGGCAAACTTCCTTATGAATTCGCCAACTTAGCATTAGTTTTTAACACAATCTCCCTAGATGCCCAATTCTTTACATTAAAGCCTTCTCTGAATGGAAAAAAAGAGTGTATCTGACATGTTCAGAGATTACAATCATGGCAACAACCAGGCCACCTGCTAAGAGGGCACCTACTGGTGACTACAGGTTTGAAGCCACTTGAATGGCACCAGAATGATTTGCTGAAAATAATGTGCCCAAGATTGCAGAAATGGGCACCAGCACATTACAGGGCAGAAAAAAACAATACAGGCTGAGAACAGCCAATGACAAGACTGCAAGGTCTGGCCTGGGGGAATATCTGTGCACTGAAAGGTATGTAGGACACTACCTCTGACATGGACCCATCACTGCCCTGGAAGAGAATGCTGGCAGGGTGAAGAGGCACAGGGTACACTTGTTGAACTCATGCCATCCACTGCCAAGTTTGAGAGAAATGTTTTATTGCTGTGCCCTGTATAGTGGGGTATCACAAGCAGTGAGTGGAGCCAAACTGGAGAATGTGAAATGTTTCACTAGATCCAAACTGGGTGACATATAGTCAAGTCTGGGCCACACCACTGAGGGGTCACCTGCACACTCACACCTCTAGAAGTACTAGGCAAAGGGAGGAGGCTCTGCTAAGCAACTTCCTAGATAAAAATAATTCATCCTAAACTATTGATTAAACACTCATTTGACAAGGGAAAAAATCATTGACAGCTCAGTGAGAAGAAACACTTGGACTCATTTCAGTAAATCCTCCCCAAGAGTTACAGTCATGGCCCAGTATACCAGATAATTAAGAGCAGTTCAGAAATGGCTTACAGAAGAATCAATTTCAAACACGATCACACTGGCCTATAGAAACATGTCTCTCTTCTGTTCAGTGGCTCCCTATTTCTCTCAGAGTGAAATTCAAAGTGTTTATGATGGCTTCCAGTGCCTACAGGACATGGCCACCCACTCCCTCCAATTTCACTCTGACCTCACCCTTTCCTACCTTCCCCACCTCCTTTCTTACTCCCCTCCAGCCACCCTGACATTCCTGATATCCCCAAAGGTGTGGTCAGGATTTGGCCCCAGGGACTGTGTTCTGGCCATTCTATTTGTCTGAAACTTCCCTCAGATACCCTATGGCTCAATTCCTCCCTTCAGTTTTGTGGCTTATACATCATCTTCTCAATGAGGCCTACTCTGACTGCTTCATTTTGAAATGCAAGTCTTCCTCCAGCATTCCTGGACTATCTTACTCTGCTCAATTTCCTTTCCATAATCCTTATCACCTTCTCACATACTCTGTAAGAATCTAGTTACACGTTCCAATATAATGTCTGTCTTCCTTTCTTGAATGTAAACTCCAGGAAGTCAAGGAATTTTGTTTACTCTGTTTACTGATGTATCCCAAGTGCCTAGAATAAAACCTGTCACATAGTAGGTGCTCAGATTTGGTTGAATAAAAGGTATTGATAGTGACAAGAGGCAGATAAATGCCTAGGTAGATAGGGGTGAGTCGCTGGTGAAACACCACCTTCAAGCCAAAAACGGCCTGAAGGCTGAAAGACCAGGCTGCTGGTTCTGGATGAAAGCTGTGATCTGGAGGGAGAACCTCTGTTCCTGTTTGCCCACCCTTTCCTCATTAGCTCTTTCTGAATAATGCTTTATAACCAATTGAACGTTGCCTTTTCCAATACTGCCTATGGTCTGCCCCGCCCCCATCCTCCTGCCTATAAAAACCCTAGACTCAGCCACAGAGAGACAGAAGACCTGACTTAGGGTGAGAGACCACCTTCCCATTCCCTTGCATTAAGCACTGTTTTGTCACTCAATTAAATTCTCTGACTTCATCACCCTCCAATTGTCAGTGTGACCTCATTCTTCTTGGACATGGGGCAAGAACTCGGGACCCACCAAATGCAGGTATTCAGAAGGCTATAATACTGTGCCCCTGGTGGAGGGCAGCCACCCCATGCAATGGGAAGTAATACCAGCGCCAAGCCCCGGCCCCAGAGCCATGGGCCGGAGTGGGGTAGGGAGCTGACTGGGCTAACATGCCACCATTGGTCATGGTACAGAGAGTGGAACTAAAAGAGCAAATTATCTTTAAGCTCTTTTAAAGAGCTTCTGGGGCTTTAGGATTGTGGGCACCCCTGCCTGGGCACCACCACATCCCCCTCAGGGTTGAGCCACAAGCCCTGTATGGAGCCTGCCACTGTGCCAGTGCTTGGAATGGCTAGCCGGAGCCCATACTCACTTGCTCACACACCTGCTCCTGCCAGGGGCTGAGCACACAGTTGTAGTGGCCACAGGATCCATGCTGGAGTGCAAGCCAAACATGGCCCAGTGAGCTGACTAAACAGGGTGCCTCCTGCTGTGAGCCCAGCAAACAGGCTGAGAAAAATCCTCAGTATCCTGATATTTTCTTTTGATTATATGATATTAATTGAATATTAGTATTATATTTTTAAAATATATAAAAGGGAAATAAAGTTCTCGCCATGGAACACATAAAGCCTTTTTAAAGAGATCTCCATCTTATTCAGTATAGAGAAAAACAAGGACAACATTGCAAATTCTTGGTAAGCATTATCAGGCAAATTCCATAAGACCAGCTTAAACTCTAGATCTTTATAATAAGACTTACCAATTAACATTCACACTTAATTCATCCACACTGCTGAGGTGACATTCAACTTTGTTTATATCCTACAGTTGGTCACACCAAAACACAAAAAAGATTAAGAGGCTTAACTAAGATCGCATAACCAGTTTTGGGTAAGGCCTTTGAAACATCTTAAAGTTCCTTCTTGACCCAGACTTTCAGACCATTTCTAAATTAAGATTTTTTTTCCCTCAACTGAATGTTTTACTACATAGGATTTGTGAGAACTCAAATTCTTTGATAATACTTCAGATGGAAAAATGACTAAAGGCTTACTTACATCAAACAAGAAACTTACAATTTCTGTGGCTATTGTAAAAACTTACCATAAATCTCATGTGAAAACAGAATAAGGCATTTGCAATAGTTGCATCCAATTTCATGATAAAAAAACATTAGCAGGAAGGAGGTGTTCTTTGTAAAACTTGAGACTTAAAGATTTCCAAAGTCTCTTTCAAATACATATTGTTGTCAGTACATAATTTTCTCCATCATACTTGCATGCCTACTTTCCTTAGACAATTATGCTTTATAATGAAAATGTAAACCCAAGCCCTTTTAAATGGGGAAGTATGGCCAGCATTTGGTAGCTCAGTAAACACCACAGCACAAGATCCAACATTAGGCCCTTCGAGAATGTTCTATGACAATGATGATAAAATGACTCAATCCTATCCCCAGTACCAAGGCTGGCAGTATTAGAACAAGACTGTCAAATAACTTTCATTAGAAATAGCAGAGTAAGTGCTCTTTTTCCATTTGGGTAATTTGGACGAGTATAACAGGCCACAGAGAGTTGAAAAGAACAGTTTAAGCCTCAAAGACAGAAGGAAAACAGTAATTATAGAAGGGATAGAGAAAGTGAAATTCATAAAAGTTAATTCAACAAATATTTATTGAGCATCCACTATCTGCCAGGCAATATTCTAAGTGACAGGGATTTGTGTAGAAATAAGAGTCAAAGTCCTTGTCCTGGTGGAGATATTGGTCTAATGGAGAAAGTAGTCAGTAAGCACATACATAAATAAAAATGTAATGTCAAGTAGTAGTAACTGGCTTAAGAAAGATAGCTTGGGTATGGGGTGGAGACAGGTTGGTAGGAAAGTACAATTTTACATAGGTTGATCAGGGAAGCATTTGAACAGGAACCTGAATGAAGCAGGGGAGTGAACCATAGGGAGATTTTGGGAAAAGGCATAAAACAAAAATGCAAAGCCCTGAAACAGAAGCAAGCCTACCAAGTTCCAAGGAGCATCAGAGCGATGCAGCCAGAGCAGCATGAATGAGGCATAGAGTGGGAGAAGACGAGATCAGAGAAACAGACAGGCAAGGGCCAGATTCTAGACTGTAATAATAACAATAATACTCTCTAGAGATTATACGTGCCTGTGCTGTTCTAGTGTTTCACTGGTATTCACTCATTTAAAACTCTAACAACCCTTTAGGGTAGGAACTATTATCTATAAAATTTTTAACAATGAGGAAAGTAAAACAGGGAGAGGTTAAGAAATTTGTCTAAGATGACAAAGCTGGTACAGCAGTCCCCTCTTATCTATAGTTTCACTTTCTGTAATTTCCGTTATCCAAGGTTAACCCCAATCTGAAAATATTAGATGGAAAATTCCAGAAACAATTCATAAGTTTTAGGTTGTGCACATTCTGAGTAGTGTGATGAAATTTTGCATTGTCCCTTCCATCTGCCTGGATGTAAATCATCTCTCTGTCCAGCAGATCCATGCTGTAGATGCTCCCTGCTTGTCAGTCACTTAGCAGCCATCTCAATTATCAAATCAGCTGTCATGGTATCTCATCATGCAGATATTTTATCATCTCGCAGCATCACGAGAAGAAGAAGTAGGGTGAATACAGTACAGTAAGATATTTTCAGAGAAAGAGATCACATTTGCATATTTTGAGAGACCACAGTCACATGACTTTTGTTGTAATATATTGTTATAATTGTTCTGTTATTGTTAATCTCTTACTGTGCCTAATTCATAAAGTAAATGTCATCATAAGTATATATGTATAGGGAAAAACAGTGTATGGTAGGGTTCAGCACTATCTGCAGGTTCAGGTATCCACTGGGGGTCTTGCAATGTATCCCCCATGGATAAGGGGGACTACTGTATGTGCAGAGTGAACCCAGTCTTGCTCCAGTGACCATGCTCCTCAACACTACACCTTACGGTCTGTCTAGACCACACTCTGAGGATAATGGAAAGTCACTGGAGGATTTGCATTAAAAATATGATAATGATAATTTTGGCTGCTGTGTGCAGAACAGACTGTAGAAGGGCAAGAGAGGATTGCACACGATACTCCATGCCCAGGTCAACCACCAAGCATGGTACCCATAACCTGGACCTGACTCTCCTCCATCTCCATCCTCCCTGTGCAGATACAGCTGCAGGCAATACAAATATCCACCCTTAGTGCAAAAGGCTGTGATCAAATTTCATACTCATCAGTTCAACAACCCTGGCGGGCAACTTGTCCTCCTCTAATCCCTCTCCAAACACCGTCTTGTAATTTCACTGTCTACTTCCACCATGCTCTTCTCCTCCCTCTCTTTATTCAAACAACTCCTGAAAGTCCAATTTTCCCCACACTCAACTTTAATCAGTCAAAATATAAAGCTCTGATTCTTCATCACTTTGTAGCTCAGTAAAACCCTTAATGCAACTTGTTTACTATAGCCCTCGTGTTCAGTCTACACGGACCTTTATTTACCAACTGATGAACTTTGGCTCTGTGTCCCCACCCAAATCCCATCTCAAACTGTAATCCCACGTGTCAAGGGAGGGATCTGTAATCCCCACATGTCGAGGGAGGGAGATCACTGGACCATGGGGGTGATTCCCCCATGCTGCTCTCATGATAGTGAGTGGGTTCTCATGAGATCTGATTTTTTTTTGGAGACAGAATTTTGCTCTTGTTGCCCAGGCTGGAGTGCAATGGCATGATCTAGGCTCATCACAACCTCCACCTCCCAGGTTTAAGCAATTCTCCTGCCTCAGCCTCCCAAGTAGGTGGGATTACAGGCACCTGCCACCATGCCCAGCTAATTTTTATATTTTCAGTAGAGATGGGGTTTCACCACGTTGGCCAGACTGGTCTTGAACTCCTGACCTCAGATGATCTGCCTGTCTTGGCCCTTCAAAGTGCTGGGATTACAGGTATGAGCCACCACGCCTGGCCAATATGATGTTTTATAAGACAGTTCTTCCTGCTTTTGCTCATTTCTCTCTCCTGCCACCTTGTGAAGAAAGTGCCTGCTTCCCCTTCACCTTCTTCCATGATTATAAGTTTCCTGAGGCCTCCCCAGCCAAGTGGAACTGTGAGTCAATTAAACCTCTTTCCTTTATAAATTATACAGTCTCAGGGAAGTTCTTTATAGCAGTGTGAAATGGACTAATACACCAACAGAAGTATGTTTTCCTTTTCAATTATATATCATACATACAGGTGCAATGAGAATAATACACTGCTTGATACTGATGTTGCCAGGCTGCCGCTGCTAGGTAATAGCTGATTTGGCTATTTCTCCCATTTGCTGGATTTATGACCTTGGGCAAGTCTTAAAAACTGCATAGATTCCATTTTCTTGATCTATAAAATGATAATAATCACACTTCAGCTCAGAAAGCTGTGAGGAGTACATAAGTATAATATGTGAACCTGGCACATATCAGGAGCTAAACATACAAGTTTCCAAAACCTATTTTGGGCCAGGCGCAGTGGCTCACACCTGTAATTCTAGCACTTTGGGAGGCTGAGCTGGGTGGATCACTTGAGGTCAGGAGTTTGAGACCAGCCTGATAAATATGACAAAACCCTGTCTCTACTAAAAATACAAAAAATGAGCTTGACATAATGGCAGGTGCCTATAATGCCAGCTACTAGGGGAGCTGAGGCAGGAGAATTGCCTGAATCTTCCTTGAACTCAGGAGGTGAAGATTGCAGTGAGCTGAGATTGCACCGCTGTGCTCCAGCCTGGGTGACAGAGCAAGACTCCGTCTAAAACAAAACAAAACAAAATGAAACTCTATTTATTCCTTCTTTTAAAGCGAGCTATGTTTTTATTGGAACAGTCAAAAGCACAATTCTCAAACCTCATTTCCTTAGCTTTTAATTTTAAAATTTATTTTATTCTAACTTCTCATAAATATACATAAATTAAAGCAAAAACATGCTTATTTATATGTTTCCTGAAGCTCTGCCTTCTTAATCCACAGATGCCAAAAGAATAGACATCAAGGGTGAAGTCCTTACTGTATGGTGATTGTAAACTATGCCACTAAGAGCATAGCACAACATCTCACACGTAGTATCTCAATACTGCCTGGTTCTTGAATGGAAGGTCATTCAAAGCTTAAAATTTTGTCAATGAGCTTTAAGCCTGCTTGATAAAAAAACAGACGGAGGTGCCCTCATCTCCCTACGCAATGAAACCACGACCTTGAATGTAGTGTTTAACTTGAGAATCTCTACCTGGGCACTATGTGTATAAAGAGTTACCAGGAATGATAGTAGAAATTTGATTACACACCCTCCTTTCTACACACCCTCCTTTCTTTCCTCTAATTATTTAAAACATACCATGCACATGCTAAGCTTGCTCTAAAAGATAACCTCTTTTAATAGTTAATGAAATTTAAAAGCAAACTCTAGAACCTGTAGGATATTACTTTTACGTTGCACCTAAGGCAGAAAATTCAGAGAAATATACAATCATTATGAAATATAATGTTCAGTACAAAAGCATCCTTTGGTTAGGAGTAAATTATTCCTTTTATTTTAACGAGTCCTTATAATATGGATGAGGAACTATAATGGCTAACTTTAAAGAAGGAGGTTACTCTTATTGACCTAAACCAAAAGCTTGTTGGAGCTCATCTAATCTCAGCCTGCAAATATTAGTTAGAAGCATATGGGAATGGCTGGGTGTGGTGGCTCATGCCTATAATACCAGCACTTTGGGAGGCCAAGGTAGGAGGACTACTTGATGCTATGAGTTAGAGACTAGCCCAGGCAACACAGCAAGACCCTGTCTCTACAAATAATTTTAAAATATTAGTTGGACATGGTGTCACAAACCTGCAGTTCTAGCTACTCAGGATGCTGAGGCAGGAGGATTGCTTGAGCCCAGGAATTCCATACCTCAGTGAGCTATGATCATGCCACTGCACTCCAGCCTGGGCAACAAAGTGAAACCCTGTCTCTAAAAAAATAAAAAATAAGAAATAAACAAAAAAGCAGTGTGGTGATTCCCCAAAGAGCTAAAAACAGAACTATTATTCAATCCAGCAATCCCATTACTGGGTATATACCCAAAACAATATAAATCATTCTACCATAAAGGTACATGCATGTCTATGTTCACTGCAACACTATTCACAATAGCGAAGACATGGAATCAACCTAAATGCCCATCAATGGCAAATGAGATAAAGAAAATGTGGTACATATACACCATGGGATACTATGCAGCCATAAAAAAGAATGAGAGCCTGTATTTAGCGAGAGCATGGATAGAGCTGGCAAACAAACACAGGAACAGAAAATCGAATACTGCATTTTCTCACTTACAAGTGGGAGCTAAAAAATGAGAACTGATGAATACAAATAGGGAAACAACAGACACTGGGGCCTACTTGAGGGTGGAGGATGGGAGGGGAGAGAGGATCAGAAAAAATAAATTATTGGATAGTAAGCTTAGTACCTGAGGGATAAAATAATCTGTGCAACAAACCCCTGTGACACAAGTTTAACTATATGACAAACCTGCATATGTACCCCTGAACCTAAAATAAAAGTTAAAAAAAAAAAAAAAGAAGCATGTGGGAGCAGTATTTCTGAAACATTCACTGCTCCTGATCCTAAAGAATAATGCAACAAAGTGACTGCTCTGTGTGGGTCCCTCCCTACAACTGCTGTATCAGAAGATCAATGACCTTTCCAGAGATGACTGCTCATGTAAACCTTTACTAAATCATCAACATACTTTTCACTAAACTGAGCTCAATGAGGCACTACAGGCATTCTAGTGGATAATTCTTTGTGGGAGTCTATCCAATACATTGCAGAAACATTAGCATCCTTGGCTCTCAGGCACTAAATGCCAGTTGCACCCTACACGGCAATAAAAATTAGCATCACCACCCCTCTTGAGAATCACTGATTGACATTTAATAGCCAAAAAGTAAAAAAAATTCACTGTATACAACTAACTTGTAAGGCATTAGAACAGAACAAAAATTTTGCCCTGGAGTTGCTCCACTTTTTAAATAATTAATTAAAGTAGATTTTCTGCTTGCAAATTTTAGAGGTCTATAGAAAACTGGGTCAGTTTGCCACGGTTGCCACAAGATAATATATAAAAACCATGATTTTATTCTCAAGTTAAAGTTTTGTTGTAAGACTGCCATTAAATCAACAGTCTCCAGAATATGGATGTCTATGAATACTTGTCCATATGAACTTTACCTTAAAAGCAAATCTGTTTTCCCATCTCATTCCCTGAAAGAAGAACTTTAAAATTAGTCAAAAACCATGATTATTCCAGAGACAGAAAACCTAGCAGGAAATCTATTTAGACTCAACCTAAGGCAGCTTTCAAGAGCATTTTCTTGTAGGAAGAACCTGTACTTAACATCACAGTAACATCAAAATCCATTTGAAACAACCAGGACCCTAAAAATTCATGAGGTGATTGTCTAGCTATATGTAAAAGTTCTGCATGCTTTAATCTCAGCACTGATCTCTTATATCCAGTTGTCAAGTGATAAATGTGCTGCATAGTTTGTCAATAATTGTCCCTAAGCAAGCTGGGAGGGGACCATATTTAAGAGCTTTTCAAGGTGAAAGGCAGAAAAAACTTTAAATCCCAAACAGTTGGACAAGGAAATCAGGTGACAGTGGAATTCAATCCACAGCACTTTCCAATACCTTACCTCATATGATCCCAAAGAGTTTCTCTCTGCCAGGGTAAAATCCATCATTCAAATGAGACTTAGGAAACAGCAAGAAGAAACATGGCATTCTCCTGAAAATCATACACCTGGCCAATCCACTTGGCCGTTTCATTCATAGGAGCAGCCAGAGCTGAACCGAAGTAAAGGCGGGTCTGGAGTTCTAAGGTGGCTTTGAAAGCTCCGCAGTTCACTTCACTGATGCTCCTGCTTCTCTTCCTCTTCCCCCAAAGTTCTAGAAATAAAATACTAGATAGGATTCCAGCAGGCCTCTAGCAAGAGGCTCCTGTCCAGTACGAATGACAATAAAAGCCACTCCTGCCTTTCATCAAGACTTATCACTGTCCAGGCATCCTAAGTGAAAAAACAATGTATCACGTCCCTTCGGCAGAGGCAGTCGTGGCCACACCCCTGCAAAGGGTACAGGATGCAATCGCCCCATCCTCCCCTCAGCTTCCTTCCTTTGCTTTTCCATGGGAGAATTCCAAAGAATGAGTTATGTGTACACACACACACACACACACACACACACACACAGAGTGGGCTGATGTCAAACAAGCTGACTGCAATCACAGAGAGGGGAGCTTGCTGTTTGATTTACTCAGAACAGAGTGGTCACTACCTGAGAACTCCAACTTACCATTACCATGAATTAGACATAGCATTCAATTAGGTTACTGAAATGGGCTTACAGTATTTTAACTAATCCAGAGTGAAATGTGTGGACTTGTGATTTCAAAATGTGAAAAAGGTTTCAATCATAATATAGCTTTAATGAAAATCCAAACATGCAGTTATCAATTCAGAAGTTATTTTCAAACCTGACTTTTAATGGAAAAATACATACAATCATTGATCTAGCTAATGCTCCTGTCCTATACTACTGGAAAGAGTTGGAGTAGGGAAATTCCCAGTTCAGATCCATTATTCTTTAATAGCGAAAGGGGCTTTCTGAAGCTGCTAGCCCACCCGTGTCAGCGGTTGCTATTACCAAGTGCTGGTTTAATGTAATTGAAGGCTATAAAATCATCTCTCTCCAGCAAACCTCAGGAAAACTAGATGAAAAGGTCTCATATGTCAGGTACATTTGCTGTGAAATGATGCAAACTAGATTTAAGCTTCACACTACATTTGATGGCTGCAATTACCTCTCTATTGTTCCCTTAACCCAGACACAGTTTGCCCTGAAGCTTTGAATGGCCACAGAACTTTGGGCTGATTCTGGAATTGGATGAGTGAACACAACAAGTCAGGCATTCCAGGATCACCATCACCCTGTCCAAGCCTCTTCTGAATATGAAAACCCAACCCAGTTTTAGAACAAATCACTTGACTTTCCAGTGTCCTAGCAAACAACAATAATAGCAAGCATGTTCAGAATGCCTACTATGTGCCAGGGACACATAGGAGATGCTTTAAAAATAGTATCAAATGAGTGCCACTGTGCGCTAAGAAAAGGTCAGTAGTGTCATTAGGCCCATGTTACAGATGAGAAAACTGAGGCTCATGGAAAAGAAGTGGTAACAGCCAAGATTTGAAGTCTCACCTGAAAGACACTTAAACCCAAGCTCTTTTAAGATGTTCTGCCTTATTCAAATAATACTCTTGAAAATGCCAGCAACCTCAGTAATGTAGTGATCTCAGTCACTACTGGGAGACTAAGAAAAATAAATCTATGCCAGCCACCATGGCTCACGCCTATAATCCAAGCACATGGGGAGGCCAAAGTAGGAGAGTCGCATGAGGCCAGGAGTTCAAGATCATAGTGAGCACCATCTCTACAAAAAAAATTTTTTAACTTAGCTTGGCATGGTGGCATGCATCTGTAGTCCCAGCTACTTGGGAAGCTGAGGTGGGAGGAGCACTTGAGCTGAGGAGTTCGAGGTTACAGTGAGCTACGATCCTGCCAATGCAAATCAGCCTGGGGAACAGAGTAAGACCCTGTCTCTAAAAAGAAAAAGAAAGAAAGGAGGAAAAGAAAGAATAAGAAATCAAGAAAGAATAAATGTATTTCCTTTTTAGGATATCAAAGTTGGCTACAGCCTATGAGCAACAAATAGACTTATTAACAATGTAAGCCTCTCTGTTTTTATCCCCAGGCGGGGATAGAGTATAATCTTGAGCTCTTGACTACTTTCTAGTTATGGACCAACAGACTCTGTTGGCTAGAAGAGAGACTCTCCTACTCTGTTTCCAGTGCAGCTCTTATTATCGCTCACTCCCTGGTCTCTGAATCCCACCTGACACCTACCACTCTGGTCCTCCAAGCCATGATTCTTTGCCTTCCAAATACTGTAACATTTGGTACATACACCACTTTACCTGCACTCTAGATTCTGGACCACCCATATATTACCAACATCTACATGTGACAATCTATTTTCCTATATGGAGAAAACCTACCTTCCCCCAGCATAAGCCACTATCACAATGAAATTAGATTTCCCAGCTGACCAAGAAAGAAACTTAAAAGTGTAGGGCAGGAGCAGTTGATGAATGCTGGGGCTTCAATTTCAAGCCATCACACGTGTACTCTTTCACTGGGATGGTAATTTTTTAAGCGCAAGTGATTCAGCCAGTACTACTTTAATCACAGTAAACGATTATATTGAGAGGTACAGCCGGAGTATCATAAATTCACATATGCTTTCCTTTCTCCAAACCACAACCCTTTGTGGGGAAAGTCCAGCAAAACCAACAGTAACAAATAAAATGGGGAAGCACCTTAATAACAACTTTGCATCAACAAAACATACTTATATTTTTACTATGATATCATATGGTGCTAGGCACTGGGAGGTAGCTGTGAACAAAATAAACATAGGCCCTGCTCTCAAAGAGCTTGTAATTTAGAGAGAAAAACATTAAATAAATATAAAATGAATTCCTCAATGACAATTATGACCCAGGTTATAAAGGAAAAAGAAAAGGTCCTCAGAGTATATGCATGGGCCGCCAACGCGACATGGTCAGGAGAGTAAGAGAAAGCTCCCTCAAGACTTTGGTGTATGAACCAGAAGTGCTGCGCAGAGGCCTATGGTGGGAAGCAACATGGCCCTGTCAAAAACTGAGGAAAGATCAGACCAGTGTGAGCACAGGGTGAAGCACACAGAGGAAAGGAGAGATTAGGCTGGTGAAGAAGAAGGGCATCTAGAAATTTCAAGCATTAATCTACAGGGAGAGAAAGGGAAGCTGAAGAATAAAAGAATAGAAATTAAGACTCTTCCCCATTTCTGTCAGATCTACTGCAAGCCCAATTGATTATTATAGTTTCCAACATTCAAAGCTATTGATCTAGCAAGGATGCCCATGGGTAGAAATGTGACTTATGGATGCTGAATGGATTAATCATACACAATTAAAGACATCACTTAACTAAAGTAGCTTATTCCCCAAAGCTCAGAGAATATTTATTGAGAGTAAAGCAAGGAAGAGCAAAGACACAGTCCTTAGATTACAACACAAATTGGCAATGGAAAAATTCAGCAGTGCCTCCTCCATCTATCTTTATGCTGGTACCAAAAACACAAACTAGAATCAAGGTTAGCACATCAGGAAGGAACAACCCTTTTCCTGAAAATCCCATTATGAATTTCCTTTGTGTTTTGCATTTCGCATGCCTCTGAGGCTGACATCACTCATATACATTATTGAAGCCTCACAGCATGTGTCTATCTGCTGCACTTTTTATTGGAGACTTTTTCTTCCAACCCTGTGTTCCTAAAGCAGCCAGAGAAATGCTTGTCCCATTGTCATTCCATTTTCAGATTCCCAAAATCTTTCAATGGGAATACATATCAGTCTGTGCATAAATCAGAAAACTTTTTGAAAATATATATGAAAATGAGATAGCTGCTAAAATATCAAGAGCAGGACCTTAAATCTAAACCCAAGTTGATACATGTGTACAAAATACGTGTATTTTTAAATTTAGCTTAGAAAGTAGGCCATTACATTCACTAAAAAACAATCATGACTATTATTTGTTATCTTGTAATAACTGAATACATGCTAGGCCCTATAACTGTGTATACACACTCATTTAATCCTCAGAGTAACCAGAGTGACAATCCCTACATCATAAATTAAGAAAACTGGGGGATAGATTGAATAACTTGTTCACAGAAGATCACACAGCTAGAAACTAGCTGGATTTCAAATCTTGGGTCTGTATGACATCAAAGCTTACCAATACTTTTGCCACTCTTCTACAGCTTCCCCCAACAATAACTACCTACCATTCACTGAATGCCAAGAACTATGCATAGTTAATTAGGAATCATCCACTGAAAGAATTCTCACAGTAATTCTGAGAAGCGTTCTTAGCCCCAAGATGAGGAAACTGAGCTCAGAGAATTCCAGTAACTCGATCAAGGGAACACCACAGCAAGGCTGAAATGTGCGGAGGGATATTTCCCAGAACCCTGCACAATTTCAGGAGAGCAGCATTTGTGTGGTATTCTTGAGTTCAGTAAAAGTAATTAAAGACTTGTTACTTTCTTAGGGTTTTTCAGTTTTATCTGGGAAATTATCAATATGCTTTGGAAGAGAAGAATATCCCCAAAGGACTGATTTCCTCATCTTAGGTGGACAAGGAAATCCCTGTAGGAATGTCCATTTAAGTAAAAAAATCAGCATTGTGATCCATTACTTTAATACACACAAAAAAATTATCCTCAACTAACAGATCAATACCCACAAGCAGATGTAATGTGCCAAAAACTCTGAAAGATATACACGAATAAGAATAAATGTAGTTCTTTTCCCTTCACTAACTTCCACTACAGAATTAAAGACCCAGCTATACCGGTGTCCACTTTATTTGACTGGCATATGTCTTGAAGCTCTTAGGATGTAATAAATTTCCATATGGGAGAATTTCATATCAATATCTAAGAGTGTTATATTTTTCCTTAATGGTGAACTTTGCGTCAATGTTGCATTAACTCAATATTAATGGAAACACAAATGTTTCCAAGTTAAATATTAAGGGGTTTGAATACAACAATCCTTCTCTAATTCAATTTATAACTGTTTAACTGCACAGTTAGTGGGCTCTTCAGCTATGCTATTTTTTATTCCAAATTAAATTATATTATTGTAAACCAGGGGGAATTTAAGAATAGGTTTTAATCATACAAAAATCTTCAATTAAGATTAAACTAGTAGAGAAGGATGTAAAATTATTTTATCTGTATATGTGTGTTGTTTCTGTCTGGAAAATGGGAACATTACCCTTTTTCAATAATGCTTTGGATATAGCAATGAACACAAAAATATGCCCTGGAGATGCTCTCCTGAAAGAACAGTTAGAAACTCCAATATATTCATATTAGTGAACATTTTCAAAGTTGGCATTTATACTTTACCACTGTAGTGTATGATTCAGAATTAAACATATCACACAGATTTCCACATGCTGAAAGAGTAGTTCTTAAATTTCATTGCATCTTAGAATCATCTGGGACTCATGTTTAAAATTCAGACTCCATAGAGCAAACCACAGAAATTGTGATTCAGTAGTTATAGGATGGGTCTTAGGAGTCTGCATTTTTTAATTTTTAATTTTTGTGGGTACATAGTAAGTGTGTATATTTACGGGGTACATGAGATACTTTGATACAGGCATACAATGCATAATAATCATATCAGGGTAAATGGACTACTCAACACCTCAAGCATTTATCCTTCCTTTGTGTTAAAAATAATTATACTCTCGCCAGGTGCAGTGGTTCACGCCTGTAATCCCAGCATTTTGGGAGGCTGAGGGGGGCCTCATGAGGTCAAGAGATAGAGACCATCCTGGCCAACATGGTGAAACCCTGTCTCTACTAAAAAATACAAAAATCAGCTGGGCGTGGTGGTGCACGCCTGTAGTCCCAGCTACTCAGGAGGCTGAGGCAGGAGAATTGCTTGAACCCAGGAGGTGGAGGTTGCAGTGAGCAGAGATTGTGCCACTGCACTCCAGCCTGGGGCCTGGCTACAGAGAGAGACTCTGTTTAAAAAATAATAATAATAATTATTATTATTATTATTATACTCTTAGTTACTTTTAAATGTACAATAAATTATTGTTGACTGTTGTCACCCTGTTATGCTATCAAATGCTAGATTTTATTCATTCTATCTAACTATATTTTTGTACACATAAACCATCTGCACTTCCCCTGCAACCCACTACCCTTCCCAGCCTCCAGTAACCATCATTCTATTCTCTCTCTTCATGAGTTCAATTGTTTTCATTTTTAGCTCCCACAAATAAGTGACAATGTGAAGTGTGTCTTTCAGTCCCTGGTTTATTTCCTTAACATAATGACCACCAGTTTCATCCATGTTGTTGCAAATGACAGGATCTCATTCTTTTTCATGGCTGAACAGTACTCCATTGTGTATATATATAATATATATGTGATGTATATATATCACATTTTCTTTTTCCATTCATCTGTTAATAGACACTTAGATTGCTTCCAAATCTTGGCTATTATGAACAGTGCTGTGGCAAAAAGTGCAGATATCTCTTTGATATAGTGATTTCCTTTCTTTTGTATATATACCTGGCAGTACAATTGCTGGATCATATGTTGGTTCAATGTTTAGTTTTTGGAACCTCCAAACTGTTCTCCATAGTGGTTGTACTAATTTACATTCCTACTAAGGTGTACAAGGGTTGCCTTTTCTTCGCATCCTCAACAGCATTTGTTGTTTCCTGTCTTTTGCATACAAACCATTTTAACTGGGGTGAGATATCTCATTGTAGTTTTGATGTTCATTTCTCTGCTGCTTGATATATTGGAAGCCCATTGCATGCTGTTTCTTTTCTCTTGGTGCTTTTAGCATCCTTTCTTTATCCTTGACCTTTGAAAGTTCCATTATTAAATGTCTTGAGGTAGTCTTGTTTTAGTTAAATCTATTTGGTGTTCTATAACCTTCTTGTATTTGAATATTGATATCTTTCTCTAGGTTTGGGAAATTTTATGTTATTATCCCTTTGAATAAACTTTCTAACACTATCTCTTTCTACCTCCTGATTAAGTCCAATAACTTAGATTTGTCCTTTTGAGGCTATTTTCTAGATCTTGTAGGCATGCTTCGTTCTTTTCTATTCTTTTTCATCTCCTCTTACTATGTATTTTCAAATAGCCTGTCTTCAAGCTAATTCTATCTTCTGCTTGATCAATTCTGCTGCTAAGAGTCTTTGAGGTATTCTTCAGTATGTCAGTCGCATTTTCAACTCCAGAGTTTCTGCATGACTCTTTTTAGTTATTTCAAGCTCTTTGTTTAATTTATCTGATAGGATTCAAAATTCCTTCTCTGTGTTCTTTTTAATTTCTTTTAGTTTCCTCAAAACAGTCACTTTGAATTTTCTGTCTGACTGATCACATATCTCTGCCTCTCCAGGATTGGTAACTGGTGTCTTATTTAGTTCCTTTGGTAAGATTATGTTTTCCTGGCTGGTCTTGAAGCTTGTGAATGTTCTTCAGTGTGCAGGCATTAAAGAATTAGGTATTTATTGTAGTCTTTACAGTCTGGGCTTGTTTGTGCCTGTCTTTCTTGGAAGGTATTCCAGATATTTAAGGGACTTTGGTGTTGTGATGTAAGTTTTTGGTCACTGCAGCAGTATCTTCATTAGGTGGCACCCCAAGCCTAGTAACAGTGTGACTCTTGCAGACTCGTATAGGTATGAACTTGTTAGTCTTGGATAATATCTAGAAGAACTCTGTGGATTACCTGGTAGAAACTCTTGTTCTCTTCCATTACTTTCTCCTAAACAAACGGTCCCCCTCTCTCTCTCTCTGTCTCTCTCTCTCTCTCCCCCTTTCTCTCAGGTAATTCTGATACAGGCGCTCTCTGAAACACATTTCTAAGAGACAATGGTCTACACTCTTAAAATCCAATAGACCATATATTAATGTACATGTATAGGTACATGTTATTTTTGATTTTGCATATTCATTTTATTAGAAAACTCAAAAAGAGACATACATCTGTTACTGTACTGTGTCTTCTACCTTAATAACTCACAATAACTATGTTCAATCTACTTTTAAATCAAGAATAAAACAGCACAGTAAAAGGACAAGCAAGTATAGGAATAATGACAGAAAGGGGCACTAACATGAGAAAAAAGTTTAGACTCTATTTAAGTTGAGAACAGTGCTCTAAAAATACAGGCCATGGGCAAGTGCTGGTCCATGAATTGGTTGATACTAATCTGAGATAAGTCTAGAAACTGACTGGAAGCTCTTAGAAACTTTTACAGAAATTTGTTAGAGTAATTTTAGGTCTATTCAATCAAATTTGGGCTCATATTTTGTAGATTTTATATTTTATTCCATTTCTTTTTCTACTAGCGTATTTTTACTCTATTTTACAAAAGATCAATGTCCATGATGAGTCCACAGGTAGTCTGCGAAGCAGTGGTGAACTCTACAGAGAACTGGCCTTTTTGGTTAGCCCAGTAGGCCTCTCCTAACCCAGGATTTTAATACAAAAGTGAATATCTTCAACTTCTCATAATTACTCACTGTGAATCTGTCATCAATGAGCAATCTCTGTTTTCTATGAGTCTACCAACATTTTTTAGCATGTATCACCTTTTAGAATAACAGTTTAGTAACAGTTCTTAAAAGTTTACTTTCAACAGTATAAAGTAGTACTTTTTTACTTTTATAAATATATTTAATTTTCAAAGAGACCTTTGACTCTTAACATTTAAGGATTCAGTGCCGAACGCTATCATTGTATTAATATCTGTACCCTATCTATGCATTTTTGCTAACATGAAACTATGGTTTCAGCCTATTCTCAAAAAGTAGGTCCTTTAACTGCTTTGTTCATCTTAATGCCAGATCCCTATCAACTATCTAATGATTTTCTTGGTATGTGGCAATGGCAGCAGTAATTAGAAGCACAAAGTTATCAGTAAATTATTCTAGTCATAAATACATGGGACACGGATCTCATTTTGCAGTTTTCCTGCCTCCTAGTAAACTTTGAATAATAATTATCTCCTTTATTGAAGACCTGCATTCCAAACAGTATTAAAGTTAAATATTGGGTATATTCTTTACAGTTTCTGCTTCCTGGTTGATATATCCTTTGGTGGTCTCCTACAGTTTCTACTTTTGGTATATAAGTGTTGCCAAGAATAACATTTTCCCTTTCCAAGTTAAACTTGGTGTTTATAAAAGGTGTAGGATGGAGAACCTGGAAGTATGAATCTGTGCATACAATGGGTAAAGTCACAATAATAGCAACCACTTTCCCAGTTGCCAAGATCTCTAGCCAGGAAGAATAAAAATGAGGATCTTTTTCCTCCCTACATAATTGTGTCCCCCTTTTAGAAGAGTTAGGAAGTCAACCATTAAGTGTCCAAATTTGCTTTTTGATGCTTGTAAGTTGCACACTAAATCTGTTCATTATATTTGCTTAACATTTTTTAGAAACCCAATTTAAGATATTATCTCATGTAATCAGTTAACTATATGATATATGACTAAGAACTCTCTGACAACTTGTAGGCTGTCCAGGACAGCTTAGGTTCTGTGGCCAAAGATGGAAACCTATTAGCTGTGTGAGGTTGGCCAAGTGATTTAACTTCATAAACTTTAGTTTCCACATTTGTAAAATGGGGATAACGAGGCACAGCCAGTATAGTTTTGAGAGGACTGTGAAGCTACATAAAGTCAGCAGCACAGGGCCTGGTTCAGAGTCCATGCTTGCTGCAGTAAAAGCTCAGATATGAGTGTTCTTCTTGTTCTTAACAAAGAAGTCTCTAAATCATTGACATAAAATCTAGAGAAGTTCTTAGAATTTTCTCACTCTGACAAATACACTAAATAGATAAAGGACAGTCCACCAGGAAGGCAGCTGGCTAGATGAACTGACCTCTGGAGTCTTCTTGATCTACATTATCTGACATGCCCAAACCATGCTGAAATTCAGTACTCTAATTATAATTCAAGTAACATCTTTGGAGAAAGAGAATTGCCTGTTTTCAATTAACCAAAGGAATGATAATTATGTTAATTTTTTTTAGTGTATCATATACATTTGCTTCAGCAATCACTTTGGGAAAGGTTAAGTGGAGCAAATAGAACTAAAATCACAGGACATCTTTTTAAAAGTAGATGGCATTCATCCAAAATGCCCTTCCTGGAACAAACTGTAACAACTTGATTCACTCCCGCCCTTCCCTACCAAGCTATATTTAAAGGTCCGTAAGCATTTCCATCATAAACTGCTGTCATCAGGATTTGTAATTTTACCTTCTAACCTATTTCAGAGTTTATATATAAACATCTCAAACTTAAAAAAAAGCTATTGTTTTTAAAAGTTAACAACTTCCTTCAGTAAAGGATAAGAGTACAGGGGGAAACAAACAAACAAGTAATGATTACACACACAAAAAATTATCTGCCACGGTTTCATAAGCAAAATAAGGTGAATGCTCAAGAAATACATGCCACTAAATATTATATAAATTCAATGGTGAAGAATATGTGATGATTCATAATAACTAGAAGCAAAATAAGTGTCCAAAAATTAATGAAAAGGTAAATTATGGTACAGTCATATTATAGGGTATTATACAGCCATCACATGATATTCTCAGATAATTTTTAATAACATGGAAAATGTTTGTGAGATAATAAGTGGAAAAAATACTGCAAAATTATATGTACGATATGAACTTAACTGAATTATAAAATAAATATATATCTGATATATATTTAAAGTTGTAAAAGAGATATGCCAAAATGTTTACAGTAGTTGTAGCTTGACAAGAAAACCTTAGTTCCTTATATTTGCCCATAATTTCCAAGTGGTCTACAATGAACTTGCATTACTTTAATAATCAGAAAAGAAAGGCTTCAATATGGCTTAGTGTCACAAATACAAGAAATAGTAATATAGGAAAAAATGAAGGTTGGCATCTCTCTCCAATCTTTCTACATCTTCTGAATTACCCTTGCAAATCTATCTTTAATCATCAACTACTTTGACATTTGAAGATCTTATTTGTACTGTGGATTTATAAAATACTCATTCAAAATAAGTTTTCATTCATCAAGCAGTTTCCCCCAAAAAGTGATTATGTAGCTATCCACAAAATATTATCAACAATTCATGTCTCAAGATTCTAAATAAAACAAGTATCATCCACCATATGGGCACCTCTAGGGGACAAAGCATAGATACGGGATACATCCATTAAGGGAAGAGGAAAGAAAGAAAAGAAAAGGAGGAGAGAGAAAGAAAAGAAAGAAAGAAAGGAAAGAAAGAAAGAGAGAGAAAGAGAGAGAAAGAAAGAGAGAAAGGAAGGAGGGAAGGAGGGAAGGAGGGAAGGAAATGGAAGCAAAGATAGCACATGAAAACTAGTTTCGGCTGGGCACAGTGGCTCACGCCTGTAATCCCAGCACTTTGAGAGGCCAAGGTGGGCATATCACTAGGTCAGGAGTTCGAGATCAGCCTGGCGAACATGGTGAAACCCTGCCTCTACCAAAAAATACAAAAATTAGCTAGTCATGGTAGCATGCGCCTATAATCTCAGCTACTCAGGAGCCTCAAGCAGGAGAATTGTTGGAACCCGGGAGGCAGAGGTTGCAGTGAGCTGAAATCGTGCCACTGCACTCTAGCCTGGGCAACAGAGTAAGATTCCATCTCAAAAAAAGAAAATAAATAAAACTAGTTTCAATCTGTTGAGTTGTTGTATTCAAAACTTCAAGTATTCAGCAGACATCAGCTTAAAAAGACCTGTTCCAAATGGAATTATAACATCAGTTTAAATCAAACACATTTCAGAGTCCCAGTTTATCTTAGGGCCTCTCTAACTCTGACTGGAAACAGACATAGACACACAGAAAGACATACGCAGAACTCACTGTGCAATCAATCATTGTGAGCATTCATGATCACAGGTGTTACCAGTTTCTCTATAAACGTTAATAAATTCTATCAGAAAAACAAATTTTACTTTTTTCATTAAGATAATCTTTTTTGCCAGTTTGTGAAATATTTTTTTTTTAATTTCACTGCTGGTTACCATCAGGTTTTGAAACAAGAGGAAGTGATAACCTTTTTCAAAACATCAGCATAGGTAAAAGATTGGCACTGGTTATACTTGAGAATCAAAACTGATTATTAGTGGGAACACAATAGTGGAAAAACATGTGGGCACTGGTGTCATGAAATAGCTAGGAAAATGGAATCAAATATGAGAGGAGGGGAAATGTCTACAGAGAAACATCATCTATTTCAATTCTTCTAATGGAGATTGTCCAGAATAAATGTGAAA
This sequence comes from Aotus nancymaae, assembly GCF_030222135.1. NCBI lineage: Eukaryota > Metazoa > Chordata > Mammalia > Primates > Aotidae > Aotus > Aotus nancymaae. The sequence goes on along the minus strand of NW_026988419.1, from coordinate 37,181,354 downwards.
TAGCCTCTACTTATTACTTCATTGCAGTATGCAGATATTATGAATGACACTTGTTCTATGTCACCAATGCCATACATTTTTCCAAGGCTGATGAACATGTTCTTAAAGCTTGTATGTCTACTATTCAAAGTACTTTCACATGTGCCTTCTTATGCCAGTTAGGAAAATCTGGTCTATTTGATACACTGTCATGTCCAATTCCCGCTATCAGTCTAAGTTCTTTCAGGATCAGAACCATATTTTATTAGTCTCCACACTCCTAACAGTTATCTAATGGTGGGAAGGACACAATACATCTTTTTGATTAAAAGAATAGTAACATCCAGAATCTACAAAGAACTAAAACAGATTTACAAGAAACAAACAAACAAATCCATCCAAAAGTGGGAGAAGGATATGAACACTTTTTAAAAGAAGACAAATATGAGGCCAAGAAACATATGAAAAAATGCTCACTATCACTGATTATTAGAGAAATGCAAATCAAAACCACATTGAGATACCACCTCTCGCCAGTTAGAATGGTGATAATTTAAAAATCTGGAGACAACAGATGCTGGAGAGGATGTGGAGAAATAGGAACACTTTTACACTGTTGGTGGGAGTGTAAACTAGTTCAACCATTGTGGAAGACAGTGTGGCGATTCCTCAAGGACCTAGAAATAGAAATTCCATTTGACCCAGCAATCCCATTACTGGGTATATATCCAAAGGATTATAAATCATTCTATTATAAGGACACATGCACACGTATGTTCATAGCAGCACTGTTTACAATAGCAAAGACCTGGAACCAACCCAAATGCCCATCGATGATAGACTGGACAAGGAAAATGTGGCACATATACACCATGGAATACTATGTGGCCATAAAAAACGATGAGTTCATGTCCTTTGTAGGGACACAGATGAATCTGGAAACCATCATTCTCAGCAAACTGAGACAAGAACAGAAAATCAAACATTGCATGTTCTCACTCACAGACGGGTGTTGAACAATGAGAACACATGGACACAGGAAGGGAAGCATCACACACTGGGGTCTGTTGCAGGGGGCCAAGGGAGGGACAGCAGGGGGTGGGAGGTCGGGAGGGATAACATGGGGAGAAATGCCAGATGTAGGTGACGGGGGAATGGAGGCAGCAAACCACCTTGCCACGTATGTACCTATCCAACAATCCTGCATGATCTGCACATGTACCCCAGAACCTAAAGTACAATAAAAACAAAAAAAATTCACTGTTAAAACTACTAAAAAAAAAAAATAATAACATATTCTGTATCTTAGCTTTTATTTCCCTCTAACTTTGCCACAAACACCAGAAGTATGAAGCACTTCATAACTTACTGGTCTCCAAATTTGTGTATTTAAAAGCAACTATTTAAATACAAATTTGAAGAGATATGCAGAATGTAACAGACACAAAGCCACTTCATAACAATCTCATTATACTGAGAAGTAAAAAACAAGAATCTAACAATACAACATAAATTAAAATAGTTTTTCATTCCTTAGGGGAAAAAACAGAGTTACAAACTCTATAAAAATTATTGTTTGATCATACTCAAATTTCATAAACACACCAGGGAAGTTTTAATAACATTAATTCCTAAATGAAATGGAAACCAGGTTGGCCAAAGCTATTCACTAGTTAGTGCCAGGGAAAAGTAGCTTAAAGTTGTAGTGATAAAATAATGAGTAAATTCTGAGAATCCTGAAGGGAGAGTCTCAAACACAACCCCTAAGAGGCAAATTACACTGTGGTCATTTTAATTTTTTATCAGTTTTAAAGTTATCTACTTGCAACAATTGCATTCTTGATATAAGGTACTAAAACTTGTTCTTATGTAGTGTATTCATCTGTTCTCATGCTGCTAATAAAGCATACCTGAGACTGGGTAATTAGTAAAGGAAAGAGTTTTAACTGACTCACAGTTTCACATGGCTGGGAGGCCTCACAATCATGGCGGAAAAGTAAGGGACATCTTATATGGTGGCAGGCAAGAGAGAGCTTGTGCAAGGGAATTCCCCTTTATAAAACCATCAGATCTCATGAGACTTATTCACTATCATGAGAACTGCATGGGAGAGACCCACCCCCGTAATTCAATTACTTCCCACTGGGTCACTCCCACAATACGTGGGAACTGTGGGAGCTACAGTTCAATATGAGATTTGGATGGGGACACAGCCAAACCATATCATGCAGATTTTCCTGAAATATCCTTAGCATAAGTAATGCATGAATGAAGCAAAGTTTCCATTTTACAAATTTCTCATGCAATAACAATTGCAACATCTGAAAGTGCTTAAAATAAGCTTTTCTCACGGTTTCTTATCAGCAGATTACATCAATACTGCTAAGGCAAATTAGAAAATGTGAACCAAACAAACAAGCAAAATAAAAAAGAGAAAAAATGAAAGAAAATCAAGAAGTATATATTTTCTAGGCACAAGTTTACTCAGATGGAACCTCACAAAGCATTTCTGCAATTATTTTAAAATCAAGTTCAACTGTTAAATTTGTGTTCAGATTATTTTTGCATGTATTACTCTAAGAGTAGCAAGATCACAACTGTCTCCTCTTTGGCCTTTCCTTGGGTTGCATGTCAATGGGACTGCCATAATAGCAGAGTAGTTAAAAACCCAAGCTCAGAAGTTATATTCCTAAGTTTAAATCCAGGCCCTACCATGTCATCTTTTTGTCATCTTGGCTAAGTCACCTTAACTCCCATTGCTCAAGGCCAAAATAGCATACATACTGCAACCCCACCCCCACCCCCCCGCCACAATACACACATACAATTTCACACAATGTGCTTTTATTTATGAAAAGAAACATGGAAATGATAAAGAAGAAGCCATCACAAATGGTTACCTACACAGAGAATAAGTGTTCAGAGTGAAGATATCAGGGATAAAATATGAAACTACTCTTAAAACATTTTCTTGTGTACATTTCCCCATTAGCACAATTAGAATATTTTCGAACCCCTGCAATTCATTAAAACACATAAAAATTTTTAAACACATGAGTTCATAACAATATTAAAATATATGTAGCCCCTAACTAAAATAAAAGTAAATCTCATTAGTCACAATTGGCAATAACTAGGGTACCAGTGCCCACATATTCTGAAAACTGTCAATGAAAATTAAAGAATTAAACATCATTTTGCTTTTCCAGTATAAATAGTATTTCAGAGGTACTAGGGAGCCATAGCTGATGAGAAGTGCTTTTTTACATAATTCCAGGAAATAAGTATAGAAGGAATAAGAGAATTATAAAATTCATAATTTTTCAATGCATAAGAAAATAATATATTTGAAAACAGACAAAAAAATCAATGAGAAACATTCTAATGAAGACATTATGCTGCAACAACTTGAACCTACCAATCAATCTTAGCGTCATGAAGAATGGGGCAGCCACACTTTTGTGTAACTTTTGATGGAATGCAACATGAAGTACACAGCACCACCAAAGCAGCATCCTTGGGGGAAAACATGAACTCGATGGTATTCAACACCCCTTTGGTTAACCTCCAATTTATAAGAATAAGGGAGTCAGTGGAACAAGTTAAAAGACACTACCAGTGAGCAAAAAAACAAATCTAGAATGTGGGGCATTCTCAATGACAACGGATAACAGTTGTCATTGGCACTGCGAAAAATGAAAGGAAAAAACGATAGTGAATAGAGTCGGATAAAACGAATGCGCTCTAAATAATTCTCTTCTTTATTTACAGTCCAAAACTGGCAAAACTAACCTACAGTTTTAGAAGTCAAGCCTTAAGGAGACTGTGACGGCAAGGGAGTATAAGGAGGACTTCTGAGGTGCTGAGAATGCTCTATATCCTGCTCTGGGTGGTAGTTATATGGGCCTGCACATATGTAAACATTCATCACACAGTACACTTAAGATTATGGCCCCTTAAGGACTTTCCTAAATATGTGTAACAACAATGAAAACAACAAAACTCAATGAAACAACATTGAAAACAACAAAAGACATAATTAACCTATGGTATTTGAAGTGAGGACAATGGTTACCTTTAAGAAGGAATGTTACTAAGAAGAGGCAAGAGCCATAAATTTATGATGATTTTACTCCTCTGCATGTATATTATTCCCCAGAAAAAAAAAAAAAAAGGATGAGGGAAGGAGGTACTGCTCTATATTAAAGGTGGCATAATAAATAAATTGTTAACTGGATTTTGTTTAAAGCATTGATTTTTGAGAAACAGTGAAATTTTAATATTAGATAATTCTTGTGTATAATAATATAATAAAGACATTGTGCTTATTTAAGAAAATATTCCTAATAGAAGTTCATAGGGGTGAAACAATTATCCTGTGTGGCTATTTAAGTCTCTGCTCAGTTCACTCAGTGGTTGGATAACAAATGCACAAAGATTTGCCTAAATGCCCTCAATCAGTAAGTCCTCCAGCCTTTGCCGACAGGCTCTGTGTGTATGATGGATCACTCCCTCAGTACTCTAGCAGTTTATAGTTCTGCCTTAGCTTTTACTTCCTGGTTGCGCAGAGCCTCAAGGCCAGGCACAGAAGAAAATAACGTCTTTCCTGGGTACGCACACATCCCTGTATATGTGAATGGCTTTCCCGATTCCCAGGAATATATCTGAGCTTTTCAAAGCCTCCTTTGCACATCTCTTTCTCTATATTGTCCTTTTCTGTTTTTTTTTTTTTTTTTTTTTGGCTAGCCCTTTATGTGCCCCAAGTGGTATCGCCACCTCAGGCAGGTGCAGTGTCAAACAACTGCCACTGGTTGTTTTGGTAAGTGTTCTGGTGATAGAGCTGTTTGCACCAAGGAAGCTGTGAGCCAGGTTAATGAAAATCTTGCAAATCAGGCTTTTCCAGAGAGCTGCCAGACATGTCAGGTAGTGACAATTCTCTAGGGATGAGGTTTTTGGGGAAGCTCCAAACCCATTCTGCTGCCATTAGTGGGTCATAAGGTATTTTTGTTTTCATGACTACCGTGGTTGCAGAGCTTCTGGTTTTCAGTTATTCCAGAGCTGGGGAGACGGGAATGATATAAGGCAAGTTATAATAAAATGTTACACAGCCGAGGCCTACTGTGCTGAGTTCAACCTGTTTCTTGAATAAATGCTCCTCATGTACTTGAAAGCTTCTGGTTCATTTCCAGAGTTCTAAAAAGCTTGTTTTTGCAATATTCTCCGGTGTTCTCATTGCTTTTTGAGGGAGCATAATGTGTTGGGGGCGGGGTCTTACTTACCACTCCCAAAGTGCTTCTCCTTACAATCATCCCTTGAAGATTAGATCAAGGGTAGGAAAACCCCTTATCTAAGTTCTGTAGGAAAACCCTATCGGGCTTCTCAGCTACCATTTACAATAAGCATAGTTGCTAAAAGCATGATACTCTTTAGAAAGTCAAAAGTCCCTTAAGACACTGTTCTGTGACCATGAACCTCACCAATTACCCCACATGGTTATTATATCACTGAGTCTAAGGATCAGTTCAGCACAAAGTTATCCCTCCTACTAGAAAAACAATTAAGTTCAGCATGTCTCACTGACCATGTGGACTATGACAGCAGCTTCTATGAAGGTTTTTATCTTTATTTCATAATGCTTTGGTGCCTTAGCTGTTAGCAAGTTGTAAATCAGTATAGAAAAATACAGTAAATTCAATGTTCATATAAAATTCTACCAAAAGTCAACCAACAGTAAAGTTTTCAAGCAGGTCACTGGTTTCTCATAGTGTCAGAGTTATAAAGAAGCAGGTTCCAGTCTATTAATAGCCAGAAAATGGTCCTTATATCATAATAAATAAAAGTAGAGGAGAAGCTCTGGGAAGTCAGGAAACAGACATTTACCTCCTACCAGGAGGGCAAGAGTTTCCCAGAAACCAGACCCAGCTGAGGTTAGAAGGGTCATTCATAAGGCAACATCCCCATGATAAGGGTCTCTGTGGACTATGACTAGAAGTTGAATCTGACGTACAGAAGAACACTTTCCTAAACTGCCAGAAGTGTACTATCTACTGCAGGACACAGCTGACACCAGTTCTTTAGCCAGTTTAAACTGAAATAAAATTAAACATAATACTAAACAAAACACTGATGTGATTTAAATGCATACATATATGTACAATTATTCATTATAGTATTAATTGTTTGTAATGGAGAAAACTGGAGACAATTTAAATGTCCACTACTTAACACATCAAGTGTACCAGTTATGTGGAATGTATATCCATTCATATACGTATGAAAACTCTGAAAGAATAAACCTGAAACTAATGAGCACTGTTACCTGTGAGAAAAAGGGAAAAATTTGGAAATGCATGAGCGGTTGAAGGAAAACTTCTCAAACTACTTTTGTGCATTTAAAAAGTTTTTTGAGCCAAATGACTATATTACTTAATCCAAAAAGGCCTTTGGTTATTCACGTAGGGCAAAAAAAATGTAATAAAATTATCTCACATTTAAAAAAAAAATTAGAAACTAGAGATATATTAAAATTTTGCAGATCCCTGTTGTCAATAGAAAGTTGATGAAGCCCTAAGTAAACCCCGGAAGGAATTTCTGAATATTCACGCATATAACGTGAAAAAGGATAGAATGAGAGTCTGTACAATATGACAGTGGATAGTATTCTCTGTCTTGTAGCAATACGTGCCCTACTTTGTCTTCATTATTTATAAATAACCTGGCTTTAAAAAACATCTATAACAACTGACTCTAGTGGAAACTGCACTTGCTTTACATGAATGTTCTAAACCAGGGTAGCTGATATGCAACCCTGCCCTTTAGAAATGTAACCAGCTTCAATATTAGTAAAAATGATATTGCAAATAACTCTCATTTTATTCTTTCCATTTTCTGTATTTTACATGTTTTTCACTAAGCTTAACTTTCATGATCAGGGATAAAACTATATTTTTCATAAGACAGGTGGCGCTGGTGGCAATAGGAGGGGATGAATTGCAGCAAGAGGAAATTGGTGGCAGAAACGTCAGTCAGAAGAGTGGTTGAAGTTATGCAAAAGATAACAAAGATACGAATAAAAGTTGAAGCAGCGGAGCTAGATATAGATAAGTTGAAGAGGTTAAATGACAGGGCCGCCTGGATGGAAGTGATGAAGAAAAATGCAAGATAAGTCTCAAATATCTGATTTGCATAACTGTTGCCAGCAACATTAAAGAGGCGTATGAAGGAGGATGAAGGATGTGGTCAAGTTCTGTTGGGGCTACAATGAATTTGAGGAGTCTGAGGCCCATCCAGGTGGAGATGCCCAGTCAACAGCTAGAAATACAATAATGGCACTCAGAAAAAGAATGAGGATTGGAGATGTAAGTGTATAGGTATTGGCTGAATCCATGGAAATAGATGAGATTGCAGAGTGCCAAGAGCAAAATTAGAAGAAAAGAGCCTAGGAGAAAAGCCTGTGGAACACCAATATTTAACGTAGAGGAAAAGATAGCAAAGGACAAAGTAGAAATAACTTCAGGCAAGACTAGAAAAGAAGGGTCTCAGAAAAGACTAAAGAATAGACCTTTTCAAGAGGGAAACAGTGACATCAACAGCATCAAATCCTGCCACGATTTAAGAGGATAAAGTCCCACTTCAGTTGGCAGTGATAAGGTCTCCAATGGCCTCAATGGGGCAGTGACAGTCAAAGCTTGGAGTTGAAAGTTAGGCTGAGGTGAGCTGAGGAGTAAAACAGAAGGTGAACATTTCAACTAAGAAAACTAAATCATTCAATAGTGGCCCCTCACACATCATTCATTTCAAGAATGTGAACTTGGAAATCATATTCTCATTTATTTCATGGCAAAAGGTTAAACAGTGTGGTATAGTGGTCAAAGATACTCCCTGAGTTCAAATCCTGTTTCTACCATTTGTGTGACTTTAGGCAAATAATTTAACAGCTCTGTGTCCCATATTAATCATCTAAAAAATGGCAATGGGAATTGTACAAACTCAACAGGTTACTGAGTGTTAGATGAGGTGAGCAACTAGCTTAGTGCCTGCTAACTCATTCCATCTGTGTAAAACCAAAAGGAAATTACATCTTGACCTCCCTAATTGAAGGCTGGATTGTTTAACAATATCATTCAGCACTGGTCATTAAACTTACTCATTCACTTGACAATAAACATTTATTGAGCCCTTTCCATGGGTTTTAATTTACTGGAACCTGGGGACAAAAAAAAATGATTAAGGCTTGATCCCAGCTCTCACAGGCTATATAAAAAATTCCTTTAGACTGAGCATGGTGGCTTACACCTGTAATTCCAACACTTTGGGAAGTCGAGGCAGGAGGATTGCTTGAGCCCAGGAGTTCGAGACCAGCCTGGATAATATAGAAAAACTCCATCTTTACAAAAATTTAAAAGTTAGCCAAGCATGGTAGTGTCTGCCTGCAGTCCCAGCTACTCATGAGGCTGAAGTGGGAGGATCACTTGAGCCTGGGAGGCAGATGATGCAGTGAGCCAGGATACTCCAGCCTGGGCAAGAGAGCGAGATCCTGTCTCAAAAAAAATTGTTTTAATCATAAGGTGGCAAATGAAATGATAGAAGTCTGAACAGAGTTATTCGTAAGTATTTACATGAAGAAATAACGAAAACAACACTTACAATATCATTCCTAGTATTTTTTACATTCCTTCATTATGATGTCCTGAATTAAGGTTATAAAAAACAAAAACACTAGACTGCCAATTGATTAACTTCTTTTGCATGCTTTATAAAATGTTAATCACTTCTCTTAAATACTTTTATTTAATCTATTCTTCTCTCCAATTCTCAGTAACTTCATGAAACTAACAGTAAATCTCCTGAGCCACCTGTTTGATGGTTTCTTTTTTTCCTTCTTTTCTTTCTTTTTTGTTTTTAAGAGTCAGGGTCTTGCTCTTTCACCCAGGTTGGAGGGCAGTGGCACAATCACAGCTCACTGCAGCCTCCAACTCCTGGGCAAGCAATCCTCCTGCCTCAGCTTCCCAAATATCTAGGACTGTAGGCACCAGCTACCATGTCCAGATAATTTTTATTTATAGAGACAGGGTCTCGCTATGTTGACCAGGCTGGTCTTGAACTCCTAGGCTCAAGCAGTCCTCCTACCTTAAAGTGCTGGGATTACAAGCATGAGTCACTGTGCCTGGCCTGATGGTTTCTTTTCTGTATCTCACATGCAATAAATCACAATGCTATTTAATTAAGACAGCAAAAATCTTCCCCATCTTACAAACACCAGCTCATTTATTTAGTCGGAATATAAAAGCTCTAGTTACTTAATGAAAAGTATTCAATAAACCACTAAACATGGGAATATTAAAGCAAATTTTAAAAATATGATCTCAGTAGAAAGTAGTTTTTCAACTTCCAGAACTTCTTCCTAAAATTATGGACTATTGGCCATCCTTCTCCATTAATAGCCCCATACCCTGATACCAAAGCCTCTTATAAAAAGAGCACTCTACTCACCTACGTAGGACACTAAAAGACCTGGGTTGCAGGTCTTAGAGAATCACTTTTGTGATCTGAACCTAGTCCTTTAAACTTCTCGGGAACTGGAGTGCATGGGGACTGAAAATACTTGTTCAGCCCAGTCATGGTGGTTGAAAAGAAAATCCAAGGAAATTTTTATATAAGCTGCTTTTCAAACTGTCAAGTGCAATATAAATGCAAATATAACTTGTCTACATTAAAATAACTGCTGTAGTACATGGATTTTTTTTTCCTAATTACTTAGTTCAAATTGGTCCAAATGAAATTAACTCAATTGGAAGCCTATTTATCAATACCTATCAGGTACATTTCATTTAATGTAAAATGCCTCATTTAATGTGAAAAATGTCACAGCAGTGTAGAGTTGTATGTCCAGAACTTCTTCCTATTAATATACACAAATGTGCCACTTCTACCCCCAACTCTGAAACTGTTTGAAAAGGAGAAACTTAGACTATAACTTCATGAAGAATTTGACTAATGAGAAGTAGAAAGACTAATTATTCAATCCTACTTACTGAGTGCCTACTTTGTGCCAAGACCTTAGGATAGATGAGTGAACTCAACAAAGAGAAAACCACCTGCCCTCATGGAGCTTACATTCTAGCAAGAGATGGAAAGGGGAGATGGACAGTAAACAAGGAACAGATTAAGGTAAATCATATAGTGTATAGGATGGTGATAAGTGTTGGAGGAAAGAAGGAGAGCAGAGAGGGAAAGAAGGGGCTCGAGAGTAGGGAACCATGGTCGGCCTCATTCAGAAGGGGACGTTCGAGCAAAGAACTGAATGAGGTCTTGGATTTGGCCTTAAACTGCAGGCAAAAAGAACAACCAGTGTAAAGGCCCCAATGTGGGAGCTTGCTAACATGCTTGAGAAGCAGCAAGGAGATAAACGGAATGCAGACATTAACAGCAATATAAAGAAGCAGACCACCTGTTTGAATTAGCTTTTCACTGCAGCCACTGTGCATAGTTTTTACTTGTCTCTGTTGATAAGCTGGGGATTCCAGCACTGCAGATTAGGAAAAGGTGAGAAAAATTTCCTTGGCCTTCTGTGCTCTGGGTCTCTTTTTAAGCAGAATGAAAGCCTCAGGGCCAAGACCATCTCCTTCCTAGGAAACGATTTTTGAAAGTGACTAATGAATGGATTTCTTATATGAAGGGGAAAAAATTTCTGGTTCAATCCCTAGTGTAGATATTATTATCATAATATCATTAAATATACAGTTAACTGCCAATAGTGGTAAACAAATTTATAAAACAAAAAAATTATGCATTAAATACAAACAAAACTAGAAAAAAACATCAAGTTCTGATTAACAACACTCACTCACTGTGAATGATGATAGTGGTTTGCTAGAACTAAATCACTATGCCTATAATGAGGCTATAATACTCCTAACAGCAAAGATTGTTTTGAGTTCATCATGAGAATAATGCATGGTGCTAGGTGATGATTCAATTTTTCTCTATTAGAAAAATATTTGTTTTGGCCCTTTCTTGGCACAAACACATAATTTACATATTAAACTTACCTCTTTTCTCGTAAGCTCAAACAGTTAAAGCAGTATTACTTGGTGACAGCAATATTATAAACACAAAGACTATATCTTTTTTAGTAAGAGATAAGGTCCTGAAGATAATGGATATATTATATATAATATATATATTTTATATATATCTCCAAATTCTCCACCAGCTGCTTTACTGGTTTTAAGACCTGAGAACCTTTCAAGTTCTTGAAATGATCAGTATTTCAACTTTATAGTTTAATTATCAGAAGGAACTGCTTTTACATTCTTGCCAGCACTCCTTGTACTCCCCTAAATGATCACATATCATGACTTGGCAGCAGCCACTTGATCACCTTTGAAACTGAGCAGCAAAAGTCACTGCATGGAAAACTAAACACACTAGGTGACCCTAAGTAGCTTACTAGCCTTTTCTGTGCCTGCCTTTGCTCATCTGTAAAACACAAACTACACTTGCACTAATTGATAATGTGGTAGAGAAAGTACTGTGACTGCATGTTTAGCCTCCTAGGGGAAATAATGCCATCTATAATCTTACTGTTTTTCATTAACGCAACAGTTTCATACTTGACATCTGTTGGGGCCGAGGCATTCATGGATCTGGAAAACAAATACATTTTCTGCAAAATCTGTCACCATAAGAAATAAGATGCTTGGAGATAAGTAGATTAAGACTTCACAACAGGCAGGAATGTTGTTTTTATCTCAATGGGCTAAGTACTTAGACACAAAAGGACTTTCTGTTTTGAACTTTGCATATCATCTAGGAAATTCTACATTATGATAGCTCAATTTCTTTATTAATCTGCTGTCTTATACTCATTGGCACTGGCTGGATGTCTTCCATGTGCCTCACCCTCTCCCCCATACACTCTGCTTGCTCTCTGCCCTGGGAAACTGACCTATAGGCACTGCATCACTGAGATCTACTGACCTCAAGTTTGCTATTGGGTTTAGTTAACAGGGAGCACCAGCAAGAGACAGGAGGGAGGGAGAAGAGTAAGACTGGAATATTTAAACTCCTGGTTCTAAACATATAGTCTCTCCACAGGTTATTTATCTCCTACCAGGTGACTCCTCCACCCGGCTCTCTCTGTAACCCAGGTTCTAGTAACTGTTCCCTCTTCTTACATCTTCAGGCCTAAGAGTGGTAACGGTAGCCTGCCCCATTGTTACTGGCCGTGCTGTAATGTATCACCTCTGTGATTTCTCTAGGTTTTTATAAACTGTCCCTGTATTAAATGTCACATAAATGACCTAAGTTGAGATGGCCATCTGCATCTGGCAAGGACCCTGTACACAGCAATCAATCAGGAACTTCCTTGTACTGTTATTTGTACTGAATTGCTATTGCTCTTATTATACCGTTTAACTCTCATAAATGTATGTTTTAGATGACAGAATCTCACATATGGAACCCAAAAGCTTATCACATGTAACCCCATAGTTTTTCTACTTTTCAAAGTTTAGTTCTTCTACATTTTTTCTCTCATACTGTGCTTAACTCTTTGAAACTAGATTAAGGAGGTATGGGTTCTAGTCCCAGATACTGTATTAGTTTCTTGGGCTTCCATGACAAAGGGCTTCCATGACAAATTACCACAAAGTGAGTGACTTAAAACAGTAGAAAGTTACTCTCTCATACTTCTGGAATCTGGAAGTTTAAAATCAAAGTGTTAGCAAGCCACGCTCCCTCCAAAGGATCTAGGGAGAATCCTGTCTTGTCTTTTCCCAGCTTCTGGTGGTTGTTGGCAATCTTCAATACTCCTTGGTTTGCAGCTGCATCATTCCAGTTGCTGCCTCTGTCTTCACATGATTTTCTCTGTGTCTTTTTCTTATCCTGTCCTCTTCTATTAAGAACAACATTCATTGGATTCAGGGCTTACTGTAATCCAGTATGACCTTATCTTCACTGATTATAACTGCAAAGACCCTACTTCCAAGCAAGGTCATATTCAGAGGTTCAGGTAGACATGACTTTTGTGGGCACACTATTCAAAGCACTATACATATGCTATGTAAATCTATGCAAACATTTTTCCTTTTTAGATTCAATCTCTTTATCTGCAAAATAAGTTATATTAAGATTAGTAATGAATAGAATAAAACTGAGTAATATTTTGCTTCATCTCTTGTCCATGCCAAACATTGCTAATTGATTGTATAACTCTTTCCAGAATGAAGCCTCAGTCTTCCTAGCATAGCACTCTATGCAGCTTCCACGATAGGAATGTAAGATAAAACCTAATTTCAGTGCCAGGGCTGTGTAACCTATAAGGCTCCTTCCAGTTCTTTGCTTTTAAGCTTTATATTCCTTAATTAAAATGCAATATACAGATGCTTAAGGAAGTATGGCATATTAAAAAATAATTTTTAAATAAAGATTTGTTTGTTTGTGTTTTGTCAGCAATGCAACACAAGGCGTTCCATCTTCTAACATCAAATAATTATAAATCTTATAAGTAGGAGTAGGTAACAGAAAAGCATGAATCATTCCCCTTACCAAAATAGAAAATAGAAAAATGCCAAATGCCACCACTATGTTTCAGAAATATTTCTGGAAAACATTAAAGAAATGCAAAAGCAACAGAAATCAACACTGAAACAGTAATTAATGGAGAAAAGGAAGACATGAAAACACCACTATTTATATACAAAATGTTTTCACACCTAGAAAATGGTCCCAGAAAAATAGTACAGATGGTAATATAAAGACAGACCAGAATTTATTTTCTGTTTTTCTTATAACCTAAGGTATAAGATAGATCAATTAGATAAAGAGAAACTAAAATCTCATGTTTAGAATAAAATAGTCCTTCCATCTTTTTGCCTGAAATTGGAGCTGGTGTAATTTTAGTGAGTCAATAAACATCACCCCCTGTAGAGAGTTCAGACCACCTGGAGGCAGACAGAAGAGCCAAAAATATGAATGATCCATCCAATATCCTGTCTCAGAAAGGTCAATTAGCATATCCCAGATCAGTTAATTAGTAGCGAAGTGAGATTTATATGATTCCAAAGTTCCATATATCACAATACCTCTCTGAGAGAGAGAAAAATGGCTTTGAAAATATTACTTTTAAAAATGTCTGCCATTCAATGGGAAAAGGATAATCTTTTGAACAAATAGTGCCGGGAAAATGGGCAAAGAACTTAAAAACTATTTCTCCAAAGAAGACATACAAATGACCACTAAGGACGTTTAAAAGATGTTTAACATCACTAATGATGTACATCATCATTAGGAAAATGCAAGTCAAAAATCACAACAATACCACTGAGCCCCTATTAGGATGGCTATTAAAAAAAAAAAGATAAATGTTGGTGGGGACATGGAGAAACTGGAATCCCTGTGCATTGCTGGTAGAATTTGAAACGGTGCAGCTGCTATGGAAAATTGTCTGGTAATTCTTCAAATAATTAAACATAGAATTACCATCTGATCCAGCAATTCTACCTCTGAGTATATACCTAAAGGGATTAAAATGGGACTCAAACAGATATCTGAATGCTCATGTTCATAGGAGGACTACTTACAATCGCCAAAAGGTGGAAGCAAAGTGAGTGTCCATTGAATAAACAACATGCAGTATATACACACAGTGGAATATGATCTAACCTGAAAAGAATGGAAATTCTGACACATGCTATAACATGGATGAACTGTGAAGATATTATGCTAAGTGATATAAGCCAGTCATGAAGGACAAATATTGTATGATTCTACATATATGAGATACTTAGAGTAATTAAATTCATAGACACAGAAAGTAGAAGGATGGTTACCAAGGGCTGGGGAGAGGAGAGAATGAATGAGAAAAAGTTTGCATGTCTAAATGCAATAAAAAAATACACAAAAAAGCAATAGCACAAAAGTAATTGAGAACTTCACTATTCAAACTATAGAAATCATTTTTAAACACTTATGGTAAATTCCCAAAATCTCTTTACAAAAATGATGAATGAAAATATATGCAGAACCAAAAAGATAGTAAATTATCACATGGAGAAAAGTTGAGAAGTGCCATTTTTACAGATTCCCTGAACACCTGTCAAAGAAAAGAAAAATAAACAGGTAAAAACAGGCATTATTACACATTTCTGGTTGCAACATATAAGACCATTTCAATCTTCTAAAGAATAACGTATAAATGTTCAACACAAGGTATAAATGTATTTCTATTGCTTCCCCTTTTGGAGAAATATGCCCCAAACTAATGTTTTTGGGTACCTAGAGCCTTGCCTACAGGCATCCTTAGAGGCTCTGAAACGTTTACAGAGATCAAGAAGAAACATGAATTAGTAAAGTGGGATGTGGCAATGTCCCTGCCAGTTCCAGCAAACTGTTGTCTTACAAACATATTACAGACCTAGGTTTGCATATATTCCAAGAAGAAAAAACAGAAAGTGTCTTTAGGAATTCTTCTACATATGGAAGAATCAGAGCTGTTTAAAAAGACTGGTGTGACAGAGGAAAGACACTGTGTGTTCCTGCTTTCTGTCCCAACTAACTAAAGTAACATAAGGTAGCACCTAATATGATGCAGGTACCAGAGAAACGTCTTTTCTTCTGAAAAGCCTTACATTGATACCTGTAAGGGTTTACTGACATTCACTTCCTAGGGCCAGTGTGAACCTACTTCGTTTCATATCATCTCAATGATCTACATCTATTCACACAAACCTCTTCTGGCCATCCTCTAGGGATACGGCTTTGTCACATCTTAAATTCTTTTTGGGGTGAAGGCAGTGGAGGGCAAGGATAAAAGTGAGTTTGGTTTCTGTGTTTTCTTATTATTTTTTTAAAAATGTATTCTATTTATGCTTAACAGCTTTGCTAGCTCTCTGTACAACCTCCAGATAATAGTGACAGGATCCCCTTTAATTCCCGACCAAATAGCAGACAGCATCATTAGTTGAAAACAGCCAAGGCATGTTTTCCCATTTAAATTAAGAAAGTAAATTGCTACAATCTGTTTTCCCCTGGAAGTTGTTAAATTCTTTAGATTGGGATTTCCACCAACTGTTTAGATATCATTTCCTTCCACACATGCCAAGACATTGTTTTCCAAATGCTTCCAATGTAGTCTTTCAAAAGTCAACAGCATGTCCCAATACATTGCTTCATATACCCCATCCTTCTCACCTGCTCCCAAAAATGTTCATGGAAGGGCTCAATAAAGTCATACTGAGTCGAGTAATTTCCACAAAGTTCTAACAGCCTTGCAGAAAGCATGCCCTTCTGAGATACCTTAGCAGGAAGTGAGTCTTGTAGAAGAAGGGGTAGGTGGTTTCAGTCAAGTAAAGGGGAAGGAAAGACACAATAGAAGGGGGAAAAAGTGGGAGTAGGG
This sequence comes from Aotus nancymaae, assembly GCF_030222135.1. NCBI lineage: Eukaryota > Metazoa > Chordata > Mammalia > Primates > Aotidae > Aotus > Aotus nancymaae. The sequence goes on along the minus strand of NW_026988419.1, from coordinate 37,164,976 downwards.
GAAAGGTGGCTGGATGGGTGTGTGGGTGGGAGAGTTAGGGGAAATGGCCTGAGAAGTCAAAATGCATCCGTGTGAGTAGAAAGGATACATTGGCCTGAAAATAATCTTAGCTAAATGGGAAAGACTCATAATTTGATGAGAAAGGTTAATGATCAAGTTAAGGGTTTTGAAGACAAAACAATATGGCCAAGTCAGTGGGAGAAAATAATATTTTGATTACGCATGCAGAGAAACACAGACCTATAGTAAAATGTGACAGTTTAAATAAACGCATTTAACAACGTCAACCCAGGTAAATGTTATACTGTTATTACAGGTCTTTTCAAAAGCAAGAGATATTGCTATAGGTTCAAATACATCAGTGTTTCAGGAGCTGGTAGAAAACATAAGCAGTAAGATTTAGTAATAGCTATGAGAAAGGAAAAGAAGAAATATCCCAAGGTGCCTGCTTTCCAACCAATCAAATCCCACCCATTCTCCAAACTCATCAAGTTCTCTATGCACCTCGAAGAAACCACCTCTGGCTTTTGGTCCAAGGTGGTATCTTCCTCTATTAAACATGTTATTTATGATCCACACTGCCATTTCTCACCTAATTATATGTCACTGTATGTAGCTATGAATCTTCTGATACCCTGTATCTCCATATTTGGTTTCTCCAGTAAGAGAAAAAGACTTGTGTTACTCTGCAGATACAGAAGCTCAACAACTCTGATGAGAAATAAATTTAAAAAAAAATACTGAGCCAATCACGGTGGTGCATGCCTGTAGTCCCAGCTACTTGCACTTGGGAGGGTGAGGTGGGAGGATGGCTTGAGCCCAGGAGTTAGAGGCTGCAGTGAGCAATGATTTCACCACTGTGCTCTAAACTGGGCAAGAGAGAGAGACCTTGTCTCTTTAAAAACAAAAAATAGAGATCAAAGTATGGCTTCTAAACCAACATATATTTACAATCCAATGTTATCATATGATTCTATTTCAATTCGTGATGACACACTGGCCCTCAAAAGGCCAACTGCATACAAACCCCAGTAGTTTCAGAGTTTCTCCTGGGTATGGTTCTCACGTTGAGCATGTACACTCTGGAAGCACAACTAGTGTGCTGCCCCAGACTCAGCCCCATTAGACATATGGAGCACATTTTTGGAGGCTAATAGTTTCCCAAGGATTTGAAGAAGGGGAAGCATCAAGTTACATTAAGTAATTTAATTGGTAATTTTAATATCATTTCTGCATGAAGACATATGTACATAACAAAGAGGTTAAATAAAGTAAAACAAGACTTCAAGTCATTTCACCCAGGCATCTGGGCTAAACTCCCAGAGGCCAGAGGCCTTAGGATCTTCTGCAGCAAGAATATCCTTGTGAAATGCTCCGAGAAGCACTATTTTAAGGATTTCCTAAAACTGAGAAGGAAGTGCTAATGATGAGAACAACGACTGTTGATCCAGCTCTTCCTCCAAGTCAAGTATGCTGCTATGCACGTTACAAACATTTGCTCACTTCTTTCTCTAGTCCCACAGGAGTTATGGTGGCCATCTGATATAACCTGCCTAAGTTGAAGCCGCTGTGGTAGGTAACAAAAGTGGGATTCAAATGCAAGCCTATTGAACACCATTGCTATTGTTCTTTCTAACCATAGTCTCCTAAGTAGGACTGACAGATAAGACCTGTAGGCCTAACTAGTTTTGAAGAGAATATTTCAAATTATAAGCAAGTATTAATGTATCTTTGAACAAATAGTTCAATAGCCCTTCACAGCTGTGTCTACTGACATCTCCTAGGTAAGAGAATAGCACATCAGATCCTGCCAAGCCCAGTCTTAGCATGAGAAATGGTCCTCGGGAGTTAAATAGATGCCTGGAGAAGGTCCTGAAGGGCGCTCAACAATCTCATCATATTTAATTGAATGACTACAGTAATTAATAACTGGGTGCCTGCTAAAATAATAAAATATGCTGCAATCTCAAAGCATGGATAATTTGTCTTATAAGAAATTAACTGGCTCCCTTTCTCCGGCCAGTTTCACCGGAGCTTCTTCATAGATCTAAGAATCAAATCTCAAATTTTCAATAATTTTTCTAATCACACAGTGAATAAAAAGCATGTGATGCCTTTGCAGACTTCACTATGGGATTCTTGAGGCCTTTCCAAAAGAGATCGCCTAATTATAACTGCCAACATTGCAGAGAAATTGCATCACTCCTGTTACATACATCAGTGAGGAAATGGGACAGACAGAGGAAGGATTTTCGTGTTGGGGGGAAGGAGAGTAGAGTATATGACTAATGCCTGCATAACTCTGGAGAAGATATAGAATTTTTGCTCTTGAGTGAAAAGATAAGCTTAGGTATTGTATTAAAATCAAGCCCTTTGACTGAAACAGGATAGTCTAGAAATAGTTCAGAAGCACGGGATACTTGAAACTTAAAATGTGCTTTCAAAGAGGTTATTTTTATAAACCAAATATGCACAGGAAATTTTGTTGTTCTACTCTTATTCCATAGCCTAAAGATCTGTATTGTCCCAGCACAAAGACCTTCTTGGACTGAATCCCAGTCACAGTTGGTTTACTTAGAAATCATGAAAACCTTACTAGATATCATCTTGTTCCAGACAACATATTCTTATAAAGATGCTTTCACTTACCTTCATTTCTCCATTTCCAAGACCAAATAGTGACTCTTTGCCCTGTCCTCTCTCTGAGCCACTAACCTCCATTCCCACAAAATGCAAAAAAAAAATAAATAAATAAATAAGTTAAAATAATTTCCATGTCTTGTATTCAACTTTTGCCTATTTAAAATACAAATTTTACCAAAAAGAGTTATAAAACTTCATCTGTGATATATGCCCTAATCATTCAGTAGACTTGTAATTCCTATCATTTGAGAAACTCCTAATTTATTTCATTTCATGATTAATAAGGGACTTTCAGAAACTGGAACAACATTTCTGTAGGGATATTTATCAGTATGTCTCAAATTAAATGTGCACATTCTTTGCCTCAGCAGTTCCATGCCTAGAAATTAATTTTTGAAATACTGACACAAAATCTCAAAAATGTAAACGTAAGAATGTTTACTGTAGCACTATGTGTAATAAAAAATATTAAGACCAACCCAAAGGACCATGAATAGGGTAATGGTTAAAGAAATTATAGTACAAGCATAGTAAGGAATACTATGAAGAAGTTAAAAACAATAAATATTGAGATGGATGGATGTCTAAGGCATATTGCAAAGTAGAAGCAACTATTTACAGAAGAATGCATATAACATATTTTTTGTTTAAAAGTACACTTGTGCATATATATGTTTCTCTGTGTGTATTATTATATATAATCCAACATTAACACTTCTTTCCTTTGGTGGAGAAAGGGAAACAATTAGTATTATTTGAAATACAACACTCTTGTAAGCAATAGAATTTTTCTTTAAAAACTCTATCTCAGCCAGGCATGGTGGCTCACACCCGTAATCCCAGCACTTTGAGAGGCCGAAGTGGGTGGATCACGAGGTCAAGAGTTCAAGACCAGCCTGGCCAACATAGTGAAACCCTGTCTCTACTAAAAACACAAAAAATTAGCTGGGCGTGATGGCAGGCGCCTGTAATCCCAGCTATTCAGGAGGCTGAGGCAGGAGAATTGCTTGAACCCAGGAAGTGGAGGTTGAAGTGGGCCAAGATTGTGCCATTGTACTCCAGCCCAGGCGACAGTGTGAGACTCCGTCTCAAAACAAAACAAAACAAAAACAAAAAAAAAACTTTATCTTGAAAAATATGAATCAGTTGTCCCTCTGATAAGAGGATATTTCAAAATACTAGGTTCAGATGACATATACCTTTCACAGATGTTTTATATACACAGGTGTGAATACAGTCAGGGTATACATTCATCCTGTATATCACACAGATGTGAATATACATGATGCTTCAAAATGAACATTTAAAGAGCTTTCATTTGTAATCTTAGAGAAAAATTGTTTACTAATGGGAATATTTTCTTCATCAATAGGATTTCCAATGGAAAACAAAATCCCTCAGATAAATTAAAACATTGAATCAAGGAATGTCCTACTATGTTCTCAAATGGAGAGGGTACCAGCAGTAACTAACCATCATAAGAAGAGAAATCTGCCATAATAAACTTAAGTTACTAAAGGAAAAAAGAAAAGACAAGCTTTAGCTCAGAAATTCGATAATCGTGCTATACAGTTATACAGCTATACAGCTATACAGCTATACAGTTCCTGGCCCTTTAACAGAACTTGCATTTCATTTGGCAGGGGAGGGAAGATGGCTTGCAAGAGATTTACTTTTTATTCTTAGTCAAAGCAACTTCAAAATTGTTGTCTAACACGGGAATACGAGTGAGAGACTTTGAGTCATTAATACTGTGCACCGTGCACCTCCACACCATGGATCACTTTGGCTCCTTTTTCTTCACTGATTCAGTCCCCCTGACAGATATTATGTTCCATGATGTTTCTCTGTCATTCATTTAACAGCTTTTTTTCAGTGTGAGTGATACAGCATATTCAATGATATATTTTTCATGGTATCTAATACACATTGCCAAGGTATACCTTCAACAATAGTCCTGAAACTCAAAAAACAAACTGTAAGAGAACAAACAAAATTTCTATAGCTAACAATTTAATTTGGGAGGCCAGATACATATGTGGAAATGTAAATACTGTAAATCAAATAATGTAATAATGAATTAACAAACAGATCTCCTGGCCTTGGGTTGTTTGTCTTTTTTGAGACAGAGTCGCGCTCTGTCACCCAGGCTGGAGTACAGTGGCATGATCTTGGCTCAGTGCAACCTCCGCGTCCTGGGTTCAAGAGATTCTCGTTCCTCAGCCTTCCAAGTAGCTTGGATTGTAGGCATGCATCACCATGCCTGGCTAATTTTTGTATTTTTAGTAGAGATGGAGTTTCACCATGTTGGCCAGGCTGGTCTCCTGACCTCAGGTGATCCACCCACCTTGGCCTCCCAAGTGCTGGGATTATAGGCATGAGCCACCATGTCTGTCCACCTTGGGATTCTTATTCTTCCATCATTCTTTCCACTGATGACCAATTTTAACTGTGCTGGGTAGGACAGAGACATAGGCATAGAAAGAGCAAGTAAGTACTGAATAGCTACAGGCTACTAAAATGTCACTCAACTAAATGCTGCATTTTGATACTGCATTTGACAGTGGATGTAATGTGCAAGAAAGTACTTAACAAATACATGTTCAGGAACATGGTCATACTAACAAAGCAACAGATCATTAAGTGTTTCTGCTTTTCACATAGGGTATCCATGGAGATAATTAAAACAACTTCCAAGGAAAGGTAGAATCTGTCATTAAAAATTAATCTCCTCATTATGAAAGAGATACAGTAATGACAGATCTTCAGATCTTCAAGATGCCCATAATTTTTTAAATGTCTTTTTAAAAAGATATTCATACTATCCAGCTCATTTCTGCAAAATGTGACTTGATTACAAAGTCCTCACTGCTTACATGATTTATTTTGGAAGACTGAGTCACCCTAAAGTTTTACAGCTATCTCTAGTCTGTGAAAAAATTCTAAAGCTTAAAAGCTCTCAAAGAAATGAATCAAAACATTCTGGAAAATTCATTCCCTTCAGGGAAGGTAAGATAACCATGGCTATAAGACTGGTCAGCCTAAGGAGATACACAGGGAAGAAGAAGGACCACATGTAACATGGTCTCAGATCTTTCAAAGGAAAAAAAAATAACAAAAAGGAAGATGTCTGTCTTCCTGCTTAAGATGTGTAGCAGAAAGTCAGACATGTCTTCAAGTACTCCTTCAGGTTGTAGATCAGGCATGTTGCCCTATTTCAGCATCACACTGCCAACCTTCTCTATAGCAACCAGACTTTCTTGTGAAATTATGTCACATTGACGTGTTTTAGGCCTCACATTCACCTGAGATAAACACTCTAGTAATATACAGTGGAACCATGCAATGGCCATGGTTGGCTAACCATGATACACTGGATTTTTACTAAATGCAATTGAGTGCCAGAAAAAAAGTCTTCTGTTTGAATCTATACAATAAAGAGCTTAGCAACTTGTAGTATCCACATAGGATACTCTTGATTTTTGTAATCATTGAGGAGAAACATGGCACTGGAATTGGTGACTGGGTATGAGTCCCATTAAGTAAATATTAATAGTTAAAAAACATAATTCTCTCTATGATTTGCCCCAGGAATATTTACTTACTTGCCTAAGCATTAGTCATGCTTCTCTCTATCATGACTGCTAGGATTATGTAATAAAGAGATTCTTCAGTGTCTCTTCCTAGACCTTTTAGGAGAAGAAAATGATGTTCTCATTTCCCCAAACCCAGTAAGCTTATCCTGACCAGCCAGGAAGTTTCAGAGGGTCTTCTATTGCCTCCCCTAGTCAAAGATCTATAACTTGAGAATTAGTGTCACTTTTTAATTGTAGTGAAAACCTCAAAATACTCACATTAAACCCCAAAGGGATTTTCACTCCTGAGATTTATATATTACCATCTTGGAAATTGTTTCCTGTCTTTTGGCACATTTCTGCATTCAAACACCTTCTGATCTTCCAGGTCACCAGTACCAGTGCTCCAACTACAAAAACCCTTGCATCTCAAGCTCTCCAACCCACTTTTTCTCTATTCATCACCCCCAGTTATCAATTTCCTCCTTATTCTGCCAGATTCCTCGATCCATTCTTATAATCATCCTGTTGGTAATACTTCTAACTCCATCTTCTGTCCCCCCTTCCACTGTACTCTGGCAAAGCCCAACGGTAATTAAGCTAGCTACTACTTAGAGCATACCTGCAGTCCAGCTGGTAGAAGAATAAAACAAAACCAAACACAAGCATGCTCACATATCTTACTTTAGATTCTTGACCACAAATCTTGCAGGGGACTCAATACTGCCAGGCAACTTTGCCATGCTGCTCTAACATACATGTTCCCTCACTTCTCTAGGTGATGACATCACATGTCTACCTCTCTCCTCTAGCTCCCTACCACATTCAAATGCATAAAGAACAGAAGCAAACAGACTCACCTTTTCAATGCCAGATCTACCACTCATCTGCCATTCTTCTTCTCTACATTCCCTTTTGCTTTTCTGGATGAAGTGTCTCTGCTCCTGTTGAAGTCCAAGACCCTAACTTGTGCTTTAAATCCCATCCACTCACACCTTCTCAAGGATTTATCTCCAACAATTATCCCCCTATTGTGCATCATCAATGTCATCTGGACAATGTCTATTAGATCATATCCACTACCGTGCAAACATACCAAATATCTTTACTTTATTCTGAATTATCCACTAGGCATTCCACATTGCTTTGTCCCCCTCCACAGGAAACTTCTTGAGGGAATTCTCTATAGCTGAAATAGCCACTTCCTCACCTCACATATTCTTTCTCCTCGACCCATTTCATTCCAACTTCTACTCCCACCAGTCCTGTCAAGATGCCAGCCGATGGCTTCCCTCGACACATTGCCAAGTCCAGCAGTCGCTTCTTGGTTATTACACTGCTTGACATCCCTCCTACTTGGTTATCCCCTACTTTCTTCTAGTAGCTTCCAGGACACCTCTCTCATGGTTTTCCTCACTATTCTTTTTCAGCCTTCCGTGTCTCCTCTCCAGGCCAAGCCTCCATGCTAGACCCCCTTCTTTTCTCTGTGTACACACTCCCTCAGGGTAACCTCCTCCAGTTCCATCTATGTGCCAGTGATTTCCATATTAGAGATGTGCAGACCCAGCTTCTTCCTTCTTGACATATTCACCAAGATGACTGATAGGCATGTCAAATTTCACAGGGTCAAAACAATTCCCGACTCCTTTTCCTTCTCGTTCCCTGCAATTACTTTTTCTTCAATAAATTGTCCTATTCTGGCCAAAAATCAAGGAACCACACCTGATTCTTCTGTTTCCCACACCACTCTAAGCCATGAGGAGTTTCTCTTTATTCCATCTTCAACAATACCCTATACATATTCCACTTCTATCAACTTTTCTGCTATTAGCCCAGTATAAGCCCACATTCCCTCTCATCTACACTGCTGCAAAACTGACCTGTAATCCATTCGCCACCAAAAACCAGAGTCATCTTCTAAAAGTCAAGCCTCACTAATCTCATGCTTAACATCTTTCACTGGTGCCCACTGTACTTGGAATACAACCCAAACTCCTTATGCTGGTTGACAAAGTTCTCTGTGATCTGATCCCAGCCCTCTTCTCTCACCCCACTGTATCCCATTTTCACCTGTCCCGCTGTGCTCCAGCCACCCTGGCCCTCTCTCTGTTCCTGACACCTGCCAACCTACTTCCTGCTTAGGGCCTTAGGAACCATCCTCTCTGCCTAGAATGCTCCTACCTCTGATGTTGGCAATGCCTGTTCCTTCTTGTCACTCAGCTTAAACATCACCCTTCAGAAAGGTCTTTCTTGACCCCCAATCTAAAGTCTGCCTAATCATTCCTGTTTTCCTGTTGCACTACCCTGTTTTTATTAACTGCATTGTACTTACTTGAAATACTATCTGATATTTTTCTGTGTATGTTTTTTCCATCTTTTCCCTTTAGAATGTAAGTTCCACAAGTAGAGAGCTACTCTGTTGTATTTATTGCCATATCTCAGGATCTAGAAGTATGTCTAGCGCCAAGTGGATGCTCAATAAATATTTGACAATAAGTGCTTTCTCAGTAGAGCTTAGTCAAACAATATGAGCTTTCTGGTATAAAAAAAGTTACCTATTTGCAAAATAAAAATAATATACTTAGGCTTATGTTGCAGATAATACTTTTCAAATTTTTTTTTTTGAGACTAGGTCTTACCCTGTCACCCAGGTTGGAGTGCAGTGGCATGATCCTGGCTCACTGTAACCTCTGCCTCCTGGACTCAAGTAATCCTTCCATCTCAGTCTCCCAAGTAGCTGGAACTACAAGTGAATGTCACCATGCTCTGCTAATTTCCTTTATTTTTTGTAGAGACTGGGTTTTGCCATGTTGCCCAGGCTGGTCTCAAACTCCTGGACTTACACAATCCGCCCTCCTCAGCCTCCCAAAGTGCTGGGATTACAGGCATGAGCCACCACGCCTGGCTCAAAACACTTTTACAGACATTTGTTTAATTTTCCCTATTACCTTTTAGAAGGTCTTCATGATCCTTCCTTTCCCCAACAGAGAGAGAGAGGTGCTAAATGATCTACACCAGGTCACACTGTCGGGCAGTGGCAGTGCTGGGACTAAAACCTAAATGGCTGGACTCCTTGCTCAGTGCTCTTCCCACTAATCCTAAATTAACTAATGAAAACAATGTATTGAACTGTGTGTGTGCTGCACTTAGAAGACTATATTGAAGTTATTGTTCATATGTCTCTTTTCTCACAGGCTATATGTTCCTATAAAACGAAGTTGATGTTTTATTCATCTATGTATTCCTAGTGCTTAGCATACTGCGTGGTACCTTGTAGGTGTTAAAATGCTTCTTGAATTTAACTGAATACTCATCAGAGCCAAGTCTTCCTCTCAATGCAAAACAGATTGGTTATTCTATCTCAATACTAAAGACTTCACTCTGAATATATAAAACCCTTAATGATTCTTCTGAAAAGCCCTAAGTTTCACATTATCCAGCACCGTCTGAGTCTTTCACGACAATGTATGTACCACAAGTTGCAGGAGGTTAGAAGAGCAGTAGGCAGTCCTCTAAATCATTATTCCAATTCACTTCTCCCTTCCTGATATGATCAAAAGGCTGTGCTGAAAATCTGAGATTTATTCAATCTGAAGTCACAGGCCAGAGACATATGCTATATTTCTTTCATGCTCTGAATGTGGAGGAAAAATGAGTTATAATGATATAATGAAAAAACACTGAATGAGGTATCAAGAATCACAAATTATGAATCCAGTGAAGACTCCAAACAACTACATGATTCTATGCAGATTTCTGTCAGTCTCTCAGCTTCCTTACCTACAGTATAGGGGTGATGATTATATGTCGGGTCATTTCCAGCTCTAAAATCTGTTACTCTCTAAGTAGTCAAGATTTTTATGACACTGTATCCAGTATATCTAATCCCCTTCAGTCTCTAAACTCAAAATAGCTAGAAGAGTATCATAATTAGGTTAGGGTACAGTGGTAACAGTCAAACATAAATGAATGAATGAACCAAATGACTAGATAAATGGGCAATTCTATACCCCTCCCCGAACTTTCTTTCAAGATACAAAGTAGAAGCCGAATTTTTATGAACAGCAAATCTTAAGTCCCACAACACAACAGTTTTTAGAACCAAAGAAAATATCTCCCTTTAGCATCCAGTATTTTTTATCACATGTTAAATCAAGAAGACTACTGAATCTTACGGAGAGATTAGGATCAGGGGAATGCTGGACTTGCTAATCAATGAAACAAGTCCTTCTCTTAATTCCATTATTTTATCTCCCATCGCCATAAGGGGTACACCTACCTCACAAAAGTTTGGTCACTGATATGCTTCCAACAATGCCAAAAAGAACAAGCATAGCGGAGAATACAATCGACGGTGTGCTGGAGCCTATTGTTAACTTTTTCAGGAAACTTGCAAGCTGGCTGTTAGATGTTGGTAGCTTGAAACTGGCCATGGTGGAAGTATTTATAACATGGAAATCTACAAACACTACAAATCAGGATTTTTTGTTTTTGTTTGAAACAGAGATCCAGTTTGTCAACACACTACTGACCATGGCACTTGGCTAGAAAGGCTCTGGGAAAAGCAGATAATGCAACACCAACAGAGAACAAAGAGAAGATTCATAAATCAAGAAACCTGAGTTCTAGTTCTAATATTCCCATTAACCAACCATGAAAACTGGAGCAAGTTTCTAAATATCTGTGTTGTTGACTAAACTGTTAAGAGAAGTTAAACAAATTGAACTCAGATATCTCTTTAGGATCTAAAACTTGGGATTTTATGATTCTCTGTCTGGGTCATACCTACGCTGACTCCCAAGCTCTTACAGGAAATACTCCATGAAACAAAAGCTGGGCAGCACCAAGACATTGATCAATCTTCCCATCTTCTGCTAGACCACAGTTTAGTGGTTTTAGTCCAATGCATCTGGCCAACACACCACACTCAAACTTGACTATAGTTCTAAAGTTCTCAGGATCTTTTAATTTGTTTCAGAAAGCCTCCAGCTGACTCAAGGGTTACCTTCAGACTTAAGCTAGAGACTCTCAGAGCATTTCTGTCCATAGTTGTCAAGTGCATGCTACTTCTATCCTGTTGCAGTTGTGAGGTTCCACAAGGAACCCTCTAGGCATAAGGGCAGGAATGAAAAGTGTCATGCTACCAGAAGATTTTTAAAAAGCACATGTCCTAACACTGGAGTTTCAGTCTTGATCATAAGCCACCACCCTGAATCCATTATAAAGTAAGCCCCTTGAAGGGAAAGACTGTTTATTACCCACAATACCTGGCACAAGAATCATAAAAAAATTTGGTAAAGTCAATTCCCTGGTTTGGTAGAGTTTGGGGTTCATTGACCTGATATTGGTATATGGGCAACAAATAACATTTAGTTAAATAAGTGCTCATGACAAGCCAGCACAGATTTATCTTATCATGTAGGATGGCAGTGTCATTGTGCAAGGTTCAATTATGAAAAAAAAAGGAAATCTTGCTCCTGCTCTACCAAGTGTTCTCACTCAGGGATGCAGAGATTTGTAAACATGATCATTGTTCCATAGTCATGAGCTTCAAAAGAAAAATGCACGTAACATATTTTGGGATGAAGTATCTAATTGGTAAATAGCAATGGTACATTTTGACATAATCCTAAAAGTGATGACAAGAATAATATCTAGCAGGATCTATTTGTCAGTGTGTTGGAGCTAGATTTCTAAAAATTCAGTCACAGAGAGCAGAACTTAAAAATAGACAAAGTGGTTTAAACTTAGAATGGATTCTAGAAAATGATCATATGTATCTAATCTAACTCAAAAATACAAATCTTTAAGAGACTAAAGCAAAAAGGGGGGAGTTTTTTAGGTCAGTCTGTTATGTCCAATCAGATCAGTACTTAAACCAGTGAAAACAATTCTTAAAGCTCCCTAAAGAAATAGGATCCATGAAGTCTTGGAAATTTACTCCAGGACTGAAAGCATTCCCCAAATCAACAAGATTTTAAATCTAAAGACTAGAGGAGTATTTCCAGTGTACCATATCACAAAATTCAATTACATGTCAAATAGAAATATAGCCAACAGGACAGTGAACCTCAGTTCTCCTTTTAAAATGTTCATTATTCAACAAGTTTTATTGAACTTGTGTTGAACTTGATCCAAACTGGATTCAGACATAGCCAGTCTGTAAACTCAAGAAGTCCACAGAGCACAGTAGAAGGCTAACACACCCACAATTGTAAAAACATAGCGTACAGAGCGGTGAAAATAACAGCCCACCCAGATACATGCAGATTCTGAGATCATAATGCCATTCCAGGCAATGGCTCAGCTGGAAGCAGGAGCTTTTTTTTTTTTTTGAGGCAGGTTCTCACTCTGTCACTGAGGCTGGAGTGCAGTGGTGTGACCACAGCTTATTACAGCCTCGACCTCTTAGGCTCAAGTGATCCTCTTGCCTCAGTCTCCTGAGTAGCTGGGACTACAGATGCATACTACCATCTACGGCTAATTATTCACTTTTAGTTTTGTAGAGACAGGGTCTCCCTATGCTGCAAAGGCTGGTTTCGAACTCCTGGCTTAGAGCAATCCTCCCACTTCCATTTCCCAAAGTGTTGGGATTACAGACACGAGCCACCACACCTGGCCTAGCAGCTTTTTTTAATTAAGTGTCAGGTTCCAGGGTGAATTCAAACAGTGTTCTTCCTTTTTAGTGGGTACTATCACTTCTAAAGGTAACAATTATTTTCTGATCAGAGAAGTAAAAAAATAAAATAAAACCACAAAGCATTTAAGGTTTTACAAAGCAATCCTGGTTCAATACAAAGGCCTTATGCAAAGGAGGATGGCTCTCCACATGAATCAGGTGGCAAAGTCCAGATATTTAGGGCACTGTACATAAAAGGAGACACATCAGGAAGTGCCCAAGCCCAGAAGTACTGGTACTGAGACAGGGTGAAGCATTGTTGAAATGGAACGAGAGAGAAGAGCCAGTCAACAAGGGCTTCAAGCTCAAGAGGAGGCATTTTTAATTAGAAACTTGGAGTGACTTTGATCAAAATTACATGGGAAGGCTGGATGCGGTGGCTCATGCCTGTAATCCCAGCACTTTGGGAGGCTGAGGTGAGCGGATCACTTGAGGTCAAGAGTTCCAAGACCAGCCTAACCAACATGGTGAAACCCTGTCTCTACAAAAAATACAAAAACTGGCTGGGCGCGGTGGCTCACATCTTAATTCTAGCACTTTGGGAGGCCAAGGCCGGCAGATTACGAGGTCAGGAGATCACAACCATCCTGGCTAATATAGTCAAACCTTGTCTCTATTAAAAATACAAAAAATTAGCTGAGCCTGGTGGCACACGCCTGTAATCCCAGCTACTCAGGAGGCTGAGGCAGGAGCATCGCTTGAACCCCAGAGGCGGAGGTTGCAGCAAGCCAAGGTCATGCCATGGCAACAGAATAAGACTCCATCTCAAAAAAAAAATTTTAAAAACACCTAGCTGGCACACACCTGTAGTCCCAGCTACTTGGGAGGCTGAAGCAGGAGAATCACTTGAGCCCAGGAAGTAGAGGTTGCAGTGAGCCGAGATTGTGCCACTGTACCCCAGCCTGGGTGACAGAGCAAGACTCTGTCAAAAAAAAAAATTACACATGAAGATACTGTTATTGAGTTTAAAGTTTATTATTTATGTCCCCAGTATTTATGCACAAACCTATTATATTAGTTTGCTGGGGCTGCCATGATAAAGTACCACAAACTGGGTAGCTTAAACAACAGAAAGTTATTGTCTTAAAGTTCTGGAGGCTAGAGTCCAAAATCAAGGTGTTGGCAGAGTTGTTTTCTTTCACAAGTGGTGTGGGAGAATCTGTTCTAAGTCTCTTTACTTGGTGTGCAGGTGACTGTCTTCATGTCCCATGCTGTTCCCCCTTTCCGTGGAGCAACAGTCATATTGAATGAAGGCCCACCTTAACGACATCATTTAACTTGCTTACCTCTGTAAAGACCCTGTCTCCAAATAAGACTGCATTCTGAGGTGCCAAGTTTAGGACTTTATGAATTGGGGGAGGGGGGAGAGGACACAACACCTGGATTTTAGAAGGCACAGCCCTTATTCACAAAGAGTTTATCATCCCATTTTGAGGTCAGGACTTAGTCACAGGACACTTTCAGAACTCCCTTTAGAGAATGTAATCAAATGATACCCTCTCTGTTTTGGCCAGGAAGCCTTTAGAGCAGCTGCTTCGAAATTGCACGCACGCAGTCCCCTTCACAATTACTGCCACAACTCGATGCTACTACTTACTTGATGCTTTTTAATCTGTGCTCTTTTTACTTAAGTGAGTTTACCTCAGTCCATTAATGGAAAACCAGTATCCCTGCCAAAAATAGAAGGCAAATTTAAAACTAAACACATTAGCATTAAATTTTAAAATACTACCCCTGAATCAGCTGAAATCCTTTCGCCCCAGTTCAACACAGCCCTAAAGTCTGGTGCACTGGAAGGAGTCCTCTGAATTAGGAAATTATTAGACAACTTTGGTCCAAATTCTGTCACCATCATCTGTGGTGGGTAAGCAACTTAACCTGCTAGCTTCCTCCTCTGGTTCTCACCATCAGGTGGCACAGTTAATCAAGGGGAAAGCTACCCTAAGAATTATATGAAATAGAGCTGGCCATGATAGCTCACTCCTATACTCTCAGCACTTTGGGAGGCCCAGCTGGGAGGATCACTTGAAGCCAAAAGTCCAAGACTAGCTTGGACAACATAGAGAGACCCTGTCTCTAAAAAAAAATTAAAAAATTAGCCAGGCATGGTGGTGTGCTGCCTGCAGTCCCAGCCACTCAGGAAGCTGAAGTGGGAGGATCGCTTGAGCACAGGAGTGCAAGGTAACGGTGAGCCCTGATCGTGCCACTGCACTCCAGACTGGGTGACAGAGCAAGACCCTGTCTTTTTTTTTTTTTTTTGAGACAATCTCACTCCATTGCATAGGCTGGAGTGCAGTGGCACAATCTTGGCTCACTTCAATCTCCCCATCCTGGGTTCAAGCGATTCTCCAGCCTCAGCCTCCTGAGCAGCTACCATGCCCAGCTAATTTCTGTATTTTTAGTAGAGAGATGGGGTTTTGACATGTTGGTCAGGCTAGTCTCAAACTCCTGACCTCAGATGATCCACCCACCTTGGCTTCCCAAAGTGCTGGGATTACAGGTGTGAGTCACCACGCCCAGCTGACCCTGTCTCAAAAAATATATTATATATGAAATAATATGATTAGAAGAGCTCTCTCAATATAAAAGCACTATAAAAATACTATCGTACATAAAATGGACAGCAGATGAAAAACATGAACGCTTACTTCTACCTTCTTTGCCACTCTCTGATTTGGAGCTCTCCCTGTATTCTCTGAGGTCTCTTACAGTTACACTGCCCGCCCACACCAGCATGCACTTCCCTTGGCCTGTCGCTGGTGCTGGTCTCTATAGAACACCAAAGCTGTTCTTAGTGACAGATGACCTCATTTCCATCACCCCGGGCCTCAAGTCTCAAGGAGTGAGGCAGGTTCTGCCTTCATTGTGTGTTGCTGGTGATCACTACTCTGCGGTTCACCTCTGGACTCAGCTGCACCCCACCAGCACAGTCATCAAAAAGCACTAAGAAGACAGTTCCCTGATTTTCTCTTCTTCACCGCTTTTGAGTGCAATGCTTTGCTTTTCCATAAATAGTTCAGAGCCTCATGCCACGTGAATATTTCTTCAAAAGTGGTTCTCTCCAGGGGACTCGAGCACAGCTGTCAGTTAGCTTGACTTAGAAGCAACAGATTATTGAAAGGCAACATTTCCCCCAACAGCACCGTTTTTTTATACCACTTTACTCAGCCAGAGGCAGCTCAATTTCACCTCTATATCTGAGACTGAAATCTTACCTGTCCTCCATTCCTGTAACATCTCCATTTCCAACTTGAAAAATCAAGCTAAACAAATCTCAGTATGTGTTAGGATCCTTTCCCCTTTTAACTTCAAAGATAAAATGTGCTTAGGAGGCAGGGAAGGGCTGATTGAGCTGGTAGTGCCATGATCTAGTGCCAACATTCTGAGTGTGGAGTGTCTCTCTTTCTCTCAAAGGGGCCTTCCTGATACCTGGAGAGAGATCCCATTTCTGGAGACTCAGGCTTGCAAATTTCCCTGAGATGGTCACTTAAAGCCCTCTGCCCTAGACACTGGGCTTTGGAGCACACACTGCCTCTTTCTACCAGGGCCTTCCATCTGGCCTCTGTTTGCCCTGGGTAACATCAGCTCCTGGGGCTCCTTTCCAGCAGGAGTAACAATTTCCCCAACACCAGCTCTGCTGTGGGCAAGATTGCCCAAACCTGGTTCACAAGAATCATGTGTTCTTGCCTCAACAACTCAAACAGTGCAGGTTATTGTCAGCGCAGCCCTTCTGACTTTGATTTCTAGCCACAGCCTCTCACCTTGGGAGTCTTCAGGTGTGGGCCGGACACCAGTCCACTGCAGACAGCACTCATGAAGCTCTTAGAGCAGTTCCCTCCATGCCTCTCTCATTTGACTTGAGGTCAAGGGAGGTACCCCTGCTTCTCTTCAGTGTATGTATATGTTTTTGACAAAGATAACAGGTTCCCCAGAACATAGACAATGGCCCCAGAGAAATCCCCTATGAAATCAACAACTCTCTCACCTGGTAGCCAAGTAAGGGTCATGAGAATGATTCTGGACCAGCTCCTTCCCAAGTCCTGTCTGGACAGTCACGCATCTCACTTTGGACTTTGGGGATGGTTGTCACCTTTCACTTTGGGGCCTCAGTTGAAATTTTTGATCCAAGACAAGTTCCACTTTAACATCTTTGCACCTTAATAATGCTATTAATCTTTGAAATACAATTTCCACCATCAGATTTTCCCATATATCTTTAGTTTTTTTCAACTCAACAATAATTTATGAAAAGCAATCAGCTATACTTAGCAATATAGCAAATAGAAATAGAAAAAATATACTCTATTCCTTGCACAAATGTTTAATCATCATCATAATCATCATGATTATCAGAATTGACATTTACTATAATCTTACCAAAGCAAATCCTGTTCCAAGCACTTTAGAAGTATGCAGAGAAATCCTACCAAGTATTTTATTTTTTCCAGTAAGGTTGATATTGTTATCATAGGGGAGTAAGCCACTAGTCCAGTGTCACCCAGGAAGCAAGTGGCAAAGCAGAGATTTAAACACAGATCTACCCAAATTCAGAGTATAGGCACTTGACCACTAGCTTCTAGTACATGGGTTGGAAGGTTTACGACAAAGCGTAATGGATAGAGCATAAGCTTCAAATTCAGGAAAATTTCAACTCCTTGTCCTTGCTGAAAAGTATTGGAGATGTAAATTAACTATGTGGCCTATTTCTTCAGCCATAAAATGGGGATACTAATAACTGCCTAATGTAGATATTTGTTGCTGTACTCAGCATCCATCTCCCTCCCAATTCTCAGTAGAGGGGCTTGTATCACACTAGCCCCATCCTTAGCTCCAAGTTGGCCCTAGTTGGCTTAGAAGATAATTTGCATATGCCATTCTCTGGGCCACAGTTATTGGGGTTGAGAGAGGGTTAGTTTTTGTTTGTTTTGTCACTGACAAATCCTAACTGATATACCACCCCATAAGGCTGTTTTAAGGATTAAATAAGACAATTGGCTTAATGCCTGGCAAAAATGAACTTTAAAAATTAAATGTTTGGCAGTGATATGGAACATCAATGAGCCAGAGGATGTTAGACTGAAAAGATTAACTAGGAGGTTCATAACAAACATCCAAACAAAGTGAGAACTGAAAGGATAGTGCCAGGAAACACCGCTAACTTAAAACTTACATTCCTTGGCAGAGACTGGATGTGCATGTTAAAAGTGCAGTAGGAGTCAAAATCTTGTACAAGGTTTCCAAGCCTGAGAGCCTGAAAAATAGCATTTCTACCAACAAAAAACAGGGAAATCAAGACTGGTTTCGCATGTCAGTCTGTTTGAAAAATGATCCTGGGAGCTTTAGACGAGGTTGGGATTCGACAGGGTATGCTGGGACACTGGCTCTCTGAGGGAGGAAAAGCCCTAATTTGTAGTGTTTGCAGTTTCCTGTGGTGTAAATGCTGTCATCACAGCTGACTTCCTGCTACCAATGTGCATGCAATGAATGCAGAGCTGTGCTTTCAGTGCATGACATGCAGAATCGGCTCTCAGGAGCCAGTAAGAGATGGCTCCAGGCACATTTAGTTGGAGATGAAGCTTTCTGCCTAAACTGGCCTCTTAAAAGAAGGAAATCCACAGTAAAGCCTGAAGAATATTTAGAGAATAAGGAAAGAAATAAGTTTCTGTAAAATTAAAAGGATTGGTCAGAAAACTAGCAGATCCAGGACAGTGTCACAACCAATGAAGAGAAAAGTCTCAAAAAGAAGGGGCAAAAAACAGCATCAAACGGTATTGAGGATTGAAGATTGTAGAAATGGTCTAGTAATCTGACTTTTAAGAGTTATTGTTGACTTCCAAGTGCATGGTTTTAGTATATAGTATGGATAGATGGGTTCTAGTTGTAATTTCTCATAAAAATAAGAATTCTCTGTATTTTATTTCTTCATACCTTTTTCTTAATAGAGACACCGAAGAAATTGTGTTGAAATATTTTAGCTCATAGACACTTACATTGGTAACATCAACCTTTAGAAAACAATAAATTACATCAGTTACAGTTTAGAGAAAGATGAAGAGGTTTTAAATTTTATGGCAAAGAAATGTTTGTACTATACACAATCATGTTAGATCATCTCAGTCTCTCTTATGCCTAGAGCTTATATAAGCAAGCACTCAGCCCTATGGATTTAAAATCCCAAGGAAGGTGTGCTGCACTAAAAAGGAAACATAAGAGATAAAAGAAGAAAAAGTATTTCTAATGTATCTAATCACAAAGGTCACCTGAAAAACTATGGCACCTTTACAAAAACAGTATTGGTGGGATATTTTCAATGGTGCTATTGAAAACTAGCAAAAAATTATAAATTAAACCTCTATGAGCCTCCAACTAAGAAACTGAAGCATCCTACTTTACTGAATCTTGGAGGATCTGATTCATGTTCAGAGGAAGGCCCAGCAAATGCCCATTTAACATATTTCAGTGTAACCACACAAGCCTGCTGGGTGCAAGAGAGGAGACTGACAAAGGGGACAAAAAAGCAGCATGGGAACAATTCCAAACCCTGCATGTGTGCCCCAAGAGGGAATTTTGGGGTAATTTTGGCTATACAAAAAATCACCCTCAGGAAGTGACTTTAGCACCTAATTCCTTTTAAGAAGCAACTCCACGATGAAGGAAATTCCTATTAAGCACATATTTTTCCCTGCTATTTTACTGAGCAACGATGTACACATTACTTAATCCATCTAAGCCTTCAGCTTCTAATTTGTCAAATGAGATCAGTAGAGTAAATGATCATTAATTTTCTTTCAAAATTTAAAACCTTTATGGCTCTAAGTTTTAAAATACACTTCAAAAGATAAGTAATATTTTAACGATTCTAAATGATGAAAAATATCATACTTCACTGCTAGCATTTAATTTCCTTAAAAAAGTAACAGTTTCCTTACATTTGAGTGAAACTTATTTAAGATGTAGAATTCTGGAGGTTCCAAAGACAGCATCACATAATAAGATGTCACTAAGATGACAGTGTTGCTGCTTGTCGTAGCAGTGTTGCAGTTAGAATTTACAAGTAATCATCCTGATTATTTTTAATTAAAAAAAAAATTTTAGAGACAGGATCTTGCTATGCTGCCCAAGTTGGACTCAAGTTTCTGGGCTCAAATGATCCTGCAGCCTCAGCCTCCTGAGTAGCTGGTACTACAGGCAAACAGTCCTAATTTTCAAAAGAATTTTATTAGTTTCATAGCACTCCATTCAGGGAAATGAATCACATGATGGACCAGAAAACTCCAAGTTACCTTACGTATGCTGACCAGTAACCTTGCTCAAATCAGCAGTTACATCGGGTCATGTGCATAGCACAGTTCACCTTGTTTATCTCCTTGAAATGTCTCAGAAATGACAAGTTTTGGCAGTTAAAGTGAAAAGAGAAAAAGTGGTTGTCACGGAGCCCAAAACTAAGAATTTAACCTCTAGATGTTCACTGAATTCTTATAGCTTTCCTTTTTATGATGAATTCTTTACAATGTCAAAAATATGACACAGACTTAACACTTAAAGAAAAAAACCTACTATTTATCTGGGTGCCTTAAAAAGATACATAGCAAATATTTAGAATTCTGTTAATTTAATGTAAATTTCCAGTTGAAAATTTCAAAATTTTTAGGTTAGTCATTCATTAACATATTTGATTCTATTAGTATACCTTAGTGCTATAAATATAGTCTCCCAAAAAAGCAGTACTTAATTTTGTAGAGTGAAAGGATGATCACGGCTTGATTCATCAATAATCTCAAAACAGCACTTGCTTGTACTAGAGGTATAATAACTATCTTGCAAATATACTGGTACATATTTCAGAATGTCAAAAATGCTATAGATATTCATCATGCCAAACAAGTTATAACTTTCAGGAAAACATCTATGACTGCTTAGAGCGTGAGATGCACATTTTCAGAAACAAGAGAACAAGAAAGGACCAAAAAATGAGAGTATAAAGCAGTAGACACACCGAATTCATTTTTTTATTTAAACATAAAATGCTTTCAATATTGAAGATAGATCCTATAGGTAAGGAAACGGGAAACAAAAGGCTGGTACACTGTAAAATAATTAGGAAAAACCTGCAATGGTGACTCATTAACCATGATCCTGAATATAGAGGATACCTTTTAAACAATTTCAAAAGCCTGATACATAGTAAACTTCTAACATTGTTAAACAAATGGATGAATAAATACCAAAAATATTCTGTTCAATAAAATCATTAGTTGAAAACTACATAATATGGAATCATCCCCAATAAAAGAGTATTTACTCATACCATAATTACTCTAGCTTAAAACCTATTTTTGAATGAATTAATTAATCTGCACAGATAATGCAGCACAGAGAGGCTGGGTAAAGTACTCAGCCTACAACATAAACAAGATGCAATTAAGAAGTTAGGAGTGCAATGGAAGGAAGACACATGGAGAAAGACAAATTATAAATAACGAAGTGTGATCAGCACTGAAACAGTGATATGATAAAATACCTAAGGGAGTAGGCAAACAGAATGAACTGCTTAACTACTTAGAATAGTTAGGTAGATCACCCACAGAGTGGGTGACTTTTTCGAATCCTGTCTTAAAAGATACACGGAAGTCAGGAAGTCAGACAAAAAAAGGGAAGGGGGCAGGAGGTGTTCTCTTCATGCACATCTGTAAGCCCTTCAGGACAAAAGACTGGCATGTGCACATACAATTTCCACCTTCTGGAATGATCTTTTTTGTGTATGAACACCAAAAAACATCTCAATTTCACACTAAGTCCAAATATCATCTTCTTGGTAAAGCCCTTTCTATACCCTTCCTATTTCTGAACCTATCTCAGGCATTAAACTGCCCCTTCTCCATGCTCTTGTGGTCTTTGTAATGTTGTTCTGAACACAGTGCATTATAATCATTTCCTTCCTACTTACATCTCACCCTATTGTAAGCTGATTCATGTTTTTTCCCATTACCTGGTGGCAGCCACATAGTAGGTTCTCAAGAAATGTTTGTTGGGGATGTGGGTAGTGGGTGGCTACCTGGATACTCATGTATTACAATTACAAATGTTATCTTGTTTCACTTTCAGTGTAATTTTATGAGGTTGATACATTAAGAAACTGAGGCTCAGAATGGTTCGGTAACTCTTCCAAGTGCCAACTAAGTAGCAGAGCCACATTTGAATCCAGGTCTGTCCTGTACCCCAACTCCAAAACCATCCTCAGAGCCACTCTATTATTATCCAATGTTGAAGTTAATGGATCCAACAGACTCTCCCCAGTTCAAGTTTGTTTGTAGGAAAGGCATTATCGTGGTCTGGTAATGATTTTATGAACTATAGTAGATTGAGAAAATGTGATTATTTATAGTATTTGACTGTTGTTTTACAAATTTTGATGTAGGAAGAGAAATATCATGCTTTCTCAATGAATATATATTTGGAGTTTTGCATTTCATAATTTATATAAAATAAGTACAAAAACTCATACTATGAAAATGTGAAAGAATCCCTTACCATCACCACTAAATCTGAGTTACAATACTCAGTTTCCACAACTTAAACAGGTTAAAAAATCTGAGTTGCTCAATGTGGTTTCTCTAAAGTCCATATGAAGTGCACTATTGTGAAGCAAGTCTGTATTTATTCAACAATAATGTCAGCCAGATTGTGGGAAACAATTGACGGAAAAAAATATAATGACTTTGATAGTTATCACAGCTCCACTGTAACTCAAACATTGCAAGCATAAGGCTGGTTTAAGGCCTTGACTTTACAACTAATGATAAAAATAGCTGGTACAAAATGAAATAGAGAACACATGAGAGCCTGTTAAGGGGAAAACCCACTGGAGAAAAAGAGAGGATCTTGGACATATCTGACACCTTTCATCATAACCTACATTAATCAGGAAAAAAAAAACCATATTCTTTGGTTTGGTAAACCAACAAGGATTTGAAGTTAAATTGTAAACTTCACCTATGAGCTTCCACTTATTTTATAATGCAACTTTTTTTGTATGTATGCGTTTTATAAGAAAATCAAGCCCAGTGTACTCTGGTGCTGCTGATTCAGGTAAGTCAGGTTTTTTTCACCTTTAAATTGTTTACTTATCCAATAGATTATTGTTTTCAGCCATTATTTTATGGAGGTTTGTTACATAGAATATGTCTATGAAAAAACACAACAACAATAATAATAATGACTAATGTAGAAGAAGGGGTTTAAAACAGGATGGAATTAAATGTTGTTAGGAAGATGGGGAAGAAAGTGATTGGAATGAAAAGATCCTAAGATTTTTGTACGGTTTAAGGTACTTAAATATCCTGATTCATTATATGCTAACTCAATTACGCATGTCAAAAAAAATAAAAGAATAGCCATTAACAGAATAGACTAGAATGTTTAAATTCCAAGCAAGTAGGCTTAGGAAGAATGTGAGAGGTAGAAGTAAAGACAACTTATCATTTCCATTGAAGGCATAAAAATGGGGGAAAAAACTAAGAAAAAGCATGATATACAGAAAATAAATAAGATGTTCAAATAAGTCCAAATATATAAAAAGTAAAAGCAGATGTAAAAACCTGTACATGTACCAATTTTAAAATATGTTCACTCAGATTAGATTAAAAAAATCATAAAGCTTTACACAATATACAGCAGATAAATCTGAAGCATGCCAAAGAATGGGTGAAAGCAAATTGATGGGAAAAGATACACTAAGCAAAAACTAGTCAAAAGGAAGTTGATATAACAACTGATAACAGACAAAACAGACTTTAAGAAATGTATCAGGATAAAATAATGGCATTATAAGTAACTTTATAGGTATGCCCCTATTTAATGCTTAAGAAAATATAAAACCTACTTATAACAAACATGATAAAATTAGTATGTGTGGTAAACAATTATTTTTTGGGTTAGTAATGTTTGCAACCAGAACCTCATGCGAATGCTATCTTAACTCCATCACAAAATATTTACAATTATTTAACATTTATTCATTATGGCTATATGAGTCTCCTATAAGGAAAAGTGACATAAATAATCATGGGGGACAATAAAAATACAACAAAGGTAATGTTTCTACAATCATCTCAGTCTATGAACAGAAGAATGCCCGTATGAAGTATCGCTTGCAACCAATATGTTAAGGCATAAAATACACTAAAGCTTCTTTGGCTACACCAACCTATGCAATTTTTGAAACCTACCTAATGTCCAGGGGAGTCTTTCATAAGCATTTTGAACATGTGGACTCCTCTGTGGACCAAATCTTCAACGTGCATATTAAAAGGAAGATTCATGATTGTCTGAGACACCAAGGTGATCCTGTGAATTCAGATTCCACTGAATGCTATTTTTCATCCATATCGGTCATGCACTGTCCTTGGTACTGCCCAGGGTATGCCTGCTCACTCAGTCTCTGAACACCTTGCAAAGTGTATTCCAAAGTATGAAACTTTCTAACCCCTAGAATCTATTCTTGCAGTGACCATGCAAGGATGTCTCAGGCTTTCAAACAGACTACAGGACCAGACACATTGTTAGCAAGACATTCTACTATGGCAGAGACACTGACTGCTCACTGAATAGCCAAAGGCTTCTGTGCATTTCCCAGTCCCCTTGCAGTTAGGCAGAATTTTGCTAACAATGCTGAACAATGAGCTGTGAGCTGAAGTGAAGTGTGTTGCTTTGGTGTCCAAGCATTTAAAAGCTGGCGTAAGAGTTTCCAGCTCTCTCTTCCCAACACTTGCCCAAAGAGGTCATGTGCTCCCGATGGTATGATGATAAAATGGTTGAGCCTTTAATAATCCAACGTGGAAAAAATAAAGAAGGTGATGAGCCTGAGTCCATAAGTGACAGTATGAATCAAGCCCCCTGCCAACCCACACTAGCCATGCTGCATTAGCAATAAACAATCCTGTTCTGTTAAGCCCTGAGGACCCAGGGTTAGTTAATTATTGCAGCATAATCTGACTAGGTGACAAGAATTTAGAGTTAAGTTGTTCCAAAAAAACAATTTCATGTTCAAAGCTCTTATTTTGTAAGGGCATTTAAAAATTTTAAAGATATTACCTAAAACAACCTTTCTTTGGCAGGAATCATGATAAAATATCAAAAGAACTTAGGATCAAGTACCCTTAACTGTATTTGATGGCTATTCTGAAGAAATGTATTTGATACCTAATAACATTAATTCTTTGTTCCATTTGATTGAATTTCAGATTAAATCACA
This sequence comes from Aotus nancymaae, assembly GCF_030222135.1. NCBI lineage: Eukaryota > Metazoa > Chordata > Mammalia > Primates > Aotidae > Aotus > Aotus nancymaae. Next base: position 37,139,826 of record NW_026988419.1, on the reverse strand, counting down.
GATTTCCCATCACCTTTTTAAGGCATGTTGATTTAGAACCTACATCACATTCAAATTAAAATACTGCATTATTTAACATTCATATTTTAAGTGCTTATATAATTTCTAAAGCTCTCCTTTAAGAAATGAATTTTGTTTTCCTTAAATAGAAGTGTCCCATGGTGTCACTTTAAACTGGAAATCCCTTCTTGGGAATTCATTCAGTGGGTAAGTTTGTGCTGCAGCTTCAGACTACCAATAAAATGATTTTATTATTATTAATAATTACCAAAACATCAATGATTGTTATAATCATCATAACCTTACAATCTGTCCAAGCACCTTGCCGAGCACTTAATATGCAATATTTCATTTAATTCTCATAATATTGGTGGTTTCTTAAGTCTTTTTTTAACGATGGAGAAATTGAGGTTAAAAAGTTAAATAGTCTGCCTATGGTTATTCAGCTACCCATTCGTTGAATTTACTAGCGTGTCTAACTGTACCGCCTGTGATCTCAACGACTGATAACTTCAGAGCTTCTCAAAGTGTGCTGCTGTGACGGTCCTGGGTAATTCATTGACAAAAGTTGTTCTTTAACAGTTAATGCAGGTCAGAAAGAAATATACCTAACAATGCAAACCTTTCTCTAACACTACTGCTTAGAACATTGTCAGGGTAGAGAGTTTGTTTGGTTTTAATCAAATGAGTTATTTCACTTCACATAATACCTCCAGGTTCATCTATGTTGTCACAAATGAGAAGGTTTTCTTCTTTTTCAATGAATGCACAGTATTCCTAGAGAGAGATATATAGATATAGATATAGATGATATAGATATAGATATATAGATATATATACACACCACACTTTCCTTATCCATTGATGGACACTTAAATTATATCTTGGCTATTATAAATAGTGCTGCAATAAACATGGGAGTCCAGATATCTCTTTTGTATGCTGATTTCACTTCCTTTGGATATGTATACCCATAAGTGGGACTGCTGGGTCATATAATATTTATATTTTTAATTTTTTGAGGAACCTACATAAAAAACTCTTTTATGATGCTTTGCTTTATTGCACTTCACAGATAATGTGTATCTGTTACAAATAGAAAGCGTGTGGCAACCCCACATTGAGCAAGTCTATTGGTGCCATTTTTTTCCAACAGCATATGCTCACTTCATATCTCTCTGTCATATTTTGGTATTTCCTGAAGTATTTTTTTCATTATTATTAAGCCTATTGTGATGACCTCTGATCAGTGTTCTTTTGATGTTATTATTGTAATTGTTTTGAGGCACCATGAACTGTGCCCATGTATGACTGCAAACTTAATCAATGAATATTGTGTGTGTTCTGACTGCTCCACTGACCCAACAATCCTCTTTCTCCTTCTTCTCAGTCTTCCTATCTCCTGAGACAAAACAACATTGAAGTTAGGCCAATTAATAACTCTACAATGGCCTCTAAATGTTTAAATTAAAGGAAGAGTCACACATCTCTCACTTTAAAACAAAAGTTAAAAGTGATTAAGTTTAGTGAGGAAGGCATCTGAAAAGTTGAGATAGGCCAAAAGCTAGGCCTCTTACTTCAAACAGTTAGCCAAGTTGTAAAAGCAAAGGAAACGTTCTTGAAGGAAATTTAAAGTGCTACTCCAGTATACATACTAATGATAAGAAAGTGAAACCGCCTTATTATTGATATGGAGAAAATTATAGGGGTCTGGAGAGAAGATCAAAGTAGTCACAATATTCCCTTAAACCAAGTCTAATCCAGAGCAAGACCCTAATCCTATTCAATTCTATGAAGGCTGAGAGGTAAGGAAATGGCAGAAGTAAAGGTGGAAACTAGGAAAGGTTGATTCACAAGGTTTAAGGAAAGAAGCCATCTCTATAGCATAAAAGTACAAAGTAAAACAGCAAGTATTGATGTAGAAGTTGCAGTAAGTAATCCAGATCTAGCTAATATCATTGATTAAGGTGGCTACACTAAACAACAGATTTTCAATGTGGGCAAAACAGCCTTCTATGGGAAGAAGATCCCATCTAGGACTTTCATAGCTAGAGGAGATGTCAATGTCTGGGTTTAAAGCTTAAAGGACAGACTGACTCTTGTTAGGGGCTAATACAGCTGGTGAATTTAAGTTGAGGCCAATACTCAATTACCATTCCAGAAATCCTAGAGCCCTTAAGAATTATACCAAATCCACTCTGTTGGCATTCTAGAAGTGGAACAAAGCCTAAATGACAGCACATCTGTTTACAGCATCATTTACTGAATATTTTAAGGCCACTATTGAGACCTACTGCTTGGAAAAAAAAAGACTGCAACCAGTCACCTAAAAGGTTTGATGAAGATTTACAAGGCAATTAATGTTGTTTTCATGCCTGCTAACACAACACTCATTCTGTAGCCCATGGGTCAAGGAGTAATTTTGAATTTCAAGTCTTAATTCTAAGCAATACATTTCTTAAGGCTATACCTGCCATAGATAGTAATTTCTCTGATGAATCTGGGCAACGTAAATTTAAAACCTTCAGGAAGGGATTCACCATTCTAGACGCCATTCACAATTCATGGGGTAGAATAAAATATCACCATTAACAGGAGTCTGGAAGAAGTTGACTCCAACCCTCATGGATGTCTTTGAAGGGTTCAAGACTTCTGTGATGGAAGTCACACTGTAAATGTGGTAGAAACAGCAAGAGAACTAGAATTAGAATTGGTGCCTGAAGATATGACTAAGTTGCTCCAATCTTAGGATAAAACTTGAATAGATATGGAGTTCCTTCTTATGGGTGAGTAAAGAAAGTGGTTTTCTGAGATAGAATCTACTCCTGATGATGAAGTTGTGAATATTGTTGAAATGACAACAACAACAAAAAATTTAGAATATTCCATAAACTGAGTTGAGAAAGTAGTGGCAGGGTTTGAAAACATTGACTCCAATTTTGAAAAAAGTTCTACTGTGGGTAAAATGCTATCAAATAGCATTCATGCTACAGAAAAATCTTTTATGAAAGGAAGTCTGCCAATGTAGCAAACTTCACTGCTGTCTTGTTTTAAGAAACTGTGCAGCTATCCCAACCTGATCAGTCAGCGGCCATCAATATGCAGGCAAGACACTCCACCAACAAAAAGAGGACGACTTACTGAAGGATCAGATGATCATTAGCATTTTTTAATGATAAAGAATTTTTAAATGAAGGTATGTATATCAGGTTCTTTTAGGCATAGTGCTTTGCACACTTAATATTTAGACTACAGTTTAGTGTACACACAACTTTTATATGCACTGAGAAACCAAAAATCTTTGTGTGACTGGTTTTAACATGCTATTCACTTTATTGTGGGGATCCGGAACCGAAACCACACTATCTCTGAGTTATGCTTTCACTGTTTTCCGTAATGGCTGTACTAATTTACATTCCCACGAACAGTGTGTAAGGGTTCCCTTTTCTCCAAATGTCACCAACACTTATCTTTTGTCTTTTTGATAATAGCCATTCTAATAGGTGTGAGGTGATATCTCATTGTGGTTTTGACTTGCATTTCCATGGTGATTAGTGATGCTGAGTTTTTTTTCATATACTGTTGGTCATTTGCTTGTCTTCTTTTAAGAAGTGTCTATTCTGCTCCTTTGTCAATCTGATGGTTTAAAGAAAAGTATTAACACTGCAGCCAATCATCTAAAACTGCAAAAAATCAAGAAGGTGGTAAGCAAGTAATTAAAGACTGGGAAATACCAGACTACAATGCTAAGCACAGGAAAGAAAAATGAAGGCTTGGGACATAGGACACTGAAGTTCCAGCCTTGACTTTTCCCCCAACAGGCTGTATGGTATCATCACTCTAGACCTTAGTTATTTATTTATAAAACATAAGCTTAAACTGTGGGATCTTAAAGCTCTAAGATACATGATTATAATGCCTTGGTTCACTATTGCAATCTTACTTTATTCTCCAAATGTGAAGAAACATGAAAAATGTCATAATATAATACCATGATACTTTTTCAAGACTGACAGTCAAAATACAGTTGTTCTGCCATTCATTTTTGAAGACATAATCAATACATGGACACTGAGAGGTCTACTTAAAGTGTTTCATTCCAGAGAAATGCTGGCAAATTGTTACCAGTCCATGGCAACATAAGAAGCTTGAGCCAGAATCTGAAATACTTGCATCAAGAAACTTTGGTTTAGATGAATTTTTTTTTTCATAGCAACATTTTCTCAATGAAGGAATCAGTATATTGATTTACACTCTGATTTACATTCTGGAGAGAGTACCTTACCTGGTCACAGATCAGTAACAGTTTGCAGACCAGTACTTTGAACAACTACTGGTATATAGCATAGTATATACTTTTACATTTTCATTATGCAAAATAAATGAATAAATATCTTAATGTGCACTTTCCTAGTTCTGTTAAATACCTGAAGTTGACTACAAATGAGAAATGGCAAACGAAGCATTTTGGAGTGTTTATCTTTCTTCTGAACAGCCAGAAAAATAAGCACAGGTCCAAAGGTGAAGGGGAATTAGATAGTGAGCCTGAAACAAATTTAGTATGATCTACCTCCTCTTCAAACTGTTTCCATTCGATTCTTCATGGAAAGCTGTTTGTACTGGATGACCTAAGTGTCTTTGCGTAAGATAAGAATTTGGTTCTTTTTATTTGATGCGCTTAGGAGGAGGCAATAAGTAGCACTGTTAAATTTGTGAGGAATCAATTCTAATTTTGGAGACCAACAATAAATTATAAGCCTAGTGATTTCTGCAAACCATCTGCAAGGCATTAATTGTTGCAATTTGGAGATTTGGGGTTATAGCTCCATTGTGATCATTTCTAGAAATCTCAGGGTGTATATGAGGCTTTCTGGAGGGAGGAAATATAATTAGCACATATTTTGAGAACTGTATTCACACCCAAAGTCTCCTCAAATGATGCTTTGATATTTTCAACTTTTTTCTTTGTATTTCCGATAGGGCTTATTTGCTGCCTCAAAATGCCTAAAGAAAGATTTATTTTTCTGAATCACATGCATATGTTTTCCCTCCAGATTAGCAGGTCATCTGGAGTGAGTTGTACAGTTCAAAACATTCTTCACAATGAGCCAAACAAAAACAAAACTCACACTTCTAGAGGGGAAGAAAATGTTAGCCAAGAGAAACACAATCAAAATGCAGAGTGTGCCAACAAGCCACACCTCATCAGCTCAATGTTCCACTAAATTCCTTCTCCTTTGGGACTTATTTCTATAGAGACCATCTCTCTGTTCCATAACTAAAACTAGAAGTTGCTAGGAAACAGTCTGGCTTCTAAGGACACAACTGAAAGGGAGAGGCTGCTTCCCACCAAGAGGTATAGAAATCTGAAGCTATTTCTGCCATACATGCTATTGTTATGAAACCTAGATTCTCAGCACATCTATTTCACAGAGCCCAAGAGAGAATTTATAATGCAGGTTCCTGTTTAGCCCCAACAGTATTAAATTAATGACTTAACCTGAACCTCAAAAATATTTTCCCATTCCAGCATGGTGTTTCCTCTTTTCTTTCAATTCCTCTCTAAATGTATCATTTTACCTACTTTCATTTAATAGCGTCCAAAAAATTGTTTTGCATGTTTTCATGTTACTAATTACTCATTTGAAAAATTGTTCCCATCACATTATTGGTCCTATTAAAGCACTGAAAATTTCCACATGGCTTGGAGTTACTGTGTTCAGAATTTTTACATCAAAATTTTTGTTACTTCTTTTCAAAACAACCTGGTGGTTTTTACAGATATCAAAATAGTCCTCAACATTCTCCATGAAGTAGTAACTACCCAAGCAGCCCACTCATTCTTTATCTTGCCTTTAACAGGAGTTGTTACCCTTTTCCCTTTCTTATATTTCTAGCTGTGTTAGTGGCTCAGTTAGGAGCAACTGCAGGTACAAGAAAGCCTGTTGGTGACTTAAACAAAGAGAAGAACTTTTTTTTCTGCATATAACATGAACTTCAGAGCGCCAGTTCAAGATCTTTCTATTTTCCGCTCTGCCATCTTTTGCTTTTTTTTGCTTTTTATTCTCTTGATTGATGCCTCATGATTGCTACATGGATGCAGCAGCTCAAGACATCACGTGTTTTCACCAGAGTTCCAAGTACAAGAGAAGAGGAAATTTAAAAGACTCTTCCTTCATGAAACTCTGGCTTTTCATTGGAAAGCAAAGTTCACCCAAAGTTTTCCAATTAGATCTCATGGACAAGAACTGAGTCACATGTCTACCTCTAGCCTACTCAATGGTTGGATTAACAAACATACAAGTTTAGACCTTTGCTGAGCCCAGGGAAGGCCTACCCGCCCTGAGATTAAGGATTTACTGCTTACCCCACTAATCCCATCAGGGTTCTGACTACAGAGGGAAGGCGGCAGGAAATGGCCCCTTGAGGGGTCTGGGATGCCAGGTCCTCACCCCTCTTTCCTGCTAAGGATATAAATCTATTAGAAAACACAGTAAGAAGTGACAACATGGATATAAGCAATCAATTTTATTCAGAGTTCTCTGGAATTATCTAGAGGGGAAAATTGAGACCTCTTATCTCCCAACCTAAATCAAATTATAAAGGAATTTCTGCTTCAGGCCTTAATGAAGTAATTAGCACCAGATAGCCTTCCTAATGTACAAAACTATAAAATTAGAAGGAAGCAGAAGTGGTTTTCAGGCATTGGAAAACAGATGGGATTAGACTATAATCTCAGAGAAAAGAGAAACTTATGAGGCGACTCTCCGATCACCCAGATCTCAGATGGAAGACAATTTCCTGAGTGTAGAGCAAGAAGCTAGAGTCCACGGCAGTTCTACTGAACTTGGATACAGAGATCAGAGTCTGGGTCAACTAAAGTACTAGAATCTCTAGGCCAAAGCACTGAAAAGAAAAGCGCTCTAGAAGGTTAAGGGCCAGAAATCCACAAGGCGGATCCCCTACAAATCTTTGGCCAAGGTCTAGGCTGCACGTGCTCAGAAAGAAATGACCAAGCCTTTACAGAGAGCAGCTTTTCACGGCTGAGAGGACAACAGAGTGATCAGAGGTTAAGCAGTGCTGGTGAACACTGGAAGCTACAGGCCCCAAGCCAGAGTGAAGAGATCTGGCTAGCACTCCAGGCATCCAGCTAAGACTCCAGAAATGCTACTGCTTAGGAATAAGCACAGTGTACTAGAATAAGGCCTACCATATACTTATTTTACCACAGCCCAAAAGCAAGACCTAACAAAATCCATAGGGGAGATCGAATTCGGAGGCTGAATTCCACCAAGTTAGACATACCAGGAAAATACATTGGCCTTTCCACAGATCCAATCTAACAGATTATAAAAATCAAACCTATACAAGTTTAAAGAAATAAATCTGCCTATTAGAAAAAAAACCCAACACTGTTAATCCACAGAGAATTTCTACCACATAGAATCCTCAATATCCAGTGTAAAAACAAAATTTGCTAGATATACAAAGAAACCAAAAAAATAAGAACCATGGTCAATGAAAAAAAATAGTCAATAGAAACTTATCCTGAGATGTCCCAGATGTTGAAATTAGAAGACAGAGACTTTAAAGCAGCTACATTCAATTCAGTTTGAGGAACTGAACAAAAATATGATATGAATAACTTAACACACAAGGAATCTCATAAGAGAAATGAAAACTAGAAAAAGAGAAATGCATATTCCAGAAATGAAAAGCCAAATAATTTAAAGTTTAAAAATCCATTGGATGGGATTCACAACAGAATGAAGACAAGAGAAAAAAGGACAACGTTAGTGAACTTGAAGATAGATAAATAGAAATTATCAAATTTGAATATCAAAGAGTAAATATGTTGAAGGGAAATGGACCAGAGCCTCGGGGCCTTGTAGAACAACATGAAATGATTCTAACATCCATATAACTGGCATCTCAGAAAAAGAAGAAAAAAATAAAACTAGAAAAAACATTTGAAGAAATAATGGCCAGCATTTGTCCAAATTTCATCAAAAATATTAACTTATGAAGCTCAGGGACTATCAACGAGAATAAATAAAAAGAAAATCACACCTAGGTATATCATAGACAAACTACTGGAAACGAAGATAAAGAGAAAAATCTTGAAAGCAGCCAAAGGAGGGGAAAAATACGCATAACATACAGGGGGACAGAGACACAATGATGATTTAGACAAGAAAGACATAGAACCTTCTTGAAATAAACTGAAGAAGAGTTATAACTTTTCAAAAGGGATTTATTTCCTAATTCTGCTTTCCTAGTTATAGCCTTGGATTAATTCCAGACTTAGAACTCCGACCTATACCTCTTCCTCTAGGAAGTAAAATATAACGACATCAAGATTTTGTGGTTTTGGTCACTTGGAGATAAGATTCATTGTGGTTGGAATCCCTTAGTTCCTTCCTGATTAAATTTAGATGGAGAATATAACAAGTGTGTGTATGGGGCGGGGGTAGAAACTGAAAGACAGGCAGGAAAAAAAGTATAAACTAATATGATTAGTCAATTTTTTAAGTGATTCTAGCATCTTACAGATTAAGTTATTCATAGAAAATAAATCGCCTTATATGAGAAAGCAAAATTGATTATTTCCCAAATAAATATCACAAAAGGATTTTTTAAAAAACAATTTGCTATTTGTAGTCTTATATTGTCTTATATTAAGATAAAATAAAATCTAAAATGGAAAAAAATGAGAAAAGTCTAAAAAGAAGTTATACAAAGTCCAAAGAGTGAAACTGTATTCAAATCAAAAGTTACTAGAGTCCCATCTAAACTGTAAGATTTTTTTTTGTGAACATAATGATACAAATGTAATTTTTAAATTATGTATCTTCCTCAATTTAATTATATTTTTAAACACACCTAGGGAAAATGCTGTGAAGACTTTTACCCCTTTTTGGTTACCATAAGAAAAAAAAGAGAGATAATATAATTCATTAAAGTTTTGCCCATTTTAGATTTTTTTGTTTTCCAGCATCACTAACCGTTAACAGTTATATAAGTGAATACAAACCAAATGTTTTTATTTCATCAATATAAAATTCTTTATCCCAGAGAAAAATAAATTTCAGTGGGTTTAACATTCTAACAAAATTTCAGCCAGAGTATTGTTTTGCCTCAAACAGTGCTTCTCAACAGTTGTGCTATTGGCATTTGGGGCTAGATCACTCTTTGTGGAGGAAGGCTGTCCTGTACATTGCTGGATGTTTTACAGCATCCTGGCCTCATATCCCCCCAACCCAGTTGTGACAACCAAAAATGTCTCCAGACTTTGCCAAATGCTCTCTAGGGGGCAAAATCTTCCCTGGCTAAGAAGCACTGCCATAAACAGATGGGTCTTTTTTTCCCTCTAATTTTTTCATTTAAAAAGAGGGATGCTTGGCTTACAACTTACATTGAAAGCAACAATGTCTTTCTAATAGCTGATGCTAAATTTTGGAGAGAATTTTCTTCATTCAGTGAAAAAGTTCTCCAACTTTGGAGAATATTAGATTTTATTATGGGGTTGGATTTCAATTTTCTTTCTGTTTAGTTGGTAAGTTCGATTTTTGCTTTCCAATGTGGCAGACTTCATACTTTCTGGGATGTTTCATTCATCACTCACTCACCTAAGAACAGCAAATGTAAATCAGCTAAACAGAGCTGGACTGTTTTTATTAAAACAAATAGCAATTATTTCTAAGTCATTTGTCAGGAAAACAAGACACTTCCTTTCCCTAATTGATCTGGGACAGATTCATGAAATTTAAAAATAAAAAGACATCTTAGATCACAAGTAGTTCTTAACAAAACTCAAATTTTAGAAAATACAGAGCTTTTAAAATATGTCATATAAATCTAGACGTCTCTTTCATCAGTTTAAAAATGTCAGTAAATGTTAATAGCTATCTCTTTCTAAAATGGGACTGCTGATCAAGAGAAATGTGACATTTTATTGGTGCAATTACTTTTGCACCAATAGAAAATACTGTAACATCTGCAGGTTCTGAAGGTTCTGACATTTAATTAGGTAGAGCTGTAACCACAAACTTCATATAAGCAAAGGTACTGCTGAATTTCCTCCTCCCAAAGGAGAAAGAAAATTCCCAGAATCTGCTGTGTGTGTATGTGTGTGTGAATTTTTTTCCAGGAGAAAATACAGAATGGTAAAAATGTCAGAGTAAAAACTTGTATGCTCTGAGTCACAAACAAGTCCATTCCATTTGACTTACCTATATGATAAAGTCCAATCCAATCACTGGGGTCCACCTCCTCTTTAATGTCCCAGAAGATAATGAGGTTCTGGGCTTGCCCCAGCGTGTACTCATACATGCTGGCAGTTAAGCTGGAGCGGCTCTCGGAAGTCACCAGGTCGGTGTCGCTGTTGGCCCGCTGCAGGGTCATGTTCTCTGGCATCGAGCTCTGGGCGGCGAGGCTCTGGAGGTTCTCTGGGCTCAGTGTGTACCGCATCTGGGGATTCCGACGCCGCACAAAAAGCAGGTGCTCCCGAGCTGAACTAGCCATCCCGTCTGCCTCTCTGAGGTTGGCTGCCTACAAAGCTGCAAGAGACAGATAAACATAAAACATTAGTGCTACAACATGAAGAATTAGATTTAATCTTTCCAGACATAAAGCTGTAAGAAGTGTTTATTAAAGCCTGACCATGTAATAATATTCTGCTGTCAAAATAAAATCTATTATTCTACTGTCAACTGATGATGTCAGAAACAGCTTCTATAAAGTCACACAATGGCAAAGGCTGTCACATGCCTGTGACCCTCGATTTCACTTGGCACAGCTTTCTCCTAGCAATCAAGGAAGAAGGGATCCCTTTTAGGTCTATCCTTTCCCAAACACCCCAAGTTCAAACATGGTATCCTCTTCTTCTTTTCCATCCCCCCCCACACACATTTATTTACTTCTGCAATGAAATTTTAAAACAGCAAGACACATGCTAAATACAGTTGAAGTAAACCATTGAGTACAAGTTCACTCGCTCAGTTTTCCTAGCATAAGAATGTAACTCACTGAAATCTTTTCAGGAGCTTGCTCAAATGTCACCTCTTCACTTAAATGCAGTGGCCATCACATTTAAAACTGCAGCACCCCAGCATTCCCCATCCCTCCTTTCTTGCTTTATTTTTCTTTATAGCAATTTTGGTGATCTAATGTACCATACAATTTACTTATTTATTTGGTTATTGTCTACTTCTCCTGACAAGAATGTACATTTCACAAAGGCAGGGCTTGTTTTCTGTTATGTTGGCTACCTTACCCCCAGTGTCTACAACGGTGCCTGCTACACAGTACATGTTGATAAATATTTGTTAAATGAACAGATGCAGGAAAAGTGAGCATCTTTCTCCTAGATACTTCTTGACAGAACTTGTATCTCCAGCCCCTTTCCTGAGCCTGCCCCTTGCCATCCTGACTTTCTGGCTGGTCCACATTATTTGGGCCATCTGGATCACGATAAGCTATTTCCTTTGGCTCCCACTTGGCCTTCATCCAAAGGAACAGGGCCTTCCCTGTTGGAACTTAGCCCCTTGTTGGCTCACTGAGTCTAGTTCTAAAATACTTCCAGATATAGACAGAGACTCCAGGACCTCCGGTACTTTAACACAGTACAACTGAGGTTCTATCTGCCAGTGCTTTCCCTGTTTGCATTGGGTTTACATTATCTCACTCAGATCTCACCAGCTTTACACAGAATTGATCTGATTTTCTTCTATACCATCCCTTTCAGATCTACATAATCCCCTCATGCATTTATGGATTTAACATTTATTGTGCACTCTTAGTACCTGCCACCATCTTCATTATAACATGTTTCATTTCAAGGCAAACCCTATTGGGTCCTGGGAAGTCAGCATGAGTTTCCATTTAAAAAACAAAGTAACTTTGGGTGCAGTATTTACATGGCAGCTAACAACCTTGGCTACTGAGTCTGAGAGGAGGGCAAGGGAATGTAGTGTTTCCTAATTTCTCCCATCCCATTCAGTTCACAGACACTTTGGGTGAAGAGGACATACTTCTCTGCTAGGTTTATAGCACTTGCAAATGTATTTATTCAAGTAATTTCTGCCATAAAGTGGATATCATACTTTTAGCACACTATCTTTTGAATGCAAATAACTTGGACAAGAAATCCTTTGTGTAAAGGATAGAAATAAAAATGAACAGATAAGCTGATTTACTCAGCTCAATGGTTTTAAATCCCGTGTCTCTCTTCATAAAATTGGCACTTATTTTCTGTATGTGGTTTACGCTAATTCTGATACCATAAAAGAATCCATAATTATTAGAAAATCTCTAATCTATGAAGCTTAAAATACAGGTCAACTTCTGACAGTTTTCATGAAATTTCATTTTAGTGACTTTCAACAGGCCATTATTTCTTTATAAACTCAGTGACTCAAGCAGCACATCAGCTTCAGCAAGAACTATAAATAATTAACTCCCAACACATTGTATCTGAATAAAAAATGCAGGTTGTATATAACTAGACTACTTCCCTGAAAGAAATAGGCCACAACCCTTACGATTTAAAACTACAACAGAAGAACTACTGACAAGTATTCTGTTCTAAAAAAATGTGAAATAACATGTATGTACACCCACATTGCTGTTTTAAAATTATCTGTATTTAAGCAGAGAGATAAGTTAGCATAGCAGCTAAGAGAATAAGCTCTGAAGTCCAATTTCTGGATTTCGGTCATGTCTTTACTTTCGATCACTCTATGAACTTGGACAATTTATTTTAACTCTCTGTCCCTCTGTTTTCCCACCTATCCAGGAAGAATATAATAACATCTGTCTTATAGGATTTTGAAGAGAACTAAATACATCAGTACAGATAAAACACATCTAAAACAGTGTCTGGCATATAGTAAGTGCTTGGTCAAGTTTAGCTATTAATAATATTATATGGCTACATTCTACTTTAATTATATCAAGAACTGATTTTAATACTCCCATAATTCCCATCACCCCTTCTACTTAATCAGCATCTTCAGTACTTCAAAGCATAGCCCCTAACAGAAACAAAAGAGGCTCATAGGCAGTGAGGACCTCAGATATCTCAGAGCCCAAGCTTTAGCCCCATAATGCTGACAAGAGCCACTCCCTGGTCCTGTCAGGGGTGGGGGGCTAGGGGAAGGATAGCATTAAGAGAAATACCTAATGTAGATGACAGATTGATGGGTGCAGCAAACCACTATGGCTCGTGTATACCTATGTAACAAACCTGCATGTTCTGGACATGTACCCCAGAACTTAAAGTATTAAAAAAAAAATACTGTGCTTCTCCTACATGAAAAGCATTAAGGATACAAGAGAGCAAAAGTCAAAGTCCCTAGTTCAAAGAAGACTGCATTTCAAGAAAAGACATGCAATTAAGGGCCAAAAACTGAATACATCATACATAATATATTTTCAGTGAAAAAGCAAAAAGAGCTAGAAATGTGTGAATCTGCTAGTTTAATTGCACCTGCAAAAATGTATGAAGCATCTATTACTACATGTCTACCATAAAGCTGCAGTGTATGCTAAAAAGTAAAAAGAGTAAGATCTTGTTTTTTTCCATTTCTTTATTTTCTTTTCCTAACATAGCCCTTCCTGCCTGGGAACTTGGAATTTTAGGGGACAAGAGCAAATATTCATATATGAGAGAATTCAAGCTGGTATCAATGGCACCTTATATACGTGTATAATTTATCTTGACAAATATGTTGTGGGGACAATAAATGTTGCAGGGCCATCCAAAAGTGATAACAATGTATTTATAAAGTGCTTATCCTTTACCAAAGCACTTTCACATCAGGTATCTCGAGTGAGACCTCAGAATATTGTGAATTAAATCTGAGAGATAACATCATTATTTCTGTTTTCAGATGAGGAAATTGAGAAAGATCCGTGAAGCAAAAGGTTGGCTGAAGAAGACAGAAAACACTTGGTGGCAGAGGTGATATCTGGGAGAAATGCCAGATATAGTATGCACCTAAAGTAAAATAAATAAATTTAAAAAAATATTTAAAACTACCTTATATTGATGATGTCATTAAAATAATATAAGCAGAAAAAAAAAGAATGAGAAGAAAAAAAGAAATGCATGAAGAACATTCTAACTGGGAGCATGGATACGAAAAAGCTACCAAGGAAAAGTATTGGGGTGGGGAGAAAAAAAAAATGTAGAGTTTCCCCAGAAACCAGTGAAGATATTGAGAATCCTGCAAAAGAAACCAAGCACCAGCTGGGCATGGTGGCTCACGCCTGTTATTCCAGCATTTTGGGAGGCTGAGGTGGGTGGATCATCTGAGGTCAGGAGTTCAAGACCAGCCTGGCCAACATGGTGTAACCCCACCTCTATTAAAAATACAAAAATTAGCTGGGCGTGGTTGCATGTGCCTGTAATCCCAGCTACTTGGAGGCTGGGGCAAGAACATCGCTTGAACCCAGGAGACAGAAATTGCAGTGATCCGAGATTGTGCCACTGCACTCCAGCCTGGGCAACAGAGCAAGACTCCATCTCAGAAAAGAAAAAAAGAAAGAAAGAAACCAAGCACCAGCCATAGAGGGGATGGGCCCTCACAGTGCCCACTGACAAATGCAAGCCCCAGGGTGACAAAGAAGATTCTGAGGTTCCATGAGGTTATACCCACCCAGTGTTACAAACCTGATGAGTAGGTCACACTCTTAAAAACAAAGTTAAGGCAAGACAGAGAAAAATGAGAGAGAGAGAGAGAACTTCAAAGTCAAGGAAGGACAGACTCCAAGAACAGTGTCAAATGCTGCAGGAAAAGACTGAGAAGTGGGGGAAATTGGTGGCCAAAAGAGTTAACAAGGAATGGTAAAAGTGGGGTAAAGAATTCAAGCTCTTCCTCAAAAGGCTAGATGGCAAAGAGAAGGAGGCATGTGGACAGGGCGCAACGGATTGAGACAGAGTTGAGTGTGTTTGCTTTGCCATTCCTTGCTTTTATGTTTTATTTTGTTTTTAGGATGAGAGAGATTCTGCATGTTCCTAATACTTGCACAGGAACTAAGAAAATAGGAAATACTTGCTGAATGAATGAAAACTGAGAGAAAGGGGCCAGTAAAGAGGAGACGATGAAGAGAGGAGACATAGGACAGAGCATGGCTACCAGGCCGAACAAAAGCTGGAATACACAGGACAGGTGGAGAATTAGTCTAAACCAGCACTGTCCAGTTGAAATATAACACAACACATGGGTGTAATTTAAAATTTTCTAGTAATCACATTTTAAAAACATAAAACAGATGAAAATTTTAATAACATTTTATTTAACTCAATATATCCAAACTTATTGTTTCAACATTAATATAAACAGTTACTAATGGGTTTTTTCTTGTTTTAAATGCTAAGGCTTTTAAATCCAGTGTGAATTTTACACTTAAAAAACATTTCGGTTAAAACTAATCACATCTCAAGTGCTCCCAGCCACATACTGGACTGGGCAGTACAGATCTAAACCATGGAAGTGCCCCCACTTCCTTTTCAACTCTATGCAATCAGAAAGGCCCTGGAGGTAGCTAAGAGGAAGACACCATTGAACTAGCTGACGGTGATGTGTTAATAACCGAGAATTCCTTAATCCTTCCAAGGGTTCTTTCATTACACTTTAGCACAAAGATACTTTTTGAGCCAAATCTCTAATAGGAATCACTGTGCAATCCTGTTGTATGAAGACATCCAGTCCAGGGAGCAGAGGATTTTCTGGAGATAGGCTTGCGGATGGAGAGGTTGACAAGTCTCAGAAACTTTTTAGATCTCTTTTTGCTTCTTCTCTTCTACGCTGAAACTGTATAGTCTTCAAAAGGAGAACAGTGCCCCATAGGTGCTTGTGCATCAGGGGAGGAGATGAAGTGGGGAAGGGATGGAGGTTTTCTACATATTCCTTTAAGAAATTCTCATATGATACAAACTTTTCCTAAGGATTTTCAAATATATACAGGTTATTTGTAAGTCAGCACATAAATCAATAGCTGTATATATTTAAACTTCACTAAGCCTCAATTTATTTATCTATTAAATGGAAGTAATTTTAATGTACCATGCAAGGTTGTTGTAAGAATTGAAATACTGTGGGTGAAAGTGTTCAATAAAAAGTAGCTATGGTTATTTTAGTAGGCAAACATTATAACTATTGAATTAATTAATGCATTATTTAGTCTAGGGTAACTATTTATGCCTAAGAGCCTGGAGAGAGGAACGCCAGGATTTGGAAGACAGTGAACAGAAAACAAATGCTGAAGACCAACTTAACACATTAAGAACCACTAGAAGTTCTGCCTAGTCTGGTATATTTAGAAAAAAAGAAAACGCCGGGCGCGGTGGCTCACACCTGTAATCCCAGCACTTTGGGAGGCCGAGGCGGATGGATCACAAGATCAAAAGATCGAGACCATCCTGGTCAACATGGTGAAACCCCGTCTCTACTAAAAATTCAAAAAATTAGCTGGGCATGGTGGCGCATGCCTGTAATCCCAGCTACTCAGGAGGCTGAGGCAGGAGAATTGCCTGAACCCAGGAGGCAGAGGTTGCAGTGAGCCGAGATCGCGCCATTGCACTCCAGCCTGGGTAACAAGAGCGAAACTCCGTCTCGGAAAAAAAAAAAAAGAAAAAAAGAAAACATCCATCCTTCCCCTGCCTCCACCTATTCCCATGGCTTCTGTTTCCAAAGCTCAGAAATCAGACACATTAGGTTATACAGGCCTTTGAGTTCTAGTTTAAGAACTCAACTGTAGCTTTTACATAACTGTTTCTGCATTAAAAAGTAATGACAATTTCCAAACAACCCCCTTAGAAAAAAATTCCAGATCCCACCACCCACAAGCCAGAGACTGGACAGTGTAAGATGTAAGAGACAGGAGATGAGAATTTAAGAA
Organism: Aotus nancymaae; assembly: GCF_030222135.1. Classification (NCBI taxonomy): domain Eukaryota; kingdom Metazoa; phylum Chordata; class Mammalia; order Primates; family Aotidae; genus Aotus; species Aotus nancymaae. The sequence continues at coordinate 37,122,921 of NW_026988419.1, read as the reverse complement.
GCTTGGGCACAAAACTTGAAGTAGTCCTGTTGGAACCTGATCAAGAGTGGGAGCCATTCCAGGGTCTTGAGAAGAGAGGCAAAAATAGGAAAGGGAAGTCTGAGGAAACATAATCTGAGAGTTTATGAAGGGCTGATTATTATAGGAAGAAAACAGAGGTGGGGAAACCAGTGAGAAGCTGATTAGTCAACGAACCCAGTGCTGTTTGCAGAAGATGGATTTTAGTGACATGAAAAGGAAATATCAATCAGAAATATTTCAAAGGAAGAACCCATAGACATGATGACAGACTGGATATAGGCGATAAAAGTGAGGGTGAAACTAGGACTAAATTCTGGGTTTTCAATCTAAGTGACAACAGAATCCCAGAAACATTGACAGGGCTGAGAAAATCAAAACCATTTCAGGTGAGATGGAAGTAAAGGCAATATATCCAAGTAAATATGACTCTTATGAGGGTGGGTCCAAATTTCTATTATGAGGCCAGGGATAAAACAAACATTCAAATGCTAGTCTCTCCTCAATTATTATTTAGTATTAATTAAAATTTAAAATTAAATTAAAATTAGTATTAATTAAAATTGAATATGCCAGTATATCCCTAAAAGTCTTATTTCAGGGTTTACAAGCCTTATTTAAAGGCTTTACTTTATATAACCTAGGTAAACTGGAAAGGAAGTAAATCAATGGTTTTATTTAGATTACAACAGGAAACTATTATCTTCTAACTGCTTTGGAAACCTTAATTTTTCCTTTACAGGAAATGTAATACATTTTTTAGAGTTCATGTTTTGATAGTAAATAAGTATTGTGCAAAAATTAATTTGCAAAGTCACATAAAAATGAAAAAAGCACTCTAAATTTTATACCTAAAATTTGAGTCATAACTACCTTATTCAATGCAATATTCTCATATGGGAAAATCAGTATTAATAACAGAGAATGGCTGCTGCACATTTTCTAATACTGAAACCTAAGAACTCTTAATTTGCTTCTTGGCTTCACATCTACGCCTTCTGCAATAAAAAAGACATTTTCTTCAGAAAATTATCCGCGTTCTTTTAAAAAGCTTTAGAAAATAAAGCTAACGGTAAGGAAGACAGGTTAATATTCACCATACATATTAAGCAGAAAACTGGTCCTTTAAAGCTCCTTAGATAACCCATCCCTCCCAGGGTGACTCTGTGCTGCAGCTATATGTCCCTTTCCCAGTGGACACAATTTAACATTATGTAGCACTCCTTAAAAAACAAACAAACAAACAAAAAACCCTCCTTCTTCTAATTATGATTAGTTCTGGATTCTGCTGCTCTCCCAGATAAAAGACATTCTAATTATGATAAGGTCTGGATTCTGCTGCTCTCCCAGATAAAAGACATCTGCTCTAAACAACTGAAAACAAAATCACTTTTCTTCCAGAGGTCGAGAGATTTAATTACTAAGCAAATCACAAAATGCCATAGTACACAACTTCAGTTCCAAACCCAGCAGATTTTGTTCAGAAGTTACAGACTGTAGCAGATGACATATACATTAAGCAAGTATTTTTTATTTAAAATAGTTTTGCTAAAGAATCTGGAGGTGAATGTCAATTTACTAAACCTCACCTGAAGGGCAGGTACTAGAAAACATTTCAGAGGATTTTTATAGAATTTAAGAAATGCATCCTAGGATTCTAACTTCTTATAGTTGGCATTGATAAACAAAACCAAAATAATTAAAAAACAAACTTGCTTAACCCTTCAAATTCCAAAAAACACTACCCCGCTCCCCCGCCGCCACACACATATCTGTTCGACTATACTATGCTTCAAACTCCAAGTGATTTTTTTAAACTATTTAAATAAGGAAAATCAAGAGGGGAAAACTACATTTAGAGTCAAGACATAATTGGCCCGCAATAAGTAGAGATGTGAGAACTCTAGGAAAAGAAAGCAGTAACCCATTCCCAGCAAGGCCAGTTGGCATTTGAGATGAAGAAAGCCATCACCAAATCTTCTACCAAAGCTCCCTCCCCAGTGGACTTCCCCTGTGTGTAGTAAGAGAGAGCATTTACAGAACCATTCAGTATAAATGAACATTCAGATAAACTCAGTGTTTGTCATAATCATATCTTGATGCTTAGCTTACTCAGCAAGAGTATGCTAATAAAATGATTAGGAAAACCAGAAAAAGTCCTTCTACACAACCTGCTAGGAAATGAGAATGCAACAGAGAACCTGGGGTAACTGGAGCTGCCCCTCACTTCCTCTTTCCAGGTGGAAAAGAATCAGAAAATGGAATTTATCCTCCAGGCTGCTGCCCTTTAGGAAAATCCTGTTGTCCCCACAATTTAACTAAAGAATATGTTATAATCCACAACATAAAAATTGCCCACCTGTAAATTTAGAAAAGGGATGTACACAAATATAATTTTAAGTTCCACAAAAAAAATTGTTAAAGACTGAGTTCATGAGTGCTTTCGAGATGTTGGTTTAGCTTTAAATCACTAAATACACAACTAGATTAAAAAGAGAAAATCATTCATATTTATCTCTTTTTAGTTCTTCTTTTTTATTGTACTTTAGGTTCTGGGGTACATGTGCAGATCATGCAGGATTGTTGCATAAGTACACACATGGCAATGTGGTTTGCTGCCTCCATCCCCCTGTCACCTACAACTGGCATTTCTCCCCATGTTATCCCTCCCCAACCTCCCCACCCACCTCTGCTGTCCCTCCCTTGGCCCCTCCAACAGACCCCAGTGTGTGATGCTCCCCTCCCTGTGTCCCTGTGTTCTCATTGTTCAACACCCGCCTATGAGCAGAGAACATGTGGTGTTTGATTTTCTGTTCTTGTGTCAGTTTGCTGAGAATGATGGTTTCCAGATTCATCTATGTCCCTACAAAGGACATGAACTCAACATTTTTTATGGCTGCATAATATTCCATGGTGTATATGTGCCACATTTTCCTTGTCCAGTCTATCATTGATGGGTTTAGCTCTTTAAACTTAGTGAGATTTTAAATTCAATTATTTAATTAAAGCCTTCTTTGCAGGTATGAGTAGATATTTTACAAACAATTTAAATCAATAAGTATATATCAAAAAACACATTTTTAAAAAGGAGATATAATTTTTGTTCACTAAAATGTCACCTTTGAAAAACAACAGTACTCAAGTGAGATAGAAAACTCCTTTGTTGCTGAGAGTTTAGTTTTATAAAGCTTTCTTGGGCCTTAGGTATGTTCACACCCTTAGGCACAGTGATTCATTTCTTCTTTTCTTGGGGCTCTACCCCAAGAAAAGAAGGAAAGGTGCCACTACAGAATTATTAAAAGATGCTCACCATAACATTGTTCAAAATAGACAACAAATTAAAAACAAAACAAATATCTAACAATGGAGAAATATTTACATTGTGGCCTATCTACCTTATAGACTTATGAAGCCATTTAAAATATATTTTTTAAGATTCGACATGGGAATTTGTTCATGCTATAAGGTTAAGTATTATCAAATACTGTTACATATACAACATAATTAAACTGTGTTAATAACACACATAGAAAAAAGAATACGCTTTTTCAATTGTTACAGATAGTGGGATTACCATTGTTTTTACCTCTTGATACTCAATTTTTGAATTTTTCTACAAATAAGATATGTAATAATGTTATTTAAAATAGACCTCTGATATGAAAGGATGGTTCCTACTATTTATTTAATACAATAAAGAGTTATCTCTGAGAGCTCCTTTGTTGCAAGGAACAGAAGCCCCCTCTGATAAACTGAAATAGAAAGGAAATTTACTAGAAAGATAACTGGGTAGTCCACAGAATCAAAATAAGAAAAAAGAGGCCGGGCGCGGTGGTTCACGCCTGTAATCCCAGCACTTGGGGAGGCCGAGGCGGGTGGATCACAAGATCAAGAGATCGAGATCATCCCGGTCAACATGGTGAAACCCCGTCTCTACTAAAAATACAAAAAATTAGCTGGGCACGGTGGCGCGTGCCTGTAATCCCAGCTACTCAGGAAGCAGAGGCAGGAGAATTACCTGAACCCAGGAGGCGGAGGTTGCGGTGAGCTGAGATCGCACCATTGCACTCCAGCCCGGGTAACAAGAGCGAAACTCGTCTCAAAAAAAAAAAAAAAAAAAAAAAAAAAAAAGAATGAGCCAAAGATACTCTTGGGTAACAGCAGCCACCAGGATCAATCCACCTAAACATCCGTCCTTTCTCCGTGACGTTGCTCAGGACTGACTGGTGAGGGACGGAATCCTATGGACCTACAGAGAAGGGGGGACGGCATCTGGATGGGCAATTCTACTAAAACTGAAGGCAGCTGGGGAGAAGTGATTCCTCAAAAAGAATTAAATTAGTGAAAATGAAGGTTTGCTGTTACTAGGTGAATAAAAAATGAATGCTGGGTAAAAATAAAAGAAAAGAAACACTAACAAAATACCAGTGCCATATCACAGACTCGAGAGAAGAATATAGAATAGCAAATATGAGAAGAATGAGTGCAACATCTCTTTCTCATTTATCTCAATACAGGTTAGACTGTGATGAGCCCCCACTGAAATTATATTTATTGGCAGAGGTATCAGGTTTTTTTTGTTTGTTTTTTGTTTGTTTTTTTGAGACGGAGTTTCGCTCTTGTTACCCAGGCTGGAGTGCAATGGCACTATCTCGGCTCACCGCAACCTCCGCCTCCTGGGTTCAGGCAATTCTCCTGCCTCAGCCTCCCGAGTAGCTGGAACTACAGGCATGCGCCACCAAGGTATCAGTTTTTTAAAACATTAACCTATACTTTAAAAATGCTAGTCAGTTAAAAAGAGCAAAACTTCATTTCAAGAATCATTTTTAAATGTTATGCCAGATTAGGAAAATGAAAACCAAAACTTCATATTTTTTCACTACCTTTTAAAAACTCCTACCTATTTTTCAGTACACATACATGAAGTCATAGTCTGTCCAAGTGTCAAAAAAGAAGAAAAGAAAACAGGAAAAACCCTTTGCTTTTATATCAACCACTTTTGGTGGTTTGCTCGTCTATTAACAAATACTAGCCAGACACTGTGGCTCACGCCTGTAATCCCAGCACTTTGGGAGGCTGAGGCGGACAGACTGCCTGAGTTCAGAAGTTTGAGACCAGCCTGGGAAACGTGGAAAAACCCTGTCTCTACAAAAAATACAAAAATTAGCTGGGCATGGTGGTATGCGCCCATAGTCCCAACTGCTTGGAAGGCTGTGGCGGGAGTATTGCTTGAGCCTGAGAGGCAGTAGTGGCAGTGAGCTGAGATGACACCATTACACTGCAGCCTGGGTGACAGGGTGAGAACCTGTCACAAAAACAGAAACAAAAACAATTATTGATGGTTTATGTGGGAGAGGTGGAATCATTTCCTCTAACGTTCATTCCTTTTGAAAGATACAAAACTTTTACTCCTGTGCAACCTTAAGGGGAAGGTATCTTTTTTCTTTTGAGTGGAATACATCTCAAAACATTACCTGTAGCTAAAGTTGGTAAACTATTGGTAAGTGAAATTCAAATGTTTAAAAATTCCACATTACTTTGTGGTGGTTTAAGCACATTAGGTGGGAAAGTCTTCCTTGCAAAGCAAATCACAAAACTTAAGCTCCTAATTACTGATTAGTAAAAGCTTCCAGAAAAGAAGACCAACTGTATTTAAATATAATTGTTTGTTCCATAAAACATCAGAGGTCATAACTATAAATTCTAGCAATTCTATCATGCAGTCTATACCCCACAGAGTACATTTTTTAAACCTTAATGCTTCTCTCTTTCACTCCCAGTGCCACAACAGCACTAAGCCAAGTTTATATCATTTAATACTCAGATCACTACTTCTTAAAAGACCTCTCTGGTCCTTATGTTTTCCCCAGCCAATCTATCCACTCTCTCCCTACAGCACTTTTTCAATGCCAACCCTTCCAATCAAGTAAATGACATAATTAAAAAGCCATGATGAAAGTGAACAAAGGAACAGGGAAGTTTGGTGAGGGTGAATAGGGAAGGCCTCTCACAAGTAGTGACATTAAGGCTGATTAGGCTGAGATCTGAAGTTGGCAAATTGTTGCGTCGTCCAGTTGTGTGACAAGGAAAGCATAGATTTCAGTGGTAGCTCTGAAGGTCAGGGAGGAGAGCAGAGGGTGGATTTTCCCCCTGGATTTCTTTATAATTCCCTGAATAAACCCAAAGTTCCATGCAAACTTTCTCCATGCAAATTCATCTATTCTGTTACCCCTGCAAATGTTTAGCAAGTCCAGCAGTGCCCATGCAATTCTTTCCACCTACTCCACCTTCAAGATCTAAAGACCACTCTCTTTTTAGAGACCACCCAGCCAGAAGGCAACATTCCTACTAGTGAATTCCACTTGCCTTTTTTATATTATTCTTATCGTTTATACTTCACAATGCCTCAATATTCTAATTATGAAGATTCACGTCTTCTCTTGCCAGGCTATAAGCTTTTTAAAGACAAATTACTGTTTCTCTTACACAAATAGTGTTTCTTTTTCAAATGCCACCAGTGAGAAAATGACAATGCAAAAGGACAAAGTAAATAGTATGAATAAATCTTCCCCCCCACCCCAAACTTGGAGTTTATTTTTGAGTTTCAAAGATAGATCCATCACAGAAAAATGCCAGTGTTAACAGCATCTCCCTTCACTTGTGTAATTAGCACTCTTGGCTTTTTTTAACTTTATGTTAGGTTCAGGGGTACATGTGCAGGTTTCTTATATAGTTAAATTGTGTGTCAATAGAATTAGCCACATTGGCCATCTAAAAAGGATTTTTTGAGCAAAGTGCCTACTATGTGCTAAAAAGTATAAAATAAGGCTTTTACTACAGCATAGAAAAAAAAATAAAAGTCAAGCTACATGAAAGAAATAGAAAGCAATTGCCTTCTGTACTATATAATGAATAAGTGAAAAAGGCAGTAAGAGAGCTCCTTATCGGGCATGATGAGCAGGGGCTAAAGAAAAGTCTAATGAGAAAATTGAGCTGGATGCTGAAAGATATGAAGGGGCCATGAAATACGGTGTGCATTCTAGGCCATACTAGAATACAATTTAAAAATGCGGCATGCATTCTAGGCCATGCAATACAACTAAAAATTAAAAGATAGATAGGAGTTAGTTTTCACCGCCTTTACTCTATCCAAGCCACTATCATCTCTCCTCTAAATTAATAGCCTCCTTCCCCACTTCCATTCTTGATTTCTTCTTGTATATTCTCAATATGACAGAGTGACCCTGTTCAAATGTTAGTCAGATCATTTTGGTTCTCTACCAAAAATCCTCCAATAACCCCTATCTCATGCAGAAAAAAAGCCAAAACCCTTACGGTGGTCTAGAAAGCCCCACATGATCTGGCCGCTAGTCCTCTCTGATCTCATCTTCTGCTACTACCTTCCATGTTCATACCACTCCAGTTCCACTGCTGCTCCTAGAATGTTCCAGCCACTCTCTACCACAGGGCCTTTGCATATGCTATTCCCTCTGCCCTTCTCTTCAATATGTACATGGCTTATTTTGTTATTTCTTTCATGTTTTTACCAAATGGCAGCCTCTCAGCGGGACCTTCCCTGACTACCCCATGATAAATTTCAACCACTCCAACACTACCTACTCCCTTTTCCTACTTTATTTTTCTCCTGCAGCACTTTTCATATTCTAATATATAGTATGACTTATTCACTTGTTTATTGCATCTCTTCCCCCTAGAATGTATGCTTCATGAGGAGTCAGAACTGACAGACAGAAGTCACCTCTAAGTTGGCAGCTGGCCCTACATGGTTTTCTTGATAGAACACCTGGAACAATGTTTCACTTAATTAATCAATTATTATCATTAATTTTACAAATTATTTGGCACCATGGCAAGATTTTTAATTGAAGTTATTTCACTAGCAGAATTCAATGGTTGTGAGCAGATGTTGCAAACACACAGGTTAAATTTCAAAGTCTGAGGTTACCAGCTGATGCTTACTATTATTACAGAAATCAACATAAGGGACATCAAAGCTGAAAAATGCAAGAAGGGACAGAATCAAACAAGAAGGAAGAACCACATTAGGAAGAAAAGGCACATGTAAGTAACAAACACAGAGTGTCAAACCTGTCTGGTTTTTCATACAAATAATAGTTACCCAATGCCTACGAAGTGTGAGGTACTGTTCTAGCACTAGAGCAAACAAATGGAACAAACTCCATTCTGAAAGAACTTACAGTCTTAAGACTAGAAAAAGAATGAACTTAAAATAATAAATTACTCAATTTATGAGATCCCCAATGAGGGCAAAGACTCATCTGGAAGAACCAAAAAACTAAATGAATATGCAACATGTGAATAAGAAAACAGTTCTCTTCAGTGTCATGATCCAGCTTATTGATACCAACTTTAATTTTAATTCAAATATCGGGATAAAAAAAATGCTTGGAACCTTTTCCAAAAGGACTACCTACAGAACACTGTATTTTCCAAAATTTTTTTTGACAAAGAAGAGATTCTTTTTACCTAAGTGTTTTTGGCCCAGCTCCACTCTATTAAGGGATTGACAATGAAAGCAAAAAAAATCACAAAACAATGAACTGAAGACGTAAAATTAGACCCCATTCAACCATTTCTCCCATGCAATGAAAGAGTCAATCCCTGTCAACCCCATTTCTGCTATTCTCTCACTGAATATTAGACGTTCCAACAATAAACTGCAAAGTGAAATTACATGAGCTTGTAAAAGATTCAGGAATTCTTAAAAGTCAAAGTGATTTTAAAGTCACATGCAAAACCACTGACTAATAAGGATCCGGCAAAGTTAGAACAATTGATAACCAAAGGAGAAAGAAGTTAAGGATAATTTGTCTCTCTTAGGATTAGAGAGAAGCCAGGGGAAAGCGAGGCTTGAAACAGTTTTTGCAATATGACTTTCTTTATGATTGCGGTGAGAAGGTCAAATATTATACTGTATTATCATACAATTTTCTTGAAAAAGTGAATTACCCCAACTCTCTAAAAGTTTCAACACTTCATTTGTTCTTTGTTCCTTCTAATAATTAGGCCACATTTGTGATAATAACCTAAATTTTGGTTTAAGATAAAATAAACTGATTCCCCTCATTTGAACTTTTGTCAAGATCAATCCCTTTGTCTCCCTATTTACTCTGAAATTTGGCTTCCCAATCAGTGTAAACAGATTCACTTTAAGAGGCCTGCCTTCCTGGTAACTCCTGTCTATCCTCCGCTCTCATTCCTCACTCCCATGTTATTATGCAACTCTTAATCCCAGACTTTACTTCCAGACAAAGACACCAAGCTAGTGGGTGACACAGCTGAGACCTACTCTGAGGTCTTTAAAGTCTGATTTTAATCCAATATGCTACACCTCCTTGTGGCTTCTGGGTTACAACTGGGTTATGAAAGCTCTGTCATATGGTACCCAGGTTTACCCACAAAATTTGGGGAGAAAGATGTAATCAACTGTTTACAAGCTTTAAAGTCAGTGCCATAAACAGGAGCCAAGCAGCCTCCCACTGCCAAAGCAGAACTGCCTGATTGGCTCTGCTGTGTCTCCACTCTTTCTCACTCTCACTTTTGGTTCACCTACTGTTAGTTTTGCAGATACAGAAAGCAATTATTTATTGATTTGTTGTGAGCCACAGATTTAAGTCAACTTTAGAAGCCCATCGCGTTGTTGAGAATAGCAATTTCCCTCTCTCAAGACAGTCTCCATGGACCCTGCCAACTCGTTGATGTGCAGGCATAATAAAGAGACTAGAAGGAGTGGCTCTGCTGGTGGGAGCCCTTCCAGAGTAGGGGCTCAACAAAAATCACATCCTTTTAGTCCTTCCTCTCTCACCTATCCATTTTTGGGAAAAAAAATAATAAGTGTTTGGATGGCTCCTTGAGTCAAAGTAAATCAAGCACGTGAATGTTTCTACACAGGAATCCTACAGTAAGTTAAGATGTGAAGTTCTGCCTCCTACATCAATGTTGGAGTGAGAGTTCACAGCACCTGCTTATGTGTTAAAAAGGAAGACACTGGTGGTTTCTTAGCCTAAGGATATGGGGAAAAAGGAAGAAACTGTGGCGCCAAGTCTGGGAATTTTGCTGGGCTACTGTACCAGCTCCTTCCCACCCCAGCGCATCGATGCACAGAACTAATCCTTGGGACACGCTACAGCTCTCCAGCTGACCTCGGAACTATGAGTTGTATGGTCTATGGTCTTCTCCACCTCTGTCCTATCTCATTAGTTTAGCAACGCATCTAGTGCAGGGGCAGAATTTAACTATTCACTAAAAATGGAACAAATTAGAAAGTATAAATGAAGTAAGGGTTGAAGTCTGATGGAATGATTTCTATGGAATAGATACTTAGATAATCCTTACAAAATGATAGTACTATATGACTATAAGTAAAATTGCCAATTTCTTTCTACAGATGCTAAAAGATTCATTTGTTTTAATGGGTCAAATTAACTCATTATATTTATAGAAATTGGATTCCTGCTCCCAAATTCAATAAAATAAAAGAAGCTGCATTTTTATTAATAGATTAAAATCTATTCAAAGAAATAAATTCATTCAGTTTATAAATAAATTATTTTTGTTAAGAATGCTGCACTATTAAGATGTGAAAAATACCATGGCCTTAATAATTTCAAACAAATTAAAATGCAAACCAGTTTTAACTGGTGGTAATTGGGAAAAACTTTTCAAACACTACACACCCATTACCTCATTAATCCATTTTTTTTTTAATTTATAGAAAGGTAAGACAAGAACTCACCCTTTGCAATGGTGATTCCTTCTGTCATAACGCATGGGAAACAGGGACAAAGAAGAGACTTGTAATCATAAGTATTAGCACTCCTCGTCTCCTCTTCTTATATGCATTTTCTCTGGCTACAGTTGTCCCTTCCCCTACATTCTATAAGTATGAGGGCCTTGGCGGTTTGCCAGGCTGAAAACCAGAGAGAAGGCTATGGGCATTCCTCCAGCCTTAACCCAGTATGCCTAAGACAAAGCCCATCCCTGTGCTCTTCCAAAACTTTTCTCTTTTTGTGTTGCAGTTTGGGTTGAGTTTCTGTCATAGATGTGAAGAACCTCAGTAATACAATGGATACATCCCACCATTTAGTACACAAAACCTATATAATAGGTGAAGGAGGGAGGAAAGAATCTGAGTTGGCTGATAAAAACATGGTGGTTGGCCAGAGATGGGCAGAGAAAAAAAGATAAGGACTGTGGTGTTATAACATTTTTTCTGGAAATGAGAGGAAGAAGAAAGATGGAAGAGGCAGCTACTAGGAATATAACAGCAGAGAGCATATTCAACCACCATTGTCTAGACTCCAAATCTACTGATCATAACCCACCTGTGACATGCAGCCCAAATATCAGATTTTTTTTTCTTTTTTTCAGAGGAAGTTTTGCTCTTGTTGCCCAGGCTGGAGTGCAATGGTGCAATTTCGGCTCACTACAACCTCCGCCTCTCGGGTTCAAGCGATTCTCCTGTCTCAGTCTCCCAAGTAGCTGGGATTACAGGCATGTGCCACCATACCTTGGTAATTTTTTTATTTAGTAAAGACAGGGTTTCACCATGTTGGTCAGGCTGATCTGGAACTCCTGACCTCAGGTGATCAGCCCACTTTGGTCTCCCAAAATGTTGGGATTATAGGCATGAGCATGTGGCATGTGATCTCGGATTCAAGTGATTCTCCTGCCTCAACCTCCCTAGTAGCTGTGATTACAGGGTTGCATCACAACACCTGGCTAATTTTTGTATTTTTAGTATTTTTACCATGTTGGCCAGGCTGGTCGCAAACTCCTGACCTCCAGTGATCCACCCACCTCGGCCTTCCAAAGTGCTAGGATTACAGACGTGAGTCACTGCGCCTGGCCCAAATATCAGATTTCTAACATGTTCCCCACTCGATACTGATGAATGCTGAAATTTAAGAATTGCTGACATAAGAAATCACCAGGTATTATCTATATGTAGTCCCAAGTTAGACCAAATAACTGATACTATCTCTCCAAGTATATACAAATTTGTTAAACAAAGTTAAAAAGAACCAAAAGTCAGCCGAGAGATTTGTCTTCCTAAAAATTTTAAAATTTTGTTTCCCATAAAATTTGGACAGACATAATTATTTAAACATTGTGAAAACTGAAATTATGTATTTTACTTCTTAATGAAAAAGCATGAAACATTGTAGTATTACATTCAACAAGCTGAAAGTTGCCAAAAAGGAAAGCAAATGTAAAAAATATAGGGTAAAGTTTATACCCAGAACTCATGCTTTTCTCCACTGCTCAGATTCTAGAAACAGGCCATTAATTTATCTCTGAGCTTTCTAACATCTAAAGAGTTAAAAGAATCACAGGCCGATTCACCATCCATAAGATAAACAGAAATGATTTCCTAGTGGCTGGATGCAGTGGTTCATGCCTGTAATCCCAGCACTTGAGAGGCCAACGCGGGAAGATCACTGAGGTCAAGAGTTTGAGACCAGCCTAGCCAACATGGTGAAACCCCGTCTCTACTAAAAATACAAAACTTAGCCAGGAGTGGTGGCACATGCTTATAATCTCAGCTACTTGGGAGGCTAAGGCAGGAGGATCCCTTGAACCCAGTAGGTGCAGGTTGCAGTGAGCCCAGATCACACCACTGCACTCTAGCTTGAGCAAAAGAGCAAGACATGGTCTCAATACATACATACATATATACATACATACATATATACGAAAGAAATGATTTACTGGTCATGAGACCTGAGAGAACTTTCTCCAATTGGTCTTCATGCTGTATGAAGTATTAGTCTCCATTCTTCTATCTACATGAAATACTAGTGTTGTATTAACATTTTTATGGCATCTCATTGGCCTAATACCAGTAGGCCCAATTTAGGGACAAGCATACATAGCTCAGTAATGGTCTAGCACCGTATTGTCTATTACAGGAGCTCCTAGCTACATGTAGCTATTGATCATTTGAAAGGTGGCTAGTCTAAAACTGAGATGCTGCAAGTATAAAATGCACACCAGATTTTAAAGAATTAGCACAAAAAAGTAAAATATCTCATCAATAAGATTTATATTGATCACAAGTTTTTACAAGATTACAAATGGTGGTGTTTTAGATATACTGAGTTCAATGAAATATACCATTAAAATTAATTTCACCTGTTTTTAATGTGGCTATTTTTTAAAAAATTAACATGTGACTCACTAGAATGGTGCTGAATAAACAACTATACTCCAAACTTAATCCAAACTTAATCCAAGGATAAAATTTAGACTTATATTTTAACTCTTAAAGCAATGTCAGGGTTTCCTATTTTTCAAGCAATTCTTTATAATGAGTTTCTTATAAGAACTGGCAGGAGAAAGTTCAAGGTAATATTCACCAATATAAATCTGACCTTTAACATCTGACATGTGATTCAGTGCAAAGTCACTCTGGAAGGGTTTCATCCTTTTATGAAAGTGAAGAAAACCGCACCTGTACCTGCAAAAAAGACTACTCCTCTCCTGCACGGAGGGTGGTGGAGGGATCATTTCTGGGCAAAATCTTCCTCAGAAAAAAATTCTAGCATTTTTCTATGCATGATCAAATGAGTGACTGACCCCAAAGCCCTAAAGAAAAAAACATGGGCCCAATAAATGTAGCCTGGTGTATTTCCAGAGCAGGGCTTATCAATGGGTCTACTCAATAAGATAATCATCTAATTTGAGCAAATCAATGCCAGGGCTGGGAATACAAAAAAATGACACCAAACCCAATCCATAAGAACCAGTGAGACTCTCTGATGAAATTATGGCCTCTGACAATTTTTAAAAAGCTTATTTTCTGTAGAATTTGCTATAAAAAGCAAATTCTTCTTATAGAAGTTCCATTCTAACGAATATGTTTAGGCAACTCAGCAAGACCTTTGTATTTGTTCTGCCTACAGGGACCATGTAAGCAAATTAATCCATTCACATAAGAAAGAAGGGGTAGGCTACATTCCTCTTTAGGGACACAGAATTTTATGATCTCTAACACCAAGAGTTAGGGTTCTCTGCAATAAATCAGCTTTTACATCATATGAAGTTTAGGGTCTTGGACTGGGGTGATGCTAAAATGTGTCAGACAATTACTTCTAAAGAAGACTTTGAAAGAACGCAGCCAACTAAATTAGTTTAAGCATGTGAACTAAAAGTCTGAGTAGAAAATGAACTGTCTCAAAGCACTTTAACACCAGCTCTAAGACCAAACCCCAGGGTGGAGTGTGCTGTGGAGCAGAAGCTTTTCGAAGCTCTTCCTAAGACTTAGGAAGAAGAGTATTGTAATCAGGACCCATACAGATAATCTTAGAGAAAAATTCTGTCGGACAAAAGATCCCTGATTAATAATGACATTTGTTGACTTTAAATGAAGCTTAAAATATCATCTGCTTTAACATTCAGTGATAGCTTATATTTAGTTACTTTTACAGAGTTCTATTTTCTTATAAATTGTATTACCTAAAAGTCATGTTTGAATCAGGAAGCTCAGGCAAACTCCGGTGGGAACTGCAGTTTAGAATATCCAAAGCTCACTAGCCCCACCTAATGACAACGCACCTAGATTTCTGGAACAGTTTCAGGGTAGAGAATCAATATAGCCTTCAAAGTTGAAACTTCAAAAACAAAACTGTGATGTGGGGCTTCATGAAAAGCTCCGTATAAGACTGCCTCACATTAAGACGGCAAAAAAACAAACTGAAAATTGCCAGCCTAATTTTACCACAAAATAATAAGGGTTGGGGGAACAGAAAAAAGAAATACTTCTATGGGTTTTGTTTGTTTGTTTTTGAGACAGAGACTCACTCTGTTGCCCAGGCTGGAGTGCAGTTGCGTGATCTCGGCTCACTGCAACCTCTGCCTCCCAGGTTCCAGCGATTTCCAGCTAATTTTTGTATTTTTAGTAGAGACAGGGTTTCACCATATTGGCCAGGCTGGTCTTGAACTCATGACCTCAAGTGAGCCACCTGCCTTGGCCTCCCAAAGTGCTAGGATTATAGACATGAGCCACTGCACCCGACCTATGGGTTCCTCTCCACCACCAATTATAAAAATAACACATGCCCACTGTAAAACTTCAAAAAACATGAAGAAATATAAAGAAGAAAATAAGTTATAATCTGTAAGGCCAGCACAGCATTTTGGTCTATAAATACATGTATAACCACTTTGATGTATAGATAAGATGGGATGGAGCAAAACTCTTTTGTAGCTTGCTTTGTTTATGATGTATACCATAATTTAGTTTCACAATTCCCTCAAGATGGTCATTCAGTGTTGTAAACCGTGCTGTAAACACACCCTCACATTCATTATTGTACACTTGCCGGATTATTTCTTAGAAGTAAAATTGCTGTATCCTAAGCGATTGATGAGTGTTATCAGAATGCCTTTTGAAAAGGAGGCATGATAAACATTCCCGTATCTGCAGTGCAGAGAAGTTAGCTATTTTTTTCCAAATATCTTCACCAACACTGAACGTTATCCATTTTTGGAGACAGTTTAGAGGATAAAAGTATTAGAACTAGAGCTAGAAGTAGAACTAGAACTAGAAATAGAAGTAGAACTCGAATTAGAACTAGAGTTCTATAGCTGGGTTCAAATCTCAGTTCTGCCATAGACTAGCTCTATGACCTCTGGAAGGCTACTCAACTTTTCTGCAGATTTCTGTTAAATGGATATCATATCACTGTATATACCTGAAAGGGTTATCATTATAATTAAATGAGTTAATACAATACTGGACACACAATAAACACTTAATAAATATGTACTTATTATATGAGATATTGTCCACTTGAAAGGTAAAAGCAAATCTCATGTTTTGGTTTAATCTGTATTCACCTGATTCTTTCTGGGATTGAATACAAACCTTTTTACTTAATTTTTAAGAACTTTTTTTTAAAGTAGTCAATCATATCATTTATAAATAATAGTAATTTCTATATCTTTCTGATTTACTTTTCTGAGATAATCACATTGTTTAAAACTTCTAAAACAAAGGAGAGTGATAATAGTGCTCATAAATATCCTTATCTCATTTACGACTTTATGATAGCAAAAGCATTTTAAAAATATTTCAAACAAAAAATTATAAAATGTTGTAATTTAGACAACTTTTTCTATATAGTTTTCTTATAAATAGTCCTTTAAATATAAATTTTGGATTGCTTCTAGATTGTGACATTCTCTTTTGGGAAAAAAAGTACTAAATATTTTATGTTAAAACAATCTTTTTTTAACTAAATTGAACACACACTTTTAATAAAGACCACAGTAATTCTTAACACTGGAAATACAAAGGATAAAATAAAAAATTATTTTATTCAAATTAATTTGCAAGGCAAAAGAAATTAAAAAGACAATAAGGCAGTTTATCCAATACCCCAAATCAATTATTTTGTTCAATAAATATATGATATAAATAACAGAAAAAATTTAGAACACCATTTGCAATAAAAAATATTGAGCCCTTTAACTTTAAAAGACAACATTTTCATCTAGCATTCTTGACTTCTTGTGTTTTCAACCTAAAACAGCATATAAATTTCAGAAAGGAGACTCAATTTTTCACAATTCATACCCTATACTCCCACACCCTGAGAAGCAGCACAAATTATTTCTAGATATAAAAGTCTTTAATACAAAGATGCTGCCCCAAAATAAGGAATACTGAAATCACAAAACATTTAAGCTTTTCTTTAAGTTAAACAACAGAAGAAAGGATACTGTATAAAGAACTCAAATATTCTGGAAGATTTTCCAAGCCTTAACCAAATACATGATTGCTTGAGGGTTATAAGTCTAAAAGCAAAATTGTAAAGCAGAATAAGAAAATGTTTACTGACCATTTATAAATGAGCCAGACTCTAAGCTATGATGAGCCTTATATACATTATCTCCTACCACTAATTTACCTTGTCCCAGCAAGGAAAGTATTGCCACACTACTGGCTTCACATTGCCCTTGCTACACAATCTTCCAAAAGCACTTTCTATATATGGATTGTAAATGGCTCCTTGAAACTGACCATACGTCCTCTGAAGAAAGGTGGGGGAAGCTTCACTGCAAACACACTTTGAGCTTAGGCTAGTGACAGATTCATTACTTGGAGATCACTGCAATCAGCAAATAAGAGTAACCATATACCAGGGCAGTGATAGGGGACAAGGTACAATGACACTGAAGTGTGTCCAGATTGTCTTCCTGTTTACTGCTCTTACGGGACACTTTCCTTGAATTAGAGTAAGGCTGGCTAATCAACTCTGGATTTACTTTTTTACAGAATTTCCAGAATGTCAAATAAGGAAAATTTATCAGGCAAAACATACCAATTCAACAAAACTAGCCAACAGAGCAGTTATAGTACCTTTCAGTAAAAGATGCTACAAATTTAAGCATCCTTGGGTTTTCTTCGTTCTTTAATACACAAACACATCTACCACATGTGAACTATTCATTTGGAAGAGCCAAAAGATTATCAAATAATAGGTTTATTGCTTCATATATATCTATTCCTGGTATTCATATTCCCGTACCAAACTCCAAGCAAAGAAAGAACATCCAAATTAAGCCTAAGAAAGAGAAATTAAGCCTAAGAAAGCATCAATAGTGCCTAAAGAGTAGATATGGTATGAAATCAAGATACGAAATTCTAAATGTTGAGCTGCTGATATGCTTTGGAGAGATACTACATGCATGTCTCTGCTCTGAAGTCATAAAGCTTTGATCACGTCAAGTTTCAATGGTTTACTATTGCTTCACTTTTACACAGAATGTTTTAACTAAAAGGGCCCTCAGAGAGAATCTCACCTAATCCATTCATTTTGAATCATACAAACTGACTTTCTTCATTCTGTGTGACTTTTTCCAAGGTTGTAAGTACCAGGGCTGGAATTAGGACCTAGATTTCTAAACTAAATGCCCACTATGTGGTACTGTCACCTCTTAACTATATTCCAAGTATGTTGTTCAATATTTTAGCATATGAAAGATCTTTTGAAAGGCTTTTTTTTTTAATTACTTTTTAAGAATGTGTGAGTTTCTCAAATATCTATCCATATAATACTTTCCTCAAACTGGGTCAGAAAATCCAGAAATAATATAAATTGATTATCACAGCCTATTCACAGTACTGTTCTATTCCTTACTACTACTGTGACCTTATGTAAGTCAACCACACTGGTCCTTGATATTCCCAACCCTAAAAATGAAGGAGAGGGACTATATGATTTCTAAGATATCTCTCAGCTCTACAAATTTTGTTAAGTCTGTGATTCATTCATAAATAAGTAAATCATGTTTTTTCATTTTTATTTGTCTTTTCCTCAAAGCATACTCACAACCCACTACTACCACAAAACCTGAAAAGCATTACATGCACAAGCACTCTGTACTTAGGAAGCATGTCCAAATATGCCAAAGTATTTATCAATAAAGCAACATGCTATTTGATCTAAACAAATAATCAAAAGGGATAATAGCTGTGATTCTTAAAAGTCACCATAGTCTACAATACTGGGAACTGGCTGGATGCAGCGGCTCGCATCTGTAATCACAACCCTTTGGGAGGCTGAGGTGGTAGAACTGCTTGAGCCCAGGAGTTCAAGACCAGCCTGAGCAACATAGTGAGACCCCATCTCTATAAAAAATGTAAAAATTAGCTGGGTGTGGCAGCACATGCCTATAGTCTCAGCTACTCAGGAGGCTGAGGCAGAGGGATCACTTGAGCCCAGGAGGTTGAGGCTGCAGTGAGCCATGATCATGCCACTGCACTCCATCCTAAGTGACAGAGCAAAACCCTTTCTCTAATAATTAATAAATTAATACATTAATAAAATATTGGGAACTATCTCTTTCCTGTGCCCTCTACCAATTCTATTACATTCTACACCTCTATACCTGAAATATCCAGGCTCTGAAAAAGAAAGGTCTCATAATGCTGAGAGTCTCTGGCTTTTAACTTTCTTTCTCTCTCTCTCTCACACACACACACACACACACACACACACACACACACACACACACTGCTCTACCCAAGGGGATGAAAATATGTGACTTGGCATTACTAGTAGTAAGGCAAATCATACTAGGCTCTAAAAAACTCCAGATGGAATACTGCAACCAGATGATAAAGATGACAAGTGTACACTGGTCGCGGTGGCTCATGCCTTAATCCCAGCAATTTGGGAGGCCGAGTCGGGCAGTTCATGAGGTCAAGAGATCAAGACCATACTGGCCAACATGGTGAAACCCCATCTCCACTAAAAATACAAAACTTTACTGGGTGTAGTGGCGCACGCCTGTAGTCCCAGCTACTTGGGAGGCTGAGGCAGAATTGCTTGAACCCGGGCGGCCGAAGTTGCAGTGAGCCAAAATCACACACTGCCTAATACTCATACATTCACATGACTAATTAACTACTAGTAGTTCATTAAGCATTTATTATAATATGTCCAGTACCATGCTAGGTGCTGCAGGATGTAAACAAAGGAATGATTTGGTCCATGTTCTCTAGTAGTTCTCTGAGTAGTCCAGCTGGGGAGATAAAGCTAAACAAACAAACAAGCACAACAAACACCACAAGACTATACATGTAATTAAGTGCTAAATTCTGCACATAAGTGATGGAGAAATTTCCAGAAAAGGAGGACCACTTCAGATCAGATTAGAAAGGGAAGGCATCTTTGAGGCAGTAACACTGAGCTGAGTCTTAAAGCTTGAGAAGGCTTAGCTGAAGAGAGATGGGAGATGTAGACTATGAGAAATACAGAAGTGGGCTTAGAAACTCCAGTGAGCATGAGGAGAAAACAGTTAAAGGGGGGGAAAGTACAGATTAGAGCATTCGAGTATAAAGGAGGGTATTGGTGAGTGGTTAAAAAATTAGGTTGTATAAATACAGTGAAAAATATAGATGAAATCCTAAGCCCCCAACCGACTGAACAGACCAGACCCTCTGTTAGCCAAGGGGACCCCAGAAATCCTTGAAAACTCAGTTCCCAGCCATGATGAGACAGGTCAGACGTTCCTCACTACGTCCCCTCCCTCCATAACCACCATTAGGATTTCCTCCCTAAGGATTAAGCACAAACCAGCCTTTTGGAAAGCCCCGCTCCACCCCTGATGTCAATCAACCTTCTGAAACCACCCCTCCTTTTTGTGGTTTTCAACAAAATAACCAACCATCATTCCTTCCTGATAAGAGACCACAGACCACGGAGTGGTTCTGGCCAGTCCATGGAGAATGTGCAGGGACGGGTTTTGCATCCTCTGCTTCACCTTTTGAAGTCGGAGATCCGAAAATTCCACCCTGGATCATGCTAACGCCGCCATATTTAACCATAGGTCCCCTGGCGCATGTGCATGTTTCTCCCTTACTAAATACGCCTGACTCCTCCTATTGCTTACTAAACGTGTTTATTTCTCCACCTCTTTCAGCATGAATCCCTGTCTTATGCTTCTCACCTTCCAAGTGTTTGTTTATGGTCTCCCATGGAAGGCTATGCTTCCCAGTCTGTCAGAATGGCTACCATGCAGGCTGCAACCCTTTATAAAATATAAAGCTCTCCTTTCCAAATTTATGAACTTTGTCATTCTTCAGTTCACAACAAGGCTGGTTTAAAAATCTAGAAAACCAAGGAGTCAGACTTGATGCATTTGAGCCACTAAATAACAGTTGTTTGAAGGGGAGACTGACATAATTAAAAGACTCTAAGAAATATGAAGTAAGACTTTTGATCGAAGTTAACAGAGGAAAGGCATTTTTATTTGACTTTCCTCCTAAGGCCAACCAAAATAAAAAGAACTCAAAATAGAAAGGTCTCAATATTCAACCTAACTAGAAAGCCATCTCATGTACAAACCATGAGGAATAATTTCAAATAAAGTAAAAATTGAACCAAATTTAATACGGATACAAATACAAAGACAAAAGACTAAACCTTTTTTTTTATGAATGTTTTCATTTAGCTTTTTCTTTTAAAGAGTTGAGAACATATTATTTCCATCTAATTTTCTGCTTTTTTCCCCAGGGCAGGGAAAAACCTCAATTGTTTTTTTGTCTTGTTTTGGTTTGGTTTGGTTTTTGAGACAGGGTCTTACTCTGTCACCCAGGCTGCAGTGCAGTTGTGCCATAACTGGCTCACTGCAGTCTTAACCTCCTGGGCTTAAATGATCGTCCCACCTCAGCCTCCTAAGTAGCTGGGGATACAAGCATGCACCATCACATACCTGGCTATTTTTTTAGAAACGTTTTTGTAGATATAGGCTCTCACTATGTTGCCCAGGCTGGTATCAAACTTCTGGCCTCAAGTGATCCTCCTACCTCAGAATCCCAAAGTACTGGGATTACAGGTGTGAGCCACCATCTCCAACCCAGCAAAGAGACTCCTAAATGGAAATACACCATAGCACAGGATCAAATTAATTAAGTGGGAAATATTCTGAGATAAAATGCCTGAATTAATGATGATATTGGCCCAACTCACTCTTTATCTCCTCCCCATTCAATATTTGAGTAAACAGTTATAATACATAAAATGTACTTCAGTTGAAGAT
This sequence comes from Aotus nancymaae, assembly GCF_030222135.1. Lineage (NCBI taxonomy): Eukaryota > Metazoa > Chordata > Mammalia > Primates > Aotidae > Aotus > Aotus nancymaae. The sequence goes on along the minus strand of NW_026988419.1, from coordinate 37,101,309 downwards.
GGGTAATAACAAAAGGAAAGCATACATGGATAAGTGCACAGCCTGATAGGAAGGAAGAAAGAGGAAGGCAGGCAGGCAAGAAGCAACAGAGATTAAAAACATGTCAGAAGAATTACATTAAAAACCAAAGTCTAGTATTAAAACAATGAACAAGGAACTACTAAAAAAGTCACAATAAAATACTGTACTACTACACACCCATTATTAGGATGGCTAAAATTTAAGACAGCCATATCAAATGCTCACAAGGGTCTAGAACAACTGTAAATGTCATACACTGCTGATCAGAGTATAAAATGGCACAAACACGTTGGAAAACCATTTTCACACACACATCGTGCCATTTGGCTTTTCCACTCCTAATTATTTACTCAAGAGAAATGAAAACATGTATCCACACAAAGATTTATTGTATTAGTCCATTTTCACACTACTCTCAAGAACTGCCCAAGACTGGGTAATTTATAAAGGAAAGAGGCTTAATTGACTCACAGTTCAGCATGGATGAGGTAGCCTCAGGAAACTTACAATCATGGCAGAAGGGGAAGGGGAAGCAAGGCACCTTCTTCATGAGGCGGCCAGAGGGATAATGAATGCAGGAGAAACCACCAAACACCCACAAAACCATCAGATCTCGTGAGAACCTACTCACCATTATTAGAACAGCACAGGGGAACCACCGTTATGACAGCAGCACGAGGGAACCCCCACATGATTCAACCACCTCCACCTGGTAACTCGCCTGACACATGGTAATCATGGAGACCACAGAAACCCTGGGGATTACAATTCAAGATGAGATTTTGGGTGAGGACACAGCCAAACCGTATCACTTATGTGCAAATGTTCACTAGCAGCTTTATTTGTAATAACTCATAACTGAAAAAAACTCAAATGTCCATCAATGTGTCTGCATCCTACCAGACCTTTTCTGTACTCATATATATATGTGTGTTTGTGTGTGTGTGTATATATATACACACATATATATTTCATTTCTCTTGAGTAAATATTTAGGAGTGGAAAAGCCAAATGGCATGGTGTGTATGAAAATGGTTTTCCAAAGTATATTTCCAGAGTATAAAATGTGCCATTTTATACTCTGATCGGCAGTGTATGACATTTATGGTGTATATTTACACACACACACAGAGATATTTAGAAATAGATAGTTTTTTTTTCCATATTAAACAAAGGCAAAAACTTTACAAAGGTAAAATGTTATAATAAAACCTGGATTGTTATTTTTGATATAATCATTGAATTTATATTTCAAAATATATTGAAAAGCAGCCTATCATAATGTAAATTTAGAAAGGGAGAAAATGGGAAAGGGGAAAAAATAATCATTAAAAATGATATGAAAAATAAACTGGCACAAAGAATAAAATTAAGGAATCTGACTTTTTCATAGACTTTAAATTCTACTCAGTCCACCATATTTTTCTTCAATGCAAATTATATGATTACATGATCAAGACGACAATGACATTTCTGGATCCATTAATACTGTTTTCCAGATGGCCAATTTCTGGTTATGCTTTAATCAGATCTTAGGTGAACAGAATCTTAAAACCTAATATAATCTCTCCTTCTCAGAAACATAACCAAAACAGCTCTTTTTTATTAGCAGGTCTTCCTTTAAGGCCACTTGTTTACAAAACAGATGGTTTTGAATTTTTTAGTAAATTACATACTTGTAAATCTCTGAAGCAATTCCCAAGTGCCCACCCCTCCCCCCCAAAAAAAGACGTTAAACAAAATGGAATGATCTTTCAACATGCTTAACAATTCTGAGTAATCTTAGACACAAGTCAGGTCAAAACAACTGTACTTTTCATCTCAACAACAAAGACTAGAAAATAAAACACAAGGGAAAGCCTTTAAGAGAGTGGCCTAAGGAGATGAAACAAATGGGTACAAATGCCCGATGAAAGAAATAAGCTCTCACTTATTCATTATCCCCTGTTCCGGGGAGACTCCAATTCACAAGGGAAGCGCCCTCCACTCACACCAGCAGTGAAAAAAATTGCAAATTCTCCCACTCCCCAGTGGTGCTATGCAAGGGCTTCTGAGTCTAGGTAGAAATTTAACTTGTAAGTTCTGTAGTCACTAAGTGGCCATTAGTCATAGGGATATGTAATACCCCAATGCTTTCTTCTCTAACGGTCACTAGGGATAGCATCAATAACCCTGTTGGGTATATAACAGAAGGAGTGGCTTACCTCTTTCACATGAGATTAGGAGAAAAGCAGCAGCAATTATTGTAACAGGTGATTGCATTATCAATTGTAACTGTTAGCATGGGTTACTACTGAGTGAGAGATGAGTTCTCTAAAAAATAACAGAGTTGCCTCAGTGCCTGGAATGTTTGGGAATGGATTGAAACAGATCCAATGCAGATTCGTCATGCAAGTCAGGCTGCACACCACCCACCACCACCCTCTACCCTGCAAAAAAAGAAAATAAAAATTCCAACGGCAAAGGGGAAATTTTAATAAAAATGAAAGTTCAAAAATACAAGGCTGGGCTTTTTGAGAATACTAATGTAGACTGGCATTCGTTTGCATTATGACTATAACAGTAGTAATTGCAAAGAGAGTGGTAATTTTTTCATCATTGTTTTAAACTTGCTTATATAATATTGTATTTTATATTATAAAGTGAAACTATTTCTAAAGTGATTAAATGAACTACCTGATCTCTTTGTTCTTTGGATTCTATTAGCTAACATTGTTCTTTGTTATAATCTGCCTCACTCTGAAACCTTCTGCTCTTTAAACTGCTACAACCAAGTGGCAGCCTGTCCAGTGATCTTCCTTTCCCTGAAAATCCATAGGGGCAACCGAGCCCAACTAGCAACATTCAATATCTGGGCTTCACCTTGACCCAGAAAATGCAAATCAAACTGTGCTGAAAGCTTCATATAAAGGAACTGAAAATAAGTACTATTTTGAGCTACTTTCCCATCCTCCTTCCTCCACCTATGAAGAGTCAGGTCCTTTTATTTTACTTCCAAATCCATCTTACCATCTTCAAGCTTTTTCTTTTTCTCTGGAAATAATTTAACCAATACTTCTGAAGAGGAATACATTAAAATTGCTACCCACTTTTGGGGCCATTATCATCTCAACTGCTTCCAATTTGATTTTGGATCTCTCAACATAAAACATTAGGCAAATGGCACCTAAGAAACCATATGCTGCCACTTCATTACCAGCTGTTATCATCTCATCTAAACTCCCATTTTAGGGCCTTTAAACATACCCCAGAACTCCCATCTGAAAAACTGCATAAGTTACATAGGAGGGGGAAAAATTTCATGTAGAACCAGAGTTCAATAGTAATGCTGGGAGTTAGAATGATAACTTAAGTATCATCAATATTTTTGTTTTGTTCTGTTTTACTAATCATGAAGATGCCATCAAAACTAAACCAGATCCTGTTTCCTTTTAAGATATCAAATATGACAGGTTTTTGGTGACTAAGCTGAAACATTCACTCCTCATTCCACTATAAAACTACCAAATAAGCAAGAAAGGGAAAAATCCAAAGGAAAATCTGAGTATCATTCTCAGGATCTTACAAACAGGAGGCAAAAACTCAGCCTATAATTATCCCATTGGCCATGCTCAAACCCGTAAGAATTCAGGGGAGGCAAAAGGTTAGTGTAATGATAATATTTTTAAGCTCATATTAGGAAAGAGAATGATAAACCTCCAAGTAGGGTAAGACTTCGTGCTTGTAAGAATGTTTGCTTAAAGAAGGGGATAGTAATATCCTTACTTGCCTATAATCCTAATATGTTCTCCTGGAGAGGTAGGGTTCTACATGCACCTCAATGGAGAATGAACAACGCAAAGCATAGCTTTAAGAGTAAAGTGTTTTATTTCTAACAAATTAAAGTATTTGGCAGTAATTTTTTTAAGCAGATGGACTGGAATATTTTGGGAAATGCTAAGGGGCTGATTTGCTATTGCTTTTTAGAATCTCAAGTTATAAAATAAGATTTTGGCTAATCTAGTCTTCTTCCAGATTCAGAGGTGTTTATTAAAGGCAACAGAATTGCTTTAACTTTCTTATCTAGATTAATCTGTGAAGCAGTAGTTAGCTTTAATTAGGAATTCAAATTCAAATAATTAAAATAATGCTGGATTCAATGTTCTTAGTCCTCCAAAGTAAGAATCATGAATTTAAAAATAACCATGTGCCTAGGACAATTTGGGCCCAGCTTACATCATGATTTTTAGGGTGCTCTTGAGGTAAAGTCAACATTTTTTCTACTGGGAAATGGTTAGGGAAGCTGCCTTAACTATTGCTTTTCCATGATAAGGATTAGTAAACTTTCTCTACAAATTCCTGTTCTTATATTAACTTCAAATAAACTCATGCTTCCTAACTGTGCCAGGCAAATATGTGGCCATTCTGGTTGACCACTGATCCAAAAGAACAGAAAATGAAAATAAAGCTTCACCATTTCTTGTTTTCTATTACTTTAGCCTCGTGCAATTCCACTGGATGTACAATGGAATCATTCCCCTTTCTTTAGCCCATTTCTTTCATCAGTCATCTAGCCAATATTAATATTAATTGAACATAGTCCTTCAAAGAAACTGCTTTCACAGGCTGTCCAAATATACAGCTACAAAGTTATGCTCACATCCAATCCCATAACCTTTTAATTGGCTCTCTAACAGACTGGCTGTTAAGAATATTTTTTAGAAATTATCATTTTAACCTAATGGTTAAGAATTTTCTTTGTCACACATATATACCAGCAGAATCCAGTAATCAAGTATAAATGACTCTCCCTACTCCATCCATGAGGTTGACAGTGAGGAAAACAGTGTTATCCAAATCTATTAATATTTGGTTCCTAAGATTTGAATAAAGAGTTTGAAAGTGGGGTATCCCTTTTAGCAGTGTGCTGGAGCTGGCTTCCCCATCCTGAGACCTCAGGTTGTCGGCTTGAAATAAGCCACGATGAAAGTATTTACACCTCAATGACTTTCCTCCAAATAGTTCCCTTTCCAAAATGTTATCCAAATCCATTCTGTCCCTGGGTTTAGATAATCCAAGTTTAGCTATCAAGGGTTACCTTTTACATTAAGAAATCATTACTTGTAAGAAACAAGTATGAACTTGTAAAAACAAAAAATTATAGGTTTCCCAGTCCTAAGGGCACTTCCAAAGTATTCACAGGGAAGAGACATAGGAAATGCATAGGGAAGCAAGTGCAAAAATATTACTGAAGTTGGTTAGAGGGTTGGACAGCAGGAATTCAAATTGCTTGAAATTCTCCAGAAGAGTTTAGAGAAGAAAGGGAGGTGAGATTTGAAGCAGATCTTAATTGATGATTATGATTTTAGACAGTTGGAAAGAGTAGAAAGAGTCATACCCAGTAGAATTACTGAATGGGCAGAAAAACAGGTAAAAGCATAAAGTAAGCTAGAAATGGGCTTTGGGTCAGTCCAGCAATACCTGGAAAATCAGCTAGGCAGAAGGAGCTACTGAAGTTCTATGATGAGAGTGATAAAGAAGTGTTTTAAAAGTATTCTTTCAAATGTTGCTAACTCCTTAAGTTAAAGATTTTCTGATCTTTAACTTCTTTTCTGATCTCTGATAACTCCAACCTTCTTAGTTTTCAGACTTGCTAGACTAGAATGCATACTAGTACCAAGCCTGCTACCATGTCAATTGGTAACCCCAAACCTCCTGCTAGGGATTACAAGTACCAGCTGACATCAGCTTTAACTCCTAAAGTTGTTGGGGGTTCCCAAAGAAATGGTTTAGAACAAATTTCAGCCTGGCTTGTCTTCAGTAAATTGTAAATTATTATAATTTAAATGAAGATGATTTTCAAAACTCTGTGTATGCATTCTTAAAGCTATTTCTTTGGAATCCCAAATATCTCCTCATATACAAAATCACTTCCTCCTTATCTTTGCACCTTATAAATATGTCTACCACTACTGCTATTCTTAGTATTATTACTAGCCTCTACAGAATCTGGAATCAAACTGCCTGGGATAGGATGAGAGGGAGGGAGAGGAAGCAGAGAGGGAGGGGAGGAGGAGCTGCTATTTATTGAGAGCTTTCTCTGGGCTTTCTTGCAGATTCCATTTAATCCTCGTTATAATCCTGTAAGAAAGGAAGACATGGAGGCTCAAGTCAACATTTCTGTGATGCGCTTACTGTACTTCGTTCTAATGTTGGTTTCAGTGTCTGACTCTTCCGAGGGAACTCTACATGCAGGAAATGGCTGCTATGTGTTTGTAAACAGAAACAATATTGGAAGTGGCAATTAACTTTCCAGGTTAGACTTGGAAAGTCAAATTAAAATAATAGTACTGGGTCTTGAGCATACAAATTATCACAACATAAAAGCAGGAAAAGGGAAGATTTTCTCCTTATTTCTGAGCAAAACCCCCATGCTACCTTTATCCCACCCTCTAATTCCTCTCCTTAGTAAGTAAATGTCATGTTTCCCGGACAGTCCCCTCCAATCCAGGCCTAGCTTATTCCCTAAGTGTCCATGTTACAAAATTACTTTCTCTTCTCTTGCTAAATGTGTCCTTACAGAATACAGCAGCAGAGTCTAATATAATCATCAGCATCAACAGAATTTAATAATTATACTGACAATACAAATAGCCAGTAGCCAGTAACCCCTTCATTCTCCCGTTTCTTTTTTTTAAGACAGAGTCTCACTCTGTTGCCCAGACTAGAGTACAGTGGCATGATCTCAGCTCACTGCAACCTCCACCTCCCGGGTTCAAGCGATTCTCCTGCCTCAGCTTCCCAAGTAGCTGGGATTACAGGCATATGCCACCACACCCAGCTAATTTTTGTATTTTTAGTAGAGACCGGGTTTTGCCATGTTGGCCAGGCTGGTCTCAAACTCCTGACCTCAAGTCATCTGCCTGGCTTAGCCTCCAAAGTGCTATGATTACAGATGTGAGCTACCATGCCCAGTAGGTTGTTTCTTTAAAGATGAATGTTTCAATTAACTGCACTAACTAAAATTAATCTCTCACTGGTACAGCCTCAAATTGCATGGAGTATGTACAATATTGTCAACACTCACCCACCCCTATGCTTCAGTTACTTTTTAAAGATTAGAGGAGGAGTGGACACTTCTGAGGCAGGTCAACCTTGACTGGGATTCTGATTTTTAAAGCAAAACTTCTCAAGACTCATGTTTTAAAATGCAGCCTCTGAGCAGCAAGATTGGAGTGGAGCCTGAGAATCTGCATTTCTAACAAACTTCCAAGTGCTGGTAATGCTGCCATCTGCAGACCTCACTTTAAGCAGCATTTCTCTAAACTATTCCATTTTTCCCCCCTGCCTGTTAGTATTTCCACTCCCAAAGCTACAGATTTTCTAAATGAATAAAGGTGTGGGGTGTGTTTTCAAAATAACTCTAGGGTCAGCAAGATCTGTAATATGGGACTTGGACTCAGGGAGGGGGATAGCAAAGGAAAGGATGATATACGTATATGGGTTACCTAAACCAAGCCTGCAGGTGTTCAAGCAAGAATTACGGAAAGTCTGGGTTGTTGAGATTTTTCCTACATTTATCTGCCTCATCCTCCTAGACAACATTTAAGTTGCAAAATGTTTTTCAGCAGGCTAATGACAGGTTACTTGCACTACACTATATCCTGATGGAAGAAGCAACAATTCTTTTTCAAGGAGAGGGGAGTGATAGGGTACTTCCCATCAGAGCCAGATGTCAAGAAGGAAGACAAAGAACCATTTTATTTTCTACTGCAGGTCACTGAACGTGTGTGTGTGTGTGTGTGTGTGTGTGTGTGTGTGAGAAAAAGTGAGACTAGCCAAAAGAAATTGTGAAAAATAAGAATAATATAAGGGGAGTTGCCCTGCTGCAGGTCACTGAACCTGTGTGTGTGTGTGTGTGTGTGTGTGTTTGTGTGTGTGTGTGTGAAAAAGTGAGACTAGCCAAAAGAAATTGTGAAAAATAAGAATAATATAAGGGGAGTTGCCCTGCTGCAGGTCACTGAAACTGTGTGAGTGTGTGTGTTTGTGTGTGTGTGTGTGTGTGTGTGTGTGAAAAAGTGAGACTAGCCAAAAGAAATTGTGAAAAATAAGAATAATATAAGGGGAGTTGCCCTGCCTTAAATAAAAGGACATGCTTTGGGTGCCAAAATGTAGAGACAACTAAACAGAACAAACTAGAAGAACCAGAAACAGAACCAAGTTTCTGTAGGAAATTAGACTTTTTAATAAGAGGGCTATATATTTTTAAAATGGGGACAATTGTCTAATCATTTTGGCAGAGGTGCTACCTCTGGGGCAAAAGGAGGGAAATGCAACTGGGAAGGAACACCTACAGAGTTCAGGAGGACAGGTTGTAGTTTATTCCTGAATCGCCTGGTGGACTCACCGACGCTAAATATCTCATTCTTTATCTATCTAGAATATTCATAATATATTTTAAAAATAAGATACATAATAAAAAGTACAGGGGTATTAAAATAAAATTGTCTGTTTTATGATATTGAGATAAAGATGGCTATTTACTCATGACATTAAATAGTCATAACAAAAAATTTAAATGTAGGTGGTAAGAAAGTTCATAAACAAAGGTAAAAGACGAATGAAAAGTTGAGGAAATATTATGATGAAAAATTAATATCCAGAATATATTAATAATCCTTATGAGATAATAAGTAGTTAACCAAGAAATATATATAGTATGAAGAAAAAAATAAGACTGTTATCTCTGGGGCAGGAGACTAATTGGAGGTCATAAAAGTAAAAAATACATAAATGACTTTTTATAAGGGAAATTGACTTTTTCTTACAATGAATCTAAAAAAAATTCAAGTTTAACTTACAAGAATTTCTAGAATGAAACCTAATTATCAGAAAAATCCTAGTTAAAACTCTTTCTTTAAAAAAATACCCATTCTATCTATAAAAATAGTATACATATTTACTACAAAAGACTGATCAGAGAAGACTAAGATCACAGAAAAGGATTCACATAAGCAAAAGAAAATAAAAATTTATATTCTGTTTTATAACACAGCCAAGCCACAGTGATACCTGGCAAATAAACAACAATAACAATAACAACACAACCTTACTATACTTCTAGTATGCTACTTATTCATCTGGACAAGCATCAATTGCAAGCAACTGGCTCCTAATTCACAGAATTAATGTGAGACTTCTCGACTTTGCTCTCACTAAGACTGGCAAGAGATTATGAATACAGGAAAATATTACCTTTCTTCTAAGGGTCTCAGAATTTTTTAACAAATTATTATATTTATTGAACTCACAAGGAATACAGGCAAGCTCAACTCTTAAGAGTATACGATTTTGGTTGGGTGTGGTGGCTTTATATATGAAACCTTTGGGTTTCGGCAACCCAACCTAGGTTGGGTGTGTAAGCTTTATATATGAAACCTTTGTTTATTAAAAGACAACATTTTTTTAAAATAAAGACAGGTCACAAGCATCTATAATAGATAACTGGTTGGAATCCTGAATAGTTATAGAATGCATAAAACTCAGAGAGCAAAAAAGAAAACACCAAAATATATGAGTAAGCAAGTTACAGAAAATAAAATTAAAAAGCCAATAAACAGTTTACAAAAAAATAAAGTCACAATGATATATTATTTCACATCCATCAAATTGGAAAAAAAAAAAGTCTGACAATAGCAAGTGTAAACAAGGATAAGGAGCAGGGGAGAGTCATATGGACAATGGTGGGAGTATCTCATGAATGCAATAAAGTGTACATCTTACAATGTAGCAATCCTACTCTAAGTGTATTCTAAGAAAACATTAACAGATTTTTATTATTTTAATCCTTAGCAGGATTATTTGGAATAGAAAAAACAATATCCCTAAACAATAGATAAATGCAAATCAAAACCACAATGAGATGCCATCTGATACCAGTCAGAATGGCTATTATTAAGATGTCAATATTAACAGATGCTGGCAAGGTTGCAAAGAAAAGGGAACATTTATACACTGCTGGTGGAAATTCATTAACTCATCCTTTGTGGAAAGCAGTGTGGTGATTCCTCAAAGAACTTAAAACAGAATTACCATTTGACCCAGCAACACCATTATTGGATATATACATAAAGGAAAATAAATTGTTCTGTCACAAAGACACATGCACATATATGTTCACTGCAGCACTACCCAAAAAAGCAAAGACATAGAATTAACCTAAATGTCCATCAACAGTAGACTGGATAAAGAAAATGCTGTACATACACACCCCGGAATACTATGCAGCCTTAAAAAAAGAGTAAGATTATGTCATTTTCAGCAACATGGATGGAGCTGGAGGCCATTATCCTAAACGAATTGATGTGGGAACAGAAAACCAAATACCACATGTCCTCACTTACAAGTGGGAGCTAAAAAATGGGAACACACAACACTAAGAGGAGAACAAGAGACACTGAGACCTACTGAACAGTGGAGAAAAGGAGGAGGGAGAAGATCAGAAAAAATAACTATTGGGTACCAAGCATAATATCTGGGTGATGAAACAATTCGTACACCTAACCCCATGGCACACAGCTTACCTATAAAACAAACCTGCATGTATACCCCTGAACTTAAAATAAAAAAAGAAAAAGAAAGAGCAAACCTAAAAGTCACTTATAGAAGAATGGATATACTGTGACATCCTCAAACTTTAGAGAATGCAGCTATGGGACTGAATGAACTAGATTTATCCATAATCCACACATTTAGGGGGCAAAAAAAATAGTTGTAGTCAAATGAATACTATATATTGTATGTATGTACTGGATAAAGTTTAAAAAATGCAAAAAAGGCCAGGTGCGGTGGCTCATGCCTGTAATCCCAGCACTTTGGGAGGCCAAGATGGGAGGATCACTTGAGGTCAGGAGTTTGAGACCAGCCTGGCCAACGTGGTGAAATCCGCCTCTACTAAAAATACAAAAATGTGGGAGGTCCCTGTAATCCCAGCTGCTTAGGAGACTGAGGTGGGAGAATTGCTCAAAACTGAGAGGTGGATGCTGCAGTGGGCCAAGATGCAACCCTGCACTCCAGCCTGTGTGACAGAGACTCTGTCTCAAAAAAAAAAAATGCGAAACTGTAACTCACTGTTTAGGATCCGACCATAGGTCTACAGTTACATGGAAATAAGAAAAGACAATTTCAGAATAGTGGAAGATAGATATACTTTTTTTTTTTTTTTTTTTTTTTTTGAGACGGAGTTTCACTCTTGTTGCCCAGGCTGGAGCCGAAATGGCATGATTTCGGCTCACTGCAACCTCCGCCTTTCAGGTTCAAGCAATTCTCTTGCCTCAGCCTCCCAAGTAGCTGGGATTACAGGCATGCACCACCATGCCCAGCTAATTTTGTATTTTTAGTAGAGATGGGGTTTCACCATGTTGGCCAGGCTGGTTCCAAACCCCTGACTTCAGGTGATCCACCCGCCTCAGCCTCCCAAAGTGCTGCGATTACAGATGTGAGCCATCACGCCTGGCCAGAAGGTAACTTTTTTTTTTTTGAGACGGAATTTCTGCTTTTGTTACCCAGGCTGGAGTGCAATGGCGCGATCTCGGCTCACCGCAACCTCCGCCTCCTGGGTTAGGGCAATTCTCCTGCCTCAGCCTCCTGAGTAGCTGGGATTACAGGCACGCGCCACCATGCCCAGCTAATTTTTCGTATTAGTAGAGACGAGGTTTCACCATGTTGACCAGGATGGTCTCGATCTCTTGACCTCGTGATCCACCCGCCTCGGCCTCCCAAAGTGCTGGGATTACAGGCTTGAGCCACCGCGCCCGGCCTCAGAAAGTAACTTTTTTAAGGTGATAGATTAAAACATGTGCATTTGTCATATTAAATTTTATACTTTTGTATGTCTTAAATATTTCATAATAAAATTGGAGAATCTTGTCCTGGTTAATTGGTTACCACACTCCTATAACAGATAACTGACAGCAATTGATCATGACCAGAAGTTGTATTCAAAACACATTTATTCTGAAGTTTACCAAAACCCATATTTTTCAAAAATAGAACTAGGATAAGTGTGATAGCTCAAAAAGAACCATTTGAGTGTACTGAATAATCTTTTGTTTTCTAAGTCAGTAGCTCCCAAAGTGGAGTGCACTGGGCCACAAGAAGAAAATATTGAAACTGTGTGTTTTTCCATAAAATATTTTCCATTTCTATGTTTCATCTGTTGTATAAAACATGCAACAGACACAAACCTAAATTAATTTATATAATATATTCCTGCACAGGGGTATGTCATGTCATTTATAAATAATTTTTTACTGATCACAGTGCAAGTTCTAAAAAGTTTAAAAACCAGTGTTTAAGATGACCATTAATAGACTTTATAAACTACCCATCCAAGTAACCTATATCCAGACCCTGAAAGTTAAAAAACAGAGATTTTAGAGGAGGGCTGGATTTTTTTAGAGGTAATTTATAGTGAAAAAAAAATATCTTGAACTAGATGACTAAAACTGCCTACGTCTGCCAACTTTCTATAAACTGAATTTCACATCAGGCTTCAAAACAAAGGTTGATATAATTGCCAACCAGTGCAGTAACAGATCTGGCCTTATTTGTGTTGAATGCTTTTCTTGAAAAAGACAATAAATCACTTGAAAATCCACGTGGGACAGGACACAATCTAGGAAAGTGAACACCACTCTGTAACACAAGTGCTAAATTAACATTCTACAACTGCTTCCATCTATTGATACTCATTTTGGAACAGGCAGGACATATTTAGAAAATGGCACATCACCAGAAAATGTGAGTGAGAGTGTGGGATTTTGCCTAATACAATGCAGCTAGAATTTTTCTAGAACCAATTTCAGGAGCCAGAAAAGAAAAGTATGTTTCACAAAACCTTAGATTAGAGTGTAATCCTCTAATAAAACAAGTTATACAAAATCAAGTAGTATTATCTTATGATAAATAACTATTCAAAGAAGCTGTATTTTAAAATAAACTCCTCCTCTTGGCCTTTAAGCTAGTGATCTTGGTTACTGCCAACAGCATTCATAATAAACAGGATATAGTTTTGTCAAATGTTTAGCAAAGTATTATAAATACCCTTTGGTGGAAATAAGTATTCAAATATCTTTTGGGGACAATGAGATGACTATTCACATGTACCATTTATCAATTTAACAACGAGCAGAAAATGTAAGAAAGTGAACATCAGCCAGCTACCATAATGGCTTGCATTTTGGCAGAAGTAGAAATGGAGGTGGGTGGATACTATGAATATCATTAGTCATAAATTCAGAGACATTAATATATTTATTAGGATAGTGTGCATTTTACTCTAATCATATTGATGTTCTCACAACAGGCAAAAGAAAGCCTTCTCAAAGAATTCTTCACAAACATTCATTTGGATACCAGCTCTGAAAATCTCACTAGAGGTCACAGGCCTTTAGTAGATACAGACACCTGTTTTGTGACTTACTGTAAGGAAGCGACACAGATCTATAAAAGGTGCAAAGCTTATATAGAAAGCTATCTGTCATTTCATATCTGATAATGGAAGCAATTCTCATTCTGTCTCCATTGCTGTCTTTTTTAAGGACTGATTCCTACAAGGTACAGTATGAAATATTATGTCATCCCAGGATAGGTAAGTTTTTGATAAAAGCACTTGCTGCGATTTCTAATTTCTTCCCCAAAGGGCATGAAACTAAACAAATTAATCACTCTAACATCTAGACTCTTAAGGCAGAGGCCCGTTTATTAAAATATGTTCATTACCAGAGGACATGCTATATATCATCACACTCCCACACCTGATCCTCAACTCTCTGGGCCCAGCGAGAAGCCTCATCACAGATTGGGCTCCACAGCTGAAAGAATTTCTCTGATGCACCTACAGTGGCTTGATCCATGGTCCCATGGCTCTGCCTCCCAGGGACCATCAACAACCAAAGCCCTTTCTCAATGGTTTTCTTTGAGATGCCCAGAAGACACCTATACACACATAACACTGCCCCCATCCACCTGGTTCTGTACCCTTGTTAGAGTTGAACAGTTCTCCCTTCAAGCCAGAGACAGAAATGAAGAACTTTCCAGATCAGAGAGTTCACAAATCTAATCACTATTTATACTAGAATTCCTTCAGTTACAAATAATGGTAGGTAAGGAGAAGGGAGAGTAGAGAATAAAGGAAATGGGGAGAGAGAGAGGGAGGGAACATGCAAAGGGAAGAGGGGAGATGGAAAGATGAGGAGGGAGGAAGAGAGTGAGGCAGGGGGGAGGAGAGAGAGACAAGGGGAGGGAAAAAGGAGAGAGGCTCACGTAACTGAAAAATCCAAGAAGTAGGTCTCCTGTCTTCAGTCATAGCCAGTTCCAGGGGATATGATCAGAACTTCATCTCTTTTTCTCCATTTCTAACCTCTGCTTTTTTCTGCTTGATCCCCTTTTTCTAGCAGGGTCTGACCTTAGTAGTGGCAAGATACCTGCCAGCAGCACCAGGCCTACATCTTCCCAGCTTTAAATTCGGTGAAAAGACAGGATCTCTTTCTAAAGCACTGCAATAAAATTTCCAGAATGAAAACTCATCAGCTTAATTGGCCTCTGTGGTTATGTGCCCATCCGTGAACCTAACACTGTGTTCTGAGAGGTGCAAGGACTCCTTTGATTGGCCTGGCCTGGGCCATTCGTCCACTTCTGGCATTACAAGGAAGGACAGTTTCAAAAGGCAAGCTGGGTGTTGCTACAGGAGAGCATTCAGGCAACCAAAGCCAATCCCAGAACTCTCCTTGTTCTGCCCAGTCTTCAAATTCTCTTGCACATTTTTTCCAGCCTAGAACTCGCTGTGTCTCACCATGTCCATCTAACACAGACCCTCAATACATTTCTCTGATACAGGGAAAACCCATTTGGTGGAGTGAATGACCCTGGAGTCAAACAGCCTGGGTTCTAATTCTGGCTCATCACTTTAGCAAGCTGCATAATCTCTCTGTGCCTCAGTTTCTTCATTAAAAAAAAGGCAGGTGGGCCAGGCACAGTGGCTCATGCCTGTAATCTCAGCACTTTGGGAGGCCTAGGTGGGCAGATCACCTGAGGTCAGGAGTTCAAGACCAGCCTGGTCAACATGGCAAAACACCATCTCTACCAAAAACACAAAAATTAGCTGGATGTGGTGCAGCATGCCTGTGGTGCCAGCTACTCGGTTGCTGAAGCACTAGAATCACTTGAACCTGGGAGGCAGAGGTTGCAGTAAGCCAAGATTGTGCCATTGCACTATAGCCTGGGCGACAGAGCGAGACTTCATCTCAAAAAAAAAAAAAAAAAGGCAGGCGACAATGGCATATCTATCATTAAGTTGTTGAGACAAATAAACAAGATGACACAGGCAAAGTACTTAAAACAGTGCCCGGCAGAAAGTTCTCTCTCAATAAATGTTAGAAATTAAGTCTTCTAACAGAGCCACTATGAAAAAGTTCAGTTAATAACTAGCAAGTAGATCTTTTTTTAATCCACAAGACATTAAACATCTTAAAATCTAAAAAGATTATAGTTCATTTACATTTTGTCCAAAGCTCTCAATGGTTTTATATTGTGACAATTATCTAATTTGGTCACTGATAAACTCAGAAAAGAAGGGAGCTTAACATTTGAGGTAAACAGAACAGTGGAATTCTGAACCGTAAACGCTTGAGGTTTTTCAGTAGGGTGCAATGGCTCATGCCTGTAATTCCAGCACTTTGAGAGGCCGAAGCAGGAGGATCACTTGAGGCCAGGAGTTCAAAACTAGCCCTGACAACATGACAAGACCTAATCTCCACAAAAAAAAAAAAAAAAAAAGGAAAACAACTTTAAAAATTAGCCCAGGCAGGGTGGCATGCACCTGTAATCCTAGCTACTTGGGAGCCTGAGGTGACAGGATCACTTGAGCCCAGGAGTTGGAGGTTACAAGAGCCATGATTGTACCACTGTACTCCTGTGCAGGTAAGGTTTTTTCCTTGGAGGGAAAAGGAAAAAAAAATTAGACAGAAATAATATCATGACCTCAACTCATTAAAAGAAAAAGCTAAATGAATACATGCAAAGGAGAAATTAGCTATATTTAACATGAGGGAGAATGTGGTAATGAATATTTTCCAGCAGTTGTCTCATAAAAAATTTGGTCTATTCAATTCGTCAAATTGCTGCCATTAAAAAAAATCAAACCCAATCAGAATTCATTTATTAAAGTTAGAAATTAATAGACCATTTGTATGAAATCTTATATGCTTTTTAAAATAAAGAAAACCGTTCTTCCAGGCAGCTCTCAGCTTTCAAGTGTTTCAGAAGGAAAAGTCTAAATGGGATACACAATGCATTTATCCTCGAAATCCCTTCAAATGTCACAGGAGATTTCATTTTCAATAGGGCCATAATTTCATACGAAGTCTCTGCTATTAATTTATTTCCCTTTAATCCTTTTCAAATACTTATTATCAGAAAAATATGAATGAATGCTACATACTTCTTTTAAATGAAATCTGAATAAAACTGACAGGTACACTCCAAGCTCCCACTGGCAGGCTTGGAAGGAGGCTTGGAAAGCAGGCGGTACAAAGACCACCCCTGTCTTCTAGGAGTTAAACACCTCACAGAGGACACAGGTCCCACTCACAAAACAAGTCTCTAAAGACACTTAGACACTTGCTTGTGAGGAACAGAAACAGAAGAAAATTCAAAAGGAGAAATCAGAGTGTCGCCAGCATCAGGAGTAGCTTCAGGCCAAGAAGGGACCTGACCTAGGCTCTGAGGAGTGGTAGGATTTAGACAGGCAGAAAAGAGAAGGAAAAACATCCCACTGAAGTCCCTGTTCAACTGACTCACAATGGTTCTTGTGACAATGAACACATTTCCACAGACGGGTCTCCTCACTGCTGGTCTGTAATGATATTACTACTTTCACTGTTCAGTGATGTAAAAAGCAGGTTTCATATTCTCCAGTAGCTTTGCAGTCACTGTTATTTATCCAGTTCTTTAATTTTGAACATTCTATTGCTTATAACCAACAACCTGAGTGGATTAAAAGGGTATGTTAAGGGGGAATAATTATTATGACCACTATTCATTTTAACTTCACTCTTAGCAGTTACTTTTTACCTAATCCCCATAAACATTTTCATAAAGAACAGTATCACTTAAAAAAAAAGTCAAAAGAGTCAGAGGAGACCTCAACTCAACAGAAGAAGCAACCCAGCCCTGCAATGGAGGACAAGGCAGTTTAAGGCATTAGAAAGTTACTTCCTCTCCACATCATGGGAAATTCTGTGCTGATGTGCATCCCCAAATAGAAATTCACCCACAGCACAAGTTAGAACAAGCAGGAGCCAAGGCTACAACCAAGACAACCTATATTTGTGGTACATAGAAGAGGGGTCATCTTACGGCAAACTTGGTGATTACTGGGTTTTATCCCAAGAGAAAGAAGAGGCCAAGCAGCACCTGTTAAGACCCCACTTTGTGAAGAACAATACAGCCAATGTGAGGGCCAAGGAGAGGGTTCCATAATTCAGAACTGGCCACAATGCTGTAGAGCATCAACTCATTCCACTGGGATTATCACTCACATGCAAGGTTTCCCCCTCCTTTTCCAACGTAATGGATAAAGAAGCAGTGGCGCAGAAAATTGATCACTGCAAGCACATACAAGTTGAATAAAGTGAACCCAGGGCCTTTCACACCCCTTCTAACTCAATCTCAGCCACACATCTTCCCCTTCTCTCCCACCCCAAAAAACTTCTTATCTAAAATCCCCAAAGTACCTTTGGCTCTTGGCATAATATTCATCATTCCATTATAGACATAAAAACAACAAGGATTAAGAATTTATGTTTGGCATCAAGACTGCACACTATTTCACTGCCAAGGTCCTGAGGCTTTCATCAATAAGAAGTTCCCAATCTTCTGAACAGGAAGTGCTACTGGCAGTTGGGTGGAACAGTTCTTCCTTGTGCAGGGATGTGTCCAATATTGCAGAACAATGTTCGTTAAATTCCAGTAGCCATTCCCAGTCACAATCAAAATTGCCCCAACACATTTCCCAGACTGCCTCTGATTGAGAATCACTGGATCGCTGGGCCACAGCTATGCATTCTGTCCCATTGGCTGAGTCTCCACCCAAAGCTTAACCAAGCACGTTACACTGTGTTAACACAGTGCTCAATATTTCCAAGGACAAACTCAGGATCTCTCTCCTCTTCCTCCACCAGCAACCTCTCCAGACTTGCTTATCTCTGTAATAGAACCCTGAGCCAAGAGCTCTGAGTTACCTTTGACTCTTCCTTCCAGCCCTATATTTTCTTTTCCATCTTGCCCTGCTTTTCTACTCCTGTTACCATTCTCTTGACTGAAGAACTCTTACCTTGTCTCTTAAACAGGCTCCCTCCTTCAGAGCATCCTGAAACTACTTCTACTGTCTTCAGATCTATTTGTACATTATTCACTCTTAGAAATAGTTCAAAGACTCTCTATTGCCTGTTAAATTAAATGCCTTGACCTTGCATTTGAGAATTTTTATAACATGACCCCAATGTCTTTCCTGGCACACCACTACTGCCACTCCCCCAAAAATACCTATTCTCCAATCTGCATATTACTCCCCAACCAGGTTCCCATCTCAGCCATATGTTTTCTCCATCTCTCCCAATTAAAAAAAAAAGGTGTCTGTCTGAAATATCTTTCCACACTCCTAGTCAAATCACAACAGTCAGGTGGGGGGGGTCCCTCTCATGTAGCTCTGCCAACTTCTTCAGTGTAAGATTTATTTCTCCTTTTATCTGCCCTTCCACGCAAGGTTTAAACTTGATTATCCTTTTACACTTCTCTTTGTGCTCATTTATCCACTGTAGTGAAAAAAATATCTTGAGGTTGTTGTCCACATAGCGAAACTGACTTCTATTTGGGGACCCCTGTCCCCCCAACTCTCAGTCCATTAAAATTGGGCGAGGCCTCCCTCAAGGCCCCAAGGGTAGAGCAGAGGATCCCAGCCTAGGACAGGTAGCATATTCCATCCCCCAGCCACAGTGATGGGTTCTTGAATGTGGACACTGTACAAGTCAACAAGACAGTGTTGGGACAGAACTCAATCCCTGAATTGTCTTCAAGGACTGGGAAGAACATTGAATAGGGAGGATGGGGAGCTGGATCCACTGCAGGACACGGAGCTGAAAAGTGAGAGACCTTGTCTTGGCAACAATGCCACGCAAAACCTAGCCCTATACCTGAAATTTTCAGTGATGTGAGTAAAAAATATTATCTTCTTGCTTAAGGAAGTTTGAGGTCTCTCACAACCAGAGAGTCCTGCTACACAGATCTTCCTATTGTCAACTGGATAGTTAAGCCAAATATCTGACCCTGACTCATGTTTCCCTCTGTGCATAGCTCAACCGAGTCACTGTACACAAGACATATGTACACACACATACAGGCATTGTACTTATTAAGTACTCGTACTCAAGAAATATTTTTGACATGAATTAGAGAATAAATATTTTAATTGGGAGAAAAGAAAGGACTTCATTTTAGCCCTTTGCAGTCTCTTTAGTCAACACCTTATCACTTGTAGTCATAGACACTGAAAAGCTTTCATTAGCAAGTTTCAAGAAAGCTTTGGATTCATAATTAAACTCTTCTGTGAAAACCCATCCCTGCTTTCAGGATTGCTTAAGTACTAGTGGCATATGGTAAAGCAGGTGTTTGGCAGCAAATGTTTTTTAAAAGATTTTTGAAGACCACAAATTTGTTTATCTTTCTAAAATTAGGTGGAATGTCACAATTTTAGCTTGGCCTCCCCAATCCTTTCAATTACATATTAATTGCATCCTTTTTAGAAGCCATAAGCTTATAGGTGCTGCCAAAAGAGATACAGTTATGCTTGCATTGTTCAGACTCAAGTAAGCTTCACAGTTGCTATTTGTGCCCCAGAGCATAAGTGCTTTGGAAAAATGAGCACATATGTGCTCTGCCACATTGCAATATTGTGGACTCACTCACAGTGGAAACCACTGGCAGACCATCTCCCTGGGGACGTCAAAGAGTATTGCTCATTCTGGGATTAACTGACCATGGTTCAAGCCCTCAGGCTTGCAAAGCTCAAAAACATATTGTGGGATTCCACCAAGCTGAGTATATCTTCAAAGATGGACTTTCATAAAACAAGCTTGCAGACAAAACAGAAATTCAAAATGCTAGTTTAGTTTACAATAAAAAATAACTATCATAGGAATTAGAAAACTTAAAGTTCCCCTGATCACTACATTCTCTCCTGTAGCTAAGCTATATGAAAGACAAACCACAATCATAAGATTGCTTTGGTAACACTGAAATCAAACAAAAAGAGACTTAAATGCTCTTACAAAAGGCATTTCAGATGAGATACCTTAAGAGACTGCTGCTATAAAAATTCAAGTAAATAGACCACCCTCCCACCCCACAGAAAGAACTACCTGCACAATGTCCAGGTGCCCTCTTTTTCTGTATACCTTCTAACTACCTTCTCTTCAGGGTGGGATACATAATTTTCAGGGCTCAATCCAAAATAAAACTGTGAGTTTCCTTACTGAAAAAGTAGGATTAAAATTAAAGGCACTAAACTATAAAACTTTTCCTTTCTTCCATGTCTCTCTTTCAACCTCTCATGGTACTTTTAAATTGCTATTAATATCAAACTCCCTTGGGCACAGGGATGCTCGCAGGGCCAGTATGGACCCTCATAGGCATCCAAGGGCCTTGTCCCATGATCTGGCACAAGTATGCAGCCCATCAGCTACAGGGCTCCCCCTCCTGCCAATTATTGGACTGACAGTGCCAAGCCAGAGGTGGTGAGCCTGAGCCAGGTATCTCCCCTTGCAAAGTAGTGTGCTGCCTAGCTCATGGTGGACAGGCAACTCAAAGGGATTACAACCTCTGTGCTGGGATGCACTCAGTATGAAACAGGAGTGAGTGGGAGGCTTGCCACCTGAGTTGCTTGCTGAAAAACTGATGGCACTGCCAGCTGGGAGTGGGGACAGCCACCACCATGCCTATAATGAGATACCACAGGGTTATGAATAGCAGACCTTGACCCTCCCACTCCTAGACTCCAACTGCGGACAGAGGGCAATAGTGGTTGCTTGATGATGGGGGTAAAGGGAGGCCAGGAGAGACAAGAGTAACCGGAGGCAGGGGAGCTGGCTGCTGAGCATCTTTTCTGGGGAGGCAAGGAGGCAGCAGAAGGCAGTGCTCATTGCTGCTGACGCAGGTTCCACTGTCCCACTGGACCTCACTTACAGAATCACAAATTCAAAGATAAAGTTACTAAGAATTCAGGATAGCAAGCACTGAGCACTGAGCCCCAGATGCAGAGCCTTTCTGAGTGGCGTGCCCTGTGTGACTCACGGTTACACACCACAACACCAGCTCCACTTCTCTGGCTTTTTGTTTCCTTCTCAGTGTTCTTGGGTGTGCCACAGCTCTAACATGCAAATACAGTCCAATTCTGTCAACAGCTACAACTTGATGGCTTACCTTGAGAAAACTAAGGTGTCCCTTTAATGAACAAATTATTTTCAGACCAGTATTTTAAAAGCTAAGCAACATCCACAATGTGGGTTGATTTCACAGTCGCACCAAAATAAAAAAAAAAAAAAACTACTCATTTATCATGTTTCCAAGCCTGGTGGTAGCCTCTAAATACTGACAATATAGACAACTTGACAAGCATAACAATAATATGGGATTAAAACACGCCTTCATAATGCATTGATCTCTAATAATTTATTTACTCGATGGATATTTAATAAATTTTGTGTGTCTACATGCCAAGCATTTTGCTGAGCTCTATGTTACAAAAATCAACAATTACACAACCCCCTGAAGAATGAAGACTGCTCATTAAAATAGAGAAGATAGACATGAAAATTTACACTTTAGTTTGATAAGTGTTACATAATCAATTGCCATGGAAGACAAAGGAAAGTCATCTAACCCTGCTGGGTGGGATAGGGAGGAGGTTTACCAGACCCTTCCCATTAAGTGGTAGAAACATCTTTCTCAAGAAAACTGATAGTACCTTGGAGTTACACAGTCCTTTTCCTACAAACTTTCAGAATCCAGTAAGTGAGAACACACCACCACCTCTAAAGTATAACACAGTCTTACTAAAAATATCAAACCCAAATTTGCTCATGCCTCCAGTTTCAACTACCAATTTACAAGAAATACAAGGGACAAGGAACCGTATTAACCAAACCACAAGAGACACATTCAGCAAAATCCAAACTGTGGGAAATTCTAGTAGGACAAATAACTCAATTTCTTCAAAACTTAAATGGCAATGTGGAGGAATACTTATTAAATAAAAAGAGGCTTTAAAAATATATCAGCCTCTTGCAAAGTGTGGGCCTTCTGTGAAAGTTTTTGAATCTTTGTGGGGGGGGAAACATGACATTAATGAGACCAAGATATTTAATGAAATTAAGGAACTGTTCATTTTTAGATGTCATAATAGTGACGTATGTATGGTTAAAGAGGCAAGACAAAGTAATGGTTAAGGGTCCGAGCTTTGGAATTGTTTCCTGATTTGAAATATCTCTTCTGAGACTGGGCAACAAAAATTTGGCTAAGTTCCCAGGTAAGTTTGGCTTCGTGTCCTCTCTCTAAAATGGGAAATAATAATAGTTGTTGCTTCATTAAGTTGTTGGAGGTTTATCAGCTACAGCATGAAGAAGTGCTTAGTATAGTGCCTCATTCACAGTGAGCACTCATTCCATGTATATTACTGTTGAGATAATTAGGAACTTTTTAAAACCTTGCTATTGATTCCACTTAGCTCAGTAACTCTAATAACTGAATGAGGTTACTCCTCTTGCATCTTCCATATACTGCACACTCACTGAGTGATCAAAACTTAGTTTTTTCTTTAGAATTTATGTTTAAAATGACTTTGCTCACAATCTCCTTTGGGTTGATTACACAGTGTGGTCCTGAAGGCTGCCCAGCACACCCTGAAGCCTGCAGGGCTGCACTTAATGGGAGTTCACCATTCCCTCTGAGGGTCCCACCTTGCAGTCACCCTATTCTGCTCCTGCCTTCCCAGCTGCCAAATCCACAAATCCCTGTTCTTATCCTTTACTGCCCTATAGACTTAAATAGTACCATCCCAGGAATCAAGGGATCTCCAGAAAAGGGCTCTCATTCATCTCCTAGACTAAGTCTCTTTGGGTACAACCTATGGTTCATACATTCACTAGTTAACACACCCTGTGCCAGGCACCACCCCCCACCAACCCCACGGAGTGGCAAGTTCATACTTCATTCACTCCACATGCCAAATCATAGAGGGCTCCAAATGTATATGCAAGACTTTCAACTTCATCTTGAAAACTATGAAAGTGATGGAGGTATATAAGCATGAAAGTTAAATATTCACTGTGGTAAGCAACCCTTTGGGTAGGTAGCAAAACAAAACTGTTAAGAGGTTCTGTTGCAGGATTCTAGATCAAAAGTGAGGCAACTGTGAATCAACCCAGTGTGGGGCTTGGGGAGCAGGGGAGAAAAGGACAGAGTTATCAGTCAGCAAGGAGGAAGGGCCAACAGGGCTCAGTGAGTAACTGACTGTGATTACTGAGAGGAGGAAGAGTCCAGAACAATTCCACATTTTCTTCAGAGTCAGATCACAAGAAAAAGAGCCATTGGAGAATAGAAAATGTTAAAAAAAAAAAAAAGATGAGTTCTATTGGAGCATTGAGTGTGTTGCATCTGTGAAATACTGAAGCGGGCCGGGTGGGGGGTGGTTCTCCAGAAAGGTGTGGCTTAGAGAAGCTGAGTTGGGAGCATAGCACACAGCTGAAACCAAGAAAAGAAAAATATCAGGTCAAAGACAAACCTGGGAGAACATTGTCTTAGTCTGTGTTATATCAAAATATCTGAGACTCGGTAATTTTAAAAGAACTGAAATTCATTTCTCACAGTTCTGGAGGCTGGATGACCAAGATCAAGGTTATCAGCAGGTTTGGCATCTGGTAAGGGCAAGGTCTCTCTGCTTCCAAGATGGTGCCTTGTTGTGTCCTCATAGGTGGAAGCAGAAGGCAGGGGGGTGAGAGAGCAGAAAGGGCTCTGCCCTCATGACTTAGTTACCTCCTATAGGCCCCATCTTTTAATACTATCACATGGTGATTAAGTTTCAACACACAAATTTTGGGTGATATCCAGACCATAGTAAACATCAACATGTAACAAGGGGACCAAGGAAGGTGTGTTTGGGAAAGCCACTGGGAAGGAACTGGCTAGAGAGATGATACTAAGGAAAAGAAGATGATTTATCCCCATAAAAGCCAAGCCTTAAAAAAAGTAATTTGTAAAAAAAAAAACAAAAAACAAAAAACAAAAATAAGTGTTAATATGAAAAATGTGACCAAAAGTGTGAGGGAGGAAGATAGTTTGAAAAATAAAGGGGAGACCCAGGCACGGTGTGTGCATCTGTAGTCCCAGGGACTCAGGAGGTAGACACTCTCAAAACACAGGAAGGTAAATCCCTGAATCAATTCAGAATTAGCTTTCATCATACATACCACACTATTCCTCTTACCAATACCAAATATGGCACCTATAATTTCCCAACTATCTCTCACAAAAATAATGTGAGAAACATGGCAATTTTTGTGGGTTTTGTAAAGGGTCTGGTGGTAGTCTAGATTCAGATTCTGACTCCGGTTATGAAGAAGGAAGGAAAGAGGCTTAATAGAAGGGCAAAGAGCAATTCTAAACATGAGAAAATGTTCTCGAAGTTCTAGTTGGAGCCTTTACATGGGGTCACAACATTTCTGTATGCAAACTAAATGGCATTTTCACAGCTCTCCAGAGCCTCCCTGCTGAGCTGCTTGCGTGCTTCCTAACCCTGATGTCAGCCAGTTGGACTAGCAGTTACGCAGAGCTTCTCATTATGTCAGGGAACAGGGAGGGTGGCCAAGCTTCACATGGTCACACGCTACAGATGCAACCCCCCCCACCCCAGGCTCAGAAAAAAACTATGATTCTGGAAAACCCTCAAGCCCGTGCATTCTTCCAGCATTATACACATGAGTGATCCTAACAGAAAAGATAAAGATGTGGCAACACTGAGCCTCCTTTAAGGGCCTGGTGTAGGGGTGGCAGCCCTCACCTGGAAGGGACAGAAATGGAAAGAAGACACAGGGAATGAAGCTCCCTTAATTATTACTGCAAACTCAGACTATTTTTAGAGAGGTTTGATAAATGGAATGATATTTTAACCTGGTAAACTGGGACCCAGCATCTAAGGGAACTATTAAGAATAGAAATCCTTAGTGTCCACCTCTTATACATGTGATTTCAAATATAAGCTTAGAGAATTTTAAGCAGCTTCACTTCTATTCATTAAAATTAGGAAAGCAGAGCTAATATTAAATCTTCAAACAAGGATTTAATGGAAAGCCGAGGCAGGAGGATCTCTTGAACCCAGGAGTTTAAAACCAGCCTGGGCAACATAGTGAGACCCTGTCACTACAAAAAAGTTTTTAAAAAATTAGCCAGGGGTGGTGGCTTCCACCTGTAGTCCCAGCTACTAGGAGTCTGAGTGGAAGGATTACTTGAGCCCAGGATGTTGAGGCCTGGGTGACAGAGCAAGACCCTTGTCTCAAAAGCAAACAAATGAACAAAATAACAAGGATGTAAATAAACTGCTATTATTGCCCAAGTGGTGCCATGAACTGTGGGTAATTATCACTATATCCCCAATCTCTGGATGGTAATGCTCAGGCTATCTCATGAAGAAAGCCTCCCTGTTTATTTCTGGGAAAATGTAAGCTTATCCAGACCTTGCTTACTAATGTTTCAATGTGCTAATGTTGAGACTTTAGCCCTGCCATGGAACCGCACCCATTCTCCAGGGAAAGAAATTGGCCTGTCTGGTCACAGTACCAGCAGAAGGGGTGCCTTGCATTACATCCTACAAGGAGCAATGCTTTGTTAAGAGATTTTGACTCTCACACACACAGACTTCTAAGAGAACAACCAAAGACTGCATGAACTTAACAGTCTCAGAACTGTAGTACTGACCCTAAGTGCATCACGCAAATGTTTTGATATAGTTATAAGATAAAATATCCACGTAAAATAGCAACGCTATGAGATCAGTGCATTTACTAGGCAGTACTCCCAAGGGTACAGTATCAATGACATCTGTCCAGAATGCAACATCTTTACAATGGGAGTCCTTAGGTCTTTCAGGACATTTCTATTTTTAAATTTGCTGGCTAGGGAATATGAACAAACTTTAGTTAAAAATAACAAGAATAAAGCAAAGCTCTAGAACTACAAATTAACAATTGAGATAGCTTCAAACACTATGGTGTTTTTGAAACTCCATTTACTGTGCCTCCTTTTAAAAATAAGAATCTGTATGTGTGTATTCCAAGACTGGGGATTATTCAGTAAGACTGTCATTACCACACTAAGCAATGGATCTACACACACACAAGTCAGCTTGCTCATATTCTCCAAGGTGCCTATTATGATCCCATTTCTCAAGGGCATATTATAAGGAACAGGATCATATCCTTCTTATATTCAAAATGATATAACACTTCCCCTCGTACAATAAAAACCAGTAAGAATTAAGATATGTCACATTATATTTGTGACAAATATTTCCACCCACATGTAAATAGCTCTTTTAAAGGAGATCAAGACCAGAAGAAAAGCCTCAGACCATAAACACAAAACAGCAATTCTTTCTCTTCCTTCCTTATCTTTCTGAGTTGACTAACTGAATGATAATGAGCTTTATTTCCTTTACAGTAAACAGGGAAAATCATTAAAGTGATGTCATAGAAGGAGATGTAATGGCATGGATAAATGTTCATTCCACTATACCACTATACCTTGTTAAAATAATAAAGAGCACATTTCAAAACAACATATACAATGAGATCCTAATTTTATAATGAAGAATGAACACATACACATACACACACACGCGCGCGCACGCGCACCCCACCACCACCACCACATAAAACATACCTGAGTCCATTAAATTCTATGGGGGGAAAGGAATAAAATTAATTTATCTAAAATGTTATCTCTAAGTGGTTGAATTCCTAATACAGTTTTTTATTTTAACTTTTCCTATTTTTCTACAATGACCATGACTTTTAAGGTCAAAGTAGGATCTAGCCTCACATAAGATATTGTGGAAACTAAATGAGATGATGCCTGGGAATAGCACAAAACTCAGTGCCTACACATAATAAGCATTCTACAAACATTAACTTAAAATTCCATGCATCAAATGCATACACAGAAGTTAAAAGCAAAGGGAAACATATTACTTACACATACTATGCTATATTAAAATGTATACACTAAAACAAACAAGAGACTTGGGAGTCACGCAAATAGAGTTAGTTACCTTTTATTCTTGTAGTCTTATTTAAATTCCTTTTTAAAAGATGTACCTATACAGAAAGAAGATCTCAAGAAACATGGAATTTACAGAGGCAATATGTCCTTGGCATTGTTTTGCTTTGTTAATCAGAAGACAGCATGAGGTCGTAAATTAGTAGGCTTATAGAAGCGTACACTGAACATATTTTTAAATGGTGCTTTGTTTTTATGCTAGGCTAGAAACTGTGAGGAAGTTTTTCAAGGACTGAAAGAGAGAGAGATATAACTACCCTATCATAACAAAGCTATCATTTTATGCACTAAATACTGTTTTTCTTCTAAGGTCCTCAAAGCTATTTACTCCTAAAGACACTGTTATAATTCAGTGGTGTGCTGGAGGGACACAGCTAAATTCAACAGGGACTAATGAGTGACCAGAAGAAAGATCAAAAGAACCCACATCATGGTTCCACTCTGTAATGAAAGTCCCACAGGGATAACATACTCCAAATCCTTTCCTTTAAATCGTTAAACTAAAAAATTCCAAAGAAAAATAGCCCTGGCGTGTGAAGGAGTAGACCACAAGCCTGTTTCAAATGCTTACCCCTCACACACTCAAGTTTGCCATTTCAAGTCTAGGATGACCCATCCACTTGGCCCCAGACATGGGAAGTAGGTCTCATTACTGAGGACCCAAAGATACAGTGGGAAGGTGGCACAGCAAAAGGTAAAGAATGGTAACGCACTGTCCCCTACTTTCTTCTGTTCAGTGGACAACACTTCAGCCTCCCTTATTATATCTGAGGTTCCTCGGCAAAGAACACTACAAAGAGGGAAGAGCCAAGTGACCAAAAAGAATGTGGTCATTGAAGACTAGGGTGGTCAAGGGACCTGAACACGTCTACACAGTAAGAAGCAGAGACAAATTTCAAAGCCAAAGCTATCTAATTCTAAATGGGAGCTCCTCCGTACTGCATAATGCCCATGCCACTCTCCACTATGACCACTGCAAAGCAAGAGGAGATGTCAGTAGCCTTACCTTCCCACACTCAGCCACTGTGGGAGATGGACAATGGACCCCCACCCTTCAAAAAAAAAACAGAGGTGCCCAATTGCCTGGCGAACTCCATTCGCCCTCTGGGCTGGGCCCTCATTGGGAAGGATTTTATTTAACTATACTTGATAAGCTCTGAGAAACCAACAACTAAACCCACATTAAACAAAACAACAACAAATTAAACAAGGGTTGTTCAAAGGTTGTCCCTCTTTCCTTCCACTTTGTCTTCCTTTTCTGTTTCATCTTTTTCTTGAAAGCAGTCACACTATGCCACCAATTGCCTGACAATGACAGGAGCTACATCTGCCCACAAACTAAATTCATTCACAAAGCTGCTCTCATTGGGCTCAAAAGATGCTTTCAAAGATTTTAAAAAGAGTCATTCCAACAAGAAGAACCCTCACATACTGCTGGTGGGAATGCAAGACAGAAAAGCCACTTTGGAAAATAGGCAGTTTTTTAAAAAGTTAAACATACATTTACCGTAAAACCCAGCAATCCCAGACCTAGATATCTACCTGAGAGAAATAAAAACATATTTTCACCCACATAAAAACTTGTATATGAAAGTTCACAGCAGCATTATTTATAATGGCCAAAAAGTAAAAACCAACCCAAACGTCCATGAACTGGTGAAAGATTAAACAAAATATGGTATGTCCATACAATGGAATACCATTCAGCCATATAAAGGAATGAAGTAGTGATACATGCCACATGAATGAACCTCAAAAATATCATGCTAAGTGAAGAAAGCCAAAACCAAATACCACATATTGTATGATTCTACTTATATGAAATATTCAGAAAAAGCAAATCTTGAAAGACAGAAAGTAGATTCGTGGTTGCTTGCGACTGGGGGTGGGAAAAGAATTAACTGTAAAAGCTCATGAGGAGGCTGGGTGCGGTGGCTCACGCCTGTAATCCCAGCACTTTGGGAGGCCGAGGCGGGTGGATCACAAGGTCAAGAGATCGAGACCACCCCGGTCAACATGGTGAAACCCCAACTCTACTAAAAATACAAAAAATTAGCTGGGCACGGGCGTGCCTGTAATCCCAGCTACTCAGGAGGCTGAGGCAGGAGAATTGCCTGAACCCAGGAGGCGGAGGTTGCGGTGAGCCGAGATCACGCCATTGCACTCCAGCCTGGGTAACAAGAGCGAAACTCTGTCTCAAAAAAAAAAAAAAAAAAAAAAAAAGTTCATGAGGAATTTTACTATGGTGATAAAAATGTTCTAAACCTGGATTTTAGTCATGCTTACACAACTCAGGGAATTTACTAAAACCTACCAAATCACACACTCAAAATGCATAAATTTTATGTTATATAAATCATACCTCAATAAAGTTGTAAGAAAAGTGTGAGTACACAGACCATTTAAAAATAAGGATTATTCCACTCCTACTGTACTTAACAAACTTAAAATATAATGGAATGTTGGCTGGGCGCCATGGCTCCTGCCTGTAATCCCAGTACTTTGGGAGGCTGAGGCAGGTGGATCACTTGTGGCCAGGAGTTCAAGACCAGCCCTGCCAACATTGCAAAACCCCATCTTTAAAACAAATACAAAATCATATCTGTATATACATACTTAATATTTGTATATACACATATATACACACACTTATATGTATATATGTATAAGCATAAAATAATATACATATGTATATACATATATATGTGTATATATTCATATATATTAGAATGTTAACTTAAAATAAAAAAGAGAAGTTTAAGTCTTCTGACTGATTTATTAATCAAGAGCCTTGTGTCTTTAAGAAATCTAATTGCAATCAAAACTACCTTATCAGATTGTTGATATAACTTAAAATAGCAAAGATATCATTTGTAAATGCTCTCAATTCTAAACTCTTTAGTATTATAATTCCCTACAATATTAGTGTAATAATTAAAGAAAACAAACTTACTCCCAAGTACATGATTGGCTTCTAAGGTAAAGATAACAATTACAGAGCACTATAATTCCAGATCAGCTCTTCTTTCATTTAAAGTGAATATAATAGTAACAGAATTAAAAGAGAAACAAGTTTGTAAAAAATTTTTTCAAAAACGTAATTTATATCTCTGAATCTGATGAACACTTAAAATGTTAAGCCTATAATAAAATCTTGATTTAAAAATAATATACACCACCATTCAATGTTTAAAATAAAAATATACAATCTCTTACAAAACAATTTAACATAGTCAGAAATGTTGCAAGGTAAACAGAGAAAAACAAACATTTATTTTTGAGAGTTACACTCCTCAGTACAAAACCTGCAGATTGTCACGGAATGCTCCAGGGGCAAAGGGGGCATCACGGTGAGCAAGCCCAACTATCCCTTCATTACCCAACAAATGCCAACATCTAGCCTGGACCGTCGCCCAGGCTGTGAGTTCCCATGATGCCAGGCCACTAGACAGAGTAATGATGACCTCCTGCCCCTCACTGAAAATCTCCAATGTAAGTTACTCCCACAAACCACATGGAAAATGCCCAGTGCCATGTGGAATGGCCAAACCTGCAAGCAACTTACGGAAGAGTAGGAAAAAAAAATCACATAGTCCATAAAGTGGCAGTCTGCTAAAGAATAGATTATCAAACTGAAATTATTAAACTCTCCTGCAAATTCATCCTCAGTCAGAGGACAAAGGATTGAGGGGAAAAGGGGTGGGAGTGGAATCCATATGAAATACTTGTTTCTTTCTGAGGTGTTAATTCAAAGATATCACTGTTATTACCAAAGTATTCTCTTTCCTGAATTTAAAAGAAAATTTTTGGGGAAAAAAACTATACTCAAAAGAGATCAACATGGGTGGTGGCAAGTAAGTACTGTCACATCTTTCACTGTCTTCATCAGCTTGAATTTTGTTAAGACATACCTTTGAAGTAGTTAGAAAAACTGCTACTTCAACAAAAATTTCATAAACAAAATTCAACAGACTCATTTTTTTGACAAAACAACAAAGGCTTTTCAAGTTTGTGATGTTAGAGCAGAGATGTTAACTTTAATAAACAGCTTGAGTCTGAAAAATAAATACACAAAAACCCACTGTAAAGTTATAGGGGGAATAGAATAGAGATGGCTGACTGAAATACACACATTCAGGGTATTTCAGAAGAATCTGCCTAGTTCTAATAAGACCAAAATTGGATAATACAGGCTAGAGATGATGGCTCATGTCTATAATCTGAGTACTTTGGGAGGCTGAGGTGGAACAATCTCTGGAGGCCAGGAGTTCAAGAACAGCTGGACAAAATAGCCAGACCTCATCTCTACAAAAAATTAGCTAAGCATGGTGGCAGCACTTGTAGTCCTAGCGATGAGGGAGGCTGAGGTGGAGTATCACTTGAGTCCAGAAGCTCAAGGCTGCAGTGAGCCATAGCTCTTGACTGTACCATTGCACTCCAGATTGGGCAACAGCCTCAGAGACCCTGTCCTGAGATCCTGTTAGAACAACACCACCAACAAAGCACAGAAAGAAAATTAGATGACATAAACAGAAACTCAGATATATCTTTGCCACTGATGAAAATACTTGTTTTTAACCATTAAGTCTGTTGGTGTATTAGGTATTATCCATCTCTTTTTTTTAAAGTATCTTTTTTAAAGCAGTATGATGTAACCCTCATAGCAAAAAAATTCAAAACCAGAATAAACTGATTCACCAAAAATTAAAAGTGATCAATTTATTTAAAAAATTAGGTATGTGTTGAGCATTTGGGTTGGTTCCAGGTTTTTGCTATCCAACCCAAATGCCCATCAATGATAGACTGGACAAAGAAAATGTGGCACATATACACCATGGAATACTATGCAGCCATAAAAAACGATGAGTTCATGTCCTTTGTAGGGACATGGATGAATCTGGAAGCCATCTTTTTCAGCAAACTAACACAAGAACAGAAAACCAAACACTGCCATGTTCTCACTCACAGGCAGGTGTTGAACAATGAGAACACATGAGCACAGGGAGGGGAACATCACACATTGGGGTCTGTTGGGGGGGTGGGGGGCTAGGGGAAGGACAGCAGGGGGCAGGGAGGTTGGGGAGGGATAACACTGGGAGAAATGCCTGATGTAGGTGATGGGGGGATGGAGACAGCAAACCACCATGGCATGTGTGTACCTATGCAACAATCTTGCAAGATCTGCACATGTACCCCAGAACTTAAAGCACAATAAAAAAATGAGGTATATGTTTCTCTTCTTTGTCAAGGGCTTAATTGGTCACGATTTAAGCCAGAGACAGAAGAGAAATATTTCCCAGGTCTTTTGAACGCTTTTCAAAAAGCAAATTCGGGGCTGGAGGTGAGAGATTACAATCAGGTTTATAGAATAGTCAACATTAGTTCCTAAATTTGGGGGAGGAGGGAGAAGCTTTTACATGTTATTGGAAGCTGGCTTCCCAATGTAAGCATCTATTGAGTGACTGTTAGTGGTTACCTGCACAGTACTAGACTATTAAGACGAGTTGCTCAAAATCTAAGAGATAAAACAGTCATATAAGTAGATATACTACAATTCAACACTAAGTATGAATTGCACTAGAAACAAAACGAGTGTGACTAACCTCCTCCAAAGATTCAGTAATGTCTCACAGACATCATGGCTTTGAGTTCAGTATTGAAAAATTAGTAGAAATTCACCAGTAATGAAAGGCATTCCAAGAGAAAGGAATCCTGAAGACAGAGGAACAAAAGTCCGAGAGAAGGACTTGTTCAGAAAAAATGTTTCT
The DNA here is from genome assembly GCF_030222135.1 of Aotus nancymaae. Lineage (NCBI taxonomy): Eukaryota > Metazoa > Chordata > Mammalia > Primates > Aotidae > Aotus > Aotus nancymaae. The sequence goes on along the minus strand of NW_026988419.1, from coordinate 37,068,097 downwards.
GTGCTGCCAAGAATGTAGTAGTGGGAACTGAAGCTTGACAGAGAGTTGAAATCTAAATCATAAAGCAACATGTATAGCAAGCTGATATGTTGGTGGGAGTTGGGAAGAGCCCTGAAAAAGAATTTCCAGCCACAAAGTGATATGACCAGATCGTCATGTTAGAAAGGGCATTCTAGTAGCAACGTGGAAGACAAAACGGAAAGGAGAAAACCAGAAAACAACTCCAATGGCCCCAGGTAACAGGCAAGATGATACAGATTCAAGAGATAATTTTAAGGAGTAGAATTTCCAGAATCTAGTATTCAATCAAATGGGGAGAAGGCAAGGAGAAGGACAGTTACAGAAGGGACAAGTTTAGGAAGGTTGCAGATTCCTCCAGCCAACTGAGTGGATGGTACTACCATTTACAAAACCAGAGTACATAGGGAAGGCATGACAATTGAGGGGTTGATAGTTGTGTTCAAGATACTTGTAAACTTAAGATGTCAGATACACAACTGAATGTATGAAATCCAAAAGTCTAAGACTACTGAAGCTTCCCAGGACGTTTTCTTCGTACATAATTCTTTAGGTGACTGTTATGCAGGCTCAGGCTTATTCACTTGACAGATCTTTATTGCCAGCTTCCCAGACACAATGTATTCCACGGAGCATTTGATGAGGCTTCTGTACATGGTGAAAAGAGCTCCAAACTTGGAGTTAAGATTCTCATATTACAAATCCAAGCTGCACCTACTCTGTGGTCTCCAACAATCATTGACCTACTCTCTTCCTCTGTAAAATGCAGATTTCTTCTACCCAGCACCGCTGCGAGTGTTAAATAACTGCATGGAAAGGCAAGCATGATACCAGGCACCTTGTTTGTGATCAATAAAAGTTGGTAAAATGTAACATATATCATTCTTTATACTATAACGCTTGTGAACTGGCAGGGGGAATGAGACATGTAACAAAAATACCATAATATACTGTGAAAGGTGATGGATGCCTCTAAAAAGAGATAGAGTTGATGGGTGGTCAAAGAAAGAGGGACTATCAATAGGAAAGATCTAGGGAAGAACTTTCATATAAATTCAGCCTGCGGAATCCATGGGATTTAGACATGCATAGACAGAGACAAAAGGGCATTCTACACGAAACGCCAGAGGGCATGCACACAGGCTTCCGCTCAGAGAGCCTGCCTTTATGTTAGGACTCACACTCACTAGCTATATGACTTTGGACAAAATAGTAAATTCAAATGAGAATAACAGCAACTAACTTTCAGTCATCATTAGGATTCTGTGAGATAATTTAAGTAAGACTCAGTACATGGCACATGGCAGCTGGCATCATATTTAGCAGAAATACAGAGAAAACTGGGGAAGGTGAATTTGCAGTGTACAGTTCATGATGTTAAGCACTAGGCAGAAAGTATAAAATAGACTGTAGAGGCTAAAAAAAGCAAAGGACATTTGGACTTCATTCCACAGGCAAGAGTTGCCACTAAAGGTTTTAGAGCAGGAAAGGAAGATGTGCATCCTTTATCTTTCCAAACATCAGATTTTTTTTTTTTTTTTTTTGAGAGTCTTGCTCTTGTTGCCCAGGCTGGAGTACAATAGTGCGATCTTGGCTCACTGCAACCTCCGCCTCCTGGGTTCAAGCGATTCACCTGCCTCAGCCTACCGAGTAGCTGGGATTACAGGTGCCTGCCACCATGCCTAGCTAATTTTTTGTATTTTTAGTAGATATGGGGTTTCACTATGTTGGCCAGGCTGGTCTCGTCTGATCTCAGGTGATCCACCCACCTCAGCCTTCCAAAGTGCTAGGATTACAGGCGTGAGCCACCACACCTGGACAAAACATCAGACTTTTTATTTAAAATATAAGAAACTCTAATTACAAAATGATCTACTTCCCACCCTATGCTTGGCCACATATGAGTTTTCAATAAGTACAGAGGTTAAAAATACTAATTCTAGATCTGCTTTTAAAAAAAACTTGCTGAAACTCTACAGCTTACACATATTTTTTAACTTTACTTTTGTGTGTGTGTGCACGAGTGCACATGTGAGCTGTATAAGCCCTTTGGGCCATGGTGGCCTCAGAGAACAGAACTATATTTGAAACATAAGAGTCAGAATATTTGTTGATGTTTTTGATAATATTTTCTTTTTACTAATCACAAATGCAGTATGCTGGGTTGATATGAATGATATGAGCAACACTGACAAACTTTTTCCATATATGTGTATATATGAAACATATATTTATACATATATGCATACATATAGAGTAGTTCTCATATGTTTATATTCTATCAGGATGACTAATCTCAAGCACTTTTTTTATAATTATCACACATGAAGCTCATATTCTTTTTACAGCATGTTTTCATCCAAATCTTAAGCCCTTTTTCACTCTTCATTTGCCATTGAACTCCCACTAGAATTAAAAATAACTGAATTTCCAATTCAGATATACATAGCATTTTCCTTCCAAGGAGCTCATGTTGCTTTATAATTAGTCTAAAATTTGTTAAGTCCTTATGCGATAGTAGGTATGAAATACTATATAACCTTACTGGCCTGTAAAAGAGAAGTAAATATTCTTTCAAAAAGTTCACTGCAGAAGAGTGATAGCACTGTGGACACCATGTTACTCAAACGTTACTTCTCCATCCAGCTATTCTATATTATGGCAGTTAACTGTAACTATACCAGTAATTCATTTTTCCAAACATTAATGAGCACCTATCATTTGCCAGACACTATGAAAAACTAGGGGGAAAAAAATGAGTAAAACACACCTAAGTCTTGGTATCTTCCTTACAGGAATTCTCAGTTAAGTGGGACAGACAGACTCATTCCCAGTTAATAATGTAGACTAAATCAAACCAGGCTTGGTTTCTAGGAGCCCAAAGGAAGGAGAAATGTGAATACAATATTTAAAAGTACATCAAATTTTACTCCCAAATCCCAATTCTATGATCTATAGGTTCCCCCAAAATATGAACGCTAAAAATGTTCACATCAAGTCATCCACTTAAGATTTCCTAAGCTAACTTGTATTTCCTGGCCTCTTTTCTGCTGAACTTTAGTTTGTACCACTTTGATTCCCAAAGCAAACAAATCATTTTACCCAGGAAAGAAATCCAGACTGTGACATTTGACTAAAACTCTATAGCTTCCCAGTAAATGAATATGAGTAAATATTAAGTTTGCATTCAAATACTGTAGTTCTTAGGCTATTCATCTTTGTATCTCAAGGACCAGCTAAATATCTGGCAGAGCTGAGGGGAGATGAATGATTGTTGACTTAACTGAATGAACTGTAAGACCAGTATTAGGTGATGAAAACGCATTGTCAGGATTCAGAAAACAATACCCCAAATGAAGGCCTCAGCAGTAGCCTTAGAAGCAAAAGGTTTTCTCTGACCACCTCCTGTGCTCCTGTCTCTCAGTCCCATTCTCCCCAACTGAGGCTAGCCATAGAAACTAGAATCCCTCTGCCACAAAGCATGTCATAGAAATCAGAACCAATTTCCACAATGCCAGCCAAAAAAAGCTAAAAATATTAACTAACTTACCCTCCACCTTTCTGTACAAAACCTAGCCATAGAGAAATTACATGACCATAGAGGGTCCTGCTCCATACCCAGAAGGAAGGAATGCTGCTCATAGAGTGAAAGAAGCATCTAGACAGGCCTTTCCAGGTTTCCCCACTCAGTCCATTCACATTAGATCATACTCTTTTTGTCCAATGTTATTTCTACATGGCTGTCCATACTTTGTTGAACCTAAGCATGAAAATGGAGAATTTCATCTCTATCTTTGGGTCTTCATTCTAAAGGCCCCTTTGTATACTCATTAAATAAATTCTTATGCCTTTTCTACAATTAGTCTGTCTTTTGAGAGTTGATTTTTCAGCAAACTTTCACAGGGTCAAGGGGAAAGCCCTTCCTTGGCCCCTATAGTACCAACTAACCAGTAAGGTAAAAGCACCTTGGACTACAAGAGATAAAGTCACTCCTAACAATTGAAACTTATATAAATCTCAGAACCTGTTTTTTCACTTAATATTATAACATGTTTTTTTTTCACTTAAAGATTTTCAGCATGTCATTTTAAAAGCTATGTAAATATCTTATTGCATGACTACACCATAATTTTTCTAACGATTCCCATTAACTGGAAATAGCCCAAAAGTTCCTTTTTTATTTTTATATGCAATGTCATGGTGAACATCTTTATGAATAAAGATTTGTATGGATTTCTGACTAAAATCACCTTTGCAAAATTATGACAGTGAGAGAAATCTAACATAACTTGACTCCATTTTACTGCTAAACTCACAAGCTGTCTTTGCTCATTCCTGCACATAAGCCAAGTTATGGGAGGAATTAAGTTTACATTTTAACTTAATTAAGTTTACAGTTTAACTTAACTCCTAAAACAAAGATGCTAACAGTCCCTTACCAAAACTAATCCCCTACTTGCTAGGGAACTGAAATCACCTTTGTAAAACTAATGAAAGGCCATAAGGTTAGTTTATAGTAGAGGCCTGAACTCTGCTAAGATGTAGGTATAGTTAAACTCTAACCAGTCACTGTTTTATAACTTGCCATTTTTTTTGTTACTGCTTACTAACAGGAGTCACACGACCAGTGGTCAAAGATTTAGAAATTCCTCAATTGCTTCTATAGAAAACACCCCTACTGTAAAATCTAGGAGTTGTGTTTAAGATATTTTTTTCAGACCTTGCACTCCAACAGACCAACTGGTGCCACCCAGACTGGTAACTTGCTCTCAGGAACTGACTCAGCACAAGAAGACAGTTCCGATCGTCCCTATGATTTCATCCCAGACCCAAACAATTAGCCTTTTCTTTTCCCCAGCCCCCTGTCCACCAACCTATCCTTGAAAAACCCTAGCCTCAAAATTCTCAGGAAGGCAAATTTGAGAACTATCCCACATCTCCTTGGTCAGTTGGCCCTGCAATTATTAAACACCTTCTCTGCTGCAATACCCATTATTTCAGTGTATTGGCTTTTTCTGGGTGGTGGGCAAAAAGAACCCACTGGGCTGTAACATGATTACTTCTTACAATAGAAGCCAGAAATGAAAATAGGAAAGTAATATATTTAAAATTTTTGACATATTGACAAACTTCTTTAAAAAAAACAAAGCTTAAATTCATTCTGACTGCAGGATATAAAAGTATTCATTCTACTGGACCTTTGCCAGTATTAAGCATTCTTTTTTTTAATCAGTGCTGGTTTCCTAACTTAAACATGCCTTGATAATGTAAATAATTTACATTATAAATATAAACAATGCCCTCTGCATCTGACAGTTTCAAAGCAAGGGATCCTATAAAGACTTCAGAAGAGCTTATGAGGAAATAAGCTATTTAGATGGGGGCTTAACTTCTCCTTTAGCATCTACAAACAGCTCCAGACATATTTTATCTTTATTGCTAACCTTCTCAAAGGCAAACTTGTGGCCTGCCACTCTGCAAATTTTCATATTCAGTTAAATTCTAGGACTTACTTCTCACTTTAAGAGTTGACAATGTGGCCGGGCGCGGTGGCTCAAGCCTGTAATCCCAGCACTTTGGGAGGCCGAGGCGGGTGGATCACGAGGTCAAGAGATCGAGACCATCCTGGTCAACATGGTGAAACCCCGTCTCTACTAATACAAAAAATTAGCTGGGCACGGTGGCGCGTGCCTGTAATCCTAGCTACTCAGGAGGCTGAGGCAGGAGAATTGCCTGAACCCAGGAGGCGGAGATTGCGGTGAGCCGAGATCGCGCCATTGCGCTCCAGCCTGGGTATCAAGAGCGAAACTCCGTCTCAAAAAAAAAAAAAAAAAAAAAAAAAAAAAAAAAAAAGAGTTGACAATGTATTAAAATCCATGCATTTTTTTTAAAAGAGACAAAAATTAGTTCAAAAAGTACTTACTATAAACTAAACATTGATGCTGACCAAACCCTCAACACCTCCTTAAAGAACTCAAGTTATTCCAGAAAGTTCTTTTCCTCTAGGGTTTTGTTTTAACTCCATTGTTGTGAATCATTCTGAGTTAAGGATTATTCTGCATGGCCTTTCAAAGAGACCTGACTTTGTTACAACAAACCTCCCTTGTGTATTACATTTCTACTCTTTTCTATACACATATGACATCAGGTAGAATAATGAATCTTGGATTCCATTTTACATAAAGTTCTACCACATATTTTGTTCCAGTCTCAAACGTCCCCAAAAATGTTCTTCCTCAAGAAAAAAGAGATGAAAGGTTATATAAACTTTTTGCTCATAATTAAAATTATCAAACAACTGATGCTACCTCTATGACCCAGGAAGAATCAAATGAGATGATAAATGTAAAAATGCTTTAAACAACTCTAGAACTTCAAGTTTTTTTCACTAGATCCAACTCTGTGAATATCAATTTTTTTCTTTTTTTGAGGGGGAGGGGAGAAATACAAAGTTTACTTCCCCATCCCATGACCTCCAGACACTGTAAGCATTAGCAGTATGTTGGACCGCTTCATCATACTTACATAGATACATACATGCAATCTTACACCATTAAAGGATGTGAGCAGTTCAAATAATTTGCATAGAAACAATTCCCACTGCTAGGGGAAAAAAAAGAGCAAATGCTAATAAAGTAATTGTTGCTGCCACTAAAAGCATGAATGGAAAACTTTTGAGTTCCAAAGAACAATAAAATTCCAAAAACATTTTGCAGACTGACATAAAGCAACTGACATTTATTTTATCAAACAATGATATTTTTTAAACTAGCACAATTAATACCATTTTACCATTTAATTCCTTAGGTTGAATAACTTATGCATTAATAAAAAGTCAGTCCATTGTCTATGTTTTTCTAAGCCCACAAAAACATTGTCTCAGAATAGCATTTGAAAACAACTTATCTAGACTATACTGGATTTTAAGAACAACAACAGTCCCCAGCACACCTCCATTTCTTGTCTATATTTCCCTTACTTCCTTTCATCCTCCACCCCATCTTTGTCAACAGGATCACCTATCCAGGATTCAACACTTTAGAATCTACCATCAAAGCAAGCTTGATTGGAAGGACACAAAGCCTCCAATCAAGATTCTTTCTGAATCTTGATGGAAGGTAAGATTCCAACAGTGAGGGCTTCCTTACTTTCCTGCCCTAACTGGCTAGGTTAAATCATTAACAAGAGCAAAGGTTAAGACCTCCTTAATCCTTGTCCAGAAGATGGCTCTTTTCAGAAATTGAAGTAATAACAGAATTTTCATGTAATAAGTAATCTGATTGTAACGTCAGAAATACATTTTTTCCTTTTTATGAAAACCCTAAAATATCAGAATAACTTTTTTTATTTTAAGTTATAAAAGGTGACTAATATTTTCCAAAAACTGGTTTCTTTATTGTGAAACTCTCCTTTTAAATATTGCACCATATTAAAGAGACAGTTGGAAGACATGCCACAATTACAGAAATTGACAAAAAGAATATATATATATTTTTTGAGACAGAGTCTCACTCTGTTGCCCAGGCTGGAGCACAGTGGCGTGATCTCAGCTCACTGCAACCTCCCACGCCCAGCTGATTTTTGTATTCTTAGTAGAGATGAGCATGGGAATCTCTACAAAAATATAAGTTTTTGTATTTTTTACCATGTTGGCTGGTCTCAAACTCCTAACCTCAAGTGATCTGCCCACCTCAGCCTCTCAAAGGCATGAGCCACCATGCCTGTCCAAGAATTTTTTTTTTAAGGAAAAAACTACCAATTCTCAAATTAGAACTAAAAGCCTAAATTCTCCATGTATTTTGCATTTACATTTATGACAGCACAATTTCTCCTGCTTTAGATTTTTAAAAATACTTAAAATGTAAAAGACTCTCAATATCTAAACCTGTAAGTACTGTCATAGATCAAAACATTAAGTGACTTAGGCTTACTTCTAATTAAATTTTAGAGAAAAATAATATCTTTTGGTTTGGAAACATGGTTACACTTCTCTTGAGCATTCAATAATGTTTAGTGCATACTTTTACAAAGCCTAAATAAAACCAGTATATATAACATTTTGCTAAGCTTTCATCTATCATTAATTCCCAAACAGGAGCAAAGGCACAGGACGAATCTCACTTTACATTCTCTTCTAGCACAGTCCCCAATCCCTGCAAATGGCTTAGATTACAAACAGTCTCTCAAGTCATATTAAGTTCAACGTTCTTTAGTATGAAAACTTAAACTTTCCCTGAATCTAGCTCACATAGTTTTGTTTATTTGGTAAAATGCTTTCAAAATAGTGCTGGTATTTATATTTTTAAAAGTCAAAAAATTTAATATTCTCATTTTGCTTAAAACACACAGTCTCAATGATCAACAACAATTACAACAGTTTTTTATAATGCATTTCTTAATTCTTTGTCTTCATTTAACCAATTTTGGCAGTCTGGACTTTTCTTTGTTTTTGTTTGTTGTGTTTTTTCCAACCTAATTGAACTGTACATCATCCTAGAATGGATATTTAAAGTGAAAATCCAAATTAGAAAATTACTGTGAAGCTCCCTTTCCTCAGAGAAAAAATATGTTACAGATACAAAGTCAAACAATAATATATTATCAAATTCACATAACTGAGGATCCCTAAATGCTACAAAAAGTTCAAACTTCCTATTAGTATCAGAGAGCATCTTGGAACAGATAGCTTTGGTTTATTACACATAATTGCACTCCAATGCAATTGATTATGCACACTCCAATGTGACTGATTCTGTTATACATACTTGTACTCCACTGGTCTATTTTTCTTCCACTTCTGGATAATTCCTTCCTTTCTACTACTGCTCAGATCCCGTGACTCTTCCTTCCTTCCTTCAACAATTACATGTCAGGCATGGGTCTGAGGAACAAAAGGGAGTAAAAGCAACAATGGATGGTCCTGCACGATGGAGCTCATGTGTGGTGGGAGGGCCATGTTCTTCACCCAGTCTCACTCCTCCCAATACCAACAGGCAGAGGAGAACAGGCATGGGCAATGTTCTTACACAGGGCTGTCCCTTATACTTGCAAAGAGTATACATGGAAGTCCAAATCCCTATGTCTAAATATTTAAAGGCTATAAATTAAGCTAATAAGTATGCCCTATTCTACCTTGACCTTCATAATGGCCTAAAAGGCCAGATTGAATTGCAAATTCTGATCAGAATGCAGGCATGTTGGAGGTGACAGTTACCCTTCTCCTTCTGCCCCAACTCCATCCAGCACTACAAGGGGCCTCGCCTCTGCATACTCATGGGCACCTGAGCCAGCTCATCAAATTCTATTCACATCTCTGCAACTTAGCTGTTTCCTAGACACCCCTTGGGACTAAGAGTGTGTACACTGGCTTCACTGTTTGCCTCCAATAGGAACCCCCACAGAGGCCCAAACAACCCCAAGAAACAGGCTTGGGGCTTTAGGCCATGGAAATCCTATACCCCAGAGTACCAGAAGCAGGGCACAGGCTCCAGATAAATACATTCACTTGGGCCTATGGACTCCTTGCCCTACACAGAGGGGCAAGATAGAAGAGGGACAGCAGAAGGGAAGGGCCTCTTGCCCAGATCTACAGGCAGTAGTGGGTTCTTCTACAGGCAGAGGTAGAATAGATTGTTCAGTGTCAGTCAAGAGCAGCATTGAGAGGAAAGGACAGAAGAACTAGGGACAAGGGTAAAATACATACTATCCTGATGCCACTAAGTGATCCCCGCCAACCATTCCTGCCCTCCTGTCCCTCTCACCCAGTCGGTCAACAGCAGCAAAGGGAAGGGAAATGGGAGAAGCCCCTACTCTGCTGTTGCATGGAGTGGTGTCTCCCGTAACAACAAAGTACACAGCCGAGCAGAATCAGAAGGAGAGAGAGGAAACAAGAAAAACAGTGCAAGGCAACTGATGTTTATTAAGATTCTGCTCGAGGCCAGTTCCGCCCTTCTCAGAGGGATAGAAACACAAACAAAAAAATTACAAACATAAGTAGCAGTATTTTAAAAGTTGCTTATTAAATTATACAAAATCCCCAAATTTTTTAAAATAAGGTACTTTTCCCACCACAGGTTTTACTGTGCTTTGTGAGACTTCCACTGCAGAGCCACTGACCCAGGGTCTCCCACTGTCAAATCCATCACAGATGCTTATAATCTGGGAGCAACCAACGACAACTTCATTAAAAACTGGCAGAGGCCATGCAATGACTGGCTAACCACAGGTGCTGGGACCCTGTTACGCCCAACCCCAATCAAAGAGATGCAGTACATACTCTCCTGGGCTCATCTGTGGGATAATCCTACCTGACTGAGGACCACTCAGTCCCTCCAAGCAGGGACACCTGGCAGGGAGGCTGCCTCACATGATCATCATAGGAGTGAACTCTCCTTCTTCTCTATTTATCCACCAGGCAAATGCTATGCAATTTAAAGAAATGCTAACAGGTCCATGCCAGCACACAGGTCTACTCTTTAGAGTTCAGCAAGCCTCTACACCAGCCCTCACTCTCACAAGAATTCAAGACCCTTCTCTTTTATGTTACATATCTCTTTTATTTGACTTGAACTGTTTATTTGTGAGTTCTTTGGGACAGAGAGTGTATGATCAAACCTAATATATTATGCACTCAATATTATAAAAGTAGTTTTGAACATATCTGCCAGTCTCTGGAACTATGCTTTTTATATAGATTATCTCATTTACTCTTCACAAAACTTTACTAACCATAATTACTATACACATTTTCAAGCAGAAAAAAAAATAAGTGCAGAGAGATTAAGCAAGGTACTCAAGAGCACAAAGCTAAAAATGTCTCTGACCACACCAAACAGAGCTCTACCTGTATCTGTATAACTATTAAGACAATGTTACTATCATTCCACTGTATTAATTTCCTCCCTAAATGAATGGTTGACTCCAAAGAATCTTATGTATCAGTCAACATGAACATCAGCTCCATCAGCTCCACCATGCCTTAAATAGGCTTTTAAGGACTTGTTCACAATAACAATAATAAAGTTAGATTAATAACCACATCTGTTTTTTTGTTTTTGTTCTTATTACACTTTAAGTTCTGGGGTACACGTGCAGATCGTGCAGCTTTGTTACATAGATACAAACCTGCCATGGTTGTGGTTTGCTGCATCCATCATCCCGTCATCTACATTTTAGGTATTTCTCCTAATGCTATCCCTCCCCAATCCCCCCCTGATATTCCTCCCCAAGCCCCCCACCCCCCAGGACCCAGTGTGTGATGTTCCCCTCCCTGTGTCCATGTGTTCTCATTGTTCAACACCCATTTATGAGTGAGGACATGTGGTATCTGGTTTTCTGTTCTTGTGCCAGTTTGCTGAGAATGATGGTTTCCAGTTTCATCCATGTCCCTGCAAAAGACATGAACTCATCTTTTTTATGGCTGCATAGTATTCCATGGTGTATATATGTGCCACATTTTCTTTATCCAGTCTATCACTGATGGGCATTTTGGTTGGTTCCAAGTCTTTGCTATTGTGAATAGTGCTGCAATAAACATACATGTGCATGTGTCTTTATAGCAGAATGACTTACAATCCTTTGGGTATATACCCAGTAATGGGATTGCTGGGTCAAATGGTATTTCTAGTTCTAGATCCTTGAGGAATTGCCACACTGTCTTCCACAATGGTTGAATTAATTTACACTCCCACCAACAGTGTAAAAGCGCTCCTATTTCTCCATATCCTCTCCAGCATCTGTTATCTCCTGATTTTTTAATCACCACCATTCTAACTGGTGTGAGGCGGTATCTCAATGTGGTTTTGATTTGCATTTCTCTAATGACCAGTGATGATGAGCTTTTTTTCATGTGTTTGTTGGCTGCATAAATGTCTTCTTTTGAAAAGTGTCTGTTCACTTGCTTTGCCTGCTTTTTGATGGGGTTTTTTTCTTGTAAATTTGTTTAAGTTCTCTGTAGATTCTGGATAGTAGCCCTTTGTCAGATGGGTAGATTGTAAAAATTTTTTCCCATTCTGTTGGTTGGTGGGTCATTCTATTTATAGTTTCCTTTGCTGTGCAGAAGCTCTTAAGTTTAATTAGATCCCATTTGTCTATTTTGGCTTTTATTGCCATTGCTTTTGGTGAAGTCCTTGCCCATGCCTACGTCCTGAATGGTATGGCCTAGGTTTTCTTCTATAGTTTTTATGGTGTTAGGCTTCATGTTTAAATCTTTAATCCATCTAGAGTTAATTTTTATCTAAGCACACCTTACTGTTTAAAAAAAAAAAACTTTAAAAATAAATTTTAAAAACCAAGACATCAGTAAGAATTAAGTCAAAAACAGCAATTCAGAAAAGAGAAAACAAGGCCAGGCATGGTGGCTCATGCCTGTAATCCCAGCACTTTGAGAGGCCAAGGCGGATGGATCATGAGGTCAGGAGTTCAAGACCAGCCTGGTCAACATAGTGAAACCCCATCTCTACTAAAAATACAAAAATTAGCTGGGTGTGGTGGCGCGTACCTGTAGTACCAGCTTCTCAGGAGGCTGAGGCAGGAGAATCGCCTGAACCTGCGAGATGGGGGTTGCAGTGAACCAAAATAGCACCACTGCACTCCAGCTTGGGTAACAGAGCAAGACTTTGTCTCAAAAGAGAAAAAAAAAGAGAGGGTGAGAAAACAAAAAAACTAGACTTGATTAATAAGCCAAAAGATGAAACTTGGAAAAGACAAATAAAGCAGACGAATCACAGGCTGGTCTAATTTTTCAAAAGAGGAAACATACAAGTAAAACTAGAATTTTCTTTAAATTTATAAAGAGGCATAATGGCTAATCCTTATCAAGAAAATAGTATAGATTTATACTAATAAATTTGAATCTCTAACCCAGGTGGATAACTTTCTAGGAAATATATATTTATTAATTCATTCAATGAATATTTACTGAGGAGATTCTATAGGCCAAGCACTGGAGCTATGAAAGTCAAAACAGATGAAGCCTCTCCAAATGTGGAGATTTTTTTTGGGAAGTAAGGTTGAGAACAGAAATTTAAAAATACATACTATGTCATACGGTGATAAGTGCTATGAAGGAAGATGAAGGTGAGTAACGGGAAGCAACAGAGCAGGGGTATCTCTCAAAAAGACAATCGGGAAGGATGGGACCACGTGGGTCAAGCAGAAAGCTAGTTCGAGTTCAGTGAGAAGGGGAAAAAGGGGATGGCAGAATCTGACATGGACCTTAAAAAAGCATTCTAAGTCAACAAAAACCCAAATGAGGTGAAAATACTGTACAGATCAGTAACTACGGGACAAACTGAGTTCAGATGGCTATACAGGTGGATTTCACCAAGGCTATGAAGAACTGATAAGCCCTATATGGAAAATTTCTGAATGTTCATGAGGCTCACAGAATCTGGAAAACAAGCCAAACAAAGATATGTGGTAAACAGTCACTTAACAAAATCAATAGCTGTGGAAACTGTGACTTCAAGTGAAATGATGCATAATGAAACTAGTTTTACCAGCTGAAAATACATTTTTCTTCTGGTCGATGTTATGATGAAATGATGCTGAATGGAAGGACATCATTGAAAACCTGGTATACACAGGATTCTTCCCACCTCTGCCCCTTTTCTAGTGTGAGCATGCCCCCCCCAGTGCGCGCGTGCACACACACACACACACACACACACACTTATTTCCTGAATCAAAGGTCCCAAGCCTAAGTCATTCAGGTACCACCTTTTCAGTTTCTGACGTATTTAGGTACCACTATAGGGTACGTATAAATATTATTTAATCAATATGTAGTTAAATTTTTGGCTAATTTAAAAGTAGCCAAAAATATATTACTACCATAAATAGAAAACCAGTATCCTTTCTCAAAATTAAAACAACTGCACAACTAATACAATTTTTAAAATATTTTTCCACATACTACCTAAGAGTATCTCACATTCTGCCAATACTTGGTACTGACATATGGACCATATTTAGAAAAACAATGCTACAGGCCAAGCTGACTGATGACCCCCAGATATACAAAATTTTAAATATAATATTAGAAAAACCTATACAGAAAGCATTTTAAAGAACAATGCATATATAAAATTACCAAGCAGGTTTTATTCCAGCAATAAATGAAATATTGGAATAACTTCTGCAATTTTTATTCCAGAAATAAATGGAATATTGGCATAAAAGAACGGCTCAACACTGGGGAATCTATTTATATGTGTGTAATATAATTTACAAACATATAAATAGAAACACATGTAGCTAGACTATGGTGCACATTCAAAACCATTATCTCTTTTGAGGTAAGTAGTACCCAACATACACAGAGAAAAACAGGCTGAGGAGTGTTACATAACATGACCAAAGTCTTAGAACTCATACATTTAGAGCAGTGGTTCTCAGCTGGGAATTACTTTGTGCCCAGGGGACATTTAGCAATGTCTAGAGATATTTCTGATGGTCATGACTGGGGTGGTTGCTACTAGCATTCAGTAGTTAGAGGCCAGGCATGCTGTTAAACAGCCTACAGTGAACACACAGAAAAGCTCCCCACAACAAATAATTATTTGTTGCATTTCCTCTAAGTCAATAGTGGATGAGACTGAGAAACCCTGACTAAGAGGAAAGGCAACATCTAACTCCAACTCTGATTCCATGGCTCATTTAATTATACCCACCACATCCCTATCACTGAATTAAAACATTATTTCCATGCAAAAATGCACTTTGTATTCCAAACAACCAACTCTAAAATTCACCTAAACATTACACCTAACAGAACAGTCATGATTAGGAGAGGAAACACTCTACAGATGTGTTTGTCCCCCAGTGGAATGACTTTTCTAGCAGTAAGGAAAGTTCAGGGATTCCTTGTCCCACCAACCAATGGTCAGATGGTTTAAGAGCAGTCCACCAAAGCGTTTGTCCAGCTAATTTTTCTCCTGTGACATTAACATTCCTCTTCAACCCCAATATGCTCTGGAAGCAAGAGTTCATCGTTTCAAACTGTTTCGGAAATTTTTATAACAGGCTAGCGTGTTTTGAAAATTATTTTCTCATGCCATTTATACAACTTATGTATGGTGGGGGGACTGGATTACTTGAAACAATTATTTTTATCCCTCTGCAACTGTCTCTAAAAGAGTACTGCTTTCTGAAAAAGAAAATGTTAGGAAACATAAATACACCACTTTTATTCGGCTAACACTCTTGACCTACTTTTTCTAACCTGTTTTCAGCTTCTTTACTACAACTGCGGAAGGGAGAAAAGAACAGTTAATAAACCATCTGTCTCAAATATAGAAACTTGAATCCATCAATCTCTGAGTATGCTCAAGACAAACTGGCTAAATATTTCCATCCTTGCCTGCGGTGCAGCTAAAATACAAATTAGAAAACTAAACCATTAAACATTTTCTTCATGATCATCATTTAAGAGCTGGCCAAAGACAGCTACTGGATGCTCGCTGCAGCTGATGAGCCAGAAATGTTTGACTTTCAAAGTTCACGGATTATAAAAAACTTCAGAGTGTGAGGAGAGTTGTGTGTAGGATGAGTAGGTGGGGGTATAATAAGAAAGAACAGTATTTTGGTTCTTTAGCGAATTTAATTCCTTCATCCCAGCCTCCCACTAATATCTGTGAAGATATGCAAATCACTCCCACTGGGGCTCCCCAGCCTTCCTCCACTCTCTCTTTTTCCTCCATCACCTCATCCCCCAAAAGCATCTTAGCAGGGGATGAGCAGCCCCATTCCTTTCTTTCATCCCTCCTCCATTGTCTCTATCCCTGAAGGAAACTTCAATATTTCCTTTCAGGATCTCTTTTATGAATATTTTCATCTTAAGCTTTGAAATAACCACAATTATTACTCTGTAAAAAAAATGAGTCCTCTACCAAACTTAGGACAAAAGTAAGTCATTTAAGTTTTGTTAAGCTTTCAGCTCAAATGCAGGAAAATAAATAGGTTAATAGGATTGTGGGTTTTTTAACATTTACCAGTTTATTACAAAAGATATTTTGTTAAATATATATACAAAAGATATTATGTAAAATTTAAAACCCAATCTTCTAATAATGATTTTGTGTTTTTTTTTTTTTTTTTTTTTTTTTTTTTGGTGACCAGTGGCAATCCTGAAGCTACCTAGGGGCTTCCAGGTATCAATCAATCATTAGCATATAAAAAGGCATCAATTTAGGGATTCCAGAGATTTTAGGAGTTGTATGTCAGGAAACAGGGACAAAGACCAAATATGTATTTCACAGTATCACAGTCCACTCCTAGTCTTTGAAACTGGATCCCTAAATAAAAAGGACATACAGCTCAAAAGATGGTACCACATTACCAGAATCCCATTCTATCATTAGCAATTAGTTCAGTCCATCATACTGTATGAATGACTCCCAGGGTGAAGCCACTCCGGTTTGCAGGCTTCCATTCAATCTCGTCAGGTTCCAAAAGCAGGAGTGATCTTGGCAAACACATAGCTTCACTCTTTCAGGCATGTGAAATAAGTGAGCTAAAAGGCAATACAATCCCTTGCTCTGAGCCTCTTTTAAGGTATTAATGTGATATTGTGCTCCCCTCAATTCATAACCTATTTATTCATTTCTTAACCCTTGGCTACTATTCCTCCTTCTCTCCATTAATAACCAAACTTTCCAC
Organism: Aotus nancymaae; assembly: GCF_030222135.1. Classification (NCBI taxonomy): domain Eukaryota; kingdom Metazoa; phylum Chordata; class Mammalia; order Primates; family Aotidae; genus Aotus; species Aotus nancymaae. Next base: position 37,051,420 of record NW_026988419.1, on the reverse strand, counting down.
CTTTGGAAAAAACATGAGAATCCACCATTGTGCTGCTAGTCTAGATTACAGGCAGCAATCCTAGCCTGGCAAGTGCCTCCCCCATCAGTACACTCCCATTCAGATGGGCTAAGGTTACAAAGCCATCTTTACTACCAGGCGATATAGTTGCATTCACTCTCAGTCCCAATTTTGCCACATGGGATAAAGGCACAACCCACCACCATCAGGCCCTTAGGAATTCTGTACTTGTAGCCACAGATCAGTCCTGGGACCACTGTATCGGGGGAAAGGAAAAATAAATTGAGGTAATGTGGGGAAGAAAGAAAAAGTATAATCATTAAACCAGTATTAATCCTCCCTTGACAAGAATTTCATAGTCATACCAGCATCCTCCTCCACCTACTCTCACCCAGATCAACCAGAGAAACAGGAAAATCTAGTGGGGACACTCCTTTAGTACTACTCATGTTGAATGTACACACACACTCAGGAAGACTTAAAAGCCTTCATGCTTTTATCTCCAGGTTGTAGGGTTTTCTTTTAGAAGATTCCCTTAATTGTTACATTTCCTTGTTTAAAAAAAAAAAAATCTTCCAGCCCTCAATACTAAAGACACTGATTTTTTTTTTTTTTTTTTTTTTTTTTGAGACAGAGCCTTGCTCTGTTGCCCAGGCTGGAGTGCAATGGCGCAATCTCAGCTCACTGCAAACTCCGCCTCCCGGGTTCAAGCGATTCTCCTGCCTCAGCCTCCCGACTACAGGCCCAGACCACCACACCCAGGCTAATTCTTTAATTTTTTGTTTTTAGTAGAGATGGGGTTTCACCGTGTTAGCCAGGATGCTCTCAATCTCCTGACCTCATGATCCACCCACCTCAGCCTCCCAAATTGCCGGGATTATAGGCGTGAGCCACCGTACCTGCCCAAGACACTGATTTTTTTAAGGTAGGGTTTTAATAGTTATTTTCCACAAATATGGGGATTATTATATCATTTTTTTTACTTAGCTATCTTTTTTTAATAGTGTGATCAAAAGCCCAGAAGAGCTTATAAAGAAGTAGTCCTAATTATTGTGCAGCACTGTGGTTTTAATTAGTAGTGTGAAGCTAATTTAATGGTGACTTACTTTTCCCCTCAGGATTATAACCACAAGCAAGTAGTAGTGAGAACTATGAGGACTACTCCCCTACTCTCTTGAAAAATATCTAAACGTTGCCCACATGAGAAGAAAGGAGAGATCTAAAATTGACACCCTAACATCAAAATTAAAAGAACTAGAGGAGCAAGATCAAAAAAACTCAAAACCTAGCAGAAGACAAGAAATAACTAAGATCAAAGCAGAATTGAAGGAGATAGAGACACGAAAAACCCTACAAAAAATCAGTAAATCCAGGAGCTAGTTTTTTGAAAAGATCAATAAAATAGACAGACCACTAGCCAGACTAATAAAAAAGAAAAGAGAGAATAACCAAATAGATGCAATAAAAAATGATAAAGGGGATATCACCACAGATTCCACAGAAATTCAAACCATCATCAGAGATTATTACAAGCAACTCTATGCACATAAACTAGAAAACCGGGAAGAAATGGATAAATTCCTGGACAGTTGCCTCCTCCCAAGCCTAAACCAGGAAGAAGTCGAAACCCTGAATAGACCAATAACAAGGGCTGAAGTCGAGGCAGCAATTAAGAGCCTACTACCCAAAAAAAGCCCAGGTCTAGATGGGTTCACAGCCGAATTCTACCAGACACACAAAGAGGAACTGGTACCATTCCTACTGAAATTATTCCAAATAATCCAAAAAGAGGGAATCCTTCCCAAATCATTTTATGAGACCAACATCATCCTAATACCAAAACCTGGCAGAGACTCAACAAGAAAAGAAAACTACAGGCCAATATCCATGATGAACATAGATGCAAAAATCTTCAATAAAATACTGGCAAGCCGATTGCAACAGCACATCAAAAAGCTTATCCACCATGATCAACTAGGATTCATCCCGGGGATGCAAGGCTGGTTCAATATACGCAAGTCTATAAATGTAATTCACCACATAAACAGAACCAAAAACAAAAACCACATGATTATCTCAATCGATGCAGAGAAGGCCTTCGACAAAATTCAACAGCCCTTTATGCTAAAAACCCTCAATAAACTAGGTATCGATGGAACGTATCTCAAAATAATAAAAGCTATTTACAACAAACCGACAGCCAATATCATACTGAATGGGCAAAAACTGGAAGCATTCCCTTTGAAATCTGGCACTAGACAAGGATGCCCTCTCTCACCACTCCTATTCAATATAGTACTGGAAGTTCTAGCCAGAGCAATCAGGCAAGAAAAAGAAATAAAGGGTATTCGATTAGGAAAGGAGGAAGTCAAATTGTCTCTATTTGCAGACGACATGATTGTATATCTAGAAGACCCCATCATCTCAGCCCAAAATCTCCTGAAACTGATAAGCAACTTCAGCAAAGTCTCAGGATACAAAATCAATGTGCAAAAATCACAAGCATTCCTATACACCAATAACAGACTTAAAGAGAGCCAAATCAAGAACGAACTGCCATTCACAATTGCTACAAAGAGAATAAAATATCTAGGAATACAACTAACAAGGAACGTAAAGGACCTCTTCAAGGAGAACTACAAACCACTGCTCAATGAAATAAGAGAGGACACAAACAGATGGAGAAACATTCCATGTTCATGGTTAGGAAGAATCAATATCGTGAAAATGCCATACTGCCCAAAGTAATTTACAGATTCAACGCTATCCCCATCAAGCTACCAATGACCTTCTTCACAGAACTGGAAAAAACCACCTTAAACTTCATATGGAACCAAAAGAGAGCCCGCATAGCCAAGTCACTTCTAAGCAAAAAGAACAAAGCGGGAGGCATCACACTACCGGACATCAAACTCTACTACAAGGCTACAGTAATCAAAACAGCATGGTACTGGTACCAAAACAGAGATATAGACCAATGGAACAGAACAGAGGCGTCAGAGGCGACACAACATATCTACAACCACCAGATCTTTGACAAACCCGACAAAAACAAGCAATGGGGAAAGGAATCCCTGTTCAATAAGTGGTGTTGGGAAAACTGGCTAGCCATATGCAGAAAGCAGAAACTCGACCCCTTCCTGACACCTTACACTAAAATTGACTCCAGATGGATTAAAGACTTAAACATAAGACCTAACACCATAAAAACCCTAGAAGAAAACCTAGGCAAAACCATTCAGGACATAGGCGTAGTCAAGGACTTTATGACGAAAACACCAAAAGCATTGGCAACAAAAGCCAAAATAGACAAATGGGACCTAATCAAACTCCACAGCTTCTGCACGGCTAAAGAAACAGTCAATAGAGTGAATCGGCAACCAACAGAATGGGAAAAAATTTTTGCAGCCTACCCGTCTGACAAAGGGCTGATATCCAGAATTTACAACAAGCTAAAACAGATTTACAAGAAATAAACAAACAAGCCCATTCAAAAATGGGTGAAGGATATGAACAGGTACTTTACAAAAGAAGACATACATGAGGCCAACAAGCATATGAAAAAATGCTCATCATCACTGGTCATTAGGGAAATGCAAATCAAAACTACATTGAGATACCATCTCATGCCAGTTAGAATGGTGATCATTAAAAAATTTGGAGACAACAGATGCTGGAGAGGATGTGGAGAAATAGGAACACTTTTACACTGTTGGTGGGAGTGTAAATTAGTTCAACCATTGTGGAAAACAGTGTGGCGATTCCTCAAGGACCTAGAAATAGAAATTCCATTTGACCCAGCAATCCCATTACTGGGTATATATCCAAAGGATTATAAATCGTTCTACTATAAGGACACATGCACACGAATGTTCATTGCAGCACAGTTTACAATAGCAAAGACCTGGAACCAACCCAAATGCCCATCGATGATAGACTGGGCAGGAAAAATGTGGCACATATACACCATGGAATATTATGCAGCCATCAAAAACGATGAGTTCGCATCCTTTGTAGGGACATGGATGAACCTGGAAACCATCATTCTCAGCAAACTGACACAAGAACACAAAATCGAACACCACATGTTCTCACTCATAGGCGGATGTTGAACAATGAGAACACATGGACACAGGGAGGGGAGCACTATACATGGGGGTCTGTTGCAGGGGAGTGGGGGGGACAGCGGGGGGGGTGAGGAGTTGGGTAGGGATAGCATGGGGAGAAATGCCAGATATAGGTGAAGGGGAGGAAGGCAGCAAATCACACTGCCACGTATGCACCTATGCAACAACCTTGCATGATTTTCACATGTACCCCAAAACCTAAAATGCAATAACAAAAAAAAAAAGAAAAATATCTAAACGTTAAAATTTTTGTTTATTTGGGATTTTTTTGTTGTTTGTTTTGGGGGGGTGTTGTTTGTTTGTTTTGAGACAGGGTCTCACTCTGTTGCCCAGGCTGAAGTGCAGTGGCATGATCTGGGCTCACAGCAACCTCTGCCTCCCAAGTTCAAGCAATCCATGCACCTCAGCCTCCCAAGTAGCTGGGATTACAAGTATGCACCAGCATGCCCAGCTAATTTTTGTATTTTTAGCAAAGATGGGGTTTCACCACGTGGGCCAGGTCAGGCTGGTAAAAATTAGACTTTGTAACCTGAGTGATAATCATACAGGTACAATAAATATTTTTGGAATTACAAACTATTAAATTCCTAAATGTGAAATCACAACCTCTAAAAATATAATTAAATGATCTTATCAAAACACCAATCAATATTTCCATTCATTTTCTGGAATCTTTAAGGTAGAAATGGACTTTAAATTAAGATTGAATGCTGTATTGTGTGCTGCAGAGGTACAGATTATTCCACAACCTGCCCTGAAGCCTACTTCACTGATACCTTTATTTCAGTTATCCAACAAATATGTGAATGCCTACTCACTTTATGCCAGACACAATAGCAGTGGTTGCAAATTCACTGGTGAGCAAAGCAGAGATGGGTCTGCACAAGCTAAAGTCTGGTATTAAATAAGTAAGCACATAAAGATATCATTGCAAATTATGACAGGTGTTATTAAAGAAACAAAAAGTGCTATGAGGAAATATTCCTGAACAAAGAAGACAGAAAAGGCAAACTCAGAGATATCTCAAGGTTAGTATTGCATAAGAAAAGTGTGTGATTCAAGGGGCAGAGTCTTAAGGGGCAGGTAGATAATCAGGGTTGATACAACATGGAGGCTTCTAGAGAGGCCAGAAGGGGAGTAAGAGCACAGGAGGGTGGGAGAAGTGGTAAAGAAAAAAGTAGCCATTCAGAGCCAGCCCTGTGATTCAGGAAGTTGGCACCCTTGCTAACAGGATTTATGATGTTACTAATGAAGCAAACTGATGGATTCTTTTAGAAGGTGTCTCACTGAGGCCTGCTCACTGCATGTTCTGTGGAGCAGGAAAGATTTTAACACATTACCCTATGCCAGAGGTCACAAATTTCACTGTCCATAGGGCCAAGCAGGTGAAGAAAATGAATGAAGACATCTTTATGCACACCCTGTGTGAAAGACCTGTGGAGATCTGGAAAACAGGCAGAAGGCAACTGTCATTCCACTCACAATGACAGACTACATAGGAATACAGGACCCACAGTGCCAAATGTAAGAGATTTTCAAAGGAGAAGCTAAAAATCTGAAAATATTTTCATGTGAAACATTCCAGTTTTTAAAGACTATATGGGGCAAATAAAGCAAATTTGAGGCCCATCACTTTGCAAACTTCCTTTAATATTTTATGTCAGTTATCTAGGTACAGAAGATGTCACACTCTTCTAACCCTTTGACTTATTTTACATTTTTTTTTGAGACAGAGTCTCACTGTTGCCCAGGCTGGAGTGCAGTTGCATAATCACAGCTCACTGCAACCTCAAACTCTCAGGCTCAAGCAATTCTCCCACCTCAGCCTCTCGACCAGCCAGGACTACAGGCAAGTGCCACCAAACATAGCTCACTTTTTTGGAGGGCATAGACAAGGTCTCACTATTTTGCCCTGGATGATCTTGAACTCCTGGCCTCAAGAAATTCTGCCTCAGTCTCTCAAAGTGTTGGTACTACAGGCATAAGGCGTGAGGCATGAGATTGCACCTGGCCAGATTTTACTTTTTTTTTTTCTTTTTTGAGACGGTAGCAGGGATTACAGGTGCACACCACTATACCCGGCTAATTTTTTTGTATTTTTAGTAGAGACAGGATTTCACCATGTTGGCCAGGCTGGTCTTGAACTCCTGACCTCAGGAAATCTGCCCACCTCAGCCTCCCAAAGTGCTCGGATTATAGGCATGAGCCACTGCACCTGGCCGATTTTACTTTTTAATATACCATTAGCACAAGACTTCAGACCAAGAAAACAAAAAAACTATAGGTCAATCCTTTCCACTATTCTTGTCCTTTATTACTTAAGCCTAAAAAATTCATGTACATTTAAGGAATGAATTACAGTGATAATACAATAGTATATTTTATAATATCCTACAGTTTTGGAGGTAAATGCTGCTGTCTTTAAACATAAATCTACCACAATGAAGGTGGGAGTAATTTCACCTCTCACAGAAACCCATATAAAAGATATTTACACCTTGGGAGGCTGAGGCAGGTGGATCACTTCAGCCCAGGAATAAGACCAGTCTGGGCCACATGGCAAAATCTTATCTCTACAAAAAATAGAAAAATTAGCTGGGCATGTTGGCACTGCATTCTCAGCTACTTAGGAGGCTGAGGTAGGAGGATCACCTGAGCCCATTGCAGTGAGCCATGATCACACCACTGCACTTCAGCCTGGGTGACAAAGTGAGACCCTGTCTCAAAAACAAAAAGTATTTGATAAGCATTTAATACCTGTTCAGCATAATGCTAAGACTCTATTCTCAAAGAGCTTACATTCTTGTTGGTGAGAAAAAAAATCTCATAAACAACTAGCAGACAATATAAAAACAGTATATAATTAAATATTTAACTGTGCAGAACAAATAAACATAGTAAGAAACCACAAGAGTTATCTAACTTTTGTTATATATCCAACTGGTATGAGATTTGGATAGGGATAGAAGAGGTAAAAAAATAAGTCACACGTGAAGAGACAAAGCAGATAAAAGGGATCATTCACACCAGTGGTACTCAAAGAGGGGTCCATGGGCCAGTGCCAGTTGGCAAACAGTTTGCTACTGGTCCATGAAGTAAGTACAGAAATAGAGCATAAATGGTTAGAAACCTTTCTAGCATTTGTACACTGCCCTTGATGGCAGCAGCAGCCCATCTGGAGCAGCCACTGCCATGACGCTGGCTGCAGCAGGGCAGGTGCTGCCAGGGCTGCCCACTCCAGAGCCGGTGGGAGCCAGGAGCAGGCTGGAGCCCCACCCTCTTCCAAGTTGGAGGGGCAGGAGCCCTGCCCTCCCAGGCACAGCAGCAGTCACCCCATCAGGGCTGCAGACCCAGGATTCCCTGCACTTTCAGGGGCCCAGGAAGCTCCCCACAGCCATAGTCTCAGAAGTACCTGCTCCCACTGCCTAGTCTCTCCCCACTTCTGGTGCCTGCTCCAATTTCAGAGCAAAGTTGTGGCTGAGCCTGGGCACTGTCACAACCCAGTCAGGTGTGCATGCCTTTGGAACAGCGCTGACACACCAGCCCCCTGCCACCTCTGCCCCCTCCAGACTTTGGGCACCAACGAGCACAGGAGGAGACCACGGTGGGGCTCAGCACAGGCCTACAGATGCTCCTTGGCAGAAAAGGCTGGCACCACGAATGGCAGCAGGAGGCAGACAGGCTCCTAGGTGGAAAGGGGTGGGTCCCTGGTGAAGTCCCACCTTCAAGCCAGGGACAGTATGAAGCCTGGGAGCCAGGCTGTCAGTTCCATAAATTGGAGCTAGAACTTATGGTGCTTTTTCCAGGCATGCCCATGGCCACCCATGGACTAATCAGCATGCATTTCTTCCCCTCTGAAGTCCATAAAAAATCTGAGATGCAGCCAGACTCGGGCAGATGACAGAACAACTGGCCTGAGGACAGGAGCTACCCACTCTGGGTCTCTTCTCCAAGGAGAAGTGGACCCTCATTGGGATGACCTGCCTGCAGAAAGCAGCTACCCACTCTGGGTCTCCTGACAATAGTTCTGCCACTCAATGAAGCTCCTCTCTGCCTTGCTCATGCTCCAGTTGTCCACACACCTCATTCTTCCTGGATGCAGAACAAGAACTTGGGACCAGCCAAATGGTAGGACTAAAAGAGCTATAACACAAACAGAGCTGAAACATACCCCGCCCCCCGACCATGCTCACCACATTGTGGGCGACCAGAAGGAGAGAAGAGTTGCAGCCCTTTTGGGAGCCCAGACCTAGGGGTTCCCCAAGCCAGAGCTGTGACACCCTCTTTGGAGCTCTGCAGTTCCTGGCATCTCCAAGCTTCCAGGAACCACTGCATTCCCCTTGTTTAGACACAGGTGCCCACAGCAGAAGCCACGTGAAGTGATCCAGCTGCAGCCTCACACAGAGTCAGCACCTGTGCTGGTGCCTAGAGCTGCCCACCATGCCGCAGCAGCTGGCACGCCTGGCTGTGCACAGTGGCCAGACCCCATGCTCACTTGTCCACACACTTCTGCTCTGCCCTGGCTTGCCACTGGCAGGTGTGGGATCCAGGCTGGTGCAGGCTGTTGGGCCGAGTGGGTGGAATAAGCCCAGTAAGCACAAACAAAACTCAGGCAGAAGGTGCTGCCGGCCACAGAGGTTTCCAGCTAGCAAAGCCACACCCTAAGGATCTTGTGACACTCTGACATTGAAACTCACGTTCCATGGGCTTGGCTCGGTAAGCACATCACTGACCAGTTAGAACACATGTGGCACAGGCTGCATGCCAGTAATGTGCAGCAGGACCATGTAACAACATGTAGCCCTTTCCAACTATAACCCGAAAGGGTAGAAAATACAGAAATCATTTATTTCTTCAACAGGCAAATTGTTTAAATTGTTTACTACAATATTGTTGAAACAGTTTACTGAGAATAAGTGAAAGATTAATTTTAAAAATAATAGCTTTACTTTGGATAAAAGTAGAAAGTTAATATCTTGTGGTTGCTGACATTACTTTAAAAATCTCTTCTTCCATTCCTGTTAACATACCCTCCACGAAACTGGTTTCACTACTATGAGTGTTATTAAAACAAAACCTAGGCCAGGTGTGGTGGCTCATGCCTGTAATCCCAACACTTTGAAAGGCGGAGGTGGGCGGATCACTTGAGGTGAGGAGTTCAAGACCAGCCTGACTGACAGGGTGAAACCCCATCTCTACTAAAAACAAACAAACAAACAAACAAAAAACCAAAGAAACAATAGCTGGGCAAGGTGGCTCACGTCTGTAATCCCAGCTACTCGAGTGGCTGAGGCATGAGAATCAACTTGAACCTAGGAGGCAGAGTTTGCAGTGAGCTGAGATCACAGCACTGGATTCCAGCCTGGGTGACAGAGCAAGACTCTGTCTCAAACAACAACAACAACAACAAAAAGAAAAAACACCTAAAATATTTTTAGATAGGCATTAAGCCTGGTGAGTAGCATTATCATCAGTCCAACATGGTTTAGATTAGTTAACAAGCAGGAAGCAAGCTCATTTGTAGCATGAAAAACTAAATACTGATATAGACAGTCTATGTTCAAAGAATACATATAAACATATAGGAAATCATTATTTCTCTTAAAGCCATTTGTTTAGCTATGATTGCAGTCTACCAAGTTACAAATGTAATAAGAATTCTCTATATTACCTGTCTATACACATGCTTTCAAGGAACATGTGTACAGTTTTTGTAATTATAATTTTTGTATTTTTTTCTTATGCTATGTTTATTAATATAGAACAAAATTTAATTATGTCTATTGAATCAAATAATAGTAAGTCTGGGATTATATCTTGTAAGCTTGGCTCTTGTTTTTCTAGTAATTCATAGTATCTGTCCACAAGATCAGGAATTAAAATTTAACAAAAGAAACACTAGTCCCTCACTGAAAAATATTAATCTACCCCAAACTGCTAGAAAACCGGCTAGTTATGCAATCATAGCTTTCCCTAGGGCCATATTTTCCAAAATTCAGGCTATGTTGCTTGGTAACAGACTAGGCATTAAATTACATTGAATCAGACAGTAAGAAAGTCATTGCAAGCTGAGCTGTTCAGAAGAGGACTGGGTCTTTGAGTAAATATCAGTTAAGCTAGGTACAGGCTATATATCCCATTCCTCACAAGCTTGCTACCAGGTAAAATATCCCATTCCTCACAAGTTGTTACAAAGACATCAAGTCATAGATTACATTCAGCCAAAGGTACATATATTATCCAGCAGCCACCAAATCTGTTTTATAGGTCTAGGAAGTCCCAATTTCTTCCTGCCATCACCTAACATGACAGACTCACTCCCAGAGAGACGCCAAGGTATCCTGATGATGGGACAAACCAGTGTCTTGGTGAAACTACAGTGACTCTTGGGCTTCCCACCACTCATTCATACAAGGAGGCACTCATTTCATGCATGAAAAATTATTCCTAATATCCCTCGGGTTTATTAAATCCTCTATAGTACATTTCTAAACCAGTATTTGAAGTTCTAAATATTCAATACTAAAGATGTTAATTCCTTATAAGGGTTCTTGGAATAATAACTAACCAGACTTTAAGGAGAAAATTAGAGAAGAAAACACCCTTTATAGTAAATCACTTTCAAACTAAATTATCACACAATAATGCCATGGTCACAGGTTCCTAAAAATAAAATTTTTAAAAAGAAAAAGAAATGACAACACTATATAAAAACTTTATTTCAATAGTACTACTGAAATAAAGTCTATATTTAATGGTAGAATAGCTTTAATAAATCTTCAACATTTGGTAATCTCCCATTTTAACAGAGAGCAGAAATTTAGCTGAGAACCTTTGGCAACTATCAGTATCCAATGAGAAGCTAATGACATTGCTTTATTTTCAACGCCCCTTAGAGAGCATGCACTTCACAATTTAGATGTCCTTTAATATTTGTGTTAATCAAATTTTAACAATATAAAGGGGAGGAATAAAGCTCTTGACACATCTGGGATTAAATTAAAAAAGACAGAAATCCCCTACACTAACAAACAGTAATGGAACTGTAGGTATTTTTCCTCCTTTTCTCTGTTTTCCAAGTTTTGTGATGTTGTTACAGGTCTCTTGTAATCCAAAAATGCGATTAAAAATAAAATACAGGCCGGGCGCGGTGGCTCAAGCCTGTAATCCCAGCACTTTGGGAGGCCGAGGCGGGTGGATCACGAGGTCAAGAGATCGAGACCATCCTGGTCAACATGGTGAAACCCCGTCTCTACTAATACAAAAAAAAAAAATTAGCTGGGCACGGTGGCGCGTGCCTGTAATCCCAGCTACTCAGGAGGCTGAGGCAGGAGAATTGCCTGAACCCAGGAGGCGGAGATTGCGGTGAGCCGAGATCGCGCCATTGCGCTCCAGCCTGGGTATCAAGAGCGAAACTCCGTCTCAAAAAAAAAAAAAATAATAATAATAATAAAATACAATACAAAAACAACACAAAATCATGCAGAGGTATCTCAGTCTGATGTGATGAAAAATGGGATGCCTGAAACCAAATTTATAAGATAAGAGCTAAGTTATGACGGCTCACTTTACCAAGGCTTCTGTGCATCACCTTAAAGAACCCCTTTAGAGAATTCTGTACTCTGAAGCTCCACAGGATCCTTCACTATGCCCTCCTCCGTTATGCCCTACCCTCCCTCAATAATTTAAAACTTGGCCTTAGCTCAGTGCCTGCTGCCCTCTTGACCACCTGGGTCTCCTCTCTGTGTCTCTGCCTCTCGCAAACAGCCTTCTCTCCCTCCTCACCAGTCTCTCTACCAGGCCTGGCCCACAGTATCCAACAGTCTGTCTCCACTACTATATGTAACACCTTGAGAACCTGAACATGTCATTTCTCTGTGTCTCTAGTGCCATGTCCAGAGCATCACATGTGGAGCTCAACAGATGTCTGCTTCAGGACTGGAATTGTTTCAATTGACAACTATTTCCCAAATAACACATTTAATACTAACAATAGCTAGCATATGTTTAAGTGCTTCACATAGATCACCTCAGCTCATGTCACCTTCAGCTCTCTGAGGAGGTGTTTATCGCTATCTCCATGCTATAGGTGAGGAAACAAAGTGGGAAGGGGCTAAGCACCATGTCCAGTCTCAAACCTTTAGAAGGTGGTGGAGTTAGGATTGAAACTCCCCACTTCACGTGAAACTGACTTCCCTCTGCCACCCTACTCCATTTTCATAGATTCACCAGAAGAGCAGACATGCAATGCCACTGTCATCAATTTCTCCCACAATGCACTCAACAACTGTACCAAAAATGAGTGAATAAATAAATAAACAGAAAATAGCATTAGCAACTTGCTTCAGCTATAATATCAGCATGGTAACCAGTCTATGTTCTGAAGAAAATGTACACCTTCTTACTTCTTAAAACATACAAGTATGAAATTCTATAAGAAACTGCTTAAACAAAAGTAATGCTTTATACTAGAAAAAAAATTTTTTTCTTGCCTCTCAGCTCGTGAGATCAGGCCAGTTCATCCCTGAAGGCAAAAAGGCAAAAGCTTCCCAGAAACACTGAGTTGGAGAAGGATAAATGCAGATTCATGGACTGCAAATATTTCTGACATTTCCCTTTGTTGCCAGGGATCACAGGAGTAATTAGATTTAAAAGAAAAATTAATGTTTAAGCCAAGAAAATAAATGTGATGGCACTTACATTACCTGGAATTTACTTTTAAAATACCAGAGCTATATGAATCATATGTGTTAGTTTTAATCTCCATCCTAATTGGGACATGCTCCAGGGGTGGGCAACTGACATTGACTCAAGAGAATCACACTCCCAGAGGAAGTGATCTTTCTCTCCAATCCACACTAGTGATGGTAATCATAGATGCTGTAGATATTAGAGACAAGTTTTCATGGGTGAAATTAATAGAGTTTAAGATGTGTAGACTGACTCCTTCCATGAATATGGTACAAAACTCTAGTGACTAAATGCAATGTGGTATCTTGGATTTGATTTTAGAACTGAAAAGGGGTATTTATGGGGAAAAGTCTGACATTTAGTTGACAGTAATGTACTAATGTTGAATTCTTACTTTTGATAAATATACCATGGTAATGTAGAAGGCTAACAATAGAGGAAACTGGGTAAAGTATATTAAAACTCTGTATTATCTTTGCAATTTTTCTGCCAATCTCAAATTATTACAAAAAAAAAAAAAGATTCAGCAAGCATGGTAGACTGCACCATTAAGGCTGGCATCTTAGGCTTGATTCTTAAAGACCCTAACTATAGTCTCTGTTCCAATGGATTCTTGTCTACCCAACCCTCCGTATTTAACAAAATCTTCCTAATAGAATGTAGTTGCAATTGTCTCAGGAACAACTATCATGTAATGTGCACCTTAAGGGCACCTTAAAGGGCAGACAGCGGGGAATTCACAGGGCTTTTAAGACAGGTTGTATATCTGTTTTTACATTCTTGCTAATAAAAACATTTATGTGAAATGGAATGAAGTCTATAAATTGCTTTCACTGTAATCTTGTAAGAAATTACCCTTAACTATTGGAGATTAGAAATGTTCACCAAAGCAAAAGAACCTACTAGTTGTGCAGAACCAAAATGTCTCACATCAGTTTGTAACGCAATACTCAAAACAGTTTTTCCACTGTAGCTTTTAATGACGAATATATATCAGTGTCCCACAGTTAAGCAGGATAGCTAAGACGAAAACAGGTAAGTCAGAGAGGATTCAATCTAGTTATTAAAAATAAAGCTCAGTTCACCCAGAAGGATATGCAAGAAGAATAACTCACCACGTATAAGACATAAAATTATTTATAAGGTCAGAAAAAATATACTGTGAACACAAGAAAGCTAGCTAAAACAGTATGATTTTAGGATTTACAGAAGAAAGAATGTGTTTAAAGCCAGGGAACAAGCCCTAGAAAACCCAGTGGCCTTGTGGCATACAACACACTGGGAAGGGTTCAGATCAGGAGAAAAACATTATTTCATTTCATCTTCACAACAAGCTAATGTAGTAGGTAGTATCATTCCATTTTACATAGGAAGAATCAAAGCTCTTTGGTGGGTAAAGTAATAACAATAGGCCCAAGCTCAGAAAGCTAGAAAGTAGTGAGACCAGCATCACACCCAGGCTTATTACTTCAAAGGATTTTCCTCTATCCTGCAGTCTTTCTTGTATTTCATCCTCCCTATGAAAAGTGAGTACAAAAAAAAAAAAAAAAGAAAAAGAAAATCCTATCACTGCCAATTCACACCTAATTTTATACAGAAAACTTCTAACAGAGACTAGTTACAAAAAATTTGCCTACCAATAATGTTTCAGAAACTTATATATGAATATTAGCAAGTCACTTGAACCCCTTCATTTTAACCCAGCCACTACGAACAACATAAAGCCTTGCCCAAGCTCACACTCAGGGTCTGAGTCAACATTAAGGGCAAACCACAAGAAAACCTTCCTGGAGTGTCAACTTTTACCCTATGTTGAATAATTTAAAACAGTATTTTTATGTTGAAACAAAAAATATACAAAACAGAATACTATATCTGCATGAATTTTTAAAATAATACATTGCAGAGAAACTTCAGACTTACAGCAGCACACTTTGAACCATATTCCAAGCCCTAGGGGTTTACAGTCCTGTCCTAGAAGTCGTCCACTTGAAATTTTTAAGAAACATATTAAGTGACTTTTATGTCCTGGTTAAAATTTTATAAACAGTCATGTAAATTAATGTTTCAAAAAAAAGCCCACAGACTTGAAAACTATCAGGTTTCATTTCTAAATGTTTCTACGTTTTAAAAATATAATAATAAAGATCTCTTAATTTTTTGTTTATAAAGCCCATTAAAGATTCAGTGACTTGGTTTCCTCTAAAAGGTTCATTTTCCTCTTCTAGAAAATGAGTCCCATAGCAGGAACTCAAAAGATGATGATGGAGGTGATGGCAACTGTAATGGTGGTAGTAACTTTGATCAGTGTTCTTATATTTACCAAGAGATCATTTGGGCCATCATTTAATATGCAAAATTCTGCCCTCAATAAACATGATCTACACTTTTAAAAATATCTCTTCAAATGATTCAATTACATAAATGTGTAATTATTTCAATTCTACAAATGCATTACCAAGCAATTAATTAAATATAAAGTTAACACTGGTATCTACATTATTGGAAATTGCCTAATTAGTGGAAAGCAGAGTCAACTGTATTATTTTTAATTACATAAATTAAATTACATAAAAACAACATTACACTATTCTGTTCTCCACATGAGAGGCAGAACATACTTGGCTTCCCCTATTTAAAACTGATTTGTTGCCCAAAGCAACTAACAGATTTCCAAAGTCAGCGATGAGAATCAGTGGCAGAAACACCAGGACTAGAACCCTGGTATCCTTGCATCATAATCCTGGCCTCAACCAACCAGAACACGATGCTCCATCAAAAGCAAAACAAAACAAAAAAGGAAGGCTTTTCTATTGTGCACATCCAAGGCATTGTCAGCACATCACTGTTCCATTGTTCTGCCCATTCTTCGTGGCAGCAGTCACAATTATGTGGTCATGCCTGGTTCTTTTCCTAATTCTAATAAAAGAACAAAGAGAGAGAATTCCACATTCCTGTAACTTTTCATTCTGGAGAACTCCAAATATACTATTTAAATGCTTCATTCAAAGACTTGAGTAACAATACATGAGAACAGTCAGGTATCTGGAAACTCTCTGGCTTTCTCTTTTTCTATATTAGTGAAATGCTCCAAAAACTATCAAATGAGACTTCCTTTATCTGTGCAGGGAGTTGCAGTTATCCAGAACCAGGAGAGTGATTTGACTAATGAGAGCAATTCTGGCCATGACACTCTCATTTTCTCAAAAACAGAAATCAAATGAGGCTGAAGCTTATAACCACATGTAGAAGCCACATCATACGGAATCAATGTTCCTACACACAATTATATTGTAATATTTAAGACAAACAAGTGTTCTGGTACTGCCAGAGCAAAACCATCCTAATAAGAACTCAAAGGACTTCCGGCTCTTGTGGGACTCCCTACCTGATGCCAGCAGTGATCAAGAACACTAATTTGGAAGGGGAACATGGTAACATATTCAGGAGGAAAAACATGTTGCCATCTCCCTTTCAACTTTGGTGAGTGACCCGATTTTGTTTGGTAATAGGAACTCATATAAATTATTATTAATACATTTAAAAGGTATTTTATTATTACTAAAAGAGAATTGAGGTGGATTCTGGTCTTTCTGCCACTAATTCTCTTTGTGATCTCTGGCAAGTCACCAGAACTTCATCTGTCACACAGGGAATAATGCCCCTCATGCCAGGGTCAAACAGCTATACCGATTTAAAAAAATTAACAGAGAAGTATGCTACACAAATATACATAAATATTACATTAGAACAGATGGCCAGGGCCTTAGGACAAGGAGTGTGTTCATCCATACTCTCCTTCCCTCTTCCAAGGCTGGAATCCAGACATGGGGATGGCCAGTTACAACCACACCAGTGAACAAGTCTACACTGGGAGGTAACAATTTGGAAAGTGCCTGAGTGACCACGAAGAGCAACAATGTCTGGCCACCTGGCCCACTCACTGGAACTGTCACATGAGAAACAAACATCTCTGTTCTTTTGGCCATTTTCTTACTGGCTTTCTTTGTTCTACCAACCTGCCCTAACTAACACAGTTATTAATTGGAGGTCACAAATGAAGCCAGGCAAACCAAATCCCACTCCTACCTGTTTTATTTGGCCCTAACAATGTTGGCCTACTCAGTATTCTGTTTGTACGTTGTTTAATTTTTACTTAGATATCAACATTTAAGAATTAGATTTCATATAAGAATCCAAGATTCTTTGGAAAAAGAAAAAAAAAAAAGAAGATCTGGCAACAATTAATTCTTGTTTACAAATGGCAACACTTGCCTGGAACTGAATAGGCTTGTCCTCTTTGAAGGGGGCATGTGCTATCCAGTTCCCCAAAACCTCCCACTTTTATAGCAGGCTTGCTTTATTTAGCTGTCCTGTTCTAAGCAAGCCTTAGTAAATATCTGACTTTGCAACCCTCATTAAATAAATGTGTGGACATTTAGAATTCTAGGGATGTATACAATGTTATGAAGCTCAGGCCTGGACAGTAATAGATTAAAATAATTTCTACCAAACTCCTTCCCAGGAAGTTCTGCCTAAAAATATATTATGCCTAACAAATAACCATCCTACCAAGTTCAGACCACCATATCCTTTCTCACCTGGATTACAGCAATAGCCTAACTGGCCTGCCAGCCTTGCGTCTTGCTCTCCTATTAATTCATGGCATCAAAACCGGTGCCACCTTTATAAATTGCAAGTTTAATTCCCTCCTTTCAAATGGTTTCACGTTTACCTCTGGATATATCCTCATCTCCTCAACATGGTTTAGGGAGCTGTCTTTATAATCTACTTTGAAATACAGTAAGACAGTTATTTAGTTATTCATAAACAACTAAATATAACAATTCGAGTCTCCTAATCAGGAATTTACTCTTACTGGCATTGCAAGGACCCTATATAGGTGTTCACTCTCCACAAGCCACTACACCAAATCTTAACTGTTCTATGGGAGAAAAGTAAACTTCCATCTTGTTTGAATCATTGTAACTTGTGGCCTCCTTGTTGCAGTGCCTTAAAGTATGTCCTAACACTACACCCAGTGTTTTCAATTTCCTTAAATACACTGTCCTCCCTACCATGATTTCTTTGCACATGTTCTTCCCTCTAGAACTCTCCCACCTCCTAACCTTCATCTTGCCAACTTCTACTTCAGTTCTCACCTCCTCCGCAGTATTATCTCTAACCTGAAGAGTGGGTTTCATTTCCCTCGATATGTATTCTAATAGCAGACTTCTCTCTGACTTTCGGCTGTCATTTTATGCACAGTGGTTCATTGATTAGGATAAGGGATGCCCATAAATAATGCTTCGTTAGTGAAATGGGTGATCAAGATAAAAAGAGCCCAAGTTCCAGAATGATCTTTAAGAGGAGAGCTGCCTATCACCCTGGTTTATTGACTAATTCCAGACTATTTCATGAGGGGAAATAAACTGTCTTGTTTGGGCTGGGCACGGTGGCTCACGCCTGTAATCCCAGCACTTTGGGAGGCCAAGGCAGGTGGATCACGAGGTCAAGAGATCGAGACCATCTTGGTCAACATGGTGAAACCCCGTCTCTACTAAAAATACAAAAAATTAGCTGGGCATGGTGGCGCGTGCCTGTAGTCCCAGCTACTCAGGAGGCTGAGGCAGGAGAATTGCCTGAACCCAGGAGGCGGAGGTTGCAGTGAGCCGAGATCGCGCCATTGCACTCCAGCCTGGGTAACAAGAGTGAAACTCCGACTCAAAAAAAAAAAAAAAAAAAAAAAAAAAAACTGTCTTGTTTGATTTACTTTAATTTGGAGTGACTTTGTTATAGCAGCTTAGCTGGTACCTTAACAAATGCACTAACCTTATTATTATTATTAAATGTTTTTCAGGACTGTGATGAGACCGTGCTCTCTCTTACCTCTGAGCATTTGCACATGCTGTTACTTATGCTCAGAATCCTTTACCACCTATTAATGTTAACCTAGCTAACTTATAAGCCTCTAAATCACTAATTAAAAATCATATTCTTACAGAGATTCTTCCCAATCTTGAAGTCCATTGAATTCCTATCACACACTCCAATAGAAGACCCTGTACCCTCTCATCATTACTTCGACATATTTCACTGTTCTTAGCTTTCTAATAGTCTCAAAAGCACTATAAGCTCCTTGAAGGAAGAAATCCTATCATGCTTGTTTACTGCTGCATTGGCAGCACCCAGAAATGTGTCCTGCACACAACTGGCATCTAACATTATGATCTTCCAGAGTACATTCCTCCATTTTGGCCACAATGACCTCTACCAACTACCTTACTATCATCTATATTTATTGCTTATATTATTTCATTTTACTTATAGTAATGCAAATAAGGAGAAGGAGAGCAAAGGGGTGGGGAAAGGAGGAGAAGGAGGAGGGACAGACTAATTTGACAGAACTCAGCATGGCTTAAGGAACTCTTCTGTCTAGATTGCTCCCCAAGATGTCCTATTAAGAAAATATATTCAAAATATTTGGAAAAGGAAGTTGAAGAAAGTTAGATAACACAGTTTCTTCAGCTATCATATTAATAAATTTTAGGTCCATAGCTTGTAATTTTTCTGGTGTGGAGACCAGCTGAATGTCCCCTTACTATCCTTACCTTAAATAAGATTGCAATCGCATATTAGCCATGTTTGTTTTAAGACCAAAACAGATTCTTAGCTACTATGTTTTAATTATTTGTGGTAATCAGCAATTGGCCAGCTGATGTTTTGGTGAACTTATAAACTATCATGCTATGAAAATGTTCAAGCAGGTAATCTTAACCTCTGTAGAGAAAATCTAACAAAGATCCCTATATTGATTACGAATTAGCAACCAATGACCTCTATTTCCAGTGCTAAGTTTCTAGCATATAAATGTTTACTATTGACATGGGATATTCTAGAGCCCCTTCCATAACAGGAAGCAA
The DNA here is from genome assembly GCF_030222135.1 of Aotus nancymaae. Classification (NCBI taxonomy): domain Eukaryota; kingdom Metazoa; phylum Chordata; class Mammalia; order Primates; family Aotidae; genus Aotus; species Aotus nancymaae. Next base: position 37,031,679 of record NW_026988419.1, on the reverse strand, counting down.
TCTCAACCACCACAGATAAATCTTGCTCTTTAAATTATTTTGAATCCTAGCAGCCGAGAGATGAATCTTTTTTTTTTTTTTGGTATCTTTTACCTAATCTCAATTCTTTCTCCACCCTCCTGCCTTCCCCTTCAGTTTGCAGGTTGCAGGATGGAAGAGCTTCTATTCCTTAATCTCAGCAAAATCACATGTATCCTTGGCCATGACACTGGAAAAGGGATTATAGGTGTAATTTCATTATTTTCCATTAGCAATGTGTTCAACTAGACAAGAAGCTCTGTTACTGTCACCTTAATCTAGCCTGATTTTTTTCTGCTCAACTTACCTCACTATAAAACAGTTATAAGGTCAATGCTAAATTCCAGAATTTAATTAAGTAAGTAAGATGAAAGCTTTACAACTGCTTCATTTTGCTTTGCATCAAAAACAAGAAACCAAATTTTCCTTGGGACTAAAATATAATACTAGCCTTCTGGAAAATAATTACTGTACATAATTTATACTCTCATTGCTATGAACCACCTTACCCAGTGCATCTGCTACTTTGATACTGTTCATGAGCTGTCAGTTGGGATGGGGATTTGATTTGTTTTTCTGTCGCTGCTCCCTGATTTACTGTTGCACACTATTCCCAGAATCCTGATTTCATTTGCTTTCACCGATAATATATATCTGCTAAAAAGTCCCAACTTTGTGTCTAAACTAAATGAGATCAGACAATTTGAGAGTAGCACGTATAAAACTGTAGCATCCTTTATAAGATCAGCTATTTACGGTCCTATTTCACAGAAGTATTTCCTGACCACAGGAAAGCTTCAGTCTTGCTGTAAATGAATCTTCGGTGTGTGTCAGGGCCTCCTGTCTTTGTGCAAAAAAAGAAAAAAAATCGTTACTCTGCTTTGTTCTTAAATTAGGTAGCTCTTCCCTGCTTCATGCACTAAACTGCTCATATGTCAGCATTAATAAACAGGTATAAGTTATTAGTAGCAACATACTCTGAGATCTCAATTCAGTGAGTGTCAAACACTAGGGAAGAATTTGTTACTTTTCTCCTGTTTAAATAACATATAGCCTAAGGACCATGAAAGAATCTTTTCAGCCTTAGAAATGAGAATGGGGTTGAAATGATAACTGAATCCTCTTCTAGTCTCTGATGCCTCACTCCATCTCCCATAAATATCAGAAGAGAGTCTGCATATTCTGGTAAATGTAGGCCAGCTGCTGTGACGCAGGAGGGAGAGCTGGGGTTTTGAGATATAAATTTTTCAAAGAGCTAAAAGTAGCTCCCAAGAACCTGCTTAACACAATTGCCTGCCCCAGCCTCAGAAACCACTTCCATTGTCAGTCTGTACTGTAAACTGTAAACAAGATACTTCTTGCTTTGCCTACTCCAGTGGCTTCACCTGGCAGGGCGAGACTGAGTAGATTGACCAGGGTAGGGTTGACATCTCACTACAAGTCCAAGATACCAAAATCAAACTCTATTTTAATTGCCACTTAGTTCCCCACATCTTAATGGAGAAATTTTTGAAACAGCAAATACTAACTTAACGAAGTGACTAACTCCCCAACTAATGTATGTCCCCTTCAATCTATACCAATTTGCATGACAAAATGACTAGGAAGAAAATAAATTGTCAATATAATGAAAAAAAAAAAAAAAAAACCCACTCTCCTTCAACTGCTAAAAATGCTAGCCCCTAAGATCTCATATTTAAAGCTTCATCAGTTTCATTTTTTACAACACTGCCATAAGAGAGAAAAATAGATTTCCCAGTTTGTGAAAATCAGTGCTGTATTCATAAAGCTGGCAAAGTCTCCAAATGAAGAAACACAAAATCAAGATCAGTACTAAACTAGATGTGGGTGGATCCTTGCCACCACTGTGAGAAATGCAGTCTGTTCACCATGCTAGTTTTGTTATTTCTTAAGCGCCACTTCAAACATAATGCATAGGAAAGGACAAGATTCCAAATCCATCAATGTTAAACATTTAATACCATACCACATCAAATTTACATGCAACGGTTAGAGTGGTGAGCTTGTTATAATGCCTTGGATAACATATTAAAAGATAAGAGACTTGATAAAGGCAAATTATAAGGCAATTTAATTATAAGGCTCTAGCACACGACACTTAGATCCTATGAGAATGCTGTATCAAAATCCCTTATTCCCTTACCACATACCTTTCTAGGTCTAATGTCTGTGGCACAATCGACTCTAAATGCATACATAATAGTCCTGAATATTCTCTACCTTACCCTCTCCTCATCTATCCCAAATCATCAGTCACCTTGGAAATGTAGAGGTGCTATGAGTTCGAGACTGGCAAAAATAAAGTTAGAGAAAGCAGAAACAGTTTAGAAGAAGAGACTCCAGGGACAAACTGCAATAAATTATTTTATGCTGTCCCTTCACTTTTGTCTAGAATGTTTGAAATGGCTCATTTTGTTATGATACATTGCCTGAGATGTCATCAATTAGTGATCTGAGTTAACAAGTATGTGTCAAAAAAAAAATCTAACTACCTCCAGGGGGATCACTAGACTATGAAGAACACAATCAGATTGCTTTCCACTTTTAACATCTATCAAAGAACCACAGAGGGAAAAAAATGGTTGACAGAGGCTAAATAATTTGGGAGCACTTTAGAACAACCTGGAAAGGTAATGTGTGCCCTTGAGACTTATATGACTTCCTAAAAACTCAAGGTTTTGGAAAATAAATGCCAATTTTCCTAAATGGCCAAGGAAGATTAACAGATCTCATGGACCAGTAACCTGTTCTGTAAACACTTTGATGCTCCTATAAAATGCATGGGATGGGACCTTCTGGCTTTAAAGAACTTCTGAGTTCATTACTTTTTTTGGTACACCTAGGAGCATGGTTTGCCACTCTAAAGTGTGACATTTGTGAGAGTATTCTGTATAAGGTACTACTGTAAAGGCCACTAGACTACATGAAAGACGGAAAGATCAGAAAAGTCAGTGGGCACGTGCTTTCCAGAGGATGTGTCTAAAACCCACAAATACCAAAAGTTGGTATGCTCAGCTTCACAAAACTCCTGTTGTCTATATATCTCTGCTCCCACCAACCTTCAAAATTCTTCTATTGACAAGCAAAGAAGCAATTTAAAAACCTTTTGTTCTTGATAACCACTAGAGTCTGCCATTTTGTTCCTAGACCTTCTCCCAAGACTAACCTCTAGCTTGAAGGAAAAAAGGAGATTATAGATCTCAAAAAGTCACATAGCAAATGATCTTCAGGAGCACATAATCCAACTCTCTGGACTAGTGGCTAAAAGCCACAGAGTCAGTTACCCCCATCATTAACCTGCTAAATGGAATCTGCTAAATGGCCACTGTGCTACTTAAACTGAGCATCAATACACTGTTAGAAGGCACTGCAACTCATTTGATCTTTGATGGCTGCATGTTGTGTTGTGTGAAAGACAGCAGCCACTGTAACTGAGCAAGTCCAGAGCTCCCCAAGTTCACTAGGGACATAAATCACCCATATCTCATGGTTTAATCAGCTTATTTCAAACACAGGAGGTCAGGAAAGATGAAACTAGTAAAAAGAAAGCAGGGGTGAAAATCAATTCCTTTCTGTTCAATTTTGCCTAAAATCATTCCCATCCTAGGAAGAAGAAAGAAAGCTATTCTTCTTCCTTCTCCCTCCATATCTCAGGCCTCCTGCTCCCAGGAAAGAACAATTCAGTTCCATAAGGAGTAAATGAGCTTTGGTGGAAGAACCGGAAGATCTAAACACTACAATAGAGTTTCCAGGAAAACGTGCTCCTAGACATAAACAGAAAACTGACAAAGCGATACTGGGGAAACCTGTGTGGAATCTGGGAATGTGCTGTCCATGTATGGGGACGGGGTGGGAGGTAGGAAGATGAAAAGCCTTGGGATGGAAGCCAATAGATCCAAGAGGAATTGAAACATCCAACCTAGAGACCAGCAAGCTACATTCAAAACGTTTCTAATTCAATTGAAGCTGGAGATCAGAAGGAGCAAAGCTCTTGGCCTGCCAAGCAGACCAGACTACAGATGATCATAATTATGAAACCAGGTCTCAGAAAACCAGGGACAGCATGAACCAGGACGAAGAACAGGAGAGGCTGAGGTGTGGCTGAACGGTACTCGTGTCAGACACAGCAACTCCATCTTGAGTGAGGGCTAGGAAAATGAGGCTGAGACTTGCTGGGCTGCATTCTCAGAAAGTCAGGCATTCCTGGCCTCTAGATGCTTACAGTTAAGGGAACAAATTAATAATGTTTACTAAACAGACCCAGACTTGGGAGTGTCCAGATATCCTATCATCTGGAGAACAAAGGCATTCCTAATTTTGCTTTAAAGATAATTATATTGATTCTTGCACAATATTGTAATTGAGAAAATTAATCCTTTATCATAAACCATTGTAGCAGATTACATCTCCCCATATATACCAGCACTGTACCTAGGGCAGATGCATTCCTCTTCTTACTTTTGGAAATGTCCTACTCTGTCTACAGAGTAGCTGTCCTTTCACCACTTTACTTAATAAACTTGCTTTTACTTTGCACTGCAGACTCACCTGGAATTCTTTCTTGAGGGAGATCAAAGAACCCTGTCTTGGGGTCTGGATCTCCTATTCTGTAACACTGGTACTCAACAGAAAGACTAAGGCGTCCCACAGAGACAATCAAGTACCTCCATTGTTTCTCTACCTTACAAAGATCTCCCCCTAACCTCCCCACCTCCTTCCACAAAAGGCATATTCCCTACTGTTTCTGATAAAGACAAACAAGGAAGGTGATAAAGGAGCCAGTGGCTGTCAATTTTTAGAGTATCAATGAGCACTTGGAAAGCTTGTTTAAAATTATGAACACTGGGCCCTGCCCCAAGAGATTCTGTGATACAAGCAGTTCTGGACCACACTTTGGCAAATACTGAACTGTGGCAAGGGCAGTAAAAAGGGTGATATGCTAGCGGGTGCAGCAGCCCCACATTCATTAGGGCAGCGTAGACGGTACCCTGCACTTAGCAGTCCTCAGAGAGGTTTCAGGAAGTTTTTACACTCCTGTCCCATAGTACATTTATGGGAGATTTAGGAAGCCAGCTTAGATTAGTTTTCTATCAGGGAAGCCACCTTGGAGGTTGGTTAGTCCCAGACTTAGCCAGTGCGCCTCTATAGCCAGCCTTGAGTATGTAAGAAAAAATGACTTATCTTTTTTTTTTTTTTTTTTTTTTTTTTAATGAGACGAAGTCTCGCTCTTGTTACCCAGGCTGGAGTGCAATGGCGCGATCTCGGCTCACCGCAACCTCCGCCTCCTGGGTTCAGGCAATTCCCCTGCCTCAGCCTCCTGAGTAGCTGGGATTACAGGCACGCGCCACCGTGCCCAGCTAATTTTTTTGTATTAGTAGAGACGGGGTTTCACCATGTTGACCAGGATGGTCTCGATCTCTCGACCTCGTGATCCACCCGCCTCGGCCTCCCAAAGTGCTGGGATTACAGAAAAATGACTTATCTTATTAAAAACTTTCAGTTTTTTTAAACTATAACAGTCTCATGAACCACCATGTTCTGACAATTTTGTTTCTGCTCATGTAAGTTTTTTTCCCAGGTACCTTCACTTTATATGAAGGACAGCTCCAGTAATAAGAGAGAAGAGAGGCCAGCTGGCAGGCTGCTCATCAAAACTCACGAGCAATAAAAGCTTAGCAGTCACTTGGGAACCAGCCACCTCCTTATACCAATCAATGCACCACCACAGCAGTTTCCTCAGAGCTCAAGAACTCTTTGAAAGTGGAAAAAATAAAGTGTTTCCTAAATATCCCTGAAGAAAGGCACCAAGTGCTTCCAACAGTGAGAAGTGATGTGAAAGGGAAGACTCGATTCAACATTTTTAGTCCTAAAAGTCAGGAACTATTGCCCAAAAGGCATGAATAGTGGCAGAAGTCCAGAAGTGCCCAGGAGCCTTAAGTCAAGACTAGAGATAGTTTGGCAGAGAAACTCTGAACACTCCTAAGTTCTTGTCTGAGGCACTCAGTCCCTGTAGGATCTCGGGCAAATCACTTAACCTCTGAGGCTCATTTTTACAAATGTGTGAAATGAGGGAACTCTTCACAGGAAGTGGTAAGGCTTACGTGTCAGGTAACATGTGACAGCTTTCCCTAAAACTTCAGTCAATAAACAAATACTTTTACGTATAGCAAAAATGGGTGAGTAGTCTCACATGAGAGTCCCTTTGGAAGGCCTTGAATTTGCCTTAAATCTTCCTCAAACAAGTAAGTATTTTGCTTCTTAGTGCTTGAGAGGATCTGAATATAACATAGGTTCGATAGCACAAAAGGAAAGGAATTTTACGACTTTTAAAAATATAAAGGGAAGAGGCTACCTCCTAGCACTACAAGGACGTGTGGTACATGAATATGCCTTGTTTAATTACAGAGAATTCCAAAACTGGTACTATCTTTTGTTTTGTTTTTCCCATGTAAAAAGGTAGGAATGTTTCCCAAGCTGTTCAGGATAGCAGATGAATGAGCAGTCACTTTATTTGTTTGTATGTAGGTACTGTTGGAGTGCTGTCTACGTACTGTCTGAACTACTTTGACAGAAATAGGCTTTTTAATGTAACAAGATAAGTCAACTTGAGTTGTACTATATTTTGGGGACTTCATTCACTACAACTTGTGACTAAACACTATACCGCAAACATTTTATACTTTTCCCTCAATACAATTTTTGGGGAAGAAAGGTTAAAATTTTTAAATAAACATTTTATCACCATGATTGTTATCCCTTTAAACTTCTAAAAATTGAAAGAGCAAGTGGTTGCTCTACTCATTAATGATTTACTTATCAATCTTTAAATTACTCCCCTAGAGAAATCTGTTAATGTCAATGACACTGATCAGAATTTAGTAATCAAGTAACAGAGGAGTATTTGTGCCTAAAGAATCTAATTTTATTTTTCTTTCTTTTTTTTAATTTTTATTGTAGAGACAGGGACTCACTCTGTTGCCCAGGCTGGAGGGCAGTGGCACAATCATAGCTCACAGCTCACTGTAATCTTGAACTTCTGGCTCAAGTGATCCTTCCACCTCAGTAGCTGAGGCTACAAGAGTACAACACCATGCCCAGCTAATTTTTTTGTAAAGACAGGGTCTGACTATGTTGCCCAGGCTGGTCTTGAACTCCTGGCCTCAAACAATCCTCATACTTTAAAGTTCTGCATTTATAAGTATTAGCCACTATACCTGGTCAGGAATCTAAATTTCAAACATCATCTTCTTTTACCATATATTTTTCTAAAACAATGAACAGGAGTCACTATGAGGAAGCACAGTATTTTTAATCACTATACTTTCTCCATAGGATAATCATACAAAGAAATGGCTGGTCATCCCATTTACTGATGACAGAGAATGTGACTGTCAAGAACTAGAAAGAAAAAACAAAGCAAACTTGTAAATGTAGCATCTTGCCAAGAGACTAAATATAAAAGCATCCATCAATGTGCCCTTCCATCAATCAGTATATTTATACTACAAATTCCCTTATCAACCTCATCCAAGTTAACCTTCACTAACCAACCACCCAGATAGCCAATGCTCTTCATTTCCTGCATAACATGCTGAGTGATGCCCACTGGACCTCCTGGGAGCCGCTCTGCAGGCTGCCTGCACACCGCGGTATCTATCAGTTGGGTTGGCTGCCCCCAAAAACCAACTGTACTTGTTAACAAACCTCTTTATGCCAACTCTACTTGTTATTGTAATTATATAATTTAATTATGTAATGTAATTAATATTGTGTAATTTAATTGTATAATTTAATTTTACATAAAGCACAAAAATTTGAGAGCAAAAGAAAAAGTGATTATATCTATGGAAACCACATTAGATGCTCTGGAAAGGTTTAGTAAAAGGCAGGTAACTAAAAATACTTCTGTTAAATTCAGAATGGCTAGAGGATTGGGAGAAATCTTTAAATTATAGAAGTCTTATCTCAGATTGCTTCTCAAGAGTCCTTAAGTTCTTTTTCTAATGAGAATATCAAATTGGAAAGCATGGAGGAAGGCTTATGGGTGTGGCTTCTGCAAGAAAGCCCAGAGGAACTCAAATTAGCAGATGCAGGCTCAAAGAGAAGACCTCAGTTTTATTTCAAAAGATTGGTGAGTGTGCACAAAGAATAATTTAATCACCTTTCATAACTCTCTGCTTTAACTGATTGGTTACATTTAAAGATCCCCATAAGAAAACATTTAAAGGTTTTTTTTTCTCGCTTTCATTCCAAAATGACAAGTCCCAGAAACCAGAAAGGACTCTATCTCTTAAAAACAAACTCCTTCCAACACCTGAAGATCTTTTCAGAAAAATGTTCAACATTTTCAATAGTATGCAAGAATTGTCTAAAGGAATAATTGCAGAAAAATAATTATTTCTATATTTGGTAAATATATAAAGAAATAGTAGAACAAACTGAAAAGAAATAGAATGAAACATAAAAAAGACAAGGGCACAAATTAAGAAAAGTATGGTAAACAAGAGAGAAGAACAAGAGAAAGAGAATTAAAACCACACTGGACATAGAGAAAGGCAAACTCAACTCTGGAAAACCAGAATGACATGAAAAATAAACATTAAGATAATTAAGAAGCAGTTAAAACTCATGTTTGAAAAAATTCCTACTGACATGGGAAATTGCTCATAGCATAATTTTTAGATAGTTCATTCATTTTTTAGAAAAAGTAACATATGCACATAGTACAATATTCAAAGGCAAAAAGATGGTAAATATTGAAAAGTCTCCCTTACACCCTTTTCTGTCAACCACCCATTCCTCTCCCCAGAAGCAACCACTATTAACAGACTCTTCTGTCTCCTTCTAGGGACAGTCCATATATACAAGCAGGTGGGTATGAAAATAATATAAATTTAGGTTATAATTTAGGATACAGAGATATATATGTGCATATATAGATAGATAGATAGATAAATGGATACAAAGAGAAAGATATATCTATCTATATATATCTATATCTAATATATATCTAATATAGATACTATATATCTAATATATAGATATATTTGATATATGTAATATCTATATATAGATATAGTTATATATATTAGATATTAAATATATAAGTATTATATGTATCTAATATATATAAAATCAAGCCTCAAAATTCAGTTATAATACACACACACACACACACACACACACACACACAGGAAAAAAGGACAGCCATAAGTTTGTCAAATAGTAGCAAGCAATTGCTATCACTAAGAGGTGGCATTTCAGTGATTTTTATTTTTTCTTTATGCCTTTTCATATTTTCCAAATTCTTTGTAGTAATCAAATATTACTATAGTCAGAAAATATTTTAGACACCAATACTTAAGTTAAATACAAATCTACAAGTGAAGAATGTCACATATTTAGATGCCTATAACTTCTTAGAATTAAAAATATGTGTATTTCCTATATAGAACATTCAAGATACATTTTAAAGGCCTACCCAGAAAGACAAATCTGGAAATATTATAATGTATTTTTAATGTATTTGTAAATGTGCATATAATTATATACTCAACATAAAATGGCCTACACAAATGTTAAATTATTGATCTTATTATAGACGTGCAGATGCAGAAGTAATTACAAAAATTTAACTATAATGTTGCTATCCTTCTCAGTATGTAATCAACCTTTGTGTGCTGCTGTTCATATTCTAAGGCATGGTTTGGAAACTTTTCTTAGAAAGACAGGTAAATTGGTAATAAAATATGTAGAGAGCCTTAGGCAGCATTCTCAGGGCATTCAATTCATGTACCCATCAGGCAGCCCCATGCTCCCACATTCCAGGATTCTACTAGGCAAAGGCAATACAAAGATGAAGGAGGCAAAGTGACTCCTCAAGCACCTCTCAAAGCAGGCACTATAAAATCTACAGTTAGGACTAAGGAGAGTAACCAGTTTTCCTCAGAAGAATTGGCACAGCTCCACTCAGTTCAAGATCAGAAGTGTGGCCTTGCTCTTCTCCCAAGGCCCCACACAGGCCTCTGTGGGATGGCACACCTCCAGCCTAGCCTCTAGCAGGACCAAGTGCCCAACTCAAGCTGGCCTCCCTCCCTCAGCCTCATGAGCCCCTGAGAGGCAGGCTAGAGTGGTTAGCAAGGTCCCATTTCTCCTTAAGCTAAGAAGCATGAGTCCCTCACTGTGAAAGGGAAAGGAAGGAGAGAGACAGACAGGCAAGACCTGAACAGCCATCCCCTCTTCTTTCACAGCATACACCACGACCCCCCAATGCCTAACTGCTCTAACCATTCCAGCTGAAAGGCCCTGGAAAGTCTCAACCCACTGTTGCAAAACTACCTCACCATTCCACAGGTACCACCATTTCTGAGAAATGAATTTCAACCCAAGTCATATTTGCATAGCACGATGTAGGAATGAGATAAATAAAGATGCTACTTCTCAAACAGCAAGTCAAATCAGAGGTCCCTGGAGAGTATTTCTATTAAACACAAAGTTGGCCAGATGACAGGTCCAATTAGTTGTGGCAATTCATATCTTCCTGTTGCCACGCCCTTTTTAAAAACTGGCATACCACCCACACAATGTGGTAATCTCTGTGGGAATTAAATAGAAAAGAACAGGGGGCAGGAAAACAGGGAACAGCAAAGGAAAAAAGGCCCTGCAGCACCTCAAACCTCATACCTTGCTTTGCTCAAGTCCAGACTTTGCTTCTTAGCCAGGGACGCTTAGGAACCCCATGAGTTGCTACATTCTAAGTAGATCCCTCTCTCAAGGGCAAGCTCGCCTTAGTGAAACTCATAAGATCTACCTGTGAGTAGGTGTGTGGATGCATGTGTGTGTGATCACACGTATCCAAACACAAAGAATGCCAGTGTATTTATTGACAGAGAAAATTCTGCTTCCTGTAAGCGCATCACATGGAAGTCAAATAATAGAACGACAGAGGAAACCTGTGATGTCTGCCTATTCAAATCTACTCCCTCTTACAAAATTACACAATTTTACTTCTGGGAACCACTCATCATCCATTATGAGAACTAATAGTTTAGATGGTTGGGTGGCCATAAGTCCCAGGACTGGCCAATCTCAGGGCTGAAACTCCCCAGTAATTAGTCAGATTGCTAAAGGGTAAGGACTTGAGCTGGAACACACTGAGGGCCATCTCAAGGAGAGAGCATTGACTGAAAACAAAGCCCAACGGGAGAGCAGAAGGAAGAAATGGAGACAGCCATGACCCGACAACATCACTTTACATCAGAGTCAAGCCATGACTGAGACCACAGTACCCCCTGAACTTTTCATTTATACCCTTTTTACTTAATCCACTTCAAGGTGGAGTTGTATCTATCTCTTGCAAACAAAAAGTCCTGATTAACAGATGAGAGTTTTGATAGGGAAAATGGAACTGGCTAAGGAGAGTTTGCAGTATCACTGGAATGTTCAATCAGCATTAGTTGAAAGCATTTACACCAGGGCAAGCCAGGGATCATCCTTGGGCATCCTGCTCTGACACCTAACCAAGCGTACCTGCCATTAACACAGTCTCTCTGAAACCATGTTCTTATATTCAATCAGCTCTGGCAGGCCTGCAAGTCACTCTGTCTGCTCCATTACACAATAACTTTAAAATTTAACTCTCAGAGAGCAATCAGATTTCCCGTTCCCAAGTTCTTAGGAGGATGCATCACTTGGTCCCAAGTACTGAGAATAATTGAAAACCACTTAATAGATTATAAAAGTCTATGGTGCCCAAGAGAACTCAATTCCTCCAAATTAAATGCAATGAATTCATTCCAGTGAATTCTGGCATCAAAAAATCACTTACGGTAGCAAAATGACTTCCTCAATAATTTCCAAGTATATCTCTTTGACTATACAATCTTTGATGACATTTTCAATTAAGGAGAACATATCGCTCATACTTTGAAAAAGGTGAGTTCTTTAAACCTACATTATTTCAAATACAAGGAGTTGTTTATGCTCACTGCTATAAGAAATTCACAGGACAAGAAAAAAGTGCATCTTTGCAAGTTTACAATAATAAGTAGCTCCTATTACAGCTATCTTTTATGCAAATGAAGGTTTCTTCCTTATAGGCACAAATCCAGTCTGTGGTTACATTCTTTGAGGACCTCCCCTCAGTGCCACTTCCCAGCTCCTTGTCTTAATTAACCCATTCCACAAAGAGAAGCAAATAGTTTTATGCTCAAACCTTTGTCATCATTTGTTTACATGTCTCCCCTACTAGACTTCAGATGACTTCATGACTAGTCTAGCACAGTGTCTAGCAGATGCTCTATAAACATTAGTTGAATAGATTTAATTAACTAAATTTGTCAGAATTATACCAGAATATCTGGCTTGTGGCTTTTATGTCATTGTTTGGTTTCAAGCATCAAGGAACATACTGGAAAGAAGTCTTGGAAATTTGGTATGTGACTTCCCTTTAAAAAACAGTTTATGGTACACTTTGGAAATGTATCCTACAACCCCAGCTACAACTATCTGGATCAGGGGTTGGTGCCTGACCTACCTAAAGATTTCAGCTCTGAACTGGGCATGAGAAAAACCACTGGCCTTCAAGGTGGTCAGGCATGAGAGCTCAACCCCATGGGTGATAAAGTGTACTGAACAGTGATTAGGCAACGCAACAAGATTCTTTTTCAGTGCATTTGAATGCAACTCGTACAGACAGAAAAAAAAAGCAGGAGAAGCCAAGAATAAGCAAAAGCTATGAGGACACTAGAAGAAAGAAGCATATACAACTGCAGAAAAGGAGGAGAAGGAAAAGACAGAAAGAAACTGAAGTAAGCATCAGGAAAGTAAGACAGCCACTGTTATGTGACCTGAAACTTCCTCTGCAATATAGCACGAAGACTCAGTTAATCAAAGGGCCACATTAAGAGATGGCTACTGTCTCTTAAATTTTCAGCTATCTTTATCTCCAGTAAAGAGGTGAGGCTGTCAGTTATCGAAATGGATATCAGAAATGTAGAGATGCGTTTTTATTGTTGAATTCTGAGATGTTCAAGACTTGTGAATTGATTAGAAATACTTCAGGGGCACCCCAGCATTCCATAATGGGGTATAATCTAGCATGTTCAGAAGGCTGAACTCAAGAACAGGACCCTAGGAGGGATGCTGCACTCAGGCACAGTTCAGATGGAAGATTCTGGCTGTCCAAGGCCAACTGTAAGTGTAACTGAATCCTGCCTTTATAATAGTGTTATATTTGCTCCAAGCAAACCTCTTAGACAATGCAGGAACACCTAAAAGGGCAGAGTTGTAGACTCTATCAAACTTACAAAATAGGTTGTAGGTGTGTTTTTGCGTCCTCTCGCAAATAAAGATTTGCTTTCATGTCTGAGGGTTGGGGGCATTGGTAGAAGACTATAGCCCTTACCTACCTCTAACTACTGGTGTGTATTAGTTGTGGATATAGATTCAGGTGCCACCACACAGAAACCAACGTGGCTTGAACAAGAGCAATATTTATATTTTACATTTAACAGACAAGAGGTAAGCAATACACAGGAAGGGCTTCCACGTCTATTTGCAGGTGGCTCTTTCAAGTCTCACCATCTCTCAATCAGCAGGAAGGAAGAAAGAGAAATGGCTAGATTTTCCCCATTGGCTAGACTTTCCCCATTGGCTAGACTTCATCACATGATCATATCCAGCTTCAAGGTCAGCGAGGAAACTCATCTCTATACCAGCAACTGAGGGGCAACTGAGTGGAATTATATTGTAAGACAACACCTGAAGGACCTCTTCCCTGGGCATCTCTCATCACCTGACGGAATTTGAGTGAGGTCTTCTTCACAGCTTGGATGATTTTAATATAAAACTACAACTCATTACTTAAATAACACCAATGAGAAATCCACTATGGGCTGGACGCAGTGGCTCACACCTGTAATCCCAGCACTTTGGGAGGCCAAGGCAGGTAGATCACTTGAGGTCAGGAGTTCAAGACAGGCCTGGCCAATACAGTGAAACCCTATCTCTACTAAAAACACAAAAATTAGCCAGGCTATGGTGGCACCTGCCTGTAATCCCAGATACTGAGGAGGCTAAGGCAGGAGAATTGCTTGAACTCGGGAGGCAGAGGTTATAGTGAGCCGAGATCGTACCAGTGCACTCCAGACTGGGCAACAGAGCGAGACTCCATCTCAAAAAAAAAAGAAATCCAGTATGAAATCTTACATAATACCGATGCTTACAAAAAGAGAAAAAAGCACCAAAAAATAGTCAAGGCTATGAAAGATAATTAGGTAACTATGACCAGAGAATAAGCTACATCCTTGCTCCCAGCTTTCAATCACTTTAATTAGAAATTCCTGAGTCACATGGGAAAGGTAGCTGCCCCTGCTTTACTTTGAAAACCCCAAAACATGTCATTGTAATAAAGTAAAGCCACTGATTAAAAGGCAAAATGTCTATCAGTCTTCTGAACTGTTTCTTTGTTAGGGTTACCATAAGAAACATCACAGCCTGGGTGGCTTAAACAACAGAAATGTATTTTCCCACAGTTCTGGAGGCTAGAAGCCCACAATCAAGGTGTCGGCAGGGTTGGTTCCTTCTTGGGGCTGTGAGGGAAGAATCTGTTCTTTCCTCACCTTGGCTTATAGGTAGCAGTCCTCCTCCTATGTCTCCTCACATAGTCTTCCTCTGTGCATCTCTCTCTGCCCATGTTTCCCCCTTTTTATAAAGACATCAGTTACATTGGATTAGGGCTCCCCCTAATGACCTCCTTTTAACTTCATTACCTCTTTAACGAACCTATCTCCAACTAAGGTCACATTCCAAGGTACGAGGGGTTGGCGCTTCAACATATGAACCTTGCAGGGGACACAATCCAACCCCACAAACTCTCAGACCAAAGAGTACATACTCACTATGATAGTCATTTTATCCTTTTTAAAGCCTTTTTATTAGAAAATACAAGATTTGGAAAATGCTAAGACATCAATCTACAGCGTAACAAATAATTTTAAAGGAAACACCTACATAACCACCATCCAGGTAAAAAAATAGAGCACTGTCAGCAGCCTGGGACCCCTGTATTCCCTTTCCTGATCACGTGTCCCTCCCTCCTCCAGGAGGTCTCACTATCATTACTTTAAGGAAAATGACTTCTTTTCTTTCCTTCATAGTTTTACCACTTTTAAATGTATCCCAAACACAATACAGTTTGGTTTTTGAACTGCATGTGAGCAGAACAATATTGTAATACATTATTTAGGGTCATCTTTCACTCAAGATGTTTGTAAGATTCATTAATGTAATTACATTTTTAAATGGTTTCAAAGAATATTCCATTAACCTAAATTCAACTTAGCTGGACAACACTACATTTTCTGAAATTTGCCAGTCTTGCTCTTAACGTCTCCACATCCTTCAATGTCTACATCAAAGTCATATCTACACATTGAAACTACTATGACTACAACTGACTTTTATAGTTTTTATCTTATAAAAAGCATTTTTTGTTTAAAGTTCCTACATAGACAGATTATAATATCAGCAGTTTTCTTCAGCAATGCCTCCACAGATATTTTCCCAGAAAAACTGAAAAAGAAATGATACACATAGCAAAGTATATTAACCAATCGACCTGATATGTTTCAGGCAATGCAATAATATTCTAAGCTGAACTGGTTTGTAGTCCCTTTCTCCCAAGGTGTGTAAATGGCAAGCCAAAGGTATAAGAGAGTATGATTCAGTGCTTGGAGAGGACAGGCATTTGCAGAGTCTGGCTGACAAGCTTCACTAATGAACATAGAATCTTCAGTGTAACCTGCCAGACTTGGAGGCTTGTCCAATTCCTGTTGGATATTCAATAGTCAGAAAGTATTTGCTTCTTGATCGATTCCACATGAGATTTCCTCATTACTCTGACCTTGCCTACACAGGCTGGAATTGGACACTAGTTTGGTTAACTCATCTACGAGCCATATGGAGGTAGACTGACTGACTCTCTTTCACTTCATATTCTAAGCTTGGACTCTAATTCCTGCTTAGAAGTCTCCATCCAGTCTTCATTTCCTAGTCCTGATGACGAGCTGTATTTTCTGATTGTAATTTAAATACAAGTTCAAACAGTGATGTGACTCCTCTACAAAATGAATCACAGTTGGGAAGTCGTTTTCTCTGTCATTCTAGATATATCTCTATGAAGTAGAAATGAACTAAGTAAAAAAAAAGAAAAGAAAAGAATTGGCCAGGTGCGGTAGCTCACGCCTGTAATCCCAGCACTTTGGGAGGCTGAGGCGGGTGGATCACAAGGTCTGGAGTTCAAGACCAGCCTGGCCAACATGGTGAAACTCCGTCTCTACTAAAAATACAAAAAAAAATACACGCTTAGCCAGGCGTGGTGGCGAGCACCTGTAGTCCCAGCTACTTGGGAGGCTGAGGCGGAAGAATTACTTGAACCTGGGAAGCAGAGGTTGCAGTGAGCCGAGATCAGGCCACTGTACTCCAGCTGGGGTAACAGAGTGAGACTGCGTCTCAAAGAAAAAAAAAAAATTAAGAAACATGAGGTTTTCATTTTCATTGAAAATGCTTTAAGAAAACAGCTTTTCCTTTTAAAATTACTATTACTTTTTAGTCTCTATAAATGTTACTAGGAATAAAGTGAAAGCCACCCTTATTTCTAATACTCAGAGACATTTTGCTATATATCCTTCCAGACTTTTCTTTCCATAAATACACAAATACACAGGTCAATGGATAACAAAAATGAGAACATGTTATAAATGCTGTTTTGTTACTACCTTTATTGCCTGAAAAATATATTGCAGAGACCACCTTGTGGTAATGCATTTTTCCTTATAGTGTTATTTTAAATGGCAAAATAGAATTCTATTGTTAAGAATGTACTATAATTGATTAGGCATCTATTTAAATAGCCTCTTTCAGGAAGATGTATACATGATCAATGAGAACATCCAATTCTTATCTTCTGCCTTAGCAGTTTGTTGTAACTTAAGACCAAATACAGTGGAAGAACCTTAGTTACAACCAAGAAGATAAATGACTAAAAAAGAATTTCTAATAAGATCAATAAAGATTTTAAATATTTCATGCCTCGTTGCTAGCATGTACACAACACAATACCAAGCATTCAAACTTCCAGTTGGGATGAAATAGAAGTGTTCGTTTTTTTGTCCAATAAAAATTCCATTGCCTCCAATGGCAACTAAGAAGTTAAATGAAATCCAAATGTTCCTCTCATCTCCATCACAACAGACCAGATAAATAGCTCCATAGGCTACTTAGGTTTAGAAGACGCCTTGAAATGCAATACTTCAGGGCCAAAAAAAATAAAAGTTTCACAACGAAAACAGCCTAAGAGACACACCCACTTCATTTTATCAGAAAGAAACACAATCACTCTTATACCCAAAGACAGGGGCAGGAGAAAGTTAAGTGAAAAGAAATAGTAAGTAGATACTCTTTTTCGAAAACATTTGCATAAGACCTTAAAAGACTACAAAAATGGCAAGCTACTGTTAAAAAGTGAAAGACTATAAAAAACACAACTATTTTGAATCACTCCACTCTAGAAAATGGAAAGACTGATATTCATAGACACAACCTAGCAGAACTTGGCTTTTGTTTACTCTATTCCAGATAATAATTCAAAACACACAAATGTCTGGATTTAATATGCTTCTTTATACAGGTATAACATAATTTTTCCCCTGCACATATTACATAAAGAAAGATCTAACATCTCTGCAGTGCTATACAGTTTCAGGTCATCTAAATGTAGTATCTGATAACTTTGTTTAAATGGTAAACATGACTATTAATTTCTGTTAAGCTTAGGTGTACAATAATTACTCCCTAATTTGAAAGAGAATCAATATGAATTGAAAATTATACCAAATTTTGAGGAAACAATAATATTCAGTCATGCGTTCTTTTCACACGCCTCTGTGATCTGTCTTCAGGATCCAAATTTGCCTGGCGCTCTCCTCTCCAAGGTCATCAGCTGACTTCCTTTATATACAACACTTCTTCATTTCATTTTCATAGCATTTCTTACTGTCAACTATCACTTCCTCAGCCTTCATGACAACATATCATCCTGATTCACTTCTCACCCTTCTCTTCTCATCTGGTTAATTCAAACATTACCCAGATCCTATTAAGACAGTGCCACAGGACTAGGTCCTACAGGTAAAGAGGAAACAAGGCATGACCTGTCCTTTAGAAGAGAGATGCAGGAAACTAGCATTTTGACCCAAAATGATAAGAATTTAAAGCATGGCCAAGTTGACAACAGAGTACCAGGGAGAAATATTTAAGTCCTAAATCAAACCTAAAGACTTATGGTCAAAGAAAGCGTCTTAAATGCTGTGCAGCTCACCAATCAGGTTTGTGTCAGAAGATGTTTATAGTCTCCCAACAAAGTGACCCCCAGGCCCTTGGCTGCCTGGAAAGCCTTCTAAATTTTCTCCTGGCAGCTTTCTGGTCCACTCTCGTGACAACTGTTTCTTACTTTCCCCATTCTCCTCAAAATTTCCATACAACCTTTATCTGTCTCACTCACAGATGACCTAGCCTCTATCTTCAGAGAAAACAGAGATATATTCATAGTCCATTAGCAGAGAAGCCTTACTATTAAAAAATAAAGTGCAGAGTCAGGAGCATGGTACAAAACAGTGCTTTTATTGTTTCCTAAATCACCAGCTCAACTCCTCACATAACCACCTTGAGAGGCCAGGGAAGTCCTTCCTCTCTCCCTCTCTCTATGGCTCCTTAAGGTAAGTGTCTTACCTCCTCTTCCTGAGCCCGAGGCTTCCTCTCATCCTTCTCTGTGGCTGGCCAAGCATCTCCACCATTTGGTTCCATTAGATTTTTCTTCTGTATAAAGGGTAGAGGCCAGAATGGCAGTGACAGGGTGAATCCTTCCTCTTCAGCGAATCAGGAGAAAAGTACTTCCAGATCTGGCCTCAAAATGTTTCCAGCATTAAGGAAGTCTCCAGCAAAATGAAATCCCTCTCAGCATAACCCTAGAACCCAGAAAGTCTCCAAATCTCCATCCCACCCAATAAAAACTGTTTCCATTTCCTAGTCTGGATAAGGCCCCGAGGGGAGACGATTGTGCCCCAAGTCCCAGAAAAGGTGGGTGAGTAGGGCCTAAGGGATAAATATCCCATCCTTTCTCACAGGCTTTTGTGTTTTACTATAACTGCTTTCTAGGAATCAAATTTAAATAAGCTAGAGGCTAATAAATTATTTTTGCTAGTCTAGTCACAAGAAAATGTATTTCACATGCAATTGCTCTTCTTCAGAAACACCATTTTGTTCAAATTCCACCCAACAGTATGCATTACATGGAGTGATTTTCTACAACTGGAAGAAGTTTTGGAACAAAATTAACTAAAGTTGCAGGTTAACCAATAAAGGCAAAAACTTGTCTATAACTTCCCTGTAACCTGTGGGTACTTGGAACTGAGACTCTTTCAAGTTCATTCATTCATTCATCAAATATACATGGAGCACCAGATACTGTGCTAGGCCCTGGACACACAGTAGAGAATAAAACAGATACACATGCCATTGCTTAGAGACTACTGAGGAGACAAATAATAAGCAAGTAAGCAGAGCATTACAAATGGTAATAAGCAAGTAAGCAGATAATAAGATAATAAGGAAGTAAGCAGAGCATTACAAATGCATTACACCCTTCAACAAAATTATACTTCCAAGCACTACCCCACTGCCATCAGGCTCCTCAGCAGGATGAAGCAGTGACCAAGAAAACATGGTAGAAATTGCAGCAATGTGTTGGTCTAGGAAACATCTGCATTTAAACTCTGATTTAAACTGTTCTGATTTGTAGAACAGTTTGGAGAAGTCTTCAGGCCAGTGGCTCACCAGACCAAAGGAGTCTTCTTATAAAATTTTATATTCAATCAAACTGATGTTCCACATACTAGGTGTTTCTAACCTAAAACACTATTAACTTGAGCCATCAGTAATAGCCAATCCACACAAGCCTCAAAGCATATTTATATGCTAGTGTCATTTTCACCTAACCAATAAAAAACTCTTCAAGTCAGTAAACTTGACATCTCACTCAACAAAATAATCCAGCCTCAAGTGGCACAGAAGCCAAGAGATTGTTTGCCAGGGAGGGTATCTCCCTGATATCTAAGATAGGGCTGGAGGGATTTTCTTAAAAAGATTTCTGAATTACAATGGCAAGAAACAAACAACTTGTGGTTTACATTCACTGGCTCATCATCTTATTGATGTTTTCACAGTCCTGGAATCTTGACAAATGGCTCAATGACCTACAAAAAAACTGAAGAAACATCTATTAACTAAAACTCATTTGAAGCCCTGAGATCTTAATCAAGGAATAAGAAGGATGATCAAATAGCAGAATTTTCTCCACCTAGCCAAATTGTGTGCCCCACCTCCCAGAAACTGGGCTTTGCACACAAAGGGGAGGAAACTACTCCCTCAACCTGCATTCTAAAGTCACTGAGAACTTCCCCTATATCTTAGTAAGTCTGTTCTTGTACCAATTCCACTTTAATTTCCACCAGCTTCACTTTCCAGCATGCAATGGGTCTGGGACTTTGATCACAAATATTAAGTCAATCATCGGAGAAGTTTAGCCTAGAAGAATGAATAGCAGTATGCTGTGCAGTGTGCAAAATTGTTGGCTTGGAAAATACTTGTGTTTCCACAACATTAAAGAATCAATTCCCACCCTCATAAAAGGACCTGAACAAGAAACCAAAAATTCCCTGCAATGGACAACAGATCCACAGCCAATAAAGGCCAAGATAAAGCACAGTTAGGTCCAGACTGTGCACAGCACCTTGCCCTCCAATTTAAAAGGCCAAAGGAAGACTGTCAAACATTCAAGATCACCCAAAATAGAGACACCAAGAATAAGGATAAATGTGGCCTACAATAGAAATGAACAGACTTCCCCCAAAGTAAGACTAAATAAGGAAGAAAAATCAAGGATTTTTTTTTCTGTTTGGACTGCTATCACAAATACCATAAACTGGGTAGATTATAAACAACAGAAATGTATTTATCACCACTGTGGAGGCTGGGAGGTGCAAGATCAAGTCCAAGATCAAGCAGGCAGGTGTCTGGTGAGGGCACCTTTCTGATTCACAGGGCTCCTTCTTGCAGTGTCCTTATGTGGTGGAAGGGACAAGGCAGTTGTATGGGGCCTGTTTTGTAAGGTTGCTAATCCTATTCATGAGGGCTCCACTGTCATTACCTAATCACCTGCCAAAGACCACCTCCTAATACCATCACACTGGAGGTTAGGTTTCAACATATGAATTTGGCAAGGGTGGGGACAGACACAAACATTCAGATCATAGCACATGGGTCCTACCAAAACATCTTACTGCATAATAGACACACGTGATATATAAAATTTTACTTTCTGATAAAAGTACACTTCAGAAAAATGAGAAAAGAAAAAATTATTCAACAAAAGGTACAGTGACTATGATTAACTGCTTGGAAAAAAAAAATTTGTAAGCCCCATAAAAACAAACTCCAAAAGTATTAAAGAGTTAAGTATTTTTAAAAAGAAAAGACAGCATCGTATCATCTACTTTGAACAACCTCCTTAAATGAGATTAGTGGTTTTCCGTTGCTCTTACAACAAAATATCAAAATTCATAACAAGACTTACAAGTCCCCACATGGTCTAGCTTCAAAATTCCTTTCCAGCCATATCTTGACATATCTTGCTTTATCGTGCTTGATCTTCGTGCTTCCGCCACAATGGTGTCTGCCAGGCCTGCAATGCCTTTCTCCACCACCTCTTTATGTGATTTAACTACAATCGTCCATCAAGACCACTTCTACTGGAAACCCCTCCCAGACTTCTCCAAGCAGGTCAGTTACCCTCAGTAGACATTTTATTTTACTATTTACCTCTCCTTCACAATACTTAGCACAGTTTTAATTTTATTTGTGCAAATTTAAAAGAAATTAAGGCCTATTTTCTTCTTTTCGCAGCTTCACTGAGGTATAATTGACAAAGAAAATTGTATATATTTAAAGAATACAACATGATGTTTTGATATATGTAAGCACTATGAAATGATTACCAAAATCAAGCCAATTAACATGTCCATCACCTCATATAATTACCTTCTTTTTTTGTGGCAAGAATACTTAAGACCTACTGTCTTAGCAAATTTCAAATATACAATATATTATTATTCACTATAGTCACCATACTGTTCATTAAGTCTCCAGAGTTTATTCATCTTATAACTAGAAGTGTGTACCCTTTGGCTAACATCTCCTGCTTTCTCCCATTCCTGACCCTTCTACCCTCTGTTTCTATGAGATGACGTTCTTTAGATTCCATTTATAAATGAGATTATACAGAATTTATGTTTCTGTGCCTGCCATATTTCACTTAGCATCCTGTACTTATTAAGGTCAATTTCCTGCTAGACTGAAGCTCCAAACGTGCAAGGTTTATTACTTTATGTCTGACAATTCTCTTAGCCCTGCTGTATAAGAGACACTCAGTGAATATCTGTGGGATTAAAGTACGTGGATGAAGACATGAACTAAAATGCAGACGAGGTGTAATCTTTGAATAAAGATAGACATCCTAAGAATAACACAGAGGCAGAAACAACGAAGAAAAAGAAACTGTTATATTTGACTACCAAAAACTAAAAATCTCAATCAAAAATATTGTGAATAAACTTAAAGGCAAATTGAAAACTATGGAAAAATATTTGCAATATCCCTGATTTAAGAGTTGATAGCCTTGGGGCAGATCCAAGATGGTCGAATAGGAACAGCTCTGGAGTGCAGTTACCAGCAAGAACAATGCAGAGGGTCAGTGAACACCGCATTTCCAAACGAATTATTACTGCCCACAGATCAGGAGATTCCCAGGATGAAAAGTGCCAAGAGTTCCCAGTATGGCTGTTTCAGCTGGCACAGTGGGTCTCCACACAAAAACTCACAGAAATCTGGGCAGCTGTTTCAACTGGCACCTGGAATGCCTGGGAGACAGAGCCACCCATTCAACTGGAAAAAAGGGGGCTGAAACAGGGAGCCAGGTGATCTGGCTCGGCGGGTCCCACCCCCACAAAGACCAGCAATCTGAAACGCTCTAGATTGAGAGTTTTGCAGAAAGCACAGCTGGACCAGGATGGTCCAGCTCTGTTGGGAGAAGGGCATCTGCCATTACTGAGGTAGACAGCCATTACCAAGGCAGTTCTAACTATATAAATAAAACTGCAAGGAGGTTCACACAGCAGCTGGGCAGAGCCCACAGCAGCTCAGCAATGCCTCTGCTGGCAGACTGTGACTAGGCTACTTCCTTGCTGGGCAGGGCAGCTCTGAAAAAAGTTAGCAGCATGTCAGGAACTTATAAACAAAGTCCCACCTTCCCAGGACAGAGCACCTGGGAAAAAAGGTGATTATGAGTTCCACTGCAGCAGACGTAAACTTACCTGCCCAGCAGCTCTGACAGAACAACAGCACCCACAGCTTAGCACTTGAGCTCCTATAAGGGACAGACTGTCTCCTCAAGCGGCTCCCTGACCCCCATATATCCAAAGAGTCACCTCATAAAGGAGAGCTCAGGCTGACATCTGGCAGATATCCTTCTGGGACAAAGATAACAGAAGAAGAAACTGGCAGCAACCCTTACCATTCTGTAGATCCCCAGGCAAACAGGGTCTGGAGGGGACCTCCAGCAGTCCTACAACAGAGGAGCCTGACTGTTAGAAGGAAAACTAAGAAACACAAAGAAATAACTTCATCATCAACAAAAAGGATGTCCACTCAGAGACCCCATCTGAAAGTCACCAACTACAAAGACCACAGGTAGATAAGTCCACAAACATGGGAAGAAACCAGCACAAAAAGGATGAAAACACCCAAAACCAGAACGTCTCTCCTCCTTCAAGAGAACACAACTCATCACCAGCAAGGGAACAAAGCTGGATGGAGAATGAGTCTGATGAATTGACAGAAACAGGCTTCAGAACGTGGGTAATAACAAACTTCTCTGAGCGAAAAGAATATGTTCTAACCCAATGCACGGAAACTAAGAACCTTGTAAAAAGGTTTGATGAAATGCTAATGAGAATAAACAGCTTAGAGAAGAATATAAATGACTTAATAGAGCTGAAAAACACAACATGAGAACTTTGTGAACCATACACAAGTTTCAATAGCCGAATTGACCAAGCAGAAGAAAGGATATCAGAGGTCGAAGATCAACTCAATGAAGTAAAACGAGAAGGCAAGATTAGAGAAAAAGTGAAAAGAAATGAACAAAGCCTCCAAGAAACATGGGATTATGTGAAAAGACCTAATCTATGTTTGATAGGTGTACCTGAATGTGATGGAGAGAATGAATCCAAGCTGGAAAACACTCCTCAGGACATTATTCAGGAGAACTTCCCCAACCTAGCAAGGCAGGCCAATATTCAAGTCCAGGAAATACAGAGAACACCACAAAGATATCCCTCAAGAAGAGCAACCCCAAGGCACATAATCATCAGATTAATCAGGGTTGAAATTAAGGAGAAAATGCTAAGGGCAGCCAGAGAGAAAAGTCCGATTACCCACAAAGGGAAGCCCATCAGACTCACAGAGGATATCTCAGCAGAAACCCTACAAGCCAGCAGAGAGTGGGAGCCAATATTCAACATCCTTAAAGAAAAGAACTTTAAACCTAGAATTTCATATCCAGCCAAACTAAGCTTCATAAGCAAAGGAGAAATAAAATGCTTTATGAACAAGCAATTGTTCAGAGATTTCATTACCACCAGGCCTGCCTTACAAGAGCTTCTGAAAGAAGCACTAAACATGGAAAGGAACAACCAGTACCAGCCACTCCAAAAACATACCAAATGGTAAAAAGCATCGACACAAGGAAGAAATTGCATCAACTAATGGGCAAAACCACCAGCTAGTATCAAAATGGCAGGATCAAATTCACACATAACAATATTAACCTTAAATGTAAATGGGCTAAATGCCCCAATCACAAAAGACACAGACTGGCAAACTGGATAAAAAGGAAACCTATCTCAAATGCACACATAGGCTCAAAATATAGGGATAGAAGAAGATTTATCAAGCAAATGGAGAGCAAAAAAAAGCAGGAGTTGCAATCCTAGTCTCTGATAAAATAGACTTTAAACCAACAAAGATCAAAGAGACAAAGAAGGGCATTACATAATGGTAAAAGGATCAATGCAACAAGAAGAGCTAACAATCCTAAATATATATGCACTCAATACAGGAGCACCCAGATAAATAAAGCAAGTTCTTAAGGACCTACAAAGAGACTTAGACTCTGACACAATAATAGTGGGAGACTTTAACACTCCACTTTCAGTATTAGATCAACGAGACAGAAAATTAACAATGATATCCAGGACTTGAACTCAGAACTGGACCAACCAAACCTAATAGACATCTACAGAACTCTCCACCCCCAAATACACAGAATACACATTCTTCTCAGCACCACATCAAACCTACTCTAAAATTGACAACAGAATTGGAAATAAATCACTCCTCAACAAATGCAAAAGAATGGAACTCATAACAAACAGTCTCTCAGACCACAGTGCAATCAAATTAGAACTCAGGATTAAGAAACTAACTCAAAGCTGCACGACTTCATGGAAACTGAACAACTTGGCTCTTGAATGTTGACTGGATAAACAATGAAATGAAGGCAGAAATAAAGATGTTCTTTGAAACCAACAAGAATGAAGACACAACATATCAGATTCTCTGGGACACATTTAAAGCAGTGTCTAGAGGAAAATTTATAGCAATAAATGCCCATATGAGAAGCAGGGAAAGATCTAAAATTGACAACCTATCATCAAAATTGAAAGAGCTAGAGGAGCAAGATCAAACAAACTCAAAAGTTAGCAGAAGACAAGAAATAACTAAGATCACAGCAGAACTGAAGGAGATAGAGACACGAAAAACCCTTCAAAAAATTAATAAATCCAGGAGCTGGTTTTTTGAAAAGATCAACAAAATAGACAGACTGCTAGCCAGATTAATAAAGCTGAAAAGAGAGAAGAATAAAATAGATGCAATAAAAAACTATAAAGAGGATATCACCACCGATTCCACAGAAATACAAACTACCATCATAGATTACTACAAACAACTCTATGCACATAAACCAGTAAACCTGGAAGAAATGGATAAATTCCTGGACACTTGCACCCTCCCAAGCCTAAACCAGGAAGAAGTCAAAACCCTGAACAGACCAATAACAAGCACTGAAGTTGAGGCAGCAATTAATAGCCTACCAACCAAAAAAAGCCCAGGTCCAGATGAATTCTACCAGACATACAAAGAGGAGCTGGTACCACTCCTTCTGAAACTATTCCAAACAATCCAAAAAGAGGGAATCCTTCCCAAATCATTTTATGAGACCAACATCAACTCGATACCAAAACCCAGCAGAGACTCAACAATAAAAAGAAAACTTCTGGTCAATATCCATGATGAACATAGGTGCAAAAATCTTCAATAATACTGGCAAACCGATTGCAATAGCACATCAAAAAGCTTATCCATCATGATCAAGTAGGCTTCATCCCGGGGATGCAAGTCTGGTTCAACATACACAACTCTATAAATGTAATCCATCACATAAACAGAACCAAAGACAATAACCACGATTATCTCAATAGATGCAGAGAAGGCCTTCAACAAAATTCGACAGCACTTTATGCTAAAAACTCTCAATAAACTAGGTATCGATGTTATGTATCTCAAAATAATAAAAGCTATTTAAGACAAACCCACAGCCAATATCATACTGAATGGGTAAAAATTGGAAGCGTTCCCTTTGAAATCTGGCACTAGACAAGGATGCCCTCTCTCACCACTCCTATTCAATATAGTATTGGAAGTTCTAGCCAGAGCAATCAGGCAAGAAAAAGAAATAAAAGGTATTCAATAAGGAAAGGAGGAAGTCAAATTGTCTAGTTGCAGATGACATGATTGTATATTTAGAAGACCCCATCGTCTCAGCCCAAAATCTCCTGAAACTGATGTGCAACGTCAGCAAAGTCTCAGAATACAAAATCATTGTGCAGAAATCACAAGCATTCCTGTACACCAATAACAGACTTAAAGAGAGCCAAATCAAGAACAAACTGCCATTCACAATTGCTACAAAGAGAATAAAAATACCTAGGACTATAACTAACAAAGGATGTAAAGGACCTCTTCAAGGAGCAATACAAACCACTGCTCAATGAAATAAGAGAGGACACAAACAGATGGAAAAACATTCCATGCTCATGGTTAGGAAGAATCAATATCATGAAAATGGCCATACTGCCCAAAGTAATGTATAGATTCAACACTATCCCCATCAAGCCACCTATGACCCTCTTCACAGAACTGGAAAAAACCACCTTAAACTTCATATGGAACCAAAAGAGAGTCTGCATAGCCAAGAAAATTCTAAGCAAAAAGAACATAGCTGGAGGCATAATGCTACCTGACTTCAAACTATACTACAAGGCTACAGTAATCAAAACAGCATCGTACTGGTACCAAAACAGAGATATAGACCAATGGAACAGAACAGAGGACTTGGAGGCAATGCCCCACATCTACAACCATCTGATCTTTGACAAAAACAAGCAATGGGGAAAGGATCCCCTGTTTAATAAATTGTCTTGGGAAAACTGGCTAGTGATGTGCAGAAAGCAGAAATTGGACCTCTTTCTGATATCTTACACTAAAATTAACTCCAGATGGATTAAAGACTTAAACATAAGGTCTAACACCATAAAAACCCTAGAAGAAAACCTGGGCAAAGGCATAGGCAAGGACTTCATGACTAAAACACCAAAAGCATTGGCAACAAAAGCCAAAATAGACAAATGGGATCTAACTAAACTCCAGAGCTTCTGTACAGCAAAAGAAACAATCATTAGAGTGAACTGGCAACCAACAGAATGGGAAAACATTTTTGCAATCTACCTATCTGACAAAGGGCTAATATCCAGAATCTACAAAGAACTAAAACAGATTTACAAGAAAAAAACAAACAAACCCATTCAAAAGTGGGCAAAGGACATGAACAGACACTTTTCAATAGAAGACATTTATGAGGCCAACAAACATGAAAAAATGCTTATCATCACTGGTTATTAGAGAAATGCAAATCAAAACTACACTGAGATACCATCTCATGCCAGTTAGAATGGCGATCATTAAAAAATCTGGAGACAACAGATGCTGGAGAGGATGTGGAGAAATAGGAACACTTTTACACTGTTGATGAGAATATAAATTAGTTCAACCATTGTGGAAGACAGTGTGGTGCTTCCTCAAGGACCTAGGAGTAAAAATTCCATTTGACCCAGCAATCTCATTACTGGGTATACATCCAAAGGATTATAAATCATTCTATTATAAAGACACATGCACATGTTCATTGAGGCAGTGTTTACAATAGCAAAGACCTGGAACCAACCCAAATGCCTATCAATGATAGACTGGACAAGGGAAATGCAGCACATATACACCATGGAATACTATGCAGCCATAAAAAATGATGAGGTCATGTTCCTTGTAGGGACATGGATGAATCTGGAAACCATCATTCTTAGCAAACTGACATAAGAACAGAAAAACACCGCATGTTCTCACTCATAGGCAGGTGTTGAACAATGTGAACACAAGGACACAGGGAGGGGAGCATCACACACTGGGGTCTGTTTGGGGGGGACTAGGGGAGGGACAGCGGGGGGTAAGGAGGTTGGGGAGGGATAACATGGGGAGAAATCCTGATATAGGTGACGGGGGGATGGAGGCAGCAAACCACATTGCCATGTATGTACCTATGCAACAATCCTGCATGTTTTGCACGTGTACTCCAGAACCCAAAGTGCAATAAAATATATATATTTTTAAAAAGAGTTGATAGCCTTAAAAATTAAAGAGATTTCTTTTTTTTTTCTTTTCTTTTTTTTTTTTTTTTTTTTTTTTTTTGAGACGGAGTTTCGCTCTTGTTACCCAGGCTGGAGTGCAATGGCACGATCTCGGCTCACCACAACCTCTGCCTCCTGGGTTCAGGCAATTCTCCTGCCTCAGCCTCCTGAGTAGCTGGGATTACAGGCACACGCCACCATGCCCAGCTAATTTTTCATATTTTTATTAGAGACGGGGTTTCACCATGTTGACCAGGATGGTCTCGATCTCTTGACCTCATAATCCACCTGCCTCGGCCTCCCAAAGTGCTGGGATTACAGGCGTGAGCCACCACGCCTGGCCCAAGAGATTACTATAAATAACTCCCACAAAATGTTCAAAGGACACAGATAAGCAATGTCATACAGAATAATATAGTTTCTGAACATAAAAAGTTCAATACCAGTAGAAAATTTTTAAATTTTCCATAAAAATATCTTTTTACCTATCAAATTGAGACTTTTTAAAAATTATAATGTCCCAGTGTCAGGAGTAAGCACCAAATTTCATTTATTCCACATATGAATATAAATTTGTAGAACTTCCCTGAAAGGCAGTTTTGCAATGTGCACAAAAGTGTATTCAGCTTTTAATCCAGCAATTTCTCTTCCAAGAACTCAGCTCAAGGGGAAAAAAAAATTCACTGGAGAGTTACTAACAGCTAATGAAAGACTGAAAACAACACAAATATCTAACAATAGAGGAAACAAGTTTGAGGACCTAAGTAAAATAAAATGACATTAAAATCGTGATAATATTTCATGGAAAAATATTGCTAATATAATAAGTGAAAAATCCAAGTTTAAAACTACTATAATTTTGATTTGCTTATGTAAGATATATGTATATAGGGAAACAGAAAACTGGGAAGATGTACTAAGATGTCAGTTTCTGTTATTAGGTAGAGCAGTTATGTGATTTTTATTTTCTTTATTTTACATTTTCTACAGTGAAAATTCCTGTTTTGTAAGCAGAGAGAAACCAACAGCAAAAAATTAATAATACTTAACAGTATTATAAAATGTGCTTATGAAGCCAAGTACTATCTACTAAGCACTTCACATATATTATTAATACTTCATTTATTCTATGAGGTAAATACTAATCCTATGGAATAGGTACCATTATAATCCCCATTCAAAAGATGAATAAATGTAATTTAGTCAAAACCAAAAATATTCATCCAGTAGTTTTCTTAAATCTGATTAAAGTTATTTTTCTAACATTTTCTAAACAGCAACCACTTAACCACTTTAAAAGTTAAAAAATAACCAACGCACTATATTGATATGTAAAATTAGAGCCTCCAAACTCAGATGGGCTATGGGTTCAGAGTCAGAGAAAGAGAAAGATAATGGAAGAAGACTACAGTCAAATATTCACAGGTAGAATATTAATAAGTTAGGATTTTGTGTCACACCTCCTGGTTTCCTGACACAAGCAGAGATGTGAATTTGGAGAGCTTTACATCAAAATCTACACCCTTTATAATTATAAAAGAAAGTGTCCTTTCCAGGATATTATATGAGCATGAGCATAGTTTTTGAAATAAAATGTTCCATTTCATAGCCTTCTTCACAGAAAACAATTCCATGTACTGCAACCATTTGAACATGATTAATTCACCAAAGCTCTTTTTACCACTCGTTATTGTTTTAAACACACAGTCCCTTTTCCTTGATTCTAAATGACATGCTGGCATATCCCATGTGTAAAATGAAATAATCTCAACTTTCTGAACATGTAATCCCTGCTGGCTCTGATCCAGCTGATGAATCTGCCAGGTTGACAGCGTTATGCCTTTGAAGGCCTGTGTCTGCTGCAGTGGCAATAACAGAAGATGACACTTACCTGACAAAGAATCATTTCGAAATACATTTGATGGGCAAAACTATCAGAAGCTACCTAAATCCTCACTTAGTTTAGCTGGGGCAGGTATAAATAAAACTGTAAGGAATTGTTTAATATACCAAATGGATTAGTAATGTGAACTTACCATTCAATGGGCACCTACTCTATGCCAGGTACTATATTAGGCTCTTAATGCATTATCTCATTAGAGCCTCACAACAACCTGGAGAGATAGGAATTAGTCCTATTTTTACAATTATGGAACTCAAAAATCAGAGACTAAATAACTGTTACTAGATTGCAGAACTAACAAGCAGAAGAGCTGGGATTCAAACTACGTCTATCTAATTCCAAATGCAATGCTCTTTTCACTACAGCATACTGATTCCCTCTGCAGCTCATAACACCCACAGTTCCCACTAGACTCTCCCACCTGAGTAAGCCAGTAAGATGCACCTGCAATCTGACATTGGCTTAAAGTATTTTCTTCAATAGCACATATACCAGCCCATCAGAGTCCTACTGGACAGGTCCACCCCTCAGAAACATGTAGGGATGTCTCAGATGAAGGGAGGAGGTTCAATTCCTTCATCACCCCCAATATAAGTAAGACATCTAGAAAGCTAGGAAATCCTCATATATCATCAAGCTGCCATCAACATTATTGAAGGTAACACTGGTCTAATGTGCAATAGCAACATCTGGGGTCCAATTGATTACTACTCACAGGGTTATGTGACAAGCCTGCAGTGCCATGGAACAAAAGAGGCCCTACCGTGCTTAAGGAGCGCCAACAAAATTAAAATGCAAACAACAGAGGCACAGCCCCAGCTAAGCCTTTCTTCTTGGAGTTTTTCCTTCATGCTGAAGCATAACTTAACAATTTAGCCATCTTTACAAAGAATACAGAAAACAGTAAAAGGAAGGAAAGATTTTGAGCACTCTGGCCTAGGACTAGTAAAATGACTAGAAAAATCATTTTTTGAAAATAACAGTCGCAGTACTTGGAAACATCTTAAATCTCACAAGGTATAGTGTGGGAAGGTCAATATTAAACAATTTATTGAGTCAACAGTGTTCAATAATTACCTGAATTCCTTTCACTCTAAAAGGATTTTCCTAATTTTGCTATTTAGTATCTGCAGGTACTTCACAAGATGAGTCTTTATCTCTCTACCAGTTCACTTGCAGAGGGAAGGTCTCATGAAAATGATTTCCAGGGCTTCTCAACCCTAACTTGTATATGAACCACCTGGAGATGGCATCAAAATACAGATTCTCATTAAACAGGCTGGATTAGGGTCTGAGAGTCTGTATTTCTATGAAGCACCTGATGTTGCTGCTGCAGAGACCACCATTTAAGAGCAAAGTTATCACTCTTGTTGCCCAGGTTGGAGTGCAATGACGTCATCTTGGCTCACTGCAACCTACACCTCCCAGGTTCAAGTGATTCTCCTGCCTCAGCCTCCCAGGTAGCTGGGATTACAAGCGCCCACCACGCCCGGCTAATTTTTGTATTTTAGTAGAGACAAGGTTTCACCATGTTGGCCAGGCTGGTCTTGAACTCCTGACCTCAAGTGATCCACCCGCCTTGGCCTCACAAAGTGCTGGGATTACAGGCATGGGCTACTGTGCCTGGCCTCAACCACTGTTCTTATCTGAGATCTTCATATGCCCACATCCTCTATCCCTGCACCAAAAAACTGAGCTTGTAAACAATTCTTAATTGCATGTTCAATTTTTTTGGAGAATCTAAAAAATATATATTTAACCAGTTCAGTGACTTCTCTTTTACAGAAATAATTGATACAATGTGTCTAGAAAATCAGTTTCTTAAGTCAGTTTTTCTCAGAATGGACTCTGCAGACATTTGCTTGGTGGATCCACGTGAACAATTTTCCCACAAAAGAGTCCATACAACAACTTCTTAGTTAAGAGATTTGCCTTACCCACAGCACAGGCAACATCCAGCTTCAGGGAAAGAACTGATGTCTTGGGATGGGCAAGATTAGGAGGAAAGGTAAGTGGTTTGTGAGAACTTAGAGGCAATAAAAAGAGGCAATCAGTAGAAAACAGCAGGGTTTCACTAAGAATAAGTTATGCCAAACACTTCATTTCCTTTTTGACAGGGTTATGAGAATGGTGGATTATGACAATGCTTTAGACAGCATATTTAGATGCCAGCATGGTATGAAGTCTCTTAAAACATTCATGTGGCCAAGAATAGAGAAATGTAGCCTAAATAATGACATGCTGAATTGATTCACAGTTGATTAAACAGAATATACAAAGACAATGAATTGATGGAATAAATGACAGTCTCATAAGAGATCCCTGCATAGTTCCTTCCCTTTCCCAGCTTTAAACCCTCCCACCCTCCAACCAAGTTAGAAACAATACCACAAGTGATAGATACTTAATTTCTTACATGTACTTTAAATGTATAAAGAAGTAAAGCCACTTATATCAGAACTTTACAAAAGAGGAGTTCAGTATACTTTACAGCACGTTCTATCAACAATACTTAAAATTTAATATTTTCCCTCTATGAGTTATTTATTTAAACTGTTTTCAATGGCATTTTCAGTACCTAAAGCTTAAAGAGGGCTTGAAAATATAAAAGGTAAACTGGATACAGAGAAGCAATTTAGATTTTGTCCAATTAAAATTTGGGAAAGATAATGGAAAATGAGCACAAGTAAACCCAGGCCTTATCACTGCATTTCTAAAACATATGAGCAGGGGAAGGGACAGAGCAGAAGTACATGTAAGAAGAGCTGTCCCAAAGCATTTCTCCATCTTAGGCATCCATCCACAGTGAGTCCCAGGAGGCAGCACTCAGAATTTTTTATTCTGAATCACAAATCAGAAAAGTATCAGCTTTGGCCAGGTGCAGTGGCTCACACCTGTAATCCCAGCACTTTGGTAGGCTGAGGCAGGAAGATCACTTGAGCACAGGAGTTCAAGACCATCCTGAGCAATACAGTGGGACCCTCTCGCTACAAAAAAAAAAAAAATTTAATTAGCCAGGTGTGGTGGGGCGCACCTGTAGTCCCAGCTGCTCAGAGGCTGAGGTGGGAGGATAGCCTGAGCCTGGGAGACTGAGGCTGCAGTGAGCTATGACTGCGTACTGCACTTCAGCCTGGGAGAGACCCTGTCTCAAAAATAAGAGAAAAGTACTAGCTTTGAAAAACACACCAGAAACCAGCCTCTTGATATGCTTATAATCTTCAATAAATATGAGGTATACACTTATTATTTCAGTTATCACTGAAACTATAAGAACCTTCCATCAAACAATTGATGATAGAAGAAAATTAGTTTGTTTAAAAGTGTCTAAACCACTTCTACTGCTTTATTATAAAATAAATATTATAACATAGTTACATAAAAAATATTCATTCCTGGCTGGGCACGGTGGCTCACACTTGTAATCCCAGCACTTTGGAAGGCTGAAGCAGGTGGATCATTTGAGGTCAGGAGTTTGAGACCAAATTGGCCAACATGGTGAAACACCATCTCTACTAAAAATACAAAAATTAGCCAGATGTGGTGGCAGGCACCTGTAATCCCAGTTACCCAGGAGGCTGAGGCAGGAAAACCGTTTGAACTCGGGAGGCGGAGGTTGTAGGGAGCCAAGATAGCACCACTGCATTCCAGCCTGGGTGACAGAGTGAGACTCTGTCTCAAAAACAAACAAACAAAACAAAATTCATTCCTGAAAGCAAAAAAGTGCTCAAAGACTACAGGAGTCATGTAAAGAGCACAGGAACTGGCTTGAAGG
The DNA here is from genome assembly GCF_030222135.1 of Aotus nancymaae. Taxonomy (NCBI): domain Eukaryota; kingdom Metazoa; phylum Chordata; class Mammalia; order Primates; family Aotidae; genus Aotus; species Aotus nancymaae. The sequence continues at coordinate 36,996,992 of NW_026988419.1, read as the reverse complement.
GGCACCCACTGGCTAGATTTGAACAAGCTGTGTATCTAAAAGTATAACATTGATCATCAATTATTAAATATAATACATTTAATTTAAAAATCCATGAATCCATATTAAGGGGGAGTAGAAGGATGTGACAGAAGTTCTTGCAAAATGCTATCTATTAGATGAAAAGGGGATTATAGAATTAGAAAATAATCCCTTTGCAATCTCCATTGTAATTAATTCAGGCACGAATCACCTATGAATGCCTAGAAGTACCTGTGAAAATATTATTGGGGAATAGGACATTCACATGATCTCATAGATAGTATCTTCCCACAGACTACTGACTAATCACAAAAGGACATAGGTACTTGCATATGAGAAAGCTACAGTAGTTAACACTTAAACAAGCAATCCCATTCCACAACCACCAGTAGCAGAGAATCCTGTACCTCCTAATGGGATGTAGTAATATCACCTCAGCTGTCTTCTTGCCAAAAAAGGTGAATCTAAAAAATGGGAAACAGACAAATCCAGAATATAGAACATCCTAGAACTGGTCTACATTCTTCAAATTAGTCATTGTTTAAAAAAAAAAAAGACAGGGACATTTTTCCAAATTAAAATGAGATTAAGAGGTATGACAATCAAGTGCAATGCGTGAAATTTTATTGCATCCTAGATCCAAAAAAATGGGATAATTCAACATAAAATGTACATGAGATGGCATTATTGAATTATGATTGATTAGGAAGATTCAGCAACAGTAATAACCACAACAACAATAATATTAGGGATGGTAGGACAATGTCGTTATTCTCAGGAAGTATGGAAGGATTTGTTAGGGGGACGTTTAATGGTATCTACAACTGGGCCAGGCATGGTGGCTCATGCCTGTAATCCCAGCACTTTGGGAGGCCACAAGATGGGCGGATCACAAGGTCAGGAGATCGAGACCATCCTGGCCAACATAGTAAAACCTCATCTCTACTAAAATACAAAAAAAATTAGCTGAGGTGTGGTGGTGTGTGCCTGTAGTCCCAGCTACTTGGGAGGCTGAGGCAGGAGAATTGCTTGAACCCAGGAGGAGGAGACTGCAGTGAGCAGAGATCTTGCCACTGCACTCCAGCCTGGGTGACAGTGCGAGACTACGTCTCAAAAAAGAAAAATGATATCTACAACTTATTTTTTAAAGCTTTATAAATAAATATATCACATACAGAGAGAATCAAATGTAACAGAATGCTAAGAAAACAGATGGATCTTATGAGTGCTTCTTTTTCTTTTTATTTCAATTTTTTACAGTTAGAAGTTTTCCAAAATTAAAAATTGAGGGAAAGGAAAAGATTTTTAATATAAACATTTATTACTGTTTTTCCTTATTCCCTCTTAATCTTATTTTTTCTCATAAAAACTTATGTTCCTCAATCTCATGCATCCTATTTAGCTTATCTTTGGAGTCTGATAGCAATTAAAGTCATCTCTAACCTATACATTCAATGTTCCAAATTTACATAGATTATAATTTGAAATTAAAAAATAAAATAGCATATCAAATAAAAGTCTAATGAGCAGTACAGTCTAGCAGACAATACATTAAAAGTTGAGTGGTAATTTATTTCTATGCTTTAATTTTTTTTTTTGAGGCAAGTCATTTAACTATTTCTTCACAGAGATAGTTAAAGAGAGCCTAGTTAATAATGAATTAAACAGAAAAGGCTTTTGGTGAATTCACCACTGTCTTTGGCCCAATGCTCCCCACTAACTTCACCATGAAGTCCAACTTAACTTATTGCAAGGCCAGCAGCTGCAGTGACCCAACCCCTATCTTACTTACCACATCTAAACATCATCTTTAAGCCACCCACAAAATAGCCAGAAGCTATTCCAGAGATCAAGGAAGAAAAATACCAAAAGCTGCAGGTTAAATCAGTGAAAACTCAATCTAAATTTGGGGAACTTAATATAAAATTGATGATGACAAGGCAGATGGCATACATATTCTCTTTTGGCATTTTGCCCAAAAAACAGGAAACGAGAAAAGAATTCTTTTTTTTTTTTTTTTTTTTTTTTTGAGACGGAGTTTCGCTCTTGTTACCCAGGCTGGAGTGCAATGGCGCGATCTTGGCTCACCGCAACCTCCGCCTCCTGGGTTCAGGCAATTCTCCTGCCTCAGCCTCCTGAGTAGCTGGGATTACAGGCACGCGCCACCATGCCCAGCTAATGTTTTGTATTAGTAGAGACGGGGTTTCACCATGTTGACCAGGATGGTCTCCATCTCTTGACCTCGTGATCCACCCGCCTCGGCCTCCCAAAGTGCTGGGATTACAGGCTTGAGCCACCGCGCCCGGCCCCGAAAAAAGAATTCTTATGCAACAAATGAACGTGCATTAGAGATGCTAAGATTTTTTTTTTAATTTTAATTTTACATGTTCTTTCCTTTTTTTCCCATATGTCCTTTGAAAGTAGGGAAGTGATGAACAAATAGATTTAAAATTCAACTTCTTCATCTTTAAGACACATGTCTAATGGATACAGACTGCTTTAACCATATTAACCACCAATTTCACAAAACTAGTGAAAATCTCTGAATAACTTCCTAGTCACCTTTCATCTTTGCTTCTTGACCAAAAACTGAGTTCTGCTAAAAACTGCTTTCAAAAGTTATAATGAACCTTAACAATTAACCAGCTGAAATTAACAAGTAAAGAAAGCAAAATCGAAAATAAAGTTATCTTTCTGTATTCAAAAATAATTGTCTATGAAACAATAAAGAATAACTGGTTATAAATTTAAATGTTTCATTATAGCTATCAATGGCAAATAATAGATGGTACATAAGAATTGTCGCAATACTAGGTTACTTTCCCAACTTTCAAACTCAGGTAGTTTAAAATATTAGTAAAGTATTTCCATATTTGTATATGTTTTAGCTTTTGTTTTTCTTTAGGCTACTAAAAACTTTATTGTTTATTCCCCTCACCCAAATACCAGGAAACAACTTTTTAAATTACACAGGCATTTTGGAATTCTCACCTCTGCATCAAATCCATAAGCTAAGAATACCTTGCCAAATAAATGAATTGCTTCTAGTGATGACCCATTTTAAAAGAAAAAAAAACTAGCTAAAATTTTTGCAAGGAAAGTTAAATTACTCTAATGGACTACTTACCTCAAAACCTACTTAAGTTTTATCTACATTAAAACCATGCTAAGAAACAGTATAAATGGTTGTTCCATTAATAATTTTGCTTTTTCAAAAATAAGCAAAAAAAAAAAAAAAAAACCCGGATGTTATGGTGCTGTAGTATCTATGGTCCCCATGTATTTAGGTCTGTGCTTTTTACTGCTTTAAATAGTAGAATTTTTCTGAAGTAAAATAAGCATGGCTTACAAGTTCTTTAAGCATTAAAAAACTAAAAAGCAATAGTTACTCTTGTCACTAGAAAAACATCTTCATAATTAAAAGCTAACATGTATTGAGCATATTATAATGCCAGGAACTATACTTTTTATTTTCATTTTTTTTTTGAGATGCAGTCTCGCTCTTGTCACCCAGACTGGAGTGCAGCGGCATGGTCTCAGCTCACTGCAACCTCCACCTCCCGTGTTCAAGTGATTCTCCTGCCCCAGCCTCCCAAGTATCCAGGACTACAGGACTACAGGTGATGGCCACCACACCCAGCTTTTTTTTGTTGTTGTATTTTTGGTAGTGATGGGGTTTTACCATGTTGGCCAGGCTGGTCTTGAACTCCTGGACTCAAGTGATCTGCCCTCCTTGGCCTCAGAAACCATACTTTCTATTTATTACCTTACCTAATTCTTGAGACAACTCTCTGAGGTAGATACAATTACTGTCACATTTTAGAGAAGAGGAAACTAAGATTCCGAAGAATTAAGTAACTCTGGCAGATTGCTAGGCATTCCCCAAAATCTAATCTCCCCTTCTTTCCTAGTAACAGCACTTCAGCTGGGTATATGACCATCCATTGAGAGAACACACCTGCCCGCCCCCATTCAGTGTGGGCGTGGTCATAAGACTAAATTCTCACTGATGCAACGTTAGTGGAAGTGACATGCCATTTCCATGTCATATGCTTCTCTCCCTTCTCACAGGCTGGGGTACAAATGTGAATGAGGCAGCTCTGACCACACAGATGACAAGAAATGGCAGAGCAACAAAATAAAAAAATGGGCAGTGCTCAAAGAGCCTGTCTATCCTGACCCACCTGTTTCCCTCAGGCAGAAATAAGAGAGAAATAACAGAAAGAATGTCAGACAAAAATAAGCTTCTATCTTTATTGGGCCACTGTGCTTTGGAGGAGTATCTATTATAGCAGCTTAGCTCATATCCAAACAATCATAGAAACTGGTGCCAGAATGCTGATGTTAATAAAATATGAAGCGTTGGTTTAGCAGTTGGGTCCCTCAAAACAAGAAAGCAGATGTTGCTAACTGGAAAAGGTCATAAACTGGTGACCCTTGTTTGTCACAGTAAAATGCCTGGCAAACCTGTCATCTGCGACTCCGCTGAAGGCAGGCCAAACCACATGCCTATAGAGCCTATTGCTCCAGGAAAGTAGATGACAGACAGCACAGGAATGAGATCCTTCTCTGATTCCAGGTGTTCAACCAGAATTCATTATCTAACACAGATATGGGCCATTATCACAAAGAAATCCTGGAATTAATTATGTTATTTGGCAAAAGTCATAGTCTTTCTTCACACAATAAAAATGTCAGTAGTAGGATGTCTTAATAAATCTGTTTCTAGATTAATTTCATCCTCCCTAGTGAGAATTAAACTGAAAGCACTAAATAAAGTCTTCTCACATTTTGGAAACTGAGAAATGGAATATTTTATCTTAAAGTTTGAAAGAAAATATTTTATAAATGTTATCCAGTAAATATTTTAATCACAGTTATTGAGTAAATCTTTCATTTTACATTAATCTTACACATATCTAAAAATAAAATAATTAATAAACATAATATTTCAAGCATATTTCCTAGAAACACTGAATTGTTCTAATTGGAGAGTTTGCATATTTTGCTATATTTGTTCTCTCTTTATTACTTTTTCATTTCCAAATTTAGTCAAGGATCCATTAGAACCTCATAAGATGAAGTTGTGTGACTCTTTCTTTTTAAAAATTGGGGAAAAAAGTCATTAGGACACTCAAATACATATCTAAATTAAAATCCTCTATGTTATGTAGTTACTTTTGTATTCCCATTATATGAAACCTTACTTCCTAAAAGCACCTCAGACAGTGCAGCTAACTTGAAAACTCAAACAGTACTTAGTTTCACCCACTCATACCTGCTACAAAATGGAGACTTGAAGTGTAAGTAAAATACATGGGAGAAAATAAAGAGCCTAACACAGCACTAAGCCAAAAACTAAGAAATACAGACAGCCCCTTACTAATGATAGCTGAGCTTACTTATGATTTTTCAATTTTACCATAGGTTTATTAGAACGTAACCCCATCTAAGTCAAGGAGCATCTGGACTTAGCCACGATTTGACTTAGAGTTTTTCAGCTTTACAATGGTGTGAAAGCAACATGCATTCATTTGAAACTGTACTTCAGATTCTCAATTCTGATCTTTTCCTGGCCTAGCAAAATACAGTGTGATACTCTCTTGCAATGCTGGGTAGTGCAGCAAGCCACAGATCCTAGTCAGCCATGCAATTGCAAGGGTAAACAACCAATACTTACTAACTTCTTGAAGAGCAATATGCCCGCTAAACCATCAACAAGTGTAGATACTCTAGGGTCCCCTACCAGCTACTCTCAAGCCTCATGAGGAGACAGAAAAACTGATAATCTGATCGCCGTAGCATCCTCAACATCCACAATTAATTTTAATTCAATGCTTCAAACAACCTTCAGGCCCCGTGTGCTTTCAGCTGTGTACTTTAATGGTGAGTGCCCATACAACCATCCTGTTTTTTACTTTCAATGCAGTATTCACTAAATTACATGATACAGGGTCACCCTAGTGACATTCACAGCTTTATTATAAAATAGGCTCTGGCTGGGCAAGGTGGCTCATGCCTGAAATCTCAGCACTTTGGGAGGCCAGGCAGGAGAATCACTTGAGGCCAGGAGTTCAAGAGATAGTGAGACCCAACTCTCCAAAAACTTTGAAAAAAGAAATAGCTAGGCATGGTGGTACCACATCTGTAATCTCAGCTACTCAGGAGGCTGAGGCAGGAGGCTCACTTGAGCCCAGGAGTTCAAGGTTATAATGAGCTATAATTGTGCCACTGCACTCCATTCTGAGTAACAGAGTAAGACACTGTCCCTAAAAAAAATAAAATAAAATAAAATGGGCTTTGTGTTAGATTATTTTGCCCAACTGTAGGCTAATTAATGTAAGTATTCCAAGCATGGTTAAGGCTAAGCTATAATGTTTGGTCGGGTAGGTGTATAAAATGGATACTTAACTTATAACATTTTCAACTTATGAGGATTTATCAGGACATGACCCTATCATAAGTGGAGAAGTATCGGTAATATAGAAATAAAAACTATCTCAAGCATCAACTTCTCCTTGAAAAACACTATAAAAAAGAAAATGCCTTCTGTCTACTTTTTCCACATATACTTTTTTATGCTTCTCTGTTCAGCTCACATATATTTTCCCCTTGAGAAACCTTAAATTGTCATATTATTTATCTTCCTGCTAAGATGGGGAAAGTTTACAAATAAGGGCACTAGATCCTAACATCAGTTCTGTCACTAGGGTGACCCTATATCTGAGATTTCCCAGGACCCCCCATTTGTGCCTGTGGTCCTAGTGTAATTATCATGCTCAAAGATAAATATAATTTATCCCACACCAAGCTGTGTGAACACATTCTCTCTCATAAACGAGCCATGTGAACTTAAGCAAGTTACAAAACTTCTTTAGGATTCAGTTTCTTCTTTGGCCAATTGAGAATAACACCTATATATGTAAAGGCACATGGAAAAGTTCTATATAAACCCAAGTTATTACTAATAAGGACTCAAGAACCAGGCATGGTGGGACATGCCTGCAGTCTCAGCTACTTGGGAAGCTGAGGTAGGAGAATGCCTGAGCCCAGGAGCTCAAGGCTACAGTTTGCTATGATCACACCTGTGAATAGCCACTGCACTTTAGCCTGGACAACACAGTAATACCTTGTTTCTGAAAATAAAAGACACAAGACAAATCCAAATGTATTTTCAGAAGGCAACGCTGGCACTGTTACCCTTTAGCTTGCTTTGTATGGTTCTAAAAGTCTCAATAGATATGGCCACAAACGTAGAAAGTCATTAAATTTTGTAAGGTCCTGTTTTCTTAATTAGAAAACAAAATGGATACACTAGATGATCCCTATGGTACTCTACAACACTAGAAATGTAATTATCATAATCATTCCAGTCAATTCTCTCAGATTATAATGAATATATCATTTATATTGTATCTGTCAAACCAGCTACCCTCTGTATTCACAAATTTATTGACCTCAAGAGTTATAAATCAAGCTTGCAAACTTATCTGATTGGCCAGCACAGTATTTTATTTAAAAATGTTTACATTATTTGCTCACTTTTGAAAATAAACAATTATTATTTCTGATTTCTCTTGAAAAACTGGCTTATCTATGGGATGATAACCGGCAACAGCTAGTGGCAGCTGTCCCTTTAGAAAGTGCATGTGAGGCCCAGCTTGCCAGACTCCACCTGGTTTGCTTCACAGACTTATGTTACCTGCTTGTGCAGTGCAGGTATTTCAGTTTGTTTCCCTGAGGTACAAAGAATGTATGGCCACTCACATCTCAATGACTAAAACTGTCACTTTCTTTCCCTAAATATATTTCCCCAATATCCTACTAATTTGTCAATGAAACTTAGACTAGGAAACGCTATGCTAATTGCTTATTCGAAATAACTACAATACTTCTTATCCTTCTACTCTTTCTTTTGGACAAAAACAATAACAAAGCACAGAAGTTTAAGAATTCAATTAGGAATCAGAAGTCAGATGACATTTAATTTTGTAATGTACTCATTTCCTAATCTCTGACATGACTGTGTATCATTTAAAATTTTTTAAACTTTACCACTTTAAAAGCAAGAGAACAAGTGAGGTGATGTCTAATGTTTGGGAATAAACAGCAAACAATACTTAGTCATGTCTACTGAAGAATGTATCAAAAATAAAATCTGAGCAAATCATTAAGTTTACTGGCCTATTAAAAAATTATCAAGTTGAGGTTGGGCACAGTGGCCCACACCTATAATCCCAGCACTTTGGGAGGCCAAGGCAGGTGGATCATTTGAGGTCAGGAGTTTGAGACCAGCCTGGCCAACATGGTAAAACCCCATCTCTACTAAAAATACAAAAATTGGCTGGGTGTGGTGGCAGTCACCTGTAATCCCAGCTACTCAGGAGGCTGAGGCACAAGAATCACTTGAAGCCAGGAGGTGGAGGTTGCAGCAAGCCAAGATCACTCCAGCCTGGGCAACAGGGTAAGATTCTGTCTCAAAAAAAAAAAAAAATTATTAAGTTGGATATTTCTAAAGATGCTTCTATACAAAGCAAAAATAAATTAATCATATACCCAAAAGAATTGAAAGCAAGGTCACAAAGAGATGTTTGTATACCTACGTTCACAGCAACATTAATCACAATAGCTAAAAAGCAGAAGCAACTATTTTTTAGGAATTCACTCATGAGGAATGAATGAATAAGTAAAAAGTGGTATATGCATACAATGAAATATTTTTCAGTCTTACAAAGAAAATATTATTCAGTCTTACATGGAAGAATCTTGAGGGCATTACGTTAAGTGAAATAAGCCAGTCACAAAATGACAAATACTGTATGATTCCACTTAATATGAGGTAGCAAGAGAAATCAGATTCAGAAATTCAGAAACAAAAAGTAGAATAGTGGCTGCGAAGGACTGACAGAAGAGGGACACAGGAAGTTTTGTTTAATGGGTACAGAGTTTCAGAGGTTTTTGTTTTGTGTTTTTTGAGACAAGGTTTCACTCTGTTGCCTAAATTGGAGTGCAGTGGCACGATCTCAGCTCACTGTAACCTCCAGCTCTCAGACCCAAGTAATCTTCCCACCTCAGCCTCTCAAGTAGCAAGGATGATAGGTGTGTGCCACCATGCTTGGCCAATTTTTTAAATTTTTGTACAGATGAAGTCATACTGTATTGCCCAGGTTTGTCTCAAACTCATGAGCTCAGGCCATCTACCCACCTCGGCCTCCCAAAGTGCTGGGATTACAGACATGAGCAACCTGCCCCAGAGTTTCAGTTTTGCAAGACGAAGGAGTTCTGGGGATTGGTTGCACAACAGCGTGAATGTACTTAACATTACTGAACTGTACATTTAAAAATGATTAAGACGGTGAATTTTATGGTACGTGTTACAATAGACTAAATGTTTGTGCTTGCCACCTCCAAATTCATGTTGAAACCCTACTCCCAATATGATGACATTTGGAGGTGTGGACTTTTTGGGAGGTAATTAGGTCACGAAGAAGTGACCAGAGAGTTATGTAGCTCCCTTTTTGCTATATGTCTGCACAGCAACAAGACAGCTGTCTCTAAGCCAGAAAGAGGGCCCTCACCAAGAACCCAACCCTGTTGGCACTCTGATGTTGGCTGTCCAACCTCCAGAACTATGAGAAGTAAATGTTCATTGTTTAAGCAACCTAGTTTATGGTATTCCATTATAGCAGTCAGAGCTGACTAAGATGTGTATTTTACCACAATTAAAAATATTTTTAAATCTACATATGGACTTTATATCTATATATATAGATACAAATATATAGATATATATATAAATATATAGATATAAATATAGATATATATATAAATATATAGATATAGATATATAAATATATCTGTGGGAGAGGAGGGGTGAAAAAACAGATGATGAAGATGAGAAAGGTGATAATAAAAACCATGTTTCAAAATCTAAAAAAAAAAAATTAAATAAAACATCATGAGAGTGGCAGGCAGTTTTATAATTCAATATGAGGAGAAAACACTTTCAGAATGACCAAATAAGGACCTCCAGAAATTTGTTTCTCCATAAAAGTAATAAGAATGCTGACCAAAAAAATGTCAAATCAACTTTTTCACAACTCTGGAAATCAACAATAGGCTTACATTATGAGGATGATTTACTAAAGAAAAATGTCTGAGTCTCAGTAAGAATGATGAGCTTTATGTTTTTTAAATTTCTTGCCCTTTCTCCATTACTCTCTTCCCAGCATCACAGGACCCTTGAAAACCGAGATCCTTATAGCCATAGTAACTATGGAAAACAGCACTTTGGCAGAGTGCATGGAAGAGGAAGCAAGCAGGTCTGGAGCACCCCACAAAGGCCTTAACCCAGACAGTTATCACTATATGACCTGGCAGTTAGCTGGAAAAGCCCCATTTTCAGGATTTGTCTTTACAGAACCTAACTCAGCGCCCACTCAATGGAAAAGCCCTATCCCCACAGCATGTGGTGAAAGCATATATTTATAAAGAAGAGAAGTTTATGTAGCTTATGGTTCTGAAGACTGTCCAAATAGCACCAATATCTGCTTAGCTTCTGGGGAGGCCTCAGGAAGCTTTTACTCATGATGGGAGGCTAAGTGGGAGCAGGTGTGTCACATGGTGAGCGGAAGCAAGGGAGCTGCCAGGCTCTTTTAAACAACCAGCTCTTGCATGAACTAACAGAGCAAGAACTCACTCATCACCAACGGGATGACATCAAGCCATTTATAAGGGATCCACCCCCTCATAAATGAGTGAGACCCAAACCTCCACTAGGCCCTATCTCCAACATTGGGGATCACATTTCCAACATGAGATTTGGAGGGGACAAATATCTACACTACATTAACGGTGGTCTCATAAGATTATAATACCATATTTTTACTATATCTTTTCAATGTTTATATATGTTTAGATAGACAAATACTTACCATCATGTTATAATTGTCTGCAGTATTCAGTACAAATCTGCTGTACAGGTTTGTATCCCAGGAGCAGTAAGCTATACCGTATAGCCTAAGTGTGGAGCAGGCTATACCATCTAAGTTTGTGTACATACATACTTTGATGCTCACACAAAGACAAAATTGCCTAATTACACATTTCATAGAAATTATCCCCATCATTAAGTGATACATAACTATCTATGTATATGTACAATGAAATATTATTCCGTCTGAAAAAAGAAGGAAATCCTGCCATTGTGACAACATGAATGAACCTGGAAGACATTATGCTAAGTGAAATAGTCCGGAAAGACAAATACTGCATAATTTCACTTATAATTGGAATTGAAAGCCGTCCAGCTCAGAAGCACAGAGTAGAACGGTGGTTGCCAGGAATTGGGAAGGTGGGGAAAATGGGGATATAGTCATCAAATGTAGAAAGTTACAGTATGCAAGATGAATAGGTTAGGGGAAATCTAATAAACAGCATGGTATCTATAGTTTGCGACACTGTATTGTATACTTCAAATCTGCTAAGATGATAGATCTTAAGTGTTCTTACCACAAAAAAAAAATGATAACCATGCGAGATTACAAATGTTAACAAGCATTGTGGCGATCATTTCACAATGTAGACACATATCAAAATACCAAATTACATGCATTATAAATATACTATTTCCATTCATCAGTCATACCCCAATAAAGCTGAAAAAAGCTTTATTAGAAAAAAGAAGGAAATAGATGTAGAAATGAAAATGAACCATTGGATTCATCGATCAATCCAGTTTTCAATCATCCAAGAAATGTTTTCCACTTATCCAGGAAGGAAAATAGCTGAAGCCTCTTCAACAAAGTTATGATACATTAAATGTTTCAAAATGATGCAAGTAATGCATTTTGTCAAGGCAAGTGTAAGAAGGAAAAGAGATAATGATAGTCTAGAACTTATTAGGGACAAATTTGAATCTCAGAATCAGTATTTACAAGATGGATATGTTCAACGTTTATATATACCACATATGGAGAAGCTGGATGCATTCACAGAACGTTGACCAATTGGAGTATATATGCCTTCAAAACCAGAAAAATATGAGGGAAAAATTAGGTGTGCTGTGCTTAAGTTTTTATTATAACTTCTAATTAAGTTGTTTTTGCTATACTTTTATTTTTACTTTTGTGAATTAATCATTTTACTAAAAATAGTCATTTATTAAATTTTACTAAATATAATAATATTATTCATCTATTTAAGGCTTTGATACTAACAAAAAAAAGGATCTATTGAACCTGGTGCTAGGGGAAAGACTGGCAAAAAGAAAAAATTTAAAAGGAAGATCTGGGAAATAAGATGTCCATAGGGGTATTTGCAAAGCTCTGACATTTTCCTTAGGATCTAGAATGCCACATGCAAGTATTCATACCCAAGATATACCTAAGAAGGCCCTAATCTCTGGCTCACTTTGAGGATGCATGCAAGCAGTAAGTGAAGACTAAGGCAGAGTTGTCAACTGCCTTACTGATTGTAGAAGGTATGCCTCCAACATGCACACAGAGCTCTAAGCAAAGACTGAGATTTACTAGTCCAAGGTAATTAAGGAAATCTCTTTCAATCATCAGCTGACCACTCACATAACCAGACAGAGACTTCAGTAGCCACATATGACAAAGAATACAGACTACAGAATTCATTCTGAAGTGAATAAACAAATAACAATAAAAAGCAACAATACCAAACCCTGGGGAGAGAGGAAAATCGATGTCACATTATATTATTTGAAATACCCACTTTTCAACAGACTTACAAAACATACAAATAAACAATAAAGCCTGGCCCCTTCACAGGAAATAAAGCAGCCAATCAAAAAATCCTAGGTGTTGGACACATTAGACCAAGAGTTTACATAGGCCATGTAATAGGTTCAAATTACTAAAGGAAATCATGTCTAAAGAATTAAAGTATGGTATAAAAATGATGCTTCACCAAAGAATATCAATATAAACAAAAAATTTTAAAAGGACCAAAAAGAAAATGTGGGCGAGGCGCAGTGGCTCACGCCTGTAATCCCAGCACTTTGGGAGGCAGAGGTGGGTGGATCATTAGGTCAGGAGATCAAGACCATCCTGGCCAACATGATGAAACCCCATCTCTACTAAAATACAAAAAATTAGCTGGGTGTAGTGGTGCGCACCTGTAGTCCCAGCTACTCAGGAGGCTGGCAGAAGAACCGCTTGAACACAGGAGGTGGAGGTTGCAGTGAGCCAACATCGTGCCACTGCACTCTAGCCTGGCCACAGAGCAAGACTCCGTCTCACAAAAAAAAAAGAAAGAAAATGTGGAGTGAAAAAATAAAGTAATTGAAATGAATAATTCACTAGAGGGGTTCAATAGTATATTTGAACAGGCATAAGAAAGAATCAATGTACTTGAAGATAAATCAATGAGGTTATGCTGTCTTAGGAACAGAAAGAAAAAGAATAAAGAAAAATTAACAGGGCTTCAGAAACCTGTGAAACACCAACAAGCAAAGCAACATATGCACACTGGGAGTTCCAGGAAAAGAGGAAAGAAATGGAAAGAAGGAAAGAATGTTTTTAAGATTAGTGGCCATACACTTCTTGAATTTGATGAAAACCATTCATCTATGCATCCAGGAGGCTCACAAACTCCAAACAAGATAAACTAAAAAAGATTCACACCAAGGTACATCATAGTCAAAATGTCAAAACACAAAGAGAGAAATGAACAGAAACAAAATAGCAAGGAAAAATGTCCCATCATGTACAGGAAACCTGAATAAAATTAACAGTTGATTTCTCATCAGAAATCCAGGATGCCAATAGGCAGTAGGATAACAATTCAAAGTGCTCAAAGAAATGCTCAACCAAGACTTCTATATCCAGAAAAACTATCCTTCAAAAAATGAAGACAAAATTAAGACAAGCTCAGATAAACAAAACGAGAGAATCTGTCACCACTACATCCTAAAAGAAATATTAAAAGGAGTCCTTGAGGCTGAAATAAAAATAACACCAAATATTAACTCAAATCCACACAGAAACAGAGTACTGGTAAAGCTATCTACACAGAGAGGATAAATGTATTTTTGTTTATAATCCTTTCTTTTTATCTAATTTAAATGACAATTGCATATAGCAAAGCAATAATTTAAAAAGTGTAGTGATGGGCTTATAATATATAAAGATGTAGTTTGTATTACAATAAGAGCAAAGTGAAGTGTTGGAGTGATGTTTTGTATACTTCTGAATTTAAGTTGATTAATCTGGACTAGGATTTTTTTAAGTTAAGAAGTAAATTGTAATCCCTGGAGTAACTACTAAGAAAATAACTCAAAAAATACCATAACAATATAATCAGGAATTACAGAGTAAAGACCTATGAAAAGTATCAACAAGAGAATTTAAATGGTACACTAGAAAATATATATTTAACACAGATAAGACAGTAATGGAACTCGGGAACTCTTCTATAAGACATGTAGAAGACATGTAGAAAACAAATAGGAAAGAGACAGATACAAATGCTACTTGATTATCAGTAATGACATTAAATGTAAATAAATTAAACAATCCAGTCAAATGGCAGAGATTGGCAGAAAACACTTTTTAAGTGAGCCAACTATATGCTGTCTACAGGAAATATGTTATATTCAGAGATACAAGTAGAATAAAAATTTTAAATAGATAAATGCATGTACCATGTATTATGGGATGAATTGCCCCCTACAACAAACTTCATATATTTAAGTCCTAAACCCAAATAGTTCAAAATGTAGCTAAATTTGGAGATAGAACCTCTAAAAAGTAATTAAGTTAAAATGAGGCCATTAGGATGGTCCTTAATCTAATCTGACAGGTGTCCTTATAAGAAGAGGAAATTTGGACACACAGATAGACACCAGGGACATACATGCACACAGCAAAGACTAGGGTAACCACCTGATGCCAAGGAGAGAAGCCTCAGAAGAAACCAAATCTGCCAACACCTTGATCTTATACTTCCAGCCTCTAGAACTGCAAGAAAATGAATTTCTGTTGTGTAAGTCACCCAGAGTGTTGTACTTTGTATGACAGCCCTAGCAAACTAATACACCATGATAATAGCAATCAAAAAAAGAGTCTGAGTGACAATATTAGTATCAGGAAAAAAATAGACTTTTTAAAAAAACACTTTCTTTTTTTCTGGAAGCAGAGTCTTGCTCTGTTGCCCAGGCTGGAGTGCAGTGGCTCCATCTCACTGCAACCTCCACCTCCCAGGTTCAAGCAATTATCCTGCCTCAGCCTCCTGAGTAGCTGGGATTACAGGCACACACCTCCATGCCCAGCTAATTTTTTGTCCTTTAGTAGAGACAGGATTTCACCATGTTGCCCAGGCTGGTCTCTAACTCCTGAGCTCAGGTAATCCACCCACCTTGGCCTCCTAAAGTGCTAGGGTTACAGGTGTGAGCCACTGTGCCCGGCCAAAATAGACTTTAAGACAAAAATTATTACAGAAGACAAAGAAGGATATTCTGTAATGATAAAAGGATCAATTGAAAAGTAAAACATAATGATTATAAACATATATACACTTAACAACAAGACATAAAAATACATGGGCAAAAACTGACAAAGTTAAAGGGAGAAATGGACAACAACAGTCAGAGACATCAATACTCTACTTTTTCTAATGGATAGAACAGCTAAAGATCAACAAGGACAATTATAACACCGAAAGCACAATGCTTTTAAAAAAGCATTTTTAAAAAGGTTAAGTTGGATTTCGCTAAACTTATAAACTTTTCTGCTTCAAAAGACACTACCAATAAAGTGAAAGACAATCCACAAAATAGGAGAAAGTATTTGCAAGGCATATATCTCTTAAGGATCTGGTATCCATAATAAAGAAGCCTTAAAACTCAACAATAAAGAGACAACTCTATTTTTTAAATTAGCAAAGAATTTGAATAGACAATTATTCAAAGAAAATAGATAAGTAGCCAATAAGCACATGGAAAAATGTTCAACATCATTAGTCATTATGCAAACACAAACCAAAACCATAATGAAATACAACTTCACACCTGCTAGACTGGCAAAAAAAAAAAAAGTGGGAAAGAGGTGGAGAAACTGGAGCTGTCCTACATCATTGATTAGAATATAAAATGGGACACCTACTTTCTGTTTATCAGGTCCTCAAACACATAATTATCATATGGCCCACAATTTTACTCCTACATATATATGCAAAAGAACTAAAAATAAACATCCACACAAAAACTTTTACATAAATGTTCATAGTAGCATTATTCATCATAGCTGAAAAGTGAGACCATCACATTGTCCATCAACTGATGGGTTAACAAAATAAACAAAATTCATACAGTGAAATATTTGATCATTTAAAGGAGTGAACTATTGACACATGCTACAACATACATAAACCTTAAAAATATTATGCCAAGTGAAAGATGCCAGTCACAAAGACTTCATATTATATTATTTCACTTATTAAAATGTCCATAATAGGCAAATCTAGAGTAGTGGTTGACAGAGTTTGGGAGCAGGAAAAATGGGAAGTGACTACTAATGGGTATGCAGTTTCTATTTGGAGGTGATGAAAAGTTGCAGGAATTAGATAGTGGTGATGGTTGCATAATGTACAAAAAAGTACTAAATTGACCAGCCACGATGGCTCACACCTGTAATTCCAGCACTTTGGAAGGCCAAGACGGGAGAATCACTTGCGGTCAAGAGTTCAAGACCAGCCTGGCTAGCATGGCAAAACCCTGTCTCTATTAAAAATACAAAATAATAGCTGGGCATAGTGGCACATGCCTGTAGTCCCAGCTACTCAGGAGGCAGAGGCACGAGAATCACTTAAACCTGGGAGGCAGAGGTTGCAGTGAGCTGAGATCACGCCACTGAACTCCAGCCTGGGTGACAGAGTGAGACTCTACCTCAAAAAAATAAATAAATAAATAATAAAAATAAAAATAAAATAATAAATACTGAATTAGACACCTTAACACGGTGAATTTTATGGTATGTAAATTATATCTCAATAAAGCTTTTATATTTTTTTAATTCAGTTCAGAAAATGAACACCTACATAAAGTCTTCCAAGATAGAAAATAAACTTTGTTTTGTCTTATAATCAGTTCAGGTCAAGAAACATTCATTGACTTGGACTGTGATAGATGCTAGGAATGCAAAGATAAATAATAAACCATCCTTACCCTGGAGAAATTTAGTCTTTAACAAATAAGTAGCAAATCTTTAGAAAGAATTTTTGGTTTTTCACCTGGTTTTCACTCTCAAAATATGTAATTTTACCATTACAAACTTTAATTGAAAACCCAACAAAATTTCAGTTTTAGTAGTCATCAAATTCAATAACCAGATGCTGAAGATAAACTAACTCAAATTCTAGCTACAGTCACACTTCTTTTCTAGCACAAGAAGGACCCATCCGTGGTCCAGCCTCCTTGCCCTGACTGCCTCGTTGCAGTGTGTGATCCTAGCTTGGGGGTGCCAAGTACTTTCTGTTTCTGTATTTCCTCACCCTTGCCTCAACCCCTGACTACTGTTTTTACAAGTCCTAGATTTTATTCCTTTAGGCACCTAACCATTTCTTCAAACACCATTGAGGTTCTTCAGACTATCACAGATTTTAAGTCAGGCCATCAAAGCATATGCAGCTCCCTTCCTTTATGTCTTTGTATTTCATTTTCTTGATAAAGATCCATAATGCCTGTGTCTGGTGCCCTGCACTGAAGAAGCCAGGTATCAAAACCACCTCATACATTCAGTTGATCCAGAACAGGTACTGCAAACCAGATACAGACAACACATGAATTTTCTTTGGCATGAGCTGTTCTAAAAACAGTATAATTACTTACTAACAAATTACACCCAAAAGATTTTTTACATACAAACTTGCATGTTAGTAAGTTTAGCTTCACTTGAAAAATCTGAAGATTTGCCCATGCTGGGCCCAAATTCCCATGTGGCAACAATAAAGTGAGCCAAGTGGGGACATTGCCTTTCCTTTTCATGAAGTGCATCCCTCCATGATGCTCACCACTTCACAAAGCTACCATGCACAACACATCCAGCTGGTTTCATTTGTGACCTGTTGGCTCTGGAGGTGTTAGAGTCTGAGACAAGTCTGTGTCCAGGGAGTTAGAAGTTGTGTCCAATCATAAAAGGATCTCTTGGTTTAGGGTTACATGCTCCTCTACCTGTGACAACCTTTCCTAGTTTTTCATGCCAACAACTGCTTCCTTTTCCTATAATCACTAATCCTAAATATCACCTAAATATCTGAAATTCCCCAGGGAACTCCTGCAGAGGCATCTTCTGGCCTGGCAAGCTCCTTTATAAAGTAGCAAAATTCCAGACCACGTGGCACAAGGCACTAAGGATCTCATCCACAGACTAAGGAAATCTTCATTTCCACACTTCTCTTTGAAGATAAATACTCCTAAATTTCTGAGTTCTAGTTAAAACTATGTTTCTCAAACTTTACTGTGTATCCAACATATGTGAAGATCTTTTAAAAATGCAGATTCAAATTCAGTAGGTCTAGTGTGGAGCCTGAGATTCTGCATTTCCAACAAGCTCCCTGGTGATCCTGATGCTGCTGGACTGTGGACCACACTTAGAATAGTAAGGATTAGGCAGGGCGCAGTGGCTTACACCTGTAATCCCAGCACTTTGGGAGGGTGAGGTGGGCAGATTACGAGGTCAAGAGATCGAGACCATCCTGATCAACATGGTGAAACTGTTTCTACTAAAAAATACAAAAATTAGCTAGGCGTAGTGGCGCCCACCTGTAGTCCCAGCTACTTGGGAGGCTGAGGCAGGACAATTGCTTGAACCCAGGAGGCGGAGGTTGCAGTGAGCCAAGATTGCGTCACTGCACTCCAGCTTGGCACACTCCAGCTTGAGACAGAGTGAGACTCTGTCTCAAAAAAAAAAAAAAGAATAACAAAGGTTAGAAGACTTAAGAAGGAAGAAAGTTTCTGAGATGAGAATTATCTGAATGAAATCAGACCTCCAAGACTTGACTTTCTGACATTTTAAAACTCGAAAATGTTAATCTTTTAGCATCCTGTGTCAATTAATGTCTGATTTATCTAAATAACAACCCTTCATAATGATCCATGAAGAAGAGACAGATGGTTCCTTTAGCCATTAGGCATTGGTTATTGAATATTCACTACATGATCAATACTGGATATTACACAAGGGCACCTGCCAAGTTTCTATATCTTTAGAGTGCTTAAAATCTAGTTGGCAAAAAGACTAATGGAAAACAATAAGTAGTGTACCACCTAAAACAGCAGATGATTAAGATTTTAGTTGCTACAAACCATGATTCCCAAGAGGGTAGCATATCAGCATCTGGGTGGAAGGCTAAACACACTTTCTCCCAACTCCTTCCATAAGATACTCACTTCACCCTTATCCTTACTGTCAATCATTGACAAGGGAAACTACATTGAATTCCAGAAATGCCACATTTTTCAGAAACATGAGGTGGGAAAAATGATTTAAAAAAAAAACAAAAAACACTGTTTTTAAATTCCATACAGAAGGGCAATGGAGACCTGAGGCCTGAAAGAGTAAGTAGAAGTGGTGGGCATTCCAGGTGGGAGGTGCTTCCTGTGGTAAAAGTACTGAGGTGGAGATGAGTCTAGGGTATTTATGGGACTGGAAGAAGACCTGTCTAATTAAAGTAAACTAGAGTGCCCCACTCACCACCACCCTATTCTTAGTGGAGGAAGCATGGAAACTATCTCCTAAAAATCTGATGATCACCTATTAAAAACACTGAAGAGATATTTCTTTACAGAAAGGATAAACTAGTTTACCTATCAGATCCTTTCCAATTTTTCCTCAAGTGCAGAATAAAATTCCAATTCTCCTCTAACCCATAATTCTAAACTGAATCACTTGTCTTGCCTGCTGTTCACCATGGAAGACAAGTGAATGTGGATGCGTAAAAGTCCCCATAAATTTAAAAAAAAAAAAACAAAATACTGCATTAGGTTAAGCAATCCATTGCTGCTCAGCAACCCCAGTTCTCTGAGACTGTTCTCATAGGGCTATTTTCAACCTTGTCATCAATCATCTTTGTGACTCTTCTCTGAACCCTTTCCCAATTATCCCGATCCCTCTTACATACGAAAGTGATGAATTACACTTCAGGTTTTCCCTGACCACTCCATCTAAAGGAAGTCTCAATTACGCAACATTCTTTGCCAAAGCCCACCTCGACAAAGCACTTATCATACTTCCAACTATGTTCTTTCATTTGTTGCTTATGAAATATTTAAAATATATGTTTAGAAGTTCATATTGTTAAGAAGTTAATATAACAGCAGCCCATATACCAAATATTACTTCCTTAATTTACAATCAATGTGGACTTCTAATTCTCTAATAAAAAATTTCATAGTCTAAGATTGTGGCACATTGTTTTACTTGTTAATTATTTTCCCTTCCCTCTTTGTCCTTGCCATGAGTCACTGTGGGCTAAGTATATTACTGAGGTATACCATATATACCAACACCCAGATTTAACAAACATGAATATTTTTGCCACATTTACTTTGCAATTATATACTTATTTATTTTCATATCTGTGTTGCCTGTTTTCCACTATATTCTTTTATCTGGGCAGAGACATGTCCGATTATGCACCTCTTTTATACCCATCACTTAGCATAGAGCCTGGCATATAAGGGTCTATAAATAATGCATGAATAACTTTTGTCCTAGCATTAAATAATGGCCATCACAACAGGAGACTTATTAAACAAAGGACAATGATTCCATCTTTATCAAAAGTCCAAAGAGGGAAAAAAAGGAAATGCATCTTTATTGAAGAACAAGAGTTTACATTTAAATGCATGCTGTAGCTGGATACCAGACATTAGGATGAGTTAGTTGAGCAAGGTACAGAACTTCCCTTCCCTAGAGGCTCCTTTCCCTTATTCCCTGAATAGTACATATATCCGCCTAAATAACAGTGATACAGGAGATGAGCCCTTTCTGGCTCATCTAGATTAGAGATGCCAACTCAATGGCTTAAAGAAGGAGAGAACAAAGGATGAGAAGGAGAAAGCGAAGGAGAGAAGAAAACATGGAGGGAGGAAGAGGTGGGGGCCTATGTGGAAAGAATCCAAGACCACTATAAGACAAGAAATCATTTTTTTCTAGATTAGGCCAATGGCAATATAGATCATGTCCTGAAAACCTTTGAGTATCAAGTCCATTTGTATGACATGAAGCCTAAGGCAAAAACACAAGAAAGGTCATGTCCAGCCAGGTACAGTGGCTCACGCATGCAATCCCAGCACTTTGGGAGGCTGAGGCAGGTGGATCACGAGGTCAGGAGATCAAGACCTTCCTAGCCAACATGGTGAAACCCCGTCTCTATTAAAATACAAAAAATTAGCCAGGCGTAGTGGTGCACACCTGTAGTCCCAGCTACTTGGGAGGCTGAGGCAGGGGCATCACTTGAACCTGGACGGCAGATGTTGCAGTGAGCTGAGACTACACCACTACACTCCAGCTTGGCAACAGAGCAAGACTCCATCTCAAAAAAAAAAGGAAAGAAGGAAAGATCATGTCCAACTGTCAGAGAAATCTGACAGCTTTCTCTACCTCCTTCGGCCTGTTCTCCTTGCCACCCAGTATCTTAATGCAAAATCCTAAAAGTCTGAGTTCCTCCCGCCATGGTTCTCTGCATGCTCTCAAATACCAAATACATGCTTGTATCCACTCCCCATCAAAACTTACTGGGTCTAAGTTCTATTACTTTGAGCGCTTATTCTTCTAGCAGGTCACTGAGAGATACTATGCTTATTATATGAAGGGCTGTCCATTATGGAAAATATCACTTCCTTAATTTACAGTCAATGTGGACTTCCAACTCTCTATTTAAAAAGTTCATATTCTAAGATTGTGGCTTTTTTTTTTTTTTTTTTTTTTTGGTTAATAATTCTACCTTCCCTCTCTGTCCTTGCCATGGTTTGCTACAGGCTAAGCATATGACTTAGGTATGACACTTGATATAACAGAAATCATTTCTAATCAGTGTTATAAGGAAACATTTTTCTTGCTCCACAGATATCTTACTCCACACATAAAATATTACACAAGCACCTTTCCACTATGCACCTAGCATATGTCAGCTTGGGGAAGCAGTCTTACACACTGCCCATCACTTTGCACAGCAAACTATAGACTCAGGGGCCACAGTTTGATCGAATCCATAGTTTCCACTGTTTCTTTTTGCATTTCCAAGATCAGAAGGCACTACATCTTCTCCATGAAGTGGATAGCATGTGGATTGGCTTCTTTCTAAGAACAACTTCTTTTCTTCATGAAGCCATCACCTTATCTGTACCTGAGCCCAGTACCCTGTCAGTTCTGTCCCCTGAGCAACATTTCCAATCTCATGAATAATGGTTAACCAATAAAACAACAACAAAAAAAGACTCTTCCTATAGCATGAGTTTTCAGTGATAAATGAACAAAAGCATCACCAAGCACTCATCTCTGAACAAATGCCAAAAGCTGATTCATTCTCTGCATGACATTGCTGGTTTCATCCTACCATAAAGTGAAATATCTGCTAGCATGCACTTGATAGTAATCGCTCTTCCACACTCCACTCCACTGATATTATGCAACAGCCAACCATGTCATTTAACAAAGGAGTTTTGTCAATAACTTCTGGTTTCTCTCTAAGCATAATGTTTGTCTTTAACTTTCCAGCTGATTTTCCAAGTGTCTCTTCAATAATATGACTCATTCCTATTTTTGCTACAAGGATCCGTTAATGATGTTAATAGAATTATAATCTCTAACCTACCTTTGGCCATACAATACATTAATTTTATAAAGGAATACATTATTGTGTGCTTGTCCTAGAAAACTTCAATAGTATAACAGAGAAGCCACTGTGCTTTGTTCAAAAATGACACAAAAACATCCATGGCTTCATGCCATTATTGGACAGAGTTTCATAACAGGCCATGATTACAGATTCATTTGGTCCTAATGGGGATAGCAAGTACAATATAAAACGGTTTTGAGACCATCATTGTCCTATTTCCATTCGTATTTTTCAATTTCAGCTACTGTTCTGAAATTGTCATTCTCACAGATTCCCTTGTCTCTACACATATATATTCCCAATTCATATGCAGTGGGATTCAGTTTTCTAAGCATGTTTATGGCATTCTGAAATGTAGAGTTTACAGTTCTATTTTCATCACTATTTTTGCACTTCAATGAACTACTTTTGAACCACTTATCTAATTTTATGAAATGGGAATACAATTTAAGAACAGCAAAAACAAAAATACTATTTTAACAAATAAAAAATAAGTAAATGATACAAAAATTATATTAACAAACATGAAGTGAACCATTAACAAAATGTAAGCTATACACACTCACTAGTGCAGTCTACGCAGCACAAACACAATCTTAAATATTATAATATGTTTTAAGAACATAAGGGGATGTCTGCTGAAATCATAATTAAATGGCCTATCTCAAGGCCCTACATGCTTTGCAACACCCACACCACCCTTCTGGTCTCATTTCTGACTCCCCCCTCATCACTCCACCCACTCATGCTGATCTTGCAAATCTTTGAACATATCCAAACACATTCCTTTCTCAGGGCTTTTGCACTGGCCATCCTCCCTGCTTGCAACTCTATCCCTCAGGTATCTGTTATTAAGTAACTTCTCTTACCTCCTTTTAACTCTTTGCTTAAGGTCTCTTCCTCCATGAAGCCTACTCAACCACACTTATACTGTCCTACTTTCTCTTTCTTCCAAAGCTCTCATCTCCTTCTAGCATCATATATAATTTAGCTATTTGGTTTATTATCTGTCTCCCACCTCCCACCTGCCTGCCCACAACAGAATGAAAACTCCACAAGGTCAGGGATCTTGGTTTTATTCATTGATATTTTCCCAGAACCTAGATCAAAGACCAACCTACAGAAGGAACTCAATACATATTAGCTGAATGAACAAATAAATGAATGGATGGATGAACTAAATTTTTCTTTGCTTTCCTCTTATAACCACCAAACTGACTATGGATCTCACTTTGAGAATTAAAAAGAAAATGATAAGTTATCAAAGGTTTCTAAACAAAAGAATTATATCAACAGAATGGTATCAAAACTATACAAGGTCAGGAGATGATTTAAAGTTTGGAGAGGCTAGATCCAGAGAGTTTGGTTAAGAAGTCAACCAATGAAAGAGATAAGGAAGGACATAAATTTCCAATTACTGGGACTTCTTAAGTGGTTTATTTCCAACCTACAATGCACTGATTGTACAATGCATTGATATATAATCTATGCTTATGTATACAGTATACATACATTGCACACATAAACATATATGTCAAACAAGCCTAGAAGAAGCTAAAGACATTTCTCCATCATATGGATATAGTTCATATAAAAGCTTATGACTTGGGTCATAGTTAGAATGGCCATAAATCCTAGTGTTTCTGGCACAGTCTCAGTTTATACTTGTTGATCTAATGCCCCTTATAGTTTGTACCATATTTTACTATCAAAAGTGTCCTTGTCTAGATTTTTTTAAATTACATAGTCATCCTACTTATAAAAAAAAAAAGATACATAGGCCAGGTGCAGTGGCTCACGCCTGTAATCCCAGCACTTTGGGAGACTGAAGAGAGTGGATCATTTGAGGTCAGGAGTTCAAGACCAGCCTGGCCAACATGGTGAAACCCCATCTCTACTAAAAATACAAAAATTAGCTGGACAGTAGAGGCACATGCCTGTAATCTCAGCTACTTGGGAGGCTGAGGCACGAAAATCGCTTGAACCCAGGAGGCAGAAGATGCAGTGAGCCAAGATCGTGCCACTGCACTCCAGTCTGGGCAACATAGTGAGACCCTGTCTCAATATATATAGTATATTATAACACAGCAAGTGAGCCGTGTTACAAACACAATTCTTTGGCAAAAGAGCATAGCAACTATTGCAGAAGCAAGTGCCACAAGCTTCATATATCTAACTTTAGTAAAGAACCCAAACTCTTACCAGGTCACCTGCATAATCTCAGACCTCCCATGAGAATTTTCATGTGGTAAACAGACACACCAGTTCTCCTTCTCTGCAACTCCTCTGTATGAAAAGCTGAGACCCAAACCAAACACTGGAGACATAAGAGAGTACAGAAAACAAAAGCCCTCCTATTATCCTCGTGGCCCAGAGAGCTTGGAAACAGAGAATGTGGAGTCAAATCTTTACAACAACACTTGTGTTCTGGAATCTCAGTATATATCCAAGATCTGGACCAGACACTAGATCTTCAAACTTGCATTCCTACCTGTAAGAGCCATGGTAACCATCAGGTCTGCAAACAGGTTTTGTAGAAACTGCTATCCTAAATCACAGGAGTTGTCCCAATTAGCGTCAGCCCTAGATATATGGACAGGTGCTAATTCATATTGTGCTTGAAGCCAATAATAATATGGGCTTACAGCCATGGCAGACACTTAATAACTTAAGAATAAAACTATTTTATTCACTATGTGTATAAATAGATGATGAGAAATTATCTCATTTTCCTATCTTCCTCCTATTTCATTTTTTCTTATGTATTTTTCAGGTTTAAATTTTTCTGATTTTCTATCTTTGCATTTAATAAATAAAAGACTGAAATAAAGCAAGACTCAAAATCTGGTGTTGGAAGCAGGGTGATGAAAAAAAAAATCAGGATTCCTTAATACCTAGGGTAACCAGATAATTAACTTATCACCCAAACCAGGGCACTTTCACATGTGAAAAGGGGCGCTTTTGATAATTAAGATAAATCAACAGGAATAAACTGGCACTGTCACAAGCAAAGCAGGGCATCTGGTCACCTTTCTAATCTCTCATTCATATCCTGATACAAAAGGCATCCTGTGTGTAATGAAGCAACCTCTGCCTCTGTTAAATCAATCAAACTTCAAACACAGTCTTCTCTCTTTCAGGCCAGGCCTGGCTTTTGATAACAGAGCTGGAAAGGTTTTCACCCAATGCTGCCATTCCCTATCCAACACACCGAGCAAAACTGGTTCCAGTTTTTCCCAAGAAAGCAGTCAGCAGTGCACGAGAATGTGGATCCAGGCCAGGCCCACAGCAAGCCCCAGGCGAGGAGCCTCTGGTTTCTCTTAAAGGAACACTTCACAACAGAGAGAGCCACCTGGTTAGAGGTTACACAGATACCAATGATACAGATTTAACAAGCATTTTGAATGCAAGATCATTTCATTGATTCCTGGGCACATATTAAAACTGGGAAGATCTCAAAAGCCACCTCCCCTGCAAAACATATTCATCTAGGAGAAAACGCCATAGTATCTGTCCACAACTATAGGTAACAACCTTGGTTTCTTTGCCTTTGGCTGAAATCTGTGTTGCAAAAGCCTTTTAAAAGAGTAAGAAAATATGTTTTTCTCCCAAGATCACATTGCCTAAGTGAAACAGAACCAACGCTTACTTTTATTTCTTGCCTCCTGTTCAGAGGGGTCACACATTGCTCATATTCTTCATTAAATTTAGTCCTGTGGCTGGCAAATGTTAATTTACTGGAATATTTTCCTTCACATTCATAAAGAGGGAAAACAAGTTTTTTGATCTAGTTGCAATCTACAGCACACAGATAATCTACAACAGTGGTAGGCGCAGAAAAGCTCCAGCTGGTTTATCTCAAATGTTCACAATGATTTTTATTTCTTTACCGACACCACAGTCATTCATAAAGATTCATTGCCAAATGTTGCCCAATACCGTGATAGAGGCGATGGTGAAGCAAATGTCTGAGGCTGGGAAATCATCATAGAAGTACAGTACTGCCCAAACCTCAGTCTGTGGCCAAATGCTGGGGATTAGGAAACCACCTGTTATGGAGATGGTGAAGGAAACTGAATTCAAGCTAAAGCAGACTAAAGTCTTTCCAGCCAGGAGACAGTATACAAGGGCTAAGAAAGGTGCAATTGATTTTCTTCCAGAAGAAGCACGATTATTTTTAAATTCAAAGACATTTTTGTTAACAAACTGCTTCACATAACCACATCGAAGCCAAAATGTGCCAATGAAACAATCAAAACAAATAGCTCAATCAGGACTTTTTGAACATTCAAAAAAAAAATTAAAGCTGGCTAGACTGCTGGATGGTAATTTTATAATGTCTCCTTTAGGAGATCAAAATTATGTCGTTGCCATCCTCGACCACACCCTACTCCACCTCTAATAGTGAAGTGGATAATTTCTGAAGAATACAATGACCCTTTATGCCTGGCTTCTCTAGTCTGCTAGGGATGCCATCTGTCTCCTACGCTATATAAACAATCCCTGCAGGAATCTTCTGATGACCAAACAGATTAGCAAACTCCAGATTTTCACGCCACTAATAATATCCCCACCCAGATTAGGCCTTTTGTTTTAATAACTCCAAAGATAAAGTTAATAACTGATCTTTCTTTCTTTGTAGGTAATGTGTGTGTCATTTTAAAGATAACCTCTTGGAACATACAGCCATCTGTTGGGAAGAGAGAGAAAAAAAGCTCTCTCTAGGCAACAGAAGAAATGAACCCTTGAGGGAATAGGAGATATAGTAAAAAGAAAATATTTATGAGACAAACACATGGAGGACTCTACTAATTAAACTGAAATATTTTTCTTCTAAATGACAAACTATAGAACACTACTCCAAAAAAGACAAGTTTCACACTTTGACAAACGTATACATAGGAAAACAGAGTTTGCGTGAGTCTAGGACAGTTAAAGCCGAAATCGTATCCAAGAAAGGTTAAAGGCCCCCGAAGTTTGCATGCCGTCCACCTCTATCTGTAATGATCACAAATGTTTTCCTTCGTGAAGTTTAATATCGATTGAACCCTTGTAACTCTAATTGTGAGCTCTCTGTACTGACTCTAAAGACTTCCAACTCTAAAAGAAACAAATGTGCCTGTAGAGATGTTCTCTAAATTAATAATAATAAAAAACGAAAAGCACCCGAGAGCTGCTAATAGAGAAGACAAGGTATGAGAGAGCCAGACCTCTGCAGTCGCGCGTCCTCGGAAACGTCTACGTCTAAATCTGCAGCCCCGGTTTCCTCCAGGCCCCAAGCTCCAGCAGAGGATGTTCGCGGCACATTCCCAACCGAAAAGGAAATGAAGGGTCCTCTCCCTCAAGTGATGCTCAAATAGACCCCAAAGTCCCAGTTTCCCGGGAGAACCAAACCATTAAACACGTCCTGGTTCCTCTCGCCCGCGTTTCTGGGCAGCGGAAACCGAAATGTCAAATGAATGACCGCGCCGGGGCGCGAGGGAGGAAAACAAAGCCACCTCCCGCCGTCCGCTACCTGCGGCGAGGGCCGCGGGCTCACCTGGGCTCTGCGCCCGTCGCCGCGGGCTGCGGGTGGGGACCGGGCCGCGGGGCGGGAGGGCGCCCCCGCAGCCGCCCGAACCCGCGGCCGCGGCGCCCTCCGGCCGGTCCGTGCGCGCCGCGGAGAAAGCAGGCGGCCAGGGGCGCCGCCGCGCGTCGCATGCAGCTCCCGGGTGCGGCGGCCGCTGCCACGCACGGAGCCGAGAGTCTCCGCGCTGCAGTCCCGGACCCCGAGGCGCGAGAAGCGCCCGGACAGACTTGGCGCAGGGGCCGAGCGCGCCCGGCGCGCCCCTCAGCGGCTCTTCCCGCCGTCCTCCGCCGCGAGCTGAGTCTCGGCTTGCCTTTGTGCTGGCATCCTCCTAGCTCGCAGCGACACCCGGAGCTCCCGAGGCGGCTCCGCGCGGCCGCCCACCCCCGGGTTACGCCGCGGCCCCCGCGCGACCCGCGGATTGTGTCGAGTCAGCAGCGGCGGCGGGGACGCGCGAAACCATGGCTCCCGCCCGCGCTCGGAAGGGCGCCGGGGATCCTGCGCCGCCGGAGGTCTGCGGCCGAACGCGGCGCAGCCCCGAGCGGCCCCGCAGCGCCCCGGTTCCCCGCCGCTCGCTCTCCAGGCGCCGGCCCGCCCGCGTCGCCACTCTTTCGCCGCTCCCGGCCGCCCGCCCGCCACCTTCCTCCCGCCTGGGTGCCCGGCGCCCGCTCCAGCCGTGGCGTGCAGGTCCGCGGAGAGCGAAGGGCCCGGCCCCCTCACCTCCAGCCCCGCCAGCGCCCCTCCTGCTGGACGCTTCGGCGGCATCTGCCCGCACCACCCTGCAGGACGCTGAGCTGGGAGCTGCCGGCACGTCGGGGACCGGCGGAAGGGAGGCGGGGGCAGAGGACAGGAGGGACAGCCAGACCTTGGCCAGCGGGACCTCCCTGAGGAAGGTGCGGAAGAACGGGGCGGGTGCAGCTGGGCGGAGGACGAGTCCCGAGGCTGCGGCGGAGCCTGAGCTGCTCTCCTTCCGTGAAGCAGAAGGACAGGATTCGTAGAGTCGTCGCGGAGGATGGAGGAGACCCACTGAGGTCACGCAGACAGGACTGTTCCTAAACCCCACCAGAAAGCTGAATAGGGGAGTGTCATGCCTCGGTTTCCCCAACTGCAAGGGCAAGACAGTAATACTTATGTCGCACACACAGGGTGTGGTCACGATGAAAAATGGATTATTGAAAGCGTTCCCGGGATACTTTGCCTAAAGAGGGCACTAAAATTAAAAATTACTGTATTAATACTTTCGGCTTTCTATTTACTTCCCTAGCATCTTCATCAACTCAGTCCCACTTAGTAGAAAAAGTAAAAATGCTGAAATGTAAAGATATTGTGTCACTCCCCTTGCATCTCTCCAGATATGAGGAAGATTTATTCAATTTTACAGTTTATATCCATATGAAGGAAGTCCCCAAATAATGGATATCCATTCCTTTGGGACTTTTGAGTATGTGTGCTCAATATTACCCATCTCTCTGCCTTTTCTGGTAACAGTGGTTCATTATTCATATGGGAACTGCCCTTCCCCCTCACCCACAATGAGTCTTTGTGGTTCCAGAGTACTGACACCTCCCACCTCATCCCCCAGAACTAGCCAGTCATCTTCTGGACCGCAGTGATCAGTTCTGGGATGGGCACGTTGGTCCAGGAACTCGATCCGGGGCTTTGGATGCATTATTACAAAAAAAAAATACTCCGTTTAAACTAGCATAACTAAATCAGAAGGGTATAAGCCCACGGTAACGAGGACCAACAGTGCATGCCAATGAAGCCAACTTTGAGGGGGAAAAAAGCTGAGGGTGAAAAGGTGGTGTTTTACCCTCTCAGAAACCTCAGCAGATAAATGTGTCTGCAGTGAACTCTATCCTTGAAGCCAATAAATCCTCTCCCTTTTATTTCAAATAAGTTTCAACTGTGTTTTGTCACATGCCACAAAGGAGCCCAGACTCCTTAGTCCCTGGATCTATCAGCCCAGGCATCACTGTTAGGCTCATCCTCCACAGAATCAATGAACCCGCCCCACATAAAGTCCAATTCCAGTTCTTGCTGGAAGAACAGGGATCCTAGTGGTTCCCACATGTTGTTCTCCTTCACAACTTGCTCAAATCCAGCAACCCCACACCTGCAATCCTTAGCTTCCTGTATTGATTAACTACTATGTTACATTCTATTAAAAATTGACCAGGTGCAGTGGCTCACACCTGTAATTATGCCTGGGGCAGGATGATCTCTTGAAGCCAGGAGTTTAAGACCAGTCTGGGCAACTTAGTGAGACCCCACTAACATAGGAACAGAAAACTAAACAACACATGTTCTCACTGATAAGTGGGAGTTGAACAGTGAGAACACATGGACACAGGAAGGCGAACATCACAGACCAGTGCCTGTGGGAGTGGGGGGATCTAGAGGAGGGATAACATTAGGAGAAATACCTAATGTAGATGACAGGTTGATGGGTGCAGCAAACCACCATAGCACACGTATACCTATTTAACAAACCTGCACGTTCTACACATGTATCCCAGATCTTAAAGTATAATAAATTTTTTAAAAATAAAATAATATAAAAATAAAAATAGCCAGGCATGGTGGCCTGAACCTGTAATCCCAGTTACTCTGGAGGCTGAGGCAGGAAGATCAGTTGAGCCCAGAATTTCAAGACTGCAATGAACTGTGATTGCACCACTGCACTCCAGCTTGAAAACAGAGCAAGACCCCATCACCCTGTAGGGAGAGGAAGAGGAGGAGAAGGAAGAAGAAAAGAAAGAAGCCTAAAAATGAATAGAGGTAAAGTAAATCACCATTGCTGCCCTAGGTTTTAAAAAACATTTTTCTCTCACTTTAAAAGCAGCCCCAACTACCTTTAAAAGTTTCTACATATCAACCAATAAAACCGAGACTAAGACATCAAATAACATTAATAGCAAAGTCATCCTAAAAATCTCAGACTTGCAAAGCTGTGTAAAGATTAGGTAGTTTCTTTCACACTGCACTCCCCGTCGGTCATCACCACCACTCCCCTTCACAGGATTCCTGACTGGGTCTCATTTATCCTCTCCTGGAACCATTCCCTTAAAGAGAACTCAATACTACATAAGCTGGCCAATTCTGCATTGAAACTAGTCTGACATTAGGAAGGGATCTCTTATATTGAGTTTAAATACTTCTTCCACCTGACAGGACTCCAAGCACTAAAGACAAACTTGTGAACCGCTTGAATTGTCTCTTTTCCAAGATCTTTGTATGACCCATAACTGCTTGTCATATGGCAATGTGTCCTGACCCTTCATGATCCTAGATTACTTCCTTTCTATGGATGTGCTCAGGTTTGTGAATGCTCCTTCTGAAGCATATGGCCAAAGCTAAACCCAAAGGCAGATTCCAAGAAACTTAAATTCCAACCGTCTTCCAACAACACAGGAGGAGCCTAAGAGAAATGTTTGTGTGGTCTCATATTTTTGTAAAAGCTTCCAAAGTAAGATATTTTAATCTCAAGAGATTTGCAATGGGCTGAATAGTTGTCCTCCCCCAAATTCATGTGTTGACATCCTAACCCCTAATATGATGGTATTAGGAGGTGGGGCCTTTGGGAGGTGATGGAATAAGTGCCCTTATAAAAGAAACCCAAGAAAACTCTCTCACCTTCTTTCTGTTTCTTGAGGATACAAAGAAAAGATGGCAGTCTGCAACCGAAATAGGGCCTTCCCCACACCACAACCACACTGGCACCCTGATTTCATTCTTCTGGCCTCAAGAATGATGAAAAATAAATTTCTGTTGTTCATAAGCCACTCAGTCTAGGATGCTTTGTTATTGCAGTTTGAACTAAGACAAGACTGGTCTCTCTTTTCATTCTAACTTCCCTGTTGTCCTAATTCCCCTTGTGTCTGAAAGAACTGGAGTGATTGTGGACATTTTTGAGATCTGGCTAAGGGGAAGTTGAGTTAGATGTGTGGAATATATTTATGTGGTCTGTGGGTGTTAAAGCTCATTGTAACAGTGACATCTATTTTGACTGTGCAAAGACTTACAGTCACTTGGGCCCTTCAGTGTTGTGACACAAAGGTAAAGAGACAGAAATTATACCACCAAGTATTAATGACTGCATACTTCAGCACCCAGCACAGAAGCATATGGGTAATGAGATAAATGATGTTTGAAATGTATGGATTTAGAAGTAGAATGTGGAAAACCCTCCCACATCTTATTGTTTATATGTGAAAGAAATTTGATAGCAATTTTCCCAAATTGAAAACAATTCTAAAAATATGTTACTTTCCCAATAATGCATTGTAGACTCAAAAGAAACTCCTCTAAACTATCAATAATAAAAACAAATTTTAATCGACTTTAGTGAAAAGATGGAATATCTATTAACTCTATGGAACATAATGTCACAAAATCATTTTCATATAGAGAATAAATCAAAGAGTATAAAGCCAAAATACATAGGAAAAACATATCACAGAGGTTTGTCAGGCAGTTAATTTAAAAATCATGGCATTTGGTGGTCTAATACTTGTAAGATTTATTTTTCTTTCTTTTTTCTTTTTTTTGAGATGGTGTGTCACTCTGTCGCTCAGGCTGGAGTGCAGTGGCGCAATCTCAGCTCACTGCAACCTCCGCCTCCTGGGTTCAAGGGATTCTCCTGCCTCAGCCTCCAGAGTAGCTGGGATTACAGGCACCCACTATCACATCTGGCTAATTTTTGTATTTTTAGTAGAGACTTGGTTCCACCACGTTGGCCAGGCTGGTCTCGAACTCCTGACCTCAAGCTATCGACTAGCTTCAGCTTCCCAAAGTGCTGGGATTACAGGTGCAATCCACCGTGCCCGGCCTTGTAAGATTTTTTAAATGTATAAATTGTTGTGAGTTTTTTATTCTGGATATATATTCTTTTCAGTACCTCTTTTTGTATTTATAATGTGTATTTTTTTCTTAACCAGTGTCCTGAATTGTATTGAAGAACCTGAATCTGTCCTCACAGAACCTGAAGCTATCCTCAGCTGAACCTGATTCCCTGGATGTGACCTAATCTGCATAGAATTCAAAGAGCAGGAGCTAGCTGTGCAGGGTGGCTCGTGCCTGTAATCCCAACACTTTGGGAGGCCAAGACGGGTGGATCACCCAAGGTCAGAAGTTCAAGACCAGCCTGGCCAACAAGGTGAAAGCCTGTCTCTACTAAAAATACAAAAAAATTAGCCAGGCATGGTGGCATGCACCTGTAATCCCAGCTACTCAGGAGGCTGAGGCAGGAGAATCACTTGAACCCAGGAGACAGAGGTTGCAGTGAGCTGAGATCACGCCACTGCACTCCAGCCTGGGCAACTGAGTGAAACTCTGTCTCGGGAAAAAAAAAAAAAAAAAAATAGCGACAGCTTCCAGGCCAGGCGCCATGGCTCACGCCTGTAATTCCAGCACTTTGGAAGCCGAAGCGGTTGGACAGCTTGAGGTCAGGAGTTCGAGATCAGCCTGGCAAACATGGTGGAATCCAGTCTCTACTAAAAATACTTAGCCAGGTGTGGTGGTGGATGCCTGTAATCCCAGTTACTCTGGAGGCTGAGGCAGGAGAATCGCTTAAACCTGGGAGGCAGAGGTTGCAGTGAGCCAAGATTGCACCACTGCACTCCAGCCTGGGCAGCAGAGTGAGACTCCATCTCAAAGAAAAAATGGTGGGAGCTTCCAATTGAAGAGATGACTAACTTAAGCACAATATTGCCTTGAGAGAGTCATTTCTGTAGTATTTTATCTGTCAACCATCCTAAGAGAATGAATTAATAGTTACACCTAGGGAATTTGAGGAATGACCAAAGGATACCTATCTAAATGCCAAAACATATTCTTAGATGTATTATGACTTTTCTGCCTTTTTAAAGAAAATATACTAAATGTAATTGACTCATTATTTTTGTAATGGCTATGATTTATTTATCATGTCTAATTCAGTGATACTCTTAGAAGCTTGTATGTATAAGTGGTCTTGCCCCTACTCTAAATGACCTCAGGCTACTACTGGATTTTTTATTGTTATACTTTAAAAGTAACTTTTTCTTGAGAACCTCACTTTTTTCTATCACCACTTATTTCTTTTTCCTTTCTTGATAATCTTTCTTATCTCATTCTAATTTCCTGCTTATGGTTTTATATGGAATTGATAAACTAAATAAATATTCTCAGAACTTTGTCTAAAATGGCTTGTGGGAGGGAGAAGATTCAGTGGATAATGGACATGATCTTTGGTGCATAAATTTTGTGATATCTATTTTGGTTGCTCAATATCCTTTCTGTCTTCTAATTCTCACTCATTGCCAATGGTGAGAATGTCTGGGTTCCCCATTTCACATATTCATTAAGTAAATAATAACCACTTACTAATGAGCCAGGATCTCTTCTAACTATTGAGGATGCAGAGGTGTACAGAATAGACAAAAATCCCTGCCCTTGTGATGCTGATATTCTAATGGGATAGGGAAGCCGGGGTCAAATAATAAGCAACGTGACAGAGTGTCAGTGCTTACAAAATCCATATGCTCTCCTAAATTTTCCATCCGGAATTTAACCAGTTGTGATGGGTGTTACTTGTGGCTGTGAAGATTAAGCATATAGTGTGACTTCTCTCATTCTCTTTAACTTCATTGGAAACCACAGAGGCCATGTGTTGAAAAGGTATCCTCACAAAAGGAAGAAGCTTGGATCCCTGAGCCATCATTTGATGGGGACCTGTGATGTGAGCAAGAAAGAAAGTATTAAGCTACTTAGATGTGGGAGTTGTTTGTTACAGCAGCCAGTGTTAATGATCCTGACTATAATGGAAATTGGTATTGAAACTTAAAATAAGTTGTTCAGGAGTTCAATAGCAAGCATCAAGGAAACTAATGTTGGAAGCTAGAAAGGTGATGATAATAATATGCAGTGGCAAAACAATGAGTAAAATGTTATTGTGATAACTTAAAGCTTATCTTGTGCCTACTGAGTCAGCAGCTCTAAGGCAAGTGATTGAAAAGAAACAATTCATAATGAAAACTATCCACTGCAAGGTTTCACAAAACAGGATGACTTCGAGAAAGAAGTAGCCAGTGTTCAAATTTTAGAAAAAAAGAGAAATGTATGAAAAAGAGGTATAGAAGATACAGGGAAAACAATATGGAAAAAGAATATAGACAGCCTAGGAATTTGTGTCTTTGCAGACATAGAAAGGCTAACTGCTTTTAGATCTCAACAGTAAAAGATAGGATTTATAAAGGCTTTCAGAGACAAAGACCCAGTTAAACTGGGGTGAGGAAAAGATCAGATTTGAGGGTATAGCCAGATAGCTTCAGGGTTACCATTAGATTGAGAGGTTTAATCCATTTCCTTGTGACTCTAGAACTAATAGCCATTTGTTTCTTCAAGGCAAGCGGGAGAACCTATCTTTCCATTCTTTGTCAGACAGAGCCTTATATAACATAATTTAATTAAGGGAAGATGACATCTTATCATATATCTATATCTAGATATAGATGTAAATTTATACATCATATAATATTTGCCATATTCTGTCAGGTAGAAGCAAGTCACATATCTCACCCACACTCAGTGACTTCACTCATTTGTCTGCCTAAAATGGATATTTGGTGGGGAGAGATCCAAGATGGCTGATCACTAGCAGCTCGGGCTCGTAGTTCCCAGTGAAAGCGCAGAGAAGGAGAGGACGCCACACTTTCAGACGAATATTTGTTGCTCACGGACCAGGAGATTCCCAGCAGAGGAGCCCCACGTGTCGCCAGGGTGACTTTTGTGGCCGGCACGGCAGTTTTGCTGGTGCCTTAGTGCACCAGTTTTTGGTGCAGAGTCCGGAGACTCCCAGGCAGAAAAGCACCATCAATCTTAACACTGCTGTTTTGGCTGGCGCAGTGGACTGCTCAGATTTCTGCGCTGGGAATCAACAAGTTGGACGTCTGCTCAGAGACCTAGTTAGAAAGTCGGTAACTACAACGACAACAGACGGATAAATATATAATGAAGGGAAGAAATCAGCGTAAAAAGGCAGAGAATACTCAAAATCAGAATGCCTCTCCCTCTACAGGGGATCGCAATTCCTCATCAGTAACGGAACAAGGCTTAATGGAGAATGAGTGTGTTCCAATAACAGAAGCAGGTTTCAAAATGTGGGTGATAAGAAACTTCTGTGAATTAAAAGAACTTGTTCTAACCCAATGCAAAGAAACTAAGAACCTTGAAAAAAGGTTTGACGAAATGTTAAAGAGAATGGACAATTTAGAGAGGAATATAAGTGAATTGATGGAGCTGAAAAACACAACACGAGAACTTCGCGAAGCATGCACAAGTTTAAACAGTCGAATTGATCAAGTAGAAGAAAGGATATTAGATGTCGAGGACCAGCTCAGTGAAATGAAACGAGAAGACAAGATTGGAGAAAAAAGGATGAAAAGGAATGAGCAAAGTCTCCAGGAAATATGGGACTATGTGAAAAGACCTCATTTACGTTTGATAGGTGTACCTGAATGTGATGAAGAGAATGAATCCAAGTTGGAAAATACTCTTCAGGATATCATTCAGGAAAACTTTCCCAACCTGGCAAGGCAGGGTAATATTCAACTCCAGGTAATACAGAGAACACCACAAAGATATTCTTCAAGAAGACCAACCCCAAGGCACATAATTGCCAGATTTATTAGGGTTGAAATGAAGGAGAAAATACTAAGGGCAGCCAGAGAGAAAGGTCAGGTTACCCATAAAGGGAAACCTATCAGACTTACAGCAGATCTCTCAGCAGAAACCCTACAAGCCAGAAAAGAGTGGGGACCAATATTTAACATCCTTAAAGAAAAGAACTTTCAACCCAGAATTTCCTATCCAGCTAAACTAAGCTTTATAATTGAAGGAAAAATTAAACCTTTTGCGAACAAACAAGTAGAGAGTTCACCACCACCAGGCCTGCTTTACAAGAGTTTCTGAAAGAAGTACTATACATATAAAGGAACAACCAATATCAGCCTTTCCAAAAATATATCAAAAAGAAAAGAACATTAACACAACGAAAAATTTACACTAACTAATGGGCAAAACAGCCAGCTAGCATCAAATGCTAGTATTAAAGTTATATATATTCTAATCGGATAAAAAGCCAAAACCCATAGGTATGCTGCATCCAGACCCATCTCACATGCAACGATACACAAAGACTCAAAACAAAGAGAAGGAAGAAGATTTATCAACCAGAGAGTAAAAATAAACAAATAAACAAAAAGCAGGAGATGCAATTCTCGCCTCTGATAAAGTAGACTTTAAAGCAACAAAGAACAAAAGAGGCAAAGAAGGACATTACATAATGGCAAAAGGATCAATGTAACAAGAAGGGCTAACGATTTTATAGATCAACGAGACAGAAAATTAACAAGGACATCCAGGACTTGAACTCAGACCCGGAACCAGTAAACTTAATAAACATTTATAGAACTCTCCACTTCAAATACATAAAACATACATTACTACCTCACACCTACTCCATAAGTGACTACATAATTGGAAGTAAATCACTCCTCAGTAATCGCATAGCATTTCATAGGTTTAAATGAAATATTGGTTGGCTGCTCGTTTGTTATTTTCTTCCCTTATTCCTTCCTGTTTACATCAAGTATAAAAGAGGTTTTCAATACCCATTACTAAAATGCATTCTAGCCTGGGCAAGAAAGCAATACTCTCATTCTCTCTCTCTCTTTCTCTTCCTTTTTCTTCCTCTTCTTTATTCTTTTTTTCTTTCTTTCTTCCTTTCTTTAAAAAAAAAAAAAATGGATATTTGGTGACCAGAAGGCAATAAACTTGTTTTTACCAATAACTATGTGCTTCTATATCTTTCTCAGCCTTCCTGTGCTTAAATGGCAATGTGACTAATTCCATCCAATGAAATATGAGCAGAATATGGGTCACGTCTGTGCTGAGGTGGTGAATTACACACCGTGCCTTCTCTGTCTCCTTTTCCCTTCCCCAGAGACCATGAAGGCCACATTTTGAAAGATAGCAGCATTGCAACATGGAAGTCTGGCTTTTTGAGTTCCACTTAGAAAAGAGCTACTACCCAAGAGAATAGCTTCATTTGCCCCTAGACTTGTTATGTGAATAAGAGATAACCATTGCTCATGTTAAGCCACTCATATTTGGGAATTATTTGTCAGAACTGCTAGTGTTACTTATCCTAAGCACAAATAAATTTCAAAATGTAAATTATATTGACATAAGTATAAGAAAAGAGAAGAAGATGGAGATAGAAAGTTTTCAAGGTGTTGGAATAATAGATAGTGAAGGGAAACACCCTCCCTGAGAAGATTATTTTTAAATAAAGACCTGAGAAAATTAAAGAACCAAGCAAGCAGTCATGTGGGGGAAGAGCATTCTAAGAAGGAGAAACAGGCCAGGTGCAGTGGCTCATGCCTGTAATCCCAACACTTTGGGAGAGCAAGATGGGAGGATCATTTGATCCCAGGAGATCACGACCAGCCTGAGTAACATAGTGGGACTCTCTCTACAAAAATTTAAAAATTAGCTTAGTAGGGTGGCATATGCCTGTAGTCCTAGCTACTCAGGGGGCTAGGTGAGAGGATCACTTAACCCTGGGAGGTCCAGGCTGCAGTGTACTATGATCATGCCACTACTACACTTCAGCTTGGGGAACAGAGCAAGACCCTGTCGAAGAAGAAGGGGAAGGGAAAGAGGAAGGGGAGGAAGAAGAAGGAGAAACAGCAAGTACAAAGGTGTTGACTGTAGCAGAGATTCTGTCCACCATCACCTTGTTTTTAAATTCTCTACAGTAGTATTTGCCCATACCAAGATTCTAAAAAATTTATTATTTTTATGAGCTTCATTCATCCATTTATTCAAAAGAGTTAAGTATTGCAGTATTCCACGGACTAATACAAAGTTATGAGTGTAGTATGAATATATGTATGATTCCATTAGAAATGTATTATCACTACTAATACTTGTGTTTCATTTTGTTTTGTGTGTATGATTTCATCTTTTCTGCTTGGTAACAAAAACATTCTTTTAATCTAAAAAAAAGCCAACCTGATACAATTAGTCTGACATAATAGTTAAAGGAATCTATTTAGATTAATTCAGTCTCCCAGATTTGTCTCCATTCTCAAGCTGGTGGCTGGGAGGAAAGGTGGCAATGGTGGCTTCTGTAATTGCATGACAGCGACTGGGTTGCTGGATCCAGCTGTCCACATGGCATCTTTGAGCATGCTGGCCTCTCATGGGGAGTGGCCATCTGGGTTTCCTGGACTCCAGAAAGTTGACCGGTTCACCCTGGTGATTCCGCTTATGGCAACTGAAGCCTGTGGCTGCTGTGACTCACAGTTTGATCTCTCAGTTTGCCCAAGGCCCAGCATTGCTCCCTGGCTGATTTGACCTCCTCGTAGTTGTTGTTGCTGCTGCTGCTGCTGCTGCTGCTGCTATAGATTCCTCTAACATTTTAGTCATATGTGCCATTAATTCCATGACCTGGGCTCAGTAAATAAAGTTAAACTCAGGGTTTCCCTCTGCCTAACCATGACACTGCACCCCTGAATTTACTTGGATACAGCTGGTCTCAGGTTGGCACCAGGGAATCCTGGGAGGCAGTTTCCTTCCTAACTCTTAACTATAAGCTGAAGCAGGAGTCCCTGCCCTAACATATCCACTCTTCTGGGCCAAAGCCCAGCAAGGGCACATATTTTGAGGAACTGTGAGCCTTTCCTAACTCTGCCTTCTCCCCTGACCTGCCAGACCTGGAAGAGATGTCTTTTCTTTCACTTCCCCTTCCTCTGGGACTTCCTTCTGGGACTTCCTCTGGTCAGAAGCAGAGCCTCTGGGCTTCCCAGTGCCTTTACAGCATATGTTCCCTCCCAAACCCAGCCACACTGCTAAGCCTCCATGGAGGTAAGGATGGGAAAAGAGGTCTGCTTAACAATAAGGGGAACTAAATCAGGAGATCTTTAAAATATATTACACTTGCATTATTGGCAAAGGGTATTGAACTCAATAATTTCGATATATAATTTCCCTTTTGAGGAATTAGTTCCACTATTACTCTAACTTAATGGTGAGGAAATTGAAGCACAGAAAGGATAAGTCATTTAGCAGGATGAGCTCCAGGTTCGGACTCCTTGTCCAGTGGTTTTTCCACCATGATGTATCGTCTCTTGGGTGAAGCTAAGGTAGCTTTAAAACTACTTCTTACTTCTAAGATAGCTTTAAAATTACTTCTTACCTGAAGAAACCTAAAATTATTCTCACTCTCATTCAAATTAATCACTTGCTCAGATTTCTTTTCCATTTGTTTAAATCACTTTTTAAAGTTTCTTATTTTCTTATTGTTTTTATTTGTTAGTATATTTCATGATGATAGTAACCCCCTGACAGAATTTTCAGTAGTATTTATATTGGAAAAGTCCCAAATCACTTTTTGAATATATATATATATATCTTCATAACTTCCTGAGATGAGAAGGCAAAATAAACAGACGTGTAGAAAGAGATTCCCAAGAGGATAATACTTCGGTTATTATCCTCTAATATTTGGTTACCATCTGTAACAATATGGGTGAATCTCTTAAGCATAATTATGTATCTAAGAAATATCAGCTAGACGAGATGGCTCACGCCTGCAATCCCCGCAATTTGGAAGTCCGAGGCGAGTAAATCACATGAGGTCAGGAGTTCAAGACCAGCCTGACCAACATGGTGAAACTCCATCTCTACTAAAAATACAAAATTAGCCAGATGTGTGGTGGCGGGAGCCTGTAATCCCAGCTACTCAGGAGGCTGAGGCAGGAGAGTCGCTTAACCTGGGAGGTGGAGTTTGCAGTGAGCTGAGATCATGCCATTGCACTCCAGCTTGGATGACAGAGCAAGACTCTATATATATATGTGTGTGTGTGTGTGTGTATGTGTATATATATGTGTATATATGTATATATATGGGTATATATAGTGAATGCTTTAAATGTATAATTTTTTTCTTTTTGATAGAAAAATAGATTAGATCAACTCAACAATTCCACTTGGCTCCAAATTCAAACCCAAAACAGATTGCGTTTGTTGAGAAGACTGTGGGTGATGCTACAGCTTTAGGCTAAAGGAAAGACACCTTTCCCAGAAGCTGTATCATTACTGAAACTCGTGCCAAGGAGTTTATGTTGTGATTTAGGACACAGAGGTGACAGTTGATGCAGCAATTAATCTAAGGAAAGCTAAAGTGAAACAGAAACATAAAAAATACATTGCTAAATTTAAAATGTGAGGTCCTAGAAAAATTATATAAGATTAAGAATTTTAATGATGGTGCCCTTTTAAGTGTTATTCTTTACCTATGTCCTGGGCTGATGTTACACCACATAAAACTTATCCTTTGGCCCAGGTTGTCTCTGTATGCCAAGCCAATTCTCTGGAGACCCATGTTCTACCCTTCCCTGCTCTTCTTTGAGTCCTGGGAGGCTGAGCCTATGGACCGCACAACAGGCTCTCTTGCCCTCTGGAACTGGAGGAGGTTGGAGAGGAGGGAGAGAAAAAAGTGAGAGTGATTTTTCCTTCCCAACTTCCCTCTCAACTTGGTGATGCAAGTCCAGCATCCCTCCTGTCAGTCCATGTCCCTTCTACTGCCCCAGCCCTCTCTGGACTCCAGGGACATCCTTGTCTTTCCTTGTCCCTTTGTGCCTCTGAATAGCAGCAGCATCCCAGTGTTGCAGGTCCCTGGTTGTCTCAACATTCCTTGTTAGTTTTCTTAACCCTGTCCAAGCCTCTGCGAACAGACGTTTCATGACATTACGTACAACATCCCAGGTCAGCATGCCTTCTATTTTCTGCTGAGCTTTTAGCTGACATTCTTTTTCAGTATATTTACACTCCAAGAAATGATAGATTCAGACACAGTTAGAAGTATACTTAGAGTAGACAGTCTTTTCATTTCAGATTAATAGAGTTCGGGTCAATGCAGCCCAAATCAATTGCCATCGGATCATTTCAGGCCTAGCTTCATTAA
Organism: Aotus nancymaae; assembly: GCF_030222135.1. NCBI lineage: Eukaryota > Metazoa > Chordata > Mammalia > Primates > Aotidae > Aotus > Aotus nancymaae. Next base: position 36,954,528 of record NW_026988419.1, on the reverse strand, counting down.
GAATTTTTACTTACATTTTTTGAAGGTTCAAATATTTTAATTTTATCAATTCACCTGGAGATAATAACCATAGGGAATCTATTTATGTCAAACACACCCATAGGACACTGATAATTCCACATTTCAATTTATTAACTTGTAGAAGAGAATCACTGGTATCAAAACTATTAGGCCATCCATCCAGGGTTCTCCCTTCTGGTGGATAATATCGTTTAGAATCTCAAATAACAGATCAGATGTTTATATCATGATGAGCACAGAGTTAAAACTAGAGGCACTGGATATTTTTAAGGAATTTTTCCATGAATTTGTGTTGACATATGAATTGCTATTATATACATGGTTATATGCCTACATTTAAAAAACAAAACCAAAAACAGTACACACAGGGAATACTATATGGTAAAAGGAATTAACAAACTATGACTAAATACCAATACATCTTGACTTACGATGAGGTTACATTCCAATAAACCCATTGTAAGTTGAAAGTGGAGTTTTGACTTACAACATTTTCAACTTACAACAGGTTTATCCAGATGTAACTCTATCATAACTTGAGGTATATACTGAATGCATGTTGCTTTCGCACCATGGTAAAGTGGAAAAATCATAAGTATAACCATTGTAAGTCAAGGTCTGTACAACCATTGTCTATAACAATATGGTTGAATCTCCCAAGCGTAATGTTGAGTGAAAAAAGACAGACACAAAAGAGCATATATTCGATGGTCAGGACAGTGGTTACCTTGGGTGGGGAGGTTATGACTGACAGAAAGCCATGAGGTGGGATTCTGGGAAGCTGGTGATATTCTCTTATTTAATCTTGGTGCTAGTTATACACATATATTCATTTCTGAAACTTTATTGAGCTGTACATTTACAATAGGGGTGTACCTTTTGTACTTATATTGCATGTCAATGAAAAGTTTTTAAAAATTACCAGTACCACTTTTAGAACCAAAGCTTGCCCTCTTTGGGACAATGTTGTAGACCTACTGACCAACTACCACCCAATTCTGCTTCTCCAAGGGAGTACTCATTGACAGTACTAAAAGCTTCTACCGTGACGTTATTTCAAGTAATAATGTCCAGTGTTACAACTATCTTACATTAGCATCTTATCCTTTTCGGATAGCTTCCAGATGAAACATAACACTTTTTCAGATGATAACACTCTGGTCTCATTCACAAAAATGCTTAGAAATCATTTCTTAGGCTAGGCTATTTCTGGAGAGTCCCATTGATATGTTTCAGTTTTTTAATCTCATTGTTTATATGCCTTCTTGATACATAAGAGAAGTGATTCGTAAGCAGATGTGTGCCTTGGAGTCTCCACACGCACTGAGTCAAAACCTTTACACTTATAGTCTCTGCTGTGCTCTGAATGTTTGTGTCCCTCCAAAATTCCTGTATTAAAACCTAATGCCCGGTGTGATAGTGTTAGGTGGTGATGCCTTTGGGAGGTGATTAGGTAATGAGGAAAGAGCCCTCATAAATGGCATCAGTACCCTTATTTAAAAAAAAAAAAAAAGGCTCAGGTATCTTGTTTGCCTCTTTGACCATGTGAAGACACAGCTAGAAGATACCATTTACGAACCAGGAAATAGGGCCTCAACAGATACCAACTCTGCTGGTGACTTGATCTTGGACTTCTCAGCCTCCAGAACTGTGAGAAATAAATTTCTGTTGTTTATAAGCTACCCAGTTTATGGCATTTTGTTATAGCAGCCCAAACAGACTAAGTCTCCTCCCACTTTCTTGTCATATGTATTTTGAGACTATGTCCCAGGTGAATTGTTACTTCCATAGTTAAAAACCATGCTCCTATGTGAACAGATATTTATATGCCAATGTTCATAGTAGCATTATTCATTATAGCCAAAAGGTGGAAACAACACAAATGTCCATCATCGGTAGAATGGACAAATAAAATGTGGCATGTACAAACAAAGGAATATTATTTATCCTAAAAAGAAAGGAAATTCTGACTCATGCTATGATATTAATCTAAATGAAATAAACCAGGCACAACAGGAGAAACATTTTATGATTCTATTTATATGAGATACCTAGACTAGTCAAATTTATAGAAACAGAAAGTATAATGGTGATTGCCAAGATCTAGGGAGAGGGGAAGAAGTGGAGTTGTTGCTTAGTGAATATGGAGATTCGGTTTGGAAAGATGAAAAAGTTCTGGAACTGAATGGTGGTGATGGTTGCAAAACAATGTGAACGTACTTAATGCCACTGAACTTTACACTTAAAAAAATATTAAAATCGATAATTTTATTTTGTATAAATAAAATCTCTCTCTCTCTCACACACACACACACACACACACACACACATACACACACATACAAGAATACTTTCCCATAGTCCTATTTAGCTGATTTTATACCAAAATAAGCTAAGGTGGGGGGGCGATCCCAATAAGCTAAGGGGAAGAAAATCATAAAATCAAGCCCGAGGGCCACCTAAGAAACTGCCACAGTGCCAGCAGCTCCCCATTTGAAAGCCAGCATTTTTCTCAGCTTTGCATGTGGACAGAGATCTGCACTGTGGCCACTTTGGTTCTTGTTTATTTTGTCTGACTGTTGACTTATGGGATCAAACATTATGTGCTCAGCCTACAGCCTGCATATGGTTCCTTTAGCTTGTTGATTAAAAGCAGCCTCTTATCTCAATGAACTCCTTAGGAAGCTAAGCCCCATCTGGCAACAGTTGACATGCCAGAGGGACTTTGTTTAAACATCATTCAAGAAATGAAACTAATAAGCATTAAAGAAACCCCACAATAAAGAATTTCTTTTCACTTTGCCTTAACTCTTTTAAAGAAAATATCGTTTTTCTCTGAGCATACTGTAATTATTTTTAGTAATGAATAGTTTATTATTTTAGGCATTTGATTCTTTTCATTTAGTTTATTTATAATGAGTTTTGTCGTACCACTCAGCTGTCAAAAGATACAGGAAAATCTTTCTGGCCTTCCCACTTTGGGGAGGAATTCTGATTCATTATGACTTCGTTGACATTCAATATGCAAACTTCTCTAAAATGCTTAGTATGTATCAACAACATTAGAAAATTACACTGTGATTAAAATTGTCCCAATACTCTTATTGTAACCATTGTATTCATGACAATCAGACTTTCACTGGTAGCTTTTCTAATATAACTGTAAGCTCTCTAACCACTTCTTGAAATCCAGTTGCAAATGTATATTTTTTCTTTTGTTAACTAAAGCTGTGGCAAATATAAGGTGCTATTATTCCTCTTCCTCGCTCCACCATTGCCACAAAAAATGAGAAAATGCCTCTTATGAGCTAAAGAATTGATGAAAATGACAATGTGGGGACTTTTCTACTACCAAGTATGGTTCCAAATTAAAGTGCATTGACTTAAGGCGATTAATCTTTTAGATGACCCATACTTTTATGGTTAGTAGAATGTAATGATAATTATCTTCTCAACCTGCTACACCCAAGCAGCAGTGGGTTTGGGAAATGCATAACATTTCAGACACTTTTCACCTACCACTCCAGCAGAAACTGATAAAATTTATTTCCTCGCTAACAGAACATTGACTTCATCTGGGGCAATGTATTAGTTTCCTGCTGCTGTTGTAACAAGTAACCACAAATTTGATGACCTTAAAAAGCCACAAATTTATAATCTTGCAGTCCTGGAAGTCAGAAGTCTGAAATCAGCTTCACTGGACTAAAGTTAGGCAGGTCTACCTCTGTAGGCTCTATTTCCTTGTCTTTTTTAGCTTCTAAAGGTCACCTGTTTCCCTTTGCCTGAGACTCTTTCCTCCATTTTCAAAACTCATCACTCCAACCTCTATTTTCATTGTCCAACGTCTATTTCCTTCTTCTGCTTTTAACCCTCTTTCTTCTCTCTTACAAGGATCCTTGTGATTACAATGGACCCATATGGATAATTCAAGACAATCTCTGATATGGTTTGGCTGTGTCCCCACCCAAATCTCATCTTGAATTTTAGCTCTCATAATCCCTGTAAGTCATGGGAGGGACCCAGTGGGAGATAATTAAATCATGGGGGTAGATATTTCTTGTGCTGTTCTCATGATAGTGAATAAGTCTTACAAGATCTGATGGCTTTATAAAGGGCAGTTCCCCTGAACACTCTCTTCCCTGCCACAATGTAAGATGTGCCTTTGCTCCTGCTTTGCCTTCCACCATGATTGTGAGGCCTCCCCAGCCATGTGGAACTGTGAGTCCATTAAACCTCTTTTTCTTTTTAAATTACCCTATTTCAGATATGTCTTTATTAGCAGTGTGAGAACAGACTAATACAATCTCCCTATCTCAAGATCCTCAATGTAATCACATCAGCAAAGTCTTTTTTCCATGTAAAATAACATAGTCACAGGTTTTCATGGATTAGGGTTGCCACTATTCAGTCTGCCACATGTAGCTATATCACCATCTAAAATAATACATTTGTATGCATTATTTAATATTAAATTTTATAATAGTTAATATTATACATTATATAATATTATAAAAGTTATAATATTAAATTTTAGATAATAGTAAGCAAATAGGTGGGCCTTTGGGGAAGAATGGTTAAAGGATGTTGATTTAGCTGGAAAGCACACTATTTTCTTCTTCCTCTTTCCTTCCTTCCTTCTGCCTCAAAGACAGACATGATGGCTGGAGTTCAATAGCTACATTGGATTGTGAGGTTAATACCAGGCATGTAATCTATGTCTAAGATAGTGAAGCAAAAAAGGTAGGATAAGCCTAGGCCTTTGTAGAGCCCCTATACCCCATTCTGAACTGCCAGACTCTGTGCTTATTGCACATGAGAGAATAAACTCTTGAGTATACAAGTCACTGTTGAGGTTTATGTTACTATCAGTCAAACACAATTCTTGCCTAACTAACATCAACAAACTAATTCAGCAAATCCACCATGTCAGTTGGCCCAAGGATATTTGTTGAGAGTCACATTGCACTGTGTGCCTCTGTATCAGTTGAGCTATCAAGCTAAACTTAACAAAAAAGAAAAAAGAGTATGTAGGCCCCTATAACTGAAACCTTCAGTTAGGGCTGGCATCAGGTACAGCCTGACTTTAGGTCAAACTGGAACACTAGGACCTAGGTTGACTCTGCCTCTTTGGGATTTCATCATCAGGCTGGCTCCTTTTATGATTTCAAGATGGCTGCAACGATCCAATCTTCCTCATATCTTTAGTTCCATAATCTCAGAAAAAGGGTGAAAGCTTCTCTTTTACTGAAGCTCCTACAAGGTCTTCTATTGAGTATTGATTCTAATTAAGTGTGAATTTCCTTGCCTTTTTTTTTTTTTTTTTTTTTTTTTTTTTTTGAGACAGGGTCTTGCTCTGTCACTAAAGCTAGAGTGCATAGCTCACTGCAACCTCATGCTCCTGGGCTCAAGGGATTCTCCCACCTCAGCCTCCCAAGTAGCTGTGAATACAGGTTCATGCCATCATACCTTGCTATTTTTTTTTATTTTTTGTAGAGACAGTGTATTAGTCTGTTCTCACACAGCTAATAAAGACATCCCCAAGACTGGGTAGTTTATAAAGGACAGGCATTTAATTGACTCACACTTCAGCATGAGTGGGGAGGCTTCAGGAAACTTAACAATCATGGTAGAAAGGGAAGCAAACACATCTTTCTTCACATGGAGGCAGCAAGAGAACTGCAAATCAAAGGGGGGAGCCCCATTATAAAACTATCAGATCTCATGAAAACTCACTCACAAGCACAAGAACAGCATGGAGGTAACCACCCCACCTCCTCATGATTCAATTACCTTCCACCAGGTCCTTCCCACAACATGTGGGGATTATGGGAGCTACAGTTCAAGATGAGATTTGGATGGGGATACAGACAAACCGTATCAGGTGGGTTCTGGCTATGTTACTGATATGGTTTGGCTGTGTCCCCATTCAAATCTCAGCTGAATTGTATCTTCCAGAATTCCCATGTGTTGTGGGAGGGACCTAGGGGGAGGTAATTGAATCATGGGGGCCAGTCTTTCCCATGCTATTCTGTGGTAGTGAATAAGTGTCATGAGATCTGATGGGTTTATCAGGGGTTTCCACTTTTGCTTCGTCTTCATTTTCTCTTGCTGCCACCATGTAAGAAGTGCCTTTCAGCTCCCACCATGATTTGAGGCCTCCCCATCATATGGAACTGTAAGGCCAATTAAATCTCTTTTTCTTCCCCGTCTCAGGTACATCTTTATCAGCAGTGTGAAAACGGACTAATACAGTTGCCCAGGCTGGTCTTGAATTCCTGGACTCCAGCAATCCTCCCACCTCAGCCTCCCAAAGTGTTGGGATTATAGGCTTGAGCCACCGTGCCCAGCCTAAGTGTGCATTTCTGAACCAACACCTCAGGGAAAAGAAGCTGAAATAGGTCAATTGGTTTGGTTTATGCCGATCAGGATCTACCCCTACAGATAGGAGTGGGGTCAGTCCCATACAAACAACATGGCTGAAAACCAGAGAGGGAATCATAAAGTGCCACAGTATGCAAGCATGTGAACTCAGAGGATGTCTAGAACATTTAAGGTGGCAGCAAACCACTTTCCTAAGAGATTTCTCCTAGAACCCAGAAATAAAATTTGTACCATCTCATGAGAACAATAGGAGCCTGTCTTTGTTATATGCATAGACTCAGCTACTTTTTTTGGACCACCAGTCTAGGTCTTTAAATGTTCAGTCTTTATTTTCCCTTTTCCATATTTATTTCACATCTGTTTTTTTAGAAGTTAAATACTATTTTCAGAACTAAGCAAGAAAAGGCCCTAAAAAAAACTAAAGTAAAAAGAACTAAGCTAAAAAGTCCTAATTCCCATTTTCCCTCTCTTCCTCAGACATAACCACTACCCTGAAGTTGATGTATATAATTCTCATCCTTTGTTCATGGGCTTTTTGTTTCATTTTTGGTAACATTTTTCTTCATGTGCATATATTCAGATATACTATGGTTCAATCAGTTAATATCCCAACAAGAAACTGATGGCACACTCAAAGGGTAATTAGAGAGAGAATAAATAGAGGGGTAATGAAGGGATTATTTAAAGAGGGATGGGCAATTTCAAAGAACAAGAAGACATGGTAAAACGTCCAGGGAGTGATGAGAGTGGGAGACTCTTACCACCTCCGAACGTGAAGGAGGAAGGGAAGGAAGTAATGATCCCAGGGGCTGGTGTGGGCTGCAGCAGTGGGACAGGAGTCAGAAAAGAGCTGAGAACTTTAGCAGAGAAATTAGAGGATCTCACTTGCTGCCTAAACCAAGGTCTGCTAGGGAAATAAACACCAGGCTCTCTTTCCTTCCTCCCCCGATTTCCTGTCTGTGCCTTTCATTGACCAAAACCAACCAGAAGCCAGGAGAACCTATAATATATGATGTTGTCCATAAAGGTCAGTTTCTTGCAGCACAAAACAGGAAAGAGAAGGGAGAAAATTGATTTGGAAAGGCAGATAGATAATTATCAGTGTGATTGTTTTGTATTTTCATAATTAACACAAATATTAGCAGATAGTACATAAACTTAATTTTAAAATGATCTGTAAACTATTTCTTTCCATACAACCATAAACTAAAAATCCAAGTTATTAAACTACAAGTTTTATTTCTGACACTACACTTGTTTACTAGTATGAATTGGCAACAACAACAGAAAAGAGAAGGGGATGGAGAGAGAGAGATTGATTCCAGAGTTCCGTGAAGAAAAGGGTAGATGTGTTTTTCCTCTCTGATGTTTTACAGAAGCAGCAAGAAAAGAGAAGATTCTGTCTTCTTGTCAGTTGAACAACTTCAGAATTGCTGAGTGTTCTACCTTCACCTTGTCCTAGTGGGAAGCAGAGATATGACAGCAGAAACAAATGCTGTTAGCAAATCAATACCATAAATACCATTGCCCTGCCTTAAACATTTTTTCCATTGAGATATAATTCAAATACCATATAATTCACTCATTAAAAGTGTGCAATTTGATGGTCTTTACTATGTTTAGAGTTATGCATTCATCACCACATCAATTTTAGCACATTTTCATCACCTCAAAAAGAAACCCATACCCCCTAAGTCATCAACCTGATGCACTTTCTTTTTCAGCTTTTTTGATCATTTGGTGTAACACTGAAAGAACTATTACTGTCTAATTTATATAGTTCTATGGCACATGCAATATGTGCTTTTCTTCTAAATTCTGACTCAAATCTGAGAGACTAAACTAGGTTAATCTTTTCAATGTATAAGTAACACTTTTCCCTTATTTATTACCCTTCACCAGGGATGCCATAATTAGTTTGTTAAGCATGTCAATAACTACATGTTCACTTCCTACTCTTTTAAATTACTTTAGATATGTTCCAAAATATTACTTTGGTAAAATTTCAGTTATCTTTAGCCTCCTTCAATATTGTATAAGATATGTGAAGCAACATTTTGGATGCAATAGACTGTTTAAAAGTTTTAAATGATGTAATCGGCATAAATTAAAAAAATCATGAAATATCCAGAAGATAGTTTTCCTTTATTGGGAATTAATTAGAACCTTTATTAATGCACTGCCTTTAAGTGTTCTTCTTTTTTAAAATTGATAAATAAAGGATATGCACATTTTTGAGGTACACATGATAACAATACATTCATATAGTTTGTAAAGATCAAATCAGTGCAATCGAAATATATATATCACCTTAAATATATATCTTTTCTTTAGGATGGAAGCACTCAAATTATTGTCTTTTAACTATTTTGAAATATGCAATAGATTCTTGTAAACTATAGTCACCCTACTGATTAGTAAATACTAGCTTTTATTTCTTCTATGAAAGTATACATTTGATAGAAGAAATTAATCAACCTCTCTTCATCTTCTCCTCTACCCTTCCTGGCCTCTGATAATTACCAATCTACTACCTTTATGAGATCGACTTTTTCAGCTCCCATATGAGTGAGAACATGTGATATTTGTCCTTCTGTGCTGGATTTATTTCATTTAACATAATGACCCCCAGTTCCATCCATGTTGCTACAAATGACAGAATTTCATTCTTTATTATAACTGAATAATATTCCATTGTGTATATATACCACATTTTCTGTATCCATTCATCCATTGGTGGACACTTAGGTTGGTTTTATATTTTGACTATTGCGAATAGTGCTGCAATAAATATGGGAATGCAGATGTATCTAACACATTGAGTTTATTTTCTTTGGATATATACTTAATAGTGGGATTGCTGAATTATCTGGTAGGTTTATTTTTAGTTTTTTGAGGAACTTCCATATAGTTTTCCATAGTAGCTATACTAAATTACATTCCCATGAACAGTGTATGAGAGGTCCCCTTTCTTCCCATCCTTGCCAGCACTTATTATTCCTTGTCTTTTTGATAAAAGTCATTTAAATAGGGTGAGATGATATCTCATGGTTTTGATTTGCATTTCTGTGATGGTCATGATGTGAGCCTTTTTTTATATATGTGTTGGACATTTGTCTTCTTTTGAAAAATGTGTGTTCAAATCTTTTCCCATTTTCCATCTCATTATTATTATTTTGCTATTAAATTGTTTGAGCTCCTCATATATTCTGACTATTAATTCCTGACAGAAGGATAGTTTGAAGATATTTCCTCCCAGTGATCTAGTTTCATTCTTCTGCATATGGAATATTCCATTTTCCCAGCATCATTTATTGAAGACATCCTTCTTTCCCTATAGTATGTTCTTGATGCCTTTTTTGAAAATGACTTGACTATAAATGTTTGGATTTATTTCTGGGTTCTCCATTTTGTTCCATGGTCTACGTGTCTATTCTTATGCCAGTGCCATGCTGATTTGGTTACTATAGGTTTGCCTCTAATTTTAATTCCTTCATTTAAGTGTAACATAGAGAAACAAGAGATAGTTCAGAGGGGAGCAAACAAAATAAAGGATTATAAAAGGGAGTAGGTGTAAACAGAAGTGGATTTTGTTTCACTCTGAAAATGGGAAGGCTGAGGAACACATTGGCTGTCCTCAAGTTTAGAGAAAAGATATTAATTCATCTACATCTCTACTGATACCTGCATTACTCTCACTGTGTACACCCTCCCTGGGCAATCTCATCTACTTCCACTGCTTCACCTACTGGTTGTGGATCTACGAGTAGATTCTGAATTTACAGCTCCATCTCTAAACCTCTTTTCTGGTCCTGGATCTACATATTCCACTGGATATCTGTATTTGAATGTTACATGAAACTCAAAATGTCCAAATTAAACTAATCTTTCCTCTTGGGATGGACAGACTCTAAGGTAGCCCCTTGATCCCTGCCTCACTGTGTTCACACCTCAGTGTCATCCCTCCCCTTTGACTGTGGGCAGGACCTGTGACTTGCTTCTAACCAGTAGAATATGGCAAAGGTAGTGGATGTCACTCCTGTGGTCCTACTATGCTATATAACATTCCATTTTGCCAACAGGATCACTTTAGAGACTCTCTCTGCTGATTTAATAACATTAGTCATGTTGGGAAAGCCCAGGTTGCAGGAAACTGTGACCGGTCTTCAGAAACCTCACGTGACCTCAAGGAGCTAAAGTAAAAAGCTGGGACCCTCAATCCTACAACCACAGGACATGAACTCTGCCAACAACCAATGAGAATGCAACTTGGCCAACACCTTGAGTACAACCTTGTAAGAGGCTAAGCAGAGAACCCAACTAAGTCATGCCCAGATCCCTGACCTCCCCCACAAAAAACTGTGAGATAATAAATGTGTTGTTTAAACTGCTAAGTTTGTGAAAATTTGTTACACAGCAATAGACAACAAATATATCCCCAAATCTCATCCTCTTCCTCTTTTCTGTCTCATTAAACAGCTCCATACTCTACCCTGTTGACCAAGTCATTCTGAATTCTTCCCTCTCCACTCCCACATTTAACCAGTCTCTGTGGGCCATCATTTCTGTCTCCTGAATAGCTTCCTCATTCAACAATTCCCAAACTAGATCCCATAGACTTCAAATAGATGCTCTACACACACACACACACACACACACACACACACACAATTCAGTGTCAATTAAGTATGCCATATGTAAATTCCGATAGTGAGAGTAATGCAGGCATCTGTGGAGATGTAGATCTTTAGAATCATTTGCTTGCCATATCACTACCATAGCCTTTTATAATTTGTCTCTCTACCTCTATTCTTTACTATTTCCAATTCAATCTCATAGAACTACCACATTTATCTCTCTAAAGCACAAATCTATCCATTTCGTTCCCTAAGTAAATGACTTCAGTGGCTTACTGACAAAATCCAGACAGCTTCAAGACAATGTTCAGAGTCCTTATCACAGCTTTGGTCTAACTAGTGCCTACTTGCCTACTTTCATTCCTCACCATTTCTGCTCGAGTCACACTGCACTTTCAGTTCCCCATGTGCACCTTGCTTTCTCAGTACCTAACACACTTGCACAGGTTGTTCTTCCCACCTGGGGCTCCCTTTCTGTCTTTAGTCAACTGGATAACTCCTGTTCATCGCTTTTCACTTAACTCTGACGTTATTTCCTCCAGAAAACTTTCTCAGACCCCTATCCTAATTAGATTCCCCTCCTGAGCCTATTGCAGGAGGTGGGTTACTTGTTTGGGTTTCAGTCTTTCTAACAACACAGTGAGGTCCTCGTCTTCTGGAACTTTGCCTTATTAATTTGCTACCCCTACAGTTAGCATAGTGTCTGATCCAAGCAATAAGTGGTCAGTTAATGAATTAAGTCAGCTGACACCTCATATACAGTTTGGCAGAAAATGCAGTTATTAACTGTACAGGGAGAAGGCAGAGACTTTTGTAGGGGCAAAATGTGAAATAGGAAAGCAGTCTTTCCTCTGCCTTCAGCTCAGGACTAAGCTTCCATTTCTAGGGCATGTTTTGCAAATGCGCTGCTTCTTTACAGAAAAAGATGGTGGGAGGTTGAACATGGTTTTTTGAGCTTGGGTCTTGGGCCTACAGGCCTAAGATCTCCTAAGCATTGGTGAAAATAGTAGAAAGTTGGGGATAGGGCTCAGTGTCATCTCAGAGATGCAATCAGTCTTTGCATATTGGAAGGAAGGTACTGAGAACTGAATGCAGCTCTGATATGGGTTATACTTTTAATTTGAAAAAACAACTCAAATAAAACATTTGATTGCACAAAAGAAAACCAGAGCCCATATAAGACAGTGTAGATATTGGAGTTCTTAGTGATTGGGTTTTTCCAATACCTGAATCTGAGAAAGGACTTGGGTGCAGATTGTTTATTTAGGAGGTGATCCCAGGCAGCTAAAATAAGTGGGCAGGGAAAGTAAAACAGAGAAGGGAGAAGAGTCAACAAAGAGTGCCTCATAGAGTTGTAGGCAAATGGAGTTGGTTGAGGATTGCCCTAGGAGCAACTGCCACCTCCTCCAATGCTCTTCCCTGAACTTTTCAGCTGAACCTGCTCAGGTCGGGTTGAATGGCCTTCTGTCTTTCAAAGAAAGCCTTGAAGTAGAAAGGCAGAGAGATGCCACTACCCACATTTGAGGTTGGATATGGCATGATGCTTGGAATTGTCCACTGCAGCTATGCTGAAACCACCTGGGCTAAGAGTGTGGTTTGGGACACCCAAGTGTCTGCTGTGAGCTCTAAGAAGCTAAACTGCACTTGTGGTCATGGATTTTTTTTTCTATGATATAGCCAGAGCTGAATATCTGCCATCTATGTCCTCTTTGGAGAAATATTTCCTGTAAATAGATTTAAACTGCCTTGTCCCTGCAAATGTTGCTGGGTTTTGTTGGGATTATTGTGTTCTCATTTGAGCAGTTATTGCAGATCAGGCCCAGTCATCCTCAAAACTGCAGGAAGCATATTCAGACATTTTATTCATCTCACACTGAAGAAGAACTCATAAAAGGAACCAGACTAGGTTTAGCAAAGCTCACCTTGGACTGAATTGCTGCTGTCAAGCATATGATATTATTGAAAATATAAAAACACAGGTTTGAGAAATGTTTAAGAAATGTTTTATTGTCTCTTTGTTATTTGGAAGTGGGGCATTTAAGATTGTAATCCTGCTGTTATTAGGTGTGCATCTCCCGTATCGATATTGGATACTATGCTCTGAGGTGTCACATTGAGTAGGATATGTAAGTTGTTATGGAGGGCACGGTGGCTCACACCTGTAATCCCAGCATTTTGGGAGGCTGAGGCGGGCAGATCATGAAGTCAGGAGTTCGAGACAAACCTGGCCAACATGGTGAAATGCTGTCTCTACTAAAAATACAACAATTAGCCAGGAGTGATGGCGGGGGCCTGTAATCCCAGCTACTCTGGAGGCTGAGGCAAGAGAATCCCTTGAACCCAGGAGGCGGAGGTTGCAGTGAGCTGAGACCATGCCATTGCACTCCAGCCTAGGTAACAGAGCGAGACTCTGTCTCAAAAATAAATAAATAAATAAATAAAAATTAATTAATTAATTAAAATAAATGAAGGGCATGGTTGTTTTCGTGCCTATCATCTTGGGAAGAAGAGGATCCTAAATCAGATGAGAAGGGATTTTTTTTCAGCTCTCTAGGCCTTGGCTCTAAGAACATACATGAAGCTACTCATAAAGAGTAAAGGAAACTGGCATCTGACACAGGAAAATATGTGGTAACCAGGCAAAAGAGCAGCCCTGTGGACGAACCATGGTTACAAAAAGAACCATACCTGGTAGCCAGTTATTTGCATTGTGCTTCCATCTGTCCTGAGACTCGTTAAGTTTTGTTAGAGTGGACAGCCTAGCTTCAGCTCAGTTTTGAGGTTGGGAGTCTATCTGTGCTTGATGCAGAGGGCTCTATACTAAGACAAATAAACACAGAGTGCCCAAAAGAACAAGGATGGTCAATGGCGTTACATGCTACAGAAAGGTGAAAGAATGAAGACAAAAATTTTTAAAGCCACAGGGACCCTGCAAGATAGAGGTCAATAGTGCCTCCCAGATGGCCACTGCAGGGAAAGTACTGAAGCTCAGCATCCAATTACAGTCCCTAAACATAGATAAAAGAAGTGAACACAGTTTAGAAAATTCTTTATGTTACAAATTAAAGGGAATCACTGAGTTTTTCTTAGTTATTATTTTAACTATCACACCTTTATATTGCAAATAAAGAAACTGAGTCTCAGATTGTGACTTCCCAAAGTCACACAGCTAGAAAGTTGACAGAGCCAGATTGTTTTTCCCTCTAGTTCAATTATTTTCCCCATTCAATTTCAGGCTGGTGGCTTGATAACCAGGGTCAAATAATGTTTTTTGTTTTATTTTTATGTACTCTTTTCCACACACTCCCTCCTCCTCCAATAAATGGCTGTCTGGGCATATCTATAAACAGAAGATCAAAAGCCAGGGGTATATTCTAAAGAGAAGATAATAATTCAAGAGGTAAACTGGGCTTGGTGGTGTGTACCTGTAGCCTCAACCACTTGGGAGGTTGAGGCAGGAGGATCACTGGAGCCCAGGAGTTCAAGGCTGCAGTAAGCTAAAATCACTCCCCTGCCTTCCAGCCTTGACAACAGAGTGAGAACCTATTGCAAAAATAAAATAAAATAATAAGGGGGCAAAATTCTCCCAGTCAGTAATTTGTTGAAGCTATTACCCAGAGCCAATAACATGTGAGAAAGTGTTTGCTGGGCCTTCTGGGAGAGAAAATCATGTACTTTTCACAGATGCTATTAGTGCTATCTCCCTCCCTGGACCTGCTGGAGGCATTGGAGGAAGAGGAGGGTGGTGAGGTGAGGATGGTGTAAAACCAGAGATTGAGGACAACACTTTGGGAGGCAAAAGAGGGTTAGTAGACATACAAAGACAACAGAATCCTTGGAAATAGATATTAACTTTGAGTTCTTACATTTTTACAGCTCTCTACCTTATACCAATTAACAACCACAAAACACAATATGGTAGAAATCAAGCCTAGATGGAGAGAGAGAAAAGCTAGCAGTCCAAGTTTAGGTCTGACACACCCATCAGTATGTCTAAGTGTTCATGATGACAACATCAGAAGCAACAGATGATGGAGTCCAGAAGATGATTTTTATATGTGACCAGAAGTAGACTGATTAGGTAAATTGTAGAGGAAATCATGATTCAACGTCCTAAAGAATATAGGAGGTGAAATGGCTAATGCCACTGGCTATTCCCAATATTTATTTCACCTTTCTTTCTCAGTAACAGAAGCTGATTGTGGGCTCACTGTCACTAACATACCTCCATTTTCTGTCCTGTCTCACAGCTACATGTGGCTATATTCTGATCAATGGAATATATCCAACTTTCAGGACATATCCTTAGGAAAGAGATAGGTTCTTCTTTATTCCTTCTTTTCTGCCTTCTGGAATACAGACATGATGGCTAGAGCCTCAGGAGCCATCTTGGACCCTGAGGTTGAAATAACTTGTTAAGGATGCCAAACAGCAAGGTAGGAAATCTCTGGGGCCCTGGCACTGCAGAGCATCTGCCAGCCCTGAACTATCTACCTCCAGATTTCATTTATGTAGAGAAATGCAAATTGTTTATTTAGGAGATGATCCCAGGCAGCTGAAATAAGGGGGCAGAGAAAGTGAAACAGAAAAGGGAGAAGATCCAACAAAGTGCCTCATTGAGTTGTCCCCCTCCTACCACAGACACATACCTCAAGCTATCATTATTTTGCATTTACTGTCACTCAAAGCAAAATCTAATATTAACTGATATAGCTAGTAAAGTGGATGAGTGAGTGCAGACATGCTGATAGAAGAGGAGACAGATTGTGGTCTTAGAAATGGTATGATAAGTTGGTAATCACAATGGAAATGTGGGGATATGTGTTGACATTGTTCTTGCTGTGGCCTTGCTGGGTCTCATCAGTGAAAGGACCAACTATGATGAAGATTTCTTCTCTTTGGCTGATCAGCACCCCTCTCTCCTTTCGAAAATTTGTTACTTTTCCCATGTGTTTCTAGTGTAACTGCAATTACATTACCTTCCCCCTAGTCAAGGGGGACTGCAAGTAACTCAGGTTGTTCTGGCTTATAATTATGTTCTCTTCCATTTATTCAGATCATTGAGTCAATGGTTGGGCAGTTGACCCAAGCTAATATCTTCCTCTGATGTTGCCCTAAATGACTCTAAAGGGTAAAGCCCCATTTAACTCTGGAGACACAGGGCTGAAGAGAGGTGAAAGTTGTTAACAGGGCTTGGTCCTTCTGGAGATTCTAGAGGAGAATTTGGCTCTTTGAGTTTTATAGATTGTAGAGGTATCTGCATTATTTGGCTCCTTGCCACTTCCTCTAACTTCAAAGTCAGCAGTACACCATCTCCAAATTTCTCTTTCTCTCTCTCCATCTCCCTGACCTCTGCTTCCATAATCATAACGCCTATGGTTTTAACACTCCTGCCTCCCTCTTTCTTTTTTTTCCTGTTATAAAGACCCTTCTACTAGATTTGGACCTGATAACAGAGGATAATCTCTGCATCGCAAGATTTTTATCTTAATCAGCAAAGCCCCTTTGGCCATGAAGAAAACATATTCCTCATATCACAGATTCTGAGAATTAGGATATGGATATCTTTGGGGAGCCATTAGTCTTTCTACCACCCTAACCTCACTTCTGGACTTGCAAAATAATTATTTTATTCTTCTCTTCTTCCTATCACTTGAAAACAAGAGTTCTGGCCTCACTGACTGTTTAACTTCTCATATTAAATCTAACAGAATAAATACTTTGAGTACACTTACATTTTCCAATAGGCTATAAACCTCTTGACTTAGGTCATCTTGGTTTTATCATAGGAATTCATTCACCTACTCTTACTAGTAAAGAACCTCGGGAGTCATGAGAATTGATGGTCCTGGGTAAATTCACCATGATATTGCCTTTTGCATATGCTTAATCCCAAGAAGACCAAGATTTTAGAGCTAAATTATTCCCAAATAGTGATATAAGGATTATCAAGACATTGTTTAGGATGTGCTCATTTTCCGGAAATTTCAACCTTTTAATTATTGGCAGGAGTCAAAATCTTATGTAAGTAAAAACTCTGAACAATACACAAAAAGTAGCTACCTCAAGACTTTAGAAAACAATAGCAGGTGGATTGTGGAAAGGAGTCAAAACTTAGTGAATAACTTGTACTGGGATAAGTTTTCCTTCTCTGCTCCCCTTCTCTCTGCTGGTGTTGACTTAAGAGCAACTCTAATTGCATGTAACGGTGCATCAGCATATGTATCTATAATTATAAGAGAAATCCCAGCCTTCTAACCAGAGGACTGGAAGGAAGGGCCTTCAGGAATTGTAGAGAAGGAGGAAAATATAGAGGAGAGAGCTGGAGAAGAAAATCCCTTAATTCTGAGTATAAACCAACACGAGTTCCAAGCTCACCCCTGAGCTGAGCATACATGAAAAAGATGTAAAACGGTATAGTGAAGCCTTTGAAAACTAAAATTACATTGGAATTATTTCCCACAGAAATTGAAACAGAGATTGAGGTATGAACCTAACTTGGTTGATTGTCTGTTAAAACAATAAGTAAGCAACATTCTAGAGGACTTTGACAGGTCCTGTAGTCATTAGACAATATTCAAAATGTCCAGTATACAATCCAAAATTACTCAACATACAAAGAACCAGGAAAAAGTGACCAATTCTTAAGGGACAAGACAATCAACAGATGCAAAACCTGAGCTAACCCAGATCAGGAGAAAGCTTTTTTTGTAAACAGCTGGATGGAAGGAATATTTTAGGCCATGTGGGCCAAATGGTCTCCATCACAATAACTCAACTCTGTCATTTAGGACAAAAAAAGTCACAGACAACATGTAGATAAATAAGCATGGCTATGTTCCAATAAAATTGTATTATGGAAACCAAAATTTGAATTTCACGTAATTTTTATGTGTCACAAAATATTAGTCTTTCTTTGATTTTCTCCCAAACCATTTAAAACTAAAAACAAAACAATTTTTTGTTCATGGGCCATGCAAAAACAGGCAGCAGTTTGGATCTGGCACATAGGCTGTGGCTTGCCAACGCCTGATCTAGATGTTGGAAACATCATATGAAGACTCCAAAGCAGCTATTATAACCATACTCCACCAGGTAAAAGCAAACACTCTTGAAATGAATGGAAAAACAGATGTTTTCAACTAAGAAATAGAAACTATTAAAAAGAATAAAATGGAATTTTTAAAACAGAAAAATACTATATTTGAAATAACTGTCAAGAAACTCAGAAAATCTTCAAATACTCTTAGAAATGCTCTGCTTCTGAAGATACCTAATAGAATTAAGATGTACCCCACAATTCTAAGGGTGATTATGAGGAATAAAGTAGACCATTTTTGAAGTAGAATGAAGTTTTGCAGGGGCAGGATCTCAAATCTACAACGTCTAGATATTAGATTTGTTATTTTATTATTTTGTGTGCTGGGAAAAGGGGATGGAGAATGTATCATCAACTAGAAAATACCTGGAAAATAAAAATATTTGCTGTCAGTCATTTTCTTTTATTATTTGTTTGTTCTATTTGTATTAGTTTTTCATCACAAAAGTAATATATGTATATAAAACATTTTTCCAACAATACAAAAGTACATAAAAGCATAAAGTGAAAGTCATCTCTTCATCTCCCAACTCCAACCCTGACAGATAAATACTGTTAACACTTTGTATATTTAACTCTTTACTATGCATATAAAATAAATATGTGTAAATACATTTAAAAAACAAAAATAGGGTCATCTTATAGATATTTTACAACTTGTTTCTTTCATTCAGTGATGTATTGTGAACATTTTCCATTTTAGAGCATTCAGATGTACTCAGTCTTTCTGATAGCTGTTTAGTTTGGCTATACTATTATTACGTAACTGCTTTTCTGTTAATGAGTACGGTAGGTTGAATTATTGATTCTAATTCTTTACTATTCTGTAGTATATCCAACACCCTCGCATGGGTGGCCTCAATGTGATTTTCTCTGCCTTGACTTTGGGCTCAGTTATGTTGCTTGCTTCAGCCATTGGGATGTTATTATGTGACACAAGCAGAGGTTTCAAATGTGCTTGTGCCATTAGATTTGTCATCTTGTTCTTCTATCACAGCCAAGAAAAGCATGCGTGAGGTAGTGAGGTCCCATATGCCTGGGCCCCAGAAAGGGACACATGGAGCAGAGCTGTCCCAGATAACTCATAGGCAGTATGTGAGAACAAATGCTAATTATGTGTGACACTGAGTTTTAGACTGATTTTGTTAGGCAGTATTACTGTGGCAATATAAGAATTACATTTTGGCTAGGCATGGTGGCTCACATTTTTAATCCCAGCATTTTGAGAGGCCAAGGTGGGTGGATCACCTGAGGTCAGGAGTTCAAGACTAGACTGACCAACATAAAGAAACCTTGTCTCTACTGCAAATACAAAATTAGCCAGGCGTGGTGGTGCATGCCTGTAATCCCAGCTATTCGGGAGGCTGATGCAGGAGAATCACTTGAACGTGGGAGGTGAAGGTTGTGGAGAGCCAAGATTGCACCATTGCACTCCAACCTGGGCAACAAGAGTGAAACTCCATCTCAAACAAAAAAAAAAATTACAGAAGTTTCTATAAGAATGTAATATAAGGCATTTTAGAATGTTCATTTAGGTTGGTTATAATTTTTTGTTGTCATAAACAATTTTGCAATTACTATCCATCCTTTTAAACATATCTTGTGGCCAGACACAGTGGCTGTGCCTGTAGTTCTAGCTACTCAGGAGGTTGAGATGGGAGGATCACTTGAGCCTGGAAGGTTAGGTTGTAGTGAGCTATGTTTGCATCACTGCACTCCATCTTGGGTGACAGAACAAAACCCCATCTCAAAAAAAAAAATTACCTTGTAACTCTAAGCCGGATAAGTACCCAGAAATATAATTGCTAGATGAGAGCTTAGTATTTTTGAAGCCACATAATGTTGATAGTAATAAATATTAATAAGGTTAATGTTTGTTAAGCATTTCCTATATTCTAGACTTTTTTTTTTTGAGATGGAGTCTCACCCTGTCACCCAGGCTAGAGTGCGGTGGCATGATCTTGGCTCCCTGCAACCTCTGCCTCCCAGGTTCAAGTGATTCTCCTGCTTCAGCCTCCTGGGTAGCTGGGATCACAGGCACACGCCACTGTGCTGGCTAATTTTTGTATTTTTTTTAGTAGAGATGGGGTTTTACCATATTAGCCAGGCTGGGCTCAAGCTTCTGACCTCAGGTGATCCACCTGCCTCAGCTTCCCAAAATGTTGGGACTACAGGCATT
Source organism: Aotus nancymaae (assembly GCF_030222135.1). NCBI lineage: Eukaryota > Metazoa > Chordata > Mammalia > Primates > Aotidae > Aotus > Aotus nancymaae. The sequence continues at coordinate 36,934,211 of NW_026988419.1, read as the reverse complement.
AGCCACCATGCCCGGCCATATTCTAGACTCTTAATCTTTTATGTGTCAAGAACTGTAAAGGGTCTGAGAGTCGACCTCACTTTCAAGCTAATAAGTTATTTTGCCACAGTTTCACAGATGCTAGCAGAGACCTGAAACTCCTGGGTCAGAGACGAAGGACTTTGTTATTCATGATACAGTAAGCAACATGATCATCAGCATGTTTGTATTAGTTGCTCCTGCCCCAAAGTACCACAGGGACATCACATATCAGTCCAGATGGGTACTTGTACATGTAGTGGGTTGCGTTTCAGTGGATGATCCCTGAGTTTAGGGAATCCAAATTTTTTATAATTGATGGTAAGCAAGACTGCCCTTCACTTCAGAGGAAGACATTGTCTCCATTTTCCAAGGCTGTTCCCTATGCAAATACTCTTGAAAAGATAGTCCAAAATAAAGGGCATTCAGTGCCTTTTCTAATAAGTCTTGTAGAAATGTGAAAGACCTAAAGACAATTGTCTCCTAATGGTATTTATTAACTTCCTTAATATTCTCTACTTTATAAATATGGAAACGAAAACACAGACAGTGTAAGAAACTTACCCAAGATCACACAGCAAATGAATAGTAGAGCCAGGCATATTGGTTAATTTTTTTCATTATCATTTAAAACAATAGCCCTTTTGAATTTATTAAGCTGTTCCATTCATATAAGGAAAAAAATGTATCTTGGTAGCACTCTAACTAGAGAGAATGTTTTCCATGAACAGTTATTTATAGAAGCCAGGATGCTTTCCAGGAAGAGAGTGTATGGGAGTATAAAACGAAAGCAGCCAAGCTGTCGAAAGTTCAAAAGACAATATGCACTTCAGGGCTAATGTAGAAATTTGATTTTTTGTCAATAAGTTTGATTGATTTACTACCTCGATGAGTCTTCTCTACTGATCATTATGAGGAAGAAGCAAAGGAAGCAATGTGAATATGGATTTTTCTCTTTGTTGAGGGCCAGAGGAGAAACAATTCTACTTTGTAATATAATCATACCAAAGAAAGTTTTATAAAGATTTAGCCTTTTACCATCTGATAATTGTCTCACCAAGATATCCAAGTAATACCTTGAGCTCAATTTTAATTATTTTAGTGGAATATATGTTTTTGTATTTTGTAGGGGGTTACCACTGTTGTAACAATAAGGTGTCATCTGTATCTAAATACGATTAATATCTAGAAAGGAATCAGAGAACCTCTCCAAAAAAGAAAAAAAATCCTGAGAAATAGGATTTATAAATCGTTTGGAATTCAGTGTCTCAGGAAAATGTTATTTTGATTTCCACTTTTGTCACCCACCTGAAATTTTCTACATCTTTGATGAGACATTTTCTTGTTGTAATAATAACTTTTAGGGACGGGGTCTCACTCTGTCGCCCAGGTTGGAGTGCAGTGGCACAATCATAGCTCACTGTACCCTCAAAACTCTTGGCCTCAAGCGATCCTCCCTCCTCAGCCTCCCAAAATTCTGGGATTATAGGCATGAGCCACCAGACTGGCTGCCTTGTGTTCTTTGGAGGGCTGTATTAATCTTTAATTACTATAACCAGGAGCATTCTTATTCTTTTCAGGAATACAGTCAGTCCTCCATATCCACGGCTTTCCCATCCATAGATTCAACCAACCATGGATCAAGAATATTAGGAGAAATAAAACTTGAAAAAAACTCCACAAAGCCCAGTGCAGTGGCTTATGCCTGTAATCCCAGCACGTTGGGAAGCCAAGGTGGGTGGATCGCTTGAGCTCAGGAGTTTGAGACCAGCCTTGGCAATTTGGTGAAACCTCATTCCTAAAATTAACCAGGGGTAGTGGTGTGCACCTGTAGTTCCAGCTACTTGGGAGGCTGAGGTGGGAAGATTGCTTGAGCCCAGGAGGTTGTTGAAGCTGCAGTGACCCATGACTGAGTCACTGCAGTAGAGAATGACCCTGTCTCAAAAAAAAAAGTTCCATAAAAACCAAACTTAAATTGTGGTGCACCACATACTACATTGGATCCACATAAATGAAGTGATGTGTAGGCATTGTACTAGATATTATAAACAATCTAAAGATAAATTAAATTATAGGAGAGGATTGCATAGATTGCATGTAAATACTGTGCCATTTCATGTAGGGGATTCAAGCATTCCCACATTTTCTTATCTACAGGAGTCCTGGAATGAACCCTCCATAGATACAAAGAAACAACTGTATTTATCTGAATGTACTACTTGCATTTAATTTATCAAATCAGTTCTTTAAGATATATATATATATATATATATATATATATATGTGCCCATGTTTTTCATACGTTTCTAAGAAAGACATAATTTTCCCCCAAATCTACAGAAGGAATAGTGTTATAGCCTTTTTCATTCCATAAATAAAACAACTGTATTCTATTCATCTGATTTACTGGCTTCTGGAATTCAAAGACATACTAAATGTCCAAAAATGCAGCTAGGTCTCAGGAACAAATGAATCAAAGTTCTGACTGCAGTTACAACATTTCACCCAGACATTGAATTCTAAATAACAACTTTATAAATTTTATTTCCAATCAGTTTTCCTATTATTGTGTAGGTTTTCTTGTGCAAAAATTGTGTTGAAGAGACACTGGCTGTGCTGCAGACATACGTTTAGAACATATATGAAAATGAAAATTCTCACAGTCACCATGTAGATGGAACACAAATTTTGAGGAAAAGGATCAGAGATAGGGAGACTCTCAGTGACAACCTCTACAGAGAATCTGGAGTCTTCTTTTCTTTCATCTTGATTTTTTACAGCAAGTTGCAGTTTACTCTTTCTTTGTATGCATGATGCCTCAAATGAATTGGAAAACAGGCAGAGAAGTATATAAATAATAACAACAAAAAAACAAAATCTGTGTTGATAATACTTTATGTTACCAAACCCACAGTTTAGGAATGCAGAACAAATCAATCATTCAGTTCTGCTACATATGTTATAGACTTTCAGATTTGGATATATAATGATTACCTCCATTTTCTTCAATGAAGTCCAGGTAATCACAATGCTAACAGATTGCTTCATTCATTCATTTATTCAACAAGCTTACATTGAGATCTTTTTACATGAGAGAAACATTTCTCTCATGTAAAAAGATATTTGAATAATGCATTTATTTTATTTTTAAATAGGTTATACATTCAAATGATTAACATAGATGCAAAAATCCTTGATAAAGTACTAGCAAACCAAAATCAACAGCACACTAAAAGGATCATATGCCATAGTCAAGTAGATTTATTCCTGCTGTGAAAGGATGGTTCAACATATACAAATCTATAAATGTGACATAACACATTAACAAAATGAAGGATAAAAACCGTATGTGATCATTTCAATAGATGCAGAAAAAACATTTGACAAAATTGAACATCCTTTTATAATAAAAACTCTCACCAATTAGCTACAGCAAAAACATAACAACACAATAAAGGCCATGTATGAAAAGTCTACAACTAACATCATACTCAAAAATGAAAAGTTCAAAGTTTTTCCTCTAACATCACAAAAAAGACAAGCACATCCATCCTCACCGCTTCTATTCAACATAGTGTTGCAAGTTCTAGCCAAAGCAGTTATGCAAGAAAAATAAATAAAAGGTATCTAAATTGAAAAGAAAAATGTGAAATTGCTTCTGTTTGCAGATGATATGATCTTATATATAGAAAATCCCAAAAACTACCTTATAAAAAACGACAGAGCTAATAAATTCAGTAAAGTTGTGAGACACAAAACTAGCATACAAAAATCAGTTGCTTGTTTAATACACTAACAGTGAACTATCTGAAAAAGGAATTAAGAAAACAATCCCTTTTATAATAGCATAAAAAATAAAATGCTTAAGAATCAATTTAACCAAGGATGTGAAAGATCTATACAACAAAAAGTCTAAAACACTGATGCAAGAAATTGAAGAAGACACAAAGAAGTGGAAAGATATCCTGTGTTCCTGAATTGGAAGAGTTAACATTTTTTAAATGTCCATACTGCCCAGTGTGATCTCTAGATTCAATGCAATCTCTGCTAAAATTCTAGTGGCATTTTTCACAGAAATAGAAAAAAACCAATAGTCCTAAAATTTCTATGAAAACACAGAAGTCCCCAAATAGAGAAAATAGAGAAAACCATCTTGAATAAGAATAACAAAGCTGAAGGCATCTTTCAAACTATATTGCAAAGCTGTAGTAATCAAAACAGTATGGTACTGGCATAAAAACAAACACATAGACCAATGGAACAGAATAGACAGCCAAGAAATAAACCCATACATATTTGGTCAACTAATTTTCAACAAAGGTGACAAGAATACAAAATGGGAAAAAATAGATTCTTCAATAAATGGTTCTGGTAAACTGGATATCCTCATGCAGAAAGAAAGAAAGAAAAGAAAGGAAGAAAAATAAATAAATAAATAAAATGAACTCTTCTCTTATACCCTACACAAAAATCAATTTAAAAGGGATTAGTGACTTAAACATAAGGCCTGAAACCATAAAACTCCTAGAAAAAAAACGTAAGGGAAAACCTTCACAACATTGCTCTCAGCAATAGTTTTTCAGATTTGATAACGAAAGTACAGGCAACAAAAACAGAGATAAACAATGTACAGTAATAAAACTAAGTGTACCTAAAATACAGTATCAAACTAAAAAATTTCTGCATAACAAAGAAAACAACAAACAAAATTAAAAGGAAACTTATAAAAAGGTAGAAAATATTTGTAAATCACATAGCCAATAATGAGTCAATATTTAAAATAGGTAAGGAACTCATAAAACCCAATAGCAAAAAATAACAAAAAACAAAACAAACCCTAAATAACCCAATTTAAAAATGGGCAAAGGACCTGAATAGACACTTTCCTTAAGAAAACATACAGGCCGGGCGTGGTGGCTCACACCTGTAATTCCAGCACTTTGGGAGGCTGAGGTAGGCGGATCACGATGTCAAGAGATAGAGACCATCCTGGCCAACATGGTGAAACTGTCTCTGCTAAAAATACAAAAATTAGCTGAGTGTGGTGGTGCACACCTGTAGTCCCAGCTACTCAGGAGGCTGAGGCAGGAGAATTGCTTGAACCCGGGAGGCAGAGGTTGCAGTGAGCCAAGATTGTGCCACTGCACTCCAACCTGGTGCCTGGTGATGGAGTGAGACTCTGTCTCAAAAAAAAAAAAAAAAAAAGAAAGAAAACATACAATGCCCAACAATTATATGGAAAGATGCTCAACCTCACTAATCATCAGAAAAATGCAAATTAAACTGAAATATCACCTCACAGTGAGATATTACCTCACACTTGTTAGGATGGTTATTACCAAAACGTCAAAAGATAACAAGTGTTGGCAAATATATGGAGAAAAGGGAACCCTCACACATTGTTGATGAGAATGTAAATTGGTATAGTTATGGAAAATGGTATAGAAGTTTCTCAGAAAAATTGAAAGTGGAATCACCATGTGATCCAGAAATCTCACTTCTGGGTATGTATCTAAAGAAAGTGAAATCAGTGTGTCAAAGAGATTTCTGCACTCCCATGTTCATTGCAGCATTATTCACAACAGTCAAGATGGGAAAACAACGTAAGTGTCTGTCAACAAATGAATAGATAAAGAAAATGTGGTATATATATACAACGGAATATTATCAAGCCTTATAAACTAAGTAAATCTTGCCATTTTTGACAACATGGATTAAACTTGGAGACATTATGCCAAGTAACAGAAACCAAACACAGAAAGACAAAACTGCATGATCTAATTTATATGTTTAAAGAAAAGTGGAACTCACAGAACAGAGAATAGAATAGTTGTTACCGGAGACTATGGAAAAAGAAGATATTAGAGGTACAAACCTTCAGCCACAAATAAGGTAAATAAGTACTGGAGACCCAATGTACAGTATGATGGTATATTAGTCCATTCTTGCATTGCTATAAGAAAGTACCTGAGACTGAGTAATTTATAAAGAAAAGAGGTTTAATTGACTCACAGTTCCACAGGCTGTACAGGAAGCATGGCTGGGGAGACCTCAGGAAACTTACAATCATGGCAGAAAGTGAAGGGGAAGCAGGCACATCTTCCCCTGGTGGAGCAGGAGAGAGAGAGGGAAGGGGAAGGTGCCATACGCTTTTAAGCAACCATATCTCCTGAGAACTGTATCACAAGACAGCATTAAGGCGATGGTCTAACATTAGAAACCACCCCCATGATCCAATCAATCACCTCCCACCAGGTTCTACCTCCAACACTGGGGACTACAATTCAACATGAGAAGAGGTTTGTGTGGGGACACAGAGCCAAACCATGTCAGCTGTAGTTAATAATAATGTACCCTTTTGAGTTGCTAAGCGAGTAGATATCAAGTATTTTCATTTAAAAAATAGGTAATTATGTGAGGTGATTGATATGTTAAATAGTTTGATTGTGGTAATCATTCCACTATGTATACATATATCAAAACATCATGTTGTATATTTAAAATAGATCCAATTTTTATTTGTGAATCATATCTCAATAAAGCTGAAGAAAAATCCAAATGATTTAAAATCAAAATAATACTAAAAGGTATACACTGTAAAGTTTTATTCCCACAGAGGTTCCCATCTGCTTCTCTTCTCCCCGTTATATATCCTATAGGCAGAGTGATCATACATTGTGTAATTTACCAATTAGCAAACTAAAGAAAAAAAACATGATTATCTCAATAGCATTTGACAAATTCAAATCTCTTTCCAATAAAAACTCTCAGCAGACTAGGAATGAAATGAAATTGACTGGATATAATAAAGGTCAACAATAAAAACCTATGATTAACATCATACTTAATGGAAAGAAGATAAGGACATCCTTCTTTCACAACTGCTATTCAATAATATCAAAGTCTTAGCCAGTGCAACGAGTCAAGAAAAATAAAGACATTCAGATTGAAAGGGGAAAAAATTCTACTTGCAGATGACAGAATTGTTTATGTAAAAAAAATCCCAAATAATACACATGCAAAACTAAAGCTTGTCCTAAAACTAGTAAGGGATTTTAGCAAGGTCATAGGATAAGAGATCAAAATACAAAAGTCAATTATATTTCTATATACTAGCAACAAACAATGGATTTGAAATTTTTAAAAAACTATTAACAAAAAATGGAAAATTTAGATTCAAATCTAACAAAAATATATATTATCTATGTGTTGAAAACTATAAGACACTAAAGAAATAAAAGATCTTAGATATGTGGAGAGATACATTATCTTGGTTTGGATGAAAAATTATATGGTCACATTATCTACACAGGTAATAAAAGACACTTTTTTTGTGTGTACTCCCAGTGCTTATTTATACAAATATAAAATTTTTATCACCCCTGTTGTCGCACAATACCTTACTTGTTCAACTTAAAATATATCCTATAGAATTTTCCATATAAGTACATAGAAATTTTCCTCATTAAAAAAAAAAATTTGGCTGGGCACAGTGGATCACGCCTGTGATCTCAGCACTTGAGGAGGCTGAGGCAAGCGGATCACGAGATCAAAAGATCGAGACCATCCTGGCCAACATGATGAGGAACCCCATCTCTACTAAAAATACAAAAATTAGCCAGGTGTGGTGGCATATGCCTGTAGTCCCAGTTACTCTGGAGGCTGAGGCAGGAGAATCACTTGACAGTAGGAGATGGGTCTAACCAAAATGCACAGGCTTTGAAGCCAGATAGAGCCAACTTCAGATAACCATTCTGTCACTTATTGGTTGTATGGCCCTTAGGCAAGTTACTTAACTTTCCCCAGTGTCAGTTACCTCATCAGTAAAATGAGAATGTAACTACTACACCACAGGTTACAGTCAGAATCATGTGTGGTGATATGAGAAAGTACAAAAGAGTACTTTAATCTTAGGAAATGTAAAATAGAGCTGCAGCAACTCATCACAGCCTTGACCTTATTCATAAGCTTGGTTAATGGAACAAGGTGAGAATCTACCTGGCTATAAAATTTAGTTGGAGCTAAGTGACAGAGACCTTGTAAGAAACACTGTTGCCCTTGGCCACTTCAATTAACAGATTTATCTTCTCAGCCTTGGGCTGATTCACCAGTTCATTAAAAAGCCAGAGACTCTTTCAAATCCTAATCTCTATACCCAGAGCCAATACTTCACCAAAATATCTGGATTGCCCACATAAGGTGAGGAACCAGTTTGTGAATTTGCCATTCTTATTTTTTTATTGTACCAACAAGATATGAAAACTTTGGGTTGTTTCGTCTGCATTTCTTTGTCCATGGAATACATTTCCAACTCCAAGGGGAAGTAGTTGCAGGTGACTTTACTGCCATTTGTGTAACTACAATGGCAAATCATCATCAGCATATATTCTATTTGTAGACCTTTTCCCGGCCTACAAGTAGAGAATGAAACACAGCCTCTACTGGTAGAGGCATTCAAAATTTATTCATTCACTCACCTAACAAAAACTTTCCAAACCCCTACTGTGTGTCAGGGATTGTACTTGGTGTTGAAAATAAAAAACAAAATTCCTGTCCTTAAGTAGCTTACAGTTCAACTAAGGGGAAATAAGATACATTGACAGTTATGAAGTGCTTTGGGAGGGAACAGAATGGCTTCACAGAAGAGGCTAAGTTTCTGTTGAGCTCGAGAGACTGATGAGAGGAAGGCCGTGCCCGGCAGAGTGAGCGTAACTTGCACGCACAAAGACATTCTACGTTAGCAGGCTTGAATTCAGAGTTCCACTGGGGCACTAGGTGCAGAGGAGGCTGGAGGGTTTGGCTGAAGCTATCAGCAGTTTGGTCTTCAATCTGCTCAACGGAAAACTTTAAGTTCAATGAAGGAACCATTAAATGCTTTAAAGCAATGGCGGGAGATAATCAGATTTACTTTTTTCTGAAAGATCTTCTGGTAGTCCTGTGAAAGATACTTTGGGGAAGGGGTAATAGAAAAACCAGTTAGGAGGGTATTGTAGTGAAAGAGAATGTGGTCCTTATGGAATATCTAGGATTTCCATGAATGAAATTATCTTGTTTGGTAAATGGGGTAATGTCTGAGAACTATTTATCAACTGAAAATCAAGAGGGAAATCAGCAAGAAAATCGATGTGTTCAGCATTATTTCAGTCAAAATCCTAGCAGAATTTTTGTAGGTATCAACAAGTTGATTCAAAAAATTGAAAGATAAAGCAGCTAGAAAGTTAAAGAAACAGCCAAGCAAATTTGAAAAAGGACAAAGTTGGAATATTGTACTCCCCAATTTCAAGTTTATTGAAGACTTCAAATCCTTTTCTCTAACTTTGTAATTGCTTAGGTTCTTATACGGTTTGCCAGATGGTGGATAGGCGAAAACAAATGAAAAACACTAATCAATTTGGTTCCTTACTGCTGCTTAATATGGAGATTTGAGGAGGTGAAAACTCTCATTACACAGAAGCACGTGGATATCTTTGAAATGCATGCACGTATCACTTGTCTCTTAATTCCACTGTAAATCAGAGGTCATTGTAAGATAAAACATACATAATGAAAATAATTGGCTCTTTGCACGGACGCTTTAAAATACATTTCCATTTCCTATTAAAAGCTTTATTTGGTCCCTTGCTCTGAATAATGTATGCAGTACTCATTTCTCCTTTGAGTCGGATCGGCTCAAAGCTTGATGAATATGGCTGTGGTTTGATGGGCAGTCTCTCCATCTCACGTTGAGGCTCCGCTATGGAAAGAATTAGAACAGCAAGATCAATGGTCAGGCTAAGTAAATGAGATCTTATCTCAGATCTGATTGCGTTTGGGAGGGCTGAAGTGATTCTTGGCTGCACCCTCAGGTAGAAGAGAGAATTGCATTTTAATTGCCCTGGCAGGGATAACAGGTGTTCTGTCCAGCTACCCAAATGCAAAGCTGCGTCGTCTTTGCACTATAGAAGCCTTTCCCTTACGAGAGAATTCATATTCTTAAAGCAAAACAACTCAGAAGTGCCGGCATGGTGATGCACGCCTGTAATTCTAGCAGTTTGGGAGGCCGAGGTGGGCGGATCGCTTGAGCCCAAGGGTTCGAGACCAGCCTGAGCAATATGGTGATAACCCCGTCTCCACGAAAAAATACAAAAATTAGCCAGGCGTAGTGACGGGCCCCTGTGGCCCAGCTACTGGGGAGGCTGAGATGGGAGGCTCGCTTGAGTTCGGGAGGTCGAGGCGGCAGTGAGCCAAGATACACCACTGTAATCCAGCCTGAGCGACAGAGCAAGACGCTATCTCAAAAAAGTAAACCACCATAAAAAGGAAGGGTAGTTCATGCTCTTTTTCGTTTCATAGCTACAGATTTACAAATACCTATTAACTTGTCGACAGGGCAAGAAATAATTTATGCTGAAGAGACGAAAGACCAGAAAGCGGATTTCTGTATTTTACTCTCCATGTGGCCATCATAGACGAGGACGAAGAAGGACTTAGTTTTTCCTGTAACGAGAATGTTTAAGCTCTCAATTTTTAACCAATTTTTATGCTTGTTAACAAAATCTATTATTTTTCTATCGTTCGGAAATGACTTGATCCTTTAGTCCTCCTACATGTAAAAACGCTGTCTAGGCTTGGACTCTGCTGCAGGGTATGTGTTTACCAAGATTAGCCCAACACCGCAAGTTCACCAGGCAGAGATAAGTCACTGTGAGGTGCATAGCAGAGGACCTCCCGGAGGGCAGCGGCCGGAAACTACATATCCCGGCGTGCCCCGCTCGCGAGTACAATGGAGCCTATAGTCATTCGGTCCACGGCGCTGCGCGTTCCCTGCGCGCCGCCGGATGCTGGACTGGGTGCAGCCCAGGGCGGAGGGGCCTCCTGGGACGGGAAAACTGCAGTTCCCGACATGCTCTGCCACGGGTGCGCCTGCGTATGGGAGCTACTGCGCATAGGAGCGGGTTGGTTTAAAACGCCGTATTAGTTCCATGGAAAGTCGCCAGCCTGCCGCAGTACGGAGCCTCAGGCGCACAGATGGACTGTGGGGTGAGGCTGCTGGGCCCTGGGCGGGTGAGCGGCGGTCGGAGACCCGTAGGGGAGAGGCGTCGGCTTAGATAATGACAGGCTCAGCTCCCTGCCCCCCTCTCCCTGTCCTGAGGGAGTCCAGTTTCTCTCCTTGGAACTCAGGGCCCTGACCTAAGGAGCTTCGGCGTTGGTTGCAGGTGAAAGCCATTTAGGAGCGAAGTTTGCATTGGCCTAGCTCCAGCTAAGGGGTGGGAGATAGCCACCGAGGCCTCCAGATAAGCCCAATACCACCTTCATTTATATGTTAAGTTGGAGGTTAATAGGTTCCTGAGAAGGCTATTTCGGCGTTAATGTTTGATTTTTTGCCACTAGTTATCCTCCCTGGCTTGCTTACCAGAATATAGGTGTCAGAAATTTGCACTTCTTTACGGTTTCCGCAGTACCTGGCGCTTTTGCTGGAACGGAATAGACATTCGTTAAATTCCTGTCGAAGTATCTCCTGTTTATTTACCACCCATAATTTCCAGGCATTGTGCTAGGCTCTAAAGGTAGAAAAATGTCTATCTTGACCCCACTTTGGAGAAGTTTGTATTAATCCGTCGTAAACACCCCACACACGTGCTTCGAATTTGTTAATCTTGGCGTGCTCGGGAGTAGGTCCTTTAATCCTTTCTGTTCTGTTATCGCGCCTTAAGGTTTTATTGAGCTTTTTTTTTTTTTTAAAGAGAAAGAGAGAAAGAGAATGGGGAGGAGGGAGAAGGAAAAGAAAGAGGGAGAGAGAATGGGAGTATTGCTTTCTTGCCCAGGCTAGAATGCAATTTAGTAATGGGTATTGAAAACCTCTTTTATACTGATAATTATACTTAATGATGTAGTCAGGAAGGAATAAGGGAAGAAGATAACAAACAAACAGCCAACCAATATTTAATTTAAACCTATGAAATGCTATGCGATTACTGAGGAGTGATTTACTTCCAATTATATAGTCACCTTTGGAATAGGTGTGAGATGGTAATGTATGTTTTGTGTATTTGAAGTGGAGAGTTCTATAAATGTTTATTAAGTTTACTTGTTCCGGGTCTGAGTTCAAGTTCTGAATATCCTTGTTAATTTTCTATCTCGTTGATCTATAGAATCGTTAGCTCTTCTTGTTGCATTGATCCTTTTGCCATTATGTAATGTCATTCCTCGCCTCTTTTGATCTTTGTTGCTTTAAAGTCTACTTTATCAGAGGCGAGAATTGCATCTCCTGCTTTTTGTTTATTAGTTTATTTTTACTCTCTGATTGGTAAATCTTCCTCCTTCTCTCTGAGTCTTTGTGTATTGTTGTATGTAAGATGGGCCCGGATGCAGCATACCGATGGGTTTTGGCTTTTTATCCAATTAAAATATATATAAGTTTAATACCGGCGTTTGATGCTAGCTGGCTGTTTTGCCCATTAGTTGATGTAAATTTTTTATTGTGTTAAAGTTCTTTGCTTTTTGATATATTTTTGGAAAGGCTGATATTGGTTGTTCCTTTATATGTATAGTGCTTCTTTCAGAAGCTCTTGTAAAGCAGGCCTGGTGGTGGTGAACTCTCTAAGTACTTGTTTGTTCGCAAAAGATTTAATTTTTCCTTCGCTCATAAAGCTTAGTTTGGCTGGCTAGGAAATTCTGGGTTGAAAGTTCTTTTCTTTAAGGATGTTAAATATTGGTCCCCACTCTTTTCTGGCTTGTAGGGTTTCTGCTGAGAGATCTGCTGTAAGTCTGATAGGTTTCCCTTTATGGGTAACCTGACCTTTCTCTCTGGCTGCCCTTAGTATTTTCTTCTTCATTTCAACCCTAATAAATCTGGCGATTATGTGCCTTGGGGTTGGTCTTCTTGAAGAATATCTTTGTGGTGTTCTCTGTATTACCTGGAGTTGAATATTACCCTGCCTTGCCAGGTTGGGAAAATTTTCCTGAATGATATCCTGAAGAGTATTTTCCAACTTGGATTCATTCTCTTCATCACATTCAGGTACACCTATCAAATGTAAATTAGGTCTTTTCACATAGTCCCATATTTCCTGGAGACTTTGCTCATTCCTTTTCATCCTTTTTTCTGCATTCTTGTCTTCTCGTTTCATTTCACTGAGCTGGTCCTCGACTTCTGATATCCTTCCTTCTGCTTGATCAATTCGACTGTTTAAACTTGTGCATGCTTCGCGAAGTTCTCGTGTTGTGTTTTTCAGCTCCATCAATTCACTTATATTCTTCTCTAAATTGTCCATTCTGGTTAACATTTCGTCAAACCTTTTTTCAAGGTTCTTAGTTTCTTTGCATTGGGTTAGAACAAGTTCTTTTAATTCACAGAAGTTTCTTATCACCCACGTTTTGAAACCTGCTTCTGTTACTGGAACACACGTGTAATCTATTAAGCCTTGTTCCGTTACTGATGAGGAATTGCAATCCCCTGTAGAGGGAGAGGCATTCTGATTTTGAGTATTCTCTACCTTTTTACGCTGGTTTCTTCCCTTCATTATATATTTGTCCGTCTGTCGTCTTTATAATTACCGACTTTCTAACTGGGTCTCTGACGTCCAACTTGTTGATTCCCTGCGCCGAAATCTGAGCAATCCACTGAGCCGGCCAAAACAGCGGTGTTAAGATTGATGGTGCTTTTCTGCCCGGGAATCTCCAGACTCTGCACCAAGAACTGGCGTGCTAAGGCACCAGCAAAACCGCCACGCCGGCCACAAGAGTCGCCCTGGCGACCCGTGGAGCTCCTCCACTGGGAATCTCCTGGTCCGTGAGCAACTAATATTCGTCTGAAAGTGTGGCGTCCTCTCGTTCTTTGCGCTTTCTCTGGGAGGTACGTGCCCGAGCTGCTAATCATCAGCCATCTTGGATCTCTCTCTCTTATTGAGCTCTTAAGAATTTATATCTCCAGTCCACACCTCATCCCCGAACTTTAGATCCACAAATTCAGTCGTGTATTGGGTATCTTTCATGTTTTAAATTTGACAATTTATAAAGTACTCTCTCTCTTTTCCACAAAACGGGTTCTTCCTTAGTAAGTTTCCATTGTCTCACTGATAGCACCATCCAGGCCAAAAAACTTATTTTAATCTTGGCTTGTTCCTTTCCCTCATATCTCATATCTAATCCATCAGCAAAAACTATCTTTCAAGTATATCTAGCCACTAACCACTTCTTAAAATAGGAATACCACTGCTGTCACCCTGGTTCTGGCCAGCAGCATCTCTGCTTCTCTTGTTCTTCCACCATGTGGAGTGGAAGGGAGTCAAAGTGATCCAGTTAAAAGGAAAGTTAGACAGAACTCTTCAGCTGTAGACCTCCGGTGGCTCTGAGAATCACTGAGAGCAAAAGCCAGACTTTTACAATGGCCTCCAAGGCCCTGTGTATTCTCTTTTTATTATTACCTTCTGACCTCATCTCTCCATATTCTCTGTGTTACTCCTTCCTCTCCAGCCAAACCCACCTCTTTATTGTGTGTGGACTCATCAGACCGTCTAACTTCAGGCCTTTGCACTTGCTGTTTGCGTCTTCTGGAACTTTCTGTCCTCTGATACCTATATAGCAGGTCTTTACTCAAATGTCATGAGGGTTTCTTAGACCGCCCTGTTTAAAATGAAAACCTACCCTGCAGCCTCCATCCCATGTTCTTTCCTATTTCATTTTTCTCTTTTGCACTTATTACAAACAAACTATGTATTTTATTTACTGTCCGTCTTCTTCAACTGGAATATAAGCTCCATGAAGGCAGGGAGTTTTGTTGGTACTGCTCTACCCTGCCCCCATCCCTCCCCATTGCCTATAATAGTATCTGGTCCATGGTAAATGTTCAGGAAATATTTGTTAGATGTGTGAGTGAATGAAGACATTGTTACCAAATTATTTTCCGGTGGTTGTGATAAACAACTTGATTCCCTGGACTGTTATTTTGGAACCAACAGCATATACTTGTATATGCTTTTGCCAGTGTGCGCCTATTGCCAGGTGTAGGAATGGAGTCTGTGTCCACAGAAGCAAGTGTTTTCTTTTCAAAGTCATCTGGCTTATACTAGTATATTACTTGTGACATTGGTCTCTTTTTTTGGTCATGCTTTCCATAAGGTTACCTGCCTAGAAGCTCTTTGGAAGTATTCTCCCTAAACATTAAGACAGAATTCTATTAGTTTGATTTTGATATTGCATAGAAGTTAGTTATGAATGATCTTTTTTAAAAAGAAAAGTTTTTATCTTAGTTTTTTTAATTACTGTTACTATTAAGCATTCATTAGGACTTAGGTTCAAGGCAGCAGTCAATATTTGCTTCTTTTCAAACACAACAAAGCACAGATTTATTAAAGCTGTTGTCTCTGCTAGAATGTCAGCCATTAGAGGTAAAAACCATTCTTTTCATGTAAGACTGTGCTTCTTAGACTATGAGCTATAGAACTATGACTTAGGAGGATCTGCCAAGTGGCCAACAGAGAGAGAGAGAGAGAGAGAGAGTGAGAGTGTGAGTGTGAGTGTGTGTGTGTGTATGTATATATATGTGTGTGTGTGTGTATATGTATGTATGGGGATGGGTGGCATTTCTGCTATCCCTGTTTTGGGCCTACCAAATGGGGAGAACAGGCAAGGGTGTGAATAACTGCAGTGAAAATGAGAATCTCTCCCTAAGTTTAAGCCCCAACTTGGTAGATTCATTTACTGGATTGAAGTTCTTATCTCTACTTTAACAGCCTCCCAGATACTTGGGGACTCTGCCTGGTGACTTTAAGGCTGTCCTCTTGCTACTCAGCCATCATTGCTCCCTAGCTTCCAAGGACTCTCCTGACCTTGGCACTGTTTGGTTTTTGTTTTTGTTTTCCCGTGGTAGAGGGTGGAGGTGGTGGTTGGGAGAAAGGGTTTTCAGGTAATCCCGAGACTTGTTTTTTGTTTTTTGTTTTTTTTTTGAGACTGAGTCTTGCACTGTTGCTGGGGCTGGAGTGCAATGGCGTGATCTTGGGTCACTGCAACCTCCGCCTCCTGGGTTCAAGTGATTCTCCTGTTTCAGTCTCCTGAGTAGCTGGGATTACAAGTGCCCACCACTATGCCCGGCTAATTTTTTGTATTTTTAATAAAGATAGGGTTTCACTATGTTGGCCGGGCTGGTCTCTAGCTCCTGACATTGTGATCTGCCTGCCTCGGCCTCACAAAGTGCTGGGATTATAGGCGTGAGCTACCGAACCCAGCCAGACTTGTTTTATTTTTATTTTTTTAGAGACAAGGTCTCGCTTTGTCACCCAGGCACACTCATAGCTCACTGTAGCGAGAAGCTCAGTCTTGCCATAGCCCCCACCATGCTTCTTGTTCCCTTCACTCCTGCCACCAGTCTTCTACTTTATGAATTCCTGCCGTGGGTCCTGGGACCACCTTCAGCAACTTGAACATGAGGTGGACCCCCCTTTCACTTCCAGGAAGGTGAGGGTAAGGGAGATACCTGATTATATAGCAAGTGGGTAGAAAGGTATACTCCTGATATCCCTGATTGGCCCCTTGTGAACACATTCCCATAGGAACACTAATGCTAGAGATGGCTAAGGTTTATAGCATGATTGGTATAGAAATGTCTGTACAGGATGGAGTTGCAAGAAAATGTTTTTAAAGTTTTCACCAATTACCTTGTCATTGAACATGGTTCATTTACACGTTGGGACCACATATAAGCTAATTCTGCTTCTGTCACTAATGTCTTGAAAGAGTATTCTCACTATTATTTATTTTCATTGGGTTTTGTGGGAGAGTCTGGAAATTTGATGTCAATAGCCGTAGAAAGGTCTTTGCTCATGCTTTAAGATAAAGTTACATATTATTTTTTAAAATTACTCCTTCAATTTAGTATATATAGTTGGCAAATCATTTATTTTATGACAGCTGTACAGAGGTCCAAGTATATGTTTTTCAAGAAGGTTGGATGGTAATAATGTTATGATGAAAATGGCTAGTAACAAAAGCCATTCCCTCAGCAAGTCCTAGGTCCTCGTGTGTGACTAATAGTGACAAATAGGATAGGCTAAATTATGATGAAATAAACTATTCAACAATTCAATGGCTTACAACAACATAGATGTATTGTATGTCAGGGTTCTACGCTGTATATCATGAATGGGTTGTGGGTCTGTTTGATGTCATCGTCACCTTGGGACCCTAGCATATGGAGAAAGTCCTACCTGGGATGTTTCTCTTCTCATAGAGGAGGGAAAAGAGAGAGATGGTGAAGAACAAGCTGGCTCTTCTAACTTCCACCTACATTTAATTAGCCAAAGCAGGACACATGATCATTCCTGAGTTTAACAGGACACTGATGTGTAATCCTAACACAGGAATGGCAGTGATTATTTTTGAACAATAATAGGACCTATGACACTAATATTGTGACTATAAGGTACATACGGAAACTACAGTGTCCAGACCTGTCCTTTCTCCAACCCACATCAATACTACAGCTTCTAAAGCATTCACTGTACTTCAGCAGAGGATGAGAACAGTTGAGGAACAAACCAGTTCACTGAGGGATGACCTAATAATGTTGGACTTTTGTGAAGAAAGGTAACAAAGAAAAATGAACTAGATCTCTGTAGGTTGAAGAATTTTGCTTCATTGCCTATTAAGTCACAGTAGTTTGGCAGATGAGATGGATATTTACAAAATAACAGAAATAATTTTCATTTGAGCATTACTTAGAAAACATTTGCAAAATGAAGAGTTGTCGTTCTGTGATGGAGCTAGAGCTACTATCACTTTTCCCCTAAACAGATATTTAAAGTGTGTTAATTAAGTGTACAAACTTTGGTATTCTGTTTACTTGATTAAAAACAAACATGTAATTTTTCATGTAATAAATGATTCATTCTTGTTTTAAAATAAAATGACATATTAAAGTTAAAAGCTAAAATATTGCTTCATGACATTAATTTGGTCATTTTCTTCTCCCATATTGTAAATTAAAAGAGGTTTTTGAAGTCTTTAAAAATTTTATGATTTAGAATGAGATTAAAAAATTGTTTTTCCCCTAGTGCTTCTAAACAAGTTATTAAAAGTGGGATTATCAATGGCCTGCAGAATCTGTGGGCTTAAGTAGCCAGTTTAGAATTTACTGGTGTGATTTTTTATTAAAAGTTACATATATATTTCCTGAATGTCTCTCATTCAGGAAAGATATAAAATTAGTATAGTTGGTATTCTAGCACCTATGGAATAAATAACTCTTTAGCAGTTAAAGATTAAATTTGGTACAAATGTTGAGTATGTTGGTTACACAATAGGAATATTTATTGTGACTTTAAAAATTTTCTAAAAACATGAATATATTGCCTCCATACTAACTTTAATAGTTCACTATAATAGAATTAATATTTAACATTTTAATGCATATAAAATATGCCCATAAAATATACATATATGCATACATATTTTATATGCATGTATATATTATGCACCTAATATACTTTAAATAATATATTTTATGTATCACTTGTTTATACATTAAAAAAGTTTTATGAAAAATCCATATTAAAATAAACAGCAATTAAAAAGTCAGTGGCCCTCATTTATTCCACATTGGTCTGATGTTTACCTAATAGCAATCTCTATATTTAAATTTGGAGTGGTTAATAAATGCTTGTTAATGAAAGAATCCGTTCTTTTTTCTTTTTGTGTATTTTTAATTGGTAAATAATTGTACATATTTATGGGGTAAAATGTGATTTTATGATACATGGATACATTGTAGAATGATTGAATCAGGCTAATTAACATATCCATCACCTCACATACTTATTTCTTTGTGGTAAAGAGATTTAAAATTACTCTTAACAATTTTGAAATATGCAATACATTGTTATTAATTATAGTCAATGTACTTTGCAGTGGATTGCTAGAACTTAAATCCTCTTAAAGTGGAGCTTTGTATTCTAATGAACAATCTCTTCTTTCCCTGTCCACCTCCTCACTTCCACCCAGCCTCTGGTAACTACTGTTTTACAGCCTTTACCGTTCTACTTCTATGAATTTGACTTTTTAAGATTTATGTATAAGCAAAATCATGCATATTTGTTTTTTCATGCCTGGTTTATTTCACTTAGTATAATGTCTTCCGAATTAATCCATGTTGTCACAAATGACAAAATTTTCTCATTTTGTAAGGGAGAGTAGTTTTTTATTGTTTATAGATGCAGGGTACCACATTTTCTTCATCCATTCATCTATTGATGGGGATTTATGTTGTGTCTGCACCTTGGCTGTTGTGAATAGTGCTACAGTGAATACGGGAGTGCAGATATCCCTTTAACATACTGGTTTCAGTTCCTTAGGATATGTACCCAGAAGTGGGATTACTGGATCATATGGCAGTTCTACTTTTAGTTTTTTGAGGAACCTCCATACTGTTTTCCAAAATGGTTATACTAATTTACGTTCCCATCAACTATGTACAACTCTGTACAGTTCCCTTTTCTCAATACCCTTGCCAACTTGTTATCTTTTATCTTTTTGATAATAGCCATTCTAACAGATGTGAGGTTTTCTCACCATGTTTTTAATTTGTATTTCCCTGATGATTTGTGATGTTGAGTATTTTTTTTCATATATCTATTGGCCATTTGTATGTCTTCATTTGAGAAATGTCTATTTTGTTTTTTTGCCCATTTTAAAAAATAAGCTTATTTTCTTGTTATTGAGTAGTTTGAGTTTCTTGTATATTTTGAATATTAGCCCTTTATCAGATGTATGATTTGCAAATATCTTCTCCCAAACTGTGAGTTGTCTGTTCACTCTGTAATTGTTTCCATTGCTGTGTGGAAGCCTTTTAGTTGGATCCATTCCTATTTGTCTATTTTTGCTTTTGTTGCCTGTGCTTTGGGAGTCATATCCGAGAAATTATTGCTGAGACCAATGTCAAAGAGGTTTTCCCTTATGTTTTCTTCTAGTAGTTTGAGTTTCAGGTTTTATGTTTTACATCTGTCTTTAATCCATTTTGAGTTGATTCTGGTATATGGGGTGAAATAAGGGTCCAATTTCATTCTTCTATATGTACATAGTTTTCCTAATACTTTATTGAAGAGACTGTCCTTTCCCCATTGTGTATTCTTGGCATCTTTGTTGAAAATCAATTGATCATAAATGCCTGGGTTTATTTCTGAGCTATTCTATTTCATTGGACAGTGAGTCTTTTTATGCTGCTACTATGCCCCTTTTATACTATATCTTTGTAATCTATTTGGAATTAGCTAATATGATGGCTCCACCTCTGTTCTTTTTGCTCAAGATTGCTTTGGCTATTTCAGAGGTCTTTTGTGGTTCCATATGAATTTTCAGGTTTTTCTATTTCTATGAAGAATGACATTGGGATTTTAATAGTGATCGCACTGAATCTGTAGATGGCTTTGGGTAGTATGGACATTTTAACAGTACTCATTCTTCTAATCCATAAACCTCAGATGTCATTCCGTTTACAGTAATGTGGCACATAAGGACATTTCAGTCAGTGACAGAATGTATATTAGATGGTGGTCCCATAAGGTTGTAATGGAGCTGAAAATTTCCTATCATCTGGTGATGTCTAGCCATGGAAGTGTTGCAGTGCAAGGCATCACCTTTTCTATGTTTAGATATACAAATACTTACCATTGTGGTACAGTTGCCTACAGTATTCAGTACAGTAACAAACCATAATGGTTTATAGCCTAGGAGATATAGCCTAGGTATGGAGTGGGCTATACCATCTATGTTTATGTAAATATACTCTATGATGTTTGTACAATGACGAAATCGCCTTACAACACGTATCTCAGAATGTATCCCTGTCATTACATAACTCATTACTGTATTTATGTCATCCTCAATTTATTTAATCAGTCTTTTAAGAGTTTTTATTGTATGGATCTTTCACCTCCTTGGTGAAACTTATTCCTGAGTATTTTTTTGATGTGATTGTAAATGGGATTACTTTCTTAATTTCTTTTTCAGATAGTTCATTGTTAGTGAATGGAAATGCTACTGATTTTTGTTTGCTGATTTTGTATTCTTCAACTTTACTGAATTCATTTATTCTAATAGTTTTTGGTGGAGTCTTTAGGGTTTTCTCTACATATGATTTTGTATGTCTTCAGCAAAAAGAGACAATTTCACTTCTTCCTTTCCTGTTTGGATGTCTTTTATTTCTTTTTCCTTTCTGATTGCTTTGGCTACGACTTACCACAGTATACTGAATAGAAGTGGTGAGAGTGGGCATCCTTATCTCAGTCTTGATCAGAAGCTTTCAACTTCTCACCATTGAGCATGATGTTACCTGTAGGCTTATCAGTCTTTATTAGGTTGAGGTACATTCCTTCAGTACCTAATTTGGTGAAAGTTTTTATTATGAAACATTGTTGAATTTTGTTAAATGCTTTCTCTGCATCTATTGAGATGGTTATATAATTTTTATCTTTCATTCTGTTAATACAGTGGATCACATTTATTGATTTGTGCATGTTGAACTGTTGTTGCATCTCAGGGATGAATCTCATTTGATCATGGTGAATTATTCTTTTACTATACTGTTGAAAATAGTTTGCTAGTGGGTGTTTTTTTTTTTTTTTTGACTGAGTCTCACTCTGTCACCCAGGCTGGAGTGTAGTTATGCTATCTTGGCTCACTTCAACCTCTGTCTCCCAGGTTCAAGTGCCAGCCTCCTGAGTAGCTGGGATTACAAGCACATGCCACCATGCCTGGCTAATTTTTGTATTCTTAGTAGAGATGGGGTTTCACCATGTTGGTCAGGGTGGTGTTGAACTCCTCACCTTGTGATCTGCCCTGCTCGGCCTCCCATAGTGCTGGGATTACAGACATGAGCCACCGTGCCCAGCTGCTAGTGTTTTATTGATGATTTTTACATCTATGTTGAGGGATATTGACCTGTAATTTTCTTTTCTTTTAGTGTCTTTGTCTGCCTAATTTCAGGGTCATGCTGGCCTTGTAAAATGAATTTGATATATTCCCTTCTCTTCAATTTTTTGACAGTTTGTGAAGAATTGGTGTTAGTTCTTCATTAAATGTTGGTAGAAATCTACAGTGATGCCATCTGGTACTGAGTTTTTATTTGATAGGAGGAAACTTTTTATTACTGATTCAATCTTCTTACTCTTTATTGGTGTGTTCAGATTTTCAGTTTCTTCATCATTCAGTCTTGGTAGGTTACATGTTTCTAGGAATTTGTCCATTTCTTCTAGGTTATCCAATGTGTTCACAATTTGTTGTGTGGTTATTCTGAGGATTACAGAAAACACAATAGGCTATTTTAAGGTAATAACAATTTAATTTTTACTGCATATCCAAACTCCACACTTTCCCTCTCCCTGCTCCTACAATTTATGTTCTTAATGTCACAAATTACATATTTTTATAATGTGTATCCCTTAGCAAATTATTGTAGTTGTAGTTGCTTTTATTAGTTTTGTCTTTTAACCTTTATACTAGAGATATAATTGATTAACACACTACTATTACAGCATTAGAGTGATTTGAAGTTGACAATGCTTTTACTAGTGATTTTTATGCTTTCATATATTTTCTTTTGTTAATTATTGTCCTTTTCCTTCAGCTTGAAGTTTTTATTTTTCTTTTGCTTTTCTTGTAGTGTTGATAAACTTCTTCACCTTTTGTTTGTCTGAAAAAGTCTTTATTGCCTCTTCATTTTTGAAAGATAGGATTGTATTCATATTTTGAAAGATAGAGTATAGTATTCTTGGTTGACAGTTTTATTTTTCTTTTGGGATTTTGACTATACTACTTTCTGCTAGCCTACTAGGTTTCTGTTGAAAACTTCATTTATAGTCTAATATGGGTTCTCTCGTAGTAACAAGCTATTTTTCCCTTGATGCTTTTAAAAATCTTTGTCTTTAACTTCTGACAATTTGATGATAATGTGTCTGTGTTAGTTCATTCTGCATTGCTATAAAGGAATACTTGCGGCTGGGTAATTTATAAAGAGATATATTTGGCTCATAGTTCTGCAGGCTGTACAAACATGGTCAGCAACTACTCAGCTTCTGGTGAGGTCTCAGGAAGCTTGCAATCATGGTAGAAGGCAAAGGGGGAGCAGGTGAGTCACATGGTGAGAGAAGGAGTGAGAGAGAGGAGGAGGTACCAGAATCCTTTAATCAACCAGTATGGACTAATAGAGTGAGAACTCACTCATTACCATGAGGAGGGCACCAAGCATTCATGAGGGATCTGCCCCCGTGACCTAAACAGCTCCCACCAGGCCCTACCTCCAACAATGGGAGATTACATTTCAACATGAGATTTGGATGGGACAGATATCCAAACTATATCATTCCACCCTTTTACCCCAAATCTCATGTCCTTCTCACACTGCAAAATATCATCCCTTCTCAATAGTCCCCTAAAGGCTTTACTTATTCCAGCATTAATTCAAAAGTTACAAGTCTAAATTCCAAAGTCTCACCTGAGACTCAAGTTATTTCTACCTATGAACCTGTAAGACAAAAAGAAAGTTATTTACTTACAAGATATAATGTGGTACAGACATTGGGTAAACATTCCCATTCCAAAAGGAAGAAATTGGCTAAAAGAAAGGAGCAACAGTTTCCACACTTTAAAAGTCCAAAACAATCTTTGACTCTGTGTCCCACATCCTGGGCACACTGGTATGCCAGGTGGGCTCCCAAGGCCTTGAGCAGCTCTGCCCCTCTGGCTTTGCAGGTTGCAGCCTCCATGGCTGCTCTCAAGGGTTGAAGTTGAGTGCCTGTGGCTTTTACAGACTCAGAGTGAAAGCTGCCAGTGGCTCTATCCTTCTGAGGTCTGGAGGGTGGGTTCATTCCCACAGCTCCCCTGGGCAGGACTGTTTGTAGGAACACCAGCGACACATTTCCCTTCAATACTGCCATAACAGAAGCCTGCTGCAGGGGCAGAGTCTTTGCAGAGAGCTTCTGCATGGCATCTAGACTTTCTCAAAAATCCTCTGAAATCCAGGTGGAAGCTGCTAAGCCTCCTTCATTCTTGCATTCTGTATGCCTGCAAGCTTAGCATCACATGGAAACTGTGAAGGCTTATGGCCTATGTCCTTTGAAGCAGTGGCCTAGGTTGTATCTGGGGCCCTTTGAGCCATAGTGAGAGCCAGAGCAGCCAGGATGTGGGCAACACTCCTGAGGTGGTGCAGGACTGTGACACCCAGTACCCCAAATCATTCTTTCATCCTAGGCCTTTGGGACTGTGATAAGAGGGGCTGCTTCAGACATTTCTGAAATGCCTTCAAAGCCTTTTTCCCATTTTCTTGGCTATTAGCATCTGGCTTCCTTTTAGTCATACTAATCTCTCTAGCAAATGGTTGCTCCACAGGCTACTTGAATTCCTTTCCTGAAAATTCTCTTTCTTTTTCTACCACATGTCTCGGGTGTAAATTTTCCAAATTTTTATACTATACTTCTCTTTTCAATGTAAGTTTCAACCTTAAGCCATTTCTTTGCTCCTGCATCTAATTGTAGGCTGTTTAAAACAGCCATGTCACTTTTGGAACATTTTACTACTTACAAATTTCTTCTGCTGGATACCTTAGGACATCACTCTTAAATTCAAACTCCCTGGCATGTAATCCCAGCACTTTGGCAGGCCGAGGCGGGTGGATCGTGAGGTCAGGTGATCGAGACTATCCTGGCCAACGTAGTGAAACCCCATCTCTACTAAAATACAAAAATTAGCTGGGCGTGGTGGCGCGCACCTGTAGTCCCTCCCCATCTCCACTAAAATACAAAAATTAGCTGGGCGTGGTGGTGCGCGCCTGTAGTCCCTCCCCATCTCCACTAAAATGCAAAAATTAACTGGGCGTGGTGATGTACGCCTGTAGTCCCAGCTACTCAGGAGGCTGAGGCAGGAGAATTGCTTGAATCCGGGAGGCGGAGGTTGCAGTGAGCTGAGATCAAGTCACTGAATTCCAGCCTAGCAGCTGGAGACAGAGCAAGACTGTCTCAAAAAAAAAAAAAAAAAAATCCAAACTTCCACAGATCCCTAGGACATGGACATAGTGCAGCCAAGTTCTTTGCTAGGGTGTCACATGGGTGTCCTTTACTCTATTTTCCAATAACTTCCTCATTTTTATCTGAGACTTCATCAGCCTGTCCTCTGTCTACATATCTAGCAGCATTTTTGTTACAACCACTTAAGTCTCTAATAAGTTTCACTTTCTCTTGTTTTCCTGTGTTCTTCTCAGTCCTCCAAACTCTTCCAATATCTGCCCATTACCCATTTCCAAAGCTGCTTTTATATTTTCAAGTATCTTTATACCAATGCTTCTCTCTGTTACCAACTTTCTGTGTTAGTCTATTTTGTGTTGCTATAAGGGAATACTTGAGGCTGGGTAATTTATCAAGAAAAGACATATATTTGGCTCATAGTTCTGCAGGCTATAAAAGCATGGCACCGGTATCTGTTTACCTTCTAATGAGGGCCTCAAGAAGCTTACAATCATGGTGGAAGGCAAAGGGGGAGCAGGTGAGTCACATGGTAAGAGAGGGAATGAGAGAAAGAGAAGGAAATGCCACGCTCCTTTAGACAGCCAACTCTTGTGTGAACTAAAAGTGAGAACTCACTCATTACCAAGCCACTCATAAGTGATCTGCCCCATGACCCAAACAGCTCCCACCAGGCCCTACCTCCAACAGTGGGAATCACTTTTTTTTTTTTGAGACGGAGTTTCGCTCTTGTTACCCAGACTGGAGTGCAATGGCACGATCTCAGCTCACCGCAACCTCTGCCTCCTGGGTTCAGGCAATTCTCCTGATCTCGGCTCACCGCAACCTCTGCCTCCTGGGTAACTGGGATTACAGGCACTCACCACCGTGCCCAGCTAATTTTTTGTATTTTTAGTAGAGACGGGGTTTCACCATGTTAACCAGGATGGTCTCGATCTCTTGACCTCGTGATCCACCCGCCTCGGCCTCCCAAAGTGCTGGGATTACAGGCATGAGCCACCGCACCCGGCCCGGGAATCACTTTTTAACATGAGATTTGGAGGGGACAAACGTCTAAACTGTATGTGTCTAAGTATGGGACTATGAAACTCTGAATTCATCTTATTTGTTATCCTTTAGGCTTTTTGGATCTGGATTTCTATATCCTTCTCCAGGCTTGGGAAGTGTTTTTGTTATTTCTTCGAATGTGTTTTCCATTTCTTTTACTTTCTCTTCTGCACTTTTGATCATGGGCATATTGTTCTGTTGATGGTATCTCATAAGTTCCATAAACTATCTTTACTCATTTCCATTTTTTTCTTTCTGCTCCTCATGTTGGATGATTTTCAGTGACCTGTCATCAGGTTTACTTATTCACTTCCACTTGATATAGTCTGTCATCGAGCCCCTCTATTGAATTTTTTCAGTTCTATTATAGTATTCTTCACTATATGACTTGTTGGGTACTTTTTTATACTTTCTTATTCTCTTTTGTTGAAATTCTGTTTGTTCTTGCATTATTTTCCTGACCTTGGTGAGCATCTTTATGACCATTATTTTGAATTCCTTCTTGGATAAACCACATATCTCCATTTCAGTAGGATTGGTTTCTGGAGATTTATCTTGTTCTTTTATTTGGAACATTTTCCTATGTCTTCATTTTTTTTTTTTTTTTTTTTTTTAACTCTGTGTTCGTTTCTGTGGATTGAGTAAGACAGTAACCTCTCCCAGTCTTGTCAAACTGGCCCTTGTGTAGGAGATCTTACCAATTCATACAGCCAGAAATTATAATACATCTCTCAAATATCTGTATTTGTACAATCTGATCTCTCTATTTTTGGTGGCCCCAGAAGATTAAGATATGCCAAGTCTTGTTAGTACCATGAGAGCGGTAAGACAGAAGCCATGCTCTCTAGATGCAGCTGAAAATGTTGGGGTGTTAGATGCATGTTCCAGTTCCTTCTATCCTCAGGGTGAAGCCGAGAGCAGGTATTTATCCCTTATTGCACTAAAGCAGGCATTATCTATCTGTGCAAAGGCAGGCATTTTTCTCTCTTTTCTCTAAGCCAGGGAGAAGCTCTGTGGCAAATACCTGTAGTACTGTCATTCAGACTGCATCTTCTGAGGATATGGCCACTGGAAGTGGGCCCATTGTATATCTACCTCTTTATTTTCTGTGGCCTAAAGATACTTGGAAATGCAGAGCCAGAGCTGGATGTCTAAGGAGGCAGTCCTTGTATGAGAGCTGTAGAAGTTATGACACTTGATGAGTGGACAAACTACGTATAGGAAACTTCTGTAGACTTGGCGTTATCACTGGGGCAAGCTAGGGGAGAAGTCTTGGCAAGTACCAAGCTGTCATTTAGGCTACCGGAGGTTTATTGTTTGCCTGCCCCATTAACTCCCTGATGTAAATTAGTTAGAAGCCAGACCATCAATTATTCACTGGAAGAATGTACAGAGAAATCCTTTTCAGACAAAAACAAAACTATGTGTTTTAGCACTTTATCTTCACTGCTTCCAAGAGGTGTAGTCCCTGAAACTGCTTACACTCCTGTTTAAAACCACCTCCTGGTATTGCAATCTGTGAGTCTCATATGAGAGTCTTGTATTCCTAATCCTTGCTACCCCTAGAGCTAGGATATTTAGGATGCAGTCCCTCAAGTAGAAGTTTTAAAAGTTGGGGCACTTGATGCATGGAAAAACTTTTTCCAGGAGGAATTGGTAGAGCGGAGTTATTGATGGAATGAGCCAGGGGAATAGGTTTGGGGGCTGCCAGGCTCCCTTTCAGGCTGCCAAAGGTTACTGTTTGTCAGCCCGGTTAATTCTCTGGTGCAGGCTTGTATGAAGCTCAACTCTTAACAGCAGCAGTTGATAGAGTACACTGGCAAACCTCTTCCAAACAGAAACTGGGAGCTTTGAGTTTTAGTCCCTTCTCTACCCTGATCCTGGGGGCTGAAGCCTCTGTAAATGCTTACACACCCATGTATAATCACCTCTTTGTTCTGTGGTCTAGGGAGACTCATGTATGCCTAATCCCTTCTGCTCCTAGAGCCAGGTGAATCAAGAGCCACACTGTGGGGAATCTTAGAGTTAGGACTCTAAATATGTAGTCCAAACCCTTCTCTCCTCAGGGAGAGGGTGGGTGTTGGGGATACTTTCCTACAGTGCCTGGGGTGGGGTTTGGGCCTGAGTGTGCCTCAGCTTTTCTTACCTAGTCAATGTGAGTATTTTCTCAGTTGCCAGGTACAGAAGAGTCTCTCAACTTGTTTCTTTGTCTCAGAGGGAATAGATCTGTGTATATCTATACACAGATGTATAGATAGTATATCCCTACATTGAGGGAGAGTCAGAGGCCTGCCATGTTGGTGATGTCACTCTCCAGTTATTCTTACTGGAAATGTTACATTGACTCAATTGTTGGGATTACTGTAGTAGAAATTGCATTGCATAATATTGTTATATTGGGATCTTTTTCCAGAGGCCAGTTGGAAACTCCAAGCTGTTTAGAAGACCTGGAGAGCCAGAAAGTCATCAGTCCTATCCAAAATGAAGTAATTTGTGCAGGAAAAACTGACATTTTATGGAAGAACTGTGAGTTTCTAGTAAATCGAATGTGCCGTCTTGAAAGCCTCATTCAGTCCTTGAAGATGAACATCTTTCGCCTGCAAACTGAAAAGGATTTGAATCCTCAGAAAACAGGTATAGAGATAAGAATCATCAGAAATTTGGTCCTGTGTAGGTGCTTGATTTCCTTTACTGACTTTCTATTGCTCGATGCCCCTCCTGTGCTGTCTGGTAGCTTTTCTGAAAGATCGACTGAATACAATACAGGACAAGCATTCTAAGGACCTGAAGCTGTTGCATCTCGAAGTTATGAATTTGCGCCAGCAACTGAGAGCTGTAAAAGAGGAAGAAGACAAGGCACAAGACGAGGTGCAAAGGTTGACTGCCACTCTGGAGATTGCCTCGCAAACAAAGGTTTGAGTCTAGAGTCCTGAAGTATGTACTGTTATGTGTTAGCTGGAGGAGGCAACAGACCTATGACACTGACTTTTAAAAATAGGTGATGTTTACATGAAGATTCTCGGCATTTGACATTTGGCATGTTGATTTGAGGACTCTTGGCCTATGACATTTGCATTGATAACCTAAACTACCATGTGCTGTCCGTGATTGATTATTTATACAACGCTTACCCCATACAAGTGATGGTAAGGGTCCAGAGGTATGAGATAGAGCCTGTGCTCTTCAGGAACTCTTATGCTCATTGGGAGAACACGCCACAGCATGAAAAATTCAATAAGGGAAAAATAGGATTATAGGAAATGTTACAGTATAGTATAGGACAAAAAGTGAATATTGCCAAGTAAGGGCTTTGTGTTCAGACATTTTTGAGAGGGTGAGGATACCCTATCTAGAATAGATTAAGTAAGCTTCAGGAAAGGGATAGGACCTTTAGAAGCAAAGTATAGGGGTGAGGAAATTTCAAGGAGCATACGCAGAGGCAGCAAAGAATAAGGACTCCTTGGAAAAGAAACTGACAATGTTGTTCTCCCTTCATGGGCTAGGCAACATAATAGATGATCAACGTGTTATTTTGTTTAATCTTTGCAAAACCTTGGGAAGTAGGGTATTACTGTCCCTATTTTTTTTTTTTTTTTTTTTTTTTTTTGGAGATGGAGTTTTGCTCTTGTTAACCAGGCTGGAGTGCAATGGCACGATCTCGGCTCACTGCAACCTCCGCCTCCTGGGTTCAGGCAATTCTCCTGCCTCAGCCTCCTGAGTAGCTGGGATTACAGGCACGCGCCACCATGCCCAGCTAATTTTTTGTATTTTTAGTAGAGACAGGGTTTCACCATGTTGACCAGGATGATCTCGATCTCTTGACCTCGTGATCCACCCGCCTCGGCCTCCCAAAGTGCTGGGATTATAGGCGTGAGCCACCGCGCCCGGCTACTGTCCCTATTTTTTAACAATGATAGTACTGGGTCCCTGGGAGAAATCACTTGTCTAAGATCGCACATGCCTGTCGTCTTCTTGTTACTCAGGTTTGAACCCAGATGTTTCTACTGGTTACAGCTAGGGGAAATGTATAAACTAGCCTTTCAAGAGTGAGGATTTGTTTGTGGGAAATAAGTTGGATATCAGCTAGCAATGACATTATAGAGCAGCTCAAAATCATTAATAATTAGTAGTTGGGGTTGATCCTTTCAAGACAGCACTCCCCATAGGATCAACCCCAACTACTTGAAAGATTAAGATTTTTGATATGGAAGTGACATAATGAAAACAGGAAAACAAATTTAGCAGTATTACAGGATATTGAAAATAGGGAGAGAAATTGGAGGCAGGGAAACCAATTAGGAATCCATGGCATTATTTGAGGCATGAGCCAAATTAGTTCTGATCTACAGTTGTGTCATTTTGAAAAGAAAGAAGAATATTCTTTAAAAAAAAAAAGATATGTTAGAATATGGTACTGGGAGGAACTGATGGCAGTAAGGAAGGCAAAGATGGCTCTGAGGTTTTACATCTGAGATTGTGGTGCCATTCATCTTAAAAAAGAAAGAGAATAAATAGGGAAAGCTGTCTTTTTCATCCTCAGCTCGTAAGCATGAATAATATTTGAAGGTGGAAAAAATAGAGTTCTTAAAAAAAATTAAGAATTTACCCTGTAAGTAAAATATCTTTCGATTACCAGATTATCTGCTAATTACTGAATTTTATATAGGAGGTGGGTGCAATTAATCACTTTATGATATAAAAGAGGAAATTATAGAAATCATGTATATATAATATGCATATATAATAAGATAACCTTATATATAATAAAATAACCTTCCTGCTAATTAACTCATGGTAATAATTACTTCAGGCTTATAACAAAGGTTATAACCATATTAAAAATGGCATGTATGTATAGGTTGCCAGAAAAAAAACCTGATTTGATCTGATAATACCTATAGACAATTCTTTCCTGTCATTTCAGATTATTTAGAACCTTTTCTCCTTCTACTTTTAGAAGAATGCAGCCGTTATTGAAGAGGAACTGAAGACCACAAAACGTAAAATGAACCTAAAAATTCAGGAGGTAAGACAAAAAGATGGAGGGTGGAGGAGGTGTTGGAATTGCACAAGAGAGATCAAGAAAGCTGAAAGAGAGAATGAAAAGAAACATTTGAAGAAGGAAATATGTGACTATGTAGTAGGGAGACTTTAAAAATATGCCACATTGAATTCAAGTGAAAGTCTCTGCCCTTATATGACATTAAGACTTCCTTTTACCTCAATACTGTCATAAAACTAGAAATAAAAAATAAATGCTCTGTGAGCCAGGAAGGAAATAGTTATCACTTGTGGCTGCCCCTATACTGTAGTTAAGTGGACACTTTCATGCAAAGGCCTTTTAATCTAAAGTTGTATTTAAAATAAAAAGTTATTAATAAGTCTGCTCATCTAATTTTACCTTAAACTTTCATTTCAGCTTGTTTTAGTAGATAGCAGATTGGGAAATATGAAGTAGGTGGCTGCTAAAAGCTGTTGGACTAAAAATTTGCAGCTAAAAACAGTGGAAGAATCAGAACTACTAACTCAATATACTCTGGCAGTGGCCTGAAACCTCAATATTCCGTGACATAATAGTATTAATAATTGATGTTAGTTCAAATCAAGTGGGTCAAATTATGTTTAAAAGATTCTGTTATACAAAATAGAGAAGTAGACATATTTTTAAGGAAAATTCTTATGCAAAACTATTTTTAAGGTTCTAAATTTTAGTGCTTAGGTGGTGAGCATCGGTATTTGGAAAATTGTCTTATATTGAGTATTTTATTTGCCAGTAATTTCTGATAAAAGCTTGATTGTTCATAGTTAGACTGTATTAAGTTTATTTTTAAGACATTTTAATAGACTATTTTTAGGGCAGTTTTAGGTTCACAGAAAAATGATACAGAAATCACAGAGTTCCTGTATGCCCTTCTCTCCACTCCTGTAGTTTCCCTATTATTAACATCTTGCATTAGTATGGTACTTCTGTAACATTTGACGAGCCATTATTGATCCATCATTTGGTGAAGTATGTTAAGATTCACTGTTCATCATGCTGTAAAGTTCTGTGGGTTTGACAATGCATAATGCCATGTATTCATCATTATGGGATCACACAGAATAGATGCACTGCCCTAAAAATGCCCTGTGCTCCACCTACCCACCTACCCGTCCCTCCTCATGTCTTCCCCTGAGCCCCTGACAACCATTGATCTTTTTTTTTTGTCTCTATAGTTGTGTTATTATTGGAATCATACAGTATGTATGTAGCCTTTTTGTACTGGCTTTTTTTTTTAGCATATGTGCTTCAAGTACCTTCATGGTTTATCATGGCTCAGTAACTCATTTCTTTATATAGCTGAACAGTATTCTATTGTATATGCCACAATTTGTTTATCCATTCACCTATTCAAGGACATATTGTTTGCTTCCAATTTTTGACAATTATGAGTAAAGCTGCTATAAACAATTGTGTGCAGGTTCTTACATAGACATAAGTTTGCAGCTCTTTTGGGTAAATATAATACCTAGGAGTGTAATTGCTGGATCATCTGGTAAGCCTATGTTTAGCTTTGTATGAAGCTGCAAACCTATCTTACAAAATGGCTGTATCATTTTTCATGCCCATCCGCAAGGAATAGGAGTTATGGTTACTGCACATCCTCACCAGCATTTGGTCTTGTCAGTGTTTTGAAATTTTTGCCATTCCAATAGATGTGTCGTGGTATCTTGTTTTGATTTGCATGATATAATGACATTGAGCATCTTCTCATGTGTTTATTTGCCATCTGTATATCTCCTTCGGTGAGTTATCTGTTAGGCTTTTACCCCATTTTGTAACTGGGTTATTTCTTATTGTTATGTTTTAAGAATTCTTTGTATATTTTGAATACTAGTCCTTTATCAAAGATGTGTTATGCAATTATTTTCCCCTACTGTATAGCTTATCTTTTTATGCTTTTAGTTGTCTTTCACAGAACAGGAACTTTTAATTTTAACAAAGTCCAGTATATCAATTTTTTTCTTTCATGGATTGTAATTTTAGAATTGTATCTAAAAAGTCAGCAAACCCAAGTCACCTAGATTTTTTTTTGTATAATCTTCTAAGAGATTTTGTAGGTTTTCATTTTACATTTAGGTCTTTGATCTATTTTGAGCTAATTTTTGTGAAAGGTATGAGATCTGTATCTAGATGAATTTCTTCTTGGTGTATGGATGTCCAGTGTTTCTGGCACTGTTTGTTGAAAAGACAATCCTTTCTCTTTTGGATTGCCACTTAATATTATTTTTTACTAGGAAAGTCTTATTCTTAATTCTTGGTTCTATGGTAGTCTTGAATTTTGATTAAACTCTGTCAAAGATGTGCAGAAGTACTACACTAGGTCAAACATGGGCATTCTGAGGGCATGTGAAATAGAAAGCGTGTATTAGTTTGCTGGGCTGCCATAACAAAGTCCTAAAGACTTGGTGGTATAAACAAATTTATTTATTTATATGTTCTGGAGGCTTGAAGTCCAAAGTCAAGGTGTTAGCAGATTTGGTTTCTCTTGAGGCCTTTCTCCTTGGCTTGAAGGTGTCTGCCTTCTAACTGGGTCCTCACATGCTCTTTTCTTCGTGTATACCCATCTCTGGTATCTCTGTGTGTCTAAATCTAAGAAGGATATAGTCAGATTGGTTTAGGGTCCACCCCAGTGGCTTCATTTTAATTTAATCACCTGTTGAAAGACCCTATCTCCAAATAAAGTCTCCTTGTGTGGTAGCAGATGTTGGGCTTCAACGTAAGAATTTTAGAGGACACAATCAGCCTATGACAGAGGATTATATACAGATAGAAGAAGTGTGGTATTTATCTTCCTAAGTGATAATAAATATAAGATAGATACAAAATCTGGATATGATAAACATTCAATGGATTAACTGATTGCCCTTAATAGTACTTCAGAAACAAATACTTCAGTATTAAAGCATTCTCTTTGTAATATGCTTTTGTATAGCACATTATAGGTATATCATGTATAAGAGAGGAAAATGTCTGTTTTTAAAAGTGGCCATTCTTTAAAAAGGTGGCTAGCTGAATGCTTTGAAGCATACATAATAGGGGTGATTTACACAGAATTTAAAAGAGTGAAATATTTAATTCCGAATGAACTAGAGATTGAATCACATTTGACAGTGAGGCAAATAAAATTTAAATGAGATGATTTCCTGAATATTTTGAAACTTTCAAGAAATAAATTTTATCTTGAACAAATTATATTACATAATTTGACACAAAGTTCAGAAAAGTATACTAAGCTACTCTATATGATAATTATAATCTGATACTAAAATCTGAAAAAATATAACCACAAATAAAATGGCTCATTCTTACATAAGATTGTAATGTTTAACATATCATTGAGTAAATATGCAATTTCTAAGCTTAAAAGGAATGATATTATTAAAAGGTCAATAGATTTGACCACATAAGAATACTTCTACATATAAAAAGCAAAACTAATAAAGCAGCAGTCCCTAACCTTTTTGGCACTAGGGACCAGTTTTGTGGAAGACAGTTTTTCCATGGAGTTAGGGAGTTGAGGGGAATGGTTTTGGGATGAAACCGTTCCACCTCAAATCATCAGGCATTAGTTAGATTCTCATAAGAAGCACGCAACCTAGATCCCTTGCTTACACAGTTCACATTAGGGTTCACGGTCCTATGATAATGTAATGCTGCCACTGATCTGACAGAAGGCAGAGCTCAAGCGGTAGGGCTGGTTCACCCACTGCTCACCTCCTGCTCTGTGGCCTGGTTCCTAACACGCCACAGAGCAGTACCAGTCTGTGGCCCCGGGGGTTGGGGACCCCTGTAATAATTAGGCATTATAACACAACTAGGCAAAGAGTTAATAGTTTTCCCTTTTAAAGAACTTAACAGCCTGAGCAACATGGCAAAACTCTATTTCTACCAAAAAAAAAATTAGCCAGGCACAGTTGTGTACACCTGTGGTCCCAGCTACTTAGAAGGCTGAGGTGGAAGGATCAGTTGAGCCTGTGAGGTTGAGGCTGCAGTGATCATGCCACTGCACTACAGCCTAGGCCACAGAGTGAGATCCTGTCTCCAAAAACTCCCCAAAAACTCAAAACTGCCAGGCACAGTGACTCATACCTGTAATCTCAGCATTTTGGGAGGCTAAGGTAGGAGGATCGCTTGAGCCCAGAAGTTTGAGACCAGCCTTGGCAACAAAGTGAGACCCTGGATCAATAGCAAAATTTTAAAATCAGCTGGGCATGGTGGCACACTCCTTTAGTACCAGGTACTCAGGAGGCTGAGGTGGGAGGATCACTTGAGCCTGGGAGGTCAAGACTGCAGTGAGTCATGGTTGTACCACTTCACTCAGCCTGGCTGACACAGTGAGACCTGTTTCAAAAAAAAAAAAACAAGGGCCTGGCGCAGTGGCTCACACCTGTAATCCCAGCACTTTGGGAGGCCGAGGCGGGTGGATCACGAGGTCAAGAGATTGAGACCATCCTGGTCAATATGGTGAAACCCCATCTCTACTAAAAATACATAAAATTAGCTGGGCACAGTGGTGCGTGCCTGTAATCCCAGCTACTCAGGAGGCTGAGGCAGGAGAATTGCCTGAACCCAGGAGGCGGAGGTTGCAGTGAGCCGAGATCGCGCCATTGCACTCCAGCCTGGGTAACAAGAGCGAAACTCTATCTCAAAAAAAAAAAAAAAAAAAAAAAAAAAAAAAAAAAAATATATATATATATATATATATATATAAAATTGTCTAAAAATACCCAAAAAAATGGACAAAGGATAAGTATTGACAGTTTATTAAATAAATATATAAAGAGCTGATAACTATATTAGAAGATATTTAATCTCATAGTAGCCAAAGAAATGCAGAAATATTAAGATGTTAGTTTTCATTTATTAGATCAGAAGAGATTTAAGCAAATTTTAATACATAGTACTGATGAGATTTATTCAAATAGTACAGATAGGAAGGTAATAATTGGAAAATTACAGTATGTATCAAAAATTTTAAAAAACATTTATACCTTTAACCTAGTGATTCTTCTTACAGGAATTTGTCCTAAGGAAATAATCAGAAAAGTAAGGAAAGATCTACTCACAAGTATGATCAGGAGAGCAGTATTTAGAATAGTGAAAAATTGGAAAAACCTGTATGTCAAATATCAAGGATATGATTAAGAAAGTTATAGAACATTTCCAAAATGATCAATAAAATATAAAATATATTATTCATAGAGGAAAAAATATGTGTACACTTTAGAAAACAGGTAGAGTGTACTCTTACCATCATCTACAGTGGGGTTTTCAAATAGAAGTTCTTTCAGTTTCACATCACTTCTTAAAAGGAATAGCATTCTTTGCAATTCCCGTTTCAATTGGAAAGGATCTCTTTACCTAATAATAAAAGAGACTCTTAACCTTCTTTTTATTTTGTATGATTCTTTTTATAATCATTTATTGACAGAAATAAGGTCAGTGTGCCTCCAAAATAGAGGGAAAAAAAAGTGTGTTTTTCTACTCTTATATACCTCACAGCACAACAGTTCTGACACCCAATGACACACCAAGAAATTCTGATCTTCATGGACACCAGTTGAGTGTCCTGTAATTCAATTGAGTCCTGACACTATCTACCTGGAGATAGGTGAGGATTCAGTCTCACAAGATTTCCCCCCCACTTCAGATGCCAATTGCAAGCCCCAAGTTGTCCTTCTAACTGACTTGCAAAAAATCGTTGTTCCTATGTTGCCTCTCCACAAGTTTCAGTAATTTGCTAGAATAGCTCAGAGAATTCAGACACTTCATTTACACCCATTTGTTCTAGAGGACATTACAAAGGATACAGTTGAGCAGCCAGATGAAAGAGATGCATAGGGCAAGGCATGTGGGAAGGGGCGCAGGCCCTTTCTGGGGCTCATCACCCTCCAAGCACCTCCGTGTGTTCAGCTATCCAGAAGCACTCTGAACCTAGTTCTTCTGAATTTTATGGAGACTTCATTACATAGGCATGATTGATTAAATCATTGGCCACTGATGATCAACTTCCCTTACAGCCCTTTTCCCATCATTAGAGATTGAAAGGAGGGCTAGAAGTCCCAATCCTCTAATCATGCCTTGGTCTTTTTGGGGACCAGCCCCCACCACAGCTACCTATCTTCCCCCACCCCCAGCCAATCATTCATTAGCACACAAAAGACACTCTTTTGAAGTGATTCCAAGGTTTTTATGAGCTATGTGCCAGGAACTAGCGTCAGAGACTAAGTATATATTTCTTTTTTTTTTTTTTTTGAGACGGAGTTTCACTCTCGTTACCCAGGCTGGAGTGCAATGGCGCAATCTCGGCTCACCGCAACCTCCGCCTCCTGGGTTCAGACAATTCTCCTGCCTCAGCCTCCTGGGTAGCTGGGATTACAGGCATGTGCCACCATGCCCAGCTAATTTTTTGTATTAGTAGAGACGGGGTTTCACCGTGTTGACCAGGATGGTCTCGATCTCTTGACCTCGTGATCCACCCGCCTCGGCCTCCCAAAGTGCTGGGATTACAGGCTTGAGCCACCGCGCCCAGCCGATATTTCTTATTATATCACAATATTACAGCACCTAAATTCTTTGAGTATCAGTTTTGTCTGCTACTTACTGGTTATTTCATTATTTGTTTAGAACTCTAAATTCCAAAACACAATGAAAACAGTTTTCAGAGAGATATTTATAATACTGAAGGATAAAAAATATATAGATAAATCAAAATATAGGAAAATTAGAATTGAAAAATAAAGCCAGAAAATATAGAAATACAAAAAATACACAAAGAATTACTAGTGTTTTTCAAACTTTTTTTGACAATCCATTGTTGGACATATATTTTACACCGCAACACACACATATATATATATAAACAAACATTTCACAAAGCAGCACTTACCCTTAGTACTTCCTATGCACTCTGATATTTTTTTTCTAGTCTTTTTTCCCCCCTTTTTGTAAGTGCTTCTTTCAATTTACAAATGGGTTTTAACCTCCAATTTGGAAAACAGACCTAAACTATAGGAGGATGAGAGCAATAAATTTTGCTCTACATTCCTTAGGAGGTATTTCTAGTTAATCCCGGGAGAAACAAAGGCATGTTTCTGAGTAGTCATAAATGAATTAAGACTGTTAGGGGGTGAGATGGCATGTCTGATAAACTTCTCAGGTAACTGATGTTTGTTTAACTAGTATGATGTTCAGTTGGTCTTACCTAACTGCAGTGTTGCTTTGTAGCTAAGGAGACAACTGGCTCAGGAGAAGTACCTTAGAGAATAGAGAAATCAGGATCAGCCATGCTCCTCAAAATACAAGAAATGGGATCAACAGTGGAGGTAGAACGAAAACAGGTAGAAAGAATTCCTCTCCTTATGTATATTTGGGATGTGAAACCAAACAAAAATTGATATTTTACCTGTAAACTTAACATTTTACTAATTTCCTCTAGATTTATTAAAATATGTACTTTTTGTTAGTAATATGTTAACAGTCTTACTACTGTTTTTAAGTTAGTGCAAAATAAGAAAGACCCTAATGTCATTATTAAATGCTCTTAATTTATAAATCAGAGAGCTAAGGACCAGAGAGGTTAATTTACTTCAGGCTTTATAGAGGTGAACTCTTGGCTCCTAAGGAAAGATATCTTTGCCTTATACTATATACTTTCTGCTATAGTGATTGATTTTGGAAGGCATTGCCCTGGTCTCATTCTGTGTATGTCTGACATGGACAGAAAATAAAGGCTAAACTGATCTAACACTGGAAGCAAAGGATGTCAATAAGTAAAACAATCAGGACTATGTTTATACTGCTGTTCAATTATCATTATTTATTTTAACATGATATTTTTACCTTCATATTTATTATTTGAAGTATCTACATATAATTTAGCATACTTTAAATTCTAACTATCTGAGTCGATTCATATTTTCATATTTTAAAATAATTTTCTTGGATGATATAATCTTTATTTTAACCAATGGTTTTTCTTCATAACTGAATTATAACTTAGATTCTACTTTAGGAATTTACAAATGACCCTTTGTTGCTCTAACTTGCAGTGCCAATATGGTAGCCATTAGCCATATATGGCTATTTAAATCAGTTAAATAAAATATTTATTTCTTCACACATTAGCCACATTCAAGTGTTCAGTAGCCACTTGTGGCTTGTGGACTGTTTTCATTGGAGAGTGCACAGAAGGTTCTATTGGGTGGCACTGCTCCAAGACCGCATTTTATTGAGATTTTAACTGTAACATAGACCAACTTCTTGTTGCTTCTCAGTGACATTAAGATTGGAATGTTGCCTTACACATGTGGTATACGGTAGTTTATTAGAAATCTTTATCTTACAGAAAAGGAGTTTTTCTGATACAATTTCAGGGGTACATTTTGCAGCAAAACTGCATTGCTCTACGCGATTCTATACAGAGCACTCAAG
Source organism: Aotus nancymaae (assembly GCF_030222135.1). NCBI lineage: Eukaryota > Metazoa > Chordata > Mammalia > Primates > Aotidae > Aotus > Aotus nancymaae. The sequence goes on along the minus strand of NW_026988419.1, from coordinate 36,894,686 downwards.
AACTACTGGCCCAGGAACAGAAAAAAAAAGAAGAGTTGGAGACTGCTACTTCACAGCTCAAATCTGATCTAAGTATGAAACTAGATGCCAGAAATCAGCTTCTTGTTAGTTTTTTGAGATTTCATCGAAAAACTCTTAAGATCCCACATTCTTAAAGTGGCAAGTGTTACTGGTATTTCCCACAGTGCTGTATGTAAAAAATTGCAGATTTCCCTTCTACCTGTAGTACTGAAATAGAAAGGAATGTTGTTAATAATAGATTTGACCTTCTTAATTGTAAACAAGTCCTTATTTAGTTTTTTTCCAGCTTGTTTGTGGACCTGGGGATATTTGGTTTCTAGACATCTGGATTGAATATTTGGCAAAAAAGTAAAACAATAGATTGAATATTGGATAATAAAATAATAAGTAAGGCCATGAATCCTTGGTAACTTACTGATTCTGTCAATTCATCATGTCAGAGTCTCCATTCTTCGTGTTATCAGTCTATTTTGGTTAACCTATATTTGTAGATGTGGAAATTGTAAGGTACCTTAAAGAGAGCTTAGATTAATCTCCTCTTTTTATAGATAAGTCCTCAAAGGTGACAGGGCTAGGAAATGAAACAGCCTAGACTTGATCCCAAGGTGTTCAGTTATGTTTCTTGTAACACATCAGCCCTTTATCATACCACTGTTGCTAGTACTTTATTGTAAAGCAGTTTCCAGATAGTCTCAATGACAGAGGTCACAGAGTAATAGTGCAGTGCTTCATGTGACTAATACATCATGGTTTACACTGAACTTTCACATAAATTATTTCATTCAGTACTCAAAGCTATCCATATTTCCCAAAGTTACAAAAGGAAAAAAAATGACAAAGTAAGACCTAGACCTGGATCTCCTAACTCCAAGCCTAGTGTTCTCTCTAGTTTACCTTTTCTGCTCTGTGGCTGTAATGGGGGCTGATAATACCAAAAAGGAAATGGAAATGATAAAAAATAATAGAGCAAGAGTAATCTGTTCAATGTTTTGACTTACTGCTTTTAGCAGAAAATATTCCGTTTTCTTACAGTAGTAAATTACTGTGTGAAGTTCTCACTGACAATGCCCCTGGATAATTTTCTGTCTTTCTGTAATTGTGTGCCTACGAACATACATGTACATTTTATGGTGCTGCCACATTATCTCATTTGAGCACTGCAACAACCTTGTCAGAAAGATAAGAAGATATACACATTGCGTAGAAGATTGAAAATGATCCACACTGACTGTACCCAAAGACCCACAGCAAGTGGAATAGCTGGGCCTAGAACAGTTTATCTTTCTATTATATTAGTTGGCCCTCTGAATTTTTACGTTACTTTCTTGTTGGATTAATGCTTTATTTTTGGATTTTTATAAAGAGTTTGTGCAAGACCATTAAAAATGAAGATTAAAACACAATTTCAAACTGACACAAGGAAAAGGAAGCCTGTCTGAATGCCAACTAGATGCTTAATATTGAATTATAGACTTGACATATATTGAATTATAGATGACATATATTTTATTACTTAAAGGTACAAGTAGTTGTTCGAACTACATTAATAAAAGGAATGCCTTTGAATGTTTGCTTCAATGGATTAAAAGTGTAATCAAGTTTATTAACAAGCATTTATATACATATTTATAGTACTTAAAATGAATAAATTGTTCTTCCAAGTAAAACACTTCTCTTTTATTCTTATTTTGGTTAGTAGAATTTTCCAAAAAAAGTCATATAGTTCATCTGTTTTAATCCTTCATATATTTTAAATTAGAGTTTATTCTGATGAGTTGTGGATTCATATGTTCAAAAAGTATAGTTTATCAGAGGTATATCCTATATAAAATGTGAGTTTTATGTGTTTTAGAATTTCTGGCTTTAGAATATTTAAGTCAAACAAAACTGATCTCTGTGAATTTTTCTGTGAAGGCAATTACTCTCAGATAAGTTTACAGTTTTTGGCTACTGGTATATAATGCCAAACTTCCACAATTTGCTGTCTTTGGTTTTCTTTTCGCTACGTATGCTCTGAGTGGTTTCCAGTCTTTTTTTCCATGCAAAGTCGTCCTCCTGAGTTCTAGACCAGTATGTTACTGTCAACTAAATATCTACATTTAGATACCTTGCAGATGTCAAAACACGTGAAAAATTTAAGTGTTTCACTCTTTCTATACCTGCTCCATGCTCTGTATTCCCTATGTAGCTGAAGAGTCCACTGTTCACCCTGCTGCCCAAGTCTGAATGCCAGTTGTTCTCCTTGTCTCATCTGTTGCTTTTACCCCACCAGTAAGCCACCAAATCCTAAAGTGCTCTCTGTTTAGTGTTTCACATATCTGTTTTTCCTCTACATCTCTGTTGTCATGACCAGTGAGAGTCAGTCCTCATTGTCATTACTTTATTGAATTGTCATTTACTCATGTGTCAGTTACTTTAACAGCTACTAAATTCATCTCCTTGCCTTTATTGTACCTTGGTTAGAGTGATCTCTCTAACACATATCTTTTGATCATACCCCTCCTCAGCATAACATCCTTCAGAGTCCTCATTTACCATTGCAAATGACTGTGGACTAGTTTCTTGATAATTCCATAACAGTTTCTAATCTATAAAAATATGATAGAAATAGTTGGGTTCTCCTTATCTCTATAAAAAATAGACATAAAAAATTTAAAGCTTCTCACTATGTGATTTCAATGTAGCAAGTTACTATTATCATAGTTATGTGGAATTTTTGTTTTTAGTTTCTAGAGACGATCTCATTTCCAAGTTGGTTGAAGAAAATAAGGTAAGTTTTGAAGTTGTGGAGTACAGAGGTGGTCTTTTCTGTCTTTTCTAAGTCCTATTTCCTCATCCATGTTGGCTTACAATCCTTCTGATTCTCATAAAAGTTTTATTTAAAAAAGTCTCATGTAAATGAGTAGTATATTTAGGATAATAGTATTAAGAAGGTTACTAGAGTTTGAAAAATGTCAGTTGGCAAATTAATAAGACATTATTTTTATTAGACTTATTTTGATAGACTTAAGCCTACTGCAAACAAATTGTTATAAAATAAACTTAATGAAATGTAAGAAATAAAACTACTTTTTGGTGTTGGTGGTTGCACAACTGTGAATGTATTTAATGACACTAAACTATACACTTACAATGGTTTGAATGATAAATTTTGACTTATGTATATTTTGCCATAATTTTTAAAGTTAAAATGACTGGCCAGGCATGGTGGCTTACACCTGTAATCCCAGCACTTTGGGAGGCCGAGGTGGGTGGATCACGAGGTCAGGAGATTGAGGCCATCCTGGCCAACATGGTGAAACCTTGTCTCTACTAAAAATACAAAAATTAGCTGGATGTGGTGGCGAGCACCTGTAGTCCCAGCTACTTGGAAGTCTAGGGCAGGAGAATCGCTTGAACCAAGGAAGCAGAGGTTGCAGTGAGCCAAGATCACACCACTGCACTCCATCCTGGCAACAGAGCAAGACTCTGTCTCAAAAATAAAAATAAAAATGATTTTATATCTTATTACATTTCTAAATCTGTTGATGTGTTGATTGTATTTCTTTTGGATGCTATCTCATCCTGTGTTATATGATGTTTATTTTTCTTGAGATGCTTCTCCTGGGAAAATAGAAGGGTGGTTCTTCCTCTGTAGGAAGAGGATTTATACTTTGTCCTTCCCCTTTCTACTAAATACCTTTTAGGGAAAGCCTCATCTACAGTGCACATCTGTATCACTTCTCTCATCTCGAAGGAAACTAGCTTTTTTTTTTTTTTCTGTAACCGCAGAACAAAGGTGCTTTCTTCTGCTCCACACTTGGGTCCTCGTTTTTGAAAATAACTTCACTTTTAACTTTAAAAGATCTTTGAATGTGTTCCTTTGAAGTCATTAGATCTTACTACTAATAGGAAAAAAATGTGTTTGTATAATAACATAATAGATATTTAATTTTAGGAAGTAGAACTTTGATATAAAGATACTAGTTTATTTAGGTTATACTTTTAGGCAAATTCTTTCTAACTGGAATCTCAATATAAAAATAGATGTAATCGTTTTTTAAAATAGGCTTTATTTTTAAGAGCAGTCTTAAGTTCACAACAAAATTGAACAGAAGGTAAGGAGATTTTCTGTATACTCTCTGCCCCATTCATGCATAGTCTTCCTCATTAGCCATTTGATGGATATCCATTTGAAAAATGGATACACCATTTTACATCCCCCACCAGAGTGGTACATTATTACAATTGATGAACCTATGTTGACACCTTATTATCACCCAGTGTCTATAGTTTACATTAGGGTTCACTCTTGGTGTTGTGCATTCTATGGATTTAGACAAATGTATAATGACATATATCTACTATCTATTATAGTAGATATGTTTTATAGTATCATATAGATTAGTCTCATCGCTCTAAAAAATCCTCTGTGCTCTGCCTCCCTTCCCCACTAAACCCTGGCAACCATTGATCTTTTTATTGTCTCCATAATTTGCCTTTTCCAGAATGTCACCGAATAGTTGGAATCACACAGTCTGTAGCCGTTCAGACTGGCTTCTTTCACTTAGTAATAAGTATTTATGTTTTCTCCATGTCTTTTCATGGCTTGATAGCACATTTTTCTTTTCTTTTTTCTTTTTTTTTTTTTGAGACACAGTCTCGCTGTCACCCAGGCTGGAGTACAGTGGCATTATCTCAGCTCACTACAATCTCCGCCTCCTGGGTTCAAGCGATTTTCCTGTCTCAGTCTCCCGAGTAGCTGGGATTACAGGTGCTCTCCACCACTCCTGGCTAATTTTTGTATTTTTAGTAGAGACGGCGTTTCACTATGTTGGCTAGCTGGTCTGGAACTCCTGACCTCAGGTGATCTGCCTGCCTCAGCCTCTCAAAGTGCTGAGATTACAGGTATGAGCCATCGTGCCTGGCTAAAAGCTTATTTCCTTCCTTTTAGTGCTGCATAATATTCCTTTGTCTGGATATACCACAATTTATCCATTAACTTACTCATGGATATCTTGATTGCTCCGAGTTTTGGCAATTATGATTAAAGCTGCTGTAAGTATCTGTGTGCAGGTTTTCCTGTGGGCATAGGTATTCAGCTCCTTTGGGTAAATCCCAAGGAGCATTATTACTGGATCATATGGTAAGAGTATGTTTACTTTTGTAAGAAACCACCAAACTGTCTTCTAAAGTGGCTATACCAATTTACATTTCCACCAGCAATGAAGGAGAGTCCCTATTGCTCTACATCCTTGACAACAGTTGGTGTTGTCAGTGTTCTAGATTTTGGCCATTGTAATAGGTATGTAGTGTGGTATCTCATTATTGTTTTAAATAAACAGTCTTGTTTTTTTTTTTGAGACAGAGTTTCGCTCTTGTTACCCAGGCTGGAGTGCAATGGCGCGATCTCGGCTCACTGCAACCTCCGCCTCCTGGGTTCAGGCAATTCTCCTGCCTCAGCCTCCTGAGTAGCTGGGATTACAGGCACGCGCCACCATGCCCAGCTAATTTTTTGTATTTTTAGTAGAGATGGGGTTTCACCATGTTGACCAGGATGGTCTCGATCTCTTGACCTCATGATCCACCCGCCTCGGCTTCCCAAAGTGCTTTGATTACAGGCGTGAGCCACCGCGCCCGGCTAAATAAACAGTTTTATTAAATAATTTAGAAATAAAGAGAAGTTCAGGAGTTGAAGATGTCAAGATTTTTATAAATTCTTTATGAGACACTTATAAAGTTGCAGTGTATGTCATTGGAACTTGAACTGGTATTGACTGAAATACAAAACAGTTATTTTTACAGGGGTGCATGTAATATCTCTTATATGTGAAAAAGAGAGTTATTATTTTTTCCTTACAGAACGTGCAGATATCTTTCAACAAGGAACACAAAGAAAATGAATATTTGAGGTCTGAAATAATATCTCTTCATGAAGCATCAGAAAAAGCACAAGTAAATTTTCATGCTTTCACTAGTTTTTAGATGTTACTTAATTTTGTTCAATTAAATAACCAAGAAACAAAATTAGTCTTGATTATATAAATTCATACCATCTCCATCACCCAACTTTTCATTTCTATAAGACTTATTTCGTCTTTGAAACATCAAATTAACTGCATTTCTCATTTCATTCTCTGAATTCCTATTATATGTAAGTATACAAGCTATACCACTAAAATTATGCACTAGTTTATACTTTGCCTTTGTTTACTTTCTGATTTTCTCATTTAATATATGTCTTCCTCCCTTCAAAGTGAACTTCTGAATAGTTCCATGGCAAGAGGTATGTCTTACTTTCTTTGTATCTTCTATAGTAAATAGCATAGTGGGAACCTAACAAATGTCTACTGAATTTTAAAGTTTATGTGTAGTCATTTCTGGGATGGTGATTCCCAAATTGGGCTGATGTTTTATATATATGTGCACCTGCAGCAAGAAGAGTCACCAGATATGCAGGCAAACTGGAGTTACTTGTCACAGAGCCCAAACAATTGTTTATCACTTAAAGTAACTTTTCTCTTGGTACAATTTGATTGTCTCAATATTAGGATCATAGTGTTGCTGGGCTCTCTTTATAATAAAGAAAAATAATTTTAAAAATACAAAATGTGTTTTTAAATATAATAGCATCAACTACTATTACTCTTCCTATGCTAATAGTAGTTAAGATTTTTACTGAGCCCATTCCACATTGTAGGCACAATTCCAGGCACCTTATATTACTAACAAGTTGTAATCCTCACAATTGGCCTATGAAATGGAAACTGTTATTCACATTTTAAAGATAAGGAAGCTGATATACAAAGAAGTTCAGGAACATAGAGAGTAGGTGGTAGAGTTGAAATTTGAACTCACATAATCTGGCTCCAAAGAAAATTAGCTATTTCTTTTCAAAGAGCAAGGGTTCTCCTCTGTTTCACTCCCAGGTATTCCTTGATGAATAGCTTGTACATCTGGTGCGACTTTATGCCCCTGAATGTGTTTCTAACTACTGTACTGTCCATACCATTTGAGATGTTTGCCACGTAATCTTTTATTTATCTTTTCTTTTATTCCATTTTATTTTTTGTGTTTCTTTTTCATAGTGTTCCTTCGAAGTTTCTTGTTCTTGAAGAACTTGTTTAAAACATAAGTTCTTTGCTAAATCTACCTTGCAAAAATAACTGATAATTGAGATAAATCTTCTTGGCAATAATACAAATTTCAAATTATGAAAAGAAAAGAGAATGATTAACTACCTACATGTATGATGGATCTGTGTAACTCAAAAGATTTTTGTTTTATTTTGAAAGATTAATCCTGTGATGGTAAAATCATTATATTTTGCTTTTATGAATATTATTAGTTGGTGGCGAAGGAGCTTAGGTATTTTGTGTTACCAGCTAAATAATTCTGAATGCTCATGGATTTCTATAATATTGGCTAGGCACTGACATTATAAATTCCATTTTGCAGATGTCTTGCCCCAATGAACCAGTGTTCAAAGTTGTGAAGAATAGATCAGTAAAATGCTGTGTGCATCAGTTGCTCTACCAAATCAACAAATCTCTTCTTTTAATTTATAATTATTTAGAGTATAGATTTTTAGTATTCAAAAGTAATTTTTAGACTAATGCAATGTGAATTGAGGATAGGTTAAATAAATTAGGTTCACATACATAGTGAGATATTATGCATTCATTAAAAATAATGATACATAAGTAAAAATAGTTCTTTATTGGAGAAACCAATGAATCGGTGTGTGTGTTTTCTTAGGTTTTGAATGACCAATTGACTAAAAAGTGTTCAGAGCTGAGCTGCATGCTTCAGACTGTTAGTATGGAGAAAGCCAGAATCATTGCTGAGCATCAGGCCATTCTGCAGGTATTCATTTAACACTAGTGAATGTGTTAAATTTAATAAGAGTTCACCAGGTGGCAGAAAACCACCCTGGTTGATAGATCAGGAAATGTCCATGGCCAACTGGAAAAATAAAATATTTTAACAATAAATTTCAAAAAATTGACAGAATTATCTTATTTCTATTAATGCTTTTCACTTTTCATCAGAGGGGTGATTTGGCCTTACAGTCAGGGCTTTTCATGGTTTCTTCTCAAATATTATCACTTGAGGAAAAAAATAATTATTTGTCCCATTATTTATAGAATCATGGAGAACATGTATGACTAAACCTAAAGTACTTAACCTTTTCCTCAAATACCTTGCAGTTTCCCATTTTGCTTATGCCATTTTCTATGCTGAGAATGCTTTTTACTTTGTCTTCAATATCTGAAATTCTGTTTATTCTCTAAGAGTCACTTTCATCAGGGAGCTTCCTCATCCCAATAAGAAGGGATAAGTTTTCCCTTTCAACTTCTATTCCTGGGACACTAAACAGACTACCATAGTAATAATCACTTTCTCTTTTTATAAGCATTGCTTGCTATATACACCAAACATTGTGCTTAGGATTTTACACATATTACCTCCTTTAATTGTAGCAGCCATTATGTAAAAGGATATTTATTATCCTCATTTTACAGATAAGAAAATGAGGGTTAGAGAAGTTCACTTGCCCGAATTCACCTAACTAGTAAGAAGTAGAGCTGCGTTTTAATCTAGGCTGACTTCAGAGTCAGTATGTTTAATTGTTATGTTACTTCCCTATTCTGCATTCTCTAGTAGTAATTTATGTGCCGGTTCTTTTCTTGGGTTACACTGTGAGTTCCCTAGAAGCAAGGGCATTATTTCTCATAGTGCTAAGCACACTTTGCACATAACATATACTGAATAAATAATTCGTTTTTTAACTCTGTGCAAGTATAATGCTGTATCTAGATAGGATTATAGTGGTGAACAAGACAGAATTCCTACTTTCATGGACTTATAATTCAGTGGACTGACTATATAATACTATTTATTACAAATATTTTAAAATTTTGTAATATAACACAGTTGGGATCCCATTTTACTAAGTGTGAAGGCTTGCTTTGCAATCAAATGTTGTTAAAATAGAAGTATTTAAAAAAGTATTAATAAAACTGATTGTTAATATGTACTGTATTTGCAAAAACTTTATAGATTATGTGTAGGGTTATGTGGTACACAAAAATGTTATGTTTTGATAATTCCAAAATGGTGAGCCAAATAAAATAAATTATGTAAAACAGTTATAGTGCTTCTGCTGTAACAGTATCTGACTGCAATTTAAGATAGTCTCAAAAGAATTCACAGCAAACTGTTCAACATGGTAATTCTTAGAATGTGGGATTATTTAGAGGGGAAGTGTGAATAGGAAGGGATCTTTTCATTTTATATACATTTATATTGTTTCACTTTTAAAAATAAAGTACCATATTGAAATTTTAAAATGCCAAAAATACTCCTAATACACTATCTTTAAAAATCTGTTGGTATTAGGAGTTTTATAATTTTTCAGCAGGCTGGGTAAATAATGTATCTTGACTATTGGTTAGTAGAGCTATAAAATGATAGAATTGTGGTCAACTCAGAAGAGTACAAAGAGAAACTGGGCATTAAAATAAATTATTTTAAAAAGAGGTTTTGTTTATATAAATAAAACTTGTTTTTTTTTTAAGTTAGTTCAGTGTCTTTGATCAGTTACTCCAAATGATACCCTGTAATCCCAGCTATCAAAAGACTTTCTAGAGCCTCAGCTTCCAATACTGCTTTTAACACTCAGGTGGAGCAGAAAATGATGACGCAGACATTTCAAGAACAAAACTTACTGCTGGATGCAGCCCATGCCAGTATCACAAATGAACTACAGACCGTTCAGAATGAGAAAACCCAACTCCAAGAACATCTATAAGTAAATTATGGGCAACTTCTTACACATTTTTCGTTCTTGCATTTGTGTTTCTTATCATGTGTGTGTGTACGTGTGTGTGTCTGTCTGTCTGTCTTATCTGCAATGAAAGAAAACATTTGATCCTGCAATTTTTGGGCCAGTTACAAAGATAAAATTAAGACTCTGCCCTTACGAAACTAGTTTTGTTAGACCATTTTGGTAACTACTCTCAGTCAGGAAATATGTTCTATAAGAACATTTAATTGCTCTTTCTGTTAAATTAGAACTCTCATTTAGCTTTCGTATGTTCTTGTTCTCTTCCTGCAGGGATCATTTAATCCTTGAGCATGACCAGTGTATCCAGAAAGCACAGGATGCTGAAAAGAGAACATCTGTGCAAAAAGAGCTGCTAGAATCAACTATTGCAAGATTGCGAGGTGAATTGGAAGCATCAGTGCAAGAGAAGAAGTTTCTGCTAGAGGAGAAAGAAAGATTTCAGAGGGAGGTAGGTAGAAGCAGATTTACATTATCTTCTCTTTGTGGTGTGGTGATGTTTTAAAATTATATTTTAAATGCAAAAGACAATAAAAGAAACCCAGATGCAGTTTGTCTGAGTTGCCCAATAAAGAATCTTTAGGTGGCTAACCTATGCCTTTTAGCATGTGAAGTAGTCTGTGCCAAATAGAACAGTATATCCTTACCCAGCAATAGTGAATGTTAACTAGTAATTCACACATCCTTGTGTTAGTTAAGGGGTCAGATTTAAAAAATTGATTTCCCCTGAAGGAGTAGGACAGTGGAGGTTAAGGGGTAACAGCCCTGTCTTCCTACTTAGGAAGGAACCAGCAAAGTCTGACATGTAGACGTGTCTTTCTAATTTCAGGGCTATTTGTGAAGTCTGCTCTGCTTCAGAGACTCCCCGATTGGCCCCTTTTCTGAGAGGATGTGCTATCTCTGCAGTGTATGTATCTATTGACACACTGGATATGTCTGCTATAGTGGAGCCTGTCAACTGCTGTAAAATTGACCCATTTCTTTTTTTTCCCATCCCCCTTTGGCAGGTTAATAAAACAGAAAAAGAAATAGCACAAGAAAGATGCAATTTGGAAAAAGAATTAGCTAAAAAAAGGTATTCTACATTTTACTTATTGATATTTCACTATATTTCCATCTGTATTGCTGCCTACTGTATCAGCTTATCTTAATGAAGAGATGGGTGATGAATACCAAGCTGTGGGAGAAAGGAGAGCTACAAAGCTGGATACCACTCACAGTACACCAGTCACTGCAGCAGAAGGCTGTTTCTGGGGAACATTTTCTTGTTGAGCATCTGATGTTTGCCAGTGAGTCATCACTGCCTTTGGCCCTAGTGTTAACTGAGGATTTTAGCCAAGAAGTCACCTGAGAGTTAGCTAATCGGTCTGTGAGAGGCAAAGAGATGATTGCTGACTAGGCTGTTTTTAAATAAAAATAAACAACTAACAGCCAGGCGTAGAGGCTCATGCCTGTAATCCCAGCACTTTGGGAGGCCGAGGCAGGCGGATCATTTGCGGTCAAGAGTTCGAGATCAGCTTGACCTACATAGTGAACCCCCATCTCTACTAAAATACAAAAATTAGCTGGGTGTGGTGGCAGGTGCCTCTAATCCCAGGTACTTGGGAGGCTGAGGCAGAAGAATCGCTTGAACCCAGTAGGAGGAGGTTTCAGTGAACTGAGATTACGCCACTGTACTCCAGCCTAGGTGACAGAGCAAGACTCCCTCTCACAAAAAACAAACAAACAAACAAACAACTAAGACTGCCTAAGTACCTATCAGCACTTGCCACTTTATCTTCTAGGTACCATGTTATGGGTTCTAAAAAAGTAGAATGTCCAGAGAAACAAATGAAATCCTACCAATCTTTAAAACATTGCTGTTTGTGTTTCAAATTTTGAAGAGAGTAAAGATTATGTATCACTGTCATCTAGAGAATATATCTGGAGCAGTAAGGAACATTAGCTTACTTAGACAAGAAATCCAGCAATAGGTATTGGGTAGAGTCATCAAGCCTTGATTGCTTCTTTGCTTCTCGTTTGCCCAAGTAGCATTTATATTACCATATATACATGTAAATTTTTTTTTTTAATTTTTATTATACTTTAAGTTCTGGGGTACATGTGCAGGTTGTGTAGGATTGTTACATAGGTATACACATGCCATGGTGGTTTGCTGCATCCATTCCCCCATCACCTACATTAGGTATTTATCCTAATGTTATCCCTCACCAGTCATTCAACCCCCTGCTATCCCTCCCCTAAGCCCCCCCACCCCACAACAGGCCCCAGTCTGTGATGTTCCCCTCCCTGTGTCCATGTGTTCTCATTGTTCAACACCCACTTATGAGTGAGAACATGCGGTGTTTGGTTTTCTGTTCTTGTGTCAGTTTGCTGAGAATGGTGGTTTCCAGCTTCATCCACGTCCCTGCAGAGGACATGAACTCATCCTTTTGTATGGCTGCATAGTATTCCATGGTGTATATGTGCCACATTTTCTTTATCCAGTCCATCATTGATGGGCATTTGGGTTGGTTCCAAATCTTGGCTATTGTAAACAGTGCTGCAGTGAGCATACATGTGCATATGTCTTTGTAGGACGATTTATAATCCTTTGGGTATATACCCAGTAATGGGATTGCTGGGTCAAATGGCATTTCTATTTCAAGATCCTCTTAAAGAATTGCGACACTGTTTTCTACAGTGGTTGAATTTACACTTCCACCAACAGTGTAAAAGTGTTTCTATTTCTCCACATCCTCTCCAGCATCTGTTGTCTCCAGATTTTTTAATGATCACCATTCTAACTGGCGTGAGATGGTATCTCAATGTGGTTTTGATTTTCATTTCTCTAATAACCAGTGATGATGAGCATTTTTTCATATGTTTATTGGCTGCATAAATGTCTTCTGAGAAGTGTCTGTTCATATCCTTTGCCCACTTTTTGATGGGGTTGTTTTTTTCTTGTACATTTGCTTAAGTTCCTTGTAGATTCTGGATATTATCCCTTTTGTCAGATAGGTAGATTGCAAAATGTTTTCTCATTCAGTTATTCTGTTGGTTGCCGGTTCACTCTGTTGTAGGAAATTTTGACATCTAAATGTGAATCTCCCAACTTTTTTTTATTTTTTTTGAAGATTGTTTTAGCTATTCTGGGTCCTTGCATTGCTATATGAATTTTAGGACCAGATTTTCTATTTCTGTAAAAAAGAATAGCTGGAATTTTGATAAGGCTTACATTGAGTCTGTAGATCAATTTGAGGAGTATTGCAATCTCAGTAATACAATTTGTTATGTATTTTCTGTATACAGTAAGTCCTGACAACATCAATAGGTTCTTAGGTTTAAACTTCAAGTGAAACGATATACAGCAGGTCCTTGAATAACATCATTTCATTCAATGTTGTTGTGTTATGATGTTGATAAGAAAAAACTGATTTTGTTATACATTATCATTTCACTTAAAGTTGCAGTCTCCAAAAACCTATCAATGACAGTGAAGACTAGTGTATAAGATAGTATAATCTACAAATAGAGATAGTTTCACTTCTTCCTTTCCAATTTTGCTGCCTTTTATTTCATTTTCATATATAATTCCTGGTAGAATCTCCAGTGCAATATTGAATAGAATTGGTGACAGCAGACATCCCTGTCTTGTTTCCGATCTAAGGGGGAAAGCTTTTAGTTTGTCACCATTAAGTGTGATGTCAACTGTGAGTTTTTTCTTTTTTTTTTTTTCTCACTGTTATCACTACAAATTTTATTCAGAAACCCATCTTTGTGGTTTTTTTTTTTTGTTGTTTTTTAAAAAAAATTCCCCTTATGAACTGGTTTGGTCAATCAACTACAACACTTTCTAGCAGACATAAGGTAAAAACGGCATGGCTCAGAATCGCCCAGATCTTTCACTATCTCTCGACCGCCTCCTGTCACGCTCCCGTCCGCCGCCGCCTCCGCCACCGCCGCCGCCACTGCCACGACCATGGTCTCTAGACCGAGAACGACACTCACGGGATCGGGATCTTGATCTATGCTTCTTGCGATGGCGCCCATACAGCTCCCGCCGCAGCTCTCTGGAAATGGGCTTCAAATGCATGAAGTTGCAGAAGCCGCCTCGCGTGCATTCTCCCATCTCATACTGACGGCAGCAGGCTTCTCTGAAGTCCGTCACAGGCGACAGCTCGGCGTGGATCGGCTGTCCATTAAACCAGCGGTTATTCAAGTCAATCACAGCCTTCTCCGCATCTTCCTCACGGCGAAACTTGACATAGACGTTCCCCACCAGGTGGTCGCCCAGGTTATCACAGACGTTCATCTCCTCAACTTCCCCATACTTCTCCTCCATCTCTGTAAAAACCTCCTCAAAAAATTCATCATAGTGTTCCTGCATCTCAACATCGCTCACAGCACAGCGCAAACCGTCGGCAGACTGGGAAGAGTTTTGAGGGTTACGGTAAATGTTCAAGAGGGCAATGGTCTGGCTAAACGTCGGTTTATTGTGCAACCGAGAGCACCTGTCTCCATGACGACATGCTCCAATTTTGAAATAAAATGAACAGTTGACTTTGTCTTTCTCGGTGCCGAAGATGGAGGCCAGATACTCCGCCATTTCCCACCCACCGCCGCCGCTGACACTGCTGCTGACCAACTGTGAGTTTTTTCAATGCTCTTCATTAGGATTAGAAAATTCCCTTCTATTTCCAGTTTGTTGGGAATTTTTGTCATGAAATTATGTTGAATTTTGCCAAATGCTTTTGCTATGTCGATTGAGATGATCTTGTGTGTTTTGTCCTTTGTTCCATTACTATGGTGTATTACAGTGATTGACTTCAAATGCACAACTAAGCTTTCATTCCTTGGACAAATTTTACTTGGTCATGTTGTCCTTTTTATATGTTGTTGCATTAGGCTTGCTAGTATTTTGTTAAGTTTTTTTGCATCTCTGTTCATAAGGGATACTGTTCTGTAGTTTTATTTTCTTGTAATGTTTTTGGTTTTGCTATCAAGGTAATACTGGCTTCTTAAAATGATTTGGTAAGTATTCCCTCTATTTCTATTGTTTCGAAGAGTTTGTGAGGCATTGGGGTTAATTCTTCTTTAAACATTTTGTAGCATTTACCAGTGAAGCCATCTGGTTCTGGGCTTTCTTGTGAGTAGAAAGTTTTGTTTCTTTGTTTCATTTATTATTTTTATTCTTAGAGGTCTAGCAGTTTTTCTATCTTTATTTGAGTCAGTTTCAGTAGTTGGTTCTTTCTAGGAATTTGTCCATTTCATCTAGGCTAGTTTGTTAGCTTACAATTTTCAGAGTAACCCCTTGTCTTTCTTTCTGTAAGGTCAGTAGTAGAGTCTTCTCTTTCATTTCTAATTTTAATAATTTGTGTCTCCTGTATTTTGTTCTTGGTTAGTCCAGCTAAAGGTTCGTCAGTTTTGTTGATCTTTCCAGAGAACCAAATTGTAGAAGGTTTTATAGATTTTTCTCTATTATTTTTCTCTATCTTATTTCTGTTTTAATCTTATTATCTTCTTTATGTTTGCTTGGGGTTTAACTTGCTTTTCTTTTTCTAGTTTCTAAAGATAAGCTTAGGTTATTGATTTGAGAAATATTTCTTTTTTTTAAATGTAAGTGCCGACCAAAGTACTCTGAACCTATTCTGGTTCAGGGGATTGCTCGTAAAAAAATAAAAAATAAGTGTTTGCAGCTATGAATTTCCCTCTCTGCACTGCTTTAGCAGCATATGAGATGTTTTGTTACGTTTTCATTTTGTTCATCTCAGACTGTTCTTTAATTTCCCTTGAAATTTCTTTTTTGACCCATTGGTTGTTTAAAAGTGTCATGTTTATTCACATATGTGTATTTCCCAAATTTTCTTTTATTGATTTCTAATTTTATTCCATTGTGGTTGGAGAACATACTTTGCATGCTATCAGTCCTTTCAGATTTATTGAGAGTTGTTTTATGGTATAACAAGGATATACCTTGAAGAATGTCCCATGTGCACTTGTGTATTTTGCTATTGTTGGGAGGATTGTTCCATAGGTGTCTGTTAGTTCTAGTTGGTTTATAGTATGCTCATATCTTCTGTTTCCTTATCAATCTTCTGTCTAGTTGTTCTATTTGTTATTGAAAATGAGATATTGAAGTCTCCAACTATTACTGTTAAATTATTTATTTGTTCCTTCAATACTGTCATTTTTTGCTTCATATATTTTTGTCCTCTGTTGTTAGGTGCATGTATATTTATAAATGATACATATTCTTGATGAATAAACACTTTTTTCAATATATAATGTCCTTTATCACACCAGTTTTTTCTTACTGTCTATTTTGTCTATTAGTACAGTCACTCTAGCTCTTTTTGGATTACTGTTTAATTTATATGGTATATATTCCTGTCCTTTTGCTTTCAACCCCATTTGTGCCTTTGGAACTAAAGTGTATATTTTATAAAGAGCATATAGTTGGTTTTTTAAAAACTCATTTTGCCTGTCTCTGCTTTGTAATTGGAGTGGTTTAATCATTTATATTTAATATAATTACTATTCAGGTAGGATTTATACCTGCCATTTTGCTATTTTTTGTTTTGTTTTTTTTTGCTTTTTGTTCCTCTGTTTCTCAATTAGTGCCTTTTTTGTGTTAAATATATATTTAAAATGCACCATTTTAACTCCCTTATTTATTTTATTCTATATTTTGGTTTATATAACAAAAAGAATTACAAAAATATATACTAACTTTTATGTATACCTGTGTTGCTACCTTTACTGTTACGTTTTATTTCTTATGTGGATTCCAGATATTGTCTAGTGCCCTTTTATTTTAGGTTAAAGAACTTCCTTTAGTATTTCTTACAGGGTATGCTTTCTAGCTTCACAACCCAAACCCCACCAAAGATGAGGACCTGGAGAAATGACTCCACATTTTAGGTGAAGAGTCTGAAGAACCACATTCTCAAGAGTATGTTTAAACCAGAAGAAAAGCTCTTGTATGAATTCTATCAATTTTTATTTATCTGGGAATGTCTTAATTTTGTTTTTGTTTTTGTTTTTGAAGAATAGGTTTGCTGAATTGAGAATTCATGGTTGAGTGTTTTTCTTTCAGCATTTTGAATGTCATCCCACTGATTTCTAGCCTTAAGATTCTGATGAGAAATCAGCTGTTAATCTTGTTGAGATTTTCTTGTATATAAGCCACTTCTCTTTTGCTACTTTTAAGATTTTGTGTCTCTTGCTTTCAACGATTTACTTATGTATGTTTTGGGGCATGTCTTTTACATTCATCCACACAGTTGGCAACTCTCTTTTAGCTTTCATTTCTAATTTCACATCAACAAACTGCTGCTAGAATTCTCACACCTATTATTGCAAATTCAAAACCCAGGAAAGACTTCTCCTGGGAATTTACTTTATGTTAGGCTTGGGCTGCCTGGTACATGGCTGCACTCACAACTGGACAAGTTCAACAACACAGGAGACTTTCCACAGACCATGATTATTGTAGCTTTATGATAAATCTGAAGTTAGGTAGTTTACTCCAACAGTGTTCTTTTCCCGAAGTGATTTAGCTATTTCATTTGCTTTTTTGTGTATGTTTTAGAATGACCTTAATGATTTCTACAAAAATGTCTTGTGGGGATTTCAACTGAAATTAGGGTTAACATTTCAGCAATATTGAATTTTCTAATACAGTCATGTTGTCAATTAATGATGGAGATACATTCTCAGAACTGCATCTCTGAGCAATTTTGTTGTTGTGCAATAGAGGGTACTTACACAAACCTTGATGGTGTTGCCTACTACACACCTAGGTTATTTTTTTTTTAACTTTTAAGTTCAGGGATACATGTGCAGGTTTGTTACATAGGTAAATGTGTATCATGGGGGTTTGTCATGCAGATTATTTCATCACCCAGTTATTCTTATTTTTCCTGATACTCTCCCTTCACCCTCCCTTCACAGTTTGATATGCCCCAGTGTGCGTTGTTCTCCTCTGTGTGTTCATATAGTCTCATCATTTAGCTCCCACTTATAAGTGAGAACATGTGATACTTGGTTTTCTGTTCCTGTGTTAGTTTGCTAAGGATAATGCCCTCTAGCTTCATCCATGATCACGAGGACATGATCTCATTCTTTTTTATGGCTGCATATTATTCCATGGTGTGTATGTACCACATTTTATTTATCCAGTCTATCATTGATGAGCATTTAGCTTGATTCCATGTATTTGCTGTTGTGAATAGTGCTGCAATGAATATACACATACATGTGTCTTTATAATGGAATGATTTATATTCCTTTGGGTATATACCCCATAATGGAATTGCTGGGTCAAATGGTATTTCTGTCTTTAGGACTTTGAGGAATTGCCACACTGTCTTCCACAGTAGTTGAACTAACTTATGCTCCCACCAGCAGTGTACAGGTGTTCCTTTTTCTTCCTAACCTCACCAGCATTTGTTATTTTTTGACTTTTTAATAATAGTCATTCTGACTAGTGTGAGATGGTATCTTATTGTGATATTGATTCACATTTCTCTAATGATCAGTGATGTTGAGCTTTCTTTGTATGTCTTCTTTTAAGAAGTGTCTGTTCATGTCTTTTGCCCATTGTTTAATTAGGTTGTTTGTCTTTTTCTTGTAAATTAGTTTAAGTTCCTTATAGATGCTGGATATTAGAACTTTGTCAGATGTGTAGTCTTCCATTCTGTAGGCTGTCTGTTTACTCTGTTGATAGTTTCTTTTGCTATGCAGAAGTTCTTTAGTTTAATTAGATCCCATTTGTCAACTTTTGCTTTTGTTGTGATTGCTTTTGACATCTTTGTCATGAGATCTTTGCTTGTACCTATGTTCTGAATAGTATTACCTAGGTTGTCTCCCAGAGTTTTTATAATTTTTGGTTTTATATTTAAGTCCTTAATCTATTTTTTGTTAAGTTTTGTATATGGTGTAGGGAAGGGGTCCAGTTTCCATATTAGGCATATGGCTAGCCAATTATCCCAGACCCATTTATTGAACAGAGAATCCTTTCCCCATTGCTTGTTTTTGTCAGGTTTGTCGAAGATCAGATAACTGTAGGTATGTGGTCTTATTTCTGGGTTCTCTATTCTGTTCCATTGTCTGTTCTTGTACCAGTACCATGCTGTTTTGGTTACTATAGCCCTGTAGTATAGCGTGAAGTTGAGTAGCGTGATACCTCCAGCTTTGTTCTTTTTGCTTAGGATTCAGGCTCTTAGCTATTCAGGCTCTTTTTTGGTTCCATATAAATTTTAAAATAGTTTTTGCTAGTTCTGTGAAGAATGTCAATGGTAGTTTAATGGGAATAGCATTGAATCTGTGAATTGCTTTAGGCTGTATGGCCATTTTAATGGCATGATTCTTCCTATCCATGAGCATGGAATGTTTTTTTGTTTGTTAGTGTCATCTCTTATGTGAGCAGTGTTTTGTAGTTCTCCTTGTAGAGACCTTTCACCTCCCTGGTTAGCTGTATTCCTAGGTATTTTATTCTTTGTGTGACAACTGTGAATGAGAGTTTATTCATGATTTGGCTCTCAGATGTACTGTTGTTGGTGTGTAGGATGCTAATGATTTTTTCACATTGGTTTTATATCCTGAGACTGAAGTTGCTTATCAGCTGAAGAAGCTTTTGGGCTGAGGTGATAGGGTTTTGAAATATAGGATCATGTCATTGCAATCAGGGATAGTTTGATTTCCTCCCTTTCTATTTAAATGCCCTTCATTTCTTTCTCTTTCTTGATTGCCTTGGCCAGAACTTCCAATATTATATTGAATAGGAGTGGTGAGAGAGGGCATCTTGTCTTGTGCTGACTTTCAAGGGGAATGCTTCCACCTTTTGCCAATTCAGTATGCTGTTGGTTGTGGGTTTGTCATAGATGGCTCTTGTTATTTTGATATGTTCCTTCAATACCTAGTTTATTGAGAGTTTTTAACGTGAAGGGATGTTGAATTTTATTGAAGGCCTTTTCTGCATATATTGAGATAATCATGTGGTTTTTCTCTTTAGTTCTGTTTATGTGATCAATCACATTTATTGATTTGTGTATGTTGAACTAACCTTGCATCCCAGTGATGTAGCCTGCTCGATCATGGCAGATAAGCTTTTTGATGTTCTGCTGGATTCAGTTTGCCGTATTTCATTGATAATTTTTGCATCAGTGTTCACCAAGGATACTGTCCTGCAGTTTTCTTTTTTTGTGGTTGTATCTCTACCAGGTTTTGGTATCAGGATGATGCTGGCCTCATAGAACAAGTTAGAGAGGAGTCCCTCCTTTTCAATTTTTTGGAATTGTTTCAGTAGAAATGATACCAGCTGTTCTTTGTACCTATGGTAGAATTCAGCCGTGAATCTGTGAGTCTAGGCGTTTTTTGATTGGTAGGCTATTTATTACTGCCTCAATTTCTGAACTCGTTATTGGTTTCTTCAGAGATTCAATTTCTTCTTCCTGGTTCAGTCTTGGGAGGGTGTATATATCTAGGAATTTATCTGTTTCTTCTAGATTTTCTAGTTTATGTGCATAGAGATGTTTATAATATTATCTGATGGTTGGTTGTATTTCTGTGGGGTCAATGGTAATATTCCCCCTATTATTTCTGATTGTTTATTTGAAACTTCTCTCTTTTCTTATTTATTAGTCTAGGTAGAAGTCTATTTTATTAATTTTTTCTTAAAAAACAGCTCTGGATTTGTTGATCTTTTGAATGGTTTTTGTGTCTCTATTTCCTTCAGTTCACCTCTGATTTTGTTTATTTCTTGTCTTCTGCCTCCTTTGAGATTTGTTTGCTCTTTGTTCTCTAGTTCTTTTAGTTCTGAAGTTGGGTTGTTAACTTGAGATTTAAGTTTTTGATGTGGTCATTTAGCACAACAGTTTCCTCTTTACAGTGCCTTAGCTGTGTCCTAGAGATTCAGGTACATTATCTCTTTTTTCTCATTAGTTTCAAAGAACTTATTGAATTTTGCCTTAATTTCATTATTTACCCAGGAGTAATTCAGGATCAGATTGTTCAATTTACATGTAGTTGTGTGGCTTTCAATGAATTTCTTAGTCTTGAATTCTAATTTAATTGTGCTGTGGTCTGAGAGACTGTTGGTTAATTTTGCATTTGCTGAGGAGTGCTTTGCTTCCAATTATGTGATCAATTTTAGAATAAATGCCATGTATTGATGAGAAGAATGTATATTCTTGTTTTGGGGTGGAGAGATCTGTACATTTCTGTCAGTTCCATTTGATCTAGTGCTGAGTTCAGATTCCAAATATCTTTGCTAATTTTCTGTCTCTATGATCTGTCTAATGTTGTCAGTGGAGTGCTAAAGTTTCCCATTATTATTGTATGGGAGTCTTAGTCTCTTTGAAGGTCTCTAAGAACTTGCTTTGTGAATCTAGGTGCTCTTGTGTTGGGTACATACATATTTAGGATAGTTGGTTCTTCTTGTTGAATTGAACCCTCTACCATTATATAATGCCCTTCTTTGTTTTTTTTTTTTTTTTAATCTTTATTAGTTGAAAGTCTGCTTTGTCAGAAACTGGGATTGCAACCTCTGCTTTGCTCTGTTTTCCACTTGCTTGGTAGATTCTCCTCCATCCCTTTATTTTGAGTCTATGACACGCCTAGGTTATATGGTTTAGCCTGTTGCTCCAGCCATTGTTGCATATGTGGTCCATCGTTGATTGTTACACAACACATGTCAGTACATGAACATGATATATCTATTTTATTTTAGTTTTTTATTTCTCTCATCAGTATTTTGTAATTTTCAGCACATCCCATCTTAGACATATTTTGTTAGATTTGTACTTAAAGAATTTCATAGTATTAGTACTGTTTTAAATGGCATTTTAATAAAATATGAATTTCTAATTGTGCATTGTTCATATATAGAAATACAATAGATTTGCCCTTTTATCCTTCAGCCTTGACACACTCACTTATTCTAGTACCATTTTTGGAGATTCTTTGGGATTTCCTTTTTGGATGACCATATGTCTTGAGTAGAGACAGTTTCATTTCTCCTTTTCCAATCTTTACACCTTTTATTATGTTTTCTTGCTTTATTGCACCAGCTATGGCCTCCTGTATGATGTGGAATAGGAGTGGTGAAAGTGGATACCTTTGCCTTTTCTCCAATCTTAGGGGGAAAGTTTTTTACCATTAATTTTGATATTAGCTGTAGGATTTTTATAGATACATTTTATCAACTAGAGGTGGTTCCCTTTCATTTCTGGTTTGCTGAGTTTTTATAATGAATTGATGTTGAATTTTATGAAATTATTTTACTGTGAGTATTAAGATGGTTATTTGGTTTTTCTTCTATAGTCTGTTGATGTGGTGTATTATACTGATTGATTTTGAATGTTCAACAAGCTTTGCGTTACTGGCATAAGCTTCACTTAGTCGTAATTTGTTATCTTTTTATATATTGCAGGGTTTGTTTCGCTAATATTTTGTGGAAGATTTTTGCACCTGTATTCATGAGCTTGAATTGATTTTAAGTAAATACCAGAAGGATTTTAACTTACAGTAAAGGAGAACTATATAATTTACAATAACCCTTTTGTTGAGGGCAACTAGAAAAACTCAAAAAATGGAAAAGGGTTATTTAAAAAAAAAAATTTAGACCCACAACCATACAGAGAAAAGGGTTCTTAGAAACATCATAGAGCTATCAGACTGACTGGTCAAATCTCCACATTTAAGAGGCAAGGGAACATACGGAAGATATTGTCCATTTTACAGTTATAATTGTTATTTTTAAAATAAGATAATATTTTTTGGATCTGGCATAAATAGTTTATTTTTTACTTTTGTTTCTCTAAAGGTAGACATAAACACATTAACTCAGAACCTGCAGACTCTTGAAGAAGAGAAAAAGCAGCTGGCAGATCAAATGGCTTCCCTAGAACTTCAGCAAGTCACTTCTCATTACCGTGGGGTGGGTATAAAAAGGTCAGTCCAAATAGCAATTAGTGACTAATGAGTTCAGAAACAGCAACAATCAGAAGTCAGAAGATGGGTTTTCTTTGTGTTTTCATAATTATTATAAATCTTGAATAATTCAGAACAAATATAGCAGAGATTCTTACAGTAGTCAAACAGTAGTTAATTTGAGAAACCATGAATTTAAGGCATTTATTAAACATTTGCCTTCACAAGCCATCTATGTTACTGAAAAGTACAAATATATATGATGATTTAAAATAGTTCCTCTTCCATAAATTATGAAGAAAAAACTTGTATTTTTTTTCTCATCAGACAATTCCTTCCATTAGACAATCAGTAATAAGTCTGATTTCTGAAAGCTATTTGACAAGGTCAGTGCATTACAAATAAATGGTACAGTTCTTAAAACATCTTCTCCAAATAAAGGGGATTTAAAGATACGGTCATTCTGTTAAGTAGCTAATAATTTTCTTGTGTGCTTTTGAATACATGAAAAAGTATTACTTACTGCTTTTAAGGATGCAAATAATCTTCGAAAATTCCTAGAAGACCCTGATGTGAGTCTGTTTTAACCTGAGCTAAAGTCTTTCAAACCGTCATAAGCTGCTCATTACTTCAACTATGAAAAATTATACAGACTAAGTCTAAATCTTCTTATATTGTGATGGATTTCAAGCCAGATTTCCTACTTTTCAGTATTGGCCATGACTTTGGGTATGATCCTTAACCTCTCTGAGCCTCAGTTTCTTAATCTGTCAAAATGAGGATAATAATGCTATTACTATGAGGGTGTTTGAGGTTAAGTAAATTAATACACACAGGACATGTAGCAGATAGCTAATGTTTATTGAATTCTTAGTATCTGAACTGTCTCAGAGAAAAATAAGTGACTATTGGAATGACAGGATCCATTAACTGTAATCCCTGGTACTATTTTAGAACAACCCTCTCTCTCTACAGAATTAAAGATTCAGCCATGTCCTTTGCTTGTTGGCTAGCCTAAGCTGGGTTCCTTTGGAAGACCACATTCTCAGTCTATTTCCTGAATCCATTGCCAGTGAGCAGGTCTAGCCTTACTTTATTTTAGTGACTTTGACAGATCTTGCCAGTGATTTAGTCAATGTTGATTTTTGCCTGCCTACCTGTCTTGATTATGGGTTCCCAGTGATAACTCATAGACAACACAATTCTAGCTTGCAGTTCTGTCTCCACCCAGAAGCGTCTCTGACCACGCCTGCCTGGAAATGCTTCAATTGGCTATATGAGTTTGAGGAATGAACTAGAGATTTCAGGATTTGTTTTTGAATCTTAGCAGTATCATTAAACCTATTGTCATTCAATGCTGGCAGTTTATTTTTGTTCTTTGACAGTTAAAACTTGAAATTCTTTATAAAGGGTACCTTCTGGTATAACCCCTCATTAATTTTTGGTGATAACACGTGTGTGTTTTGTGTGTAATGCCACAAACTTGAATTCACATAGACCTGGTTTCAACCTCCATTTGCTGTGTGACCTGGGAAGGCTCTTAACCTCTCATGGCCTGCCATGCCAAGAGAATCTCTCCTGGTGTAGGTATCCCACAGTATACTCTGCGCACCCATATATCAGAATAATTACTACATTGATTAGAAATGGACCTGTTTATGCATCTATGTTCACTCTCTTCTAATACAAAAACAGTAGTTACTCATTTTTATCTTCCCTTGCCTAGCAGAATGCCTAATACATAATAGGTGCTTTAAAAACATTGACTGACTGGAATACAAAGAGAGTCATGTCTGTTTTGCCAGGCAGTAAGGATTAATGTCATATTGCAATAATATTCTCTCTGCTTTTTCTTTTACATTTCCTAATTTTAGGGTTTTTTTTTTTTTTTTTTACCATTTTAGCCTGTAGTGATAGTGCAATTAATTCTGTTACTACTGACAGGCAGGCAGGGAACCACAGTGAGAAAAGATCCACATGTAGGAAGGTTTCCATGCCTGAGTTCAATTTGAATGATTATCCTCCCCACTTCTCTTTTTGGGTTTAAACATATATTTTTAAATTGTTGCACCAGACAGAAATATAATTTCCTGTATAACTGGGACTTTAATGACTTGAAATTAAATAATGAACTGAAATGTATTATTTCTTAAAACCAGGATGACATTGTCAGTGTACACTCATGCAGATGTCAAAGTTGATTTGATTTGCTGGGGCTCATGTCATAGTGGTTGTTAAATATTTTGAATAAAAAATTCAAAATAATTGAAACCTTTAAAAATGTTTATAGTCTGCCTATAAAATAGGTTTACCAAGATGCCAGTATCCCACTGGTTTTGTGTATTCTTATAACAGCTTCTGCTAGTTTGTACAGCTCACCTGGGCTTACAAAATGATTTTAGAAATAATTTTGTGGCTTACTTTTGATCTTTGGCAACCTGCCTTTCATATCTTAAGATAATTCTCCCTATTTTTAATTCCTGTTTTTCCAAAGAGTGTTATCTATGTGTTTCTGAGTTAAAATGGATATTCTAATGCTTGGCATTTTTCTCTGTATGATGTTTCTTAAGTGATTCCCCAGTTTCTGTTTTGCTGTGTATATTAATAATGTTTATAGTATGTTACCAAGAGTATTTAAGCAAAAGTTAATATTAGTTGAGTCTTTTATAACTCAGAACCTGAGATATTCACTCATTTAAGTGGTTTCTAATTTCTGGTCTCCTGTTGATTAAAGTACAAGGGCCTATTTAAATCTGTAAACAGTAATTTAAGTAACTGCCTTAACATCCACTTTCCCTTAGCAATTGGGAACAATTTTTTTTGTGTGTGTCATAGTATTTAAATAAGTAACCCTTTGTCAAATATTACGTTCTGAATTTGCTCAGACAATTTTCATTTAATATATTAGCACTCTCTTTGATGGCAAAATGGGAAAATTATTATTTTAAAAATATATTTAAAAGATTAATAGAATTTCTTTATGCCTTTGTCTAAAAGAGGGAATTGTATCGATGGGAAAAAGTACCACTATTTTTAAAATTTTTGGTCAACTTTTATAGAAGACACAGATAATTTAAGTTATTCCTTAATAAAACCTTTCCACATTTCAAGAAGATAGTTACTTTTTAGTGTTTACTGTTTGTTAGAACTTGCATATTTTAAGTTAACTCTGGTTCTTGGTTTTTCATATGTTCTACCTATGCTTTACAGCACACTGGGACATCTTAATTTGTAGAAGTTTGAATCAAATTTTAAATAATTAAAGTTTTATTGTTGTTGTAGCTTTGCTTTTGAGGTATTATTGACCATGCTTGCAATTTATTTTGCTGCTGAAGACTTGGTCAACATAATCCTACTCTACTTGTCTAAATGCTTTTTAAAATATATTTTCCTTTGCCTTAGGAGGAGCAGTACAGTTTTTGAAACAGACCCTTGCTTTGTCGCCAGGGAGTGCAGTGGTACAATCTCGGCTCACTGCAACCTTTGTCTGTTGGGTTCAGGCTTTTCTCCTGCCTCAGTCTCCTGAGTAGCTGGGACTACAGGCACGCACCACCACGCCCAGCTAATTTTTGTATTTTTAGTAGAGATGGAATTTCCCCATGTTGACCAGGATGGTCTTGATCTGTTTGCCAGTATGGTCTCAATCTCTTGACCTTGTGATCTGCCCGCCTCAGCCTCCCAAAGTGCTGGGATTATAGGCGTGAGCCACCACGCCTGGCCCACGGTGATTTTTAAAACTTTTAAAAACTGAATTATGAATATTTATAATAATGTATGAAATATTAATTCTGACAGGACAAATACTTGGTCATAATAGTTAATAATCCACCAAAGTCTAATATTGGATATACGTTTTTATATCAACAGTGTGTCATTTTAGGGTAGGTGGCATATAAGGGCTAATAATTCTTTTTGGCTTTTCCATAGATTTTTATCAAGTGTTGAATGTCAAAAATGCAAATTCTTCTAGCCAAGGCAACTGCTAAGGAGAAAACAATGTGCCAGCCTACTGTGCCTTCTTTTTTTTCTTTTTTCTTCTTTAGAGATGGGGATCTTGCTTGGTCTTCCAGGCTGGAGTGTAATGGCATCATCATGGCTCACTCTAGCCTCAACTTGCTGGGTTCAAGCAATTCTCCCACCTCAGCCTCTCAAGTAACTAGGACTAAAAGTGTGCACCACTATGCCCAGCTAATTTTTTAAATTTTTGTAGAGACAGGGTCTTGCTATGTTGACCATACTGGTCTTGAATTCCTGCCCTGAAGTGATCTTCCCACCTCAGCCACCCAAAGTGCTGGGATTACAGATGTGAGCCACCATGCCCAGCTTAATGTACCTTCTCATAGAAAATATTTTGAACAGAAGAAAATCTGAGTTACATATTATAGTAATCTAGTTTGGAATTTTTTTTCTTTTATTTAGAAGCAGGTATGTTGGGTTCACATACTTGAAATAAAGGGTATTACAAAGTGGTGACTAAAGAATAGCTGTAATCATGTTGGAAATGATGAGGAGTATCTCCTATGTAAATTAATACATGGGTTTTATCTTTATCAGCTTACCTAAAGTTGAACATAAAACAAAAGTCTAAAATTCTTTGGCTTAAAATGTCTAAAAGACATTCTGTTCTATTATTCACCAAATAAGCAAATATAAACCAGAAATAGTGAATAATGTCAACATAAGATACTTGCCAACATTAATAAGACTTTGAACTTGATATTTACTGCAAATGATCCATAGTGCAGCTAATTAGCTTATGAGTGATTAAGAGTTTGTGTCCTTAGTCACATTTGCTTGTGTGTCCTTTATCTCCACATTTGATTTATGATAATTTTGACATATGGCTATTTTTCCTGTTATTAAGATATAATACTGGCATTGATTGTGGAGAGTGAAAATCTCCATGTTTAGTCAGTTTAATGATGCCCCTCATATAAAGAAAGTACCGATATGGCCCAACGTTTAATCAAAAGAAAACTATATTTTGTACTTATTTTTTCTGATATAGTCTGAGAATAACAGCATATGAAAAAATAGTTGTTGTTATTAAGGGCTGTTTAAATAATGAAAATATGTAATTTTGTGAAATATAGAACCTTTGGTAATGTTTACCCCAGATAATGCTGTGTTGAGTATTTGATCAAACAATGGGTTCGAGTCTCCAAAAAATATTTATTTTGTTTTTCAGATTTTTCTGAACAGCGTTTTACCGTGGTAAGTGAGGTGCCTTCTGCTGTCAGTGGTTGTGGTCATTTGCAGCTGCTATTTTCTTCAAGAACTGTGTAATGCTCCACGGACTACCTGCAGTCACTCATACAACCACACCACATCTGGGTTGGATCACAATTACAAAGGAATAACTGACACAACAAAAAAAGAGTTAATATACAAACCAACAAACTCTGGTACTCTTAAGGCTTCATGCTTTTATTAGCAGTCTGTACATGTTGCATATTAGCCATGTGATCAACTATATTGGGAAAGATTAAAAGGCAGCAGTAGCAAATAAATAGGAATCTTGATCTTATGATGATAGAAATGGTAAGGATATAAATACTTGTTTAAAAATGAAAATGGTTATTCCTTTCTATGCTTAGAGATTCTGATGCCTGTGTTTGCCTTATCAGCTTGTCCAACAGAAGGTGGAAAATGTCTCGGGGAAAAATTACTGAAAGTAAAAATAAACTGGCCTATTAAGGGAAAACTCCAGGTATGAGATTTATTTTCTGATTTTTCTTGTCTGAATTTTAAGAATACCAATTGTCAAAAATAAGCAATGAGGAAAGGATTCCCTATTTAATAAACGGTGTTGGGAAAACTGGCAAGCCATATACAGAAAACTGAAACTGGACCCCTTTCATATACCTTATACAAAAATTAACCCAAGATGGATTAAAGACTTAAATGTAAGACCTGAAACCATAAAAACCCTAGAAGAAAACCTAGGCAGTGTCATTCAGGACATAGGCATGGGCAAAGGCTTTATGACTAAAATACCAAAAGCAATGGCAACAAAAGCCAAAATTGACAAATGGGATCTAATTAAGGAGCTTCTGTACAGCAAATAAAATATCATCAGAGTGAACAGGCAACCTACAGAATAGGAGAAAATTTCTGCAATCTATCCATCTGACAAAGGGCTAATATCCAGAATCTACATGGAACTTAAACAAATTTACAAGAAAAAAAAACCCCATCAAAAAGTTGGTGAAGGGTATGAACAGACACTTCTCAAGATGACATTTATACGGCCAACAAACATATGAAATAAAGCTCATCATCACTGGTCATTAGAGAAATGCAAATCAAAACCACAATGAGATACCATCTCATGTCAGTTAGAATGGTGATCATTAAAAAGTCAGGAAACGGTTCACACGTTCAGTCTCCCTTGGCTGACTTGCCGCCCTCACTACTGCACCATGGATACCCTGAGACAGGTGGTCAACTTCAGACCTGGTCCCACCAAACTGCCACACTTGGTGTTGTTAGAGGTACAAAAGGAATTATTAGACTACTTGTTAGAGATACACAAAAGGAATTATTAGACTACGAAGGAGTTGGCATTAGTGTTCTTGAAATGAGTCACAGATCGTCAGATTTTGCCAAGATTATTAACAATACAGAGAATCTTTTGCAGGAATTGTTAGCCATTCCAGACAACTATAAGGTGATTTTTGTGCAAGTAGGTGGGTCCAGCCAGTTCAGTGCTGTCCCCTTAAACCTTATTGGCTTGAAAGCAGGAAGGTGTGCGGTCTGTGTGGTGACAGGAGCTTGGTCAGCTAAGGCCACAGAAGAAGCCAAGAAGTTTGGGACTATAAATATCATTCATCCTAAACAAAAATTCCAGATCCAAGCACCTAGAACCTCACCCCAGATGCCTCTTATGTGTATTATTGTGCAAATGAGACAGTGCATGGTGTGGAGTTTGACTTTATACCCGATGTCAAGGGAGCAGTACTGGTTTGCGACATGTCCTCAAACTTACTGTCTAAGCCAGTGGATGTTTCCAAGTTTGGTGTGATTTTTTTGTGGTGCCTAGAAGAATGTTGGCTCTGCTGGGGTCACCGTGGTGATTGTCCATGATGACCTGCTGGGGTTTGCCTTCCGAGAGTGCCCGTTGGTCCTGGAATACAAAGTCCAGGCTAGAAACAGCTCCTTGTACAACACGCCTCCATATTTCAGCATTTTACGTCATGGGCTTGTTCCTAGAGTGGATTAAAAACAGTGGAGGTGCCATGGCCATGGAGAAGCTTAGCTTCATCAAATCCTAAATGATATATGAGATTATTGATAATTCTCACAGATTCTACGTATGTCCAGTGGAACCCCAAAATAGAAGCAAGATGAATATTCCATTCCACATTGGCATTGACAAAGGAGATGATGCTTTAGAAAAAGGATTTCTTGATAAAGCTCTTGAACTCAATATGTTGTCCTTGAAAGGACATAGGTCTGTGGGAAACATCTGGGCCTCTCTGTATAATGCTGTCATGATTGAATATGTTCAGAAACTGGCCACCTTTATGAAAAATTTTTTGGTGATGCATCAGCTATGAACACATCCTAACCAGGATATACTCTGTTCTTGAACAACATACAAAGTTTAAAGTAACTTGCGGATGGCTACAAAAAGTTGAC
Source organism: Aotus nancymaae (assembly GCF_030222135.1). Lineage (NCBI taxonomy): Eukaryota > Metazoa > Chordata > Mammalia > Primates > Aotidae > Aotus > Aotus nancymaae. The sequence continues at coordinate 36,864,283 of NW_026988419.1, read as the reverse complement.
AAACACAATATTTTTCTCAAATAAACATGGTTATTATAGATTGTTCTTTTTTGAAAGAACAACAGCAAAACATCTACAGCTCTGCAAAGCTGGTGGAACCTAATGTTCGCCCTAATTGTGACTCGAACTGGAAGCATTTTAAGAAATCTTCTCATTGCTTTTCTAACAAATTCCAGCTTATTTTGCCTTTGCTGCTACTTTTTCTAGTTAGATTTCAAACTTGCCTGTGAAGTTAGTAATGCAAGTTGCAATTATTTCTGGAGTCATGGTAACACACAGCATAGAGGGTAAGTGGGGTCCTCTAGGGGCTGAATCTAGACATCTTTGGGGTCTCCTGCGTTCAGCGGCTGTTGATTCAAGGTCAGTATTGACCATTGGGGGAGTGGTTTAAGAGTACCAGGCAAAGGGCAAACTGTAGATCCATCTTTATACTGTTATTACAAGAGAAGTGACATATTTTATATATGTTTATATTAGCAAGGTCTGTTTTTAATACTATATACTTTATATGTCTATGCATTTACATTTCTAATAATACAGTTATCACTGATACATGTAGAGACTTTTAGAACTTATAAATCCTTGACCTTGTGCATTATAGCATTCCATTAGCAACAGTTACACCAGCTCCCCAGTCTTCCCCTTCTTCTTTTTAAACTGTTTTATGAAAAAAAGCTAGAAGTTCTTGATTCATTTTTACTGTTTTTTCCATAGGTAGAAGAGAAAGTTGATTAGTTGGTTGTTGTTGTTTTTTTTTTTTTTTTTGAGACGGAGTTTCACTCTTGTTACCCAGGCTGGAGTGCAATGGTGCGATCTTGGCTCACCGCAACCTCCGCCTCCTGGGTTCAGGCAATTCTCCTGCCTCAGCCTCCTGAGTAGCTGGGATTACAGGCACGTGCCACCATGCCCAACTAATTTTTTTGTATTTTTAGTAGAGATGAGGTTTCACGGTTGGTTGTTTTTTTAATTATGCCATTAAACTAAACATTTCTGTTAAATTACCTTTAAAAAAAGGTAGGAAACAACAGATGCTGGGGAGGATGTGGAGAAATAGGAACCCTTTTACACTGTTGGTGGGAGGGTAAATTAATTCAACCGTTGTGGAAGACAGTGTGGCGATTCCTCAAGGATCTAGAACCAGAAATCCCATTTGACCCAGCAATCCCATTACTGGGTATATACCCAAAGAATTATAAGTCATTGTGCTATAAAGACACATGCACACGTATGTTTATTGCAGCACTATTCACAATAGCAAAGACTTGGAACCAACCCAAATGCCCATCAGTGATGGACTGGATAAAGAAAATGTGGCACATATACACCATGGAATACTATGCAGCCATAAAAAGGATGAGTTTATGTCCTTTACAGGGACATGGATGAAGCTGGAAACCATCATTCTCAGCAAAGTAACACAGGAACAGAAAACCAAACACCGCATGTTCTCACTCATAAGTGGGAGTTGAACAATGAGAACACACGTACACAGGGAGGGGAACATCACACACCGGTGCCTGTTGGGGGTGGGGGGCTAGGGGAGGGATGGCATTAGGAGAAATACCTAATGTAGATAATGGGTTGATGGGTGCACCAAACCACCATGGTATTTGCACACCTATGCCGTGGTATGTAACAAACCTGCACATTCTGCACATATACCCCAGAACTTAAAGTATAATTAAAAAAATACCAATTTTCAAATATTGCTAGATTTTGAGAATACCTAGCTCTGTCATTTACTAAGTCTATAGTGTCTGAACATCCCTAAGTTTGTGGCCTCATTAATCTCCAGGTGACTTCTATTTACAAGCCTGTAGTTGCTGAAACCTAAAATTATGAAGCCAAAACCTATTCTGTAATTGTTTGAAGCTTTATTATAATCATTTTGTGCGTAGTCATTCACTGAGAATGTAGAAAGCCTATAGCTCTTTTTGCTGAATTTTTATAACACATTTCTAAAAAGAAATAACCCTGGAAACAGAGGCAATTGAATAGACTGGTTTATCCATGGAGACAGGGTTTCTGCCTGAGTTCCCAAAAATGTTATTCATCCATAAAGTAGTTGTCAAAAATAAAAATAGTGGACAAATAGCTTCATCTATTAATATTTTCCAGAGGTAGCAATGCATTTATTATCTACACTTGTGTGACCCTGGAAAGGTCTTAATTTTCTTGAGTTTCATCTTAATCATCTGTAAAATGAGAATAAGCACGCCTCTCTTACCTACTTCTCATTGGGAAAAATAGGCTACATTATAGGCTGGGCGTATACATTTTTACAGGCATTAAATAACTTTCTCCTTTGTGAAATGAATGATCTCAAAAAGACTGTGACCCATGACTTTAACCATTTTTTAGCTTTCCCAAGAAAAATGAAGTGTGTTATTAAATATATAAGACAAATCCCAGGCTCTCACGACAGACTTAAAGCCAAATTTTGACTGGGAATGGAATATATTTTATAATTTATGAATGGGTCTGATGTTATCTGTCTGACCTTTTAAACCTCAACTATGCAATCTTAGAAAGTACCTAGATTGTATGTAATCATAAGGAAAAATATGTCTTTTTGCTGTTCATATTCCTATAATAAGAGTTTAAGATTTTTGATAGTCTTTGGAGAAATACTTTTCGAACTATTGTGAACTATTGATTCATTGGTACTTTTATGTCAGGTCTTGGGCTGCCACATTCCAAAAGCACTGACTTCATCAGCTCTAGGAAAAGTGCTCTTGGAGCACATAACTCTTACAAGACAGTTTAAAGGAAGAGCTGTATACTAAACATTGTCAGAACAGTAGTCTGCTGTGTGTTCTCTCTCAACTGGATTAGAATGGATTAAAAATATGCATAGGAATCGTATTTGGTAAAAGACTGCATTTTCAGAATCAACTTGTTAATGAATGATGTAAATACTGGATTTCGTGTGTTAACTTAGACAGTATTGGAAACTGCTGCCTCATGTTCAAACATGGTTTGAACTTCCTTTTCAGTGCTGCACAGTATTCAATTATGTAAATATGCCACAATGTATTTATTCTTCTGTTGATGGATAATCAGCTAGTTTCTAATTGATTGCAAACAATAACAATAATGATATGATGAATTTTGTACCTGTCTCTTTATACTCACATACAAAAGATGCTGTCAGTTAAATATAATTCTGAGGAGTAGAATTATTGGGTTTTAGGATGTGCATATCTTGAACTTAATTTTGTCATATTTCCCCTAAAAGTAGTTATGCTAGTTTTAAAATCAGTATATTTAAGAGGGTATATTAAATAGGTGCATTAGAGTTACATGTGTTAACATGGATGCATCTCATAAAACAATACTATATACCGTTTAGGGATACATATAAAGTTACTTTTTAAAGAGTAGGGATGATAAATTCAGCATAATAGTTAACTCTAGGATAGAAAGAGGAGATTTGGTTGGGGTAGGCTACACAGACGCTTTCAATTGTACCGGTAATGTTTTATTAAGTTCAGTGGTGGATAGATGGGATAGATGGTATATATGTCTGAAAGATTTCCAACACTTTTTAAGTTGTTTTTAAAATATGTCAATTTGAGTTACTTGGCTTCACTCTAATCTACCATTGGCCCCATCACCTAACCAACAGGATTTCAACATTGTGTTAGCTGCTTGGCCCCAGTAAGCAATTGCATTTGTGACCTTTATTTAGAAGTTAGGTAAGTGCTTGGTATACTTTGGCTTTTCAATTAATTTCTTGTTAAACTATAACATATATCTGAAAAGTACATAGGGCACAGCCTCATGAATTTTTTATAAAGTAAATGTAGCTATGTGATCAGCACTCAGATCAAGAAGCAGAACATCCCCAACACCCTGCACCCTCTTCCAGTAACTGTCACCCACAGGGCTCATTAACCATCCTGACTTCTAACACCCCATTCAAATTTTAACAGTTGCTGAAAATATCCAGTAGCTACAGTGAAATAGATGTTTTGCCTCTACAGATAGGAAACAAAATATTGAGAGATGGAATTAAATAAAAAAAATTTGAATGATAATTTTCCTGATTTAGGAGTAGGTTCAGTAATTTTAATTGTTGTATGTGAGGGGGTTGGGGATAAAATGAAGCAAATATGGAAAAACACATAATTTGGAGATTTATGAGTATATATTAAATGATTTTGTCCTCCAAAATGATAATTTTCTTTAAAGAGAGACGTGTGAATAGTCATCTTTGTGAATTAGTTTTAAAATATAATTCAACATATAAGAATTCCATTTATTCAACTTTTGTAATTCTGCGTCAGTGAAATACAAGACTCTATGCCTGTTCCCTCTGCCCCCCAACTCCGTTCTTCTGGTCTGATATGTCTGCTTCTTGCATTGACAGTTCTAATTATACATACTCAAAAGGATTTTGAATGCCAGGTACCACGATTCAAATACATTAGCCACAAATTTTTGAATTATGTTAGCCACAAAATCTCAGTTATATTCATGTGTCATGTCCATTTGGAGGTCTGTAAGCACTAGAAACCAAATGAATTATCTCCGTACAATTAAATGGCTACAGTGTCTAAATCATTTTTTGCATGATTAAACTTAGGATTGTTTTTTGCAAGTTTTAAGGAGTCTCTGTTTTTCTTTTGTTTTTTTTTTTTACAACTCATGACCCTTTTTCCCCCTCCTGGAGTATATAAATATGTGTAAATATATATATATTTTTAATGTCTTTAATTTTTAAATTATTTTTCTCTATTTTTGTTTTTCTTCTAGATAAAAGTTAAACAGCTAGAAGAACAAGTACAATCTTTTACTGACACCAGCTTACAGAATGACCAACTACGAAAGTTGAATAAGGCGCTATAGGCCAGATATGTTCAGGTGTGATTTATATCTACAAAAGTGGATTGCTGCTATATTTAGTTTTTTTTGTCTATCTTTTTGTTTCTGTTTTTGCTTTTGTTTTCTGGCTGAAGTGATCAGGAAACACTATCATTTTTCCAAGTATCTTTCCTTTGTGCAAAGAAAAATGCTCTTTATTTATTTTTACTTCTATTTTAAAATTTTATTAAGTGTTGGCAAATATATATATGTATGTAGTTCATTGATTTTTAAAAAATTTATTATAATTTAAGTTCTGGGGTATATGTGCAGAACGTGCAAGTTTGTTACATAGGTATAAACGTGCCATGGTGGTTTGCTGCATCCATCACCCCACCATCTATGTTAGATATTTCTCCTAATGCTGTCCCTCCCCAATCCTCCCACTCCCCACTATCCCTTCCCTAGCTCTCCACCCCCCAACAGGCCCTGGTGTGTGATATTCCCCTCCCTGTGTCCTCATTGTTCAACACCCATGTATGAGTGAGAACATGTGGTGTTTGTTTTTCTGTTCTATTATACATGCACATGGATGTTTATTGCAGCACTCTTCACAATAGCAAAGACTTAGAACCACCCAAATGCCCATCAATCATAGACTGGATAAAGAAAATGTGGCACATATACACCATGGACTACTATGCAGCCATAAAAAGGATGAGTTCATATCCTTTGCAGGGACATGGATGAAGCTGGAAACCATCATTCTCATCTATGTTTAGTTTTTAAGAAATTGACATCTTTCTCCCTACTTTATCATGCAATCCTAGAAAGATAAATACCATGTCACTTGACTCAATTTAACAAACTTTTTAAAAAGCACCTAGTACATACAAGGTTTTGCTAAGCCTCAGAAATTTGTAAAGATACCTGACACAGCACTGAGACATTCAACTTGCTTATTATAGTTAGGAAATGTACTCCATAGACTTTATTAGAGAATAGAAAATTATGCTTTTCAGAAAAATACACTGTATTACTGAACATTGATTGGGAGCATTAATATGAGTAGAAGTAGTGAGAAATGCTTTCATAAAGGCAGTGCTTTTTGAACTTGAGCCTTACAAATTTTGGCAGTTGTGAGGAACAAGTGTCCTTGTTTCTTTGAATTAAAGGCAAACTCAGAACTCAGTGCCAAGAAGGTACACCTGCAACAGGCAGATGCTCGCCTGAAAGAGGTATTGGTAGTGAAGGTGCTTACTTGTCAGCATGGTGGCTCTTGAGGCTAAAAACCTTTCATAGGTCATATAATATTTTAACAAATGAATAGAAAAAGTTAAGCAAGATATTGAAAACATTTAGTGAAGAACATACCCCAGGAAGGTGTTACCAGAAGAAAATGATTATACACATTTAGCATGCATATCATTAGGTTATTTTTTAAATCGTTAACTCTTAATAAAAGCATATGTAACTTCTGTGTCTATGATATTTGTGTATCTTCCCTGGTAAACAAGGAACTGAAATACGTTTTCAAATGGAATACTCATAGGATTCTAACTCCTTGACTCTGCTGATGAGCATTGAGGTCACAGAGTTGTTAGAGGGGGGCCTCATTAGATACACGCTGTGTATCTAAATAAGGTCTGTTTCTTCGCTGGGTCATAAAGTGTGATATCTTCATTCTGAAAGCAAAGAAACACATTTTCAAATATGTTTTTTATTACAGCTCCTTCTAGAACACTATTTGTGGTGTTCTTCTAGTAAAGTGGCTATTCCTTGAAAGGTAACTCTAGGTTTTAGCTGATTTTATTGTTTTTATTAATAATTGACAATGCCTCTAAGAAAAAGGAAATCTCCAGAGAGGCCTGCATCTTCAAAATCCCCTGAAATCTCTACGTCTCATGTAAACAGTATAAAGGATAGGACGTCATCAGTTCTACATGCCATGTGAGCTTTGCACCTAACCACCCTTCTATGAAAACATCTCAGGATATTGGAGACTCAGATCTCTCCAAAGACTGTTTTGAATGCTATTAGAACCATGGAGGGAAGACTGGAAGGCAAAATAGAGACTGTTGCCTCAAGACCTTTAGTAAATGGTGAATCACCACAGTTTTTTAAACGGGACTCGGTAAGTGAAGACCACAAATTAAATCTTAAGAAAAATTTAAATTTATACAAGAATGAAGTATTAACAGTCCAGAAAGATAATGCTTGAAGAAATGAGTAATGAGGAAATAAGGTTTTTAACAAACAGAAAAAAACTAATATAGATTGAATCCACTGTCCTAGCCATCATATAATTAGTTTTAGATAAAGAAAATTTGGCGTAACAGTAACTACTGAGTTCTTTTTATATAATTTTGATTTTTTTTTTAAAATGGAAACTTGCTACCTAATCTTAACATTTGACCTAAAATGCTTGGATAAAGCCTCATTTTCAAGTAGAAATAACTTAATTCAAGAAACCCTAAGAAATTTATCTTTGGAAAATATTTTCTTGAGAAAACTTGTTAGAGCATTCATCTTTACCTGATATTTAGAAATAGAAAATACTGTAGCTTATCTTCTAGAGTAGGCTACTGTTCCTGGAAGGAGGGCTGTGAGTGTGAGTTGTCCAGTCCTTGGTGTTTTGAACAAAGAATTGAACAAAACGCACAAAGTAACAAAGAATGAAACAGGAGGGAAGCAGCCAAAGCAGAGATTTATTAATAAAAGGGAGAAAGCACTCGGCAGGGTGGGAGTGGGCCTGCGCAAGTGGCTCAAGGGCCTGCTTACAAAGTTTTCTGGGTTTTAAGTACTCCTTTTGAGGTCCCTATTGACTACCTCTTATCTGGATGAAGGATTTGGCCTGTGGCTAGTTAAAGGCTGAGGTGAATTGACCCCCTATGCTGATGAAGGGATGGCCATTCCTGGCCCAAGGCCTATCTAAGGCACTCTCCCTTTCCATCTGAGACATGGTAGAAGGGGGAGGATTGTAGGGAGATTAGCCTTGATCCTTTGCTACTTGCTGGGGAGATGGGGTTTTTCCCTTTGGTTTAGCTTTTGGAAGTTGGTATTAGGTAGACTTAGATTCCCTGTCCCCAAACCCAGGTGTTTTCCTTTTGATCCAGTTTTGGGAATTCAGCACAAGATGGCCTCAGATTCCCTGCCCCCAGACCTTGGTGTTTTCTCTTTTAGGAAGTCAGCACAAATTGGCCTTAAATTCCCTGCCTTAGGACCCTATTCTCCTGCCTCACTACTACTATCTAGACTCCTTCTGTAAACATCTAGTGGCACTTTTGCTTTTATAAGTGTATATGTGTGTGTATACATACTGATATATATATACACTTAAAAAAATGGTTAGAATTTTTTAAATGATATTGTGTACTTATCTAGAACAAAATTCAGTAGATTATCAGGACCTGTAAATTGCCATCCTTTGCAGTCTTCTGGGATCCTTTTCTGTAGAAAAAATTAAGTATTTTGTATGTTACAGGTTCAAGTTTAAGGACTTTAATAATGTTGAGGTAGATGTGGGGAAAAGACATTCTTTGTTGGTATTGGGATTAAAAAAACAGTACAACTTCCTATGGAGGGCAATTTAGCAATATTTATCACAACTTTGACCCTACAATTGTCCTTCTAGGACTTTTTCCTACTGATATACTGGCTTGTACACATGACATGTATACGAGGTTACTTACTGAAGTATTGTTGGTTAATAGCTGCAGAGAAAGCAACCAAAATCTCATCAATAAGAGACTGGCTAAATAATAGTGTATCCATAGTTTGTAATACTGCTTCAAGATATGTATGTTATTAGGTTTAAACAATAAAAGTTCAGAAGAGTATATATAATATTTTACTATTTGGATGTAAAAGGGATGGGGAGATAAAGAATATATATATATGTATGTATGTATTCACATGTATAAGCATAGACTGTCTCTAAAATGACCCATAATAAACTGGCAACATTTTTGAGGAAGGAAACTGGGCAGCTGGGATGTTTTTCACTTAATCTTTTTGTACTTTAAGAATAATGTGAATGTACTACCTATCCAGAATAGTTTCATGAACGTTTTCTTTTCAACAAAACTGAGAGCAGAGAAGGGATAGTGTTTTCAACAAATGGTGCTGGGTTATTGGATATCCATATGCAAAAACAAAGTATCGTTGGTCCATACCTCACAAAATATATAAAAATTAAAATAGATCATAGATCTAAATGTAAACCCCGAAACTGTAAAACTTATAGAAGAAAACATAGGAAGAATTCTTTGTGATCTTGGATTACATAAAGATTTCTTAGATTTGATATCAAAAGCATGATCCATAAAGGGACAAAATTGATAAATTGGACTTCATCAAGTTTGACACCTTATGCTCTTCAGAAACATTAAGGGAATGGAGAGACAAGCTACAGATTGGAAGGAATTATTTGCAAATCACATATCTGATTAAGGCCTTGTTTCCAGAAAGTATTGAAAATATATTTTTAAAATTTAAATACTAAGAAGAAAACCTAAGAAAAAGAATAGGCAAAAATTCAAACATATTTTCTTTGGCAAAGGTATGTGGCTGGTAAGTAAGTGCTTGAAAAGAGGTTAAGCATCACTCATTGGGGAAATGCAAATAAAATCACAGTGAGATACTACCACACACCTATTATAGCACAACCATTTTAGAACTTATTTTGGGAATTTCTTTAAAAGTGAAACATACTACCACCATATGACCCGGTCAGTGAACTACTAAGTATTTACCAAAGACAAATAAAAGTATATCTCCACAAAGACTTGTACACAGGTGTTCACAGCAGTTCTATTTGTAATGACTTAAAACTGAAAAAAACTTAAGTGTCCACCAAGTGAATGGATAACAAAATTGTGATGTCCCTACAATAGAATACTAAAGAACAGAAAGAACTATTGAAATATAGACAATTTGAATGACTCTCAAAATAATTACACTGAGTGAAAGAAGTTATTCAAATAAGAGTGCATATAATTCCTTATAAAATTCTAGAAAATGCAAGCTAATCTATTGTGACAAAAAACAGATCAGTGATTACTTGTGAGAATCAGTAGGAGTGTGGGAAGAGAAACAGAAGGGGGAGATTATAAAGGAGCATAAGGAAACTTTTGGAGATAATGGAAATGTTCAGTATCTTAATTATGGTTTCAAAGTCTTATACATATGTCAAAACTTATCAAAATTTATACTTTAAGTATATGTAACTTATTATATGTCACATGCCTCAGTAAAACTGTTAAAAAATCCCTATGTTAACCTATTCAAAAATGTATTAAATGTTTAAAGTAACATTCTTCTGTTTTTAAGACGTAGTCTCACTCTGTCGCCAGGCTAGAGTACAGTGGTGCGATCGATCTTGGCTCACTGCAACCTCTGCCTCCTAGGTTCAAGCAATTTTTGTGCCTCAGCCTCCCTAGTGGCTGGGATTATAGGTACCCATCACCACACTTGGCTAAATTTTTTTTTTTGTATTTTTAGTAGAGACGGGGTTTCACCATGTTGGCCAAGTTGGTCTCGATCTCCTGACCTCATGTTCCACCCACCTCTGCCTCCCAAAGTGCTGGGATTTACAGGCATGAGCCACAGTGCCCGGCCTAAAGTAACATTCTTGAAAGGACAGAACTATAGAAATAGAGAACTGTACATCAATGTAGTGTGGGAAAGAAAAGAGCACAAATTAGTGGTTGCCAGAGGACAGGATGAGTTTTTGGAAGTAAGTGTGAATACAGAGATAGCACAAGGGAATTCTTCCCTGGTAATGGAGCAGTTCTGTGTCTTGACTGTGGTGGTGGTGGTCACATGAATATGTAAATAGGATCAAATTGTATAGAACTGTGTGCATGCACATGCACACACGTACACATGAATGAAGGTTGAAAAAAATGGCAAAAGTGGAATAACTTATGTAATCTAGTTAATCAAGTTAACAATTTATGAATGTCAATTTCCTGGTTTTGATGTCGAACTACAGCAATATGAGATGTCACCATTAGAAGTAGGATAAAGGGGCCGGGCATGGTGGCTCACGCCTATAATCCCAGCACTTTGGTATGCCAAGTTGGGCGGATCACCTGAGGTCAGGAATTCAAGATCAGCCTGACCAACATGGTGAAACCCATCTCTACTAAAACTACAAAAATTAGCTGGATGTGATGGTGCACGCCTGTAATCCCAGCTACTTGGGAGGCTGAGGCAGGAGGGTGGAGGTTTTAGTGAGCCCAGATCATGCCATTAGGCTCCAGCCTGGGTGACAGAGAAAAACTCCATCTTAAAAAAAAAAAAAGCTAAGAAGCAGGATGAAGGGTACATCAGACTCTGCACTGTTTTTGCAACATCCTGTGAACCTAAAATTGTTTTGAAATAAAAAGTTTAAAAAGTAATATTTAGAATAGTATGATTATCTGAACTGATGATATGGATCTACTAAAACTGTTTCAAGGATATAAGATTCTACTGTACATTTAAAATTTGGATTCTAAATTGCTATGTCTTATTCTAATCACTGATGTGTCATGTTTTGTAGTTATTTATTGTTTCTTTTTTTTCTGCTTAGGTGCAATCTGTTCCTGAAAGAAGTAAAGAGCTGTCCCGAACAGTGTAGTGTCGTAACGCAGCCCTGAAAGAGAGTCAGATGTTGAAAGAGGACCTGGAGGCTATGGAGGACAGGGAAAACAAGAAAGCAAGGAATCAGTCCCTTCTGACCGTCTGTCACTGAGAAGAAGCGCTTTTGAAATCTTTCATGAGCCATATGTTTTGCTTTCTTGCTTTCATTAGTAAGAAAGAGTGAGGATTGATCAGGGGAGGATTTCTTTTTTAAGAGAAAAGATAATTTTAGAATAGTTTGAAATTTTTCCCTTAAAATTACATCATATATATAACTCCCAGTTTTTTTTAACTTTCTGTCTTAAATACCAAAAGAGAAAGTTCTAATTTTTTCTGTTGAAACATGACTGATCTTGGTAATGGTAACCTTTATAGTTTTGTTGTATTAATGTGATATAAGATTTCTGTGATGCTTTCTCTTTAACAGTGTGTGTGCTTAGTGGGAATAGAGTTCACATCCCAAACTTCTCTTTGCCAGCAAGTGCTAGATTTTGCCTCTCTGAGGAGGGCTCTGAGTTACCTCATTGTTCAGCAGCTTCCACTTTCTCTTATAGTCTTTTTTTCTCAGATAATTCTGATGCGTTTCAGATGTATTATTTCCATCTGACCCCATCAGAAGACTTCTAAGAGGCCAGCCTGGCATCACCTCTGGACGGAGGTTGTGCTGAGTCAGGCCTCTCTGGTTAATGTGTTTGCTGTAACATGACCATAGTTGGGAAGCTGCAGAGTTCACCGTAGAATCTGGGGTCAGCTTTTCTTTTCTCAACAGTAACTTAAGAAACCACCTAAGAATAAAATATACTTTAATTTTTCCCCTTAACATCCTACTGTGTCTGCTTGCCTGCTTTCCATAGTCTTTCCAAGGAGTAATGGATCCACAAGCAGAAGAGTAACCAGAAAGGATCAAATGTCTTTGTGTTGTTTCATTTTCTGTTAGGTGGGAAACTTTCAGCGACAATTGGCAGAGGCTAAAGAAAACAACTGCAAAGCCATAGTCATGTTGGAGAATGCCCTGGCTTCTCACACTAAGATGCAAAGTGATCTGGAGAAAGTACAAATAGAGCTTGTGCAGAGGGATTCAGAGATTGCAGGCCTCAAGAAAGAAAGGTACCTGTGGTTTTTTTTTTCCTTATCATTGGTATTGCTGCATTGTACTAAGGAGCAGTGTCAAGTTAATAAATGAAATCACTTTATGTAGCTTCCTTTGCAAAAATCTAGTAAAATGGTATGTTTAGAGAACTACCAAATTAGAGAAAATCTAGAATTTGAAATACTATTTCCAAAAATTCAGAATGCCCCTATAATGTAGTAATGTGAAGGAATTTCTAGACTGTATAGCCTAGAAATTCATTAGCTGTACTGTTGTTTTACCCTTGCTTTCTGCACCATGTAAACCTAATTCTGTCCTTGCTTCTACAGAGTAGTAATTGTCAAGATAATTGAAACTAAGTACATACTTTAGTTTTAATTAATTATCCATTTATTACTATCCTGTTTCAAGATTAATAGTTATTTTAGGTGAATCAGTCTGTGAACCACTTCTAGCCATGTTTTATAAGTAAATTTCTTCATAGAATATTTTAAAAATTAAATTTCTATTTAGGTTAAAGAATAAATGGTCTGAGATTAATAGGGCATATTGCCTCTATGTTATGAGAGGACAAGTGAGTTTCATTTTTTTCATTGTGTTTATCTTTTTTACATAGTATGAAAGTATATTACCTTTGAATTTTTAAAAAGTCAAGGGAATGGTATTAAAAATATTTACTATTCACAATAAGTTTATAAGTGACTGTTATATATAGATGCAGAAATCTCAACAGCAAGCCAATCTTTGTAAAGGTGATGTATTTTTTGCTAGTGATATCACTAGTAAAATAGTAAATTATGTACTATAGTGACATATATCACTAGTAAAATAAATATATAGCATAAAATTACCAGCTCATAAGTTAGTCAGCAACATGTATTGATAGACTGATGTGTGAAGACAAATTGAATTATAAATGAGACAAGTTATTTAATTCCTAGAAGCCTTAGTTTCTTTTTTTTCTTTTTTAAAGACTAGTCAAGTGAAGTAGTGGAAGTGGAGAAGGAACAAAGAAATCTGTAACTGGTTGTGATCAATTAGTTGTAAACACCACTGCACTCGGACTAGCCGAGCCTTAGTTTCTTAACCTGAAGCTGAGGGTACTGATTGTCATCTATGAACTCTCAGATATTTTGAGCATCTATTTTAGCTTCTTAGAAGAACTCCCAAGTGGTATCATTCCTAGATGATTCTTTTCTATAGTCACTCTTTCTGTGTTTTCTGTTTTTAGGGATCTCAATCATCAGAGGGTGCAGAAGCTGGAAGCTGAAGTGGACCAGTGGCAGGCCAGGATGCTTGTCATGGAGGACCAGCACAACAGTGAGGTCAGGGCCAGGCTTTAAAAAATGATAACATCGGAGGGTTTTCAAGATGGCCGATTAGGAGGAAGTCGGGATCGCAGCTCCGAAAGAAGGCGCAGAGGGTGAGTGGACGCCGCATTTCCAGACAGATTTTTACTGACCACAGACCAGGGGATTAACAGGAGGAGGAGCCGCACGGGTCACCAGCGCCGCTGGTTTGAGCGGAGCGGCGCGCCGCTCGGCCTACGCCCTGAGGTGGGGGGCGGCGGATCCACATACAGAGCGAGAGAGACTGAATCACCTCTGAGCCAGCAAGGGGAGCTGAAGCAGGGATTCAAGCCAGGACATTCCCGGGCAAGGGCGCGCCACGAATCTCAGAGCCGCTGCTTTGACTGATGCAGCGGCTCACAGGGCAGCGGATTTTTACTGCCCACAGACCAGGAGATTCACAGGTGGTGAAGCCCCATGGGTTGCCAGCGCCGCCGGTTGGACTGGCGCGGCTGCTCTGCCTGCACCCGAGGCAGGGAGCAGCGGCCCCTTGTGCAGAGTGAGCGAGACCGGATCCCCTCTGGGCCAGCAAGGGGAGCTGAGGCAGGGATTCAACCCAAGAGTTTCCTGGGCAAAGAGGACACCTCCGGAAACACAGCTGAACACGGGACGGTCCAGCTCTGTGGAGGAGGGGCGTCACCCACCGGGAAACACCCTGCAGTTCCCAGGACAATTTGCCCACAGCAGCTCAACGAAGCCTCTGCAGGCTGAGTGTGACTAGGCTGCCACCTTGTGGGCAGGGAAAACCATTGCAACAGCGGAAAATCATAACGCCCTAATTCCCTGGGACAGACCACCTAGGGGGAAGAAAAGGGGGTTTATGAGTTCAGCTACTACAGACTTAAAATTACCAAAATCAGAAAGACAGCAACTACAAAGTCGATAGATGGATAAATCCACAAAGATGGGAAGAAACCAGCGCAAAAAGGATGAAAACACCCAAAACCAGAACACCTCTCCTCCTACAAGGGAGCACAACTCCTCACCAGCAAGGGAACAAGACTGGATGGAGAATGAGCGTGATGAAATGACAGAATCAGCTTTCAGAAAGTGGATAATAAGAAACTTCCGTGAGCTAAAAGAACATGTTCTAACCCAATGCAAAGAAACTAAGAACCTTGAAAAAAGACTTGACGAAATGTTAACGAGAATGGACAACTTAGAGAGGAATATGAGCGAATTGATGGAGCTGAAAAACACAACACGAGAACTTCGCGAAGCATGCACAAGTTTCAACAGCCGAATTGACCAAGCAGAAGAAAGGATATCAGAGGTCGAAGATCAACTCAATGAAATAAAACGAGAAGGCAAGATTAGAGAAAACAGGGTAAAAAGGAATGAACAGAGTCAACAAGAAATATGGGACTATGTGAAAAGACCCAATCTACGTTTGATAGGTGTACCTGAATGTGACGAAGAGAATGCATCCAAGCTGGAAAATACTCTTCAGGATATTATCCAGGAAAACTTCCCCAACCTAGCAAGGCAGGCCAATATGCAAGTCCAGGAAATACAGAGAACACCACAAAGATATTCCTCTAGAAGAGCAACCCCAAGGCACATAATCGTCAGATTCGCCAGGGTTGAAATGAAGGAGAAAATACTAAGGGCAGCCAGAGAGAAAGGTCGGGTTACCCACAAAGGGAAGTCCATCAGACTTACAGCAGATCTCTCAGCAGAAACCCTACAGGCCAGAAGGGAGTGGGGGCCGATATTCAACATCCTTAAAGAAAAGAACTTTCAACCCAGAATTTCATATCCAGCCAAACTAAGCTTCATAAGTGAAGGAAAAATAAAATCCTTTGAGAACAAGCAAGCACTCAGAGATTTCATCACCACCAGACCAGCTTTACAAGAGCTCCTGAAGGAGGCACTACACATAGAAAAAAACAACCAGCACCAGCCATTCCAAAAATGCACGAAATGGTAAAGAGCATCAACACAATGAAGAATCTGCATCAACCAATGGGAAAAACAGCCAGCTAGCATCAAAATGACAGGATCAAATTCACACATAACAATATTAACCCTAAATGTAAACGGACTAAATGCCCCAATCAAAAGACACAGATTGGCAAATTGGATAAAAAGCCAAAACCCATCAGTGTGCTGTATCCAGGAAACCCACCTCACAAGCAAGGATACACAAAGGCTCAAAATAAAGGGATGGAGGAAGATTTACCAAGCAAATGGAGAACAAAAAAAAGCAGGAGTTGCAATTCTCATCTCTGATAAAATAGACTTTAAAGCAACAAAGATCAAAAGAGACAAAGAAGGACATTACATAATGGTAAAAGGATCAATGCAACAAGAAGAGCTAACGATCCTAAATATATATGCACCTAATACAGGAGCACCTAGATACATAAGGCAAGTTCTTAAAGACTTACAAAGAGACCTAGACTCCCACACAATAATAGTGGGAGACTTCAACACCCCATTGTCAATATTAGACAGATCAACGAGACAGAAAATTAACAAGGATATCCAGGACTTGAACTCAGACCTGGAACAAGCAAACCTAATAGACATTTGCAGAACTCTCTACCCCAAATCCACAGAATATACATTCTTCTCAGCACCACATCACACCTACTCTAAAATTGACCACATAATTGGAAGTAAATCACTCCTCAGCAAATGCAAAAGAACGGAAACCATAACAAACAGTCTCTCAGACCACAGTGCAATCAAGTTAGAACTCACACAACTTTCTCCTGAATGTTGACTGGATAAACACTGAAATGAAGGCAGAAATAAAGATGTTCTTCGAAACCAACGAGAACGAAGACACCACATACCAGAATCTCTGGGACACATTTAAAGCAGTCTCTAGAGGAAAATATATAGCAATAGGTGCCCACATGAGAAGAAAGGAGAGATCTAAAATTGACACTCTATCGTCAAAATTGAAAGAGCTAGAGGAGCAAGATCAAAAAAACTCAAAACCTAGCAGAAGACAAGAAATAACTAAGATCAAAGCAGAATTGAAGGAGATAGAGACACGAAAAACCCTTCAAAAAATCAATAAATCCAGGAGCTGGTTTTTTGAAAAGATCAACAAAATAGACAGACCACTAGCCAGACTAATAAAAAAGAAAAGAGAGAATAACCAAATAGATGCAGTAAAAAATGATAAAGGGGATATCATCACAGATGCCAGAGAAATTCAAACCATCATCAGAGATTATTACAAACAACTCTATGCACATAAACTAGAAAACCTGGAAGAAATGGATAAATTCCTGGACAGTTGCCTCCTCCCAAGCCTAAACCAGGAAGAAGTCGAAACCCTGAATAGACCAATAACAAGGTATGAAGTTGAGGCAGCAATTAAGAGCCTACCACCCAAAAAAAGCCCAGGTCCAGATGGGTTCACAGCCGAATTCTACCAGACATACAAAGAGGAACTGGTACCATTCCTACTGAAACTATTTCAAATAATCCAAAAAGAAGGAATCCTTCCCAAATCATTTTATGAGACCAACATCATCCTAATACCAAAACCCGGCAGAGACTCAACAAGAAAAGAAAATTACAGGCCAATATCCATGATGAACATAGATGCAAAAATCTTCAATAAAATACTGGCAAGCCGATTGCAACAGCACATCAAAAAGCTTATCCACCATGATCAAGTAGGATTCATCCCGGGGATGCAAGGCTGGTTCAATATACGCAAGTCTATAAATGTAATTCACCACATAAACAGAACCAAAGACAAAAACCACATGATTATCTCAATAGATGCAGAGAAGGCCTTCGACAAAATTCAACAGCCTTTTATGCTAAAAACTCTCAATAAACTAGGTATCGACGGAACGTACCTCAAAATAATAAAAGCTATTTATGACAAACCAACAGCCAATATCATACTGAATGGGCAAAAACTGGAAGCATTCCCTTTGAAATCGGGCACTAGACAAGGATGCCCTCTCTCACCACTCCTGTTCAATATAGTACTGGAAGTTCTAGCCAGAGCAATCAGACAAGAAAAAGAAATAAAGGGTATTCAATTAGGAAAGGAGGAAGTCAAATTGTCTCTATTTGCAGACGACATGATTGTATATCTAGAAGACCCTATCATCTCAGCCCAAAATCTCCTGAAACTGATAAGCAACTTCAGCAAAGTCTCAGGATACAAAATCAATGTGCAAAAAACACAAGCATTCCTATACACCAATAATAGACATAAAGAGAGCCAAATCAAGAACGAACTGCCATTCACAATTGCTACAAAGAGAATAAAATACCTAGGAATACAACTAACAAGGAACGTAAAGGACCTCTTCAAGGAGAACTACAAACCACTGCTCAACGAAATAAGAGAGGACACAAACAGATGGAGAAACATTCCATGTTCATGGTTAGGAAGAATTAATATCGTGAAAATGGCCATACTGCCCAAAATAATTTACAGATTCAACGCTATCCCCATCAAGCTACCAATGACCTTCTTCACAGAACTGGAAAAAACCACCTTAAACTTCATATGGAACCAAAAGAGAGCCCGCATAGCCAAGTCAATTCTAAGCAAAAAGAACAAAGCAGGAGGCATCACACTACCAGACTTCAAACTCTACTACAAGGCTACAGTAATCAAAACAGCATGGTACTGGTACCAAAACAGAGATATAGACCAATGGAACAGAACAGAGGCATCGGAGGCGACACAACATATCTACAACCACCTGATCTTTGACAAACCTGATAAAAACAAGCAATGGGGAAAGGATTCCCTGTTCAATAAGTGGTGTTGGGAAAACTGGCTAGTCATATGCAGAAAGCAGAAACTGGACCCCTTCCTGACACCTTACACTAAAATTGACTCCAGATGGATTAAAGACTTAAACATAAGGCCTAACACTTTAAAAACACTAGAAGGAAACCTAGGCAAAACCATTCAGGACATAGGCGTAGGCAAGGACTTTATGACCAAAACACCAAAAGCATTGGCAACAAAAGCCAAAATAGACAAATGGGACCTAATCAAACTCCACAGCTTCTGCACGGCAAAAGAAACAGTCAATAGAGTGAATCGGCAACCAACAGAATGGGAAAAAATTTTTGCAGCCTACCCGTCTGACAAAGGGCTGATATCCAGAATTTACAACGAGCTAAAAAAGATTTACAAGAAAAAAACAAACAAGCCCATTCAAAAATGGGCGAAGGATATGAACAGATACTTTACAAAAGAAGACATACAAGAGGCCAACAAACATATGAAAAAATGCTCATCATCACTGGTCATTAGAGAAATGCAAATCAAAACTACATTGAGATACCATCTCACGCCAGTTAGAATGGCGATCATTAAAAAATCTGGAGAAAATAGATGCTGGAGAGGATGTGGAGAAATAGGAACACTTTTACACTGTTGGTGGGAGTGTAAATTAGTTCAACCACTGTGGAAAACAGTGTGGCGATTCCTCAAGGACCTAGAAATAGAAATTCCATTTGACCCAGCAATCCCATTACTGGGCATATATCCAAAGGATTATAAATCGTTCTACTATAAGGACACATGCACACGAATGTTCATTGCAGCACAGTTTACAATAGCAAAGACCTGGAACCAACCCAAATGCCCATCGATGATAGACTGGACAGGAAAAATGTGGCACATATACACCATGGAATATTATGCAGCCATTAAAAACGAGGAGTTCGCGTCCTTTGTAGGGACATGGATGAACCTGGAAACCATCATTCTCAGCAAACTGACACAAGAACACAAAACCAAACACCACATGTTCTCACTCATAGGAGGGTGTTGAACCAGGAGAACACATGGACACAGGGAGGGGAGCACTATACACGGGGGTATGTTGCGGGGGAGTGGGGGGGACAGCGGGGGGGGAGTTGGGGAGGGATAGCATGGGGAGAAATGCCAGATATGGGTGAGGGGGAGGGAGGCAGCAAATCACACTGCCATGAATGCACCTATGCAACAACTTTGCATGTTTTTCACATGTACCCCAAAACCTAAAATGCAATAAAAAAAAAAGAAGAAAAAAAAAAAATGATAACATCGATTCTTTTGGTTTTATTGGGATATTACTGTTTTTGAGAAAAATTTTTTTTTCAGTCAAGTCTGAGTTTTGCACAGTGACATACCTACAGATGGGAAATTGACCTGTCTTAAAATGAGTCACTTATTGGCAGACTAGTACCACAATAATGACTAATCTGTCTTATATGGTCTGCATTTTTATTCATTTATTAATGCACAGATGACTTCAGAAGTTCATAGGCTTAGAAAATAACTTATAATCTGTCAGAAGCAGCTAGAGTGATCCCACTATTAATAAGGAGTCACCTACACAAATGTGCTCACAGGCATGTGTACATACCTGTATATGTATCTATATGCACATATAAAATACACATGGATATTTAATAAATAAGGTTTTTTTTTCTGTAGGAATCTATAAGGAACAGTTGACAAGTCTTTTTTTTCCCTCTAGGGAGTAAGACCAGAAGGTCATAGGATCAGGAAGGGGAATTTAGTTTAAAATTTTAAAAATTAGGATAAATTAAGGTGGGTCTGTTTACCAAAGCTCTCTGTTGACTAATGGAGCATACCTTTCCCGTTGGCTTCTAAGGGTTTCCTAAGCAATGTCTGTAATAAGTTCTCACATATATATTCCAGGCACCTGGAATCTTTGCTTCTGGTTCCAACTAATTGTTTCAGTAGCACTTGATGTTAGAATGTGAGGAGTGATTACACAGTGTTATGAACTTCTTGCATCTCTTTGTTACAGTGGAATTGAAAACATTCTTCTCTCTTTCAGATTGAATCTCTACAAAAAGCTCTAGATGTAGCTAGAGAAGACAGCAGGAAACTGGCTATGAGTCTGGAACAAGCTCTCCAGACAAGTATTCATCTGCAAACAAAGCTAGATCATATGCAAGATCAATTTGAAAGCAAAGAACTTGAGCGACAGAATTTGGAAACCTTCAAGTAAGAGCAGTATAGTCACAGTAAAATTAGGGAAGTGCCTCTGGAGGAGTAAGTCACATTCACATAAATGGCTCATTCACATAAATCAGTTAAACCCTTTTCTCCTACTTTGAACTAGTACTCCCAGCAGAGCCATGTTAAGGACCAGGCATAGCTGAGCACCAGCAGATAATAGCTGGCTAGAGCATGCTCATTTGACTTCCTTCTCAGCTTTTCCTTCATCCACTATCAAGCTGCTGTTTTACATGAAGGTTAAACCAAAACTTAAAGGATATTGATTAGAAGAGACATTCACATGTTTCTACCAAGGCTTTTCTATGAACAGCTTATATGGTCTTTAAAAGCATGATTTAGACAAGAAAAAAACATCAGCCTGGGTGGAATGACTCAATCTAAGCAGATGTTAAGCCATTAAATGTTTTCGGTTTTGACCTGAGATTAGTTAGATGAGACCTATCCAGTTCAGATCAAATGACTAAAGTTTTACCTTAAATTATACATAGGTAGATATTATTTACATATTAATAGCATTCTATGAAAATTTATACTTAATGGAAATACAGTGTGCACATAGATCTTTATTCCTTTATGTATTTTTATTTATTTATTTACTTGAGACTGAGTCTCGCTCTGTTGCCCAGGCTGGAGTGCAGTGGTGTGATCATGGCTCACTGCAGCTTCTACCTCCTGGGCTCAAGTAGTTCTCCTACCTGAGCCTCCTGAGTAGCTGGAACTATAGGCATGTACTGCCACACCTGGCTAATTTTTTTGTATTTTTTTTAGAGATAGGGTTTCTCCATGTTGCCCAGGCTGTCTCAAACCCTTGGGCTCAAAATCCACCTGCCTTGGCCTCCCAAAATGCTGGGATTACAGGCATGAGCTGCTGTTCCTGGCCTAGATATTTATTCTTTTCATTTATTGAGCATGTTGATAGAGGAAAGAGGTATAAGCTGAAACAAAGACAGTATTTTCCAGATATATGATCTCTGCAAATTTTATATTCAGCTGAAATGTTACTGCCTTAAGATTGTTCCTTATTGTATTTATGTAACGGTTGGCAGCATCATTTAAAACTCTTCAGTGTCAGTTTAGGTAATTATGATTTAGATGGTTAGTAATTGTTTCAAAAGCCTAAACATGATTTAGGTAACTATAAAATGTAGTTCCTACTACTACTACTTATAACAAACGAAACCAAAAAGAAAAAAAAAACGATGGTTAGGTCATTCACAGAAAAAGCATGAGGTGAGAGTTAGAGGTCTCCT
This sequence comes from Aotus nancymaae, assembly GCF_030222135.1. Lineage (NCBI taxonomy): Eukaryota > Metazoa > Chordata > Mammalia > Primates > Aotidae > Aotus > Aotus nancymaae. The sequence goes on along the minus strand of NW_026988419.1, from coordinate 36,842,182 downwards.
TGCAGCATTTGCTTCAGAATTTACCTTGATGTCACTGCTTATGATAATAGTTTGTATTTTCATCATAGGTAAATCACGCTTCTTGAGATCTGTGAACCTCCTAAAATCATATGCAGAACTGTGCTTATCAGTGTGCAAGCTTAGGAAGACAGAGCAGGTTTTGGAGAACTTGTTGAGTTTCAGGTGGTTATTTAATAGATTTAGAAATGTAGGCTTAGTTCTAAGAGGCTGCTAGTTGGAATTCATCTCTATAAAGATAAAAGCTAGAGGCCAGGCGTGATGGATCACGCCTGTAATCTCAGCACTTTGGGAGACTGAGGTGGGTGGATCACAAGGCCAGGAGATCGAGACCATCCTGGCCAACATGGTAAAACCCCCAGCCTGGCACCAGAGCAAGACTGCATCTCAAAAAAAAAAAAAGATAAAAGATAAAGCCTTGGAATGGGTTAGACTGCCACGGGCAAAGTATAGAGAGAGAACCAAGGTCAGAACTTGGAGATGTGCTGCATTTCAGGTAGAAGGGGAACAGAGGCCACAGAAGGATCCAGAAAAGGAGCATTTAGTGGAAGTAAGGAAAGAATCGGGAGAATGTAATATCACCAAAGGCAAACAAAAAGTGAGTCAGATGCTGCAGAGTCAGAGACCAGAGAGGAAGCCACTGGGTTTTGCAACAGATATCTACCGCTCATCCTCCAGATGGCCAGTTTCTGTAGATAAAGGCGGTAACAAAGAGTAAGTAATAGATGAGGAAAGGCAGGCAAGGAGGACAATGGTGAAGGTAAAGAAGATTGTGTAGCAGCTCAAGAGCATAACATAAAGAAAAGTTATTCTGCTGCTGTCCTCTTTTTAGAATGAGAGGAACTGGACTGTGATTAAAGAGTATGGAAAGAACTCGATTGAACTGGAGAACAAGAGAGAGGATAAGCAGAAGGGTTATCTTTAGAGATGAGGTTGGATATTTCTTCCTTTGGATTTAGTGGGAAGCAGAAGCTGGGTGAGTCTTCAGAAGACTGTTGAGGAGGCTGATTGGTAGAGGGTCTGTGATTTTCCTTAGAAGAAAAAAGAGCAAGATGAATACATTCTAGAGATCTGCTGTGAAAACAGGGCTAGGCTATAGTGAACAACACTATATTGTTTGCTTAAAATTTGTTAAGAGGGTAGCTCTCAGGTTAAATGTTCTTACCACAGTAAAAAGAAGAAGAAAGTAAGAGTTGAAGTTGAAGTGCTATGTAGGGGCTTAGGGCAGAGGTAGAGACTTGAGAGAAATTTTTAAATTTAGAATTTGAATTTTTAGCGCTAGATGATGATGATGATGATGATGACAATAGCTAATACTTGTTACATGATCATGATATATTGGGTAATATGCTAAGGGCTTCACATGCATTATTTCCTTTAGTACAAACTATTACCCTGTGATGGTGGTTAGTGTTATTATTCCCATTTTGAAGATAAGGAAACAAGCAGGGGAAGTAGGTGTACCATACTCAAGGCCAGACATCATCTTACTAGAGCTGGGATTAGGATCCAGGCAGCATCAGGCTGACTCCAAAACTTAGAGTCTTAATCATTTTGATATAATAAGCACAATAAATTTAAAGGCAATTTAGAAAGTTATAAGAAAATCTAAATACAGTACTGTACAAATGATGGTTTTGTTCTCTTTCTATAGCTCCATGAATTTTTTGCTCATTTTCCAGATTGACGTGGGCATGGGGAGGAGTGTGGGAATGTAAGAAAGAACCATCATTATCCCTAGTGACTTCAGGATCTTCCATCCCTTTATGCTGTGCCTTAAGGACAGGCTTCAGCAACTTTTTAGATGTGATGTACCAAAGTTTATTGATACATTCCTGCCTGGGGGACTGGAGGGACAGTTGCAGTTACTGCAAGACCAAGCCCACTGAATGCTGCCAAGTGGACAGACTGAATCCATTAGTAGATGTACTTTTAGAGACACATGGAGAACATGGATATATTATCCAAATAAGAGCAAGAGATGATCAGGAGAGAGAGGGAAAATGAAGATGATTTCATGTCAGGGCAGGCTCCTCTTACCCTTTGAGAAATAACCGGTAACTCAAGAGTAATCATAGAGTAAGTCATTATCAGCTAGATCAGAGAATGTTAAAGCTGGAAGAAGCCTCGTAATTGTTTAAGTCCATTTAGTCCTTTTTGGAGTCATTTATCCTTTTAAAAGTCAGAAGCTATGGACTCAGCTATACCCCCTCACACACGCATACACATTTTGCATATTATTTCAGGGAATTCCCACATTCTCAGAAGATTAACCATGGGTCTTGAACAAGGAGTTCAAGTTAGGAATGCTGATCTAATTTAAAGCTCTCAGTTTAAAGATAAGGAACAATATTATTAGAAGTTAATATTTAAATGGTAAATAGCTGCCAGCAAAAAGACATCATCTTACTAGAGCTGAGATTACAATACAGGCGGCAGCAGCAGGCTGACTCCAAAACCCATAGTCTTAATCGCTTTACTATAATAAACAGAATAAATTTAAAGGCAATTTAGAAAGTTATTAAGAAAATAAAAATACAGTGCTGTGCAAATAATGGTTTTGTTTGAAAAGACAAAGGCAAGAGAAAAGACAAAAACAAATATCCCTTAAAGTATTTCTACTTCCTCTAATATTTTTCTTTGACGTGAGTTTTTTACTCTGGTTGGATCTCTTTACGTAGAATTAATGTTTTTTAATATTACAGGTAAATTCACTTCTTTTTTCTTCTGTTAATGAGCTCCAAATTAGTGAGGTTCACCAGGCTACTGATAGGCTGCTTGTTTTTAAATAACACACCTTTTAGAGTTGGACACTCCCCTCCAAAACTTTCTTACCTCTTAAAGTGATTTCTAAATGACTTCTCACCTCTTTTCTTCAAAACAGAGAACGGATGACTGAAGAGTCCAAAGTGGAAGCAGAATTGCATGCTGAACACATAGAAGCTCTAAGAAAGCAGTTTCAAACCAAGAGAGAAACTGCAAAGAAAGTGGCACAACGGGAAGTGGCTGAGGTATAGAGTCATGAGAAAAGTTTCTCTCTTGGTGAATGCCTCTTAGGAGGATAAGCAGCTCCAAGATTTCAGAGAATGGCTGCAGTTGTTCTTTGACTCTTCTCATCCGCTTTTGACCAGCAAGCCAGACGCAATTGAGACCTCTCTGTAAAGGAACACACAAGAAAAAAGTTTCTGACATATAATTCTCTGCCCAACAAAGGAGTACCTTGATGGGAGATTTTCCATCAGAGTGATAACCAAGAGGGATAGAGGAATAAGGAGACTGCCATGTGATAGACAGAAATGAAATCATCTCTCTTCTCAGTTCACTTAACTGGCATCTATTCTGCATCTACCATTTCCTGAGAGAGACAGGGAAAACGGTAGAAAATATGGTCCATGCCCTTGTGTGTGCCAAATGACCCTTGTTTGTGATCTCCACTCTGGACATGAGACAAATAGGGAAAACATCAGAGATCTTTCTTGGGTAGCTAGAGGCTGTGTGTAATTTTGAAGGAATTCAAAGTAAGAGAAAGTTTATTTTAGGCCATTTGATTGATAGAAGAAGGAAAGCTTAATGAGAGTACAGGATTGAGACTAGCAGAGATGACAGGGCTGGACACCTTACAAAACAGCACAGACCAAGCTTACTTACAAAAATGAACAGGACATGTTAGCAGATGAAAAGTAGCCTGTCTTGATTAGAGCAGAGACTTTGGAAAATGTTAGAGAAAGAGTGTTAACTTACATGGAACCACCTGATGGATGGCCTTAGTTATGGAAATGTTGGATGTGAACTCTTAAGTAGAGATGGAGTACTACTTAAGAGTGAGCAGGGGGTGGCAAGATAGAAGCATGAGTTTAGGAAGGTTAATGTAACAGCAGAAGACAGTAGAGAAGAATAAAGAGAAACTGGAGGCATGGAGGCTCAAGAAAACTATAACAGTTAATTTAAGTATTAGATGATTAGGGCCAAGCAAAGTAGTTCAGTTGAAAAATAGAGAAAAGCCAATAGAAAAATCATCAAACAGGCCGGGCAAGGCGACTCACCCCTGTAATCCCAGCACTTTGGGAGGCCAAGGCAGGTGGATCACCTGAGGTCAGAAGTTTGAGACAAGCCTGGCCAACATGGTGAAACTCCATCTCTACTAAAAATACAAAATATTAGCCAGGCATGGTGGTAGGCAGCTGTAATCCCAGCTACTCAGAGGAGGCTGAGGCATGAGTATCACTTGAACCCGGGAGAAAGAGGTTGCAGTGAGCTGAGATCGCACCACTGCACTCCAGCTTGAGCAACAAGAGTGAGACTCCATCTCAAGAAAAGAAAAATCATCAAACAGACATTAAATGTTGTATCATGGAGAGGGAGGGATTAAAATAATTCTTTGGTTGGCATGGATGGTCTGTGTTTCACCAAATTTGTTACATTTAGTAGTTGCAATTGATGGAAACTATTCACAAAATCAAACTCAAATAATAGTATATAAAACAATTTTGTGAATTGCAAAGCACTATATAAATATAAATGTTATAAAAAGCAAATTCTGCTTTTTATAGAAGAATTAGGGAACATAAAGATGTGCTAACTGTAGAAATGTACCTTTAGTTGAGAATAATTACAAAACTGAAATCCTTTGAAGAAAGATCAGTGACAGTGAAGAACAGTGAAAGTGTGACAGCAGTAGAAGTTGGCAGCAACAATAGGCTCACGGAGCGCTGCCTGAGTCCCAGCTCTGCGTCTTACTGTGTATTAATTTATCGTCTGAAGAAGTGACTTAATTTCAGAGTTTCAGTTTCCTCAATCATAACATGTAAACCATCACAACTACTTTCCAGGTTTGTTTTGAGAATTAAATTTGGAAGCATTTGTAAAGTAATTATCGCAGTGCCTGAACTTAATCAGTACAAAGTAAATGATAGTTGTTAGGGCTTATCCAGTTTTAGAAAGGCTGTGATTGAGATAACAAAGTTAGTTGAGTAGTAATAAAAGACTGTAGTGTAAAGTTAGGATCTAAAAGAAGGAACTAGTATAGAGAGAAAAGGTACAGACACCCTTGACTTCACTCTTTGCTGTTTTAAATGCTGCCAGCCATAGAGAATACCACCTTCCTGTTTTCTCCCTTCTCAACTACCTCTTGCTCCTAAAGTTTTCAAGTGGCACTGCTTTAATGGCATATTAGAAGGATGGAACTCTGTAAAATTATTTAAGTAACTATGCAGTTTTTTTCACAAGAGAAATTAAAATCCTTAAGAACAAAAAACAAAATTATAAAAATGTGTGCCATGACACTCAATAGCTGACAGATATTTATAGAAACTGCCATATAATTCATTTTCATTTCTTCAGACTGAGGTTACAAATGACAGAAAGAGAAGAGCTTATAGCATGATAGTCACAGAGTAATTATTGTGTGCCAGACTCTACTTCTTTCTCTATATGAAGTTATTTGTATCCTATGAGTTAGGCTATACACACACTGTTCAGATGATGAACCTGAGGCTTAAGATAGTTAATTGCCCCAAAACACTGAGCTAGTAAGTGGTGAAGCTGATGTTTGGACTGAAATTAACTCCAAAGCCAGGCTTTTAAAATGCAAATACTGAATATACATTTACATTCTTTATCTATTCCAAGAAAGATTTTGTTCTTTAGTGATAAAAATTGTGAAAACCACTTGGTCTGTTGCTCCGTAAATCTGCTTAATCAGACATTATTGCCTTACTAATGCTCCTTTTAAAAAGAAAGATCCAAAGACGACAAAATATGAGGACAAAACTAAGTAAGCTTCTCTTAATGGAAAGTAAAAATGTTTCAGTTTTTTCTTTTGTGTTTTAAGCTGAATAAAGTCCTTGATGAAGCTAACTTCAGATCAGCTGAAGTGTCCCGGACCAACCGAGAGCTGGGACAGAAACTTGCAGAGCTAGAAAAAATGCTAGAAAGTAACAAGGAGAAAATAAAGAATCAGAAGGCCCAAATTAAACTCCACTTGTCAGCTAAGGTGAATAATGCTCAGAATATAGAAAGGATAAAGGTTATACGAGAAACCTCTTCTCACTTCCTGGGTACCCTATGAGGATGTGGGCAGTCAGTGGTGTCTGGGGAAGACAGGTTTTAGAACCCTACCCGCCCCATGTATTCTCTGGGAGTTACAGCCAGTTGCCTTTGGGGAGACTTTTTCAGTGGAGACACTGCTGTGTAAATGTTTGATTTCTCATTTGCTGCCAGTGTCACATTCTGGCTCCCCATCTGTCCCTTCCGTGTTGATTGTATTGGACTTTACTCTTTCAGGATCAGTGGGCCAGATGGGAAAGAAAGCTCAGCAAGAACTAGTAACTTTGGGTCTCATATTGGATTCTGTCTGTCATCCCACAGGCAAAAAGAGCAAGCCAGTTTTTCCACTGATCATCTTTTTATGTTATTTTCCGTTTACTTTTAGCACATAGAAACAGAATTGAAGCAAATGGAGCTAATTAAGGATCAATATCAGAAAAAAAATTTGAACAGGTAGATGATTTCCATATACTCTATGTTTACATGTCATGCAAAATCTCAAACTTGGAGGGTGTTCACCAAATGTCTCCATCTTTGTATTCTTCCAGTCTTTGAGTATCCAGAGATTGGTGTGTGAAATGACTAACCTGCAGAAAGAGATGCAGATGTTGGCCAAGAGCCAATATGATGCCTCAGTACGGAATAAACAACAAGAGCAGCTCCTAGAAGCAGAACGGAAAATAAGGCAGGAGCTAGAGAATCGACGCCAGGTAAAAGGTTTCCTAAGATTTATCTTAAGGATGATCAGCAAATGGCATGTGCCAAAGCCCAACAGTATTGAACCTAGACTTTCTAGAGTCTACAGAAGACAACACACATTTACAAATTGTTTATCTTTGCTAAGTCCTTAGAATAATAGTATGGAGGAAGAAGGCTGTAGTTTGAATGTGGCAAATGTTCTCCATTTTCAGCTTAATAAAAGTAATGTCAATTTTTAAAGAACATCTAGAGGTTACATATGCAAAGTATCAGTTACCTAAGTAAGACCTCTGAACTGAATTTCATAGCCTTTCAGGAGCTTTATACACCTCATTTCTTCTCCTAGCACAGATACACCTGTTGCTCTTAAAAGACTCTTAGGTATTCCTAAATGAATAAAAAGCATAACATTATATCACTGAAAAGGGACTTCAAGAGATCTCTGAGCTCTTGTCTTTCAATAGGGTTTGTCGTGAGAAGTATCTTCCCAGTTCTGAAAAGAGATTAATCACTGTCCTCAACAGAATCCATAACTGAAAAATCAAAATGTGTAATCATATCCACATATGTAGACTATAGGCTACACTGAAAATCACAGTTTTCATCTCATATGTTGGCAGCACCTGAAGTTAGAAGGCACTCCATCCTACTTTCATCTTTGGTTGCCCATTTATTATAATAGTGAAGCATTTGGTTCCTGATGGCACATTGGAAGTTTATAAAAATCTTTGTATCACATTTTCAGAAATTAGAAGAAACTGTCAGACACCTGAAGAAATGTAGAAAGGCAACAGAGAATAAACTGAAAGAAGCCAGTGTGAAATCAGAACAGGTGAGCCAGACCCAGACAAGCCAGACTTAGACAAGTTTCCATCAACACAACAACCCCGAAACAACCCAAGTCAATGTGAAATCCTTCATTAACATGATTGTCAGGAATGCAATAGGCAAGAACCAGTAACTTCCTAAGTGTAGTCTCTATTGTAAAGAGTGATTTTTAGATTAAGAGTCTGTGTCTTGATGATAGATGGTAGATAACAATGCTAAAATATTAAACCTGAAGTCCAAATCTCCCTACTAAAGATAAGGGAAGTCCAGCATGTGTGTGGATTTTAATGCATTATTGTTTGAAATGACCCTACTGAAGGTAGATGCTCTTTGTTCAATCAATCAATAACTGAAAAAGTAAAGTAGTCCCTATTTAACTAATTTGTGTATTTGTTTTCTGTATTCTAAACTTAAATTGGCCTTTTGTGGAGTATTTCAAAATCATACTTTTTTTTTTTATACAGGGTCTCTATCTATCACCAGGCTGGAGTGCATGGTGGTATTTTTTGTAAAGATGAAGTTTCACCATGTGGCCGGGCTGGTCTTGAACTCCTGGACTCAGGTGATCCACCAGCCTTGGCCTCCCAAAGTGCTGTGATTCCAGGTATGAACCACCACACCTGGCCCATGAACTACTACATTCTTAAGAGTCTTTCATATATTTTTTCATTTTCAAAGACATCTTATACTTTCATTCTTAATTTTCTCCTGGGTCCTCTCTTATATTACTTCACATCCAGGAAACATTAACAAATACATGAAAAGCAGCAAGTCTGCAATGCATTCTTTTTATTTTTTATTTTACTTCAGGTGTATACTATATCCAGCATTTCTCCCCATGTTATCCTTCCCCACCCACTGCTGTCCCTCCCCTACCCCCTCAACTGCCCCCGGTTTGTGATGCTCCTCTCCCTGAGTCCATGTGTTCTCATCGTTCAACACCCATCCATGAGTGAGAACATGCAGTGTTTGGTTTTCTGTTCTTGTGTCAGTTTGCTGAGAATGATGGCTTCCAGATTCATCCAAGTCCCTACAAAGGACACGAACTCATCGTTTTCTATGGCTGTGTAGTATTCCATGGTGTATATGTATCACATTTTCTTTGTCCAGTCTATAATTGATGGGCATTTGGGTTGGTTCCAGGTCTTTGCTATTGTACACAGGGCTGCAGTGAACATACATGTGCATGTGTCTTTACAGTAAAATGATTTATAGTTCTTTGGGTATATACCCAGTAATGGGATTGCTGGGTCAAATGGAATTTTTATTTCTAGATCCTTGAGAAATCGCCACACTGTCTTCCACAATGGTTGAACTAATTTACACTCCACCAACTGTGTAGGAGTATTCCTTTTTCTCTACGTCCTCTCCAGCATCTGTTGTCTCCAGATTTTTTAATGATTGCCATTCTAACTGGTGTGAGATGGTATCTCAGTGTGGTTTTGATTTGCATTTCTCTAATGACCAGTGATGATGAGCATTTTCTCATATGTTTGTTGGCCTCATATATGTGTTCTTTTGAAAAGTGTCTGTTCATATCCTTCGCCCACTTTTGAATGAGGTTGTTTGTTTTTTTCTTGTGTGTCTGTTTTAGTTCTTTGTAGATTCTGGATATTAGCCCTTTGTCAGATGGGTAGATTGCATTGCAAAAATTTTTTCCCATTCTGTTGGTTGCCGGTTCGCTCTAATGATTGTTTCTTTTGCTGCACAGAAGCTCTGAATTTTAATTAGATCCCATTTGTCTATCTTGGCTTTTGTTGCCATTGCTTTTGGTGTTTTAGTCACAAAGTCCTTGCCTATGCCTATGTCCTGGATGGTTTTGCCTACTTTTTCTTTTAGTGTTTTTATGGTGTTATGTTTTATGTTTAAATCTTTAATCCATCTGGAGTTAATTTTAGTGTAAGGTGACAGGAAGGGGTCCAGTTTCTGCTTTCTGCACATTGCTAGCCAGTTTTCCCAACACCATCAATGCTTAACCGCTCACTCAGAAATTACTCTCACGTATAGGTTATTAAGTATGTTGTGCAAATAGGTTGCAAAGAACATGTAGTCAGAATTTGGGTCTTTTAATTTCTAAGTAAAAAGTCTGCAACTAATATACAAAAAAACTTGTAACTTTCTTTGTGTCTTTTAATGGTGACATTCATATGTTCAGATAACAGCTAACCTGGAAGAAGCTCATCACTGGTTTAAGCACAGGTTTGATGGTCTACAACTTGAGCTGACAAAAAACCAGTTGCAGGGGCCTTCTGGGGAAGACAAGTGTCAGGAAAAGGTAAGACTAAGACATGGATGTCTTAAACAATTTTCTACTTGTTGCTTCTCAGATTTCTAATCACCGAAGTTCTGTCATCATCTCACTATTCTCTCCATTCATCTTTCGTTTCTTTACAGTAATGCTAGGAAACCAGTTTTTTTTCTTACAAAGCTCCACCTGTTCACAGACTTTTTAGATTAAAATCACCTGTTTTCATGAATAAATGACATGTATAGAGGCAAAACAGGTACAGATTGCTGCAGTTAGCTTTGAACAGTCAGTATTAGGTGTATTTTCTTTCCAACAGGACCAAGATGTAAGACGTGATGTCATGTCCGGCCAATGTGTTCTGCGTCGATGGGAGAGAAAACAGAATCTTAGGCCCATGCCTAAGAAGTATCATTCTGAGGTACAGAGGAAGTGATGTCCTTGACAAGGGCACTTCTTTATGTATAGCTCCACTCCATGATTCCATGAGCCCAGCAGCCAGGGCTGTCCTGTTTCTACAGTCATAAGAACATGAAGTCTTTGATGTGGTCTGAAGATTTCAGACCTGAGTTTATAATTTTATGAACTCTTATATCAGTACAAAACTACTCCTTTTTTTTTTGTCCCTTTTCACATTTTCCACCCAATAAATTTCTGTTAATTTGTTGAATGATAGGAGATGGTGTTGCATGATTCTTGTCTGTTTTTCTAATAAGTATGTTTTATGAAGAAGTTTTTAGCAAGGTTCTAAATGATATTGCTACTAAATGATATGATACTTTGTTTCAATGATGTGTCTTACTCTAACATGTAGTAGATAATTCCTGGAAATAGAATTGTGTGAAAAATGGTAGACTCCTTACTGTCTTGTAAACTTACTTCTGAGTTGGGTAATTACCAGCATATCTTTTTTTCTTTTTTCTTTTTTTTTTGAGATGGAGTCTTGCTCTGTTGCCAAGCTGGAGTGCAGTGGCACGATCTTGGCTCACTGCAACTTCCACCTCCCAGGTTCAAGCGATTCTCCTGCCTCAGCCTCCTGAGTAGCTGGGACTACAGGCATGTGCCACCACACCCAGCTAATTTTTGTATTTTTTGTAAAGATGAGTTTTCACCATGTTGGCCAGGATGGTCTTGATCTCTTGACCTCGTGATCTGCCCGCCTCGGCCTCCCAAAGTGTTGGGATTACAGGCATGAACCACCGTCCCTGGCCCAGCATATCTTTTAAAAGGCTAATATCTCTTTTCTCAAATAAGGCATTTCAGAGATTATGTTTACGGCTTGCTTGGTCATTAAAAAAGTTATAGAATGCAGCAGTCTGTTCTGCTCAGGAAGACTATGCCTGACCAACATAGCTCTTCCTTACTGTAATTAAACAATAAGTTCAGCTTTGTCTTTTTATTTCAGATGTTGAGTGTGGATTAGGTAATCCAGATTTAACATATGTAAATGGATGGCATAATACCTGGTTTAATTAATACTCGAGTAATCACAGCTGCTGCTGATATTATCAGGACCTAAATCAAGTAAGCAATCATGAAACTGGAAATAATATCAAATATAAGACTGTCAAAGGTTGATGAGCCTACCACTCAATATCTGATATAAAAGACAAAGCTGAATTTATTGCTTACTATATAGTAAGGGAGAACCTGTTGTTCAGGCATAGTCCTTGAGCAGAGCAGACTGTTAATCTCATATAGGTTTTTTGGAAAAAATGGAATTCATATCAAAATCTGTAGAGTGTGGTTACTAGAGAGAGACTATTCATTGATCACATTCAGAAACATGTAAATTGGAGTGGGTCTATTTCTGTTTGACCTTAGGAATAAAGGACTCTCACTGGTTTTCAGGTTTGTAAAAGCATGTACAAAAAGGCAGGTTGGTCGGGTGCAGTGGCTCACACCTGTAATCCCAGCACTTTGGGAGGCCAAGGCAGGCAAATCACTTGAGGCCAGGAGTTCGAGACCAGCCTAGCCAACATGGTGAAAGCCTGTCTCTACTAAAAATACAAAAATTAGCCAGACGTGGTGGTACACACCTGTTGTACCAGCTACTTGAGAGGCTGAGGCACAAGAATCACTTGAACCCAGGAACTGGAGGTTATAGTGAGCCATTATCATGCCAGTGCACTCCAGCCTGGGCAACAGAGCTAAGTTCTGTCTCAAAAAGGGGAAAAGGCAAGTTGGCATTGATCTAGTGGACAAGTTAAAAACTGGTAAAAACTGGTAGTTAAAACTAACTGCTTGTTCTCATGGCTTCTAAACAGTCTGTTTTTGGGAGGATGTAAATGTTTTATTCTTTGTGCCCCTTTTGGTGCTCATAACATCATATGTTAGTTCAGTGGCTCTGTAGAAGCATTTGAGACTGAACAACAGACATCAAACAGCTATTTTGTTAACCAAGGTACGTATGAAGTGTTAGCACTGGTGCATACACCTCTCTGGTTGGAAAAAGAAAATAATTCATGGCTATTTCATTACCTATAACTACTTTGGTTCTATGGTTTGAATGTGTCCCCTCCAAAATTCATGTTGAAACTTAATTCTTACTGTGGTGGTATTAAGTGGGGAGGGCCTTCAGGGTCTCTGGGGAAGTGTTAAGTGGGAGGCATTTGGGGCTCTGCCCTCAGGAATGCAGTAGTGCCTCATTAAAGGGCTGGAGGGAACTAGCTTAGGCCATTTTGCCCTTCTGCCTTCTACCATGTGAGAACACAGCATTCAGCCCCTTTGGAGGACACAGCAATAAGGTGCTACCTTAGAAACAGGGGACGAAGACCTCACTAGACATCAAATTTGCAAACACCTTGATCTTGGACTTCCCAGCTTTCCAAATTGCAAGAAATAAATGTCTGTTTTTTATAAATTACTCAGTCTTAGCTATTTTGTTATAGCAGGAGAAACAGACTAAGAAGATGCCTGGTTAAGAAAAATTTAAATTATTTGCTGTATCTCCAAGGGTTGGGCTGTGTTATTTACTGGGTCAGCTGAAGTGAAAGAACACATTTTGTATGGTGTCCTCAAGTTGTCAGACTCCTCTAGGATAGGTCACTATCCTCAGGAGTTGATATGGTTTGGCTTTGTGTCCCCACCCAAATCTCACCTTGAATTGTAATTCCCAGTGATAGAGGAGGAGGGGCCTGGTGGAAGGTGATTGGATTATGGGGGCAGTTTTCCCCCTTGCTGTTCTTTTGATAATGAGTGACTTCTCACAAGATCTGGTTGTTCAAAAGTGTGTAATACCTCCCCATTCACTTGCTCTCTCCTGCTGCCATGTGAAGACGTGCTTCCCCTTTGCCCTTCCGCCGTGATTATAAGTTTCTTGAGACCTCCCCAGCTATGCTACTGTACAGCCTGTGGAACTGTGAGTCAATTAAGCCTCTTTTCTTTATAAATTACCCAGTCTCAGGTAGTTCTTTATAGCAATGTGAGAATGGACTAATTCAGGAGTCTCCCTAAAAAGCGATCTGTCCCTTTGGAGTCTTTATAAAGATATATAGTCAATTGAGGGTATTGGGGAATTATAACCTTAAAACAGCCTAACCAGGAGCCCCCCAGAATAATTAACCTTGGACCATGGTTGGCATTGAAAACCTTGGTGCTGAATTCCATAAAGGAAAAATATCCCTCTTACTACACCAGGGAAATGATTAACCTTAATGGATTGTAAATGTATTATCCCTTATGTTGTCATGACAGTCACAGTTATATGACAAGAATATTTATATCCTCCTTTTCCAGAACAAGGACATTTTATTCACTTAGGTATTGTCCTTAAAGGGTATCATTATTAATATAGTTAATATAACATACCTTTATATTATTTTTTAGATTGGCTATACTAGATTGGGAGAAAGCTACAGTTAGATTGATAATCATTTTTAGTAAAGCTTATATTTGTTATAAGAGGTATTATGATAGCTAAATCACAATTACCTAAGCTTAAACCAGTAAACAGAGGAGTATGATCAACAGAATAACAGACAAAGGTATGTTAAAGAGAATGTGACAGAAGAATCTTGTTCGGATAGTCTTAGGCAGAAGCCACCTGTTTTGTGTGGTTATCTGCTGTTCTGAGGCTTTTGGGTTAGCAGTCAACTTGTGCAGATCATCTTCTGAAAGCCCTTCAGAGAACTTTGGGATCTCTAATAACTTTCTGATGCTATTAAGACCTTTTCTATTTTTCCAGAGGATTGAAGTGATATGAGCAATAAGAATTTGTTTAAAAGACAAAGCATTTATAATTCAAATCATGAAAAACCATTCCAACTTAATGTGTCTCTGTATTATTAGATAGATGTAATGTCCTTGGTGGGAAACACAAACTCTCATCCTTTTTTAGCCATTGTAAGTGCTGGCTTTTTGACAAGGGAGTGCTTCCACTCATCCAGAAAATAAATATACCATTATTAATATATATAACACACATAGAATGAAGTAGTTATATAAAATCCATTTGAATATACTCCGAGAGTCTTTTAGGGTATGGTTCTAGTTCATACCCCACCTTTATAATTTTTCCAAATTAATTTCATTACAGTTAGACATTATCTGGCCACATTCTTTGCCATACTCAAAAAGTTTCTATCAGTGATTAGTATTGTGGAAACTTTTTCTCTACTGTGATAGGTTGTTTTATAGAGGATTTTAGCAAGTGTCTATTTGAAGATTTTTTTTTTCCTTCAACTTATTTTAGGTTCAGGGGTATATGTGCAGGGTGTACAGGTTTGTTACCTAGATAAATGTGTGCCATGATGGTTTGCTGCACAAATCATTCCATCACCTAGGTATTAAGTCCAGCACTCATTAGCTATTCTTCCTGATGATCTCTCTTCCCTCACTCTACCCCTTACAGGTCCTAGTGTGTGTTGTTGCTGCCCATGTGCCTATTTGTTCTCATCACTTAGCTACCACTTAAAAGTGAGAACACATGATGTTTGGTTTTCTGTTTCTGTTTTTTGGTTTTCTGTTTTTCTGGTTAGGATTGCCTCAGCTATTCAGGCTCTTTTTTGGTCCCATATGAATTTTAAAATAGTTTTTTTCTAATTTTTTGGTTTGCAGAGGATAATGGCTTCCAACTTCATCTATGTCACTGCAAAAGACGTGATTTTTTTTTTCCGTGGGTGCGTAGTATTTCATGGTGTATATGTACCACATTTTCTTTATCCAGTCTGCTATTAATGGGTTAATTCCATGTATTTGCTATTGTGAATAGTGTTGCAGTGAACATACACGTGCATGAATCTTTATAACTGAATGATTTACGTTCCTTTCGGTATATTTCTAGTAATGGGATTGCTGGGTCAAATGGTATTTCTGCCTCTATGTCTTTGAGGAATTTCCACATTCTCTTTCACAATGATTGAGCTAATTTACATTCCCACCAACAGTGTAAATACTTTCCTTTTTCTCTGCCACCTCGCCAGCATCTGTTGTTTTTTGACTTTTTTATAATAGCCATTCTGACCGGCCTGAGATGGTATCTCATTGTGGTTTGGATTTTCATTTCTTCAATGATGAGTGATGTTGAGCTTTTTTTTCAAACATTTGTTGGCCACATGTATGTCTTACTTTGCGAAGTGTCTGTTCCTGTTCTTTGCCTACTTTTTAATGGGATTGTTTGTTTTTTTCTTGTAAATTTGTTTAAGTTCCTTGTAGACTCTGGATATTAGACCTTTGTCAGAAGGATTAGATTGCAAAAATTTTCTGCCATTCTGCAGATTGTCTGTTCACTCCAATGATAGTTTCTTTTGCTGTGCAGAAGCTCTTTGGTGTAATTAGATCTGATTTGCCAATTTTTGCTTTTGTTGCAATTGCTTTTGGTATTTTTGTCATGAAATCTTTGCCTGTGCCTATGTTCTAAATGTTACTGCCCAGATCTTCTGTTAGCGTTTTTATAGTTTTGGGCTCTACATTTAAGTCTTTAGTCCATTGTTAGTTAATTTTTGTATATGGTTTAAGGAAGGGGACCAATTTCAATTTTTTGCATATGGCTAGCCAGCTATCCCAGCACCATTTGTTGAATAGGGAATCCTTTCCCCATTGCTTGTTTTTGTCAGATTTGTCGAAGATCAAATTGTTATAGGTGTGTGGGCTTATTTCTGAGTTCTCTATTCAATTCTATTGGTCTATGTGTCTGTTCTTGTCATGCTGTTTTGGTTACTGTAAACTTGTAGTATAGTTGAAAGTAGGGCAGTGTGATGGTCCAGCATTGTTCTTGTTGCTTAGGATTGCCTTGGCCGTTCAGGGTCTTTTTTGGTCCCATATGAATTTTAAAATAGTTTTTTCTAATTTTGTGAAGACCATCAGTGGTAGTTCAATGGGTATAGCATTGAATCTATAATTACTTTGGACAGTATGGCCATTTTCATGATATTGATTCTTCCTATCCATAAGCATGGATTGTTTTTCCATTTGTTTATGTTTTCTGATTTCTTAGAGCAGTGGTTTGTAATTCTCCTTAAAGAGGTCCTTCACTTCCCTTATCAGCAGTATTCCTAGGTATTTTATTCTTTTTATAGCAATTGTGAATGGCAGTTTATTCATGATTTGGCTCTCTGCCTGCCTGTTGGTGGTGTACAGGAATGCTAGTGATTTTTGCACATCGATTTTGTATCCTGAGACTGCTGATGTTGCTTAACAGCTTAAGAAACTTTTGGGCTGAGACAATGGGGTTTTCTAGATACAGAATCATGTCCTCTGCAGACAAAGATAATTTGACTTCCTCTCTTCCTATTTCTTTCTCTTGCCTGACTGTCCTGGCCACAACTTCCAACACTGTGTGGAAAAAGAGTGGTGAGAGAGGGCATTCCTGTCTTGTGCCAATTTTCAAGGGGAATGCTTCCAGCTTCTGCCCATTGAGTATGATGTTGGTTGTTGGTTTGTCATAGATGACTCTTATTATTTTGAGATCTGTTGCTTCAAAACCTAGTTTATTGAGAGTTTTTAATATGAAGCGATGTTGAATTTCATGGAAGGCCTTTTCTGAGTCTATTTGATAATGTGGTTTTTGTCTTTAGTTCTGTTTATGTGATGAATCACTTTTACTGATTTGCATGTGTTGAACCAACCTTGCATTCCGGAGATGAAGCTCACTTGGTTGTGGTGGATAAGCTTTTCTCTGTGCTGCTGGATTTGGTTTGCCAGTATTTCGTTCAGGATTTTTGCATCAGTGTTCATCAAGGATACTGGCTTGGAGTTTTCTCTTTTTGTTGTACCTCTGCCCATTTTTGGTATCAGAATGATGCTGGCCTCATTTAATGAGTTAGGGAGGAGTTCCTCCTTTTCAATTTTTTGGAATCATTTCAGTAGAAATGGTAGCAGCTGTTTATGTCTGATAGAATTTAGCTGTGAATCTTTCTGGTCCTGGGCTTTTTTTGGTTTGTAGGCTATTACTGCCTCAGTTTCCAGACTTGCTCTTGGTCTGTTCAGGAATTCATTTTCTACCTGGTTTAGTCTTCGGAAGGGTGTATGTGTCCAGAAATTGTATCTGCTGCTTCTAGCTTTTCTAGTTCACGTTCACAGAAATGTTTATAGTATTCTCTGATGGTTGTTTATATTCCTGTGGGGTCAGTGGTAATATCCCTGTTATCATTTCTGATTGTGTTTGATTCTTCTCTCTACTTCTTTAGCCAGTAGTCTATTTTTTTCAAAAACCAGCTCCTCGATTCATTAATTTTTTTTTTTTGAAGGGTTTTTCATGTCTCTTATCTCCTTCAGTTCAGGTCTGATCTTGGTTATTTCTTGTCTTCTGCTAGCTTTTGAGTTTGTTTGCTCTTGGTTCTCTAGTTCTTTTAGTTGTGATATGAGACTGTTAACTTGATATCTTTTTAATTTTTTGATGTGAGCATTTTAGTGCTATAAATTTTCCTCTTAACACTGCTTTAGCTGCATCCTAGATATTCTAGTATGTTGTATCTATGTTCTCATTAGTTACAAGGAACTTCTTGATTTTTGCCTTAATTTAATTATTTACCCAAGAGTCATTCAGGAGCAGGTTGTTCAGTTTCCATATTGTTGTGTAGTTTTGGGGGAATTTCTTAACCTTGAGTTCTAATTTTATTGTGCTAGGGTCAGAGAGACTGTTTGTTATGACTTCAGTTCTTTTGCATTTGCTGAGGAGTGCTTTACTTCCAATTATGTGTTCAATTTTAGAGTAAGTGCCATGTGACGATGAGTACAATATATATTCTGTTGGTTTTGGGTGGAGAGTTCTGTAGATATCTATCAGGTCCATTTGATCCAGAGCTGAGTTCAGGTCCTGAATATCTTTGTTAATTTTGTGTCTCAGTGATCTGTCTAATATTGTCAGTGGGGTGTTAAAATCTTTCACGATTATTGTGTGGGAGTCTAGATCTCTTTGTAGGTCTCTAGCAACTTGCTTTATGAATCTGGGCGCTCCTGGTTTGGATGCATAGGATACTTAGCTCTTCTTATTGAATTGAACCCTTTACTATTATAGAATATCCCTCTGTCTTTTTTGATCTGTTGGTTTAAAGTCTATTTTGTCAGAAACTAGAATTATGACCCCCACTGTTTTCCATTTGCTTGGTAAATTTTTCTCCATCCCCTTATTTTAAACCCATGTGTGTCTTTTGTTTGTTTTTCATCTCTTTGAGATAGAGTCTTGCTCTGTTGTCCAGGCTGGAGTGCAGTGGCGTGATCTCAGCTCACTGCAGCCTCCGCCACCTGAATTCAAGCAATTCTTCTGGCTTAGCCTCCTGAATAGCTGATTACAGGCACCCACCACCATGCCCAGCTAATTTTTTTATATTTTTAGTAGAGATGGGGTTTCACCATGTTGGCCAGGCTAGTTTGAAACTCCAGACCTCAACCTATGTGTGTCTTTGCACATGAGATGGGTCTGTTGAAGACAGCATACTAATGAGTCTTGGCTCATTATCTGGCTTGCCATTCTGTCTTTAATTGGGGCATTTAGTCCATTTACATTTAAGATTGTTATTGTTTTGTGTGAATTTGATCCTGTCATCATGATGCTAGTTGTTTATGTGGTTGCTTCATAGCGTCACCGCTTTGTGTACTTCAGTGTGCTTTTTTACTGGCTGGTAACAATTTTTCCTTTCCATATGTAATGCTTTCTTATGGAACTTTTGCAAGGCAGGCCTGGTGGTGATGAATTCCGTTAGCATTTGCTTGTCTGAAAAGGATCTTATTTCTCCTTCACTTATAAAGCCTAGTTTGGCTGGATATGAGATTCTGAGTTGGAAATCTAAACCCATTTATGTTGGAGGTTGCAGAATTTTTTTGTGTGAAAAATCAGACCTTGGCAATGACCTTGAGCAGTAGTATATAAATAACTCCCACAAGCTTAGTGTTCCAATAATGGAACACTAGACATAAATGGCTTAAGAATATTGATTATTGGTTTCCAATCTCTTCTGGCTTATAGTGCTTATGCTAAGAGTCCTCCTGTTAGTCTGATAAGGTTCCCTTTGTAGGTGACCAGGCCTTTCTCTCTGGCTGTCCTTAACATTTTTTCCTTCATTTTAACCTTGAAGAATCTGATGATTATGTGTCTTGGTGTTAATCTCATGAAGTAACTCACTGGGGTTCTTCGCAGTTCCTGAATTTGAATGTTGGCCTGTTTTGTTCATTCCCTTTCATTTTTTTTCTCTATTCTTGTCTGCCTTTCTCATTTCAGAAAGATAGTCTTCAAGCTCTGAGATTCTTTCCTCACTTAGTCTATTCTATTGTTGATACTTGTGATTGCATTGTGAAGTTCTTGTGTAGTATTTTTCAGCTCCATCAGGTCAGTTATGCTCCTGTCTAAACCATTCTGGCTCTCAGCTGCTGTGTTGTTTTATCATGATTCTTAGCTTCTTTGCATTGTATTAGAACAAGCTCCTTTAGCTCAGCAAAGTTCGTTATTACCCACCTTCTGATGCCTACTTCTGTCAATTCAACCATTTTATCCTCAGCCCAGTTCTGTGCCCTTGCTGGAGAGGTGTTGCAGCCATTTGGGGGAGACAAGGCACTCTGACTTCTTGAGTTTTCAGTGTTTTTGTGTTGATTCTTTCTCATCTTTGTGGGCTTATCTACCTTCGATCTTTGAGGTTGCTGAACTTTGAATGGGATTTTTGTGAGGTCTTCTGTTGTTGCTGTTGTTGTTTTCTCTTCATTTTTCTTTTAACAGTTAGTCTGCTCTTCCATAGGGCTGTTGCGATTTGCTGGGGATCCACTCCAGACCCTAGTTGCCTCCATTTTTTCCTTACCTGGAGGTATCACTAGTGAAGGCAATGAAATAGCAAAGATGGCAGCCTGTTCCTTCCTCTGGAAGCTTTGTCTTAGGGGGGTACTGACAGCCTGAACTATACCTGTAGGAGGTGTCTGGAGACCCCTTTTGTGAAGTCACCCAGTCAGGAGGAACAGGATCACAAACTTACATAAAGAAGCAGTCTGGCTGTTTTTTTGGTAGTGCAGCTGTGCTGTTTTGTGGGGGACCCTTCCTTGTCCAGACCATCTGGACTCTCCAGAGTCAGCAGACTGGAGCTGCTGAGTCGACTGAACTGCAGGCATAGCAGCTGCCCCTGCCCACAGGAACTCGGTCCTTCTCAAACCGACTTCAGCCTGTCACTGCTGGCTGGCTGGAATTCCAAGCCAGTGTGTCTTAACTTGTGAGGTGCCGTGGGAGTGGGGCCCACAGAACAGTGTGGCTGGCTCCCTGGATTCAGATCCCTTCCTAGGGCTATGTACTGACGGATCATTCCCCTTGCTGGGATCCTGGGGCCAGAGTATGCAGAACTCCTGGGTCTCTGTGTGTGCCCCAGTGGCTGCTCTGCCAGGACTCCACATAGCTCTGTATTGGTCGCAAGGCCCTGTTGGCGTGGGCTTATGAGGGGATCTCCTGATCTGCTGGTTGCAGAGGTCCGTGGGAGAAGTGTGGTTTCCCAGGTGGGATCGCACCATCACTTACTGCTTCCCTTGGCTGGGGGTGGGGGTTCCTTTGGCTCCATGTTGCTTCCAGGTAAGCCATCACCCTACCCTGATTTTCTTCATTCTCCATGAGTCGAGCTGGTTGCCTAGTCAGTCCCAATGCAAGAACCTGGATATTTCAGTTGAAGAGGCTGAATTCACTCTCTGCTTTCATTCCTCTCCATGACTGCACAGACTGCAGTTGCTTCTAATCGACCACCTTGCCCTGTTCCATCCTCTGCCATTTGAAGTTTTATCTTGTGCTACTGAGTGACCATTCTAGTTTCACTAGATCTTATCATCAAGGATCTTACAACCCAGTCATTCTTAGTGTTTCTTTGCAGAATTTGGCAGTGGGGAAAATTTAGTATATTCAAGATGGATTCCTTGAACTTTTCCATGGATTTGTTATTTGGGTTTTTTTTTTTTTTTATAAGTTGTCTTTATGTAAGGACTTTAGTTAGAACAGCCTGTTTAGCGTGTTGATTTGCTAAAGTATTTCTATGATATAGTTAATGTGTTTCTGTTGTATTTTTAGTGTCTATAATATGATATACTAACTTCCATTGTGGGCCTCTACTTTCATGACAGCAGTAGGATCAAAATATTATTAAGGCATTGACTAATTCATGTATTTTGTTCATTTTTAAAGGATACTTGAGACTAAGAAATGTCTTTGTTTCTCTAGCATTTCAAAGGAGTGAATTCTACAAGTATTGCAGCTACTAGAACATACATTCATTCTGTATTTTCACAATTTTTCATGCCTTACAAAGACCACAGTTTAGTCATTTAAACAATTTGGGTCCTGGTAAAGAATTAAATTCCTTAATAGACATTTGTTGACATTCTATAACCAGCCTGATCTGTCCCTTTTTGTTTTTAATATAAGATTCATCAACAAACAATATTAAGTCAGAATTTGATATCAAAGTGTGCACATGCTCTGTTAAGGACATGGATACACACTTGAATTACTGAAATGCTATAATGAAATTCTCTTCCACTGAGTAAGAAATATAAGATTGCTGGGCTAAGGCTATTAAGCCAGGGTGTCTGCTTCCGACCAAGATAGGGTTACAGGGACCAGATTATCCTCCCACCCAAAGCAACCAAAAAACAGACAAATATAGAAACATTGGTTTTTAAGAACACTGGAAGTCATGCAGTAAGAAACAGTGATCCTTGAGAGAAAAGGAACAAATGAGGTAAGCCCTACAATTGCCCCAGTACATTGAGAAGAAATCAAGGTGGAACCCAACAGGTCCCCTGAGTTAAGAGCTGGAGCTGAGATTCCAGAGAGACAGAAGCAGCTAGAGTAGCAGGACAGAGACCAGAAAGGAGAGCTGGACAGAGGGGACATTTTCAGGCACCTGCAGAAGTTTCTCTTAGAGTATTCAGAGGAGTTCTGGTCAGCACACGCAGGGGAGGAAACCACCTAAGGCTGGAGAAAGAATTGTCCACAAGGGTTAGTGGTAATGATACCTGGTACAAAAATATAGTGCCAGTTCCCACCTATCAGAATTGGAAACCTTATTGGGTAGAGTATACAAAAGAATCTTATCTCAGTAGTAGAGAACAGTTAACCCTTGGTGAACACTGCTGTGGTCTCACCTAATGAATCTTGAAAGACCCCAAATTGTCTGTTTCCAAGTAACTGTGTCCAGGATAGTGCTTAAGAATATTTAGAGGAATACTAAAATATATAGCACTCATCAAGATAAAATCACAATGTCTGGCATCTAATCCATAACTACCAGGCATGCAAAGAAGCAGGAAAATATGGCCCATAAAGAGAAATCAATCCAAATTGACCCAAAACTAACACAGATGTTAGAATTAGTAAACAAAGATATTAAAAAGACATTATCATTACAACTGTATTCTGTATGTTCAAAATACTACACCAGTGGATGGTATTATGAGAAAGATATAGTCATCTGTTGCTTAATGACAGGGCTATGTTCTGAGAAATGTGTCCTTAGGATATCTTGTCATTGGGCACACTCCTTGCCTCAGAACAATGAGTACACTTGAAAAATTAGTCAAAGCATCTACAGATCTTGTATTAGGATCAAGATCCTAATTAAGATTTTTAAGAAATTTGTTGTTACCATGTGGTAAATAAATCTCTATTGCTAAATAAAGCCACTGATCATTTTTCTACTAGTTAATTACATAATTATGAATTAATGTCACTACAATCATGTACTACATGATGACATTTCTTTCAACGACAGACTGCATATATGATCGTGGTCTCATTAGATGACAATACTGTATTTCTACTGTGCCTTTTATATGTTTAGATACACAAATACCACTGAAGAACAACTGCCGGCCAGGCATGGTGGCTCACGCCTGTAATCCAAGCACTTTGGAGGCCAAGGCGGGCAGATCACCTGAGGTCGGGAGTTCAAGACCAGCCTGACCAACATGATGAAACCCCATCTTTAAAAAATAAAAAAAAAATAAAAGAAGAACAACTACTTATAGTACCAGTACAGTAACAGGTTTGTAGCCTAACAGCAATGGGATATACTATATAGCCAGGTATGTAGTAGGCTACACCAGGTAAGTTTGTGTGAGTACATGCTATGGAGTGTGCCCAAAAAGGAGGCTAAGCCATGGCCACTGAATTAAGGGATAGGCAGTACCTCTTCTAAGTGTGTGGTATTGTTGAATTAACACCCCTAGAGCATGGCCTGACCTTTTCATGTTTGTACAAAAAGATTTTATGGAAACCTAGGAACAATCAATCTGTACTGTAATTGACTTTGCTGCAGTTTAATCTGTGGAGTCTTTTGCCCTTGTACCATAGCTTTTTCTCTGGTAGTTGCTTAAGGTATTTAGTGAGATTAGTGGTGTATTCTAATGTCATATCAGCTATAATCTGATCATATGTAAGAGCTGCAGTATATATTATGTGGAACTACATCCTACCTGTGAAATCTATAGGTGCCACAAGAAATAAAAGGATATTGTCCTGACAGTGATCCCAAAGTAGCAGCTACAGATTGGGACTTAGTATTGTAATTTCTCATTTTTTGGTTGTTTCTAGTAAACCAAAGCGAATAAAGTCAAGCTTCTATAATCATTATGCATTCTAAAATTCACCTTTTATCTTTTGTATTATCTATTACTTGTCACACACAGTTGATTTTAAGACAAAATCTCTTATAAGTCAATTTGCCTTTTTGCATTTTAGACAACTTGAAAATTTCTCTCTGAAGAATCTGATGTTCCACAGTGGTGGGACTGACTGTCAATAACACTAGATCAACAAGAATGCTATATTCTTCTACTTGGGAGTGTAGAGAAAGGAGAGGGGATTGTTGTGAACTAACTTATCCTTGGTGTGGGGCATCGTTAGACAGGTTTCGGATAGGTACCCTTCAGTTTCTTAGCTGGTATTAGACCATTGTTCTTTCAGTGATCCTTTTACTTACACTATCTTCTGGTTTCTTTAATAGTCTTTCAATTCTTAACGGGAGACTTTCTGGTCTAGGTTTTATGTCAGAGGTCATTTTTATAAAAAGAACCATAAGTTTTATTGATTTCTAGCTTGTATACTTTTTAAGGCTCCCTAAAAACATTTGGTCACAGATGTTTTCTGAACAGTTTCACATTTCTTTACTTTTTTCTTATGACACTGTCAAATTTAGATTTAAGCCCATTAACAAAAAGAGAGGATAAGTCTTTCTTTACTTCATCTATTGGGTCTACCCCATAATACTATGTGAAAGAAGGGGAAACCTGCTAAGACATTTGTCAGCTATTTAGCATTTGGCATCGCTCTCCTCAAGAGCATTTATTCTGGCTCTTATCTGATGATCAGTCATGTCACTGAGCAAAATGGCTTAAGTTGGCACTATACCATGTGATCCTGTGTTCTCTGCCTTGGACTTCTGTAGACAATAGATACTCTATAAATCACTTTCTAATTGTAAGCCCTTTTATAAGTGGTCAGAACAATGTACAGTGTATAGCAGACTAAAATAGACTATGGAATATTTTCTGTTTACCAACCTCAACAGAAAGACAGCTTCGCTTTTTTTTTTTCTTTTCTTTCTAATAATATTGAGTCTCATTGGACTGGTCACATGCCTACACTCAACCAATCACTGTGACTCGAAAGATAGATTATACACTGATGGTGGGTCTGGGTGCCATGTTCCATCTCTGAAACTGAGGGTGGTTTTCCAAAGGAAATCAAGGTGGTGTTCTCATACGGAAGGGGAAATGGTGGGAGGTCAGACCAAAACCACAGATGTCCAACAGTCAAAAGATTTTAAGTAGAGAAAATACACCAAGGTGGTCACTATTGAATTTTATTAATGCTGCAGCCAGAGAGCTCTAAGCTTGTTCTGGGTTCTTCTCTTATACTGGCACCCCTTTTTTTCTAGAGCACTTATATAAGATAGTCATAAGCTGTCTAGTTCTTCCTGAAGCTTTTAAAAACTGATTCTTTAATAACCTATATATAGGAACCTCTAGGTAGCTACAGACAATGGCAGCTGCATAGCTACCCGCCTCTCAGTATTTCCTCCACCAAGACAGGAAAAGTCAGTTCTGCATGAAAACCACACCCTCAGCATAATTTGAAGACGGACAATGCCAAATCTTCAAAATATCTAAGTAAAAAGAGAAAAATCACCAAATCCGTCTACACACTCTCTCCTATGAGTACTTCTGCCCAACCCTCACCTCACCACAAGGCAGGAAACAAAGGCAGAGCAAGAAAAACTGTAGGGACTACGAAAAAAGGAAGCTAGTGCAGGGGTCAAAGACCGATCCAAAACTACCACCACAAAGACTAAATGCACCCTAAGTCGGCGGGGAATAAAAGTGTCCAGGCAGATTAGAGCATTAACTACAGGGAAGGAACTTTAGGTTACACAGGATTTAAAGATGGAGGCAAAATTTAAAGCCAAAGGGCTTAGCTTCTGGAGGAGAAAAAAGGCAAAAAGAAAGAGAGAAAGTCCCTTTTGGCAATTGGATTGTTAAATGGAAAGGGAAAAAGGAAAGGAAAAGAAGAGGGATTAGCAAGAAAAAAGAGAAGCATAAAATCAAAGGACTCATAACCCTTCCCACAATCACAAGATATCTCCCTCTCTCTCTCTCTCTCTCTCTCTCTCTCTCTCTCTCTCTCTCTCTCTCTGCTACATTCACAAAAGAGGACATGACAAACTAGAAATATTAATAAACTGAAAGTGAACATTTCAAACAATATATTCAGACAAACCAGGATATGGAAAAAACACTGTGAAACAGAAATTCAGAAATAGGATAGAAGTGGACAAAAATCAGAGAATAAAAGAGTAGATTCAGATAAAAGCAAGAGTCATTGAAAAAGCCAGGAAAATAACCAAGAAAATGAAAATGACAAAGAAGTAAAAAAGATCACAGAAAAAGTAATGGAATAGAAGACTGCAGTATTTGTGTTACTGAGGAAGAAAATTAAAATAGAACAGAGGTAATGTAGAGCACTTTCAAAAATAAAAGAAAAAAATCAGTCTATATAAAAGTGTTTAACAAGTGTTATATTGGGGTGCAAAAGTGGTTGCAGTTTTGTAATTAAAGTAATGGGAAAAACTGCAATTACTTCACCAAAAATTTCCCAAAATATCTGGGAAAAATTGATCGACTTTGAGACATACTCTAATAAAAGTATTAAATTTCCAAGACAAAATATCCTCAAGGTCAACAGGGCCAAAAGATCAAAAGAATTTACAAAGGCAAAAATGACTGTCGGACATTGAGAAGCCAATACAGTAAGCAAGGTGACAAGGAAGTGGTGAGGCTGGCAGGATCCCTCGCCCACTGGTGAACTTGCCTGCATCATCCCTAGACTGTGAAAGTGATGGATTTTACTCCCTTAACTAGATTATATGTCAGGGTTAATTTTACGAAAGGGAGATTATCCTGGTGGGCCTGACCTAATCACATAAGCCCTTTAAAAGCAATTTTCCCCAGCTGCTTGCAGAAGAGATTTAAAGCACAAGAAGGATTTCATGTGCTCTTGCTGGCTTGAAGAGGAGGAAGCCACATATGCAGGTGGGCTCTAGAAGCTGAGAGCAGCTCCTGACTGAAAGTCAGCAAGAAAACAGAGACTTCAGTCCCAAAACTGCACCCACCTGAAGGAGCTTGGCAGCACATTCTTTCCCTGAAGTTGCTTTAGGGCTTGGAGCTGAGGGGAGATGGAGCTCAATGTTGAGTAGATTCGACTTTGCTAAGTCGGGGCCACCAGTCCATTTCCTGACAGCCCCTCAGCACTCTGAACCTTTTCCAGCACCTAAAGAGGGTGCCTTGGGGCAGGTAGAATCTACCACCAATAATGATGATTCCTGTCCAAGGAAACCCAAATAGAATTTATCTCCCAACCTAGGTGAGGCTTGTAAGTTTCTGATTTCTACTGCCTTTAATGTAGGTGCCAACACCTCTTTCCACACCTTTAAAATCACTGCTGCTTCTACTGCTCCGAGGTATTGGAGTAGCTGAACAGAGCTATCCTATGTTGTTTCCTCTGATTCTCTTGAGTCTCAGCTTTGCCTCCTTCCATCAGATTCAAGAACCATCGTGGGGTTTTGTGTTTTGTTTTTTTTGCCTCTTGAGCTACCTGAAATGGCCTGCAGATGGCAGCACTCTTGATTCTTGCCACCTCCACTGCTTTTATAAACCTAAGTTCTTGACTAGCCCTAGCAGACACAAAGCGAGATGACTTCTGGCTTCCTGATGAGACTGGGTTCATTTTGGTTTAAGGGAAAGCCAAAAGCTTGCTGTAAAGCTTGGTCAAGCCGAGAGTCTGTGTACTCTTCCTGTATTTCTAATCCTAATAACATCTCGGTCCACCTCTGCCTTTTAGCCTCTGAAGCGCCCCCAGCTCCACTTTCTGCTTCCTGTTAGCGTTCCACTTCAGCTGTTTCAGTGGACCTGTTTCTTCTCTATTTTGTTGGTCAGATGTAGATGGGGCTGATCTGCTTTCTCCTGGGATCCTCCTAAGAACTCCACTCGATTTTCCAGGATCTTCCTTACATTTCTAAACACAATCCAACTTTATTGTGAAGTTTCATGTTGCCATAAAGGAGGAAAAACTGATAAACTTGATAATACTAAAATCTAAAACTTGAGTCTTAAAATATACCACAAATAAAGTGAAAAGTGACAAAGGCTGAAATACTAGAATAAGAATGCCTATGATTCAATAAGAAATATGACCCAATTTTTTAAAAATTGGCAGAGAATCTCAAAAGCAATCCAGATAAGAAAATCCAAAAGTTTTAAAAATATATGAAAAGATCGATTACAACTTAACCAGTATGCAAATGAAACAACCATTTTTCACTTTATCGATCAGGACAAAAACGTGAAGTTTGAAGCAAGCATGGGGAAATGGGTCTCCCCACACAATTGGTACAGCCATTTGGGAGGGCATCCTGGCAGCATGTACTGTATTCAAATGCATGTACCCTATGATCTAGGAATTATGGCTATGTACACAGCAAGGCATGCAGGTTTTTTCTTTCTTCTCTGGAGACGCTTTGTTTCCTACAGGTCCTATGCGTTCCAGGAGGAAAACTTTAGACCTTTCCATGTGAATCTTCTGCAAGACAAACAGACCTTGATATTGTTAATATTGACTGACTCTTGCAGCAGAACTTCAGTGTGTTAATGTCTTAACATCTCTTTTCTCTCAGGCTTACCAGAAACCCTCTAGGAAAAGAATGGGGATAGGAAGAGAAAAGATACTGAGGAGAGGGGAAGAAAACCTATCTTGTTATTTAGCAGCTGAAATTATCAAGACATTTTTGGCCTTTAAAAATTTCCTAGAGATAATGTGATTTGTTTTTCACTCATTCTAAAGCTGGCTTTAGTCTGCGACTCGAAGGTAATGCTTTTCAACCTTTTTCGTTTCATGGCACACAGAATAAACAGCACTATACATAAGGTATGCTGAGATGAATGATAAAGGCTGCTCTGGGATTTACTGGCTTCCCCAAGGCCTGACAGGTGACCACACTTGCTCCCAGCACAAAGTTGGAGCACTTGGTTTTTTGGCATGGTGGTGCGCGCCTTTAGTACTAGCTACTTGGGAGGCTGAGGTGGGAAGATTACCTAAGCCGGGGAGGATGAGGCTGCAGTGAGCTGTGATTGCACCACTGCATTCCAGCCTGGGTGACAGAGCAAGACTCCATCTCAAAAAAAAAAAAAAAAAGAAGAAGCTTGGCATTCTTGGAACTAGTTGTAACAGAAGTGACTTCTGCTTGTCCTCTTTTATGTAGTTTTAAGTCACTGGGCCAGAAGTATCTGGTTATTGGCTTTCTCTTTCTCCTCTATACTTGCCTGAACTCCCTGAATATAAACACCTGACTCTACTAAAATGCCAAGTGGTCCTTCTATCTCTCAGTTTTCACATTAGTGTACTTACCCTGAACTGCAAACAGAATAAATTTGGGGTATGATCTTCTGGGTTGTGATAAGACTTTTCATGCTTGAAATGGTCACCTTGATACCTGCTAGACTTGTTTAGGTTAAAGCTGAAAAGTGGGCAGTAAGAAACACATACTAGGTCCAGCTGCCCTTCATGGGAGTCATGCAGACAGAGCTTTTGGGATCTGATGCTCAAATGTGGAGGGCGAGACTGAAGTTTTTTCTGTTGAAATGTTAAAAGTTAGACATAATATATTAAGACAATTAAATTTTACAAAGTACAATCCTAAATTTCTAGAAATGTACTGCCATCTACTGCATATAAAAAATCATTGCAGGATATGTTCCTCCCACTGGATTTATCTATTTATTTATTTATTTTTGTTTTTAATTTTTTTGAGCTAAAGTTTTGCTCTTATTGCCCAGGCTGGAGTGCAATTGCACAATCTTGGCTCACCGCAACCTCCGCCTGCCAGGTTCAAGCAATTCTCCTGCCTCAGCCTTCTGAGTAGCTAGGATTACAGGTATGTGCCACCATGCCTGGCTAATTTTGTATTTTTACTAAAGATGGGGTTTTTCCATGTTGGTCAGGCTGATCTCAAACTCCCAACCTCAGGTGATCTGCCCACCTCAGCATCCCAAAGTGCTGGGATTATAGGTGTGAGCTACCACAGCTGACTAGAATTATTTATAATCAAGCAGTCACACACATTGAAATATACATGAATTTATAAGATATGGTAACTGCCATAAAGAACTCATTTAGACTTTTATAATCTTTAATTTTCTTATCTGAAATGTTCTCATCTCAATTTTCCATTTTATCTCTTTAAATTCTATTTTCATATTTTCATTGAATTAACTTTTGCAGTTACGTTTTAAATCTCATAATGCTTAATTCTTTGAATTCCTTCCTTTTAATAGCATCTTCTTGTTTCATGTGTATGATATTTTCTTATCTGGGGATATGAATTGCATTTTGTTTTTCTACTTCCTGCGTGAATTCTGTTTCCTTTGTGTTCCTTCCTTCCCTCCCATTGTTTATATGTCTCTCTCCCACTCCTGAAGCATTCCTCAGCAGTCAGATGATTGTAAGCTGTCCACTCATGCTGCTAGCAAGGGGCCAGCAAGCTGACAGCAGTGGGAGGGGTTTGTTCACAGGCAGGCTTCTCTGGCCAGGATGGGCTGCTGTTTCATTGATAATCCTCAAACTGCCAGTATATGTAAGTATTTTTTTCTTGGATAGGATTTCTCAGAAAGGAACCCTTTAACTTCCTGCTTACAGAATGTTAAATTGATCCCGGTTTTCTAGGAGCTGAGGAAGCTGGGTATCTCGCTGCTCAGTGTGTAGACTTCACCTTAATCCTCTGCTTTCAGTATAACACTGTGGCCTTCATCTCTGCCTGGTATTCCCAAATCCAGAGGTCCTGATTCAACAACTCCAGAAAATAGACTAGTGTTCCATGGGTGAGTGGAGATGTAGTTTCCTGCTCTAGGTGAAAAGGGTAAGTAGGAGGGTCTCACTGTGGCTTAACAGGCTTTCCACTGCTCTTGTTTTCGACCACACTTCCCCTGCCTTTGGAGGCACCTAATATACGAGCTTTAAGGTCCTGAATCAGCTTGCTTCTGCCCCTCTCCCCACCTCCTCCTGTGGGCATTTCGCTTTTATTTTTCTGTAGTTTATTCAGTTACCAATTGCCCATTTGCTTCCTAGTTTGTAAAAATTATTTTGTCATCTCCCTGTCATTTATTCTCTTATCCTTTTTGGCCTTGAGTTTATACTGTTTTCATTTGTGTGTTTTGTTGGTTTTTGGATTTTGCAAGTAAAAGTAACTGTGTTACTCTGAGGAGCCAGGGACCCCTTTAGGGGCCTGCAGCCTGTTCTCCCACCAAACAGAATTTTAAAAATCTTGAGTTCCTTAAAAAAAAAAAATTCCAGACACCTAACTCGCCCTAAAAAATAACTTAAACAAAAAGATAACTTAATAGCCAAAAAAAAATTAGTCACTGTATGTTTGGTCTCTATAAAAACTAAAAAGAGCATCTTATAACATGTCCCTAAGTTGTTTTTCAAAAGCCCAGACCTGCCACCAAATGGATCCACTGACACATAGACCTCTAATAAGTGGGAACTGAAGATTAAATACTGCTATTCCTTGTTCTGAATTTCTTCCTGAGGGCCTAAAAAAGTCACACCCATGTGCCAGGGCTAACATTCTTTTCTGATGACCCCAACATTTTAAATAAACTTCTCTTCCTTAACCACTTACGAACCAAAAAAGTGTTTAATCTACCTGTTACCTCTAAGGCCCAGCTTCAAGATATCCTGCCCTTTTAGGCCAAATCAATGTATTATGGAACCACCATGTATTAATTTACAATTTTGCCTGTAACTCCTGCCTTCCTAAAATGTACCCCTGCCTTCAGAAACCCTTCCTTACAAGCCATTGGAGAGGTCAGGTCCTAAGTATAAACCTCCCAATTCTCCTTGCTTCAAGGTGCCTACAAATAAATGCCCTCCTTTCTCCTGCTGAAAACCTTGGTAGAGATGTTTGGCCTTACCCATATCCTCACCCACTATCTTGGGCGTTAACTTCTTTCTACTCTGTTCAGTATTATGTTTGAGTGGACGTTCTTTCAATCTTAACTATAGTATTATAATACTATTAGCTTTACTACACCACAGCGGGAACATTCCTCCTGTTCTTGCTCTGAACAATTTTGAAAAGCCTTTTTATTGTGGATTAGACTTTGTGACACTGCTTATAATTCAGCAACAAATTTTCATATTCATTCCTGTTTATGTTCTTTCTTCCTATGAAAATAGCTAGAAAGCAGTAATGCTAAACTAAAAGGACGATGGGGTAGTGAATCAATTCGAATGTTTTGTGTGTGCATCTAACAGAAAAACCCAAGCTGGTGTAAATATTAAAGTGGAAGCTATGACAGAATCAAGGATATCTCCTAGAATGAATCCAAGGGTAAGAAGGCAGCTGGCCTTAAGATAGAAGTGAAAACTGGAAATCTCTGGAGCTTCAGAGAACTCTCTCCTTTGCTCATCTTTACTTCTTGTAATGCATACACCTCACTTATTTTTTTAACAGAAAGAGTTAACTGCTAGTTGGCCCCATTGTTCTGAAGTTCTGGCCCCAGATGAAGGCTCTATTTCAATTCTGAAATTCCCAGGGAAAAAGGGAGGAAACTTGGTTGGTTCAGGAGCAGACTCCTTCCTCGATCAACTGTGATCATGCAGGAGCAACGGAATCTCAGTGCATACAACAGTTATCAGGATCCCACTGCTAAGGGGAGGATGGCAGGTAAGAGAATGATTATGAGCTTTTAAAGAGACACTCCAAAAGATGTTTTCTGCAGGGGCTTTGATGGGCTGAAGTCCTAGAAGACAGAAACACTGCCAGTTTCATTTTTCTTTCTCAAATGAACTTATGTTCAACATTTGTTGTTAATCTAAACTAGAGCAACTAATGTTCTTCTGAAGGAAAATCTCTGATCAAGGAGTAGCTTGCTAGTGATTGTGAACATGCGATTTAACCTTAGATATAAGGTGCTGATGACAATATCAATAATAACACCTACCTTGCAGTTCCCTGAATCAGAGATAACGTATCCAAAGTGTTCAGCACTGTACTTAGCATACAGTAGCAGAGTTTAAAACTCACCAAATGGTAGCTATGATTTTGAAAGCTAAACAAACATATGCAATATCACTTTTTTTTTTCCTTAGAGTTATTATTTTCTCCAAGGCTATTTACCAGACACTGAAGTCACAGTCCAATGAGCTAATTTAAGAAAGAAACTCAGAGCACAGAATGCTCAGTTCCACAGAATTCCAACACACAAGTCTAACTTATTACTGTATCACAGCTAGCTCTACCATGACCTGTAAATGGCATGAAGTAAAAAAAAAAAAAAAAAAAGCATGTGAAACAACCTTAATTATAAAAATAAAATGTATTTAAATTATATACACAGAGTACACAATATATTTACTATTACATACAAAATCTGCTTCTCAACTGGAAAGTTTTTTGTACAGTAGAAACAGTGTAAGTCCCCATTTTATTTTTTTGATCCTAAGCCTCTACTTGTTTCCCTCCCACAATTGGGCTGGGTCTTACAACCCATATGCACATTAATTACAGCATTTATTTTTCCCTAAAAAGCTGTTATTAAGCTAACAGTGTATCTAAAAAGTATTATTAACTTAAATTCAAAAACACTTAATAGTTGAGATGAGTAAAAGGTTTTAATGTCTTTTTTTACTTTATCAGCATTATGTCCTTTATTCCATATGTACTACATGCCCAGTCTTTCTTATATTCCTTGTGATCTTGAAATGGAAACCATGTCCTGTTAATGAACATGCTCCTCTCTGCTTTTTCATCAGAAATCCACAAATTAGATAAAGCATTTTGTTATTTTCCTTGGAGCAATATGTTTCAAATTAAGCCCAGCCTCCCAGGTTTCATAGTTTAGGTAGCTAAGATACATGCAGATGAAAAGTAAAAAAACTAAATCAATTATTTGTTTTTCTACCTACCACGTAACTATTTTAAATAATTTTCTTAGGTACTTAGTTATGGTCATGACATCATAAAGAGTCCTAATTTGTCTTTAATAAGCAACCCCTATTTACATGTATTTGAAAAACTGCCTCATGATACTGACAGAGCTATAGTATTAAATACAAAGATGAATAAATGGTGTGAGTGCAAAACAGTGTATTCAACTCCAATCTGACTCAAAGGCTTATACATCCATTTCAGCACTGGAAACAATTTCACTATAGAATACAAAAGGAAAATGAGAGAACAATATACAAATTTTTGTGGGATGATAATTTTGCGTAGATATCACAAGATCATTATCACCTATTAAAAATAAATACACTGTTTGTTTGTTAGGTAATTCTGAAATTGTTTCCATTTTGGAGTTGGCAGAAGATACTGGTCCTCACATAGCAGCTGCCAGTGCTCTGTTCTCATGTGCTTTATATAGTACAGTAAGTATACAAAAGCCTCTGAGCCATTCCAGTATTCCCACTGCTCTGGTAAATGAGAGACAAGTTGTAGGCAATATCTCTTCGCAAGTCTAACTGGTCAACTTCTATACCCTAGGGAGAAAAAGATACATTTATGTTTAATATTTCCAGCTATTGACCAGGACAATTTTAAGGCAAATTAATAGTTTTATAAGGGTAAGTTTTCAAAAGCTATGAAAGCTCATATACTAAATAAATTTATAAAACTATGCATATTCCTTGGATGTATCATCAAGTATTTTAACTGTCTAACTAGTAATTTAAAGTCTCACCCACAAGCTACAGCAGAATAAACTCCAGATGAATTTAGGATTTAAGAGTAAAAAACAATGAAACCATAAAAGAAAAAAAAATGGGGTAATATAATCTTGGTTAGGAAAGGCCCTTTTTATGATAGCAAATGACCAGATGGGAAAACAATACCTACATTATATATGGAAAGGTATATAAAACATAGGTTTAGGAGGGATACACCAAATTTTCTATAAAGATTACTTCAGGGGTATTATAGTTTTTCCCACATAAATAACAAATCAATGAATTCAATGGAATAGATGAGACCTATGTTTCCAATCTTTCTCAATACAAAAACTTTGGGTCAACTGAAAGAAAATCTGCAACAATTAAACATGATACCTATAAAGCTCAAGTATAAGCTGTAACAATAGTTATGAAATAACACTATATAAATATAAACAACTTTTAATAAACCTGTTACGTGTATTTGAAAAACTGCTTCAAGTAATATTGACAGGGCTATAGTATTAAATGCAAAGATGAGTAAGTGGTGTGAGTAAAAAATAGTGTTTTTATACATATAAAAATATAAATATATGTGAATATGCATATACACATATTTATACATATATAAATATATGTATGTATAAATATGTGTATGAAATACATATATATGTGTGGGTCAAGATGGCCAGGGGGAGACCTATGTTAATTTGATCTAAATAATTATAGCTTGCTTGGCTCTGAGTACACTGAAGTTTATACACTGAACTATATTATTGGTACAGTTAATTAGAAATCAAGTGGCAACAGGAGGCCTAAGGTAAAGACCATCCGAGAGCTCAGTAACACCAGGGAACACCTCGGGGTGGTTGCAGAGCTGGCAATACTGCTCTGGTCCCACGAATGCCTTTAACATGGAGACTGCATGAGGGCCTCATAAAGAGGGCTTATGCAAAGATCTCTGAGAAGGGAGGTGACCTCTGCTTACAAGATCTGGGAGAATCTTTGCAGATGGGAACTGGCAAGGAGGAAAAAGCCTTACAGGGGGCAGAGATCACGAAACACTTCAGGCTCTGCCTGGGTTCTCGGAATATGGAGTGATTTTAATTGTTCTATGTCCTCAATGCTCAGGAGATAAAAGCCCCTTGATGCACTGAGTGTGGTCTGACCCCTCATCCACTATACTTCTGATGTAGCCGCACCCTGATACCAACGGGTGATAAACTCAGAGTACTAGTTTTTAGCATGTCTTAGAAGGATCTCAAATGCTCTCCCTGCCCAGCTATCTTACCTACCCCTTCACCCTCCCCTTCCATGCCCTTGAGATCAATGAGATTATACACATAATAAAAGTGTTTGGAGCCCAGAGCTTGGGGCCAATGCGTTTCCCACGTTGTGTTGGTCCCCTGGACCCATGCTGTACATTCTACTCTTATGTCTCTGTCTTTATTTCCTTTTCTCAATCCTTCGTCACCTTCGGGACTGAGGGCACCCACAAATGGGTAAATACATACTATTTATATATGTATTTCATACGTATATGTTGGGGCTGGTTCCTGACATATATGTATAAAATACATATATAAATAGTATATATTTTATACATTTATATAAAACAGCATCACTATAAAAATATATATTCATTTGTTTAAACTGAGTAATGGTAATAGAAAACAAATGTGAGAGAATACAGGGATTAAGAGTTTAAAATTTTTTTCTAATACAGTGCCATGTTAAAATACATTTAAAGATTAACATATTTCTGGTCAAGTCATAAGGCTCAGATATCAAAGACCTACCTATTACTGAAAAGAATTATGTAAATATACTAAATAGGAGAAAATATATTTTAATACAAGCTATTTATAATACAAGCTATAATTTACTGTCTGGACTTAGCTAACTGCACTTATCTTCAGACAGATGAAATGAAGTGTCTCAGTTTTAAAAATGTACAATACCTCTACCACAAGTGGAGGGAGCTCCAGGGCCTTCTGATAATAGTGGATTGCAAGATGAATCAGCCCCAACTGATGAAGACCACGGCCCAAATTGTAGAATGATTCCTGGCAGGGCCCACGTAAACTGAGGTATCGATTAAGAAAGGAAAAGCCCTAAACAAAAAGAAGAAGATAAACAATTCAATATTTCACTGATTTGACAACTATGTATTAGACCACTGTATAACCAAGTGGTGAAAATACAAACATTTTTTAAAAAACATATCTGCTTAGTATCCTATTACTGTGTAGTAGTACAGTGTAGTTAGGTGTCAATATTATAGCTCTTCTCAAGATGTAAGAATTTTTTTTAGCTAGGGATAAATATTCACAGAAAACAGCCAAATGTTACAACTAGCTACCAGAAATTCATAAACGACAAGTACACAATACTTTTAAAAAATAATTTCAAGTTGGCTTGTGCCATTGTAGGCCAATAAACTTTCTGATGTGAGATTCATGCCTAAAAGCTTGAGCAAGATACAGAATAATGATAATTTACAAAGGTTTCCTCTCAGGAGCAAATGTACTTGAGTATACTTAACCTTTTAGGGTAAATTTTACCTTTTATATTACCTCTTAACCCAAAAAACTGGATTTTTTTCCTCCCGAAAGCTTCTGACTCAAAGACTTTATGGAGAAACTATTTCAGAGCACAGCTACAATGATGCTGGCTCCCTGTGGGTCACAGAGTCCAAAAAGCAACTTGTTTTTTCACTTCTTCCCTATTCACTGTCCCTTTTAATAGAGCTTCAGCTTTTATCATCCACTGAAATTACAAATTGCAAAGGTCCAAGAGTCCTAATTAAGTAATCAAATATATTACTAGATAATAAATCAACTATTTATGATATATAAAATTAATTATTCTCTAGATGATCTGCTATATAATAAGTGATCACAAATTTTCCTTTATAAATAGGTAAATAATAACAAAAAGTAATGAATTATTTTGAATGAATGCATTTTAGGGGTAGCAGTACTCATGTTCAGTATACAAATCATACTTTCTGCATAATAAAAGAACCTATTTGTGTGACTATTATAACCTCTATTCCACTGAAACACAGTACCAGCAGATTATTCGACTATTAATCACAGAGAAATATCAAGTCTTCATATTTTAAAATGACAAATGTAAAGATAAAATATGACAAAAAAGGAATAGTAATCTCAGATGAATTGTTGTAATGCAATGAACTTGTAGGTCTTCTAACACAATAATGGAATTACTTGCCTTTAAGAAATTTTTAACAAATTTAAGAAGATAATCTCCTTGACAGTTGAAATAATATTTAGTGATTTTAAAAACTAGACGGTGTGGGCAGCCACTTTATTTATAGGTACGATGAATTACCAAGTTAAAAAGTTGCAAAAATAATGACAAAAGCACATCTTTTTTTTTTTTTTTTTTTTGAGATGGAGTCTCGCTCTGTTGCCCAGGAGTGCAGTGGCGTAATCTTGGCTCACTGCAACCTCCACTTCCTGGGTTCAAGCAATTCTCCTGCCTCAGCCTCCTAAGCTTGGATTACAGGCCCATGCCACCATGCCTGGCTCATTTTTGTGTTTTTAGTGGAGATGGGGTTTCACCATTTTGGCCAGGCTGGTCTCATACTCCTGACCTCACGTGATCCACCCGCCTTGGCCACCCAAAGTGCTGGGATTACAGGCGAAAACCACCACGACTGCCCCAAAATTATGTTACCTTTCAAACATTTAAATCATCATTAAAGGGCCCAATGTACTCACTGTCTATCTAATATTAAATAAAGGTAGACATAAGGAAATGAATGATTTTACTTTTAATACAACATAAAGGTAAGAAAGATAATAAACCATAAAAAAAATTTTTTTTAGGTAGTATAATACAAAACTAACTATAGTCCCATAGCAGGAAGAAAGAAAAGAGAAATTAAAACAATTTCAGGAATGATGTTATTTACAATAAAATCTGCTTCTCAGAAACTTTATGGAAAATGTTTAACATACACAAGAGATTAGTCCAATGAACTTCCATATACTCATTACCTCTTGTTTCATCTCTACCTCCAACCATTTGAAGGCTGCTATTTAACTATAAAAGTAATCTGAAATTTAGCTTCCATATTATATGAATGTTTGTCCTACCAGGCCAAAAAAACTGCATATTTTACATATTTAATGAGTTAATCTATAAAATGTTCTCATCAATTTTTACCAGAATTTTATGAGGACAAGAAATTCTGCCTGCGTACTCACTCACTGCTGTGTCCCAGTTCCTAGCACATAATGAGTGCTCAATATGTTTAATTTATACGCAATCCTACATTACTTAGTATAGCAAACAGTATCCATTAAGGAAGAAAAAGAAGCTTTCAGGAAAAGGTAGAATATAAAAAAAAGGAAAAATTTACAAATTTTTGTTTTTCAGGATTTTTAAATTTTCAAATATACAACAGTATAGAGACCATCTCAGTGAACCGCATACCTAGTTTCAACTATTAATATTATTACCATTTTAATGTAGGCTTTATTTTAATCATTTTACTTTAAAAGAAACAAAAAGCCCCTTACTAGACCCTGCTACTCCATTCAAGTCAACGTTTCCTTTCCTTTCTCACCTACGATTTAATAAAAGACATATCTATACAACAGCATATTTTAGAAACATCAAACACATAAAAATGAAATCACGAAACAAAAGTGCTGAAGGCAGAGTAGTGAACAAGACAGACAATATATCTGACCTCTTGGACTTTATTTTCATTAGAGGAGACAAGCTATTAAAAAAGTAAACAAGGGGACTTCCAGCAAGATGGCCAAATAGGAACAGCCCCAGTCTACAACTCCCAGAGAGATCGACGCAAAAGGTGGGTGATATCTGCATTTCCAACTGTGGTACCTGGTTCATCTCATTGGGACTGGTTGGGCAGTGGGTGCAACCCACAGAGGGTAAGCTGAAGCAGGGTGGGATATTGCCTCACCTGAGAAGTGCAAGGGGTCAGGGAATTTCCTCTCATAGCCAAGGGAAGCCATTAGGAACTGTACCATGCACTCCGGCCCAGATACTATGCTTTTCCCACGGTTGTTGCAACCCACAGACCAGGAGATTCCCTCTGCTGCCTACACCACCAGGGCCCTGGGTTTTAAGCACAAAACTGGGAAGCCATTTGGGCAGACACCGAGCTAGCTACAGGAGTTTTTTCTTTCATACCCCAGTGGCACCTAGAATGCCAACAAGACAGAACACTTCACTCTCCTGGAAAGGGGGCTGAAG
This sequence comes from Aotus nancymaae, assembly GCF_030222135.1. Lineage (NCBI taxonomy): Eukaryota > Metazoa > Chordata > Mammalia > Primates > Aotidae > Aotus > Aotus nancymaae. The sequence goes on along the minus strand of NW_026988419.1, from coordinate 36,802,433 downwards.
CCAGGGAGCCAAATTGTCTGGCTTGGCAGGTCCCACCCCCACAGAGCCCTGCAAGCTAAGATCCACTGGCTTGAAATTCTCACTGCCAGCAAAGCAGTCTGAGCTCCACCTGGGATGCTCGAGCTTCATGAGGGGAGGGGCGTCTGCCATTGCTAAAACTGGAGTAGGCAGTTTTCCCCTTATAGTGTAAACAAAGCTGCAGGGAAGTTCAAACTGGGTGGAGCCCAACACAGCTCAGCAAGGCCACTTCAGCCAGACTGCCTCTCCTCTCTGGGCACAGCATCTCTGAAAAAAAGGCAGCAGCCCCAGTCAGGGACTTATAGATAAAACCCCCATCTCCCTGGGACAGAGCACCTGTGGGAAGGGGCAGTTGCAGGCGCAGCTTCAGCAGACTTAAACATCCCTGCCTCATAGCGCTGCAAAGAGCAGCGGATCTCACGGCACAGCATTTGAGCTCTGCTAAGGGACAGACTGCCTCAAGTGGGTTCCTGACCCCCGTGTACCCTAACTAGGAGACACCTCCCAGTAGAAGCCAACAGACACCTCAAATAGGAGAGCTCTGGCTAGCATCTGGTGGGTGCCCCTCTAGAACGAAGCTTCCAGAGGAAGGAACAGGCAGCAACCTGCTGTTCTGCAGCCTCCACTGGTGTTACCCAGGCAAACAGGGTCTGCAGTGGACTTCCAGAAAACTCCAGCAGACCTGCAACAGAGGGGCCTGTTAGAAGGAAAACTAACAAACAGAAAGGAATAGTAGCAACATCAACAAAAACGACGTTCACTCGGAGACCTCATCCAAAGGTCACCAACTTCAAAGACCAAAGGTAGATAAATCCGCGAAGATGGGGAGAAACCAGCGCAAAAAGGCTGAAAATTCCAAAAACCAGAACACCTCTTCTCCTCCAAAGGATTACAACTCCTTGCCAGCAAGGGAACAAAATTGAACGGAGAATGAGTTTGACAATTGAAAGAAGTAGGCTTCAGAAGGTGGGTAATAACAAACTCCTCTGAGCTAAAGGAGCATGTTCTAACCCAATGCAAGTAAACTAAGAACGTTGAAAAAAGGTTAGACAAATTGCTAACTAGAATAACCAGTTTAGAGAAGAACATAAGTGACCTGATGGAGCTGAAAAATACAGCATGAGAACTTCGTGAAGCATACACAAGTATCAATAGCTGAATTGATCAAGCGGAAGAAAGGATATCAGAGACTGAAGGTCAACTCAGTGAAATAAAGTGAGAAGACAAGATTAGAGAAAAAAGAGTGAAAAGAAATGAACAAATCCTCCAAGAAATATGGGACTATGTGAAAGAACCAAATCTACGTTTGATTGGTGTACCTGAAAGTGACTGGGAGAATGGAACCAAGTTGGAAAACACTCTTCAGGATATTATCCAGGAAAACTTCCCCAACGTAGCAAAGCAGGCCAATATTTAAATTCAGGAAATACAGAGAACACCACAAAGATACTCCTCAAGAAGAGCAACCCCAAGACACATAATCGTCAGATTCACACTAACGTTAAAATGAAGGAAAAAATGTTAAGGGCAGCAAGACAAAAAGGTCAGGTTATTCACAAAGGGACACCCATCAGACTCACAGCGGACCTCCTGGCAGAAACCCTACAAGCCAGAAGAGAGTAGGGGCCAATATTTAACATTCTTAAAGAAAAGAATTTTCAACCCAGAATTTCATATCCAGCCAAACTAAGCTTCATAAGTGGAGGAGAAATAAAACCCTTTACAGACAAACAAATGCTGAGAGATTTTGTCACCACCAGGCCTGAATTACAAGACCTCCTGAAAGAAGCACTAAATATGGAAAGAAACAACCGGTATGAGCCACTGCAAAAACATACCAAATTGTAAAGACCATTGACGCTATGAAGAAACTGCATCAACTAATTGGCAAAATAACCAGCTAACCTCATAATGACAGGATCAAATTCACACATAACAATATTAACCTTAAATATAAATGGGCTACATGCCCCAATTAAAAGACACAGACTGGCCAAGTGGATAAAGAATCAAGACCCATCAGTGTGCTGTATTCAGGAGACCCATCTCACATGCAAAGACACACATAGGCTCAAAATAAAGGGATGGAGGAATATGTGCCAAGCAAATGGAAAGCAAAAAAAGCAGGGGTTGCAATCTTAGTCTCTGATAAAACAGACTTTAAACCAACAAAGATCAAAAGAGACAAAGAAGGGCACTATGTAACAGTAAAGGCATCAATGCAACGAGAAGAGCTAATAATCCTAAGTATATATACACCCAATACTGGAGCACCCAGATTCATAAAGCAAGTTCTTAGAGACCTACAAAGAGACGTTGACTCCCACACAATAACAGTGGGAGGCTTAACACCCCACGGTCAATATTAGATCAGCAAGACAGAAAATTAACAAAGATATCCAGGACTTGAATTCAGCCCTGGCCCAAGTGGACCTAATAGACATCTACAGAATTCTCCACATAATATCAGCAAAATACACATTTTTCTCAGCACCACATCACACTTATTCTAAAATTGACCACATAATTGGAAGTAAAACACTCCTCAGCAAATGCAAAAGAACAAAAATAAGTCTCTCAGACCACAGTGCAATCAAATTAGAACTCAGAATTAAGAAACTCACTTAAAACCGCACAACTACATGGAAACTGAACAACCTGCTCCTGAATGACTACTGGGTAAATAATGAAATTAAGGCACAAATAAAGATGTTCTTTGAAACCAATAAGAACAAAGACACAACATACCAGAATCTCTGGGACACATTTAAAGCAGTATGTGGAGGGAAATTTATAGCACTAAAAGCCCACAAGAGAAAGCAGAAAAGATCTAAAATCAACCCCTAAACATCACAATTATAAAAGAACTAGAGAAGCAAGAGCAAATAAATTCAAAAGCTAGCAGAAGACAAGAAATAACTAAGATCAGAGCAGAACTAAAAGGGACAGAGACACGAAAAACCTTTCTAAAAAATCAACAAATCCAGGAGCTGGTTATTTGAAAAGATCAACAAAATAGACCACTAGCCAGACAAAGAAGAAAAGAGAGAAGAATAAAATAGATGCAATAAAAAATGATAAAGGGGATATCACCACCAATCTCACAGAAATACAAACTGCCATCAGAAAATACTATGAACACCTCTATGCAAATAAACTAGAAACTCTAGAAGAAATCGATAAATTCCTGGACACATACACCCTCCCAAGACTAAACAAGGCAGAAAAGGAGTCAAATCTCTGAACAGACCAATAACAAGGTCTGAAATTGAGGCAGTAATTAATAGCCTACTAACCAAAAAAAGTCCAGGACTAGACAGATTCACAGCCGAGTTCTATCAAAGGTACAGAGAAGCTGATACCATTCCTTCTGAAACGACTCCAGACAACAGAAAAAGAAGGAATCCTCCCTAACTCACTTTCTGAGAACAGCATCATCCTGATACCAAAACCTGACACAACAAAAAAAAATTTCAGGCCAATATCCCTGATGAGCATCGATGTGAAAATCCTCAGTAAAATACTGGCAAACCGAATCCAGCCACACATCAAAAAGCTTATCCACCATGATCAAGTTGGTTTCATCCCTGGGATGCAAGGCTGGTTCAACATATGCAAATCAATAAACGTAATTCATCACATACATGATTATCTCAATAGATGCAGAAAAAGCCTTCAACAAAATTCAGCAGCCCTTCAGGATAGAAACTGTCAATAAACTAGGTATTGATGGAATGTATTTCAAAATAATAAAAGAGCTATTTATGACAAACTCACAGCCAATATCATACTGAATAGGCAAAAAGTGGAAGCATTCCCTTTAAAAACCAGGACAAGAAAGGATGCCTTCTCTCACCACTTCTATTCAACATAGTATTGGAAATTCTGGCCAGTGCAATCAGGCAAGTGAAAGAAATAAAAGGTATTCAGTTAGGAAAAGAGGAAGTAAAATTGTCTGTTTGCAGATGACATGATTGTATATTTAGAAAACCTCATCGTCTCAGTTCAAAATCTCCTTAAGATGATAAGCAACTTCAGCAAAGTCTCAGGATACAAAATCAATGTGCAAATATCACAAGCATTCCTATACACCAATAACAGACTTAAAGAGAGCCAAATCATGAGTGAACTCTCATTCACAATTGCTACAAAGAGAATAATTTACCTAGGAATACAATTAACAAGGGATGTGAAGGACCACTTCAAGGAGAACTACAAACTACTGCTCAAGGAAATAAGAGAGGACACAAACAAATGGAAAAACATTCCATGCACATGGATAGGAAGAATCGATATCCATTTGGGTGTATTTGGCTATACACCCAAAGTAATTTACAGATTCAGTGTTATCCCTATCAAGCTACCATTGACTTTCTTCACAGAATTGGAAAAAACTACTTTAAATTTCATATGGAGCCAAAAGCCCTCATAGCCAAGACAATCCTAAGCAAAAAGAACAAAGCTGGCGGCATCACACTACCTGACTTCAAACTATACTACAAGCCTACAGTAACAAAAACAGCATGGTACCGGTACCAAAACAGATATATAGACCAATGGTACAGAACAGAATAGGCCTCAGAAATACCACCACACATCTGTAACCATCTGATCTTTGACATTCCTGCCAAAAATAAGCAATGGGGAAAGGATTCCCTATTCAATAAATGGTGTTGGGAAAACTGGCTAGCCATATGCAGAAAGCTGAAACTGGATCCCTTCTTTACATCTTAGACAAAAATTAAGATGGCTTAAAGACTTAAAAGTAAAACCTAAAACCATAAAAATCCTAGTAGAAAACCTAGGCAATACCATTCAGGGTACAGGCATGGGCAAAGACTTCATGATTAAAACACCAAAAGCAATGGCAACAAAAGCCAAAATTGAAAAATGGGATCTAACTGAAATAAAGAGCTTCTGCACAGCAAAAGAAGCCATCATCAGAGTGAACAGGCAGCCTACAGAATGGGAGAAAATTTTTGCAATCTATCCATCTGACAAAAAGCCATTCTCCAGAATCTACAAAGAACTGAAACAAATTTACAAGAAAAAAAACCCCATCAAAAAGTGGGCAAATGATATGAACAGGCACTTCTCAAGACATTTATGCAGCCAACAAACATATGAAAAAAAGCTCATCATCACTGGTTATTAGAGAAATGCAAATCAAAACCATAATGAGATGCCATCTCATGCCAATCAGAATGGCAATCATAAAGTCAGGAAACAACAGATGCTGGGGAGGATTTGGAGAAATAGGAATGCTTTTACACTGTTGGTGGGATTGTAAATTAGTCCAACCATTGTGGAAGACTGTGGCGATTCCTCAAGGATCTAGAAATAGAAATACCATTTAACCCAGCAATCCCATTACTAATACCCAAAGGATCATAGATCATTCTATTACAAAGACACATGCACGCATATTTTTATTGTGGCACTGTTCATAAAGCAAGACTTGGAACCAAACAAAATGCCCATCAGTGACAGACTGGATAAAGAAAATGTGGCACATACACACCATGGAATACTATGCAGTCATACAAAAGGATGAGTTCAGCTGGACACAGTGGCTCATGCCTATAATCCCAGCACTTTAGGAGGCCGAGGCAGGTGGATCACAAGGTCAAAAGATCAAGACCATCCTGGCCAACATGGTGAAACCCAGTCTCTACTAAAAATATAAAAATTAGCCAGGCGTGGTGGCACGCACCGCTACCTGGGAGGCTGAGGTGGAAGAATCGCTTGGACCTGGGAGGCAGAGGTTGCACTGAGTTGAAATTGCACCACTGCGCTCCAGCCTGGTGACAGAGTAAGACTCTGTCTCAAAAAAAAAAAAAAAAAAAAAAAGATGAGTTCGTGTCCTTTGCAGGGACATGGATGAAGCTGGAAACCTTCATTTTCAGCAAACTGACACAAGAACAGAAATCCAAATACTGCATGTTCTCACTCATAAGTGGGAGTTGAACAATGAGAACACATGGACACAGGGAGGGGAACATCACACACTGGGGCCTGTTGGGAGGTTGGGAGCTAGGGGAGGGATAGCATTAAGAGAAATACCCAATGTAGATGACAGGTTGATGGGTGCATGAAACCATGATGGCACATGTATACCTATGTAACAAACCTCCATATTCTGCAAGTGTACCCCGGAATTTAAAGTATAATTTTAAAAAAAGTAAACAAGAACATGAAGTAATTTTTCAAATTATTATAAAAACCACAAAGAAAATTTGAAAAGAATAATTTGTTGGTGATGCTGTAAGGAAACAGTCACAGTCATATTACTGGTTGTATTATTATATATTTTTTAAAACTAAATTAAATGAATCTTCAGTATCTAAGATGGCTAGAGACCTTGGGGCACCAGACTATAAGGACGCTTTCCAGTGCATTCCTCCAGATTCTACCTGTGTCTTTGTCCCTGAGGATCTGGCTGTGTACCTTTCCTATATTGCTGTAATAAGTCTTAACCACATGTATAACTATATGCTGAGTGCTGAACATAAAGTGTTGAGGACTCCCGTCATGTGTACTGAGCATTGTGTATTACTTTTGAAGCAGGATTTTTAAAGAAGTATTAAGTATATTAATTTTTAAGAAACAGTCAAATAATGAGAAATTCAAATAATTACCTGTACAATAAGAGCATGTCTCCGTAACACATACTTCTGAGATGCCATATGAATAAAGGTTAGGCCTATACAGAGGCTATAGAGAGGTTCATCAGGGTGAGTGCGAAAGGCTTGCACATATTGTCCTGGAAAACGAGCAGTGGTGTCAGACCGTGTGACAAGAACAGAGTTCTTATTTCTTCACCACTTTTAAGGCTAAATAAACATACTGATTTTAACATATACAAGGTGTACATTCTATCTTAAATATCAACCAGACACCTATTAATTTGAATTTTAAAACAATGTATAAAATATAAGTTCCCCATGAATGTATCCTGACCATGAAGATTAATATGAATAACTAAATTAACTTTTTCTAGGCACAGTTACACGTTTCCATGTAAAGTAATACTTCCAAAATAAACAATTTATCATAATAAATAATCGTCTATTTTATGACCTTAAATCTATTTGGAAAGGAATGGAGGGTATGTGTTTTGGTGAACATTTTTATATATTCAGTTGATCTGTTTTATAAATTCAAATGTGGTAGATCATGGAGGTGAGAAGAGGAAAGTTTTGTTTTGTTTTTTAGACTATGGTGTTGTTTTCCCAAATGTAGCAACTATTTTGTATCCAGTAACAGAATAAGAATTTGGGGTTTTATGAATTACATGTATTCCATATATAGAATCATCTCATGTCAAAAGCCTAATCATATGCAGTAGGGGAATTTAAGCAAGTTTTTCTCATAAAGGAATAAGATATAATATATCACATATAGATTAAAACTGTATTCCTTCTGGCTTCTATTCTGGAAGGAACGGCACCACAGAATCTCTTAGGCAGCAAAGATGGTAGACTGCCATTTGTCTATCATTTTAACCTTTTGTAAAAGTTTCTAATATAGGAAAATAAATATTTATATTTTCTTAATCTGAAACAATTCCACAAAGCACACACAACATCTGATGTTTGAGGTTACTGGATGAACAATTATAAAAAACACCAGCCATATACAAATAATCATGAAAGTATTAAATAGCCAAAAACCATAGTTTACTCATAAGAACTAAATCTAGCAACACCAACTTTTAGGCAGTAGGACATACATGCCTAATTTTAAGTTTAAAGATTTGGTTAGGTATTTTTCCACTTGTTTGCTTCTTAATTTTTTTTTAAAGGAGAGTCTGCATGTAATACTTATTTACTTCTGATTCCTTATTACAGAAATTCTTTATTATAAATGATTAATGAAGTTTCCTTAAGTTTAATTAGAAGTAGTAAGCATCGCATAAATAAATCTTAATATAGCCTTATCTCCTAAAGGAATGAATTTTCAGCAAATCTTGAATATGTTTTGCATTATAGCAAATTAAAATCAGGTGGCAAAAGCATCCATAATTAATGAAAGTCATTTTAAAAATAAATAGGCCTAAACAGGGAGAACTGACCTTTAAAATGAATTATAAGACCTATATAAGCCTTTTACAACCAAAGCTTAATAAGAATAAATATTAGTATTAGTAATTACCATTTTTGCTATTATATCCACTTACTATATGTGCCAGGCACTGTTTTAAGTTCTCTATATTGACTCAGTTAATTTTCACAATACTCTACAAAGTAGGTCCAATTATTATCTCCATTTTAGAGATAAACAAACTGAGGCAGGAGGAGGTAGAATAATTTGTCACAGTGAGGCTGCTAATTAACCCAGACAGTTCCACTGCAGAGGCTAGGCTCTTCACCACACTAGTTATGCTTGACAAAGTCACATGCCAGGACACTTACCAAGCGCATGCTTAAAACTACCAGATACAAATGCATTGTGTCCGTTTAAGACACATAGGGCATGATTTTCTGGGTTTTTCAGCATCAAACGGAGACAGAAGCGATGATGTCGTACATCTTGGGAGTGCATGGTAACTTGATTGAAAATGTTCCAGAGCTGGGGTTTATTGACATTTTCCATTACCATTATCCTAAAATTGCAGGAAGAGGGTGAAGGGTAAAATAATGTAAAAATCTTCCTGATTTCTAAAAATAAAACCCTTCAGTGCTGTCCTACCAGCACTGAAATGTACCATCCTCCAACAAGGAAAAGCAGACAGTTTCAATCTATTTAAAGCAAAACTCTCCTACGCAATGAAAGATTTTTCCCAGGAAACGCTGCTTAAGTTAGTATATCTACATCTTATTTCTACTTTCAACAGAACTTTTAAACTAAAACAGAAGCAAGTGGCTTAGGTTTCACTTTTTCTCTCCCTGCCCACTATAGCTGCAGTACTGAATAATAACTCATAGTATTTGCCAGGCATTGTTAAAAGGCGTTATTTATATATAACTCCTTTAACTTTCATTTAACCCTAAGAGATCATAGTATTATGATGTCCTTTTATAAGTGGAGACTGTAGCACTTGAGATTACCTAAGTAGCCTAAGGTCACGCAGCCAATAAGTGTCAGGGCTGGGATTTGAACCCAGAAAGTCTGGCCCTAGAGTGAATGCTCTCATATACTGCCTCTGAGAATCACCAACGAACTGAATTAAACACTTTATTGTTTAATAGTAGAGCCAAAAATAAAGTAGCTTCTAAATCAAAGTAAATATACTTACTCTATTAAAGAATCTAATTGAAATAAATAACTGGGAACTCACCTGATATAGTTGTATGCCTTTCTGAAATTTTTGTCCAGAATTGCAGCAGACAGACCAAAGTATTCTAGTTCTTTGCGTTTCTGCCTGTCATCGTAAAATGAGTAATATTCCAATGAAGAATCTACAAGCAACTCGGCCTCTTGAAATCGGGATAGGTCACATAAGGAGTATATGGCCTTCAACAGAAGGTTCCACCAGTCATCCTTTGTCAAGACGCTTGTAAGCACAGCAAATATTGCTAAAATGAGACCAATGAAAACCAGTTAGGACACTGTATTTCCAGAAACAGCAGTATTAGAAAAATTCACATCATCAATTTTAAGAGAAGCTTAATAACCATGAGCCTAAATTGTTGCCAGTGCTCTCCTGACAAAGATGAGAAGGGGTAGTTGGTTGCTTACACTCCTTCAATACTACCCCTTTCTACTCTTCCAGTTTAACAATCTGCAATGCCAGGCATCTGAATCAGACTTGTTCTCTACAAGTTCCAGCTAATCCCATCTGCATTTCTCCATGCTGGCTAGGATATATCTCCTCCAGGGCAGAATATGTTTACTTTCTATGACTGCAGTCCCATAAAGAAGCGGTCACCAACCTTTTTGGCACCAAGGACCAGTTTCATGCAAGGCAATTTTTCCATGGACCAGGGGTGAAAAGGATGGTTTCAGGATAATTCAAGCACATTGTATTTATTGTGCACTTTATTTCAATTATTATTATGTTGTAACATATAATGAAATAATTGTACAACTCACCAAAATGTAGAATCAGTGGGAGCCCTGAGCTTATTTTCCTACTACTAGACAGTCCCATCTGGGGGTGATGAGAGAGAGTGACAGACCATCAGACATTAGATTCTCATAAAAAGCGTGCAACCTAGATCCCTTGCATGGGCAGTTTACAATAGGGTTTGCGCTCCTATGAGAATCTAATGCTGCCACTGACCTGACAGGACAGGGAGCTCAGGTGGTGATGTTTGCTTGCCTACCCACTGCTCACCTCCTTCTGTGCGGCCCAGTCCCTTGTAGGCCACAGACTGGTATCAGGGTTGGGGACCCCAGTGATAGAGGGTTACAGACACACAGGCATTCAAATGTTTGCTCAGCAAATGATTTCAAATTCATACTTTGAGAATCAAGTTGTTTTTGATCTTTTTCTGATCTCAATTTTCTCTGCCTTAAAATGTCCCTTTAACAACCTCTTTCTCTTCCTTAGTTCTCTGTAAAAAGCCTCCCTTTTATAGCCCTTAAGAAGTATCAAAAGTCATAAAAAATTTTACTGTCTTTGATTCAATAATTTTCCTTCTGAGAATCTATCCTAAACAATCAAAATATGAACAAATCTGTATGTATGAAAATGCTACTACATTATTGGTTATAAAAGAAAATTATCAAAAGTGATCATAGGCCAAAAAATAAGAAAATGATTAAATAAATTATGGAATGTAATAACCTTAAATATAATAATTATGAAGAGAACAAAGCAAGATGATAAAATATCTATGAGAAAACATAAAGTGAAAATATTAGGGTACAAAGTTTCATGTAACATAAATAGGCTTAGTTTATCCTATCCTGGTACACCAGTGTAATGTGATCCTTATCATGATAAAATTTAAAACAACAAAATTTAAGAGCCTAAGAAAAACTAACCATGAACCCCCAATGAGGAATCACTGAATGAAAACAGGCAGATCACATAGAAAGAAAAATATAAGGAAACATGGTTCAAAACACAAGCTGCATAGGTAGAAGCTGTTATCTTTTAAAGTTGTATTACTTGAGACTGGGTCACAGCAACTTATTTTCAGAGTTTCTATGACTATTGCTACAGTTGTTAAAAGTTATGTAATAGAGAATGGAATATATTTAAGTGAAGTCTCTGGACAAATAATCTATACTGTCATCTAATCTTCACAAATTTCTTAAAATATATTTTCTTTTTAAAAAGTAAAATGAAAAGTTTTGTTTTACTTCTTTCACAGATCCAAGCAGATGCTTTCCTTTTTAAGTATTTGCATTTAGCCTTTCCTTTTTAACACCAAATGTGTTTATTACCCTTGAGAGATTTAGATTAGGAAATTTCATTTTATTTGAAAAGGATATTACTGTCCAATGTTACTTCATGAGTCTTTTTCAATTAAGCCACATTTTATATAATATAATGCAAATGAAGTAATTACCTTTTGCATCACAATTTGCTGACTCTTGGTCATTGCTGTCTGATATTTTGTCTCTCGATACTTTAATAAGATAGAGATGCCTCTCTCCAGATTTGGAACTGGATATCAAACAGACTTGGGCTCGATTCATTGCTACCTGAATTCAAGATGAAAATTTCAGATTTTTTAAATGATAATTTTTTTGTTTAGAGATAAAGTCTTGCTATGTTGGCTTAGGCTAGATTTGAACTCCTAGGCTTAAGCAATCCTCTCACCTCAGCCTCCCAAGTAGCTGGGACCACAGGCATATGCCACCATACCCAGCTGTAAACAATAATTTTCTAAAGAAAACCTATTGGTCACAGGTGTCACAAGTGTGACTGAAAGCTCCCTTAGTAAGAAAAAAAGAAACCAAATTACTACATTAAAAAACTAAATTAGAATGAACTTTTTTTTTTCTTACCGAAGGAATTTTGGGTCACATTCCTCACCTCAGAAAGAAAAAAAGCAATTCACATTAACATTATAACATGTATACATACACACCCCAGAGATACACCCACAGAGCTACCTCCCTGCAAATAAGCCAGAATCAGAAAGAATATTAGATCTGGAAAATACTTTTGCAAAGTGAGTAATTTTGGCTCATAGTACTGTCTACTGGGCACATATCTGATAGCACTATGGTGCTCAGTTTTCTAAATATGTACTAGGGAAGATTTTCACTTAAGCTATTGTCAAGAACTTTTAGTCACATGCCAGTAAACTCTAGCTTTTTTGTTTTTATCCGATTTCACTTTTAAAGTCTGAGTTTAATGTAGTAAAACAATTATAAAGTAGTATAATCTATGTTTAAATAAAACAGTAAACATTTAAAAAGTCATCAAGACTAACATAAAGAAAGATCATTACCCACCTTTAAAAGCATGGCTAACATAGTAAGTAAGGTATCCACATAACCATACATTTTTCCTTGTGAAAACAATAGAGTAGAACGATGAAGCAATAACTTCAGTTCCTAAACAAATAAGCACAAGATAATGAGCCTAACAAGATTCCTTTTCCATAAATTGTTTTATTTGCATAGAAACATTTTTCAAAATGAAACTTTAAGAACATTTGCATTTTTCAGAATAATTAAGCGCCAGTATTTTAAAAACTACAATTTATAATAAGTGGCTGCAACCTAACACTTTAAATTATTTTTCAAAAACACTGAATTTAATACACTAAAATAAAATTTTGGATGTAAGCTATAGAGACTCCTTAACTGAGGAGAAAGTTCTAAAATATAATGTACCAAGAAAAACTTCCCTCTATGTGACATGACCCACCTGTTGTGCAGCATTTGCATCCTGTGCTAAAGTATCTGGATCATACATTGGTTCCAGAGCTTCCAGAGCTTTCTCAGGCCGGCCCAGCTGCTGCTGAAGGGTAGAAAGTGAAATCCTTGCATCCAAATGGAGTGGGGCCAGATCAACCACCTTGCCGTAGCTTTCGGCAGCTCGTTCCATATAGCCTAAGGCTTTTAAACATTCTAAGACGATTTTAAAAAAAAGTGTTAAGTGTGAACTACAGATTTGTAAACTGGTCAAAGTGACCTTTCCATTTGAAAAGAAATATAGCAATATAAAAATTATAACAAGAAATTACTATGTATTTCTAGTACTCTGAAACATCTATCCCTAATCTCTATCTATTAATCAGTCAATCTCTCTAATAAATTTAAATTGCTATAAGTAATAATCAGGTATACATATAATTTTGGGTTCTGCTTTATTCACTGAGCATTAAACACTGACTTCATTGGCATTTTGAATGGTTACATAAAAATCAAATTTTTACTCTAATAAATAATACTGCAGTAAACATCTTCACATATATAAACCAGAGCACACAATTGGCAGACTGGTAACCCACAGGTATGTTTTATTAGGCCACAATGCTTTTAAAAACTATTAACATCCTATATTTCTTAAAATTAGGATTTTAATAAAATCCAGGGTACCAGAGTCTTTTGAAAATTCTGTATTTGGCACCAGTGGGTGCCCCATTCCCACATGGCACATCAGTCCAAGCAGAGAAACTGTCCTTTACAAAGGGCTCATCAGTTCCCACCTCTCCCTAGCATTCTCTCTCCCACTTCACTCATTTGTGTTACATGCCAGGCTCCCAAGTTTTGTGATCCTCAATATAAACTACTTCCTTTCATCTCACTCAATTACTTCCTGGTACGTTCTCACAAGTGAGGTTACTGGGCCCTATTTCTCAAACTTTATCCCCAATCAATCAATACATTCAACCATTTAAACCTGAAAATAAGTCTCTGTAAGCATTTCTTCTTTCCATCCTTTTCACTGCATTGTATCTCCTAAATATTTTTGCCTCCAGTTGCTATCTCAAATCTCTCCTGACCATCAGGTTTAGGTTAAATTTTGATAATAATGGAAGAGCATTAATATGAATGGACCATCACAATGACATCACAATTTCTTACATTTACTTATTTTTCACTTTTAAAAACATTTTGTTATTTTGTTATTATGCTACAAGCACTGAATTCCTCTAATTATCTTTATATTTATACTGATCCCAAATTTCTTTATGATTTTTAGATGACTCTCAGATTTTACCTTCCATTCATCTCAAGCCACATGGGCTCAAAATGGAAATAGCATTTAACAGAATCATGATTAAATAGGATTTTTAAAGTGTACACCATTAGTAACAAAGGAGCAGTTTCAGTATCACAGCCCTAATCAGAAAGGCAATAAAAACTCAAGTAACCTGCTCATGTCTTTAAAATTCAAATCTTACAAATAATGCAACTTTTTATGATGGTATTACATTTGTATTCTTATTCATTCATCTAAACAGAAAATTGTTATCTTAATCATTAAGTGCTCTCTTTCCTAGTTCATATCTGTGATGTGAGTGCACTATTACCCCAAAATGCCAATCAATGCTTCTCTAGTTATAGCGAACTTTCTGTCATCATGTAATACTTAAGAGCCATTAGAGCTTTCTGCCATCACGCAGAATTTGAAACTAAGACTATTTGATTTTTAATGTGTCTTTCATGTTGACTCAATAATACTTTTTGCTTTCATGTATTTCTTCAAAAGATGTAATCATGTTTCTTAAGCTATCTTTTCTAATCTAAATCATTCACTTCAGATTACTGTGGACTTAAGCACAGTGTAATAAATGGCTGATAAAACCCAATTTTGAGCGTGTGTGGCTCAAAGAGCATTGAAAAATACATTAATTTTTCCCAAAATAACATATTAAATATAAGTCTGTAAAACCTCTTCAAAAGTAGATTTTGCCCCCAAGTCTGACAATCCTGTGCTAGAAACCAGAGCCTATGGTTAAGACAAGTTCAAGACAGGCATTTAAGGGACATGTGAGTCCTACTTCACTCTGTTATCATTAAGTAAATCATTCCTCCAAAGCATTAGTGATGGAGAAATCACTTAGTAGCCTAGCAAGAAAATTTAAAATACTGACTTTCAAAAACTGCCCTGAAACCAGAAATACTTGCACTTAAAAGTGTTACCTGCATGACGAAGCCAAACTACTGCAAGGTTGTATCTTTCAGAGCAAACAAGAGCACTGAGGAGGGGAAGTGCAGAGTTATATTCACCAACATCCAGAAAAGCTTCAGCAACATCTAGGTATAGGTCTCCCATATCTTCAGGATTCTGTTCTACTAGTGTTGTCAAGAGAGGCTAGACCACAAATAAAAGCCTGAAGTTAAACATTTATTACAAACCTGCACATCTATCTGTAGCTTTTCTCCCCCGTCTTGCTCTGTCACCCAAGCTGGAGTGCAGTGGCGCAATCTTGCTTACTGCAACTTCAACCCACTGGGTTCAAATGATTCTCGTGCCTCAGCTTCCCAAGCAGCTAGGATTACAGATGCGCACCACCAGGACGGGCTAATTTTTGTATGTTTAGTTGAGACGGGCCAGGCTAGTCTTAAACTGGCCTCAAGTGATCTACCCGCCTCAGCCCCCTAGGTTCAAGTGATTTTCATGCCTCACCTTCCCGAGTAGCTGGGATTATAGATGCACACCACCAAGCAGGGGTAATTTTTGTATGTTTAGTTGAGATGGGGCCAGTCTCAAACTCCTGGCCTCAAGTGATATACCTGCCTCAACCTCCCAAAGTCTACATTTTTCTTTTTAACCTACATATCAGTTATATGAGGCAAGCTGAAAAGAAGCAAGGCTTAACAAAACCAGGTTTAGTCATTTTTCTGTCCACTTCTGCATCTTTATTTTTAAAAACTCATACCCATTAAACACATTTTGTGGATCTGTTTAGAGGCAGGCATTGCAAGAACTAAGACACAGCTGATCTGTTTTGCTCTTCCTCTAACCAACACCCCGTGCCTCAGGGCTTCTGTGTTTTTGGAAAGCTGTTTCCTTAGATATCCCCATGGTTTACTTCCTCACTTCCTTCAGGTCATTATTCAAATGTCACTTTTTTTTTTTTTGAGACAGGGTCTGCAGTCTCTACCTCCTGGGTTCAAGCAATCCTCCCACCTCAACCTCCCAAGTAGCTGGCACTACAGGTGTGCACCACCACACCCAGCTAAATTTTTTGTATTTTCTGTAGACATAGGGTTTCACCATGTTGCCCAGGCTGGACCTGAATGCCTGAGTTCAAGAGATCTGCCTGCCTAAACCTCCCAAATGCTGGGATTATAAGTGTATGCTGTGGCACGCAGCCAAATGTCACCTGATCCCCTACTGAAAACTGCAACTTTCCCCTGCTCCCAATATTCCTTATTTTCTTCCTTGTTTGATTTTTTTCCCAGAACACTTAATCACCAGACAATGTCCTGTATGTTATGTATTTATTTTATTCATTATCTAATCCCATTAAAACAAAAAAGGCATCCTGACTCATGAGGGTACAGATTTGTACATTTTACTCAATGTCTTATTCTAAGGTCCACAAAGTATACTTGGTCCAAAGTCAGCAAATAAGAATAACTGTCAGAATTATTACTAATGATCTAACTGTCTAAGGACAATCTCAAATTCTGATCTTTAGATTGTTATTTTAAAAGAAAAATAAATTACTATAAGCCCAATTCCAAAACAATTTTAGTTTTTATAAGATATTCCTACAAAATTATTTAATGCTTATTGTTACCTCCCTAATTATTAAGAAATGTGAAATTCTAGGGTCAAGTTATATAATTTCTTGACATCTAAAGAAAACAGATGGTGCATGTGATCTGAAGTATCTCAAGTGCAGATCTTGTTACATACATTAAGTGGTTCAAGGATGTTGAGATGTACAAGGCAGACCATCAGCTTCACTGTGATATCTATTGGCACGCCATCAGGTATAGTGCAGGTAACATTCTCAGGAGCTGGGGAATAGACAGACAAGAAGCAGTTCCTATATGCAAACTTAAGATGTGTATCTTCTATGTAAGATCTCATTTATTTCATTCAAAGCAAATGATTCCACAGTCAATTCTTAGTGTGGCCAATTCCATTAATAAGTTCTTCTATCTCTTTCAGTCTGTCCTTTGGCAGCAAGTATGCTTCCTATTCTATTTCTAATACCTTACATACTTAACCAAAACATACTCTCGCATCTTCTACTAAACTACAGAGAACTAAAATGACAAAAACAATGAGGATGTATGAACCTTCTCTTTTTTTTTCTTGAATTGAAAGGTCTCTTTTTTTTTTGAAATGGAGTCTTGCTCTGTCACCCAGGCTGGAGTGCAGTGTTGTGATCTCAGCTCACTGTAACCTCCACCTCCCAGGTTCAAGCAGTTCTCTGCCTCAGCCTCCCAAGTAGCTAAGATCACAGGCACCCACCACCATGCCCAGCTAATTTTTGTATTTTTAGTAGAAACAGGGTTTCACCGTCTTGGCCAAGCTGGTCTTGAACTGCTGACCTCGTGATCCACTCACCTCAGCCTCCCAAAGTGCTGGGATTACAGGCATGAGCCACTGCGCCCAACCGAAAAGTCACTTTTTAGTGTTCACTAGAAACAGGCTAAGAAAAGGATAAAATAATACTGTGTTGTTTTCTAAAACCTCATTACAGCAAAATAATTTTTAAAGCCCTGGGAAATTAAAGGAATTTTTATCCACATTTAAAATATTTTGCAAAGTCTAATAAGTTTACATATTATATGCAAATAATACACTATTTTATATAAGGGATTTAAGTATCCAAGGATTTTGGTATAAGGGGTTTCCTGGAGCCAATCTCTCATGAACACTGAGGGGAAACTATATTGCCTAAAATTACCAAGTTATAGAAGGATTTGGACAAGTTTAAGAGACTTTTTATCACTGAGCTCTGAGACAATAACTGATATGAGAAATCCAGCTGAGATATTCAGTCTGCTCAACAAGAGAGCAGAATTTACCTAACATGTAAATTTACTCACACTAAGCCCTAAGCTCCATGAGGGCAAGAACCATGTCTAACTCAAGGCTATATCCACAGCATATTTCTTCTGTAGACAGTAGCTAAGGTCTGAGTGAGGACTAAACACAATGCAGTAATTTTAATGAGCCTTTGACTTTATTAAAATGGGATTCTATCTTTATCATGTAGGGGTTCTATATTCCAACTCCATCACTTTGATTTTCTTTCTGAAATGCCGTTTGCTAACAGTCTGAATGTTGGTGTCTCACCAAAATTCCTGTATCGAAACCTAACCCCCATGGTGAAGTTATTAAGAGGTGGGTTTTTGGGAGGTGATTAGGTGGATGGGATTTGTGCCCTTGTAAAAGAGGTCTCTTGTTTGTTACTTTTGCCACATGAGGACACAGCAAGAAGGCACCATCTATGAGAAAAGGGCCCTCACCAGACACCAAATCTGCTGGTGCCTTGGACTTCCTAATCTCTCAAACTGTGAGCAATAAATTTCTGTTGTTTATAAATTACCCAGTCTCAGGTATTTTGTTATAGAAGTCCAAACAGACTAAGTCCAATAAAATATATCTATGTGTTTTACCTTTCAGCAAGAAAGGTAAGTTACAGTATATGAAATACTTTAAATCTCAGCATAGGTCTTAAAGATACAGTATGTACAGATGTGTAAGTCAGAAACCTTGCTTTCATATCAAATCACAAAGTAAAACACAACCTTTGTTGAATACAAGATTATGCCTAAAATCAAGTGATTCAGGAAAGCTGAAATTTTGTTGCAGGCAGATGCAAACAAACAAACAAACAAAAAATAGTCACAATCTCAGTATGAGACAAGGCAAAATTCAGACCAACTACATTTAAAAAGGTAAGAAGGTCACTTTCCTAATGCTACAGGGCAGTGCTACTCAGACTATAGTCTGGGACCTGTGCAGGTCCACAAACTGTTACCAGTTCAATCAGGTAAGTATGGAGATTGAGAGTATTTAGATACTTTAATGGCAATTTGATAATGCCAAGGAAGGTAATATATATATTTATAGCCCCTACAGCTTACATATTATTAACTAACATTTAACAACACTATCTTTTAAAAAGCTTGTCTTTGTGTCACTGATACTATATTCTCCTGAATTCTCATCAGGTCTTTCACATTTAGAAGAATTTAAAAATGTGACCGTCAATAGGCAATACATAATCTACCAATAAATGGTCTCATTTTTAAAAATGCATACTAGAAACTACCCTTGCTCACTTTGGATTTGTTTTAATCTCCCAGTCTTTTGGACATATCTTTTTCTTTAAAGTTATTTCATCAATTCTAAGCTGCCAGATTTCAGATCTAAGATGCACCATTATTTTGCATACTAAAAAATAAAAAGCCACTACTTAAACTCTAACCTGTTGTTGATTTATGTTAATATGTTCTAGGGAGAGAGGGAGGGAGGAAGGGAGGATAAAATCTATTAAACAACAAAATGATTATATATACAATTAAAACTTGAACAGAACTTGGTATTTTTCAAAACAAAGGACGGCAATAATTTTAACACAATTAAGAAGAAAAATCTTAATCAGAAATTCACACCGCCCTGATCACTCAACAGTGCTCATTCAAGCAGTGCTCCCACACCCTGTGACTCAGTCTGGATCACACTCCCCATGCTGTCTGCTTAAACTGGGCCTCTATAAACATCTTCTGATCCTTCTATACTGCCCTTTTCTATTTTCCCATAACATCAACTGTGCTACAGAAATTATCACACAAGTCTTAAACTGGATACACTTCATTTGAACGCCTCTTCCACCTCCACTTCCTTGAGAGTAGCAAATGTTATACTCATCTGTGTATTCTCCACACACCCAGCAGTCCCTTACAAGAAACTTATTGAACTGAGTTTCCCTTCCTCAACAACTTTCCACTTCAACATTTATCTGTCCCATATCTCACCTTGGGCTTACTCTCTATGAATTAGCACATGCTGGCTTGTATAAGTGAATTACTACTCATCATTAGGATGGATCATATTTTAAATAACAGTTTTTGTTTCCGAATAATTATGCCTTAGCCCAAAGGATTACATAATGACAGAATTTTTAGGCATCATGACAGGCCATGGAGGGAGTTCTGAAGCACGCAGGACTCAGTACCAACTCACTTGCCCCTTCCACAGAGTCGATCAAAATCCTCAGAGGGTAGAGGCTGAAGGTACCATACAGGAATTCTCTTACAAGAGCATGGTTATATACTCTGCTCATAAAGATCAATTTTGCTACAATTTTATATAGGGTCTTGAATGTTAGTATTTTTACAGAATAGGTTAATGAGTATGGTACAAAGAGACTCTGCAAGCCACACTTAGGTATGACTTTCTAACCAGATCACTAATTATACATCTGAGTTTTCAAACAATGTAGGGTAATCACGTTAGTTTCTACTTTTTATGTGAATGCTTAAGCTTAAGGTAGAATTTTTTAAATGAGAGCATTTTAGGTCCTATTTGAAAAGTAAATTGCTTTAGTGCTCAAGGTTTTTGATAAACTTCAGTAATTTTTTTCCCTATAAAAATGAAAAAGATTGTCAATGAAAAATGCCATATTCAAATAGACATACTAAAAAATAAAAGGGACTCAAAACAAATTTTTTTAAAGATTACTTATAAGTCAATACTCACAAGATATGAAATCTCTGAGAAAAAAATGCTTCTTGGGAAAACTTATGAGAACATTAACTATCAACTCACCACGGTATGAAATAAATTTTCACTGTAAAACACCACCTTATGACCAAGAGAGGATTATATACACTTTCCTAAGCAGAGGAAACTACAACCTTTATTCTCTTCTGAGGTGCCTTCTTCTGAAGTGCCTTCTTCTGAAGTTTTTTTTTCCAGCACAATTCCAGAAAAATCTGTAATTACCTAAAGCAATGGGAAAGAAGAAAGAAAATAATAAGTTATGTATGAAAAACCTTTTCATAATGCAAAGATTTGTACAGTCAATTCAAATAATCCCTAATATAAAGATAGGCTATAAAAAGAAAAAGTAAGTCTTTTAAAAATGAGAAACCCTTGATCTTGGGCTTCCGAGATAATAAAAAAAGAAAAAAAAAAAAGAGAGAAACCCTGTGACCCATTAACATTTTAATATCCTATTAACTAATGCAAACTAAATATATATAACTCTTCTTTAACAAACCAACCTACTTTGCCCCCAACCAGTTTAAGAACTAAATCACAGCAATTCATCTGACTGTTGAGTCCTGCTACCCTGAAGTACACACATACTTGGCACCTGTGATAATGGCAGTATTTTTTTATTATGTAACTGCACTTCTTATTTCATACTGAATTGCTACAGAATCTAGAAATTACTTGTTTCATATAGACTTTAAATACATACATAATATATAACTAAAATGAAGAACTTCCAATTTTTAAGAATTTCTAGAACACAGAAACACATTCAAAACCTAACAGAGAAACACATAAGCATTCCTACCTCCAAAGCTTTGTCATACTGTTTGTTTGAAATATATAGTTCAGCTGCTATGTTAACATCTTCCATGGAGACTAGGCCCTGGTGTTTTGCGAAAGCTTCATCAATTATGTTAATAGCAGAAGTAACATCATTGGCTTCATAGTAACTCCTAAAAAAAAAGTAAGTGGCAAAATGGATGAATGTTTACTTAATTCCAATTATAAAACTCATTTCTTGCTTAGGCTATATAACAATGAACGGTGATTTTCATTTTCTTAGAATTTGAGAGGAATATATATTTTCTTAAAATCATAATCAGAACTGATCCAGAAAAAATGTGCAACGTCACTAAAACAGTGTCATAATTTCAAGCATCTCACTCTCCAAAAACTACCTCCTATCATTCCAGCTCATTACCTCTGTAATCCAATACCAAACTCTTCTACCTCAACAGATCTACAAAGCATAGATCCTACCACTTTTTCACCATCACCTGTACTTACTTTCTTCCTTCTCCATGTGGCCCAACATTATAATTACTCCTTTGCACATATCCTCAGTTCTCTTACCCTGCTGCTCTTCCTTGATTAAAATCACTCAATAAAATCCCAAGCCTGGTTAAAATCCAACTATATCCACTCTTCACTACCACCTGCCCAGCTGATCATGCCAACTGGTCTCACTGTAAATTAATGACCAGTACCCTCAAGCAGGTCTGTGGTACTGATGAGCAGTATTACTAGTTACCTATTTCAGCACTTCTCAAACTTAAATGTGCATATGGATCAACTGACTACCTTGTAAAAACAAGTATTCAGATCTAGTAGAGCTGGGGCAGGCCTGAGATCCTGCATTTCTGACAAGCTTCCAGGTGATGCAAATACTCCCAGTCTGTGGGGCAGTAATGTCCTAGACAACTATTTGACATCTTCTATCTTCAAACCTCCAGCAGTCTCCCAGTCCTCACTCTCAGTTGATGACCTTGCTTGATATTTTTACCAAGAAAAGAGAATCAAATCAGAACATCCCACATATATCCAGCACATCTATCTATCTTCTTACCAGTATACTTTGGCCATATCATCTGCCTTCCCCTTTATCAAAGATAAATGATTGTATACATGAAAATAACCCCGAGTTCGATCCCATTCCCTATAATCTACTTAGGGATATTGCTCAGGTAACTGTCCCTTCCCTCACAAATCTTCAATGTGTTCCTCAATTTTTGATTACTCCCATCTAAATAAACTGTAATTTTTCTGAACTTAAAAAATTCTCCCATCCCAACAACCCATTCCTCTGCTCCCTTTGCAAATTCCCCCAAAGTTGTCCATCCCCCATACCATCTCCAGTGCCTCTCCTCCCATTCTCTTTTTAACCTAATCCAATCAACTTTTCCTCTCCCCACTCAGCCAATATTTCCAATCAACTTGTTGCTAAATCTGTCAATTCTCAGGCTGATTTTACATGCTTTATCTGTAGTATCTCACACAGATGATCATCCCTCCTCCTTGAAGTGCTTTCTTCAATTAAATTCTAGAACATCATGTTGTTCTCTGTTTCCTCCTACTTCACTGGCCATTTCCTTTTAGTCTCCCTGCTGTTTCTTCTTCCTGACTTCTAAACATTGAAGTGTCTCCCTCTATACCCTTTCCACCTCCCCAACCCACCCTTCATATTCAATACATCAGAAAATCTTGAGAGCTCAGCCTTCAAAACACATACATAATCTGATTACTTCATACCAGCTTCTGATGCTTCCATCCTGGTCCACGTTACCATTTTCCTTTCTGTGTATCACTACAGTAATTTCCTAACTGGTCTCCATGCTTCTGCCCTTCCACTGTTCAATCCATTCTCAAAAGAGCAGCCAGAATTGATACATTTAAAATTTAAGTCAGACCATGTCACTTTTCCACTCAAAACCCTCCAGTGACTTCGAAACTCATTCAGAATAAAAGCCAAAGCCCTTACAATAGCCCAAAAGGGCTAAATGATCTATTCCTCTGATACCTCTTTGCACTGCTCCCTTAATTCTTCAGCGTCCCTAAACTTTGCACATGCCATTTCCTTTACTTGTGATACTCTTCCCTGAATCTGTTCTCATACCTCCTTCAGTTCACCTTTAGTCAGTATGACCATACCACAGAGAATTAAGTCCATCTCTAATCATTCTATCTTAAAAATAACACCGCCCATACCTCAAATCCCTATTCCTTTTTCCTGCTTTATTTTTCTTCATATCACTTTATCAACATCTGATGTACTACATATTTAGCTATTTATTTACTGCCTATCACCCTCACTAAGCTTTACAAGAGCAGGGGATTTTAAAAAGTTGTTAAATAGTGGATATCCTGGTTTCCTGTATAGTATCTAGTGCCAAAGATATATTCAATAATATTTCTGGAGGGAAAGTAGGGACTGAAGGGAAAGCCTAAACAGAAGTTGCAGTGATAGAATTCCGTGTAGGAAAGACCTTAGTGGCAGTGGCAGACTGACAATCATTAATCATATATAATACTCAAAAAAGTATTATATATAATAGAAGTGGAAAACCAATTTACTATATAGGCCACTAACATTTCACAAAGTCAAAGCCTACTGGACTAACCACTGTGACAGCTACAGATTTAACTAACAGCAAATAACCTGGGAAGACCCTCAGTGCTCATGATATTCCATCAGGGATCAACTTAGGGTTGCCTTCCCTCAACAAATTTCCTAGAAATGCTTTCTAGTAGTCCTATATAATCCATCCCTGGGAGGGTAAGGGACAGTTTCACAGCTAAGCATCATTGTGATAAAGGCCATGGGATTAATAGGGTTAACTCTAATGTACCCTGATGGAGATGGTTACTCCTAGACCAAAATATAATATGATATCTCTAGAATAAAAAGCATATCACAAGGCACTGCTCAGCAAAAATATTTCCTACTTTGTTTTGCCGTGCAGCATACCTGAGAAGTAAATGCAGTAGGGTATATTTAGAATAAAATATATACCACCATCAATAACGTGCCAACTGTAAAAGAAAATTTTTAGTCTTAAAATATTATGTACTGGCTCAAGATAAAATAATAAAAGACCCCAGATCATTAACATTTCATTGGCACATATGCAATAAAAAATTATTGTTTTAATTATTACAAATATACACAATTTCAACTAAGTTTGGAAACCTGAGAACCTACTCATTTTTTTAGGACATGTCCCATTTTTAAACCTCTGAGCACTTGAAATGTAATCTTATATACACAATTTTCTAAGCAATGACACAACTGACTTAGAAAAGAGAAGTAATGAAAATTCGGTACAATCTAAACATACAGGGCTAGGCATGCTGGCTCACATCTGTAATCCTAGCACTTTGGGAGGCCAAAGCAGAAGAAATGCTTGAGGTCAGAAGTTCAAGACCAGCTTGAGCAACACAGCAAGACCCTGTCTCTACAAAAAAATTTAAAAATTAGCCAGGTGTGGTGGCGTGCACCTGTAGTCCCAGCTACTCAAGAGGCTGGGTAAGAGGATCACTTGAGCTCAGAAGTTCAAGGCTGCAGTGAACTATAAACACACCATTATACTCCAGCCTGGGTGACAGAGCAAGACCCTGTCTCAAAAAACAAAACAATAAAATACATAAGGCAAAACACTTCTTGAACTTCAATGAAAAGTAAAGTACTTTCTATTTGAAATATATGTTTTGATTTGCAAAATCAAACAATCTAGGGGTAACTAGATATATTTCGCTCCAAACTTACTTTGCCATATCTCTAGCCAGCTGCATAAAACGTTCGCCATCAGACGGAGACAACAGGTTTAAAATACGCCTGTAACCATCCATGGCCATTTTATGATCACCCATCTGTTCATAAAGGCTTGATCGCTCCCACAGATAACGGACATTAGTAGGTTCATATTTAAGAGCTGAAAAGAAAGAAGTACAAATTATTTATCACAAAAAGGAGTGCATGGTATCTAGGTGTGATCTATCATCTTCTCAGAAAATTTAATAAGCAAACTAATTCATCCATGGAACAAAGGGAGTTATTCTGAATAAATCTATCTTCACAGGAACTTTTGACTAGGTTTGACGTAAGACCAAATAGAATCTGAATCTCAATAGTAATCTTCTTAATGTGGTCAATCTAGTCGGATGTTAATCCTCAAGGAACAGCTTAAAACCAACACTGATCTTGGTGGGAAACTGAAGGTACTATTCATCTACCAAATTTTGTGTTGTATTATCTCACAACATTAAAAAAGTCCCTGATAAACATGAGAACAGCAGAACCCCAAATACTTACCTCTAGAATAAGAGACAATAGAAACAAATTTATTTCAGCCAATATCACACCCCATAGTAGCAAATGCAATTATCAAAAAACCTATTATGTCACATCTTGTCAAAGTGAAAGAAAATTTTTTTAATTACCTTTCGTGTAGCAAAAAATAGCCTGTTTAATATTGTCTTGTTCCAGAGACATTTCTGCCAGTCTAACCCATTCTTCTGTGTCACTGGGATTTAAATGTGCAGCAATCAACTCAAACTGCAATGATTTTTCCATGTCACCTTGGTCCTCATATATCATGGCAAGAGTAGAAAATGGCTCATAAGCTAGAGGAGCTATAACGAATTAAAAAAATAAATTCCATTGGCTGAGAGAAGAGGCTTGAGTTGATGTCAATCCTCTGGTTCAAACTGTGTCTTTTTTTTAAATACCTAAATTCTTCAAATCACTCTAGCAAAATTATACAAACTGTTTAAGGCAAGTTAAAATAAATGCTAGTTATATCTGCTTTATTTTCACACATTTTTAGCATTTTTAAAGCATTGCTTTCTCTAAGCAAGGTATAATTTCATGAAAAATCCTAATCTCTACCACATCTTCTTCATGAAAAGCCCTCTTTGCTCAGGATAAACATGGCTCAGTATTAGCAAGTTCATCCCAATAAACTCCAGTCACATCAGTGGAGCTGAATCTTCATGCTTTAGCTCCCACACCAAGGAGTATGGTATGAATGAATAGATGATACCTAAGCAGCAGCTAAACGGATATCAAAGTGACTGGCTAGTCTACATTTCTGAAATACTGTTTCTGAAACAAAATTGAAAGATTATGAGGTATTAAAGTCAAAGATTTTTGTCAAAAATAATTATAAACTAAAATAAAGGAACAGATAATATTGGAAAGTAGGAACCAAATGAAACATACTAAAGGAAAAAGTCTGTTTAATCTTAAGTAGTAACCTCAAATTCCCTATGAAAATCCAGAAAATTATAATAAGACTTCTAAAAGGACCCTAGTCTAACCAAAAAGAAATGCCAAATTACTGAAAATATAAAAGTTCACTGTATTACAGCTACCCAAACCACTCTGCAGGGCATAATTTGGCAAAATATCAAGGAAACAAAATAATAAATATAAGTAATTAGTTAAAAAAAAAAAAAAAAAAAAACACTATAGGTATCATTCAGTATGCCCAAGATACACCATTTAATTGACAGATAAGATGACAAGTTTAAACTGTCTTTTACCAAAAAATAGATTAACATAATCTAGTACTGCAAGATCTAGAAAACGAAAGGAAAAAAGAAAGTGCAAGTGGCTTTAACATAATATATTTGCCATATTTAAAAAACACTGACATCTCAAAAGTCTAAACCCCTCAACTGAAACATTAAAAACGAACAAAAACAAAAAAGGTAACTGTGAAAATTCAACAAATATTAATCTCATTGAATCATACTCTGAGATTTTCATTTTCTTGTGAAAAATGGCAAGTACCATTACAATTACCCTTAAGCTTCTGAACATATTTTACAAATAGTACTGTGAAGTGTTCCTCCATTTGTTTTAAGTCAGACCCTTAAACTGCTATTATCAAAAAAGTTCCCACAGAAAACACCTTGTCTTATGATTTCCATGCACATCAATATCGCCTCTTCACGTTCTCCTCGAGCAAAACGAATGTTGGCTTCACCCATGAGACCTCTCAGAGCTCTGGGAAGTTTACTCCGAGGCCTCTTTTCCTGTATGGAAGAAAAATGACAGATTAAAATATAGTGAAGTCTTAGATTTCAATTCCAACCATATTAATATAAAATATAATAAAACTGAAATTTTCCTTTAAACATTTTCAGTTTTTTGAAACTCAGAACTAAATGGCTGCAATTTTAATTGACTCTTTAACATTAAAGTTTATACCGCAGAAAAAAGTCTAAAACTGGCCATATATGGACACTCAGTCTTGTAATCCCAGCACTTTGGGAGGCTGAGGCAGGTGGATCACTTGAGGCCAGGAGTTCAAGACCAACCTGGCCAACACGGTGAAAACCCCGTCTCTACTGAAAATACAAAAAATTAGCCAGGAATGGTGGTGCATGCCCACAATCCCGGCTACTCGGGAGGCTGAGGCATGAGATTCATTTGAACCTGGGACGCAGAGGTTACAGTGAGCCAAGATCATGCCACTGCACTCCAGCCTGGGTGACAGATCAAGACTGTCTCATCAAAAAAAAAAAAGTCTAAAACACAATTGCAGGGGAAAAAAGTGGTTAGGAGTTACTAAATTACTAATTAGAATAAGAAATGTAGAGCTGGTTGCTGCAAAATGGATTTATATGCCAGGATTATGATGTAATCTACTGAAGATCCCCCTTCTTTCAAATTTATCTACTCAGAATGAACTTGTTTAAAAAAGTATCAAGTTATAGTATGGACATGGACGTTTTTCTTTTGAGACAGTGTCTCACTGTGTTGCCCAGGCTGCAGTGCAGTGGCGTGATCTCAGCTCACTGCAGCCTCTACTTCCTGGGCTCAAGCATCCTCCCACTTCAGCCTTCAGAGTAGCTAGGACCACAGGAGTGCACTACCAAACCTGGGTAATTTTTTAAAACATTTTGTAGAGACAGAACCTCACTATGTTCCCCAGGTTGGTCTCAAACTCCTGGGCTCAAGCAATTCTGCCTCAGCCTCCCAAACTACTGCAATTACAGGCATGAAACATTGTGCTTCGCCAGTATGGACCTTTTAACAGCAAAACCAAAGTCCATTTTGACATGTGCAATAATTAAGGTTTTGTCTGTGTGTGTGTGTGTATGTGTGTTAGATCCTACCTTTCTGGCATTTTTTTTTTTTTTAAATAAATGGCCCAATTGGTTTAAATGAGCCATTTTGCTTTGACTTTATTTTTATTTATTTATTTATTGCACTTATTTTTTTGAGACAGAGTCTCATTCTGACACCTAGGTTGAAGCGCTGCAGCCTTGACTTCTCCAGGCTCAGGTGATCCTCCTTTCTCAGCCTCCCGAGCAGCTGGGACTACAGGCACACCACCACACCAGCTATAATTAAGATTTTACATAAAAATTATCTAACAGGAAACATAATAAACAAATAACAATAGTTGTGTCATAGTATTTCCTTTCATACCGTTTGAATAGTTTCCCAGATTTCTTTTTCAGTTACTATGTCACAATTACAGATTTCTTTTTCAATTACTATGTCACTTTCTTCATTGTTTATAAATACCAAAGTAACAATTTACTTTCATCATTTTCTTGGTTTCACGATTGAGAACCATCTCCAATACAAATACATCGCCAGCAGTAGGTTGCTCAGAAGTTTCTTCCTCCTCCTCCTCCTCTTCTTCCTCTTCCTCCTCATCATCTTCATTCTCTCCAAGCATGGAAGCAAAGACCTTGTGAACTGACTTACTTACTCCATCTGAAGTTTCTCCTGAGAAAAAAGACATTGATGTTGGGGGGGAAAAAACGCTGTAGAATTCTCAGTGAAAAAACAAGTATTTCCTGAGTATAAATTTTTACCCCAGTAACACCAAATTTCAAAGTAAAAAACAGGAAATGAACATCCTCAAAAAACAAAGAAGAAAGTTATCACAAAGTCATGTATTTTATTCCGTTGGAATAGCTGACTCATCCTTTAGGCTGCATCCAGATTTATAGGCAAAATTAACTGAAATATCAGAAGCACATACAATAATAGGAAAAAAAACAGAAGAATTATTAAGACATAGACCTAAGAACTAAACAAGCCTGGTAGTACGGAACCCTGGTGGTACAGCATAGTGGTTAAAAGGTGAGGGCTCTAGGGCCAAGCTGTCTGGTTCCAGACTTAATCTATCACTAGCTGTATAACCTCAGGAAATTACTGAAGCTCTTCTATAGCTGTTTCTTTTTGCAAAAAGTGTTAATAATTTATAAGGCTACTTTGAGGACAAAATGAGTATGAGTGTGTGTATACACTTAGAATGCCTAGCATATAGTAAAAACCCATTGAATGCTATTATTAGTATTAAAATAGCTTTATTATTTCAGGACTAAAATAACATGACAGTAGTTCATTTGTATCTTAGGATACCACCATAGTATAATATAATGATTTTTGAATGTCAATAATGATGACTTTGAATGATCAAGAAAAAGTTAAGTTCAGAAACCAATTTTCTGTTAAAAGAGACATTGCTATTGTTTGAATCTGTTCCCTCCAAGTCACAAATTGAAATTTATTCCCCAATGTGCCAATATTAAGAGGTGGGGCCTTTAAGACAGACTGGGTCTTAAATCCAATAATAGATTAATCCATTGATGGTTTAATGGGTTATCATGAGTGGGACTAGTGGCTTTACAAGAAGAGGAAGAGAAACCTGAGCTAGTATGCTCAGCCCCCTCATCATGTGATACCCTATATCGTCTTGGGACTCTGGAGAATCTCCACCAACAAAAAGGTCCTCAACAGATGTGGTTCCTCTACCTGGGACTTCTCAGTCTCCCTAATTGTAAGAAATAAATAATTTTTCCCTATAAATTACCCAGTTTCAAGTATTCTGTTACAAGCAACAGAGAACAAAGATAGACATCTAACATATTTCTAGAAAAGTTCCAACAAAATAGTCAAAATTTTAAGTATATATATAGATATATACATGCATATCTCTATATATATTTGTGTTCAAAAACTTTATTTTTTTTGTGTGAGACAGAGTCTCATCTATCGCCCAGGCCAGAGTGCAGTGGTGCAATCTCAGCTCACTGTAGCCTCTGCCTCCCAGGTTCAAGTGATTCTCATGCCTCAGCCTCCCGAGTAGCTGAGATTATAGGCATAAGCCACCGCACCTGGCTAATTTTTGTATTATTTAGTAGAGATGGGGGTCTCACCATGTTGACCAGGTTGGTCTCGAACTTCTGACCTCAGGTGATCCACCCACCTCAACTGCTGGGATTACAGGTGTGAGCTACCACACCTGGCTTTGGTTTTTTTTGTTTTTTTTTTTTTTGTTTTTTTTTGAGACAGAGTCTCACTCTGTCACCCAGGCTGGAGTGCAGTGGTGTGATCTTGGCTCACTACAACCTCTGCCTTCTAGGTTCAAGCGATCCACCTTAGCCTACTGAATAGCTGGGACTATAGGCGTGTGCCAACACACCCAGCTATTTTTGTAGTTTTAGTAGAGACTGGGTTTCGCCATGTTGGCCAGGCTGGTCTTGAACTCCTGACCTCAAATGATCCACCTGCCTCAGCCTCCCAAAGTGCTGGGATTGTAAGCGTGAACCATTGCACCCAGCCTGTGTTAAAAAAAACTCTTAAGCAAGGCGGGCGAATCACAGGGTCAGGACTTCGAGACCAGCCTGGTCAAGATGGTGAAACCCTGTCTCTACTAAAAAATACAAAAATTAGCCAGGCGCAGTGGCAAGCGCCTGTAATCCCAACTACATGGAAGGCTAAGGCAAGAGAATCACTTGAACCTGGGAGGCAGAGGTTGCAGTGAGCCGAGATCTCGCCACTGCACTCTAGCCTGGGTGACAGAACAAGATTCCATCTACAAAAAACAAAACAAAACAAAACTCGTAAGCACACTCATTTAAGTGAAATACTTCAGATGCCAAAGATGCTGTATAAACGAGTCATAAGGATCATATTCAAGAATTTGGGAGAAAAAAAAAAGAATTCTGAACATCCAAAACAAAGATGAAAAGAAATGTGTAAAATTTATCACAGGAAAAAAGAAGAAAAATTGTATGATCCATCCTGATAAAAAGAAGCATTTGATAAAATCCAATACCCTTTCCTAATAAAAATTCTTAGTCAACTAAATACGAAAGGGAGTATCTTTCATTTCAAGAAGAGTATCTATAAAAATTTTCCCCAAACACAGTTAATGGTGAATTATTGAAAGTTATTAAGAATGAGACAAAGTTGCCCACTACCACCACTTCCGTTCAATGTTTTACAGGTGGTCCTAGCCAATGTAATGAGAAATAAAAGTCATAAAGATGTCAAGGAAAAAATAAAATTATCATGTCACAGATGACATGATTATATACATAGAAGACCCAAAACAAATCTATATACAAATGATAAGAATACATTTATTTAGCAATGTTGCTGAACACAAGATCAATATATAAAAATTACAGTTTCATGTATGAGCAACAATGAATTGAAAATGAAATTAAAAGAAGACCCTATCTTCACCATGTGTAAGAAACGTGTCAAGAGCAAGTATTTAGTGGTGTATTTAGTACTGTCCAGAGTAAAAGGACAACCCTAGTGGCCATATATTTCAATTAGCAGACTTTGCCAAAGCTTCTTCAAAACTGACCCCTTCTGCTCTGAATACATGCTCATACTTACCAAGAGTCTTGGTAGAGTTGTGGGACAATTCCTTCCTACGAAATTAGGAGCTTTATATCTTACAAGGACAGATGAGATTATTTGAGCAGAAGCCAGCCAGTCCTTGTGTGCCTGACTGCTCATGATGAGCCTGAATTGGACTCAGTTTGCCCCTTTTTGAGGGCCTGATGGCTAGCTTTTGGAAGCAGTTTTAGGTAAGAGGACAGACAGGCACCCACTTGTGCCTGCTGCTATAGTAGCTGCTCAAACACCTGATGACAGAAGAGCAGCTCCTCCCTCAGCAGATAAGGAAAGACCCACAAATTGTTAGAACAACTTCAGCTGCCTTTTGTTTCCTTCAACATTTAAGTTCAGGGTACACGTGCAGGATGTGGAGGTTTGTTACATAGGGAAACGTGTACCATGGTGGTTTGCTGCACAGATCATCCCATCACCTAGATATTAAGCCCAGCAACTATTAGCCGTTCTTCCTATGCTCTACCTTCCCTACTCCAACAGGCTCCTGTGTGTGTTGCTGTGTGTGTCACCCCCTTTTGTCCCTGTATTCTCATCATTCAGCTCCCACTGATAAGTGAGAACATGCGGTGTTTGGTCTTCTGTTCCTGTGTTAGTTTGCTGAGGACAACATCTTCCAACTCCATCCATGTCCCTGTAAAGGACATGATCTCGTTCCTTTTTATCAGCTGCCTTTTCCACCCCACTTTCCTGACAGAATAAGAAACTGCAACCCCCAGTTTTCCCTCCTCTTTGCCCCTTTTTCCCCACTTGGCCCATGGAGGTAGGAACAAAACTTGTTTATTTTCTGCCATACTATAACTGTGTGTTCTCTGGGTAAATGCTTATTTGTTTAGAGGGAAAAGGGAGTTCGACACGAACCTGACCAACATAGTGAAACCCCATCTCTATTAAAAAAAAACACAAAAAAATTAGCCAGGTCTGGTGGTGGGCACCTGTAATCCCAACTAATCCAGAGGCTGAGGCAGGAGAATCGCTTGAGCCTGGGAGGTGGAAGTTGCAGTAAGGTGAGATTGCGCCATTGCACTTCAGCCTGGGCAATAAGAGTGAAACTCCATCTCAAAAAAAAAAAAAGAACCAAACTCTACTTCTAACCCCTAGAACTAGACAGTTGTTATCAATCCCTATACATGAAGCTACATTCTAATTGGCAGTTCAGCATCCCAAGTAACTTGATCTGGTAGTAAATGGATACCCTGAGACATTATCAGCATTCTGATCCCCCAAAAAGGGTATCGATCACTGAAAATTAATAAATTTGCTTATTGGCTAATTAACAAGGCTACAATGAATTTAATTAGTCTGGGTGCACTAACCAAATTTAATATCTGGACATGCAAAGCTGAGGACTGGATGCTAGAAAGAGGTAGCCTACCCAGACACCTGTGCTGTGTGTGAAGTTCCACGTGGACAACCAACTTACATTTCCATCTTATCTCCCTATAACTAAAGCAGTGGTTTGGAAGCCACTTTATACTGAAGTGTAATTCATTACAATTTGAGGGAGTATAGTCTGGAAGTGATTAGTTACTGAGAGGCCCAATTAAAAAAATAATGAATCTTAAAAAGCTCCAAAATATATATTGATGTCAATTTAAAACACTTTTCCAACACTAGAGCTCACAAAAAAAAAAAAATAATAACCATCAGGGTATTCAATAACTTGACAAATATTTATTGGGCACCTACTATATACCAAGCATCATGCTCCTGATAAACCAAGTAATCAACAGAATATCACTGCAGTGAAAATACAATGTTTTATTAAATTACTTTGCTTACATACTCTAAATATTCAATGTAGGCAGCACATAATTTTAACATACCTTCATTGACATCTTTATCTTGGGATTTGGTAGAGTTAATTCCTGATGATGATGGAACGTCAGAGTCATCGGGATTTTCTTCAGCTGATAGCTTTCCTTTTTCCTGAAGACTCTGTGATTGAAAATTACTTAATGATTCCAAAAAGTAATGAAGACTTAGCTCTCCCCAGCCACAGAGTATCTGGTTCTAGTCCTAGCTTTGCCACTCAGGCATTTTGTGACCATGGGTTGGCAGTTTATAGAATAGGGCATTTGCCTCATTTTCTATTTCTACAAAACTTGAGCTGTAACACATACACAGTAGGTGGAATCTAAGTTTGAACACTATCAAAGCATT
This sequence comes from Aotus nancymaae, assembly GCF_030222135.1. Lineage (NCBI taxonomy): Eukaryota > Metazoa > Chordata > Mammalia > Primates > Aotidae > Aotus > Aotus nancymaae. The sequence goes on along the minus strand of NW_026988419.1, from coordinate 36,768,246 downwards.
TCAAAGTACTTAGATCTTATCCTTCAATCTGTCATTTGTAAAAAAATAAATATCTTAATAATTTCACTAATGAACACATTGTATCCTAACATTTTAAATAAAAAGATGTCTTGGTGGCTCACACCTTTGTAATCCAACCACTTTGGGAGGCTGAGACAGGCGGATCCCTTGAGCTCAGGAGCTGGAGACCAGCCTGGTAAACATGGAGAAACTCTGTCTCTACAAAAAATACACAAATTAGCAGAGTGTGATGGCTAACCCTGTGGTCACAGCTACTCAGAGGCTGAGGTAGGAGGACTGCTTGAGTCCAGGAGGCGGAAGTTGCAGTAAGCCGAGATCTCATCACTGCCCTCTAGCCTGGGTGACAGAGCGAGAGGCTGTCTGAAAATTTTAAAAAAATGAAATAAAGATGAGTACCTACTAGTCGCATGAATTATGAAAGACGCTACCAGCAAACTTCAAAAGGGTTAATTAATTTTCTCTTGGACTTGAAGCAAGAATGTTCAAATATTTCTTTCTGCCTTTTTTTTTTTTTTTTTTTTGAGACAGTCTCGCTCTGTCCAGGCTGGACTGCAGTGGCACGATCTCGGTTCACTGTAACTTCCGCCTCTTGGGTTCAAGAGATTCTCTTGCCTCAGATTCCCGAGTAGCTGGGACTACAGGCGCGCACCACCATGCCCAGCTAATTTTTGTATTTTTAGTAGAGACGGGGTTTCACCATGTTGGACAGGATGGTCTCAAACTCTTGACCTCGTGATCCGCCCGCCTCGGCCTCCCGAAGTGCTGGGATTACAGGCGTGCGCCACCGCGCACGGCGAAGTTCAGATATTTGTAAGTACAGGGAAAAAGATATGCGTGAGGATTATCTTCTTATCGAACAATACTTTTTTGTGGACTATTACTTCATTCCAGTGGGAGACTCCTCAAAAACAGGAGCTCAATCGTTCCAGTTCAGAGAGACACTGAGGCCTAAAGAAGAGAGGTGAGCTGCTCATCCACCGTCACAAAACGACTTGTCTCTACTAAAAATACAAAAAGTTAGCTGGGCATGGTGGCGCGTGCCTGTAATCCCAGCTACTCAGGAAGCTGAGGCAGGAGAATTGCCTGAACCCAGGAGGCGGAGGTTGCGGTGAGCCGAGATCGCGCCATTGCACTCCAGTCTGGGTAACAAGAGCGAAACTCCGTCTCCAAAAAAAAAAAAAAAAAAAAAAAAAAAAAAAAAGCTAAGACTAGAACCTGACACTGTGACTACAAACTCTTCTCCCCACCTCCCATTTAACTTACCAGCATTAAGCTACTCCGAAATAAAAACGTAGTATTAGGGGGGAAAAGAAGAGGTTACCATCAAGACAAAAGCTTTCCGGTGGGGGAAAACGTTTTAAGAAGCTTAGCACAGGGATGAGGGGTGACAACCGGAGTTTCTCTAAGATAAAGAAGAAGCTGCTGCAAGTTCCCAGCCCGCCCCATCACAGCGAAAGCGGTCGTCTGGCTCCCCCACACCTAAGTGCAGTAGGGCAACGAGAGTGAAGGGCACCGTGGCCTAGCATCGCCTCACTTTCTTCTCGCGGGTTTTTCTCTCTTCTCTCCGCCGTTCGAACTCCTCGAAGGAGATTTTCCCTTCCAGGTAGTCGATGAGTTCCGGACTGAACCCCGACATGTTTGTAGGCTCTGTCAGTGCAGCCCCAAGAACCCTGACAGAGAACCGGAAAAGCAGCGCCTTCCAGACGCTACCTCGCACCGGGGCAAGCAAGAGCAGGAAACCGGCGTCCTTCCTTGAAACCCGCCCGGTCTCCGCGGTAGCCGCAGCACTCGAGTTCCGCCTACGTGGCAGGCCGGGATCTACTTATGGGAGGCGCGACCCAAGCTGCAGTGCTTTAGCACAGCCCACTCGTTCGGCCGTCTCTCTCAGCTCTCGTTCCAGATTATTAGATAGCCACTTTAAAAAGTGCTTTGAATATACTTTCTTTAATCTGGATAATTTCCCTCAATTCTTCATTAAGATGTTCGTTTCATTCTCCCATTTTCTTTTCTGAATGTTCTTTAATTTGGTCGCTGCTGTGTGATATGTTTTTCTTAATTTAACCATTTTTTCTGCCACGTGCATGTTTCACTTTCCAGTTCTCCCCTGCCACAGAAAGCTAAAATTCTCCCTCAATATATACTTTAAATCCCACTCCCGAAGGCCGGGCGCGGTGCGGCTCACACGTGTAATCCCAGTACTTTGGGAGGCCGAGGTGGGCGGATCACTAGGTTAGGAGTTCGAGACCAGCCTGAACAACATGGAGAAACCCTGTTTCTACTTAAAAAAAAAAAAAAAAAAAAATACAAAAATTAGCCGGGCGTGGTGGCAGGCATGCCTGTAATCCCAGCTAGTCGGGAGGCTGAGGCAGGAGAATCACTTAAACCCAGGACACTGAAGGTTGCAGTGAGCAGAGATTGTGCCACTGCACTCCAGCCTAGGCGACAGAGAGACTCTGTCTCAAAAAACAAACAAAAACCACTCCCACCAGTCCCCACTTCCTCCCCACGCCAGAATCCTCAAACTCTCCCTCTCCTCAAACTCCTTCTCAGTCTGTAAATACATTCACCTGGGCTTCCTGTTCCACCTGTCCCAAGTTTTCTTCCTTTCCTAACAGCAAACTTTCTGAAAGAAGCAAATACTTGACATGGTTACTATGCATTATCGCCCATTTGCTATATAACAAGAACATCAGCCATCTACTGTTTTATATATATTACATACATATCTCAAAATAATCCTTCTTTCAAAGCGGATGTTATTCCTAATGCTACGATCTCTAATAAGTAGTAGAGCCAGGATTTGAACCCTGGTCTCTGATTCCAAGTCCCATGCTTGGAATTATAATATGCTGCCTCCTCTGAATGGCAGTCTTTCAACTTCTACACACTCCTGTGATTTATATTTTCCCTTGTATTTATTATCTCTCTATTTGTCCAATTCTAGAGACACTAGCTGTAAACATCTTGAGAACAGCACTAGCTGCTGCATCATTGTAAACTCTACTGTATGGCCTAATAATTAGTGCTGAAAACACATTTGTGAATTAAATAGGATGGAATTGAAAGTGCCTTTGGAACTGTGGGCAAGGGAGCTGAAGTAGGGGAATGTAGCTCAATATGAAGCTAAGGTTAATCACAAGTTACAGGGAGAGTATCACCTAGCCATCTTTATGAAAATCTAGGTGATGATAAACAGCATAAGGATGGGAGAATGAGGGGCCAGGACCTGCAAGAGCGGGACTGCCAAGTGAGAAGAAAATATCTCACAGCTAGAAGTCATCCCCTTTCTCTTGAGGAAGGATCTTCAGAGTCCTACCTGGGTATAAAACATGGAAGGTGAGCAGGGTGGAGTGTGTTAAGGTAATCTACTTAAACCACTTATAGGGAAATTCTCCCCTAAGTTTTCCTAGACAGTTGAGGAACTGTGTCTAAGAGGAATTTAGGAGTCTCCAGTTCTAACTCTCCTAGAGGAAAAGAAGATAAATCAAATGAGGAGGGATGGTTACTGTAAGGAGAATACTCTCCTAACACCCAAATGGCTTAGACTATGTTGTCTTATTGTTGGCTATCTGGAATATGGAAATAACAATTCTGGAGATATAGATTCATGTTATGAAGAACAGGAAGCAGTGAATGAGGGGTAGGAGGGTCGGTTTTTTTTGGTTTGTTTTTTTGTGGGTTTTTTTTTTTTTTTGGCTATGAAATACTTTAAGGATATAAAAGTTATTTTAGAGATCAGACTGTTGCAAAATATCTTGAAATTTCAATCTTTCTGTTTCTCTTTCCCTCACTTACTTGGAAGAGATTTGTCCCCAATGAGTCAGAGGTATCCACATTACCTTGAGATGAAGTGGAATAGTTATGGCAATAATAAAAATACATTCGGCCTTCTTTTGAGATCAAAATGGAAAGTCTGAAGGAAGCAGAACATTGAATTTTTACCATGACCATATAATTATAATCATACATTCTTCTTGCCAGGGAAAAGAGCCATGTGGGATGGGGTGTGACCCTATGTGTGAGACTATTTTTCCATGGCTCTTTCATTGTTCTCCAAAACTTTGTGATAGCTTTATTCTAGGCTAGCTTTCCAAGGCTGTTTTCAAATCAAACAGACTTGAAAGGTAGAGTTATTGTCTCCTTCTGGGGCAGGGAGCAAATCTGTTTTCTGAACAGTATAAGAAATGTTTCCTTCTGGGCAAAGTTTGGGCATGTTCGATAGCAGTCCCATTAGAAGAGTGGGGATTTCCTAAGTTTGGAGTTCCTCAGCTTTGGCACAAACCCACTTGTGCCCAGCATACCCCTGGACCCACATTCACATGGCCCCCTTGATACTTGGAGGAGTAAGGAAAATTGATGTGAGTGTAAAATTCATGTCGCTACCTGCCATGCTATCAGTAACAAAGTCAGTTGTCTCAGACATAGGTGTCTCATGTATCTGCCAAGTTTGATAGAAATGTAGAAGGCTAGCGTGTAGCTTGCAAGTAGGATAAAAGCTCACACTCTTGGCAGTTCTTGGTCACCCTAGATCTGGGGCAGGGGACAATAGGCCAAGTACTGGGGAATGGGGTACTCATTGAAGAAGAGCAGAGGCTCCTCTCAGTGTTGAGTGATTGCCAAGGACCTACATAGAGAAGTACCAGAGACTCCTCCAGAGTCTAAAACACCCGCAGAACATTTATTTGCATTGGAGCAAACACTAAATTTCATCTATGTTCTAGCAGTAGTTCTCAGCCAAGAGCGAAAGCAATTTTAGAAATGTGTGTAGGGAGGGTATTGTTTGTTTGAGACAGAGTCTTACTGTGTTGCCCAGGCTGGAGTGCAGTGACATCATGATCTCGGCTCACCGCAACCTCCACATTCCGGGTTCAAGTGATTCTCCTGCTTCAGCCTCCTGAGTAGCTGAGACTACAGGCGTGAGCCACCATGCCCGACTAATTTTTGTATTTTTAGTAGAGACAGAGTTTCACCATATTAGCCAGGCTAGTCTCGAAATCCTGACCTTGGGTGATCTGCCCACCTCTCCCTCCCAAAGTACTGGGATTACAGGTGTGAGCCACCACGCCCAGCCCCCAGGAGATTTTGATTATCAAAATGATAGGGCAGATCTGAGGGAACTACTAACATAGAGTATCTGGGGACCAGGTGTGCTAATTGATCACGCACAGTGATAATTTGGCTTCCCCCTACTGCCAATAGTATTACCATTAAGAAACTCTAGTCAGTGTGAGGTATGGGCTTCCATCCATAACAGTTTTCCAGCTGAAGGATGAATGTCGCTGCTCCGAAACTTTGCAAGCTCATAGCTAAATGTCCCGTATGAATGCCCTTCCTTTTCAAAGCCCTGAAACTGATAAGCATTCCCTTTATGGAGGTCTTAACACCCAGAGCAGGGATAGTAGTGAGAAAGGGAAAACCAGCCACTAGTACTTGGAACTTGACAGTGGTGAAAAACTCCCTACCACTCTACCATTTATATGAATAAACTATACTATTATGAGGAATAGCTCAATCAAGAATTACTTACATTTTTTAAATGACAAGAAAAAAGTTTTGACATTAACTAAAAGGAGCTTCCATTACTGTGTGAAGACTGGCTGAATAGCACATGTTTATTTCAATTCAACAAATATCTATTGAACACTTGCTCCATGCTAGGCATTGTACTAGGTGCTGGGGAAATAAAGGTGAATTAGATACAGTCTCTGCTCACAAACCTCACCACTCTTCAGGAGAAACAGACACATATACAACTAATTACAATAGAACATCTTAAACCAGACACAAAATCTCTTCTTGCACAAATATTTTCTCATATACAATAGCAATAATCCACCAAAAAAGTCATAGTAAACTATTTTAAAATGCACAGACTAATGTCAGGACAATGTTGCATTTTTAGCACATCATTATAGATGCGGCTATCTATAAAGATACAGGAAAATTAGCTGTTCCAAATGAGAATATGGGAATCAGAATAACTCAGCATGAGCTACAGTAAGGAGGGCAGGGGCTGGTTGGAAAGAGAGAAGATCACCTGTTTCTCCTTTTCCTTACTGAGGAGGTTGTGTATGGGAGCAAGGGCTGGGGCATTGCTAAAATATTTGATGTGGCACAATGTCCACCTCTGAATATTTTGGCAAAAGCATCTTCGGAGGCGTTGACAACTTCCAGAATCCCATGTTTGTTGTTGTTTGCTTCCATTTTAACTTAATTGTGGCTGTTTATCACTTGCCCTCATTTCTTATGAAACTAAAACTGTGAGGTCTTTTAGTAGTATATGCTGATTGTGGGGATGCATCTTCTTTTTAGGGAAGGAAGACAAATTTTAAAACCAACCCCCATCATATATAATGAATTTTACTATAGAAAAAGTGAATGTATCACTTTCAAAAAATATATTGGTTGATAAAATATAATAAATGTAAAAGACAAGTTTTAAAAACAAGCTTAAAGAAACATCTAATTTAGAAGATTATAATCTCTTTTCAGTTTGTGATGTGTTTGTAACTCCTACAAATACATGCAGTGTTCTACATCAATATTTATGGTTATACAGGAAAAACACTCCATAAATATGCATAGAAATCATAGTTCCAGCTATTTATATGTAAATCTGGAAATGTGGAATAAAATCATTACAAACGGAAATATAAAAATGAAGGGAAAAAAATCACAAAAGTTTAGCTATGATAGTGGTTGAATTTTTGTAATGAGAAGCTTCATCTGTAGTTTTAAAATAGCCGGACACCTGAAAGAACAAGACAATGTTATAATTAAATAGAAAATGAAGACTACAAGATCATCCCAAAGACCCCAAAATCAACATGTTTTAATGAAAGCTCTTTTTGTCTTCATTTTCTCACCAGAGATAAAAGGAACATAGAACTCATAATTATGAAATATACTCCAAATCAGAAGCTTTGTTTTGTTTCATAAAGTTAAATAATTCCTGTTCTTTTCTGATACCACCAATCGGGTGCTTTATCAGTTTCCTGCCCTTAAATATTACCTCATTCTATGCTCACATGAAAGTATTTATTTGATATTTTCTATGATACTTTCTGTAAGGTAGAAACTAGTATCTGTAATTTACAGATGAAGAAACTGAGACTTACAAGCAATTTATCTGCCTTTTACTAAAGGAGGTAGCATACTATTAATAACTATTCTCTGATACCCTAAGACCAAAGTGTAAAAAATAGTCAAGAGAAAACTTTATTAACATCTTACTGTTTTCTTCTATTTTATTTTCTCATTTTAGAACACTATCTAAGGGCATATTCCACATGGTAAGTTATATGTTCTTTTTAGAAGAGCAATTATTATTATTATTATTATTATTATTATTTTGAGACAGAGTTTCGCTCTTGTTGCCCAGGCTGGAGTGCAATGGTGCATTCTCGGCTCACTGCAATCTCCGCCTCCTGGGTTCAAGCGATTCTCCTGTCTCAGTCTCCCAAGTAGCTGGGATTACAGGCATGTGCCATCATGCCCAGCTAATTTTTTGTATTTTTAGTAGAGATGGGGTTTCACCATGTTGGCCAGGATGGTCTCGATCTCTTGACCTCGTGATCCACCCGCCTCGGCCTCCCAAAGTGCTGGGATTACAGGCATGAGCCAGCACGCCTGGCCGCAATCATTATTTTTTAATCATCACATTTGAAAGAACTAATAATGCAAACCCTTTCACAAACATAATAAAGCACAAGAGAGGTGTGCTTCCTCAGAATTTCAAAATTACACTTGTGGAAGAATGGGAAAAGATTTTAATTATGAATCCATTCCCTTTATTATTCAGCTAAACAAAAAGCTAACAGACTGAAATCATAAAATATTTGCTTGGAATGCACCATACTTGTTCTTTGTAAATGGTAAGTATTGGTTTGATAGGAATACTAAAATAATAAGAGCAATGAAATTCAAATCCTTTTTCTATGAGAAAAATGCCATCCTTACTACTAGTCAACCTTTTCTTCCTATAGGTGAGGAGTTCAAGCTCAAATATATGCATACTACTTTATCCCCCAAAGAACCATTCTTTTAACTTTTAATTCCCATTTAACACAACAACTCAATTTGACATATTTCTTTATGTAGATTTTCCACACAGCTATATCACCTTGTCTGGAAAAAGATATAGGTAAGAATATGGCCATGTTGTGAATTTAATAATCCTATTAAGAGGGATCATTCTATCATTTTAATATGTCTCTCCCTGGATAACTATGCTTAAAAAATCAAAACTGTCATTTCTTTTTAAAACAGGACTGTGAAATACCTGCCTGAAACAAATCCAAATACTTAACAGTGATGAGTATAAGCAGAATTGAGCACTTATTTCTGTGAAGAAATAAAATCATTTTTCAAATAAATACTTTCAAAATACCTACTTTATGGCTGAATTGTATGTTTGGACAGATCCTGTGAATAAAGGGCAAACTTTTACCTGGGCTCAGAAGAAACTTTCAGCCTTTGAGATAACTGAGAAAGGAGTTTTTCTGCTCTTCATAATCTGCAAATGCAGAAGCAAGAAGTTCTGATCGGAAAGGGAGAGGCCTAGGGTTCTCATTCATGGGGAAAGGATTTGGAAACATTGCAAGATCAAGACCTCTGCCCTTAAAATATGCCTGAAGGCTTCTGAAAAACTAAAGAGAGAAAGAAAATGTTCATTGGCAGATATAAATGAAACACCTAAAATAAAAGTGAAATTTTTTCCTCTATTTTTCTCCTGAATTGAATTTAAGGCTAACCTAGGAGGCAAGAGGTTGGAAATCAAAATCCAGAAATACAAGTACAAGCTTCAGCTACTTCTCCTCCCCTCCTCTATGCCTTCTGACATTTCAACCCTAACCAAGCTAATTTACCATTCTTAGTGAAAAATGAAGGAAGAATATGGAACAGCACCACAATTCAAAGATTCATTGTGAACTATCTCTGAGTACTAAGGTCAGAGATGAAACTGAATTCCATAATGAGCAACTCAGTATCTCCTCTTCCTTAAGATGAGATCTCTGTTGCTACTTTCTGCAAGTTTCTTTTCAAAGTTTTTCAGATTTCAATTAGGAAATGAACACAGATGTGCAAAGTGCTACTTGCTTTGATGCAGGACAGGTAAAGCCCAAAACTGGGACTTAGCCCAGGAGGGTTCTTGGCTTTGCCCAGAAAAGAATTTAAGGGCAGGCTGGTTGTGGTAACAATCTTTTATAGAAAGGTACTGTTCCTGCCAGAACAAGGCTAACTCATAAGTAGTGCACCCAGAGTTGACAACATATGGGCTCTTAGCAACTGTGTTTATATGCACTTTCAAATATATGCAAATTAAGGGATGGTTAATACAAATAGAAGAGGGTTTAGAACTTTCTAGGAAAGAGGTGGTAACTTCTGGATCATTGCCACGGAAAGGAGTGGTAACTTCCAGGTCGTTGCCATGACATTTGTAAACTGTCATGGCACTGGTGGCAAATCATATCCAGAGCAATGAGAGCAGATAGGGATCACTTTTGTCACTATCTGCTGGTTTCATCCAGTTTTTTCACTTTATCCTCTCTGGACCAGATCCTGTTTTGGTCAGCAGCTGTGACCAGAAAACAAATCCTGCTGGTCTCTTATCTCAGTTTATTTTAATCCTATGTTGTTATATTTCACATCATTCACTTTAGAAAAAAAAATTTTGAAATAGTCATGTCAACATGTTTACTGTATTTGGCATATTGTTTTCAAGAGAATGTTTAGTGATCTTTTGAATTCTATTTTCTAGATAACTGTATGTTAAAAATATGCCTAGTAAATTGATAACCCATGCAGGGTCAACTTTCAATTTTTGCAATTGAGCTTGGCAATTACTATTTATATGGTAACTTGTTTTATCATCAGTTCAATCTAAGCTGCGCAAAAGCAATTCCCTGTTACACTCTTGATTTTGTATATGTATTAGAAGTCAAGGCTACAAAGTCAATGTGTATATAAGATCAGTTACAAATGAAATACACTATGTGTGTATAAGATTGTTTCCAAATATAAATTTGTTTCTCTTTACAGAAACAAATGTAAATTGGCCAGAGAAATAATAGGTTGCCAACCACTAGGGTAGTAAAATTCTGGTCCAATCCTGTTGGAGAATCTTCTCAACACTTGGTAGCCCCCTTTCCACTATGCTCTGGAAAACAGAATGCTGTGTGCATAAATCCAAAGAGGCATTAGTTCTAACCTGAAACCCAGGCCCCAGGTATGTTCTTACCAAATCTCTGTTTCTGGAGTTATTGAGTGGCTTCCATTTGTCTTCATTTCTTAGTGTGGCTCCATGCACATGCCCAAGTAGCACCAGGGCAACACATAGTAGCAGGAGAGGTGCTGTGGTCATGGTGGAGTGAAGCTGAGTGAAAGAGGGGACCGGAGAGCTGTCCATGGTCACTGAGAGATGGTCAGGGAAAAGAGAAGGAAAGATGAAACATCTATAAAGGCAGACAAGGAAGGAGAAATAGCATACTGGTTTATCTAAGTTTTACAGCCATCTTTTTTCCATATTGACTTCTAAATGAGGATCCCCAAATCCAACTGATTAGCTTAAAGTAGCCCACAATGATGAGAATGTTGTATATTGATAGGCAAAACAATTATGAACATAACATAGAAAGTCTGAGTATGTCTTTTTCATCTTTGAAAAAAAAAGTACTTTGTTGTCTCCAAAGAAAGTGCAATTCTTAAAATAATAACAAAAACCAAAACCTTAATTACTTTTAAGCCTTAAGATAGCAGTCTTAAAAAAAAGAAAAAAATTACTTACATACTGTGAGCTGAGAAACACACCTTACACACACATCTGAGACAGAAAGACACATACCACACCAGTGTGAGTAGAGATTGTCTTCCACTCCAATGTGTGAAATGGAAACCGAGACACATCATAGAAAAGGCTAATAAAGCTTACCAGGAGTTCGGTTTTGGCTGGCCCTCCTAGGTTATCCTGCCTATAATCAGCAAGGCAATTCATGGGTACTTATAACCAATGGATTGGCTGCAGGTGGAAGTCACTGACGTGAGCAGGGGGAGTTCAAAAATAATGATTCCTTTTTCATCCAAAGCACAAAGACCCTTGAGAGTCAGATCTTCAAGCTTCTTCAGGGACAAGCCTATTTGCCTTAGAAATGCGGCAGCCACTCCTTGAACCACTGAACATTTTATGTGGATTTTATAAAACATGCAATGCACTTACATATAGCAAAGCGATTTTCTCCTTTTTTTTTTTTAAGGGAAGGGATATACATAGTAGCTGGAAATATTATGATGACTATTCCACCTGTTAGAATGTTCTTTTGGAGATATCATTTTTTTGAGTTAACAGCATTTTTTGAACAGAAAGTTTTATTGTGAGAGACACAATTACTCTTTTTGACCTATACCTTGTACTTTTCCTGAGAATCTCAAGAAGCTTTAGAAGTTTTAAATAGTGGCATTGTTTGTCATAATATCCCTTAAAATAGAGCAAGAAGATAGCACGTTTCATGGAAAAAAAAGAAAAATTACTATACCTACAACATTCTCTTGCTGAATAAATGCCATCTGTAGAAAATGGTAGGCCGAGAAATTGGACTTGAGTTGTGACATTGCTTTGGTTCCAATTATTTAGAACGAAATTTAGAAGAAGATATTTGTTGAGAAGGCTGGTGATCTGGACTGGAAATTAGCAAACCTGGCTACAGTCTCAGCCTTGCCATCTTCACCCTTGGCAAGTTACTATGACCTGTGACCTTCATTCGTTCATTTCCTCTGTTTATTCAGTCAGCAGACTTTTAGGAAGTGCCTACTATGTGCCAGGCACTGCACTAGGCTTTGAGGATTAAATGGTAAAAATAACAAATACAGTCCCTGCCCTCATTAAATAGAGTAGTGGGCAAGAGAAACATTAATCAAATCATTACACAACCAAATGTATACATATAAGTGAACAATCATTTCTATGAAATAGCGAGTGCTATGAAAGTACAGAAAAGGGGAATTTGGGCCAGCTGCGGTGGCTCATGCCCGTAATCCCAGCACTTTGGGAGGCCAAGGGAAGCGGATTGCCTGAGATCAGGAATTTGAGACCAGCCTGGCCAACATGGTGAAACCCCATCTCTACTAAAAATACAAAAATTAGCCAGGCGGGGTAGCAGGCACCTATAATCCCAGCTACTTGGGAGGCTGAGGCAGGCGAATTGCTTGAACCCAGGAGGCAGAGGTTGAAGTGAGCTGAGATCGTGCCACTGCACTCTAGCTTGGGGGACAAGAGCAGATTTCATTTCAAAGAAAAGAAAAGGGGAATTTGATTCAGTCTGAGGGGCCAGGTAAGGCTTCTGTGGGGAAATGACCTTACATCTGGTCAATTGAATAGGAGTTATTTAGGCAACCTGAGGAGGACAGAGGGAGAAGTGTGTCAAACAAGGTGAACAGCTGTGCTAGGAATGGGGCACATTAAAGGAACTGAAATTACGCCAGGTGTAGAGGGAGCAAGTGGGGAGCCTGATGCAAGATGGGGCTGGAGAGGTAGTCAGATTATGATCTTTCAGCTACAAGTAATGCTGATTAAAGGGTTTTAGGCATCTAAGCAGCTTGATCATACTTGCATTTTTAAAAGATTATTCTGGTTGTAATGGGGAAGACAGACTGAGCTAGAAAAGAGGGCTGCACAAAGCCAGTTAGCTGGCTACACAGTTGCCCAGGCAGGAAAGGATGTTAACTTGGATTAGGGCAGGGTTTGCACACATGCAGAGTTGTAGGTAGATCTGAGAGAGATTTATAAGGGATTGTTAATATACTGGATACTATGGGGTGGGAGGCGAAGGAGATGTGAGTTTCAAAACCAGTTGCTGGGTCTGTGGGTTATGCAAATAAATGGGTTACAGTACCATTCACCGAGATATCAAACCTAGGCATGGAGGAGTGAAGATCCTGATTTCATTTGGAATGTGTTGAGTTAGAGGAGCCTTTGAGATTTCCTCATGGGGATGGAGAGAATGCAATCGGATACGCTGATCTGGAGCTCAAAGGAGAAATCTGGGAAGGAAATGTAAATTTGGGAGTTGTTGGCATAGAAGTGAATGAGATTACCTCAGTAAAGGTTAAAGTATGAGAAAAAAGGGGGGTCACAAACTTGAGCTTTGAGAAATTTTAACATGTAACAGCCACATGCAGGAATCTACAAAAGAGACCCTGGAGGTGAGGGAAAACTAGCAAAGTATGGAAGCAAGAGAATAAAGTGTTTCAAGAAGGGACACGTTGGATAGAATGAGGGCTGTGGAGCATTCGAGCTGTTCTGGTAGAAAGATTAGAAGGGAGTGGATGGAGAGGAAAAAGAGTGAGTATAGCAAGCTCCGGGAAACACAGACGTGAAAAGAAAGAAGGCAGTTACTAGAGTGGGAAGCAGAGTCAAGGAAAGGTGTTATAGTTGTCAAAAGGTGAGAGAGACTGTTTAAATGTCAGTGGTTAGGTGAGTAAATGAACACCCTGGAATTTCATTACATCACTCTCTTTAAAACCCCAGGACTTTAAAGTTTAAGCATCTAATAATATTGAAATATTAAATTTTTACTGAGATTATAGCAAAAAGTTATGACACTATAAACTCCTTAGACAGTGCTCACCCTCACATCCCGGTGCCAAGTGTTGAGCCCAATATGCAGCACTTTTAAAATAGGAAATACTGGCTGAATATATTAGAACAGATTTTCATAGCCATTTATCTATGAGCAATTTATAGTTCCATTTGTATTAAAACACAGCTCATTTGTTCTCTCTTTTAAGACCTTCTTAAATTTTTATGAAATATTTAGGGTTTCTCAAAGGAACCAATGGGCCAAAGGTAACATACATTCTATAGTCTTGTTCATTAGCACTGGAGTTTCCCTGATGATTAATAGAACGTAGAATTGTATGTTTAAGTTAAAAAAATTAATTCCTTTGTTTCTTTCTTTCTTTCTTTCTTTCTTTTTTGAGACAGAGTCTTGCTCTGTCGACAGGCTGGAGCACAGTGGTGAAGTCTTGGCTCACTGCAACCTCCGCCTCCCAGGTTCAAGTGATTCTTCTGCCTCAGCCTCCCGAGTAGCTGGGACTACAAGCTTGTGCCAAACGCCTGGCTAATTTTTGTAATTTTAGTAGAGACAGGGTTTCACCATGTTGGCCAGGATGGTCTTGATCTCTGGACCTTGTGATCCACCTGCCTCGGCCTCCCAAAGTGCTAGGATTACAGGTGTGAGTCACCGCACCCGGCCCCTTTGTTTCTTTTTTTGAGAGACAGGGTCGCACTGTGTCACCTAGGCTGGAGTGCAGTGGTACAATCATAGCTCGCTGAAGCCTCCACCTCCTAGGCTCAAGTGATCCTTCCACCCTAGCCTCCTGAGTACCCAGGACTATAGGCACACACCACCATGGCTGACTTTTTTTTTTTTTTTTTTTTTTTCCATTTTTTTGTAGAACCACATCTCACTATGTTGCCCAGGCTTGTCTCAAACTCCTGGCCTCAAAGTTATCCTCCTGCCTGAGCCTCCCAAACTCCTGAGATGTCAGGCATCAGCCACCATGCCTGGTCAGTTTCTTAATTTTAAATTTCTTTTTTAAAGAGCAGAAGGTACTATTGATAAGGTTGATTATGACATTTCCTTCAAAATGTATCAACACAGCACTAATTATTTGGTCTATCAAGAGAGAGAAAAAAAAACCCATAATATTTCACGTTCTCAAATCATTAGTTTCTGGCCCAAATTATCCCATTTGGCCTCTTCATTAAGTAGAGCATTTGTAAAAGTAGTAGTAGGGACAAAAGGGTGTGGTAGCAGGCAAAAAGGTGCTTCTGCACTGAGAGGCATCTGAATGAAGTTCTTTGCTGGCATTTCTCAGTGGAATTTGAGAGGTAAATAGACTACTCAGCATAGGACCACACACATAAAAGAAATCCAACAAATACATGTTGACTGAATTAAAAGTTGAAATATAATATAAATGCAAACAGGCTAAATGTAGGAAAAGGATAATAAATAAAGAAGGTGGGGAGGAATTTTTAAACCATCTATTGGACTATATAACCTTTTCAAACCCTTCTTGTCTCTATTAAGGTAAAAAAAAAAAAAATGGAGCTGCTACAGCTCCTTAGCTGTGTCATGAACAGGGACATAAAATTTAATCTTCTGTTTCTTCCCCCTGGCCTAAGTGAATAGGAAAATTATTATTTACAGAGTGCTTCTTCAGTGATCATGAGGACTTCAAAAATATGGGAAAGGTTGCTCATATGATTAATAGAGCAGGCTGGGCAGCTTTCTGCTCATAGCAGTAACTGCTTTTTTTTGTGGCAGCAGGCAGATTTCAGTTTGAAGGTGGAATAAAGAGAAGGAGGCAGAGAGATAAATCTCTTGTGATACATAGAATAGAAGCAAAGAGCTGTGGGTCAAGGAAGCCATAATGACTATGATGGACAGGAGAGCAGGGGCTCACCGCTTATATTCTAGGGGCACAAAAATCTTCCAGATTCTATGAGACCCAGGGGAGGTGAGGGAAGGCCCAGAAACCACTGAAGTTGAATTTCCTTCCTCCCACATTGGTATAGGGGCTTAGAGTCAAACAATGTTGGTTAAAAACACACATAACGTTTTTAAAAACCTCCACAGTAGGGTGAACCATTTGTCCCTTTTGGCAGCATCTAGACCAAGTGTAAGTATAAAGTTAACCGTCAGAATTCTGTAGTTATTCACCGTGGATAAATCTGTTTTATTCTTTGCTATCGTCGGTTTTGTTTTTTAAAAAATGTTAAGATGGCAGTAATAGAAACTGGGGACTATTAGAGGGAAGGAGAGAGGGAGGGGGGCCAGGGTTGAAAAACTAACTGTTGGATACTATGCTCAGTACCTGGATGATGGGATCGTTCATATTCCAAACCTCTGCATCATGCAATATACAGCATAGGTAACAAACCAGCATAGGTACCCTGTGAATCTAAAATAAAAGTTGGAAGAAAATGTTAGAGGGGTATATTAAAAAAGGATAAAAGATCTTTCTCTGTTTAAAATATGTTACAGCCATTTTTACCTCATAAGGGCAGAGTGTGAGCCAATTCTAGAAGCCTGAGACCATAGAGGAAGGAGGCCCCAGGCTGAGTGGATGGTGGGCCATGCTTCCTAGAGAGCACTGGCTCTCAAGTCCAGCCTGGCCTCACAGCTGCTGCTTCCATCAGGTGTTCATGATCAGCTTCCGACTTCAGTAGCAGCCTCCCTGTCTCCCACCCCTGGTCTGTCTTCCTCACAGCCACCAGCCTTTCCAAAACACAAATGCTGAGATTTGGGCTAGTAATAGAGAGCCAGCCAGTGCATCCCTTTAAATCCTGCCCTAAGTTCAAGCCATTTCTCATACAGCTAAGATGGAAGGGTAGAGTCAACAGAAGGTAAAAATCATGCTTGAGTGGAAGCCAGCCGGGAAAAACACAGTGAATTCAGATTCACACACCAACTGAGATATAAACTGAACTGAGAACCATGTTCCCAACCCCTTCTCTCATCTCAGGCCCTACTGATATCTCCAAAGTCATTCGAGGAATAAAATATTTTTCCTAAAATACAGAAGGTGGAATCATTTCTTACAGTTTTGCAAACAGGTCTTTGGCAGGGAGGATGTTGCAGCAGAGAGCCTGGGGGCAGACAAACAAGGTCTCACAGCTGAGGTAAAGCTCACACGCATCACATCCCCTTCTCATGGTATCTGGATGCCCATGAAATAAAGTCTAGGGCCGGACGTACTGGCTCACGTCTGTAATCCCAGCACTTTGGGAGGCCAAGGCAGGTGGATCCCGAGGTCAGGAGTTCCAGACCAGCCTGGCTAATTGGTGAAACCCTGTCTCTACTGATAATACAAAAATCAGCCAGGCATGGTGGCACACACCTGTTGTCCCAGCTACTCAGGAGGCTGAGGCAGAATAATTACTTGAACCCAGGAGGTGGGAGGTTGCAGTGAGCTGAGATTGTGCCACTGCACTCCAGCCTGGGTGACAGAGCAAGACTCTGTCTCAATAAATAAATAAATAAAAATACAGTCTAAACTCTTGACTGTGATGTAAAGGCTCTCAATATGACCCAGTCCCACCATTCCAACCACTTAACCTCCAGTGACCACCATTGCATTTATGCCTGAGTGCCTTTGAAACTGCTGTTGCTTCTGTTTGGAATACCTTCTCCAACCCCTGTATGCCCTCATAACTTCTCTCTGTTCTTCAAATCTCTGATCAAATATTTCTTTTGAGACAAGGAAAACACTGCGTCACATCAGCAGTTCTTGCCAGGTGAAATTAATGTAATTGACCGAATGATTGTGTTCCCCCACCCCCCAAATTCCTATTTTGAAAACCTAACCCTTGATGTGATTCTACTAGGAGGTGGAGCCTCCGGGAAGTGATTGGTTTGTGAGCATAGAGCCCTGATGAATGGGATTAGTGCCCTTCTAAAAGAAACCTCAAAGAACTCTCTTGCCCTTTTTCTGCCATGTAAGGACACAGGGAGAAGATGACAGTCTGCAATCCAGAAGACAGCTTCACCAGAACCCAATCTGTGTTGGCACCCTGATCATAGACTTCCAGTCTCCAGAACTGTGAGAAATAAATGTCTGTTGTTTATAAGCCACCCAGTCTATGGTACTTTGTTACAACAGCCCAAACTAAGACAATCCAGATGACTGCATTCATTTCCACTTGGCTCATGGTTCACAAGGTGAGCCCCGTGAAGGAGGCACTATGTCTTTTTTTACCATTGATTCTTCAGAGCTTGCTCTTGTCTTCAGAGCTTGATATAATGCCTGGCACAGTGTAGTTATATCACAAATGTTTATGGAATTAAAAATTCTGTAGGTAACATTTGAACTTAGATTCTTATAATGTTATTTCAGCCTTGTTACATTTCTATTTTGTTATCATTCACTAGAGATTTACATAATATCATATTTTAATAAGGAGGGGAGAGATAATTGTAGGTGGCCAGTATTTGTTGATTTTACTTGAATAGTCAATAGACCAGTAAAGTGTAAATTAATATTTGATCTATCTCTTGCACACAAACCAACAGAGATTTGGGAAACCGGGGCGTGTTCATGACCACACACACTTTTCTATTTTAATTGTTCTGGATTTGACGGGGTGGGGCAGATGTTTTGTCCAAGTCCTGAGATAACTCAGATGGGGAAGCCTAATCAATAAGAAAAACCCATAGTCAATACGATCGTCCCCAAATCACAATATGGGCCTGCTATAGGAGTTAAAGGACAGAACCATCTAGAATAATTATTCTTAGTACAATGGTCTCCCCTCCTTTCAGAAGCCAAGCAGTCCAGCCCCCCAGGCACCTCCAGCGATATGGAAACTTCTGGCCCTATTTGTTGCATCTTGCCCTGAAGCTGTTCAGGAGCTTAAAGACCCATACTTCATAGGAGGTATTTCCCATTAGTCATCAATGAAGAGCACCTTCGGATTCCTCTCCTCTCCCTTTGTTCCTTTTAACAAATTACTTAGATTTCTGGCTTACTGTCAAACTTTAAGGATGGCTTGCCCTTCTGATGTAAGATAATAAGCATGATTTATTGAATACGTACTATGTGTCAGAGCCTCTGCTTTGTCATTTACCATTGTTAATTTTCACAACCCAATATATATAGACCATACTCTTCTCAATTTATGCATTGAAAGTGGAGGTTACAAAAGAGGTTGAATTTTCAAGACTGAGTTCCTGGCGTGTCACTTAGTATAAATCTAGATGTGTTTTCTTAAGAGTTTAGGGTTAAGACATACTCATGAATAAGAATTCTGTGGAAGGATTCTGAGATGATCCTGGGTTGCAGAGAACCTGGCAGTGCAGACTTAAACCTTAAATTCTCTCTGAGGATTTGGGCCTCCTAAGATCTGTATGGTCCAAAGTAGTATGAGGCATTAGAAGATATGACAGGGTGAAAATGCCACCCCAAAGACATCAAGCCCTAATGCTTGTAAATGTTACCTTATTTGTAAGAAAGGTCTTTATATATGTGATTAAGACTTTTGAGATAAGATTATCCTGACTTATCTGGGTATGCCCTCAATGCAATCAATTTGATCCCTTGTCTTTACTTAAGAGAGGCAGGGGGAGGTTTCACAGATACACAGAGGGGAAGGCAATGTAAGCACAGAGCAGAGAGAGATTTGACAATGCTGGCCTTGAGGGCTGGCATGATGTGGTCATAAGCCAATGAATGCCAGCAGCCAACAGAAGCTGCAAGAGGAAGGGAACAAGTCCTTCCATACGATGTCCAGAAGTGGCACAGCCCTGCTCACACCTTGATTTTGGCTCAGAGGTACTGAATTCAGGCTTTCTGGCCTCTAGAACTGTGAGAAATAAATTTCTGTTGTTTTAAGCCATCCAATTCTTGGTAATTTGTTACAGCAGCCAAAGGAAAAGAATAGAGATGATGCTGAGACATCAGGCCAATCATGGAGGAAGACTCATGACTCACCACAACTGCTTTAGGTTCTACTAAACACAATAAACTGTAGTAGATCCCGAAGCTGGATTCAAATTTCTTATTCCCTTTTGAGGAAGGTTGAGCTGCTTCTGTCATCCAAATCACAATACAAAATGGATTTGGAATGAAATATCTAACGTAAGTAAAACTATAATTGAATATCTTTTTGATACAAAAGGGATGGATGAGACAAGGGTCCATGTCAGAATATTAAACTAGATAAGACCCTATCCATGAGTCACATAATTTTGTAATAACTACATTTAAGCCCATTAATAAAGGTATATAAGTATTTAAAAGAAATGCCATTCTTAAAATATAACTTAAATTTCCAGGTACATATTTTGTATGACAAAGGGAGTAGTTTCAGAGAAAAGAAAAAACAAAGGACAATTTGGATAAGTAATGCTTTGGCTATTTGGGGGCATACTTGGGCAAATGATTTTCTTTTAGTGCTATTCATCAATTGTGAGCTCTGAAATAGAACCAGTGGGCTATTTTTTTTTTTTTTTTTTTTTTTTTTTTTTTTTTTTTTGAGATGAAGTCTCACTGTGTTGCTCAGGCTGGAAGGCAGTGGTGGGATCTCGGCTTCCTGCAACCTCCACCTCCCCTGTTCAAGCGATTCTCTTGCCTCAGCCTCATAAGTAGCTGGGATTACAGGCAAGCACCACCACTCCCGGCTAATTTTTGTATTTTTAGTAGAACGAGGTTTCACCATGTTGGCCAGGATGATCTGGAACTCCTGACCTCATGATCTGCCCGCCTCGGACTCCCAAAGTCTGAGGGATTACAGTCGTGAGCCACTGCGCCCAGCCAGAACCAGTGAGCTTTTATTCTAACAGGAGAAAAAAATTAATAAAGAACAAAAACAAAAATAGTACCCCACTTCCAAAATGATAGTTCATTCCTAGCATTCTGGGAGCACTTTAGGTACATAAAATGTTGTCCAATTAAACAAAATAGAACACATAGCAAACGTTTATCCTCCCCCTTCAAAAGTGCATTCTGTAAGTCTGGCTCTGGGAAAATACACGAGAAATCTCAGCAGCAAAGATGATTTTATCCTAATCTAACAATAATATACTCCCAAGTGCAAGTGGAGACATCCTAGGTTTTGTTTTGTTTTGCTTTTGTTTTTGTTTTTTGAGACCGAGTTTTGCTCTTGTTGCCCAGGCTGGAGTGCAGTGGCATGATCTCCGCTCACTGCAACCTCTGCCCACTGGGTTCAAGCGATTCTCCTGCCTCAGCCTTCCGAGTAGCTGGGATTACAGGTGCACACCACCATGCTGGGCTAATTTTTTATTTGTAGTAGAGATGGGGTTTCACCATGTTGGCTAGGCTGGTCTTGAACTCCTGACCTCAGGTGATCCACCCGCCTTGGCCTCCCAAAGTATTGGGATTACAGGCGAGAGCCACCATGCCCGGCCAACATCCTAGATTTCTGATAAAAATGTTACCTGTTGGCTGGGCACGGTATAATTACTAATTAATAATTACTATTTAGGTTAACATATTTACAAAAATTTACAGAACTAATTGAAAAAATTCTCTTTTCAGTTAGCCCTACTTTTTCCAAGGAATTATTACTTGAGGTTATCCATTTTCATGAAGTTACATATAATCCGTAAAGCAACCACTAAAATAATAATATAAAGAGGTGTAGATAAAATGCCAATGAAGATATTAAAATATAAATTAAAATTTTAAATTAGCCCCAAAGTCCAAACCGTAAAAGAAAAAGTTGACAAATTGGAATTCATCAAAAATTAAAACTGTTCTTCAAAAGATAGCACTAAAAATGGAAAGACAATTTACAGGTAGGAGAAAAGCAAGCATATCTGATAAAGAGTTTGTATCTAAAACATATGAAGAATTTTCCAAACTCAACAAGAAAACAACTCCAATTTATAAATGAACAAAATACCTAAACAGACACTTCACCAGAAAAGTTACATGGATGGCAAAAGAAGCACATAGAGGCCAGGCGAAGTGGCTCATGCCTGTAATCCTAGCACTTTGGGAGGCTGAGGCGGGTGGATCACCTGAGGTCAGAAGTTCGAGGCCACCCTGACCAACATGGTGAAACCCCATCTCTACCAAAAATACAAAAATTAGCCGGGCATGGCGGTGGGCGCCTGTAATCCCAACTCCTTTGGCTCCTTTCCCCTCCTTCCTCCTGGAATGGAAACATCATGCAGCCACCATTTTTTTATAAAAGGACACATTAAGCACAGAGAACCAAGGGGATAGAAGGAGCTCTGGTTCTTGATGATTTCTTGGGACTTTTACTGTCCTAAACTTTCTACCTGAAGATTTGATTATTTAAGCAACTTTTGGCCAGGTTTTCTGTTTCTTGCAAATGAGCTCTAACTGCAGTGGCTTATGTGGGTAGGACATGGACGGCTTTGGAAAATGGTAGGTGAGAAGGCTGGAAATGTAGGTTGGTCAAAATGTCAAGGAGTTTGGACTGTATCCTGTAGAAAATGGGTAAAGATAAAAAGATTTCAAAAAAAGAGTAATACTTAACTGCTGTTTAAAGAAAGACTAATGGGACTATAAAACTCAGGATAGAAGGGAGGTGAGTGAGCAAAGAAGGGAGACCGTTTATGAAGCTGCTATAAAATTTGGAATAATAGTAATGATGTTCTAAACTAGGGAGGGAGCCAGAAAGGGTGACCCTAAAAGCAAGATTCTCTAAGGCTTAACAACTATATAGATGTAGTAGGCAAGTAAGAGGTTGCCAAAATAAGTATTAAATAGACTTTAAACTTGTGTAATTGGGAGTATTTAATAGAAATTTGGAAAATAAAGAGTTGCTAATTAGGGAGGGAAAGAAATTGTTGGAGGCTAGGCATGGTGGCTCACGCTTGTAATCCTAGCACTTTGGGAGGCTGAGGCAGGTGGATGGCTTGAGCTAAGGAGATCAAGACCAGCCTAGGCAACATGGCCAAATCCCGCCTCTGCAAAAAAATACAAAAATTAGCCAGGTGTTGGGGTGTATACCCATAGTTCCAGCTATTTGTGGGGCTCAGGCAGGAGGATCACTTGAACCTGGGAGGTAGAGGCGGCAATGAGCCGAGATCGTGCCACTGCACTCCACCTGTATGACAAAGTGAGATCCTGTCTCAAACAAAACAAAACAAGAAAACCAAAAGAAAGAAATAAATTATTAGGTTAAATTTCAACAATAATTTGAAACTTAGTTTGTCTAGTCTGATGAAGACTAGAGTTTAGAGAGCTGGAAAGAAAGTACGTATCATTCTTGAGAACCTTATCTCATTTAATCCTCATCTAAATTTTGTAAGATGGCTATTACTAGCTACAATTTATCCATGAAGATACAGCCTCAGAGAGGCTAAATGTACTGTCATTGACTCAAAGATACTTAGATATGGAATTGAGGAAGCAGATCTGACTTAGTGACTTATCCACCAAGAATATAACATTGAAGTCATAGAGATGGATGAAATCTCTAAAATGTAGAAAGGGTAAAAAAAAGGTTGCAGAGAGATCATTAGAAACAATTTTTTTTCAAGGTAAGAGTAATAACTAGTATGATCAGAAAAGACTTCGACAGAGAGTAGAAAGTGAATGAATATAATTACATATTGCAGGTCTTCATTGCAAGAACACTATTTCTTAGACAGGCAATCTGACTTAATTCTACTACAGGCAAATTGCTTAATTTCTCTGAGCCTACATCCTTTCTTGTAGTATGGGGATAATCATCCACCCCATAAGGGTTTCTCTCTTTCTTTCTTCTTCCTTCCTTCCTTCCTCCTTCCTTCCTTCCTTCTTTCTCTCTCTCTCTTTCTTTCTTTCGCATGAAATGAGAAGCTGAATGTGAATGTGTCCGGCACAGATTTTGGTGTGACAGATACTCCATCAGTTTGCTGAAAGGACAAAGTATATATGAAAAGGATGTGTACAAACCCCAAAATACAGTCTGGAAGATTTTATGGAAAAAAAAACAACAAAAAAACAAAAAACTGCTTACCTCTTTTTTAGTTTTCTTCTGATTTGTTTCTTTTTCTTCAAAGTTGAATTACAGCATATATTTCTGATTAAGGTTTTCAGCTAGTCATATTGGTACTTAAATACCTTACTGTACCATACAGTCTCACTGGAACAATAAACATTTTAAAATTTAAAACTGTAAGGTTCGGCAACAAGGTAAAGAGAAAACACAGTGGAGATTCATAACACTCACTCTCCATTCCCTTTGCTGTCATTAAGCAATAATAGCCAGGTTCTGCTCCGGATACGTCATTTTTGCTTTCAGGATAATGTAAGTATACATAGATATTAAAAACCTCACTTTTTCTCACCATACATAAATATAAAGGCAACCTCACTTCTGCACAGCAAAAGAAACAATCAACAAAGTAAAGGGACAACCTACGGAATGGAAGAAATTTGCAAACCATAGATCTGATACAGAGTTATATCCAAAATATATAAGGAATCCAAGCAACTCAATAGCTAGAAAATAACCTGATTAAAAAATGGGTAAAGGGGCCAGGCATAGTGGCTCACACCTGTAATCCCACCACTTTGGGAGGCTGAGGTGGGCAGATCACCTGAGGTCAGAAGTTTGAGACAACTCTGACCAATATGGTGAAACCTCGTCTCTACTAAAAATACAAAAATTAGCTGGGCATGGTGGCATGTGCCTGTAGTCCCAACTACTTGGGAGGCTGAGGCAGGAGAATCGCTTGAACCCAGGAGGGGTTTTGAGACTGTGTCTCAAAAAAAAAAAAAAATGGTAAAGGACTTCAGTAGATATTTCTCAAAAAAAGACATACACATGGCCAACAGGTATATGAAAAAATGATCAACATTACTAATAATCAGGAAAATGCAAATGAAAACCACAATGAGATAACACCTCACATGTTAGAATGACTATAGTCAATACTACTATATTATACATTTGAAATTTGCTAAGAAAGTAGATCTTAAATATTCTCAACACACACACACACAAGGTAACTGTGTGAAGTGATGGATATGCTAATTAGCTTGATTGTGGTAATCATCTCACATTGTATACATATATCAAAACACGTTGTACAGCTTAAAACTGTACATTTTTTGCTTGTCAATAGTATCTAAGTAAAGCTGTTGGAGGAGGAGACAATCTCAAAGGGTTATGGTTACAAGATATATCCTAAACTAAGTTTCCCCAAAGGAGAGTGTGTATATTCTAAGTGGTGTGCAAGACAACATATCGGGATGTAGGAGGAAAACATAATTCACTTTCAAGTTTTTAATCTAACAAATGAAATTACCAACAATTTATAAATGGATTGACACTAATGCAGTCACACATTCAGCCTTTATCACAGATGGCTGCTCATAACGTGTGGGAGACACCCTGAGGGAACAGTGAGAATTCTACAGCATACAGGAGGACAGGACCCCTAATTTGTTCATGGGCTTGTTCACTTTAAGACTAATGTGATGTAGTATATAATTCATGTATTATATTATTAAATATTTATTACATTATTTAGTTCTAACTAATGTAACTACCACAAATGAATAAACAGCTTAAAAACACTCCTTCCAAGAAACCACAGGTTGAATATAATACCAGTAATGTAAGCACAAACCAACAAAAGAAAATAACAAGCACTGACGAGTCTACTCCTTTGCCAGCTTCATTAGGAATTGGAAACTATAATTTAATCAGGTCTGGTAATGTCACCCCTAACCATTAAAAATTACCAAGATTATTTGAAAAATCAATGGCATCCACTATTGCCCTAAATATATTGTGTTATTGTGTCTTGAGATATCATCTGTTGATCATGATACTATCATAATTAGCATACTTAAAAATATATTATCTTCATCACGACCTTCTAAATTTTTTATTTACATATTAGTATTGTAGTAGTATGTTTATGGGGGAATATTTAAACATTTTTAACAATAAGAGATTGCAATAAAAAAGTCTGGAGATGATTTTCCAGACTTTTTTATTTCCCTTTATGGAATTCTATAGGTTTATAATTTATTTATGTAACTAAAGGTTTTTACATTAATACCACAGAAATAGAAATGAGAATGATAGTTTCCAGGGACTCAAGAGAGAGGGGAATGAGGAGTTTTTGTTTAATGCTCCTTTCTCTACAAAAAATTTTAAAAGTCCAGCTACTCGGGAGGCTGACGTAGGAGGATCACTTGAGCCCAGGAGGCAAAGGCTGCAGTGAGCCATGATCGTGCCACTGCACCCCAGCCTGGTTGACAGAGTGAGATTCTGTCAAATAAAAAAAAAAAAAGAACAATTCAGAACAAAAAAACCCAACACATTGGGAGAAAAAACTAGTTAGAAAGAAGAATTTAAAATACAGTAAATGTTACACATTCTTAACTAAAAGGTAACTATATGACAAACTTTTTCTAAAAAGGGTAATCTACTTCTTTCTTAACACAAATTCTTTTTTTCTCCAGTAGGTCAAAATCTTTTACAGAAAATAAATACCCTCTTCTCCCCTCCACCCCAATCCTGTACACCACCTTCTTCAGGCAGCAGTCTCCATACTGCCCACCATGTACAATGCTGTATTTCCTGCAAGCCAGGGAATGAAGAGAGACTGAATCATAAAGTTTCTTCTTCAAGCACCTTCTCACAGAACTTATGTAGTTACAGAGTGAAGAGGTCTTTAATACTTCAGTCAAATATACTCTAATCCCTAGATCATTCTAGCTGCTTTTTTTTTCTCCAAACCTTCTAAAGTTCTTTCTTAATCAGAGACATGCAAAATATTAAATGTAAAAAGCATGGTGATTGTCTTTTTTTTGTTGTTGAGTATGTGTTAATATGAACATACCTCACAGAACTATTCCATACCGAAGGATGATTTACAAATATGAATACTCAAATGAGCATGTAGCTCTGCAAAACCCGAAGCTTTTCATTTACACAATATACTGTGATTTAGGCACATTAGAAAGTCCATCTAACTTAATTCTTTCTCCAAACATAGTCAAAAGAAATTACTAGAAGCATTTTTTTAAAGCTCAATTTGACCTTATATAATTTTCTTTGAGTTAGTCATTACTTTTGACTCATACTCAATATGAAATTACATCTATTGAGCACAGCAAAATGCTTCAGCTCACTTGATAAGGCAAGCTGGTCTACTCTTCCTTAATTTCAGGCTATATCCAAATTCTGACTTCTCAAAACAAGCAGAGCAAATCCATTTTTAAATGAATCAGAATCTATGTCTCCGTCTCCGTCTCTCTGTTTCTGTATCTCTCTCTCTCTCTCTCTCTCTCTCTCTCTCTCTCTCACACACACACACACACACACACACACGCAAAGCAACTTAGCAATCTAAGGGTGGGAGAATTCTCTTTTTAAGAGCTGTTTAAAATTCAATCGGGGACTTTTCTTTCACTGAAACATTTTGTTTAATTCATTAGCTCCTTGAGTTAAAACTATGGAATATTAAGTAGAGCAATTATGGAAAAAGACTTAGTTCCATGTTATGTGTAGTATGCAGACTTCTAAAATGGCCCCCAAGGTTTTCACCCCTGGTGTACATACATTTCTCCCCTCCTCTTGACTGAAATTCTGTGAATATGATTGTTAACTTTACATGACAAAAAATGATTTTGCAGATATAATTAAGGTTGACTTTGAGTTAATTCAAAGGGAAATTATGTCAGTGGACCTAAGGTGTTCACTTGAGCCCTCTAAATCTAGGTCTAAAGGTCAGTAACAGAGAAAGTTGAAGGGATTCAAAATGGGAAACTCTCTTGCTGGTTTTGAAGGAGTAAACTGCCATGCTGTCAAAAGGCTATGTGGTAGGACATGGCACTGGAGCTCGAGTCCCTGGTTGACAGCCAGAAAACATGGACCTCAGCCCTAGGACCACAAGAAAGTGAATTCTGACAACAAACTGAATGAGCTTCAGATGGGACAGCAGCCTGGTCAAATTCATTGATTTCAGAGGTGTGAGACTCTGAGCAGAGAACCCACTAGGGCTATGCCTGGAATTCTGACCCATGGAATTGTGAGCAAATAAATGGGTGTTAAAGTTTTAAGGAGTTAAAATTGTAGTCTTTTGTTACGCAGCAATTAACACATATATTAACATATATATGTTGTATGTGTGTATATAATTGTATATGTATATATGTATGTGTACATATATACATACACATATATACACATGTATACATATATACATACACACATGCACACATTTCTTTTCACACTCTTTTTACACTTTCTTCATCTTCATCCTCTTTTCCAGAAGGAAGTGAGAAAAGAGAAAAACTAGTGAGGAAGACCCATGAGGTTTTCATGCTGTATATTCAGTGGATTCCAAATTGATGTGGTCTCATTCAAGGTATCCAAATATTTTATTTGGATACCTTGAATGAGAGGCATCCAATCCCCTAGGTATCCAAATAAAATATTAAAGTTTCTAGTTAAGTATTTCTCAACCTTAAAAACGTACTTTTTTGGGTATATTTAGTAACGTACACAATGCTTTGGGAGGCCAAGGTGGTAGATCACTTGAGGTCAGGAGTTCAAGACCAGCCTGGCCAACATGGTGAAACACTTTCTCTACTAAAAATACAAAATAATAGCCAGGCATAGTGACGGGCACCTGTAATCCCAGCTACTTGGGAGGCTGAGGCAGGAGAATCACTTGAGCCTGAGGGGCAAATGTTGCAGTGAGTGGAGATCCCGCTACTTTATTCCAGCCTGGGCAAAAGAGACTCCATCTCAAAATAACAACAGCAAAAACCATACACAACGTTAGTACAGGTAGATGATTCATAAATGTTCATATATTTAGTGATGCTGGTTAAAAGTTTAGAAGGTACTTGTCCCTCAAAATATATGATACCCCATTTTACTCCTCTCATATGTTCTATAATAAAACGGGAATCTGTACTAAAACTCTCAAATTATTCAGTGTTTCTTTTGGCACATTGTAATCCTCAGAGCAGCATTTCTAGTTGTTTCTAGGAGCCCTAGTAAGCTAATTTTATTGACTAAGGCAATGTTCACCAAACTTGATTGAGAATTACTTTTGGGGCACTTGTTAGAATTATTCCAGGTCCCTCCCCTAAAGATCAAATTTCTACAGTGACCTGAAAATCTGTTTACAAACGATGTCTAAATCATTCTCATTCCTACTAAGTTGAGAAACTAGGCACTCAGTGTGAGAAACATGTTCACGTGTCCAAACCCAAAGAATAAACTTAGAGGCACAAAGAACAGTGCTCCTAATCATTCCCCACTTCTCCTGTGAACAGGATATTCATGACAGACATTTCAGCCCAGATGTAAAAGCTGGATTCCAGAAACTGGTCTGCTAAATGGAGGAGATCTCGTAGGAGTGGTTTCATTTGCTTCTTGAAATTCCTGACTTCAGTATTGTAAGAGGAGCATTTACAAAGCCAATTTTTCCCAGTCCCATAGGAACTTCCCTAAGAGGGAACATGCTGGATGCCTTCTGTGGAAGGGATAGGTAAGTTCTCAATATCCCTCTTACACTGTTTTAATTATTTTCTTAAATTCGGAGGAGGATTTAAAAGAGCAGTTGGTTCGGCTCCCCCATGGTCTCCAGGTCTTTCTTCCTCTCACCCTCCTGCTGCCCCTTGATCTTCCTGTCCCCTATTTTGTGAGGCATATGAAGGGGAAAGCATGATAGCGGGTCCCAGAGCTTTTTCCTGGGCAAGGACTTTTTACTAGGCTCTCTTTCTTCTTCGAGGGGCAACATGGGGGCAAATTTCTTAATCTAGCAGAAGGAGCAACCTATTTCTTCTTGTGGGGATGGGTTTTATCATTCACATAGAGAATTAAAGCTTGGCACACCCAATCCTCATCTGAGCCAAACTTTGGTCAAAAGACCGAAGACTTACAAATGGGATCTTTGGGCTAGATAAAACAGCAATACTTATTATAATCTTTTGCTTTTCCTTGTCTCTGATTTGAGGGATGTCTCTCCAAACCTGCAACATTCTCCCCAAAGAAATATCTGGGGGAATGTCAGAGTGAGTCCCTCTTTGACTCCCTCTTTCCTTTGTTCCCTAGACTAGAATTCCTGTTTCCCATTTTCAGCCAGTCTCTGTGTCTGAGTTTTCCCCTGTGTACTTAACCTCACTTACTGGAGGTTTCTTGTACACCCCTGTATACTCAACCCTCCTTACTGGAGGTTTCTCGCACACTCCAGGACCTCCAAAAATGCCCAACCACAAAGGCAGTACTCACAGTGTCATTTTCCTACCTTGCCTAGTGCATGAGGTGGCCTGGTTGCTGTGGTACCGTCTTTTCTCCCTGGGTCACCTCTGCTGCCTCCTGGATAACAGTCTTGGATTTGTCTATGGCTTCTGCAGGTAGCCAGGATGCCCAGACAGAGGGTCACCTGAATCGGGCGAGACGTGTATCCCCTCTTGGCTGGAGTTCCACTCCATGCAGGCACAGAGATCCTGGACAAGCCACCAGGTTGTGAGGGACATGCTTACCAGTCCTAACCCAAAGAATGGGCTTAGAGGCATGAAGAACAGCCAAAGTGAGACTTTTAATAACGGTCTTGCAAGATTGGGTGCCTGGTGGGCAGTCACAACAGGTAATTTATTTCCTAGCACACAAGTCCTTCCCCCATTTCCTCACTGGTAGAGTACTGCGGGGTTACAATCTTCCCGGATGTCGCCTAAGTTTCATTAGCCTCCTTATAAGGTTATACCCCAACCCCTTCCCCACTTAAGTTCCGATTTCCTAGTAACAAAACTTTATTTCCTTTTATGGGCTGACCCCTATTCTACATTCTCTTCACTTATTGTGACCTTCTAGGTGCATAAGCCATGCAGTTTGTTACATTTGCAGGCTAGCTGCCAGTAC
Source organism: Aotus nancymaae (assembly GCF_030222135.1). NCBI lineage: Eukaryota > Metazoa > Chordata > Mammalia > Primates > Aotidae > Aotus > Aotus nancymaae. The sequence goes on along the minus strand of NW_026988419.1, from coordinate 36,737,849 downwards.
TCAGGTTTATCATGCCTTGAAAATGAACCATTTAAAATATTTTCTCACATAAGGAATATATCACGTTAGCATAAGAAAAGTAAAAAGCACGATCTCTGGGAGAAAGATACCTACAGTTCCTTAAAACAGAATGTGAACCCATGAAATGTCCATACAAATGCATGTGGAAAACTACAAAATACAAAGCGGGAAAATACAGTAATTTACTTGTCTTGCTTCCAATGTTTACCTGTGATGTGTCATGTCCAAGGCTTAGGCATTCTAACTTCTAAAATGCTAGGCATGTAAATAAATCCTTTTTAAAGAGTTTTTACCAAGATGGTATTGTGGAAAGTATGTCAACTGGTAAGCAATCTTTGTACCACATGTGCTTATTCAACCAAATTTATTTTTGAACATTCAGAACACCAGATTATGACAGATTAAAAAGAAAGCACCAAAAATTGCTACACGTTAATACCTGAGCGGAGACTGAAGGCAAATATTCAACTATTAAATCTACATCATAATGCTGAAACACAGGTAAAAACATTCACAACACACTCTACAGAATATAGTAAGTAGCACTTTTTGTGAGTCACAACCACATAAATATAATATTATACCATATAAAAATACACACAAAAGTTACACATAAATGTATTTAATATACTATACATCACACAAAGTACTGGAGATCATGCATGTTTAAATGGAACGATTGGCAAGGTGGCAATCACTTTTTAGTATATACTACAGGACAGGTTCCTTTGCACTTAAGTATTGTTGCTGCACTGTACTTTCTGGATGAATGAGAAAAAAATTATCAATTTGCAAATAAATGATTACTTACTGAGTCTATCTCAGCATAACCCATAGGTTGTCCTCTATATATTTTTAACTACAGTGTAAAATTGATGCAGGTCGAGAGCCATTTATTTTATTTCATTTCATACCCTTGCTCAAACTACTTTCATGTCAATATGATCATGTTTTAAGGAAAAACATTTTCTTTGTATGTATTTTTAGAGAAATCTATATTTTTGTCTGGCGGGGAGGTAGTGGAAGTAAAATGGGAAAGTAATGTGTTGAGTTTATGTTCAAAATTGAAACTGAAAAATATAAAACTATGAGTACACAGAAATGTGAGCATCTTTTATCAGAGACTATGATTATCCTTTAATGAAATAATGGAATTTAATATAAATTATATCCATTATTTTAAATAAGCACAGTAAAAATGCAAGTCTACATTTATTTAAAAGCTGAAGCCCATTTTCTCTTGATACCTTAAAAATAAATAGGAAGAAAAAAGAGAAGGAAATATAAGGGGAAATAATGTTTTAAAATATACTACATAAACATGAGTTTATTAATTACTGAAAAATTATTGTGTAAATTACCCCTATTTGATATATACAAGTACAAGCCTCAATAATTTGAGAAGGAATGAGCACAAGTCGGAGAAGAATTCATGTCTTTGATAGATTATTCATCAATAAGACAAAAAATTACATTTCAAGATTAGTTTTCCCATGTGTAGTAAGTTCAGAACACCAATGCCACCACCTCCTCCCAGAATATTTTTTCTGAAAACTTAGCCAAACTTAATTTTCTACATCTATGTAGTGTAAATCTATTTTAATTCAAAATTAGAACTCTGAAAATTATGGGAGGCCTCTAAGCAATAGTTCTGAAAATATTTAAGGAAATACCAGTTAACTTTTATTTTAAACTTGTATTTCACCAACCTCGAAGATGAGGATTTGGGGCCAATTAGAGAAGACCACCCATAATAAAATGTACAGTTATAAAATTGCAGGGCATTCTTTTATCATTTTAAGGCACACTCTGTTTTATTCCAAATGACTATAAGTTCAAGGTCACAGTGATGATTATATATATTCAATTTTGGTCTGGTTTCTCATGGGTATGTTGCTACACTTATAGCCAGTCATAAGTTTAAGAAACTGTAATACAATCACTTGTAATATATTAAGTCATTTTAATATTTTTTAAAATGTAACTATGTAACATAATTTTCTAATTTACATACGCTAAAAACTGGGAGTTTTTTCCACTTCACACTAGAGAAGGGGAAGATTATTTCTACCAGTATTCCAACAAATACATATTTGATAATGTAGAAAGCATGATTATGTTAAATACAGGCATCTCCTACTTAGAATAAAATTATTTAACAAAAGACGAACTCATTTCAAAGAACAATGTACACTGAATTTAGGCCTTGTACATCATCTTTTTACTAGTAACAAACGTGGTCCCCATTAGAAAAATAAACTGTCACTAAATCAAGGCCAAAGATTTCAATATTTGGCTTTCTCTCCTGCCTCCTTACTTCCAAGGCTATTTATGCAAACTGCATCGACATTACTGGGCAGAGAAATAGTAAGTAATATTAAATTTTGCGGAAAACTATAATAGGAGGAACTGAAATTTCCTTAGAATTTCTATGGGGAGAAATCAGAGCATTTAATGCAGATTTTAAAAATAGCAGTTTCTGAGCCTATCATATTTTCTACTCTTTTCCATGAGTACAACATATTTATGTTAACACTCTAGGATTAATATCTTGTTTTATAATATTTTCATTTAAGATATGCATGTTAAAAGATTGTACTATGTTAGGTTCCAGTGGACAATTTTCCCCTGTGAAGCATGTGACTATATAAAAGACTGAATGGAAATATATAAAAAACAAAAGAAATTCCACAGCCAACTTTCAACTACATAAATGAGACACCTGTACTAAAGTGGCTTGTACAACAATTAATGTACATCACAAAATAAATCTGAAGCGTTATGATTATAAATCTGAAGCATTACTTCAAATGATTATTTCAACTAATTGCTGAAAGATCAGGCTAACTTTTACCCAATAAAATCAGAAAACATTCAAGCAATCACACAAAATAGAACACACTATGCTACAAATCTTGATTTTCAAAGAAAAATTAGGGTATGAAATGTAAGTTTTCATGGTTCAAACATTTATTGTAAGTCTTAGATGAAACATACTGAAAAGATTATTTTTGCTTTAATCCCAATATACTAAGAAAAGTTCATTGGCACAAATATCCAGAGGTATTTTACAGTTTCATTTAGCTTTGGTGGCAAAGAGTATTTTGCTAACCATATGGATAGTCATACAGTTTCTAATGCACAGCTTTATGCTAAAGAGAATTCAAATGTGTCTCTTTTTTTTTTCCTAAAAAAGGGATGTAAGAAGTCCAATAAGAAACAGAACAAGTGCAACATGAAATACAAAATATGCCTATCATGTAGGCTTTTGAACAGTTAATAGCTCTATGTGTTGTCTATAAACATTTTTTACTAGTAACATTACTATTATATAAATATTAAAAACCAAAATGACATTACAAAATAGCATATGAACTTCACAAAAATGGCTACTTTTAGACTTCCTAAACTAAAATCAGAATGCAAATATGCAAACAAATCTACACTAATCAAAATACACCAATAGATACAGTTTTTCATAAGTGTTCAAAGTTACAATGTACAGAACGAATACAGACAGATACTGACTCATATATCAAGTCCTATACAAAGTCTTCAGAAATTAACTGGTTACTTGGTATTTCAAAACACAGATGGCTTTGGCAGCAAAACACACCAAACACTTTCAGAAAGTACTGCACTTGATTTAAAAATTATCAACCATGGACAATTAAGACGGCTAAGAATATCACCTAACTTTTGAAAGACATGTTATGAATTTTCGCTATTAATGGAAAAACGGCTTGATTATTTTCACAATTTCCAAACTTTATTCTGCTGTCAAAACTAAGTTATTAACATAATGAATTCATATGTTCTTCTGTACTCTATACAATTTATCAAAAAAAAGTGAATTCTTAAGCAGTTACAGTACACACATTTGGATTTGGATTGCTGACCTGACTTTTCTTTCCTATTATTCATATTAAAAGTAAAGAATGGGAGTAGTTTCACAGCTTTCTCACTTCCTCAGGCTATTAAACACATTGTGAAAAAATGCATGAGTAATGTGTACACATAAAAGTTCATTACATAATTTGAAACATTCTTAGTTCAAAAAAACTGGGATAAAATTTTGGCTCCTAATCAATTTACTATGTTTTAAAAGTCCCTTCTACATTGACCTTACTAGGAAAGGAAGCTTTCTGGCAGGGTCTAATTTTATAATACAAATGTAGTATTACTGCTTTCTTAACCTGGCAAGTGTCATGCATTCCAAATGGATTTTCCCCAATAAATTTTACAAAATCTCTTATTTCCTATGATATACAAGTTCACAAATCCTATACAATGAGCAAACAAAAAGCGATCATGAAAAATAATCAACAAATGCCTAGTCACAGAAAGTCTCAACACATTTTTCCCAAATGATTTTAATAACCAGGACTAAAACTTCAAATGTAGCACTGTAAAGTTTCACACTAAACCTAATAATAATGCAAGACTATATACTAATTTGGACCTAATACCCAAAATGAAAATGTGGGCCAACTGATTTATCTTGGGGGTTCAGAAATCAACAGCCCTAGTTTATTTCATAGTTTTGTGTTTCCTCCATTTCCCAGAACTTTCAAGAACTAAACTGAAAACTGAATTTTACCACCTTTTATTTCTCTTGGCCACCTTCCACAAAGGGTGCTAATAAACAGCAAGGTGAAATGAATGCACTATGCTAGATTTGAGAAGTCTGAAGAATTAAGAAAAGTATAGGAACCAGGCCAAATGCTCATGCCAGAAATCTCAGTACTTTGGGAGGCCGAGGTGGAAGGATCACATGAAACCAGGAGTTCAAGATCAGCCTGGGCAACAAACTGAAACCTCATCTCTACAAAAAAAATTAGTCAGGCACAGTAGCATGTACCTGTAGTTCTAACTTGCTCTGGGAGGCTACGATGGGAGGATCACATGAGCCAAGGACTTCAAGGCTGCAGTGAGCTATGACTGCCCCATTGCACTCCAGCCTGGGTGACAGAATGAGACTCTGTTTCTATAGAAAAATCATATAGGAACTAAATAATGAACAAAACAAATAATCTGCTTTATATAACTTTGTGTGTACTGTGGAAATGTGTATCACATGAGTGACAAGAAAACCAACAACATTTACTATGCCTATTACAGTTATTTCTTTTTTCCGTACCATATAATCATGTAGATATTAGTATAGCTCACTCAAGAAGAGTATTCCATTATGTAGATCTGAATTTGTTTAGCCAAAATATGAAAAAAATAAAGATTAATCAATACATGATCAATGTGTATTGAAAAGACTCAAAATCAATGTTAACCAGGGACTAATGGCTTTTCTAGAGTCACCACTTTAAATATTTTCATTCTGGTGATAACTAAGAAAAAAAAAAGCAGAACCTGTTTAATTTCTGGCATAAAAAAGATCCAGGAAAAAAATAGTGTAAACAATCTCTACCTATTATCAGTTCCAAATTACAATCAGTAGTAACTCCAAAGCAGACTTTAGAAACACTGAATCTATCCAGTGTTTTTCCCTGTACTGTCTATATTTGATCTGGTTATCAACAATAGGGTCTAGGAGTTACTTTATAAGCACAAAATTTACTCGCAACTCAACAATTGCTAAATTAGAATGCCGTTAACAGCTGCGGTAACAATTGACCTCAGAAATTTCCTGAATCGGATAATCTATAACTGCCAATAAATAATTTCATTTTTATTAACATTGCTAATAGGGTAGTGCTGTTTTACTAGCCAAATATATAGATTGTAAGCATGATGGAAACTGTGTAATTTAAAGGCAAAGGACTTTCCTTTTCTCAAGTAAAAACATCCATTTTGCGAATCTTCAAAGAGCCTACCTTCACATCTCTGGTAGCTATTTACTTTAAAGTGCATCAGGACTCAATGAAGACCCTGTCAAAATGTAAGTGTATACATATGTGTCTGTATATATACATATATAATGGCTAAAGACTCAAACTACTATTGTTTATAAAATGATTAATTAGAATCCTTTTTGTAGTACTTAAAATGAATTTTTTTGGCATAAATAAGACTTAGGACTTGGTAATACTACATTCACATGAAAACATTTCAGTGAGAATTAGTTTACCTAGTCTGCTGCTTTAAAAAGTAAATGTACGACCAGGCACGGATGCTCACGCTTGTAATCCCAGCATTTTGGGAGACCGAGGAGGTGGATCATGAGGTCAGGAGTTCGAGACCAGCTTGACCGACATGGAGAAACCCCGTCTCTACTTAAAAAAAAAAAAAAAAAAAAAAAATTAGCGGGTTGTGGTGGCAGGCATCTGTAGTCCCAGCTACTCGGGAGGCTGAGGCAGGGAAATCGCTTGAATCTGGGAGGCGGAGGTTGCAGTGAGCTCAAATCACACCACTGCACTCCAGCCTGGCAAGAGTGAGACTCTGTCTCAAAATAAAGGTAAATGTACTACTGACAAATGAGAAACTTAAACTTGTTACATTAATGAACAGTACTAACGAAACAGAGATTTTAGATCACATAAACATAATGTTTATGGCTATCAATAGAAGGTTCAAATTAACGAATTTTCTAACATTCTTTCTGTATATGGAACTAAGTCCAAATTCAGAAATAAAGGACATATTTCATCTGTAACTGGAGATACACTAAAATATCAAGTGACAGAATAAAAGATGCAATGTGTATCAAAGTTATTTATGACTATAAGTATAGTTAAACATAGGCAGATGTATCCGTATTTAAATGTATACGTGGTATGCCATAGGACAAGTATATAATCTAATAAATGCTCTCTTTCCTCTCCAGCTGAAACATATAGCACTTTGCCCGTTTTATCCCTTCTACTACTTTTCTCAAACAAACAAGCACCTAGTATGCCTGCCATATCCCCACCATGAGTTTATCATTTCCCTTTAATGTTCTCAGTAAGTGAAAATATGAATATTGAACAAGAGGCACAAAGCTGGAAAAGACAACAATGGGATCAAACTAACTTACAACCCTCAAAGGTGATAGCAAGAGCCTCTTCAACTGAGGCCAAAATAGCCAGAATCTGAGGGAGAATTGAGAAGAGAAATTAGGTAACTCTCTACAGGCAGTGAAGTAGAAGTAACCATCCATAGGCAGTAACAGCTGAGAGGCTGTAACGGAATCCAGATGCAACAGCAGATAAAATGAAACTGGTACTTGAGGACATCCATGGGTAGTAACAAGGATGTGTGTTCATAAGCGCAACGGTGGAATCACTGGAAATTTACATGGGAGGCTTTGTGGAATCTTTAGTTGAGAGGCTTTGGGCATTTATAGTCTACACATCTAAAAGAACTCTATAAGCCAGGTATGTCTCAGCCTGAGTTTATGCTATCCTAAGGCAAAGAATATACTCTTCTGCCTTGCTGGATTATCTTCTTCCTACTCTTGTAGCTAAAAGTGAAGTAAATTCTGAAATGAAATAAAATGTTACTCCTTTATTTGTCAAACAGTAATCCCAGAAGTCACTTAGGCAAATCAAGATTCCACTGTTAAACCTAGTGGCTAATGTCTCCAATTTATTCAGGTGTACTGTTTATACTCATGCTATTAACGCGTTAACAGTTGTCCACTGTTGTCAAGTTGTCCACTGTTAATGCATTAATAGTATAATATTATACATCAAATGTGGCATTACCTTGATCATGTTGTTGTTGTTGTTTTTCCCACAGTAGAAAAAATGGCATAAATCTAGAGTTTCCAACCACTGGAATTTAGTTATTTTAACAATCCATTATTACCTTAGGCACTTTTGGCAACCATGGGGCAATGAATTAAATCCAATGGTATAGACTAAACAACTGAACTGCTCCAATCCAGGAAGCAAATAGCTATGAGCACTTTTTCTTTCAATTTAACAGACCTCTTTAATAGTCTCCTGATATTCTCCAAGAATAGACAATAAAATTCATATTTGAAAAATAGCAAGAAAATTTGTTTAAGTTTGAATCATGTTTCCATCCATCAATCTTGCAATGGTTACCAAGAAAACAGGTCTCCTTACCATTCAAAGATCTATTTTCATAGGTGTAAGAAGACAAGATCCACTTTTCATGGTGGTTGCCAAAAACTAACCAAAGGCTTTTTGTGGCTATTTAACCTTTGAGAAACCAAACAGCTGTACATTTCATCAATTATTCAAAGACTTATTTCTTAATAGGTAAACTATAGCAAATTCAAAATCGCCTCCTTTTGTGAAAAAAGTTTGATGAAATGAGCAGAATGCTTGAGGTGAGATTATAAACAATGCTGCATCTACTAAATCTCTAAGATCAGACTTCTTGTATGGTTGATGAAACAGACTATTTGATATGCACAGCAGTCATCAGAGACAGTGATCACCATATATCCCTTCATACATTTTCCAAAAATGATTCGTACATGGATTCCATACTACCAAACAAAACCATGCTTCAACTACTTCCCTCCAACATTAAAAAACTAATTTCCTGTTTTCAATATTGTAAAAATAGACTTGTCTTCTCCAAAGGATCTTGCTGTCCATACTGATGGATCTGTGTGTTCCCTCTTATCACTGGCCCTAAATGCATAAATCATCTTCATCATTCCTTAAGTCCAATCTTACATAAAATTGCATAATGCATGGAGTAAAAGAGGAATGAAGACAAAGCATGGAACCCTATATAAATGTGTTGACCCAAAAGCAATCACACCAACAGCCAGAGGAAGTGGAAATTGTGAAGCAGTCTTCAACAATTTACTGTAAAGAGACAGAGAAATATACATCACTTATGTGAACCACATTGTGAGCCAAAATGGAATATAGCAATCTTTTATACAGTTTTGGGAAAGATAAATATTCCAAGTGATTTTAAATGAATTTTTTGAAATTTACCTATTTATAATTTTTAAAAAGATCAATACAAACCATATGTGGCTACAAAAGAAAAATATTTCTATTTAAAAAATAGCCAGTTTCATTTAGTCTAATTTTAAAAATAGAGAAATACTAGTTAGACTTTTATTTAGTAATTACACCTCTAGAAACTTATCCTAACAAAAATAATCAATAATGTTCAATAAGACATAGCTACAGAAATGTTTATTTTAACCCTACTTATAAGAGAAAAAGACCAATCAAACAAAAAAAGAACCATCTTAAATCCCCAAAACAAGGAGTATAGAAGATACTATTTTTAAAAGAAAAATACTATCAGGAAAGACGATAACCTTTTTGCTCTGAAAATAGAGAAACTGAGAATAAGAGGGGTTAAGAAATCTGGCTAAAGACGCCGCTATTAAATGGCACAGCCAGGATTTAAACTCCAGGTCATCCTGATTCTAGAATATCTGCAAATATCTGTCAGAATCAACTGAAAAGACTCCCAGGGCAAACAAGTGAATGAAAACTCAAGTTTTATTATGGAAAATTTGAAACTACAAAAGTAGACTAACAGTGTAATAAACCTTCATGCAACCAATACCCCGCCTCAAAAATTATCAAATCATGGCCAATTTTATTTCAGCTATATCCCCATCCACTTCTCTTGTACTTTTGGGAAGCAAATCTTAGATATCATGTCTTTTAAGGGTTAACTTCATAAAGAAAAATACTGTATTATATGTTATCAAGTAAAACCTATAATTAAGAAAGCAAATATAATATACTTGCATGTAAACCATAATACTGTTACAGCTTTACTTTTAGGAATAGTCAAATTAATTAGAAATAAAGAGTATGCTTTAGACATAAAGGGTGAAAAAGGAAAATAACAGATATGACAAAAAGAAAGATTAAACTACTGTACCTTGATTTGATTGAAACGGTGTAAGTATTTCCAAGAATTGCCATAGTTGGAATAAGGATAAATGCCAAAGGTTTACATGGATCAGGATTAAGTTTAAAATAATACCTATAATATTCAAAAAAACACACACACACACAAATCAACAATGACCTGATCATTTTAAATTATCAGAGTCAATAAAATAAATATTGTTAAAAACATTACAGTAGCAATATGGATATAAGAGAACTCTAAACAGTTCATGAAATACCTGATAAGTAATTTTTGCTCTATATCATCTTTGTATCCATGGTTTTATAAAGAGAATTATGATCAGAAACTACTAAAGGAAATAAAAATGTCCAGTATGAAAGCACTTCCTTTTTATAAGCAGTATATGTTTAAAAGGGCACATGTAAAGTTTTTTTTAAAAAACAAATTACTTAAAATACATGAGTGCTACTTTATAACAAAAAAGATAAAATGAAGGCTCATAAAGTTAATTGTCCCTTATCTTTTTAAAAATCCAATTCATTTCTCGCATTCACTGACTATAAGACGTCTATAGCCTTTCAGAATCAAAAATTTGTGCTCCTCAGCAGGGCACGGTGGCTCACGCTTGTAATCCCAGCACTTTGAAAGGCCAAGGCGGGTAGATCATGAGGTCAGGAGTTCAAGACCAGCCTGGCCATCATGGTGAAACCTCGTCTCTACTAAAAATACAAAAATTAGCTGGGCATGGTGGTGTGCTCCGGTAATCCCAGCTACTCAGGAGGCTGAGGCAGGAGAATTGCTTGAACCAGGACCTGTAAGCAGAGGTTGCAGTGAGCCGAGATGATGCCACTGCACTCCAGCCTGGGCTACAGAGCGAGACTCTGTCTCAAAAAAAAAGAAAAAAAAAAATTGTGTTCCTCAAATAATTCTGACAGCAAATCTGTGAACAAAAATCTGGATATTGACTAAAAAAAGGAACAAAAGAAGGATATTAAAATCTGGTAACCTGTGATTTAATTTGAACTTATTTTGATTCTGCCACCTTAAAAAAATTCCCAGTATTTAGATAACTTGAAAGCTTTATATTATTTTTGAAAACTATATTGAGTATGGGTTCATCTACTACTTGGATGAACTGGCCTTTTATTTAGCCATCGACCAATGAATAAAAATACGATTCACCCTTTTGGGCTGATTTTTTGAAAAGTTTATATTCCCAAAGTTTATATATACACAGTAAGAGAGGAAATGTGAATGTGTTAAAAATAAATTGCTTGAACCCGGGAGGCAGAAGTTGCAGTGAGTTGAGATTGCACCACTGCACTCCAGCCTGGGCGACAGAGCTAGACTCTGTCTCAAAAAAATAAAATAAAATAAAATAAATTAATTAACTTCAGGTAATATACAGCTTACTGTTCCTGAGGAATTTTCATGAACCATTAGGAATCTAGCAAGTCTCTGCTTAGGGATATTTATTGTTTAAATCACATAAACAATAATTATATAAATAAAACACACCTAAGATTCTTTAGCCAATAAATTAGAGAAGGCATGCTGAGTAACACAATCCATGTTAATAAGTTAATCACAGTACTGTGCATGCGAAGGCTATCTTCAGCATCATTGGCAGATAAATGAAGATGGTGTACTGAGGAGTCTTTATGGTGATTGGATTTTTTTTCACTTCTTCTAGAGTGTTTGGGATTCTATAAAGCAATAAAGTAAAAATACCAAAATACTAACTAAATGAAAGTATACTTTATTTAGAATCATACTCATTACTACATAGCTTAAATAAGTACATCTTCCCATTACCAAACTAACATAAAATCTTGAAATTATTTTGCTTAAAAATACTTTAAAATAGTTATAAAACTTTTATTCTTTTGACTTGCTAGTTCTACTGCTGAGAATATATATTCCTCTAAGTAACTATTCAAAATAAAATTTAATAGATAATAACTTGTAAAAAATGACACAGGTACTGACAAAGATGAACTTATAAATCTTTTAAAATATTCATTAAGTTCACTTTACTTAAATTCATAATACTGCATCTTTTAAACACTATGAAATCCTAACTTTAAAAAAAGATAAACTCATATCTCCCCATGTTCTTTCATTTTAAAGTTATGTAGAGTTTTGAAAAGAAAACTTACCACAGGCTGGCTATTTTTAAAAGTTGTTAAGCTGGCTTGCAGATGAACAATCTAAGAAAAAGAAATCACTGTTTAATTTCACCCTTATTTTGAAACAAAAAGTAAAATCTTTGGCATTAAAAATGAGAAGCACTGTAATCTGAAATTTTTAAAATGTGAACCGAAAAGTCATTTAAAAACATTCTTATACAAAACAACAACTACACATGCTGGCTATCATGGGAAAAAACAAACAAACAAACAAATGGAAACAGAAACAAAACAACAAAACTTCCGGAGTATGGTGGGACCAGGATATACTGCTATATACCTTTTATAGCCCGTAAAAGCCTATGTTTGAATGATGCTTTGTTATAGCAACTTAATGTGTCTTGTAAGTCAAAGATTTCATTATCTTCAATACAGTAAAATAATATAATACATTTTAAATATTCTAAGTCTTTGCAAAACAGAACTCAATTATATAAAGTGGTGAAATGTTTATAAGAACTGGAAAAAAAATCTTTAAATTTAATTTATTAGGGTTACTTAAGTATTTAAGAAACCTTTGCTTAGTGGGTCAGTGGTTTGAAATACCTAATTTAAAAAATACTAAAATTATTATTTATAAATCAAAGTAGCCATAAATAATTTTTCAGAAGCATATAAATTTCCTTTGGAAAACTGAAAATAATCTATGATGTGCATGTATTTAGTTTACATCTTTAAAAATTTCCTTTTTAGGGGAAAAAAAGCATTATCTACGCTGATGTCAACCATCTGTTCCTAAGAATTACATGGAGAGAATGCACCTGTATCACCTCCTAGATTTTTTTTTTTGCAAAGCTGTCAGCTTTATCAGAAGTGTTTTTCACTTCTTCAGTAAAATTATTAGCCTAATTATTTTTATTGCCATCTTCTAATCCTTCAGCAACATTTGTAACATTTTACATTATCTCAGCATGATTAATAGCTTGATCCTACTGACATAAATTTACTTTTTCATTCGTCTCTTACCCACGTTCAAAAAGAGTGTGACTATAAACTATTTTATAATATAAAATGTAAAACAAAAAGTTAACACTTGCAAGACTAAGAAACAAGCAGATACAGATGATATCTTCTCCCTTTCCTTTTCCTTTTTAACAACAACAAAAAAACCCCAACTCAGATCAATAATTTCTGTTTTCCAGTTAGTTGTATGTGATTTAAATAATAAGATGTTTTTAAAAATCTTTACATTCAAGCCTGCTATGTAACAGGTTACTACAGTGTTAGAGAATTTTTGTTAATGATGCCTACAGTACATCTTACATGTGCCTAATACAAAACAATCATTTTTGCTTTACTGATTTGACATACCTTAAACACATAGTAAAGATAAGAAAGAAGTATGGCAAGTGCTCCACAAGTTGTCCAACTAACTATGATCAAAACAATTGTCAAAAAAGGCAGGTCTGGTGATATCATCTTGATATCTTTAGGAAGTTCAGAGGGTCTGGAATTATAAGAATAAAGTTTAAAATACATATTAACAGATATTTATATAGTCACATATAAGAAGAAAACAATATAGTACCTTTCCAGTCTCTCTCGCTTATATGTAAATACATAAGGCAAACAGTAAGGTATTTTTTAAATAAAGGCAAGGGGTCTCAAATATTTGATTTTCAGTTCTGTAATATATTGTGATAACTTGTCTACCATTTTGATACTCTATAGCTGATACTTGCTCTACAGGTGAAAAAATGTTACCAAAGATAACCATTAATTATACACCCTGTGGCATACATCTCCAGTCTTGACAGGAGGAGAAGCTATGTTCTATTTCTTGAAGCCTAGAGACTACTCAGACCCTTGATGGTGTTACTATCAGAACTGCTATCTGAAGCATCTCAGAAGGGTGAAGGAAGAAGCACCACACCATAATCCCCTCTGGGACAGGAAATCACATGACATGTCTGGTAAGGAGGACTGGCAGTAGGCACTAAATTGATGATCTACCAGGAAAGCCTACCAGTAACTTCAGATTCAAACTGTGTCATTGGGCCCATAATAAAACTCTAGGCAATGTTTTTGGAGCTTTTATACATCTCATCTAATCTGAGCCTAACATCTGGATTACAGTCTCTTGCCCCCTTGTTTCATTATAGAAGTCAGCATATAAAAGCAACACCATGGGAGAAACAATCCCTCCTGGGAAAGATTCACAACCATGACGTTTAAAACAATCTGCGTAACTTGCCAAACATTTTTTTATTAACTCTTGAACACTAAGGTTAAAATCAAAGGTAGCATTTAACTTGTAATAAATGATTAGCTTTCACAGACCTAACTTTGAACACTAACCCATACTTTTGCTAGTGATATATTTTTCCTTAGAAAATAGTTTAGTCAAAATAATTAATTTCAGGTTTCTTATCAGAATAAATATATTTTGCTTAATTAAAGCAATAAGAAAGCTGTTAATCATTCATTCTTTACCTTTTCAAAGCTAGCCACAATGAAGAAAGAAGTCTCACAGATACAGAAGAGAGCAGGCCACTCCAGTAGGCAGTACACGTTCCAAAAAGAAAGAGAATCAAGGATACCAGGGGGAAACACATACTCTGACTAGTTAAAACGATGGCATCTAATTCTGGTAACAATAATACATCCCATAATTCTTTAAACCATTTATACCTGTGGAGAAAAGAAAACATAAAAGCAAAAAACCCAACAACTGAAATTTAAGGACTTAATATTTGAGGTGTCTGACCATTCAAGAGAGTCTCTAAAGTTCCATGATACTTAATTTATAATTATACTGAAAAACAAATTTTTAATTCTTTGTCTGGAACAAGTTATTTATTTTCCAAGTGAGCCTACTGATCATTGAAGATCTGAGTTTCAATATAGCTTTACTACTCTCTATTAATTCTTATAAAAAGTAATATGTTCTTTTTTTCTTTTTTAGAAAGCCAAGTTAGTTGTAATGAGGGAAAAAAGAGATCTACATATTGATGCTTAACCAAAAAACATAAAATGTGACTAAATTAAGAATGGAATGCTAATTAGGGTAGAGAGATCTAAAATATACTTTTAAAAATGATCAGAGACGTACTGTTTCATCAATACCCTGTAATGATTTATGTTTGAATGTAGGATACTCACAGATCATGGACTCACAGATCATGGACCTATTTGCAAACATTAAAGGCAGTCTAAGTATGGACTGATATATATATAAAGTGAATAGTTACTTTTGAAATGATTATACTATTGAAGTAAACATTGATATACTTATTAGACCTTTGCCTAAGAGAAAAAAAATCCCATTTAATGAAACAACTACCAAATCTGTATGAAAATTTATATTGCATTATGGAACCAAATATAATATTACATGTAAAACACAATTAAAATCATTATTATAGATAATAAAACTTACCCCAACAGAAACTTAATGATAATTACAAAAGGATCAACTTTGTATGGTTTGGCTTCTTTATCCAACATGGTAGCATATTCTAGGCAACAACCTGGTGATTTAAAAAAAAAATTATATGCAATTCACAGTAATTAAGTATGAGATATACTATATCCCACCTTCTCTAGAAGAGCAACATATTAGCTGTGCACAGTGGCAATATCGTAGCCAATGAGGTTTATCTGAGGCACGATTATTGCTAATTGAAAACTTTTCCCAATACCCCACCATGACGACTTGAAATATAGTCAGCACTGGCAATGTTTAAGTCTCTACGGAGACTGAATTAAAGAAATTAAAAAAGCAACATATTTTATGCCAGAGAAAGCAAGGGTCTTCATTACTATCACAGAGACTCTTCTTGAAAGGTTAAAAATAGCTGTAATTCAATAGTTCTTAAATTAGAGTACACATTCAATCACTTATAAAAACAAATTCAGGAAGTCAAAGCTGGGTTTCACTAGCTGTATTTTCACAAAGCTCCACAAGTGATTAAAATAAAATAGCTCTATTGAACACAATTCTCATATAATTCTTCGAATTAAAGTATACACAATTCAGTGGTTTTTAGTATATTCAGAGTTGTACATCCATCACCACAGTCTTCGAACATTTTCATAACCCACAAAAGAAAGTTTTCCTTTAACTATCACCCCACAAATTCTCACCCCTTGGCAACCACTAATCTATTTTCCCTCTCTACAGATAGGCCTATTCTGAACACTTCATATACATGGAATCATAATATGTGGTCCTTTGTGATAGGCTCTCCCACTTAGCATTTTTTCAAGACTCATCCATGTTGTAACATACCAGTATTTCATTTAATTGCTTTTTATTCAAATTCCTTTTATTCCATTGTATGACTATACTACATTTTATTTTTCCATTCATCAACTGACAAACACTTGGGTTGTTTCTGCTTTTTGGCTGTTATGAATAATACTCCTATGAACATTTGTATATAAATTTTTGTATGAATATATGCTTTTATTTTTCTTGATTATATTCCTAAAAATGCAGATGCTGAGGATCGATCCAAGATGGCCACTTAAGAGGAAGTCGGGATTGCAGCTCCGAGAGAAGGCACAGAGGGTGAGTGGACGCCGCATTTCCAGACGGACTTTTACTGCCCACAGACCAGGAGATTCACAGGAGGAAAAGCCCCACGGGTCTCCAGCGCAGCTGGTTTGAGCGGAGTGGCCGCTCAGCCTACGCCCTAGAGCGGGGTGCAGTGGCTTCTTGCACAGAGCGAGAGAGACAGAGTTCCCTCTGAGCCAGAAAGGGGAGCTGAAGCAGGGAGCCAAACCAGGAGAACCCCGGGCAAGGGAGTGCCACGAATCTCAGAGCTGCTGCTTCGGCTGACGCAGCGGCACACAGGGCAGCGGATTTTAATTGCGCGGAGAAGCTCCCCGCATTCCCAGCGCCGCTGGTTGGACCGGAGCAGCCGCTCGGCCTGCACGGGGGGCGGGGAGCAGCGGCTCCTTGAACAAAGTGAACGAGACTGTGTCCCCTCTGGGCCAGCAAGGGGAACTGTGGCAAGGAGGCAAGCCAAGAGATTACAGGACAAAGAGGGCCCCTCTAGAAACACGGCTGAACCCGGGACGGTTCAGCTCTGTGGGGGAGGGGCGTCCTCCATCGGGAAACACCCTGCAGTTCCCGGGGCAATTTTCCGTAACCAAGACAACCCGCCACTACAGAGACTCCGTCACTACAGGGGCGGGCCAGCATAGCGGAAGCAGTTCTAACTACACCCACAGGACTGCTGGGAAGCTCACACGGAAGCTGGGCGGAGCCCACAGCAGCTCAGCGAAGCCTCTGCAGGCTGAGTGTGACTAGACTGCCACCTTGTGGGCAGGGAAAACGGTAGCAACACAGCTGAAAAACATAAAGTGCTAAACCCCTGGGCCAGAACACCTGGGGAGAAGAAAAGGGGGTTTATGAGTTCAGCTGCTGCAGACTTAAAATTACCAAAATCAGAAAGACAGCAACTACAAAGTCAATAGGCGGATAAATCCACAAAGATGGGAAGAAACCAGCGCAAAAAGGATGAAAACACCCAAAACCAGAACACCTCTCCCCCTACAAGGCAGCATAACTCCTCACCAGCACGGGAACAAGACTGGACGGAGAATGAGTGTGATGAAATGACAGAATCAGCTTTCAGAAAATGGATAATAAGAAACTTCTGTGAGCTAAAAGAACATGTTCTAACCCAATGCAAAGAAACTAAGAACCTTGAAAAAAGACTTGACGAAATGCTAACGAGAATGGACAACTTAGAGAGGAATATGAATGAATTGATGGAGCTGAAAAACACAACACGAGAACTTCGCGAAGCATGTACAAGTTTCAACAGCAGAATTGACCAAGCGGAAGAAAGGATATCAGAAGTTGAAGATCAACTCAATGAAATAAAACGAGAAGGGAAGATTAGAGAAAACAAGGTAAAAAGGAATGAACAGAGTCAACAAGAAATATGGGACTACGTGAAAAGACCTAATCTACGTTTGATAGGTGTACCTGAATGTGACGAAGAGAATGCATCCAAGCTGGAAAATACTCTTCAGGATATTATCCAGGAAACTTCCCCAACCTAGCAAGGCAGGCCAAGATTCAAGTCCAAGAAATACAGAGAACACCACAAAGATATTCCTCTAGAAGAGCAACCCCAAGGCACATAATCATCAGATTCACCAGGGTTGAAATGAAGGAGAAAATACTAAGGGCAGCCAGAGAGAAAGGTCGGGTTACCCACAAAGGGAAACCCATCAGACTCACAGCAGATCTCTCAGCAGAAACCCTACAGGCCAGAAGAGAGTGGGGGCCGATATTCAACATCCTTAAAGAAAAGAACTTTCAACCCAGAATTTCATATCCAGCCAAACTAAGCTTCATAAGTGAAGGAAAAATAAAATCCTTTGTGAACAAGCAAGTACTCACAGATTTCATCACCACCAGACCAGCTTTACAAGAGCTCCTGAAGGAGACACTACACATAGAAAAAAACAACCAGCACCAGCCACTCCAAAAACGCACGAAATGGTAAAGAGCAGCAACACAATGAAGAATCTGCATCAACCAATGGGAAAAACAGCCAGCTAGCATCAAAATGACAGGACCAAACTCACACATAACAATATTAACCCTAAATGTAAATGGACTAAATGCCCCAATCAAAAGACACAGACTGGCAAATTGGATAAAAAGCCAAAACCCATCAGTGTGCTGTATCCAGGAAACTCACCTCACATGCAAGGATACACAAAGGCTCAAAATAAAGGGATGGAGGAAGATTTACCAAGCAAATGGAGAGCAAAAAAAAGCAGGAGTTGCAATTCTCATCTCTGATAAAATAGACTTTAAAGCAACAAAGATCAAAAGAGACAAAGAAGGACATTACATAATGGTAAAAGGATCAATACAACAAGAAGAGCTAACGATCCTAAATATATACGCACCTAATACAGGAGCACCCAGATACATAAGGCAAGTTCTTAAAGACTTACAAAGAGACATAGATTCCCACACATTAATACTGGGAGACTTCAACACACCGTTGTCAATATTAGACAGATCAACGAGACAGAAAATTAATAAGGATATCCAGGACTTGAACTCAGACCTGGAACAAGCAAACCTAATAGATATTTACAGAACTCTCCAGCCCAAATCCAGAGAATATACATTCTTCTCAGCACCACATCACACCTACTCTAAAATTGACCACATAATTGGAAGTAAATCACTCCTCAGCAAATGCAAAAGAACAGAAACCATAACAAACAGTCTCTCAGACCACAGTGCAATCAAGTTAGAACTCAGAATTCAGAAGCCCACCCAGAACCGCACATACTCATGGAAATTGAACAACTTTCTCCTGAATGTTGACTGGATAAACACTGAAATGAAGGCAGAAATAAAGATGTTCTTCGAAACCAATGAGAATGAAGACACCACATACCAGAATCTCTGGGACACATTTAAAGCAGTCTCTAGAGGAAAATATATAGCAATAAGTGCCCACATGAGAAGAAAGGAGAGAACTAAAATTGACACCCTATCATCAAAATTGAAAGAGCTAGAGGAGCAAGATCAAAAAAACTCAAAACCTAGCAGAAGACAAGAAATAACTAAGATCAAAGCAGAAATGAAGGAGATAGAGACACGAAAAACCCTACAAAAAATCAATAAATCCAGGAGCTGGTTTTTTGAAAAGATCAACAAAATAGACAGACCACTAGCCAGACTAATAAAAAAGAAAAGAGAGAATAACCAAATAGATGCAATAAAAAATGATAAAGGGGATATCACCACAGATGCCACAGAAATTCAAACCATCATCAGAGATTATTACAAACAACTCTATGCACATAAATTAGAAAACCTGGAAGAAATGGATAAATTCCTGGACAGGAGTCTCCTCCCATGCCTAAACCAGGAAGAAGTCGAAACCCTGAATAGACCAATAACAAGGTCTGAAGTTGAGGCAGCAATTAAGAGCCTACCACCCAAAAAAAGCCCAGGCCCAGATGGTCTCACAGCCGAATTCTACCAGACATACAAAGAGGAACTGGTACCATTCCTACTGAAACTATTCCAAATAATCCAAAAAGAGGGAATCCTTCCCAAATCATTTTATGAGACCAACATCATCCTAATACCAAAACCCGGCAGAGACTCAACAAGAAAAGAAAACTACAGGCCAATATCCATGATGAACATAGATGCAAAAATCTTCAATAAAATACTGGCAAGCCGATTACAACAGCACATCAAAAAGCTTATCCACCATGATCAAGTAGGATTCATCCCGGGGATGCAAGGCTGGTTCAATATACGCAAGTCTATAAATGTAATTCACCACATAAACAGAACCAAAGACAAAAACCACATGATTATCTCAATTGATGCAGAGAAGGCCTTCGACAAAATTCAACAGCCCTTTATGCTAAAAACCCTCAATAAACTAGGTATCGACGGAACGTATCTCAAAATAATAAAAGCTATTTATGACAAACCAACAGCCAATATCATACTGAATGGGCAAAAACTGGAAGCATTCCCTTTGAAATCCGGCACTAGACAAGGATGCCCTCTCTCACCACTCCTATTCAATATAGTACTGGAAGTTCTAGCCAGAGCAATCAGGCAAGAAAAAGAAATAAAGGGTATTCAATTAGGAAAGGAGGAAGTCAAATTGTCTCTATTTGCAGACGACATGATTGTATATCTAGAAGACCCTATCACCTCAGCCCAAAATCTCCTGAAACTGATAAGCAACTTCAGCAAAGTCTCAGGATACAAAATCAATGTGCAAAAATCACAAGCATTCCTATACACCAATAACAGACTTAAAGAGAGCCAAATCAAGAACGAACTGCCATTCACAATTGCTACAAAGAGAATAAAATACCTAGGAATACAACTAACAAGGAACATAAAGGACCTCTTCAAGGAGAACTACAAATCACTGCTCAACGAAATAAGAGAGGACACAAACAGATGGAGAAACATTCCATGTTCATGGTTAGGAAGAATTAATATCGTGAAAATGGCCATACTGCCCAAAGTAATTTACAGATTCAACGCTATCCCCATCAAGCTACCAATGACCTTCCTCACAGAACTGGAAAAAATCACCTTAAACTTCATATGGAACCAAAAGAGAGCCCGCATAGCCAAGTCAATTCTAAGCAAAAAGAACAAAGCAGGAGGCATCACACTACCGGACTTCAAACTCTACTACAAGGCTACAGTAATCAAAACAGCATGGTACTGGTACCAAAACAGAGATATAGACCAATGGAACAGAACAGAGACGTCGGAGGCGACACAACATATCTACAACCACCTGATCTTTGACAAACCTGAAAAAAACAAGCAATGGGGAAAGGATTCCATGTTCAATAAGTGGTGTTGGGAAAACTGGCTAGCCATATGCAGAAAGCAGAAACTGGACCCCTTCCTGACACCTTACACTAAAATTGACTCCAGATGGATTAAAGACTTAAACATAAGACGTAACACCATAAAAACACTAGAAGGAAACCTAGGCAAAACCATTCAGGACATAGGCGTAGGCAAGGACTTTATGACCAAAACACCAAAAGCATTGGCAACAAAAGCCAAAATAGACAAATGGGACCTAATCAAACTCCACAGTTTTTGCACGGCAAAAGAAACAGTCAATAGAGTGAATCGGCAACCAACAGAATGGGAAAAAATTTTTGCAGCCTACCCGTCTGACAAAGGGCTGATATCCAGAATTTACAATGAACTAAAAAAGATTTACAAGAAAAAAACAAACAAGCCCATTCAAAAATAGGCGAAGGATATGAACAGATACTTTACAAAAGAAGACATACATGAGGCCAACAAACATATGAAAAAATGCTCATCATTAGATGAGTCATTAGAGAAATGCAAATCAAAACTACATTGAGATACCATCTCACGCCAGTTAGATGGTCATTAGAGAAATGCAAATCAAAACTACATTGAGATACCATCTCACGCCAGTTAGAATGGCGATCATTAAAAAATCTGGAGACAACAGATGCTGGAGAGGATGTGGAGAAATAGGAACACTTTTACACTGTTGGTGGGAGTGTAAATTAGTTCAACCACTGTGGAAAACAGTGTGGCGATTCCTCAAGGACCTAGAAATAGAAATTCCATTTGACCCAGCAATCCCATTACTGGGCATATATCCAAAGGATTATAAATCGTTCTACTATAAGGACACATGCACACGAATGTTCATTGCAGCACAGTTTACAATAGCAAAGACCTGGAACCAGCCCAAATGCCCATCAATGATAGACTGGACAGGAAAAATGTGGCACATATACACCATGGAATACTATGCAGCCATTAAAAAGGAGGAGTTCACATCCTTCGTAGGGACATGGATGAACCTGGAAAACATCATTCTCAGCAAACTGACACAAGAACACAAAATCAAACACCACATGTTCTCACTCATAGGCGGGTGTTGAACAAGGAGAACACATGGACACAGGGAGGGGAGCACTATACACGGGGGTCTGTTGGGGGGAGGGGGGATAGTGGGGGGGTGGGGAGTTGGGGAGGGATAGCATGGGGAGAAATGCCAGATATAGGTGAAGGGGAGGGAGGCAGCAAATCATACTGCCAGGTGTGCACCTGTGCAACAACCTTGCATGTTATTCACATGTACCCCAAAACCTAAAATGCAATAAAAAAAAAAAGAAAAAAAAAATGCAGATGCTGAGTTACACAGTAACTCCATATTTAACCATTTGAGGAACTGTCAGACTATTTTTCATAGTAGTGATACTATTTTTTTTTTTTTATTGCATTTTAGGTTTTGGGGTACATGTGGAAAACATGCAAAGTTGTTGCATAGGTGCATTCATGGCAGTGTGATTTGCTGCCTCCCTCCCCCTCACCCATATCTGGCATTTCTCCCCATGCTATCCCTCCCCAAAGTAGTGATACTATTTTACATTCCCACCAGCAGTGTATGAGGGTTCCAGGTTTTCCATATCCTCATTAAAACTTGTTATTATTTGTGTCTTTTTAAATTATAGTCATTCTAGTGGGTATAATCCACAAGTGATTTTTCATAAGCATCTTTGGTTCAAAACTATATCTTTAATTGGTTGGAGACATAATCCCATACTTAAAGCCTCTAGATTAACCGACATCAAATATCCCCTAGATATACATTCTGTATGTTTGAGAATCAATTATCAAGTCAGTTGAAACCAAGAAAAAATTATTTTTTTCAGACTTTCAAAACAAGATAGACATTTAAACTCAAGTCTGGTTGATGTCAGAATAATCTTTTAATTAAAAGGCTGGGTCTGGGGCAGATCAACTGAATATTGCTTACCTCTTCCTGGAATATAGGTTAAATCAGATTAAAATTAACACTAAAGGCAGACTTGAAGTCATATAAAAGTCACTGAAGGGCACTGAGTAGCTGCAGAAAGATTTGAGTGGAAGGGATTTATGGACTGCTTTAACGTATTTGGGCCCAGCTCTTTCCTCCCATCTCCTGCCTCCCTTAATCACTGTTCAAGCCCAACAAAACAAAGTTTAGCCTCCTGGGAAACTGTAATAACTGCTACACTCCAGGGAAGACTTTGCCCATTGTACTACAGTTTCTATATCTGCTTTTCCAGATCCATTCTTTATCCCTCACTTTTTCCTGAATTCTAGAAGGCTGACTTTTATGGACTGGCCTCTAGTTAAGTTCAGTGAATTAGAGGTATTGGCAGATAGGAGAGTAGGAGAAAATAAGGTTAGTGTGCATGTATTTTCTCATCTTTATCCTGCTTAGCCACAAGTTGACAGTTGCTAGAGTGTTCCTGAACCTAAGGCTATAGCTCCAGGAATGCTGTTCACCCCTATAGCCCTCTAGGTTTGTTCCCTCTCTTGTCCTGGTACCTCTGAGTACCAGACGGCTCTGTTGTTGGTTTAGCACCTTGTCATTTCTTGTTGGTTTCTCCTAACCCTGCACATGCCTTTGAAATAGTCCATTAAAATTTCAGTTATTCCATTCAGTATGCCAGGACCTATCTGACGCAGTTGATACAGCTCAATATGCCTACTGTGTGTTTGGCATTATCATAGGCACTAGGAATAGAATGGAGAATGAGATGAGGCTGTACACTTTAAGAAGTCTTCAGACTACAGGAAGGAAACTTCAAGTGCCAGGGTATAAAACGGAGAACACAAGTGAGGAATTTTTTGGGGGATGTCTTAAAACTTAGAGGATCCCTGCTCTCCCAAATCCTTGCTAATTTGGGAAAGAAGGACCATCAGTTTAAGAAATCATCTGTCTTCCTTAGCCACATGTAGGATGAAAAGGTAAAAATGAAGCATTGGCTGTTGTAAGGAGGGGAGGAAGGAGGGAAGGAGGAAGGAATGACAGACGAACGGAAGAAAGAAAAAATGGAAGGGAGGGAGGGAAAGAGGAAGAGGAAAAGAAGAGACGAGAGAGAAAGGAAGGGAAAAAAGAAAAGGAAACAAACTAGGATGACATGGAAGGAAATTAGGGAGTAAGTGTCTCTTATTAGAAGTATACATATTATGAACTATTCTTGCAGCAGCAACAGCAAAACAAGAATGGGGTGGGGATGGGTGGGAAATAATCTGAATCTGATCACACCTATAGCTCTAATTATTAATTTATATAAAATAGAAAAACATGTTCAACTCCACCATGGGGAATGGAATCAGCAAAATCCAAACTAGCAAAATCCACTTTGTAAAAAATGAAAAAGTATATTTTAAAAAAGTTTTATTAGATTAAAAATTATAAGGGGAGAAAAAGAGATGGAGAAGAGATTAAGAAACAATGTTAAAACTGTGAAAGCTGTCAGAATCAAAATGGCGTCACAGTGTTTAAAAAAAAAATCCTGACAAATACAGCCAGGAATGAAGGGAGGGTTCTCATGCTTGTATACCTAATAACAAAACTATCACAGAAGACTGCAAAAACCACAACTCTGCAGAAAAGCCACTGCAACCTTACCAAAAAACAAAACAAAACTTCTCTGAGGACATCTGCCCAGCAACTACTTGTCTAACCTCAGGCTGGCACCACCCTTGTAAGGGATCCTTGTAGCCAAGGATAATTATTTCAAAACAATTATGTAATCCTCCTCATTTTTTCTTTAACACCCATTGTCTTCCTTTACTTTCCTGAATTTGCAAACAATTTACTATGACTTGTAGATTCCTGTTGCAATAACCTATTCCCAAATAAACATTATTTTCGTTTAGAGAGTCTCTCTCTGTTTGTTATTTAGGTTGACATTAACAGTATCCAGAGGTAGGACATGGAATAGGATTACTTTCAGACAGTTGATGATACTGAGAACTGGTGTGCAGTACTTACTCGAGCCCCTGGAGCTCTCTGCTTCTATGGCACACCTTTTGTCAGGCCAAGACTCTCTAAAATCAAGGTAGAACCTCTTGACTTTATTCTGTGTCTGGTAAATAAAGGACCTAACATCTCTCCTTGGATGACAGAAGACCTTTTGTCTTTTCTGGCAAGTCTTTCCTGGTGTAAAGACAAATGTCTTTGTGGTTTGAGGACCCTACTTTCTATGGAATTTACATTGTCTGTTAGACATGTCTTTTCTGGGGAATTTACTTTTGGTTTTCTGTGTGCCTAATTTAATATTTTACTTGATCTGCATCCTGGGTAAAAATTTATGTGAACATTTTTATCTCAGTTTCTTTTGATTTGGTCCTGTGTCTGTACATGATCTGGCGCTTTTCCCTTGTGTGTTTATGAAAATCTTCTAACAGCAAAATAAAATTCTAAATGTTGGGTGCAGAACAGCTCATTAGACATATGACTAGTGACTATTGTGGTCACTATCATCTAAATCGCTGGTCCAACCTCTTGACATTCTCCAACAGGTTTATAGGATTTTCTTTGCTCTTAATATATTAAGAAAAAAATGGAATGGTATTCTCAAACATTAATTAAGGGATGCCAGTTTTATTGGAATCCAACAGGCTAAGGCCTGTTCTCACACACATTTTTAAACTGCTGAGCAAATTACATCAAGGAAAATTCAGAGCACAAATGGCCATTATTCAAATTAAAACACTGTGTAACTACAGAGTTAATATGCAAAGAATTCCATGTTCTCTAGCTCTTTTTTTAAAAAATTTTTTCTGCCTACTTTAAATCTGCTGACTTTTCTACGGTGTTGAGATAAAACTCACTGCTTATGGCATTCTGGTCAAGATTTTTTAGAAGTCTTAAAGGGCTTTAAGGTAATAACTTTAAAAATTAAAGTTATTAATTTAACAGTTAATAGCAGTTCCATGGTAACTAGTAACCTAGACACCTTTTGGAAAGGCGAACTTGAGTTTGCCTGACCAACAGTTGCTTAGTATGATAGAATGTTAAATTGAAAAATAATCTTGGAGAAAAAAAAAGAACTAGATAAATATTTATACAGGTTAGGCTCTGTCGTTAAACAGGTCAAAATATTGAGCTCAGAGCAATAATATAAGGTTTCTCTGTTTGGCATAAAAATTTTGCTTTTTTTGCCATGCAGGAGCCAAAAAAAAAAAAAAAAAAAAAAAAAGCTAGAAGAAAACCCTGCTAAAATGTCTCTCTACCCACACTGACTAGTCAAGGAAACCAGACCAACAAACAAAAGATAAATTGAAGGTCACTTGGATATTTTGTTTTCCTTAAACAACTGCTGCCAGTCCTAGCTAAACATTGAAAACGTAACCCTTAAATTCATCTAAAACTGAAAAAAAGAAAGAAAGGAAAAAAACAGTGAAAGAGGTTTTGAAAAAATCAAACTACTATGGAGACTACTTTACCCCAAATTTTGGTCCACAGTCTTTATTATATATAGGAGTTAAATAAAGTTTAGCCAAATGAATAGGTCCCAATTTTGTCAGAAATAAATTTGGTTTATAAACCAGTGAGTTTGTATTACTACTTTATAATTAAAATTCCAAAATGAAAGCTATAAGGCCTTTGAGTATGACTATGTATGTTCAGGTATATTTACACATATGTAAATGTATTGGCAGAGTTGGCCAAAAATCCCTTAAGAAATTCTATTCAGATTGGCTTCAATAAATGAGTACTTATATAAATTATATACTAATTAACCCAGGTGTCTTTTGGTTCAGTGACTTAAGTAAATCTTTAATAAAACAGCTGGTTCTCATCTATTAAATAGTAAAATAAGTGACAGTTCAAATTACCTGTTAAATTTAAGGTTACTAAGAGTTAAATCTCTAATTAAAAATATAAATTATAAGAACAATTCTAATTAATTTATACAAAATATATCAAAAAATGTATTATTGATGAGAAAAATTATAAGAAAGGCATAAAAATGTGTTCTTTATTGAGAACAAATAATTTTGTCTAATTTGGATGTTAAATGTTGTTTCAAAATACAGATCTAGAAAAAAAATAGAAACAAGATAGAAAGAAACCAGTAATTAAGAGAGAGATGTGAAGAATGTTATCAAAGGTCTAAGTCGTGAAGAAAGTTTATAAAGAGTGACTTCATGAAATAAAATTTTGCATGTGATCAAATTAGCTATAAAAGAGATTTGTGTCTTTCTAAAGATCAAACTTCAATATTAAAGATATACTAATGCAAAACTAAAAATTTGGTCACCTATGTAAAAGCACCAAAGCTTTCTTGAATATATATTTACACTTAGAAAAGGTTTTGATTTTTAAATCTGAAATCTGTTTCATTAATAGACATCCTCTACATTGTACAGAGTTTCTGTTTCTGCCACATTTCCTCCTGAGATCTGCTCTTCCTCTCTTTGAGAAGGCCTCAGATGATAACCTCTCTTTCAGCCTTTTTTGTCAGCTCCTGTAACTTTTTTCTCCAGTTTCAACTCTATTTAAAGCTGAAAATATTCATCTAGAAAGCCTAGATAAACAATGTTTTCCTCTTGGATAACTTGATTCTACATTCTTGGCTTTTCATGATATGTCTGAATTGTTCTGTGTAATCAGGAAACCATGTCAAATGTTTTTACTTTATCTAAGAGCCACGTATTCCTCTGCTCCCAATACTAGTTTTCTTGTTTATATTCCTCTGTAATATGGGTTTACACTTATAACCTTAGACACAGTCTTCCTGTATCTGATTAAATTCAAGTACCCTGTTCATCAGGTTTATTCAAGTTCTAGGTTATCTAAATGAGTTTTCCATAATAAGATGCAGAAGACGCAGTCACATTGCAACAGACTTTTCTTTACCTTTTGGTAATAAAAAACCTAATAAAGATAACACAGGAAATTACATAGTACTGACAT
Source organism: Aotus nancymaae (assembly GCF_030222135.1). Classification (NCBI taxonomy): domain Eukaryota; kingdom Metazoa; phylum Chordata; class Mammalia; order Primates; family Aotidae; genus Aotus; species Aotus nancymaae. The sequence continues at coordinate 36,709,651 of NW_026988419.1, read as the reverse complement.
TTTAAGGGATAATTTCCTGTGTTATTTTTATTGTTTTTTTATTACTTAGGAAAACTGAGGTTTAAAAGGTTAAGATTTTTACATCCATATAATTTTCTGTATTGCTTTTGAAGTCTTGAACAATGAGAACACATGGACACATCACATACTGGGGCCTGTCGTGGGGTGGGGGGCTAGGGAAGAGATAGAATTAGGAGAAATACCTAATGTAGATAACAGGGTGATGGATGCAGCAAAACCACCATGGCACATGTATACCTATGTAACAAACCTGCACGTTCTGCACATATACCCCAGAGCTTAAAGTATAATAATAAACAAAAAAACTAATTACTATTATTTCACAGTGACCTGTGATCCTCTTTTGATCAAGTGTTTTGAACCTTTTGATATCTTTGGCAAGCTTCCCAAAGATGAAAATTTCTTTTCTTTTTTTTTTTTTGGTGGAGGAGTGCAATGGCACAATCATGGCTCACTGCAGGTTCAACCTTCCAAGCTTAAGTGATCCTCCCTTCTCAGACTCCCAAGTGGCTGGGACTACAGGTGTATGCCACCACAACTGGCTAATTATTTTTTATTTTTTGTACAGACAGGGTTTCACCATGTTGCCCAGAATAGTCTTGAATTGCTGGGCTCAAGTGATTCACCCTCCTAGGCCCCCTAAAGTGCTGGGAGAACAGGCATAAGCCACCACACATGTGGCTGAAAATTCCAGTCTAAGTCATTTTGACCTAGAATTAACTTTCCAATTTTCTAGTTGGGCCACTAAAGAGCCTGCAAGAATATATCTCTCACCTTCTAGAGATATTAAACAATTATGTTTATTTGGTAAATTATATGGAAACATTGTCAAATGATAAGTGACACTAGATCCTCTTTCAGTTATATTCATGTTATTGATATGCTACAAAATTACATAAATTCACAGAAATTGAATATGTTATCAGTCATAATTCTGGCTATGTTAAATCTTCTTTAAAGTTATATTTCTATGGATATGTTATTGATGTCAGCATTCCAAAAATTATGTAAAACTGATAAAAATCTGATGGTCCTGATATGATGCTGCCAGTCATGATTCTAGTTGATATCTTAAAATGCTGCATGTAACAGAAATAACTAAAATTTCCTTATCAACTGGGGGCTTTCATCAGATTTTAGCCATGACTATTATAAGTTTCTGTCATCCACAGTTACTGTCTTAAATTTCTCTCAAAAAGCATTTGCAGTCAGCTGTATTGCAATCAAGCTTTTCATGAAATAACTTTAACAAGAATTCTTTCTCCTCCCCCTCTTTTTTTTTCCTTTAAAGACAGGGTCTCGCTCTGTTGCCCAGGCTGGAGTGCAGTGTTACAATTGCAGCTCATTGCAACCTTGAACACCTGGGCTCAAGTGATCCTCCCATCTCAGCCTGCTAAATAGCTAGGACTGCAGGCATGCACCACCATACCCAGCTAATTTTTTTTTTAACATTTTTTTTTTTTTTTTTTTTTGTAGAAATGGGGTCTTCCTATCTTGCCCAGGCTGGTCTCAAACTCCAGGCCTCAAGTGATCCTTCTATCTCGGCCTCCCAAAGCATTGGGATTACAGAGTGAGCCACAACATCTGTCCAACAAGTACTATTTCTTTTTCAGATGGTATCTCGCTCTGTCACCCAGGTTGGAGTGCAGTGGCGCAATCTTGGCTCACTGCAACCTCTGCCTTCTGGATTCAAGCAATTCTCCTGCCTCAGCCTCCTGAGTAGCTGGGATTACAGGCACACACAACCATGCCTGACTAATTTTTGTATTTTTAGTAGAGACGGGGTTTCACCATGTTGGCTAGTCTGGTCTCGAACTCCTAACCTCGTAATTCGCCTGCCTTGGCCTCCCACAGTGCTGGGATTATAGGCATGAGTCACTGCACCCAGCCACAAGTACTCTTAAACACAGATTTCTGAAAACTTTAAGATCAATTAACTAAATAAAAATATCCAAAACTCTGATAAAAAAAACTTATGGGCTCAGGAAACTACTAATCAAAATGAAGTAGAAGAAAAATGAATTACATGCGATTGACCAACTGATAGTGTTTTTATGGCTTCTACTTGAAATGTTGGTTCTTTACTTAAATGTTTTACTTTCCAGATTTAAGGAAAATTTCTCTCTTAAGCTATCAATTCGGTAAAATATACTTTTGTGAACAAAGATGGAATCATACTTTTTCTCTCTACTTGGTTCCTACAAAATTTGGAAACTATCTTGAGTATTCTTATGGCTGTATGATTTTTTTTGCATAAGTCCAATAAAAATATGGCCTCTCTTTATAACACGATATAACTGGAAATATTGTATTGAATGTTAGTTATATTACCAAGGCTTAATAAAAAATGTTATATTTGAGAAGATGCACAGAATACCTGACTTTAATCCCAACCTGACAGTGAGTAAATAAAAAATGCCAACTGATGGCAAACCTAGGAACCTTAAGACCTTAAAAACTTCAAGAGGTTTTTATTGTTTCTGGTTTGTTTGTTTTTTAAGATGGAGCCGTGCTCTGTTGCCCAGGCTGGAGTGCAGTGGCATGATCTCGGTTCACTGCAACCTCCACCTCCTGGGTTGAAGCAATTCTCGTGCCTCAGCCTTCTGAGTGGCTGAGATTACAGGCATACACCACCATGCCTGGCTAATTTTATCAAGTTTTAGCCATGCCTGGCTAATTTTTTGTATTTTTAGTAGAGATGGGGTTTTGCCATGTTGGCTAGGCTGGTCTTGAACTCCTGACCTCAGGTGATCAACCCATCTCAGCCTCCCCAAAGTGCTGGGATTACAGGCATGAGCCACTATGCCCAGCCCTCAAGAGGTTTTTAAATCTGAGATTGCTATGTGATCAATGTAGAGAGAAAAGAATTATGTTTCTAAAGAAAAGCTATAATACACCTGTTTTTAGAATGTAGCTCTGTTCATTGTTTTCACGTTCTTGATAGACTAGACTTGATACACTAGACTAGATCTTGAATTCTTCCAGATTCTTCCAATCCAACTTTCTTCCATGGTATTACTAAAAATGAGAACTGCTCTGTTCTGAAAGCCCTATAAGCTGAAACTTGATGCATTTTAAGAAATAAGCATCATGTTTGATGTATGGGGCATACAAAAAGTTCACCAAGCCACCTGATGTCATAATCAGAGTCATTCAAACTACAAACCAGGATGAGAAGTTGACACTTTCACTCTTCAGATAGCTTTTCCCAAGATATCAGAACAAGACTTCATATCATGAGACCCTTACCCTTCTTAATGACCTTTTTTTACTTGAAGGATAATGGTTATTTGATATATTCAACTGGTTGTGTTTAAGCCTAGGTTCATGGTTCAAAACTACTATGCAAACTGATCATTTTACTTTGTATTTCCCTTTTTAAACGTTCTTTCTGTTTTTGTTTGTGTCTTCTCTGATTTATTTGAGCTGTGTTTTGTAATTCTCATTGTGGAGATCTTTCACCTCTTGGTTAGCTATATTCCTAGGTATTTTATTCTTTTTGTGGCAGCTGTGAATGGGACTGCTTTTCTGAAGTCCTAGCCAGAGCAATCGGGCAAGAGACAGAAATAAAGGGCATCCAAATAGAAAGAGAGGAAGTCAAACTATCTCTGTTTGCAGATGACATGATTCTATATCTAGAAAACCCCATAGTCTCAGCTCAAAAGCTCCTTCAGCTGATAACTGACTTCAGCAAAGTTTCAGGATATAAAATCAATGTACGAAAATCACTAGCATTCCCCTATTAACTTGTTAAAATTTTTGTAGAAATACAAATCCTAACAGAATAATGCTGGCACTGCACTTTGAAATGATGGCAAAAGACTATGGGACAAGTAAAACTGAACTTAATAATGAACTCCAGGTAGGCTTAGCCTCAGAGCCACTCCCTTCAAACCTCCCTAGGTGCTCCAAATGTGGCTATAAAGCTTATGACACTGACTCCAAGTCACCAATCATTACAATGTGGGATTAGACCAGCAACCTGGTACAGGTCTATTCCAGCAACAAGGGATATCAAAATCTAACAATGGGGTGATTGATCAGTGATGCTTTCAGAGGAGGATCTTAATCAAAAGAGGAAAATATGAAACTGGCCAGAATCAACATGGAGTCATTTGTGTTAAAAACAAAAACGAAAACAAACCCTTGACAAACAGAGCTGCGGAAAGCTATGAAGAGAGAGTTCTCACACTTGTATTCTTGATAATAAAACTAACACAAAAAACTGCAAAAACTGCAAGCTTGAACAAACACCCTCTCAACCTTACACATACAAAAAACTTTTCTCTGAGGACATCTGCCCAGCAACTGCCTGCTCAACCTCAAACTGGCACCGCCCTTGTTATTGATCCTGGTAGCCAAGAATAAGCATTTCAAAACAATTGTAATCTTTTTTATTTTTCCTTTAATATCCTTTGTCTTCCTTTACCTCCCTGAATATACATAAGTTTACTGTAGCACACATATTCCCATTGCAATGCCCTATTCCAAATAAACATCATTTTCCTTTAGAGAGCCTCTCTCTGTTTGTTATTTAAGTTGACAAAAACCTAACTGTACTGTGTGGATCTTCTTTGAAAACCCTTTAAACATTTTTTTAAAATATTGACTCCTAAACAATGAATGGGCTAATGAAGAAATTTTTTAAAAATTAAAATATTCCCTGAGACAAATAAAATTGGAAACATAATATACCAAAAGCTATGGAATATAGCAAAGAAAGTTCTAAGAGGAGAGTTCATAGCAATATATGCCTAAATCAAAAAAGTAAAAAGACTTCAAATAAAAACCTAATGATGCATCTCAAGGACCTAGAAAAGCAAGAACAAATGAAACCCAAAATTAGTAGAAGGAATAAAATAAAGATCAGAGCAGAAATAAATGAAATTAAGACTGAAAAAATATGTCAGCTATGAACAAGCTTCAAAAAAAACAAAATGATCAACAAAATGAAACGTTGCTTTTTTGAAAAGTTAACCAACATCTACAAACTTTTAGCTAGACTAAGGAAAAAAAGAGAGAATACCCAAATAAATAAAATCAGAGACAAAGAAGGAGATATTACAATTGATATCAAAGAAACACAAATGATCATTAGAGAATATTATAAACAACTTTAACTCAACAATTTGAAAATCTAGATGAGATGGATAAACTCTTGGACACATCCAGCCTACCAAGGTTGAATCAAGAAAAAAGTTGAAAACCTCAACAGACCAATAACAAATAATGAGGCCAGGCATGGTGGTTCATGCCTGTAATCCCAGCACTTTGGGAGGCTGTGGCAGGCAGATCATTTGAGGTCAGGAGTTCAAGATCAGCCTGGCCAACGTGGTGAAACCCCATCTCTACTAGAAATACAAAAAAATTAGCTGGGTGTAGTGGCGCATGCCTGTAATCCCAGCTACTCAGGAGGCTGACACAGGAGAATCACTTGAACCTGGAAGCCAGAGTTCACAGTGAGCCAAGATTGTGTCATTGCACTCCAGCCTGGGGAACAGAGCGAGACTGTCTCAAAAAAAAGGAAATCAATGGAGTGATCCCATTTACAATTAAATTATATCTGTGAATAAATTTAACCAAAGTAAAAGATCTCTACAGTGAAAACTATAAAACATCAATGAAAGAAACTGAAGAAGACACAAAAAAAATAGAAAGCAATTCCATCTATGTTCATGGATTGAAAGATTTAGCATCGTTAAACTGTCTACACTACCTCAAACAATGTCTAGATTCAATGAAATCCCTATCAAAATACAAATGACAGTCTTCACTGATATAGAAAAAACAATCCTAAAATCATATGGTACCACAAAGACCCCAATAGCCAAAGCAATCCCGAGCAAAAAGAAAGAAGCTGGAGGGATCACATTACCTGACTTCAAAATACACTACAAAGCTATAGCAACCAAAACAGTTTAGTATTGGCATAAAACAGATACATGAATCAATGGAACAGAATAGAGAACCCAGAAATTAATCCACTCATTTACAGTCAACTAATTTTCAATAAAGACATCAAAACATACATTGGGTAAAGGACAGTCTTTTCAATAAATGGTGCTGGGAAAACTGGAAATTTATAGGCAGAAGTAAGAAACTAGATCCCTATCTTTCACCATATGGTAAAAATTAAATCAAAATAAAGACAAATTTAAAACCTGAAACGAAACTACTACAAGAAGATAATGAAGAAATGCTTTAGGACATTGGTCTGGCAAATATTTCTTGGGTAAGACCTCAAAAGTACATGCAATAAAAGCAAAATGGCATTATATCAAGCTAAAAAGCTACTGCACAGCAAAGGCAACAATCAACAAAGTGAAGAGATAAGCCAAAGACTAGGAAAAAAATTGCAAACTATCCATCTGTTAAGGGATTAATAACCAGAATATATTTATAAGGAACTCAACTCAACAGCAAAACAAGCAAATACCCTAATTTTAAAAGCGGCCAAAAGATCTGAACACACATTTCTCTAAAGAAGACATGCCAATGACCAATAGATAAATTTTTAAAAATGTTCAGCAGTATCACTAATCACCAGAAAAATGTACATCAAAACCACAATGAGATATTATCTCACCGTAGTTAAAATGGCTTGTTATAAAAAAGGACAAAAAATAACAAGTGCCGGTGAGGATACGGAAAAAGGGGAACACCTAGCATGCTACTGCTACAAATGCCAACTAGTACAGCCACTATGAAAAACAGTCTGGGCCAGTCGAGGTGGCTCACGCCTGTAATCCCAGCACTTTGGGAGGCCAAGGTGGGCGGAACATGAGGTCAAGAGATGGAGATCATCCTGGCCAACATGGTGAAACCCCATCTCTACTAAAAATACAAAAAAATTAGCTGGGCGTGGTGGCATGCGCCTGTAGTCCCAGGTACTGGGGAGGCTGAGGCAGAAGAATTGCTTGAACCCGGGAGGCAGAGGTTGCAGTGAGCCAAGGTCACGTCACTGTACTCCAGCCTGGCGCCTGGTGACACAGTGAGACTCTGTCTCAAAAAAAAAAAAAAAGGAGTCTGGAGGTCCTTCAGAGAACTACAAATAGATCTGCCATATGACCCAGCAATCTTACTGCTGTATATATTATCCAGAAGAAAGGAAATCAGTATATTGAAGAGATATTTGCATTCCCATGTTTACTGTAGCACTAGTCACGATGGCCAAAATATAGAATCAACCTAAAGTCTATCAACAAATGAATGGATAGAGAAAAGTGGTAATATATTATACACTATGGAATATTATTTAGACATAAAAAGAATGAAATTCTGTCATCTGCAGCAACGTGGATGTAACTGACAGATATTATGTTAAGTGATAAGCCAGGCATAGAAAGACAAATATTATTTGCTCTCATTATATGTGGGAATTTAAAAAGTTGATCTCATGGAGCTAGAGAATAGATGGTTACCAGAGGATGGAAAGGGTAAAGAGGGGTGGAGGGACGAAGAAAGAATGGTTAATAGGTTTAAAAGTACAGTTAGAAGAAATAAAGTCTAGAATTGATAGCACAGTAGGATGACTATAGTTAATACTTTTTTTTTTTTCTTTTGAGACGGAGTTTCACTCTTGTTGCCCCAGTGGTGCAATCTCGGCTCACTGCAACCTCCACCTCCCAGGTTCAAGCAATTCTCCTGCCTCAGCCTTCCAAGTAGCTGGGATTACCTGCACCCGCCACCACACCTGCCTAATTTTTTTGTATTTTTAGTAGCGACAGGGTTTCACCATATTGGACAGGGTGGTCTGAAACTTCTGACCTCAGGTGATCCACCTGCCTCAGCCTCCCAAAGTGTTGGGATTACAGGAACGAGCCATTGCACTCAGCCAGGATGACTATCATTAATAATCTATTGTGTATTTTAAAATAGCTAGATTTGGAATGTTCCCAACACAAAGAAATGATAAGCATTTGAGTTGATGGATATCCTAATTTACCCTGATTTGACCTTTATACATTATATAAATGTATCAAAATATCACACGTGCCCCATAAATAGGTACAATTATGTATCAACCAAATAAATTAAAAATAAAATACTTCTTAAAAAGTCACTTGAAGCCAAAGCATGGTGGCTCACACCTATAATCCCAGCACTTGGGAAGCTGAAGTAGTCAGATCGTGAGGTCAGGAGTTTGAGACCAGCCTAGCCAACATCATGAAACCCCGTCACTACTAAAAATACAAAAATTAGCTGGGCATGGTGGCAGGCACCTGTAATCCCAGCTGCTTGGAAGGCTGAGGCAGGAGAATTGCTTGAACCTGGGAGGCAGAGGTTGTAGTGAGCCAAGATCGCACCACTGCACTCCAGCCTGGACGACAAGAGCAAAACTCTGCCTAAAAAAAAAAATGCATTTGATAATATTAGGGTATTACTGTTAATTTTTTGGTATTATGGTTAAATGTTTTATCCCTTTTTAAGTCATAAATACTAACAAAATTATTATATGAAGATAATTATACTTCTTGATTCCTATGTGAATTTTAAAAAATGACTTAATCTGGTTAGACTCAAAGTTATTTTTTCCATTGAAAAATGACACTGATACAAAACTGACAAGCTAACAGAATGTTAATAATTTGCAGGTCTTCAGACCACAAATTGAAGGTCTCTGGACTAGCTTCCTCAAACTATTTTGGGATTGGTGGTTGATAGCGAAAAGTAACAAAGATGCAGAGAAGACTCATCATAAAATTACATGCTATTTTCAAGAGCTTTCAAGAACAGAATAGTAACTACCATTATGTGGCATAATCATAAAATAATAAAAAGGGAGTTCAAAGAACTCTCTTAAATATGTCTCCTGATACAATATAATAGAATTATATATAAAAACATACATGTAGAACTAATAGTTGTTCTACTTTAATATTCAAAACAAAAGTAATTTAAAAATTAGAAGCATTCTTACCTGTTGAGAAAAGAGAATATAATTGTCCTCCATAAGCAAGAAGGATACTAGATACAACATAAGCAGGAAGAGCTCCACCATGAAATCTAACTACCTAAAAGACAAGTAAGTCAATGGGCAACTCCTGAATAGTCATGTTAATGAAATAAATGTACTTTCACATAAAATTTAAAAGTTGTTTTTATGCCTTTCCTGACCTGGCCACAAAGATATTTCCAGTAAAAGTATCAAAAATTCTAAGTAAAATAAATGTTGAAAATACATAGCAAACTAAAAATGTATCTGAATTTTTCATCAAAGGCATAATAGAACATATGATTGAGTAGCATATGCTACAAAACTGCTTTTCAGGACACATTGATTATTTAATACGTTGCAGTCATGACAGTATATACCTTATTTGCATTATCCCATGTCCTTCTCCCAATATCCTTTGAGATAGCTCTTATCCCTATTTTATAGACAAAGAAATTCAGGCATGAGAGCCCAACTAACTTGTACAATTAAAAATATAAGAGGCAAGTTACTTAGCTCTCCCTATGTCTTTATCAGTAAATAGTAACAATAATAGCATGTACTTTATAGATAGTTATGAGGAGTAGACATGTTTATTTGTGTAAGGCATTCAGAATATTAACTCATATATGACAAGTTATCAGAAAATATTAACTGCTTTATTAACTTTTTATGTCCTTCATTGTGTTTGAAAATTTTACGGAACTAGGTTTTAAAATCAGTGCCTAAGTTCATAATCATTATGTTATAGTGCCTCAAGTCATTGTATCAGCTCTCTATAAAACACGTGCAATAAAAACAAAGCATTAAGTTCTTTTAATGTTACATTATTAAAAAGAAATTTACTTTAAAGCATGTTCTCCATTCCACAGAATTTTTTTTAGAACATGTATAAACTTCTCTGGCAACCTGAGGAAAGCTATGGAAGTACAAGCTTACATAAAAGTTGCAAAAAATTTCAGAAAGTTCAGGGTCTCCCTAAAGTTCCTCCATGGATTCCCAGGTAAAAAGAGAAGAGAAAAAATTAGATAATGTACAGCCCATACTTGTGAAGTATAGTTTACAGCTTTGCATGGAAAGTTGGGAAAGCTGAGTAAAAGGGAAAAAGGCCATTTTGCTACCTAATAGCAAATCATATATGACATGCTAATAAATATACTATAATATACTGTAAATATACATGTTAGTAAAAACATGCACTTTTGAGAGTATAGAAAGAAAGTTAAGCATCATAGCAGGCTCAGGAGTAAGACTCCTGGATTTAGATTCCTGCTTTGCCTCTCACTAGCTCTGTATCCTTAGGCAAGTTATGTTCCCCCTCCGTTACTTTCCCCTCCCTCTCTATATACCCTCATCTAAATGAGACAAACAGCATTTACCTCACAGGGATGTAAGGCTTAAATATATTCACACTTGCATAAAGCATTTGGAATAGTAACTGGTACATGGAAACTGACTGGAAAACATTAGCTGTTGTTACCTTTAATGCCCTTCACTGCATTTAGAATCTTGTAAGAGGTCCTACACAGAGTATTCTGAATATAAAATTTCTTTTCATGATAGAGGATCATTGTTATGAGTATCAAATGTTATACTGGGATATAGATACAGCTGGATATATAAGATACTACTAAACCTACAATCATAAATTGGCCTCCCTGTCTCATAGTCAAACTGTAGCCATACTTAGTATTTGGTACAGTATTTCTTTAAATTTTGAATTACATGCCAACATTGAAAAATTAAAAGACTTCATCTAAAAATTCACATTTCTAGTTTCTCTTAAAAGCTGAAGATCTGGCAACACCGGACTTGATTCCTGCACAGAAATGATTTACCTGAGTTTATGGAATTCTCCAGCGAAAGTAACTTTCAGTTTATGATTTGCCCTCTTTTTCGTAAGAGCAGACTATAGAATATGTGAATATATTTTCCTCTTTCAGAAAAAAAATAACTTTATGAAAAGTTATCTATTGAAGGCTGAAGGTTCTCTCAAGTAGTTTCTCTTTATTCCTCTTCTTCAATCTTCTGTGACTGAGTAAGCAACATTTAAAATATGTACTCTTTTGGCCGGGCACAGTGGCTCACGCCTGTAATCCCAGCATTTTGGGAGGCCAAGGTAGGTGGATCATGAGGTCAAGAGATCGAGACCATCCTGGCCAACATGGTGAAACCCCATCTCTACTAAAAAATACAAAAATTAGCTGGGCATGGTTGCCCGTGCCTGTAGTCCCAGCTACTTGGGAGGCTGAGGCAGGAGAATTGTTTGAACCCAGGAGGCGGAGGTTGCAGTGAGCTGAGATTGCGCTACTGCACTCCAGCTGGCACCTGGTGACAGAATGAGACTCTGTCTCAAAAAAAAAAAAATGTACTATTTTTTAAAACACGTAGGATATACAACTTTCATTCACTCTCCAACTACCTACAAGCTACATTTTTAAACCAGCATGAAGGAAGAACATCTTGTGTCTTTTCAATAATTTGAGAATTTAATTCAATTAATACAAATTCTTTTTTCTTTAAATTTTTTTATTACAAAACTAAGCTTAAGCTTCAATAACACAAATTTATAATTGACATTTTAGAAAGAATCCACCTCTGATACTGTAACACCTGTACATCCTCAGCCTTTTGAAGGATTTCCACATCAAAACAAGAATATGAGGTCTGTCCTCTTTTGGTGGACACTTACACTCAACTCTAGCATATCAAGCTAACTTGACTTTTCTTGTTACTAAACTGAATTATGAAACATAGGAATTATATGGATAAAAGAGTATGCTATATTCCTACCCCAAACCACTATGTACAGTAACATGCCCTTTGGCCATACTAAATATACAAAGGTATAAATTAGAGAGATTTAATAATTGGTCACTTAACATTTTAGAATATTTATTGTAATTATCCATGATGCTATTTCCCAACTTGTACTAAGATTTTAGCCTTCCCTTCCTAATTTAGCACAGGATTTTTATATATTAACTTAGAATGTTATAATGTACATCCTTATAATGTAATAATGATTGTAATCTAGTTCTCACCAAATTGTTCAGAGGATTACATGAGATAATGCATATAACAAATGTTTCTAATTTAATTTTGCCTTGTGAGTTTTATTATTACAGTATTAAATGACTTAGAGTTAAAACAAAATTCTACTATGCCTGGATTGCAAAATACAAAAGACCAAAAAATAAAGTAAAAGTAATAAAAGCTATAATACAAATTTGACTGAATTTTAAAACTATATAATTTCCCTAATTAATCAACTGTTACTTATCTATGTCCAGGTTGCACAATTCTGCAAATTACAGCAATGCTAAGTAATATCTATAGTTCTATTGCTTTATGCACTATTTTTTTGTAACATTAATGAATTCAACACATTTATCTCTAATAGAATTTATTTTTCCTTTTACAAACTGAGCATGCACAATATAAAAAGTTATTTGAAAACATTCATTTATACAACAGAGCCTATGGATTTTATTGTACTATGAATTTATAGCGTGGTATGAGCAACATGAAATCTTTTTTCTTTTCTTTTCTTTTTTTTTTTTGACATGGAGTCTCCCTCTGTTGCCCAGGCTAGAGTGCAGTGGTGCAATCTCAGCTAACTGTAACCTCCACCTCCCAGGTTCAAGCAACTCTCATGTCTCAGCCTCTTGAGTAGCTAGGACTACAGGCATGCACCACCACGCCTGGATAATTTTTGTATTTTTAGTAGAGACAGGGTTTCACCATGTTGGTCAGGCTTGTCTTGAACTGCTGACCTTAAGCGATCCTCCTGCCTTGGCCTCCCAAAGTGCTGGGATTACAGACATGAGTCATCATGCCCTGCCATAAAGGCTTAATATAGAATTCATTTAGGCAAAAATATTAATTTGTTTGAGAATCAAGTATCAGCTTTCATTTTTTGGATGTATCCAACAACATGAAAGCATCACCTTAAAGCAGGGATGGACAACTATGGTCTGTGGGCCAAGAAAAATTTTTGGATTTTATTAATATGGAAGAAAAATGAAAAAGAAAAAAGGAATAATACAGAAGCAGCTACAGCAGTGGCAGTAGCAAAAGACAGTGTATGTGGTCTGCTAAAAAATTATTGATTATCCAGTCCCTTATGGAAAAAGTCTACAACCCTTTCCTTACAGTTACTTATTCATAAAACAGTAAATAATCAACCAGCTAGGAATCTCTCTTACCTGTCCAAGTATTTGTGAAAAGGAAGTCTTAACTGTCACCTAGTTTAAAACAATTATTTAAAAAAAGGTTAGTTTCACCTAAACTCCTTTAGTTTACATTTTATTAAATTGAGCACTTCTGCACATCTCTAAGCATAATAATTCATTTTCCATAGTGGTAAACTTAAAGGCATTCAAGATCTTAAGGAATCTTCTGAGCCACCATGTAAACTGTATTAAGTGTAGTTTTACTGTTTAATATACATTCCCACATATCTAATTCTTTGACAGTTGAGTGAATGCCATTATGCCCCTTTACTACCTAAAATATTTAATTAAGTAGACTATCTTATTACCAGATCATGCCAGCTAAAGGAATTTAAGCCAAAGTAATATTTTAAAAAGAAATTCACCCTTAACTATCTCTACCATAAATATACTTTTTTTTAATAATTAGGAAGCCTATTTGATATTAGAAAGAAGATAAATATTTCTTAGGGAAACTTAAAATGATTAAATTTTGTCAATATATGGACTTCTCGAAAATATGCAGTATTTGGAAAAACATGGACATTTTGAGAGCATGCATTAGTTGGAACCAAATTTTTATCACAATTTTTTATATTCCTTTAATATTATAAATATGAACATGCAAATTAAAAACTACTATGGCCCTGAAAAACCCTTAACTGTTAGAAACAGAATGCGAGATATCAAAGCATTAATAAATTCCATGAAATCTAAATTAATTCATAATATAAGTTCAACTGAAACTTGGCTGGAGGAACAGATTCTATTAATTTGACAGTATCAATCCTAGTTTACCCTTGAGAAGTTAGCTCTAACAAAGAATCCAAACATTTAAGCTTGGTTTTAAGAGCTGAGCTTTTAGCTGGTTTTATATTTCACAGAAGCCTATGATGTCATAACCACTGAAATAAGTACTTTAACCACTTAAATCGGGAATCTAGGGGCTCTTCATTCATGAATCCATAAGTAAATAAAATGTTACTCTCAATTCTATTTCCCTTAACACAAAGAGATGTACTTTAATTATAAAATAAACACAATAGGTATGAAATCACACATGTTAATGACTAGCAGAGCTTAAAATAATTAGTGAAAAGGAAAGAAGATCCTTAAGCTAACAACCAGTAGAGCTGTACACCAATAAGTATTATGTCAATTACTGCAGTAAGCCCATGTCAGCTGACTTCATGATGTTCTTCAATTTATAAAGATTTTGGACTTGGGGCTTCCAAATTTAGAAGATTAATCTACAGTCTTATTTTTTGGCTTTATCTTCTATTACTTATTAAGATGGATACATTTTCAAATGGTCCAGCTATGGAATGCTAAGGTGGTGTTAACAGGAAAAAGGAAGAATATTTAAAATATTTTAAATGCCTATTTTTTATATTTATTGGCTTCTATACCACCATATATCTGAAGCTAATATAAAAAGAATGTTTCTAGCTTATTCTATAACTAAATCTTAAAAATTAAGCAAACATACAACTTACCTCATACTTGCAGTCTGATGATGTATACATTTTTAATAATGCCACATGGTTGTCATTTTCTGGTTGAGCACTATGGAGTTTCACAGAAATTTCTGTGGAAGATGGAACCCTGAAGAGATAACTTAAATAATCAATTCTCAAATACAAAATGCTGGTAAAGAGCCACGGCTAAGTTAATCCTCAGCACAATACAATCAAATAACGTAGAGGAAGCTAGGTACTAGACCCGTAATTGTGGATGGGCACTTTTTCAATGATAGCACAATTGTTTGAATGCTCCCTCTAGGACACAGGAGTTGGGAGAAGGTGGAAGGGGGTTCAGCTGACAAGTAAGTCAAGTTTAAGTTCTCTAGCATTTAACAAGAATATTATATATTAAATTATAGGAACAACACTACATATAGGATAAACACATTTTACTGAGGCATTTTAATAATTCATGATTTAAAGAAATAAACTAACCAGAATATCTATTATTCAAAAACACCAAAGTTTAAAGTAAATTCTTTCAAATACTTACTGTGCAATGGTTAGTGAATCTTCATAAGACCAAGGAATATGAAGTTTATAGATACTGGTTATTTCTTCTGTTAAAACATTAAAAAAATGTATCATTAACAATATGTTACCCTAAATGTTACATAAGCTACTATAATACCTAACTAATTATACAATTGTCCATTTCATTTAAAAAATCAATACAGGTTATATTAAGTGATAAAAAATTATGGAGAATTCCTAAATAATAATGCTTTAATTAGATTTATAATAGATATTAGGGCAGATGGAAAGTACTAAGAAAGTGGAAAATATTAAATAACTAAATCTGAATTACTACTTTAAGACATAAAGATGGATGGCATTTTAAAAATGTGGATATTTAAAGTGAAACAGATAAAAATGCTTTACTGTTAAGAAAGGGTCTATGTCAAATCCCCTGGAAATATAAACAACTTTTCTATTATATATTTACTTTTACTTAACATAAAAACATATGGAAGAATAAGTATTACAGAAAATTCAAGTTAACACCTAATGAGTCTTCAAATGACAGTATTATTTTCTCTCTCTCTATATATATATTTTTACCTCTTTTTTTCTTTCTTTTTTTTTCAGAAGGGCAATAACAATCAATTTTCTACGTATTTTTTAGAAAATATATTTACCTTTAACTGCTGAGCACTTGCTTACCACGTTGATTTTAAAAGCTTGGTATATCTAATAGAGTTTGACCACAAAAACAAAAAATAAAAGTTTACTTGTATGTTAAAGTAAACATTAAAGTAAAATAAAATTCCTCTTGTTGTAGTCAGGATTAATTACCTGTCCAAAGTTCAGAAGCTCTATATTGTAGTATAGGCCACTTGTATTTATCACCACTTTCCTTGAAGACAATCCTGTTGAATTCAAAGTACTGCATTACGTAGAATATCAAAGAATTTTTCAAAAACATACTGATAACTTAACATTAAAACAATGCCAATAATTAAAAATTTGTTTACAGGTTTTCACTTCTGTATGGAGTGAACTCCCAAAAATCTAATCCCCCTGCAATCAACTCTAGATAAAACAACTTTTATGACTTCCAAGCACATCAATCTGCTTTAAAAAAGTCAAGTATATAATTCCAATTTCAGAAAGGTGTACTTTCTTGGTAGATCTTTTATTTTACAAGCTTGTTAACTTAAATGATATGAGTGATTCACAATTGTCATTTCTGTATTGTTCTTAGTATTTGTGTACCAAAAAAAAGGGTATGGGGAGAAATAAAAATTTTAAAGTTTTTCCAAAGTAACACAGTTTCTTTTCATAAATGGAATGTAAAAAATACATATTTAAAGGATGGGCATACCAAAAGAGCACAGGAACCAGCCTAAAAGAGTTCCCAATATTCAAAGCTAGAACAACTTAAGCAAAAATATATATAATGATGGAACTGGGTTATAACCCAATGAATAAAATACATAACCTTGAGTCTAGAGTGACATAAATAAAAATTGAATGAATGAATAAATAAATAGTAAGGACAAAGGTCTCCTTTATCTCAGGAAGAATTCCACTAAATGTAGAATACCAGAGTGGTATTTGCTAAATACTAGATGAACCAATGGATGCTAAAAATAGTGGGTTATTCTAAAGAAAAACAGGATATTTACATACTCTCAAATTATCTCACCCCAGCTATTTATTAACTACAAAAGGAAAAAGTAATTAACATTATAGCAGAGAAACCTAGCAGGCACCACCTTAACCAAGAAAGGAAAATTAACACAACCAGTAATTAGAAATATCAGTATCATGTATACTCAATATGATATAGTAGGAAAATCTCATTGCTTCTGTGGTATGTTGGCAAAAACACATAACCTCAATCTAATCATAAGAAAGTATTAGGCTGGGCGTGTTGGCTCACGCTTGTAATCCCGGCATTTTGGGAGGCTAAGGCAGGCAGATTTCTTGAATACAGGAGTCTGAGACCAGCCTGGGTAACATGGTGAATCTCTGTCTCTACAAAAAATACAAAAAAATTAGCTGAGCATGGTGTCACATGCCTATAGTCCCAGCTAATCAGGAGGCTGAGGTGGAAGGATCACTTGAGCCCAGGAGACAGAGGTTGCAGTGAGCTGAGATCATGCCACTGTACTCCAGCGTGAGTGACATTGTGAGACCCTGTTCCCTACTCCCTCCACAAAAATGAAAATATCAGACAACTCCAAGCTACAAAATAATTAAACAGTATTCTTCAAAGGTTTCAAAGTTGTGAAAGACAAGAAAGACTGAGGAACTGTCACAGATTATGGGAGACTTAGGAGTCATGACAACTAAATTCAATGTGGGAACCTGGAGAAGCAGAACATTTGCGGAAAAACTGGTGAAAACCAAATAAAACCTGTAGTTTAATTAATAGTATTGCACCAATGCTTTCTTAGTTGAAAAAACGGTACTGTGTTTATATAAAAGGTCAACCTTAGGGAAATGTGAGTGAAGGATATACAGGAACTCTTTTGTAACTTTTCTGTAAATCTAAAATTATTTCAAAATAAAGTTTAAAAGAGTGTTTGCAGAAATCTTGAAACCTTCCTAAACACACAGCAATTTATATTCTGTATTAAAATTGTACTAAAAGGGCCAATAGGATAAATTTCACATAAGAACAGACACACATATACACGCAGATGATTACCTGAAAATGTATGTGATTATGTAAGTTCACTTCTCAGAAGATGATTGCTAGCCCAGTATTAAATAAGAATCAAACCACTGAACCACATCATATAGTTATTCTAAGAAGTATACTTGAAATATTCAATATTTTATGTTACAAAGCTCTGCTTTACTGCAACTCTGTTAAAACTAAAAGTAATTATTATGCTCTCTAAAAACAAAGTACTTACCAAAGGAAAAAAGATGAGTTACAGGAAGCTGTATGGATCTTGCTTCTCTTTTAAAGAATTCACAATCTACAACAAACTGAAATATAAAACACGGATTTATTAGAAAAAGCAAAGCTAAATTTATAGTAAAATATCTTTACTTGATGTTTGAGTGGAAAATAAGTCTACAAACCTCAGCTTTGGAGAAAGTATCATCTATCACACTGTAATTCTGCCTATACTTAGGTGGCAAGAATTTCTCAAGGACAGATACTATGCTGAGAAAACTTGATAAACAAGCTTAACTAAATAAATTATTAGAGGGCCATTCCTAGAACGACAGATTCATAGCAGTTTTTTTATAGTTAGCTTTAGGTGTTTGCAGAAGAGGGACATTAAAGGATGTATCAAAGTATTAAGAGCCTAGGTTAACTTAAGATTAATTAAGAATTTAGATACTATATCTCTTAACGCTTTCATAGTCAAAAGGAAAATGTGGTTTTGTTATATATCTTTTTTAAAAATCCTGTATTTATTAAATATAGTCTAATTAGACTATAAAAGGCTTTTGGAGAAACACTGCCATTCATCGAGAGATGGCCAATGTTATTGGTGGAACATTATTTTAGGTTAAATAGTTATTACAGTAAGTAGAAAGAAGGTTTACTATGTATGAAGCCAGAAAAAGAAATGCTTTCCAAAAATGTAAAACTACAATGTGACATGTGCATTATTATAATTTTTTGTAGTGAAATTTCTTTTTAGGTAACATTTCAATTAGTTGCATAAGAAACTCTGCTCTCACTTATCGGCAATAATTGTTTCTAGCAAAGGAAGAATTTCATTAAAATAGTCTCTACAATACAATCATATTATTTAGATCTAATAGAAGCTAAAGAAAAATTAATCTGATGCGTAACTGTAGCTAGCAAGTAGTTTGCTATCTACAAAAGTGGAAAGCTAGTGGGGTCTATCCTAGGCTTTTCCAATGACTATACCTTGGATTTTCTGAAGTACTATTACTTTGTTTGCCTCTTGGGGAGATTTTTGATTGTTTTCGAAAGTGAAAAACAGACAAGGGAAATTGCTATTAGATCATAGCATATACTTGGGGGAATAAAAGAGAAAACTTTTGCTTTTATTTCTCCCTCCTTACTTACAAGGCAAAGAACAGATATTTTCATTTTAGAAAACAGCTGCTAAAAGATTAGAGAAATCATTTATTGAGCAGGAATATTCATTACATTTTTACGAAGTACTTTTAGATATGTCTATCTCAGACAGGGAAGCAATTTTTAAAAGCAATTTAATCACTTTGAACAAGTTTAAAATAACAGAATTTTTATTACTGCTTAAAAAATTTGTCTGTGCCTTTAGTTTTGGATAATGACAAAAACCCTACCCAAGAAAGAGAAAATTCAAAGGCCTGTCTGAAAAACCCAAAATAAGTAAATTTCTAATGGGTTTAATTATTTCATTTTCTGTTACAAAAAAGTACAGATAATTCCATATTTGCATTTCTAAAAATATATTAAGATACTAGTTGACTCAAAAATGTTTTACACTATTTGAATATATGTTACACTCTGATGATGAGCTATACATAGACATGCAAAAATTATGAGAGACTTAAGTTATAATTCTAGTGAGACAGGATTGTACAACAGTAGAGTCAGCAGTGTTACTTTCCAAAGAGCATTAAGATGCATTACGTATTTATTAGGCTGCTAAGACTGTCTATTTGCAGAAAGGCTCATTAATTTCTTGGAATAACCAGAGAGGGCCTTTCCAAGTTTGAGAAAAATGTTAGATTCATTCAAAACCAGCTTACCTGCCAGAAATACCCTTAAAGAGAGCTTTTAGTATTGAAGATGCTGAATTACCTCTCACTTGAGCTAAGCAAAACAGAACAATGAATGCATTATAAAGTACTTGTGAGATTTAGTCATTGAGATGACTCCCAACTACATCCTCCTTTTCCTTTCTTTATTTTTCCTAAATTTCTCTATTTTGGCTACAAATCTTATCAACCTTCTCATTCGAGAAACATTTTTTCGGCCAAGTGCCAGTGGCTTACACCTGTAATCTCAGCACTTTGGGAGACTGAGGTGGGTGGATCACAAGGTCAAGAGACCAAGACCATCCTGGCAAACATGGTGAAACTCTGTCTCTAAAAAAAATTAGCTGGGCGTGGTGGTGCGTGCCTGTAGTCCCAGCTACTTGGGAGGCTGAGGTAAGAGAATCACTTGAATCTGAGAGGGGGAGGTTGCAGTGAGCTGAGATTGCGCCACTATACTCCAGCCTGGTGACAGAGCGAGACTCCATCTCAAAATAAATAAATAAATAAATAAATAGAGAGAAACATTTTCTTGAGCATTTATGCAGTAGTCACAGAAGGGTAAGGATGCAAAGTAGAATAAAACCTATCTGTTCATTACTCTTAAAGAGTTCACCACAATATGGTCATGGCAACTGAGACATAAATAAATTATAATTCAATATAATAAATTTTTCAAAGAAGTTATAAACAAAGTATCATGAGAATAAGTAAAAGGTTACTGGGGCACTGTGGAAAAGGGAAAAGGGACATGGGTTGGATCCTGAAGAGTGAGTTTGCTGGGTGAAATAGGAAAAGGGGAGTCCAAAGGGCCCTTTACCTCCATTTTCTTTCTTACCCACTAATTCTATCAAAACCACCATTCTTTTCTTTCTATTCCCACTTCCCTAGTACAGGCTGAGGATACCTTATCCAAAATGCATGGAACTAGAAGTGTTTGATTTTTTTCAGATTTTGGAATATAATGAGATATCTTGGGGATGGAATCCAAGTCTAAACATGAAATTCACTTATGTTTCATAAATATACACATAGTCTCAAGGTAATTTTTATATTTTTAATAACTTTGCACATGAAACAAAATTTTGACTGTTTGGACTACACCTCACCACATGAGGTCAGGGGATGAATTTTCCAATTGTGGTGTCAGGTCAGCATTCAAAAAGTCTTTAGATGGCACATCCTCGTTATTACAGAGGTGAGTATCCTCACCTGTCAAAAAGTTTTAGAGTTTGGATTTTTGGATTAAGGATGCTTAGTCTGTACAAGTCTCTTATGAGATGCCTACTCTGTTTCTGATCTATTATACACCATAAGGAGATTAAATCTTCCCAAATAAATGATTTCTGATACTATTACTACTATAGTGAAAAATCTTAGGGCTTCCTACTGACTTCTGAATTCTGTGAAGTCCTGAATCCTCCAATCAAGACTTTCATAATATGGCCATGAACTAATTGTCCAGACTTTTCCTCCACTACTATTCTACCTATGGTGGCCATCCTTTCAAAATTCTTATTTACTTATTCCCTGCTTTTCAAATATACTTCGCGCTTTGCTCTGTTGCTTTGTCTAAACAGTGCCGTCCATTATAACTCCTAGTAATGATGTTACTATTAAGCAACTGGAATGTGATTAGGACAACTAGGGAGCAGAATTATTTTATATTAATTTAAATTGAAATAACCACATGTGCTAGTGCTTCCTGTATTGACAGCATGGGTCTACAATATTCATTTTTCTTATCCTAACTATCTGTTAAGGCCATTTTGTTTTGTTTCATTTCATTTTAAAGGTGAGGTCTCACTATGTTGACCAGGCTGCAGTACAGTGGCTATTCACAGGCATAATCATAGCATACTACAGCTTTGAATTCTTGGTTTCAAGCAATTCTCCTGCTTCAACTTCCCAAGTAGCTGAGACTATGGGTACCTGCTACCATGCCCACTTTAAAGCCATTTTAAATATCGTTTTATTATAACGTCATTCTTTTCATGTACTTGCTATATTCTGATTTGTGTTATGTGCATTTGGGTAATTCTTTTTTCACTCTTCCCTCTGCTCCAGTTACACTTCTCTCCCCCTTCCCAACAGTATGTAGCTATTTAAGAACAGGGTCATGTCGGCCAGGTGCAGTAGCTCACACCTATAATCCCAGCACTTGGGAGGCTGAGGTTGGGGGATCACCTGAGGTCAAAAGTTCAAGACCAGTCTGGCCAGCATGGCAAAACTCCATCTCTACTAAAAATACAAACATTAGCTGGGGCATGGTAGCATGGGCCTGTAGTCTCAGCTACTTAGGAGGCTGAGACAGGAGAATCACTTGAACTTAGGAGGCAAGGTTGCAGTGAGCCAAGATTGTGCCATTGCATTCCAGCCTGGGTGAAAGAGTGAGACTCCATCATACGCACAAAAAAAAAAAAAAAAAAAAAAAAAAAACAGAGTCATGTCTTCATTTGTGTGCCTCCTATAATTCCTGGTACATAGCCTTGTACTTAAAGGGTACCTAATAATTCATAGGTTTTGGACCTATGAATTATTATTATGTGCCTAATAATTCATAGGTTTTGAAAGACTGATTGATAAACTGGAACCAGTTCTCACTTGGCACAAAAAAACTTGGGTTTATTCTGCTTAGTTCAAGTTGGAGTAGATGATCCTAATAATTTAACAGTCTTAGGTCGATCATCAAACTGGCTACTGTTTTAGATAAACTCTGTGCAGAAAAACTCATCAAAAAGAACTGTAAAATTTAGCATGTGTCCCCAAAACATTCTGATAATAATCTTAATCCACGTTACCTTACTTCCATGAACAGATGGTACATAAACGACAAGTTGAGACAAAGATGGATAGTCTTGAAGTCTTAATGTCAGAGACTAAAAAAAAAAAAAAAGATAAACTATTTTTATTTCATAGAGATTAATACATGTTTAAAGAAAGATAATTACACTTATTTCTTAATTATTTTAAAAAGCAGACTTCCAATTTATGTTAGGTACTTCATGAAATGCCCATGTTTACATTTCCAGGTCAATAATCCTGTTGAAAATCAAATTCCTAATAATTATGTTAAATAGGGACTGCCAAAATATTCCCTGGATCTCTTCACATAAAACAAATGACATTAAATGTTAAATTTAATTATTTTTATAAGTATTTCCAAATTTGGTATCTTTTTATAATTTGGTTGTTACATACAGTGTCACAGTATTGTTTCCACATTTATTTTGTTAGTATATAACAAAAAACATTCAATAGCTGATGAATGAATGGATGCTAAATATAATGAAAGAGTTACAATTTAATATCAAACAATTTTGATCTAGCCCAAATAGTAAAGAGTCGCTGGCTAATGGCATATCTGCATATCATCCCCTGGAATTTATTTAGCAAATGATAAAGACAAGTATGTCTAAATAATGTACCTCACCAAATGAGTAACTATTCACTTCTCAAAACTGAGACCAGATCCTATAGTCCATATTTTGAGGAATGAATTGGTAGAAGACTGCCTCTTTAATGGAAAGCCAAGGCATCAAACACTGGTTTTAACTTTTAAGTTCAGGGGTACATATGCAAGTTTGTAACATAGGAAACTTGTGTCATGGGGGTTTGTTGTACAGATTATTTCATCACCCAGGTATTAAGCCTAATTATCCATTAGGTATTTTTCCTGATCCTCTTCCTCCCCCCACTCTCTACCTTCCAATGGGCCCCAGTGTGTGTTGTTTCCCCTACATGTCCATGTGTTCTCATCATTCAGCTCCCACTTATAAGTGAGAAGATGCAGTATTTGGTTTTCTGTTCCTGCATTCGTTTGCTAAGGATAATGGCTTCCAGCTCCATCCATGTTCCTGCAAAGAACATGATCTCATTCATTTGTATGGCTGCATAGTATTTCATGGTGTATATGTAACACACATTCTTTATCCAGTCTACTACTGATGGGAATTTAGGTTGATTCCATGTCTTTGCTATCGTGAACAGTGCTGCAATGGACACACACATACATGTGTCTTTGTAACAGAATAGTTTATATTCCTTTGGGTACACATCCAGTAATGGGATTGCTAGGTCAAATGGTATTTCTATTTTTAGGTCTTTAAGGAAACGTCACACTGTCTTCCACAATGGTTGAACTAATTTACACTCCTGCCAAGAGCAAGTAAGCATTCCTTTTTCTCTGCAACCTTGCCAGCATCTGCTATTTTCTGACTTTTTAATAACAGCCGTTCTGACTGGTGTGAGATGGTATTTCACCGTGGTTTTGATTTGCGTTTCCCTAATGGTTAGTAATGTTGAGCTTTTTTCCCATATAATTGTTGGCTGCATGTATGTCTTTTGAAAAGTGTCGGTTCATGTCTTTTGCCCACTTTATAATGGGTTGTTTTTATCTTGTAAATTTGTTTAAGTTCCTTATAGATGCTGGATATTAGACACTTGTCAGATGCAGAGTTTACAAAAATTTTCTCCTATTCTGTAGGTTGTCTGTTCACTCTGTTGACAGTTTCCACTGCTGTGCAGAAGCTCTTTAGTTTAATTAGACCCCATTTGTCAATTTTTGCTTTTGTTGCAATTGCTTTTGTTATCTTCATCATGAAATCTTTGCCCATTCCTATGTCCAGAATGGTACTGCCTAGGTTGTCTTACAGGGTTTTTATAGTTTGGGGTTTTACTTTTAAGTTTTAAATCCATCTTGAGTTAATTTTTGTATATAGTATAAAGAAGGGGTCCAGTTTCGGCCGGGCATGGTGGCTCACGCCTATAATCCCAGCACTTTGGGAGGCCGAGGCGGGTGGATCACGAGGTCAAGAGATCGAGACCATCCTGGTCAACAAGGTGAAACCCCGTCTCTACTAAAAATACAAAAATTAGTTGGGCATGGTGGTGCGTGCCTGTAGTCCCAGCTACTTGGGAGGCTGAGGCAGGAGAATTGCTTGAACCCAGGAGGCGGAGGTTGCGGTGAGCCTAGATCACGCCATTGCACTCCAGCCTGGGTAACAACAGCGAAACTCCGTCTCACAAAAAAAAAAAAAAAAAGGAGGAGTCCAGTTTCAACGTTCTGCATAAGGCTAGGCAGTTATCCCAGCACCATTTATTGAATCGGCAAACCTTTCCCCATTGCTTGTTTTTGTCAGATTTGTTGAAGATCAGATAGTTGTAGGTGTGTGGCCTTATTTCTGGGTTCTCTATCCTGTTCCATTGGTCTATGTGTCTGTTTTTGTACCAGTACCATGCTGTTTTGTTTACTGCAGCCCTGTAGTATAGTTTGAAGTCAAGTAGTATGATGCCTCCAGTTTTGTTCTTTTTATTTAGGATTGGCTTGGCTATACTGGGCTCTTGTTTGGTTCCATATGAAATTTAAAATAGTTTTTTTTTCTAGTTCTGTGAAAAATGCCCATAGTAGTTTAATAGGAATAGCATTGAATCTATAAATTTGCTTTCAACAGTATGGTCATTTTGATGATATTCATTCTTCCTATCCATGAGCATGGAATGTTTATCCATTTGTTAATGTCATCTCTGATTTATTTGGGCAGTGTTTTGTCATTCTCCTTGTAGAGATCTTTCACCTCTCTGATTAGCTGTATTCCTAGGTCTTTTATTCTTTTTTTGGCAATTGTGGATAGGACTGCGTTCCTGCTTTGGCTCTTGGCTTGACTGTTGTTGGTGTCAATAGGAATGTTAGTGATTTTTACACATTGATTTTATATCCTGAGACTTTGCTTTAGTAGCTTATCAGCTTAAGGAGCTTTTGGGCTGAGACAGTGGAGTTTTCTAGATATAGGATCATGTTATCTGCAAACAAAGATAATTTTACTTCCTCTCTTCCTATTTGGATGCCCTTTACTCCTTTCTTTTGCCTGAATGCCCTGTCCAGGTCTTCCAGTACGATGTTGAATAGGATTGGTGAGAGAGGACATCGTTGTCTTGTGCTAGTTTTCAAGGGGATTGCTTCCAGCTTTTGCCCATTCAGTATGATGTTGGCTGTGGGTTTGTCATTAGATGGCTTTTATTACTTTGAGGTATGTTTCTTCAATACCTAGTCTAGTGAGAGTTTTTAACATGATTGGGTGTTGAGTTTTATCAAAAGCCTTTTCTGCATCTATTGAGATAATAATGTGGCTTTTGTCTTAAGTTCTGTTTATGTGATGAATCACCCAAATAAAGTTTTTAATCAAGTTTTGTTCTGGAAGTATGTGTGGGGTGGGAGTAGTTATATGTTCCAATAATATGTTTGCATTAAAACATTTCTAAAGACTCTTAGCTTTCCCCAATCTTCTTCAGAAGCACCAGTGTAGGCAAGGAGGACAGAGATGCTCAAGCTAAAGTCCCATCAATGAGTAACCTTCTAACAACCTGACCAGATTCCTGTGGCATGCTTATTAAACATAAACTCCTGGGCTTTGCCCCAACTTAGCAAAGTCCCTGTGACAGACTCATATGTTCTAATGTAAATTAAAAAGCCTTAAAAGAGCCATACAAGCCACAGTTACAGGGAGCTAAGACCCAAATTAGCTACCAAAATGGTAGCTAATATGAAACACAAATTAATTAGAAAGAACTTGGGTAATCTGTGCCACTATCCACTCTAAAAGTTTTTAAGTATTTTTTCTCAACAATGGCCAAGTGTTGAATTTATACATGCTTTGATGGAGGGCCCCATCTATTTATTAAAAGTTCAGTCCACAGAAATGTCTAACAGTGATATAATTCTCATCTGACATAATTTTTTTTGAGATGGTATTAATATGAATAAACTCTACAAAATTTCTTTGCTTTAGTCATTCCTTCAATTTCACAGCAAAATAATTTTGTGTGCTATTTATAAATGGCTCATACACATTACATACAATTATGATTTTCATTACAATAAAAAAAATCTATCCTCTTAAGCTGAGAGCACGTAACATTGCAGAATGCTATAATTCCTGTTTTCTAACTTCTCTCTTTCAGCATTTGCCATGAAAAGTAGGCAGCTGAAATAACTTGTTCTCCTGCTGTTCAGCCAGCTATTTCCTACATGCAGAACAAACAACATAGGGAGGACCTAGTGTCTGATGGAGAAACTGATTAATCTTTGGAGATTTAAAAGAATAATATAAAAATTTTATGATTTAATACCTTTTAAAGCATAGGAGCAAAATACATTTTATTGAATCTTTAATAATTTATTTCTTCTTAATCCTTATATTATAGGCTGGATATAATATCCAAATTAATCTATAAAATTCATCCATGTAATAAAAAATCATTTATACCCCTCAAGCTATTGAAATAAAAAAATAAGTCGAAGAAATATTTAATTACACCTTATAAATAACTGATCAGTAAGTATATCCTAATACTTTTGTTTGTTTTGATCCTGGTCAGGATAGTACCAGTGAGAGACCTTCAAAATGTTCATGAGTCAATTTACTTTCCTATCATATTTGTTTGATAAACTCAAGGTCGCATGAATGAATATGTACAAATAAGATTTAGCAAGGTAACAAAAAGAACTGCAACCATTCCAAAGGGAAATATGACTTGCAATTATTTCTTTTGTCACCATTCCTCTCTGTTAGTATAAGTTACTAACTCTCTGTATAGTATAGAGTTGACTATATATACAAATAATTATAAATATTCATGAGCAAAAATAAGTAACTTAATTGGAGTTAACTGTGAAATGACTGGAACCACCAGATGATTTCACTTTCAAGTCAATGAATGAGTTTAGGATTCATTATGAAACTGTGTTTTATTTTTAAAGTACAGATTTACTTGAAGACTGAAAACTATCAATCCTGATATAACATTACAGTTATAATAAATACAATTTGGAAATCAGAACAGATATTTTCATCAAATTTTATAATTATTTTGCTTTTTCAACAATAGATTTTGAGACTACACAAATAAGCCCTTTATAAAAGAACTTGCTGATCCACCAGAGTTGCTTAATCAAATCATAAACAAGTATTAAATAAATCCCTGACGTGACTTATCACCCTGGGGAGTACTAGATAAACTAGTTATTCAAGTGTTTGACCATGTATCATATCTTTTTGAGATGTCCACATCCCTACTGCAGGCCCTTCCTCCCAGAATGAATTCTAAGTATACTACTCAGCTCATATTTTAAGGCAGGCCATTCAAATATATCCTCAAATTGAATGTTAGAAATCCATCCAGTTCTTTTGGTATGAAGCTATAACATACAGAGATTTAGAGGACTGTTAACTTATAGCTTTTATCTCTGAAAGTAAAAAATATATATAAATAACACTAATTGCACATTATGCCCTATCAAATGTATTTCTAGGAAAAATATTTTTTAAATGTAGGTTAGCAAATCTCAAGCTTATTTAATATCAAGATAAGCTAGTGAAAAAGAATATTTTAAAATGTATATAGACTCAAGTATTTTTTCACCTGAATATTAAAATTCTGAAGCCATAATTTACCTTAATTGTTGGCAGCAGTTCAGCTTTCCATGATAAATCAACCCCTTGCCGGCTTTGAAATAAATATGAAAATATAATTAAAGGACAAATATATGGAAGTATTATTAATTATAAATAAGATTCAAAGGAAAAAGAAATCATTTCTACACCTAGTAGAGATGTCTAGTGAGTCCAATCCAATATACTGTGTCCACATAGTTCCCTTAGAAACAAAAATGTTTTTCCTAATTTCAATGTTTGCAAAAATTACTAGTATATTCACTTCCTTTACTATTCATTTTAAAAACAATACTATAATTTCATATAGCATCAAAATGATAGTAACAATGTATGAAGCTATTCTTAAAGTGTAATTTCCAAGTATTGTTTATGTTCAGATAAATGAACAGTGGGTTCAAAAGACTTACCACATAGAAGTGCTGTTTATGCAACCAAAAATCCAACTATTTGTATCCTGTTGATTAACAGTACAAAACAAAACACACTAAGTATTGTAGAAAACAATTATATAAAACAAGCATCCATCTTCAATACTTTATACTTATATGATAGGGTGACTGGGAGCAAGTGAAACATAAATAATAGCTTATTATTGAGAAACATATCCAAAATGTTCTCAAAGTCAAACAAATCAAGGATGAGTAAAGAAGTCTAATGTCAACATTGATAGGTAAGTGGTTATCCAGGAGCAAGAGTATGAGAAAGACTGCCCTGACAGCTATCTGTCTCTCTCTCTCTTTTTTTTTTTTTTTCTTTTTGAGATGGAGTCTTGCTCTGTCTCCCAGGTGTCATACAGTGGTGCGACCTTGGCTCACTGCAACCTCCTCCTCCTGGGTTCAAGTGATTCTCCTGCCTCGGCCTCCTGAGATTACAGGCACCCACCACCATGTGCGGCTAATTTTTGTATTTTTAGTAGAAATGAGGTTTCACCATGTTGGCCAGGCTGGTCTCAAACTCCTGACCTCAAGTGACTCGCCTGCCTCTGCCTCCCAAAGTGCTGGGATTACAGGTGTGAGCTACCATGCCCTGCCATCTCTCTACAGCATATCACTTAAGCATTTCTAATTATTGAACCAAAACTTTCA
Source organism: Aotus nancymaae (assembly GCF_030222135.1). Lineage (NCBI taxonomy): Eukaryota > Metazoa > Chordata > Mammalia > Primates > Aotidae > Aotus > Aotus nancymaae. The sequence continues at coordinate 36,680,236 of NW_026988419.1, read as the reverse complement.
AAGAGGTCAGTAATATCCATATTTTAATTAGATAGAAAGTAATCTACATCTTTTAAACAAAGAAAGAAAAGCTGGAGGTAGACTTTTAAGCAAACAAAAATCCATAGCCAACCAATTGAAACTAACTTATACACTGCATTTCACTTTATCATTTGAGTTCCCATTTGGTTACCAGCAAATAACATCTTTTTTTTTTTTTTTGAGATGAAGTCTCTCTGTCACCAGGCTGGAGTGCAGTGGTGCCACCATACCCAGCTAATTTTTGTATTTTTAGTAGAGATAGGATTTCACCATGTTGGCCAGGATGGTCTCAATTTCCTGACCTTGTGATCCGCCCAATACCATCCCAAAGTGACCAGCAAATATCTTCTACACAACCAAGAATGTGTTTGGACTAAAGCATAATTCCAAGGGCTCCAGACTATAAAGCTGGTTAGATTCATCAGCACAGGATGGAAACGTTGCAGAGATATTATGACATTTTAACACATTCTGTATTGAGCTTTAAAAAGCAGTGTGACCTGAGATCTTCACTGCAACTTTTAAGGAAGTAAGAGCAATGTTCTGAGATATAATTACCTAACTACTGAAATCCTACCAACACATAAGAGGATGAGAAGCACTGGTCAGATAGCTAAATAAATTTGTCCTCCTTTGAATTCTAGATAGGACAATCAAGAAATCAATCCTTTTATTCAACTGATATTTATAAAATCCATTCTAGGGCCAAGGAATTATATGCTAAGCCCTCAGGAAAATGATGAATCAGGCAGACATAGTCTCTGCTCTCATCCAGCTTAAATAAAATGCTAAGACATTTTTTAGGATTATATAAAAGAAAGCTGATAGGAAACAAACAAAAAAATGTGGTGTTTCTCTGCAGGCAAAATACTTTTATGAGTCCTGTATCAGTTCCCTGTAATTCCCAGAACAATAATATGACATTAAAGAAGCAAGGCAACAGAACAGATCTCCACAGCCTGGACACAGAAAATCTAGCAGCCTCTAAAGATCCAACCCATTTTTTAAAGGGTTTTTACAGCTACTAAGGGGGGCCTATCCTCAAACATAGCCTTCATTATAAAAATTGCTGATATTCCACACTACTTCAGTGTACAGGAAATTCTGATTCATTCATCAATGGATTGAATAGATAATGTATTACTCAAGCCCACCCTAAGACATCATGTTGATATAACCTAGGTGTCAAAAGGCTAACTAGTTACAAAAACCTTAGAAGTTACTCAGGGATTATTGACTAACTCCTAAAGTATATAGGAAAGAAAATGCTGCTAATCAAAAATCTGTAGTCTCAAAAAATTCTGTCTACAGTAAAAAACAATGCCTATAATGGCTGCTAAAATCATTAAGTGAAAGATTGACTGGGTACCTTATAATAGATGGATCATGCTGGCACCACAGAGCCCACCAGTATTTTTGTCTCTAGAAGTAGTAAAACCAGCCATTGTGTACTTCCTGATATCAAGAAATAGCTCTACTTATAAAACATTCTTACTATAAAAAATTAATCTGAATCTAATCAAGATTCTAGATCTAACGATCAGTTTATAGAAAATATAGGGGATAGAAATACATACTAAAAGACACTATGAGAATACAATCAGTTAAACCCAGAATGGGGGAAAAGGGTGGGGGCTATTTATTATAAAAGAGACTTAAGATCTATGAACCAGAGGCAATGTATACATTAGATTCTGATTCAAATAAACTTGAAATTTAAATGAACCAAGGAAAACTGAACATGAAGTGAATATCAGATGATAGTAAGGAATTAGTATTAATTTGGTTGGATGAAATAATGGCATTATGGTAATATGTAAAATCCTTATAGAAAAACATACTTTATGGAAGAACTAATAAAATGCCTAGAATTTACTTTTAAAATTCTTCAGTCAAGAAGAGTGGGAAGGAATAAATGATGTATGACAGAGTATTGATAACTGTTAAAGCTGTGTGAAGATTATAAAAAAATTCATTCTAATATTTTCTTTCTGCCTTTATATATGCTTGAAAACTTCTAAAATAAAAATTAAAAAGATTTTTAAAATTCCCCACATGACTTTATGCTAATTAATATCAGTGAACATTAAATACAGAAAAAAAGATCCTCCCATCAGCCAAATGAATAATTTGCACTTTGGCAGGCATTTCTCTCAATATAACAGTGACATTCTGATTTGAAATTCAGTATTAAGTGAGAAAGGATATTTTAAGCCATTACTCTCAGGGCCAGAATCTGCCAGGGTAAAGAACCCATCTAGATTTTAGGCTGAGAGATGCAAAAGTCTGGCAATTCCACTAAAATGTAGTATTCATTAGCACCCAGCCCACGCACCTATCATCTTTTTAAAAAGATTTTACTATATAATCAGATGTCAGCATCTCCAGAAAAGCACTAGATTTTGGGTCTAAATAAATACAAATAACTTAACAAAAGGGAGAAGAAGGAACACAAGGAAATATAAAGTGACGAATCTTGAGACATGCCAAAAAAAAAAAAAAATCAGAATAGAGGAAAAAGAACCCAAATTAAGAAAAAATCCTGAAAGTTAGAAATGTAGATAAATTATTGAAGTATTATTTAAGCATTACTTTCTTCTTTTTTTTTTTCTTGAGACAGGGTCTCACTTTGTCACCCAGGCTACAGCGCAAGTGGTATAATCTCAACTCACTGCAGTCTCAACCTCTGGGTTCAAGCGCTTTTCCTCCCTTGGCCTCACAAGTAGCAGGAACTACAGGTGTGTGCCACCACGCCCAGCTAAGTATTTTGTATTTTTTGCAGAGATGGGGTTTCATCACCTTGCCCAGGCTGGTTTCAAACTCCTGAGCTCAAACAACACACCCACCTCAGTCTTCCAAAGTGATAGGATTATAGGTGTGAGCCACCGCACCCGGCTTCCATTCCTAATATCATAATAAATGCACGCTACAGCTTTTTTAAACAATATCACATTTTTTAACAGTGCCTAACATAATACTCATTAAAAAGAAACACAATGAATCTAAAGCCTGAGCTGAAAGTGAAAAAAAAAAAAAAAAGAAGAAACACAAAAATCAAAATCATTATTCTGATACAGTAAATCTAGATAACATTGTAAAAGTTACTCTATTATCTTAGAGAATATTTGGTATAAAAAGTACTTCAAAGTTTAGTATGGAAGCCAATGGAAAAACAGAATTCACTTTATGAATAGAATAGTTTAGCTTACTTACATCTATTCTTTAAAGTACTAATAGAAACTTAGAATTAAAGGGGTTTTGAATTCCATTTCTTCATCATGAACAGAGTAAAACTAAGGCAGAAAGACAGTGTGGAAGATCTAAAGTAGAACCAAAGTTACAATTTAATAGCATAGTATCTGTGATAGAAAATTTCTGATTAATACTTTTAAATTAAAACACTGTTCCAGAGAAATTATTTTTCAACTACTTAGATTTAACTAGGTCTATCAGTAGAATTTGAAAAATGAACAATAGTTTAACCTCTTAAATCTACATAGAATGTACCAATTATCTTACCAGCATAGTGCTCTGACAATAGACATGAGTGTAGATTTTTCTATGATTTTCAAGAGGAAATGTAAAATATATCTTCTCAGATTCCTAAAAAAAAGAAGGAAAACACTCAATATAGCTATAATGAGAGATTAATTTCATCATTCCAAAAACCAGATATAGCAAATGAGTAATTATTCTAATTCTATCACCTTGGTGTTGTTGAGAACCAATACTCTAGGAGCAGAAGGAGGAAGATACAGAAGGGCATGAGAAAGATTAGGTATAAACTCTGTAGTCCTCAGTTTGTCCTGGAAGTATCAGTGTGAATGAACTTTTTTTTATTGTTGTTTTATTGTGTGTGTGTTTTTTTGTTTTTGTTTTGCTTTTTAGTTAAGCTTTTATGCAGTTCTTAGCTCTGGCCACTGAAAAGGCCTAGAAATGCCAATCCAATAGCTATAAGCATTTCTAGCACCAGATTATGGTTTTGAGACCCTCTAATGGTCACTGATAAGAGGATGCATGTGAGTCAACTCACCATTCTGACAATGAGTAAATATAAGGTAATATCCAAAGATCCACGCAATTACCATTCTTTTCTCATATGATTTATTCTACTTTTGATTAGTAGATGAGCAGAAGTTTTTCTCTAAGTATATAGGGTTAACTAGAGTACTATTCTAGTTAATAAATAATAAAATTAAACATCATCATTTTTGCATCCTCCTAAATCAATAAATAACTCCAGGCATTCCTCATCAACAGTGGCTAACATCACAAAAATAGAGCCTAGCAAAAACAAAAACAAAACAAAAATCTGAATAGGAAAAAGCAGCTAGATCCAACTACTAAATCACAGGACCACAACTGGCAAAGGAACATGTTGAATGACTATAGGAATGCAATCAGTAAAATCAAGAATGTGAAACTCTAGAGGACAAATGACTTGTTTTTGTTTTTTTTTTCAACAAATAAGTTTCAAGAAAAAAAGGGAGAGGGTGATGGTAAGAGAAAGTCTTCCAGATTAAAAAGGAATAAGAGACATTAATCAATAACAATGTGTAGGCCTTGTTTGGATCCTGATGTAAACAAACTGAAAATCAAAGAAAATAGCAAAAATAAATTTATGATAAAACTGATTACTGACTAGATTCTTTTTAAGGAATTATTATTAAATCATGGAAAAATAGCATGCAGTTATCTTTTTTAAAAGAGTCTTTAACTTTTAAAGATAAGTACTAAATTATTTCTGGAAAAAAAACGAAAAAAACCATCCATTGGTGGAATACTTACATTGTAAGCTACATAGGTCCATTTGGACACTTTTACTGGAACCCACATAGATGTCCCTTAAGGTAAAGGAAATTAATTTATTTGCCTTGTTTTGTTTTTATACTATATAGTTTCTCTCTTCTTTGAATCCTGATGAAATACTTCTCAGTCACAATAAAGAAGTGGTTTCCTGAACACTGGCTATATTAAAACAGAAAATCTAGTAATATATTTTCTATACGCTCATCACCAACTAGCATTCACATCAAATAAAGTATAAATCTGTTTGGTGTTCTTTAACTCTAAGGAATTATCAAAATAAGAAAATAAAGGAAATAAATATTTCACTTTCCAAACAAGACATATAATTAAATATAACAGGTATAATTTGCTTTATATTTTAATAGACAAAGGAAGTTATTTTGCTTTATATTTAAAAACAAAATTTATCAGCAAAAGATATGTTGGCATTCAAAAGAAGAATGAATAATAACTGATAATTGAGAAACTGAAAGGAGGCAAGAATAATATGGCACTTATTTTATGTGATTGTTAGGAGAACAGTCATTTAATTGAATTTTTTCTATTTGTCATGTTATTTTCAGGACAAAATTTTAATAAGCAACCTCTTACATGTTGCTTCTCTTTTTCCCTTCCTAACCAAGAATTGCACCAGCATCATCATAGGGAAATTAATTATACATATACAATAGGACCCTAAAACTTGAAGTATCACAGTTTCGAAGATTTTGTCTCCTACAAACAAATTTACCCAAAATTAATAATACTCCTTTTAAAATTAAAATATGTTATTGTCACCAACCTGTTAAGTCAGAAATTATAGCTGGATTTTCCTCAAAATGTTTTGATGGGTGTCTTATAAAGTGGTGAGTCAAAACTGCCAATTTCTTCTTGGAATTTTGAGTTATCTAGAAAGAACATTGACACATTCTGAATCATTTTGTATCTATTGTAATAGTTCAATGAAACATTGCTTCAGTAATAATGACAACAGCCAACATTTATTACTCTGAGCCAGGCACTGCTCTGAGCACTGTACATGAACTCAACCACAAAAACTTTAAAAGATAATGATATTATCTGCATTTTAAATGTGAAGAAACTAAAGCACAGATAAATTAAGGAATTTGCCCAAGATCACACAGCTTTTTAAGTCTGGGCTGGGACTCATACCCAGGCATTCTGGCTCTAGAGTCCATGCTTTCATTATTATGCAATAGTGCGTCTCAAGTTACAGTTAAGAATAAAACATTATAAAAATGTATAGAACCAGAAGAGAAATTTAGAGATTCTTTGGTCTAGTGATTCTAACACACCAGTTTCCAAATTCAGACTACTGCCAATACCACAACAAAGAAGCCACTGGTCAGTACAGATAATATTGCCGACTTTCCTACCATAGAAATTACTCTCTTTTATTCTATCCTTCTACTTGTTTTCTAAATATCCTGGCACAATAAAAAGTTGGCAACTTTATACAAGCACATCCCTTAAAAAAAGTGTACTGGGGTGTAAAATCCATTTGGTATCAACCATTATTCAACTCTCGAGTTTAATAATTGAGGTCCTGACAGGTAAGTGACTTTTCTCAACAACAGAATGAGAATGGCCAAGAAGTAATAAGAATTCAGGTATACTAAACCTTTCCAATCCCTTTGAAAGTCATCCAGCATTTCCTTGAGCATTTTTAATTTGCTACTTTGTAAGGCAGTGAGTTCCAATTTTAACAACTCTTATCAGGAGAATGCTTTACCCTTTTTAGAGCAAATATCTGATTCCTTATTGCATTGCTATCTCAGATTGGGAGACAGTCCTTCAAAAATTAGAAGCTTGCTATGTCCGCCATTCAAATAAAACATTTCTTCTGCAGATAAAACAACTTCAAACATATCAACTGTTTATCACAGAACTCTTTTAGTCCCTTCACCATCCTGATTGCCTCCTCTGGATAAACTCAAGTTTGCTGACATCCCTCTCAAAATATCATGCATGAAATAGAACACGGTTCTCTAGATATGGTGTCAGCAGAGTGGAGGCCAGTGGAACTTTTATATTAATTCATGTAAACTCTCTACTTCGAAGAACTCAATCGCATACTAAATCTGTGTGATTTTCTTAAGTGGCCACATCTGTTTGCAATCAATTAAATGTTTAATTATCAAAACTATCAAAACTTAATTTCATTAAGACTGGATTCTACCAACCTTACTCATTCTCTAGGCAATCTGTCTACTCACAAGTTTTTAGCTATGAATTTTATGCTAATAACCACCAAAAATTACTCTGATTCCTGCCTTATCACCATGCTTAGGACTAATTATGCTTTGCATTTTAGTTTCTCTGAATATATATGTTCTGCTTTTCTCCTAGACTATATGCTTCCCGAGAGTTAGATATCATACCTTAAGTATTTATTTTCTACTATTTAGTCAAGTCAATTACACATAGTGAGTTTTTAAAACAAAACTCAGTTTCATCAACAGTATTTTGATTCTTAGCAATATGGTTATGAAAAATTTCTCATTTTACCCTTAAAATGCATAAAATATTTATACATTCAGAATTATAATTTATTATCTACTAGTACTATAGTTCTTTTCTCATCTTACGAGTTAATGGAAAAACATGATTTTATTTACTGAAATTAGTTTTACGTCCAATTTTTTTAGGAATATACCTGTCTGAGGTATCCTGTTCTTCACGAGTTGGAATAAGGTTTTTCCTAAGTTTACCAAACCTCAGTGCAAGTACAAACAACTTTAATTGATTCTATTATTGTATCTAGTTGCAGTCCCTCAAGTAGGCTTAGCAGCTTTACCAAGGCTAGGTCTCACAGTTAAAACAATGTTGATAAACCAAAAAATGTTTGTGTTCCCGACCAAGTCACAGTGTCAACTCGGTGAAGCTTATTCAAATCAGTAAATACACTAACTTAACACCGAATCTTGTAGCTTAAAATGTGGTAAAACACAAAATGATCTGGATCTTCAGAAAAGAGCTAAGTATATACGATTCTCTCTAAGAGGGATTATACAGCTTTCCGAAGAGTTAAGGAAAAAAATCCCTACCCTTCTAAGAGAGTACACTACAGGACAAAGGTTCTTTCCTCATAGATAAGAAAAGTATTGCCTGGAGACCTATTGAGAAAGAGGTCACTCATATTAGTTTCCCAAAGAATTGGAGCCTTCAGGGGAAACACTCCAAAAATATATGGGTTGCAATGCATTGCCATGAAAAGGACTATACTTAAAAAATAAGGAATTTTTTTCTCCAAAAGAAAAAGCCAGAGCAGTTCTCAAAATATATTTCCATGTAACAAGATGACCTGAGTTTTTAAAAGGCTGTTGAAGACGAATATGGCAATCTGTTTCCAACTCACAGAAAAAAAATTTAAGTTAATGGGAATAATTCTCTGAATGTTGCTGAAATCCTTGGTACCTGCTACCATTTATCTGCTAGCAGACAAGAAAGAGATAAAAGAGGAATGTGATAATCTGTAAAGGATACTATGACTTCCATTTGTTCTGCTAATTGAACAATTTGGAAAATTACTAGTTTGAAGAGTTTACACTGTGAAATCTTATTATAGAGAAGGTAAAACTTAGAGAAGTACATAATTTAAGTTCTGGTGAGCTTAGGTTATCCAATAAATTACACATTTTAATCTTATCAGAAAGCTAAAGTGCTTTTAAAAAAACATGGTTCAAAAATGTTTAATAAACTCAGGAGGCTGAGGTGGGAGAATCACTTGAGCCCAGGACTTTGAGTACAGCCTGGACAACGTAGTGAGAACCTGTCTCTCAAAAAGAAAAAAAGTCTAATAAGACAGATAATGATCAAAAAACAACAACAACAAAAAAAACCACCATAAGATAGATAATGATGTTTATAAGGTATTACAAAAAAATTATAAAATAGTTTGTAAGAAGCATTTCCCCTACATTTAAAAAATAAAAGAAAGCCGGGTATAGTGGCTCACGCCTGTAATCCCAGCACTTTGGGAGGCCAAGACAGGTGGATCACCTAATGTCAGGAGTTTGAAACCAGCCTGGCCAACTTGGTGACATGCCATCTTTATTAAAAATACTGGTGGTGTGCATATGTAGTCCCAGCTTCTCAGGAGGCTGAGGTGGGAGGACTGCTTGAACCTGGGAGGCAGGGGCTGCAGTGAGCCAAGATCACGCCACTGCCCTCCAGCCCGGGTGACAGAGTGAAACTCCATCAAAAAAAAAAAAAAAAAAAGCTATATGTCAAACTTTAAACAGTGGGAAGAACTGGGGGAAGATTTAAGGTTCTTTCACTTTTTCATGTTCATTGCATTTTACAAATTATTCACAGCAGTCCAAATATTATGAGAAAAAGAAAGATATTTCCATTTTTGAAATAATTAAAATTGATACAATGTATATGCTTCTATTTTCATCAAGGTAAAAAAAAAATACACTAAATCCAACATGGTTGTAAATGATAAAGTAAAAGCTTTCCCTTAAATAATTTTTAGTTTAAAAATACATACCTGTTTAGTATCAGCATCAATAAGATCAAAGAATGCTCGAACTGTAGTCAACTGCAATTGTTTACACCTGAGGAATAAAGTGTTACAAAGAAAACTTTCATAAAACATATATTTTTTATACAATTTTACTGTTTAATGGAACATCTGAGTTTCCTTTAGTGCTCTAAACTCAAAAATTATGTAACAAATCATTCTTATTTAGCATATATCTTAAAGATGAAACCTTTAAAGCAAAAATAAAGCAAATGAAATCTTCTTGAATGTTTGCCAGAATTTTCAGGGTCCTTCTGTTTTCCCTAAATTCCCTCACCTACTCTAGCTATAGATGTACTATCTACCCCATCTCTATATGCCTGAAGCACGTCATTCTAGCAGATACTACTGTCTGCACAGCCAAAGGAAAGTCAAAAGAGAATCTTTAAGCTGAAACACAATGAGAAATATATTAGGGTCTGCCTATTTCTTGACCCATATAGATAAATCTAATTCCTACTTGGTTTTCCATGTGCCGCTCCCTAGAATAGTCACTGCTCCATTAACCAAATCTGAGTATGGTGACTGGCCAAAAGCTCAGAAACTCCTACCACAGGTGTAATTGATTCCACCCAACTAGGAAAATCTCAAAAACTTTGGTATTTGATGTTAGCTTCATTTGAGACTAATGCTATTGGGTTTTTGGGAGGTTATTTTATATGTTGACAAGAGAACCTTGGTTAAACTGAAACAAGAACCAAGATTAGAGTTCCAATTTCCTAATATTTCTCCCATAGTCTTATTTATGGATGAAGTTCTAAGAAAGTCAACATACCAGGCCAGGTGTGGTGGTTCACACCTGTAATCCCAGCACTTTGGGAGGCTGAGGTGGGCAGACCACCTGAGGTCAAGAGTTTGAGACCAGCCTGGCCAAAATGATGAAATCTCACCCCTATTAAAAACACAAAAATTAGCTAGGCATGATGGCACATGCCTGTAATCCCAGCTACTTGGGAGGCTGAGGCATGAGAATCACTTGAACCCAGGAGGTGAGAGGTTGCAGTGAGTGGAGACTGCACGACTGTCCTCCAGCCTGGGCAACCGACTGAGACTCTGTCTCAAAAACAAAAAAAGTGGTTAACGAACCAATTAAATTACTGCATTGAGGAGAAAAGAGGCCCATGACAAATCATCAAAATAAGTTATATAAGTATTAACTTACCACACAATGGAGAGGTGGTCTGTTGAGACCCAGGTCTTAGGCACTGCTGAACTCTAAAAAAAAAAAAAAAGAAAAAACAATAATCAAACTTACAAAAAACACATCTGTTATTCTCTAAAAAGTCTGAAATTCTTATAAGCTAATATTTAGAAACACATAACATAGTTTCACTATATTGTGACACCTAGACATTTTTAAATGATACATTCTTATAAAAGGTGATCTAAATATATTAGAATTTTTCTGTATAAAACATAACTCTTTCTATAAATATCAATCCTGGTTAGTCAAGTTTAAATTACCCTTTAAAAATTATTAAAGCAACCACAGACTCTTTCCTAAAATTTAATGTCTAACTTTTTTTATTACTCTAATGAGAGATAGGTTTAACATTCTTTTATAAATCATAATGTAAGTTACTAAAGACATTTTAGTAATTTTAATTTTGACCAAACTACCACTTGATAGATTCTAAGATGTTATTTCTTCATCAGTGGTGTACCTAAGAAATACCTAGGCCTAAGAAGATTTTTCAAACCAAATATGCCTGATCACAATTCCAAAACTACCAAATCAGACTTTCACAAGTGGGGTCCAGGCTTATTTATTCTGGAAAAAAAAAAATCCCTAGCTGATTAGGATGTATACTGACAAAAGGCTCCTAAAAAATGTAAGTATTTGCAGAAGGCTTCCTAACCATGGCACAGCACCCTCCAAGAACTAGAGACTCTTTTTCACACCAGATAATGACCTCTCTGTGAATAGCGTCTTACACACATTAGGTGTTCATTAAGTAAATCTGATTTTATTTTTCATAGCATCTCTCTATGTACCATCAAAGAGACAAGGAGCTGTCATTACCAGAACTGTCAAAACAAAATGAGGAGACTAATAGTGTAGATGCAAGATAATTTACAGAGGCCTAAAATGTCTCTTTAATATATGAACTTAAAAAATAGATATATATAACTTCGAAGGAATCGCTATAACCCTTGAAGTCTATAAATAATAATGTGTCTTTGGGTTCCAAGTTCTGAAGTGGGAGGAATCTACAGTTTACTTGATGAACTTATAAGTACTTGATATATTTAGAAATTACTACTTATAGTTCACCAAAAAAAAAAAAATAGACAATCTAAATTCACTGTTGTTCTTTGATTACATTAATGGTCAGTAGAGTAAGAACTCTTGGTAGACAGCATTTACCATTACCAAGAATATAAAACCGGTTTACTTCCATTCACTTTAATTAATGCATATGTGCTAGAGTTGAAAAAGGAAAGGCCAACACAAATCAAAAAGGTAGTTGCTCATGATTGTTATGTTGAAAACTGCTAAATGTCTACCAAAATCCATTCTTCTTTGCTTGCACACTTGGCTAGACTACAGCTCTTAGCTTCTCTTGCTTTAATATGTGACTGAGTTTTTTCTAATGGTATGTGAGCAGCAGAGATGTTTGCCATTTGTAAGCCTGACATTTGCCTCATGCTCTTTCTTCCTTTCTGTGGTTGAAGATAACTAGAGCAACTCTGAAAGTAAAACATTCAAGATGGAATGCCTACTCTCAGCCTGAGTCCCTGAATGGAACCTCTTAGAAAACCATCCACCAACCTAAATACCCACCTAGGGCAGTTACAAGAATAAAACGTAAACTTCTATTGTGCTTAAGTGTCATTACCTGTGTGGGACTATATTTTAGCAGTTTAGTCAACTCTCTTAATATAATTATGGTGTCTAACTTAAAAGATTTTTCCATCCCAGTGGATGCAAACATCATTTAACTATTCTTGAGATAATCATTCAAAAATTGTTACTTGTTAATAATTTTTTAAAGTGAACATACATGTAGCTATATGAAAGGCTGTAGAATATCTGGAGGCTAAAAAATAAATCTTAGGGTATACAATGGCCAGTTTTGAGAAAGTTCCAAAAGTAAAATATCTTCATCAGATACAGAAATCAGAGATAACAAGCTGACTTGAAAGCAACACATTATCAAATGGATTAGAAAAAATAAAGAAGTACACACACACACACACACCCCCCCCCCGCACCCACACAACTAAAAAGATCAAAGTTCTTTAAAAGATAAGCTTTAGGGCCTGGCTTGGTGGCTCACACCTGTAATCCCAGCATTTTGGGAGGCAGAGGTGGGCGGATCACAAGGTTAGGAGTTCAAGACCAGCCTGATCAATATGGTGAAACCCTGTCTCTACTAAAAATACAAAAATTAGTGGAGTGTGGTGGCAAATGCCTGTAATCCCAACTACTTGGCAGGCTGAGGCAGGAGAATTGCTTGAACCCAGGAGGCAGAGGTTGCAGAGAACCGAGATTGTGCTACTGTGCTCCAGCCTGGACAACAGAGTAAGATCCTCTCTCCGAAAAAAAAAAAAAAAAGATAAGCTTTAGGATGTGGTATCAATACAGCATTGTGCTCTAGCCAAGTTCCAGGAAATAAGTTACATCAAATTTCATATGACTAAATCATCTGTGTTTTTTTTGTTTTTGTTTTTTTTTATTGCATTTTAGGTTTTGGGGTACATGTGAAGAACATACAAGATTGTTGCATAGGTGCATACGTGGCAGTGTGATTTGCTGCCTTCCTCCCCTTCACCTATATCTGGCATTTCTCCCCATGCTATCCCTCCCCAACTCCCCATCCCCCGCTGTCCGTCCCCTATTTCCCCCCAACAGACCCCAGTGTGTAGTGCTCCCCTCCCTGTGTCCATGTGTTCCCATTGATTATAAAGAGTTGACATACAGTTTTTGAGGACTTCCAACAAATATCTGATCAAAATATTCAACACCAAATAACAACATTCATACCTATAATAACAAGGTTTGATAGATTTACTAATTTCAAAACTGTTCTGGCTATATCCCAATTCCTCTAGGTATATGAAAATGGTGGGTAATAGCAGAGTAGCTTAATAATTTTTGTCCTATGTAAGCCAAGCATTCAGTAAATACCTATTTAATGAATGAACAGTAATCTAAAGTAGGACAATAGGTGAGATGAACAAAGGAGTATCTATGAAGAGGTCCAACTATGAAACAGTGACTTTCTAGTGTTATCTCCTAAAAAGCAAAAGGAACAGGCAGACTACATTCTATGCATTTTCTCTTTAGAAAGTAAGTTACATTTGGAGATGATGTGTCTGCTGAGTTAAGAAGCTACCATCTTAACTGAAGACTTCAAGGTTAAATATACAAGAAAGAAGTCCTAAAAGGAAACTTGACTCACTTTACATAGGTTATGTATCCCAGTTAAAGACCGAATACTTGATAGATGTCCTAGCAGGGAAGAAGTAGCAAATTAATTAATCAGGGTTCTACTTATACTATCAAAGCTAATCATGTTATTATAAAATTGGTAAACTTTCATTCAAATTTAGCATTCAGGAGTATGTGATATGTTTGAAATTCCACTATGATTACATATAGTGTAACACAGATATAACTAGATTGCCCTGGATTCCAATCCACACATTCTTCTAGTTACAACTCTAATCAATGAATAGGCTCTTATTTCGGACAAGAAACCATTATTCCTCAATAATAGGGTCATTCTTACCACATTTCTAAGATCCTTTGTACTTTTTTTTTTTTTTAGTCCTGTTCTGTCATCAGGCTGAGGTGCAGTGATAAAAATCACAGCTCACTGTAACCTCAAACTCCTGGGCTCAAGTGATTCTCCTGCCTCAACTTCCTGAGTAGCTCAGACTATGGGCACTCACCACCATGCCTAAATTAGCCTGGCTAATTTTAAATTTTTTTGTATTTTGTAGAGATGGGGGCGGGGTGGTCTCCCTATGTTGCCCAGGCTGGTCTTGAACTCCTGGCCTCAAGCAGTCCTCCTGTCTTGGCCTCTCAAAGCACTAGAATTATAGCCGTAAGCGACGGTTCCTGGCCATCCTTTTTACTCCCTATGGACATAAGCATCCACAACTCTGCCCTCCCAACACATTCATGTTCATTTGTTCATTCATTCATTCATTCATTCATTTTCTCTCTCATTCCCTCTGTCTCTTACACACACACACACACATGCATGCACATACAGCAGTCCTACGCCACTAACTCAGCAGTCATTACCACGCAGCTATATATTATTTCTTCTTTCATGTTCCACTGGGTTTATTACATTACTATTTCAGTAGAATCTTAAAAAAAAGATTACCACAACAGATAAGGCACTGGTATGATGGCTTAATTTTGGGAGAAAAGTCAATCCTGAACGAACTTGGTAATCCCGGAATCCTCCAGCTACAGAAAGTGTGGTTAAATTTATTTGTCGAGCATTTAGAATCCAATAGTTGTTTACAGTCATATAAAAATCTGGTAGAGAATAAAAAAGAGACATTAAAAAATAGTAGCCATTCCCTGCAACAACAAGATATCTATACAGTAATATTAATATTTAAATGAATTTTTCCTTAAGTCATTTCACCTATAAAGAGTGCGTTATTCACATTTCCCTATTTTCAGTAAAATCAGTATCTTTACATATATTCCGACTTCCTCATTAAATCAAAGTGCAAATACTAAGAGTTACTAAAGGCATTAATTTAAAAAAGATACCCAAATTTTACTAGCTTCAGATCCATAAGCAAACACCTTTCTACATTACACAAGGATGATGCTTACTCATGAGTCACACAGTATAGCAAAAAGGGAAAACCCTAATATTCTTCCAAAGATAAGAATTTACTATGCTACCGTTATAGACATTTGTGGTGTTGGCTTCATGGTATATGCAAATGATCAAACCCATCAAACTGTATATATTACAAATGTGTAGTATTTAATATATCAATTACCCTCAATACAGTGTGTTGGTTTTTTTTAGGAAAAAAAAAAAAAAGAGCTGTAGACCCCTCCCCATGATGGCAGTGTCCCAGCTTAAAAAGGCTTAGTAAGTCTCTTCTGTGGCCAACCACCACCACAAAGTACTATTTAAATTCTTACAATCTATCAGGAAAATACTACTGACATTAGTCTTAGGACTATGCTGCTGTGGAAAACCTCAGGGTTAGGGTTCAACCCATTTAGTGTAACAAGTAGTTCAAAGGGAAGAACCTGCAGACAATTTTTCACTTTGTCTATTGAGGTGAGAAAATTCTAGTGTCAAAGACTAAACAGAGGCTAGGACAGGGGATTTCTCAATTCTTTTTCTGATTATCAAAACTTAATGCATTTTTATCCTGGCATTTGATCCCACTCAGGGTTTCAAACATTGGGTACAGCAAGCTGCCCCCATTAAAGATCCCAGCAGTACTTACTTAGATTACCACCTAGCAGACTGACTCTTAACATCTGGAGAACCTGGGATCTAAGTATCAGTGGGGCACACATGCCATATGTCTAAATAGTTTAAAAAATCAAAAATCCAGCTAATAACCTGTTAAATCAAATATAGTTTTTCCTGCCTATTTTGAAAAATATATCATTGAAATAACCTGGAAGGCCAGGTTCAAATTAAGAATTCTCAGACACCTCAGAGTTAGCCACTGGATGGTGGCAGAATAGAGTGGAGCAGATCTCTAGTCTCTTACTGTGCTTCTCTTCCCATCCCAGTTCAATCCCACATGGCAAGGGCCTCATGTGCACATGCAAGCTCTGTCTGTACTTCCTGCAGAGCTATGCCTTGGCCACAACTCAAGCTTAGGATTCTACATACCTGCCCTCAGCAGAACAAAGAAAATGAAGAGACCCACACAGGTCTTGGAAGCAGGCTTGGGGCATATAGACAAGAAAAGTCTGGAGGCTTGGTTAGCTAGATCACAGTGTAGAAGTAAAGACGCAGGCTCCACACAGGGAAGCTACTTAGCCTTCATGCTTCTCACACTGTGGGAAAGGGTAAGGGCAGAGCAGCAGGAGCCTCTAAAGTGCAGATCCTAGTGCAAGGCCTCCTTCCTCCTATTGAAAGGCAGTATTTTCACCAAGTATAAACAGGGAATCTACTTGAGAGGTCACATGGACCCCTGTCTCTCAAAACCTTAAAATTTTCATTCTAATTTTGACCTAGTAAAATAAAGTGAATAAACCCAGAATAAAGAGGAAAGACTTACTAATTACAGGAAAGACATCCTAACCTTAAGAATCACTTTCAGTCTGAGCCTTTTAGAGACAAAACAGTGCCACCCTCCAAAGCAATAAAACCTATTGAAGGTACATTCCTCAAATAATTTTTAAAATATATTTGAGTCATTCTTATTTAATCTACATGGCTCATCTACATATACCATATAAAATGCAATAATATAAAGAGTTCTCAATTACGGTGACAAGTACTGACTTTTAGCCTTTAATTTTTTTTCCCAAACCTAACGTCATTTAAGATTATTAGACTACAACAAATTTAAACAACTTCATTATTTTAAAATTGAAATGTTTACTCATTAAAAGACTTCTACAGGCAAAATTTTAAATGTACTAAAAGAAAAACTGAGCCTCATAATAATTACCATTGTACCAGATACTTAACAGAAAATAAATGATTCTTTGGCAATGCTGTTATGTTAAGATGAGCACTTTAGACAATCTACTTTGGTGTGGAGTCACTGGTGAATATTTCTCACTTAACTACAAACAAAATTTTCATCAAAATTAAGATAATGCAAATTTTAATAAGTTAAGAAGCTATATACATTTACTAACCAGGAAGAATTCTTTCTAAAGACTTTCTTCTACTCATATAATATTCCTATAAGCAGTGAGGATAATGTTTGGCTTTTTTTTTTTTTAACAAGTTGAGATAACTGGTATTTAATTCTTATTCTGTGACATTATCACTATTTGATTAGATGACATCAATCACAAACTTCCACTTTTCATTCAAAATTCCTGCAAGATTATAGTATTATCTGGGTTTTATTTCCTATGTTAATGTACTTCAATTAAGAGGCAGTACAGCATGCAAAGGTTAAGAGCACAAGGCCAGAAGCAAGTTTGTGAGGGTCAAATATTGCTTTCACTACTTTCTTGCCACATGACTGTGGGCAAGAACTTTACCTTGGCCTTTTTCTCATAAACATGAAGATAATAATGGTACCTACTTCACAGGACTGCAGTGAGGATTAAGCGTGGTAATATATCATATGAAATCTTTAATACCCAAATTATAATGAATTCAATAAATATTAGGAATTATATCTCATTAAATAAAGTGTTAATGTACCTATGTATTTAAAAACTAGACATTGCTACTATTCTACTTAAATATAAGCTTATTTTTGATACAGCCCTAAAACAGTTAACAAAGCATAGGAAGTTTAAACACATCTTAAGAGACAGGGTACTGTCCTCAAAAATAACTAAAGTGGCCAGGCATGGTGGCTTATACCTGTCATCCCAGCACTTTGGGAGGTCAAAATAGGCAGATCATTTGAGGTCAGCAGTTTGAGATCAGCCTGGCCAATATGGTGAAACCCTGTCTCTACTAAAAATATAAAAATTAGTGGGGATGGTGGCACACACCTGTATTCCCAGCTACTTGGAAGGTTGAAGCATGAAAATCGCTTAAACCTGGGAGGCAGAGGTTGCAGTGAGCTGAGATTACACCACTGCACTCCAGACTGGGTGAAAGAGCAAGACTCCCTGTCCCAAAAACAAACAAACAAACAAAAACTAAATGGAAGCCCTAGTGCCTAGGAATTACAAAACACATGTCAACCATGTTAAGATGCTATGGACACACAAAACATAACAGTAGTTTCAATTATAAGCCTAAGTTCAAAGATATAAAGAGAGAGACACTCAGAATTGGAAGTGCTGGTTTGCAATTGAGTTGCTTTACACATGGATAAATCTGTAGCATACTCTAAGGGGAATAGCTGTAGGGATTTATTTATTTAATCCTAAACAACAATAGGGAGGTCAGCTAATATTTATGTAACAGTACTCACCTGTAATGAAACGATCTAATGGCATCACAGGAGCAACATGAGGTGTGGCTTGTGTAATAAGAAGATTTATCAGATCATGCTTAAAATTCGTCAGTGTAAGCAATGCTCTTGCAACAAGGCCACCCATAGAATGACCAATTATTGCCACACTTTTTGGAGCAAATTCTTGACCCTATTAAAAGAAATCATGTCATAATTAAGGCTTAGTATCATTTAAAAAATACTAAATAGTTCTCTCTGCATATGAGCAATTTTATAGGAAAAAGAAAATCAAACTATTTATACAACCTCCCATCACAAGGTACAGAAATACATTTTCATATAGTTTTAATTAGTGTATACATACTATTTTGTGTTCTGTCAAACATTCTTAATAGGTATATCTTGGGTTTCTAAGCCAACGGGAACACTTGGTTGAGCAAATCATGTTTATACTAGTTGTTACACTACATGTAATCTGAGGAGTAATTATATTTGGTATATAGCAGATTATTAGGTTTTACAAGACATACAAAATCAGATCATTTGTTTGAAACTGAAAATACTACCCAAAAAAAGCCAAGACAATTACAGTTTTGATAGCAATATACTACCTTATTATGTTATCTTTATTATTATTATTATTATTATTTTGAGATGGAGTCTCGCTCTGTCACCCAGGCTGGAGCGTAGTGGTGTGATCTCAGTTCACTGCAACCTCTGCCTCCTGGGTTCAAGCAATTCTCCTGCCTCTGCCTCCCAAGTAGCTGGGACTACAGGTGTGTGCCACCAAAACTAGCTGATTTTTTGTATTTTTAGTAGAGATGGAGTTTCACTGTGTTAGCCAGGATGGTCTTCAACTCCTGACCTCATGATCTGCCCACCTTGGCCTCTCAAAGTGCTGGGATTACTAGCATGAGCCACTGAGCCCAGCCCATGTTGTTATCTTTTATCTCATCCAATTATTTCTCTATTGTGCATTTGGGTTTAAAAGTGAAACAGCATTCCAAACACTAATTCACTGACAATTACATATATTTTATTTTTTAGAGAAGTGCTTTTCAAAAAGATCTTTTGTTTTCACCAATCTCCTCAGTATCATTACCATACTTTTGCTCATCATCTCCAACACTGATCCTTCCTACATACCATCTCTTCTCAATGAGTAGACTGAATCTTGTGCAGACGAGTGAACATAGGAGGCCTGACACTGCTGTCCTTGGCATGGACTGGATACAAGGTTGGCTCTTGGCTGGAATCTGGAACCTTATATTTGGGGGAGATACCCACCATTCCCTAAATGATAAGAGTGACTAAACTGTTTGTGCAAACAACATGTTTGATGCTGAACACCTGCTGTCCTCCAGGCTGGAATTTTGGTATGTGCTAGGCAGAGAGTATCCGTGTGATATGACCCCAGTAAAAACCTTGGGCACTGAGTCTCTAATGAGCTTCCCTTGTGGACAGTATTTCAGCAATGTCATAATATGCTGATTTAGGAATCAAGCGAGTCCTTAGTGATCGCCAAATACAGACCTGATCTTAGCAAAAGCCAACTCCTATAACTGCTCTGAAACCTGTCCCCTTTGACCTTCTGAAGTACATCACTCTAGCAATCCTTCTCTTCTTCTTGCATTATTGCTTTTCTCTCTCTAGATTATTTTCATTAGTGTATAAATATACTGTTATTCTCTCTTAAAATACTTGTATTCTCAAGTATATCACTCTAGCAATTAGTGTATAAATATA
Source organism: Aotus nancymaae (assembly GCF_030222135.1). NCBI lineage: Eukaryota > Metazoa > Chordata > Mammalia > Primates > Aotidae > Aotus > Aotus nancymaae. The sequence continues at coordinate 36,660,081 of NW_026988419.1, read as the reverse complement.
CTGTCATTAGTGTATAAATATACTGTTATTCTCTCTTAATATACTTGTATTCTCAAGTACATCACTCTAGCAATCCTTCTTGCATTATTGCTTTTCTCTCTCTAGATCATTTCATTAGTATATAAATATACTGTTATTCTCTCTTAAAAATAACTCCCTTTTAATTCTCACTTTCCCCTTAGTAACTTCTCTACATTTCTTTACAGCAAACCTCTAAAAACAAGTTGCAGGCCAGGCACAGTGGCTCACACCTGTAATCACAGTACTTTGGGAGGCCGAGGCGGGCGAATCACTTCAGGTCAGGAGTTCAAAACCAGTCCGGCTAACATGGCAAAACCCAGTCTCTCCTAAAAATACAAAAATTAGCCAGGTGTGGTGGCATGTGCCTGTAGTCACAGCTACTCAGGAGGCTGAGGCATGAGAGTCACTTGAACCCAGGAGGCAGAGGTTGCAGTGAGCCAAGATCATGCCACTGCATTCCAGCCTGGTGACAGAGTGAGAACCTGTCTCAAAAAACAAACAAACAAAACAAAAAGCAAGTTGTATACACAGTACTTGTTGTCTCCAATTTCTCAACTTCCACACACTCTTAAATCCATTTCAATCAGACTTTTACCCCAACATGCTACCAAAACTGTCCTTGCCAAATCACCAACGAATCCCATAGCCAATTCTTAATTCTTTTTTTTTTTTTTTTTTCTTTGAGACAGGGTCTTACTCTGTCACCAGGCTGGAGTGCAATGGCATGATCATTGGGGCTCACTGGAGACCCAATCTCCTAGGTTCCAAGCAGATTCTCCTATCTCAGCCTCCCAAGTAGCTGGGACTACAAGTGTACACCACCACATTCAGCTAATTTTTTTTTTTTTTTTTTTTTTTTTTTTGTAGATACAGAGTCTCCCTATGTTGCCTAGGCTACAACAGACAATTATTAATCATCTTATTTGACCTATCAGCAGCATTTGACACAGTTGATCACTTCTTCCTTCTTTGAAATATTTACATTAGTTTCTTTGACAACAAACTATCCTGGTTCTCCCTTTACCTCACTGGCTACTCCTTTTTAGTTTCTAGTTCTGCTTCCTTCTCATCTCTCCTCATTTCTTTTTTCTTCTTCTTTTTTTTTTTTTTTTTGAGATGGAGTTTCACTCTTCTTGCCCAGGCTGGAATGCAATGGCGTGATCTCGCCTCACTGCAACCTCTGCCACCCAGGTTCAAGTGATGCTCCTGCCTCAGCCTCCTGAGTAGCTGGGATTACAGGCATGTGCCACAACGCCTGGCTACTTTCATATTTTTAGTAGAAATGGGATTTTTCCATGTTGGTCAGGCTGGTCAAGGCTGGCCTGACCTCAGGTGGTCCACCTGCCTTGGCCTGGGAAAGTGCTGGAATTACAGTCATGAGCCACCAGGCCTAGCTGTCTCTCCTCATTTCTTAAAACTGAAGTGAATCAGGCCTTGGTCCTTAGATCAATTCTTTTTCATATCTTTGTTGTAACCATCAGTGATCTCTTCCAGTCTAGTGGCTTTAAATATATCTACACACTGTCAACCCCCCAGTAATTATCTCAAGGCTGTACCCCTTCTCTTGAACGCTAGCCTTGAACACCACCTGCACAGTAACATACATGGAATGTCTAATATGCATCTCAAACTGAATCTGTCTAAAACTAAATTCTTAATTCCTCCAAATCTGTCCCTGCTACATTCTTCCCTACCTCAGTTAATGGCAGTCAATCTTTCCAGTTGTTTAGCCAAAAAACTTGGGGTCATCCTTAACACTTCTTTTCCTCTCACTATGTCCTTCCATATCTGATCTGCCAGCAAACTGTAATGTCTCAGCCTTTAATTTCTCATCACTTCAACTGCCACCACCTTGATTTAAACTACCACTATGCCTTGAACACACCCCACCACTTCCTCCTTAGCATGCCACTGTTTTATAACTACTTTTCCTGTGTAGCGTGGCATTCAAAGATTGAAAAATATGCATTTTTAGAACCCCTTTCTTTGCCTCACTTTCTTCTTTCTCATACTGTGTCACATTTAGCTGCTTCAGCAGCCCCCAATTTCAATTCTCTACTTTCTTTAGCTAAGTGATAACAATGTTGCCCCATGGTCTGGAAAATGCTTCCAGGCAAAAAACCAGAGCAATCATGGAGCTCACTTCTTCCAGGGATCACAGTCCTTTGCTGTTCTGTTGTCCAACATCTCAAATCAGGTGCCTCAGCTATCTTGACCAGTTTTACAGTTGTTTACAAATGCAGGCGGTCTACCTTAGTACCAGTTAGTCATAGCTAGAGGCAGAAATCTATACCAATGGTTTTTAGGTAAGGCAGCACACTCTTAATTTATATATATAGTTTTAAAAAGTTTTTCTTCCTAAATTCACCATAAGAAACATTTCTTATAAATTTAAACTTCAAAACCATTACTGAGACCAAGACAAAAAACTCTAACAAAAAAATCTTTGTGCCATCTCTGCTTCAACTTCCAATATATGATTTAAAGTATACTGAATCCCTTTTTTAAAAAGATGCTGATAGGTTGCACCACTATTGATTTGCATACTTATCTCTCACCTTATAGAGTTTGAGAATTGTTTTAATACATTCATGCACAAACTTGGTCTGCTTCTGAAGGCTTCCACCATACAGTGCCACCAGTTCTTCATTGAAGTTCACACTAAAGAAGTCAAAGTGGTACTTGAAGTCAATGTCCTCTGCTTTTCTAAGTGCAATGGAGCCAATAGAACGAACTGCGGAGGAAAAGAGTGAAGTGCACATTAAACAATACCTTTTTAAAAATTTTGAGATGGAGTTTTGCTCTTTGTTGCCCAGACTGGAGTGCAATGGTGAGATCTCAGCTCACCGCAACCTCCGCCTCCTGGGTTCAAGCAATTCTCCCGCCTCAGCCTCCCAAGTAGCTGGGATTACAGGCATGCACCACCACGCCTGGCTATTTTTGTATTTTTAGTAGACATGGGTTTTCTCCGTGTTGGTCAGGCTGGTTTGAGCTCCCAACTTCAGGTGATCCACCTACCTAGGCCTCCCAAAGTGCTGGAATTACAGGTGTAAGCTACTGTGCCCCGCCCTAAACAATACTTTTAAGTTTCATCCCTTCTTTCTTCAGAATTTCTTTAAAAATAACTTTATTCTGCAATCACAAATATAAAACACCTATTTCAGAATGAAATTCATTAATAGTACCAATTTAGAACAAACTAACCTAGCAACTGTATGTCTTGAATGCAGTAAGTATGCCCTAAATATTTTTTAAAATTAAATAAATAAAAAGCAAGTAGATCACTTATTCTAGTTTCTTTTCCTTTGGTGGGAGCAACAATAGCTAAATGAGTAGGATTCCTCAAAGAGTAAGACATATAAATTTTGCCAAACTTACTGAGGATTTTAAGGATGAGAAGGTTCCTACAAGAAATATCCATTCATCACTCGGTTTAGAAACCCATACTTGATTTGTCTTTTTCTCCTGAAAAGGACATCCAATCTATCAGTAAGTGCTGCCACGCTGTACCTTCCGAATATATCCCCAGTTGAAATTTCTCACCATTCCCACCACTGCTGTCCTAATCCAACACCATTATCTCTTGTCTGAACTACTCTAACAGTTTCTTTACTCGTCCCTCTGCTTCCACTCTTTTTGTTCTTGTTTTGCAAATCTTTTTAAAACTTTTATTATAAACTGCTTATATTAGATGGCATAAAAATTGTAGCATATGGTTTAGCAAACAAAATACCTGTTTACAATTTCATTTTTAGAAAACATATACAACAGATGCATTATAATCCACATATTATACAACTCACTATATAAACTGTAAAATTAAATGGTTTTTAGTATATTCACCATCTCTGGTATATATTGTATAACCATCTCTGAAATCTAACATTAGGTATTTTTTAATTACTTCAAAAACAAAACTCTGTGCCTACTGGCAGTCACTCCCCATTTCTTCATTCCTCCCAACCCCTAGGCCTAACAAGCACTGATCTACTTTCTGTCTCTGTTAAGTTTGCCTATTCTGGACATCTCGTATAATATGTGGCCTTTTGGAACTGGCTTCTTTCACATAGCACGACGTTTTCAAGGTTCATCCATGTTGTGGGATGTATCAGTACTTCATTCCTCCTTTTTATTGAATAATATTGCATCGTATGATTATGCCACATTTGATTTATCTATTCATCAGCTGAGGGCCATTTAAATTATTTCCACCTTTTGGTTATTATACGCTGCTATGAATGTTTATATACAAGTTTTTGTGTGGGTACGTGTTTATTTTTCTTGGGTAGATACCTAGGAGTGGAATATTGCATGATAGCTCAGTGTTCAATATTCTGAGGAACTGCCAAATAGTTTTCCAAAGTAGCTGCACATTTTACATTTCCACCAGCAATGTATGAGGATTCCAATTTCTCTGCATCTCCACCAACACTTGTTGTTATCTATCTTTTTTATTACAACTATCCTAGTAGGTATGAAGTGGTATCTCATTTTTATGTATGGTTTTCTGATGACTTACGATGTTTTAGTATCTTTCCTGCTTCCACTCTTGCCCTACAAAGGAAAGTCTCTTCATAGCGAAGCCAGAGTGATCTTTTTTTAAAAGTAAATCACACCTACCAGATTGTTTAAAAATTTAATATCTGACAATTCCAGTGTTGTAAAGGACATGGAGCAAAGGAAAGTAAAATATACTGCTTGTAAGAATATAAATTAGCACAGTCAGTAAAGATTAAAAAGATACACATAACCTATAACATGGAATTACACTCTTAGGTATCTATATTACAGAAACACAGTATCTTCAGGACACATATGGAATAATATTCATTATTTGTAATTGCCAATAAATGTAAACATTTATTCTGTCCAAAGACAGAATGGACAAACCATGGTATAGTCATACAACAGAAATAATACAAAATAAGGAAAATGAACTTGGATGAATTTTAAAGATAATGCTGAGTGGAAGAAGCCAGACACAAAAGAATACATACTGAATGACTATATTCATATTACAAAACTTAAAAACAGCCTCAAATAAATAGATTATATTAAATAAAACTACAAAGAAAGTTAAGGAAATTACTATATTAACATTAGGATTGTAATTATATAAAGAAAGAGAGGAGGGAGTTTTAACCATGAAGGGGCACATAAGGGGTTTCCAGGTCGCTGGTAATCTACTTCTAGACTAAGGTTTGGTTTCATGGGTATTTAATTTACAATAATTTGTAACAAAATATCTATGTTCTATGTATTTCTCAGCATGTAATATTTCAAATATGAAGATAAATTTTAAAAATCAGATTATATTTTTCTTACCCAAAGCCCTCCAACAGTTTACCATTCATTCAAAGTCTTTTCCACAGCGTATGTGATATGGCCTGTGGCTACTTTTCCAGTCTTATCTCTTTTCACTTTCTCTAGTCACAGTAGCCTTGAATGCACAAAGCATGTTCCTGCCTCCTGATTTGCTTCCCTAATCAATGCTTCCCTCAGTCAAACCTCTCCTCAAATGTCATCTCCTCATAATGGCCTTTCCTGACCACCTCATCTAAACTAGCCACCTCCTGACCCTTTTATATTCTACCTCCTTAGTCTGTTTTTCTTTCTAGCCTTTAACATTATTGACATATTTGTTTGATCACTGTCCTCCCAATAAGCATATAAATTTGATGAGAGAGGGACTTCATCTGTCTTGATATGCTCTGAATCCCTAGTATCTAGAACACAGCCTGGCTCATGATAGACACCTGTAGATACGTGCTAGGTGAATAAACACAAATAACTGCACATGTTGAAACAATTCCAATCCATTAAATAACAAGAAAGCAGGTTTTAGTTTAAAACAAAATTAATTCCAGTTTACTTAGCTGTTATGCCAGAAATAACTGCTATATCTCCAAGCCAACATCAATTTGGAATCTGTACATGTAATTTCCCTAACCTTACCTTTCTATATTCCTCCCAGTACTTCCAGATCTCTCTAACTTAAATAACTCCAAAAGAAGGAAACGAATCTCTCTTACTTTGCATAACATTAGCCACTGATTTACTTCCCTAATCAATGCTTAAGCTTCTGTTCTCTTTACCATTCATTTCCAACATAAATGTGTTTGCTCTGCTGATTCCCCAAGGGGTTCCCCCTTTATCATCTACTTATCCCATCCCACTCCATCTTATTCTTTTTATTTCTCTCTTTGCAAAGTGGTCTTCAATTTTTCTAAGTACTTTTCACATGTATTCTCTCAGAAAATGTCATAGTTTGGTCTCTCTGTAAGCCCAACATAGTACTTCAAACACAGCATGCATTTCATTTACTTTATTTGATTCACTGAGTATGGATATGATTCAAATTTTTGAGTTGAATTTTATAGCTTTCAAAACTTACTTCCAGTGAAACTTACCTTGTTTATAACTTCCAGCATTACCAGGAAGAAAGAGAACTGGAATACCCGTCAAAGGGAGAATTTTGTGTTCTTCAGCATAGGATCCTTCTCCATAAAGATATAACTCATATGCTGGATAGCGTTTTGCCAGTTTCTTTGGAAGTTCTATTTTCTACATTAAAAAAAATGTAGTTTCACTTTAATCAGTTTTATTAAAACAGTTCAGCCTCATCATATGCAATTCTGAATTATGCAAATTTGAAATAGTACAATATAAAAATATTACTGATATTAAAACTACACTTCATACACAAAACAAGTTCTACTTGTAGTTTATTGATATAGAGAATCGATCTTGAATTGTGTGAATTTTGAAACATGAAGTCTTCAGGAAAACGTAAAAGAGGACTAATTGAATTTCTAACCAATACAAATTACTCAAAATGGCCACTGACAATGGCAGAAAGCACTGGTATATGTCAACAAGTTACATGTTAACATAATTGGATAAGTATCAATTATACTTCAAAATGATAAAGGCTTTATATCATCAAATCTTTTTTTCCAGTTTTAACTATTTTGAAATGTCTCTCCTTTTACTCAGACCCAACTGTACATTTCAGTTGTTACAGCTTCAAAAGGAAGTACATTGTTTTACAATGTAGCTTTCTGACTTCTCAATTTAATATGCTTTGGCCTACAATATGCTTAACAAATTAATCTGAACCTTATAGCCATGTCTTAGTCAAGATAGGTACACTCTTCTTACCATAAACATTCCAGTGAATTAGTATCTATTTCAGTTTTCATGGAGCAGGTGCATGGTTTGTTGGCAAACCTTAAAATACTCTGCAATTCATGTTATTGTATACCAATAATACAGCAGTTCACCTAACTACTGAGTCAGTAGCTCACCTAAATTTTTTTCAGCGTAGTATAAATTACCTCTTAATGTCATCCGGAAAGGTAGACATCTATAAAAGTGGTAGTAAAGTATACATACACCCTTTTGCTCCTTTTTTTTTTTTTTTTTTTAAAGGACAGAAACCATTAAGAATGAAACCAATTACATTGGACAGTAATGTCTACATAGATCTGGCAGTGCTGTACATGTGGTATGTGCTTGATAAAAGAATTTAACTACAAAGTGAATTTCAAAACCTGTAAATGTTACTAATGACTGCTGAAAACCTTCATTGTTCCAAAAACAAAAAATTCTGATCATTTGTGCACCTTCCTAAATATCCCTTTGATGATATTAACATAAACAATCTATGCCAATAACACCATGGAAACATCTGCAGAGACTGTAAGCTTATTAAGATACTAGCAACCTTAGTTATCTCCCCAAAAACTTAAAATACAGAAATAATAACCCCACTATTTGTTTTATATTTAATACATGTACTTCAATTCAAATTAGTCCCAATACTGACTGTGCACAGAATATAATCAAAACTGAAAATGACACAATTGTTTACTTCTTTAGGTACAAATGAAACAAAAAGAAAACAGGGCTGGGCATGGTGGCTCATGCCTGTAATCCCAGCACTTTGGGAGGCTGAGGCAGTTGGATCACGAGGTCAGGAGTTCAAAACCAGCCTGATCACCATGGTGAAACCTTGTTTCTACTAAAAACACAAAAGTTAGCTGGGCATGGTGGCACACGCCTATAGTCGAAGCTACTCAGAAGACTGAGGCAGGATAATCACTTGAACCCAGGAGGCGGAGGTTGCAGTGAGCCAAGATCCGACCACTGCACTTCAGCCTGGGCCACAGAGTGAGACTCTGTCTCAAAAAAAAAAAAAGGAAAGAAAACTATAAGAGAACAAAGAAATAGTTTCTTATTTCCTCCCAATTTAGTACACCATTATTCTTCTGGAACGGTAGCTAAACAAAGTTTGGACTAGTTGAAAATAAACTCAGAAAAACAGGAAACTATCAAATATATCTAAAAAGAAATATTTAATTTTCTTGAGACAGAAAAGGAAGCAAAAAAATATATTTGATATATTTTATAAAATACTATTGTGAAAGCAATTTTATAGTGAGAAAGAATATTTTTTAAAATATGAATGTATACAGAGTTTTTTAAAAACAGTATGGAGATGGAAAAAGGAGATGGAACAAAAAAATAAGAGAAGAGGTAAGAATGATGGGAGTTGTAGGCAAATGGCAAAACTCCATTTCCAGACAGAGTTCAAGTTGAAAGGGAGTAGGAAAGACCCAGGAGAGGTAATTTACCAGATTGACAGAAAAGGCATAGGCATACAAAAAGGTGCTGATAAGAAAACAGAATACGGTCAAGGGATTTTAAAAGGAAAATACTTAAGGGAGCAGGACTCCAATGTAAATTTTTTATTCCATATAATTTTGCTTAGTTTTTTTTTTTTTTTTGGAGACAGAGTCTCGCACTGTCTCCCAGGCTATAGTGCAGTAGTGTGATCTCGGCTCACTGTAGTCTCCGCCTCCAGGGTTCAAGCAATTCTCCTGCTTCAGCCTCCCAAGTAGCTGGGACTACAGGCATGAGTCACCAAACCCAGCTAATTTTTTTGTATTTTTAGTTTCACCATGTTAGCCAGGATGGTCTTGAACTCCTGACCTTGTGATCTGCCCACCTTAGCCTCCCAAAGTGCTGGGATTACAGGCATGAGCCACTGCACCTGGCCTCTATATAGTTTATTTTAAATAAACAACACCTCCTCCATATTAAGATCAATTACCTTTATATTTAAATATTATCTCCACAATCCTACCTCTCCTGTCCTCCTTCGTTGACTCTATAGTTTAGTGTGAGTTCTTCTTAACTCTACACAAACTGTCTCAAAAGACAAAATTTTTAACAAACTCTCAAGTACTAGAAAAAATTGATTTAAGAAACTAAAGTATCTATTTTATGACATTATTTGTGAACTTAAACTGAAAAATAAAGTTTGATCTCCATAACTAACCAAAAAGAAAAACGACTTTGATCAAGATGAATACACAGTTTTTAAGTTCTCTCAAAGAGCTCTCAGTCAGCCCTTTGCTCACCACCCTCCATAAGAGTAGTTCTAGGGGCGGCCGGGCAGAGTTGCTCACGCCTGTAATCCCAGCACTTTGGGTGGCCGAGGTGGATAGATCGAGACCCACCTCGATCATGTTGGCCAGGCTGGTCCGGAGGTCGAGACCAGTTTGGCCAACATGGTGAAACCCCATCTCTACTAAAATACAAAAATTAGTTGGGCATGGCAGTGCATGCCTGTAATCCCAGCTACTTGGAAGGCTGAGGCAGGAGAATCCCTTGAACCAGGGAGGAGGAGGTTGCAGTGAGCCAAGATCGTGCCACTGTACTCTAGCCTGGCGACAGAGCTAGACTCCTAAAAAAAAAAAAGGCCTTAAGGACAACTGAATTTTTCAGACTTGTCTCTCCTTGCCATAGTCTCCCTTCTATAATCCATAGTTCACACTACTAACACACACACACACACACACACACACACACACACACACACACACAAAAGGCTTAAGAGAGAGTCCTTTAAAATCTAACTCTAATAATTCTTACCTACTTTTTTTTTTTTTTTTTTTTTTTTTGAGACAGAGTCCCACTCTTGTTACCCAAGCTGCAGTGCATGCAATCTTGTCTCACTGTAGCTTCGACTTCCTGGGTTCAAGTGATCCTTCCATCTCAGCCTCCTTAAGAGTAACTGAGACTACAGGTGGCCCATGCCATCACACTTGACTGATTTTTTGTATTTTTGTTTTTTTAAGTAGAGACAGGGTTTCACCATGTTATCCAGGCTGGTCTTTAACTCCTGGGCTCAAGTAATTCTACCAGCTTGGCCTCCCAAATTGATAGAATTACAGGTGTGAGCCACCTCGTCCCACCCTTACCTACTTTCTTATAACTTACACATGACATATTTTAAAATGTATTTTTAATATGTTTTTGAATTCAAGATTCAAAAGGATATACATTGAAAAGGATCTCTCCTGCCCATGGTCCTTCGGCCATCCAGTTGACCTACCCTAGAAGGCAACCTGTTATCAGTTTATGTGTGCTTCTAGAAATATTTTATATATATAAGCAAATATGTTTATAGATTTTAGTTTTGATATAATGGTAATATATTATAAATACTGTTCATGCAACATGTCCCAGTGCATTACCACCTTCACATACACTATTTATGCCTGCAATGTTCTTTCAGTACTTTATACACCCTCTATGGCCCAATTCACTTTGCATCTTCTCTAAAGCCTTTGAACACCCAAGACAAACTTGGAGGCTCTCCTTTCTGTGAAAAGCTTTGTACATACTCTCTTATTGTGAAATTATAACAGTACATTATATCATAATTATAAATTACATGTCCATTTCCCCCATTGTATTATAAAGACATAAAGACACAAGATCTGATTTAGTTCTAATTCCCTTTCACCTACAGCAAGTATCTAGATATACCTGGCAAAGACTGCTCATTCAATAAATGACTTTCTAAATAAATAACACACTTAATAACAAAATATATGACTTTTTTTTGTGAGACACAGTCTTGCTGTCACCCTACCTGGAGGGCAGTGGCACGATATTGGCTCACTGCAACCTCCGCCTTCTGGGTTCAAGCGATTCTCCAGCCTCAGCCTCCTGAGTAGCTGGGACGACAGGCGCATACCACCATTTTCTTCCAGAGAGCAACCGTTAGGTTACACATATGAAGATAGCCAAACAAATCACTGTATGAGAGAAAACAACTCAGATGTTTCTTCTAAAATTCTGCAATTTGCCTAAAAGCATTTGCTAACAAATAAAAGTTTTGCCTTGCTGTCATAACAGGGCAAGAAGCTTCAAAGGATAAAGTATATTTTGCCTCACAGGTTTGAGATATGGGTTCGTGCGATGTTTAATTAACTCTGAATAAGTGACTCTGGGAAAACCAGAGGTAGAAGATGAACAAAGATAATCAAACAATTTTAAATTCCAAACTTCATTTTTGCAAAGAGCTTCAAATTTATGGCCCATCTTTAAAAAAAAAAAAAAATGAAGAATAAAATTGAGTGCATTTCAACTACCTTTCTATTTCTGCTGGCTAGCTAAAGAAGATGCAAATAAGCAATAAAAAAGAAGAAAGGCATCAAAAAGAGAAGAAAAGCCAATGGCTTGGACATCTCACATCTGGGTATCAACCTGTGAACAATTAGAGAGATGACTATAAAATATAATTAAAAGTAAACAATATGTAAAATATCTTTAAAACATTTTTATTCATGGAAGTCATTTGGTTCTTAACAGAATGGCCTCATTTATTCAAAAAGCTCACTATGTTCAAAATGACTCATTTCTATAGGCAGGTTTTATTGTATCTGTAAGATAACATGAGCTGGTATGCAAAATAAAAAGACTAAGAATACAATATAAATACTATCATGAATTAACACAGCTTTTTATGTCATAAAAATAAAACCTGCTAAAAATCAAAAACTTCTGTCACTGTGATTATTACTATATTAGCAGATAGAAGTGTAAAATCCCAAAAAAGCAACTTCAATCAAAATAACTAAACCTACACTACCCAACAACAACAAAAAACCCAAAGAGCTCTTCACCATTAGCTACACTAATTTTCTCTTTCCAGTCAATTTTATGAGGCAGGAAATGCATCTGTGAGATCCATATGCTTTGCTCCCAACACTAAGGAGAACAATTTCTATTTCTGTGAATATTAAAATAGCTTCAATAATTGTAGGAAATCTAAAAATAAATGGGGATTAGTACTGTACTGTTCCAAAATAATTTTAACCAAACTCTTCAATGCAGTACAAAACTAAAGTGACCTACTTCAATCTATTGGGAGGTCCCTAATTATTAAACCAAACATAAGGAGGGTATTATGATGACTCTATTTTCAGTTTTTAAAAAACTAAACTAAAAAGCTCTGCTTAGTTAAATGAACAGAGATAGCAGTAACATGTCAAAATCTTCTCCTTCAATAGCAACCCTACGAAATGTTTCCACTCTCCTATCATCATAAATGCAAAACCAAGGTAAGGATCTAAACACAAATGAAATCTAAATTTACTAGAATCCTGTCCATACGAGAGAATGTTATTCAGCAATTTAAACCTTAAGTAGTCTTAAGATCAAAATAATAGCAGAATAATCAAGTAACAGGCTTCCTCCATAATGACTTGTACAAAGAAGCAATCAGGACTTACATCCTTCACCCTAAAAAAAACTGCTATGATTTTAAGAGTATACTAAAAATGTATTTTACAATATATATTATAGTGCATATACATTTGTGGTAGGGAATTACTATTATAATAAGTAGTCCGTAATTAAGAGATGCACTTAGAAATAAAAGAATCATTCGGAAAAAAAATCTTAGGACACTTGGGTAATTTGTCTGCGCCTCTTTTTACATCTAGTCATGAATGAAATTCTAGATTCTACTATGCCGAACTAACGAAGCCACTGATTGAAAACATTCAAAATGGCATGGAAGCAATGCGGGTGGAGAGAGAAGGGTCGCGTGTCTCTTAAACTCCGAACCCAGCGAGAAAAAAAAAATAGCACCATTTAATAGATTTTGTATGCAACTAGTATGAGGCTCGGCAGCTGGAAGACATGGATAAACGCAGGTACGCACACACAAGCAAGCCCACACAGGCACAGTCCCTTAACCTGCAAAACAAGAGGATCCGCAACATCTTTTCAAGAGGGAATCTAGTTTCCAATTTCATAACTCACCAGTTTACCCTTAGGCAAAACCCTGGAGTCTCCAAAAACAGCCTTGGGAACTATCTAGCCAATATACACTCTGCAGACGCTCGGTCCCTTTCTAGAAATGCGAAATCTGACGCGCAAATCACTGGGCGCGAGGAGAAGAATTTAGGCGCGTGGGAAGCAAATGAAGGTCCCGGAGCACGGGTTAAGGCAGGAACGCGAGAGGAATGGAGCTTGGGTTTAGGGAGAAGGGTTAAGGCTGCCTCTCTGGGTGTGACCGGGGCTGGGCCCGGCCAGTCAGAAGAGCTTGTGCCCAGGATTTGGGGCTGGGGAGGAGGCGGAGGGTCAGCAGAGTAACTACCAGGGCGACCACGAGGATGCTCTCGGGAAATCGTCTAACAAACACCTCATCATGGAGAAAGGACACAAAGCGTAGGTGAGGGAGGCAGAAAAGGGATGCAGAGTCTCCCTGGGCGGAGAAAACAGAGGCGAGGACGGGACAGCCGGCCCGAGAAGCGCCGAGAGCCAAGGCAGGATGAACCTACAGAAGGAAAAAGGCACCAGGGGCCAGAGTCTTGGAGCACCCGGCCAAGGAGAGGGCAGAACCTTACCTGATACTCCGGGTACTCAAACATGTAGCTCATACTGCACTTATTCTCCTCGAAGCCGAAGAAGACATCCCACAGCCCCAGGGTTGCCATGAAGACCATGAAGACATAAAACGCCAAGTTGCAGAGGTTGACCGAGTGAAGTAACATGGTGCCGCCGCCACTGCCGACACCCCCTCTGCCTCCGCCTCCGCCGCGGGGCCCTAAGCCCGGACTGAGCGAGCCCGCGGACTGTCCGACCGCCAGCCCCGGAGCCGAGCCCTAGCCGCGCGCGCCTGCGCTGATGCCCGGCCTGCCCGCTCGCCAGCCGCGCAGTGCGCCTGCGCGCACCAGTCCGCGGCGCCTCTGGCCTGGCGACTCCCAGAGCTGAGGGAGGAGGAGACGTTGCAGCGGGAGCGCGAATCTGAGGGGGAAAAGGAAGTGGGAGAAAGCTGGGTGGGCTGGGCTGAAGGGTGAGGGGAAAGAAGGGAAGTGGGGAGGGATAGGCGCGAGGAGTGACTGGAGGGAGGAAAAGAAGAGGGAGCGAGGAGGCATCCAGAGGGGGATGGGCGGAGCGCGGGAGCCCTGGAGCCGAGCCTGGGTAGCGGGGAGGATAGTGCAGGAGGCAGGTATCAGATGGGTTAATCTGGGGAGGGGGCTAGAGCCCAGAGCCCAGAACCCAGAGGCGATTAAGGACTGTGAGCGGACAGAGAGGGGAGGAGGACTTTAAAAGCCCTGGGGTCATCAGCTGTCACGTCGCCAACGCCTCTCCCTGCGGCAGTTTAAAAACCCTTCCCGTTCAATTTTGAAACGCCTCAGGCTTCCGCAATTTCGGTTTTCCCAGCGGTAATAGAGCACACTCACAGCTCCCTGGAGCAATTAGCTTGAGGAAGGAACAAATGGCTTTATTTCCCCTTTTCCACCGCCTGCTTGGGCCCAGTAGGTAACAGCGCTTAAAAGCAGTGGCTCATAAAAAAAACACCCACAGGCCGACGAGATTCTGCTCTTGGTATCAGATGAAAGCCTGAATCACAAAAAGCATCGTTAGTCCTTAAAAAATGTTACAAAATATCCATTAGCACTGACGTCCCCAACAGGTATCTGCGTAATCAGCTTGGCGCTGACTCGCCTTGCTCCCCAGAACCTCCACCTCTTTGGGGAATCGGTTCCACGTTAACTTGAGGAGATAATTTTGTCCAGCTTCCATTCAGACTCACAGGTGATTTAATTCGTTTTGAAGAATTTCGGTTTTGTTTTGCACAAAGGAGGAGGTTTAAAAAAAAAAGTAGCTCGAAATCATAATAACGTGTAGCAGCTTCAAAACACTAGAATGTTAGGAGAAAGATGATCGCTCTTTAAAGCTCACTCAATCATAGATGATGATGTGTGTGTGTGTGTGTGTAGCTAACTACAGGTTTCTTAGAATGGCATTTGGCACTAACTGAATTTCACTGAACTTGGGCTGATTTTCTGGTGTATTTTCCGCGCAGAGGAAATTTGGCTATGATACATAAAATCAAATAATTTTAAAACTAAAAGAAAGCTTATAGTTTATCTTGTACAACACCCTGATATTCAGATTACAAAACTATGAAGGAGAGGGGAAGTGATCTGAAAATCAAAATATTCTTTACCTTACAGAGAAACCGTTGCAAGTCTAAACAAACACAGCTAGCTACTGAATGTGAAAAATTGATGGAGACAGACAGAAATGGGGAAATGCAGAAGCAGCCTCTTTTTTGTAAGGAGATAAGTCTGCAAGGGTAATTGTTAAGTAATATGTAATTGAAATGTATCCTGTATGAGGTTTTTGTTTGTTTTGTTTTGTTTTGAGACCAATCTTGCTCTGTTGCCCAGGCTGGAGTGCAGTGGCACTGCCTCCACCTCCCAGGATCAAGCGATCCTTGTGCCTCAGCCTCCTGGTAGCTGGGATTATAGGTGTGCACCACTAAGCCCGACTAATTTTTTTTTTTTTTTTTTTTAGACAGAGTCTTGCTCTTTTGCTCAAGCTGGAGTGCAGTGGCGCAATCTCAGCTCACTGCAACCTCTGCTTCCCTGGGTCGAGCAATTCTCCTGCCTCAGCCTCTCAAGTAGCTGGGATTATAAGTGCGCACCACCACACCTGGCTACTTTTTGTATTTTTAATAGAGACAGGGTTTCACCATGTTAGCCAGGCTCTCAAACTCCTGACCTCATGAACTACCCACCTCAGCCTCCCAAAGTGCTGGGATTACAGACATAAGCCACCACGCCTGGCCCAATTTTTTGTATTTTTAGTAAAGAACACATTTTGCTATGTTGGCCAGGGTGGTCTCAAACTGCTGTCCTCAAGTGATCCGCTCAATTTAGCCTCCCAAAGTGCTGGGATTATAGGTGTGAGCAACGGCACATAGCCTGAAGTTCTTTATGAGGTGGTGAGTTCACTTGGGAATGTCATATCTGTTATATTCTATTGATAGGTATAGAATGTGTTAAATTTGGGTGGGCACGGTGGCTCATGTCTGTAATCCCAACACTTTGGGAGGCCAAGGACTGGTGGATCCCTAGAGGTCAGGAGTTCGAGACCAGCCTGGCCAATGTGGTGAAACCCCGTCTCTACTAAAAATACAAAAATTAGCCAGGTGTGGTGGCGGACGCCTGTAATCCCAGCTACTTTGGAGGCTGAGGCAGGAGGATTGCTTGAACCTGGGAGGTGGAGGTTGCAGTGAGCCAAGATCATGCCACTGCACTCCAGCCTGGGAAACAGAGCAAGACTCCATCTCAAAAAGAAAAAAAAAAAGTGTGTTAAATTTGTAGATTTACACCAACATGACTGGATTATCAAGAAGAACCTTTTGATCAACAAGATGTTAAAAGATAAATGTGATAGAAAGGAATATATACTGTAGGGTTTTGACATTATTGACCGTAAAAGAGAAGAAGGTATTTGGAGTTTGGAATGGAATTACCAGTGAGTGCAGAGGATTACAAATCATTTGAGGAAGGCTTTAAGTTATAGATAAAAGGGGAGAATACATTGAGTCTGGGTGCTAGAGAACATCATGGGTAGAACGTCTCCTCTATTTCTCCTAGCATGTTATGAGCAGTATATGACAAATAAACCCAGGGTGAATCCATACCCGCTCATCTGTCTATCCCAGTGCTTAAAGTTAATGTGCATTTGAATCACTTGGAGATTTTGTTAAAAAGCAGATTCTGGGCTGGGCGCAGTGGCTCATGCTTGTAATCTCAGCACTTGGGAAGCCCGAGGCAGGCAGATCACAAGGTCAGGAGTTCAAGACCAGCCTGACCAACATGGTGAAACCCCGTCTCTACTAAAAATACAAAAACTTAGCGAGGCATGGTCGTGTGCTCCTGTAATCCCAGCTATTCGGGAGGCTGAGTCAGGAGAATCACTTGAACCAGGGAGGCAGAGGTTGCAGTGAGCCAAGATTACACCATTGCACTCTAGCCTGGGCGATAGAGTGAGACTCTGTCTCAAAAAAAAAAAAAAAAAAGAGAGCAAAAAGATTCTGATTTAATTGTTCTGGTGTAGGACCCACAATTCTGCATTTCCGACAAACTCCTAGGTGATGCCAAAGATACTGGTCAGCGGACTGCACTTTGAATAGCACAGACCTGTCCTGCCTGAGGACTCTGTTCTATGGAGAAATCCCTGAACTCCAAGATGACAGCACTTCCTCTTCTGGTAGCCTTCATGAGTTGTGGCAACCTGCTGCATTGACTGTTCACTCAGAAAGGAGTGGGATAGAGAGTCAATAGATTCTTCATGTTTGTAATTTTCCTTCTAACATTTTACTGTCTTTTTTCCTATCCATCATTATTCACCCCTAGCTTTACTTCCTTTTATATCTAACCTAACCTTACTGAGCATCAGTTCAACCACCCTCTGCCAGAGCTGTCAACTATCTTGAATGCTTGCCTCTCTATCCCACTCTACTTACAAATTTCCAACCTTGGGACAATATAATCTGGCTCTGAACTCTGCCACTACTGTATCTGACTACTGCTAGAGAAAATGACACAGTCATTTGCATTACTCTTCAGAAATACTTGGCTAGGCACAGGGCTCATGCCTGTAATCCTAGCACTTTGGGAGGCCGAGGAGGGCAGATTGCCTGAGCTCAGGAGTTCAAGACCAGCCTGGCCAACATGGCAAAACCCTATCTCTACTAAAAATACAAAAATTAGCCAGGCATGGTGGTACATGCCTGTAATCCCAACTACTGGGGAGGCTGAGGCATAGGAATTGCTTGAACCCTGTAGGCAGAAGTTGCAGTGAGCCGAGCTCTCGCCACTTCACTCCAGCCTGGGCAACAGAATGAGACTGTCCCAAAAAATATTGGTATATGTTTCTGGTCACCACCTTCCTCTTCTAAATTTCAGACCACTACTTTTTAAGCTCCCTACATTTCTTCTTACTTCTCTTTTAGTAAATTTTTAGTACTAAACTTATCTTCATATTGCAAAGGTAATTTTGATTTTCAGATGCACATTGCTTCAGTTCCTCATTCCTAAGTTCATTATCTTCATCCTGTCCTAATTCAGTTAATACATCTAAAGTGTTTGACACAATGCCTGGCATATAGTAAGCATTATCGCTGTACTTTGCTATCCTTAGAGGACATAAAAAGCAAATCTCTCTAGTTGTGTTTTATGTTACCATCTCCTGCTCCTTTCTTTTCAGGAAATTAGTTCTATCAAGTTAAGGTCTGTATCAATCTCTCCCTCCCCAAATCATATAAATAAGCATTTTTTTTTTTTCAAAAATCCTCCCTGTAGCTCTCACCTGTAGCTCTTCTCATCTCAGTCAGTATTCCTAAAGATGTGGTTTACACTTATGTCCAATTCCTCATCTCCCATTCATGTTTCAGCTACACTGTAATTTTTGCCCCCACACCCACCCCCATGAAACTTTTCTTGCAAAGGTAACCATTGACTTAATTACCAAATCCAGTTGACACTTTTCAGTCTTACTTGATGCTTCTACTACATTTGCCACTTCTTTCTTAAAACACTGCCCTCCATTTTCTTCTGTAACATCATTTTCCACTGGTTTTCTCCTGTTCATATAGCCTCTCAGTCTCCATCTCATGTGACCTACTTTTACCTATCTCTTAAATTTTATTAATCCCATGATTTTATTCTCAGTCATTTCCAACATAAAATCCTTCAGTGGCCTCTCAGAGCCTGAACTCTAGTCAGTGTTCTTTTGGTTGCAAGAAACACAAACTAGCTCAAGTTAAAACGGGGAGATATATATATACACATACAATATATGTGTGTGTGTATATATTGTGTATTTATACACATATATGTACATATGTGTGTGTATGTATATATATGTACATATATATGGTAAAAAGGATCTCAGGAATCCAGAATAAGCTGACAAATCAGGACACACACTGACTTCAGGGTGTACACAGTTCTCTCATGGCCACTCCCAACTCCAAATCTAACCAAACTTTTAGCTACTAATTTTAACTCCTGATTTTAGCTACTGATTTTAACTACTGATTTTAATTCCTCTTGCCAATTTAGATCAGAATCCTGCTTTGGATGTCAGAAGGCAGGATGTCTCTCATTGGTCTAGGTGATTCTTTTGAACCAGGACTCACATATCAAAGACTACTAAATAAAGATTTACTAAATAAAGATTGGAGTAAATGGAACTAGAAAGGTAAATAGGAGCCAAAACTGTAGTAGACAGAGTAGAAAAAGGAATATGAGTTTTATACAGTAGATAAGTGGAAGCTACTGAAATGGGAAGTATTTAGAGTTAATTGTTCAGGAAGGTTCAGCTTACATCAATGACCACTGGGACTGCATGGCATAGAGTCTCAATTCAGATCAGCAAGAACTGTGTATTTAGTCCAGGTAGAAGGCTAAAAGAAAAGGAATTTGTTATTCTTCATTATAAAGAACTATAAAGAATATTTGGTTAACTAATGAAGAACAGGTCAGTCAGCTGAAATGGAAAGGTTTCCAAGTATATTGTTAAGGGAAAGAACAAGGTACAGAACACTATGTATGTATGTTGTCTTTTGCGTAAGAAAGAGAAAGAGAAATACTGGAAGGAAAATGAAAGTAAATGTTACCTAGAGGCAGAGGAAATGAGGTGAAGGGGACAGGAGTGGAAACAAAACTTCTCTATGGTTTTGTGTGTGTGTGTGTGTGTGTGTGTGTGCGCGCGCGCGCGTGCGCGCACGCACTATGGTTTGAATGAGTCATAAAGTTCATATGTTAGAAACTTAATCCCCAGTGTAACAGTGTTAAGAGGGTGGGGCTTAATAAGATGTGATTTGGGTCATGAAGGCAGATCTTTTATGGGTGGATTAATGTTACTATCAAAGGAGCAGGTTAGTTGTTGTGTGAGTGGGTTATTATAAAGCAAGTTTGGCCCCTGGTGCCTCTATCTGTCTTGTGTACTTGCTTCTGCCTTCCATCTTCCACCATAGGATGACCCTCTCCAGATGCCAGCTCTTGGACTTGCTGGCCTACAAAATCAAATAAATCTATTCTTTATAAATTAATTACCTAGCCTGGAGTATAGCAACAAAACATGGACTAAGTTACCTTTCTATGTATCTTTTGACTTTGAATCATAAAAGTGCAGTAGCCAGTAGAAAATAAAATAATTTAAAAACAATTCTATAATTGAAAATTGAAACAATAAATTTAACTATAACAAATAATTATGATAAAACTGTTATTAGGAATTAAGATTTTTCAGTGCCAGAGAATAAAGATACATTTAAAATCAGAGAAAAGTTTTCAGAGTTAAAGTGTCTTCTAGGTAGTAGGCTGAGGAATACAGACTACCTATTCCAAAGGATGGTAAGAAAGGAATTTTGTATGATGTGGATAATCAGGGGTAATCACTCGGGGATAATCATACCCATCATAAAAAAAATGTAGAACTGTAAGGGAAAAATATAGGAAACAAAATTGTATATATAGTATATTCTCAACTATACAAAATGCATAGAAAATGTCTTCAGGGAATATGAAAAAATGTTAGCACTATTTACCTTTTGGTAATAGGATTATGAATGATCATTTCGGCCTTATTTTAGTTTTTTCTCTCTAAAATTATTACAATAAATTTTTAATCAAAACTATTTTATCACTATCACTAATACAATCATATCAAATAAATTGAAATTTGTTTCAGATATGTTTATAGTTGTGTTTTTTGTTGTTGTTGTTGTTTTTTGTTTTTTGTTTTTTTGAGACAGGTTCTCACTCTGTCACCCAGGCTAGAGTGCAATGGTGTGGTCATGGCTCATTGCAGCCTCGACCTCCTGAGCTCTGGTGATTCTGCCATCTCAGCCTCCTGAGTAGCTGGGACTGTAGGCATGCACCACCACACCTGGCTGATTTTTTGTATTTTTTTGTAGAGACAGGGTTTCACCATGTTGCCCAGGCTGGTCTTGAACTCCTGGGCTCAAGTGATCTGCCCGCCTCAGCCTCCCAAAGTGCTGGGATTACAGACTTGAGATACCACACCCCTCCTACAGCTATATAACATGTTATATCATATTAAAAGTTTTAAAATATATGTCATTATATGATACATTAAAATATCTTAAAATGTATAGATACCTCATAATGTTCAATCTTATTATGATTTTGTATTTAGCACTTGAGAAGAGAATTTCCTGATTTACTAGGAGAATAGCCAGTTACATATCACTTTTGGCACCTTTCTTACACTTGGATAGTGACAAGAGAGAAAGCCTACAAACTGATTATAGCATTTGCGTTGTAATATTCATTGCTTCCTATATTTTATTCCTCCATGCATAGTTCATTTTCACTTTTGCTGAATTGGATCCTTTGGTAGTTCTTTCAAGAAGGTTTATGGGTAAACTCTCCTAAAATATGTATGTCTGAAAATGTTATTATTTCACCCTTCTGTGATAATTTAGTTGAGTATAAAATTCTGGATAGATGGTTCATTTCCCTCAGTACTTTGAAGACAGTTTTCTATTATTTTCTGACATCTGTTGTTGTTGATAAAAAGTCTCTTCACGGTCAGATTGCTATTTTTTGTGGAAAAACTGCCTTTCATCTCTGGTCGTTTCAAAGATTTTTATCTTTCCTTGACATTCTGTAGTTTTCAATATGATGTATAAAAAAGAGGAAATATTTAACTGTTTAGGGGGAAAGGGACCCTGGAGAAGAGTTAGTTATGTACACGATGTTGTAATCAGGACTCAAGGAGTGTTGTTGGATTATTGAGTGAATGAGTTAATCGATAGATAGATTGCTGCAGCTGGAAGAATTGAGAGGGTGATCTTCCACAATTCAAGGTACTGAGAGGCTTTTTGATCATTCTTCAGATTATGCTTGCTTCTGGTACTTTCTGAAAAGCAGGTAGCTTCATAGTTCACTCAGAACTTAAATATGGTGTTAAGGCCATGTTTAGCAGTTCTTTCATTTGGATACATGTTCATATAATGTTTTTGTTTCTTGTAGTGTTTATCTCATTTTTCAACAATAGATGAGTTCCTAAGAATTATATGAAATTAAAATATTTGTAAATGGAAACCTCAGTGAAGACATAATGAGTATTGGATGAAGAGATACAAGTTCTAGAACTTCCTGTTCTGCCAAGCAGGTGTGATGTAGAGCAAGTTCCTCTATTTCTCTAGGCCTCATTTTTTTTTTATGTAAATGAATGAATGTATCTGACAAATGATTTCTGAAAGTTTATGACTCATTTTAAATGAATTAAAACTATTTAAACTTCAGTTAACATAATCTTTCATAAAAGAAAAGGCCATATTAAAATCATTTGACAATCATCCCTCAACCGAAATATTTAAGAAATTCATTAGAATGTGAGTTTCTTAGAAAACCTTTTACATTTACTTATTTTATTTACTGGAGGCAAAGACTATTTTCTTAACACATTGTAACCACCTTCATATTACCTAGATTTTATACCCAGGAAGAAGGAATCATGAAGTCTGGTATGGAAATCTAGTTGTTTTCTAAAATCAATTCCATTAAACTATGCTGATCTCGATGCCCTACCCTCACACTATAGGTTTTTAAAATAAGCTGTATTTTATTGTTTTCCTTTTAAAAAAATCCCAAACATATAGTAGATTGACTCTTAGAAGCTTACATTTATTCCACTCAATTGCTTTAAAGCTCTTTCTCAAACTTGTTAGTTATTACCTCCTAGTGCCTTATATATAATAGGCATTCAATAAATATTTGTTTTTAACTTATTTGAAAATAAGCCAGATTCTACAGAGTAGAATACAGAGTACAATAATAAAACCTCACCTTTTCTTTGATGCTTCAAAGCTTAAAAAGAAAATGAGAAAATATAATGCTAGCAACTCTGGCTGTCAGCTCTGTTTCCAAGGAAACAGAGAGTAGATCATCAAAAACAAAATGTTCAACCTGATTACCCTTTTTTCACTAGTTCAGTCTCCATTGCTATATAATGAAAGGTAATATAACGTTAGCCTTGCAATTCAGACTTTTAATTCTGTTTATGCTGTCTCCCACTATTAAAACCAGCCAAAAAATTGATCTCTTGGGTTGAATGCATGTTTGCTTGTAGAGAGCTAAACTCTTTCACAAGGATGAAGACTACCTTATGAATATAAAGCGCTATGTATATGTACTGAATATTCTAATATGTATTAATCTCTAAACTATCCAATGTTTACATTATGGAATCTCAGATTTTTATATTTCTTGGGAATAATGTAAGAAAGTAATAGGAATTTATAAGTAAAGGCTAAAGACTTCTAAAATGAGGCAGAGCGCAGTGGCTCATGCCTGTAATCCCAGCACTTTGGGAAGCCGAAGTAGGCGGATCACCTGAGGTCAGGAGTTTGAGACCACCCTGGCCAACATGGTGAAACCCTGTCTCTACTAAAAATATAAAAATTAGCCAGGCATGGTGGCAGGTACCTATAATCCTAGCTACTTGAGAGGCTAAGGCAGGAGAATCACTTGAACCTGGAAGGCAGACGTTGCAGTGAGCCAAGATTGTGTATGCCATTGCACTCCAGCCTGGGTGACAAGAGTGAGACTCCATCTCAAAAAAAAAAAAAAAAAAAAAAAAGACTTCTAAAATGAAATATTTTATTTTAAGAGATTTAAAAGAGGGGGGACAGGATACAAAAAGGCTAGAAAGTAGTAAATAATTGGATTTTCATTCAAAAGAGCAAAATACTACTATAACATTGTTCTTTGTTCCACATATTTATACCTACTATGGATAAAATTATGATCTTGAAAAACTACAGCCATAGATAACAAAAGCTTGACTCAGCATTATATTACCTAGTAGTGCTATATGTTTCATAAGGGGAGTATTCCTCTATTGGAAAATTTTAGTTAAAGCCAGAGGATTTTCTTTGGGGTAAAATGCTCAATTGAAATTTGTTTTAATGGAAATACAATTTAATAGATTTTAAATGACATAATTTCATATGATGAATACAGAAATTCAGATAATAGCTTTAAAGGGAAAGAATGATTAATATAATCATTATTTGGAGTTCTTTCTTATGTCTATTTTCTGTTTATATATATATTTTCCCCCAAAGAATTCAAACTTTTCAAATGCATAAGCTGTGCAAGGGTCTTCATCATTTTTTATACCTAAACTCAGTGAAGGACCTTATAATTGGAGGTACTTCATAATTATTTTTGAATACTTTTTAAATTTAAGTAACACTCAATACTATAATTAAAGGTTTTAGCTACATTTGGTCCTCTTGCTATGAAATGCAAAATCTGTAATTTTCAAATACATTTTAATTGTAAATACTAATAGCCAAGGTAGATTATTTACTTTAAGCAACTCTTAATACTTAAAATTTTTGAAAAAGACTGGGAGAATAAAATATTATTTTGGAAAATTCACTTAGCTAATGAAAAAGACCTAATGTTATAAGAGAATACCAATAATGTGGTTATATTAAAAGAGGATACCAACAACATGTAGAAAAAGTATGTACTTGTCTTGAGAATGATAAGGAAAAGATGGTGGGTTTGGGGTAAAGCACATATATATTTAAGCAAAGCATGAAACTTGATGAGACATGGAAATTTTAGCGAAGGGACTGGAAATGTGTCTTTATCTATAGATGAGGAGGTTGGACTAAACCAAGGGTCAGCAAACTTTCTGTAAAGAGCCAGATAATAAATATTTTTGGCCTTGGGAGCCATAAGGTTTCTGTTACAGCTAATCAGCTATGCCACTGTGGCATGAAAGGAACTATAGACAATAGGTAAATGAATGATTATGACTATGATCTAATAAAATTTTATTTACAAAAACATGCCGTAGGCCAGATTTGGCCTGTTGGCCATGCTTTGCTGACCCTGACCCTTGAACTAAATGATATCCAATTCTGTATTCCACGTTCAATATTCTACATCTGTGAATGTTAGCATTACTCAACATGGATTTTCTAATTTTCCAAACTCATTAGACATTGGTCAAGAAATGTGACTAATGGTGAAATTAGGAGACAAATTTAAGCATTAAATATAATACAAATTTTAGCTAAATGTGTGTCAATTTAACCAGAGTTCTGTCTATTTAGTATCACTGTGAATATATGAAATACTGTGACATTGCTTGATGTAGTATTATGACTAATTTTGTTAATAGCTGTACTCTAAATAACTACCTAATATATTTTTATGAAGCATATTTAAACGCATATGAATATTAAAAATCTCTCTGTGGAACTTTAAGGCAGTATAAATGCTATTAATTTTTAAGAATCTTTGATTTCCTCTTATAGAGATAGGAACCAAAGTAATAGTAGCTGAAATGTTAGGATGTTTATAAAACGATATAAGAAAACTAGCACAAAATTCTACTTTTGCCATTCTTACCATATGAGTGTGTCATCTACAAAATTTGTAATGTATTTCTTCCCTGGTCCTAAAGCTAGGCCACTGAGGAAAAAGATATTATTTTTTGGAAACTTTCTATTAAAAACATGGTTAGCCAAGGGTTTCTATTATACTTGAGGGTCAAATGCCCATTCAAGACACAATCTCAGTAAAAATGGGATAATGATGGAAGCAAATTGATATTCATAAGAAGGATTGTTGTGGGTATCTTGTTTTCACTGATTAGTTAGCTTTCTAATGCCAAATTACTTTTGATTTAGTAAGAAGCAGAGGGAGTTTTCAAGGAATTCAAAATAAACTCCTTCCAACTGATAGCATAGTGTAAGGAGACCTGGTTCAGTTTTTACCTCTAACTCACTATTTTTATTATTTGGGAAGTTATTTAATTTTTTCTGAGCCTCAGTTTTCTCATCTCCAAGATGGGAAGAATAATTCTATCTTAGGTGTTGTTGAAAAGATTACAGATATCTCTGTGAAGTGCCTGATATATATTAAGCCCTCAAAAAGCTATTATTACTATGAGCTTTATAGTACTTGCCTATTTATAGAAAAACTGGTACTTGCCCCAGTAAAGACTTTTCTGCTACCAAAATGGAAATTTTTGTGTGCAACTGTCACCACCATCCATCTTGCACAATTATTTTCATTTTGCAAAGCTGAAGCTGCGTACCTATTAAACAATAACTCTTTCCCTACCACCCCTACCCTTGGCAACCACTACTCTAGTTTCTGTCTCTATGAATATGAAAGAAAAGGAAAAACTAACAATTAATTGAACACATAGACTGTTATCTTTCTGTTAAAGAGGCTAGTATGGTGTATTGCTCAAAATTGACATTCAGAAATATTGACTTAAAGAAGGTGAAAAGTCTTTAAGGAGAGATGAGTACATGTTATATAGAGACAGCTGAAAGGTAGTCAAAATTTCTCTTAGGGGTTAGGGAATCCCTCCAAGGAAAATACATTTCAATGAAGAGACAGAATTTCTGTGGATAGTTGATTGTGAACCTGTTACACTTATGCCCCAGGGCAGCTGTCCAGCACATTTCAGTTTGGTGGCTCTTCCTGAACTGTATGACTTTTTTCTTTTTGCTACTGCAAGGCCTGCTGCAAAACCTACTGCTGCTGTTGTGCACTTCAGAGCTTCTTTTCTGGGCAGTTGCCTGCTGCTAAAGCTTTGCTTCAAAGCCCTTGAGAAGTGAAACACATGGGAAGATTCCAGGCTCACATTGCCAGGTGCTGCAGAGACTACATTCTGATGTGGGTACACAGAAGGGTTCCTAGCTCTGCTGGTCTCAAAATCCTCCATTCAATGAGTCATATTATATAGGCTCCAAGAACTCCCCTCTGTCAGGTTTTTTATGACTAATAAAACCAACTGGATCTTTGAGGAGACACAGAGCCAGAGGAAGTCTGTCTGGGAAGGATTCGCCTGGTTTTCAATGTATTTTTTTCCCCTGTGTCTTGTGGGTGGGTTACATGGCATGGGCTTTAGGCAGAGAGGTATGTGCAGACACCCATGTCTACTTGGTGTAGCCCAGCATTTCCTACCCTGGTGCTTCTGACCTACCCTGCTGGTTACCTAGATGGAGGGTCCTTCCTTGGCTCCTTCTTTCTCATACTGATGCTAAGATGGGTTCCTACAAGCAATTAATGAAAAGAATCCAAAAATATGGGCCAGAAAAGGGTCAGATTTTGAGGACCTCACAGGATGCCAAAGTTTAGTTAACAACAGTGGAGTAAAGAACAAAAAAAGTCAAGAACTAAGTCAACAATTAGAGATACCAATTCTGAACAGAAGAGAAGGAGAGATCTAGAGTCTGAGAAACAAAATCAAAACGATTGCTGTTAGGTTATGACAGAGAGACAGAAACAAAAGAACTGAAAATGTGCTTGTAATTAAGTTGGCTATAGAGCATTCCACAGTGGACAGGTGCCAGCATCTCTTGAAGCCCCAGGCATGATCCTATATGGGCCTGCCTGTTACCTGTTCTCATCCATATCTACCTCATCATCCTAAAAATAGGGAGTACTCATGAGTTAATAGTACTAATACGTTGTGTAAAAGTGGGTGACAGCCCTCAAACAGATATTTGTACATCCATGTTCATAGCAGCATTATTTACAATAGCCAAAGGTAGAGACAACCCAAGTGTCCTATGGATAGATGAATGGATAAACAAAATGTGTTTTTTTCTTAGGGGTTAGGGAATCCCTCCAAGGGAAGTATGTATACACACATACTTGCCCCACCCCATACACAATGGAATATTATTAAGCCTTATAAGAGAAGGAAATTCTGACACATGCTACAGCATGGATGAACTTTGTGTACATTATACCTACTGAAATAAGCCATCATGAAAAGACAATTAGTGCACAATTCCACTCATATGAGGTGCCTAGAGTAGTCGTATTCATAGAGA
Organism: Aotus nancymaae; assembly: GCF_030222135.1. Lineage (NCBI taxonomy): Eukaryota > Metazoa > Chordata > Mammalia > Primates > Aotidae > Aotus > Aotus nancymaae. Next base: position 36,632,039 of record NW_026988419.1, on the reverse strand, counting down.
CAGAAAGTAGAATCATGGTTGCCAAGGGTAGAGGTGATGGGGAAAGAGTTATTGTTTAATGAACATGGAGCTTCAGCTTTGCAAAATGAAAACAGTTGTGCAAGATGGATGGTGGTGACAGTTGCACAACAATGAATATGTCACTGAACTGTACACCAAAAAATGGTTAAGATTGTAAATTTTATGTCATGTATTTTATCACAATATTTTAAGTGGATGATGGCCTTGGAAGATTATCATTTTTCATAGCAGTGGGTAACCAGTGTTAATTATACATGAATCCCATCCTCTAAGCATTTTCAGTTTAGTGAGAAATCCAGTGATTTTTGCTCTCCAGAAACAAAGTATAAAAGACATTTTCATGAATTTTTAGGAATTGCTCTAAAGTGGAAGTGCCTTTTTTTTTGATACTACCAAGAAGCCAATGTTTTTTGGCCAAACTGATAGTTTTCTGAAGAGTAATTAGTAGTTCATCCTACTATGAGGGACAGCAGGATGGGAAAAGATAGTAGATTAAGATAGTGTGTCATATAGAGCGCAGTGTGTTCAGGAAAAATCCAGAAAAGAAAGAAAAAAAGGAGGAAATGGAGAGAGCAAGAATTGAAAAGCAGAGGGCAATATAAAATCAGAGGCAAAAGAAGAAAATGTAGCAATAACTCTTTGCTGATCTCTGTGAGCCCTCAGCAGCAAGTAGGGCTGTGAAACTTTACAGTAATCTGTCAGCAGAAGAGCTCAATGGAGAAGGCATTATAGAACAAAACAGGACTAAAGAGAAAAAACTGAGATGTGAGCCTTGGCCACTTCTGACCTGTGAGCTGTTATATCCCTCTGTAGGAGAAAGAAGGCCTAAATAACAACCACATACTCTCTCTAGAATAGCACTCCTTAAATTTTTGCATGCATCAGAATCACCTAGAGGGCTTGTTAAAATAGAGATTAGTGTGCTCACATCTAGAGATTCTTCTTTAGTAGGATTTGGATGGATGGGAACTGAATATTTGCATTTCTAGGAAGTTTCCAGGTGATGCTGATGCTAGTGGTTTGGGGACCATATTATGAGAACCATAGCTGTAGACTTACAGAGATATAGGATATTAGTGATTGGATGTGTAAGTTTTGTGTTTTTTTCCCCAAATGCTTAAAAAGGAGGCTCAAATCTAAGAACTGAAGTAAGGGACTATATTGAAAACATTTAAATATTTAAATCCAGGTACGCTTTGTATACCAGTTGTCTCCTAATGCAGTGATTAAGGGTATGAATGTCGAAAGTCAGACAGAACTGGGCAATATCACTTTGTAGCATCATGCCTTTGGGCAAGTTACTTAACCTTTCCATAACCTATTTTCTTCATCTTTGAAAATAGAGTAATATAATAACAACCCAATGGGGTAGTTGAGAAGAATAAATGATTGATGCATGCACAAGGAGTAGTACCATGGCACATGGTATGTATGTGGCAGGCATTTCTTTTTGGCAACCCAGCATCCATCTCTGCTACTTTTGTACCAGCCCTAATTAACTGTACTATTGTGTACAGCCTTTTGAAATTTGAATCTTAGGAACAAAGCCAAGATAATAACCTGCCATTCTGATCCTCCCAATTTACCATGGAAACCACTTCATCCTGTGACAGGTGATTTATAAGCAAAAGTAAAGATATATATTGCTTTTATGGAAATGTTTAATCCTTGAGTATTCTCTCCAGTGGTTACTAGAGAGGTAGAAAGATAGCTCTAGAGGTTTCCAGAGTGAATTAATTAGCTTGCAATTGTAATATTATTCAATATCTTGTTTTCATAGCATTGCACAAGAAGTGTTCCAAAGGAAGCAAAGAGTTTCTGTCCTTTAATTTGTGATAAAAGGCTGAGGCTAGCTGATAAGACAGAATGCAATTTTTTTTTATTATTTGAAAACTTAATAAAGATAATTTGGAAGCAGACTAATATTCATTTCAATAAAACTGTACATGACCAGTTTTAGTTCTCTTCTGTTAGAGGATGTACCTATGCTAGTTAGGAAATGATTAACTCAATAGATCCAAAGCGAATGCTCTGGATTATGTCCTCAAGGCTGTAACCTATTAGGAGAATGCAAACCCTGGTCCTCTGTACACCATGCACTCATCCCTTAACCTCTAAGAAGACAAGCTCTGATGTCATTCCATTACAGAAGTGCACCCCCCAGGGACCCAAAGACACACAAATGGGCTCAGTACCCTTAAGATTGGAGTTTTTGTTTTTTAACTGATTCCTTTTTTGGTTGTGCCTTTTGAGTAGCTTCCTGTGGCAGATACCTTTAGATACTACCTGTCATCCTTTCCTTCTTTCCTTGTGAGCTGAACTTTCTCATCCACATAATGATGTGCCTTGTAAGAGGCTAGTCCCAGTTTCAGTTCTGTGAATGGAGGATGGGGGTAGTATTTAATATCTTCGATTGGTATGTGACAATGGCTTGTGACATGATTCCGGCCATGATTGAAAAGAGGGGAAGTCTAATGGGGACATTTGGGAACCCTTTCCTCACTCTTACAAGGGGCACATAAGAAGGAGGTGGCCTCTTTTTCTGTTGGGTATGTTTATATCTGAATGTCAACTAGTTGCATGTCTCTTATAAGGTACAGCTATCTTACAACTAGGAAGGGAACTGAAGGACATTTACTTAGGTTATAGAAATTCTAAGACCTTGATGGTGCCATTGGGGTGCTGAATTCAGTGATCCTAGCTAGAGGCATCTTCTCTCCGGACTCTGTTAAGTGAGATAACAAAATTTCCCTATTGTTTGACTTATTTTAAGTTAAATTTTCCATTACTTGCAGACAACATTATCCTAACAGTCATATCTATATACCGCCAGTCCTTTGACTAGGTGAAGTATTCAGAATTACAAAGGGATATGGCAAATCTTTTGAGGGTGATGAATAACTTAATAATTTTGATTGTGGTGATGGTATCATGGGTGTTTACATATGCTATAACTTATCAAATTATACACTTCATGTATAGTTTATTGTCTGTGTCAACTATACAACATCTCAAAGATGACTTTCTCTACAATGCAATTAAATTAGAAATTAAAAATAAAAACTAGGAAAATTCCATTTGGAAATTTAAAAACATTTCTAGACATTCAGGAGTCAAATTTCAAAATGGTAAGTTTAGCAATTCTTTAGAATTGAACAATGGAAACTGTATAACAAAGCTTATTAGTGCTGTTAAAGTGCTACTGAGAGGTAAACTTATTGTCTTAAATGATAACACAAGAAAATGAGAGCTTGATATTATTATTCCAGGTTAGAAAAATAGAATTAATAATGAGGAAATGGAATGCAATAAAGAACAGGAATTGTGAAATTGAAAGCATACACTTAACAGGAAAGATCACCAAGGAAAAGCTGATTCCTTGAAATGACTAATTAGATTAACCTGAAACAACAACAACAAAAAGACAAAATATATGAAACAACAATTTTCAAGACACTGGACATCAGGGGACAAAAGACAGTAATCTCTGTGAGATGGAAAACAAATGAAGAAAGCCCCAATATTGCCCCAACTCATTATCATGCTCTTCCAGGTTGTAGTGCAGGGAGGAGGTGGAGCCCAGCAGTTTCCCTGAGTTGCTAAGAAGTTGCTTTTTCCTGTGAATACAGAGCTGAGAGTTCAGTGAGACCAAAGCAGCTAGAGTTTGCATGGCAGAATATAGAACTGAGAGAGCTGCACAGAGAACGTAAGACATCTGCACGTGAGTGTGAGGAAATTGCCTGAGGCCAGTGAGGCGAACATCTGAAGCATTAACGGAACCAGCACCTGGGGTTCACAGAGGGCCAAGAATAGTGCCTACTCCCACCAGCCAGTCTGGAAAACTTCTATAATTCATTGAGTACTCTGAAGGGATTACAGAGGAACATGAAGAAACACGGGGTGATGTATATGTTCAGTGTTTTGATTATAGTGATAGTTTCATGGGTGAATATACATATGCATATGTCAAAACTGATCAAATTGTATACTTTAAACATGCACAGTTTATCGTCTGTCAACCATATCTTAATATAGCTGTTAAAATTTTAAAGCAGTTAAAACTTTAAAAAAAAGCTTTTAAAAAGAAAAATAGGCTCTAGAACACAAATTTACAGTGTACAATATTCCTTTAAATATGTATTAGTTTATATGAACAACTTTATACAGTAAATTTGAAAACCTGTGAAATAGATGAATTCCTAGAAAAATTTAATTTACAGAACTGACTTAAGAAGAATGAGGCAGGCTGAATTGTCCTATATCTGATAAAGAAATTAAAGCAGAATTTAAAAACCATTCTAAAAGAAAAACACTGTGCCCTGAAAACTTTTCAGGCACATTTTAGCAAATATTCAAGTGGAATAAATTTTAAAATGCTACATAAAAAGCTAGGAATAAATCCACATGTGCAATACTCACTATAAACATAAAACACACTAAATTCAACAATTAAGAGAAAAAAAATACAACCATAGTCGAAGAGTAACACAATTATCTCCATTGATAAAGCAGACAAAATGTCAATAAGGATAAAGATGACTTAAACAGCCTAATTTCAATTCTTACACAAATATTTCCAGAGAAAGAAAATAAAGGCTGCTTGGCTCATTTTATGAGATTAAAATACCTTGGTACAAAATCTAGTACAAAAGAGGAAACATTACAGATCAATCTCAATCATAAATATAGAAGCAAAAATCCTAAGCAACAATAACAAGCCTATCAATGTATACAAAGATACATTATGACTGGTTAGGTTTTTTCCCAGAAATACAAGATTGCTTTAACATTAAAAATGTAAAAATGTTTTTAAGATGTTAAGAAGTATTTAAAAACAGTACATTAACAGATTAGAGAAAAAACTGTGATTATCACAACAGATGCAGAAATTTTTAAATAAAACATCCTATTCAGAAAAACTCTTAGCAAACTGTGACTATAAGGAACTTGCTTAATCTGATAAAAGCTTCTACCAAAAAAAAAAAAAAAAAAAACCTACAGCAGAGTATACATTTAATGGCAAAATGTTGAAAGCATCCCTTTTAAGATGAGGGATAAAATAAGGATATTCACTATCATGACTTTTTATATTTTCTATTTTATGGCAAGGACATTCACTCTCAAGACTATTCAGCATTAAGCTGGAGATCCTAGCCAGTGTATTAAGATACAAAAAAGAACTAAAAGGCATAAGAATCAAAAAGGAAAAAAAAAACAAAACTGTCATTTACAGATAATACAATTTCCTATGTGGAAAACCTCAAAAGATCTCCAGATAAACTGTTGGACTTAATAAATTTTATAAGGCTGCTGGATTCAAAAATCAATATATAAAAAATGAATTGCATTTTTAAATAATGAAAACATATTAGAAAAAAAAATTTTTAAAGTATGATTTATAATAGCAACAAGGCAGAGTACCTAGGAATAAATCTGGAAAGCAAATGTGTAAGTCCTTATGAGAAAATTTTACATTTTTATTGAAAGACCTTAAAGAAAATCTAAATAAAAATGGGATGATAATCTGTGATGCTCGTGGATAAAAACACTTATTGTCACAGAAGTGAAAACTCAAGTGGAATATAAATATATTTTAAACTACTCAATGTTTTTAATAGAGCAATATAACATAAAATCACAATGAAAAACCATTAAACCTCTACCATATGAACAGAAATTAAGAATTCAGACAGTACCAAATGTTGGAAATTATGTGTAACAATGGAAACTGTCACATAGTTCCAGTAGGAATGTAACTTGGTACAGCGGTTTGGTAGTACATAAAAAAGTTGAACATGCACAGACCATATCCCAGTATTTCCACTCCATAGAATGGAAACTCTTGTACAAGGACGCAGGAGACATTGTACAAGGATGTTCATAGTAGCATTGTTTGTAACTACAAAGAAAATTATTGATAAACAGAAATAATCTAAATGTCCATCAACAGTAGAATGGTTACATAAAGAATAGTATATTTATACACTGTACCATGGTGAAAATGAATGAACTACTCTTAAATGTATCACCATGGGGAAATCTGAAAAACGACCTTGAGAAAAAAGAAAAGAAAAAGCAAGTTAAATAAGAATATAAATAATTTGTGTAAATTTAAAAAACAGTCAAAACTAAATAACATATTGTTTCGTGATCTATACATATGCTAATATCATGAAAAATAAGAGAACAAGGATCACAAAATTCTGCATGGGGTTACACCTGTGAGTGCAGAAGGAGAATGGGCATATAAGCGGTTTCTAAGGCACTGATTATGCTTTATTTTATAAGCTGAGTGGGTGTTCATTTTATTCTTTTGACACAGGGCCTGCTTTGTTGCCCAGACTGAAGTGCAGTGGTAAATCACAGTTCACTGTAGCCTTGACTCCCAGGCTCAAGCAATCCTTCCACCTTAGCCTCCCAAGTAGCTGGGACAACAGGCACATGCCACCACATCCAGCTAATTTTTAAAATTTTTTGTAGAGGCAAGGTCTCATTATGTTACCAAGGCTGGTCTTGAACTCTTGGGCTCAAACAATCCTCCAGCCTCAGCCTCTTAAAGTCCTGGGATTACAGGCATGAGCCACCACACCTGGCTTCATTTTATCCTTTACACTACTCATTTACACTGTATGTTCTCTTCTGTTGATATGAAATATTTCACAACAAAATATCTTTTCAAAGTACAAAAAAAAACAGAGATTGTTAATTATTGAGATACTATGATTGAGATAAGAGCTCAGGTCTATAAAAGAATTCACTCCCTAATAAACTGGCCACCCTGCTCTTTATTTCTGAATAATTAAAATCTTTGGATTTTTTTGAACCTGTGATGAAGGCTGGGTGCAGGTAGTGAACTTTTGGGCTGATCATAGGAAGCAGGATTGTGAGACAGCAAAACAGAATGATAGAGGGAAGGAGAAAAGTCAATAAATTATCTATTATTTAGTTCGTTTCTGTAGACAATAGAGGCTCAATTTCACCAAAACCTCTGAGAAGCACAAAGAATGTCTTCTGAATTCATGTTGAAGAACAGGAGACTATGCACTGACTTTAGCCCCCACTGGCTGAGAGTTTCTCCCGGGGGTATTAACTCACCAACACTTCTGGGCTGCACTTGCACTTAGACTAGGTACAAGGCTTCCGAAGAAACCTAGAGGCAGAAAAGGTGTTGTGCGTATGATGGTACAGGAAGTAGATCCTGCCAACACACATGGCACTGTTCACCACAGCTGCAGTTGCAACCAGAGCTAGGCCAAGGGTGCACAAAAGCATCCGCCACAACAAGCATGGCAGAGCCAGGCATCAAGTTTGAAAAGCATATTCACCACACACAGGTTGCTTGTTTTACATCTCAAAATTACTGAGAGTAAATTTCAAATGTCTCACCACAAAAAAAAAAAATGTTAAATATTTGAGTTGATGGCTATGTAAAGTAACCTGATTTAACTATTTCACATTGTATTAATAAACTACAACATCACTTTGGACCTCATAAGTTCATACTACTAAAAATTGTCAATTTATAATAAAAAATTATTTTAAATCATTTGTGTAAATTCACCCCCTTGGAGATAAAAGTGGCAATGAAAAAATGTTTAATTATTCATCAGAATTTATTTTTCCCACTCTTTTTTTCTTTTGAGATGAAATTTTGCTCTTGTCTCCAGGCTGGAGTGCAAGGGCCTGATCTCGCCTCACTGCAAACTCTGCCTCCCAAGTTCAAGCAATTCTATTGCCCCAGCCTCCCCAGTAGCTGGGATTACAGGTATGCATCCCCACGCCTAGCTAATGTTTGTATTTTTAGTAGAGACGGTTTCACCACGTTGGCCAGGCTAGTCTCGAACTTCTGACTTCAGGTGATCCGTCCACCTCGGCCTCCCAAAGTGCTGGGATTACAGTTGTGAGTCACTGCGTCCAGCCTCCCTCTCATCTTTTATGATGCTACTCAGGTTCTACATCTTCCAGAAACCTTCTCTGGCTCCCCCTGGCTAGATTAGATGTCGCACTTCAATGCCTCCATAACTCTTTGTGCATTTCTTTGCCACTGTACTTATCTGATTACATTTTAATTAGCAATATATTTGTCTATCTCTTCCACCAGACTGTTTTAGTCATCTTGGAATGCTATGTTCTCATTTGGCGCATAGAAGTTAACTGAATGTTTGCTAAATGGATGAATGAAGGAGTAGTGAGTGAACAACTGATTATGGAAATAAGAGTGTAACTCGAGCCAGGAAATAGTAGGAGGAGACGAAAATAGGGAGAAACGAAGGAATAAAGCACAGGAAATTCAATCTGAAATTAGATTTTCCTCACTTTAATATATTTTTCTGAATTACCAATATGCTTTCAATGCATCTTACTTGAATTTTTTTTCAGAGCAACATTGAAGAAAGGCATAGCAGATGATATCCACTGGGGTGAATACATACTACCTCCATTTTTCCTGCTTGAGGTTTGAAGAGATAGGCATGGGGTAAGACAGATGGAGATCAACATACCATTTTGATTACTTGTAAAGCAGCTATTGGAAAATGCCACTTATGTCTGGAAACAATATGACACCCCAGAATCAGACTGAGATTCCCACTCAGGCGTGGACGACTGCTGGCTGTCTGTGTAAGGTCTGGTCCTATAGCACTGGCTTAGAGAAAGGGGTGCTTCCTGTGGGCAGCTGGCCCCAAGAAAAGAAGAGGAGGAAGCATGGGGCTCTGATTGCCCCGTTTCTGCTCCCAAATTCAGCATGTAAGTCATTCCCTTCCCTAGGGTAGAGTGTGGGGAGACAGAGGGTCAGGAGAGTTGTACTAACTGATGTCCCTTCACACAGAAGAAAACCCCAAAAGTAGGGAATAAATATTCCTATGAAAGATACTCATTTTATGATGAAGACAAAACAGGTTACTCCCACCATGATGTACTTATTTTTACAGGAAGGGGAAGCCAGAATGTCGATTAATTTTTATGTAAGCAGATTCAAATTCAACAGTAAAAGAAAGAGGCCAGAAGTTAAAGAAACAATATATGTTCACTTTCACACTAGAGAAATGTTCTAAATATATAATTTAACAGTAACTTTTAACATTCTTTAAATAAAATAAACCTTTTTGGAGGAATAATTATCACATGTACATGGTACAAATTTTGAAAGTTATAAAGTGCAAACAGTGGAAAGACTCTCTTCTATCCTGACAATTCCTTTCAATACTCATTTTTCTAGTTATATATCATCAGAGATATGTTTTATTTCATTTGCCTTTTCCTCTTGATTTGATGAGTTCAAAGTCCTCAATTTACAGATGAATTTTCAGAGCATAATCTGCTTGCAAGTCATCTGGAATCCAGATTGCATGGCAAATTTGTTTCAGGTTTCTTAAGGTAGCTCACTAATAGCACCCCTAGGCACTGGAGAACACAGCACTCAGGGGTCCCACAGCTCTAGCTTTGTTCTCAAGTACTAGGTTAAAGGGGGTAATAACTATTGTGCACATAAGTATCTTTAACTTACAGAGACAGTCTATTAAAAAGTTGAAAATCTGTTTAATTACATACAATGGTACCTTCTCTACCTCTTGGTTGCAACTGATACAACTTGAAAAGAAAATATTTTTCATAGTCATTCTTTACATCAAAGAAGTATGAATATTTCTTTTATGGTATGTTTCAAAACTAATTCACTGTCATGATACGTGACAAATATTTTGGCTGGGAAAACCAGAGTAGGGAGATTTTATAGACTCTTATCCCAGAAATTGAGACAAGTCACCCGTCAAGTAATTAAGCCAAATATTTTCTTCTCTCACTCACTCACTTTATTGACCAGATACGTTAGGGCAAGGAGTATGCTTGGACAGGAGTCAGACAGTCTTAAGGGATAAAGCAGACATGGAAATGAGCAAGGTTCACGGAGTGATACAAAGAAGGAAGTAGCAAATTCTATCTGGAGCTGGGGATGAGGGTTGGACAGAGGAGGGCACTCAAGAGGCCTCAGTGAATGTGACTCTTGAAAGGAGACTGCTTTCTATATATTAGCTCCTACGAAAAGCATAGGCACAGAGCAATGAAACAACCTGCTGCGCCAGGGAACTACAACTAGACCGGGCTTTTCTGGCATAAGGAATGTGGGGTGAGGTCTTGCAAGAGGTAAAGGTCTGGAGGCTTCTGACCTTCCAGGATTTATGTGAGCACCCTACATCTTAGCCCTTCCATCACAATCCTCTAGAAAACTAAAAAAAAAAAAAAAAAAAAAAAAAAGAAAAAATTATGAGTTATTCTTTCTTCTATTACTAATTAGTCTTGTTTTAAGTATATCAACTTATTGTTAATCATTTGCATAGGAGGTTATGAAAGGAAAATTCAAAGCTGTTCTTGCCATTTCTATAACCACCTAGTTCTACTCAGCTGTAGAATATGTTACAAAAATTTGCATAAATGCTTATATATCAACCATTATTTCTTCTGTCTGCTTATTATGTATTTATATAAGACTATTGACATATTAATTTTGTATGCTACTTCTTTACTAAATTTTCTTATTATTTATATTAATTTCTCCATCTGCTTTTTGTTTTCTTTTTTCTCTCTTTTAAGACAAGGTCTTGCCCTATCACCCAGGCTGGAGTGCTGTGATGCAATCATGGCTCACTGCAGCCTCAACTTCCAGGGCTCAAGTAATCCTCCCATCTTAGCCTCCTGAGTAACTCGGACAATAGGCAAGCTAACTTTTAAAATTTTTTTGTAGAAACAGCGTCTCCCTATGTTGCTCTGGCTGGTCTTGAACTCCTGGGCTCAAGTGATAACCACATCATCTCCCAAAGTGCTAGGATTATAAGCAATGTGGGCCACTGACACAGGCCTACTTTTTGTTTGCTAGATATATAATCACATGATATGGAAAGAGATAGTTTTTTATCTTCCTTCCAATTATTGTGTAATTAAATGCTTTCTCCCAGCCAAGGCAATATGGTGAAACCCCACCTATAACAACAACAACAACAAAAATAGCCAGGAGTGGTGGTACAACTGTAGTCCCAGCTATGTGGGAGGCTGACGATGGGCTCTCTACCTGGCCGGCGCCATGTTGTCTGTTCCTTACTGTACCTGAGCCAGGGCAGTGAGCCATGATTGCACCACTGCACTCCAGCCTGGGTAACAAAGCAAGAGCTTTTCTCAAAAAAAAAAAAAAAAAAAACTTTCTCTTATATAATTGTATTGGCTATTCCCTGTTTCCAAGGCTCAATAGTAATGGAGTAATGGACATGGTGGTCATCGTTGTCTTCTTCCTACTTTTAATAATGTTTTCCAGCCAGGTGCAGTGGCTCATACCTGTAAGCCTGTAATCCCAGCATTTTGGGAGGCTGAGGCAGGCGGATCATCTGAGGTCAGGAGTTTGAGACCAGCCTGGCCAACACGGCAAAACCCTGTCTCTACCAAAAATACAAAAATTAGGTGTGTGTGATGGCATGTGTCTGTAATCCCAGCTACTCAGGAGGCTGAGGCAGAAGAATCATTTGAACTTAGGAGGCAGAGGTTGCAGTGAGCCGAAATCATACCAGCCTGGGCAACAGAGTGAGACTCCATCTAAAAAATAATAATAATAATAATGTTTTTCCATTAAGTAAGAAGCTGGCTTTTGGGCTAAAATAGCCATCAATTTCTATTTCATTGAGTATTTTTAACATGAATTCATGTTGAATTTTGTTTGCCAAATACCTTTTTGTCATTTATGGAGGCAACCATCTGATTTTTTTCCTTAGCTTTATTAATATGATTAATTATATTAATTGATGCTCTACTAAGGAACCACTCTTGTATTCTTGGAATACATTTTGTAATAATATCCATATATTATTATTAAAGATTGAAGCAGTGTCATTGTCTGGGGTAAATACCTGAAGTTTGTCATCTCTTGCAAAGGGAATCGAGGTCACAGACACACAAGAAGTGAGTTTAAGAGCAGAGGTTTAATAGGTGAAAGAAAGAGAAAAGAGAATAGCTCTCTCTCTTGCAGACCCCCAGGTGGGTCTTCCAGTTTTGTGGTGAAATGCATGAGGTTTTACAGAGGAGCTTGAGGATGTAGTATCTAATTTAAATAGGGCCCAAGAGACTGGTTGGAATAGGTATGATGTTTGCATAGCATGAGGAAAGCTGGCCATTCCACCCTAATCTTTTTTTATGCAGATGGACTCGCTACCTGGGTGGCGCCATGTTGTCTCTTCCATACTGTACACGTGGTTGACAAAGAAAAATGGAGATGGAACCTCCATATTGAACATGCTTGGCCCCCAGGTAGCCTTTTTCTATTGGCACAGCTGCTGGCATTTACTTATGCAAGCTTTTAGCTTACTTATCTATGCTTGCACCTTGATTCTTCAGGCTGCTTTTTGTTAGAAAAGATTTGTCCAGGCGTGGTGGCTCACACCTGTAATCCCAGCACTTTGGAAGGCTGAGGGAGGAGGATCATGAGGTCAGGAATCCAGCCTATCCTGGCCAATACGGTGAAACCCTGTCTCTACTAAAAATAGCAAAAAAAAAAAAAAAAAAATTAGCTGGATGTGGTGGCGCATGCCTGTAATCCCGGCTACTCAGGAGGCTGAGGCAGGAGAATCACTTGAACCAGGGAGTTGGAGGCTGCAATAAGCTGAGATTGTGCTACTGCACCACTCCAGCCTGGCAACAGAGTGAGACTACGTCTCAAAAAAGAAAAAAAAAAGAAAAAGAGAAGAAATGATTTGGGAACTGCTTTTTATAAAAAAGAAAACCTTACCGAGGACTTTCTTTTTTTTTTTAATTTTTTTTAAATAACATTTTCAATTTTCTTTTCTTTTGGTGCCGTGACTCGGATTAACCTCACTACCTGCCTAAATAAGTTCTTTTTAACTCCTATGTCAATATGCCATTGGTCCTCTTTGGTCATTTTTTAAGGATATTTTACGCCTCATAAGTGAGATTGGTTTAGTTTTCATTTTATGTGATCTTTGTCAGGTTTGGTATAAATGTTATACTCACGTAAAATATTTTAGAAATTTTCTTACTTTTTCAGTGCTCTTAACTGGATAAAACAGCATTACAATGATCTCATGTTTTATGGTTTGATAGAATTCCCCTGTAAATCTATATTTTTTTAAATAATGATTTCCTCAGTTTTACCCCAGTTATACAGAATGTGGAGGCCCAGAAATAAAAAAAATATCTTAAAAGTCTTCGCCTGCCATCCCCATTTCAAACCCATCCCTCATCCATAGGCTCTGCATTTTAAAACCACCAAAGGATATGGAAATCCATTTGGTGGATTTTAAGTAACTACAAAGTACACTATAACTATAGTGTTCAGGATGGATTAGGGAAGGAGACAAGACTGGGCAAGGAGAGAAGATGTAGAACGCTGTTTGCAATAATATGAAATGAGAAATGGTGATGTCATGAAACTAAGCTATAGTAGTAGTGATGGACAGGAGAAACGTGAGAAAGATTACAAGGACAGAGCAATAGGTATGGCTACCGATTATATGTTGAAGAATAGAGGAAAACAAAGGACAAAGATGACTCTAGTATATGCACAAAGAGGAAACAATTCAAATGTCCATCAACTAACAAATAGATAAATACAAGTGGCTTAGACATGCAATGGAACATTGTTCAGCAACTAAAAGGAAGTGCTGATACAAGCTGCAACATAAATAAACCTTGAATATATTACACTAAGCAAAAGAACCCAGTCACAAAAGATCACATATTGTATGATTCCATTCATACAAAATTTTCAGACTAGGCACTCCATAGCTACAGAAAATAGATTTGTGATTGCCTGGGATTGAGGCAGAGGAGGAAAAAACAGGGAGTGACTGCTGATAGGTATGGAGTTTCTTTTTGGGGTACGAAAGGAAAAGAAATCACTCAGCCAAAGGGAAAAAAATCAAGACAGAATCAGGCAAACCTGCCTCCCATTTTATTTCTAAATGAGATAGCTACAAAGATAAAAATGCTATTAGGTTGGTGCAAAAGTAATTGTGGTTTCTGCTAGAAAAAAAAAAAGCAAAAACCACAATTACTTTTGCACCAACCTAATACATAACTCCCTCACACTTTGTCCACAAGGAAATTCCCTGTGAGACTCATTTTTACCCTAAAACAGTAATGTTGGATTTTACCTTGGCAATGTAAATTGGTAGCTAATCTTCACAGGTGCTGGACAAAGGACTGATGTCACAATCATTCCCCTGCTCACCTGAGACAAATGCAGATCTGATTGCTTCCTCTGCCCTATTGTTTATGTAAAAATCACTGAGCCAGACTAAAGCATAAGTGACTATTTTTCTATCCGCCTCTCACATGTAAATTGTATATTCAGTGAAAATCTAATCAGACACTCAAAACAATGCAACCCATTTTCTCTTATCTACCTGCGATCCCTCCTGCCTTTCTTGAGTGAACCAATATACATCTTATACATATTGATTGATCTCTTATGTCTCTCTAAGGTGTATAAAACCAAGCTGTGCACTGACCACCTCGGGCACATGTCATTGTAACCGCTCAATGGGTTCACCTGGCCCGCTGCGTGGCCAGAGCTGATTTATCAAGACAGGGGAACTGCAATAGAGAAAGAGTAATTTTATGCAGAGCCAGCTGTGAAGGGGATCAGAGTTTTATTATTACTCAAACCAGTCTCCCTGAGCATTTAGAAATCAAAGTTTTTTTTGTTATTTATTTACTTTTTTGAGACAGAGTCTCACTCTGTTGCCCAGGCTGGAGTGTAGTGGCACAATCTTGGCTCACTGTAACCTCCACCTCCCGGGTTCAAGCAATTCTCCTGCCTCAGCCTCCTGAGTAGCTGGGACTATAGGCGCATACCAGCTAATTTTTGTATTTTTAGTAGAGACGGGGTTTCACCATGTTGGCCAGGATGGTCTCAATCCCTTGACCTCGTGATACGCCCACCTTGGCCTCCCAAAGTGCTGGGATTACAGGCGTGGGCCACCGCACCTGCCCGAGGATCAAAGTTTTTAAGGACAGCTTGGTGGATTGGGGGAGGCTAGTGAACCAGAAGTTCTGATTTGGGTAGATAGGAGATGAAATCATGGGAAGTGGAAGCTGTCCTCTTGCACTGAGTCAGTTCCTGGGTGGGGCCATAAGATTGAATGAGACAGTTTATCCACCTGTTTGGTGCCAGCTGATCCATCAAGTGCAAGGTTTGCAAAATATCTCAAGCACTGATCTTAGGAGCAGTTTAGGGAGGGTCAGAATCTTGTAGCCTCCAGCTGCATGACTCCTAAACCGTAATTTCTAATATTGTGGCTAATGTGTTAGTCCTACAAAGGCAATCTAGTCCCCAGGCAAGAAGGGGGTTTGTTTTGGGAAAGGGCTGTTACCATCTTTGTTTTAAACTATAAACTAAGTTCCTCCCAAAGTTAATTCAGCCTATGCCCAGGAATGAACAAAGACAGCTTGGAGGTTAGAAGCAAGGTAGAGTCAGTTAGGTTGATCTCTTTCACCGTCTCAGTCATAATTTTCCAATGGCAGTTTCATCATCAGGACCTCCAGAGGCTATATCATGGGCACATCCCTAAAATTGGTAAAATAAACTTTCTAAATTGATTGGGACCTGTCTCAGATACTTTGGGTTCACAGGGGTAGTGAAAATGTTCTAAAATTAGATTGTGGAGATAGTTGCCAATCCTATGAATATACTAAAAACCACAGAATTATAAATTTTAAAACAAAGATTAATGGTATGGCATGTAAATGGTAATGTAACATGAATTATATCTTATTAAAGCTGTTTGTTTGTTTTTTAAAAGGATTACCGTAGCATGATTCCTAGATATCTCATTTAAGGGACTGAATGGATGCTGGTGCCAGTTACCAATACTGGGAGTAAAGAAAGAAGTTTGGAAGAAAAGCTACTGAATTCAGCTTTAGAAAGGCTACAAATAGTAATTGGAACTATGGAAGGGAATAGTTGCAAAAGGTGAAGACAAGCACAGAAAGTTATAGAATCATGGGTACATTCACACTCTATCAGATTATCCTGAAATTCTATATTGAAATATCCTGAAATTTTATATTGAAATATCCTGAAATTCTATATAGAAATAAATCGAGCTCTTAAGTTTTTTAATATAAGCTGAAATTTTCCTTTGCTTTTCACTTTCTTGTTAAAAAGATACTTGATTTCTTTATCACTGAATATTCACTGGATTAATTTTAACAATTTAATAACAAACTTAAAATATTACTTATTTTGTATATTATATATATTTATATATTATACATATAAAAAATATATATTTAGAGACAGGGTCTCATTGTTACCTGGGCTGGAGTGATCTCCCTGTAACCTCAAACCCCTGGACTCAAGTGATTTTCCTGCTTCAGTCTGCCAAGTAGCTAGGATACAGGCATGCACCACCATGCTGGATAATTTTTAAATTTTTTGTAGAGATCAGCCCAGGCTGGAGTCAAATTCCTGGCCTTGAGTAATCCTCTCTCCTTGGCCTCCCAAAGCACTGGGATTACAGGCCTGAGCCACCCTGCCAGGCTGTATTTTTAAAACCTTTATCTGGAAATGATGTTAAAAGAGTTACCTTCAAACACCTTTGAGAGGAAAACATGTCTCCTCTCTGGATGGCTTTTCTCTGAAGGTTTATGAAAGTTTGACCTATTTGTAGGACATGGGGGCAATTGAATAGGGTGTACATTAAGATGAATGAGTTTAAAATTGTTAAGTTAACCCCAGCCTCACAATGACTCAAACAATGGCGAATAATAACCTGTTTCATGGAGCTGAAGCTTTTGTTATCTTTGTTGGTTAAAGCTTCAAATTGACTTATATAGAGGCTGCAAGCAGATTCTCTAGCAAATTGGCATCCTGGGGAGAGCCAGGTACTTTGAAAATTTCTAATTAGGAGAAGTTAAAGGTTATATAAGCCCAGCTGCCAAATTGACTACTTGACCTTAAAATCCAAACAAAATCTACCTTCCTTTCCTTCCTTCTCCTCCTTAGCCAAGACCTTATCTAGAAATGAATTTTAAAATGCAAACATGAACTTCTGTGATAAACCAAGTCTGATAACTAGAAGGAAGCTTATTAGTTATAGTTGGACAGCCTCTAATTGCTATTCAAAGTCTTTAAGCATTCACAGTCATAAGTAATTCCACATTTGGCTTCAGTGTAATCCAGCTAGAGAACAAAGACGTTCAGTAAGTTATATTGTATCCATAGAACTTTTGTTCCTTAAGCATATTTACTACATGTATTAGTTTATTCTTACACTGCTCAAGAACTACCTGAGACTGGGTAATTTTTGAAGAAAAGAGGTTTAATTGACTCACGGTTCTGCAGGCTTAACGGGAAGCACGACTGAGAGGCCTCAGGAAACTTAAAATCATGTCGGAAGGTAAAGGGGACAAAACACCTTTTTCCTATCAGGAGCGAGAGCAAGCGACGGCGGAAGTGCTACACATTTTTAAACCATCAGATCTCGTGAGAACTCACCATCACGAGACCAGCATGGGGGAAATCTGCCCCCATGGTCCAACCACTTCCCACCAGGTCCCTCCCGTAACACTGGAGAGTACAATTCAATATGAGACATGGATGTGGAAACAGAGCCCAACTAGATCACTACAATTTTAGAAACTGGATAATTTTGTTATGGAGTTATAGATCCTGTGGAAAAATCTAGTCAAGACCACAATAAATATGGCTTAATTTTACAAATGATGTTACTCCTGCCAAATAAGAAAAGCCAGTAGATTATTGATTTCATGTAAGTTATTTTAACAACTGTGGTTTAGAAAATATTTCTAATCCAATTGTCACCCATATTTATCTGTAGAAACAAAATGTGGTCATACACTTAACCTGCAGAAACAAATTTAGATCACACATTGTATATACAATGGGATTTAAATTTTATTGTCTTTAAACAGAGCTATTTTTCTTCAAAATGGTCCTGGTTATTTCTGGGAGTCCCTGAACATATGCTTTCCTCATATTCACAAACCCATCTATCAGCTTTAATCACTACTAGAATCATCCACCCACTTAATTAATAGGTACTAAGTGCCTACCCTGTGAGAGGATATAACAGAGTCCTACAGAAATCTCTGTCCTGTCCCTCTTGGATCATCCCTAATATTTTTCCTTCTCTGCTGCAGTTCTCATCTGTCAACATTAAGTCCTGACAAGTAGCTAGAAGAAATTTTTATCACTGCCTCCACTGAGGAAGTCCACTTCAAAACACTTGACCAAGAATGTGCTGAGAATACTGTCTCCCAATGTCTCCAAAGCCTCCAATCATATGTGCCAGAACAATACTGGATCTCACACGGAGGCAGGAAAAATGGCCTTCTCCAACTCTGTGCCACTCTTTGACATCTGGGCCCCAAAGCAAGTTCTGTTCATGAAAAAAAATTTCTGTAGTTCTAGGGGCTCACAACCCACCCAATGGCCTCAGTGTCACATTATCATCTCCATCATTCTCATCACCCCTCTTCCCTGCCCCAACCTATTAAACAAACAAAAGCACCCAGCTATGTCAATGAGAGAAAATGCACAGTGAGTTCTGGTGATTGTGTTTATACTAAGAGTGTCTGGATGCCAGCCGAAATGGCCTGTGACATTGTGTAGCATACTTCAGAAGTTTGGCCAACAATCTTGCATATAAACGCAATCAATTGAAGATTTTGCCCAGAGCTATGGCAATAAAGCACATAGCAGCAGTTCAGTGAACTTTCTCCATTCTTCAGCCTGCCCAAAGCACTGGTGGATGTGGCCAGATATTGTTGTCCATGGCTTTAATTATTTAGAAGTATATATGAATAATAGGGAGCTTGAGGTCGTCGGGAGCTTGAGGTCGTCTAGAGCTTGGTGTGGCGCTAGGTCAAAACAGCAACTAATTCCTATGTAAATTGAAAAGAGCTTGGTATGGGTTACCTCTAGAAGATCCCAAGCAAAGTAGAAAAGGTAGTCAGGAAAAGGATTCACCCCTAGAATACTGAGAAATCATGTCGTCACAGAGAACACTTGACAACTTCCACATGCCAACAAAACATGACAGATACCAGGCCAATCAAAAAACTGTTACTGAGGGACTTGCTCTTGGAAGACTGAGGATAAATGAAAATACATCCAACCAACACCAAGTCTGACTTGCCACATAGGTGAAGCAGAAAGCTAAAAAACAACATCCGAGAATTGAGTCTTCCAGAATTTAAAATGGTCTCATTCAAAAGTTCCTATTCTACAGTAAAGAAAAGTTCAACATAGAACTATATTTCTAATACATGACTTGAATGTGGATCAGGTAGCTGAAATTTTGAAATTTCTAGTATTTTGTTCAGTTTTGTTCTTCCTGTCATTTAAATGACCTCAAAGGAAATATTTACAATCACTAAAGATTTCTAATGCCCAATAATAGATCAATTCTCAGCCCAGGGCTTGACAAATTAGCCATTAATTATTGTTTTTATTTTTTAAATATTTGTTTAAAAGGCAATATATATTTGTTTTAAACATTTTTTTTTAAATACAGAAGTAAATACATAAGATCAAAAGGTTTCTTCCGGCCAGGCACGGTGGCTAACGCCTGTAACTCTAGCACTTTGGGAGGCCGAGGTAGGTGGATCACCTGAGATCAGGAGTTTGAGGCCAGCCTGGCCAATATGGCGAAACCTCAACTCTACTAAAAATACAAAAATTAGCTGGGCATGGTGGCAGGCACCTGTAATCTCAGTTACTAGGGAAGCTGAGGTAGAAGAATCACTTGAACCCAGGAGGCGGAGGTTGCAGTGAGCCAAGATAGTACCATTGCACTGCAGCCTGGGTGACAGGATGAGACTCCATCTCAAAAAAAAAAAAAAGGCTCTTCCATTCCTACCTCAATCCCCACTCCCCACAGGTAACAACCATTACATTTGCAATATATCCTTCTTGTCTTATATCCTTATGCATATACATCGTCTTTCTAGAATGTAGGCTCATGTTACATGAAATTTAGCTTTTATCACTAAATAAATTGGATAGATATCTTTGCATGTCAGTAAATAAAAGGCTGTATTCTTTTAAATAAATAAAAGGCTGTATTCTTTTAAAAAAAGTCTTATATCCCACTATATTGATGTAACATTATTTATCCAATCCCCTTTTGATGGGCATTTGGATTATTTTCAATTTTTGATTATTAGAGACAGTGCTGCAACTAATATCTTTATGCATTCATATTTATGCATTATGCAAGCATTCTGGGAGACAAACCCCTGGGAATTGAATTGCTTGGCCAGATGGTACATGCATTTAGAATTTTGATAAATATTCCCAAAATTACCTCCAAAATGTTGGCACCAATTTATACTCCCACCAATGATGACTAAGAGTGCCTGTTTCCCTACATGCTCCCCACACTTGGTATCAAGGCACTGACTAGTTAAATAAAGGAATATGTCTCTCACTTCAGAAAGACATGGTGATAAAGACCTCGCCTCATTCTCTTATTTTCTTTTATTTTCTCTTTACTTTTCTTAAGTGCCACTTCATCCTAAGAGATGAAAAAAGAAATACTTGTTTGGCTTTTAGGATGCTCTTCAAAGGTACAGGAATTCTCCAAGTTATGAACACCAATCTTATAAGCACCTACACCTTACAAATAAACTGCTCATTTGTATGTAAAAATTAACTATCTTGAAGGTGGGTTGGTCCCTTTTAGATGCTGGAGATGGAAAAACATACTCCTCATGTCTCCCTTTGACTATTCATTGATTCATGCATTCATGTATGCATGAATCCATGCATTAGTTCATGCTTGAATCTTTGTATTCACTTATCTAAGTCAGGTAAGTTCTGGGTGCCATGCTAATCATTATGGCTGTGGAAGTGAAATACAGTCTCTGTCTTCAAGAAGATCACAGTCTAACTTAGTGGAAAAGACAGAACAGGAAATCAACAGTTACAGAGTGAGAAAGTGCTGCTTTCAGGTTCGTGCATTGCCCCTCAGGAGCAATGAGGTGGGATGAGCGCATATGTGAGGGTGGGCTGTAGGACGATGCCAGAAATCTGGTTCTGGGAGGAACCAGGCAACTATCACACTAATCCAGCCTGGGAGGAGGTAAGTAAAAGGCCTCAGGACTGGGAACCCTGAAAGGTACTCTTTGGCTAGAAGTTATACGCAGCAGAAAGTTCCATTTTGTAAGTATTGTTTTGTTTTACTCTTAGTTTTTTTGTTTGTTTTGAGATGGAGTCTCACTCTGTTGCCCAGGCTGGAGTGTAGTGGCACAATCTCGGCTCACTGCAACCTTCACCTCCCGGGTTCAAGCAATTCTTGTGCCTCAATCTCCTGAGCAGCTGGGACTACAGGCGCACGCCACCACGCCCGTCTAATTTTGTATTATTAGTAGAGACAGGATTTCACCACATATTGGCCAGGCTGGTCTCGAAAATCCTGACCTCAGGTGATCCACCAGCCTCGGCCTCCCAACTTAGTTTTTTAATGAAAACTCCTAAGTGAGAAAAACCTCAACCTTGTCTTTGGATAGGATTCTTATCCCATCTATTAAAACTGGCAGAGATTCAGTGCCTCTGTATCCATGGGTTGGCAGCTGAACTGTTTTACCTTGTTGACATAGAGGAGCTGCATGGAGGCAATCATGGAAGCTATAAGAAGGGTGAGAAAGGAGTCAGCTCTAGAATTAACAGTCATCTCATTTCTTGGTATTTATCCTAAGTAGGAAATTTATCCTGAATCAGAGCTGTAGACAAATATTTGTCCACAAAGATGTTTACTGACAATATACAAGGGTCAAACTTGGAAGCAATCTAAATGTCTGCCCAAAGGAGATAAATACATTGTGATAAGTTCATGAAATGGAATAATATGCAGCCACTAAAATCACGTTTTCAAAAACTGGTAAGACGGGAAAATTTTTGTAGTGAAATATTAAGTCAAAAAAGAATGATAGAGTATGAACCTACCTTCATATTGATGATGAATTTTATATATTTGTATCTCTGTAAACACACACATATATACATACAGTTGCATTTACATACAAATACTCACAAATATCTATGTATATTTTCTGTCAGGTTAAGGTAAATATGCTACATTAAAAACATGATAATCTCTGCTGTTTCCAACAACAAAGCTTATTTCTCCTTTATACTGCCTGTCTGTCTTGAGTCATGAGGGTTGCTGTAATCTTCACAGATACTCTGGGATACATAAAGATGACAGACACTCCATCTCAAGACAAGTTTCCATGATTGCAGAAACAGAGAATAGGGAGAGCATGGAGACCCACAAGCAGGCTCTTAAAGCTTTGGCCCAGAAGTGACACTCATCAATCCTCCTCATGATTCTTTGTCCAAAGGAAGTAACATGGCCTCATCTGTGTTCAACAGCACAGAGAAGGGGACCAACTATTTGTGAGCAATATTACAGTCTCTACATCTATATATCTAAATATTAAGGGGAGGAAGGTAGGGATGAGAAAGAAATTCACTGAAAGAAGTAATTATCACAGGGTGGTAAGCATACAAATAATTTAAATTTTTTCATATACTTCTCAATATTTCTGTTTTTTATAAACAAACGCATTACTTTTACTACTTGTTTCTTTATTTCTCTGAGTGATATGTTAATATAGTCTGTAAATAATTGAAACACTCTAGAAGTATAATGTAAAACAAAATACTCCCTTCGTATCATATCACCCCACCCTAATCCCAACTCCCCAGTTCCCACCCCCAGAAGTAATCACTAACTATAGCCTGGTTTATATGCTTCCAGATTGTCTTTGTATATGCATTCATAAATGTAAATATGAATATACATAAATTTATCTTAGGAGAGAAAAAATCAAAAACAGCATGCAAATTAATGAATATGCATACTAGTTTAATAAACTCTTTTCTTATAGAGACTGCATAATTTATCCATACCAGTCCTTAACAGCTCCTGCCCAACTCATGAACTCATCTGCAGGCAACCCATGCTGTTTACTCTGTGCATTTCCTTTCCTTCTGGAGTTTTTTCAGCTTTCTGCCTCTGTCTTACCTGTTCTCCATTGCTGACTTTTCACTTCGGAGTCTCACTTCATATTTTCACCACCTTGGCTCCCTGACTCTGGCTGGGGTCAAGGGCATCAATACCCATGTTTTCCTGTGGCCCTATAACTTCTAACCAGCACTGCCTACTCACAGCCCTGGTGCCAATGTCACCATCCCAGCTGCTCACCTACCTGGGGAAGGTGTGTGTGATGAGGGTTGTTGGCCTTATATGATAAGACTAGGAGCTATTTGGTGCCTCAGCTTACTATACTTAAGGGAAGCCTGGAATAATGACTCTCATGGTGGGGTGTTGGAGTGCATGTGGCTTGAACAAACATATTATGATTTTTATTTGGAGAATAATAAAAAAGACTTTGTTTTCGTAAAATTAAATCTTGCAGACAAATTATAGTAATATTGTTAACAATAGGAGAAACTGGGTATGGGGTATATGGGAATTCTCTGTGACTCTTGCAATTTTTATTTGTCTAAAACTATTCTAAAATTAAAAGTTTATTATTAAAAATACCTAAAGCTTGTAAAATCTTATTGACTGGTGGGGATACTCAGAAGTCACAGGGATTCCAAATCAGGGCTACAGTCTTTGAGTCTGTGTATAGAAAACCCAAATATATAACTTTGATGGCAACAATTACATAGACTAAAAATTCAGAAATAATCAGAAAAGTAAGGTGAACTGGAACATACATTGACAGAGGGAAATCTTCAATGTGAACTAGCAAAGGAATGAAAGTTAGATTTAGATAATAAGTTTCTATAATTTATTATTTATATTCATTTACTTTCAAAAGAGGTATGAAAATTGCTTATAACAAAACTTTATATTCAATGGAATGGTTAACAATATTGGGAAAAGGCAGAATAGCATTTTTCGAAGTATGTTTCATAGAATAGAAAGAGATGTTGTTACATGAAAAATAAAGTGTATGTTCAAATAAACTTGAGGAATGCTTAAGCCAAATGAAAACAATATTTCTTCCTTTCAGAATTTTACTTCCAATAAACATGGTGAATAAACCAGAGAAGGAGGCATATGCAAACCTCTCTGACTGCAGCATCCCATCTGCAATGATGAAAATGTTTTATAAGCTGTTAGCCATATTTGGCTATTGAGCATTTAAAATGTAGCTAGTGCAACTGCACAACCGATTATTAAATTTTAATGTAAATTTAAATAACCCCAGTGACTACAGTCAACAATAATTTATAGTACATTTTTAAATAACTAAAAGAGTATAATTGGAATGTTTGTAACACAAAGAAATAATAAACGCTCGAGGTGATGGTACTTCATTTACCCTGATGTGATTATTACATATTCAATTGTATGCCTGTATCAAGATATCTCATGTACCCCCATAAGTATATATACCTACTATGTACCCACAAAAATTAAAAATAAACAAATAACCACATGCGGCTAGTTTAAATTATCCAATATGTTTGGATAGCACAGAATGAGAGCACCCCAAGGGCCAAACTTTCAAAGAACGCACTCTAGTAAGCACTTATATAGAGCAGCCGTTCTCAAACTTTTTGTTCCCAGGATTCTTTGATTCTCTTAAAAAAATAATTGAGGATGCCAAAGAGCTTTTGTTTATGTAAGTTATATTTATTGATATTTATGATAATAGAAATTAAAACTGAGACATTAAAAAAATATTTATTCATCAATTCATTGAAAAAGACCGTTAGTGGTTTTCCTTGAAGTGACAGGCTCACTTCATTTATTTTCAAGAAAATACCTGCCAGATACCCTAGTCTGAATAACTATCCTTCATCTTATCAGTTGTGTTTCAAGTGAAAAGGTGTTCCATGAAAAAGCATCTCCAGCAGTCACACGGGGCTGGAACCATTCTAATTCAGTATGCTGCACAAGTGCTTTATGTGTGCTTTCATTTCTTCAAGGACTGAGGTTTAATAAAATTGATCATTTTTACTGCATCTTTTTTTCCCCTGCAAGTGTGTGACAATGTAGAATACAATGATAGCCAGTATAGTTCCAGTACACTGACATTTGTGCCAAGGTACCAGCAGTTTTACCCACTATAAAACTTGCTTTGGCACCATCGGTGAAAAAGGCAATTCCTCTTAGAATTATTATGAAAATAGGTTCTACCTTGTGGACCCTTTCATAGGGTCTCTGGGACACAAGGGAGGGTCTGCAGACTACCTTTTGAGAAAAGCTAATATAGAAAGAGTGTGGGGGCTGGGGGAGGGGATAAGGACCAGGGAGCAATAAATTTCAGGAACCTGGGCCTTTAAGGAGTTTGATAAGAAAACTGGTGAGAGTCCAAACTGTTTATTACACATGCTTACCTTAGAGGGACATGGAAAAGTTTAAATAGAATCTGTCTTTGGAAGAGAGCAGTTGTAGCAAACAAAATAGGGGTACCAATCATATCCCTTGAAACTCGACTAATTATAATAGTTACTCATTTAAGAACAACTTAATAGTATAAATTGATATAAATTAGCTAACACAGTTCCTGGAGCTAAGTCTTTACAGATGAAATAAACTGGAAAATGAAATAAGAGAGAGAATGTCATTTTCTGTAGTATAGGTCTGCAAAGTGTGGTACTTTAATTTTCTGTGGCTCAGAAGCCATTTCAAAATATGATCAAATTCCTTTCCATATTCATTCTTGAGTTTCCACTTCCTGACCTCCTTCCTGTCTTCTAATTCAGAAGTTATTTTCCTTCCCACATTAGTGGACTTCAAATCCATCAGGCACCTCTCTTTGTCTCCACACCACACCTGGTTTCTGCTTTTCCTTTTGATGTGAACTTAGAGGCTCACATTTTGAATGATTTTCCTACTCTTCTGCCCACCTTATCTCCTTTTGCTTTTGTCCAACAGGCAGTATACTATAATACAATATGTAGTGGGAAGTGGGAGGCAAGGGTAATTTAAACAGCGGCTGGCTTTGCCTATCTTTGACTCCTCCCTCACTAATGGGCAAAGTTCCCTTGCTACTTAGTTACACAGTTACTTGTTACAGCATCTATAGTTTTTTTTTTTTTTTTTTTTTTTTTTTTTTTTTTTTGAGACAGAGTCTCGCACTGTCACCCAGGCTGGAGTGTAATGGCGCAATCTCGGCTCACTGCAATCTCCGCCTCCTGAGTTCAAGTGATTCTCCTGCCTCAGCCTCCTGAGTAGCTGGGACTACAGGCGGGCACCACCACGCCCAGCTAATTTTTCGTATTTTTAGTAGAGACGAGGTTTCACCACGTTGGCCAGGCTGGTCTCCAACTGGCCTTGTGATTCACCCCCCTCGGCCTCCCAAAGTGTTGGGATTAGCCTCATCCATAGATTTTTAATTAAATAGGCTTTACTTGGAGAGTTATCAATGATAGGAACACAATTTAACAAAAAAAAGAGAAATCATTTGTGTTCTTATAACACTTACCCTGAAGGAATTCCAAAGTACTCTAGAAATATTACCCAGTTCTAATTTCCATAGCCAACACTATTTCCTTCTGTTTTCTAAATGAAAGAGGAATTTCCAGTTCCTTGTTCCCAGTTGGAAAACGAAGGGTGCACAGACAGTCAAGGCAATCCCATCACTCCCTTTCTCCTCCCCAACTGCAGCTCCTGCAGAGTGTAACCCTTTGCATTCCATGGCTGGGATAAAGCACATAAACCGGTCCCTCAGGGTGACTGTTTTGCAGCTGAGTTATGTTCCTGGATGTTGGAGGATTACCAGCCTGAGTTGATGTTTAAAAAAGGAAAATAAAAGAAAAAATGTGCAATTATGTTAATTTTTGCATTTTTCTGTAAAAAAAAAAAGTGCAATTATGTCAATTTTCTCTAAATGGGGGATGGGGAATGCTCAAGTAAGGAAAATATTTACAGAAATATGACACCAGTGCCAACTGGTACAAACCAGTTCTAAAAAACTAACTAGACAAATAATTGTATGCAATAAACAATGTAGGACTCAATTTCATACAATGGCAACAAAAGCTGATCCTCTATTAGGAAAGAAAGTCAACAGATAGAAGTGCTGTCATTAGGAAGCTGAAAAACAATTCTCACAGGTTTATGCTGTTTTCTTGATACAGTCTGGATATTTGTCCTTGTCCAAATCTCACATTGAATTGTAATCCCCAATGCTGGAGGTGGAGCCGGAGGGTCACTGGAGTGGATCCCTCATGGCTTGGCTCTCTCTCTCTCTCTCTCTCACTCACTCTTGGTCTGGCCATGTGACATACCTGCTCTCCTTTTGCCTTCCACCATAACTGTAAGCTTCCTGGGGCCTCCCTAGAAGCTGAGCAGATGCCAGCACCATGCTTCCCGTAAAGCCTGCAGAACCATGAGCCAAATAAACCTCTTTATAAATTACTCAGCCTCAGTTATTTCTGTATAGCAATGCAAGAACAGCCTAATACACTCCTATATCAAGTCCATAGCAACTTAAAAGATTTATTCCAAGAGGAAAAGTAACTGAAAGATCAGAATAGACCAAATGTGGAAATGGAATTGGTTGACTGAGAATATTAGATTTATTCAAGGATGTTACTGAAATTGACTCCAAAATGGTTCCACAAAGGGCGATTGGCAGGGACAGTGTACCAAGGAGTTTATGTCTTACTTCACAGATAACTTTCATAGCATCATCATCATCATCATTATTTATTTATTTAACAACAAGTGTGTGACAGTGTATAATACAGTGATTACCAGCACGGTTCCAGGATACTGACATGATTTGTGCCACTTTTACCCACTATAATACTTGCCTTGATCACTCTGGACTATCCTGCCCAGTGTGGGAAGGAGGACCAGAAAGGAGGATGATGCACAGCCTGACCCAGTGTTTTTAAACAGCTAAACCTGCCCCAGTAGAAGTCACATCATGAAGAATTTCCTCTTCTCAGATCTCTGAACATATCTCATTTATTTGGGACTTGTACATGGACATCGTTGTTTGGAGTCTCCTGGTCACTGATCTCACAGCTCATTCGACTCTTAAGCCTTTGCCTTGTCTTTCTCTTGGCTGTCACATTAATAGCTATCATCTTAACTACTGTCACAATTTCATCACTTTTACTATTGCCTTTCGATCCTGAGCTTTCACCCAGGCCCCCTGTCTATATTCGACTTTGCAGGCAGTCCTCTCACCTGCTGGCCTGGTTTCAAGGACCATTCATGCTTAAATATTTAGCAAAGTGACACCACTTGGAAATGTTGGTTAATGCTGATTTTGAAATCTGGGAATTTTCTCAGAAGGAGCTGGATACAATGTACTTATACATGTGCCACTCATATGTTCACTTATTAAATCATTCAGGCACTGTGTTAGGTACTGGAGAAATATGCATGGAGTAGAAAAGGAGGCAACAGATACATATAACCTAAATAAAACCTAGGTCCACATGGCTTAGTCTCTGTGTGGGAAGCCCAGTTTAGTTTCTAAATCCTAAGTTAAAGTATACTTCAATATTTATTTAGCTTCTCAAAGAATATTAAATGAGTCTCAATTCAATTTGCCATATTTAGAGACCTTGATTACTAGGAGGTTCTCATGTGCTAATCTTCCCAAACTCTTTCTCACCCTGGTGGCAAGACCCTTTCTCTGAGTTCTTCATTTGTTCATAGATTTGGCTGCCTCCACTAGACCGTTGTATTTTTCTTCTCCATTTTCATTCCTGTTTTTAAACCACTATTTTATTCTTCTGCTCTGGAAAAAAAAAAATCCAGAATTTGACAAACAAAACTGTCCTTTGGTATGTGGCAGTGAGGAGGTAGGGGGTGAGGAGCACTGGCACAAGAATATTTTACTCCATCACACAGACATAATCACATAATTACAACAGAAAGTGATAGACCAGCTACATTGCTAGTGGTATATACATTGCTAGTGATATACCATCTACATGGCTAATGATAGATTTAATAAAATGACAGAATCGTGGACAATTTTAGTTCTGCATTTATGTTGGTTGCTTTTGCAATAAATATTTATTTTAAGATGTTGGAATCCATAAATAAGGATTTGGAGGTAAATCAATCGTTCTATTTAATGGTACGTTAATACTGTTCAGTAGAACAATCTCTAAGCTCCACAGCTAAAGAGTAATGAAGAAAACTTGGAGGTGCTCCAATAAGAACCATCAAAATATTAAGAATTTAAGAACATATCCTTTCAGGAACAATAAAAGGAACTGAACTTAGCTTAAAGGTTTCTTCAACTGCAAAACATGAATATTTGACTTGGTAATTTTAAGGTCCCCCTAAAAGGGACTCTAAAATTTGAAAGTGGAGATAAGGGGACTTTAAAATCAGTCTTGTGTTAACGCTACATTTATTAGATATTTTTCAGATAACTTTCCATGATCCTATATTTGTCATGCTGCAGTTAAAGCCCATTTATTCTCTTGCTCAGAGGAGAATGGGCACATTTCCTTAACCTCTCCCGTCTGGAAGAAATTGTTCTTATTATGGAAGGACTAAGATGCAGTCAACCTTAAACCATGATTATTCATCAATCATGTAATATATTTTTAAAAAGTGATACACCATCTACATTGTTCGTGGCATATACAAGATGCCTTAGACACATAGAAAATAAACAATTATTTTTGTCTTTTGCTTTTAGGTAAAAGTTTAGAAAACACTTGAGAAGTAAAACTTACCTGGGTGCCAAAAATTGAGTTCAACAGACATAACAGGGAAGAAGGCATAGTGGAGGTGAAAGGACTAACACATATAAAGGTAGAAATATATGAACAAGGACTCCGATCCTTTCATAGTGTCTACAGTTTAGGGTGAATGCATGGTGTAAGTGATGGGAAATGAAGATGAAGAGGTGCTGGTAGACACTTTCAGGTGAAAGAGCTTGGGCTTTTAAAAGATATCGTTTTGGGCAGTAATTTTTTTAAAAAATTGAAGACAAATAACAGTGCAAACAAGGAGATTAGCTAGGATGCTATTGCAGTAATGTAAATATCCTGCAATGAGGGCCCCAAATAGGAGCAGTGGCTAAGTAAATAAGGTATTTGGTTCAAAAGACATTTAGGAGGCACAGAAAGAAAAGGATCTCATAACCAATTGGATAAGGATAGCAAGGGAGAGGGAGGAGTCTAGGATGTCTGTATGGCTTTCAGCTTGAAGACACAGGACAAATTGTGCTACTGAATACAATAGGGTCTATAGGTTGCTCAAAGGAGAGGGGAACTATGTTTGACTGTCTACGGAACAACAAACTGATGAAGATTGTTATGTATAATGTGCTTAAAATAGTTCGGAGCTATGGAGCACACTGGTTATCTGACATCTCTCTAATGCCATCCTGCAGTGGTAAGTGACAACCTTAATTCTAAAAGTCCCCAGATAGGGGTACTTTACAATCAGTCTTGTGTTAACTCTACATTTACTATGTATTTCTCAGATAACTTTTTAAGATCCTAAATTTGTTGTGCTGCAGTTAAAGCCTGTTTACTCTCTTGCTCAGAGGAGAATGGGCACATCACCTTAACCTCTTCTGTCTGGAAGAAATCTTCTTAATGGTGGAAGAACTAAGACGCAGTCAACTCTCAACCATGGTTATTCCTCAGCATCTTCATATGCCAAGTTCACTGTTTCAGATGCTGTGGGTGATTGGCAGTTTCTCTGTTGACTAACGGATCTAGTTTCAGAACAAAAAAATGTTGGAGCTGGAAGGATATGAGAAATTACTGAGTCAAATCTCCATGTTTCACAATTGAAGGAAGCTTTAAGCTGTAAGTTCAGTTCCTTATATTCTTCCTAAAAGGATGTATTCTTAAATTCTTTCTTATTGGAGCATCTCCAAGTTTTCTTCATTACTCTTTAGATAGGGAGCTTAGAGCTGGTTGTACTGAACAGTATTAACAAAGCTTTAAGTAGAATGATTGAATTACCTCCCAATCCTTATTTATGCATTCCAGTCTCTTAAAAAAATCTTTATTGCAAAAACAACCAACACAACTTTAGAACAAAAATTACCCATGATTCTGTCACTTGATTAAATCAACACTTCTTTTTGAGACATAGTTTCACTTTGTTGCCAAGATTGGAGTGCAGTGGTGTGATCAGGACTCACTGCAACCTCAACCTCCTGGTCTCAAGTGGTCCTCTCATCTCAGTCTCCTAGGTATCTGGGACTACAGGCACATGCTACTACGCCTGGCTAATTTTTTTGTATTCTTTGTAGAGATGGGGTTTTTCCATGTTGCTTACACTGGTCTCAAATGTCTGTGCTCAAGTGATCCTCCTGCCTTGGCCTCCCAAAGTGCTAGGATTACAAGCATGAGCCACCATGTCTGGCCAATATTTTAATTTTTCTATATTATAATCAGCCCTTGTCCATAGGTATCTTCATTGTTTGCTTATTTTTTGCATATAAACCAATTTTAAGTCTACATTTTATATTTTCACTTAATATTATATCATATATATCTTCTCTTTAACTACCATTCTTTTTAACTTTAGCATCTTCCCTTTAACATCTTCCCTTTAACTTTACCATTCCTTATGCTTTCATCCTATAACATTATAGAGTAAGTCCTGATACAACTTTTCTTGTGGTCTTATAAAATGATACTTATAAACAATATGTGAATTTTTCATTAATATCATTTGAGATGATAACCATAAACATTTAACTGCAACTTGATTTTTAACCCATACTTGATATTTCTTAACCGCATTTATTATTTTATTATTATTTCTTTGAGACAGAGTCTCACTCTGTCGCCCAGGCTGGAGTGCAGTGTTGTGATCTCGGCTCACTGCATGCAACCTTTGCCTCCTGGGTTCAAGTGATTCTTGTGCCTTAGCCTCCTGAGTAGCTGGGATTACAGGTGTGTGCCAACATGCTCCGCATTAATTATTTTTAAGAGCTGCAGAATTTTTCTTAGTAGGAATATACTAGAAATACATTCACATTTTCTTTCATTTTTTTCTACTACCAAAAAATGCAATAAACATTTTGGCTTGCATATCTCTACTTTTCTAAAGGAGTAATATTTAACTTACTTGTACATACCAGAAGAGGTATGTACAAGTTAGATATTAATATCTAACTAATTATAAATAAGTAATATTTAACTTACTTGTACATACCAGAAGAGGTATGTACAAGTTAGATATTACTCCTTTAGGTAATATTTAACTATGTAAAAGTTAAATATTACTCCTTTAGAATAAAAGAATACTCTTGGGGCTGGGCCCCCTGCTAGAAGACAGTTGCCCTGGCCCTCCTCCAGTTGGGCCTCTCCCTATGGAGCAAGGAGTCTGTGAACCAAAGGTGGTGCATCCAGTTGTAGCCTGTTACTCATATTTTGACTAGTTTTATACCCAAGATGATGAAATTGCCTACTCAGAGGTCCTAAGCCCACTTACAGGCTTGTATGGGTTTCTATCCTGGCTCTGTCATCTTCAGGGAAGCCTGTGCCACCATTGCAAACACCTGTAGGCCTCAGGAGTAGCCAAGGTGTGTTTGAGGGTACAGACAGAGCTTGGTCATGCAGGCTGAGGGGTTCATATGACTACATGAAAGACTCCTTTTAGTGAGGGAGGAGGATATGAGTAGGAAGGAAATAAAGGTGAGTCATGAGTCACAGGCTGAAGATGAGAGGCTACCTTTCCGGCGCCACCATGGTCGGAGAAGGGCAATAATTTTATTTTATAGTATTTTTTGAGACAGTGTCTTGCTTTGTTGCCCAGGTTGGAGTTCAGTAGTGCAATCTCAGCTCACTGCAACCTCCACCTCCCAGGTTCAAGTGATTCTCATGCCTCAGTCACCTGAGTAGCTGGCAATGTGCCACCATGCCCCATTAATTTTTGTATTTTTAGTAGAGACAGGGTTTTGTCATGTCGGCCAGCCTGGTCTCAAACTCCTGCCTCATGTGATTCACCTAACTCAGCCTCCCAAAGTGCTGGGATTATAGGTATGAGCCACCATGACTGGCCAGGGCAATAATTTTAAAATAGAATAGTTCTTGCAGGTTGTCATGAAGGGATGTTTGTCAAAGTATGGTGATAGAACATATTTGATTTAACAGATTTTTAGCTTAAATTTACCACAAAGTTTTAAGTATTTAAACATCTGGTATGCAAGTCTCTATTTGTAACCTGCCCAGTGCTTGAGAACGTTACGGGCAGGCCTACTAGTTGGTGTCTCTTTTGATTAGTATTTGTTCTGATTGGTTGGTATCTGTGTCATACTAGTTGTTAAATATTTTAAATATCACCTTGCTTAGTTTTCTTTCTGCAGTATGAGTGCTTGTTGAAAGAGTATGTATACTTCTAATGTTAATGGATATTGACATCTTATTTTATCATTCACATTTAGCATCTCTAAAATTAGGATGCATCTTACAACCAAAGAGCAGAAAGCACTGTGTCATAGTTTAATTGGCAGTGTTTTTCTTCCTTAGATAAAATAAGGGTGCATCCTTCAATTGTTATCTTAGATTTGATGAAATAAGGTATTATCCCCATTGTAGCAATTCCCATACCCACTACCACTATAGCAGAGTTCCTGTTTTTCACCCAGCACCATTTATTATCACTGTTTTCAAAATTTTGGGTGAAAAATGGTATGCCATTTGCTTTAATTTTGATTTCCCTATTATTGATGTTGAGATTATAAAATATACTTCTTGAATATTTACATTTCTATTTCTGTAAATTATTATATCCTTTTCCTATTTTAAAAATTGTGTTCTGGTGTGAGGCTCGACAAGTAGCAATCACCATCTCTGCTTGCTGAAAAGCTGCAGAGGCCGCCCGGAACCCACGCACCTGAGTCTTTTACCTTTACCCAAGAAAGGAATAAAAGAGGTCAGACGATGACAACTGTGTCCTCAACAGCCAGGCCCCAGGAATCAGTGGCTTTTGATGACATGGCTGTGTACTTCACTAAGAAGGAATGGGCCATCATGGTGCCTGACCAGAGGGCCTTGTACAGGGATGTGATGCTGGAGAACTATGAGGCTGTGGCCTTTGTAGTGCCACCCACTTCCAAACCAGCTTTGGTTTCTCATCTGGAGCAAGGGAAAGAGCCCTGTTTCACCCAACCACAGGGAGTCCTAAGCAGGAGGGACTGGAGAGCAGCCTTTATAGGACGCTCGGAACTGAGAAGATATACTTACTTAGTTAAAGCAATGTTATATATAATAAAATCAAAAATTCTTCAAAATCATCGATGCTGGGAAGACAGGAGAAAGGCTTAATTCTTGACATTTAAATACCAGTTTTCCAAGTCAGGAGTTGATGTAAGAGCCACCTTAAATGATGTCAAATGCAATTTTCTTTTTCTGTAGACTAGTTTCTGTAGATTTAATGTTTTTCATTCATTAAAATAATTCATTTTGATGTACAAAAAAAAAATTGTGTTCTGTCACTTCATAAAATCTCTTAATATATTATAGATATTAAACTTTTATCTATCATTTTTATTAAAAATATTTCCCTTTCTATTGTTTGACTTTAACTTTATGATGACATTACCATCCATAATTTTCCATTTCTATATAATCAAATATATCAAACTTTTAGTTTATCACTTCTGCTTCCAGTATCTCTCCACACAAAGGATATACATGAACTGGAGATTTTTTAAAAATCTTTGAACAACATCAAAGGATATTCCATGAAAATAAGTCTCCTTTTCATCCCTAACCCTGGTTTTCCCAGTTCTTCTCACCAGAGGAAACACTGGTAACAGTTTCTTTATTGACTATAAGAAATATTCTCTCTATATATGTATACCCATCTCATGCTTGTCTGTATTCACAAATGGTAGCAAACCATAATCACTGTGTATTATTATTTGTTTACTTAATAATATATCTTTATATATAGACATATCTCATTCCTTTTAAAACTTCCATAATTTCCTATTCCATTCTATTGCCATAATTTATTAAATTAGTCTCCACTGAGTTTCATGAAGTTGAACACACATCTCTACACTGAGACCCATCATGGCATTAGACTTTTATATTATTTGTAAAGCCCTTTCTTAAGTTGACATTAAAATAAGCCTTGATAAATTTAAAAGTATTGAAATCATGCAAAGTTCTCTGGCCTCATGGAATGAAGTAGAAATCAATAAGAGACAGAAGTTTGGGAAATTCACAAATATGTGGAAATAAAACAACATACTCTCATACTCCTTTTTTTTTTTTTTTTTGACAGCCTCTTGCTCTGTCGTTAGAGTGCAGTTGCATGATCATGGCTCACTGCAGCCTCCATCTCTGAGGCTCAAGCAATTCTCCCAGCTCAGCCTCCTGAGTAGCTGGGACTACAGGAGTGCACTACCATGCCTGACTAATTTCTGTGTTTTTTGTAGAGATGGGATTTTGCCATGTTGCCTAGGTTGGTCTTGAACAACTGAGCTCAAGTGATCTGCCTGCCTCAGCCTCCCAAAGTGTGGGATTATAGGCATGAGCCACTGAGCCCGCCCAAAACAACATATTCTTAAATGACCAGTGAGTCAAGGAAGGAATTACAAAGGGAATTGGAAAATATTTTGAGAACAATGAAAACAAAAATGCAATATACCAAAACATCTGGGATGCACCTAAAGCAATGCTAGGAGGAAAATTTATATCTATAAACACGTAGATTTAAAAAATAATATTTTATATTAAATTTCAATAACCTAACGACCTCAAGAAAATCAAAAAAAGAAGACAGGTGTAGTGGCTCATGCCTGTAATCCCAGCACTTTGGGAGGCTGAGGCAGGTGGATCACCTGAAGTCAGGAGATTGAGACAAGCCTGGCCAACATGGTGAAACCCTGTCTCTACTAACAATACAACAATTAGCTGGGCATAGTGGCACATACCTGTAATCCCAGGACTCGGGAGGCTGAGGCAGGAGAATCTCTTAAACCCGAGATGCAGAGGTTGCAGTGAGCTGAGGTCACACCACTGCACTCTAGCCTGGGTGACAGAGTGAGACTCTATCTCAAAAAAAGAAAAAGAAAAAGAAGAGTAAACTAAACCCAAAGTAAGCAGAAGAAATAAAACAATCAAGATTAATTACAAAATAAATGAAATAGCAGAAAGACAATAGAGAAATTTAACTTTTAAAATTTTTAAACAAGTTGGTTGTTTAATTTTTTAAACAAGATGTTTGTTTAAAAAATCAGCAAAATTGACAAACTTCTAGCTTGACTAAAGAAGAAAAGGAGAAAAGACTCAAATTAATTAAATCGGAAATGAAAGAGGGGACATTACTGCTAACCTTACAGCAACATAAAGGATAAGGGAATACTATGAAAAATTCTATACTACAACAAATTAGATAATCTGTGTGAATAGACAAATTCTTAGAAAGACAAATTGCTGAAACTGACTCAAGAAGAAATAGATAATAGATCTCTAACAAGTAAAGAAATTGAGTTAGCAATAAAAACAAAGAAAACTTCCCACAAAGAAAAATACCCAAACCAGATGACTTTGCTGGTAAATTCTACCAGCTTTCAAAACAGAATTAGAACAATAACAATCTTTTTCAAAATGGAAGGGGAAGGAACATTTCTGACTTATTCTATGAGGCCAGTGTTACAATCACACCAAAACAAGAAAAACACATCAAAAGGGGCTGGGTGTGGTGGCTCACACCTGTAATCCCAGCACTTTGGGAGGCCGAGGTGGGTGGATCACATGAGGCCAGGAGTTCCAGACCAGCCTATCCAGCACAGTGAAGCCCTGTCTTTACAAAAAAAGAAAAAAATACAAAAATTAGCCAGATGCGGTGGCACACACCTGTAATCCCAGCTACCTGAGAGGCTGAGACACGATTGCTTGAACCTGGGAGGTGGAAGTTACAGGGAGCTAAGATTGTCCCACTGCACTCCAGCCTGTGTGGCACAGTTAGTCTCTGTCTCAAAAACAAAAAAACAAAACAAAACAAAAAACCACACACACACAAAGGAAAAATACATTAAAATAAAACTATAAATTGATATCCCTTATGAATATAGTTACAAAAGTCTTCAACAAAATATTAGCATATAGAATCCAACAACATATAAAAATGATTATACACTAAAACCAAGTGGAATTTATCCTATATATACAAGCTGATTGAACATATAAAAATTAATAATGTAATACATAACATTAATAAAATAAGGGACAAAGGACAAAACCACATGATCAGTTATCTCAAAAGAAGCAGAAAAGCATTTGGCAAAATCTAAACCCTTTTCTTAATAAAAACACTCAAGAAACTAGGAAGAGAAAGGATTTCCTCAAACTGATCAAGGACATCTGTGAAAAACCCACAGTAAACCTTATATTTAACAGTGAGAGACTGGATTCTTCCCCCTAAGACCACGTACAGGGTAAGAATATCACTCTCACCACATCTATTCAACATTATACTGGAGGTTCTAGCCAGGGAAGTTAGGCAAGACAAAATAATACAAGCTATGAAAGTAATAATCCTCTCCAGATTGGAAAAGAAGTAAAACTATACCTATTTGTAGATGACATAATCTTACATGTAGAAAACTTTAAGGAATCCAGCTGAGTGCAGCAGTCATGCCTATAATCCCAGCACTTTGGGAGGCCAAGACAGGTGGATTGCTTGAGCCCAGAGTTCAAGACCAGCCTGGGCAACATGGCAAAACCCCATCTTCACACACAAAAAAATACAAAAATTAGCCAGGCATGGTGGTACACGCCTGTAGTCCCAGCTACTTGGGTGGCTGAAGCTAGAAGGATCAACTGAGCCCAGGAAGTCGAGGCTGAAGTGAGCCATGATCATGCCACTGCACTCCTGTCTGGGCAGCAGAGTGAGAAAAGAAAAGAGAGAGAAAAGAGAGAGTAAAAGAGAGAGAGGGGAAGGAAGGAAAGAAGGAAGTAAGGGAGGGAGGGAGGGAGGGAAGGAGGGAAGAAAGAAGGAAGGGAAGAAAGAAGGAAAGAAGGAAGGAAGAGAGGAAGGGAGGGAGGGAAGGAAGGAAGGAAGGAGAGAGGGAGGGAAGAAAGAAGGAAGGGAGGAAAGAAGGAAAGAAGGAAGGAAAGGAAGGAAAGAAGGAAGGAAGGGAGGAAGGAAGGACTCTAAGGAATCCACTGAAAAACTATTAGCACTAACAAGTTCAGCGAGGTTGCAGGATACAAGATCAATTTTTAAAAATCAATTGTACTTCTATATACTAGCAAGGAACAATCTGAAATTTAAATTAAGAAAACAATTCCCTTAACAACAATATCAGACAGAATAAAATACTTAGGAATAAATTTAACAAAGTAAGTGCAAAACTTGTATACTGAAAACTACAAAGCACTGTTTAAAGAAAGTCCTAAAATAAATGGAGAGACATCCCATGTTCATGGACCAGAAAACCTAATACTGTTAAAATGGCAATACTTCCCAAATTGATCTACAGATTCTAAATGTGAGAGCTAAACCTATACAACTCTTAAAACATAGGAGTAAATCTTCATGACTTTGAAGTCGACAGTGGTTTTCTAGATATGACACCAAAAGTATGAACTTCTGAGCCTCAGTATCCTTACTGTCAAGAAAGGGGAAAAACCCATGGAATGGGAGAAAATATTTGCAAATCCTATATCTGATAAGGGACTTGTATCCAGAATATATAAATAACTCTTACAATTCACCAATAGAAAACAACCTGATTTAAAAATGGGAAAAGGATTTGAATATACATTTCTCCAAAGAAAATATACAAATGTCCAATAAGCACATAGAAAGGTGCTTGACATCATTAGCCAGCAGAGAAATGCAAGTGAAAACCACAATGAGATATCACTTCACATCTACTAGGATGGCCATAATAAAAATAAATGGGGAATAAGAAGTATTGGCAAGGATGTAGAGAAATTGGAACTCATACATTGCTGATGGGAATGTTTGGCAGCCTCTGTGAAACAGTCTGGCAGGTCCTCAAAATGATAAACATACAGTTACCATTTCCACTTCTAGATATATATACAATTCCACTCCTAGGTATACACACAAGAAATCGAAACATATGTCTATACAAAAATCTGTACACAAATGTTTACAGCAGTGTTATTCATGATAGCTCAAAAGTAAAAAACAACCCAAATGTCCACCAACTGATGAATGAATAAACAAAATGTGGTATATCCATATAATTAAATATTATTTGACTATAAAAGGAAATTAAGCACCTCTGTATGCTGATACAGTTTGGATGTTTGTTCCCTCCAAATCTTATGTTGTAATATTAATATAATCCCCAATGTTAGAGGGGGGCCTGGTGGGAGGTGTTTGGGTCATGGGGGCAGATCCCTCATATTGGGCTTAGTGCTATCCTTGCAATAATGAGTGTGTTCTTGCTTTGAGTTCACATGAGATCTGGTTGTTTAAGAGTGTGGCACCTTCCCCCTCTCTCTCCCTTTCCCTCTTCACAATCCACCATGATTGGAAGCTTCCTGAGGCCCTTACCAGAAAAAGTTGCTAGCACCAGGCTTCCTGTACAACCTGCAGAACCATGAGACAAAAGAAACCACTTTTCTTTACAAATTACCCAATCTCAGGTATTTCTTTTTTTTTTTTTTTTTTTTTTGGAGACTGGAGTTTTGCTCTTGTTACCCAGGCTGGAGTGCAATGGCACAATCTCGGCTCACCGCAACCTCTGCCTCCTGGGTTCAGGCAATTCTCCTGCCTCAGCCTCCTGAGTAGCTGGGATTACAGGCACGTGCCACCGTGCCCAGCTAATTTTTTTGTATTTTTTAGTAGAGACGGGTTTTCACCATGTTGACCAGGATGGTCTTGATCTCTTGACCTCGTGATCCACCCACCTGGGCCTCCCAAAGTGCTGGGATTATAGGCGTGAGCCACCACGCCCGGCCTCTCAGGTATTTCTTTATAGCAATGCAAGAAGAGACTAATGTATAGACGAAGATGTGTATGAACCCAGAAAACACTCTGCTAAGAAGCCAGTCACGAAGGGCCACATATTGTATCATTTCATTTATATGACATGTCTAGAATTGGCAAATTCATAGAAACAGAAAGTAATTAGTGGTTGCCAGGGGATGGGGAGAGACAGAGAATAGAGAATGACTGTTAATGAAGACAGTTTTTCTTTTTGAGGTGATGAATGTTTTCTGAAATTAGTAGTGATGGTTACATAACTTTTTAAAATCACTAAAAACCATCAACTTGTATTCTTTAAAAGGGTGAATTTTATGTCATGTCAATTATATCTCAATAAAATCTTTTTTTTTAATGGCTGCTCATTTTGACCCATGGGCCATAGTTTACCAACCCTCTGTTGTAGACCAGTATTTACAGACCCTGAAGAAAGACCATCCGATAGGTTTTTTTTAAAGGCTATATAAAAGAAAATAATAATAACATCAAGCAGTTGTTTTCTTTCCAAATACATATAGCATAGTAGTAAAAAGTATTACTTCCAGAGGCACTTGACTAGTTTTGAATCCTAGATCTGGCACCAATTAGCTGTATGGTCTTGGGAAAATAATACCTACCTTCTAGAGTAGATGTAAGAATGAATAGCATCTACTTTCTAGGGCTGTTTTAAGCATGTAAAGCACTCAGAACAGTGCTTGGCACATCGTAAGCACTCAGTGAGCATCAGCTGTTTTTACTATTCACCCCAATTAGAAAGCAGCCTGATAATTTAATAAGGTGGTTTTTTTTTTCGAGACGGAGTTTTGCTCTTGTTGTCCATGCTGGAGTGCAGTGGCATCATCTCGGCTCACTGCAACCTCCACCTCCCGGGTTTAAGCAATTCTCCTGCCTCAGCCTCTGGAGTAGCTCGGATTACAGGCATGCACCACAATGCCCAGCTGATTTTCTATTTTTAGTAGAGATGGGGTTTCTCCGTGTTGGTCAGGCTGGTCTCAAACTCCCAACCTCAGGTGATCTGCCTGCCTCGGCCTCTAAAAGTGCTGGGATTACAGGCGTCAACCACCGTGGCCAGCCAATAAGGTGATTTGTATTTGCAGTTTAAAAGTTTTTGTCACAACCAACATCTTAGCAAGAACATCCCCTGCTCTGCACCATCCAGGACACTCTCAGATCATGAGGTTGGCAGCAAGGAAAATGATCATTAATATACACTAGAAAATATGTTCTTATCTCTAGGAACTATTGTTAGCAGCCTGAAAGGCTTTTCTTTTTCAATATCTATATGACATTGTGGGAAATTAATTGGTTTCTCAATCTAATTTCTAGTGTTAGCTGTAACATCACAAAGCAAGCATCCAGATGGCACCAACTGAGCCCTTTACCATCATTTTTAGCAGTGATGCCAAAAGGAAATGGGCTTAGCAGCCTAATCAAAATTTACATGCTAATGGGTAGACCCTTGTGAATGAAATTAAGCAGAAAATCAATAAATTACCAGGTAGCATTCTCCTAACAAAAATTTTTACAGGTTTTAAGTAATAATAGTAAGGAGTAAGTCTCAGGCCTGAAGAAGAATATGAAATAAAACACGGCATGAAGAAATCATTTCTAAAAAAATAAATTCAAAAGGGAATAGAAACCCAAGTTAGCTTTCTATTTATTTAGTTGAAAATTGAGATTTTTCAGGAAACGTTAATGTTTTAAAGCAAATTTAATTTTCACTTAAACAGCAATACAGAATTTCAATAATTTTAGTCTTTTGTCCTCTGCGGAAGGCCCACTGGGAAGTATTCGATTTTTCATTGTTATCACTAAGACGTTGTCTGAGCCACACTCTTCTTTTGTTCGTTCTGCAGCTCTTCGCCATCTGTCATGTTTTCTGGAGAGCCTCATAAACACATTTAGGTTAAACCATATGGTCATAAAACCTGTCATTCTGTCATAGCCAAAGTCTGGTTGGTTTTTTAATAGAAATGCACTTGACCATTTTACTTCTTTAAAAGCTTCATCCTAATCCTGGAACCAAATTTCAGCCTGACAGTAAATCAGCTCTTAGTATATACCTACTTAAAGTAAAATACTTGAATAATGGATGTTTTGAAGTAGCTAAATTTTCTCATTTATTTTGCTCCAGTGCTATAATAAATGGCTTTTCCCATTTGTCATGTTGGCCTCCTGTTTTTTATTTCTTCACTTCCAATGCTTTTTTTCTTCATTCATTCTCAACCACCCACTCCCATGGTTATAGCCTTTGCTTTGTCATCATCAAAACTGTACCACCTGTGAAATCTTTATTTTGAGCACCCTACATCCAGATCCCCAACTCTGGGGCTACAATTCAACAATTCTGTCTTATCATGACCTTCAATCCACTGACTACTACTTTCTCAATATCCATTGCCTCCCTCATGTTTTGACTTTCTTCCCTACCCAGTTTAGAATCCATGATCTATATAATCACATCCATTGAAACCACCACAGTTCCATAACCTCTCTCCCTTTGGACTTACCTGGGAAAGTTCGTTAAACTCTACAGCCTTCTTACTCTGCGTCTACACCCAAACACCTGATGAAAAAATCCACCAGGATGACTGGTTTCATTTAGATTTATGATCATAACTCTCAAGTGTACTAAATCCTCCTCAGTAACCCTTCTCTGCTACTCTAAAATGTTCTCTCCATGCTGGGCATGGTGGCTCACGCCTATAATCCCAGCAGTTTCGGAGGCCATGGCGGGTGGATTACCTGAGGTTGGGAGTTTGAGACCAGCCTGGCCAACATGGCAAAAACCTGTCTCTACTAAAATTTTTTAAAAATTAGCCAAGTGGTGGCATGTGCCTGTAGTCCCAGCTACTCAAGAGGCTGAGGCAGGAGAATCGCTTGAACCTAGAAGAGGGAGGTTGCCATGAGCCAGTATCATGCCACTACACTCCAGCCTGGGCTATGGAGTGAGACTCCATCTCAACAACAACAACAACAAAATATTCTCTCCAAAATTACCCTCCCATCCCTTGTCAGCCTTCTTGCTCTCTCCCAGGCAACCTCTTCCACTCCCAGCATCAGTGTGCTACAACATCTATCTTAAAAAACAAATACCCTTCCTGTTCTCCACATCCTCCTCCAGCTACCACCTCATTTTTCTTCCTTTCTTCTCCCTTCTCTCTCTCTCCTCAACCTACCATCTTTAGACTGTTGCCCCAACCATTCTGATGTGTCTGTTCTTGCAAAGATCATCAATAAACTCTATGTTGCCAAATCCATTGGTCAGCTTCTCTGCATTT
Source organism: Aotus nancymaae (assembly GCF_030222135.1). Lineage (NCBI taxonomy): Eukaryota > Metazoa > Chordata > Mammalia > Primates > Aotidae > Aotus > Aotus nancymaae. The sequence continues at coordinate 36,588,817 of NW_026988419.1, read as the reverse complement.
GACTTCCCAGAAGCAACTGAAACAATAGAGATAACTGACACTCCTGTGACCCTTTCTTTCCCAGGCTTCAAGGACATCTTGGTCTCTTGGTTTTCCTCCTGCCTCTGACCATTATGTCTTGTCTTCTCTGCTAGAGCCTCCTCCTCCTCTTCCTAACCTCTAAATATTGGAGTGTCCACAGTTCCGAGCTCTTCTCTCTACCATTCATTCCTGAGGGAACTTCCTCTCATCTGTCAGTACTGAAAAAAATATGCAGTAAGCTTTTTGTGCTCTTAAAGTACTGCTTCAGCATTTTTACTTTTGAAAATGATAAAATTCTTCCAGAATTAAATACACAGTAGTTCATTAAATTGTCATTTAAAAGTAGAAAATGGTATCCTAGAAATTGTGTCCACCATTGCCTAGAGAACCCTGTGAGGCTGAAGTACTGTGTTGCCAGAGCTTGCCATGTGACTCTGGGCCAAGTGCCCCACTTTGTGAGCAGGAGTTCCCCCCACCGGGAAAGTAGATACAATCACCTCTTGCCTAAGACAAGAAATACACATGTGTATGTCCACATTTGTGGTTTGATAATAAAGGAATTAAAAATGTCTTGATCTGTGCAAATCCTCTCCCCTAGAATGTGCTCAGCAGTGCCTTCTAAAGTTCTTCTCAACCTTGTAAGTTCTCGTTCTGAGGGCACATGAAGTATGTTTATGCAATCCCTTGTGAAAATAGATAAGGAAATATGGCTGGCATCACAAGCAATACATTGATGAAGAAATGATTCAGAAACAAGAGGAAGGCAAATAGGCGAACAGTGGGGTAGAGGAGCATTGACATTGTGGATGATGCAGTTGTTCTCTGGGCTGAGTGGCATATTTGGTCTCCCTGGCCCTTAGAACCAAAAATACTAGTAGCAACCCTGCCCACCCTCCAGCCATTGTGCCAACCACAAATGCCCACACATTTCCAATCACTCCCTAGAGTGCCTGAGAATTAATGAATGGCACAGCCATTATCTTGGTGCTTTACATTTTACAGCAAATGAACCTTCAGGATGAAATCTGCTAAAGAGACAATTCATACAGTACTTTTACCCACAATGTTTTTATGTTAACAGCCTTTTAACTTAATGCTTTTGTGCTTTGCAAGTTAATTTTGGAACACATTAAGTGTGGTAAGTGAGAGATAGATATACAGGGACCTAAACCTACCAAATGGAATTAGCGACAAGGATCCTTTGACAAGCAGTTTGGAGACAAAGTGCCACATCAATGTTCAAAAATATAATTACTGCAGTGGAGGTCATTATCACCTTTCTCTGCTTATGAGAGCACAATTAAAATTAGGGATCTCTACATTTTCCTTGAAAGGGTGAGTTCAGGAAGTCAAGCAAATAATTTTCTTATCAATGACTGGGAAGAAGGTATATTAGTGTGCTGTTACAGCCTCAAAGGACACCATGATAGGCCAGGGTGGCGAGTAGCTTCCAAAAATGGCTCCTAGTGATTGCTATTCCTGCTGTTCACACCCTTGGGGAATCCCTTGCCCTTGAGTATAGATTGGACCGAGTAACTTGCTTCTCATGAATAGAATATGAGAAAAATGATGAAGTATCACTTCTGAAATTCAGTTGCAAAAACCTGTGACTTTGTCTTGCTCCTTCTCTCTCTGGCTTTTCTCAGCATGCTCACCCTCAAGGCAAGCTGCCATGTTGTCAGCTTCCCTTCGGAAAGGCTCATCTGGCAAGAAACAGTGGGCAGCCAATAGCCATCAAGGAACTGAGGCCTTCAGTTTAACAACCCACAAGAAGAATACTGCCAACAACCATATGAGTAAGCTTAGAAATGGATCGTTCCCAGGCCAACACCATGATCACAGCCTGTGAGAGACCCTAGAGCAGAAGACCCAGCTAAACTAGGGCTGACTCACAGAAACTGTGAGTTGGGAAACAGTTGTTGTTTTAAGGCACTAAGTTTTGGGGTAATTTGTTACACAGCAATAGATAACTAATAGACCCAGTCTGCTCTAAACAACAGGAAGCACTCACTTGTGGTGTGATTCTGGCTTTACAATCTTTAAAACTGAGAAGCACCTAGATTTGTGTATTTGAATTAGGAGGGAGGCAGGGCTGAGTACAAAACCCTCTTGAACATTTCTGGCAGAAAAAACAAAACATTATACGGCAAGATGGCATTGAAGAGAGACCATCTAGGGGCAGATGTTGTATCATCAGATCACTATCTTCAAAAATTCAAGTTGTATAACTTCTCTAGGATCCAGTTTCTTCCTGAAAGAGCTGGTGATATGATTGGGCTGGACTGTTAGAACTGCTAACATTCTATAATACTCGATTTGAGGAATTCAGGCAGGCACCACCCCCAACTCTCTTAGTAAATAGCTGGAAACTCCATCATTAGGAATTTGTTCCTTAGTGCTTCCAGGGACTGTCCCTGAAGTTACTACTCAAGATGAAAAATTTTGGATGGTGTTTTGGTACAAGACAAATACCAAAGAGACCAAGCTTGGATTTGTTTTAACAGGCAGGTTCGTGGGGAGGAAAAACACCAGCCGAGAGTATATAGGAAAAGAGATTTATTTACATATATATATATGTATATATATATATACACATTACCATCTGCATCAACACCGGCAAAGAAATCAGCACGGGTAATCGCAAAGTCAATCTGGAGCCTCACAGCAACACCGGCAAAGAAATCAGCACAGGTATACACCGGAAAGAAATCAGCACGGGTATACACCGGCAAAGATCAGCACGGGCGTCCGGCAACAAAGATCAGCACGGGTGTCCGGCAAAGAAATCAGAAAGGAATCAGCACGGGTATACACCGGAAAGAAATCAGCACGGGTATACACCGGCAAAGATCAGCACGGGTATACACCGGCAAAGATCAGCACGGGCATCCGGGAACAAAGATCAGCACGGGTGTCCAGCAAAGAAATCAGCACAGGTAACTGCAAGGCCAAGCCTTCTGTCGACTCTTAGTAATAAGCCCTTTTCTGTAACGTAACACTAGACTGCTCTCTCTCTCTCTCCATAACGCTAAACTGTCTTTCTTTATACTGTGTTAACACTGGACTATCTTTATACTGTACTAAAAAAAGAAATTCATTTCTTTTATACTGTGCTAAAGAAAGAAGTTTATTTACAGTTTAAGATATGCTGACTCCATCTTCATTACGCAACTGCGTCCTTGAATTGCTTATTAAAAAGTGGACCACGGGAACTGGCCAGGTTCCCAGATCCGGGTTCAAGGTGAGTTGAGCTCACTCTGTGCACCAAATGCTCTCAACTTATACAAGGAAATGAAGATTATGTGGAGTCTGTGTAAGACTTCATAAACAACCTAGTTAACCCTTACAGATGGTGAGATAGATGGGGGAGGAAATTCTATGGATACCTTTAAGGATAGTGCAGAGAGGGAGGTTTTTGTGTTGCTATGAAGTCCCTGAAGGGTAGTGGTGACAGTACCAAAGATAGGTATGGTTGATTTCACAATTTTGAGGACCTGATAAGCTTCTTCCTTTTTGAAATATGTGAACTATATAACTGATCATATTTCTCTTCTTACCCTGGCTGCAAGGAAGCTGAGAGGAAACTCAAGTTCAGTCATAGACACTGTTTTAAATTTTATGGTTCCTGTATCTGTTTGTATTCTTTTTCTCTGCTCTCATTTTTCTTCTAGTTTATCACATCTTTTGTCATAAGCCAGCTCAAATCCTTTATGGACTAGACTGGGCAACATAATGAGACCCCATCTTTATAAAAAAAAACCAAAATTAGCCAAGCATGGTGGTGCACACCTGTAGTCCCAGCTACTCGGGAGGCTGAGGTAGGAGGATTACTTCAGCCCATGAGGTTGAGGCTGCAGTGAGCCAAGATCTTACCACTGCCCTTCAGCCTGGGCAACAGAGCAGAAAACTAAACAAAACAAAACTCTTTATGGAAAAAAGTTGGAAGCGTAAGCAAATATAATAAACACAAGCATATACGTTTGAATTTTTTCTCTAATTATGATAATACAAACATAAATCATGAATCTGGAGATACACTTTTATCTTGATTATTTTCTAAATTTAAAGTTAATTTGGCTTGGGGGCCAAAGATTTAAATTAGCATAATTTAGAAAAAGTATAAATTGGAAAAATTAAAGAAAACACAAATTACGACAATATTTGTACCGTTTTTATTTGTAAAAATAACCATCTGAATGCATTTCCATAGTATATTACAGTTAAGTACTTCATTACCTTATTAGAGCATTCAGTAGTTGTAAAAGTATTAAACTGTGCTTGAGAAGATTCAGATTGGTTCAAAGTCATTCACTGAACTAAAAGACATTTTCCCCATTTTTACAGTCATGACATTTACCAGAGTCATTCAACTCCAATTTACATAGGAAAACATTATAGACAAAATCCCACTGAAGTCATCAAACAGTATTTTATGCTGTTACAAATATGTTATGCAAAATATAACACTGGCACCAGATTTGTATCATCGTGCTTTGCAAAGATATATTGCACATGCTAAAGCATAAAATATGTAGACAAAAACTACCAAATAAAAGATATTTGCATTGAATTTTTAGATCACTGCATAAGAAACGCATAGAATTACATTTTATACAAACACTCAGATTGTCACTATCTTAAAACGCTTTTCCCCTATAATACTGACCTATGGTTTACAGTTTTGTAAGAAGAAAGCATTTTAGCACTGCAAAATCAAACAATTCCTATAGAAAACTTTAGCATTTTCATATTTCAATGCAAGTAAAAGGGGAAACAGGAAAAAAAACACTTTATACATTCAAAGAAAGGTTGAAATGAAAACTCACTGGTATCATATTGCTCTGATAACACTCAAATGAAAAAATACAAAACATTCCACAGAACATTTTCAGAATATACAAATATAAAAAGGCACTCTAACTTCATATTACAAGACAAAAAAGGGATGAGTTCTTCAACCAACACAACATATAAGCACAGCAAGTCGCTCAACAGTACAAAGAATAACTAGTGCAGCAAATCCATTTGATGTTCTTGTTCTCATTTAATAATAAAATGATAAATCAAGCAGTGTTTTACTGCCTAAAGTACCAAAACATAGTATGGTGCCCTTTTAGTAGTGATAAATAGAAATCCCCTGAGCTATTTACTGTAGAATCATAGCAAATTTTAGGCAATTTGGAGATAGTAATGCATTTACCAAAGACAGGCAGACACTGGCAAATAAGTAAGTGCAATGAAATATGATCCCTGTGGCTGTGGTTAAAATACAGTCTAAAAATAACAAGTAAAAGCACTAAGCAACTAAGACTCAGGTAAAAACACATCTTGTTTTTTCTTAAAAAGCTGTGGTGCAAACATAATTTTATTTCTAAGAGACGTCATTAAAACACAGAAATGATAGTTTTTGAAGTCACTTTTGAAAAAAAATTTAGTCTTGGGGGAAGGGAGAAAGAAAGCGAGAAAGAGAGAGATATCAATTGATGTAAGGAACAGTTTGTTGTGAGCATGATTTCATTTTGTTCCTTTGTCTTCCTTCTATGAGTAAGAGAGTGGGAAAAAGTCAAAACGCAGCTCCATGGAGATGATGTCTCATGGTGAGTCACTGCTTTGCTGAAATGATCCTTGTACTCTCTGCTACTTGACAGGAAAAATGTTAACGCTGCTTTGCCATTAAAGCAGGCATTTCATTTCCTGCTTGAAATGCCAACTGAGCAAGATTTCCATTCACTTCTAGAAAAAGACACCGCAGTATATTGTGCTTTTTCAACACTGGATCGCTCTTAATTTTCAGTGTTTTGGTAACGATAAGGTCGTTATTGCTCATTAGCAATTTATCTGCTTTTTAAAAATTCATCTTCTCTAAACAAACAAAAAGGATAGAAGGAGGGGAGCACAACACCAAGAATTCAAAAAACAATGGTGGTGGTGTGGGAAATTTTCAGTGAAATTATTACCAGTTCAATAAGTCCTTTGAACAAGATCTCATTTGTGAAGAACCCAATAGGAGTTTTAATTAAATCCAGGATATTAAGTAAGATTAAAGTTTTACAGCTAGATGAAAAATATAATACAGTTATCTGTCTTTGATCCAGATATGATAGAACACTATTTTTGAAATATCTCACATATACTATAAAACAGAAATTTCCAGGGTGGAAATGGAACTCATTATAAAATGTCAGGGAGTCCTGCTCTAATTCGACACATTTCTTTCCTGTCTCTTCCTCAAGTAGAAAATTGCACTAGAGCTGGTGATTTTTATTTCTCCTCTTGGCACATGTGCCCACACACTGCCATCATTTCCCATTAGGTTACTGAGACTATGTGAGCTTTTCAGTGTACTTATGGTAATTTCTGGATATTTCTTTGGGCTGCCTTTGTGCATATGATCCACTACACATTTGAGTTTTTACCTCACAGAAGAGCATCCAGACTGCAATATCTTCTAAACTCAACTGGCTACAGACTGTGGTAGCCCTCTCAGATCAACGCGGAAGAACCTGAGGGTCAGCTAGAAACCTTAGCAGTGGAAATGCTGGGTTGGCCTTAGGGCTTTTGGCTAGCCCAGGGCCAAATGTGTTTTTCCACTTTTGTTATTCTAAGTAAGATACAAAGCAATTAAAATAGAGAACAAATAATGGATGTCTCCTTGCCATTTGTTTCATTTCAAATAAATATAAACACATTTACATCAAAAGTATATGGACATTTTCTCTAGTTTGGCAAAAAACAAAACAAAACAAAAACCCATGGTCAACACATCATCAGTTACAAATGTTAAACTCTCAACTAGAAATCTGTGTCATAAGAAATATAAAATACAACAAAGACTGGTACACAAAAAGATTACATTTTAACTTCATAGAAAAGCTACTTCAGTTCTCACTTGCATTTTGAAGGAAAAAAATGTAAATCTTCCATTTTAGACTGAAGCCTTTTGGTCCTCATGTGTAGCTGGGCTGATGAACTACATACACACACATGCGCATATATATATATATATATATATACATGCACACATGCACACATATGTGTGTGTGTGTGTACATGGGCATAATTTTTAAAGAGTCTCATTCTTCTTTTTGTATAGCTGTTCCAGGTGTGGAACGGGGTCCATTTGACCTAGAAGCTTTGGCAGAGGGAGCAGACACAGTATTCACTATGTTGATTTCATCATCAAGCAACTGGCAATTGGCTTTACATTCTAAATCACTCATTTCTCCTTTCTGCTTTCACTTTTTTATTCCTTTTTGCAGTCACACTTTTCACTCACATGGCACGACCTTGACTGAGAAGCTCAGTTTACTACTGGTGAACAACACTGATGATTCTGATGTTTTTAAAAAGTTAGTATTTTGATTTAAGAGGGAATTAACAAAGGGTAGTTTCATGTTAATTTTGCATATTGTGTCAAAGTTCTGGTGCAATATCATTTCACCTGAAATGTTATTAGATAAATTTGGATTCAATCACTTAAGTGAAAATTAGTCACAGGCTTGTTATAGGGAACACTGTGTTAAACAAAAAGAGCAAGTTCAGTTTTTCAATTAATCTGGCAACTTTAACAGAGGTCCTCAGAAAGAAGTTCTGGATATTTAAATGCTTACTATAGAGAGGATATAAATAGTTGGACTCTCTAAAAAGATTATTACAGGCATTATTTCTGAAGATGAACACCTTTACCTTTGGCTTCTAGTGAGGAAGTAAACATCAAAGTGAGAAGAGGTTTGAGGCATTTCCTATCTACCTCTTCCCTTCCCTCCCCGGGGACATGAATGTCACACTGATAGACTTCTGAGAACTCACCACTAAATACATGAAAAGAAAAATTATTCATAGTGAACAGCTGCCTCTCTGTTGTATTATCCCTGAAGAACAGGAATTAAATATATCTTTTATTCTTTACTTAAAATGAGAGGTAGACTTTCACAGATGTATCTTAGATCTAAAGAAAATGTGAAACAAAACCAAACTGAGGCCATCTGTGTGAGTGTTCCACCCAACAGCCTCACTGCCCTTCCTCAATTAATTCCTTCTCTACTAACTTCTGGAAGCCCAGGCCCCAAATAATACTTGAATACAACATGAACCTGGAATTCAAGCTTCTTTCCTTTCCTCCAACACAGGTGATCAAGGAAAAGCTTCTACAGTCCAAAGTCAAAACGTTTCCGAATCAGAATCATTTTCATTGTACCCATCCTCCGAGCCTACGTTGTTACTGCACAGGCTAACCATGCTACCCAGATTGGAGAGGGTCGTCCTGCTCAAATTGTCTTTTTTTAAACAAACGAAGTTGACGGCCGTCATTGTACTGGAAGGAGAAAAAGGCATCATGGTAGCCAAAATGAGGGCCAGGCAGTCAGCCACGTCTTTGTTAGGAGCACAAGCCAGGGCCGGGGTATGACCTGGGCGTAAATGCAGACAAGGCAGTGGTTAGTCCTGGGGAGTCTAGAGGAGGCACGAGCATTCCACAGTACATCTCGGATGATCTCACAGGTGGAGATGTATGTTGAGTTAGAAATCATGCCAGGTAAAAGGAGGAGTTACTTCTCACAAGTCATGCTAGGGGTGAGGCTAGAGGGGAGAGGGAGGGGGAGACATTTTATGGAGGGCTTTTTATTTTTGTTTTCAGCTCATATGACTATGACAAGCACGATATTATCCAAAGTTAGGTAGGATTCCATCCTTCATTTAGTGAACAGAAACACGAGGGGGTGGGTGTGGGACACAATTCCACAATAAACAGCAACAGGACAATCAGGAAGATGTTTCCGCCTGAGAGCACACGCACACCATGAGCCTCAGGCCTGGGCCTGAGAAGGACTCTCATTCTGAGAACAATGACTTTCCATTGTTAGGTAACTGTGTGTCCGATTAGAAAAAGTATTGAAAATTAGATGACTGCAAAAGTGAATAATGAAGTTTTGTCACTTCATATATGCTTCCTAGAAAGTAGACACCAATAATTGGTTTTAGAAAAATGGAATCATTTCAGTAGATCAGACAGAGGAAAGCACTTTGTTTGTAATTAAAAATTTACTATCATTTAGGAGAAATTTACCAATTGTTTTGTTTTTGTTTTTGTTTTTTTGATGGGGTTTCACTCTGTCACCCAGGCTGGATTGTAGTGGCATGGGCCTTGATCTCACTGAAGCCTTGTCTTCTGGGCTCAGGCAATCCTTCCACCTCAGCCTCCCGAGTAGCTGGGACTATAGACGTGTGCTACTATGTCCAGCTGATTTTTTTTTTTTTTTTAATAGAGTCGAGTTCTTGCTATGTTTCCTAGGCTGCTGTTTAACTCCTGGGTCAAGTGATCCTCTGACCTTGGCTTCTCAAAGTCCTGGGATTATAGGCGTGAGCCATCACACTTGGCCTAACAGAATATTTTAAAATGGCCACTCACCAATCAAAGTCCCAAATCTAAAATGTAATGGATGTGAGAAAATTACTATGCTTGTTATAAGTAGAACCATGTTATTCTCTACCATTTTAGATTCAGTGGGTCCAGTCCAGATAAGAAAACTGTCTTAACTCATAATACAGGCTCTTTGGAGAGGCATATTAAGTCTTTGAGTTGATTATTTCCCTTATCCAACCTTTATTCTACTAGCCTGAAAGGGTTAGCTGCCTTCTCGGCTGGCCAAAGTTCCCACTATGCAGTGAGTAGGGCAGTCGCTCAGTCATCCAGAGGAATGGCTCAATAAAACTCAACATTTTGTTGTTTTGTTTATCATCACCTGCTCTCCCCATCCTGCCCTTTTGGACATCATTCCTTTTTCCCAAACAAATGAGAATGGACAGGTAGTTTAACATTCCAATCCACAAAGGTAAGGGATAAGTAAAGGAATTATGGTTGCACTGCTGTACAAAATTGCCCCAAATGTTCCCAGGTCTTTGGGATGCAGGTCCGCACCAACCCAAGGCTCTTGTTCCTAAGGTTGCTATCAGCTGAACAAACCTTCAATGCGGCAGATTTACACCAAGGAAAATCAAAACTAATTTATTCTATTCTCTTTGACCATTTTGGAGAAAACTTGTGGGCCTCTGCATGCCAACCCTAAGTCTACAGTAGCGATAGTAGAGTGAGGGAAGGTGAAGCGGAAAACCAAGGAGGTGGAGTAAAAGAGAACTTTCTGCACTTCCTAGATGAGTCAGGTGGGGGACAGAGCAGGGTACATGCTAGGACAAATGGGGCTGCAAAATCAAAACTAATAAGAGTTAGCTAATGATGTCAATATGGCTGCTTACTTCTGAGAAATAGGCATGAGCTGCTAATTCCAACACCTGTAATAAGCAGTTGAGTTACATTAACGCATTATAATACTTTAATTAAATGTCACATTTAAAAAATTACATAAATATCCAGAAGTTCCTTTTTTGCTCCCCAAGGTTAATAGGCATTGTGCTTAAAATTGCAGTTTAGTACAATTCTAGTGGCTATTTGCTTTCAAAATTTCTTAGGAAGCAGAGTAGAAAGCTTCTGTTAAGATTTAGTTCATTAGAAAAGGAACATTATACAGATCAGGGGAAGCTTCGGTCCTAGACATTAATTAAGAAATTTTACTCTCGTTCCTCAAATTTCCATACTGGGAATATGAGTTCTGATCTGTACTTAAAGAAAAAAAAAAGCTTGATCTCAGAATGAACTTAAATACACTCAAAGATCTAGGTTTTCATTTGAGCCCCTGAGCATGCACTAATGACATGTGTAATCCCTAACTCTTCAGCATTTGCAATGAAAATTTCGAATGCCAACTTGAAACCCTTTTAGTGTGTCTAAAATATTTTAGCCACGGTGCTGAGGAGTTAGAGACCAGCTGCTGGCATTACATGCAAAATGGACAGCACTGGTGGGCTACAGGTAGACTATGTGATTTACAAAAAGACAGACAGGACGAGTTATCCTTGCTTCATTTCTCACACACATGGGACTTCCAAGGGGGACAGAATTCTTAACTGCCATTTAAACTAGCTCCTATCTTTCTCATTTTCCTCTGGCTTCAACTAGCTTATGGCAGGTACCTGCAGTCGCTGTTGACTTTTTCGACTTACCATTTTCATCTACAGCAAGTACACAGGCCCCTTTGGCCAGCAACTCCTCAACTACCACCTTCAAGCCATTGCGCGCAGCAACATGGAGGGGTCTGAAAAACACAAGACTGAGCATCAACTGTGGCACATATTTGGGCAAGAATGTGGCATTTTCATTGGCCCATATCACAAAAAGGAAGAAATACTTAAGAATCCACAACTAGTATATGGATGTTTTTACTTAAAAAAAAAAATTGCTGACTAGATCTTTTCCAGGTTCTACTGATCCAACTGTTCTTGTATGTTTGGCCCAGATCTTGCTGCCTCTCAAACAATCTCAATGACAGTAAATAGGAAGACAGAGGAATAACTCAAGTTTGGTGTGTTTTGCAGGTTTTTTACTGCTTGATTTCTAACACAGAATTTGAATCACTGTTTCACACAGTTCAACAATATGACTGGTATTAATGTCACCCATATATGTGTTTAATCTCAAACCTCCTTGTTACTACTAAATGCACACAGATGTTTTACTGAATTTATAATACCTTAAAGAATTATGTCGGCTGGGTATGGTGGCTCACGCCTGTAATTCCAACACTTTGGTAGGCTGAGGAGGGCAGATCACCTGAGGTCAGCAGATTGAGACCAACCTGGCCAACACAGTGAAACCATGACTCTACTAAAAATACAGAAATTAGCTGGGCATGGTGGCAGGTGCCTGTAATCCCAGCTACTTGGGAGGCGGAGGCAGAAGAATCACTTGAACCCGGGAGGCGGAGGTTGCAGTGAGCCGAGATGGTGCCACTGCACTGCAGCCTGGGTGACAGAGCAAGACTCTGTCTCAAAAGAAAAAAAAAAAAAAAAGAATTATGTCAAACTCAGTATATTGTGCTATAAACTGCATAAGAATCCTTTTTTTTTTGGCGGCGGTGGGGGACAGGGTCTCACTCTGTCACCCAGGCTGGAGTGCAGTGGCACGATCACAGCTCACTGCAGTCTTGACCTCTTGCTGGGCTCAAGTGATCCTCTGGCTTCAGTCTCCTGAGTAGCTGGGAGTACTGGTGCAAACCACTGTGGCTGGCTAATTTTTTAAATTTTGTGTAGAGAAGGGGTTTCATCACGTTGGCCAGGCTGGTCTCAAACTCCTGGGGTCAAGTGATCTGCCTGCCTTGGCCTCCCAAAGTGCTGGGATTACAGGCATGAGCCATTACACCCAGCCAACAATCTTCTTCTTTGAGACAGAGTCTCACTCTGGAGTGCAGTGACACAATCTCAGGTCACTGCAACCTCCACCTCCCAGATTCAAGTGATTCTCCTGCCTCAGCCTCCCAAGTAGCTGAGATTACAGGTGTTCACCACCACGCCCAGTTATTATTATTATTTTTTGTATTTTTAGTAGAGATGGGGTTCCAACATATTGGCCAGGCTGGTCATGAACTCCTGGCCTTAAGTAATCTACCTGCCTTAGCCTCCCAAAGTGCTGGGATTACAGGCATGAGCCACCATGCCCAGCTTAAGAATCTTAAATGAAAAAAATTCCTTTGCCTTTAAAACAAATGCATAAATAATTTCCTAAAGCGGAAAATGAAACAGCTTTTAGATCTTTCACACTGAGGGTTACACTGAATTCTATTAAAATATAATCAAGACAAATAGCTTAGAAACTCTTCAAATGTATTCTGGGAACCTGATTTGTAAAACTGTCATTTTCCAGTCAGAATACATAATGCTAATACATAATACAAATAGTTTCCCTAAATATGTCAGTCCATAAGATTTTTCTAACAGTCTACTAAATTTATAATATTGCCCCAGAAATATCAGCAAAGAGAAACACAGACCTCACAAAGTTCTATGAAGACATATCAAAAGAAAGCTTCTAACTAAAATTGCCTAGCTTGGTCAGCACTTGTAGGTATGTGACTGTCACCTTCATGCAGGGGAAGCCAGGTCTGCATCTTTCACCACTGTGCTCCCCAGAGCTAGTCTGGCATATAGGAGGCTCTTTATATTTGTTGAATAAACGACTATGACTCTGGGTTCAAGTCCAACATTAGTAGTTACACTTACGTCTGCAGTGCATTATTTTTTGCATTAATAAGGCTCTCGTCTTGTATCTTGTCAAGTATTAACAAGGCACATTTTTCGTGACCCTAATAAAGAAAAAGGAAGATAAAAAATATGGGACAGAGACACAGAAAAGTTACTGAAAAATTTTTTCACTGTAATTTAAATTGAAAATGAATTTCTTCTGCCTCACAACATTCTTTAGGGTTATTTTCTGAGTCATTTTTTTCTTCTTAATAGCAAATGGGCTCCAGGCACTGTAAGAGTCCTAATAAGGTCTATTAGAACTTGGTTAACATAAGTCTGATCCAAAATATTAACAGTGCTAAGATAAATTTTAAAATTAATGCCCAGAGAGCTAAAGCAGATGCTAGTTTAGCTAGGTCAGCTGGTAAGTAGGGAGTAGAATTAGGAATATTGTTTGAATCTTTCAACATTTAACATACCTCAAAAGTCCCATACTGACTCCTATTTCAAGATATCAGTTACTACTTCAGTGATCCATTTATTCCATTTATCCTTGGAATTCCCATTACATCTGTTATCTATATCATTCATCATCGTTAATTGCCTTATATTGTGAAGAAACCCTATTTCAGGGAAACACATTCTTTTCTTCCTCAACCAGTGGAAGTATCTCTCCGTACCTTGTGAAAATTAGGTGGTTAATAATTTTTGAAAATCAACTGATGAGTCAGAGACCCCTTTGCAATTTCAGGCCTGATACCCTTTTAAGGGGTCACGGCTCCCTAAGCCCTTGCTAATCAACATGTGTCCTGCAGACCAGCCGCATTAGTATTACTGGCAGTTAGAACTGCTGAATCTCAAGCTCTGCCCCAGACCTAATAAATCAGAATCTGTTTTTTCATAAAATTCCCAGGTGATTCATTTGCATGATCAAGTTTGAAAAGCATTGCACTTATATTCACCAAAACACTATACCTTGAAATAAACTTCATAAAGCTGAGTACTTTTTGTGGTTCCCATGGGCTTCCCAGAGCATGAAGTGAGAAAATGCAAGCAATGAAAGGAATGGCTGAGACTTCTGGTACCATATAGGTAACACTGACAATATTTTAACTACATTGAAATAAACCACCACCATGGTGCTAACTGGCTTCAGACTATAATACCTTATATGGGAGACCCTTAAATATACTTTTAGAAATGTCCATGGAGGTTTTATTCTGAGGCACTGCTGTTGGAGTGTAAACTGCTGTGACCTCATAAGAGGGCAAGTTGGTCTAAAAATATTTATATCCGGCTGGGTGTTGTGGCTCACGCCTGTAATCCTAACACTTTGGGAGACTGAGGCAGGCAGATCACAAGGTCAGGAGTTCGAGACCAGCCTGGCCAGCATGGTGAAACCCCATCTCTACTAAAAAAATACAAAAATTTGCCAGGCATGATGGCACACACCTGTAGTCCCAGCTAGTCAGGAGGCTGAGGCAGGAGAATTGCTTAAACCCAGGAGGCAGAGGTTGCAGTGGGCTGAGATTGCACCACTGCACTCCAGCCTTGGCAACAGATTAAGACTCCATCTCAAAAAAAAAAAATTATATCTTTAGATCCTTAGACTCAATAATTCCACACTTAGGAATTTATCTTAAAGAAATGAGTAAGGATGTTTATAAAAGATTTCTCTGCAATAAGCATTATTTATACAGATTGAGCATCCCAAATTCAAAAATCTGAAATCAAAAATGCTACAAAATCCAAAACTTTTTGAATATTGACATGACACTCAGACTTTTGGATTTGGGATAATCAACAGGCATAATGCAAATATTCCGAAATCCAAAAAATTCCTAAATCCAAAACACTTTCTAGTCCTAGGCATTCAGATAAGAGATACTGAACTTGTACTCACATATAATTGAAAATGAGCTATATGTCTAATAATAGCAGATGGGTTGAATGAAGGATGGCCCATTTCTAAGCTGAAATACTACATATCTTCTAAAATACCATAAAACATGATGTCTAAAAGACATTATAATATACTATTCAGCAACAAAACCAAGTTTTATAAAATCAGATATGTGATATAAAAAGATAAATTATATATATGTGTAATTTATCTTTTATGGAAGAAGGAATCTTGAGCAACATGTGAACACATTTCTACTTGAAAAAAAAAAACACATTCTTTGCATTGAATTACACACCAGAAAAAAGCGGGGAGGGTAGAAATACACAAAGATCTATTTATTTGCTTCACAGTAGAGTATTTTTTGGCTGTTACTACAATGTCTTCAAATGCAACAAAAGGAAAACAAGTAAAACTGCTTATACTTTACAAGCCATCTAACTAACGTCCTAACTTTTATGTGGTACCAAAATGTGATACAACAACCAGGAAGACAGATACAGTGGCAGCATCAAGACAGACAGACTACAGCAAGAATGCAAGTGGCAAGCGCCATGAAAAGCATGTCCGCATCATCCGTGTTGATGAAGCATATCTTCATCAACCTAGTGGGTCTGTCTTTTCCTTCTCACCCTTCAATTCCACTTTTAGTTGACAAGAATCTGGAAAAATGTACATCTTAATTAAGAGCCACGCTACACAGTTCTGAGACAGCATTTCAGTGGTATTATTACCATTATTACAACATGAAGTAGCAATGTTTTAAATTCATTTACATACTTTACTACAAGCCAAATGTAAGGGTGTATTCAAGTCCTTATCCTTTACGGTCAGATCAGCCTGGGCACTGTTCACCAAAATATCTGTAGAAAAAGCCCAAAAGAGGGTTACTTAGATGAGATGCTAATCACATGCATTATGAAGAAGTTACTACAAACATAATAATATTTAAATTAGTACAGCCCATATAATCATATTTAATATTTTTTTTTTTTTTTTTTTTTTTTTTTGAGACGGAGTTTCGCTCTCGTTACCCAGGCTGGAGTGCAATGGCGCGATCTCGGCTCACCGCAACCTCCGCCTCCTGGGTTCAGGCAATTCTCCTGCCTCAGCTTCCTGAGTAGCTGGGATTACAGGCACGCGCCACCATGCCCAGCTAATTTTTTTGTATTAGTAGAGACGGGGTTTCACAATGTTGACCAGGATGGTCTCGATCTCTTGACCTCGTGATCCACCCGCCTCGGCCTCCCAAAGTGCTGGGATTACAGGCTTGAGCCACCGCGCCCGGCCCATATTTAATATTTTTAAAGAAAAAAGGGAGTAATTTATTGTCATATCTGTGCTATCCAAATTCGAGGTTAATAGGCACTAATTTTAACTGCTTTTACAGTTCATTATTTCCATTTAAAATGATTCTGCTGTTAAACTTGGTTTCTAAAGAATTTCACTGCAGATGAGTGGGCTCTGTGACAAGGTCCACCAAGAATCAAAAAACAGGGAGTGGAAGATGCTTGAACAGGCAGAATCAGGTGACCTAAGTAAAACTGCTAATGGCCCTTTTCCACATGTATATACTATGAGAACAACTGATTTCTTGATTTGACATTATTTTGGTTTTTGGATGGGCATAAATGTAAAGTCCATACAACAAGCACATACCCACAGCGCCTGCCTGCCCATTCTCAGCAGCCATCATCAGTGCTGTTTTCCCTGAATTATCTACTGCGTTCACTTGAGCATTGTGTCTCAGAAGAAGCTGCAAGCACTCCACATGATCGGCAAATGCTGCCGCGTGAAGGGGTGTCCTAAAGATTTAAAACAAGTATTACTTCAGTTTCCTTTAAACTTCATTCTCGTTAGTAACTGCCCAGGAAACATGTACATGGTGTTGTCTTAAGGATTTAAAACTTCTCAGTTTATAGACATAGTGATCAGGCCCCTCCCTCTAAAGGTCATCCAGGGTAGACACTGAAGTCACCTATGTGACTGGAACCCCCCAGATTTCGGGGGGTGTATGTGTTGGCCCTGATAATGAAATCAGTGTCTTTACTGACTCTTTAAAATTAAATTCCAGTGAGCCTACTTTTATTTTTGAGACAGATACTTTCAAAATTAATCCTTAAATCTATAGGTTTATTTAAAATAAAAATTTAAAAGCCCATCATATCATCTATTGTGGATGCTTAATTTCTTTTAGAGGATAATTTGGCATTATTAATCAAAATTTAAAAAAACTACAGCAATCCCATTACTGGGCATATATCCAAAGGATTATAAATCGTTCTACTATAAGGACACATGCACACGAATGTTCATTGCAGCACAGTTTACAATAGCAAACACCTGGAACCAACCCAAATGCCCATCGATGATAGACTGGACAGGAAAAATGTGGCACATATACACCATGGAATATTATGCAGCCATTAAAAATGAGGAGTTCGCGTCCTTTGTAGGGACATGGATGAACCTGGAAACCATCATTCTCAGCAAACTGACACAAGAACACAAAACCAAACACCACATGTTCTCACTCATAGGAGGGTGTTGAACAAGGAGAACACATGGACACAGGGAGGGGAGCACTATACACGGGGGTCTGTTGCGGGGGAGTTGGGGGGACAGCGGGGGGGGGGGGGAGTTGGGGAGGGATAGCATGGGGAGAAATGCCAGATATGGGTGAGGGGGAGGGAGGCAGCAAATCACACTGCCATGAATGCACCTATGCAACATCTTTGCATGTTTTTCACATGTACCCCAAAACCTAAAATGCAATTAAAAAAAAAAAAAATTAAAAAAACTATTAACCCTTTAACCAAGAAATCCAATTCTAGGTCTTTATCTCTCAGATATACTTAACCATGTGTACAGACACATATATGAGAATGTTCACTCCACCACACTTTGAAACAGCAAAATATTGGAAATGACCTAAATGTTCTTCAATAGAGGGCAAGATGAGCAAATTACAGCATATTCATTCAATTAAATAATATGCAGCTTTGGGAGGCCGAGGCGGGTGGATCACGAGGTCAAGAGATCAAGACCATCCTGGTCAACATGGTGAAACCCCGTCTCTACTAAAAATACATAAAATTAGCTGGGCACGGTGGTGCGTGCCTGTAATCCCAGCTACTCAGGAGGCTGAGGCAGGAGAATTGCCTGAACCCAGGAGGCGGAGGTTGCGGTGAGCCGAGATCGCGCCATTGCACTCCAGCCTGGGTAATGAGCGAAACTCCGTCTCAAAAAAAAAAATAATAATAATAATAATATGCAGCTTTAAAAAAATATGATAAATCTATATGCTTTGGTATGGAAGGTTCTCCAAAATATACTAAAAGTAGAGCATTGTTATAGAATGCTACCATGTGCAAAAAGAATACACGCATATACACATATGTATGTATATATGTTTATAGATATACACAGAAAATATTTAGGACAATATAAAATTTGTAAATAACAGTGTATAGTAGCTTTCTCTGTGGAAGAGGCTAGGGATTCTGGGCTAAAAGGACATTTATTTTAATTATATCCCCTCTGAAATATTAAAAACCATGCTTATCCATTATTTTTTCAATTAAAAACATAGATGCTTGGCTACTCTGCAACTGCAAAGCAGAGACTAAGATTCATCAAGATAAAAGTCATGCCGTTTTAGGGTTACTTACCTGCCTTTGTCATCTCTACAACTGACGATACTGGAATCTATGGCCCCAAGCAGCAATGATGCACAATTCCCATGGTCATTTATTCTAAAATAAAAATGGGTTTTAATGTAACAATCTCACTCTTTTACATTGTATCCCCTCCTAACCCATCTTCCTATGTACTGTATATTTGATAATCTCAAGCATTTTTAAAAAATCGAACGTAAATATTTGTGGTATATGTTTCAATGGCATACACTTATGGTATTGAAACCAGTGGTAACCCCTAGCATTACTTCAGAACCTCTATATCCAGTAGAAGTTTATTGCACTTATACAAGGTACCATGTTAGGTGTTTTGGAGATACTAAAGTGGAATAAATATGCTTCCCTCAGATTTAAATTTTTTCTGACTCTTTTTCACTTACACTTTCTTTCTTGATCTATTTTATGCCTCCAATATCTCTCCAAGCAAATGGCCCAGCTACATATAAAGGCCAGAGACAATGTAAAGAGAAAGCATCCTCAGGTCTTAGGCCCCCAGACTAATCATGGAAGTCCTGTTGAACACAGACTCCCAGACTGACTATGGAAGTCTGACTTAAAGTCACTGTATCCACTGAACAATTGCTCACCATTGACACTGGAGCAAAAATTAAATTTATCAGAAAAGAACTTACAACATACGAAAGATGAAGAATTTCAGTATATGAAAAGTTGTCCTAGTGTGAAATGTCTTTCTAACCATCTGTAGGCATACGATTGTCAACTCTGACTTATTTTTAGAATTTGGCAGACAAATGTGAGTTATACCTCAAGAGTTCTCCACATGTGTAATGCACTTCTCACTCTACCCCTTCATGAGATTTCCCTAGGGTGGCAGGTGTGTTCCTTTGGAACTGTGGCACTCCACAAATAGCTCTGGGAAAATCATTAATAGTTTGCTATCAGATCTACTTGTCTTTAGCAGCAAAATGGAATATTTCAGTCTTATCTGTAATCTAAAAGCTTTTTTTCCCCTAAAAAGCAACTTTTCTATGTGTAGTTAAAATAATTAAAACAATACCATTAACTCTCAGCATTTCTACTTACATTGCACAGTGCAGTGGAGTAAAGGGATTACCGATGAATTTGCGAAAACATTTTTGCTCCAAAAGTACCTCTATACAGTTTTCATTACCTGTAAGAAATAAAAATCATTTAGGGAGTTTTCAAGAAAGAAATTTTGTTCAACCCAATGTGCTTTTTCATTAAGTATTGAGTTTTGGCTTATGAATTTTCCTGAATTGGCTGAACATTCATTCTCCATGGGATAAAATTAACAAAATGCCAAACTGTTATTAACTATGTTCACAGGTGTTCTGAGACTTAATGAACAAATAAAACAATGAAGGCCATATGGTCTGGTGGAGAGAAATAGAGAATACAACTCATTTGCAAGCAGAATATATTCTGTGTTATGCTCAGCTCTTGAAAGATAGATGCTTCACACAGGCATGCTTCAATTCTTCCATATTTATAAGAGGAAATGTACCTTTCACCCATACAAATACTTCCACTTACAGTTACATGTTCCAGTGGAGAGGCGAAACTGTCATTAGTAGAAAACAGTATTCGAGATAAGACATGTGAAAAGGTTTTGACTGTAAAATACTACGTGTGTTTTAATTGGCCCCAAGAACAGTTCTTGGCATATCATGGCCACTCAGTAAGCACTATTCAAATAAGTAGATGAATGAATATGAGAGATTGTTTTCAACAAAATGGCAGGTGGTTTTCAAATCAATTGAATTTGAGTTAAGTAAGGTCCTAGCTGTCAGCTTGCTTGTTATGTGATCTGAGTCAATTTAGTTGAGATCTCTGAGCCTCAGTTTCTCACATATAAAAAATTGGACTAGGAATATCTCCCCTATCTATGTCACAGGATAGTGGGAACTTTATTCAATAAAGGGCCTCAGTGTGGTTTCTGAAGTTCTATACAAACAAGACAGATCTCAACATCTGGTATTGTCTCGCAGGAAGAAGGGTGATGGTTCCACAGCCTGACTAAGCATTCCTTCATTACAGACCTGGTAAAAAAAAAAAAAACAAAAAAACTCTATCTGTGGTTCTCAGTTATAAGGTGAGAAGATATTACCATTTGGCGTTGGAACAGATTGTCCTGAAACTCTTGGTGGTTGAACTGAATGCTAAATTAGTGAAAGTTCCCTAATGATCTACCTCAGAATGATGAAGATTGGACAATTTGAAGTATTAAAATACAAATCAAACCTTTCTTGTATCTAAAAAGAGAAAGGCAATATTGGTTTCAGACAGATTAAAAAGCATATGAAGTAATAAATATAAAAAGCTGGCAGAGGCCAGGCACCGTGGCTCATGCCTGTAATCCCAGAACTTTGGGAGGTCGAGGCGGGCAAATCACTTGAGGTCAGGAGTTCAAGACCAGTCTGGCCAACATGGCAAAACCCCATCTCTACTAAAAATACACATACAAAAAGAAAAACTCCCAAAATTAGACAGGCATGGTGGTGCATGCCTGTAGTCCCAGCTATTCGGGAGGCTGAGGCAGAAGAATTGCTTGAACCCAGGAGGCAGAGGTTGTGGTTAGCTGAAATTGCACCACCAGCCTGCGTGACAGAGTAAGACTCCATCCCACCACCCCCACCACCCCAAACAAAGCTGGCAGCTTCAGGCAAGTTGTACTATTTAGCCTTCCAACTAACTACATGGAACCCTCATTCAAATAGTCCCTGACACCTCAACTGTTCCAAAGGATCTAGCTTAGGGTAGCATCCACACATAGCATTCCTTAAATGGGGACTATATGAACCCCAATTTAGCAGTTTGTGTAGGTAGGACTGGAGGTGACTGAGCTTCTTTCAATATTTCAAAGTGCCCAGTGAAAAGGAATCTGGGAAGATGGGAGCTTGAAACTCAGACCTGGGCAAAGCCTGCACTGAAGGGTGAACTACTTAGGAGAGGACTGCTCCTCATCCCCTGCCTGTACCTAGAAAGGCCTAAGAACACAGACACCTCTCACCCTGAACCTGGGGAGATGATGTGTCTGTGTCAGGTTTGCCGCCTGCCATGATAATCAGCACTCTCACTGCATCCTTCGCCTCTTGTAGGTTCTCTAGCGCCAGAGAACTCCACAGCTTGACCCAGATGGGGGTCACCATTAGTAGGTAAACAAACAAACAAAAAAACAAAAAACACAATCCTCTAATGGCAGGAAGGGAACAAAACTAAATTGAAGAAATAGAAAATTCAGCTCTTACTGAGGCAGAATGAATGAAAAAAAGAGGACTATAATGAAAATATAATGAGAGGTCTTAAATTGATATAATTAGAACACACACAAAAATGCCTTTCGTGGAACTATTAATAGTTTCTAAATTAAAATTTTAATTGATTAATTGAAATGTAAAAATAAAATTATAGAAGTAAAGTAAAAAATATATGGGAAAATATCCATATAATCTTAGGGGTAGGAGACCTTTTGAAGAAAGACTGGACACTTGGAAACCATAAAAAATCTGATAGATTCATGTACATAAAAGCTCAAAATCTCTACACGGAAAAAGACATCATAAACAAGGAACAAAAATATTCATATTTCTAAGACATTCATATCATTAAACATTCATCATATCACATTCATATCATTAAGACAAGGTGCTCCTACAAGCATACAAGAAAAGATAAATAACTCAATAGGAAAAGAGTGAGCAAGGGATGGAAAAAGTAATTTCCAGAAGAGGAAACACAAATAGCCAATACGTGTACTATTAGATAGGGAAATGCAAAAGGAAACAAGATACCCTTTTTTTGCCCTTCAAATTGACAAAAATTTTAAAAGGTGTTATTCTGGGTTGGGAAGCATGTGGAAACACTAACTTTTATACAAATGTTTGGTAAAATAATAAATTTTGATATCCTTTTTGCAAAATAATATGGTATAATTAAAATTTAAAAATATACAAACCCCCTTACTCAATAATTTTATTTCTGGAAACTTATCTGACAGAATTTATGGTACCATAATATGGACACACACATTGATGCATTGTTCGTAATAGGAAAAAAAACAATCTGAATGTCAATCCACAGAAACCTGGTTGAATAAATAATAAATTCTGGTATACATATTGCTATGAAGTAATATACAACTATTACAAGATCAATCCGTATTGATACATATTGATTTGTAAGAATATCTGCAATATAATTTTAATTAAACACCAACAAAAACAGTTATAGAATGGTTGTTGTTATCCAGTTTCAAAAAACAGATACACATTTCTTTGTCATTATTTATATTCTCAAAGGAAAAATTATGAAAGATACACACAGAATTACATTAGAAAGTAGGTTTGGAAATGGTAACAATTTTACTTCAGATACTTTGGTACTTTGGAATTGGTATAATTAGCATGCATTTTTAAACTAAAATAAGTGAAATACAAATTTTAACATCTCCCAAATAGTAAGTACGACAAACTTAATGGGGAATATGAAACATAAAAGAGAAATACCAAAAGATGAATCATGTATCTACTAGTAATCAATTGTGACAGGTTATTAAATCATATATATATATACACATATATATGTATGTGTGTGTGTGTGTGTGTGTATATATATATATGTGTGTGTGTATATATATATATATTTGGTTTTAGCCTTATTATTTTAATTCCTTGTGGGATCCCTGGTTATATTACATAGATCAGAAACTCTGAATAAAACTGGTCTTTTAAGCTTATCAGTTCTGATTAAGAGTTATGTGTTAATGATTAACTAAAAGGGGAAAGTGAATTTTAGTCAATTAAGACATCGCAGCAGCTATGGAGGGGTAAGAATTATTGAAAAAAAAAAAAAAAAAACAAAATATGCAAAAAAGGTATCTTGGTGCAGAAAGATTAGAAACCGTGGTTTGGAGAGTTATACAAGGCTCTCACCTCCCCTGAGCTCACAGTGGTCATGGGGTAGGAAGTCTGATGGAATCAGTCAAATGATAAGCAACTTACCATTGTAACAAGCCCAGTGCAGTGGCGTGTAGCCTTGGTTATCTTTGAAACAACAGTCCTCTTCAGAAAGAGCCATTTGGAGCAGCTCACTCAGCCACGTGGCGTGGCCACGAGCAGCCGCATAGTGCAAGGGTGTCCTCCCTCTGGAATCTTTACAGAGAATTGACACTTCTTGTTCCAGCAGCATTTGCACACATTCCTCGTGTCCTGTCATAATCTGATACATTGCAATTAAAACACAAAACAAACCTCAGAAGACTCAGGAAGCAAAGCAATTGGCTAAGTGGGGCTGGGCTTAGAGCAAGTGGACATATGCCTGAGTCTTTAAGGCAGGCAGGCTCTGCCCTATTTCAAGGGCAGAAGACAGGACAACCTCAGCAAAATTCATAACAGAAAGATCTGTGAACATCAGCATTTTCCAAACATTTCTTGCCTCTCCCAACAACCATGAAAGTTATCATGATACAGCGGTAAACATCAGCTTTAGAATCAGGAAGGTGTAAGTGAAATCTTGGCTCCCCTGTGATAGGTCAGTTTGCCTCTCTGTGCCTCACTCTATTCACCTGTATATAAGAATAGTAATAACACCTCACAGGCTCTCAGCCTGTTGTACAGCCCACAGGAAGCACCCAAGAAGTAAAAACTATGATTGTGACAATGATCACATAGAGTTTTTCTTCTCTTCATTTACCAGCGTGCTTGGTACCAGCCCAAAATAGCAATTTTATAATTTCTGTTGTATTCACTTAGTTTATTTGGCATGTTTAAAAAAGAGTCCAGAGGATGCAAGTGGCTCAAGCCTCAATCCCAGCACTTTGGGAGGCAGAGGCAGGAGGATCACTTGAGCCCAGCAGTTCGAGAACCACCTGGGCAACATGGCAAAACTTCATCTCTACAGAAAATACAAACATTAGCTGGGCATGCTGGCATGCACCTGTAGTCCCAGTTACTGGGATGAGGCTGAGGTAGGAGGATTGCTTGAGCCTGGGAGGTGAAGGTTGAAGTGAGCTGAGATTGTGCCACTGTACTCCAGCCTGGGTGATAAGAGTGAGATCAAAACAAAAACAAAAACAAAACAAAACAAAAAACCACTTCAGCAGATGTGTGCAAATAATTGTGCACAGGAGATGTATTTTGGCATTATTTGTAATGATAAACAATTAGAAACAGCATAACTACTTAAAACCAGGTAATCATTGAAACAAACTATGGCACCTGAACACAATGAGGTGTTAAAAATCATAATGCAGAAGAAAGTGACATGAAAAAAGGTCCTTGATACACTAAGAGAAAACAAGCAGATTCCAAATAATATCTTCAGTATTCTCTCTTTTTAAAATTTAAAACAAATCTATAAATAGAAAAAAGATTGGAGATAATATACACCAAAAAGTGGTTATCTCCAGGAGGTATGATTACTGGTGATTGTGATTTTCTTCTCTGGGCTTTAAAAAAATATTTTGCAAATTTTCTATAATATACATGTATTTTGTAGTCAGAAAGCAGAACCAATTTCACCAACAGTAGGAGTTCATGCATCTATTATCACAATCTAACATAAAATCTTAAGAGCAAAATCTTCCATTACTTTGCCTTTGCCAAGGATTTTATAATTTCTTTTTGACTGAATAAGGTTAATTGGTTATATTAGGAAACAACCTTTTGCTGAAAATTCATAGAATGAAAAGAAAGAAAATAAGCTCATTAAAAAATTGTTTGACTAAAGCTGAGAAATATGTACATACCCCTCTGTGTAAAGCTGTGCATCCCAGGATGTCAACAGTGTCTATGTTGGCATCCTTTTCAAGTAACAACGAGACAGCATCAATATGTCCATATGCGACTGCAAGCATCAGTGGTGTTCTAGGCAGAGAAATAAAGTAGGCTTTTAAAAAGGAGATTTAAAAAATATTCATCACTACCAGTGGGAGGACATTCTCTTTTTCTCTCTCATTCTCTTCGCTCTCATCTTGACAATTGCTTAATATTTTCTGAGTGTCCCCAATTTGCTATATGCTATGCAGAACAAGCTATCCACCTCCGCTCTGATGGCCCCATGGAATGTTGTTGGTGAAATGATCCCTAGGGATGAGGCAAGGGAAGCTTCCTTTCCAATATATTCATGTTAATCTCACCATTTTCAGACCTATGTAGCATTCACCAGATATCAAGGGCAGGGAGTATGTGTATGTAGAAGCCCCTCTTGCTTCCATCAGAGCAGCTCTACTTTGTAGTATTCTGTGTTGGACTTCCGCTAAAGATTTCATTTAAACAAAGCTTCTTTCCCTAAAGAAAAGTCTGACAAGTCTCAGGGAAAGAACAGAGTGTTGTGATGCGAGAGGAAGGTGAGATTCTGACTATGACACTAATTCACATGCGTGGGGCTAGTCACTGCTGACTTTTTGCTCTGCATTTCCTATTTATAAGAGAAGATTAGGTGGGGAATAAGCCAACAGAAGGAAATTACTTCGAAAAAACAAACTTGAGGAAGAAAAGACATCTGAAGAATTTTAATAATAGAGATAACCTGATGAGGTCTCTCCTATTTATTAATTAGAAAATGGCAATGGTGTAGCTGTTTCAGAAGAGAATAAAAATGGGTGGAAAGAGGGAACATAAATAAGAGCCAGGAAACATGGCCACAGCCCTTAAAAAGATGATCCTTTTTATCAAGACATGCACACACCCACCCCTTCATGCTTTTCTTGGATATAGGTACTGTAATATAAAGCCTCCTCATTAGTCCAGGGCACTCGCCCAAATACATTCCCCCAACTTCCCAGTTCCGCAGTCAGCCCTTGTAACAATCTAACAAACCAACCCAGTAGCTGTTGTGATTGAAATGTCAGCCCAAGGCCACGTGTGAGTGCACTTACTGTCCTTTGGCATCTTTCACATCCACCACCTCCGGGTTGTCTGCAATTTCTAGTAACAGCCGTAAACACAGTGTGTGACCATTAATTACTGAAAAAGAAAATAGTGGACATTCTTTTAATAGAACAACACTATACATATCTCTATCAAGTGATTTTACTTATTTATTTATTGAGACGGAGTCTCCCTCTGTCACCCAGGCTGGAGTGCAGTGGTGCAACGTCATCTCACTGCAACCTCCATCTCCTGGGATCAAGCAATTCTCCTGCCTTGGCCTCCAGAGTAGCTGGGATTACAGGCATGCACCACCATGTCCAGTTAATTTTTGCAGTTTCAGTAGAGACAGGGTTTCACCATGTTGGCCAGACTGGTCTCAAACTCCTAGCCTCAGGTGATCTGCCTGCCTCAGCCTTCCAAAGCGCTGGTATTACAGGCATGAGCCACCAAGTGACTTTTTCTGAGATGGAATTGCGCTCTGTCGACCAGGCTGGAGTGAAATGGCATGATCTCGGCTCACTGCAACTTCTATCTCCTGAGTTCAAGCGATTCTTCTGCCTCAGCCTTCCGAGTAGCTGGCATTACAGGAATGCGCCACCACGTCTGCTAATTTTTGTATTAGTAGTAGAGATGGGGTTTCACCATATTGCCTAGGATGGTCTCGAACTCGTGGGCTCAATCGATTCATCCTCCTTGGCCTCCCAAAGTGCTGGGATTACAGGCATGAGCTACCGCGCCCACATTTGTTTGGACTTCAAATCAGTGGTTTTCCATTGTTGCCGCTGGATCCCCCCGCCCTCGGCTGGCTTCTAGCTCAAGGTGGTTTCTGGGCAGCCTGTCTCCGTGTTAATCTGTTTTCCCCTTTCATCCTAGAAGGGCACTTTGATCCCCACCTCCTTTTCTAGTTCCTGTGTTGAGGGATTTTTTACACTTGAGGTCCTTTCTTATCTCCAGTTATGGGACTAATAATCTCTCCCCACTAGTCAGCTCCCCTTTTTGTTCCTCTGAGTCACCCAATTCTATATAATCAGCCCGTGTTCACCCTGCCTGCAGCCCTTTTGAAAAGAAGGAAGAAGGAAGAGAAGGGAGTGGAAGGAGATGAGGGGAGCCGCAGCAGGATGGAGGAGGAGGGAGGGAGGGGAGGAAGGAGGGAAGTGGAGGGGAGATGGGAGAGGGCGGAAGGGAAGGGAGTAGGGAGCTGGGGCTGCCTCTTCTTCCAGGTCGTTTTACATTCTGAAGTAGATATCACGGCAACAGCTCTGCCTGATGAATCGTGGCGGAAAACAAAACCTCACGCCGGTAGGGTGTGCACGCTCCATCTGCTCACTGCTGAGTGATGGTCCCTCTGCCCCGCGGTCCCCAAACCACAGCCCGCGCTTTCTCTGCCTTCCCAGGCGCCCTCGTGCCTGGGCCAGGTGTGACTGGGCTCCCTGGGAGCCCTTTCCTAGGCCATGCCGGGCCTCCCCTGCCCCTCCTCGCCCAGCGGACTGAGTGGGGGCCCATGTGGGCAGGAAATGTGGCCCCCACACGGGGTGGGGCCCGGCCTGGACGGAAGCACAGGAAGCACCCCTGTGCGCACCAATACCAGGCTGCTTTAGAATGCTGTGGTCCCACAGGGGCAGGGAAGCAAACCTGTGAAGGTAACCCCGGGGTAAGCTGCTTTCCGTCAGGCTGTTGAATGGAAACCAAAGCCTTACAACAGGCATGGCTTCCCACTTAGGGAGTAAGATGAGAGCAACTGTGGTTAAAATTCCAAACGCGACCTCTCGCCTCTCTAACAATGAGAAGGCCGCAAAGTGCATTGCGTTTGCCGCATTATGGATGTGGAGAGACAAGGGAATAGATGCCGCTATGTGAGGTTGATAAAGGCTCTCCTAAGAGCTGCATTTTGCAGATCTTTTATTTGCTCGCCAGCCATGAGAGATGCTAATTTAACAATGACACATTTTTTTCAGGGACAATACGTACACATTAGAATTAGCTTGCATTCATCAACAGCACTCAAATGAACTACAAGAATAATGCACACATTTTGTAGACCATTGCATTCAGCTCATTCTCAGCAACAGTCCATTTATGTATCTCGGGAGGAAATTCTGTGGATTGGAGTACAGGTAATACGTGGTTACTATGGTTGCTGCTGCTGCTATGTTTTTTGTTCTTACAATTACACTAAATCTGCTACAAATAGGCAAGAAGTTTAATGTATGGATAAAAGGAAATGACCAGCAAAGGACTGACAGCTAAATACTACAGATGGCAGGTTCATGAAGATGGAAAAACAGCATATTTTGACTGGTTCCTCTTTCTGTAGCAATTTAATACTACAAATAGTCATAATCATAATAGTTCAAGTGACATTTGATTTTTGGCTAAACATAAGAAGATAAAAATTATCTAACTTCATATCACCTTCAGCAAAACAGTTTCTACAGTTGAGCTTTTTGTTTGTTTGTTTTGTACAGTAGCTTTCTGAACTTAGCTAATAGGCCTCAAGTAAGTTTTTTTTTTTTTTTTTTTAAGACAGAGTCTCGCTCTGTTGCCCACGCTGAAGTGCAGTGGTGTAATCTCGGCTTACTGCAACCACCGCCTCCTGGGTGCAAGCGATTCTTCTGCCTCAGCCTCCCAAGTAGCTGGGACTACAGATGTGTGCTACCATGCCCAGCTAATTTTTGTATTTTTAGTAGAGATGGGGTTTCGCCTTGTCGGCCAGGCTGGTCTCGAAATCCTGACCTCAGGTGATCCACCCACCTCGGCCTTCCAAAGTGCTGGGAACGTAAATTTACCAGCCCCTCAAGTAAATTTACATTCCCCTGAAGTTTGTAGCCAAACTTAAATTCTCATTGACTTCCTACACACTACATTTATTTTTTTTCCAAATTGCCTTCTAGCAAAAAGATGCTAACATCTTTAGCTCTGCTGTCAAGTCCAGCTTTGTCTCAGACTAGCTCAGCCTCTCCCTGGCTATGAGTGACAACCATTTTTCACACAACTCAAAGACTACAACTGTCAGTGCAACTACTGTGCCAAAACCTCTAATACTCATCCTGGCTTTTGCTCCTCGAGGATTTGAAACTCAAAATATAAACTCTCAAGAGAGTTGAAAAATGTTTTGGTTAAGCAGATCCTCAAAGCACAGGCTAAAGCTTCTGCACAGTAGACATTTTGTGAACCGTCCAGTGACAGTCTCTTTTTAATGAATGACAGGAGGAAAATCCAAGTTGAGTGAGTCTTCTTGACCACTAGGGGGCTTCATTGGACCACAACCCATATCACACCGCCAAATGAGTGACAACAATTGTTCTTCACTGTTTACCTATTTATAAGGGCGATTTTCCACAATCAAAGTAGGCCCTTTGTACGTGAGGAATTATATAATAATGGAAACAGGATGATTCTCTTAATAATAGGCAACTAATCTTTAAAAAAGAAGGACAAAATTTGAATTTTATAATAATACCAAGAATGGCTGGGGAGAAAAAGACTAAACGGGATGAGAAATAAGAATTTATAATTCAACCACACCAACCATTACTAACCTAATGGCTAACTTCTTTTTCCAGCAACAATCATTTCCAGGTAAGTAGACAACAATCAGGTTTTTTCAATCTCTGTATTGTTTTTCTTCAGTGGCTTGGAAATTCAGGGATGTAGATGGAAATAGTTCTACAAGGTCTATCATTCTGGGAAAATTTTCCCAAGTAACAAGGATCATAAAATCTTTTGAAAAACTATCTTCACTTATTTGCTTCCTTAATACACCCATTTCACCATGTAAGACAGTTATTTCTCTTTATAAGTTGTTACCTACTACCCTAATCAATGGCTGATATCATTGGATTTCCTGAGTCCAAAGGTATCTATGCCTTAGCTGAGCTAGACTCTTCCATATTATCTTTATGTCTGTGTATATATCTAGAAGTGTCTTGACACAGTTTTTCATGGGCATGGGAGAAAAATCCCAGAAAAGGCAAATGATTTTCTTTTTGATATATATGTGTACTTTTAAAGTGTCTTGATTTTTACATCCATATGAAAAAAAGCTAAGAAACATCATTTGGGCTGGCAGAACGATGTGCCGATTAGATTGCTGCCTTATGATTCCTTATAAGAAATAGCCCTGCTGTTTGATTTTGATGTGTTTTGTTCTATGTAACTTATTCTGAAGATTGCATTGCACCTTGCCCTTTGTTCAGAATGTTTTGTGGTAGCTTTTAGCCAAAGGTTCTGAACTCCCCTTTGAGTTAAGAAGGCCAGAGCACCAGAAGCAGAGAATACCAATCATCTCCAAGAGGACAGCAAGTCAAAAGCATTTTGGAATTGGGGAAGTATGTCCAATGTGGAAAGAAAATTGATATCTTAAAACCTGGGATGAAAGAAGATGCTACTTACCCCTTCTATCAAAACTTACCAAACAAGCCACAAAACCAGGGTAACCAGGTCCTTGATAAGACCTACCTGAGGCATGAAGTGGGGTTCTTTTGGTTACATTGTCTTTCACAAAGATGGATGCGCCCTGATTGATAAGTGCTTCCACACATTCTGTGTGTCCTTTAAAGGCAGCCAGATCCAGAGCAGTGCGGCCTTTCTCATCCCTGATGTCCAGGTCCACCAGCGACTGCAGAAGGACTTCCAAGGCTTGATGATGGCCATTGTAGGCCTGCAAAGAAGAAACCAACAGCTTCCATGCTTGCTCGCTCACCTCAAATCCCGCCACAATCCACAGGAGGGGCTGGACTTACTGGGCCACAAATAGAGACCACTCCCAAGAGCACATCAGAAAAACACTTGGGATAATTATTAAAACACAGGCAAGCTGGAGAGTTAGACTGAAACACTATAATGCACAAACTTCACAGTTCCATATGAATTTCTTCGTGTTCTTTCTCTTTTGTCACATAATTTGCTCCAAAGGCACTAAATGTATTAATGTATTCTTAGATTTATATCTATTGATCATCTAATATAAACTAACAGCTAAATGAATTACTGTATTCTTTTATCTGTCAGTTCAGTCCTAAACATATTGGTATAATCAGAATTTTTTTTCCTGGAGTCTTTTCTGTTAACAAACCTGGAGAAAAAAAATTGCTAAAATCATCGTGGACTTTGAGATACAACAGAGGCATGTAGACATTCTGTTATAGGCCAACTCTACTAATTTCTAACTGTGTGACCTTAGGTGAGTTTCTTTCTTTCTTTCTTTCTTTTTTTTTGAGATGAAGTCTCGCTCTGTCATCCAGGCTAGAGTGCAGTGGAGCGATCTCAGCTCACTGCAGCCTCCGCCTCCTAGGTTCAAGCAATTCTCTGCCTCAGCCTCCTGAGTAGCTGGGATTATAGGTACTTGCCACCATGCCTGACTAATTTTTGTATTTTTAGTATAGATGGGGCTTCACCGTCTTGGCTAGGTTGGTCTTGAACTGACCTACCACCTTCCTTGGCCTCCCAAAGTGCTGGGATTACAGGCGTGAGCCACCGCACCCAGCCAGGTGAGTTTCTTAATTTCACTTAGAGTTTGTGTCTTCATTTATAAGATGAGATCAATCAAAGCTGCCTCCCAACGTTGCTGTAAAGATGAAACTGCATAGGCTTTGCATATTATCTTGCATATAGCTAGTGCTTCTTTTCTCCTTTATTTTTTCCCTTGATTATAATGAAAAACATTACATTATAGAAACAATTATGGAAATATATTCCATGTAGCAGCACCAAGTTCAGACCTTTTGTGAGGTCCTATGCTATGTTACGATTAAGAGGCTTGTCAGTTCTCACGCCTGTAATCCCAGCACTTTGGGAGGCTGAGGCGGGTGGATTACTTGAGTTCAGGCATTTGAGACCAGCCTTTCCAATATGGTAAAACCTCGTCTCTACTAAAAATACAAAAATTAGATGGGCATGGTGGCGGGTGCCTGTAATCCCAGTTACTTGGAGGCTGAGGCAGGAGAATCGCTTGAACCCAAGATGGAGGTTGCAGTGAGCTGATATCACACCGCTGCACTCCAGCCTGAGTGACAGGATGAGACTCTGTCTCAAAAAAAAAAAAAAAAAAAAAGGCTTTATACCACCAAAAAGCAAAACTGAAAGTCTGAAAGATAATTTTTATTGAGTCTATAAGTTAAAACATGTATTACCCACCCTCCCCACCTCTTTACACATGCAAAGCACACTGAAAATAAGAGAAGGGAGCTAAGGTTATACGGGGTGAAAATGGGGATGGGGGCATGGTCAAGAGCAGTTGAGAAAACTGTTTATTGAGGCCTGACTCTGAAACTAAAGATGATAGTTTAAGAGAACATTTTGAGAAATGGGACACACTCACAGGCTGTGTGGTAATGAAAGACCCCCAAACAAGGTGTTCCAGGGGCTTTGGTTCTATGACTGACTCTTGTATTGAAGAGGTAGATGCTCAACCATATAGAGTTAAGGAGCATGTAGTGGAACCAGAGAGCTGTTTCTAGGGAGGATTCTGCAAAGCCTGCTGCCCATCTAACAGTGAAGGAAATTTTTGTTGGTGGTTATTCAAGAAGATATAGAGGAATAGAATTTGAGAGATGACTTAAAAAAGTATGGCAAGATTGCAACCACAGAAGCTATGGAAGACAAGCAGAATGTAAAAAAGAGAGGATTTGGCTTTTGTAACTTTTGATAATCATGCTACAGTTGATAAAACTGTAATTCGGAAATACCATAATATTAATGGGCATAACTGTGAAGTGAAAAAGGCCCACTAGAAGAGAGATGCGGTCTGCTGGATTGCAAAGAGCTTATAGAGGTGGATCTGGCAATTTTATGGGTGGTGGAGGAAACTTTGGAGGTGGAGGAAGTAATTTTGGCTTTAGTAGAAACTTTGGTGGAAGAAGAGGGCTATCTAAGGTAGTGGAGGTGGTGGCAGCAGAGATAGTTATGGAGGAGGTGATGGTGGATGTAATGGATTTGGAGGTGATAGTGGCACCTATGATGGTGGTCCTGGTTCTAGTGATAGAGGGGGCTACAGTGGTGGTGGACCGGGATATGGAAATCAAGGTGGTGGATATGGTGGTGGAGGACATGATGGTTTCAATGAAGGAAGAAACTTTGGCGGTGGTAACTGTGGTGGTGGCGGGAACAATAATGATTCTGGAAATTATAGTGGACAACAGCAATCAAATTTTGGATTCATGAAAGGGAGTAGTTTTGGTGGAAGCAGCTCAGGTAGTCCCTATGGTGGTGGTTATGGATCTGAGGGAGGAAGTAGTGGATAAGGTAGCAGAAGTTTCTAAAATCAGCAGAAAGGGGCTACAGTTTTTAGCAGGAGAGAGAGCGAGGAGTTGTCAGGAGAGCTGCAGGTTACTTTGAGACAATCATCCTAAATGCATTAGAGGAATGGTAAAAATCTGCCACAGAAGGAACGATCATCCACAGTCAGAAAAGATACTGCAGCTTAAACAGGAAACCCTTCTTGTGCAGGACTGCCACTGCCACAGTTTGCAAAAAGTGTAGCTATTAATTAATGCAATGTAGTGCCATTTAGATGTATGTTCCTGAAGTCTTTCATCTGTTGTAGCTGTATCTTTTCCTTCTCATTACATCAGGTATGTTGTCCTGTAAACTGGGGTAGTGGTACGAGGAATAAAATATTAAGGTATTTTTAACTTTCAATATTTGTGTAATTCAGTTTTTCTACATTTTAGTATAAAAACTTGAACAAAATGTAGTTTTGAAGGTGTTTCCTTGTGAGTTAACAAGAAGATCACTACTAATTACTATTTTGTATGAATTTTGTTAAAGTGAACTGTAAAGAACAACTGTGACTTACGGTTTAAAGGGAATCTACTCTCCCCATTTCCAAACCATGATCTGAAGGGGCATTGACAAGTGGAGAGAATAGATATTTGTATGTTTGCAATGTGTGCTTTAGATATAGGACTGGGTGTTTAAATTAGCATATTTGTGAATTTAATAGCATTAAGAACACCTTCAAATGAAAAACAAAAACTCAGAATTAAAAAAAACAAAAGAGAGAGGAAAAGCCTGACTCCAGTGTCTTCAGCAATCAAAGTCTCCTCTTATGTCACCTGTGCTTTTTATTTTTCTACTGCAGCTATTACTCAAGACATAATTTGTTAGAAAAAAGGCTCAGCACAGACAAAAGACTTATTTCCTTAGATATAAAGAACTCTTGGAAACCATTTTTAAAAACTAGGAAAATATGCAAAAGGCATGAAAAGGCAGTTCACAGAAAAAGAAATATAAAAGGTCAATAAATACGTGAAGAAATATGTAAATTTTTAAAGTACCATTTTTCAACTACCAGATTGGCAATGATTAAAGTTTTGTCATGCCCAGTATTAGGTAAGACACTGAAAAAAGCAATCATATTCTCTGTTGGTGAGAGTATAGATTGGTGTGA
Organism: Aotus nancymaae; assembly: GCF_030222135.1. Classification (NCBI taxonomy): domain Eukaryota; kingdom Metazoa; phylum Chordata; class Mammalia; order Primates; family Aotidae; genus Aotus; species Aotus nancymaae. Next base: position 36,553,882 of record NW_026988419.1, on the reverse strand, counting down.
CATTTGCAGAGGGTGGTTTAACAAAATCTATCAAATTTTTTAAAAAGAGAAACGAAGTTGCAAACAGTACTTAAAGTATGACCTTATTTATATACAAAGCAAATATATAATATATACATAAACATGCATATATATACTTCTATATTCATAAAAGATTTGTAGAAAGATACAAAAGAAGTATCAATGATAGTTATTGCTAGAACCAGGAGGTGGAGTAATAAATGCATGGACTTATTTTACCGTACCTTTTAAAATATGGTTTGAATGTTTCTTCCTATGTGTTAACAATGACAATAACAAAAACTAGATTGGAAGGGAGACATAGGAATTAAGAGTCCTGATACATTAAAAAAAAATTTTCTCATTACATTATTTTTGTGAACGATTTTTGGTCATTATGTTACATATTAAACCTACATATCATTTATAACATGTAGTATAACAACTCATGCTGATGAATCCCAAATTCATATCCCAGTCCCTTCCCCTTTGACTTCTCAACTTGTATGTCCAGTTGCCTATTGATGGTCCCACTTGAATGTCTAATAGGCATCATCTCAAACCAAAATTTCCTTCCCAAAACTTGCTCCATCTGCAGCCTTTACCATCTCAGTAAATGGCAACTTCATTCTTCTAGTTGTTCAGGCCCCAAACCTTACAGCTGTCTTTGTCTTCCCTCCTATTAAACCCAGAGCTATAGCCCTGAACAAGGAAGGGGTTAGGGATAATAGGGCCAGTAGGTGCTGAAAAATAGCCCTTCCCCTCCTTGCTGCCCTAGTACAGGGAAGTGTCTGCTGAAAGCAAGGGACACATTTACTAACTCCCATGGAGGTGTCATTAGGTTCTCAGGTATCCGCCAGGAATCTGGCCTAATTCTCACCAAGTGCTGTGTCAATGCCACTTTCAGGGCACCATCATCTCTATTCTTTTTTTTAAAATACATCCAGAATCTGTCCACTTCTCACTGTATCATCAACCTGTTTTGCCAGGATTACACCAAAAGCTTCCCTTCCTATCCTTGTCCCCCTGCAATCTGTTATTAATGCAACCATTAGGTGAAATCTTTTAAACCCAAGTTGGATCACATTACTCCTTGCTTAAAAAACTAGCCTATGACGTCTTCCTTCACTGATACCAACATCCAAAACTTTCCACGACCAATCAGGCCCCCAGAATCTGGCCTCCTGCTATCCTCACTTCAGTATGTCTCCTCACTCACTCTGTTCCAGCTGCAACATCCTCCTGCTATAGTTAAACAACTGTATATCCCCCTCTGGGCCACTGCATCTGTGCTTTCTGCCCTCTCTGTGTGGAAAGCTCTTCCAGTAATTCTGCTCAAATATCACCTAATCAGGGGGGCGTCCCAGAGCAGCCCATGTAAAATATAAAATAGGTTCTGCCCTCCACTTCACACGTATTCCCAGACACTCTCCACCCCACTTATCCTGCTCTCTTCTGCTTCATAGCACAAAACAGATATCAATGGGTATCTATTGATTTGCTTATTGTCTATGATTGAAGTGACTTGATGTGGGTTGTTCCTGCTCTATTCTAGAATCATGCCTGTACACAGTAGACACTCAATACTTATTTAATGAATAAAAGAATGAATATAATGACTACTATATTTATTACTATTTGTGGTAGAGATATATTTTTTAAATAGCAATTATTTTTTGAGGGCTTTTTATGTTCTGGGCACTATTTTGAACATTTTAGCATAAATCCCAAACATCCTTTCTTATAGATGAAAACCCAAAACAAGTAATGTTAATTAACTTGCCCAAGATCACTTAGTAAGTGACAAAGTCAGGATTCTGAACCCAGAATCTGTCACTATTAAAACTCATGCTTTTACGCACCATCTTACAACTTTCCCCAGTAATTCCATTTAGTTGACTTCCAAACAAAACACTCTTGTCTCTATGTGGAGTAGAGACTAAATAATGGTGACAAGAGTTGAATAACAAATATTGAATCAGAAACCTAAACCTTTCTATAGAAGGCGCAACACAGAAATGCACTGGCTTGAGCGGCGCTATGAAGCAAGAAGGTATGCTTCTGGGCCTGACCTTTAGACTCTTGCTCTTTTACTATACACACTGCCTGGCATGAGACAGGAGAGCACATTTCTAAAATAAATTGCTAATAGATATGTCTAACTTTCTGATCTGTTCTTGTTATGCAAACCACAGCTGCACAGGATAGTAAGCCTCTATTCTAACATAAAATCTGAAGCAATAGCTAAATTTGATGAGCACTTGCTGTGTGTCAGGCAATACTGGGTATGCATTGCCTCATTGAATTCTCAAAACAACCCATGCTTTGGCTGCTCCTGTTACTCCCATTTTGCCCAGGATGACACAGAAGGGCAGAGATGATACCCAGCTCTCTCATGGTTACACAGCCTAATGTGGAGGAACTGGGTTTCAAAGGTGGACCAGACTGATTCCCAGAGCCCAAGTGGTGAGGCTTTTCACTAGTGAATATGGAAAGGGTGCACCATGGCCATAAGGTATATGTTTCCTTAACGTTTTATTATAGGAAATTCCAAACATAAACAAAGAATAGAGAATAGTATAATGAATTGCTGTATACCTTTCCTGCAGTTTCGGTCAGGGCATAGGCAATTTTTTTTTAAGCCAGAATCTCACTCTGTCACCCAGACTGGAGTGCAACGGCACCATCTCAGCTCACCTCAGCCTCCACCTCCCGAAGTGATTCTCCTGCTTCAGCCTCCCCAGTAGATGGGATTACAGATGCACACTACCATGCCCATATATATATATATATATATATTTTTTTTTTCGTAGAGATGGGGTTTCACCATGTTGGCCAGACTGGTCTGAAACTTCTAGCCTCAAGTGATCTGCCTGCCTTGCCCTCCTAAAGTTCTGGGATTACAGGCGTGAGCCACCACGCCTGGCTGCACAGGTGATTTTAAGTCAACTCAGGAGCACTTCGTGTAAAGCTTGAGATAAGAGGAGGGCCTACATCAGTGTGCACATCGGGCTGCAACACTTGACCCCAGGCTTGAGTCTGTCACTTAAACTTGGACTTAACTTGCTTAAGTTAAAGAGATCCAACACTAAAATAAAATGGAGTGAACCCTGCTGGAAATTAGAAAAGCTTTAAAATTTCAACCCATACTTTCTTCTATACCAGTCATTTAAAAACACTCTTTTAGACAGAATGATGGAGAGGCCAGACTTACCTATAACAGGGGTGTCCAATCTTTTGGCTTCCCTGGCCACACTGGAAGAATTGTCTTGGGCCACACATAAAATACACTAACACTAATGATAGCTGATGAGCTAAAAAAAAGAACCTCATCATGTTTTAAGAAAGTTTACAAATTTGTGTTAGGCCACATTCAAAGCCATCCTGGGCCACATGCGGCACTTGGGCCAGGGGTTGGACAAGTGTGATCTGTAGTTTGCCTTGTTTCTTTAATCTAATTTGTAGCTCCTGAATTTTACTATGCATAAAGTATAGCCTTCACTAGAAGTATTAAACATTTTAAATTGTTTTAAGCAATACCTTTAAAAAACCTTATTAGGTAACAAATATTTCTTAAACATGATTAATTTCTCTAGACCTTGTAAGATAGGAACTAAAGACAATGAGGAGAAAGAATTGGGATCTCAACAGAGTCCATGAGAACAATGGATCTGTCTGGAAATCTTGACAGCTGGAGCCTTTCATTTGCATAACATTGTTTCTTAATTTTTTCAAGGAGATGAAATGCTTATGAAATTCATTGGGCCAATAACCCTGGAGATTTGAGTCATTCAGCCAGAAAATAGTAACTCAAGGCAGGTTGGGTTTCTTGTGGCAGTCAAGGTTTGGGGGGCATCTGGTTCCATTACACTGCTAGAGTTCTTCCACCTAAGAAATTATGTGCCTTGGGTTTTATCAAGTTAATTGCTACTGAGGCCCCTAGAGAGGGTAATGGGCATACTTGCAGGGTCCTTGAAGCAAATAATTTTCTAAAGTGTTAGTTTTTAGAGAGAAAGAAGAAAATAATTTTAGAAGGAATCCACCGTCATCACTCTGGTCAAAGTCATGGGCATCATCTGTAGCCTGGTTGGCCTTGCTTCTGCTTTTGTTCCCTTGCAATTTTGACTCAGCAGAGAAACCAAAGAGACCCTTTTGAAACAAAAGTCATACCATGTCAATCTGTTTCCTCAAAACCCTCCTAATAGTTTCCTATTTTGTTCAGAGTGGAAGTCCCCGTGAGAACCTGGCTCCCTCCACAACATGTGAGGCATCACCCCCAGCTACTCTCTCCTCTCCACTCTGCTCCAGCCACAGTGGCTTCTTTCCTGTTCTGTGGACATGCCAAGCATGTGCTCCCCCAGCAACTTTGCACTTCTGCCCAAAACACTCCTCTATCAGATATCAACATGCGTAGCTCTTAAGGTCTCTGTACAAATATGAGATTCTATGCTACGTAAAGTAGCACCCTGCCAGGTGCAGCAGCTCATGCCTGCAATCCCAGCTCCTCAGGAGGTTCAGACAGGAGGATCACTGGAACCCTGGAGTTTGAGACCAGCCTGGGCAATGTAGTGAGACTCCACCTCTTAAATAAATAAATAAATAAATAAGCACCTTGTTTGCCACTTCAACACTTTCCATCTCCCTGATCCCATTTTACTTTCTCTGTAGCACCTGCAGCACTTATTACCATCTGTCATGTGAGATATTTCCTTGCCTGTTGTCTCCCTAGACTGGATACTCTACAAGGGCAGAGGTGGGGTTTTGTTCACTGCATCTCCAGCTACTCAAACAGTGCTTGGCACTACTCACAGTCAGCGTATGTTGGATGAAAGGATGATGTTAATAATGATGTTATATGATGTTAGTAATGACGATGAAGAAGCTAGCTCATGGCACATATGTGCCAGGCACTGTTCTAATTGTGTTACATCCATTAACTCATGCCATCTCTACAATGGCCCTATATTGAAGTACTGCTATTCGCATATCATGGGTAGGGACACTGAGACATAAGGGGTGAGGTATTTGGTTAAGATCACACAATAAACAATTAAATAAATTAACAAGTTGGAAAGGGTCTTTGAGATGCTTAACTAACAGCTTTCCTTTAACTTACAGGTGGGGAAACCATGTCCAGGTGAGTTGCTAGTGAAAAGAATGGCAGCTGGGACCTCCACTTGATGTATCTTTCCTGGGCCTCTGTCAGCTGCAGAACCACCAAAGCCCACCTCTTTTAAATGCTATCACCACCCTGTCTTTATACAGCCAGCAACCCATAGAGTTTAGCAGAGTATACAGTAAGCACTCAACAAATACACTGTGGAAAAAAAAAAAGAATGAGAGATGATAGAGTTTTTGGAAGCCAAGAAACTCTTCTCAGATTAGTAGCAGGCTTGGCAATGCAGTCAAACCCACTTTTCCAGGGCCTGAGACTTCTATCTGAGATAACCCTCCACAAAGTACTCTCCAGGGGCCTTAGTGCTATGTTTGTGAGTGCTCAGCATTGGGGTAACTTCCCCAGGCACAGTAGATGGTTGAGCAGGGATTCTAGCAAGCAACCTGTACTAAGGGCCAACTGGCATGCAGCTTTATATGTGAAAATATTCCACTATTCACGCACCTTTTCCACAGTAAGTCCATCTCTGGGAACAAAGACTGATGCACAGTTTACCCTGATTTCACTGGACTCAAAATGCATGTGTGTATGAGTGTGTAGGGGGTGTGTTGGTGGGTGTCAGAGGATGTGTGAGTGGGTATCAGCAGGTGTGCAGTATGTGGGGAGACAGGAAGTGAAGGGAGGGCTCCACACTTACAATCGGCTCTGGATACTCCCAATCCTTGTGTGATGGCCTTGTCCCCTCTCTCCTTGCCTGAACTCCTCTGTATGTCGATTAATAAAACACTCCTCTCTTCTCCCCAAAATCTCCATGTCAGTTTTTCATCAGAACGACACTGAAGAAGTGCTTATGTACATATGGTATTAAGTGAAATGTCACAACTACAGTTAAACAAAGAAACCCAGCCCCTTCCCATTCTTCCTGGTGTCCTGCCCCTGGGTTTTACTAAGCAAAGAAGCATCCCAACACCATCTTTGTGGCCTTGAACCAAGTGCTCAAAATTCAGCAGCACCAAGGGCCATGTGAGCGTATCGGGCAGGTGAGCCGGCTGTTGCTGGGTGTGGCTGCCAGTCAGCAGGATTTCTAGGGAGCAGCTGCTGATGGCCAACTCTTATGAGGTCACAATGTGAGACAGACTGGTGGGTGCACTTCCCACCATGGTCGCTCCCATGAAGAGTTTGGGGATCATCACTCTGAGCTGTTGCATTTGCCTTCAATTAGTGGGATGTGGAGAGGAAGCTTTACTGGTGATAAAATAACTCTTCTTCCCTCCCCTCCCAGATCTCACCCAGTACAAGAATGAGAGCCTCAGACTTCCTTGGAGACCCTGTTTTCAAGTCCAGGCAGAAGGTCACAGCTGCAGCTCTGCATGTGCTCATCTTGCACTCCTAAGTTTATGTTTAAACATCCTGCCAGTTTTTAACTGTGGGATTCAATTAGCCATAGGTTCACCACTTGCATATTGTTATCTCTAATCAAGTCTCTTAAACTGAAGTGTATCCTTTGAATTTTAAAGACTTAAACTTTATAACAAGAATTTATTAGGAACACTGTGGTAAGAGCTTTAGGTGCATTATCTCTTTTCATTTGCCCTCATTTTACAGATGGGAAACTGAGGCTCAAGACAGGGAAGTCTGAGATCACCAGCAGATGAAGCCGGGACTAGAAGGTGAGGCGGTCTCTCTCCACAGCCTGCGCCTTCAACCATGGACTACTTTCATTATCACTCATCACTGCGTTACTATGCTTACATTTTAAGAGCAGTCTAGTTTTAAGAATGCTTAGGTTCTTTGTGTAACAGATGAAGCCGCCCATGGCATCTCACTTACAGCTAAGTGGAGTGGACTCTTGGTAGCACCAGAATCTGATTCTTCAAATCCACTGTTTGTTCTTTCCAAAAGCTGCGGAGACAAAAAGCAAACAACAGTGAGTGAGTCCAGATCTTGCAAAATGTTGTCATAAATGAGAAAACAGGTTTCAGAAACTTGGGAAGTTTTGTAATTATCAGTAATATAAAAATCTGATATAACATATCTAAAACAATATGCTAACAGAATATTTAAACTTCTAGATCACCTCAGCACTTGAATCCAGAAAAATAATTCATGTTATAGCCATGTTCTCTTAGAAAATTGATAATAATGAAAAAAAAAAAAGACCCAGTATTGATTCTATTATCAAACACACATTTACTGCAGATAGTGTGGATAGTGTTGGGAAAGATAAGGCTCCTGCTCTCATGAAGCTTACATTTTAGAAAAACAAAGCATAGATAAATAAATATACAAATAAGAAAACATTTGGAAGTGATTCATGCTGTAATGAGAATAAAATACAGGGATGTGATATGGAGTGACTGACAGGCTAGTTTATAGCAGATGGTCAGGCAAGGCCTTCTCCAAGGAAGTGACACTTCAAGTGAATCCTAAATAAGAAGAATAATTAAACCAGATAAAGGAGTGGCAGGAGAGTATTTGGGAAGAGGAAAAGTCAATGATATGCATCAAGAGAGGACAAACATGGTAAGATCAAGGAATGGAAAGACCAGTGTGACTAGGGCGTGGGGTTAGTGAGGGTGGCAGGAAAATGACATTCTCACAGACCCTTGGTGGGAGAACAAATTATTAAAACCTTTCTGGTTCCCTAGCAAGTAGATCCAGAGAGGGAAAAAACCTTCCCGGCAATTTGTGCATCTTTTGACTCTTGGGTTTCATTCCTAATAAATAATTAGATGAGTGCAGAATGGTGCATATGTAAGAAAACTGATTGATACAACAAATACTCAATGAATGATTACCATGTGCCCCGACACTGTTCCCTGTACTGATAATTCAATAATAAGCCAAATATTAAAAATCAATGCACTGATATTCCCATAATAAACCAAGTATTAAAAATCTATTTTCCTATTGTGGAAGGGACATACAATAAAAGAAAGAAGTTATATAATTTATTAGAAAGTGAAGCCAGGCACAGTGGCTCATGCCTGTAATCCCAGCACTTTGGGAGGCTGAGGCAGGAGGATCACGAGGTCAAGAGATCAAGACATCCTGGCTAACATGGTGAAACCCTGTCTCTACTAAAAATACAAAAATTAGCTGGGTATGGTGGTGCGTGCCTGTAATCCCAGCTACTCAGGAGGCTGAGGCAGGAGAATCGCTTGAACTAAGGAGCTGGTTGCAGTGGAGCCAAGATCACGCCACTGCACTCCAGCCTGGCAACAGAGCAAGACTCGCAAGCAAGCACGCAAGCACGCAAGAGCAAGGTGCTATGGCAGAGAAGGAAGGTTCAAAGAGCTCGAGGGGAGATTAGTTTGTAACTTTATATAGGGTGATTTGGGAAAGCCACACTGAGCAGGTGATGGCCAAATAAAGTCTTGAGGGAGATGAGGGAGGCTTGTGAATATCTGCGAGAAGAGCATTCTAAGCAGAGGGGTCAGCAGCTGCCAAGACGCTTAGACAGGTGTGCTTATAAGGAGGCTGGAGCCAAGTGAGCAAGGGTGAGAATGGCAGGACAGAAATGAGAGAGATGGTGGCTGTGGGCGTGGGGTGTCAAAGAGAGCCTTGTGGGTTGTTGTCAGAATTTTGACTTTTATCCCAAGTAAGGTGGAAATTCAGTGGAGTGTTCTAAGCAGAGGAGTGACATGATCTGTTAGGCTATAAGGAGACAAAGGTGGAGCACAGAGACCATTTAGGAGTTGGGGCAATAGTCCAAGAGAAAATAACAGTGGCTTGGACCAGCAAGAAGCAGTGGAGATGGGAGAAAAAGTTGGATTGAGGATATTTTTAGAGGTAAAATCAATGAATATAATAGCAAGAGAGAAGACAAGGTTGACGCCCAGTTTCTGTCCTAAGCGAATGGAAGGATAAAGGTACCATGACCCATTTGGGAGGCCGAGGAGGGTGGATCACGAGGTCAAGAGATCGAGACCATCCTGGTCAACATGGTGAAACCCCGTCTCTACTAAAAATACAAAAAATTAGCTGGGCATGGTGGTGCGTGCCTGTAATCCCAGCTACTCAGGAGGCTGAGGCAGGAGAACTGCCTGAACCCAGGAGGCGGAGGTTGCAGTGAGCCGAGATCGCGCCATTGCACTCCAGCCTGGGTAACAAGAGCAAAACTCTGTCTCAAAAAAAAAGGTACCATGACCTGAGATGAAGAAGGCTATGAGTGGGATATATTTAGTGAAAAGGAGCAGAAGTTCAGTTTTAGACCTGTGAAGTTTGAGATGTTTATAAAGTATCTAAAAGTACATCTTGGCAGGTGTGGTGGCTCACGTCTACCCAGCACTTTGGGAGACTGATGTGGGAGAATCACTTGAGCTCAGGAGTTCCAGACCAGGCTGGGCAAGATGGCGAAGCCCTGTCTTTACAAAAAATACAAAAATTAACCAAGTATGGCAGTGCACACCTGTAGTCCCAGCTGCTGAGGTGGAAGGATGGCTTGAGTCCAGAAGGTGGAGGCTGCAGTGAGCTGAGATTGTACCACTGCATTCCAGCCTGGGCAACAGAGCCAGAGCCTGTCTTAATGAAAAAATACATCTTATCCAGAAAGTTGCTGGATACATGGGTTGGAGTTCAGGGTATTTAAAGCCATAAGATTGGATGAGATGAACAAAGGAGTAAACAAAGAAGAGAGGGGGTCCCAGGACTAAGAGGCACCCACCACTAAGAGCTGAAGAGATGAGGAGGAACCAATAGGAAGACAGACTGAGCAGGGGAGCTAAAAGGAAAACGAGAAGAGCAGGAGGTTCTGGAACCAAGTGAAGAAGGTGTTTTATGAAGAGAATGAGCAGTCATGTCAAGTATCATGACAGATCAAGGAAAATAAGGCCTGAGAATTTTTTTTTTTTTAAAGAGACAGGGTCTCACTCTGTCACCCAGGCTGGAGTGCAGTGGTATGATATTAGCCCACTGCAGCTTCAACCTCCCAGGCCCAAGGGATTCTCCCACTCTGCCTTCCAAGTAACTGGGACTAATGCCTGGCTAATTTAAAAAAAAATTTTTTTTTTTTTAGAGACAGGGTCTCACTAAGTTGCCCAGGCTGGTCTCAAACTCTTGCACTCAAGCAATCCTGCCACGCTGGCCTCCCAAACTGCTGAGATTACACAGGTGTAAGCCAGGCCTGAGAACTGATCTCTGAGTTTAGCAATGTGAGGCCTGAGAACTGACCACTGTGATCACTGAGATTAGCAACATGAGGCCTGAGAACTGACCATTGTGTTTAGCAAAACAGAGGAGGCTATTAGTGACTCTGATAAGAGCCATTTATTAAGACATTGTTTATGTGAAAAAACAGAAAAAATAATAACTAGCAATAGTAATATGTTAAATAAATTATACTGGTATATATTACCCTTCCAGATAAATTATTCCCCTTTATCTTGCTTTGAAGCTCTTTTTTATTGTTTTAAATAGAGACAGGGTCTCACTCTGCCACCCTGGCTGGAGTGTGGTGGTGTGAGCATAGCTCATTGCAGCCTTGAACTCCTGGGCTCAAGCAATCCTCCCACCTTAGCCTCTGGAGTAGCTGGGACTACAGGCACAAGTCACCATATGCCTGACTCTTGAAGCTTTTCTTTCTATAGTGACACATCCAAAAAGAATACAAGTCCAGTATCCAAAGCCTTGATGTGAGCGATGATTGTCATCAATATCCAACTCCAGCTTCCTGACTGGGGGGCCTGGGCTGCCCTGCATCACAGAGGCTGGACAGCTAAACATCACATTTCCTAGATTCTCTTGAGCTAGAGCTCCAGATTGATGTCAGCTCTGCCAGTTAGATGCATAAACTTTTCTTTTTCTTCACTGCCTCTTTGATCAGATCCTTATCGAAAATAAGGTATCCAAAATTATTTGATCTTTATGCAATAAACACATTTAAAAGCTTATGCAGCAGGATTATTTTCCTCTGTGGCAGTTTTCTTTTCTGCTGACTTCTTTTAAGCTGCTGTTTTCTTGGTAGCTGCTGCCTATTTTCCCACCAGAGGTTTCTGCTGCTTCTTAACACCAACAGCCTTTTTTTCCTCTCTTTCCTACCACAGACTTCTTCCTGCAACCCCCTTCTCACCTGATTAAGCCTCTAGTGTTACTGCTGGTGCTGCTGCTGCTGCTGCTGCCTTATCCCCCAGTTTGTGATTCTTACCCTGGCAAAGAATGGTGTCCTGATACATGGTGTTTGCGTATGGGTTTAACTTCAAGATGATATTCAGATTTTTCAGTAGGTTCTTTGGGACCCTGCAATGAATCTGCTTGCCTGCTGCTTGAAGGGCTCTTTGGATCTCTAGTCTTTACAAGATTTTGCTAAGGTCTGTATTGCTTATCTTGTGCATGGAAAGATTATAGTTACTCTTGAGGGAAGCAGCTTTATACCTAGTGCCACATAATTCATCTAACTTCCAGAAAGCACTTTCAGCCCATTGCAGAAACATCCCACATGCCCACCAGGAGCAAGTTTCAAAATGTTCAGTTTGCTTACATTAAGCAGAGTAATTCCAGGGACGTTTCTGAAGGCCTTCATGATACCATTATCCTCATTATAGATGATGCAGGGTATCCTGTGTCAGATACGATGATGGGTTCTCATTTTGTCCTTGCCAGCTCTTATTTGCTGAGAGGCATAGACCTTTTTGATATCATTCCAGGTTTTAAGTTTCTTATGAAGCAAAACAGCCTCCTGGTTCTTCTTGTAGCCTTCAACTTTATCTTCAACCACCAAAGGAAGTTCAGGAATTTCCTCAATACAATGACCTTTAGACACGACCAGCATTGGTAAGGCTGAGGCAGCCACAATAGAGCAAATGGCATATCATTTTTGGGTTCCGTTCATTCTACAGTGCCAATGGCCTCAGGTTTTTGTTGGTGCAAACAAACAGCCTTCACAACCCATATTTCCAAAACCACCCTAGCCAGAACGGTGAGTCCCATGACTCAGACTCTGGGTATCGGGGCCACAGCTCTGTCAGCACCCTAAAACTTCTCTTCCTGCCATGCCATGTGCTCATCCCCTGAAAGCAGTAGACTCCAAAAAGGGAGAGTTCTCTGGCAAAAATGTCATTTTGCCTGCTGTGTTCAAGCTTCCCTTTTAACCAGATGTTGTGAACTTTGTTCACACCAACTTGTACAAAAACAACAAACAGCCCTACACTGCCCATGAATTAGCAGGTCATGAGAACAGTGCATGGCCTTTAGAAGACAGAGGTGAGGCAGAGAAAATCTGTGATTTCCAATGGTGAGCATAGTCATGAAGACTTTGTTTCTAAGCTTCTGGTATATAGGCCATGAGTTGAGTGAGGATACAGACGCAAGACACAGGGATGCAGGATGTTCATTTTTTCTGGCAGTATCAATCAAGCCAAAAAGCTGTGTGACTCTTGAGGCAATATTAGTGGGGGTGACAAGACTGTCCCCGAACAGCAGCTAGGGTGAAGTGTCTATGGAATCAGTCATTCCAGTGGCTGATTTCTGATTCCTTATCTTCCTGTTCATGGGACAGAGGCAGCCCCTGACAGTCCAGTTCATCAGTTCAGGCTTATTTCTGGAGGCCCACCTAAAGGCCACTCTTCTAGATCTTCCAATAATCTTGCAAACACTGATTTTTAAAAATCAAACTTTTTTTGCTTAAAATAACTAGAGTGGTTTCTGAGTCCTGCAAATGAATCCTGACTGATTCAAAAAGCAATACAAGTGTTTTTTAATTTTTATTATTATTTTTATTTTTGTAGAGATAGGATCTCACTATGTTGCCCAAGTTGGTCTCAAACTCTGGGCTCAAGCAATTCTTCTGCCTCAGCTTCCCAAAGTGCTGGGATTACAAGTGTGAGCCACCATACCCAGCTTATAATATTAATACAAGTGTGTATAGATGTTTTCCTAATGGGGATGGAGAAGGGGAAATTATAGCACCCAAAACACTGGAAAGCAAAACTTCCTAAAAATCCACTTTACCCATATTTTTCTCCCTGTAAGTCCCAAGCTTATCAAGCGGAAAACACATTTTAAAGCCATAGTGCTGAATGACACTATTTTCATTTTTTAAAAAAAGCCGGCCAGGTGAGTGCCTCATGCCTATAATCCCAACCCTTTGGGAGGCTGAAGCAGGTCAGGAGATCGAGACCAGGTCAAGAGATCGAGACCATCCTGGCCAACGTGGTGAAACCTTGTCTCTACTAAAATACAAAAAATTAGCCAGGCATGGTGATGTGCACCTGTAGTCACAGCTACTCGGGAGGCTGAGGCAGGGGAATCGCTTGAACCCGGGAGGCAGAGGTTGCACTGAGCTGAGACCGCACCATTGCACTCCAGCCTGGGTGACAGAGCAAGACTCTGTCTCAAAAAATAAATAAATAAATAAATAAAAATGCCGCATTGACATGACTATATATACGGGAAAACAAAAAGTCTAGATATAGAAATATATACCTTAAAAGATTTAACACAATATCCTAAAAGTGATGTTATAGAAGATTTTTATTTTCTTCGTTATATTTCCAGTGAATGTGTATTGTTCTGTTTGTGTGTGTTTTTTTGTTTTAAGAGACAGGGTCTTGCTACATGGCCTAGGATGGAGTGCAGAGCATAAGTGCAATAATAGCACAATAGAGTCCCAAACTCCTGGGCTAAAGCAATCATCTTGCCTCAGCCTCCTGGGTAGCTAGGACTATGAGGCAGACCACCACACCCAGCTATGTATTGTTTTGTAATCAGAAAAACACTAAAGCAATTTCTATTTGGAAAAATTAACCTTTCATTTAATTTAATAATGTCCACAGACTCTTAAATAGATTCAGAACTCCTTTCTAGTCAATACATGTGGAACAAAAAGCTATGATGTTAGGATTTTTTTTGGTAAATCAAATAACAATGTAAAAATTACCATCTAAAAGCATGCAATTTCAAATTTGCAAATAATACAATGCATATAATTATATTGGAAGTATGAGATACTTTGTGTTTGTTTCTTATTAGTATGAAAATAGAATCTGGAAATTAAACAATCTAGTATCTTAGAATAATGAGAATAAATTTAATTTTAACTTCAAAGCAAATAACTTTAAAACCAATCTCTGTTACATAGTTGAAATAAAAGTAGCCCTAACTGCTTGATAAGGCTAGAAAACAGCTGTTCTTTGCTTTGTTTTGCAATATTATCACCTGCAAGACTTCCTGGAATTGACAGTGTGTACCAACCCCAAATCCTGTCCTAGAATAAACTTTTAGTCAAAGGAACACGGAATCATTTCCCCCACTATCACAAATATGACAAACAGGGACTAGAAGACAATATACTATGACATTTTTGAGAGTGTTCCAGGACAATAGTTGTAAACCAGGTCATTATCAGAAGAGACATGATCGTGATCAGATTCTTGATTTAAATCCACTCTGGCTGCAGAGTGGAAAATGAACTACAGTGGTGCTGGGGGTGGGTACTGCTACCCTAGAAGAAGGAGGCGTGTTAGGATATTTCAACTGTGGGATTTCTAAATTGTGAATTAATAAGTCAGTGAGAACCCATGGTGGCCTGAACTACAGAAGAGGTTATAGAAATGGAAATGTCACTCTTTTATTCATTAATTCAATAATTATTTACTGATCCCTGTGCCAGGCACTGAGATTACAGGTCTAATGTGGTCCCTAAATAGAGCTTAGAGATATAGAGCTTATAGTTTAGAAGGTGGAATGGACACAACTCATTGACTGAACATTGGAGGGTGGGGAAAGAGGAGAGTCAAGGATGACTCCAAATTTTCTAGCTTTAGTAATGGAGTGGATGGTGATGCCTTCTTCATAAGAAACAAAGGGAAGAAGCAAGATCAATGCAGAGAGAGATGCATTGAGTTTTTGTTTTAATGCTGCTGGGACATTCAAGGGGAGGTGTCTAGTGGACAGCTGGATATAAGGTGTCAGGCTTTAGAAGAGAGATATGGGGTGGTTATGGATTTGGGAATCATCACCAATGGCTGACGCATGAAGCCTCCACAGTAAATGAGGCCACTGAGAGTGAATGTCTAATGAGAGATGGGAAAAGGCCTAAGATATAACCCTCAGGAACCTCAACTAGTTATAACCTTCTTGTAAGAATACTCCCATTTAATACACCTTCATGGTTATCATCAACATTTACAAAATCCATGCATTCACATGCTAGTTTTCATGCTGAACTACATTGATAAATCCAATGTGCATACCCAGTATGTCGCCATGGACTTCTATTGACACAATAAAATTTGCACTCATTCCAAGGACTCACTTGGTCCTGTGCCTTAAAAAAAAAACCTATTAAAATGTCTACCTTAATAATAAGACCTTCATCCGGACTACCTAATCTTATTTTTTATAATCTCCAAAACCCCCAAATTGCTTTTCTCAACTGATTAATCATTCACGAAGCTTCTACATAGAGTCCAGCACTGCTTGACCCCACTTCTTCCCCATACCCCCCACCTACCACCATCTGTTTGCCAGGACTCTGTTTGGGTGAAAATAATCACATTTGAGGTTGACATCTCAACCTCAAACTCCTACTGAGAAGTGAAGATGGGTGCCTGAAGAGAACATGAAGAAAAAGAAGGTGGTACAACCATGCAAGCCAACTTTTCAGCTGTCTTATCTGCAAAACGTGAACTCTCTTGTTCACTTGGGGGAATGGCTGAGATGCATAGTGGAGTCTTTGGTCCAGTAATATTATTGCATTTGAAGTTACAATAATCCATAGGGCAGTTTCTCAGTCTGGAGGCATTTCCACAGGATTGGAGGACTCACACAAACAGCATCTCAATGCTTTGGATTTAAAAGCAGCAAAAGCAATAGAAGGTTAAATTTAAGCCTCTTCTACAAAGTGAATCTGTGATAAGAAAATCAAGAACAAATAGGAACTCAGTGGTAAGCCAACTGGCTGCTGAGTTAACAAAACAGTAATCTTATCATCCAAATTTGTGAGGGAACACATAAATACAACATTTGAGCTGGAAACCCAGGCTTTATAAATAGCATAGACTATGACAGACTATGTGAAAACATGGCAGGGAAAAATCCAGGGGCCCCAAGAGAACTCAGGCTAATCTACACCAGTTTTAAAATGTAAGAAAATAGAAAGTATGACTCAGGCTGCAAAAAGAGAAAAGTCTAGCTGGTGTGTCTGAGGTAAGCCTCTCTCTCGTTGCTTCTGGTGAGATTCTAAACTACACACTGGTTTCCACAATTAGGAGGAATGGGAGAAGCTAGAAAACCAATCAGAAAATATCCATGGGAACCACATAAAGGAGGTTCTCTGATGAGAGGTTAAGAATGGATTTCTTTATCTTTTAGCAGTGAAGACTGAGAGGACATTTATGGATCTTCAAGTCTGTGAAGGGGTGGAAGCAGACCAGGGCCCCTGGAAAGTTGGCACCTCTGTCACTAATTCTCTTTCACATTTTGCTTTTCTATGCTGAAGAATGAAAAGCTGTTCAGGCAACCTCAGGGCCACTTCTAAGTCAACTGTGCAGCCAGTGCTGGTCAGGCTATGACCTGGCCTTGGCTCAGCCCAGAACGGGGAGCTGGGTCTGCAGAAGTTCCAGACCACCAGCCTGTGTCAATACCCTCTCTTCAGAGGATCCCAGGGGCCTGGTTTGAGCTTGGGAGATCCCATAGGTCTTTTGATCTCAGATGTGCCAAACCACGCTGGACCCCTATGGACCCCCCCGACCTTACTGCATATCCGCAAAGAACCTCAGGCTCAGCCCCAAATAAACTGTCATCTCCAAGGTGGCATATCTGTAGCAGCAGGGACCATCTCTTTTTCATGATTCCACTCACGTCCTTCACAGCTATTAGAAGAAGCTGTGTTGCTTGAAATTGTTATTAACAACAATTACCAGAAACTCAGTAGTTTCTAGAAATGTATGAATTAAATCTAATTTAATTTGTCTCTCCCCACTCCAATTCCATAAGCAAGGAACCATTAGCTTTCTATAGTTGTGTAAGTCAAGGTGTATGCAACTTTATTTAGAGACAGAGTCTCGCTCTGTCACCCAGGCTGGAGTGGAGTGGCACTATCTCAGCTCACTGCAACCTCCACCTCCCAGGTTCAAGTGATTCTCCTATCTCAGCCTCCTGAGTAGCTGGGATTATAGGCACCCACCACCATGCCTGGCTAATTTTTGTATTTTTAGTAGAGACAGGGTTTCACCATGTTGGTCAGGCTGGTCTTGAACTCCTAACCTCACATGATCCATCCATCTCAACCTCCCAAAGTGCTGGGATTCCAAGTGGTCTGTGCAACTTTAAAAGGTGATAACACAAATTAAGGAGGGTGCTACTGAAAGCTTAGCTACGTTAAGTTTCCATTTCTTCTTAGGAGTGGATTTTGATGACTCTGCTTATCTCTTCCCTCCAGGAAATCATCAGTTCCTGGTGATTTCCTTGCCAATTAAAAGGCAGAAGAGCCTGTAGTATGTGTAAGGAAAGTCTAATGAAATCCATGGTGAAGATAGATCTGAATGCAACATGCAAAATGCATGGCATTTAAAACTACCTTTCAAGAGCCCTAAAAATGTTCATATACTTTTGACCTAGTAACCATACTTCAGAGACTCTATCCTGATAAAGTTTTAAGCCCAAAGCCATTTAATAATGAGACAGTATGAACAACCTAAATTGCAGAATGGCTAAGTTATGGTTGATCTAATGATTAAATATTATTTAGCCATTAAAAATGTTTACCAAGAGTTTTTAATGGCATTGGGAAAGGATTATGTCATGATATGTTACAAAAAAAATCAGCATGCAGAATTACACATTCAATGTTACCTAACAGATGTAAAAAATAAAATACATGGATAAGGAAACTTGAAGGAAATACACCAAAACATTCACATGAGTGGAGGTGGTAAAACTATGGGTGTTTTAATTTCTTGTTTCTGCTTTTTTACATATTCTAAATTTCTGTAACAAATAAACATTACTAAAGAGTAAGATAAATTTCTACTGAAAAGTGAAATGGTTGAATCAGATGATTTCCAAGGTCCCTTTAGCTGTATTCTACACCATATCCATAAAAATGTAAGGGGTTGATGTTTTTATGACTAGTATAGCTTTATTAAAGCAATAATACCATTCTGGCCAGTATTACTGTTGGTTGAGTACATTACTTCATGGCCATTAAACTGCAAATTCCTTAGAGGCAGGGACTACCCATACTATGTAGTAGGGATTCAATAAATGTTTATAGAACTGAATTTACAATTCTCATCTCTGATAAAATAGACTTTGAAGTAACAAAGATCAAAAGAGACAAAGAAGGACATTACATAATGGTAAAAGGATCAATGCAACAAGAAGAGCTAACGATCCTAAATATATATGCACCTAATACAGGAGCACCGAGATACATAAGGCAAGTTCTTAAAGACTACAAAGAGACCTAGACTCTCACACAATAATAGTGGGAGACTTCAACACACCATTGTCAATATTAGACAGATCAACGAGACAGAAAATTAACAAGGATATCCAGGACTTGAACTCAGACCTGGAACAAGCAAACCTAATAGACATTTACAGAACTCTCCAGCCCAAATCCACAGAATATACATTCTTCTCAGCACCACATCACACTTACTCTAAAATTGACCACATAATTGGAAGTAAATCACTCCTCAGCAAATGCAAAAGAACGGAAACCGTAACAGTCTCTCAGACCACAGTGCAATCAAGTTAGAACTCAGAATTCAGAAGCCAACCCAAAACCGCACAGCCTCATGGAAAATGAACAACTTTCTCCTGAATGTTGACTGGATAAACAATGAAATGAAGGCAGAAATAAAGATGTTCTTCGAAACCAATGAGAACGAAGACACCACATACTAGAATCTCTGGGACACATTTAAAGCAGTCTCTAGAGGAAAATATATAGCAATAAGTGCACACATGAGAAGAAAGGAGAGATCTAAAATTGACACCCTATCGTCAAAATTGAAAGAGCTAGAGGAGAAAGATAAAAAAAACTCAAAACCTAGCAGAAGACAAGAAATAACTAAGATCAAAGCAGAATTGAAGGAGATAGAGACACGAAAAACCCTACAAAAAATCAATAAATCCAGGAGCTGGTTTTTTTAAAAGATCAACAACATAGACAGACCACTATCCAGACTAATAAAAAAGAAAAGAGAGAATAACCAAATAGATGCAATAAAAAATGATAAAGGGGATATCACCACAGATTCCACAGAAATTCAAACCATCATCAGAGATTATTACAAACAACTCTATGCACATAAACTAGAAAACCTGGAAGAAATGGATAAATTCCTGGACAGTTGCCTCTTCCCAAGCCTAAACCAGGAAGAAGTCGAAACCCTGAATAGACAAATAACGAGGTCTGAAGTCGAGGCAGCAATTAAGAGCCTACCACCAAAAAAAGCCCAGGTCCAGATGGCTTCACAACCGAATTCTACCAGACATACAAAGAGGAACTGGTACCATTCCTACAGAAACTATTCCAAATAATCCAAAAAGAGGGAATCCTTCCCAAATCATTTTATGAGACCAACATCATCCTGATACCAAAACCCGGCAGAGACTCAACAAGAAAAGAAAACTACAGGCCAATATCCATGATGAACATAGATGCAAAAATCTTCAATAAAATACTGGCAAGCCGATTGCAACAGCACATCAAAAAGCTTATCCACCATGATCAAGTAGGATTCATCCCGGGGATGCAAGGCTGGTTCAACATACGCAAGTCTATAAATGTAATTCACCACATAAACAGAACCAAAGACAAAAACCACATGATTATCTCAATTGATGCAGAGAAGGCCTTCGACAAAATTCAGCAGCCCTTTATGCTAAAAACTCTCAATAAACTAGGTATCGACGGAACGTATCTCAACATAATAAAAGCTATTTATGACAAACCGACAGCCAATATCATACTGAATGGGCAAAAACTGGAAGCATTCCCTCTGAAATCTGGCACTAGACAAGGATGCCCTCTCTCACCACTCCTATTCAATATAGTACCGGAAGTTCTAGCCAGAGCAATCAGGCAAGAAAAAGAAATAAAGGGTATTCAATTAGGAAAGGAGGAAGTCAAATTGTCTCTATTTGCAGACGACATGATTGTATATCTAGAAGACCCCATCATCTCAGCCCAAAATCTTCTGAAACTGATAAGCAACTTCAGCAAAGTCTCAGGATACAAAATCAATGTGCAAAAATCACAAGCATTCCTATACACCAATAACAGACTTAAAGAGAGCCAAATCAAGAACGAACTGCCATTCACAATTGCTACAAAGAGAAAAAATACCTAGGAATACAACTAACAAGGAACGTAAAGGACCTCTTCAAGGAGAACTACAAACCACTGCTCAACGAAATAAGAGAGGCCACAAACAGATGGAGAAACGTTCCATGTTCATGGTTAGGAAGAATTAATATCGTGAAAATGGCCATACTGCCCAAAATTATTTACAGATTCAACGCTATCCCCATCAAGCTACCAATGACCTTCTTCACAGAACTGGAAAAAACCACCTTAAACTTCATATGGAACCAAAAGAGAGCCCGCATAGCCAAGTCAATTCTAAGCAAAAAGAACAAAGCGGGAGGCATCACACTACCGGACATCAAACTATACTACAAGGCTACAGTAATCAAAACAGCATGGTACTGGTACCAAAACAGAGATATAGACCAATGGAACAGAACAGAGGCGTCGGAGGCGACACAACATATCTACAACCACCTGATCTTTGACAAACCCGATAAAAACAAGCAATGGGGAAAGGATTCCCTGTTCAATAAGTGGTGTTGGGAAAACTGGCCAGCCATAGGCAGAAAGCAGAAACTCGACCCCTTCCTGACACCTTACACTAAAATTGACTCCAGATGGATTAAAGACAAACATAAGACCTAACACCATAAAAACACTAGAAGGAAACCTAGGGAAAGCCATTCAGGACATAGGAGTAGGCAAGGACTTCATGACCAAAACACCAAAAGCATTGGCAACAAAAGCCAAAATAGACAAATGGGACCTAATCAAACTCCACAGCTTCTGCATGGCAAAAGAAACAGTCAATAGAGTGAATCGGCAACCAACAGAATGGGAAAAAATTTTTGCAGCCTACCTGTCTGACAAAGGGCTGATATCCAGAATTTACAACAAGCTAAAACAGATTTACAAGAAAAAAACAAACAAGCCCATTCAAAAATGGGCGAAGGATATGAAGAGATACTTTACAAAAGAAGACATACATGAGGCCAACAAGCATATGAAAAAATGCTCATCATCACTGGTCATTAGAGAAATGCAAATCAAAACTACATTGAGATACCATCTCACGCCAGTTAGAATGGTGATCATTAAAAAATCTGGAGACAACAGATGCTGGAGAGGATGTGGAGAAATAGGAACACTTTTACACTGTTGGTGGGAGTGTAAATTAGTTCAACCATTGTGGAAGACAGTGTGGCGATTCCTCAAGGACCTAGAAATAGAAATTCCATTTGACCCAGCAATCCCATTAATGGGCATATATCCAAAGGATTATAAATCGTTCTACTATAAGGATACATGCACACGAATGTTCATTGCAGCACAGTTTACAATAGCAAACACCTGGAACCAACCCAAATGCCCATCAATGATAGACTGGACAGGAAAAATGTGGCACATATACACCATGGAATATTATGCAGCCATCAAAAACGATGAGTTTGCGTCCTTTGTAGGGACATGGATGAACCTGGAAACCATCATTCTCAGCAAACTGACACAAGAACACAAAATCAAACACCACATGTTCTCACTCATAGGCGGATGTTGAACAATGAGAACACATGGACACAGGGAGGGGAGCACTATACACTGGGGTCTGTTGGCGGGGAGTGGGGGGGACAGCGGGGGGGGTGGGGAGTTGGGGAGGGATAGCATGGGGAGAAATGCCAGATATAGGTGAAGGGGAGGAAGGCAGCAAATCACACTGCCACGTATGCACCTATGCAACAACCTTGCATGTTTTTTACATGTACCCCAAAACCTAAATGCAATAAAAAAAAAAAAAAGAAAAAAAAAAAAAGAACTGAATTTAAATTTGGCAAGTGAATGAGACAGCATTAGTGGAATTAATTATAGGGTGATAAAACATTTGCTTGCTTGCTTTGACACTGCAGAATTACCAAAAACATTGCAGGTTATCTTATATTTTGGATAGATTTTCCCTTTATAAAAACAATTTGAAGCTGGATGCAGTGGCTCATGCCTATAATCTCAGCAATTTGAGAGGCCAATGTGGGAGGATCACTTGAGCCCATGAGTTTGAGACCAGCCTCGGCAACATAGTGTTGTCTATAAAAACAACAACAAAAGAACCCACAAAATTAGCCACATATGGTGGTCGTGCCTATAGTCGCAGCTACTCAGGAGGCTGAGGTGGGAGGATCACTTGAGCCCAGGAGGTTGAGGCTGCAGAGAACCATGATCACACCACTGTACTCCAGCCTGGGCAACAAGGTGAGACCTTGTCTTAAAAAAAATTGAATGAATAGTCATTGCTATATTTTAAAAACCAGGGGTTTGAGATTGGGAGCAGGGATGAGTAGTCAGAGCACAAAAGACTTAGATTAGTGAACACCCTCTGAATGATACTATGATGATGAATACCTGGCATTATATATTTTTCCAAACCCACAGAATGTATAACACCAAGAGTGGACCTTGAGGTAAACTCTGGGACTTCGAGTGATTATGATGTGTCACTGTAGGTCTGTCACTTATAATGAATGTACTTTCTGGTAGAGGATGATGACAATCGGGGCAGCTGTGCATGGGATGGGAGGGGAGCAGGGAGTATATGGAAAATTTCTGAGATGGAGTCTCGCTCTGTTGCCAGGATAGAGTGCACTGGCGCGATCTCGGCTCACTGCAACCTCCCCCTCCCGGGTTCAAGCGATTCTCCTGCCTCACCCTCCCAAGTGCTGGGACTACAGGTGCACGCCACCATGCCCAGCTAATTTTTGTATTTTTAGTAGAGACGGAGTTTCACCATGTTGGCCAGGATGGTCTCGATCTCTTGACCTTGTGATCTGCCTGCCTCAGCCTCCCAAAGAGCTGGGATTACAGGCGTGCACCAGCACACCTGGCCCCTCTAAGCCTTCTTCTATTCAATTTTGCTGTAAACCTAAAACTGCCCTTAAAATAATAAAATTCTTATAAAAACAAAAACACCAACCAATCAGCAAAACAAGCAAACAAACAAACCTGACCTTTCACAGAACATGAGTAACTGAAAAATGCTCTAGGGTAAGTACAACTTTCTAAACCATAATGTCAGTTTACTGCTACAAGGTGATGAAATCACTTGTCATGAGGTGACCCTTGGGTTGTCCACATTTCAGGGGTCATAAGCAAGTATAGAAGATTAAACAAAATTAAATTTTTATATAATTGATGGACCAATACTATGAAAAAGGTGAGATACCAGTAAAAGAATTCCAAACATGTTTTCTGGTTGTAAAATACCTAAATCAGTCCAGAAAAGGCCAGATCATGTGTTTTTGAAATAAGACAGTGTGATTCCTTTCATCTCACCATAGCTGTTCCAGATGAAAAAGAGTATTAAGATTAACGCATATAAAATAAAGCCACTATCATTAGGGATAAGGCATGACGGTTACTGAAAACATAAGGAGTGATCCAAGGCTGGAAGAAACCAAAAGTGATTACAGAGGCAATAAGAGTTTTAACTTACTTGAAAGTGTTGCAAAAAATTGCTGCAGAAGCCATTCCAAATGTGAAAAAAAAAAAAAATCATTGTGTTCCCATATTATTTTGGAGGTCCCACAGCAGCTTTGGGTTAAAATGATTTAAGTAGTGGGAGAATTCTCAAATTCAATTTTTCCCAAGCAAAATAAAAATAAAAAATTACTCTCTCTGGGTTAAACAGAATCATACTTCACCTTAATAAAGAAATATTCTGTCTGGTGCCAATATTTTCCTATAACTGAATTTGGTTTCATTCTTTTGTGTGGGTAGTGAACCAAAAGAGGGAAGGAATGTTTATGTCTTGGAGATAGGATAGAGAAGAGAGACAGCTGGAAAAGGTGCCAGAGAAAATCTGAGGGAACAGCCACAAGCACATTCCAGAAGCACCAACCTCAGATACAAGGTGAATGCCTTGGTTGCTGATACCAGCAAAATACACCTTGGATGCACCCTTAATACATCTGCTTGGATATGATTACGAGTGCTGCAAGTTCATTTGGATCTGACAGTAATTGTTGCAAGGAAATTTCAGTACAATGAGACACTTTGGCTATTCCCTTGATATTCATATTACAGGAACTGGCTTAGACCATACCTACTTCTGAATTTTGCAGAGTATACAATATATCCAGCAGTAAGTTGGATATATTGTATTCTATCAGTGGAACAGGCACCTGATTTTCTTACACGCTTTTTTTCTTTTTGGATCCCCATATTACATGTGTGTGGTGGTGAGTGCGTGTGTGAGTGTGTGTGTGTGTGTAAAGAGGCAGGGGATAGGAGGACAAAAATGAAAGGTCTGTGTTAATCAGCCATTATATCACTATATCACTCATGGGTAGCATAAGTATAGGATGCAACAGAGTAAGAAGGGTAAATATCAAGAGGTTATTGATGGATTCCCCATTAAGAAAAAATAATCCTAAACTTGTAAAAATAGGCAAAGACAATAATTTTATGTCCTTTCAAAAGCATTGTTTAACAGGCCCACCCAGGCTGGCTGTGGTGGCTCCGCCTGTAATCCCAGCGCTTTGGGAGTCCGAGACGTGTGGATCATGGGATCAGAAGATCGAGACCAGCCTGGCCAATATAGTGAAACCCCATCTCTACTAAAAATACAAAAATTAGCCAGGTGTGGTGGCATGCACCTGTAGTCCCAGCTACAGGGGAGGCTGAGGCACGAGAATCGCTTGAACCCAGGAAGCGGAGGTTGCAGTAAGGTAAGATTGCACCACTGACTCCAGTCTGGGTGATAGAGCGAGACTATATCTTAAAAACCAAAAAACAAAAAACAGACCCACCCAACAATTAATTTTTTTTAGTATAATGTTAATTAAGGGCAATTTCTCTGTGAAAATTACATGTTAACTTGTAGATTTGTTTCCAGCGGAAGTAAGACTTTTTTCTTTCTTTCTTTATTTTTTTTGAGATAGACTCTCACTCTGTCTCCTAGACTGGAGTGCAGTGGCACCCTCTCAGCTCACTGCAACCTCTGCCTCCCAGGCTCAAGTGATTATCCTGCCTCAGCCTCCTGAGTAGCTAGGACTACAGGTGTGCACCACCATGCTCGGTTGATTTTTATATTTTGACTACAGTCGAGGTTTCACCATGTTGGCCAGGCTGGTCTCAAACTCCTGGCCTCAAGTGACCTGCCCTCCTTGGCCTCTCAAGGTGCTGGAATTACAGCCATGAGACACTGTGCCCGGCCTGTTTTCAGCAGAGATAAAAGTTTTACTGTCTGGTAAGAAAAAAAATAAAATAAAAATAAAAAATAAAAACCTCCAGAGGTCATAGCTTATTGTCCTGTAGGATATGAACCAGTTTTGTACCTAACCTAGTAATCTCATTCTACTATTACTGTATTAAAGTGTCTACATGCTCTGTTCCTCAGGTGCGCCTTGGGAAAGCTTTAGCATCTTACTGAGATTTTTCAAAAAATCTTTAACACATTACTCTTCTCTTATTATGACAGTCACGTTTTTAATTTTTTGAAAAGTATACTTTTACACCACTCATCAGCTCTAATGCTAACAAAAGCCCTCAAACATCTTACTATCCTTTGGAAATGCCTCTAAAAAGTCTCCCCTCAGTACTGTCCCACAATTAACTCTTTTCATAAAAACATTGAGAGAATTTAACAAGGTGCCTTTCACTCCTTCCAAAGGCACTAGTTGGACAAGAGACAGGGGAGACAGAGCTATGATGTCCCAAGAGTCAAAAATCAATCCCACTGCATTTCCAATGAACTCTTCTTAGGGTCCAAGACTGAGAAATCATGGGCTCCTCTCACCTCTTCAAGGGTCTGCTTTATCCAGAAGGTCATGGTAATGGACAGGATTTTCATATGGGCTACCCTCTCCCAGTTCCCTTGGTTTGTTCCTGCAGTAGCCAGTAACACAGGCTCCCTCTTCCTGGGGATCTGTCTCTCTCTCTGGGCATATCCTACAGGCCTTGCCTCAAGAATCAGCCACAGGTCTTCAAGCTACCTCAAGACCATACGGCCAGCACTTGTTCATTTTTCTCCTTGGAACCAACAGGAGTTGTGTAATGCCAACAACAATTGCCTGTCTTCTCTCCCCATTCTAAGAGAAGAGGTCTGCCTTTAGAGTGTTGAGTTCATTTAGTACACTTCAGTGGGAATTTGCAATGTATCTTCCTG
This sequence comes from Aotus nancymaae, assembly GCF_030222135.1. Classification (NCBI taxonomy): domain Eukaryota; kingdom Metazoa; phylum Chordata; class Mammalia; order Primates; family Aotidae; genus Aotus; species Aotus nancymaae. The sequence continues at coordinate 36,527,350 of NW_026988419.1, read as the reverse complement.
TCTCTTTTTCTGGCCTTCTTCCTCCTCAGAATTTTTAGCAGAACTACAGGGAAGCTTACCCCTGCAGGATACCTATAGGTCTTAGATCTCAGATCACCTGCAGCCCAACAGGCAGACCCCTCTCTCCTCCATCTTCCCTCTTTTCAAAAATCATTCTCATCACAGAAGAAAATGAAATACACAATAAAGAACAGATTATTTACAATGGAAGGCAAGAGCACATGAATCTAATCTAAGCTAAACATGATAATTCAAAGAATTTTCTCCGAAGTTCATTCAATTTCATTTCATTAAATCAGGTTTTCATTTAGGTAAGGTATCTATTGTGCCACAGCTATTTTATGGGTACATTAGTGAGGAAAACATAAGAAAAATATGTTTTAGATTTTAAGAAGATAAAACCTATACAAAAATCACAATATGATTTTATCTTCTTTTAATGTAATAAAACTATGATACCCCCAAAGCCTGATTTAAATTAAAAAAAAAATTGTTCCTACTTTGAGTCTTTCCATTGTGGGGTCCACCTTGGCCACACACTCTCCTCCTGATAGTTGTGCCTCTTTTTATTTGAAGGGGTTGCTGGTAGCCAGCTTGCAGGCTTGCATCTGGCAAATCTAGCCTTCTTGATTCACTTTCTGTGAGGTGTTAGACCACATCCCAGTCCCACTCCTGTTTTCTTGTCCTTTGACTATTATTGAATAGGAAATATCTACCATTTCCTTCACAAGTGGCCAACATTCTTGGGAGAAAAGACAGAACATCATTCATAAGAGTCAATTCCTGTTCCTTCCCATTATATCTTCCCATTCCACATCTGCCCCCTCCACTACCAAAAAAACAAAACAAAACCCCAAACTCCTTTCCAGCCTCCAGGCCTCCATATTTAAAGAACCACCTGTCTCTTGGGGAAGACAGGGATCCTGCTTCTTATCCTCTCTCCCCCAGTGTCAAATATAAATCACTGTCACAAACCCAGAAAGCCTAGGAATAACATATGAATTTTAACCTGTTTATTTTTATTTATTTATTTTTTAGTTTTACAACCTCAGCAGAGAACTGACTAAACCTTTTTAGGCATCTTGCAATTCTGAAAGTGAATCATGTTCGGCTGAGGGCAAGAATGAGGCATTTTCAGTAAACAGCATCCATCATATAAAACTCACAGCAGTTTATGAATTTGGGCCACCAGGATGCAAATGCAGCCATTTCACTCCCAGGATTCAGAGGCTTTTACACCAATATGGGTGTGTCTATGGCTCCTTTCCCATCTGTTGTTTGTGTTTTGTTTCTAGCTGTTAATTAGCTTGTTGAACAGCAGGTGTGAGAGAAAGGCATATTTAATTTTGTCATGTGTATCACAAATGTCCTCACAATTCTCACCCTAACCAATTTTACTGTTTGCTGATAGCTTCAATAAATGGATAAAGAAGAGAGGGGAAACTATCGACTGAAATTAAGTTTTTGTAGTATCTGGACTTATGCTACTACCTGAATCTCTGTTAATGAAAGAAAACCTAAAATCTAGTGTAATTCTGTATCAGAAGAGTAATTTAATATAACAGATATCTATTATACTGTAAAGTTCCTTTCTTGTTGTTCCCCATTATCTATTAGAATGACTTTGTTCTAGTTTTTACAAGGCTTTTTTAATTTTTATTTTTTTGTAGAGATGGGGGTTTCACTATGTTGTCCAGGATGGTCTCAAACTCCTGGCCTAAAGTGATCCTCCCACCTCAGCCTCCCAAAGTGCTGAGATGACAAGCATGAGCCACTATGACAAGGCTTTATTTTAAAAGTTATGTCAAAAATACTTTTGTCCTAGGCATTTAATTCTCTTTGTAGACCAACCCAAATGCCCATTAATGATAGATTGGATAAAGAAAATGTGGCACATATACACCATGGAATACTATGCAGCCATAAAAAAGGATGAGCTTATGTCCTTTGCAGGGTCATGAATGAAGCTGGAAACCATCATTCTCAGCAAACACACACAAGAACAGAAAACCAAACACCACATGTTCTCGCTCATAAGTGGGAGTTGAACAATGAGAACACATGGATACAGGGAGGGGAACATCACAAACTGGGGCCTGTCTGTGGGTAGGGGACTAGGGGACGGATAGCATTAGGAAAAATACCTAATGTGGAAGATAGGGTGATGGATGCAGCCAACCACCATGGCATGTGTATACCTACATAACAAACCTGCATGTTCTGCACATATACACCAGAGCTTAAAGTATAATTTAAAAATATAGTTTTACACCCTAAAAATTATGGAAAATTGAATATGGATAAAGTTTTGTTTTTAATTATTAAAAATGTGGGGCATCAAACAAGTTAATGAAAGGCAGGTGAAAAAAATTCCGCATTCCATTTAAAAAATAAGTAGTGATGTAGAACTAAATTAGGCTAGGTTACAAAATGTAATTTGGTTTCCTTTTCTTTGCTGGGTAGCTGCTACTTTCATTTGTTTTTTGGTGAGGAAATAAATGGCTTTTCAGTGATAAAAAAAAATAAGTGGTGATGCTATTAGCTTGACACAGGAGAGACTAAATTACCTTTACTTGCTGTACAACAGTGTGGTTGTCAAAACTGAACCCTGCTTTTTTTTCCTTTCAGGACACATACTGTATCATGGGTTCTTTAATTTAGTGTATGGATTAGGTAGGAACATATCTGAAAGTACTAATTTCACTCTTGATTACCAAATTCATAAAGTAAACTGCTTAAGGTTAGTTAAGAATGATCTATTTATAAAATCTAGTGCCAAAAATTAAGGCAATTATAATAGGAGTATGATTATTATTTCTGATCTTTTTTAAGTCAAGGGATCAGTGATCAAACAATTAAAATGAAGAGTCCATATCTTAAAAGAACAAATTCAATTTGTAGTATATTTTTTTGGTAACTTACTATATTCCTTAGAATTTTATTTATTAAGCAATAAAAATGGCAGTGAACATAACTGCATAAAAATTGTGGAGTACTTTATATGTTTTCATGGTAGAAGGATGTTTTTCAGAATTTGTCTTATTATGCCGAATTATTCTGAAATTTCCTAAATGGTTCATAAACAGAGTAAGAACTGGATTATACACCAGCTCCTGCAGTTTCCAACTGCATATTCCCGTTTTAAAGTCTAACCATAATGTAGGCTTTCCTCAGACAGGGGCCTAGCATTTACTTATGACAGTCAATTTTTTTTTCCTCTTTCAGATGGAGTCTCATTCTGTTGTATAGGCTGGAGTGCAATGGCGCGATCTCGGTTCACCACAACCTCTGCTTCCTGGGTTCAAGCAATTCTCTCTGCCTCAGTTTCCCAAGCTGGGATTACAGGTGCCCACCACCACACCTGGCTGATTTTTGTATTTTAAGTAGAGATGGGGGTTTCACCATGTTGGCCAGGCTCAAACTCCTGACCTCAGGTGATCCGCCTGCCTCGGCTTCCCAAAATGCTGGGATTATAGGTGTGAGCCCCCTCACCCAGCCTATCATGGTCAGTTTTTAAGTATATCAAATGATATGATCTTGATGATTGCCCTTTTAACAACATACCAAAGCACAAACTGAAATCTCACTTGGTCCTAAAATAATAAAGCAAGCCATCGATTTGTAAATAGATTTTACACACAGATTCCTAGCAATGCCATAAAAGAGCTATAAAAGGGATGTTTTATGCCTAAGCAAAAAAAAATTAAGTACATCTTAATTTCAGCATTTATTCATTATAACAGCTTTGGAAGAAAAATTTCCAAGTTTGTGCTCAAGAGGGTGCTGAATTTGGAAAGAATAACTGAAATTATTAAAATTAAATATTAATGGTGAATTTTATTAAAATGCCATAAGAATTGTCAAAGGTTTTGGTGGTTTCTAGAGCTGTACAGTTTAAACCATAAGCTGGATTTCTTCCTTCTTTTTTTTCTTTCCTTTTTCATTTTGGAAACAAGGAAGCAGTTGGGCTATACAAGCTTGTCCTACGATGCTTTCATGGCGGTCTTGTCTGCTGAACAGACAGGAGCTCTTCTTTTAATCCTTTCTACCTGAGCTGATAATTCTGTCTTCGTTTTACTTCCCTTCCTCAACTGCAGTAAAGAAGTGTTGTTGTGCTTTCTTCCCTACAATAATGAGGTCAAGTTGCCACAGTCTCAACTGCTCTGAAGGCATTTTATTGTTAACAGGACCAACCATTAACAGTAGAGACTTAAAGTCCTCTGCCTGAACTCTGAGATACAATCCCAGCTACAGTGTCATTTTATTTTCACCCCTGTTATTCATTCGTAGCCTAAAAGCTCCTTCAGTACCGGGAAGAAAACAAGAGAGTCTAAAAGCTCAGGTCCCTGCTGCTCCTCCTCGGTCTAAAGACAGTCTTGAAAGCTTACTCTTCTAAACACCACTGGTCACTCTGATAAGCTTACTTTTCTTTAAAATGAACTTTTAAGTGTTGAAAAATGTTTTCTTTTCCATTGACTTTTTATATAACTTTTAATTAATATATACTCAAGAAGGTATGCATTATTTAACAAGGTACCTGACTCTAAACCAGTATCTGACCCAGAGAATATACTCAATAAATTTGTTTTGATGCATAAATTTGAAAAAAAAAAAAGAATTGTAAACTGTCTTTAAAATACAGACAGGAAAAAAAAAAGGAAATAACATGACCTATAACCCATAACGGCAACAGCCAGAGATAACCAGCTGACATTTCACTATTTACCCTACTAGTCACCTAGAAATATACATATATCATGATGTATGCATTATTATTATTATTTTTTGCTTAATATGTAGTGAATATTTTTCCCATCTGCTAAATACTCTTTTGCAGTGTCATTTTATGGTCACATAGAATTCCAATAAATCAATGCAATAGTGTGTTCGTAATTTAACTGTCTTCCCTATTGTTGACCTTTTAGGTTGTCCCCTTCTTAGTGTTATTATTATTATTGGTACTGACAGCTATAAACATTTGTGTGACTGAATCTTTATGAATATTCATGATAATTTCCCAGTGCTAAATTCCAAGAAGCAGAATATTAAGGCTTTGGTTTGTAATTGGCAAAATCTTTCTAGTAATTAAAATCCAATTTTAGGGTAGCTTGAGGTGCATGCAGATATACTTTACTGGGTTTTAGTTCATCATTTCCAGTATTATTCATTCCTATTCCTGAATTTATACTTTTGAGGCTCATCGAAGCATCCTCCCAAGAGCCTGTTGTTACAGAACCTCAGAGAGCAAGAAACTGTCTCTCTCTCATTAAAAAGAGCTCCACAGTTATTTGCAACTGTTCTTTCATGCCCAGCTGGGGTAGTACACATGTCTATCCATTCCTTTTCCAGTAGCAAGCACATTTTAAAAAATAAATCTTGTCTCTTAATACTTTGTAAATCTTTACTGTACTCATCCTTAATAGGTAAGTAAAATATGAGTTGAGCCATGTTTATACCACAACAAACAGACAAACCCTGGGCTTTCCCATGAAAATTAACTTCAATTTGTGAGAAAGAAATTAATAAAAAGCCTTAAAAAAGCATTTATAGCTATCTATGAATAACTTCTTTTGAAGACTATTAATTTTTCTTTAAACATTTATCACCATTTGGTAAATAAGGTAATAGGTACCTTTTTTGTTTGTTTTTTTTTTGAGATGGAGTTTTGCTCTTGTCGCCCAGGCTGAAGTGCAATGGCACGATCTCGGCTTGCTGCAACCTCCGCCTCCTGGGTTCAAGCAATTCTCCTGCCTTAGCCTCCCAAATAGCTGAGATTACAAGCATAAATCACCATGCCTGGCTAATTTTTTGTGTTTTTAGCAGAGACGGCATTTCACAATGTTGGCCAGGTTGGTCTTGAACTTCTGACCTCAGGTAATCCACCTGCCTCGGCCTCCCAAAGTGCTGAGATTATAGGTGTGAGCCACTGCGCCCAGCCCAGAATTATTATTTTAAGATGACTAACAGAATGCAATCCTCTATAAATGTAAGTGGACACAAAATACGATGGCTCTAACTATTCTTGGAAAATACCCACATTGGGCTTAAAATGATCACTTGAGTAATTAAATGGTTTGTCCATTTCACTGATAACCACTATAAATTAATGAAGAAAGAATTTCTCATCTTGAAGGTCTAGTGCCACAATGTTTTTCTAATAAGAGATACTCGATATGCTTTATAGGAACTTAGAGAAATATTTGTAGCCTTTTACAAAATCGTACCCTAGGGTGAGAAGGGAGGGGGAATTGAATAGTGTCAGTGAATTTTTTGAATGCCTATAACGAATGTCTTCTGGAACTAAAAGTATCTGATTCTAAGAGAAAAACAAAGACAAAACCCACCATACATCTACAATTTCTTTATTGAAATAGTTTTTGATATTCCTTTAAGAACTTACATCTTAACCCTCATTTTTAACTACACGAATAAATATTTTATGTGAAATTCTGGCAAATTACGGAAATTTTAACTTCTTTAAAAATTTGCCTTCTTCTTCTTCTTCTTCTTCTTCTTTTTTTTTTTTTTTTGAGATGGAGTTTGCTCTTGTTGCCCAGTCTGGAGTGCAATGGCGTGATCTCAGCTGACCGCAACCTCGGCCTCCCAGGTTCAAGCGATTCTCCTGCCTCAGTCTCCAGAGTATCTGGATTACAGGCATGTGCCACCATGCCCAGCTAATTTTTTGTGTTTTTCGTAGAGATGGGGTTTCTTTATGTTGGTCAGGCTGGTCTCGAACTCCTGGCCTCAGGTGATCTGCCCACCTCAGTCTCCCAAGTGCTGGGATCACAGGCATGAGCCATAGCGCCCGGCTAAATTTGCCATCTTCTAACAATTTTTGTGCAAAGGATTTTTCCATAACATTTACAAGTTCCCAGGACACCACAATGAAGGGTAACTGGAGGCTTCTGAATATGTACATGGAGCAAGAAATCCTTGTTTACCCTCCAATAACATCCACACAATCAGACACTAATATTTAGGATATATGCTGTTGAGGAAACACATTCTCATTACTTACTCAGCTTTTACATTTTCACATCAAAGATGCCTCATATTTTCATGCTTTATATATTCTTTAGGATAACCAGATGGTTTTCGGAATCTCTACCATAAGATTTTTTTTTTTTTTTAAATTTTAGAAACAGGGTCTTGATATGTTGCCCAGGCTGAAATTGAACTCCTGGGCTGAAGCAACCCTACAGTCTCAGCCTCCTGAGAAGCTAGGATTACAAGCATGAGTCACCATGCCCAGCTCTACCTTAAGAATTTGACCTTAGCAGTGATTTTAATTAAAGAAAGAAAAAAGATTCCTGGGGTACTTTTTCAAGTTTAACATATATTACTCTTGCTTCTACACTAATCCAGTGATCTCTCTCTTTAATCCTGGTCAGGACACCCCTTGTCCACTGTATTAGTCCATTCTCATCCTGCTATCAAGAAATACCTAAGACTGGGTAATTTATAAAGAAAAGGGGTTTAATTGGCTCAAAGTTCCACAGGATATACAAGAAGCATGATGCTGGCATCTGCTCTGCTTCTGGGGTGGCCTCAGGAACTTATAATCATGGCAGAAGGAAAAGGGGGAGCCAGGACTTCACACGGCTGGAGCAGGAGGAAGAGAGAGGCTACACACCTTTAAATGACCAGATTTCATAAGAACACCCTCACTATCATGATGACAACACCAAGAGGGCTAGTGCTCAACCATCCATGAGAAACTGCTCTAGTAATCCAATTACCTCCCACCAGGCCCCACCTCCAATATTGGCCATTACAACTGAACATGAGATTTGGGTGGGGGCACATATCTAAATGACAACCATCAATAACAAAGCATTCTACTTCTTCCTTATTCTAAATTCTTCCTTGTTTGTTTATTTGTTTTTGAGATGGAGTCTCATTCTGTTGCACAGGCTGGAGTGAAGTGGCGCAATCTCAGCTCACTGTAGCCTATGCCTCCTGAGTTCAAACAACTCTCCTGCCTCAGCCTCCTGAGTAGCCAAGATTATAGGCGCCCACCACCACATTCAGCTAATTCTTGTATTTTTAGTAGAGACAGGGTTTCACATTGGCCAGGGTGGTCTTGAACTCCTGACCTCAAGTGATCCACATGCCTTGGCCTCCCGAAGTGATAGGATTTCAGGTGTGTGCCACCATGCCCAGCCTAAAATTCGCAATATTTTTTATTGCAATTAAAACTTTCTCCTGTAATCCCAGCACTTTGGGAGGCCGAGGCAGGTGGATCACGAGAACATGGTGAAACCCCGTCTCTACTAACACAAAACATTAGCTGGGCATGGTGGCGCATGCCTGTAATCCCAGCTACTCAGGAGGCTGAGGCAGGAGAATTGCCTGAACCCAGGAGGCGGAGGTTGCGGTGAGCCGAGATCACGCCATTGCACTCCAGCCTGGGTAACAAGTGAAACTCCGTCTCAAAAAAAAAAAAAAAAAAAAACAAACTTTCTCCCTCAGACAATTAGTTATTGGGCTAATTAAATTATATTACAGTTACGTTCTGTTGGTAAGCCATCAGGTTATTTTTTGAAAGTTTTACTTACAGAGAGTATAAATTACCCTTGGTTATTCTCAGCTATGCTTGCGTTCTGTGAAAGCATAGTACCCTAGTACCCTGGGACAGCTCTACATGTGAAATTATTCAAATATCTCCCTCTCTCCCTATCTCCCTCCCTCCTTTCTCTTTCTTTCTTTTTCTTTTTTTTTCTCTTTTTTATTTTTTTGACAGAGTTTCACTCTGTTGCCCAGGCTGCAGTGCAGTGGCATAGTTATGGCTCACTTCAGCCTTGACATCCTGGGCTCAAGTGATCCTCCCACCTCAGCCTCCCAGGTAGCTGGGACTACAGGTGCACACCACCATGTCCAGCTAATTTTTGTATTTTTTAGAGAAGGGTTTTGCCCTGTAAACACCCTGGCTCAAGGGATCCACCTGCCTCGGCCTCCCAAAGTGCTGAGATTATGGGCATGAGCCACCGCACCTGGCTAACCTTTCTTATCATCTTTAAGGTGCTGATGACTCACACACAATAGAACCCAACCTTCCAAAACTATAATTCTCTACCAAATACAGTTACTAGGAGGTACCAGCTTAGTTAAATCAGAATATATATTCATTTACTCATTTATTTATTTTAGAGACAGGGTCTTGTCTCAAAGACCCAGACAGGCTGGAGTGCAGTGGTACAATTACAACTCACTGCACTCTCAAACCCCTGGGCTCAAGCAATCCTCCTGCCTCAGCCTCTTAGTAGCTAGGACTAGAGATGCTTCAGGTGCACAACACACACTAGCTAATATTTTAATTTTCAGTTTTTGTAGATGCAGGGTCTTGCTACATTGTCTAGGCTGGTTTTGAACTCCTGGACTCAAGCAATCCTCCTGCCTTGGCCTCCCGAAGTGTTGGGATTACAGGTGTGAGCCACTGTGTCTGGCCAAATCAGAGTATGTATTTAATCAACTGCTCTCTGTATGTGCCTTTTGAATCACTTAATAGTAACTTTGTTAAAGAGATAAATGAACAGTACTAGCTCAGAATCCCAGCTGTACCTCACTTACATATAAAGGGTCTACTTTACCTTATTGTCACCACTGAGATGCTAATACTATTCTCTAGGGCAGAGATTCTCAACCAGGGCATTGTGACCCCCAGGAGACATTTGGCAGTGTCTGGAATAAAAACTTGAGTGGAGGGGTGCTGATTGTTAGTAGCACCTAGTGGGTAGAGGCCAGCATGTTACTAAGTCTCCTATAGTGCTAAGATAGCCCCCTAAAACAAAGAATTATCTTATTCAAGATGTTAATAGTACCAGCATTGAGAAATCCTGCTTTAAGGAAATAAAACTAGATTAAAACATTATTCCCGATGAAACTTTGGAGTTACCATCCAGGCAGTACAGTGCTCTGACTTTGAGCTTCCTAATAGGAAGATAAATTGCCATACAGAAGCCTTGTGATGGGAGTACCCCAGTATACTCTCATAAAGTAATTTAGTGAACATCGACCCACTGGTGTATAGACCAGGTTCCAGGGAATAGTGTTACCATCAACTTGGCAGTGTTCATAGCTAGTGAGAAAACCATCCTTCACATTTAATTTGACTGCACAGAAAATTTGTGAGTTGAATGAAGAATAAAATAGACAACAGATGTTAACCAAACCATCTGAATGACTTTAGGAATAGCCTTTCTTGATCCACTTTAAAATCTTTTCTTGTTTGGGGAAGTGTTGGGCTTGGGGGATGAAGTGCAATAAATACCTTCAGTGTTGACACATAAGAAAACCTCTAGCCATTTTTAGATTTTAATCATCTTACCGACATTACAGATGTAGGCCGTTTGGCAGAGGCTCAGAGGAAAGAGTGTTATCAGTCCTCATCCATCTAATTACTTATCTTAGAGAAAATCAGGCAAGATTCCAAGTCTCCAGAAGACTCATGTTCTGTCGGGAGTTATTAATTACAAGCAGACCTAAGAAGCATTAATTTTTTTGGTAATCATGCCAGGGTGTATATAGCTCTGCCAAATAATATGTGAAGTGAAGATTAGGGAGAAGGTGAGCTGCTCGGCTCAGTTGGTAAAAAGGGGATTAAAACCAGATGGCCCCAATTTATCTCTTTTAGCCAAGTTCTAAATAAAAATATTCCTTGTTCTGTAGTTTAAATTAAATTGATGCCTGACTGCCCCACTCCTAATAATCTAAAATAATTCTGTCTTTTAAAAATTATTTCCTGTTTTGCTGTTGTTTTTTTAAGAAATTGAGATAGTTAAAACTTACTCTGACACACACCCACACCCATACACATTTGCGTACATGAGAAAAAAGACTGGAAGAAAATAAACCAAAATATAAACAGTAGTTATATCTAGATGGTGGGATCACAGGGGATTTCTGTTTTCTTTTTATATTTCTATGATGTTTCCACAATCTTTGCAATTAAGCACAAATAATTTTATAATCAGAAAACAACCTGAAATAGGGCAGTTATTTATATCCATTATTTCTTTCTATCCTATTCTCTAATTATAATTCATTTCTACCTACACTGATATCCTTTGCTTTTCTTTTTCTTTTTTTTTTTTTTTTGAGACAACTTTCACTCTTGTTCCCCAGGCTGGAGTGCAATGGTGCTATCTCTGCTCACTGCAACCTCTGCCTCCCAGGTTCAAGTGATTCTCCTGCCTCAGCCTCTCAAGTAGCTGGGACTACAGGCACCTGCCACCATGCCCAGCCAATTCTGTATTTCTAGTAGAGACAGAGTTTCACCATGTTGATCAGGCTGGTCATGAACTCCTGACCTCAGGTGATCCACCCTCCTCAGCCTCCCAAAGTGCTGGGATTGCAGGCTTGAGCCACCGTGCCCAGCCCACTGATATCCTTTAAATATTGACATGGCTATTTATGCTGGAAAAGATAAGTAACCAGCCATAATACTAATCAAATCAAAATCTCACCCATTATTACCTATTTATATAGTTGGCTATGTTGCACATTGCTAATGGGTAACATGTTAGCCTTTTATTCAAGAACTAGTTTATCAAAGGAGTTCTCACATTAAATCTCTACAGGTAAGTACACATATTCTTATATTCTGGCAAGGTACAGTTAAAAGGAAAAGATAAAGGAGGAGAATAGATATCAGGTCACAACCTGGCCCATTATAGGACATATTGAAGATACAAGGCTCAAACCTTAAAAAAGATCTGAAATATAATTACATTTATGCTCAATGTCTAAACTTATATGTAATGTAAACACTTAATGAAATTCTTAGGTTGATAATATAGGATATCTGATGTTGGTCCATGTGAAGCACAAGTAGTTCTATAATACATGAAATAACATAAGCTTACCTAAATTTCTGGTCAACAAAGAATTGAGAGAAAGGGTTTGTTTTGCTATGATACTAAGAAAACTCAAACAACTGAACTTATGCATACAAAAGCAAGAGTTGATGACTCTACTTCCAAGAAAAAAAAAAAAACACCAACTATTTTAGGTTCAGAGGCAGAACCATACCATACATTTACAGATGTCACCATTGAAAAGAAACACATCCTCTTAATATTAAAGTCTATATAGTTAAACAAAAGACCATAAAGTGCCTGTATAAGTACAAAATAAAGAAATTCCCTGTACATACCACTCAGCTAGTGAGGCTGTCTTGATATTAGCCAGTAAGTGAGAAACAACTTATGCTCACAGTAATCCTGGAAGCAAGTAAGTGATCTCATTCACTAGCTATTTCCAGTTCCAACTTATTAACCACTGGGAAATTCCTGTTTGATTTATGATACCTTTCTGTTGAGTATAAGGCCATAATAATATTCTCAGGCTCTTAAAATAATAATCCTAGTAACTCTTAGGCTAAAGAGCCATTCACCGACTAGCTTCTGTATAGATGCTATGGTAGTGAATGTTTAGAGGCCACAGAATATGGGAGAGATATGATCCTAGGTAGCATTAGCCCAAGGTAAACTGAGGAAAAGAGGCAGTTCTTTGGACCAATAGGCTCTCACTCACTCCATGCTCTTACAACGGCCTGTAGCTGCTCAAATCTCCCTCACAGAGCAAAATTTATCTGTTCTATTTCTCATTCTCTAAAGCCCTTTGCTCTCCCTGAGCTGAAACCTGTGCTGGATTTCTAACCTATAACACTGTAAGATAATGAATTTGTGTTCTTTTAATCTGCTCAATTTATAGCAATTTATTATGGCAGCAATAGAACACTAACACACACATTGTAGTTCTAATTTGCATTTTCTTGATGACTATTAAAATTGAGTACTTTTTCACATGTTCACAAATACTTGGATATCCTCTTGTGAAGTGCCTGTTCAAGTTTTCTGCCCATTTTTTTTATTGGGTTATCTATTTTTTTCTTATCAGCATTTAAGGTTTCTTTACATGTTCTGTAAGAGTTCTTTATATATTCTGGATACAAGACCTTTTTCATATGTATGTGTTGCACTCTGAAGCTTGCCTTTGTGCTCTCTTAATGGTGCCTTTTAATGAACAAAGTTTTTAATATTAATGCAGTCCAATGTATCCAGGTTTTCCTTTTGGTTCATTACTTTTGCATCTTATTAAAATATCTTTTTCTCTGAGTCATGAAAATGTTCTCTTATGCTTTCTTCTAAAAATGTTATTGTTGTACCTTTCACATATAGATCTGCAACCCATCTTGAATTCAGTTTTGTGTATAGTAAAAGAAGATTCATTTTCCTCTATATACATGTTTTATTAACCTAGCATCATTTGGTGAAAAGATAATTTTCTTTACTGAACTGCTGTGTATCTTTATCATTTATCAGATACCACATATGTGTGGATCTATTTTTCAACTCCCTATTCTGTTCTTTTGGTTAGTTCATCTATCTTTGCTCTAATACCATACTGTATTCATTACCATAGCTCTTTTGTTGTTGCTAAGGCAGGGTCTTGCTATGTCACTAGGCTGGAGTACAGCAGAGCTATCATAGCTCACTGCAACCTCTAACTCCTCAGCTCAAAGTGATCCTCTCACCTCAGATCCAGAGTAGGTAGGACTATGGATGTGCTACCATGCCTGGCTAATTTTTAATTTTTTTCTAGAGACAGGGCTCACTGTGTTGTCCAGGCTGGCCTCAAGTGATACTTCTGCCTCAGTCTCCCAAAGTGCTGGGACATTACTATAGCTTTATAACAGACTTTTTGTATCTGGAAGTCTAAGTCCCTAGGTTGTTTTTCAAGATTGCCTTTTATATTCTTTACCCTCTGCATGTCTGTGTAAAATTTAAAATCAGCTTTTCAATTTACACACACACAAAACCCTGCTGGGATTTTGATGAATCTATAAATGAGTTTGGGAAGAGTTGCTATTTTCACAATTTTTCAATTTATTGAAATAATTATGTTTTTCTACTTTTTGAAACAATTACTTTTTCTCCATAATGTATTATAGTTTAAGGTAAGGGTATTTAATACTTTTTATGCTACTGAAAATTATAATATTTTATAAGTGATTTCTTTTTAAAATTTCATTTTCTATTTGATGTTGCTGGGATATAGAAAAGTAATTGATTTTTAGAATATTAACCCAGTATATGGAAATGGCAAAGTCATTTATTTAGAATATCTTTAATTTTTCTCAGTAATGTTTTATAGTTTTTATGGAAAGAACATTCATTTTATATAATATTTTAGATGCTAGTACAAATAATATTTTTATAAATGGTATTTTAAATTTTTTAATGAAAATTGTTTTTGTTGCTGGTATATAAAATACAGTTGCCTTTTGTATAATCTTATACCCTTATCAATCCATCTTGAATTTTGTGTATGATAAGAGGTAGAAGAAAAGATTTATTTCTTCTATATGCACATTCAATTAACCTACTACCTATCTTAATATCTGTAACTTAATTACATCTGCAAAGTCTCTTCTGCCGTGTAAGGTAACATATTCACAGGTTCTAGAGGATGGACATTGTTGGGGGGCCATTCTGTCCACCGCACTTTTATTTCTTGTCTTCCCCTATTGCACCAGGTAGGACTCCCAGCCCAATATTGAAGAGAAAGAGAGACAGCAGGCATATTTGTCTTGTTCCCACTATAAGGAAGAAAAGCTTTGAATATTTTACCATTTAGTATAATGCTTGCCGTAGATATTTTGCAAATGTTCTTTATCAGACAAATGATGCTCCTTTCTACTGCTAGTTTGCTAATAATTTATCACAAATGAGTATTGAGCTTTACTAACTACTTGCATTGATTGACATGTTTATCTGATCTTTTTCTCCTTTTTCTGTTAAAATGGTAAAATACCTTGATTAATTTTCTAATACTGTTACCCTTGCATTCTCACTTAGTTATTATGTATTATCTTTTTGAAGATATATTATTGCACTTAATTTGCCAATATTTTGTTTGGAATTGTCAGCACTTTTTCATGAAAGCTTTCAGTTTAAAATACATATTTTTTTGCTTCTACCTTGGACAATATAAGAACTGTTTTTGAAATTTTTTTTTTTAAATTAAGATATCCTTATTCGCAAGCACTTTATAATCTTCTGAAACTTGTCCACATTGATCCAACCACATGACAGTTCTTTTTGGTTCTATCTGAAATTTTCTGACCAGGCATCATGGCTCTCATCTATAATCTCAGCACTTTGGGAAGCCACGGCCAGGAGTTTGAGACAAGCCTGGGCAACTTGTCCACATTGATCCAACCATATAACAGTTCTTTTTGCTACTATCTAAAATGTTCTGAACAGGCATGGTAGCTCTCATCTGTAATCTCAGCACTGTGGGAAGTCAAGGCTAGGAGTTTGAGACCATCCTGGGCAACATAGCAAGATCCTGTCACTACATGAAATTTTTAAAAGTTAGCCAGGCATGGTGGCCCGTGCCTGTAATCCCAGCTACTCTGGAGGCTGAGGTGGGAGGATCGCTTGAATCCAGGGTCCAAAGGCTGCAGTGAGCTATGATTGTTCCATTGCACTCTAGCGTGGGTGACAGTCAGACTCTGTCTCAAAAATCATAAAAAATAAAAATTTAAAAATTTAAAATAAAATTTTTTTGATAATTTCTTTGTCTGAATAATGAAAATATAACTAGGGGCTAGCAGTCTTATAGAACCCACACATTTCCAACAGAATAGTCCATTTTCATTTATTTCCTGCATTTCTGCCGGCTCACAGTATATGCTGAATCTGTCAAGATGGGGCTGGGTCTGTTTTATAGTAAGCAATATCTGGTACATTGTATATTCTCTTTTCTTCTTTTCTTTCTTTTCTTTTTTCTTTTTTTTGAGACAAAGTCTTGCTCTGTCACAAGGCTGGAGTGCAGTTTGATGCAATCTCTGCTCACTGCAACCTCCACCTCCCGGGTTCAAGCGATTCTCCTGCCTCAGCCTCCCGAGTAGCTGGGACTACAACCCCACGCCACCACGCCCAGCTAATTTTTGTATTTTTAGTAGAGGCGGAGTTTCACCATGTTGGCCAGGATGGTATCGATCTCTTGACCTCGTGATCCACCCACCTTGGCCTCCCAAAGTGCTGGGATTACAGGCGTGAGCCACCGCGCCCGGTCCATTGTATGTTCTTGATAAATATGTAATGACATTAAAAATGAAACTACCAGATGGTGCCACTGTAGGTAATAGTCAGCTTGTTAATTCCAACGAATTAACAAAATTCATAAAGAATGTTTTCTTGTAAGCACTATGTGAAAAAAAATTATTGAGATTGCCATTACTGAACATACTAATAATCATCTACTGCTTTACTTCATGCCTGACACTGAAGGTCCTCAAGGTCACCAAATATTTAAATCAATATGGCTTGAAGTTAGAAAAGCACTGGGGTTGAACTGGCGGATTCAGAGAGGTGCTCTCTCTGCATTTAGGCTGTAAATCTTTTTTTTTTTTTTTTAGCAGTGATTTGTTACTGCTATGTGTTCTGCGAATTAAAGCCTTTTTAAACAGAGAAGGGATGGCATACAAGATGAGAAAAAAAAAAAGGTAATTTTTAAGATCAGAAACGTATAGTTGATGCCAGCTGTCTTAATTTTTCACCTTCCAGACCATGATGAGTTCACTGAAACAATGTGAATAGTATCTATAAGGGCTTTCACTACTAGAATCTTGATGTAAGTCTGAGGCCTAATCACTACTACAAGGCTGGAGCTAAGATAAAAAGGCAGCAGGTCTCCTGCATTTCATTCTATTTAAAATGCATTTAGTCTCCTGCTCATTATCCACATTTATTAATAACAGTTCTCATCTGAGGGCTAATTCAGTTTAAATTCTGCACTGCAAAATACTTGATTGCATGATGTGACAGACACATTGGAATAGCGCCAAGCAGACAAACCTAAAAAATACTCCAGAATGATGGGCGTCACATTTGATCAATTCCACTTGCTGAGCATACACAGTTCTTGTGCCTTATCACGAAAAACTGTAATACTGGCCTCACGTTTCCATGGTGACTTGTGAGAGCAATTCTTAAATTTAAGAGTTACCTCTTTTAATCAACAATAATTTTCATCTAGATGATACTCCCAGGCTACCCTGAATTATACTGTCATGGTGTTAATTTATTTTCTGCCTCAGCTCAAGGTAAAATTTATTTGCCTAGGGCAAAAGAGAGTAGAGGGGTAGGAGTGGGTTGGAAAGGAATGTAGCAGCTGAGGGACATAGGAATATGATAAAAATTGCTTTAAAAGGAAACAAAGCAGATAACAGATTTGAATACAAAAAAGTATTAACTTTTCAATAATTAAAAAAAATACACAATGGAAAAAGTATATTTTTCTTACCTGCTCTTAGTCCTCACAAAAGCTGTACAAACCAACATAAATATCCTTTTGGACAGCATTTGTAATGTTAAATTACACCATAAATTTCTCATTTTAAGCATCAATTAACATTTTAGTGATTCTGGCCCAATCAATAAAATATACAACTTTAAAGAAAATTTCTTCTGATCTAATGACAGCTAATCTTGTTGGGATTCTGAAACACTAGCTAAAGACCACAAAGACTACTCTGGCTAATGAACATTAAAAGCAGCAGCACAGATTCAAGTAAGTAGGTAAAGAAAGCTATTATTATTTTAAGCAAAATTAAAACAGATGGGAGAGACAGACACACATGTATTCAGATATGTGCCTGCCTCACATTTAATCTTTTATGAATGGCTGCTCCCAGATGGTGATGCGATTCAGCAATGCAATTTTAGATACAGCATCTATTTTCCTTACTTCAATGTACTGTGTCAATTACAACTTTTCTACTTAGTGGGTGATGCAAACATCATCAAAAGAAAATAAACCATCAAGAAAACAGGTCTGATATTTTGAAAAGGAGGTGATAGTCAACTTATCAAACTAAGTCCAAATATCTCTCTACACTCCCCATCCTTCAATTAGTTACAGGTTTGGAACTACCATTCCACATTCACACAAATGGTGAGGTAATGAAACAAGAGACCAACATAGCAAACATATTATACTCATGAGTGTCTGTGATGCTCTCATTAACCACTGACCCCGGAATGGGACATGCTGTCCCCTAAACTCTCACAGCATGCCACCTGTACCTCTTCTAGGACATCATGTTTTATCTAGGATAATGATAAGAATAATAGAAATACAGAATTCTAACAAGGCAACTATTATATATGTAGTTATTTTATATATATATATATATAACAGAGCAACTATTACATATATATTTTATATAGTTATTATATATAGTGTATATATATATAGTTATTTTACATAGTTTTTATATATATATATAAAACAATATATTATCATAGTTACTTATTTACATGCCAGTTCCCACTATGGGATAGTAAGCTCCCAGATACAGCAGCTTCTTCATCTTTTTAGGCCTGGCACACAGCAGTATCCAGCAGAGAGAGGCATCAATTAAGATACATTAAATGAATACATAATAACAGTTGCCACTTGTACCTATCATGTGCCAGAGACTGTGCTAGATACTTTACTTACATTCCTTTCCTCCCCAGTTTTATTGAGGCATAACTGACAAGAAAAAATTGTATGTATTTAAGGTGTACAGTGTGAAGTTTTGATATACATATACATTGTGAAATGATTACAATCAACCTAATTAATATCCGTCACCTCACATAGTTACCATGTGTATGTGTGGTGAGAATACTTTCTACTCTCAGCAAATTTCAAGAATACAATGCAGTATTATTAACTATAGTCCTCACACTGTATGTTAGATCTTCAGAACTCATTCATTCTACAAACTTAAAATTCACGTACTTTGACCAACTCCCCATTTCCCCCAGGCCTCCGCTCCTGGCAACCACCATTCTACTCTCTGTTTTTATGAGTTCAACTTTTTAGATTCCACAGGTAAAGTGAGTTCACGCAGTATTTGTCTTTCTGTGACTCTCTTATTTCACTTAGCATAATGTCCTCTGTGATGGTTTATTGCTATAAATGGCAGGATTCCTTTTTTTTTTTTAAAGCTGAGTGATATCGCAGTGCCTGTGTGTGTCTCTGCATGTGCACCACAGTATCCATCTATCAGTGAACACTTAGGTTGCTTCTATAGCTTGGCTACTGTGAATAGTGCTGCAGTGAACATAAGAGTGTAGATACGTCTTCGAGATACCAATTTCATTATCTTTTTATTTGATATTCCTTTAAATATATATCTAAAGATATATATCTGGGCTATGTGGTAGTTTTATTTTTAATTTTTTGAGAATTTACTTATATTCTTCCACTTAATGCTATAAACAACGTAACCCCCATGTGACAGATTAGACAAGCTATGAAGGCCCATGAAAGTGAAGTAAAATGCTTACAGACCTTGTAGCTAGGTAATTGAGCTGGCATTCCAAACCAGACCTGTTTAATGAGGAAGTCCTTGAGCTTGCAAGCGTATCACACAGCCCCGCCTCTGACCAAACTCCCATAGGCTCAGGCCCGAGCTGTCAGGTGGGGAGGTCTCAGGAAACAGTAGGTGGCACTGCAGGAGGTGGTGGAATACCGACTCCACACTTGGGTATTGGTGCTGGCAGTCCCTGCACTGTCATGGATGGGCAGTGATTGGAGCAGTGTCTTTACCAGACACCTGTGACCAAACAGTCTTTTGGTTGTAAACAGTAATGGAAGATACCACCATAGAAAGCAAAAACAGGAGAAGAAGAAAATAATATCATACGCACACCAGGAGAAGTGCATAGAGCTCATGGGAAACATGCCGAAAGCCTTTCTGAAGGAACTGGAGCAGAGCCAGAGCTCCTGCAGAATATGTGGGGGCAGGGCCAGAGAAAACTGAGGAGTAGTTATTATAATCCTGTTATTACCCCATGGAGAACTAGAAAATGTGGGTGATAAGTCAATATTTATGTTGCATACATTTTACCTCCCAAACTAGGTTATAATCTCCTTGTAAGTAATATCCATACCTAATTTTGTTTTTGTTTTGTTTTGTTTTGTTCTTGAGATGGAGTCTCACTCTATTGCCCAGGCTGGAATGTAATGACACAATCTTGGCTCACTGCAACCTCTGCCTACCAGGTTCAAGTGATTCTCCTGCCTCAGCCTCCCAAGTAGCTGGGATTACAGGCATGCACCACCATGCCTGGCTAATTTTTGTATTTTTAGTAGAGATGGGGTTTCATCACACTGGTCAGATTGGTCTCAAAATCCTGACCTCAGGTGATACACCTTCCTTGGCCTCTCAAAGTGCTGGGATTACAGGTGAGCCACTGCGCCTGGCTGACGCCTAATGTTATTTCTATGTCAGCCATGGCTCCTAGCACATTCCCCTATAATCCATTCTATAACTTCAGAAAGCAGCCATCCTAAATTAGGCAGCTAATGTAAGAGAAGCCACACCTTAGAAGGTGTCCTAAGGATCTACCAGGTCAGTTTTCATGGAGTATAGGAAAAACAGTACCAGTGGTAAAGGTTCATCTAGCCCTGTCCAGAGGATGACTCCTGGATGGGTCACCAAAAGTATTCTGATTGGTAAGACACTGGGTTTTGAATAAGAGAGGATACATGAGGTTATCAGAACTTGGGCACGTTAATTTTTACTAAATGTCTTTGATTTTAATTCTATATGCAGGAAGAAAACATCTGATCTTTATTCAGTTTGTAAAATTGGATCCCCTACTTAGAAGGGAACATAGCTGTAGTAGATGACATGAATCTCCTGGTCCTTTTAGCAGTTGGATTTTTCACTGTAAATTCATGATGTTCTTGCTCATCTGTCTGGTATGACTGGCATGATAATGCAGATTAATAAAGTTTGTGAACTTATAAAAACTGGGGCTAGGTATGATGGGTTATGCCTGTAATCCCAGAACTTTGGGAGGCTGACACGGGTGGATCTCTTGAGGCCAGGAGTTCAAGACCAGCCTGGCTAACATGATGAAACCCCATCCCTACTATAAATATAAAAATTAGCCAGGCACGGCAGCAGGTACCTGTAATCCCAGCTACTCAGGAGGCTGAGGCAGGGGAATCACTTGAACCTAGGAGGCAGAAGCCGCAGTAAGCCGAGATCATGCTACTGCACTCCAGCCTGAGCAATAGAGTGAGACTCTGTCTCAAACAAACAAACAAAAAGCAACTGAGATGCAGACTCTAATCTCCAAACTCACTAACTGCTAGTACCCTGGAGAGCCTTAAAAAGGCCAGTACACAGGAAATACTGACTAATCAAATATATTAATTGTCACATTCTCTTCATTTAAAAATATTTTTTAACAGAAAATAACAACAAAAACACACTGCTCATCTGAAATGGTTGCTTTGGGCTATTTCTTACTATAGTTTGTCCCATATCAATGTGAGGAATTTGAAATCAAGATTGCTATATACAAAAAAATATCTTTATGGAATTTAAACAATAATTTTTGTGTGTGAAATACCTTACATGTTTGGAAAACTATAAAATGTTTCCTAGAAAAAAAATGCTATAAAGCTGTGACTCTAAAATGTACTAAATTGCCTTTCCAGTAAACAGGTGAATGTTATTGCTTAACTTTAACAAAACTACATTTTTTTTTTCCAGATGGGGTCTCACTCTGTCACCCAGGCAGGAGTGTGGTGGCACAATCACGGCTCACTGCAGCCTTGAACTCCTGGGCTCAAACAATTCTCCCACCTCAGCCTCCTGAGTAGCTGGAACTACAGGTGCATGCCACCATACCCAACTAAGTTTTTTTCTTTGGAGAGACAAAGTCTCGCTATGTTGCCCAGGCTGATCTCAAACTCCTGAGCTCAAGCAATCTTCCCATTTTGACCTCCCAAAGTGTTGGGATTACAGACATGAGCCACTGCACCCGGCCCAAAACTACTTTTCTCTGCTGAATGGCCCACAGAATTTAAATCCAGTGATGTTACCACTTAGGTTGTGAGGATTTGTCCATATGAGAAAGTAAATCTCAGTTATTGCTGAGGGATTTGGTTTTCCCAGATATTCCTTCAGCTGTTACAGATGGCCAGGCCTTTTCCCTCTTTAGAATCTTGGAAAGGCTCTTTGTTCTTTGTGAGCTTTACAACACCCTGACCTGGAAGCACAGGTGTGTATGTGAGCTCTTATTCTGACAAAAAAAGTCCTTAGGCCTTTACCTTTTCTCTAACCGAATGAGGACTGAGAAGGGAAGTGATTATTATAAAGACCTGATCTAGACTTTACAAGACAGGAGTCCTTAGCAGCTGCCAAGGACAAGCCAACTTTGGAGAAACAAGCTTGCTGGAAAGTCACTTTCCTCCCTCTAGCTGGAAGCACTCATCCCTGGCAAGTGTTATCATAAGGAGAGTGATGCCAAGCTGACAGCAGCTGTTACAAAAGATGCTGAACAGAGATTCCAGGAGGAGGGCTGGGTCCAAGCATGAGTGCTTTTAGGAAAATATGTGGAGAAGTCCAGGGCTGGTGCTACAGATTTCAAACAGTGGGATGTACCAGAGAGTGTAGCTGGAGTCATTTTACCCCTCACTGAGTGGGTAATGGCATAGCGTGGTTCTGCTCTCCTAACAGGAAAAAGACTGCTAGTCATACAAAAGAATGGATGGGCCAGGCATGGTGGCTCACACCTGTAATCTCAGTACTTTGGGAGGCTGCAGACTGCTTGAGCTCAGGAGTTCAAGACCAGCCAGGCAACATGTTGAAACCCTGTCTCTAAAAAATACAAAAATTATGGCCAGGAGTGGTGGCTCATGCCTATAATCTCAGCACTTCAGGAGGCCAAGGTAGGCAGATCACTTGAGGTCAGGATTTTGAGACTAGCCTGGAAAACATGGTAAAACCCCATCTCTACTAAAAATACAAAAATTAGCCAGGTGTGGTGGTGGGTACCTGTAGTCCCAGCTCCTTGGGAGGCTGAGGCAGGAGAATTACTTGAACCCTGGAGGTGGAGGTTGCAGTGAGCTGAGATCGTACCACTGCACTTCAGCCTGGGCAACAGAGCAAGAATCTGTCTCAAAAAAAAAAAAAAATATATATATATATATATATATAAAATAAAAATAAATAAATAAATAATACAAAATCAACTGGGCATGGCGGGCTACTGTAGTCACAGCTACTTAGGAGGCTGAGGTGAGAGGATCACTTGAACCCCAGAGGCTAAGACTCCAGTGAGCTGTGACGGTGCCACTGCACTCCAGCCTAGGCAACAGAGGCAAGACCTCTGTCTCAAAAAAAAAAAGAAAAGAAAAGAAAAGAAAAGAAAAGAAAAAAAGAAAGAGAATGAATGGTACAGACCTACAGATGTAACCATTGGTATTGTCTGAGGTTCTCTTGCTTCCCTTTGATAAATCCTGAAGGCCACTCATCTCAATGGTGCCTTGGTTGAAATTCAGATGTTCTGAGATACCTTCATCTTTCAAAAGTCTGGAGTTTGCCAGTTCTCCAGATAGTACAGCACAGTTGTTGAAAGCTTGGAATTTAGAGTGAGACAGACATGAATCCTGGCTCTATATCCCACCAGCTATAAAATCCAGGGGAGTTACTTAATTTCTTTGTGCCTTAGGGTACCTATCTGTGAAATAAGGCTAATAATAGGAGCTACTTTACAGAGCTGTTATGAGACTGAAATGAGATGATGCAGACACAGAGTCTAGCCCCACGTGCTTGTCATAAATGTTCATTATTACAACTTTATTAAAAATGATAAGCATGGTTGATAAACTCCCTTATGAGCTAAAACTTTGAAAAAGAATCAGGGTTTTGTTTTGTTGGAAGTACTGATTCTTTTAAGGAATGAAGATCTGATGACCTTATTTTGTTGATCAAAGTTCCATGAACTTTGGTGCCATAAAGTTCAGAACCTACTCCAGTTCCAGCAAGTCCTCTGGATGGCGATATCCATTAGGAAATTGGATGTCTAAGCCTGGACCACAAAGTAAACTGAGGTGAGAGATACGGATTCGGAAGCTTTCTCCCAGTGGAAAGAGCTGAAAGACCAGCTGCCAGATTCCATTCTGGAGGAGACGCCTGAGCTGCGTGCATTGATTTTTGGATAAGGTGGTCTTTCTAAGAACTTGTGTAGTTTAAATGTTGAATAATTTAGCATTCAAGGTGATAGTGGTTAAAGATAACTCTTAGGTGACACACACAGATAACTGAATTAGGGGCTTATTCAAAGAATGTCTAATCCAAGGCTGGCTTCATCACTCTGGTTGTCCTAATGCTTCTTTCCATTGCTACCATATGTTCAGGGAATACAAATTGATTTTAATATCAAAAACATAAAATAAACAAAAGCTAAATTTTCTGCAGAAAAAAATGTTATTTATTCTAAGCTACATAGTTATATCTTTATATGAACCCACTTCAGTAAACAAACACGTAACAGAGGGCCCACTGAATGCCAGACACGGATTTAGGTATTAGTGATGCAAAGAGTGAGTGACACTGCTCTAGGCATTTTCAATTCACTGACTTACTGAATCCTCTGCACATTTCACTGATGAGGAGATTAAGGTACAGAGAGATCAACCAAGATCAAAATGTTAGTAAAATGCAGAATCTGAATTTTCTCTGGCTCCAGGTCCTGCACTCTGCACCGCTCTGTCAGACTGCTTTTCAGCTAGGGTGAGAAGGAATGTCTCTCAAGAGCACACAGTCCGGTGGCAGAGGCAGAATATTCTAAGCTAACAATTTTGTTTTCCAGCTAGATTTTCATGGCAGGTCTTCATTATAGTTGAGGGCTAATGAACTCCATTGACCAAGATATCCATTTGTCCTCTAAAGAGATTGTTTTCTTAGTTATACATATCTTTAAATTAAACTTCATTTGAGATAACTGTAGATTCACATGTAATTATAAGAAATAACATAGAGTGATCCCATTCACATGTAATTATAAGAAATAATACAGAGTGATCCTGTGCACCTTTTACCCAGTTTCTCCCAATGGTGGGATCTTATGAAACTATAGTACAGTATCACCACCAGGATATTGATACAGATACAAGATATCAATATCTCAATAAGGTCAAGAAACAGAATATTTTCATCACCATATAGATAACTCAGGTTGTCCTTTTACAGACACAACCATTTACCTCCCCTGACACCTAACCCCTAGTTAATCCCTAAGGGTAACCACTAATCTGCTTTCTATCCTATAATTTCATCATTTCAATAATGTTATGTAAATGGAATCATACAGTATGTAACCTTTTCAATTTTTTTTCACGTAACATAATTGCCTTCTATTATCCCTTGGAGATTCATCCAGGTTGTTGTATGTATCAATAATTTGTTCCTTTTTATGGCTGAAAAGTATTCCTTGGTATGGAAGTAGCAGTTTACTCACTGAAAGATATATGAGTTGTTTCTAGTTTGGGGCTATTACAAATAAAGCTCCTATGACCATTTGTGTACAGATTTTGTGTGAAAATAAGCTTTCATTTCTCTGTAATCAAAATGCTCAAGAATAAAACTGCTGGGTCACATAGGAATTGTATTAAATAGTTTTTAAAGAAACTGCCAATCTTCTCTGCAGAATGGCTACCCCTTTTTATACTGCCACTTGCAATGCATGAGTGATGCACTTTCTCTCCATTGTCACCAGCTCTTGGTGTCGCCATTGTTTTTATTTTAACCATTTCAATATGCATATAGTGACTTCATTGTGGTTATTTACATTTTCCTAATGACTAATGATGTTGAACATCTTTTCATGTGCTTATTTGTCATCCATATGTCCTCTTCAGTGAAATATCTGTTAATATATTTTGCTTTTTTTTTGAGACAGTTTTGCTGTGTCTCCCAGGCTGGAGTGTAGTGGCACTATCTCACTGCAACCTCCTCTCAGGTTCAAGAGATTCTTGTGCTTCAGCCTCCCCAGTAGCTGGGATTGCAGGCACGTACCTCTATCATGGCTAATTTTTGTATTTTTAGCAGAGATATGGTTTTGCCATGTTGGCCAGGGTGATCTTGAACTGCCGCCCTCAAGTGATCTGCCCCACTTGGCCTCCCAAAGTGCTGGGATTAAAGGTGTGAGCCATTGCCCCCAGCCATACTTCACTCATTTCTTAATGGGAGTATTTGTGTTATTTTTTAAAAATCTGTTGGGTTTTGGGAATTACTTCTATATTCTAGACACATATCTTGTCAGATATGTGACTTGCAAATATTTTCTCACAATTTAAAAGTTTGTCTTTTCAAACTGGTGACAGGATCTTTCACAGAGCCAAAGTTTTATATGTTGATGAAGTCCAATTGAGCAATCTTTTTTAAAAAATTGCTGTCAAAAACTCTGTGCTTAGTCCTAGACCCCAAAGA
Organism: Aotus nancymaae; assembly: GCF_030222135.1. Taxonomy (NCBI): domain Eukaryota; kingdom Metazoa; phylum Chordata; class Mammalia; order Primates; family Aotidae; genus Aotus; species Aotus nancymaae. Next base: position 36,501,051 of record NW_026988419.1, on the reverse strand, counting down.
TTTTCTTTGTTTTTTTTTGTTTTACCTTTAAATCTATGATCCATTTTGAGTTAATTTTTGTATACTGTATGAGACTTAGGTCAACACTATTTTAATTTGACTATGGATGTCCAGTGGCTCCAGCATCATTTGTTAAAAATTTGATCTTCTCTTTATTGAATGGCTTTCCCACCTTTGTCAAAAATCAGTTGGCCATATTTTTGTGGGTATATGTCTAAGTTGTCTACTCTGTTCCACTGAGCTATGTGTCTGTCACTCTGCTGATACTTCACAGTCTTGATTACTGGGTAAGGTATTAACAAGACTATGAGGTATTGACATAGTAGTATAAAATATATATTATATATTCAAGCTACATAATAATTCTTGATATTAGGTAGACTGATTTTTCCCATGTTCTTTTTCAAAATTGTGTTAGCTTTCTAGTTCTTTTGCTATTCTATATGAATTTTAGAAAAATCTTATGTCTATAAAAAAAACCTTGCTAGAAATTTAATAAGAATTGCATTAAACCTACAGATTAATTTGGCATCTTTACTATGTTGATTGGCATCTTTACTATGTTGAGTCTTCTAATCCACGAATACAGAATGTCTCACCATTTTTTTTTTTTTTTAGATCTTCTTTGATTTCTTTCATCAGCATTTTGTAGTTTCAAAGCGTGTCTTGTGCTAAGACTAAGTACAGAGTTCTTGACAGCAATTTTTGGTGTAGTTGAAAATAATGCTGTACTTTTAATTTTGGTATCTATATATTCATTCCTAGTATACAGAAATGCAATTGATTTTTTTTGTTGATCTCATATCTTGTGACCTTGATGAACTCACATACGACTTCTGGGATTTTTTGGTTAATTCCTGGGCATTTTCTATGTAGACAATAATGTCATTTGCAAATAGGAACAGTTTTGTTTATTCCTTTCTGTTCTGCATGCTTTTTATTTCCTTTTCTTGCCTAATTGCTTTGGCCAGAACGTTCAGCACAATATTGAATAAGAGTAGTATAAGCAGACATCCTTGCCTTGTCTTTTACCATTAAGTAAATTAGCTGTTCTTTATCAAGTTGTTACAAGTTCTTTATTAAGTTGAGGAAGTTCCCCCTATCTAATTTTTCTGGGATAGTTTCATTTTTTGTTTTTGTTGTTTGATTTTTTGTCTTAAATAAGGGTTAAATTTTGTCAGAAGTGTTTTCTGCATTGATTGATATAAATCTGATTTTTCTTCTTTGGCCTGTTAATACAGTGAATTACACTGACTGATTTTCAAATATCGAAACAGGCTTGCATCCCTGTAATAAATTCCATTAGTAATGGTATATAATTCTCTATATGTATCACTGAATTCTATTTGGAAATTTTTAAAGATTTTTGTATTCATGTTCATGAAAGACATTGCACTCACGCGCTCTCTCTCTCTCTCTCTCTCTCTCTCTCTCTCTCTCTCTCTCTCTCTCCACACCCCATGTGTGTGTGTGGGGGGCGAGTGGGGTCTGTCTGTCTCTCTTTGGAAGTTAGTATCAAGGTATTACCTTCATAAATGAATTGGAAAGTATTCTCTTTTCTTCTGTTTTCCAGAAAAGATTGTGTAGAATTGTGTTAATTCTTTAAGTATTTGGTATAATTTTCCAGCAAAATCATCCATGCCTGGAGATTTCTTTAGGGAAAGTTTTAAAATTTAATTTTCTGAATAAAGGGCTATTCAAATGATCTACTTCATATTGGGTAAATGATGGTAGTTTGTGTTTTTCAATGAATGCGCCTATTTTATCAAGTTGTCAAATTAATGTCTGTAGAGTTATTCATAATATTCCCTTATCTTTTTGATATCTGCAAGGTCTAAGGTGATATCCCCTATAACATTCCTGATATTGGTAATACATGTTTCCTCTTTTTTTCTTAGCTATAGGTTTGTCAACATCACTGATTTTTCAAAGAATCAGATTTTTGTTTCATTGAATTTCTTCATTGGTTTTCAATTTCATTTATTTCTGCCTCCATCTTTGTATCTATTTTCTGCTTATTTTTGGTTAATTTTGCTGTCTCCAGATTCTTGAGGTAGAAACTTAGATTACTGACTAGAGATTCTCCTCTTTTCTGATGTAAGCATTTAGTACTAAAAATTTCTTTTTTAGCATAATTTAGCTGAGTCCCAAAATTTCAGTTGTTGTACTTTCATTTTCATTCAGTCCAAGATATTTTTTTGAATTTCCCTTGAGGCTTTCCTTTTAACCCATGAATTATTTACAAGTCCGGTTTTAATTTCCCAGTGTTGGAGACTTTCCTGGTATCTTTCTATTATTGATGTCTAGTTTTATTCCACTGTGGCTGGAAAACAAGTGCAATATGATTTCAATTCTTTTATGTTTTTGAATTTTGTTTTATGGTTCAGGATATGGTTTATCTTGGGGAATGTTCATGGGCACTTGAACTAAATATGTATTCTGATGTTGCTGGGTGGAGTGTTCTTATTGTTGATTAGATCCTCTTGGTTGATTACATTATTGAGTTGTTCTATATGCCTGAAAATTTCAGTCTCATTGTTCTACCAATTGTTGAGAGGAGGTACTAAAGTCTCCCACCATAACTGTGGATTTCTGTTTATCTTTTCATTTCTAACACTTTTGCTTCACATATATCATAGCTCTGTTGTTTGGTACATACACATTTAGAACACTCTCCTTGAGTGGGTTTCCAACCCTTCCTGACCTCCCTCCTGCAGCCCCAGCCCCAACTGGGCTGCCTTCCTGCTCTGCTCAAGCTTGCCTAGTGGGTTTGTGATTAAGTGGGATGGAGGGAGGGAAGGAGGAAGGAAGAAAGGAAGGGAGGAAAAGGAAGAAAGGAAGAAGGAAGGTAGGGGGAGGAAAGGAGGGAAGGAAGGAGGGCAAGATTAACTTATTTTTTGGTTTTTTTTTTTTTTTTTTTTTTTTTTTTTTAGATGGAGTCTCACTCTGTCACCCAGGCTGTAGTACAGTGGCGTGATCTTGGCTTACTGTAACCTCCACCTCCCAGGTTCAAGCAATTCTCCTGTCTCAGCCTCTCTAGTAGCTGGGACTATAGGCATCTGCCACCACACGTGACTAATTTTTGTATTTTTAGTAGAGATGGGGTTTCACCATATTGGCCAGGCTGGTCTCAAACTCCTGACCTTGTAATCCACCTGCCTTAGCCCCCTAAAGTACTAGGATTACAGGTATGAGCCACCGTGCCCAGATGGTTGACTTTTAAACTGCCTTCTCTCTTTTTTTTCTTAAAGCAAAACTGCCTTCTCTTTTTAAAAAAATCTTCCTTTTTCTGACACCATTGAGTCCAAAGAAGTTTCCACATCAGAAGCAGTAATTCCTATTCCTTGAACCTCTTAGTGCTCACTATCCATCTGGAAGAAATTACAGAGAAATGTGTGTGCATATGTGTATGTGTGTGTATAACATTTAATTTGGTAGATGTCTTTATACCAGTTTTACATGTTAGTATAGGTTTTCATTGAAGAAGAAAATATGGAGGGGAGATTGCAATAAAATGAGCAGGTATTGGAAAGTAATCAAATCTAAAGAAAAGTCCAGTCCACAGAAAGCCAAATTTTCATTTCTTCCCTCACCTGCCATCTTCTATGAAATACCTTCCTAACAAACAGGACAGTTGCCTATACTTATAAACTAGCTTTTTATTTAGTGCTATCACTAAATAAAGCTTAGCCACTCACAGTGTATTTCACTTGTTCAACAATTTTGGGCACCTGATAAATGCTTGACATTATTAGAACCTAATGCCTTATAAGTTGATATTTAAAGTCACACGTGATTAAAGGATAATAGTTTATTTTTCCTTAGAGGTGAGCATTAAATTTTTCCTGAAACAATGACTGTCAGTGTGTGGCTATTTACTGAACCAGTGAGTCATGGGTATAATCAAATAATACATTTATTCTCTTTTTCCCTATACTAGGTCCAATCTCCTTTATAAGGTTACTTCTTTTCCTGCCACCTCATGCAAAATCTCCAACAAATAATAACGAATTCTCTAGGTACTTTAGTTTAAAACATAACTTCATGTCGGCAATCAATACATCTGTTCCAGTGTGATAATCACAGACTCCTAACCTTGTTTAACTTCTTAAAGCTCCTTCTTGCCTTCCCCTAAAGACTGCAGTGAGTAAGGGGACATAGCTGACTTCTCTGTTCCCCAACCTAGGGCTTCTCCTCCTCCTCATCTGCCTCTGCTCCTCCAGGAGCAGGGGAATAGGGAAAGGGGATAGGGAAAGGAGGACACATTGGGAGCAGGAACAATGGTCTGACTGACACTTTTCTGGCAGTGATGTCTTCTGACCAGGTCAGATATTTACAACTGTCCCTCTCTTAGATGATGAATTAGGTTCTCTACCATCACTGGGGCCTCTCACCTGCAGTTCCCTCTGCCTGAGTGAATGGACCTTCCTGCTGGTTACTTATATGTCCCTCTCCACACTAGGAATCCTGGGTCTCCCAACTCTTTCAGGCAGCCCTCTCAAGTGAGATCCAGGAGAACCACAGGCTAGCTCTGGCCCTTGGCTCATATTTGGGCATTGCGAAATATATACTTTGACCCATCATTGCTGAGAGTGGAGTGATTTCTCAAACACAACCTTCATCTTATTTAGCTGCATGGCCAGCAAGCTCTGGTCAAAGCCATTCAGTCTTCAGATTGATCATATACCAGTCCTGCATGCTCCCTAAATTGTGTGGGACACAAATAAGATATCTAAGCAATCTCCTTGAAGCTTCCCTCCCTTGGGCTTGGGGTCAGGAGAAGGCACTCTGTCTCCTCCACTATGAGGTAGAATTCACAGCATAGCTAGCTCCAAAGAAGCCTTCTCTCTAATCTCTTAACTTCTTGTTCTTTCCAACTGTGATGTTAGAAATGGGGAAGGCACCATGGGTTGAAGCACTAGTATCTCACTTCGAAATGTGGATGCATGGCCCCAGTGTCCTAGGCCCTCAACTGGAGGCAAAACTGAAATGTTCTATTTCAATACATCATGTTGAATGCTTCTTTCATCAGCTGCCAAATTCATTCATGGTAAAGCCAACAAATTTTTTTCTGCCACATTACAAAAAAAAAAGGAACATCTTATAAAACATTGTCTATTCCATTGTCTTGAATATGGATTTACATCCAAATTCTAACTCAAAATGTGCAAACTTATATTTGTACCTGAGAGGATGCCAGTGGTATCAAAATATCTATGCTCACCCCCACCCTCACCCTTAATGAGAGTTCCTCATAGGATTTTATGTTTCTCTCCAACTGAATTAAGTAGAAGAAATCACAAGACCAGCATTGTTGAGGTTTCTAGACAATACCGCCCCTTGGCAGGCTGCCTGCTGGGAGGTCAGGCACAACCCAAGTCCTTCCCTTAGCAGCACCTCTGGGAAGAGAAAACAGTCATCAAAGATTTGTTTGGGGCTGGGGTTCAAATTTACTGATTTTTCATTTTCTTGTCCTCAGATGACCACTCAGTAGCTTTTTTTTTTTTTAATTGCTTTTCCGTACCTGCTTTCTTAGTCTTAAGAGGCTTAATGAGACATTGCCAATGTAAGTTAAGACAGGGGGTCTTGTTCTGTCGCCCAGGCTGGACTGCAATGGTGCAATCATAGCTCACTGCAACCTCAAACTCCTGGGCTCAAACAGTCCTCCTGCCTCAGCCTCCTGGTAGCCAGGACTACAGGTGCACATCATCATACCTGGCTAATTTTAAAAATGATTTTGTAGAGACAAGGTCTTGCTGTGTTGCCCAGGCTGGTCTTGAATTCCTGGACTCAAGCAATCCTCCCACCTTGACCTCCCAAAGTGCTGGGATTATAGGTGTGAGCCACTGCAGCTGGTCATAAGTCTATCTTATACAGACATATATATTTATTTAAAGCCAAGTGGTAATGGTTTTCTAAAGTCCTGTGATAAGCACAAGAAACAACCTAAAACATTGAGTCATTTATTTGAAAGCAGCATAATTGTAGTGTTGAGTTGTCCAAGACATAGTTGTTTACTGCCTTTCTTCGGAGAATCCCAGAAGCTCCTAGAATATATAAGTAGGGGCGTTTGTCACCCCTACTCTTACAGTAAAAGTTCAAGTTCATTCCTACAATTGAATAGGAAAGAAGTTTCAGAGAAGCAGCCAAATTCCAGGTGATTTGGTATAAAAAAATCTCAGCCTGAATGTAATCAGAGGCCTAATGTTTTCAATCTCTCTAAATATCTGTAAGCAATGTATATAATTATATTGGCACACATATTTTTCCATTTCAACAACAAAGCCTCAAAGATCTTTATGTCCATAGACAAATCTTTAATATTGTGAAAGAAACATAATAAGCCAATATAAACTCAAAAATTCCAAATAGGGGCATGATTCCCTGATTTTTCTTTTCGGAGCCGTAAGAATACATTTCAGATAGAGGAAAAGGGAGGCCTGGAACTTTCCTTTGCCAATTCCCTTCCTCCACTCAAACATACATTATACTCAGACACAAGAAGCTTTATTAGCCAAGTCTCCCTATTCTGTTTTGATATTTTGAGCCCAATTGAATATGACTGATCACGGCTCTCAGTACATGCTTGTGGGCAGTTTTTTGCTTGCCCACATAGTACAAACGTCTTTGATCAAGACCAGCTGAGAATACTGGCCTAAGTAGGTAGACTTGGCAGAATTCTCAACCTTGGCTATTTCTATCAAGGCTAACGGTTCATACTAGTTTTTAGAAGTTTTTTCTCATGGAACTAATTAAATATAAGTCTGTATAATAGAAGTTAACTATAACAGCTATAATAATTTCTGTTTCTTTTTGATTACAGGAAAACGGACTGAACACAAAGTAGTTTATAAATTCTATGCTTGTGATCACAGACTGGAGCCACAAACTCTGAATGCCAAAGTAAACACAGACCAAGCTGAATGTCAGAGTCAAAGAAAATATATATCGAATTTAATGATACATACTTAATAATATGCATAATCACAGTAATTGCTCAACTAGATGGGAGAAGGCACCAGACACATTTCATCAGCCTCACAAATCAGCTGGTCCAGATGGCCTCCCATCCTCTTCAATCCTATTCCAGTGCTCAGAGGACAAAGTCCCTGGACTGGTAGTGAAGGCCAGAGGACCACACATCCTCATTTACACTCTGTATTACCTCCACAGGCCAGAAGCACAAGCTGGGGTGGTGGAGTCAAAAAAAGATCTCCCTGCACAATTTCTGCTCAGAGGTTCAAATAAACTCTATTTGAGTTTATTTGAGGCTCTATTTGGGGCTCTATGAAGAGCTACCAGATGTGTGTCTCATCAGCATAATTCTAGCACAAAGCACAGAGTCAGGGATAATTTGTTAAAAGGATGACCCCTGGGAAAATGGGTGTTTGTGTTGGGAGATGAGGAAGAAGACTGGCATGGCAATGTGAAAGTCTTAGAAATTCACCTCCTAGTGAACATAGGTTAATTGGTTCACTTTCCTAACAAGCAAATCGGAGTTTTAAAGGCCATAAAGATATTAGATTCCTATGGAAAGAGGGAGAATATATGAGAAAAAAGTACCCCCCTCAAAACCCACTTCTTCACCTAATACTTGCTTTGGGGTTTGTTTAAAAAACGTATTTTAGGTTCGGGGTACATGTGTAGGTTTGCTATATAGGTAGATTTGTGTCATTAACATTTTTCATACAGATCATTTTGTTACCCAGGTACTAAGCCTAGTACCCAACAGTTATTTTTCTGATCCTCTCCCTCCTTCAACGCACTACCCTCAAGTAGGCCCCAGTGTCTGTTGTTCCCCTCTTTGTGTCCATGTGTTCTTATCATTTAGCTCCCACTTATAAGTCAGAATGTGCAGTATTTGATTTCTTGCACCTGCATTTGTTTGCTAAGGATGATGTCCTCCAGCTCTATTCATGTTCCTACAAAGTACATGATCTAGTTGTCTTTTATGGCTGCATAGTATTCCATGATATATATGTACCATACTGTCTTTATTCAGTCTATTGATGGAAATTTAGGTTGATTCCATGTCTTTGCTATTGTGAATAATGCTGCAATGAACATACATATGCATGTATCTTTATGGTTAGAATGATTTATATTCCTTTGGGTATATACCCAGTGGTAGGATTGCTGGGTTGAATGGTAGTTCTGCTTTTAGGACTTTGAGGAATTGCCACAGTGCTTTTCACAATGGTTAAACTAATTTGCACTCCCACCATAAACATTCCCTTTTCTCCACAACCTGGCCAGCATCTATTATTTTTGACTTTTTATTAATAGTCATTCTGACTGGTGTGAGATGGCACCTCATTGTGATTTTGATTTGCATCTCTCTAATGATCAGCGATGTTGACCTTTTTTTCCATATACTTATGGCGACATATATGTTTTCTTTTGAAATTCACTTAATACTTGTATCAAGGACAGGCCCTATTCCCTCTCCCCTCCTTTCAGAACCCTTTTCTCCTGTCTCATCTCCTGTCCTAATCCATCCATAGTTAGGTGAGCCAGCAGTGGGGATAAGATACCTACAAAGGTCTGATTTGTTATTTCACTCCTAGGGGAAAGTACAGGATTGTTTTCAGGACTGTGTTTTGTTCTGATTGGGAGGTGATGGGGCATAAGAATGTTTGTAGCCTGCTTAGGATCTTTGCTTTGTAAGAACTACACCCAAGAGGAATTTTGGGATGCATTCCAAAATAGGAATACATAAAACTTTCCATCCAACTAAAATCATTCAGGAAAATGAGAGAACTTTCATCCTGTGTTACAAATGACTGACTGAGTTTTTTTTCCTGAAAGCAAATAATAGTAACACTTCTACCAATTTATATTGATAATCTACTCTGTTCGATTGACAGTGTAAATTAAGATCAGTTAACACCTCCCCCAACTGCTTTTGAATGTCTTATAATTGTTAGGAATAGTCATCTCTTTGTAAATTACATAGGGCAAATGTTGATCTAACCAAAGGGGTAATTTCATCATCAGACAGAATTTGTGAAACCTTCTTATGGACAGAAAAACCTCTTACTTGAATAACAGAAATAATAGTACCGAAATGGTCTTCCTGAAAAAAATGAAGACATTGCATGCAATATGTTATTTCTAAAGAAAGAAGGTGTTAGGATAATTATCCTGAGTTTCTAGGCTATGAAGGATTAAAGATAACTCACAAAAGTACTGTAAAACAGCACACATTATTGACTATATTAACAAACTGTATAATAAAAGTTTATTTTATTATGACAATTATGACATGGTTTTCATAGAGAAAACCAATGAAAGACAGCTGTGTCTTAAGTACATTTTGGAAGGCAGGCTCATAATACGTAGTTACAGTAGAAAGTCTTCACTCTGCCATTGATTACTACACACACAGACACACACATGCGCATACATACAAACACATACACTTTGCGAGAAGCATTTCTTATATGGGATCTAAACACGAAGCCATATTTGCTGATAGGTCTATATCAACTTCCATGGCAATGCTGGAGTTAGGAGGCAGAAATGGTACTGCCTTATATCAATGGCTACCATGCTTTTTCTCTGTTTAAAAGCCTTGGGTGGTGGTGGGGCTCTAACCTGCAATGGAAGGAAGCATGGTGTGGTAGAATAAACACTTTTTGAAATCAGAATTCATGAAATCCTGATTCATGGCCCCACTTTTTACACAGACCAGAGCTATGACTCTGGAAAAAACAGTTAATAACTCTGTGATTTGGTCTGCTCATCTATAAGATAGAGGATTGCTTCTTGGCCATTTGAGATTCTACATCAAAATCCATATAATAGGAGGCCATGAAATCACTAGGCTTCCTACATCTTTTTATGGAATGGGGTAGTTTTAAAAAATGTCCACAAGTTCTTTGATACTCCTTTCTTTGACTGGATTGGGTGAAGTTTACTTTGTTTCTCTGTGTTTTGTACCTGCCTCAATGAACAGATACTGCAGAAGTTACCCTGTGTGACTTTTGAGGGTAAATCATAAAGAGTGATACAGTCTTTATCTCTTCCTCTTTTCCACTCTCCCAGGGCGGATGCCTTTGGACCCCTGAGACACTATGTAAGATATCCAGCTACTCTGGAACTTCTTCTAGAGAAAAATCACATGGAAAAAAAACCACACACACATTGAGACAAAAAGAGAGAAGCTCAAGGAATGTCAGCTCCTTGAGTCTTCCAGTCCAGATGACTGACATATGAGTGAAGAAACTTTTAAGATTATACCAGCCCTAGCTGATGTCTCACTGCAATCTCATAGGATATCTTTCACTAGAACTACTCAGCTAAGCCACTCTGAACTCCTGATTCACAGAAACAGTAGAAGATAAAAAATAATTGTTATGGTAAGCCACTAATTTTCAGGGTGTTTTATTATGCAGCCACAATAACTGAAAGATAAACTATGACGAAATGAAAACTAGAGGACCAAAAAAAAAAAAGGCAAAATGCTACCCACCCCCAAGATCAAAGAAATCTGTAGCACTCACAAGAACCTGGGGAAAGAAGATCTAGAAGTCTTCAAGAATGATGAGAGTACATACAAGTCACCAATAAATGCAATGAAAAACAACACTAGAAAAATTATCTTTTAACTTCCAAGTAGGGTGACCATTACGAAAATTTTCCTACGTTTGTAGTTAAAAGAAACAGAGTGAGACTGACCCTAAGTGGAACCAGTTAAGCCAGTAGCAAAAAGTCAAAGGGAAAGGGAAGAGCAGGGCACCCTTCAGTCATTTCTGCGTAGGTGCCAACACCATTGCTTGCCGGCTTTCTACTTTGTGACTTTCTCAATAGACTGTGTGGCTGATACAGGGCAAATCGATTCCCAAACACAACTCTGAATAACTCTGAAAAGCAGGACTTCTCCCTTTCAAAGGACAGGGAACAGAGTTGGAGTGCAGCCAGGAAGGGTGGGACCCATGATTTAACCTGAGAGAGTGAGTTTGGGATGCCCGTGTGTCCTGGTGAAGCTGAGCTAAGGGGGGTGCTCAGGAGATGGCAGATGGTGGTTTGGGGGCAGAGGGCAGCCATGAAAGCCAATTTTTTTTTTCTTGGCCCACCCAGTGTTTTCCAAACAGAAAATTTCACATAAAAAGTCTAGATTTTAGCTTCTCTTAAAATGCTGAAGAGCTAGCAACCCCAAGTATGCATTCCTAGTCTCAGTCAGCAGGAGCTGACTGTCTCTCTCTTAAGACAGAACATGTGCTCTCTCTTTGCCACAATCCCCACCCCTCCCATTTATTCTATATCTGAGCTCACTTCAGTCATTCACTTTACATTTCTGGTCCCTGTGGACACGTGAGTTTGTGTCTTGTGAGCTATACCAATGGAGGAGTTTCAAAAGAGCCACCCAAACCCTCGGGTGGCTCTTGGTCACTATAGCTTTGGCATTTTTGGTGGTTTGGAAATTCCCATAAATTCTGCTATTATGCTCTTGCCAATTTCTTTCCCTAAATTACAAATATGGGACCAGGACAAACCCACTTATCAAACGATTATATAAGTCACTCTGAGAGCTAGTCTTAGATGTCAACTTGACTGGATTAGGGGAAGCCTAGACAGCTGGTTAAGTATTGTTTCTGGGTGTGTCTGTGAAGGTGTTGCCAGAGGAGACTGACATTTGATGTGGTGAACTGGGAGAGGAAGACCCACCCCCTTAATGTGGGTGGGCACTGTTCAATTGCTGCCAGCAAGGCTAAAACGAAGCAGAGGAAGGAGGGATGAGCTTGCTAGCTGAGTCTTCTGGTTCTTTCTTTCTTCCCTTGCCAGATGCATGCTTCCTCTCCTCCTGCCCTGGGACCTCAGACTCCAGGTTCTTCTGCCTTTGGACTCTGGGACTTACACCAGTGTCCTCCTGGTGGCCCTCGGGCCTTCATCCTTAGATGGAGGGCTGCACTGTTGGCTTCCCGGGTTTTGAGGCTTTGGGACTTGGACTCAGCCACTACTGGCATCTCTCTTTCTCCAGCTTGCAGGCAGCCTATCTGGGGACTTTGCTTTGTAATCGTGTGAGCCAATTCTCTCTAATAAACTCCCTTTTATATATACATATATCCTGTTGGTTCTGTCCCTCTAGAGAACACTAACACAGTCATCTTATAACACTATTATTGAATACTAGAGTGTGAAGTTTGCCTCGAAACACATGCTGAGCTTATGTGATGCATTCTAATTATCTTTAAAATACAGTGTCCCTACACAGATCTAACATTCCCGGCCAAATTACAGTAAAGTGGAAAAGAGTCAATTGTCAGTCAGTTCTGAGATAAGGAATGACAGAAATGGAAAAAAGAGATCTACATATCATAACATGTAACAATGTAGTCACTTACCCCAGAATATCTTCAAGGTGATTTCCACTGGTGACTTAATGAGGCAGGATGGCATTTGTTGAGACTGTAAGACCAGTATTTCCAGAGTGGGAAGTGTGTGTGTGTGTGTGTGTGTGTGTGTGCATGTGTGTGTGAGAGAGAAAGAGAGAGAGAGAAAGAGAGAGAGAGAGAACAAAACAAAACAAAACAACTCACCAATTCCAGACATTGCCTGTGCCCATAGGCAGCAGCATAATGTATGCTATTGTAACCTTCCTTGTCCCGGATAGATGGATTTGCATCATTTTGAAGCAGAAACTCTAGACATCTGTAAGTATAAAGATGAAGTGTTATTTTAGAAAACATCTCTGGACTGAAAAAGATAATTTATGTAAATCCTCCTATTATGAATGTTCCATGAAATACTTGATGAGTTTGTTTCTTTAAAAATCCTACAGCAATGAAGTTTTATGTGTTGAAAATTGTGTGTGTGTGTTTTCTGTAGCTATCTTTATTTGAGCTTAATATAGCCATTCTAGAATTCAGAAAAAGCTTTAGGAAAAAGAGGGTAATTAAGATTTTTTTTCATCTCATCCTCAGGTAAAAATGTCTGTCATCAAGATTATTGAATAATAAGTTCTGGAACTCCCTGTCAACAAAGTCTCAGAGATAATAAAGAAGTGGTCAGGCAGCCTCAGTAGGGAGAGGTTGACTCTTAACCTCACCTTAAAATCAACAGTTAAAAAATTAAAGTTAAAAAGGATAAGAAAAAAAATAATAGCCTAAACAATAAAAAAAACAGGGCAGCCTCAGCAGGGAGAAGTTGACTCTTAACCTCACCATAAAATCAACAGTTAAAAAATTAAAGTTAAAAAGAATAAGAAAAAAAATAATAGCCTAAACAATAAAAAAAATTAAAGGAATGGGTAAGCACTTTTAAAGAACAAAGAATTAATTTCATAGCCACATATGAATAAAGAGGCTTAAATTTCACCATTAAGAATATAGATCTGAAAAAAAATGTTTAAAGCCTTTTGAGACAGAGTTGTAATTTTTCTGAAAAATCCACAGTCTTTGTGGAATGCTTAGAGGAAGGAACATGGCTCCACTTTCACTGATGAGCCCAAAACTCTAATTCACAAGCACCCAGGGATGTAGTGAGTTCTGTTCAGGGCCTACTGTAAATGGTCCAGACCCGCTGGGAAAGAGGGAGTCGCTAGTCAGGAAGTGCTGCTTCACAGCATCAGCATCATTCCTGCGATAGTGGGACAAACATGTCCTTTATAAGGCCAAACCGATTCAATTTCATGCTCAAATCAAAATATTAAGATTCTAAATATCAACCCATACATTAAATAAAACTTCCAATAGAAAATTTCTAGAGTTTACCCAAAAACTTTAAAATGGCATTTTCCTATCTTTTGGTATAAGGCAAAAGGAAAAAAGTCAATTACACATAGGGACAATTAAAGCAGATACTTCAATTTCTAGAAAAACTGATGAAAGCCATATATTTTTTAAAAACCAAATGCCCACATGACACATGATTTATCCATAAAATGCTTTATAGTAAATCAAACTATTCTTAGAGTCCAGCCATTATTCTCTCTTCGGTCATTTGCACCTTATAAGGAAGTTCTTTTTTATTCTGGTAAATAAATACCCATGGAAGGGATCCCAGGTATGACTCACTGTAAACTGAATTTGGCCATTTATATAAAATCATTCAATAGGAATAACATGCTAGTGGACACACAGTCCCCAATTTCTGAATGGATTACATCCTAAAAATCAGTTGATAAATTGAATTTGTAATTTGGAAAACACTTGGAATTATTCCCAGAGAGTTATTTAACCCAGAATATAGCTGAACTATATATATGATCAATAGTAGTATTATAATAAAAGTAATGTAGAGTTTGGATATTCACCACATTGTTTGTAAGGGAAACATGAATTCTGTGTTTTAACTGGGAATGCTTATTTTTTTCTCTCTCTCTCTTCCCAGGGCCTAGTAATTTTGGCAATTCAGACGCAAAGCTAACAGATGCCCATGAGGTCAGAGGCGTATCTGGATACCAGGGAGTGGCCCCCCTTTGCGTAGAAGAGCTCTCAGGCAGCTGCTTCCCCCTCGTTGTCCTACCTTTCTTGTCCCCTCCCTCTCCATCAGCTTGTCTGGCTCAGGGCAAGCTTGCAGTTCACTGGAGAAGGGAGCATTTGCTGTGCTGGCTTAAAATGCTAGTCTTTTAATACTGTTATTTTAAATTTGGGGATATTAAAGCAAAACTTCGGTCATTCTACTTTATTCACTGCTGCATTTCCTGTCCCCTTCCCAATTACCATCGAAGTTAGGTCCCACAACCTGCATTGGAGCCACACTCTCTAACTATACCTTTCTACAACAGTCTGGGCATGGGAGTAGCCTGGTTTAGGGTGGGAAGACCCTGGAGTAGACACAGGCATTCAGGCCCCAGAGAAACTGGCTCCTCTGACAATCGAGGAATGAATTAGTTAACCACGATGTGCCTGCGGACTCATAGAGCACCATATCCACTGGGTTCCACAGGGGTGAGGCACAAGGTGTGGGCACCAGTTCATTGTTTGTTCATTTGCTCAACAGTTCTTGAACACTGACTATGTGCTAGGCATTGCACTAAGCACTGTTAGTTTCTCACTGTGACCTGTGGTGCAGAAAGGACTCACAGAGGACAAAGCCACAGAGTCTCCCATGCATCTACAGCCCTGAGTGATGGCAGGCACTCCCACCCCTGCCACAGCAATGAGCTATGTCTCTGTCAGAAGCCAGGGAGAAGCAGGTGGGATGAGGGGCCCCAGGAGCGGCCGTGTGCAGGAGCAGGAGGCTCTTCCTAAATTGATGTGTGTGGGGGCTGGGGGTGAGGGGAAAGCACAAGTAGTTATTTCACACCAAAGTATTAAGACCTTTTAAAACAGAATCTGCTAAATAAATGTCACCAGGTCATAAAAGCAGAACCTAAGGCTCCAAGAGGAGGCTTCATTTGTCTTCCTTGGTACGTGATGCATCACAGTCAGAAATGATATTTAGGACACCAGGTCCTAAAAACTGCTGACCAGTCACAGTGGTGGTTGAAGCAAACCTTACAATTTTAGAAAGTTCTCTGTGTCAAAATAGCAGAATTGAAGGCTGTATTAAGAGTAGTTTCTTCTCCATTAAAGGCAAACCCATATCACTTCCTCAAGATCCCAAGTGAAACCCCAAAATAGTAAGGCAGGCAACGTGGCAACTCAGAGAAGCAGATGAAGCATCAGAAATGGCACCTTGTTCTTAAACTGAGAAGAAACTTACAGTGTGGCTTCCTTCTCCTTCAGCTCCCTGGCTCTTTCAAGTTCTTCCGAATTTTCATGGGCATTTCCTAAGATAGTCTTACTTCTCAGAATAAAGGATAGAAAAAAAAGTTGCAATTAATTTTTTTTAAATGGCAAAGCTGTTAATGGTTCTGGTGCAATTTATATCTCAATGATTTTTACCCCAACCCAAAACCACTGATTTTCACTGAAGGTATATATGGTTCTCTCCAAAGCCATCCAGTAAATCTATTCTCTCCCAAGGATCCAACTGAGAATAAGATTTCTTAAAACTTCCACTTAAGTATCAGCAATTAAGGTAACAATCAAGTTGCCCACCCTTCTATAAACATCCTAAACTTCCCAAGTAAAGAAGTGACTTAGCTGAAACTTCTCTGACTCCTACTACATTCCCCACTGCCAGCTCAGCATCTCATTTGTCCAGAAATGGGGTCATATTCACCCTTCATCTGACAGAACAATTCTTCATCATCCAGAATTCCTTTTCTGGCTCTTAACAGATGAAGTATATTGTTTCCCTACCCTTTCCACCACCCGCAGTCTATTCCAAGTGAATTGCCTGGAGCTTGGCACATAGTAGATGCTCAATAAATGTTTGTTAAGCAATGTCTGTTAATAACCTGCAAGCACAAGGGATCAGAATACTACATCTGACATTATTATTTCTATTTATTATATAACTATGAAGAGGAAACAAGCAGTATTTTTCAAACTATGGACCATAACCCATTTTGAAAGCCATTGTGAAATCGATTTAGTGGGTTGTAGTCAGCAAGATTTTTTTCTCTAATGAAATAGAGAAAATGCCAGAATGCATCACACATGGTAAAAGTAAATATGATTTTATGAAAATTTTATTTCCATTTTACATAGTATATAAACTATATATATGTGAATGTGCATATGGGGTCATGATTGTAAGATATTATTTCTCACTGGGTCACCATCTAAAAGCCATTGCTCTACAGGAGAAGCAGTTAGCACTGACCCAGAATCAATTCCACAGCACAAGACAGCAAATAATTCAATAGCTCTTCAAACAGGGTCACCAAAAAGTATTCTTATGAAGGAGGCCCTGCCTGAAGCTTCTAAGAACAGTTTCATCAACTGTGGGCATCTCCCCCACCTTTTCTCCTTGAACTGGTTTGCTTATTTCTGTTTTCCATTCCTACCCCTCTAGAATCCAAACATGTCCTGAGCAACCAAATTCCTCTCCTCTAGTTCCTGAAAGAGCATTCATGCCCAGGTTTGGAGCAATGGTACCTAGTTTGCATGTACTGAAGCTATACTTAAAGACTGCTGGGATTCTGCATGGGTGGATGTTTTTGACATATGACATATATATTAGCAAATGAAGCATTTAAGTGGTGATGATGAAAACTATGGTATATGTCAAAATAAATTACAACAGATTTTGAATGAACTGTAAACCTGAGCTTGACAGCTCCACTTGGCATTCAGCCTAAAGAACAGAAAAGTAATTGAGCAGTGACATGTAATAATCAAACATAAAGTCACCAGAACAGGAAAGCCCAGGTTTGAAATGAAGCAAATCTAACTCTTTTGGGTTAGTCTAACTCTTTTTCCATAAGGCGGTATGAGGAAAAGTTAGCAGTCCTTCCCCATCACTCCCCAACCCTGTTCCCAGAGGAAGCATGAGCAAGGCTGTTTTTACTTTCTATCCATGTCTGATGCGGCAGCATAATGCAAAGCTGTGCGTCCCCAGTCATCTGTTTCATTAACGTTGGCCCCTGTGGTCACTAATGTCTCAATACAGTGGAAATGACAATTTGCAGCTGCATAGTGCAAAGGGGTCCTGAAAAACAAACAGCAATTTATTACTTCATTCAGTCTGGAAAACAGGCTCGTTGTTGGCACTAGCACTGGCAGCAGTATTCCTAGGGGTGTGGAAAGCTTCTTTCAACTATACAGGTTAGGTATCCCTTATCTGAAATGCTTGGAACTAAAAGTGTTTTAGATGGTTGAGCATCTTTTATTCAAAAATCCAAAATTCAAAATGTTCCAATGAGCATGTCCGTTGAACATTACATGGCTGTGCCCCAAATGTTTCAGATCGTGCAGCATTTCAGAGTTTGGATTTTCAGACGAAGGGTGCTTAACCTGTATAAACTGGAAGTGAGGCTACAAAGACAGTGGTGTCACACAGGCCATCTATCATGGATCTGTTCTTTCTCCTTCCTAGAGCCTATCCTAGTTCAGGTCTACATTATTGCTTTTCTGGACCATTGTAAGCCCATCCAATTGACTTCCTTAGCTCTAATCAAGTGTCCATAATTTCTAGTTAGTCTGAATGAAGAATTTTTTAAGATGCAATACCCATGTATAACAATCATGTTCTAAAACCTTTGGTTCTCTCTACTAACCAAAGACTTGATTCCTCAGCCTAGAATTGAAGACTTTCCAAAACTGGTCCCAATCTCCTTTGATAGGGTATCTCTCTCCCATAGATGTACCCATTAGGATAATCAAACTGGATGATTTGAGGCTTTCTGGATTATGTCCATACTTCCCCCAGCCTTTGTCCAGGCTGGTTTACCCCTGGGAGTACCGATTCATGAATCACTTCCGCTCATTAAAACCCCACTCATCCTTCTTGTCCCAGGAGCTAGTTCTCTTTCTTTTGTCTGAGATGGCTTAGCTACTCTCTGGGTCTCTCTTGAGTTCTCATCACATATTGCCTTGATTTTAGCACTGGTGTATTGTCTCATCTTCCCCACTGAACTGTAAGCTCCTAGAGGATAGGGATGTTGGTTAATGAGAAGAACAATGCAGAATCCAAATCAGAATGAGAAGCCCTGGGCTCTGGTGTGAAGAGATGTGCAAGCTGGCCCAAATCACATCCCCTCTCTGGGTCTGAACGTTTTCACCCTTATTTCAATAAGAACTTTTGAGCTGCTGTGTCCTTCTAGGTCTAAATTATGTGTATATGTATATGTATAAATCATTTAGTTTCTCTCTCACTAGTTGATTTTTCTTCTTGTTAGCTCAAAAAAAGAAATGTTTAAATATTTTACCTATTGAATTGCATATGTTTTAACTAGACTGAAAATTATCAAGTAACAACCTCAAGACAGGGTCCAAAGGTAAAGCTTCTAAGGTCCTTCTGGGTGTAAAATTCTGTGTACATGTATAAATGATTTAGTTTCTTTGGGTTCAGCTTTCTCATCTATTAAAAGGGATAACAGCATTCCCACATATCTCATAAAGTTAGTATCAGAAAACACAAGGACCGTGCAAAGGGCAAAACTACAGAAATATTAAGTAATTTGCTGTACATTACTTATTTTTAGCTCTCAATTATTTAAGTTTTTCTGATATGACTAGCCAATAGTCAAAGAAGAATAAACAAATGATCAGTTTTCAAGAATAACTATTTCATATTTTATAGATAATTTATTGGCTCTCTCACTAGTTGATTTTTCTCCTCTTTAGTTCAAAAAAGAAAATTTTAAATATTTTACATATTGGATTGTATATGTTTTAATTAGACTGAAAATTACTAGGTAAGAACCTCATGACAGGGCCCAAAGATAAAGAGAAAATGATAGTCAGTTCTTGTCCTGAGGAGGTTCACAGTCAGGTGCGGATGTGAGAGGTGTAAGAACCAGAGCAACTCCATATTGAACAAGGGCTAGGTAAAATGAGGCTAAGACCTACCGGGCTGTATTCCCAGATGGTTAGGCATTCTAAGTCACAAGATAAGACAGGCGGTCGGCACAAGATACAGGTTATAAAGACCTTGCTGATGAAACAGTTTGCAGTAAAGAAGCCAGTCAAACCCCACCAAAACCAAAATGGCACAGAAGTGACCTCTGGTTATCCTCGCTGCTACACTCCCACCAGCACCATGGCAACATCAGGAAGTTACCTTACATGTTCTAAATAGGGGAGGCATGAGTAATCCTCCCCTTGTTTAGCATATAATCAAGAAACAACTATAAAAATGGGCCACCAGTAGCCCTGGGGTTGCTCTGTCTATGGAGTAGCGATTCTTTTATTTCTTTATTTTCTTAATAAACTTGCTTTCACTATGGACTCACTCTGAATTCTTTCTTGTACAAGATCCAAGAACCCTCTCTTGGGGTCTAGGTGGGGATCCCTTTCCCGTAACAAGGAGAGAGACAAGGAGTCAGAGTCCACAAGAACAGTGTGAGGTACTCCGCAGTCATGGAGGTTTAGGATGCTGGGGAGCAGAGACGAGGGGCATGCCCATCAGAGTACAAGGAGGTGTCACTGACATGAATCTAAAAGGGTGGGTAGGAGCTGCCTTAGACAGGTTGGTAAGAGAAGAACTTTGTGGCAACCTCAAAGAAGGAGGGTACATGTAGAGAGGAAAGGTAAAGAGGCGCAATGGGGGAAAATTATATATATTCATGAACAAATATATATCCACAAGCCAGTTGGCATCATGGCATTATTTACTTACATAAAGGACCATTAAGGTAAGAAGAGTTTTATGACCCATTGGTGCTGTGTGTGCTTAATGTTTTAAATGTGTGACTTAATGTTTTAAACATGTCTGAAAATTCATCCCAAGATGAAATGTTCAATACATATAATAAAATGCTCTAGATCTTATGACTAGGACTTATGTGTTCTACCTTGCTAGAGACAGAATTTTCTAAACTATATCCATGCAGGAATTTTGTTTTGTCTTTTGACTGAAAAAAAGACAATTGTCAATTCTAAACAGGAGCTGTGAGTAGAGATGTTTTCTTTGTGGCTTATTTGCTTTGCGGGCAATCTCCATGAGAAGAGACTTCCTTCCGGGAAGGACGTAATCCCCCCACCTAACTTCCCAGTTTACCATTTCAACGTAACTTGATTACTAGATAGACCACTCCCAGTTCCTTTTATTTAGGCATTTGAAGCAGAACTCTGATTACATACCTCCCACACTTGTCCTTTTTATGGAAATCTGCTCCACTGCTCTGCAAGAGTTTTATACATTCCACATTACTAGAAAGACAGGGAAAACATCATTAAGACGGAAGAGATCAATTACTGGCCTATCTTCAGCAAGAGCCATTTTCTGCAGAGTGCAGGACCAGATGAAAAGATAGCTTCCAGTCTAAATTCCGCTAATAAAAACCTGAACATATTAGAGTAATGACACATTGTAAGGATCTAAAGTTTCTATGATTCCTTTTTCAAAGCTAATAAATCAACAGATTAAAGAACTTGGTGGAAGATTTTCAATTCCATGACTAAGAAATTTAATGATTATTACATTATTAAACCCTCCATTGATGGTTTCATCGTTTATCCTGAAATTCTTTTTCAAAACCATCAAGAGTTTATGAAACAACCACTTAAACCTATAATAATTTCATGTCCCTTTAAACAATGAGTCAGAGCGGATGGGCGTTACCTGCTATCACAGCAGAATGAATTCACCATGATAACCACTTTCAACCGAGACTCTCCTTAATGGAAAATAAAGCAACTGCATTTCCCTGTCTTTGTAATTTAGGCAAATAAATGTGCAGAACCAAGACTGAAAATGATGTCATGGTGCACAGTGATCTTCCATAGCTTCTTTATCATTCACAGAAGCAATAAATCATATTTAATAGAGAGAAAAGGACCCAGTGAAGTGATTTTTCCTATTAAAGGGCATGTAGCTAAATAGCAATTCTAATAGGAATTTCAGACATGAATCTGGAATTGTGTGTTGCCACTTTCTGTACAGGTCTGATATTTTTTAGATAGGGGCATAAAAAAGAGACAATTATCCATTATTGTCTTGGGATGATAGAAGTGGCCTAGAATTATTACTATAACTATGACAAATGATCTCAATGATAAACCTGAGCAGGGCTCTCTTCACCCCAAATCCACCCTTTATAGCCACCTTCTCAGAGAACTAGCTGTTTCCATCATAACATATAAGAACTTTTTAAGATAAGTATGTGTTGATGTAGCATGCCAGCTGAATGGTGTAGCATTCAGCTGATCTTACTGAATGATGCCAAAGAATCAAAGGCAGTGGTTAAACCTGCCTTTGGTTTATCCTGATGAATCCAACTTGTGCAGCTCATAAAGCTCATACAATTTGGGAGCTCAGGTGGGGGTAAGGGGGCTTTAAAATTATATATATATATATAATTTTATATATAAAATTATATATATATATAATTATATATATAAAAGCCCTTATATATATATATATAATTATGAATACAAATCTAGCAATAAGAATTCAGAAGGAACTCATGTAAATAAGGAGCCCTAAAGTGTCACCATTTATCCACCTCTGATAAATAGGTAGTGCCTTTGGTAATATACAAATGACAAATGGAGAAGCATTGCTGTTCCTTAAGGACCAGGAAATTGATTAAGAACCAACACCTTCCCCAAACAACGTCATCCAAGAGATGCCATGTTTGGTCAATATGCGGTCACATAGATTAATAATATAGTAATCAGAGCTTCAATCTTTCACATACCACTGGTATGTGAAAAGAAAGTAGCTGATGAAAAAATTCTCCTTACAA
This sequence comes from Aotus nancymaae, assembly GCF_030222135.1. Classification (NCBI taxonomy): domain Eukaryota; kingdom Metazoa; phylum Chordata; class Mammalia; order Primates; family Aotidae; genus Aotus; species Aotus nancymaae. The sequence continues at coordinate 36,478,862 of NW_026988419.1, read as the reverse complement.
CCTTAAAAAAAGGTAAGGGTTAAATCACTGCTTGCCTGTCTTTTGTGTTTTCTTGACCTATGTTCACATTTAATCCCTAAAAGACTAAAAATCAGATTTGAAACAAGGACAAAAATGTCTATAAACGAACATAAATTAATTCAATCTTTGATTCTCTTGATCATCACCCACATACCAGCAACAAAAGAGGAAAAACCTAGGAACAAATTTCAAATTATTTTCTTTTGGTGTATGGGGTAACAGATATGTATTCTATAGCCTGAAAACTATAATTTAAAAAAAGAAAAGAGAAAGAAGAAAGCAAAAGAAAAACTATCTGCTATTTCAGATGGGCTAATAATTTTTCTTTGGTGAAACAAAATGCAAGTAATAAGGAAATACAACAGTGATATTTGATAACTGGTAGAAATGATTCTTTCTTATTTTACTAAGGAAATTGCCTTTGATTCAAGACAGCTTAGGTCAATAAAGATGAATTAGTAATTAAGTCATAAAATAACTAGAATTGCTAACTACTCACCCTCCTGCAGCAGCAGCATGAAGGCACGTTCTTCCAAATTTATCTGGGGTGTCTATTTCAAAGCCTGCAGACAGCACGTGCTCATTACTAAACAAGGATACTATGCTATACTTTTGTCCTAGTTAAACCACAAGAAACATTGCAGAGACAGAAAAATCAGTTAGTAGAAAAACCAGAATGCAAGCAATTGTAGTCAGAAAGAGGTTGTCATGGAAACAAATGGTAACTGCTCAAGCTTGGCAATTTTATAGAAGAACCGTGAAGTCAAGGATTTATTTTCACATTCAGCCCTGGGTGAACCACAGCCCCATTTTTTAATCCCAGGATAGAAATTTATGAAACCAATTTGAGATAAGTAGGGCAATAGACAGGCAGATAGAACTCACAGACAAAACATAGAGGCAAAGGAATAATCTTAGCATGCTGGAATAGATATTTTCTTATGTATTGGTTTAAGAGTTGAGAAACATGCTTGCATGCAAGGATAATTTTTTAAACATGCAACAGCAGTGAAAGCGGAATCAGTCATAGGTAAAGTACTTAAAGGGAAAAAAAATGCCTCTGGGATATCTGCTGAATTAATTCATAAACAATCTTTGCCTTGCAGACCTCTACCACTTTTGAAAGCCCAGGAATTTCTTAATATATGACAGTCGGCAGAGGTGGTGATAAGAAAGACTAGCAAAGCTCCAAACCAGAAACAATCTCTTGGCTCCAAAGAGTCTCATATTTAAAAAATAGAAATTAAACCTAGTTGGAAGAAATCAGCCATAGTGATTTTTCAATGCCCAGGGAGTGGGAGTAACATGACATTTTCTACCACCAGATGTAGGGTATTTGGCTTTTTTTCTTTTGTTGAAAAATATTAAATGCTAAGTCATCATTTTAAGTCTCAAAGACTTTTCCTTCTTCTGTGATGTAACCTTTCTATAACCTCTGGCCATCTCTGCCTCTTTTCACCTTGGAACGCCCAAGCTTTAACTTGAAAAACAGACAAGACTCTCATTCTGGGACAGGAATAGTGACATTCAAACAGCTTTAACACCAAGAATTGCTGTGAGCTGTCACATGCAGTTAGCTAAGGAACACAACTCATCCTGCCAAGTCAGGTAATGACAGGAAGCACAGGCAGCCACTCACTCTGACCACACACTTGAAGCCATTCATTGACTCATGTACAGGACACATTAAGCCTCATCTCTGCTAACAGATTTACTTACCCGATGATAACAACTTTCTGCAGCAGTCAGAGTGAGCATTTAGGGCAGCTAAATGTAAAGGGAACATGCTATGGATTCCACACCTGAGGAGTAAGAAAACAGAGCATCTCACGGCAACAGATCTCAAGATACATGCAGAAGAACAATTACCTTTCTAGATTCTCTGATGAAAATTAACAATGCTTTGTGTAGGGAGTCTTGGCTAAAATAATTTGGTAATTCTTCCATTCAATAAATAATTATGCAATCAATTTCCGCTTTAAAATAATAAATGCCTGAATCAGAACCAGAATTAAAAGTCCATTACCATAGGAATGTATATTTTAAGAAAATCTGTTTCACATAAACCATGACTCTTTAAATTTAAAATTAATTTCCCTCTCATTTTCTTTCAGCTTGGTGATTGTATGTCTCATTCCCTCATTCATCTATTCAACAGTTTCTAAGTATCACAGACTATGCTAAGGGCTGGAGATAACAATACTGAGCAAGACAAACTCTCAATTTTGAAAGGCAACCTGTTTTCTTTTCTTTTTCTTTGTACTTTTTTTTTTTGAGACAGAGTCTCACCCTGTCACCCAAGCTGGAGTGCAGTGGTGCTGATACAGTGATAGAGGCAGGGGGCAGAGAAATTCTAGGCAGAAAAGGGCAGGTCCCCAATAAAAACCCACTCTCAAGCTGAAAAGCCTGAAACTGCAACCGAAAGTGAGAACTTCTATCCCTGTTTTCTCACTCAAATGTTGCCTTTTCCTAAACTACCCATGGGCCCTGCCCCACCCAATCCTGTGCCTATAAAAACCCCAGACTCAGCCAGTAGACAGGACTACGGCTGAACATCAGAGAGAAGTGGCTTGACTTCAGAGAGACAGCTTGATGGCACAACTTTGGAGGAGAATCTGACCAGAGACAGCTGGACTTCAGGGGAAGATTCTGTACCCATCCTGTCCCCTTTTCAGCTCCCCTTCCCACTGAGAGTCACTTTCATCAGCAATAAAATCCCCTGCATTTACCATCCTTCAATTTGTTCATGAGACCTCATTTTTTCTGGACACCAAACAAGAGCTCGGGAGCCACCGGTGCAGATACAAAAGGTTGTCACTCTGGCCGTTTGCCCTCGCTGGTGGAGGGCCGCTGCCTCATGCAAAAAGGCAAAGGGCCCACTGACCTGTTAACACTTAAGCCAATAGTGGACAGCAGAGCTAAAAGAGCACTGTAACATGCCCTCGAGGGGCTTTGGGAGTTGCAGGCACCCCCACCTGGATGCCACTGCTGGGCCTGCACAGAGTTTACTCCTGCCATTGCCAAAGCAGTCAGCTGATTCCAGCACTCATTCACTCCAGTTCCCATACTCATTAGCTCGCGTGCTCCTTCCTGTGAGCAGATGAGAATGGCAGGCTGAGTAAACAAGGTACCCTTGTTGCGAGTCCCACAAAGGGGTCAGGGAAAGAAGTGTGATCACAACTCACTGCAGCTTTGACCTCCCTGGACTCAGGTGATCCTCCCACTTCCGCCTCCTGAGTAGCTGGGAACACCACAGTTGCACATCACTACACCCAGCTAATTTTTTGGTGTATTTTGTAGAGACAGGGTTTTGCTATGTTGTCCAGGCTGGTCTCAAACTCCTGGGCTCCAGCAATTCACCTACCTTGGCCTCCCAAAGTGCTATGGTTACAAGCATGAGCTACCATGCTCAGCCCTTGTTTTATTTCTTGATTTGATAAACAACTATTATTGTTGTATTATGTCCCAAGCACTTTCCTAGGAGTTAATAATGGCTATATTGTTGAAAATAAAGTTTTGGATGAGAATAAAAACTAATGTTTGTCTTTTGCTGATCAAACTTCATCTTCCAACCCACATCACAATACCAGTCACAAAAAAAAAACAGTTGGGAGTAATAAACATTACTTTGCATATATTTCATAAACTTAGTAGCATTAAAGAGAGAATCTAGAAATGGACTTTATAGATCAACCCCCACCACAACACAGTCCCCTGGATGACCCCTTAAGGGACAGACAGCCTTCTGATGGCAGCACTTTTTGCCTTCAGGATTAAATCCTCCTCCTCTTCCCTACTACATCTTTTTCAACAAGGACCCAAAGCCACGTGCTGAATTGTAGTTCATACCAAGCAGCATCACCAGGTGATTCCTGTTACTTACAAGCATTTACAATGTTAGTGACCATTCCTCATAACATCTCATTTTAATCAAATAATACATTTCAGATTGTTTAAATCTTCTGCATAATACAAGCAAGTATGGGACTATGGCTGTTTACACCCTGCAGCATTAATTACCTAAGTCTCCTCTCTGGCACAAAGTGGCCCGTTTTCAGACTCCATGCTTCATAAAGAAACACATATTATTTGAATTTGCCAAGCTTTGGGTACATATATTTTATTTACCATCTCAAAAGTTATTATGAGGGTGTATCTTTGTGACTGCATGAAAGGACATACACATTCACAGACATTTCATGGTACTCAGTGTTTTGCAATATTCAATTCTGTCAGCAATTAACCACTGTTTTCTTTTTCCATAATAGCTTCTTCCTATGTACTGATGGTTTTGTTCAGTCTTCCCTCTGTTTGTTTTCCTTTCCCTATATGGAGATTCCAGCCCAGTGTGTGTAATAGCTGGCATCCATCAAGTGATGCAATTTGCTTGTCTTCCAGGCAGCGTCATGTGGAGAAGAACTGCTTGTAATTGCCTCTCTCATCATTTACCAAAAAAAATTCTGAAATGCAATTGCATCAGTAATGACCTTGATGCTTGTGAAAGGGGAGAGGGAGTTGGGGGACGGGAGACAAACTGTTCTACTTACACTATTATTTATATTGTTCCCTCTTGATTCAAGAGAAGCATTCTTTTTTTTTTTTTTTAAGTGCACAACATGTTTTAAAACCTACTTATTAAATGGAACTTAAAGCTAATGCGATTTTATCTAATCATTTTATTTGTTTTGGGAATTTAAGGCAAAAATCTGTGATTAAATATATCTGGACATTTAGAAGAGGAAAATGGATAGAATATTTTCATTCCTGAAAGAATGTGCCTAGAATCAAAAACTGGATTTCTCAAGATTTTTTTGAGCCTTCTTCATTCTTTAAATACACACATACATACATACACACACACACACACACAAAAAAAAAATATGTTCATATACACCCATAAATAAAAATATATATACACATAATACATATACAATATAGTTTAAAAAGTTCCATATATATTTTTACATAAAACAATATAAGCAAATGAATTAGAGGAAATAGCATCAAACTCTATAAGAAGCCAAATGGGAAAACAAAACTATAAGTGATAGTATAACAGCAACAATATGATATATTCCATAAACCTCATTACCATTTTTTCCAATCAATCTTGGCACTTAAAACCCCTGTCTTTAGATAATTCATCACACTCTAGATTTGCTGATTTTTTTTTCACTCCTCCTTACAAACCTGAGAAGATGGGAGAGATAGAGCTACTCTAATTTAAAAGGTATAGTAAAAATTCTGTTTTATATATTTTTTATTCCACAGTGAATAAAAAGTTACTACCTCGGTGTAGGATTTGAAAACAGATTAGTACAGACTCAAATGCTATGGCATTTGCACTTTCATATGAAATTATGGTTCAAGTAGTAAAACTGTTTCAAGTCAACATTGGAAAGAAAAGTAGAATTCAGTGTCCCTGGATCACTTCAGAAACGATTTATGTATTTCAAAATAAAATTACTACTTTATTGTTATAAAATAAAACTGATCATAAAGGAAGGATTATAAAACCTTTCACAGGAAAATTAGGATTTGGCTATCTCAGCCAATTAAGAAGCATCACTCTTACTTCATCAGGTGTACGCCAAGGAAGATCGAGAAGGTAGGTGCCAAATCACACTAAAGTTAACAATGCGTAAGTTACAGGAAAGAGGAGACCAATTCCAGTTAAATTGCCACATTTATTTGACCAGTCATTAAATTAATGGAACACATTTATATTAGCTAGTTCTAATTTAGCTGTTAGTTGGCATCTCCTACCCAGTTATTTCAGAATAAATGAGGTCTGCAGGCCTGTCTTGCAGAGAGCTATTAGAGGTGAAGAAAGAGCCTTCACACGATTAGAATTTGGGGTGTTTGAAGCTTTCTCCATGGCATCAGGGAGATGTGGCTGCCCTCCCTACATCCAGTCTTTTCTAGAACCTTCTCTTTAGGCCATTTGAGTAAAGAACACATGATTAAGGTGACAGAGTCAGAAACTTGGGGTTTGAGTTCTCATTTTGCTACTTGCTATCTACTTCATCTTTGGTAAATGCATAATGCTTCTCTCAGGAAAATAAGGTAATCACAGTGACTCTATCACACAACAAATTTAAGGGCCCATTGAGATAATGTTCACGTAGTGCTAAAATAGAGCATCAGGCAAATGGAAATCCTTTACCATACGTGCTAGTAGGATTGTTGCCCTTGAAATTTGTATAAGCTCAATTGGTAATCAGCAGTACATGAGTTTTGAAGTTGTAATCAGGTTGTACTTCCTTAAAATCAGGTGTGATTCCTTAAAAGCCATGAATGAATCATGATTAATTAACATTTCTGTTATCTTTCTGCGTAAGTGGGAATGGTTTAGCTTTGCTCACTGAGTGGGTGAGACAAAAACACTTCCTAAATTTAAAATAAGATAATCTTATGGTTTTTACCAAATGATCAGTCCAACTAAACCAATTTCTTACGAATTTTATCTATGCAATTCCAAGTATTTGGTATGCACCCTTAAGTGACAACCATGAGACCTGGTCCTTGTTATTTGCAATCAACAGATTTTTCAGGGGTTCCTTTTGAATCAAGTTTAAACACTTTAAAGTGGCTCGAGAGGCCCCTTCTCAATCTGGCTGTTGTCTAATCTGCATATTCTAAAATCTCAATAAACGTGTTTCCATTCCGGTAAGAACCAGGCTCTGTCCTGCTCCCAGGCCTTTGCACATGCCAGTCCCTCCACCTGAAACGCTCTTATCTTTCTCTACTGCTTCTCTCATTATTTCTCAAACTAATCAGTGCATCTCTGAGGCTCTGGAAATGTCTCTGGGATCTCAAGAGTTGTGAGAATTTTAACTTGTCTTTTCTTTTTGATAATAATCTAAAACAATTGGCATAAAAGCATTTTTTTGGCTCATCAGAGTGGCCCTTTATCACTGCATACCTCTGCCTAATTTCAGTGTCCATGTTTGTATTGAGGATCACACTGGTGTTGGGCCAGTGAGAAAAGAATAAAGATGGACTCAATGGACAAGTGATAAGGCTGAACCTAGGGAGGGTCAATGACAATGCAGTACCTGAGCTTTCCATATAAATGAAACTTGGCAGTAGCTTGAATAAGGGGCTGTGTGCTGCATGACAAGTCCACGGTCCCACCACTTTAAGCCACTGCAAAACCTCCATTCTTGCAGTGTATACTGAACTCTAAAGAGCCTGAACCTCAGTCACCAGGACCGTAAATCCTACACAAATGGTGATTTCACTTTGGCAAAATGTCAACTATCACATCATTTGTTATGTAGAGGCAGCAAGCCACATGCTTAGGAGCTGAGGCTCCAGATCCAATAGACTGAAGATGAGTCCCATTTCTACCCCTTACTGGCTCTGTGACTTTCAGCAGGTAACTGAACCTCTCTGTGCATCAATTACTTCACCTGTAAGATGGGGATCATCATAGCATTTACCCCATGAGGTCGCAGTGAAAGTTAAATGTAGCCCCTCAGAGCAGTGCCCAGTTTGCTACTACTAAATTGTGCAGTTAACATGAATGGTGTTGGTTTCTGTTTCCATGTATTTTGTAATTTTTAAAATTTGTTAATGTCAAAAGCCTAAGGAGTTTATCTAGTTTATGTTTATACATATTCACATGACATTATAATAAAAATAACCACATACTAAGGATCTAAAAGACCCTTGCTACCATACCTTCAGACTTGGTTAACCATTACTTCTTCCTTCTCTAGTCTTGCGAGACTGGGTTCCATGTCTTAGATATGTTTTTACATGTCCAAATGGCACCCAGAAATTGCTCTGGCATCACACTTAGCATTCATGATTGTATTGCTTGTTTAAATCTTACCCTCAAGAGATTATAAATTCCTCAAGGGCAGGGACCTCTATAATCCCAGAACCTGGCATCGTACATACTACTTAGGACTTCAACCAATATTTAATGAATGAGTGAATGTCAGAGCCAGTTATCTATAAACTACAATACCCCTAATTCTGCTGCAGTTGAGGCAGAAAAAGAAAGCATAATTGGTAAGGGGATAGGTGAATTAAAATCCTAGAGACAAGTGCCCCAAACTAACAGAATGAAAGAAGATAAACCAGAGGGCTTGGACACCACATAAAGTTGCATGAGCACGGAGTTAAACCATAGGAAGTTGCTCTGACCTAAAGTTCAGAGAAGCAAAAAGAATAACAAAGAACACTCTAATCAAGGGCTGACATTTATTTTAGATTCAAATAAATCCTTAAGAAAGTAATAATGATAAAACTTGTCATATAGAGTTCTTTCAAATACATTTGGCTATATTGCTTATGAATGAAGAGAGGTTCTTTTCATAAATGCTATTTTTTTTTACTTATTTATGAAAGGCCTATTTTTCTCCTCTTTAATAATCCTATAAGGAATCCAGAGAACAGTGATTTTCTGAGAGGCTTTTGGCAAATTTAATCTTCTCCAATTACTCTTCCCTTCATTTTGATATTTTGCCCTAGGGTGGTTTCCATTCTCCCACACACACAAACACACAAAGGCACTTACACACACACATATAATCACTGCCATACGGAATCACTGTCACTGAAGGTAGCATGTCACATCCCCAGATACATTGAGACAAAGAAAGCAGACATAGCTCTTTGAGGTTGAGACAATGTTTCTGTCATCTGTGTCCCTAGGACATAGCAGAAACAATGGAATAAAAAGATACTTGAACAACAATGTTATTTTTAAGGCACTTTTGCTACATGGTCTGTGTTTCCATAAATTGAAAGTAAAGTAATTACAAGGAAATAAACTTTAATCATATTGAATTAAATGTTTTTTAGGAGAAAATTTTTAGTGACTATTGGATCCAGCTAATTTTTATTCCTAAAATGAATTCAAGTCTGGAAGAAAATCAGAAATTCATGATTATTTGGCTAAAATTCCCCAAGTAACCCAAAGCTGAAAAAAAAAAAAAAAAAAACACTGAAAATATTAACACATTACAGGTAAAGTCAGTTGGTGCCTAAATATTTTTTCTCTTGCTGAATTAACACTGAGCATTTATTATCTCTAGCTTTGGGCATCCATGATCTGGCTGGGAACTCCAGAACCTGGTAAGAGCATCTTGAATCCTAGTGTAGAGCTCTTCCCACAAAACTGAGAGGCTTATTTTAACTTGCAACATCCAGATTCTCTTCTCCTCTGTAAAGAGATACCCCACTGCTAATACTATTTGTCAGCATTCCCCTCTTCTGTCATCCCTCAGCCTCATCTTTAGCCCAAGACCTCATCTTTTCTTCCCTGGACATTTGCAAGAGGCTGCCAAGTGTTTCTAGCCTGGACTGCCTCCAGTATGTCTGGACTGCTATCAGAGAGATCTTTCTTACACACAAATGGGATCATTAGACACAACCTGTTCTACACCCACTTAGAATTCTTTAACAGCTTCCGAATGACTCAGAATGGAATCTAATTCCTTGGCAGGACTTGCAAAGTCCTTTGAGATGTGGCTCTTCCAGGCTTTCCTCCTCATTTCTTTCCATTCCACCCACCAAACATCCAGTGTCACAGCTTTAGAAATGTGCTTTTAACATGTTCACATGTTTATGTCTTTATAATGACTGTTCCCTCTTCTTGGGATATCCCTCCTTGCTCGCATTTCTCTTTCTACCCCATAATTCTGTCCATCTAGCAAACGTCTACATATCCTTTATTTTGTTACAACATCATCTCTTCTGGGAGACCCGGAAAATTAGTGTCTCTCTCACTCTGTTCCCACAGCCTGGTCCAAATATCCATCTTAACAAGCTTCACAATACACAGCCATTTGTACGTGTTCTTAACTCTACCACTAGACTGGGAGATGTTTGGAACTCCGTTCAACTTAATATTGAACTGATGACAATAAACCATTATAGCCTACCAATCTACCACAGTGCTTCCCATAACTCACTTTAAGTCCAGAACAACGGACCCTCTGTGAATCTGATTTCATGATCCCATTACATCTTTCCCAGACCATTTCAATCTTAGCTCATTCTCATGCAAGACTTTCAACTGTGTTGCACAAAATTGACAAATAAAACAGAATTCCTAAGATACACTGCCTTCATACGGTTTTTCTTCTAAAAATTCAGTTATTGTTACACACAGTCCCTGTGATCAAGGCTAAACTCTTTATTCAGGCATTGAAGGCCCTCTTTAATTTAGTTCTACTACCTATTATCAAATAATAAAATAAGAGTTGACATATATTCATAGCTGACTACATGCCAGGCACTGTTCACAGAGCTTTTAACATGGGTTATCTTTTTAATAACCTTAGCAGATGTATTTATAGAACTCATACAGATCTTACCAGATCAAAGAGCTTTACTAGTAACTAAGTCATTTAATCCTCATAATAAACCTACACATAAATACTATCATTACTACAATTTTTCCAATGAGGCAATGGGCCCAAAGTCACACAGCTCATATGGGAAGCAGCTTGGATTGGTGTCAAGGGAGCACCCACCAAAGCCTGGGCTCCCAACCATCATTGGGTCCTGCTCCTGAGTGACGCACAGCATCATCACATTCTCTCCTCTGTCAGCTGAACTCTTCCCTGGGGTGGAGTCTGCCTGTTTTGTTCCTGCTTTCCTCCCTGTTTGGGATGGCTGCCACCCTCTGCGGCACTCAGATAATTCTCAGCCCCTAAAGCCTACCTAAAATTCACCTTCTCCTTGAAGCCTTTTCAGAAAACACTGGCCACTTTTGAACTCTCTCCTCCCTGTCTATATTCTGCAGCACAGATTATCTACACCAAACATGTGCCACTTAAGTCCTGTTTCATTTAGAACTTTATGATATATAATCTTGCATGGTTCTTTGTCTTAAGTGGGTCTTGGGCCTCGAACAAAATTGTGAGCTCCTTAAAGATATCAACGACGTAACTTACACCCTCTGAAATCTCCCATAGCACCCAGCATAGATGCTTTATGTATTTTTATTGAATTAAAGTGCACAGTGAAGTCAAGTCCCCCCTTCAGTACATAGCAAATTGCCTCAATTGTACTCTATAACCATATCATTAAAGCTGAACAAGCACTCTGAAGAAATTCTGAATTGGCCCAGTTATGTTACTTATGTTATGTTATGTTATGCTATGTTATATTATGTTATTTACTTATTTGAGACGGAGCGTCGCTCTTGTTGCCTAGGCTGGAGTGCAATGGCACAATCTCAGCTCACCGCAACCTCTGCCCACCGCAACCTCTGCCTCCTGGGTTCAAGTGATTCTCCTGCTTCAGCCTCCCAAGTAGCTGGGATTATAGGCACGTGCTACCACGCCTGGCTAATTTTGTCTTTTTAGTAGAGACAGGGTTTCTCCATGTTGGTCAGGCTGGTCTCAAACTCCCTACCTCAGCTAATCTGCCCACCTCGGCGTCCCAAAGTGCTGGGATTACAGGCATGAGTCACCATGCCCGGCTGTTATGTTTTATTTTTCCCGTTTAATATTAAGCATTGGAAAGGACAGAGAATATTAGAAAGCAAAGTTAGGAATAAAGTTCAAGTTTCCTTAATTAAAACCACTGAAATAGACCTCATTTGGATGAAGCTAAAAAATAAAATTGGTTCTTCTTTGCCTCTGTTTTTAAAAGGCCTCTGCCATTAAAAGGCATTTTATTTATTTCAAATTTAATTTGTATGTAGTGTAATGGTACAGATCCACTTTCACCTGGATAAATGAGAACTATCTACTACTGCACAGAAGAAGCTTTTTGGCAGTATTCCCACTTGAGGCAATTATTCCACCGTATTTTTGCGGTAACCTACTTGGCTGTGTCAGCTCCGCTGGTTATTAAGGTGTTAATCAAAAGCTCATGACCGTATCTTGCAGCCACATGGAGAGGAGTGTTGCCATCCTTATCCACACAGTCAATTTCACCTCCTGAAAGAGATATTTTAATACAGGATAATGCAAAGATTCAGGCTGATTCAGGTGTTATGTTCTCTGCTAATCTCTCATATTGACCAAATGTTGATTTCTTTCCTATTCCAGTTGTGCATCTTTGCTCTGAAATACAAGAATGCTTTTTAAGGGGACAAATCACCATCTGAAGTAGTAGTAGTAATATATCTGTGTAGACAGAAGTCTATTAGAAATACTTTTGAGAAATCTTTCTGTATTGTCTTAGTTAAGGATTCAAAATCTCACAACTGAATACCTGCTCTGAATGAACAATGTATTCAAATCCCATAAAGTATAATTCTGAAGAAATGTTCAATTTTCATTTTCCCTGCTGAATTAAAGACATATATAAACCTCATGCTAAAACGTAAGAACCAAAGGGGATGGAGAGTTCAGGAAATAATTTCATGTAATTTGATAATCTAGCTTAAAACGTGATGACTAAAATGAGTAAAAGCATAGACAATAAACTGAAAATGCCTAAATTTATAAACACTGTGATAATAATCATCTATACTTCTTTTAATAATATAGTATTATATGTTATTAGGTTTTATTTTGCCTTCATTTCCCCCAGTTTTTATGTCACTAAATTTCTTTTTTTCTCTCCCTTTTTTGTGTGTATGTATATATACAATGGGTCTATTTATTCATTTATCTGAGGAACCATTTAAAAAGTTAGATATCATAACATTTACCACTAAGAATGTTTTTCCTAAGAACAGACATTTTTGCATATAACCACAATTCCATTATTGTACCCAAGAAATTTCACACTGATAAAATAATTTTATGTAATATTAGTGCCTATTCCAATTTCTCAGATTGTCCCCAAAATATGCTTTATAATAGTTATCTTCTTGTTTTAATCCAGAATCCAACCAAAAATTCTGATAGCAGTTGGTTGTTATGTCTCTTTAGTTTCCATTACTCCAAAACAATCCTCCTGGCCATTTCTTTTTTTAAGTTTCTTGTGTCACTGATCTTATTGGAGGCCAAATCAGGAGTTGTGTCAGACGCTCTGCACTCTGCTGTTGTCTTTGGTTTCTTCATTATTAGATTCAGGTTAAACATTTTGGTAATAATGCCCAGAGCAGATGTGTGCTTCCCACTGCATTTTCTTAGGACATGCACTGCTATTCCATTCCCAGGCGATACAAAGTTTGACTACTTGCAATGGGTACCAATTTTCAGCTTGGGAAAAGAAAGAGTTCTGAAAACGGATGGAGGTGATGATTGTACAACAGTGGGAATGTACTGGATACCACTTAACTGTACACTTAAAAATGGTTAAAACAGTAAATTTTATGTTATGTATATTTTAACACAGTAAAAAAAAAAAAGGCTTGATTATGTGGTTAAGTTGGTGTCTGCCAGCACACTTACTACAAAAATGTCTTTTCCCCTTTGTAATTAACAGATAATTTGTGGGGTGATACCTTGAGACTGTGCAGATATCTGATTTCCCAATAGACTTTCCCACAATGATTTTTAGCATATGCAGGGAGTACTTTGTTCACCAGTTACCTTAATTCTTTACTGTATGCTTATATTATTGATATAAGTTCATTCGACTCTGTTTGCTTTCAAAATTTTTTTACTGGGTTTTATTTTATTTTAATAATATGTAAAACACATGTTTCAAAAGTCAAAATAATATTTTTTAAAAGCCTTATTCATTCTTATCCCTTCCTCTTCATTCTCATACACATCCTATAGTAATCATTTTCATTAGTTTTAGTTTCTGCTTCTGTGCTTCTCTTTGCAAAAAAAAATTTCCCCCCCTACTTAAGAGTGTATCCTAGAACTCACTTCTAAAGATCACTTCTTGGAGATCTTCCTCATTTTTGTACAGCTTAATTTTTTTCCATTGCACAGACGTACTCGTTTAATACACTCATCCCCTATGGATAAGCATTTAGGTTATAAATGACATTTTGCTATTATCTGGAATGCTACAGTGAATAATCTCAAACGTATGTTGCTTCATATTTGTTATATGTATCTTCAAGATAAATTCCCAGAATGGAGATTTTTAGGTCAAAGAAAAAATTGGTGTGTGGTTTTGTTAGATTTTGCCAGATTTCTCTGTGGACACTGTGCAATTTTGCACTTTAACCAGCACTGTATGGGAGGCACTTTTCCTTAGAGCCTTGTCAAGCTTTTGAATATCTGCTATCTGTTGGGTGAGAACTGGTATCTCTCTGCAGCTTTCATTTGCATTTCTCTTAGTATGAGGAAAGTTGAACATCTTTTCATATGTTTAAGGACATCCACACAAACTTAGAAAAATGAACAAGTTATTTTCAATAACTCTTAAAATGAGTAAGCTCTATTTCAGAGATTACTCATTTATCAGCAATACATGTTACAAATATTTTCCCACAGGTTTTGCTTTTTATTTTTGGTATTTTTTTCCCATCAAAAAAATTGGGAGCGGGGGCAGGTAATGTATTAATCTTTTATCATGTTTGAGTTTGTAGTTAGGGAGGCTTTCCCTATACCCTGGTAACAAAGAAATTGAAACATGTTTTCTATACTGGAAAGGTTTTCTTTTTCAGATTTGGATAACTGATCCATTTGGAGTTTATCTTGGTGATGGTGTGTTTGTTGACTGACTAAATAAATGTTCCCTGAATGCCTAAAAGACTAAAAATTCAAGAAAACAGTCTCAACAAATTCATAAAGGCAGAAACTAAATTAGTGGTTTCCAGGGGCTGAGGAATGGGGAGTGATGGCTAATGGGTATGAGGTTTCTTTTTGGGGTGATATCTAAACCACAGACACAAATCTATATATGCCAGGATAAGTAATATAAAACACTGAGAAATATAGATATATGAATGGCTTCGATCAATCTAGAAAGATGTGATACATTTGTTTTAAATGCCTTATTTCTGATTGAGAAAGTATTTTCTTATTGTAGAAAATTCAGAAGATGCAGTAAAATAGAAAATGAAACAGAAATACAAAGAAGAAAATAGAAGTCATCTATAAATTCACTGATTATCCCAGATAGTTAGTACTAATATTCTGGAATATTTCCTTCCAGTTGTGTGTATGTGTGCATATGTATGTAGAATTTTCCCATGGTTGAGTTCCTGGTGTAGAAAGAGTTTTTTAATCCTACATTCTCCTTTAATGTTAACATTACAAACCTTTCCATGTCATAAATTTTTTTCATTAATTGTAATGCCTACATAATATCAGTATCTAGAGAATTTATTTAGCAAGTCCTCAATTAATAGGCATTGAGGCCATACCCAAATCTTTGCTATTAAGAAAAACACAGGAATGGACATATTTAGAAATAGTCTTTACATTTCAGATGATTTCCTTTAGTAACTTTTTTTTTTTTTTTTTGAGATGAAGTCTCATTTTGTCGTCCAGGCTGGAGTGCAGTGACGCAATCTCAGCTCACTGCAACCTCCGCCTCCCGGGTTCAAACGATTCTCCTGCCTCAGCCTCCGAGTAGCTGGGATTACAGGGGCCTTCCACCACACCTGGCTAATTTTTGTATTTTTAGTACAGACGTGGTCTACCATGTTGGCAAGGCTGGTCTCCAACTCCTGACCTCAAGTGATCCACTGCCTCAGCCTCTCAAAGTGCTGGGATTACAGGTGTGAGCCACTGTGCCCAGCCAGCAACATTTTTAAAAGTAGGACTACTGGCTAAAAGTATGGAGACCCCGATACAAATGGGCAAAAAGCTTTTGAGAAAGGCTGTACCCATTAGCATTCTGTTAGCAGTATACTCAAGCACTATGCCAAAAAGAAGCCTTTGAGAGTCTTCTCAGACCTGGGGAAACAGCATTACCTTCCAGGCCAGGATACTGGCTCTTGTAATAAGACTGTCCATAAGGTCCTCATCAGATCTACATGGTCCTTCATTCCAATGAATCCTACTATTGGTCATTATAACTAACAACTCCCTAAGATTTATTTTCAGCAAACAATGCTTTTTCCAGCCAGGAGTACTACAGGGCTAGAGTATAAAAATATTTGCTACAAAGTGACATGATTACCAAAAATATGTGTACTTTGTGAAGGGAACAATTGTTTCAAAAATTCCAATTAGCACACACAGGATTTTAGATGCCTCCCTCACTCTCAAGACTTCTGTGTGTAGAATTTTGTTTGAAAATCAATTTGCTGCCAATAAGTTTGCCCATTTGGGGGTTTGCAACTTAATAGCTGTTTACGAAAAGGGAATCTCTTTTTAACTGACTGGGACAGAGAAATATAAATGGCAACCTGAATATAATTACTGATCTTTCTTCAAGTCTTTGTTTCTGTGTCATAGTGGGTTTTTTTGTTGTTGTTGTTTTAGGTTTTGTTTGGCTTTTTTTGTTGTTGTTGAGATAGATGATTTCCTTTAGTAAGTTTTTTTTTTTTTTTTTGAGATGAAGCCTCATTTTGTCACACAGGCTGGAGTGCAGTGGTGCAACCTCGGCTGTGTAACCTGCTGGACGGCATATAACGGGGCTGCCAAAGGCCAATGGTGAGATCAGCCTCTGGACACCAGACTGTGTCTTCGGTCAGTTCCTTTCCCTCTCTCGCTATGACAACACAGCTTCAGACAGCAAACAACCTGATTGGATAGCAGAGGTAGTCTTTGCTTACTAACTAAAAAAGAGTGGGTTTAAAAAAGAAAGAGTGGATTTTTTGGCCGGGTGCAGTGGCTCACTCCTGTAATCCCCGCACTTTGGGAAGCTGAAGTGGGTGGATCACGAGATCAGGAGATCAAAACAATCCTGGCCAACATGGTGAAACCCCATCTTTACTAAAAATACAAAAACTAGCTGGGCATGGTGGCACGCGCCTGTAGTCCCAGCTAGTTGGGAGGCTGAGGTGGGAGAATTGCTTGAACCCAGGAGGCAGAGGCTGCAGTGAGCCAAGATCACGCTACTGTACTCCAGCCTGGTTGACAGAGTGAGACTCTGTCTCAAAAAAAAGGAGTGGTTTTTTTTTTTTTTTTTTCATTATTATCTTACCAAAGCTGGACGATTCTGGAAAAACAAAGTTATGAAAACTAGTAACCCTGATTGGAAAGCAGTCAGGGAAGCAGAGAAAGCTATTCAAAGTCCAAACACCAATGCAATTTAACAAAACAGATAGGGAGGATCCAAGATGGTGGATTAGACACAACTCCAGCGCACAATACCCAGCGAAAGAGACGCAGAAACCCAGAGATCTCCAAGCTCCAACCGAGGTACCAGGTGCATTTCAACAGGTCTGGTCCGAGGGTGAGTAAAGCCCACTCAGGGCAGACAGAGGCAGGGAGGGGTGCTGCTTCATGCAGAAAGTGCATCTCACCTGCGAGTTGGAGGCTCCACCTCTGGTGCTCTGGTCCAGATACAGTGCTTCCCCCAAAGCCTCAGCAATACACAGAACAGGGAATCTTTGCCAGTCAAGTGCCGCCGGGAATTACAAGTGCGGAGTTGAATAAGAGTCTGCAGACTGAGCTATTGCCTCCCCGCCCCCCCCGCCCTGAGAGAGAGGGAGCTGTAAGCGGGAGCAGCTGGGAGGCCCCTACCCCATGACCGGAGAGAGAAAGCTGAAAGGGGGAGACTGCTGGGTGCAGCTGGGCGGGTCCCTAACCTCCCCTACAAATTCCAGAGGGCTGAAGCTCTGACTCTAGTGGGTTGCGTAGCCAGTGTCACAGTCTGAGATGAACACTGAATGATCCAGCCCAGTGGAGGAAGGGCTGGATCCCAACCCACCACTAGAGGGGTGGGACTGGCCTACATGTTTTAACAAAAAACACAGGGAGCCTAGTAGCAATGGGACGGCGTTCTTGATAACCCAGCAGTGCCTACAGGTCAGCGGAAGAGGTGGGCCTAATCTCCCAGCATAAACAGAAAAGACACAGGAAGCTTCCCTAGTAACCTGAAGGAGTCTCTAGAAACCCAGTAGCACCCCCACAGGCAGACAAGCGACCTCATCAAGCAGCTCTCTGACACCACAGCCAGGTAAATCCACAAAGATGGGAAAAAACCAGCGCAAAAAAGGTGAAACCTCAAAGACCAGAACACCTCTTCTCCTTCAAGGGACCACAACTCCTCAACAACACAGGATCACAGGTTGACCGAGAAGGAGTGCGAAGAATTGACAGAAACAGGATTCAGAAGGTGGATAATAACAAACTTTTCAGAGCTAAAGGAACACGTTCTAACTCAATGCAAAGAAACCAAAAACCTTGAAAAAAGGTTATACGAAATGCTAACTAGAATAACCAACTTAGAGAAGAACATAAACGACTTGATGGAGTTGAAGAACACAGCAAGAGAACTACGTGAAGCAAACATAAGTTTTAATAGCCAAATCAATCAAGCAGAAGAAAGGATATCAGAGATTGAAGATCAACTCAATGAAATAAAAAGAGAAGGCAATACAAGAGAAAAAAGAGTGAAAAGAAATGAACAAAGCCTCCAAGAAATATGGGATTATGTGAAAAAACCTAATCTATGCTTGATCAGTGTACCTGAATATGATGGGGAGAATGAATCCAAACTGGAAAACACACTCCAGGATATTATCCAGAAGAACTTCCCAAGCCTAGCAAGGCAGTCCAAATTTCAAATTCAAGAAATACAGAGAACTCCACAAAGATATTCCTTGAGAAGAGCAACCCCAAGGCACATAATCATCAGATTCACCAGGGTCAAAATGAAGGAAAAAATGCTAAGGGCAGCCAGAGAGAAAGGTCAGGTCACCCACAGAGGGAAGCCAATCAGACTCACAGCAGATCTCTTGGCAGAAACTCTACAAGCCAGAAGAGAGTGGGGGCCAATATTCAACATCTTTAAAGAAAAGAACTTTCAACCCAGAATCTCATATCCAGCCAAACTAAGCTTCATAAGTGAAGGAGAAATAAAATCCTTTACAGAAAAGCAATTATTGAGATATTTTGTCACCACCAGACCTGCCCTACAAGAACTCCTGAAAGAAACACTAAGCATGGAAAGGAACAAGTACCAGTCACTGCAAAAGCAAACCAGTTGGCAAAGACCAAAAATGCAATGAAGAAAATGAGTCAACTAATGAAAAAGAAAACCAGCCAGTAACAAAATGGCAGGATCAAATTCACACATAACAATATTAACATTGAATGTAAATGGCCTAAATGCCCCAATCAAGACACAGACTGGCAAACTGGATAAAACATCAGAACCCATCGGTGTGCTGTATTCAAGAAACCCATCTCACATACAAAGACACACATAGACTCAAAATAAAGGGATGGAAGAAGATTTACCAAGCAAATGGAGAACAAAAAAAAAGCAGGGGTTGCAATCCTAGTCTCTGATAAAATGGACTTCAAACCAGCAAAGATCAAAAGAGACAAAGAAGGACATTACATAATGAAAAAGGATCAATCCAACAGAAAGAGCTAACTATCCTAAATATATATGCCCCCAACACAGGAGCACCCAGATACATAAAGCAAGTTTTCAACAACCTAAAATGAGATTTAGACTCCCACACAATAATAGTGGGAGACTTCAATACTCCACTGTCAATATTAGATCAACGAGACAGAAAATTAACAAGGATATCCAGGATTTGAATGCAGAGCTGGACCAAGTGGATCTAATAGACATATACAGAACGCTCCACCCCAAATCCACAGAATATACATTTTTCTCAGCACCACATTGCACTTACTCTAAAATTGACCACATCATTGGAAGCAAATCACTCCTCAGCAAATGCAAAAGAACAGAAATCATAACAAACAGTCTATCAGACCACAGTGCAATCAGACTGGAACTCAGGATCAAGAAACACACTCAAACCCGCACAACCACTTGGAAACTGAATAACTTGCTTCTGAATGTTGACTGGATAAACAATAAAATGAAGGCAGAAATAAAGATGCTCTTTGAAACCAACCAGAATGAAGACACAACTTACCAGAATCTCTGGGACACCTTTAAAGCAGTATCGAGAGGGAAATTTACAGCAATAAATGCCCACCAGAGAAGAGAGGAAAGATCTAAAATCGACACCCTATCATCAAAATTGAAAGAACTAGAGGAGCAAGATCAAAAAAACTCAAAAGCTGGCAGAAGACAAGAGATAACTAAGATCAGAGCAGAAATGAAGGAGACAGAGACACAAAAAACCCTTTAAAAAAATCAATAAATCCAGGAGTTGGTTTTTTGAAAAGATCAACAAAATAGACAGACCACTAGCCAGATTAATAAAAAAGAAAAGGGAGAAGAATCAAATAGATGCAATAAAAAACGATAAAGGGGATATCACCACTGATCCCACAGAAATACAAACTACCATCAGAGATTACTACAAACAGCTCTGCTCACATAAACCAGTAAACCAGGAAGAAATGGATAAATTCCTAGACACTTGTACTCTACCAAAACTAAACCAGGAGGAAGCTGAAACCCTGAATAGACCAATAACAAGGGCTGAAGTAGAGGCAGCAATCAATAGCCTACCAACCAAAAAAAGTCCAGGTCCAGATGAGTTCACAGCCGATTCTACCAGACGTACAAAGAGGAGCTGGTTCCATTCCTTCTGAAACTGTATCAAATAATACAAAAGGAGGGAATCCTCCCTAACTCATTTTATGAGACCAACAACATCCTGATACCAAAACCAGGCAGAGACTCAACTAAAAAAGAAAACTTCAGGCCAATATCCATGATGAACATCAATGCAAAAATCTTCAATAAAATACTGGCAAACAGATTGCAGCAGCACATCAAGAAGCTTATCCATCACGACCAAGTAGGCTTCATCCCAGGGATGCAAGTTTAGTTCAACATACGCAAATCCATAAATGTAATCCATCACATAAACGGAACCAAAGACAAAAACCACATGATTATCTCAATACATGTAGAGAAGGCCTTTGATAAAACTCAGCAGCCCTTCATGCTAAAAACTCTCAATAAACTAGGTATTGATGGAATGTATCATAAAATGATAGAAGCTATATATGACAAACCTACAGCCAATATCATACTGAACAGGCAAAAGCTGGAAGAATTCCCTTTGAAATCAGGCACTAGACAAGGATGTCCTCTCTCACGACTCCTATTCAACATAGTATTGGAAGTTCTAGCCAGAGCAATCAGGCAAGAAAAATAGAGTATTCAATTAGGAAAGGAGGGAGTCAAACTGTCTCTATTTGCAGATGACATGATTGTATATCTAGAAGACCCCATCATCTCAGCCCAAAATCTTCTCAAACTGATAAAGCAATTTCAGCAAAGTCTCAGGATACAAAATCAATGTGCAAAAATCACAAACATTCCTATATACCAATAACAGACAAACAGAGAGCCAAATCAAGAGCGAACACCCATTCACAATTGCTACAAAGAGAATAAAATACCTTGGAATACAACTAACAAAGGATGTAAAGGACCTCTTCAAGGAGAACTACAAACCAGTGCTGAAAAAAATAAGAGAGGACACAAACAGATGGAGAAACATTCCATGCTCATGGTTAGGAAGAATCAATATTGAGAAAATGGCCATACTGCCTAAAGTAATCTATAGATTCAATGCTATCCCCATCAAGCTACCAATGACCTTCTTCACAGAACTGGAAAAAACCACTTCAAACTTCATATGGAATCACAAGAGACCCCGCATAGCCAAGACAATCCTAAGCAAGAAGAACAAAGCTGAAGGCATCACACTGCCAGACTTCAAACTATACTACAAGGCTACAGTAATCAAAACAGCAAGGTACTGGTACCAAAACAGAGACATAGACCAATGGAACAGAACAGAGACCCCAGAAGAAACACCACACATCTACAACCATCTGATCTTTGACAAACCCAGCAAAAACAAGCAATGGGGAAAGGACTCCATGTTTAATAAATGGTGTTGAGAAAACTGGTTAGCAATGTGCAGAAAGCAGAAGCTGGACCCTACCTGTCACCTTACACTAAAATTAACTCCAGATTGATCAAAGATTTAAACATAAAACCTAACATCATAAAAACACTAGAAGAAAACATAGGCAAAACCATCCAGGACATAGGCATAGTCAAGGACTTCATGACTAAAACACCAAAAGCAATGGCAATAAAAGCCAGAATAGACAAATGGGATCTAATTAAGCTCCAGAGCTTCTGTACAGCAAAAGAAACCATCATTAGAGTGAATCAGCAACCAATAGAATGGGAAAAAATTTTTGCAATCTACCCATCTGACAAAGGGCTAATATCCAGAATCTACAAAGAACTAAAACAGATATACAAGATAAAAACAACCCCATTCAAAAGTGGGCGAAGGATATGAACAGACACCTTACAAAAGAAGACATATATGAGGCCAACAAACATATGAAAAAATGCTAATCATCACTGGTCATTAGAGAAATGCAAATCAAAACCACACTGAGATATCATCTCACGCCAGTTAGAATGGCGATCATTAAAAAATCGGGAGACAACAGATGCTGGAGAGGATGTGGAGAAATAGGAACACTCTTACACAGTTGGTGGGAGTGTAAATTAGTTCAACCATTGTGGAAGACAGTGTGGTGATTTCTCAAGGATCTAGAAATAGAAATTCCATTTGACCCAGTAATCCCACTATTGGGTATATACCCAAAGAACTATAAATCATTCTACTATAAAAACACATGCACACGTATGTTCACTGCAGCCCTGTGTACAATAGCAAAGACCTGGAACCAACCCAAATGCCCATCAATGATAGACTGGACAAAGAAAATGTGGTACATATACACCATGGAATACTACACAGCCATAAAAAACGATGAGTTCGGCCGGGCGCGGTGACTCAAGCCTGTAATCCCAGCACTTTGGGAGGCCGAGGCGGGTGGATCACGAGGTCAAGAGATCGAGACCATCCTGGTCAACATGGTGAAACCCCGTCTCTACTAATACAAAAAATTAGCTGGGCACGGTGGCGCGTGCCTGTAATCCCAGCTACTCAGGATAATCCCAGCTACTCAGGAGGCTGAGGCAGGAGAATTGCCTGAACCCAGGAGGCGGAGATTGCGGTGAGCCGAGATCGCGCCATTGTGCTCCAAGCCTGGGTATCAAGAGCGAAACTCCGTCTCAAAAAAAAAAAAAAACAAAAAACGATGAGTTCATGTCCTTTGTAGGGACTTGGATGAATCTGGAAGCCATCATTCTTAGCAAACTGACCCAAGAACAGAAAGCCAAGCACCGTATGTTCTCACTCATAGGTGGGTGTTGAACGAGAACACGTGGACATAGGGAGAGGAGCATCACACACAGGGGGCAGTTGGGGGTGGGTAGGGGAGAGACAATGGGAGGTGGGGAGGGAGGGAAGGGTGGGGAGGGAGAACATGGGGAGAAATGCCAGATATAGTATGCACCTGAAGTAAAATAAATAAATTATTAAAAAAATAAATAAATAAATACAAAGAACATTCCTCAGTAGCACATTTAGTTGCTTCAGGGAACCAAATGCTGTGCCCATGTGGTCCTGGAGGACAGAGGGGCTCCTGCTGGGTTATGCCTCACTCTGGGGGGACTGATACCAAGCCCTAGTGGCATAAGCCTCTGGAGAGGGAGGGTCCCAGCAACAGCCCAAGATTCTTCCCAGAAGGAAGCCAATAAACAGGAGGTAAAAAAAGAACTTCCTTTTCTTTTCCCCAAGGGCATTAAAAAAAGGTCAAATGGAAGAATTCACAGTTCTCACGTGTGTTATGAATGCAAAAAAAAAACTGTCAGTTGAGAGAAGAGAATACCAAAGCATCCTTTTACCAGGACAACTCTATTTCAAATATAAGTGACTCTTAGAGTAAACAGAATTCAATTTTCAAAGGAATTCTTTTTAAACACCATTGGTTTCTGAAGATCATGTTTATAAGCGTAGTGATTGAGAGTTCAGTCTCTAATGTCAGACAACCTGTGTTCAGATCCCTGTTCCTCAACATACTGGCCCTGTATCCAGATACAAGTGACAACCTCTCTGCCTTAGTTTCCCCATCTTTGAAATGGAGATAATAATGGTACCTCTTTCTCATAGGGTGGTTGAAAGGCTTTATAAGGGGTGTTTAGCCAAGTGCCTGGCACACTGTGAACACTTGGCTTTATCATTATCACTTAGCTTTATCATTATACATAATAGGCTATATATTATAGCCACTATATCCTTATCAGTTCAGGCCCCTGGACCTCACCCAACCCATAAGCAAGATGCCAGGACAACCAAGAATCAGAGAGGTTCTGAAACAAAGATCCCCTGATCACAGAGAATGAAAGACAGGATCTCTTTTAGGTCTTCCCCAACTCAAAAGTCTAGAAATGGCAGGGTGCAGTGGCTCACACCTGTTATCTCAGCATTTTGGGAGGCCAAGGTAGGTGGATTACTTGAAGCCAGGAATTCAAGACCAGCCTGGCCAACATGGCAAAACCCTGTCCACTAAAAATACAAATATTAGCTGGGCAGGGTGGCACACCTGTAGTCACAGCTACTTGGGAGGCGGAGGCACGAGAATCGCTTGAACCCAAGAGGCAGATGTTGCAGTGAGCCAAGATCACCCATCTCACCCCAGCCTCAGCAGCAGAGCAAGGCTGTCTCAAAAAAAAAAAAAAAAAAAAAAAAAAAAAATTCTAGCAAGAATATCCAGGCAGGGCACAGAAGTCTTCCAGCCCACATGGCTCTTGGAGAGGCCAAAGTTGCCAGCAGTACCCTGGGACTGTTGTAGGCATGCTAGCAGGACAGAGGGGAGATGCATCATGGAGATGACCAGCATGGCCTGACACAGAGATAAACCAGCAGGAAGGCAGTGCCTAGAACTCGAAAGATTGTTCTCCCTCCAGCCTTGTCTCTGGAGCTTCAGGTTGCTCTAAAAGGGAACCAAAGCTGTTTTAAGTTTTGTTTCTAAAGTTTTGTTTGCTTTTATAAGGGGGTGGACATTATTTCTGAAAAATGGTTGAGAAATACAGTGGCATAAGAGACGTGCTCGAAAGAGACTAGGGTCACTGCCCCCTACATCCTTTATTTACATTCAGCAAAATAAAACACAGTGGCCTTTTCAATAAAATGAATGTCAATGGCATAGCACATATTTCAAATTAGAAATAATGGTATTGCTCAGTGAATTTCCGTTCTACCTTCCTTGGCTCACTGGAAACGTGTTAGGATTTCTTTTCCCCTACAGCTTCACCGGAACGCTTATAAATTTCCTTTGCTTTGCTGCAGATATTTTTCTTCCTAAGCATAATTCCACTGGCTGGTCTTCCAGCCAAATGTCAAATGACTTCTTTGTTTTATGTCTTGAGTGCCTAAGACATAACTCAGTGCCACTGATAATTCAAGTGTATGTGGTCCGAAATTCTTATAGATGAGAAAAATACAAGTCCAAGGAAACTGACTAATATCAAACTTTTGAGAAGTAGAAATGTGGGTCGACTAAAAATAGGAACTGCTGGATTGACCTGGAATGTCAGCTTAAAATGTGAACTAAACCTGGTTTTTGTTTTTTTTTAAATCCTCTCTAAAATTTGCTAACAGAAGTTGTGCTGTCAAAGTCAACCCACTCACAGATGCTGCTGGCCATGACCCGCTATGAGTAACATGAACCAGGATGTAGACTGAACTCCCTAGTACTCTGGCTTCAGTGATAACTTGATGGTTCAAGTATACCTTTGTTGTGAGCCTGGAAAATTACTATATTATGTGACTTTCCCAGGTTTCTGTCAAGCTGTGAATTTTTTTTTTTTTTTTTTTTTTTGATACAAAGGCTCACTCTGTCACCCAGGGTAGAGCATGATCTCGCTCACTGCAACCTCCTCTTCCCAAGTTCAAGCGATTCTCTTGCCTCAGCCTCCCAAGTAGCTGGGATTACAGGCATCCAGTCCCAACTACATTTGGTATTTTTAGTAGAGACAAGTTTTCACCATGTTGGCCAAGCTGGTCTTGAACTCTTGACCTCAGCTGATCCACCCACCTTGGCCTCCCAAAGTGCCTGGGATTACAGGCGTCAGCCCCCATGCCAATCCTAAGCCTGCGATTTTATGATTTTATATCACATCCTTACCTGCTTTTCCTCTAAGTCATCTCATTTTTCCTACTTTTGCCCAATTAGCTTAATAAGTTTTATCTTAGGAAACTATAGTGAACTCTAAAATTTAAAAATAATTCAGATTTGTTGCTAGAAAATGAATGCTACTTACCTTGATTAGTTTCAGAGTAAAAAGCACAGAATCTTGAGCCTATATAAATATATCATTTCCAATTTCAAAGCTCATGCTCTGTGCCTGATTCCAAATTGACTGTGAAACTATGGCTTTATGTTTTTACTACTAAGGTGGATGTTGATGACATGTCTGATGAGCAGCTTTCAGCAAAGTACATCAAAGAAGTATGTAATTCCACGCTTACTAAAACTCCAAAACAGGGCATCAGCTTTCATATCCAGGTGACTGACAGCCAAATTCACAACAAGAAACTATTGAAATAATGACACTACTGAAGCATGTCTCTTACCATTCTGAATAAGGGTCTGTGACCGTGTGAACCTTCCATGGACAGCTGTCATGTGCAGTGGACTTTTGCCATCTTTACTCTAAAAAAAAAAAAATGAAGGAGAGAAAAACAACGGAGGCAGTCATAAGCCAGTGATATCAATCTGAAATACCCCTATGGACACTGCTAATAATGCCCTGAAAACATCCATTTAATTTTTTTTTTAAAGTATGATCAACATGAGGCTGCAGTGAGCTAGGATTTTACCACTGCACTCCAGCCTGGGTGACAGAGTGATGTTTTTCTCAAAAAAAATTTTTAAAAGTATGATCAACAATTACAAGAGGCAAAGATAATTTTGAAAGGAAAAGATAAAATGTACATGACCTCTGAAGTTATTGCATAATATGGCATTTTTAAAACGCCTAGAGAAACAGTCATCTGTAACCTTTATTCCTCTCCTGTGATTACTGGAGAAGGAAGTTTCCTTAGAGATGTTTTTTCAACCTTTGTCTACAGTACACAAAAAAAGACAAATGTGTTAACTTTCATGGTCCTGTTTAAGCCAAAGCTGACCAAATGGCTCTGAATCACTGCAACTTTTAAAACTGACCTGAGGCCAGGCACGATGACTCACACCTGTAATCCCAGCACCTTGGGAGACTGAGGTGGGCAGATCACTTGAGGTAGGAGTTCAAGAACAGCCTGGCCAACATGGTGAAATGGCATCTCTACCAAAAATACAAAAATTAGCCAGGCATGGTGGCATGTGCCTGTAATCCCAGCTACTCAAGAGGCTGAGATGGGAGAATTGCTTGAACCTAGAAGGCAGAGGTTGCAGTGTGTCAGAATCATGCCACTGCACTACAGCCTGGGTGACACAGTAAGATTCTCTAGGAAAAAAAAAAAGAAAGAAAGAAAGAAAGAGAGAGAAAAACCTGATCTGGATCTCTTCATAATTCCTTCCATTTTAATTCCGTTTTTTTAAAAAAAAATCACTTTAAAATAAAACAAAACAAAAAAGAAAAAAAATTAAAAGAAAAACAAAAACTAAACCATAAGTTTTGATTGTTTCAAAACAGAATCTCTTACTTTATGTAACTCATTAGAAGTTAGAGGACTAAGGCATGCAACTGTTTAGGAAATTGCCATTGGAATGATCAGCTGGAAATGTGTGCTGAATTCATATATTTCTTACTATTCATGATAGAAATAGAATTTCCTTTCCAAAACACAGAAAATTAAGCCAAAACACAGAAAATGTACAACATCTATATACTGATCATCATTATACTAAATACCAAGGTACCACATATTTAACTAAGAAATAGTAATTTACAGAATTTCTTCTGAAAATAGGCTCAAAAGAAAATATTACTGTTATTTTAGAATAAAACTATCTCCAATAGAAAGAATGTATTTTCATCCAAGTATTGTTATCAAAAAAAAAAACTACATAACACTTATTTTTCTAAGTCTCAGCGGAAACACTTCTCTAGGTCTGAAGTTAAAATAAGAGGTTTTAAAAATGCATGTTCATTTTGTGATGAAATCCAAATACCTGTGCTTTAAAATGACTGTTTTAAAAAACTCCATCTTGGAAAACAAATAATAATTCAGGTAAGTATTTCTTAGAGTGGACTAAGGACTGCCTATGCCTGAATCACCCAGGATTCTTGTTGGAAATACGAATTCTGTACTTTAACCCAGAACTACAGAATTGGGGTAAGAGGGTCCCCATTTTTAATCCCTGATTTGGACTGTGGGCTAAAATAGCTTATAAAACCAAGGTTTTAACACAAGAATTTTATTATATTCTATAAGTCTATTCCTTATAAATAAAAAAGGGATTACACATAGTCTGTGCCAAGAAAAAAAAGTTAATTAGAACAGTAAGTTCATCTTGATTGAAAAAAACATGTATCATTATAATTCAATGTTCTCAGGTAGATGGGAGAAGAAAAGAAATAATAGGATCCTCTCTCCATCTTATATGAGTGTAACCTGAATCAAAACAGACTGAGAAAGGAGACATGAAGCTTGATAATATTTTTAGAGGAAAAACGGGTGCAATCAAGACAATGAGTTACAGCATCATCGCTGACCATGAGACATGCTGGGAAGGAGAGCTCCTAAAAGTTGTTGATTCAGAGCTAGGCCTTAGTTGTCAGGACTGCACACAGTTCCAAGGACTGAAACACCTGGGAACTACTTCGGAATAAAGATTAAAACACCCCCTTCCAATTAAAAAATGATGACAGTTCAAGATAACTAAGGAGAAAGAAGGCAGAAATTGTGGAGTTGGCATTAACTTGTCCCTAGGTGGAGCTATTTCTTTAAATTTTGCTCCAGTGTTCCCCTTAATATGAACCATAAGTAATTATTAATTAAATATATCTAAAGCTATAAATACGTCGGCATTTAGAAAATATTTTCATAAATGTTTAGCTAAGCAATTTTCCATGCTTAGAAAAGTGCTTAAAGGCTTTACCAAGGAGTAACCACCAAATTGGTGGTAGCTATCTAAGCTGCAGGCAGAGACACAAAGCAGATAAAGAGTGATCTCTGTAGTGTGTAGTGGGCAAAGCCAGGTCCATTTCAGGGACAGCAAACACCACAACCTTCCTTTTGGCTGAGAGTGCTTGTGCCTCTGGTAAAGGGACAAGTAAATACAGATGACCAAAGCTAGGTAAAATGCAAAGAACAGCAAAATGACCAGTGGTGACAATTGCTTTGCATCCATCTTTGCAGATCTTTGCCTGGGTTCATCTACTGAATCCAGGATATAGCTGATATCTTTTTTTTCTTCTCATGGGGAAACAGTTGGATAAGGTGGGGAAATCTGGACAGGAAGCATTAAGAGTATCCTGGCAGCCATTTTGGGGCAGCTTTGTTCATATGGTATGGGATGTAAGGGGAGCTCACTATTCCAAAACGCCATTGAAAACCAAGGAAACTCAAAAGGACAATACTTTTTATTTAGCCTTTTAAAGTTATAACTCGGAATATTAAAGTCGAAACTAGGGAACCTTACTGAGTTTCATGATCTGAGAAATTGAAATTTATCACGCAGGGGTACTGGCTGTTGCTACTATTCCTAGAACTTCACACAAAGATAAAACTATTCCTTGCATTCTCAAAGGAGAGAATATGTGCAATTCTTCTGTCTATTGAAAGCTTTCATGAAATTTTTTTTTCTTAATTTCTAGTCTCCCTCCAATTTTCTAGCTACATTTCCCCATAGAATTTAGGGCTTTGAAATTTTTGTTATTTTGAGAATCCATTCAATTAAGCAAGAAGCGCTTCTATTGAGTTAGGCATAATCAAGCCCTAAGTCATAAAGGAAACATATTGAGGATTAAAAATATTTTATGATAAATACTAGTACTCTTTAAGGGCCAAACTCAGCATTGTCTAAGGAAGATTACTCTTTGAACTAAATGGAGTGTTTGTATTTTCTTGATCATCAGTCTCCTCAGAAATCCATTTTTTTTCTTTTATTCCTAATGCCTTCTTTCCTCATCTTCCAACATCCCACACGCCATCCCTAAATTTACAGACATTGTTATTCCCCAGGGTCTTGAAAGCGTAATGTTCTCTGTGGCGTGGTACACCCCTGGAATCACACAGCTCAACAGCCCTAATACAGGGCAATAAAGCCTCTATGGGATAACACTAAGTCCAAACTGGGGTTAGGGGTGGGGTCAAATAAGGTCAGAAACCCATTAAGTCTTCCTAATTCAATGGAAGAGCCGTCTAAAATACTGGTGTTAAAAAGCCATACATAGTCCAATTTATTTTGCTTTGTTTTTTATGGTTCTAAGGGTGAGAGAGATGGAACGTGGTTGGCTCACTCATTCCTCTCCTTTCCTCACTTCTCCAAAATTCTAAGTACGTGTACCTATCACTGCCTACTCTTGCCAGTTTTCATCTTCAACTTCTGCAATACAAACTATTCCATAATTTGGTCTTGGTACATATAAAGAAGGGAACTGGTCCACTTCAAACAGACATGTTTCAGCTCCCATCTCTTAGAGCTAAATAATCTAAAAGCCTACAGACAGAAAAGAATTGAGATCATGCACAGGCTAAATGTCAGTGACCAGAAAGTAGACAACCTGGCAATGGCAATTTCTGAATCTAAGTCATATCCAACACAGTTCTATGTATAGTGCCTTCTTTAGTGCTTACTTTTGAATGCTTACACAAAGAGCCTTGAAATACTACAGAAATTACAATATGATCTGTAATGGGAAAGAAAAATTATTTTATACTTTCTCATGTCCTATGTATTTACAAATTGCAAGTAAACCATGAATGGATTATTGTATCAGTAAAGTATATCTTTATTTTATCACAATTAAACTCATATTATGAAGTCAAAAAACAGGGCCAGGGTCAACTGAGCAAAATGGGGAACTGTGAAATGCAGGCAGAACACACACCCCTCCTCCTCTTCCAACTATCTTGTAATTGCTCATGAAGACATCACTTTTACTGTTTTGTGAGAATAGAGGAAAACAAAGTGAACACGTGGGTAGGTGCTGGCTGCATTTCAATATGCTATTTCCCTCAACCTTTGGAAAATCTAAACAAATACAAATTGTCTTACAATCTACAAACACTTTCAAAATCCAAGGAGCAATGTGGTACAAGGAGATAACAACTTGAATTAGACAGCTACCTCCAGAGTCAGACAGGATGGCTCTGTGGAAACGTTAGATGATCCGTGCATCCAGAGTGGATCTGGAATAACTAAGGACGATTCAAAGAGAATTAGGAAATCAGAGGATACAGATGGCGTAGATGAAGGGAGACGAAGAATGAAGGCTAGATTTGATTCAAAATCCTATTTATATAGATTTGATCATAATAAACCCAAATCTCAGAGTTTTAAAATGGCATTTCTTATATTCCAATTATGATTAGCAGTCCAAAGGAAAAAAATAAATATTAAAATTAAGGAATTATCCTTTTTAGTTCCATTTGTGGAAAGGAAGAAAGGGCTGCAAAAACCAATGTACCACAGCAGTTGAAGTCCTTTATCCAATCTGAACTGACCACTGGTCAGTTAACTGGAAGTAGTAGGCAGGTGTGCCAGAGAGTAGCCTTCTAGTGCCAGGTATTAGGCACACCAAGAGCATCGGTGGCATGTTTTGCAGATATAATGAAGTGCATCAGACAAGCCTGTGGATTAATTAAGTGGAGGTTGGTAAAGAAAGCTCCTTTATCAAATTTCGATGATTTCCCTTTCTTTAAAAGATTCACAGGATGTCTTTCAGATACCAGGATGGCAAGACAGATGTCTACAGTCTTGGGAACACTGACAGTTTGGCCACCTGTGTGCTTCCTGCCCCCTTCAACACCATGTTCTACAGTTTCAGCCCCATACAAACACTCCTTCCCAAACTTGGACCACAGTTTTTTGGTCACTTTGATGCCCCCATTCATTTTTGTCTGCTTTCCTTCTTCATGAAAACACTATACTCCTTCCTGTCTCCTCTAACAACATTTTGCATCCCTTTCTCTGGCTCTTTCTCCTCCTCCTTATCCTAAGAGTAAAGGGCTGTATCACCTTCTGTACTTGTGCTATTACATACTCTCTCCTTGGGCAGTCTCATCCCTTTCTTGTTTCAACAATCACCTTTACGTGAATGAAGCAATCTACATTTTTTCTTCTGTCCCCTACCAGTCCCCTGTGCTAGAGTACCACGTTTTCCACTTTTGGGCTTCTCAGATCGGCTATACCAAAACCTAAAAATCAGCCTCTCAAAAACTAAATGTATCGGTTTAACTTCCTAAGCCTACCCTTCCCCCGACATCCCTCTTTAAAAATATTAATGATAACATCTATTTTTCTACTGCTTATCATGTGGCAGATATTATTCTACATGGTTTATGTATGATAAAGCTGTTTGACGTTCACAGCAGTTCCATGGAAAAGATACTATTATATCCCTAATTTTACAGATAAATAAACCAAAACACACAGAGAGCTTGTTTAAGATTATATAGATACTAAATGTCAAGGCTAGAATTGGAATTTAGGCAGTCTGGCCCCAGAACTGAACACTTAACTACTCTGCTATACCACCTTTCTTCAGCAGATTTTTTTGTTTTTTAAGACAGAGTCTTGCTCTGTTGCCCAGGCTAGAATACAGTGGCAGGATTTCAGCTCACTGCAACCGCTGCCTCCAGGTTCAAGCAATTCTCCTCCCTCAGCCTCCTGAGTAGCAGGGATTACAGACGCATGCCACCATGCCCGGCTAATTTTTGGATTTTTGGTAGAGACAGGGTTTCACCATGTTGGTCAGGCTAGTCTCGCCTGATCTCAGGTGATCGACCTGCCTTGGCTGCCAAAGCACTGGGATTACAGGTGTGAGCCACTGCGCCCAGCCTCTTCGACACATTTCAATCCTTACATTAGTCTTCAACTCCTGCAGTCCATGTCCTGCCAAGTCCTGCTGATTTTCTTTCTGCAAAGCCTCCCCTTTCAGTTGGCTCCTCCTTGTTCCCCTGTTCTCTTATTTCCTCTTACTGATATACCAGTTTTATTGACTGCTAGTCAACCACTAATCAGCTCTTCTCTAAGTCCACTACACCTGGGTTTTCTTTTTTTTTTTTTTCAAAAGTGAAAATAGCTTTTTCGTTCTTCTGGATATAAAAATAACATGCTCTGCTGTGTGTGGTGGCTCATGCCTGTAATCCCAACACTTTGGGAGGCCAAGGCAGGTGGATCACTTGAGCTTGGGAGTTGGAGACCAGCCTGGGCAACATGGCAAAATCCTGCCTTTACAAAAAATATAAAAATTAGCCAGGCACGGTGGTGCACACCTGTAATCTCAGCTACTTGGGAGGCTGAGGCCAGAGGATGGCTTGAGCCTGGGAGGCGGATGTCACAGCAAGCCATCCCACCACTGCACTCCAACCTAGGTGGCAGAGCCAGACCCTGTCTCAATAAAAAATAATAATAAAAATAATTTTTAAAAATGTTCATTGTATCATAATCAGAAGACAAAAGCAAATACACAAAAAAGAAACTAAAGGCCAAGCACAGTGGCTCATGCCTGTAATCCCAGCACTTTGAGAGGCTGAGGTGGATGGATTGCTTGAGCTCAGCAGTTAGAGACCAGCCTGGCCAACATGGCAAAACCCCCTCTCTACAAAAAATACAAAAATTAGCTGGGCATGGTAGCAGGCACCTGTAATCCCAGCTACTTGGGAGGCTGAGGCAGGAGAATCACTTGAACTCAGGAGGCAGAGTTTGCAGTGAGTTGAGATCACACCACTGCACTCCAGCCTGGGCAAGCAGAGTGAAATTCCATCTCAAAAAAAAAAACAAACAAAACAAACAAACAAAAACCTAAATCATAATTTTGTTGTCTCTGCAGTGATAATTGTTGCTAGCATATTGGTACATACTCCATAGATTTTTCTCTGTCTTTGCATCATGTACACAGACACATAACCGTAACATTTTAACATTAAAAAATGAGATATTTCTTTGTTGCATTTTTTCATTGATAATACTAGATATTAGCCATTTTGATAGTTGCCATTCTTTAACACAAATGTAATGATTTTGTATTAGTTTGCATTTTTCTAATTACCAGTAATACTGACTAGTTTTTCACAGGTTTAACGCATTTTGTTTTCTCTCTCTTGTGATCTGACTTTTACTCTATGTTTTCTAGTAGTGATCACTTTTTCTTATTGATTTGTACAAGCTCTTTACATATCAAGCATATTAACTATTTGCTTATTAATATTGAAGAAAATTTTCCCTAAGTTGTTCTTATTTCAATTTGATGTTAGAGGTTTTTTTGTTGTTGTTTTGTCACATAAATGTTTAAGATTTGTAGTCATATATACGATTATTTTCCTTTGTTTCCTGCCTTTGGTGTTCTGTGACCAGATTACTGTTTTTAATGCTCAGGTCTGATCATTTGACCCGTAGAATGATTAGTGGCCTGCAGAGCCTAGAGAGGCCCAAGCTTCTTGGGCTCAAAATCATCAAGTAGATAAGTTCTCTTCCCGGTCAAATCACATTTCAGCTCATTTATGACTCCTTTGTTTCACACGATTAAAAATAAAAGTGTTTTTTAGACACGGGATCTCACTAGGTTGCTCAGGCTGATCTTAAACTCCTGGGTTCAAGGAATCCTATACCTCAGCCTCCCAAAGAGCTGAGACAGCAGGCCAAGCCACCACAGTCAGCACAGTCATAAAATTATACTCTATTCGATACAATCAATTGCTATTCTAAAAATCTGTCCCATCTTTCACCACTCTTAGAAATTATGAAAAAAAAATAAAAGATTTTAATAGTGACTAGAGAAGGTTATTAAAATAGATTGATATGATATTCTTGAAATTACACCTTGGAAATCACATTTTTCAAAACCAGAGACAGACTACACTGGGACCTTGCTTCAGGATCCCTGTGTGCTGGGAAGAAGGGAAGCCTGGGTTGAAAAAAAGGTCTCCTAGCGCAGCTTAGGACATTCTGCTACAATCTAAATGCATTCAAGTGATGTCATTTAAATTATGAATGCTACGTGCATAGGTTCCCCTTGGTTAGCTGTCACACAGCAAGCTGACAAGTCACCTAAAGTTTACCTGAGCTTTTCCTATCTAGAATTGCCACCCACCTTTGCTCACACTGTTCTTTCTATCTGGAACACTCTCTCTCAAATTATCTCTATCCCTCCTCGACTAAACTACAGTAGTCTTCCAAGTCTCCACTCAAAACCAATCTCCATATTTTATTCCCAAGCAAGAAACAAGTCAACACTTGCTTCTTATAGTTTGCAATGCTTTATGACTCTTCTCTTGTGACTCATCATATCTTCACTTGCTCATGATTGCCTGAGTGCATGTTATCTCCCTACTACACTATAAGTTCCTTAGGAGCAGAGACTGAATCTCATCTTGGAGCACATCTCCAGTACCTAACAGAGGGCACTGGGTAGTCCTTAGTAAATTTACTGAATAAAGGAATGATCATAATGAATGGCTCAGTGCTATGTCACTGAAGCCACTATCTAGGGTTTGCTTTAAAAAGGTCTTGGCTGGTCACAGTGGCTCACACCTGTAATCCCAGCACTTTGGAAGGCCGAGGCAGGAGGATCACTTGAGGTCAGGAGTTTGAGACCAGCTTGGCCGACATGGAGAAACACCATCTCTACTAATAATACAAAAAAATTTGCCAGGCATGGTGGTGAACGCCTACAATTCCAGCTACTGGGGAGGCTGAGGCAGAACCCGGGAGACAGAGGTCACAGTGAGCCGAGATCGTGCCATTGCACTCCAGCCTGTGTGACAAGAGCAAAAGTCATCTCAAAAAAACAAGAGAAGGTATCTGAGAAGCTCTAAACCCACACTGGGGTTGGAAACAGGCCCACAATCATTATTAGGCCTTCCTTTGAATTCTCAGCAGCACTGCCCTATCGGGTCAACATTCACCTCAGTATTAACGTCTGGTCCAAGTCAACATCCTAGAGATCTAGTATTTGTTCTGGCACATTCACTTAGGGTAACAAGGACACACGACTGGAGCCTTGGTATCTCTCAGCTGGTACCACCACTCCTGGAGAAAAATAACACAACTCTTTCTCTTTCCTTTTCTCTCTCCTTCCTTCCTTCCTCCCTTCCTCCCTTCCTCCCTTCTTTCCCTCCCTCCCTCCCTCCTTTCCTCCTTCCCTCACTCCCTCCTTCCCTCCTTCCAAAAAATAATACAATTCTCTCTCTCTTTCTTTCTTTTCTGAGATGGAGTCTCACTCTGTCACCCAGGCTGGAGTGCAGTGGCACAATCTTGACTCACTGCAACCTCTGCCTCCTGGGTTAAAGCAATTATCTGCCTCAGCCTCCCGAATAGCTAGGATTACAGGCTCTTGTCACCACCCCAACTAATTTTTATATTTTTAGTAGAGATGGGGTTTCACCATCTTGGCCAGGCTGGTCTTGAACTCCTGACCTTGTGATCCACCCACCTTGGCTTCCACACTTTTTTTATAGCATCCAAATCCAGGACAAGGCTGTGTGAGTCAATCTGCTCAGAGTTCCAACTCGCTAAAACATGGTATAATTGGCAGTAGTTGACTTTGCTTAAACAGGAGCTCAATGCAAAGGCATTCAGCACAGAGACTAAGAGAGTCATACCTGAATGTTAACATCCGCCCCGTTGTTGACTAACAATTCAAGACACAAAGCACCATGAGTGGAGGCAGCAGCAAAATGCAAAGGGGTGAAGCCATTATTGTTTGGCTGGTTCACGTTAGCACCGTAGTCAATCAGCTCATTAACTACAGCATCCTGTCCATTGTAGCAGGCGATGTGAAGCGCCGTATTTCCATAGACATTGATTTCATCAATCTGCAAAAGAGTCCAACACAGGGCGATTAAAGTCACTGGAGCCAATTTACTCCATTTTCCACAAAAAGCTTAATGGCTGTGGCTAGAGAAAGGAAATATCCATCAGCCAATATAATTGTTCAGAGCTTACTCTTGGCCCGGTATGGTCTTCTTGATAATGCGTGTCACCCCATGGTAATGATCAGCAAAAAGTCAATGTGACAAAAAATGAACTGGAGAGAGAGTTAGAAGTTTCATCCTGGGGAGAGGTATTTTTCAGCTAACAAAGGGATAAAAGGTGAAGAGCAAAGTTTCTTTCAAAACACCAAAAGAGAAGTAAATCAGGGGAGAACAGAAAGAGCCCCAAACTCTAGGGTTGAGGCACAGCGAACCTAAAGAAATGGTGGGAGGTGGCAGGGGAGGTGGCTGCGGAGCCTAAACATGGAAGGCGGGTCAGAACCCACTCTCGGTTTTGCCCTGGAGTCCGACAAATCACAGGTTGCATTTCAGTCACAGAGCAGTGGTGCCCTCAGGAGGTGTGTTTAGTCCATGGCTCCCTATTGCTTTATGAGACCCGCCCTGGGTGCTGAGTTTCATCATTATGGTCGTATAGGAACTTGGTTTTCCTTTCCTGGGGGACAGGCTGTTCCAACCTCACCACTGCTCCTGTTCTACTAGAGGAAGGGGAATGGGGCAGTCTGACTTCTCCAGTTCAACAGTAGACATTGCTGCTGTTTGTCTCTGCCATTTATTCACTCATTTCTGCTTTAAGTCATGACTTAAAAGGCTACACTCAGAAGGTGGGATGTGGAACCTTAGCTAGTCTTTAAAAACAACCGGTTAATATATATGACATAGACTCTATGTGTCTATATATTTATCTATGTTGATATAGAAAGTTATTCAGTTTCCAGTTTTCCTCTGCTTAGTGTATGCCCCCACTGTCCTTCATCAGTTGCCCACAGAAACTCAAAAAGATGGGACGATAGAAAACAACTCCCCTGCACTTGAATTAAAGTGCAAACAGGATTTAACTTTAGAATAACAGAAGTCCCACAAATACACAAGCCATGCAGCGAGGCATTCATTATAGCTCACCTCCACCCCCAGATTCAGGAGATGCTTGACAACATTGATCTGTCCATTGGAGGCTGCGGCATGCAGAGGGGTATAACCCTTCTTATCCTTACAGGTCACTTCTGCACCATGGTTAATGAGCAATGCTACAACATCCAGGTGGCCTTTACAAACAAAGCAGCAGAAAACATTGTTAACCTTTATAGGAAACTTTGCTGATTCATTTCACCTAAATTATCACTGTTAGCTTTTATTGCCACCAGTCTTTTGCTGATTATTTGTAAAAAGCTGATTCACGGCAACTATTCAACAAATGTTTGCTGAGTATCTACTATGGTCAGGCATAATGTAAATGCTGTGGGAG
This sequence comes from Aotus nancymaae, assembly GCF_030222135.1. NCBI lineage: Eukaryota > Metazoa > Chordata > Mammalia > Primates > Aotidae > Aotus > Aotus nancymaae. The sequence goes on along the minus strand of NW_026988419.1, from coordinate 36,440,661 downwards.
GAAAAAACATAATTCATACGTGAGCCTTCTCTTCAAGGAGATCTAGGTGATGATGCCTGTTACCATGCTAATGAACAATGGTGAGGTTTTGCCAAGATATAAGCAGAGAGCCTTAGAAAAGTTGTGTTAAAATGAAAGCGAAGCCTTTGAAAACAATTGCCATTCGTCACTGAAAAGTTTAACAATGACAATTCAGTTTGGGAAAACTGATGAAAGAAAAAGAAAATCAATTAATGAGAATGACCCCAGATTACTGTCTAATCATATAAAATACTGCTGCTTAATGGTATTTTGACCCACAAAAATGACAATTTCATATGGCTTAACTTAAAAGTATCCTCATGAATTAGAAGCCAAACAGAAAACCCTTCCAGTTTTAGCTCCTGTTGGCATTTTTTTTCTATGATCTTTTACTCTGTTCCATAATTCACTATACATAGAATGATAAGCGTGGACAACATGGTGAAACCCCATTTCTACAAAATACAAAACTTAGTTGGGTGTGATGGCACATGCCTGTAGTCCCAGCTGCTCAGGAGGCTGAGGCACGAGAATCACTTGAACCCAGGAAGTGGAGGCTACAGTGAGCTGAGATCACACCACTGCACTCTAGCCTGGGCAACAGAGCAAGACCCTGTCTCAAAACAAAACACAAAAAAAATGAAAAACATATTTGACCTTTATTTTGGGACTGAAGATTGTTCGATGCTTCAGGATCATTGCTCTAAACATGGCTGAAAATTGAAGGGTAGAAGACAAGCACTGACTCCAGGACTTTGTGTGTTTGTTGGGGTGGGGGAAAGTATTGGCTTGTTTTATTAAAATTTGACTCTTTTCTCCCCAAGACTTATATATAGAAAAATATGTTTTCGATTATTAGTGGTGCTACCTTAAGCTATTTGCCCTGGTTTTGCCTATTATTCCTGTTTGTATCCTGATAAAACACAAGACAATGACTTGATTCCTTTAAAGTCACTTATCTAAATGCTTTAGCTGTATATATATCAGCAGAGAATAAGCTTGGAAACTCACATTCTTTGAATCCTATCCACACTAGCTTAGTGTGTGTTCAGCCTACACAGCTGTCTCCCACAGTCACTGGCTCCAGTCCTGCAAGTGCCATGCAGTCATTTCATATGCTTCAGCCAACTTGAAAATCCATGGCAACTTCTTTAAAAACACGCTAATGCAGGGCCGGGCACAGTGGCTCACGCCTGTAATCCCAGCACTTTGGGAGGCCCAGGTGAGTGGATCACAAGGTCAGAAGTTCAAGACCAGCCTGAGTAAAACTCCATCTCTACTAAAAATACAAAAATTAAGTGGGTGTGGTAGTGCACACCTGTAATTCCAGCTACTTGGGAGGCTGAAGCAGGAGAATTGCTTGAACCCGAGAGGTGGAGGTTGCAGTGAGCTGAGATCATGTCACTGCACTCCAGCCTGGGTGACAGAGCAAGACTCCATCTCAAAAAAAAAAAAAAAAAAGAAACACGCTAATGCTTATAAAAGTTTACGATTCTGGTTTTTTAAACCCAACGATTCATTCAGACCCATCTTTAGCCATAAATTTATTTCATCTCTGCTTCATCCTACTTTCTTTTTCCCTACAATAAAGGTTAATTTTCAAAGTGATGATAAAAGGCATGTATGCTTGTTTAAAAGGATTCAGAGGCTGGGTGCAGTGGCTCATGCCTGTAATCCCAGCACTTTGGGAGGCTTAGGTGGGTGGATCACAAGGTCAGGAGTTCAAGACCAGCTTGGCTAATATGGTGAAATCTCGTCTCTACTAAAAATACAAAAATTAGCCGGGCATGGTGGCAGGTGCCTGTAGTCCCAGCTTCTCAGGAGGCTGAGGCAGGAGTATTGCTTGAACCCAGGAGGCGGAGGTTGCAGTGAGCTGAGATCACACCACTGCACTCCAGCCTGGGCGACAGAGTGAAATTACGTCTCAAAAAAAAAAAAAAAAAGATTCAGAAAGGCAAAAAGGTATTAAAACCACAATCATCCACAATCATAAATCCCTAGAGACAATCAATTAAAATATTAGCATTTATTTTCCAGGTTTATTACTGAACAGATTTTTAAATGAAAATGAGGATATTATTTATACTGCTTTGTAATATGCTCTCACTTAACATATCACAGAATCTTTCTATGTTAATAAATACTCATGGACTCATCACTCTAGTTACTGCAAAGTGTCCCCTTGTGTGGATCTTCCAGAATTTACTAAAACAATCTCCTGTGGATGGGCATTCGGATTGTTTACGACTTGGTGCTGATAGAATCCTGTCTGCTTTTCTAATGGCAGGATGTTCCCCAATTAGAAATACAAAGGAAATATCTTAGTTCTTCATTTCCCACAAGTCTACACTTAGAATAAACTCTGTGAGAGCTATCATTTGTCAGTGGGATTTGTCAACAAAAGTGAAAAGGAAAAACGTAGAAACGTGACCTCTGCCAAGCAGGCAGAAATGAGGACGGCAGCCTTCAGTTTTGTCGCCATTGGACTATCAGGATAATCCTCAGTGCCTCTGGTGCCCTCCTCCTATAAAATAGCCAGAGGTTTGTCTTTTCTTCCTTCCTTCTTGTTTCTTTCAAAAATATTTATAAATAAAAAGACGAATGGAATTTCTGTCCTTGCTTTCCTAGCCAGTCCTTTTTCTTTTTAAAACACCTTGTTTTACTGCCATGACAAGTTAAAATAAGCACAATCTGTGCAGCTTTCGAATCCAGACTGAAGCACATTCAAAGAGGCCCAGGCCATGATTCATTCCTCCTCTTCTTTGTAGGATAAATAAATACCTGACAAAGCAACCACCTGACTGGAGCACACCACGCATGCCGGTAAAATGAACCAAATCTTCATTCAATTGCAACCCAACCCTGAAAAGAAGTCAGACTGGAGAAAACCTACATTGTCAACGAGAGACCCATGGCTTTAGTTAAGGTTATCTGAACTTTGCTTTCCATGCATGGAATCCTTACCCATATATGCCGCCCAGTGCAGAGCACGCCGGTCCTTCTTGTCAAACGCATTGATATTTGCCCCTTTGGCCAAGAGTAAATTGACCATCTGAAAGATAACCAACCATGAAATCAAGCATACATTCTATAACGGTGAGGCCTCTTCACTACCTGCAGGTGATCTGAGCCAAATTAACATCAAATCTAAAGGCAGGTCAGAGATCTGGAGTTCTGACAAAGTATAAATATGATGTCAGAGCAGGACCTGTGTCACGTGTGTCAGAGGAAAAGACTGAAGTGACAGCCTGCTTCTTCAATTCATTGTGGCTCTAAAGTTAAGAATGATATACTTGCTGAAGGTTTGGTGTACAAATATTTTCAACATATTCTTTAAAATCTGAGCAAGAAGATCAGTTTCCATTTGTGGCTGAAAGTGTCTGAAGGGAGCATTCCAGTTCTGAATGATAAAAATACCCACCTCCACGTGGCCATTCAGAGCTGCATGGTGCAAGGCTGTGCGCCCCCCTCGGTCGGAGACATTGACACTGCTCAGCAGGGGAATGATCACTTCTGCACATTTGACAGCCTTGTTGGCTGCTGCCACATGAAGAGGGGTCTGCCAGTTCTTGTCCCTTGCATTGACATCAGCTGAGTGCTTAATCAAAACCTGGACTGCTTCCTACAACAAAAGCAGGGTTTGCAGATGTTCATTCAACCAATACTTACTGGTGTAAGATGCTTCACCAAACCCTGGAACTATGGAGAGAAAGACTCCCTGACCTTACGGGCTGGTTCCAGACAAGCCAGGTAATATTCGATAAATATCAAAAGAGTGGCACAGATTTACCTTTCTTTGTCAAGCCAAGAGCCCCGGCACATCTCTAATCATTATTAGAAGGTTTATTACCTTCTAAGTATATGATGTCCTTATAAAGTAGAAGGCACTCTCAGGCCAAATGAGAGCACCCACGTGCAAGTGTGCATACCAGGGTAAAATATCCATAGACCAAAAAGCCTCAGACATTCTTGAATCAGTTTATAAATCTTTGGTTTTCTCTGCCAACATCTTAACCCTCAGCCTCGTGTGAATAAGTGGTCAAGATGGGAAGTAACATCTCTGTTGCCATCTCAACTTAAAGCTATGAGTTGTCTCCACCTTTTCCCAATGTTTTCCACGTTATGATGGGTCACTTCTTTTGCCATTGTTGAGTTCCTTTACCTTCATTGAGTCTCCCACCTTTCTGCTTCTGTTGGCCCAGTCAGCTCTCTAGCCTCTTGATCTATGACTTTCAACCCTAGCTTTGCAATGGAATCATCCATGCAGCTCTTAAAAACACAGAAGCCAAGCATGGGCAACATAACAAAACCTCATCTCTTCCAAACAAACAAACAAACAAACAAACAAACACCAACAAACATATATAGGTGCAAAAGTAATTGTATTACTTTTAATGGCAAAAACCACAGTACTTTTGCATCAACTGGGAGTGGTGTTGCAGGCCTCTAAGTCCTAGTTACTCAGAAGGCTGAGGTGGGAGGATCACTTGAGCTCAGCAGTTCAACGTGATCACAACGAGCTGTGATCACAACACTGCACTTCAGCCTGGGCAACAGAGAAAGACCCTGTCTCAGAAACAAACAAACAAACAAACAAAAACAGTAGTTTAAAATGATTATGGAATTAAATTCATAGACATATGGAATATTTGAAATGTAGAAGGCCTTAGGGTTCATCTGGGCTGACCCCTTCATTTCACAGGCAGCTTTATTTTATAGGCAAGATGACGGAAGTCTAGGGTAATGGCCTGGCTGACTTACGGGCTCATGCATTTTCTAACAGGCCATTTTCTACTGGGCTTACTTGGTAAGTAGTACCAGTCAAGCATCCTGACATAAACAGATTCAAAAGTTAATTCTCCTTAGTTATTTACATTTGTAAATCCTAAAGTCTTAGTCTGCTACACTGGCTTAATACATGTAATAGAAATTTAATATTTTGGCAAAAACAAAGCTTTGATTAAAAACAGATAATTTCCTTTTTAAAAACTACATTTCTCTTTCAAAAGTTTTAAGCTTGGAAGCTCTTTAACTTGGTTTTACAAGGGAGTAATTTGAAAGCCATTTAGAGAATTAATAATTTTTTAAATTAAAGAAGTCTACCTTCTCCTGTATCACATGTTGGCTAAAAATTAATATCCAGGAGCTTGCTCTAAGAGAAATATACAAGGTAAAAAAGAAACTAATGTTGGGGAGGAGAAGCTGAACACTTCCTGAATCAAGAAAAGATTCTTTTTTTCTTTTAAAGGTTTTTATTTTCATTGACTTTTATTTTAAGTTCTGGGGTACATGTGCAGAATGTGCAGGTTATATACATAAACATGTGCCATGGTGGTTTGCTGCACAGATTAACTCATCACCTAGGTATTAAGCCCAGCATCCGTTAGCTATTATTCCTGGTGCTCTCCCTTCCCTCTCCCCATCGAAAGGCCCCAGTGTGTGTTGTTTCTTCTCATGTGTCATGTTTCCCTGTGTTCTCATTGCTCAGCTCCCACTTGTAAGTGAGGATGTGCAGTGTTTGGTTTTCTGATCCTGAGTTAGTTTGCTGAGAATAATGGCTTCCAGTCCCTGGAACGGACATGATCTCATTCCTTTTAATGGCTGCATAGTATTCCATGGTGTACATGTACCACATTTTCTTTGTTCAATCTATCACTGATGGACATGTGGGCTGATTCTATGTCTTTGCTATTGTGAATAGTGTTGCAATGAACATAGCATGCATGTATCTTTACAATAGAATTATTTATAATTGGATTGCTGGGTCAAATGGTATTTCTGCTTCGAGATCTTTGAGAAGTTGCCACACTGTCTTCCACAATGGTTGAATGAATTCATTCCTACCAACAGAGTAAAAGCGGTCCTTTTTCTCTGCAACCTCATCAGCATATCTTGTTTCTTGACTTTCTAATAACTGCCATTCTGACTGGTGTGAGATGGTATCTCATTGTGGTTTTGATTTGCATTTCTCTAATGATCAGTGATGTTGAGCCTTTTTTCATGTTTCTTGGCTGCATGAATGTCTTCTTTTGAGAAGTATCTGTTCATGTACTTTGCCCCCTTTTTAATGGGCTTGTTTTTTTCTTGGTGAATTTGTTTAAGTTCCTGTAGACTCTGGATAGTAGACATTTGTCAGACGAACAGATTGCAAAAATTGTCTCCCATTCTGTAGGTTGCTTGTTCATAATGATGATAGTTTATTATTTTGTGCAGAAGCTCTTTGGTTTAATTATATCCCATTTGTCAATTTTTGTTTTAGTTGCAATTGCTTTTGGTGTTTTTGTCATGAATTCTTTGCCCGTGCCTGTGCCCTAAATGGTATTGCCTAGATTTTATTCAGAGTTTTTATGGTTTTGAGTTTTACATTTAAGTCTTTAATCCATCAAGAAAAGATTCTTTAACAGTGCTTTTCAAACTATGTGTGGTAAAGAACCATTTTTAAAAAATAGTATTATTTCCGGTGGCTCATGCCTGTAATCCTAGCACTTTGGGAGGCCGAGGAGGGTGGATCACGAGGTCAAGAGATCAAGACCATCCTGGTCAACATGGTAAAACCCCGTCTCTACTAAAAATACAAAAATTAGCTGGGTATGGTGGCGCGTGCCTGTAATCCCAGCTACTCAAGAGGCTGAGGCAGGAGAATTGCCTGAACCCAGGAGGCGGAGGTTGCGGTGAGCCGAGATCGCGCCATTGCACTCCAGCCTGGGTAACAAGAGCGAAACTCCGTCTCAAAAAAAAAATACATATATATATAGTATTATTTCAAGTCCATCACTTTTGAGCCAATACTTTTGTAAAATACATTAAAAAGCAATTAGTAGAAGAAAATGAAAAAAAGATACAAATTATAAATGTAATTATTTTATTATTAAAGTTAAAGGGCATGAAATTATCGAATTGCCCTAAAAGTTTCTGACCACCTAATCTTTTCACAACAGATAAGATAAAAGCTCACAGGACCAGCCCCAGTGCGCAGGCACTCTGTGAATCACGCTCCTTCAAAGCCTTTGTTTCTTTCTTTTTTTTATTTTATTTGAGACAGAGTCTCACTCTTTCACCCAGGCTAGAGTGCAGTGGTGCCAACCAGGCTCACTGCAACCTCTGCTTCCCAGGTTCAAGCGATTCTCCTGCCTCAGCCTCCTGAGGAGCTGGAATTACAAGAACGCACCACCACACCCAGCTAATTTTTTTGTATTTTTAGTAGAGACAGGGTTTCACCCATGTTGGTCAGGCTGGTCTGGATCTCCTGACCTCAAGGGTTCCACCTGCCTTGGCCTCCCAAAGAGCTGGGACCACAGGTGTGTGCCACTGTGCCTGACCCTTTATTTCTTTCATAATGAGCAAACACCAGTGAGGATTCTGGTATTTCCCCTGAATGGAGGCATCAGCCCAGTTAACATTCTGTTTTAGGACTGTAGGCCTTGTTGGATGACACCCTGTAGCAGGCCATCTATATAAGATGCAAAAATACTAGAAAGGAGGAGCTGTCATGGGATGTCATATAGGAGGGAACTAGACATGGCATTTGCAAGTCAGTCAATCTCTTTTTACGGCTCCTTTTTTTTTAACAAAAGGCCACTTCAACTTTGTAATACAAAATAGAAACATACACTGTGGCACAGAGAAAAGATGAGAACAGGAGGCATGTATCTTAGAAACTATCATCCTTAATATTTGTTTCTTTACTCTCAAATATGCATTGCCTTTCAGTGGACATAAATTACTCATGGAAAAGTAACTGTTTATGACCACACATAGTCCCTGCAGGCATAAGCAGTGTCAAATTTCATAAATTACAAGTTGCTTTCGATAAGGGTCTAAATGTTATACAACTTTTTGTACTCTCCACAAAGCCTGGCAGGTGCTTTGCACATAGTGTATATTCAATAAATTTGGGTAGAATAAATATATTGCTGTAATCATCAGCAAACTCTGTAAGTAATAATCTGTAAGTGTTAACAGGACATTACTGTGGGCTGATGTTCCTGAGGCTGCACTCAAGTCCAGAAGGCTTTGCTGTATTACTGTAATCATTTGGGGCTTTTATGTCAATTGTGGTAATTTCATGTTCTGTAAGAATTGTATAAATTGATGTCCAACCAATTTGCTCAATTAGAGTGTTCTTCTAAAACTACCAAGCACCAAACAAAACTCACCCATTATTTTAATTATTATTAGAGCACAATTATTCTAAGAACTAGGAGTGCAAAGGCAGTTCGCTAGAGACTTTGGAATATGAAAGAATTCTAAGCAAACTATTTAAGAAGTGATGACTTTAACCATTAGGAAGGGCAGACACTAAAGTACTACCAGTGTTTAATCTCAGATCTCAAAGTGTGGCATGTAGATGACATGTATCAGAATCTTCTTTTGAACAGGCAAATTTCTGGGCCTAACCATAGGCTTCATTCAGAATCGCTAGGGGTGAGGTTTTAGAACAGGTACTTTTTTTTTTTTTTTTTTTTGAGACAGAGTATCCCTCTGTCTCCTTTTTTTTTTTTTTTTTTTTTTTTGAACTGAGTTTCCCTTTATTGCTGGTGCTTATGCAGAAATTATTATTACATGTTCATAAAGGCTTTACGGTGGTATAATATTTTACTGCTAGAGAAGCATTCACGCAACACGTGGCATCTTTGAGTGTCCTTTCATTTACAGTTCTACACTTTGGAGTCTGTAAAGGCAGGCAAGTCTTTGCAAATCTCCTATGATTCTCAAGCCCCTAGACAGCTTGGCAGTGTCTCAGCAGGGATGAACTGCACTGCTGCCTGCAATAGAGGCTGCAGGGACTTCCCAGTTCTATAACCCTCCAGGAGTGTGAGGTGCTTTCACAGTCATGTTAATTAATGCATCGGATGGCATTCAGGATAAATCCAGAAATTCAGCAGCATTCCCCAGGCTGGTAGATATGAGCTGCCTAACAGAGGCAGGTGAGAAATGGCATTTGAGGAACTGATGACATCCTCAAACAGTCATTTATTCATGCTAAAGACTTGCCGGCACTAACTGGGGCCTGACTACTTTGGAAGTCGTGATAATGAAGAGCTAAATTAGAAGCCAGGTTCTGCAGCTCACCTGACATGGATAAATCTCCAAATTCCATCCAAGCTTTTTTTTTTTTTTTTTTTTTTTTTTTTGAGACAGAGTATCCCTCTGTCTCCAGGCTGGAGTGCAGTGGTACGATCTCAGTTCACCACAACCTCTGCCTCCTGGGTTCAAGCGATTCTCCTGCCTCAGCCTCCCAAGTAGCTAGGACTACAGGTGCGCACCACCATGCCCAGCTAATTTTTGTATTTTTAGTAGAGACGTGGTTTCACCATGTTAGCCAGGATGGTTTCAATCTCTTGACCTCGTAATCTGCCTGCCTCAGTCTCCCAAAGTGCTAGGATTACAGGTGTGAGCCACTGCACCCGGCCAAACGGGTACTTTTAACAAGCACCCCAGATAATTTAAATACACTAAAGCTGGGTACCACTTGTCTACATTCTAATAGATTACAAATAAAATGCTTACTTTCTTCCTATTCCAGGCATGACCTATGTTCTATACATTAACAACTTTTTATAATCATGAAGATAATTTAAAGAAAGCAATAACATTCTACTCTTCTATATAATGTTTCCAATTCTCCTGTCTACTAGCATTCAGCCCAAAATAATGATAATGGTTTTTTAGAGGAAAAGGGAAAACAGAAGTTTTTAACATTTCGACTATAAAATAAAAGGCTTATTCAGCTCTGGGAAAGATATGTATACCAGTTGGGTCTTCTGTCTGCACAAAAGCCAAAAATAGATGCGCTTTATTGGCTAGAACAGGCTCCATAAGGGTGCTAATGGGAGTTGAAGAAAGCAGTACAGAATGGTGGTTTAAGCAGGCAACTTCTCTAGTCACACTTTCCTCCACTTTCTGGCTGCGACATCGACATCGTTGGCTCCCTAGTAACTTTCTGAAATTACATTTCCTCAATTAGTATTGCTAATAGCATCCATCTCGAAGGGTGGATCAGAGGTTAAAAGGGAACAATACACAGAAAGTCCTTAGCATACTGCCTAGCACACAGTAAGTGTTTAACGAATGCTCGTAACTACAAGTACATGGACACAATGTCCTCACTCCTACACTCAAAAGACAAGATACAACTATTTTTAACTTTTCTAACCAAAAGACAGTCTCTAGAATGGGGAAGTGAAAAGTTCAGCAATTCTACTTTGAGGCTCCTCTCAACTGGTTATAGCAGAAAGGGCACCTGGGACGGGCCAGCCACGTCCGGACATAGGCCACAGCAGGCTGCATGCCTGGTGATCTCCCCAAGTACTGTCTACTAAAACTAAAAGCCACACTTTGTACACCCTTTGGGCCCCCTGCAGCACACTTAACAATGCCTTCCACCAACTGGGCTTCCATAAATGTGCGTTTCTTTCCGGGTTTGTGTGTATTTCATTCCTTTCCCCTACAGCTGCTCTTTTCCAGAAAGAAAAGCAAGAATAAACTGAACACAGGAAACAATATGAAATAGGCTTCACAAGAACACCTCAGAATATTCCCACTGGCAGCCCCAAATCTTGCTTATCTATGTTAGCTAGCATTGTAAAAGATGTTTCCCTAATCTTTTATTAAGAACCTCTCTTCACTTCTTCACAGCCTAGGGAGTGCATAAGAAAAAAAGGAGGATGAGTTCAGAGAAGCCTTTAGGGAGCCAATAAGGAGACAGTGCTGCTTGGCTCCAAGCTGTTTCCAACCTGGGAATCCCAGATGTGCCAAACTTGGGGAGCAGGTCAAGGGTAGGAAAGAGTTATGGGATTCAATCTAGAAGGGAATACACAAGACAGCCTGGTCAGCATCAAATAAGTCTTCAAGATTTATCTCTAGAGTTCAGTTATATTTTGGAAGATTTTCAAGGGGTGTGATTATGTCTTGATCTACTTTCTTGTCTATGGTGGACATAATGTCAGGCATGGATTAATGTTTAATCAATACTGTGATGTGACACTCTTATTGCTATAACCTAGGAAATGAACTTAGCAATGCATATTATTTTTCCAGACACAGAAATCTGAACATAAATCTTGCGCCTGGATGAAAAGAAGGCTTCAAAATTTTGACTTACACTGATATCTGTGGTGTATGCAATTGTGAAACTAGCCCTGATTTTGCAGGTTTCAGTGGCTTAGTTGGCTTTTAGTGTACACATTCCCGTAAACATGCTTCAATTCTGTTTACACTGCATGCATAAAAGATGATTACCATCAGTATTCTGGTATGGTATATACCAGTTCTATCTTACCAGTTGTACACAGAAAATTATTATAGCTTAAATTGAAAATCCAATCTTTAATGAATCACTCAAAAAAAAAAAGCTTTTCTAACGAGACAAGATGCTAGAAATACAATGGCAAGCAATAGGCATTGCACACATTTCAAGGAGCTTACTGTCTAGAAGATCTTTTTAATTAAAATAGAATAACAATTTCTATGGTAGTTTTGCATTGTGCCAAGTTAACCGAGTTGATCTACATTTCCCAGAATTCCTTTTTCTGTAGTACTCCCTTTAGGGTTGGCCACAAGAGCTATCTGATGAGTTTTGGAAGGCATAAGTGAAACTGCAGCCTGACTGGTACGTTTTTGGGCACCAGGCAGTGTTGCAGCTTGCACACAATGTCACTAATAGGCTGGATCACCACATTGGCAAGGGGCAGTACCCAGCTTGATGCTTCTTCAGATCCTGTGGCATCTTCTTTGATTTCTCCAATTCTTGGGCCAGGTGTATGAGCAGAAACTTCTGCAAGTCACCCATGTCCGTGATGTTGGAGGCAGTGTTAAACAGACCTTGGTTCCAGTTTGTCCCTGTTCTCCCCTATTTCATATCCAGCTTTTCCACTGTAGACTCTGCTGACCTACAGTGACTTCAGGGCCTCACAGACTCCAAGGTGATAGCCTTACATAGACCACAGCAGCTTATACAAGTGTGTAAGATCTAATTCCTATAATAAATATCTTACTCTGTATCTCACGATGGTTCTGCTTCCCTGATTAAACCCCAAACCCTGAGAGATCAATTACTTATATTTTATAAGCAAATAGGCTTTGAGGACAGACAGAACAGAGTTTATAAACTTTTCAATGAAGAAATGGTTTTAAACACATGGCCATGTAATATCAGTGTTTACCAGTCTAAGGAAGAGACATGTGCCAGCTCTCAGCTGAAACCATATATCCATCTTGACAAGTGCTAACAGTTAAATTCCAAAATACCAGTCCAAACCTTCTCTTTTCTTCCCCTCAAATCTACTTTCTTTTCCCCAAGTATCAGCTACGAGAGGCATAAAATAATAGCAATAGGACCAAATTCCAAAGAAGAAGGAAATCTGAATTTAGGACTTCCACAGCACAGCAATGTACCTGGAGTTAAGATGTCTTCTCCGTCGTCAGCTCTAACAGTGGTTACAGAGACTCCAATTTTCATAAAAAACTGTTCAACTTGCTGTGACAGATATTAATATGAAGACATTCTCTTTCATGAACTCATATATGAACCAATTATTTACAATTCAGGGTTTGTTTGCATTTAATTCCTACCTGGCAAGGGATTCTTTTTTCCTCCCTGCAAACCTACAGAGGGAGTAGATTACTTAGAGAAGCAACGAATGCCTTTCTCAGAGAGGAAGGTCAGTCCATCATTAGGCTGACTGGATTCAAACACACTTAAGACACTTACAGAGACTGGTTGTTGACGGAAGATGGATGTTTTGAGGACTGAAGTCTTTGCAGCTAGTTGAGCTAACAAAGGTAGAGATCACTTGGGAAAGGTCACAGAGTACTGAAATCATCTTTTTTATGTCTTTCTTTTCTACTAGACTACACATTTCCCAAGGGCAGAGGCCATGAGTCTTAGTTTTCTTGGTAGCTCCATCAGCTACAAAGAAAAGGTACCTGTCATATAGGAAATGCATACTAAATTATTTTCCCAACTAAAAAGACCCAGTTCTTTTAAGAGGAAACAAATCCATACATATTTTTAAAGAGACACTTAAATTTACTAAAGACCAAGTGGTCTTAAAAGGCCAGGAAATACTCCTCTATGAAGGAGTTGGTTTCATGAAACTGGTCATACCCGCTCAGTCAGCTCACTGCACTCATTTTCCCAGACAAAACAGAAATAATATATGGAACTAGGAGAAGATTCCAAATTCTCCAGGGTCTGGGCCAGGCCATTTAGGGTTATTTACCTCTCTCATTACATGTGGGAATTTTGGAAAGAGAACATAACCAAGCCTTTTTTAAAACTACTAAAATCACAAAGTGCAGCAAGAAAAACTATAACTACTGAGCTGTCATCTACCAAGTATATTTTGAAATTTCCAGATAGTTGCCAAAGAGGAAAAGCTGACACCAATAATAGCTAAAGACACCTGCAACTTCTGTATATTCATTCTCAGCAAAACCTTTTATTCCTAGGTGTACCTGGAGAACACCACCTTCTCCAGTAGCAGAGCAGAAGCTTCACTTGGTAAACTCAGCTACGGAGGCCAGTCATCCAGCACCAAGTGCATACAAGGTTAGAACCTCTTATATCCCTATGGTGGGCATCTCCTCCGACCAGGCTTCAAGACTGACATTCACCAGGGTTCTCTGCTACCCTGCCTTCACATTGGTCTTCTCATTCCTTATGCTTCTCCTGAGCAACCTGATACATTTACCACAGTTTGATGATCATCCCTCCCTGTCCCTGAGTGGTAGGCTTGTATAAATAATAATAGATAACCTATTAGCCATCTTCACTCGAATTTCCAGAATTCAACAACAAATTATTTCTTGAATGCCTAGAATGTGCTGGGCTTGGGATACATCCTGGAACAAAGCACAGACCCCTGCCTTCATGGAGCTCCCACTCCAAGGACATGTTTGCTGAACTCAGCATTCTCAAACAGAACCCCCCAGCCTCCTGGCCCCTGCTCCACTGCTCTGTGCCTCTTCTGTTAACAGCATCACCATTCACCTACCAGCTTCTTTGCCACCTCACCCCTCCTAGGTACCAAATCCTACCAGGGTTACCTCTAAGGAGCTCTCAAATAATGAACTCAGCTTTATGCCCTCATCCCAGCTGCTTCAAGCCTCTTTTGGTCTCTTATTGGCCCTCCTCCCCAAGGTCCCTCCCCCTCAGCCTATTCACACGCTGCCACCACAAAGATTCTCTGAAATAGAGATCTGAGCATATCACTCCCCTCCTGTGACCATTCTCCATTGCTCAGAGGATTCCAAGCCCTCTGTCATCTGGCTGAGCCTCCACTATAGACTTACCTTCCACTACAGCCTGAGTTCCAGTTATACCTCACTGAGGACCCCTGATTCACTCACTTCCCTGCCTCAGCCCTCCCTCCTTCTCCTGGCCTGTTAAGCCCTTATTCATCCTTTAAGGACCAGCTCAACTGACATCTCTTCCTGGAAGATTTCATCTATTCAAGCAGGTAGTTAGTTGCTTCCTCCTGCAAGTCAATGATGACGTTGTACTGATCTGCTTTCTGCCTTGGCTCCTCCCCAGGCTGAGAACTCATCGAAGTCCAGGATCGTGCTGTGCATGTTGAACTACCCCAGATACTCCCCAGCTCCACTCAGCACCATGTCTGGCATGCAGGAGATGCTCAAATAAACAGCTGTTCATTTTGGGTAACCCTCTTACATTAGAGGTAAAAGCCTTTTGCTTACCAGTAAGGATTCTTAATTCACTAGCAAGAATTTTCCTTTTTCTAGGCACAGTAGGTATTAGATTAAATGTGGTAATCACTCACTTCACTTCTGGAAGCAACAGCCCGGTGCAGTGGGGTCAGCCACATGTTGTCCTTGGCATTTACACGAGCTCCTGGAATCAAATAGCACAAGTTAGAGGCATGCTGGAGTCAAGGGAAACTCTGCTGACGTTAAGTCAAATGCTGTATCTTGATCCCATTTGCCTGACAAAACCACCACCTCTTTTCTTTGTATTATCATGTTCTGACAAGATTTAGGGCTGGGGGGCCATCAGAAATCTGCTTTATCTAAAAATCTGGGACTAGCCAGATATTTTGGCAAAAAGAAGCCAGTTTCCATGAGGCTTTTGGATAGACAGGACATGATGCCTATAAATTGCTCACTAATTTCTCAAGCTATGGGGTAGGCAGACAGGCTCAAGCATGAGCCAAAACCAGCTCACACTCAGAGGTGTGCCCATGCTCAGCTCTATGAAACCGTGCCATCATCATGGAACAGAAGCTCTCTGCAAATGAATTCACAGAAAGCAGAGCTTGCCCGCCTTCCATGACACCCTCACCATTCTCCATGAGCACCAGCCCACCAAGTCTGTCTAAACAGCTAAGACATTGATTATAAGCTTCCTTTTAGGGAAGTCCTTTTAGGGGGATCAGGGTTTTGATTAGTCATCTGGTCAGAGATGGGATGTTTTATAAAAGGGCTACAAAAGGGAAAGACGAGAAAATAAGTATGATATCCTTGTAGAAGCAGTAGAGAAGTCAGTTCTAGCCTTAGGATAATGAGGAAGGAAGATCATGAGGATGGAGAGTGGAGAAATGAATCAAAGAAACTAGAAAGTAAGGCAGAGAAAAGGAAACACAGAGGTGGCGCCTCAGGACAAGGGCTGAGAAAGTGAGTCAAGGGGAAGCAGGGGCTGACTAATCTCCATGAGGCCAAGGCCAGCTGATAGCTGGAAAATAGAAACTTTAAAAAAAAAAAAAAAAGGCAGTGGACTTTCATGCATAAAAATGAGCTAGAGGTTTAGTTTAAGGCACTGGCTAAGAGGAAATAACAAATCATAGAACTTACACTATTTTTTTCTTTAACTGAAGAAGAACAAATGCCATCAATGGCATTAATCATAGAAAACAAGAGCATAATCTCTAAAACAAAGAGAGGCGGAATGCCTCCCCTCCAACCTCCATTTTTATTTCATTGGTTTCAGATGGGGTCAGGTACAAGGGTTATGGTACTATGCTGTCAAGGTTGAGAGCCACCGATGAATTGTGGCTTAATTTATCCAGGTCAAAATTATTTAAATCCTAATTCCATTAACACCAGTTTGCCTGAAGGAATTCAAGCTCCTTATGTCAGTAAGGACAATAAAATCAGTCTGGGTGTGCAAAATCAGTAGGCATCTCTGGCCTCAGTAACAGGAAGCTGTGGGCTAAATGCTCTGGCATGAAATGAACGTGGGTTTGGAAGGACAGCAGGATTCATGGTCAGAAGATGTAGATTTGAGTTCTGATTTCAGCACCTGCTGGCCCAAAGACCAAGAGCCACTAATCTGAACAATGAGGCTAATAACAACAGTATTAATACTTCTCCACCCACTTTACCTAGGGAGAATTAAGTGAATAGGAAAGTGCTTTGTAAACTGCAAAGCACTAGAAAAATGTTAGCGGTTCTTATTTTCAAATCACCTCTAATGTGTCATTCACCTCTAAATCTATGACTCAGATTTTCAAAGAGAGTGAAAGGCATGACCCTTGCCCTACAAAGAAAGAGACCAAATATGAGATTGAAAAACACAGAGAACCATCACCTAGAGACTGCACAAACACAAGTCTTTTTAAGAGCAAAAGAGACTCAAGTGCTAGAGAATGCTGGAAAGAAGAAAACCCAGATGTGATTAAGAACAGTAAAATCGCTGAATTTTAAAACAGAATTACCACTACCAAAACCAAATTTTAGATTTCTTCTTCTAAATCTTAGCTCCAACACATTGTCAGGTGATGGTCACAAAGTCTACCTTTCTAGTTTAGAAACAAAGCATTTATCCTTCAGCTCTTCCAACACTCTGGATCCAAACCTTTTAAAATTACCCACCTTTTTGTCAGGACTTTTCTTGCATCATAAATACATAATTTATGACCACAATGTGGTAAATTTGACCACACTGTGTTTCTATCTAGTAAGCCAAGTATACGTTTGTTTCTTATTTGGGGCTGTTTCTTTGGCACCCGTGCCACAAACATCACTCAGACCTTATGCAGTCCTAGAGAGCTGGAACTACTTTTATTATAGTCTTTGGCAGAGTAAATTTTGTGCTTTAAATTTTTTGTAAATTCAAAAAATGAATGCAAGAAGAAACCCAAATGGCAATACACATATGGAAAGTTACTTCTCAAAATTCATCAGGGAGAAGCAAATGAAAGCAGCATTAACATACCATTTCACATCCATCAAATTGGTAAAAATGATAAAGTGTGACAATGCCAAGATTTAGCAAGGGTATGGAGCAACAGGAAAACTTAACATGCAGCTGGCAAGAGTGAACTGGTAAACCTCCTTTGGGAAACAATGTGGCATTACCTAGCGAAATAGATGGCATGCACACCCAACCACCTAGCAGTTCCACCCCAATCATATACCCTAGAGAAACTCTAACACATGTACATGAATGTTCACCACAACATGTTTATGACAATAAGAAATTGGAATCCTAAATGTCAATCAAGAGGAAAATGGATAAATAAGTTGTGGTATATTTGTACAATGGAACTCTACACTGTCAT
Source organism: Aotus nancymaae (assembly GCF_030222135.1). Classification (NCBI taxonomy): domain Eukaryota; kingdom Metazoa; phylum Chordata; class Mammalia; order Primates; family Aotidae; genus Aotus; species Aotus nancymaae. The sequence continues at coordinate 36,423,121 of NW_026988419.1, read as the reverse complement.
GGAAAGGAACAGCCTAAAGTTCTATATATATATAAACAGATGTACTTTAAAAATCATAACACCAAATGAACAAATCAAGCTTCAGAATTATACCTATGGCATAATACCAGTTGGATTTCCATAAGTTGTTTATAAATGCATAAATATGAAATAAAAGTTTAAAATATAGCTAAAGAGTATAAATACCAATTCTGGATAATGGTTATGTCTAGGGAAAGAGGAATATGAAAAGGAATGAAGTAAGAGTACCCAGAGAGCTGCAACTGTGTTTTTAATGTTTTATTTCCTTAAAAATACATATATAATGCAAATATGGCAAAATATTAAGAGTTCTTAAAACTTAGTGGAAGGTATATGGATATGCACTATATTATTCTCCATATTTTTCTGTATGTTTGAAATATTTTCTAACAAAATACTTTTAAGAAAGCTAGTACATTTGAAGTTTTATGTTTCTTAGTGAAAATAATGGGGGAGAGGGGACTAAGCTGCTTTTTTTTTTTTTTTTTTTTGAGACAGAGTCTCACTCTGTCACCCTAGATGGAGTGCAGTGGTCCAATCTTGATTCACTGCAACCTCTGCCTCTCAAGTTCAAGCGATTCTCCTGCCTCAGCCTCCCGAGTAGCTGGGATTACAGGTACCTGCCACCATGCCTGGCTAATTTTTATTTTTTTAGTAGAGACGGGTTTTGCCATTTTGGCCAGGCTGGTTTCAAACTCCGTGATCCACCTGCCTTGGGTGCAAGTATTTGTCTAGAATAGATGATTTAAAATGGACTTTGTGTCATAGGTAATACACAGTTTTGGTTTCAAAAGGCCCTGTAAACCCTCTAAAGTGTGCTGGTTTACAACCTCGGAATGTATAAGATTGCTTAGTTTCTCCACATCCTCAACACTTGATATTAACAGACATTAAAAATTTTTTTAAATTTTTTAGACACGGTCTCACTCTGTCAGTAAGGTCGGAGTGTAGTGGTGTTATCATAGCTCGCTACAGCCTTGAACTCCTGGGCTCAAGCAATCCTCCCATCTCAGCCTCCAGAGTAGCTAGGACTGCAGGCACATGCCACAATACCCAGCTAATTTTTTTTTTTTGTAGAGATGGGGTCTTGCCATGTTTCCCAGGCTGGTCTCAAACTTCTGCCCTCAAGTAATCCTCCTACTTCAGCCTCCTAATGTGCTGGGATTACAAGTGTGAGCTCACCATGTGAGCCAGACATTTTAAATATTGCAAATCTGAGTCAATAATACTGTATTACGCACTTAAACATTTGTTAAGAGGGTAGATCTCATGTTAAGTATTCTTATCACACACACACCTTTAAAAAAACGCCAAACGCCACACCTTTAAAAAAACGCCAAAAAAATAACAAAACAAAGGGACATGAGGAAACTTTTGGAGGTGACAGAGATGTCTATTACCTTGCTTGTGGTGATAATTTCATGGGTGTTTGCATATACCCAAACTCATTAAGTTGTAGAAATTAAATATGTGCAGCTTATTATATATCAATTATACTTCAATAAAGCTGCTTTAAAAACAGATAAATAGGCTGGGCATGGTGGCTCATGCCTATAATCCTAGCACTTTTGGGAGGCTGAGGTGGGCAGATCATCTGAGGTCAGGAGTTTAAGACCAACCTGGCCAGCATGGTGAAACCCTGTTTCCACTAAGATACAAAATTTAGCCAGGCATGAGGGCAGAAGCCTGTAATCCCAGCTACTCAGGAGGCTGAGGCAGGAGAATCACTTGAACCTGGGGGATAGAGGTTGCAGTGAACTGAGATCGCACCACTACACTCCAGCCTGGGTGACAGAGTGAGATTCCATCTCAAATAAATAAATACGTACATTCAGACATACACACATACATACATACATATCTGATTGAGAAAAATATAGCATCTTTTATTTTAGTTTCTGGTCTAACAATACAGTTGGACATCTAATATGTTTGATTACTAGCCATTTGTAATTCATTTTCTGAAAATTACTTGTTCATATTCTTTGCATATTTCTCTTATTTATTTCTTCTTATTTATATTTATACACTTTTATTATTATTATTATATCATATTCTGAAAAATTTTAGTTTGATGCATATCCAAATTTGGCTTTCAATATTAAAAATATTTCAAGGAGGGCTCTTGGAAGTTGAGCGGAAAGCGACGCGGCTGTGGTAGTTGCCTCTGTGGCCGCCGTGGGATAATAAGCTGGGATCTACCATTCCTATTGACTAACTATGGAAGATTATACTAAAATAGAGAAAATTGGAGAAGAACTGCAAACTACTGCTACAGTTTTTAAATAGACTATACATCCAGGAAAATCTAAAAAAATTAAAGAAATGTGCATATAAGGGCTGGGCGTGGTGGCTCACGCTTGTAATCCAAGCATTTTGGAGGCCAAGGTGGGCAGATCACCTGAGGTCGGGAGTTCATGAACAGCCTGACCAACATGGTGAAACCCTGTCTTTAAAAAAAAAAGAGAATCCTGGACTCGGAGAGATCCAAGATGGCCGGTTAGGAGGAGCTCAGGATTACAGGTCCAAGTGAAAGCGCAGAGGGTGAGTGGACGCCGCATTTCCAGATGGATTTTTGCTGCCCACAGACCAGGAGATTCACAGGCAGAGGAGCCCCACGGGTCGCCAGTGCGGCTGATTTGGCCGGCGCAGCTGTTTGGCCTGCGCCCTGGTGCAGGGGTTCCCAGTGCAGAGTAAACTAGACTGTGTCCCCTCTTAGCCAGCAAGGGGAGCTGAAATGGGGAGCCAGGCCAGGAGATTCTCGGGCAAAAAAGTGCCATGAATCTCAGAGCTGTGGTTTCAGCCAGCACAGCAACTCCCGGTGCAGAGTAAACGAAACTGTGTCCCCTCTTAGCCAGCAAGGGGAGCTGAAACAGGGAGCCAGACCAGGAGATTCCCGGGCAAAAAAGCGCCATGAATCTCAGAGCTGCGGTTTCAGCCGGTGCAGCAGCTCCTGGTGCAGAGTAAACAAGACTGTGTCCCCTCTTAGCCAGCAAGGGGAGCTGAAGCAGGGAGCCAGGCCAGGAGATTCCCAGGCAAAAAAGTGCCACGAATCTCAGAACCGCAGTTTCAGCCAGTGCAGTGGGTCGCTGCACGGGAAATCACACAGATCCCAGCGCCTATTCAACAGGCGACCAGGTCAGCTGGTAGAGTGCCGACCGTTCAACTAAAAAACAAAAGGCTCTGAGGCAGGGAGCCAGGTGACCAGGCCCAGCTGGTCTCACCCCCACAAAAACAAAAACAAAAACAAAAAAACAGCAATTGGAAATGCTCTGGGTTGAGACTTTCACAGCAAGCACAACTGAACCCAGGATGGTCCAGCTCTGTGGAGGAGGGGCGTCCACCATTACGGAGGCAGCCTGCAGTTCCCGAGGCAACCAGCCGTTGCCAAGGCAACCTGCCATTACAGAGAGAGTCCGTCACTACAGAGGCGGGCCAACATAGCGGAAGCAGTTCTAACTATACCCATATAAACAGGACTGCAGGGAAGTTCACATGGCAGCTGGGCGGAGCCCACAGCAGCTCAGTGAAGCCTCTGCAGGCTGAGAGTGACTAGGCTGCCTCCTTGTGTGCAGGGAAAATGGCAGCAGCACAGTGGAAACTCATAAAGCCCTAACTCCCTGGGACAGAACACCTTGGGGGGGGAAAAAGGGGGGGTTTATGAGTTCTGCTGCTGCAGACTTAAACTTACCAAAATCAGAAAGTCAACAACTACAAAGTCGACAGGTGGATAAATCCACAAAGATGGGAAGAAACCAGCGCAAAAAGGATGAAAACACCCAAAACCAGAACACCTCTCCTCCTACAAGGGATTACAACTCCTCACCAGCAAGGGAACAAGACTGGATGGAGAATGCGTGTGATGAAATGACAGAATCAGCCTTCAGAAAGTGGATAATGAGAAACTTCCATGACCTAAAAGAACATGTTCTAACCGAGTGCAAAGAAACTAAGAACCTTGAAAAAAGACTTGACGAAATGCTAATGAGAATGGACAACTTAGAGAGGAATATGAGTGAATTGATGGAGCTGGAAAACACAACATGAGAACTTTGTGAAGCATGCACAAGTTTCAACAGCCAAATTGACCAAGCAGAAGAAAGGATACCAGAGGTCGAAGAGCAACTCAATGAAATAAAATGAGAAGGCAAGATTAGAGAAAACAGGGTAAAAAGGAATGAACAAAGTCAACAAGAAATATTGGACTATGTGAAAAGACCTAATATACGTTTGATAGGTGTACCTGAATGTGACGAAGAGAATGCATCCAAGCTGGAAAATACTCTTCAGGATATTATTCAGGAAAACTTCCCCAACCTAGCAAGGCAGGCCAATATTCAAGTCCAGGAAATACAGAGAACACCACAAAGATATTCCTCTAGAAGAGCAACCCCAAGACACCTAATTGTCAGATTCACCAGGGTTGAAATGAAGGAGAAAATACTAAGGGCAGCCAGAGGGAAAGGTCAGGTTACCCACAAAGGGAAGCCCATCAGACTCATAGCAGATCTCTCAGCAGAAACCCTACAAGCCAGAAGAGAGTGGGGGCCCATATTCAACATCCTTAAAGACAAGAACTTTCAACCCAGAATTCCATATTGAGCTAAACTAAGCTTCATAAGTGAAGGAAAAATAAAATCCTTTGTGAACAAGCAAGTACTCAGAGATTTCATCACCACCAGACCAGCTTTACGGAGCTCCTGAAAAGGCACTACACATAGAAAAGAACAACAGTACCAGCCACTCCAAAAACACACGAAATGGTAAAGAGCATCAACACAATGAAGAATCTGCATCAACCAACGGGCAAAACAGACGGCTAGTATCAAAATGGCAGGATCAAATTCACACATAACAATATTAACCCTAAACGTAAATGGACTAAATGCCCCAATCAAAAGACACAGACTGGCAAATTGGATAAAAAACCAAAACCCATCAGTGTGCTGTATCCAGGAAACCCATCTCACATGCAACAATACACAAAGACTCAAAATAAAGGGATAGAGGAAGATTTACCAAGCAAATGGAGAGCAAAAAAAAGCAGGAGTTGCAATTCTCATCTCTGATAAAATAAACTTTAAAGCAACAAAGATCAAAAGAGACAAAGAAGGACATTACATAATGGTAAAAGGATCAATGCAACAAGAAGAGCTAATGATCCTAAAAATATATGCACCTAATACAGGAGCACCCAGATACATAAGGCAAGTTCTTAATGACTTACAAAGAGACCTAGACTCCCACACAATAATAGTGGGAGACTTCAACACACCATTGTCAATATTAGACAGATCAACGAGACAGAAAATTAACAAGTATATCCAGAACTTGAACTCAGACCTAGACCAAGCAAACCTAATAGACATTTACAGAACTCTCCACCCCAAATCCACAGAATATACATTCTTCTCAGCACCACATCACACTTACTCTAAAATTGACCACATAATTGGAAGTAAATCACTCCTCAGCAAATGCAAAAGAACGGAAACCGTAACAGTCTCTCAGACCACAGTGCAATCAAGTTAGAACTCAGAATTCAGAAAACAACCCAGAACCACACAGCTTCATGGAAACTGAACAATTTTCTCCTGAATGTTGACTGGATAAACAATGAAATGAAGGCAGAAATAAAGATGTTCTTTGAAACCAACGAGAATGAAGACACAACATATCAGAATCTCTGGGACACATTTAAAGCAGTCTCTAGAGGAAAATATATAGCAATAAGTGCCCACATGAGAAGAAAGGAGAGATCTAAAATTGACACCCTATCATCAAAATTGAAAGAGCTAGAGGAGCAAGATCAAAAAAACTCAAAACCTATCAGAAGACAAGAAATAACTAAGATCAAAGCAGAATTGAAGGAGATAGAGACACGAAAAACCCTACAAAAAATCAATAAATCTAAGAGCTGGTTTTTTTAAAAAGATCAACAAAATAGACAGACCACTAGCCAGATTAATAAAAAAGAAAAGAGAGAATAATGAAATAGATGCAATAAAAAATGATAAAGGGGATATCACCACAGATTCCACAGAAATTCAAACCATCATCAGAGATTATTACAAACAACTCTTTGCATATAAACTAGAAAACCTAGAAAAAATGGATAAATTCCTGGACAGTTGCCTCCTCCCAAGCCTAAACCAGGAAGAAGTCGAAACCCTGAATAGACCAATAACAAGGTCTGAAGTCGAGGCAGCAATTAAGAGCCTACCACCCAAAAAAAGCCCAGGTGCAGATGGCTTCACAGCCGAATTCTATCAGACATACAAAGAGGAGCTGGTACCATTCCTTCTGAAACTATTCCAAATAATCCAAAAAGAGGGAATCCCTCCCAAATCATTTTATGAGACCAACATCATCCTGATACCAAAACCCGGCAGAGACTCAACAAGAAAAGAAAACTACAGGCCAATATCCATGATGAACATAGATGCAAAAATCTTCAATAAAATACTGGCAAGCCGATTACAACAGCACATCAAAAAGCTTATCCACTTCGATCAAGTAGGATTCATCCTGGGGATGCAAGGCTGGTTCAATATACGCAAGTCTATAAATGTAGTTCACCACATAAACAGAACCAAAGACAAAAGCCACATGATTATCTCAATTGATGCAGAAAAGGCCTTTGACAAAATTCAACAGCGCTTTGTGCTAAAAACCCTCAATAAACTAGGTATCGACAGAACGTATCTCAAAATAATAAAAGCTATTTACGACAAACCAACAGCCAATATCATACTGAATGGGCAAAAACTGGAAGCATTCCCTTTGAAATCTGACACTAGACAAGGATGCCCTCTCTCACCACTCCTATTCAATATAGTACTGGAAGTTCTAGCCAGAGCAATCGGGCAAGAAAAAGAAACAAAGGGTATTTAATTAGGAAAAGAGGAAGTCAAATTGTCTCTATTTGCAGATGACATGATTGTATATCTAGAAGACCCCATCATCTCAGCCCAAAATCTTCTGAAACTGATAAGCAACTTCAGCAAAGTCTCAGGATACAAAATCAATGTGCAAAAATCACAAGCATTCCTATACACCAATAACAGACTTAAAGAGAGCCAAATCAAGAACGAACTGCCATTCACAATTGCTACAAAGAGAATAAAATACCTAGGAATACAACAAACAAGGAATGTAAAGGACCACTTCAAGGAGAACTACAAACCACTGCTCAATGAAATAAGAGAGGACACAAACAGATGGAGAAATATTCCATGTTCATGGTTAGGAAGAATCAATATTGTGAAAATGGCCATACTGCCCAAAGTAATGTACAGATTCAATGCTATCCCCATGAAGCTACCAATGACCTTCTTCACAGAACTGGAAAAAACCACCTTAAACTTCATATGGAACCAAAAGAGAGCCCGCATAGCCAAGTCAATTCTAAGCAAAAAGAACAAAGCAGAAGGCATCACACTACCGGACATCAAACTCTACTACAAGGCTACAGTAATCAAAACAGCGTGGTACTGGTACCAAAACAGAGATATAGACCAATGGAACAGAACAGAGGTGTCGGAGGCAACACAACATATCTACAACCATCCGATCTTTGACAAACCTGATAAAAACAAGCAATGGGGAAAGGATTCCCTGTTTAATAGGTGGTGTTGGGGAAACTGGCTAGCCATATGCAGAAAGCAGAAACTGGACCCCTTCCTAACACCTTACACTAAAATTAACTCCAGATGGATTAAAGGCTTAAACATAAGACCTAACACCATAAAAACTCTAGAAGAAAACCTAGGCAAAACCATTCAGGACATAGGAGTAGGCAAGGACTTCATGACCAAAACACCAAAAGCATTGGCAACAAAAGCCAAAATAGACAAATGGGACCTAATCAAACTCCACAGCTTCTGCACAGCAAAAGAAACAGTCAATAGAGTGAATCGCCAACCAACAGAATGGGAAAAAAATTTTGCAGCCTACCCATCTGACAAAGGGCTGATATCCAGAATTTACAACGAACTAAAACAGATTTACAAGAAAAAAACAAACAAGCCCATTCAAAAATGGGCGAAGGATATGAACAGATACTTTACAAAAGAAGACATACATGAGGCCAACAAACATATGAAAAAATGCTCATCATCACTGGTCATTAGAGAAATGCAAATCAAAACTACATTGAGATACCATCTCACGCCAGTTAGAATGGCGATCTTTAAAAAATCTGGAGACAACAGATGCTGGAGAGGATGTGGAGAAATAGGAACACTTTTACACTGTTGGTGGGAGTGTCAATTAGTTCAACCATTGTGGAAGACAGTGTGGCGATTCCTCAAGGACCTAGAAATAAAATTCCATTTTACCCAGCAATCCCATTACTGGGTATATATCCAAAGGATTATAAATTGTTCTACTATAAGGACACATGCACACGAATGTTCATTGCAGCAGAGTTTACAATAGCAAAGACTGGAACCAACCCATATGCCCATCGATGATAGACTGGACAGGAAAAATGTGGCACATATACACCATGGAATATTATGCAGCCATCAAAAATGATGAGTTCACGTCCTTTGTAGGGACATGGATGAACCTGGAAACCATCATTCTTAGCAAACTGACACAAGAACACAAAATCAAACATCGAATGTTCTCACTCATAGACGGGTGTTGAACAATGGGAACACATGGACACAGGGAGGGAAGCACTATACACTGGGGTCTGTTGGGGGGAGTGGGGAGGTACAGCGGGGGGTGGGGAGTTGGGGAGAGATAGCATGGGGAGAAATGCCACATATAGGTGAAGGGGAGGAAGGCAGCAAATCACACTGCCATGTATGCACCTATGCAACAATCTTGCATGTTTTTCACATGTACCCCAAAACCTAAAATGCAATTTAAAAAAATATTTCAAGGAGAAAAATGATCCCACACATGCTGGGCCTCATACATATAGCGACACACACCCAGGGTGTAACGACACCAGCATCGTTCACGTGTCACTTCAAGAATCCCTTGAGAAATGTAAAGGTGATTAGAAATGTAGGCAATGGCTTCTTTCAGTCAGTGTTTAACTCCTCCCTTCCTCCACTTCTCCTTCTCATGGAGGTTGAATAGGCAGCTGCCAGGAAAACCTCCTCTCCCCCATAATAAAAATTTTTATAACAAAAGCAGAGTTATCTGAATGGAGACCCAAGAAGCATTTCATCAGTGTCATCTCTTGCTGCCAGCTTCCTAATCCTCTTCCTCTGAACACTTTCAAGAGTCTTGTTTACATGTCAGAGGGAGATGTCAGATGATTTTGGCTCTGAATTGAATATTTATAGCCGATTTTTCTAAAGGAAGCTTCACATTATTTACCTGCCTGTCAGGCACGATTGTGCACTGAAGGACACAGTCTGCATGTCTAATGATTTAAAGGCAAATGCTTTTTTACCCAAGGACATGTTAAAGCTTAAACATAAAAATAAGTGCTAGGGTACGCAGATTCTTCAGAAACAAAGGCCCAACCCATCAGGAATAATCTGTAATTACAAACTAAGGATGTTCCTCATCTTATCCCTATTACCTCTTAATTTTATTTTCATAGAGATCAAAGGTAAAGTGAACTCTGGGCATCTTTTCCAGAGGCAATATTTCTGTTCTGTAAGCCATGTCATCTAGGAAGAAGTGGAATAAAGAAAACAGAAGTGGTGTGATAAGGGTAGACTGAGTGTGACTGAAAAATCTCACAAGCCAAAGAGAATAATTTCTTCCTAAGCTTAACTTATCCAAAGTTTGGCTTTTAATTGTTGAAATAAACATGTTAGATCATAAAAATATGATTATAATATAATGAAATCAGCTTGCTTTTTTTTTTTTTTTAACAAATCAAATCTTACAGCACAAGAGCACTTCAAAACAGTTACCTTAGAAGAGGGTATGATAATTCCATGAATGTGACAATTGCTGAAAACATTTAACAAACTCTCCTTGGGAGTTGCCTTTATGGCCAATTTACATACCCACCAGAAAATGGCTTATTACTTTATAATTGCACCACATTTGTAGGCCAAAATCAGCATTGCCTGGTTGAATCACCCATCTTTCACCAGATAAAAAAATACAAAATTCATCCTCAAAGGATATTTGTTATGTATAGGGAATCAAAGGAATGATGTGCCAACAGCTCTAGAAACAATTTGCATTGAGAGTAGTAAGCACATTTGAAAATTTATAGGAAATAATTTTGCAGGACTACCACTTGGGTTGCATAAATTCTATGGCCAGGTGTGGTGGCTCATGCCTGTAATCCCAGTACTTTGGGAGGCCAAGATGGGAGGATCACTTGAGGCCAGTTCAAGACCAGTCTGATCAACATAGCAAGACCCCATCTTTAAAAAAAAAAAAGTAAATTAAGATTTAAAGAATAAATTTTAATAAATTTTACTTAGTAGTTACACCTCACAAACACTCCTGTATTAAAGAGTACTTCCAGTTTTCGTCTTTCAACCCAGAACCCTATAATCCTTACTTGTCCTCAGAGTTTTCTCTGTAGGATCTTTTTTTTCTTTTTCTTTTCTTTTTTTTTTTTTTTTTTTGAGATGGAGTCTCGCTCTGTCACCCAGGGTGGAGTACAGTCATATGATCTCAGCTCACTGCAACCTCTGCGTCCTAGATTCAAGCGATTCTCCTGCCTCAGCCTCCTAAGTAGCTGGAATTACAGGCACCCACCACCACATCCAGCTAATTTTTGTATTTTTCATAGAGATGGGGTTTCATCATGTTGGCCAGGCTGGTCTCAAACTCCTGACTTCACGTGATCCTCCTGCCTCAGCCTCCCAAAGTGCTGGGATTACAGGCATGAGCCACCACACCTGGCCTCTGTAGGATATTTCTACTGTTGTCCTTTTTCTGGGTGCTCTGCTTCCTGTATCTCAACCCAAGTATCTTAACTCTTAGCCACTGATTGATTCTCACTGATCTCTCTGACTTAATCCAGATTCGGTCAGTTCCCAAACAGCAGCTAGAGTCAGGAGGGAAATAAAGCCAGACTTTAGACTGGCAGTTGTGAGATGGCGAAATTTGCAAGGCCTGAATTCTTCCCGAAGACCTTGTCTTCCCTGTCTACACAGAGGCATTCAGGGTTCTTTTTTTTTTTTTTTATGACCTTTCTTTCTTGCAGGCTATACATCTTTCCTTCAGTCTCCTTCCTCCTGAGTTCTAAGTTGGAGAAAAGGAAATGGGTAAAAATTGGGAGTCTAGGGTGTTCGTCCCTGTTTCATAAGAAAATGTGAAATCTCCTGCCATCAAATTAGCATCTACCTTGCTACATATTCTAGTCTCCCCCTCTTTACTGCTTCAGAGGGACTTAGACCCCACACCCACACTGACTGCAGATGCCTATTCAATTTTAGTTCTGGCTGTTCCCATTATCTCATTACCCTCCCAACCTTTCTACTTGTAAAATGTTTCATTCATGTATTTATTCCTTCAGAAAATATTTCCTTTTTTTTTTTTTTTGAAAGAAAGAAAGAAAGAGAAAGAGAAAGGGGGAGAGAGAACAGGATTCTTGCTCTATTGCCCGGGCTGGAATGCAATCTAAAAATAGGTATTAAAAACCCCTTTTATGCTGATAATTGTACTCAACAGCGGAGACAGGAAGGAATAAGGGAAGAAAATAACAAACAAACAGCCAACCAATATTTCATTTAAGTCTGTGAAATGCTATGCAAATGCTGAAGAGTGATTTACTTCCAATTATGTGGTCGTTTTCAAAATAGGTGTAATGTGATACTGAGAAAAATGTATGTTCTGTGGACCTGGGGTGAAGAATTCTATAAATATTCACTGAGTTTACCTGTTCCAGGTCTGAGTTCTAATCATAGATGTCCCTGTTAATTTTCTATCTCGTTGATACGTCAAATATTAACAACGTGGTGTCAAAGTCTCCCGCTATTATTGTGCGGGAGTCCAGGTCTCTTTATAAGCCATTAAGAACTTGTCTTATGTATCTGGGTGCTCCTATATTGGGTGCATAAATATTTATGATCATTGACTCCTGTTGTTGCATTGATCGTTTTACCATTATGTAATGTCCTTCTTTGTTTCTTTTAGTCTTTGTTACTATGAAAGTCTATTTTGTCAGAGACGAAAGTTATAACTCCTGTTTTTTTTTGTTGTTTTTTTGCTCTCCATTTGATTGGTGAGTCTTCCTCCAATCCTTTATTTTTAGTCTTTGTGTGTCCTTGCTTATGAGATAGATCTGGATACAGCGTACTGATGGGTTTTGACTTTTTATTCAATTTGCATGTCTGTGTCTTTGATTGGGGCATTTAATTCATTTAAATTTAGGATTAATATTGATATTTGTGAGTTTAATATTGTCACTTAATGCTATCTGGCTATTTTGCCCATTAGTTGATATAGATTCTTCATTATGGAGATGCTTGTTACCTTTTGGTAAGTTTTTGGGATGACTGATACTGGTTGTTCCTTTCTGTGTGTAATGCTTCTTTCAGAAGCTCTTGTAAAGCAGGCCTCGTGGTGATGAAATCTCTGAGTGCTTGCTTGTTTGTGAAAAATTTTATTTTTTCCTTCATTTATGAAGCTTAATTTGGCTGGATATGAGATTCTGGGTTGAAAATTCTTTTCTTTGAGGATACTGAATATTTACCCCCACTCTCTTCTAGTTTGTAGGGTTTCTGCTGAGAGATCTGCTGTGAGTCTGATAGGCTTCCCTTTATGGGTAACCTGACTTTTCTCTCTAGCTGCCCTTAGAATTTTCTCCTTTATCTCAACCCTGGTGAATCTAACGATTATGTGTCTTGGGGTTGCTCTACTTGAGGAATATCTTTGTGGTGTTCTCTGTATTACCTGGAGTTGAGTATTGTCCTGCCTTACTAGATTAGGAAAGTTTTCCTGAATAATATCCTAAAGAATATTTTCCAGCTTGGATTCATTCTCTTCATGACATTCAGGTACGCCTATCAAACATAAATTAGGTCTTTTCACATAGTCCCATATTTATTGGAGACTTTGCTCATTCCTTTTTACTCTTTCTTCTCTAATCTTGTCTTCTCGTTTCATTTCATTAAGTTGGTCTTCGAACTCTGATATCCTTTCTTCTGCTTGATCAATTCGACTGTGAAAACCTGTGCATACTTCACGGAGTTCTCATGTTGTATTCTTCAGTTCCATTAATTCACTTATATTCCTCTCTAAATTGTCTATTCTCGTTAGGATTTTGTCAAACTTTTTTCAAGGTTCTTAGTTTCTTTACGTTGGGTTAGAACATGTTCTTTTAACTCACAGAGGTTTCTTATTATCCACCTTCTGAAGCCTAATTCTGTTATTGGAATGCACTCATTCTCCATCAGGCCTTGTTCCCCTGATCATGAGGAACTGTGATCCCCTGTAGAGGGAGAGGCATTCTGATTTTGGGTATTCTCAGCCTTTTTACGCTGGTTTCTTCCCATCATTGTAAATTTATCCACCTGTCATCTTTGTAATTACTGACTTTCAAATTAGGTCTCTGAGTGGACGCCACACTTGTTGATTCCCAGTGCCAGAATCTCAGCAACCCACTGCACCAGCTAAAACAGCAGCATTAAGATTCATAGTGCTTTTCTGCCTAGGAATCTCTGGTCTGGCTTCCCTCTTGAGTCCCTTTTTCAATCAGCTGAATGGGTGACTCTGCCTTCCCGGAGCTCCAAACGTCAACCAGAAGGGGACCCAGTCCTGTTTACTCTGCACCAAGAAGCACCATGCCGGCCACAAGAGTCACACTGGCAACCTGTGGGGCTCCTCCGTTGGGAATCTCCTGGTCCGTGAGCAACAAAAATTCATCAGAAAGTGTGGCATCCTCTCGTTCTCTGCACTTTCACCGGGAGCTACAATCCTGAGCTGCTAGTAATCAGCCATCTTGGATCTCTCTCCCCAGCATTCAGGGTTCTATCCACCTTGCCAACAGGACATAATGCCAGCAGGACTTTAGCAAGCTTGGGTTACACCATGCTTTGTAAGTTTATACAACAATAGAGAACACAGCTGTAATGGGCTGTTCTGGCAAGACCAAATTATTTGTCAACATGGGAATCATTAGCACCTCATTCATTATTAAATTGGTTAACAGTTTGGTTGGATTCCCTAAAGGGTCAGCTGCCAAATGCAAGCTCAGAGATGAAATCATCATGCTCTTGCAATATTAGGAATTTAATATATAAATTGAGTAGAGGACCTTTCAGGAAAAATAAAAGCCATGTGAATTCCAAGAGCTTGCCTCAGCTTCCACAGGTAAATAAAATTATTATAAAAGAAAACTTTCCCAATGCTCCTCCATGCCCTAAGTCTTCCTAATTTGATGGGAGGGAGGAAGAAATTTTCCATAGTGCACTGAACCAAAATTATGCTAAAGAGATTAAGAGTTTGGAAATTCCAAGACCAAACAAGTGAATAGATTAAGATATATGCAACAGCTTCTCCCAGCTCTACTAAATCAGCCAGAGTTGAAGAGAGGCTGGTGGATTCTATGCCCACGTGAAGGTGATGTGAAACCATGTTTGTCAATCACTGGCCCCAGATACCTGAAAAAAAAGAGATTGGGTTGACTTCATGCTGCCCAATTAAAATCTTCCCTTTCAGATGTAGAAACAACAACAACACAAATCTGGTGTATAAGACAAAGTTTTCAATTTGTACAGTCATGAAATGAACCTTCCTCTGAGACTCTGAGAGGACTATTAATATAACATTTAAGAGGTGGGTATAGCTGATGGGGATGATTAGATGTCATACCACAAAGTTTTTATTTTAGACCTTCACTGATTCTGCCTACAGTTTTCCACAGGCCAAATTGCAACTGCCAGGGAGACCAGCCAGGTGTGCACTGGCCCTTGGTCTGTGCCAACACCAAATAATACATGTTTGTTTGGAACATGGCCCTGGGATGTCTTTAGATTTGTTGGAAGAAAGGCCTGTTCTCAAAAGCACAAGAAATGCCATGCGAAATCTAACCTAAGCTCCATATGACCATCAGGAGCATGGGGCACACATGTTTTGAGGGACAGAACACTTGTTTCCTGGGAAAACCCACCTCAAGAACATGAACACAACAAAATAAGGGCCATGTTGCTTTTGCATCACAGCACAATTCTCGTTTCTTGTCCACAGTGTTTGCCACATCTGCTTGAATGCATGTCTCAGCTCCTACCTCTGCAGAGCTTACTTTAGGATGCTACAGTTCCCCTTTACTTACTGCAAACAAAGGCAAAAGCTTATTATAGGCCTTTGGACTAGTCCGTAGGCAGAGGCCCGTCCTCTAGATGTTAATGTCTCAAACATAAAGGAGGAAGAAGAAAGACAGCCTGTCTGTGAACAATCTACGGTGAGACATTTGCACATGCTCAAGTCATTCCAGCACTTGTCTAGCAAACACTCAAGGAAGAAAGCATATAATGGTTTTGGAAACCTGTTTGGTGAGATACACTGAGCATATAGGTTTCCAAAAATAAAACCATTGGCATTTTAAAATCTGATGAAATATTTTAAATACATTGAAAAATAAAGAGGATAATATCACAAAGACCAGTATAAACACAAATCAGACTTAAATGTTTGCCATATTCCCTTCCAATTTTTTAAACATAAAATATTTTATAGAGAGTTGTAGTAGTTCTTTTATAGCCTTCCCTGAAGACTTTTTTTTACTCAACCTGCCTACTTAGAGGTAACCACTATCCAGCAATCAATATGGTTCCTCACCTTCCATGTTTTTATACTTTTATGACATAGTCATAGTCATAGTCACGTATCCATAAGCATAACAGTATTGTTTTGCAACCCAACTTAAATATATGTAAATATACAAACACATTTACTTGGCATATAAATCTAGGGTGTGCATTTTTATGGCATATATACAGTGTGCATATGTAAAATAGCATATATAGTGTATAATACTATAGTGTTTATAAGAATGTATATATCACATACAGTATATACATGCTAAACATAGTGTTTATATAGCATGTTTATATAGTGTGCATATATACTCACTATATGTAGTGTGTATAAGTTTATGTTCATGTAGACTTTAAACTAGTTTTCTTTTATTTCCTTTTTTATAATTTAAAAAAAAAAGCAAAATATATCCAAATGTATTCATCTACAGTGAACTGAATTCATCTACAATGCTGGGCCTGACTAGAAATCCAGGAATCAGACTTTCAGAGTAATATAAAAATTTTAATGGAGAAGTCATTTTTCAATAAGAACAATTTCTTGCATTTTCCTTTATGTAAGGACAAAATCACCTGTCAAATAAACTCCCATGAACATAACAAAAGAAATTTGCCTGGGTTCACTGTAGTAGTCAATCTAGTAAACCGGTTATTTAAATTTTTATTTGCAATTGCCTTTTGAGTATACTGATTATTTACCTGATAAAATCAGGAGTTCAATGATCTCTGCGTCTCCCAGAAATGCAGCCACATGAAGCGGGGTTCGTTTCTCAGAATCCTGAAATACACAACGTCAAAGACATACAACAGGTCAGTCGCAGCTGGAGGTCCCTTTTGTAGACTTAGTAAGACATGTCACTCACTCTGTGGTTAATGCATGTGGAAGAGCGTGAAGACCAAACATTCAAGTGATTTCTGGTTATGCATTTTCTCTCAACACACCCTCTAGTTACACATAAGAAAAGATTCCATTTCTGTGTCTGTGTTTGGTATTTGGCTACTTGCTCCTTTTACTGAAGCCCAGCTCAGGTCAAAAATGGACCATTATGTACTGCATGATGAATTTCAACTTACAGTATTTCCAAACCTTCAGATGGAAAAAAAAAAAAAACTAATCTACTATAGCAACATAGTTCAATAGTTATTTTCAAGCACGTATGCCATATATATGCACACCCTAGATTTATATGCCAAGTAAATGTGTTTGAAAAAACATTGCAGTTCAAAGTTATTTTCTTTTTTTTTTTTTAGAAAGAAAAAAAAAAGAATGAAGAAGAGGAAGAAAAAGGAAGAGAAAGAGAGAGAGAGAATGGGAGTATTGCTTTCTTGCCCAGGCTAGAATGCAATTTAGTAATGGGTATTGAAAACCTCTTTTATACCAATAATTATACTTAATGATGTAGACAGGAAGGAATAAGGGAAGAAAATAACAAACAAGCAGCCAACCAATATTTCATTTAAACCTATGAAACGCTATGCGATTACTGAGGAGTGATTTACTTCCAACTATGTAGTCACTTTTGGAATAGGTGTGAGGTGGTAATGTATGTTTTGTGTATTCGAAGTGGAGAGTTCTATAAATGTTTATTAAGTTTACTTGTTCCGGGTCTGAGTTCAAGTCCTGGATGTCCTTGTTAATTTTCTGTCTGGTTGATCTATAGAATCGTTAGCTCTTCTTATTACATTGATCCTTTTGCCATTATGTAATGTCCTTCTTTGCCTCTTTTGCTCTTTGTTGCTTTAAAGTCTACTTTATCAGAGGCGAGAATTGCATCTCCTGCTTTTTGTTTATTTGTTTATTTTTACTCTCTGTTTGGTTGGTAAATCTTCCTCCTTCTCTTTGTTTTGAGTCTTTGTGTATTGTTGCATGTGAGATGGGTCTGGATGCAGCATACCTATGGGTTTTGGCTTTTTATCCAATTAGAATATATATAAGTTTAATACTGCCATTTGATGCTAGCTGGCTGTTTTGCCCATTAGTTGGTGTACATTTTTCATTGTGTTGATGCTCTTTGCTTTTTGATATATTTTTGGAAAGGCTGATATTGGTTGTTCCTTTATATGTATAGTGCTTCTTTTAGAAGCTCTTGTAAAGCAGGCCTGGTGGTGGTGAAGTCTCTAAGTACTTGTTTGTTCACAAAAGATTTACTTTTTCCTTCGATTATAAAGCTTAGTTTGGCTGGATATGAAATTCTGGGTTGAAAGTTCTTTTCTTTAAGGAAATTAAATATTGGTCCCCACTCTTTTCTGGCTTGCAGGGTTTCTGCTGAGAGATCTGCTGTAAGTCTGATAGGTTTCCCTTTATGGGTAACCTGACCTTTCTCTCTGGCTGCCCTTAGTATTTTCTCCTCCATTTCAACCCTAATAAATCTGGCAATTATGTGCCTTGGGGTTGGTCTTCTTGAAGAATATTTTTGTGGTGTTCTCTGTATTACCTGGAGTTGAATATTACCCTGCCTTGCTAGATTGGGAAAGTTTTCCTGAATGATATCTTGATGAGTATTTTCCAACTTGGATTCATTCTCTTCGTCACATTCAGGTACACCTAGCAAATGTAAATTAGCTCTTTTCACATAGTCCCATATTTCCTGGAGACTCAGCTCATTTCTTTTTATCCTTTTTTCTCCAATCTTGTCTTCTCATTTCATTTCACTGAGCTGGTCCTCGACTTCTGATATCCTTTCCTCTGCTTGATCAATTTGACTGTTTAAACTTGTGCATACTTCGCGAAGTTCTTGTGTTGTGTTTTTCAGCTCCATCAATTCACTTATATTCCTCTCTAAATTGTCCATTCTCGTTAACATTTCATCAAACCTTTTTTCAAGGTTCTTAGTTTCTTTGCATTGGGTTAGAACAAGTTCTTTTAATTCACAGAAGTTTCTTATCACCCACATTTTGAAACCTGCTTCTGTTATTGGAACACACTCATTCTCCATTAAGCCTTGTTCCGTTACTGATGAGGAATTGTGATCCCCTGTAGAGAGAGAGGCATTCTGATTTTGAGTATTCTCTGCCTTTTTAGGCTGGTTTCTTCCCTTCATTATATATTTATCCCTCTGTCATCTTTGTAATTACTGACTTTCTAACTAGGTCTCTGAGCGGACATCCAACTTTTGATTCCCAGCACCGAAATCTGAGCAATCCACTGTGCCGGCCAAAACAGCGGTGTTAAGATTGATGGTGCTTTTCTGCCCAGGAATCTCTGGACTCTGCACCAAGAACTGCTGCGCTAAGGTGCCAGCAAAACTGCCACGCCAGCCACAAGAGTCATCTGGTGACCCGTGGGGCTCCTACGCTGGGAATCTCCTGGTCCGTGAGCAACAAATATTTGTGTGAAAGTGTGGCATCCTCTCGTTCTCTGCGCTTTCACTGGGAGCTACGTGCCCAAGCTGCTAGTGATCAGCCATCTTGGATCTCTCTCTCAAAGTTATTTTCTTTCTAAGGAAACATAGTGGAATAGTTCACAAGAACATTAAACATAAGTGCAGTCATTTTCTGTTTTCTATGCTTGTAATTGTTCATGAAATACTTATTGAACGTTTACTCTGTGCCAGGAACCCAATTTTGGGGACAGAGGGATGATGACTGCAACAGGCCTGGTCTCTACCCTCATGAAACTCACATTCAAGTGGGAAGACTGACAATAGTATACTAGATAACACATGAGATTGCTTCAGATGGTGACAGGGGTTATGACAAAACTAAAACACAATATGGGATTCTGTGATTAAGAAGATAGGAATAAGAGTGGTTGGTGAGGCCTTTCTGAGGATGTCAACATTAAGGTTGAGAGCTAAGGTTGATATTATCTCTGTTTTATAGATAAGAAGACCATAGCTCAAAATTTAAAATGTCCTCAAGATTCCACAGGCATATAGCATAGTCAAGATCTGACCTTCACCTAGCAAACTCCAGTCTGTGTCTTTGGCAAGGCATTTAACAGATTGTGCTAAGAGGCAGCATGGTAACATGCAAAGGAAAAAATGTTGCTTCCTCATCTGTAAATTGCTGATAATAATATCTACCGTAGAGGACTGATAAGAGGAATAAAGATCCTGTAAGTAAATAAAGCCCTAGGCAAGCAGGAGATAAGTACAAAGCAGTGCTCCATACTAAGCCCATTATTGTCATCTGCATAGAGTTGTGTGATATCTTTCCTCCAAGACTGAAAACTTCCTGAAGTAAAGAATCAGCCTCACTCTTCTTTATCCCCATGGTAGCAGCATACTTGGTACTCAGTATAAATTGGCTGAACTAACTCGTTTACATGTATAGCTTCTTCCACTAACTTCCATTGACTAATCCATAGCAATGGTAACCAAAGCCCATCTGCTATGTCTTTAAGGTTTATCCTAAAACTAGCATGCATGTTAGTTTCAAGGTTCTTGGATTCACTGTTGATTTTAATCATTATTCCATTTATAACTTGATTATACCTTTAAAAACCCTTGATTAGCCCAAGGATGTGATTCAATTTTCTGACAATCCAGACCCTCTGCTCTTCCTCTCTCTCTCTCTCTCAGATTGTTTCTTTTAGACTTTTCATGACTCGCTAATATCTAAAACAGATGGCAGGCAGGGGACACTACAAAAATTGATCTTCAAACCAGTCTATTTGTTAGAAAGTCTGGTAAGTAGGTTTTATAAAGAATGTGCTAACATTAAGTAGACAAAAAGGAGTTTGCATTCACTGGAAACTCCTGTTGTCTATGTATGGCTGCAGGCAATTACTAAGGAAAAGTGAAAATAGGGCTGTCACGCAACTATAAAATAATGGTATGCATTGGAAAATTCAGCATATTACTATGATCAACCTTGTTATAGATATATCACCCTATCTTTGAAAATAAAGATTCAGTATTTGAAATCATGTTTGCTTAATGAGAATCAAGTATATTAATTTGTATAATGAACTATATAAGCTGAGAACAGATTTTCACAAATGTTTTTTATTTGTTGATATCCCTAGATGTATTTTCCATTTTAGCCTCATGTTCCTTTTGAATCCTCACTATATCTATTTAAATTTTTCTACTGGGATTTTTGGATAAAAAGCTATGTAATTATATGTTCTTTTGTGAACTGGTTTCAGGGTTTGTTTCAACGAATTAAACTCTGCCTAAGTGATTTAAACAGGGACTATTCCAACCCAAATTATGACTTCATTTGACCTGAAGCAAAGGCAACTCTGTTTGAGATCTTGGCCTCAAATAGAAAGCTAAGAAAACTCCAAAATCCCTCCCTGCCTTGCAAATCTGGCTGGCCTGTCATGATATGACTGGTTTTGCTGATTCTGTGGCCCCTTTTATAACACAGCTTGTTCAAACCAAAGTTTCTATAATATAAAAAGGGTGTGTTACATGAATACTGTAAAAATTCTTGATTATGAATCCCAGTGTTCCTATGTGTTTAAAGGTTTCTGGTAGTTTCCAGGACAACTGTGCAAATTGATTCCTTTAGTGACATGGCACAGACAGGTAACTGCAAAGAAGGCTGCATTCAGGCAGCAGTCCTTTAGTTCTCCAAAGCAGCAAAACCATAGAAACAATCACATGTGCTATTAAGACCTTAACCAACATAGTAGTGCATTTCCACTATTGACCAAGGGTTGCTAATACCTTCTCTCCTAACAAGGAACACCTGATCATGAGTCAAAGCATGAATGACTGAGCCATAGTAATCACCATGCTGGATAGCCAGAAATCAGCCAGGAGGTAGCACTAGGTCCTCTGCCTAAGTAGAAGGTCACTCTACTTTGCCATAAGCTAAACTACTGGAGTAGGAGATGCAATGACAGAAGGAGGGCAAAGGCTCTGGAGAAAAGAGAATATTAGTCATAATACTGGTTAAAATGCGTTCTAGCCCAATGACATAATTAAAGTATCTAGAAAAAGAAACAAATCTAGCTGGTTATTATGAAGTGCTTTTATTTTTATTTTTTCCAAATACTTGCCCAACTATTCTACTACTCCATCTCAAAGCATTCCTATCAAGGGAGTTACACCTTTTATAACTGTGTTCTTAAGTCATTTTTTTTTTTTTGAGATGGAGTCTCGCTCTGTCACCTGGGCTGGAGTGCAGTGGTGTGATCTCGGCTCACTGTAACCTCTGCGTCCTGGGTTCAAGCAATGCTCTTGCTGCAGCCTCCCAAGTAGGTGGGACTACAGGCACATGCCACCATGCCTGGCTAATTTTTTGCATTTTTAGTAGAGACAGGGTTTCACCATGTTAGCCAGGATGGTCTTGATATCCTGAACTTGTGATTCACCCACCTCAGCCTCCCAAAGTGCTGGGATTACAAGGGTGAGTCACAGAGCCCGGCCCTTAAGTCTTATTATCACCATTTAAAAGACAAAGAATCTAAGCCTAAGGGGACTCCATGTTTGGGTCCCCTTCCACGAACACTCCCTTCACGGAAGCTGTCTTTCTCTCTCCTGGATTTTCCCTCTGGAGTCCCCTTCCACACTCTCTCATGGAAGCCTGTCTTCTCCTAAACTCCATCTCTCTATATTCCCTAACACTCTCATGGAAGCTGCTTTCCTCTCCTGGATTCCATCTTTCTGAATCTCTCGCTCAGTGTGAGAATTAGCTGTTTCTTTCTCTCTCCTTCTCCTGTTTCTCTCTCTCTTTAAGATATCACTTTCTACAAACAAACAAACAAAAAAAGAATCTGAGCCTAGGAGACATTGTATGACTTAACCCAACATGGCAAATTGATGTCAAAGAATTAGGTGTACTGGTTCCCAAATTGAAAATTTTTTCTTTATAAAAATGAAAGCAAGAACATCATCTTAGAAGTTCACGTGATATACTAAAAACCTTTCTACTATGATCCCTAAGAAATCCTGAGGAAAATATGACAAACATACAGTAAACACCATTTTAAATGAGCTTACAAGAAATTAAATAGAAAGGACCCAGAAATGGAGAGTAAATAGAGAACCAAAGCTGGAAGCACATGAACTTAATAGTGCAGGGATAGGTCCATACAGGGGCTTGCGGCTTAAACTTGCTGGGGATAGGATA
Organism: Aotus nancymaae; assembly: GCF_030222135.1. Classification (NCBI taxonomy): domain Eukaryota; kingdom Metazoa; phylum Chordata; class Mammalia; order Primates; family Aotidae; genus Aotus; species Aotus nancymaae. The sequence continues at coordinate 36,400,376 of NW_026988419.1, read as the reverse complement.
TAAGGCAAAGAACTAGAACTGCAACCTCCAAGTAAAGAAAGACCCTTGAAGTGACCTTGAAGAAAGACTCCTGAAGTGAAACAGTGGGCTTGGAAAAGAAAAACAATGACAAACATATAGGCAGATGGCAAAGAGATGCCTTGGAATAAAAATGAGTGGAATAAAAATGTTTCCACCGAGCATTCACATTCCCAGAGTCTGCCCTCATGTGGTTTAGAGTTTTGAATTCATATTGCCTCTATAGTCCAGGAATTTACTTTTTTTTTCCTCCAGAAGCTTTCAAGTTGAAACTATGCACAAAAATGAGTTTTAGACCAACGATACTCCTAACATCCCGAGGAGAAGAAACAAAACCTAACTGGATAGATGTGCCCTCAATCCAGGCAACCTGGGACATCCACAGATTAAATCTTCATGGAAAATGAACTCATAAGCCACAAGACTCATGTGGAAATATTAGCCATAAGCAAGAGTCAGCAGACTGAAGAACCAGCAAGAACTTGAGATCACAGAAGAATCAGATGGAGATGAGGCATGACATTTAAAATAACTTGGCACAAAGGAGAAAGCATAAGGGGGAAAACCCCACTATTTTCAAAAAATAAACAGGATTTGCCGGAAGAGATATGAAGCAAGTATCATGGAAAGCAGTACCAAAACATGATGCTAAATAGCACCTAAAACTTTGGTCTAAGAGGGATCAAAACTCAAAGAGTGAAAAAAGAAAGGGTAGGAGAAATGAAAAATAAGCACAGGAACTTTGGGGTGTGTTTTGCAATCACTTATTCAGGCATATTATCTAGACATAGATGTTTATTTAGAAGCTATAATATACCAGACATTGTGGTACATATTAGGGATATAAAATTTAAAATACCTAGTCCTCTCACCCTAAAGAAACTTGCAGTCCACTGATCAGTTTCTAAATGTAGGACATTAGAATAAAAACAATAACAGGGAAGTGGCAAATAGTGATATCTGTGACGTTAAATGATTTGTGAACGTTATCAAATGCAATGAGACAAAAATCTCAGTGGATACTTCCTCCAAACCCATCCATATCCAATCTGGCCTGGGCAGTAGTCTCAACCGACAAGAAAAAATATATATATATTCTGAATTGGGAAATAAACACATCTTGCCCAGAACTCCCTAATGATCCTACTGGTTCCAGCTTATCTGGGAATCTTGGAAGCCCTCAATGGCCAGCCTTCTGGGTCAGTCAGAAAGCCTAGCCTCTATCTTACAGGCTGGCTTAGGCATAGTTCCTGGATCAAAACTGGAATCCAGGACCAGGGCAGGACCAGAGCTCCTAGTGGCCAAGCTAAGTGCATTATTTGCATTCATTTCTATCTTTTGCCCAAGTAGACTCACTGTGATGACCAATAGTTGAATAGTTACTAGGCCTTTACAACACCCATGAACACAAGAGGGGAAATAACCCAAAAGCAGATGCAGCAATATTAACACACACTGAGTTTTTTAACTCAGCATAGTTTTTAAAGATTGTCCAAGCATCACAAAAAGGAAGGTCTTTTTTCATCACCCAGTAGCTCCAATTCCACATAGTCTTTGCAGACAGATTCAGACACATGAGAAGTGGGAAGACCCTGGTTCCTCCAGAAGGAAGGATGGTAAACCCTCCCATTCTATGAATAGCCAAAGACACACACAGCCAGCAGGGGTCTGAGCCTCCAGAAGGAAGGATGGTAAACCCTCCCATTCTATGAATAGCCAAAGACACACACAGCCAGCAGGGGTCTGAGCTAAATTTGCAGGATGTCATAGAGCGATCTGGCAGAGGAAGTTTGAGTTGTCTGTTTACCAAAGAAGAAGCAGATGAAAGAAAATAGGGAACTCGAAGAATGTACATGCAAAGTGAGTTTGACATGGGCAGAGAGGCCATTCTGATAGCTAAAACTACTGTGTAGACAGGCAGACTGGGGGGCACCCTATGCCTCTGTTTTGAAGATTAAGAATTGGTACATACTTTGGAAATTCTCAGTTAGAAGTAAATGATCTAATCTGCATTCTAAGTATCTGTCATACACTAAAACAAACATTTCTCTCTATATATGAATATCTGTGAATATCTTACATACAAAGACAGATAGATGGAGCAATATTAAGAAAACAAGCCTATCAAGTACAGAAGTTAAGTTTGGGCCTGACATAGTGACTCATGCATGTAATTCCAACACGGAAGCTGAGGCAGGAAGATGGCTTGAGCCCAGGAGATTGAGACTAGGCTGAGCAACATGGTGAGACTCCGTCTCTTTAAAAAGTAATTTTCTTTTTAAATTAGCTAGGTGTGTAGCACATGCCTGTGATCTCAGCTACTTGGGAGGCTGAGGTGAGAGGACTGCTTGAGCCCAAAAGGTCAAGAGGTCAAGGCTGCAGTGAACTGTGATCACATGACTGTCCTCCAGCCTGGGTGACAGAGCAAGACCCTGCCTCAAAAAAAAAAAAAAAAAAAAAAAAAAAAAAGCAGCAGCAGCAGAAGTTAAGTCACAATTGTCAGTCCAACTCCCAAACTCCCACTAAAATTAAAGAAGCTAGGAGATAACTGACAACTTAGGCCTAACTAGCTTAATTTGATATTGAACAGAGATCACTAGAGGCAAGAAGATGTCTAAAGAAACTCTGAACACATACACATAACAAGTACCTTGGAGGTATTTCAAATTACATGAGGTTAGGACCCAAACAAGACACACAATGGGAAGAATACTTGGTCTTAAGGTGGGGAATTAAAAGAAGGTTAAAAATAAAGGAAAGAGAAAGACAGAAAACAAATGTCATGTTTCTTTTGAAATTTTTCATGTTTACTTTTGATTTTTCACATCTCATAAATACAGAGAAATACAGTCCGATATATGCCCACCAGCAAAAATGAACATGTTAACATTTTTCTACATCTCCTTCAGAACTCTAATTTTAAAAAATACCTTTAGGGGTAAAGTGCCATGTTCAGAAATGCAAATGGTTCTGAAAATTTGAAGTGTGTGTGTGTGTGTGTGTGTGTGTGTGTGTGTGTGTGTGTGAGAGAGAGAGAGAGAGAGAGAAAGCTGGGGGAAGGAGAGAGAGAGAAAAAGGAAAGAAGGAGGGAAGTGATTAGGTTGTTTTTAATTCTTCAAACACTATTACAAATGGTGTTGCAGCATACATCTTTGTACAAGTCTCTCTACATACATGTGAGAATTTTTCTGAAGTAGATGCCCAAAAAAGGAAGCGCTGGATTACGGTACACCCACATTTGGTTGTATTAGGTATCACTACATAACTTTCAAAGCATTAATAGTCTTACTAATTTATATTTCCACCAGTTACATATTAGTTCTTTTTCCTAATATCCTCGCCAATATCTGATGCTATTGGCTTTCTTACTCTGCCAGTATGTTATGCTTGACATAGTATGTTCTGGTTTTCTCAACTGCAAACTACCTATATGTATCTTTACCCACTGTAAAATTCATTTATTAGTCTTTTCCTTGTGATGTGTGGAGTTTTTAATACTGTTTAATTCAATTTTCAATGAAAATTCAAGTTACGCATTCACCTAGACACAATAGAAATGAATCAACGTTTTCTCCCAAGTTACCATAAGAGAAAAATTTAGACTTACTGCCCTTATTCATCCCAAATGCATGCACTGTCTCATGAAGCTGGATTTTCTTTGCATGCAGCCTCCCATGCCTCAAAGGTGACAGCAAATCTCTGCCCCCACACACTCCCACCACCACACAATTGTATTCAACCATCATATTCTGTTGGTATCATAATCCATGCATTTGAATGTAACATGGATATATATTCCTGATACAGAAAATATAGGTATATTTTCTATCACTAAACCTATATATAAAATATAGGTATATTTTTATCTCTAAATTTTCTATTTCAAAATATAGGTATATTTCCTATCTCTAACCATGTTCAAATTATAAGTTATACCCTCAATATGATAGCTAACTCCTGAAACTAAGTAAGCATCACTCCCAAGAATTTAAAATGATACAATAAGAAAAATGAGAATGCCAAAGACATTTTTAATTTATCTGCCTTATATAACTAGACATTGGATATTTTTATTGCACTAATTTCTAAAAATAAAATAATGTATATTGAGCAAAAATTGTATCAGAGATTTTATATTTTCAAATTTGATCCTTAAAACAATACTGTGAGGTAAAAATATGAGCATCCCCATTTCACTATGGAGGAGCCTGAGATTTTGAGATGACAAGTAACTTGTCCAGAGTCACAAAGCTAGTTAAGTGGTAGAACCAGGATTCAAAACCAGATCTGATTCTGTTGTTCAGGCTCTTGCTGGCTTTGAATGTTGTCAAGCCTTGGAAAATATAATGAAAGCTATTCTCCATTATAATTAGCATGCTTGCCCTAAATCCTCCAGACCCAAGGGCAAAAGGCTTGTATGTAAAAAGTATAAGCAGATAAGAAGAACAAAATTGGAGAATTAGCATTACCTGATTTTAGGGCTTATTATAAAGCTACAGTAATCAAAACAATATGGTATGGCTACAAAGAAAACTCTCAGGTGAAGAATAGCCTTGTCAACAAATGGCCCTAGAACAATGAGATATTCATATTTTTAAAAAGAAACTTCTTTTATACATACCTTGAATCCTCAACAAAAATTAAATCAAAATGGATCATAGAACTAAATGTAAAACTTAAAATTACAAAATATCTAAAGAAAACATAAGAGAGAACTTTTCACCTTGGGTTAGGCAACAATTTCTAGATATGACACTAAAGCAAAATCAATAAAAGGATAAATTGGTAAATGCCATTTTATCAAAATAAATAATGTCTACTCTTTGAAACACACTGATAAGAGAATGAAGATAAGTCACAGACTGGGGGAAAATATTTGTAAAGCATATATTGGATAAAGGACTTCTAGCTAGAACCTACAAAATAACTCTCAATAACTGTGAAAGCAAGCAATCCAACTAAAGAGTAGGCAAAAGATTTGAACAGATATTTTACCAAAGATATACAGATAGCAAATAAGCACATAAAACAATGCTCACCATCATTAGTCATTAGAGAAAGGCAAATTAAAATCATATTACTATTAAAATTGCTAAAATTAAAAGGACTAATGATACCAAATGTTGGTGAAGATGTAGAGTAACTATAACATTCAGGGACTGCTGGTGGGAGTAGAAAATGATACAGTCACTTCGGAAAACAGTTTGGCAATTTCTTAAAAACTTACACATACACCTACCATATGAGCTAGATATCCTACCCTTGGATATTTACCCGAAAGAAATGAAAGCATAGGTCCATACAGAGACTTGAACATGAGTATTCATAACAGCTTTATTTGTAATAACCAAAAACTACAAGTAATCCAAGTTTCCATCAGTAGATGAATGGACAAACTTATTTCCACATAATGGAACACTACTCAGCAATTAAAAGGAATGAACTATGGATATATGTCACAACATGGATGAATCAAAATAATTGTGCAAGTGAAACAAGTCATGCAAAAAAAAAGTACATATTGTATAAATCCACTTACATAAAATTCTAGGAAATGAAATCTAATACACAGTGACAGAAAGCAGATTGGCAGTTGCCTGAGGGGCCTAAGGGAGAGACTGGGAGGGGTAACAGGGAGGGACTTGAAAGGGGAACAAGGAAAGTTTTGGGGTACTGGATATGTTCATTATCTCAATCATGGCAATGGTTTCATATGTCAAAACTTCACAAACTATGCACTTTAAATATGGGTAGTTTATTATATGTCAATTATATTTCAATAAAGCAGTTTCATAAATACATAAGCAGGCAAAAAAAAAACACATACTCTTGTGTCACATAAAAAAGTCATATTTGAAAGTTAAAAATACCCCTAAGTAACAAAATTTATTCAGTTCATAGAAGAAAAGAAATAGCAAAATCGAATTAACCAATCATGCGTTAATTTAGAGGCAGCTCATGTTATGTTCTGGTCATGTGTGGATGTAAAAGTGAAGTTCTTACAAAAGAATGGCCTGTTGGATTAAAGCTACAGGCTTTAAAAATAGGCACAACCAAGATTCCTATTCAAAATCTCTTAGAAGGTTATTTATTTCCTAAATGAAAGCTTTGACAAATATCTACCGAGAAAAGATGTAGAAAATAAATCTAGAAAATTAAGTACAAGTGGAAAGGCAAATGGTTTGTGCCAAACCTCTGGATACACTGCAACATGGCAGCACTGGATTGATATCGGACCCTTGGGATCTTACCACTGTGCCCAGACATTCCGAAGTGACAGAAGCCCTTTTAAAGTGGTCTCTGCTGGGAAGGTTGATGAAGTACCAACTATTTGTGAGGCCCTGATAGCACTTGGCCAGGAATATTTCTTGAGAGCCAGTGAAAACAGAACATGGGAAAGGGCTCTGGTCCTTAAGTCACACAGAATGAAAAACCGGCCAAGACACTGTGCTTTGATGCCAGCGAAACAGGAATATACATCCACCCACTGCCAAGACAATCATCAGGAGCTTCTGATGAAAATCAAGCAGGTCTTCAGAGTACCACCTTCCCCTGCAGCCTAAAAGCTAATAAAGTTCACAATTGTTCTGTGCAGCACCCCAAGCATATTAAAAAGGAGTGTCTTTAAACTTAATGCATTTGCTGAACAGTTTTCCATTCAAGCCATAATTCTTGAACACATGGTGGGAATGTTTTACTGCTAAGTGTATTTAAAGAAGCCCACAGATTGGAACTGCTCTAACCAGTGAGGCAAGAAGTCTAGTTTCATTTAGGGCCCCACCACAGGCTCACTGTCTCTTTTAATTAATTCATTAACCAATTTATTAAACAAACATAGATTAATGAGAGGCAGATAACTAGGAAAATAACATAATCAGCTGGGAAACTATCTCCTATTGATGAAAGGGTGAAAAGAAGGCAGCTGCTAGTTTTTCACACCTGTAAGAGGCTAGCAGTGGTGAAAATTTGTAATCAGATAAATGACCATACAGTGTCAGAATCAAAATCACAGAAGAGGAAGCTAGATTTATAAAATATTTAAACTTAAACTGGAAGGACATCAGAGACATCCGGAGAGTTTAATTGACTGGCTGAAGGTCACATAGCTCTTGATGGCAATGGTGGAATCTTTCTTTCATACAATATACAAAACTATTTACTGAGGATCTACCATCTGCCAAGCACCATGCTCAGACCTGAAGATGCAGCAGCCTTCAAGGAACAGGGTCCTTGCCTTTATGGAGTCTGAAAGAACCTTGCTTTCTTGACTCCAGGCAGGGGATCTTCTATTATAGTAGACTAATACTAGATTAAACATACCCATCAGCAAAGAGCACACACGCGTGCGCATGCACACACACACACAGAGTTAGAAAATGTTAAACAGAAACAAACTGTGCAATGAAAGGAGATGCTCAAAGGCATCTGCTCTGGACATAACAATAACTCCTAGCTATGGGGTTCCCCCTTCTTCCTTTCCACTCCCTGAATTAAAAGCAAAAGCTTGTATATAGAACAGTTTCTGTGGTCCATAGAAAACCATTTTAACAGAAATGATTAGTAGCTCTTTCCAAGTTTTTTTCAACCTCCAGGTATATATTTTAGAAACAGAGCTTGTGTATAATACTCATAATAAAAATCACCAATGCAGTTTTCTGGCCCTAAGATATCACATTGGCACAAGACACAGATGTTAACCCTAATTGTCTCTGGGTGAATAATTTTATGGGCATTCTTCACTTTCTACTCTGTTAGACTGTGTTTCAATACTTGCAGTTTAGAAACAAGAAAATAAAATTTCCCTTGTAAATAATAAAAGACTTTCCTATTAAAAAAGAAACGTCTGCTCTAACACAAGCTATTCTTAAGTAATCACAAATAGTGAAGCATTGGACACTATTTCCTGTCCAAAGACTTCAATATCTTGTAGTAGGTTTTAAATAATTAACTGTAATTTGTCTAATGCTTCATAAAATTGCCAATTGCTCTTCCACACAGTACTTCACCTGATTCTTTTTTTTAAATACATATATTTTATTGCGTTTTAGGTTCTGGAGTACATGTGAAGAACATGCAAGACTGTTGCATAGGTACATACATGGCAATGTGGTTTGCTGCCTTCCTCCCCATCACCTATATCTGACATTTCTCCCCATGTTATCCCTCCCCAACTCCCCATCCCCCCACTGTCCTTCCCCTAGTTCCCCCCAACAGACCCCAGTGTGCGATGCTCCCCTCCCTGTGTCCATGTATTCTCATTGTTCAATGCCCACCTATGAGTGAGAACATGCGGTGTCTGATTTTCTGTTCTTGTGTCAGTTTGCTGAGAATGATGTTTTCCAGGTTCATCCATGTCCCTACAAAGGACACGAACTCATCGTTTTTGATGGCTGCATAGTATTCCATGACGTATATATGCCACATTTTCCTTGACCAGTCTATCATCGATGGGCATTTGGGTTGGTTCCAAGTCTTTGCTATTGTAAACAGTGCCACAATGAACATTCGTGTGCATGTGTCCTTATAGTAGAATGATTTATAATCCTTTGGATATATACCCAGTAACGGGATTGCTGGGTCAAATGGAATTTCTATTTCTAGGTCCTTGAGGAATCACCACACTGTCTTCCACAATGATTGAACTAATTGACACTCCCACCAACAGTGTAAAAGTGTTCCTATTTCTCCACATCCTCTCCAGCATCTGTTGTCTCCAGATTTTTTAATGATCGCCATTCTAACTGGCGTGAGATGGTATCTCTACATAGTTTTGATTTGCATTTCTCTAATGAACAGTGATGATGAGCATTTTTTCTTATGTTTCTTGGCCTCATGTATGTCTTCTTTTGTAAAGTGTCTGTTCATATCCTTTGCCCCCTTTTGAATGGGCTTCTTTTTTCTTGTAAATCTGTTTTAGTTCTTTGTAGATTCTGGATATTAGCTCTTTGTCAGATGGGTAGATTGCAAAATTTTTTTCCCATTCTGTTGGCTGCCAATTCACTCTAATAATTGTTTCTTTTGCTGTGCAGAAGCTCTGGAGTTTAATTAGGTCCCATTTGTCTATTTTGGCTTTTGTTGCCAATGCTTTTGGTGTTTTAGTCATGAAGTCCTTGCCTATGTCTATGTCCTGGATGGTTTTGCCTAGGTTTTCTTCTAGAGTTTTTATGGTGTTAGGTCTTATGTTTAAGTCTTTAATCCATCTGGAGTTAATTTTAGTGTAAGGTGTCAGGAAGGGGTCTAGTTTCTGCTTTCTGCACATGGCTAGCCAGTTTTCCCAACATCATTTATTAAACAGGGACTCCTTTCCCCATTGCTGGTTTTTGTGAGGTCTGTCAAAGATCAGATGGCTGTAGATGTGTGGCATTGCCTCCAAGACCTCTGTTCTGTTACATTGGTCTACATCTCTGTTTTGGTACCAGTACCATGCTGTTTTGATTACTGTAGCCTTGTAGTAGAGTTTGAAGTCAGGTAGTGTGATGCCTCCCGCTTTGTTCTTTTGCTTAGAATTGACTTGGCTATGGGGGCTCTCTTTTGGTTCCATATGAAGTTTAAGGTGGTTTTTTCCAGTTCTGTGAAGAAGGTCATTGGTAGCTTGATGGGGATAACGTTGAATCTATAAATTACGTTGGGCAGTATGGCCATTTTCATGATACTGATTCTTCCTAACCATGAGCATGGAATGTTTCTCCATCTGTTTGTGTCCTCTCTTATTTCGTTGAGCAGTGGTTTGTATTGCTCCTTGAAGAGGTCCTTTACATCCTTTGTTAGTTGTATTCCAAGGTATTTTATTCTCTTTGTAGCAATTGTGATTCACTGTTCATTCTTGATTTGGCTCTCTTTAAGTCTGTTATTGGTATATAGGAATGTTTGTGATTTTTGCACATTGATTTTGTATCCTGAGACTTTGCTGAAGTTGCTTATCAGTTTCAGGAGGTTTTGGGCTGAGACGATGGTGTCTTCTAAATATACAATCATGTCATCTGCAAATAGAGACAATTTGACTTCCTCCTTTCCTAATTGAATACCCTTTATTTCTTTTTCTTGCCCGATTGCTCTGGCTAGAACTTCCAATACTACAATGAATAGGAGTGGTGAGAGAGGGCATCCTTATCTAGTGTCAGATTTTAAAGGGAATGCTTCCAGTTTTTGCCCATTCAGTATGATACAGGCTGTGGGTTTGTCATAAATAGCTTTTATTATTTTGAGATACGTTCCATCAATACCTAATTTATTGAGAGTTTTTTGGCATAAAGTGCTGTTCAATTTTGTCAAAGGCCTTCTATGCATCTATTGAGATAATCATATGGGTTTTGTCTTTGGTTCTGTGATGTTGTGAATTACATTTATAGACTTGCGTATGTTCAACCAGCCTTGCATCCCTGGGCTGAAGCCTACTTGATTGTGATGGATAAGCTTTTTGATGTGCTGTTGCAATTGGTCTGCCAGTATTTTAGTGAAGATTTTTGCATCTATATTCATCATGGATATTGGCCTGAAGTTTTCTTTTCTTGTTGAGTCTCTGCTGGGTTTTGGTATCAGGATGATGTTGGTCTCATAAAATGATTTGGGAAGGGTTCCCTCTTTTTGAATTGTTTGGAATAGTTGCAGAAGGAGTGGTACCAGCTCCTCTTTGTACGTCTGGTAGAATTCGGCTGTGAAACCATCTGGACCTGGGCTTTTTTTGGTTGGTAGGCTACTAATTTCTGCCTCAACTTCAGCCCTTATTATTGATCTAGTCAGGGTTTTTCCTGGTTTAGGCTTGGGAGGATGCAAGTGTCCAGGAATTTATCCATTTCTTCCAAGTTTACTGGTTTATGTGCATAGAGTTGTTTGTAGTAATCTCTGATGGTGGTTTGTATTTCTGTAGAATCTGTGGTGATATCCCCTTTATCATTTTTTATTGCATCTATTTGATTCTTCTCTCTTTTCTTTTTTATTAATATGGCTAGTGGTCTATTTTGTTGATCTTTTCAAAAAACCAGCTCCTGGATGTATTGATTTTTTTGAAGGGTTTTTTTGTGTCTGTATCTCCTTCAGTTCTGCTCTGATCTTAGTTATTTCTTGTCTTCTGCTAGGTTTTGAGGTTTTTTTTTTGTATCTTGCTCCTCTAGCTCTTTCAATTTTGATGATAGGGTGTCAATTTTAGATCTTTCCTTGCTTCTCATGTGGGCATTTATTGCCATATATTTTCCTCTAGACACTGCTTTAAATGTGTCCCAGAGATTCTGATATGTTGTGTCTTCGTTCTCATTGGTTTCAAAGAACATCTTTATTTCTGCCTTCATTTCACTGTTTATCCAGTCAACATTCAAGAGCCAGTTGTTCCGTTTTCACGAAGCTGCGTGATTCAGACTTAGTTTCCAAATTCTGAGTTCTAACTTGATAGCAGTGTGGTCTGAAAGACTGTTTGTTATGATTTCTGTTCTTTTGTATTTGCTCAGGAGTAATTTACTTCCAATTATGTGGTCAATTTTAGAGTAGGTGTCATGTGGTGCTGAGAAGAATGTATATTCTGTGGATTTGGGGTGGAGAGTTCTGTAACTGTCTATTAGGTTTGTTTGGTCCAGGTCTGAGTTCAAGTCCTGGATATCCTTGTTAAAAATTTTCTGTCTCATTGATCTGTCCAATATTGACAGTGGAGTGTTAAAGTCTCCCACTATTATTGTCTGGGAGTCTAAGTCTCTTTGTAGGTCATTAAGAACTTGCTTTATGTATCTGGGTGCTCCTGCATCAGGTGCATATATATTTAGGATCATTAGCTCTTCTTGTTGCATTGATCCTTTTACCATTATGGAACGTCCTTCTTTGTCTCTTTTGATTTTTGTTGGTTTAAAGTCTATTTTATCAGAGACTAGGATTGCAACTCCTGCTTTTTTTTTTTTTTTTTTTTTTTAACTTTCCATTTGCTTGGTAAATCTTCCTCCATCCCTTTATTTTGAGCCTATGTGTATGCTTGCATGTGAGTTGGGTTTCCTGGATAGAGCATACTGATGGGTTTTGGCTATTTATCCAATTTGCCAGTCTGTGTCTTTTGATTGGGGCATTTACCCCATTTACATTTGGGGTTAATATTGTTATGTGTAAATTTGATCCTGCCATTTTGATGCTAGCTGGTTGTTTTGCCAGTTATTTTATGCAGTTTCTTCATTGTGTCGATGCTCTCTACCATTTAGTACATTTTTGGAGTGGCTGGTACTGGTTGTTCCTTTCTATGTTTAGTGCTTCTTTCAGGAGCTCTTGTAAAGCAGGACTGGTGATGATGAAATCTCTGAGTAATTGCTTGTTCGTAAAGGATTTTATTTCTCCTTCACTTATGAAACTTAGTTTGGCTGGATATGAGATCCTAGGCTGAAAGTTCTTTTCTTTAAGGATGTTGAATATTGGCCCCCACTCTCTTCTGGCTTGTAGGGTTTCTGCCAAGAGATCCACTGTGAGTCTGTTGGGCTTCCTTTTGTTGGTGACCTGACATTTCAACCCTGGTGAATCTGAAGATTATGTGCCTTGGGGTTGCTCTTCTTGAGGAATATCTTTGTGGTGTTCTCTGTATTTCCTGGACTTGAATATTGGCCTGCCTTGCTAGGTTGGGGAAGTTTTCCTGGATAATATCCTGAAGAGTGTTTTCCAGCTTGGATTCATTCTCTCCAACATATTCAGGTACACCTATCAAATGTAGATTAGGTCTTTTCACATAACCCCATATTTCTTGGAGGCTTTGTTTGTTTCTTTTTACTCTTTTTTCTCTAATCTTGCCTTCTCGTTTCATTTCATTGAGTTGATCTTCAACCTCTGATATCCTTTCTTCTGCTTGGTCAATTCAGCTATTGAAATTTGGGTATGCTTCATGAAGTTCTCGTGTTGTGTTTTTCAGCTCCATCAATTCATTTATATTCCTCTCCAAGCTGTTTATTCTCATTACTATTTCATCAAACCTTTTTCCAAGGTTCTTAGTTTCTTTGCATTGGGTTAAAACATGTCCTTTTAGCTCAGAGAAATTTCTTATTACCCACCTTCTGAAGCCTGTTTCTGTCAATTCATCAGACTCATTCTCCATCCAGCCTTTTTCCCTTGCTGGTGAGGAGTTGTGATCCCTTGGAAGAGGAGAGGCATTCTAGTTTTGGGTGTTTTCATCATTTTTGCACTGGTTTCTTCCCATCTTTGTGGATTTATTTACCTGTGGTCTTTGTAGTTGGTGATTTTCAGGTGGGGTCTCTGAGTGGGCATCCTGTTTGTTGATGATGAAGTTATTTCTTTCTGTTTCTTAGTTTTCCTTCTAACAGTCAGGCCCCTCAGCTGTACGACTGCTGGAGGTTCACTCCAGACCCTGCTTGCCTGGGGCTCACCTGCAGCAGCTGCGAACAGTGAAGTTGCTGCCAGTTTCTTCTTCTGCTATCTTTGTCCCAGAAGGATACCTGCCAGATGTCAGTCTGAGTTCTCCTTTACAAGGTGACTCTTTGGATATACAGGGGTCAGGGAGCTGCTTGAGGAGACACTCTGTCCTTTATAGGTGCTCAAGTGCTGAGCTGTGAGCTCTGTTGTTCCATTCAGACCTGCTAGGCAGGTACGTTTAAGTCTGCTGCAGCAGAACTCATAACAACCTTTTTTTCCCCAGATGCTCTGTCCCAGGAAGGTAGAGCTTTATTTATAAGTTTCTGTCGTGCTGCTGCCTTTTTTTCAGGATGCCCTGCTCAGCAAGGAGGCAGCCTAGTCACAGTCTGCCAGCAGTGGTGTTGCTGATCTGCTGTGGACTCTGCCCAGCTGCCGTGTGAACTTCCCTGCAGTCCTGTTTATAGGGGTATAGTTAGAACTGCCTCGGCAATGGCGGCCCACCTCTGTTATGGTAGACTCTCTCTGTAATGGCGGACTGCCTGGGCAATGGTGAACTGCCTCGGTAATGGTGGACTGCCTCGGCAATGGCAGATCACCTCATCAATGACGAATTACCTTGGTAATGGTGGACGCCCCTCCCCCACAAAGCTGGACCATCCCAGGTTCAGCTGTACTTGCTGTGAAACTCTCAATCCAGAGCATTTCAGATTGCTGGTCTTTGTGGGGGTGGGACTGGCCGTGCCTGATCACCTGGCTCCCTGCCTCAGGCCCGTTTTTTTTTTTTTCCAGTTGAATAGGTGACTCTGTCTCCCAGGCATTCCAGTCACCAGTTGAAATGGCACCCGGATTTGTGTGAGTTCTTGTGCAGAAACCTGCTGCACCGGCTGAAACAGCTGCGCTGGGGGCTCATGGTGCTTTTTCGCCTGGGAATCTCCTGGCCTAGCTCCCTGTTTCAGTCCCCTTTTTTTCAGTTGAACAGGTGACTCTGTCTCCCAGGCACTCCAGTCACCAACTGAAATGGCACCCAGACCCGTGTGAGGTTTCTGAGTGAAGAGCCGCCCCACTGGCCAAAACAGCCATGCTGGAGACCCATTGCACTCTTCCACCCAGGAATCTCCTGGTCTGTGGGCAATAAAAATCTGTCTGGAAGTGCAGCGACCACTCACCCTCTGCGTGCTCGCTGGGAGCTGCAATCCAGAGCTGCTCCTACTTGGCCATCTTGGATCCCTCCCAGCTGATTCTTAAGAAAATCCAGACAGACTGATCAAGTAGGTATTATTGTCCTCATTTTACAGGACAGGAATTAAGGTTGACTCAGAGTTAAGTGACTTGCCCAAAGTCACACACCAATATTTGGTGACCCTGGGTTTCCTGACTCCACATCTCCTATTGGTTTTGAAATGGAGTTAGTTATGAGGTTTCTGTTACTGGTTTTTTGATACAGAGTCTTACTCTGTCGCCCAGGCTGGCGTGCAGAGGCATGATATTGGCTCACTGCCACCTCTACCTCTATCTCAGATAGATGGAAATGTAGAAGTGTGATGTTTTGAAACACTCGGGACAAAACAACTCCTCTTGAGAACCAAGGACATTAGACATAAGGACAATGTTTTATTTTAAAGTCACAAAACAGGGAGCCTCTAATTTAAGATTTTTGGGTCACTTGAAAGTCTTTCCACACTCAGCTCAAGTGTCCTTTCCTCGGAAACCTCTTCCAATTCTCCACCCTGCCCTCCTCCATGCTATAGGCTTCTGGACAGCACCATCGCATCCAACGGCCTGCTTTCCTTTTTCTGCCTCCCCGTAACTGGGCTATGGGTACAGGACAGAAATAGTCTTATTCATCTCTGTATCAACCTAACAACACATCTGGCATACAGTCAGTGCTCAATATATGTCTTGCAGGAACAAAAAGAAGTAACATCTTAATCCATCTTAATCTTTTTATTAAAGCCTATACCACAATAAGAAAAGGGTCTGCCTAGGCAGGGTGCGGTGGCTCACACCTGTAATCCCAGCACTTTGGGAAGCCAGTGAGGGTGGATCACCAGGTCAGGAGATCAAGACCAGCCTGGCCAACAAGGTGAAACCCTGTGTCTTCTAAAAATACAAAAATTATCTGGGTGTGGTGCCATGTGCCTGTAATCCCAGCTACTTGGGAGGCTGAGGCAGGAGAATTACTTGTACCCAGGAGGCGGAGGATGCAGCAAGCAGAGATTGCACCATTGTACTCCAGCCTGGTGACAGAGCAAGACTCCGTCTCAAAAAAAAAAGAAAAAGAAAAAGAAAGAAAAGGGTCTGCCTATATGAGGGTGGCCTGAAGGCTTCTGTGGTGAGACAGAGAACTGGTTGTGTTCTAGGGTCTGGATGGAATCAATGACATGTTTTTTTCTTTTTGTGGTTCTCACTCACCTCTAACCTTAATTGAAGACAGCAACTGCCTCAGTCCATGACAGGCAGCAGGGCTTGGCCGTTTCAAAGCTGTTTGACCATCTCAGAATCCTCAACCCTTCAGGCTTCCTATCAATTCTCTATCAATTCTGTTGTTCTCAATTAGAGCCATGACTTGAACCTGACTTACCCAATGGGTGAGAAAAACAGGCTTGCTAAGAAGGTGGTACCAAGAAGCTATGAGGCTGGGTTAGCATTCGACAGCAACTCCTGCCTCCAATGAGGGCTGCCTGTTGTGCAGTTCTGGTTTCTGTGAGACCTCAACCTACCATAATCCCTAGACAGTGACATTACGTCCACAACCAGTCCCACAGCGCCAGTTTCTGGGAGGCCAAGGGGCTTGTTGAATAGGAAACCAGCACTGAGTTTTTTAAAGATGTGGGACATCTATTTAGTAGCCTCCAGCTAGCCCCAACATGCACATGAAAAGAGTAGAGGCTCCCATTAAAATGAAACTACTGGTGTGGAACACTCCCAGGCATAGGAAATCTAGATGTTGGAACCGTCATGGAAAGCGGAAGAAGTGGGCTGGTGATCTTTAACAGGCCAGTGCAGGCCCAGTCCTGGGAGGGAGGACTGGAGAGCAGAAGGTTAATACCAGGCTGGAGTGCAGTGGCTCACTGCGACGTCCACCTCCTGGGTTCAAGTGATTCTCCTGCCTCAGACTCCTGAGTGGCTGGGACTACAGGCGCACGATACCACATCCAGCTAATTTTTGTATTTTCAGTACAGATGGGTTTTTACCATGTTAGCCAGGCTGGTCTGGACCTCCTGACTTCAGATGATCCGCCCGCCTCGGCCTCCTAAAGTGCTAGGATTACAGGCATGAGGCACCGCGCCCCGCAAACACAATATTTTCAAAGGTCGGGGGGTTGAAGAGAGTACAGTGTGGGAATGGCTCCATTCGAGTGCTTCAGAGTGTACAAAAAGAAAAGGAAGCCGGGTCATGTGGTGTCCTTACTCTACTCGGTCCCTCAAGAATTTCCCAGGAGGATGGACTCCCCTAAGAGGCTGCAGTGTGCTGGGGGCCCAATCCTGGGCTAGGACCAGAGTTGGTGGCGAAGTTCTGTTCCCAGGGAGCGAGGCTCCTTTATTCCCACCTGGCCGAGTGGGGGCTTTCTACATTCCTCGGGTCCTGGGAGGTCGGGCCTCTGACAAGGCCAGCTGCGTCTGGGTAGCAAGACCCCTTGGTGGCTGCGGTTCCTGACTCCTCTCCGGCAGCACAAGGTTAAGGGTTTCGGGAGGGGCGGGAGGCGCAGCTGCAGGGTCCGGGGAGCTCCCAGGCGGGGCCTGGTACCGGAAGCCCTTTCCCTCTGAGGCGCTCCTCTGTTCGCTCGGGGCGGCCACATTGTGGGGTCGGGCAGGTCGCGCCCTTCCCCCAGCTGAAGAGCAGCGCTCAGAAGAGCCCTTCCCCCCACCGCAGCGGCTCCTGGGTGAGAAAGAAACAAGGGCGGGCTTCGAGGCTGCTCGGAGCCGGGAGCATGCGCGGTGAGCGCCCTCCGCTGCTGCGGGGTTCCCGCGCCCTGACCCCTGCCCTGGGTCCCTGGACCCTCCCGCCCTGGGCACCTGCTTTCTCGTCACTAGGTCTTGGCTCAGTAAGGCCTGCCGCCACCTCTTCTGCAGCCCAGCCCTCAGCCTCCTCCATGCATTCCCAGCAGTGCCTCTCAGAAGTGGGGTTCCCTTCCTCTGTGTTCCCTGGGCTTTTTTTCTTTTCTTTTTGCATTTAGTTTATTCTGCCTTGGTTTTTAGCCATCTCTGAGGATGGCAGTACATCCTAGTGGGCCCTGGAGGCGGAAGGACTAGGTTCAAACCCTGGCCCCTGCCACTTAACAACCATATAAGCTTAGGCAAGTTACTAGACCCTCCTCTAAACTACTGTTTGTCTGTAAAATGGGGGTAACAGAATCATCCTCCCTACCTCCTGAAGATGTGTGAGATGAAATGAAATGATGCTTAGAAAGCGCTTGGCACCGTTCCTATCACATGGTTAGCACTCAGCAAATATTGCCTATTAG
This sequence comes from Aotus nancymaae, assembly GCF_030222135.1. NCBI lineage: Eukaryota > Metazoa > Chordata > Mammalia > Primates > Aotidae > Aotus > Aotus nancymaae. The sequence goes on along the minus strand of NW_026988419.1, from coordinate 36,382,566 downwards.
GATTTAACCCGTGTTTTCACCCTTTCCCCAACACACCCCTTCTGGCTGGCTGGCTGAATTCGGAAGACTGAGCAAATTCCAGGGTAACCAAGATGGCACCATCCGAACAAGAGGAAGGAGAATATGTCCAAGGGCCAGGTAAACATGCTCTCTAACAGGTCCCATGACTGGAGATGCTCAAGATCAGGGGAACAAAATGGAACATGCCAGACTCCATGGGAGGTGTCACCTGACAGAGGAGTTGACTGGACAAGCCTGTCATCTTTAGTGAACAACATATAATCCTTGGCACAGCCACTTGTAATTTCTGGGGTGACAGAAAGGTCAAGTGAGCACGACCACAGTGAGTGGGTCACAAGAGACGTCTCTGGTCTCAGGTTTCCTGTGATCAAGTACCTGTAAGCAGCTAGGAATGGAGATTGGGAACCAGAAGGCCAAATGTAAGAGGCACTCAGCACTAGAGATGCTCAGAAAATGCTGTTCCATGTCTAGAAGATGATGGATAAGTTAGCCAACTGCTGGAGTTTTCCTGGGAGCAAACACAATAAAATACAGTTTGTGGAAGCATTACTGATAAGATATGCTGCTGGCATATATAGTATCAGGAACCATTCACCCTAAAACCTAAGCAATGAAAAAAATGTTTAATAGTAACTATGAGCATCTATTTTTAAATGGGAGCTTTTAAACTTGGACTTATTTTAGTCCAAAATCATTTACTTAGTGATGACGTAAATGATTTGACTCATTTCATGACATGAACAAAAGGATTTTCTAATAATATTTACAGTGAACACAGAGATTCCCAGCAAGTTGAAACAAAGAGAAATGATACTGTTCTTGCCTGTAAGTTCATAGGAACAAACATATATTTGTAAGTTTCAGTATCCTGTTTAATCTATATCAGGGCTTCAAAGTTGAACTCCAAATCTGCCTGCAGATTTTGTTTGACAGTTACAGAGGTTTGTAAAATCTAAAATGGAATATCGTTATTAGGGCATGAATGGCCCAGTTTAGTACAGCCCCCACCACTCTCTAACACTTTCTTCACACATTGGCGCTGCCTCCTGGATTCTGAAAGCTTTTCAGTTGGCAAGCAGGATCTGTACTTTTCTTTCTAAGTATGCTTACGCCTTTGGCCAAAAGTAACGCAATTTGGACACAATAAACTGCAATCCAAAGACGTGCTCTGAAGGACATGCAATGCCATAAACTGTTGTGGGCAGCTTTTGAGAGCCAAGCATTGTGATAGGTTCCAGGGATACAAAATGAATGAGTAAGGATCCCTGTTCTATAAGCACTTAAGATACTGAAATAACAAAGGCACCAAATAAAAGTGAGGAATATTGAAAAGAGGATGTTATGTGAGAGGATATGGCTATAGAATTTAAAGTTTGCTGATTTTAGACAAAAAAATAAATTCCTTAGAAAGAAATATTCCTGGCGGGGTGGTGGCTCATGCCTGTAATCCCAGCACTTTGGGAGGCCAAGGCACAGGTGGCTCACCTGAGGTCACGAGTTCAAGACCAGCCTGGCCAACATGGTGAAACCCTATCTCTACTAAAAAACAAACAAAAACTAGCCAGGTGCAATGGCTTGCACCTGTAATCTCAGCTACTAGGGAGGCTGAGGGAGAAGAATGGCTTGAACTCAGGAGACGGAGATTGTGGTGAGCCAAGATCATGCCACTGCATTCCAGCCTTGGTGACAGAGCAAGATTCTATCAAAGGAAAGGAAAGGAAAGAAAAAAGAAAAGGAAAGGAAGAGAGAGAGAGGAAGAAGAGAAGAGGAGGGGAGGGAAGAGGAGGGGGGAGAGGATTCCTAAATAGAGAAGAAGAGGGAAGGAGGGAGGGAGGGAGGATTCTTAGAATAGAGACGAAGAATCACTGACATTGATTGTTCTTAACATATCCCAGAACCTGCTCTAAGCATTTTTCATGGATTATGCTCAGAATGAGTAGGAATTGGGATATCCCCATTTTACGGATGAGGAAACAGAGGCACAGAGAGATTAATTACCTAACGCAGGGTCATATAACAGCTGGCAGACAGCAGAGCCACACTTGGAACCAGGCGCTCTGGCCACCAGTGCTCACACTTTTAGCCACTATTCTACGTTGTATCCTGGAATAACCTATCACTAGGCTGTACTGACTTCTTGCAAATACCATTTGGGAACCAAAAATTTTCTTTTCAAAGTTCATCAAGCCAATTCTGTGATATTTAGTATCCTGAGAGAAATTACTTTGTCCAAGAATAAAACCATAACATATGTAAGTGACAGGTCTAGTTTTTAAGCTAATAGAAATTAATAAATGTGGTATTTTTATAAATCAGTCTCTTATGAGTTTAGATTGTGTGAATCAATTTCCCAAATTCCAGTCACTCTTGCACTGTGCTGAGAAAAAACAAGCCTCCACAGGTGATGTGTGTGCACATCAAAGTTTTAAAAGCATTAGCTATAAGGTAGAAATGAGGTAAGACATTTGCTTTTAAGTGCCTGCCATCAATCAGCAGAAAGAAAAAAAGGCTTTTTGAATACATACATTTTTATTTAGTCATTCATAAACTTCATGTACACACTATATTATCATATTTAATATGCAATAAGATGCACATAAATATACATTTTAATTTTTTAAAAACAGATTGAAGTAGATATTTCATTGCCCCCAGTGGACTCTCTGGCACACTTCCTAAGATGCCTATATTCCCGATTTTGGAATCTACATACTTTACATCAAGGATCTTATCTAAGGGCTGGACCATCTAACTTAAACCAATATCTTCCAATCATCAAAGACTTCCCAAAACCCAAATCAAGAATATTTTCTACACTTAAAGAAAATCCTGTGCATTGTTCCTTTGTCAATGAAGCACACCAGAATGCATCTGAGAGCAGCGGTTTGGGGAAATCTACATCCAGGTGATGTTTTTAAATAATTCAAGACTATTCTTATATGCCTTAGTTTACAAACATTCTCTAATAAGCATGAACTATACTTGGTTGCTTCACCTCTCAGGGCTGGGAAAGTGGAAGAAACTGAAAGAATACTTGTTAACTGCCTGACTGTCTTCCAGCCAAAGTGAGGTGATCTTTGTCATCTGGTTTAATGCAAAACATGCAGCTCTTCCCCTTTACCACACTCTTCTTCCCTAAGAGTGAGACTATCCCAGAGGCAGCATGCTGAGCAGAGCCATCTCTTCTTATGTAGCATTCTATTGAGCAGAACATTAATTTAGCTACCTGTAAGGTATAATTCAGAGATTCAAGAGTTTTGCAAAGACGATTTGTCTTTGGAGTCTTCAGCTGCCCTGTCACAAATTCAACAACCCTGTGGCTGCATTGCTGAGAGGAAGCCCTGGCCACATGGAAAGGCCACATATAAGTGTTCAGTCTGACAGCCAGCATCAGCCACCCGACATGTGAGTGAAGACACCTCTAGATGATTCCAGCCCCCATCTGTCGAGTCACCCCAGCTGTTTCCAGAGAACAGAGAGCAACTATCCCACTATGCCTGTTGGAATTCTTAACCCACAAAATCCATGAGCATCAATTGGCTGTTTTATGCCCCTAAATTTTGGGGTGGTTTTTATACTGCAATAGTAAAAGTCTCTGTGAGATTCTGAAGTGCTCTCTGAATTATTATAGAAAGACAACATTATGTTTAGTGTTAAAGGGCCTTATTTATTTTCAAACTCAGGGTAACACGGCAGTCATTGATTATTAAAATATACAGGGGACTCTCTAACAACGAGATTTATTAAACCCCCATCATCATTTCCTTCGTGTACCAGCACACAGCCATTTACTATATTTGCAGAATAATGGTGGCAATAGTCACTCTGCTGTCTCCTGTGAAGCAACTCTTTTGTTCTGTCTCCTCTCTCAGAAATGAATTGCTCCTTCTCCTCTTCCAGCTCTTCCCCTTCTCCTCTCCATTGCTCAGGCCGAGAACTCAGGAATCATTTTTAGATGCTCTCTCTTCCTTGTCCCTCAACTGAATCCATCACCAAATCCTGAGTGATCTACCTTCATGACATACCTGGAAGCAATCTGCAGCTCTCCTCATGTAGATGGTAGAAGTACCGTAATCCATGTGAGTGGCGCCCCCTAGAGTTCATGAGTGCATGGCAGCCTGACCACTGGAAACACCCTGCTCCAGGCACATCAGTTCTGCCCTGACCTCAACTATGTTCTTCCTGCTGCTCTCACAGTTCCTACTCTCCCTGTCACAATCTGTAATTCACACAACACCCAGAGTGACTTTCCAAAATAGTCACCCGAACATTGTATACCTAAATGGAATCCAAACTTCTCACTCAGCTCTGATGACCAGGCCCTTCCTTGTCTCCTCTCCAACCTCCTTTTCTTCCACTTTCTCCCTCCCTCACTCCCAGCCAGCCACATCGGCCTTAATTCACTTCTGTGAAGTTACACTCCCTCCCCCAACCCTCCAGGGCCTTTGCACATGTCTTTATATCCAGCCTGAAACGTTCCCCCCATCTTCTCATGACCCCCAATTTCTCATGGCCAGTCTCTGTTTAAATGTCACTGCCACCTCAAGAGACCTTTTCCTAACCATCTTTTGCTAGTATAATAGCACACTTGGCTTTCTCCATAGCCGTCTTCTCAGTTTATAAGTACCTATTCATTCATTTCCTTTACCTGTTTACTTCCTGTCTCTCCACTACACTGTAAGCTCCTGATGCAAGGACCAGGCCTGTGTCCATCACCAATACAACCCCAGCACCTAGCATGGTGCCTGGCACATAGCAGGTTCGTTGCACATTGTGTAGCAGTAGACTGTGGTACCCCACTCCACTCCCACCTCCAGAACTTTTGTTTTCCTACCAGTTGACCATGGACCAATGGTTCTCAAAGTGCAGTGCCCACCCAGCAGCATTAGCATCACTGGAACTTACTAGAAATGCAGATTCTCAGGCACCACCCTGGACCTCCCAAATCAGGAAACTCTAAGGGTAAAGCCCAGAAATCTGTATTTTAAGAAGCCCTCCAGAATTCTGATGCACATTCAAGTTAGAGAACCAATGACATAGACTATTCCAGAGACTCTAGTTCCACAGCAGTATGTCTCAAAGGTATATTCTACTGGTTCTGAGGGATCATCCTAGCTGTTAAAAATTTTTTTTAAAAGAGGAAGGAGGCCAGGTGTATGGTTCATCCCTGTAATCCAAGCACTTTGGAAGGCTGTGGCTGGCAGATCTTGAGTCCAGGGGTTCAAGACTAGCCTGGGCAAGATGGAAAAATCCTGTCTTTACAAAAAATACAAAAATTAGCTGGGCATGGTGGTGTGCACCTATAGTCCCAGCTACTTGGGGAGCTGAGGTGGAAGGATTGTAGGAGCCGGGGAAGTTGAGGCTGCAGTGAACCATGATTATGCCACTGCACTCCAACCTGGGTGACAGGACAAGACCCTGTCTCCAAAACAAAGAAAAAAAAAAAAAAAGAGGGAGGCATTCAAGCCAAATGATGTTGAGAAACACGGTGTTCAAGAAAGTTAAACAGATTCCCTTACGGCAGGAATTCCCAGAACCTGTAATATGACAGTGTGCCTTGTAAATCACTAAAACACAAGGAAGCTTGTGGTAGAAGTGCTTCCCAATTTTACTTGGCCACAAAACTCCCTTTCTTTCCCTCCTAAACACTTGTCAGACTTGTTCTGGACTCTGAGAAACACACTTTGGAAAATGCTGTCAGAATGTAGTCTTCCCAGAGAAAATCTTTCTAACACCATTCCAATTCATTGTGCCTACAGCAATATTAATAATGTGTGAGTCACTGGCAGCAACTTCTTTAAACTTTGTGCATCTTTATCTCTTTTGATCTTTCTTAGACTTTAAATGTTTAATGCTAAACACATTTTTGTATGTCTTTTTAAAATCAGTAAAAAGAAATCATATTTTTGTTAAAGTCTGAAATGTTTATGAAGGCAAATATGGAAGGGTAGAAACTGGTGGCAATTTCAAGTTGAATTAAAATGAGATGCAGAGTTTAGAGTCTCTTTCCTGTATTAGAGTAGGCAGCAGTGAGATTCTCTATTTAAATTGTGAAAGTTTCTCTAATGAGCATCAGAGAGGCCCAGCTTCATGTCTGGGGCACTGGGAGAGCCTTTGTTTTCTTCCCCAGTTGTTGGGCCTGGGGGTGGTGGAGATTCCCTGATGATGGAGTGGAAAACTGTGCTGGTGTCTGAAAATTATTGGTCCCAGCTGACAATCAGTAATCTTGAGAAGGCTGAGGCAGCTTAGATATAGGAAGTTAAAATATTCATGCCAAGCATCCAGTGTTTGTTTAATCAGGGCTAATGATTAGCTTCTTAATGAAATTTTACAAGCTCAGTTGAACATACAAAACATTTGCTTCTCTAAAAGCAAACAGGTCTGTTTGTATTATAATCAGACATCTGGAACACAGAAGACCCCCAGCCCTCAGGAGTACAGAGGTGAATCTGTTCAGGAACTTCTGAGCTTTCTGTGAAGATAAGGGTGGTCAAAGAGTGATGGGAGAAGGAAGCTGGCGATCAACAAGATATGAAACTGCAGAATCTAATGCTACAGATCCTGACATAAACTTTGGGCAGTTGTGCTAAACCCAGCAGCTCTCAAATAGAAGGACAGATGATCAAAGGAGCTAATATAGTCAGTGGTAATTCTAGAATGTCTGTTTGGGAGGGCTTTGGAGTGACAGTCTAACTGGAACTACTTTTACATTTCAGGAAGGTTGTTCTTACTTAGGTTATATGATAAAATGCAATAAAATGAAATTAAAAATTCAGTGAAACAGGAGAAGGATGATTAGGAAGAACAAAAGGGATTTTTAGAGGAATGAAACTATTCTGTATGATATTATGATGGTGGATGTAGGATATGCATGTGTCAAAACCCATAGACTATACAACACCAAGAGAGAACTCTCACATAAACTATGGACTTTGGGTGATCGTGATGTGTCAGTATGATGTCATGATGAGGTTCACCGATTGTAACAAATGTGCCACTCTTGAGTGGGATGTTGATAGTGGGGGGAGGCCAACCATGTGTAGGGGCAAGTGGTATGGGGGAAGTCTCTTAACTCTGTGTAATTTTGCTGTGAACCTAAAACTACTATAAAAAAAAATTAAGCCTTCTTTCAGAAATTCAATTACAAAGTTTCTAAAGGTGTTTTAAGTCATATTTAGTATAAGATGAAGAAAACATCAATTGCCTAAATCAAAAATTACTCCTATTATCATTACCATGTCCATTATTATTATTATTTTTGAGATAGAGGCTCACTCTTGTTGCCCAGGCTGGAGTGCAGTGGCGTGATCTCTGTTCACTGTAACCTCCACCTCCCGGGCTCAAGGAATTCTTCTGCCTCAGGCTCCTGAGTAGCTGGGATTACAGTGTCCCCCACCACACTCAACTAATATTTGTATTTTTAGTCGAGATGGGGCTTCACCATGTTGTCCAGGCTGGTCTTGAACTCCTGACCTCACGTGATCCACCCACCTTGGCCTCCCAAAGTGCTGGGATTACAGGTATGAGCCACTATGCCTGGTGGTTATTATTATTCTTAATTATTATTAATTATTTATTATTCTTAATAGCTTAAAGAAGGTGGTTAATTATTATTATTATTAATAGCTTAAATAAGGTGGTTAATCAAGGTGGTAGGTAGACTTAAAAGCTCTCTGGCCACCCTCAAACCCCTCTTCCCACGCACTCCCTGACACTGCTGAGTGTAGGAGTCTGTAAGGGCCCTGGTCACACCAGGAACGTGCAGTGATGGAACATTTCTATCTCTATTGCCATACTTATGTTTCCTCTGTGGTCTTGGTTTACATATCTGTCTCACTCACCTGATTATATGATCCAGCGGAGCAGGAAGCCTGTCCTATTCATCTTATTTTGTTTGTTTGAGACAGTCTCACCCCATCGCCCAGGCTGGGGTGCAGTTGCAACCACCATCTCCCAACTTCAAGTGATTCTCATCCCTCAGTCTCCCAAGTAGCTGGGATTACAGGTACTCATCACCACACCTGGCTAATTTTTTGCATTTTTATTAGAGATGGGGTTTCACAATATTGCCCAGGCTAGTCTCAAACTCCTGAGCTCAAGTGATCCACCCGCTTTGGCCTCCCAAAGTGCTGGGATTATAGGCGTGAGCCACAGCACCCGACCAACTGTCTTATTCACCTTATAGTCCCAACCCCTAACACAGCACCAGAAACATGGTAGATGCTCAATAAACGTCTGCTGATTGAACAGAAGTGAAAGAGCCATGGTTAAACAGATCATCTGCCTGCCATATGTGTTTTAAAATTGTTTTTTCATACTCAAGTTTAATAAAGTTTGAGGAAATATGCTAATCAAATTTATTAGTTTGCAGTAAAAAGACCTGTTTTGAAATTGTTAAATGGCTAAAGTCTCTCTGTATCTTTAGAAACAAGATATTCATAGTACAGCCCCAAGGATTTCTATAAGCAAAATGCAAAACAGGATCAATCATGTGATCTTTCTAGAAAAGTTCCACACTGAGCCCTGGACTACTGAGTCATTATTCAAAATTACGGGTGGTAAAATCTTCCTTAACTTTTTCAGTGACACCTACAATTATATCACAAACTATTCAAAACCCTTTCTAAATAAAACTTTGTCCTCTAGCAAGTATTCTTTTAATAGGAAGCTCACAAAGAGGATATTTAAATGTGCCCTAAAGAAAACCCAGGCACTGCAGTAATTCCGTACCTATATTTGAAGTCAAGTTGTCATGTTATAGCAAAAACAGACTTCCCTGACACTTAGAATCTTCTCAAAAGCCAAGTTTAGAATGTTACTTTAGGGCACCTTGACACATTTGTTCTCTAATTTTCCCTGCTTGAGAGAAAAACCATCAAGGTTTTCTAATATGGGAGCCCTATATATTGAAATATATTATTTCTGAGGGAAATCTATTTTTAAGGTAACAAGAACAAAATCAAAAGTCCTTGAAAAGGAGATTTTTATAATTAAATGTATTCAATGGTGCTGAGTAAAATTCACTCTCTAAAAATACAACTTACAGGCAGGGCATGGTGGCTCACACCTGTAATCCAAATGCTTTCGGAGCTGAGGTGGGCGGATTACCTGAGGTGAGGAGATCAAGACCAGCCTGGCCAATATGGTGAAACCGCATCTCTACTAAAAATACAAAAATTAGCTGGGCATAGCGCCATATGCCTGTAATCCCAGCTACTTGAGAGGCTGAGGCAGGAGAATCACTTGAACTCAGGAGGCAGAGGTTGCAGTGAGCTGAGATCACACTCCAGCACTCCAGCCTGGGTTACAGAAAGAGACTTAGTCTCATAAATAAATAAATAAACAACTCATAATGGTGTTATTTTTACAAACAGTACAGTCCTTATGAAAATTCTTACATGGTTCTCTTGCTACCCCCATTTTTCTAAAGTATGTGATTTAGTAAGGTTTTAAATTTTTTTAATGGTGGTAAAATGCACATAACATACAACTTACCATAATCATTTTGCTAACCCATTTTTATTATTTGTACAATTCTTAACACAGGTCAGAATCAGAGAGCCTGGGACAAAAGAAGGTTGATAGAGTCATGATTAAAAAGCTGTAACTAAGGATCGGCTGTGATAAAATCCTAGAAGGAATATTGTAGGAATATGAAATACATGAAGTAAATGCTCACGTATCCACATAGATGAATCTGGAACACATAATGTTAAGTGAGAAAAAGCAAGTTACAGATGATACAAACTGTTCACCAATGTAATGTTTTCAAAAATACACAACATCATCTATTGTTCTAGCATTTATGTACACACATGCACATAAAGGTATTAATAAAATTAGAGTATATAAAGACAAGGATGGAGAGGACATATAAAACTTCAGGACGGTGGTTTCCCCCTGGGGAGAGAGGCAGAGAGGGAGGTGATGGGTCATGGAGACTAAACAGGGCTTCAGCTCTGTTCAAACGTTCCTAGCCAGTGCTGGCACCACTGTAGGTGCAGGTGACTGAACCGTGAGCAAAGCCATGACGGGTTCATGGAGCTGAAGAGTCAGTGGGGGAAGACAGAAGACAAACAAATAAATTCACTGCATATATCAGGTGGTGAGAAGTACTAGGAAGGAGAAGTTAGAGGTTGATTAAGGGTTGCTGTTTTACATGGGAAGATCAGAGAAGGTGTCCCAGATAAGGAGGCATTCATGAAAAAACATGAACACCACAAGGGTGTGAGCCTATGTTTATACATGGAACAAATCTTTAAATCTATACAACTTTATGATGGTTCTTTTAAAGTAAATATGGCAAAGTGTTAACATTTATTCTTAGTGGTGGGCTTGTTTTTTGAAAGTTTGAAAATTTTCATAATAAATATATTTTTTTAAACCCACTGCCTATTACTGAGAGATTAGGGGGCAGGATGTCAAACATCTCTGGATCTTTTCCAAGTGGAATATCTTGAGCCTGTGACTGGAGGTCCTATTTCTTTAAGGGTTCTTACATATTGGGGCCTCCTGAGAAAAGCCAGTAATGGACATTACTGCCCAACCATTAGGCTATGCATGCTTGTTTGCCTATCTATCCATCTTTGCTTCCCAAATAAAACGCATGCCTGCTCAAACACTGAGTGTCCCCTGTTTGAAAGAGACAAGGTCAGAAGATGAAGAGTCAATCCTGCATGCGTGTTTTCAGTAGGAGAAAAGGCATCTATGGAAAGCAAGTGAGGATGCAAGTATAAATCAACAGGAAGCACTGATGACAAAAGACAGGAGCTGGAGGGAAAAACACAGTGTCTGTACCACTGAGTTGAAGAGCTACCATTTATTATGTACTACAGTGTCGCCCTTCTCCCTCCCTCCCCCAGAGGAAGAGATATGGTATCATTTTCTGTTCCCAGGTGCTCAGCAAAGCAGAATAAAGTCACAACAATCTGATTCCCTCATTGTGTTTTTGAGAGAAAAATAAATTGACCAAGAAAGTACATCATATTCAGGGTGTCAGCTCTAGTGCTACATCTATAAGAAGTATTTTAAAAATATTTGGTGAATGAATGAATGAGTCTGAGGTTATTCATGACAGTATTTCATAAGGGATATATATTTTTATACTCAGAGCATTTTCTAGGTCACCAAAGGCTATCGCATACCATGGCAGAGACTGCTATTTTGCCCCAATATCTCTCTTGCTTTCATAATAGGATCCGTGATTTTAGGCTCCTAAAAATACATCACCACCCAATGCAGTTCCAGACAATATATAAGCAATTGTGTCCTTAGAGGAAGTGTCCTTAAAGAGAGGAGGCATACCCTTCTTCTGCCTTCTTCCTTCCCACTAGTTGGAATTTGGATGTGATGGCTGGAACTCAAATGGCCATTTTTGAGCAAGGAGATAGAAGCCATCTACCAAGGATGGCAGCACAAAAGATTGGGTTGTGACACCACGGAGTGTCATGCTAGTCCTGGACAGCTTATCTCTGGACTTGTACATGGGAAATAAACTTCTATTCTATTCAAAACTTCTAAATTTTAGTAAATACATGTCTACTTTACTGAAAACTACTGTTTTGCTGTTTTCATTGTTTCTCTGTTGAATGCAGCCAAATCTAACCCTAACCGATAGACGTACATCATCTCATCTCCCTAACCACACCTTATAAAGTTTATTATGATGCCCACATTATAGAACCGAGGCCAGAGGAGGTTAACTGGCTTGCTCAAGGACACATAGAATCCAAGACTTCTGTCTTCAAGCCAAGCCCGGTGCTCCTTTCTCTATACTCTTAGTTGTATTTTGGTGTGACTAATATGGATTATTTACCAATAAATGAAATATATCAAGTGGGGACATAGCAGCTTGGTTGTAAAGGAATTATATCAGAAACTCTGGACATGAGCATGTAGGGAAAAATTATATCAGAAACTCTAAACATGCGCATGTAGGAATAGGGAAAACCAGAAAGAGGTTTAGAAAGGGGAACTGAGAGATAAGGAAAAGACAGCCTGTGTTATATGCAGAATGACTTTAGAAAATACCAAGTGAGAAACCCATTTATACTATCCTACACTGCCAGAAATAACCTTTTGAGAAAACAGTTGGCAAGTGACCTGGCTATAACCAGCTATGCAACCTCCTAACGAAAAATCTTACCTACCCGTCCAACCCCCCGGGGCTTCTACCCTAACTGAATAACATATACACATTTCAGGTCTTTGTGTTTCTTCTTTTCTTTCTTTCAAAGTTAGTGTTTCAAGGGTATAATAATGATACATCTACAAACCTACAGTTGGAAGGCCCTCTGGCTGTCATAATCATGTAGTTATTTAACATTTGAAACCTAAAGCAATAGGTCCTTGATAAAAATCAAAACCAGCACAATTAGTTGATCTAAAATATACTCTATATCCTATTCATTTAAACATGTCTTTTAAGAATAATCTGGATATGTGGTTATCTCTGCCCATTCACTTTTGAAACATAAAAGTAATTACTTTTCCAATAAACTTCTTAACACTTTTCTGATTATATTTTTTCATTGTAAAAGAAATTGCAAAGTAAAAGGTATCTGAAAAGTTTTAATTGATTTTTAGCTTGAACAAAACTAATAATCCATTTCCCATAATCTATCATATAAAATGTGATGATGGTAGAAGAAAAGCATTCTACTAAGATGACAACAGAGCCCACCAGCACCACTTCCTCAGGTGTCCCACGAGAAGAGCCCTTGCAATATTGTAAAACACGGGAACGCCATTATGCTTGTCACTATGAGTAATAAGTACCATTGCACTGAAACATGCTCTACACTTATTCAAACTGACAAATACAATGAGCACATTTTAAAAGTCAAATCGTTATATTAAATAAAGCAATTTGGGAAGCTAGTTTGTTTACTTTCTTGTGAGTGTGTGCGTGTGTTTGTGTGTGTGTGTGCATTTATATAAATTTTTTTTACCATTTCTAAATATAATACATGGTCAGTGTAAAAAACTTCAATAATACATAAAGGAACAAAGAAAAAGGCAAAAATCTCACTATCTGGATTCAACTATAATGTTTTAGAGACTATTCTTCTAGATCTCTTCTTCTATACCTACAAATTCACATGATATGTGCTGTTTAACAACTGTTTCACTCAAAAATATATCTTGAAGATCTTACCTTTCAATAAATACATGTAATAAACACATATGCAGATAAAAACAAAGCACCCATTTTAAAGATAACATGATGTAACCACATGTGGATGTTGTACAATACATTTAAGAAATAACCTGTTGGTTATTTGCAATTTCCTGTTACTTTAAAACCAGATAGCAACAAATATCTTTTTGTATATATAGTTAACCAATTATTTCTCTTAGGGGAGTCTCCCCCAGTTAGAATGTTGATGCATACTGCCAATCTGCCCTCCAAAGTGTAGTACAAATTACTCTCCCCAAAAAGGCATCAGAGTGGTTGAGATTTGACTGTCATCTTTAGCAACTGGATGGGTAAAGAATAATGCCACACTGAGCACAGTGGCTCACGCCTGGGATTCCAGCACTTTCTTTGGGAGGCCAAAGTGGGAGGATAACTTGAGACCAGGAGTTTGAGACCAGCCTGAGCAACACCACAAGACCTTGTCTGTACAAAAAATTTAAAAATTAGCAGGGCATGGTGGTACATGCCTATAGTCCCAGCTACTTGGGAGGCTGAGGCGGGAGGACTGCTTGAGCCCAGGAGTTTGAGGCTGCAGTGAGCTATGGTCACGCCACTGAACTCCAGCCTGGACAACAGAGAGCTCAGGCCTCAAGCTGCTGAGTGTCCTCCATAGGATAATCAGTAATGATGCAAACCAGACCTGCCTTTGCACATTTTAAATGGCTGTGAAGCCACATCTCTGCAGCCTGCATAGTGCTGCTCTGGAATTCATAAATCATTCTCTACAGGATATAGATCATGACTTCCAAACTACAATCCCACATCCTGGGCAGGGGTCCAATAAGGGGGGTGGATGAGAGTGATGGAGAGTGTGACAATATTGCCAGGCACGTGCCGAGAGATGGGCACCTACCCTCAAGACAAAAAACACCATTCTCAGATCTGTGAAAAACCCACCAGTTTCCCTCCACCCCCAACCCCTGGCCCCTGATCAGTGAGCCAGAAACACTGTCAACGTTTAAAGAGTGGGCCACTGCTCTTTCCAGAACCAGGGTCCTTGGCGTCACAACCATGGCATTTGATTTCCAGATGCAGGTGGCCAGAAAAACCTTCATCACTGAATATTTGCCGATCTCATCCACAGTTAGCAAAACAGTGGCCTACAGGCTGGATTTGGCCCACAGATGTGTTTTCTTTGGCTTGCACGTTGTTAGGTCATCTTTTGGAACCAACGTTTAACAATTTAGAGATTTCCTGTATTTTCTCTTAAAAGCCTAAAAAGCCTGGGCCACACTGCGCCTGCATTCCTGTAGGGCTCTTGATGAGAGCTGAGCCATTCATCACTCGTGCTGACCGTGCACATCTATCATTTATGGGACCTGAGTGTGCCACCTCCACTCCCTGCAGTCTCTCTACTCCCAGCGGTTTCTGATTTAGGTCTCGTTTAGAAGGTGCCCAAGTCTCTAAGCTGGCAAAACATCTCAGTCCTTCATTCTCATATCAAATTATTTATTAAAAAGAAAAACATCAGGTAGGATATATGTAGGTAAGAAAAATAAATAAAAATCTAGAAGTTTGAAAGCTGGGCTACATAGTCTGTTTTCCTAATGTTAAGAGTATTAGGCATAATATAATCAAGCAGAAAAAAACTTGGAGAAGTTATTAAATTGATCATCCCAAGTTTTTGAGTGGAGCCATATTGAGTTTTAAAATATATTCTATTAAAAAAAAACAACAGTGCAACACTTCAACATACACACACACATGCATATACATAACAAGCTTACTATTGTTAATGTGGCTTATTTCTTTGAAAAGTTCCCTCAACATACAATGTCTTTGTTTTTTCTTACTTTTAATTCTTGAGATCCAAGAATTAATCCATCTGAATTAATTCCTGTAGTTGAGAACAGCAGCTGTAATAGGTTTCTCTCTTTTGTTTCCTATACATTTTTTGCCGACATAAGCTTAGCTTGCACCTCAAGATTTATTCCATTATATTCACAAAGCATCCCATTTTGAAATTGGAAAGAGTAAGGAAAATACACCAACCTACTTGGGTCAAATCCTATTAGAGCAAATAATAAACCTTAACAGCTTTACAAAATTATTTTTTGTATAAAATAGATGGATTAAAATAATCAACTTGGGGACAACTCAACTGTAAAAAGACATTTTTAAAACTACTGGAACAAAATAAAACGGAGCATGCATTGGATATTAAATGATATTGAGGCATCATTGTTAATTCTATTTGGTATGATAATGTGTGTGTCTCTATTAATGATACTTCAAAAAAAGAAATAAACATGGATTTGCTATCATGTGAGACTCACAACTCTTGGGACTATAGTCTTTCATAGTTGTAAGAGACTTTAAACATCACCTCGCCCAGGCGTGGAGAGGTTTCAATTTACATGCACTTCAATTTCATAATGCTATCTTCAGAAGAAATTTTGGTCTCTAAGATTCAAAGGAAAAAAAAAAATGCCATGAACCATTAGCAATGCTGGTCGGGTTGCAAGATAGGAGAATGGGGCTATATGTGCTACCATATTAATCACCTTTCAAACCTACAGTCCAGTGGTCTTTGAGGGAGCTTACTACTTGCCAATTCAACTCATTGCTTCTCTAGACAGCTCTGTCTATTATTTCTTATCTTTTGAATTAACATTTTATTTTCTATAGCTTACAACCACATGACATAATGACAAGTCTAGTCTAGTTCCACTGTAATTTAACAGTGTTAACTTAAACTATTTGGGGCCATTCTCTCGTCCTCCCCAAGTGTGAAACATCACCAGTTTCCCCAACCACTCTTCACATAGCATGGTTCCCTCCCCATCATCACCATCCACCATTTACAGGTGCCACTTTGTCCCTGTTCCAGCAAGGACACAATAAAAGTGTCCTCTTGACATCACATTGTTATAATATAATCCCCAAAATATCTTCATTGAATTCAAATTTTGGTTTGTAAAATCTTTGCCTTCCAAATTTTGAAATCAGATGCTATTCTCCATCTTAAGCTCTGTTTGGTTAGTCAAATGGAGGCTTCTAAAAATCTTTCTAGCTATCTGCCAAATCTGGGTCAATTTAAATGGATTTCTCAGAGTGTACAATGATCATCCCATATTTCCAGGCCCTGATATGCCACTAACCATAGAAACCAGAAAAAGACTCAGAGTGCCCCTCCTGACCCTTCAGTGGCTCCTCAAATCAATCTACAGATTTTCAATCTTACAGGGAGAATTTCCAGTCTTACAAATGATACCTGAGGGAAACTAACTAAGCTAGATGCTTTTCCTCTATTCAATATTTATCTATCCTCACTGAGAGAAATGAACTGTAAGCCACCACAAACTGGCTCAGCATAAGCAATAAAGTAGGGTTGATTTGTTCACTCAAATGTGCTATAAGGACTGAACTAGGTGAGTGAGCGAATGAGAGTGAATAAGATAGCGACCATGTCATCAAGCATATACCACTTCCCCTCAATGTATGTGGGAGATTGGTTCCAGGACTCCTGCATACACTGAAATCTGCACATGATCAAGTCCCGAGTTGGGCCTGCAGATTCCAAGTATATGAAAAGTCAGCCCTCCATGTATACAGGTTTCAGATCCCATGAGTATTGTCTTTTCAATCTACTTGTGGGTTGGAAAAAATCTGCATGTAAGTGGACCTACAAAGTTCAAAGCTGTGTTGTTCAAGGGTCAGCTACAGCTTCAAGCAGTAGTCAGAAGTGATTAATGAGGTACAAAGAACTGTGGGAGTTGAGGGTAAAAGTAGGTTTCTTTGGCTGGGTTGAGGAGGTGGTAGAGAAGACAGCAGAAAGGAAGTGAGAAATGGGACAACTTAATGGAGGAAGTAGTGGGTATGGAAGGACAGATGGAACTGGAAGAGTGGAGAAGTCAGAAAAGGGCGAGAGAACAGAACAAATTCCAGTGAGTCAAGTCATGTGGTTAGTTGGAGCATAGGGTTTATAAATACTATTGGGGGAAATAAAGTCTGGAAAAATACAGAGGCCAAGCTGAATGAGATGGCTTTCTATGTCAGGATCAGCTAATGAATGGGTGATTTACACCACAGAACATGTGACCCATCAAAAGACATGGAGAGGTGGGGGCAAGGGAAGATGAAAAACTTACAACCTAGGACAGAAAAGAAATTAAGTGACTAAATGGGGGGAGAGAAAGAAAAGCAAAGGGTAAGAAGACAAATATTGTCCTCCAAGTAACAGGTGGCTCCTGTTACTATTTATTTTCCTTCCTTGACATTTAAATGCATGGTTATCAGCTCCTTTTCCCTTTTGAAATGCACCTCCAGGCTTAGATCTCCAATTCCTATGTGTCCTCCATCTGTCTATGCCCTTTCTTAACAACCACTTCTCCTAAACTACCTAATCCATCCCCAGCAAAAATAGTCAGTATGAGTCATCCGCAAGGACAGTGGCAAGAGAAAAACATGACAAGAGGACATGCTGGATAGGAGTGTGGGGTCAAATGACCTTTGTACACACCTGAGGGAGGGAAAACAGGAAGCTATGGGGGAGTCTAAAGAGGGGTGAGTGGAACATAAGGGCCTATAGACCCCAAAAAGCAATTAACATCAACCTAAGGAACTCAGGGCCTCTTGTGTTCTCCCATCCATCCAACCACTCTTGTGTTCATTTCTCTCTCTCCCTCCATCCCCTGCTTCTCTGCTGCCACACATCCAGCAGCCCACAAAGGCAAAGCCAATTCCTATGGATCTCTCAAGCCTCGGGTTACACATCACTTTATCAGGTCCTCATGATTAACCTTCTCCCTACATAGCATCCTGGATTTTTTCTTTCAAACATGCATCACAATGTGATTTCTCATTTGTTGACTTCTCTGCTATATTGTAAGCTCTATCATGGAAAGGGCTGTCTTCTCACTGCTGTGTCCCTAGCACTGAGCAGAGTCTCAACTCAGTAAATGACTGTGGAATGAATAAGACATCTCCCAGACAAATAAGTGGCATCACTAGAATTCCCTAGAATTCTCTAAGGCCAAAAACTGGTGTGACCAAGATTGCTAACTATTCACCAAAATCCATGCATTCTGACTTTAGAGGGCACACAGATACACTAATTCCTCACCATCCCTTGTAGCTAGGTATGGCTGTGACTAAATTCTGGTCCATGGAATATAAGCAGAAGTGACGTATATCAATTCTAAGCTGACCCTTACAAATCCTTCCATGCTTTTCCTCCATGCTCTTTTTCCTTCTGGGCTGGCAGGATTGCACACAACCCCTATGGCGATCTTAGAGGTCACATGTTGCTACCTAGAATCCTGTTTGGAAAAGGACTACCTCTCTAATATGTTCATAAAGAAAACTAAACTTCATACATCATAATCCATCATACATTTAGGGGTCTATATGTGACAGTAGTTAACCTATTTAACTAATTCAGTGATAAATTACAACTGAAGTTAAGCTCCCTTAACCTTTACCAGCCAGCAACTGTTTGTCACTTTCCCAAAAAGAAATAAAGGCCATTCAGAGGCCAGTACAATCTTTTTTGGTATGTAGGACAGAACAAAAGTTACATTTGTCATGATCATTAGGAAAAGAGAGTAACCATGCCTCGGGCTTCCCTGGGCTTGGGCCACAGCCACAAAACAGGCTGGGTGGATTCCGGTGATGTCAGAACACTGGACAGGGAGCTTGCTTGCCTGGCCTCATCTCAGAAGTACAGGTCACAACCCGCAGGCCCTGGACAAATGCCCAACTGCCTTCTTGAGTAGTCTGTCCCTGGCCTCATCTGTGCTTACCTTGCAAAAATGTCACAAACCATTATCCTGTTCTCAATGCCAGCTGGGGAGAAGCTGCCAAAAGCTTTGGCAAAAGCCATACCAACCTGCACTGCCATGGAACAGTGGCTGCACCAAATGACTTGCCTTCTGAATAAAGCATTCAGCTGACCAGAGCGAGATACAACCTTAGACATAATCCACCTCCCTGTGGCAAAGCTCCTCTTACACTGAAGATGTATTTGACTACTTCTGTTGTTTCTACTTAACACTAGAGACTTTAAAGAGAACTCCCCTCCCTGGTGGACTTCAGTACTTTGCAATTGAATTACATTAAAAAGAATTAGTTGTATGTACTGTACTAATTGCTTGTTCAACTCAAGTCTAGGAAACTACTAAAAGGGTAAATCACCGACTAACTCTTTTTACCTTTCTTTATTGCAGGTTTGTTTGGGTCAAGACCTTTCAGATCCAGTGGTTCTTAATCTTTTGGGAGATTGATGAAATAGTTTGATCCATTGCACACAAAATATGTATATACTGCACATGTCTATTGCCTGTGACTTAAGAGGGCACACAGGATGCACAGTCTGCCCACTGATCCCAGACCCAGAGTCATGAACCTTTTAGGGCAAGGGTCAGCAAACTTACTCTAAAAAGACAGCTAGCAAATATCTTTGGCTTTGTGAGCCATATACAGTCTGTTTTACAACGAGTCAATTCTGCTGTTGCAGTGCAAAAGTAGCCACAGATAACACATAAATGATTGAGTATGGATGTGTTCCAATAAAACTGTATTTATGAACACCAGATTTGAATTTGTCATTTTCATGCGTCACAAAATGTTATTCTTCTCTTGATTTTTTTTCTCACTCACTTAAAAAATAAAAACCATTCTTAGCAGGAGACCTGCCAAAAAAAAAAAGTATGATGCACCACAGTTGCCAACCACTGCTGCAGGGCATGGGTTCTAAGGGTTCGTCACTTTGGGGAAAAAAATTGCATCTCTATTATCACTGACTTCCCCTAATTGGAATTTAGCATTTCCTTCCACTATGAATGTAGGCCATACCACAGCAGCAACATCAATAACTGTAATGCCATCACCAGCAGAAATCACAGGTATGTTCATATTGCATTAGAGTTATTGCAGACAACTCAAAATATTGATTATGCGCATCGCTATTTTTAAATTATGTCCATTCTTAGATTTTCTGTTGTATCTAGTTATTTAAACATGGTAGGGTTTGTTTTGTTTTTCTGTTTGTTTGTTTGTTTTGGGAGACAGGGTCTTACTGTCATCCAGGCTGGGTGCAGTGGCATGACCAAAGTTCACCACAGACTTGAACTCCTGGGCTCACCTCTGCCTCCCGAGTAGCTGGGATTACAGGTATGCATCACCACAGCCAGCTAATTTTTCTATTTTTTAGAGACAGGGTTTCACCATGTTGCCCAGGCTGGTCTCAAACTCCTGGGCTCAAGTAATCCACCCACTTCAGCCTTCCAAAATTCTGGGATTACAGACATGAGCCACTGTGCCCAGCCTAAATGTGTTACTTTTTAAAAGTACATAGATTTCCATATCACAAATTAGAGTTTTAATATTTGGATAACTGTATTTCAATAACTGATTTCCAGTGTAACCCTAGATATTTTATTTTGTGCATAGGGTTTAAGAACAGTGCCCTGAGAAACAGTCTGGAGCCTTCACCAGATACCAAGAGTCCATGGTACATAAAAGGTACGAGCTCTTTCCTGCTCCAGGCTAACAGGGCCTGAGTGGCAAAACCACAGCATCTCTTACCAGAGTATTCACATCTTCAGTTTTGTGGATAAGCATCCGGATCTCCTCTGGATCACCGCTGAAGATTGCCTGGACCAGTGGTGGCTGCAAACACAAGAGAATGGGAATCAGAACTAAAACTAACATATCTGATCACATAAAGATACAGATGGTAAGAAGAAGACTTGTTCCTTACAAGTTTATTCAACCATTATCAGTTGGCAGACAAAAATTCATCTGTTGCAAGCCCTAACCCTCAATGTGACTGTATTTGGAGATAGGGCCTTTAAGGAGAAAATTCAGATTAAATGAGGTCATAAGGTGCGGCCCTGAAGAGACACCAGAGTTCCTGTTCTCTCTCTCTTTCTTCTCTCTCACACAGGAGGAAAGGCCATGTGAAGACACAGTGAGAAGGTGGCTGTCTGTAAGCCAGGAAAAGAGGCCTTACCAGAAACTAACCCTGATCTTGGACTTCCAGCCTCCAGAACTGGGAGGAAAAAAATTTCTGTTGTTTAAGCCACCCAGTCCACAGTACTTTGTTATGGCAGTCTAGGCAAACTAAGACAGTTCCCTATGGTTCCTCCACTTCTTATTAAACAAAGTTCCTTGGTATCCTCAAATAATTCCATTCCTAGAGGATGCTAATGGCCATGTTTCTGGCCACTGGAACACTTTTGTGTCAATATTTGGAAAACCCTTGACATCATTCCCAAATGCCTCCCATAGCTTTAGCCCACAAGCACTGTCTTAAGCATGATTCCATCTGCGGCTTATTAAAAGTAAGTGGCACGATGGCAGGTTAGGGAAGAAGAGGCGGGGGTTACCAAACTCTTATTATTGAACTCATCTACCTTAAACAAGACCCCAACATGCAGTAGAAGGATCTATATCGTGTGATGGAAACATAGCTGAAAGAACAGCTAGCTGTGCTTGGGTAAGAAGCTGGGTGAAGATGAGGTTGTATCCAAAAACACTTAAGGAAGGCACCTTAATGAATAAGTATGAGTTGCTGACCGGGAAGGAAGGCATTTCAGGCAAACAGAGGGAGCACAGGTGTGCAAAGGTGTGGACGGGCAAAGAACCTGATATGTTAGAAATACAGCCATCAACCTAGTGACCAGAGTGTGGAGTAAAAGAGGAACAATGACAGGCTTTGGGGTTGACATTGGGCTTGCCCATATAGTAAAGGATCCTATTTGAAGTCAGTCTCACACTTGCCAGGCACATGTAAAATCCATGTCCACATGCTACTTGAGGGTGAGCACGATCATCGCTGCCCAACGTCCTCATGGGATTGTTATTAGGATCAAATGAGAAAGTGCATGAGAAAATCTCCCGTAACCAGACAACCCTACATAGATGTTTTCATTAAGAAATGTTTCGCAATGACAATATGCAGTAGTTGATAATTTTCTTTTAACCCTAAAATCCTTGGTAATTCATACACAAGCACACACACACACTCTCTCTCTCTCTCTCTCTCTCTCTCTCTCAAATTTCTAGAAATACATAGTCCTAGGAGTCAATTAGATGACAGCAGTTTCCCCAATGTGTCTGACCATGAGAATCATGAGAGATGCCTATTGAAACAACAGTCCCAGATCCCTTTCCTGAGGATTTAGTACATCTAGGGTGGGGACCTGCAGATCTAGACTTTAACAAGTACCCATCAATTCTTAGGAACTGGTGGCAAACACGGGCCTCAGGTGAAATCACTAGCATACTTTGACCTCTCCCTGTGATCTGCTGTTGGGAATCTGAGTTGTCATTTTCCCTATAAATGCTCTTTTCTCTTTCTGCCCTCCTGTTGTCTTTCTTACAGGTTGTGTTGCTATTTATTGCTTGTTTGGGGGACCAATATAAGTACTATCAGTAAGATAGAGTAGGATTCCTTAAGGAAACGCTATGTAAAAATGTCAAATTGCAGAATGGATATTTCAATGTGCCAGGAATTTGTCCATGGGTTTCTCCTCCACCAT
Source organism: Aotus nancymaae (assembly GCF_030222135.1). NCBI lineage: Eukaryota > Metazoa > Chordata > Mammalia > Primates > Aotidae > Aotus > Aotus nancymaae. Next base: position 36,359,862 of record NW_026988419.1, on the reverse strand, counting down.
AAAAATTCCCAGCAAATGGACATAAGTATCCCCTTGTCTTTCCCCAAAACACCCTGTCAATCCTGCTTCTTGACAAGGTGTATGGATAGTTTCTGAACTTTCCAACAATTAAGTAGCAGGAAAGAAGTCTTGAAAAGAATACAAGTTTACTGCTAGTTCAGTCTTAGCTACTTGCTTTGCCTAAAGACAAGCAGATCCTTCCACACTCCCCCTCACTACCTGTTAACCAAGGCTCCGTTCGGGTTACATCTGCCCCATGGCAAGAACCACATTTCACACAAGACATAGAGTCAGACACAAATTCAGGGTTTCAACAAAAAAATACTGAATCTTGTTTATCTGCTCTGTAATTCTCCATCTGCTGTGCTCATGGCCAAACACTCATGTGTGCATTTCTGCCTTTTTGGACCTTAAGAGAAAACAAACAACAAACCTCCACAACCAGAGAACGATAAGTAGAGGCAGTGTCTGACAAGATTTTCATGTTAAATCAGGAGTGGTCAATCAACAGCTGCACAGTTAAGATTCCAAGGAACAAACCCAATCCATTAGTTAATGTACCGCTGCTTAGTCACTTTAAGGGAACACGGTAAGGTGAGCAAAGTCTCCCTGTCTCGAGTGCACAGAATACATACAAACATTCTGCTGCATTCACTCAGTCCTCACACTTCTGAAGAAAGGCAAGCGTTCCAAGCTACAGCCGGAATGTTCCCAAGGAGAGGCACCCCAACAAAGCTTCCAGAGAAGGACGCCAGCACAGTCCCTCAGCAGGAAGTGCTGCCTCTGAGACTAATGCTGCTAGAAGACATTTTATGGAGAATTGTCAATGCACAGAGTTCCCAACAGGCATTAGGAAGAAGAGACTAAGCTATCATTATAACCCTTCCAATACTGAAGTCACATATATGCATATATATGCTCCCAGGTACATACGCATACCTATCTACACTCATGCACGTATGCATACAGACACGTGTTGATTTGTATACAAACCCCTTCTATGCCCCAAAGAAAAGAAAAGCAGCTGTTCTCCATATCCCAAAGCCTTGCTATATGGACATCTCTAGCCTCAGCTGTGCCATGTGGCTACTGTGACAACGCCTTCACAGTTATGAATCTAAACATCATGGGATTTCAAACTAGAACTTCAGAGATAACATGTTTTGCTTCAACTGAAGCTGTGTGCTTGGATGGATATAATTATTGAACTAAACTACCAAGACTTTTGAGCAAGTAATATACATTTTTTAAATTATGACTACTTCTTTTTTCTCTCTCTCCGCACTACTAAAAACACGCCCAGAAAGCACCCTGGAATTCCCTTTTGTTGGAATTTTAATGTGATCCTGCTGTTCTGTTTTTCCCCAGGTAAACATTTAATCTAAGAAAAAATATTGGGAAAAAGATATATCTAAATACCATCTCTATTACATGATTCTTAAGACAGAGAAAATTCTAATTACAGTATTCTCGCTCATAAGTATCAAGGACACATACTCTGTTGTTCATTAATTTGGCAACCATTATAACCTTGGCAGCTTTTGCCTTAACTTAGAAGCAAAGTCCTACCTGCTCAAGAGCGCAGTCCTAAGCCTTGGCACATACAGATATTTCTTTTTCAAGTTTCACACATTTTAGCACTAGTACATATGACAGGAGTGCTTTGTGTACAGTAGGGTACAGAGTTGAATAAACACAAAATTGTAACAAGGGTCAAAAGTGAGAAAACCAAATAGTGGTAGGAAAAAAGGAGATTCAGATACCATGAAATCATTGATCATCATCCCCTAAAGAAATTTAAATTAAGAGAGGTACGCAGTGTTTTCAGCTTCAATTGCTAGACTTTTCTTAGCATGCTTAGCAGCTGCAAAATGATTGTCAGTGTCTCTGGTAGATTCAGAAGACAGAAGGACACTTCCTGGGCCAAATTAGGACCAAAGGCACAAGCGGGATTTGTTGTTCAGATGGGACCTGTCCTTGCCTTCAACATCACCAACAACTAGCCTCCTACCATCTTTTCAGGAGTGTTGATGGCTGCCTTCTAGATGATGACACTTGACCCCTCTAAGATAGAAGTGTGGAGCAGAAAGGCCCCTTGATCTTGGCAGCCATTATAAATTTTGCCGCTGATCTTGCTAACCCTGGGAACTGAAACCTAATCAGCTGAAAGCCACTTTCTCTATCCACATCCCCTATCAGCACATCCAGTAAAAATACTCTGTTTTTATTCTCACCCTGAAAACAAAGTGGAAAAACACCAGACTTCCAAAAATAAAATGCTAAATCTAATATGTACTAGGAATAGTTATTCTCAAACTTTGAAGTAGAGTTAAAATTCCACTAGGGGGAGCAAGATGGTAATTTGTTACCTGAGAGAGAAAAAGCAAAGGTTCAGGGTATGTAATTAAGAAAGTAAAGTAGCTGAAAAATCCACTTTACTAAAGGAATAAAAGAACTCAAGCTTCTGAAAGAGTTCTTAGTCATAAATAAACACACATACTACGCACATACTAAAACAAAACAAAACAAAAACCCACCAAACACAAAAAATTCCTATTGATCCCTGAGGGTTCAGGTGTTTAGAAAATAAGAATAAAGCTATCTAAAACCTAAGGTATCATTTTCATCATCTGTAAAATCCAATTCAATTATTATGTCAATTCCAATAAAAAAAATGCACTACTGATGTCATCAGACACAGCCTCCATTTAAGAATGAAGCCCATCGTGGGTTCTACAGAGAGCCAAGCTAGTTTAGAGTATGCATTCCATCTGGCTATGAAATTATCAATGCCCTCCTACATCCTGCAAAATCCCCTAAAATGAAATGAAACCACCATTTTGATTTTTGCTAAAACCACTGTCTAGTGCACTTCACTTTCCCTTTGTCAGAGCCGCATGCTCTGTACTAATGAATTGGTGTTGGAAGATAGGCAGAGTGACAGAGGCTGTCACTGAGCATCAGTAACTACAGTCAACAGTAATACACTCAAGCAGCATCCAGAGGTGCTCCAGCATTTCATTCCAGATCATGGCATGTGGCTTGTCTTTTTCTAATTAGATTGGGAAAATAGAGACTCCAAGTTCAAAAGAAAAACATTTTGCATTCCAATCAGAAATGGGTGTTGAGAATTAATCAATAGCCAAGAAGGAAAAAAAATCTGTCCCTCCTTGAGCATTCTGAGTACATATGTCATTAAAGTAAGATGGGAGTGTGTTATTAGTAGCTGATAGCTGATGCAGCAATAATCTGGTCATATGAAACCATCAACTTATATGAACAAGCTGAAACACTTCGTTAGGTAACAACTGTTTTTTGTAGGAGGCAGTGCTTGCATTTTTTCAGAAGGATAATAAAAATTTGTTCAAGTCACTAGATTTAATGAACAAAACTTGCTAGCTTGATTCATGTGGGTTCTGCTGTGTGATCTGCTGAGAGAATTTCATTGAGTTCTTCCTGAATATAGATCATCCTTTACTTGAGAAGTTCACTCCATCACAGAAAGGTAATGATGATCACATAATCAAAATCTGTTCCTCTTAAGTACCATAAGAACAATACAAAAATATATCGAGTCCTCATAAATACATTTTTTAAAAAAATCAGGGAGTGAGACAGGACTGAATGTCTGAAAATGTCTCCTACAAGCTATGCTGCAGAGTAAATATATATAATATTTTCCATTACTATTACAAACAGAAAAAAAACATAAAATTCCATGTAAGAGTCATATGCTCCCTCTAAGCAACATATTTGTTAACTCTATACTTAACATTATGAAAAAAACCATCTAATTAGAAAATGGAGAAAATTAATTTATTATCTAATCTTTTCCCAATGAAAATAACACATGGGTACTGACTATGAAATAGTTACTCAATAGTTACCAACTACCCCAATTACCCAATTTTTGGAACATTTAATCCTTTGTTGCTCCTTCCTTTCCTGAGATTCTATTTGGCTGTTTCTCTGCTCTTTAATACCAGTAGTTATCACCCTCACACAATCGCCAACCCAAAGTAAAATGAAATTCAACTTTGTTACTAGTGACACACAAAAAGGTAGGCAAAAGGAAATGATGAAATAACAGTATCAGTTAAATTGAAATTTGGAGGCAATGCTGATTTTTATTGAGCTCCTTTTTTCCATAGTAGAAAGGTTAATGCTACGGTATCAGACTGACCTACAATTAAATCCAAGCCATTTCCATTTCAGTTTTCTCATCTCTAAAATGGGGTTATAATAGACATTTTACAGATGTGTTTAAGAAACAGCATAATACATGCAACATCCCCAGTATCGCGTCAGATGCCTGGTGTGCACTCAATTAAAATAGTGATCATTGTTTACCAATGATCACTATTGGTAAAACTATTGGGCTTGTTAGCCCAAAAACCTTCACAGACAAGTACATTTATGTGCATCCTACAAAAGGAAAAATAAGGGATCTTGAAAGATTTCCTAAAAAATTACGGAGAAAATAAATTGAGTTAGGGTTATAACCCACTCAATACCACCTCTAAAGGAGAGAGGCCATGATACCGGGAGAGAAGTTTTTACAGGCAAGGGAGCGAAAATTAAACTGAGCATGACTTGGCCTTTGTTACACTGAGCAACCTCGAAAATGTCACACAGTCTCTCTGTACTCAGAAGTCTATGATGCCAACGACTCACTGAAATAATACATCATTTCTTGTTGACTAATCAAAACTTACCTGCATATATTCATGTCTTCTTGATGGGACTTGAAATTGTAATTTTACTACTTAAGGTTATCATAAACACATGTAATTACACCTTTCTTTTGTGATCTCCTGATGGACATAAAGGAAATGAATTCCCTGTTTGGAGCTGTGACAAAGTCTAACGATGTGCCTATTAGTGACAAAGTTTAGACTAGAACTTAGTTTTCCTGATTCTCCCAGCTCAGTACTTTCTCTCACATGTAATATAATATACATGATTCACGTTCAGAATTCAGCTTCAGTTTCAACATACCCCCTATGGAGAACTATTATACACTAAGGAAAAAGCTGCCATATATGAGATACATTCTCTCTCTCTCACAAAATGCATGAGTATATATATACATATATATATGTTTCTAGATATAGTGCCTTGCAGCAAAATAGCTAACAATAAAATAATCTTACCAAAAGAGAGAAAAAAAAGGGCTACAGTCTTTCAAAGTTGGGGGGCTCAGCATGGGTCTGAGTTATAAAGACAAGAATAGGCACTAAGCAGAATTTTGAAGGATGAGACTGGGGATTAGAGAATAAATCTTTCCTGTTGGAAAATAATAGAAGATGAAGTTAGAAAAATTAAAAACTGGGTCGAGGGAGCACCACATCGGCATAAGGAGTTTTAACCTAATCTTTCTTGTATGATCATAGCTCATTACCACCTCAAACTCTTGGGCTCAAGCATCGCTCCCGCCTCAGCCTCCCAAGTAGTTCAGACTACAGGCACAGGCCACTGTTATACTTGGCAAATTTTTAATATTTTTTGTAGAGACAGGGTCTTGCTATGTTGCCCAGGCTGGTCTTGAACCCTTAGCCTCAAGCGATTCTTCTGCCTCGGCCTCTCAAAGAGCTGGGATTACAGACATGAGCCACTGTACCCAGCCTTAACCTAATCTTATGGACAAACAGGAATGGGGGTCTTCAGCAGGAGAAAGGAGTAGAGTTTTCCCAAACATTTAATCTGGCCAAAGTGTACACTGAGTATTGGAGAAGGAGAGACTGGAGTTAGAGACAAGGCTGTTGCTACAATCCAAGCCATCACAGGAAATAACTCTTCCACCTTTTTTTTACTCACAGTCTCCCCAGGTGCTACTTACAGGGATATGGTGGAAACAACAGATACAGTTTTCAGTTCTTTGATGTCTGCTCTATTCCTGGATGCAATTTTGGCCCAGCATCTTGGCCACTTTCCTTCACTCTTTATATATAGCCCAAATCCCTTGCCACCGAAACACTAATGTTTCCAGGTGAAATCGAGGTTACTTCCTTTAGTTCTGGAACACTTCCATTTTTCCCCCCACAGAACCTCTGCGGATGTAAGCTCTGTTTTGTCAGACTTGTCACTTGATCGCTGAATTTAAATCATAACATTTCAAAAATAGGCCACATCCATAAAGAGAAAGGCAAATCAAAACAAGGCAGACAGCCTTTGCCAAGTGCCATATTTCTATCAGGATCTGCTGCCAACTACCCACAGCTTTTTTCACTCTGTCTAGTTTCAAATGGCTGGAGATCAAACCTAGACCTTAGCTAACATAATTAAATTGTGTTGGGGAGTTAACTTTTAAAGAAAGCTAATTTGGGCAAAAGGACAATGGATCCAGGAGGTTAGTTCATACAGAATATTTAAATCCATGTAATTTTAGTGAAACAAAAAGAACAACTATATATACTTCTGCAACAGTTTCCTGTTTGGAAAAATTGGTATAGAGGTTTTATTCTTATCTTGGCTTGGGTAACGTTCTTTGTATAACTGTATCTTATTACATATTGAGTTCATGTAGGCAAATATGAGAGGTGGATTTAATGTTAATCAATATAAACCACTTTAGTGGTCTTTGTGGGGAAAAAAGAAAAATGGCCACAAGATGATTTTCAGGGTTGTGGGTATATTCAGTATAATTTATTTGTCTGTTAAAACAGAGAAAGCGGTTCGGTTTTAGGGTGCATTGGAAAACATGACTTTTTATGACTACCTGGTACGTGCATCAGTTATCATAAAAAAGACAACAATAAAAAAGTATCCCTTATTTAAAAATAGCAGAAAATGATCCATAACTACAGAATTATTTCCTTGTGGTCTTGAGTAATTTTAATTTTTGAGAATCTCACATATCAGAAGCTAAATAAAGAATTCAAGTGTCCATTAAAAACAACAACAAAATCAGCAAGTAGAAATGAAAGGTATTCTCAGAAAGGTGGCAATTTCTTGCTATACTTGAGGAGGCTGGAACTACTGTACACAAGATATATGGATTAACTCAGTCACATTAAATCATTCATGATTCAGGCAACTCCAGATTGGGTTTGTCTGAAATCTGTTAGCACCAGGGTTCTTTCCAAACACCAGCAAGCAATTTTTACACAATCAGGTCTTTCCAAAGCCCATGACAATTTTCCTTTAAACCCCCTCCTTCCTTTCTACTGTTCTTTTCTTTGAATTCCACGTGCATTCTTGGAAAGTTAGTGAGCAGTTAAACTCTCACCACCTGTCCACAGGTGAGGGACTAGGGACATGTACAAAACTGAGTCACCTTCCTGGCCCTGGCTGTTCTGGCCTTTCTCAATTTTCTTTTTCTAAGGCATCTCGTTATAGCAACCATTTTCAAATTTAAGGCAGTGGGTTGACCAGGACCTGAATTAGTTTCTGCCTGAGATGACTGGAGGGTCCCCTACTCCCTACTCCCTCCCAAGCCAGAAAAGTCACATGCAATGAAAATCTATTAGAGAATCCCCTCAGTGTAGTCTTCCAGGAAGCATCTTCTCATTTCCCCATCCAAAATCATGGCAAGGACATTCAGTGACGGATGTCAAAGGGAAATGATAAGGCAGCAGGAAGAGAGAGGAGCCTAACAGACTGAAAAACATTTGATAATATAAAATGGGAAATTCTTAAAAAAAAAAAAAGGCGTATCATATTTCCTCGCAGAGAAACCAACTCAGTTCATAACTTCTTTATTTCTTTACACACTACCCCCTCCAACAGAGGATGAAAGATACATTTTCTAAAAATTAATGTGGTACATTTCAGATAATCACATTCAACAAAGATGTATTAAGTATAAGACATTTACTGAGCATAAAAAATTCAGACACTGGAGGACAGGCTCAATGGCTCACACCTGTAATCCCAGCACTTTGGGAGGCCAGGGCGGGCAGATCACTTGAGGCCAGGTGTTCAAGACCAGCCTAGAGAATATGGTGAAATCCCATCTCCACTAAAAATGCAAAAATTAGCTGGGCATGGTGGCACACACCTGTAGTCTCAGCTACGTGGGAGGCTGAGGTGGGAGAATCAAGTGAACCCAGGAAATTGAGGCTGCAGTGAGCCGTGCTTGTACCACTGCACTCCAGCCTGGGTGACAGAATGAAATCCTGTCTCAAAAAAAAAGGGAGAGAGAGAGAGAGAAAGAAAAGAAAGAAAGAGAAATTCAGACACTGGAATGTCGGAGTCAGTCTCTCCCTTGATGGGGTTACTAAGGTGTAACATGAAGTATACAAATATACACAGCTAGAATGTAAGGCACGTACCACAGAAGTGCATGGAGAAGGGAGAGAAATTGCAGCTGGCCTCCTGAAAGATGCAGCCTCTGAAATGAATATTGAAGACTGGGGAGGATTTAAACAGGTAGAGATGGATGGAATGGTAAGGGACTGTCCCTTCTTCTCTTTCAGAAAGCTGTGAGCAGAAGCTGGGGAGCCTGAACATGCACAGGGAACACTTTGATTTAACTGGAGAAGGGGAGAAGTGCGGTAACCTTAGCAGTAGACAGGGATCCTATCATGGAAGGTCTTGAATGCAAGCTAAGAAATTTGAGCTCTCTTCTGTAGAACTGAGGGGAGCTGTGGGTGGTTTTTGAGCAGGGGAGTGACCTAAGATTTGTGCTTTAGAACAGTCACTCTGGAAATGGATTGTATGATGACCTCGAGGAAAAGACTGAAGTGTCATAACAAGTTAAAAAACTGCAACAGGCCGGGCGCGGTGGCTCACGCCTGTAATCCCAGCACTTTGGGAGACCGAGGCGGGTGGATCACGAGGTCAAGAGATCGAGACCATCCCGGTCAACATGGTGAAACCCCGTCTCTACTAAAAATACAAAAAAATAGCTGGGCATGGTGGCGCATGCCTGTAATTCCAGCTACTCGGGAGGCTGAGGCAGGAGAATTGCCTGAACCCAGGAGGCGGAGGTTGCGGTGAGCCGAGATCGCGCCATTGCACTCCAGCCTGGGTAACAAGAGCGAAACTCCGTCAAAAAAAAAAAAAAAAACTGCAACAATACTCTGCCCACGGGGCTCTGGGGATGGAGTACTGCTCAGTTGTTAGGGGAAGCATTCTTCTGGTGGTAAAATGTTAATCTAAAAGGTAAATCTGGCCAGGCACGGTGGCTCACGCCTGTAATCTCAGCACTTTGGAAGCCCAAGGCAGGTGATTACCTGAGGTCAGGGATTCGAGACCAGCCTTGCCAACATGGTGAATCCCCGTCTCTACTAAGAATACAAAAAATTAGCCAGGGGTGGTGACGTGCCCCCTGTAATCCCAGATACTAGGGAGGCTGAGGCAGGTGAATTGCTTGAGCCCGGGAGGTGGAGGTTGCAGTGAGCCGAGATCATGCCACTGTACTCCAGCCTGGGTCACAGAGCAAGACTCCATCTTGAAAAATAAAAAAAATACAATAAAATGTAAATCTATCTCTACGTTTAATGTAGCAAGGGCTAGCCTCCTCAAGCATGGCTGCCTACATTCAAAAAGATTCTCACCAACTTCCTCCACAGGACACAGGGCTCTGGAGCAGCGCCAGCCTGACATGGGTGGAGGAGCACCGGAAGTTCTGCAGCGTTGGCTTTCTTTGCTCGTCCACCTGCTCATGCTCCTTCTCTCTAGTGGCTTACTGTGCTCTGCTTAGCTCTGAGACCGGAAGTTCTGAAGTCAGTTAGCATCCTACATCTACACCACCTGCCACTTCTCTCCCCACTCCACTACAGAAACCAGAGCATCGAGGCTTTTGGCTTGGTGCTGCCTTCACAGTTTAGGTGTTGGTAAGAAGAAAGCTTATCTTTATGTCATGAGAAAGAAAAAAAAATGTATCTTTACATAACGAGCTGAAAGAACAAAACAAGTATACCTAAGCCAAGTACATGCTATCTTTATTTCTTTATTTCCACACTAAAATTTACTCAGGGATAAAACTTATTTTTTTATCCACACGAAGTTTGAAAAATAGGAAGTACTATGGAAAACACCTTCTAATGCATCAAAACCCTTATGCATTTTATCTTTGTCTTATGTTTGCTGGGTTTTAATCTTAGTAGCTTTCCTGTTACAATAACATAAAAACAGATAAAGAAAAAACTTAATAACCTTTCCTACCACAAATGTGAAAAGCCCATGTTCTTGTTGGTAGGTACAGACACGAATATATGAGATTATCATTGTTTATTACCACAAAATGGGATTTTGCTATTTCCTCCCCACTTTCTTTTTTGAGATGGGGTCTTGCTATGTTGCCCAGGCTGGTCTCAAGCTCTTGGGCTCAAGTGATCCTCCCACCTAAGAATCTGCAATCCAAGTAGTCTGGATTACAGATGCATACTACCATGCCTGGCTTATTTCCCTCTCTTACAATTTGCAAGAATAATAATGTACTGAGGACATCCCCCAGGTCAACAGCTACAGGATTAAATCCTTTCTCTTGATAACTATATATAATACAATTCCATTGTATGGATATACCATAGCATATTCAATCATTCCCCTTTGAATGGGCATTTGGGTTGTTTCTAGTTTGTACCACAACAAACAAGCTTCTACCACTACCTATCCACGTTGCGCAGAGAAGTGCTACCAGAGCCAAAGGCATTTTCTGAGTACCTACAATATGCTATTTTTATAAAATATACAAAAGAAATGTGTGACATAGTCCTTTCCTAAAACAGTGCCAAATATAGTTGGAGATATAAGCCTAACCCACACAAAACAATTAAACTGTAAGACAGTACTGAACCATGTTCTGCAGACCTCATGTAAATGGAGGCCAAGTTGTCCTTCACAATGACAGACTGGAAGGATAATCTGGAGGTCCCTTTAGCCACAATATTCTAGGAACCTTCTCTGATTCACAAACGAGGAAGCAGGAAAGGCTAAGAAGTCAGAGTGATGTCTCTGGAGGAGGCAGGACTTGAACAAGGCCTGAACATGGTTTAGATTGAGGGAGGAAAAAAAATGTATTTGGGAATGACAAATGAGCCAAGTCACAGCACTGACTTTAGACATGTATATGTTCAGGAGAGTGACAATAAGCAGTCCCTTCTCCAAGATACAGCATTTCTAAACACCCTCTTCTCATACTCCTCCCACCCCCATCCCCACCCCCCAGCCTCTGCTTAAAGATATAAAAAAATCCCAAGGCTGCCACAGAACATCACACTAACATTGATTTAAAATGCACTACTTCCAGACAGCGGGAGCTTGAAAATACCTCCAAATCTCTTCCCTCCCAGTCCTTCTTATGCCCTACCCCACCCCCTGCCAAAACACATACAACGTTTGTTGTGCCCTTCAAACAACAGTAGTCACTTAAGCTGTTCCTGCCCATATGGAAAATAATATGAATAACAAGAAAGAATGCAATAATGAAGTGACTGGAATTTAGCAACAAAAAAGGCCTCACTCAGTTCTTCTGATCATTAAAACCTTTGTTAAAATGTTGACATCGATAGTCACTACAGTGTTGCCCTTTCGCTCTATGTTGCAATGATGTCTGCAAATTCTCCAAATCCATTTAAATGAAAACATTTAATTAAAGTTTTTAAAAAACTTTTAAAGTTTAAAAGTTTTAAACTTTATCATTTGCTAAATATGATCTGAAAGTTTAGTGTATGTCCTGATATATATTATGCCTTGAGACTGAATATAAGTAGCTCTATGAGAAAGTTCTGAAAATGAATTCAGCATGGGTAAATTAATGTGCCTTTAATATCAAAGACTAGAGATTTAAAAGGCATGTGTCATTTTTAACAGAGAGGCGCCACAGAGAAGTCTATGATTCTGTCTTTTTCACTACCCCTCCCAGTTTAAAATTAGCTTGCAGCATGTTTTTTAAACCTTAGTAAAACAAGATATACTTCCGGAATGCTCATGTGAAGGGCACGTGTGAAGACCTAATCTTGATAGTCATATTACAGAAAATAAGGGAGTGTGAGTTATTCACTTTTTAATAAGGAGAGCGCATTACTGAGTTCAAATAAAACCTTATTTGCTGTGTGTTCTCATTTAGCAGAATTTTGAATGCCCGTGACCTCCGTGGCACTAGGCAACCACAAAGGCAACTGAGGTCTAGAAGTGTCAGAGAGGTAGGGTCCTTTGGCCTCCTTGTGGCCCAACTGACATAACTGAAGTTGGTTCCTTTCTGAGTAACTCCACACCCCGCTCTCCTCACCAACAATCCTCCTGACATTGACTCTGAATGATGTGGAGACCCTGTTAGTGTCTTTGCATGTTCAATCTAGATTTCGGAATCTGCACTGTATATCTAATGTCAAAACTCAGAGCCGTTGTGTTTATATTTTTTTGTATTTTGTGTTCTTATTTTAGATGCAGGGGATACATATGCAGGTTTGTTACACAGGTATATTGTGTGATGCTAGAGTTTGGGCTTCTAATGATCCTGTCACCCAAGTAGTGAACATAGTGCCCCACGGGTAGTTGCCCTCCTCCCACCCTGCCCCCTTTTAGGATTCCCACTGCTTACTGTTCCCATCTTTGTGTCCTTACCCAATGTTTGGCTCCCAATTGTAAGAACATTCATAGCCATTATTACCTCGTCACCATGTAACATTCCAAGGGTTTAAAATGCACAGTATGATCACAGTTCTTTTGAGATCATGGTTGATTGTCCTGACAAAGGGGAACTTTTGGCTGCCCCTCCTCCACCTAGGGATAGAAGTGGACTTGGCGAAAGGCAGGTGGCCTGTGACGGCAGCGGCCTGCCCAGGCACGCCGAGGCTTGTTCGCTTTTAGAGTACTTAGTACATTTGGCACTATGCGGCAACTTTTTGCCTCTTGAATCGTGGCCAATCAAAAATGATGAAACACGGCCACCGAGGGGAGTAGAAATAAATTATTTGATGAGCCAAGAGTCCTGGTCTACCTTTGATCAGTAGGTGTTATATAATGGAAGGCAAGACACAGATCAGACAGAAACCTCTGTTTTCTTACCAGAAAAAATAGGTTCAAAATGATCAACTCCTCCAAGAACAAGAAGGGAAAAGATGAGATTTTAGATGGAAAATAACCAATGAGGGGTGGTCTAGGTGACTAAAATCTCACTCTTCCAGAATAGCAAGATGACCAAGCATGTTGTGCATAGCAGGGGAAGTAGCAGGACCATGAGGCTCAGAAGTGGTCAGAGTAGTGGACAATTTCTTGCAGATCTTACAGCTCTTTTTTTTTTTTTTTGTGACAGGGTCTTGCTCTGTCCCCCAGGCTGGAGTGCAGTGGTATAATCACAGTTCACTGCAACCTCGACCTTCCTGGGGTCAGGTGATCCTCCCCCATCAACCTCTCAAGTAGCTGGGATTACAGGTGTGTACCACCATACTCAGCTAATTTTTAAATAATTTTTGTAGAGAGGGAGTTTCACCACGTTGGCCAGGCTGGTCTTGAACTCCTGGGTTCAAGTGATCCACCCACCTCGGCCTCCTAAAGTGCTAGAATTACAGGTGTGAGCCACACACCTGGCGTTTTTGTTTGTTTGTTTGTTGTTGTTGTTTTTTTTAAGACTAAATGGATGCAGAAGAAATTTGGCTGATGTTTTTTGGCTGGATTGCGTATCAAAATCCCCTGGGAAACTAGGTCCCACCCCAATAAGCCTGATGTAGTGTTAAGGATGCAAATCCTAGCACAAGCGCTTGAAAGGCTCTTCAGGTAACCCCTTCAGCTTCAACATACATGCAGCACTGAATCTGATTCTTCATATCAACACCTAGAAATTCTACACCTTTGACTCCATAACCCCTCTTCAGGGAAGCTGTCCTACAGATATAACGGGATATACAGACAATTTTTGTATAAAGATGTTCATAGCAACACTATTTGTGACAGAAAAAATTAAAATGGAACGAATGTTAAAGCTAGCGAAATTATTAAGCAAGTTATATAAAACCAAAAAAGATATACAAATGGCCAAAAAGCACATGAAAAGATGCTTAATGTCAGTCTTTAGAGAATATAAATCTGTAAGGACTATTTCACCATTTCTGGTGTGTGTGAGATACCGTTTCACACACACTAGATGGCTAAAACAAAACAAACAAAACCCAGAAAACAGTGTTGGTTAGAATGTGAAGAAATTGGAACATTGCTGATTGGAATGTAAAGTAGTGCAGCTGCTGTGGAATTTTATTTAGCTATTTAGCTTGGTAGTTCCTCAATAAATTAAACTAGAATTACCATATATACCAGAAATTCCACTGCTATGTGTATATCCCAAAGAACTGAAAATAGGTGTTGAAGCAAAAACTTGTACATAAATGTCCACAGCAGTACTATTCACAATAGTCAAAAGGTGGAAACAACCCAAATGTCCACCAAACTGTTGAATGGATAAACCGAATGTGGTACAGCCATAGAGTAAAATATTACTCAGCCATAAAAAGGAGCAGAGTATAGTGATAGATGCTACAACATGGATGAAGATTGGAAACACTATGCTAAGTGCAAGATGCCAAACACAAAAGGCCACATGCTGTATTAATGAATTTATATGAAATAGCCACACTAGGCAAATCCACAGAGATAGAAAGCCGATTAGTGGTTACCAGGGATCAGGAGCGGGAGGGAATGGGAAGCAACTGCTTCATGGATACAGTTTCTTTTGGGGTGGTGAAAATGTTCTGGAATTAGTAACAATGGCTGCACAACACTGTTAATGGACTTTTTATATGGTTAAAATGGTAAATATCATGTTATGTGTATTTGCCACAATAAAAAAAACAAAAAAAAATTACAATACATAAAACAGAATATTTTACTTGTTAAAATTGACCTTTCGAGAGAGTTTAATGAGATGTGAAAAATGTGGGAAAAAAGCAGTCCATGAAACTACAGTTTGATCTCAGCTTCATAGTACATAAATATGCATAGAAAAACAAGAACTAGAAGAAAATTTATAAAAATGCTAAACAGGGTTACTGGCAGATGCATTTTCTGTCTTTTTTTGTAATTTCCAAAATTTTATATAATGTTATGTTTATTATTAAATTATTGTTAACTATCATTTTTGTAAACATAAAAATAAAAATTTTCTTTAAAGAGGGGACCATTAACACTTTGGATCACAGCTAGGAAAAGATAATGAGAATAATGAAGGCTCTAAAAACACGTGACATAATGATTCAGGTGGGCGGCTAGACAGGTGGGGGAGGCTGCAACA
This sequence comes from Aotus nancymaae, assembly GCF_030222135.1. Lineage (NCBI taxonomy): Eukaryota > Metazoa > Chordata > Mammalia > Primates > Aotidae > Aotus > Aotus nancymaae. Next base: position 36,344,690 of record NW_026988419.1, on the reverse strand, counting down.
ATCTGGAGAATTTATGTCCTGTCCAAAGCTGAAATTGTGGCTCCAGATCTTTTGAGTTTTCAAGAGACGCCAGAGCTCCAGACATTTCAGTGAAATGCCCTGATTTTTAAATGTTGGCAACTTAGTCAATATTTTTCAAACACAACAGGCCAAACAAAACACATCTGTGGACCGGATGTAGCCCACAGGCACCAGTTAGCAAATTCTAGTTTATAAGAACAGGAATGTTTAGCCTGGAAAAGAAAAACCTTTGAAGGGATATAGTACTAGTAACATCAAGTATCTGAAAAATAACTATGTGGAAGATGGTGTGGGTTAATTCATGTGTCTCTAGAAGGCCGAATCCGATCTAAAGGCTGGAGGTCATCAGAGAAGCAGAACGGGGCACAGTCTATAAGGGAGAAGTCTCTATTAGAGCAGCTGTCCAGCAAGAAACAGCTTCAAAATGCAGCGAGCTACCCATCCCTGATGTACTCTAGCAAAGGCTACATAAGCAGGATTTCTGCTTTGGGTCAGAAGTTGGACTAGGTCAAAGGCTCCTCGTTGTGACTGAGCATCAGAAACTTGAAACAAAGCATACAAATTCCTGGACCGTGTCCCGGAACCACAGAGTAAGGTCCAGGAGTGTGTATTTTTAAAAAGCATCTCCTTTGGGTATATACCCAGTATTGGGATTGCTGGGTCAAAGTGTGTTTCTGGTTCTAGATTATTTAAAACCACTTAATCTTTGACTGTAACACTGGAATTCTAGTATTCTGATCCATGATTTTACCTATCTGGCCAGTAAGGAAGGGAAGGAGGGATCGAGTAAAGGAAGAACAATGTACCGGAGAGCATTATGGAGCAGGCCCTGTGCTAACTGGTTTCCTTATGTCATCTCACTGTATTTTTCACAACAACCTGGCGAGTTGTGAAGTGATGTCCTCCACCCTATTTCCCTGGGAGAGAAACTGGGGCTTGGGGAGTTTGGGGATGGCCCAAGGTCACTGCCAGTCACTGGGAAGATCTTTTCGGCTCCAGATCCCATGCTAGTTCAGCTATGCCACATTGCCCTCTTCTCACCCATTCAACAAACATATCTCCAAGTGTCCTTGGTGAGCCAGGCAATGCATTAGGTGGCAGGGGTTCCACAGTGAAAGATACAGTCCCCAGGCTCAAGAAGCTTTGGAAATCTAGAGAGGAAGAAGAAAAGTAAACACTGATATCATGGTGGGAGCAACAGGGTCATATGGGAGGGACACCCAATCCAACCTGGTGTCATCAGGGAAGGCTTTAGAGAGGAGATGACAGCTAAGCTGGGAAAAAGAGACTCCAGGGTAAAGATGCAACATCTACAGAGACCCAAAGATCAGAGAAAGCCTAAGCCTACCACGTGTGGGGAAATATGAGCAGTTCAGAGGTTGGAGTGTGGGATGCAAGGAGTGAAATTGTAAAATGGGGCTGGTCATACTAAGACTTTGTCACTAACCTCAGAGAAACAGGATTAAGTAAGATTGAACAGAAGGGGATGACATATGCAAATTCACATTTAGTAGATCAGACGGGCTGCAGAGTGGAGAATGGATTGGTGGAGGGAACACATGGGAGGCTATGGCAGTCATTCAGCTAAGAGGGGATGACAAGCCACATAAAAGTGGTGGCACGACAGAAGCTGTGCAGCATAGAGATTATGTTTTTTCATTCAATCACTCATTCTTTCAATAAATAATATTACAGAGCCTTTGTTATGTGCTGGCCATTCTGCCTAGGCTGGACATATAAGCATGGGTAAAAGCAAACATAGTCCCTGCTGCCATGAAACTCACATTGTCAGCCCTCTGCTAGGCAAAAGATGTTTAAGGAAGTATTTTCAAAAGTATGAAATAGTCAGGTGTGGTAGCTCATGCCTGTAATCCCAGCACTTTGGGAGGCAGAGGTGGGCAGATCACCTGAGATCAGGAGTTTAAGACCAGCCTGGCCAATATGGTGAAACACCATCTCTACTAAAAATACAAAAATTAGCCGGGCATGGTGGTGCACACCTGTAATCACAGCTACTCAGGAGGCTGAGGCAGGAGAATTGCTTGAACCCTGGAGGCAGAGACTGCAGTGAGCCAAGATCCCACCACTGCACTCCAGCCTGAGCGACAGAGCAAGATTTCTCAGTCTTAAAGCAAATGAACAAACAAATAAAAAGCATATTGGTTGATTATGTTATCAATAATAACATAGCAAGGAAAGGATGTACAGGGCTGGCTCCTCCATCATCAATTCTCAAAGAATCATGAAGCACAGGAGTCACAAAAGATAAATCTAAAGAGTTATCGCAAGGCCAGTACGCTTCAGAATTACATCCCGGATGTTCATGTGTGACAGTGTCAATCAGACTATCCGCTCTCAGTGCATTTCATTCAAGGAAAGTAAGAAAAATTTACCTACATTTTAATTCATCATTCTTTGAAGAGAAATGATTGATTTAAAAATGGGGATAAGATTTTAAGCTAATAAATTAGAAACATTATCAAAAACTTACCAAATGTGGCCTTGCACTAAATTAAATACAAACTCTTCTTGTGGCATTTGAGATTGTTGCCAGGTGCTGGGGAAGCAAGTTTGGATCTACCCCAAAATTGGCCACAGAACAAGCAACTGAAAAATCATGATGTGGAAGGAAGGGGGCAGGTGTCTGAAAACTGCGCTATCAATTTCTTCAATAACTTCAATCAAGTCGCAGACCCAGTTCACCAATGAGGCCAGGACATTCTTACCAGAGTCCTCGTTGTTTAAATCACAGCGACAACATTCTTTAAATTCTTTCAGTCCATCCCAGTGTAATAATCACCCTCGATTAAACAGCTGTGCCTGTGGATGGCACATTAAGCTGCTTTTCTTTTAGAGGTGATTTTTATTTTTTGTGAACTCTCAGATGATCCCTCTCATCTTTTAGCATTCTGGCATCTCAAAGGCCAGCAAAGAAAAACATATATTAGGAAACGAACGTGTTCCCTTCCCTTTCTGTTTTTCACTTGAAACACTGCTTTTTTTTTTTTTTTTGAGACAGAGTTTCGCTCTTGTCACCCAGGCTGGAGTGCAGTGGCCCAATCTCGGCTCACTGCAACCTCTGCTTCCCTGGTTCAAGTGGTTATCCTGCCTCAGTCTCCCAAGTAGCTGGGATTACAGGAGCTTACCACCACGCCCAGCTAATTTTTGTATATTTTAGTAGAGACAGGGTTTCACCATGTTGGCCAGGCTGGTCTTGAACTCCTGACCTCAGGTGATCCACCTCCCTCGGTCTCCCAAAGTACTAGAATTACAGGCACAAGCCACCGTGCCCAGCCCAAAACACTACTCTTAACAATGCCAGCTCACCACTGATCTGAAAGACCCTCTTCTCATTTCTTTCTTTGCCATGGTGCTCTTTCATTAGTTTGTGATAGACCTTTCCCCAGTCCACCAGGAAAAGGGAGCACACACCCCAGATTGGCAGCACCGAGTCAAAAGCTGCTTGCCCAAAAATGTTATAGAAAGAAGGAAATCATGCCCCATATGGGTTGAATAATCCCAACCTTAACATTTGGCAACTCAAAAACAGAAATGAGGAAGACACATACGACGAGTTCTTACAAGCCAGCTTCCAACACAACCAGCTTTTAAAAAATGTATTGGATTCCTAAAACTAAAATTCTAAAGTCTTCCTCCCCCTTCTATAAATTGTACAGCCAGGAAAGAAGAGGCAATGCCAAGTGGTGACAAGGACTCTTGTTGCTATTATTGGGCTGTTGGTTTTCCCGTAGTGTTAGATAGTATTGATGAACTTTAAAAAAAAATCACTTTCCTCAAACTTTCTAAATATGTTACTGTAGATGCTCCAAGAGAGGTCTGAGATTTATTAAGTATTTTAGACATCTTCTAAGTAACTCCACAGAAGACTCTCAAAACCAAAGTGTGACCTCAGCCTGCCCATAAGTGCCCTAGTGGAGAATGCTTATCAGGTGACAACCCCCACACGCCCCAACAGTGTAAGAACAAAGTGAGGCCAGAGGCAGGGCTGGTAGCTTCTCCTTAGTTCTCAGAAGGACTTATCTGATGATCCACTCACCTCTTCTCCCACCTTAAGGGAAGAATGGGAGATAAGCAAAACTTCTAGAAAGAGCAATTAGCCCTCCAACTTCCAATATCCAGACAGGTTCAGTTCCCAGGAAGAGAGGTAAGCCGTGCCACACACCAGGTATCTTATTTTTCAAGAATAGCTTTCTCTTTATTGCTTTCACGTGGGTTCTAATGGTAACCTTGGAGAAGAATAACTGAAATCCCATGTAAGTGCCCCATTTTCTCTAGGCTGTTTGTCTGCCTTTCTCAGAACATAGTGTGATTCATCCATTAGGCTATCTCGAAAATAGGCATTTAGAATAAAGACAAAGGGGATATAACAGGCAAGACTATTAGAGGCAGCTCTATGCTTTGCTTTGTGCTGCTCAAGTGATTCATGAATGCAATTCATTTCCTTGCCTACAGTTCACATGCTCATGGCTCTTCAGAGATGAAAAGGCAAGATGTTCCAAGCGGTTTCTTCAAATGGACGAAATCCTGATGCTGTTTATGGGCCATGAGATAAAAAACTATGACTTCACAGCAACTCTTAATTATGTGAACACCAAGAATAGGATAAATATAAAATCTATAGATAGCCATGGAAAACAAGTTTTAGTTGGCATCCTGCTTCAGCCCTGCTAAATCATTTACCAGAGTAAACCTGGCTTGAAAACACTTTCAATTCCCCAACTGCTCTCAAGTGGGAGAGCAAACGAACAGAGAAATGGTGGGATGGGAGTTGGAGAAAGGCCTGACAAATGTAGTTGAAGCTGCCACTTCCATTCCTACACCTCTAGCAGACATCACTAATCAAGCATGATACTCTTTACCATCTTCAATAGGCACAACCTCAGACTCTTTCTCAGCTCTCAAGTACTCCAAGAAATCATTACCAATCAATAACAGCTGGCCCATTTGTCATTCTAGTTTAGGAGAAATCTGAATGATCCACCAGTTATATCATCAGTTAACTTTTAATTTCAACAAGAATTGAATGTTGGTTGATTGGTCTTTCATTTAACTACTTCACTTTCCTCTAAGAACTAGAATAGTATATGGAAATTGTCGTGAAAAGCTAAAACACATTGCTTCTAAGTTCTCTTAGATGGACAGATAAGCATGCTGTCTCAGTGCATAGCACAACATTGTCTTGTGAGTCAGGGGAACAGAGAATCAGGATGAGGGTTTAGCCTAACAGGGAGTGAAGACATGACTGCAGCTAGAAGTTGAGGACTGCTGGGGACCCTGTACTTGGAGGCCTCACTTAGGGGAATATGGGCAAAGCCAGGAACTGCTCAGAGACCACAGGAATCCACTCCTACCACCTAAGAGACGTCTCTTATGTACAGAAATTCCTTTGAGTTAAAGTTTCCCCTGTTGAAATCACCTCTGAGTGAGTGAAGAGACTATTTTTCAGTCACACCGTAGTGGAGAATGTTTACTTAGGTTGTTTTTTTCTCGACTCCTAAAAAAAGAGCAGCAGCAAGAAGAAGTTGGGTGTTCTGAAGGGAGACAAAGAAAAAAAAACAAATGTGATTTGAGGCCTTCCAAGAAGGACTGTCCTGAATCCAATGCTGGGGTTGGAGATGTACTGCGGAGCACTTATTGAGCTACTACTGTATGCCAAGCACCTTTCATACATTATATTGCTTCCTCCTCACCCCTAACAGTGAGTTACGATTAACGTCTTCCATTTACAGATGAGAAAACCAAGACTCAGTAATGTAAGCAACCTGACTGATGTTACAAAGCTAGTGAGGCCATCCAGACCAAGATTTCTCTGACTCCAAAGCTTGTTCTATTCCCATTACACTGAGCTGGCTCCTCTGGGAAAGCATCAAAGACACACTTGGTACACTCAGAAATAAATGTTCCTTAAGGCCAATGCCTGTCTGACTCTACCACCTTCTTCCACAGATTGGGAAGAAAGCAAATTGTCCTCTTGCAAGGCAGGCCTTAAGAGAGAAGTATCACTCCCACCTGTTGGAACATCTCGCCTTGGAGAGATTAGGGGGCTGAGGGTTGTGGACTGGAATTGCATGTGTCAGCGTCCTTTGGCTCAAATATCATTCCTCCCTTGTGGAGAGAGGCAGCTTCAAAGGGGGTCGGAAACAGAAACCGAGCACAGTGAATGACAGGCTGGAGGGGCAAATGCCCTCCTGTCACTTTTGATGGGGCAGAGGCATCCAGGGCAGGTGTGCTCTGTTTGGTGGTATAGGAGAGGGGGTGCCTAGAAGCTAGTCCTCTCCTGCTCCATCAGTGGGGTTTACCTGGGGATCATACACTCCCTCACAGAGTGTAGACTCCACTGTGCATCTGCATGCCAAGAGAAGGCAGCAGGCTAAGAGGACCCCTTGCCCCTTCTCTAAGCATATCCCACCCGCTCCCATGCCGTGACCCAGGCTGCAGCTGCTCTCCAAGGATTACTTGGTCCCGCACCCTCAATATTCTGGGAGATCACAGGGTCTGCCCTTTGGGCAGGTCCAAGGACACCCAGGAGGAACATCACCAGCACACGTGGCCTGGGCAGCCGTAGTTCCTGTCACAGAAGCAGTGACACAGGGAGCAGGAGACCTCCAGGGTGAACAACAACCCAGGGACGATGTGGAGAAATGGGGAGCAGGAAGAGATGGCAACTAACACACACTCAGTGTTTTCTGTATATCCCAGTGAATCCTCCAACTACCCCTTTCTCCAGAAGATTCCAATAACTTAGCCAAGGAGCCAGGATCAACCAGGCCTTTAACCTCTTCCACCAAAGTACCTGTAACAGAAGACAGTACCTGTAACAGAAGACAAGAGTGAACGTCTTTCCCTGCATGCCTGCCTGAAAAATAACTTTTTAACTTAACATTCACATGAATTTTGCAGTCTAGCACTGCCTTAAGACATCCATGTTCGTTTCGATGGAAAATAATGTCTTTAGTAGACTAAAAAAAATTAACTATCTGTGAAATCATGTTAATCCCATGAGTGATGCAGACCCTGGCATTTCTCAGGTGCACCACCTCGAGGGGTACAAGAATCTTGGGCCAAGTCAGGGCCACATTGTCCTGCTGCCCATGCACCATGAAATGCTCCTTCTTTTCCCAACCTGGAGGTTCCAGGTGTTCACTATGAGATGCAGCAGGTTATAAACCATAACTCAGAGAAGAGGAATAGTGGGGGACAGCAAGTGGGAGATGACACAGCACAGAGAAGCCCCGAGAAAGGTGGTGGACAGATCCAGACCAACAGAGCCAAAGGAACATACCACCTTGGGACTCCATTCACTTTGCCCTCTTCAGGTTTGTGACCTACACTCTGGTGATAAGGACTAATAATCAAAAGTAAGCTCTCATGCATGGGAATTCCCTTCATTGAGGCTCTCTCTCTCTCTCTTTCTCTCTCTCTCACATACACACCCATACACACACACATACACACACACACCCCACCCCACCACTTTGGGGGAAGGAGAGGAGATATTGCAGAGCTGCAATTTCTGAATCTGAGGAATTGGAATGAGGAGGGACTTCTGGTGAGTCAGAGTGTGCCAGAGATCAGGCAGTACTAGAGCCAAGAGTCTGCAACCAGGCAGATACGGATCCAGTGGAGTACACTGGCCCCAAACACGAAGAAAGTCATCTGGCCTCTGAAACTGGCTTTTATGAGCCAGTAGGTATGTGAGCTTAGATCATGGATAATTTTCAAAGAAACCCTTGTATCACATGGTCCTTATTCAAGAAACCAAAATGCTTCTGCACTAAATATTTCAGCCCCTATATATTTAATGGTTATCTAGTCAGTCCGTTGTTACCTAGACAAAGGCAAATTCTCAGGGATCTACCAAGACCATAAGTTCCAGAAGGGCAGGGATTCAGTCACTGTGGTCGCCACTATATCCTTGACTCCAAGCACATGGTAGGCTCTCAACAAGTCTCTGCTCATGACTCATTCACATTCATTCAAAATAACACATTTGTTCACCCTGCCTCTTCCAGGCTACTTTTACAGAGAATATTATCCAAAAAGGTTATCACAGGGTCTCACAGAAGAACTTGTACATGAATAAAAATTCTGCATCACAGCAACTGCAGTGGTGTCATGTCAGACACGTTTTTGCTCCAAAGAATTCAATTAACACCCACAAGGAAGGGAGGTGGACACACACACACACACACACACACACACACACACACACACACACCCTTCAATCAGGAACTCAATGATCACATGCCCACGGTGAGAGAGAGAAAAGGAAACACGACCCCACAGCTTCTTCTGCATCTCATTCCAGAAAGCTTTTCACAGTGTGAACATCTCACAGAGCAGAGTGGGATTCTAGTGTTTAAAGAAACATATTTTTCATATAAGTTGGCCCCTAAATGCAAGCCAACTTCTTATTTGGTGCTCAAAGAAACAGCAATGCAGCACAAACTCTGCAGGCCAAAGTGGCTGTACTGGCCTCCACAAGGGATAGTGTACAGGCCTCCACAGTGGCACTTTCCAAAGGGATTTCCAAGAGGAATTTTGACTCTACAAGATTTCTGCCTCACATATACAGGGGCTTAAAAATCTAGCCACCCAGTGAGCTGTGACCCCTCTAACACAGTCTGGTGTATTACCCAAACAAGGTTAGACTGAAGGAAGAAGTTCCCAAAGGAGAGCATTAGGCATCTTGTTACACAAGCGATCTATAAAGTAAGTCTGTATAATACAGACAATATTATTTTTGGCATGGATCAGGTTTCAGTGTATCATCTTCCAACCAGTTTTCTGGTTTTCCTAAGATGAACCAAAACAATATCTGTGAGGTGATTACTCCAGAGAGCCCACTTGGAATTTTTTTGATTTTTTTTTCCTAATTGATTTCAGCACATGTTATTTCAAGATCTCTATTAAACATATTAAACACATTTAGCCTTACCTAAAATAAAACCAACTCATTAGATGATATAAAGAACATCTCATTAGCAGAGCACTGATATTTTCTCTCTTCCAGCTAAGCACTGCTTATTAGACACTTGAGCACTGTGCAGTCTTATCATGCCACAGTTATCAGCCTCATACACTGAGCCTAAGCAGAAAACTATTATCGAGCAAATAATGGAATTGGACTGTACACTGCTAAACTCTTGAAGACTGGTTCACACAATCTGGCCAATTTATACAGCCAGTTTAAACCAACTGCATGTTTACATAAACAAGGCAATTCTCACACTTTTAATGATCTGATTTATGAGAGCTTTTAGGTAAACAAGCTTAGAACTCTTTCTCTTTTTAAAAAGGTACATACAACAACTTTAAGATATTATATGCGTATATGTCTTTGGGAATACTATAGCACCTTTGAGAGAGTACACGTGTCTTTGGGAATATAGACTCTTTTCTAAAGTATACTTTAGGTCTCTCTAATGCTATGTGAATTTCAGAATCATTTTAAGGCAATCAAGTCACTTTAAAGACAAAGAAAGAATAAGATGAATGTAGCAGCTGAGAAGCACCCTATAGCATAGCTATAGCTATGAGCTATAGCTATTTTCATATTATTTATCCCCATAACTCTTGTGGAAAATTACCATAAGGAAATGATCAGAGATGAGCACAAAGATTTATGTTCAGGGTGTTTATTGGGGTGTTTATTATTATAGAAAAAACAAAAGCTTCTCAATTGTCCAATCTCAGGGATAAAATATGGCACATCAAAATGATGGGATATTATGCAGCTATTAAAAATGTCATTTCAAATAATTTCTAAAGACTTGGAGAAATATTTGTTATATAACATTAAGTGGCAATTTTAAAAAATAGTAAACAAAGCTATATCCAAGGTGTAGCATAGTGTCTGGCTCCTGGCAAACATGCAAAAAGAATTTTGTTGCATTAAGTAACATATACAATGAGATAGTAAGTCTATATCTTAGGTAAATAACGTACATACATTAGGAGGAAGAGTAAGAGCAAAAAGACCACGTCAGTAGTATTTATCTCTTAGTGATTAGATTACAAGTTATGTTTTTCTGTTTTCTTTTGCTCTTCTGTATATCCCACATCTTACAGTTAATATCTGTCACTGATGTAATCGAGAGAGAAAAGAAATGCTATAAAAACTAAATGTGAAAACACACATCTAAATGAAATTGCATTTTTAATGGAATTTTAAGAGTAGTTAGAACACAGAAGCCCAATGATCCCAGCAGCAACAACAGAAGCAAAGTCTTGGATTGGAGGTTCACATATGCCTGTTCCCAAATAGATGCTCCAAGGAGGCCAACCGGAATTCTGGGACTAGAAAAACAGCTGGGTGTTTTGTTGTTGTTTTGGTTTTTTTTGAGACAGAGTCTCGCTCTGTCACCCAGTCTGGAATGCAGTGGTGTGATCTCCACTCACTATAACCTCTGCCTCCAGGGTTCAAGTGATTCTCATTTCTCAGCCTCCCGAGTAGCTGGGATTACAGGTGCATCAGCATGCCCAGCTAATGTTTGTGTTTTTAGTAGAGACAGGGTTTTGCCATGTGACCAAGCTGGTCTCGGACTCCTGGCCTCACATGATCCTCCTGCCTCAGCCTCCCACAGGGCTGGGATTACAGGAGTGAGCCACTGCACCCAGCCAGAACAGCTGTATTTTTAAAGTAAGTATATGCCTCATTTTTGACCAGAATCTTCTATGTTGGGATGATGTATAAAATCTAAGCTAAACTGAGCTAGTTTTAATTCATTCTGTTTACTGAACAACATTAGCCCAATTTTTCAACTAAAGCTTTTTCTTGCTTTTGATAGAGGAAAGGTTATTTTGCATGTCATTGGCTAGTCTTTAGAAACCAAGGATTTTGGCAGCATGAGGTTCTCTCAGTGCAGGGGGTTAGATGGTACCAATGCCTCAGTCTAACATTTGAAGTGGAAGAATATGAGGTAGTAAATCCATGTGTTTCCAATTTACCCATCCCTGAAACCCCAGATTAGAGAAAATCTCCTCAAATAATTATTGATGACCTCACATGGCTTCAATTAAATGAAATCAAATCAAATGTTTCTAGTTGAATACTATGTAAGGTTAATAAGGATGAAATGTGTTCTTGGTTGACTGGGTATCTGAAAAAAACTATCTGGCACTTTAAATGATATATATTTAAACCCTTTCACTAAGTATCCATTTAATTAAAGTAAATGTCTCAGCATAAATCCTCCTGGCACAGGAACATGTAGGTTTAAAAATCAACCTGCAATTAGGACTTTTGGCCTAATTATGTGTCAACAAACTTAGCCTAAGAGCAGTGACATATTGAAGGTCTTTAAAAGCTTTACACTTTTGTGTCAAAATTTATGATGCTCTTTCCTCCTCCTTTCCTTCTCAATTTGTATTCAACTTCACAACCTTGATTAACAGCAGCATCTGGCAATTATCTCCCAAGAAGCTGTGATATAGAGGAAAGAACACAAAATTTAAAGTCAAACCAACCGGGGTTCAAGGATTTGTTCTGCCCCTTGCTGGTGCGCCCTGGATGCCTGTCTCGGTAAAACCAAGAAGACGTCACCTACCTCTTCTGGAGGCTGTGAGGATCAAAAAAGTAACTCATGTGAAGATACTGGGTACAAGGTCATCATTCAAAATACAGTCTGTCTGGTATAGTTTTCAAAAATTAGTGTCCTAATGTGAAAGTAATATATAAGAATGGTGCTTCCATTCAACAGAGGAAATGAGTCATTTCACTCTAAAGGTCTCTCACTTAAGGAGAGCAGCAGTATTTCCTCCATAGTTCATGCATCCAGTAATCCACAAATTTCTTTGGCATTTCTTCTGTGAAGTAATTAATACACACCAAAGGATCAATGTCATTGCAGGGAAAATCTGTGACTTCTTAGTCTGTCCTACCTCCCTCCATTTTAGGAGCTGTCCCTCCTAAATCCTTGTGATCCAGATGAAACTGTTCATCAAGACCTTTCCATCAGCTGTTCTCATCACCAGGACTGGGCACATTCCCCAGGCTGACCAGAAGGCTTTTTCAGAAATTGATTTGGATTGTGGAGGAGAGCAAGTGTGGCCCATCTCCAAGATACTGAGTTCAAGGTGCATATCATCATCTCTCACTTCCCCTTCTATAACTGGAAGACAGTAGACTTGCCATTTCGCACTAACATCAGCCCACACATAACTACCTTTTCTGGCCTTTTTCCAGCAGAAAAACATTTCCAACCTCACAAGCAACAACGTCCAGGGAGAACTACTTTATGCCATAAAATCTGAGGCAGCCAGAAAGCAGAGTCTGGCTTTGTCAGCAAGAACATTGGTTAAACACACACACACACACACACACACACACACACACACTCTCCACAAACAAAAACACACACAAAATCACTCCTTTGGGGGAAAGAAAGGACTCAGTGAAATCAAAAATAAAAAGGCAGAGCTAGCTGATCTGTAAAAGCTCCCAGACAAAATCACCAGCACTATAAGAGGAGCCTGAAGATGAAAAAGGTTTGACTCTTTCATCATCACTATTTGCCAAGTGAGTCTGGTTTTGCTGATGAAAACAGATAATTTCATTTACTTTCCACTTTTTTTTTTCATGGTCCAAGGATTTCTCACATTACTAGATTATCCAAATAATCACAATTATCTCCTGTTTACTGGCTAATGCATTGTGTTTTTCAATCAGTCAAAACTAGTAAAGAAGCAAAGAAATATCCAGGGTGTCAGATATAATGTAAATACTGCGAGGATGTCATTCGAAATAGAGCCACTTTTTAAGGCTCAAAAACAATCCAGTGATTTGGATTTTCACTAAGGTTGGATAGCTCCCAAAATGGATTTTGATGGGGGAACATATACAACTTCTTTAATATAGAAAATGCTGGAGTCCTCATAGCCCACCAAAATTCAAGTGATTGAACTAGAGAAAGAGTAGTATTTGCTTGAATGACATAGTAGACTCGCCTGCAGAGAGGCAGCAAAAATAGCACACTCAATTGGGTATCTGAAAAACACTTGAAATTGTTGTATAAAACAGCGGACAAATTAAACAACAGGAAAATGTCTGGGTAACAAGTCCAGAAGAGGTGATTTCCCCCCTTTTTTACAGAGCTATAACAGTTCTGAGTCACTCATCCACTCTTCCTCGAGGGGCACCCTTGAGATTTTTATCCTTTGAGGTAATAAAAGTATGAGAGGCTTATTTAACGACTGTGGGATTCAGGTTTTCTCATCTGTTAAATGAATGGGCTGGACGGTATGTATTTTTTCAGGTTCTTTCCAGATCTAAAAAGTCTATGGTTCAGCTCAGAATACACAACTCCCACAGAGTTTCCAAAAACATTAGAGTAATTGGCCCCCAAAGAAAGAACACTCAGCCACAAAGCCCTTCACTTCTGGACTGAAACATCTGTTCCCTCTGCTTCCTATTGATGGATGGAATAAGATGGGCAATAGTGCGAATATTTACATAAGAGTTTTTAACTAATGAAAATCACAATGAAAACACTAGAATAAAATAAAAGGAAAGAATAATGATCAAGCTTAGGGCACCAAAATAGATGGATTCTCATTTGCCTGGGATATTTCAGGAGAGATCTTTCTTGCAAAATGGCAAAGAGATGGAAGACTGTCCTGTACCCAAAAGGATAAAAGAGACATTCCAATAGAAGGAATGAAAGACGTTTACTGAGATTATTCTTCTCCAACATTTTTCCCCTTCCAAATTCCCAGGAGCAGGTGTCTCTGCCTTTTTTTTTTTTTTTTTTTTTTTTTTTCAGACGAAGTCTCGCTTTGTTGCCCAGGCTGGAGTGCAGTGGCATGATCTCAGCTCACTGTAACCTCTGCCTCCGGGGTTCAAGCAATTCTCCGCCTCAGCCTCCAAAGTAGCTGAGATTACAGGCGCCTGCCACCATGCCTGGCTAATTGTTGTGTTTTTAGTAGAGACAGGGTTTCACCATCTTGGCCAGGCTGGTCTTGAACTCCTTACCTCGTGATTCACCCGCCTTGGCCTCCCAAAGTGCTGGGATTACAGGCATGAGCCACAACACCTGGCCCAACTGCCTTCTTTAAGACAGCAACTACTGACCCTCACCTACCCTCCCTCCATTCTCCAGGGATGTCTGAAATACCAGCGGGACTTCCTGCTATTCCCTGCTACCTTTTTGGAGCTTAGCTGTACCACTCCCCTTCAGCCACTGAACATGGCATTCTACAGCCAAAGAGAACCATTTACCTGGGCTTTCCCAACTTCACATCTTGGCTCAAGCTCTTCTTTTAATTGCTCCCAAACCAATAACCATAGCTGAAGGGTCACCTTCTCCATAAAGCCACCCACATATTTCTGCCATGGACTGATGAAAACCTGTACTTTCGGAGCTTAAGAAAGGGATGCTGAGAAATTAAATATCGAATGTCCAAGGGATAGAGGAAAGAAACACAATTGCCTGACACCACTTTAGACTTCCTGATATGAAAGAGAGTGAAGTTTTTTTTTTTTTTTTTTTTTTTTTGAGACGGAGTCTTGCTCTGTCACCCAGGCTGGAGTGCAATGGTGCAATCTCAGCTCACTGCAATCTCCACCTCCCAGGTTCAAGCAATTCTCCTGCCTCAGCCTCCCAAGTAGCTGGGATTACAGGTGCCGGCAACCATGCCCAGCTAATTTTTGTATAAATAGTAGATACGGGGTTTCTCTATGTTGGCCAGGCTTGTCTTGAATTCCTGACCTCAGGTGATCCACCTGCCTCAGCCTCCCAAAGTGTTGGGTGGGATTACAGGCATGAGCCACCACACCCGGCTAAAGTTACTTTTTTTTTTTTTTTTTTGAGACGGAGTTTCGCTCTTGTTACCCAGGCTGGAGTGCAATGGCGCGATCTCGGCTCATCGCCACCTCCGCCTCCTGGGTTCAGGCAATTCTCCTGCCTCAGCCTCCTGAGTAGCTGGGATTACAGTCACGTGCCACCATGCCCAGCTAATTTTTTGTATTTTTAGTAAAGACGGGGTTTCACCATGTTGACCAGGATGGTCTCAATCTCTTGACCTCGTGATTCACCCGCCTCGGCCTCCCAAAGTGCTGGGATTACAGGCGTGAGCCACCGCGCCCGGCCCTAAAGTTACTTTTTTAAAGCCATTTTCAAGTGGCTAGTTCTGTGGCATTAGGCACACTAACATTGTTGTATGGTATCACTACTGCCCACTTCCAGAACATAAAGTCACTTTTGCTTAAACTAGTTTGAGTGGGGTTTCTGTTACTCGCGTCCAAAAAAAAATCCTAATAAATGCATCGTATACATTCATAAATGTAAGAAATTCAGAAGGGATTTGAGAACTGTTTTAAAAATGATAAATAAAGCAAAATTTTCTGTCATTGTGAAAGCAAACGGGACCCCAACAAAAGAATCCTGAGGATAATCAAGGTCTGCAAAGAGCAGGAAAAATAATTCATCAAATGGATCATGTAGTGTAAATCACTGAAAAATTTTTTTTATTTTTATATTTGTAATAGGAGAAAGCACCAATATGCAAAGGAAGCTCTCATCTCACCTCCCAAGGGAAAAAGACATTCTACAGAGAAAATCAGAACTGTGCCAAACAGGCAAATCTCCAAAGGCAGGGAGAGGCCTTAGAGAATACGAAGGAAGTAACAAGAGACAGTGAATGCCTTAGAACAAAAAGTTCCCTCTATTTTAACAAGCTGTAGAAGGCTGTTCTTCATATTAACCTTATATATAAAAATAATTTATTAAAAGTGTAACTGAAGAATATTCAAGATCACTTTCTTCATGTCAGCAAAAACTCTATGCAATATAAGTTACTTTGAAAGTAATCTAGAAAACTTATATAAGAATGAAAGTGTACAATATTTTAAAATGCAGAAACAAAGACAACAGTCACATTCTAATCTTTTCTTTGTAGCAGGCCTTAATTCCCTCACAGCTTTTATTTCTTCTTTACCATATATTTAAATTTGAAAAACATTATATCCAATTTTCTCCAGGAAAGAAATTTCTGTTATTAATATGGCTGAATATTTTATTATAAATTCTACAGTGTTATGATTCAATAAGGAGTTAGACTAGCCACTATGATGTTCTTGGTATCATAGTTGTTAGCCTAGAAAATGGGTTTGCCATATAATGGGAAGGTTTTTCTTACTTCTCTGCCTTTTTCTCCAATTATCAAAGTATTGTCATTGTGTATTTCAAGACGAGAAATATAATCTAAAGAAGGAAATGCAACAGAGAGTTGTCATAGGTAGACATTGATCATTTTCTTGGTAGTCAGACTCAATCACAAATACCCTTTACCTTGGTGGGGAGGTTGCACAGCTGGACAATGAATGCTTCAATTAATTCCTATGTCATGCTGATTACATTTCTGGGAAAAAACGGGTTATAAGCATACTCTCCGCTATAGCATTTAGTTTGCCCACAGCGATCAGTCACAGAAGGACTTTCCCTTAAAATTTTACCTATTAGTATAAATCAGGATTAAAACCTCTAACACATTTAACAGCCTTTATTAAAGGGGCATTCAGGAGTCTACTTTACGTTGACTCACAGGTAGGCCTAGAACTGATAATCTGCTATCCTGGTGGGTTTTTAAGATTATGTTATATAATATCAAAGTCATTTTTACAAAAACAACTTGGAGAACATATTCTCCTAAGTTAACATTATTTCAATTATTATAAAAATAGCTGTTAGAGGCTGGACACAGTGGCTCATGCCTATAATCCCAGCACTTTGGAAGGCCAAGACGGGCAGATCACCTGAAGTCAGGAGTTCGAGACCAGCCTGGCCAATGTGGTGAAACCCTGTCTCTACTAAAAAATAGAAAAATTAGCTGTTGTGCACTCCTGTAATCCCAGCTACTCTGGAGGCTGAGGCAGGAGATTCGCTGGAACCTGGGAGGCAGAGGTTGCAGTGAGCCGAGATGCGCCACTGCACTCCAGCCTGGGCAACAGAGCAAGACTCTGTCTCAAAAAAAAAAAAAAAAAAAAAAAAACCTGCTAGATAAGGTAATCTTTTTTTTTCCTTTTCCAGAGGCAGAATCTCACTCTGTTGCCCAGGCTGGAGTGCAATGGAGTGATCATAACTCACTGCAGCCTCAAACTCCTGGGCACAAGTGATCCTCCTGCCTCAGCCTCCTGAGTAGTGGAGACTACAGGTATGCACCACCACGCCCAGCTAATTTTTCATTTTTAAAAAATTTTTGTAGAAATGTCATGTGACTATTTTGCTCAGGCTAGAAATCTTTTTTAATGTAATATTTTAGTTACTCTTTGACTAGTAAGCCTGACCTCAAACTTCTGTCATAGCCTCTACAACATGGAATAAAGTCCTTCCTAAGGCATAACTGAGATTGCCTCAACTTTTCATCTCTTCCAGGGAAAATTCCCTAAGAATATAAATGCATTATATTCACTCCCTTCGGCCATCCTTCACTCATTCAGAAAGTCACTGGTAATGGGACAGCATATGTTGTCTCTTTTCACTTTAGAAGAGTGTACAGTGGGAGACTGGGAAAGAAATTACATTCTTTCAGCCCAAGGTGAGGACTAGAAAGCACAACAGGTCAGAGAGGCAATCCGGTGTCACAGAAGGCACCTGGTGTGAAGGGTGGGAAGGCCAGGCTCTGGGCTCTACCACCTCTTGAGTCAGGCTGCTTTATACATCAAAATCTCACTTTTGCCATCTGTAAAATGTACTACTGCACTCTATGGCTAAGATCTCATCCTATACCAAAATCCTAATAGTAAAATGCTTCAATGACTCAAATCCTCTCTTCTATGATTCTGCTATAGCTAAGGACAGCACCTAGCGGAAAAGGAGAAATAAAGGTTCGACCAAGAGACTGGTGACCTAAGGCAGATAATGTGAGACTAACTGCCCTGTGTCCTGGAGTTGCCCACTAGGATCTGCTTTGTACTTTCATTTTTCTTTATCCCCCATGGTACCTACCGGTGCTGTGTAGCAGATACAAGAGGAGGAGGAGGAGGGTAGGGAAGGAGGCTCCTAAACTTCTTCAGCCATAGCTGAAAACACAAAGGTAGGAGACAAAACAAAACTACAAAGAATAGCGTGTAATGGGAACTAAATATTCTCTTTAAGGATAAAAAACTTTCAAGAAGATGGAAGTTTTACTTAAGACTTCAGATCCCTCACCTGTGGGTCACGTAGCTTTAAAAACCATTCTCTGCCCTCATTCTTCTGGAAGATCGAGACCTCCCTCTGGCCTAAAGACACATCCTCTCTCCTCAGTTTTCTCCTTGTCGGTCTTTCAGTGGGTATGACAGTCACAAAATAAGGGTTCTGGAGAAGTTTGGGAGAAGGACATCATCCTCACCATCTAAGGCTGTGCTCATTCTGTCTGAGTTTGCTTTCAACAGGTTTCTTTAGGCAATCTGATCATTTCATGTTCCTCCATCAGATTTCCTTTTCTTAGTCCTAATTTTTTGTTTACTATTGTTATTTTGATAAAACTACAACAGGGTTTCAAGGTAGTTGATTTCTTTTCTTTTTTCCTTTTTTTTGAGATAGAGTCTTACTCTGTCTACTAGGCTGGAGTACAGTGGCACGATCTCAGCTGACCGCAACCTCTGCCTCCCGGGTTCAACTAATTCTCTGGCCTCAGCCTCCCAAGTAGCTGGAATTACAGGTACATGCCACCATGCCTGGCTACTTTTTGTATTTTTAGTTGAGATGGAGTTTCACCATGTTGGCCAGGCTGGTCTCGAAATCCCGACCTCAAGTAATCCGTCCACCTTGGCCTCCCAAAGTGCTGGGATTACAGGTGTGAGCCACCACACCCGGCCGATTTCTTTTCTATTATTAAACTATGAATACTTGAAGCATACAAAACAGATTAGACAATAATGTTACAGACACCCATATACCTACTGCTCAGATCAAGAAATGAAACATAAAGATCCAAGCAAAGCCCTGGCCCCATTACCTACCCTTCCACTTCACAGTAAACCAGTATCCTGATATCAGTAGTTAGCAATCCCATGTAGGTTTTTAAATATTTACTGGATGGGCTTATGGCCATAAATAATATAGCTTTTTAAAGGTTTACATAATGGAATCAGAGGGCATATATATCCTTCTGAAACTCACCTTTTCCATTCAACATTATGTTTGGGGGATTTATTCATGTTGATACAATGCATTCCTTCATTTTCACCCCTATATAGTATTCCATTGCATGCAAATTACCACAAGTTATTTCTCCATGTCAGTTAGGTTTGTTTTCTTTTTGTTTTCATGACAAACAATGTTATGATGAGCATTCTCACATTTGTTCCCTTTTACACAGATGCAAATTTTTTCCCAGGGGATAAAACCAGAAGGGAAATCATAACATAGAATTGTGGGGTATACACATTGAGATATCACACCTCACGCCAGTTAGAATGGCGATCATAAAAAAATCTGGAGACAACAGATGCTGGAGAGGATGTGGAGAAATAGGAACAATTTTACACTGTTGGTGGGAGTGTAAACTAGTTCAACCATTGTGGAAAACAGTGTGGCGCTTCCTCAAGGATCTAGAAATAGAAATTCCATTTGACCCAGCAATCCCATTACTGGGTATATACCCAAAGGATTACAAATCATTCTATTATAAAGACCCATGCACATGTATGTTCATAGTGGCAATGTTTACAATAGCAAAGACCTGGAACCAACCCAAATGCTCATCGACAATAGATTGGACAAGGAAAATGTGGCACATATACACCATGGAATACTATGCAGTCATAAAAAATGATGAGTTTGTGTCCTTTGTAGGGACATGGATGAATGTGGAAACCATAATTCTCAGCAAACTGACACAAGAACAAAAAATCAAACACCGCATGTTCTGACTCATAGGCAGGTGATGAACAATGAAAACACATGGACACAGGGAGGGGAGCATCACACACTGGGGTCTGTTGAGGGGGCCAAGGGAGGGACAGTGGGGGGTGGGGAAGGTCGGGGAGGGATAAGAGAAATGCCAGATGTAGATGACAGGGGGATGGAGGCAGCAAACCACATTGCCATGTGTGTACCTATGCAACAATCCTGCATGATCTGCACATGTACCCCAGAACTTAAAATACAATTAAAAAAAAGAAATGTGGGGTATACACAGCTTCAACCTATCTCCAAATAGCTACGAATAGTTGTAACAATTTACACTTCCAGGAGCAGTGTGTGAGAGATTCTATTTACCTATATCTTCTCGAACATTTGTCAGTTTCAGGTTTTATTGTTTGTAATTTGATGGATATATCTATTTGTTGTATGCTTTCACCTATTACTCGTATTGTGAAGACATTTTTACAAGACCAAACAACTTTTAAGATAGTTACTGGATGTGAATAATAAATACACAATTCCGCAAAGATATAAACAAACCCCCAAAAGTAGTAGATGCATGTCCATGTGTGTCATAGAATGCATTTTTAAAAAGAAAGTTCCATCTCTATGAAATGTTGGTTTCTGAGGGGTTGGTTACATCTAGAGAAAGGATCTTGGTCCCTTAAACTGTTCCCTGAGGACATTCTGCATTCTGGAAGGCAAATCGAGTTCTGGGCTTCATCAGGCAGTGTGCAAAAAGCACCGCCACCACATGGCACTGATGGAAGCGGCTCTCCATGGCTCAGATCGTGACCATAGTTTGATACTCAGAGATAAAAAAAATTAAATGGAAATGAAAGAAGCAGAAACAGGGAAATCAACTTTCATCAATTGTATCCACAATTGGCTTTTTCCTCCCTGTAAATACAATAATTTCAATGATACAGCATTTAAAATTATGTAATCTTTGAGGCATCATTATTAAGACCAAATACTGCTTTTCTGAGCTTATCCCAATGGGTAAGCCTGAATAAGGAGTAGAAGGAGATGGTCTCCAGAGATGCTCTTGAAAAATCTAAGATTTTCTTTGTTTACTTTCATAGCACTCTCTCTATTAAAAGTATGTATCTAGAGAATAGTCTTTTTTCCCCTTTTTGGATATTTAAGTTTCTAATGCTTACATGACTATCTGGGTGATGAATTTAGGGTCATTTTTGTTTTCTTCAGTTTGCTTTTAGGTTTGTTGTGGTTTTCTGTACAGCATAACTAACACCCAATATATCTGTTTTAAGCCCCATAGGATTTAAAATACAAATGACTCAATTTTCTATCCTTTTCTAGGAAAAAGGGTAAAGGGCTGGTAATGAAGATAAGCATCGGTCGTTTCTAAAGCACTTATTTTCTAACTATATCTGCTTACACCTGATATAGCATGAGATCATTTACTATCCACGTTTCCTGGTTAAATTATAGAATTGTTATAGATCATAGGCTCTAAAAATCAAAACCAATGTGAAGTTCCTCATGGATACAGATGGTGACTTCCTGTTAAGAAGAACACAACAGTTCAGAATCTTGTCTAGATTCTTCTGATACAAAAGAGGATTATATCACCAAAGCTTTTAATGTGTGTGGTGGGGAGGGAGGAAAGGGAAGAGGAGGGAGATAACCTTGGGCTTTGGATTTACCATGACCCACTTCTGGGTGAATGACAACTGCCTTTGTGGATCTGAGACACCAAAGATTTGAACAGAAAGGACTTATGTTGAAAGCTTTGGTACCAGGTTTTATGCCACACATCTCAATTTGCTTTTGCTTATTCAAGCATAAACCATAAAATAATTTAGCCTAATTCCTGTATGTTTAATACTTTGAAACTAAGTAAATAAAACATTAAATTAATCTTATATTTCTGCATTACTTTTTTTTTTTTTTTTTTGAGACTGAGTCTCACTCTGTCACCCAGGCTGGAGTGCAGTGGTGTGATCTCAGCTCACTACCTCTGCCTCCCGGGTTCAAGTGATTCTCCTGCATCAGCCTTCTGAGTAGCTGAGATTACAGGTACCTGCCATTACACCCAGCTAATTTTTGTATTTTTAGTAGAGAAAGGGTTTTGCCATGTTGGCCAGGCTGGTCTTGAACTCCTGACCTCAAGTGATCCACCCACCTCAGCCTGCTGAAGTGCTGGGATTACAGATGTGAGCCACTGCGCCCAGCCAATCTGCATTACATTCCATTTAAACATAAATCTGGTTTGGGGAAATCTGATTCCCAAGAAAGAATAACTTACTTTTGTAAGGACTGGAATTTTAACCTAGAAACAGACCTAGTAATTTGGCATTCATCAAAATATAACTTTTTTCCCATTGGACTTAAAAGGTGATATGAAGTGGAAATTGCTGTTTACCTTAAAAATAGTTTGCAAGCCAAACATTCTCTTCTAGGCCTATGAACAAATTCTCCTAGCATAAACTTCTGAGACAGAACACTTCCAATTATCTAAAAACAATTCCTCTTTCCTGACTATATTAAACTCTCTATGCATCTTTCTCCCAATCTTCAAAGTCTCATGAAAAAAGCCTTTTACGGCTTTCTTCCCTGGAGAACTATCTTACAAATCAATGGCATAGCTTCAATAAATCTTTAATAACTTTTCTGTCTTCCAAGACAAAAATGATCCGTGTTCTTCATTACAGTAAACTCATTTACAAGCTGCTGTGTCATCTATAAATCCCTTGGTTAGAGATCAACTCTAGATACAGAACTAGAGGGTGTCTCTGAGTTGATCCAACTCAGGCTGCACAATCACATCCCCTGGACAGCCTTTGGGAATAATGATGCCAGAGTGTACCCACACCAATTAAATTGGAGCCAATTAATCACCAATTACATTCATTTAAATTGGATAGGGCCGAGTGACCAGTATTTCTTAAGAGTTTCCTGGGCAGGCACAGTGGCTCATGCCTGTAACCCCAGCACTTTGGGAGGCCAAAGAGGGTGACTTACAAGGTCAGCAGATCAAGACCATCCTGGCCAACATGATGAAATCCTGTCTCTACTAAAATACAAAACATTAGCCGGGAATGGTGGCATGCACCTGTAGTCCCAATTTGGGAGGCTGAGGCAAGGGAGTCACTTGAACCTGGGAGGTGGAGGTTGCAGCGAGCTGAGATCACCCCACTGCACTCCAGCCTGGTGACAGAGCAAGAGTCTGTCTCAAAAAAAAAATTTTTAAAAAAAGTTTCCCTGGTGATTCTGATGTATAGTGAGGGTCAGGTACCACTGATCCAGTCCAACCACCTCATTCCACAGGTGAGAAAGCTGAGGCCCAGAGCTGTTGTGACATTCCTGAAGTCACATAGGTAATAAGGCACATCGCTGGGATTAGAGCCCACAGCTTCAGATTCTTTCTTCTCTATTACATTCCTTCTTTCATAACTCTATTTCTCCTTCTGAGATTACATCTCAAAATTTGATTCCAAAAGGGAACCACAATATGGACCCAATTCCCTGGGAGTGCCCAGAGACTATCTAGCAGCCAGTTTGACTGCTGCCTTTACCCTAGCAGTTCACTGAGGTCAGGAGAACCAAGTCACCCTGTGGGCTGGAACACACCTCCCTCCTGCCATCCTCACTAGAAAACAGCAGCCTAATTCTCAATCTATATTAACGGCTTTCTTTATTGCTTCTACCAACCCCTGTCCTCTGATACCTCTCTTTAAAAGAAATAATAACAGCCTCTTCTAAAAAACTTCATTCGGTGGTAAATTGAATTTCTAGTGTAGTGATAAACTAAAAGCCTCCATATAGAGAAATGGCTTCAGAGCAACTTCTTGAGGAAGGAATAATTTGCTGACATGTGGTCTGAAGCTTTGCTTTCAGCAAGAGGTGGACCAAGGACTGCAGAAGTAGTGCAGGGACGTGGAAGCAGGTCAGCCTCCTAAGTACTGGGTGTTCTATTGCATTCCCAGGTTCTGGAAAGAAATAAACACAATTGACCCACTGGGTTTAGTGAACACCTACCAATAAACACGACTGAAAGTGTGAAAGCTCCTCGAGGGCCATCTCCTTTCCATATTCTGCCTCATCCTATGTGCACATCCCAATTCTAATAAACTACTAAAAAATAACACAAAAAGGTGTTTGTTTTACTAAAAATAAATCCTTGGAGGGCAAGAAGGAAAAGACAGCTGACTTGTGAGAATGAAGCATCAGAACAATGGTAGAGTTGAATGATCAATGGACCAGGAATCTGAAGACATCTGTTCTAGCCCTGCTGCTGCCACTCATGGCTGTGTGTGCTGGGCAAAGTCCATGTCTCTGGGCTTCATTTTCCTCATAGGTAAAGCTCAGATGATCCCTATCTTGACTGTCCCATGGGCTAGGTTATGAAGACCAAATAAAGAGAGAATTTCTATTAAAGCATACTTATAAAGCTTCACATTAAGAAAGAACAAAGAAGATGAAAAGAAATCTATATCATCAGATAAATTAAAACATTCAGCACTAAATTCCAAAACAAAAGAGCTGATTATAGAATGATTCAGCAATATAATAGCATGATTAACACCCAACTGTAAGTCAGACAGACCCGGAGTCAAATCTTAGCTGTGTCAGTTTCCCTCTCTGAGCCTCAGCCTTCTCATCTGTCCAATGGGAATTACGGTGGGACCTATGTCTTGGGTATTTGACATGGCTGACATTAGATAATCACATAAACAGACTAGTTTAGTGACTGGCATATAGTAAGTGCTCAGCAAATGTTAGCTGCTGGTTATTGTTGTCATCATAGTTGTTACTGTCATTACTTCCCCTACCTCACAGCGTTGTGGTGAACAGGTGGAAACAGATTTTTTATTTATTTTTTTTTTTTGAGACAGAGTCTCACTCTGTCGCTAGGCGCCAGGCTGGAGTGCAATGGCGCGAGCTCGGCTCACTGCAACCTCCGCCTCCCGGGTTCAAGCAATGCTCCTGCCTCAGCCTCCCAAGTAGCTGGGACTACAGGCACATGCCGCCATGCCCAGCTAATTTTTTTTAGTAGATACGGGGTTTCACCATGTTGGCCAGGATGGTCTCAATCTCTTGACCTCATGATCTGCCCACCTCAGCCTCCCAAAGTGCTGGGATTACAGTCATGAGCCACCGCGCCCAGCTGGGAACAAATTTTTAAAGCAGTGGCACATAGAAATCATTCAAGAGATGGTCATCATTACTCTACCTGAGTCATGAGCTCTCTCTTCGGATAGAGGCAAAAATATTACTAAAGGCACATTTTCAAACTCTTTCCTTTCTCATCAAGAGATTTCCTTTTATAGACTTTGAGTAACATCAGGTAGACTGTGAGAGTTCTAGTTAACCACCCTCACATTTCTGTCACAGGCACATCATTCATTGATCTCTAGGGACCCCAGATGTTAAGTGTATTTCTCAAGGTAGAAGCAGGAATTGGTCCCCTTGGTATTCGCTCCGTGTCCTACAACTAAATTAGGGTGACTGGCAAGGATCCAGCTGATTAGCAGAATTATCAGACACCACAGGCAAAGGAAAGAAACAAAGGAACAAAGTTATTTGAAGAGCAGTTACAGCCTGGCGTGATGGCTCACACCTGTAATCCCAGCACTTTGGGAAGCCGAGGCAGGTGGATCACCTGAGGTCAGGAGTTCAAGATCAGCCTGACCAACATGGTGAAACCCTGTCTCTACTAAAAATATAAAATTAGCTAGGCATGGTGGCGCATTACTGTAATCCCAGACACTTGGGAGGGTGAGGCAAAAGAATCGCTTCAATCCGGGAGGCAAATGTTGCAGTGAGCCAAGATTGCGCCACTGCACTCCAGCCTGGGCAACAAGAACAAAACTCCACCTCCAGAAAAAAAAAAAAGAGCAGTTACATGAAATGTGGAGTTAAGTTCTGTGTCTGTACGTGACAATTTGTGTCACTGATCCTACCGACACTTTCACTTGAAGAAAACACAGAAGGAAAGAATCACAAAAAGTTAAGGCATAGTACGCTTTATGTGCAATTTCCCACAAATCACATGTAAATATCATATGAATAGTATGCTCTGAAAGTGCTAGAACTATTAGTTGAGTTCCTTGCTCTGTTAAAATTCTACAACTAATCTGTAAATCCAATTGAGGAAAAAATAAAAATGAATTAAGACCATTCATAATCAAACCCCCCAGAGATGATGCTATTAACCTTTTGGTATGCTTTCATACATTTTCCTATCTGTATATGTGTAAAAATAGAAATTTTCCCCAAAAGGAGTTATAATAACTCTAGTTAATTAAGTCTTTTAAAAGCACAGGGGAAGATTGAAGACTTAATGAATTAAATAACAGTAACTAGTTCTCCTTTTGATTATCATGTAATTAAAATATATGAAAACATAGTTTTTGTCATTTAGTAATGCTGATAGAAAACATTTATAAGCACTTATATTGTACCAGGCACTTCTCTAAAGCCCATATACAAAATTAACCCCTTTGGTTTTCACAACTGCTCTAGGAAGTAGGTACTATTCTTGTTCCTGAAGCCAAGGCACAGTAAGGTTAAGTAACTTTCCCCAAAGTCATGCAGTAGGTAAGATGCTGAACTGGGGCAAGAACCATGCAGTAGGGCTCTAGGGTCCATGTGCTTAACCTACCTATGATGCTGCTTGACAGAGCTCTAACACTGATACGGAATTGGCAAAGAGTAACTCCCTCGTGCTTATCCATACCTTAGGAATGAATAATATATAGTAGAGTGATCGCTGAGCTAATCATAAAATTGTCAAACATGCTGAAAACCACAACACACCCAGATCATCTAGGAAATAAATACTGATTAAAATAAACAGAACTTGCATTTCACAAGCAAAGATCACAAGAAATGATCTTGGAAGGTGGGATAGAGGTATGCAATGCAGCCAACACGAGCTTTTCTCAGGGATGCACTGTCTGTGTTTAGGTTTATGACTTCAAGGTTAGACTGCCAAGAATTTTTTAAAAGGTTGACACATCTGTGGCTGCATTTCCCCAGAGCACTGTAAACCGCAGTCTTGCCAAAATTAAATAAAAGGATTGACTGTTCTTCTTCCTCTGCCTGAAGAATGTCACCATTTGAACTGTGGGGAATAAAACTACTATGAACTCAACATTCAGGAATCATTTTCTGCTTGGGTTGTAACCAGAACTCCTTATTCTGTTACTATGGTCCTACTAATCCCAAAGGTCCAGATGAAAGGAGATTCAAACATTCATCCCTTCCAATAAACATTTGGAAAAGAAAAACCACGTAGAGCTAGGAAGGTACATAATTCTACCATAGGAACTACCTATAATGGGGTATACCTAAGGTTATGCCATGTGTAGGTCACCAGAGTGACCAAAGAAGAGTACAATTTAAAAGCATTTTTATGGCATGTTATTGATACCCAGTGGGCAAAGGGAACAGGAGAGAGTATCTTAATCAGGAAAGCTAACAACGACACCAAACGTCCCCTTCATCTCTGTGGTATCACACAGTGACAGTTGCTTTCTTTCTCATGTTGCAGTCAGAAGCAGACTGGCATTGGTGGAGGGCTGTGTTCTACACAGTCATTCAGGGCCTCAGGTCTCTTCTTCCAGTGGCTCTACCATCTCCCAGGACCTCAGGGTCCTCTGCTAGAGCCAGTGGACAAACCAGGAGAGGTAGAGTAAAGAATCACATGAGAGACTTCATCAGGGCAAGGCCAGAAAACAGCTGCATCACCCCTGTCCACATTCCATTGGCCAGAACTCAGTCTCCTGGCTCTACTCACCTGAAAGAATGGCTGGAAAACGGGCCCAGAAGGAAACGAATACAGGAAACACAGGATTATTTCTGTCATGAGGAGGTGGGTGGGAATCAATCCAACTTTTGACAAAATAAACAGATGAGCCTTTACCTAAGTCATTATCAGATGCCGTGTTTCTTAGGGATACATCAAGCTAAGGGCTGGGTATGACAGCCAATGTCTGTAATACCAGCACTTTGAGAGGCTGAAGCAGGAGGATCGCTTAAGCCTAGGAGTTTCAGATCAGCCTGGGCAATACAGCAAGACCCCATCTCTGAAAAACCAAAAAAATTTAAAAGTTAGACAAGGTAGTGCATGCCTGTAGTCCCAGCTAATTGAAAGGCTGAAGTAGGAAGATTATTGAACCCAGGAATTCAAAGCTGCAGTGAGCTATGATCGTGCCACTGTACTCCAGCCTGAGTAAGAGTGAGACCTTAACTCTTTAAAAAAAAAAAATTGAGCTAAGGCTGAATTATTGATCAATTAAGAATGCCCTACCCTGCATATGCTTCCATGGTTCTGCCAAACATGACGTGATGGTCCTATGTTCCTCTGGGCCACTGCTTCTCAACAGGGCAGTTTGCCTTGGCATGAGACATTTGGCAATGTCTAAAGACATCTTTGATTGTCAGGTTAGGGGAGGGGTGCGACAGCCATCTAGTAGGCAGAGGCCCAGGATGCTGTTAAACTTCCTACAATGCACAGGGCGGCCCCCACAACAAAGAATTATCTGGCCCACAATGTCAGTAGTGCCAAGGTTAGGAAACTCTGCTCAAGGTCTTGATGTAGGGCCTCGTTCATGCATCTGTCATGACACTTCCATTCGTGGCCCGTTTTTGAGTACCTACTATGCACCAGGTGCTTCACTTACCACATGGTCATGGAACAGTTATTTTCATATTTCTTCTTCTCCTTCCCCACAAGACTGTGAGGGACACAGTAAGAACAGGATTGGTCTTAGCATATAATACATGTTGAATAAGTGGATGGATGGATGACTTTGTTCCTGAACCACCACATCCCATGCTCTGACCCTTTGAGTATATGAAGGAATTTGGTTCTCAAGACTGTCTATTCTGAATGCCTAACAGAACAAGAAGGTGATAATCTAGTTTGTTCTTAAGAAACTCAGTGTTCAAAGGAGCACATGCCCTAAGAGGCTAGTAATGAAGCACAAAGCTTCACCTTAGTAAGTGAGCTGATCACAAAACCTCACACAGACTCAAAGATATAGGAAGTTGTATGTACCTGTGTGGCAGTGGCCTCATGAACTCCACTTGATCTGAGCCCTGTATAAGCCTCTACTATTCCAGTTCCAACAACATGGCACCTGAGGATAGGCACAATCCCAACAGCGCTTGTCATTCCAAGTCTGCCCACTCAAGAGAAGAAGAGCCCCTTAATGTCATGTCTAAAATAGAAATGTTATATCTATTTGGTAATTTAAAAATATAACTTCAGTTTCAACTCAGCGATGCCAGGTAGAAATGGGAGAAATAAGCACCACATATTTACAAGACTGATGAGGAAAATCAGTCTCTAAGAAGGACTCTGTGTCAGGGATCCATGGCCATAATTAAAAATTATTTTTGAAAATCTTTTTAAATCACCTGTGTAACTGCCGGTTTTGTGAGAGATGACTGTCAGCCACTCCCAGCTCTAGCCTAGGGCTACCTCTCAGCCCATCCCTCCTAGAAAGAAGGTTCTCTTACTGGCAGGGAGTCCATTTGATCCAAATATAAGTTCACAAGGCTCCTTTCCTGGCTCTGTGCCCTTCTCGCCTCATTTGTTCCACTGTATAAGTTTTCCCACGTAAGAGAGAGCAGAACCTCACGCACTTCTCACAAGCATACTAAGAAGAGATGGAAGGAGTTGTTACATGCATGATAACCAAAACACAACCTCATATTTGTAAAATGTTTTGCAAGAAAGTTCTTTTATATTTGTTATTTTATTTGATCCTCATCTTCAAGCCTAAAGTTCTCTCATGACACCTTTCAACAATTTGAGGCTTTATTGGAATAAAACTGGTAACGGCACAAAACATGATCCCAATACATTCTACTCTGGGGAAGCTCTGCTACATTGCACACCCCTGTGCTGGGTAGGAAGAGAACTAAATTTGAAATTGGAGAGCCTGGCTCCATCAATTCTGACCCTGTCACTTACTAGTTCTATAACTCCGTTTATGTCATTAATTTCCTCTAGGACTGTTTACTCCTGTGTTGAGCAGCAATCATGCTGCCTGCCTTCCTTCCCCATAGCTCTTAGAAGGATTCAATGGAATTTGGTAGTGTGGTGTCACACTTTCTTCCCGGAAATGATCAATGTGCCTCTCAGATACTGAATGTCTCTAACCAAGGTAGACCTGCTAGAAAATACGACAAATAAATTTAATTATATAAATATTATTAAGCAAATTAAATGCTCTATTTTTCTTCAACCAATATCTGATGACTTCGAAATTAACAAAAGGACAAAGGGGAATGAACAGAAACTGCTATATTCTATTTCATATCGTGGCTTTTTTAAGAGACTGTGGTCTCACTATGTTGTCCAGGCTGGTCTCAAACTCCTGGGCTCAAGCAATCCTTCCACCTTGGCCTCCTAAGTAGCTGGGACTACAGGCATGTGACACCACACTGGCTACAGCTTATTGTTTAGCAATAGCTCAAGCTTAACCTCAGTCACCTTTTGCCAAGAAAAAACAATGCAAATAAGCACTTCAAAACTACACACTGTTCAACTATTCTAGCAATTTTCTCTCACAAGACACCACAAAGCTGGGACGATGGAGGAATGTCTATGAATCATTTGCTGTATTTTCTTCTCTTTTTCAAATAGCCAGATAGTACCTAAATACAGTCTCAATCTATGGGCATAAGGTTTCAGTTAGGCAAGATAAATAGGTTACAGAGCTCTGTTATGCATTTTGCCTACAGTTAACAATACTGCATTGCACATTTAAAAATATAAGTATATATCTCATGTTGTGTTCTTAACAAAAAACTTAAATAAATTTTTTAAAGTCTCAAATAATTCTGAATTATACAGAGTAAACCAGAAAGCCTCCGCAGCCTCACCCATCTTTCCTTCCCCAAAGTAACCCACTGTTTGCATTCTGCCAGACTTCTTTCTGCAGAGTAATCATAGGTACAGTCATAAGTTATAGATTTTTTTTTTTTTTTGAGACAGGGACTGACTTGGTCACCTAGGCTGGCAGTGGTGCAATCTGAGCTCACGGCCTCCTCAACCTCCTGGGCTCAATTGATCCTCCTGCCTCAGCCTCCATAGTAGCTGGGATCACAGGCACATGCCACCATGCCTGGCCAATTTTTCTATTTTTTGTAGAGATGAGGTTTTGCCATGTTGCCCAGGCTGGTCTCAGCCTCCCAATGTGCTGGCATTACAGGTGTGAGCCACCATGCCCAGCCCAGCCACAGGTATCTCTTGTTTTGTTTTATTAAATAATTGGGATCATGCTTTACAAATTGTTCTATAATTTGCTTTTTAAACTTTTTCTAGAATTTTTCATGTTGTGCATGCCCAACCACCTCGTTCTTTTTAATAAGATTTTCTGTTAGGTGAACATCTCCAATTTCACTTAGCGATGTTGATAAAAATTTGGTAGTTCCCAATTTCCACAATCACAGAGCTTTGCTAAACTTTTAAAGTTAAGTTGCTAGTGGACTCCAGTTTATTGCCTTTCTCAGAATTCCACCTGTAAACAACTTGAGCAAAATTCTTTCTAAAATCCCCTTCCTGCCCCAGTTGCCTAATGGATAAGGCACTGGCCTCCTAATATCCCCTTTCCTGCTAGTGATAAGCATGAAAACAGGGTGAACTCAATGGAGCCTTTTAAGAAGAGGCTAAAGAGAGGGTTAACATAGACTCAATGCTAAGTCTTTCAAACTACACCCTTATTCAGTGTTAACAGTAGTTGTTCAATCAGCCCTATGTTTCACCCACAGCGAGAACAGGCCTCTACCTACAGGCTTTCCATGTTAAACTAAGCTTCAACATGTCTCGCCCCACTCTCTCAGACAGTGGTAAGACCAGAGGAGGAAGACAAGCAGGCGGAAATCTTGGTGTGCTGTAAGGAATCAACTACATATTTAAGCCAGGTCTTGGGTTCTATAAAAGAACTAAATAGAGTGATATTGCTAGAGTCTTCTAAAAGAGCAAAATTATTTTCACTTGGAATATCCAAATTCAAGTATTTGTTGATTATCTACTGTGTGCAGAGAGGTCCCAAAAGTAGTGTAAGATCTGGCCGGGCACAGTGGCTCACACCTATAATCCCAGCACTTTGGGAGGTCAAGGCAGGCGGATCACTTGAGGCCAGGAGTTGAGACCAGCCTGGCCAATGTGAAAAAACCCCATCTCTACTAAAAATACAAAAATTAGCCAGGCATGGTGGCGAACGCTGTAATCCCAGCTACTTGGGAGGCTGAGGTAGGAGAACTGCTTGAACCCAGGAGGCAGAGGTTGCAGTGAGCTGAGATCATCCTGCTGCACTTCAGCCTGAATGACAGAGACTCTGTCTAAAAAAAAAAAAGTACTGTAACTGTTTTATAGTTTCTGCCTTCCAGAAACTATAAAACAGTTGGGGAGATAAGGTCTATGTAAATAATACAGTAAACTAATGATGCAAAGTAGTCCATGATTAGGTACAAAAATGAATGGCACAGACAATAAGTGCTCTAGAAGGAATTCTCAGTAGCAGTAAATTAAGGGGAGTAATAGCAAACAAGTCATTGTGATTAGGGCCCTCAGCATTGCCATGAGGGCTTAAAGTCCAGAATTAGTTGATGAGTGCTACTTGTTATAACCATAAAACAGTAAATTCTGACTTTAAGAGACACCTGGACGAATGAATCTAAGCATAACTGCACACTTGATGGGAATAGGACCAGA
Organism: Aotus nancymaae; assembly: GCF_030222135.1. Classification (NCBI taxonomy): domain Eukaryota; kingdom Metazoa; phylum Chordata; class Mammalia; order Primates; family Aotidae; genus Aotus; species Aotus nancymaae. The sequence continues at coordinate 36,312,098 of NW_026988419.1, read as the reverse complement.
GGAAATCATGCTCCAAGAGTTGAAAACTGGATAAATGCCACATAAAGATTCAACAAATGCCCAGAATACCCCAACCCCACTCTTTCTGCAGGCCAAACAGGCCGCAAGGGACTTCTCTGCAAAGCCTTCTCAGAGATGTCAGAATTGAAGTTGAAAGCACTTCTCCCCTTGAAGCCTGACTGTGTGTAAAATACAGTCCAAAACCATCACTAAGCCCCTACTGTGCCCTAGCTTCTAGGTAGAGGCTAGATAAAGAAGACACAGCCTGCCTCAAAATCATCCACAAGTATCTGGACCACCCACTCAAACCGAGGCTGCCACTCAAGGGTGTCCTGAACCCCAACTAGCAAATGGTAGAGCCTGGACTTATTTAAAAAAAAAAAAAAACAAGAAGCAGTAGGAGAACATATGCACATGTATTTCTGTAGGCCAATAAAAAAGAGGATGTTATGAAAGATTTCTTGTTTTACTCCTATGTTGAAGCCTCTCTGGTCTATGGGGCCTATTAGTTGCCTACTAGTTTCTTTTAATTCTGGAGTGTTGCCTATAGAGATGCCTATTATAGAGCTAGTTTCCATTTTCTTTCTCCATTTATTGCAAAAAGAGTCTCAATCTAAGCCCCAAACTACTAATCTCTCCCCGCAACAAACTACTCAAAAAAAGAATAAAAGAGGCCGGGCGCGGTGGCTCAAGCCTGTAATCCCAGCACTTTGGGAGGCCGAGGCGGGTGGATCACGAGGTCAAGAGATCGAGACCATCCTGGTCAACATGGTGAAACCCCGTCTCTACTAAAAATACAAAAAATTAGCTGGGCATGGTGGTGCGCGCCTGTAATCCCAGCTACTCAGGAGGCTGAGGCAGGAGAATTGCCTGAACCCAGGAGGCGGAGGTTGCGGTGAGCCGAGATCGCGCCATTGTACTCCAGCCTGGGTAATGAGCGAAACTCCGTTTCAAAAAAAAAAAAAAAAAAAAAAAAAAAAAGAATAAAAGAAAGGAAGGAAAGATATGAGAAAAAGAAAGAGAAATTTTACAGTAGCTACTGAGAAAAAGAGAACCCCTGTGTCACTTCAGTCCTGAGTTTGTATAATGAGAGTACAGTCAGGGAGAAGGTCTGAAGGCTACTGTTTTTAGCTTACTCCTACAGAAGCGGCAAAGGCATATCTGCCTCCAGAAATATTAGAGGAAAAATGAGGAGAAGCAAGATACTGAGGTTTGTCTCTCACTAGAAGTCAAGAAAATAGGAGGAACAAAGTGTTCTTTGGTGCCCTGGCAGCGGGCAGAGATGGCAATGGTGTAGAACGGAGCTGATGAGAGGCAGCACAGACTCGTTTTTAGAGCAAACTCAATTCCTTTAAGTCCCTTGCTGTCAATTGTGGATCTTGTATAATAGCCGACTGTATTATTTCTTTCCCTTAAGAATAGACCTTTGTTCTATAGAGTATTGCACCCTTGAATGTTTCAGTACTAGTTACTATAATTAAAAGAAAGGCACAAAATACTATATTTGTTCAAAACAAAGATGAACCAATTATTAAATCATCTTTTCTAAGAACTCACCAGTCTATAAATAAAACATGTTTGGAAAACATATTTTCCTCCCTCTGCTGTTTTTACTTTCAGTGGCATTCACCTAAAAGATACTCCTTCAGCAATACTTTTCTCAAGAATACAACTCACTAACCCACTTGCATTTAAGCTACTCTGCTAAACTCCTTCTGTAGGCTTGGACTCTGCTCAAGGGAACATGTGCTCATTAAAAATATTTCACGCCATTAACATTCTCACTAGAAGATTCGGTGTGTGTGATGTCTGTAATGCCAGTTCCATTCACACCCACTGTCCATCCCGCAAATGTCTAAATGACAGCTAATATACAACATGAAAATCACTACAAAAGAGAATTGCCCACAGAAAACTGGCGCCTAATTACATGTCTCAGAGCATCACTCCCCAAAATACAAAAGGTCTGATTGTTTTATGTATTTTGCAATTGATTTGGAATGAAATCACCTTCTCTAAAATAATTTTGTCATGGAATAGAATACTTAACACCTTACAAAACTGACATCCTTGACAAATCGGCTTGGTTATTTCCATGACTTTTCTTTTCTTTTTTTTTTTTTTTTTTCAGCAGAGATCTTTCAGCCCCCCTGGAAGTTTTTTTTTTTTTTAATTTATTTATTATACTTTAAGTTCTGGGGTACATGTGCAGATTGTGCAGGTTTGCATTCTCATCAAATCAACACAAGAACAGAAAACCAAACACCGCATGTTCTCACTCGTAAGTGGGTATTTCCATGAATTTTCTTTGAGTGCAGTGCACCAGTGCAACTTCAGGCTGCCTTTCCACTCCTGAAAATGCTGCAGCCCCTCCCTTCTCAGAGCTTCTGCCCAGACGATTCCCTCTGTCTAGAACATCCTACCCACCCTCACCTAGTTAAATGCAATTCACCTTTCACATATCAATTCAAAAACTACTCATGTGGCCGGGCGTGGTGACTCACGCCTGTAATCTCAGCACTTTGGGAGGCCGAGGTGGGTAAATGGCCTCAGGTCAGGAGTTCGAGGCCAGCCTGGCCAACATGGTAAAACCCCGTCTCTACTAAAAATACAAAAAAATTAGCTGGGCGTGGTGGCGGGTGCCTGTAATCACAGCTACTCAGGAGGCTGAGGCAGGAGAATCGCTTGAACCCAGGAGGCGGAGGTTGCAGTGAGCTGAGATCAAACCAGTGCACTACAGCCTGTGCAACAAGAGCGAAACTCCAACTCAAAAAAAAAAAAGTTACTTCTGCAAGACAGCTTTTTGACTAACCCTCCTACCCCAAGTCTAGATGAGATTCTTCTGTTGTATATGTTCTGGTAGCTTCCTGTGCTCATGTCACAGTTTGTACAGTCATTATATAACTGTGTGGTCCTTTAATTAATATCCACCTTCCACACCAAACCATAAGCTGTGTCAAGACAGAGACCATGTCTGTTTGGCTCACACTGGATTCTCAGAGCCTAACACAATGTCTGGCCTATAGTAGGCACTCAATACATTTGCTGAATAAACAAACCATATCACATCCTGACACTCTACCATAAAAAATGGTCAGGCCAAATAAAGGCGCAGTGAGGAAAATATTTAATAGGAAGTCTGTTCTGAACGTGGCCTAGTCAACTGGCTCTACATACTATCAGCACTCGTAAATTCATTGTTCTCAGGTGAATCTGGTTTTATCTTCATCTGTGCTATGATGACAACCTTGACAAAGAATCAGTTTAACCTAAGGGTAGCATAATACCATAGAAGGATTAGGTTCCGCAGCCTGTTACAGAAAACCCAAAATAACAGTGGCTTAAACGAGAAAGATAAATATATTTCTCCCTCATTGTAAACAGGTCTATAGAAGTTACTGAGGACTGGTACGGTGCTTGATGGTGATAAGACCCAGATTCCATTTACTTTTTTTTTTTTTTGAGACAAAGTCTCACTCTGTCACCAGGCTGCAGTGCAGTGGTGCAATCTTGGCTCACTGCAACCTCCGCCTCCCAGGTTCAAGCAACTCTCCCACCTCCCGAGTAGCTGGGATAATAGGCATGCACCACAACACCTGGCTAATTTTTGTATTTTCAGTAGAGACAGAGTTTCACCATATTGGCGAGGCTGGTCTCAAACTCCTGACCTCAGGTGATCTGCCCGCCTCGGCTTCCCAAAGTGCTGGGATGACAGGCATGGGCTAACGCGCCCCACCCAGGTTCCATCTATCTTGCTGCTGCAGTCTCTGCAGCATCTGCTTCTACTTCATGGTCCACAATGGCTGCTCCTGTCCAGCCATCTCAACCAATTCCAGGCATCAGGAAGAAAAACTGGGATAAAAAAGGGTGAGGATCCCCATTTTCTGAAATTTTCCACATAAATCCTCTTGCCAGAATATAGTCACATAGGCATAAGTGACCAAAAGGGAAGCTAGAAAAAGTTGTCTTTTTTTTTAGACATGGTCACAGTCACCCAGGTTAGAGAGCAATGGTGCAATCATGGCTCACTGAAGCCTTGGCCACCAGGGCTCAAGCAATCCTCCAACCTCAGCCTCCCAAGTAGCTGGGACTACAGGCATGAGCCACCATGCCTAGCTGTTTTTTTATTTTTTGTAGACATGAGGTTTTGCCATGTTGTCCAGGATGGTCTCGAACTACTGGACTTGGGCAATTTCCCCACCTTGGCCTCCCAAAGTGCTAGAATTGCAGGTATGAGCCACTGTGCCTGGCCAAAAATATGTTCTTTAATCCAGGAGAAACATAAATAACTTATAAAGAAAGGAAGATGATATTGGGGAACAGTCAGCAGTTTCTTCCACAGATTACTCAATGCAAGATAACAAACTGTCACTGAGTTCTGCAAAGTGTCTTGGTTTTACTTTTATTTTCTATCTTGATAAATGTTTGCTACATTTACACTGTCCCAAAGGCAGACTTAACATTTCATATTTTATATACCCACCAGTTCTATTGCATACCTTTCTTGCTTTATAATCAGTTTTTGAGAGTTTTACTATCTCAATGGATTTCATACTCTGAAAAACATAAAAATGTGACCAGATGAACATTTACATAAAAACTAAATGCAACCAGTCTGATTCTTCTCAAATGGCTTCAATGTAGGTTTTCTGTTGATGAAGAACCTTACATTTTTCTACAAATCTTTCTAATATATTCCCTTACAATATATGTATTTTTGGTTATATAATTCCACATTTCCTAAAACATCAGTAGTTGAATTATTGTTTATAAAAGAAAACATAAATAGAAATATATATATTCAAGAGGTAAGCCAGGCATGATGGCTCATGCCTGTAATCTTAGCACTTTGGGAGGTGGAGGCAGATGATTACCTGAAGTCAGGAGTTTGAGACCAGCCTGGTCAACATGGTGAAACCCCATCTCTACCGAAAATACAAAAATGAGCTGGGCATGGTGGCTCATGCCTGTAATCCCAGCCACTCAAAAGCTGAGGCACGAGAATCACTTGAGCCTAGGAGACAGAAGTTGCAGTGAGCCAAGATCATGCCACTGCACATCAATCTGGGTGACAGAGCAAAGCTCCATCTCAAAAAAAAAAAAAGAGGTATGTCAAATCAAGCCAAAATCTTCTGTTTTTTTATAAAAAAAAAGTTGTTCAGACTTCTACCACTAAGCTCTTGGCATTTCAGAAATTAAGAGAAAGAGCTGGGTAGGAAGTAAGATGGAAATCCCTAAAACTGTTCTAAAAACAGCAATCTAGTGACACTAGCAACAGTTGCTAGAAGCTTAAAGAAAACCTCCACAAAATTGCTAGAGATGCTTCCTCACTTGTTTCTAGCAAGTCTCTCTCTGTGGGTGACCATGTTTGTGCCCAGTTTAGATTCAGTGTCTCTACAGCAGTCTTAAAGCAAGTTTTTTTTTTATTAGCCACAACATGTGGTAAGATTTTACTGTGAACAAAAGTCATTTCAGAAAGCCAGATCCAAGGACATGGTATACTAGATAATAACCAAATCTCACAATTCCTTAGCTACCTTCTCACCCTCTTCCCACACCCCAACACCCTCTCTTGAATGTAACGGTCTGCTCTTTGCAATCAGGAAATTCTATGACAACCCAGCCTATGATCAAAGGTCTCTCCATGAGCTTTTCCCAGATGCATAATCCACAGCTGGCAAAGACTCAGCATCTTAGTGAACATTAATAAATTTGAGTTTTGGACTGGAGGTATGCAAAATCTTGTTATACAGCCCACAATGATCATGCATTTTAAGTCTATTCCTCCTTTCCAGGGCACATCTTCTCTCTTTTTGGATCTGTGTCCTCTTTCTGAGGCCTACCAAGAGACCAGCCCTGAAAAATTAAAGGAGAAAGTTCTATAACCAGAGTAGACTCAGAAAAGCTAACATCTTAAAAGAAGAAAAGGAAATAGAATTAAATTCATCAAAGTATGAGGATGCCAATAAATGTTACACACACATACATACACAGAGGACTTAGTCATCAAATAAGCTTAGGAAACACTGATTAAATTATGCAAAGGGTTTCTTTCTTGCAGACCTTCTCAGAGCCTTTAATACTGCCAATATGCATTATGGATCTCCAAGAGGGGTACAATAAATAGATTTTCTACTTGAACTCTTGTTCACCAGAGCATCTTATATTAGCCAAGTGCTCCGTAGAATACACATGGAAAAATGCTAGACTGGTAAGAAATATATCAAACTTAAGTAGCAATTATCTTGGGTCCAGAAGTTTATGGTAATTTTAATTATTCTATTTCCAAGTTCTCTATAACGAACTTGTATTGCTTTTACAATCTGGAAAAAGTTACACAAAATTTCAAAATAACATTTGAATCTATATTAACATTTTTTTAATATGAAGTATCTGAAGGTAAGATTTTTCTTTTTTATAAGAAATAGAGGTACTCATTGTTCTTAAGATTTATTATATGCCTCCATTGTGCCAGGTTTTGATAGTAATATGAGTAATAAAAAGGAAGAAGAATTATTTCAATGATTTACTACATAGTGCTGGTGGCCTGCAAGAGGAAAAGAAACTCTTTAAAGATTTCCTCCTCTGCTAATAAATAAGCCAAAAACCTGCAAACATAATAAAAATACTTGTACAATATTAATCTTAAAAATACATATTACTGTGCTTTTCTTCCCTAACCATTAAAAAAAGAAAATCTCCCTTTAGGTTTAATGTTTTATCTTTTTTTAAATACCCTATATATAAAAACTTGCTAGGGTGCATTATAAATAAAAGTTTATCAGTAGATCCTTGTTGAACTCTATTACTTATTATTTCATTAATTTATTGAATGCCCATTATATGCCAGGAAATGTACTACCATTGAAAAATTCCATGAAAACAGGTCCTTTCTCATGATCAGTTTATTTTAGTAGTTGATAAACAAATTTAATACTGTTTACAAAATGATAAAGAAAATACTTAGGACAGAAAAGTTAGATCTATGTAGCAAATATTTTATAATGGCATTTTATAATACAATGGTACTTCATTTCAGTTTGACAATCACAGCAACTTGGACAATCTAGAAAAATAAAATCAAATTTTAATTCTGGCCAAAAGGAAACCATTTTCAATATGCTTGATCCTAAGGCTCCCTACATTTCCAGTTATACCAGGTTTCTCAAAAGAGACAGGAGGAGCCAGACATCAAAGTCCATCTTCAGCAAGCCTACAAACCACTTTCTTGCTAAAACATTTCTATCCCCAATTAAAACCACAATGACTAAACTGGTATGGCCACTCTCTGGGTTCACCATAAACAAAAGGACTCAACTTCTAACCTACCAGGCTCTTCTCCTTATGGAATATTCTTAGGCAACGCTAGAATAGTCCCCTTCTTTCCAACTGAGAGAAAGGTCAAGAATGGTTAACAGGACACTCTAATCTAGGAGAGTTGGGACTTGATTTACCTATCAAGAGAGGCAAGAGATATGCTTTTATTTACCTGGGCCTACACTCAAGATGAGACCAGAAAGTCTCACAGTCATCTCCCTACAGCCCAAAGGGGAGAAACAGGGGAATTACGTCAGTGAAAAGTTCCACTGTCAGACCTGCCAGTCCACTAGGCTAACCACAACCAGACGTAAGGACCACAAATAGGCACAAGCTCTCTTGCTTCCAGACCTGGATAAAGAGATCACATTTTGTGACTAGCAACTTAATTGCTTAGGAAAATTATGTTGCCCTGCCTAATTACAGCTCTGCTGGAACTCACTTTCTAGAAAGTCTCGAGATTTCCTCCAATTTCACTGAGCAAGTGCTTTAATGATTGCAGTAGATCCATGGAATGATATTAGAAAAGCTCTTTATTAGAGGAATAAGTTTCCATGAATCAAATTAAAAAAAAAAAAAAAAAGTCCACCATTTTTAAGCATTTACTATACACATATGGTGACTGCATATGTAATGTTTCTAGTTCATACTGCTGAATGTCTTTGGAAGTCACTATTCCAGCCAACAGCAGGAAGAAAAACTTAAAAAAATAAATAAAATCTTAAAGAACCTAAGAAACAAGGAATCCAATGTCACAGAAATACAGCTTTAAGACAAAAAAAAGTCTTAAAAAGTAAGAGAAACTTGGACCTGAACTCCACATTTTGTAAGTGTTAATTGAATCAGTGCTAATAAATTCAACTTAGTTGGGCCTTCCTAAACTAACATATTAAAGCATAACTGAAAACTGAGAAAACCTGCAGAGGACTGTCTTAGTCTGCTTGGGTTGCTATAACAAAATATCTTAGACTGGATATAAGGTAGATCTATTGCTCACAGTTCTGGAGACTAGCAAGTCCAAGGTCAAGGTGCCAGCAGATTTGATATCCAGTGAAGGCCTGTTCCTCGTAGATGGTACCTTCTTGCTGTGTCCTCATGTGGCAGAGAAGGCAAACAAGCTCCCTCAGGCCTCTTTCATAAGGGCACTAATCCCATTCATGAAGCCTGAGCCTTCATGACCTAATCACTCCCAAAGGCTCCACCTCTTAGCATGACCACACTTGGGATTCAGTTTCAACATGTGAATTTTAGTGGGGACACAAACATTCAAACCATAGCAAGGGCGGACACAGGAAATATGTGTGGGCTCGAATCAGGGGAGTTAAGAAATAAAATGGTATTACAAATAGACATTGAACTATTATTCTGCCACCCAGGAATGCAAACATACGATGACATATGGATAAAACAGCAAACATTCATTACTGTCATCCAAAGAAAAGTATCAAAACAACCAAATACTCCTCATAAATGGGAGGGACAGCTCAAAGCACAAAGAAATTCAACTCGACTTAGGTGGCTATAAATGGCAACAGAAGCAGCTGCTACTCAAGTTTCAACTTTCTTAATAGCTCATGTCAGCAGCGACACAAAAGGTAGAGTGATTTTTTTAAATGCTTGGACAAGACTCTATTAAGCAACTACCCATAGCATAATGGGAAAATTGAGTTAGATTTGCGCATCACAGAATACAATGGCAGTAGAAGAAAGCCACTTCCCACCTTCTTATTAATTTAGCAAAGAAGAAGAATGTATCATCAGCTTCCAGACTGGTCCGTATATAAGCAGCAGGCAGTATTTTTTGTTTACCTTCCTGTCTTTCTGAAGGATCATCTATTTACAATGTTCCTAATATTATTTGCTAATAATCACGTCTATTTATTGTCACCAACCATAAGCTGGGGTAGAACTGGGACAAAATGCCAGGTGTCTCATGTGTCAGAAATCATCTACCAGATGAAACTGTTGCTGAGGAGATAGAAAAATGGAAGATGGGAAAAATCACAACATTTACAAAGGCAGCTTACTATTCACTTTCTACCCCCATCAAATCTAACTAACGCCAGGCTGTACCAAGGGACACCAGTATACATATGCAACTTATTTTAAGAAACAATATGAACATTTTGATTTACAAAGCTGTTTGTGGGGCTATTTTTCCTAACAGTGATATAAACTTCCTGTCCCATGAAATTACCATGAGGCCACATTCCTCATCTGTATGTATTACTCTAGGTCAGTAAGTGGCTAGAGCCATCAGTTACTGTGACACTGAAATATCTTAACATTTAGGGAAAATTAGAAGGCCAGAAAAGTGAATCAAGACTGATCAAATAAAAGCTGCACCTAAATTCTTTCAGGAACATTCTAAAAACTAAGAAGAAAGAAAAATAAAATGTATTTCCTAATACAGTTCTCAGCTATCATGTAACTCCTTTTGCCAAATTGAGAGTAGTAAACAGAAAAAAGTGGAAAAAGAGAGGGATAATTAAGAAGTTTGAACCCTATCCCAATGTTTCATTCTTAATCACCTGCTCTGTCCCCAAACCAGAAAATGCCATCAGGGACACAAGCACAACAGGCCGCATGAGTCCTGATGAAGGTCAGGCTTTGAAGAATGAAATGTAAGGAAGACATGAGTTGAGAGGGAAGAGTCATCCTATAATCCCATGAATGTGTGTGCCTTGCCTAACCCCTAATTTTTTTTTTTCCTCACTCTGTTACCCAGGCTGGAGTACAATGGCACTAACACAGCTCACTGCAGCCTGGAATTTCTGGGCTCAAGTGATACTCCTGCCTCAGCCTCCCACGTAGCTAGAACCACAAGCACTTACCACCACACCTGGCTATTTTTTTTTTCCTTTTTTTTTTTTTTTTTTAGAGATGCAATTTGCTACGTGGCCCAGGATGGTCTTGAACTCCTAGCCTCAAGCAAATCGTCTTGCCTCAGCCTCCCAAAGCACTGGGATTACGGGCATGAGCTACCTACCTCACCCAGCCCCATAACCCCTGTATTCTTAAATCATTCTGCCCAGCCATCCCTACAATGGGAGCTTGAATTCCCAGCCTCCTGATGCTGTCACCCATCTCGTTTATACTGCAACAGTCTTCCCAACCTCCATGCAACATTTTCCCATTGTAGCCACCCTACCCTGTGTTGCTGCTAGATTTATCTTCCTGACACACATTTTCTACAGTGAAAACACCTGTAGTAATTCCCCAGGATCAGTCACTACTCTGAGTGACTTTCATGCATTCCCTCATTTCATCCTCACTATAACATCATGAGATATGTACAATATTATTGTTCTTCCCATTTTAGAGATGAGGAAACTGAGGTACAGTGTGGTTGGTAACTTACCCAGGATTACACAGCTAGGAAGCAGCAGAGCCAGAATTGGAACCCAGGTGACCCAACTTCAAGCCCAATACCCACACCCCGCATGTTCTAATGTCAACAAAATAAAATCCAAACACTCAAGCCTGGCAACCAGCTACCTCTATATCTTTCCAGTCTTGTTTCTCTTTCTTCCCATTGGTCCCTTCCTTACTACCTAGTGTGCCGCGGACAATGCAGTCCGTGTGGTTAATATGAGTTGACTATGAGTTGATATGAGCTTGGACATTATGAATAAATGTCCAAGCTAATGGATGAACAGTCAGTTTTTATTTTACTCAAGTATGGTCCTTATTTTGAATGTCATAAAACAAAATTGTTTCAGCTTCTGCCCAGGAAATCTAATCTTTGAACATGACACCAGGAAACAAAGAGATTGCACAGAACTTATTAGGTTAATTATTCATTTGCTCACTGTCAGCAAGGGCTTCCAAGCAAGGCAGCACTAACAGATCTGCATCCCAGATGTGTGACAAGTCACACTGGATGGAGTAGCTGGGCATAGGTTGCTGAAATATGGCTCCCAGGTCCAGGAAACAGATTCCTTACAATGTACCCTGAAAGAAAATTTAGCAACTGCCAGGCGCGGTGGCTTACACCTGTAATCCCAGCATTTTGGGAGGCCGAGGTGGGTGGATTACGAGGTCAAGAGATCGAGACCATCCTGGTCAACACGGTGAAACCCCGTCTCTACTAAAAATACAAAAATTAGCCCAGCATGGTGGCACACACCTGTAGTCCCAGCTACTCAGGAGGCTGAGGCAGGAGAATCGCTTGAACCCAGAAGGTGGAGGTTGCGGTGAGCCAAGATTACGTCACTGCACTCCAGCCTGGGTAACAAGAGCAAAACTCCGTCTCAAAAAAAAAAAAAAGAAGAAAATTTAGCAACCCTATCATAGGGAAATCACATTGACAAGTCCTGGGTACCTAGAGAGCAAAACGAATGGCTTTATATAAATTAGGCTTTGTCCAGTGGCAAGAAGTGAAATAAAATCAAAACCCAAACTTAATTTGTATCGTGCTTGAGAGGACACAAATCATTTACACAAAACCTCTCACATAATCCCCACAGCAATGGACTGAGGCCTTATTATTCCCATTTGGCTGATGAGGAAACTGAGGTTTAAAGATGGTGGGAACACCCAAAACCACACAATGAAGGTAAGACAAGAACCCAAGGCTCCCTCCAAATCAGGCCCAAGGATCCCAGCTGTGAAGAGTGATCACTTTCTAACAGTCTCTTCCCCACACATACAGCCTCTGTCATGGTAGAGGAAAGTTCTGCTCAACTCAGACCAAAAGTCCAAACTGGGCTGGCTGAGTAATGGAGGAGCCTGAGGTGAAGTGGGAAATAGCTGGGGCAAGGGCCCCCCTCGTTGGACTTAAGACACTCACCCCAACAAGTGTGTGCAGCAACCAATCACTCAGGACAGGGCTTCCCTCCTCATCCTTCCCCTTCCCACCTTCACCCTCCACCCCAAAAACTACCCAAGCAACACAAAAGCAGAGGAAAACAAAGTACCCATATCCACACTTGTCCCTCCTGGCTGCCTGCCCACTGCTGCTGCAGGGACAGAGCGCTAAACCCAATTATCTTTAACCCGGTTCACTTTATGTGTCAAATTGGAGGGGGGTTCTGGATAAGATTAGATTTAAGTGAATGAACTTTGGATGAAACAGGCTTCCCTTTATAAGGTGGGTGAGACTCATCCAATCAGTTAAAGGCCTAAATAGAAAAAAAAGATTGGCCATCCCAAGCAAGAGGGACTTCTCCAGCAGACCGCCTTGTGAGTGCAACAGCATCATAAGCTCTCTTGGGGCTAGAGCCTGCTGGCCCACACTACAGATTGTAGATTTCCTAACCTCCATGATCATGTAAGCCAGCTCCTTATAATAATTTAAAATATATATGTGTATATATATATATACGCATATATATATTCCTTATAATTCCTCTGCGATTATGTAAGCCAATTCCTTATGATAACTTAAATATATATATATATATATATATATATATTATATATAGAGAGAGAGAGAGTAAGAGAGAGAGAAGAGAAAGACACAGAGACACAGACATAGCTCCTATTGGTTCTGTATCTGGCAAACTCTGCCTAATACAGGGTGCAACTTGTAATGGAGGACCACTGTGGGAACAAATTCTTGCTGCAAACATGGGATGCTCTCTGAGGAGATGAGGGGGAGGAAGTCAAAGCAGGGATAACATGCAGTGTCCATGTGGTGGGAGATACTGAAGTATGTGTAGTTCAGGAAGTGATGATGGTGGGGGTGCTGGAGTTGAGTAGAAATTTCATTTAGGGAGAACTAACAGTTTTAGCTATGTATGAAGAAAGAGTTAATTACTCTTGGAAACTCTGTAATATATAAGAAAAGTGTGGTATACAGCTAATCTTGGTTATGAAAATCCCACAAGTTGGCCAAGTATGGTGGCTCATACCTGTAATCCCACACTTTGAAGGCAAAGGTGGGAGGATGGCTTGAGGCCAGGAGTTTGGGACCAGCCTGGGAAACACAGAGAGACCCCCATCTCTACCAAAAAAAAAACACGATAATTAGCTGAGCATGGTGGTGTACACCTGTAGACCCAACTACTTGGGAGGCTGAGGCTGGAGGATGGCTTGAGCCCAGGAATTCCAGGCCACAGCAAGCTATAACTGTGCCACTGTACTCCAGCCTAGGCAACAGAGTGAGACCTTGTCTCAAAAAGTAAAGAAATGGAAAAAAAAATCCCACTAGAAAATGCATTTGACAAGTAATTTTTATCAAGTCACTAAACATTCTTGAAACAGGGCCCGATTAATATTATTAAAAAAGAAGAGCTTCCCAATTTTGCTCTATATGTGGGAGAATATGGTGGCCACCAACATACTTTTATTCAAACATACACTGGGGAGCAAAAAGTTTTTGTAACACAGCCAAGAAAGTATACAACATCCTATTTATTTTAGAGATGTAATTTCAGCAAACACATTCAATAAAACACATAATCTCCTCATCAGCTGCACTAAAGTTTATTTTTAAATAGAAATTCAAAATATTTAAGCCATAATCCTATCACAGCTGCAGGAGGATCGTCAATGTAGAGTTATAGGTTTACATTCACTCTCACCAAAATGTCTTTCATTACAGCATTATTTTTAGAATATTTATCATGTTGATAATTAAAGCAAAAAAGTCTATCTACATTTTGCTTTCATTACCACAGTAGTTTTCAAAGAAGTTTCTAGGTTTAAAATATATAAGACAGTTATTAAGTTTAAAATTTAAAAGCATGTAATGAAAATAACATCGAAAGTGAAAGACTAATAAAAGAGTGCTGACTTATTCCAGAAATCATAATCTACTCATGAAATTCTTCGTGGTGCCATAATTTTAAAATTGCATTAGACAATGACAGTCTTATCAGGCAGGGTGTTTTGAACTGCAAATAACAGAATAGCCAATTAAAATTTGCTTAAACAATTTGGACACTGATTTATCTGTTAACAAAATCTCTAGAGGTAGGTGGTCTAGGTTCAATAGGTCAGTGACCAGGTAGTTCAGTGGTTTGGTGATGTCATTGTAGGTCCAGACTCTGACCATCTTATCGCTCTGCCAGCCTAGGTTTTTGGCAACCACCTCCTTGTGATTGCAGGATAGCTGCAGCAACAACACATCATCACACAAGGGTGTTCAAAGCAGGAAAGCTGGGGCCAGGGAGATGTAATGGGTACATATCTCCCTGCACCTTTTTATCAAGGAGGAATATCTTTCCCAGAAGGCCCCAGTTGACTTCCATGAAGTCTCACAGACCAGAACGAAGTCACATGCTCACTTCCAACCAATTTGTGGCAAATGGGAATAGGATTACCACTAGCAGAGAAGCCTTCATTCATTCACTCCCCGAGGCTGGGCACACTACCGCTGAACGCCTGAATAAAACTGTGGTCTGTTAGCAAGGAAGAAAGTGTGGTGGGCAGTCAAGCGTGCCCCCCAAATGTAGGTAAAGAATAACAGCTTATATTGTTGAGCACATCTAGTACCAGGCACCTTACTATACACCTTATGTGCATTCTCTCATTTAATTCTCACTAGCTAGAGGCCATTATTATCTCTATTTCTCAGATGAGGAAACTGAGCCACAGAGTAGTGATATAGTTTCTCTAAGGTCTAGACTTAAATAGAATTTAAACTAGACAGTCTGATCCTAGAGCCAGCAAAGACTTTACTTGGGTAACTGAAAAAAATGCAGAGGCAGAAAAGACAGCTGACAAGGCTAGAGAATTCATTTTGGGTGGTAAGTTAGTTAAAGGAGAAGAATTGTAAAGCCCTTCAAATTTCAGATGAAACACATCTCACTTCACCCATTTTCACTGCATTATGCTAAGAAAGGAGAAAACTTGTGAGTTAACAAGGTTTATGATGCTTCTTTTAAATATATATTTTATTTATTACGAATATATTTTTAAATGTTTTTAAATTCACATATATTGCTAAAACTGTAACAAAGATATTTATTTCTTGATAGGTCTTTTATATACTTTATTATAATACACGTATATACATTTTACTACGCTTTTTTCCAAACCTTTTTCTTTGTTCACTGTCTTCCTGAATATGTTTTTGAGTAGCTTAAAAACATCCACATTTTATTTGTCTGTTGTTGTCCATCCAAATTCTTTCTCATTTTTCACCATCAGAAATAACAGCACAATAATATCTTTGTTCTTACAGTTTTTTTTCTTTAGAATAAATTCCAAGGAGTGGGTTACTAGGTCAAAGAGTCTGAACAATTGTGTGACTTTTTACATCCACTGCCAATGTGTTCTCGAAAAGAACTGAACTAATTAACATTGCTGCCAGAAATAAAAAATATACTCGTTTTCTGAGATCACATCAGCTTTATATTACTTGTATTAGTTTAATAGGCATAAAATGATTTCTCATTATTTTCTTCCTTCCATTGCTTTGATTTGGAGTGGAGTGGTTTTCTATAGGCATGCTTGCAAGTATTTCCTCCTGTGAAAAATCTGTTCTTACTCTTTGCCCATTAATCTTTCTGGATCTTGGTGCTGTTGTGATTCACATATTTCAAAACAAAGTTGGCTTAATTTTATTTCTGCAAACTGAATGCAGACTGAATGACTGGTTCGTCTAGACTTACACTTGGGCGGACCCAAATTCCAGCTTGTTTCCTCAACCTCCTAAATTTCAACAACTGAGGCATAAATGTCAATCTCAGCTATAAAAATATGAAAAAGAATGTTTCCACTGCTTAGTTTTTTTTTCTCCAAAAGACATACTAGGACTGCTATAATCAAAAATTCTCAGAGTAATATTAACATTTATGCATCAGTCCTTGTTTTTATAATCAACTACACTCTCCAAATGAAGGATTATTCTTTCAGGATGGGAATAATAGCCATGATAAGATACCTTCTGTGTCTTTATCCTGAAATTGCTAAGTGCAAAATCAAAGGAGGAATAAAGCAAAAAATTTTGCTTAAGTAGGAAAAAAGTCTCAAAATAACACATACAATAAAACTCTTTAATCTTTCGGCAAAAAAAAGAACAGGCATTGGTACACACAAACTTTTTTTGGACTCCACCACTCTGCCTGTTATCTAGTTTTGTTACCTAAATATTTATTCCCAAACCAGAATCCCTAAGAAAGACTTAAAATATAGATTCCTGCTCCCCCTTGTCCCAGGTCTAACAAATCAAAATCCTTAGGGTTGCATCCTGATAATCTACATGTTAAAAATATTCCTCAAGTTTTCAAATATTTTAGCTGCAAAATTCTCATTTTAAACTAAATCTTTTTAAGAACCATAAGGCTAATATTTATACTGATTTTTAAATGCTGCTAGGCAAAAGGCCTGTATTTACTCCTCCAGCGCTTGGAAAAGAGTTATTTGAAAGACAGTTTACACCCTTAATTAATCCTTTACCCAAGAAAGAGTAGAGGCCAGAAACAAATATTTTTGACTTTTTATGGTACCTGACTGCTTTAAAAGCTCTTTGTAAGCTGATAACAGATACAGATCATGTGGCATCCAATATCGATACTCTTAAGTCTAACTTATCCTCAGGATACTCCCTGAAGTATTCAGGAATTCTTAGTTCTATTACAAAGATTTTGTTGCCGTGATAGTGATTTTGTTTGTTTATTTAGAAAAATAAAAGTTAAAAAAAAATAGCTCCTGTAGGCCGGGCATGGTGGCTCACGTCTGTAATCCCAGTACTTTGGGAGGCCGAGGCAGGCATATCACAAGGTCAGAAGTTCAAGACCAGCCTGGCCAACATGGTGAAACCCTGTCTCTACTAAAAATACAAAAATTAGCCGGGCGTGGTGGCATGTGCCTGCAATCCCAGCTACTCAGGAGGCTGAGGCAGGAGAATCGTTTGAACCCAGAAGGCAAAAGTTGCAGTGAGCCAAGATCATGCCATTGCACTCCAGCCTGGGTGACAGAGCAAGACTCCGTCTCAAACAAAACAAAACGAAAACTCCTGTATAAGGATGGTACAATCATAATTTTCTTTTCTTTAATATCTTAAGGAAATTGTTTTTATACTTTAGGGAAAATTAAAAGAGGATCATTAAAAGAAACTTTCCGAATTTATCTACTGATTGCTTTTGAATTCGCACTGTCAGAACACTGACATTATCTCAGTTAATAAGATATTAGAATCGTATTCCAGGATATCAATAAACACAGTGGATAGTTTATTAATGTATTCAACAATATCAATATCCACATTCTGCCACTATATATTATCTACACATACATACATACATACATATTCCACATGTCAATAAAAATCAGTGGTTTAATGTCTTCAATAATGTTGATTTCTGCATTATTCTATTAATATGAATTATGCTATATATATATTCCATATATGTGTGGAATATACATATAAAAAGAAATGTATATTTCTACATTCTGGTTCTGGAAGAACCTGAGACCAGAAAGACATTAATGTAGACGTCTTCATAAGTTAATTCTTTCCTAACTCTCCAAGATATTCCCATGTAGGTGTTTAAATCACAGAAAAGTACTTCAGCTGGAATCTCACCTAGCTAAAGTGAAAGCACTGCAGTTAGTTTTGTCTTCCTTCTGGGGCCAAGAGAAAGAAAGTCACACTATGTGCAGTGGGCTATGAGGAGACACAGACAGGCAACTCTAAGTGGGCTACAAGTGAAAGAGTTAACTATTTACAAGCCCATTGATGCCACCAACACTGTATAAATCTCATTATTCTGCCTCATTCCAGAAACACACTCATAATCTGTGCAGGGTTCTTGAAAGATTGCATTAATGTTTCTTAGCCCAGCCACCCACAATGGGAGTATTCTGTACACAATTCGGTAATACACGGACAGCAAATCTTCTGCCCTCACTTAACTAAAACAAGCAAAAATACTCAATAACTCAACATGATTTCATGTTAAACCTCCAACTCCAAGGCCAGTGCAGTGACTCACGCCTGTAATTCCAGCACTTTGGGAGGCTGAGGCAGGCAGATCAC
The DNA here is from genome assembly GCF_030222135.1 of Aotus nancymaae. Taxonomy (NCBI): domain Eukaryota; kingdom Metazoa; phylum Chordata; class Mammalia; order Primates; family Aotidae; genus Aotus; species Aotus nancymaae. Next base: position 36,293,851 of record NW_026988419.1, on the reverse strand, counting down.
CTGAGGTCAGGAGTTTGAGACCAGCCTGGCCAACATGGAGAAACCCCATCTCTACTAAAAATACAAAATTAGCTGGGTGTAATAGCGTGTGCCTGTAATCTCAGCTACTTGCGAGGCTGAGGCAGGAGAATCACTTGAACCCAGGGAGACAGAGGCTGCAGTGAGCCAAGAACACACCACTGCATTCCAGCCTGGGCAATAGAGCAAGACTTCATCTTAAAAAAAAAAAAAAAATACTTCCAACTCCAGCCTGTAATTGGCCAGAAATTTTAGTACTTCCTGAACTATCCTACCAAAATGTCCTAACAGCAGAGGAGCATCTCTTAAATACAAAATTAATTATTCTCCCTCATGGTTATCTTTAAAATTCTTGCAAATGTTCCACCTTAGTACATGTGTATATTGTGTATAGACACATATACATACACATATATATATACACAGACACACATATATATATTTGTTTTAATATCAAGATCATGTTTACTCTAAAACTAGGGGGGAAATTGATCCTCTAGGAGTATATACTAGGTGTACTGTAGCACTTCATCATGTCCCCAGTGGGGTGCACACCTATCAGATTACCTACCTTTTTCAAAATGCTCCCCTTCCATCCTTGAAACACGTCTACCAATCAGGTTCCTAAGAGCAAGGTGCTGCCCTGAGGCCCATGGTGATAGTTAACTGAACTAGTGAAGTACTCAGCTTAGGGCAGCCAAGGAGACTCCCTGTCCAGAGAATATGAGAAGGAGAGAAAGAGTGAGTGTCACTCTCTCTTTGGCTGAACCTGTAAGCCACATGTTCCATGACTGTGGTCCAAGAAGTCAGAAGGGCGGTCTTTAGAAAAGGAAGGAATGAAGAAGATACTCAGAGAGAAACAGACAGTGGAGGCAGGATGGGAATGCTGCCTGTTCCTCGCAGAGTTCTGTCTGTGGGGTCACCCTTCCTGGGGCTGGGCTCCATCCTTTTGGAAGCTCAGCTCCCTGAGTAGTCACCTCAGCATACACAGAACACACAGAACGCTGTTGTGAGAAACTCCAGCTAAGTGACAAAAAAAGGTAGGCCCAATATAGCAGCCTGGGGCCTTATTCACCAAGAGGTCAATTACTTGCTGTGGGCACACCCCAACTCTGAAAGAAAAACCAAATTAGCAACCATGCAAGCTCCTATTTGGATATAAGCTAGGTATCCCTTCTTGTCTAGCAAGAAGGCATAAATCTAACATGCCTTGCTTTAAACGTCATAGTTTTGGAATTGAGACTCCATAAACTGTAAGTTATGGGCCCAAAACAAAAAGAAGAGCTACAGTCCTGTCTGTGAACTTCCTTTTTTCCAGGTTGTTACATGCTTTACTGTTGCCACCCCTGATGGTGTGATAAGAGGCGGCCCCCTTGGGTTTCACCAGCCAGGCTGCCCTGCCGAAGGCAGCTACTCAGTGGCCAGCGCAAGCCAGCCAGAGCCAATAGGGCTAGAGCCCTGACCAAGGTAACAATGCTCCTGGAGTCAGATAATGAAAGCCAGAGCAGGAAGGACCCTGCACTTCAGCAGCGAGACTTTCACCAAATAAAGTTTAATCACGCATCTGTGCTGTACATTGCAGGGGGCCTTTGAAAAGCGTAATGTCTGGGTGCAGTTTAAAAATAAGGAATCTTGATCTGTCTGGTCTAACTTTAGAAAAATATTTGGAGGGGATTTTTAAGATACTCTGAATTATTTATACTTCTTAACGGAGGCTGTCTTTCATATATGTGGTTTGTGAGAAAATGTGTGGATGATCTGTAATTTGAGCCTGTTTTCAAAGCTTAGACACAGTGTCATTGAATTCGTACCATTTTCATTTAATTCTCTAGATGGCAGAATACTAAGACTTAAGCAATTAAAAAGGAAAAGATTTCAGATAATGAACTAGTTTCTAGTAACTGTGCAACAATGGACCAGGCTGGTTTCTAAATCACTAAGTGTCTGAACTTGACAACAGTTAAGATCAGATCCCTAACTGTCAGGAGCATGAGTACAAAAGATTCCTGCTGTTCTCTGATGTGTTTCTGACTATATGTCTTTGAAAGACCTTTCAGTTTTAATGCTCCAAAACTTAGATGTTTTCCATACACCAACGGCTCTATAAGAAGTACACGTAAGCACAGCAGAGCCAAATGACAACTTGAACACAAGTTACCTACATCAAAGTAACAAAACCAAAGTGCATTTGTCATTACAGAAGGAAATAAATCAAACTGAGACAGATGAACAGGAAAAAAAAATGTTATGAATTTGAAGTTAAACATCTTTTCAGGCTCGAGTTTTTAATACACTTTTAAGATTCTTTCCAAAGAAGACTTCAGGTATATACAAATACATTAATCCTCCTTAGAATAGATTTAAAACAAAGGCCTTGGTGTTTCAGAAAATGGGATAGGAAAAGAAGGGGATGTAAGGCCCTGTATAAAAACAAGTCAACAAGTTCATATTCTAAGCTAATCACTCCTATGCAATTTGAGGTACACACATCACCCTAGTCCAGGACTTCCATGTACTCCCAATAAATCGTAAACTGTCCTGTCAGGGGGCTTCAGCCTTCTCATAGATCACAGATGAAAGACCAACTCTATAAAGAGAGAGGAAGGGGATAAAACTGTATTCATTCTTTGGATGCCTCAGGAGGTACAGAAAAGAGAGAAGTCAGTTGATGTCCCTAAACCTCTAAAAGCAGCTCATCTTAAAAGAAGAAGAAGAATAGGTGAAAATACCAATCCAATCTCCAAGAAGAAAGCACTCTCCCTGCATAGGTTTAGTGTTTAAAATTTCAGGTGCGTGAGCTTAAGCAGATTCCAGGACTCTCTTTGAGGTGGTAGCAATCACTGTGTGGGATTTCTTTATAGGCAACGTCACTAGCTCTCTTTCAGGTAATTTTGCAAAGAAAGTCAGTTGGACAAATGTGAGTACCATGTAGACCCACCTGAGAAAGCTAAATATTTACCAGTTCAGTTTGATATGACAATAGTTTTTAAGAGGTATTCTTTAAAAAACAAATTAAAAGCACACAGAAAGACAGAAGGTTTTTTTTTTTTTACTTGATTAAAAGAGTCAACTGACAGTAATAGTCAGCTTTTTAGTGATTATTATAAATCTTTGGGGAAAAAAAATCATGACTTTCTTCAGTTCCATTTTTCTTTTTTTAGTATCTTAAAACAATTCAATATTTTTGCACAATTTTTTATTGTGTAAAGTATACTTAAAATTTACCGTGTTAAAACTGAAAGAGTATAATTGGATTGTTTGTAACACAAAGGATAAATGCTTGAGGGGATGGATACCCATTCTCCAAGAGGTACTTATCTCACATTGCACGCACATATCAAAACATTTCATGTACCCCATGAATACATACACCTACCTACTGTGTACCCACAAAAATAAAAATAAAATTTTTTTATTTACCATTTTAACCATCTTTAAGTGTATAGTTCACTGGGACTAAGTACATTCACATTATTGTACAACCATTATCATCACTCATTGCCAGAAATTTTTCCCCATCCCATTCTGAAACTCTGTGCCAATTCAACAGTAACTTCACATTGCCTCCACCCCTTAACCCCTGGTAACCACTATTCTACTTTCTGTCTCTCTGAATTTGACTTCTCTAGGTATCTTATATAAATAAAAATCATAGAGTAGTTGTTCTTGTGTCTGGCTTATTTCACTTAGCATAATATCTTCAAATTCAGCTATGTTATAGCATGTATCAGAATTTCCTTCCTTTTAATTTTATTTTATATTTATCTTTTATTTATTTATTTATTTTTGAGACTAAGTCTTGCTCTGTCACCCAGGCTGGAATATAGTGGCATGATCTCGGCTCACTGCAACCTCTGCCCCAGGTTCAAGCGATTCTCCTGCCTCAGCCCTGCAAGTAGCTGGGATTACAGGCATGTACCACCACACTTGGCTAATTTTTTCTTTTGTATTTTTAGTAGAGATGAGTTGCATCATGTTGGCCAGGCTAGTCTCGAACTCCTGACCTCAAGTGACCCGTCCACGTCAGCCTACCAAAGTGCTGCAATTACTTTGGAAATTCTGTACTCGGCCAGAATTTCCTTCCTTTTTAAGGCTGAATAATATTCCTTTATATGTACGTACCATATTTTGTTTATCAATTCATCTGTCACTGGACATTTGAGATATTTCCATCTTTTGGTTATCACAGATAATGCTGCTATAAACATGAATGTACAAATATCTGTTCACCTCTCTGCTTTGAATTCTTTTGGATATATACCTAGACATAGGATTGCTACATCAAATGGTAATTCTATATATAACTTTTTGAGAAACCATCATACAGTTTTTCATAGCAGCTGCACCATTTTACATTCCCAACAGCAAAGCACAAGGTCTCCAACTTCTCCACATCCTCACTAACACTTGCTGGTTTTTGGTTTTTGGATAAATAGTCACCCTGATGAGTATGACGTGGTATCTCATTTGTGGTTTTGACTGGCTTTCCCTAATAATTAGTGATTGCTCCATTTTCTTCAAAATGGTGTTTCAAAATATGTCCTCATGTTTTGTTTCAGGATCTCTTTCCATAGGATAGAAATGTAATCCTTGCTCTGAGTAGATATTCATGAAGTGTTCTGGGAGTTCTGAAGAACTTCCAACACACTAAAACTTAGAAGCCAGAGTTTCCATTATTCAGGTCTCAACCATGTACCAAACCTTGCAGCCTAGACAGAAAGATGTTGCCAAAAGTTTCCTCCTAGACTCTTAAAGACTAGGTAAAGCAGCCTTAAGCACAGTTCTCCTACAAAGGCAATAACGTAAGCTTTTACAGTCCAGGAAGATTAATGAACTGGGTGAGTAAAAATGAAAAGCAGGATGATCTCAGGACTCTGGGCCCAGGGATGCAAGTTTGGGCCACTGAGTCCAGCATTGCAGCTCCTACCAGAGGCCTTCCCTGAGCAGCTCCTGCTCACACATACACATCTGTATCCCCGCTCCCAGAGCTGCACACTAAGAACACAATGCAGCAACAGATTCAACCTTAAAAATAACTTCATAAACTTAAGAAGCAAAAACAAAGGTACTTGGAAGATATGGGAGTTAAAAATCCAGTTTTGAGACAGGTCCTTCTTAAATTCCCTGGATCTAGGTTCCTCTTATCTAGCCCACCAGGATTTTCCAGACTCCTGCAGATAATCTGTTTCCCTTCTGCATCTAAGTTCATCCAACCTTCATTAGACTGCCTGAAATTTCACTTTCAAACCTTTTCTCTTTTTTGTTAAATTGTCATCCTCCAACTCATAGTCACTAATTCAACAGCCAACAAGCATATGCCGCAGACTCCAATGTGCCAGGTGCTGAGCTTGGCACTGGAGACACCATGATGAATAAGACCAGACCCCAGCAGGAAGGACTTGCCACAGAGGGAGTCTGCCTTCTCTAGGTTCTTACTTTATCTAAAATGCTAACGTATCTCCTGGGGCATATAACCACCTTTTGCTCATCTATAAATAGAGTCACTTGCTATAACTCATTGAAAAGAATGTGGTCCAGGAGTTTCACATTTGTGTGGGATTCCCATGAGTGTGCACATAATTTGAGTAGAAAGAAAAGAAGAGGATGTGATCCAATAAAGAAAACAGGTCATACTACCTTATACGACCTTAAGCAAAATCACGCATCCATGGCCTCACCTAAAAAATGATAAGAATATTTTTCCTAGAAACAGAGACCTGAGCCAAACAATTTTTTAAAGGGAAGTTCATCAAATGCTTTTTTGCCAACCAGAAAAAAAGAAAAAAAAGGTAGACAATCTTTTCTTAAAAAAAATTGTTTCTTTTCTAATTTTTCTCTTTCTAAAAACATGAATCTGTATGCCAAAGATAAAGCTTTGATGACTGTGCACACCCTGTCTCTTCCATAGTAGCTGTATTGCTGCCGAGCCTTCTGAAGAGTGTTTAAGGAGTGATAACGAGGGACCCTAGAGAATCTGAGAGCTTTTGTTGCTAAACAAAAAATCAGAACAACGCTTGAGACGTTATACTACTAAGACAACAAGAACATTTGTCTCATATCAAACAAGTGACAGGGCCTGCTAACTCCAGTGATGACCAGAAGAGACAGCCTGAAAGTCTAGTTCATCCTTATGAAGAAAACAGGATCTGAAAAAAACTCACACCTCGAAATCATCTCTTCTGTGTGATGGGATAAGAGAAAAACCAAGGGCAAAATGCAAATTCACATGCAAGTAGAAATCACAACTAAAAATCTATAATGTATGGTATGTGCTAGGCTTCACAACAAGAATCTATCAGAAACAGCTTAATTCCTACCAGCCAGGACAAAATATTCACAAACTGTTATACAAACAAATCTTCCCAGCCATACGGTAGTTCCCTCTGATAGAGCACTCTGCGAGGAGAGCAATAAACAAAATCCAGACAGGAAGTAGCCAGAAAGAATAAATGGCAGAGCTTTCTGGCACTATCTTCTTGTACAGAAACAAGAGACGTATTTTTATTTTAATAAAATTATCTTAGAACCCAGGCCCTAAAATTACTTAATATGATTCCCCAGAGGTGGGGAAAGTCATAAATGAGGTTGTAATGTTTTGGCTCCATTCCTAGAGTGAACATCATAAAGTGAACTCTATTTACCAACCACCGACAACTCCAGAATCAAATTCCCATGCAGAATAAACGATTTTTACCTATCCCCTAGTGGGTGCCCTTTCGGAAGCCTTTTCTCATTTTAAGGTATATGGATTTGTGCTAATGGAAATTCCATGTAAAAATTTCAACCTACCAAAATGAGCCCATTCTTTCCACAGAAAAATGTTTGAAGAAACTACAGTTGCTTTTAAGTTAAGATTGACAAGCCAGATGTGATGACTCACACCTGTAATCCCAGCACTTTGGGAGGCCGAGGTGGGCGATCACTTGAGGCCAAGAGTTCAAGACCAATCTGGCCAACGTGGTAAAACCCTGTCTCTAATAAAAATACAAAAACCTAGCTGGGCATGGTGGTGGCACGTGCCTGTAATTCCAGTTACTTGGGAGGCTGAGGCAGGAGAATCGCTTGAACCCAGGAAGTGGAGATTGCAGTGAGCCGAGATCATGCCAATGCACTCTAGCCTGGGAAACACAGTGAGACTGCGTTTCAAAAAGAAAAAAAACTTTAGACTGACAATACATTCAAAATTTACTTTTCCTAACATGGATGTCTAAACAATACATTAAGCAAGATGTAAACATTGCATGATATGGTCTGGTGCTGTCTGTGAATAATAATTCCTCCTCCCTGCACTAGGCGCAGCTCTCCTGCCACAGCCCCTCACTCGCTGAAAATGTACGCCTGCTCCAAGTTCGCCTCCACTCCCTCCTTGGTCAAGAGCACCTCACAACTGCTAAGGCATCCGCTCCCTGAACATGTGACAGTGTCTGCAGCCTGGCAGTCTCACCTCCCCTTACCTCACTTGTCCCTGGCCGCAGCTTCCAAACCAGTGCCATTTCAAGGGACATCCACAAAGCAGCCAGGTTCACTGGGGCTGGGGCTGCCACAGTGGGGGTGGCCGGTTCTGGGCTGGGATTGGGACTGAGTTTGGGAGCCTCATCATTGGTTATGCCAGGAACTCTTCTCTGAAGCAACAGCCCTTCTCCTACACCATTCTGGGCTTTGCCCTCTACGAAGCCATGGGGCTCTTTTACCTGACAGTGGCCTTTCTCATCCTCTTTGCCATGTGAAGCAGCCGTCTCCACCTCCCATAGTTCTTTCTCCCATGTCTCGTCAGCCCTGTATATTCCTTTTCCTATACTTCCCAGATGGCCTGGGGAACATGGTTAGCTCAGGGTTTGACAGAGTAAAGACAAATACTGTATTAATAAGAAAAAAAAGGTGTTATGTCAAGTTTGAATTTGCTTAAAAGCCACAGCAGTACATGAACACCGAAGAGTAAATGTCCCTATTCCAGTGTAGCAGAGGCTCCTAGCTGTCTCCCCAGTATCCATCTTCTCTTTCCGCTAGAGTTACAGAAGCCTTAGCTGAGCACATGGCTGCCTCCTTAAAGATTACAGTTCCCAGTCTCCCTTGTAGAAAAGTAATTATGTGATTGATTCTGGCCAATGGAATCAGATGTTTTCAACTTCCAGGTCAAGTTCTTAATAGGAAAGGAACTGGAAGCCCTGTGCAGTGGTGTCCCTCTGTAGTTCCAGCTACGCCTGAGGCTGAGGAAGGAGGATCACTCGGGCCTAGGAGCCTGAGACCAGCCTAGGCAACATAGTGAGATCACGCTTCTTATTTTAAAAAGAAAAAAAAAAGGAAAAGGAAAAGAAAGGAGGCTGCCCTCCTCTTTCCTAGTTTCTTTTCCCATGGTGACAGAAACTGGACCAACTATCTTAGCTGAAAGATAGAAGCCGTGTGGTAGAGAAGGCACAGTAATAAAAGAAAACTTTATCCCCAACATCAAGGAGCCATCTTCTCAGTCTTAGTTTGTTTATGCTCCAACCATTAATAGATGAGAGTAAAATAAACTTCTGTGTTCTTATTTTGACCAAATAAGTATCCTGACTAATATCTCTCTTGAAGCACTCTGAATTCAACAGCTATCTTTTGTTTTGATAGCCATTCCTTAAGCAGAAAGCACCCTAGATTTCTTGAAGGGAATTTCCCAGCATGTTTTCAGCATGCACTGTCAGGGTTTGATATTAGCATCAACCTTTCTGAGTTTTAAGTATCATTTTTCACAATCTCTGAAGTCTGAGCTTCAATAAATAATTCATAACAAGGGGTGGCTTTCTTCCCTTTCCCTCAGGGTATCTTTACAGAAGGAGAAAGTCTTCAGCTCTAGCACTCATCCAGTAAAGGGCTCGTCTTGTCTTCCTCACCTCTGCATCTTCCCAGAGATGGCAGGATGCTCCTGGACACTAGAATCCTTCACATCATTTATCGTATGGGAATCTTTCCTTAACCTTTTCCAGACCCCTGAGGGTGATGAGAAAATAACTTTTCCCAAGTTCAAGAAATCAAAACCTGTGACTCTATATCCCAGACAAAATGGACAAAATACTTAGGTCAAAGTTATCAGATCAGCTTTCATAAGCTCTTTAAAAATTATACAGTTTTCTTTTAAAAGACACTAAATGGTCTCGATTTTTTAATGATCATTGCCATTTACAAAATGAAAACAATAGTTGGCTCAATGACAAGGATGGTAAAAGAGTCAGCAGCATCTTGGGCACACTGAGAAAACCTGTAAACCTCCCACAGAACTCATTCCTCATAGAAATATTCTGTCCAACATCAACCCCTATCCCACTCTAGCCAAAATTCCAAATAAGTGCAAACACACCATCAACCTCTTCCACACGCCAGGTAGTTTTTTCTTATTTTAGTCAGAGAAATGTTAATATACTTCCTTAAGTAACAGCTTTTTAAAACTGAAATCGTGGGCTACCTCTTTTTTTTTCTTTACTGTCTCTGCCTTGTCTAATAAAATGACATAGTGTTTTGTTTCATGATTCTCTATCTCCTAAGCATAGACTTTCTCATATGCAGAGAGTATTATAATTGAGACCATTTATGAACAAAGCATATTAAATGTTACCATGAAAATACTGCAAACCAATGGGTATCGCTTTCCTTTAACACTTGAAAGAGCACATAATTCCATGATCTTAAAAAGAAAGACAAAAAGAAATGTTTTTAATAATATTTCAACCCTTTGGCTTTGTTAGCAGTATAATATAAGAGTTCTAATCTGAAAAACTTATGCTTTCACAAATTGAAATCGAGTAGTAAAAGTATTTTGTCACATCCTCCAAGGGCTAAAATGTAAAGCATATGACATAGCCATATATAAAAATGACCTTCAGTTAAAAAGTAATAAATCAAATGCTCACTCTCCAAGCAGAAAGTCACAAACTGAATACCAGGTAAAAGGAAAGCTGTACATGAAGGCTTTGTGCTTTCATGGGAGAAGGACTGCTCATGCAAGTGGAACCTATTGGAGGGGTGGAACTCATAGTCTTTCAGGGGTTCAGCTGGAGGTGAAGACTAAAGATTTCTCCACCAAGCACCATCATTTTCAGTCCTTTCTGATTAAGGACCAAAATTAAAGCTCAGTAGCTACTTCATTTTGATAATTTTTAGAAAGCCTCAAATAACAGCTAAGAACCTTCTATAAGCATGCCAGAGGAAAAGGGGGAAAATGGAAAATTACAGTTGAAATTACATCCTTAAGAGAGCCAGTTAAGCCACTAATATACAAACCGATCTCAAGTCTGCTATCAGACCCAGAAAATCACAGATGAGGAATTCATTTTAGGACTAATTACACAAACATTAAATCACTCCATTTTTTAACTTTTACATTTAAAATGTTGGCATTTTTCTTCCTTTTTCTTTACATGAACTGGATGACAGTCCCCAACCAAGACACTTGACCTTGGAAATGAGAAATCATCTAGTATGGGCACGCAAGAGTGTCACTAAACTCTGTATAACCCCAGGCAAGTCATTGCACCTTTCTACTCTGCCATTTCCCCACCAGCAAAAAACAAACCACACTTCCTACTTCCTGTTGTGATGAAAAATGAAATAACCTAAGTAAGTCAAGTGCCTCAGAGGCTTTCAATGTGCTTTATGACATTCATAGAGTCAGTTTTGAGCATGTGAGAAATAATCTCTTCCATTTAACCTCCTATTCACAATATAGAAAAATATCCTGTACAGTCTATTAAAAATAATAAAGGCAAAAAGTTTGACCCTCTCCGGTCATGGAAAATTACTTTCTCTGAAAAGCCCAGTCTTCTAGATTAACCTTCAAGAGAACAGGGATTTTGTCTGTTTTGCTCTGTAAAATATTCTCAGCACCTAGAACAATGCCATAATAAGGCATTCATTGAATATTAGATGAGTGAATGAATAAAGCTTTAGCCTGAATAAACGTGGAAACACTTTTTATTTTAGCTATTTTAGGTGGATGTTTTAAAATGTATAGTAGCGTTCTTCCTTATCATCTTGAGAAAGTTATAAGGACATTTTGCAGATGACTAAGGGTCACCATCATGAACATCCTATATTTCAAGGATGCTCTCAGTGTCTTTTAAAATACTAAAATCACTCCGGAATTTTTAATGTAATTTTCAGCTCCTTTATGCATTTATCATTTTTCCCATCCTCCCCCATCTTTCTAATAGGTTGTCATTTCTCCCTATTGTGAAGAATTGGCTGTTGCTAATTTATTGTGCACTTAAAAGCCAATTAGCCACGTGTCTAAAGAAAGAGTACATGCCTCTGAGGGCCTGAGGCCTTCTCCTAAGAGTGAAAAATACAATCCTTAGACTTTTCAGCATCTATGTTTGGCTCCACCTTTTAATGCTTTGTAATTATCCACCATGTTCTAGATAGGTAAAAGGCCAGATATCCCAAATTCCAAATAAGTGTACCCAATGAACTCATGCTGAAGTAACATGCCGTGGTACTAAGGGGTATTTGCTCCATGAAACAGGGCATCCGAAAACAATGGCCCCAAATAATGATGGTTATCTAAGTAAGTAGCTGGTCCAGGGCTAGAGTAGGGGTATCCAAGGCAAAGCACCAGGAGTGGAGGGAAGACTATCTCTTGGTGCTGAGTGTCCAAGGGAGAAGCCATTCCAGAGTTGCTGGGGTCAAAGTAAGGCATCAAGGCAGGAACTGAAAAGTCACCAGAATCAGGGGCAAGGTAGAAATCACAACTTGGGAACAAAGCCAAAGTCCAGTCCCCCAGCGTGGAGCACAAAGGCAAGGCCAGACCCGACTTGACACAGAGTCTCAAATTCAGGCTGAAGCTCCTTAAATTCTCGGATCCAGAATGGGATCTCCAGGAAGGAGCCAAATGTCCTAGATTGTGGCAAGGCTGAGGAACCCGGCACAGATTTTACGAAAGGAAAAGAAGGGCACAGGGTGGCCAACTACCTCCTTCGCCATGGCCCAAGGGCATCACAATAGGAAGGATAAGGTGGGGAATACGCCAGACACTGTGGAGCCAATCTATGAAGTCCTTTTAAGCCCAGCTTTAGCACACGTGCAGTGAAAATCTATCAGTCTTTTTGATAAGGGAATAGCAAAGGTAGAAATCGTGGTTCAGGAAGATAAATCTGGAGAAAGAACCATCTAAGCTACACTGGGGCAGGGGAAATAGGAGGCAAAGAGATGACAAGTTATCTGGGAGCAATGTGATGAAGGCTCTGACAATTTCCAACTTTGGGTGAGAAAAGAGAGAAACTATCATTTTTTGTGACTTTCTGTGAACCAAGCACAATGCTGGCATTTTTTACACTTGTTATCTCATGTATTCCTGACTTTAAGTCTGCGAGAGAAATATATTGTTCCCATTTTATAGGTGAGGAAATTTATATATATATATATATATATATATAAATTGCATTTTAGGTTTTGGGGTACATGTAAAGAACATGCAGGATTGTTGTATAGGTACATACACAGCAATGTGGTTTTCTGCCTCCATCCCTATCACCTATATCTGGCATTTCTCCCCAACTCCCTACCTCCCACTGTCCCTCCCCTAGTCCCCCCACTCCCCATAGACCTCAGTGTGTGATGCTCCCCAGGTGAGAAAACTTAAAATCCAGAGAGAGAAGGAACTGTAGTCGCATGGTGTGGATGACAGAGATGGGATTCACTCTGGAATGATCTGATTACAAAATGCCCACTTGCACCAGCTGATACACAAGTGACTTTTATTAAATGGAAGAAAGGGGTGAATGGGATAAGGAGGAGGGGGTCTATATGTCTGCATGCATCTGCTTTTCATGGGCTTAACGAATCAGCCTGGACCGAGGCCTTCCTCATATGCCCTGCCTTCACTCAGCAGAACTGGGAAGCCATCAGACTGGAGGCTTTTATCCCCAGGACCCCTCCCTAACACTGGGGAAATCATGTTTTTAAATGGTTTTTAAAATAGTAATGATCTAAAGCTATCTGTCTAATAGGTGTATTGATTGCTCAGTGTTCTTAAATTAGGACATATCTCGTGGAACCATAGATTACAGCTGGTTTGGGGGAAAAAATGACTCAGATAAAATAAGAAATGCATACTCAAAAAATAATCCAACATTTCCATGAAAAGCTAGTAAGCTTTGGGGTGCTGGTAATGTATTTTGTTTTGTTTTGTTTTAATCTGGGTGCTACTCATAGAGTGTGTTCATGGAGATTTATACTTATTAAATGTGCTCTATTCCACATGTATAGTATGCTTCAACAAAGTTTTTAAACTGCCAGAACAAAGTAATATTTTATCCCTGCCCTGTTCCAGGGTAAACTGGCCTTTTATAAATAAGCAATAAAGCAGGCAAAGTTTGAATATGGAGACCTGAGCAGTAAGACTCCTCTCTCCTAATGGAGATCCACTAAGAAGCACTCTACTCATAAACAGAAGGCTGTTGCCTTGGAAACAGGAGCTGTAACTACTGCAATCACACCTCGGGAGCAAAGATGGCCAAGATCTATTTCAATTCTTAGATGCCTCGAGGAACTGCAGATGACTGTAACAATGGAAGATAGCCAATCTGTAGTAATGAAGAAGCGCATGCCGGAGTTAGAAAGGCTGCAATTGAGAAAGGAAAAGAGGGGGCAGGGTAGGAAGGAGAAGACAGAATTTAAGTATAACAAGTAAAGCCTAATCCAAGAACTGCAGAGCTGAGGAGCTCCTGGTGGCATTTCTTTAAGCCACGCCACCCTCTAGTTTATTGATTACATACTACCTGCCAAACCGTGCTAGGTGCTGGGAAGACAAAGTCAGGAGAAGACATATTCAAAGTGGCCCAGGGGAGGTACGAGTACCCTGGGACCAATTAACCTCAGTGTGCAAAATGGGCACAGGAGGCTTCAGAGAGAAGGTGGCATTTTTAACCTGGAACTTGAAGAACATGTAGGAGTTCCCCAGGCAGAGAAAACTGAGAGACATCTCAGACAAAGGGAGGTACGAAGGACAGAGGCATGACACAGCACGTTCTGTTTTTCAGCAGGGTGGCTACCTGCAATTCTGGGTAGAACACTTGCATGTCTGGTAGATTATCCCACACACTGCAGGATGTTTGCCATCTCAGACCCCACCCACTCATTGCTGGCAGCAACTCCCAATCATGACAACAACTAAAGTAATGCCCCTGTCACATTTCTGAATGTCCTCAAGGATGGGGTGATGCTATTGCTCCCAGTTAAGAAGTCCGAGAACCTGGGGGAACAGATCTGTGGCTGCAGCAGGGGTTGGGGAGACAGGGGTGGGAGGTGAGGATGAGAATGCAGGTGAGGATCAGAGTTTAGGCCTTGCACATCCCACTCGGGAGTCAGACTCTGTGCCAGACATGGAGGAGAGAGAACAGACTCTAAAGCAATTATGTAGGAGGCCAAACCAACAAGACTTGGCAACTCGTGGGCTCTGAGGAGGTGGGGAAGAAGAAAGAATGAAAGAATAAAGAATAATCCCCAGTTTTCAGCTTGGACAACTGAGTAAACATTAGTGGCACCCAGCAAAGTGATGAATATAGAAATAAGAGTAGCTTTGGAGGGGGATGGAAAGGTGAGGCAGAAAATGAGTCTGAAGCCCTTCAGGGACATACAGGTGGAATTTTTAAGAAGTAATAAATAGCAGAGTGGGCCCTCAGCAGACACTGAATCTGCTGGTGCCATGATCTTGAACACTCCTTGACCCAGAGGAGAGACAGCTGGTCAAAGGTAAAAGAAACCTTAGCATTTAACTGTAGGCGGTGTCTGAGCCATTTCACAAGGGCCTTCAAGACTTGTTAAGCAGCCCAGGGAAGGGGGGAGCTGGAGACGAGGAAGCGGTGGCACTGGAGCTGGGCATAACCAACCAGGAGCCAATATGGCAGAAAATGGGCACCGGCAGGCAGGAACGAAGGGAGCGGAGCCGGCTGGCAAGGCACAGGTGAGCAGACCAAGCAGGAGTGGCTGAAAGGTCACGGTACTCCACACACTTGGCACACATCAGTACAGTGGCTTTAGAAAGTAATCTTCCATCTCAACCCAGGTCATACACATACATATATACCAGGGCAGGCTCCATGGGCAAGCGGGTTGTGCAGCTGCCCAGGCCCCATGTGGAGAAGAGCCCCATTCTTGGTTAAACGCTCTGCTACTGCCATCTTGAAATTCTTAAGAATTTTTTAACAAGGAGTCTCACGTTTTCATGTTGCACTAGATCCCACAAATTATGAGGCTGGTCTAGATACACACAAAAATAGAGCCTTAACAAAAGTTTTAAGAAACAGTATCTATCTGCTATGGTCCGAGTGTTTATGTTCGCCTCTCAA
Organism: Aotus nancymaae; assembly: GCF_030222135.1. Classification (NCBI taxonomy): domain Eukaryota; kingdom Metazoa; phylum Chordata; class Mammalia; order Primates; family Aotidae; genus Aotus; species Aotus nancymaae. The sequence goes on along the minus strand of NW_026988419.1, from coordinate 36,278,519 downwards.
AATCTGTATGTTAAAGCCTAATTCCCAATAGAGTTAAGAGGTGGGGCCTTTAGAATGGGATTAGTGCCCTTATAAAAGAGGCCTGAGGGAGCTTGTTCCTTCCACTATGTAAGGACTGTGCAAGAAGGCATCACCTATGATGCAGTGAGTGGCCCCTCAGCAGACATTGAATCTGCTGGTGGCATGATCTTGAACTTTCCAACTAAAAGAACTGTGAGCAATAAATTTCTGTTGTTTATAATTTATCCAGTCTAAGGTATTTTGTCATAGAATTCTGAATAGACTGACATTATCTTACCAAATGTGATATAAAATCATATTCTCTATTTTTTAATGTAGCCATAGCCCATTAAATTCACAATCCACTAATGCATTGCAAGTCAGTTTTTTTGTTGGTCACTTTGTTTTTGAGATAGGGTCTCGCCCTGTTGCCCAGGCTGGAGCGCAGCCTCAACCTCCTGGGCTCAAGTGATCCTCCCACCTCCCACCTCAGCCTCCTTGGTAGCTGGCACTACAGGTGCATGTCACCATTTCTTTATTTTTTGTAGCCATAGAGTTTCACCATGTTGCCCAGGCTGATCATGACCTCCTGGGCTCAAGCAATCTGCCTGCCTTGGCCTCCCAAAGTGCTGGGATTATAGGGATGAGCCACCACCCTGGCCCAAGGTTTTAAAACTCTCTTAGAGGGCTACTATGGCCTGAATGTTTGTCCCCCACAAAATTCGTATGTTGAAATTATAATCACCAAAGTGACGGTATTAGAAGCTGGAGTCTTTGGGAGGGGATTAGAGATTATGATCCTTATAAAAGAAACTGCAGAGAGCTGGCTAGCTCCTTCCATCATGAGATCACAACAAGAAGTCTGCAGCCTGCAACTAGAAGAGCACCCTCGCCAAAACCTTATCAGGCTGGCACCCCAATCTTGAAATTCCCAGCCTCCTGAACTGGGAGAAATAAATTTCTATTGGTTTTTGTTTCTTTTTGAGACGGAGTCTCACTCTGTCCCCCAGGCTGGAGTGCAGTGGCATGATCTCGGCTCACTGCAACCTCCGCCTTCCAGGTTCAAGCGATTCTCCTGCCTCAGCCTCCCAAGTAGCGGGATTACAGGCACAGACCCAGCTAATTTTTGTATTTTTAGTAGAGTCGGGGTTTCACCATGTTGGTCAGGCTGGTCTTGAACTCCTGACCTCGTGATCCACCTGCTTTGTCCCCTCAAAGTGCTAGGATTACAGGTGTGAGCCACCACGCCCGGCCAATTTCTACTGTGTATAAGCCACCCAGATGAAGGTATTTTGTTTTAGTAGTCCAAATGGACTAATACAATGGGGTAAGCCAAGACTAAAAAGTTTTTGTTTTGTTTGGAGCGTGAAGCCCTTAGAGTGGGATTAGTGCCCTTATGAAATAGACCCAGAGAGCTCCCTCATGCCTTCCATCATGTGAGGATGCAGCGGGAAGATGGACATCTATAAACCAGGAATTGGACCCTCACCAGACACCAAACCTCGTCGGCAACTTGACAGCAGCCTCCAGAACTATGAGAAATAAATTCCTGTTGTTTATGGCCACACAGTCCATGGTATTCTGTTACAGCCACAAGAGCAGACTAAGACACCCACTTCCCATGCTAAATACAAATTAACTTTTATTTGGGTTATAAATAACTATATATTGAGTTGACCTGAAAATGACTGGCTGACATCAAGTTATGTCTTACAGGTATTTGATTGGTTAAATATACATTAACTTAGATTTTGCTTTTTTCTTTTAATATTCAAAGAAGCCAATAAAATCTTTCTTTCTGATTTTAGACATATTTTTGGGCCACTGAAAAGCTCAAAGTCCCAAGGCTCAAGGTTCCTAATTCCTCAGGATTCACCAAGCCTTCATCCTCCGGGGCTGAATCAGGAAAGAAGTCGCAGAGTGGAAGAGACTGAAGAAAAATGAGGAGAAATTTGTCAGGACACTTAAGAAGCCACGGATTCTGATCGACAAGGAGCTCCTACAAACTAGTCAGAAGAGGATAGTTAACCCAAGTTTTTTAACAGCAAATTAAATAAGCAATTCGAAGAAAAGAAAGATGCTAAGGGTCAATGAGCGTATTAAAAAGGTGTCTGGGAAATACCCATTTTTCACATAGCAGATTGGCAAAAATGTAAAGATGATTAACACTGAAAGCTGAGGAGGATGTGGAGAAACAGAGCCTCTGTGAGAGCTGCTAGGTGGGGAGTGAACTGCTTACAACTTTTGTAGAAGGCTCTCTGACAGACTCCACTAGGACTAGAATCTACCCCCGCCTTAAATGCTCTCACTGCGGGTGTCCAGAGGACTGTCTCCCCGAGTCACGTTGTCTCAGCTTAGTTTACCTCCTTAACGAGGCCTTTCCTCTACTCTGGCATGGCTTTATTTTTCTCAGAAGCTTTATCTCTAATTGCAATTTCCTATTTCCCCTATTGCTTTCCCTGTTTATAGATGACCTCCCACCACTACAACATAAACTTCTGGAAAGCTTGGAGCAACTCTCTTTTGTTCACCTCCTTATCCCCAGCTCTACGGAGCCTATAGGAACGTTATTATTGTTATTGTTATTATTATTTTGAGACAGAGTTTCACTCTGTTGACCAGGCTGGAGTGCAGTGGTGCAATCTCGGCTCACTGCAACTCCACCTCCCGGGTTCAAGCAATTTTCCTGCCTCGGCCTCCCAAGCAGCTGGGACTATAGGCATATGTCACCATACCCAGCTAATTTTTTGTATTTTTAATAGAGATGGGGTTTCACCATATTGGCCAGGCTGTTCTTGAACTCCTGACCTCATGATCCGCCCGCCTCGGCCTCCCAAAGTTCTGGGATTACAGGTGTGAAACACTGCGCCCAGTCGAGCAGCATTATTTAATGACAAACACTGGAAACAAACTGAATGTCCACCCACAGGGGAAATGATTGAATAAATCATGAAACACCCACACTACAGAATATTATGAAGCTATGTACTAACCTGGGGGGGAAATGCGCATAATATATTGTTTTACGGATAAAGCAATTTATAACACACCTATATTCAGTGTCATGTTTATTGAAAAGGAAGAAAAAAACACATGGTCAAATATATTTATGTTCAAATAAGCAGAGAAAGGCGGGATGAAAAACACTCAACTGTTACTACCAAGGGCTCCAGGGGTGTGACAGCATTGGAGGGGACAAAAGGTTCACTTTTACAGTGAGCATATATTTTGTCATCTTTTTTTTAATTATTTGAAAAGAATTCTGGTCTTAAAAGTATTAAAGTATTATACTAAAAATGTTTACGTTATGCTTATTTCATCTGCCAGAGTTAGGAAGGCCGACGATTCTAAGAATTCCACTGGACTTGCCTGTGGCCAGCCTTCTGGTCTAACAATCATTCCCATTCGATGTGCTAAAAAGCCAAAATTATTCTAATACACAGTAGCCAAAATGCTTTGCCTTTCATTAAAGATAGTGTTTCCCACTGGGGGATCTAGAAATGGTTTGAAACCCTTTTCAATAGGCCACTGAGAGCTCAACCTGAAGCTGCCCAGGAAAAAGAGAGGAAGAAAGAGGGCGCAGGGCCTAGGAGCCAGGCCAGCACCTGCGGCCTGGGCTTCCTGGGGTGCCTGTCAGATTTCCGAGGCAGCTGCCAGCTGGCTGGTTCACCCACAAACACCAGTTGGCTGAAGCCTGGGAAGTGATATCTTGAAGGCCTAAGGCCCTAAATTAAATGTCCTTGTCTATGCTAAGAACAACCTATAAGGAAAATCTTAACACAAAACAAGCAGCTCTCAGGCATGTCAAGGATTTTAAAAATTAAGCTGATCAAGTGATAAAAGCTGTAAATAAAAGGATTCAGATATTTCCACCTCACCATGCTAATCTACCTGTAAGCTACTCAATCAACCACACACACACAAAAGTCTGAATCAGACAGGCTTTTGAGCAGCTCAGTTGCCCCACTGCAGCATAGAGCACGGCACTTCACACCAGCCAACCAAATGACTGAATGAATGAATGAATGAGAATTGTCAAGTCCATGTGGACAACACTAAGGGGACTTGCATTTAGAAGTCGGGTTCCTGTTCTCACTGAGACATTAACTAGTTAGGTAATTGAATCAGGGAAGTTAGTGAAAATTCTCTCAGCCTCAGTTTCCTTATCTATAAAATGGGAATAACTGTACCTATCTCCTAGGGTTGCTCTGAGGCACAAGTGAGGGTCGCTATGAAAGCCTATGGCAAACTGAGATGACCTCCCCTCAAATAAGGCCTTGCTGCCCAGCTGTGCGGAGTGTGGTCAGCACATGGCCTCCAGCTGCCAGCTCCTTCAGGGTCTGCCCTGCTGCAGAGAACCACCTCACCTGAGATCACAACCTTCCTGTGACAACCTGCCTACAACTGAGAAGTAGGGATGTAAAGGCCCATGATGGTCCAAAGCAAGACATGGTGACTGCAAACACTCACTCCAGGGCTTCCTGCCAGGTGTGCTGAGGCCCCTTCAACTTCTCCCTCGGCCCAGTCCTGCATCCTTCACTTCCTACATGTTGATCCCTAACGAGCATTTCACACCCCAAATTCTGTCTTAGCATCTTCTTCTAAAGAACCCAACCTGCACCAAAACCCTTTTTCAGTTTTAAGTACTTTAGAGTTTCTATAATGGGACAAAGAATAGAGACCAATTCTGGTTTAGAAAAAAAAAGAAAATCACACTCAGCCCAGCATGGTGGCTTATACCTTGGAATCTTAGCACTCTGGAGGCCAAAGTGTAAGGATTTCTTGTGGCTAGGAGTTTGAGATCAGCCTGGGCGACATAGAGAGACCTGATCTCTATGGAGAAAAAGAAAAAATACAAAAATTAGCCAGGTGTGGTGGCATGCACCTGTAGTCCCAGCTACTTGGGAGGCTGTGGAGGGAGGATTGTTTGAATCTGACAATTTTGAATGTTGAGGCTGCAGTGAGCTGTGATTATACCACTGTACTCTAGCCTGAGTGACAGATTGAGACTTTGTCTCTCTCTCTTTCTCTCCCTTTTTTCTTTTTGAGACAGAGTCTCGCTGTGTCACCCAGGCTGGAGTGCAGTGGCATAATCACAGCTCACTGCAGCCTCAACCTCTGGGCTCAAGCAATCCTCCTACCTAAGCCTCCTATGTAGCTGAGACTGCAAGTACATGCCATCATACCTGACTAGTATTTGGATTTTTTATAGAGACAAGGTCTCACTATGTTGCTCAGGCTGGCCTTGAACTCCTGGGCTCAAGAGCTCCTCCCACTTTGGCCACCCAAAATGCTGTGATCACAGGCATGAGCCACCGTGCCCACCTGACCCAGTCTCTTTAAAAAAAAAACAAAACACAAGACACACTCATAAACTTTTAGAAGCAGGGATCCATGCCATTTACTTCAAGTATTCATTTACTTATTTAACAAATATGTACAGAACACCATGTTGCGGGGCCAGGCAACCTGTTGGAGGCCACAAGAATTCTGTACTAATGATCGTTTAGGGCTATTGGACTTTCTGTGTTCACAGCAATGGTTCTCAGTGGGGTAGCACTTCCTCTAAAGGCTTGGAACTGTGTTGGGGGCTTTTGGTTGTTACAATGGTTGCAGGGCTCTGCTGGCATACGGGGCGGGGGGGTGCGGCGGGAGGGGTGGGAGCAGGAACACTCCCGTCCTACAGTGCTCCAGAAAAATCTCTTTTAATGGTGGATTGGCCCACATCCCAAATGATTTTCATAAAAGAGGGGGAAAGAGTTTATATAAATATCTAAATCTAGATCTTAAAACTATGCATTTCGTTAAATACGTTGTTTAGTTTTAAACACACTGAATTCTCTAGGAATTTGATTACCCTATAAATCAAGGGAAGGAGGTAATGTATTTTGTACAGAACTGTACCAGCTGGGTGTGGTAGCTCATACCTGTAATCCCAGAACTTTGGGAGGCCAAGGCGGGCAGACCACCTGAGGTCAAGAGTTCAAGATCAGCTTAGCCAACATGGTGAAACCCCATCTCTAGTAAAAATACAAAATTAGCCAGGCGTGGTGGTGCATGCCTGTAATCCCAGCAACTCAGGAGACTGAGGCAGGAGAATCACTTGAACCCAAGAGGCAGAGGTTGCAGTGAGCCAAGATCATGCCATTGCATTCCAGCCTAAGTAAAAAGAGTAAAACTCAGTCTCAAAAAAAAAAAACTTTACCAAGAGTTTTTATTCCATCTCTAAAAATGAAGACTCTTACAGAAATGTCATTCATGATTAATGAGACATCTCTATAACATACCTGTTGGTCTATATTTATAGTTGTCATATTCTTAGTGATATACAAGAAAAGACTTTTTTGCCCTTATTTCTAGGGTTATATTTAAGAGTACTAATATATAACTGAAACTATTCAGCTAAATATTTCTTAAATACAAACTATGAGCAAAAATGTAACTATTATGTCTTCAATATAACTGTGCACATACTGAAATACATGCTACTTTATTATAAATTATTTTCATGTCATTTCTCCTTTATAATTAGAGTCTTATGTTGATTTCTTTTTAAATATTGTGTGTGAGTTCTATTATCTGTGAGTTTCCATTTTAGGAAGTAAAGAGGATGCTACAAAATACATAAAAGAGGATGCTGGGTTTGACAAGATTGGAAACCACTGCCTTATAGAACTGATTCTAAAACTGGGGTCTGAGGCCTACCCACAGCAGAAACACCTGTAGTATTCATGAAAAATCCAGGTGCCTAGGCTCCAGACTGACTCATAAGGATGCTCTCTGGGGCTAGAACCCAGGAATCTATTTTTCAAAGCTTCTAAAGTGATGTTGATCCTTATCTGGGTTTGGTACCCACAAGTACAGAGGATACAGGGTGCACCAAGCCCTTCCCTAGCCTAGAGGTGCTTAGAGTCTCAAAGGGGAAGGTAAAATTTTAACCATCATGTCAGGCACATAACTGTTAAGTGCTAGAAAGAGATATCAATGAAGCACTATGGGAATTCAAGAAGGGAGAAGCTGTCCTAGAGGAGGTGCCTTGCAAAGGGTGCATTCCAGTGAGGATCTGGAAGATGGAGTAAGAGCCTCAGCTCTGGAGAGTGTGACTGCAGAAGACTTTACATACGTTATCTCCATCAAAATCCACAGCTACCCTCTGGGGCAAATACCACTCCTATCTAGTCTTGCAGAATAATGAGACCTAAAGAAGTCAAGTAATTTTACTCAAGGTTTTAAACACAGGTCCTGCCATCCCAGATGATAGTGCTTAACCACCCAGTTAATACTCAAGCTTTAACCAGTGGGAAAGCGGTAGGGGTGGTATGGAAGAGGTCCCAAGGAGTTTCAAGACATAGAATTTCTATCCAAAGCTTCACTTTCATCTTGTTAATAGCACTGTCACCAGCATTCAGGAAGACAAGAGGAAATCATCATAATTAGAAGGGACTCTAAGCATATATCATTCACATATGGCTGGAAAGACTCAAGGATGAGAATAGGCAGTTAGGAGTCACTGATGCTAATGAGCCACAAATCATAGAAAAGTAACTTAATTGAGACAACAGCAAAATGAGAGGAGGCTCAGAATTAGGAGCTCTCACACTGCTTCCACAGTTCCAGTGACAGCATAAAGCAGTTTCTGCTTAATCAACTTCCACCTAATCAGAGAGCCATCTTAACACAGCATCTCTGGGGGCAGCAAATTAGCTAATAGTGACTGCAGCAATCAGGACAGTATGGGTGGGGAGGGGAGGGATGGAAATATGCTAGGAAGAAAGGCAATTGGCTGGTGCTATGGGGTTAAGTGGTGTTTAACTGCCTGTTAAACTGCAAAATGCTAAGCTTCTGTGTTCTATTGCAGAAAAGTCAACAATGAATAGAAATAAAGATGAAATGCATCAGATTCTGTTTTTTATTCTGCAACCTAAATGTACATCCAGGTAGTTACAAAACTTACTTTTTGTTTGTTTTGTTTTGTTTTGTTTTGAGACAGGGTCTTGCTCTGTCGCCCAGGCTGGAATACAGTGGTGTGATCTTGGCTCACTACAACCTCCACCTCCTGGGTTCAAGCAATTCTGCTGCCTCATCCTCCCAAGTAGCTGCGACTATAGGCACATGCCACCATATCCAGTTAATTTTTGTATTTTTAGTAGAAACAGGGTTTCACCATGTTGGCCAGTCTGGTCTTGAACTCCTGGCCTCAAGTGATCCAACCACCTCGGCCTCCCAAACTGCTGGGATTGCAGGTGTGGGCCACTGCGCCCTGCCACATAACTTACTTTTATCTCTATAAAGGGAAAGATGGAGGATTTTTACATCCATGTCACAGGCCACGTGCCCCCAGCTTTTATGGACAGTAAGACCAAAAGATCTCTCTACTCACTTTCTCTTCGCCACCACCTCTTTCCCTTCTCTGTTTGTGACATGTAGGTCACCAGCAAGCAAGTACTTCCAATCTCCGAGGCAGAGACTTTTGGCTTTGGAAACATTTGGAGCAGAAACAGGTGGTGTGGTCTGGAGCAAACATGCAAAAGAAGAAAATACCAAAAAGAGAAGAATCCCTCCACATGGAATTCTCATTTGCATTTTGTGCTGTCAGCAGTTCTCCAGTTTTTCCACATCCTTTCAAATGTTAGGTTCTCATGTGTTGTGAGTAGGTCAGACTAAGCGGGTTTTTTCTTATGGTTTCAGGCTGGATAATATTTCATAACCACATGATTGCAGGGCTGAGCTTAGCCATACTGCATTTAAGAGTGGATCACATATCCATCATTCAGTCCGCATTTCAAAGACTGGCAAAATATTGCCCCTGAGGATTTAAGAGATGCAGGTGATAGAACATTTCCCTCTCCTAACTAATAAAACTGTGAGGGTCAGTTCCTCATACAATACCAGGGAGCCCATCAGTACACAATAAAAAGTCATTTGTCCTTGGAAGGTGGCCTGAGAAACAGCACCACAAAGTCCAGGCAATCAACAAGCCATTGATTCTCCATGTACATCATGGTTAGATCTTTCATCCTAAACTGCCATTTGGCACACATCGCAACCCCTGATCAAAAGTGTTCATGGTTCCCCATGGTCACAAGATGAACCCTAAAATCCTTAGAGGGTTTTCAGAGGCCTCCACAAACTAGCACTGTCCATTCTCTCCCATCCAATCTCCCACTGTTGCCCATACAAACCCTCTGCTCCAGCCAAGCTGCTCGCTTCACTCTTCCTGGAAACCTGCAAGCCTTCCTTTTTCTCTCTTCCCTTGTTGACCTCTGCTCCCAAATGCCCCCTTCCTCCTTCTTCCTAGTTTGTCCTACCACGAGGCATTTAAAAACCAGCTCAAATCCCATGTCCTCCATAAAGCCGCCTTTCAGAAAACTTCCTGCCTGGATAGGCTCGCTCTTCTGCACTCCCATGAGAGTCATCAGCTGGCACCCTACACAGACTGCCCTGCGTTGGGACTTATTTATTTCCATGCCTCCCACCCCACCCAGTTGGACCATGAAGCTCCTGGGTACAGTGTCTTGTCCTGGCTTCCCAGACTCTCACCTGTTCACCTCACAGCAGATCCTCAGTAAAGCTTTGTTGCCATCATTTTTGAGCCTCCACTACTATAAGAATTTGGTCCTCCCTAGTATTTATGGTTTATGAGACACTTCTGCCTTTAAACCACCTTATCTCTTTCTGTCCAATCATTGCTCTCTCTTTGAGCCCAGGCGTGTGACAGGACTGCCAATTCACTCTGTCCCTAGTGCTGTCACATGCACCTAATGAGTGTTTAACAGAAGAATCCTAAGAGCTGATTGCAAGGTCAGAAAATCACCTTAAGTCCCCCAGGGCCATGTGCAGTCTACAGACAGGAAATAGGCAACAGGAGAATGAAATTAGCATAAGGAAAAAGGGGCATATGGCTCCTCTCCACCCAAGTCAGCAACACCTACCAAAACAACAAAGAAAGCATCTGGATGGAGCATGGGCAAGCACTGCTGAGATCGGGAAACTGTGCTCATAACAAAAGCACAAAGTGTTTGCAAAAGGCAGCTCCCCTTCCCTTCCCAAACTACTCAACAAGAAAACGAGCAGAGTTTTTGCTCTGAAAACATCTGTTTTCAGTTACCTGTGCCTGAACCACAAACTTAACAGAGAAACACAGAGATCCCGAGCCGACTCCACGGTCTAAGATCTGTCAGGACGAATTATGTGGAGATGGAGGAGCCAAGTGTGGGATGCCTAAGCAACCGCTGTGCAATAGCCATGGTTTTGATAAGCCTTGCGGATGAGATTTGGGTGGACTAGGAATCGTACTACTGAACTTGATTGCTGAAAAAGTAAAAGCCACCAAGGGGTATCATTATCCCTTGATAAACCCAGCTACCCACAGTGGTCAATTACTAATGAACAGACCCCTTTCACCAATTAAAGCCACATGTTACCACTCAATTCCCAACATATTTAGTCTTTTCCTCCCAGTACTCCAAGTCACTGTCTACCTAAACCTGTCCAGCTAAGGTTCTGCTTGCCTTTACTTAAACAACAGTCTTTCTGGGGCCTGGTCAGTGGGGCCCCAAAAAATAAAATAAAATAAAATAAAAATTTTTTTTAAGAAAAAAAACAGTCTTTCACTAGAATGTTCTTTTTAGTAAACTCTTAAGCTCTACTTTTTTTTTTGAGATAGGGTCTTGCTCTGTTAACCTGCCAGAGTCCTGAGTGACCTTCCTTTGTTCATTCTCCTTGTGCAGTTCTTCAGTGTTCTTTGCAAATGGATTTCACCAAAGTGAGTTCTGTCTATTAATGTCACTAGGCAATAAATGTCTGTTCATCTTTGAAGGGACTTTGGGAGATGATCTTATTTTACCAAATAAACATGTTACATGCCTGTTGATAGGAGGCCTGATGCTTTATTTTCTCTAGAAAAAATATAGATATTTCAATATTGTAAATTCCATTAAGGTACCCTACCCCCTACCTCCAAATCCTCCATCCCCCACCCCCCACCACCAACAGGCTCTAGTTTCCCAAACCCCTCAATCTGGCAAAGAGACAATGTACCAGACCTTTTTGGTAGGTAGTCATCCAACTCCCTATCCATTTTCTTCTTGGCAAAATGGGAGTAACTTAGCTTAATTAAAACTGAAAGAACATTGTCAGTCCTTGTATAAGGCATAAGTTCCTGAGTAATTTACATCACATTTCTTTTTTGGGCCTGGTAATTTCCAAAATTGGAGTAAAGTCCCTCTTTTGATGAATCTATCAGCAGATGTGTTTGGAAAATGAGGAAATGATGTTGCTAACTTGCTAACTGTATTTTGGCAGATAATGTAATAGGGTGTACTTTACTGGTATTTCCTCTATTAAAGGAATACAGACAAATTTTTCCCTTGGAATAAAAAATCTATATATTATCCTAAAATCATCCTAGAAATTTTAAACTGCTGTTTTCTTGCTTATAACTTTCCCTCATTTTCTTCTCAGCAGTGGAAGACAAGTTAAAATCTTGTTTAAATCCACAGTGAACTTTTTATATTGTGAGGCTGATTGGTAGGTTTTAATGTGAAATCAGCATTCTGTCTAAAGCCATGTAAGATGATTCTGGTATAAATATGGTAACTACAATGTCTACTGTGTTTTGCCATTAAGTTTTTGTTTTGTTTTGTTTTGTTTTACTTGGAGGCTTTAGAGAAAGAAGATTAAAAGGCTTGGTGGTGTATATGTGTCTTGAATGCTAGACTGAGAAGTTTATAGTAACCGGTTGGTGTGAGAGGCGGTATGTGTTTAAGCGTTTGAGGATGAGCCTGGCATTTGGATATAAGGTAGTTCAGTTTAGAGAGCTCCAGCTGGGGCTGTTGGAATGGTTTTGATGTGGTGTGATGAGGACCTGGGAGTCCATGGCAGATCTGAGGGCCACTCTGGGATGTTGAGAGGTGAAACAGAAAAGATCCATGAAGTTGGGAATTTTACTTTTTTGAGACAAGGTCTTTCACTACTAGAGTGTTCTTTATATTAAAATCTTAAGCCCTTTAGGCTGGCTGTGGTGGCTCACACTTGTAATTCCAGCATTTTGGGAGGCTGAGGCAAGATCACCTGAGGCCAGGAGTTCGGGACCAGCCTGGCCAACAGGTCAAAACCCCATCTCTACTGAAAACACAAAAATTAGCTGGCATGATGGCATGCGCCTGTAATCCCAGCTACTCAGGAGGCTGAGACAGGAGGATCATTTGAACCTGGGAGGTGTACTCTCTACCTTAGTAGACAAAGAGTATACTGTTATGAATTAAAAATATAGCAGCTTCTGGATTATTACTTGGCCAGTGAACTAGTGGTATTCTATATCTGTTCAGAAATTTTTATTTTATAATTCCTTTAGAAGAGTCCCTGGAAGATTTTTTAAGAGAAGAAAACATCATAGGAATGCTTTTATAGATGTGTATGTTTGTATAAGCTTCTAAGCCTCACGTAGATTCTCCTGGACCCACAGCATAAATTAGTTTCTCCCACCAGAACATGGAGGCTGGAGAGAGAAGTTGATGTCTCTGAGTTTCGTTGCCCTTGTCCAGCACAAGACAAGTGACACCATACTGTACTGGTTATATTTTATTATAGTGAGGTCTATTATATTTTTTAAAGCCCATTATGATAAAATCCCCTAGAGACAAACAAAATGTAATGCAATTCATTTTGAACCAATAAATATTTATTGAGTCTTATAAACCTTCATGCCAGTCTCTGGGCAGAGCCCCTGGATACATCTTTTAATACCTGCTCTACTGAAATCTCAGTATGAATCTCCATAGAAAGCAATTTCTATATAAAGCAATTCCATAAGTTTCTATAAAAGCAATTCAAGTAAAAAGTAGTGAAACAAATGCTGGCATAATATGTCTCTTTAATTATGATAAGTATTTAATGTTTCTTTATAAAGTAATCACATCCTTAATAGAAACAGAACTGTTGAAAGCATGACAGACTAAGTACCTGGATGACAATAATGATTAAACAAATATACACTTTGATAATTTGGAGAGAGATCCAAGATGGCTGATCACTAGCAGCTCGGGCCCGTATTTCCCAGTGAAAGCACAGAGAACAGGAGGACGCCACACTTTCAGATGAACATTTGTTGCTCACGGACTAGGAGATTCCCAGCAGAGGAGCCCCACGTGTCGCCAGGGCGACTCTTGTGGCCGGCGTGGCGGTTTTGCTGGTGCCTTAGCCTGCCAGTTTTTGGTGCAGAGTCCGGAGATTCCCGAGCAGAAAAGCACCATCCATAATAACACCGCTGTTTTGGCCGGCGCAGTGGATTGCTCAGATTTCGGTGCTGGGAATCAACAAGTTGGACGTCTGCTCAGAGATCTAGTTAGAAAGTCGGTAATTACAAAGACAACAGATGGATAAATATATAACGAAGGGAAGAAATCAGCGTAAAAAGGCAGAGAATACTCAAAATCAGAATGCTCTCCCTCCACAGGGGATCGCAATTCCTCATCAGTAACGGAACAAGGCTTAATAGATTACGAGTGTGTTCCAATAACAGAAGCAGGCTTCAAAACGTGGGTGATAAGAAACTTCTGTGAATTAAAAGAACTTGTTCTAACCCAATGCAAAGAAACTAAGAACCTTGAAAAAAGGTTTGACGAAATGTTAACGAGAATGGACAATTTAGAGAGGAATATAAGTGAATTGATGGAGCTGAAAAACACAACACGAGAACTTCACGAAGCATGCACAAGTTTAAACAGTCAAATTGATCAAGTAGAAGAAAGGATATCAGAAGTCGAGAACCAGCTCAGTGAAATGAAACGAGAAGACAAGATTGGAGAAAAAAGGATGAAAAGGAATGAGCAAAGTCTCCAGGAAATATGGGACTATGTGAAAAGACCTAATTTACGTTTGATAGGTGTACCTGAATGTGATGAAGAGAATGAATCCAAGTTGGAAAATACTCTTCAGGATATCATTCAGGAAAACTTTCCCAACCTGGCAAGGCAGGGTAATATTCAACTCCAGGTAATACAGAGAACACCACAAAGATATTCTTCAAGAAGACCAACCCCAAGGCACATAATTGCCAGATTTATTAGGGTTGAAATGAAGGAGAAAATACTAAGGGCAACCAGAGAGAAAGGTCAGGTTACCCATAAAGGGAAACCTATCAGACTTACAGCAGATCTCTCAGCAGAAACCCTGCAAGCCAGAAAAGAGTGGGGACCAATATTTACCATCCTTGAAGAAAAGAACTTTCAACCCAGAATTTCCTATCCAGCCAAACTAAGCTTTATAATCAAAGGAAAAATTAAATCCTTTGCGAACAAACAAGTACTTAGAGAGTTCACCACCACCAGGCCTGCTTTACAAGAGCTTCTGAAAGAAGCACTATACATATAAAGGAACAACCAATATCAGCCTTTCCAAAAATATATCAAAAAGAAAAGAACATTAACACAATGAAAAATTTACACTAACTAATGGGCAAAACAGCCAGCTAGCATCAAATGCCAGTATTAAAGTTATATATATTCTAATCGGATAAAAAGCCAAAACCCACTGGTATGCTGCATCCAGACCCATCTCACATGCAACGATACACAAAGACTCAAAGAGGAGGAGGAAGATTTATCAACCAATCAGAGAGTAAAAATAAACAAATAAATAAAAAGCAGGAGATGCAATTCTCGCCTCTGATAAAGTAGACTTTAAAGCAACAAAGAGCAAAAGAGGCAAAGAAGGACATTACATAATGGCAAAAAGATCAATGTAACAAGAAGAGCTAATGATTTTATAGATTAACAAGACAGAAAATTAACATGGACATCCAGGACTTGAACTCAGACCCGGAACAAGTAAACTTAGTAAACATTTATAGAACTCTCCACTTCAAATACATAAAACATATATTACCACCTCACACCTATTCCATAAGTGACTACATAATTGGAAGTAAATCACTCCTCAGTAATCGCATAGCATTTCATAGGTTTAAATGAAATATTGGTTGGCTGCTCGTTTGTTATTTTCTTCCCTTATTCCTTCCTGTTTACATCAAGTACAAGTATAATTATTGGTATAAAAGAGGTTTTCAATACCCATTACTAAACTGCATTCTAACCTGGGCAAGAAAGCAATACCCTCATTCTCTCTCTCTCTTTCTCTTCCTTTTTCCTTCTTTTCTTTATTCTTTTCCTTTCTTTCTTTCTTTCTCTAAAAAAAATAATAATAATAATAATTTAAGGTGATGGGTTTTTTTTTTTTTACAAAAGTTTAATGTGCTAATGAATCATTGGGATCCCTGTTACCAAAGTGAATTTTTAAAATTACATTTTCCCTCTTGCAATCATGTTTGCAGCATTAAAGGAGCAATAGTGTGGGGGAAGTAAAGCTTGGGAACTATTTTATGTTAGGCTTGAGTAGCCCAAGGCAATGTCTGATAAAGGAGGGGTTCGAACTTTGGTACGGAGGGCTTTCCAACACTGCACTATTTTAAAGAATAGTTCAGTGATATCAGTATTGGGTTACTTGTCACCAGGTACCAGATATAGATTGTGTAGAAGAATGAACACTGTTAACTACTCTCTCTTCTCTCCTTTTGCAGGATCTATCTGTGGACGGGGTGCTGACCCCTAATTTACTAAAACAAAAGGAACATTGTTCTTGGAAATATTTATGAGGCATATTGCATCTTCTCCGTGTTATGGTTAAAATGGAGAGACATCTATACCTAGTGACATTAACAGACATAACTCACTTTAGTGAAATCCATTTGCAAAGAACATTGAAGAACTGCACAAGGAGATAAAGAAATGAGGGTCACTCCAGCATCTGGCAGGCTAACAGGATTTCTCTGGGTTTTCCCTGCAATCCCTATCATCCCTCAGGACATTCATGTTCTATGACCAGGTCCAAGTTGCCTCACCATGAAAATCATACAATGGAGGCCTTTTCCCAATCCTTAGAAGGAAAAAAACTACATACATGTGACACATACTTTTTCCCATTCATTTCTCCAATCCCATAGCACATACCACCACATGGTCAAACAAGAACTCACAGCAACAGATAGTCAAACACACACACACACACACACACACAAATTTGTGTGTTTAAACAAAATTCTAGAAATATGACTCATTAAAATTTTTACATTATTAGAGCCAGGTGTGGTGGCTCACACCTATAATCCCAATACTTCGGCAGGCTGATTGCTTGAAGCCAGGAGTTCGAGACCAGCCAGGCCAACAGTGAAACCCCATCTCTACCAAAAATACAAAAATTAGCCAGGTGTGGTACGTGCCTGTAATCCCAGCTACTGGGGAGGCTGAGCCACAAGAATTGCTTGAACCTGGGAGGCAGAGGTTGCAGTGAGCTGAGATTGCACCAGTGCACTCCAGCCTAAGCGACAGAGCGAGACTCTGTCTCAAAAAGAAAAAGTTAATTTTTTTACATTATTCAGTTAAGCTATAAAGACCTTCACTATTTACAACTGAAATATATCTTCTGCTTGTTAAGATAACAAAAACAGTGACAGCCCTCTCTCAGATGACAGAAATAGTGATAGCCCAATTTTGTGGCACTCTGAGCAACATGCACCTCGAAGGCTCCCTAAGAGATGTTCCCTCTGAGGAAGTTTAAGTATCATCCGCTAGTCTCTACTTCAAACCCTCAGCCCACCCACATCACATTCTGCAGGAAGTGATGAAAAGTCAGGGAGTTTAGGTTACATAAGGACTGTGGAGCCGGTGAGCCATACTGCAAAATGTCCATCAGTGAGCTCCACAACTTCCCCCGCCCCAACCCACCGCAGTAAAGTGTCTGGGAATGGGGCAGCCAAGAGTTAGTCACCGAAACGTGTCCGATGCCATAAAACGCTACCTGTGATACCCAGCTCCCAAATGCTTTTCTTCTGGGTTCTGACCATACACAGCAGCCTGCCTGCGATGGAGCAACTGGAGGAAACAGGTTCCAGGTGTGGGAAGCCATGGGTTAAAAAGCAACTTGCCAAACAGGGAAATATTCTGGTTGATCCTGAAGCCTTAATGCTTGGCTCTAATGGGGTAGTAACTCCATTTTCTCATAAACATGCTAAGTAGATTTCTACTTTCTCAAGAAGCTAAATCCTTTTGTGGCTTTATGACTTACTTCTACAACCAAGAACCTCTTCAGCTATTAACAGCCAAGTGTCACAGCCTTAAAGACTTGCACTGTTTGCTAGTCTCAGGCATACCCCTAGTCACAAATTCCTGCAAAATAAACCTTCGTTAGTCAGACTGCAGAAAAACAAAAATGAAAGAAAACATAAAACCCCATTACGGTTGACAAAGAACCTGTAGAGAGCTTAAAGAGATCAAAAAAATGATTTAGGGTCAGATTCTGAGAAAAAGACAGATTTCACTATATGGTACCTCTGGGAACCCTCTGACAAAACCAAGCCTTCCAGTTTGATTGCTAAGTGCCAGCGGTAGTAATTCAACCATTCCATCTCTCACACAAACCGCCTCAGCCCCAAAGCTAACTCTGGGTGAGTCTGACAATAGTACCACCCAATTTATAAAGTAAAGATACAAGCTGGCCAATTTGGCACAAGGCAGAAAGTATTTCCATTTGACTTTTGCAGCTGGTGGGCCAATGTAGCCACTGCTGTTCTATATGGGTCCTCCACAACACTATAAGGCATGTTACCCTTTCCAAACATCTTTTGCTTCAACAGATTCCAGTCCCTGTCTGCAATAAAATTGAGCATATTTCTATTTAAATTAGCTGTCTCAATTTGAAAGCAATTTGACTTTATTTAATTCAAAGATTTCCCTAAATGCTATCAAAATAGCAACCAAAAATGGCTTTAAAATTCTTTAAGGAGTACCTAAGGACAGAAAGAATTTCTTTTTACCTACTTCTAATTTTTTTTTTTTTAAATTTAAGAGACAGGGCCTTGCTCTGTCACTCAGGCTCGAGTGTAGTAGCAAGATCATAGCTCAGTTCAGCCTCAACCTCCTGGGCTCAATTGATCCTCCTGCCTCAGCCTCCCCAGTAGCTAGGACTACAAGGACGCCACAATGCCTGGCTATTTTTTTTAAATCTTTTGTAGAGATGGGAGTCTCACTATGTTGTCCAAGCTGGTCCTGAACTGCTGGCCTCCAGTGATCATCTCACCTGAGCCTCCCAAATACCTTAACTTTGCAAATGTTTCTCTTTACTTCTCCCAGGAATATTAACTTGATTTTTTAATGCAACATGCTTTTTTGCTTATGAAACTGAACAAATTGGTTTCTATTCAAACTGTTGAAAAATATGTAACTCTGGTAAGCATGAAAAAGGCCACAGAATGAAAAACCTCTAAGATCCCTTACAGTTTCAAAATTCCTTTATCCTGCTATATCCTTTTTTAAAAGAATTTATCCAACTGTATAACATTCTGTAAAAGACAAAACTATGGAGACAGAAAAAGGATCAGTGGTTGCCAGGGGTTAGGAGGTAAGAAGGGATGAGTACGCAGAGCATGGAAGATTTTCAGGGCAGTGAAACCACTCTGTATCACCCCCTATAATAGTTGATACATGTCATTATACATTTGTTCAAAACCCACAGAATGTACACCACCAGGAGTGAACCCTGTCAACTATGAACTTTGGGTGATGATGTGTCAATGCAGGTTCATCGATGGTAACAAATATACCACTCTAGTGGGGATATTGACAGTGGGAGAGCTGGCTGTGGGGACAGGGGGTATATGGAACTCTCTGTACTTTCTGCTCAATTTTGCTGTGATCATAAAACTATTCTAAAAATTAAAAGCTATTTTTTAAAAATATATACCTTCTAGATGCTCTAAATAATATTACATAGCCTCCAACTGAAAAAATAAAAGTATGAAAGAAGAGATTAATTCTCCTGCAGCCAGAAGAGAAAAGTGCAAGAAGAAACTGCTGCACTAGAGGAGCTGCCTTGTGACGTCACAGAATACTTGGCAGAAAGACGTGTGTTTCTGTTTGGACTAGAGATGAGCAGGAGAGGAACCAGCAACACTAGTCATCAGACCTCAGTGTTCTCTCTGAACAACCATTTTTAATGCTGTTGAACACTGCACAGAAAAGCCAGACAAATCCATTCAACACACAGACAACCACACATCATTGTGAATTTTATATCTAGATCTTTTACCCTGTTTTTTGTAAAGTAACTGCTGAGATATACCTATTTTCTATGTAGGATATCAGAGGACTTCTTAGCTAATTCAGGAATTAACAAACCAAAGTAGACATCCGCTGGGCATGGTGGCTCACGCCTATAATCCTAGCACTTTGGGAGGCCAAGGCGGGTAGATCACTTGAGGTCAGGAGTTCAAGACCAGCCTGGCCAACATGGTGAAACCCCACCTCTCCTAAAAATACAAAAATTAGCCGGGTGTGGTGGCACATGCCTGTAGTCCCAGCTACTCGGGAGGCTGAGGCCAGAGAATCACTCGAACCCGGGAGGCAGAGGTTGCAGTGAGCTGAGATCACATCACTGCACTACACCATGGGTGACAGAGTGAAACTCAGCCTCAGTTTTAAAAAAAAAAAAAAAAAGTAGACATCTGATATACTCCCTCAAGACCAAAAATTTGGGGTTTGCCCAAAAATCAGTAATAAAAGCAAGATCTGGGTCTTTAGATATGATAAATTAGCTTTCAAATACCATGAGATTCTAAGCAAATGTTCAAATCTAATCAGAAACACTGTTACTTACATTCAGTTATTATTCAATCAATTGCACAGAGTGGAATATAAGGAGAAGCACATAGAAACTTCATTCAGTATATCTGAGAGGAAGACTTCATGGGCAGAAAATAAAGTTTCACAAATGCTGGTGAAGATGCAGAAAAAAGGAAACTCTTATACACTGTTGATGGGAATGTAAATTAATATAACCACTGTGGAGAACAGTATGGAAATCTCTCAAAAAATATATATAAATAATTTTGGTCCGGGTGCAATGTCTCATTCCTGTAATCCCAGCACTTTGGGAGGCCGAGGTGGGTGGATCACAAAGTCAGGAGTTCGACACCAGCCTCACCAACATGGTGAAACTCCATCTCTACTAAAAATACAAAAATTAGCCAGGTGTGGTGGTGTGCGCCTGTAATCCCAGCTACTCAGGAGGCTAAGGCAGGAGAATCACTTGAACCTGGGAGGTGGAGGTTGCAGTGAGCTGAGATCATGCCACTGCACTTCAGCCTGGGCGACAAAGTGAGATTCTATCTCTAAATAAATAAATAAAAATAAATAAAACTTCTATATGACTTAGCAATTCCACTATTCGGCATCAGTCCAAAGGAAAAGAAATCACTATATAAAAGGGATAGCTGTACGTCCGAGTTTATCACAGCACTATTCACAAGAGCAAAGTTATGGAATCTGAGTGTCCATCAACAGATGAATAAAGAAAATGTGACATAAATATACATATACACAAACACAAACATCTGTATGTATACACACATATCATGGAATACTATTCAGCCATAAACGAAGAACGAAATCATGTCATTTGCAGCAACATGGATAAAACTGGAGGTCAAAACGTTAAGTGAAATAAGCCAGGCACTGAAAGACAAATACCACATGTTCTTATTCATACATGAGAGCTAAAGAACTTCATCTCATAAACCTGGAGGATAGAATAATAGATAACAGAGACTTGAGAAGGATAAGTAGGTGGGAAGAGGATATGAAGAGAGGTTGGTTAATAGGTACTGACATATAGTTTAGATAAAAGAAATAAGGTGTAATGTTTTATTGCAGACTAGGGTAACTGTACCCAGCAATAATATTTTGTATATTTCAAAGTAACTAAAAGAGAGGCGCTAAGTGATACCAATGTATAGAAATGATAAACACTCAAATGATAAATACCCCAATACCGTGGTTTGGTCGTTACACATTCTATGTATGTCTCACACACATGGACCCCATAAATATGTAAAATATTATGTATTAGTAAAGAAAAAATACAAGAAACAACCCCATAACACTACTACATAAATATTAATATGGCTAAAATTTAAAAGACTAACAATTCCAAGTGTTGACAAGGATGTGGAGAAACTAACCCTTACATATTGTCAGGGGAATGTGAAATGGTAAAACCACCTTGGAAAACAGTTTGGCGGTTTCTTATAAACATGCACTTACCCAGGTATTATATAAGAGAAATGAAAACTTGTGTTTAAAGAAAACACCGGCACATAATTATTCATACCACTTTATTCATAATAGCTAAATGTGGGTACAACCCAGATTTCCATCAACAGATGAGTGGATGAACAATTATGGAATAGCTAGACACTGGAATGCTACTTAGCAGTAAGAAAGACTTTATCTCCTTATATACAAAACATGAACAAATCCCAAAATCCTTATGCTGAGCAAAAGAAGCCAGAAACTAAAGAAGACAAACTGTATAATTTTATTTGTGTGAAAGTCATCCGTAGAAACAGACAGCAGAGCAGTCTTTGCCTAGGACATAAAGTAGGGAAGACAAAGAAGCAGAAGAGAACTCTTTAGGATGATAGAATCATTCCATATCTTGATTATGGGGTGATTACATAGGTAACTTTTGTCAAAACACATCAGGTCATTAAAATGGGTACATGCCATTTTATGTCAACTATCCACAATACAGTCAATTTTTCTTTTTTTCCTATTTTTTTTTCTTTTAAGATAGAGTCTCACTCTATCGCCCAGGCTAGAATGCAGTGGCGTAATCTCAGCTCACTGCAACCTCCACCTCCTGGGTTTAAGTGATTCTCCTGCCTCAGCCTCCCGAGTAGCTGGGATTACAGGCGCCAGCCACCATGCCCGGCTAATTTTTGTATTTTTAGGAGAGATGGGGTTTCACCATGTTGGCCAGGCTGGTCTTGAACTCCTGACCTCAAGTGATCCACCTCCCTAGGCCTCCCAATACAGTCAATTTTTCAAAAAGAAAAAAATAAAATAAATAGGCTGGGCACTGGACTCATGCCTATTATCCCAGGTTGTACTAATTTACATTCCCACCAACAGTGTAAAAGTGTTCCCTTTTCACCACATCCACACCAACATCTATTGTGTTTCAACTTTTTAATTATAGCCATTCTTGGAGGAATAAGGTGGTACCTCACTGTGATTTTAATTAGCATTTCCCTGATGATTAGCGATGCTGAGCATTTTTTAATATGTTTGTGGGCTGTTTGTACATCTTCTTTTGAGAAATGCCTATTCACTTTTTGATGGGATTATTTTTTTTCTTGCTGATTCACTGGAGTTTCCTGGTGCTAAAGAAAGGACCAATTCAAAATCAGGAGATTTGAAGTCGGAACTTTTAACTCCCTCTGTATTATCCCAGCAATAACCCATGTTCTCCACAAATACATGGACTGATTTTAAAAAGCAAGCAAGGCTTATCAACAGATTCAGAAATGCATTTCAAATAAGCATGCTTTACTTTGCACGTAGTAATAATTTATCAAATTTTATAATATATTTGTTTTGATACATTGTTAATAATCATTGTAAACTCAATCCAGAAATTTATTTAACTCTTAGCATCTTAGGATCTCATTTTTATTACAAAGTATTGTAAGATAATCAGTTTTTAATGTAGTACATTTGGGCCAGGCACAGTGGCTCACACCTGTAATCACAACACTTTGGGAGGCCAAGGAGGGAGGATCCATTGAAGCCAGGAATTTGAGACTAGCCTGGGAAACATAGGGAGACCCTGTCTGTACAAAAAATACAAAGATTTGCCAGGCATGCTGGTGTGTGCCTGTAACCCTGGCTACTTAGGAGGCTAAGGTGAGAGGATTACTTCAGCCCAGGAGTTACAGGCTGCTGTGAGCTATAATCACACCACTGCACTCCAGGCCAGGTAACATAGTGAGACCCTGTCCCTGCACAACAAATAAGATGTATAATATTTGGATAAAAGTGCTGCAATATACAGGCATGAGCCACCACACCTGGCCAAATTCTGCATGAGAAAGTGAAATAGAAATAAAAGCTCAAGGAGAAAAAGGAACAAGGTAAATTTTCCAACTATCAAATAATGCTTGCTCATGTATTTTTTAAGTGAAGGTGGGACACTCAAATCACAATAGTGTTTAAATTCCATTCAACATATTTTAAACAGTGCTATAATGTTTTCATTTTAAAAGTCAACATTTACACTATGCCAGGAATTACATCCTTTGTATCTTTCCAACTTTATGATGAAAAACTTTAGATGTCAACCCCCCAAAAATGTGCAAGGGAATACACAGCTTATAAAAATCTTTTGGTGGTAGGGGTTGGGAGTGAAAAATGTTCCCATGAGCTACTTGTAAGTGTCAGAAGATGGCCCAGCATGGCCATCCTCTTGGTCCACCCAGGATCAGTGACAGAAATCACACTCTACCCCCTTTGGGCCCTACTTAGTAAGATGCTTTAAACCAAGAGTCCACGATCACAGTGATTTCCTGTGCGAGTCTTTAAAGAGCTGTCCCAGTTAAAGACTGTCCAAAATCTCCAGAGTATAAAAAATGATAAGCAAAACATTTCTTCCTGTACTGTTTCCTTGACCAGAGAAGTTGTCCCAGATCTGTTCCTGTCATGACACATGAAGCCATCAGCCACACATTCTTGACTATGCATATTTAACAAGACACCAAGGAAAAAAAATCCACCCAACAAAAACTGGCAATATTTTCTATCGCCAATCCTTTCACTAGGGTTATTTATATAACCAAAAATTAATCACTTCCTGTCCTTCCTCTGTTCATGGTAAAGATCCCAGGAGGAAGAAAAGAAGGTAGATACAGTAGATAGAAGAAGGAAAGGATGGTGATAGAAAAATCATAGCAGCAGAGACTGGCACTAGATAATTCACTCATTCAATAGTCATTGCTAATCTACTACTACTGAGTTAACTGGAGCCCCAGATACTAAAAAGTTGGGGTACAAACATTTTCCCCCAGAAGTAAAAAGCAATTCAGTGGCTTAGCTCCAATCTTCCCAAGTTACACACTAATCAAGGGGCTAAAAATGGACTGAAACCAGAAGTGAGAGGCTCAGTGAAGAAATCTGTCCCACTCCACCTCGGAAGGAAAATGAAAGGGTTCATTAAACACATCTGCATTTAGACACATCTAAAGATTAGGCAGTCCTCTGACAAACGTTCTCTTCAGATGGCCAATTTTAAATACTTCTCATAAAATTCTAAAAATAGAAAACAAAACATATTAGGGAGGAATTTCAGAGGTAAGGGCATGGGAAAGCCTTAGTATTTCAGGATTATTACCAGTCACAAGTGTTTTCAAACAAGAATGAAGCTCCATGATCTTCTGTGTATCCCAAAGATCTTTACCCACAGGAGAACAAGGCAATATCCTTATGGCCTTACACACAATGGACTCCTTCTTCTAGACCAGCTTAGAAGTGGGTGACACATTCTAATCTGGATAATGCAGATGATACCATACTAGAACCACATGATAATTACCCAGGTGGCAGCCTTCAGCATTCTATCACAAGGTATTTATTAGGTTGTATCCTAAATATAACTGTAGAAATGATATGTGATTTTATAAGTGCTGTTTAAGAACAGCATAGGCAAATGAAATGCACCTCAGACTGAGCCAGAAAAAGCAAGAGCTCCACCTCACTAACAATCAACAAGCTAAGTCACAGCCACTGGCCTCAGTTTCTCCCGGTGAAGAATGGGGATTCTAGCGTGCATCTCCTGTATTCCCCAGACAATTTATAACACTGTTCAGAAAACGCTGGAGGTCCCAGACAGCTTAGGTACTAAGTCACTGTCCATGTTTTTGTTTTCTGAAGTTGCACACTACATTAACTTCTTTACAAATCTTTTAAACAAGTTTTTCAGTCTTAATTATTTCTCTCTGAAGGATAGAGAAAAGGAGGTCAGTCAACACGTGTCATCTTTCATATAAAAGTTAGCTTCGCTTCTGAGAAAAGTGAACCTTTATATGAAGGTAACATGTGTTGACTGACCTCCTTTGTGGCCTCACTAACCAGTTCAAGGTGCCCATCTTCATCCAAGATCAAACGGAACTCCAGGCCTGGGAGGAGTTTCATAATAACTCAAATGACTCTGGAAGTACAAGATCAAGAATCAGATGTTCTTTATAATTCTAATGAAATGAACACTGGAAACCACACACACACATATTCATTTTCATTCTCTTTCTCTCTCTCTGCTCCCTCGACACACATACAAACTTATAACCCACCCAGAAATTACCAGACTTAGCTTCAGAGAGAACCTTCTAGAATAATAAGAAACATTAGATAAGTAGACAGTTTTAAAATTCATTTTTAATTGTATAATTTCCATTTATAATACTTAATCTTTAAACTGTTTGCTTAAAATTAGCTTTCTATAAGATTAAGGCCATTTCCGTCCCCATATTTATCTTAAGTCTCTACATGGGGAATAGAAAAATATTAAGATTTCTGTTTTGCTCTCAAATGTAAGAGGCAAAGATCTCTCTTCCCCCATCTTGGCTCTCTGAGTACATCAAAAGTACATATTAACTGTTTCTGAGTCCACATCTGGAGTTTAAAAATCCTATAGAAAAGGCAAGTGATTTAAAATATAAACATATGGCTTCCTTCTCCACAGTGATTCCTAGAGAGAGGGGGGAAAAAAAGTTGAATACAAACAAACTATTGTTTTAAGGAGAATTTTTTTTTTAATTGAAAGCATATCAAAAAAACTAACTAAGCTTCTACTTTCTTCTGGAGAAAATAATAAAAGCAAGAATTGCCATCTCAATCTAATTACATCTAGATCAAAGTGCAACTAGGACTGTAAGAGTGTAGCACTCAATTTCTGAAGAGGAGGGCCCCAGGTCTACCCTTGCGTTAGAGCAAGAGGTTGGCAATTTTTTTCTGTAAAAGGCCAGATAGTAAATATTTTCAGCTTTGCTCACCCTGCGGTCTTTGCCACAACTACTCAGCTCTGCTGTTGTAGCACCCATAGACAAGACATAAACAAATAATACAACTTTCTTTATGGACAAAGAAATTTGAATTTTGTTTAATTTTTATGTGTTGCAAAGTATTATTCTTTTGATCCTTTTCAATCACTTAATAATACAAAAACTATTCTTGGCTCACAGGCCACTTTAAAGCAGGCAGCAAGCCAGATGTGTCCTGTGGACAGTAGTCTGCAACCCCTGAGTTAAAACTACAGAGGACTGGAGCAGCTGCAAGAATAAACTCTAAACCAATGTCCTCATTTCTTAAAGAAAACTGAGGCCCAAGGAGGTTAAATGACTGGCCATGGTCTCACAGCCAATTCATGGCAGAAATGGAATTAAGAAAAATACTAGAGACTAGCGAACAATACAGTCAGGATGGCTAAAGCTGACCCCAAGAAACCAAAGGGCAAGATGTCTGCTTATGCCTTCTTTGTGCGGATGTGCAGAGAAGAACATAAGAAGAAAAACCCAGAGGTCCCTGTCAATTTTGCAGAATTTTCCAAGAAACGCTCTGAGAGGTGGAAGACAGTGTCTGGGAAAGAGAAATCTAAATTTGATGAAATGGCAAAGGCGGATGAAGTGGCTATGATCGGGAAATGAAGGATTATGTATCAGCTAAGGGAGGCAAGAAGAAGGATCCTAATGCCCCCAAAAGGCCACCGTCTGGCTTCTTCCTGTTCTGTTCAGAATTCCACCCCAAGATCAAATCCACAAACCCTGGCATCTCTATTGGAGATGTGGCAAAAAAGCTGGGTGAGATGTGGAATAACCTAAATGACAGCGAAAAGCAGCCTTACATCACTAAGGCGGCAAAGCTGAAGAAGTATGAGAAGGATGTTGCTGACTATAAGTCAAAAGGAAAGTTTGATGGTGCAAAGGGTTCTGCTAAAGTTGCCCAGAAAAAGGTGGAAGAGGAAGATGAAGAAGAAGAGGAGGAGGAAGAGGAGGAGGAGGGCGAATAAAAAAACTGTTTATCTGTCTCCTGGTGAATACTTAGACTAGGGGAGCACATAATTGACACATCTCTGATTTGAGAAGTGTCTGTTTCCCTCATTAGGTTTAATTACAAAATTTGATCACGATCATATTGTAGTCTCTCAAAGTGCTCTAGAGATTGTCAGTGGTTTACATGAGGTGGCCATGGGTGTCCTGAGCGCCCTGAAACTGTATCAAAGTTGTACATATTTCCAAACATTTTTAAAATGAAAAGGCACTCTCGTGTTCTCCTCACTCTGTGCACTTTGCTGTTGGTGTGACAAGGCATTTAAAGATGTTTCTGGCATTTTTTTTATTTGTAAGGTGGAGTTAACTACACAGTTATTGGCTAGAAATCCTGAGTTATCAACTGTGTATATCTATAGTTTGTAAAAAGAACAAAACAACCAAGACAAACTCTTGATGCTCCTTGCTTGGCCTTGAGGCTGCGGGAAAGATACCTTTTAGAGGGGCTGTAGCTCAGGGCGTGCACTGTGACGCTGGACCTGTTGACTCTGCAGTGGGCATCCATTTAGCTTCAGGTTGTCTTGTTTCTGTACACAGTGACATAGCATTCTGCTACCATCTTAGCTGTGGACAAAGGAGGTCAGCTGGCACGAGATTTTTTTGTTTTTTGTTTTAAGTGCGGTAGTTTTTAAACTGTTTTTAAAGAAACTGTATTACCCTTCATTGTCAGCAAAATGAAGAGCCACTGCATCAATGAAAGTTCAAGAATCTTCTGTACTTAAACACAATTTGCAATGTTCTGTTATTTTTTCGTATGTTTAGAATGCTGAAATGTTTTTGAAGTTAAATAAACAGTATTACATTAAAAAACAAAAATACTATTCAGCCTCTGGAAGAGCTGGTTGAAAAGGTAAAAGCAAGGCCAGGCACAGTGAATCACTCATTCCTATAATCCCAGCACTTTGGGAGGCTGAAGTGGGCAGATCCCTTGAGTCTAGGAGTTCAAGACCAGACTGGTCAACATGGTGAAACCCTGTCCCAACAAAAAATAAGCTGGGTGGCATGGAGGCACATGCCTGTAGTCACAGCTACTCACAAGGCTGAAGTGGGAGCATCACCTGAGCCCAGGAGGTCAAGCTATGATGGCGCCACTACACTCCAGCCTACGTGGTGGAGTGAGACCCTGTTTCAAAAAAAAAAAAGAAGAAGAAGAAGAAGAAAAGGAAAAGGAAAAGGTAAAGCAGTGATGAAGAAATGTCCTGTGTGAGTTCAACTTACCAGGACAGGCAGTGGGGCGCTTAAAACCAGAGATGTCACAGGAACATAGTCACTAATCATAGAAGCTCCTGATACCTGACTTCCCGCTGTGTAAAATAATTTGTTATCTGCCTGTCACTACACTCACTCTGAAGGTCCTATATCAGCCACTAGAACCCTTTGAGGGGCCAAATTACCTGTCAGCCTGATTCTTTTCAGCTTTCTGAGTGACACAGCTCTGGTTGTTTCTTTTGCAGTGTAAGTAACAATCTCCACTTTTGTTATTCCAACCCTAGAACTCCCAAGATCTAAGTGTCAATGTGGCTGAAGAGCAAGGATCAATGTCAATTATTTCGAAGAGGAGAGGACAGCAGGTGATGACCAATTAAGCTTGAAGTTCAAGAGCATTTCCAACACTCACCTAAGAAACTACTAGTCAATCTCCTTCCCACTCCTAATGCCTTCCCTCTTAAAATTAAAAAAAAAAAAAGTTTCTTAATGTTTTTCTCCTATTTTTCCTTATTCCAACTTCTCTTATACTGATTGTCATTTTCATTTCCTGTGACTCTTTTCATTTTGCCCTACATCTCAACCAAGTATCATCTCAAACTGAAATGCTTTGTTAGAATTAAGATACATACACATATCCAATGATGTTTAAATTATCTGCTCTTTATGTAGCATTCTGTAGTTTTAAAAGGGGAAAAAATCCCAAATTAAAGTAACTTTTTACACTGTATCCTTCATCTAACATTTTAAGTCACATTTTATCAGAGAAGTTTGTTTTCTATCCTCTTATAAATTTATTCAAGACATGAAATTTCACACCAATTTTTTTTAGCCATTCTGCTGTGATGATCTTTTATGAAGATTACTCTATCAACTATTTTGTTTTTACACACTTCCTCAAAAAGACAGTTTCATACTTCTGTGAAGAGGAAGTGGCATTCTTATAAGTAATTTTCAAAGTTATTTTTGACAAATCAAGAATGACTGAAAACTCCTCAGAATCTTTTCAACACACATTGATCCTCCTAGATCTATCTTAACATAAGATTCTTCAGTCAAATAAACTAAGTCAACTGATTTGATAAAAACCAAAATGAAAGAAAAACATACTTCCTAAAGCTGTAGGAACCAAAACGCTACGATTCAAACGGAAGTATAGAAATTCCACACAAAAATAAAACAAACTCTTTCTATCAATGTTAAGTTAGAGAGAAAGAAGATTAGTTAAAAGGTCATAAATCTAAAACAAAAACTAACTCAAATCATATTTTCATAGAACTGAAATTGACCCGAGAAAACTGGCCTCTAATCTGACAAATGAGGAACCAGCCCAAGATTCAGGGCTACTTACTGAGTGCCAACCAAGCACCACTTGCTATACAAAGACTTTTCCCACTTGATTATCACAACTTCCCCATAAAGCAAGTATTATTTTACCCATCTTGCAGTCAAGGAAAGTTGTAGCACAGGAAGATGGACACAGCTCATTCGGAGTAGCCCTGTGCACACAGCCCAGGTCTCCAGATGTCAACTTTAGGATTCTAACGATACGACTCACATGGAGTAGTTTTGGAAACTGTTCGGTGAGATGCCACAATATTTTAAAATAATATACATAAAATAATACAGTACCCTGAAAGCTTGATAAAAGACTCCTTGCTAAAAAGTATAGCTACTTCAAAGATTGTTTCTTCTTGGCTGCTAAGAAAAGGAGCATTAGCAACTGAACGTTGCATTCATCTCATGAGCCCCAAGACATAATTATACTGAGGTTCCAAAGTACCAAATCCTTTGTCACATGGCTTCTAAATTACTCATGACAATATCATTTACTCAAGTCAGAGTTGGCCACTTCTTATGCTTATGGTCTATGCTTAAATCCGGACTCCGTTAAGAAGGCTATAGAAAGATTTTCACACTTGTAAAAATAAAGGAAGATATTTCAGCATGCCTGAGCAATGGTGAAACCACTCAAGGCAACAACAAACACCCACTTCCTGTTCAGGTAAGAATAGAGGCATGGCAGCCAGGCCCATTAGAATTGAGACCTTGCAACTGTTTGCTGCCTTTAAAAACCACACAGTTTAATTAAGAATAGAGTTTATAAGTCAATGTAAGAAAGTGATTTTGGGCAACTCTAATATCTAAATTTCCTTCCAAATATCTTACACTGGAGACAAGCCAAATCCAGGTCTTCCTAAAAGCAAACAAGATGAGACTCTAAGCCCAATGCTCAAATATCTGACCCAAGTTGTGAAGCCACTTAAACGAAGTCAATAGATGTGTGGACCACACAACTAGCTCAGAAGCATATTTCCTTGGGCAGCAAAACTAGCAAAATCATGTGCTTGTATGGACAAACAGAAAGGATTCTAACAACTTTACTGAAGGCATTCTATCAAGCAAGAGCAGAGGCCTTCAGAGGGGCACAAAGGTAACAGGAAGAAGTAAAAAGAAAAATAGCTTCCAAAAAGAATGTGTCACTTAAAGAGGTGCCCTGAGAAAATGCTGAAGTAGGTCAAGCACGGTGGCTCATGCCTGTAATCTCAGCACTTTAGGAAGCCAGGCAGATTACTTGATTCCAGGTGTTCAAGACCAGCCTGGGCAACATGGTGAAACCCTATCTCTATTAAAAATACAAAAATTAGCCAGGTGTGGTGGCACCCACCTGTAGTCCCAGCTACTTGGGAGGCTGAGGTGGGAGACTCAACTGAGCCCAGCAAGTCAAGGCTGCAGTGAGCTGTGATCGCACCACTGTACTCTAGCATGGGTGACAGTGAGATCCTGCTTAAAAAAAGGGAGAGAGAGAAAATGCTAAAGTTTTATAGTTTCTAGTTTTGTAGGACTCTCTTTTTAAACATAACCATGATATCATATTCACACTTTAAACCATCAGATATCCAGTCAGTATTCAAATTTCCCCAATTATCTCAAAGAAGTGTGCTTTTTTAAGTTTGTTTAAATCAGAATCCAAATCTATTCACTGCAATTAGTCTGGATGTATCTTAATTTCCTTTTAATTTATGGATTTATATTTCCTCTCCTTCGTTTTCTTCCTCCTACAATTGATTTTAAAGAAATGGTCTCTTCTTTCTATAGGCCTCCCATAGTCTGGACTTTGCAGTTTCTTGTCTAAAAAATATGTAAAACAAGTCATCTCTAGATCCAGAATCCCACTCCCGGGTATCTACCCAGAGGAAAAGAAGTCATATGAAAAAGATACTGCACACGGGTGTTTATGGCAGCACAATTCACAATTGCAAAAATATGGAGTCAACCCCAGTGCCCATCAATCAATGAGTGGATAAAGAAAATATGGTAGACACATACCATGGAATACTACTCAGCCATAAAAAGGAATGAAATAATGGCATTTGCAGCAACCTGAATGGAACTGGAGACCATTATGCTAAGTGAAATATCTCAGAAATGGAAAAACAAACATCATATGTTCTCATTCATTAATAGGAGCTAAGCTATGAGGACACAAAGGCATAGAATGATACAACGGACTTTGGGAAACTGGGGGAAATGGTGAGAAGGGAGTGAGAGATAAAAGACTACACACTGGGTACAGTGGACACCGGATGGGTGCACCAAAATCTCAGAAATCGCCACTAAAAACTTATTCATGTAACCAAACACCAGCTGTTCTCCAAAAATCTATGGAAATAATTTTTTTAAGAAGAAAAAAATCATCTTCAGACCTACTACATTATTCCATCAACGTCCTACATTACCATACCATCTAGATGCTTTCAATGAAGTCCTTGCTACTCCAAAATACATGTTTGTTCACAAAATACTGCCATGGTACATCACACAACATTTTATTCAAGCAGGGGTATCACAGACACAGAAGGGCACATAAGGCAACACCTTACTTTAATGGTTCAATACTTTTTGGAACAAAGTAGGTACACATTAATTTGTAAAAGGTCATGTGCAACAAATGGAAACAGTAAGTGTTGCTTAGGCACAAATTCATTAATTCAAGTTTTCCAGCAGAGGATACGTAGTACCTATCAAAGAAGTCAACTGCGAAAAATGTGTTAATATGCAAACACCTCTCCTCCCCAGTTTGCAAGGTGGATATTTCCTCTTTTTCCTACTTGACATGAACCCGATGACTCAGTAAATTTAGTCGCCAGGTTACCTGACAGGTACACAACATGTCAGTCATCTGAGTTCCACCCGCGTCTGCTGCCTGAATCATTCCCTTCCTCAAGTATCAGTTAGACTCCCTCCAGCTCCCTTCTTAATGACTCTGCCCACCTCGGGACTTCTGAAGTCCTTAATCAATACCGCTAAGCATAGTCTAAACCTGCCCTATACCTGAATTGATAGCTGTTTCATAGGCCACATGAATTCATTAAACGTGGAGGAGGGCCTTTCATGTGCAAGGCATTCAACGTCATCTAATTAGACCGTGAGCTCCATGAGGAAAAGGGCCTCTTGTGATACTGCACCTATTTCAAGAATCCTAATGCATCATGGCTGAGAATGCGCACCTTAGAGTTGAGCTTGCCTCAATTGTGACTCCCAGAGTCATGCGACCCTGAAAAAAATTATTCAGCCTCTCAGTTTTCAATTTCCTGTTTATTTTTTTATTTTATTTATTTATTTTGAGACAAGAGTTTTACTCTTGTCACCCAGGCTGGAGTGCAATGGCACAATCTTGGCTCACTGCAATCTCCCCCTCACGGGGTCAAGCGATTCTCCTGCCTCAGCCTCCTGAGTAGCTGGGATTACAAGCACCTGCCACCACGCCTGGCTAATTTTTCTATTTTTAGTAGAGATGAGCTTTCACCATGTTGGCCAGGCTGGTCTCGAACTCCTGACCTCAAGTGATCCACCTGCCTTGGCTCCCCAAAGTGCAGGGATTACAGGTGTGAGTCACCGTGCCCGGCCTCATTTTCCTCCTCTCTAAAATGAAATGATGATAGTCACCTTCTCATTAAAGTATTATGATTAAATCACGTAAAGCATGATTTTTGTCTCCTTGTTCCCAATTCTGTCTGTCTGGTTTCTATTTTATTGTGCCTGGTGTTACCTGTCCTTCCCTTTTGTGGAGAAGGGGAGAGCACAGAGCTCCAGCAGAGCTATGCTGTATCACTGCTATGTAGATAGGGCTCATTAAACACTTCTTGATTGCTTGAATATATAGGAGATCCACTCCACAACATTCAGGGTCAATATTTCTTGTCCCCTAGTATCACCTTGATACTTCCCTAAAATAAATGGAACTGAGAATTAACTACAGTGCTAACCATCCTCACGACCAAAAGCACAGTTTGAAAGGAGGGAAAATACAACCAGAAAAATAGGACAATATGTGATCTTATATATTTTCATAGGGCAGAGAACTTTCTTTTACTTTGTTTGAATGGAAATTTGACATCCCACTGTAAAATGAAAGCTGTTTATAGAAGTGTTTCTGTTTTGTTTGAGCACTTCAGTAAAAAACAGTTGAACATGTACATATATAGACACACATACGTATTTATAGTAATTCACTTAATATTTACTGAGCATTTACTACGTGCCTTACCCTGTACTAAGTGCTGAAGATACAGTAGTGAATGAACCAAACAAAATAATCTTTGTCCTATTATCTATATCTTAACCACATGTAAGTTTTGATTTTTAAAATGGGGGGAGTAAAATATATGGTATGAGGGATTTGTATTGTGGAGGAAAATAAAGAAAGGCAGATAGGAAATGTGGAGTGGGCATTTTAAATAGTGTGGTCAGAAAGGGACTCACTG
Organism: Aotus nancymaae; assembly: GCF_030222135.1. NCBI lineage: Eukaryota > Metazoa > Chordata > Mammalia > Primates > Aotidae > Aotus > Aotus nancymaae. The sequence goes on along the minus strand of NW_026988419.1, from coordinate 36,244,559 downwards.
AGAAGGTTACATCTGAGGAAAGACCTGAAAGAGGTAAAGGTAAGCCATGCAGATGTCTAGAGAGGAGTTGCTCGGGGGAGCAGGAACAGCAAGGGTCCCGAGGCAGGAGTGCAGCTGGCATGTTCACTAAACAGAAGGAGGCCAGTGGGGCTGGAGCCAAGGAGCTGGGAAGAGATCAAGAGCAGATAAGGCTGGACAGGTGACTGAAGGAGCCGAGTGCAGAGGTCACTCTAATGACCTTAGTTAGCTTTCACCCTGGATGAAACTGGAAGTTTTTGAGCAGGAGTAACAAGTTCTGAGTTCCATCACTCAGAGAGTTATGTTGAGAGCAGAGTGTAGGGGCCAAGGTCAGATGGAGAAAGACCAGCAAAGGCTGCTGCAGTAACCCACGTGGTGATTTGGCCAGGTGGCCAACAGTGAAAAATACAGCCAAAAAGATGACGCAGTACTAGCAAATAAATACTAAAACTACACAAAAATTAAAAGTTTAAAAGAATGATTTAAAGAAAATGAATTCCAATATTCTCATTCCCAAACTCCAACTCAATAAAGCATTGTGTTCATCCTTGGAGTGTAGGCCACACCCACTTTTGGAAGCCACTGTTTAACAATAATTGGTTGGCTGATTTGTCCCAGCTGACCTGAATGTCTGCATGGCTTTCTGTCTTTAGATCTTATGCTCAATTTCCTTTTTCCTTATCTTGCCAGTCTTAGACACCAAAACAAGTCTCCTCTACAGAGACCAACCATACAGAGGCTGGTGATTACACGTAGGAATTTTCTTCCTTTCTTGAGAAAGTGTGTGGTCACCATGTCAACTGCACCCAACTCTGAGCCAACCTTTGAGAAATAAACTTGTTAGATGCACATGTTATTTGGGTTCAACAAAACAGGATTTTGCCTGGGAGAACCCAAGATATTTGCTAAAGCAGCACCTCTGAAGAAGGCTAAGGTGGGCCCCAGCTCACAAGAGACAAGATGGGGTCTGTAAGGATTGCTCCCTTTATCCTGTAAGAAGTTCAAGAGGATTCTCAAAGGACTCCACTGAGAACAGCCCCAGGGCTTCTGTGTCCCCACAGTTAGGCTCTTGGAGATCCCAGAAGACAACCTTCTTGGGGAAAGGATCCCTAACCCTTAGACCAAACTCAGGATGTGTTTACCAAACCTGGGACATTTTACAGCTGCCACCAACACACTTGGTGTAAAATCAGAAGTTCATAAAAGGCAGATACTTTTTGAAATGAGATTCCACAAAATGAGAAAAGACCGACACTGAAATATGTGAGGAGCTATCTTAGAATGTTAGAGCTTGAAAGAATTTAGAGAATTTTCTACCCGTTCCCATTTTGACAGACAAAGAAATCATGGCCAGGACTTACCCCAAACCATACAACTGTTAGAAGAACCACGAGTAGAATCCACATCTTCTAATTCCCAATCTAGTGTTATTTTTAAAACAAACTAAAGCAAAACAAAATTTTTAAAATTAAAAAAAGCAAAACTTTTAGAGACAGCTTAAAATTGTGATTAATTTCCATGTCTAGGCTCAAACAGATGTTTCCACAAATCTGCCTAATTCTACTATGACCTCTGAAAGTTCTCTTAGGGGAAAATGGTCTTCTGGTATAAAAGATATCTTAGAAAGTTATGCTGGAATGCTTAAGACTTCCTGGGATGGGAGCAAGGGGACTCTAAGCAAACAAAAACCAAGAAATACAATTTTTGACTTAGTAAACCCTCAAACAGCCCGAAGGTGGACTATATACTTACTTGGTTAGCTCACTTTATAGAATACTAGACAAATTTTGTTTTCAAATGGTGAGGCAAGTGAAAAGATCCTTAAAAATTATGAATATCATAATTACAAACTGGATTTATGAATCATTAATTTCAACCTCTTAGGCTACCAACAAATTTACAAATATGAACACCAATAAGAGCAAATATCGGCACTCCCAACCTCTGAAAGCAGCCAGAGCCAGATAAGATATTGGTTAAAAGGTTAAAAAGGAGTAATCTATAAAAGGGTTAATCTAAAAAAGGTGGTGGCTTACGCCTGCCTGTAATCTCAGCACTTGAGGAGGCTGAGGTGGGCAGATCACTTGAGGCCAGGAATTTGAAACTAGCCTGTCCAACATGGTGAAACCCCATCTCTACTAAAAACACAAAAAATTAGCCTGGCATAGTGGTGCATGCCTGTAATCCTAGGTACATGGGAAAATGAGGCACAAGAACCACTTGAACCTGAGGAGGGGGTGGGGTGGTCACAATGAGCTGAGATTGCACCACCATGCTCCAGCATGGACAACAGAGCAAGGCTCTGTCTCAAAAAAAAAAAAAAAGAAAAAACAGAATAAATAAAATGGGTAATCTTAAAATATCTATTAATTGAAGTAGGGTGGAGAATAAGAATTAGTCCCTAAGTCACTGACACTGGCTAAAATCCTCCTCTGGAACCTGAAGCTGTTTGACTTTTTTACCTGGGAACCCTTATTAGAGCTCATCTGCAAATACACCCTTCATAGCCACATTTGTAAGAAAGGCTATAACACAAACCATGTGAAGAGCACTGGTCTCCATCACAGGCACCGAGTCACAGAAGGGAAAGGACAGAGCTGAAACACCAGAAAGGCATCCAGTCCAACCTCTTCATTTTATAAAGAGAAACCTGAAGCCTACAGAGTTAACATGTCTTTCTAGGGTTGGCTAATGTACAACATATTCACTTCTCCCTTTCCGTATATCCATAGCAAACACTGGTAATCAATCACACTTTCTCTGATCCTTAACTGCAAGAGTCAGAATGCTTCTAACAGATTACACCTTCAACCCCTGGACCAACTGATCAGAACTGATGTGTGAGATGGAAGCCATTTACCAACTCTGAACAAGGTCATAAAACAATCTTTGTAATACCTGCATCAGTGTGGACCTAACTCAAAAGAGAGTGAGTAGCCTGCTAGTCAAACTAGTTTACGGTCACTGTCAAGCCTGCGGTGAGCAAACATGGAGTCTATGTGGATATATGATGACCATGTATCCAGGTTTACCCAGGACAGTCCTGGCTCACATCTGTTTGTGGCTTCATATTTGTAGTATCACCTATGATTCTCAAAAGGATAAAAATGATACAGTCATCCTAGTTCTATGTAGTTCCTAATCATCCACAAACATTTATAAATGTTGTTTGTTTCATACATGATGTGTCGGGGGAAAAAAAAACATTTAACCAATCACCAGGAGTTTTCTCATACAAAGGGGCTTTCAAATAACACTAAACCAGTTTTCAAGAGGGAGTCAGGGATCACTGTCCAAGCCAATCTTTTTTACATATTGAGCTTCAATATTAAATTCCTTTGAGGGAAAACAAAAAGGAGTGTCATAGCTTAAACAAATTTGGAAACCACAGGATTATCAGATCTCTGTAGATCTGCCTGTTTTTAAATTATTTCATTATACTTTATTTCATTATACTTTAGCCTATAAAAATGAACATTGTCTTGTAGAAATACAAGTCTTTTTAAAGACTCTTTCATTCCTGTTTCTGGTACAAACAATTTGTGCCTTTTTGAGTTTATATTTACTCTCTGTTTAAAGCAAAAGAGGAAGTAAAACGTTGAAATCCTAAAAAAAAAAAAAAAAAGAAAAAGAAAAAAGCTGGTTCCATCAATCCAGAGCTAGCCGTGCTGGTGCTGAACTTAAGCTAAAGAGCCAATCATATATGTAAGAGAAGAATAAGTTTATTTGGAAAAGTCATTCATCTAGTGAACATAGATATCAGCTATGTGCACAAGTGAAAGGTAATATATTAAACTTTCACTCGGAAAGCTTAAAAATGTTTCCTGGCTGCCCAGACAGAAGACTAGAAGGAAATATATCAAAATGTCAAGAGTAGTTATCTCTGAGTTTAGAGGGTTCAGATGGTTTTAAAAAATTTTTTGTTTTGCTCATCTAGCTTTCTGATTTTCCTACAATGACTGCAGTTCATTTAGTTGATAGACAGATAGATAGATAGATAGATAGATAGATAGATAGATAGATAGATAGATAATTTGCAAGAAAAAAATCACTGAACTGCCAACATATCATTCACCAGGGTGGGGAAGTGGAGAGGCTGTTTTGGGAGAAGCCAGGCAAGGACAGGGGCCTCAGAGCAGCTCCCTACTCTGTACAGAAATGGGTCTGGCCCAAGAGGCAGAAGGGGTTCAGGGAACACTGCTCATCCAATGGCGTCCCTGTAAACAAGAGCAGGGACCCATTAATCCTATGGTTGCACTGCCCGAAATTTCAGCTATGAAAAGTATAGCCTTGTGGTCAGAGCCCCACCTGTGCAATCAGACTGCCAGGGTAGGACAATGTGCTAGATCACTTACTGGGCGTGTGACCCTAAACAGGTCAATTAGCCTCTCTATTCCTGTTTTCTCATCCATAAAATAGGAATCACACCACCACCTACCTCCTAGTGTGGCTATGAGGATTAAGACATGATTCATTGCAAAGGCCCAGCATACAACAAGAGCACAATAAATGTGTGACATTATTAGGTCTCTGCCATGAAACAGCAGCCTCAAATGCACTCTCAAAACCATGTGATTGGGTCTCGAAACAACCAGAAAAGGTTCCAAATAAAGACTCTTTTTCCTTCTTTGCTGAAGGCAGGACTACAGCACAGTGTTTGCTTTGAGACCGGTGCTCTAAGGAGCTATAGAAAAACAAGGGCAGCCCAATAAAATATGTAACATGTCCCAAGGCCCCACACTATGAGCTGGAAATCTTGCTCCCAAAGTTACACAGGATTTCTAGTCTCTTGCCACCACCACCGTTGCCAGCCACTGCCTTTGGCAAGAAGGTAGGTGACTCAAGTGTGAACTAGGACTTGGCAAGGGAACACCAAACCAGAAGGCCTCCAGGCAGGAAGCTCCAAAAGGGCCACCTGCTGAAATGGTTTGTCTGCAGGCAGCCTCCAAGACCAAAGTGGTGTTCTGCTATCATTAGCAAATGCAGGTAAGAATAGTGGACATTTTAAACATACAACAGAACTTACCATCCTAGCTTCATAACTCTGAAAATAAATTTCAGGTAGAGACCCAGGTTGAAATATGACCACACACTTAAAATGACTGTAGTGCCTTAACTATATGACATAAAGAACATCCCAAAAAAGTCAATATCAAATCAATTTGCAAAAAGGTGTCATGGCTATCATTGAATCAAAATGCATTAGATTTGTATGTAATAAAATTTTCTTTCCCAAACTTAAAATTATCTCACTTTACCAAAAATGTAAAACTCCTAATACAAGAAAATAATTACATTATTATATTAATGACATAGTTGAGTGTGTTCTATGTTATACAGAGTAACCAATTCCTCCCAGTTTGCCTAGAATTTTCCCAGTTTTAGCCCCATGTGCTGAGAAACGAGTCAATCTGCACAAACCAGGATGGTTGGTGCCCGCTAAGGCTGCAAGAAAAAGTATGTGTGTCCTGTGAAGAAGAAAACAGAAGGGACACAGTTACAAAAGTTACAAATGCAGAAGTGCTAAATGCCAAGTTTGTTTGTAGTGATAGCTCCCAGTTCCTTTACATAGAAGAAAAAAAAAGACTAAAAATCACACTGATCTCTTCCCTTCAGTTTTTACTCTCCCGAAAAAGGAGTTGGGAAAAAACATTTTCCTTCTCTTGCAAGATTGAGAGGTCACTACAGGACTGACTGCTGAAGTAGTGTCTGCTTCACCAAGCAAGCTCCTGCACCTAGTTTTAGCTGGACAGAAAATCTCATCATCTGACACCCCTGACTTTGGCCACATTTAAAGACAAATCAAGGCAATTTGTGTTTCAGGTTATCAACCGCAAGAGTGTGTCCTCCAACAAAAAAATTTAAGAAGCGTAGCAAAAATCAAAATTTACTTCACAAATAGTGCATTTAACAGATGAGGTGCCAGGCACAGTGGCTCATGCCTGTAATCCCAGAACTTTGGGAGGTTGAGGCAGGTGGATTGTTTGAGCCCAAGAGTTTGAGACCAGCCTGGGCAACATGGCAAAATCCTGTCCGTCTGTACAAAAAATATAAAAATTTGCCAGGTGTGGTGGCACGTGCACCCATAGTCCCAGCTACTGGGGAGGCTGAGGTGGGAGGATCCTTTGAGCCTCGGAGGCCAAGGTTGCAGTGAGCCATAATTACACTATTGAGTCAGAGTGAGACCCTGACTCCAAAAAAAAAAAAAAAGAAAAAAGAAAAGAAAGAGGGAGAAATTAAGAAGCGATTGCTTTACTAGAAGCTGAATGGAGAGCAAGGCACTCCTGTACAAACTCTGAGGCAGGGATTCCAAGCACGCAGCTCCCTACCCACAATGATGGAGCAAAACTCTTTTAGTAGCAATCTAAGCAAATGATTTTAAAAATTAATCTGTGAGGTTAAGAACTGACTTCTAAGAATTGAGTCTCAAACAGAAAAGGTAAGACCATATAAGGCAAGAAAGACTACATACTTCCTGGACCTAAAGCTACACAGAAACCATCATTGCTCACCAACCCCGCCCCACCCAGGCCACTTCCCCTCCCCATCTCCTTCTGACTTTGTCCCAAGATAGACTGGCCATTTTCAGAAGTTCTTGAATCTTAAAACGCCTTAGGTTGTTTTTATGTATCTGGAGATGGAACCAAATGAAGGTTGCATGACTCTTCCTCTCTCTCCATAATCACACTCGTTTACTGGGGGAAGGAAGGAAATAAACTTGGAAACATTTTAAAAGGCAACATCTTTGAAATTCCTGCTCTGATAAGCCCTGAAGAATAACTTCCTTTCTAAAACCAAGTAATACACTTTTCAATAGGGTTGATCTTGATTTAAAAAGAGATGCTTTCTTGTAACCCGTTCAATACATCCAATGAGATGATGGAGCTGTCCTATACCAACTGTAACAGAAAGCATAACCTCCTAGAAGGCAGGAGACACAGCTAACCCCAGCCCTGCAGGCCTGTTACCAGCATTCCTTGAGGAAGACTTGCTTCACTTCTCCAGATCTGTTTTGTCATTTAGAAAACGAAGGGTTTGGGCTAGATCATCCTTAAAAGTTCTTAAAATTCTAAACTTCTATGGGATGTTCTTTCTTATATGTGGTAACAATAATACCTATTAGAACCATTCTTTGTACTTTGAAGATCTAGGGATTAACACACAAGTACAGCAATGTGTACCAGCAAAGATGACAGGCCCAAGACACTCTAAAACTGTAAGATTTAAAATAAGCAAATGTCTTAACAGTTGGCAAAGCATGGGACCAAAAGGTGAAGAAAATTCTGATATCAACTTACACTTTTTAAATGCTCTGGAACCAGTGAGAACAAATACGTTCATCATAAGTACCAGCTGCTCTTCCTATTAAATTTAACAATAACATGAATTTTAACTCTGATTTCCCCGTCCCTAACCCCGCAACACCTGTAAATATTTAGGAAAAACAAGCTAAAACATTGAATCTAACAAGCAGGAGAACTAATCATTGTGGTGATGGACTGCATTTCATTTGCAAGATGTTCTGGCTGGATACTAACCGGAGAAAAAAAGTTAGCAGATGCAACCCATGGATAAGTTTGAGGTATTTAATACCAAAGGCTGGCACGTCTAACCCTGTGGTCAATGTCACGATTGCCTCTCTGTCTGCTAGGACCCCAAAACAAAGTTCATTTCACTACCATGAATAAACCGGGGTCGGGTGGGGGGTGCAAACCGTTTCCTTTTATTGTGAAAAGAGCTGCAAAGAGTTTTGTCATGCAACTTGGTTGAGCGCCTGTTAGTGTCAATGTAAGAGCAGCCGAGCCCGCGAAGGTGGCTGTTTCCATTCCACAGACCTGCGGCGGCGGGGACTGTCAATTCGATGCAGCAAATAACCCCACCTCTCCAACCCAGGACTCCAGAGCTGCCCTGTGTGGTGTCTCAGCAAGGAAAGCCAACAAAGCTGGTGGATACCGGCAGACCGTAGCCCACCGCCTGTGAGTCGAGGCTCCGAGCCGACTTCACCCCATCCTCGGAGGGCCCAGCCGGATCCGAAAGGGCGGTCTCCAGGGGTCCCCATCCCGCACCACGCACACAGCCTGGGGCAACTAAAGAGGAAGTCGAGATGTCACATCCCACGGATAAAGACAGCCCGGCCACACAAGAGCCTCATTGGGGGCCAGATTCCTGCTAGGCTGGGGAGGGGTCCCGGGCTGCGATCTTTTCTCCCTCTCCATGCAGAGCGTCCTCCTCCCGGGGGCGCAGGCCGGCGGCGCCCACGCAGCGCAGCGCGGTGGGAGTCCCCGGAACACCTCGAGCCCCCGGCCTCGCCGGGCCCGCGGCCGCCGCACCCCCGCACCCCAGCTGCCCAGCGCCCGCGGGCCCTGCCCGGGAGTCGAGCGCGCAGTTCCGACGGCCCAGGGCGGGTACAGCGCCGCGGAGTGGAGCCGCAGCCGCCACGGGCTCTTAGAGGCACCGGCGGCCGCGCACACTCCTCCCCTTCGCCGCGAGTAAACAGCTCGCGGGCGCGCTCCAGCCGCGCCCCCATCCCCCCGCCGGGCTCCGCGCCGCCCCGAGCCCGCGCGTCCCGCCCGCCGCCGCCGCCGCCGCCCCCTACCTGGTCGGTGAGTTTGAGCACTGCCATTCTTCCGCTCCTTCGCGCGCACACACATGCAGGTCCCCGGCCCGCAGATGTCACGCCGGGAGCCGGGGAAGCGGAAGGGATTGCCAGGGGAAGGGAAAAAAATCTGGCTCCCGAATTTGACAGCCCTCCCCCTGCTCCTCCTCCGCCGCCGCCTCCTCCCGCGGAGAGGCTGACACTGGCTAGTGGGGTTTGCAGCCGAGCCCGCCCGCCTTTCCACAGGAAGTACCGGCTGCTGCCAGCCGGGCCGCCCCTGACATCACCGCGCGCTGGCTCGCCCGCCGCCTGGGCCGACGCTGCCTCCTGCCGCCCGCAGCCGCGCCGCGCAGCCCGGCCCCCAGCGCTGGCCCCGCGCCCGCCCCGGGCCGCCGCCTGCCTTCCGCACCTGCACGCGGCGCCCCGCCTGGCCAGCCCTGGGCCCCGGGCGGATCGCCGGCTTCCCTGGCGGGTCTCACGCACACGGGTGGGGAAGCCCGTGGGGACACACCCCGAGGGGGCAGGAAGGGCTGTCACTCACACGCCGTCTACTTTAACCGGGGAGACGGGGTCACGTCCCTTTCCCCTAATTCAGAATCAGATGGTGGCAGCGCCCCGACGGTCCCACCTCGCCAGGGACCGCAATTCCGATGCTCTCTTTGTTTAATGCGGGGAGGCCGTGAACACACTGTGATTCTTTAGAGGGTGTTTCTCAAACATTGCATTTAGGGGTGGAGGAACAGAAGCTCTGGCCCTTCCACCTTATTCTCCAGCCATCTTCCAGCTAAACACACACACACACAGGTACACACACATACTATTGTTAAATTCAAACACCCTGGATTTGGTTTCTGCAGGTGCAGGTGGAGCAGAGTTCCTGGAGAAGCAAAGCAGTCCTAAATCACCAAAATGATGAGGCTTTTGAGTGTTCCCACCAGTCCTTACTGATTTCTACAAAATCCCAAATTACCAAGCTCATCAACAGATAGAAGACAGCTGTCAAACATCACGGCCTACAGCTACAATGGTCATATTCGTAAGAATAGTAAGGGGTTGATAGTTCTGGAATTTGGAGCAAACACTTATTCATTGAACAGCCGTGTACTGAGTGCCTACCTTGTCAGGCACTGTCTACGCACAGGAATAAACAGGGAGCATAAACAAGATACCAGCTCTCAGAAGATGCCAACATAAACCACGTAGTCTTTGCTAATGAATGTAATTACAAACTGAGATAAGGGATCTCAAGGGAACACATGCTTCTGAAGGAACCACGACAAAGGAATCAGACCAGACTGTGTAGGTGAGGGCAGGCTTCCCTGAGAAAGTGACAGGAGTTGAGATCTAGAGGAGGGAGAGTTAACTAAGCAAGTGGGAGAGGAAGTGCTCCCAGGCAGCCCCATGTGCCCCTGGCAGGCCATGGTGCAAACCTGCAGGGCAGCACTGAACAGCTTTGAAGAGCAAACTAGAGCTACAGAGTTCTTTTGTCAAGACCAAACATCTACCTCTACTGTATATTTGCAAACCAAATGTGCATTCTTCCTCCCTACTCTTAGTACCTCCCCCAAAGATTCCACGTGAGATAGGAGAGAAAGAAGCATTAATATCCTCACATTTACCATCCAGCCACTCTGGTTGTTGAAGCACTAAATCCCAGGTGTACCTTTATTCATCCTATAGATTATAATTCAGATCATGCAGACAAGAAGAGCCAAGGAAACTTATTCCTGGCTTCCACTCTTCTATTATCAATGTTGCATGGAAACAAAAAAAAATAATATTTCTAAGGCCTTTCTCAGACATACAACAGATTGTTTATGTTGCATCTATGAGTCAGTTCTTCACTGCTGTTATTGGTATGTCTATTTACTGAGCAGTCTGCATGGCTTTGTAAGTAAACTGAATAGGACACTGCATTCTCTACTCAAATAGAGCCATCTTGCAGAAAAGTGGTAAGAAATTACTTAATTTAGAAGGTGCATTCAAGATCCAATTTGATTTATCGCAGGCATGCCTGCACCTAAGTTCCTGGGGCCAGAATGGGGAGACAGCAGTTCTCTGCCCAATCAGACCATTGTCCTCTTTTTGTAACTAGTACTTTTAAGACTCCCCTTACTATCCTGAAAAGTAATTTGTGGATAATATTACCTACCTCTACAAATTTCAAAAACAAACCAGCAACAGTATATTGTCCTAACTGTACAATAAAGGAAAAATTAAATGAAAGTAATTTATAATGAATTATGTATTTCAGTAGGTAAGTGGTACAACACAACTCTGTTGTCTGACAAAGCAAAGCAGTAAGATGCTTGCACCTATGTGTAGAGGCTTTGTGAATGAGAGAATTACAAATGCAGACAGATATGAATATATAATGTTAGCAATTCAAATATCAAGATTGATGTTGTCATAGGTAACATGACTTTGTGAAAGGTCGAACAACTCGTGGCCAAGTTCCAAATAAAATAAGGAGCAAAGGACTGGGCAAAATTTATTGATATGGCTACACTGATCAGAAGGTCTGTTTTTAATGTGTTAGCCTGTACTTTGACAGTGAGTCTAACACTTCGTTTACTTTGTTAAATGAGACTCAGACTCAGCAGTGGCCTATATTCAGTGAGCTTGAGATGCCAGAATGTCCCTGATATAATGTAGAGAAAGAAATCCAAAGAAGAAATCCAAAGGTTTATGGAGATGGGTATGTTGGAATAATTTTATCATGTACAATCTGTACAACCAACCCCTACATATTCCTGGAAGGCCAGATGATGATCTTTATACTGAGGCATTGAAAAATACAGCCCAGGCACCATGGCTCATGCCTGTAATCCCAGCACTTTGGAAGGCTGAGGCAGGTGGATCACCTGAGGTCAGGAGTTCGAGACCAGCCTGGCCAACATGGCGAAACCCCGTCTCTACTAAAAATACAAAAAATTAGCCAAGCATGGTGGCATGCACCTGTAATCTCAGCTAGTCAGGAGGCTGAGTCATGAGAAATTGCATGAACCCGGGAGGCAGAGATTGCAGTAAGCCAAGATCATACCACTGCACTCCAGCCTGGGTGACAAAGTGAGACTCTGTCGAAGAAGAAGGAGAAGGAGAAGAAGAAGACGGCAGAAGGAAGAAAAGGAGGAAGAGGAAGAAAAGAAGAGAAAAGAAAAGAAAAACTCTCTAGTAGCTGGATATGATGGTAGGAGATGCTTTCATTGAGATGGCTCCTTGATTTTTACGTTCCTGGGATGGCAGTGGCCAAGTGGCAGCACTTAACTGGTAGAGACATGGTGGACACATTTTCTATAATGGACAGCAGAGGCAAAGTAGTACTTAAAGGTACTTTGGCAATAGCCATTGATCTTTATCAGACAAAACTCTAGGTCTGCCACCTGAAAGCTCCCTTGAGCCAACAAAATGAAATTATCTTTCTCTTTCAGTTTTCATACCTAAACGAGTTCACAAGCAGAGAGCTCCTTGAAGCTGGTCCCCTCAGGAGGGTCTTGCAGCATTGTCATAAATATACCACAAATCCTCATCCAAGCCTTATCCAAAGGAACCTAATGTTTTTTTCTAAGCTGACCAAGCACTGGGAAAAAGGAAATACCCAGACATTTCAGGGATCACTAGGCACTGCTTCTGAATTAATGCTAATTCCTGAGGATTGCAAACACCACTGGACCCACCAGTCAAAATGGGGATCTATGGTAGGTGATAAATGAAATTTTTAACCAAGTATAGATCAGTGTGGATCCAGTAGCTCTGCAGACCCAGACTATAGTTATCTCCTCAATTCTTAATTAGAATAGACATACTCAATAATAGAATCCCAGCATTACTTCTTTGACCCACAGAGTGAAATTTATTATGGTAAGACAGGCCAAATGGAAGCCTCTGAAAATTTCTGTTGATACCAGAATAGAAAACCAACAACAATGCTCAATCCCTGGAAATATGTAGAAGTTACTACCACCAGAAAAGATGTAGAAGATACAGGAATGATAATACCATCACATACCCATTTAACTCACCTGTTTGGCCTATGCAAAAGATCTTGGAGAATATGATTTGTTATTAAGGTTTAAACTTAAATGGTCATGTCAGTTGCGGCTGCTACGCTATACGTGCTGTGTTTACTGCAACAAAGCAACACAGCCCTAGGCACCTGGTGTGCACTATTGATAAGGCAAATGCTTTTTATCTATTTCAATTTTCACCAAAACTTGTTTTCTTTTGTATGTCAAGGCCAAGAGCACACCTTTACAGCGTTCTCTATGGGATGTAAACACTCCCACTCTCTGGCATAATCTCATCTGCACAGGTCTTGATCATTATGTTAAAGACATCGAGCTGAAAGGACCTGATGAACAGGAAGTAACAAATACTTTAGCTGCCTTAACAACACACATGTGAGCCAGAGGTTGGGCATAAACCCCCAAGAAAATTCATCACCTTAGTGAAGTTTCTGAAGGCCCAGTGGTCTAGAAAACACCAGGATATTCTCTCCAAGGTAAAAGATAAATTACTTCACTTCGTACACCCACCACTAAGAAAAGAGACATAATACTTGCTGGGTGTCTTTGGATTTTAGAAGCAATATATACCACACTTGAGTGTGATGCTGTGACCCATTTATAGAGCAACCCATAAGGCTGGCATTTGTTATTAGGAATAAGGGAAGAAATATCTGTAGCAGGACTTAATGATCCAGAGGAATCTGATGATACTTAAAGTGTCTGCGGCAAATAAGGATGCTATATGGAGCCTCTGGTGAACCTTGATTAGATCTAAAATGCAGAATTCCTTAGTTATACAGCAAGCCATGCCCTCTTCTGCAGATAACAATTTTCTATTCAAGGAATGGCCGCTAGCTTGCTAAGTGAGTTCGAATGACTGGCCATGAGACAATCAAGTGACTATGCAAGCTCAGCTGCCCATTATGAACTGAGTGTTATCTAATCCACCAATCCATAAGACTGGACATACACAAGAGCCATTACTCGTCTAATGGAAATGATGTAAGAGACTGAGCTTAAGCAGGTCCAGGAAGCACAAGTTGCCTTAGCAGGTGGCGCGGATTCCTTTGATACTTACTCCTGGTGCTTCCTTATCTTCAACTTCATGGGGAATTTCTTAAGACCAGTTAACTGATTTACAGACAGTTATCCTAAATATACTGGCATAAGCTGAAAGTAGTTTATTCTAGCATCACAATCCCAATAAGGAATGTCCCCTGATGATAGTACTAAAGGGAAATTTTCTCAGTGCAAGAAATATTCAGCAGTACACTGAGTGTCTACTTTGTCTGGATTGAGAATGGTCAGAGGTATAGATCTACACTCATTCACAAGCAATTATTGATGGTTTGCTGAATAGTCAGCAACTTGGAAAGACAAGATGGTCTGGGAAAGAAGTCTGTGGATGTGCCTTTCAGAATGGGCACAAAGTGTGAGGATATTTGTGTACCATGTGAATGCTCACCATAGAGCATCTACTCTGAGAAGGCTTTCAGTAATTAGGTGTATTACACATTTGATGGAGTGGGCCTCTTTCTCCACCTACTGCAGTGCTTGCTCAAAGTAGCCATAGAGTCAGGAATAAAGACTATGCTTGGACTTCACATCTTAGGCTTCTCTGAAGTAAGGCTGATATCTGACAACATCAGAAAGTACACATTGAGTCGCACCGTTTCCAAGGGAGACTAGTCAGCAATGTGGTAGCAAATTGGTTATATTGGACCCCTTCCTTCATGGAGGGAACAGTCTACATAGACTAGACACATTGTGGATATGAACTTGTTTTCTTTTTCTTGTTTGCTTTTTTTTTTTTTTTTTTTTTTTTTTTTTTGAGGTAAGGTCTTTCTCTGTGGCCCAGGCTGGAGTGCAGTGGTGTTATCTTGGTTCACTGCAACCTTTGCCTCCCAGGTTCAAGTGATTCTCCTGCCTCAGCATCCTGCATACCTGGGATCACAGAAGTGCGCCACCATGCCCAACTAATTTTTGTATTTTTAGTAGAGACAGGGTTTCATCATGTTGGCCAGGCTGATCTTGAATCCCTGGACTCAAGTGATCCACCCGCCTCAGCCTCCCAAAGTGCTGGGATTACAGGCGTGAGCCTCCATGCCCGGCTGATATGGATTTGTGCCTAGTGAGTGTTTCTTTCGTTTTTGGAGTTGGAGTATTGCTCTGTTGCCCAGACTGAAATGCAGTGGCATGATCTTGGCTCACTGTAACCTCCACCTCCTGGGTTCAAGTGATTCTCCTGCCTCAGCCTCCCAAGTAGCTGGGACTACAGGCATGCGCCATTACACCTGGCTAATTTTTGTATTTTTAGTAGAGACGGGGTTTCACCATATTGGCCAGACTGGTCTCGGAACTTCTGACCTCAAGTCATCTGCTTGCCTCGGCCTCCCAAAGTGCTGAAATTACAGGTGTGAGCCACTGCGCCCACCCCAGAGAGTGTTTCCGGCAGAACCACTATCCATGACTTACATTGTATCTTATTCACTGTTTATGATAGTCTACACAATATTACTTCTTCCTAAGGAACACATCTCATGGCAAAAGAAATGCAGCAATGGACTTATGCAAATGGAATTTACCAGTCTTATATATACCTCATCAGCCAGAAGCAGCTGACTTGGAAGGATAATGGAGTTCTACTGAAGACTGAGTTCTGGCACCAGTTGGGAAATAACACACTAAAATATTGAAGTTACCTCTTGTAGGATACAGAAAATGCTCTGAGTCAGGAGTCAGTACAAAGTACTGCTTCCCCCAAAATACAAGGTCCAAGAATAAAGGGTGGGGCTGGGAGGGAGAAGGGAGTGGTGGTTGCAGTAGAAGCGGTTCTTCTCATGATTACACCCAATAGTCCACTCACAGTTTTTGTTTCCAGTGCCTATGACTTTGAGCTCTGCTGATTTGGGGGTGTTACTTCTCAAGAGAGGGTTCCCACCAGGGATCACAATTATGGTTTCATTGAGTTAGAAGCTAAGACTGGGATGTGTGTCCACTTTGGGTTCCGCATGCTATGGAAACAACAGGCAAAGCAGGGGTTACTCTTCTGGCTGGGTTTAGTGATTCCCATTAACAAGAGGAAATTGGTTTGCTGCCGCACAGTGGGAACAGGGAGGACGACGGGGACAGGAAGGACTATGTTCTGGATTTTCTGTGGGACCTCTTAGCACTTCCATATCCTATAGTAAAAGTTTATGGAAAGCTACTGTAATTTTTTTAAAGGATTGAAAAATAGATTCAGACCCTTCAGGACTGAAGATATGAAGAGAAGAAAAGGGCCTCTCTTCCAAGCTTTCAGTTCTAATAACTAACCTTTTCCCGTTGTCCCCAGCCGTACTGGTGGTAGCTGCTTCTTAAAGTTACGTCTCTGTGTTCCCTTTTTGCTTTTTCAGTCCTCTAACACCTATTTAAGCAATTCCCCATATTAACCCTTTTCTCATTTAGAAAAAATTATAGCTCGCTGCCCGCACTCATTTAATTTTACATAAACATGCCCTTTGAGGTTGAAGCAAATCTGATTTTCAATGTGAAAATAAAATCTAAAAACGGTTGTTGGAGTTATTTCTAAACAGAACTAACAACAAAATCATTTATTTCAAGCCGGGCACGGTGGCTCACGCCTGTAATCCCAGCACTTTGGAAGGCCAAGGTGGGCAGATCACGAGGTCAGAAGATCGAGGCCATCCTGGCCAACACTGTGAAACCTGGTCTCTGAAAAAAAAAAAAAGAAAGAAAGAAAAAAAATCATTTATTTCAGAATAATCAGATTCATCAAATGAATCTTCAGCCAACTGTTCGAGAACACTGTTAACATCACGTTTAGGAATGCTATGTTTTCTTAAATTTGACATTTTCAGTGGTCGAGAATTACTCTATTTTGTAAATGGAAATGCCGCTACTAAAAACAGAATGCTATAAATAGAATGATGTCTTTTGTTTTCAACGTCGATATAGAAGAGCGATGTGAAAATAATAAAAATGAGATATTTCGTGGCAAAGTTATCTTAGGGTAAACCCTGCATCCACAAGCACTGCTGGTAAATGGGACAAACGGGAAAGGGTTATTTCTGTTAATGTAGTTTGGACGGGGCACAGTGCTCACACTTGTAATCCCAGCACTTGAGGCTGAGGCCGATGGATCACTTGAGGTCAAGAGTTTGAGACCATCCTGGTCAACATGGTGAAACCCCATCTCTACTAAAAATAGAAAAATCAGCCAGATGTGGTGGCAGGCACCAGTAATCCCAGCTACTCAGGGGGCTGAGGCAGTAGAATCACTTGAACCTGGGAGGTGGAGGTTGCAGTGAGCCATGCACTGCACTCCAGCCTGGGTGACAGAGCAAGACTCCATCTCAAAAAGTAATAATAATGTAGTTTGTTTTCCTGACTAGATCCTTACTGATACCACAACATAGTTACGTTCCTAGAATGAGAAAATTCTAAACTAAAACATTGTGTTTATATGTAAAACAAATTAAGTTCCAGGCTAAGATAATTACAAACAGCTTTCTACCTACATGAATATCCAGTGGGACATTTGAAAGTCTACATTCCAGGACACCTAGCATCTTTCATTTCTAAGCAATAGATGCTTGGGGCATTCCATTCTTTGTGACAACAAATTATGCCCCCTCAAATTTCAAAAATATTCCCTGAAGAGCAAGCCTGAGAACCACTGTACTATAGTGATCATAGCCTATGACTTTACTAAATCTACCCAATATACCATATCACATTTTGCCATGGTTGTTTTATTTACTTGACGTATGGTTTTTTTAATTTTATATTTTTTATATAAAATTTTATAATTTTAAGTTTTATAATTATAAATGCACACATAAATGTATATGTATGTCTGTATATCTGTGTTTGTATTTTATATGTTTATATAAAACATATGTATTAGTCCATTCTCACAGTGCTATAAACGACTGCCCGAGACTGGGTAATTTATAAAGAAAAGAGGTTTAATTGACTCACAGTTCCACATGGCTGGGAAGGCCTCACAATCATGGCAGAATATGAAAGAGAAGCAAAGTCATGTCTTACATGGTGGCAGGGAAGAGAGCTTGTGTAGGGGAACTCCCCTTTATAAAATCATCAGATCTCATGAGACTTATTCACCACCATGAGAACAGCATGGGAAAGACTCAACCCCATGATTGAATTATCTCCCACCAGGTCCCTCCCACAATATGAGGGGATTATAGGAGCTACAATTCAAGATGAGATTTGGGTGGGGACACAGCAAACCATATCAACATATAAACTTATGACTACACAGTATTTAACTGTAATGGATGCTGTAGTGTGCCACCCAGTTACCACATTCAGGACCAAAGCCTTTATGCCCCCAACTGCAGGAAGTGTTTCATGCTGATAGCTTAAAACTGATTCTTCCTTCGGGAACTACCCTCAGTCAAAAGCAAGCACCTCACCCCTTTACAACCCCTCCCTTGGAACTATTCATATCCAATGAATGTGAGGGTACAAAGGTCCAGCCCCTTTTGCCTCAACTAAGGACATACCCAAAAGCACATCTTAGCTCCAACACTCCCTCTGGGATCTGCTGGGTTCTATGCTGCAACTGCATCCCAGATCAACTTCTCTCTCCACCCAGTCCTGCTCCCCTCATTCCTATGAGGGTTGTGCCTGAAAGCACGCCCCAGTAAATAACCTGCACACAGTTCTCCATCTCAAGAGACTATTGCCTGGAGAACCCAACCCAATATAATTATATATTTTGATTCACACTGGTGGCTTAGATCGTTTATCCCTGTCAGTAAATAAATCAGAACCATCTTCCTGGCCTGGGTGAAACCATAAGCAGAGGCAGGTAACGATAATTGCTGCATGAGGTTAAATCTTGATGAGGCTCTGCACACTCTTCACACAGAGACTTTTCTTTTTTAAAACTACTGTGGCCCTCGACTGAATGGTTAAGTTACAGAGGTTCCAGGGATGTCATAGGAGTATCAAATGACCTTCACAAAACAAAACCAAGGGCCTATCAATCTAAGCTAAGGAGATTAGAACATTTCCTCAATGTAATTTTTATTCATGTATATCTGTAAGCACTATTTATTTCTGCACCTACAATGGTTCCTGGATTCTAAACCGTCATGGAGTTTAAGTTTCTACCTGGTTAAATAAAAACTTTTCAGAGAGCAGAAGATGAAATTTTTCACTCCATGAAACATCCCATATTCTATGAGTCCGCACATTAAAGCACATGTAACAGAACCTGGTACAAAGTAAGTGCAAGATGAATGTTAGCTGTTATATCTGTGATATTAAAATATGAAAAGATGACACCTTAGAAATGAAGAAATATGGTTTGTAAATCAAAATTATGAAGTTACTTTTAGTGCTGATTTGTTGAAATCTATGATCTTTATCCTAGGGAATGCTTTCCCTGGCTCTCGATCTTTATTTTCCTTGACATGCTAACAAACTTACAATCAGTAGCATTCAATTAAGTATTTCATTGTTTTATTTGCTACTGTTCATCTATTATCTTTGTTTTATAGGTGTTAGCCTTCCATAATTTTATTTGCTTTGTTTTTTATGTGTGTTTTTCCCCTCATTATAAACTTCTCATGGGTACTAGACATGGCCTCACACTTCTTCACATA
The DNA here is from genome assembly GCF_030222135.1 of Aotus nancymaae. Classification (NCBI taxonomy): domain Eukaryota; kingdom Metazoa; phylum Chordata; class Mammalia; order Primates; family Aotidae; genus Aotus; species Aotus nancymaae. The sequence goes on along the minus strand of NW_026988419.1, from coordinate 36,225,300 downwards.
AATTCAGTAAATAATGACAAACTTCTTGATTTTGGAAGCATGCAATTGAAGGCAATATTAGCTGGCAATTTTAGTCAATGTATACTAAGTTTTTCTGTGAATGCCTACTTGTAATATCACCTCCTACAAAAAGTATAAAAGCCAACAACACACATACAAATGTTCAGAAACAGAACAAGTAGAAAGAGTAAGTTAGCCAGTCACGGTGGTTCACACCTGTAATCCCAGCACTTTGGGAGGCTGAGGCAGGAGGATCTCTTGAGCTCAGGCATTTGAGACCAGCCTGGGTAATACGGTAAGATCCCATCTCTACCAAAAATACAAAAATTAGCAGGGCTTGGCACAGTCCCAGCTACTTGAGAGGCTCAGGTTGGAGGATGGTTTGAGTCCAACAGGTGGAGGTTGCAGTGAACTAAGATCATGCCACTGCACTCCAGCCTGGGCAACAGAGTCAGATCCTGCCTCAAAAAAGAAAAAAAAAAAGAAGGAGGTTATTACAATGATTTGGAAACGAAGTATTTAATTTGTTTTTCCTGTGAGGCACTGCTAAAATGAATATTGTGTTTGTTCTGCGTTAAAATTTCTGCCTTTTATTGTGGTTTTAAAATTTTTATTCCATTTATTTTTAACTTCTTCAGACACCTGTCCTGGAAAAAAATAAAGAAAATGGTGGAAGGTGAGAAAGTAAGATTCACCATAGAATACAAAGGGATGAGGAAGAGAGAAAAGAAGAGAAGCTGCCAAGAAATGCCAAAGAAATGTAGATGAAAGCATCAAGCTCCTTTATAAAGGAAAAAACCCTGACTGGGCATTTTAGCATGTAATGTGTTCCTTAAACTTAAACAGGACACTTGAGTCTCAGTGACCATTCTTAACCTTTCTGCAGAAAAATGATGACCTGAATTTACAATTTTATTTTATTTTATTTTTTGAGACAGAGTCTCACTCTTATCACCCAAGCTGGAGTACAGTGGCTCAATCTCAGCTCACTGAAACCTCCACCTCCCGGGTTCAAGCCATTCTTTTGCCTGAGCCTCCCGAGTAGCTGGGATTACAGGCGCCTGCCATCACACCCAGCTAATTTTTGTATTTTTAATGGAGACAGTTTCACTATCTTGGCCAGGCTGGTCTTGAACTCCTGACCTCAAGTGATCCACCCACCTTGGCCTCCCAAAGTGCTGGGATTACAGGCACGAGCCACCGCACCCAACCCAAATTCACAAACTTTAAATGCCTCTCTTATTTCTCCTTCACAGCCAAACTTCTCAAAAGAAATGTCTCTTTTTTTTCTGATCTCCACTGACTCACCTCCTCTGCCACTCCACAGGGTGCCCCTGAGCCAACTGCCCTGAAACCACAGTGACTCTAATCAGTTCCACACAGGTCCATGCTGATGACACTCTGGCTTAGACCCCACCCCCATGTTTCTTCTGATCTCCAGTCCCACCCAGCTGCTTCTCTCTTGGATGATTTTGGATGTCTCAAAATCACCTCATACTCAGCATGTCCAAAACAAAAATTTAATAATCTTCCTCCTCCAGTGTTCCCACTCTCAGTAAATGACACCACCCTGGACCCAGTGTTGATCTAAGAACACATGCAGGGGCTCACACTTGGCTCCTGTTTCCCTCTCACTTCTCACATCCTGTCAGTTACCAAGTCTGGTCAATGTTCAAATCTCTTAAATCTGTCCCTAACTCTAATCTTCCTGAACCTCGCTCCAGGCCAGCCTCAATGTCTATCTGCTTATTGGAAGGCAAATAAACATTGGTTTCCCTGGATCTATTCTCCATCCCGCAGGCAGAACAATCTTCTGAAAGGCAACCCTGATTATGCCACAACCCCTCCAATGGCTTTCCATTGCCTTCAGCCTGTTTACAAACACCTCAGCATGCATGATGTTCAGAGTCCTCACACTCCCCACCCATCATTCTTCTTGCAGGGAGGCCACATTGCTCAACTCTGGGGGGCACTATTCACAGCCTAGTCTGAGAATGATAACTGCTAGAGTAGTGCGGTGCACAACCTGTGCGACTAAACAGGGCAGCCTTGCCTCCTTGTCATACTTTGTACACTGTGCTGAAAGCAGCTCCCCTGATGCATATTTCTTCTCCCTCTGAACTTTTGCATATTGCTGTTTCCTGTTTATAGTTTCACTCACCTCAATATCATTTCCATCTGGTTAATCTTGTCCTTCAGATCTCAATTTTAGATTTCACTAACCCCATGAATTTTCCCTTACTCACTTCATCTCCCAAGTTTGGATTAGGAGTATCCCTCAGGTTTATGTTTAGTGCCCTCTGCTCAACCCCTATTATTGTATTTATCCCTTGATCCTATAATTGCCTGATTTCTTCTCTGTCTCCTCTTTTAGGGCATGGACTGTGTTTAATCCACCTTGATGTTTCTAGTTCATTGTGTAGTATCTGGCACGTGGTAGACAGAGCAAATACTTTTGAATGGATGCAACTTTGAGTAAATAATTTAATCTCACCAAACCTTAGTTTATTACTAGTCAAATGAGGCTAAGGATGCCTGTCCTCAATACCGTGGAGAATCATATAACAAATCATATATGAAAATGCTTTGAAAAGTGGAAAGAAATACATAAATGAGAAAGAAGAGTGAACAGTTGGTATGGCATTACGATAATGAGAAAATGACAAGGAATGAGATGATTTTCCGGAGAGAGAAGCAAGAGAGACACATTTCCACCCTATCATGTGTAAGACCTCGTGCCTGTGCTGCTGAAGTGAGTGCAGGTTCTGCATCTTATTTCTGAACTAGGATGAGAAGCCAGCATGTTTCAAAAGGTGGGAATGAGGACTGTAGTAAACAAGGCACAATTTCAGCTTATTAATTGGTCATACAACCAGTGCTGTATATTAATTTATTTATATATCATATACATAATATATCAATTTTATCATATATGTTATTAAGATCAAGTTTCTGATATTTGTTCATTTTTGTAAATTAATTAATTTTTTTAAAGAAGACCAAGTTGCTGAAAATGGTGAACGAGGGACTCAGATAGTCAAAGAATAAACACAGCTCTTCTTCCTTGGTCATCGGTTGTATTTAATGATTCAGGAAATTAAGTCATTTAACTTGGTAGGTAACTTGAAGCAGTATTTTCATATTTATATAAGCCAATAGATATAGTATGGCATGGAGTGTAATATTTCCATATATCTTTTAAATCAACCTGAGACTCCACACATTTTGTGTTTGCAGTGGACCTCTCCACACTATCTCCCTCCAGTCCACCCCCACCAAACCTTCACACTCCTAGGCTCTAGGAATAAGTCTTTATTCATTTACGCTATTCAAGGGCTTAGGAATAGTTTAAAAAGTGCTGCTTTTAGAGGTTTTGTGACCTATGCTGCTGAAATGAAACAAAGACAGAAACCCGGTTCAAGAACTCTCACAAATGTGGCTGGTACACTTACATCAGGGGCCAAGTTTATAGTTGATTATTAATTTGTGGATCTTTTTTTTTGTTCCTAGCTTGCCCATTAGACTATTCAAAATTTTATAAATATTGGTTGCTGGTCCCCAGAAAAATCAAAAATTTCTAAATGTAGAGGACTTCGTGCTAACTGTCCATAAGAAAGTAATTTATTTTGTTTTATTTTTTTGAGACAGGGTCTTACTCTGTCACCCAGGCTGGAGTGCAGTGGTACAATCTCAGCTCACTGCAGCCTCCACCTCCCATATTCAAGCAATTCTCCTGACTCAGCCTCCCAAGTAGCTGAGACTATAGGAGCCCACCATCAAGCCTGGCTACTTTTTGTAATTTTTGTAGAGGTGGGATTTCACCATGTTGGCCAGGCTGGTCTTGATCTCCTGACCTCAAGTGGTCCACCCACCTTGGCCTCCCAAAGTGCCAGGATTATAGGCATGAGCCACCCCTCTAGGCAAGAAAAGACTTCTAAATTTATAATCCCTTGCTGTTAGGACACAGTAACATCATAATCTTTGTATATAAGGGTCAACACATTATATCGAAAGGAAGGGGAGAAGGGAACTAACATTTATTGAGCCTCTACTATGTGCCATCCACAGTGCTAGGTGCTGTAAATTCCTCAGCATCTCTCCCTCACCACCCCAGACACAGTTAATCCTACCCTCCTTTGTACAACATCTATATCTGATATAAGCACTTCTATTGGACATTCCACTTTAAACAACAATGAGTTGTCTGTTTCTCACTCTAATGTAGACTCTTTGAGGGCAGGGCTCATTTTAAATTCATCTTTTTTATCCCAAACATATACAGTATCCAATCACATAATACGCCTTCAGTTAAAATTTTCATTTGCTAAACAAGTCATCTCTTCCAATGTATAGGACATTGTGAAGAAGCTAGTGCCTTCTCCGTTCTCCAAAAGTCAGCTGCCCATTCTAAATTGTCTCGTACAGTTCTGTCCATTAAGGGAATGTAGAACATAGCAGTTGTGTCAGTTTTTTGCTATGTTTTCAGTTCTTGGAATATTTCCAAGTCTCTCTCCTGACCCCCCAGCCAAAAAATATAAATAAATAAATCATAGAGGGCCGAGCGTGGTGGCTCACGCCTATAATCCCAGCACTTTGGGAGGCCGAGGTGGGTGGATCACGAGGTCAAGAGATCGAGACCATCCTGGTCAACAGGGTGAAACCCCGTCTCTACTAAAAATACAAAAATTAGCTGGGCATGGTGGCGCGTGCCAGTAGTCCCAGCTACTCGGGAGGCTGAGGCAGGAGAATCGCTTGAACCCAGGAGGCGGAGGTTGCGGTGAGCCAGGATCGCGCCATTGCACTCCAGCCTGGGTAACAAGAGCAAAACTCCGTCTCAAAAAGTAAATAAATAAATAAATCACAGAATCAATCTATAACATACACTGCTATTGTTTGAATGTGTCTCCTTCAAACTTCATGTTGAAACTTAATTCCCATTATAGTGGTATTAAGAGGTGGGGCTTTTTAGGAAGTGATTAAGTTGTGTGGGCTATACCTTCATCAATAGAGTGATGCCTTATGAAAGAGCTAGAAGGAATCAGTTTTGGCCTTTTCTTGCCCTTTAGCCTTCCACCATGTGAGGACCCCATGTCACCGCTTCTGCCGTGTGAGGAGGCAGCAAGAAGGTCCTCACCAAACATCAAATGCCTGCACCTTGCCCTTGGACTCCCCAGCTTCCAGAACTGTGAGAAATCGATTTCTATTGTTTACACATTACCCAGTCTCCAGTATTCTGTCATAGCAGTGCAAACATACTAAAATATGCACCATACACACTTTTTGTTATTTTTACAAAGCACTTTTTTCAATAATATATTAAGTCACCTGTAAAATAATTTTTTCTTTTTTGAGACCAAGTCTCGCTCTGTTGCCCAGGCTGGAGTGCAGTGGCGTGATCTTAGCTCACTGCAACCTCTGCCTCCTGGGTTCAAGAAATTCTGCCTGTCTCAGCTTCCCAGTAGCTGAGACCACAAGCTCACATCACCACACCCAGGTAATTTTTGTATTTTTAGTAGACACGAGGTTTCACCATAATGGTCAGGCTGGTCTCAAACTCCTGACCTTAGGTGATCCACTTGCCTCGGCCTCCCAAACTGCTGGGATTACAGGTGTGAGCCATCGTGCCCAGCCAAAATAAATCTTTAAAGTAAATTATTAAGTGTAAATGTCCCCAATTTCAGTGGCTTTAACCAGTAACAGACAACAGAACCTAAATCACATTGCTTATAGAAGATTAAAATATCCTCTGATTCTGAAATACCAGGTCTGAATTTCTGAGTCTGTAACTACAAGATGGTTTTTCTTCCTCTCCAAATTTAATGTAATCAAAACATGGAAATTTCTTCCTCTCATCATTGCACTTTAGAGTGTGTAAGAAGTGTGCACTGTATACGTATACACACATGAGCACAGAAGAGGAAAAATAATTAGAAAGTAGGGGACTAATCAACACCCTCATTTAGAACCAGCTCAAATTTTATGATTTCAAAAGTTTTGAACCTAATCCAACTCCTCTGAAATTCAAAGTTACTTGACATTTGGTATATTGTGACTTCCTGTTTTTATAAAAGAACATTTTCAAAAATGATTCAATAAGCTCTTTGGACAGTCTCTAACTCCTATAACACAAGATTTGAAACATTTGGTGGTAAATGAATAAGGCACATATGCAATACATTTCTTAAGATGTGCATATTTTCCAAAACTCAAGGGGAAAAGTACTTGGCCAAGTCTATCTGTGGTTTCATTGAATACCTGAAAAGTAGTTAATGACATTTAGAGACACAAAGATAACAGCTGGGTTTTTCCATCCAGCCTGCAGAACACGTAGCTGTCAACCAGTGATGATAGAGCCCATAGGAAAGCACCCTCAATTTCTGTAGAAACAGAAAAGAATTAAGATTTACTGTCTGGCACTTTGGTGGTTGGATGTAGCATTTGCAAGGAAATTAAGAACAAAGCAAAAGAATCCCAAAATACGCTTGCATGTTTCACATTTACTCTTTCTCTGCTGTGTAACTGTCAGTGCATGGCCCATGGTGAAAAATAAGCTGGCAAATATAAAATCCACTAAATAGTCTCTGGCAAGTCTTTAGGAGTACTGCAAGGTCTACAGTAAATATTACTGATATGCAAAAACTTTAAGTAAAAAACCTCTTGGAATGCTGCTGGTAGAGATATGGAGCCCTAATTCCTCAAGCCCCAAGAGCCTAAGATTACATTAACACTTAAATGCAAATATATTCCTAGCAACATGCTCCCTACCTCCATTCCAGACCCTAAGTGATGCTAGAAAGTCATAAGGGTGTCTCGCAATGTTCAGGAATAAATTAACGCTAGGAACTGCGACTCTCCCTCAGGGATTTGCTGGGCACCTACTGAGTCTGCTGTGCCTCTGCAACCTTTTGGCAGCCCTTTCGTTGTCTTGCCACTGTTCTGCTGAAGCCCAGAGAGAAAACATTCTGTTCATAACACAGTCATCAGTGCTGCCAAACCTGTGAAACCTTTGATATGCTGAGTGACATTGCTAACCCTTCAGGCCACATAGGGCCAATGCTATGTGTTGGTCCATGCAGAAATGTGGATACCATAGTCTCTCCAGAGAATTCACACCTACCACACGGGTCTGAAGGGATGGAGATCAAGCAGTATATTGTCCTCGCACTTCCCTCTCTCTCATCTCTAAATGAAGAAAGATCTTGCAGACTTTCCTGTGCTGTACTGTGAATTGACACCACTTAACCAGTTTCGGCTCAGATACAGTCAGAAACATCTACTGTAGTTATTGTCAAGAAGTTCATTTTAATTTGATAACTTTATGTGGTTGTATAGAGGTCAAATTGCCAAAGGATAGAAGAGAAAGGAAATCAGAAAATCAGAAGAAAAATACAAATAGATATTATTCATTCTAATGATTTTTCATACTATAATACACAATGGTCAAATAATCAAACAAAAAGCAGGCGATCCAATAGGTGTTCGACAAGCATCAGAAAAGGATTTGATAAACTCAGCATTCATTGATAATTAAGAGACAACTCTTAAAGCTAAATGTAGAAAAATATAAGAGAACAACTTCCTTAATGTGATATTTGATATTTACCAAAAATTGAAAGCAAACTTGTTACGTCATGGTGAAAGTTTAGAAGCATTTTCTTTAAAGTCAGGAAGAAAGCTAGGAAGCCAGCTATCACTACTTCTACTCAACATTGTTCAAAAGAATCAACCTAGTATGAGGTCTGGAAAAAACAAAAGGAAAAAACAAAAGTATCATTAATCATAGATAATATAATAGTTTACAAAACAATCTAAGAGAATTAACATAGAAATCATTAGCACTAGTAAGCCAGTTCAGTCTGGTAGCTCAATATAAAATACATATACAGGCTGAGTGTGGTGACTCATGCCTGTATTCCCAGCACTTTGGGAGGCCGAGGCAGGTGGATCACGAGGTCAGGAGTTCGAGACCAGTCTGACCAAGATGGTGAAACCCTGTCTCTACTAAAAATACAAAAATTAGCCAGGTGTGGTGGCATGTGCCCGTAGTCCTAGCTACTTGGGAGGCTGAGGCAGGAGAATCGCTTGAACCCCAGAGGCAGAGGTTGCAGTGAGCCAAGATCGCACCATTGCACTCTAGCCTGAGTGACAGGGCGAGACTCTGTCAAAAAAAAAAAAAAAATACATATGCAAAAAATTAGTGGTGCTCCCATACATCAGGAGGCAGCCATTTTTTTTTTAACTATAAAGAGACAAAGAGCAAATATTTCAGATTTTGTAAGCCATATGATCTCTATCTTAACTATTCAACTCTGCCATTGTAGTGCAAACGCAGCCATAGACAATATGGAAACAAACGGGCATGGCTGTGTTTCAATAACATGTTACTTGCAAAAGCAGGGAGCAGGCTAGATTTGGCCCACAGTTTGCCATAGTTTGCAGTTCCTGTGATATGTCATTGATGAAAAATTAGATAACATAAATTTTTTTTAATAATTTTTTATTGATTTATCCTAACCACTAGACCACGAGGGATAGGAAACATACTTGAAAAAGATAAGATAACATTTACTATAGCAACCCAAACTAGAAGGTACCTATGAATAAATCTAACAAAATTTATACAAAACCTATTTGGAGGAAACTATAAAAATTTACTTCAAGACATTTAAAAAGATCTCAATAAGTAGAGATGGCTGAGCATGGTGGCTCATGCCCATAATCCCAGCACTTTGGGAGGCCGAGGCGGGTGGATCACCTGAGGTCAGGAGTTCGAGACCAGCCTGTCCAACATGAAAAACCCCATCTCTACTAAAAATGGAAAAATTAGCCAGGCATGGTGGCACCTGTAATTTCAGCTACTTGGGAGGCTGAAGCAAGAGAATTGCTTGAACCTGGGAAGCAGAGGCTGCAGTAAACCAAGATCATGCCACTGCACTTCAGCCTGGGCAGCAGAGCAAGACTCTGTCTCAAAAACAAAAACAAAACAAACAAAAAACCAAAAAACAATCTTAGTGGATGAGAAAAGTCAAAGTTTTAAACATTTCAGTATTTCCAAATCAATCTGTTAATCAATGTAATTCTAATAAAAATACCAACAGTTTTTTATGAAACTTGACAGGCTGATTTCAACATTTATGGAAGCTAAGAATAATCAAGACAAGTATGATAAAGAACAAGGCACAGAGACATACTATACCAGATGTCAAGTTTTCTTATAAAAGATTAGCAACTAAGGCAATACAGCAATTAGCAGAATAGAACAGAGGCCTCAGGAACAGACCTACTATATTAGTCCATTTTCACACTGCTAGAAAGTAATACCCAAGACTTGGTAATTTATAAAGAAAAGAGGTTTAAATGACTCACAGTTCCACATAGGTGGGGAGACCTCAGGTTGGCAGAAGACAAAGGGAAAGCAAGGACCTTCTTCACACGGTGGCAGGAGAGAGAAGTGCAAGTGGGGGGAATGCCAGATGTTTATAAAACCAAGGGATCTCGTGAGAACTCACTATCACAGGAACAGCATGGTGGAAACCACTCCCATGATCCAATCACCTCCCATAGATCCCACCCTTGGCATGTGGGAATTATGGGGATTGCAATTCAAGACGAGATTTGGGTGGGGACACAGCCAAACCATATCACCTATTCATATATGAGAACATGATATTGACAAAGGCAGCATTGCAAATCAGTGGGAGTAAAGACTGACTATTCAATAAATGGTGCTGGAATAATGGGTTTCATAGGTTGTCATATCATATGGTTCCATATCACATCATGTGGTATCAAATGAAGTTATATCCCTATCTCGTAACATACATAAAAAATGTATGCCAGCTTAAATATCTAAGTAGAAAATCAAAACTTTAAAACAGACCAGGCACAGTGGCTCACACCTGTAATTCTAGTACTTTGGGAGGCTGAGACAGGCAGATCACCTGAGTTCAGGAGTTTGAGACAAGCCTGACCAACAAAGTAAAACCCCATCTCTACTAAAAATACAAAAATTAGCTGGGCGTGGTGGTGCACACCTGTAATCCCAGCTACTCAGGAGGCTGAGGCAGGAGAATCACTTGAACTCGGGAGGTGGAGGTTGCAGTGAGCTGAAATCATGCCACTGCACTCCAGCCTGGACCACAGAGCAAGAAAAAAAAAAAAACTTTAAAACAAATCCATGGACATATAGGAAAATATCTTTAAGACTGTGAGAAAGGGAAGAATTTCTAAAACAAGACACAAAAAGGCCGAAGCATAAAGGGAAAAAATTAAAATATTTAACTACATCAAAACTGAACATTTCAGTACATCATGAATAATGTCAAAAGATAAGCTATGTTAGTAGAGGTATTTGCAAAGCATATCACCAACAAAGGCTTAGTATCTAAAATAAAATACAAAAATAAGAAAGGAAACATGATCCAATAAAACAGTTTTTTAAAAACTGTAGTTGACCCATTAGGAGATCCTGAAATTAATTCCATGGATTGTGGACTAGCATTTAATACAATAAAATAGAATAGAAAATATCTTAATGCATTCCACATATTAAAGATAAATGTTACTTTGTGGAATTTTTATTTCAGGTATATATCTGTATGTATGCATGCCTGCATACATACTGGATCACAGTGTAAAATAAAGTTCTTACCATGGGTAACAGTTTTAAACACACTGAAATCGAAAAGTAATAAAATATATAGGTCATGCAAACAGTATGGATGTACTTAATGGCACTGTACACTTAAGAATAGCTTACATGGTAAATTTTATGTATATTTTATCAAAATTTCTTTTTAAATTTACCACAATTTAAAAATCATATGAACAGGCGATTCATGAAAGAGAAAACTTCGGCCAATAAACTTAAAAGATAAAAAAAACACTTGATCTTAGTAATCATCAGAGAAATGCAATTTAAAATCCCATGAAGGCCAGGTGCAGTGGCTTATGCTTACAATCCAGCACGCACTTTGGGAGATCAAAGTGGGAGGATCTCTTGAGGATAGGAGTTCAAGACCAACCTAGACAAAATGGTGACATGCCGTCTTTACAAAAGAATCAAAAAATTACGTGGGTGTGGTGGTGTGCACCAGTAGTCCCAGCTACTTAGGAGGCTGTGGTGGGAAAATCACTTCAGCCCAGGAGGTTGAGGCTTCAGTGAACTGTGATGTGCCACTGCATTCCAGTCTGGGTGACAGAGCAAGACTCTATCTCAAAAATAAATAAATAAAAATAAAATCCCATGAGTTACTCATCATGCCAATTAGATGAGCAATAATTTAATAGTCTGACAATGCCAAATGCTGGTTGTGAACAGGAACTGCCTTGCTTGCATTTGGGATAATAAACAATTATAATTAGGTAACATCTAGTAAAGTTACCCAACAATTCCACTCCCACAGATGAACAAGGAGAAATACTCATTACAGCACTGCTTATAATAGAGAAAAAATGGATACAACCTGGCCGGGCGCGGTGGCTCACGCCTATAATCCCAGCACTTTGGGAGGCCAAGGTGGGTGGATCACGAGGTCAAGAGATCGAGACCATCCTGGTCAACAAGGTGAAACCCCGTCTCTACTAAAAATACAAAAATTAGTTGAGCACGGTGGCACGCCCCTGTAGTCCCAGCTACTCGGGAGGCTGAGGCAGGAGAATCACTTGAACCTGGGAGGCAGAGGTTGCGATGAGCCGAGACCGCGCCATTGCACTCCAGCCTGGGTAACAAGAGTGAAACTCCATCTCAAAAAAAAAAAAAAAAAAGGATACATCCTAAATATTCATCAACAAGGGAATGGATAAATATAAACAACTACTGTACAACAGTGAAAATGAATGAATTAGTGTCATGTACCAACATGAATAAATCTCCAAAACAACATTATGCCAACAAAGATGTAAAAGAATACAGTGTGGTATCTCTTATATGAAGTTTGAAATGTTCAAAAGAGTTCCCTGTAGTATTAAGAATATAAATACATTCATTGGAATGATAAATATCAAATTGAGCACAACAGTTGCCTTTGGGGAAAGAGAAAGATGGAATCATGGAAGATACACAAAGGCTTGAATTTTATCTTCTAAAATTTTACTTCTTAAGCTGGGTGACAGGTATAGACATCATTATTTGTTATTCTTCAATCTTTTTCTCCTTGCATTTTTGAAATGTTTCATGAAGAAAAAAAGAAAAATCAGTCAACAAGAGACATCTAACAGTTATTCCATGTGAAGCACTGTGCTAGGCAGAGAGATAATACCAGGAAAATAGAATGCCCAATGATGGGCACTTGATATGTACTCAGTTCCCTCATGAAGTTCATAACTATAGAATGAGACACAGTCAATTTCTCATTGTAGAAACTAGAATTATAGGCCAGCCATGGTGGCTCACACCTGTAATCCCAGCACTTTGGAAGGCCGAGGCGGGTAGATCACGAAGTCAGGAGTTTGAGACCAGCCTGGCCAACATGGTGAAACCCCATCTGTACTAAAAATACAAAAATTAGCCAGGCACGGTGACGGGTGCCTATAATCCCAGCTACTCGGGAAACTAAGGTGGGAGAATCCCTTGAACCCGGGAGGCTGAGGTTGCAGTGAGCCGAGATCATACCACTGCACTCTAGCCTGAGCGACAGAGCAAGACTCTATATCTCAAAAAAGAAAAGAAAAAAGAAACTAGAATTATAGGCATGAGCCAAATAAAGAAATGCACAGGATTCTCTGTGGTCACTGAGAGACCAACACAGAAAAGGGAGCAGGTCTGGGGGATGGAGATGCTGAGCTCAGCTGAGGGTGAGGGGCATTTGGGACCGCCAAGTCTAGAAATATGTACACGGGGTTAAACATGAGAGAAGATTCAGATTTGAGATGTGTCAGCATATGGTTGCTAATGAAAGCCAAGGGAGTAAAAGAGATCATGAAGGGAACAGGAAGAGGTTTAAAAGAGAGGAGACCCTGAGGAAAGCTCACAGTTAAAGAATGGAGGACAAGCTGGCAGAAAGAAACTTAGCCCCAAATTCCAACTCCTTGAAGGACAATATTAAAGTGAATCTTATCCTAAGTGCTACCAAAGAACATAAAGTTTTTAATATTTTATTGTAGTGAATTTCAAATACTAAAATAGAATAGTAAAATGAACTCCCCATTTACCCATTACCTAGCTTCAATGATTATCAACCCATGGCTAATTTTATTTCTTCCATATCACCATCCATTTCATTGTCCCTTACATTCTGAAGCAATCCTGGACATCCTATCATTTCATCCACATATTTCATATATTGTTCCCTAAAAGGCAATGCTCTCTTTTTTTAACTATAACCACAATACCAGGCCGGGTGCAGTGGCTCACACCTGTAATCCCAGCACTTTGGGAGCCCAAGGCGGGCAGATCACAAGGTTAAGAGATCGAGACCATCCTGGCCAACATGGTGAAACCTCATCTCTACTAAAAATACAAAAATTAGCTGGGTGTGGTGGCATGCACCTGTAGTCCCAGCTACTCAGGAGGCTGAGGCAGGAGAATTGATTGTACCCAGGAGGCAGAGGTTGCAGTGAGCCAAGATCACACCACTGCACTCCAGCCTGGCACCTGGCAACAGAGTAAGACTCCATCTCAAAAAAAAAAAAAAAAAATACAAAAATTAGCCAGGTGTGGTGGCAGGTGCCTGTAATCTCAGACTTGGGAGACTGATACAGGAGAATCACTTGAACACAGGATGGGGAGGTTGCAGTGAGCTGAAATCATGCCACTGCACTCCAGCCTGGGCTACAGAGCGAGACTCCATCTCAAAAAAAATAAAATTAAAATTAAAAAATAACCACAATACCATCATCACACTTGAAAAAAATCAACAGTAATTCTTTAGTATTACCAAATATTCAGTACCTATTAAAATGTCCAATCGTTTCATAAGGGCCATAAGTTTATTTTACAATGTGTTTGTTTGATCAAAGTCCACATACTGTGATTGAATGATACATCTTTCAAAACTGGGCCAAACAAGAACTGGGCCAGACATGGTGGCTCAAACCTATAATCCAAGCACTTTGGGAGGCCGAGGTGGAGGTTCGCTTGAGCCCAGGAGTCAAATACCAGCCTGGACAACATGACGAAAGTCCCTCTCTACAAAAAAAATACAGAAATTAGCCAGATGTGGTGGTGTGTGCCGGTAGTCCCAGCTAATTGCTTGAGCCTGGGACGGGAGGTCAAGGGTGCAGTGAGCCATGATTTCACCACTGCACTCCAGCCTGGACTACAGAGAAAAACCCTAAAAAAAAAAAAAAAAAAGGAAAGAAAAAAGAAAACTACAAGTTTCCCCTACCATGTCATCTCTCTTTTTTTTTATTTTTGCCTTGCAATAATTATTATTATTTTCAGATAGAGTCTCGTTTTGCCACCCAGGCTGGAGTGCAGTGGCACGATCTCGGCTCACTGCAACCTCTGCCTCCTGGGTTCAAGCAATTCTCGTGCCTCAACCCCCCAAGCACCTAGGACTACGGGCGCATGCCACCACACCTGACTAATTTTTATATTTTTAGTAGAGACAGGGTTTCACCATGTTGGTCAGGCTAGTCTCAAACTCCTGACCTCAGATGATCCTCCCACCTCAGCCTCCCAAAGTGCTGGGATTATAGGCATGAGCCACCACACCCAGCCTTCCTTGCAATTTTAAAACATAATTTTGAAGTTTAAAAGAAATCGATAAGGACAATAAAGAGGTCACCCAAGTATTTCCAGGACAACCATGTCAGTGGAAGATGCTGAGGAAAGATAGCTAAGCTCTTTTTTTTTTTTTTTAAGAGACAGAGTCACTCTGTCGCCCAGGCTGGAGAGTGGAATGCAGTGGCGCAATCATAGCTTCACTGAAGCCTGAATCTAACTGAGTTCAAAGGATCATCCTGCCTCACCCTCCTGAGTAGCTATGACTACAGGCTTTGCTTGGGATAAGCTCATTTTTGAGCTCATTTGGAACTCAGGTTTGTTCAGACTGTGGTTGCACAGAACATCATCTTGCATTAAATCATCGCTTTCATTGTGTTAGACTGTCATGAAAGTGCTATGTGATAACTTCCATCACTGCTGTTACTTCTTCTAAAAAAGTAAGGACCAACATCAAGCTCATCTTTAAAGAACAAAAGAGATGGGCTTTTGAGCTGCCCCTTTTATGCTGACATATTTTCTGAGGACTTACGTTTCTAAATGAAGCAATCATCATTTGATTTAACTGTAATGTAGGCAGTTGTCCTCGGTAAAAACAATTAATCTAACAATAAACTTAGAGACATTTCAAATTACTTGCTAAACCTGTAGATAGAAGTCTAGCCCCATGTAGTAGTTCTTAGCACATATTCTATATTCTTAGCTTTTTAAGGCAATAATTAAATTTTACTTTACCCATTTTGTACAGTTTTTTTTTAAAAAAAATGCTTAAACATATGTTCATTTTAGCAAGTTTCCACAGAACCTTGCAAATGTTACCACACAACTACCATGGGTTTCCTCACAGGTTCTGAATTCCAGTTTTTTGCTCATGGAGTCAATATCTTTAAGCTTCTTATTGTTTAAAATTGGATCTCTATCTCAGGCACCATTTTCGTATTAAACTATGAACTTTTTTTGTGTGTGGCTATGGGCGATTTCAATGTTGCTGCACATCGTACCCATCTTACCTTCTCATCTTTGGCAGCTGCTTTGTGTTTATAATGGAATGTACATGAAGATTATAGAGTAGGGTGCTATGATTTGAATGTGTCCTCTCTAAAATTCAGGTGCTAGGGCCGGGTGTGGTAGCTCACACCTGTAATCCCAGCACTTTGGGAGGCTGAAGCAGGTGAATCAACTGAGGTCAAGAGTTCAAGACCAGCCTAGCCAACATGGTGAAACCCTGTCTGTACTAAAAAATACAAAAATTAGCTGGGCATGGTGGTGCACGCCTGTAATCCCAGTTTCTAGGGAGGCTGAAGCAGGAGAATTGCTTGAACCTGGGAGGCGGAGGTTGCATTGAGCCGAGATTATGCCACTACACTCCAGCCTGGGCGACAGAGCAATACTCCACCTTAAATAAATAAATAAATAAATGCAGGTGTTGGAACTTAATAGCTAATGTAATGGTTTTAAGAGGTGATTAGTCATGAGGGCTCCTCCCCTTGTGAATGGAATGAAGGCCCTCATAAAAGAGGCTTCATTCAGTCTTCAGCTTGCTTGCTGGCCTTACCCCCTCCCTTTCGCCATGTGAGGACGCAGCATTCCTTCCCTACAGGAGATGCAGCAACACGGTGCCATCTTGGAAGCAGAGAGCATCCCTCACCCGACAACTGAACCTGCTGGCACCTTGATCTTAAACTTCCCAGACCCCAGAACTGTGAGAAATACTTTCCTGTTCTTTATAAATGACTCAGTCTCTGGTATTCTGTTATAGCAGCACAAACAGACTAAGACAGCGGGTAAGTCCTCATGGAGCACCCAGACAGCTTGGACAGTGATGAGGCCCTCCCTCAAGTGGCTAATGGGTAGAAGACACCAACCAGAGACTGCAGCTGAAGGGTATGAGAGGCCTTGTCAGGAGCATATATGTGTGGGACACCTGGAGAAATACCTGAGGTGGGGAAGGGGATAGTGCCAAGGTACTATGATGAGATGGGGGTAATATGCTATCAATACCCACAGGTTTTTGAGGCCTTTATCTTTTTTTTTTTTTTTTTTTTGACAATGTCTTACTCTGTCACCCAGGCTAGAGTGCAGTGGTGCAGTCTTGGCTCACTGCAACCTATACGTTCCCAGATTCAAGCGATTCTCCCACCTCAGCCTCTGGAGTAGCTGAGATTACAAGCTCAGGCCACCATGCCCCCACTAATTTTTTTTTTTTTTTTTTTTTTGTATTTTTAGTAAAGATGGGGGTTTCACCATGTGGCCCAGGCTGCTCTCGAACTCCTGACCTCAGGTGATCTGCTCGCCTTGGCCTACCAAAGTACTGGGATTGCAGGCATGCTACTGTGCCCAGCCAAGGGCTATATCCTTTTTTTACTGAGACAGTGTCTCGCTCTGGCACCCCAGGCTGGAGTGCAGTAGTGCCATCTCAGCTCACTGCAACCTCCGCCTCCCGAATTCAAGTGACTCTCCTGCCTCAGCCTCCCGAGTAGCTGGGACTACAGGCACGCACCACCATGCCCAGCTAATTTTTGTGTGTGTGTTTTTAGTAGAGACAGGGTTTCGCCATGTTGGCCAGGCTGGTCTCAAACTCCTGACCTCAGGTGATCCACTGATCTCAACCTCCCAAAGTACTGGGATTACAGGCATGAGCTACCATGCCCGGCCAAAGCCTATATCTTTACCTTAAAGGTGCTTGATGGATCAGGACTTCCTTGGGTGCAAGTCCAAGTGAAAAGCATCAAACTCAAACTGGCCTAAGCAAAAAAGGCAAATTACTTATTCACTTCATTTTAAAAGTCCAGGGCTTCAAACAATGTCACTAGGCCTTGTTTTTCTCTCTGTTTCCTGCCTGTATTTTTTGGTTTTGACTTTTTTTTAGCCTGACTTTCTACAAGTCCCAGAAGCTCCAGCCTTGTGTTAGCCTGATTCTGTCAATCCCTGCTAAAAGGGATACCTTTATTTCTACTTCGTTTAATGAAAGAAAGGTCCCAGGACTGAAACTCATCGGCTGCAGTTGTGCCACATGCTAGTGCATGAACCAGTGAGAATGGAAGAGCAGCCAAGCCTGGAACATGAAGGATGGGATCCCTCTGTTCACACAACATGAACTGAGAGGAAAGCAGAGCATTCCTCCTTGGAGATCAAGACACTGTTACCAGGCAAAGAGCAAATCAGTGATGAGCAGACAAAGAAACATATGTACATAAACAGTGACGTGCAAAATTGTGTGTTGTTTCTAAACTCTTAATAAATGGTTAAGCAGGATGTAGACAAGGGTGGAAGACTCAAGCTCTAGCCAGAAGCCGATGGGGCTGATTTCTAGAGTAGGAAGGAGAAAGAATGTGTGGGAGAGCATAGAGCAGAAATGGGGAGATCTGGAGGTATTAAAGAGGCCACTGTGACAGCCCTTCAACTAGAAATGAGTTGCAGGACAGAAAGCAGAGAGGGACAAAGGCAGACTTGGAGAGCATATCAGACAGGGTGCTTTTGGTTGCACGTGATAGGACATGCAAATGATAACATTTCATTATTCCATTAGGCAGTTACAGGGTTGGCTGATGCAGTGGCATGTGACGTCAGGTCTCTGGGATGGAAGAGACTCTCAGCTTTCACCCCATAGTTTCAAGATGATTGCCACAGCTCTAGGCAACATATTCTCACACATCAATGTTCAAAGACAGGAAGAAAGTGAGGGGGTGGCCTCTTCCTGCTTTTTTCTCTCTTATCAGGGAAAAAATCATTTCTAGATATTCAACAGGTTTCCTTTTATATTTCACTGACCTGTTTGAGTCACATGTCCAGGTTCTCATTGCAAAGGAAGCTAAAACATCCAATCCAGCATTCGGCCCCTTTGGTGGAAAGAAGGCTCGGCCAACAAGAAGACCAGCTATACCAAAATGGGGATCAGTGTCCAGGAATCAAGCTGCTGAGGACAGGTGGCAGGACGCCATCTGAGAAGAGATGCTGCGACAGTGGCTCTCTCCCTTCTTCTGTCTTCCATGGTCCTCACACTCTGAATTGTTCATGAGAGCAACAGGCTTTGTTGTGCTAAATTATAATTTATAGTCACTCGTCACTTAACGATAAGGATACACCCTGAAAAATATGTTGGTAGGTGATTCTGTCATTGTGCCAACATCACAGAGGATACTTGCACAAACCTAGATGGTATAGCCTACTGCATACCTAGGCTATATGTGTAGCCTAATGCTCCTAGGCTACAAATGTGTATAGCATGTTACTGTAGGCAGTTGTAACACTGTAGGCAATTGTAACACAATGGTATTTTGTATCTAAAAATATCTAAACATAGAAAAGGTGTAGTAAAAACATGGTGTTATAAGGCCAGGCACTGTGGCTCATGCCTGTAATCCCAGCACTTTGGGAGGCCCAGGCTGGTGGATCACGAGGTCAGGAGATCGAGACCATCCTGGCTAACACAGTGAAACCCCCGTCTATACTGAAAATACAAAATATATATATATATTAGCCAGTCATGGTGGTAGGCACCTGCAGTCCCAGTTACTCAGGAGGCTGAGGCAGGAGAATTGCTTGAACCCGGGGCAGAGGTTGCAGTGAGCCAAGATCACAACACTGCACTCCAGCCTGGGTGACAGAGCGAGACTCTGTCTCAAAAAAAAAAAAAAAAAAAAATGGCATTATAATCTTATGAGACCACCATCATCTATGCACTCCATTGCTGACTGAAATGTCATTATGCAGCACACGGCTGCATTTGCTTTTAAATGATATTTACACTTTCACAGACTATAAAACATCTAGGGATAGGAATATATGAAAAATTTGCATTGCATAATTTGTAAATGCAAATCCAAGTTGAAGGGATATAGAGATTTACATAAATGCAGAAACATTATATTTTTAGATTTAAAAATCTGTATAGTGAGGATGTCAATTTATCGCTGCTATGGTTTCCATGTTTGTGAGCCCTCCAAAATCCATATTTTAATATAATCCCTAGTGCAATAAAAGGTGGGGCCTTTGTAAGGTGACTAGACCATGAGGGTCTCTGCCCCATGGATGGGACCATCACCCTTACAAAAGAGCTTGAGGAAGAGTTTGTCCCTTTGCCCTTCTGTATTTTGTCATGTGAGAACACAGTGTTTGTCCTCTCCTAAGGATGCAGCAACAAGGCACGGTCTTGGGAGCAGAAAGTAGCCCTCATCAAACACGGAACCTGCCAGTGCCTCGATCTGAGACTTCCCAACCTCAAGAACTCAAGAACTGTGAGAAGTAAGTTTCTTTTTTTTTTCTTTTGAGACAGAGTCTCACTCTTGTCATCCAAGCTGGAGTGCAATGGCGCCATCCCAACTCATTACAACCTCTACCTCCCAGGTTCCAAAAATTATCCTGCCTCAGCCTCCCAAGTAGCTGGAATTACAGGCGCACAGTACCACATTCAGCTAATTTTTCTATTTTTAATAGAGACAGGTTTTGCTGTGTTGGCCAGGCTGGTCTCAAACATCAGACCTCAGGTGATCTGCCCACCTCGGCCTCTCAAAGTGCTGGGATTACAGGTGTGAGCCACCACACCCAGCCAAGAAATAAGTTTCTAATGTTTATAAATTACTCAGTCTGTGATATTTCGTTATAGCAGCACAAAGAAAGACAATCAGAAATAAATTTATAAGTTTAATGCACTACTGTTTTATTAATCATGGAATTTTTTGAGGGATAATGACAGGATTCAAAAATGTTATCTAGAAAAATGATTGAAAATATCGGCCAGGCGCAGTGGCTCATGCCTGTAATCCAGCATTTTGGGAGGCCAAGGCAGGCAGATCACGAGGTCAGGAGTTTAAGACTAGCCTGGCTGACATAGTGAAACCCTGTCTCTACTAAAAATACAAAAATTAGCCGGGTGTGGTGGCACACACCTGTAGTCCCAGCTACTCAGGAGGCTGAGGTAGGAGAATCACTTGGACCCGGGAGGCAGAGGTTGCAGTGAGCCGAGACTGTGACACTGCACTCCAGCCTAGGCAACAGAGCAAGAGTCCATCTCAAAAAAAAAGAGTCAGAGAAAACTCATTAAATAATCTGGCCATGGTAGTGTGTGCCTGTAGTACTGGCCACTTAAGAGGCTGAGGCAGGAGGCTTTCTTAAGCCCAGTAGTTTGATGCTAGCCAGGGTAACATAGAGAGACCCCCATCTCCAAAAATTTTTAAAAATAAAATTTTTAAAATTTGAGGGTGTTCCTACTGGAAATTGTTACCTTTTATGGTGATAAATCTTTCCTGAAGTTTAGCAATTCCTTAAGTTTTACTAAAACTTTTTCTTCTGATAAATTCAAGTATAATTAAACTCAATATTTTTAGCGGAAAAAAATATAGTATCATCTCATTTTTAGAAAACAGCTTGATCTCTCCATTTATTGAGAAAGCATGTGGGTCATCCTGTGTGCCACTGTGTTCCAGATGTGAGGATAAGCAGGCAACAGGACAAACGTTAATCTCTGCCCTGTTTCTCCAGCCATCCACTCAACTGTCCTCTGTCTGCTTCTGTGTACTAATAGATGTGTTTGAATGCTAAGATTGAGTTTGACTTGTTCTTTTCTGTTATAGTTCTCTGAACTACTTCATAGTTTAACAATAACTGTCAGGTATGTCCTTTAGAAGCTGATGTCAAGATGAAGATGGGGGTGGGAAAATTGGGAGGTGCTAGTCAAAGGGTAGGAAATTTCAGTTAGACAGGAGGAGTAAGTTCAAGAGATCTATTCATTGTAGTTAATAACAACATACTGTCTATTTGAAAATTGCTAAGACACTAGATTTTAAGTGTTCTAACCACCACAAAATAAGCATGTGAGATAATGTCTATGTTAATTAGCTTGATTCAGCCTATTTTTTTTTTCTTTTGAGACAGGGTCTCACTCTGTCACTCAGGGTGCAATGACACAATCTCAGCTCATCATAACTTCTGCCTCTCAGGCTCAAGCCATCCTCTTACCTCACTCTCCTAAGTAGTTGGGACCACAGACGTGTACCACCATGCCTGCCTAATTTTTTTCCTGTTTTTCCATATTGCCCAGGCTAGTCTTGAACTCCTGGACTCAAGTGATCTTCCCATCTCAGCCTCCCAAATTGCTGGGATTACAGGCATGAGCCACTACACCCAGTCAGGTTGTACTATTTTGTACACACACACACAAAAAAAAAAAAATTGTGAATTTTTAAAATAAGTAAATTTAAAAAATTTTTAAGATGAAGATAAAGGTGTCAGAGTTTGGTTGAGGGTAACTCCTGTGAAAAATGAAGAGGAGAGAGAGCAGGATGAGGCAGGAAAAAGTCTTCAGATTGTAATGTCTGTTTGACACCTGTGAAAGAAGAGTGGGAGGGAAGGAGGCTTGGGTAGGAAGAGCTCCAGACTGCAGTGCAGCTCTGAGGACATTTCACTTCATCCAACAGGGGCTCCACACACAGATTTCTCATAGAGGAGTCCTGTGTTGGGCAGAGATGGCCAGGACCTAGAACCCCTCCCACACGCAGTTGCTAAGCAGGAGCTGCCTGCGAAGAGAGTGGTCTCCATTCCCGTATGTCAATCGCAGACCCTGAAGGCTTTGCATCTACAGGCAGTCAGTGCATTGCTCTCCTCATCGCTGAAATGTGAGCTCCTTCTCAAAGTTAGATCTGAGCAGGGCCTCCATGTCTGCCACAGTCAAGTAAGATTTCCGTTTCTAAAAGCTAATTCCTGGCCAGGCACTGTGGCTCATGCCTGTAATTCCAGCACTTTAGGAGGCCGAAGTGGGCAAATCACTTGAGGTCAGGAGTTTAAGGCCACCCTGGCCAATATGGTGAAACCCTGTCTCTACTAAAAATACAACAATTAGCTGGGCGTGGTGCAGCACACCTGTAGTCCCAGTTACTCAGGATGCTGAGACAGGAGGATCACTTGAGCCCAGGAGGTAGAGGCTGCAGTGAGCCAAAAGCACACCACTGTACTGCAGCCTGCGCGATGGGAGTGAAACCCCAGCCTCAAAAAAAAAAAAAGTCAGTTTAAAAAAAAAGTTGCGAGAGATCCAAGATGGCTGATCACTAGCAGCTTGGGCTCATAGTTCCCAGTGAAAGCACAGAGAACGAGAGGACGCCACACTTTCAGACGAATATTTGTTGCTCACGATTCAGGAGATTCCCAGCAGAGGAGCCCCACGTGTCGCCAGAGCGACTCTTGTGGCCGGCGCAGCGGTTTAGCTGGCGCCTTAGCGTGCCAGTTTTTGGTGCAGAGTCCGGAGATTCCCGGGCAGAAAAGCACCATCCATCTTAACACTGCTGTTTTGGCCGGCGCAGTGGATTGCTCAGACTGGGAATCAACAAGTTGGACGTCTGCTCAGAGACCTAGTTAGAAAGTCGGTAATTACAAAGACAACAGACGGATAAATATATAATGAAGGGAAGAAATCAGCGTAAAAAGGCAGAGAATACTCAAAATCAGAATGCCTCTCCCTCCACAGGGGATCGCAATTCCTCATCAGTAACGGAACAAGGCTTAATAGATTACGAGTGTGTTCCAATAACAGAAGCAGGTTTCAAAATGTGGGTGATAAGAAACTTCTGTGAATTAAAAGAACTTGTTCTAACCCAATGCAAAGAAACTAAGAACCTTGAAAAAAGGTTTGACGAAATGTTAACGAGAATGGACAATTTAGAGAGGAATATAAGTGAATTGATGGAGCTGAAAAACACAACACGAGAACTTCGCGAAGCATGCACAAGTTTAAACAGTCAAATTGATCAAGTAGAAGAAAGGATATCAGAAGTCGAGAACCAGCTCAGTGAAATGAAACGAGAAGACAAGATTGGAGAAAAAAGGATGAAAAGGAATGAGCAAAGTCTCCAGGAAATAAGGGACTATGTGAAAAGACCTAATTTACGTTTGATAGGTGTACCTGAATGTGATGAAGAGAATGAATCCAAGTTGGAAAATACTCTTCAGGATATCATTCAGGAAAACTTTCCCAACCTGGCAAGGCAGGGTAATATTCAACTCCAGGTAATACAGAGAACACCACAAAGATATTCTTCAAGAAGACCAACCCCAAGGCACATAATTGCCAGATTTATTAGGGTTGAAATGAAGGAGAAAATATTAAGGGCAGCCAGAGAGAAAGGTCAGGTTACCCATAAAGGGAAACCTATCAGACTTACAGCAGATCTCTCAGCAGAAACCCTACAAGCCAGAAAAGAGTGGGGACCAATATTTAACATCCTTAAAGAAAAGAACTTTCAACCCAGAATTTCCTAGCCAGCCAAACTAAGCTTTATAATAGAAGGAAAAATTAAATCCTTTGCGAACAAACAAGTACTTAGAGACTTCACCACCACCAGGCCTGCTTTACAAGAGCTTCTGAAAGAAGCACTATACATATAAAGGAACAACCAATATCAGCCTTTCCAAAAATATATCAAAAAGAAAAGAACATTAACACAACAAAAAAATTTACACTAACTAATGGGCAAAACAGCCAGCTAGCATCAAATGCCAGTATTAAAGTTATATATATTTTAATCGGATAAAAAGCCAAAACCTATTGGTATGCTGCATCCAGACCCATCTCACATGCAACGATACACAAAGACTCAAAACAAAGAGAAGGAGGAAGATTTATCAACCAGAGAGTAAAAATAAACAAATAAATAAAAAGCAGGAGATGCAATTCTCACCTCTGATAAAGTAGACTTTAAAGCAACAAAGAGCAAAAGAGGCAAAGAAGGACATTACATAATGGTAAAAGGATCAATGTAACAAGAAGAGCTAATGATTTTATAGATCAATGAGACAGAAAATTAACAAGGACATCCAGGACTTGAACTCAGACCCGGAACAAGTAAACTTAATAAACATTTATAGAACTCTCCACTTCAAATACATAAAACACACATTACCACCTCACACCTATTCCATAAGTGACTACATAATTGGAAGTAAATCACTCCTCAGTAATCGCATAGCACTTCATAGGTTTAAATGAAATATTGGTTGGCTGCTCGTTTGTTATTTTCTTCCCTTATTCCTTCCTGTTTACATCAAGTATAATTATTGGTATAAAAGAGGTTTTCAATACCCATTACTAAACTGCATTCTAGCCTGGGCAAGAAAGCAATACTCCCATTCTCTCTCTCTCTTTCTCTTTCTTTTTCCTCCTCTTCTTTATTCTTTCTCTTTCTTTCTTTCTTTCTTTAAAAAAAAAAAAAAAGACCAGCCTGACCAACATGGTCAAACTCCATCTTTACAAAATAAATAAATAAATAAATAAAAATAAATAAATAAATAAAAATAAAGTTGCTTGTAACCAACATACAAAGGCAAAAGAGAGGAAAATAGGTCTGTGTTATTTTATGCTAATTAAAAACAAGCATCCATACTGAGGAAAACATTTGAAATAAATATGACAGGCAAATTAAAAAGTTTTTAGCTAGTGAGGATTTATATATATTGGTTTTGTTAAAAAAAAATTGAAGGCCCCGATAAAGAAATAGGTAAAAGATATTAGAAAATTATCCAAAAAGAAAATACAAAGCAAGTAGAATTGAAACAGGCTCAACCTCATCAGTAATTAAAAATAAGTAACGTTGGCCAGGCGCGGTGACTCACACCTGTAATCCCAGCACTTTGGGAGGCCGAGGCAGGTGGATCACCTGAGGTCAGGCGTTCGAGACCAGCCTAGCCAACATGGTGAAACCCTGTCTGTACCAAAAATACAAAAAATTAGCCAGGCATAGTGGTATGCCCCTGCGATCCCAGCTACTCAGGAGGCTGAGGCAAGAGGATCACTTGAACTCAGGAGGCAGAGGTTGCAGTGAGCCAAGATTGAGCCTTGGCAACAAGAGTAAAACTCTATCTCAGAAATAAATAAATAAAATAAAATAAAAGTAAGTAATTTTAAACAATATTTTTTACTTAAGAAATTAATAAAGGTTTTAAAAATGTTTGATGTTTAGTACTTGTAAGGGTATAGTGAAATAAGTTATTTTTATACATTTCTGAAGATGGTGTAAATTGGTGATAATTTTGGATCTATTATTTTTCCTTAGAAGAATATATTCTAGCTGGGCATGGTGGCTCCAGTCTATAAATCCCAGCACTTTGGGAGGCCATGGGAGGGTTATTTGAGCCCAGGGGTTCGAGATCAGCTTGGGCAATATGATGAGACCCTATCTCTATAAAAAACAAATTTAAAAATAAGCCAGGTGCAGTGGTGCATACCTGTAGTCCCAACCACTCAGAGGGCTGAAGTCAGAGGATTGCTTGAGCCCAGCATGTTGAGGCTTCAGTGAGCCATGCTCACACTACTGTACTCCAGCCTGGGTAACAAAATGAGATGAAAGAAAGAAAGAGAGAAAGAAAGAGGAAAAAGAAAGAGAGAAAGGAAATGAAAGAAAGAAAGAAAACATATCCTGAATAAATAATTTAAAGTAGAAAAAAGCTTGGGGCAGAAAGATGTTATTTTAGTCAGGACTCTTGATTATGAGAAACCTAACTTAAGTGGCTTAACTCAAAAAGGGTAAATTACATGTTCACAAAGCAAACCATGGAAAGTCAGGTTTAGAATAGGCCTTGGGGTAGACTGGATGCAGAAACTCCACAGCATTAACTCATTCTCTCTCTTCCTCTCTCTCTCTCTCTCTCTCTCTCTCTCTCTGTCTCTCTCTCTCTCTGTCTCTCACACACATACATGAACATACACACATTAATTTCCTCACTCTCTGAGGTGTATTGACCTTGTTCTCTCAGCACCAGAAGAGAACAAAAACAAAAGCAATGGCACCCTAACTATTAGGGACTGAAAGATTGTCTTTCCAGACAATAATCCAAGTGTTTAAAAGGAGCTAATGGCCGAGCACAGTGGCCCATGTCTGTAATCCCAGCACTTTGGGAGGCTGAGGTGGAAGGATCACTTGAGCTCAGGAGTTTGAGACCAACCTGGGCAACATGGTGAAATCCTATCTCTACAAAAAATTCAAATAATTAGCTGGGCGTGGTGGTGCGTGCCTGTAGTCCCAGCTACTCAGGAGGCTGAAGTGAGAGGAGCACCTGAGCCCAGAAGTCAAGGCTTCACACCAGCCTGGGTGACAGAGTGAGACCCTGTCTCAAAAAAAAAAAAAAAAAAAGAGCTTGCATAGTCTTTCATATGGTGGAGAATGAGGTGCCATTACCTCTGAGGTCGCATGCTTATAGCTTCTGATCCAAAAGGAATGAGACTGCTCTTCTCAGCCTGAGTCACGCGCACCTCACTGGCTTCTCATCATGGCCAGCTTTTCCTTGTTTGGTCTGTCTTAAATCTGTCCCCTCCCTTCAGTAACCGCTGCCTGCCAGTCTGATTTCAGATCCTCACACTGTGTGCTCTCACCTGGACTGTCTATACCAGCTCCTAACAGGTCTCACAGTTTCCAGAACAACCCCCACCCCCATCCCCACATGCTATACACAGCTCCATTCATCCATCCTGCACATTGAGACCAGGGACACTCTTTTGCATGAAGTTTTTACCGACTTCCCACCGCTTTCAGGATAAGACCCGTATTCTTCGGCTCAGCCTACACAGCAGTGCAGTCTCATTCAGATTCTCCTCCCGCTCTGCTCTCCTTGATGTCTCCAGTCCCAGCAGACACACTGCCATCTCCCAAGCCGTCTGTGTTCTTGCACATGCCATGTTTTACAAGCCACTGCTGGGGCAGCCAGTTCTGGGCAGCCTGCAACCTGCTCTGAGCAAATGCAACCTGAGGCCACCTTGCCTCTGTTTCACACCAGGGGCCTCCAGCCTCATGCTCTGTGGCTTCTCTGACACCCGGAGGGTGGGATGTCCGTGAGAACCTGCTCAACTCTTAAGCAGGCACAAGTCAAAAGCCCAGAACTATTAGAGCCTACTAGGCCACCCTTGACTGACAGACAATGAGAGCTGATGAACAAATGCATCCCCCTTTTGTCCCCCGAGAGGACAGTTTTGAGACATACTTCATAAAGCTCCTCAGAAGTCCCCCAAGACTGAGCACCAGCCACCCATACCAGTGCTGGTCTCAGAAGCCAAGTCCATGTATTGGCGGCTTCTCTCCTTCTCTGACTGACTTCCCCCAGAATTGCATTCCCAAATCATCTACCTGTTCTCAAATCTTTGCCTTAGGATCTGGTTTGGGGAGAACCCAGGCTAAGAAACTAAGGTATATTCAGGCTAAAGGCTTCCCCAAAGGTCATAAATTAACCAAATCATTAAAGAAGATCCTAAGACTGAAGAAGATCCTAAGACTGAGGAAGAAGAAAGAATATTCAGTGAGGAAGCAACTGCCTTACTCCAACATTTATCTCATTCATACAGAACTGGAGACCCACGTAGCCAAATTTCAGAGCAGTTTTGCAGTCCAGTAACTCGACTAACTCAAACCTATTAAAATCATTGTTAACAACAACAACAAAAAAATCATTGCTAACATCTTGTTTGAAAAGCATCAAAACTAGGAAAGTATATGTTTAATTCAAAACAAAACAATATTATAAAAATACCCTCCTTAACCTCTACCACTTTAAATATCCTCCATATGGAAAAGAACTTGCTCCCAAATACATATTTTCTCTCCTTGACCTTCAACTCTCAAATACAAAATTCTTTAGAAAAAAACAAACTCCTCATAGCTCCAGACTTTCCTCTCCTTTTATTTCCCCCTTTCTTCTCTCTTGTGAGTAAATCTTGGCCTTTTTTCGTGAAAATACCCCAGCTCATCTCTTCTTCTCTGCTCTATTGTCTACCATTGTCCCAAATCTGTATCAGGAAAGTCCAGAAAGCAACCTAGCAAAGACAGAATCCACCTCCGCTCTTAGGAGAAAATGAAAAGTGGGAGTTTCTAGACTCAGAATTCTCTTAGGGGTGGAGGGGAGGTGCAGTGGTTTACACCTGTAATCTCAGCACTTTGGGAGGCTGAAACAGGAGGATCATTTGAGCCCCAGAATTTGAGACTGGGCAACATAGTGAGACTCCCATCTCTATTTAAAAATAGCTAGGCATGGTGGCACACATCTGTGGTCCTAGCTACTCAGGAGGCTGAGGTGGAGGAGGGTTGCCTGAATCCAGTTGAGGCTACAGTAAGCCATGATCACACCACTGCATGCTCCAGCCTAGGCGATAGAGCAAGACTCTGTCTCCAAAAGAGAGAGAGAGAGAGAATTCCCTTAAGGGGTAAAAGAGAGCTGTGAACACTCAACTTTAATCCTTTTGTTCTCAGTCACCCAATACACTTAGTAGCACCCTGGAAAGCACTGGGTCAGTCAAGCACAGAGGGAGGTGTATCTCAGGTTTCCTCATTTCTCTACAAGGAAAAGAATAAAAGATGACTGATGTGAACTGACTTTAAAGACTGACGTTAACCCAGCAATTCTCATAGTCCATGTGCAATAGACCTACCTGTACTTTGGGAATATGTGTTATACAATATTTTTATATTTAAATCTCTTAATATAAGTTTGTGCCTGAAAAATTGACTGGTAGTTCAGATATTGCCAAGAATGCTGTAAGTGGGTCTATGTTATGGAGCAATGTTCCATAACACTAAATGGTGAGTGGGGGAAAATTATTAGAGGTTTACCTGGATCACAGTGCTGCCAGCACCGGAAATCAAATTCTAATCACATGTGGCTGGGCACAGTGGCTCATACCTGTAATCCCAGCACTTTGGGAGGCTGAGGTGGGCGGATCACTTGAGGTCAGGAGTTTGAGACCAGCCTGGCCAACATAGTGAAACCCCGTCTCTACTAAAAATACAAGAATTAGCCAGGCGTGGTGGCGGGTGGCTGTAATCTCAGCTACTTGGGAGTCTGAGGCAGGAGAATCACTTGAACCAGGAGGCAGGGGTTGCAGTGAGCCAAGATCATGCTACTGCACTCTGGCCTAGGTGACAGAGTGAGACCCCATCTTAAAAAAACAAAAGTATAATCACATGTGATTTGGCAAGGCTGAATTCAGGGCCACGGGAGCTGAAGGCATAATGGAGCTATGATTACCTGACACTTCCAACTCCTCAGTAGGCTTCACCTGCCACTTGAGTTGGGTGGTGTGTTCCCAGGCCAGTGTGCATGCTGTGCAGGAGAGAACTTCCAGCGCCTGCTTCAGTTCACAACACTCATCTTTTATTCTTTTCCTTGTAGAGAAATGAGGAAACCTAAGATATACCTCCCTCTGTGCTTGACTAACCCAGTGCTTCCCAGGGTGCTACTGAGTGTATTGAGTGACTGAGAACAAAAGGATTGAAGTTGAGTGTTCACAGCTCTCTTTTACCCCCCTGAAATGGACCCCCAGTGTGGCAGTGTTGGAAGGTGAGGCCTGGTAGAAGTGTTTGGGTCAGGAGGGTGGATCCTTCATAGATCGCTTGGTGCTGTTCTCATGGTAGTGAGTTCTCACTCTCTGTAAAGTAGATTAGTTATTGCAGTATTGGGTTAGTTCCCTTGAGAGCAAGTATTAAATGCAAGTTTCCTCCTTCTGTTTGGCTCTCTGCACATGTCCACTTCCCCTTTGACCTTCTCTGCCACATCATGCAGCACAAAAACCCTTGCCAGAAGCCAGGGCCATGCTCTTGAGCTTCCCAGTCTGTATAACTATGTGCTAAATAAACCTCTTAAAAAAAAAATTACCCAGTCTCAGGTATTCTTTTATGGCAACACAAAATGGACTAAGAGAGTCTTTCCCTCCCTTTTCCAAGACTGAGCAAATCTCCTTCTACCTGGATCTTTTATTGGCCAGATTATTATCCTTGGTCAAGGTAGGCCCTATCATGGGATAGAAGTAGACAAGAGAGAAATGGCTTGGGCATCTGAAATGGACTGGGTATTTGTGGTTCCCCAAAATTCACCTATTGAAATCCTAATAACCAATATGACAGTATTAGGAGGTGTGGCCTCTGGTAGGAGCTTAAGCTATAAGGATAGAGTCCTGGTGAATGAGATTAGTGCCCTTATAAAAGATACACCAGACAGCTCTGTCACCCTCTTTCTACCAGGTGAGGATACAACCAGAAGACTGCAGCCTACAACCCTGAAGAAGACCCTCATCCAAACCCAACCATGCTGACAGCCTGATCTTAGACTTCTAGCATCCAAAACTGTGAGAAATAAATTTATAGTGTTTATAGCCACCCAGTTTATGGTACTTTGTTACCAAAGTCCAACTGACTAAGACAACATCTCTTTCACAAAGGGCCTCTGGTATAGCAGGCTACCCAGAGAGCCAAGAGCTACAATAATGCAACTGAAGACAGACATGCATTGTACAGCTTTATGCTTGAAACCCAATACCAGTCCACACTGCCTGGGTACACTATGAAAGAATAATTTCATAAATACCATAATTATCTTATGAGTAACACAATGATATTGCAATACGTGTTGTATATTATTGTTAATTGCCTCAATGTAAACATTTAAAATAGCACAATTTTAAAAGTCTGTTTTGCATGCCATCCTTTCCTTCAATAAGTAGGAATAACTGTGGCCTCTCAAATTCTGAGCAGTCCTAGATCAAGTAGCTCTTGTTTGAATATTATCTCTGTAAAAATAGACTTTGCAGGTCTTTACCGCGTTCAGTTACTGGGTGAAAAAAATAACAGACATAGCTCCTGCCCTCAAGGAGTTTATATTCCAGAGTAGGAGATGGAAGGAAACTAATCATTGAATCACATAACTAATGTAAAATTATAATCATAGAGGTGCCAGGACAAAAATAAAATAAAATTACAATCATTACAAGTTATAATAGGGGAATTTGACCTTTCTTGTTGGCAATCAGGAAAGGTATTCATGAAGAAAGGACAGAAGTTAAACAGATATCTGGAAGGAAAACAAATAGAGTTAGAAGAGAGTGGCAGAGGCCGGGTGTGGTAGCTTATGCCTGTAATCCTAGCACTTTGGGAGGCTGAGGGAGGTGGATCACTTGAGGTCAGAAGATTGAGACTAGCCAACATGGTGAAACCCCACCTCTACTAAAAAAAAAAAAAATTCAAAATTTAGCTGGGCGTGTTGGCGCACATCTGTAATCCTAGCTACTCGGGAGTCTGAGGCAGAAGAATCACTTGAATCCCGGAGGTGGAGGTTGCGGTGAGCTGAGATAGTGTCATTGCACTCCAGCCTGGGCAACAGAGGGAGACACTGAGACTCCATCTCAAGAAAAAAGAAAAAAAAAGTGGCAGAGACACGAAGGGGGTCACAGGCAAAGGGAAGAGCATGTCCAAAAACCCTGTAGTGAGAGGGAGCTGCACAGATTTGAGACACTGAAAGATGGCCTGAGCCTCTGGGGCACAGAAAGCCAGAGAGAACAGGATCGAGATGAGTCCAGTTGGGAAATACGACTTTGAATCTCCAGGTTTTGAGTGGTGGTGGCTGAGGAAATGGGAAATAACCTTGCTGTTGCCCACACACACCACCTTCAAATCCTACCCAGAGTATCACTGCCACCCATATCCACATCTGAAATCATCTTTCAGAGCCTAACTTGAGCCTGGGCTTGCCAGAAATAACCCCATTAATCACTTACTGTCCCCATTAATCACTTGATGTAGGTCTTTGTGCTTCAGATTTTGAACAGCAACGAAACAGAGAGGAAATAAATCCAGAATGAGGGAAAGTGTTGCCTGAAGGAAGATAATTCAAGCGACAATATTAAATTACTTTAGAGAAGTGGATGGAAAATAAGGAAATACACCCACACAGTAAAATGTTTAAAGTTTTTCCAGATAGAGGGACTTTCATTCATTCAGAGCAACAGCTTTGAGTTACTCAGAGAATTTTTTCACATGCAAATATTGCAATGCATGTTAAGGGATATGGTGTAAAGATGGGTTACAAAGAAGCTAAATGAGAGGGAATCAGCAGAGCCAAACTTTGGCTCTTTTCAAAGACTAAAATAAAAGAGGCAAAACTCTGGCAAATAAGTAAAGAAATAAAAAGAGAAAGCACAAATAAACCTGAGGAGTATTAGGAGTAAAAAGCGAACATTATAGATACAATGAAGACTTTTTTAAAGAAAGAAAACTAAGAACAACTTTTTGGCAATAAATCTGAAAACAGAGTGCACTAGACTAAATGTTTGTGTTCCCCACAATACACACACAAATTTGTAGTTTAAAACCGAATCCCCAGCCTGGCTCGATGGCTCACGCCTGTAATCCCAGCACTTTGGGAGGCCTAGGCGGGCAGATCACCTGAGGTCAGAAGTTTGAGACCAGCCTGACCAACATGGTGAAACCCCATCTCTACTAAAAATACCAAAAATTAGCCAGGCATAGTGGTGGGCACCTGTAATCCCAGCTACTCAAGAGGCTGAAACAGGAGAATCGCTTGAACCTGGGAGGCAGATGTTGCAGTGAGCCGAGATCACACCATTGCACTCCAGCCTGGGCAACAAGAGCGAAATCCCATCTCAAAAAAACAAAAACAAAAACCTAATCCCCAATGCAATGGTATTTGAAGGTAGGGCACTTGGGAGGTGTTTAGGTCACGAGGGTAGAACCCTCACAAATGCGATGAGTGGCTTCATAAAAGAGACCTCAGAGAGTTCCCTCACCCATTCCATCATATGAGGACACAGTAGAAAGATGGTAATCTGTGAACCACCAAGCAAGCTCTTGCCACACAGAATTTGCCAGCACAGTCCTCAGTCTTGGACTTCCCAACTTCCAGAACTGTGAGGAATAAATTTCTGTTGTTTGTAAGTCACCTAGCCTGTGGTATTCTGTTATAGTAGCACAAAAGGACTAAGACACAGATTAAGTGGATAATTGACTAGAAGAATAAAACTCATCAAAGTTAATTCAATAAGAAAGTAAGTAGGTTAGAGTATACATAACTGGATTGAGGCAGAGAAAATAGACTTAACCTCAAATAATTCAGTGCCAGTTTAGGACAAGTGACAGTAAAGGCATTCTGGAATTCCTTTAGCAGCAAGCCAAGTGAAGTAAAAACGGCCCTTTTCCCCAGTGCTTGTACCAATTGCCTACCCATAATGTGCAAAGTGAAGACTTAACTATCATTATCAATGACAGCCAGATTATTTTCTCACATTGATGTCTTGTTGACCTGCAAGTTTTCCTGAAATTTCTGCCAATAATATTACCTTTATGGACCTCTACTTTAAACATTTTGTGCATTGTATCTGGCTTAAAGCATTAAGCCAACAGTTCTGAACATTTGGGTCTGCAGGATACCTTTGAATATTAGAGGTACACTTCAAAGAAAGTCTTCAGACAATACTAAATAAATTAGCAATAATTACGATACAATCCCACTATAATATAACAACATAGGTCTGACTGTAAAAGCAGCCACACTTGCAATTGTCACCCTCTAGCACCATGTTACTATTTAGGCAGACCCTCTTACTGCCTAACTGTACCCTAGTATATACTTTTAAGGCCATAACCTTACATCTCACATCCAACCAACAGAAGACCTTTCTAAGCACTAGCTTAAACTTTTCCTTATACCTTTTATGTCTTACCCACAGCAAGTTGTATGCTGCTGTACTATGCTATTGTGTCATATAAACCCCTCAGCCTATTTCAGTTGACAGATATCATGTAAATATCTGTATAGTGAATCTCAGAAAGAATTCTGTTACACATGAGTCAAAAGTTGACAACACCCTTCCACCCTCCTGTGAAGAGTTTTTACCTTACACTTTGTATGTAACTGAGAACTGCCAGGCACCATTAGCAAGCCAACAGGCAACAAAGATTTCCCAAAGCATTGTATACATCTTATTGAGCTTCACTGAGATAATTGTAGACAGATCATTTTTTATTTCAAAGTTATACATATATTTGTAATATGTATTAGGAGGAAATGCAACCAGCATCTCAAATGTGGGTTTTCACAGATATTATAGCTTAAATAATTTAAATGGACTTAGCTAGCGATCTGTACATTTAAATAATAAATATATTTAAATTTACCTTGTCATATCAATGAAATATGAATGTTAAATTGATAATAATATATGTAACATGAGGATATGGAAAAAATCATGAAGGTAGCATATGAGTAATTGAAGTTTAAGGTACTGGTTTATGTAATTCACTCATTAAGACCAATGTCACCAGCAGAAGGCAAGGATCAAAGTGAAGGTGACACATTATAAGAATGTGCTTTATTATAAATGGTCTGATGTGATCTCCCCTATACAGTTATGTCACAGATGCACCTGATAGCAGTAACTTAAGCATACCCTGAGAATGACTCTGTGGCCTCAGAAGAGTGTGTGTTCAGAGTCCCAAGCTAAGGATTCTGGGAGTGGCCAATCCAGACTGTCTTTCCTTATCTATGAAGGATGTCTGAACCTCTGACCCATCCCTTGGAATGCACATGTACAGGGGATTGAGGCCCTTTGTTGTGGGGTAGATGGAGGTTGCTAGATGGAGGGTGCAAAGTAAAAATGCTAGGTAAACTCCATGCTTTTTACAAACAGTAGGTGTTCGGTCCAACTCACCACCAGTGGACAGTCCCTATATGTACATTCCCCAATAAACCATGTATCTCATTCACTGTCTCCGAGTCTCTTGTTTGGCCTCTTGGACTCAGCACTATCTCTATTGGAACCAATAGGGGTTCAGCATGACAATAGTGAGCTGGGAATGGGAAATGTGGTTATACCAACTGAGACTCAGGAAGGTTAAATGACATGTGCAATGTCACTTAGGCCATGCTGTGATTTCCCAGTTCCCAACATGGCATGAATATCAGGACTGCCTGAAAGACCTTAATGGTGAGCATACCCAGTCCATCCTCCACTTGTTCCAGCTCTTTCCATAGTGCCACATTTTCCCCCAAGGAAGACAAGGAGGCAGCTAGGGGCCTTGAGAACACAGAAGCATTATCAGAGGGTAGAGGGACTACAAGAAGATTCCCAAAAATAGCCCTAGAAAGGTTTCTTTTCTTTAAGAAAAGAAAACCTTATAATTCTGCTTCAGGCCGGTAAAGTTTAGAAAAATGCCTTCTTATACAGGATTACAGTGCATTAAAAAACAAACCAGGCATTAGTGGCAAGTACCTGTAATCTCAGCAACCCAGGAGGCTGAGGTGGGAGGTTCACTTGAGCCCAGGAGTTTGAGGCTGCAGTGAGCCATGATCTCACTTCTGCCTGATGAGCACAGTGAGACCCTGTCTCTAAAAAAAAAGAAAAAGCTAGGCGTGGTGGCTCATACCTATAATCCCAGCACTTTGGGAGGCTGAGGCAGGTAGATCACCTGAAATCAGGAATTTGAGACCAGGCTGACCAACATGGTGAAACCTCATCTCTACTAAAAATACAAAAGTTAGCCAGGCATGGTGGTGGGTGCCTGTAGTCCCAGCTACTCAGGAGGCTGAGACAGGAGACTCACTTGAACCTGGGAGGCGGAGGTTGCAGTGAGCCAAGATCGAGCCACAGCACTCCAGCCTGGGCAACAGAGCGAGACTCCATCTTAAAAAAAAAAAAAAAAAAAAAAAAGTCGATGGTTCTTTACACATGTGCAGTAGTGGTAAAAAAAAAAAATAGTCTAAAATCATATCTCTTAAATTTATCCCAAGGCTAATTAGCCCCTGTTTCACCAGAAAAAAGTTTCTGTGAGCAACACCACAGCAATACAAACCTGGAGTGTTATTTTTTTCAGTGAATGTTCTTTCTGAATGTATTAGTCTGTTTTCACACTGCTATAAAGAAATACCCGAGACTGGGTAATTTATAAAGGAAAGAGGTTTAATTGACTCACAGTTCCAGATGGCTGAAGAGGCCTCAGGAAACTTACAATCATGGCAGAAGGGGAAAGCAGGCACATCTTGCATGGTAGCAGGTGAGAGAGAGCAGAGAAAACTGCTTTATAAAACCATCAGATCTCATGAGAACTTACTCACTATCACAAGTACAGCATGGAGAAAACCACCCCCAAGACCCGATCAACTCCCACTAGGTCTCTCCCTCAATACCTAGGGATTAAATTCAAAATGAGATTTGAGCGGGGAGGACAAAAAGCCTACCATTTCCCTTTTTCCCTCTAGTGGTACAAGCAAGTAGGGATCAAATTCTAAGATGAAGACAGAAGTCTGATGCAGCTCTTCTATAATGCCTGGCCTGATTGAGAAATGTTCATTGCCCCATCCCCAAGAAATAAATGAAAGTTTCTAGGGAACCGCAGATAAGAGGTGAAGGGGTTTGGTTTCTGCATGGAAAGAAAAGTGTGAAGGTCTTGAGGATTCTGAGTATTGTAAAGAAGAATAATTTAGATATAAATGAGATTTGAATTTATCAAACAAAATGGAAGGAATTTTCCTCCTTGAAACCAGATTTGTTCTGTGTCTTACTCAGAAATATATCAGCCCCAGAGCAAAGGGGATGGCAGTACAAGAAACAGAACTGGGTTTCTAGACACATTTTCCCAGCTGACTCTTTGACCTTGAGTAAGTCACTCCCTTTCTCCGGATGGCCAGGTGACCTTTCAGCCCTTTTCCCATTTCAACAGTGTGTGACTCCAGTCAAAAATTTTATAAAAAGAAAACAGAAGGAAAATCCAGACTTTACTCATCCCAAATGCAGACCTCTAGAATAATATAGATTTGAGTCTGAAAGAGTGACAAGAATGAAAACAGGATTCTTAGTGGCAGTTTCAGAGAGCCTCCAGCCCAGCAACTGATGTTGAATGTGGTGGAGATTATCACTAGGACCAGGAATCCACAGGGGTCTCACCTGGAGCCCAGAGGAGATAGATAGGATTTAAGAGCTAAAGGTCCTAAAACATTTTTACTTTTTTTTTTTTTTTGAGATGGAGTCTCTGTTGCCCAGGCTGGAGTACAATGGAGCGATCTTGGCTCACTGCAACCTCTGCCTCCTGGGTTCAAGCGATTCTCCTGCCTCAGCCTCCCAAGTAGTTGGGATTACAGGTGCATACCACCATGACTGGCTAATTTTGTATTTTTAGTAGAGACGGGGTTTCACTATATTGGCCAGGCTGGTCTCAAAGCTTTGACCTCAGGTGATCCACTTGCCTCGGCCTCCCAAAGTGGTGGGATTACAGGCATGAGCCCTCATGCCCAGCCAGTCCTAGAACCTGAAGGTGAAAGTTGAGTTACTCAGTCAAACTGTAACAGAGACTCAGGAATTAGAGGACTTGCCCAAGGACTGGAAGAATGATGAAGGCAAGTGCTTCCATCAACATAGTCAATGGTGCCTCACGCCTGTAATCCCAGCACTTTGGGAGACCAAGGCAAGAGAATTACTTGAGTTCAGGAGTTCAAGGCCAGCCTGGGGAACATAATAAGACTCCATCTCTACAAATTTTTTTTTAATTAGCCAGGTGTGGTGGCACATGCCTGTATTCCCAGCAACTTGAAAGGCTAAGGTGGGAGGATCGCTTTTGCCTAGGATGTTGAGGCTGCAGTCAGCTGTGATCATGCCTGGGCAACAGAGCAAGACTCTGTCTCAAAAACAAACACACAAACATCATCACTGGGCATTACTGTGCCATTCACAATGCTGCCTTGGGTCAGGTTTCTCAGAAGCTGACAGATGAGAACATGTGTGCAAGTGATTTGTTAAGAAAGGGCTCCCAGGAGAAAGTAGTAAGAGAGCTGGGGAAGCAGAAAAGGGAAAGGGAGGAAGCCAGAAGGCAGGCTGGTGAAGTCCTAGCCTCAGCCTGATCCTGGAGGGTCAGTTACAGGACACAAGTTGTCCTGCCTAAAGGCAGAGGAGCTAGGCTTTCCTGCTCCTGTACTCCTCAGCCATCACCTTTGGGCTGCCCTGAAGGCATGAAATCTCCTGAGTACTTTTCACTCTTGAGAGCATCCAGGGTAAGCTGCTTCTGTAGCCCAAGGGCAGTTCTCTGAAGAAGGCTGTAGTTTCAGCTATTAGGAGGTAAGCCCATAGAAGCTGCAGATGGGAACACAGAACTGCTCAGTATTTCTACGAGGACAAAGTGAGACACCAACACCAAAAGTGTCCTCCATATTCATAAATATTTGACTTTTCTCCCTATGTGAATTATCAACTTGTTATGGGACAAAACATGGATTTTGGATACAAAGTCTGTGACTTTAAACAAAATGCTTAACTATACTGAGTCTCACTTTTTGCATCTGCAAAATTCGATTCACGTCAAATAAACAAAGTGCATTTTAATCCATTCTAAAATGCACATTTTTTTCAAATTTAGAAATCCTCCAAATCAGGATACATCTCATAATCATCGTTGGCCAAGCAGTAATCACAAGCTTGTCTCTGCCTGTACGCAAGAGAATTTGGTTGTAGCTGCTGACAATATTGTCACAATTGAGTTATATGTCCTGTTAATAGTATAGATGTTTTAATCACTGTTTTAAATGTCTCCAAAAAGATTACACTAGCATTCAATGTCAAGAGGAAAAGTTTCAATAGAAATAGCACAGCAGAGAATGAAAACAAGTTGAATATAGATTTGGTATGAGAGACACAAAACTCTTGGAAGGAATGACCACATTTACCTACTTTCAGCAAAGCAATAAATTCAAACACAGCCTTTCTACAATCTAAGAAAGGAAGATACCCATAAGTAGATGAATCTGTGTTGCATTTTGCTACTGAGAAGTTGCACAAAGATTGCCCATCCTGGCAACTGAAGGCAGAGGAAATTGCCAAGTCCTTTAGAATACATGAAAGGAATTTCAAAGCAACAAGATGCTGGTGTGACTGATTCATATGAGACACATCACTATCATTGTGTCACGGTTTCATTGGTAGTAGTTTTGTTCCTGGTCCATAAAATAATGGTGCATCTGGCCATCAATCATGTCTTAGATCAAATGAAATTCCCCCAAATTGTAAATGCTGCAAGGTTTGGCTATGCCCTGGAACTGACAATACTGAGCTGGATGTGAGGAAGTGAGGCCCCCAGGAATGATGAGGCAACATAGAAAGACCAAACTTCTCTTGTGGGATTCTGGGTGGCACCAAAAAGTGAACATGGGATCAACTTATAACTGGTATGGCAGGAAACCTTTAATGTATGAAATAGAGTAGCTAGAGATGAAATGACAAAGGTGTCACTTGGAGAGGTAATCTCTCCTCTGTCCTACACTCACTAGAGACCTTCTCTACTCAGGGGGTGTGTTAGTCCATTTTGCATTGCTATGAAGAAACACCTGAAGCTGAGTAATTTATAAAGAAAAGAGGTTTATTTGGCTCATGATTCTGTAGGCTGTACAAGCATGGCACGAGTATCTGCTCAGCTTCTGGTGAGGCCTCAGGAAGCTTCCACTCATGGCAGAAGGCAAAGAGCACGTGAGTCCCATGGCAAGAGAGGGAGCGAAGAGAGGGAGGAGGGAGGTCCCAGACTCTTTTTAACAATCAGATACTGCATGAATTCATTACCATGGCAAGGGCACCAAGCCATTTCTGAGAGATCAGCCCCCGTGACCCAAACACCTCCCAGCAGGCCCCACTTCCAATATTGGGGATCACATTTCAACATAATTGGAGGGGACAAACATCCAAACAATATCATGGGAGATATGCAGAAACTTAATGACCCTCACATTAGGGAAACAGCAGGCCCCAGAAGGGCCCCTAAGGGCTCCTGCTGGGCCAGGTGTGGGCCCCTAGTGCCTGCAAGAGGCTGTCCAGGGATCCTAGAGGAGAGCAGCAGAAGAGAGGCTAAGGGCAGCAGCCAGGCACCAGTTAGCGTGAAAATATTCTAATATTTAGAAAATCATTATGGTCATATTGATGTTTACTGGTTAAATATCAGCCCTGCTTTCCTGTATATCATGGAAATTAAAAGCCAGATTGTGGAAGTCTGGGAGCAGTGGCTTACGCCGGTAATCCCAGCACTTTGAGAGATGGAGGCAGGCAGATCACTTGAGGTCAGGAGTTCGAGACCAGCCTGGACAACATGGTGAAACCCTGTCTCTATAAAAAATACAAAAATTAGCCAGGTGTGGTGGCAGGGACCTGCTATCCCAGCTACTCAGGAGGGTAAAGCAAGATAATCCCTTGAGCCCGGGAGGCAGAGGTTGCAGATAGCCAAGATCACGCCACTGCACCCCAGCCTGGATGACAGAGTGAGACATTGTCTCAAAAAAAAAAAAAAAGAGCCAGGCTGTGGAGTCAGACATGGGCCTGAATCCCTGCAGGATGATCTTAACTCAGCCATTTAACTTCTTATAGTCTCATTTGTCCTTTCATTTTTGTAATGGGGAAAACATTTGATTCTATAGGTTTCTTAGAATTAAATGAGATAAGATATGTACAATACTTCAGCATGGGGCCCAGCACATAGAAAGTACTCCATAAACCAAAGCTGGTAGCACTTCTCATGCACAAGGAGCTGGGTAATTTGTCCAGTCATTAGTGGATGACTCATTTGGACTGGCTATGTTGAAGATGTGGGGTTTAGGGTTTGACTGTTGATAGCCATTAAAAGACAAGCACAATGAGAACATCTGGTTTCCATTGAAATTCTAGTCCCTGTGTTATTTGAGTCAGTTTAGGATTTCTTCCCCCTACCTCCAAAACAACTGAAAGCTTTGTCCTACATTTACCATTGCTAAGTGAGTTGAAAATGTTCTTTATTAAAAAACAGGCCCCAGGACAGTATGGGAGACAGCTATCTATTCTGGCAAGTTGCCTTTCCAGTAAGTACATATTACACAGTCAACTCACCATGGTAAAGCGGTTAAGACATTTCTCACTCACCTTTCTAGCCCCTATTATTTAATGCTCAGCAAATCCTGCATGGAAAATATTATCAAAATTTACGGGAGGAGATCCAAGATGGCCGCTTAGGAGGAACTCGGGAATGCAGCTCCGAGAGAAAGCACAGAGGGTGAGTGGACGCCGTATTTCCAGACTGATTTTTACTGCCCACAGACCAGGAGATTCACACGCAGAGAAGCCACACGGGTCACCAGCGCCGCTGGCGCCGCTGGCTTGAACGGCGCAGCCGCTGGGCCGGCACCCTGAGGCAACGGTTCACTGTATAAAGTGAGAGAGTCTGAGTCCCCTATAAGCCAGCAAGGGGAGCTGAAACGGGGAGCCAGGCCAGCGCCACGAATCTCAGAGCCG
Organism: Aotus nancymaae; assembly: GCF_030222135.1. Taxonomy (NCBI): domain Eukaryota; kingdom Metazoa; phylum Chordata; class Mammalia; order Primates; family Aotidae; genus Aotus; species Aotus nancymaae. The sequence continues at coordinate 36,183,592 of NW_026988419.1, read as the reverse complement.
CGGCTTTAGCCAACGCAGCGGCTCCGGAGGCAGATCAGATGAGACGGTGTCCCCTCTTACCCAGCAAGAAGACCTGAAACACAACTGAAACCGGGACGGTCCAGCTCTGTGGAGGAGGGGCGTTCTCCATAGGCACCCTGCTGTTCTGTACCAAGGCAATCCGCCACTACAGAGACTCCGTCACTACAGGGGCGGGCCAACATAGCGGAAGCAGTTCTAACTACACCCAGAAGCTCACACGGAAGCTGGGTGGAGCCCACAGCAGCTTAGCGAAGCCTCTGCAACCTGAGTGTGACTAGGCTGCCACCTTGTGGGCAGGGAAAACAGCAACCGCACAGGGGAACATCATAAAACAGTAACTCCCTGGGACAGAACACCTCGGGGGAAGAGCAGGGGATTTATGAGTTCTGCCACAGCAGACTTAAAATTACCAAAATCAGAAAGACAACAACTACAAAGTCAGCAGGTGGAAAAATCCACAAAGATGGGAAGAAACCAGCGCAAAAAGGATGAAAACACCCAAAACCAGAACACTTCTCCTCCTACAAGGGATCACAACTCCCCACCAGCAAGGGAACAAGACTGGACGGAGAATGAGTGTGATGAAATGACAGAATCAGCTTTCAGAAAGTGGATAATAAGAAACTTCCGTGAGCTAAAAGAACATGTTCTAACCCAATGCAAAGAAACTAAGAACCTTGAAAAAAGACTTGACGAAATGCTAACAAGAATGGACAACTTAGAGAGGAATATGAGCGAATTGATGGAGCTGAAAAACACAACACGAGAACTTCGTGAAGCATGCACAAGTTTCAACAGCCGAATTGACCAAGCTGAAGAAAGGATATCAGAGGTCGAAGATCAACTCAATGAAATAAAACGAGAAGGCAAGATTAGAGAAAACAGGGTAAAAAGGAATGAACAAAGTCAACAAGAAATATGGGACTATGTGAAAAGACCTAATCTACGTTTGATAGGTGTACCTGAATGTGACGAAGAGAATGCATCCAAGCTGGAAAATACTCTTCAGGATATTATCCAGGAAAACTTCCCCAACCTAACAAGGCAGGCCGAGATTCAAGTCCAGGAAATACAGAGAACACCACAAAGATACTCCTCTAGAAGAGCAACCCCAAGACACATAATCATCAGATTCACCAGGGTTGAAATGAAGGAGAAAATACTAAGGGCAGCCAGAGAGAAAGGTCGGGTTACCCACAAAGGGAAGCCCATCAGACTCACTGCAGATCTCTCAGCAGAAACCCTACAGGCCAGAAGAGAGTGGGGGCCGATATTCAACATCCTTAAGGAAAAGAACTTTCAACCCAGAATTTCGTATCCAGCCAAACTAAGCTTCATAAGTGAAGGAAAAATAAAATCCTTTGTGAACAAGCAAGAACTCAGAGAGTTCATCACCACCAGACCAGCTCTACAAGAGCTCCTGAAGGAGGCACTACACATAGAAAAGAACAACCAGTACCAGCCACTCCAAAAACACACGAAAAGGTAAAGAGCATCAACACAATGAAGAATCTGCATCAACCAAAGGGCAAAACAGCCACCTAGCACCAAAATGACAGGATTGAATTCACACATAACAATATTAACCCTAAATGTAAACGGACTAAATGCCCCAATCAAAAGACACAGACTGGCAAATTGGATAAAAAGCCAAAAACCATCAGTGTGCTGTATCCAGGAAACCCATCTCGCATGCAAGGATACACAAAGGCTCAAAATAAAGGGATGGAGGAAGATTTACCAAGCAAATGGAGAGCAAAAAAAAGCAGGAGTTGCAATTCTCATCTCTGATAAAATAGACTTTAAAGCAACAAAGATCAAAAGAGACAAAGAAGGACATTACATAATGGTAAAAGGATCAATGCAGCAAGAAGAGCTAACGATCCTAAATATATATGCACCTAATACAGGCGCACCCAGATACATAAGGCAAGTTCTTAAAGACTTACAAAGAGACTTAGACTCCCACACAATAATAGTGGGAGACTTCAACACACCACTATCAATATTAGACAGATCAACGAGACAGAAAATTAACAAGGATATCCAGGACTTGAACTCAGACCTGGAACAAGCAAACCTAATAGACATTTACAGAACTCTCCACCCCAAATCCACAGAATATACATTCTTCTCAGCACCACATCACACCTACTCTAAAATTGACCACATAATTGGAAGTAAATCACTCCTCAGCAAATGCAAAAGAACGGAAACCATAACAAACAGTCTCTCAGACCACAGTGCAATCAAGTTAGAACTCAGAATTCAGAAACCAACCCAGAACCGCACAGCCTCATGGAAAATGAACAACTTTCTCCTGAATGTTGACTGGATAAACAATGAAATGAAGGCAGAAATAAAGACGTTCTTCGAAACCAACGAGAATGAAGACACCACATACCAGAATCTCTGGGACACATTTAAAGCAGTCTCTAGAGGAAAATATATAGCAATAAGTGCCCACATGAGAAGAAAGGAGAGATCTAAAATTGACACCCTATCGTCAAAATTGAAAGAGCTAGAGGAGCAAGATCAAAAAAACTCAAAACCTAGCAGAAGACAAGAAATAACTAAGATCAAAGCAGAATTGAAGGAGATAGAGACACGAAAAACCCTTCAAAAAATCAATAAATCCAGGAGCTGGTTTTTTGAAAAGATCAACAAAATAGACAGACCACTAGCCAGACTAATAAAAAAGAAAAGAGAGAATAACCAAATAGATGCAATAAAAAATGACAAAGGGGATATCACCACAGATTCCACAGAAATTCAAACCATCATCAGAGATTATTACAAACAACTCTATGCACATAAATTAGAAAACCTGGAGGAAATGGATAAATTCCTGGACAGCTGCCTCCTGCCAAGCCTAAACCAGGAAGAAGTCGAAACCCTGAATAGACCAATAACAAGGTCTGAAGTCGAGGCAGCAATTAAGAGCCTACCACCCAAAAAAAGCCCAGGCCCAGATGGGTTCACAGCCGAATTCTACCAGACATACAAAGAGGAACTGATACCATTCCTACTGAAACTATTCCAAATAATCCAAAAAGAGGGAATCCTTCCCAAATCATTTTATGAGACCAACATCATCCTAATACCAAAACCTGGCAGAGACTCAACAAGAAAAGAAAACTACAGGCCAATATCCATGATGAACATAGATGCAAAAATCTTCAATAAAATAATGGCAAGCCGATTACAACAGCACATCAAAAAGCTTATCCACCATGATCAAGTAGGATTCACCCCGGGGATGCAAGGCTGGTTCAATATACGCAAGTCTATAAATGTAATTCACCACATAAACAGAACCAAAGACAAAAACCACATGATTATCTCAATTGATGCAGAGAAGGCCTTCGACAAAATTCAACAGCCCTTTATGCTAAAAACCCTCAATAAACTAGGTATCGATGGAACGTATCTCAAAATAATAAAAGCTATTTACGACAAACCGACAGCCAATATCATACTGAACGGGCAAAAACTGGAAGCATTCCCTTTGAAATCTGGCACTAGACAAGGATGCCCTCTCTCACCACTCCTATTCAATATAGTACTGGAAGTTCTAGCCAGAGCAATCAGGCAAGAAAAAGAAATAAAGGGTATTCAATTAGGAAAGGAGGAAGTCAAATTGTCTCTATTTGCAGACGACATGATTGTATATCTAGAAGACCCCCTCATCTCAGCCCAAAAGCTCCTGAAACTGATAAGCAACTTCAGCAAAGTCTCAGGATACAAAATCAATGTGCAAAAATCACAAGCGTTCCTATACACCAATAACAGACTTAAAGAGAGCCAAATCAAGAACGAACTGCCATTCACAATCGCTACAAAGAGAATAAAATACCTAGGAATACAACTAACAAGGAATGTAAAGGACCTCTTCAAGGAGAACTACAAATCACTGCTCAACGAAATAAGAGAGGACACAAACAGATGGAGAAACATTCCATGTTCATGGTTAGGAAGAATTAATATCGTGAAAATGGCCATACTGCCCAAAGTAATATACAGATTCAATGCTATCCCCATCAAGCTACCAATGACCTTCTTCACAGAACTGGAAAAAACCACCTTAAACTTCATATGGAACCAAAAGAGAGCCCGCATAGCCAAGTCAATTCTAAGCAAAAAGAACAAAGCAGGAGGCATCACACTACCAGACATCAAACTCTACTACAAGGCTACAGTAATCAAAACAGCATGGTACTGGTACCAAAACAGAGATATAGACCAATGGAACAGAACAGAGGCATCGGAGGCAACACAACATATCTACAACCACCTGATCTTTGACAAACCTGATAAAAACAAGCAATGGGGAAAGGATTCCCTGTTCAATAAGTGGTGTTGGGAAAACTGGCTAGCCATATGCAGAAAGCAGAAACTCGACCCCTTCCTGACACCTTACACTAAAATTGACTCCAGATGGATTAAAGACTTAAACATAAGACCTAACACCATAAAAACACTAGAAGGAAACCTAGGCAAAACCATTCAGGACATAGGCGTAGGCAAGGACTTCATGACCAAAACACCAAAAGCATTGGCAACAAAAGCCAAAATAGACAAATGGGACCTAATCAAACTCCACAGCTTCTGCACAGCAAAAGAAACAGTCAATAGAGTGAATCGGCAACCAACAGAATGGGAAAAAATTTTTGCAGCCTACCCATCTGACAAAGGGCTGATATCCAGAATTTACAACGAGCTAAAAAAGATTTACAAGAAAAAAACAAACAAGCCCATTCAAAAGTGGGCGAAGGACATGAACAGATACTTTACAAAAGAAGACATACATGAGGCCAACAAGCATATGAAAAAATGCTCATCATCACTGGCCATTAGAGAAATGCAAATCAAAACTACATTGAGATACCATCTCACACCAGTTAGAATGGCAATCATTAAAAAATCTGGAGACAACAGATGCTGGAGAGGATGTGGAGAAATAGGAACACTTTTACACTGTTGGTGGGAGTGTAAATTAGTTCAACCATTGTGGAAAACAGTGTGGCGATTCCTCAAGGACCTAGAAATAGAAATTCCATTTGACCCAGCAATCCCATTACTGGGCATATATCCAAAGGATTATAAATCGTTCTACTATAAGGACACATGCACACGAATGTTCATTGCAGCACAGTTTACAATAGCAAAGACCTGGAACCAACCCAAATGCCCATCGATGATAGACTGGACAGGAAAAATGTGGCACATATACACCATGGAATATTATGCAGCCATTAAAAACGAGGAGTTCGCGTCCTTTGTAGGGACATGGATGAACCTGGAAACCATCATTCTCAGCAAACTGACACAAGAACACAAAATCAAACACCACATGTTCTCACTCATAGGCGGGTGTTGAACAAGGAGAACACATGGACACAGGGAGGGGAGCACTATACATGGGGGTCTGTTGTGGGGGAGTGGGGGGGACAGCGGGGGGGTGGGGAGTTGGGGAGGGATAGCATGGGGAGAAATGCCAGATATGGGTGAAGGGGAGGAAGGCAGCAAATCACACTGCCACGTATGCACCTAAGCAACAACCTTGCATGTTTTTCACATGTACCCCAAAACCTAAAATGCAATAAAAAAAAAAAAAAAAAAAAAAAAAAAAAAAAAAAAAAAAAAAAAATTTACAGCTCATGGGCGAATTTAGCACTGTGTCTTTAAAATATGCCTTCTCACCCAAATTAATGGTTATTTTGTACTATTTTTCAGTATTATACATACTATTACAGTTAATATGCTTAGAGTTATATCTTTGTGCCTTTGTCTAATTATTTTGTGAGAAATTCTTAGAAATAGAGTACCTAGAATAATAAGTGGTATACAGATTTTTTTTAATGAACATATATTGCCCTCCAGAAAGTTTCTACCAATTTATAATTTTAGCAATAGTGTATGAAGGCATATTTCCTTATACCCTCAACATTTAAATCTTTACTAATCTGGTAGGCAAAAATGTCATCTTATTGCTATTGCTTCAATTTGCATTTCTTCAGTTACTCATTAATTAATCATCTTTATGTTTGCTTATAAAATGGATTTCTTACTCTGTGAAATTTCTCTTTCAACCTTTTGCTGATTTTTCCAAAGACTGCTGATATTTTTACTCAGTTATAAGCATTCTTTAAAATGTATATAATAAATATAAACACAGGCCAGGTATAGTGGCTCATGCCTGTAATCCCAGTGCTTTGGGAGGCCAAGTCAGGAGGATCACTTGAGCCCAGGAGTTCAAGGCTGCAATGAACTATGCTCCTGCCACTGCACTCCAGCCTGGGCAACAGAACTATCTCTAAAAATAAAATAAAATAACATAAATATAAATACAATTGAAGAACTCACAGAATCATAGAATCATGACTTTGTCAAAACCCAATTACTTCCCAAAGGCCCTGCTATGATCTGATTGTGTCCCCTCCAAGATTCAAATGTTGAAATTTAATTGCAATATGATAGTGTTAAGAGGTGGAGGTGATCAGGTCATGAGGGTAGAGGCCTCATAAGTGAGATTAATTACTTTATCAAAGAGGTGCAAGGGCACTGTTTGTCCCTTTTTGCCCTGTCATTCTTCTGCCATTTGAAGACACTAAGGAGACGCCATACATGAAGAACTACTCTCACCAGACATCAAATCTGCTGGCACCTTAATCTTGGACTTCCCAGACTCCAGACCTGTGAGCAACAAAGTTCTATTACTTATAAATTACCCAGTTTGTGGTATTTTGTAAGAGCAGTAGGAACTGACTGAGAGAGGTTCCACTGCCTAATACGCTGGGGATTAGGGATGCAACATATGAATTTTGGAGAGACACAAACATTCCATCTATAACAGGGAGACAGGAGATTGAAAGCAGGTACAGCAGCAAAGGGGCAGGTGGCTACAGGTGGGCATCCTGCCGGGTGGAGCAGCCAGCTCCAGTTGTGAGGTCTGGAGACATCAGCAGGTAGGATGGCTGTCCTCCCCAGAACCTCAGAGCCGAAGGCTGATGGTAGGGAGCCTCAGTAGTAGAGGGGAATGGTAGAGGGGGAGCCTCAGTGGTAGAGGCAGAAAATGCACCATCTCCTTCTCTGTTGATTAAGTCACCTCAGGAGGAAATCAGTGTATGTGCTAAGGTTATGGGTTCCTGTCTGTCTTTTTTCTATACAGCTATAGAGTTACAGAATGTATGGTTTTGGGTTTGAGTTTTTGCTCATAATTTTTATTCATCAGTTCATATATGAATATTCATTTCTTTCCAACTGGATTATAAACTCTTTTAAGATAGAATTTCTTCGTAGAATTTTTTTTTTTTTTTTTTTTTTTTGAGACAAGATCTTGCTATGTCTCCCAGGCTAGAGTGCAGTGGTGCCATCATGGCTCACTGCAGCCTCAACCTCCCAGGCTCAGGTGATTCTTCCACTTCAGCCTCCCAAGTAGCTGAGACTATAAGCTTGCACAATCACTCTCAGCTAATATTTTGTATTTTTTTTAAAGACGGGGTTTGGCCATGTTGCCCAGGTTGATCTCAAACTTCTGGGTTCAAGAGATCTGCCAGACTCAGCCTCCCAAAATGCTGGGATTACAGGCATAAACCACAGCACCCAGCCTTTAGGATTCTTAATATTTAGCAAAGTTTTAACTACATAATAAATACTCAAATACCTATCATATCATACAACCTACTAATAATGTAACAGAATTTTTAAGATTAATATTTAGTATATTAATATTAATATTCTTAATATTAAGTACTTAAGACTTAATACTTATTAATATTACTTAATACTTAAAATTAATTAACAATTAGTACTTAATATTAATATTAAGTATATTATTAATGAACTATTATTTAGTTCCTAGATTTGTAAAATGGGACAGTGGAAAGGAGGATATATAGGAAGGCAAATGGGAAAATGAGGTATTCTTTTTTGGTCATAGAATTTTTCAGTTAGAAGGGGTCTTAAACATTATTAATCTAATATCTTTATTTTACAGAAGAAAATGAGACTCAGAAAGGAGTGACTAATCTGTTTTTGATTTTTCTTTTTTTAAAAATAAGATCATAGATATTGTTTTGTAGCAGATTTTTTCATTTATAAAACATAACTCCTCACATTTTTATATTTTCTTCTATAGCATCATTTTTAATGACTGTGTGATATTTTAGTATAAGCATATGTGTCAATTTAACCAATCCTGGAGAAGTATTTTAACCTACAATATAAATATTACTGATTCTAAGTATTTAAAAAAAAAAACTATAAATCAGGTCTGGTTTTTAAGAAGTGCATATTTTGTTACTTTGGTATAGAGACTTAAAACTTGGTCCCTCAGTGTTACCTGGCAGAGGCTTTGGCAGCAGATGGTCAGCATCTTAGGAGATGATTATGTGAGTATAAAAGGAAAACATCTATAATTCCAGTGCTTTGAGAGGCCAAAGCAGGAGAATCGCTTGAGGCCAGGAGTTCAAGACCAGTCTGGGCAATAATGGGACCCTTCCCCCATCTCTAATAAAAAATAAAATAAAGTAAAAATGAATTTTAAAAAAATTATGTAAGAAAAATTCATACGACTCCATTAATAGAATTTATACTCATTCTAAATTAATGAACCAAAATAATAGGGTTTTACTTTATTTCACAGAATCAGAGGGTCTTACAGTAGGAAGGGAATTTCAAAGCTACTTAATCTAAAACACCCATTCAATAGCTGGATCCTGTCCAGTAGCCTCTCCATGAAGTTCTGCAGCAAGACTTACATGACAGAGACAGCCCCACTTTCTGAAGGCAGTGAGGAAGTACCTCCATATGTTGATACAGGATCTATTTCCTTGTAACTTCCTCCCACTTGTTTACCAAACAATACTTTTGGGACCAAACAGAACAAGTTGAATTCCCCTGACACATGGCAGCACTTGTAGTGTTTGGAGACAGTTCTGATGGCCTCTACCAACATATGCTATCCCCACCCTCTTCCTGCCCCACCTTCTCTAGACTAACATCTCCAGCTCCTCATATGGTGGCCATTGTTTTTGTTCCTTGACATCTGCCATTGTTTTTTCCTGAATATGATCCAGTTTGTCCACATTCCTCAAAGGGTGGACCTACAGCACTCCTGATTAGGGGTTGCAAAATAAAAAAACCTCCGGGGACTAGACCCTAACTAATAATAAACATGAGGCCAGGAGTGGTGGCTCACCCCTGTAATCCCAGCACACTGGGAGGCAGAGGTGGGCGGATCACGAGGTTGGGAGTTTGAGACTAGCCTGGCCAACATAGTGAAATCCTGTCTCTACTGAAAATACAGGCTAGTCTCCTAGCCAACATAGTGAAATGTGGTGTGGTGGCGTGCACCTGTAATTCCAGCTACTCGGGAGGCTGAGGCAGGAGAATTTCTTGAACCTGGGAGGCGGAGTTTGCAGTGAACCCAGATGACGACACTGCACTCCAGCGTGGGCAACAAAGTGAGACTCTGTCTCAAAAAAATTTTTTTTAAAAAAAGAAAGAAAGGAAGGAAGAAAAGAAAAAGAAAGGCTGGGCACAATGGCTCATGCTTGTAATCTCAGAACTTTGGGAGGCCAAGGCAGAAAGGATTGCTTCAGTCCAGAAGCTTGAGACCAGCCTCCACAACATAACAAAACTTCATCTCTACAAAAAATACAAAAATTAGACAGATGTGGTGGCATGCACCTGTAGTCTCAGCTACTTGGGAGACTAAAATAGAGGAATCACTTGAGCCCAGGAGTTCTAGGCCGCCGTGAGCTGTGATTGCACCATTACATTCCAGCATGGGCAACAGAGCAAGACCCTGTCTCAAAAAAAAAAGAAAAAGAATGAGAGAGAGAGAGAGAGAGAGAAAGGAAGGAAGGGAGGGAGGGAGGGAGGGAGGGAAGAAAGAAAAAGAGAAAGAAAAAGAAAGGAAGGAAGGAAGAGAAAGAAAAGAGGAGGAGGAGAAGGAAGGAAAGAGGGAGGGAGGGAAGGAGGGAGGGAAGGAAGGAAGGGAGGGAGGGAGGGAAGGAAGAGAAAATTATTCCAGCATGGGCAACACAGCAAGACCCTGTCTCAAAAAAAAAGAAAGAAAAAGAGAGAAAGAAAAGAAAGAAAATTATCTAACTCTGAACCATGTATTCATCTTCTGAATATGTAAATGTGATAGTAGAACCCCCTTTTTACAACTTCCATTCATTTATTCAACAAATACTTATTAATACTTATTGTATACCCACTGGTGCCAGACACTATTCTAGGCACCAAGGATAAATAAGTAAACAAAACAGAGTTCCTACCCTTGTTGAGCTCACATTCTAGTAGGGAACAGATAGTAAACAAGTAAGCCAATCCGTAGATGATATGACATCAGTTCGTAATAAGGGCTGTGTAGAAAACTGGAGCAGGAGCCAGGCGCCATTGCTCACGCCTATAATCCCAGTACTTTGGGAAGCCAAGGTGGGTGGATCACCTGAGGTCAGGAGTTCAACCCCAGCCTGGTCAAAATGGCAAGACCCCCGTCTCTACTAAAAATACAAAAATTAGCCAGATGTGGTGGCACATGTCTGTGGTCCCAGCTACTCAGGAGGCTGAGGTTGGAGAATCACTTGAACCTGGGAGGCAGAGGTTGCAGTGAGCCAAGATTGTACTCATAGCCTGGGTGCAGTGAGACAGAGTGAGACCTGTCTCAATCAATCAATATTAAACTTGAAAATAGACCAGGATCAGGGATAGAGAAGAATGGGGGCAGAGTGACATTTCAGACAGAGTAGTCAGAAAAGGCCTTGGAAGGTGACATTTGAGCACAGACTTGAATAAAGGTGGAGAAGCCAGGCAAACACCTGAAAATCCCAGGCCAAGAGAAAGGCAAGGCCAAAGGTCTCTCGTGGAAACATGGCTAGTTTCTTTGAGAAACAAAAAGGAAAGCCAGCATGGCCACAGCAGAAGAAGGAGGTAGAAAATGTGATGTGAGCCCAGCAGGAACCAGGTCATGTACGACATGGAAGGACTTTAGATTTTGTCCAATATGGCTGGAAGCCATTGGAGGACTGGGAACAGGAGCATGACATGGTCTACTTTTTATTTTGAGAGATCGCTTTGGCTGTTGGGTAAGAAATACACTGAACATATGTAGAAGAGACAACAGAGACTTGATTTTTTTTCTTTGTGTCTTTCTTACATCTCTTTTACAACTCTGGTAAGAACCTATTTAGAGTTTTTTAAATATTTCAGCACCAATGAAATGGATGGGATTAATGAAATGGATTGGGCTTTTACATGCCCAATCAAAGAGGCATGAGCTTTAGAATACTTGCTTTAAAAGTTATTGCAAAGTTCACCCATCCATGAAATGTGAAATGCTTAGGTTGAAAATTACTTCCAACTGTTCATGAAGATATATGTACCAAGAAACTAATGTAACTCTGCACGTGTCAGAGCCCTGGAGGCAAACAGCTAAGGTTGGTCTCAACAATGCTTCTTTTAAGAAAGTAGATGCCAATGCCATTTCAAAGAAAATTGTACAGAAACTAAGGCTATCAAAGCAGAGGTAAAGAAGCAAGAGGAAATACTGTAGTAAAAAGCTCTGCATTTTAAATATGCTGTGTGTGTTACTAACCGTAAAAACTGCATGTATAAATGTATTCAATCCGCCAGGTGTGGTGGCTCACGCCTGTAATCCCAGCACTTTGGGAGGCCAAGGTGGGCAGATGAAGAGGTCAGGAGTTCAAGACCAGCTTGGCCAACATAGTGAAACCCCGTCTCTACTAAAAATACAAAAATTAGCCAGGTGTGGTGGCACGTGCCTGTAGTTCCAGCTACTTGGGAGGCTGAATCGAAAGAATTGCTTGAACCTGGGAAGCGGAGGTTGCAGTGAGCTGAAACGGCTATTGCACTCTAGCCTGGGTGACACAGTGAGACCCTGTCTCAAAATAAATAAATAAAGTATTCGATTGGAACTCCGTTGTATGATACACACTGCTAGTGATTACTCAAAATCCACCACCATCCTCTAACTTTTACCTTGTTAACAAAACCCCAGTTTGGTTCAGAACAGTGGTGTGCCTGACCTTGGGTGAATCAAAATTGGTCTAAACTTTTCAATGATAACCCTTCCTTGCCTTTCTACCTTCCTTTGAAAGTAGAGGTGGCGAATGACCCAGTTCCAGCCAATGAGACATAAGCAGAAATCTGCTTCAGGGTATGGTCTGAGAAGCTTTAATTTTACTGACCAAAATTGTCGGACACAGCTGGCTTCCCCTGCCCCCTCTCTTCCTGCCTTGTATGTGGGCATGTGGGCTACTATTCAGGCACGCTGATGGGGGAAAAGCCAAGAGATTTACCAGGCTGCTGGTCCTAATGTCATTGGCCACCAAACCAAGAGTTAGTGGTGGAAGTTATTCGGGTCACAAGGCACCAAAATATGTTACCGTTTGCGAATCCGCAGAGGTCTGCAGCAAGCTCAATTCTTGCCTCTTCAGAAGAAAGAATTCCACCAAGGGGCGTAAGGCAGAAGAAGACACTGAGGCAAGTTTTAGAGCAGGAGTGAAAGCTTATTAAAAACCTTTACAACAGGAGCAAAAGGAAGTAAAATACACTTGGAAGTGGGACAAGTGGGCGACTTGAGAAAGCCAAGTGTGCGATTTGACCTTTTGACTTGAGGTTTTATAAGTTGGCTTATTTCCGGGGTCTGCGTCTCTTCCCAGGACTTTTCCCTGGGGGTGGGTTTCCGCTCACAGTGGCCTGTCAGCACTTGGGAGGTGAGCATGCGCAGTGTGGCTACTGGGATTGTACGCATGCTCACTTGGGGCGTTCTTCCCTTACCAGCCGAAAGTTCCCAGGAGGTCGTAGACCGTTAAACTCCACTATTTTGCCTTAGTGTGCATGTGTGAGCTCACTTGCCCAACTCCTGAGATCTTATCAGGAAACCACTAACCACCAGTTTCAGGTTTTTCCTATCTATAGGGAAACTGCCTTTTCCTGGTGCTGGCTGCGACTAATTACTATTTTAAAGAGACAGTTAACAACCACCTGACCATACATCACCTGATGATTGACTGTAACAACACCATCAGCACCTACTTCCAGACCTCGTTAAGTAAGAACTAGAAGCTCTTGTGTATTTAAGTCTCTGCAAATTGGGTTTTCTATTACCTGTAGCCAAACACTATCTTTTTTTTTTTTTTTCGAGACAAAGTCTTGCTCTGTCTCCCAGGCTGGTGCAATCTCAGCTCACTGCAACCTCCGCCTCCCAAGTTCAAGTGATTCTCCTTCCTCCGCCTCCCAAGTAGCTGGGATTACAGGCACATGCCCCCACACCTGGCTAATTTTTGTATTTTTAATAGAGACAGGGTTTTACTATGTTGGCCAGGCTGGTCCTGGTCTCAAACTCCTGACCTCAAGTGATCCACCCGCCTCCGCCTCCCAAAGTTCTGGGTTTACATGTGTGAGCCACTGCGCCCAACACAAACACTTTTTTTTTTTTTTTTTTTTGAGACGGAGTTTCGCTCTTGCCCAGGCTAGAGTGCAATGGCACGATCTCGGCTCACCGCAACCTCTGCCTCCCGGGTTCAAGCAATTCTTCTGCCTCAGCCCCCCAGTAGCTGGGATTACAGACATGCACCACTGCGTCCGGCTAATTTTGTATTTTTTAGTAGAGATGGGGTTTCTCCATGTTGGTCAGGGTGGTCTCAAACTCCCGACCTCAGGTGATCGGCCCGCCTTGGCCTCCCAGAGTTCTGGGATTATAGGCATGAGCCACCGCGCCCGGCGACACATTCTTAATTAAGACCTTTTACATCACCAGCATTCTAAAGAAATAAAATATCTATCATCAATTATAATCTAAAATGAACAAAATATACTTGTCTGTGTTCAACAGTAATTGGGAAACCTCACTCATACTATTATAACTAAATCCCTCAGCCAACCGTCAAGGAGTATCTGTTCCCCATCTTTCAGACTTCTCTATTAGATTAGTTCTGACTTCACAATTTTTTTAAAGCCTATTGGGAAACCACAGGGGGAGTTTTCCACCAGGCTGAATAGGGAGGGAATACCTGGTGTAAAAGATGGAAAAACGTAGGAATGAACTTTTGTCTGTTTTCACTGGCTTGGTGCACTAATGTCATAGTCTTTTGGCAGCAATTAGTCACATTTCACCCCGTCTTTGCTTAGAATTCCTAGTCTGGGCAGGGCACAGTGGCTTGCACCTGTAATCCTAGCTACTCAGGAGCCTGAGGCAGGAAAACGGCTTGAGACCAGGAGTTCAAAACTAGCCTAGGCAACATAACCCAATCCTGTCTCTCAAAAAAAAAAAAAAAAAGAATTCCTAGTCTGATTGGTTCTTTGACTTTGTGAAGAAGGAACCTCCAAGACAACAATGTCCACTTTTATTAGTTTAGGATTAGGATGAATAAGTGTAGAAATCTTCCTAATAGAAAACACATGTTGCATATTTCTCTACTGTCACTTGTACCAAGTGAATAAATACCCCAGGAGGATATTAGTATTAGTAAAGATATTCTTTATTACACTGATTTATTTTACCTGGTTGATGTGAAAGGTAAGGAGCTATAATCTTTTTCTTTTCTTTTCTTTTTTTGAGATGGAGTTTCGCTCTTGTTGCCCAGGCTGGAATGCAATGGCACGATCTCAGCTCACTGCAACCTCCACCTCCTGGATTCAAGCAATTTTCCTGCCTCAGCCTTCCAAGTAGCTCAGATTACAGACATGCACCACCATGCCCAGCTAATTTTGTATTTTTAGTAGAGACTGAGTCTCACCATGTTGGTCAGGCTGGTCTTGAACTCCTGACATCAAGTGATCCACCCAACTCAGCCTCCCAAAGTGCTGGGATTACAGGTGTGAGCCACCGTGCCTGGACAGGAGCTGCACTCTTGATTCAAGACTGCTTTTTCCCCATTTCTTTTCTTTCTTTTTTGGTGGCATCTGTGAACCATTCACTTTCTAACTGCGGATCACACAGTGTTTTCACGGCTCATATTGCTGTCTTTCAACTTCCAGGCCCTCTTTCCACCCCCACTCTTAAATGAGAGATAAAACAAAAAAGGAGGCCAATGGAATTTATTTTCCTCCCTCTGTAGCAGATGTTAAATTCAAATTTTTTTAATGAGAGAATATTAAAAGCAGCATCTTTTTATCCCAGAGCCACTGCCCCCACATTTGAAGGCCCAGCCCTCACAAGGAAGCCTCAGGGGTCTTTTCATCCAGGATGTGGAGGGAGGACTCTGAAGCTGGGTGCTGCCTCCCCTTCCACCACTTCCCTACCGTGGGCCTTGGCCAAGATTTGGAATCACTCTGGGTCACAGTTTACTCATATATGAAGGGAATTGGATTAAGGAATCTCGGAAGATGTTCTAGTTCCTGAGTCAATCAGTTGCCTCAAAAAATTGAATATAAAACCACTGGCCATTTTTAAAGAAAAGTTACTTTCCCAATTTTATTTATTTATTTATTTATTTGAGATACAGGGTTTCACATTGTCACCCAGGCTAGAGTGCTGTGTGGCATGATCGTAGCTCGTAACTGCCAGCCAGGTTCAGGCAAGCCTCCTGCCTCACCCTCCAGAGTAGCTGAGACTACAGGTGCACATCACTGCACCGGGCTCATTTTTGTACTTTTTTGTAGAAACGGAGGTCTCTGCACCCGGCCACTTTCCCTCTTTATTCTTCTTCCTTTTCTCAATAACCAGAGATCATCTCATTAATTTGGTTTTATGAGAATGTATTGCTAATCTTAGTCATTTGGGGCGAAGACTCTCAGTTAAGGTAAATGTTTGAGAAGCTGCCCCTTTAATTCAGATCCGTATTTTTTATCTGTTTAGAGTTTCACAGGACAAATAATAGTACTTCTCTGCTCTGCTTCAGTACTTTCTTTTTGTTTGTTTGTTTGTTTGAGACGGAGTTTCGCTCTTGTTACCCAGGCAGGAGTGCTATGGCGCGATCTTGGCTCACGGCAACCTCCGCCTCCTGGGTTCAGGCAATTCTCCTGCCTCAGCCTCCCGAGTAGCTGGGATTACAGGCACGCACCACCATGCCCAGCTAATTTTTTGTATTTTTAGTAGAGACGGGGTTTCACCATGTTTACCAGGATGGTCTCGATCTCTTGACCTCGTGATCCACCCACCTCGGCCTCCCAAAGTGCTGGGATTACAGGCGTGAGCCACCGCGCCCGGCCAGTACTTTCTTTTTTTGAGACAAAGTCTCTGCTGCCCAGGCTGGAGTGCAGTGGCGTCATCTTGGCTCACTGCAACCTCCGTGTCCCAGATTCCAGCAATTCTTCTGCCTCAGCCTCCTGAGTAACTGGGATTGCAGTCACTCACTACCATGCCCGGCTAATTCTGTTTTTTTATTAGAGACAGGGTTTCACCATGTTGGTCAGGCTGCTTTGGAACTCCTGACCTCAAGTGATCCACCCGCCTCACCCTCCTAAAGTGCTGGGATTACAGGTGTGAGCCACCGAGACCAACTGCTTTAGTACTTCCCCCCCACCCCACCCCGAGATGGAGTCTTGCTCTGTCGTGCAGGCTGGAGCGCAGTGGCTCAATCTTGACTCAGCACATCCTCTGCCCCTGGGTTCAAGCGATTCTCCTGCCTCGGCCTCCCCGGTAGCTGGGATTATAGGTGCGAACCTCTATGCCCAGCTAATTTTTGTAATTTTAGTAGAGATAGGGTTTCACCAAGTTGGCAGGGCTGATGTGAAACTCCTGACCTCAGGTGATCCACCCATCTCAGCCTCCCAAAGTGCTGGGGATTACAGAGGAGAGCCACTGTGCCTGGCCTGTGCTTCAGTACTTTTGATGTGAGATGTATTTATTGTTCCTGCCTGACCATAACACTTGTATGTTATTAAATTATCTCTCTTTCTGTCTCTCTCTCTCTCTCTCTCTCTCTCACACACACACACACACACACACACACATACACACACACACTCACTCTATGATCCTTCTGGCTAAATCCGTTTTCCAGAGTGAAGTGAAGAATCTTTTGACTTCTGTCCCGCATAACAGCTCCATCTGATTCACAAGCGTCCAGCCTTTTTTTCTCATTCACACCCTGACACTCACAGTCACCTCACAGCCCTCAGACTACAGATGTTATGAGTGTCAACTTCTCTTGGGTGCCTTTCTAGATACCCAAGCTGTATTCTTCATACTACAATGGGATAAAGAGAAAATGAAGGGTGAAAAAGGAACTTTCCTTGCTCTTTCCTCTTAAGGACTAGATTAGCATGAGGAACAGGAGCACTTTCAGAAGAAGTCATGGTCACCATAACAGAGAAATAAAAGCTCTTACTCAAGTAGAGAAAGATCCAAGCTCACACTATTCTACGTCTGTTTTAACTCCAGAAAATGCCTGAGGCCAATTCACTTAAGACTTATTTAAATTTTATAGCTCATTTTTACTACAGCATCCTGAGCCTCTTATTCTGCCCAATTTTGTCATATTTCAACAAATGAAATGCGATTTTGCTGTTAAGTTGCCTGAAGAACAGAAACATTTGCTGAAGAGAAATACAAGAAGCCAGGGAACATAGACCTGGCTCTTATTTTTCATCATTATCACCCAAGAACCTTTTTCTTCTTCCTTGTGAGGAAGCTGGAAGCTTCAAGGCCCAAGTCTGAGCCACACACTTCTCATTTCCTGGCCTCCTCCCTGGGCCTCCACAGCACCTGCTACACACACAACGGCTCCATCCTCTGCTTGCAGACTCGGGCATCACCACTTGCACATTTTTAAAGAAGCAAATGAGGCATAAAAAGTCAATACTCGCCGGGCGTGGTGGCTCACGCCTGTAATCCCAGCACTTTGGGAGGCCGAGGCGGGTGGATCACGAGGTCAAGAGATCGAGACCATCCTGGTCAACATGGTGAAACCCTGTCTCTACTTAAAAATACAAAAAATTAGCTGGGCATGGTGGCACGTGACTGTAATCCCAGCTACTCAGGAGGCTGAGGCAGGAGAATTGCCTGAACCCAGGAGGCAGAGGTTGCAGTGAGCCGAGATCGCGCCATTGCACTCCAGCCTGGGTAACAAGAGCGAAACTCCATCTCAAAAAAAAAAAAAAAAAAGTCAACACTCTGCATACATATCAGCCCCAAGTAATAAATGGCTGACTGCTGGCCCCATCCATTCCCTTGATTGTACTGACCCTTGCGTGGCTTCAGACCTTCTCAGCTTTAGGAAGCACTTTCACGTTCATTAATCTCAAGAGTCCTCTCCCTAAACCTGGGTATCCTTCTCTTTGTGTTACAGAGCAGAAAATGGCTGGGCAGAGGCTAGGTGGTTGGCCAAGATCACACAGGTCAGTAGCAGACCCAGAACTCTAACCCCCCGTCCAGAGTTTATTTTTTCTATAACCTACCCAAGGTTCTCCCTTGTTAGAGTAGAGACATACGTGAATCAGAGCCTTACTGCATGATGTTGAGTTCCAGAAAAAGTTTTCTCAGAAGCCACCATTACAGGTCATGGTGGCTCATGCCTATAATCCCAGCACTTCGGCAGGCTGAAGTGGGCAGGTAGCTTGAGTTCAGGAGTTCGAGACCTGCCTCGGCAATATGGCAAAATCCTGTCTCTACAAAAAAACACACAAAAAATGAGCTGGGCATGGTGGCAGACATCTGTAGTCCCAGCTACTCAGGAGGCTGAAGTGAGAGGATCACCTGAGCCCAGGCAGTTGAGGCTGCACTGAGCTGAGATCGTGCCACTGCACTTCAGCCTGGGTGACAGAGTGAGACCCTGTCTCAATAAACAAACAATAAAAAAATCTCAGAAGATGCAGAATAAAGTAGTGCTAAGAACTCAGGCTGTGGAGCCAGAGAACCAACGTGTGGATCTGGACTCTCCTTGCTAATAACTATGTAATGCTGTGTAATTTCTGGAGGCTTCATTCACACAATGCTTTATGTGAGTTGCTCCCCATGTGAATGGCACCTAAATTCTTCAATGCAGGTGTCTTGGAAATTACATGGCCACCATGTGACTCAGTAATTCCATCGGAGAAAGAGGCATAATGGTAACTACTTCCAAGGTTGTCATGCCAACTGAATAAAACAAAGAAAGCCGAGAAAGAGCAGATAAAGGCTTGCCCGATCGCAGATGCCCCAAATGCCCTGCCTCCTTTGAGGACTCGTTCCCTCGTCCCCAAGCCCCTGGGTATTATCCCTTGCTGTGGAAATGCTTGCCTCTAATGAAAGCCTTCCCCTCCATGCCCTCAGCTACTCCCACAGCTGGGACATCCCATGATCCATACTGTGTCAGGCACTGCTCTAAGCCCGAACATGCATGCTCTTCCTCCATCCCCATGTTTCAGGATCTCCCCCACCCTGTCACTAATTCAGACCCTCAGTGAGAGTGAAGACCCCAAGTTCCTCCAGGAACAACTGGAGAAGAGGATTCTCATCTCAGTACTGCCATTAACAATCTAGGTGACCCGCAGGCTAGGGATGTCCCTGCTCTGAGTCTCAACTAATTCATCTTCCAGGAAAGCTGTCTTAATACCTGTCCTGTCCTTTAAGAGAACTGCTGTCTCTATAAACAGGATGAATCATGTGAAGCCATAAATGAGGGCAGGGAGGAAGGTGAATTCAATGTAAGAGGCTCTGAGTTATTGTTAAAAGAAATGGCCAGGCTCTTACTAACTGCCAAGAACCCCATTTTAAAATCTACCTCTGTGTCAGGCATGGTGTTTCATGCCTATAATCCCAGTACTTTGGGAGACCAAGGAGGGAGGATTGCTTGAGCTCAGAAGTTCAAGACCAGCCTGGACAACATAGTTAGACCTTGTTTCTACAAAAAAAAAAAAAAAATTAAAAATTAGCTGGATGTAGTGGTGTGCACCTGTAGTCCCAGCTACTCAAGAGGCTGAGATGGAAGGATCACTTAAGCCCAAGAGGTCAAGTCTATAGTGAGCCATGATCATGTTAAGCCAGTGCCCTCCAGCCTGGGTGACAGAGTGAGACAGTCTCAAAAAATAAAAATCTACCTCTGAGAAGTACAAACGGAACCTAACAGACAGTATTGGAGGCAGAAGTCTAAATATCAACATACTAAGAAGATGGAAAGCTTCATGTAATGTGCTATGCAATGCTGGAGAGGAGAACATGAGGGAATTCCCGCTGAACTACACTAGGACTCCTAGACTAAGGCAGGGAAAGGACATCAGAGAGTCTTAGGATACTCTGCAGACCTATTCTATATTCCTGGTTTCATTTGACTGAGGGCCAAATGACTGCCAATCAGATCCAGCCCACCTGCATGTCTCTTACGTGTGCAAACCCATGGGCAAAAATATGGACTCCTCCCTCTTTTCTTTCCCCTGCTCTCCTTTCCATAGCTTTAAAGAATGGAAAATTAGTAGAGTCCCTGAAGTTAGATGCGGGATAGTATGTGCCTAGGGTGATCATGTTTCTGAATGTAAATTCCCCACGGAGTGTATGTATGGGACAATTTGGTGTTGTATATGACTTAGAAACTCCCCTAGAGAACTAAGATGTGAACAGGCCAGAGATGTTCCTTCAATTCCATATGCATGTGCCCAGCACCTGCTGCCATACACCAGGCCTGCTCTGGGCACTGGATAGAGACAGGGGCAGAAAGCATGAGCCCGGGCCCCCAAGGGCTCATGCCATGATGGGTGAGGCAGGGAGGATTTCAGTTCTGGCTATTTGCTTTCATTATTTTCTCAACTGCTTTTGTTGGTTTTTGGTTTTTGGTTTTGGTTTTGTTTGAGATGGAGTCTTGCTCGCAGCTCACTGCAACCTCTGCTTCCTGGGTCGATATGATTATTGTATCTCAGCCTCCTGTAGCTGGGATTACAGGCCTATGCCACCACGCCCAGCTAATTTTTGTGTTTTTAGTAGAGACAGAGCTTCATCATGTTGGCCAGGCTGCTCTTGAACTCCTGACCTCAAATGATCCACCTGCCTCAGCCTCCCAAAAGGCTGGGATTACAGAAGTGATCCACCATACCCAGCCTAGGTTTTTCAAATATTATTATTATTTATTATGTATTTTTTTTTCCAGGAGGATGGGGGTAAGGGGACGATAGCCCCAGTATGTGATCATAATTGTAAATCTTAACATTCTCCGTAACACCAGCTGGAAATATTTCATGCCTTAGGATCATTTTACAAGTTTGTGGCAAAAAAAAAAAAAAAAAAAAAAAAAGCTTCCATCTAATTTTCTCTTTCTTTCTTTTTTTTTTTGAGACAGAGTCTTGCACTGTTGACCGGGCTGGAGTGCAATGGTGCAATCTTGGTTCACTGCAACCTCTGCCTTCTGGGTTCAAGCAATTCTTCTGCCTCAGCCTCCCAAGTTGCTGGGATTATAGGTGCCCCCAACCATGCCTGGCTACTTTTTTTTTTTTTTTTGTATTTTTAGTAGAGATGGGGTTTCACGATGTTGGCCAGGCTGGTCTCGAACTCCTGACCTCGTGATCCACCCGCCTTGGCCTCCCAAAGTGCTGGGATTACAGCTGTCAGCCACTGCGCCCGGCTGCATCCACCTTAAGTCTACTTTAATAAAATGAGAGAGAGTTATTTGCATTATTTTTCATCTTTTTTTCCTTTTATAAAAACAGTAAGTTGTTTGCAGTGCCATCAAAGAATGTTAAATTAATAAAAGCCAGCCTTTACCTTGAAGTCTTTATTCAACAGTGAGGTTTGTCAGACACCAAAGGCTGGTTTCTCCTGAACGTCATTAAAGGTCTGGCTCCCAGACATGCAAGCCACCAGTTACCTGGGGCCAACCTTTGTTTTCCTAGGCTCTGCTGCCCCCTGTCAGAAGCTAAGAATGTTACAGGAAATAGAATATTTGAACAAAGGTTTTCACAGAACAGCAGTTTTATGCTCTATCCGGTGATGAAATAGAAAGAATACTACTCTCATACCTTGTGAATGAAGGCCAAAGAATTATTTGCTTAAAAATATGCCTACTTGCTTGGCTGCTTAGAAGTTCTTGCACAACTCCCGGCAGTAATAACCTGTCTGAAATAATTCAGGTGGCAGCTGTCATTCACTGAGTCCATCGCACAAGTATAGGGAGTGGCAGACAATGTGCCGGGGGCATGAGGGTAAGTTGTGTGTCCATTTCATGTTGTCATGCTGTTCACAGACCACCGGGGAAGACGAGTGAACAGACAACTTCCACGTAGAGCGAGGGAGAAGCGCCTCAGGTGCTGGGGGAGCATGTAAATGCAGCACCTTTGCTGGGGGGTCCGAATGAAGTTGAAGGAGTCCATTCTCAAGGAACTAGCTGGGACCAGCCAGCTGGAAGGGAAGCAAAGGGCTTTTCTGGATAGTGGCAACTGCACGTGCCAAGGCAGAGACGCCTCAAAGAGGGTGGCAATTTCCAGCAACAGCAAGAGGGTACCGAATTATGCGGTAGGCCTGCTCCAAGCACCCCCACTGCCACTCTGCTGCCTGGCAACTGCCGGTCCCCAGGCCACTTCATCTCCCATTGCCTCGGTGTGTGGCCAGGTCAGAGGCCAAGATAAAGGCAGGCAAAAGGGACCCCAGAGGGGGACCCAAGGTACACTAAGGTGCTGGCAGTTGCCTTGTGTTCTGCTTGCATTCTATCCACATCAACAAGAGTTCAAGTATTTTGCTATCTGCCAGTCACAGTGGCTCATGCCTGTAATCCCAACACTTTAGGTGGCTGAGGCAAGTGGATCACCTGAGCCCAAGAGTTCAAAACCAGCCTGGCCAACATGACAAAACCCCATCTCTACAAAAAACACAAAAATTAACCATGCATGGTGATATGTACCTGTAGTCCCAGCTACCCAGGAGGCTGAGGTGGGAGGATCACTGCAGCCCAGGAGGTTGAGGCTGCAGTGAGCTGAGATCATGCCACTGCACTCAGCTGAGATCATGCCACTGCACTCCAGCCTGAGTGACAGAGGGAGAACTTGTCTCGAAATATATACATATGTGTGAGTGTGTGTGTGCGTACGTGCGTGTGCTATCTAGCTGAGGACACCATTTCAAAACGTAAAAAGAAAGGGGACCATTAAACAGCCAATAGAGATTTGTACATAATCAGAGCTACTGTTCACAAAATGACACAAGGAAACACCAAGCAGGGAGTAAACAGTGATCGTCTGAGGGATTTGCAAACTCCACCACCAGGAAACACCTAAATTGATTGCTCGTAAAACTATTTCCCCTCCGTGCTGAACTTGTTTCACCTCATGAAAGCAGTTAACTAAGTGACAAAATAAAGTTTTCTCTTTATCAGAGTACACACACACGCCAAGACATTAATTATTCACACTTTTCCATTATTTATCTCATTTCCATTTAGTGCCTCATCTTTCAATGAGCCGTATGTTTTCCCTTTGAACAGGGTTTTGGCAAAATTTTTCCATTATTTTTTACGTCCCTTTAATTCACTGTCTACCAAACATTAAATATTCATTTATTTCTATTCTCTATAATAATGTTTTCCATCCTCCTGGTCTCCTGATGACTTTGACTTTATCGGTCCTAATGGATATTGGTAAGAAGATGATAGCCCTCCAAAAAAATCATATACTTCTGAATAGTTCAGAACAACAGGGTTAAAAACTAATTCTGATAGTTAAAATAGCTGAAAATAACACTGAATACATGCATCAGTGGCAAGAGCATCAGCTTGGAGTCAGACCAGCCATGCTTTAAATAACCGCACCATCACTTAACCTCTCTGAGCCTTAATTTTCTCGTCTGTGCAGTTGGCATAAGTGTCTACTTCTTAAAGGTGCTGTGAGAAATAAATGAGCAAATGAATGCTAATGGATTTGGAAATTATAAATGCATTATAAATTTAAATTATAAATGCATTATAAATGCACTAATCAGATGTAAAGTGTGTTCTTAAATTGCTTATTGAATGAATGTAGGCTTCATAATTTTTCCTTTGAACACAAAGGTTCTAATCATAATGACATTCTTTTTTTTTTTTTTTTTTTTGAGACGGAGTTTCGCTCTTGATACCCAGGCTGGAGTGCAATGGCGCGATCTCGGCTCACCGCAACCTCCGCCTCCTGGGTCCAGGCAATTCTCCTGCCTCAGCCTCCTGAGTAGCTGGGATTACAGACACGCGCCACCATGCCCAGCTAATTTTTTGTATTAGTAGAGACGGGGTTTCACCATGTCGACCAGGATGGTCTCGATCTCTTGACCTCGTGATCCACCCGCCTCGGCCTCCCAAAGTGCTGGGATTACAGGCTTGAGCCACCGCGCCCGGCCGACATTCTTTTTTAGACATTGTCTATTTGGACACATCTCACCAAAATCAGGAATGATTTTCTTCTCTTTTCTAGACCCCAGTTAATTGAGTCTTGTTAAAACTAACAAGATAAGCTGGGCATAGTGGTTCATGCCTGTAATCCCAAGATTTTGGGAAGCCAAGGTAGACAGATTCCTTCAGCCTAGGAGTTTGAGACCAGCCTGGGCAACATGGCGAAACCTCATCTCTACTAAAAATACAAAAATTAGCCAGGCACGGTGGCAGGCACCTATAGTCCCAGCTACTTGGGAGACTGAGGCGGGAGGATCACTTGAGTTTGGGAGGTGAAGGGCTCAGTGAGCCATGGTGGTACCACTGCACTCCAGTTTGGGTGACAGAGCGAGACCCTATCTCAAAACAAAAACAAGCTGGGCACGGTGGCTCATGCCTGTAATCCCAGCACTTTAAGAGGCTGAGGTGGGCAGATCACGAGGTCAGGAGTTTGAGACCAGCCTGACCAACATGGTGAAACCCCGTCTCTACCAAAAATACAAAAATTAGCTGGGCATGGTGGCACATGCCTGTAATCTCAGCTACTCGGGAGGCTGAGGCAGGAGAATCACTTGAACCCAGGAGGTGGAGGTTGTGGTGAGCCGAGAGCATGCCGTTGCACTCCAGCCTGGGTGGCAGAGCGAGACTCCATCTCAACAAAACAAAACAAAACAAAAAAGCTAGCCAGACAAAAATTTTAGGCTGGGCATGGTGGCTCATACCTGTAATCCCAACACTTTGGGAGGCCAGGGTGGAAGGATAGCTTGAGTCCAGGAGTTTGAGATCAGCCTGGGCAAGATAGAGAGACCCCCATCTCTACAACTAACAATTTCAAAAATAGCCCAGCATGGTACATGCCTGTAGTCCCAGCTACTCAGGAGACTGAGGTGCAAGGATCACTTGAGCTTGGGAGGTCGAGGCTGTAGGGAGCTGTGATCATGCCACTGCACTTTAGCCTGGGCAACAGAGTGAGACCCTGTCTCAAAAAATAAAATAAATAAATAAATTTCAGCACACAAGAAAACAGCACTGCATTCAAAAAGGATTTTCCTTTATGTCCTTTTATTTTTTTCTCCAAGACAATATTAAGTAGTGGCTGTCATGCAGCCCTTTTCAGAGCATTGCCTGCTTGTTTCCCTGCCTTGTCACATGTATACATGATCTCTCGAATGGCTGGGCAGAGTGCTGCAGCTCCAGGCTCCAGAAACGACACTAACAGCTCACCCATCCCAGCTCCTCATGTGGAAAATGTCCATCCCCACTCCATCTGCAAATCCAATTAGTCAGGGTCATTTGGAAGATTTTCTATAAATCATTTTCCCCTGGAAAATACAGAATATCCTAGATCTTTTTGTGGTATTAAAAAGCTATTTTTCTAACACCCTAAAGTAAACTTTTAAGGAAAGAAGCAAACAAGCAAGTAATCTGAAGAACACAAAACTAGTCTGATATCATTCCCTTCCACAATTGGCTCAGCTCTTGGGCAGTGGTTGTCCAGCTTTGAGGCAGCGACCAGTAGGGGCCACAGCATCACAGTTAAGGAGGCAGTAGGAAGCAGCTGGGTGGGGACCATGATTTAGGCAGTCTGAGCATTTTCTCTGAACTAATTCAGCTCTGAGAACATTTGCTGGATAAGCTCTTTATGTATCTATGATCTGGATCGAGGAAATGAACTAGAAATATTGATCTTCCTGCAAGCACGGTTCAATTCATGCCATTTCCCTACCTTAAAACCTTCAGTAAATATTTGTGGAATAAATGAATGTTGAATAGTCAGTGGTTACCCGACGGCTATAAGAAAAAGTTTAACAATGGCCTTTAGAGAGTGATGATATTGTTTGGATCTGTGTGGAACTATAATCCCGTGTTAGAGGTGAGACCTGGTGAGAGGTGATTGGATCATGAGGGTGAATTTCTCCTGAATGGTTTAACCTCATCTTCTTGGTGCTGTTCTCCTGATAGTGAGTGAGTTCCTGCCAGATCTGGCTGTTTAAAAGTATGTGGCACCTCCCTCTCCTTTCTCTTGCTCCTGCTGTGGTCACGTGACTGTGCCTACTCCCCCTTTGCCTTTTACCATGATTGTTTCCTGAGGCCTCCCCAGAAGCTGAACAGATTCTAGCATCATGCTGCCTGTACAGCCTGCAAAACCATGAACCAATTAAACCTCTTTTCTTTATAAATTATCTAGTCTCAAATATTTCTTTTTTTTTTTTTTTTGACATGGAGTCTCGCTCTATCACCAGGCTGGAGTGTAGTGGCACAATCTCAGCTCACTTCCTTCACCCGGGAGCTTCCATCATGTGGGAGAAGGAGAGAAAGTGAGATTAGGTGGGAGCTTTAGAAGGAGGGCATACTTTTAAGGGATAAGTTAGAATTGGATATATGGTGTTGAAAGGGACAATCAAGAGCCTTGGCAAAATAGTGGAACTGGGAAATTCCACAATCTCCACCTCCCAGGTTCAAGCAATTTTCCTGCCACAGCCTCCCAAGTGGCTGGGACTACAGGCACGCACCACCACACCCAGCCAATTTTTGTATTTTTAGGAGAGACAGTGTTTTACCATGTTGGCCAGGATGGTCTCAATCTCCTGACCTTGTGATCCACCCACCTTGGCCTAGCCAAAGTGCTGGGATTAAAGGCATGAGCTGCAGCACCCGGCCTACCTAGTCTCAAGTATTTCTTTATAACAATGCAAGAACAGACTAATACAGAGGCATTCCATAATCTAAATCCAAAGTACATCTCATCCATTCATTTGTTCAATAAATATATATTGGGTGCCTAGGAAGGGAGGTACTGTACTTGGTGCTGGAGGTTCAGATTTGAACAGACATACCAGATACTGGCCCTGATTTCTTGGGGCTATATCTGACCTCCCACTATTTCTCATCATTTAGGCTGTCCCCCAGCGTACTTTCTTAGACACAACCCAAGCTTTCCCAGTTCCACTATTTTGCCAAGGCTCTTCATTGACCCTTTCAACACCATATATCCAATTCTAACTTATCCCTTAAAAGCATGCCCTCCTTCTAAAGCTCTCACCTAATCTCACTTTCTCTCCTTCTCCCACATGATGGAAGCTCCCAGGTGAAGGAAGCTTCTCCAGCACCTTACAGAGAAGGACCTTTCCAACTACGTTTATAGTATTAATAGCTAGCAAATGCCTTGTAGCTAGCTGGCACTTAGTTTTGACAAATAAATGAAGTCCTCATGATTTAAATCGTAGATACTCTGTTTACACCCTTGAGAAACATTTCTCAAACCTTCTTCAAGTTATAATTTCATGAACTCAAAAGCCAAGTTGATCATTTGTTTATGATTACTCAATGCAATTAAAATTTATGGCTGGGCACAATGGCTCATACCTGTAATCCTAGCACTTTGGGAAACTGAGGTAAGAGGATCACTTGAGCCTAGGAGTTCAAGACCAGCCTGGTAAACATAGCAAAACCTCAGTTCAATAAATGCATGCATGCATGCATACATACATACATACATACATACATACATACATAGGTCAGGCACAGTGGCTATGCCTGTAATCCCAATTTGGGAGGCTAAGGTGGGCAGATTACTTGAGCTCAGGAGTTCAAGACCAGCCCAGGCAACATGGCAAAACCCCATCTCTACAAAAATTACAAAACTTAGCCAGGTGTGGTGGCATGCACCTGTAGTCCAGCTACTCGGGAGGCTGAGATGGGAGGATCACTTGAACCTGGGAAGCAGAGGTTACAGTGAGCTGAGATTGTGCCAGTGCACTCCAGCCTGGGCGACAGAGCAAGACACTATACAGCCTGAAAAACCATGAGCCAAGTAAACCTCTTTTCTTTATAAATTACCTAGTCTACCTTGAAAAAAATATAAAAATGTTCACTAGAAAATGAAAATGTAAGGCAGAGCACAGTGGCTCATGCCTGTAATCCCAGCACTTTGGGAGGCTGAGGCAGGTGGATTGCCTGAGGTCAGGAGTTCAAGACCAGCCTGGCCAACATGGTGAAACCTGTCTCTACTAAAAATACAAAAAAATTAGACGGGCATGGTGGTGCATGCCTGTAATTTCAGCTACTCAGAAGCCTGAGGCAGGGGAACTGCTTGAACCAGGGAGTTGAGATCATGCCATTGCACTCCAGCATGGGCGACAGAGCAAGACTCCATCTCAAAAAAAAAAAAAAAGAAAAGAAAAGAAAAATATACTGTACTATATATCTCATTTGTTTAGCATTTGGGGCAGAATCGTGTCACTATTCCCAGAGAAATAAAACTTGGAGTGTTTCTCAGGTGCTTCTAACACTGAACGACACTAGTTTCATCTAAAATAATTTGAAGATTTAAGGAGCAAATCTATACTTTTATTTTTTTGAGACAGAGTCTCACTCTGTCACCCAGCCTGAAGTCCAGTGGCATGATCTCGGCTCACTGCAACCTCTGCCTCCCAGGTTCAACTGAGTCTCCTGCTTCAGCCTCCCAAGTAGCTGGGACTACAAGCATGCACCACCACTGCCCAGCTAATTTTTTTTTTGCATTTTTAGTAGAGACGGGATTTCCCCATGTTGGTCAGGCTGGTCTTGAACTCCTGACCTCAAATGATCCACCTGCTTTGGCCTCCCAAAGCACTGGGATTACAGACGTGAGCACCAGGTTTACAGATGTGAGCCACCAGGCTCGGCCCAAATCTATGCTTTTAAGTCTTCAACTGAACTCACACCAATCCCCTAATCCTCTTTCCTTCTGCTGCACCTGCAGATTAATCCAACCAAATACCTTCTCCAGCCAGCTGCACTGTTGCACAATACTAGAGAATACCCTGCAATCCCTTGGGATTGCCAGATAATGTCAACATCCCTGATGACCGCCTTCTATTTCCTCAAGAGTTATTTCCAAAGTGCTTGCTCCTCAAGCCACCTACCAATCTCCATCCCTTCTAATGTCAGCAATAACAGAGGTCTTTTACCTCATGATAATAACAGGCCAGGAGTGATGGTTCACACCTGTAAATCCCAGCACCTTGGAAGGCCAAGGTAGGAAGATCTGCTTGAACCTAGGAGTTCGAGACAAGCCTGGGCAATATAGTGAGATCCTATCCCTAAAATAATAAAATAACTATTTCAACAGCAACAGCCGTTAAATTTATTAAGTGCTGTGCTTAGGCATTTTGCCTTATATACATTATCTCATCCAATCTTCACAAGGACCACCACTGACTGAGGTAGGTACTATTAATTATCCCTACTCTACAAATTAGAAAGCTGAAGTGTAGAAAGGTTAAAAAACTTGCCCTAGGTCACATAACCAGTAAGTGGCATGTCCAGGTTACAAATCCAGGACTAACTGCAGAGCCAACTGTTAAACCTATACTGTGTTGACATCCTGTTCCACTCTTCCATCCGGGTACAATAAAGGCCGAGCCAGGATTCCCAAAGGTTACCTGGCTCCCCCAGGCCAGCTCATAGCAGTGTCAAGACAGTCCAAGACTCTCCAACAACCAATGTCAGTCAACTAGTAAGTGGCAGGAGAAGCAATACGGAGCTACACCTATGAGGTTTATTAACTACATTACGCTGACCTGCTTTATTGGAAAAAGCAATAGATTTTATTAAAATAAAAGTATCCCTGTACCCTCTCTTTTAATTTCATCCAGGTTCCAGCAAAGTACCTTTCTGGAAGTGTTTTGATCACCTCTTGGCTATCTGTGTCTAAGGCCCACTTGCTTCCACACCTAAATAGACACTTCCATCCCTTTTTTACTGTGTCATTACCACATTGGGAATGGAGTGGTATCCTAGCCTAGTGCTTCTCAATTTTAATGTGCATGTGAATCACCTTGGGTATCTCACAAAAATGCAGTTGTTTGAGTTGGAGTTTCACTTGTTACCTAAGCTGGAGTGCAATGGTGATAAAAGTAACTGTCCAACATCATGTCCAAGCATGTCCTTTTATGAAAATCCTTTTAGAATCCACAAAATAAAGAATAAATTTTAAAACTTATTCTAGCAGGAACACTGGAGATGTCACTGACTACACTCACTCATTTACTTATTCCCTCCTTCCCACAAGTCTTGACTGCCTTGCAAACCTGAATTTCCTCTGTGGCTTCCTATCCAAAATTTTTAAAAAGGGAGGAAGGGGTTTCTGTGCCCTGCCTGCCCTCTTCTTCCAACCGTACCATATAACCCACCTATTGCCAGCTCACAGGTGACAACCCAACGCCTGAAGACCAGCATCGCAGGTTGAGCACCAAGCCACCTCCAGCACTCCTGCCCAAGCTGCCCACCGGGGTCATCTTACACATTTTCACAGCTTACTTTCCCCAGAACTTATGTGGAGCTTCACCCCAAGGTAGGCATTTAAGTATCTGCTAAATAGTATTTCTAGTTACTTCCTAGGCAACTGCTGCCTAAAATCAAATGCTTTATTCATCATGCTTTAATTTTTTTAAACATGTAAGTCCTGCTTAAACAATGGTCAAAGGCTAGCTCTGTGGTTCTCACCCTGGGGAGATTTTACCCTCGGAGGGACATGAGACAATGTCTGAAGGCATTTTTGGCTATAACACTGGGATGGAGATGTACTGGTGGCATCTCACAGGTAGAGGCCAGGAAAACTGTTCAACATTCTGCAAGGCACAGGACAGCACCCCATAATAGTGACTTATTTGATCCAAAATGTCAGTTAATGCCAAGCTGAGAAACCCCAGGGTAGCCGCATTATCCTCTTTTAACCTTAGGGGATTTGAGAACCAATGGAAACCACAGAGCCAAACTAAGCCTATGTGGCTGCAACTGTTTTATAGTTTCTTAAGAGAGAAAAACTTCTCTGGTTTTTCAACATTAAGTTCCCTTGTTTTGAAAACAACCAAAAGAGCTCAATATTGCAAAAATGGCACAACCACAACAGAGTGCAGTGTGATAACAATACAGAGTCAACTAAGATTAAAAACTGGCCTACTAAGACTTTAGATATAATACGTTTTATTCATCTGGTGGTACCTGGTGCTCACAGGGCACCGTACAACAAATTTTAAAAATACAATATGAAAAAATCAAACAGCCAGAGATCAATTCCATTAGAGGGCAATGGCCCACAGAAAAACCAACAAAGGCCCACAGAAAAACCCACCCTGTGTTCTTAAGAACATTTCCTTCTTGGTTTGGCTTTAAGAAACACCAAAAGAAAATATGAAAGAAAAGGTCTTTGAGAAGATAGGTAAAACTGCACATAGCGTCTTCCACAAGTCACAAAATGCTTTCCTTATTTAACAATAAGCACATAAAATAACCCAAACATCTGTAAGCCTCTATTTGGTCCCAATTTTTTAGGTCACAGCTTCCACTACTTCCCTCCTCTCTATCCTCAAATTATTTGCATCAGTAAAAAAAAAGTTACTTAAGGTGTAGCAGTCTCCTTTGCTCCACACTGCCACTACAAAGCCTATTTTCCAGAAAAAGCCAGAGGCCAAGCAAACGTAAGCTAAGTACTTGAATTGAAAATATAATTAAAATTTTCCAAGAGTGATTTAACATCAAATTTTGGCTTTGTAATCTATTTGTATTCAATTCTCATTAGTCATTACTGAAGGTCATTTGACACCAACCAGAGAGAGCAGTGAGATTTAAAGTCGCATGGAAGTACTGCTAGAAAACTTCTAACAGAAAGATGAGTTTGGCTTGTTTTAATTTTACCACATAGTGACCTGTTTCCAGAAAGTTGCCATACAAGAAACGAGGAGTTACAAATCCTACTTGGAAACCATTAATGCTCAGTATCAATTTCTTAAGTCAGTTACAAGCTGTTTCTTAACTAAGCTTCTTCTGAAGCAGGAACTCCTCAAGTGTTAACAACAGGCAGTTTTACTTGCAGTAGCAGTTATATGCTAATGCTGCTTGCAGAATTTATTTTCCCTTTAGAGTTTACAGAAGTACTACCATATGGAGACAAAATAAAATAGTAAAAATAGTATAGGTAGTAAAAAGGCCAAAACTAAGAAATTTGGGGCCATAACATTAGAAAAGGTTGAAAATATACTTTACATATTTGCTAAAAAAAATTAAGTCTAGTACTGCCTTAATGCTTGATTCCTCTAGAATACCATTTCATTCAGTTTATGCTGAACTCTTAGATCAACTTATTGTCTTACTACTGAATACAAAGCTAAGCAAACTTAAGACATTTTAGCTGCTGCCACTGTGTATTATCACAGTACATAAGGAAGCTGTAACAAGATTTGTCTCCCCTTCTCCGTTATACTGTTCTTAAAGGTAGAGGGCAGGTCTCATGCACCTTTGCATCCCTTGCATCTAAGCACAGTGGCTGGCATACAGTGGGTGCTCAATAGGTATTTACTGATGCATTGCTGAGTAGTGGCTTATGACATGGGGAAAAGCCCAACATTGTCCCGTTCTATCAGCATTACTTAGGTAGCCTCATTCCCAATAGGCAGAAAGCAGTTTTGAAGTAAATTTATCTTCCTCCCTTGCTAAACACAGCAGACCTACCAAGCATTAGACAACACTTAAACCACTTCCTTTAAACATGTTCATAAAGCATTTTGAGAAATCAAGAGATGAAAGGCGCTATGTAAGTACAAAATATTATTCAAGACAGTTCAGCAAAAGTGCTACTTTTCTATGATGATGGAATGGTTGTGCTAGTTTGAGGGGAACACGT
Organism: Aotus nancymaae; assembly: GCF_030222135.1. NCBI lineage: Eukaryota > Metazoa > Chordata > Mammalia > Primates > Aotidae > Aotus > Aotus nancymaae. Next base: position 36,150,631 of record NW_026988419.1, on the reverse strand, counting down.
CCCCAAGGCTACTCTTCTCGCTGTCATTATTAACAGAACAATGGAATTTTGACAAATATGCCATCACTTTATATAGTTTTTATTCTGCTAACTACTTTCTATAAACCAGGTGACAGAAAATGAAATTAAGCCACTTATTCCACATAAACCAATACTTTATCAAAGTTCCGCATTTTACAAGTCATGTTCAAAAAACACACACAAATTAGCATTTTGTACACAAATGTTTATTTCTTAATTAAACATTCCCTTTAAACACAAGGAATGAGTTCTAAATCTTCATAAAGATGAATTAAAAATGAAATCCCTCCAGTATAGTGTATGTAATCACTGTGTTCTTGGTCACTACTGGCATTTACTGTTTAACATCAAAAACAAAGACAGGTTATTTAAAAATCATGCTACTGGATTTCTAGCTCTTCCTCTATGACCAGCTCTATACTGATCTGCAATGTTTAAAAGTTTACATCACCAAATCGAAGCAAGTTTAAGGTGTGAAATAGCTGTGCATTAAACACAAAATAAACAATAAAATTATAAGATATAATCAAGTTCATAACGAATATAGGTGTTCTTATCATCGTTGTAGATTCTTGGGTAATGTGCTATGAGTGCGTCCTGGGAACCAATGTAGATGGAGTTGTAAATTTTCCAATATACATCTCTGACTTTCCGGGCTGGGTGAAACAGACCCTAGAATAATTGAATGGTTACATCATTTCAATTTTCAAGAACAAACATAACCTTAACAAAATTAACAAACAAACTATATAGATATGATTCAAAATTATTTCCCTTGGGGAGTGAGAGGGAACCTAGTAATTACACAAAACTATAACGGAAGACACAAAACTAACTCCTCCCTCACCACACAACTGTTCTCCCATATGGCACAATATAGCCTATTGATAATCAGGAAAAGTAACTTAATTCAACACACTACTTTTTTTTGCTAAGTAATCTTTTAAAAACTTTTAACTTACAGGGGTTGGGTGAAAAGGGGAGGGAGAGCATTAGGACAAATACCTAATGCATGTGGGGCTTAAAATCTAGATGATGGGCTGATAGGTGCAGCAAATCACCATGGCACATGTATACCTATATAACAAATCTGCACATTCAGGACATGTATCCCACAACTTAAAATTAAAAAAAAAAAATCTTTACCTTACCTGTAAACAATATTGCAACATTCTACATGGTCCAATAGCAACTCTCAGGCCCTCTAGGGCTCCCATAACTGCCTGAATTACGTGAGGAGATGTCTCAAACACATTTGGCCATACATAGTTCAACAAGTGATTCAGTGAATCTTCACAACCAAATCCATAAACCCCAAGTGACATGTGCTGTACCACCGCACTAGCTGTCTGTCTGTGTACAAGGTCTCTACAAAGGAAGGGAAAAAAATCCTTTAAGATACGGTCTTACAGGAAATACTCACCTGCCCATTAAAAACTAATTCAGTGCACTGAACAGATGTGAAGTCATCCTAACATTTCACGTATCTAAAATATCCTTTAGAATGACTAAAACTTCCACTTGAGGACTTTTGCTTTAATGACTCAAGCTTCACTATGGCTCAACGATTAAGCCATATTTTCTAATTAACTTTTAAAATGAATATGAGCAGAAGGGCTCTGTGATGTCTTGGCTTTGTTATGCTACTAAAGAGGAGACATGATTCTAACTATGAATAATAAACAGTAATATCTTATTTTACACTTTTTTTTTTTTTAATTATTTTTCAGGCTGGGGATGGTGGCTCATGCCTATAATCCTAGCACTTTGGGAGGCCAAGACAGGTGGACTGCCTGAGGTCAGGAGTTCGAGACTAGCCTGGCCAACGTGGCAAAACCCCGTCTCTACTAAACATACAAAAATTAGCCAGTAGTGCTGAGCACCTGTAATCCCAGCTACTCAAGAGGCTGAGACAGGAGAATCACTTGAACTCGGGGGGCAGAGGTTGCAGTGAGCCAAGATCACGCCCTTGCACTCCAGCCTGGGCAACAAGAGTGAAAATCTGTTTCCAAAAAAAAAAAAAAATTATTTTTATTTTTTATTTTTAGAGATAGGGCCTCACTATGTTGCCCAGGCTGGTTGTGTAACTCCTGGGATCAAGCGATCCTCCTACCTTGGCAGCCCAAATGATTTTAAACTCTTGATTATAAACTTAAATCTTTACTAGTACTTCGGATACTGGTATATAATAGGTAACTAAATTAAAATTAAATTCCCTTCTCACGTAAAGTTTATGTTTCATTCAGTAACTCAATTTGAGCAAAGGAAGAAAGATCAATAATTTTTTCAAACCTACAGAAATAACTATCATCTCCTACGTTAACTGAATTTATGTTTATGAAAATCAATGAGTGATTCATTCCACAATTATTCAACCAAGTATGAACTCATTGGCTAACACACTGGGATTTGCAACAGGTATGAAAATGAGTTTCCACATTTTGTCCCAAAGACAGTAAGACAGACCATATCAAAGATATAAGAGAAAAAGGCTTGTATTTACTAATATCCTTGTTTTTCTTTATTTTAATAATGTCATTCAGCATAAGAATGAAGCAGTATTCCTCATTAATAAAATTTCCAACTGAAGTATTCTTTCCATTTAGTAATTTTCAACGGAATTACTCCCCCAAACTTCTGAGTATACAGAACAAAATTTTTAACTGTAAAAGTTAAAATTTTTAATTTAGTATACAGAACAAAATTTTTAACCATAGTGCTCAGGCACTTCTCACTGAGGAATATGGAGCAAGGGCGATTACCCTTATTTTTTTCTGCCCTGGGCAGCAAGGCTTTTACAGAGCACAATTCTTACTTTGTCTCCATGTCTTGCATATATACATTCTGGTAACTTTTTGATGAGTCCAGTTAAGTCTCCCTTTCAGGTCATTAATGAATAACTTTAATCTGTACACAAAAGTATTTGAATGGGCTCTGATTTGAGTAACTTATCTCTCCTGAAAAATAAAGAGCCAGTGAAACAGTTCTTTCCCTTACTATGCCTGCACTTTCCTTTGCACTTTCTTCAGTTACTTTTGTGTTTACGGCTATATGTCAGTCTAGATGATAAAAGGTATTAGGAATCTGTCAATGACTCAAACAGTACTGTACTGCTGTTCACCATCTGAAACACTAGGGACCTGCAATGGGAAGAGTGCAGCTCTGGCGCACTATGTTCAGCAATTCAAAAGCTTAAGAGAAATCTGTGCTTTACCTACAATAAAAAGCTAAAAAAGATCAGGTCTCTGCCACACTGATTAGCTCCTGCTCATCATGTCCTCTAACTATATTTGACCGATTTTGAAAACAAAAGATTATCAACCCTTTTCAAAATGTAATTCGTTCAACAGATATGAAAAGAGATTTAAAGGGAGGTGGGGAACTTGAAAGAAACTTTGGAGAATCATTACAACGTGCACATTATTTTAAATAATAAGTCATATTTACAATGTCCTAAGACTCCAGGCTAGCATTTTTTTCTTTATCTATATTACGATGAAAAGTCATCTAATAACTATTTCAGGATGTACTAAAATGAAGGAAGAGTTATAATTATTTTCCTGTATTTAGTTCAAGTCACTTACCTATCCATTAAAGCATCTTCAAGTAATGGTGTTACAGCATAAATGTAGTCTTTTCCCATTTCACCAATATATTCAAACAAGAAGGAAAGTGATTTTAACACTCCATTTTGAACATTCAGTTCAGGAACTCTGTATTCATTCATTAAGGCAGGGAGTACTGTAAAGGGTGAACACGTTTCTGCAACAATAGCTATTGCTACAGTGGTACAAACTCTGTTCTGCCTTTCTTGAACTTTGAGGTTGTTTAGAAGTGTAGCCAATACATCATGAGGGCTGAAAAAAAAAAACAAATGGGTCAACAATAAGAAGTCAAACTTTGATTTCCATAAATAAGTCAAAAATTTATGGAAGAAAAAAACGCATGATGAAAACTTTTAAATATTAATAATGACAGGGAGCTCAGTAATTTTATGATAAAATGTAATACTTTCAAGTCACTGGCATTGTTGTTTCTATATAAAAATTTCATATAAATTAAAAGATCAGTTTTAAAAAGTTAACTCTGAGAAGATCAGAGGCCATAGCTGTACGAATTCTAAAAATTTTAAGTTAACTCAAATTAATTCTCAATGTTCAGTCTTTAAACTTTCTGATATACAAAGAAACGTTAAGTAAATGTTTAAAGTGAGTAATCCTCTGAGTTGTCAAAATGGGCACTAGAACTAGGTAGGAGTATCCAAATTGTGGTCTCCCACTATAAACCATATAAAATCTTTTTTCCTTTTATCTTCCCTCCCATACAATTTGCTGCATCTATTCACCTCTTCTTTGACATAAACTTAGTGGGACACTGGGGCTAAAAGCTTGCACAACAGCTATTGGCTGCAAATTTCTTGACTCCATCACCACTGAAATAAACATTATGCTACCAAAATAGGAGAGGAATGAGTATGTGTTAAGAGAGGGAGTATGTATGGTCTGGTTAATTCTACCTAAGGAATCAGACATTCATGTCATATTCCTTAAAAACATTTTCTTTCTTAAGCCACATGAACATGTAGTGTCTCGTTTTCTATAATGACTGTTTTTTCCCACTTTAGTTGTAATGGAGTGGAAGCAAACAACCACAGATTATCCCACAAAGCAGCTATAATTCAGTTAAATCTGTGGATTAACGTTAGAATAGCATTTCTGTTGTTTTTTTAGAGACAGGGTCTCGCCCTGTTGCCCAGGTGCCCAGGCTGGGGTACAGTGGCACAATCACAGCTCACCGTAACCTTGAACTCCTAAGCTCAAGCAATCCATAACAAAATTTTTAAAACACATAGAGCATTAATATGAGACTTAAATGATGCTGTGAGATTAAAAACTTGCCTTTATAGTTTAAGCAATATCCAAAAAACCAGTACAATTTTTAATTTTTCTGAAAATGGTACTGTTTCTCTCCCTGAAAATACCTAACATATAATTAAAGTAAATCTTAAACCCTTCCATCTATTTTAATTCAATTAAAAATTCAAGATTACAGGCTGGGCGCAATGGCTCACACCTGTAATCTCAGCACTTTGGGAGGCTAAGGCAGGTGGATCATTTGGGGTCAGGAGTTCAAGAGCAGCCTCGCCCACATAGTAAAATCTCGTCTCTACTAAAAAATACAAAAATTAGCCAGGTATGGTGGTGTAACACCTGTAGTCCCAGCTTCTGGGGAGGCTGAGGCAGGAGAATCACCTGAACCCAGGAGGTGGAGGTTGCAGATCGCATCACTGCATTCCAGCAGTGGGTAATGGAGCAAGACTTTGTCTCAAAAAAAAAAAAAGAATTGAATTGAAGAATGCATTTCAATAATCAGAAGGTCAGTGGTTACATGAAGTGCTTTTGCAACTGCATTACTCAGACCATGCCTCAAAAGAGATTTCAACACCACAACGGATTTATTATAAAGTCATTTTTTTTAATGGAAGTAAATAACACTCACCCAATGGCCTTTGCAATATAACCAAATGTGTTGACTGTGGCTCTACGAATAGCTTTTTTGTGGGCTTTTAAAAGCTCTAAAAGCTCAAAGCAAATCCTCATCCATTCTCTTGCAGATACATATTCAGCTCCCCTAATTTAAAAAAATACACATATTAATTTTTGTGACATTAAGTGTTAAGGGTAAATTTGCGAATTCAGTTCTAAAAACATGATTGCTAACTCATTTTAAGCATTAGATAAAAGTTATTACTCTTCAGAAAGGCTAAAGAGTTAGTCTTAAAGGTTTAGTCCTAAAATTATATATTGCCACCCCATTACCATCCAAAATGAAATTTGACTGAAAATATTAATGCCAGATAGCCTAATCATATACACTTATATTAGTGACATTAAGGAAATTTTGCTAATTGAATAAAAAGTGGCCAAATTTGAAAATTGATATTGCTTATAAAAATGTTTGGGTAATCTGCTTACCTGTCAGCAATACGCCCAACAAGATCAATACAATTCTCTTGTACTTTTTCATGTCTGTTCTTTAAGATAGGGGTGAGTCTAGGCAGCAGATCTTTAATTGGTGGAGTCATCTTATGCATACCTATTTAATAAAAGTCAATACACTATCAACATTTAAATTGCAACTTTTGTTCACTTTCCTTTTACTTAGCAATGTCACATATGACTATGCATAAATATAAACTTACAGCTGCCTATGGAAAGAGAAAGCCCTGGATTCTGACCAGATTCAGAATCGTTTTTAACTTTCATTAACAACTTTTGATTATGCGTAGAAATGAAAGAAATCAGTGAAGTGATTTAAAGAATGATGGATACTCAATAACAAAAAAGTTTTGTTTGGTTCTGAAATGTATTTGTGTACTGACATTTAAATATGGGGACAGCTTATGTTCCGGCCGTACACAACAATATAAGCCAGAGGTAAACATGTAAATAAAGCAAAAATTTCCAGAAAGGGCCCCCTTACCCTTTAACTGCAAAACAAACAGATCTCCAGTCTCCCTGCAATGCAGGGCATACTTGGATGGTATTTACACCTATGAAGAGAGAAAAAAGGAGGCAGCTGGCAGGGGCTCTTGCTCTAACTAGAATCACTTGCTCTGATTCTCTCTCCATTGCTCTTCCCATGCCTCTCTCTAACGAATAATACGGTTTGAAACTCCCTGCAAACCAGAGGCCTACAAGTGGCCACGTAAATGATTTTTGGCACGTAACTATCTTCAAGTATAGAGGACTGGGTTGCATTGGAGATTATATGCAAATAGAATAGTTTAAAGATAAATATTGTATAAAAACTTCTTACATCTAATGAGAAAAAAACAAACAGTGGCTCTCTTACAGTCAGCTATTTTGACTTCTGCTAGGTTATCAGACCCTCTAAACTCTGCAGGAGTTACATTTGTCAACAGTTAAAATCAATTAAAAAAAAAAGATTAACTATAAGAACCCATTTCTTTTCTTTGTCATACTGACCTAACAGAATAAAAACTTTGCTCTCCATATCCAAGACCATTTGTAATATAGCTGTGTTTTGGGTTCGAAAATTCAATGGACAGTTTTTAAAACTTGGGTATGTAAATAAAGTTAAGAAAATAATTTGATCAATTCACCTTTCTCTCTGATTATATTCCTTGAAACTGATGGTAAGTAAAAAAACTGTTATAATCACTTACTAATTCAAGATTTAAATATATATATATAATTCTAAAACTAAATTAAAACTTCAGGGTTGCCTTTTTGCCCTGCAGAATATGGCAGAATATATATCAGCTGACACACCATTTTTACTAGGGTCCTATATTCCATGACCTCAAAGTTTTTGGAGTTGTGACTACTCCCACCTCTCCTGTAGGTCCTAAACTTGCCCTTTTTTTCTCTTTGAAGTAACATATACACGGGTTTTGGGAAACAAGACTTTTGTGGCATCCCCTGACTTAACTACAATCTTGAAGTGCTTTTAAAAAAGTAACAAAAACCTCCCAACTCCTAAATAAGATTATGTATTTTACTTACAATAAGAAAAAAGAAAGTTAAACAAAACAAGACAAAGTCTTATGTAATCAGCAAATTCCATACCTATGACATTTACAATGGCCTTCAGGGCTCCAAGAATGCTGCCCAATACTTCAGGGTACTCTTCACCCAAATACTCATACAATACAACACCCAAGTGTCCCATCAATTTTTCCTATAATAAAACAAATAATGTTAAAATGCTACCATTTACATTAAACTATTTGGTGAAGAAGTAAAAATTTGATACAAAACTTTACCTCTTGACAAGTCTTCATAACAACAGCAGTTCGAGAAATCAAGTCAGCTGCCTGTTGCCTAACTTTTGCAGATTTGTTATTTAAACGCCACAAAACTGTACCACAGATCTGAGGCAAGTATGGTTTGACTCGTTTGCCAAGAGCATTCACCACTGTGCCAAAGCCATTCAACATTACTGAGTCCTAAAATAAATAAATAAATAAAAAGCCACATTTATTTGGTTTATGACTGCACAGTTGAAATATACTAATAGTCAATCTTTTTTAACCACCAAAACATCTGTTGTTTTTTTAATCAAGTCTTAAACTTGAGATTGAATATTTTTTTGGTAACAGAGAACAGGAGCATTTTAAAAATTACTTCAAATTCAATTGCATTTTAGAAAAATTTGCTTGACAAGTAATATGCTTTTTCTACAAATATGAAAGTCAATGGCAATGTGCCATAATAATTAGTTATCATTACCTCTGTAGTCTGTTCTTGGAAAGCATAAAGAATACCATCAATCAGTTGTTCTTCAAGTTTATGATCAATATCTGCTGCTCCCAAATTGCCCATAATTTTCTCAATCGTCTCCATCACCATTTTTCTGTACTGTTCAGCTTCATCCTTCAGATCATCCACAATCCTGGATATAATTTCTGCTGCACCTACTTTGTTTGCCAACTCCACAGTAGTATCAACTAACTAAAAAGAACAGAAAAAACAACAACAACAAAAAACACCTCTTTTAGACTGCTTTTCCAAGGAAATAAAGCAACATCATAAAAACCAAATACTCTAAATGTACTATTTAGCTAGTAAACATACCATGAATAATTCATTGCTACTTATTAAAGTTGAAGAGAAAAGTGACCAAAAAATGTTAAGAATGGGTATAAGTTAATGTGATTCAAGGTAAAACTGTATCCATGTTTCACCTAGCCAGATAAAGCACTGAATTTACCAGACAAAAACATCAATTCACAGTTGAGTATTGATCCTTGAATGCCAAGTCAAAATGGAAATTAACCGGCTGACTAAAATCCACCTCCTTTCATAATCAAGCACATATAAACTGTGAGATAATCAAAGCAAAAAAATAATATGCAACATGGATTCAACTGACTAAAGAATGAGTAGAAAGGATTTTTGAGAATATTCTTTTACAATAAAAGCTTACTTGTCGGTAATTTCTTCTATCCAAAGCCATCCTGTGCTGCCAGAAGTGTTTAAAAAATGGAGGAAGAATCTCTGTTTTAATATAGTTTGCTTCTACACCATCTGTCCCACAACACTGTTTTACCACCTAAAAGGTTAAAAAAACAGTAATAATAAATCAACTGACCTGAAATGAAGAGAATACTCATTGCTGATTACTTGATTTTAAAAAATAAAATTTAAAACAAATCAAACAGTACTGGTGTAACATACAGTTTTTTGTTGCTGTTGTTTTTTAAAAAACACTTTAAAATTATCTTAGAACCATTAAACAAACCTGGTTTACATTAACAAATTTGGAATAATTACCTTCAGCACAATTTTCTTCATTTCCTCATCAGGAGACTGGAATTCTCGAATAAGGATTAACATCACTTCTCTAGTATAGTAGTTGGCATATTCTGCATCCATGAGAGGAATAAGATACCCAATAGCCTTTAAGAAAGCAGCTAAACCCTGTTTTTAAATAAAAAATAAATGTAGTTTAGTAATTTAGATTTATGTCACCTTAACGAAGAGAAATCAAACAGTAATTGGTGGATTTACCTTTCCTCTGTGTTGGCGGATACCCTTCCATAAAGGCTTTAAGACAGAATCAAAAGATTCGATACCATAAGGAGTTGCTGCTTCAGCCAAGGCAGCAATGGCCAAAGCACTGATGGTCCGAACCTTCTGCTGCTCATCCACAAGACCTACAAAACCAAACACAGGTTTTAACTATGCACCAACATTACCTAAGTTACACAATAGCTTCCAGATTCTTGCAATATATCAACTATTTAGCCAAACTGCAGAATCTGCTCACATTAGACAAAATTAGGTAAAAGCAAATATGAACCATAGCCTGTTAGCAGGTAATATTACAAACCCATCATAAAATATATAGTTTGTACAGTTACACCCTTCCATTCATCTCCCCCAAATCAGTAGCCCAAATTTTAGAACAGCTGTCCTATTAAATGCAGACAGGCTTTTGTGTGTACCTCTAGTCCCAGCTACTCAGGAGGCTGAGGCAGGAGGATCACTTGAGCCCAGAAGTTTAAGTCCAGTCTGGGCAACATAGTAAGACCTTGCCTCTTAAAGAGAAAAAAAAGACAAAGTTACATTACAACTTACCATGTTCAATGATTTCAACTAAACTTCTAAGATGTGGCAAGATGGCACAGCCCATAAGAATAGCTATCTGTTGTACAATCTTAATACCAGTGTGTCTCGCTTGCCAGGACTTCTTGCTTTTGCACACAGCTTTTAAGAAGGGCAATAAAGAAGGAATGCCCAGGGCAGAGGCCACAACAGCAAAAGCTCGAGCTGTTGTGTTACGGACATACTCATCCATGTTATCTATATCAGGTCTCATGGTAGAGATCATAGTAGCCAGACCAGCAGCCTAAAAAGTAAAGAAAAAAAGAACAGTCATGAGTTGCCAATATTAATGTTCAACCATTTCCTTCCATAATCAAATAATTCCATAAACAGATAAAAATTTTCTTCTCTAGAAATTTAATGTAAATACCTTTGCCAAATTAGAAATGATCTCTCGGCCTTCCACTCTAGCGTAGTAATCTTCATCAATCAATAGCGGTTCAATGACCACGAGGATCTGAAAAAGAGAAAAAAAGAGAAGAAGCTACACTTTGACATCAATTACTGATGAAATACTCATGTACAGAATTAAACATATATAGGAAATTTAGAATTATCAGGACTTTTGTTCATCAAGGGACAGACTATTTAAGAATTTTAATTACACAAGTTCAAACTCCTGACAGAGATGAAAATTTAAGAGAACTACTAGTGAGAGACTAACAAATACTCAGTTTTAAAGAAATAACTTATGGCCGGGCGCGGTGGCTAACGCCTGTAATCCCACCACTTTGGGTGGGTGGATCGCCTGAGGTCAGGAGTTCGAGACCAGCCTGGTCAACATGGTGAAACCCCATCTCTACTAAAAATAAAAAAATTATCCAGGCGTGGTGGCGGGAGCTTGTAATCCCAGCTACTTGGGAAGGAGAATCGCTTGAACCCGGGAGGTGGAGGTTGCAGTGAACCAAGATTGCGCCACTGCACTCTAGCCTGGGTGACACAGCAAGACTTCGTCTCAAAAAAATAATAATAATTTATACACCCTATGAACATACTGTACCATAATTACCATCAGTGAAAACATTGGTTCTTAACACTAAATGGCATAGTACAGAATCACATATGTTCTTATCCTAATCTAATCTCAATAAAAGCAAATGAAAAAATAGTATGACCCTCTTATGGCAAAGATAACAAAAACTTACATGTGTACATCTGTATATACATGTATTCTGTATATAAATGTATTCTGTATATAACTGTATTTGTATATGTATGACGTGTACTTGTGTAAAGAAAAAGGTCTAGGAGGATATGTAAATTTAACATTAACTGAAAAAGTTAAAATATAAAACCATCAGAAACACTATTAAGGAGAACAAACCTTATGCACATATGGACGAACCAAGTCATCAAGTTTGTACAGTATCCTGTCAATAACTTTCACAAGTAAATGACGCTCTTGATCCTCAAGTGTAGGAGACATCAGTAGAGGAAGAATCTGATTAAACAAAGGACCAGCTCCAAATTCACGAGCTTTATCAGTAATCTGACGTAACGCAGCCTGGGAAAAAAAGCAGAGTAAAAAGTGTGGATTCTTTATAATTAAGCATTTTGAATGAGCAAATTACTCAAAGATTTTCCATAATTTAGTATTTTAGTGTATACTTTTACACACATTTTACATAGACAGCAAGAGTTCATTTCCATCCAAATTACTGCGGAATTTGAACTCCCGTGAAATTTTATGTTAATTCATAAGGGTAATTTAACAGAACAAAAGGACCACAGAGGTATGTACTAAATGCCTTCATTTCCCGTAAAGTATTTTCCATTTCCAAGGCACATATAGTGTTAATATAATTTCTTACATAATTTTAATTATCTTCAAGCTTTAAGCATATTTTAAGGCCTTGAGGGCAAAAGGAGAGTCTCATTTTTCAGCATCTTTATTAGCACAAAATTCTTTGGTTAAAAAAGCTAACTCCAGCAGGGCATAGTGGCTCACGCCTGTAATCCAGCACTTTGGGAGACGGAGGCAGGAGGATCGCTTGAGCCCAGGAGTAAGACCAGCCTGGGTAATAAAGTGAGACCCCATCTCTATTTAAATAATAAAAACAAACAGCCAGGCACAGTGGCTCACACCTGTAATCCCAGCACTTTGGGAGGTCAAGGCAGGTGAACCACTTGAGGCCAGGAGTTCAAGACCAGCCTGGCCAACATGGTGAAACCCCATCGCTACTAAAAAATACAGAAATTAGCAGGGCGTTGTGGCGCACACCTGTAGTCCCAGCTACTTGGGATGCTGAGGCAGAAGAACTGCTTGAACCCAAGAGGTGGAGGTTGTAGTGAGCCAAGATTGCACCACTACACTCCAGCCCGGGCAACAGAGCAAGACTCTGTCTCAAAAGTATATATATAGTAATAATAAAAACAAGCAAAAAAGTTAAATCCTTCACATGACATACAGTTCTTTCCCTTATACTATGTCCTTGATAAAGATGAAGCCAGAGTAATTACAAATTCCTAAACATAAAAATATAACACTACCAAAAGTTAATTTCTTTGCGGGGAAGGCTTCCTAAATAACCTTTACCAATTTGGGCTACTTGGGAGAGTAAGGAAAGACCATACTCCACAGTGGGCTATACCAATAGTTCACTACTATTTTGTGGACTACATTTCCTGGTGAAAAAATTTAAAAACTAAAACCATTTTAAAAAATATAAACATGGCCAGGTTCAGTGGCTTACACCTGTAATCCCAGCACTTTGGGAGGTAGGCCAAGGCAGGAGGATCACTTGAAACCGGCCTGGGCAATTTGGCAAAACCCTGTCTCTATAAAAACTACAAAAATTTGTTTTTAATTAAATAAGCAACAAACATGACAACTTAACAAACTGAGACTTACCTTTCTCATTGGTGGTGTTCCATTCTTAATTTTTAAAAGTAACTTCATTATTTTTCTCTCTTTTTGCTCTTCTGGACTAAGTGTAGATTCATCAACATCAACCTATAGTAAAAAGAAAACAAATGTTAAGGCAAATTGAAATGTTATGATTTATAATTCTGGAACACAATGTAATTGTTTATTTCTGCTAGCAATACTTACCAGTAGTTTATCAAAGTACTGAATATCATCAGGTTTTAAAAACGGAAGATTTCCAGATGGCTGGTCATTAACACTTTTCATAGTTCGATCTTCAGTTTGCATGTGGAAACCAGTGATACCACCCAAAGGTGTCGGAGTAGCTGTCAGCTTTCGAGCTGGAGTTCGAATAGGAACATAACCAGCTGGAGGAGGAAGTACCTAATAAAAGTCATAAGACATTTTAGAATTATCTTAAAAAAACAGCATAATGAAAAACATTTGCACTTAAAATATTTTACAGTTTATTAGTTACAAGGTTTTTATTTGCTTGGAGACAACACCTATCTTGCTTTTCTATCTTAATTAGAAACTTAAAATACATGCTTCTCATCTGCTGACAGTATCAGCTGTGTAGGGAACTGAGGAAATACAAGAGAAGAGCTTAGAAAATACTAATCACATTCAAACATGTTATGGGTCAAAACGTCAAATCATTAAAAATTTGAAAATAAAATCTGAGTCAGGAATTCCAAAAAATGCTCTAGTAAAGCAAATAACGTTTCATAAGTATTTATATAAATGGGAATAAGCTCATACGGTGTATACAACATATAAAGAGCTATGTTTTAGTATTAAAATATCACATAAATTCCTGCACTCTAAAAACAAATCTTTTAAGTGTAAAACTCTACAAAACTAAGTTAAATGCATTAAAAACTAAAACCAAAATGTTTACCAAAGCCCTGTAAAATATGCCACCTGATTAAACCTTTTGTAAAACCAGTAAAATTTCAAAAAATGTTGGCTAAAAATCACAAATAATTTTTTTTTTAAAGCTGGTAACAGAATTAAAAAAAAAAAATACAACTTCTGGCCAGGCCAGGTGTGGTGGCTCATGCCTATAATCCCAGCACTTTAGGAGGCTGAGATGGGAGGAACGCTTGAGCCCAGGAGTTTGAGACTAGCCTGGGCGACAAGGTGAGACCCCCATCTCTATTTTATATAATTTAATATATGTTCAAAGAAAAAAAAAAAAACTTCCTGAGGAGGTCAATAAACCTTTCCACGTCTTCTCCAGTGCACCTAAAACTGTTGTGTTAATTCAAGATTAAATTATGTTAAATTTATATTGATACTATCTGTACTTTGTACAGATATTTTTTGTTGCTAGTTAATGTCTGCACCAGCACAGACCACTAAGCATTCTGAATAAAGTGGATACTCTATAGATGTGAAGCCTAGGAAAATCAGTTTCAAGTCCACAGAAATCACTCGCCATTAAGGATTTAAAGGTCTCCTATATTTTTACATTCATTAGTAAGGATGTTGCTTTTTAGGAGGATTCACTAAGGGAGACATTTCCTCCTAGTGACACTAAGGAAATCAACGACTATGACTGAAAAAGACGCTCAGTCAGTCAACAGTAGGTTATATCTATACCCACAGCATTATGTGGAGTCTACAAAAAGCTTTAAAGCAAAAATTCATGCAAACTTGAAACACATACTTAACACAAATAACAGGGGATCAAAAACAAAACAAGTCTGGGGACAGTGGCTCATGCCTATAATCCCAGCACTTCGGGAGGCCAAAGTGAGAGGACAGTTTGAGCCCAGGAGTTTGAGACCAACCTGGCAACACACTGAGACTCCATCGCTACAAAAAATAAAAATAAAAAATTAGCCAGGTATGGTGGTGCATGCCTGTAGCCGCAGCTACTCAGGAGGCCGAGGCAGGAGGATCACTTGAGACCAGGAGTTTGATGCTACAATGAGCTATGTCAATGCCACTGCTCTCCAGTCTTGGCAACAGAGTGAGACCCTGTCTCTAAAACAAAACAAAACAAAACCAAAAAAAAAAAAAAAAAAAAAAAAACACACACACGAACTGTTAAAAATCAACAGTCATTAACAGAAAAAGCTCTGTAAAGGCCATCAGACGATTTATAAAGTAATCTGGTTTCCCCTGGTTATAATCTCAGCTATAGGACCACAGACTACCTTTAGACTAACAAATACTCCCTAAGTGTCAGCTACCTAGAAAATTTTATAGTTCAAAAAAAATTTCAAGTTGATATGGTAAAAAGAAGGCTGGGCATGGTGGCTCATGCCTGTAATCCCAGCACTTTGGGAGGCTGAGAGGGGCAGATTACCTGAGGTCAGGAGTTCAAGACCAGCGTGGCTAACATGGCGAAACCCCATCTCTACTAAAAATATAAAAATCAGCTGGGCATGGTGGCACACGCCTATAATCCCAGCTACTCAGGAGGCTGAAGGAAGAGAATCACTTGAACCCAGGCGGCGGAGGTTGCAGTGAGCAGAGACTGTGCCACTGCACTCCAGCCTGGGCAACAGAGTGAGACTCCATCTCAAAAAAAAAAAAAAAGAATATTCTTTGTGTCCACTGATAATCCATAAACTTAAGGACACAAAATCTTGGTGAAACACCAAGTAAAAAACCACAATCTAAATGAGCTTATTCCTGGGACTGATGGAAAACCGAAGCAGCAGCAGTTCTCAAAGTCTAACCAACAGTCCTTGAGATTTCTTTCAAAAAGTAATTTCTTGTTGTTCATTTCTTTTCATCTCTCTTTGGAACTGAAATATACTTGGAAATAGCTAAGAGAATGGAATGATAATACTAAATTTGGGCAAAGCCAATCAACCTTGACCAATTTTTTTTACTATTTAAAATAAATGCATATCCTAAATACCACCTCATTCATATTTGATGTACTACCTTATATCCTTCTGGGAACATAGCATCTAATTCTTCATCAGAAAGTGGGCGATTTCTCTCATCAATTTCTCTTTCCCACCGCCAAGCCTGAAGCTGTTCAGGAGTCATACTCATTATGTGACCTACCAAGAAAGGCAAATTTTTATACAATCTATAGTGCAAGACTGTATTATTACATGTATCTTTGAGATAAAAGAGCGTTAAGACCAACCCTAACATTTAGTTGCTTTTATAACTGCAAACCAAGACTTATTTTTTTATCTCCTTATTCTAGCTAGTAGTTGACATTAATAGCACACAGAATACCATAAAGAAAAAATTAAATAATTTGTAGAGGAAAAAAACAATTATTTTCAATGACAGAGTTTCTACCTGGAGTAGGGGTAGCCATGTTCATGGCTGGTGTGCCAATTGGTGTTTTTCCAGGGGTCAGAACTGGAGTGCTTCCACCCATCTGACTAGCTGGTGTTTCATCCCACCGTGATTTTCTTTTACTGGCTCCAGGAGTCGGTGTTTCACCAATAGAATCTCCACCTCGATCTGTTCGAGGAGTCTCAGCCCATCCACTTCCATGCCCAGGAGTGTCTTTAAAAAGAAAGAGTAAGACCACAATTTTAATCATTGTTAAAATAATATTTTTTATTCTCAGTTATAATCAAAACTATTAAGTTCTAAAATAGAATATTCCTTAAAGTTCTAGTGTTCCATTTCATATTTATATATACCTTTACACTCTCTTGTGTGTATGCATGTTTCTTTTCCATGGGTTACAAAAACAGACAGTAACTACTACAAAACAGGAAAAGAGAGCAAAGTCATTTTTTAACTATCCTTAACATTATTACACAGAGATATCTGCTATGTGCATCTCAAGCTACTTCCTTCATTTCTCCATACAGTTGAGGTGACACTGCATGTACAATTCTATACTGCTTCTTTCCTTCATTACATATTAAGCACTACCCCATTACCATTTAAAGTTCATAAAATTTTAATATAGCAGATGTACAGTTAAATCTTAATTTGCCTCAACTGTTCTTATAAACAGTTAAGGAAATATAGCTTTTGACCACCTACACAAAAAGGTAAGAGGTTTAGGTAAATTCAGAGAGACAGAGCACAGAATAGAGGTCAGCAGGGGCTGGGAAGAAACGGGAACGGGAAGGCCCTGTTTAATGGATACAGGTTTTCTGTTTGGGATGATGAAAAAAATCCTAGAAATGAAGAGTAGTGATAGTGCAAAATGCTGTGAATGTACTTAATTAAGCTACTGAACCATATGCTTAAAAATGGTTGGCTGGGAATGGTGGCTCACGCCTGTAATCTCAGCACTTTGGGAGGACGAGGCAGGCGGATCACCTGAGGCTGGGAGTTCAGGACCAGCCTGACAAACATGGAGAAATCCTGTCTCTACTAAAAATACAAAATTAGCCAGGCATGGTGACACATCTTGTAATCCCAGCTACTCAGGAGGTTGAGGCAGGAGAATCATTTAAATCTGGGGGGTGGAGGTTGCAGTGAGCCAAGATGGCGCCACTGCACTCCAGCTGGGCAACAAGAGTGAAACTCCATCTCAAAAACAAAACAAAACAAAAAAATGGTTAGTATTATGTAAGTATTAACTGAAAATAAGTAAATAAATAGTTAAAAATAGTACATTTGGCCAGGCACAGTGGCTCATGCCTGTAATCCCCACACTTTGGGAGGCCGAGGTGGGCCAATCACGAGGTCAGGAGTTTGAGATCAGCCTGACCAACATGGTATAACCACATCTCTAATAAAATTACAAAAATTATCCAGGTGTGGTGGCTTATGCCTGTAATCCCAGCTACTCAGGAGGCTGAGGCAGGAGAATCGCTTGAACCCAGGAGGCAGAGGTTGCAGTGAGCCGAGATCGCGCCACTGCACTCCAGCCTGGGCAACAGAGCGAGACTCCATCACAAAAAAAAGAGTAAATTTGATGTTAGGTATATTTTTCCATAATAAAAAACAAAGCATAGGCCAGGTGCAGTGGTTCATGCCTGTAATCCCAACGCTTTAGTAGGGGATCACTTGAAGACAGGAGTTCAAGACCACGCTGTGCAATGAAACGAGACATTGTCTCTACAAAAAAAATTTAAAAATTAGCCGGGTACGGGAGCATGCTCCTATCATCTCAGCTACTCAGGAGGCTGAGGTGGGAAGATCCCTTGAGCCTAGGAGGTTAAAGCTACAGTGAACAAAACCCTGTCTCTAAAAAACAAACAACATCAAAGGTTACAGCCTACTAACTTTACTTTCACCTACAGTTCTTCCTTAAATAAATCTTAAATCTCTTCAAGAGGGAAAAAAATTAGGCATATGATCTATTCCATTCTTAATCTGTCCCCTCAAAGCAGCTGGTTATTTATACATGTCCACCCAGGAATAAACAGAACAGAGTTTAGTCCGTAAACATACCACTCAACATTTCACCCACACATCCATCACTAGAAGTACCTCTCTCTGTTTTGGGGGTTTCATCCCATCTGTTTTTACGAGCACTGGAAGTTGCGCCTCCATGGCCTGGTGTGGCATGGCCTGGCGTATCGCCTCGTCCAGGAGTAGCAGCTCCCGCTGGTGTGTGGCTAGGTGTAGGATCCCATATTTTTGAGCCTGGCGTTGCTCCAGGAGTCTCACTTCCCTTTGCACGACCTGGTGTCTCATCCCATCTTAAGGAAGGAGTATGCCCAGGGGTCTTAAAAAAGCAAAAACTTTTATTTCACATACTCACATAGGAATAATTAGAAAATTTCCATAAAACAAAAAACTTTAAACAAAAAATGTTTTAGTTCTATGCACTGTAAGTTAGAGGACGCTATCTTTACTTACAGGAAAGATACCTACTTTCTAGCAAATGTTTATAAAAAACAATGTAAAGCTTCAATCTGAAGCACTGACAAAAGTCCCAGCTTAAAAAAAAAATATTCTGGGTATGAATCTTTGATATGCCATTAATAGCTCTGTGACTTTAGGGAAAATCACTGAGGTTTCTCTATCTAGATCTGTAATCCAAGGCTTTCAGCTCTAATTACATTAGTTTCAACATGGGGCTTAGAAACATGTATTTAGGAGAGAAGGAATTCATGTGTTCTAAGAAAATACCACTGTTGAGGTTTTGTTCAATTGTGTGTGTTTAATTAATATTGATGCTTCAGATCACCTACATAATTTTTTTTTTGAGACAGAGTCTTACTCTGTCACTCAGGCTGGAGTCCAGTGGCGTGATATCGGCTCACTGCAACCTCTGCCTCCCGGGTTCAAGCAATTCTACTGCCTCAGCCTCCCGAGTAGCTGGGATTACCGGCGTGTGCTACCACGCCAGGCTAATTTTTGTATTTTTAGTAGAGACGGGGTTTCACCATGTTGGTCAGGCTGGTCTCAAAACTCCTGACCCCATGATCCGCCCATCTCAGCAACCCAAAGTGCTGGGATATCAGGCATGAGCCACTGCACCTGGACGAATCTCTGTAATTTTTATAAGAAATATATCGCCGGGTGCCGTGGCTCATGTCTGTAATCCCAGCACTTTGGGAGGCTGAGGCAGGCGGATCACGAGGTCAAGAGATAGAGACCATCCTGGCCAACATAGTGAAACCCCATCTCTACTAATACAAAAAAATTAGCTGGATATGGTGGCGCACGCCTGTGGTTCCAGCTACTCAGGAGGCTGAGGCAGGAGAACTGCTTGAAGCCAGGAGGCGAAGGTTGCAGTGAGCCAAGATTGCACCACTGCACTCCAGCCTCGTGCCTGGCCAAAGAGCGAGACTCTGTGTCAAAAAAAAAAAAAAAAAAAAAGGTATCTATCAGCATATCAGCTCTCATGTGGGCACGGTGGCTAACGCCTGTAATCCCGGGCATGGTGGTAGGCACCTGTAATCTCAGCTGCTCAGGAGCCTGAGGCAGGAGAATTGCTTGAACCTGGGAGGCTGAGGTTGCAGTGAGTTGAGATCGCACCATCACACTCTAGCGTAGGTGACAGAGTGAGACTCTGACTCAAAAAAAAAAAGGGAAGATATCAGCTCTTATGTCTAGTTACGTGCATACAGTTAAACAATTACCAGGAGGACAAGCTTCTTTCTCTTTCTGAAACTTAGTACTGAATGTCATCAATAGAATTAAATTTAGTAGTTACCTGGCTGAGCACGGTGGCTCATATCTATAATCTCAGCACTTTGGGAGGCCAAGGTGGGAGAATCACTTAAGGTCAGGGATTCAAGACCCGCCTGGCCAACATGGCGAAACCCTGTCTCTACTAAAAATACAAAAATTAGCTGGGCATGGTGGCACATGCCTATAATCTCAGCTACTCGAGAGGCTGAGGCACAAGAGTCATTTGAGTCTTGGAGGTGGAGGTTGTAGTGAGCCGAAACTGCACCACTGCACTCCAGTCACCCATAGGTGACAGAGCAAGACTCTATCTAAAATGAAAAAGAGTTAATTTTATTATTATCGTAAATAATAAAATAATAGTTTTACTTACATTGAGCAGAACCAAATCCCTCCTACATATCACCAAGCAAATGAGAAGTTCTCATCTTAAACTAAATTGTTTAGAAATTATATAGGTTTTATATATCCCAATTCTGGGTTTGGGGAAATATTGCATGATCTGATAGGTTTTTTCTTGAGCTGTAAGTTAAATCTACAGCAGTCTAGGCTAGAGCTAATAGTGATTTAGACTAGGATGGTAGAGGCAGAGATCATGAAAAGTGACTAGATCCTCAGTATATTTAAAGGTGGCGCCAAGAAAACGTATACGGGTAGGATATGGGGTAAGAGAATAAGGAGTATAGGATGAGTTCCTAAATGTTTTTTTGTTATTGCTATTTTTGTTTTTGAGACACAGTCTTGCTCTGTCGCCCAGGCTGGAGTACAATGGCACAATCTTGGCTCACTGCAATCTCTCCACCTCCTGGGTTCAAGCAATTCTCCTGCCTCAGCCTCCTGAGCAGCTGGGATTACAGGCGCTCACCACCAGGCCCAATTAATTTTTGCATTTTTACTAGAGGTGGGTTTTGCCATGTTGGGCAGGCTGGTCTCGAGCTCCTGACCTCAAATGATCCACCCACCTTGGCCTCCCAAAGCACTGGGATTACATGCATGAGCCACTACACCTGGCCCTAAATATTTTGCTTGAGCCAAACAGAAATGGGAAAGACCGGGGAGCAGGATGGAGAAGAGATGTACGTGAAGAAAATCAATAATTTTCTTTTAGAAATACTGATTTTGAAATGCCCATTGAACAGTGAAATACGTCAGGCTGGACAAATACACAAGTCTGAGGAACAGAAGCAGAGGACAGATTTATAAGTTTGGGAGCTGTCTTATGCAAATAGTATATAAAGACAAGAGAGATCCTAGGGAGCAAGCACAGATGGAAAAGAAACCAAAAGACTGAGCACCACTAGAACGCCCCAAAGTTCAGAGGTAAGAAGAATGAGGATCCAGCAAACAAGATTAAGGAGTAGGAGCCAGTGAGAGAGTTTGAGGGGAACCAAGAAAGACTAAAACCCAGAGACTGAGAGAGAAAAGGGTATGAAGAAATGTCAAATGTTCTTGATATGCTAAGTAATATGAGAAATAAAAATACACATTTTAAATTTATCAGTTAGGGGTCAAGTGACCTTGACAAGAGATTTTAGGTGAAGTCTCGTGGACAAAAGACTAGAACTGCGTAAGCAGAGAAAGCAAGTACAAACAACTCATTCAAAGCACTCTGTGGCTCACACCTGTAATCCTAACACTTTGCAAGGCTGAAGCAGACAGATTGCTTGAGCCTAGGAGTTTGAGACCATCCTGGACAACACCGTGAGACCTGTTTCTACAAAAAATAAAAAACTAGCCAGGCATGGTGGTATACATCTATAGTCCCATCTACTTGGGGGGTTGAGGCGGGAGGATCATTTGAGCCCAGGAGGTGGAAGTTGCAGTGAGCTGTGATTGTGTCCCTGCACTCCAGCCTTGGCAACAAATGAGACCTTACCCGCCTCCCAAAAAAAAAACAAAGAACAAAGCACTTTGCTCTAAAATGAGATCGAAATAGGGTGGTAGCTGAATGAGGATGTGAATGAGGGTTAAGAGATGCTTTCTGCAGGTTTTTTGTTGCTGTTGTTAATACAAAGCATGGTAAAACATGTTTGCTGCTAATGATAATCTAGTATGGAGAAAAAAATTAATGGTACATGATGAGAATCTCCAAGAGGAGAAGGGAAATGATGCATAAGCAGAAGAGTAGATTTATTTTATCTTATTTTATAGACGAAGTCCCACTCTGTTGCTCAAGCTGGAGTTTATTTTATTTTTGAGATGAAGTCTCACTCTGTTGCCCAAACTGGGGTACAGTGGCACGATCTCGGCTCACTGCAACCTCCAACTCCTGGGTTCAAGCAATTCTCCTGCCTCAGCCTCCCGAGTAGCTGGGACTACAGGCATGTGCCGCCATGCCTGGCTAATTTTTGTATTTTTAGTAGAGATGGGGTTTCACTATGCTGGCCAGGTTGGTCTTGAATTCCTGACCTCATGATAAGCCCACCTTGGCCTCCCAAAGTGCTGCGACTACAGGTGTGAGCCACCGCACCCAGCCACTTTATTTTATTTTTCTAACAATGATTAAATATCTTCAACTGCTTTCTAAAAAACTCAATTTTAAAGGCCTTTCTATTCAGGTTAATAACAAACACAATAAAGGAACATATTATATAATTTAACATAATTAGCTGCTTTTATGCAGCACTTACATCTTTTAGTCTGCAAGTCTACTATTAAATGATAGAGAACAACTAACATAACCATTTCTACAGAACTAGGAAATAAATTTCTAAGAAAGATTTTGACTCCATTGTTTTGTTTTTTTAAGACAGGGTCTTACTCGGTCACCAGGCTGGAATGCAGTGGCAACATCACGGTTCACTGCAACCTCTATCTCCTGGGATCAAGGGATCCTCCTGCCTCAGCCCCCACCAGCCCCCATACCCCAGTAGCTGAGACTATAGGTATGTGCCTCTATGCCCAGCTAAGTTTTTTTTTTTTGGTAGAGACAGGGTCTCCCTCTGTTGCCCAAGCTGGTCTCAAACTCCTTAACGCTACCAATTCTCCCACCTGGGCCCCCAAAGTGCTGGGAGTATATGCATGAGCCAATTCATTCAGCCTCCGACAAAATGTTTTTAAAAAGAAAAAGAAAGTAGGAGAGAAGGCTGACCAAAGGAATGGGGTAGCTGCCTGTAGTGAGAGGCTTAAGTTATCTATCTAGAAAATAAGGAACACCACTATATGATACTCAACCTCCACAATGTAACATACCTACAGGTCTATATTTAATATTCTAAAAAGAACTTTCCTTACTGCATGATATGAGTAAGTAAATCGCATGCCCCTCGAAATTCGTACATTGATGTCCTAACCCGCAGTGTGACTGTATTTGGAGACTGGGCCTTAGGGAGGTAAATTAAGGTCAAATGAGGTCATAACGGTGGGATGCTAATCTAACAAGACTGATGTCCTTATAGGAAGAGAAGGGACACAGAACTCGCTGGCAGGGAGAAAGGCCATGTAAGAACACAGCAAGAAAGCCCTCACCAAACACCAATCCTCTTGGCACTTTGATCTTGGATTTCAAGCCTCCAGAACTGCGAAAAAATCAGTCTGCTGTTTAAGGAACCCAGTCTGTGGTATCTTGTTATGACAACCCAAGCCGACTAATACAGTCCATAAGAGAACAAAATTTTTAAACAGTAGTAACAAAAAACAAAAAGAAATTACCTCTGCCTGATCCCAACTTGATAGCTTTTTGGGAGTGGCACCAGGAGTCTGATCAGCTGTTTGATCCCAACGCCGTTTTCGTTTTGACGGAGGCTGGGATGCTGCTGCTCCATTGACGACTTTTAGTTCTCCAGCTTTAGCTTTTTCTGCTAGCTGTTGCCTAATTTCTCGCTGAAAAAAACAGTATTTACCTTTAAAATGTTTTCAATATTTTTCTATCATTACCACAATCATTTCCACTTAACATGCTATTTTATACTTTGCTCATTCTCCTTTCTATGGTACTGGTGGTCTCCTTTCTATGCTAGCTGGTTCCAGTCTGTTTTAAATTTCTTTATTTCATTTTATATAATGCCGGTCTTTCTAAACAAAAGACAAGCAAGTTCAGAATTTATAACATAGCACACTGTAGTTTATATATTATAGGTGAAGTAAAATCTTCAGTCAACAACGGAGAACCAAAATGCTTCCACTGAAAAATAGAGTTTTCTTTAAAACGCATATAAATAGCAATTAAGACTATGCAACACAATAGAAAAATGATGATAAAACATAAAAATAATAAAATTGTTTTATTTATACTGACAAATTATATAAATATCGTGCATAATTTAGTGATAATAGATGCACATTTAATTCACTCTATACTGTTAAAATAGGGTTTTATTATCCCATTTAATTCACTCAACATACAAAACCTATTATATATTCATAATAGTAATGGAGGAGGCCATGCATGGTGGCTCACACCTGTAAACCCAGCATTTTCAGAAGCCAAGGCGGGCAGATCATCCAAGGTCAGGAATTCAAGACCAGCCTGGCCAATATAGTGAAACCCCATCTCTACTAAAAAAAAAAAAATACAAAAATTAGCCAGGCAAAGTGGCACACACCTGTAATCCCAGCTACTTTGGAAGGCTGAGG
Organism: Aotus nancymaae; assembly: GCF_030222135.1. Classification (NCBI taxonomy): domain Eukaryota; kingdom Metazoa; phylum Chordata; class Mammalia; order Primates; family Aotidae; genus Aotus; species Aotus nancymaae. The sequence continues at coordinate 36,126,004 of NW_026988419.1, read as the reverse complement.
CAGGAGAAGCACTTAGACCTAACAGGTAGAGGTTGCAGTGAGCTGAAATCACACCACTGCACTTCAGCCTGGGTGACAGAGCAATACTCTGCCTCAAAAAAAAAAAAAAGTAATGGAGACTATTAAGACAAAATGGTATATTCTCTGTAGGCCAAAAGGATTTATTCGAAATTCTCCACTTACATCCAAACTGAAACTTACAGAATCTCACACTGAACTCTTTGACATTTCGCTAACATACTGAGTTCAGATATACACCTTCACCCTTCTCCCTATAGAAACATCCCCCATAATGGCCAGGAACAGTGGCTCACACCTGTAATCCCAGAACTTTGGGAGGCCAAGGCAGGTGGATCACCTGAGGTCAGGAGTTCAAGACCAGCCTGGCCAACATGGTAAAACTCCATCTCTACTAAAAATACAAAAATTAGCTAGGCATGGTGACACACACTTGTATTCACAGTACTCGGAAGGTTGAAGTGGGAGGATAAATTGAACCCAGGAGGTGGAGATTGCAGTGAGCCGAGATCACACCACTGCACTCCAGCCTGGGTGACAGAGTGAGACTCTGTTTCAAAATAAAAAAGGATAATTTCCTGTGAAATTCATAGATACATATACGGCCAAGGGGCCCAGACTAAAAAAGGATATTGAAATGAAAAGTTTTATTTGGAAGGTGGTATAATTCGGAGGTAAGATTCTTTCTCAGTTAATTTTTATTAATACTATTAAAATAATTGTGCAGCAAATAGCAAAAAAGAAATGTAACAGTCTCTCAATCATTATTTACATTATTTCACAACCATTAAAACAGGAGACAGGTTTACGTACTTCTTCTTTAGTCAAGTGCTGTTCTCGCATTACATCCATGTAAGTCCTAGCATTCATTTTAGGATCAGGGGTCTTCCCTCCTGCAGAAAAGAACAGCAACAGGAAAAGAGTACAATAAATAAAAGATAATCAAGTTCAACTGATTTAACTGCCCTGCTCTAATATTATGTTATTCCATAATCATTTAAATTATTTTTTGATGGAAAACTTTAATAATTATACATCTTACTTTTTATTGAGTTTGCTGATCAATTTAACCTGTTTGAACACAAACATCTACAGCAGTTTAAAACAAATATTTTAATGCATATAAAAACAAAATGACAACACAGTTTAGTCTTCAGAAGTGATGGGTTCCTGGGTTGCTAATCCGGAATACGTACACTTTCGTGCCTTTGTCTCCATCAGCAGTTCTGACTTCAAGCAGCAGAATAGAAGCCTAGAAAATTATCTCTTTACATTAGTAACACTTTGGAAAGATATTTATATTCAAAACATTACCTGTTGTAAGCTGTTAAAATCCTGACTACAAATAACTATGACTAGATAAGTTCTTCATACAGTGCTCTAAAACAATTATAGTTTAGAAATTCTGATTTTAAAAATATACTTATAATCTTATTCTGATGTCACGTTACTAAAAAGGGCTTCATGCTTTAAGTTTTTTGACCCAGAAAACATATTTTTATTTCTTAGAAATCATAAATTAAAACTGGAAACATATTACTTGAAATATATTACTTCTACCAGTTATTATGATGCACACAGAAGTAACATGATGTACAAAGAGATGTGTCAGTCTCTTGGTTAAAGTTTCAGTATTTGCTTTTCAAACTTCAATATCTTACAGAAGCCCAAACAGTATATAACAAGATTCACATAGGCACACTATGCTTTAGAAATGTGGTAACTAGCTATACAAGTAGTATAGCATCACAATTTAGGAAAAACTTTCTAAGACATTTCCTATGCTGAAGATCAAGCCCAATTGGTAGTGTCATTCTTTCTGACACTAGCTCTGATAAGACTTCCTTTGGAATACTTTTTCACCATAATCTAGAGAGGATGTGTTGAACTGCACCCTTAAGAATGCAGACAGGACTGGCATATAGCAGTACTGCTGTAGGAAAGAAATTAAGGACAGTTAGTATGGGCCTGTGAATTCTGGCATACATGTTTAAATCAATTACAATTATGCAAGTAAAAAAGAATATCCCTACTAATTCATGCAGGCTGAAAGTCTAGTATGTAAACCTGCAGCAGAAACTAATTTTAAGAAACAGGCACCTAATTCTGATTGTGAAACTCACTCACCTGAGGAAAGCTTCCATCAGGCTCGCTATGCCCCTTGTGCTGACTTGCACACTAAAATTAGCAAAACAGACTCCAACTATTAAAAATATCAAAATCTTTGTATACATACTTTTGTTTTAACTTTAAGTATGCTTAGAGCAAAGCAGGTGCCTTTACTAAGCTATATTTAGAGTACTATGGAGGGAGCTCTAGTGTGAGAAAGTTTCTCACGGGTAACAATCCTAAAAATCTAGGATTTGGAATGAAAACTTTCAACAATATGAAAGTATTTTGAGCAGAAAAACACATTTGTTCCAAGTATAGAAAGCGTACCCAAAACAAAAGTAAAAGTAAAACCTTTAACCCTTTGCGTTTCTATGGCATTGGCTCATTTTTTTCTTGTCCTTCTACCTGGAAAGAAAACTTGCATTATAAAGATGAAGAATATGGCATCTGTGACTTCAACCAAATCTATACAAATCTATATTAAGGGGGATTTTTAAAAAGAAAAGCAAATTCAGAAGCATGCCAAAAAAAATCAAAGGGCTAAAGACAACTTAATACAAATAAATTTCTGAATACTTATAGAAAAGTGGGAAAGAATTACCATCTGCAAAAGGATCAAGACGTTCTGGGGAAATTATCATGGTCCGCCTATGCTTTTTGTATTCATCTTCCCGGTCTGCTATCTTTGGAGGTCGGTGCTCAGCAAATGGATCATACTGAAAAGAGGTATGTCTCACTTAGTATCTACTTTATTAAGATAATGAAGCAGTATCATAAACAAAAATCAGAACACTGTAAAGCACAAATGTTTAATACATGCCTACTAATATTCTGTATTGTTTCACAGATAAATGTTAATATAAAAAAATAAGGCATATGGAAACAAGGCAATATACACATCCACATTTCCATAGTTCAATGCTTCATTAAATGATTACAGCCAGGCGTGGTGACCTGTGTATATAATCTCAACCACTTGGGAGGCTCACACAAGAGGAAAGCTTGAGCCCAGGAGTTTGGGATCAGCCTGGGCAAGATAGCAAGACCTTGTGTCAAAGAAAAAGGATTACACCTGTACGAAATAAATTATTATTTCTAATTCTCCTCAAAATATCCTAAAATTCATGGGTTTTCACGGGAACTCAGACATTCACTTTTCTTTAGCTGAATATGCTTTTAAAATGAAAGGTCACCTGTTCTGTTGACTGTGGTATATCATTAAGCAATGCCACCGGGGCATGATATCCTGGCTTCTTCTGACCAAGCAAACTTGTAGATGATGAATAGTCATCGTCATCCTGCAATGAAAACCCCCCAAAAGCCCGCAAATGAAATGTTAGAACTTACAAATTAGAAAGAATATGCAAAGATTCAGTATGAAATCAAAAGATCTACTGACAGTGTGATATCTAAGTCCTCCTTCATAAAACTTACAAACACTACTATTAGGACTTCTTGCACTTCAAAAATCTATTAAAGAAATTAAATTCAGTTATCTTTACTTTCAAAATGATTAAGCAAGGAAGATTTTCTATAGAAGTTAATTAAGATAAAGAAAGTATGGACTAGAAAAACCTGAGCATTTAATTTTCTCACAGAAGACAAAATGTTTTTTCAATTTGATAATTACAGCTTATTTTAGAACTTTCTAGTTTTTTAACTCATTTTTTTAAACATTATTTAACAACCACAGAAACAAGTATTTAATTTTAAATGTGCTTGTCCCTAGCAGTGTGTTTAAACAAAATAATGTTATATTGTTACCTTTCTAGTATAAAAAGTACAACTATTTGGGAGGCCAAGTTGGGAGTCTAGGACTTTTGAGACTAGCCTAGGCAACAGAGACCCAGCTGGGCAAGGTAGCTCACATCTATAATCCCAACACTTTGAGAGGCTGAGGCGGGACACTGCTTGAGCCCAAGAGTTCAAGACCAACCTGGGAAACATGGTGAAACCCTGTCTCTACCAAAAAAATACAAAAATTAGCCAGGCGTGGTGGTGTGCATATGTAGTGCCAGCTACTCAGGAGGTTGAGGTGGGAGGATAGTTTGAACCCAGGAAGCGAAGGCTGCAGTAAGCTATGATCTGGCCACTGCCTTCAGCCTTGGCAACAGAGCAAAACTTTGTCTCCCAAAAAACAAACAAAAACCACACATACACACACAGTGAGATTTCATCTCTATTGTAATAAAAATAAGTAAATAAAAAGTGCTGGCCGTCCACAGTGGCTCACAGCTGTAATCCCAGAACTTTGGGAGGCCAAGGCAGGTAGATCACAAGGTCAAGAGATTGAGACCATCCTGGCCAACACAGTGAAACTCAGTCTCTACTAAAAATACAAAATTAGCCAGGTGTGGTAGCACGTGCCTGTGGTCCCAGCGACTTGAGAGGCTGAGGCCGGAGAACTGCTTGAACCCAGAAGGCAGAGGTTGCACTGAGCCGAGATTGCACCACTGCACTCCAGTCTGGTGAGAGAGTGAGACTCCGTCACCAAAAAAAAAAAAAAAAAAAAAGTGCAACACTAGGTAATTCTAAAGATCTTAACACCTTTATTTAAAAATAAAATGACGGGCTGGGCGCGGTGGCTCACGCCTGTAATCCCAGCACTTTGGGAGGCCGAGGAGGGTGGATCACGAGGTCAAGAGATAGAGACCATCCTGGTCAGCATGGTGAAACCCTGTCTCTACTAAAAATAGAAAAAATTAGCTGGGCATGGTGGCACGTGCCTGTAATCCCAGCTACTCAGGAGGCTGAGGCAGGAGAATTGCCTGAACCCAAGAGGCGGAGGTTACGGTGAGCCGAGATCGCGCCATTGCACTCCAGCCTGGGTAACAAGAGCAAAACTCCGTCTCAAAAAAAATAAATAAATAAAATAAAATGACAATATCCCCCTCAGTTTCTGAAACATATAGCTATTACTTTCTTTTACCATTAGGGTACGAGACCCCCAAATAAAATACTAACTAGTCCATGACTGGTTTCTAGAAATTTCACCTTTTGGGACTTTTAAATTTCTCTCCAGAAAAAAAAAGAGAAAGAGAGAGCCAACTGTAAAGTAAAATGTGACTTGAATTTCTTAAAAATAACCAGTATGATAATCCATATCAGTTACAGTTATCTGTAACTGAATCACCAAATTTGGACTTTGGAATGGTCTGATAAAATATAAGCTACCTGGAATACAGAAAAAAATTCTTTGAGGGACAGATTTCAAAATGAAAGGCAGTCCTCCTCCACAGTAACTGAAACAGACACGAAAAGCTCATCAACAACTGTACTAAGAAAAATTCCAGGCCAGGTGCAGTGTCTCAAGCCTGTAATCCCAACACTTTGGGAGGCCGAGGAGGGCAGATCACCTGAGGTCAGGAGTTCAAGACCAGCCTGGCCAACATGGCGAATCCCCATCTCTGCTAAAAATATAAAAATTAGCTGGCATGGTGGCAGGCTGGTAATCCCAGCTACTCAGGAGGCTGAGGCAGGAGAATCGCTTGAACCCAGGAGGCAGAGGTTGCAGTGAGTGGAGACCACACCAACGTACTCCAGGCTGAGCAAGACTGTGTCTCAGGGAAAAAAAAAAAAAAAAAAAAGAAAAATTCTATTCACATTAAGATACCAACAGAAGAAAAACAGTATCAAGTACAAGTCAGTAATCAAGTCACAAGGACAGATGGCTATTTACAATCAAGTCACTTCTCACACAAGCTACTCTAGACAGTGTGGTAAGTAATGGTAGGGATTTACTTTACAACTGTTTACTTTATACCGTAACAGTTGGCATGTGCTTTGCTGGATAAACAAACTAGTCTTTACCATAAATTCTCAAAACAAAGCATTTCCAGTGAAGTTTCAGAACCTTAGAGAGGATACTTCCAGTAGTTTTATTCTCTAAAAGATCTCAAGAATGTCTTTCTTAAGCCAGATGGCTGAAACAAAAAAAGTTACTCATATTTCTTGCTCTTTCAAAAAATAATTGCCTCTTGTACGCAATTTGTAACTTACATCTTCAAGTTCAGTTGCAGCAATTGATGTCACGTATCCAGCAAATCTGCTGTCACTTCCACCATAAATTTCCTGGTCATAATAACCTGTAGAATCGAGGCCCACTCCTTGAGCTTCATCAAGAGCTGCCTTCTTGCCTTGAATTTCTCGAATCTGTGCTTCAATATCTATAAAAAGATAATACAGACTTTCTTAATTTCACTTTCCAAACAACTCCCAACATAATGCAATTCTTTACTAGGTAACTTATCAAAATACTCTCTTAAACACAGAAAAGGTACAGTAATTATACAACATAAGGGAACAGTAACCACAACAGCATAAGCATGCTCTAGAAATTAAACCATGACAGGCTGGGTGCGGTGGCTCATGCCTGCAACCCCAGCACTTTCGGAGGCAGAGGTAGGTATATCATCTGTGGTCAGGAGCTCAAGATCACCCTGGCCAACATATAGTGAAACCCTGTCTCTACTAAAAAATACAAAAACTAGCTGGGCATGGTGGCACACGCCTGTAGTCCCAGCTACTTGGGAAGCTGAGGCAGAAGAATCACTTGAACCTCACACACAGAAGTTGCAGTGAGCCCAGATCCTGCCACTGCACTCCAGCCTGGCGACAGGCCAAGACTCTGTCACTCAAAAAAAAAAAAAAAAAAGAAACCTGGGCCGGGCGTGGTGGCTCACGCCTGTAATCCCAGCACTTTGGGAGGCCAAGGCGAGTGGATCACAAGGTCAAGAGATCGAGACCATCCTGGTCAACATGGTGAAACCCCGTCTCTACTAAAAATACAAAAAATTAGCTGAGCATGGTGGCACATGCCTGTAATCCCAGCTACTCAGAAGGCTGAGGCAGGAGAATTGCCTGAACCCAGGAGGTGGAGGTTGCGGTGAGCTGAGATCGCACCATTGCACTCCAGCCTGGGTAACAAGAGCGAAACTCCACCTCAAAAAAAAAAAAAAAGAAAGAAAAGAAACCGTGATAAAATATCATCTAACATATAACTCAGCTTCAAATTTCCCCAGCTGCCCTAATAATAGCCTTTACAGATGTTCTTATTTAACCCATAATCCAATCAAGCACCATACACTGCATTTAGTTGTCACTTTCTTTGTTCTTTAAATACAGACTAGCCTTCCACTTTGTAGTCTTTCCTGACACCAGGTTACTTCTGCAAAGTAACATTTTAATAATCTGAATAGGGCTGTGTGCAGTGGCTCACGCCTGTAATCCCAGCACTTTGGGAGGCCAAGGTAGGTGGATTACAAGGTCAGGAGTTAGAGACCAGCCTGTCCAATATGGTGAAACCCCATCTCTACTAAAAAAAAAAGAAAAATTTTGCCAGGTATGGTGGCGTGTGCCTATAGCCCCAGCTACTCAGGAGTCTGAGGCAGGAGAATTGCTTGAACCTGGGAGGTGGAGGTGACAGTGAGCCAAGATCACACCACTGCACTTCAGCCTGGGCATGGAGAGCAAAACTCCATCGCAAATAAATAAATAAAAATAAAAATAAGCTGAGATCACACCAGTGCACTCCAGCCTGGGCCACAGAGTAAGACTCTGTCTCAAAATAATAATAATAATCTGAATAATACAAAGATGTATAAAGAAATAGTTTCTACTGCAAAATGTTTCTATGGCCTAACAAATAGTTATTTCAATTCTTGCCAGCCCATGCTAAATTAAGCCCTTGGACATCAGGCACTTTTAAAAAGCTAACTTGCTGGACGGGTGAGGTGGCTCATGCCTGTAAATCCCAGCATTCTGGGAGGGCAAGGTGGGTGGATCACCTGAGGTCAGGTGTTCGAGACCAGCCTGGCCTTCATGGTTAAAACTCCCCCTCTACTAAAAAAACAAAATTAGCTGGGTGTAGTGGCACCCACCTGTAGTCCCAGCTACTCAGGAGGCTGAGGCAGGAGAACTGCTTGAACCCGGGAGGCAGAGGTTGCAGTGAGCCAAGATCACACCACTGCACTTCAGCCTGGGTGTGGACAGCAAAACTCCATCTCAAATAAATAAACAAATAAATAAAAATAAGGCTGGGCTCAGTGGCTAACACCTGTAATCCCAGCACTTTGGGAGGCCAAGGCAGGCAGATCAGTTGAGGTCAGGAGGCATAGTGGCAAGTGGCCTGTAATCCCAGCTACTCAGGAGGCTGAGGTGGGAGAATCACCTGAACCCGGTAGGTGGAGACTGCAGTGAGTCGAGATCATACCGTACTCTAGCCTGGGCAACAAGAGTGAAACTCAGTCTCAAAAAAAATTTTTTTTAATAAAAATAAAAATAAACAAGCTCATCTGCTAGCTGCATGTATCAAAAGATAAAGATTCAAATAGCATCCTGCATTTGCCAAACTTCCCACCCCCCACCTAAAGGAGAAAGCCCTCTATAGTCCCTCAAGATAGACTCGGGATAACAAAACGTCCTTATCTGGTCTAAGGCGCAGCTGGGTCACATTTCCTTGTAAGAAAGGAGCAGAAGCAAGTCTCAAAAACTGAAGGCACGGCACAGTAGCTCACACATGCCATCCAAACACTTTGGAAGGCTGAGGTGGGCAGATCACTTGAGCCCAAGAGTTCAAGACCAGCCTGGGCAACATGGCAAAACCCCATCTCTACAAAAAATGCAAAAATTAGCCAGGCATGGTGGCACACCTATAGTCCCCTGCAACTTGGGGGCTGAGGTGAGAGGACTCCTTGAGCCCAGGAGGTCAAGGATGCAGTGAGCCACGACTGCTGCCACCGCACTCCAGCCTGGATGAGCGAGAGAGACCCTGTCTGAGAAACAAACAAAGAAACTGAAAATGATAGAATAGTTTTAATGCTGAATTTAGCAGACCCAGTTTGTGATCAGATCTCGAAATTCTTACAATGTGTTACACAGCACCACTATCTGCACAGATGTTACTTTGTCCTCAAACCATTACAGCAGCCCAGGCAGCCAGAAATATTCTCACTTGAGCAGGGTGGTTCTTTTTACTACAAACTTTTTGTTTGTAGTTTTATATTTTGAAATTTTTTAAATCTACATTTGCCCCACTCCCACCCTCTTCAGGTATTTTCTTTTTTTTTTTTTTTTTTTGAGACGGAGTTTCCCTCTTGTTGCCCAGGCTGGAGTGCTAGTGACACGATCTTGGCTCATTGCAACCTTCACCTCCCAGGTTCAAGTGTTTCTCCTGACTCGGTCTCCCAAATAGCTGTGATTACAGGCACCAACCACCATGCCAGCCCCAGGCTTTTTCTTAAACCACAGGTGCATTTATCATTTTTACCTAAATAAGTTTTTATAAAAGGACCAGAAATGCTACTTCCATGAGGATTTAGGCAAGAAACAAATGGATGAATCAGGCCAAATAGTCTGTAATCTCCTCTACAGCATCAGTACAGTCTAAGGACCACCTACCTACAAAGAAATGACCTGGTGCACTAGTTACAAAGGTATAATCCTAGGTCTTGGATACTCTTAACTCCGGGCCTCCAACTCAGTTTGTGAAGCCCAGGATTCTGCCTCATTAACACTCTAGGAAATTACTCTACCTGGCCCTTCACCCCTCCCATTTCCAACCCCAGCCCACCCCTACCAAATTTTCCAATTTAGATCATTATATACTTTCCCATACCTCATATACAAATAAAAAATAGGAAAAGGGTACTGTTTTATAAAAATTGCATCACACTACGCATACTGTGCAACTTGCTGTTTCTCCCTTATCAGGCAGCTCTCTTATTTTCCGTGTAAAGAACTCTTCCATCCTAAAGTTTCAACAACTAGTTCCTCATTTGGGTAACATTTATTCAGGAATTACTTTCAGTTACTGAATTTTACCTGTTGATTTTTTTGTACCTGATGATTAGCATCAGTTTTCCAATTACAAAGGTTCATAAAAGACTAAAATAGTGTTGGTGTGAAATCTATGTAAATCATGACTAGATTCTTATTAAATCAAACTTTAGTAACAAAATTACCCAGCCCAAAATCTCCTGGGACTAGGCAGCTGTTTATAGTTAATTAATCCTGAGGGGAGTTTATCACTGAGCTTCTCATAGGCAGTACAATTAAATCTTTATATGCAAATCAATCATTGTTTTGTTTCTGCTTGAAATTATGGATATAAAGTCCAAAAAGCTAATGGGCTTTGTTAACACACTGCAAACTGCAGCACATTTACACATACATTATGTGATCCATAAAATTAAGACATCAGATTCCATAAAACTCAGCAGCTTAATATGCAATTCAGAGAATAACTAAAATCTCACAAATTTTGCCGGGCGCAGTGGCTCATGCCTGTAATCCCAGCACTTTGGGAGGCCAAGGCAGGGGGATCACAAGGTCAGCAGATCAAGACCATCCTGGCCAACATGGTGAAACCTCATCTCTACTAAAATACAAAAAAATTTAGCTGGGCGTGGTGGTGCACGCCTGTAGTCCCAGCTACTTAGGAGGCTGAGGAAGGGGAATCGCTTGAATCCGGAGGCGGAGGCTGCAGTAAGCCAAGATAGAGCTACTGCACTCCAGCTTGGGCCAGAGCAAGACTCCATCTCAAAATAAAAAATAAAAAATAATAAAATAATAAAATAATAATCCCAGCACTTTGGGAGGCCGAGGCGGGCGGATCACGAGGTCAAGAGATCGAGACCATCGTGGTCAACATGGTGAAACCCCGTCTCTACTAATACAAAAAATTAGCTGGGCATGGTGGCGTGTGCCTGTAACCCCAGCTACTCAGGAGGCTGAGGCAGGAGAATTGCCTGAACCCAGGAGGCGGAGGTTGCGGTGAGCTGAGATCGCGCCATTGCACTCCAGCCTGGGTAACGAGCGAAACTCCGCCTCAAAAATAATAATAATAATAATAAAATAAAAAGGTAATCAGACTGGGCATGGTGACTCATGCCTGTGACTCTCAGCACTTTGGGAGGCCAAAGCAGGTAGATCACTAGAGTTCATAAGTTCAAGACCAGACTAGGTAACACGAAAAAACCCTGTCTCTACAAAAAAATACAAAAATCAGACATGGTGGTGCACACCTGCAGTCCCAGCTACTCAGGAAGCTGAGGTCACAGGATGGCTTGAGCCTGGGAGGTGGAGGCTGCAGTGAGCTGAGATAACACAACTGTACTTCTGCCTGGGTGTTAGAGCCAGACCTTGTTTCCAAATAAGTAAGTAAATAAATAAGTAATCTGTAGAAGTCATGAAAAGTAATTTTCCAAATTCTTCTCTCCATGCCAGCAAAGGTTTATAAAATTCCAGTTCAAATTTTGTATCTCTAGGAATGACAAAGTTGTCTCTAACTCCGTATTTTCAAAACCAACACTAAACTATAGCCTGGTGTGTAAGTATTCCTATAATTTCTTAAATATAAACTGACTAAAAATGTGCAAATAAATCATTTCTGACAAGAAATGACCAATGCCCAATGCATAAAATTTCTTGGCAACTGGCTGGGCACAGTGGCTCACGCCTGTAATCCCAGCACTTTGGGAAGCCAAGGCAGGCAAATAACTTGAGGTCAGGAGTTCAAAAGCAGCCTGGCCAACATGGTGAAACCCTGTCTCCACTAAAAATACAAAAACTAGCCAGGCATGGTGATGGCGTGCCTGTAATCCCAACTACTCAGGAGGCTGAGCCATGAGACTCGCTTCAACCTGGGAGGCAGAGGTTGCAGTGAGCTGAGATCGCACCACTGCACTCCGGCCTAGGTGAAAGAGACTCCGCCTCAAAAAAAAACAAAAACAAAAAAATGCGTTGACAACTATGGATAAAAAAGAGAACATATCAAAATGAGTAATGAAAGGTCCAAAACAATGAAGACTTAAGGAGGCAAAGAAACGTTTATGCTAACAAACAAACAAAAAAGAAACGTTTATGCTAATATCTTCCAACTTCAATTAGGACCAACATGAACAAATCCTGGTCCAGCCTAATCCCTTCCCAATTTGGATTTATAGTTCAATACATTCAGATGTGAAGACAAAGAAAAAAGTGATACTGTCTGCTAGTGACTGGGCAAGAAGAGACTAGGACTTCCTATTGGCCACATATAAAACTGCCAAGAGCTGGCACTCTTTAACCCATTTAAACCCTTAAATATTCCAATGTCTACACTGTTTTATACATCAATAGTTTCTGCCTTTTTATTACTGGGTAGTATTCCACTGTCCTACAGTATGTTTATCCATTCTCTAGTTGAAGTACATTCAAGCTGTTTGCAGTTTGTAGTGATTACAAGTTAGGTTGCTGTAAACATTTGTTTAGAGGTTTTTGTGTGAAGACAGGTTTTAATAACATTAGGCTAGGCTGGATGAGGTGGCTCATGCCTGTACTACCAGCACTTTGGGAGGCCAAGATGGGCGGATCACGAGGTCAGGAGTTTGAGACCAGCCTGGCCAATATGGTGAAACCCCGTCTCTACTAAAAATACAAAAATTAGCCAGGCATGGTGGTGCGTGCCTATAATCCCAGCTACTCAGGAGGCTGAGGCAGAGAACTGCTTGAACCCAGGAAGCAGAGGTTGCAGTGGGCTGAGATAGCGCCACTGCACTCCAGGTTGGGCAACAGAGCGAAACTCCCATCTCAAAAAAACAAACAAACACCACTAGGGTAAATGTCTATACCTAGGAATGGGATTGCTGGGTCCCACAGTAAATGTTTACCTTTGTAAGAAACTTAGCCTTTCTGATGGGTTTACTTCTGCAAATAAGAGCAGAAGAGAGCAGAATGTGTAACAGAAAAAGAAGAATTCTGAGAGATGAAATGGAAGACAGAGATTAAGGGAACAAGTAAGATAGAGAGAAGCTGGGACAAGTGAGGTTAATAAATTCCAATTATGTGGTAGCAGAAAAAGGAGTACAGGCGTAGAAATATGTGATATAGATTAACTAAACTACCTGATTTTCTGGATGAAAAACACATTTCTGTTTCCTGTCTCAATTTTTCCCCTACCCCATCTTTAGTAAAACCCACTAACTGAGGGAAGGGTAGGGATATATGCTAGGACTCTTAGCTACTGATTCTGAAATCTTAAAAAGGAAGCAGAGATTCCCTATCTTGATGATAGATTCAGAATCCTAAATTGAAGTTACCAGCAGTCCTTGCAATCCTGAGTTGTCATATCCAAGTGTAGTTTTTAAAAATGCCTTAGGCATGAGATCAAAGCACTAGTTAAGTATGTATCACACTTGTATTACCAAAGAGCCATTCTAAAGGAAGAGCCTTGATGGTATACTGTTAAGAATGAGGTTTTTCTTAAATTAGTCATCTTATTTTAAGATATGTGTATAACTGTGTCATACAAAACTAAGTCAGGTAGCAGTTAGACTTGTTGGAAAACTGAGAGTATATTTATTGCCACTAAAATTATGGTGGGAGGGGAACCAGAACGTGCAAATCCTTTCCTAAGATTTTCACTGGGCGTGGTGGCTCACACCTGTAATCCCAGCACTTTGGGAGGCCTAGCAAGGCAGGTGAATCACCTGAGGTCAAGAGTTCAAGACCAGTCTAGCCAACATGGCAAAACCCTATCTCTACTAAAAAGACAAAAATTAGCTGGGCATGGTGGTGGGCGCCTGTAGACCCAGCTACTCAAGAGACTGAGGCAGGAGAATCACTTGACCCAGGAGGCAGAAGTTGCAGTGAGCCAAGATTGTGCCACTGCACTCTAGCCTGGGTGACAGAGTGAGACTCCGTCTCAAAAAAAAAAAAAAATTTCCTCTTCCTGGGGGTGTGTGGTAGAGCTCACGCCTGTTATCCCAGCACTACGGGAGGCCAAGGCAGGTGGATCACAGGAGTTCAAGATCAGCCTGGCCAACATGGCGAACTCCATGTCTACTAAAAAATACAAAAATTAGCCGGGCATGGTAGCACACGCCTGTAATCCCAGCTACTCGGAAGGCTGAGACAGGAGAGGAGGCGGAGGTTGTGCTGAGCCAAAATCACACCATTGCACTCCAGCCTGGGCAACAAGAGGGAAACTCCATCTTAAAATAAATTTAGGCCGGGCGCGGTGGCTCACGCCTGTAATCCCAGCACTTTGGGAGGCTGAGACGGGTGGATCACGAGGTCAAGAGATCGAGACCATGCTGGTCAACATGGTGAAACCCCGTCTCTACTAAAAATACAAAAATTAGCTGGGCATGGTGGCGCACGCCTGTAATCCCAGCTACTGGGGAGGCTGAGGCAGGAGAATTGCCTGAACCCAGGAGGCGGAGGTTGCGGTGAGCCGAGATCACGCCATTGCACTCCAGCCTGGGTAACAAGAGCGAAATTCTGTCTCAAAATAAATAAATTAATTAAAAAAAAAAAAATATATCTATCTATCTATCTATCTATCTATCTATATATATATATATATATATATAAATAATGGGAAGAGCAGAAGGGACTAGTGTATAAATTAAACAAAGCTGGCTTAAGCTTATAACTGTTGAAGCTAGGTGATAAGTACATAGGGAGTTCATTTTACTACTCCCTCTAATTTTGTGTTTTGTTGTTTTGTTTTGAGACGGACTGTCACTCTGTTGCCCAGGCTGAAGTGCAGTGGGGTGATCTTGGTTCACTGCAACCTCCGCCTAACAGGTTCAAGCAATTCTCCTGCCTAAGCCTCCCAAGTAGCTGGGATTACAGGGGCGCACCACCATGCCTCGCTAATTTTTGTATTTTTAGTAGAGATGGGGTTTCACCATGTTGGCAAGGCTGGTCTTGAACTCCTAACCTCAGTTGATCCACCCACATCAGTCTCCCAAAGCGCTGGGATTACAGGCGTGAGCCACCATGCCCAGCCTGTTGTTCTGTTTTTCTGAGACAGTCCTGCTCTGTTGCCCAGGCTGGAGTGCAGTGGCACGATCTCCACTCACTGCAACCTCTGCCTCCTGGGTTCAAGCAATTCTACTGCCTCAGCCCCCCGCTAGTAGCTGGGATTACAGGCAGGCACCACCACACCCGGGTAATTTTTGTGTTTTTTAGGAGAGACAGGGTTTCTCCAGGTTGGCCAGGCTGGTCTCGAACTCCTAACCTCAGGTGATCCACCTGCCTCAGCCTCCCAAAGTGCTGGGATTACAGGCGTGAGCCACTGTGCCCAGCCTTGTTTTTTTTGAAACTGGGTCTAACTCTTTTGCCTAGGCTGAAGTACAGTGGTGCCATCATAGCTCACTGCAGCCTCAATCTCCTGGGCTCAAGAGATCCTCCCAACTCAGCCTCCCAAATAGCTGGGACTACAGGCACACACCATCACACCTGGCTAACTTTTTTTTTTTTTTTTTTGTAGAGACAGGGTCTCACCATATTGCCCAGGCTGGTCTTGAACTACTAAGCTCAAGCCACCCACCCAGGCATGCCACCATACCAACCTCTCTCTACTTTTCTGTATGTTTGCAGTCTCAAGCAATCCTACTGTCTTTGCTTCCCAAAATGCTGGGATTGTAGTCGTGAGCAACGCCTGGCATCGTGAATTTTAAACTCAAACCTAAATATCAAACTTTTGAGGAAAACAACTCATAGTACTGATAGCAGGTCACATCTGATACAACTATTTAACTGCTCCCCACCAATTCATTTCCTCTGATATCCCCTCCTGTGCCTTTTCTTCCCCCCACACCCCCGCCACTGAGATGGAGTTTCACTCAGTCTCCCAGGCTGGAGTGCAATGGCATGATCTAAGCTCACTGCAACCTCCGCCTTGTGGGTTTAACGGATTCTCCTGCTTCAGCCTCCCAAGCAGCTGGGATTACAGGCCCATGCCACCATGCCCAGCTAATTTTTTGTATTTTAAAAAATTTTTTTATTTTTTTTTTGAGACGGAATCTCACTCTGTGGCCCAGGCTGAAATGCAGTGGCACAATCTTCGGCTCACTGCAACCTTTGCCTCCTGGCTGGTTTCAAGCGATGCTCCTACCTCAGCCTCCCAAGTAGCTGGGATTACAGGCACGTGACACCACGTCCAGCTAATTTTTGTATTTTTAGTAGAGACGGGGTTTCACTATGTTGATCAAGCTGGTCTCAAACTCCTAACCTCGTGAGGTGCCTGCATCAGCTTCCCGAAGTGCTGGGATTACAGGCGTGAGCCACCACGCCCGGCTGCCTTTTCTTCTTTCTATGCCTTAGATCCTGCTAAACCCAACTTGTAGCGCTTCTTCCTTCTTGATGCTTCTTTATTTTTCCTTTGTCATCCAGATTATTTTCAATGTTCTAATCACTGCTCATTATATGTTACAGAGATACTGCCCTCAGATGTTAATCTCTCACTGACACCTTTTAGTCTGGTCCATAAGTGATACCTATTTTCCTTCAGCCAGATGTAACTGCTGAACAAGTATTTCCCAAATACAAGACTTCTAAATGACATCAGAGAAAAACAAGAAGTATATTCTGCATCCCATCTCTGAACTTTTTCATTAAGCGAAACTCGAACAGGACAACTAACTATAATAGAAATCATTTTACCCAAAACTACAAACAATACTGATGAATTTATTCATAAATAATTAATTGTTTTTTTTTTTTTTAAACTTTCAAGGCCAGGCATAGTGGCTCACACCTGTAATCTTAGAACAGTGGGAGGCCAAGGCAGGAGGACTGCTTGAGCCCAGGAGTTCGAGATCAGCCTGGGTAACACAGCAAGACCCCATCTCTAAAAAAAAAATGTAAAAATTAGGCATGGTGGCACACGCCTGTAGCTGTAGCTCCTCAGGAGGCTGAAATGGGAGGATCACCTGAGCCTGGTAGCTGTAGGTTACAGTGAGCTATGATCACGCCACTGCACTCCAACCGGGGCAATAGAGCAAGACCCAGTCTCAAAAATAAACACAGGAAAACAAAAATATCAGCAAGATACACAATAACAAAACTATACCTATTCCAGCCATTTCTCAAGCTAAGAATTAGGGAAAAAAACTTTTTCAGCTTTGTGATGTCCCAAAAAATCTAATTCAAAGGATTAGTGGCAAAACAAGCATATACACAGGATTTTTGGTTAACCCATTCTTCCCCTTCCCAAACAGAGAAGAATGTGTGTTCCCTACTTGTTTGCCAAAGTCAACAGTATCTGAAGAACTGCTGGATGGCAAGACTATGCACATTCATAACCATACACCTGACTCAATTTAACATGCAGAAAGATCTAAAAGATTTTATCTGATTTAAGTCCAGCTCTTTTCATATTTCAGTCCTGGAAAGCATAAGCCACACTGGCGAGGGTAAAATATCATCAGATTGGTTAAAGAGGATGTGAGGGCTGATCCTAATAGAAATGTTTGAAAGGGTTGGGGTGCAGTAGCTCATGCCATCACTTTGTGAGGCTGAGGTTCGAGGATCTACCTGAGGTCAGGAGTTTCAGACTAGCCTGTCCAACATGGCAAAACCCCATCTCTAAAAATAGAAAAAATTAGTCGGGTGTGGTGGCACATGCCTGTAATCCGTACTCGGGAGGCTGAAGCAGGAGAATCGCTTGAACCTGGAAGGTGGAAGTTGCTGTGAGCCGAGATCACAACACTGCACTCCAGCCTTAGGCAACAGAGCGAGACTGTCCCAAAAAAAAAAAAGGAAATGTTTGAAAGAAATATGACAGCAAGAAAACAATAGTTATCAGGTTATATCAACCTCGGAGCTAAGTAGAAGAGAAAATCTTAACACAATAGATTATATTCTAAGCAACATAACATTAATACTGACTGCGATAGCAGCACTGCCCAAAAAAGCATTAATACTGCTTCAGCTTATCAAAAATGGCTTAACAAGAGAAAAAATGATGGACCACGAAGAACTAGAGTTCCACCAGGAAAATGTCATGAGGAAGGGAGCAAGAAGCTATGTCAGTACTATGCGTATTTCTACTAAATATTTATCATCCCGAGTTACATTCCATACAGATCGAAACAGGCAGTACTCAAGTGTTGAAGTGAACGTTCCGCTATCTTCTTACAGCATCACTTAATTGCCATTGATAGAATAATCCCAAATAAAAACAGCAAGTTTAGCCAAGAATAGCAATAGACCAAAGCTTCGAGCTGGGTTTCTACAAAATGCAGGAAACTTGATCGGAACTTTGATTTTCCTGTCTGAGGGCATCTTATACTGCAGATACCAATAAATAAGTTTAAAAAATCAAAGCTATACAATGTTCCCAAATGAATCTCCTTAATGAACAAAAACAGCAACATCTCTATATTTTCTATTTATTTTGTAAAAGGTTATGTTTCAGATAAGACTAAAGACAAAAAAATAAGGCCTAAGAACACTAAGAAAGCATATAAATCCTAAATACCTAAAATAATACTAATATTAAAGTCATTCCCAATTCATTAGCATGTTTTGAATTGCAGAAAGCTGGACTTCAGGTCCTCTGGGTGACCCAGGTGTTCAAAGCCATTCACATTCTGGTCCTAACCAACCTTTCCAGATTCATCTATTCCTTCTCTCCTTGAACCCTCTGTTCCTGCCACAGCAGACTAATACTCAAACACATCTTTCACGATTCAATACCTGTTACAAGATGTTCTCTCATGCTCAGATGTCCTTCCAATTTAAAACTGACTGATCCTTTTAAAACAGAGACAGGTAACCTCCTTAGTGAAATAACCCTGAGCATAAATTAATCATTCCGCTACCCAGGTTCCCAGAACATGTTGCTCGTTCTTCTACTTAGGCATTCATTTGGCCTTCTGAGAGAATGAGGACATATACATCTGTTTTCCCCATCAGACAGTAACATTTTGGATGGCCTCAGTCTGTTACCTCTCACAAACCAATACCGAGCCAAACACCTAGAAAGGACATATGAAACAAAAGTGACTCTCAGAAGTCTCGTGCTCAGTGAAAATTTCGAATTCCAAGTCAGAAATCAAAAAATGCAGTTCCAATTTCTCATGCCTCTTTTCTGAAAAGTGATCCCATTTCCTGTCATCTCCGGATACTTCCCAATGAACTACAGTATATTCCCAATGTTTTCCTAATTTGCACACTGTATTCCATAAGACGATCAACTAGTTTGAAAGCTTCGGCCATCAATGAAAGTAATTTATCTTTCCCTCTTCCATCTGCTCCTCCAATAACCAGTCTCCAAAGAAAAAGATCAATAAAATAGTAAAAGTGAAGGAGGAAAAAAAAACTATCAGATTTTATCCCCAAATCGTTTCGTGCAAGAGAAACAAGCTTAACACTGACGCTCGAAGACACACAAGGGTAGGAGTAATGGAATCCAAATTCGATTCAGTGCTGCCGGAAAAGCGGCTGCCGTATTTCAGTGCTTTTCTGACCCTCTTCTGCACAAACTATGCGGACGACAGTGTCGAGAGGAGAGTGAGACTTTCTCCCCACGCCCGTTTCCCCGATCCCTTGCCCACGAATCCTACTGAGGAAGCCGCTTAAACAAGGCCCTCTGGTCAGAGAAGAGAAGCAACTCTGAAGTAGCAGGTCCCAAACACTGAACAAAGCGCCAGTCGGGGGTGTAAGAGGAGGACGCCATTACGCGGGGCAGTGGCCTGCGCCGCTGGCGCTGAGGAGACGACCCTAGGCCCCGAAACGCGGGCTCGGCTCCTACGAAAGAAACCACAGGAAGAGGCAAAAATCCTAGGAAGAAAGGCTCTCAGTAGGCTAGCAACGGAGAAAACAAGTAAGCAGAGAAAAACTGCTTACCTTCGTGAGTCTTGGCGATCTTCGCCATTTTGTCCACTCGAACACACAGACGGAACTGGCGCTCCCAAGAACTTCCGCTCGTCGCCGCCGCGACGGAGAAAAATAGCCGAGGGCTGCACTCTGCGCGTGCGCCAAACGGGAGCGCGCTCCGTCGGGGGACACGTGACAAAGCTGCCACCTAGAGGGAACCGAGAAGTGCATTGTGGGTGGGGGAGGAGCTAAGGTTGGGCCCTGTGTTGACCCAGGAAATCCTCGGTCTAAGCCGTAAGGTCCTCAAGTGAGTAACTTTGCCCTGGAGGAAAGTGGATTCTAGGAGGGGAGTTAAAAACACAGTCCCAGCTACTCTGGAGACTGAGGAGGGAGCATCGCTTGAGCCCAGGAGTTCGAGGCTGCCTTGAGCCGTAATCTTGTCACGTCACTGTACTCCAGCCTCCAGTCTGGGCGACAGAGCAAGACCCCGAGACCCCTCTCTCAAAAAGAAAAAAAAAAACACTGTACGAAACCCTGCGGTTTCAGAGCTGGATGAGACCTCAGACATTCAATCCCTTTACTCAAAACTCACTGGAAGATCTCGAGGAAAACTTTCCCTTGCAGCGCTCTCAGTCTTTATAGTGCTTAGTTACGAAAATAGTCTTAACAGTCTCATCTTTTGCCCTGTAATTCACGGTCATTTTTCTTTCGTTATGTTTAATAATTGCAGATAATTTAGGTAGGAGTTTTGTCGAGCCTCACAAATCGTTATTGAGTTGCACAATGAGAATCTTGCCACCCTTTTAAAGCCTTTTAACTTTATGGGTTCTTAGAAAACCACTCATCGTCAATATTAACATTCATTTAATGTTTTTCTTAACTCTAACACGGTATTTCTAAGTCAGGAATTTTCATAGATCAGAATGCGATAGTCTGTTTTCCCAGGCATCAACTATCATAACCTTGTACTGTCACGCTGCTCTTGGACTTCGGCAATAAAAAAGAAAGAAAGGCTCAGAAAGATGGGTCCCGGAAGCAGCCCAGGAAAACAGATAGTTATCAAGGTTAAAGCCATCACAAAGAAAGAAGTGCCTTGCTATGTGATAAACTTACAACCCGAATACTAACCATACCATGGGGTCAGTATGGTCGCTTGAAGGGAGGGAAATGGTATGGGTGTATTCATTTTGCAGGAAGACGCCCATATCTACTTTGGGTAAAGTGAGAAGCCATTTTCCTGAGACTAGGGGTAGGTGGGAGCTATAGGGACAATGGCACTGGGCTGAGAGCTTAGATATCCTGTCCCTGCTGACTCCTGACCTGCAGCCTAGCTTCCTCTTCCCCTCTCACGAGACTGCCTCCCTTCTTTGGATCAGGTGAGGCAAAGGATTTTTTTCGTTTTGTTTTTTTGACACAGAGTCTTGCTTTGTTGCCCAAGCTGGAGGGCAGTGGTATGATCACAGCTCACCTTCAACCTTAAGGTTCAAGAGACTCTGCTGCCTCAGTCTCCAGAGTAGCTGGTACCACAAACATGGGCCACCATACCTGGCTAATTATTTTCTGTAGAGTGAGATCTCACTATACTGCCCAGGCTGGTCTCAAACTCTTGGCCTCAAGCAGTCCTCCTGCCTCAGACTCCCAAAGTACTGGGATTACAGGCGTGAGCCACCACAGATTTTTATTAGCATCAGTAAAAGAATAAATTTGATAAATTAAAATTTTTGGCTAGGCGTGGTGGCTCATGCCTGTAATCCCATCACTTTGGGAAGCCAAGGTGGGTGGATCACCTGATGTCAGGAGTTCAAGACCAGCCTGACCAACATGGTGAAACCCTCTACTAAAAATGCAAAAATTAGCTAGGCGTGGTGGTGCACTCCTATAATTTCAGCTACTCTCAGGAGGCTAAGGTACAAGAATCGCTTGAACGCAGGAGGCAGAGGTTGCAGTGATCCGAGACTGCGCCACTGTACTCCAGCCTGGGCAACAGAGTGAGACTCCATCTCCAAAAAAGTAAAGAATTCATCCGCATTGACAAGAAGAATCATAAGAACATCACATTTTTTGTCTCGTGTTTTTTAAAAAGACAGATTTTTCACATGCCAGACCGTGGGGCTAAAAATAAATAAATAAGACAAATTTTATATATAAGATGTGATGGTTAATTTTAAGTGTCAATTTGACTGGATTAAGGAATACCTAGAAACCTGGTAAAGCTATTTTGTTGGTGTATCTGTATGGGTATTTCCAGAGATTAGTGTTTGAGTCCAGGTGGGTTAGGTAGGGAAGATTCGCCCTCAGTGTGCCAGGTACCATCCAGTCTGCTGGGGAGCCCAGGAAGAACAGAAGCTGAGAAAAGGTGAATATATCAGTTTATGTGCCAAAGCTGGATACATACACTCTTCCTCTATTGTTTTTGGACAACAACCCCAAGGTGCTCAGCCGTTGGACTCCTGGATTTACACCAGCAGCACCCCACCCCCACCCCTTCCTCCTGGTTCTCAGGCCTTGACCTTGGACTGAGTTACATCATTGGCTTCCCTGGTTCTGAACCTTGGGACTTGGACCAAGTTACTAGCATCTCAGGGCCTCCAGTTTGCAGATGGCCTGTCAAGGGGCTTAGTCTTCAAAATTGCAGGAGCCAATTTCCCTAATAAATCCCAATGTGATAGTTCTTATCCCACAGGCTTGCTTCTTTAGTTTAGTTTTGGTTTGCTTTGTTTTTAGAAATGCAGTCTTGTTCTATTGTCCCAACTGTAGTGCAGTGGCTAACTGCAGTTTCAGATTTCTGGGCTCTGGTGATCCTCCCAACTCAGCCTCCTGAGTAGCTGGCATTACAGCTGCACACCACCATGCCCAGCTACTTTTTATTTTTATTTTTTACTTTATTTATTTATTTTTTTGAGACAGAGTCTTGCTCTGTCACCAGGCGCCAGGCTGGAGTGCAGTGGCACAATCTCGGCTCACTGCAATCTCTGCCTCCTGGGTTCAAGCAATTCTCCTGCCTCAGCCTCCCAAGTAGCTGGGACTACAGGTACATGCCACCACACCCAGCTAATTTTTGTATTTTTTAATAGAGACGGGGTTTCACCATGTTGGCCAGGATGATCTCCATCTCTTGACCTTGTGATCTGCCCGCCTTGGCCTCCCAAAATGCTGAGATTACAGGCATGAGCCACCGTGCCCAGCCTTTTTATTTTTTGAGATAGAGTCTTACTCTGTCACCCAGGCTAGAGTGCAGTCGCACCATCTCAGCTCACTGCAACCTCTAGCTCCGGAGTAGCTGGAACCACAGGTGTGCGCCACCACATCCAGCTAATTTTTATATTTTTAGTAGAGACAGGGCTTTGCCATGTTGGCCAAGCTGGTCTTGAACTCCTGGTCTCAAGGGACCCACCCATGTTGGCCTCCTAAAGTTTTGGGATTACAGGCATGAGCCACCACACTTACCTACTTGTTAAATTTTTTGTAGAGACGGGGTCTTGCTGTATTGCCCTGGCTAATCTCAAACACCTAGCCTCAAGTGATCTTCCCACCTGGGCCTCTCAAAGTGCTGGGATTACAGGCACGAGCCACTTAACCAACTTGGAGAACTTGGGAAATAAGATGTGGTAGGTCCTTGCCACTGTGAGCCAGATCTGGGTCAGAATTTCATGTATGACCTGGCCCTTAGATACACCCACTCTAATAGGATATTATGGGGCTGGACGCGGTGGTTCACACCTGTAGTCTCAGCACTTTGGGAGGCCAAGGTGGGCGGATCACAAGGTTAGGAGTTCGAGACCAGCCTGACCAACATAGTGAAACCCCGTCTCTACTAAAAATACAAAAATTAGCTGGGCATGGTGGCTGGCACATGCCTGTAATCCCAGCTACTTGGAAGGCTGAGGCAAGAGAATGGCTTGAACCTGGGAGGCAAAGGTTGTAGTGAGCCGAGATTGCGCCACTGCACTCCAGCCTGGGTGACAGAGTGAGACTCCGTCTCAAAAACAGAAAAAGGATATTATAATACTTTGGATAACAATTTGAATTTGGACCTTGTGTCCCACAGGTCTCAAAATATTTGGTTATTCCACTTTTCCCAGTCTATAGTTACCAGAGCAAATGACAGGTCCCTTTGGAGAAGTATTAAGGGAATCATTAACAAATACTAACAAAAACAGGTCAAGCATGGTGGCTCACGTCTGTAATTCCAACACTTTGGGAGGCCAAGATGGGCAGATTATGAGGTCAGGAGTTCCAGACCAGCCTGGCCAACATGGTAAAACCCTGTTTCTACTAGAAATACAAAAATTAGCCGGTCATAGTGGCACATGCCTGTAATCCCAGCTACTTGGGAGGCTGAGGCAGGAGAATTGCTTGAACCCTGGAGGTGGAGGTAGCAATGAGCTGACTGGGCCATTGCACTCTAGCCTGGGCAGCACAAGCAAGACTCCATCTCCAAAAAAACAAATGGTCTTGGGGACACAAGGTGATATTTACTTCTTGCAGTTACTGTTTTCTTATCTCAATATTCCTTTTTTTTTTTTTTTGAGACAGAGTCTCGCTCTGTTGCCCAGGCTGGAGTGCAGTGGCTCGATCTCAGCTCACTGCAACCTCTGCCTCCTGGGTTCAAGCAATTCTCTGCCTCAGCCTCCCAAGTAGCTGGGAGTACAGGTGCACACCACCACACCTGGCTGATTTTTGTATTTGTAGAGGTGAGGTCTCACCATGTTGCCCAGGTTGGTCTCGAACTCCTGGGCTCAAGTGATCCACCTGGCTTAGCCTCCCAAAGTGCTAAGATTACAGTCATGAACCACCGTGTCTAACCTTTCCTTTTTTGGGCGGTCACCTTAATTCCTCAAACACTTTTAAACAATATCCCTGTATTTTTGGTTTAACTGGTATAATTTCTGTTTTCCTGACCAGTCCCTAAGCAACATTGCCAGTCAGTAAGGACAAAATGGCTAACGTCCTTTGCTATTCCTCTATTTATCAGAAACTAACATATGTAATAGGGCTAATCTCTTGTAACTCAATTCCAAGAGGTGTTCAAGGAAGTTGTTCTTGAACAAAGAAGGTGGTGTTTAAACCAAACATTTCCCAAAAACATTGTCTATTTTTGTTTTGTTTTGTTTTTTTGAGATGGAGTTTCACTCTTATTGCACAGACTGGAGTACGATGGCACAATCTCAGCTCACTGCAGCCTCTGCCTCCTGGCTTCAAGCTATTCTCCTGCCTCAGCCTCCCGAGTAGCTGGGATTACAGACATGCACCACCACACCTGGCTAATTTTGTATTTTTAGTAGAGATGGGGTTTCTCCATGTTGTCAGGCTGGTCTCGAACTCCCACCCTCAGGTGACCCACCAGACTTGGCCTCCCAAAGTACTGGGATTCCAGGTGTGAGCCACCACTCCCGGCCTTGTTTTGTTTTTGAGATGGGGTCTCACTAATTGCCCGGGCTGGTTTTGAACTCCTGGCCTCAAGTGATTCTCCCTCCTAGGTCTTCCAAAGTGCTGGCATTACAGGCATGAGCCACCACACACATTCAATATGGTAGAGAAAAGGTGCCAGTAATACAATTATGTTAACTTTTAAAACTAACTTTATTTCAGGAAAAAAATATATATGATGTTGGGGTAAAGATCATATTCTGTGGTTAAAATTCATCCTATTTTTTATTTTTTTTGATTGGAGGAGTGACTAAAAACGCTGTTACTGTGCTCACTTCAGCAGCACATATACTAAAATTGGAACAACACAGAGAAGATTAGCATGGTCCCTCTGCAAGAATGACATTCAAATTTGTGAAGTGTTCCATATTTTTATAAAAATAAAAGAAAAAATGCTGTTACTACTAGAAATCATTGCCATCTCTATCTACTTGAAGCCTTTCTGGTTCTGTTCAGTCTATAGGGTTCTGAAGAGTGAGCAAAATCTATAAATAAACAGTGTGATTCTAAGTCAATCAGAAGGATTTCATTTGGAAAGATCACAGAGGCAGAAATAAAAAGGTAGAGATAAAATGTTTTATTATCGAAGATTTCAAACATCCACAAAAATTAGATATAACTATGAAGAACCCCCCTGTACTATCATTCAGTTCATTGATTACCAATATATGCTTAATTTTGTTTCATCCACTCTATCCCCAACACCTATTGGGTTATTTTAAAGCAAAGCACAGACATCATATTTCATCTGTAAATATTTCTGTGTAAATAACTGAGATAAAGATTGTAGGTGACACTACACCTACAATTTTTAAAAAATTTAAAACAAAATTTTAATTTTTTTTTTTTAAGAGACAGTGTCTCACTCTGTCGCCTAGGATAGAGTGCAGTGGTGCTACCCTAGCTCACTGGAGACTCGAACTCCTGGATTCAAGTGATCCTCCCATCTCAGCCTCCCAAAGTACTGGTATTACAGGCATAAGCCCAGTGTACCCAGCCTTTAATGTTTCTTAAAATCATCTAGTAAAACAAAACAAAAAAAAACAAAAAAATCATCTAGTATCCAGCTTTCAAATTTCTTTTTTTTTTTGAGACGGAATTTTGCTCGTTACCCAGGCTGGAGAGCAATGGCACCATCTTGGCTCACCGCAACCTCCGCCTCCTGGGTTCAAGCAATTCTCCTGCCTCAGCCTCCCGAGTAGCTGGGACTACAGGCGTGTGCCACCATGCCCAGCTAATTTTTGTATTTTTAGTAGAGACGGGGTTTCATCATGTTGACCAGGATGGTCTTGATCTCTTGACCTCGTGATCCACCCGCCTCGGCCTCCCAAAGTGCTGGGATGATAGGCGTGAGCCACTGCACCCGGCCCAACTTTCAAATTTCTTAGTCTCATATATGTCTTTTTGTATTTAGTTTGCACAAAACAAAATCAAAAAGTCTTTTACATCTTTTAAATCTACAACAGTCTCCCCCTCCCCTTCCCTTTTTTTTTTCTTTTTGAAACGGAGTTTCGCTCTTGTTACCCAGACTGGAGTGCAATGGCGCGATCTCGGCTCACTGCAACCTCCGCCTCCTGGGTTCAAGCAATTCTCCTGACTCAGCTTCCCGAGTAGCTGGGATTACAGGCACATGCCACCATGCCCAGCTAATTTTTGTATTTTTTTTTTTTTTTTTGAAACGGAGTTTCGCTCTTGTTACCCAGGCTGGAGTGCAATGGCGCGATCTCGGCTCACCGCAACCTCCGCCTCCTGGGTTCAGGCAATTGTCCTGCCTCAGCCTCCTGAGTAGCTGGGATTACAGGCATGCGCCACCATGCCCAGCTAATTTTTTGTATCTTTAGTAGAGACGGGGTTTCACCGTGTTGACCAGGATGGTCTCGATCTCTTGACCTCGTGATCCACCCGCCTCGGGCTCCCAAAGTGCTGGGATTACAGGCGTGAGTCACCGCGCCCGGCCTAATTTTTGTATTTTTAGTAGAGATGGGGTTTCACTTTGTTGTCCAGGATGGTCTGGATCTCTTGACCTCGTGATCCACCCACCTCGGCCTCCCAAACTGCTGGGATTATAGGCGTGAGCCACTGCACCTGGCCTCCCCTTCCTTTTTTACTTGATATTTACTCATTGAAGAAACTGGGTCACTTGTCCTATAGAATTTCCCATAATCTGGACTTGGCAGATAGTATCCCCTTGGTGTTATTTAACATGTTCTTTTCTTTTTGGTGTTGAGTCAGGGTTTCACTCTGTCACCCAGGCTGGAGTGCAGTGGCATGATCACAGCACACTGCAATCTCAAACTTCCTGGGATCAAGTGATCCTCTTGCCTCAGCCTCCTTACTAGCTGGGACTACAGGTGTGTACCACCATGCGCAGCTAATTGTTTTCTTTTCTTTTTTTTATAATTTTTTTTTTTTTTTTTTTTTTGAGACGGAGTTTCACTCGTTACTCAGGCTGGAGTGCAATGGCGCAATCTCGGCTCACCGCAACCTCCGCCTCCTGGGTTCAAGCAATTCTCCTGCCTCAGCCTCCCAAGTAACTGGGACTACAGGTGTGCGCCACCATGCCCAGCTAATTTTTTGTATTTTTAGTAGAGACGGGGTTTCACCATGTTGACCAGGATGGTCTTGATCTCTTGACCTCGTGATCCACCTGCCTCAGCCTCCCAAAGTGCTGGGATTATAGGCGTGAGCCACAGCGCCCAACCTTATAATTTTTTTTTTTAAAAAGATGGGGTTTCACCATGATGGCCAGGCTGGTCATAAACTCCTGACCTCAGGTGATCCACCCACCTCGGCGTCCCAAAGTGCTAGGATTACAGGTGTGAGCCACCACACCCGGCCGCTAATTGTTTAATTTTTTGTAGATATGGGGTCTCACTATGTTGCCCAGGCTGGTCTCAAACTCCTGGCCTCAAGCGATCCTCCTGCCTCAGCATCCCAAAGTGCTGAGATTTCAGGCATGAGCTACTGAAATGTGAAAATGTGCTTTAAAGAAGACCTTACTGGAATACTGGAAATATTTAAGATTTAAAGAAGAGCAAGAATTGTGTATTTGAAAGTAATTGATACAGAAATGCCATGCAGCTACAGAACCACCTCAATCTACAAGTACATCATGTGTTGTACTGCAAAAATGTTTGACAAACCTTTTAGCTGATTTTTTTTTTTTGTCCATGAGGCATTTTATTTGTAAATATATGTATTACATCCCTAGAAACAGAATTCTAGGATTTTCCCTCCTGTGTGTTTTCGTCTCGCTTCTTTATGGTCCATGATGCCAGCTGAGGTTGTCAGTACAATGAACCCAAATTGGTGGGACAGAAGCAGATTATTCTGCCATTTTTCTAGATCTTTGTTTTTTTTTTTGAGATGGAGTTTCACTCTTGTTACCCAGGCTGGAGTGCAATGGCGCGATCTTGGCTCATCGCAACCTCCACCTCCTGGGTTCAGGCAATTCTCCTGCCTTGGCCTCCTGAGTAGCTGGGATTACAGGCACACACCACCGTGCCCAGCTAATTTTTTGTATTTTTAGTAGAGATGGGGTTTCACCATGTAGACCAGGATGGTCTCGATCTCTTGACCTCGTGATCCACCTGCCTCGGCCTCCCAAAGTGCTGGCGTTACAGGCGTGAGCCACCGCACCCGGCCCTTTTCTAGATCTTTGAGTTGCACATCAAATCTGGGACTGATCACGCCACACTTTTTTAGCCTGCCTGTGAGGTTCACAACAATTTTCCCAGCTCTGTGATCGTCAATGATTTCAAATTCTCCAATGTAACCATGCTTCATCATCACAGTGAGAAACCGGATGATGACTTTGGAGCACGGCCTAATAAGCACCTGGCGTTTGCCTCTGTTTTCAGCATTGTTGATGCTCTCGAGAGCATCAGACAGGACATTCATGTGCACCATTGTGGTAGCATGGAAAGATGGCGGAAAGAGCGTAGCTGATGATTTCGATTTACTCCACAAAGTATCTAGACTTCAATGAACCAAGCAAGAGGAGAAAATAATCATACATACACAACAGCTGGAATATTGCTTTAAATGTAAATGTAAAACTATTCTACACTCAACTTCTAATGGCTTTCCTTCATGCCTAGAATACAATCAAAAATTGGAAGCATACTACGGCTTCGATGGCACTAGGATAAAGCTCTACCTACCTCTCTGACCTTATTTCCTACCACTTTCCCCTTCTCTCTGTGCTCCAAACTCCTTGCTCTAACTAAAGCATGCCAAGATTGTTCCTGCCCGGGGCCTCTGCAGTTGTTCCATACATCAGAAGGTCATTTCCTCCCAAGTAATCAGAGTTCATGTCCTCACTTAATTTTAGGCCTTTGTTCAGTGTCATCCTTTCAGAGCCCCTCCTGACCACCCTATATAAAACAGCACCCTACCTTATTCCTCCTTTTTCTTCTCCTTACCCTGCTTTACTGTTTAGTCTATGGGACTTGTAACAAGCTGCCATTGTACTATATACTAATTGGTTTCTTTCCCCCACTAGAATATAAGCTCTGTGACAGTGAAGACTTTTGTTCACTTCTCCAGCATCTAGTAGGTGCCACACAAATATCTGACATTTAATCCACACTCTCATTTACCGTTCCCAAACTGTATCAAATAGTACTAGTATTGCCATCCTCACTTTACACTTTGCAGGAAACTATTGGCGTATAAATCTTAAGACCTGAGAACAAACAAACTGAGGGAACAAGAAGTCTGGACTTCATGACTGATCACCGAAATACGTAGATCAAAGCGAAGGCGTCTGTTTAGTATGGAATAAGGGAAACTCAAACCATACGAGAAACCAATTAAAATGTGGACCATTCAGGAAGAAGGCCGATCGAAATGCTGCTGGATAACTGAGTCTCTTTCCTAATGACAGGACCTTATGTTGCCCTCACAATTACCCCATGAGGTAGGTACGGCAAGCTTTGTATTAGACAATCATTAATGAGCAGGACGCTGACTGACAGGCTTCGCAGCTAGGAGCGAGGCTCTGTTTGAGTCCGGACTCACGGGTTTGGACAGTTACATAATTAATACTCAAACTGGGGGGCTTCCCGCTGCCCCACCTCCCCCGGCGGGACTCACCTGACGGGCCTCACGTGACAGGCCTCCCGACCGGAAGCGGACCCCAGGAGAACCAGGGCGATTGGTTAATCCAGGAACAGTTCCAGCGCGGGTCGTGGGCTGAGCATTCACTGAGTATTACGCAAAGCGCGCGAGCGCGTGGAAATGGCGATTGGTCGATCTGGGCAGAGAGGTGTGTCCTGGCGGGCCCGCATCTGCTCTGATTGGCTGACAGGCTGACGGGAACGTTTACGGTCAGCCCTGCGCAGGGGGAGCGTGCGTCAGCCTTCTGCAACCCGGAAGGGAAGAGTGGGCGTGTCTGGCTGCGCACGGGGCCAGCCGATTGGCTGGAAGACAACGGAACCGGGCGGCCGGGCCAGACCAGAGGAGGGCGGTGCTGCTGGGCCGGTCCGGGAGTTGACGACCGGCTTCGGAGAGTCTATCATGGCAGCTCGGACTGGTCAGACGGCCTTGAGAAGGGTGGTCTCGGGATGTCGTCCGAAGTCAGCGACGGCGGCCGGCACTCTGGCTCCGGCGCCGGTGCGGAACGGCAGGTAATGAACAGCGACGGTGGGTGCCGCTACGAGAGTAGTTTTCCAGTCTGGTTGCCGAGTTGGGGGACTGGAAGGATTTTGGGGCGAGGCACAGCTGGACTCGGTGCATTTTCGTGTCTTTAGAGGAGAAGGCTCTTTTGCATTTGGCAGTTGAGGGACTTAAGAGCTGCGCGCATCACCGTGGGCGCAAGGCGGCTGTGTTCATGGTTCGTTTCCCTCGCGACAGGCAATGAATTTTCGGCGAAGCGACTTTGGAAGCAGTTTGGCCATTGGTGCCTTGGGGCTCTTCCGGTCTCCTCCCCTGTAGCCTGTTGCTACTGCTGTTGGAAAGTTTTAACTTTGCGCAGAAGGGTTGCTGGCTGTTGGCTGTATGGGAGTTTGGTTTGGCGGTGAGCCCCCATCTCTGGTTCCTTCTGCCTGCCAGATGGTCAGATTCCTTTTTCCCAGTTTCTGATAGAGTGCTTTGCCGTCGCTATTTAGTGCTTACAAAACTAAATATAGCCAACACAAGAGACCTGGAATTTTTCACTCTGCTGTAACTTACAGGTCCTGTAACCTTGAATCGTAGTCTGCTTTCCATTTTCCTGGTTGGTTCATTTTTTGGGTGGGAGTAGAGATGGAAGCCGGGACTTGGATACCGTACTTGTACGACTTAGTTTCTTTTTACTGGTAACATTGTAATATTCTTGAAAATTAAACTTAGTGTGTTTAAAATGAATTCAGATGTACAAAGTACGAAGTGAGGAGAGAAAAATCTGGTTGAGCCCCAGGACATTTAGATTAAATGAAGATCCAACCCTCCTGGAATCGAGGAAATAAAAACATTTTAAAAAAAAATTCAGTGAAGAATTTTTAAAAACAACAATAACCTTACCAAATCCAAATTCCTTTAGACAAATGTTGAATAAGACAAATAAAATCATAAAATTGCTCCTGCTTTAGGAAATAACCTCGAAAAGTAGTTTCAAGTAGAATAAACCCATCATACTTTAGATCTGTTTGTATTACTCTTATAAAATGTCTTTCAAATAAACAAAACTGTTACTTTTGAGAAAAATACAGTTGCTTTGGTGATTAAATTGAGGCTTCAGTTCCAAGATAGATACTGTTTATAATAATGAGGGAGGCAGTTTGAGTTCATTTCCAGTGTTAAGCATCAGATTCTGACCTTTATTATACTTAAGTATTTGAGAGAGTAGTACTGGAAGACGAGTGACAAAAAAGCTGTCCACCATGTGGTCCAGTGGTCCAGTATTGATTTCTTGCTTTAACTGTATATGAATGTGTGTCTCCTCATATTGTAGTTTAAGACACAGTCTTCCTGACAGTGCAAGAAAATAGCTGTGCTGTCCAGGGCACTGCAACTATAGCATGCAAATTGATCAGAAAATTTCCTATTAGTTTGCTTTAAAGACAGGTGTTTTCCTTAGGATTGTAATCAGATTGTGTAAGGGTATTTTTTTGGTAGGCTGGGAAGCAGTACATGAACCTTTGTACCAGGTTCATGTATTGACTAACAGTAAATACATAAACCTTTATATACAGTAAAAAGTCAACCAGATACCCAGTTCACCTCTTTAGAAGCAAAGGTCTTATCTTTTTTTAAGCAAAGGTTTCAGCACTATTCACAGTAGCCAAGATACGGAATCAACAGGTGTCCAACAACAGATGAATGGGATTGAGTGCAGTGGCTCACGCCTGTAGTTCCAGCACTTTGGGAGGCTGAGGCAGAAGGATTGCCTAAAGTCATGAAACCTGCCTGGACAACGTGGCAAAACCTTGTCTCTACCAAAAAATATGTGTGTGCGTATACACGTAGATATATAGAAAAATTAGCTGTGTGTGTGTGTGTATGTGTATATGTAGAAAATATGCATATATTTATATGTAGAAAATATGTATATATTTTCTACATACACATATGTGTGTATATGTAGAACAATTAACTGCCTGTGTGGTAGTGCAGGCTTGTGGTTCCAGCTGCTCAGGAGGCTGAGGTAGGATCATTTGAGCCCAGGAGGTTGAGACTGCAGTGAGCCTTTATTGGGCCACTGCATTTATGCCTGGGCAACAGAACCAGACCCTGTCTCAAAAAATGAAACAAACAAGGCTGGACACAGTGGCTCACACCTGTAATCCCAACAATTTGGGAGGCTGAGGCAGGAGGATCACTTAAACTCAGGAGTTTGAGACCAGCCTGGGCAACATAGGAAGACCTTGCTTCTGTATGTAAGTAAAAAATTGGCAGGGCTTGGTGGCATGTGCCTGTGGTTCCAACTACTTGGGACCTGAAGTGGGAGAATTGCTGGAGCCCAGGCAGTGGAGGCCGTGGTGAGTCATGACTGTGCCACTACACTCCAGTCTGCGTGACAGAGCGAGACTGTGACTCAAACACAACAACAACAAAACAGATGAATGGATAAAGAAAATGTGGTATATATATTAATACACGATGGGAATACTATTCAGCCATAAAAAAAGAATGAAATCCTGTTATTTGCAGCAACATGGATGGACTTGGAGGACATTTGTTAAGTGAAACAAGCCAGGAACAGAAAGTTAGACATTGCGAGTTCTCTCTCATATGTGGAAGCTAAAAAAAGTTGATCTCATAGAAGTAAAAAAGTAGAACAGAGGATACTAAAGATTGGGAAAGCTGGGAGAAAGGGAAAGATAGGGAGAGATTTGTTAAAGGATACAAAATTAATGCTAGATAGGAGGAATATGTTTCTAGTATTCTGTACCCACAGTTCCCAACCTTTTTGGCGCCAGAGACCAGTTTCGTGGAAGACAGTTTTTCCACAAATAGGGGTGGTGGTGGGAGATGGTTTCAGGATGAAACTGTTTCACCTGAGCTCATCAGGCATTAGTTAGATTCTCATAAGGAGCAAACAACCTAGAGTCCTCGCATGCACAGTTCACAATAGAGTTCTGGCTCTTAGGAGAATCTGATGCCACTGCTGATCTGACAGGAGGCGGAACTCAGGCTGTAATGCTCACCTCCTGCTGTGCAGCCTGGTTCCTAACAGACCTGGGTATTGGAGACTTGTCTTCTATACCACTGTAAGATGACTATAGTTAACACTAATAGATAGTTTCAGATAGCTAGAAGGAGGATACTGAATGTTCCCAATGCAAAGAAATGATGAATGTTTGAGATGATGGATTACCTGATCTGATTACTATATAATTACCCTGATCTGATCACTATACATTGTATGTATTGAAACATAGAATTATGCTCTTACTGTTATTATAAAATCAACTACTACTTGTGGTGTCCCGGAAAATTTAGAATTCACAAAGCCATCTTGCTTTTTTATATTTTCATGCTTGAAGTGTTACTTATAGCTGAAAATATAAGAATCTTAGAATCTTAAAAGGGCCTAATAAGTTCGCCTATATACAATTTATGTTTCTTTTCCATTACATTTTAACAAATAGTCATGTAGTATTTAGCTAAAGTAAATTCATTGACCTCTATTTGATTTTCTGTGTAATAAGCCTGTTCAATTTTTATAAATAGCTGCAAAGTTCTTTATTGTATTATAGAGCCCAAATTTGTCTCCCTCTAATTGAGATTTTGTTTTACACTTTGGGGTCATATTTCTTTTTCTTGGAGACAGAGTTTCGCTTTGTTGCGCAGGCTGGAGTGCAGTGGAGTGATCTTGGCTCACTGCAACCTCCGCCTCCTGGGTTCAAGCAATTCTTGTGCCTCAGCCTCTTGAGTAGCTGGGATTACAGATGCCTGCCACCACCTCTGGCTGATTTTTTTGTATTTTAGTAGAGACGAGGTTTCAACATCTTGCCCAGGCTGGTATTGAACTCCTGAGCTCAGGCATTTTGCCTGTCTCAGCCTCCCAAACTGCTAGGATTACAGGTTTGAGCCACAGCACCTGGCCTTTTTCTTTTTTTTCTTTTTTTGAGATGGAGAGTTGCTGTCACCCAGGCCGGAGTGCAGTGGTGTGGTCTATATATGTATATGTATTCATATATATAAATAAATGGAGTGAGGCATTAAATCCTACTAATGCCTATGTGTATTCGCATATACATACACACACATAGTTATTACATGTGTACATACTTCTTTTCTCTCTTTGCATGGCTAACTCCTTGTCCATTATTTCTCAGCTGAAATCTCTTAAGGGTTCCTAGGTCAGCCTGTCTAAATGAGGTCCTAATTACACCTCCCCTCTACCCCCATTTCTTCTTCAGTACTTTCTTGAATCTTCAACTAGAATGCAATCTTCATAAGGCTTATGTTTGTTCTAGTCACCATTATATCCTTATTACCTAGCATAGTCTGACACACAATAGGAGTTCAGTAAATGTGTGGATAATTTAAATTGAATAATCCTGGCCAACACATGACTAGCAATGACTAATAGTGTCAAATACTTATGTAATAATCTTTTTTTTTTTTTTTCTGAGATGGAGTCTTGCTCTGTCAGCCAGGCTGGAGTCCAGTGGCGTGATCTCAGCTCACTGCAGCATCTGCCTCCTGGGTTCAAGTGATTCTCCTGCCTCAACCTCCCGAGTAACTGGGGCTACAGGCACGTGCCACCATGCTCAGCTAATTTTTTGTATCTTTAGTAGAGACTATCAGGAGATAGTCTCAATCTCCTGACCTTGTGATCCTCCTGCCTCAGCCTCCAAAAGTGCTGAGATTATACGCATGAGCCACCACACCCAGTCAGTTATGTAATAATCTTATTAGAGAAAGTTTAAAATACTTAGGTAGCATATATTAGGCATTTGTACATAGAACCTCAAACAATAACATTCTAGTTAACTAGACATATTTTTACATATATGCATTGACATGGAGACTGGAAGGTAAAGGAGAACAGAGCAGCAGTTGGTTTTTGTTGGGACAGAGTCTTACCCACGCTGCAGTGCCATGGTGTGTTCATAGCTCATTGCAACCTCAAACTCCTGGATTCAAGTGATCCTGCTGCCTCAGCTTCCTGAGTAACGGGAAGTACAGGCATATGTTACCATGCCCGGCTCATTTTTTTTTTGTAGAGACAGGCTCACTATGTTGCTCAGGCTGGTCACAAACTCTTGGCCTCAAGGGATTCTCATGCATCAGCCTCCCAAAGCATTGGGATTACAGGATTGAGCCACCATACTTGGCATCAGTACTGACAGGACCACCAGATCTCTGCCAAGAGATTTGAAACCTAATTTTAAGTCTCACTGGGGTGGATCAAGAATTAAGAAACATCTATGGATCCAGCTGGGAAAACAACATGGGTAGACAACACAAATTGGACAATAGATTTGTGTATCTAGCAAAGCTTATGGCAATAGTAAATTGTAACACATGACTACAGAGTGAAAGCCAGCTTTCTGAGAGAGATACCTTTTTTTTTTTTTGAGACGGAGTTTCGCTCTTGTTACCCAGACTGGAGTGCAATGGCACTATCTCGGCTCACCGCAACCTCTGCCTCCTGGGTTCAAGCAATTCTCCTGCCTCAGCCTCCTGAGTAGCTGGGATTACAGGCACGCGCCACCATGCCCAGCTAATTTTTTGTATTTTTAGTAGAAACGGGATTTCACCATGCTGACCAGGATGATCTTGATCTCTTGACCTCGTGATCCACCCGCCTCGGCCTCCCAAAGTGCTGGGATTACAGGCGTGAGCCACCGCGCCCGGCCTGAAAGATACCTTTTATGCCAGAAGCTTCTAACCTAACTAAGCTGTTTTTAGGGTTTTCTTTTTTACAGTGCTTAAGAAGCTATACTTTTTATGTGCCCGTGTGTGTGTGTATTTTTTTCAGGAACATTCTGAAGTTGCAAAGCCTTCTGAAGTGTGATAATTACTTTACAGTCTCTCTAATTTGTGCTTCCTCTTAATTTTTACCGTCACTCTAAGTCAGGTAATTTTTTTGTCTTTTCAGATATTTAGCTTCTTGTGGTATACTGATGAGCAGAACTCTTCCACTACATACCTCAGTTTTGCCTAAGGAAATATATGCAAGAACTTTCTTCAAAATTGCTGCACCATTAATAAACAAAAGGAAAGAATATTCAGAGAGAAGAATTTTAGGGTTTGTATATAAGAATTCTACTAAAAGAGCATGTTCATAATTTTCTGGGGGATATCCTGCCTCTTTCTCTCTGGATTATCTTCTTATAGACTAACTCTGTTTTTTCTAGGTTGGCCTTTTTCTTTTTTTCTTTTTTGTTTGCTTTGAGACGGAGTCTTGCTCTGTCACCCAGGCTTGAGTGCAGTGGTGCAATCTTGGCTCACTGCAACCTCCACCTCCTGGGTTCAAGCGATTCTCCTGCCTCAGCCTTCTGAGTAGCAGGCGCGTGCCACCATGCCTGGCTAATTTTTGTATTTTTAGTAGAGATGGGGTTTCACTACGTTGGCCAGTCTGGTCTTGAACTCCTGAACTTGTGATCCACCTGCATTGGCCTCCCAAAGTTCTGGTTACAGGTGTGAGCCACCGCTCTCAGCCTAGGTTGGCCTTTGTCATAGCCTTTGCTATTTTACAAATATTTGTTGAATGAATATAATTATATGGTAACTTTTTAGTATAGACTTAAATCTTTGACGTTGTTTTCTATAGTAGCAACATTACTGATACATTGGGCCATATTTTTAGATAGCTTCCTCATGTACAGACATACATAGATAAGTACATACATACTAAAGCTCCTCATCTAGAGCCTTTGGTAAACTGTTCCTGTAAAGGGAAAAAAAGTAACTATATTAGGTTTTGTGGGCCGTAGGGACTGCTCAGCCACAGTCCAAAGGCAGATATAGATAATATGTAAATAAATGGGTGTGGCCACATTCCAGTAAAACTTTATTTACAAAAACAGGTGATGGACCAGGTTTGGCCCCTGATCTAGGGGTAAATAGAGCAGATGATGAAGACACTACAGTTCTGCTAAACCAGAAATACACCATCCCTCCTTAGGGGAATTTCTACAAGTGGCTCTTAATTCCCAATTGGCCATTAAGTATTATATGAAGCTTTGTAAAAGTACATTTATTAATTTTACTCATTAGCTTTTGTTCTTCTTATTTTTCTATAGTAAAAGACTTAACAGCATTGTTCATTAAGTTTGATTTTATTAACTAGTCTCAGTAATAGTTAAGGTAATGCTAACAGTCATATAGATAATACCCAAGAGTTTTTTTTCTCATGTAGAGTTCAAATGGGTGTTCCCTCTACTCCAGTCCAAGTAGTAACTCAGAAACCCAGGCTCCATCCCACTTTTGATCTCTGTAATTACTTAGTCTTCAGAGTGTTAATCACATTGGTCTGGAGTTGACACACAACACCTCCTCCCAGATATTACTAGCAAAAGCTAGTTGTGACCCCATCTAAATGCAAGGGGAATGGGGACTGGGAATTGTTGCTCCTGATAGGCAGGCTTTTAGCAACAGCACCATGTAAAAGGAGTGCAAATCTGGATAGACATCATTGCCACAGATGTTACCTGTTAAAAAGAGAAATGATAGGGCCGGGCGTGGTGGTTCACGCCTGTAATCCCAGCACTTTAGGAGGCCAAGGCTGGTGAAACATGAGGTCAAGAGATCGAGACCATCCTGGTCAACATGGTGAAACCCCGTCTCTACTAAAAATCCAAAAAATTAGCTGGGCATGGTGGCACGTGCCTGTAATCCCAGCTACTCAGGAGGCTGTGGCAAGAGAATTGCCTGAACCCAGGAGGCGGAGGTTGCGGTGAGCCGAGATTGTGCCATTGCACTCCAGCCTGGGTAACGAGCGAGAAACTCCATCTCAAAAAAAAAAAGAGAGAGAGAAATGGCTGGGCGCGGTGGCTCACGCCTGTAATCCTAGCACTTTGGGAGGCTGAGGTGGGTGGATCACCTGAGGTCAGGAGTTCAAGACCAGCCTGGCCATCATGGTGAAACCCCATCTTTAAAAACAAAAGAGAGAGAAATGGCGGTCAGGCGCAGTGGCTCACGCCTGTAATCCCAGCACTTTGGGATGCCGAGGCGGGCAGATCACGAGGTCAAGAGATTGAGACCATCCTGGACAACATGGTGAAACCCCGTCTCTACTAAAAATGCAAAAATTAGCCAGGCATGGTGGCATGCGCCTGTAGTCCCAGCTACTCGGGAGGCTGAGGTGGAAGAATCGCTTGAACCCGGGAGGCAGAGGTTGCAGTGAGCCAAGATTGTGTCACTGTGCTCCAGCCTTGTGACAGAGCAAGACTCCTTCTCAAAAAAAAAAAAAAAGAAATGGCAACTAAAAAAATAGTGATTTAGTCTGCTTTGTGTGTGTGGGGTGGGGTGGGGGGTGGGGAGAGGATACAGGGACTTACTCTGTAGCTCAGGCTGGAGTGCAGTGGCATGATCTCGGCTCACTGCAACCTCCATCTCCTGGGTTCAAGTAAATCTCATGTCTCAGCCTCCGAGTAGCTGGGGTTGCAGGCATGTGCCACCACACCTGGCTAATTTTTGTATCTTTAGTAGAGATGAGGTTTCACCATGTCGGCCAGGCTTGCCTCAAACTCCTGACCTCAGGTGATCTGCCGGGCTCAGCTTCCCCAGCCACTGTGCCTGACCATACTCTCAGTTTTTAAATTCTGGCTAGTAAAATTTTAAAAACTACTTCTTTAGATCAGTTTTAACCTGTGAGATACCAAATTATGATCTCTGCCATATATATGTTTATTTAGAGACCTTTTATTTTCTGTCTTTCTTTGAAGTCATTGATTCCAGAATGTGGTTCAACATAAGTATTGAGATTTGTTTATCATACACAGTAAGTTTTATTCATATTCACTTTAAAGTATGCATATACCATATAACTAAATGGAGTTAACACCTCTTTTTTTATTTAAGATATTCAATGCAGGAAATGTATGATGTAGTATCGGGTATGGAGGATTACAAGCATTTCGTTCCTTGGTGCAAAAAATCAGATGTTTTATCAAAGAGATCTGGATATTGTAAAACACGATTAGAAATTGGATTTCCACCTGTGTTGGAGCGATATACATCAACAGTAACCTTGGTGAAGCCTCATTTAGTAAAGGTAATAGTTTTGTTTTTTGTTGTTTTCAAATATTCCTCCAAATATTAACTCTGTCAAATGGGTTAAAATGTAATAGCCTAAAAAAATTTGTTTGAGCTAATAGGAAGAGGGGAAAAAAATTATTTATTATGTCTCCTGTGTTACTTTATACAATATTAGCATTATTCCTTCCAAATAGAAGTTAGAATATAATATGGAAATGGGAAACTTTTCCTTTTTTTTCCCCTTCTGTTGAGGACTACTGACCCACAGGACAGTTCAGTTGGGCCACCTAAGTGGGAAATGTTTTAATTTATTTAATTTTTGCCCTGTTTTAAAATATGAATTAAATACTTTAGCATTGAGGGAAGAATAAATTTGTTTACTAAATATATATTCTTTAAAATTAAAGAAGGAATGGTGGGGAAGAGGGAGGGAAAAAGAAGTGGTGAGAGGATAAAGAAACGTAGAAAAGATATAGGCCAGGCACAGTGGTTCACGCCTGTAATCCCAACACTTTGGGAGGCCGAGGTGGACAGATCATGAGGTCAGGAGTTCAAGACCAGCCTGACCAATGTGGTGAAACCCCATCTCTACTAAAAATACAAAAATTAGCATACCCCATCTCTACTAAAAATACAAAAGATATAGGCCAGGCACAGTGGTTCACGCCTGTAATCCCAACACTTTGGGAGGCCGAGGTGGACAGATCATGAGGTCAGGAGTTCAAGACTCCTGACCAATGTGGTGAAACCCCATCTCTACTAAAAATACAAAAATTAGCCAAGCGTGGTGGCGCATCTCTGTAATCCTAGCCACTCAGGAGGCTGAGGCAGGAGAATTGCTTGAACCCGGGAGGCGGAGGTTGCAGTGAGCTGAGATCATGCCACTGTACTCTAGCCTGGGCGACAGAGTGAGACTCTGTCTCAGAAAAAAAAAAAAAAGGATATGTCAGGAGGCTGAGATGAGAACCCAAGAAGTTGAGGCTGAAGAGAGCTGTGATTTTGCCACTGCACTTCAGCCTGGGCAACAGAGTGAGACCCTGTGTCAAAAAAAATAAAAATGAGGCTGGGCGCGGTGGCTCATGCCTATAATCCCAGCACTTTGGGATGCCGAGGTGGGTGGATCACGAGGTCAAGAGATCGAGACCATCCTGGTCAACATGGTGAAACCCTGTCTCTACTAAAAATACAAAAATTAGCTGGGCGTGGTGGCGCGCGCCTGTAGTCCCAGCTACTTGGGAGGCTGAGGCAGGAGAATTGCTTGAACCCAGGAGGTGGAGGTTGCAGTGAGCCGAGATCGCGCCACTGCACTCCAGCCTGGGTAGCAAGAGTAAAACTCCATCTCAAAAATAAATAAATAAATAAAATAAAATAAAAATAAAAATGAAAAGAAAAGGTATAAATATAAAAATACTGTCAGGGTGCAGTGGCTCACACCTGTAATCCCAGCACTTTGGGAGGCTGAGGCGGGTGGATCACCTAAGGTCAGGAGTTAGAGATCAGCCTGGCCAACATAGTGAAACCCCATCTCTACTAAAACTCAAAGAAATTAACCAGGTGTGGTAGCAAGTACCTGCAATTTCAGCTGCTTAGGAGGCTGAGGCAGGAAAATCACTTGAACCCAGGAGGCAGAGGTTGCAGTGATCTGAGATCACGCCATTGCACTCCAGTCTGGGTGACAAGAATGAAACGCCGTCTCAAAAAAAAAAATTGTCTGGGCTTGGTGGCTCACACCTGTAATCCCAGCACTTTGGGAGGCCGAGGTGGGTTGATCACAAGGTCAGGAGTTCAAGACCAGCCTGGCCAACATGGTGAAATCCTGTCCCTAATAAAAATATAAAATTAGCCAGGCATGGTGGCAGATGTCTGGAATCTCAGCTGCTTGGGAGGCTGAGGCAGAGGCAGAGAGTTGCTTGAACCCAGGAGGTGGCGGTTGTGGTGAGCCAAGATTTCACCACTGCACTCCAGCCTGGGCAACAGAGTGAGACTCTGTCTCAAAAAATGTATATGTATAAATATTGTTGAGGTTATCCTGCCAAGTACTCTTACATTATGTTAATCATCTTATGCTTGTCAGAGGAAGATATATGTGTAGAAAAGGGTACCAACCTTAAAAAGGCAGAATTCCATGGAATAATGCATATTTCTTTTACATTCCTATTTTGGAGTGGCCAAAGATCTTTAAAGCTGAATTACTTTGCCCACATGATTTAATGATGATACATTTATTAGTAACTGGCCAGAGCTAAATACCTTAGTCAGCTCTGTGTTAGACATTGAAGGGGGTGCAGCTCTCAGTATGCTCTTTCTGGTGCAGCTAGAAAGAGAAAGAGAACACTGTCACTGTCCAGTGAGGCTAAGACCCTAGAGTCTGCCCTCTTCTTAGCCTCAAAACTTGAATTCCACTTAAAATGCTGTGG
The DNA here is from genome assembly GCF_030222135.1 of Aotus nancymaae. Lineage (NCBI taxonomy): Eukaryota > Metazoa > Chordata > Mammalia > Primates > Aotidae > Aotus > Aotus nancymaae. The sequence goes on along the minus strand of NW_026988419.1, from coordinate 36,083,795 downwards.
ACTAGGATTTTGCTATTATTACAAATGTTTTCACCTGCTTGCCTCATTGTTTTAGAGTTTTTTAAACTACTGTCTCTCATAATAGCCAACATTTATTGAGCCCTTTTACTGCTTTAGTTGAATTACTCAAGTTTTCACAACAGCCCTTTGAGGTTCAAGGGTCATTTATTTTAGAGTTGAGCAAACTGAGGCTTAGAAGAGATAGAGAACTTGCTCAGGGTCACAGAGCCAAGACCCTAGCTGTCTGACACCAGTGAATATTGCTATAATCTTAATTTTTTTTCTATTTCCTGAGCTCAGTTTACCATTCAGTCTCTTAGAACTTAAATCTTAATATATTATGCTGCTTCTAACTAAAAGAACTCTAAATAAATCTCATTTCTTCCTCACTCTCTACCTTTCTTCCCTCCTCTGCCTTGTTTTTTGTTTGTTTGTTTGTTTGTTTGATTTTGTTTTTGTTTTTTTCAGACAGAGTCTTGCTCTGTTGCCCAGGCTGGAGTGCAGCGGCACAATCTCAGCTCACTGCAACCTCTGCCTCCCAGGTTCAAGTGATTCTCCTGCCTCAGCCTCCCAAGTAGCTGGGATTACAGGCTTGCGCCACCATGCCTGGATGATTTTTGTATTTTTAGTAGAAATGGGGTTTCTCCATATTGGCCAGGCTGGTCTTGAACTCCTGACCTCAGGTGATCTGTCTGACCTGGCTTCCCAAAGTGCTAGGATTACAGGTGTGAACCACTACACCCATCCTGTCTCCGCTGCCTTCTTAAGACCTACAGGGAAAACTAGGTGTGGTAGCATGCACCTGTAATCCCAGCTACTCAGGAGGCTGAAGCAGAAGGATTGCTTGAGCCCAGGAGTTTGAGGTTGTAATGTACAATGATCATGCCTGTGAACAGCTACTGCATTCCAGCCTGGGCAACATAGCCAGTAAAACTTCATCTCTGAAAAACAAACAAACAGGGTGGGTGCGGTGGCTCACGCCTGTAATCCCAGCACTTTGGGAGGCCAAGACAGGTGGATCACCTGATGTCAGGAGTTCCAAGACCAGCCTGGTCAACATGATGAAACCCCATCTCTACTAAAAATAACGAAAATTAGCCTGGTATGGTGGTGTACACCTGTAATCCTAGCTACTCAGGAGGCTGAGGCAGGAGAATCGCTTGTTGCCCAGGCTGGAGTGCAGTGGTGTCCGGGCTAGGTTCTGGATTTTATTTATTTATTTACTATTTTTTATTATTATTATTATTATTATTATTATTATTATTATTATTGAGGTGGAGTTTCCATCTTACTGCCTAGGCTGGAGTGCAATAGCGCGATTTCGGCTCACTGCAACCTCTGCCTCCCGGGTTCAAGAGATTCTCTTGCCTCAGCCTCCTGAGTAGTTGGGATTACAGGCATGCGCCCCCACGTCCGGGTAATTTTTTTGCATTTAGTAGAGAAGGGGTTTCTCTATGTTGGTCAGGCTGGTCTTGACCTCCTGACTTCAGGTGATCCACCCACCTTGGCCTCCCAAAGTGTTGGGATTATAGGCATGAGCCACCATGCCTGGCCAGGTTCTGAATTTTAATATCCAATAGACAATACAGTAAAAATTATTATTTATCCAGTACTATAAAAATTATAAGAGAACAGAAGCCATGTGACATTTTCTGTGAATTATTAGCTGACCAAAACATGCCTGTCACTTAATATGTCAGTAATTCTAGTCTACACAAATTTTTAATGACCAGAAGCCCTTGAATATTTTTAGAGAGGCAACAGTTCAGTGACTCTTACTGCCTGGTTCATGATATAAACATTTTGTATGGATTAATTTATATATTGATCTATGTCAGCTCACCCAGAACAGCCTATAGTAGGTCATCATCATGACAACTTCTACTGTTCAGTATCTCTGCTCTTAGAAATGAGGTCTTTGGCAATACTGTTCCTGTCAAAACATAACAGTAAAAATCCATGCATCCTTGAGCTAGATAATTGGAGTGAGTGAAATATTGCCCGATATGCATAAAAATAATGAGAGGAAGGTGCTGTGTTATAGTGAGTACTCCCAAAACCTGTTTCTCCTTTAGTGTTAAATTTCCTATAAACTTCTTAAATGATTGTAAAGAAGGGCAGAATGTATTATCCTAAAGTTGGACAACTGAAATAACAAGATTTTATTATATACTCTTGATGCTCTTAAAAATTACTTGTGCACTTCAGGAATACTCTGGATTATTTGTGCAGGTGAGGTGGCTCATGCCTGTAATTCTAGCACTTTGGGAGGCCAAGGCAGGAGGTTCTCTTAGCCCAGGAGTTCAATACCAGCCTGGGCAACATAGAGAGAACCCAGCTCTACAAAAAATTTTAAAAATTAGCTGGGCATGGTGTCACATACCTGTCGTCCCAGCTACTTGGGAGGCTGAGGTAGGAAACCAAATAAAAAGCTGAGTGCCACTCAAGGTCATAACTAGCATAATCAGTCCTAATAGTGAACTAGTAACTATGGTTCTGGTTACCATTTTCACATTGCAGATGGCAACTCTTTCATGGGTCTCAATAATTTTTTTTTTTTTTTTAAGACAGTGTCTCTAGGCCGGGCACAGTGCCTCATGTCTGTAATCCCAGCACTTTGGGAAGCCGAGGCAGGTGGATCACTTGAGGTCAGGAGTTCAAGACCAGCCTAACATGGCAAAACCCTGTCTCTACTGAAAATAGAAAAATTAGCTGGGTGTGGTGGTGGGTGCCTGTAATCCCAACTACCTGGGAGGCTGAGGCAGGAGAATCACTTGAACCTGGGAGGCAGGGGTAACAGTGAGCCAAGATGGGTCATTGCACTCCAGCCTGGGCAACAAGAGCAAAATTCCATCTCAAAAAAAAAAAAAAAAAAAAAAAAAGACAGTGTCTCACTCTGTCGCCCAGGCTGGAGTTCAGTGGCATAATTATAGCTTACTGGTGCCTCGGTCTCCTGGACTCAAGCAGTTTCCTCACCTCAGCCTCCTGAGTACCTGGGACTACTGGCATGCATCACTACACCTGGCTAATTTTTTAATTTTTTCGAAGAGTCAGGGAATCTCGTTCTATGGCCCAGGCTGGAGTGCAGTGGCATAATCATAGCTCATTGCAGCCTTGAACTCCTGAGCTCAAATGATCCTCCCACCTTGGCCTCCCAAAGTGATGGGATTACAGGTGTGAGCCACCACATCCAGCCACAATAAGTATTGTTTTAATGATACAAAATGGGAAATACCAAGATGCACTGCACATACTATGGTTAAGTAATGTGATTCAATGTGTGCATCCTGAATATAAAATATATGTGTGCACTGGAAAAAATCAGAAAGAAATGGATCAGGGTCAAGGGCCACGACTACACATTTAAGGAAACTAGATAGAGGCCTCTAGTAATAAGGACCAAATTGAAGGAAAGAGTGTACGTGATTAATAAGACATCAGTCTTTGAGTAGGAGAGAATTATGTAATTGTGCTAGGAATCTGTACCAGGTACCTTATTAACATTTCAGCAATCTCATGATACAAAGTAGGTATTATTTTACAGATTAAGGAAATAGTGTACGGGGAGTTAACTTGTTCATGATCACTTATATGTGGCAGAACTGGAAATAAGCTTCCAAAAAACTCCCTATTTTGCTGCTAGAGGAAGGAAATCTAAGTAGCAAAGCAGATGTTAGTAATGGAAGAGAAAACAACTGGCAATCTTGGCAATCCCTGCAGGAAGAAAAAATGGCTAGTATTGTCAAGATATATTACTTCCTAGTACCAAGCAAAAATTAGATATCTTTATCTCCTATGATCTGATATATAAAAATTATTACTTATGAAAGAAATCAGCCTCAATCATACAGTCTTAGATTCTGGCCAGAAGCAAAGGTATTTAACTGTGGTTTTATTTTTTCATTTTGTTCTAGGCATCTTGTACTGATGGGAGACTTTTCAAGCACTTGGAGACTATTTGGCGTTTTAGCCCGGGTCTTCCTGGCTACCCAAGAACTTGTACCTTGGATTTTTCAGTAAGTCTCTATAAAGCCCTTGATTTGTTCCACATATGAGGTAAAGTTGGTAAAAAGGTAATTATGTTTTAGAACACAGAGGCCATAATTACATTGAATACCTTTTTCTGCATAAATGCTAATGAGCATTTCTTTTTTATTCTATTTCATGCAACCTCGAATATTCCTTCATTCTCTACTTTGTTTTTTACAAATCTGTAGATTATAAGATTCATGCCATGACTTTACTACCAGCTTAGTAACAGTTTTGAACTTAATAATAGTTTTAAATTAACACCAAATGAAGGAACACATTGCATATTCTATGCAGAAACAGGTTAGGTACAGTAGCCCCTGCCTGGAATCCAAGCACTTGGGAGTCTGAGGCAGGAGGATTGCTTGAGGCCAGGAGTTTGAGACCAGCTTGGGGAAGACAGTGAGACTTTGTCTCTACTAAAAATAAAATTAGGCCTGTGTAGTGGTGCCCACCAGTAGTCCGATTGCATGAATCCAAGGGTTCTAGCTTGCAGTGAACTATGATCATGTCACTGCTCTCCATCCTGGGTATCAGAGTGAGACCCTGTCTCAAAAAAATTTAATTTGGCCGGGCGCGGTGGCTCAAGCCTATAATCCCAGCACTTTGGGAGGCCGAGGCGGTTGGATCACGAGGTCAAGAGATCGAGACCATCCTGGTCAACATGGTGAAACCCCGTCTCTACTAATACAAAAAATTAGCTGGGCATGGTGGCCTGTAATCCCAGCTACTCAGGAGGCTGAGGCAGGAGAATTGCCTGAACCCAGGAGGCGGAGGTTGCAGTGAGGTGAGATTGCGCCATTGCACTCCAGCCTGGGTAACAAGAGCGAAACTCCGTCTCAAAAAAAACAAAAAAAAAAGAAACCCTGTCTCTACTTAAACTACAATAATCAACTAGACGTGGTAGTGGGTGACTGTGGTCCCAGCTACTCCAGAGGTTGAGGCAGGAGAATTGCTTGAACCTGGGAGGCAGAGGTTCCAGTGAGCCGAGATTGCGCCATTGCACTCCAGCCTGGCCAACAGAGCAAGGCTCTGTCTCAAAAAAAAAGTTAGACCACCTACATCATCTGCCCTGTGGGTCAGGCACCCATGTGCATGCACACTTGCAGCCTCCTCTTTCTGCTGGTGCTTCTCATGGGAATGATACCTATGAGAGGGATCACTTCTCTTCCTTATTTCCTTTGGTCAGATAGGATGGATCTAAAAGGGGCACATTAGTAAGAAAGCAGAGTGATAAATGTATACAGCAAAGCTTTCTTCCAGTCTTACTACGAAGCATACTTTTCCCCTTAATGAGATTTCACTGGCCTTATTTATGTAAGCTTTTTGTGCCAGCAGTTCTGCTTGTTGCAGTAAAGAAGATTCCCTTTTCGGGGGGGGACGACTAAAAATCCCACCTATGTACATCCACACAGCTCTACTCTAGATACCCAGTTCACAATGTGAACACCACTGTCCTAAGTGGAGATTTAGTTTATTTTATTTATTTTTTCCTTTTGTTTGTTCCAATTGTTATTCCTGGAACTGTAAGAGATTTAATGTTAAAAAAATCTTAGGCCAGGCGAGGTGGCTCACTCCTCTAATCCCAGCACTTTGGGAGGTTGAGGCGGGCGGATCACGTGAGTTTGGGAGTTCAAGACCAACCTGACCAACATGGAGAAACCCCATCTCTACTAAAAATAGAAAAAAATCAGCCAGGTGTGGTGGTGTATGCCTGTAATCCCAGCTACTCAGGAGGCTGAGGCAGGATAATCACTTGAACCTGGGAGGTGGAGGATGCGGTGAGCCGAGATTGTACCACTGCACTCCAGCCTGGGCAACACAAGCAAAACTCCTTCTCAATTAAAAAAAAAAAAGTCTTTTGGACCAGGCACAGTGGCTCATGACTATAATCCCAACACTTTGGGAGGCCGAGGCGGGTGGATCACAAGGTCAAGAGTTCAAGACCAGCCTGGCCAACATAGTGAAACCCCGTCTCTACTAAAACAAAAATTAGCCAGGCATGGTGGCAAGTGCCTGTAGTCCCAGCTACTCGGGAGGCTGAGGCACAAGAATCGTTTGAACCCTGGAGGTGGAGGTTGCAGTGAGCCAAGACTGCACCACTGCACTCCAGCCTGGGCAACAGAGTGAGACTTTGTCTCAAAAGAAAAAAAGAACCTTTCTGGCTGGGTGCAGTGGCTTATGCCTGTAACCCCAACACTTTGGGAGGCTGAGGTGGGCAGATCACATGAGCCCAAGAGTTTGAAACCAGCCTGGGCAACATGGCAAAAACCCTTCTCAAAACAAAAATTAGCCATGTGTGGTGGCATGCGCCTGTAGTCCCAGCTACTTGGGAGACAGAGGTGGGAGGATTGCTTGAACCCAGGAGGTGGAGGCTGCCATTAGCCGTGATTATGCCACTGCACTACAGCCTGGGCAACAAAGTGAAACTCTGTCTCTAGGAAAACAAAAAACAAAAATGCAAAAAATAATTTGTTCTAAAATAATTTTCAATATTTTTCTACAGATTTCTTTTGAATTTCGATCACTTCTACATTCTCAGCTTGCCACATTGTTTTTTGATGAAGTTGTAAAGCAGATGGTAGCCGCCTTTGAAAGAAGAGCATGTAAGCTGTATGGTCCAGAAACAAATATACCTCGGGAGTTAATGCTTCATGAAGTCCATCACACATAAATGGAAAGAACAACTGGTGTCACCTACTTCTAGCTTTAGTTTGTTCACTTTTAGGAAGTATTTTCATATGTTTTTTTTGGAAGCCAGAAAGCATTGTTAAACACAGCTTTGGTTATAAACCTGCACCATTGAAACTTTGCACATAGAATATAGACTCTTACATAGAATTATTTCTTCAATCAAGTATAATTCAAAGTAATATGGACATTATTATATTCTGCATTTACAGTAATGGGATGTCATCACCATTGCTAGAATACTGACATGATTCTTCTGAGCAGAAGTTGAAACTGTAAATTTAAACCTTTTAATTATCACCTTACCTGAAAGAGGTTAGTTAAGATATTCACGCAGTATGTATTGTATTAACCATATCATACTTAAGTTATTAAATTCAGACTATTTGTAACTTATTGTTATAGGGCCTGCTGGCTTAGGATATTTGAGTAATCACGTATTTAAAGTAAAAACTTTGGGCTGGGTGCGGTGACTTAACGCCTGTAATCCCAACACTTTGGGAGGCGGAGACGGGCAGATCACTTGAGGTCAAGAGTTTGAGACCAGCCCGCCCAACATGGTGAAACCCTGTCAATACTAAAATTAGAAAAATTAACTGGGTGTGGTGGCACACATCTATAATCCCAGTTACTTGGAAGGCTGAGGCACAAGAATTGCTTGAACCCAGGAAGGGGAGGTTACAGTGAGCCAAGATTGCGCCACTGGACTCCAGCCTGGGTATTTTTGACTTAAAAAAACTGTTTATTGGCCAGGTGCAATGGCTCATACCTGTTATCCCAGCACTTTGGAAAGCCAAGGCAGGCAGATCACCCGAGGTCAAAAGTTTGAGAGCAGCCTGACCAACCTGGCGAAACCCAATCTCTACTAGAAATTTAAAAATTAGCTGGGCCTGGTGGCAGGCGCCTATAATCCCAGCTACTTGGGAGGCTGAGGCAGGAGAATTGCTTGAATCCTGGAGGCAGAGGTTGCAGTGAGCCAAGATCGTCCTGCTGCACTCCAGCCTGAGCAAGAGGGAGACTTTGTTGCCAAAACAACAAAAAATACTGTTAATGAAGGTTCCCTGGGACTTTTGATATTTTAAAAATTGTTCTTATGAATAGTAGATAAATTCAGTGCCATGATGAGGTTAGCTCCCAGATAAATACTGAATTTTTTTTTTTTTTTTTTTTGGTGAGCGGTCCAGAGCTTTAAGCTACTTTTCCAGTGGTTTGCCACCTTCTTCGAGGTAGTTTGGCTGCTCTTTCAATAATGCTCATTGTGTGTCAAAATTTGTCTATAACAGTAGCCAACAGATGAAGATAAGTTGGTTGATAACGTCTCTAGCACTGTGCACCCCTATTTTCTATTTATTGTATATACTCACTTTCCATAATGTGTTTCAAACTGGGATTTTTTAAAAAACAAATGTATGGACCGAAGTTGAAGTAGTAACATAATAAAGTTAATTTGTTTATTTTTTACACAGTTAGTTTGGTTATTGAAATCTTCCTATATTGCAGCTGGGCCGAGTGCAGTGACATTTACAACTAATTGATCACAACCAGTTACAGATTTCTTTGTTCCTTCTCCACTCCCATTGCTTCACTTGACTAGCCTTAAAAAAAAAAAACTTCCTATATTGCTTAAATGTGTATTTGCATAAACATAGTAAAGTGTTGTTACAGCATTTTATGTCTTTAAAATATCTTCATAGAAACAGACTTTGACAAATATAAGCAAAATTCAATTTTCACTGGGCGCAGTGGCTCACGCCTGTAATCCCAGCACTTTGGGAGGCCGAGGCAGGCAGATCACAACATCAGGAGTTTGAGACCAGCCTGAACAACATGGTGAAACCCCGTCTCTACTAAAAACACAAAAATTAATCCGGATGTGGTGGCCTGCGCCTGTAATTTCAGCTACTTGGGAGGCTGAGCCAGAAGAATCGCTTGAACCCAGGGGGCAGAGGTTGCAGTGAGCTGCACTCCAGCCTGGGTGACAGAGCAAGACTCCATCCTCCCATCTCAAAAAAAAAAATTCGGGGCCGGGCGCAGTGGCTCATGCCTGTAGTCCCAGCACTTTGGGAGGCCGAGGTGGGTGGATCACGAGGTCAAGAGATCGAGACCATCCTGGTCAACATGATGAAACCCCGTCTCTACTAAAAATACAAAAAAGTGGGCCGGGCGCGGTGGCTCACGCCTGTAATCCCAGCACTTTGGGAGGCCGAGGCGGGTGGATCACGAGGTCAAGAGATTGAGACCATCCTGGTCAACAAGGTGTAACCCCTTCTCTACTAAAGATACAAAAAATTAGCAGGGCATGGTGGCGCAGCCTGTAATACCAGCTACTCGGGAGACTGAGGCAGGAGAATTGCCTGAACCCAGGAGGTGGAGGTTTCGATGAGCCGAGATCGCGCCATCGCACTGCAGCCTGGGTAACAAGAGCGAAACTCCGTCTCAAAAAAAAAAAAAAAAAAAAAAAGTTAGCTGGGCGTGGTGGCGCGTGCCTGTAGTCCCAGCTACTCTAGAGACTGAGGCAGAAGAATTGCTTGAACCCGGGAGGCGGAGGTTGCAGTGAGCCGAGGTCGCGCCACTGTACTCCAGCCTGGCGCCTGGTGACGGAATGAGACTATGTCTCAAAAAAAAAAAAAAATTCAATTTTCCTTTAACCAGTTATTGATCTCCTTCCCTCCTGTAGCTACATACCAACAACCCTCTGGCATTAAACTTCCAACGATAGTGCTATTTGTCTCCTCAGATCAACAAGGGACCTCAGTAATTAGTTCTTTATATAAGGATATATGTACATTAATTTATTTAATAAATCTGTTTTGAGTACCTGCTTTCTCTCAGATACTGGATATAGAGTGGTGAAGGATTCATACCAGCCTTGACTCATGAGGAGCTGGGTTGTGCTTTCACACAAGGTAAGCAGTATCTTTCCACTTAACAGATGAGCTATCTGCCCAGAGCATAAGTAGCTTGTATATAATTACATACCTTTTTAAATAAGAAAGTGTTTTTGTTTTTGAGACAGAGTCTCACTCTGTCATCTAGGCTGAAGTGCAGTGGCACAATCTTGGCTCACTGCAACCTCCACCTGCCGAGTTCAAGCAGTTTTCCTGCCTCAGCCTCTTGAGTACCTGGGGACTACCAGTACACATCACCATGTCCAGCTAATTTTTGTATTTTTTGGTGGAAGTGGGGTTTCACCATGTTGCCCAGGCTGGTCTCAAACTCCTGACCTTAAGTGATCTGCCCACCTTAGCCTCCCAGAGTGTTGGGATTACAGGTGTAAGCCACTGCACCCAGCCACAAAGTTTTTTTTAAACGGCAAGATCATTTGAAGTGTTTTAAAAGTAAGACTCAGACATTTTATTCTCTGTATACTGTATTCTCTTTTTTAAAAAAATTATTTATTTATTTTTAGAGACAGGGCTCCCTGTGTTGCCCAGGCTGATCTCAAACATCTGGGCTCAAGCTATCCTCCTGCCTCGGCCTCCCAAAGTGTTAGGATTACAGGCCTTAGCCACCATGTCTGGCCTGTATTCTCTTTTGATGGAAATAGGAACCCATACTTTATCACTCCTTTTATAAATGCCAGCCAGGTACAGTGGCTCACACCTATTTTCTTAGCACTTTAGGAGGCCAAAGCGGGTGGATTGCTTGAGCCTAGGAGTTTGAGACCAGACTGGGCAACATGACAAAACCCCATCTCCACAAAAAATAGAAAAATTTAATATTGGGATGGACGCAGTGACTCACACCTGTAATCCCAGTACTTTGAGAGGCCAAGGCGAGTGGATCACATGAGGTCAGGAGTTCAAGACCAGCCTGGCCTGCAAAGCCCCAGGATCCATTTGTTAACACTCAAATGACCACGGTGTTTGTTATATAAAGGGAACATTGGAGTTAACTATTAAAACACTATTAGTAAACTTTTGAAAATGGCATCTGGCCAGTCAAATCTGAGGGGAAATCTGGGGTTGCTGGATAAGATTTTTCTCTTCATGGGAGGATCCTTCAAAGAGAAATTCTCCTTGGTTTTTACTTGATTGAGAACATGAAGTTTGTAACTACATCTGCCATCTTTTCACTATGAGGAAGAGCCAAGATAATTCAGAGAAGCCAGATCAGAATTCCAATATCATTCAGGGTGAATGAACCAACTCTTTAGTTGCCAACTTTGCACTTCTGGTCATGTGAGATAACCGACTTTCTAGTGTTGAAGCCACTTTTAGTCGGGTATTAGCGGTTACTTACAGCCACCCTTCTGCCCCAGTCTGAACTGGTTGCTGTCCAGTGTGTTACACAGCTATAACTACAGAGCTCCCTTGCAGTTATCCTAGGATTTCTCTTCCTCTCTCCTCTTCAGAGCCTGCTATTTCCTAAATTTTTGGCTTCTTCTTATTTTGATGTGCTCTCTCAAAATGCCAGAGCAAATCCACTAGTGGCTTCCTAAGAAAGGGCTAGTGAGAGATAATTTTTTTCTTTTTTGAGACTGAATGTCACTCTGTTGCCCAGGCTGGAGGGCAGTTGTACGATCTTGGCTCACTGCAACCTCCACCTCCCAGGTTCAAGCAGTTCTCCTGCCTCAGCCTCCCAAGTAGCTGAGACTACAGGCACGTGCCACCACACTTGGCTAAATTTTGTATTTTTAGTAGAGATAGTTTCACCTGCAAGTACTAAATCCTATACCACCTTAGTTGTTATTCCTTCCCCTTAGTTTTTCTGGAATTCCTGAGGATGGAGATACACACACACACACATATACGCATATATATACACATATATATATAAATGTCAGAGAGGCTTTGGAGCAGGGAGTGGAATGATTTTATAGTTGACCCTCTTTGAACAAGGTTGGTTTGAACTGCATGGGTTCACTTATAAGCGGGTTCTTTTTTTTTTTTTAATTTACACCACATGTGCCAGCCTCTCCTGCCTCCCCTTCCAACTCCTCTACCTCTTCTACCCTTAAGACCAACCCCTTCTCTCTCTCCTCCTGCCTCAGCCTGCTGAGTAGGGGGAACTACAGGCATGTAACACCACACCTGGCTCATTTTAGTACTAATTTCTAGAACTTCAGAGACTAGATTAGGCAACTGAGTTTAGCCCCAAGTTTAGAACTTCCTTAAAATTTAGCATAAACCAATGAGCACCCTGGCAAAGGGAAATCAACACTGAGTTGTTTTTTTTTTTTTTTTGAGACGGAATCTGGCTCTGTCGCCCAGGCTGGAGTACAGTGGCAAACTCTTGGCTCACTGCAACCTCTGACCCCCGGGTTCAAGCAATTCTTTGCCCCAGTCTCCTGAGTAGCTGAGATTACAGGAACCTGCTACCATTCCTGGGTAATTTTTTTGCATTTTTAGTAGAGATGGGGTTTCACCATGTTGGCCAGGCTGGTCTTGAACTGACCTCAGATGATCTACCCACCTCGGCCTCCCAAAATGTTGGGATTACAGGCATGAGCCACTGCACCCAGCTGTGAGAGCTGAAATTTAGAGTCCATATGTGTCTGAATATGTCATTGCTTCATATTCCTACTTGGTTGGAGGGACAAACATTCAATCCAGAGCTGTTAGTAAGGGGCTGGAGATCCCACAGTTTAAAATGTAAGCTTGTCCTTAATCTATCTTTAGCTTCCTGTTGTTGTATTACAGGCTCTCTTTCCTCTCTGTTTCCTCGGGCCCAGAGTCTTGCCTATTCGATTTCCAGAGAATTAGCCTCCAGTTTCCTAGGAGCAGCCAAGTCAGTCAGTCACCTGATGATGTGGGAAAGCGGAGCAGACCTGGGGGTCCAATATCTCAGTAATGTCCTTCCCCTGATTTCACCTAAACTACTGACCCCCTAATTTCTTGGGAAGTTTTGTGAGGTGATTAACTTACTTCTTGTATTTCTTCCTCAGGCTCTTAAGTTGTAACTTGCCCAACTCTACTAAGTCAGTTCTCGTTTATCCATCCATTTTCTAACTTCCTGAAGATTCATTAGCATCCCTCTTCTGTAGTTGTCTCCTCTCCTCTTTGCAGTTCATTTCATTACTGTCTGTTCAGTGGAATTTTGAGAAGAATCGGTAATAAATAAGGGTGGTGAACATACTAGTTTTTATAGCATTCCCACTCACATTTTAAATTTTACTTTATTTATAATATTTTTGGAGACAGGGTCTCACTCTGTTCCCAGGCTGGTGTACAGCGGTGCAGTCATGGCTCACTGCAGCGTCAACCTCCCAGGCTCAAGTGATCCTCCCACCTCAGCCTCCCCGGTAGCTGGGACTACAGGCATATACCACTATGCCTGGCTAATTTTTTTAGTGATGGGGTTTCACCATGTTGTCCAGTCTGGTCTTGAATTCCTGGGCTCAAGGTATCCTCCTACCCAACTTCCCAAAGTGCTAGGATTACAGGTGTGAGCCACTGTGCCCAGCCCCCACCCACATTTTTTAAACCTTATTTTTCATCTCCTTTTGACCATTGGGTTTGCCACTAATTCTCCCGAGTGTAGGGTACTGCACATTTACAACATACCTCTCCGAGTCAAGTCATGGGTGCTGTCATTCCCCAGAGTCTTTTTTTCTTTCTTTTATTGGGATTGTATCAATATGAATCCCCAGAGTCTTTATCTACTCTTCTCTGTTTTCATTCCTCCTGCAAGTACTAAATCCTATACCACCTTAGCTGTTACTCCTTCCCCTCAGTTTTTCTGGAATTCCTGAGGATGGAGATACACACACGTCAGAGGGGCTTTGGAGCAGGGAGTGGAATGATTTTATAGTTGACCCTCTTTGAACAACATTGGTTTGAACTTCATGGGTTCACTTATAAGCGGGTTCTGGCTGGAGTGCAGTGGAGCAATAATGGCTCACTGCAACCTCCGCCTCCTGGGTTCAGGCAATTCTCCTGCCTCAACCGCCCGAGAAGCTGGGACTATAGGCGCGCGCCACCACACCTAGCTAATTATTATTATTTTTTTGTATTTTATTTTATTTATTTATTTATTTTTTTGAGACGGAGTTTCGCTCTTGTTACCCATGCTGGAGTGCAATGGCGTGATCTCAGCTCACCGCAACCTCCGCCTCCTAGGTTCAGGCAATTCTCCTGCCTCAGCCTCCCGAGTAGCTGGGATTACAGGCACGCACCACCGTGCCCAGCTAATTTTTTGTATTTTTAGTGGAGACAGGGTTTCACCATGTTGACCAGGATGGTCTCGATCTCTTGACCTCGTGATCCACCTGCCTCGGCCTCCCAAAGTGCTGGGATTACAGGCGTGAGCCACCGCGCCCGGCCTTTTTTTTTTTTGTATTTTAATATAGTTGGGGTTTCACCATGTTGGCCAGGATGATCTCGAACTCCTGACCTTGTGATCCGCCCTCCTTGGCCTCCCAAAGTGCTGAGATTACAGGTGTGAGCCACCATGCCTGGCCACATTTCTTTAAAAGTTAACATTTCAGCCGGGCACGGTGGCTCACGCCTGTAATCCCAGCACTTTGGGAGGTTGAGGTGGGTGGATCACATGAGGTCAGGAGTTCGAAGCCAGCCTGCCCAACATGGTGAAACCCCATCTCTACTAAAAATAAAAAAAAATTAGCTGGGCGTGGTGACAGGTGCCTGTAATCCCAGCTACTTAGTAGGCTGAGGTAGGAGAAACACTCGAACCCGGGAGGTGAAGATTGCAGTGAGCTGAGATCCCACCACTGCACTCCAGCCTGGGTGACAAGAGTGAGACTGTTTCCAAAAAGAAAAAAAATTTAGGCCGGGCGCGGTGGCTCAAGCCTGTAATCCCAGCACTTTGGGAGGCCGAGGCGGGTGGATCACGAGGTCAAGAGATTGAGACCATCCTGGTCAACATGGTGAAACCCCGTCTCTACTAATACAAAAAAATTAGCTGGGCATGGTGGCGCGTGCCTGTAATCCCAGCTACTCAGGAGGCTGAGGCAGGAGAATTGCCTGAACCCAGGAGGCGGAGGTTGCGGTGAGCCGAGATCGCGCCATTGCACTCCAGCCTGGGTAACGAGCGAAACTCCGCCTCAAAAAAAAAAGAAAAAGAAAAAAATTTAACATTTCTCTGGATATTCACATACTGTGTATACAGCTAACCAATCTAAATATATGGAATTAGTGAAGTAAATTTTCCTGAATATTTAAATATTGCAAGCCCTATTAAAGACTTCTAAATACTTAATTAAAATTACAAATCCAATATATCAAATTATTCTAAATGTTTTAAATGCCTTCCGAGACAGAAAACCCTATAGTATAATAACGGTTGCAAAACAAGCCAACATATGTATTTACATGTGAATAGGATATGATTACTATTTCAGCATTTTTGGATTATTCTTATTAATTCTAAGGTTGCCTTTTTATTTTTTGCCTTTTCCAGTTTTTATTTTTATACTTTCTTTTTTTGTATTAAAAAGAAAAGCATGGCTGGGCACGGTGGCTCTCACCTATAATCCCAGCACTTTGGAAGGCTGAGGCAGGTGGATCACCTGAGGTCAGGAGTTCGAGACCAGCCTGGCCAACAAGGTGAAACCCTTCTCTACTAAACATACAAAAATTAGCCATTCATGGTGACATGTGTCTGTAATTCCAGCTACTCAAGAGACTGAGTTCTCAAGCAGGAGAATCGCTTGGACCCAGGAGGTGAGGTTGCAGTGAGCCGAGATCACCCTCCTGCACTCCAGCCTGGGCAACAGAGCAAGACTTGATCTCAAAAAATAATAATAGTAAAGAAAAGCATAATTACTACAAGTTACAAAGGACTAAAGCCAGACTGGAAAAATGAATGAATCACATCAGCCCAGAAAGCAAATACTCTCAATAAAAGCTTGCTCAAGTCTTTTACTTTTTTTTTTTTAGGTCCTTTTAAGTGTGTTTTCCTAGCATATAATAAGGATAATGTACTGTGAACATAATAAGCCAGATGACCAGTTTTCCTCTCAAGTGAGAAACAGGCTGTAAGTTCTTATCTTCTCTGCCATCAACATGGCTGAAGGTGCAGACCAGTGAGGGCTGAGAAAAATCCAGGGACACTTTCACACAGGAGGTACTCTGAGGTTCCATCCAGGAGGGTGCCAGATAATCCAGATCATTCTACCTAGGCTTTTGGCAAAAAACAACCCTTATCCTCTGTAACTAGTCACCTTCCTTGCCCCTCTTCCTCACTTCCAGAGCCTTCTGAGCAGCTTACTTTCTTTTGTAAATTCAATCAGGAAAGGGAAAAGAGCTATAATGGAATAAAACAAAGACATGTAATAACTGATGGGCTCAGCATCTCTATCTGAGCTGGGGCAGGGGTGGATGACCCTTCTTTACTAGTAGTGTATTTGCTTGTCACAAATACCTTGTTACTACGTTCACGTGTCTTCAGAAAGTGAAGAGGTAAACTCTGCAACATTAACTCCTAACATGTTACAAAAAGTGGTTTGCCAGGCAGAATGGTGTATGTTTGTGGTCCTAGCTACTCGGGAGGCTGAGTAGTAGTGGGAGGATCGCTTGAGCCCATGAGGTCAAGGTTGCAGGGAGCAAAGATCGCATCACTGTACTACAGCCAAAGCAACAGATTGAGACCCTGTCTCAAAAATAATAATAATAAAACACCCAAAACCAAAAAGGCCACCCCCGCACCATCGCCAGCCTCTGTTAAAATCAGGTCCTCACTTCTGTGCCCCAAAAGCAATTCCTCTTTCAGGGGTGTCTGTGGAGAGGATAGAAGCCCCCTGGTCTGGGGGTGAACTCTAGATAAGAACAACCTTTTTCCAGACCCCAAGTCTTCCTTGTGTCCCCAAACTCAGCAGAGGACAAACACTTAGGTTTCTATGATGGTGGATACAGCACTGGGCTAAGTGACCTGAAGGAAAGAGGGAATAAAGGGAAGGAGGAGGGGGTCCAGGAGTTCAGTGTCTGGTACAGTGTGGGGTGGGCACCAGACTGGTAAGAAAGGCCCTCATATCCCACCGTCATGGCAGAGACTAGACACTCATCCTTGGTTCGAGACCAGTGGGTCGCAGGAATTGAGATGGGCTTCCCACATACAAGCACTGGGAGGGCAAAGGTGGAGAAAGGGCACAGGCTGAAAGCAATGAGGTGCTCAAGATAAAGTGCAAGCTCTTGTGAGCCTGGGATATCGTCTCTTACTCCCAACGTTTGGGCCCAAAGGAGGAACCGGTTGAAAAGGAGAGTCCAAGACATTTTGGTAAATCAACAAGAAGACCACAAACTTCTCTGTGTTGCCCAGTTCCCACTGAGAGTCATGATACACATTCTACCTAGACTGTGTGGCTCAGTCCTTCATCACTGATAGCTTCTGATGACAGCTGACTCCAGCAATTTCATTGTCATTCACGTGCAGTCAGTGGCAGAAAAAAGGTATACTCTGTCCACATAGACCTTCCTGCCACAGGGTTTCACCAGCTGGCAGGATTCCACCCAGCCCCCAACTCCTCCTCACTCCTCATTCCCAGGTGGAGTCATTTGGAGGGTGGGCAGAGGTAGATAGCTTGCAGAGGGGGAATGCAAGATTGGGAGACTCCACCAGGCCCTAGGAGGAGAATTAATGTTGCTTTTCTTTTCTTTTTTTTTTTTTAATTGAGACGGAGTCTCGGTCTGTAGCCCAGTCTGGAGTGCAGTGGCATGATCTCGGCTCACTGCAACCTCCGGGTCCCAGTTCAAGTAATTCTCCTGCCTCGGCCTCCCGAGAAGCTGGGATTACAGGCACGCACCACCGTGCCAAGCTGATAATGTTGCCTTTCTAGGGTCGCTTTTATACCTTTCTGGTCATTCAGGGTATTAACTAGACTCAAGAAGAGGCACCATCTTAATCCAGCTACAGTTGCAGGATCTGGGTTACTATTAATCTGTAACCTGGTTAAAATGTGATGCTGAGCCTTTACCCTTAAGATGAGTCCCTTTTTTGTTTTTTATAACAAAGTTTTACCTGTTACATCATGAGGTTCTTATGTCCTTTGTGTTTCAGAGATGTTAATTTTCTTTTTATTTATTTATTTTTTTGAGACAGAATTTTGCTCTTGGTACCCAGGCTGGAGTGCAATGGCACAATCTCAGCTCACCGTAACCTCCGCCTCCTGGGTTTAGGCAATTCTCCTGCCTCAGCCTCCTGAGTAGCTGGGATTACAGGCATGCCCCACCATGCCCAGCTAATTTTTTGTATTTTTAGTAGAGACGGGGTTTCACCATGTTGACTAGGATGGTCTCGATCTCCCGACCTCGTGATCCACCCGCCTCGGCCTCCCAAAGTGCTGGGATTACAGGCGTGAGCCACTGCGCCCGGCCCAGAGATGTTAATGTTTAGAGAATTGATACCTTTCCTGGAAATGAAGTGCTCTTTGTTAGGTTCCTAACTCTTATTTATGGTATATTGACCTGATTTATTAACATAAATAGAAACTATTTACAAGACAAAATGCTAAAAATTATATAGGAAGCTATGTCTGTCTCATGAATTAATATTCATGAGTTCATTTCAAAAATTTAGTTCCCTGGAGAGTTAAATATTTCTGGACAATTTGGAAAACTCCGCCCCCCAGGTTCAGGTGATTCTCTGACCTCAGCCTCAACCTCCTGAGTAGCTAGGGCTACAGGTGCGCACCACCAAGACCAGCTAATTTTTGTATTATTATTGTTTTTTTTGAGAGGAGTCTTACTCTTGCCCAGGCTGGAATGCAGTGGCACAATCTCAGCTCACTGCCATCTCTGCCTCCCAGGTACAAGCAATTCTTTGCCTCAGCCTCCCAAGTAGCTGGAATTACAGGTGCCCACCACCATGCCTAATTTTTTGTATTTTTAGTAGAGATGGGGTTTCACCATCCTCCTGAGCTTGTAATCCACCTGCCTTGGCTTCCCAAAGTGCTGGAATTACAGGCGTGACCCACCACTCCCAGCCTAATTTTTGTATTTTTAGTAGAGATGGGGTTTCACCATTTTGGTCAAGCTGGTCTCGAACTCCTGACCTCAGGTGGTCTGCCCACCTCGGCCTCCCAAAGTACTGGGATTACAGCTACTCTGAGCTCGAGGGAGGAGAATTGCTTGAACCCGGGAGGTAGAGGTTGCAATGAGCCTAGATAGTGCCACTGTACTCCAGCCTGGGTGACAGAGTGAGACTATATATATATAAAAAAAAAAAAGTTGATGAGCACAGGTGCTACTACTGCTGCTACTACTATTAGACCATTTTTTGGTGACAAAGTCAAAGATTTAAGGTTACTAAATCAGACTGAATATTTTCAGTTTGACAAATTACACTATACTTTCCTTACTCCAACATTGACGGTCCACATTTAACTTTGAAAATCAGACTGGGCCAGGCGCAGTGGCTCACACCTGTAATCCCAGCACTTTGGGTGGCTGAGGCGGGTGGATCACTTGAGGTCAAGAATTCAAGACCAGCCTGGCTAACATGGTGAAGCCCTGTCTCCACTAATACATAGTCACCCATGGTGGCAGGTGCCTGTAATCCCAGCTACTTGAGAACCCAGAGGCAGATGTTGCAGTGAGACGAGATCGTGCCACTGTATTCCAGCCTGGTCGACAGTGAGACCTTGTGTCAAAAAAAAAAAAAAAAAAAAAAAAAAAAAAAAAAAAAAGCTATTTGTGAGAACCAGGAAGATATCCCCCTAAAAATTTCCATGTTTTGGATTCTCCAAGACCTGAGTTTAGCTTAGGGCTACCTCAGGTGCAGCAGAAACCTTCCATTTCCTCAACTCTTCCTGAAATAGCACGAAGACTTTATAGCTATCCTCCTTTCCCCTTGATTATTCGTTTTTCAAGCAGATCTAGCTAATTTCCATGGTTAGGGCTAAATATTGGATCACTATTTGCTTCCCCCTTCCTCCACTTTTTCTTTCAGGCTTATACATTTGTTCTCCCAACAAACTCCTGCAAATTTTGACGTGAAAAGACCCCATTGTTCAAATAAATGAGACACAGTAAAGCAATTAAATTGTTTACTTACAGGCCATCCCACTGGGCTCTATTTTTCCTTCAGTTCAACATCTGATTGGGGCCTGGAGGTGTTCTGTGATTTCCTAAGGTACCATGAATGTCATGAGCATGTTTCCTCAGGGGATCTAGTAGTTCGTTTCTACAGTCACTGGCACCTTTAACCTTGACCAAAGGATACCTTAAGTAACCATCTCAATCCCTGATACTCCAGCTCCTCTAGAATATCTTCAGAATTTTTGCAGTCACTTCATAGGTAAATTTACATTTTTCACAATTAGATAGTTTCTACTGGGTATTTGAGAGGTGGGGGTTGGATTAAAATCCTTCATCTGTAACTTGTCATGAATCTGGTTGGCCTGAGTGGGCTTATTGACTAAATCTGTTTTCAATTTTCAAAAACAGTATGGCATTAAGGGACATAGGACTTAGGAGTTTGGGTTTGTGGTCTAGTCCTAGTTTCACCAGTGTGACCTTGAGTGCTTTCCTTTTCAAATAAGCTAAGAAAAGGAAATTTCTCAATTCCTCTAGTTGCAGCTTTCAGGTTTCTTGCAACAACTGCTTAGGGGCACACATCTGCTTAGTAAGCTCTTAGGTTAAGAGTTTAAGTGTTTAAATAAAAACTGATTGAAGGCCGGGTGCAGTGGCTCACGCCTATAATCCCTGCACTTTGGGAGGCCAAGGCGGGTGGATCATGAGGTCAAGAAATCAAGACCATCCTGGTCAACAAGGTGAAACCCTGTCTCTACTAAAAAATACAAAAATTAGCTGGGCATGGTGGTGCACACCTGTAGTCCCAGCTACTCGGGAGGCTGAGGCAGGAAAATTGCTTGAACCCAGGAGGCGGAGGTTGCGGTGAGCCGAGATCGCGCCATTGCACTCCAGCCTGGGTAACAAGTGAAACTCTGTCTCAAAAAAAAAAAAAAAAAAAGATTCAAATTTGCATCCACCACTGAATAGCTCTGAGACTGTTAGACTTACAGAGGCTCAGTTTACATAAATGTAGCATAGGCTTAATAGTCCGGAACCTAACATTGGGGGTTAAAATTACCTATCCTGGTATCTAATGCATTAGCAAACGCTTGACAATCTTTTTCTCTCTTGTTAAATCTCTAAGTCTATTACTCTCCCTTATCTAATAAGAACTAAGTCCAGGTGTTTCTTATGCCTTACCTGGTTCTTCTGATAACCTAGTTGGCCTCTTAAGATGCAAACCATCTCTCTAGGTTTCTTTTATTCATCAGTTTGCTTGCTTGCCACTTTTACATCCCAAACTACATTCTAGACAAAATTTCTTCAGTTAACATGTTTTTTATTCAATCGCCTCTCATTTGCTGACCAATTCCTTTTTTTAAAATTTTTGTGGGTACATAGTTTTGATGTAGGCATGCAATGTGAAATAATCATATCATGGAGAATTGGGTATTAGCCCCTCAAGCATTTATCCTTTGTTACAATCCAATTGTTATTTTTCAATGTACAATTATTATTGACTATATTCACCCTGTTGTGCTATCAAATAGATCTTTTTTTTGTATCCCTAACACAACCAAATTACCAAAGCCAGAAGTATCCTTGGTGCAGGAAGTGATTCTGACCTTTCACCTGTGATGACAGACTTTTCCCCTCTACTTCTGTACAAGGTAAGGACAGCAAAAATATTTGCTTCAATGCCTTGCTTGCAGCAGCAGCCCCAAGACCAAGCTGAGGAGCTAGAGTTCCTTCCAGCCTCCCAGATTTTATAGCTCCAGGAGATTACATCCTTGCACAGGAGAAATAGAAACTGTCCTTCCCCATTATCAATGGAATAATGTAGTTCAGTTTGCAACAAAGAGAAACATGAAAATATCATAGGTAGGATGTCTTACAAACATGCCACCCTGCCCCTTCAACTGGCTTTCTTTTTTTTTAAGACGGGGTTTCACCATGTTGGTCAGACTGGTCTTGAACTCCCAACCTCAGGTAATCCACCCGCCTTGGCCTCCAAAGTGCTTGGATTACAGGCGTGAGCCACCACACCCAGCCTCAACTGACTTTCATTTTTCATTAGCTTCTAGATAATGGAAAGGCTAACACAATTAACTTTAAACAAATTTTTATTACACAAAGGTTGTCACATTTGGATATTTCTCTACTTTGTACACAATTATTCTCACTCTCCACAGAAAGGCTGCCTAACTTCTCATCTGGCGGTGGCAAGCACTAAAATCCTGATTTTAACAGAATAGTAGTAAAAATGCCTCAGTGATTTAAGCTGAAAGCAGTACATTGGTACATGGCTCTTGAACCCAGTATCAGGAATGTACAAATGTCTTTTTATTCAAAAATACAAAATAAATTATCTGTAGGCATGGACAATGACAGCAATAAACCATTATGTATTTTGTCAACTGAAACCAGTAACTGATGGTTATAGTGATGTCTTAAACATCAGCCAGCCTTTTCTTCATTTTCTCCAACTGACTTCTCTGAAGTTATTGGTGAGGAACACTGCCTTGGGCTTCCTGTCACAGTTCATTAATAAAGGTAAAGCACTATTCTAGGAGTTAGAACATGCCACCTCCCATACCACCTCCCATTCCACCCATTGCACCCATTCCAGGGTCCTTCTCTTCTTTAGGAATTTCTGTGACAACAACTTCTGCTGTAGTTAACAGAGAGGCCACACCAGCAGCATCCAATAAAGCAGTTCTCACAACCTAGAAAAAAATTTAATTAAACATTAGTTTTCCCTTAGTAAAATATGACAAGACTTACTGAAAATTTCTGGCCGGCGGGCGCAGTGGTTCACGCCTGTAATCTCAGCACTTTGGGAGGCCAAGGCAGGTGGTGAAACCCACCCAAGATGGTGAAACCCTGTCTCTTACTAAAAACACAAAAATTAGCCAGGCATGGTAGCACAAGCCTGTAATCCCAGCTAGTCGGGAGGCTAAGGCAGAGAATTGCTTGAACCTAGGAGGTGGAGGTTGCAGTGAGCCAAGACCGTGCCATTGCACTCCAGCCTAGGTGACACAGCGAAACTCCGTCTAAAAAAGAACAGAACAGAAAAGAAAACTTCTGTAATCCCAGTGCTTTGGGAGGCTGAGGCAGGTGGATCACTTGAGGTTAGGAGTTCCAGACCAGCCTGACCCAACATGGTGAAACCCTGTTTCTACTAAAAACACAAAAATTAGCCAGGCATGGTGGCACATACTTGTAATCCCAGCTATTTCGGAGGCTGAGGCAGGAAAACAGCTTGAACCTGGGAGGTGGAGGTTACAGTGAGCTGAGATTACACCAATGTACTCCAGCCTAGGAGACAGAATCAGACCCTATCGCCAAAACATACATACATACATATTTAAGTGCTGGAGATTTACATGAGAATTGTTGATAGGCATAAGTGCTACTGCTGTTGCTACTGCTATTAGACTATTTTTTTGTGACAAAGATTTGGGATGTGGGGATATACTAACAAAATGAACAACAAAAGAATTTTTAGAAAGTGTTCAACTATTTACCTTTGTTGGGTCAATAATCCCTTTTTCCACCATATTCACAAAATCTCCAGCCATAGCATCATAACCAACTTCTGAGGAACTTTGCATAATTTTCTCAACTATCAAAGATCCTTCGACACCAGCATTCTTAGCAATGGTCATTGCTGGAATTTTGAGTGTTCTTTTAATAATTTCTATACCTACAAAGAAAATAAATTTCAGCAAAATTTCAATACATTCATTTGTAATTATTGTAACACATTTATAATTTGTGAGGATACTGATGTAGGAAAATCCCAATCCTACAGGTCAAATCATTTCCCCTGAAAAAAATGTGATGCATGTTTAGCTCTGACATTAGCACCATTCTACTTCTGTTATTCAGGAAATGGAAGTGCTGTTTCATTTAGGGGACTGTTAGTGCATTATTATTCTAACAGAAAAACTAAAATCAGACCACCAACTCATTTAAAAGGTAACTTTTTACCTACCAATTTTTTGATCTTCATTAGCTGGAGTCAATGAGTCTAAGGCTGGAATGCACCGAAGCAGGGCACAACCCCCTCCCAAAACAATGCCTTCTTCAACAGCAGCTCTTGTAGCATTAAGGGCATCTGTAACTCTGTCTTTCTTTTCATTCACTTCAACATCACTTGTCCCACCAACCTAAAGACGAAAAGAATTCCAGTTAGTATGGCCTCTTCATTCAAGATGCTAACTGACAAGTCATTTAAAAGCAGTTTACTTAAAAAACAATTCTGGGGTGAGCATGGTGGCTCACACCTGTAATCCTACCACTTTGGGAGGCTGAGGAAAACGGATCACTTGAGTTTCAGACCAGCCTGGACAAACATGATAAAACCCTGTCTTCACTAAAAATACAAAAATTAGCCAGGCACAGTGGCAAGCACCTGTAATCCCACCTACTTGGGAGGCTGAGGCAGGAGATTCACTTGAATCCAGGAGGCTGAGGTTGCAGTGAGCCGAGATTACATCACTGCATTACAGCCTAGGTGACAGAGCGAGACTCTGTCTCAAAAAAAAAAAATCCAAAATGAAGTTAATTCCTCAAATATTTGTTAAGTTCCATGGTACACTAGGGAATACTACAGAAGCAAAATCATTCTTGGACTCAGAACCCAAGAAACTTATTCATATAACGAATCTTACCTTCAGCACAGCTACTCCATCTGAAAGTTTTGCCAGCCGTTCATTCAGTTTTTCCTTTTCATATTCACTAGTTGTGACATCTAGCTGCTCAATGATTTCTTGAATACGTTTTTCAATTTGAGCCTTCTCACCTTTTCCTTTTAAGAGCATGGCATCATCTTTGGTCACAATGACCTCTCCAACTTTTCCTAAGTCATGAGGCTGAACGTCTTCAAGATTTAGGGACAATCCCTCTTCTCCAAACACCTACAAAAAGATTTAAATGTAAACCAATTGTAGGTTATAGTTTCTGCCATTATGCTGTTTATTAATATACCATGCAAAAGAATCTTCTTGAAATACTGTATTTCTTTGAAAAAGATCACGGTTACTCTAGAACAAGACTTGAGTATAGTCTTTCACTGCATTTCCAACTTCTCAATTCTCAACTCTGGTAGTTATTAGCCTTATTTGAGAAAAAAACTCCAAGGTCACACTTTCTGGTAGAACCAGGACTAGTCCTTGACTCATGAGTCCTACATCATTTCTAGCACACACCTCTATCTTTCAAAACTAAAAACAGATTCAGTCAGGCTGGGCTCGATGGCTCAGGCCTGTAATTCCAGCACTTTGGAAAGCAGAGGCAGGCATATTGCTTGAGCCTAGGAGTTTGAGACCAGCCTAGGCAACACAGTGAGACCCAACTCTACCAAAAATACAAAAATTAGCGGGGCATGGTACTGCACCTATAGTCTCAGTTACTTGGGAGGCTGAGACAGGAGGATCACTTGTAGGAGGTAAAGGTTGCAGTGAGTAAAGATCATGCCACTGCATTCTAGCCTGGGTGACAGATCAAGACAGCCTGTCTCCAAAACAAACCAACAAAAAAACCCCAGCCCTACAGATCTGTCAAAAAGCCCATTCTTAGGCCAGACTCACGGCAAATTAAAGGGAACTTAATCCAACCCCTACCTCCCAAAGAGCCAACAGAAACAGACAGCAGTAGTATCTAATAAACATTCAGCAAACCATTATCACATTTATTTTACTTACTGCACCACCAGTAGCAATAGCCATATCTTTAAGTTGGTTCTTTCTATTGTCACCAAACCCTGGAGCCTTGACCGCCACAACCTGAAGACCAACCTTTAGCCTGTTAAGAATTGTTGATAATAAGATTTAAATGAAGTAAAAATGCCTATCTGTTTAATTCCTCTCAAGCTCTGTTACTACTTAGATTACTTCAGACTCCCAGCCCCCTTTTTTGTTTTTCCTTCCTAGCAGCTTTTGATCAAATTAAGACAGGAAAGAACTGAGACAGTTAAGACTATTTTCCATTAATCAATACTTTTAAGTGTGTAATATACTTATATATTAATCTATTTTGTATTAATCCTTATCTGTTTACCTTCTTAATAAACTGTTGGCCTGGCCAGACGTGGTGGTTCACGCCTGTAATCCCAGCACTTTGGGAGGCTGAGGCGGGTAGATCACAAGATCAGGAGTTCAAGACCAGTCTGGCCAACATGGAGAAACACTGTCTCTACTAAAAATATAAAACTTAGACAGGTGTGGTGGCAGGCGCCTGTAATCCCACCTATTCCGGAGGCTGAGGCAGAAGAATCGCTTGAACCCAATGAGCCAAGATCGTGCCACTGCATTGCAGCCTGGGTGACAGATCAAGACTCCATCTCAAAAAATAAAAAAAATAAACTGCTGGCCTTACATCCAGTTGAATAGCTGGACCCAGGATCAAAAATCATATCCCAGTAAGTTATAGGATACAGTATTAACTATTATGAATGGTAAAAAACAATAATTACTAAATAAATTTCCAGTTGAAAGCAGATTGTGAAACAGAAGGAAATGTTCAAACTTTAAGACAGCTCGTCTATTTTATTAAGGACCCAAATAAAAGTTAGAGGAATAAGCTCTAGGTCAAGTAAACTGGATATCCCATTTCTCAACTAGCAATAAAATGGCCTAATGAAAACTCTGTAGGCTTGTTTTTTTCTGGCCTCATGTCTTCAAATCTTTAATTCCTCCAAAAAAGCAAATCCAAGCTAAGAAAAACATTCCAGGGTAAGGAGGCTCATTAGAGCTTTTGGGTCAGATCAACATGTGTAATGTCTAAAACATACCTGCTAATGTATGCATTTCTACTATAGCAAAACGGAGAGAATAGTCTTGCTTCTGACATACTTCAATTTTCAGATAAGGAAGAACAAACACTTGATCACAGCCAGGGGTAGTGGCTCATGCCTGTAATCCCAGCACTTTGGGAGGCTGAGGTGGGAGAATCACTTAAGATTCACCAATAGTTTAAGACTAGCCTAGGCAACATACTGAGACCTTGTCTCTGAAGAAAAATTTAAAAATCAGCCAAGTGTGGTCATGCAAGTGTAGTCCCAGCTACTTGGGAGGCTGAGGTAGGAAGACTGCTTGACCCCAGGAGTTCAAGGCTGCAGGGAGCTATGATCGTGCCACCATAGCCCAGCCCGGGTGACAGTCTGTCCCTCAAAATAAATAAAAATATTTGATAGCGAAATACACTTATGTCTGAGTTATTTATTTAGAGACAGAGTCTCGCTTTGTTGCCCAGGCTGGAGTGCAGAGGCACATCAGCTCTCTGCAACCTCCGCCTCCCGGGTTCAAGTGATTCTCCTGCCTCAGCCTCTGAGTAGCTGGGATTACAGGCTCGGGCCACCATGCCGTGCTAATATTTGTATTTTTAGTAGAGACGGGGTTTCACTATGTTAGCCAGGCTGATCTCGCGTGATCCACCCACCTGGCCGATCTGAGTTGTTTAGAATGTTAGTTGTTTACTTCCCTGTTCCAGCCAAAATAATATTCTGAAAAAGTATATATTTTTAACCAGAAAAACCTTAAAAACAAAACAAAACAAAACAAAAAAAAAACAAGATTCTAACTTGAACCCAGGAGGCTTGAGCCAAGATTGAGCCACTGCACTCCAGCCAGGGCGACAGAGTGAGACTGTCTCAAAACAAAAAAAACAAGATTCAGTTACATACCTTCAAAACAACTGTAAACACTTGCAAAATACAGAAAGGTACCAATGGGCTAAATTAGTCTATTCTATGAGAAAGCTGAGCAGAACAGTAAAGACTGGGGAGTCCCATTTAAAAACACAATCATGAGGATACACAGAGCATACCTGATTTACACAAATACAATTCTAGATACAAACCCAAGTAGATCAAATGTGGAGGTACACATAATGGAGACTGCAAACAGCAATACAAATGATTCTTTCATCCAGAAATACAAATCATCAAATACCACTGCCTATTACCTATTCAAGACAAGTGTACTTAGAGCTTCTCCATCAACGTCTTCAGCGATTATGACCAAAGGCTTACGGTGAGCATTGGCAATTTCAAGAGCAGGTACAATGGACTGGACACTAGAAATTTTCTTTTCACTCAACAGAACATAGGCATCCTGGAATTCACATTTCTGACCTGTAAAAATAACGACGATTTCAAAAATACACAAAATGACTGCAATGTATTTAAATGAAAAGCTAAACCAAGGTTCCAACACACTTAAAAAGTGACCAGGCCAGGTGCGGTGGCTCACGCCTGTAATCCCAGCACTTTGGGAGGCCGAGGCGGGTGGATCACGAGGTCGGGAGATCGAGACCATCCTAGTCAACATGGTGAAACCCCGTCTCTACTAAAAAATACAAAAATTAGCTGGGTGTGGTGGCGCACGCCTGTAGTCCCAGCTACTCGGGAGGCTGGGGCAGGAGAATTGCTTGAACCCAGGAGGCGGAGACTACAGTGAGCTGAGATTGTGCCATTGCACTCCAGTCTGGTGCCTGGCAACAGAGCAAGACTCTGTCTCAAAAAAAAAAAAAAAAAAAAGTGACCAGTGAGTTTGTTTTCTTCCTTCATTTCTCATATGCATTAACTTTTGGAATACACACATTTATTTTTTTAGAGGATGACACCAACTAACACCCATAGTTTGACACACGTTAGGAAAGTATATTTAAAAAATTTCAGGAGGCCAAAACAGGGAAATCACTTGAGGCCAGGCATTCAAGACTAGCCTGGCCAACATGGCTAAACCCTGTCTCTATTAAAAATACAAAAAGTAGCCGGGCACAGTAGCTCATGCCTGTAATCCCAGCACTTTGGGAGGCTGAGGTGGGCATATTGCCTGAAGTCAGGAGTTAGAGAGACCAGCCTGGCCAACATGGTGAAACTCCATCTCTACTAAAAATACAAAAATTAGCTGAGCATGGTGACATTCGCCTATAATCCCAGCTACTTGGGAGGCTAAGGCATGAGAATCGCTTTAACCCGGGAGGTAGAGGTTGCGGTGAGCCAAGATTGCATCTCTGTACTCCAGCCTGGGCAACAGAGAATGACTCTGTCTAAAAGATTTGTTCTTACCTTTTGATGTATTAATAAAGTATGGAGAAATATAGCCTCGATCAAACTTCATGCCTTCAATAATTTCTAATTCATCATTCAGTGTTTTTCCATCCTATGAAAAGACAAAGAATTAGGTATACAGATTTCACTGAACACAAAACGTGAAATTACAGGCCAGATTAATAAAAATAGACCCCTCTGGTCATAAGGGATATAGGCTAGAGTATGAAAAAACCCAGGATATCCAATTTCACTTCTGCAAAAATCCCAGAAGTGCTTATTTAAATAATTCTTATGGCTAGACGATATTTAAGTTAGGATGGATTCATTTCACAAAGCAAAGCCTAATTCACGTAAAACACAGTAAGCACTTTGTTCTATACGTGTGCTGAGACCACAAATAAAGAAATGAAACCGCACTGTATTTAAACCACATAGAATTTTTCTACTTGGAAAATTCAGTTTTGATCATCAGATAACTCAAACTATTTGTAAAAACACGAACACACTTGCCTTTACTGTGATGACACCTTTTCTTCCAACCTTTTTCATTGCATCAGAGATGATATTCCCAATTTCTTTGTCTCCATTTGCAGAAATTGTAGCAACCTGAAATAGTCAAGTTGAATTAAAAAGTAAGGCTAGTGTCCTCAGTCAGTTCCCTCATCTTTTCTTAGTAACTTCCAAACTGACACTTACATCCTAGGGAGAAAAGGGGAATTTACGACATGGTAGTTTTCATGAAGTACTGGTTCTTTGCTCTTTTTTGATTCATTATTTGACTACACTGTTTTGAGGAATATGATATATAAAACTATTCTTTTAACAATATGTTTTAAAATGCTGACTTATCTTTATACATGGCAAATCTGGTATTACAAACTGACGAAACTTAATGCACCTTTGACAATGGCTAAGAACATTTTCACAATCATACAAATCCATTTTACAGCCATGTAGAACTAAATGACAATCATTATGGTCAAAATTCTTTTCAAATATTTTAGCAGTAAGAAAAAAATGAGTCTAATACTGATGATTGGGTAATATTGTTATTCTGACATTGGTGTGATCAAGAAAAAAAAAAATCACACATGCCATTAATTTTTTTTTTTTTAAAGTGTAACATATTAAGTCCTTACCTGTGCAATTTCTTCAGGGGTGGTCACAGGTTTAGACTGCTTTTTAAGTTCGACAATTACAGCATCAACAGCTAACATCACACCTAGTTCAACAATACATGTCATTACAATGCTTATTTCTCTCATGGCTTCTATGTCAAGTAGAAATCTTGAGATTCATGACAAATATTTTAATGACTTAAAAAAAATTTTTTTTGAGGCGGGTGGATCACGAGGTCAAGAGATCGAGACCATCCTGGTCAACATGGTGAAACCCCGTCTCTACTAATACAAAAAATTAGCTGGGCATGGTGGCGCGTGCCTGTAATCCCAGCTACTCGGGAGGCTGAGGCAGGAGAATTGCCTGAACCCAGGAGGCGGAGGTTGTGGTGAGCCGAGATCACGCCATTGCACTCCAGCCTGGGTAACAAGAGCAAAACTCCGTCTCAAAAAAAACAAAACAAAACAAACAAAAAAAATTTTTTTTGAGACAGGCTCTTGCTCTGTCGCCCAGGCTGGAGCTGCGCAGATCATGGCTCACTGCAGCCTTGACATACTGGGCTCAAGGAAGTAGCTGAGCCCACAGGCTTAAGGCACCATGCTCAGCTTATTTTATTTTTGTAGATAAGGTCTCGTATGTTGCCCAAGCCGGTCTTGAAATCCTGGGCTCAAGCGATCCTCCCACCTCAGCTTCCCATGTAGCTGGTACTACAGGCATGTGCTTGGACTAAAACAAGGTAGATGTGTATAGTTTCAAGAGTCTCTCCACTGAACTCATCCTATGCAAATCATTCCTAACCCAATCATGCTGCCCATTTCCAATAGGGTCCCTGACACTTTTCATGTCTGTCAGATAATGAAAAAAAAAGGACCAAAATGGTTAACACTCCCTTACTTTCAACAAGAAGTATAGTTCTTAAATGATAGGAATTTGTTGTGACTATTATTTGAAATTCTTTCACTTAATTTAGTATGTATTATGAACTAACAAAATATTTGTTTTACATTAGTTTTAACAGTCTCATTTTGCTTAACTGGGAATAGTGCTAGCTCTCCTGTTTGAGAAATATACTTAAAAAAAAATCCAATGCAAGGCGTTGGGAAGTCCTCTTAATTAACCTTAATATCTATCTGTTAGTGATTTACAGTAAAACTGCTGTTAGTGCAGTGTATTCACTTGACCCATAAACATTGAAATAGATGAGGTAATGATAAATTAGTAATGTAGTAATACGTCAGTATGCCAATTCTGACAAAAAAAATTATCAATAGCACCGCCCCCTTGACTCTCAAGAGGGTTCCAGGTTTGAACCCTAACATACTCTAGATATACATAGAAATTCTAGTGATAGGAAAACCAAGTCTTAGCACACAGCTAATAAATGACAAAGATGGGACTAAAATTCATGAGCTTCATACTGCCATGAAGCTCATGCTGAGGAGCAAATTTACACTCCAGTTACAAGCACTAACAAAACACAAACCAATAACACAGTGTGTGCTAAGAAAAAATAAATTGTGGAAAACCTTACTTTCTGATTCAGTTTAGTCTTACTTTCTACAAAACTAAACTAAAAATTAGCCAGGAATGGTGGTGAATGCCTGCAGTCTCAGCAACTTGGAGGCTGAGGCAGGAGGATTGCTTGAGTTCGAGGTTACAGTGAACTATGACTGTGCCAGTGCAGTCTAGCTTGGACTACAGAGCAAGACTGTCCCTAAAAACAAAAGAAATCAACTAAGTAAAACATCAAAATTACCTAACAGTACCCACCACACAGCCAGGCATTCAATCACTACTTACTAAAGGAAAACCCAGCTTAAGATTTCTCTAGGCCAAGAGGAGGAATGAGAGAAGGATCAATTTCCTAAAGTAATAAACGCTTTCCTTAGGTCCAAGGAATTAATGCCTTAAAGCATACTGAAGTTTAGAACACTGCAGTGACAATAGACATTCCTACCTCGTCTGATTTCCACTGGATTAGCACCTTTGCTAATCTTCTCGAAGCCTTCCTTGGCAATAGAGCGTGCCAGTACAGTAGCTGTGGTAGTGCCATCCCCAGCCTCTTCATTTGTGTTATTGGCAACATCTTGAACAAGTTTAGCTCCAATATTTTTATATTTATCCTTTAAGTCAATTGACTTTGCAACAGTCACACCGTCTTTTGTTACTTTGGGACTTCCCCAGCTTTGCTCAATAATCACTGTTCTTCCCTAGAAGAAAAAAAAAGTTACAGGGCCACACACACCCTAAGGATTATTTACATGTTAAAAAATGAGCAGTTTTCATAATAAAGCAACTACTTAAAAGTATCAACGTAAGTTGTGTCATTTTTAACCAGTCTTGCAGCATTAATCTCAAGGGCAAGTTTATCAATATTCTTTGTCAACAGACAAAATGATCTGTTTCTCTGCCAAGAGCATAATTTCGAATTAGGTAATTTAGGATATTAAGTTTTGGTTAGTGCCTGTTATTTTTGAAAGTAATGTGACCATCAAGGCAAGCAGTGTGCTCTTCCAGGTTCACTCAACATAAAACCTCAACCATGGCACAAATAGTTATTGACCACCTTTTGGATTTGAACTAAAGTTGTTACTTCCCATTTGTAAGGCGTGTAAATGTTGTATTTTATGCAGTTATTTGGATCACTTAATATCTGAACTGTCTTCAGACTGAAATGAACACCACTTCACTGCACACCACTTCAAAGGCCTCCTCAAAATATTAACCCTATTAAATGAGACTAATTTTAAATATGCTTTGGAACAAAAGAACAGCAGAAAACCGATAGATGGAGGAGAGAACGGGAAGCTACTGTTTAATGAGCACAAAGTTACAATTTTTGGAGATGGATGGTAGCGATGATTGCACCACATAAATGTAATTAATGTCCCCAAAGTGCACACTTAAAGATAATTTTATGTTGTGTACATTTTACAATAAACAAGCAAACAAAAACACCTACAAGCACATACCTGAGCTATTATGGGAGATAAACTCTTTCCTCTATACTTGGCATGAACTACTGGGAAAGGATCCGAATTTTAACTTAGGCGAGCAAAATTCTACCTCGAGTTTAAGAATCCACCTTGAGCTATGAGTTACTACCCGATTACATCACGCATTGTACAAAATAGTTTTGAAAATCTGGCTGAAGCACTTTAAGCTTTAAAATCATGTCTAAGAAAACAAAGGTTAACCAATACTTCATAACTCTTACATGTAAACTGAGTTATCTCAAAAACAGATACGAAAGTACTGTTCTATAGTTCAGTGCGACTATTTGTGAGTAAAACGCTATTAATAATACTGTAATTAGAATAAAATAAATAAATACACTGATACCTTTGGCCCCATTGTAACAGCTACGGCATCGGCTAAAAGGTCTACACCTTGAAGCATTAAGGCTCGGGCATCGGCACCAAATTTTACATCTTTGGCGTAAGCCCGAGTGAGATGAGGAGCCAGGACCCTGGAAACCGGTCTCATCTGGCGAAAGACAGTGGGTAACCGAAGCATTTCTGGGGATGGAAGCAAATAGATAATCAGTACTACCACCCGTGGTGCTCTGCTGCACACCTGTGCAACAGAGAAAACAACCTGAGATGTTGAGCCTGGCTGACCTCCGCCAGCCTCTACGCCTGGACGACGGAAGGCGCCGCAGCTACGAACATCAGCCACTAGCGCAAGCTAAAGAGGCCGCCCCGGTGCCTGACCTATAGCACTAGCACAAAGCACATGCAGCTCCTTCCCCACGGCCACCTATCCCTGCATGCCCAAAACGAGTTAATCTTTCACCGTGAAAACGGCCTTGAGGGCAGACCCATTCCAACGGTGGCCCCTAAGAAACCCAGTCAGCCGGAGAAAGGCAAGTTACAAATCCGAGTGACCAGTGAAGTTAAAAGTATTCCTGACGGTGCAAAAAGCCGCTGAGCAAAGTGTCTCCATGTAGCCACCCAGGGCTACGCTGTATCAGAGCAGCCTGCAATGCCACGAGGCTGGGGGCGGCAGCCAGGCCCATTCCGCGCGAGCCCACGTGTTTCTCTTTCCGAACGCCCCCAACAAGGTCAAGAGTGGAAGCGCAGTAACCCAGCTGCCTGCGGGGAGAAAAAAGCGGTTCCTTCGCGGACACCACCCTCGCCGGTTCCCTGAAGTCAGCCAGGCGCAGGCTGCACCAGCGGGCCTAAGTGGTTACAGTCCCCTAAATTCCATCCCCATCAAAGCTGTCCCTCCTGCGCCCAGCCGGGGTCTAAGATCCGGTCGCACGTGATGGAATCGCATGGCGCGGGCCTGGGCCTGCGGCGCAGAAGTGCAGGCTGTCGTCGCCAGCACCCTCCGGCAGGAACGCAACAGAGGAAGGCCCGCTCGGGGGGGTCGCAGGCGCCGTGGAGAGGAGGCGCGGGACGGCCTCGTACCTGCGGGGCGGCGGCAGGGCGTGCGCGCGGAAAAGCAGGTCGTCTGCGGCGAGTGAGGGACAGAATGCTGGGCGCACACGGCAATGAGCGCGTGTCCCCTCCCTCCCCGTCTCCCCCCGCCCCGCAGCACCGCGTGTGCAGGAGGCTCCCACCCCCTTCCCGTCTGCCGGGGCCCTGCAATCTGCACGCCCGGCGCGCGAGCCCCGCCCCTCCCTACCCGCGCAGTGTGGGCCAGCGCACTCAGCCTCTCCCGCCGGCTTAGGCTAGTTCCCGGGCCGCGTTAGGTTCCAGAACTTTCCGGAAAGTGCCGCGCTCCTTATGGGTCAAGGGTCAAATCGCGTCATTTCCGGGAGGGGGATGAAGAGAGAGTTCTTTCACCTCGGCTGGTCGCCTAGAAAAGCCTAGAAACAGCTCCTCTTTCCTTCCGCCTCCCTGTCCTCGCGTCAGCGACCTGCGCAGGGCCCTCGGGGCGAATCGCGGCGCGCTTCAGAGCGACCGCCCTCTCTCGCGGGGAGGGGCGACGGGCCAGCGGCCGGGGCTGGGGCGAGCGCGCCTGCGCGCTGGGCGGCCTTTTCACGTGTCGCGAGGGCAGTATCGCGGGTCTCTGCTTGCCGCGGTGCGCCAGACCGGAGTACGAGTCTGAGGCTGAGGGAGTCATGGTGAGTCCCGCGTGGCCTCAAGGCCGGCAGACCCGGGCCTGTCTGAGACGTACGGGGAGCCTGGACGGCCCTCTTTTGTTGGGCCCGGCGGGAGGGGTTGGGGGCCACTCAGTGACCGGCGCCCGCTGGTACCTTGGAGCGTCTAGGCCTGCCGGATCCTCTTCTCCACCGAGGGCTCGTTGCATGCGCGTGTGTTGCGGATGTGTGAGGCGGTGGGGGGGTGGGAACCCGGACCCACGCGCAGCGTCCCACCTGCTTCTGCAGGACCTTTGTGGGTGTGTAATATCTTGAGTGAAAAGCATGGTCTCAGGCAGGCAGATTGACCCAGCGTTTCCTGAAATTTTTCTGGAGAAACCTGAAAAAGAAAAACATTTGACCTTGGAATAAACTAAGGTTGACCTTAAAGCTGGTCAGGTTGCTCACCGGGGGAGCGACAACGACCCCTAACAGACGTCGTAAGGAATCGGGAATTAAACTTGGAATATTGGTTAGTACATTCAAATGCGTTTCTTTAACGAGTAATGAGGTTTGATGTTAAGTTTCAAAGCCACAACGTGTTGAGATGTATAACACGGTGGCGTTGCTTATTGACAATGTAATTACATTTAGTGTTTGTTTCAAAACATTTCTCTTCCTACAGGCAGGACAGGCGTTTAGAAAGTTTCTCCCACTCTTTGACCGAGTACTGGTTGAAAGGAGTGCTGCTGAAACTGTAACCAAAGGAGGCATTATGCTTCCAGAAAAATCTCAAGGAAAAGTGTTGCAAGCAACAGTAGTCGCTGTTGGATCGGGTTCTAAAGGAAAGGTAAATGGGGGATGTAGTGGAACTTTTTTTTGTGACGAGTCTCGCTGTGTCGCCCAGGCTGGAGTGCAGTGGCGCGATCTCTACTGCAACCTCCACCTCTTGGTTTCAAACAATTCTTCTGCCTCAGCCTTCCGAGTAGCTGGAATAAGACAAAAGAGGCTGCGTGTGGTGGTTTACACCTATTCAAAACCAGCCTGGACAGCACACACCTCCTCTCTACAAAAAAAAAACTCTAAAAAAAGAGATATGCTTCAAGGTAAAGTGATGGGACATTTAAAAATTGAGAGGAAACTTGGACTGTTCGTTTAACCCCTAACACATTGAAGTTGCTGTAATCTTAACCACTTGGGGCCTTGGTATACCTATGCGAGGAACAGGTTGGTCAGTCTTGTCCTGCTGCCCGGGACAGCTTTGAATGCCACCCAACACAAATCTGTAAACTTTGTTAAAACATGAGATTTCTTTTGCAATTTAAAGCTCATCAGCTACTGTTAATGCTAGTGTATTTTATGTGTGGCCCAGCACAGTTCTTCCAGTGTGGCCTAGGGAAGCCAAAAGATTGGACACTCTTGTTTTAGATGTTCCTCAGTTAACTGGTTAGACCTCAGGCTTCTAAAGGTGTCAGCCAAAATACACAGTAAATGCTGTTGGAGCTAAATAACGTTAACTGCATTGTTCCAGTTGCTTCTAAGAAAGAAATCTCTACTCAGGAGCTATCACAGAGTTAGGAATAGGAAGACTTTGGGGAATGGACACTTAGCTGCAGTACCTTTCCCCAAATCTGTACTTCAGAAAAAGGAACAATCACAAGAGAAGCCTATGTTCTAAATCCAGAAAAATAAATGTTGAAAGAAGGAAAATATGACCATTTGTATATGGCATTTTCTGGGTGCTGGCTACTGTTGCAGGTTTATTTCACATAGTTGATTGGTTATGTTAATATTTAACAATTATAAAGTTAGTTAACTAAAGTTAGCTTTTCCAGAATATTTTCTTGAGATTTTACATTGGAGTCGGGTTTTAGTTTAAGCCACTGTGTGTTTATTATTTCAGAGTTTAACTACAGTGGTATTTTTGAGTGACAATCTACAGTTCTAGTATGAATCGTATCACTTAGCCACCAAGTATATTTTTAACATAATTGGATTTGAGTGAGCATGTTTCATTAGTTGTAGTGATGTGAAAGTTAACTGTATAAGTTTGGAGAACTAGATGTCTGCTAATAAACATCCTTCCTTTCTTAAGGGTGGAGAGATTCAACCAGTTAGCGTGAAAGTTGGAGATAAAGTTCTTCTCCCAGAATATGGAGGCACCAAAGTAGTTCTAGATGACAAGGTGTGTAAACTTAATAATTCTAAAAAGAAGCCAAATATTTGCAATTAGTTGTCTTAACTAATGGTTTATTCACTTGCAGGATTATTTCCTATTTAGAGATGGTGACATTCTTGGAAAGTACGTAGACTGAAATAAGTCACTATTGAAATGGCATCAATGTGAAGCTGCCCATTCCACTGAAGTTCTGAAATCTTTCATCATGTAAATAATTTCCATGTCTCTCTTTTATAATAAACTAATGATAACTGATGACATTTAGTGTCTCCAAAATTGTTTCCTTGTACTGATATAAACGTTTCCAAATAAAAATATATAAATGAGTGGTTAATCTTTAGTTATTTTAAGGTGGTTTTAGGGTTCTCTAGTTTATGCTTTCTTCTGTTTTTCAAGTAACCAGAGAATTTTGGGAAACAAGATTTTTCTAGTCGGTACATTTTCACACAGAATTTAAATTTTTTATTTTTTGAGTTGGGGGGTCTCACACTGTTGCCGGGACTGGAGTACAGTGGCACGATCTCCACTCACTGCAACCTCTGCCTCCCAGGTTCAAGCAATTCTGCCTCAGCTTCCCCAGTAGCTGGGATTACAGGCGCCTGCCACCACTCCCAGATTTTAGGTTTATTAATAGATGATTGATACTGATAACAAGCCATGGATTTACTTTATTTCTTTGAATCAGAGTCTCACTCTGTCACTCAGGCTGGAGTGCAGTGGTGCAATCTTGATTCACTGCAACCTCTCTCCCAGGCTCAAGTGATTCTCCTCCCTCAACCTCCTGAGTAGCTGGGATTACCACAAGGCCCAGGTAATTTTTGTATTTTTAGTAGAGACGGTTTTGTCATGTTGGCCTGGCTGGTCTCAAACTCCTGACCTCTAGTGATCTACCTGCCTCAGCCTCCCAAAGTGCTGGGATTACAAGCGTGAGCCACCGTGCCCTGCTGCAACATTCAGATTTCAGAGTTACAGGTCTTAAGGTCTTCCATACTTTGCAGATACTCCTCCTCATTCCTAACTCCAATTTATGTAAGTACAAAGTATTTTTTTTGCATGGTTTAATGTAAAAAATGCCCAGGTACACAAATACCATGAAAATTGAGAGAAGAATTATACTTTCCTTTTTTTCCTTTTTTTTTTTTTTTTGAGACAGTCTCACTTGGTCACCCAGGCATGCTGGAGTTCAGTGGTACCATCATGGCTCGCTGTAGCCTCCACCTTCCCTGGCTCAGGTGATCCTCCCACTTCAGCCTTCTTGAGTGACTGGGACTACAGGCATTAGTTATAATAAACTCATGATAGCTGATGACATCCAGTGTCTCCAAAATCATTTCCTTGTATTGATAAAAACATTTTCAAGTAAAAATATATAAATGAGTAGTTAATATTTAGTTACCTTTTTTTTAATATTTAGTTATTTTAAGGTGGTTTTAGGGTTGTCACCATGCCCTGCTAAGTTTTGTATCTTTTTTATTTTTTTTTCAGGCCAGATGGGTAATGTGCCGATGTAACAAGGTTCAAGGGTGGCACATTTTACACAAGCGTGTGAATACCCAATCATCATCATGAACTACAAAAGGATCTATTTTTTTTGTTTTTGAGATGGAGTTTCAGTCTCATCAGGCTGGAGTGCAGTGGCGCAATCTCAGCTCACTGCAACCTCCGCCTTGGGTTCAAGTGATTCCCCTGCCTCAGCCTCTCGAGTAGCTGGGACTACAGGCGCCTGCTGCCACACCTTGCTAATTTTGTATTTTTAATAGAGATAGGGGTTTCACCATGTTGGCCAAGATGGTCTCTATTTCTTGACCTTGTGATCCATCCGCCTTGGCCTCCCAAAGTGCTGGGATTACAAGTGTGAGCCACTGTGCCCAGCTTTTGTATCTTTTGTAGAGATAGGGTTTTGCTGTATTAAAGCTAGTCTTAAACCTTTTGGGATCAAGCAATATGCCTGCCTTGGCCTCCTAGACTGTTGGGATCACAGGCATGAGTGAGCCAGCACATCTGGCAACTTTTTTTTTTAGAACTTTTGAGTTGGTCAGTATTTTGGAAAATTCAGCTTCTCTACATTAAAGTTAGGACTTGCCTTTTTTTTAATGGTGGTGGGTTATATTATCTATGCTTTTCAACTTGACACTAGTCAGGGTTGGAAAACAGCCACATGCTCACCTGATCAGTGTAGTTGAGGTAGGAAACAGGAAGACTTCAGTGTAGTTTCTAACCTGATATTGGCATCTAGTATCAGACATGATGTCCTATCACAAGTTTCTGTAACAACGTGAAAAAGGCATAATGCTGGGCGCAGTAGCTCATACCTGTAATCCCAGCACTTTGGGAGGCCAAGGTGGGCGGATCATGAGGTCAGGAGTTTGGGACCAGCCTGGCCAACATGGTGAAACCCCATCTACTAAAGATACAAAAAAATTAGCCAGACATTGTGGCAGACGCCTGTAGTCCCAGCTGCTCGGGAGGCTGAGGCAGGAGAATTGCTTGAACCTGGGAGGCGGAGGTTGCAGTGAGCCGAGATCGTGTCATTGCACTCCAGCCTGGGCAACAGAGTGAGACTCATCTCACAAAGAAAAAGGAAAAGGCGGGCCGGGCGCGGTGGCTCACGCCTGTAATCCCAGCACTTTGGGAGGCCGAGGCGGGTGGATCATGAGGTCAAGAGATCGAGACCATCCTGGTCAACATGGTGAAACCCCGTCTCTACTAAAAATACAAAAAATTAGCTGGGCACAGTGGCGCGTGCCTGTAATCCCAGCTACTCAGGAGGCTGAGGCA
This sequence comes from Aotus nancymaae, assembly GCF_030222135.1. Taxonomy (NCBI): domain Eukaryota; kingdom Metazoa; phylum Chordata; class Mammalia; order Primates; family Aotidae; genus Aotus; species Aotus nancymaae. The sequence continues at coordinate 36,044,001 of NW_026988419.1, read as the reverse complement.
GGAGAATTGCCTGAACCCAGGAGGCGGAGGTTGCAGTGAGCCGAGATCATGCCATTGCACTCCAGCCTGGGTAACAAGAGCGAAACTCCGTTTCAAAAAAAAAAAAAAAAAAAAAAGAAAAAGGAAAAGGCAAGACATAGTCCTTGAGGGGTGATCGTCCTTGGAATCTAGGAGCAATGACAAAAGCAGTGAGCTCACCAGGGGGTCAGCCAGCTCAGCTGTGGTAAATTTTTCCCTTGGCTCAGCTGTAAACCATAGTTTGACCCCAATTAACTTCTCAGATACATTGCGTCTTTTAAGCTTCTTTTTGTATGCATTGAAAAGAATGGTGCTGAGAAGCTCTCCATGGTTACCTGAGCCTCAGTGACCATCTTCACCTGAAGCTGCCCAGCATCCAGTGGCCAAGTACGTAAGGCCACTTAGCAACAGTGGAGGTGCTCTGGCATCCTCCTAGTGTTTTTTTTATGTCTTTTTTGTTTATTTTAGGAAAATTTAATTCCTAGGAGAACATTTATTTTTTTTGATACAGAATCTCCCTCTGTCACCCAGGCTGGAATGCAATGGCGTGATCTCGGCTGACTGCAACCTTCACCTCCTGGGTTCAAGCGATTCCCCTGTCTCAGCCTCCTGAGTAGTTGGGACTACAGGTGCGTGCCACCACGCCTGGCTAATTTTTGGTCTTTTTAGTAGAGACGAGGTTTCACTGTGTTAGCCAGGATGGTCTCGATCTCCTGACCTCGTGATCCACCCGCCTTGGCCTCCCACAAGTTTTGGGATTACAGGTGTGAGCCACCATGCCTGGCCCATTTCATTTTTAAAAACTTAATACTACTACATAATTTGGTAAAAAAAAATCCAAGGCAAATAATTGCCAGGTGTGGTGGCTCACACCTGTAATCTCAGCACTTTGGGAGGCCGAGGTGGGTGGATCACTTGAGGTCAGGAGTTTGAGACCAGCTTGGCCAACAAGGTGAAATCCCATCTCTACTAAACATAAAAAAAAAAGCCTGGTGTAGTCGTGGCATGCACCTGTAGAGTTAACTACTCAGAAGGCTGAGGCAGGAGAATTGCTCGAACCCAGGAGGCAGAGGTTGCAGTGAGCCATGACTGTGGCACTGGGTGACAGAGTGAGACTCTGTCTTGAAGAAAAAAAATTTATATATATATAACAGCTAACATTGGCTGAATGCCTTCTCTCCAGGATGGGCACTGTGTGATAGAGTAGCTAATAGGAGCATTTTCTAGGTGTTGGCTACTGTTGAAAGTGCTTTTCATGTGTTAATTGGTTTAATCTTTCGGTTTTTTCTCTCTCTCTCTTTTTTTTTTTTGTTCGTTTAATCTTTCAACAACCTTATGGGATAGCTACTGTTCTCATCTTGCAGATGAGAAAGCTAAGGCATAGAGGGGTTAAGTAATAACCAAGGTGGCTCAGTGGTAAGTGGAAAAGCCAGGATTCAGACACAGTTCACCTCCAGATGTTGCTATTTAAAACTTGATCCTTTATAGCCTTGGCTACTTTGTTAATTCTAAGCACTTAATACACATTATTTCAATTAATCCTGGTGATACCCACTGTGGTATGGGTAATGGGTAATACCAAATGGTGTATGGCACTTGGGTGCCTAGTACACCATGTGTTGAATTTAACAAATAAAACAGTCACAGCAGAGGATAAATAGCTTTATGTAGCTGTAGCAGCTAGGGAGAAGTGTTAAGATTAAAATCCAATAATGCTACTCGAATTTGGTTGGGTGCAGTGGCTTGTGCTCATAATCCTAGCACTTTGGAAGGCCGAGGTGGGCAGATCTCCTGAGTACAGGAGTTTGAGACAGCCTGGGCAACATGGTGAAACCCTGTCTCTACAAAAATACAAAAAGCTACTCGAGGGGCTGAGGTGGGGAGGTTAAGGCTGTAGTGAGCTGAGATTGTGCTACCACACTGCAATCTGGGTGACAGAAGGAGACCTTGTCTTAAAAAAAAAAAAAAATCCTATACTAGAATTGATTACCAACCCTTAAACTCAACTATCAGCTATCAGCTGTCTTAGTAGTCAAACTTATTTTCTAGGTTTAATTCTCTATAGTCTGATCATGTCTTTTAAAGGTTGTGTCCCCTATTTATTTTGAAAGGAATTAAAATCTAAAGTTTTAAATGGCATGGAATAATGATCTCAACTTTTGATCATCTTCTCATCTGTAAAGTAGTAGGTACTTCCACTATATGTATATTTACATTTATGCACGTGTTACTGCCTTTGGTATATTAAAGCTTACATTTTGTCAAACTTAGATACTGGAATTATGCCTAAAAGTTCTTTCTTATATTACCTAAGTGAATTATCATACTCTGCTCACGCACAGCTAGATAATATGCTTTGCACATCATAACCTTGGGAGCTCATATTTTTCTGTATTACCAATGAGAAACCTTGACTCCAGAGATGAAGAAATCCTTCAAGGATTTCTTAGCCAAGGCCATGTGGCTAATAACTTGTAGAGTTAGGAGTCCGTTCAAAGGCTATGGCTTTCCCATTACTCTCCAATGCTATTTTCCTAAGACCCAAACAAATTAGTTTTGATATCTAAGGTAATAGGTCCGAAAGCTTGATTCATCCTCGGAATTGCCTAGTAAACTTAAAATTTCAGGGCCTCATCCAAACCTACTAAATCAGAAGAATAAGAGAATTTTTGAACACAGAAGCAGTCTTACTGTGATGCTTGCCTAGCAGAATTGCTAAAGAAATATATTTTTTTCTTTTTTTTTTTTTGAGACAGGGCCTTATTCTGTCTATCCAGCTGAAGTGCAGTGGTATGATTATAGCTCACTGCAGCCTCGAACTCCTGGGTTTAAGCAGTCCTCCCATTTCAGCCTCCAGAGTAGCTGGAAGTACAGGCCTGTGTCACCATGTGTGGGTGATTATTTTTTAGACAGGGTCTTCCTCTAGTGCTCAGGCTAAAGTGCAATGGTGCTATCACAGCTCACTGCAGCATTGACCTCGCAGGCTCAATTGATCCTCCCACCTCAGCTTCCCAAGTAACTGGGACTACACATGCATCCCACCATGCCTTGCTAATTTTTTTTTTTTTTTTGAGACAGTGTCTTACTCTGTTGCCCAGGCTGGAGTGCAGTGGCACAATTTTGGCTCACTGTAACCTCTGCCTCCCAGTTCAAGTGATTCTCCTGCCTCAGCTTCCTGAGTACCTGGGATTATAGGCGTCTGCCACTGCGCCTAGCTGATTTTTGTATTTTTAGTAGAGATGGGGTTTCACCATGTTGGCCAGACTGGTCTTGAACTCCTGACCTCAGGTGATCCACCTGTCTCGGCCTCCCAACCTGCAGAGATTACAGGCATGAGCCACAACACTCAGCCAATTTTTGTATTTTTTTTGTAGAGATCAGGTTTCACTAAATTGCCCAGACTGGTCTCAAACTCCTGGGCTCAAAGGATCCTCCCACCTTGGCCTCCCAAAGTGCTGGAATTACAGGTGCATAATTTATTTTTTGGTGAATGGTGTATGTACCTATTTTTTTAGAGATGGGTTTCACTGTGCTGTCCAGGCTGGTCTTGCTCTCCTGAGCTCAAGCAATCTTCTTGCCTCAGCCTCCAGAGAAGCTGGGACTACTTTATTTTTTTAATTAATGTGTAGCTTGTTGTTGCAACTTTACTTACTGGATTATCCATTCTTCTTCTTGCACACCACCCCCTACTGAGACCAGCTCGACTGTTGAGATCCCCACCCAGGTGGCGCTGGAGGCATTAAGAAGCAGACACCCAGATAGAACAGCAAAGTAGGAGTATCCGGGGGCCAATAGCCTTCTGAGCTGAGAACCTCAGGGGCTGACAGCATTCTGGGCTGAGGGCCTTGAGCAGATTCTGACCCACATATTTATTCTCTCTGAACAGGTGATTATCATTAACAAACAGGTATTCTGTGTTTTCTCATAGAACCAAGATAAACTAGGTAGGCAGTTGGTGCCTGCTTATCACTAATCAAAGACAAACTAGAAGTATTCTCCACAAGGAAGCCACGGAGGCAGGGTCACATATCCCATGCTTAAAGAATTGTTTTAAGCAAGACAGTATATGTGTATCTTGCACATATACTGTCTTGCTACTTTAGAATGCCCCAAGTAGTTTTCCACTTGGGGAGTGGGGGCGGCTAGGTTTTCCTTGCCATTGTTCTTCTTAGCAAACAATATATTTTATCATACACTCAGCATTTCTTGACAACCCCCCACCTCCCTTCTCTCTGTGCCCAGAAATCAGATATGTTACCTTTATCATACATGACATTTCTAAATATGCCTATTCCTGGGTTTAATAATTTGTTCCATTGTCCTCCCTATTCTGTCACATTGCTTTCAATGTAAATAGCTTTATATTTAAGTTTGATATCTGATAAGGCAAGTCCTCCCTATACCTGCTCACCTGGCTGAGAGTATGTTTTTTTGTTCCTATATGAGCTGCCAGCTTGTTCTTCAGTGTGATTCCAAGTAATGCTTCCTCAAGCAAGTTAATTATTGTTTTCACTGCACCCACATAAAAATGGAGTTTTGAACTTTTGATTTATTTGTGTGAAGAGCATTTAAATATATTTTCTTTTTCTTTTCTTTTCTTTTTTTGAGAAGGAGTTCACTCTTGTTGCCCAGGTTGGAGTGCAATGGCACGATCTCGGCTCACTGCGATCTCCGCCTCCCAGGTTCCAGCAATTCTCCTGCCTCAGCCTCCCAAGTAGCTAGGATTACAGGCCTGTGCCACCACACTCATCTAATTTTTTTGTATTTTTAGTAGACGCGAGGTTTCACCATATTGGTCAGGTTGGTCTTGAACTCCTGTCCTCAAGTGATCCACCTGCCTTGGCCTCCCAAAGTGCTGGGATTACAGGCATGAGCCACTGCACCCAGCTTAAATATATTTTCCTTTACCCTTACGCAACCTCTATGAGAGAGCCCAATCAAACCTAGGCTCTTGTCCTGCATTGCTTACATACTAGTTCTGTTACATTTGACAAATTACCTAACCCCTCTTAGCTTATGAATGAACTGCAAAACAAGGGCATTAGATTTGCCTCTTTTTTTTTTGAGATGGAGTCTGGCTCTGTCACCCAGACTGGAGTGCAGTGGCATGATATTGGCTCACTACAACCTCCGCCTTCTGGGTTCAAGCAATTCTCCTGCCTCAGCCTCCCGAGTAGCTGGGTCTGCAGGCACATGCCACCATGCCCAACTAATTTTTGTATTTTTAGTAGAGGCAGGGTTTCACCATGTTGACCAGGATGGTCTCGATCTTTTGATCTTGTGATCTACCCACCGTGGCCTCCCAAAGTGCTAGGATTAGGTGTAAGCCACCATGCTCGGCCTAGAATTGCCTCTTAATGTTTTGAGTCAAGCCTATTATTTTTTTGTTAAACTTTTATTCATTTAAAAATAAATAATATGTTCATGAGTTAAAAATTTAAAATTATATATATTGAAAAGAATGCTCTCTATCCTTGTCCCCCAAGCCACCCAGTTTGATCCCTAGAAGTAACTAGTAAAACTCCTTTTTTTTTTTTGAGACAGGGTCTTGCTCAGTTGCCCAGGCTAGAGTCAGTGGCATGATCTCGGCTCACTCCAACCTCTGCCTCACAGGTTCAAGCGATTCTTCTGCCTCAGCCTCCTGAGTAGCTGGGACTATAGGCACGTGCCACCATGCCTGGCTAATTTTTGTATTTTTAGTAGAGACTGGGTTTCACAATATTGGCCAGGCTGGTCTGGAACCCTTGACCTTGTGATCTGCCAGCCTTGGCCTCCCAAAGTGTTGGTATTACAGGCATGAGCCACAGCACTCGGCCATAACTCTTTATGTTCTTCCTTTCAGGGGTGTTTTATGTATATACACACATATGTAAATGTGAGTGTGTATATATATATATATGTATCATGTATATGAAATATATATTCATTTTTCTTTTTTTAAAAAATAACATTCCATGCATACCGTTTGGCAACTTGCTTTTTCACATTAATAATTGGTCTCTGGGATTAATCTATACATAAAGACACTTTACAACTGTATAATGTTCAATTACATGGATAAGCCATAATTTATTTCAGGATGCCCCCCACGCCAATGATAGATATTTAAGTTATTCTAATCTTTTTCTATTAGAAACACTTCTGCAATGAATAAATGTATGCATAACTAAATATATACATGTGAACAAGTATAAGATAAATTCCCAGATATAGAACTGCTTTGTCAAAAGGTCTGTGAATTTTAATCATACATGTACACATATACAGACATGGATCTCCCAAGTTGTCCTTCATAGAAGGTCCATCATTTTTTTTTTTTTGAGACAGAGTTTTGCTCTTATTGCCTAGAGTGGGGAGCCATGGCACGACCTTGGCTCACTGCAGCCTCCATCTCCTGGGTTCAAGCAATTCTCCTGTCTCAGCCTCTCGAGTAGCTGGGATTACAGCTGCTCACCATCATGCCTGGCTAATTTTTGAATTTTTAGTAGAGATGAGGTTTCACCATGTTGGCCAGGCTGGTCTTGAACTCCTGACCTCAGATGATCCACCTGCCTCCAAAGTGCTGGGATTACAGGTGTGAGCCAACACGCCCAGCCAAGAGGTCCATCAATTAACAGTTCTACTAGCAGTGTATAAAACTGCTTTTTTCTTCTTACTCTCTATAGTACAGGATGTTATAAAGTTCTTATTTTGCCAATCTGATAATTTTACTTTTTATTATCATGGATGAGGGTAAGCTACAAAAAAGGAATTTTTTTTTCTTTTTTTTTGAAGACAGGGTCTTGTCTGTCACCCAGGCTAGAGTGCAGTGGCATCATCACGGCTCACTGCAGCCTTGACATCCTGGGCTCAGGTGATTTTCTCACCTCAGCCTACCAAGTAGCCGGGACTACAGATGCATTCTAGCACATTTGACTAATTTTTGTAAAGATGGTGTTTTGTCATGTTGCTCAGGCTGGTCTTGAACTCCAGAGCTCAAGCGATCTGCCCACCTCAGCCTCTCAAAGTGCTGAGATTACAGGCATGAGTCACCTTGCTTAGCCTTTTAAACTGATTATTCCTATTCACTTAATCTCTTCTGCCTATTTTTTGACTGAGTGCTTGTTTGATTTTTATGACTTTTATTTACTAGAGAAAGTATTTTTTTGGTGTGGTTTTTTTCCCCTCTAGTTTGTCATTTGGGTTTTGATTTTGTTTATGCTTTGCACTTGTAGAAAGTTATTTTGGTGTATTTGAATTAATAGATGGTTTTCTTTATGGCTTCTGGGTATGATGTTACACTCTGAAAAGTCTTCTCTAAAACTTAAAGTTTCTTCTTTAGATATTTTCTAATGGTTTCTTTAGATATTTTTTATAGTTTGGGTTTTTCTTTTCCTTTCTTTTTTTTTTTTTTTGAGATGGAGTTTCCCTCTTGTTGCCCAGGCTGGAGTGCAATGGCACGATCTAGGCTCACCGCAACCTCTACCTCCCAGGTTCAAGCAATTCTCCTTGCCTCAGCCTCCCAAGTAGCTGTAATTACAGGCATGTGCCACCATGCCCAGCTAATTTTGTAATTTCAGTAGAGACAGCGTTTCTCTATGTTGTTCAGGCTGGTCTCGAAATCCCAACCTCAGGTGATCAGCCCACCTCAGCCTCCCAAAGTGCTGGGATCAGGTGATCGGCCCATTTCGGCCTTCCAAAGTGTGAGTCACTGCACCAGCCTAGTTTGGGTTTTTTTTTTTTTTAAACTTACAGCTTTTATTTTTTATTTATTTATTTTTTTAAGACGGGGTTTCACCATGTTGGTCAGGCTGGTCTTGAACTCCCGACCTCAGGTGATCTGCCCGCCTTGGCCTCCAAAGTGCTTGGATTACAGGAGTGAGCCACCACGCCCGGTCTGGGTTTTTCTTAAAAAAAAAAAAAAAAAAAAAAAAAAAATTGATTTTGGCTCAATCTGTAGATTTTCCTGTTAAAAGACAAAAGGAATAGATAAAATTCCCCTACCTTGTTATAGATTAAGCCTAATTCTTTAAGACACTTAACATTTAGCTTGCAAAATGCTCTTTCAGTCTAATTTAACCTGAAGACATGACTTGGAAAAACATCAATGGTTATTTACTTATCTAGTTTGAATGTCAGTTCAAAAAGTCTAATTTATTATAGTATTTTTAAGTCACTCATTTTTTCAATATGTACCAGGTACTGTCCTAGGAACCGGATATACAGGGATGAATAAGATGGGGGAAGCACACAGTAAATAACTAAATTAATAGCATGATTTTAGATACAGATTAATGTTATCAAGAAAAAAAAGACAGACTGGGCACAGTGACTCACACCTGTAATCCCAGCACTTTGAGAGGCTAAAGTGAGGATCACTTTAACCTAGGAGGTCGAGGCTGTAGTGAGTGGTGATCATGCCACTACACTCCAGCCTGGGCAAGAGCAAAAGACCCTGTCTCAAGTGGTAAGAGAAAGGGTGAAGCCCAGTGTCTCACACTTGTAATCCCAGCGTTTTGAGAGGCCAAGGCAGGAAGATCTCTTGAGGCCGGGCATTTAAGACTAGCCTGGGCAATAAAGTGTCTCACCTTTGCCTCCTGGGTCCTAGTTCAAGTGATTCTCCTGCCTTAGCCTGCTGAGTAGCTGGGATTATAGGCATGCACTACCACACCTGGTTAATTTTTGTATTTTAGTAGAGACGGGGGTTTCACCATGTTGGCCAGGCTGGTCTTGAACTTCTGACCTCGTGATCTGCCTGTCTTGGCCTCTGAAAGTGCTGGGATTACAGGCATGAGCCACCATACCTGGCCCAGGCTGGCTTCCTTTAAGCCAAAATGGCTGCTGCAGGCTCATATTGGGTGATGTCCATTGGCAGAAAAAAGAGAGCATCTCTTTTGGTATCTTCTCAAGAGCAAGTAAATCTTTCTCCAAAGTGCTTTATCACATCGTTTCACATTTCTTTTCTTTGCTTTATTTTACTTTATTATTATTATTTTTGAGACAGGATCTCATTCTGTCACGCAGGCTAGAGTGCCGTGGTGCAATCATGGCTCACTGCAGCCTTGAACTCCCAGGCTCCAGCAGTCCTCCCATCTCAGCCTCCTGAGTAGCTGGGACTACAAGTGTGCGCCACCATGCCAGGCTAATTTTTGTATTTTTTTGTAGAGATGTGGGGGAAATCATACTATGTTGCCCAGGCTGGTCTTGAACTTCTGGTCTCAAGCAATCTTCCCACCTCAGCCTCCCAAAGTGCTGGAATTAAGGTGTGAGCCACGAGCCTGGCCCTTTCACACTTAGGCCAATAGGAATTTATTCCTCAGCTAGACATGGGTTTACCTTTCCCTGGTCATAGAGAGATGAACACTGAGGAAGATCAGAGTCTGTTTGCAAAGAGCATGTGATGATAGGGGCTGCTTCAATATTTAAGGCATTCACATTTATTTTCTTTGCTTTATTATTTATTTTATTATTATTCCCCTGTAATGTAGTAATCTACGTAAGATGCTTTCCCATTAATTTCAGGGCTCTTTGAGGAAAGCTTGTCTTATATATCTTCATGTTTTTCAGCACTTAGCCCCAGTGCCTTGTACATAATATGCATTAAGTCTTTTTTTTTTTTTTTTTTTTTTTTTTTTTGAGACGGAGTTTCGCTCTTGATACCCAGGCTGGAGTGCAATGGCGCGATCTCGGCTCACCGCAACCTCCGCCTCCTGGGTTCAGGCAATTCTCCTGCCTCAGCCTCCTGAGTAGCTGGGATTACAGACACGCGCCACCATGCCCAGCTAATTTTTTGTATTAGTAGAGACGGGGTTTCACCATGTCGACCAGGATGGTCTCGATCTCTTGACCTCGTGATCCACCCGCCTCGGCCTCCCAAAGTGCTGGGATTACAGGCTTGAGCCACCGCGCCCGGCCTGCATTAAGTCTTTTACTTGGATTTAAAGATTCCCCAAAATGAATTTCATATTGGATAATTTTTTTTAATGTGCCAACGATTTGAAGCTCATGGATAATTTGAAATTATTTATGATACTTTGGCTTTATAAAATATTTTCTTCTACAACTTCGAGAGGTCCATATTTAATTTTATGCTTGCTTTCATACTTTATGGGGCAGAGGGAAATAATTGCTATGTACAATCTCCATTACACGTGAAGAAACATTTATTTGATAGCTTGTTCAATGTCTTACAGTTAACAGGCAAGATAATCTACATTTTCTGAATCCCAGTCTAGAGTTATTCCTGTTGATGCATATTGCCTTTAAACAGATCACTCCTCCTTTACCTGAAATATTCAAGTATTTCATGTAATTGCTATTACTGATCATGCTTTTTGTTTTTCTTTTCTCTCTGGAAAAATTAACCTAGTTATAAAATTAGTCTTGTTTGGAGGTACATAATCTACAGGCTGACAGAGGAATGAAAATGTGAAGGTTATGAGCTAGAAACATTCTATCCCTAAAGCACAAGGTCCTTCCTGTGAACAAGGCCAGGGTTGACATCAGAATGCAACTTTACTGAACTTTTCAAAAACAAAGAATGAGCATTTTGTTCTGGAATGTAACGCCTACTCATTCACTTTTTTTATTTGTTTCAGATGAGCTGAAACGGTTTAACAAATCTGGAATTAACAGAAGGTGAAGATGACCCCTTAAGGATAGGTGACTATTTACAGCTAAGGGAATTACCACACAAACTGGGAAACGTAAACTTAATCCGTGCAGTAAGTGAGGTGGGTTACCTGTAGACCAAGAGGCTTCCCTGGAACTCTGCTATCTCACAGACCCAACCCATCTCTCTAAGGGAGGCAACATTTGGGTGTCACTTGTCCTAAGCTCTCATTGTATTTAATATAGGTTGAGCATCCATAATCTGAGAAGTCCAGAAATGCTCCCAAATCTGAAACTTTTTGAGCATCCACATGATGCCACAAGTGGAAAATTCCATACCTGACCTTCTATGACAGGTTGCAGTCACAATTTTGTTTCATGCACAAAATTATTTAAAGTTTTACAAGCACCTGCCACCACACCTGACTAATTTTTGTATTTTTAGTAGTGATGGGGTTTCACCATATTGGTCAAGCTGGTCTCAAATTCCTGACCTCAAGTGATCTGCCCACCTCGGCCTCCCAAAGTGCTGGGATTACAGATGTGAGCCACTGCTCCTGGCCTATTTAAAATATTGTATAAAATTAACTTCAGGCTATATGTGTAAGTTGTATAGAAAACTAATGCATTTCACGTTTAAACATAGGTTCCATCCCCAAGATATCTCATTATGTATACACAAATATTCTAAAATCCAAAATAATCAGGAATCTGAAACTGTTTTGTTCCCAAGCATTTCAGATAAGGGGTACTTAACCCATTTAAGAATTTGTGATTTGCACGTCTCTGTTGCTAGAGTCTAGGCAATTTGTAGTGAAGGACTGGGATTCATCATACTTGTACCTTAGTGCCTACCGTACAGTGGGGCTGAATGAGTATCTACTGAACGAATAAATCTTTTCATATCTAGACGCTGGTGTTGGGAGGGCAAAATTAAATGCCCATTCTTGGAGTTACCAGTCTATACATCTTCTAGAGAGAACCAACTTCCTGCTGTTGAACCTTTCAAAGCCTAGTTGTAAGTCACTGACAATTACTCTGCTAGTGACCCACTCAACCTCTCCTCTACTCTCAACTTCCACTTCTGGAGGCTGTTACGTGGCCCTTCCCTCAGCATTCTCAGTACATCTTCTATCTAGGGATATTTGATGTTTCCTTCTTTTGGAAATCATGCTACTGTATGAGGTTTTTACTTTCTGAACTATCTTCCCATCTGATATTCCAAGGCCTCCCTCATCCCAGATCAAGGTTTCTAAGCAGGAAAAAAAGTTTGCGAAAATGCTGTGGTTTCTTAAGAGAACACTTAAAATTTGCAACAAAGGAAATCTTATATCCTGTAAAATGTAAAACCCTCACCATCTATCAAGGACTACTAATTTCCTCCTCCTGCTTCTGACTTGAAAAACACAAGCCAAATCTGTCTGCCTAACGCACAAAACCAGATGTCCACTCTTCATCTCACAGAATTGACATCTGCGTCTTTTATCTACGTAAACAAACTTGTCATTGAAAAAGTCCTTGGCTTTGAAGTCGCCAGATGACGGAAGTTAACACTGACACTCAAACCCCCAGTCTGATTTTTAGATTGGGTCGATTTCACGCAAGTTCAGTGGAATTTCCCCAGACTGCTGGCCTGTTTGTACTCTGCTTCCCTAGGCGGCTTCTGGGACAGAATTATGCTTCTCTAGGTATTTGCTTGCACATAGGTTTACAAAACGGTCGCCACTGTAAGAAGTCCGTTCTTCCCGTGTAACTAACCGGAGCCCAACACCAACCACCGTGCAACGCAGCCGTCCACACTGCCGCAGCCATCACGACCTTTCAAACCGCCCGGCGGACCTCCCAACGACACTCGAGGCCCCCGCCTTCCGGTCCCTCTGTCGCCGCCCGACGCCGTCCGGCTGCTCCTCGTTCGCCTTCGCCCTCCGCCAATCCGGCTTCCTCCCAGAAGGCTCCCGGTTCTCCCGTCGTGCCCGGCTCAGGCTGCGGCTGTTCCGTCGGCTGCCGCTCCTCCTCCCAGACGCAGAGCGGCGCTCTGCCCCGCCCCCCGCGCAGGCAGCCGTCCCTACATCCGGGTACCGACTCCAGCCGCCCAGACGCTGGCACTATGGTCATGGCGGAGGGGACGGCAGTGCTGAGGCGGAACAGGCCGGGCACCAAGGCGCAGGTACCATATCCACACCTTTCCTGACGGGCAACTAGGTGTCGAGCAGTGCCGCGCCCGGAAGCTGGCGGCGACTGCGGGGAGGTTGAGCCGGGGCGGCAGGCGAGCGGGCTGGGGCACTCGTGCCCGGCCTGCTCTTCCGGAGCTACAGCCCCTCAGTTTGGCTGAGGCGGTGACGGCCGCCGTGAGGCCTGCGGAGCTCCGACCCGGGGGGTAGGCGTGACGGGCGGGTGGGGGCTGTGGGTGGTGTCCGCTTGCGGAGGCCCGGGGCTGCAAGCCTGTCAGCAGCAACGGCTGCTTCTCCTTGTCCCTGAGCCCCAGGTGACAAGCACTGGAGGGGCGCGACCAGCCTGGTGGAGTTCCCGGGATTTCCTGAAGGTCGGGGCCGCGAGGTGGGAGCGGGTGTGAACACAGCCTACCTGGACCCGGCATCCAGTTTTTACCTGGCCTGAGACGTACCAGCCCGGCTCCTGCCATCTAGCTAGTCTAGCCAGATCCGGGTGACGATAATTACTTTATTCTCCTTGTTTCCCACCTCTCCCTGCCGCTTTCCCTGGAGCTGTTCTCTGGTCCAGCAAGTTTTCATCACCAGGTTGTGACTTAGATGTCATTCATTGCTAATATGCATGAAGCATAGTCAGGGAATGAACTGATTAATTTTGTCAGTTTTTTTTTGAGACCATTATATGTGGTAAATTGGTGCTTGATTAGGCATTGGTTCTTAGGGTTTGGAAAAGATAGGATGCCTCACAATAATAATACAATCGGCATCCAGACTTGAACTGATTAATACTTTGCTAGCCAAAATGGCCTGCTATAGACTAGATGCTCTAAAATTGGAAGAGATGTGTTTAAAATGTTAAAAAGTGATGCAAATGAAAATTGAAACAAAACAACTGTGGATCTTTGATTGTATATCTGAGAATAGATTTTAATTTCTCATACAGAATTACGGAAAGGACACCTTTCAAAGGGGGCATACAGGTATGATTACTACCCCAGATTCATGTTACAGATAAGGAACTGAAGCCCAAGAGAATTAACTGGATTCGCCCACGGATACATAGTCTCTTGATTCTTAATTCACTGGTGACCTTTTTCTCTTTAACAAGCTGCTTTTAATGCTGAATTTTATAGAAAACTTTAAAGTCTTATTTTGGAGTCACATTACTCCTACTGGCAGTTTTGTTTTCATACTACTGGAAATTTATCAGTTACATATGCTTGCTTTTTACCTTTTCCACCTTCCAAATGCTCTTTTCTCAGATACCATTACATCTTATTCTGTGGAAACATTGTTTCTGATTGCATTTTTATATTCAGAAGTAGACTTTTGTGTTCACATTCTGAGTCATCTCATTTATTCGTTCTTAATTTTGAAAGATTAGAAAATAAAATAAACTAATATTGTAACATATGCTTGCTATGTTGCTGTGGGTCACACAGAAGAAAGCTTCTTGTCTTTTTTTTTTTCGCATTGTCATGGATCAACGTTGTTAGATAAAATATAACAGAAAAATGAGGATAAAAAATAAAAAGACTGCTTACAGAGCAGTTTGTCCTATCTTGTTTATACCATGAATTAATTTTCTTCAGTGAAATGGGTCTGTTCTAAAATGATATATTTAGAACTATATCTCCTTCCTTATTGGGTCAAAAGAAAAGTTAAAAAAAAAGTAACTATGATAGAGGGCTGGGTGCAGTGGCTCATGCCTGTAATCCCAGCACTTTGGGAGGCCGAGGCGGGCAGACCTGAGGTCAGGAGTTCAAGACCACCCTGATCAACATGGTGAAACCCCGTCTCTACTAAAATTACAAAAAATTACCTGTAATCCTAGCACTTTGGGAGGCCGAGGCAGGCAGATCATGAGGTCAGGAGGTTGAGACCATCCTGTCTAACATGGTGAAACTCCGTCTCTACTTGAAAAAAAAAAGAAAAAAAGCCGGGCATGGTGTTACACACCTGTAGTCCCAGCTACTCAGGAGGTCAATTGAGGCAGGAGAATTGCTTGAAACTGGGAGGTGGAGGTTGCAGTGAGCCGAGATCACGCCACTACACTCCAGCCTGGGTGACAGAGCAAGACTTTGTCTCCAAAACAAAACAAACCCCCAAAAATTAGCTGGGTGTGGTGGCGGGCCCCTGTAAGGGCCCCTGTAATCCCAGCTATTCAGGAGGCTGAGGCAGGAGAATCGCTTGAATCTGAGAGGCGAAGGTTGCAGTGAGCCGAGATCACGCCATTGTACTCCAGCCTGGGCAGCAAGAGCAAAACTTCACCTCAAAAACAAATAAGCAAGAAAAGTATGATAGAGTAGGTGGAGTATCTTCCTACTCAAAAAAAAAGTTGGTTAGACTGGAATATAGGCACATAATTGGTTTTCTTTTTTTTTGAGACAGATTTTTGCTCTTGTGGCCCAAACTGGAGTACAATGGTCTGATCTCTGCTCACTGCAACCTCTGTCTCCTGGGGTCAAGTGATTGCTTCAGCTTCCCAAGTAGCTGAGATTACAGGTGTGTGCCACCACGCCTGGCTAATTTTTTTTTTTTTTTTAGGTGTTTTTAGTTGGATCTGCAGATGAAACCTGCAGATACGGAAAGCCAACTTCGTAACTACATGCTTTTTCTAATATTTTAAAAACAATATTCTGTAAACTTTCTTCATTTTTTAAAAAGGAAAGAATAGACGAAGGGTATTGGTAGAAACTTTTTAGTGTAAATCATATAGGAAAAAATTATAAAACTGCTCTTTATATTTAGATAGTGTCTAAGAAAAGGAATCCTGGAACTATTTTCAGAAGATTGTTTTACTTCTTGATGTTTTCCCTTAATAAAATTAAGTTTATTTTCATCCAGATATGGCAGCTATTGAAAAAAAGATGAAATGTTTAAGACACTTAAAAAGGTATACTCATTACCTACTGTCAGAACAAGGACATGGCTAATATATTTAAATCCTTATGGAAGACATTCTTCTGTCTTCTACCCTATCATTCCTTTTATTTTCTCTATACATTTACTATATATGCATTATATCTATAAGTATGCTTTGCATTTAAACTATTATTCATTTTATATACACTGTGTTTTCTTCCAATTTGCTTTTTTTACTCAAGGTTTTAAAGTCTTACCTTTGTTGATTGCTTTTACAGGTTTATATGCAGGTTTATAGATTATTGGTTTACTCTTCCTCGCTCCCCACCAAATTTTACCTCAGAGACATTTGAACACCAGCAATGTGTCAGGCATTGTGCTACCTACTGAGGATACGTAGGTAAACTTAGTGAAAAATCAGTCAAATGGAAAGGTTCTTAAGTAGGGGAATGTCTGTTAACTGTATTATCTGCAGAGAGATTCAGAACTAGGGCAAGATGCTCTATAAAAATATCCCCTTTAGGCTGGGCATGATGGCTCATGCTTGTAATCCCAGAACTTTGGGAGGCTGAGGCTGGAGGATTGATTGCCACCAGGAGTTTAAGACCAACCTGGTCAACAAAGCGAGACCTCGCTCTTAAAAAAAAAAAAAAAAGAAAGAAAAATATTCCCCTTAATAGAAGCCTGCTTTGTTTGGATGTTTACTTCTCTTTTTAAAATTTTTGTAGGTCTATAGTAGGTGTATATATTTGTAGGTTTCATGACATATTTTGATACAGGCATGCAATGTGTAATAATCACGTCAGGGTAAATGGGGTATCTATCATCATAAGCATTTGTGGTTTTTGTTGCAAAAAATCCAATTAGATTATTTTAGTTATTTAAAAATGTACAATTAAATTATTTTTTACTATAATCATTCTGTTGTGCTAGCAAATACTAGGTCTTGGTCTTATTCATTTATTTTTTTGTATCCATGAGTGATTACTTTTTTTTTTTTTTTGAGATGGAGTCTCGCTGTGTTGCCCAGGGTGGTGTGCAGTTGCGTGATCTTGGCTTACCATAACTTCCGTCTCCCAGGTTCAAGTGATTCTCCTGCCTCAGCCTCCTGAGTAGCTGGGATTACAGGCGTCTGCCACCATGCCTGGCTAATTTTTGTATTTTTGGTAGAGATGGAGTTTCATCTTGTTGGCCAGGCTGGTCTTGAACTCCTGACCTCAAGTGATCCTTCCACCCTGCCTCCCAAAGTGCTGAGATTACAGGTATGAGCCACCATGTCCACCATGCCTGGCCTAATGATTACTTTTTTAATGGTGTTCATATTTTGATTTAGAAATTTAAAGTTCTATTTAGAATGAGAAGAATAATTTATAATTTCTTTTTAAAATAATGCTTATGGGCTGGGCACAGTGGCTCACGCCATAATCCCAGCACTTTGGGAGGCTGAGGTGGGCGGATCACAAGGTCAAGAGATCGAAACCATCTTGGCCAACATGGTGAAACCCTGTCTCTACTAAAAATCCAAAAATTATCTGGGTGTGATGGCATGCGCCTGTAGTCCCAGCTGCTCGGGAGGCTGAGGCAGAGAATTGCTTGAACCTGGGAGGTGGAGGTTGCAGTGAGCCAAGATGGCACCACTGCACTCCAGCCTGGCGACAGAGTGAGACTCTGTCTAAAAAACTTACGGAGCAGTAAATTAGCAACTAAGGCTAGCTATTCTCTTTTGGTAAAAATCTGATTGACTTTTTGTTGTCTGGAGATTTTTTTCATTGCAACTTTTTGAGAGATATTTAACCATAATAAATAAAAAAGTGATAGACTTATCTCCTCAATTAAGTAATACATTAAAGGTTTATGGGAGCTATATTTGAGGAATTTGTGATTGGAAAAAATATAGTTTGTAGTTCAATTAAATAAAATCTTGATATTCATTTAAAAACATTAAACAGAGCCAGATGCAGTGGGTCAGGACTGTAATCCCAAGAATTAGAGTGGCTAAGGTCAGAGGCTGAGGTGGGGTGATTGCTTACACCCAGGAGTTTGAGGCTGTAGTGAGCTATGATTGTGCCACTGCACAGCAGCCTGTGCTACAGAATGAGATCCTGTCTCTAAAAAAGAAAAGTTGAATAAAATGTATTTCCTTATTTCACTGATAATTACATTGCAAAAGCTTTTTCTTCCTCTCTAGTATGAGCTTTGGATCTTTATTAAGAATTGACGTTAATCATAATAGTATTTTGTATGTGCTTTAACCATGAATTTATTTTTATAGGATTTCTATAATTGGCCTGATGAATCCTTTGATGAAATGGACAGTACACTAGCTGTTCAACAGGTAATAAAAATAGCTTCTTTTACAATTCCAGTAACCTAAGCATTTTACCTCTTTAACATAGTTAAGTATTTTTATATCTTTTAGCATAGACCAGATTCCACTGAATTAATGGAATGCGTATTTAAAAGTTTAAACAACCCTCATTTTGTTTTAATATGACATATTAAGCTGGGCACTGTGGCTGCCAGCACTTTAGGAAGCTGAGGTGGGAGGTCAGTCACTTGAGACCAGGAGTTCAAGACCAGCCTGAGCAACATAGCAAGACCCTGTTTCTACAAAAAGATAAATTAGCCAGGCAGAGTGGCACACAGCTGTAGTCCTAGAAGCTAGGGAGTTTGAGGCAGGAGGATCACTTGATCCCAATTCAAGGGTCTAATGAGCTGTGATTGTGCCACTGTACTTCAACCTGAGTGACAGAGTGAGATCTTGTCTCTTAAAAAAATAAAAAGAAGCCAGGTGCAGTGGCTCATACCTGTAATCCCAGCATGGTGGTTTATGCCTATAATCCCAGCACTTTGGTAGGCTGAGGCGAGTGGATCGTGAGGTCAAGAGATCGAGACCATACTGGCCGACATGGTGAAACGCCATCTCTACTAAAAATACAAAAATTAGCTGGGTGTGGTGATGTGCGTCTGTAGTCCCAGCTACTCATGAGGCTGAGGCAGGAGAATCTGAGGCTGAGGCAGGAGAATCACTTGAACCTGGGAGATGGAGTTTGCAGTGAGCCGAGATCACACCACTGCACTCCAGCCTGGGCAACAGTGAGACTCCGTCGCAAAAAAAAAAAAAAAAAAGGCCTTGGTGGCTCACGCTGTAATCCTAGCACTTTAGGAGGCTGAGGAGAGAGGGCGGATCACGAGGTCAGGAGTTTGAGACCAGCCTG
Organism: Aotus nancymaae; assembly: GCF_030222135.1. Classification (NCBI taxonomy): domain Eukaryota; kingdom Metazoa; phylum Chordata; class Mammalia; order Primates; family Aotidae; genus Aotus; species Aotus nancymaae. The sequence continues at coordinate 36,025,142 of NW_026988419.1, read as the reverse complement.
ACCAACATGGTGAAACCCCATCTCCACTAAAAATACAAAAATTAGCCAGGTGTGGTGGTGTGCACCTGTAATCCCAGCTGCTCAGGAGGCTGAGGCAGGAGAATTGCTTAAACACGGGAGGGGGAGGTTGCAGTGAGCCAAGATCATGCCACTGCATTCCAGCCTGAGCGACAGAGCAACACTCCATCTCCAAAAAAAAAAAGTTCTATAATGAGATGAAAAAAAGGCATATTAAACCTAAATACATTTTACTATTTTGTTATGTACCAAATTAGGGTATCAAATTAGGTTTCACAATGAATTTATTATTATTTTTTTTTTTTTCCAATTTTTAAAGTTTATTTGATGTATTTGACGATCAGTGATTAGTTCTCATCCACATTGACTGTCTGTAGATTTTTGAAAGTGGTAACACGTACATAGGTAACCAAAGTATAGAGCTTATTTGGTGAATTTTCATGTTCATTACGTTTTCTGGACAACCACACACAGATTTGGTATGGGACATTCCTTATTCCTTTGGCCCAGACAGCTTTGTTGAGCCTGGTATCAATATGCACATCTTAATTTCCCATCTCTTTCATAGCAAATTTCTGAATCTCTTTGAGTGCCCGAGGGGCACGCTTCTTGAAGCCCACTCCATGGATGTGCTTGTGAATGTTGATGTTGTATTCTCGGGTCACCACCTCGTTGATGGCAGAATGGCAGTTTTTCTTCTCGCCACCCTTCTTTGCGGGAGCCATTCTGTTGGGTCCGAGGTGGAAAGCTATTATTATTATTTTTGAGATGGAGTCTTGCTCTGTTGCCCAGGCTGGAGTGTGGTGATACCATCTCAGCTCACTGCACCTCAGCTCACCTCCCAGGTTTAAGTGATTCTCCTGCTCACCATCTCAGCTCACTGCATCTCAGCTCACTGCACCTCAGCTCACCTCCCAGGTTTAAGTGATTCTCCTGCCTCAGCCTCCTAGGATTACAGGCGTGCACCACTATGCCCAGATAATTTTTTGTATTTTTTGTAGAGATGGGGTTTTATAAGAATGCTTTCCTTTGGGTTCTTGCTCTTGTAAAGTAGCTTTCTAAGGCCATGATTCTTAAAGATGTGGTCTTCTGTAGCATGTGTGGTTTGAAAAGTCCTTAGGAAATTCTTATACATTCTTCTTGAGAATCATGCTGTATACTGTGTTAGTTTTTTTAAAAGTTTCTTTCTTCTTCTTTTTTTTTGAGACGGAGTTTCGCTCTTGTTACCCAGGCTGGAGTGCAATGGCGCGATCTTGGCTCACTGCGACCTCCGCCTCCTGGGTTCAGGCAATTCTCCTGCCTCAGCCTCCTGAGTAGCTGGGATTACAGGCATGCGCCACCATGCCCAGCTAATTTTTTGTATTTTTAGTAGAGACGGGGTTCACCATGTTGACCAGGATGGTCTCAATCTCTTGACCTTGTGATCCACCTGTCTCGGCCTCCCAAAGTGCTGGGATTACAGGCGTGAGCCACTGCGCCCAGCCTAAAAGTTTCTTTCATAATGAATAAAATCTGGAGTTTGAGAAAAATAGTTTTTGTTAATTATTAAAGATTTCATTACGGGGCCAATAAAAATTACATAAATTGGAGTGTACTAGTATATAGGTTTAGGCATTGGGTAAATTTTTTTTTTTTTTTTTTTGTATTTTTGATAGAGACAGGGTTTCACCATGTTGCCCACCTCGAACTCCTGGGCTCAAGGAGTTCACCAACCATGGCCTTCCAAAGTGCTGGGATTGCGAGTGTGAGTCACTGCACCAATTTTTTTTTTTTTTTTTTTTTTTTGAGACGAGGTTGTCCAGTGCCCAGGCTGGAGTGCAGGGGCCTCATTATGGCACACTGTAACCTCAACTTCCCGGGCTCAGGTGATTCTCCCACCTCAGCCTCCCAAATAGCTGGGACTATAGACGCACACTGCCGTGTCTGGCTAATTTTTTGTGGAGACAGGGTTTCACTGTGTTGCCCTGGCTGAAGGTAACATTTTTAAAGGGAAAATACACCATAAATAGAGGTTGTTTGGCCTCATTTTGATAGCCAGATAATAAAAGTAGATAGGTATTTGGAGTTATTATGTTATTTGAAGGTCTTAACAAGAGAGACATATAGTTGAATTGTTTGAGCATTAAAAACCACCCATCTGGGTGTGGTGGCTCACACTTATAATCTCAGTACTTTGGGAGGCCATGGAGGGAGGATCACTTGAGGTTGGGAGTTTGAAACCAGCCTGGACGATATAGTGAGACCCTGCCTCTGCAAAAAATAAAAACGTTCAGCTAGGTGATGTGCACCTGTTGTCCTAGCTACTCAGGAGGCTGAGGTGGGAGGATAGCTTGAGCCCAGGAGTTAGAGTTTACAGTTAGTTATGATTGTGCCACTGCACTCCAGCCTGGTGACAGAGTGAGAACCTGTCTCAAAAAAAAAAAAAAGTATTCAATCAGCAAATATTTATTGGGTTCTCCCTATATAGCTAGCAATGAGGTAGACCTTATGGAAGATAAAGGAATATAAACTTAGATCTAGCTCTCTACCTAGAAATTGGGTAAATTTTGAGGAAAAATGTACAGATGGGTATCTCTTTAAAAACAGGGATGTGTCCTGTTACTTTGTTGAATTTGTTCATTCTCACAGGTTTTTTGTGTGTGAAATCTTCAGGTTTTCTACATATGAGACCATGTCATTTGCAGACAGATAATTTCTTCTTTTTCTTGCCTAATTGCTCTGGCTAGAACTTCCAGTACTACTTTGAATAAAAGTGGTGAAAGAGGGCATCTTTGTCTTCTTCCTGATCTTAGAGGAGAGCTTTTAATTTTTCACTGTTGAGTATGATGTTCACTATGGATTTTTCATATATGGTCTTTATTGAAGTCTTTTCCTTTATCTGTAGTTCGTTCAGTGCTTTTAGATCATAAAATGGTATTAAATTTTGTCAAATTCCTCTTCTGCAGCTATTGAGATGATCAAGTGTTTCTTTTTCATTCATTCTGTTTTTTTTTTTTTTTTAAGATGCAGTTTTGCTCTTTTTGCCCAGGCTGGAGTGCACTGACTCAATCTCCACTCACTGCAACCTCCACCTCTTGGGTTCAAGTAATTCTCCTGACTCAGCCTCCTAAGTAGCTGGGATTACAGGTGTGTGCTATCACACCCAGCTAATTTTGTATTTTTAGAAAAGACAGGGTTTCACCATGTTGACCAGGCTGGTCTCAAACTCCTGACCTTGTGATCTACCTCTGCCTCCCAAAGTGCTGGGATTACAGATGTGAGCCACCATGCTTGGCCCATTCATTCTGTCTATGTAATACATTGATTGATTGGTTCTTTTTGGATATTGAACCATCTTTGTATTCCTTATATTCCAGGAATAAATTTCACTTGGTCATAGTGTATAATCTTTTTTGTAATCTTTTTAACGTACTACTGAATTTGATTTGCCTGTATTTTACTGAGAATTTTGCCTCTGTGTTCATGAGGAATATTGGTTTGTAGTTTTCTTATAGTGTCTTCGTTTGGCTTTAGTGTCAGGGCAATGATGGCATTATAGAATGAGTTAGAAAGTATTCTCTCCTTTTTAATTTTTTGGAAGAGTTTGAGAAGGTGGTATTAGTTTTTTTTTTTCTTTAAACAAAATTCACATTTTATTTAGATTGAAATAAAGTATACAAAATTGATTTTCTTTACCAAAAATAACAGCAATATTTTCCATATTTTTCTAAATAAACCATGACACTTATTTTTGTAGGTTTTCCAGGTTTTGCTTATAAATCAAGATGAGGCAGTAGATAAGAGTCATGGAAAAAGACAGGAAAAAAAAAGACAAATCAGTCGTCAGTATCCATGGCCTCTGATTCTGTCTTAACTATGAAACAGAAGTGTTCAAATATATACTGCTAAAAAGCTTAGGAAGATGTAGACTCCACAAAGGAACGTAAACAGCAACAGCCAGATGTGGAACAACGGCAGGCTCCTCCATTCAAACTTTAACTGTCATTTGTTCCTTAAGTTCGTTTGAGAAAGACAGAATCTACACTGAAGTCCTTTTTTGGTGAGCTCAAAAGCTTTTCTCTGGTAATTTCTTATAACTGTCCAGTACAGATTTTTAACATACTTAAAACTCCTGTTAGTCAAAGGTCAACAGGAGGCTTCACTGTGGGCTTCACTGTAACATTTTATAAAATGTATTTCTTCCTCCCAATAAACGATGGTTAGATGCCACGAAGTAGGTGGCAATGCCTTAACCATATGTATGTTGTCAGGCCCTAGGGCCTCTTCCATCCTTGTTAAGGGAAGTGCTAACCTTCTCTCCTTTCATACAACATGGGTGTTAGTTTTTCTTTAAATGTTTGGTGCACTTTACCAGTGAAGCCATTAGACCCAGGATTTTTCTTTGGTTGCTCAACATTGGGAATTCCCAATGAATTGTACACTTAAAAATGGGTAAAGTGCCTGTTCTTTATTGAATGGTCTTAGCAGCGTTGTTGAAATCATTTGGCTGTGTATGTGAGACTTTATTTCTGGGTTCTTTATTTAATTCTCTTTGTTTATATGCCTGTCTTTATGCCAGTACAGTTTTGATTACTGTAGCTTTGTAGTAAGTTTTGGATTCTAGAAGTTTGAATCCTCCAACTTCGTTTCTTATTTTATTTTTCTTAATAGAAACAGAGTCTTGCTATGTTGCCCATGTTGGTCTTGGTCTTAAACTCCTGAGCTCAGGTGATCCTCTTGCCTTGGCTGGGATTATGGGCATGAGCCACCATGCTCTGACCAAATTTATTCTTTTTTGTTTGTTTGTTTGAGACAGAGTCTCACTCTGCCGCCCAGGCTGGGGTGCAGTGGTGCGATCTAAGCTCACTGCAACCTCCACCTCCCAGATTCAAACAATTCTCCTGCCTCAGCCTCTCAAGTAACTGGGACTGCAGGTGCCCACCACCACACCTAGCTAATTTTTGTATTTTTAGAGAGACGAGATTGCACCATGTTGGCCAGGATGATCTCTATCTCCTGACCTCGTGATCCGCCTGCCTTGGTCTCCCAAAGTGCTGGGATTATAGGCATGAGCCACTGCACCTGGCCTGTTCTTTATTTTCAATATTTAAAAAAAATTATTCGGAAACCATTGCAATTCTGTGTAAATTTGAGGATCACTCTTTCCATTTCTGCAAAAAAAAGGAGAGTGTTGATTGGAATTTAAATAGAGGTTGCCTCATATCTCTAGATTGCTTTAGGTAGCATTAACATCTTAACGATATGAAGCCTTCTTACTCATGTACACAAGATGTCTTTCCACTTATTTAGGTCTTCTTTAATTGCAGCAATGTTTTGTAGTTTTCAGTTTGCAAAAAATTTTATCTCCTTATTTAAATCTATTCCTAGGTATTTAAAAGTTTTTAGGTGCTATTGTAAGTGGAATTGCTTTCTTTATTCCATTTTAAATTATTTCTTACAGGTATATAGAAACAAAACCGATATTTTTTAAATTGCATTTTAGGTTTTGGGGTACATATGAAGAACATGCAAGATTGTTGCATAGGTACACACATGGACAAAACTGATTTTTATGTATTGATTGTGTATTCTACCACTTTGCTGAACCATTTTTCAGCTGTAGTAGCGTGCTTGTGGATTCCTTGGAATTTTCTATATACAGGATCATGTCATTTGTGGATATAGTTTTAGTTCTTCCTTTCCAAATGAGATATCTTTTATTTCTTTTTCTTGTCTAGTTGCTCTGGCTAGAACTTTAGTACAATGTTGAATAGCGGTGGTGAAAGTGGGCATCCTTGTCTCATTTGGGTTTTAATGGAAAGACTTTTAGTTTTTCACCTTTGAGTATGAGGATAGCTGTGAGTTTCTCATGAGTGCTTTTAATTGTGTTGAGGAAATTTCCTTTTATGCTTAGTTTTCTGAGTGGTTTTATTATGAAAAGATGTTGGATTTTGTCAAATATATTTTTTGCATTGATATGATTGTGTGCTTTTTTCCCTTTGTATGTTAATGTAGTATATTGCATTGTTGCTGTTTTTTTTTTTAAATGTTGAACCACCTTTACATTCCGGCTTTCTTTTGATTTGTATTTGTATGATATTTCTTTTTCCATCCTTTTGACCTACCTATATAATTATGTTTGAAGTAAGTTTCTTGTAGGCGGCATATGGTCGGCTCATACTTCTTAGTTCATTTTGACAGACTTTCTCTTTTAATTGGTGTATTCAGATGATTTAACGTTGATGTAATCACTAAATATTTATTATTATTTAGATTTAGATCTACCATTTTATTACTTTTTAGTTTGTTCCCTCTGGGCTTTTTCTTTGTTGCCGTTTCCCCTTTCCTGTCTTTTTAAGGGTTATTCGAACATTTTTAGTATTCTAATTAGTTCTAATTTTGACTTATTTGTATACTTTTTTGTGGTTGCTATAGAGATTACTAAATGAGTGCTCTACGCAGTTTGCTTAGAATCAATATTTTACCACCTTAATTGAAATGTAGAAACTCTACCATCATATGCACCCCTTTTCCTTCCCTTTATTCTATAGTTGTTATACATTACATCAATATACATTGAAAACCCCATCGTTAATCTTTTTGCTTTTACCTGTCAAACATATTTTAAAGAAGTCATGAGAAGAATGGTCTATTTATACCCAGATATTTTACAAGATCTCTTGCTCCCGATGTTTCCAATTTTTTTTTGTATTATTTTCTGTCTGAAGAACTTCCCTTAGCAGTTCTTTTTTTTATTTTTATTTTTATTTTTTAGAGACAGAGTCTCACTCTGTCACTCAGACTGGAGTGCAGTGTCACAATCTTGGCTCACTGAGTTCAAGCAATTCTGCTTCAGCCTCTTGAGTTCAAGCAGTTCTCCTGCTTCAACCTCTCGAGTAGCTTGGATTACAGGCATGGGCCACCACTGCTGGCTAATTTTTGTATTTTTAGTAGAGACAAGTTTTCACCATGTTGACCAGGCTGGTCTTGAACTCTTGACTTCAAGTGATCTGCCCGCCTTGGCCTCAAAAAGTGCTGGGATTACAGGCGTGAGCCACCCGCGCCTGGCTGATTGTCATTTCTAAATAATATTTTTGTTGGATATAGAGTTCTGGCTTGACAACTCTTTTCTTTCAGCACATTTTTATTTTTTATTTATTATTTTTTTGAGACAGAGTCTCGCTCCATCGCCCAGGCTGGAGTGCAGTGGCACGATCTCGGCTCACTTCAACCTCCGCCTCCTGGGTTCAGGTGATTCTCCTGCCTCAGCCTTCTCAGTAGCTGGGACTACAGGTGCATGCCACCATGCCTGGCTCATTTTTCTATTTTTAGTAGAGACTGGGTTTTACCATATTGGCCAGGCTGGTCTTGAACTCCTGACCTCAAGTGATCCACCCGCTTTGGCCTCCCAAAATGCTGGGATTACAGGCATGAGCCACTGTGCCCAGCCTTATTTTTAATTTTTTTGAGGCAGGGTCTCATTGTGTCACCAGGCTGGAGTGTAGTGGTATGATTATAGTTCACTGCAGCCTTGAACTCTTGGACTTAAGAGATCCTTCCACCTCAGCTTTCCGAGTAGCTGTGACTACAATGACTACAAGAGCATACCACCCCTGGCTGATTTTTTTTTTTTTTTTTTTTTGTAGAGACATGGTCTCGCTATGTTTTCTAGGCTGGTCTTGAACTCTTGACCTCAAGCAACCCTCCTGCCTCAGCCTCCTAAATATTTCAGCACTTTAAGAATGTTGTGCCGTTTTGTTTCCAGGGTTTCTAATGAGAAAGAAGCTGTCATTCATATTTTTCTGGCTTCATAGTGTTTTTTTGTTTGTTTGTTTTGTTTTATTTTGTTTTTTTCAGACAGGGTCTCACTCTGTCATCTAGGCTGGAGTATAGTGGCATGATCCTGGCTCACTGCAGCCTGGACTTCTCAGGCTCAAGCTATCCTTCCACCTCAGCCTCTTATGTAGCTGGGACTACAGGCATGCATCACCATTCCTGACTAATTTTGTAGAGATGGGATCTTAACTATGTTGCCCAAGCTGGTCTCTAACTCCTGGGCTTGAGTGATCCTCCTGCTTAGGTCTTCCAAAGTGCTGAGATTACAGACCTGAGCTACCACACCTGGCCTTATCTTTGAGTTTCAGCCATTTGATTATGATGTGCCTGGATGTAGATTTCTTTGGGTTTATCTTGTTTGATGTTTACCCAGCTCTTTTAAATTGTGGCAATATATATGAGACATAAAATTTATCATTTTTGCTGTTTTAAAGTGGCATTAAGTACATTGCCATTGTGCAACCATCACCATCATCCATGTCCAGAACTTTTTCATCTTCCCCAACTGAAATTCTGTACGTATTAAACAATAACCAGTAACTCCCTATTCCTCTTTGTTCTCAGCCTACTCAGCTCTTTGAATTTGCAAGCTTATATGTTTTTACAAACTTGGAAAATTCTCAGCATTATTTTTTTTTCTATTTTTAAAAAATTAACCAGACACTTATAAAGCCAAGCATTTTTTTTTTTTTTTTTTTTTTTTTTTTGGTGTGTATGCGATTGCTTTTATAAACACAGATTAGGTAGGTTGGAATAAGGAAGTCCTAGTTCATCATGCTGGAGCTTGTCCTCGCTGCTGCAGGCTGTTGAAGTGAGCCTTCTTCAAGATCTGCTTGATGTGGGAATAAAGACCTTGGCATAGTACATACCCCTGGTGCAAGAACTGGGGAATGTTTGTATTGGGTTCAGTAACAATCTGGTTTAAGTTGCCTTCTGGTCCATTTGCTCTCTCTGGGATATTAGTGTAGCTGCTGCTCCTTTCCTTATCACTGCATGAAAACTCTGTATCTCAAGAATCCTGAAAGTCAGGGCTTCTCTTACTCCTTTTGGGCTGGGGGGAATGATGGTTGCCCTCTTTATTGCCATTTCTTCTTTTCCATACAGGGCAGCCTCCCATAGTCTTGCCCTCAGAACCATAGCAACTGCCATTATTTCTTAAAGTACTTTTTTTTTTTTTTTGAGACAGTCTTGCTCTGTCGCCCAGGCTGGAGTGCAGTGGCGCAATCTTGGCTCACTGCCACCTCTGCCTCCTGGGTTCAAGTGGTTCTCCTGCCTCAGACTCCTGAGTAGCTGGGACTATAGGCATGTGCCACCATGCCTGGCTAAGTTTTGTATTTTTAGTAAGACAGGGTTTCACTTGTATACTTATACTATACTTAGATAAGTACACTTACATACTTATACTATACTTATATAAGGGTATATATATATGTGCACACGTGTACTTATATATATATATGTATCCTATACTTATATATATATATATGTATCCTATACTTATATATATATCCTATACTTATATATATATGTATCTGATATACTTATATATATATAAGTATCCGATATACTTATATATATATAAGTATCCGATACTTATATATATATATGTATCCGATATACTTACATATATATAAGTATCCGATACTTATATATATATATATGTATCCGATATACTTACATATATATAAGTATCCGATATTTATATATATATAAAAGTATATACATAAGTGTATATAAGTATAGTGTGTATAAGTATACATATATGTATGTATAAGTATAGTGTAAGTATATACTATATATAATTGTATAAGTAAAGTCAGTTACTAAATATATGTTTAAATAATTAAAATTGGGCTGGGCCCAGTGGTTCATACGTGTAATCCTAGCACTTTGGGTGGCTGAGGCGGGAGGATTGCTTGAGCCCAGGAGTTCAAGACTAGCCTAGGTGGTCTTGAATTAGGTTAGGCGGTCTTGATTTAGCCAGGTGTTGTGGTACAAGCCTTTAATCCCAGATACTTGGGAGGCTGAGGCAGGAGAATTGCTTGAACCCAGGCGGCAGAGGTTGCAGTGAGCTGAGATCACACCACTACACTCCAGCCTGGGTGACAGAATGAAACTTTGTCTCAAAAAAAAAAGTCTCTTTGTTCAGGGACTCACTGTATGGAGACACATGAAAATAAGTGCTAGTAAGTGGTGCTGTTAAGTGTGAAATAAATGCTGTTAAGAGTTCTAGCCATAGAATGTTGGGTGCAGTGGTTCACGCCTGTAATCCCAGCACTTTGGGAGGCCATGGCAGGTGGATCACTTGAGGTCAGGGCTTCAAGACCAGCCTGACCAACATGGTGAAACCGTGTCTCTACTAAAAATATAAAAATTAGCTGGGCATGATGATGCACGCCTGTAGTCCCAGCCATTTGGAAGGCTAGGTGGTAGGATCGCTTAAACCTGGAAGGTGGAGGTTGTAGTGAGCTGAGATTGCACCACTACACTCCAGCCTGGGCAACAGAGCGAGACTCTGTCTCAAAAACACCAAAAAATTCTGTCCGTAGAAGGTATAGTGGGAACGGGAAATACAAAAATGAATAGACAGATTGCTAATTTAGATTATACAAATTACAAATGTGGCAGGAAATTGGACAGAGTTCTGTGAGGACTAGAATAATCAGGGAATGCTAGGAGAACGGGACATTTGGACAGAATTGTGGAATTTAAGGTGGACTGTGGAGAAGTTATACAATTTAGTTGTATCTCCTCAAGGAGAGGGGATCAAAACTTTGAAACATTAGGATGAGATAAAAAAGTCAGAGAGAGTGGTTTAAACAGTAATTTAAGAGTCATTAAAAAGTATTTGAGGCTGGGGCGTGGTGGCTCACACCTGTAGTCCCAGAACTTTGGGAGGCAAGGCAGGTGGATCAGCTGAGGTCAGGAGTTTGAGACCAGCCTTACCAACATGGCGAAACCCTGTCTACAAAAAATACAAAAATTAGTGGGCGTGGTGGCGGATGCCTATAGTTCCATCTACTCAGGAGGCTGAGGCAGAAGAATCGCTTAAACCAGGAGGCAGAGGTTGCAGTGAGCCAAGGCTGTGCCATTGCACTTCAGCCTGGGCAATAAGAGCAAAACTCCGTCTCAAAAAAAGTGTTTGATCCCTTTCCCTGTCATTGTGGTGTGTGTATGTGACTCTGTTTTTTGCCATGTCTTTCCACAAGACTTTTAGAATAAAGTGATTCCCCACCAAGAAGCAAAAGCAAAATCATCCCATTTCCCAGTGGATTCAGATGAAAACTGAGTAATAAAATCAGGTACAACTCTAAGAGGAGACATTAGAAAAGAACCAAGCATGGGTCTAGAAGGAATTGTACGTGAGATGGCACACATATTTAATATTGTATCAAGGTCACTATCATGTCACCATACAGTTGGACATGTTGTCTTGGAACAATGGTTTCATTTTGGTTTCTACGCTCTGCAGTAGGCTGTTCCAGTACTAAATATGTGAGACCTTTTGTTTGGGAAAAAACGTTTTTGAGTAAGCTACTGATAAGAAAGATTGCCTGAAGTAGGCAAAATTGATTGGCTCAAGAAAGCCTTATGGTTAGTAAGTTTTTGTAATCATGCCTTTTAATCTAACCTATTCAGATTTCAGAATATCAAAATCATAGATTGTATAAAGCATCAAACAGATCTGAAATTTAAATTTTTATATTACTACATTTAAAAAATCGAAAGTGACCCTCCCTTTCCTTCTTTTTTTTTAACTTAGTTTTTATCTGTTACTCATTTAAAACAACTTGTATTGGATCTAATGAACATAACCATACAAATCCCCATACAGTTAAAGTGATTATATTCACAGTTGCACAGCCATACCAGTCTTATTTTAGAACATTTTTATCCTTCCTAAAAGGAAACCTCATCCCGATTAGCAGCCATCTTCATTCTCCTCTGCCTTCCTCTCTGCCCTCAAGCCCTATGCAAGTACAAATCTATTTTCTGTCTTAATAGATTTCCTTGTTCTAGACACTTCATGTAAATGGAATCACAATATTTAAATTTTTATGTTACTACATTTTAAAAATTGAGAGTGACCCTCCCTTACCTTCTTTTTTTAAAAAAACTTAGTTTTTTTCTGTTAGTCATTTAAAACAACTTTTATTGGATCTAATGAGCATACCATACAAATCCTCACGTAATATATGTAAATATGACATAGTTATATTTACATTGCCCATGGTGAAACCCTGTCTCTGCAAAATATAGAAAAGTTAGCCGGGTGTGATGGTGTGTGCCTGTAGTCCCAGCTCCTCGGGAGGCTGAGGTGGAAGGATTGCTTGAGCCCAGGAGGCAGATATTACAGTGAGCTGAGATTGTGCCACTGTACTCCAGCCTTGGTGACAGTCTCAAAAAAAAAAAAGAAATTATGGTTTGCAATTTTGATCTCAGTTCCAGTCCTGATAAATACAATGTCTGCATTTATGTAGTAGATTCTATTCAAATGAAGTTGAAGGGTAAGTAAGTAAGGGTAACCTACTTTTTTTCTGAGTTACTGATTTTGATTGTATACTTGGTTTCCTATTTAGTGTATAACCCAAGTTGAACCACAAGAACAGTTATGTATTCAAAAATTATATGTACTTAACATAAGATTTACCAGGTGGTATAATTTAATTAACCATAAGAACTTCTTTGTTTTTAGTATATTCAACAGAATATAAGAGCCGATTGCTCCAATATTGACAAAATTCTTGAACCGCCTGAAGGCCAAGATGAAGGTGTATGGAAGTATGAACATTTAAGGTAGGTCCTCATGCTATATTAAAATACTGATAGTGCCCCTCGTAAAACTACCTTTCATATTAATGATAATTATGAATCATAAAATTTACCATGTAACTGCAGACTAAGAAGCCAAATTTTAAAGGTTTGGCATTTTCAGTGTTACAGGGTTCTCAACTTTGTTCACTGGTTGTTTCCTGATCAAATTATGCTGCAGAGTCACTCATTTTGAAAGGTGGTTTCAGAGCTGGTAACTTGGACCTGTCTCTGCACCTTTCTACCTTTTTTATTTTTTATTTTTGAGGTGGAGTCTCATTCTATTGCCTGTGTTGGAGTGCAACGATGCAATCACTTCACTGTGCCTCTACCTACTGGGCTCAAGCAATCTTTCCACTTCAGCTTTCAGAGTAGCTGGTACTATAGGTGTGTGGCCAGTATGCCCACTAATTTTTAAATTTTTTGTAGAGACAGGATCTCATTATGTTGCCCAGGCTAGTCTCAAACTCCTGGCTTCAACTAGTCTTCCTATCTTGTCCTCCCAAAGTGTTGAGTCATACTTTCTACATTTATTGATTTGGGCCTTATCCCCGCCTTTTTTTTTTTTTTTTTTTGAAACAGGGTCTTGATCTATTGACTAGGCTGGAGTACAGTGGTGCAATCTTGGCTCATTGCAATCTTGATGTGTTTGTTAAGGTCTGTCTGTCTCTGATGCTGAAGCAATCCTCCCTGCCCAGCCTCCTGATTAGGTGGGACTACTAGTGCATGCCACTAAGTCTGGCTAATTTTTTGTATTTTTAGTAGAGACAGGGTTTCATCATGTTGCCCAGGCTAGTCTCAAACTCTTGGGCTCAAGCAGTCCTCCCACCTTGGCCTCCCACAATGCTGGGATTACAGGCATGAGCCACCATGCCAGCTTGGGGTTTATTATCTTATTTCATGATTTTCCTTGGTTGTACCTCTTAACCACTAATACAGCATTTCTTTTCCCCCACTTTTTTTTTGAGATGGAGTTTCACTCCTGTTGCCCACACTGGAGTGCAATCGCATGATCATTGCACTGCAATCATGTGATCGCTCACTGCAACCTCCGCCTCCTGGGTTTTAAGCGATTTTCCTGCCTCAGCCTCCCGAGTAGCTGGGATTACAGGTGTGCACCACCATGCCCAGCTAGTTTTTGTGTTTTTAGTAGAGATGGAGTTTCTTTATGTTGGTCAGGCTGGTCTTGAACTCCCATCCATAGGTGATTCACCCGCCTTGGCCTCTCAAAGTGCTGGGATTGCAGGTGTGAGCCACCTCCTGGCCCATTTCCCCATTTATTCGTAACTTCTGTTGTCTTTTGTCTTTTTTTTTTCTCTTCGTTTTTGTAGAGATGAAGCCTCACTATGTTTCCCAAGCTGGTCCTAAAATCCTGGGCTTGAGTGATCTTCCTATCTTGGCCTGCCAAGGCACTGGGATTATATAGGCATGAGCCACTGCACCTGACCACTTTATGTTTTTGTAGAAGATTACCTCTAGTTCCTAGTCTATGTTTGGTATCTGATAAGTTACCTGTAAATTATTGCAAACTTCCAGTCATCTCTTTGGTAAATAGAGATTAATTGTAATCCTGAAGTAAGGAGTTTTGGTGCTTTTATAATACCCTTTGAATGAAAAAATTGGTAACTAGTGGCTAGGTGGAGATAACTTTAGAAGCAGATATATTCCGAAGTTACTAGGTGTTTCTTGAAGTTATAAAATTTCCGTGCAAATGGGAGCTGGGATGAGTTGACAGATAATTAATAAATACAGAGAATGCACTATGTGTTCATTGGAGTTTATTATTTGTAAGTTGATTTTTAGGTAAGTAGAGTAGAAATATGACTTTTCCTCAATAAGTTAGAATATATTTCCTGTGTTGTGTGCCTCAATTTGTAGACAAGGAAGGTACTTTTAAAAAATATTTACTTTTTGATGCTGCACACTTCTTTAGATATGGCTAAGACATAATGTCATGTCATAACAATTCAGCAATTTAAGGATGCTAATACTTCTTTGTACCCTTTGCCAGTTTTTAGCCAATTTACTTGACTATTTTCTAACTTTTTTATATATCTAAATGCACAATAATTGAAATTATGAGTCTGTAGATATTTTTCCATTTTTACAATCCAAGTAGAGAGCACTTTAGTATGTCTTTTGCTTTATTTATCAGCCTTGAAAATAACTGCTTTCTTATATTTTGGCATTAATGATGAAAGTAAGCATGTTTTTTTATTTTCTTTTTTGAAATGGGATTTTGCTCTGTCGCCAGGCTGGAGTGCAGTGGCGTGATCTCGGCTGACTGCAACCTCCACCTTCCAGGTTCAGGTTCAAGGGGTTCTTCTGCCTCAGCCTCCCAAGTAGCTGGGACTACAGGTGCATGCCACTATGCCCAGCTAATTTTTGTATTTTTAGCGGAGACAGGGTTTCACCATGTTGGCCAGGATGGTCTTGATCTCCTGACCTTGCAATCTGCCCGCCTTGGCTCCCAAAATGCTGGGATTGCAGGTGACAGCCACCATGCCTGGCTGTTTTTTTCATTACAAGCATAACTCCTAACAAATAAGGGCTGATTTTAGTGTACAAGGTTTTTTTTTTCAGGTCTAAGAAAACATTTTCCTCCCTATTTAACTTATTCTATGAAACATACATTATACAAAACATACTAAAACGTTACATTAAACTTTATGTAAAATATTGCTCACAAGTATTTTATTCTAGTGCTATTTTTACTTTTCTTATTTTTTTCTACTGGCCACTTTTTGGACTGGATTGTGTAGTAACTATCGTGTATATATATATATATTTTATTTCTTTATTGTCTTGTGTTTGTTTTTATTAGTTGACCAGGAAGAGTTTTTTTTTTTCCCCCACACATCCTTTATTGATTTGAGGATGTATACTTGCCATTTTTAGTTAATGCAGTTGATTATATAATGATGTTAATTTGACTTGGGTCATGACTTCAGTCACATCTCCCACTAGCTCATGTTGAATCTTTGTGATTAGGAAAAGGTACTCCTTATGTCAGGATACATGCATGGTGACTGGAATGTAGGCTAGATTCCAGCTCTGGTTGGTCTCTTCAGCTGCACAACTGTGTACATGTTAGCCCTGTATTACATTAAGTTGAAGCTGTTAAGTTTTGCATTATTTGCCACAGATTATACCCACAGCAGTGCTGAATCAAGTTAATTTTGCTGTTGGCTGTAAAAGGGTTAGGTTACTCACGCCTGTAATCCCAGCACTTTGGGAGGCCGAGGCGGGTGGATCACGAGGTCAAGAGATCGAGACCATCCCGGTCAACATGGTGAAACCCCGTCTCTACTAAAAATACAAAAAATTAGCTGGGTATGGTGGCGCGTGCCTGTAATCCCAGCTACTCAGGAGGCTGAGGCAGGAGAATTGCCTGAACCCAGGAGGCGGAGGTTGCGGTGAGCCAAGATCGCGCCATTGCACTCCAGCCTGGGTAACAAGAGCGAAACTCTGTCTCAAAAAAAAAAAAAGGGTTAGGTTAGGTAAGAAACTTGACACTTACCACCACCAGTCTTTATTACCACTTAGTGGAAAACAACTCAAAAACACATAACATGCAGCCTACTAGATATAGGGCAGTAGAGGATGATATGGTGATTTAGAAATGATGTTATTTTTATAACTAAGGACAGCATTATTAGGGATCTGGAAAGGAAATGCAGTTACAAACAACTGAAAATTTGACCCTTGCCTTTTTGTTTTCTTCTGTTACAATGTCCAGTAAATAAATAAATAAATAAAGTTTTGCCTAACAAATTTGTTCATATATGTCCCGGTTTGTTTCTTTTCTCGGGAATTTTTTTTTTTTTTTTTTTTTTTTTTTGGTCTTCTAACTATATAGGTTTTAGCTTTGCATTTTTTTGGGAACTAAAATGTTTCAGTTTTTCTGATGGGGAAACATAGTATTGATTTATCTAACTTGATACATTGAACTAAATTTTACTAGGTAGGATTTTTAGAGGGAACACATTCAGTATTTTGGCAGCTATAAAACAGTATCTTTGTAACTTAGAAGATTGTCTTTTTATCAAATAACTGTCTAAAACTGATGGCCTCAATGTAAATTTTTTTTTTTTTTTTTTTGAGACGGAGTCTTACTTTGTTTCCCAGCCTGGAGTGCAATGGTGTGATCTTGGCTCACTGCAACCTCCACCTCCCAGGTTCAAGCAATTCTGCCCCTTCAGCCTCCTGAATAGCTGGGATTACAGGCACCATTATGCCATTATGGGATTACAGCCATTATGCCCGGCTAATTTTTATAATTTTGTAGAGACTGTGTTTCACCATTTTGACCAGGATGGTCTCAAACTCCTGATCTCAGGTGATCTGCCCGCCTCTGCCTCCCAAAGTGTTGGGATTACAGGCATGAGCCACTATGCCCAGCTGTAATTTCTTTGAGTTTTTCTATGTACCAACAATTTGCTACCCTCCAATTGCTGAATTTTTCTCATAAGTATATATAGCTCCTGTGAACATCTTTATACATTTATCTGTAGGCAGATCTGATTATTTCATTATAACAGATTCTTAGAAGAATGACTTAGTCAAAAAGTATACATTTCCTAAAAGTCTTGGTACAATTTTTCCCTGAAAAATTGTACTAATTTCTATTATATATGAGAATGATCAGCTCACTGACCTTTGGTATTGAATGTTATGAGGGTTATTGGTTTTCTATTTTTAGAAAATATTTCTGTTTTCTGTAAGTCTTTGGAAGAAATGTGCTATTGTCAGTTCAGGTGGTTTTGATGGTAATAAGGGAGGAAGGATGATACCGATGAGATTCTCTTTTTGCAGCTAATAGTCTAAAAATTATGGTGGAGAATAGATATGACTTTTTGTTTATATATTTGTATTTACAGGCAATTCTGCCTTGAGCTAAATGGACTTGCTGTCAAACTTCAGGTAATATTTTCTTTAAGTCAGAGTTATAATTGAAAGTTCTGATTTCTTTCTCTGTTTTTATAACATAATGTGCTTACAAAAACTTGTCCAAATTTCTAACTTACTTTCTGCTAGAATTTTTTAATGAAAATATAGTAACAGAAATGATAAGCTTTTTTATTATTTTACGTATTAAGAAATATAATTATTTTTAACAGAGTGAATGCCATCCAGATACTTGCACTCAAATGACAGCAACTGAACAATGGATTTTTCTTTGTGCAGCTCATAAAACTCCAAAAGAGGTGAGGATTTATGAAATAGAGTAATAAAATTATTATAGCCTGTATCTCTCCAAGACAACAGACAAGTTTTTTTTTAGGGTTTTTAGTTCACTGTTCATTTGCCGTTTCATTTTGAGTTCCTTGCTGTGGGGTTATTGCTACTGTGCTATTTTAGAATTTCTTATGATTAGCATCATTTCTCATAATTGGGCAATTACATGAGTTAGAACTCCATGATCTACTGGCTATTACAGATTAACATCTGTCACATTGTACTTATATATACTGTGTAATGGTTGAGATGCTCTCTACTAAAACTACAAAAAAATTAGCTGTGCATGGTGGCACATGCCTGTAATCCCAGCTATTTGGGATGTTGAGACAGGAGAATCACTTGAACCCGGGAGGCAGAGGTTGCAGTGAGCCAAGATCGCACCATTGCACTCCAGCCTGGGCAACAAGAGTGATACTCTGTCTCAAAAAAAAAAACAACAAAAAAAAGACAGCACAAAAAGATGATGTAAAATATCTCATTGAGGGACAACTGGATATCTACATACAAAAAAATGAAGTTGGACCCCTACCTTATATTGTGCACAAAAATTAGCTCAAAATGGATCAAATACTTAAATGTAAGAGCTAATATTTTTAAATTCTTAGAGAAAAACATAGTTGTAAATCTTCATGATGCTAAGTGTGGTACCTCATGCCTGTAATCTCAGCACTTTGGGAGGCCAAGGTGGCTGGATAGCTTGAGCCCAGGAGTTTTAGACTAGCCTGGGCAACATGGTGAAAGCCCTGTCTCCACTAAAAATACAAAAAAATTGCTGAGTGTGATGGTGTGCACATGTAGTCCTAGCTACTTGGGAGGCTGAGGTGGGAGAATCGCCTGAGCCCAAGGGTTAAAGGTTGCAGTAAACCAAGATCACACCACTATACTCCAGCCTAGGTGACAGAGAGAGACCTTGTCTCAAAAAAAGATTCAGAAATGGCCAGTAAGTACATGAAAAGATGCTCAACATTAGTCATTAAGTAAATGCAGATCTCAAAACCACAAAGAGAGTTGGTGCAAGGGTTGTTAGGCTAACGTTATTGTTAAGCTGGTTAACATTGTCTCCCCCACAACTATGCTTGATTAGAAAAAGAAAAACCACAGTGAGAATGGAGAAACAAAATGTAGCATAGATATACAAAATGGAATATTAAAAAGCTGTGAAAGGGAATGAAGTTCTGATACATGCTACAACATAGATTAACTTTTAAAATCCAGTATTTATTATGTGTCATGAAACAAGTCAGATGCAAAAGGACAGATACTGTAGCAATCCAGTTATCTAGAGTGAATAAATTCATATAGACAGAAGGTAGGTAGAGGCTGCCAAGAGATCGGAGATGTGGGTGTGGGGACTTAGTGCTTAATGGTAATAGAGTTTCTTTTTTTTTTTTTTTTTTTTTGTTTGAGACAGAGTCTTGCTCTGTTGCCCAGGGTGCAGTGGTGTGATCTTGGCTCACTGCCAACTCTGCCTCTCAGGTTCAAGCGATTCTCCTGTGTCAGCCTCCCAAGTACCTGGGATTACAGGCATACGCCTCCACGCCTGGCTAATTTTTTAAATTTTTAGTAGAGACAGGGTTTCGCCATCTTGGCCAGGTTGGTCTCAAACTCCCGACCTCAAGTGATTTGCCCACCTTTGCCTCCCAAAGTGCTGGGATTATAGACGTGAGCTACTGAGTGCAGCTGAGTTTCTTTTTCTTTTCTTTTTTTTTTTTTTGTTGAGATGGAGTCTTGCACTGTCACCCAGGTTAGAGTGCAGAGTGCAGTGGCATGATCTTGGCTTACAGCAGCTTCCGCCTTTCAGGTTCAAGTGATTCTCCTGCCTCAGCCTTCCAAGTAGCTGGGACTACAGGCACCCGCCACCATGCCTGGTTAATTTTTTGTATTTTTAATAGAGACGGGGTTTCACTATGTTGGCAAGGCTGGTCTCAAACTTCTGACCTCGTGATCCACCCACCTCGGCCTCCCAAAGTGCTGGGATTACAGGCGTGAGCCACTGTGCCTGGCTCTTTTTTTTTTTTCTTTTCTTTTTTTTTTTTTTTAAAGAGACAAAGTCTTGCTCTGCCACCCAGGCTGGAGTGCAGTGACATGATCTTGGCTCACTGCAGCCCCGACTTCTTGGGTTCAAATAATTCTCTGCCTCAGGCTTCTGAGTAGCTGGGACAACAGGCTGCATCACCATGCACAGCTAATTTGTGTATTTTTAGTAGAGATAGAGTTTCACCATGTTGACCAGATTGCTCCTCAAACTCCTGATCTCAGGTGATCTACCTGCCTGGGCCTCCTGGTTTGCTGGGGTTATAGGCATGAGCTACTGTTCCTAGACATAATAGTCTCTCTTTGGGAGTTGGAAACAGTGGTGATGGTTCCACAATATTGTGAATTAATGCCACTAAATTATACATTTAAAAACGGTCAAAATGGAAAATTTTATATTATATACATTTTACTACAGTTTTTTTAAATGTTAAGAAAAAAAGCACCAAAACCCCAAATGGCGTATACTTTCACACCCACTATAATGGCTAAAATAGAAAAGATAGACAATAACAAATGCTGACCAAGATGTGAAGAAGTGAAACCCCTAAATATTGATAATGGGATTGTAAAATGCTTCAGCTATTTTGAAAAACTGGAAGTTCCTTAAAATGCTAAGCATAGAGTTGCATTTGATCTAGCGGTTCCATTCCTTGGTATGCAGTCCCCCAAAATGAAAACATACATCTGCACAAAGACTTGTGCATGAATAGTCACAGTTACATTATGTATAATAGCCCAAAAATGGAAACAACCAAATATCCATCAATTGATGAATGGATAAGCAAAATGTGTTGCATCATATTTCAGTATCCTTAGAGTATTGGTCCCAAGACCCCCTTGAATACCAAAACAACAGATGCCAAAGTCTCTTATATAAAATGGCATGTATTTGCATATGACTTATGCACATCCTCCTATATACTTTAAATCATCTCTAGATTACATATAATATTGAATACAATGTAAATGCTATGTAAATAGTTGTCATACTGTATTTCTTGTATTATTTTTTCTTGTTGTGGGGTTTTAAAAATACTTTTGATCTGCCGTTGGTTGAATCTACAGATGCAAAGTGCTGACTGTGTATGTGTACAGTGGAACATTATTCAGCCATAAAAAGGAATGAACTCTTTTTTTGGGGGGGTGGATAGAGATGGGGTTTTGCCATGTTGGTCAGGCTGGTCTCGAACTCCTGACCTTAGGTGATCCACCCATCTTGGCCTCCTAAAGTGCTGGGATTACAGGTGTGAACCACCACACCCGGCCAAAGGAATGAACTCTTAAAGGGAGAAACATGGCCAGGCACGGTGGCTCACACCTGTAATCCCAGCACTTCCTGGGAGGCTGAGACAGGCAAATCACGAGGTCAGGAGATCAGGACCATCCTGGCCATGCTGAAACCTGTCTCTACTAAAATACAAAAAATTAGCTGTAGTTGCCTGTAGTCCCAGCTAGTCAGGAGGCTAAGGTAGGGGAATCGCTTGATGCTGGGAGACAGAGGTTGCAGTGAGCCAGGATCGTGCCACTGCACTCCATCCTGGTGACAGAGCAAGACTCTGTCTTAAAAAAAAAAAAAAAAAAAAAGGGAGAAATGTACGGTACAGTATTTTGTATATATTAAAAACATTGCCAGGCGTGGTGGCTCACGCCTGTAATCCCAGCACTTTGGGAGGCCGAGGCGGGTGGATCACAAGGTCAAGAGATCGAGACCATCCTGGTCAACATGGTGAAACCCAATCTCTACTAAAAATACAAAAAAATTAGCTGGGCACGGTGGGGCGTGCCTGTAATCCCAGCTTCTCAGGAGGCTGAGGCAGGAGAATTGCCTGAACCCAGGAGGCAGAGGTTGCGGTGAGCCGAGATCGTGCCATTGCATTCCAGCCTGGGTAACAAGAGCAAAACTCCGTCTCAAAAAAAAAAAACCATTAAAGGCTAAAAAGTTTTGAATTTTAAAAAAAGGAATAAAGTACTGATTCATGCTACACCATGAATGAGCCTTGAAAACCAATAGAAGCCAGACTATATTATTTCGTTTTAATGAAATATTCAGAATAGGTAAATCTTACCTATGAGACAGAAACTAGTTGTTGCTTAGGGCTAGGGGAAGGAGAGAATGGGAAGTGACTACTAATTGGTTCAAGGTTTTTTTGGGGGGATGATGAAATGTTCTGGAATTTAGTGGTAATGGTTGCACAATTTTGTGAATGTACCAGAAACTACTGAGTTTTTATTTATTTATTTAGAGACAGTGTTTCTCTCTTATTGCCCAGGCTGGAGTGCATTGGCACGATCTTGGCTCACTGCAACCTCCACCTTCTGGGTTCAAGTGATTCTCCTGCCTCCTGAGTAGCTGGGATTACAGACAGGCATGGGCCACCATGCCTGGCTAACTTTGTATTTTTAGTAGAGATGGAATTTCACCATACTGGCCAGGCTGGTCTCAAACTCCTGACCTCAGGTGATCTGCCCACTTTGGCCTCCCAAAGTTCTAGGATTACAGGTGTGAGCCATCACGCCCGATTGGAACTACTCAATTTTTAAGAGTAAATTTTAGTTGTATCAATTATATCTTAATTTAAAAGACAAAAAGTATCCCATTAATAATTTTATGTCAGTTACCTGCTGAAATGGTAATAGTTTGGATATAGTGGGGCAAAGAAACTACATTATTAAAATTAATTTTACCTCTTTCATTTTACCTTTTTTTTTTTTTTTAGTCTGAGATGAAGTCTCACTCTGTCGCTCAGGCTTGAGTGCAGTGGCACAATTTCATCTCACTGCAACCTCCACCTCCTGAGTTCAAGCAATTCTCCTGCCTCAGCCTCCTGAGTAGCTAGGATTACAGGCGTGTGCCACCATGCTTGGCTAATATTTTTTGGTATTTTTAGTAGAGATGGGGTTTCACAATGTTGGCCAGGCTGGTCTTGAACTCCTAACCTCATGATCTGCCCGCCTTGGCTTCCCAAAGTGCTGGGATTGCAGGCGTGAGCCATCATGTCCGGCCTCATTTTACCTTTTAATGTATCTCTTAGAAAGTTAATTAATTAATTTTTTGAGGTGGAATCTTACTCTGTTATCCAAGCTAGAATGCAATGGCATGATTTTGCCTTATTGCAGCCTTGACCTCCTGTGCTCAGCCTTAATCCTCCTGCCTCAGCCTCCTTAGTAACTGGGACTACAGTCATGTGCTACCTTGCTTGGCTAATTTTTCAATTTTTTTGTAGGGATAGGGGCATCTCCCTGTGTTGCCCACACTGGTCTTGAACTCCTGGGCTTAAGTGATCTTCCCGCTTTCGCCTCTCAAAGTGCTGGAATTACTGAGTGAGCCACCGCACTAGGCCTAGAAAATTTTAAATTAAATATATGGCTTGCATCATAACAGTTGACCCTTGAACAACTCAAGGATTGGGGTGCCAACCCTCTGTGCAGTTGATAATCTGAATATAACTTTTCATTCCTCCAAGACTTAATTACTGATAGCCTGCTGTTGACTGGAAGCCTTGCCAATAATAGTCAATTAATACACACTTTGTATGTTGTATGTATTATATACTGTATTAAAATGAAGTAAGCTAGAGAAAATAAAATATTATTCAGAAAATCATAAGGGGCTGGGCATGATGGCTTATGCCTATAATCCCAGCACTTTGGGGAGACTGAAATGGGAGGACTGCTTGAGGCCAGGAGTTTGAGACCAGCCTGGTCAACATAGTGAGACCTTATTTCTTTAAAAAAAAAAAAAAAAAAAAAAAAAAAGAAAATCATAAGAAAGAGAAAATATATTTGCTGTTCATTAAGTGGATCATTATAAAGTTCTTCCTCGTTGTGTTCATGTAGTTGAGTAGGCTGAGGAGGAGGAGAAAGAAATGGGGTTGGTCTTGCTGTCTCTGGGAAAATCTGAGCATAAATGGATTTATGCAGTTCAAACCTGTGTTGTTCAAGGGTCTGCTTGTTTTTTTGTTGATGGTTCTGGTTTAAAGGTTGTAAAATTGTCCAATGGCTTACCCAAATGACAAATATGAGAAACACAGTGACTTGGGATATTTGTTTTGACCAACCCATCTGTGGTCATATATATGGAGAAAGGTAGTTTTTTCAGTAAATATTGCTCATGGTACTTTTTTTGGCAGTGATTCCACTAATAAAAAATTCCTATGGATATAGTGTTAGAAAAGTACTTTTTTATTAGAAAATTTTTTAGTGCCATGGCACTAAGCCATATTTAGTGTTATTAAACTGTATTTTTTTTTTTTTTTTTTTTTTTTTTTGAGACGGAGTCTCGCTCTGTCGCCAGGCTGGAGTGCAGTGGTGCAATCTCGGTTCACTGCAACCTCTGCCTCCCGGGTTCAAGTGATTCTTTTGCCTCAGCCTCTTGAGTAGCTGGGATTACAGGCACGCACCACCATGCCCAGCTGATTTTTGTATTTTTAGTAGAGACAGAGTTTCACCATGTTGGCCAGGATGGTCTCAATCTCTTGACCTTGTGATCTGCCTGCCTTGGCCTCCCAAAATTCTGGGATTACAGGCATGAGCCACTGCACCCGGCTGGTTAAACTGTATTTCTCAGTAACAGCTTCAGTCTCAAACTTGAAAAATAATTACTGGGTAGAGTCATTTAGCTAGAGTCATTGTTAACTCCTTCCTCTAGTTGTTTTTTCCTTCTGATTGACTACCTGATTTGTTTGTAGACTGCCTTCCGCTTGATACTGCTCCCTGTCTGCCCTCAGGACTGGATGAGGAAAATTACTTTGCAGTTTTATTTTTCCTTTAATAAATTTACTGAGTTGCCATGAGACAGTGTTTTATTGTTTCTTTTTCTCATTGTTTCTGATAAATGGAATAGAATAAGTCAGATTTGTTAAAATATAAAGAAACTTTGGTATTTCATGTTAAAATTCAAAGGTGATTTGGGAGAAAAGTTCTTTAGAGGACTGCTAGATTGGTAATAGAATGTGAGGGATATAATAAGGGATATTGTTTAGAATATAAGAAGGCATCCCTGGAGATACTTGTGAAGGAAAGGAAGCATCTGTGCTGCTTGGTAAAATAAATGATAGGAATCAGTATATTTGGGTTATTGAATTTGAGTCCTTCTTCCTACTTGTATGATTTTGCATAAGTCATTGACCATTCAAAACCTCAGTTTCCTCATTTGTAAAGGGAAAGGGTTGGATTAATCAGGGATTCAGGCAGGTGCAGTGGCTCATGCCTGTTATTCTAGCACTCTGGGAGACCAAGGCAGGAGGGTTGCTTGAGCCCAGGAGTTCAAGACCAGCCTGGGCAACATAGTGAGACCCTGTCTCTACAAAAAAATTTAAAATTTAGCCAGGCACGGTGGCAGATGCCTATAGTTCCACCTATTCGGGAGGCTGAGGTGGGAGGATCACTTGAGTCCGGGAGGTAGAGGCTGCAGTGAGCCATGATCATGCCACTGCACTTCAGCTTGGGTGACAGAGTGGGACCCTGTTTCAAAAAAGAGAGATAAATCAGAATTCTTATCATCTGTAATTGTTATTTTCTTCTTAGGTAATGATGTTGGGAATAAAACTGGGAGACTTGTTTTTGTATCATCTAGAATTGTGATATAGTTCATGGGGATAATAAACCTTATTAATGTAACATTGTATTTTACAGGGATTCTGAAATTGTAACGAACTTTATTCTTAGAACATGCTTATGTCTTTAGAATAAGGTATACTCATATAATGAATATATCTAACCTAAGAGAGAGCTGTTTGTTGATGCATTTCTCTGTTCTTTCTTTTGTAGTGTCCTGCTATTGACTATACTAGACACACACTTGATGGTGCTGCATGTCTTCTGAATAGCAATAAATATTTTCCCAGCAGGTAATTGAAACTTTTAAACGTAGTGTTAAACATTTTAGATTTAATTTATATGATTGGTATTTTATATTTATTTTTTTGAGACGAAGTTTTGCTCTTGTTGCTCAGGCTAGAGTGCAGTGGCAGTCTCGGCTCACCACAACCTCTGTCTCCCGGGTTCAAGCAATTCTGCTGCCTCAGCCTCCCAAGTAGCTGGGATTACAGGCATGCAGTACTACGCCTGGCTAATTTTGTATTTTTAGTAGAGATGAGATTTCTCCATGTTGGTCAGTCTGGTCTCAAACTCCTGACCTCAGGTGATCCGCCCTCTTGGACCTTCCCAAAGTGCTGGGATTACAGGCATGAGCCGCCATACCCTTCAAGATCGGTATTTTAAAAGTAAAATTAGGTTTCTTGTTAATGCATTATTGTATTTATTTTTTTAGCTCTTGTTTTTGGCTTGTTCAAATTATTCAAGTTTTGAAATTAGGACTGTGGTTAAACAGCAGCACTTGGCTCTCAAAGCTCAAGGCCATTTCGATCTAAGGCTGGTATCTGTTGCTGTATGTCATTCTGCAGAGCTCTCCCTCTCATGCTTTGGAGTTGGGATATTTTTATACTTGATCACTTGAATCTGTAAGATAGTTAGACTTAGCCTCCCTCTATGTAGCATGCCTAAAGAGCAGACTTTTCTAAGTTGAATTACTTGTTTTTGAAGGATTCCATATCCTTGCTCATTGATTTTTAAGATATGGGAAGTCTGTACATGTAATATATTATCAGTGAAGTTTATGACTGCCTTTTATTTTATTAAGGTTATTTGTTACCAGATGGATAGATTTAGAGATTTTTTTCCCCCAAAATATGATTAGCTTCAAAGAGTTCATATGAAATATGTTAAGAAAAATACTGACTTTTGGCCTCAATATTCTGTATATACATATTTTAAAAAAGAATATCAGAAATATGCAGACAATATTAACAATTTCTCTCTCTCTTTTTTTTTTTATATGGAGTCTTGCTCACCCAGGCTGAAGTGCAGTGATGCAATCTCAGCTCACTGCAACCTCTGCCTCGGGTTCAAGTGATTCTCCTGCCTCAGCCTCATAAATAGCTGGGATTAGAGGCACCCACCACCACGCCTGGCTCATTTTTGTATTTTTTAGTACAGACGGGGTTCCACCATGTTGGCCAGGCAGGTCTCGAACTCCTGACATCAGGTGATCCACATGCCTTGACCTCTCAGAGTGCTGGGATTACGGGCGTTAGCCACCACACCTGGCCTTAATTTCTTAAAAAAAGGAAGAATAATCTAGTTCTGTAGAAAAAAACATTAATTCCTTTCAGGAGTTTTAAACGCCTCTAGTGGACAGTGTATTAATGTTGGAAACAGATGTTTTAGTAAATTTTGAACAGTCAAGGATTTATTCTAACTGCATTAAACTGTTACAAAGTTTCAAAACTGAATTTAACTTAGCCACTGTGGTTAGGTGGAAAGAACACTGGGCCAGAAGTGAGGAGCCGGGGGCTCCAGGCATTTACTCTCAGTGTGACCTTGGAGTAGTCACTTATTTTCCCTAGGTGTCAGTTTCCACACTTGTAAACTGAGAAAATTGTACTATATTGTTTCTAAGATTCTATTCAGTTCTAAGACTCTGTGATTTCTTTTCTACTTCTAGAGTTAGCATAAAGGAATCATCTGTAGCGAAACTAGGATCAGTATGCCGTAGGATTTACAGAATATTTTCACATGCTTATTTTCATCATCGGCAGATATTTGATGAATATGAAGTAAGTATATTTCACTAATTATCTCGATACATTCTTACCAGAATGACAGTAATATATATTGATGTTATTTCTGTTATTTCTAGTCTTTTGGTTGGGATAGTAAATTAAAAGAACATTTT
Source organism: Aotus nancymaae (assembly GCF_030222135.1). Classification (NCBI taxonomy): domain Eukaryota; kingdom Metazoa; phylum Chordata; class Mammalia; order Primates; family Aotidae; genus Aotus; species Aotus nancymaae. Next base: position 35,997,484 of record NW_026988419.1, on the reverse strand, counting down.
TTTTCTTCCTCTCTACAGAATGAAACATTTTTATGTCATCGGTTTACTAAATTTGTGATGAAATATAATTTGATGTCCAAGGATAACCTGATTGTACCAATTTTAGAAGAGGAAGTACAGAATTCAGTTTCTGGGGAAAGTGAAGCATGAAGGGAATCATATGGAAAAATGTACTGATCACATAATTAACATTAATTATGTACTGTATATATCATTTTAGACACATCAATCATATATCCATATTATAGCTTCTTTGTTTAGTATAGGTTTTTGTATGCTGGGTTTGCCTTTTAAAATGGGAAATACTTTTTAAGTTATTCATAAGCTGTATATTCACCAGTGTGGCACTCATGGTTTTTAAATAAGATTAGTATTATCTGTTTATAATGCCTGTTAATAAAAGAATTTACAGTTTGGTAAAATTGCTGCTAAACAATCATTGGATCACAATCCTCATCAAACAAACCTATCTGTAAAAAAAAAATGAGAGCTTGAGGTTTCACACAAGCCATTTACTAAAGAGTTATAAATGTTTTCCTTTGGTTTTACCCTGAGTTTAGATATCCTAAAAAATTCTATAGTATATAGTTTTGTCTTACCAGTTAACTTTTCCCAAATGAGATAAAAGTGTTTTAAAATTCTGTTTATAGTTTTTGATATGCATATATAATTATGTGTATATCTAAATACAGATGCAAATGAAGCATTAGTAAGACTTAAATAATTTTACTGTGCTACATAAAGTATAACGTACTTGGAAAGGATTTACCTTTCTGCAACAATGGACTGGTACATACAGGATTATGATAATGATAAGGCACGTAAATGATGTTCCCACTGGAAACCTGCCCTGTCCACCCCTTCTCATTTCCCTTAACCTTATCCTCAAACTACTTTAGCTGAGAAGCTTTTCACCAGACTGTGAGTTAGTGGTGGCTTATACCTATTTATATTTGTATTAATTGCTTACAGATTATACCTCATATTAGCAATTACATTACACTACAAGAAAATGTATTTGCGTAGGCTCTTGCTTATCTTTGTTTTGCAAAATTGTTCTACTTAGAAAACAGTCCTTAAAATAGTTTGACTCTTCCTGTTAGTAATATTAATCTTTCATTTTACCAGCTAGGCAGCATTAAACAGAATTGAAGAAATACTGTAGTATTTATTTTATACCCCCTCCCCACAAAGTTTATGTTTGAATTATATGCACGTGTGAGATTATTTGCAATAATTGATAGGTTCCAAGGGTGTTGATGAATAGTCATACATTTTTTGGACTTTGTTATAATTCATTGTGGTAAGAATGATTCAAATGCAGATTTAACAATCTTATAATCTATTGAATGCCATTTTTGATAAAGCATTGGAAGTCTTACTGCCAAACTGATTGTAATGAGGCACTAAGGGTGAAAAAAATTGTACATGTTGTGAGGAAAGTATTTAAATCCAACTTTTGAATGGATTTAACAAACATGAGGAACTTCTTTTTCATTTAAAAGGGTTATTTTGAAATGAAGATGAAGATGTATTCATCTTGTTTTTCAAATTTAATGGAATGATTTATACCATAGTTTGAGACAAGAATGTACAGCAAAAATGTGGGGAACAGTAGTGTACTGAGGGTGCGTGTATATGTAGTATATGCATTTCTAAGCCTGCCAGTCTTTCTGGCTTTGAACAGTGCCCACCAGCCATAGTCATTATTGTTCCCCAACCCACAACTATCTTTTAAGAAGTCTTATGTTCACAGTGAAAGGAATGTTGACTTTGAAATTATGGATTTATATTAATGTCACTATAAACCAATGGGAATGGTAATTTTTAAACAAACTTGCTAAATATTGAGAGACTAAAACTACTAAGTTAATAAATTATATATAGCAGTGTAGCTGTTCTCTCTAGATGCTGTCTCACAATGGATTTCTGTTGCTTATTTTCTTAGTGAATATTTAAACTAAGGTAGTGACTGAGATTTGGTGATCTGGCTAAGTATTTTGAAACACATTTTGAATAATATGGCTTAGTGTTGATGGGGAATTAAATATGATTTTTTTTCTTAATCATTTCATCTACCCTGTACTGTATATTTGGAATTGATCATAAAATCTCCAAAAGAAAATAATGTTTGTAGTCTTGCTTTTGTATTCATGTTGGTATCTTATTCATTGCACTGTGAAGTTGATTCACTGTACTAGGTAAGACCTAAATGAAACAGTTCCTGTTTTTCCTTAATACTGTTTTCAGAATTTTGAAAATGTACTTATTGTAGATAAATACTGTTAAATTAATGAGCCTGCCAAACCATTGATTTATAAAAGTAAGTGTTCTGAGAGGGGAAATGGAGAATTCACAGTTCTGTGATAGGGAGGTTAGGCTCCACTTTTTGTTTGAATTACCCTATATAGATCTAAAGGTAAAATTAGGCTTAAAAGATCATATAGTCAATTCATTCTTCTTTTCCTATCATGTCTGAGAAAGTAGCTAACTTTTAGTTATTTATGTTCCCATAAGTAAGTTATTTTGTATATATACATTTCCTTTCCTCTGACTTGAGAAGTCAAATTTGAATTTCTGGAACAGTTTCTCAGTTAAATTCTTGATGATTTAACTTTTACTATCAGAATAGAATTAGAAATCTTTGATTTCTTAACATTGTTAGTAAGGACTGTGTTACGGTTATAAACACATTTACTGGTTGATGTAAAATTCACTGTAATTGTAGAACTACTTTTTTTACATGAGTACTTTGCCCTACTGCCTATATGATACCTTTTTTGAGCAGCTAAATTTTAAATTTTTTATACTTTATTTTGTGAATACTTCTTGAATGTGCTAAAGGTTTCTTTGTGTAGTTCTTCCATGCTATGCAAATATTTTAGTAAAAGTAGTTGATTTTTATTTCTTTAACTATCTCATTGTTAACTAAATAGATAATACATATGGGCCAGGCAGGGTGGCTCACGCCTGTAATCCCAGCACTTGGGGAGGCTAAGGTGGACAGATCACTTGAGGCAAGGAGTTCAAGACCAGCCTAGCCAATGTGGTGAAACTCCATTTCTACTAAAAAAACATAAAAGTTAGCCAAGTGTGGTGGCTCACACCTGTAATCCCAGCTACACGGGAGGCTAAGGCAGAAGAATAGCTTGAACCTGGGAGGTGGAGGTTGCAGTGAGCCAAGATTGTGCCACTGCACTCCAGGCTGGGCAACAGAGTAAGACTCCGTCTCAAAAACAAAAACAACAATACATAGATATTTGTGTAACATGCTTAGCAGTTTATTTTAGAGGATCAGAACATTCAAATCTGTTTCCTGAAAAAATATACATTATTAGTATAGGGTACACTATAAAACTGGAATGCTACCAAGTGAATCCCCTAGAGGGTTAGATTACCTATCTAATAATAGGGTCATTGTGGAGCCTTACTCTTTTTTTGTTTGATTTTTCTGCTATTTCCTTTTTTGTTTTTAGAGTCTTGCTCTGTCACTCAGGCTGGAGTACAGTGGTGCAATATTGGCTCATTGCAACCTCTGCCTCCTGGGTTCAAGTAATTCTCCAGCCTCAGCCTCCTAATTAGCTGGGACTACAGGTGTGCATCACCACACCCAGCTAATTTTTATATTTTTAGTAGAGATGGGATTTCATCATATTGGCCAGGCTGGTCTTAAACTCCTGACCTCAAGTGATCAGCCTGGCTCCACCTCCCAAAGTGCTGGGATTACAAACATGAGCCACAGCACCCGGCCTCCATTTTTTTTTTTTTTTTTTAATAGTACATAAAGCTTCATATCAAGAGTGAGCACCTAATGTAATTAAGCAAAGAGAATACTAAATTTTTGTATTAACCTAAATTTGCAAAAGATAAAAACATTGGCCAAGTGCGGTGGCTCATACCTGTAATCCCAGCACTTTGGGAGGCTGAGGCTGGTGGATCACTGGAGGTCAGGAGTTTGAGACCAGCCTGGCCAAATGGTGAAACCCTGTCTCTACTAAAAATAACAAAAATTAGCTGGGACTGCTGGTGCGCACCTGTAATCCCAGCTACTTGGGAGGCTGAGATACAAGAATCACTTGAACCCGGGAGGCAGAGGTTGCAGTGAGACAAGATTGTGCCACTGCACTCCAGCCTGGGCAAGAGCAACACTCCATCTCAAAAAACAAACAAGCAAACATTGACATCCTGAACTTAAATCCATGAAGTATGTCAACTGAGTGATAATGATTCTAGGATTAACTTGTGACATCAATATTTAAAACTAGTAAACTTTTTTCTTAAGATCACGATATGTTGATCTGGATTTGTCCTATAAACCTTGTTAAAAGCAGTTTGTAATTCCATAAATAGTGTATATTTATTTTATTTTATTTTATTTTTTGAGATGGAGCCTCACTTTGTCACCAGGCTGGAGTTCAGTGGTGTGATCTCGGCACACTTCAACCACCTCCTCCCAAGTTTAAGCGATTTTCCTGCTTCAGCCTTCCAAGTAGCTGGGAGTACAGGCCTGCACCACCACATCTGACTAAGTTTTGTATTTTTGTTAGAGATAGAGTTTCACCATTTTGGTCAGGCTAATCTCGAACTCCTGACCTTGGGTGGTCCGCCAGCCTTGGCCTTCCAAAGTATTGGGATTACAGGTATGAGCCACCACGCCCGGCCAAATAGTGTATTCATTATTTTATTTTGGGTGGACCTCAAGAGAGCCACCTATATCTTACATAACAATGAAAAATATTTACTTAAAAATTCTAGTTTATGTTACAGGTTGTAGTATTATCTCTGCCTTTTTATGTGTCACAGGAACATGCTCATGCAATATGCTATATGTAAAATCATTCTCTGTATCTCTACAAGTATTTGCTGATCTTAAATATTTTTGATGACTAGGCACAGTGACTCACATCTGTAACCTCAGCATTTTGGGAGGCTGAGGCCAGAGGATTGCTTAAGGTCAGGCGTTTGAGCCAGCCTGTGCAATATAGTGAGACCCCAATTTTTGTCTATACAAAAAAATTTTAAAAATTAACTGAATATGGTAGTGCACACCAGTGATCCTAGCTACTAGGGAGGCTGAGGCAGGGGTTTGGCGGGGATTACTTGAGCCCAGTAGTTTAAGGCTGCAGTGAGCTATGGGTGTGCCACTACACTCCAACCTGCATGACAAAGTGAGACCTTGCCTCAAAAAATAAATATTTTTGGTTTTCCTTAGCATGAATGTCTGCAAGAAAATGCTAGGTTTCTTTGAAAAAAAAAAAAAAAGCCTTATTCCTTGTTTTAAAAGTAAGAGATTAAATCAAGAATAATAGGATTCCATCCTTGTATTTTCCCCCACCTCTGTCAAGAGTTAGATTGAGGGGAGTTGATAAAGGAACAAGGGAACTCCAGAGATGAGGAAGTAATCGTGGGTATAGTCATTATGGCAATAGCAAATGAGATATCCCTTCACCCAATTCCTGTATCTCAGTAGGATCTTTTTGACTTTTGAGAATAAGTCCCTAGTTACCTGCCCTGAAAGATGCCATTGTATTTTTAAAACCAGATATGTATACATAGAGAATACATATGCTTGCCTTGATTTTGGTAATCTTTAAACCACTTTTTAAATTTTTGGTGCTTTTAAAGCATTTTATGAAACAGATGCAGATCTTGGATTCTGACTGTTGAAATACCATGTCAGTAATTGTATTCATTTCCTGTGGCTGTTACAGTAAATCACACATTTAGTGAATTAAAACAATATAAATGTATTTTGTCATACTGAGTTCAGAGTTCAAAATTAGCTTTACTGGACTAAAATACAATTCCTGGTTCCTTCTAGAGGTTCCAGGGGAGAATTATTTTCTTGCTGCTTTTAGCTTCTGGTGGTTGCCAGCATAATAATTTGAGTCCCTATGTCCATTTTCACATTGCTTTTCCTTCTGTGATGGTATTTCCTTCTGACTTCCTCTTACAAGGACACTTGTGATTACATCATTGGGCCCACTTGGATAATCTCCCAATCTCAAAATCCTTAAGTACTTTTGCAAAGTCCCTTTCACCATATAAAATACCATGCAAGTTCCAGAGATTAGGACATGGACATTTTGGGGGCCTTTATTCAATCTACAAAGCAATCCTCAAATTTACTTTTTGTTTTGTTTTGGTTTTTTTTAGACAGGGTCTTGCTCTGTCACCTGGGGTGCAGTGGCATGATCTTGGCTCACTGCAACCTCCACCTCCTGGGTTCAAGCTCTTGCCTCAGCCTCCTGAGTAGCTGGTAGTACAGCCACCATGCCTGGCTAACTTTTGTATTTTTAGTAGAGATGGGGTTTCATCTTGTTGGCCAGGCTGGTTTCAAACTCCTGATCTCAGGTGATCCACCCGCCTTGGTGAAATGTACATTGTTAGGCCAGGCACGGTGGCTCTCGCCTGTAATCCTAGCACTTTGTGAGACTGAGGCAGGTGGATCATCTGAGGTCAGGGTTTCAAGACAAGCCAGGGCAACATGGCAAAACCCCCTTCTCTATTAAAAAAAAATATATAAAAATTAGCTGGGTGTGGTGGCATGTGCCTGTAATTTCAGCTACTTGGGAGGCTGAGGCAGGAGGATTGCTTGAACCCAGGAGGTGGAGGTTGCAGTGAGCGAAGATCGTGCCACTGCGCTCCAGCCTGGGTGACAGTGCGAGACTGTCTCAAACAAAACAAAACAAAAAAACACAAATTTACATTGTTAATCTCATAGCTCGTGCTATGGACTTAATTTTTACTTGGATAGTGGGACTTTTTATTTCCTGCCTGTTAACCACTTCTTCATGTCTCTCAACCACACAGGCATCATTTAAGTCTCTTATTGAAAAAGTTGAATTTGGGATCATTTTCTGAAGGTTACCATTTGCTACATCCTCCTTGTATTGATCTATTTATATATAACTAAGTTCTTGGTATGATCTTTTTAAAAAAAAATTTATTGTGGTAAGAACACTTAACATGAGATCCACTCTCAACAGATGTTTGTACAATGCATTATTGTTGACTATAGATATAATGTTTTACAGCAGATCTCTAGAGTTTATTCATCTTGTTTGACTTGTATGTGCATTGGTTAGTAACCTCTGATTCTATGAATTTGTCCATTTTATTTATTTTTTGAGACAGTTTTGCTCTTGTTGCCCAGGCTGGAATGTAGTGGAACAATCTTGACTTACTGCAACCTCTGCCTCCCAAGTTCAAGTGATTCTCCTGTCCCACCATGCACAGGCATGTACCACCATGTACAGCTAATTTTGTATTTTTAGTAGAGACAGGGTTTCGCCTTGTTGGCCAGGCTGGTCTTGAACTCCTGACCTCAGGTGATCCACCCGCCTCAGCCTCCCAAAGTGCTGGGATTATAGGTGTGAGCCACTGTGCCTGGCCAATTTGACCATTTTAGATACTTCATATAAGTGAATTCATACAGTATTTGTCTTTCTGTGATTGGCTTATTTTACTTAGCATAATGTTCTCAATGTTCATCTATCTTGTAGTATATTGGAGAATTTCCTGTCTTTGTTTTGTGAGGTGGGGTCTCATTCTGTTGTCCAGGTTGGAGTGCACTGACATTCACAGCTCATTGCAGCCTCAACCTCCTGGGCTCAACCAATCCTCCCACCTCAGCTTCTTCAGCCTCAGCCCAGTAGCTGAGACCACAGCCTCGGCTAACTTCTTAATTTTTTGTAAAGATGGGGCCTCACCGTGTCGCCCAGGCTGGTCTTAGACTGCTAGGCTCAAGCGATCCTCCCCCTTTGGCCTCCCAGAGTGCTGTGCTGGCATTACAGGTGTGAGTCACCATGCCCGACCAAGAATTTCCTTTTTTAAAGGCTGAATAATATTATATTGTATGTATATATCACATTTCTTTATTCGTTGACAGATGAATGAAGCCAAACAAATGTTGTGTTAAATAGTTGAGTGTTAATATGTCTTCAAGATCCTGACATGAATTCTTTTGTATACATACCCAGAAGTGGGATTATTGGATCACATGGTAGTTCTATAATTTTCTGAGGAACCTTCATACTGTTTTTCATGGAAGCTTTGTATTCCCACCAACAGTATCCATTTTGCGCCACTTTGCATTCCCACCAACAGCATCCAAGAGTTCCAATTTCTCCACGTCCTCCACAATACGTTTGTTTTTTATTAACAGCCATCCTGACAGGTGTGAGGTGATATCATATTGTGTTCTTTTCTTTTTCTAAATTTTTTAATTTTAAATTTAATGTTAGAGATGAGGTCTCATTATGTTGCCCAGGCTGGTCTTGAACTCCTGAGCTCAAGTGATCCTCCTGCCTCGGCCCCACAAAGTACTTGGATTACAGGCATGAGCCACCGCTCCAGCCTTTACTGTGGTTTTTATTTGTGTTTCACTGATGACATTGAATATTTTTTCATTTACCTGTTAGCTATTTGTATGTCTTCTTTGGAGAAATGTCTATTCAAGTCTTTAACCCATTATTTAATTGGGCTGTTAGTTATTTTACTATTTAGTTGGAGGAGTACCTTATATATTTTAAAGATTAACTTCTTATTAGAGATTCGTTTGCAAATAGCTTCTCCCATTCCCTAGGTTACCTTTTACACTGTTGTTTCCTTTCCTGTGCGGGAACATTTTAGTTTGAGGTAATCCCACTTGTTTTTTGTTTTTATTGCCTGTGCTTTTGATGTCATATGCATGAAATTGCCACACCCAATGCCATGAATGTTTCCCATCTGTTTTCTTGTAGAAATTTTATGCTTTTGAGTCTTACTTTGAAGTCTTTAATCCATTTTGAGTTGATTTTTGTGTATGATGTAAGATAAGAGTCCAGTTTCAATCTTTTGCATGTGGATATCCAGTTTTTCCACCACCATGTAGTGAAGAGACTACCTTTTCCCTTTTGTGTATTCTTGGCAACCTTGTTGAAGATAAGTTAACTGCATATGCATGGATTTATTTCTGGACAATATGATCTTTTAGTTGATGCATAAAACCACATTGCTGATGTGCTTCAGTGATGTTGCTTGCCAGTTTATGAAAGACAGAGTTCAGGAGAGATGGAAGAAAATAAGGTGGAAGAAAGTTTTCCAAGTCTTATTGTACATCAAAAAACAAAAGGGAGAGTTTAAAACTAGATTCCTGGACTCCACCTTGGAAACTGCTTTGAGAATGGGAGGATCTGATTCCGAGTTTTTAAAGTTTCCCAGGTGACTCATATGCTACTAGTTCTGGAAGTCACTGGGAAATTCAGGATATGAAGTTAAGTTGCATTTTAGCCAAATCCTATGATCCATCCCAACAGTAAACGATAAGATTCTCTAGTTAGACCCAAAAATGCTTCCTGGGGCCAGAGTTTAACATTGTAGTCATTGAGTCTGTGGGAGTAGGTTAGAGTTTGGGAGCTGCATGAAATCTTTTCACGGATTAGAATATTCGGTATAGCAGCATGCTATAGTATGCTAAATAGTAGGGATGTTTGGGGACTTCTAAAACCCCTGATTTACTCCCAGAGGTCTCTTAATCACTACTGTGATTTTGGTTGATTATAAAATGGACCCTTCTCCTGTTTACAATTCTAAATTAAAAATAGGCCAGTCGTTAACTGGCTAAAATCCCATCTGCCTTTAGCTTTCACTAGCTATTTTACAAGTATGCCAGAAGCTTCACAATGTACCCATTCTTCCCCAGGGCTTCCTACACTAACCTGATGATTTCTTAAGTTGGATCCAAATGTGCTTCTTTAGTCAGAATTGCACATTGCTGTTGTTATCACTTGGTCCTTCTCTTATTCATCAAATGATTTAATATAAAATATGAAATTTCAAATCATTACCCTGCAAAAATTCAGTCTATTAATCTAGATCCAGTTAAGTGAGTAACTAAATCAAGAAATTGTAAACTTAGTGCAGATGCCATTCTATTTAACAAATGGTTTCTCTTTTTAAAAAAGCATTTTCTGGGGTCGGGTGCGGTGGCTTACGCCTGTAATCCCAGCACTTTGGGAGGCCGAGGTGGGCGGATCACAAGATCAAGAGATCAAGGCCATCCTGGCCAACGTGGTGAAACCCTGTCTCTACTAAAAATACAAAAATTAGCCAGGTGTGGTGGCACTCACCTGTGGTCGCAGCTACTCAGGAGACTGAGGCGGAAGAATCGCTTGAACCCAGGAGGCAGAGGTTGCGGTGAGCTGAGATTGCGCCACTGCACTCCAGCCTGGTGACAGAGCAAGACTCTGTCTCCAAAAAAAAAAAACCTTTTCTTTGATAATATATTTGCATCTGTCTTGACAGGTAAGTAAATGAAGTACTTTAAAGATTGTATTTATCATCTTGGAAGCATATTAGAAAAGAAATTTTAGTTAACAGCTATGTAAACAGGACAGCCTTTTAGAAGCTAGAACCGAGACTAATGGAGAAGAAATGTGATGTTTGTGACTTTGAAAGGAAAGAAATATGTTATGAAAAAGTACATCTTTATAAGTTTTTAATTTCTATCTAAGGAAATGTGTAATATCTTACAATTTACAGTTTATTTTATTTTTATTTTTATTTTTATTTTTTGAGACGGGGTTTCACTCTTGTTACCCAGGCTGGAGTGCAATGGCGCAATCTCGGCTCACTGCAACCTCCGCCTCCTGGGTTCAGGCAATTCTCCTGCCTCAGCCTCCTGAGTAGCTGGGATTACAGGCACGCACCACCATGCCCAGCTAATTTTTTTTTTTGTGTGTGTGTTTTTAGTAGAGACGGAGTTTCACCATGTTGACCAGGATAGTCTCGATCTCTTGACCTTGTGATCCACCGGCCTCGGCCTCCCAAAGTGCTGGGATTACAGGCGTGAGCCACTGCGCCTGGCCCTACAGTTTATTTATTTATTTTGAGACAAGGTCTCACTCTGTTGCCCAGGTTAAAATGCAATGGTGTGGTCTTGGCTAACTGCAACCTCGGCCTCCCAGGTTCAAGCGATTCTCCTGCCTCAGCCTCATGAGTAGCTGAGATTACAGGTGCGTACCACCACACTTGGCTAATTTTTTAGTAGTTTTAGTAGATATGGGGTTTCACCATGTTGGCCAGGCTGGTGATCTCAAACACGTGACCTCGAACTGGTCTCGAACTCCTGACCTTGTGATCCACCCGCCTCAGCCCAAAAGTGCTGGCATTGTAGGCGTGAGCCACCGTGCCTGAACCTGATGGCTATTTTTTATCACAAGCTAATATAACTACATTTACTGTTAACTCTGGTTTTGCATAACTCATCTCTATCAGGTCCTTAGGAATTTTGATATGGGGCTTTTGGAGTGTGCCCTTCTACTATCAAGGCCCTCTAAGTCCAAGGCATCATTTCTTCTGCCAATCCTCAGACTCCAGTGATCTGCAAGTAAACATTCAAGGCCTCACAAGAGTTCATGATGTAATCACATGGAAATAAAAAATTGTGAACCCCAAATGTCTGAAACAGGTCTCAGTCTACATTTTTATTTTTGAGATAGAGTCTTGCTCTGTAGCGCAGGCTGGGGTGCAGTAACACCATCTCGGCTCACTGCAACTTCCACCTCCCAGGTTCAAGTGATTCTATTGCTTCAGCCTCTCAAGTAGCTGGGATTAGAGGCATGCACCACCATGCCTGGCTAATTTTTGTATTTTTAGTAGAGACAAGGTTTCACCATGTTGGCCAGGCTGGTGGTCTCAAACACGTGACCTCAAGCAATCCGCCTGTGTTGGCCTCCCAAAGTGCCAGGATTACAGGTGTGAGCCACCGCACCCGGCCAGGTCTCAGTCCATTTATAAAGTTTATTTTGCCAAGGTTAAAGACACGCCCGTGACCCAGCCTTAGGAGGTCCTAATGACACGTGCCCAAGGTGGTGGGGGCATAGCTTGGTTTTAAACATTTTAGGGAGACATATCAATCAATATTTGTAAGATGTATATTGGTTCGGTCTGGAAAGGGGGAACAACTCAAAAGTGAGGAGAGGACTTTCCAGGTCATCAGAGGTGGATAAGAGACAAACAGTTGCATTCCTTTTTTTTTTTTTTTTTGAGATGGAGTCTTGCTCTGTCGGCTGGAGTGCAGTGGCACGATCTCAGCTCCTGCAACCTCTTCCTCCTGAGTTCAAGCAATTCTCCTGTCTCAGCCTCCCAAGTAGCTGGGACTACAGGCGCACACCACCATGCCTGGCTAATTTTTGTATTTTTAGTAGGTATGGTATGTCACCATATTAGTCAGGCTGGTCTCGAACTCCTGACCTCAGGTGATCCACCCACCTTGGCCTCCCAAAGGGCTGGGATTACAGGAGTGAGCCGCCTTGCCCAGCCTAACAGTCACGTTATTTTGAGTTTCTGATTAGCCTTTCACTAAATGCATGATTTACAGGAATAATCACTAATGCCTTAGTCTGGCTTAGTGAAATGATAGGGCAAAGGAACTAATCTGGTTTAGTGAAATGATAGGGCAAAGGAAGCAATAAAATAGGTATATGTCTCATGTGAGCAGAGGGATGACTTTGAGTTCTGCCTGTCCTTTGTCCACAGTAAATTTCCTTGTGGGCAAATCATCAGGGAGGTAGGTAGCTTTTAAGAATCATTGTAGCTATCTTATTTAGGAATAGAATGGGATGCAGGTTTGCCCCACAGAGTTCCCAGCTTCACTTTTTTTCTTTGGCTTAGTGATTTGGGGGAGATTTATTTTCCTTTCACAAAATCATTACTCAGGTACAATTAGAATGGAGAGTGAAAAAAAGGAAAGATAGGTGGCTTAGAAATGTGGTGGTCGTGGTGAGAGGGAGGCCAAACAGTGGAAAACAGATAGGAATAAATTCCTCTTTTTTTTCTAACATCCCCATGGACACCAGGGAAGGAATAGATTTCTCTTAATGCCAATGTTCTGTGACCTGCAGAAGAATTTTTCATCCTTGTGAGTTCTCTATTGATAGCTCCCTCCCAAGGCCTGTGGCACCTTATATCTACCAACAAGAAGCCTTCTGTGCTCCCTGATCTTAGTCCTGACACAGCCATTTGCTGTTCTGCACACTCAGATCCTCTGCCCTGAACTTCCCTACTTCTTAAAATTGGACAATTTTAAGACCATTAAGACACAACCAGGCAAAGGTGGCTCACTCCTGTAATCCCAGCAGTTTGGGAGGCCTAAGTGGGAGGATCTCTTGAGCTCAGGAATTTGAGACCAGCCTGGGCAACATGGCAAAACCCTGTTTCTACCAAAAATACAAAAATTAGCTGGATGTGATGGCGTGTACCTGTGGTTCTAGCTACTCAGGAGGCTGAGGTGGGAGGATTGCTTGAGCCCAGGGAAGTCGAGGCTGCAGTGAGCCATGATTGTGCCACTGCACTCCAGTTTGGGTGACAGAGGGAGACTCTGTCTCAAAAACAAAAAAAAAATTGAACGGTGTTTTGGTAATTGGTTTTTAAGAATTGAGCTCTTGTTGGTCACTTGGTTTACAATTGGCCAAGGTGTCTCATCAATACAGGTTGAGTATCTCTTATGTGAAATGCTTGGGACAAGGAATGTTTTGGATTTCAGATTTTTTAAGAATTTGGAATGTGGCCGGGCTCGGTGGCTCAAGCCTGTAATCCTAGCACTTTGGGAGGCCGAGATGGGTGGATCACCTGAAGTCAGGAGTTCAAGACCAGCCTGGCCATCATGGTGAAACCCCATCTTAAAAAAAAAAAAAAAAGAATTTGGAATGTTTGCATATAGATAATGAGAGTATCTTGGGGGTGGAACCCATGTCTACACACAAAATTAATTTATGTTTCATATATACCTCATATACGTAGCCTGAAGACAATTTCATAAAACATTTAAAGAATTTTGTGCATGAAGCAAAGTGTGTGTGAAGTACTTTTATGTGGGATTTTCCACTTGTGACACCATGTTGCTCAAAAAGTTATGGATGGAGCATTTTGGATTTTGGATTAGGGATGCTCTCAACCTGTATCACATATTCTCTGGAATTCCTGTGAATTGAGAAAAGTTAAATCTACAAATTGGTTTCTAAATTAATGACATTTTTGTGACTGTGACCGGGAATAATACTGTTGGTATATGTTATACTATATAGCCATGTAATTTAAAATTTTACAGTTTTCATATTTTAGAGTCAATGTATATGTTTTTTACAACTCTCAAGCATTTTTGGGGGCCCCTAAAAAAATCATAGGTCTTCATGTATAAAAATGATCAGCTCATAATTTTACAACACTGTTGGGGCTCAGAAAATGATACATCAAAGTCTGGTGCCTTGGCATGCTGAGTACTTTTTTTTTTTTCAGACAGAGTCTCGCTCTGTCACCCAGGCTGGAGTGGAGTGGCGCAATCTCAGCTCACTGCAACCTCTGCTTCCCAGGTTCAAGCAATTCTCCTGCCTCAGCCTCCCGAGTAGCTGGGATTATAGTTGTGTAAGCCACCATGCCCAGCTAATTTTTGTATTTTTAGTAGAGATGGAATTTTGCCACGTTGGCCAGGCTGGTCTTGAACTCCTGACCTCAGGTGATCCACCTGCCTTGGCCCCCCTAAGTGCTGGGATTATGGGCATGAGCCACCACTGAGTACTTTGAGAGAAAGGAGACTGGGAGAGATTCAGAATGAAGATCTCTCTGACTTTCTCTTGCCTTCCTTTCTTTTCACCCCTTTCTCCCCTATGCCGTAGAAACCAGAATTCTCTCTGAAGGCAGATTGTAAAACTAGTATTACTCTCTCCCCAAGCAAGCCATAGAACCTAGAAAAGTCCCTCTCTAATCTACCTCACCTGTAAGTAAGTCATAAGACCTTCATTCTATTTTTATTCTATTTTTTTCTTAACATCTTAGATACCAAAGGACCTTCATTCTAGAGGGATTCTGCTTCATACCCAGGGGAGGGAACGCTACACAGAGAGGCCAAGAAGAATTTGAATAAACAGGTCTTGCTAAGTTTCCCAGTTTATTACCATTAGATTATACCCTTTTGTCCAATCAGGTTTCACCACATCTATCCACTTATTTCATCAGACTTAGTGTAAAAATACAATTTTCCCTGGTTCTTTGGGTCTTCATTTCTGAAAACAGCTGTGTCATGTAAAACTTTGTTAAATAGATTACTTATGCTTTTCTCTTGCTAATCTGTCTTTTGTCATAGGGGTATCTGCGATGACCCTGGTGCTGGGTGAGGAAAAGATACTACCTTTTTGCCCCTACACCACCAACACATGCTATTATTAGAAGTGTATTTTATCAAATATGATTAACCTTCCCTGACCTTGAATATAGTAGGTTATTCAATTATATGTGCTTCTGGCAAAATTCTCTTCCCTATACAAGTATTTCCATCAAAGACATATAACATAATTATTTGTATAATCATTCATTTACTATTTTTCTCCTCTACTAGCCTATTGATTCCATAAGGGCAAGACTGCGTCTGGCAGAGCATCTGACTGAGAGTCATTAAACATTTGTTATATAAGTGAATGGATGAGAGAGTAAACTCGAATCCTATCACAGGGATTCTATTTCAGGATGAGGCCTTTATTCAGATCTTGAGCATTAAAAACTAAAAAGAATTCTTTTTTTTTTTTTCCTCACTCTGTCACCCAGGCTGGAGTGCAGTGGTGCAATCTTGGCTCACTGCACCCACCACCTCCTGGGCTCAAGCAATTCTCCTGCCTCAGCCTCCTGAGTAGCTGGGATTACAGGTACCCACCACTATGCCTGGCTAATTTTTCTGTTTTCAGTAGAGACGGGGTTTCACCATGTTGGCCAGGCTGGTCTCAAACCCCTGACCTCAAGTGATCTGCCCACTTCAGCCTCCCGAAGTACTGGGTTACAGGGATGGGCTACCACGCCTGCCCAAAAGCATTCTTAAGATATCTCTTCCTCTTCTGTCTTTTATTGAAGATATGTGCCATTCGTGGCTTCTGTGCCTGTAGTGATAGCAGACTGGTCTTCTGCGGACACTTTGACAGCATGATTTGTTCTTGGCTGCTAGCATCCTGTCTTGGCCGCTAGCATCCTGTCTTGGCCCTTTGGAGACCCTGTGAACTACCTAATATACCTGGCAAAGTAGCGATGAATCTTTTTACTAACCACATGGAAATATGCTTAAATGTCTGTGGGTACTAATTTTAAAGATGCCTTGTATTTATTCTGTTGTTTCCCCAAGCATAATCTTATTGTCCATATGAAAAAGAACTTCTTTGCAAACTTAAAATCAGACTTAAAAAAAAAATAGTTTCAATTAATTGAGCCCCTAACCAGATGTTGGAAACTGTGTTAAACACATTCCCACATAATCTCATTTCATCTCCAAACAATAACATTTGTTATCATCCCCAATTCACATACAAGTAAGTCAAGCTTCCAAGTAGCTGTGTAGTGTTCATAAGATTAAGTAGCAGGGTCAGGATCAGAACTCAGTCCTGGCTTCAAAACTTGGCTTCTTCTTTCTGCTATGCTGCCTCTTATGTTCCTGAGTGCACGCTGCTGCCCATCTTCGGAAACCTCCCTTCATATATACATATATATACATATTTGTTTATCTTTAAGAAATGAGAGTCTTACTATGTTGCCCAGGCTGGCCTTGAACTCCTGGGCTTAAGCAAACCTTCTGCCTCAGCCTCTCGAGTAGCTAGGACTACAGGCATATGTCACCACACCCAGATAATTTTTAAAAATTGTTTTGTAGAGATGGAGTCTCACTAGGTTGCCCAAGCTGGTCTTGAACTCCTGACCCCAAGTGATCCTTCTGCCTTGGCTTCCCAAAGTGCTGGAATTACCCCACTGTTGCTAATAGGATGTTTTGCTGCATAGAAGTTTTAAATGTTTTTGTAATCTTAGTATTTACACAGTCTTTTCCTTTATGGCTCTGGGTTTTGAATTATGCTGTAAATATTCTTTTTTTTTTTTTGAGACAGAGTCTCGTTCCATCGCCAGGTGCCGGGCCGGAGTGCAGTGGCGCAACCTCGGCTCACTGCAACCTCCGCCTCCTGGGTTCAAGCAATTCTCCTGCCTCAGCCTCCTGAGTAGCTGGGACTACAGGCGCGTGCCACCACACCCAGCTAATTTTTGTATTTTTAGTAGAGACAGGGTTTCATCATGTTGGCTAGGATGGTCTCGATTTCTTGACCTCGTGATCCGCCCGCCTTTGCCTCCCAAAGTGCTAGGATTACAGGTGTGAGCCACCACTCCCGACATGCTGTAAATATTTACTTATATTATTTTAGTTTAAAAAACTTTAATTAAGCCGGGCGTGGTGGCTCACGCCTGTAATCCAAGCACTTTGGAGGCCAAGGCGGGCAGATCACCTGAGGTTGGGAGTTCAAGACCAGCCTGACCAACATGGTGAAACCCCGTCTTTTAAAAAAAAGTTTAATTCTTTTTTAAAACTGCTTCTATTGCTGCTGCACAAATTAAAAGCATTTTTTTTTTAATTTAAAAATTCTTTTAGAGTTGGGGTCTCACCCTGTTGCCCAGGCTGGAGTACAGTGATGGGATCACAGCTCACTGCAGCCTTGAACTCTTGGGCTCAAGTGATCCTCCCACCTCAGCTGCCCAAGTAGCTGGGACTGCAGGTGCATGCCACCATGCTCAGCTAATTTTTTTTTTTTTTTGAGATGGAGTTTTGCTTTTGTTGCCCACGCTGGAGTGCAATGGTGCAATATCAGCTCACCGCAACCTCTGCCTCCAGGGTTTAAGCAATTCTCCTGCCTCAGCCTCCCAAGTTGCTGGGATTACAGGCATCCGCCACCATGCCCAGCTAATTTTTTGTATTTTAGTAGGAATGGGGTTTCTCCATGTTGGTCAGGCTGGTCTCGAACTCCCGATCTCAGGTGATCTGCCCACCTCAGCCTCCCAAAGTGTTGGGATTACAGGCATGAGCCACCATGCCTGGCCTGCATTTTTAATATTTCTTCTAACATGGTGTAATAAGCAGGATCCTTAACCAAATTGGTGAAGATAAGCTTTATCTAGCTATGATACTATGTGTCTGTCCATAAATGAGACCCAGGACCAAGACCATCTAGGTCATGAGTTTGCTTCTTTAAAGCAAAGCTGATTGAAGGTCATTATTTATAGTAAACATGTTGATATGGTTCGGATCTGTGTCCCTGCCCAAATCTCATGTTGAATTGTAGTCCCCAGTGTTGGAGGTGGGGCCAGGTGGGAGGTGACTGGTCATGGGGGAGGTTTCTAATGGTTTGGCATCATCCCCTGGTGCTGTTCTCAAGATAGTGAGTGAGTAAATTAGCATGAGATGTGGTTGTTTTAGGTGTATAGCACCATCCCACCTTGTTCCTGCTCCAGCCATGTAAGAGATGCCTCCTTCCTCTTTGCCATCTGCCATGATTGAAAGTTTCCTGAGGCTTCCCCAGATGCTGACCAGATGCCAGCATCATACTTCCTGTACAGCCTGCAGAACTGTGAGCTAATTAAGCCCCCTTTCTCTATGAATTACCTAGTCTCAGGTATTTCTTTATAGCAATTCGAGAACAGACTAATACACATGTGTCATGTTTTCTGGCTGACTGGTATCTTTTTTTTTTTTTTTTGAGACGGAGTTTTCACTCTTGTTACCCAGGCTGGTGTGCAATGGCACGATCTCGGCTCACCGCAACCTCCGCCTCCTGGGTTTAGGCAATTCTCCTGCCTCAGCCTCCTGAGTAGCTGGGATTATGGGCACGCGCCACCATACCCAGCTAATTTTTTGTATTTTTAGTAGAAATGGGGTTTCACCATGTTGACCAGGATGGTCTCGATCTCTTGACTTCGTGATCCACCCGCCTCGACCTCCCAAAGTTCTGGGATTACAGGCGTAAGCCACTGCGCCCGGCCCCTGACTGGCATCTTTTAAATATGTGTGCCATGTTTGGGGAATCTTGAGCCTGATGAGTTCTGCTTACCCAGAACCCGAAATACTCATATTCTGCGTATTCTGCATTCTGCAGGATGAGAATACTACCAAGCTAGAGCATAGGCTCCCCGATGCAATCAATACTCAGATCCACAAGTGAGGCATGAGAGGAAGAAAGCTGCTCAAAGGACAGCCATTTTGCTGGCCAGGGTGGCAGCAGAAACATTTGAGTTTTGAGTGTTAGGGAGTGTGCAGTCCTGAAAAGGAGCTGCAGTTTTAGACTGAATGGCTGGACTCCTGGCAGCTGTGCTTGGTGCAGCTAACATAACAGGCTTCTTCTCTTGTGTAGGTGTGCACATTGTTCGCGGAAGTTTAGCATTGAGCTTGTTTATCTAGCCCTTCCAACAATTCTGTGAATCGCTCAATAAATATTTTTAAAATTAAGATACAATTTACATATAGCAAAATATACCTATCTTAAGTGTACAGAGTTCAATGAGTTTTGGCAATTGTATATACCAGTGTTCACTTTCAACCAAACAGATAGGACATTTCTGTCACCCCAGAAAGTTCCCCTGAGTGACTTTACAGTCAACCAGCTCCTGCCCCCCCCACCCCCACCCCCACAGGCAGTCACTATTCTGATTTCCATGACTATTGTTTTACTTTCCTAAAGCTGTAAATTTATGTCTCTTACCAAATTTGGGAAGTTTTTAGGCATTAGGTCTTCAAGCGCTTTTTCAGCCCGATTCTGTTTCTCCAGTCCTTCTACCATAACTCTAATGGCATGAATATTAGATCTACTTTTGTTAACTTTTAATAGTGGAAGGTCTTGAGAGTCTGCTGTTGTCTATTTGTTTGGTTGGTTTTTTGGGAGCAGTCTATTTGTTCTTTGTTGTTCAGATTGGGTGATTTCTATACTGTTCTATCTTCCAGTTCATAGATTTCTTTTGTCCCCTCCATTTTGCTGTTGAACTCATTCACTGAGCTTTTTATTTTGGTTACTATATTTTTTATTTCTAAAATTTCCAGTTGGTTCTTCTAACTTCTATTTCTCTGCCGAGGGTTTCTATCTTTAAATTTATTTCATAATTGTTTATTGAAGCATTTTTATCAGGGGTGCTTCAAAATTTTTAAAAGATAATTCTAACGTCTCTGCCATCTCAGTCAGTGTTGGCATCTCTTTATTATCTTTATTCATTTAGTTTGGCATCTTCCTGGTTCTTGGCATGAGTAATTTTCTGTTGACACCTGGGCATTTTGATATGTCTCTGGGTCTTATTTATGCCTTCTATGTTACTTGGCTTTTTCTGACACTACTCCAGCAGGGGTATGGGGCCTACTGCCTAGTTACTGCCAAGTGGAGCTGGAAGACCCGTCTTCCCACTCAACATCTGCTGACACCTAAGTGGGGAGGTTCTTCCCTCCTGTGGGCAGAGGTGGGCATGCTAACTCTCTATCATCTCCATCGACACCTCAGTGGTAGTGGCAATAGTGAAAGTCCTAACTCTCCACTAAGCCTGCTCTGACATCACCCCAGTGGAGAGAAGAGGGGTGCCTCAGTACTCTGGTGGGGGTGGAAGTTCAAGCTCCTTGCACAATCTCCACTGACACTGTGGCGTAAGGGTTGGGGGGCTTGTTACTGTCCAGTGGGAATGTAAGTCCCAGCTCCTTACTAATCCCTCTCTGTCACCATCTTGATGGGGTGTTAGGACTCCTTGTTATAGTCTCTTAAGGGTGGAAATCTGGGCTTCCCACTTGGCTTTTGCTGGTGTTGAGGGGGATGGGGCCACAGGTTCTTCTGCAGTATTTGGCTGGAGTAGAGTGGTTATTGTCTGAATATTTGGTCTTACTAGGCTTTTGCTGGAGATTTTTTGTCTGGAACATTAGTATTTCCAAGTTGCTGGCTTTTTCAGCTCCAAGTCTGAGATATATTAGGCAAAAATAAAACCAAGGGGCCGGGTGCAGTGGCTCGGGAGCCCGAGGCAGGTGGATCACCTGAGGTCAGGAGTTCAAGACCAGCCTGGCCAACATGGTGAAACCCCGTCTCTTTTTAAAAAAAAATAAAAAAATAAAACCAAGGAACTGACCACTGGTCTTCTTATGTTTTTTTTACATACGATGTTCAGGGTTTTTTGTTATAGATCATGGGAGGAATCTATTCCATCTTTCTAGAAGCAGAGGTCTGTGTATTTTCTTCTGTGAAGTGTCTGTTTAAGCCTTTTTCCCATTTATAATTAGGTGTCGTATCTCTTTATGATTTTAGAGGAGTTGTTTCTGTATTTGTGAAATGAATCCTCTGTCATATATGCTTTACAAATATAGTCTCCTAGTCTGTGGACTGCCATTTCTTAAATTACAGGTGTTGATTAACAGAAATTTAAAATTTAAAAAAATTGAGATGGAGTCTTGCTCTGTTGCCCAGGCTGGAGTGCTGTGGTGAGATCTCAGCTCATTGTAACCTCCACTTCCTGGATTCAAGCAATTCTCCCACCTCAGCCTCCTGAGTAGCTGGGACTACAGGCGCACGCCACCATATCTGGCTAATGTTTGTATTTTTAGTAGAGATGGGGTTTTGCAGTGTTGGCCAGGCTAGTCTTTAACTCCTGGCCTCAAGTGATCCACCCGCCTTGGCCTCCCAAAGTGCTAGGATTACAGGCATGAGCCATTGTGCCCAGCCAGAAATTTAAAATTTTGATAAAGTCCAATTCCGGATATTTTTTTGGAGGTGGGTGGGTGGCGGGACAGGGTCTCGCTGTGTTGCCCATGCTGGAGTGCAGTGGTGTAATCTTGGCTCGCTGCAATTTCTGCCTCCTGGGCTCAAGCAATTCTCCCACCTCAGCCTCCTGAGTAGCTGCGACCACCAGCACCAGCCACCACGCCCAGCTAATTTTTGTATTTTTTGTAGAACAAAAGTTTGCAACTCCTGGTCTCAAGTGATATGCCTGCCTCAGCCTTCCAAAGTGCTGGGATTATAGGTGTGAGTGACTGCACCTGGCCTCCAGATATCTTTTGAAATAAACTCCTTTATTGTGCTCATGCCTGTAATCCCTGCACTTTGGGAGGCCAAGGCAGGAGGGATTGCTTGAGCCCAGGATTTCAAGACCAGCCTGGGCAACATGGTGAACCCCTGTCTCTACAAAAATACAAAAGTTAGCCCAATGTAGTGGCATATGCCTGTAGTCCCGGTTACTTGGGAGGCTGAGGTAGGAGGATCACTTGAACCCAGGAGATTGAGGCTGCAGTGAGCTAGACAACGCGACAGAGTGAGACTCTGTCTCAAAAAACAACAAAAAAACCCCACAAAAACCTAAAACAACAAAAAATTCCTTCATTGCTAAGTAAGCCAAGGTAAGCTCTGTTGCTTATAGGTAATGTGGCTTACATAAGCCTTCAAAAACTTACCTTGGCCAGGCATGGTGGCTCACGCCTGCAACCCCAGCACTTTGGAAGGTCATGGTGGGTGGATCACTTGAGATCAGGAGTCCAAGACCAGCCTGGCTAACATGGTGAAACCCTACTTGACTAAAAATTAGCTGGGCAGGGTGGTGTGTGCCTGTAGTGCCAGATACTCCGAAGGCTGAGGCGGGAGAATTTTGCTTGAACCCAGGAGGTGGAGGTTGCAGTGAGCCGAGATCACGCCACTGCACTCCATCCTGGGTGACAGAGCGAGACTCTGTCTCAAACAAACAAAAAACTCACTTTGATACTTACACATTTATCCTATACATAAATGATTTATTTATTCCCTCTATTGATTTGATTAGTTGATATTTTTACAAAAATAATTTGAATGCTCAAAACATTTTTAGAATCCATTTTTTGCAGTCGCCTCAACCAAAACTTTATGAACCTCGTCACGACTAAGGTTTATTATTTTACAGTTTTGCCTAATTTTCCGCCTCAAACACTCTCTCAGAACTTAAGTATCTGGCAGACCTGGTTCTGCAAACTTTGCACTATTGCACAAATAAAATTCATTCTCAAGGGATGATAGATTGCCAACAAATGTTATTTAAGTAGGTATGTTACAAGTTCTGATGAGTAGCATTTAGCTAGTTTTTCTATGTATCCACCAGTAAATTTTTATATATGTGCACTTAGTTATAGACTGTCCCATTGTTAGCAATTTCACTTCATTTGATTCTCTATCTGAATTTGCTCTTTCCATACTCTGGGGCCCTGAAGAGTTAAGAGAAAGAAATCCTCTTTAGCCATATGTGGAGGGAAAGAGCCACATTCCTTCCAGCCAAGAAGAACTGTGAGGAATCAATAACAGGGAAGGGTAGGAAAACAAGACAGCTCCCCCTCCACTCCAGAATGAAAGAAATGAAAATGCATCTGGTACGCTTATATTCAAATATATAAACATTTGCTCCTGATAACACAAATGATTTGGAGATAGTTGTGGTTTGGGTCGGTGGTAGTGCTGTCTCCTGCTCCTCTTCCTCTTAAACGCCCTAGAATCTCTCAAAGAGGGTGACCTTTCCTTTTCTTTTTCACCGAAATGAATTGTAGTGACACCGATAGAGCTTTCCCTGATGATTAGGTAGGTGTTAAATGTGTCCATGAAAGATAACAGGGTGATATTCAATCCAAAGGAAATGGAATTAATTCTTGGTTATTGAAAACTATGATGAAAATGCCACAGATACTACACCAAGGGGAACGACAGATCTTCACCCCACATCTGGGCTCTTGATACCTTTCATTATAACTTACAGGTATTAAAAATTCACATGCCAGAGCCCCTAAGGAAATCCATAGTGTTATAAAAAGAAATGAATATATAACTGACAGGTAATGATAAGATTAGACACATTTAACCTCTTAGGCATAGAGAGTCCAAGTTTTGTTCTTTTATTTGTTTACTTATTTTTGGGACAGAGTCTTGCTCTGTTGCCCAGGCTGGAGTGCAGTGGTGTAATCTTAGCTCCCTGCAACCTATACCGCCCTGGTTCAAGCAATTCTCCTGCCTCAGCCTCCTGAGTAGCTGGGACTACAGGCACCCACTACCACGCCTAACTTTTGTACTTTTAGTAGAGATGGGGTTTTATAATATTGACCAGGCTGGTCTCAAACTCCTGACCTTGTGATCCACCCACCTTGGCCTTCCAAAGTGCTGGGATTACAGGCATGAGCCACCACGCCCGGCCTTGTTCTTTTTTTTAAAGAATAGACTCAGAATTATTTATGCATATTTAAAATGCCCTAGAACTACTTGGTCATAAATTATTCGCTATCATACAAATTCATCACCTAACATAAAGGTAATTGTTGGAGCAAATGCTTCTAAAATAGGTTTTGAGGATATGACAGACTAGTAAGTTAATTTTAATAAAAGTTATTTTAATAAGAAGAAATAACTCAGATTAAAAATAAACTGAGAGGGGAGGGGAGAAAAAAATGAAAAAGTATGCTTACATGAATTTTTTAAAAAAGTGATTGCTTGGCTGGGAGTAGTGGCTCACGCCTGTAATCTCAGTACATTGGGAGGCCAAGGCAGGTGGATTGCTTGAGGCTAGGAGTTCAAGACCAGCCTGGCCAACATGGTAAAACCCCATCTCTGCTAAAATTACAAAAATTAGCTGGGTGTAGTGGTGCATGCCTGTAATCCCTGCTACTCAGGAGGCTGAGGCAGGAGAATCACTTGAACCTGGGAGGCTGCAGTGGGCCGAGACTGGAGCCTGGGGGACAGAGTGAGACTCTGTCTCAAAAAAAAAAAACTATTGCTATATTTCTGAGTTTTTTCTTAGTCAAATATAAATTTCTATCTCTGTTTTTTGATTGACTGCTTCCAATCCCCTATGTATATGGACTGAATGATAAAGGAGTCTCTACCTCTCACGGACTCTGGCATTGGGAAAAATGGATCTTTCTGATTTGTTCTTTGTGCTTCTTAACTTCATTGTATTTCGTGGACTCTGGAGGCATTGATTGTTTCTACCAAAAATCCACTAACTTTTGACTATGGAACTCAAGTCCATCTAAAAGTCAAAAACCATTTCTGCAATATTGTTGATACATATTTCTATAGAATAAGACTGAGCAGAATATTCTTAAATTCCTTTATACTGTACTTCTGGATGATAAAAGTGGAATAATTCCTGTTAATTTTATCAGCAGTTCATGGATATTGACTTAGTTTAGATATACTATACAGTTGGTAACATGTAATATGTATCTGTTATATTATAAAACATGAGGGCCAGGCATGGTGGCTCACACCTATAATCCCAGCACTTTGGGAGGCTGACGGGGGTGGATTGCTTGAGCTCAGGAGTTTGAGACCAGCCTGGGTAATGTGGTGAATTCCCATCTCTACTAAAAATACAAAATAAGGTGGGTACAGTGGCACACACCTGTAGTCCCAGCTACTCCAGAGGCTGAGGCAGGAGAATCGCTTGAACCCAGGAGGCAGAAGCTGCAGTGAGCTGAGATTGCACCACTCACTCCAGCCTGGGTGACAGAGCAAGACTCTGTCTCAAAAAAAAAAAAAAAAAAAACCATAAAAACCCCCAAAACAAAAAAAAAAAAACAAAACATATAAATATTTGTGTTCAATAAAACAATAACCCAATAAAAATGATGTTTTATTATTAAGATCTTACAATGTCAACATCAATGTTAATAAAAATAGATAACAGGCTGAATTCATCAATGATAGAGTAAGTTGTAACTCACTTGAAGATTCCATCTTTGAAAGTAAGCCTTTTATAGGTAAATGAAAATCCTCTATTTTGTGAATTTTGAAGATTGTTAAAGACTGGGTCAAGGCAGAGCCACCTCTATTAGAAGGGGAAAGAAAAGCAAGGTGAAACAAATAGTTATCATACACATTGCATGTGCTATGAGCTCTTTCTACTCCTGCCGGATTGAAAATTCTAGATTTCAACATTCTGCAGGATTTAGCAAGTCAATAAAAGCAGAATTCAAATCTAAACTGATGTAAAAGACTTCAGTTTCCACTTGAAATTGATGTTTTTCCTCTTCATAGTATTTGCACTTTAAAGTAAACAAATTAAATCTTACTGTCTACTAAGGTATTTATGTGTTGAGATTATGGGTTCTTTTCATATTGAATTTTAAGAGATTTTGCTTTGCTGTCTGCATTTTTAGGCTATTAGGAGCAATAACATTTACTTGCAATGAATCAGTACAGGGTTGGTGACATGATGACCCTTTAAAAGCAAAGACAATATAAAAAATATTTTTTTCAAAAAATACTTTAACATATAGGGACTTGCTTTGTATATACATGCTATACTTAAAGATAAAACGTGGATTAACTATTATATTTGGGAAATAGATATTTATTTTCACTAATTAGCTTTGTGTGTGTGTGTGTGTGTGTGTGTGTGTGTGTGTTCGAGAGACAGAGAGAAAGAAGAGAGAGAGATTATTTTTCAGCTTAAATAAGACTATAACTTCCTGAGAACCCTCTCTAATTAGGTAAAACACTGATTGAGATATTCAGTCTCCTTAACAAGAATTGTAAGAAAAGTCTACTTTGTACATTCATAAGCTGAAATAGATTATCATGTAGTAACCAAATGGGACATCTGTTTAACCAGATGTTTTAGTTGAGAGACGTGTAAGTATGATTCTAAATGTATAAATATGTTGGTTATTCTTCCTTGTCTGGGAGGTTGTGCCAAAGTTTACATAGATTAGAGGAAAGGCTGAGTCTGGAAAAATTCAAAAATATTACATAAATGCAGAGAAAGTAATACAATAAGGTCAGTTGACAGTGATTTTAACAATTATATACAGGGCCTTCCTTTGCTTCACCTCATGGCTCACATACAAGTGACCTGAGTCACTCCATCTTCCTGATCTAACTGTCCGTCATCTAATTCCCGGAGGACACTGTCGCTGCTGCTGAACCCAGAGAAGCTGTTGTGCTGTGCCAGCCTCCCCTCCCTTGTCCAGCATTCCCTGGAGGGAGAAAGGGGGCACTCCTCAGGTGGGTGTCTGCTCTCTGCAGGTTGTGATGCGGTTGTGTCTAATCCGATGCTCCTACTGGTGGCTTTGTTCTTGTCTTCACCTTTTATGTGGCGGCTGGCTTTCTTCTGAAACACAAGACATTGGCGACCAGGAGTTAAAAAGTTGGGTGTTTCCTGTCCCTCTGCTCTAACATATGCTGCCTTTCTGCCTCCTGGAATGTCCTTCCCCGCCACCCCCCAACCCCCCAGCTCTTCAAAATCCTGTTCATCTTCAACGACCAGCTCAGGGCCACCTCCACATTCCCCTCTCCACCCAAATACAAGTGAACTCCGTTCTCCCTGTTTTGCAACTCTCTGTAGATTCCTGGCACATCATTCTCATTGCCAGGTACGTTATGTACACATCTCGGCCCTCAAGGACATCTCTAAGGAAATAAATTTGTTGAAATCATACTTTGGGAGAACAAAGCAAGGTAGAAACCATTTTCTTCTTAGTGTTAGTTGGGATCTATACAGCAGAAAAGGTGCTTCAATGGCCACCTTACACCCATTTTTTTTTTTTGAAACAGGAGAATATTTAATCCATCTGAAAATACACATCAGGAAATGAGGGGAACCATAGGAAAATTCTCCACCTCTAACAGACAGAGTAAGGTTACTGGCTTCCTGCTTGCTCCGATAATCCCGAGGCTTGATGTTTGGAAGAAATTATGTGTCCTTTAGCTACTCCCAGATACTCAGATGTAAGTTACACAGATCTGGAGGAGGACTCTGCCCTGTTGAAGCTAGAAGGGAGCTCAATGCATGGGAGAGAATCAATCTAGAAAAAAGTGATCAAAGAACAGCTGGGTGACAGTGTGAGGCCATCTCAGGCAGGTGGGCTCCTGATGCTCTGGTTTAGCCAGAACCTATACAAGCTGGGCTGGTTCAGGGAGCCCAACAGACAGCCTGTGTTCAGCTACAGCTTCTGTGTTCTTATTTATCATCATCAGCTCCTTACACCCATTTTATGTAGGCACAGGCTGCACAGAGGAGTAACAGTGATATGGTTTGGCTGTGTCCCCACTCAAATCTCATCTTGAATTGTAGCTCCCGTAATTCCCATGTGTTGTGGGAGGACCCAGTGGGAGGTAGTTGAATCATGGGGATGGGTCTCATCCCGTGAATAAGTCTTATGAGATCTGAAGTTTTATAAAGGGGAGTTCCCTTGCACATGTTCTCTCTTGCCTGCCACCATGTAGGACAGGACTTTGCTCCTCATTCACCTTCCGCCATGATTGTGAGGCCTCCCCAGCCACGTGGAACTGTAAGTCAATTAAACCTCTTTCCTTTATAAATTATCCAGTCGTGGGTGTGTCTTCATTAGCAGCTGAGAACAGACTAATACACACAGATAATTCAGACTTTTATTTTGAGCGAGTGTCTAGAATGTCTTCAAGGGTGAAGTGGACCCTTTCCTTGTCCTGCTGCAAACTGCTTCTGCCTGACAGAGTATAAATGCTCAATAATTCCGTTCAGCTCATTCAGACTCTGTGATCATCTGTAGATGTTTTTGCTGATAAATATTTACTGAGGGCAGAGAGAATGTTCTTGGTTTAGTCCAGAATAAAGGGACATCGTCTCTGCCAAGGAAACTTAAGTCAAAATAAGGTATCTAGCTGAATGAAGTGGCATGAGCCTGTAGTCCCAGCTACTCAGGAGGCTGGAATGGGAGGATTGCTTGGGCCCAGGAGTTTGAGGCCAGCTTAGGCAACATAGTGAGATCTCAGGTCCTATATATGTGCATATATATATATATACACACACATATGAAAAAAATAAGGTAGCTAAGTCAATAAAAGGAAAGCACAACAAGGATAATTAGCTGCTTAACTTGTGATGTTCAGACTCCTGATGAGATTTCATTTTAAGAGCCTTTTTATTTTTTGACAGAATCTTGCTCTGTCATCCAGGCTGGAGTGCAGTGGTGCAATCTCAGCACACTGTAGCCTCTGCCTCCCTGGTTCTAGCAATTCTCTTGCCTCAGCTTCCTGAGTAGCTGGGATTCCAGGCATGCACCACCATGCCCAGCTAATTTTTATATTATTAGTAGAGACAGGGTTTCACCATGTTGGCCATGCTGGTCTTGAACTCCTGATCTCAGGTGATCTGCCCATCTCTGCCTCCCAAAGTGCTGAGATTACTGGTGTGAGCCACTGCATCTGGCCCTTTTAAAAGCTTATTTAACACTGATAACATGGCAGATACTAGAGAACATGATCATATACTCCTAGGCACATAAAACGGAATATAGATTGAAAGATACATTTAAAAATCATAGTAACTTCCCAGTTTACAAAGAACCCGTTTACTGAACATTCATTTATATGTTAGTTGGGAACTAGGATTGCATTTTCCTAAATGTAAGAGCTAAAATTATAAAATTCTTAGAAAAATCATTGAAATCGAATGCCCAGGCTGATCTTACAAAAGTTTGTTAATGATTTGTCTGTTGAAATGTAGTGTGTAAAATACTGGGGTATTTTCTGCTGGTTTTTACAGCAAATATACAAAGTAAACAAACAGTTTTATTAAGGTAGATTTTGTGAGCTACTGTGGAATGTAATGCCGTTTATGCCATTGTTTGTACAGGAAGAGGCAGCCACAGGGGGTTGCGTAGAAAGGAGTGTATTGGCAGCTCAGAGGCAGCTCATCTTTTTCTTGGCCAAGTTACTGGAGTTGGGCAAGTTTAAGGGAAAAGTTGTGAAAGGAAAATAAACCTTGGGAGCCCCAAATCACTAAGCTCAAAGTAAAAGTCAAGATGAGAATGGCGGAGGGCGAACCTGCCTCCCATTCTATTCAAATTCACCTCTCTGCTCTCTAAGATAAGTACATATCTGATTGCCTCTTTTGGAAAGGCTAATCAGAAACTCAAAAGAATGCAACCACTTGTCTCTTATCTACCTGTAACCTGGAAGCCCCCTCCCAGTTTTAGTCCTATCTTTCCTACCGAACCAAAGTTCATCTTACATATGTTGATTGATGTCTCATGTCTTCCTAAAATGTATAAAGCCAAACTGTGCTCTGACCACCTTGGGCGCATGTCCTCAGGACCTCCTGAGGCTGTGTCATGGGCTTGAGTCTTCAACCTTGGCAAAATAAACTTTCTAAATTAACTGAGACCTGTCTTATATATCACAACGTCAACAGTAGGTCCTTCCTCAACAAAGGCCCACCTTCATGGTCCCAAGTTGGATACAGTTTGGTGTTTGTCACGTTTCCCATTGGCACCCAGTGGAAATGCATTTGATATTCATCAAGTGCAAATATCAGCTCTTCGGTTCTTTTCCTGTTTATTTCTATTCACCAAATTTGTTGAATTTAATATATGCAGTGGAACCTGACAGATTCACTCTCAGAAAAGGTACAAAATTTGAGAATGACACTTTCTTCCCTGCACTGGGGCACTGGTCAGTTTTTTTCTTGTAAATTTGTTTAAGTTCCTTGTAGATTCTGGATATTAGCCCTTTGTCAAATGAAGAGATTACAAAAATTTTCTCCCATTCTGTAGTTGCCTGTTCACTCTGATGATAAGTTTCTTTTGCTATGTGGAAGCTCTTTAATTTGATCCAATTTGTCAATTTTGGCTTTTGTTGCCATTGCTTTTGGTGTTTTAGTCATGAAGTCTTTGCCCATGCCTATGTCCTGAATGATACTGCCTAGGTTCTCTTCTAGGGTTTTTATGGTTTTAGGTCTCATGTAAGTCTTTAATCCATCTTGAGTTAATTTTTGTATAAGGTGTAAGGAAGGGATTGAGTTTCAGCTTTTTGCGTATGGCTAGTCAGTTTTCCCAACACCATTTATTAAACAGGAAATCCTTTCCCCATTGCTTGTTTTTGTCAGGTTTGTCAAAGATCAGATGGTTGTAGATGTATGGTGTTATTTCTGAGGCCTCTGTTCTGTTCTATTGGTTTATATCTCTGTTTTGGTACCAATAACACGCTGTTTTTGTTACTGTAGCCTTGTAGTATATAGTTTGAAGTCAGGTAGTGTGATGGCTCCAGTTTTATTCTTTTTGTTTAGGATTTTCTTGGCTATGCAGACTCTTTTTTGGTTCCATATGAAATTTAAAGTAGTTTTTTTTTTCCCCTAATTCTGTGAAGTCAATGGTAGCTTGATTAGGATAGCATTGACTCTATTGATTACTTTGGGCAGTATGGCCATTTTTACAATATTGATTCTTTGTATCCATGAGCATGGAATGTTTTTCCATTTGTTTGTGTCCTCTTTTATTTCCTTGAGCAGAGGTTTGTAGGACCTCTTCCTTGAAGAGGTCCTTCATACCCCTTGTAAGTTGTGTTCCTAGGTATTTTATTCCCTTTGTAGCAATTATGAATGGGAGTTCACTCATGATTTGGCTCTCTGTGCGTCTATTATTGGTGTATAGGAATGCTTGTGATTTTTGCACATTGATTTTGTATCCTGAGACTTTCCTGAAGTTGTTTATCAGCTTAAGGAAATTTTGGGCTGAGGATGGGATTTTCTAAATAAACAGTCTTGTCTTCTGCAAACAGAGACAATTTGACTTCCTCTTTTTTTAATTGAATATCTTTTATTTCTTTCTCTTGCCTGATTGCCCTGGCCAGAACTTCCAATACTATGTTGAATGGGAATGGTGAGAGAGGGCATCCTTTGTCTTATGCCGGTTTTCAAAGGGAATGCTTCCAGTTTTTGCCCATTCAGTATGATGTTGGCTGTGGGTTTGTCATAAATAGCTCTTATTATTTTGAGATACGTTCCATCAATACCTAGTTTACTGAGAGGTTTTAGCATGCAGGGCTGTTAAATTTTGTCAAAGGCCTTTTCTGCATCTATTGAAATAATCATGTGGTTTTTATCATTGGTTCTGTTTATGTGATGAATTACGTTTATTGATTTGCATATGTTGGACCAGACTTGCATCCGAGGGATGAAGCTGACTTGATTGTGATAGATAAGCTTTTTGATGTGCTGCTGGATTTGGTTTGTCAGTATTTTATTGAGAATTTTCACATCAATGTTCATCAGGGATATTGGCCTGAAATTTTTTATGCTGGTTTCTCCCCAACTTTGTGGATTTATCTACCTTTGGTCTTTGATGTTGGTGACCTTTGGATGGGGTATCTGAGTGGACGTCCTTTTTGTTGATGTTGATACTAATCCTTTCTGTTCGTTAGTTTTCCTTACAGTCATGCCCCTCTGCTGCAGGTCTGCTGGAGTTTGCTGGAGGTCCACTCCAGACCCTGTTTGCCTGGGTATCATTAGTGGAGGCTGCAGATCGGCAAAGATTGATGCCTGTTCCTTCCTCTGGAAGCTTTGTCCTAGAGGGGTACCCACCAGATGCCAGCCAGAGCTCTCCTGTATAATGTGTCTGTCAGCCTCTACTGGGAGGTGTCTTCTAGTCAGGAGACACAGGGGTCAGGGACCTCCTTGAGGAGTTAATCTGTCCCTTAGCAGAACTTGAGGACTGTGCTGGGAGATCCACCACTCTTTAGAGCTGTCAGGCAGGGACGTTTAAGTCTGCTGAAGCTGTGCCCATAGGTACCCCTTCCCCTAGGTGCTCTTTCCTAGGGAAATGGAGGTTTTATCTATCAGTCCCTGACTGGACTGCTGCCTTTTTCTTCAGAGATGCCCTGCCAAGAGAGTAGGAATCTAGAGAGGCAGTCTGGCTGCAGTGGCCTTGTTAAGCTGTGGTGGGCTCCGCCCAGTTCGAGCTTCCTGATGGCTTTGTTTACACTGTGAGTGTAAAATCACCTACTCAAGCCTCAGCAATAGCGGATGCCCCTCCCTCCACCAAGCTCGAGCATCCCAGTGGAACCTCAGTCTGCTGTGCTGGCAGTGAAAATTTCAAGCCAGTGGATCTGGATCTTAGCTTGCTGGGCTCCCTGGCTTCAGCCCCCTTTCCAGGAGAGTGAACAGTTCTGTCTTGTTGGCATTGCAGGTGTCATTGGTATGTATAAAAAAAACAAAAACAAGACCTCCTGCAGATAGCTCAGTGTCTGTCCAAACGGATGCCTGGTTTTGTGCTTGAAACCTAGGGCCTTGGTGGCATAGGCACTGGAGGGAATCTCCTGGTCTGCCAGTTACGAAGACCAGGAGAAAAGCGCAGTATCTGGGCTGGAATGCACCGTTCCTCCTGGTACGGTCTCTCATGGTTTCTCTTGGCTAGGGGAGAGAAATCCCCTGACCTCTTGCACTTCCCAGGTGAAGCAACACCCTACCCTGGGCTGCACCCAACCAGTCCCAATGAGATGAACCGGGAACCTCAGTTGGAAATGCAGAAATCAGCTGCCTTCTGTGTCGATCTTGCTGGGAGCTGCAGATCGGAGCTGTTCCTATTCGGCCATCTTGCCAGCCACACCTCTGTATTTCTTTCAGTAACAGAACCCTTCCTCCTGTAACACCCCATAGTTTTTAGCTGGGCATATGGTATTTCACCATGCTACCAGCATGCGGTTGCCAGATTACATTTCCCAGACCCCCCTGCACATACATGTGGTGACAAAAATAAGTTCAAGCCAAAGGAATATAAGAAGAAATGAGGTCTATGACTTGGGGGTCATTGCTTTAGAACCATGCTTGGAATTCCTCTTTTCTGATTCTCCCTGGCTGGACATGGTAACAACTGCAGCAGCAGTCCTGAGGCAAGAGCCATATGTTGAGGGTGGCAGGGCAGACCAGTCATCAGGTAGAGCCATTACTCACCCTAGGGTGCCTGCCCAGCTTTAGACTATTACAAGAGAGAGAAAATTCTTCCTTTGTATTTAAGCCAGTCTCCACTGGGTCTTTTTGTTGGAGCAACTTAGTAACTAATTATTTACTAATTAACGACTAGCACAGAAAAAAGTTGTTGGTGGCTAGTGCTTTTTTTTTTTTTTTTTGAGATGGAGTTTTGCTCTGTTGCCCAGGCTGGAGTGCAGTGGCATGATCTCAGCTCACTGTAACCTCTGCTTTCTGGGTTCAAGTGATTCTCCTGCCTTAGCCTCCCCAGTAGCTGGGACTATAGGTGCCCACCACCATGCCTGGCTAATTTTTGTATTTTAAGTAGAGACAAGGTTTCACCAAGTTGGCCAGGCTGGCCTCGAATTCCTGACCTCAGGTTATTCACCTGCCTTGGCCTCCCAAAATGCTGGGATTACAGGCATGAGCTACCACTCCTAGCCATGCTTTTTAACTTAAAATAATTGCCCCAATTTTTCAGTAATGAAAAACTTCAAGTATACAGAAAGTTTAAAGGATAGTATAATAAACATCCATGTACCTACCACCTCATCCAACACTTGTTAATAGTTTGCCATATTTGCTTTATATATGCGTATTTGTGCATGGCTGTAAGTGTGTTTTAGAATATCAAAAAATATCAATATACTACATTTTTTTTTCTTTTCTTGAGACAAGGTCTCTGTCATCCAGGCTGGAGTGCAGAGGCATGCTCATGGCTCACTGAAACTTCTACCTCCTGGGCTCAAGGGATCCTCCCACCTCAGCCTCCCAAGTAGGTACGACTACAGGCGTGTGTCACCACATCTGGCTAATCTTTGTATATTTTGTAAAGGTGGGATTTCACCATGTTGCTGAGGCTGGTCTTAAACTCTTGGGCTTAAGCTATCCAACTGCCTTGGCCTCCCAAAGTGCTGGGATTATAGGTGAGGGCCACCATGACCGGCTCACTACTCTTCTCTATACTAGTTGAAGGTCATTTTTAGCTGGAGAAAATGGAGGCTCATTTGTAGTGTCCAGATTTTTCTTCAGTTTCTCCATATAGTTAGTAGTGCTTAATCATCTGGTATTAAAAGAAAAATATTCCCATGAAAAATTAGCAACATCTCATATTACTAGGCACTGTGCCAGACACATCTACATATGTTTTCTAACTGAATCTCCTAGGAGCCCTGTGGCATGTCCTAATGTTGGCCATATTTTATAGATGAGGAAATGGGGGCTTGGAGAGTATAGCTGAAGCTGTGTCTCTCCTGCACTCCAGTTCCCTGGAATCCCTTTCAGAGTTTGTTGTCTACTCTGGAGACCACCGCTGAGTAAGAACCTGACTCTGAGTTAGTGGCAACCAAATTCTTTAAGTGACTTTTTATCTCTTGTAAATAAGTATCAAGGGGAAGTATGGACTCAAAAATTTGACTGAAATAGAGACTTTTATGTAATACAAAAAGTCTGATGAGTTTTATTTGAGTCTTCAAAAGAAACAAAAAATTACGAAAGGTCTTGGAAGAAAACTTGAAAAGCGCATTTAACAGTTGGAGATAAAGTCCTGATTAGAGTCTTTGACCCTACTCAGCATAGCTATCATTTCCTTGAATCCATTTAGAGGCCTCTCCCCAAAATAAAGAAAAATAAAAATAGATGAAAGGAAGAGCAAGATAAAAAGACCCTGGCCTTTCAACACCACACAGAGAAGAGAAGTTAACAACTTCACTAAGCTTCATAAGCATTCCATGACCCAAGGACAGTCTTCACTGAAGGATAAAGACACAAAAAATATAGTATATGCAATTGAAAGAGCAAATGATCCTTTGACATTTTATTTTTTAAATTATCATATAGTAAAAGTGACTTTGGGATGTACAATTCTACGAATTTTAATATGTGTCTAGATTTAACCACATTTGCTACACAGAACAGTTCCACCACCCCAAAACACTCCTCTATATATCCCTGTATCACACCCTTTCACCAGCCCTAATCCCTGGCAACAATTGATCTATTCTCTACACTATAGTTTTGTCTTCTTGAACATGTCATTTAAATAGAATTATACAGTCTGTAATCTTTTGAGGCTGGCTCTTTTATTCATCAGAATACCTTTGAGATTAATCCAAGTTATGTGTATCAGTAAGTTTATTCCTATTTATTTTTATTTTTTACTTGTAGAAACAGACTTTATCTTATTTTACTTTTTTATGAGACAGGGTCCCAAGTTGCCCAAGTTGGTCTCAAACTCCTGGCCTCAAGGCCATCCACCTATCTTGGCCTCCCAGAGTGCTGGGATTACAGATGTAAGTCATCGTGCCCAGTCCTTTTTATTTCCGAGTATTTAATTGTATGGATGTACCACTGTTGTTTATTCATTCACTTGTTGAAGACATTTGGGTTGTTTCCAGTTTGAGGTGATTATGAATAGAATTGCTACAAATATTTGTGTGTAGGGTTTTTGTGTGAATATAAGTTTTTATTTCTCTAGGGTAAACACCCAAGATGGGGACTGCTGGATCATATGGTAAGTGTCTGTTTACTTCATAAGAAGCTGCCAAACTGTTTCCCAGGGTGAATGATATGGTTTGGCTGTGTCCTCAACCAAATCTCATCTTGTAGCTCCCATAACTTCCATGTGTTGTGGGAGGGACCCGGTGGGAGGGAACTGAATCACAGGGACAGATCTTTCCCATGCTATTCTCATGATAGTGAATAAGCCTCACAAGTTCTGATAGTTTTAAAAATGGAGTTCCCCCGCAAAAGCTCTCTCTTTGCCTGCCGCCATCCACATAAGATGTGACTTGCTCCTCTTTGCCTTCCACCATGATTGTGAGGCCTCCTCAGCCACATGGAACTGTGAGTCCAATTAAATCTCTTTCTTTTGTAAATTGCCCAGTCTCAGGTATGTCTTTATCAGCAGTGTGAAAACAGACTAATACAGTGGATATACCATTTTCCATCCCCAGCAGCTGTGTATGAGAGTTCTGATTGCTCCTCATCCTCCCTAGTTGTTGGTATTGTCACTATTTTTTATTTTAACCATTTTAACAGGTGTATGATATCTCATTATGAGTTTGCATTTGCACACCCCTAATGACTAGTGATTGAAGTATCTTTTCATGTATTTATTTCTCATTTACATATCCTCATTGGTGAGGTGTTCCAGTCTTTTAACTATTTTTTAACTAAATTGTTTTCTTACTCCCGAATTGTAAGAGTCCTTTCTTGATACCCTCTGGGTAAAATCGTTTGCCATGTATATAATTTCTGAGTTTTTTTTTCTTCCAGTTTGTGGCTTGTCTTTTCCTTCTGTTAACAATGTCATTCACAGAACAAAAGTTTTATATTTTGATGAAGTCTATTTTTCAATTTTTAAATAGGTTATGGTTTTGGTGTTCTGTGTAAAAACCATTTTTTTTTTGAGACAAGGTCTCACTCTGTTTCTCAGGCTGGAGTATAGTGGTGCGAACATGACTCACTGCAGCCTCAACCTCTCAGGTTCCAGCAATCCCCCCACCTCACCCCCGCAAGTAGCTGGGATTACAGGTGCTCGCCACCATGCCCAGCTAATTTTTGTAGTTTTTGTAGAGACAGAGTTTTGCCATGCTGACCAGGCTGGTCTCAAACCCCTGGACTCAAGTGATCCTCCTGCCTCAGACTCCCAAAATGCTGAGATTACAGGTGTGAGCCACTGCACCTGGCTCCTAAAAACTCTGCCTAACTCCACTTTATGAAGATTTTCTCCTATGTTTTTTCCCTAATAGTTTTCTAGTTTTACTAAAATGAATTATCTCTTAATAGCTTAGAGAAAACTGAGGCAGTAAATGAGAGTCTAAATATTTTGAAATGACATTTTTCATGTTTAAAAACATTCACAAATATCTAGAATATTGCGTAAGATATATCTGTGAAATATAAAACAAATTCCAAAAGTAAAGGCCTCCATAACTTCAGAAGAAAACATTCCGATGATATGCTTTCTTCATTGTGCAATTCTCAATTTCCTCAACAAGGGCATGAAATGGGTTTGTTGAATATAACAGTACTGTTCTGTGGTGAGTGAAATTGGATAGAAAAAGTCTTATATTTCTTGACATTAGTCTTAGTAAAAGAAACAAGAGAGATTCTTTTCAAAGGTCAGACTCCCCATGAAATTTATTGTTTAATGAAAATGCACTGACAATCCTAGGACAACACTTGTAATGTCTGAAATATCTGGCAACTGTTTTTAAAACTAAACATCTTTGAACAAAATTCTTTGAAAGACTTTATAAATGAAGCAATCCCCCCATCAACCCCTTCCAAACTATAACTGATTTCAAGGTATTAACAAAGAAGAGTGCTTTTATGGATCTCTGACTGCATAAATTTTTTCAAGGCATATTATAAATACAACTTTCATAAATATGTATGAAATAGCTGAATTAATTTTTTGGTAATAAATTAACTCGATAGTGATATTAATAGTTTACTTTCCCAAAAGTATTACTACCATTTTGAAGTACAGTAAGAAATTATTTCCTTAAGTAAAAACTGAAAGAATTTCCAAATCAGCTTTCTGTTGTAGCTGTTAGACACTTTGGCTCCTACCTAATCTGTTCTGCCCTGAAATAATCTCAAGATCCTGAGATTTCTTACTAGAAAAATTAAACACTTGTCAAATGAAGAAATAGTAAATCCATTCAGAAGCAGAATTGTAAGTTATAAGATAATTATTGTTAGATTTGTCATTGATACAAGTCAACTATATATACTTCCCATTATGTAAATGAACCAGTAATTTCATATTACAATGAAATATAAAGATTACCTAAAGAAAAGTTACGACTAGAGACTACTGGATGTATCTAAAGTTAAACAAAAAAGGGCTGGGTACAGTGGTGAGCACCTGTAACCCCAACTACTTGGGAGGCTAAGGTGGAAGAATTACTTGAACTCATGAGTTTGAGACCAGACTGGGCAACACAGGGAGTCCCTGTCTCATAAAAAAGTAAAATATGATAAACAAAAAGGGCCTAAGTATTTTCAGGGAATTAAAAACCTGATATCTAATATTAAGTAAAAGAGACTCTGAAGTAGCTGGATTTTGAGCTTATATTTTCACAAACACAACTTCATGGCCCTCAGTAAATTAAAACTCCATGAGGCTATGAATTCTGATGATTTTTCTTAAAAATAATGGCCATTTGTAGATTGTTAAAAAAAAAAAAAAAGAAAGAAAAAATAAAGAGGTTGTGACATGATGAGAAGTTTGCTTTGGGGGAAAAAGAAAAGACAACTTTTTCTGGCCATTCTCTACATATATCCATCTTTGCTTATTTTAGCAGAATATTTCTTTTATTCATTTAATTTTTTTTGAGACAGGGTCTCACTGTCACCCAGGCTGGAATGCAGTGGCACTATCACAGCTCATTGCAGCGCTGAATCCTGGGCTGAAGTGATCTTCTCACTTCTATATTCCAAGTAGCTGGGACTACAGGCATGTGCCACCATGCTTGGCTAATTTATTTTTTATTTTTTTGTAGATGCAGGGTGTGCCAATGTTTCCCAGGCTGGTCTCAAACTCCTAGGTTCAGGTAATTCTCCCACCTCAGACTCTCAAAGTGTTGGGATTACAGGTGTGAGCCCTTTTGCACGGCCTAGACAGAGTATTTTTCTTTCTTTCTTTCTTTTTTTTTTTTGAGAAGAAATTTTGTTCTTGTTGACCAGGCTGGAGTGTAATGGCACAATCTTGGCTCACTGCAACCTCCCACTCCAGGGTTTAAGCAGTTCTCCTGCCTCAGCCTCCCAAGCAGCTGGGATTATAAGCACCCGCCACCCTGCCCAGTTGAGTTTATTTTTTGTATTTTTAGTAGAGATGGGGTTTCACTATGTTGGCCAGGCTGGTCTCAAGCTCCTGACCTCAGGTGATCCACTCACCTTGGCCTCCCAAAGTGCTTGGATTATAGTCGTGAACCACTGCGTCCGGCCCAGAATATTTCTTAATAAACACATGAACTTGAGTCAATCTCATTGTTGTGGAGGGGTGCAGTGCTCACCTGTGGGCTTTAATGTGATCTTTCTAATATCTGTGTACTTGGTCATTCTATTCTCCTGCCTCTCCATCTTCCCATCTACCTCTCTACCTCTCTACCTATTTACCTACCGAGCCAGCCAGCCTCTTTCCAAAATTAATGTGAGACAATTTAACATGGCTGTATTATACACACAGTCAGTCTAGCTCTTTGATAGTTTAGATAACTTTAAAATTTACTAAATAATGTTTTCTTTTTCAAATACCTGCGGCTTTGCCCCCAAACATAAAACAATGTTTTCTTGATTTAGGTACAAAAAAAGAATCACTTTAAATAGTTTTCTGGTCCATTTGCAAATTTCTTGTTTTGCAAGTTATGCTTTATTAATACCCAGATTGCCTCGTTCAATCATTGTATTCTAGCTGTGCATCCAGTAAGAACAATGTCACTTGAAGCTCAGAATAGCCCTTCAGCAAAGTGCTGAAAAAATATAGACTTGAGAAGATAATATAAAATAAAAGTGTTGCCCAAGGTCAAGATAGCCAAGGTTGCATCGATGTGTTGCAAGATCAGGCACATTCATTCACAAGATTTAAAGCTGTAGGGGCAGAAAAAAACTGTTCCTTTATCCTCTTAGTTTCAGTAGCTGAGAACTACAAATTAAACTGACAAAAGACATATCAATAGGAGAAACGGTTTATTTTCAATGCACACAGTCTCTTCACAGAAAAGTAGCAAAACCTCAATGAGGCAGTTTGGTGTAGAAGATCTGGGAGTTTATATACCATTTTAACAAAGGGTGATAAGTTGTGGACAGGTGACTAGACAAAGGAAAAGGAGTTTGGGCTTCTGGGGAAGTAAATTGTGAGAAGGCAAATACATGGGGTAAACTAATGGAAGATCAAGCTTATTTTAGTAAGGTTTGTTTTTGCAGACTCATCAGTAGGAATTATCTCTGGTGATTAGACACCTTTACAAATGGAAATTTACATCGCCTTTATAAAGTGAAATGTATGCCCTGTTTTTCAGCAGAAAGATAGAGGACAGAGAGTTCCTCCTGTGTCTGCTGTTTCTTAATTGCCTTCAGCTCAAAATAATCCTCATGTCGAAATGGCATATTTTGAGATGGCATATTAGAATCCCCTTTGGAGCTATTTCATGTTGCCTGATTGCTAGCACATTTCCCTTATAGATTGGTTCAGAGGACTGTTTCCATATCATGTCCACGCTTCCTCATTTGGAATTACAATGAGAGTTTAAGGATTAAATGCTTCAATATAACATTCAGTTAATAAAACATCAATTTTACTCACATCTGGTGTTTGAACAGCTGAATTCCACATAACTGGCCTCTGAAGGAATACGATCTGCTTTGTAGCCAAATTCCCTTCACTGCAAATTAAAACAATAGTATTAGTATTTGTGAATTAGTAATTCTCTATATTTCATAATTGGCTAGAATGTTCCATATGTAGTTTTGTAAAATAATCTTCTGACCGAAAATAATTATAAAACATAATTCTTTTTTTTCTTCCAGTGATGGAAAAAATGTAAAACATAATTCTATAAAAACCACATCTGAAAAAACAAGAACAACCGCTAAAAAACTGAATATGGTCACTAAAAAGAAAACAATTTTAATGTTTAAAGACTCTTGTAACCTCACCAAGCTAACATCAATATTTTTGTTTCTTTGTTTCCCCTTAGTCTTTATCAGCCTGTGTATTTGCATGTCTGTAATCACTGCATATTTATATTTTGTTTCTATGCCCTTCACTGAACAATCTTTTTTTGTTTGTACACTGTAATCATATTTTTAATGGTTGCATAATAACTCAAAGAATTAAAATATCGAAATGTACTCAACCTTTCTTTTATTATTGGAAAATAAGGTTGCTTCCAATTTCTTGCCAGTTATAAATAAATGATGCTGTTATAAAAAGTATGTATTGTATTCATCTTATGAATTATTTTCTTGAAATGAATACTTAGCAGTGGGATTATTAGGTCAAAGCTTATGATTTAAACTTCTTGGTATGCATTGTCAAATTTGCCTCATAAACATAAGAGACCAATTTAGGCTGCCAAATGTGAGAAAATTTACATTCATTTTCAATTGAGGGACTTCAACTATAGCTAGTTTTACTTTCAGATGCTTCTTTGTAGTCAGCTACTCAGTATTCTCCTTATTTAACTATCATCATGGCAAATTACCCCTTGCCAAAGACTACTTGGGGTTTGTATTCCTCTGAAATGCTTTTCACAGAGTCTCCATGGATTTATGGGGAGGAGTGTCTGTAGCTAATGTTGCTCAGTTACGACTTTTATTATGCAAAAAACCCCAACAAAACCTTACTATTAGCTGCATTTTATGCTGAGCTCTTTTTCTGGAAAATGAATGCAACACTGAAACTCTGGCTTTAGAGTTATATGTCAACTACACACCATTTGAAAATCCCAATCTTACTGATACCACTGAATTTTGAGAAATATCAAATCTTTCTCAAAGTGGTAACAGGAGACTGCTTCTTTTTTATTTTCATTTTTGAAAGACTCTTTCTAGTCTAATCTCATTAGAGCAAAAAGCTTATGTAAAACATATAGTAACTTTGGGAACAAATCATCATAAGGCTTTGGTACATGGATAGGATTAGCATGTGTACAGAAAAGGCTGGTCATATGTTTTGGAAGCATGAAGTATACTGGAAAAAGCCATGGCTTTGGAACTAGACAGTTCCTGTGTTCAAATCCAAATTCTGTCATAGTATCTAGTAGTTGACACCTTTAATTAATTAAACCTTAAATTCTCTGACTGTTTTCTGTCAGGGACCTCGATAAGTATAAGTGAAGAAAAAGCATGTGTGAAGAGCCTCCCATTGTGTCTGCCACTAGAATAAGTACAACAAATGTAATTTCTTTCCACTTTTCCATTCATTTAGTGAAATATAGGGTGCAGTTAAGGGAAGGGAGGAAAAGTTTCAGAATCAAGAATATCTTCCAGAGGGCAAATTCCAGGGACAGCCAGATATGGTGTTCATGCCTGTAATCCCAGCACTTTGTGAAGCTGACGGGGGATGATCCCTTGAGTGCAGGAGTTTGAGACTAGTCTGGGAAACATACTGAGACTCCTGTCTCTACAAAAACATTAAAAAAAAAAATTTATCCAAGTGTGGTGTCACATGCCTGTGGTCCCAGCTACTTGGGAGGCTGAGGTAAGAGGATCACTTGAGCCCGGAGGTTGAGGCTGCAGCGAGCCATGATCATACCACTGAACTCTAGAATGGTGACAGAGAGAGAAAACCTTTTTTTTTTTTTTTGAGATGGAGTTTTGCTCTTGTTGCCCAGGCTGGAGTGCAATCTTGGCTCACTGCAACCTCCACCTCCTGTGTTCAAGCAATTCTCCTGCCTCAACCTCTCGAGTAGCTGGGACTACAGGCGTCTGCCACCATGCCCGGCTAATTTT
Source organism: Aotus nancymaae (assembly GCF_030222135.1). Taxonomy (NCBI): domain Eukaryota; kingdom Metazoa; phylum Chordata; class Mammalia; order Primates; family Aotidae; genus Aotus; species Aotus nancymaae. The sequence continues at coordinate 35,954,500 of NW_026988419.1, read as the reverse complement.
GTAGTTTTAGTAAAGTCAGTGTTTCTCCATGTTGGTCAGGCTGATCTTGAACTCCTGACCTCAGGTGATCTGCCTGCCTTGGCCTCCCAAAGGTATGAGTCACTGCGTCCTGCTGAGAGAACCTATCTTAAAAGAAAGAAGGAAGGAAAAGTAAAGAAAAAAGAAAAACAAATTCAAGGGACAGCGTACATGGGAATGGAGAAGAGGCCTTCTAATTCATGTTCCAGGTGTGTGATCCAGGTAGAGAATCACATGAAAGAACCAGGCCTGGAACGATCCAAAGACGGGAATGAGGGATCAGGGTAGAATTATTCTTCTTGAAGAGCAAGCAGGAGCACATTGGGGTAGGGATTGCTGGAGACCTTACAGGATTGCTTACAGACCAACTGTGGATGGGGCAATTCTGAATGCACTAAGATGTAATGTTTGGCCTACGGCAGGCTTTACAAACTTTACTGTGCATTCCAAACACTGAGGTGCCTGTTGATTCCAGGGTTCACTCGATGCCTATGGAATCTTCATTTCACCAGGCTCCCCAGGTGGCCCTAATGCACAATACACTTGGGAACCATCACCAGAAGACACAGACTTGGAAGTGTGGACTTCGCAGGACCTGGGGATTACTTGGTGATACTTCCTTCTATCAAAGGCATTCACTGTTGGTTTTCCTTGAATAATAAAACCCACCAAGAGTTCCTCTTGGTATGGACTGTGGAACCAAAAAGGACTTATTTTCTGGAAGCATCCTTGATGTCTATTTTACCATATTCTTCTAATGTGACATGCATCCTTAAGTTTTTTGGACAATTTTAGCCAGATAGGCTGCCTAGAGCCATACTGAAGACACATACGTTTAACCATCTGCAGTTTCTCAATGTATTCTTGACCTGACTTGTCTAAAATATAAAGGAATTTTATATTTTGGAATGTGGGTGAGGAGTTACTCCCTCTGCAGTCTGACACAATTCCTGGCAGCAATCCCAAATTATGAGAGTATCTCTATCGGTGGATCCCGAGGCAGTGGGGGATGGAGAAAGAGGAAGGAGATGGCTTATCAAAGGCTCCGTGGGTTAGAGGTGGAGGTAGGTAGGTTAGGGGTGTACGTCAAGGAAAAAAGTCCTCAGATGGTGTGACTTACAGTGCTCGATCCTGGATTGAGAATCATCGCCTGTATGTTGAAATAGGATTCTCTCTGCCAGCGTTCTGCTTGATATTTAACACAGGATGCAGAGAGGTGAGACATGTGGCATAGGGGAGGTGAACCCCCTGTAGCTACTTCAGTGAAGCAAGAGCACTGTCAAACCTATTCCTCCTGCGGTGTGAAGGGGATTGCCTCTGAAAGGGCAGAAGCTTTTTAAGCATGAGCTTTATTTAATTAAATTTTTTTTTGAGGCAGATTCTCACTCTGTCACCCAGGTGCGGTGCAGTGGTATGACTGTGGCTCACTGCAACCTCTGCCTTTTGGGTTCAAGCAATTCTTCTGCCTTAGCCTCCTGAGTAGCTGGGATTACAGGCATGCGCCACCACACTGGCTAATTTTTTGTATTTTTAGTAGAGACAGGGTTTCACCTTGTTGGCCAGGCTGGTCTTGAACTTCTGACCTCGAGTGATCCACCTGCTTTGTCCTCCCAAAGTGCCAGGATCACAGGCCTGAGCCACTGCGCCTGGCCTAAGCATGAGCTTTAAAACTGTTGGGTTGAAACTGAAGAGTAATGCCTTCCAGTGGCTCTATGAGGAGTGGTTTGGGGAGTCTAATGAGATGAAAAGCAAACGTGGAGATGGTTTGTCAAAGGCTGACAACTTTAGACAGCATTCAGATGCCCAAATAAGACTTTGGGAGGTCAGCATCTGCCTACCTCTTGGGGAGGTCCTCAGAGTCAGATCCCTAATTTGAGATACGTCTGAAACTTCTATGTCCCTGATTTTCTGAGGACCATTTTGATTTAAAATAGGTCCTACTATTTTCAGACCAGCTGTGAGACCATGTGGAACTTGTTTTGGTTTCGAGACTGTAATTACGGTAGACCTAAGGGAAAGAAGTCTGAAGTCTTATAGAGGGACATCTATTTGGTAGAGCAAGTAAGTCCCTTATGGTTCCCAGTGGTTCCTGAGCTATTTACAGAGCTGGGATAGAATACTTTTCCCTTAGCAAAATGGTGGTCATTATGGGACCTGAGAGGATGTTTCAAATGCCCTGGATGATTTCAGAGGACAGAGCCCACATCTTATTCTCTACAAAAAGTTTCATCCATAAAGTGCTGTTAATTATTGATTAATCATTGAAAGCTTTGCTTTAAAATTCCGCCAAATGAATTCAGTTTTGCCAAGAGTGGTTTGCACTAGTTGTAAAACAAACAAGCAACAAAAATGAAACTAAAAAGCAATTCTATTTATGCTTTGATAATATCTTTAGTGATAATTTTTTTTTTTTTTTGGAGACAGAGTCTTGCTCTGTCACCCAGGCTGGAGTGCAGTGGTGCAATCTGGGCTCACTGCAACCCCTACCTCCCAGGTTCTAGCGATTCTTCTGACTCAGCCTCCTGAGTAACTGGGACTACAGGCATGCACCACTATGCCTGGCTAACTTTTTTTTGGTATTTTTAGTAGAAACGAGGTTTCACCATGTTGGCGAGCCTGGTCTCAAACTCCTGACCTCAGGTGATCTGTCCACCCTGGCCTCCCAAAGTGCTGGGATTACTGGTGTTAGCCACTAACCCCGGCTGATAATTAAATTTAAAAAACATTTTTGGGCTGGGTGCGGTGGTTCTTGCCTGTAATCCCAGCGCTTTGGGAGGCCAAGGCGGGTGGATCATGAGGTCAAGAGATCAAGACCAACCTGGCCAAAATGGTGAAACCCCGTCTCTACTAAAAATACAAAAATTAGCTGGGCGTGGTTGCATGCACCTGCAGTCCCAGCTACTCCGGAGGCTGAGACAGGAGAATTGCTTGAACCCAGGAGGCAGAGGTTACAGTGAGCTGAGCTCACGCCACTGCACTCCAGCCTGGCAACAGAGCATGACTTGTTCTAAAAAATAATAATAATAATTTTTGTAGGAACTTAAAAGGATAACTTGAACTTCTTCTTGGTTCAATATGTGCCTATAATTTCAAGTATCTTTGAGAGCTAGAGTACTTGAATTTATAGATAGGTGGAAGAGAGTTGTTCTACATTCTTTAAGATATAAAAACCAAGGACATTTTTGATTGTCTCTGAATTTCAGCTTGTGGCATTCTCCCTCCCATCTGGAGAGTCCACTCTGCCACCTCTGCCTGTTCCCACCCTGCCCATCTTTTGAGATTAGTTTCAGGTGTGACCTCTTTCATAAAGTCTTCTCTAACCTTCCAACTGAAGAGCAGCACCCCCTTTTCAGGGCTCCCACAGGTCCCTCTTAGGGAGCTTAATCCCTTTGACCAGATGATATAGCTACTTGCACACACATTTTCCTTCCACCAGATCTAAGCTCCTTCAGGAGCTTTTCTTCTCATCTCTGCATCTTCCACATTAATGAGCAGAAACTGGTGCTCAGTAGAAAGTTAAAGAATCAAAGAATTTATAAATAAATGGTCATTTGGTTTCTGTGATAATATATTGAAACCAGGGAACATACTTCAAAAAATAAAAAAACCAATCATGACAAGAAAGCAAAGGCTTTGCAGAAGAGACAAAAGCTTTGCTAGGTGAGTCATGACTGGTTCACTACACTACAGCCTGGGCAACAGATCAAGACTCTGTCTCAAAAAAACAAAAAACAGGGTTTGCTAGGTCCTTATTTTTTATTTTTCTAGGTCTTTTTACAACTATGAAGTTCCTTGATCCATTTAGTATCAATCTTAACTCTTCCTTCTACTCCTCACAAAACTTTTCATCTACATGACCCTACAATAAACATAGCCTACAGAATTTTATATGAATTTGAACTATTAAAATGCCTCATATTTTAAAATAATTTACTCTTTCTTTTCTCTACTAACTTCAATGACGGGAAGGATTTCTTAAACAATATATCAAAAAGGGTAAAGACAGATACATTTGCCGATTTTAAAATCGAAAACTTTTGTTAAAGACATAGAGTGAAAAGACAAGCCACAGAATTAGTGAAGATAATTGCAGCATGCATAATAAAGGACTCTTTATTTGTTATACTTAAATAAGTTATAAGTAGAGATTTTTAAAATTAATATTAAAATTTTTTTATAGAGATGGGTCTTGCTATGTTGCCTAGTCTCGTCTTGAATTCCTGGGCCCAAGCTATTCTCCCAGCTCAGTCTCCCAAAGTGCTGAGATTACAGGTGTGAGCCACTGTGCCTGGCCTTATGAATAGAATTTTAGGCTAGGCATGGTGGCTCACGCCTGTAATCCCAGCACTTTGCGAGGCTGAGGCAGGCGGATCACCTGAGGTCAGGAATTTGAGACCAGCTTGGCTAACATGGTGAAACCCTGTCTCTTCTAAAACAACTCAAAAAAAAAAAAAAAAAAAAAAAAGAAAAGAAAAGAAAAGAAAAAAATTAGCCAGACATGGTAGTGAGTGATTGTAATTCCAACTACTTGGGAGGCTGAGACAGAAGAATTGCCTGAACCCAGGAGGTGGAGGTTGCAGTGAGTGGAGATCATGCCACTGAACTCCAACCTGGGCTACAGAATGAGGCTATGTCTCAAAACAAACAAACACCTTAGAATTTTAAATGTGGGCAGAAAGACTTAAACAGGTACTTTACGAAGGAAAAATCCAAGTGGCCAGTAAACATATGTAAATGTGCTCAATCTCAGTAAGTAATTAGGAAACTATAAATGAAAGTCAGACTGAGATCAGACTATATAGTCTTAATCAGAATGGCAAAATTTGCAACTATGATAGTATTTTGTGTTGAGGCAATGGTGTCTCTGACATTCTGCTAATAGGAGTGTACATGGAAACAATCTATTTGAAAAAAATCTGGTATTTATCTAACAAAGCTAAAGAAGTGCCCTGTGACCCAGCAAGTCTGCTTCTGGAAGCTTACACATGTGTGTTTTGAGACATGTGTGTTTTGAGACCGACTCTCACTCTGTTGCCCAAGCTAGAGCGCAGTGGTGCAATCTTGGCTCACTGCAACCTCTGCTTCCTGGCTCAAGCGACTCTCGTATTTCAGCCTCCCGAATAGCTGTGACCACAGGTATGCGACACTATGCCAGGCTAAGTTTCGTATTTTTAGTAGAGACAGGGTTTTGCCATGCTGGCTAGGCTGGTCTTGAACTCCTGACCTCAGGGGATTCGCCTGCCTCGAACTCCCAAAGTGCTGGGATTATAGATGTGAGCCACCACACCTGGCTTGCATTTTATGCACTTTCTATTTGAGTGTTTTATGCCACAGAAATGTTGAAATTACTTAAGACTCTATTGTTACATGTAAGACAAACACATATAAGGAAGAACGTTTTCACTAGCAGTAGTTTTGTTATGTTTTTGACATGTGAGCCATAAAAGAAAGATGATGATAGACATTCATTTTTCTGGGTATGAGAATATGTGAAAGCAGATATCTTAATAATGTCACTCTGTATTTCTGTTGCTTTTATTGTCTTGTCATCTTCAGTGATGATTTTTTATATAGCGAACTACAGTATTTACATTTTCTGAAACATCCTGATTTAGGATAGGCCAAGCTATCATGCCTGGACATTGGTTTCAACTTACCAGGAATTTTGGTTCTGCTAAGGATTAGGTCCCAAAACATTATCCTGATATGCTCAGGCCCTATGTAGGTACTTTGCATGTATTATCTTAGCCATTGTGATAATCCACTAAAGTTGATATTATCATACCATTTTTCAGATAAGGAAATTTATTTTTTCTTTTTCTTTGAGACGGAGTTGCGCTCTGTCATCTGTCGCCCAGGCTGGAGTACAGTGGTGCGATCTCGGCTCACCGCAACCTCCACCTCACGGGTTCAAGTGATTTTCCTGCCTCAGCCTCCGGAGTAGCTGGGACTATGGGTGTGTCCCACCATGCCCAACTAATTTTTTTTGTAGTTTTAGTAGAGACAGGGTTTCACGGTGTTGGCCAGGATGGTCTCAATCTCCTGACCCCCTGACCTGCCTGCCTTGGCTTCCCAAAGTGCTGGGATTACAAGTGTGAGCCATTGCGCCCGGCCAGGAAATTTATCTTAAAAAGGTTAGATGACTTGCCCCAATCATACAGCTAGACAATGATGAAGCTATAATTAAAACAAGATCTGCTTAGCTCCAAAGCCTGGGCTCCTAACCACTCCTCTAGTTTCAGAGACTAAAAACTTCAGGCTCTATCCTCTACCTTGACCAAGGTCAGCTGTATATAATGTTTTTCTTTATTTTTAAAGACTACATAATTGACAATGATTCCCATCATTGTGTGTACTACAGCAGTCAAGAACAGCATGTGACTGTCATAGGGACAATACATTTGCACAAGAATAAAAAGGCAGAGGATAAACAAGCTTTACCAACGATCCTTGTTACCAAATGACCATGAACTTTTACCTTCATCCTATATTTCCTGTGTTGCAGGCACTTGGCAGGACCCAAATTACAAAATGCAAAGGAACAAAATGAACACCAATATTACACAATGTTCCTTGGCATACAAAAGAAGAGTAGACATTGTGTGTTGTAGTGTGCCTTGTTGCATAAGGGCGATTACTGTTAAAATTACATTTTTCTACTATCTTCTATACAGAGTTATGAGCATATTCCTAGATAGAAATCTGCTAAATAGTGATGCTGCTGCCCTTTAATCTCTTTAGTATTTGAAGATCCTATCTAACTTTGACAGTTTAAAAAGTCTCTTCTTTTTAATATTTCTGTAGAACCTATAGACTAAGCCACCTCATCTTAGCCCTTGATGAGTTACTGTATTTTTTTTTTTTTTTTGAGATAGAGTTTCACTCTTGTTGCCCAGGCTGGAGTGCAATGGTGTGATTTTGGCTCACTGCTCCCTCCACCTTCTGGGTTCAAGCAATTCTCCTGCCTCAGAGTAACAGGGATTACAGGCATGTACCACCACGCCCAGCTAAATTTTTATTTTTAGTAGAGACGAGGTTTCTCCATGTTGGTCAGGTTGGTCTTGAACTCCCAACCTCAGGTGATCCACTGCCTCAGCCTCCCAAAGTGCTGGGATTACAGGCGTGAGCCACCACACCCAGCCTGATGAGTTACTGTATTATATTGACAAATACATAAGCTTGATCTGCCCTGACCAGAATGGAAGCCCCTTGTTTACTATGCATGAAATGTAAGCTTAACCAGCTCACAAGCTCCATCAGGGCCAGAAACTATGCACAGCTTCCACGTTTTTATTTATTGATTGACTTTTTGCCTTTTAGATTTGATTTCTAAAGTTTAAAATTCAGAATGGCATGGCAGAGAGAAGAGAAGGAGCATCTGAATGCTGAGAGGAGTTTGGCTGAAGATGGTTGGAGAAGAGATTGGCTGCTGGATGGTCAAACTCCAGATGATCATCTTCCCACTCCATCCCACTTCCACCCTCAGTAAAACCTCCACAATCACCATCCTCAATTCTTTGTGCAACTTGATTCTTCCTGGACCCTGGACAAGGACCTAGGTACCAAAAGGACACTAAGCTGGTTAACATTTCAGCTGTCTGTAGACAGCAAAGCTAAAAGAGCACTGTAACACATGCCTACTTGGGCTTTGGGAGTCGCAGGCACCCAACCCTAGATGCTACCATGAGGCCGGAGCCCCAAAGCACTTGCCCCAGCTCCTGCACCTGCCCATCTGCGTGCTCCCCCTCCCATAAGGGGTTTGAGCACACAGCCGCTGAACAGACAAGCCACACCCTTGTCACATGTCCTGCAAAGGGAGTCAGGGAATTCTCTCATTTCATGAAGACTGAATCTTGAGAATTACTACCGTTCTGTTATATGACAGGTACGTCACAGAGTGGAAAAGGTTAGGAAATCATGCTTCAGGGGTCATCACTCAATTTGAGAACAGTTACTACAGAGCTCTGGGAAGTAAATTAATTGTTTTGCTTATTTTAAACATTCCTTTTTTGTTCTTCAAGCTTGAGTGTCTTGTCTTTATATCCACCAAATTCCTTTTCCTACCTGACGAAGGTGTGGCTTTTAAGATAAAGCCATGCCAATCAAAGGTTTTTAAATGTTGAGGGTATTGGGATACTGGACAGGGCTAAGTTGCTAAACCAGGAAGTCCAGAGAAGGTGAGTGAAGTGGGTTAGACTAAGGAAGGGGAAGTTGCCTTCCTTAATGACAGCTGACAACCACTCAGAACGTTAACGCATACTTGACTTTGCTGAAAGGGAAGGCCCAGTTGGTGCTGCACTGTCCTCTGCAGGTAGTCACCTGCCCAGGCAGGACAGCTTTGGCAGTCAGTCATTTCCTGGATGCCTAAGCAGGCAGAGGACACATCTCTGGGTCCCAGGAATAGCAAAGCATTTTACATAATGACTTACTTGGTCTCTGTTTCTCTGTCTCAAAAAAGTAAGACTCAATTTTTCCTTTCCAAGAAAGTTGGTAAAAGGAGAAAAGGAAAAGGAAAGTTAGTACTTGTGAAATATTGGCATTTGGTTCTAATGCAGTTATTTATTTTAATGGAAACAGCTACTGAGGGGAACTAACTCACCACACTGGAGGGGAGGTGGCAGAAGCGCTCCCCCATCCTGCTTGCTCTGGAACCCTACTGTGTCCTAAACCTGGCTGTGTGCTGAGGTGAGGACAGTTTTGCATTTGTGCTGCAGAGCCTAACAGCTTATACATCTATAATGCCAAAGACTGAATTTACTAACCTCCAAGGTCTATAAAATCAAATTAGAAGCTCAGTGAAATGTTTTTTTGTAGGCATTAAACAAATACTTGTTAAACTGAATTATCTAACAAGTGAAATTATATATTAGAATTAAATGAGAGTATGTAAGAATGCTTTTGCCTTACCTGTCATGTCTTAACACAGGTGTGGGCAACACGCTTGTCAGAAGCCATCCAAATTCAGCCAGAGTGTGCAGCAGAGGGCCATAATCTGTTTTGATTTCACATCCCTGCATGAAAAAGCATAAGAGCTCATAGTCTAATAGCAAAGACAACCAACTACACAATTACAACAAAGGGTGATGCCTGTTAGGATGAGGAGAGTTCACATTCATCGCTGCAGGCTTCCTGGGCTTCATGTTCTGCTCTGCTTCCTTCTAATCACTGAACCGAGTTAGTAACACTGGTAATGGAGAGAGGTTTCTGTCTGGTTGTTGGAAGTTTGGTCTTGTTAGGGCAGTGGTTCTTGAAATTTAATATATGGGATTGGGGAGCTGGAAATCTACATTTTATTATATTTTATTATTATTTTTTGAGACAGAGTTTTGCAGTTGTTGTCCAGGCTGGAGTGCAATGGTGTGATCATGGCTCATCGGAAACCTCTGCCTCCTGAGTTCAAGTGATTCTCCTGCTTCAGCCTCCTGAGTAGCTGGGATTACAGGCATGTGCCACCATGCCTAGCTAATTTTGTATTTTTAGTAGAGACGGGGTTTCTCTATGTTGGTCAGGCTGGTCTCGAACTCCCAACCTCAGATGATCTGCCCTCCTCAGCCTCCCAAAGTGCTGGGATTACAGGTGTGAGCCACTGCACCTGGCTATTATATTTTATTTTGAGAGAGGGTCTCACTCCTACATCTAGGCTAGTGGGCAGTGTCATAATCATGACTCACTTTAACCTCGATCTCCTGGGCTCAAACTATCCTCCTGCCTCAGTTGCCTGAGTAATTGGGACTACAGGTGCATGACACTATGCCTGATTAATTTTTTAGTAGAGATGGGGTCTCACTATGTTGCCCAGGCTGGTCTTGAACTCCTGGTCTCAAATTATCTTCCTACTTCACCTTCCTAAAGTGCTGGGGTTACAGGTGTGAGCTGCTATACCAGGTAGAGTTTGAATTTTAACATGAGTCCCATAGGGGATTCGGATCCAAGGAGTTTCCAGAACACATTTTCAGAAACACTGGTCTAGGGACTAGGAAGTGAGGACAAGAGTGGGGAGTGGCAATTGGGGTATTGAAGGTGAGGGGCGCTTGGGTGTGGGGAGTCTTTTCATGCTTTTTACTCAATTTGGAATTGAGTTTTGCCTGGAGCTTTACCTCTTCCCCCAAATCCTTTTTCCCCACTCAATGGATTTTCTAGTTTCTTTGAAAATGGGCTATGTCACTTTAACCTGTATAAGGTCAGAAAGGCAAAAGGTTCCCTGAAAGAGCCTGTCAGGGAGGGCCTCATACACACAACAGAATATACCTGAATTCAGTGTGTGCACCTCAAGGGCAGTCCATTCGGTGACATCTGAATTCAGGGTATCAGCAGCAATGTCATCTCTGATTGTGAAGGACAATGCTGTGTGTATATATTTGGCCTGGTGAGAGAGAAAACATCTTTTGGACATTTTTGCCTTTGAAAGTCATTCATAGGGTTAAAAAAAAAAAACTCAGTCACATTGGTTGATTGGAGATAAAACACTAGGTGAGTGACTGGATTGTTTTCTTTCAATCAGTTGTCACAGAATGGTGTAAAAAGAATCTCAGTGCCAGGAGATGGTTTTTTGGCTTAAAATTTTGGGGAACCTACTGCTATTTATGCATAGATAATTATTTCTCTATCTTGCAAAAACATTTAACACTGGATAAAGCAAATTACCTTTTCACAAATCTGAAAGAAGTTTGTTCATGCATTTGTGATGAGATTTTAAACACTAAACAAATATATGTTTAAGGATACTGCATGTGCCAGGCAATGAAGATCTTTAACATGTAAAATAAAATATATAGCCTGGGCAACATGGCGAGATCTCATCTCTACAAAAAATACAAAATAATTAGCTGAGTGTGGTGGTGCACGCCTGTAGTCCCAGCTACCTGGGAGGCTGAGGTTAGAGAATCACCTGAGCCAGGGGAAGTTGAGGCTGCAGTGAGCTGTGATAGAGTCACTACATTACAGCCAGGGTGATAGAGTAAGACCCTATATAAAAAAAAAACCACCCCAAACCAAACATATAAATATGTATGTGTATATATATAATATTTACATACTATGTATTATATTTATATAGAGAGCTAAATTGTCAGAAAAGTGCAGCTTACCTCAATCACAGTCCATTGTTCTACTACGATGGCATCCTTTCCTTTCCTACTAGAACCTGGAACTCCAGAACCTTCTTCTTCATAGATAAAAAATCCTTCCAAAGATTTAGGCAAATGTTCCCCTGTGAGGAAGAGGATACAATTAAGAAGGGTTGTAAATACTAAGTGGCTCGTAAAACCGTCTAAATCCTTAAATAACCCTTATAGGAAACTGAAGGAAAAACATTTCAATTAAAAACATTTGTTTTGGCTAAATCAATAATATCTTCCTGTTCTTTGAAAGTTTTTCTTTTTCCCCAAAGATCAATATTTTTTTTTTACTTAATTGAATTAAAATCCAACTATATGCATAAAAACTATAATAGCAAAAACAAGATAAAATAATATGGTAGAGTGAGAAGCAAGTGGAAAATCAACCTAAAAGGCAACTGGAAGTTGTCATCTCTTGAAATCAAAATTTGGTTTCGGATCGATATGTTGCATGCATGTTAATTATACCATTAAGAGAAACAACATAAAAATGTTAATATTTGAAATTAAAGGCATGATATTAAAATTAATGCGAGGTAAGATTACTTCAAAAGACCTGAACACAGAACAATGTTTTACCTCAATGATGGGCCAAAAAAAAAAAAAAAGAAAAACAGGGACAGGAAGACCCTAAACAGAAGTCATTGTCAAAAGAATTCCTGCTGGGAAGGAAGTTTTAAGGGAGGGCCTCTCTGACTTTTTCTTGAATAGTTGACAATAACCAGCTGGCCTACACGAAACTGATTTTATGGAAGTTCTTTTGTCTCCTATTTTGCTATAGGAGACATTTTTCCCATGGCCATGTGCTGGTTAAACATTTTGGTTTTTATGCAGCGCAATGTCACATCAAAGTTTCCCTGGTTGACAGATCTAAATTTTAAAGGCCTGCAAAGTTTTCAAATGATCTTTTAAGCTTTTTATCTTTAAAGATAAAAAAAGACAAAAGTAATTTCAATGTAATTATCTGTTTTAATTTTTATCAGGCTATACATTTTAAGAGAAAAAATCATTATTATTATTGTTTGACATCAGTCGCGGTTAGGGCAGAACACCGTGAAGAATTTGCATTGTTCAGAGTGGTTCCCAAGAACCCGGTAAAGTTTAGTTTCCTAGTTGAAATTGGTTTTCTAATTAAAATATATATTTCATTTCCTTTAAACATACTTATCTACCGTCTCACCGAAGTGACTAGTGGAATCAAATTTGTTTCTGATTGAAAGTTTAGCGCATCACTAGATCGTCTTTACAATTGTACGTGTCCCAAGTTCCCTTTTAAAGGTATGTGTTTTAAAATTAGTTGTATGCTGTGATAATTACGTAGTTAATTATAATCTGCCTCTTTCTTACTTTGGGAGTAAATAATGTGAAAACGCTGGGCTTTGTGGCTCCAGGTCTGTTTTCTCGCTCTCGGTATTGGGATGCGCTAGCACAGTCCTACCTTGTTTTATCGTGCTTTGCTTTACTGTGTTTTGCAGATACTTTTTTTTTTTTTTCCAAATTGAAGGTTTGTGGCAAATCTGCACTGAGCAAGTCTATCAGTGTCATTTTTCCAAAGGCATGTACTCACTTCATGTCTTGGTGTCATATTTTAGTAATTCTTGCAGTATTTCAACCTTTTTCATTATTATTCTATCTGTTATGTTTGTCTGTGATCAATGATCTTTGATGTTACTATTGTAATTGCTTTGGGCCACTGGGAATCATGCCCATATAAAATGGTGAATTTAACTGAGAAATGTTGTGGGGGTTCTGACTGCTCCACTCACTGGCCTTTCCCCCATCTCTCTCCCTCTCCTTGAGGCCCCATTCCCTGAAATTAGGCCAGTTAATAACCCTGAAACAGCCTCTAGATGTTCAAGTGAAAAGAAGAGTCACAAGTTTCTCATTTTAAATCAAGAGCTGGGAATGGTGTTTAAGCTTAGCAAGGAAGACATGTCCAAGCTGAGACAGGCGGTACACTAGCCCTCTTGTGTCAGTTGGCCAAGTTGTCAATGTAAGGGGAAAGTTCTTGAAGGAAAATAAAAGTGAATGAATGATAAGAAAGCAAAACAGCCTTCTTGATGATATGGAGAAAGTTTTAGTGGTCTGGATGGAAGGTCAAACCAGCCACAAGCAGTCCCTAAGCCAAAGCCTAATCCAGAGCAAGATCCTGACTCTCTTCCATTCTATGAAGGCTGAGAGAGGGTGAGGAAGCTGTGGAAGAAAAGTTGGAGGCCAACAGAGGTTGGTTCATGAAGTTTAATGAAAAAAGCCATCTTCATAACATGAAATTGCAAGGTGAAGGAGCAAGTGCTGATGTACAAGCTGCATCAAGTTAGCTAGAAGATCTAGCTAAGAGAACAGATAAAGGTGGCTACACAAAGCTACAGATTTTCGATGTAAGTAAAACAATCTTATAGTGGAAGATGTCATCCGAGACTTTCATAGCTAGAGAGGGGAAGTCAATGTCTGGCTTCAAAACTTTGTAGTACAGGCTGACTCTCTTGTTAGGAACTAAGGCAGCTGGTGACTTTAAGTTGAAGCCAACACTCATTTACTATTCTAAAAATCCTAGGACCCTTAAAAATTATGCTAAATCTACCCTGTCTATGATCTAGACATGGAAAACAGAGCCTGGATGACAGCACATCTGTTTATAGCATGGCTTACTGAATATTTTAAGCCCACTATTCAGAACTACTGCTCAGAAAAAAGATGCCTTTGAAAATATTATGCTTGTTGACAATGTACTTGCTCACCTAAGAGCTCTCTGATGAAGATATACAGGAAGATTAGTATTTTCATGCCTGCTAACACAACATCCATTCTGCAGCCCATGGATCATGGAGTCACTTTGACTTTCAAGTCGTATATTTAAGAAATACAATTTGTAAAGCTATAGCTGCCACAGATAGTGATTTCTCTGATGGATCTGGGCAAAATAAATTAAAAACCTTCTGGAAAGGACTCACTATTCTAGATGCCTTTAAGAACATTTGTGATTCATGGGACGAGGTCAAAATATCCACATGAACAGGAGTTTGAAAGAAGTTGATTCCAATTTTCATGGGTGACTTTGAGGGGTTCAAGACTTCAGTGGAGAAAGTAACTGCAGATGTGGTGAAAACAGTGAGAGAGCTAGAATTAGAAGTGAAGCCTAAAGACAGGACTAAATTGCTGCAATCTCATAGTAAAACCTGAATGGATGAGGAGTTGCTTCTTATGGATGAGCAAAGAAAGGAAGTGGTTTCTTTCCTTCTGTTTTTTTTTTTTTTTGGAGTCTCACTCTGTTGCCCAGGCGGGAGTGCAGTGGCATGATCTCAGCTCACTGTAACCTCCGCTTCCCAGGTTCAAGTGATTCTCGTGCTTCAGCCTCTTGAGTAGCTGGGACTACAGGCATGTACCACCATGCTGGCTAATTTTTGTATTTTTATTTATTTATTTTTGAGATGGAATTTTGCTCTTGTTGCCCAGGCTGGAGTACAATAGCATGATCTCGGTTCACTGCAACCTCTGCCTCCTGGGTTCAAACAATTCTCCTGCTTCAGCCTCCCGAGTAGCTGGGATTACAGGCATGTCACTACTTCTGGCTAATTTTATATTTTTAGTAAAGACAGGGTTCCACTGTGTTGGCCAGGCTGGTCTCAAACTCCTGACCTCAAGTGATCCTCCCGCCTTGGCCTCCCACAGTGCTGTGATTACAGTGTGAGCCACTGTGCCCAGCTTAGATTCTTAAAATGGAATCTACTCCTGGTGAAGATCCTGTGAACATTATTGAAATGACAAAGAAGGATTTAGAATATCACATAAACTTAGGTGATGAAACAGTGGCAGGGGTTGAGAGGACTGACTCCCATTTTGAAAGAAGTTCTACTGTGGTTAAAATGCCATCAAACAGCATCATATGCTGGAGAGAAATCTTTCTTGAAAGGAAGAGCCAATTGATGCAGCAAATTTCACTGTATTATTTTAAGAAATTGCCACAGCTGGCCAGGTGCAGTGGCTCATGCCTGTAATCCCAGCACTTTGGGAGGCTGAGACAGATGGGCCACTTGAGCTGAGGAGTTCGAGACCAGCCTGGCAACATAGTGAGACTCCATCTCTAAAAAAGAAAGTACAAAAATTAGCCAGTGTGGTGGTGCACACCTGTGGTCCCAGCTACCCAACAGGCCAAGGTGGGAGGATTGCTCAAACCCAGGAGGCGGAGGTTGCAGTGAGCTGAGCTGAAATCACATTACTGCACTCCAGCCTGAGCGACAGGGTGAGACTCTGTCTCAAAAGTGAAAAAAATTAAATTAGATATTGCTACAGCTACCCCAACTTTTAGCAACCACCACCCTGATCAGTCAGCCGCCATCAACACAGAGGGAAGACCCTCTACCACCAGGCTGGTCTCAAACTCTTGGCCTCCAGGGATTCTCCCACCTTGGCCTCCCAAAGTACTGGGGCTAAAGGCAGGAGCCACTGTGCTGGCCCATTCTTTTCAAATATAGTCATCTTACAAGCCACTCAATCTTAAAGTAATATTGACACTCCAGGAAGAGTTGTAGACTGTGAACTTATGAACTTGTGTGCTCCCTGGCACAAGGCTGCATATCCTGAGGGTACTTGAACCCTGGTTTGAAAAGCACATGTTTGAAGGGCTCCCAGGGAATTGCTTATTTTTCTGGATATGTCTTGTCTTTTAGCTAGATATGACATTGACATTCCTATAAAGGTGCTGAGAGGTAACACTCCATTTTAGTATTTTGTTTACCATGTCATTTTTGGTATTCAACTGCCCACCAGAGGTGGGCCCAGAACCATCTTTGAAGTAGAGGGCAGGCACATATGATAACTCTAAAAGGAATCTTAGCCTATCCACTTCTTTCCATCTCCACCATCATCTCTCTAGGGACCACTGCAACAGCCTCTTAGCAGCTTCCCCACCACACTTTCACTCTTGCCCTCTAATCCATTTCTCATAATGAGGACAAAGAAATTTCCCTCCCCTCCTCTCCCCTCCCCTTCTCTTCCATTTCTGTCTCACTCTGTTGCCCAGGCTGGAGTGCAGTGGCATGATCTCGGCTCACTGCAACCTCTGCCTCCTGGGTTCAAGAGATTCTCCTGCCTCAGCCTCTTGAGTAGCTGGGACTATAAGTGCCCATCAAGCCTGGCTAATTTTTGTGTTTTTAATAGAGAATGGAGTTTTGCCATGTTGGCTGGGCTGGTCTTGAACTCCTGACCTCAGGTGATCAGCCTGCTTTGGCCTCCCAGAGTGCTGGGATTACAGGCATGAGCCACTGCTCCCGGCCAGAAATTCTTCAAAAAATTCAAATGAGATCATGATTCTCTTTAAATCTTAAATGAATGAATTGGAATAAATATCTTGGTAAAAGCACACACTCTATCTAGGTGGCTCCACCACCTTCCAGTTGTGTGAACGCAGGCACCTTATTTAAAATCTCTGTGCTTCAGTTCCTTCATATGTAAAAGGAGAATAAGCACGGCCTGGCACAGTGGCTCATGCCTGGAATCCCAGCACTTTCGGAAGTTGAGGCCGGAGGATCACTTGAAACCAGGAGTCTGAGACCAGCCTGGGCAGCAAAGTGAGACCTATCTCTACAAAAAAAGTTTAACAGATTAGCTGGGTGTGGTGACGTGCAAGGAGTCCTGGTTACTCGGGAGGCCGAGGTGTCAGGATTGCTTGAGCCCAGGAGTTCAAGGCTACAGTGAACTATGATCGTACCCCTGCACTTCAGGCTGGGTGAGAGTGAGACCCCATCTACAAATAAATAAATAAATAAAGTTAAAAAACCAGGAAATCATCATCTTTACCTCACAGGTTGCTGTGGGGACTAAATGAGTTGATGAATGCAAAGTGCTTAGCACAACGCTGGTATATAGAAAGTACAAACTAGGTGTTTGCTGCGGTCGTTGCATTCTTCCTGTTCAGGACCCCGCAGGGACTGGCTGCTGCTTACCTCTTCCACTATGTCCACAGCCATTCTCTTGCCTGCCTTGTTCCAGAAACACAGACCTTTTCCCAGTTCCTCTTTCCTGCCCAAAGGTCTTTGTACCTTTAGATGTGTTTCTTCGGCCTAGAATGGTCTAGCTCTGGTTCTCACAGGCCTGCTCCTCTCCAGCTGCCTAGCCTCAGTGTGATGGCTGCCTTCTCAGAGGGGACCTCCTGACCACCTCTTGAAGCGGATTCTTCCCTGGTACTCTCGCCACAATATCCTCTATGGTCATGTCACGCAATTTTCTTAGTTTTAAAATTAGATATATATGTTCTGACACTTTTACTGCCTGGCTGCCCGATGCCACACAGCTAGTGCCTTGAGAGTAGGAAAGAGTATTATAAACCCAGTGCCTGGCATGGGGCCTGGCACATATGAAATGAGTAAAGAGACGTTTGAATGTTATTACTCCATCCCGACTCTTCATTGTACTACCTCTCCTCCACTAGCGCCACACAAATATTTTTACAGGAGTGGAAAGATTGAAATGAATAACAAGTAAAGGCTGATAAGAATTCATAAAAATTCAAAATGTAAGGCCAGGCATAGTGGCTTGCGCCTGTAATTCCAGCACTTTGGGAAGCTCAGATGAGCGGATCACAAAGTCAGGAGTTCAAGACCTGGCCAACATAGTGAAACCCTGTCTCTACTAAAAATACAAAAAATTAGCCGGGTGTGGTGGCACGCACCTGTAATCCCAGCTACTCAAGAGGCTGAGGCAGGAGAATTACTTGAACCTGGGAGGCGGAGGTTGCAGTGAGGCAAGATCACACCATGGAGTGCAATAGTGTGAGACTCTGTCTCAAAAAAAAAAAGAAAAAAATCAGAATGTAGCCTTAGATGTGATATGCTAAGGTGCAGGAAGACTATGCTCTGGGGGCAGTGGGGCATTTGGAGGCTGGTGAAGTGTAGTCGCCTCAAGGGTGATTGTGCCTGTGTGTCCCAGGGTGTGCTTCACAGCAAAAAAGGCTGTTAGAGTGAGTGTGGAGGGGCACTGAGAAGGAATTTCACAGATCTTACAACTTTTACCTCTGACTCTGCTGAAGCGAAAACTTTCTAAACATTTGTTCCCCCTCTCTCTGTGTTTCTGGAGGGAGGCATTTTATTCAATGTGATTTGTGGGGTAATATATTTAAATTTCGGAGCACTGTCTGGTTTTGTTCTTCCATTCCTCATGGTGGGCTAACTTCTGACAATATTTTGGAAGAGGACAGAAGCAAGACCAAAAATATGCATTGCCTGCCCCCACCACCCGTCCTCATGTGCTTTAGATGTCAGGCATCAAACGTCCCAGAACAAAACCACCAATTCAGCCCTGCTTCCTTTGACTTGCTTCTCACAGTGACACAGATATTGGTCACAATTTCCCCTCGGCAACTTCCCTGTGTACTCCCAGGAAAGTCCCAAATGACATGCCCAGTTGGCAGACCCCACAGACTGATGTGGCTTGTGAGGGGCTTGGTATAGTGTGTAATGTCAAATGTCTAATGAGACATTCCAGAGCTGCTGAGAGGGGGAGATTCTGCATCCCTCCCTATCCCCCCACCCCCCACGAGCTGCTGAGAGAGGGAGTCTCCCTGGGGTTCTCTAAATAGCTTCTGAGGCTTTAAGAACAAAAGCCACACAGAGCCTGGCTGGCAACTGCTGTGGCTAATTTTATTTTCATCAGGCGGGACCCAAGGCAGGGATGCCTGAGAGAGACTGCAAAAAGAGTATGTTTTGTTTCTCTGTTCAGCAGTTAGTCACACATCAAAATTTGAAATGGCTTCAACTTAGACGTTTTGGAGAGAAGAGAAACAGGTGAGAAAGAGAAAGAGAGAGAGAGAGATTATGAAGCATAAACCGACCTCTAAATAGATGATCCACACTAAAAGTACTGTAATTGCACATAACAAGTACAAGTGGCAGGAAAGAAAACTAATGCCAGAAAATGAACTCTGACTGTTGGCTAGGCATTATAGGAGTCACTTTACATTTATTATATCTTATTACATTCTCACAAAAATAAAAAGTAGGAGTATTTTTATTCCTCTTTAGGAAACTGAGGCTCAATGAGCTCAACAAACTTCCCAAATGACAAAGCTAATAAGTAGAAGACATAGGATTTAAACCTTGATCTGTCTGATTCTAAAGCTCATGCTCTTCCTATGAAACTTTGCTGTTATTGTAAAAGGTCAAGTTGGAAGAAGCTTCCAATAACCAAAAAATACTAAGAAATATTTTTAATTTATTTATATATGCATATATATATATTTGAGACAGGGTCTCAATCTGTCACCCAGGATAGAATGTGGTGGTACAATCATGGCTCACTGAAGCCTTGATCCTTTCACCTCTGAGTAGCTGGGAATACAGGTGTCTGCCACCATGCCCGACTAACTTTTTGTATTTTTTATAGAGATGAGGTTTCGCCATGTTGCCCAGGCTAGTCTCGAACTCCTGGACTCAAGCAATCTGTCTGCCTTGGCCTCCCAAAGTGCTGGGATTACAGGTGTGAGCCACAATGACTGGCCTACTGAAAAATACTAAGAAATATTTATTAAGCACCTGCTATGTGCCAAGCACTATGCAAGGTGTTATATTTCTGGGTGCTCCAATGGGCTTGATCCTTAATATTGCTAGTTAAAAGGGCCTATTGGAACATGACTCCTGATTTTAAAGTATCATCCAAAGTCTTTAGTTGCATCAGTTAAGGTAATACTAGGCTGATTTAACAATAGTAAGGTACAGGGAGATCTAATTTGCTTTTCATGCTTTCCTCTAACCTCATAGAGTTAGGGTTCCTAATTATCCTGGCTTTCATAACCTTCACCTTTCCTAATTCATTTTTCTAGTTTCCTTACTACCTTTTCTTCTTCTTTTTTCAACACTCATCTCTTTAAAAAATCTCCCTAGAAAGTCATATTTGAGAATTTTTAATTGTCTTTGTTTTTGTGATAGACACAAATGATTACATACTCCATTATAACTAAATGAGAAAGGCTAGAGAGGGATGAAAGACAAGATGAAGACAGAAATAAGAACAGAGCCAACATCACTTTCTAAACCAAAGATTACTTTTCTGTACAAATTATAGAAAGAATCAGGTATAGATTGACTCTATACATGGTAGTGTCCAAAATTGGGATAATGTAATAAATATGAATAGTAACCATGAAATGCCATCATAAACCTCCCATTTGGACGATTATAATACATCTTATTTGGAAAATTCTCCTAGTAAATCATGCAGTGGTTTCCCAGTTACAACCCAACAGTGAACATTTTACGTTATAATTCTGCCCACACACCAGGTGTCCACTGCGCTTAAGGAGCTTTAAGCTTTTAAATTAAAGCTCCATGTCTGTGTAACAGTTGGAATTTATTTCCTTAGGAATAATATCTGTCCTTTCAGCCATAGAACTTAGGAGGCAAAAACATTTTCACTGATTTTGATACAAGTTCAAATTCTTTAGATATAAAATATCATTAACATAAAACTTACCCTTAGATGTTTCCCAGAATACAAAAGAATCAATTAAAGACAAGCCTTGTTTATAATAAAATGTAGTTAATTCCAGCCAATCGGCATCAAGTGTACTAATGACTGATCCTTTTCTCGTTACTTTCATTGACAGGATGCCTTCCTGATAGGTCCAGGAGGCTGAATCATCGTCAAAAACATTGAAGACTGTATATAATTTGTTGTCTGAGGCTAGGCATTCAGAAGGAGAAAAAAGAGGAAAATTATAATTTTATTGATTAAAGATTCTTAATTTTCTCACTAGTCATGAGATAATCCAAGCATACAAACAAGCACTCAACTTAATTAAATATCAATATTATATTTGCTTCAGCCTATTTTTTTCAAAGAAATGAGAAATGGATACAGTCGAGGCTACTAAGTAGTATCCTCTAATTCTATTCTCCAGAAATAAGTACTATAATGAAGTTGGTGTTTATTATTCTCACGCAAGCTTTTATTCTTTTAATGCATCTTTATATACCCACAAATTATATGTAACATTTTACAGTTTGAAAACATTAAAAAAGGTATCATACTGTAGATATGAATTGACTTTTTGTTCAACATGTCTTTAAAATGTAAATAACCATATAGACCTTATTCATTTATTTTAACTGCTACATAGAATGCCAATGTTCTATTCTCCTTTTAGTGGACATATACATTATTTTCAATTTTTTTGTTATTACAAACTTTCTATCTCCTTGGACATGTGTGAGACTGACTCTAGAACAGACATGGAAATGCTGGATCATACCTTCTACTTTACTAGGAATTAGCAAATTCTTAACTTGGGGTCAAAGGATCTACACCTATGGTTGTGTTTTAGGAAGTTTAACATCACCTGTATGACAGACCAAAGTATCTGGGTTCCATGGATTTCACCAGATACTCAGAAAGGTCTTTTGTGCATTCTCCCATTCTCCCTCCTCTGATTAAAAACCACTGCTGCAGAAAGGTTATTGAGAAGTATATAGTTTAAAAATACAGAGAAAGAGAGGAATCTAATGATTGGTAGTTACATTAAGTACTATATTGGATTTAGAACTTAAAGGACTGGAAATAGACATCTGATTTGCTCAAAGTGAGGGTGGGAACTCATATGGAGTTTAAAGGTAGCAGTGGGTGGGAGATAGTGAATTGCTCTCCTACTATAATTCCAATATCTCTTGCTCACTTTTACATTCTGTTATGGTTTGGCTGTATCCCCACCCAAATCTCATTTTAACTGTAGTTCCCATAATCCCCACATGTTGTGGGAGGGACCAGGTAGTGATAATTGAATCATGGGGGCAGTTTTTTGCATTCTGTTCTAGAGACAGTGAGTTAGTTCTCACGGGATCTGATGGTTTTAGAAGGGGCTTCCCCCTTTGCTAGTCTTTCATTCTTCTCTCTCCTGCCACAATGTAAAAAAGGACATGTTTGCTTTCCCTTCTGCCATGACTGCCAGTTTCCCAAGGCCTCTCCAGCCATGCTGGACTGAGTCAATTAAACACCTCTTTCTTTTACAAATTACCCAGTCTTAAGTATTTCTTTATTAGCAGCATGAGAACAGACTAATATACATTCCTATAATTTTTACATTGCAGAAAAATCAGGGAAGTTGTTAGCTAGGGAACAGGTGAGAAAAGAGGATGATGGTGGTGGTGGTGGAGATGGGTGAGATCTAAGTTGGTAAATGCTCCTAGTTATTTTTTCAGGAGGTGCAACTTTTGTGGCTAAATGAATCTCTGCCATGTATAGGATGCTAAGCACATCAAAACATGACCCAGAAAGCCTGATACCGAGGTGTGCTCCTCCAGTGCCAAGACTGATTGAAGCATCAGTTAATAGCAGTTAACATAGAGTTTATTCTGTGCCAGGCACTGGGTGAAGCACTTTGTAGACATTTCTTATTTACTTCCCACAACAACCCACTGAGGAAGTTCCTACTATTACCCTCTTTTTATAAAGAAATTGAGATATCTGGTTCCAGAGCATATGTGTAGGCTTTGCTTTTCTCTGATAGTGCTTTTTTAAAAGCATGCCCACAAAGGTATCAGAAAACTTTGAATGGTCCTAAATGCGTAAATAAAATATTCTCAATTTCTTGGGAAAACTTGCTAGCTGGCACAGAAGAATACAACTGTTGTTCAAAGTTATTTTCGAATACAGGCACTATTGTTATATTAATTGTTTCATCACGATGTGCCAGTTTCATATTCTAGTTGATGATTAAAGAAAGCCAATTAATTTCAAAGGTGAAAACCACCCATGAAGTGGGAAAGGCCAAAACAAAAATTCTCACACGCTATTTATTAGTACAAACATAGATCAGAACAGCTTTTTAGACTTAATAGACTCACTTATTTGGTACACATGTACAGCCTCCAATTTACAAGGGAATTTTTTATGACTAGATGGAAACCAGTCTTCAACACAAAGTTTCATTATGTGGATGGCATTGTATGTCCTGCCAGACACAATTGTCTAAAAAACTGCCCTGCCTTATTGCTGACTGTAATAACTTTTAAAAATCATGACAAGTTTACATTAGTTCATTTAGTTGTTGTAATCTTTAGCCTATTTCTAAAAGAAAACCTCAAAAATGTATTTTGCTTAAACTATAGTATCTTTTCTTTCAACCAATCGTATCTATTACCTTCTTCCTTTCTTGATTTAGAGGAACTGGGGCTGCCATTTTGTCCCATTTGATATTGTTCACTTTCATGATGAAGTTCTTCTTCAATTCCACTTTCAGATGATTGCCCACTTAATGTCCCTTCATTCCAACTTCTACAGTTTTCATCTGAACCGTGTCTTACATGTAGCATTGATTCTATATCTCCATCATGGTTGGTTCCATTGCAGAATTTAGATGGAGAATAATGCTGCGATATGAATCCAACAAATTTCATTCCTCTTTTAGCAGCGGCATTAATCTGATATTTAAAAAAAATGGCAGAATAAAATGTAAGCTCTATTTTCATTGATTACTTTATCAATTAACCTTTAGGCTTACTGAGGAAATCCACTAGAATATGGAGTAACTTGACCAGTTACAAAAAACTCTTTCATAAACTAATTAATCACCTGTAAAATAGCTCTGCTCCCAAGACCATGCCACACGATCATCATGACCTTCAAACAGAACCAAATATACTTTAAAAATTATGAAAACAGGAATTACTTTTTCTCTGAAGGGCCGCTGTTTGGGAAGAACTAGTAATTCTGTAGCATGATTTTTGCAGATCATTTAACAATAATGTCTCCAGTTGGAGGAAAATTAATACCTAGTCCAAGAAATCCCTAAAACTAGCATTACCAAATACATCTTCATTAATAAACAAGAGCTTTATTAATTTAAAAGCAAAAAACATGTAGTTTTGTTTATTTGATGGTAACAAAGAAAAATGTTAAAAGACTGATTCTAGACAAACATGGATATAAAGCATAAGCCCAATTCATACCACTACTCTTACAAAGCATTCTGATCAGCTTATGTCTTTATTCTATTGTCTGCTATCTGGGCCAAATACATAGGATTAGATTCAATCCTATCAGTTAAAGAATAGGATTCTAATGCATATGCTATAATGCCAGTGAAATAATTTTTGAGAACTTAATGCTTATTTTCACACTCAGCACTTTTCCCATTGACATATCTGTAAGATTTAACTCTTATTTAAATATAACAGCCAAAAACCTAAGGCATGTTCCTCTCTGTTTTTACTTCATTTCTTTGTTCTATTTGTCTTCTTCATGTGTTCAACTGGCAGCTCCTTTGAAGGCAGGGACTATGTCTTATCCTTCTTTGTATTGCAGTGTTTTGTACTCATAGGTGCTGTATAAATACTTGTTAGTTAAACGAAGAAATAGCAATGTCTTTTATATGGTTACTGTTTTAAACATTTAAACTAAATGTTTTAAATGTTACCTGGAAGGAGAGGAGAGAATTCTGATGGAGGTTGCAAATGCAAACATTTAGAGTCAGAATGAAATGGAATGAGGAAAGCCAAGAGGAACTGGGGCAGAACAGAGAGCAATGCCCAGTCAATGGGGATAACTTAATTCACTCAGCTCCAGCTTGTGATGTAATAACCAAGCGAGTTAGAAGGAATGCGCCACACACTGAGCTCCAAATTAAGAGTCCTTTTTATTAGCTGGTGATCAAGAGATGGTTAACGCTCAAAGTTCTCTCGGTCCCGAGGAAGGGGTTTGATTTTCCTTTATACCTTGATTTAGGTAGGGGAGGGGGGTACCTAGCTGAAGCGGAATTTTATGGAAGCAGAACAGGCAAGTTAGCTAGTAATCAGCTGGGAGGAGGTTCCCAGTATTGTTGGTTGCTAAGGGTATTTCCAAACAATCACCAAGGGGGGTTCAAAGAGAGTTATACACAATAGCAGGTGTGCTTGCCAAGCAGGATGCAGTTAGTTACATTAGTTATATGGTAGGACAAGCACAGAGTCAGCATGACAGAAGCACAGCGTCAGTGCGGCCCAGTTATGCACCCAAAGGGGCTGTGGTAGGGAGAGGGAAGCTAGGTTTGCAGCTAAGATGGAGTCAGTTAGGCTAACCCAGGTTAGGTTATTACAGTGAAGCAGGAGAATTCTGACAAGGGGCAGAGAGTGTGGGTGTGTGGAGCTAGGACAAGGGACTAGGGCTGGTGAAATAGCATTTATTCCCATGAATTAACATATTGAGATTGTAACCATTTAAAATAACCACAAATATTCCTTTATATCAGTTGTCCTGGGAGAGAATAAGGAGGGATAGAGATATGGCATTCTGCAGGTAGAAATGGGTGAATTTATTGTCAGTGCTTTCTCTAGGTCTTATTAGTTGATTTCAGCAAAAAGATGCAGAAAAGCTTTTTTCTTTTTCTTTCTTTTTTTTTTCTTGAGACAGAGTCTCACTCTGTCACCAGGCTGGAGTGCAGTGGTGCAATCTTAGCTCACTCCAATCTCTGCATCCCGGGTTCAAGTGATTCTCCTGCCTCAGCCTCCTGAGTAGCTGGGACTACAGGCATGCGCCACCACGTCCAGCTAATCTTTGTATTTTTAGTAGAGACGGGGTCTCACCATGTCGGCCAGGATGGTCTCGATCTCTTGACCTCGTGATCCGCCCACCCTGGCCTCCCAAAGTTCTGGGATCATAGGCATGAGCCACCGTGCCTGGCTGCTTTTTTCTGTTACTAGGAAATTTTATCTGGAAAGGTCTGGTAACAAATATAATATTAATTTTTTTTCCATTTTTCAAATTGGAGGATTGTTATTTTTAAAATGTTATTTTTAGTTTAAAATTCTGAGAAACCTAATTTTAAAATTAGGGTGAACACTGGTATAATGTTAGAACTTTAAAGTTAGCTGTTCAACAACCAACTCTACACAAGGCAGCCACTCAAAAATAATATTTGGCATTCATCTATGGCTCTTGTTCATACCTGGAGCAATGCTCAAATATTTCATGTGCTATGTTTCCTGAAGCTTTTCTCTTAATGAAATAACCCCGTTACTCGAATTGCTGAAATAACAGTACTTTCCTTTTTAAACAGATCTTTAACTGTGTCCAGGAAGTCAAATGCAAAACAAGGGCTCTGATGATGATCTATTAAGACTAAATTAGTAGCTACATTTTTGTTTTCAAAAGAAATTTGCTGCAGTGGATTTATTACCAGAAAAAAAATTTCCCCGAATAGTACTAATAAACAATATGCATACTTTGTTTCCAAATTGAGTCTCAAAGAGTTTTCCTAAAAACCCTTATTGAATAGTGTGACTTTGTAACTAAATGGAAAATAATCATTAGCAACTATAACTGGCTATCCCCAAACCACAGATAATCATACCTACATGGTATTTTAAAACTTGGAGGATTAAAGAATAGGATTCTAATGCATATGCTATAATGCCAGTGAAATAATTTTTGAGAACTTAATGCTTATTTTCACACTCAGCACTTTTCCCATTGACATATCTGTAAGGGATGACTTGAGCCCAGGAGTTTAAGACTAGCCTGGGAAACACAGACTCCTGTTTTTACAAAATAAAAAAATTAGCTGGGTGTGGTGTCACATGCCTGCAATCCCAGTTACCAGGGAGGCTAAGGCAGGAGAATTGCTTGAGTTGGAGACTTTGAGACTGCAGTGAGCTATGATTTTACCACCGCACTCAGATTATTTTCTCTAAAAAAAAAAAACAAGACAAAACAAAACAGGATTTATGATTCTTCTTACTAAATAGGTATTCAAGAATATTGCATTAATTTGTTACAATTCCACTTGTATTATGAATGTTAACTTTTCTTTGTTTTTATTATTGTTATTATCAGAGATAGAGTTTTGCCCTGTCACCCAGGCTGGAGTGCAGTGGCTTGATCACAGCTCACTGCAGGCTCACTTCTGGGCTCAGGTGATCCTCCTGCCTTACCTTCCTGATTACATGGTACTACAGGCACATGCCACCAGGTCCAGCTGATTTTTTTTTTTCAGTTTTTGTAGAGTTGGGGTCTTGCTATGTTGCCTAGGCTGGTCTTGGAATTCCTGACCTCAAGTGGTCCTCCCACTTCGGCCTCCCAAATTGTTGGGATTACAGGTGTGAGCCACCACACCTGGACTTAACTTTTCTTAAAGCTTTGCTAACACTTAATTTTAATTAAATTTCCCAATTTAACACTGGTGAGTTCTCAGTTTTTATTTACATTAAACATTATTAGGTTGAACCTGTTACCAAGTGTCTTCTAATTATTTGATGTTTCTAACTTTTATATTTGCTGTCCATAGTCTCTGTCTGTCTATTTAAGACTGCATATTACTTTCATGGATTTGTACTCCTTTCCTGTGATGTATATTTTGAAAATGAAGCTCTCATAGGACACATCTGTTGCAGATTTCCCTTCGATTCTTCCTTTTTAAGCTTAATTTTCCTAGTACAGTTAAGTTATATTTATATACTCAAACTCCTTAATGTAGTCATTGTATATATTTACTCTTCATTTTATTTTTTATATTAAAAATTACCTCTTTATCTCATCTGAAATGTGGAATTTATTCTCTGCAGAGCAATTATCTACTTTCCCAACAGCATTCATTAAATAATGGTTGCTCCTCCATTTTATTTCATCAGGTTTGTCATTAAACTTCTTATATTTGTCTACATTTAGTTCTGATTGTCCATTTTGTTTCATTGGCCTGTATTTCTGTTTTAAACTCTTTTCAATTTGGCACAAGTGCTTCGATATGTTTTAAATTCTGGTAGAAAAGTTACCTTTCATTTGCCTATTCTTTATTTGTCTTTTTTCTTTTTTTTATTCTTCCTAACATATTCTATCACATTTTTATTTTTATTTCTCTTTTTTTTCATTTTCCTATTCTTTTTAGGGTAAAAAAGAAAACTGACAAAGAAGAAATACCAAATGTTTCTCAATAGCCCATGAAAAAGTGCATAAATTTAGTACCTTTTCTATCAGTTCTTTTGCTGCGTCATTTGTTTGTGCCTCAGAAGTTAGAGGACATTCCTCAATCACAAGCCTTGGGCGTCTTTGTCCACTCAGTGCTGCTGAATTCTTTGGGCTGTAACAGAGGGAATATGTTCATGATTGGAGGCCAATTGCTACTTTTCAGCTAATATGCCCATGTGAAAATGAGTGAGCAACTCACAAACTAGGTCAAAGTAATCGTTTTTTGTTATTTCAAGCCTTATGGCTATCTTCTTACATAAAAATACCAGAAAAACACAGTAACTTCTATTAACTCAAATTTCCTTAAACTACTATTAATTTAATTTGTAATTTAGAAAGAAAGAAAAGCTTCAAGTCTGTTGTTTTAATAAAAGTTATAAGAAATAATTTTAGGTTGTTGTTATAGCTTATCCAACAAAAGCACAAGTAAAAATTCTAGTTAAATGCAAATAAATATTGCCCTTTTTCCTTTTTCTTCTTTTCTGATCCTTTTTCTTTGCTTATTCTTAGACTTGCCAGGATACTGCTAAGTCTATCTGAAGTAATTTTAAAGCAGAAAAGATAATTCACACATGGTTGATAAGATTTGTAATTAGGACATGAGCATTACTACTGTCCAAAAATGTCATGTTTGCTTAGTAATGCTTGAACTAGTAAATATCTGATGAGGCTTTATATTTTAGTGAAAGCTGAAGCCTGTACAACCCACCAGACATGTTTAAGTATGTAATTACTTCGTGGGAGACACTGTCCCTTAAAAACACACCTGGAATTTTTTTAGAGTCTTGCCTCACTCTGTCACTCAGGCTGGAGTGCAGTGGCACGATCTCGGCTCACTGCAACCTCTGCCTCCCTGGTTCAAGTGATTCTTCTGCCTCAGCCTCCCGAGTAGCTGGGATTACAGGTGTGTGCCACCATGCTCAGCTAATTTTTTTGTATTTTCAGTAGAGACGGGATTTCACCGTGTTAGCCAGAATGGTCTCGATCTCCTGACCTTGTGATCTGCCCACCTTGGCCTCCCAAACTGCTGGGATTCCAGGTGTTCCTTTTAAGGCCCTTTCTTGTTTTTTTTTTTTTTAAAGTCTCCTATTTTCTTGGTTTCCCTCTAATTTCATTTTTCCTTCTCTGCTTAGCCCTCTCATAAAGTGATCGTTGTTGATCCATCACAATAAAGAGAAAACACAGTTTTTTCCCTGGTCTTTGAGATGGTTTTGATATACAGTCATGCACTGCATAATGATGTTTCTGTCAACAATGGACCACACATACAGTGGCAGTCCCATAAGATTAACGTATTTTTACTGTACCTTTTCTATCTTTAGGCATGTTTAGCTATACAAATGCTTATTACTGTGTTACTATTGCCTACAGTATTCAGTCCGTAAGGGACTGTACAGGCTTGTAGTCTCGGAGCAATGGGCTATACCATATAGCCTCGGTGATAGTAGACTGTTCCATCTAGGTTTGTGGAAGTGCACTCTATGATGTCCATACAATGATGAAACGGCCTAAGGACACGCTTCTCAGAACGCATCCCTGGCATTAAGTGACATAGTAGTTGAAGAGTTATGTAAAAAAATTTAATGTGTTAATCTAAGATATTTGTCCGGTTATCTTTATTTTTCATTGGAAAGAGCAACAGTATTTTACTATGAAAACCATCAAATTTACAATCTAGGCTGGCAAAAATGGCTGCAGTATTGTTTGGAAAAGTAGGTATTAAAATAAAAAACACTACAAGGGTTAG
This sequence comes from Aotus nancymaae, assembly GCF_030222135.1. NCBI lineage: Eukaryota > Metazoa > Chordata > Mammalia > Primates > Aotidae > Aotus > Aotus nancymaae. The sequence goes on along the minus strand of NW_026988419.1, from coordinate 35,924,698 downwards.
CTTTTAAATTCTATTTTGGGAAAAGGGCAGAGGTCTATCCAATTTGTGAGAACTTGTCATACTAGGTCTTTCTGTTATTAAAAGTTTTAGAATGAGCTGGGCACAGTGGCTCATGCCTGTAATCCCAGCACTTTGGGAGGCCGGGGAGGGTGGATCACCTGAGGTCAGCAGTTTGAGATCAGCCTGGACAACATATTGAAATCCCATCTCTACTAAAAATACAAAAAATTAGCCAGGTATGGTGGCGGGCACCTGTAATCCCAGCTACTCGGGAGGCTGAGGCAGGAGAATCATTTGAGCCCTGGAGGCCGAGGTTGCAGTGAGCTGAGACCGTGCCATTTCACTCCAGCTTGGGCAACAAGAGCTAAACTCTGTCTTGAAAAAAAAAAAAGCTTTAGAATGTAGAGATGGTTTCTGTTGCCACTATTATAAAACAATGCAGGACAGTCAGAAAGTTTAGTGAAAGTGGACCTGGTAGGCCTGGTCAGCTCTTTAGCTTAGTGATAATATCAGTAGCTCACTGCTACTCCTGCAGCTGCTGAAGTGCCTACAGGAGCTTCCAGGTGCCTCTGGAATCTATTTTGCTTTCCCTTTGTTCATTGACATCCTCACTTAGGACCCATTTGTCTGCAAGAAGCAAAAATCAGTCAGGAGTTTTAAGGAAGGAGGTGTAAATTTCCTTGCTCCGATCCAGGTTCCATTGCGGAAAATGTGCTTTAAACTAAAACCCTCAATTATTCTTTCTTCTCTGTCACTTGATTCAAAATTTCTTTTTCTTTTAGACAAAGAGAACTGTCACTCTCACCTGCTTCTTTCTTGAGCAGCGTGCTTACCTTAATTTCAAGCGCGACAGCACCACTCTATAGAGGTAACTTGCAGGTAGGTGTTTTCGCTGCCCCACAGGTTGTATAACAGGATGAATAGCCCCAACAATATATCCTTTAAGATAATAGTCTTCCACTTTTGTTACGATATCTAGAATTGAATTTATTTTGATGACTGCTGGGTTTGATGAAGCTGAAATATCAAAAGCAAAGAGAAATTTGCACATTCATAAGATTGAATTATACATTATTTCTACCTATGTGTGATAATACTAATGAGTAGGAAAAGATCTTGGCCAGGTCCAGTGGCACATGCCTGTAATCCCAGCACTTTAGAAGGCCAAGGCAGGAGGATTGTTGAGCCCAAGAGTTTGAGACCAGCCTGGGCAACATAGCAGGAACACAGCAGGACCCTGTCTATGAAGAAAAAAAAAAAAAATCTCCAATGGCTTAATCTCAAATAAAGTTAATTTAACATGTATTTACACTTAAAAAATTTTTTTTGAGATGGAATGTCACTCTGTTGCTTAGGCTGGAGTGCACTGATGAAATCTCGGCTCATTGCAACCTCCCCCTCCTAGGTCCAAGCGATTCTCCTGTCTCAGCCTCCTGAGTAGCTGGGATTACAGGTGTGTGACACCACGCCCGGCTAATTTTTTGTATTTTTAGTAGAGACAGGGTTTCACTGTATTAACCAGGATGGTCTTGATCTCCTGACCTCGTGATCTGCCCTCCTTGGCCTCCCAAAGTGCTAAGATTACAGGTGTGAGCCTACACCTGTAGGTGTACAATTTAAAAATGTATTTATACATTTTTAAAGTCATTTCAGAAAAAGGAAAAGTGACCTTACAAATTAGTAGACATATAATATCACCGATATGTCTAAAGCAGAAATACAATGTCTTACATGTTTTTTTTTCAATTAAGGCAGTTTCATTTTTAGGATTTCATTTGAGTGACTATATTTCCATTAATAGATATTGAAGACATACATAGGAGACACAATAATTTGAAAAGCCGACAATTTTTATGACTGGACAAGAGGAGATGCATAATTTCTTTTCTTTTCCTTTTTTCTTTTTTGAGGGAGGGTCTCACTCCACCCTCCAGGCTGGTGTGCAGTGGCACAATCATGGTTCACTATAGCCTCCACCCCCTGGGCTCAAGCGATCATTCCACATAGCTGGGACTATAGGTGTGTGCCACCACACCCTGCTAATTTTTGTATCTTTTGTAGAGGCGAGGTTTTTCCATGTTGCCCAGGCTGATTTCAAACTCCTGAGCTCAAGCAAGGCTCCTTCCTTGGCTTTCCAAAGTGTTGGGATTATAGGTGTGAGCCACTGCTCCCAGAAGAGATGCATAATTTCTCAAAAATAAAATTTATATCAACCTAATAATTAGAAATGGGAGAAATGGCATTTATTAAACAGCACTTGTCAAGTGCTTTCTTATTTCTAATTACTCTTTCAGAAGCACTGTGTTTTAAGTTTATCTGGGAAGCTAAACATATGATTTCTTATGGCACTGATGTAAATGCTTGCATAAAGGTGAATGAAAAAGTAAAGATTTCCAGCAGTTCTCTTTAATAAATAAAAAGTCTAAATGTAGCGGAAATTTAAATGCAAAATTGATTTGCCATTAAACCATTCCTTGAAGAAGAGCAAATCTGTAGAAACTGTAGAATAGCACTATCTGTATAGACTTTAGAATAGTAAAAGGAAAAAGAGTATGTTATTTGGGTAAATGTTCTTGTTGTTTCAGCAGTATTAGTTTGAATAACAAGTTTATTTTCTACAACAATATTTCTCATTGTATGAAAAATGATTAAGAATTAATATCTAGAAATAGACCTGCATTTTGATTATCTCTTAAGTAACAAGGCATATGAAATTAATTTCAGATATGGGTCTAGTTGGCTGTTGACCTCTGTCAGTGTGGTGAGTGGTGTCCAGCAAAGAACTGCTGCTGGTTGCCTGAGCACAGGAAAGAGGTTAAGAAGCAGATGAGAAAGAAGGGCCAGAGGAAATTCCCTCCTCCCCTGACATTAGTATCCATTCGATGAAACAGAAATCCACCACCAGTGGGTATTCATGCCAACTTCAAAAACTAAAATAACACTCAACAGAAAAGTTACATAAACCAGGAAGGATCCACTTCCTCCAATTTTCACCCTCTTTTGGATTTAAGTTACTATTTTACTTACAATATATTTTCTTCACCATTATGAGTAGGAATGAAAACAAAGAGAATGATCCTGGACTTTGAAGAAACAGCTGGGCTTCCTTGTAAACAGCCCAGCCCTGCTTGGTGGTGTGGCAATTCTGTGATTCATTTGGTTTTACTCTTTAGTATTTTGACTAGCAACTCTGATTTCTAAACAAAGGAACTGAAAAACTATAACAAAATGGAAGCAACTCTTAAGACTGAGGAATGAAACATAACCTAAACTTATTTTTAGAACTATATACTAATCCTTAAAAAATGTAAAGAAAATTGTTTACTGCAGGAAGTGGAAATGCCTTAGCGTGATACGAAAGCATCTTCATGGTCTGGCCTCTGCCTATTGATTCAGCTTCCACTCTGTTAGTCTTTCTCTTACATGTCTTGCTTTGGGATGCTGGAAGGACTTGGAGTTTCTGAACCTGCCACTCTGTTTCATGCCACCAGGCCTTCATTTCCTTCCCTGTTCCCCCAGCTTGAGTTAATAATTCCTTCCTCTGGGCTGCCTATCCTTCTACTAGTGCCCTTGTCAGATTGTATCATAGTTATTTGTTTATATGTCTTTGCTGTTAGACTGAGAATTCCTTAAGGGAAAGGAACCTACCTTATTCATATCTTTCTATGTCTAGCATGTTCCTTAGGTCACTATGTTAAATTGGAAATACTGCTCATAAGGGGAATTAAGAAATGAAATTATTGCATAAAAAAGGCAAGCAATCAAAGTTAGCTACTGGGAAAAAAAAGTTAGGTTAGCAATTTCAGGAACAATTGTTCACGTTATCTAGGACTTCGAGAAGAGAGATGAAACAAAGAAGAACATAGGCAGTGACGTGGAATCTGTAAAAATTATTTCGATCATGGAAGTGGGGATGGTTAAGAACATAGTGAGAATCCAAATAAATAGAGTTAAAGGTGATATTCACTTCAGGAGTCTCTCACATAAGGCTCCACTGTATGTTCCTCATTTTAATGATATTACAATGAGAAAAAGCCATGTTACAAATGAAGTAAAAAATATTGAGAGGTGGAACTATATGGGATTTAATTAGCTTCATCTTTGAATGAAATCTGGAGAGAAATTTGGGAGAAGATTGTACCACAAATAATGATTTAAGGGGAAGAATGTGGCTTTTATTAAAAAAAGTTCACATGAGCTTGTGGGCTTGGGAGAACTTCTGGATACTGCTGGCCTTGCTGCTCCCTTTTCTCTACGCCCTCATCTCCACAGCATCTCTTTTTGTGTTTGTAGTAATAGCCATTCTAACTGGGGAAAGTTAACATCTCATTGTGGTTTGGGTCTGCATTTCCCTGGGTAATTAGTGATATTCAGCATTCTTTCATATACCTGTTGGCCATTTGTATGTCTTCTGTCTATTAATGTCAATTGCCCACTTTTTAATGTAATTTTTAAAAATTGTTGAGGTGTTTGAATTCCTTGTGTATATTCTGGATATTAGTCCCTTGTTGGATGAATAGTTTGCAAATATTTTCTCTCATTCTGTAAGTTTTCTCTTTATTCTGTTGATTCCTTCCTTTGCTGTGAAGCTTTTCAGTTTAATATAATCCTATTTGTCTAATTTTATTTTAGGTGTCTGTGCTTTTGGGGTCTTAGTCATAAAATCTTTCCTAGGTCAATGTCCTGAAGTGTTTTCCCTATGTTTTTATCTAGTAGTTTTATAGTGTTGGGCCTTATGTTTCAGTTTTTAGTCCATTTTGAGTTGATTTTTGTGTATGGTAACAGATAGATAGTGGTCTGGTTTCATTCTTCTGCATATGGATGTCCATATATTGAAGAGGGTGTCCTTTCCTCAGTGTATGCTCTTGACATTTTTGTTGAAGATGACAGTAAATATGCAAATTTATTTTTGGGTTCTGTATTCTGTTCCATTGGTCTATGTGTCTATTTTTATACCAATACCATGCTGTTTGGCTACTATAGCCTTGTAATATATTTTGAAGTCAGGTAGTTCAATGCTTCCAGCTTTGTTCTTTTTTTCCTAAAATTGTTTTGGTTATTCTGACTCTTTTGTGGTTCCATAAAAATTTTAGTTTTCTTTCTATTTCTGTGAAAAATGACATTGGTATTTTGATAGGGATTGAAATGAACCTATAGATTGCTTTGGGCAGTATTTTAACGGCATTAATTCTTCCAATCCATGAGCATGAGATGTCTTTTCATTTGTTTGATGTCCTCTTCAATTTCTTTCTTTTTAAAAAAGTTTAAAAATTTAAATTTTTTCTAGAGATGGATTTTTCACTTTGTGGCCCAGGCTGGTCTCAAATTCCTTGACTCAAGCAATCCTCTCATTTTGGCCTCCCAAAGTGCTGGGATTACAAGCATGAGCCATTGTGCCAGATCTCCTTCAATTTCTTTTCTCAGTATTTTGTAGTTTTCTTGTAGTTGTGGGCTTGTCATACATGGCCTTCATTATTTTGTGGTATGTTCCTTCTATACCTAGTTTGTTGAGAGTTTATATTAATAAGGGATGTTGTATTTTATTAAATTTTTTTTTCTACATCTATTGAGATGATCATATGTTTTTTGTCCTTCATTCTGTTGATGTGATGTGTCATGATTATTGATTTGCATATGTTAAACCATGCTTGCATCACTGGTATAAATTCCATTTGATCATAGTGTATTATCTTTTTGATGTGCTATTGAGTTTGATTTGCTAGTATTTTGTTGAACATTTTTGCATCTATGTTCATCACAGATATTGGCATGTAATTTTCCTTTTTTGTTGTGTTGGTCTTACAGAATGAATTAGGGAGAATTCCCTCCTCTTCAATCTTTTGAAATGGCTTGGGGAAGATTGATATTAGATCTTCTTTATATGTTTGGTAGAATGTGTTAATGAATCTGTACAGTTCTGTGGTAGTGAATCTGTCCAGTTTCTTTGTTGGGAGACTTTTCATTACTGATTTAATTTTGTTATTCACTACTGATCTGTTCAGGTTTTCTATTTCTTCCTGATGCAGTTTTGGTAGGTGTATGTATGCAGGAATTTATCCATTTCCTCTAGGTTTTACAATTTGTTAGTGTGTAGTTGTTCATAATAGTCTGTAATGATCTTTTGTATTTCTGTGGTATCAGTTGTAATGTCTCCTTTTTCATTTCTGATTTTATTTGGGTCTTCTCTTTTCTTGGATAATCTAGTTAGCAGTTATTAATTTTGTTTATCTTTTTGAAGAAACTACTTTTTGTTTTGTTGATCCTTTGTATTGTTTTTCCCTTTATTTTGTTTAGTTTATTCTTTATTATTTTTTTCCTTTTACTAATTTTGGGTTTGTTCTGTTTTTGTTTTTCTAGTTCTTTCAGGTGCATTGTTGTTAGACTGTTTTTGAAATCTTTTTAATTTTTTTGATGTAGGCATTTATTGCTATATACTGCTCTCTTAGTATCACTTTTGTTGTATCCCACAGTTTTTGATATGTTATATTTTCATCTTTATTAGTATCAAGACATTTTTTAATTTCCTTCTTAATTTCTTCATTGACCCAATAGTCATTCAGGAGTATGCTGTTTAATTTCCATGTATCTGTATAATTTACAAAGTTCCTCCTGGTATTGATTTCTAGTTTTATTCCACTGTAGTCTGAGAAGATATTTGATATAATTCCAATTTTTAAAAAACTGTGGCTGGGTATGATGGCTCATGACTGTAATCCCACCACTTTGGGAGGCTGAGATTGGCAGATTGCTTGAGGTCAGGAGTTCAAGACCAGACTAGGCAACCTGGCAAAACCCAATCTCTGCAAAAAATACAAAAATTAGCCAGATGTGGTGGTATGTGCCTGTAGTTCCAGTCACTTAGGAGGCTCAAGTGGGAGGATTGCTTGAGCCCAGGAAGTTGATATTGCAGTGATTCATGATTGTGCCACTACACTCTAGCTTGGGAGACAGGGTGAGACCCCATTTCAAAAAAATAAAGAAAAAAAATTTTGGCTAGGTACAGTGGCTCATGCCTCTACTTCTGGCAATTTGGGATGCTGAGGCAGGTGGAGTGCTTGTCCCAGGAGTTTGAGACCAGCCTGGGAAACATAGTGAGACTCTAGCTCTACAAAAACTATAAAAAAATTAACTGGGTGTGGAGGTGCATGGTTGTGGTCCCAGCTTGGGAGGTTGAGGTGAGAGGATCACATGACCTTGGGAGGTCAAGGTTACAGTGATCGATAATTGTGCCACTGCACTCCAGTCTGGGCAAGAGAGTGAGAGCTTATCTCAAAAAAAAAATTTGTTGAGACTCATTTTCTGGCCTAACGTATGATTTATTCTGGAGAATATTCCATGTGCTAATAAGAATGTGTATTCTTAAGTCGTTGGATAAATGTTCTGTAAATGTCTATTAGGTCCATGTGATCTAATGTCCAGTTTAAATCCAGTGTTTCATTGGGTACTCATGGACACAAAGATAGCAAAAATAGACACTGAGACTACTAGAAAGAGGGAGTGGGGGAAGGATTGAAAAATGAACTACTGGGCAGTACACTTACCACTTGGGTGACAGGATCAATTGTACCCCAAACCTCAGCATCATGCAATGTAGGCATATAACAAACCTGCATATGTACCTCTTAAATCTAAAATCAAAGTTGACATTATTTTAAAAAGTTAATAATCAGGGAAATGGTGGTGGGGGGAGCAGTGAAGAGATATGTAGGAACCCTCTATACTTCCTGCTCAATTTTTATGTAAAACTAAAATTGCTCAAAATGAAAATCTATTGGTTTATAATAAATAAATCCAATGTTTCTTTGTCTAGATGATCTGTCTAATGCTGAAAGTGGGTTGAAGTACTCCACTACTCTCGCATTGAAGTCTATCTCTCTCTTTAGATCTAGCAATATTTGCTTTATGAATCTGGGTGCTCCAGTGTTGGGTGTATATATGTTTAGAATTGTTATATCCTCTTGCTGGATTGATTCCTTTATCATTATATAATGACCTTGTCATTTTTTTTTTTTTTTTTTTTACTGTTTTTGACTTACTATTTTGACCGTTTTAGCTAATACAGGTATAGCTATACCTGTTTTCTTTAGTTTCTATTTACATGGATTATCATTTTCTATCCCTTTACTTCAGTCAATATGTGTCTCTATAGGTAAAGTGCATTTCTTATAGGCAGCATGTAATTGGATCATGTTCTTAAATCCATTTAGCCAGTCTATATCTTTTAAGTAAAGAATTTAATCTGCTTACATTCAAGGTTATTATTGATATGTGAGTTTTTGTTCCTGTCATATTGTTAATTGTTTTCTGGTTGTTCTGTATGTTCTTTGTTTCTTTCTTTTGCTCTTTCTGTATCATTGTAGCTGGTGGTATTTTGTAGTGGTACCATTTGAGTCCTTTTTGTTCCTCATTTATGTGTTTACTTTACCAGTGAGTTTTACACTTTTGCCGATTTTCATGATGGTAAATGTTCTTTTGCTTTCCAGGTTTAGGACTCCCTCGAGCATTTCTTGTAGGGCTAGACTAGTGGTTGTGAATGCCTTCAGCTGTTGCTTGGCTAGGAAAGACTTTATTTCCTCCTTTTTTTTTTGAGACAAAGTCTCACTCTGTCACCCAGGCTGGAGTGCAGTGGTGAGATCTTGGCTCACTGCAACCTCCACTTCCCAGGTTCAATCAATTCTCTTGCCTTGGCTTCCCAAGTAGTGAGGACTACATAGGTGCCTGCCACCATGCCTGGTTAATTTTTATATTTTTAGTAGAGACAGGGTTTCGCCACATTGGCCAGGCTGGTCTTGAACTCCTGACCTTAAGTGATCCACTTGCCTCAGCCTCCCAAAATGTTGGGATTAAAGGTGTGAGCCACTGCACTCAACCCTATTTCTCCATTTATGAAGGATAATTTTGCTGGATGTAGTATTTTTGGCTGGCAGTTTTTTCTTTGAGCACTTTGAACATTTCATTCCATTCTCTCCTGGCCTGTTAAGTTTCTGCTGAGAAATGTGCTGTTAGTCTGATGGGGGTTCTTTTATAGGTGACTAGATACTTTTCTTTTTGCTGTTTTTAGAACTCTTTGTCTTTAACATTAGACAGTTTGATTATAATGTGCTGTGGAGAAGATCTTTTTGCATTTGTGTGTGTTTGGAGATTTCAGAGTCTCCTGTACCTGAATGTTCAAATCTTGGGAAGTTTTGATTATTTCATTAAACAGGTCTTCTAGCTCTTTCATTCTTGTTTTGCCTTCTGGGATTCCAGTAATTTGAGTATTTGGTCACTTCATGGTGTTCCATATGTCATGAAGACTTTGTTCATCCTTTTAAATTCTTTTTTTTCTTTACTTTTGTCTGACTGGGTTATTTCAGAAAACTTGTTTTCGAGTTCTGAGATTCTTTCTTCTTCTTGATCTAGTCTATTGCTGAAGCTCTTGAATGTACTTTGTATTTAATTCAATGAATTCTTCAGTTCCAGAATTTCTGTTTGGTTCAATTTTTATTTTTATTTTTTGAGATGGCGTCCAGAGTCTCACTTGCCCAGGCTATCAGCCTGGAGTGCAGTGGCACTTGGGCTCACTGCTTTCTGGGTTCAAATGACTCTCCTTTCTCAGCCTCCTGAATAGCTGGGATTACAGGCATGTGCCACCATGCCTGGCTAATTTTTATTTTTTTTTTCTTTCAGCGGAGACAAGGTTTCACCATGTTGGCCAGGCTGGTCTCAAATTCCTGACCTCAAGTGATCTGCCTGCCTCAGCCTCCCAAAGTGTTGGGATTACAGGTGTGAGCCACCATACCTGGCTAGATTCATTTTTATATCTATCTGGTAAGTTTGTCATTCATATCTTAAATTGTTTTTCTGATTTCTTTGTATAGTTTTTTGGAATTCTCTTGTATCTCACTGAGCTTCTTTAGAGTTAATAATTTGAATTCTCTTTCTGGAATTTCATGAATTTCTTTTTGTTTGTGATCTGTCGCCTGAGATTATTGTGTTTCTTTGGAGGTGTTGCAGTTCCTTGTGCTTTCATGTGTCCTGCATTCTTATGTTGATATCTGTGCATCTGGTGTAACAGCCACTTCTTCCAATTTTTTGAATTTGCTTTTATAGGAAAGATTTTTCCTGAGGATGTATCTATGGTGTTGGTTGAGTAGGATGCTTTGGCTTTGATTTTAGGTGCACGGAGTAGTTAGTCTCTGTATGACTTATTTGGCTGTAAACAGCATCAGTTGTAACTGTGATTTCCATGGAGGCTTAGGTTATGGTTGTTAGTGGATGCTGTAGTGAAGTTTTGTTGGGGACTGGGATGCCAGGTAGGCCAGTATTTGGGCCCCAGTGGTGGCAGCAGTGGGTTGAGCATGTCTATCTTTGGGACCCAGTAAAGCACATGTTGGCACTGGTGTTAGCAGGTCCAGGTGGGCCAATTATTGGATTTCCAGGTAGCTTACTTTTGCCAGTAGTGGTAGAGTGGGCTGGGTGGATGGGAGGGTCCTTGGCCCCCTGGAGAGCCAGTGTGGTGTGGGTGATTGCAGTGACAGGAATGGGACAACCTTTGGGTTGCAAGCAGTGTACCCTGGTTTTGAGAGTGTCTGTTATGGGCTGAGTAGGGCAGTCTCTAGGCCTGCAGGTGGGCGCATGCAGGTAGGTGGTAGCAGCCACCTGCAGGTGGGTGCATGCTAAGCTATGGTGGTAGTAGCCAGGTGGGTAGGTCTCTGGAAGGAATGTTCAGGTGCCAGTGGTGGTGGACTTAGCTGAACAGTCCCTTGACCTCTGAGCTGTGTGCTCTGGCACGTTGAGGGGAGTGAAGCTAGGATAAAGGAGCTGTCCTCAGTCCCCTGATAGCATGTGCAGGCACCATTTATGGTAGGCAGGATTGGGATGATCCCCAGGCCACCAGTGGAATGCTCAGCTTGGGGGCAGCAGTGGCCATACTGCTTTCCTGCCACTGGGGAAGGTGGTGCTGCCTTCAGTGGTGGCAGCCTAGACAGATGGGGAACACATGTGATGCTTGTGCCTTGGCCTCTGCTATGATAGCCTATGCCTTGGTCGTACTTCAGCCCTGGCGTGGTAGCCTGTGGTCACTCATGCCTCAGCCCAGAGGCATGTACCTGCACCTGGCAGTAGCCTGCACCTTGGGTGTCTCTCAGGCACATGCAGTTGCTTGTGCCTCAGTCAAGAGGCAACAGTTCGCATTTCTCTTGTGACTCAGTCCTAGCACCACAGAGATCTAGGACAGCACTCAGTCTATTGGGGACGGGGCTCTAAAATGGTGCCTTGCTGTAGCTGCTTAAGTCTTGGGGAGTGTTTGGCACCCAGTATGCCCTTCCTTCCTGGGATGGTGCTGTGGCACAATCTCTTGGCAGCTCCCTATGTTAGTTTCAGGGCCCTCAAGGATTGAGGAGCTCTCCCATGGTTAGAGTTGCAGGGTCCACAGTGGGAAGGTGAACTACTAAGGGTCTCTCACTTAACCTTTCCTCATACTGGTGAGTCTCTCTCAGCTGATCCCAACAAAGCAGGCTACCTTACTTCCTTTTCCTTCCTTGTTTTAGGTATTTCTTTCACTTTTCTGCAGAATTCCAGTGTTCTCTCTTAGATGATCTACTCAATGCATGATTATCTACTCACTATTTTGGTTCTTTCTAACTGCAATTTTAAAATACAATAAAACTCTATTAAACTATGTAGTTCATTATTATAGGCAGATATATGAAGGATCAAATTATGATCTAACTCCCGAAGTCTTATGTTTCCCTGCTATCTCCTTAATATGCTATATTTCTACCATTCTGTTTTATTTTCAGTTTCCAGATGACAGAATTTTCTCCCTCTTCTGCATATTTGTGCATCTTGTCTTTCAGCCTTGTTTGCCTTAACCCTACTCACTTCCTATTCAGCCTTTTTTTCTGACTTTTTTTGGGGGGTTGGGGTGAGTGAAAATGTAACATACAAAAGAAAAAGACACAAAACATACTTAAAACTACCAACACTAGGGCAGCAACCCCAATCTTTTTGGCACCAGGGACTGATTTCATTGAAGGCATTTTTTCTGTGGATGGGGAGTGGGAGTGGATGGTTTCAGGATGAAATTGTTCCACTTCAGATCATCAGGCATTAGTTAGATTCTCCTAAGAAGTGTGATCTCTTGCACGTGCAGTTCACAATACATGCTCCTATGAGAATCTAATGTCATTGCTAATAGGGTGGCAATGCTTGCTGGCCTGATGCTCACCTCTGGCTGTGTGGCCTTGTTCCTAACAGGCCACAGACCAGTATCAGTCTGCAGCCTGGGAGTGGGGACCCCTGCACTAGGGTAGTCACTATCCATTCAAAAATTAGGAAGTAGTGGCACTTCAGAAGCCTTTACCCTTTCCAGTCACAACGCTCCTGTCCCCTATGCAATACCTTGATTTTTATGATAATGACTTTCTTTTTAGTTTACTATCCAGAATGCAGCCCTAAACACTATACTTCTGTTTGATCCATATAAGGGAATCATATAGCATGGACTTGTGTGTCTGTCTTCACTCAACATTATGCTTGTGGAATCCGTCTTGCATAGTTGTGGTTCCTCCATTTTCACTGCAGTGTGGTAAGAGCTGGTGAACTGTGGCCTGTGGCCTGTTTTGTTACATATTGTCTATGGCTGCTTTAGCATTGCAACAGCAGAGTTGAATAGTTGTGACAGAGACCTCATATTTACTATCCAACACTTTAGAGAGTATTTGCTGATTTCTGCAGTATTGTGTGAGTATGCCACTATTTATTTTTCCATTCTTTTTTTTTTTTTGGAGTTCTGGGTTGTTTACCCTTTGGGGCTATTACAAATAACACTTCTATGAACATTCTTGTAGTGCCTCATGGTGCACCTGTGCACCCATTTCTGTTGGGTATATCTTTAGCTAAGTAGATAATCCCAAACATTTTTTTTCCCCAAATGGTTCTAACAATTTACCAACACTGGTGTTTGAGACCAATCTGGGGAACAGTGCAAGACCCCCGTCTCTACAAATAATTAAAAAATAATCCAGGCATGGTGGAACATGTGTAGTCCCAGCTACTCCAGTGCTGAGGCAGGAGGATTGCTTGAGCTTGGGAAGTCATGTCTGTAGTGAGCTGTGACTGAGTCACTGCACTCCAGCCTGGGCAACAGAGTGAGATCCTGTCTCAAAAAAAAAAATTCTATTTCAATTCTCTCTTGAAATTTTCACTGTCAGCTGTGCATCAGTAAGTGCCCCTACTAAGATCTTCCACTGCCACCTCAAATGGAACATGACTGTAATGGAATTACTCTTTGACCACAAACAGACTCCCTTTGGGGTGCCCCCACTTCTGTAAGAGGCCTCATTATTTCTATAGCCATTCAGACTCAAAACTGGGAAGTCATCCTGGCTGCCTCTTTCTTTCTGCACTTCATATCCAGGCAGTGACAGGCTAAGTTCCTCCTTCAAAGCATCTGTTATATCTACCCTTTGTATCCTATCCCTATTGCTGCCCTTCACCCTAAAGTCCTTATCATCATTAGCCTTGACTTCTTGCCTCCATCCCTCCTCACTGTAATTCCACATGAATCTTCTTAAAACACTTTTCTGCACCTATCAACTACTTGTTCAAAGAGCCTTTAATGCCATTTATCTTCCATAGAATTAGGTCTTAACTCCCTAGCTTAGCCAGAACCTTCCCATACTCCCTTAGTTTACAATCTTACTTTCTGCTTCCTCCCTAAAAAACCTCTTTTAGCTCACTGCTCTGTTCACTGGCCCTTGAACTTACTTCAACCTCTTAATCTTTTTCTGTTTAAGCCACTTTCTTCAAGGATCAGTTAAAGTCCTAACTCTAGTTCCACTGATCTTACTCAAAATTGATTTCTCCTTTTTCTGACATTTGTAGTACAAGATTTCTTCCACATGTACCTTGTATTGTAATTTTTTGTTCATTCATTCATTCAACAAAGAATATTGACCATCACTCATATTCCAAACATTGTGCTGGACACAGAGTGTACAAAGATGGAGATGATATAGTTCCTAACCTTGAGGAGTTCATGATCTTGTCCAGTTTGACCAAATTGAATACAAAACATTTGAGGGCAGAAACTATCTTATTCTTTATATTTCTAATGCCAATCAGAATTTCCTTTTTCTTTCTTTTTTTTTTTTTTTGAGACAGAGTATCACTCTTGTTGCCTAGGCTTGAGTGCAATGGTGCGATCTCTGCTCACTGCAACCTCCACCTCCTGGGTTCAAGCAATTCTCCAGCCTCGGCCTCCTGAGTAGCTGGGATTACAGGTGCCCACCACCATGCCTGGCTACTTTTTGTATTTTTAGTAGAGATGGGCTTTCACCATGTTGGCCAGGCTGGTCTCAAACTCCTGACCTCAAGAGATCCACCCACCTCGACCTCCCAAAGTGCTGGGATTACAGACGTAAGCCACTGCGCCCGGCCTAATCAGCATTTTCTACAGAGTACATATATAATATATATCTATTGCTGTTAATGGTGATGATGAAAGACAATAGAATTTCTGGTTCTAATAATAGCGAAGAAAGCTAGAGGCTGGCAAAATTTCACTCATATTTTATGTATTTCTACCAGAAATTCAATTAAGGAAGCTATCATCCAATTTTCTGTTGGGTTTTAGTATTGTAGAACCTCTTTTTACTCATAAAGCTATAAATGCTCTAAAAACTCTTTAGGCTATTATTATTCAGATTGTTTCCTGAAATTGTACAAGAAAGTAAATTAACCCTTTTGGATCATTTGCAGAGTTATTTTAACTTTTTGTTAAGAAATTCTATAACACACTCATATATACATACATTATATACTTTCATAAACAAATATAAATAGATATACTATAAGAAATTTCTAGGCAACTTCAAATTTTCACTAATAAAAAGGAGTAACAAATTGTTACTTTATCATGATATGGTGAAAGAAATCATTACTATACAACAATCCAGAAAACATATCACAAACATTTTACTGAACCCACATTAGTGCAGTTGGTAGACTTGGCATAAAGCTCCAGAAAAACTCGGTCTACCTGGATGAGACTTTACATTTCTTGAAAGAAGGGGCTATGTATTTTATTTCTTTTATAGTCCCTAAGATACACAGCATAACAGCGTAATCAGGAATGACTCCAAAAACATTTGTCGTTATAGTTGCACAGACTAATAATTTTATGGCCAGAATAAGAAAGATGTGTATGAATCCTTGAAGAGAACATACAAGTAACCAATACTTGATGCTTATATATCAGAGGGGAAATGAAGGAATTATTTTAATGACCTCAATAAGTTGGTCAAAAAGTATCCTGCAGGAGCTGGGTTTAAGGGAGGAATGTGGAGACAGAGGATATTCTCAGAGGAAGGATCATTAACAGTTAACTTTTATCAAGTGCTTACTAAGTGCCAGATATTTTTCCAAGAAGATCATCTTGTATTACCTCCTTTGATCCTTAAACAACTCTGTGATGTCAACACTATGAGAATACCCATTTTACAGATGAGAAAACTGAGATAGAGCATGGTTTACAAATTTGCCACAGTTTTCAGCCTAGATGCAGGATCCCAAAACTGTGACTCCAGAGCTTTGTATGCTTCAACACTATGTTATTATTTCTCCTATAAAGATGTAAATAATGAGTCAAAGGCTAAGAAGAAAAAGAAAAGTGTGGGGAAGGGAGAAGGAGAAAGAGACAGAGACAGAGTTAAGGAGCAAATGGGAGGTGAAGTTGTTTTGTTTTCTGGGTGGAGCTTTGAAAGTGATATATAATTGAACGGAAAATAAGTTGTTCAAGAAAATTACAACCACCATAATGCAGGAAAGGGCACTGTGGATTTTCAGAGGGTCTCCTCCTCCTGCCCCCATTGGAACTTTACTTTCTGTGCCATGGCCTCTATTTGGAAAAAACAGAGGAAAATAATGTAAGAGACGGGCCTCATCATGAGCACACACAGCTGTCACCCTGCCATTTTATTTCCTGAAAGGTTGCTCATTCCATGGTGGCCTCTGACAGGCAAGAGGTGCCACTATTCAAGACTCTTCCCAGCAACCCCAGGAGAGAATTACCAGTGCCAAACAGAAGGCTGGCATGTTTTAACCCACCCATGACCCACTGCTATATACACTGGAGTGGCGGCTGGAGGTCAGAGACAACAGAAGAGCGGCAGGGAAACTATGACCTGGAAGGTGGTTTGTGGAGCTGGGCTGATGCTCAGTCCTGGCTTCTGAAGCAAAGGCAGTGGAGAAGACAGAAACAAAGAAAAAACTAAAGCAAAAACATATGGAAACACTGGAGAGCAATTGGGCACCAGGAGACTAGGCGCCTCTACCAAATAGGAACCAGGTGCAGCTTTAAAGTATGTGCCTGCTTTATGTGCTAACATTTACACACTCTGCCCATACTTACACTTTACAGTGTAATACTTTGTTGTCTCTTCTAAGCACCTAGAGTGGAAGGTAGAAATCATACCCCTTTCACAGAGAAAAGGGCTTCTGATAATAACAAAACCCAAATGACTTTTGAATAAAGCTACAGATATTTCTGATTCAAGGGTGACTGCATTTATACAAATTATTTTGAGATGTAAATATTGTTGGAAGGAAATGAATCAGAAAAACTTTTCAAGTTACTTTAAACCCAATGATCCTCCAATGGATTGTGCAGAGAATCCTAAGATACAGATCAAAATGGTTCTGACCTGAATTTGTTGATAGACAGTGTTTCAAGATTAAGGAGAGTATGTGTCTGTCTCCTATAGATTTATAGAAACCAGTCCTAAAAAAGAAACTGACAAGGAAAATCGATGGTGTGAACATAGCACCACATTACAAATATTTTCTCAGATGAAGATTTTTGAAAAAGCATAGAAAAAATTCATACAACTGTTTGGTTGATTCTCTGATAATCACCATTATCTTAATCCATTTCTAACTCTCATAATTAAAAAAAATTAAGAAATTAATAATATTAATATTTTTTCTTTCAGTAGCTTTAGCTTTAAATAAAAATAGGATGTGAACACATTACAAGTCTATGTATAGATTTTGTGTATGTCCCTGGAAGGGAGTTTGTTTGCTGGCCAGCTTAATTTTTGACAAAGAAAAATGGGCTGCTCTTGCTTCTTGCACAAAGATGCACTGTTTCTAGAGCAAACCAAAAAAAAAAAAAAAAAAAAAAGAATGTGTATAAACAAAAAATTTGAAAAGAAATTAAGATAATATTCAACATGATAATTTAGTATAAACTTTTTGTGAACTGATAAAATGTGTGGCTCATTAGAATTAAAAATATAACTATAATAAGAACTTTAAATACTAATAGTGGATAACTTTAACAGTAAGCAAGGCACTCTAAATTTCATTTTTAGTACCTCATAATTAAAGATATAGCTCTTTTTAAAACCTGCTTTGTCTATGCAGTTGTACAGGACTCTAAAGTTTCCAAAAGAAACAAGGCAAAGCATTTGTGAAATCGAACCGCCTCAATTCCTTCCACAGAGCTGCCATCTGGGCTTGTTTATTTGTGTTTCCAACTTTCTGGAACAGAGAGTTTCTCTGTTAGGGACAGGGCACTGAGCAAAGGAAGTGTCTCACAGAAGGCTATCTTTTTTTTCTCTTTTTTTAACTACATTTTCAAACCTTATAGTTTAGTTTGGTCAAAAATACCAAATGACTACCATAATCACAGAGTCTAACACAATTGGAAGCCTCAGAATTGTCTCAGCAAACACTCTTCCACAATTTGATGCAAGTAATATTTTCTACATAATACCTTCTTGTGATTTTCAAATCTTTCTCAAAATACAAACGTCACTAAAGCTATAGCTATTTGTCCTGGAAATCAGGCATTTTTCATAAATCCTTCTATAAGTAAGTATTTGATTTAAAAACAAAAGAAGCATTTCCAAACAATTTTCCTAATTTTAGAAGGTACATATGAGCCATGTTACCAAAAAAATGAAGCAAACAACAAAACAACAATCTTATAAAATACAATTAAGAAGCAAAGCATTATTGTTTGAATATACAATCTCATTATGAAGAATAGTTTAAAAATTTATAAGTCAACACTATAAACAACTAGTAGTCTCTTATCTTTGAAACATGTAACAAACAAAATAGAAGCAAAAATACCTTGTAGAGTGAAATCCAGCAATGCATATTCGTAAGCAAATTCTGTCTTTGTTTCCACTTGCGGTCTCTTCAGGGTAGAAAATATTTTTCCAGGGCTGCTATCATCGGGGTCTTCTAGCTTTCTAAGTCCGCACCCCATGGCAAAATCTGTAAGGAATTATATTGCGAGAAAGGGGAGGGAGAGCAGCAAAATCTGTTGTTTAAGCTGCAAAAAGAAAGTTACAGATTTAGCTGCTTTGATTTTGTTTTCAGCTAAACCATAGATAACCAAAAAGAAAACATCTGGGTCCAAAGAAAGGAGATGAATAATTTTTCTATCCATTTTTCTGTAAAGTCATTGAACCCATGATTAAGCTACAGCTCCAGGAGGCTGGGCTTGATCTTAGAGAAACATGCAAGCTGCTAAAACTTAGCAGAGAATTTCCATGCCACGTCAATTTACAGCCAGCCCCCTACCAGAGTTCTGTCGCTCAGGGCACCAACGGTGCTTTGTCTATCCCGTTGTCTATCCCGTGGATGATAAAAAGAGGTGCCCAAAAATGGAAATAAAAAGGCAAAAGGGCAAGTTGGATGTAATTATCTACAAGTAGAAGATATATTCAGACATAGTGCCATACAATTCTTTTTCTGTTTTCCCTCTTCTCTCTGTCCTGCGCCTACCCTCCTTCCTCTCAATTACTACCAAGAAAGCAAAAGGAGAAGAGAGAGAGAGAGAGAGAGAGAGAGAGAGAGAGAGAGAGAGAGAGAGAGAGAGGTGGAGAGAGAGAGAGAGAGAGAGAGAGGTGGAGAGAGAGAGAGAGAGAGAGAGAGAGAGAGAGAGAGAGAGAGAGAGGGGGGTGGAGAGAGAGAGAAAATGAGAAGAATGGATTCTCAACATATTTAGAAACAAAAATCATTTCCAGAAAGGAAGTCAGCTTTATGAAGAAACTATTTCTGGAGTCTAAAAGGAGAAAAGTAAAGTTTAAAAAAACAGCACTATAGTCTTTAGATAGCATTTTTGAGGATTTCTTTCCACATGAAGTTTCTCTTGTTGAAAACATCATATGCTAATTAAAACAGCAGAGTACAAAAATTTGTATTAAAATATTTTCATAAAAAGACTTACTTAATCACAAAGGAGAGACAGTTATGTGTGTAATTAGTTTCTCCAACATCCTTAAATAGTTTAAAACACTCTGCTATTGGAAGGCTTATGATAGCAACTAATACTTCTATAGTTCTCAAAGTATCCTTAATTAAAAAATAAAACAAAACTGACAACTTGATTCATTTAGCATTTTTTTTTTTTTTTGAGATGGGGTCTTGCTCTGTCACCTAGGCTGGAGTGTAGTGGCACAATTATGGCTCACTGCAGCCTCCACCTTCCTCCAGGCTAAAGTGATCCTCCCACCTCAGCTTCCCAAGTAGCTGAGACCACAGGCACATGCCACCACATCTGGCTCATTTTGTATTTTTTGTGGAGATAGGGTCTCACTATATTGCCCAGGCTGGTTTTGAAATCCTTAGCTAAAGCCATCCTCCTGCCTTGGCTTTCCAAAGTGTTAGGATTACAGGTGTGAGCCACTGTACCAGGCCCATTCAGTCTTATAAATTTCCATTTACCTGAGGTCAAGAACAATTTGTAATGGACCAATTGTAATAAATGTTTATTGCATTTTACCTTTTATAGGTCAGGAAGTATGGTGTACTCATCAAAACTGTGAGCCCTGGAATCAGGCTGCCTGGGTTCAAATCCTGCTTCTTAGGGCTGCTAGAGATGTAATCTTGGGCAAGTTACTTAACCTCTTCAAGTTTCAATTTCCTCTCCTGTAAAATAGAGTTAATAATAGAACTTACTTCATAGGCTTGTTATGAAGGCTGAATGAGATAATCTTATCTCATATCTTAACACTAGGTCTGGGCTAAGAGCACAAAATACATTTGTTGATGTGTGTATATTATAAAACAGGGTTGGGAGTAGGAATAGGAAGGAAGTGATTCTGCCATTGCTTCCATTATTTGCAAAATAAACCCTTATCACAGTCGAGATTCTAGAGAACACAAGCCTGAAAATTTTTTTCAATCACATTGAAGACTGAGCATGAAAACTCTTAAAAGGGGGATGGCTTATTTATTTTATAGCGCATTATCTTATTTATTTTATAGCGCATTATCCTACTGCCTACTTGCCTTTATTTCTCAGAAATGTCTTAGAGAAAAATTCCATAGTCTTTTATGCTGCAGGATGAGCATTGTTGGTGGTAAGCAATTTCTGGATGAATTTGACTAAACGATAGCTGAATCTGACCTAGTGTGACTTATTTGTTCACAGTCCTTTCTTGCCTGACATTTTCCATATCCTCTTTGGTATGGTGGGCTGTGAGGTCCTGTATGGCAGGAAGGGAATCTTTGAAGGTCACTAGCATTTACTGAAGTGCCTGAAAGACTATTTAAGTATCCATTATATTTATTAAATGCCTACTATATTCCAGCCACTGAACTAGGTGCTGGTACACAAGATAATTAAACATGGCCTCTGCCCTAAAGAAACTTATAGGGTAATGGGAAATACAGACTTATATACAGACAATTTCTTTTTTTAATTAATTAATTAATTGATTCAGTCCAGGAGCTTCTGAATATAAAGATAATTTCAATGTGATTTGGTAGATGCTGAAATAAAAGTATGCAAAGAATGCTATAGAAACTCAAGATGGGGCCTCTAACTCAGCCTGGGGGATGATGTCTGAGTTGTCATCAACGATAAATAAATAAATATATATATACACACATATATACATATATATGTGTGTATATATATATTTTGAGACAAAGCCTTGCTCTGTCACCCAGGCTGGAGTGCAGTGGCATAATCTTGGTTTACTGCAACTTCCGCCTCCTGGGTTCAAGTGATTCTCCTGCCTCAGCCTCCCAAGTAGCTGGGGCTATAGGTGCGCACCACCATGCCCAGCTAATTTTTTTGTATTTTTAGTAGAGACGGGGTTTCACCATATTTGCCAGGCTGGTCTCGAACTCCTGTACTTGTGATCCACCCGCCTCAGCCTCCCAAAGTGCTGGAATTACAGGCATAAGCCACCACACCTGGCCAAGGATAAATATTCTTAAGATGATAAAGAAAGGTGGGGAGCATGTGCCAGGAGGAGAGAAAAGCATGAGCAAAGTCATGGAATCATGAAAGAGTATGGCATATTGAAGGAACATGAAGCAGTTGACATAAAATGTGAGACAAGACTAAGCTGTAAGGGAGGCAAGGGCTAAGCTGTAATGAACTTTGTATACTGTACAAAGGGAATTTGGACTTTATTTTGTAGGCAGCAAAGGTGAGTCAAATAATCAAATGGAATAATCAAGTGAGGAGTCTGAAGCAGGCAAGTGACATCAGTTTGCCTTTTAGATTGGTTACCGTGGCTGATTTCAGGAATATGGTTTTAATTAGAGCAAGAATGGATACCAGTCAAGAGGGTAAATGCAATAGTCCAATAGAGAGCTGATGACTGAATGAATGTGGTACATCAGTAGGCCCTTAAGGAATTATTTTTACCTTTAGTAAAAGGAACTATAGTTCCTTAAATTCATAATTGAACAATCACTTAGGTAATTTTCTCCTCCAAATTCTAACAAAATAAAACTTTGACTCTTAATGATATTTTAAAAACATTTTCATTTATCAATATGGCACACATTCCTGCTATTTTAACAATTATATGGGATTTCACTGCATTAATACAATGCTTATCAAGTAACATTTTGGTGATTTTCAAACTTTTACTGTGAAGATTTTTGTAAGGGTTACTTTTTTCCTCACTCTGGATTATTTCCTAAATACTTAGATTCTACTTCATAGTCAAGTTGTTTACATACAAAGAAATCACTTAGAGGATGGACACAGTGGTTCATGCCTGTAATCCTCACACTTTGGGAGGTCAAGGCAGGAGGATCACTTGAGGCCAGTAACTCATGACACAGAAATCAGTTAGGAACCAATAAGCAGAGAAAATTCATTCTAGTGACTAAATAACTCATATGTATTACTTAACTAAATATGTGGTTAGCCATAAAACTGTTTAAGGTATTAACCTTATATATTTTAAGTTTTTATCAGTTGTTTCCACATATTTTGCCTCTATCTTTTATGCCTATATATTCATCTAAAAACACTTTCATTGAAAAATTTTTCTCTGCTGGGCGCTGTAATCCCAGCACTTTGGGAGGCCGAGGAGGGCAGATCACTTGAGGTCACGTGTTCCAGACCATCCTGGCCAACATGGTGAAACTCCATCTTTACTAAAAAAAAAAATACAAAAATTAGTCAGGCGTGGTGGTGCATGGCTATTGTCCCAGCTACTCGGGAGGCTGAGGCACAAGAATCGCTTAAACCTGGAGGTGGAGGTTGCAGTGAGCTGAGATCATGCCACTGCACTCCAGCCTGAGCGACAGAGTGAGACTCCATCTTAAAAAAAAAATTTTTTTTTCTGCCTCTCTTTTATGTCTGTAAGAATAATCTGCATCTCTTCAGTAGTATATTTATCTTTTTGGAATAAATTTTTTTTCTGTTTTTTGTTAGTTTTAAAAAAATTAATAAACTTTATTTTTTTAGAGCAGCTTTAGGTTCACAGCAAAACTGAACAGAAAGCAAAGAATTCCCATCTGCTCCTTTTTCATACATGCATAGCCTCCCCCACTATCACCGTCCCTCCCCAGAGTGGCACATTTGTTACAATTGATGAACTTACCTTGACACATCATTATCTCCCAAAGTCCATTGTTGACATTAGGGTTCACTTCATGTGTACATTCTGTGAGTTTTGACAAATGTATAATGTGTATTTACCATTGTAGTGCTACACAGAGTAGTTTCATTGTCCTAAAAATTCTGTGGTCCACCTATTCATTCTTCCGAACTGCTTTAACTCTGATCCATCTAGCAATGCTAATAAAAGGGTAAGCTGTGGATCCAGGTCATTTATCTTCCAGCCTGATACCCAATTGTCACGACCATATTTGTTTCCATAGAGAGTCTTTTATCAGTGATGTTTCCCCAGGCTTATCAGATATTGAATACTAACAGTAATCAGGATAAAATTTTGGAATAAATGTCTTCTAATTCTGGTCACTTTTTCTGTAATGAATTATATTTGTTTGCTGCCAATGCAGATTTCAGGGACAGCTTTCAGTTCTGTATTGTAAATAAGGTTTCCCCAAGTGCAGGTTTGTATGTGGGTAGGTATGATGGAGATGTATTATCAATTCTTGTCTGTGCTCTAGTATGGGCTCCCTTAGTCCTTGAATGAATGAAGGTAACTTATGAAAATGTGGCATAGTATTCTGATAGCTACTAGAATTTTGGATCAACTGAGTTTACCAAAGACATAAAGCTTCTAAGAGTTAATTATGTATTATCCAACCCATTCCCTACAGAGAAAATTTTTTGCGTAATAGGAACTTTTAACTCTAGTCTATCTTGGATATCCCTTCTCAAAGAAGTAAATTCAAAAATTCAAGTATTTATGGAGTGTCTACTGTACATGTAAGGCACTACCTGGATGCAAAGATGAAAAAGCCACATTTTGTGCTCTCCAGAATTCACAAGCTAGCAGACCAATGCTGAGTTTTAACTACTTTATCATTGGTTTCATAATGTAGTCAAGTTTCCCAAGATGTTAATGACTTATTGAAAAGCATTACTTATTGAGAAAGCTGTTCTTTGTTTAATGTTTAGAAATGCTACATTTATCCCATACTTTATAGTTTAGATAGACTATGATTTATATTTCAACTTTTATTTTATTTTATTTATTTTTCACTTATTTATTTATTTATTTATTTAAATTGCATTTTAGGTTTTGGGATACATGTGAAGAACGTGCAAGATTGTTGCATAGGTGCATACGTGGCAGTATGATTTGTTTCCTTCCTACCCTTCACCTATATGTGGCATTTCTCCCCATGCTCTCTCTCCCCAACTCCCCATCCCCCGCTGTCCCTCCCCTATTTCCCCCCAACAGACCCCAGTGTATAGTGCTCTCCTCCCTGTGTCCATGTATTCTCATTGTTCAACACCTGCCTGTGAGTGAGAACATGCGGCGTTTGATTTTGTGTTCTTGTGTCAGTTTGCTGAGAATGATGGTTTCCAGGTTCATCCATGTCCCTACAAAGGACGCAAACTCATCGTTTTTTATGGCTACATAATATTCCATGCTGTATATGTGCCACATTTTCCCTGTCCAGTCTATCATCAATGGGCATTTGGGTTGGTTCCAGGTCTTTGCTATTGTAAACTGTGCTGCAATGAACATTCGTGTGCATGTGTCCTTATAGTAGAATGATTTATAATCCTTTGGATGTATACCCAGTAGTGGGATTGCTGGGTCAAATGGAATTTCTATTTCTAGGTCCTTGAGGAATCGCCACACTGTCTTCCACAATGGTTGCACTAATTTACACTCCCACCAACAGTGTAAAAGTGTTCCTATTTCTCCACATCCTCTCCAGCATCTGTTGTCTCCAGATTTTTTAATGATCGCCATTCTAACTTGCGTGAGATGGTATCTCAATCTAGTTTTTATTTGCATTTCTCTAATGACCAGTGATGATGAGCATTTTTTCATATGCTTGTTGGCCTCATGTATGTCTTCTTTTGTAAAGTATCTGTTCATATCCTTCACCCATTTTTGAATGGGCTTGTTTGTTTTTTTCTTGTAAATCTGTTTTAGTTCTTTGTAAATTCTGGATATCAGCCCTTTGTCAGATGGGTAAGCTGCAAAAATTTTTTCCCATTCTGTTGGTTGCCGATTCACTCTAATGACTGTTTCTTTTTGTCGTGCAGAAGCTGTGGAGTTTGATTAGGTCCCATTTGTCTATTTTGGCTTTTGTTGCCAATGCTTAAAGAGAGCCAAATCAAGAACGAACTGCCATTCACAATTGCTACAAAGAGAATAAAATACCTAGGAATACAACTAACAAGGAACGTAAAGGACCTCTTCAAGGAGAACTACAAACCACTGCTCAACAAAATAAGAGAGGAGACAAACAGATGGAGAAACATTCCATGTTCATGGTTAGGAAGAATCAATATCGTGAAAATGGCCATATTGCCCAAAGTAATTTACAGATTCAAAGCTCTCCCCATCAAGCTACCAATGACCTTCTTCACAGAACTGGAAAAATCCACCTTAAACTTCATATGGAACCAAAAGAGAGCCCGCATAGCCAAGTCAATTCTAAGCAAAAAGAACAAAGTGGGAGGCATCACACTACCAGACATCAAACTATACTACAAGGCTACAGTAATCAAAACAGCATGATACTGGTACCAAAACAGAGATATAGACCAATGGAACAGAACAGAGGCCTCGGAGGCAACACAACATATCTACAGCCATCCAATCTTTGACAAACCTGACAAAAACAAGCAATGGGGAAAGGATTCCCTGTTTAATAAGTGGTGTTGGGAAAACTGGCTAGCCATATGCAGAAAGCAGAAACTGGACCCCTTCCTGACACCTTACACTAAAATTAACTCCAGATGGATTAAAGACTTAAACATAAGACCTAACACCATAGAAACCCTAGAGGAAAACCTAGGCAAAACCATTCAGGACATAGGCGTAGGCAAGGACTTCATGATTTGGCTCTCTTTAATTCTGTTATTGGTGTATAGGAATGCTTGTGATTTTTGCACATTGATTTTGTATCCTGAGACTTTGCTGAAGTTGCTTATCAGTTTCAGGAGATTTTGAGCTGAGACAATGGGGTCTTGTAGCTATACAATCATGTCATCTGCAAATAGAGACAATTTGACTTCCTCCTTTCCTATTTGAATGCCCTTTATTTCTTTTTCTTGCCTGATTGCTCTGGCTAGAACTTCCAGTACTATATTGAATAGGCGTGGTTAGAGAGGGCATCCTTGTCTAGTGCCAGATTTCAAAGGGAATGCTTCCAGTTTTTGCCCATTCAGTATGATATTGGCTGTTGGTTTGTTGTAAATAGCTTTTATTATTTTGAGATACATTCTGTCAATACCTAGTTTATTGAGGGTTTTTAGCATAAAGGGCTGTTGAATTTTGTCGAAGGCCTTTTCTGCATCAATTGAGATAATCATGTGGTTTTTGTCTTTGGTTCTGTTTATGTGGTGAATTACGTTTATAGACTTGCGTATGTTGAACCAGCCTTGCATCCCCAGGATGAATCCTACTTGATCATGGTGGATAAGCTTTTTGATGTGCTGTTGCAATCAGCTTGCCAGTATTTTATTGAAGATTTTTGCATCTATGTTCATCATGGATATTGGCCTGTAGTTTTCTTTTCTTGTTGAGTCTCTGCCAGGTTTTGGTTTCAAGGTGATGTTGGTCTCATAAAATGATTTGGGAAGGATTCCCTCTTTTTATTATTTGGAATAGTTTCAGAAGGAATGGTACCAGCTCCCCTTTGTATGTCTGGTAGAATTCGGCTGTGAACCCACCTGGACCTGGGCTTTTGTTGGGTGGTAAGCTCTTAATTGCTGCCTTGACTTCAGACCTTGTTATTGGTCTATTCAGGGTTTCGACTTCTTCCTGGTTTAGGCTTGGGAGGAGGCAAGTGTCCAGGAAGTTATCCATTTCTTCCAGGTTTTCTAGTTTATGTGCATAGAGTTGTTTGTAATAATCTCTGATGATGGCTTGAATTATTTCAACTTTTAATTTTGCTCTATAGTCTAGCTTCTCAGCATCACATTCTTCAAAATTTTTGTGGGTTTATAATTTTTCAATGTCCAGAAGTTACAAAAATATGTTTCTTTCTTTTTTTTTTTTTTTTAGACTACTGACTATTCTTAACTATTTAGTCTTCTGGAGCAGTGTTTTCAAACTGTGTATGGCAGAACTCTTTGATTCTAAAGAGGTGCCAGCTTTGGTGAAGAGAGGGGATTTGATCATGAGGGGAGGCCAAACAGGCAGGGCTCTGGGTTTCCCTCCATCCTTTCTTCAAATATAACAGCTTAGCTTTGATCAGTTTCATATACCAGTAACAATTTAAAAGCCCTAACTATCAGAACATGACACCATTTATATTATAAATAAATTAGGAATAAATCCATCAAAGTATTAAGCCAGACTTATGTGTAGAAAATCATAAAACTTTACTAAATAGCATTAAAAGAGATTTAAGTAAATGGGGATATATTAATAATCATTTTTAGGAACACTTAATATAGTAAATATGTCAACCTCCCCCAGCCCTTGACACCTATCATCGAGCCATAGATTTAATGCAATGGTGACCTAAACCAAACAGGTCTTTTGTAAGGAACTTGTTGATTTTAATACTTATGTGAAAGATAAAAGGGCAAAAAATGACTGAGATTCTTCTGAAGAAGAATAAGGAGGACAGATAAGTTCTTCATATACTAAAATTTAGTATAAAGCTACAATAATCAAAATAGTGTTTTTAGTAAGTCATAGATAAATTAGCCAGTACAACAGATAAAGAGCCTAGAAACAGACCTGGCACGTGGAAATGTAATATCTGATGAAGGTGGCATGGTAGGTCAGTGGAGAAATGAAACTGAGACAACTGGTTATCCACATGGGGAACAATTGGATCCCTACCTCCTGCTATACACAAAGCTTTCAGTTCTATATAAAGAACTTAAACATTGAAAGCAAAAAAAAAATTTTTTTTTTTTTAAATTTCTTTCTCTTTATTCTTTGTTTTTAAAAATTTTACTTTAGGTTCTTGGTTACATGTGTAGAATGTGCATGTTTGTTACTTAGGTATACATGTGCCACTGTGATTTGCTGCACCTACCAACCTGTCATCTAGGTTTTAAGCCCCACATGCATTAGGTATTTGTCTTAATGCTCTCCCTCCCCTTACCCCCATCCCCCAACAGGCCCCAGTGTGTGATGTTCCTCTCCCTGTGTCCATGTGTTCTCATTGTTCAACTCACATTTATGAGTGAGAACATTCAGTGCTTGGTTTTCTGTTCCTGTGTTAGTTTGGTGAGAATGATGGTTTCCAGCTTCATCCATGTCCCTGCAAAGGACATGAACTCATTTTTTTTATGGCTGCATAATATTCCATAGTGTATCTATGCCACATTTTCTTTATCCAGTCTATCATTGATGGGCATTTGGATTGGTCCCAAGTCTTTGCTATTGTAAATAGTGCTGCAATAAACATATGTGTGCATGTGTCTTTATAGTAGAATGATTTATAATCCTTTGGGTATATACCCAATAATGGGATTGCAGAGTCAAATGGTATTTCTGGTTCTAGTTTCTTGAGGAATCCCCCCACTGTCTTCCACAATGGCTGAACTAATTTACATTCCCACCAACAGTGTAAAAGTGTTTCTATTTCTCCACAGCCTTTGCAGCATCTGTTGTTTCCTGACTTCTTTTTTTTTTTTGAGATGGAGTCTTGGTCTGTCACCCAGGCTGGAGTGCAGTGGTGTGGTCTTGGCCCACTGAAACCTCTGCCTCCTGGGTTCAAGAGATTCTCCTGCCTCAGCCTCCTAAGTGGGATTACATGCGTGTGCCACCATGCTGAGCTAAATTTTTTTTTTTTTTTTTTAGTGTAAACTGGGTTTCACCATGTTAGCCAGGATGGTCTTGATCTTCTAACCTCATGATCTGCCAAAGTGCTGGGATTATAGGCATGAGCCACCACGCCTGGCCCATTTCCTGATTTCTTAATAATCACCATTTTAACTGGTGGGAGATAGTATCTCATTGTGTTTTTGATTTGCATTTCTCTAATGAGCAGTGATAATGAGATTTTTTTCATGTTTTTTGGCCGCATAAATGTCTTCTTTTGGAAGTGTCTGTTCATGTCCTTTGCCCACTTTTTGATGGGGTTTTTTTTTTCTTGTAAATTTGTTTAAGTTCCTTGTAGATTTTGGAGATTGGACCTTTGTCAGATGGGTAGATTGCAAAAATATTCTCCCATTCTGTAGGTTGCCTGTTCACTCTGTTGATAGTTTCCTTTGCTGTGCAGAAGCTCTTCAGTTTAATTAGATCCCATGTGTCAATTTTGGCTTTTGTGGCCATTGCTTTTGGTGTTTTAGTCATTAAGTCTTTGGCCATGCCAATGTCCTGAATGGTATTGCCTAGGTTTTCTTCTAGGGTTTTTATGGTTTGGGGTTTTACATTTAAGTCTTTAATGCATCTTGAGTTATTTTTTGTGTAAAGTGTAAGGAAGGGGTCCAGTTTCTGTTTTCTGCAGATGGCTAGCCAGTTTCCCCCAGCACCATTTATTAAATAGGGAATCCACTCCCCATTGCTTGTTTTTGTCAGGTTTGTTGAAGATCAGATGGTTGTAGATGTGTGGTGTTATTTCTGAGGTCTCTGTTCTGTGCCATTGGTCTATATCTCTGTTTTGGTACCAGTATCATGCTGTTTTGGTTACTGTAGCCTTGTAGTATAGTCTGAAGTCAGGTAGCATGATGCCTCCAGCTTTGTTCTTTTTGCTTAGGATAAAAAGAAAAAATTTTATACTTTTATGTGAAAATGTTGATATGTATTCTGACTTAGAGTACAAGAGTGTTTTTAAGATAAAAATGATAATCATAAAATAAAATTTAATATATTCTACTATATTATAATTAAGGCTTCTATTCATTAAAACTTCTTAATGTGAAAAGGCAAGATATAAATTGGTAGGTGATACTTGCAAATTATCAACTAATGAAGGAAAAGTATCCAGCAATCCCATTACTAGGTATTTGTCTAGAGGAAAGGGATGTCAGTGTGTCAAATAAATATTGGCACCCCCATGTTTATTGTAGCAGTATTCACAACAGCCAAGACATGGAAGCAACCTAAGTGTCTTTCAATGAATGAATGGATAAAGAAAATGTGTGCGTGCACGTGCACACGTGCACACACACACACACATGCACACACAAGGGAATACTATTCAGTCATAAAAAATGTAATCCTGTTATTTGTGGCAACACAGAAGAACCTGGAGGACATTATGTTAAGCAAAATAAGCCAGACACAGAAAGACAAATACTGTATGAGCTTGCTCATATGTGGAATCCAGCATAGCTAATCTTATAGAAGAGTGAATAAGAGGTTACTATAGGCTAAGAAGGGTAGAGGGAAGTGGGGATGATAAGGGGAGATTTGTTAAAAGATACAAAATTTCAGCTAGATAGGTGGAACAAGTTCTAGTATTCTATAGCAGTGTAGTGTTACTTTAGTTAACAATGACATATTATATATATTTTTCAAGTAGCTAGAGGAGAGGATACTGAATGTTCCCAACACAAATAAATGATAAATGTTTGAGATGATGTATGCTACTCTGATCTCATCACTATACATTATATGTGTTGAAACATGACTATGTACCTCATAAATATGTACAGTTGTGCCAATTTAAAAAATAAATTTAAAAATTGCATAGAGAAAAAAAGTATATAAAGAACTCTGGCAAATAAGTAAAGAAAAAGACTAGCCAATAGAAAAACAGGCACAAAATAGAAACAGGCATGTCACAGGCAAGTAACATATATGGTTCATGCATATATGAGGAGATGCTCAACTTCAATCGTATTTGGAGAAATGTAAATCCAAACCATATCAAGGTCATATTTAAAACAGTTGTGACAAAGTATACATAATGCTGTATAGAACTTATCACTTTGGGCATTTTAAAGTACACAATTCAATGGCATTAAGTACATTTACAATATTGTACAATGAACACCCCTATCTAGCTCCAGAACTTTTCATCATCCCAAGAGGAAACCCCATTACCAAGTAAGCATTCACTCTCCATTCCAATTTCCCTCAGCCCCCAGCAATCACTTACCTACTTCCTGTCTCTATATATTTGCCTGTTCTGGATATTTCATGTAATATTGTGTCTGGGTTCTTCTTCTTCTTCTTTTTGTTTTGAGGCTGAGTCTCTGTGGCCCAGGTTGGAGAGCAGTGGTGTGATCTCAGCTCGCTGAACCTCTGCCTCTAAGCACTCAAATTATTTAATATAAATTTTTACAAAGGAACCTGCAGAAATAAAGAGTTAAAGAAATAGGGAAAGTTGTGTATTTTTGAGGACAGTTTGGCTGCAGAAGTATGATTAAATGGCAGAAGGGTGTCATTTAATGGTAATAAACTGGGGGAACTCAGCAAAACCTATTTGTTGAGATTCCTCTTGGTGCCTCTGTGTCTTGAGAAGAGGACATTTCTCTCCTTTGGGTATAAGGAGAAGCCCTTTATCTGAAATGAGGATTTCATGACCTACTTTCAGTGGAAAGTCAGCTAGGTTTTATGGCCTGCTTCAGGGAAGAAGAGGGACAGAAGGGGTGTGTGTGTGTGTGTGTGTGTGTGTGTGTGTGTGAGAGAGAGAGAGAGAGAGAGAGACAGTGCATCACTCACTTGCTCTTTTCTTTTGAAAAAATTAAAAACAAAACTTTATTTCAATACTTTTAGGGTAACAGGTGGTGTTCGGTTACATGAAAAACTTATTTAGTGGTGATTTCCAAGATTTTGGTGCACCCATCACTGAGCTGTACTCAATATGTAGTCTTTTTTTTTTTTTTTTTTTTTGATGGAGTCTTGCTCTGGCACCTAGGTTGGAGTGCAGTGGAGTTATCTCAGCTCACTGCAACCTCCACCCTTGCCCCGGGTTCAAGCGATTCTCATGGCTCAGCCTCCTGAGTAGCTGGGATTAAAGGCGTGCACCACCACGCCCGGCTAATTTTTGTATTTTTATTAGAGACGGGGTTTCACCATGTTGGTGAGGCTGGTCTTGAACTCCTGGCCTCAAGTGATCCACCTGCCTCGGCCTCCCAAAGTGTTGGGATTACTGGGATGAGCCACTGCATCCAGTGCCAATGTGTAGTCTTTTATCCCTCACCCATGTCCCACCTTTCCCCCAGAGTTCCCAAAGTCCATCATATCATTCTTATGCCTTTGTGTCCTCATAGCTTAGCTCCCGCTAATAAGCGAGAACATACGATACTTGGTTTTCCATTCTCAAGTTACCTCACTTAGAATAATGGTCTCCAGCTCCATTCAGGTTGCTGAGAATGCCATTATTTCGTACAAATAAAATAATGCCTGAGTAGTATTCCATGGTATACATATACCCCATTTTCTTTATCCACTTGTTGGCTGATGGGCATTTAGGCTGGTTCTATATTTTTGCAATTGTGAATTGTGTTGCTATAAACAAGTGCGTGCAAGTGTTTTTCATACAATGACTTCTTTTCCTTTGGGTAGATACCAAGTAGTGGGATTGCTGGATCAAATGGTAGTTCTACTTTTAGTTCTTTAAGGAATCTCCATACTGTTTTCCATAGTGGCTGTACAGTTTATATTCCCACCAACAGTGCAGAAGTGTTCCCTGTTTACCACATCCCTGCCAACATCTGTTATTTTTTTACTTTTAAATTATGGCCATTCTTGCAGGAGTACAGTGGTATCTCTTCCTCGTTTTGATTTGCATTTTCCTGATAATTAGTGATGTTGAGCATTTTTTCATTTTTTTGTCATTTGCATATTTTCTTTTGAATACTGTATATTTGTGTCCTTTGCCCACATTTTAGTGGGATTATTTATTTCCATTCTTGCTGATTTGAGCTCCTTGTAGATTTTGGATATTAGTCCTTTGTCAGATGCAGTTTGTGAATATTTTCTCCCACTCTGTGGGTTGTCTGTTTACTCCACTGATTATTTCTTTTGCTGTGCAGAAGCTTTTTGGTTTAATTAGGTCCCATCTGTTTATCTTTGTTTATGCTGCATTTGCTTTTGGGTTCTTGGTCATGACCTCTTTGCCTAAACCAATGTCTAGAAGAGTTTTTCCGAAGTTACCTTTTATAATTTTTATGGTTTCAGGTCTTAGATTTGTTTGTTCCATCTTCAGTTGATTTTTGTATAAGGTAAGAGATGAGGATCCAGCTTCATTCTTCTACATGTGCCTTGTCAGTTATCCCAGCATCATTTGTTGAATAGGGTGTCCTTTCCCCACTTCATGTTTTTGTTTGCTAGGTTGAAGATCAGTTGCCTGTAAATATTTGGCTTTATTTCTGAGTTCTCTTTTTTGTTTTATTGGTCTATTTGCCCATTTTCGATACCACTACCATGCTGTTTTGGTAACTATAAACTTGTAGCATAGTTTGAGGTGGGGTAATGTGATGCCACCAGATTTATTCTTTTTGCTTAGTCTTAATTTGGTTATGTGGGCTCTTTTTTGGTTCCTTACAAATTTTAGGATTGTTCTTTCTAGTTCTGTGAAGAATGATGATGGTATTTTGATGGGAACTGCATTGAATTTGTAGATTGCTTTTGGCAGTATGTTTATTTTCACAATATTGATTCTACCCATCCATGAGCATGGGACGTATTTCCATTTGTTTGTGTCATCTATGATTTCTTTTATTTCCTTTTTTTTTTTTTTTTTTTTTTTGAGACAGAGTCTCACTCTGTCACCCAGGCTGGAGTGCAGTGGTGTGATCTTGGCTCACTGCAACCTCCACCTGCTGGGTTCAAGCAATTTTTTGCCTCAGCCTCCCGAGTAGCTGGGATTACAGGTGCCTGCCGCCATGCCTGGCTAATTTTTTTTTTTTTTTTTTGTATTTTTAGTAGAGACAGGGTTTCACCATCTTGGCCAGGCTGGTCTTGAACTCCTGACCTCACAATCCACCTGCCTTGGCCTCTCAAAGTGCTGGGATTACAGGCATGAGCTATAGTACCTGGCCCATCTATGATTTCTTTTAGCAGTGTTTTGTACTTTTCCTTGTAGAGATCTTTCACCATCTTGGTTAGATATATTCCTAAGTATTTTATCTTTTTTTTTTTTTTTTTTTTGCAGCTGTTGTAAAATGGATTGAGTTCTTGATTTCTCAGCTTGGTCATTGTTGGTGTATAGCAGTGCTACTGATTTGCATATATTAATTTTGTATTCTGAATCTTTACTAAATTCATTTATCAGATTTAGGAGCTTTTTGGATGAGTCTTTAGGGTTTTCTAAGTATATGATCATTTTTATTTTTACTTTATTTTTATTTTTTGAGATGGAGTCTCACTCTGTCACCCAGGCTGGAGTGCAGTGGTGCAATCTTGGCTCACTGCAATCACTGCCTCCTGAATTCAAGCAGATTCTTTTGACTCAGCCTCCCAAATAGCTGGCATTACAGGCACCCACCATTATGCCTGGCTAACTTTTGTACTTTTAGTAGAGATAGGGTTTCACCATGTTGGCCAGGCTAGTCTCAAACTCTTGACCTCAAGTGATCTACCTGCCTTGGCATCCCAAAGTGTTGGGATTACAGATGTGAGCCACTGTTCTCAGTCAGGTATATGATCATATCATTAGCAAACAGTGACAGTTTGGCTTCCACTACTGATTTGGATGCCCTTTATTTCTTTCTCTTGTCTAATTGTTCTGGCTAGGACTTCAAATACTATGTTGAATAGAAGTGGTACAAGTGGACATCCTTGTCTTGCCCCAGTTCTCAGGAAGAATGGTTTCAGCGTTTCCCCATTCAGTATAATGTTGGCTGTGGGTTTGCCATAGATGGCTTTTATTATCTTGAGGTATGCTGATTTTGCTGAGCTGGATTTTGTCAAATGCTTTTTATGTATCTATTGAGATGATCATACGGTGTTTGTTTTTAATTCTGTTTATGTGATGTATCACATTTATTGATTTGCATGTTAAACCATTTCTGCATCCCTGGTATGAAACCCACTTGATTATCTTTTTGATATTCATTTAGCTAGTATTGGATTTGGTTAGCTAGTATATATTGGATTTGGTTAGCTAGTGTTTTGTTAAGGATTTTTTGCATCTATGTTCTTCAGGGATATTGGTCTGTAATGTTCTATTTTTTATGTCCTTTCCTGGTTTTGGTGTTGGGGTGATACTGGTTTCACAGAATGATTTAGGGATAATTCCCTCTTTATCTTTTGGAATAGTTTCAGTAAGACTGGTATATTCTTTTTGAATGCCTGAGATAATTCAGCTGTGAATCCATCTGCTTTTGGACTTTTTTTGTTGTTGGCAATTTTAAAAATTACTATTTCAAGAGGGTTATATATTTCCAGTAGTTTATCTACCTCCTCTGGATTTTCTAGTTTGTGTGTATAAAGGTGTTCATAGTAGCTGTGAATGATCTTTTGTATTTCTGTGGTATCAGTTGTAATATCTTCTGTTTCACTTCTAATTGAGCTTATTTGGATCTTTCTTTTCTTGGTTAACTTTGCTAATGGTCTATCAATTTTGTTTATCTTTTCAAAGAACCAGCTTTTTGTTTCATTTAACTTTTGTATTGTTTTTTGGTTTCAAATTCATTTAGCTCTGCTCTGATCTTTGTTATTTCTTTTCTTCTGCTGGATCTGGGTTTGGTTTGTTCTTGTTTTTCTAGTTTCATGAAGTGTGAACTTATATTATTTATGCTTTTCAGACTTTTTGATGTAGGCATTTAATGCTATTAACTTTCCTCTTAGCACCACTTTTACTGTATCCCAAAGGCTTTGATAAGTTGTGTCCCTATTACCATTCAGCTCAAAGAATTTTTAAATTGCCATCTTGATTTCATTGTTGACCCAAAGATCATTCAGGAGCATATATTTAATTTCCATGTATTTGTATAGTTTTGAGAGTTCTTTTTGGAGTTAATTTCCAATTTTATTCCACTGTAGTCTGAGAGAGTACTTGATATAATTTCAATTTTTAAAAATGTATTGATATTTGTTTTGTGACCTATCATATGGTCTATCTTGGAGAATATTTCATGTGCTGATGAAAAGAATGCATATTCTGCAGTTGTTGGGTAGAATGTTCTATAAATAGCTGATAAGTCCACTTGTTCTAGAATATAGCTTAAATCCACAGTTTCTTTGTTGATTTTCTGTCTTGATGACCTGTCTAGTGGTGTCAGTGGAGTACTGAAGTTCCCCACTATTATCGTGCTGCCATCTATCTCATTTCTTATGTCTAGTAATAATTTTTTTATAAATTTGGGACCTCTTGTTTTAGGTGCATATATATTTAGGATTGTGGTATCTTCCTGTTGGACTTATTTTTTAAATCATTATTTAGTGTCCCTCTTTATCTTTTTAAACTGTTGTTTCTTTAAAATTTGTTTGACTGATATAAGAATAACTACTTCTGCTCACTGTTGGTTTCCATTTGCATGACCTCTCTTTTCCCACTACTTTCTTTTAGATTTATGTGAGTCTCTATGCAATAGGTGAGTATCTTGAAAACAGCAGATACTTGTTTGGTGGATTTTTATCCATTCTGTCATTCTGAAATATTTTTTTTTTTTTTTTTTTTTTTAAGACGGGGTTTCACCATGTTAGTCAGGCTGGTCTTGAACTCCCGACCTCAGGTGATCCACCCGCCTTGGCCTCCAAAGTGCTTGGATTACAGGTGTGAGCCACCACCCCCGGCCCATTCTGAAAATGTTAAGTGGAGCATTTAGGTCATTTACATTCAACATTATTACTGAGATTTGAGGTACTGTTTTATTCATAATGCTAGTTGTTGCCTGAATACCATTTTTCATTGTGTTGTCATTTTATAGGCCCTGTGAGATATATGCTTTAAGGAGTTTCTATTTTGGTGTATTTAAAGGTTTTGTTTCAAGATTTAGAACTCCTTTTAGCAATTCTTGTAGTGCTTGTTGGGTACCAACCCCAACCCCGAACATGGGTGCCCTTAGTACTGGCAGTGATAAGGGAGTGAGAAAAGGAAATAAAGACAGAGACACAAGAGTAGAATTTACAGCATGGGTCCAGGGGACCAGGGCAAGCATGGGAATAGTGTTGGCCCCAAGCTCTGGGCTCTAAACACTTTCATTGTGTTCATAATTTCATTGGGGAGGGTGAAGGGGTTGGTAAGATGTCGGGGCGGGTGGGGGGGGGAGCATTTATAATCCTTCTAAGACATGCTAAATTAGTGCTCTGAGCATTTAACAGCACTTGAGATCCTTCTAAAACATGCTAAACTAGTACTCTGAATTTATCACAGATTGTTATCAGGGTGCAGCTGCATCAGAATTATAGCTGATGAGGAGCCACGAGGTCTGACCACATCCAATTCATCAAGGGGCTTTCATCTCCCTAGCACTGAGGACATAGAGCAATTAAAATTACTCCATATTCTGAGAACTTAGGCAGAGCCTGAGGTGTTCTGTGATCTCTGCCCTACAGGGCTTTTCTCCTCCTTGCCAGCTCCCATCTGCAAAGACCCTCCCAGATCTTGTAAGCAGAGGTCGCCTCCCTTCTCAGAGATCTTTGCATAAGCTTTCTTTACAAGACTCCTGCAGTCTCCATGTTGAGAAGGCATTCGTGGGACCAGAGCAGTATTGCCTGCTCTGCAACCACCCCGAGGTGTTCCCCAGTGTTACTGAGCTCTCAGATTGTCTTTACCTTAGGCTTCCTATTGCCGCTTGATTTCTAATTAACTGCACCAATAATATAGTTTAGTTCAGTGTATAAACTTCAGTGTACTCTCAGCCAAGCAAGCTATAATTATTTAGCTAGAATTAACATAGGTCTCTCTCTGGCCATCTTGACCCACAGCGCTGGCTTGGTAGTGGTGAATTCTCTCAGCATTTGTTTGTCTGAAAAATACTTTATTTTCCCTTCATTTATGAAGCTTAGTTTTGCTAGATACAAAATCCTTGGCTGGCAATTATTTTGTTTGAGGAGGCTAAAGATAAATCCAGTCCCTTCTGGCTTACAAGGTTTCTGCTGAGAAATCTGTTAATCTGATACGTTTTTCCTTTATAGGTTACCTGATGCTTTTGCCTCACAGCTCTTAAGATTCTTTCCTGCCAGGCATGGTGGCTCACACCTGTAATCTCAGCACTTTGGGAGACCGAGGTGGGCAGATCACCTGAGGTCAGGAGTTCAAGACCAGCCTGGCCAACACGGTGAAACCCTGTCTTAGAAAAAAAAAGAAAAAAAAAAAAGGATTCTTTCCTTCATCTTGACTTTAGATTACCTGATGACTACGTGCCTGGGTCATGATCTTTTTGTGATGAATTTCCCAGGTGTTCTTAGAGCTTCCTGTATTTGGATGTCTAGATCTCTAGCGAGGCCAGGGAAGTTTTCCTTGATTATTCCTTCAAATATGTTTTCCAAACTTTTAGAGTTCTCTTTTTCCTCAGGAACACCAATTATTCTTAAGTTTGGTTGTTTAACATAATCTCAACTTTCTTGGAGGCTTTGTTAATTATTTATTTATTTATTTTTGAGATGGAGTCCTACTCTGCCACCCAGGCTGGAGTGCAGTGGTGCAATCTTGGCTCACTGCAACCTCCACTTCCCTGGTTCAAGCAATTCCCCTGCCTCAGCCTCCCGAGTAGCTGGGATTACAGGCGCATGCCACCATGCCTGGCTAATTTTTTAGTAGAGACAGGGTTTGTTATATTTTTAGTAGAGACAGGGTTTCACGATGTTGGCCAGACTGATCTTGAACTCCCGACCTCAGGTAATCTGCCCACCATGGCCTCCCAAAGTGCCAGGATAACAGGCATGAGCCACTGCACCCAGCCTCTTCATTTGTTTTTTAAATCCCTTTTTCTTTGTCCTTGTCTCCGAGCTCTGAAGTTCTTCTACTTGTTGGATTCTATTGTTGAAAGTTTCCAGTGCATTTTGTATTTCTCTAAGTGTGTCCTTCATTTCCAAGTGTTGTGATTGTTTTTTCTTTATGGTATCTATTTCTCTGGAGCATTTTTCATCCATACTCTGTATTGTTTTTTAAAATTTCTTTCTCTGTTATCTTTTAGAGTAGTTTAATAATCACCCTTCTGAATTTTTAATCTGGCAATTCTGAGATTTCTTGTTGCTTTGGATCCATTGCTGGGAGCTAGTGTAGTTTTTTGGGGGTGTTATAGAAACTTGTTTTGTCATAATATCAGAATTACTTTTGTGATTCCTGCTCATTTGGGTAGACAATTGTTCAGTGGAACAATCTGAAACTCAAGGGCTGCTGTTCAGATTCTTTTGTCCCATGGGGTGATCCCTTGATGTGGTGCACTCGCCCTTCCCCTAAAGATGGGGCTCTAGCAAGCCCGACTGCAGTGATTGTTATTGTTCTTCTGGGTCTGGCCATCTAGCAGGGCTACCAGGCTCTGGGCTGGTGCTGGAGAATGTCTGAGAGGAGTCCTGTGATGCAATTAATTTTTAGGTCTCCCAGATGTGGATACCAGCACGTGTTCTGGTGGAGATCTTAGGGGAGTGACACAGACTCTGTGAGAGTCCTTGGTTGTAGATATGTTTAGTGTGCCTGTTTTCTCAAATGCTGTTTATGCCAGCAGTGAAGTTGTCACGTGGACAGATTCAGAACCACTGTTTAGCCAGGATGTTGCAGGCAGTGGAATTAGCTATTGTTTTCTGCTTCCTTGCATCAGGGTTGTTCAGTCATGAGTTGCAGTAATGTCCTAAATTGGTTGGCCTCCAGCCAGGAGGTGGTGCTTTTGAGGCAGCACCAGAGTTTTTCACCTGTCTTGTAGAATTTTCAGTGGCCTGCCACTTATTTTAAAGGATCCATGATTTGTTTTGGTTTTCCCGATATGCTCCCACAGTGGTTCCCGGAGCAAAAGTTCATGGTGTGAATCTCCACACACTGTTCTGTCCATCCAAGTGGGAACTGCATATCAACCCTGTCTCCTAACCACCATCTTCCCTCTCCCACTTTATTCTTTTTTATTGCTGAGTAATATTCCATTGTATAGATATATCACATTTGTTTATTCATTCATCAGATGATGGACATTTGGGCTGTTTCTGCCTTTTGTCTATTGTGAACACTGCTGTTATAAATAAACACTAGTGAGATAATACTTTATACCTATTTGCCTGACAAAAATTGAGAGAGAAAATACCAAGTATTGGAGAGATCTATTCAAGGGTATATTGCTGAATAGAGTGCAAATTTGTTTAACCATTGGAAAATAACTTGGGATTATTTTAAAAAATGGAACACTCATATTTCTATGATCCAGCAATATCATTTCCATGTATGTATCCAAGAGAGCATATATATATCAGGAGAATATGTAACAGTGTTAATTGCAGTATTGTTCCTAAGAGCCAAAACTTGAATCACTTAAGTGAGTATCAACAGCCATTTCTCTTAAGGAGTTCTGCTCTAAAGCAAAGGAAAGAAATGGTGCAGTAACGGGGACTGAGAATTTTTTTTTTAAATGGGAGAAAAAATAGCACACTTGTACGTTGAAGCACTTCTTCAGTGTAAAAGGAAAAGAGATAGTAAGAATCACTGGATAACCTGGTTTCTCAGACACCTAACCTCAATTTATCTCCCAGTTCTGGAGCATGCTGTATATAGCTTCCAGTTTTAAGTTTTACCTATCTTTCACTTGCCATTTTTTTTTTTTAATTTGCATTAGGTTCAGGGGTACATGCATCTGTTTGTTATATAGGTAAATTGTGTGTCATGGCAGTTTGGTGTACACATTATTTCTCCACCCAGGTAAAAAGCATGGTATGCGACAGGTGGTTTTTCAATCCTTACTCTCCTCTCTCTTCCTCCACCCACAAGTAGGTTCCAGTGTCTGCTGTTTCCTTTGTGTCCATATTTACTCAATGTTTTGCTTCAACTTGTGAGAACATGTGATATTTGGTTTTCTGTTCCTGTGTTGGTTTACTTAGGATAATGGTGTACGGCTCCATCCATACTGCTGTAAAGGACATGATCTTGTTCTTTTTTATGGTTGTGTAGTATTCCATGGTGTATATGTAACACATTTTCTTGATCCAGTCTACTGTTGATGGGCATTTAGGGAAAATTCCACATCTTTGATATTGTGAACAGTGCTGCAATAAACATAGGAGTGCTGTGTCTTTATAGTAGAATGATTTATATTCCTTTGGATATATACTCAATAACGGGATTGCTTTATGTTCTTTGGGAAATCACCAAACTGCTTTCTATAATGGCTGAACTAATTTACATTCCCTCCAGCAGTATATATGTGTTCCTTTTCTCTGCAACCTTTCCAGCATCTGTTGTTTTTTGACTTTTTAATAATATTCATTCTGTCTGGTGTGAGATGGTATCTTAATGTGGTTTTGATTTGCATTTCTGTAATGATGAGTGATGTTGAGCATTTTTTTTATATGCTTGTTGGCCACATGTATATCTCCTTTTGAGAAGTGTCTGTTTATGTCCTTTGCCTTTTTAATGAGGTTGTTTTTTGCTTATTGATTTGTTTAAATTCCTTATAGATTCTGGATATTAGACCTCTGTTAAATTCATAGTTTTAAAATATTTTCTCCCATTCTGTAGGTTATCTGCTTTCTTTGTTGATAGTTTATTTTGCTGTGCAGAAACTCTTTAATTAGGTCCCATTTGTCAACTTTTGTTTTTGTTGCAATTGCTTTTGGCATTCTCATGATGAAATTTTTGCCAGATTCTATGCCCAGAATAGTATTTCCTAGGTTACTTTCCAAGGTTTTTAGTTTTAGGTTTTACATTTTAGTCTTTAATCCATTTTGAGTTAATTTTTGTATATGGTATAAGAAAGGGGTCCAGTTTAATCTTCTGTATATAGCTAGCTAGTTCCCAGTACCATTTATTGAATAGGGAATCTTTTGCCATTGCTTGTTTTTGTCAACTGTGTTGAAGACCAGATGGCTATAGGTCATTCTTAAACTGCTGGATAAAATAGAGCACATCAACTTAGTATCCGAAGTTACTCTTTGTATCTCTTATACAGAATTACACTGGTCCACCTTTCATCATATCACTAAGGAAATCAGATCCAAGTTACCTTATGTATTCATTCATACAGCAGTCAAAATGAATGAATTATATGCAACCACATGTATTAAGAACATATGAATGCAGTTACATGCAACAACATGGATTAATATAGCAACAAAATGCTGAATAAAAAGGCAAGTTGAAGACTATATGTAGTATTATATTCTTTTTAGAATATTTAAATATAAGCAAAATTAGACAATATGTTACTTAGACATACTATGTATGTGATAACACAAATGTGCAAGAACAAAATTCAGGACAATGACCTGAATTGTCCTACCTCAGGAAAATGAAGAGGACGGTATGAGAAGAAAAGGAGCACACAGATCTAAATCACTGGTAATTTTCTAGTTCAGTATTTCCCAAACTTTAATGTGCATCAGAATCACCTTAAAATCTGAATTACTGGGCCCCACCCTCAGAGTTTTCTGATTCAGTAGGTGGGGGTGGGGCCCACCAAGGGAAGTTCCAGGTGCTGTTAGTTCTGCTGCTCTGAGGACCACACTCTGAAACGATTTCTAGTTCTTAGGTTGGGTTATAGGTTCATTGCTGCTCCATTCTATTTTATTATTAAATGTATATGCCACTTAAATGAAAAAAAAAAAAAAAAAAAAAAAAAGGTCAAAGATGAGAGTGTGTTATGTACCACGGATTAACAATAATTCAATTCTGGGCTCCTGAGGTTTCCTCCCCTAAAAAATATTCTAGGGTTCCATTACTAAAACCAAACTTGAAAAACACTTTTAGAACTTCAAGACCATTAACAAAATTAACTATTTTTTAGAAATACATTTGAAAATTATTCTTTATGTGCTCAGTGACAGCATATTGCACTCCACTTTCCTGTATCTCAAACTTTGGCAAGAACTTGGCAGATCACAAATCTACTTTTGTTAATTCAACAAAAAGTGTTAGAGAAAAGACTTGTCTTACTTTCTCAGTTCTTATCCTTCTCTCAAGTACTGTAGGTAATGATTTTGCTTCTTTTCTCTCTCCTTCCCTTCCAGATTGATTTAGGCTCTGAGATAAAATTTAGATGACATTTTAGGTATCGACTGGGGCATGTGCAGAGCCATACTCTGTCCTGCAGTATGCCAGCGGACGGGGTTTAGACAAACGCCTGAATATAAAACTCCTGCCTACAAGCAGCTCAGCCTAGAGGGGGAAACAGATCATAAATATAAAATTGCAATCCAAGTCGGGCACGCCTGTAATCCCAGCACTTTGGGAGGCTGAGGAGGGCGGATTACGAGGTCAGAAGATCGAGACCATCCTGACCAAGTGAAACCCCGTCTCTACGAAAGTACAAAAAATTAGCCGGGCGTGGTGGTGCGCGCTTGTAGTCCCAGCTACTCGGTAGGCTGAGGCAGGGGAATCGCTTGAATCGAGAGGCGGAGATTGCAGTGAGCCGAGATCACGCCACTGCAATCGAGCCTGGAGACAGAGCGAGAATCCGTCTCAAAAAAAAAAAAAAAATTCCAATCCAAGCAGGTAACACAGTATTCTATAAAAAGGCAAAGAGGTTCGTCTTCTTTCATAACCTCTCCTAAATCCGGCAGCTAGAAGGTATCTTTCTGGTCAGCCGCCGCCCTCAGGGCGCCGCGGCTTTTGGCCCACGGAGGGCGCAGGCGCGGGCGGAGCGGTGAGGGCCGGCGCTCGGAGCTGCGTTTCATTGGCTTTCCGGCCGGAAGCCGCGGCGCGACCCTGCTGCGCATGCGCCTGTCACACGTGCTGTCAGAACGCCGCAGTCTCCGCTTCGGGCCGGTCTGCACCATGCTGCGAACATCTGTCCTCCGGCTGCTAGGACGCACGGGGGCTAGTAGGCTCTCTCTCCTGGAAGACTTCGGCCCACGCTACTACGGTTCGGGCTCTCTCAGTGCCCGCGATGATGCTAGTGATGCGCGCGCCTACTTCACTACACCCATTTTCTACGTGAACGCGGCACCTCACATCGGGCACCTGTACTCGGCACTCTTGGCGGACGCCCTTTGCCGTCACCGTCGCCTCCGAAGTCCCAGCACGGCTGCTACGCGATTCTCCACTGGTACCGACGAGCATGGGCTGAAGATTCAGCAGGCAGCAGCTACTGCGGGCCTGGCCCCGACCGAGCTATGCGACCGAGTCTCTGAGCAGTTCCAGCAGCTTTTCCAGGAGGCCGGTATTTCCTGCACTGATTTTATCCGCACCACGGAGGCCCGGCACCGGGTGGCTGTGCAGCAATTCTGGGGGGCGCTTAAGTCCCGGGGTCTGCTCTACAAGGGCCTCTATGAAGGTTGGTATTGCGCCTCCGACGAGTGCTTCCTGCCTGAAGCCAAGGTCACCTGGCAGTCGGGCCCATCGGGGGATTCGTTTCCTGTGTCTCTCGAGAGTGGGCATCCAGTCTCCTGGACCAAGGAAGAAAACTACATTTTCAGGCTTTCCCAGTTTCGGGAGCCACTCCAGCGGTGGCTGCGGGGCAACCCTCAGGCGATCACCCCCGAACCATTTCATCACGTAGTTCTACAGTGGTTGGACGAGGAGCTGCCTGACCTATCCGTGTCTCGCAGAAGTAGCCACTTGCACTGGGGCATTCCGGTGCCCGGGGATGACTCGCAGACCATCTATGTATGGCTGGATGCCCTGGTCAACTACCTCACTGTAATTGGCTACCCAAATGCTGAGTTCAAATCTTGGTGGCCGGCCACCTCTCATATCATAGGTAAGGACATCCTCAAATTCCATGCCATCTATTGGCCTGCCTTCCTCTTAGGGGCTGGCATGAGCCCACCACAGCGCATCTATGTCCA
This sequence comes from Aotus nancymaae, assembly GCF_030222135.1. Taxonomy (NCBI): domain Eukaryota; kingdom Metazoa; phylum Chordata; class Mammalia; order Primates; family Aotidae; genus Aotus; species Aotus nancymaae. The sequence continues at coordinate 35,880,056 of NW_026988419.1, read as the reverse complement.
TTCCCACTGGACAGTCTGTGGCCAAAAGATGTCCAAAAGCTTGGGCAACGTGGTGGATCCTAGGACTTGCCTTAACCGCTATACTGTGGATGGCTTCCGCTACTTTCTCCTTCGGCAGGGCGTCCCCAACTGGGACTGTGACTACTATGATGAAAAGGTGGTTAAGTTGCTGAACTCCGAGCTTGCAGATGCCTTGGGAGGCCTCTTGAACCGATGCGCTGCCAAAAGAATAAATCCTTCTGAGACCTACCCGGCCTTCTGCACTAACTGCTTCCCCAGTGAGCCAGGGTTGGTGGGGCCATCAGTTCGTGCTCAGGCAGAGGATTATGCTCTGGTAAGCGCAGTGGCCACTTTGCCAAAGCAGGTAGCAGACCACTATGATAACTTTCAGATATATAAGGCTCTAGAGGCCGTTTCCAGCTGTGTCCGGCAAACTAATGGTTTTGTCCAAAGGCATGCACCATGGAAGCTGAACTGGGAGAGCCCAGTAGATGCTCCCTGGCTGGGTACTGTGCTTCATGTGGCCTTGGAATGTTTGCGAGTCTTTGGGACCTTGCTGCAGCCTGTCACCCCAAGCCTAGCTGACAAGCTGCTGTCCAGGCTGGGGGTCTCTGCCTCAGAGAGGAGTCTTGGAGAGCTCTATTTCTTGCCTCGATTCTATGGACATCCATGCCCCTTTGAAGGAAGGAGGCTGGGACCTGAAACTGGGGTTTTGTTTCCAAAACTAGACCAGTCCAGGACTTGGGTGGTGAAAGCCCACAGGACCTAGAAAATCAGTTCTCATCGGTTTGTGGTCAAAACGTTATTTTTTTGGTTTTTCATTTTCAGGAAAGTTATACTAGTGTTTTCTAGTGTGGAATCAAATGAGCACATAAACTGTCCCTGTGAAAAGAGGTTTGTAGCCTTTCAGGTGCCTACTCCTGTTCTTCATTTCTCTGTGACTGTTGACCATTGTCCTTTGTGCACTGTGTGTCTAAGATGTCTTGAGGGGAAAGATGGGTAAGAGACAGTGTTGATAATGCTGTTCCTTCTTTGTGCCTCCTTCCAAACCAAAGTTATTTGCCCAAACTACCTCTTGTGGCTTTTCACTGGCCTGGCCTTTGCTTCTCAGGCTAATTAGTGCAGTGACTCCTTTTTGAGGGTTAGGGTTGGAGGCCCCTTACAGGGGCTTTTACAGGGGTACCCTATTTTGTTACACATATTGGGTTTCCTGAGTAAAAAGAGAGTATTTTATTAAACCTTTGAACCAGTGTCCTAGACCAGATGATTTTTGCCCTTGTGCATCCCCATTTAAGTTCTTGAAACTAGGGCTCCCTGCTTTGTTAATTGTCCAGCGGTTGGGTTTTGTAACATCGCACTTCAACCGGTAGATGGCTCTAGTCTCACACATTAATTACTAAAGATTGCAGTTTCAGAGTATTTAGAATAAGTTAGTTTTCTGCTTTTTAATTTTGCAGATCTTTACATTTTTATTGCTTTTCTTAAAATGAGGGATAGCTCTGCAACCACTACTGTTTTAATGTAAAGCAAAACACCCCCAGAATCTTCGTTCTTTTTCAGACTACTGAAAATGACATTTATTCTGTTAAATGTTTAATAAGTGAATAAGTAAATGTGTCAGGTTGTTTATATGATAAATTATAAAACTCTCTTGAGGCACTTCATATGTTAAAAATTTTAAACTTTAATAACATTAGGTTACGTGTATAATTAAAAAACTTGTAAATAGTTCAAAAGGGCAATATTTTCTTTATATTTCTTATATTCTTAATTTTGTTATCCATGTACATAATTTACCTCATGATTTTTTTTGGTCAATCAGGATCTATAATACAATATAGAATTTGTGTAATAGTTATTATAAATGTTAATATACTTAATATCAAGTAATTTTAACTGATTATTTCTTTTGCTCTTTTAACTTAAGTTATTAAAGTTTAAAAGTTTGTAAGTACCTTATTCAGATCTGTTCTGTTGCATTTGTTGAAGGTGATGGTGAAAGGAGGAACTGACCAATGCTCCAGGAATCTCATACTGGATTTAGGGATCTCTCCAAGGCTCCATAAGAGAACATCACAGAGAAAGGCTGGGTGTAGTGGCTCACGCCTGTAATCCAAGCACTTTGGAGGCCAAGGCAGGTGGATTACCTGAGGTCGGGCGTTCAAGACCAGTCTGACCAACATGGTGAAACCCCATCTTTATAAAAAAAAAAAAAAGAAAGAGAACATCACAGAGAAGATGTTAGCAATTTATACAGTAACTACAGCATAGTAAGCCAGAGTTATGTCTCACAGGTGATTGGACAACTGGGCCAAAGTTCAAAATGAGAACTTGCCTTGGAATATACAGTCTAAGTATGGGCAAGTACAGAGGGCTCACAGTGAATTAAACTGTTGCACTGGTAGTTCCCCTAGATTTATTTTAGGTACCATCATTCAGTTCTAGTTTCTGTTTATTAATCAGCAAAATGTGGAATTTTTGGTTGCTGGAATATTGCTTAGAAGAGAATTCTTGAAGTCTTTCTAAAGGTGGAAGGACTGTTTCCACAAATGTTCCTTCAGACCCTCCCTGTTCATAAGTCTGAGCTTTCCACATGACATATTCAAGTGAACTGCTGGGGCTATTAGCACAGACTACTGGGGCATAGTATGAAGTATAATATCTCCTACAGAGGGATAGAGCAGAGAGTGGTAAAAGATTATTTATATGGATGAAGAAAAACATATTTGCAAACCAATGAGATGATAACTTCTGCCATGGAAGTGTCCTTATAGCAGTGTTACAGTTCCTACCATGGATGGAGACAGTGTCTTCCACTTGAATGATCTGTCTTATAGCCTAGTGCTGGTCAATGCAATGGACCTTTGCTTGCTGGAGGGTGTCAATGCAGTTCTTTTAGTGCAGTCTGTCAGTTGTACAGGCCTTTAGCTGGCTATGGATATTAGTGGTACTGGAGGGCACAAGAACATAGGGGAACCAGATAGGACAAGGTGTAATTATTACAAAGACAGGATATTTTTAATGGAGGAATGTGTGGTAAGTTGGATCTGACTTCTGTGGTGATATTGAAGATGAACCAGTTGGATTCTCTGTAGGAGGCACAATAGATATAGCAAATATTCTTTGGGTACTCAGTGATGTGTCTGAGTTGATCCACTAGTTTAAGAATAGCAAATGGAGAATAGGTGAAAACTGGAGGGTATGTACTTCCAAGAGGAGGCATCCTAACCACTTCTGGTAGAAGATAATACACTTGTAGAATCCTCTTCCCCAGCACTGTTAATACTTTATCTGGTTAATACATTATACTTTTTTTCTGGATCCCTTTGCCAGAAAGTAACTGTCTTCTAAATACTACTCTTGAAGTTCTTAAATATTCATTTTGGTATATTCCTGGAAGCAGTATTGCAGGAGGTCATAGAGCACTGCCTAGATCAGGTATTTGTGGTGTTACATTAGGAGAGTAATAAAAAGATGTCAACTCACTCAGTAGACTATAATCCTCTCTGTGAAGTCATGTGAGAAGTGGGCAATGCATATTTTAAGTGGCACCATTGCATATATGAGGGGTGTTTCACAAGTGAACTCATAGATAAGACAACTCAGAAGTCAGAAGACCTGTGGCTACGGGAAGGAGCAAGAAATAGACATAATCTCTGATTTTATTGAAACCTCAGTTTATTCTGCATGTAGACCTCATTATTTCTCTCAATCTGTGGACTTTGTAAATTGAATATGAAGTTGATGCCCGAGTACTTAAGACAGGCCTAGGCTGGAACATGGGCACTGGGACACAGGTCTTCCCCCTTTCCCCTACTCCCCACTCTACAAGGCTGTACCTGTGACTGGGACTTAGCTCTTTAGCTCTGGGAAGTTTCAAAACTGAAGTGAAACCAGTAGTTGGTCAGGTTGTGAGCCCTCAATGAGGATGACATCATCATGAAGTAGTACCAAGTGATAGTCCCAAGCATTCGACAGGTTCTTCTTTGGGGCATTATGGTAGGGATGGTTTTCTTGATCTCTGACTGCCCCACCTCTACCAAGTATGTAGTGGTGATATTGGCTAGCATTAGTGTAACCTGGAGTTATGGGGAGGCTACGCCTTCTGGCTGAGTATCTTATTGGTCCATAAAGCTAACATATGATAATCTGTAATTGCCTCCTAGAGGCAATACCCTATGATCCATAGTTCTACCGGATAATAGAACAACTCTTTATATTAGTGAGGCCTGGGGTGCTGGTGGGTCCTTGCCTTGTCTTTTGCCAGAAAGTGAGTATCAATGGACCTAAAAGGGTGTAGACATATTGACAGCCATTTGTCTATTTTTGCAGCAATGGTTTACTAGTTCAGAGAGCTCGGGAGGAGCTAGGACACAGGGGTAACCAAGAGCACAGATTCTAGAAGAAAGCCTTTGAGTCTCTTGTAAAACTAAGATAATACATGTAATTTCAGCACTACAAAATTCACCCTGTCCCTTCCTCTTGCAGGAAGTTTGGAGAGGATTGGTTAACTCTTATCAAGAGCAACACACCAAATTTGGAGGTTAATAACAGTAACAATCAAGTTAATTAAGGTTAATAGGAACTTTAACCTTTTAAGAAGACTATCTTATTCTTTCTGGAGGATAGAAGAAGCCCAGGTTAGGCTTCCTTCCTATGCCACCAATAACTACTTTGAGCAGAGGGGAAGGGACTAACTAATTTAGAGGTGAAATTAGCTTCTTCTTTTTAGTAGGTAGTTTTGGGTAACCCAGAATAGATCCTCTGAATTAAAGGAACTACCTAGCAGGAAACAGTTGGCCCTATTTAAATACTTTGTTTAGGATTGTATCATACTAGTTTCTACTTACTTTTCATGATGAGGGAAGGGAACTGGGAGGATCTACACACCAAGAAGATATTCCTATTGCCCCAACAACTAGAAATAATATATCCTCTACCATGCCTCTTCTGATGAGTACCAGTTGGGAGGTTCAGCCATACCTGGATGTTCACCAAGGTAAGCAAGGCATAGTACATATGTTTCGTCCTTGGCCTTGAACTGAATTTCACCCCCTTAGCTAATGGCACAGTTTACTCACCATGGATTTTAAAGTCCATCGCTCTTCACTTAAGAACAGGATGGTGTGAGATGTCAAGATGTTTCAGGAAACCAAGTGTGCCATCTGCAGGAAGAAAATTATAGCTCCAAGGAGAGATGAGCCTTGCCCTTGAGTCATTTCTGGATGAAGCATCTGCAGAGGGCCTGACTCACTGGGTAAGTTGAAGAGACACACCAGGAATAACTATGGAAATGGAGGATGCCACCTTTCTTAGAGTATGATGTGGGAGAAATGGTACTAACACCGCTGTACTACTACTATTAAGGCCATACCTTGTGCGTGTACCCCTCATTAGTTGAGAATCAATTGTTTATGGGATTTAATGTGATGATGAAGCTTCAAAAACTAGATAATGATTGCTATAGGTTTGTATCATCATACTATTCTCTTAATACATTCCACAAAAGTATGACCAATTACACATTTTTTCCTGATTAAAATATTTTTTGGACCACATTAAATAAAACAGCTTCAGTAGTCTGGCTTCCTTTGAAACCAATCTAGAAGCTTCTATTGGTTAAAAAGCTATAGATATTAAAAATATAAAGTTAGTAAACATGGTATACATTGTAGGTTAATCACAAAAGAATACAATTAGAATGTATTTCTTTCAAGCCAGATGAAGAGAGGTGAAAGAAAACAATCCAACAGAAGCCAGGAAGGAGCAATCCAATAGAAGACAGGAAGGAAAAAAAGAGGCAAAGAAAAAGGGAAAATATTGTAAATAGAAAACCCACAATAAAATGGCAGAAATAAATACAAACAGGTCAGTAATTGTAATAAAATAAAACTTCATATGAGTCTTCTTAAAAGACAAATGGCTCAAAATTAAATTTAAAAAGCTGGCTATATATGTAGTTAAAAGGGATATACTTAAACATAGAAGAAAATAAGACATATGAAGAAACACTAGGCATATATCATCCAAAAGAAAGCAAGTATAGCAATATTAATATTATACAATCTATACTGGGGGCAAACCATTACTAAAAAAGTGAAATTTAATCTAAAGGGAATAATGCATAAAGTTACAGTTATAAACTTGTATGATCTAACCACATCGCCTCAAAGCGTAAAAAGCTAACATTGAAAATTACAAGAAATGTTTAAGTCTGCAAAAAACAAAACAAAACAAAACCCATGACAGTAAAAGTATAGCAACTCACACTAGACATTAGCATTTCAGTCTTTAATGCTTACTACTAAGTGTATCATCACCACTAAGTGTAGGAAAAAAAATTATGACAGTCAAGGTTTTGTGACTCTAAAACTTTGTCTTTTTCCATCTATACCTTTGTGAAAATAACAGCTTGCTTTTGGAATATAACTGTCAGCCAAATATGCTTACCTGTTCAGTAAGTCTCAGTGGGTTATTAAAAGGGGGGAATCACATGGCCATAATTTTGCCAAATTTTCTGTTCAGTAATAAGTGAAGTTGAGGGGAGAGAACCAACAGTTCTGTATTCCTTATTTGTGGTCTCTCATTTATTTTTCCTGTCAGCCCCTTGAGGTACTCTTCCTGTATTTAACCCATTTATGCCTGAGGTTGCAATTTTTTGAATTTTTGCAATCAGACCTTGGCGATGACCTTGAGCAGCAGGATATAAAATAACTCCTACATGCTTGGTGTTCCAATAATGGAACACTAGGAATAAATGGGGTAATGAGAAACTGAGGTACAGAGAAATTAGGCAACTTGGCTAGGGTTATACAACTTGTAAAACATGAGAGCCTGGGACTCAATCTTGTGTTAATGCCAAAGCCTTAGCATCACCTTTAGTACCAACACCACAGTCAGTCAATGTGTATATACTGAGGGCATTGTTTTAAGTATTGTGGGGAAGAGGAAGTAGTATAATGAGATTTAAAGATCTAAAGATGAAAAGTCCAAATAAGAACCTTGAACTAAAATATATCAGTTAGTGTTTCAAGATTAGGAATCTGTTTCTTGACAGCTAGATTATGAAAATGATGAGTGCCAAAAGAGAAATTCAGAAAAATATACTTACCTTTATTGTGAAATATGGTATATTTCACTTGTGTTTTGAGTAGTTTCTTATATATCCTAAACCTGTTTATGTGTGCTGGTGCAAATTGTTAAAATTTTAAATAACTATATAGTCCCTATTTTTGTTTGTCCTTATTTCCTTGTTTCTTATTTTTAGAACGATGTTCCAATTTCTAGAATCAAATAGTATGTGATTCTAAGTGAAAGTATGTAGTCATAAATTAATGAATCTAAGTATTTAAAATGATATTTTGCTAATTGTTTAAATACATGTTTATCTCTAAACATGAAAACATCAATATTCAAAAGTTTTATTTGAATGAATTATTATAGTAATAAAACCAGAGAATTTTATTAGAGGCTACAAACACTGAAACTTTTTCATACATACAGTTTTAATGCAAATGAACTTAATGAACCTAATAAGACTTATCCACTTATTAACAACTGAAGTTGTATGAATTTACCAAATTTCTTACTGTATTCTTACATTTTTCCTAACAAGCCTGCAGCAACCAGATTAAATACCCTTGACTGTAGTTATTACCAAAGCAAATACCACCTTGTTAGCTAAAATGCCACAGATTGGATAACGGTAAATTATACACCTCATATCACATTTGAGACAAGCTTTTATACTTCCAAATTAAGAGACTTTACTATGAATTGCATAATGAATACACAATGCTGTATTTTACATTTTTTTCTGAAGTGTAGCTGTTTTGTTGGACATGATGTATCTTTGAAGAACTGTGATGAATCTTATTTTTACATAGGTCTCTTAGCTATCATCTAAAACATATTTTAAAAAATATCAAAAGGCATTGAAGTTCTTATTCTACAAGGAGGGCCTGTACTAAGACTGATACATGCCTACATTGGGCAATTAGCAAGAAGAAGAGAAAGGAAGAAAGAAGAAAAATGACATTTATTTTTGGTGAACTTTATGCTTTCATAAGCAGTGGAAATGTACCATATTCCCAATATATAAAGAGGAGATGACATAGCCTATAAGTATCTTTTGCTATGGCAGGGCTTAAAGTTTTTCTGGGATACTTTATAAGTTCTTTCTTCTCGTGTTGTGTTTCTTCTTATATTTCCCAGAACGCTGACTTGCACAATGTTTTTAAAGAAAATTAAATTCTAGGGTAATTTATTTCCATTACTTTGGTTAGAAAACTGGTTCATATTTAGGTTACTTGATAAAAGCATGATTAAACAGTTTTATGTTTATCACAATTTGTTTCTTAGGAGTGAAAGATTTTCTGATTCAAATTCCCAGATGCTGAATGGATTAGGACAGACATTTACTTGAGTTAGATTTAATTTTGGTGATTCAATGAAAGATGGTTCATAACTCTTGGGTGGGACAATATTATTTTTGAAAAGCATTGTGTTAAGGAACTTCCCTTTCACCCCTCCCACCCTCCTCCCGCCTCCACTCCCCAGAAATCACTTGTTTCCTATTAGTAAAAAAAAAGTTCTGAGTTCTAACACTTAATAGTAATGTCACCTTGGGCAATTCTCTTAACCGTTCTGAGCTTCACTTCTCTCATAAAAAAGTACCTGATTATCTTACAAAAATATTGAGTGGATAAAATGAGACAATGCATGTGAAGTGCTTGAAAATTGTAAGGTGCTATAAAAATAAAAGGTATTACTCTTGTTTTGAAATAATAAAGTCAGCAAAATGTGGTATTTTAAGCAGGACTTTATGGCACATCATCAACCAAGTTAATACCATTTTTACTTGGAATATTATCATGGACTTTGAACAATCTTCAATCATTTAAAAAAAGCTTTTCTGTAGAACAGTGAAAACAGGTTAAGTTACCAAAATTTCAAGACTAGTATCTTAAGACTATTCCATAGGTATAGATTCTGTTTCTTCATATATAAAGTGAGAGATAATAGGATCTCTGGGATTTATTTGAGTCCTTAAATTATATAATTCTATGATTTCATATTTATAACATACGAAAATACTATCTAAACCTAAGTCAGTCTGTCTGTATAGCTGTATCACTGGCTAAACTGGAAACCATAAAGCTTCAAGGATTAAAGTAATAAAGCAGTCTAGGCCTAGGCCCTATAGCTTAATTCCTTTTTAGATCATACTTTTTGATCCTGATTTAATGTTACATTTATTGTGTAATATATTAATAGGGTTAGCTATATTACAATTTCCCTGAGACAGTCTAGGCTTACGCTTACTGTATTACTAGAATTGCAGTTTTGGAAAACAGTTTTTGAATAGAATGATTTTATAAGCTTATTAATTTGGCAAACTTCTTTGTCGGCCAGTAAACACATATTTCAAAAATCATAATTTTAATTATTTTTGGTGCTCCCTTTCCCTCTTAAATATTCATATTTGGATGATAAGTAGATGATTACCCCCATGTAAGATCTCTGAGCAGAGATCAGCAAAGTTAAGAACTGTCTATTACAAGGATCAGAAGTTAAAGTGGAATTTGATATGACTGATGAAACATCAGAGGACCTCCTCTATAGGTGAATCACCTTGATTTCTATTAAGATAACAAAAATCAAGTCTGCTGCTCATCAACACAGGTGGGAGTGAGATTCAAGAGGAAATATGTGTTGTAGAACAAGGACTCATAATTCTGAATCCTTATAATGTTGTTTCAGAGAAGGTTAAACTAATAATTACATTGGAACTTGGCACGTATCTAAAGTTGTAATCAGTTCTGAAAAAAGATGTAGTTATGCTACTACACATGATCCTATTCAGACAGAAAGTAATTGTAAGTCTGTCTTACTGTAACAGAATGGACTATACTTTATTAACAATAAAGATGAGATTCTTTTGAAACTGCATGACCTGAGATTAAATCATGTCAGTAAAAACTGTATTGTCACTTACCTTTAGCTATCATGTATGAAGATATTTTGTTTGAAGGATGTTAATGAGGAAAGACCAACTGGATGATTTATGTGAAGAAATGACATTTAGAATGACTTCTGGATGTTTCTCCAAATAATTCATCATGTAGAAGAAAATAAGGGAAGCTGAAATCTCTATAATGGATATACAAAATTTAAGCAAAGGTGACAGTGCTTTAGAAGGTAATTTTGAAGAAGCAAGTGAATGGATTAAATGAATTGTATACAGTGTTAGGTTTATATCCCAAATCAAAGTTTGAATCTTAAAAAATAGTGTTTAGCTTCAAAAAGTTCCATTAAAAAACCAAACACATTATCCTTTCTTCAGCTTTCTAAACTTTTTTCCTATCATGGCATAACCATAATATTCACCTGGTACACTTGGGTTAACAAAGGAGGCTGTGCGCACTGAAGGTGATGTGAAAAGATGTCCTGAATTCTCCATTGCTATTTTTAATACAGTTACTAAGATAACAAAGTCATTTATTCACTGGGGGGCAGGGAGAAGTTAAATAAATAATGCTTTAGATCACCAATACAAATACTTAAACTCCAGTTCTGTAGGAAACCACCAGTTAAACATTTGATGCAAGACAAACTATACCTTAATGAGGAATTCAGAATTTTATATTTATCAAAAATCAGATGTTGGTCAGTTTCCCTCCAAACTAGAAATAAGTCCACAGAATTCTGATCCATTAATTAGATGGGATTTGTCAGTTGCTTTTTATGATACCTTCACAAAGGGATGGAATGATAGCTAATAGATAAAGCTGCAAAAACTCACCTGTTAAAAAATTAGAACCTTTCTCTAGCCTCAGATTCCCAGTCCAGACAAATAGAATAGGTGCCACACTACTTGTTAATAAGTAATATTACAATAATACTGTCTGTTCTAATTAATATATATTTTCTCTATTATCCTTCTTTATATCTATACATGTATGTATGCATATATTTGTGTATATATATATAATATAGTGATTTAAAAGCTCTAATCACCAAGATATTTCTATAATATAAAAGGACTTCACTATATATTATCACAAAGCCTCAAGTTTCAGATGATTATATTCCACTAGATTTAAAAAAACCTGAATGATGACATGCACAATTGTACCCCAAAGAGCAAAATTCAAATACTATGAGATATTGAAGGATGAATTTAGAAATGTTTTTATCTCAAATGCTTCATGAACAAAAGTAAAACCACTATTAACGTAAATACCACAAGTCCCATTTGATGGAGAAAATACTTTACTGCAATAACTCATAGAATATACGATAGACTCAGCCTTCACAAACAGAAATCGACTAAATTGCAGTGAAAAATGTCAGTATTTTATCCTTAACTAGGGTTGTACCTGTGAAATCCTTCCAGGCAAACAGGACAGCTTTTTTGAAATAAAGAAGAAAACACAGATGTACAAAAGATTTGTATTAACTAACATATACTTGCTAGTTTCGTCTGATCTTTAGGATTTAGTAACAAAGGTAATTCTCCGATCATCATCTTTTAAATTTTTCTCTTATAATATATAAAGCAAAATTAATAGAAAATTAAAAGGATATAACACTCCATGTTCAAGCAAAAACTATTCTGGTTCTCTTTTTTCATACTTCTAAAATGCTTGCTCTGTTATTATTAGGAACCGTTGTGAAAACCTTGGAGCTTTAAGAATATACCAGTGGGTTTAGAAATGGAAGAAAAGAGCTGTGAAAACTAAGAATGACATTCTTAAGTATGATTTATCTACATTTAAGCTGGATTCCTTAGCCAAACATCTTTCCCATAACATTGTCTGAAATGTTTTCGTGTTGCGTTACACTACTGGAAATTCTACCAAACTTGATTAAGTCTTTTGGGTTAATAGGCATTCTCTTTTATCCTTTTCTTAGGGAAGTCAAGGGAAGGACTTCCCTAAGGAAGGACTCTCTTTTGCCTTTATTTTCCAAATCTAGAATTCCAGTTAGCATGATTAGATTATATATTTAAGTTAATATAGACTTTTGTGAAAATATTCTTTGGATTTAAATATCACCTGTGATATGCTTGGAACTGGACAAAACTCTTACAAAATTAAATATGCTTAATTGCGTTTTTTTCTTTAAGTGTAGAATTTTATTTGAAAATGAAAGCAGAGATGACAGTACATACATAAGGGCTACATAATGAATATCCTTAAGTCCTATCATTTTTAGTCAAGGAGGTTAACTGAATTTAGTGAGTAAGAAAAGACTCAGAGTCTCTAGAAATTTGGAAACATTCTACCCAAAACAGAAAATAGAGGTCCTCCATCATAAGGCTAGTAGCTGGAAAGGGGAGAAGCCTAGAATGAAGGGAGGTCTTTCTCACTGTCAGCACATCAGTTTTTAAAAAAATTGATCCAAACAAGGGTATAGTATTTGGAGAACAAGTTGGAGAAGAGCTATTCCAGTGGGTAGACAGGAAAGTCTTCCCAGATTGAAAGAGGACAACTAAGGCCCAGTGCAGTGACTCAACACCTGTAAATCCCAGCACTTTGGGAGGCTGAGGTGGGAGGATCTCTTGAGGCCAGGAGTTCAAGACAAGCCTGGGAAACCTAATGAGACCTCATTTCTACAAAAAAAATTTTAAGAAATTGGCAGGTATAGTAATGTTGGTACATGTCTGTAGTTCTAGCTACTCTGGAGGCTGAAGCGGGAAGATTGCTTAGTCCAGGAGTTTGAGGTTGCAGTGAGCTATGATCTCATTGGCCTGGACAAGAGAGAGACACTGTCCCCCACACCATCCTTCCTGGTCCTCTGCAAAAAAAAAAAAAAAAAAAAAAAAATAGAAAAAGAGAAAGGGCAACTAATAGGATTATGGAACTCATGAGATAGAACAAGTAGAGTTTAATTCCTAGCTTGAAATTTTCTGAGGGGAAAACTTTTTAAAGGATTAAAAACTATCAAAGACAAAGGTATAGAGAGAATGCCACAAAACTGGTCAGTGGTTAGCAAAGGGAGAAAATAAATATTAAGAAGTTAGGGTTGGGAGGCCGAGGTGGGCAGATCACGAGGTCAAGAGATCGAGATCATCCTGGCCAACATGGTGAAACCCCGTCTCTACTAAAAATACAAAAATTAGCTGGGCGTGGTGGCATGCTCCTGTAATCCCAGCTACTCAGGAGGCTGAGGCAGGAGAATTGCTTGAACCCGGGAGGCAGAGGTTGCAGTGAGCCGAGATTGTGCCACTGCACTCCAGCTTGGAGCCTGGCAACAGAGTGAGACTGTCTCAAAAAAAGAAAAAAAAGAAAAAAGAAAAGAAGTTAGGGACAGTTGCTTTGAAGGCTTTATACCTCTGGAAAGAAACTTGACTCATTATAAAACAAAATAACAACACAAAAACTACCATCTTTTAAAACAATAATTTTTCCCAGGAAATAAAAACTCTTAGAAAAATGGAGAAAGAAAAAAGTACAAGTCTAATCAAAGAACTTTCTTCTTAGACATTTTCTCTTTAGGCCTAAGGGTATACCAGAATCTTACAGGTATATTCCAAGAAGTGTGAGGATCTACGTCCCCCAGAGTTTCTCTGATGAACAACCACCAACTGTTGCTCATCTTCTGAAGTGAGAAAACTCTTAACAGGGGAGGAAATGAGGGGCCTTGGTCTCTAAGAATAGAGAGGCCACTTCTCACACTCCTGTGTTTCAAAGGGAAGAGTAAGTCCAACAAACAGCAGCCACTGTAGCTGCTAATCAGAGAGTGGTATTCAACATGGAAGGACAAAGCTGATGCCATATTTTAAAGGACTTATGCACAGGGATTAAAAACACTGAATAAGAGTTGAAAGAAACAGCACCAATTATAAATATTATTTATATTCATCCTTTGGGTAAAAATTTCCCCTTTGCCACTTTTAAATCTGTAGGGATTTCAGGAGAAATTGGAGTCAAACTATAGGTCTAGAGGCCAACAATTTATTACAACAAAGAGCATGTTGAAGCATGATATTGAAGTTATATTGGATACCCTCCTAAAGTCCTTTGATTCTGTATTTTAATTCTACTGAATCACAGTTTCTGGGAAATATACAAAGAGTTTTTGTGTGTAACCCCCAATTCATTATTTTATAGTTAAGTGTAGTATAAATCCAGGAAACACACTCCTACATATGGGGATTATCATGTATAAATTTGTTTGAAAATAATTGTACTGTTCTTGTGAAATTTATAAAGCAATCTGTTATAAACTAAATCATACCTCTCTCCAAGCCATCCTTCTGAAATCAGCTGACAAAGTTAAAGTCTAATTTCCCAAGACTTTTTATCTTTTGACATGTTACCATCTTTCTATCTCTGATTGTATTAGAGATTTTGGGAAAACAGTTTGCAAAGTTATTACCTTGTGATTTTGGTACATGTACTAATATCTGTATTATCCATTTTATTCCAACACCAAGTGAATTTCAGATAATTTCTTCAGATTGTCCTTCAAAATGGGTCCTAAGTAAAACCTTACTTTTCAAAATTATCTATTAGAGATATACTACAAAATAGAAAGAAATAAAATGGGTTTTGCTTAGTATATGTATGGAGAATTTTTGTTCTCTCAATCTATGTTCTTAGAAGTAACACGTTTGGGGCTGAGTACAGTGGCTGACGCCTATAATCTCAGCACTTTGGATGGCCAAAGTAGAAGGATCACTTGAGCTCAGGAGTTTGAGACCAGCTTGGGGAACCTAGTAAGATCCTGTCTCTACAAAAAATAAAAGATTAACTGAGTGTAGTGGTACATGCCCGTAATCCTAGCTACTGGGGAGGCTGAGGTGAGAGGATGGCTTGAGGCCAGGAGTTTGAGGTCACAGTGAGCCGTGATTGAATAACTGCATTCCAACCTGGGCCACAGAGCAAGAATGTCTCTTAAAAAAAAAAAAAAAAAAAAGAGTAACATATTTGGGCTATTAAGCTAGGCCATAAAGAAGGCTGAATGATATCCTCCATTTATTCAGATTGTCAAGAAACTCCAAAATTTTTATTAGCTTCTAAAAATAAAGCTAAATTCTAAGAAAGTGTATATGTATAAATTGTATATGTGTGTGTATATATGTATATAAACATGTATATACGTGTATGCATATTATTTATATAGCTCTGTGGAAGAAACACACTTGGGTATCAATTATTATCAAAATTCCTTATCCAAATTAATTTTTATTAGCAGTCCAGGATTTGTTTAGCATCTTGTTTAACATTTGAAAATAAAAACATAAACTTTTTGGTTCTCAAGGATAGTGCTATTAAAAGAAAATCTCGAACATCAGTGGTTAGTAATTTTTTCCTTACAGAACAAAAACTTTTGAAATTTCATTGTGGGACTTAATCTATTTACATTCCTAAAACTGAGAATAATTAATGTACTTGAGATCCTTGTATGCTAGTATACATTCATAAGGTTCTGCTGTTCTCATAAAACAATTTGACTAGCAAACATATTGATTACAGTTTCAAAAGAAAACACCCTATTCGACTCACCAGAAAAAGCTCTGTGATCTATATCCTATTATTTCTGCTGCTGCTGTTGAGCATGGAATACATTTGGGTTGAAACAGGAGATAAAAGAGATAGATTTATTAGGGGAATACCAACTTTTATGGCTCCCCTGCCCCCACCACCTAAAATTAGCAAGTCAGTGAAAGAACTGCAAAAGAATGTAAAGAGGAGTATTTCCTGTACTACTGCAGAAATTTTAGAGATTAAAAACCCCTACGTAGGATTTGTTCTGTACCTTTTGAAGAATGAATGACTCCCCCTCCCATCTATTTTCCAATTTTATAGTAAAAATGGGCTTTATAATCAGAATCTAAAATTTTCTTTTGGTGTAAAAAATAGTTTTGCATTTTATGGAAACAATTGTCCTTTTTAAAATTAATCACATATATAATTGAATATATTGGTTGCATATAAGAAGAAAAGGTTTAAAGATGAAAGCATTCAAAGAACATTAATTTGGTGGAATTTCAATCAATGTTATGCGATCATGTCAGAGGTGAACCCTTCTTTTATCAAAATTCCCAAGGTGGATACATATTTTATGAAATTTGATACCAAATAAATTATGCTATAGGAGGATTTCAATATTGTCTTAAACATTGGAGAAAAAATTTAATATAGTCAAATTACATGAAAAGGCAAGAATATTGCTCATGTTGATGGTATTTTTAATATTTGGAAAATGTTATAAAAAAGAAATATAAATACTATTCAGATTCTGAAAACCATGGCAGATGCAAAATTAAGAAGTAACAGTTACAGATGAATGAAAAATTAGACAAAAGCATATTAAACGACAAAACGGCAAAGCAAAAAATAGAATTAAATCATTAAGATTAAAATAGCATACATTGTAAAATATATGAAAGTTTAAAAGTATTATAATTAAAAGTGATTCTTATCCTAAATATGAAAATAAATATCAAATAATATGAAACATAACGTCTAATAGTTTGATAAGGAAAAATAACACAAAGCAGAGAAAATAAGACACCTCACTATTTTCAATGTGGTTATTTATTTCAATGTGGTTATTTATGGAATGGATAAAACACGTTGTAGAAAAGGTCATTACAGTTAGATTAGCACATAAAAAACCAACATGCCACATCTACCTAAATAATTTTGTAGAACAGCTGAAAAAGCAAATTTTATCAAATTTAGACAGCTTATAGTGGAATAACTGAGTATGGTGAGGTATTAACTAACCCTAAGTTTCACAACAGGCAGCTTCTAGCCGTTTTGTTGAAGCTGGATCTCGGCCACACAAGGATCACTGGACAATAAATCAGTTGAGCTGGACTAGAGCTGCCCAATTGTCTTAATAATGAATGCTCCGCACTGTCTGTTAAGTAAAGAGAAAATATAGATCAGGAACACTGAATGGAAGAAAAAAAGATAAGTTAGAACAGATGAGTGCAGACCATCAATCAACATTCACTAAATATCTGCAGAACTTTGGTACCAATTAAATTAAAATGTTAAAAAGTGAGAGGCTAGCAATTAGGAGGGCCCCTGAACTCAGGAGCAGCTTGTTTCTGCTGAGAGCTTAGAATCGATATTAAACAATCTCTAGTCTAGTGTTACAGTATAAATGTTTGGTAAATAAAATGAGGGATGAGTCAGCACAGATTACGAGTTACAACATTTCCTTCTCTTAGGTGGGTCTTAAAAACTTGTTTTTAAAAGAGGAATTGTGTTTTTGGCAGGAGCCTCTTTAGAAAGTTGTCTAAACCCCAAAAGCATCCTTTAAGTGGATATAAGTAGGACAGGCATATAGGTACTTACGCTGTATAATTCAGAAGAATTTCACATACCTGTGTCATCTGGCATTTGTATTGTTGTTGTTGTTAATACTAGTGTGGGTCAAAGAATCAACCTAGCTACTACTACCTTTTCGGCAATTTAGGTCTAAGCCAGCTCCTAATTTAGGGAATCAAGCTGTCCTAAGACATATTTTAAATTTTGGATAGGCTCAAAATTTTCCATATTTGTTCTACTATCTCTAGAGCAGTGCTGTCTAATAGAACAGTCTATGTTAATGGGAATGTTTTACGTCTACACTATCAAGTATGGTGGCCACTAGTCACATGTGGCTATTTAGCACTTGAAATGTGGTTAGTTGCAACTCAGGAACTGAATTTTTAATTTAATTTAAGTTAATTTAAAATAAAAATTAAATAGTCTCATGTAGCTAGTGGGTACGATATTGGAGACAGCATGGCTCTAATGGCTCAACTTTGTTGGGTTTGCTAAAACCAAATTCTACAGACTGGCCTAAATTTCCCTGACCTGTTTAATACTGTCCAGTACCATTTACTAATGTTCATAGCTGTATTCCCAGTATCTAGAATAATGATAAACACAAGGTAGGTGCTCAATAAGTATTTGCTGAATGAATAAAATCTATTATGATAATACACCAGCTAGTCATACCCAGTTAACTACTTATAGGTTATTGGCTGTAACCCAATGAACACTGGTCCTCCCAGGTGAAATAGAGATATATGAAGTTAAACTGTTTTATGTATGTGAAACTATTTGGTTAAAGGCTCAATGTGCTAGAGAGAACAGGGACCAGTACTAACTTCAGTATATTTATATATGAATAATTTAGGTTGATAAATATGGTAAAACTGGAGAGAATATATATCACTCTGTTGCCCAGGCTGGAGTGCAGTGGTGTGATCTTAGGTCACTGCAACCTCCGCCTCCCAGGTTCAAGCAATTCTTGTGTCTCAGCCTCAAAGTAGCTGGGACTACAGGTCACGTCACCACGCCTGGATAATTTTTGAATTTTTAGTAGAGGTGGGGTTTCATGTGCTGCTTAGGCTGGTCTTGAACTCCTGACTTCAGGCAATCCACCCACCCTGGGCTCCCAAAGTGCTGGGATTACAGGCATGAGCCACTGTGCCTGGCCAGAGAATATAATATTTAATGGTAAGGGTGTGGCTAACAGTTGATGAGAGTGATAAGAGGGGAAAACTTAATGTCAGATAAAAAGCTAAATTCAAATTTTATGTATGACTAAAAGATGGAAATTGAAGATGTAGAAGTTTTGAAGAAATGTATAGTAATCCTAGGCCGGGCACGGTGGCTTATGTCTGTAATCCCAGCACTTTGGGAGGCTGAGGCAGGTGGATTACCTGATGGATCCAGGCCAAGGTGGGTGGATCATGAGGTCAGGAGTTCGAGATCAGCCCAGCCAATATGGTGATAGCCCATCTCTACTAAAAACACAAAAATCAGCTGAGTGTGGTGGCACACGCCTGTAGTCCCAGCTACTTAGGAAGCTGAGGCAGAATTGCTTGAACCTGGGAGGCAGAGGTTGCAGTGAGCTGAGATCGTGCCACTGCACTCCAGCTTGGGTGACAGAACAAGACTCTGTCTCAAAAAAAAAAAAAAAAAAAAAAATATATATATATATATATATAGTAATCCTATTAGGCAGTAATGTAGCTTTGAAAAAGGATTTGGCAGTGGAGAGATAAATTAATAAAGCTGACCCTTGAACAACATAAGTTTGAACTGCATGGGTGTACTTATTAAATATATATGAAGTTTTTTTTTTTTTTTTCCCTGAGACAGAATTTCACTCTTTCACCCAGGCTGGAGTGCAATGGTGAAATCTTGGCTCATTGCAACCTCTGCCTCCTGGGCTCAAGTGATTCTTGTGCCTTAGCCACCTGCGTAGCTGGGATTACAGGCATGCACCACCATTCCTGGCTAATTTTTGTATTTTTAGTAGAGACAGGGTTTCACCATGTTGGCCAGGATGGTCTCAAACTCCTGGCCTTGAGTGGTTCACCCACTTTAGCCTCCCAAAGTGCTGAGATTACAGGCATGAGCCACCGCACCTGGCCACTTATATGTGAAGTTTTTTTCAATAAATATATCAGAAAATTATTTGGAGATTTGCAACAATTTGAAAAAACTCGCAGATAAGCTGTACTGCCTAAGAAATACTGAAAAAAATTAATAAGGCATTTTTAAAGTTAGGTATGTCACGAGTGCATAAAATATATGTAGGGTCATTCTATCATTTACTACCATAAAATATACACAAATTTTTAATAAAAAGTTAAAATTTATCAAAACTTCTGCATATAAAAACAGACCATACATGGTGCCATTTGTGGTTGAGAGAAATGTAAACAAATGTAAAGATGCAGTATTATATCATAACTTCATAAAATTTACAGTAGGTTCATACTGTACTACTATAAAAATTTCATAGCAACTTCCTATTACTATTGCAGTACGCTCAAATGATGAGCTCAAGTATTGTGTCTGCTTAAAATACCATGTGATGATAATCATCTCTGTGTGAGCAGTTCACCTCTCCAGCAAATTGCATATCAAAGTAAAATTTAATCTTTCTCAGTTTTTGCATATTTCTCGTGTTTAGTGCATTACTGTAAACCTTGAATAACACCATAAGACCCTTAAGAAATTCCACTAATGATGCAGGAAGTGCTCCCAAGAAGGAAAGTCATGACATTATGAGAAAACGTTGAATTGCTTGGTATATACTGCAGATTGAGGTCTGCAGCTGAGGCTACCCACCACTTCAAGACAAATGAATCCAGCATAAGGACCACTGTAAAAAAAAAGGAAATTCATGAAGGCACTGCTGCAGCTATGGCAGCAGGCACAAACACCTTGCACTTTTTGTAAAATAATATCTTTTTATTTTGTGTTAGAAAATGTAGCTTTTATGTGGATGTGGGATTGCTATAAGAAAGGCAAACCTATGGACTCTAATATGATTTGAGAAAAAGCAAAGTCATTATATAAAAACTTAAAGCAAAAGGAAGGTGAAGGATCTAAAGCTGGATAATTTATGCCACTAAAGGGTGATTTGATAATTTTAGAAAGAGGTTTGGCTTAAAAAATGTCAAGATAACAGGAGAAACAGCTTCCAAAAGGCAGCAGATGAGTTCCAGAAGGCAGCAGATGAATTCCAATATGCCATTACGAAAATCATTGAGGAAAAAGGATATCTGCCTAAACAGGTTTTTAATGCAGACAGAAGTGCCTTATTCAAGAAAAGAAAATGCCAAAAAGAACATTTATTAATAAGGAAGAGAAGCAAGCATCAGGATTTAAGGCAGGAAGGGAGAGGCTAATAACTCTAGTGTTTTGTGCAAATGCAGTCAGGTTTATGATCAGTGCTGCCCTTATCTATACCTGAATCTTGAAGGGAAAACATAAACACCAGATCTGAAGACAGACTAGTTGACAGTATTGAATTAAAGAAAATCTAAGAAGACAAGGACTAGCACAAGACCTTTGGGATTTGGCTAATAAGAAGCTGTCAAACAGATCTTGGCAATATATCTTAAGATGAGTAGTTTGAATAGATTGCAATACTGAAGAAACAATTTCATATGAAATAATTTCATATGGAATGAAAAGCATACCCCTATATTCCTCCCCCACACCTTTCTAAGGTAAATTTAAAATGCTGTTAATGATGTGTAGAATACAAAATCCTACTACCTGCTCTCATCATATGTCCTGAAAGTAGAGGAAGATATTATTCAAATAATTTTTAAAAACTATTCTGTAAGAGATTAAGGTTTCATGAGTAGAATTTTATGTAATGGTAAGTACAGTGCCTATCCAAGTAGTCTAGGTTCTAACGGAAAAGAAAAAAAGATTAGGTAAAAGGAGAAAAGAATGTTCAATTAGAAGGAATGACAGACACAGAATTCAAGGAAAGTAAGTGCTCAAACTAAGAATGGACACCCATAATTGGACCTGAAAATAAAACAGTAAGATTTTTCCCAATAAAAGAAGTGTAAGATTTACTCAGAATATCATATCAACCTATACTCATCCTTACACAGTAATGAATGAATAAATATCTCAAATTACCTTTTACTTACACTTCCCCCTCACTTCAGTATTTTGGCTAGTAAGGGCTTATGGCAAATGTAAATATTAAAATAGCCCAGAGGCTCAGGGTCAGATAATCCATGTTAAACTAAAAAATAGATTTAAAAGAAATAATTAAAAATAAAATTATAGCAAATGCATTTATGCTATATTTCATATTATACTGTAACTCAAGGGTCATAAAACTATGGACAGCAGGCCAAATCTGGCTCATCATCTGTTTTTTTAAAAAATTTTATTTATTTATTATTACTTTTTATTATACTTTAAGTTCTGGGGTACACGTGCAGAACATGCAGGTTTGTTACACAGGTGTACATGTGCCATGGTGGTTTGCTGCACCCATAAACCCATCATCTACATTAGGTATTTCTCCTAATGCTATCCCTCCCCATCACCTGTTTTATAGATAAAGTTTTACTGGAACACAGTCTTACTCATTGTTTGTTTTGTCTACGGTTTGCTGCACCCATAAACCCATCATCTACATTAGGTATTTCTCCTAATGCTATCCCTCCCCATCACCTGTTTTATAGATAAAGTTTTACTGGAACACAGTCTTACTCATTGTTTCTGTTTTGTCTACGGCTACTTTCATGCTACAATGGCAGAGTTGACTAGTTTTGATAGCAACTATGTATTTAGCCTGTAAAGCTCAAAACATTTACTACTGGGCCCTTTTGTGACCCCTGGTTTAACTTTCCAGGCTGGAAAGAAGTTTCCAGGCTAAGAACTTCTGATATACTAGGAAAGGAAACGTTATTAAGGTGCTCTAAGTACATATGGTGAATATATTCTTGGTATGGACTGAATGTTTGTATCCCACCCAAATTCATATGTAAAAGCCCAGTGTGATGGTATTTGGAGGTGGGATCTTTGGGAGGTAATTAGGTCATCAGGGTGAGCTCTCATGAATGGGATTAGTGCCCTTGTAAGAAGAGACAGGAAAGAGCTTTCTTCTGCTCTCTCTGCTTTTCACCTCGCAGACTGGAGAAGACAGACATCAGCAAACCAGGAAGTTAGTTCTTAACAGATACCAGACCTTCCAGCACTTCAGTGTTGGACTTTCCAACCTCTTGGTCTCCAAAACTTTGAGAAATAAATGTTTGTTGCATAAGCTACCCAGTCTATGATATAGCTGTTATAGCAGCCTGAACTAAGACAACTTTATAATGTGAGAATAATTTATTACCAGACTTAAATATATTGGATTCACTTTAATTCAATCAGAAATTACAAGTTTAATAGACACCTTGAGAGAAAGAAGCTATAAAACACTAGTGCTTTTGAGACTACAAATAACAGGATTAAATAGATATATGTTTAGATATTTAGGAAAGTAAGTATGTGTGCATTTGTTACCATGGTTAAGTTAAATCTCTACTTATTCTGTGTTTTACTGTTAGTTGAAAAAAATGGTAAGAGGGGACATCCTTGCCTTGTTGCTAATAGTTTTTACTCATTTCAAAATAGAAAAGTGATACCTTTGAGTCATAAATGTTCACATAAGAAATTTTAGAAATGTGCATTATAGTATATATAACTTAACCTGATATCCTAGAGAAGATCTATTGATATTTCCCTCATTTATTCCTTTTACTTATTTCCAAAGCAAGCTAATTTAACTTAGGTCCTTCCAGTTTCAATAA
The DNA here is from genome assembly GCF_030222135.1 of Aotus nancymaae. Lineage (NCBI taxonomy): Eukaryota > Metazoa > Chordata > Mammalia > Primates > Aotidae > Aotus > Aotus nancymaae. The sequence continues at coordinate 35,856,973 of NW_026988419.1, read as the reverse complement.
AAAGTACATGTTGGCACTGAATTTTGCCATATTTAAAGGAAATAGTCATTGACAATTCTTTTTTTTCTTTTTGCTCTGTCACCCAGGCTGGGGTGCAGTGGCATGATCTTGGCTCACTGCAACCTCTGCCTCCTGGGTTCAAGCAATTTTCCTACCTCAGCCTCCCGAGTAGCTGGGACTATAGGCATGTGCCGCCACGCCTGGATAGTTTTTGTATTTTTAGTAGAGACAGGGTTTCACCATGTTGCCAGGCTGGTCTTGAACTCCTGACCTTGTGATCCACCTGCCTCGGCCTCCCAAAGTGCTGAAATTACAGACATGAACCACTGTGCCTGGTGCCATTGACAATTCTAAAGTAACAGTTAAAGTTACAAGAACACTACGGGCTTAGGTCATGAAGACAGCTGAAAGTAATCTTGAGGGTAAGGTCTTATTAATTGTATTTACAGCACTGCAGATACTATTTTTCAAATGTTATGCTCAATGGATATTTGATGAACTACTGAGAATGAGCTCTTACTTAACGCTTGTTATATGGTAGAGTCCATATGCTATTTCTATGTGAAGGACAACTTATTTATGTGACTTACAGAGTTAACTAATGATTCATAATATATGAAGATTCTGCCAGATTTGACAGTATGTAGCAATATTTAAAGAAATGGCAATAATAACAAATCTGTAAGTCAAGTTTTATTTTAGCTATAGTTTTTGTTTGTTTGTTTGTTTTTGAGACAGTTTTGCTCTGTCACCCAGGATGGAGTGCAGTGGCATGATCTTGGCTCACTGAAACCTCTGCTTCTTGGGTTCAAGTGATTCTCATGCCTCAGGCTCCCGAGTTGCTGGGATTACAGGTATGCACCACCACGCCCAGCTATTTTTTTTTTTTTTTGTATTTTTAGTAGAGGCAGGGTTTCACCGCACTGGTCAGGCTGGTCTCAAACTCCTGGCCTCAAGTGATCTGCCCACCTTGATCTTCCAAAGTGGTGGGATTAAGGCATGAGCCACCGTGCCCAGCTTATTCTGGCTATAGTTGTAATATCATCCTCCAATTAAATATGTATATTTTTGCCAGATTAGAAGGATAAACAAACTAATCTGATTTTTATTCCCTTTCCTTATTTTTAAGAAAATTTCTTAAGGAGCAGCATTCAAAAATGAGAAAAAATGTACCAAGTCAATATAGGAAGTAAAAATAAAAGGAATTGAGGTAATCTCCAGCTCATATAAGCATTATAGGAGTAAGACAAAATTGACAGTATGGAACAGAAAAGATCCTATAAATATTATTTAAGTAAAAATTTTTTGACCAAACTTTAAAGTTTAATGAGGAGGTTTTTAAATAAACCTTGGTTTAAATTTCTAGGATGACATGAAGAACTCTTCCTTAAAGGTTTACAAGATGAAATAAGCAGCTATTTTCACATTGCAATAAAGAGCTAATACAATTTGGGTTAGGAATATCTCATTGCAGAAATAATTTATTCTGCAAAGATAGTGTTCTGCAATGTACAAATACTTTAAAACCTGTTATCATTTTGAAGTTTAAATATAAACAAAAAGTACAATACACTTAAACAACACTGGTTTGTGAATGGTATACCTAAGATCTAAAGTACTAAAGAAAGAATGGCAAAGAAAATGTATGGAATGGAATTTTATCTGAATGTATTTTATCTGATTTAGTTGTACATAGAAAAACTCACTCAAATAGATAGAATTCTATTTAAAGTCTGCAAAAGGAAAAAGGAAGCAGAAAATTACTGCAAAAAATATACTAAACTTTCTCTTTTTTCTTTTCTTTTTTTTTTTTGAGACGGAGTTTCGCTCTTGTTACCCAGGCTGGAGTGCAATGGTGCGATACATTTAAGGTAAAAGTTATTGCAAAATTTATTTTAAAAAATAGATAAGATCAAGGGGAAATGTGATCTATTTTCTCTCCTTAGAAGCTTTTGGACTTTTTTCTATTATTCCTGCCATTCTGAAATTTCACAATAATTTGACTTAGTGTGAGTCTTTTGCAGTAATTGTGGTGAATAGTTGGTAGGCCCTTTCAATTTAGAGACTCTTGTCCTTAAATTTCTAGGAAGTTTTCTTGTATTAATTTATTGATAATTTCCTCTGAATGATTTTCTCTACCCCTCTTTCTGCAATTTAAAAAATATTTGACTTCTTGGATTAATCTAATTTTATCTTTTCTCTATTATTATTCACCTCAGTCTTTTTTGGTTCTTTTTCTGAAAACTTTTGCCTTTAATGTTTAACTCACACATAATTTATTTCAGTTGTCACATTAGTGGAAAAGCTAGTGAAATTTTAGAATAAGGTGTATAGTTTAGAATGTACTCATGTTCCTTTCCTGTGCCAGTGCCTGCCAGCCAAAGGATGAAGTAGGTGAAGGATATATAGAAACTCTATTATTTTTACAGTTTTTCAGTAAATCTGAAATTATTTCAAAATACAAGACTAAAAAATCAAAAGGACAGATGTTTGAGAGAAAACGTATCAGGGTGTCTATGCATGTACCACTTCTCATTAGTTTTTGCCTATTTCTGAGAGGATATTAATTGTAGTTTCTTTGATATTTTCTTCTGCTCCCTGCATTGTAAGTTTCTTATGAATTTCTTTTTTTCTGTTTATTTTGTTCTCTCACTCTAGAGGTTTTCTTCTAATGTGGCTGCATGTTCATAGTTATGAGGGAGGCACTAAAATCCTAATGGGAAGTTCTTTGTGCATGGTTTGTCAGTGATCTTCACTGCAGGGATTTAAGGGACCAGCTAACTTTTTCTCTATGGTAGAAAACATACTTGGATTAGAATCTTGGATCTGCCACTTACTCAACCATGCTACTGTGGGCAAGTTACTCTTTATGCTTAAAGTTATCAAAGTCAACACTGCCAGTAATGAGACACATTGGCATCTCATATCCCCTGACATGACACACTGATAAGGGCATATCACCTCTGTGATATTATTGTTCCAAATTCAAAACCTTTATCTAATTAAGAGAAAACATAGGCCAAACCCAAAGTGAAGAGTATTCTACAAAATAACTAATCAGTATTTTAAAAAGAAATCAAGGTCATGAAAGACAACAAAAGACTATGTAAATGTCACAGATTGATGGAGAATAAGGAGACATGACAAATTAATGTAGGATTTAAGATTAGATCCTAGAACAGAAAAAGAACATTAGTGAAAAAGCTGGTGAAGTTTGTAGTTTACTTAATAGTACTTTATGAATGCTAATTTCTTGGTTTTACTAATTGTTTTGATTATATAAGCTGTTAAAATCAGAAGTTGAGTGAAGAGATAGATGAACTCTCTGTATTATTTCTTTACAACTTTTCTGTAAGTGTAAAATTATTTTAAAATAAAATGTTAAAAGGCCGGGCGCGGTGGCTCACGCCTGTAATCCCTGCACTTTGGGAGGCCGAGGCGGTGGATCACGAGGTCAAGAGATCGAGACCATCCTGGTCAACATGGTGAAACCCCGTCTCTACTAAAAATACAAAAAATTAGCTGGGCATGGTGGCGCGTGCCTGTAATCCCAGCTACTCAGGAGGCTGAGGTAGGAGAATTGCCTGAACCCAGGAGGCGGAGGTCGCAGTGAGCCGAGATCGCGCCATTGCACTCCAGCCTGGGTAACAAGAGTGAAACTCCATCTAAAAATAAAAATAAAAATAAAAAAAATAAATAAAATAAAATAAAATGTTAAAAGGCCAAGGACGTTTGGTGGAGTGGGATGATGGGGGTAAGATAATTGCTAGGATAACTATGCATGGATTGCCTCTCATTAATTTTGCTTGAAGCATGATGAATCCTGGTTTGATTAGTAAATTCGAGTCACAGTGTTTTTGTTTTGCTGTTAAAATTTCTGCACGTTCTTTTTGTTCCATTTATTCTGTATTCTTTTCTTGAGAATTACTATGTTTTGGTTGGATCTGTCTCTCTGCTCTCTCTATTCTAGCATTTTATTTCATCATTTCATCTTTCATGTTATTTTCTTTTACATTCTGGAAGAATTAAAAATATCTTTCTCTGTCAAGGATTTCATTTTCTGTTGTGACTACTGGCCTTTTATGACAAAGGCAAATATGATTCTTTCCATCATGTCAACAGTTTTTGGGCAGTATTTTCTTACACTAGCCGGCAACCATTTCATTTTTCCTGTTTTTCAGTTTTCAATTGTTTTTTAAAGATCTGTTATTGAGAATATGGGATATATTTTAAAAATTGTATTTAATTTCCTCTCATACATATGTTCTTATACGTATTTGTACTATTCATCCTTGCCTTCAATTTAGTGCCATATTCAATTTTTTTTCACAGAACTCATATAATATATATATTTCTGTTTACTCCTCCTTCAATGGGGATCTACCCAGGACAATTATAATTGGTGTCATGAACACTTGATTCTCCTAACTGTTCTATGTCCTTGCTTTTAGATTTACATCAAAAAGGAAGCATTTTTTGCTCCTCCTGCTTAGTTCTTTATGAGTAAAAAATTTATTCTAGAGAATCTGAGGCTATTGTTTGGCTATATACAGCATACATGAAAATTTATACCTTCCTTATATGTTCAGAGTTACAAAGCACCATATTGTTTTATACTTGTCCTTCCTAGGTTTTACAGAATACAAGAAAATTTTAGTCTCTAAATTGATTTATAAGAAGTATTAATGATACTCAAATGAGTAAATGGTTGGGAAAAACACACAAGCAGCAGAAGCTTTTTAAGTAGAGACAGTTGCTAATTTTTAGGTAAGTACATGCTTTGGGTCTCTGAACTAGAAGTAGATAGTGGTAGTAGTTCAGATCCCTTTCAAATTTACTTCTGAATCATACTTTGTAGACCATTAGTTGTGTTTTTCATTTAAGTCCAATCAGCACTTTAATTAGAAGAAATTCCTTATAGCCTGGCAAGTGGTTAAATATGATCCTTAATATCCATATGCTTTCATGGCTTGTTGGTAGACATGAGCGTTAAATAAAATACACATTGAACTTAATCCATATAAGAACAATTTTATTAGACTCATATTAATGCAAAAGTGTAAAAATACTGTAAGAAAACAGAAACACTTTAGAATTCTCCACTCATACCCTTCATACCTTGGGATTTGATATTTATCTTAGAAACATAATAGTTCATATAGCCAGAAACACAGATTTTCCTTTTGTTCCTTCCTAGTTGGTGGAATAATTTTGACATTATATGGTTTCACTTTTTTGACTTTAAAACTTAATTCTCTTTTTTCTTTTCTTTTTTTTTTGAGACGGAGTTTCGCTCTTGTTACCCAGGCTGGAGTGCAATGGCGCGATCTCGGCTCACCGCAACCTCCACCTCCTGGGTTCAGGCAATTCTCCTGCCTCAGCCTCCCGAGTAGCTGGGATTACAGGCACGCGTCACCATGCCCAGCTAATTTTCTGTATTTTTAGTAGAGACGGGGTTTCACCATGTTGACCAGGATGGTCTTGATCTCTTGACCTCATGATCCATCCGCCTCGGCCTCCCAAAGTGCTGGGATTACATCTTTTTTTTCTTTTTTTAAATTAGAGATGTCTTGCCATATTGCCAGGCTGGCCTCAAACTACTGGCTCAAGTGATCCTCCTGCCTTGGCCTCCCAAAGTGCTGGGGTTCAGGTGTGAGTTACGACATCTGGCCTAAAACTTGATTCTGTGTAAGATGTTACTGCTGAATTAGGGAATGATAGCCCTAATTAGTATCATATTAATCTAGTTACCTCTATATAGGTCTGTTTTGTATTTATTCATTTTTGTATTTGACTTGACAGTGTGTATAGGCTGTGGCTTACAGTCAATGAGTAGTTTCTGGTAAACAGTACCTCACAGAAGTTAGACTTGCGCTCTGAACTCTGTATAAGGTTTCTATTTCATTGAATAGATTTGTTGCTTCCAGTTAGTTTTAACATGTGAAATTTCTACTTTGGGATATTCTTGATTAACATTCACAAAGTTGTAATCATTAGAGTTTTAAAAATGACTTATGCTTACAAAAACAACAGATTCGAACTCTTCCAAAGAATATTTCCACCGTTCTATTTTAAAAATCACCAAGATTTTTGGTACTAGAGAAAATTTGCATTGGAAGTAAAAAAAAGGCTAGTGTTTCAAGTGTTATTCACTAATATTTTAATATTAGTAATATGTTCTAGAAAAAGATTGTTTTGTAATATAGAACAACATTTGTATATTAAGATTTCCATGTTATAATACAAATGTACTATAAATAAAAATAGATAATTTGCCACACAGTAATACATGCATATTAAAGCATTTCTACAGTTATACGGTACTAGAAAACTACAGAAGTGGTTTTGGAGAGTGTTTGTGTTTGAGTGGGGCATCATTTTGTATTGAGGGCCACTAAATCACCTAAAGAAAAATATTGAGTATAAAATGCATAGAACATTTAACCTTAAAAAATAAAAACAAGAAACACAAAATTCTACATAATTGTCTTGTGTTTCAGTTTTGACTTTGGAAGTCTATTATTATTTTTTTCATCTCTAACAAAAGAGAAATTGGTGATTAAAAAATATAAAAAATTTTTAGAAATATACACAGTCTCACTCTGTTGCCCAGGCTAGAATGCAATGGTGTGATCATAGCTCACTGTAACCTTGAATCTTTGGGCTCAAGTGATGCTCCTGCCTCAGCCTCCTGAGTAGTTAGCACTATAGGGTTGCACCACCATGCCAAGCTAGTTAAAAAGAATTTTATTTTGTAGAGACAGGGTCTCACTATAGTCTCAAACTTCTGGCTTCAAGCAATCCTCCTACCTTGGCCTCCCAAAGTGCTGGGATTACAGGCATGAGCCACCACACTTGGCCAGAATTGGTAATCTTTATATGACTATATTAAAGAGTAAGATACCAGTTTCTCTGTACAATTTCTGATGTTATCTACTCACAGACCTAAGAAAATTTAGAGAATATATATTCTTAAACTATAAGAATTAAATTTTAAGAATGTTTAACATTAATATCCTTTGGAAATTTCTCCTATCCAAATACCACCCACCACTCTGTCCTCTATTCAAATTATTCAATTTGTATAATTGTATAAATTATACAATTTCCATCACTTGTGCTATAGCTCTCTCTCAGTAACTGAAAATAACTATCACTTATATAATATAATATGGCATAGCAATATCAGCGATTTCTGCAGAAGTATATTTGGAGTAAATGTTAACATCAGAAGAAGTCTGTTTTAGAAGATTTTCTAACAATACTAAAAATGAAGCCTCTATAAGTAATGTTTAGTAACACTATAGGTTTTGACACTATGTCAAAATTATGGTTTTATTTCATGTTTGCTGTATAGTGGTAAAGGCAGTGAAGGGATGCAGTGAGTGATAATGGCGGTGAGTGTGATGGGGTGAAGGGACATGAGAAGGCTGGAGGCTTCTTAAAGTAAGACTCTCTTGGTATTGAGTTCAACACATAAGATGTGCCAGAACATAAATATGAGTGCGAAATAGCTAACATCCATTATTTTAGTGCAAAGACTATGCCTACCTTCCTCACCAAAGTACACTGTATGCAGGATTCATATTACCATCTCAACAGTTGATCAATCTGTGGTTCTTTACTGCAGACAAAGTTCATTTACTTAAAGGGATGATGCAAGAGTTTCACTAAGAAACTTGGTCATAAGAGATTATGAAAAATTCCCTGCTACATAGTAGATAGTTAAAATATGTTGATTATATACATGGATATAACTAGATTATTATTCTTTGGCCTGAATCTGACTAAGGAGGCATGAACATGATTCCCAAACTGGAAGAGGAGATCATTAATTGTTTTCACCTCCCCATAAATGTCACATGCCATCAACATAGATAACAAAAATCAGAGTACTATATATTAAGTATCTAGAATAGGCAAATTCATACAGACAGAAAGTAGATTAGAGGTTACCAGGGACTAGGGGTTGGGAGGAAGCACAAAGCAGGAGTTATTGCTTAATGGGTGCAGAGTTTCAACTTGGGATGAAGAAAATGTTTGGAAACAATAGTGATGGTTGAATAGCATTGTGAATGTAATTAATGCCATTGAATTGTACACTTAACAATGGTTAAAACAGAAAATTTTAAGTTGCATATATGTTACCACAATACATAAAAAATTGACCATTATAGTTAATTTAGAATTATATTTCCTTCACGTGAAAGAGTTTGCTAATTCTGTACTTCTCATCACAAACATCCAAAGTTGTTCCATTCTAAAAGAGAAGCTTGGAAAACTTGAAATACAATGGAAGAAAAACAAAGTAAAAAGCTAAGAACCTTGATAAAATGTTACAGGAACTGCTAACTAGAATAACCAGTTTAGAGAAGAACATAAATGACCTGATGGAGCTGAAAAACAGCATGAGAACTTCATGAAGCATACACAAGTATCAACAGCCCAATTGATCAAGTCGAAGAAAGGATTCAGAGATTGAAGATCAATGTAACAAAATTAAGCATAAAGACAAGATTAGAGCAAAAAGAATAAAAAGGAATGAACAAAGCCTCAAAGAAATAGGGGACTATGTGAAAAGGCCAAACCTACATTTGATTGGTGTACCTGAAAGTGACAGGGAGAATGGAAACAAGTTGGAAAACACATTTCAGGATATTATCCAGGAGAACTTCCCCAACCTAGCAAGACAGGCCAACATTCAAATTCAGGAAATACAGAGAACTCCACTAAAATACTCCTTGAGAAGACCACTCCCAAGACACATAATTGCCAGATTCACCAAGGTTGAAATGAAGGAAAAAATGTTGAGGGCAGTCAGAGAGAAAGGTCAGGTTATCCACAAAGGGAAGTCCATCAGACTAACAGCGGATCTCTCTGCAGAAATCCTACAAGCCAGAAGAGAGTGAGGGCCAATATTCAATATTATTAAAGAAAAGAATTTTCAACCCAGAATTTCATATCCAGCCAAACTAAGCTTCGTAAGTGAAGGGGAAATCAAATCCTTCACAGACAAGCAAACACTGAGGGATTTTGTCACCACCAGGCCTGCCTTACAAGAGTTCCTGAAGGAAGCACTAAATATGAAAAGGAAAAACCAGTACCAGTCACTGCAAAAACACACCAAAATGTAAAGATCATTGATACTATGAAGAAACTACATCAACTTATTGGCAAAATAACCAGCTAGCATCAAAATGACAGGATCAAATTCACACAACAATATTAACCTCAAATGTAAATGGGGTAAATGTCCAAACTAAAAGGCACAGACCAGCAAATTGGATAGACTCAAGACCCATTGGTGTGCTGTATTCAGGAGACCCATCTCATGTGCAAAGACACATATAGGCTGAAAATAAAGGGATGGAGGAATATTTACCAAGCAAATGGAAAGTAAAAAAGAGCAAGAGTTGGAATCCTAGTTTCTGACAGACTTCAAACCAACAAAGATCAAAAAAGACAAAGAAGGGCATTATATAATGGTAAGGGGTTCGATCAACAAGAAGAGCTAACTATCCTAAATGTATAGGCACCCAATACAGGAGGACCCAGATTCATAAAGCAAGTTCTTAGAGACCTACAATGAGACTTAGACTCCCACACAATAATAGTGGGAGACTTTAACACCCCACTGTCAATATTAGACAGATCAATGAGACAGAAAGTTAATGAGGATATTCAGGAGTTGAACTCAGTTCTGGACAAGCAGATCTAATAGACATCTACAGAACTCTCCACACCAAATCAACAAATATACATTCTTCTCAGTACCACGTAGCACTTATTCTAAAATTTACCACACAATTGGAAGTAAAACACTCCTCAGCAAATGCAAAAGAACAGAAATCATACCAAACAGTCTCTCAGACCACAGTGCAATCAAATTAGAACTATAGATTAGGAAACTCATTCAAAACAGCACAACTACATGGAAACTGAACAACCTTCTCCTGAATGACTACTGGGTAAATAACAAAATTAAGGCAGAAATACAGATGTTCTTTCAAACCCATGAGAACAAAGACACAACATACCAGAATCTCTGGGACACAGCCAAAGCAGTTTTTACAGGGAAACTTATAGAACTAAATGCCCACCGGAGAAAGTGGGAACAATCTAAAATCGACCCTCTAACATCACAATTAAAAGAACAAGAGAAGCAAGAGCAAACAAATTTGAAAGCTAGCAGAATGTAAGAAATAACTAAGATCAGAGGAAAACTGAAGGAGATAGAGACACAAAAAACCCTTCAAAAAAATCAATGCATCTGTGAGCTAGCTTTTTAAAGAGATCAACAAAATAGATAGACTGCTAGCCAGACTAATAAAGAAGAAAAGAGAGAAGAATCAAATAGATACAATAAAAAATGATAAAGGGGATAACACCACTGACCCCACAGAAATACAAACAGAGAATACTATAAACATCTCTACGCAAATACATTAGAAAATCTAGAAGAAATGGATAAATTCCTAGACACATACACTCTCCCAAGACTAAACAAGGAAGAAGTCAAATCCCTGAATAGACCAGTAACAAGTTCTGAAATTGAGGCAGTAATAGCCTACCAACCAAAAAAAAGCCCAGGACCAGAAGGAGTCACAGCTGAATTCTACCAAAGGTACAACGAGGAGTTGGTACCATTCCTTCTGAAACTATTCCAAACCATAGAAAAAGAGGTATTCCTTTCTAACTCATTTTATGAGGCTAGCATCATCCTGATACCAAAACCTGACTGAGACACAACAAAAAAAGAAAATTTCAGGGCAGTATCCCTGATGAACATCAATGTGAAAATCCTCGGTAAAATACTGGCAGACCAAATCCAGCAGCACATCAAAAAGCTTATCCACCATGATCAAGTCAGCTTCATCCTTGGGATGCAAGGCTGGTTCAACATCCAAAAATCAATAAACATAATCCATCACATAAACAGAACCAGTGACAAAAGCCATGTGATTATCTCGATAGATGCAGAAAAGGTCTTTGATAAAATTAAACATCCCCTTCAGGCTAAAAACACTCAATAAACTAGGTATTGATGAAACATATCTCAAAATAATAAGAGCTATTTATGACAAACCCATAGCCAATATCATACTAGATGGGCAAAAGCTAGAAGCATTCCCTCTGAAAACTAGCACAAGACAAGGATGCCCTCTCTCACCATTCCTATTTGACAGAGTATTGGAGGTTCTGGCCAGGGCAATCAGGCAAGATTCAAAAATAACGAGTATTCAAATAGGAAGAGAGGAAGTCAAATTTCCTCTGTTTGCAGATGACATGATTGCATATTTAGAAAACCCCATTGGTCTCAGCCCCAAATCTCCTTAAGCTGATAAGCAATTTCAGCAGTCTCAGAATACAAAATCAATGTGCAAAAATCACAAGCATTCGTATACACCAATAACAGACAGAGAGCCAAATCATGAGTGAATTCCCATTCAAAATTGCTACAAAGAGAATAAAATATCTAGGGATACAACTTACAAGGGATAAGAAGGACCTCTTCAAAGAGAACTACAACCGCAGCTCAAGGAAATGAGAGGACACAAACAAATGGAAAAATATTCTATGCTCATGGATAGGAAGAATCCGTATTGTGAAAATAGCCATACTGCCCAAAGTAATTTATAGATTCAATGCTATTCCCATCCAGCTACTACTGCCTTTTTTCACAGAATTAAAAAAAGCTACTTTAAATTTCATATGGAACCAAAAAGAGCCCATATAGTCAAACAATCCTAAGTAAAAAGAATGAAGCTGGAGGCGTCACTCTACCTGACTTCAAACTATACAAGGCCACAGTAACCAAAAGTTTATGGTACTGGTAACAAAATAGATGTATAGACCAATGAACTGGAACAGAGGCCTCAGAAATAACACCACACATCTACAACCATCTGATCTTTGACAGACCTGACAAAAATAAGCTATGGGAAAAGGATTTCCTATTTAATAAATGGTGTTGGGTAAACTGGCCAGCCATATGCAGAAAACTGAAGTTAGACTCCCTTCCTTATAAAAAAAATTAACTCCAGATGGATTAAAGACTTAAATGTAAGACCTAAAACCATATAAACCCTAGAAGAAAACCTAGACAATACCATTTGGGATATAGGCATGGGCAAAGGCTTCATGACTAAAACACCAAAAGCAATGGCAATAAAAGCTAAAATTGATCTATTGGATCTAATTAAACTAAAGAGCTTCAGAACAGAAAAAGAAACTATCATCAGAATGAACAGGCAGCCTACAGAATAGGAGAAAATTTTTGCAATCTATCCATCTGACAAAGGGCTAATATCCAGAATCTACAAAGAACTTAAAACAGATTTACAATTAAAAAAAAACAAATCGATCAAAAAGTGTGTGAAGGATATGAACAGACACTTCGCAAAAGAAGACATTTATGCGGCCAACAAACACATGAACAAAAGCTCATTATCACTGGTCATTAGAGAAATGTGAATTAAAACCACAATGAGAACCATCTCACGCCAGTTAGAATGGTGATCATTAAAAAGTGAGGAAACAGATGCTGGAGAGGATCTGGAGAAGTAGGAATGCTTTTACACTGTTGGTGAGAATTGTAAATTAGTTCAACCATTGTGGAAGACAGTGTGATGATTCCTCAAGAATCTAGAACCAGAAATACCATTTGACCCAGCAATCCCATTACTGGGTATATACTCAAAGGACTATAAATCATTCTGCTATAAAGACATATGTACAGGTATGTTTACTGCAGCACTATTTACAATAGCAAAGACTTGGAACCAACCCAAATGCCCATCAATGATAGAATGGATAAAGAAAATGTGGCACCTATACACCACGGAATATACTATGCAGCCGTAAAAAAGAATGAGTTCATGTCCTTTGCAGGGACATGGATGAAGCTGGAAACCATTATTCTCAACAAACAAACTAACACAGAAACATAAAACCAAACACTGCATGTTTCACTCATAAGTGTGAGTTGAACAATGAGAACACATGGACATAGGGAGGGGAACGTCACACACTGGGGCCTGTTGAGGGGTGGGAGACAATGGGAGGGAGAGCGTTAGGAGAATTATCTAATGTAGATGAAGGGTTGATGGGTGCAGCAAACCACCATAGCACATATATACCTATGTAACAAACCTGCACATTCTGCACATGTATCCCAGAACTTAAAAGTATAATAAAAAAAATGTTTCTGGGAAAACTGGCTAGCCATATGTAGAAAATTGAAATTGGACCCCTTCCTTACACCTTATACAAAAATTAACTCAAGATGGATTAAAGACTTAAATGTAAAACCCAAAACTATAAAAACCATGGGGAAAAAAATCTAGGCAATACCATTCATTCAGGACATAGGCACAGGCAAAGATTTAATGATGAAAACATCAAAAGCACTTGCAACCAAAGCAAAAATTGACTAATCAGTATCTACTTAAGTAAAGAGCTTCTGTTCAGCAAAAGAAACTATCATCAGAGTCAACAGACAACCTACAGAATGGGAGAAAATTTTTGCTGTCTATCCATCTGACAAAGGTCTAATATCCAGAATATACAAGGAACTTAAACAAATTTACAAGAAAAAAACAAGCAACCCTGTTAAAAAGTAGGCAAAACACATGAACAGACACTTCTCAAAAGAAGACATTTATGCAGCCAACAAACATAAAAAAAGCTCAACTTCGCTGCTCATTAGGGAAATCCTAATCAAAACCACAATGAGATACCATCTCACACCAGTCAGATAGGTGATTGTTAAAAAGTCAAGAAACAAGAGATGCTGGTGAGGCTGTGGAGAAATAGAAATGCTTCTTTGCATTATTGGTGGAAATGTAAATTAGTTCAACCATTGTTGAAGACAGTGTGGTGATTCCCCAAAGACCTAGAGGCAGAAATACCATTTGACCCAGCAATCCCATTACTGGGTATATACCCCCAAAATATAAATCATTCTATTATAAAAATATATGCACATGTATGTCATTGCAGTACTATTCACAACAGTAAAGACATGGAATCAATCCAAATGCCCATCAGTGATAGACTGGATAAAGAAAATGTGGTACATAATACACCATGGAATGCTATGCAGCCATAAAAAGGAATGAGATCATGTCCTTTGCAGGGACATGGATGGAGCTGGAAGCCATTGTCTTCACCAAACTAATACAGAAAGAGAAAACCAAACACTGCACATTCTCACTTGTAGGTGGGAGCTGAGCAATGAGAATGCATGGACACAGAGAGGGGAACACTACACACTGGGACCTATCGGGGGCTGGGGAAGGGAGAACATCAGGATAAATAGCTAATGCATGCTGGGCTTATCACCTGGGTGATGGGTTGATAGGTGCAGCAAAACACCATGGCATACGTTTCCCTATGTAACAAACCTGTACCTCCTGCACATATATCCTGGAACTTAAAATAAAATAAAATAAAATAAAATAAATATAACATAAAACATACCACGCACAGTTCCTGACACACAGATGGTGAAGATATCAGTAATGGATCAGAAATATAATTTAAACATGCTAAACAGGATATTAAAATTTCTAATTATAAATTTAATTTACATTTTTGTAGGATAAATTTTTTAAAGATTTTTTTCTTCTTCACCTTAATTATATGCTTTTGACTAATAGAATGTTAGGAACAATATAGATTGACAGCCAAAATTAGAATGCAGAGCATTTGGAATTTTACTATTTCAAAAAGATCAAGTCAAAGATTGGCATAGTGGAGCAAACAGTTGATTTGGGGAATGTTTCAGAACTAATTAGTGAAAAAGTCTAAGACGATGCATTCCTAGATATAAGAAGAGGGAAGAGATTTGAATAAATCAACAAAACAGAGACGAAGCAGTTTCAATAAGGGTCTTGAACAAATTTAAAAAAGAGAGAAAAAGAAATAAATGTTAACATGAGGTAGTTATAGATCAATTACTTTTAGACTAATACATACCTCTGGAACTGAAATTTCCATCAGAGACAGTGGAGGAGGAACACATCCACCATCCTGTGCAATTTCCACTGGTTGATAAATAACTTCAGAAGGTTGTCGGTATAAGAATGGAGCAGAAGAGGCAGGAGACTAAAATACAAAACCATATTTCTAATTCAAATATGATTAGTTATTTCCATTAAACCAAATGACTTACCCAACAGATGAGAGAAGTATCTGTTTTATATTTTCCTATTTTTTTTTTTTTTTAAGGAATAGCATGTAAGTATCTCAGCAACAGATTAGGACCTAATCTGTTATAAATTCCAATTGAGTAGATGTAGTTAAAGAATCCTATCACTGGCAAGCACTAAAACTTCTTAATGACTCAGAACCTCACATATAAATTCAGATAATAATTATGATTATATTAGTATCACCAGTAAAGGTTGTAATAATGTGGCCAATGGTATTTAAATTGACATAAATGTCTGCTCTCAGCTCTGTTACTTCTAATGGAAGTGAGAACATGTCATTAAACAATTTTTTTGGTGATAAACTATTTGTTACCAAAAGTTGGAAAATAGAATACTTATTTAGGAACTGAATAAAAACTGAAGCCAAATCTGAAGTAAAGCTAGAAAAATGCTAAATTTTCAAATAATACTAATAGTGAAAAACGGTAAAATTTCATGTTTATACAGCACTCATTTATAAAATGCTTTCACTTATACATTATCATTTGATATTCACAAAAATCATGTAAGGAAACTTACAAAAATATAGTATCATTACATCCATTTTACAAATGAAGAAACTGAAAATGAACTGCTGAAAGAATCACAGTTAACGAATAGAAGAAGTCTCAAACCTAGTTCTCCTGACTTTAGTATTCATGCAGTCTTCACAAGAATATAATGAAAGAAGGATTTAAAATTAGGAGTTAACATTTACCTGAGGAACACTCCACTGCTGTCCTGGTAAATACTGTGTAGTGGCCTAAAATCAAATAAAAGAAAACAAAAGCTCACTCAGATTATAAACAAGGGTTAAAACTGGATATCTACAGGCAAAAATATGACCTTAGATCCTCACACCATACACAAAAATTAACTCAAGCCATATACAAAAATTAACTCAAAATGGATCAGAAACTTAAATGTAAGAGCAAAAATTATAAAACTCTTAGGAAAAAAAAACAGGTGTAAATGTCTGTGACCTTGAATTAGGAAATGTTTTAAAAATTATGACTCCAAAAGCACAAACAACAAAGCAACAAGAACAAAAAAATAGTTAAATTAGATTTCATCAAAACTCTAAAATAAACTTTTGTGCAAGTGAAAATACAACCCACAGGATGAAAGAAAATATGGAACTTATATCAAGAGTGTATAAAGAACTCTTACAGGGCCGGGTGCGGTGGCTCATGCCTGTAATCCCAGCACTTTGGGAGGCCGAGGCTGGCGGATCACGAGGTCAAGAGATTGAGATCATCCTGGACAATATGGTGAAACCCCGTCTCTACTAAAAATACACAAATTAGCTGGGCATGGTGGCGTGCGCCTGTAGTCTCAGCTACTCGGGAGGCTGAGGCAGGAGACTTGCTTGAACCCGGGAGGCGGAGGTTGCAGTGAGCCGAGATTGCGCCACCGCACTCCAGCCTGGCACCTGGCGACAGAGTGAGACTCTGTTTCAAAAAAAAAAAAAAAAGAACTCTTAAAACTTAATAATCAAAAGACCAGTAAAAGACCAGTAAGCCAACTTAAAAACAGCCAAGTGATACGAATAGAATTTTCTCCAAAGAATACATACATATGGCCAATAAAAACAAGAAATAATGCTCAACACCACTAGCCTTCAGAGAAATAAAAATAAAAACAATAATACAACACCACTTCATACCCACTAGGATGGCTTTAATCAAAAAAGTAGATTGCAAGTGTTGATGGGCATGTGGAAAAATTAGAGCCCTCAAAATCTGCTGGCGGGAATGTAAAATGGTGCCGCCTTTTGGAAAATAGTCTATTTCTTTAAAAGGTTAAACATAGAGTTATCATATGACCCAGCAATTCCACTCTAGTTATAAGACCTAAGAGAAATAAAAATATATGTCTACATAAACATTTGTATGTGAATGTCCATGGCAGCATTATTTATAACAGTCAAAAGATAGAAACAACTCAAGTGTCCACCATCTTGCCCATCATCTGATGAATGTATAAACAAAATGTGGTATACACTGCAGCCATATAATTGGCTATTATTCAAGAATGAAGTACTGAGACATGCCATCACATAGATAAATCTTCAAAACATTATGCTAAATGTAAGAAGCCAGTCACAAAAGACCTCATATTGCATGATTCATTTTATAGGATATATCCACAATAGGCAAATCTAGAAAAACAGGTAAATAGATGACTGGTTGCCTAGGGTTGGGATAAGGGGGAAAAAAGGAGTATCTGCAACTACTCAGCTCATCCACTGTAGCACAAAAGGAGCCACAGACAATAATTAAACAAATGTGGCTGTGTTCCAATAATGCTTTATTTACAAAAACAGTCTGCTGGCTGGAGTTTGGTCTGCAAACCATAAATCGATGACCTTGCTCTGGACCAAAATGGTTTGGCATTATAGTTCACTTATCCCCAATTTCTTACTAGAATTAATGAAGAGTCCTGGTTAACTGAAAGAGGATGTCATAATACATAATAAACCACAATATATTATTTACTTTAATGTAAATTATGTGGAAAACTGACATATGTTAACATTTAAAAACTAACTTGCATCCAATACCTATATCTTACTTGGGGAATTATTGCTAAAGACTTTTTAGTTTAAATGTTAGCCAGGGGACCAAATCTGACCTCATTATATTTGGTAAAAGGAAGCAAAGCGTCCATCTTCTTGTATGACATTGTTTAGTTCCGTCTTAAAAAAAGAGAGGCATGATGTCAGCAATATGACTGACCAGAGATGCCTGGCATTCATTTTCCACTGGCTCCCCACCCTGCCACAAGAAAGGACTAAGGCAACAAATAAACAGCTACAATTTGACAGGAGCATCAAAGGGAGAGTACTGGAGTGCAGCAGGGGAGTGGAGACACACTTGTGGTGATTTCAAATCCAGGAGTGCAGCCTGGAGCCACTCAGCCTCTGCAACCCCTTCTCTCCTGATAGGATTGGATCTGCCTGGAGTTCTGCAATTTCTCATTGCAGGGAAAAGGTAAGCAGAAGATCCCCACCAGCCTGCATTGCTACTGCAGACATCTACACTCCTTGCAACAGAAGAATGTGTTGCAAGTCTCACAGTTTGGAGAGCTGCTGGGAATTTGTGGCTGTATTGCCCCAAATTAGGAGTACAAAGTGTGTACTCCCCACCCTCTCAACCCCACCCTGTGAGTCAAGCTGCTGCAGCATGATAGCATCTCGAGGCCATAGCCACCTCTGAAGTGCTCCCTCTTCTAGGGGGCCAGTAGCTATTGCATGTGTCCAGCACTGGGGTTCCATTTTCATTCTGCCAAGTCCATACCAGTGGCCGAACCCCAGCAGCATGGAACCTGAGGCTCAAGATTGGCTGATTCTGGTCCTGTACCGTAGGGAAACCAACTTCTGTTGCCTTCACTTCCAGCTAGAGGGACAATCTGGCTGTCTTGCCCAGGGTGAATCCACTCTTGAGCTGGTCCAACTGCTGCAATCCCTTGAGCAAGAGAGGTCCTCAATCCTCATAGCAGCTGAAATGCTCCCAGGATAGAATGGTTACACATCTGCATACAGGGCTGAGAAACCACCCAGAGGTGCCTCATGTTCTGCAGATAAGCCTCTGATCTGCCCTGTGTATGGAATTAGAGCCCAAGAAATAGCTCTGGAAACTTCCCCTGGCAGAAACGTCCCCAGGAGAGTAGGAGTGGCTGTGTGTCCATGCCTCAGGCCTCATGCCCACCCCTCCAGAAGACACATCCCTAGGACAGCTGAGCAGCCTTGAGCCTGTGTCCCAGGCCTGAGAAGCAGCTCCATAGTCCACTTTCAGTGGGCATGATCCCAGGCTGACCAAGTAGCCCTGTGCCTGTATCCTGGGCCTATGGAACAGCCCTCACAGAAACATTTCCAGGCCAGGTGATCCACCCTGTGCCTACATCCCAGACTTGAGAAATAGCCCCATGGGCCACCCCCAGCAGACATGCCCCTTGGCCAGGTGAGCAGTTGTGCACCTGCATCCCAAGCTGGAGAAGTAGCCCCTGACAAACATATCCTTAGCCAAATGAATGGCCATGCAGCTGTGTTGCAGGCCTAGGAAACAGTCCCATGGGTTGCCCCAGCAGACACACCCCCAGGCCAGCCAAGGAGCCAAGTGCCTGCATACCTGACCTGAGAAACAGCCCCACAGACTGCCTCTGGTGGGCACTACCCCAGGCTGGCTTAGAAATTACATGTCTGTGCTCTCAGCCAGAGTAACAGTCTTGTGGCCCCAAGCCCGGTGAGCCAGCCTTACCATGATCCAGATACAACCCTGACCTGGGCAACAGCCCAGCAAGCCCACCCCTGGCAAAGCCCCACCACCATTGTCACAGACTTTCTTGTCCTAGATCACTGAGAAACCTGCAAATACAACCCGAGAGGATTATAGCTTGAGACTACACAGAGACTATACTAGTGTGTCCACCTAGAACCAAGGCCAATGCACCCCACTGAACCAACACCCCAAGACTCATTCATGGAAATAAGTCTTCCCCTATGAAACCTACTCCAAATTTGAAAAGATGACTTTCACACCAGATGTGTAGAAATCAATGTAGGGACACATCAACCATCAAGGAAACATGTCACCTCTAATGAAAACAATAATTCTCTATTAACGGACCCCAATCATACAGAAATA
Source organism: Aotus nancymaae (assembly GCF_030222135.1). Classification (NCBI taxonomy): domain Eukaryota; kingdom Metazoa; phylum Chordata; class Mammalia; order Primates; family Aotidae; genus Aotus; species Aotus nancymaae. The sequence goes on along the minus strand of NW_026988419.1, from coordinate 35,837,133 downwards.
GTTATATGTATTTCATGCCAGAAAAACAATTCAAAATAATAATCTGAAGGAAACTCAGTGAGATACAAGAGAATACAGATAGACAATTCAACAAAATCAGGAAAACAACTCATAATTTGAATGAGAAATTCAACAAAGAGATAGATATCAAAAACAAACAAACAAATGGATATCCTAGAGCTGAAGAAATCAATGAATGAAATAAAAATCTAACCGAGAATTTCAACAATACACTAGACTAAGAAGAAGAAAGAATTTCTGAACTTGAAGGCAGGTCTTTTGAAATAACACAGGCAGGAAAAAAAAAAAAGAAGAATGAAGAAAACCTACAGGATTTATAAGATACCATGAAGAGGATAAATATTCATTCATATAATGGGCATTCCAGAAGGAAAAGAGAAGGCAAAAGGTGAGGAAAACATGTTTAATGCTGCCCTTATTTCATCAAACGTGTTTTAATGAAATAATAACACATTTGTTTTTTTCATTTTAAAAAGAAGAATTTAAAAGCAGCAAGAAAAAGTGTCAAGTCACAATTAAAGAAATCCCTGTTATACTAACAGCAGATTTCTTAGCAGAAATCTTACAGGCCAGGGGAGAATGGGATGACATATTCAAAAAACCCAAGGTAGAAACCTCCCAGCCAAGAATATTGTACTCAGTAAAGCTATCCTTCAGAAATGAAGGAGAAATAAAGTCTTTCACAAGTCCAGGTGTGGTGGCTCACACCTGTAGTCCCAGTGCTTTGGAAGACTGAGGCAGGAAGATGCTTGAGCCCAGGAATTTGAGACCAGCCTGGGCAACATAGCAAGACCCTATCTCTTAGAAAAAAATTAGCCAGGCATGGCACATGCCTGTAGTCTCAGCTACGTGGCAGGCTAAGGTGGGAGAGATTTCTTGAGCTCAAAAGTTTGATGCTGCAGTGAGCTATGAGCATGCCACTATACTCTGCCTCTGAAAAACCCAGCTCTTTCATAGACAAGCAAAAACTGAAGAGAATTTATCACCACTAGATTGGCCTTACAAGAAAATACTCAAGGGAGTCTTACATCAGGAAGTGAAAAGATGATAAGCACCATCATGAAACATGCAAAACTATAAAATTCACTGGGAGAGCCATTACACGAGGACAAAGAGAAAAGAATCAAATCTTATTATTGCAGAGAACCCAGCTGCCAAAAATCACCAATAAGAGAGAGAATAAGGAAAAAAAGATATACAAAAACAAAACAAAACAAAACAAAAACCCAAAACAGAAAACAATAAAAAAAAAAATGACAGGAGTAAGTCCTCACCTATCAATAATAACCCTGAATGTAAATGGGTTAAATTCTCCATTTAAAAGATAGACACTGGCTGAATAGATAAAAAAGAGAGACCCAATTATATGCTACCTAAAATAAACTCACCTTAACTGTAAAGACACACATAGACTGAAAGTGAAGGGATGGAAAAACATGTTCCATGCAAATGAAAACCAAAGCAGGCAGGAGTAGCCATACTTATATCAAACAAAACCGACTTCAAGTGAAAAGTTTTAAAAAGAGACGAAGAAGAACATTTAATAAAGGGATCAATTTAGCAAGAAAATATAACAATTGTAAATATATATGTACCCAACACCAAAGCACCCAGATAATATAATGCAAGTCTTATTTGACCTAAAGAGAGAGGGAGAGACCCCAATAAAATAGTAGTTGGGGACTTCAATATCCCACTCTCAGCATTGTATAGATCATATAGAAAGAAAATAAACAGGTCGGACACTGTGGCTCATGCCTGTAATCCCAGCACTTTGGGAGGCTGAGGCTGAGGTGGGTAGATCACAAGCTCAGGAGTTTCAGATTAGCCGGCCTGACCAACATGGTGAAACCCCATCTCTACTAAAAATACAAAAATTAGCCAGGCCTGGTGGTGTGCGCCTGTAATCCTAGCTACTCAGGAGGCTGAGGCAGGAGAATCGCTTGAACTCAGGAGGTGGAGGTTGCAGTGAGCCTATATCGCGCCATTGCACTCCAGCCGGGGTGACAGAGTGAGACTCCATCTCAAAACAAACAAACAAACAGAAAATAAACAAAGAAACTTGGATTTAAATGGCACCATAGGCCAAACAGACCTAACAGCCATTTAGAGAACATTTAACTGAACAGCTGCAAAATATCATCAGTACATGAAACATTCTCCAGAATGACAATATTTTAGGAAACAAAACAAATCTCAAGAAATTAAAAACCTGAAATCATATCAAGTACCTTAACTGACCAAAATGAAATAAAACAAGACATCAATAGCAAGAAAAACTATACGAAGCTATGGAAATTAAGCAACATACTCCTGAATGACCAGTGGGTGAAGGAAGAAATTAAGAATGAAAATAGAAACACAACATACCAAAACCTGTGGGACACAACAATAGCAGTATTAAGAGGCAAATTTATAGCAATGAATGCTTACATAAAAAAAACTAAATATTTCAAACAAACACCCTTACAATGTACCTCTAGGAACTAGAAAAGCAAAAACAAGCTAAACCCAAAATTAGTAGAAGAAAAGAAATATTAACAATCAGAGCAGAAATAAACAACGTTGAGGCTACAAAACAATACAAAATATTAATAAAACAAAAGGTTGATTTTTAAAAAGAAAAACAAAACCGACAAACGATTAGCTAGCCTTAGAAAAACGAAAGAAGACTTAGATAAATAAAATCAGCAATGAAAAAGACATCACAATGGATACCACAGAAATACAAAGGATCATTAGAGACTACTATGAACAACTACATGCTAATAAATTAGAAAACCTAGAAGAAACAGATAAATTTCTGAACATACACAATCTACCAAGACTGAACCAAGAAGAAATTGAAAACCTTAAGAAACAAATAACAAGTAACAAAATTGAATCAGTAATTACGATGTCTTCCAACAAAGGAAAGTGCAGAACTACATGGCTGAATTCCACCAAACCTTTAGATAAGAATACCAGGTCTTCACAAACCATTACAAAAAATTGAAGCAGAGGGAATTCTCCCTAATTCATTCCATTAGTTTGATTATATTAAACTAAAAAGTTCCTGCACGGTGAAGAAAACAATCAACAGAGTGAAGAGGCATCATGTTGAATGGGAGAAAACATCTGTAAACTACTTATCTGATACAGAATTAATATCCAAAATATACAAGGAACTGAGACATCTCAACAGCAAAACAAACAAACAAAAAATAAACTGATTAAAAATGGGCAAATGATCTGAACAGACATTTTGTAAAAGAAAAGAAATGGTTAACAAATATATGAAAAAATGCTCAACATCACTAATTATCAGGAAACTAAATCAAAACCACAAAGAGGTATTTTCTCATCTCAGTTAGGATGGTTATTGTCAAAAAGACAAAAATAATAAATGCTGGTGAGGATGTAGAGAAAAGGGAACTCTTTTACCCTGTTAGTGGGAATGCAAATTAGTACAACCACTGTGGAGAACAGTATGGAGGTCCCTAAAAAAACCTCAAATAGAACTAGCATATGATCTGGTAATCCCCACTACTGGGAATGTATTTGGAAAAAAGGAAATCATTGTATCAGAGATACATCAGCATCCCCATCTTTATTACAGCATTATTCACAGTAACCAAGATATGGAATCAACATAGGTGTCCAACAACAGACGAATAAAGAAAATGTGGTGTATATATATATATAATATATATATGTGATGGAATACTATTTGGTTATGAAAAAGAATAAAATCCTATCACTCATGGCAACATGGATGGAACTGAAGGTCATTATGTTAAGTGAAATAAGCCAGGAACAGAAAGTTAAACACCACATGTTCTCACTCATATGTGGAAGCTAAAAAACACTGGTCTCAAAAATATGCCACCTGCACAGATATCTCCAAAAAGAAAAGGTTTCTTTTTTCCCCCCTTTCTTGTAATAAAGGATAAGTTTCCAAGTCTTTTTCACTGCTGTTTGAGCCATGTTTAGAAGAGAGTAGCTTGTCCTCTGCTGGTCTACACTGGTTGCCGGACTTACTTGTATTCCTGGTTTTGCATATGCTGCATTAAGACTTACGTATGGCAAGAAGACATTTTTGTTGTTGTTGTTGTTAAAGGAAACAAACTCTCAAATAATGAAGTGATGTAAAAGCTGCATATGCCTGCAAAGCTCTGAATTCAGGTCCCATTGCTGTCACAAAGAAATGAATGTAACTCCCACCCTAATCCCGTTTTTATGTAATAAAAGTGCCTTAGCATGCATTGCAACTGTCATCACTGCAGTAAGCTGATTTACAGATGTTTTCCACTGAGCATCACAATAAAGAGTGCTGTGTGCTATGAAAAAAAACTAAGTTGATCTCATAGAAGTAAAAAGAATACTAGGGGCTGAGAAGGATAGAGGGAAAGGAAAAATAGGGAGAGGTTTGTGAAAGGATACAAAATTACAGCTACCTCAGGAATGTAAAACCAAACATTCCATATTCTCACTTATAAGTGGGAGCTAAGCTATGAGGATACAAAGGCATCAGAATGATACAATGGACTCTGGGGACTTAGAGGGAAGGGGTGGGAAGGGGGTGAGGGACGAAAGACTACAAATTGTGTTCAGTGTATACTGCAAGGGTGATGGGTGCACCAAAATCTCAAAAATCACCACTAAGGAACCAAATCCCCACAAACCTATGGAAATAAAAATAAAAAAACACACACACACACACAAAGAAAACCCCCACAAAAAAGTCCCCAAATTACAGCTAGATAGGAGGAATAAGTTCTAGTGTTCTATACCACTATAGGATGATTATAGTTAACAATAATACATAGTTTCAAACAGCTAGAAGGAGGCTACTGAATGTTCCCAACACAAAGAAATGATAAATGTTTGAGATGATGGATATGCTAATTACCCTCATTTGATCACCATATTATATGTATCAAAACATCACCATGTACTACATGAATAGATTACTTATCATTTGTCAACGAAAAAAATTTAAAAAAGAAAAACCACCACCAAGGATTAACTACCTCTTCTTCATTTTTTGTTTTCTAACTAATCATTTATTTTATTTTATTTATTTTAAAAACTTTTATTTTAGGTTCAGGGATACGTGTGAAGATTTGATACATAGGTAAACTCGTGTCACAGGGGTTTGTTGCACAAATTATTTCATAACTCAGGTAGTAAGCCTAGTACCCAATAGTTATCTTTTCTGCTCTTCTCCCTCTTCCCACCCTCCACCCTCAAGTAGACCCCAGTGTCTACTATTCCTTTCTTTGCATTCATGAGTTCTCATCACTTAGCTCACACTTACAAGTGAGAACATGTGGTATTTGTTTTTCTGTTCCTCTGTTAGTTTGCTAAGGGTAGCCTCCAGCTCCATCCATGTCCCTGCAAAAGATATGATCTCATTCTTTTTTATGGCTGCATAGTATTCCTTGGTGTATATGTACCACATTTTCTTTATTCATCTGTCATTGATGGGTATTTAGGTTGATTCCATGTCTTTGCTATTGTGGATAGTGCTGCAATGAACATTTGCATGCATGTGTCTTTATGGTAGAATGATTTATATTCCTTTGGGTATATACCCAGTAACGGGTCGAGTGGTAGTTCTGCTTTTAGTTCTTTGAGGAATTTCCATACTGCCCTCCACAATGGTTGAGCTAATTTACATTCCAACTAACAGTGTATAAGTGTTCCTGTTCTCTGTAACCTCACCAGCATCTGTTATTTCTTGACTGTTTAATAGTAGCCATTCTGACTGGTGTGAGATGGTATCTCATGGTGGTTTTGATTTGCATTTCTCTAATGAGCTATCTCTTTGTAATTAGTAGAATGGTTGCATGAGAAATAAATGGAAGTTACCTAAGAAAGGACTGAAAGTTTCAGAGAGAATTTTAATTGTAATTTGTGTTTACCTGGTAGTGATATGCAGGTTGCTGATAAATGGGCTGAGCTACCATCACAGGGGAGCTAGATATAGAACGTGACTATAAAAGGATGGAAAAATAGAAAAATTAGGCAGAAGCCTTTAAAATAGCTCACAATAAAATTTATCTCAAATTATTACCTAAACCCAGTCAACTTCTGGTTTACGATTAGAAATGTTATTTTTCTACCTCTTATTGATATTATTACCAACTCTACTAAGTCTCTTTGTTAAAATCATCATAGTATCCTTACTTCCATGTGGTTTAAGTTCCATAGTAATGCTAAAACAACCACCAGAAAAGTTGCTTTTCCAACTTTTTCCTCCAAAGATTATGAAAATATAGTTCTAAGACGATACTTAGAGGAAAATGACAGCCACACTTAGGCTGACACTGCCTGTTTCCATTGTGGGGACCAGCAGTAAACAGTTAATGTTTATAATATCATTTAGAACTGAATGAATAGTTGTAACTAATTTTTCCACTAGTTACAAATAATCAATGTTCTATTCCTTTGCTATACATATAATTAAAGCAAAGATATTTTATTTTTATTTTAGTAATTTGACACTTAAATTAGTTAATAGGTTGATAAACTAATAAGTGAAAAATCTATGTCTGAAAAAAGTACAAGTAACACTTGATTATTCAAAGTGATCTTTCACTTTTTGGGCTTACTCTTTTAAGCCCCAAAACAGATTACTTAAAACCAGATTATTAATAAAATAGGCAAGTTGTATTGCAAGATAGTAAAACTGGCTCTAATACAGCAATTAAAATTCAGTCTCTAATGTGGAATCTAACTTGTATTGTTTTAAGGTTCAGACCCTGAAAACTGAAGAAAAGTATGTTTTTTACAATTCACACACTATGGTATGCTAATAAAACTGTATCACAGATTAACATTAGAAAATAATAATGTAATTTGCTGTATTAATAGATTAAAGGAGAAAAACTATAATTTCAGCAGAGACAGAAAATGTATTTGTTAAAATTCCAGACCTTTTTATGATTAAAAACTCTTAATGAATAGTAGAAAGTAGCTTCCTTAATTTATTTAGGGCAGTAACTCTCAGCCATGAATGATTTTGTCCTCTAGGGAACATCTGGCAATGTTGGGAGACATTTTTGATTGTCATAACTATGAGGATCCCAGGGACACTTCTAAACATCCTACAGTGCACAGGACAGTTCCTCAACCAAGAAATCATCTGGCTCAAAATGTCAACAGTGCTAAGATTGAGAAATTCTGGTTAAGAGTATCTTCCAAAACCTACAAAGTATGCGTGTGTGTGTGTGTCTCTCTCTCTCTATGTTTGTGTGTGTATACATATATATATTTATATGCATACGTATGTATTTATATGTGTATATACATAGGTTTTCCACTTATAAATTTATCATATGTATGTATATGTATATGCACACATGTAAAGCTTAATGGTGAATCACTGAACTTGCTTCCTTTTTCAAGAACAAGGTCATGATGTTTTCACTCTATCAATACTGTAGCAGAGACACCATCAGTGCAAAAACTCCAGGAAAAAAAGAAGAGAAAGAATTAGAAGTATACCAAATCATAAATAGTTGTGTAAATGAGAGTTTGGCAGGGTTGCTGATACAATATCAATATTGAAAAATCAAGAGCATTGCTATACATCAGCTATAATCTATTAGAAAACATGATTTAAATAACAGCTTTCATGAAAGCAACAAAACTATAGTGCACTAAGAATAAATTCAACAAAAGATGTGTCAAGCTTTTTTATGGAGAAAGAAAACTTTTTTTATGGATAGAAGTAAAATAAGACAAATAAAGATGTATCATGTTCAGGGATATAAAGAGTTAATATTTTAAAATACTGAAATGTCCCAAGTTACCCACACTGTTTAATGTAATTCTAATAACAAAAAGGGCTTTTCACAGAACTAAACAAGCTGAATTATAAAATGTATACTTATAAAAGCAAAGACATAGGATAGAAGAGAGAATCCTGAAGAAGAACAAAGTCCTTTAAGATTTCAAGACTCATTATAAAGTCAAAATAAACGCAATTATGGCTTGTCCACTAGATGGTGGTACCATTCATTGGGATATAGAATACAAGGAAAGCTTAATATTCATGTAATTGTGCGTGACGGGTTGGAGAGAAGGAGTTAGGTTTGTGATATACAAAATTTGTGATATTTGTAGGAATTCTAGTAGAAGTATACTATTGATAGATGTGGCTCTAGACCAGCATTGTCAAATAAAAGTATAATGTGAGCTACACATGTTATTTAAAATTTTCCCATTGTCATGTTAGAAAAGAAAAAAAAGATAAAATTAATTTTTAGTAATGCACTTTATTTAAACTAATACATATTAAACTATTATCATATAAAAGTATAATCAATATAAACATTACCAAGATGTTTTACATTCTTTTTTCATATGGTGTCTTCAAAATCCAGTATGTATTTTACACTTAGGGGACAGCTCAGTTTGGTTTTGCCACATTTCAAGTGCTCAATTGCCACATGTGGCTAGTGGCTATTGTAGTGGATAGTGCAGTCTAAAACTCAGGAGTGAGACTGGGGCTAGATATATGGCTATGGATGATAACATCAGAATGAGTATATGTGGTGAAAGAATGGAGAACAAAATATGAAATCTGCCTTTAAAGGAAAACAAATGGAGGTAAAAGGATTGCCAGAAGAGAGTAGTATCATGGAAATCAAGGGTAGGAAGAGTTTTAAAGAGTAGGTACGATGTTTTGAGAAGTCAAATAAGACTAAAAAGGAAGGAAAGTTTGTGGCAGTTAGGAAGCCATTAAGGACCTTTGTCCAAGGCAGCTTTGGCAGAAAGGTAATGAAGTAGACTTCAGCAGGTGAGGAGTGAATGGATAGTGAAGTAGCAGAAATTCTGAATGTAGATTACTTTTTCAAGAAACTTAGCTTTGAAGGGTAGCAGAAAATTAGGGAATTGGTGAGGGTGTGTATCATAGTTATCGATAACATTGCCTCTTACAAGGTGCTAGGCACTATACAAAGAACTTTGTATACATATCTCTAGTCTTTACATCAATCCTGCAAAATAGATATTCCTGACGTCCTCATTTTACAAATAAGAAAATTTTGAAAGCAAGACTATGAAGGGTTTAAGTAATTCCTCAAAGTAACACAGTAAGTGGTGAAGCTGTAAACCAATAGAGACAAGAAGACTTCAAGTCCAAGAGAGAAAAATAACAGTAGATGGAATGAGGTCCCTGAGGAGGAGGGAACTGACAGCATCTAGATTGCAAGAGGTGTAAACAACCTTGGACAAGACTGAAAGTCACTAAATAAATATAAGAAGCTAAGGATGAGTTAGGATTCAGGTAAGTTTGTGTTTTGAGGGTTGGAGGCTGAGCTGGTTTCCACAAATTGGTTCTTACTCTGCAAAAGAGAAGGCAAAGCTATATTCTCAGAATGACACAGGCAGTTGTTGGAGTGGGGGCAATCTGGTAGTACTGAGGGCTTGGCAAAGGTTTAATATAATCATTGAAATAAGTGAGTGAAGATGCTAACTTTGTTTTTTAAAAAGGAAGTCTGACTATAACACTCTCAAGAAAAGTTCTGAAGTTCTTAATTTTAGGGAAAAAAACTCTATAAACCATCCCACTCTATTCATTAAGTTATATATTAGTCAGACTATACCGTCTACTAGAAACAATATTGAAACCAAAACATGCAAATATTTTGTATGGAAATACCACACAAAGTACAAGTTATAAGATAATAATGAGCAATATTTTCAGAAAAGCCTTACTAGATTCTATTAAATAGTGCATATATTCTGACAGCATCTGATATCAGGAATTAAAAATAATGATTTAATGCCAAAAGAGATTCTGACAAAAAATCAAATGTAAAAGCATTCTTATCTCACTACCTGCTCCTTGCAAACAAGAAAATAACAAAAAGGACAAAATATAGATTTGTAAAATGCCATCATCAATTAAAGAGGAAAACGTCTATGACTCCCAAACCAAACACAATGTAAAATGTCTGCCAAGTGCAAGTTGGACCAATATAGAGGAAGATTCTGAAGCCTCCTCAGACATCAGAAAGGATAAAGATTTCCCTAGAGGTTGATGTTCTGGAAGACCTCTTCAAAGATATTTTAGCGTCTTGAGTGCAGAAGTATGTATTGGTAGGGTGAAGTAGAAGCACAAAATATCTCCACAGAGATCCTATTTTACATGACTTAGTAACAGGGAAGGTAGAATTGATGGAGAAATCATATTTATACATTTTTTCTTGTCTGCTATCTAGCTTTTACCTAAGGAACACTGCTGGAGGTGAAGCAGGGTAAAAGTGGGAAAGGAAGTAGCACTGCCACATCCCAATACAGAATACCTGTGATAAAAAGGACTTCACAAGGAACGAAAATGATCTCTGGCAAGGATGTGGAAGAAAGGGAATCCTTGTACACTGACGGTGGGAATGTAAATTAGTATGGTCATTTTGGAAAACAGTAGGGCAGTTTCTCAAAAAATTAAAAATACTCTCATATGATCTAGAAATCCCATTACTGTGTATACATATCTAAAGGAAACGAAGTCAGTATGTCAAAGAGAAATCTGCACTTCAATGTTTACTGCAGCATTATTCTTAATAGTCAATAGATATGGAATCAACTTTAGTGTCCATCAGTGGGTGAATGGATAAAGAAAATGTAGTATCTCTATACACAATGGAATACTGTTCAGCCTTAACAAAGAAGGAGATCCTGTCATTTACGACAACATGGATGAACCTGGAGGACATTATGGTAAGTGAAATAAGCCAAGCACAGAAAGACAGATACTGCATGATTTCACTTATATGCAGAATGTGAAAAAGTCGAACTCATAGAAGCAGAAAGAAGAATGGTGGTTGCCAGGGGCTGGGGATGGGGAATGAGATGGAAGATGTTGGTCAAAGGATGCAGAGTTTTGGTTCTAAAGGATGAATATGCTCTGGAGATCTACTGCATAGCATGGTGACTACAGTTAATAATAATGTATTATATACTTGAAAATTGCTATGAATTAAGGTACTTTAAATGTTCTCACCACAAACAAAAAAAAGGATAACCATATGAGGTGATGGATTAACATGATTGGGGTAATCTTTTCACAATGTGTACCTATAGCGAAACATCATGCTGTACACTGTAAATGTATACCATTTTTTGTTAATTACACTTTGGTAAAACTGGGGAAAAAAAGAAAAAAGCAACCACAAAAAAAAAATATGTGGGGCATGAAACAAAGAATAAAGAAATCCTAGTAAAAGTATTGATAGTAAATATTAAGATCTGACTGTGGAAATTATTGTCTCAGAACAGAATTATAATGTTACAAAAGTAATAAAACAATGTACTTAAATTGAGAGGTGAATGCTAATTTCCTAATCTTTCATGACAATGATTTAAAACATATCATGCACATGGTATTGGTACAAAAACAGACAGATAGACCAATGGACCAGGATAGAGAACTCAGAAATAAGACTGCACATCTACAACCATCTTCAACAAATCTGACAAAAACAAGCAATGGGGAAAGGATTCACTGTTTAATAAATGGTGCTGGGGAGGTCCAGGGCAAGATGGCTGAATAGGAATAGCTCCAGTCTGCAGCTCCCAGCGAGACCAACACAGAAGGCAGATGATTTCTGCAATTCCAACTGAGGTGCCCAGTTAATCTCATTGGGACTGGTTAGACAGTGGGTGCAGCCCATGGAGGGCGAGCAGAATTAGGGTGAGGCATTGCCTTACCTGGGAAGTGCAAGGGGTCGGGGAACTCCCTCTCCCAGCCAAGGGAAGCCATGAGGAACTGTGCTGTGAGGGACAGTGCTATCAGGCCCAGATACTATGCTTTTTCCATGGTTTTCGCAACCTGCAGAACAGGAAATTCCATCGGGTGCTACATCACCAGGATCCCAGATTTTAAGCACAAAACTGGGCAGCCATTTGGGCAGACACCGAACCAGCTGCAGGAGGTTTTTTTGTTTGTACCCCAGTGGTGCCTGGAACCCCAGCAAGACAGAACCATTCACTCCTCTGGAAAGGGAGCTGAAATCAGGGAGCCAAGTGGTTTTGCTCAGCAAATCCCACTTCTAAGGAACCCAGCAAGCTAAGACCCACTGGCTTGAAATTCTTGCTGCCAGCACAGTTTGAGGTTGACCTGGGATGCTCCAGGTTGGGGGGAGGGGGACCCACCATTACTGAGGCTTGAATAGATGGTTTTCCCCTCATAGGGTAAACAAAGCCTCTGGGAAGTTTGAACTGGGCGGAACACACCTCAGCACTGCAAAGCCGCTGTAGCCAGACTGCCTCTCTAGATTCCTCCTCTCTGGGCAGGGCATCTCTGAAAGAAAGGCAGTAGCCCCAGTCAGGGGCTTATAGATAAAATTCCCATTTCCCTGGGACAGAGCACCTGGGGGAAGGGGCAGCTGTGGGTGGAGCTTCAGCAGACTTAATCGTTCCTGCCTGCTGGCTCTGCAGAGAGCAGTGGATCTCCCAGTACAGTGCTCAAGCTCTGCTAAGGGACAGACTGCCTCTTCAAGTGGGTCCATGACCCCCATGCCTCCTGACTGGGAGAAACCTCCCAGTAGGGGTTGACAGACACCTCATATAGGAGAGCTCCAGCTGGCATCTTGTGGGTGACCCTCTAGGACGAAGCTTCCAGAGGAAGGAGCAGGCAGCAATCTTTGCTGTTCTGCAGCTTCCGCTGGTGATACCCAGATAAACAGGGTCTGGGTGGACCTCCAGCAAACTCCAGCAGACCTGCAGAAGAGGGACCTGACCGTTAGAAGGAAAACTAACAAACATAAAGCACTAACATCAACATCAACAAAAAGGAGTCCATGCAAAAACCCCATCCAAAGGTCATTAGCATCAAAGATCAAAGGTAGCCAAATCCACAAAGATGAAGAAAACCCAGCACAAAAATGCTGAAAATTCCAAAACCAGAATGCCTCTTCCCCTCCAAAGGATCACAGCTCCTTGCCAGTAAAGGAACAAAACTGGATGGAGAATGAGTTTGACAAATTGACAGAAGTAGGCTTCAGAAGATGGGTAATAACAAACTCCTCTGAGCTAAAAGAGCATGTTCTAACCCAGTGCAAGGAAGCTAAGAACCTTGATAAAAGGTTACAGGAACTGCTAACTAGAATAACCAGTTTCGAGAAGAATATAAATGACCTGATGGAGCTGAAAAACAGCATGAGAACTTCATGAAGCATACACAAGTATCAACAGCCCAATTGATCAAGTCGAAGAAAGGATTCAGAGATTGAAGATCAATTTAACAAAATGAAGCATAAAGACAAGATTAGAGCAAAAAGAATAAAAAGGAATGAACAAAGCCTCAAAGAAATAGGGGACTATGTGAAAAGGCCAAACCTACATTTGATTGGTGTACCTGAAAGTGACAGGGAGAATGGAAACAAGTTGGAAAACACATTTCAGGATATTATCCAGGAGAACTTCCCCAACCTAGCAAGACAGGCCAACATTCAAATTCAGGAAATACAGAGAACTCCACTAAAATACTCCTCGAGAAGACCACCCCCAAGACACATAATCGCCAGATTCACCAAGGTTGAAATGAAGGAAAAAATGTTGAGGGCAGTCAGAGAGAAAGGTCAGGTTATCCACAAACGGAGGTCCATCAGACTAACAGCGGATCTCTCTGCAGAAATCCTACAAGCCAGAAGAGAGTGAGGGCCAATATTCAATATTATTAAAGAAAAGAATTTTCAACCCAGAATTTCATATCCAGCCAAAGCTTCATAAGTGAAGGGGAAATCAAATCCTTCACAGACAAGCAAACACTGAGGGATTTTGTCACCACCAGGCCTGCCTTACAAGAGTTCCTGAAGGAAGCACTAAATATGAAAAGGAAAAACCAGTACCAGTCGCTGCAAAAACACACCAAAATGTAAAGATCATTGATACTATGAAGAAACTACATCAACTTATTGGCAAAATAACCAGCTAGCATCAAAATGACAGGATCAAATTCACACAACAATATTAACCTCAAATGTAAATGGGGTAAATGTCCAAACTAAAAGGCACAGACCAGCAAATTGGATAGACTCAAGACCCATTGGTGTGCTGTATTCAGGAGACCCATCTCATGTGCAAAGACACATATAGGCTGAAAATAAAGGGATGGAGGAATATTTACCAAGCAAATGGAAAGTAAAAAAGAGCAAGAGTTGGAATCCTAGTTTCTGATAAAACAGACTTCAAACCAACAAAGATCAAAAAAGACAAAAAAGGGCATTATATAATGGTAAGGGGTTCGATCAACAAGAAGAGCTAACTATCCTAAATGTATAGGCACCCAATACAGGAGGACCCAGATTCATAAAGCAAGTTCTTAGAGACCTACAATGAGACTTAGACTCCCACACAATAATAGTGGGAGACTTTAACACCCCACTGTCAATATTAGACAGATCAATGAGACAGAAAGTTAATGAGGATATTCAGGAGTTGAACTCAGTTCTGGACAAGCAGATCTAATAGACATCTACAGAACTCTCCACACCAAATCAACAAATATACATTCTTCTCAGTACCACGTAGCACTTATTCTAAAATTTACCACACAATTGGAAGTAAAACACTCCTCAGCAAATGCAAAAGAACAGAAATCATACCAAACAGTCTCTCAGACCACAGTGCAATCAAATTAGAACTATAGATTAGGAAACTCATTCAAAACAGCACAACTACATGGAAACTGAACAACCTTCTCCTGAATGACTACTGGGTAAATAACAAAATTAAGGCAGAAATACAGATGTTCTTTCAAACCCATGAGAACAAAGACACAACATACCAGAATCTCTGGGACACAGCCAAAGCAGTTTTTACAGGGAAACTTATAGAACTAAATGCCCACCGGAGAAAGTGGGAACAATCTAAAATCGACCCTCTAACATCACAATTAAAAGAACAAGAGAAGCAAGAGCAAACAAATTTGAAAGCTAGCAGAATGTAAGAAATAACTAAGATCAGAGGAAAACTGAAGGAGATAGAGACACAAAAAACCCTTCAAAAAAAATCAATGAATCTGTGAGCTGGCTTTTTAAAGAGATCAACAAAATAGATAGACTGCTAGCCAGACTAATAAAGAAGAAAAGAGAGAAGAATCAAATAGATACAATAAAAAATGATAAAGGGGATAACACCACTGACCCCACAGAAATACAAACAGAGAATACTATAAACACCTCTACGCAAATACATTAGAAAATCTAGAAGAAATGGATAAATTCCTAGACACATACACTCTCCCAAGATTAAACAAGGAAGAAGTCAAATCCCTGAATAGACCAGTAACAAGTTCTGAAATTGAGGCAGTAATAGCCTACCAACCAAAAAAAAGCCCAGGACCAGAAGGAGTCACAGCTGAATTCTACCAAAGGTACAACGAGGAGTTGGTACCATTCCTTCTGAAACTATTCCAAACCATAGAAAAAGAGGTATTCCTTTCTAACTCATTTTATGAGGCTAGCATCATCCTGATACCAAAACCTGACTGAGACACAACAAAAAAAGAAAATTTCAGGGCAGTATCCCTGATGAACATCAATGTGAAAATCCTCGGTAAAATACTGGCAGACCAAATCCAGCAGCACATCAAAAAGCTTATCCACCATGATCAAGTCAGCTTCATCCTTGGGATGCAAGGCTGGTTCAACATCCAAAAATCAATAAACATAATCCATCACATAAACAGAACCAGTGACAAAAACCATGTGATTATCTCGATAGATGCAGAAAAGGCCTTTGATAAAATTAAACATCCCCTTCAGGCTAAAAACACTCAATAAACTAGGTATTGATGAAACATATCTCAAAATAATAAGAGCTATTTATGACAAACCCATAGCCAATATCATACTAGATGGGCAAAAGCTAGAAGCATTCCCTCTGAAAACTAGCACAAGACAAGGATGCCCTCTCTCACCATTCCTATTTGACAGAGTATTGGAGGTTCTGGCCAGGGCAATCAGGCAAGATTCAAAAATAACGAGTATTCAAATAGGAAGAGAGGAAGTCAAATTTCCTCTGTTTGCAGATGACATGATTGCATATTTAGAAAACCCCATTGGTCTCAGCCCCAAATCTCCTTAAGCTGATAAGCAATTTCAGCAGTCTCAGAATACAAAATCGATGTGCAAAAATCACAAGCATTCGTATACACCAATAACAGACAGAGAGCCAAATCATGAGTGAATTCCCATTCAAAATTGCTACAAAGAGAATAAAATATCTAGGGATACAACTTACAAGGGATAAGAAGGACCTCTTCAAAGAGAACTACAACCGCAGCTCAAGGAAATGAGAGGACACAAACAAATGGAAAAATATTCTATGCTCATGGATAGGAAGAATCCGTATTGTGAAAATAGCCATACTGCCCAAAGTAATTTATAGATTCAATGCTATTCCCATCCAGCTACTACTGCCTTTTTTCACAGAATTAAAAAAAGCTACTTTAAATTTCATATGGAACCAAAAAGAGCCCATATAGTCAAACAATCCTAAGTAAAAAGAATGAAGCTGGAGGCGTCACTCTACCTGACTTCAAACTATACAAGGCCACAGTAACCAAAGTTTATGGTACTGGTAACAAAACAGATATATAGACCAATGAACTGGAACAGAGGCCTCAGAAATAACACCACACATCTACAACCATCTGATCTTTGACAAACCTGACAAAAACAAGCTATGGGAAAAGGATTTCCTATTTAATAAATGGTGTTGGGTAAACTGGCTAGCCATATGCAGAAAACTGAAGTTAGACCCCCTTCCTTATAAAAAAAATTAACTCCAGATGGATTAAAGACTTAAATGTCAGACCTAAAACCATATAAACCCTAGAAGAAAACCTAGACAATACCATTTGGGATATAGGCATGGGCAAAGTCTTCATGACTAAAACACCAAAAGCAATGGCAATAAAAGCTAAAATTGATCTATCGGATCTAATTAAACTAAAGAGCTTCAGAACAGAAAAAGAAACTATCATCAGAGTGAACAGGCAACCTACAGAATAGGAGAAAATTTTTGCAATCTATCCATCTGACAAAGGGCTAATATTCAGAATCTACAAAGAACTTAAACAAATTTACAATAAAAAAAAAAAAATCCATCAAAAAGTGTGTGAAGGATATGAACAGACACTTCTCAAAAGAAGACATTTATGCGGCCAACAAACACATGAACAAAAGCTCATTATCACTGGTCATTAGAGAAATGTAAATTAAAACCACAATGAGAACCATCTCACGCCAGTTAGAATGGTGATCATTAAAAAGTGAGGAAACAGATGCTGGAGAGGATCTGGAGAAGTAGGAATGCTTTTACACTGTTGGTGGGAATTGTAAATTAGTTCAACCATTGTGGAAGACAGTGTGATGATTCCTCAAGAATCTAGAACCAGAAATACCATTTGACCCAGCAATCCCATTACTGGGTATATACTCAAAGGACTATAAATCATTCTGCTATAAAGACATATGTACAGGTATGTTTACTGCAGCACTATTTACAATAGCAAAGACTTGGAACCAACCCAAATGCCCATCAATGATAGAATGGATAAAGAAAATGTGGCACCTATACACCACGGAATATACTATGCAGCTGTAAAAAAGAATGAGTTCATATCCTTTGCAGGGACATGGATGAAGCTGGAAACCATTATTCTCAACAAACAAACTAACACAGAAACATAAAACCAAACACTGCATGTTTCACTCATAAGTGTGAGTTGAACAATGAGAACACATGGACATAGGGAGGGGAACGTCACACACTGGGGCCTGTTGAGGGGTGGGAGACAATGGGAGGGAGAGCGTTAGGAGAATTATCTAATGTAGATGACGGGTTGATGGGTGCAGCAAACCACCATAGCACATATATACCTATGTAACAAACCTGCACATTCTGCACATGTATCCCAGAACTTAAAAGTATAATAAAAAAAATGTTTCTGGGAAAACTGGCTAGCCATATGTAGAAAATTGAAATTGGACCCCTTCCTTACACCTTATACAAAAATTAACTCAAGATGGATTAAAGACTTAAATGTAAAACCCAAAACTATAAAAACCATGGGGAAAAAAATCTAGGCAATACCATTCATTCAGGACATAGGCACAGGCAAAGATTTAATGATGAAAACATCAAAAGCACTTGCAACCAAAGCAAAAATTGACTAATCAGTATCTACTTAAGTAAAGAGCTTCTGTTCAGCAAAAGAAACTATCATCAGAGTCAACAGACAACCTACAGAATGGGAGAAAATTTTTGCTGTCTATCCATCTGACAAAGGTCTAATATCCAGAATATACAAGGAACTTAAACAAATTTACAAGAAAAAAACAAGCAACCCTGTTAAAAAGTAGGCAAAACACATGAACAGACACTTCTCAAAAGAAGACATTTATGCAGCCAACAAACATAAAAAAAGCTCAACTTCGCTGCTCATTAGGGAAATCCTAATCAAAACCACAATGAGATACCATCTCACACCAGTCAGATAGGTGATTGTTAAAAAGTCAAGAAACAAGAGATGCTGGTGAGGCTGTGGAGAAATAGAAATGCTTCTTTGCATTATTGGTGGAAATGTAAATTAGTTCAACCATTGTTGAAGACAGTGTGGTGATTCCCCAAAGACCTAGAGGCAGAAATACCATTTGACCCAGCAATCCCATTACTGGGTATATACCCCCAAAATATAAATCATTCTATTATAAAAATATATGCACATGTATGTCATTGCAGTACTATTCACAACAGTAAAGACATGGAATCAATCCAAATGCCCATCAGTGATAGACTGGATAAAGAAAATGTGGTACATATACACCATGGAATGCTATGCAGCCATAAAAAGGAATGAGATCATGTCCTTTGCAGGGACATGGATGGAGCTGGAAGCCATTGTCTTCACCAAACTAATACAGAAAGAGAAAACCAAACACTGCACATTCTCACTTGTAAGTGGGAGCTGAGCAATGAGAATGCATGGACACAGAGAGGGGAACACTACACACTGGGACCTATCGGGGGCTGGGGAAGGGAGAACATCAGGATAAATAGCTAATGCATGCTGGGCTTATCACCTGGGTGATGGGTTGATAGGTGCAGCAAAACACCATGGCATACGTTTCCCTATGTAACAAACCTGTACCTCCTGCACATATATCCTGGAACTTAAAAAAAAAAAAATAAAATAGATATAACATAAAACATACCACGCACAGTTCCTGACACACAGATGGTGAAGATATCAGTAATGGATCAGAAATATAATTTAAACATGCTAAACAGGATATTAAAATTTCTAATTATAAATTTAATTTACATTTTTGTAGGATAAATTTTTTAAAGATTTTTTTCTTCTTCACCTTAATTATATGCTTTTGACTAATAGAATGTTAGGAACAATATAGATTGACAGCCAAAATTAGAATGCAGAGCATTTGGAATTTTACTATTTCAAAAAGATCAAGTCAAAGATTGGCATAGTGGAGCAAACAGTTGATTTGGGGAATGTTTCAGAACTAATTAGTGAAAAAGTCTAAGACGATGCATTCCTAGATATAAGAAGAGGGAAGAGATTTGAATAAATCAACAAAACAGAGACGAAGCAGTTTCAATAAGGGTCTTGAACAAATTTAAAAAAGAGAGAAAAAGAAATAAATGTTAACATGAGGTAGTTATAGATCAATTACTTTTAGACTAATACATACCTCTGGAACTGAAATTTCCATCAGAGACAGTGGAGGAGGAACACATCCACCATCCTGTGCAATTTCCACTGGTTGATAAATAACTTCAGAAGGTTGTCGGTATAAGAATGGAGCAGAAGAGGCAGGAGACTAAAATACAAAACCATATTTCTAATTCAAATATGATTAGTTATTTCCATTAAACCAAATGACTTACCCAACAGATGAGAGAAGTATCTGTTTTATATTTTCCTATTTTTTTTTTTTTTTAAGGAATAGCATGTAAGTATCTCAGCAACAGATTAGGACCTAATCTGTTATAAATTCCAATTGAGTAGATGTAGTTAAAGAATCCTATCACTGGCAAGCACTAAAACTTCTTAATGACTCAGAACCTCACATATAAATTCAGATAATAATTATGATTATATTAGTATCACCAGTAAAGGTTGTAATAATGTGGCCAATGGTATTTAAATTGACATAAATGTCTGCTCTCAGCTCTGTTACTTCTAATGGAAGTGAGAACATGTCATTAAACAATTTTTTTGGTGATAAACTATTTGTTACCAAAAGTTGGAAAATAGAATACTTATTTAGGAACTGAATAAAAACTGAAGCCAAATCTGAAGTAAAGCTAGAAAAATGCTAAATTTTCAAATAATACTAATAGTGAAAAACGGTAAAATTTCATGTTTATACAGCACTCATTTATAAAATGCTTTCACTTATACATTATCATTTGATATTCACAAAAATCATGTAAGGAAACTTACAAAAATATAGTATCATTACATCCATTTTACAAATGAAGAAACTGAAAATGAACTGCTGAAAGAATCACAGTTAACGAATAGAAGAAGTCTCAAACCTAGTTCTCCTGACTTTAGTATTCATGCAGTCTTCACAAGAATATAATGAAAGAAGGATTTAAAATTAGGAGTTAACATTTACCTGAGGAACACTCCACTGCTGTCCTGGTAAATACTGTGTAGTGGCCTAAAATCAAATAAAAGAAAACAAAAGCTCACTCAGATTATAAACAAGGGTTAAAACTGGATATCTACAGGCAAAAATATGACCTTAGATCCTCACACCATACACAAAAATTAACTCAAGCCATATACAAAAATTAACTCAAAATGGATCAGAAACTTAAATGTAAGAGCAAAAATTATAAAACTCTTAGGAAAAAAAAACAGGTGTAAATGTCTGTGACCTTGAATTAGGAAATGTTTTAAAAATTATGACTCCAAAAGCACAAACAACAAAGCAACAAGAACAAAAAAATAGTTAAATTAGATTTCATCAAAACTCTAAAATAAACTTTTGTGCAAGTGAAAATACAACCCACAGGATGAAAGAAAATATGGAACTTATATCAAGAGTGTATAAAGAACTCTTACAGGGCCGGGTGCGGTGGCTCATGCCTGTAATCCCAGCACTTTGGGAGGCCGAGGCTGGCGGATCACGAGGTCAAGAGATTGAGATCATCCTGGACAATATGGTGAAACCCCGTCTCTACTAAAAATACACAAATTAGCTGGGCATGGTGGCGTGCGCCTGTAGTCTCAGCTACTCGGGAGGCTGAGGCAGGAGACTTGCTTGAACCCGGGAGGCGGAGGTTGCAGTGAGCCGAGATTGCGCCACCGCACTCCAGCCTGGCACCTGGCGACAGAGTGAGACTCTGTTTCAAAAAAAAAAAAAAAAGAACTCTTAAAACTTAATAATCAAAAGACCAGTAAAAGACCAGTAAGCCAACTTAAAAACAGCCAAGTGATACGAATAGAATTTTCTCCAAAGAATACATACATATGGCCAATAAAAACAAGAAATAATGCTCAACACCACTAGCCTTCAGAGAAATAAAAATAAAAACAATAATACAACACCACTTCATACCCACTAGGATGGCTTTAATCAAAAAAGTAGATTGCAAGTGTTGATGGGCATGTGGAAAAATTAGAGCCCTCAAAATCTGCTGGCGGGAATGTAAAATGGTGCCGCCTTTTGGAAAATAGTCTATTTCTTTAAAAGGTTAAACATAGAGTTATCATATGACCCAGCAATTCCACTCTAGTTATAAGACCTAAGAGAAATAAAAATATATGTCTACATAAACATTTGTATGTGAATGTCCATGGCAGCATTATTTATAACAGTCAAAAGATAGAAACAACTCAAGTGTCCACCATCTTGCCCATCATCTGATGAATGTATAAACAAAATGTGGTATACACTGCAGCCATATAATTGGCTATTATTCAAGAATGAAGTACTGAGACATGCCATCACATAGATAAATCTTCAAAACATTATGCTAAATGTAAGAAGCCAGTCACAAAAGACCTCATATTGCATGATTCATTTTATAGGATATATCCACAATAGGCAAATCTAGAAAAACAGGTAAATAGATGACTGGTTGCCTAGGGTTGGGATAAGGGGGAAAAAAGGAGTATCTGCAACTACTCAGCTCATCCACTGTAGCACAAAAGGAGCCACAGACAATAATTAAACAAATGTGGCTGTGTTCCAATAATGCTTTATTTACAAAAACAGTCTGCTGGCTGGAGTTTGGTCTGCAAACCATAAATCGATGACCTTGCTCTGGACCAAAATGGTTTGGCATTATAGTTCACTTATCCCCAATTTCTTACTAGAATTAATGAAGAGTCCTGGTTAACTGAAAGAGGATGTCATAATACATAATAAACCACAATATATTATTTACTTTAATGTAAATTATGTGGAAAACTGACATATGTTAACATTTAAAAACTAACTTGCATCCAATACCTATATCTTACTTGGGGAATTATTGCTAAAGACTTTTTAGTTTAAATGTTAGCCAGGGGACCAAATCTGACCTCATTATATTTGGTAAAAGGAAGCAAAGCGTCCATCTTCTTGTATGACATTGTTTAGTTCCGTCTTAAAAAAAGAGAGGCATGATGTCAGCAATATGACTGACCAGAGATGCCTGGCATTCATTTTCCACTGGCTCCCCACCCTGCCACAAGAAAGGACTAAGGCAACAAATAAACAGCTACAATTTGACAGGAGCATCAAAGGGAGAGTACTGGAGTGCAGCAGGGGAGTGGAGACACACTTGTGGTGATTTCAAATCCAGGAGTGCAGCCTGGAGCCACTCAGCCTCTGCAACCCCTTCTCTCCTGATAGGATTGGATCTGCCTGGAGTTCTGCAATTTCTCATTGCAGGGAAAAGGTAAGCAGAAGATCCCCACCAGCCTGCATTGCTACTGCAGACATCTACACTCCTTGCAACAGAAGAATGTGTTGCAAGTCTCACAGTTTGGAGAGCTGCTGGGAATTTGTGGCTGTATTGCCCCAAATTAGGAGTACAAAGTGTGTACTCCCCACCCTCTCAACCCCACCCTGTGAGTCAAGCTGCTGCAGCATGATAGCATCTCGAGGCCATAGCCACCTCTGAAGTGCTCCCTCTTCTAGGGGGCCAGTAGCTATTGCATGTGTCCAGCACTGGGGTTCCATTTTCATTCTGCCAAGTCCATACCAGTGGCCGAACCCCAGCAGCATGGAACCTGAGGCTCAAGATTGGCTGATTCTGGTCCTGTACCGTAGGGAAACCAACTTCTGTTGCCTTCACTTCCAGCTAGAGGGACAATCTGGCTGTCTTGCCCAGGGTGAATCCACTCTTGAGCTGGTCCAACTGCTGCAATCCCTTGAGCAAGAGAGGTCCTCAATCCTCATAGCAGCTGAAATGCTCCCAGGATAGAATGGTTACACATCTGCATACAGGGCTGAGAAACCACCCAGAGGTGCCTCATGTTCTGCAGATAAGCCTCTGATCTGCCCTGTGTATGGAATTAGAGCCCAAGAAATAGCTCTGGAAACTTCCCCTGGCAGAAACGTCCCCAGGAGAGTAGGAGTGGCTGTGTGTCCATGCCTCAGGCCTCATGCCCACCCCTCCAGAAGACACATCCCTAGGACAGCTGAGCAGCCTTGAGCCTGTGTCCCAGGCCTGAGAAGCAGCTCCATAGTCCACTTTCAGTGGGCATGATCCCAGGCTGACCAAGTAGCCCTGTGCCTGTATCCTGGGCCTATGGAACAGCCCTCACAGAAACATTTCCAGGCCAGGTGATCCACCCTGTGCCTACATCCCAGACTTGAGAAATAGCCCCATGGGCCACCCCCAGCAGACATGCCCCTTGGCCAGGTGAGCAGTTGTGCACCTGCATCCCAAGCTGGAGAAGTAGCCCCTGACAAACATATCCTTAGCCAAATGAATGGCCATGCAGCTGTGTTGCAGGCCTAGGAAACAGTCCCATGGGTTGCCCCAGCAGACACACCCCCAGGCCAGCCAAGGAGCCAAGTGCCTGCATACCTGACCTGAGAAACAGCCCCACAGACTGCCTCTGGTGGGCACTACCCCAGGCTGGCTTAGAAATTACATGTCTGTGCTCTCAGCCAGAGTAACAGTCTTGTGGCCCCAAGCCCGGTGAGCCAGCCTTACCATGATCCAGATACAACCCTGACCTGGGCAACAGCCCAGCAAGCCCACCCCTGGCAAAGCCCCACCACCATTGTCACAGACTTTCTTGTCCTAGATCACTGAGAAACCTGCAAATACAACCCGAGAGGATTATAGCTTGAGACTACACAGAGACTATACTAGTGTGTCCACCTAGAACCAAGGCCAATGCACCCCACTGAACCAACACCCCAAGACTCATTCATGGAAATAAGTCTTCCCCTATGAAACCTACTCCAAATTTGAAAAGATGACTTTCACACCAGATGTGTAGAAATCAATGTAGGGACACATCAACCATCAAGGAAACATGTCACCTCTAATGAAAACAATAATTCTCTATTAACGGACCCCAATCATACAGAAATAGTTATATGTATTTCATGCCAGAAAAACAATTCAAAATAATAATCTGAAGGAAACTCAGTGAGATACAAGAGAATACAGATAGACAATTCAACAAAATCAGGAAAACAACTCATAATTTGAATGAGAAATTCAACAAAGAGATAGATATCAAAAACAAACAAACAAATGGATATCCTAGAGCTGAAGAAATCAATGAATGAAATAAAAATCTAACCGAGAATTTCAACAATACACTAGACTAAGAAGAAGAAAGAATTTCTGAACTTGAAGGCAGGTCTTTTGAAATAACACAGGCAGGAAAAAAAAAAAAGAAGAATGAAGAAAACCTACAGGATTTATAAGATACCATGAAGAGGATAAATATTCATTCATATAATGGGCATTCCAGAAGGAAAAGAGAAGGCAAAAGGTGAGGAAAACATGTTTAATGCTGCCCTTATTTCATCAAACGTGTTTTAATGAAATAATAACACATTTGTTTTTTTCATTTTAAAAAGAAGAATTTAAAAGCAGCAAGAAAAAGTGTCAAGTCACAATTAAAGAAATCCCTGTTATACTAACAGCAGATTTCTTAGCAGAAATCTTACAGGCCAGGGGAGAATGGGATGACATATTCAAAAAACCCAAGGTAGAAACCTCCCAGCCAAGAATATTGTACTCAGTAAAGCTATCCTTCAGAAATGAAGGAGAAATAAAGTCTTTCACAAGTCCAGGTGTGGTGGCTCACACCTGTAGTCCCAGTGCTTTGGAAGACTGAGGCAGGAAGATGCTTGAGCCCAGGAATTTGAGACCAGCCTGGGCAACATAGCAAGACCCTATCTCTTAGAAAAAAATTAGCCAGGCATGGCACATGCCTGTAGTCTCAGCTACGTGGCAGGCTAAGGTGGGAGAGATTTCTTGAGCTCAAAAGTTTGATGCTGCAGTGAGCTATGAGCATGCCACTATACACTGCCTCTGAAAAACCCAGCTCTTTCATAGACAAGCAAAAACTGAAGAGAATTTATCACCACTAGATTGGCCTTACAAGAAAATACTCAAGGGAGTCTTACATCAGGAAGTGAAAAGATGATAAGCACCAT
The DNA here is from genome assembly GCF_030222135.1 of Aotus nancymaae. Taxonomy (NCBI): domain Eukaryota; kingdom Metazoa; phylum Chordata; class Mammalia; order Primates; family Aotidae; genus Aotus; species Aotus nancymaae. The sequence continues at coordinate 35,811,457 of NW_026988419.1, read as the reverse complement.
CATGAAACATGCAAAACTATAAAATTCACTGGGAGAGCCATTACACGAGGACAAAGAGAAAAGAATCAAATCTTATTATTGCAGAGAACCCAGCTGCCAAAAATCACCAATAAGAGAGAGAATAAGGAAAAAAAGATATACAAAAAAAAAAAAAAAAAAAAAACAACCCAAAACAGAAAACAATAAAAAAAAAATGACAGGAGTAAGTCCTCACCTATCAATAATAACCCTGAATGTAAATGGGTTAAATTCTCCATTTAAAAGATAGACACTGGCTGAATAGATAAAAAAGAGAGACCCAATTATATGCTACCTAAAATAAACTCACCTTAACTGTAAAGACACACATAGACTGAAAGTGAAGGGATGGAAAAACATGTTCCATGCAAATGAAAACCAAAGCAGGCAGGAGTAGCCATACTTATATCAAACAAAACCGACTTCAAGTGAAAAGTTTTAAAAAGAGACGAAGAAGAACATTTAATAAAGGGATCAATTTAGCAAGAAAATATAACAATTGTAAATATATATGTACCCAACACCAAAGCACCCAGATAATATAATGCAAGTCTTATTTGACCTAAAGAGAGAGGGAGAGACCCCAATAAAATAGTAGTTGGGGACTTCAATATCCCACTCTCAGCATTGTATAGATCATATAGAAAGAAAATAAACAGGTCGGACACTGTGGCTCATGCCTGTAATCCCAGCACTTTGGGAGGCTGAGGCTGAGGTGGGTAGATCACAAGCTCAGGAGTTTCAGATTAGCCGGCCTGACCTACATGGTGAAACCCCATCTCTACTAAAAATACAAAAATTAGCCAGGCCTGGTGGTGTGCGCCTGTAATCCTAGCTACTCAGGAGGCTGAGGCAGGAGAATCGCTTGAACTCAGGAGGTGGAGGTTGCAGTGAGCCTATATCGCGCCATTGCACTCCAGCCGGGGTGACAGAGTGAGACTCCATCTCAAAACAAACAAACAAACAGAAAATAAACAAAGAAACTTGGATTTAAATGGCACCATAGGCCAAACAGACCTAACAGCCATTTAGAGAACATTTAACTGAACAGCTGCAAAATATCATCAGTACATGAAACATTCTCCAGAATGACAATATTTTAGGAAACAAAACAAATCTCAAGAAATTAAAAACCTGAAATCATATCAAGTACCTTAACTGACCAAAATGAAATAAAACAAGACATCAATAGCAAGAAAAACTATACGAAGCTATGGAAATTAAGCAACATACTCCTGAATGACCAGTGGGTGAAGGAAGAAATTAAGAATGAAAATAGAAACACAACATACCAAAACCTGTGGGACACAACAATAGCAGTATTAAGAGGCAAATTTATAGCAATGAATGCTTACATAAAAAAAACTAAATATTTCAAACAAACACCCTTACAATGTACCTCTAGGAACTAGAAAAGCAAAAACAAGCTAAACCCAAAATTAGTAGAAGAAAAGAAATATTAACAATCAGAGCAGAAATAAACAACGTTGAGGCTACAAAACAATACAAAATATTAATAAAACAAAAGGTTGATTTTTAAAAAGAAAAACAAAACTGACAAACGATTAGCTAGCCTTAGAAAAACGAAAGAAGACTTAGATAAATAAAATCAGCAATGAAAAAGACATCACAATGGATACCACAGAAATACAAAGGATCATTAGAGACTACTATGAACAACTACATGCTAATAAATTAGAAAACCTAGAAGAAACAGATAAATTTCTGAACATACACAATCTACCAAGACTGAACCAAGAAGAAATTGAAAACCTTAAGAAACAAATAACAAGTAACAAAATTGAATCAGTAATTACGATGTCTTCCAACAAAGGAAAGTGCAGAACTACATGGCTGAATTCCACCAAACCTTTAGATAAGAATACCAGGTCTTCACAAACCATTACAAAAAATTGAAGCAGAGGGAATTCTCCCTAATTCATTCCATTAGTTTGATTATATTAAACTAAAAAGTTCCTGCACGGTGAAGAAAACAATCAACAGAGTGAAGAGGCATCATGTTGAATGGGAGAAAACATCTGTAAACTACTTATCTGATACAGAATTAATATCCAAAATATACAAGGAACTGAGACATCTCAACAGCAAAACAAACAAACAAAAAATAAACTGATTAAAAATGGGCAAATGATCTGAACAGACATTTTGTAAAAGAAAAGAAATGGTTAACAAATATATGAAAAAATGCTCAACATCACTAATTATCAGGAAACTAAATCAAAACCACAAAGAGGTATTTTCTCATCTCAGTTAGGATGGTTATTGTCAAAAAGACAAAAATAATAAATGCTGGTGAGGATGTAGAGAAAAGGGAACTCTTTTACCCTGTTAGTGGGAATGCAAATTAGTACAACCACTGTGGAGAACAGTATGGAGGTCCCTAAAAAAACCTCAAATAGAACTAGCATATGATCTGGTAATCCCCACTACTGGGAATGTATTTGGAAAAAAGGAAATCATTGTATCAGAGATACATCAGCATCCCCATCTTTATTACAGCATTATTCACAGTAACCAAGATATGGAATCAACATAGGTGTCCAACAACAGACGAATAAAGAAAATGTGGTGTATATATATATATAATATATATATGTGATGGAATACTATTTGGTTATGAAAAAGAATAAAATCCTATCACTCATGGCAACATGGATGGAACTGAAGGTCATTATGTTAAGTGAAATAAGCCAGGAACAGAAAGTTAAACACCACATGTTCTCACTCATATGTGGAAGCTAAAAAACACTGGTCTCAAAAATATGCCACCTGCACAGATATCTCCAAAAAGAAAAGGTTTCTTTTTTCCCCCCTTTCTTGTAATAAAGGATAAGTTTCCAAGTCTTTTTCACTGCTGTTTGAGCCATGTTTAGAAGAGAGTAGCTTGTCCTCTGCTGGTCTACACTGGTTGCCAAACTTACTTGTATTCCTGGTTTTGCATATGCTGCATTAAGACTTACGTATGGCAAGAAGACATTTTTGTTGTTGTTGTTGTTAAAGGAAACAAACTCTCAAATAATGAAGTGATGTAAAAGCTGCATATGCCTGCAAAGCTCTGAATTCAGGTCCCATTGCTGTCACAAAGAAATGAATGTAACTCCCACCCTAATCCCTTTTTTATGTAATAGAAGTGCCTTAGCATGCATTGCAACTGTCATCACTGCAGTAAGCTGATTTACAGATGTTTTCCACTGAGCATCACAATAAAGAGTGCTGTGTGCTATGAAAAAAAACTAAGTTGATCTCATAGAAGTAAAAAGAATACTAGGGGCTGAGAAGGATAGAGGGAAAGGAAAAATAGGGAGAGGTTTGTGAAAGGATACAAAATTACAGCTACCTCAGGAATGTAAAACCAAACATTCCATATTCTCACTTATAAGTGGGAGCTAAGCTATGAGAATACAAAGGCATCAGAATGATACAATGGACTCTGGGGACTTAGAGGGAAGGGGTGGGAAGGGGGTGAGGGATGAAAGACTACAAATTGTGTTCGTGTATACTGCAAGGGTGATGGGTGCACCAAAATCTCAAAAATCACCACTAAGGAACCAAATCCCCACAAACCTATGGAAATAAAAATAAAAAAAAAACACACACACACAAAGAAAACCCCCACAAAAAAGTCCCCAAATTACAGCTAGATAGGAGGAATAAGTTCTAGTGTTCTATACCACTATAGGATGATTATAGTTAACAATAATACATAGTTTCAAACAGCTAGAAGGAGGCTACTGAATGTTCCCAACACAAAGAAATGATAAATGTTTGAGATGATGGATATGCTAATTACCCTCATTTGATCACCATATTATATGTATCAAAACATCACCATGTACTACATGAATAGATTACTTATCATTTGTCAACGAAAAATTTTAAAAAAGAAAAACCACCACCAAGGATTAACTACCTCTTCTTCATTTTTTGTTTTCTAACTAATCATTTATTTTATTTTATTTATTTTAAAAACTTTTATTTTAGGTTCAGGGATACGTGTGAAGATTTGATACATAGGTAAACTCGTGTCACAGGGGTTTGTTGCACAAATTATTTCATAACTCAGGTAGTAAGCCTAGTACCCAATAGTTATCTTTTCTGCTCTTCTCCCTCTTCCCACCCTCCACCCTCAAGTAGACCCCAGTGTCTACTATTCCTTTCTTTGCATTCATGAGTTCTCATCACTTAGCTCACACTTACAAGTGAGAACATGTGGTATTTGTTTTTCTGTTCCTCTGTTAGTTTGCTAAGGGTAGCCTCCAGCTCCATCCATGTCCCTGCAAAAGATATGATCTCATTCTTTTTTATGGCTGCATAGTATTCCTTGGTGTATATGTACCACATTTTCTTTATTCATCTGTCATTGATGGGTATTTAGGTTGATTCCATGTCTTTGCTATTGTGGATAGTGCTGCAATGAACATTTGCATGCATGTGTCTTTATGGTAGAATGATTTATATTCCTTTGGGTATATACCCAGTAACGGGTCGAGTGGTAGTTCTGCTTTTAGTTCTTTGAGGAATTTCCATACTGCCCTCCACAATGGTTGAGCTAATTTACATTCCAACTAACAGTGTATAAGTGTTCCTGTTCTCTGTAACCTCACCAGCATCTGTTATTTCTTGACTGTTTAATAGTAGCCATTCTGACTGGTGTGAGATGGTATCTCATGGTGGTTTTGATTTGCATTTCTCTAATGAGCTATCTCTTTGTAATTAGTAGAATGGTTGCATGAGAAATAAATGGAAGTTACCTAAGAAAGGACTGAAAGTTTCAGAGAGAATTTTAATTGTAATTTGTGTTTACCTGGTAGTGATATGCAGGTTGCTGATAAATGGGCTGAGCTACCATCACAGGGGAGCTAGATATAGAACGTGACTATAAAAGGATGGAAAAATAGAAAAATTAGGCAGAAGCCTTTAAAATAGCTCACAATAAAATTTATCTCAAATTATTACCTAAACCCAGTCAACTTCTGGTTTACGATTAGAAATGTTATTTTTCTACCTCTTATTGATATTATTACCAACTCTACTAAGTCTCTTTGTTAAAATCATCATAGTATCCTTACTTCCATGTGGTTTAAGTTCCATAGTAATGCTAAAACAACCACCAGAAAAGTTGCTTTTCCAACTTTTTCCTCCAAAGATTATGAAAATATAGTTCTAAGACGATACTTAGAGGAAAATGACAGCCACACTTAGGCTGACACTGCCTGTTTCCATTGTGGGGACCAGCAGTAAACAGTTAATGTTTATAATATCATTTAGAACTGAATGAATAGTCGTAACTAATTTTTCCACTAGTTACAAATAATCAATGTTCTATTCCTTTGCTATACATATAATTAAAGCAAAGATATTTTATTTTTATTTTAGTAATTTGACATTTAAATTAGTTAATAGGTTGATAAACTAATAAGTGAAAAATCTACGTCTGAAAAAAGTACAAGTAACACTTGATTATTCAAAGTGATCTTTCACTTTTTGGGCTTACTCTTTTAAGCCCCAAAACAGATTACTTAAAACCAGATTATTAATAAAATAGGCAAGTTGTATTGCAAGATAGTAAAACTGGCTCTAATACAGCAATTAAAATTCAGTCTCTAATGTGGAATCTAACTTGTATTGTTTTAAGGTTCAGACCCTGAAAACTGAAGAAAAGTATGTTTTTTACAATTCACACACTATGGTATGCTAATAAAACTGTATCACAGATTAACATTAGAAAATAATAATGTAATTTGCTGTATTAATAGATTAAAGGAGAAAAACTATAATTTCAGCAGAGACAGAAAATGTATTTGTTAAAATTCCAGACCTTTTTATGATTAAAAACTCTTAATGAATAGTAGAAAGTAGCTTCCTTAATTTATTTAGGGCAGTAACTCTCAACCATGAATGATTTTGTCCTCTAGGGAACATCTGGCAATGTTGGGAGACATTTTTGATTGTCATAACTATGAGGATCCCAGGGACACTTCTAAACATCCTACAGTGCACAGGACAGTTCCTCAACCAAGAAATCATCTGGCTCAAAATGTCAACAGTGCTAAGATTGAGAAATTCTGGTTAAGAGTATCTTCCAAAACCTACAAAGTATGCGTGTGTGTGTGTGTCTCTCTCTCTCTATGTTTGTGTGTGTATACATATATATATTTATATGCATACGTATGTATTTATATGTGTATATACATAGGTTTTCCACTTATAAATTTATCATATGTATGTATATGTATATGCACACATGTAAAGCTTAATGGTGAATCACTGAACTTGCTTCCTTTTTCAAGAACAAGGTCATGATGTTTTCACTCTATCAATACTGTAGCAGAGACACCATCAGTGCAAAAACTCCAGGAAAAAAAGAAGAGAAAGAATTAGAAGTATACCAAATCATAAATAATTGTGTAAATGAGAGTTTGGTAGGGTTGCTGATACAATATCAATATTGAAAAATCAAGAGCATTGCTATACATCAGCTATAATCTATTAGAAAACATGATTTAAATAACAGCTTTCATGAAAGCAACAAAACTATAGTGCACTAAGAATAAATTCAACAAAAGATGTGTCAAGCTTTTTTATGGAGAAAGAAAACTTTTTTATGGATAGAAGTAAAATAAGACAAATAAATGGAGAGATGTATCATGTTCAGGGATATAAAGAGTCAATATTTAAAATACTGAAATGTGCCAAGTTACCCACACTATTTAATGTAATTCTAATAACAAAAAGGGCTTTTCACAGAACTAAACAAGCTGAATTATAAAATGTATACTTATAAAAACAAAGACATAGGATAGAAGAGAGAATCCTGAAGAAGAACAAAGTCCTTTAAGATTTCAAGACTCATTATAAAGTCAAAATAATTAGAATTGAACAAGGCAAACAAATATACCAATGGAACAAAATAGAGAGCAGAAAAAAGACCCATACACATGGAAACTTAGTATTTGGCAGAGGATTAATTTCAAAATAGTAAGAAACAGATGGATTAGTTAATACATAAATTCAAGATTTAAGATCTGGCAGTGAAAAGTGGCAATAATATGGAATTAAAAATAAAAAATAGAATAACTATATTCCTGTAGTAAAAAATAAAAACAAAAAAGAGGAAAAAAGTCTTGTAACAAAGAGCAAAAAAACAATAATTTTTTTATGAGAAAAAAATAAAAAAGAGTTAATGGACAAGCCATAAACTGGAAGAAGATATTGACAACCCACAAAATTCATGTAATAAACTCAAGATTAAAAATAAATCACCCCAATAGAAAAATGGACAATGGATATGAACAGGCAGCTCACAGAAGAAAGTGGAATGACCATAAATATACAAAAATATATTCAATATTACTAGAAGTTAGACAAAAAATAAAAAAAAAAATAAAAATAAAACAAAATACCACTGCATAAAATAATATTGGTATACATGTAAAAATCTGGTAATTTTAAGGGTTGGCAGCTTATGGAAAAATTAGGGCTGTCATAAACTGTTGGCTAGGATTTCAAATAGCTTTCAAAAGCTCTTTGGCAACATCTAGTCAAAGATGTGCATACTTGATGAATGTGAAATTCTATGTATATATCCTTGCCTAGACCAAGGTACATTAGGGAAATACAAAAATTTTCCAGTAATACGTGGACATGAATAACTTTAAGAGTACCAATTTTCAGATTCTAAACTTCATATATACTCCTTTCTGATGTGATCCACCCATGACTGCGTCTGTGTAACATGGATTCTTCTTTTAAAAACTCCACCTTCACCATCACTCTTTTGCTTCTCTAAAGAAAGGCATATTTCTCACTTCTTCTGAATCTTGCTATAATGTTATTAAATAATAACAACAGGGCGCCTTTGCATCTGCACGTGTTTGCAGTCCTCTCCGCGATGCTGCCTCTGCTACGCTGCGTGCCCCGTGTGCTGGGCTCCTCCGTTGCCAGCCTCCGCACCGCGGCTACCGCCTCGCCTGCTTCGCCATTCTGGCAGCTCCTGCAGCCGGCGCCCCGGCTGTGCACCCAGCCCTTCGGGCTGCTCAGCGTGCGCGCAGGTTCCGAGCAGCGGCCGGGCCTCCTGCGGCCTCGCGGGCCCTGCGCCTGCGGCTGTGGCTGCGGAGCGCTGCACACCGAAGGAGACAAAGCTTTTGTTGATTTCCTGAGTGATGAAATTAAGGAGGAAAGAAAAATCCAGAAGCATAAAACCCTCCCTAAGATGTCTGGAGGTTGGGAGCTGGAACTGAATGGGACAGAAGCTAAATTAGTGCGGAAAGTTGCCGGGGAAACAATCACTGTCACTTTCAACATTAACAACAGCATCCCATCAACATTTGATGGTGAAGAGGAACCCTCACAAGGGCAGAAGGTTGAAGAACAGGAGCCTGAATTGACGTCAACTCCCAATTTTGTGGTTGAAGTTATAAAGAATGATGGCAAGAAGGCCCTTGTGCTGGACTGTCATTATCCAGAAGATGAGGTTGGACAAGAGGATGAGGCTGAGAGTGACATCTTCTCTATCAGGGAAGTTAGCTTTCAGTCCACTGGCGACTCTGAATGGAAGGATACTAATTATACACTAAACACAGATTCCCTGGACTGGGCCTTATATGACCACCTAATGGATTTCCTTGCGGACCAAGGGGTGGACAACACTTTTGCAGATGAGTTGGTGGAGCTCAGCACAGCCCTGGAGCACCAGGAGTACATTACTTTTCTTGAAGACCTCAAAAGTTTTGTCAAGAGCAAGTAGAGCAGACAGACACTGAAAGCCATAGTTTTACGGCAGGCTTTGGTCATTGAACAAATCAAGTCTGAAGCTAGACACATGCTTTGAAATGATTATCATCCTAATATCATGGGAAAAAAATACCAAATTTAAATTATATATGATGTTTTACGCTCTCATTTATTACCATTTTTTTCTATACAAATCTATTATTTGTAGATTTTTGTATAACATAATAGACAAAAAAATTGGTTTATCTCCTCCAAAAAAAAAAAAAAAAAAAACAAAAAACAGGGCATCAAACAGACACACAACTCAAGAGGACAATGCTGAGGATCCAAGATGGCCGCTTAGGAGGAAGTCGGGATTGCAGCTCCGAGAGAAGGCGCAGAGGGTGAGTGGACGCCGCATTTCCAGACGAATTTTTACTGCCCACAGACCAGGAGATTCACAGGAGGACAAGCCCCATGGGTCGCCAGCACCACTGGTTTGAGTGGCGTGGCTGCTCAGCCTACGCCCTGGGGCGGGGGGCAGTGGCTTCTTATGCAGAGCAAAAGAGACAGAGTTCCCTCTGAGCCAGCAAGGGGAGCTGAAGCAGGGAGCCAAGCCAGGAGACCCCGGGCAAGGGAGCGCCACGAATCTCAGAGCCGCTGCTTCGGCTGATGCAGCGGCACACAGGGCAGCGGATTTTAACTGCCCACAGACCAGGAGATTCACAGGCGGAGAAGCTCCACGGGTTCCCAGCGCTGCTGGTTGGACCAGAGCAGCCGCTCGGCCTGCACCGGGGGCAGGGAGCAGCGGCTCCTTGAGCAAAGTGAACGAGACTGTGTCCCCTCTGGGCCAGCAAGGGGAGCTGTGGCAAGGAGGCAAGCCAAGAGATTACCGGGCAAAGAGGGCCCCTCTGGAAACACGGCTGAACCCGGGACGGTCCAGCTCTGTGGGGGAGGGGCGTCCTCCATCGGGAAACACCCTGCAGTTCCCGAGGCAATTTTCCGTAACCAAGACAACCCGCCACTACAGAGACTCCGTCACTACAGGGGCGGGCCAGCATAGCGGAAGCAGTTCTAACTACACCCACAGGACTGCAGGGAAGCTCACACGGAAGCTGGGCGGAGCCCAAAACAGCTCAGCGAAGCCTCTGCAGGCTGAGTGTGACTAGACTGCCACCTTATGGGCAGGGAAAATGGTAGCAACATAGCTGAAAAGCATAAAGCGCTAACCCCCTCGGCCAGAACACCTGGGGAGAAGAAAAGGGGGTTTAAGAGTTCAGCTGCTGCAGACTTAAAATTACCAAAATCAGAAAGACAGCAACTACAAAGTCAATAGGCGGATAAATCCACAAAGATGGGAAGAAACCAGCGCAAAAAGGATGAAAACAACCAAAACCAGAACACCTCTCCCCCTACAAGGCAGCATAACTCCTCACCAGCACGGGAACAAGACTGGACGGGTAAATGACAGAATCAGCTTTCAGAAAATGGATAATAAGAAACTTCTGTGAGCTAAAAGAACATGTTCTAACCCAATGCAAAGAAACTAAGAACCTTGAAAAAAGACTTGATGAAATGCTAACGAGAATGGACAACTTAGAGAGGAATATGAGTGAATTGATGGAGCTGAAAAACACAACACGAGAACTTCGCGAAGCATGCACAAGTTTCAACAGCCGAATTGACCAAGCAGAAGAAAGGATATCAGAAGTCGAAGATCAACTCAATGAAATAAAACGAGAAGGGAAGATTAGAGAAAACAAGGTAAAAAGGAATGAACAGAGTCAACAAGAAATATGGGACTACGTGAAAAGACCTAATCTATGTTTGATAGGTGTACCTGAATGTGACGAAGAGAATGCATCCAAGCTGGAAAATACTCTTCAGGATATTATCCAGGAAAACTTCCCCAACCTAGCAAGGCAGGCCAATATTCAAGTCCAGGAAATACAGAGAACACCACAAAGATATTCCTCTAGAAGAGCAACCCCAAGGCACATAATCATCAGATTCGCCAGGGTTGAAATGAAGGAGAAAATACTAAGGGCAGCCAGAGAGAAAGGTTGGGTTACCCACAAAGGGAAACCCATCAGACTCACAGCAGATCTCTCAGCAGAAACCCTACAGGCCAGAAGAGAGTGGGGGCCGATATTCAACATCCTTAAAGAAAAGAACTTTCAACCCAGAATTTCATATCCAGCCAAACTAAGCTTCATAAATGAAGGAAAAATAAAATCCTTTGTGAACAAGCAAGTACTCACAGATTTCATCACCACCAGACCAGCTTTACAAGAGCTCCTGAAGGAGACACTACACATAGAAAAAAACAACCAGCACCAGCCACTCCAAAAACGCACGAAATGGTAAAGAGCAGCAACACAATGAAGAATCTGCATCAACCAATGGGCAAAACAGCCAGCTAGCATCAAAATGACAGGACCAAACTCACACATAACAATATTAACCCTAAATGTAAATGGACTAAATGCCCCAATCAAAAGACACAGACTGGCAAATTGGATAAAAAGCCAAAACCCATCAGTGTGCTGTATCCAGGAAACCCACCTCACATGCAAGGATACACAAAGGCTCAAAATAAAGGGATGGAGGAAGATTTACCAAGCAAACGGAGAGCAAAAAAAAGCAGGAGTTGCAATTCTCATCTCTGATAAAATAGACTTTAAAGCAACAAAGATCAAAAGAGACAAAGAAGGACATTACATAAGGGTAAAAGGATCAATGCAACAAGAAGAGCTAACGATTCTAAATATATATGCACCTAATACAGGAGCACCCAGATACATAAGGCAAGTTCTTAAAGACTTGAAAAGAGACTTAGACTCCCACACATTAATAGTGGGAGACTTCAACACACCATTGTCAATATTAGACAGATCAACGAGACAGAAGATTAATAAGGATATCCAGGACTTGAACTCAGACCTGGAACAAGCAAACCTAATAGACATTTACAGAACTCTCCAGCCCAAATCCACAGAATATACATTCTTCTCAGCACCACATCACACCTACTCTAAAATTGACCACATAATTGGAAGTAAATCACTCCTCAGCAAATGCAAAAGAACGGAAACCATAACAAACAGTCTCTCAGACCACAGTGCAATCAAGTTAGAACTCAGAATTCAGAAACCAACCCAGAACTGCACAGCCTCATGGAAATTGAACAACTTTCTCCTGCATGTTGACTGGATAAACAATGAAATGAAGGCAGAAATAAAGATGTTCTTTGAAACCAACGAGAACGAAGACACCACATACCAGAATCTCTGGGACACATTTAAAGCAGTCTCTAGAGGAAAATATATAGCAATAAGTGCCCACACGAGAAGAAAGGAGAGAACTAAAATTGACACCCTATCATCAAAATTGAAAGAGCTAGAGGAGCAAGATCAAAAAAAATCAAAACCTAGCAGAAGACAAGAAATAACTAAGATCAAAGCAGAATTGAAGGAGATAGAGACACGAAAAACCCTTCAAAAAATCAATAAATCCAGGAGCTGGTTTTTTGAAAAGATCAACAAAATAGACAGACCACTAGCCAGACTAATAAAAAAGAAAAGAGAGAATAACCAAATAGATGCAATAAAAAATGATAAAGGGGATATCACCACAGATGCCACAGAAATTCAAACCATCATCAGAGATTATTACAAACAACTCTATGCACATAAATTAGAAAACCTGGAAGAAATGGATAAATTCCTGGACAGTAGCCTCCTCCCATGCGTAAACCAGGAAGAAGTCGAAACCCTGAATAGACCAATAACAAGGTCTGAAGTCGAGGCAGCAATTAAGAGCCTACCACCCAAAAAAAGCCCAGGCCCAGATGGTTTCACAGCCGAATTCTACCAGACATACAAAGAGGAACTGGTACCATTCCTACTGAAACTATTCCAAATAATCCAAAAAGAGGGAATCCTTCCCAAATCATTTTATGAGACCAACATCATCCTAATACAAAACCCGGCAGAGACTCAACAAGAAAAGAAAACTACAGGCCAATATGATGAACATAGATGCAAAAATCTTCAATAAAATACTGGCAAGCCGATTACAACAACACATCAAAAAGCTTATCCACCATGATCAAGTAGGATTCATCCCGGGGATACAAGGCTGGTTCAATATACGCAAGTCTATAAATGTAATTCACCACATAAACAGAACCAAAAACAAAAACCACATGATTATCTCAATTGATGCAGAGAAGGCCTTCGACAAAATTCAACAGCCCTTTATGCTAAAAACTCTCAATAAACTAGGTATCGACGGAACATATCTCAAAATAATAAAAGCTATTTATGACAAACCGACAGCCAATATCATACTGAATGGGCAAAAACTGGAAGCATTCCCTTTGAAATCTGGCACTAGACAAGGATGCCCTCTCTCACCACTCCTATTCAATATAGTACTGGAAGTTCTAGCCAGAGCAATCAGGCAAGAAAAAGAAATAAAGGGTATTCGATTAGGAAAGGAGGAAGTCAAATTGTCTCTATTTGCAGATGACATGCTTGTATATCTAGAAGACCCTATCACCTCAGCCCAAAATCTCCTGAAACTGATAAGCAACTTCAGCAAAGTCTCAGGATACAAAATCAATGTGCAAAAATCACAAGCATTCCTATACACCAATAACAGACTTAAAGAGAGCCAAATCAAGAACGAACTGCCATTCACAATTGCTACAAAGAGAATAAAATGCCTAGGAATACAACTAACAAGGAACGTAAAGGACCTCTTCAAGGAGAACTACAAATCACTGCTCAATGAAATAAGAGAGGATACAAACAGATGGAGAAACATTCCATGTTCATGGTTAGGAAGAATTAATATCGTGAAAATGGCCATACTGCCCAAAGTAATTTACAAATTCAACGCTATCCCCATCAAGCTACCAATGACCTTCCTCACAGAACTGGAAAAAACCACCTTAAACTTCATATGGAACCAAAAGAGAGCCCGCATAGCCAAGTCACTTCTAAGCAAAAAGAACAAAGCGGGAGGCATCACACTACCGGACATCAAACTCTACTACAAGGCTACAGTAATCAAAACAGCATGGTACTGGTACCAAAACAGAGATATAGACCAATGGAACAGAACAAAGGCGTCGGAGGCGACACAACATATCTACAACCACCCGATCTTTGACAAACCTGACAAAAACAAGCAATGGGGAAAGGATTCCCTGTTCAATAAGTGGTGTTGGGAAAACTGGCTAGCCATATGCAGAAAGCAGAAACTGGACCCCTTCCTGACACCTTACACTAAAATTGACTCCAGATGGATTAAAGACTTAAACATAAGACGTAACACCATAAAAACACTAGAAGGAAACCTAGGCAAAACCATTCAGGACATAGGCGTAGGCAAGGACTTCATGACCAAAACACCAAAAGCATTGGCAACAAAAGCCAAAATAGACAAATGGGACCTAATCAAACTCCACAGCTTTTGCATGGCAAAAGAAACAGTCAATAGAGTGAATCGGCAACCAACAGAATGGGAAAAAATTTTTGCAGCCTACCCGTCTGACAAAGGGCTGATATCCAGAATTTACAATGAACTAAAAAAGATTTACAAGAAAAAAACAAACAAGCCCATTCAAAAATAGGCGAAGGATATGAACAGATACTTTACAAAAGAAGACATACATGAGGCCAACAAACATATGAAAAAATGCTCATCATCACTGGTCATTAGAGAAATGCAAATCAAAACTACATTGAGATACCATCTAAGCCAGTTAGAATGGCGATCATTAAAAAATCTGGAGACAACAGATGCTGGAGAGGATGTGGAGAAATAGGAACACTTTTACACTGTTGGTGGGAGTGTAAATTAGTTCAACCACTGTGGAAAACAGTGTGGCGATTCCTCAAGGACCTAGAAATAGAAATTCCATTTGACCCAGCAATCCCATTACTGGGCATATATCCAAAGGATTATAAATCGTTCTACTATAAGGACACATGCACACGAATGTTCATTGCAGCACAGTTTACAATAGCAAAGACCTGGAACCAGTCCAAATGCCCATCGATGATAGACTGGACAGGAAAAATGTGGCACATATACACCATGGAATATTATGCAGCCATTAAAAACGAGGAGTTCACATCCTTCGTAGGGACATGGATGAACCTGGAAAACATCATTCTCAGCAAACTGACACAAGAACACAAAATCAAACACCACATGTTCTCACTCATAGGCGGGTGTTGAACAAGGAGAACACATGGACACAGGGAGGGGAGCACTATACACGGGGGTCTGTTGGGGGGGATGGGGGATAGCGGGGGGGGGTGGGGAGTTGGGGAGGGATAGCATGGGGAGAAATGCCAGATTTAGGTGAAGGGGAGGGAGGCAGCAAATCATACTGCCACGTATGCACCTATGCAACAACCTTGCATGTTTTTCACATGTACCCCAAAACCTAAAATGCAATTAAAAAAAAAAAAAAAAAAAGAGGGCAATGCCCTGAGAAATGAAAGAAGGCAAAGCAGAAAGAGCTTGCATAAGAAATATTAAAGGAGAGATGATACTATTTTATCTAGGGAACAAACTTAAATTAGCTGAAGGTCACATGGATACATATTAGTTCATTTATTTGAGTTTAAAAATAAAGTTGGAATTTTCTAATAGAAAGTTTTATTCAGTAGTTTTATTTGGTTAACTGGTTTTGTTAACTGAGTTATAGAGCAGATACTTTCCACTAGTAAAATAAGCTAAATTTACAGATACAAAGTTTTGATGAAAATATATAAATCTATAATATACAATATTCCTAAACTATTTAAACTACAAAAAATTCCAGATAGCAACTTAAACATGAGTGAATGTACTCATACTATTTCAAAAAATTTAGAGAAATTTATATAAGAGAATTTATATAATAAGCAAAACCTTAGAAAATCACTGTTCTAGAAAAACTCTCACATAATACATATAAGATCTGGATATTCAATGTAGCCTTGTTTGTAGAAAAAACTTAAAATGTCCATCAATAGAGGAATATAAAAAATTGTAATCCACTCATACAATGGAATGTTATAAAATATTTAAAAAGGTGAATTAGATATGTAAGGATGGACATGACATAATTTAAAAAGAGATAAACTTGGTTTGATCTACAAAATATAATGCTGAGTATAAAAACCAGATTATTTGTACAATATTTAAAAACCACCAAAGCAATACTATATGTCATTTATGAATTCATATATTTGTAGTAAAACTATCTAAAATGAATAGGAGAGATATTCTGCTTACTTCTGAAGAGGGAAAGAGGGTAAGGAGGTGGGGATAAGGAGAACTGGCCTGAAGCTGTCTTACTTTACTTCCCATTTTAAGAACTTGAGTAAATATGGCAAAATGTTGATGTCTATTATATTTGGTTTGTAGAGATGTGTGTTATATTATTATATGTAATTATCTGTTGTTGAAATATTTCAGAAATAAAGCAAACATTAACAAATTGATAGTAATAGATGGAAATCCTTTTTAAATGAAATTACTTACAGGCCAAGGTGGTGGGACAGAAGTTACCTCTGGAGTATGAAAATAAGCAACACCATTATGATAAATATAAGGATATCCAGTTGAAGTTGTTAGATACATTGTTCCAACTGCTGGCATTATACTAGAACCTAAAGCAAAGATTAAATGATAATAATTGAAATGTTCAATTTAACTGTTAAAACTGTAGTTTCTAAACGCTTCATAAAAATATTTATCTTAATAAACCTATGTGGCTATAGTAAAAATTGGATGACACAGGTATTTAAAAAAAAATCCTTATGTCAAAGTATCTTTGAAGCATGTATTTTTGAACTCAATACTTTAAAGCTTTTTGTTTAAGGTGATTAAAAGAAAAGATAAATAATACTAACAAATACTAAAAATTTATCAGTTCAGATTCCAACACCAGTATAATGTTACACAAAGCTTAACAATTTAGATTATAACCAGCAAAGTAATCATTTGTACAAACATAATTTATGTATAATTTAAAGTTACTTGATGACTACATACACTGTACTCAAGTTCCTAAGGTTTGGCTAGACCTTTTATTTCTGAAAGTCCAAAGGTGATGGAGGCAGTAAAGTTGGAGAAGATTCTGCTTTCCTGAAGACATTTTGGTTCCACCCTACTAATTCTTTAGCTATCCTACCAGCAAACATTCATTCATGCTATGGCTCTCTTTTCTCTCTCTTTTCTATGATCTATTTTTTATCTACTCTCCCATTGCTACAACTGCTGCTGTTGTAAACATGACTGTAAGTCTTCATGTGGCTAGTCTGGGGTTCTCATCTCTTTTTCCAGGCCAAGTTATATAACCACCTCCACCAAACCAAAAAACAATAAATAATATACATATATATTTTTTGTCATGGAGGAGATTTTAAAAGTTAAATTGGTCAAATTAGATTAGGGTCTTAACCAGCAAGGTTATATAAATTAGTGAAACTGACAATGCTTCTTCCACCAGTGCTTCTCAAAATTTCACATAAATTAGAATCACCTACATTGTTTATTAAAATACAAATTCCAGGGACTTATCTTAAGAGATTCTGAATCAGTAAATCTGGAACAGGGCCTAAGAATTTGCATTTTGACAGCTTCCAATGTACTGATACTGTCTGCAAACCACACGTTAAATAGCAACAGCCTACCACGTTAAGTAATACTATTGCTCCTCAGCTTTTATATTTTCACTGTATTTGATCTAGTATTGTTATTATTTTAATGGTTCTTAATTAGATCCTTTTGAGAATTCTATGAAAACCAGGGACCTTTTTCCTCAGATATATATACAAACACAATTTTACACACAATTCAGGAGGTCCATGGATTCCCCCCAAAAGATAATCAATGAACCACGCTTTACCTGCTAAATAAATAAATAAAATTTCAGTGCATACTATTTCAAGGCATTGAACTGGGCCCTAGTGATACAGCAAAAAAATTAAAAAATTAGACATGGCATGGGTCTGTATCCTCAAAGAAGTTACAACTAATGACTAAAGACAGTCATTAGTTGATTATATAGTTAATTAATTAAATACAATTTTGATAAATACATGGGGAGGCAGTATAAAGTACAATACTGAACATTTCAATTATTGCACATATAAAACCTATGTGAAATCTCTCTCTCTATATACACATATATATGGAACATTTGTGATAAAATGATGTTTCAGCTAAGCTCTAAAGAATGAATAGGATGGCAAAGAATATTCTAGGTAAAGAGAACAGAATATGAGATTCTGAGAACAGCAATATAGTATGTTCTGGAACTGAAAGAAGGCTAGATGGCTAAAGCATGGAAAGAAAAGGGAACAACACCTTAAAATAAAGTGAGCATAAAACAATTAGAGGTGCACTTTTTTTTTTTTTTTTTTTTTTTTTTGAGACGGAGTTTCGCTCTCGTTACCCAGGCTGGAGTGCAATGGCGCGATCTCGGCTCACCGCAACCTCCGCCTCCTGGGTTCAGGCAATTCTCCTGCCTCAGCCTCCTGGGTAGCTGGGATTACAGGCACGCGCCACCATGCCCAGCTAATTTTTTGTATTAGTAGAGACGGGGTTTCACCATGTTGACCGGGATGGTCTCGATCTCTTGACCTCGTGATCCACCCGCCTTGGCCTCCCAAAGTGCTGGGATTACAGGCTTGAGCCACCGCGCCCGGCCGAGGTGCACTTTTGAAAGATCACTTTGGCTGCCTTGTGAACAATGGATTGAAAGGTAGATGGATTGGATTTAGAGAGACCACTTAGGATGGTTTTCCAGGAATTAAGGTAAGCAAAGTGGTTGGTTGGGACTAGGGTGTTAGTAATGGAGATGGAAAGAAATGACAGATGTAAGAAAAAACTAAGATAAGAATCCCTTATTTGTAAATGTACTTTTAATACCTATTTTTCTTTGGAGAAAAGTCAAAAGAACTTTGGAGTCAAACAGTCCTGCATTTGAAGGCTAATGCTACCACTCACCATTAGGCTATTTAACCCCATACTTCTCCAAGTTGGATAAGGGATGGATGGCAAACCAGGAGATATGAAAAAGCAGAGGCTGAACATAGTAATCTTCCTAGAGAATAAGTTTTATTCAGTTGTTTTTGGAAAACATTTTTGTATTCAAATAAACATTTGTATTCAAATAAACACTATGATATTATGGAAAAGAATGCAAATTATACATGATTTTTTAAATAAACCATGAGAAAATTTGCAATTCTAGTATGCTGCAGTGGGTTAGGAATGACAACATGCCAAAATTAACTCTCCTTTACCTTTAGGAGTACTTCAGCAGAAACATTTTTAAAACAATGATTTTACCTTTTCGAGACTGAATTTTCTATTTACAAAAATAGAGATAATAATACTTCATGGGTTTCTATGAAGATTAAATGAAATAAATGAAAATCTATAACACTGACCCTTGCACTAAATAGTTTTTTTTTTTTATTATTGCATTTTAGGTTTTGGGGTATATATGAAGAACTTGAGACGGAGTTTCACTCTTGTTACCTAAGCTGGAGTGCAATGGCACGATCTCGGCTCACCGCAACCTCCGCCTCCTGGGTTCAGGCAATTCTCCTGCCTCAGCCTCCCGAGTAGCTGGGACTACAGGCGCGCGCCACCATGCCCAGCTAATTTTCTGTATTTTTAGTAGAGACGGGGTTTCACCATGTTGACCAGGATGGTCTCGATCTCTTGACCTCGTGATCCACCCTCCTCGGCCTCCCAAAGTGCTGGGATTACAGGCGTGAGCCACCGCGCCCGGCTACTAAATAGTTTTAAAAAAACTATTTGTATATTCAAAAGCATTCAGCATAGTGCTGATTTATTTTCTATTTCAGCAACTGGTGGATCATACTATGAACATTTCTATTTAGTGGTGATTGCTGGTGATAATAGGCTAAAGGACCATTACTGTATGTTCCAGCTTAAACTTTGCAAGTAACAACAGTAGTCTGAAAATATTCAGCATTCTGCCATATTTAGTGCATTTCATTTGGTAATAACCTACCGGAGATACTTTGTCTCCTAAATTAACAAATACTAAGTCAAAATTAAACTTAACATATGTTAATCTCTTTTGTTGTAGTTGTGGCAATGCTTTAAACATCCCCGTAGGCACTAGGATTTGGCTAAGGGAAAATAAGTTAGTTACTAATTTTATATCACATTTCTCCTTCTAGCCAAACGGTGTTAGGGATTTTAATAAATATTAAAGGTAAAAAGTTAACTATAAAGATGCCAACCTAATAAATAGAGTGAGGAAAAAATAATAGAATTGAAAGCATTAGAGAAATTTGAGGAAGGTAGATACATAATTTAGCTAATTCTTAAAGCGCTAGGATTGTCCCCCCTGAAAATTATGACACACCTGGCTGGGTTACAGTACATAGCATGCATCGAGTTTCTGATATTAGTTCTATGTTTTCACTTTCAATGTTTTTACTCTGATTAATTTTAAATTACTTTCTAATTAAATTTTTTCTTATTAGTAAGTCTAAATTATTAAATTACTTCTAATTACTTTTGTTATTTTAAATGATATTTTTGTCACAAAAGATTTTTCCTTTAATGATGTAACTACATGGAATATACTTAAGCATCATTGTATATATACATTTTTTTCCCAGCCAAAAAAACTGAGATATATTATTTTGTGGCAAAAATTATTCATTTGACCACCAACTTTGCTAAAATAACTTTATTAAATGAAAGAAACATGATATTTTAATAAAGTTCCATAAAAAGTCTAATATTTCAAAAAAGAACCATGCAAAAATATTTAAAAATACATCAGGTCTCAATACATACGAGAGATCCCTACTTCTTGTTTTCTTATTGCTGGACCAATATTCAGCTTCTTACCCTTATAATTAAGTTTTTCAGCCTAAAACAAAGAAAAAAGAAACTATTTTATTATTTTAGCACTGTTATTTATAAAATCAATAAGGAAAAACTAGGTAGAAAGAATTTCAAAAATTCAGACTATAACATTCTTTGAAAGCAGCAAGGAATAGTGGGAAAGAGCAGTCTTCAGATTGAAATAGATCTGGATCTGACTGCAAATCCCCATTTGTAATACAGTCAATCCTCATTAGTCATGGATTCTGTATTTATAAATTTGCCTATTTGCTAAAATTTATTTGTAACCCTAAAATTAATATTTGTAGCAATTTTGAGGTTATTAGTGGCCATGTGCAGAGTAGTGGAAAATTTGAGTAGCCTGATGCACATGCTCTCAGCTGAGGTCAAATAAGGCGATGTTCTTTCTTCTTGTTCCAGTGCTCATACTCTAAGAGAGAGCTTTCTATTTAGTGCCATGTTTTCTCGATTTTTGTGCTTTTTGTTGGTGATTTTGCTATTTAAAATGGCCCCCATGTGTGGTGCTGAAGTGCTGGTTGGCACAAGAAGACTGCCATAGGCCTTATGGAGAAGATATATATTAGATGTGCTTAATTCAAGCATGAATTACAGTGCTATTGGCTATGAGTTCAATGTTAATGAGCCATTAATCTATTATATATGATGCCTTTAAATGGAAAAACACATGAAACAAGGTTATATATTGATTGGTTGACAGCAATATTGTGACCAGAGGTTCTTGGGAAGCTTACCCTGTATTTCCTCTAGAAAGAGTAGTTCAATATTTGCTAATTCAGTGTTCCTAGTAATGTTATAGAATAGAACATAACTGCCACAAATAAGAATTGACTGCATATGATTCAAATTCAAATTCTACTCTTTTTCTAAAAAAGTTAAATGCTATATTTGCCTTAACTTAAAGTTATTACACTAAATTACTGGCTATAGACTTTTTTTCTGTGAATATTCTTAGTTTATATAAAGTTTTTCACAGGAGAGAAATCATTTCAGATAACCTCGCTGTTGGAATTCATGTTTGTAGTGTTAAACATTCAAAATGCTATTAACACTTGGCAAAAGACATATTCCCAAGTTCTTAGTTTAAACAAATAAAGTGAAACATTATATTACAATTTCACAACCATACTTGCAATGATTTTGGAATTTGCTCTTCTGCAGAAAAAGTTTCCTAGAGACCAATGCCAATCTTAAGATGCAATTTTTTTTAAAAAAAGCAATTGATTATTGTATTTGAACCATGAAAAGATTAGCTTCAAATAAAAAAGTTCCAGAAATAAAGTTAAATACACCAAAAGATCATACCTCTTGTAAAATTTTTTGTGCATCTCCTTGTGCTTCAAAAGCAATGAAACCATACCTAAATAACAAGGATTATTAATTAATTATTACTAATTAATCATTTTCTTGGAATGTTATATTAATTATATCAAATTTTTTAAAAATTTTGTTTTTAAATAGTGGGCCACTGTCGGAATAAGCGTCTTTCTATGCTGCACCAGTGTGGGAATTTTAGAAGGATCATTCACAGCTTAACACTGTCACCTCCTCTTAGAGTCAGGGAACTAAAAGGAAAAAAAAAAACCCCTGAGATCTTGAAACAGCTTCAGCTCTCAACTGTATGTAAGGAAGAAAAGCCCAAGAGATTCATGCTGTGGCTTAAAAACTGGGATGCAATAAATTTCAATACAGAGCAATAATCTCCTTTTAAGCTAACAGGAGTTTGGTTAAGAGAAATCAAAGTAGAAAAATAACTTTAAAAAATTAAAAATTTCAACATAATAAAATTTCTTATATTGGTGAATGACTGTAAATGTATTATTTAATTACCATTATTAACACATATAATTGATAATGTAATTATTAGCATATTTTTCAGACAATATCAATTAAAAATACATAAAACCCAGATTTCATGCTTTTCTTTTTTTCTTTATTTTTTGAGATGGGTCTTGCTCTGTTGTCCAGGATGGAGAACAGTGGCACAATCTCGGCTCACTGCAACCTCCACCTCCTGGGTTCAAGCGATTCTCCTGCCTCAGCCTCCCGAGTAGCTGGGACTACAGGTGCATGCCACCACACCTGGCAATTTTTTTTTATTTTTAGTAGAGACGGGGTTATTTCATTATGTTAGCAGGATGGTCTCGATCTCCTGACCTTGTGATCTGCCCACCTTGGCCTCCCAAAGTGTGGGATTACAGGCATGAGCAAGTTCATGTTTTTAATTCATGGCTACCTTCAAGCACAATTCATATAATGTTCAAGATACAAATACACATAAATGATGTGCTCTATGTCCAAAAAGCCAAAATAGGTAGAGAAAAAAGAAAGAAAAAGTGTATCTCTCAAAGCATAATGGCTATTTAGATAACTTAAGAAAACTCTTCTAAGTAATGCTAAATATCTTCTCTACTATTTTCTTCAATTCATAATTACTGCATCATATACAAAGTTTCTTCTTTTAAACAAAGAAATTTCTCTTTATCTATTTGCCCAAACATTAAAAAGTTAAGGAATTATTTTTAGACTACTTTTTTTGGTAGAACACACACACCACCCAGTGGAAAAGGCATAAAATACAGTTTACATTTTCATGTGTGTTTTTCAATGATAAAAAATGGATATTACCAAAACATTGCAAATTCTGTTAGTCAAACAAAAGCAGTAAATCTCATTCATCTTAATATTGTTTGGCATTCTGAGGATGTATCTCATCTGTTTAAAAATAACCTTTCTGTAGAATCCAATCTCTTCCAGAGTATCTATCTGTTGAATGTTGTTTCTCACTAATACCACCTCATTGGGTCTCTTCTCTTTGCTTGTAAATTTGTATGTCTCGCCTCTTTTCAAAGAAAATAAATACAATCCCTTACTGCCTTATCTATTTTCTTTAACTTTGCAGTCCAACTCCTTAAGTGAGTACACTATGCAAACTACCTTTTTCCTTTCTGAAATTTGGCTTTGTACACATAGCAATCCACTAAAATAGCTCTATACATTTAAAGACACATTCAACTGCTTTCTTCTCAATTTTCATTCTCATTGATATGGCAATTAAAATCATTCTCATTAGAATTATATTTCTCACTTTGGTCCCCTAATTAGGTCTCTGAGGCACAACCTACAGACATTTCTTGGTGTCAGCTGTTTTCAAATAAAGCTCTCTATAGCCTAAAGCAGGTATATAATTCCAAAAGAATCTGATTCCTTTAGCTTCTGGTTCCTCAGCTAATGTACATCTGCTACTCACATTAAGTGCTTGCTGCCTAACAATGAATGGTCCCTCCACCCATGCAAAAATAACTTCCCAACAAATTAAGAAATATTAGTGCCTCCTCCCTCCAAAATACACACACATGCACACATAACCACACACACATACACACACACACACACACAAAATAGGAAATCAAAAGGTGAGAGGAAAGAAGAGGGCATGATAGTCTCTACTGGAAAATGGAACCGAAGTAAATTAGCATACAAAACCTAGTAATCCAATAAAAATAGAGTTGTTAATTCTATATGTAATCTATAGTGATACTAACCCTCTGGATACTCCAGCTCTGTCATTTACAATCTTCACTTCTTTCACAGACCCATACTGGGAAAAAAATTTTCTTAAATCACTTTCATTTGTCTAATGGCATAAAAAGAAAAAACATTTTTTAGTTGATAAAAGATGAATAATTCTTATGCTTGCTCTGGAGACAGAAAGTTATAGATAAGATGCATGAAAAATGCCTCTCATCATCAAAACAGTGCATAAACCACTAGGTGATTAAAATCACTGTAAACACCTTGCTTTATGCGATAGTTATGTTGTTAAATTAGTATATGTCAATAAAAAATTTAAGCTGACTTATTTTAAAACCGCAATGCTCACTGTTTAAAGAAATCTTTAAATGATTCTTGTTCTCTAGCTGGCCAGTTTTTTAAAAAGCAATTTGTATTAGGAATGCTATTTCCATAGTAAGGGTATATTACTGTTGGCTCTTGTGGCACAGAGAAGCTGACAGTCATGGCAGTGGAAGTAGGTTGTGTTGGCCTACACCATTCATTCTATTTTAATCAGTAGTCAGGAACTCCTTTCCTAAGTCAGGTTTTAGGAAAGGAATGTATTTCCAAAAGTGCTTGAACTTAACTGTGAGAACAACAGAGTGACTGTAAGATTTAAAGTTATTAGATTCCTTATCTGTACTCCATATGTATTTCAGCTAAATTCAGACATTGTTTTGATATTAAAAATAAAAATTGGAATCATAATTAGATTTAAAACATACAGGGTATCTACAAAGATAGTTTTGGCATATCTGGTTTTTTAATTGAAATAGTCTGATAGACTCACGTCACCTTTTCCCAGAATACTGACACTAAATTCACTGCAATCTCATTTTCTGGTTTAGCTGCTACTGTTTGTCTCCAAGAGTAACTTTTCTTTAGAAAAAAATTTCTTTATATACACTGGAAAAAGACATGCTCTAGAGCAGAGCTATGCCTTTTGAGTTCAACTACTACCTCACTACTTATATACACCACTGGTTTTTAGCTGGTAACATAAAGCCTGCTAAGCTGGATAATGACAAATATTGATTCAATCTAAGAAGAATTAAATGCCTTTTATTTCAGTTAACAGAAAATGAAATCAATGCTAGAGTAAGGATTGTTATTAGATATTTGAAAACAAATTAATTCCAGCTATTCTCTGGTAGAATAATCACTAGCTCAATTTTGTAGCTCCACTTTTTCAGTGACAATGGGATAGTCAAGAAAAATAAGCATTAAGAGGTATAGTCGGTTTGCTTCTAAAAATGAGAGGTTAAAACATCTGTGACTACTTGCTGTTAGAGTAAACTATTTCTTTGCTGGCCTTTATCTGTGGTTTTGAAAAAGGTGTAAGTGTAGAGGAGGGAGCCCTAGCAGTTACCCTAAAGCTATGGCTGCATTATAACACCGTCTCCAAAGCTCATGCTGTAGCTGATGGGCTCCAGTAACCTAAAATAACCTGGCCATATGAATGTTTATATTTATCGATAACTTATTTTTAAAAACATGCTATGCTATTGTAATATAAATGAATTCCCAAATTGAATATTTCTGCCAGCCGTCAGTATTTTCCACAAATACAGGAAATCTTTTTAAGAATAAACATTTTATAAGAAATAATTTTTCTTACTTTATTTTTAGTGAAACAACCATACACTTGTTTAAGACTCATTGTTTTGGCAAATACACTAAATGTAACATTTCTCTCATGCAGGAAAAAAGAAATTTCACCCGAATTGTAATGGATTGATTATATGGAAATAGTGAGTTATAAATGTCAAATGTCACACCTAATGGCAGAAGGAAGGTTTTCTTTTTTTGTTAAAAAAGATAACTCTCCATATAATTTCTAATATGTAAAATAGAAGCTTGGAAATCCTTCTATATATTCATTTGAAAGTAAGAGTATTCCATTAAAATATCAATGCATGCCTTTCTTGTAGGTGTTTTCTATTACCTCCCATATGCAAGGGCAGGTCGTGCTGCACATCTCACGAACTATGCTTCCTTGAAAGAGAGGAATGGCTAATAACATGATGTAAATATATTACTTTTTAAAAAACTTTCATTTTAGGTTCGGGATACATGTGCAGATGTGTTATAAAGATAAACTTGTCATGGGGGTTTGTTGTACAGATTATTTCAGCACCCAGGTACTAAGTCTGATACCCAATAGTTATTTTTTCTGCTTGAATATATTACCTTTTTTTTTTTTTTTTGAGATGGAGTCTTGCTCTGTTGCTCAGACTGGAGTGCAGCAGTGACATGGTGTCAGCTCACTGCAGCCTCTGCCTCCAGGGTTCAAGCAATTCTCCCTGCCTCAGCCTCCCAAGTAGGTAGGATTACAGGTGCCTACCACTGCACCCAGCTAATTTTTTGCATTTTTTAGTAGAGACGGGATTTCACCATGGTGGCCAGGCTGGTCTCAAACTCCTGACCTCAGGCGATCTGCCTGCCTCGGCCTCTCAAAGTGCTAGGATTACTTTTAAGATGCTTTATTCTGACAAGGACACAGGACTTTTTTGGTGATCAAATCCTAAATTCTAACATAGAAAGTACTTTGCAAAGAATAGAAGCCTAGGAGGTTGCTCAGGAACCTGAGGTAAGAGTTAGGATAAAGAAATAGGATTTCATAAAACTAAGTTTTTAAAAAATGGAGTCTGTTTAGAAAATAATAATCATCATTATTTTGGCTATTGGAGTATTAGGCAAGAAAGTATAATTTGTTCTGGTATGGAAGAGTGTGGAGCTATAAGAGAGAAAACTAAGTTTCCAGTACAAAACTAGAAGAATGTACTAGCTTCCAATACATTCTGGAAACAGAATGTACTCCACTATAGAGATCTTAAATATTAAATATATTACTTAAAATGCTTAAAAGTCTCCTTAAAAGGCTAAGGAGCCTATAGCAAGTCAATGAGGCTCAATTTCCTTGTATTTGAACTTGAATAATTGTTTATGCTCTATGTACCTACGTGCTGGTTGAAAAGACTCTTTATGATAAGACAATTCGAAATCTATTAATCATTATGCAAACATGTTATTATTTTATAGTTGCACAAGAAACAATTTCTGAGAACTAAAGACTTCTAACAAAAAAATACACTTTACTGCATGCATAAATAGGTACCTCAAAGTCAATTCCTCCTACAAAGATGCGATTAGGGATCACTGTTCCATATCTTGGGGCACTTGTTGGGTTATTCAAAGGCACAGGTGACACAGGATTGGAGGATGGAGATAATGAACCTGTTTGCATCTGATTTGATGTTTGCTGTAAAATAAGATTCTTTTAAACTTTCAGCACTGGGTACAATGCAGTCTGCTTTTGATGCAGACTGAAAACATTTATCTTTCACAAAAGGAGTCATTTAGGCAAAATTTAGTATTCTAGACTTTACTTTTAATATTACAAAAATTATAATTAGAGATAAGAGCTTTTTAGAGGAACAGAACTAGAAAACAGAATGTACTCCACTATAGAGATCTTAAATATTAAGTATATTACTTAAAATGCTTATATCATTATCAAACCTATTACTTAAGTATTAAGGGGAATATTAAACTCATGAAGATGTTTGAGAAAGAGAAAAGCAGTTCCAGTCTGACACAATCAACTAGGCCCTGGTGTTGTTAGGAATTGGCCTGGCACTCACAGCTAGGCTGTGGTGTTCTCTTGTTAACAGAACACCATCACCAGACTAAGTCACCCTGTGATCTGACGGATGAAGATTAAAAACAAGACCACTTCATAATCATGTTTGAATGCTGACAAAAACAAAGGCATTGCCCAAACCATAAGAATAACCAAACATCCCCCTATTCTGGATGATAAGTGACTGCTCTTTCTTTATAGCTTTAGTCTAGATCCATTTCTCTTGCCTTTTAGATAAAAGTTAACACACCCAATCATAGAATTACTACCATTTCCTGACAACATGCATTCTAGAGTAAAGCTCTACTTAAACCCTCTCTAAAAATCATTCAACACAAGCCTATATCTTACAAGTTCTAACACCCTCTGACTGAGAGGCCCTATGGTTTATATTTTCCCTTGTTTGAACAATTAGCAGACCCAACTTTATTAAGTGATGTATGTATTCCTGGTGGTCTTTAACTAATGGTCATTGCCAAGTTAATAAACTCTGACATTCACATTCACCATTTTCATCCTGAAAGTAAAAATTTTAAATGCATTTGTCAATTTGAAGATTGGACTGATTTTGTTAAAAATTATATACTTATAGCTAATAAATGTTTATTCCAAAGAATTAGTTCAGTACATATCCATATGTTCACAATTCTAAGTTAGAGGACCTAATTTAAATTTTAATAAATATATATAAATGTGTAAACCTTTGCAGAATGGTAAGATAATATACTTTTAAGGTATAATTGAAAAAAAAAAAAAAGACGAGAATTATGTCGAAAAGAAACCAATTCAAAAACTTGTGAATTATTTTCCATCTGGAAACACTAAACAGACTTCTGGGACAGTCTAATATACTAAATGTATGCTTCAAAAAACTTGAAGTAAAATGGGTTTTGTGGCTTGTGCCTATAATCCCAGGAGGCTGAGGCAGGAGGATTGCTTGAGGCCAGGAGTTCAAGACCAGCCTGAACAACAAAGCAAGATCCTG
This sequence comes from Aotus nancymaae, assembly GCF_030222135.1. Lineage (NCBI taxonomy): Eukaryota > Metazoa > Chordata > Mammalia > Primates > Aotidae > Aotus > Aotus nancymaae. The sequence goes on along the minus strand of NW_026988419.1, from coordinate 35,782,595 downwards.
TCTCGAAAAGAAGAAAAAGAAAATAACAAAAAACTTGAAGTTCATAATTCCAATTCTCTGAGAAACAAACACATGAAAATGAGTTTCCAGGTAATAGAGTTGTTCTTTTTCAAATTTGTCCTGCTCTTTCTTCTCTGGCCAATAAAACTGCAATCCCTAAATTAATCTCTGCAAGACATACAAAGAAATGACTAGGGCAGCAGTGGCAAGTAGGCTATAGGCTAGATCTTATGGGCTCTCTTCCTCCTCCAGTTAAGAAAGTATGTACTCCCAATGAGGAATACGTAAATACTTCTTTTAAAACACAGAAAAGCCACCGCAGTTAATAATTACTATGTTCTAGTTTCCAATTAAAAAAATTGGGACTCTAATCTTAACAGCTTTCTCTCTGGGCACTTAGAGGTTATTATTGGCTTCAGTCACTTTGTTCAGTAGGATATAATGCTCAGAATGGGTAATTCTGGGATGCTTAGTATTGTTCAACTGTTTTGTGTTGCTAGAGATAATATAACAGCTCTATGCCCATTTGTTTACAGTGTCAAAATTACCTATTTGCTAAATTAAAAAAATCGTTCTTCATGAAATTCTCTTACTGAAAATAAGACGAATAAGATGAACTCATTCGTTCTCAAGTTTAAGTAAGGGATAAGCCCCATCATATTTCACTGAGAGAGGGATGAAATGAATGGAAGTAAACAGTGCTTTATTTCCAATCTCGAGAAACTAAAGGATGCTCCCTGAGAAAAGAAAAACAACCTTTTACACTCAATCCACTTCATTCTCCTCCGCTCTCTAAGGCTCCTGGTCTACTGTGGGCTCGAACTGCTTAATTTTTCTCCCTCATCATTTTCTAACATACGATATAATTTACTTATTATGTTTATTTTCTGTCCCTTTCCACTATTATGTAATGCACTGGGGCAGAAGTTTTGCATTTTTCTCGGCAGCATCTAAAGTACTGACAGTACACAGCAGGTGCTCAATGAATATCTGTTGAATGATCAAATGAGTGAATCATTTCTTCAGGACAGACCTGCTCACGATATGCCAAACAGGCTGAGGGCTAAAAAATACAGTGTACTAGCAGTCTACAAAATATTTTAATGTTAAGCGATAGCAAGGCTCAGGTAAAGGCAACATCTAAGTTCATTAGAACCAATTAGTGATACATTTGAGTTAAACAACAAAGAAAGCCTGAAATGCCACTAGCAATAATTCCTCAAGTGTTATGGAAGCACTTAGATGGGGACTGCAGTAGGGTTTGAAGGCTCCTCCGCTTGCTAAAACTTCCAGCACTAAAGAGTTTATTAAACGTCTCCTCCAAAGCAATGTGCCCTCACTGCCTCCTCCCCTTGAGAATCAACCTCGAGATCTAGCATCTATTTTACAAACGAAGACAGCAGGAACAGGGCGGGCTAACCATCGCAGTCATGGCTTCGGCGCTCCTACCCCTCCGAGGCCAGCAAGTTGAGGCACTGGGAGAAATGGCCGCGGCGACAACTTCCTCGAGTTCTCTCGGGTCATCGTGAACTTGGGGACTGACACGAGGATCCACCCCCTCCCCACCTAAGTGTGGGAGGCAAGAGAAGGAGAGCCAGCGAGAAATTTTGCCCTGTAAATCCGCCACTAGCAGTGGCGGGAACCCTCAACTGCAAACGACCCAACCGCCGGCCTCCCTCGTGCGCAGCTGGCCACCACCCTCGTGCGGCGCGCTCTGATTGGCTGCTGGTGGCAGGGCGGGGCGGGGCGGCACGTTGCCCCTGCCCCTCGGGCCTGTCCTGGCCGCCCTCCCTCACTTCCCCGAGTCCGCCCTGACAGGCTTTGGCACGCAGCCAGTGCTAGAGTGTCCGAGTCCTACCTGGGCTAAAGCCTGCCCCTACCCCACGCCCCAGGTCTCTCAGACCTTCTGGTCCTCGCTGACCAATCGGGGAGTGGAGGCGTCGACCGCCCTGGCAACTCCTGCCTTGGGCGGCTGGGTGGAGTTCGGCCGGAGGGAGCGTCAAAGATGCTGTCGAGCCCAGTTTCAGCGGGAAAGTGGTTTATCTGCTCGGACTCCCTTGGGTGCCCGGCTGCCGCCACCTCCAGAAACATCCGCGCCTGAGGTCCCCTAGCTCGTCTACACCCAGTCCAGGCCCCGTGGCGGCGCCTTCCTGACCTCACGACACAGCCAGACGAGGCCTGCGGGCGGGGGCTCCTCGCAGCGGTCGATGGGGCACCTGGCTACGTTTCTTCCCAACCAGATAGCGAGAGTTTGGGGTCTACACCTTGCCCTTCCGGGCTCTCAGGGACGACGGGCTCCACACTGCTCCTTCTCCCCGCTACCGCGGGCCCTGATCGCCGTACTCACCGGCCTGGACTCGGTTTCCATCTTCCTCTCCCCTCTTCAGAGACGACGAGTAGGGAAGAGAAGTTTAAAGTTTGAAACCACCTTCACGCCAAGGCAGCAGCGTGCGTGTCCTGGCTGGGACTCTCGCCCCCTGGCGGGGAGGGCGGGGGTGGCAGCTGTAGGGGAGCAGGCTCGGTCCCAGGCCCTGAACCTGCCACCTGGCGGGTGGGGAGGAGCAAACGGCGTCGCCTCGGGTGGCAGGCGGCGGTGCAGGCGGGCGCCGCAAGCCGGAGAGGGGCGCGGGCGGGCGAGTTTCGGCTGTGGCCCTGGGACTCCGAGCCGGGGCGCCTCAGGGGCAGAGCGCACAGCACAGCGTGGCGGGCGTGGGGCGTGCGGAGCGAGGGCTCGGTTCTAGGACCCCTCTCGCCTGCTCTCAGACGGCTGGGGAGGAGAGAGCGAGCGGTCAGGCAAAGCTCCATGCACCGCACTCCTTCCCCTCTCCTCCACTTGAGAATAGTCGGCTTCTGGGACTGGTGGGTTTCGAGAGATTGAGGTGACCTTAAGGCTTTACTGAGGTAGAAGAAGCCGGTTGACTGGTGACTTCCGAAGACTGGTGTAAAGCGAAGAAAGTTCCAGAGTCAAACTCTGACCCTCGGGGCCTGACGCGCCAAACTCGGGGGCTCCCGAGAAGCCGCGGATGCCGCTCTGCACCTGTTGCCGCCGTCACTCATCCCGCCGGGCGGGCGGGGCCGTGCGGGTGGCTTGGTCAGGACCTGCGGCTCAGCCCAGTCGGGCTCCGGTGCCCGCCCTGGCTCCGCTGAGTGCCTCCAGCAGCCGCACAGCACCGAAAGGGGGTCCGGGACGAAGCCACCCGCGCGGTAGGGGGCGACTTAGCGGGTCCAGCCTCCAGCAGCCTTGGGATCGCCTTTGAAAGAAGATTGCTTTGTTTTTAAACTAATGAATTAACCAATTATTTTTAATTTTGAGACGGAGTCTCGCACTGTGGCCCAGGCTGGAGTGCAATGGCGCGATCTCAGCTCACTGCAACCTTCGCCTTCCGGGTTCAAGCGATTCTCCTGTTTCAGTCTCCCAAGTAGCTGAGATTTACAGGTCCCCGCCACCACGCCCAGCTAATTTTTATATTTTTAGTGGAGACGGGGTTTCACTATGTTGGCTAGGCTTGAACTCCTGACCTCAAGTAATCTGCCTGTCTAGGCCTCCCAAAGTGTTGGGATTAGAGGCGTGAGCCGCCACTCCCGGCCAGTTAACTATGTAGACACGGAGGCTCACTCTGTCGCCCAGGCTGGAGTGCGGTGGTGCAATCTCGCTCACTTCAGCCTCAACCTCCCAGGCTCAAGTGATCCCCGCACCTCAGCCTCCTGAGTAGCTGGGACCACAGGCAGGCCCACGCCACCACGCCTGGATGAAAGAAGACTGCTTTGTAAAGAATATGTATTTCTAGTAGGTAGCTAAAATGATTACAACTGGATAAACTTATAGTAATGATTACCATTATTATAGCTGCCATTTTTCAAGTACTCATTTTGTTTCAGGCACAATGCTTTATGACCAGCATCATCTAATCTTTTCATTCTCACAGCAACCTTTCAGTTAGATGCTCCAATTGTCGCGATAGTATGTGATGAAACAGAGATTTGGAGGAAAGGTAATTTGGTCATGATCTAGAGCTGTAGGAGATTTAACCCTGGGTCCGCCCCCCAACCCCGCCACAGTTCTTGATCTTAACCATTTTGCCATATATTTTTAAAGAATCAACAGTAACAACTGTTAAAACTTATATCAGTAATAACTATAGTACATATTACTATAAAAGTTTGACTTTGGTTACTTTGCCTTCAAGATATAGAATTAAAAAAGAGTGACTATATTAATTTTTAATTTGTTCAAAGATTAGCTCTTCATATTATTTACCCAAAATAAAATAGGAAACAATTTTTGTGTATCTTACCCAAAGAATCCTAGGTCATTGTACATTTCTGTATGCAATTTAAGCTCATTTTCTCAGATTTAAGTCTCTGTGGAAATAGAAAATACAAACCTATTTAGATGAACACTCATATTCTAAAGTATGTTAATTTTGCTGTCCAATCCCATTAGAACTGATCTTCTTTAGGCATTTTTTCGCCCCCAAGACTGTTGATGGATTTGGGTAGATGTTACTATCCTCTCTTGCCCAAATATTTTTTGACTAAAACCATTTATTTTCAAGGACAACATTCTCTTAAAAAACATATTCCACAGTAGGTTTTTAATCTGACAAAAATTAACTTGGGGAACACTAACTGTATTTCAAGGCTGGTGTTGGGTACTATAGGGATATACTCTATTTTCAGTATGGCAATTCTCTATTCTGCTCCTTACTATTAATTCTTACACCAAAAGGCATGTTCAGCTTAAAACTTGGATAAATCACATAAAATTATACAATGAACCCCAATTTAGTAGACACTTAAAGAGTTCCTATTCTATGCAGCACATAATGGAATATAATATGGGAGATATGAAGATGAAGAACAGGGGTGTCTAATCTTTTGGCTTCCCTGGGCCACATTGAAAGAAGAAAAATTGTCTTGGGTCACACATAAAATACACTAACCCTAACAATAGCTGATGAGCTAAAAAAATAAATCACAAAAAACTCATAATGTTTTGAGAAAGTTTATCAATTTGTGTTGGGCCACCAGTTGGGCAATCTTGATCAACAAGGTCAAAACTTTGTTCTCAAAGCATTTTAAATCTAGAAGGTAGAAAAAACTGATTATTCAAAACAGTAACTATAAATAAATATACTTAGAAAATAAAATACAAGCATGACAGGGTAAGTGATATATAAATTAAGATCAATAGTCTTTGGGAGCACAGAGGATAACATCATAGAGCACAGTGTCCAGGGTTGGGTAAGGGCATCATCAAGGCTGGAGTGCTGGTCTGGGCAGAAAAATTGAGGGAAAGATACTGGGCCTGTATCATGTACCCAATGCTGGGCTAGCCACACTCTTTTTAAAAGTGTTAGTTCTCTCTTTTTCTCTATCTCATTGGAAACCTGAGTCTTAGGCAAAAGTGACTCTCGTGATTGCATTGCTAGTAAGTGGTGGATGCCATTTTCAAAACTTAGTTCCATTTGACTCTGTTGTTCAGGTAGGGAGCACTCTGCCATGTTACTTATACTTTGTGGCAATAAAGAGAATTTTATTCTGGAGACCTTTGTAAATAGGGGGCCATTGAAGATGATTGAACCAGGAAGTAGTATAATCAGAGCCAAATTTTAGTAAGATATTTTCATATCAAAGAAGAGTTTTTGAGGGACACAGACTGGAAACAGATAATTGAATTTGGAGGAGCAAACAACTCAAGTGAAAAATAATGGGGACCTGAACAAAGGTGATAGGAGTGAGAATCAAACACTGGGAAAGGGTTAAAGAGATACTAGTGAGGAATTGAGACTGTTGGGCATGGGTGATGATGGAGAGGGATTGGTGAGACTCATTCAGAAATCTGGCTTCACATATTAGAGATGCTGTTTACCAATATAAACAGAAAAGTATAGCACATTACAAATTGCAAACCTAAATATCCCATTTTCTTAAGTTTTCTTCCAACTTGCCAATGTTTCTCATCTTTTTCCTTCACACAATCTGTTCAGAACATAGTCTTTGTTTCAGGGATTTACCCAAACCTCCCCTTCTTGCTTGCATTCCCTAGCTGGCAATTCTTCCCGTCTTGCCTCTTGAGTTTTCTAACTTCAGATTATAGCTCCTAATATCTACTTCTGGCTCTCATTTTCTTGATAACCCTTTGGATGCATTCTCTAGTTCATAGATGTGGATAACCATCTTGTGCCTCCTGTGGGGAGGCTTTATGCTATGGCATGGGATATAGCAATGATTAAGTCCTAGTTCTTGCTCTGGTAGCGAGACCTAGTGGCAGCCTGTGGTCTAGTGCAAGAAGCAGCTAAGTAAGTAGAAAGTTTATACATTCATTGTGTTAAGCATGGCAGTAGAAGAGTTGTCAGGTACAGAGATAGCCCAGACCAGGGAGAGATTTGACTTGATAGATAAAACAACATGGAAATATGTGTTTAGAAGATGCTTTTGTTTCAATTTCATTTTTTTCTTGCTTCCAGGTCTATAAATGTATTGTTTCATTTTGGAGGATTGTAGGTGCTTTCTTTTTCTCTGTAATGGTTGGATGTTTGAAATAGGAGAGGTGAGGGACAGAGTCTAAAAAAAAATCTGCCTTAAGGAAGCAAAGAGGACAGCTCAGATCTTTTCTCCTACAAGGAACACAACACTTACTCTTGGAGAGGGTTTTACAGAGACAAAGACTAGAACAATATTTGATTTATTGGATTTTTTTTGGTGAAAATTAGTTCATTTATTTACTTATGCTGTTTACTATGAGCACTACTTAGATACAAGAATATACAATATAGAACCTACTGCGTAGCATAAAGTATGAACTCAGAAAATATTTGTAGAATAAGGGAATAAATGAACGGATAAGCCTTACTTCATAACACACTTTATCCAAGCCCCCACCATTTTACTCTTACTTTAGACACTTGGACCATTAAGAGGCTCACCAGATGGATTATCCTCTAATCCTTATCAATAGAGTGAGATCAGATACTTACTTTTTTGTCCCTAACTCCCAGAAGGACTTTCGGATATCTTTACCTGTAAAGGAAAGTTTTAGTGGTGATGCTTAGGAACAGGTGGCTTTTTTTAAATAAGATAAAAACGAGGAGACTTCTTGATACTTCAGACAGGCTAGCTCATGGCTAGAACACAGCTGTCCTTCTGGACCACTATGACATCCTTCTGGATTAAGAGTGAAGAACAATTAATTATTGCCAGAGAACTATTTTCTTTGTTCTTTTCCCCTCAATGGCTATGTGGATTTTAAATTTTAATTGATTTCTCCTGATTGATTTTCATGTTAGCAATTTATGAGAGAACAGATTCCTTTTCATTGGCACACTGTAAGTTCTCACTCTTGGAAGCTTCTGCCATCCCGGTGGTAGGCGAATCTAAAAAGCTCACCGGTTGGTTCTTTAACAACTCTGATGTTCTGTGGTTCTTTACTTTTTTTAATTGATAAATAAAAATATTTTATAAACACACAGTTGTATATGGGGCATAATGTGATATTTTGATATATGTATATATTGTAGAATAATTAAGTCAAGCGAATTAACATATCCGTCACCTCGTCTGCTTATCATTTTTCTTGTGGTGAGAACATTTAAAATATACTCTTTTAGCAATTTTGAAATGTATCAGTAAAACTTATTCATTCTATTTAAGTAAAATTTTGTACCCTTTGACCAATGTCTTCCCTTTTTCTGTTTCTATAAATTTGACTTTTTAAGATTCTTTATGTAAGTGAGATCATGCAGTATTTGTCTTTCTGTGGTTGGCTTATTTCACTTGACATAATGTCCTCCAGGTGCACCTATACTGTTGCAAATGACAAGATTTCCTTTTTTTATAAAGGCTGAATAGCTTTCTATTGTGTACATATACCACATTTTCTTTACCCTTTCATCTGTTGATGGATACTTAGATTGCTTCCATGTCTTGGCTTTTGTGAATAATGTTGCATTCAATATGTGAGTGAAGATATCTCTTTGACATACTGATTTCAGTTTCTTTGAATATATAGACAGAACTGGGATTCCTGGGTCATTTTTAGTTTTTTATATTTTTAGTTTTTTGAGGAACCTCTGTATTGTTTTTCAAAATGACTGTACTAATTTTCATTTCCACCAACTAGGCTTCCCTTTTTTCCATATCCTCACCAACACTTATTATATTTCACCTTTTTGATGATAGCCATATAACAGGTGTGAGGTGATATCTCATTGCAGTTTTAATTTGCATTTCTTTGATGATCGGAGATGTGTGTCAGGTCTTATTCATTTTTGTATGCTATGAACTTAACCCTGTAATGACACATAACAGGCATTCAATATTTTTTCTTAAACTATTGAGGAAGAGCAGTGGTACCCCAGGGATATGGGAATAAATCATTAGAGCTCATATTTTTATTTATCTAAATTGATAAGAAGTAAATCAAGCTTTGCTGATGTTTGATGTGTAGATTCCACTCTTACCCTTGCTTGATGAATCAAGCAAGGGTAAGAGTGGAATCTACATATCAGAAGATATTTTGAGGGAAGATTGGGAGTTCTAGAACATGGAGAAGTTGGCAGCTCATGGACCATCGCCTGGTCCATGAGTCCAGTTAAATGAATTTTAAATTATGTTGTGTTAGTTTGAATTAAACTAACTCAAGATGGATGCGTGGCTTAAATATTCCAGAGAACATGAATCAAAGATAATTCTAGTGAACATTTCAAAAATGGCAGAGCTGACCCTTCTCCTATTCTTACTATAAGCATATCTCAGCCACTTCATGAAGTAAAAACAATGACAATATTATCTTATAAGAAGTCTTCTCCCCAAAATTGACTTTTTGGAATGTAGATGTACACCTTCTTCTGTAAACAACAGAAGATCCTAAATGGATATTATGTTTTAATATATTACTTTAAAATGTTTTGCTAATGGTGATGGCCTTATACCACTATTAGCTAATGTCTTCATCTTCTTTAAACTTTTTTTTGTGTGTATGTTTTTAATATGCATAAATACTAATATAGAGACATAGTAAATAATAGATACATAAATAGTTATCTTCAAAAACCAACAAGAATTTGCAAACAAAATGTGTGGAAACTCCTACAGAAGAGCATGGTCCTCAAGATCTGCTCCTTTTTGGTTCTCGAGATCTCCTTTTTTTTTTGTTTTGTTCTAGAAGGTGGAGGAAATGCACAATTAAAAAGGCAGACACACTTAAAAAGATGTAAATATAGTACACTAGATATAAAAGGTATTAATGGAGAATAAATGGTAACTTGAGGGTTTTGGAAACACTTTCTGGAAAAGATGATGTCTGAACTGAATTTTGAAGAAGGAATAATGGTTAGTTCAAGGAAGAGGTGGGAAAGGGATTTCATATAACCAAGATGTGAAAGCATGAAAGGCATTTAGTATTCAGTGGACTTCAAGTAGTCTGATAGTCCTAAAGTGTGAAAGAAGAGAAGTGGTATAGCCACAGAGGATTCCAGATATGTAAATAGGAGCCATGGCCACATGTGCCAAAGAGCCTGGACTCTATTCAGCTGGCATTGAGAAGCCAATAAAGTTTAATAGTGGGAAGTCAGATTTATACTTTACATAAATCCCTTTAGCTACAATATGGAGGGAAAATGGATATTAGAACATAACACATGGTCACTGTAATCAACTTGATTGGTATTGGATGGGAATCAGGACAATCCAAAAGTAGACTGAAGTACATGTAGAAATGTGATATATGACAAGAAGGATAATTCTATTCAGTGAGGAGACAACAGATTATTTAATAGTGTTGGCACAAATAAACATTCATCTGGAAGAAAATAAAAATAGACCCCCATCTTATTTTTAAAAATTTATTTGACACTTATACACCCTCATAAACACTTATATAAATATATAAACCAAATTTAGAAATAAATTACAAACAGACCAAATACATAAATATTTTCAAAAAGCAATAAAAATATCGCAGGAAAAGGTAGGATTTACATCTACAATCTAGGGGTGGAAACTGCATTTTAATCAGTAATGGAGACACAAAAATTGTAATAGAACAGATAGACATATTTGATTCTGTGAAAATTAATATATTATGTAGGCAAAAGTTTCCATATAGTTAATAAAGGATTGTTCTAGAAAAATATTAATGTAGATGACATAATAAGGATAATATTTACAATTTGCTGCTTGAGTTCTCTGGGAAGCATATGGAGTTAGGGGTGCAAAGGGTTTATTGGGGGGGTAAAATATTTAGGGGAAAAGGGAGGAGCAAGGGGAGCCACCACACCTGTTACAACCTGACTCAAAGCCAAGCGGGAGCTGTGGAGCAAGGATGTATGTTGGTGGAGTCCTGTGATGGTGGAAATGGAGAAGAGCATGCCCTCAGCTATCACTGCCCCACTTATTCATTGGCCATGGGCTGCCTGAAGAAGAACATTATGGTCTTCGTTCAAATTTGAGGTGGACCCTGAATAAGTGAATAGCTGCAGGCTGTCAGTGAACCATACTCCTCGCAGCTGAGGACTGAGTACTTTATTGTAGCAGGGTCTGTGTGTGGTAACTCCATGTTTGCCGCAAAACTCTTACAAATCATGAGAAAATGTCATTTGATCTAATAGAAATTGGGCAAAGCACATATGTAGATACTTTACTGAAGATCAAGACCAAATGGCCAAGAAACATTTGAAACAATGCTTAGTAATTTGGAAGGTGAAAATTAAAATAACAATAGAACTTTATACCTATAATAATCACAGAAATTAATGAGAGCTACAATACTTTTTAAGGTGGAATGTGAAGTATTGTAGCTCTTTGGGAAAGCTATCTCGCATTATCTATTAAAGGTAGATATACCCCCTAGACTTTAAATTTGACACCTTTTATTTCTATCTTATAGAAATAAAACCTTTGGTTCATAAATATGTGTATAAAAATGATTTTTACAGCATTGTTTGTAGTTGTGAAAAACTAGAAATAAATTGAATACCCTAAATAGGGCAATGATTGAATGAATTATGATATATTCACACCATGAAATATTACGCACTTATTTAAAAGAATGAATTAGTAGCTATTGCAGAAGAGGTAGTGGGATTTTTACTAGCTCTTATTGAATGAAAAAAGAAGATGCAGAGAAGTATTATATTAGTCTGTTCTCACATTGCTGCAAAGATTCTGGGACTGGGTAATTTATAAAGGAAAGAGGTTTAATTGACTCACAGTTCAGCATGGCTTGGGAGGCCTCAGGAAACTCACAGTCATGGTGGAAGGGAAAGCAAACATGTCCTTCTTCACAGGGTAGCAGGAAGGAGAATGAATGAATACCCAGTAAGGGGGTAGGACCCTTATAAAACCATCAGATCTTGTGAGAACTAACTCATTACAGTGGGAACAGGATGGGGAAAACTACCCCTATGATTCAAGTATCTGCACCTGGTCCCTCCCACGACATATGGGAATTATGGGAACTACAACACAAGCTGAGATTTGGGTTGGGACATAGCCAAATGATATCATTCCACCCCTGGCTCCTCCCAAATCTCATGTCCTCACAGTTCAAAATACAATCATGCCTTTCCAACAGTTCCGCAGAATCTCAGCTCACTCCAGCATTAACTTAAAAGTCCAAGTCCAAAGTATCATCTGAGACAAGGCAAGTCCTTTCCTCCTATGAGCCTGTAAAACCAAAAGCAAGTTTAGTTACTTCTTAGATACAATGGGGGTACAGGCATTGGGTAAATGCACCAGTTCCAAATGGGAGAAATTGGTCAAAATGAAGGGGCTACAGGCCCCATGCAAGTCCAGAATCCAATAGGGCAGTCATTAAACCTTAAAGTTCTCAAATGATCTCCTTTGACTCCACATCTCACATCCATGGCACACTGATGCAAGAGATGGTTTCCCATGACTTTGTGCAGCTTGGCCTCTGTGGCTTTGCAGGGTACAGCACCCCCTCCTGGCTGCTTTCCCAGGCTGACATTTAGTGTCTGTGGCTTTGTTAGGTGCATGGTGCAAGCTGTAGGTGTATCTACCATTCTGGGATCTGGAGGACAGTGGCCTTCTTCTCACAGCTTCACTAGACAGTGCCCCTGTTGGGACTCTTTGTGGGGGCTCCAACCCCACATTTCTCTTTTGCACTACCCTACCAGAGGTTCTCCATAGGGCTCTGCCCCTGCAGCAAACTTCTGCCTGGACATCTAGGGGTTTCCACACATCCTCTGAAATCTAGGTGGAGGTTCTCAAACCTCAAGTATTGACTTCTGTGAACCCACAGGCTCAGTACCATGTGGAAGCCACCCAGACTTGGGGCTTGCACCCTCTGAAGCAATGGCCCAAGCTGTACCATGGCCTCTTTTAGCCATGGCTAAAGCAGCTGGGATGCAGGGAACCAAATCCCTAGACTGCACACAGCAGGGGGACCCTGGGCCTGGCCCATTAAACCATTTTTTTCTCCTAGACTTCCAGGCCTGTGATGGAAGGGGCTGCTGCAAAGGTCTCTGATATGCCCTGGAGACATTTTCCCCATTGTCTTGGCAATCAGCATTTGGCTCCTCATTACTTATGCAAATTCATGCATTGGTCTTGAATTTCTTTCCAGAAAACGGGTTTTTCTTTTCCACTGCATTGTCAGGCTGCAAATTTTCCAATCTTTTATGCTCTGCTTTCCTTTTAAACATAATTTCCAATTTCAGATCTCTCTCAAGTTCAAAGTTCCACAGATCTCGAGGGTGGGGCAAAATGCCACCAGTCTCTTTACATAGCAAGAGTGACATTTACTCTAGTTCCCAAGAAGTTGCTTATCTCCATTTGAAACCACCTCAGCCTGTACTTTATTGTCCATATCACTATCAGCATTTTGGTCAAAGCCATTCAAGTCTCTAGGAAGTTCCAAACTTTCCCAAATCTTCCTGTCTTCTGAGCCCTCCAAGTGTCTAGGAAGTTCCAAACTTTCTTACATTTTCCTATCTTTTTTTTGCATGCTCCAAACTGTTCTAACCTCTGCCTATTACCTAGTTTCAAAGTGACTTCCACATTTTTGGGTATCCTTATAGCAGCACCGCACTCTACCTGTATCAATGTACTGTATGAGTCTGTTTTCACATTGCTTCAAAGATACTACTGAGACTGGTAATTTATAAAGAAAAAAGGTTTAATTGATCACAGTTCAGCATTGCTGGGGAGGCCTCAGGAAATTCACAATCATGGTGGAAGGGGAGGCAAACATATTCTTCTTCACAGGGTGGCAGGAATGTGAGTGAATGAGCACCCATTGAAGGGGGAAGCCCCTTATAAAATCATCAGATCATGTGAGAACTAACTATCATGAGGATAGGACTGGGGAAACTGCCCCCATGGTCCGGTTATCTCCACCTCATCCCTCCGACAAGTGGGGATCATGGGAACTACAATTGAAGATGAGATTTGGGTGGGGCACATCCAAACCATATCAATTATGTATAAAATTATCTCTCTCCTTCATTTTTTTGGTTAAACAATGACAAAATATACTTTGTTTACAGACACAAAGACACACACACACACACACACACACACACACAGATGAATGTTAACTTGAGCTACCATGCAAGGAGTAGGGAGGGTTGATGTGGGCAAAAGAGGGAAGATATGTCCAAGACAGGCAAAAGAAGATACAAACAAATTGTCCCAAAAAAGCATGCATATAATCTTATTATGCTGTAATTTCTAAACCTAATAAGAAAGGCAGAATTGGGGCTTACACAGTTTGCAGTAAAGAGATAAATGAGAAAAATAGGTCACAGAAATGGAAATCATTCTTTGCAATTTTATTGGATATATAAAAGTTTTTAGTTTGTACCAGTTTACTAGATGCCAGAAATATTTACTGGCTATATAAAAATCTAACAGTATCCAGCCATATGAATTGAAAGCATGGTTGTGGAAAGCATGGGGCTTCAGTAAACTTACATCTATCACTCAGCAAAGGCTAGATTATATTACAGTAACGAATGACCCTCAAATCCAAGGGGTTTACAACAAACGATGCTTTCTTGCTCATGTTACATGTCTATTACAGATTGGTTTCAGCTCTGCTCCATGCCACTTTCACTCAGGAGTCAGCCACTATCTGGTGAACAATTAATCTCAAGGTTTAGAACAAGAGATCACAGTTAAATTTATACTGGCTTTTAAAGCTTCTGCTTAGAAGGGGTCTCTTCCACTGGTCAAAGCAAGTCATACAAGTCATATAGCTGAGCCCACTGTCAATGGGATGAGGATGTATAACCCTCCTTGAGGTAGGATCAGTAAACATTCCTCAGAGTATAAAGATCTGCTTTATGACAAAGAGTGTTAATGAAGTGTTTCTGTGTGGTCACACTAGTGAATGTTATTAATGATTGGTGGGTGGTGAGAATTAAGATGAGAAATAAGAGGAAATACATTGTGTATGATACTTTTTATAATTAAATAAATGTTATTTTTTTTATCCACTGGATGTTAAGTATAAAGACATTCCTTTTGATCTTATTTTTTGTTTCAATCATAGATCACAGACCATCTCATAACATTTTCAGAAAACAAACAAAGTAAAATCCCTTTAATCCATATTCTGAATATAGGAAAATTATGGTAGGCAGAAGGGTAAAATTTTATTTTAACTATGTATTTTATTTTTCTGAATTTTAGAATTCACATCAGTGTATTGATGAGAAATATGATGATCATCACAAATCAGAAAACATATTCATTTCTTTATAAATTATAGTATCAAACAGTACTGTTTTGTGCTTTTTTGCCCTGAGTTTAAGTATTTGCTTGTCAAAGAATCTTCCAAATAGATTTTATCTGCAGCTATCAGTTTAGTTATTGAAATTTCATTTTGGTTAGGCCAAAATTTGAAGAAAGTGCTGCAGCCTCTTATTACGCAAAATATACCGTGCTTCTTACTTGTTATTCCATTTCACAAGTTAAATTTCAGTCCTTTATTGTTGTCTAATATTTTGGATGTTTCCTACAACATACTTAAACAAAATTTCAAAAACAATTGTAACATTATCTGAATTGTTTCACCAGTACAATTTATATAGAACAGTGAATGGCAAAAGTCCCAAGTGTGGTTGAACAGCTCTTGCTCCTCTACTGTGGGCTGAGAAGAGGCAGTTGTAGCCATGGTGACCTATATGACTTAGTGAGAGTGGGAACTGCAGGATTCTCACAGGGGTTAATGACAGAGCAAACGCTGGCAAGCCAGCTTTCACCAGACATTTGGCCTCAAATGTTTCTTTCTTTCTTACTTTCTTTCTTTCTTTCTTTCTTTTTTTTTAAAAAGAAAGAGAGAGAGAGAATAGGAAGGGGGAAAAAGGAAGAGAAAGAGAGAGAGAGAATGGGGAGGAGGGAGAAGGAAAAGAAAGAGGGAGAGAGAATGGGAGTATTGCTTTCTTGCCCAGGCTAGAATGCAATTTAGTAATGGGTATTGAAAACCTCTTTTATACTGATAATTATACTTAATGATGTAGTCAGGAAGGAATAAGGGAAGAAGATAACAAACAAACAGCCAACCAATATTTAATTTAAACCTATGAAATGCTATGCGGTTACTGAGGAGTGATTTACTTCCAATTATATAGTCACCTTCGGAATAGGTGTGAGGTGGTAATGTATGTTTTGTGTATTTGAAGTGGAGAGTTCTATAAATGTTTATTAAGTTTACTTGTTCCGGGTCTGAGTTCAAGTTCTGAATATCCTTGTTAATTTTCTATCTCGTTGATCTATAGAATCGTTAGCTCTTCTTGTTGCATTGATCCTTTTGCCATTATGTAATGTCATTCCTCGCCTCTTTTGATCTTTGTTGCTTTAAAGTCTACTTTATCAGAGGCGAGAATTGCATCTCCTGCTTTTTGTTTATTAGTTTATTTTTACTCTCTGTTTGATTGGTAAATCTTCCTCCTTCTCTCTGAGTCTTTGTGTATTGTTGCATGTAAGATGGGCCCGGATGCAGCATACTGATGGGTTTTGGCTTTTTATCCAATTAAAATATATATAAGTTTAATACCGGCGTTTGATGCTAGCTGGCTGTTTTGCCCATTAGTTGATGTAAATTTTTTATTGTGTTAAAGTTCTTTGCTTTTTGATATATTTTTGGAAAGGCTGATATTGGTTGTTCCTTTATATGTATAGTGCTTCTTTCAGAAGCTCTTGTAAAGCAGGCCTGGTGGTGGTGAACTCTCTAAGTACTTGTTTGTTCGCAAAAGATTTAATTTTTCCTTCGCTCATAAAGCTTAGTTTGGCTGGATAGGAAATTCTGGGTTGAAAGTTCTTTTCTTTAAGGATGTTAAATATTGGTCCCCACTCTTTTCTGGTTTGTAGGGTTTCTGCTGAGAGATCTGCTGTAAGTCTGATAGGTTTCCCTTTATGGGTAACCTGACCTTTCTCTCTGGCTGCCCTTAGTATTTTCTCCTTCATTTCAACCCTAATAAATCTGGCGATTATGTGCCTTGGGGTTGGTCTTCTTGAAGAATATCTTTGTGGTGTTCTCTGTATTACCTGGAGTTGAATATTACCCTGCCTTGCCAGGTTGGGAAAATTTTCCTTAATGATATCCTGAAGAGTATTTTCCAACTTGGATTCATTCTCTTCATCACATTCAGGTACACCTATCAAACGTAAATTAGGTCTTTTCACATAGTCCCATATTTCCTGGAGACTTTGCTCATTCCTTTTCATCCTTTTTTCTGCATTCTTGTCTTCTCGTTTCATTTCACTGAGCTGGTCCTCGACTTCTGATATCCTTCCTTCTGCTTGATCAATTCGACTGTTTAAACTTGTGCATGCTTCGCGAAGTTCTCGTGTTGTTTTTCAGCTCCATCAATTCACTTATATTCTTCTCTAAATTGTCCATTCTCGTTAACATTTCGTCAAACCTTTTTTCAAGGTTCTTAGTTTCTTTGCATTGGGTTAGAACAAGTTCTTTTAATTCACAGAAGTTTCTTATCACCCACGTTTTGAAACCTGCTTCTGTTATTGGAACACACGTGTAATCTATTAAGCCTTGTTCCGTTACTGATGAGGAATTGCAATCCCCTGTAGAGGGAGAGGCATTCTGATTTTGAGTATTCTCTACCTTTTTACGCGGATTTCTTCCCTTCATTATATATTTGTCCGTCTGTCGTCTTTATAATTACCGACTTTCTAACTGGGTCTCTGACGTCCAACTTGTTGATTCCCTGCGCCGAAATCTGAGCAATCCACTGAGCCGGCCAAAACAGCGGTGTTAAGATTGATGGTGATTTTCTGCCCTGGAATCTCCAGACTCTGCACTAAGAACTGGCGTACTAAGGCACCAGCAAAACCGCCACGCCGGCCACAAGAGTCGCCCTGGCAACCCGTGGAGCTCCTCCACTGGGAATCTCCTGGTCCGTGAGCAACTAATATTCATCTGAAAGTGTGGCGTCCTCTCGTTCTTTGCGCTTTCACTGGGAGGTACGTGCCCGAGCTGCTAATCATCAGCCATCTTGCTTTCTTTTTTTTTTTTAAAGAAAGGGTTCACTTTTTCTAGCTCCTCATTTTGTAAAGCAGACAAACTTCGTATTGTGCTTAACAAAAGAACTATATACCTGAAAACTAACTCTGAAAAAAGGGCTTACAAAAGAAACTATACTTTACTTTTGTCCTATATTTTAATGTAAAACATGCATTTTGATTTTGTATTTATTCAAATATTGCACTCTGCTTCTTCCTCCCAAAAGGTTTAAGGTAGACTAGAACAAAGGCCTATCAATAAGGTCTATAAAATAGTCATAAGAGTCATATACATTATGAGTGGAGAAAAGAAGTGCATGAGAAAAAGAAATATGACTTTGTAGTTTCTTCCAATGGGCCCTATGACATTTAAAAGCGTTAATAAACTTCATACCTTGGTATAAGTTGGAGGATAAAAACCCCAACACTATCATGTAGGTGATTTAGATTTGGGGAATGTACCTGGGATTTGGGGGCTGGAAGGGAGGAGGAACCTATTGTATATTCACTTATGCATTGAAAATGTCAGGCATGGGGTATATATCCGGTTTGAAAAGTTTTCTGTCATAACTTTGTACATTGAAAAGATCCTGCTTGTCAAATAAAACAGACAAACACATTTTCATGGAGGCCTTATTTGTGCCATTTCAGTGGTACTTTTCATAAGTGCTTCTGGCTTCTGCGTCAGTAGGGAAAAAACCCATGACATGAGCTCCAACTCCAGGATCCATGTCAAAGTAAGTTAATACATAGAAAATAAATCAACACTGTCTATTTTTAAAAGACCTTTGCCATGCATAATACAGACTACTACCAGATGATTGGCCTGGAGCTCCTGATAGTGTCTTAGCCCAGGGTCTTCATGGGGTAATTCCTGAGGGATAGGTGTTAATGGACAGAGGCCCAGGCATTCTGCTCTCCTGCAGACAGTAGAGGTTTCTAAACCTCTGAAAGAAGCAGCAGTAATCAGACATTGAAGAATATCATCTGTAATTAAAGATTTCTTAGATTTATTGCCTTTCAGTACTTTAAAGATTTATTAAACTGGGGAATCTAGATCTATTATAAGCCATTCATAACTTCTTATTTTTGTAGGACTGTTATCATGGAGTACACTTTACTTGTTATTTGAAATAAGATTAGTTGATTTTTATGTTTTAGTTACTGAGATTTCATATTTAATTCCTAATATAAGTGACAAAGGAATAACTTTCAAGAAAAAGCTTGAATTTCAAAGAGGTCATATATCAAGTTTTGCTTCTCTTTTATTGACTTGTATGTATTTACTCTACTATAATATTCACTCTACAAATTACTCTACAAATTCTGTTTTCTTGAGCTAGCAAAGCAAAATGATTACCATGTATATTGGGGAGGACTATGACTAAATATAAAGATGCATGCAACTCAACTGAAAATGCTGTATGTCCTTTTCTTTGAATACATGCAATGCATCTTTTGACTTATCAGGAGAATTGTCTCAATATAAAATATTTTTCTTACACATATGTGAATGAGATGATAAATGTGTTTTCTCACGCACTAATGAATCAGTCATGTTGATGGTCCATGTTGATGACATAAAGGTCATGCTGATGTTAAGAGAAGAGGTTGTCCTGGTTAATGTGAGTGGTTCCAGATCTGAAGGAGTGGCTCTTCATTCTCCAAGACAGCTACTGGACTTGTATTTTATGAGAGCTTTAGGTAGCAGGAAGAACGCAAGCTTTGAAGTCACTAACTTGACCACAAATCCTGGTTCATTCACTTCCTAGTTGGCTCTAACTTCAAGCAAGGAACTTGACTCTTTTGATCCTCAGTTTTCTTGTCTGTGAAGTGGAGATCAGAATACTACAGAGAGGATTATCTGGTACATAGAAAGCAGTTATTAAAGAGAGTTCTTTTCCCCCCACTATGACTTCCTGGTAGTATATAGAAAGTCTTAATATTCTCACTGGGTTTTTCTTAGGTTCAGGGTTCTGGACTTCCCTGGTTGGAAGGACTGTATTGACATATCTAGTCTTTTAGTCTGGTCTAGGTATTTTCAGGACTGCTAGACCTTTCTTAGTTCTTATTGGTTGTCTTTCAGTCTAATTCTAGATTTCAAGTCATTCCAATGTATAAGTGCCTTTCTAAGATTTATAGCTGCTTGCTCTAGATCTGTTCTGATTTCTGCTCTAAAATGGAATTCTAGGATCCTTGAGGATGAGAAGTTCTACCATGCAGACAGTGACAGAACCATTTTTCTTTATCAGATTGATTATTTTATTTAGTCACAGGACTGAAAAAGTCCTCTGTCCATAAATATTTATTGAGAACTTATTCTTTTCCAGACATAGTTCTGGGAGCTGGAGATAGAGCAATGAATAAAATTGCAAGGTCTTTCTGCACATGGAGATTGCATTTTACATTTAAGTGAGGCAGAGATGGGGGAAAGTAAAACAGAGTGTGTAAGTAAACAATTCCATGGAAAAGACAGTTTGTTCGCATTGATAAAATCCTGTGGGAAAACAAAACAGAATAATATGAGTGACATGGCATGTGTTAAGGGTTGTAGGGGCAACTTGAGATTTGTAGTTAGAGAAGGCCTTTCTGATGTAGTAACATTTGAATTTCCTGCTTGTTACTATTATTCACATAGTGCCTTCCCACCCCTGCTCACCCCCAAATTCCAATGTGCTAATCTAGCAATTGTCACCATGACCTAGTAAAAGGTTGGGAGGGAAGAATTATAGGTGACAGTTATTTGGAAAGAGGGACTGTTAATGCAGGGGTAGAAATGTGCCCATGGCTGCTGACTTAATTGAATCTGGCTAGTTTCTTCTCTGTTTTTGAAGTGGGTCCACAAAGCAGACTCCACTCCTGGATAGGCACAAGTACACAGGAGGGTTTCTTTTTAAATTGCAAACATGATTATCAGGAAAAGCCTGATGCTTTTGCTGGAAGACAACAATATAAAAGACTTGCTAGATCAGCATCCAACTAATTTACCAAAGCAGAGTATGGATAGAGGCTCAGAGCAAACGAATCAGAGGTGTGTGTGTGTGTGTGTGTGTGTGTGTGTGTGTTTGTTTGTGTGTGTGCATGCTTTCACATGAGGGTGAGAGGGAAGGATGCCAAGGAAGAGAAAAGAGTCCAACTGGACATTGTCTAGTTGAAAGATAAAACATTTTGCAAATTATATGCTATACTTTCTGGCCTATGTTTTTCTTTAAGATCACTTACCTTTAATGTTTGTTAATAAAGTGATGCTAATTTTAATATTTGTAAAAATACATTATTATCATAATGGTATACAAATATGTAGGATGAAGAATCTTTATAAATGATATTAATATCCTATAACAAGATCATGAATGAGATAAAGGCGGTTTTACATTTCTCAGAGGACAACCCAAGAATGGAACTTTTATTAGAGTGACAAAGAAAAATGAAGCACTGACACTGTAAACGACAGAAGTCAAATGTAATGATAGTTGAATATTAAAGGAAAAAATGATAGCCTAAAATAGGATATATTTGTGAGGATAGCAATGAAAAATATTTCCTATATAGCATAGTTGGGAATTCCTTGAACCAAAGGAGATGGAAGACATGTATGGTTGTTTTAAGTCTCTGTATTCACTTTTATTTTCTTCCTCTAGTCTGTGCGTTATAAAGGCATATGGGTTGAAAAGGAAACTTTTATTGGATTACCCCTCCTGTCTTTTAAAGATTAGGGGGAAAAAGAAGCCTTTGCTGTTAGGGATGCAGTTCTCAAAATCTCACTAGAGGGTGGTGTTGGTTTTAAAACCAGAGGTCACCGCTACTCATTACAGTACATTCATTACTAGGCTGTGTTTATGTTTAAAGAAAAGGTAAAGTCAAGCCTTCTCAGTCTTCCCTAGTAGTTGGTAAATGTCAAATCTGAAACCTCCCAAGTGCTCCTTTCAGTTCTGGCTGGTTGTAGCCCAGAGGAGACAGATAAAGTAGTGAAGCTTGATTACCAGAGGAGTTGGGTGGCAGATTCTAATTTCGGCTTCTGCACTAACT
Source organism: Aotus nancymaae (assembly GCF_030222135.1). Classification (NCBI taxonomy): domain Eukaryota; kingdom Metazoa; phylum Chordata; class Mammalia; order Primates; family Aotidae; genus Aotus; species Aotus nancymaae. Next base: position 35,761,076 of record NW_026988419.1, on the reverse strand, counting down.
GGTAGACAAGGCTCCCTGGGCGGGCCTTTGTCACATCTGTAAAACAAAAAGGATGTCCTAGTTGATACCGAAATCCCCATACATCTCTAAAATTATGAGATTCAAACAAAATTCTTGGTCTAAAATGCTGAATAATTTCTCATGCTCTTGGTCAGACTAAGGAACAAGTAAAATCTCAAATTATTAATTTATTAATAATTAAGATACAATGTAATGTTATAAGTGAAGTTTAATATAGATTCTAATATCAAAGAAATTTAAAATTAAAATGCTATATCTTTTGTCCTACCAAGGAACCTTAGAGCCACGTATTGCAGCTGAGCATTCTATGGATAATTTCAGTGACTTAATGCATCATCCAAAGATCTTTCCCTTCTTGGTCGCCAGCTTACTGGAAATGAGCAAAACATGTTTTAATATAGGATTATATAGAGAAGGGAGGCTGAACCATTGTCAAATAGGAATGTTTTAGGGTAGGGACTAAACTCCTCACCTGCATTTATCTGACTTGGATTGTATCTGTGCTTTGTTAAGAGTCAGTCTTCGAGGGATTTAGTTGGTTTAGTTTCCTTTCGCTTTCATCTGACTCACCTTCCTTGTTATATTTACTCACATTGCAGAATGAACTTAGAATCCTTTCCTGGAACCTGAAGCAAATTATGGAACTTCAAGATCCCAGTAACCCTAGTCTATCTCTGCATGGACTTGACTTCTAAGAATTGGCCCGAGACCCTGCAGTTAACCTTTGACCATGCGAAGCTTCACTCCGTCACCCCAAACTCTTTGACATTGGTACTCAATGCCCTCTTTCCTCCAAATTGCTTTGTTTGGCAGAAGAAGGTTTCTTTCCCCTAACTCTCTGCCTCCATCCTGGATTTGTTGGGTCTCAGGCTCGTTTCGCAAATCTAAACTTCCCAAAATATACACGGAGCGCCTCCGGGTTCGCATAAGCGCGGTTGCGTACACCCTGGCTTGAGTACACGAGCCCCGCTGGGCCGGCTCCCAGTTGCAGAACACATTCCATTCTTCTCGCTCGGGCACACCCCTCCGCAGTGAGGATTGGTCGGGCCGAGCCCCCTTGGCGAGGCGAGGCTCCTAAGAGGCCCAGACGCCTGCCAATCCCCACGGGCTGTCAAAACAAGTCTCCCTCCCTGTCACAACAGAGCGGAGTGGAGGCCGCCGCCGCCGCCGCCGCACTTCCTGGGACCGCTGCGCTGCAGTCCGCGGGCAGGTGGCGGATGCGCCCAGCCGCAGTCGCCCAGCTTTGGCCCCTCTCGGGTCGCGCGCGTCCGGGTTCCGGAGGCCGCCTGGCTGGGCGCCCAGTGCCTTTTGTCTGGCGCAGAGCCGACGTTTGCATCACATTTCGGATACCTCCCTCTCTTTTTCGTCTCTCCTTCTGCCTCCCGCTCACATCGCCTCCCCACTCCCGCCACCGTCTCCCGCCGGACTGCTAGCCACCTGGACCAAAGCCAGAGGACATCTCTGCCCGAGCGATGTCTCCTCTCCAGAAAGTTGCCGCCGCCGCCGCTGCCGCCGCCACGGCCACCGCCGCTGGGCGGTGAAACAAAGTCTGGCGGGGCCGCCTCCCGGTGCAGGAGCGCACCGGTGCCTAGCGGCTGAACTCCGCTGCCGGGCGTCCCGCCTCCCCCCGGGGAGCACGAAACGCGCCGGGCCATGGCCCAGGGCGCGGCCGGCAGGGAGGGTCCGGCGCCGCCCGACGCGGCGGGGGGCGAAGACGACCCCAGAGTGGGCCCGGATGCCGCCGGGGACTGCGTGGCGGCGGCCTCTGGGGGCCGGATGAGGGACCGTCGCAGCGGGATCGTACTGCCGGGCGCCGCGGGGACCCCAGCCGACAGCGAGGCGGGCCTCCTGGAGGCTGCACGAGCGACCCCCCGGCGCAGCAGCATCATCAAGGTAAGCGAAGCCGCACCATTCGGGGAGCGTGGCTGTGGGTGATGGGTGGGCCGGGGACCCGGGCAGGATGTGCGGTGTCCGGAGGCAGCCAGGCTAGGCATTGTTTTCTCCCACCTCCTTCAACGCCAAACCTTCCTTCCTCATCCGGAGGTTCCCAGACTCAGTAGCTCTCAGCGGTGAGACGCACAAGTGACTTTTTTCTCCCTGACAGCAGAGGAAAAGTTCCGCTCTGCGTCTTTGCGTTCTGATGGATGCTTTCCCTCATTTTCTCTGCAAGCTTCACTAAACCGTTGTTGGAGGGAGGAAGGGAGAACTCACGATAAATGCAGACCCACCGGATGGTTGTGCATTGCTTTCCAGCGAAGGGTTAGCTTTTCCTGTACAATGAAGAAAAAGCACAGCTTACTCTCAAGTGAAAAAAAAAAAAAAATCCCCTCTAGACTTAAATGATCCCGAAATCCCAAGACATGTGAACTTTCCCAGTAGGCAGGCAGAGTTTTGAGTGGACCCTGCACTACAATAAAGAGCAATGGAAGAGCCCAGAGTTTTTGAGCTGCAGAAAGCACAACCGGAAAGCAATCAATCCCCCAAGCATTATCCCTGGTCCTTGTGGTTGCCACCACATCCAGGGAAAACGATTCCTGACCCGCTAATCACCTCGCAAAATTTCTCTCCATCCATTTGGCAAGGAATTTGTAAACCTCCATTCTCCCCTTTCTCTTTCCATCTTCCTTCCACTTGGGGCTATTTTATTCTGTTTGAGATTTCTTCTTTCAGGAGCATGACTTTGGGATAAGGTTATTTGGGTAAGAATCCCGAACAGGCTCTGGAAAAGGGCTTCAGTGTGAATGTATGTGAGTAATCAATCATATGCATGTCAGATTAAAATTGATTTTGGTGGAGCAGTCAGTATAAAACTATATATGTATACATATAAATATATATGTGTGTGTGCATACACACACACCTCTCAATGACAACGAAAGATGGACTTTTATTTACTATTGAATTTCTTGGGTGCACTAATACATTCAAAAACTCTGTTCAGGGTGAAGCTGCGTGACTAGTACATCATACATGATCCAAGCTCCCCGTACCAGTCTACCTAAGACTGACCACAGAATGTGGCTCCAGTATAGTCTTTTTCCCAACACTGACACATGGAAGTCTAAAATCAGTGAAGAGGTTTCTATATTAAAAGAAGAGTGGGTGGTAATTACAAATGACTTGTAGTAGTTTCTGTTATCTTGTGGCTTTTTGATTGTGTGAAAAGGAGTGTTCTATTTTGGGTGTAAATTTGGACAAAGGGAAATTACCATTTTGCTTTTAACCCACAGATCAGAAAGCATACTGTTTTGAAATTTAAAAAACATCACAATTAGGAAACACATACATTTTAGATTCTACGATATTGATGCTACATGTTGTCCTGTGCGTGTAAAACAGGCACTGCAAGATACTTTAAAATATATGATAGTAAAGAGCAAAGGGCTCTATAATGTTGTAAAAATCAAAAGCAATGGAGTATAAGGAATATGCAAATTCTTGCAACTGAGTTTGCCACTTTGAATTGTATTACGCTGGTTTATATTCTCAGAAGGGTCATTGCTGAGTAATGGTGTCTCTTTTGTTTTGAAGTTTCTTTTTGTGAGAAAAAAGGAGGGAGACAGCAGAGTATTAACTTGATTTTCCCCCTTTTTAATAGCAAATGCAATTAACATTTGGTAAATGGACTTTAAAATGAAAGATATTCGAAAATAAAATGAGTTATTCTGTTAGGCTTTTATTGAAAAAGTAACACATACCTATAATTTAAAAAATCAAATGTTGCAAAGGAGTGTGAAGGGAAGACCCTCAGACACTCCACATTCCCACTTACCTAGTCCACCCGCATAGATGTTAACACTTTCTTATGTATGTTTCCAAATATTCCATGCATATGTAAGAATGTATAGCTATACATATCTATGATGAACTATAGCAGTTCCTGATTTATACAAAAAAATTTGGCTAGAGCTTTTCAGACCTCATAGCTTTAAACATTTTTGAAGCCTAGAGGGTAGTCTAAGGTCATTGTGTTGAACAAACTAATCTTCAAGGATAATCTGGTAGGTCTTTGGTGGGCAGCATTCATTGGGATCTATTCCCAGAGGCCTTAACTCCCTTCTGGGGGTAAAAAGGCAGGTGGTAGGCTCTGTTCCACTCCTTCTCTGAGATCAAGAACCATTCTGTTGACACTCTTGAATCAGCTACCCTGTGGTTTGTTCCCTTTAGCATAGTAAAAATGAGTTTCTAAAAAAAGTCTAGATCATATAAGAAATACATAGCACATGTTCTATATTGAGAGAAAATGCATTTTCCACAGTTTTGCCAAGAGTTTTTTTTTTTTTTTAATCTGGCATTGAAATATATACAAAAAAGAAAGGTTTTAGTATATTTTATATTAATCAAAATATTAAACGCTGTTCCAAATAGCTATAGTGCAGTAATAATTGATATTCATGATCATAACGCTGAGCCACTAAAAGATTGGGAATCATCAAATATTAAATTCTTTTCAGCTCAATTTAGGGTATTGTTTCAGACTAGTGCTATCCTGGCAGAAAACAGACTGTCTTGTATATTAATAAAAAGAATGTTTTCAGTAAATTTGTCCTCCCTAATTTGTGAAAACATGTGTTTAGTTGAGAAAACAATTTCCTTCTGAGCTGATGAAAACAATGACAACATTTATCTGTATGCATCTTCAGAAATTCTTTCTGCTGTCATTGTATTTCTTCCCCTCATATAACCAATCCTAGGTTTAAAAACATTTAATGTGAGAATTAAACTAAGTTTTCTTTAATCTGTCTACTTTTTCTTATGTTTATGGTGTGATTGTTTCAACAGCATTGACATTGATAAATGCTGCATGTTTTTCTGGTAAGTGCATTGTTATATACCACAATAATGCAATAGAATTCATTTTAATTTATTCTTGATGACTTGTAGTTTGAAATGACAAGTTAGATACTGCAGTACTGATAATGTCTAGCAGTTGTTTACTATTCTGCATTTGAATATATTTCTAATTAAGAAATAAGACCATTTATCTATCTAGTACTTGATATCAAACTTACATATTTAAAATATTTAACATTTTAGAGTATAGCTTATAGCTCTATAACTCTGTAATGTTCTGGAAATAGGAAGTAGCATAGCTTATTTACTATATTAGATGGTGGGAACTGAACTATATATATATTTTAAAATAGCAGTGGATTTTTCTTCCATTGCATGTAACACATTGACGAGTTCTACTATTTTCTACTCCCTTTTGTTCTACTTAAGAACAAATTTTCTAGGCAAGGAAGAATAGAAATTGTCACTTGGATATCATGAACGTGGGTGTGGGGGATGAAGATGGGAGTTGGGAATGAGTACTGCGACCTGCACTGGAGCAGCTACTTGGGTGTTATTCATGTCTCATTATTTTATATCATGGCGAGTCCCACTCCATCGTATTCATCGTGGGCTGGTATGGTGGATTTCTGAGCTGCAGCCTCAAATATGCTTCTTGGGTACCAGATGACCCCTATCAAGATTATTGCTTTCCTCGAGGGGCAAGAGGAATGCAGTTCACATTAAGTGACTACTACTGTGAGTCAGATACTAAACTAGGAGCTTTTGTAAATTTCTATCACTTAAACTTCACAGGAAACTCTCTAAAGTAGGGAAGGGAGGCACAGAGAACTACTGTTAAAATGTGGAGTGATGACTGAAAGCCATGTCTGCTTAATTTCAGAATTTGTGCTCTTGGGCTGGTTCTCAGATGCAAGAAGTCCACAATTCATGAATACTTTCTAGGTTAGAAACAGCCTGAACACATAAGACAGTGACAGAAGAGTATGCATTTTAGGTCCCATGGTTTGTGGGGTAAATTATCTTTTCTCAGCCCTCTTTCCCCCAGTTCAGAAGGTTTGGAGCTTGATGATTCTAGAAAGGGATTACAACCTTTTCTGTCTTTGGCTATTTTTTTAGGCTTGTGCTGTACTTGAAAAGGTAGAGCAATCTGGCAGGTGTTCTGCTTGGTGTCAATACATGAAGCTGACACCTGTTGTTTTACCCCAGGCCCACTTCGCCCATGCACTGCAGACAGTGGAGTCTGTGAAGTGTTGTATTCTCTTTTAGGCTGATACACAGATGGAAAAAATACCTGAGTCACAGGAATATATATTATTCTAGGGGAGTAAGAAAATGAGGAATTTTCATTTGGAGATCTGAAAGTGTGTGTTTTTAAAAATAGAGACTGTTACAAAGGGAAATTAAATATGATTAAAAATCAGTTAAAAATTGTAGGCACCCTATGGATTACATGGGTGTTTATAGATTGACCTGGGAATTAATCAGCATTTATAGATTTTATTCTCTACAAATATGTGTTAAAAGTTCCAAATAACCAACTTGTGGATGGATTTTGGAAAAATAACCAGATTGTACAGAGGAGCTGACCAGCCTTTACTTTACTGTAAGGGTTGCTGAGAGTGTGCCCTGGTGGCTTCAGTTGTGATTGTCCTCCTGAGATGTGATTCAGCTGCATGAATGGCATGAACCTCTTAGGTAGATCTGGTTTATGATCCCTGAAACTTCAGTTAGAATATTTATGTTCTCTCACATTGCTGTAGTAACATGGCCACATTTCACCTTAGAAGTGGTTGCTTCTAATTGTAGTGCCTTTCTGATGTGATTTCTTATAGCACCTCTCAAGAAAATTAGGAATAAACTTTAGGTAAAGAGCATTGTCATACTTTGATGAAAGGTTTTATAAGTGTCTGTTGAGTAGTGTTTGCTGCTACTATTAGAGTTTACAAAATTTGTTTTCCCTTTTGGAAAATATATTAAAGTGAAAAAGTGGAAGTTAATCACATAGCCATTGAGGGGTTAAACACGCTTTGTGATTGAGACTGAATAGTGTTTTCCCAACCTTTCTCTTTTTACAATGGAGAAAACAGGTAATTAAATTTTGTACAGTAAAATGTCAATTGAACATTTATTGCCAAATAACACCTCAGGCACAGCAGGGCATTATGAAAAGATATCAAGAGACAGCCGACTTTACCTTGGTTCTACTGAACAAGCAATTCATTAATTGCTTCTAGGCAATGCCAGAGCAAACTAATCAGGCAGTGGCCCAGGCAGTAACTCAATGAAGGAATTGCGGCAGTCTTCTCTGCACCCTCACTCAATTCTGTTCAGCTTTAATAACTGTGAATATTAAAATAACTCCATGTTCAGGAGCAATGTCCAAACTGAGATGTGCTTAACACTGTATATTAAAAAAAAAAAACAAAAACTCTCCAACTTCAGATGCCTAGATAGAGCTAAGAGGTAGGATCTCAGGACCAGTAAATGAGCCATTGGTTATAAGAAGTGGGGAGACAATTATTGTATTGGACTTTAAATCGAAATCTAAGGTAATAAATCAGTAAACTTTATTATAGTGAAACCTGTCAGTTTCGCAAAATCTTATATTTTGAAAAGTGTTTTAATAATGTAAAAAAGGTTTATTTGTAGTTCATTAACTCTTATTCACCTCTGCATCCTAGTTCATCTCTGTATTCCAGTTTCTGCAATAGGAAACAATAGACAGAGTTTATTGTAATTAATAATTATACTAAACTGACAATAACTATTAGGGCCAAATGGCCAACTTCTGTAACAACAACATTCAGTTTTACGTATTGGCATGTGCATTGTGTATTTCAGCTAACATTTGATGGCAACAAAATCACAGTATGACAAACTACTGGAATAGTCCCTTGGATTTAAAATTGGATTTCATTTGTAGTTTTATCTGTAACATCTTTTGTGACTGTAAGAGAGAGATATAATCTAGTTTATTTTAAACAGTGCCATTTAAACTCATTTTATTAATAATCAATCTAGCATTACTTTGAGAAAAGTAGGATTGTAAACAGTGAGTAGAAAAGAAGCATTATTTATATTATCATTATCACTCCAGAAAGAAAGTTAATTTTGAAAATAATACAATCTGTCAAGACAAAACAATGAATTACTTTAGTGTGGGTAGTTTCCAAATATTTCTTAATTTGTATTTCTAAATTTATGAAAGTGTGTAGCTATTATAGTCAAGAATATTGTGTTTTTTCTTTTTTTTATTGCATCTTAGGTTTTGAGGTACATGTGAAGAACATGCAAAATTGTTGCATAGGTGTATACATGGCAGTGTGATTTGCTGCCTTCCTCCCCTTCACCTATATGTGGCATTTCTCCCCATGCTATCTCTCCCCAACTCCCCACCCCCCGCTGTCCCTCCCCTATTTCCCCCCAACAGACCCCAGTGTGTAGTGCTCCCCTCCCTGTGTCCATGTGTTCTCATTGTTCAACACCCGCCTATGAGTGAGAACATGCGGTGTTTGATTTTGTGTTCTTGTGTCAGTTTACGAGAATGATGGTTTCCAGGTTCATCCATATCCCTACAAAGGATGCGAACTCACTTTTGATGGCTGCATAATATTCCATGCTGTATATGTGCCACATTTTCTGTGTCCAGTCTATCATCGATGGGCATTTGGGTTGGTTCCAGGTCTTTGCTCTTGTAAACAGTGCTGCAATGAACATTCATGTGCAGGTGTCCTTATAGTAGAACGATTTATAATCCTTTGGATATATACCCAGTAATGGGATTATTGTGTTTTTTCTTAACCATACTTCTTCATATTCAAAAGTTTAAAATACCTTTGAAAGATAATATCTGCTTTATTAATTCTTATGCTGACCTTTTTCAAGAGCCTTTAATTTTTTAATATTTTTACTTCTTTTCTTTTGACTTTTATTTTAGGTTCAGGGGTATACATGTGTAAGTTTGTTACATGGGTAAATTGCATGTTGCTGAAGTTTGGTGTAAATGATTCTGTCACTTGGCTAGTGAGGATAGTACCCAATAGTTAGTTTTTCAACCCAAGTCCCTTACCCCAACCTTCCCCCTCAAGTAGTTCCCAGTGTCTATTGTTCTTTTCTTTGTGTTCATATGTATTCAGTGTTTAGCTACCACTTATAAGTGAGAACATGTGGTATTTGGTTTTCTGTTCCTACATTAGTTCACTTAAGACAGTGGCCTCCAGCTGCATCCATGTTGCTGCAAAGGACATAATTTTGTTCCTTCTTATGGCTGTGTAGTATTCCATGGTGTACATCTTCCACATTTTCTTTGTCCAGTCCACCATTTGTGGGCACCTAAATTGATTCCATGTTTTTGCTATGGTGAAGAGTGCTGTGATGAATATACAAGTGCATGTGTCTTTTTGGTAGAATGCTGTGTTTTCTTTTGGATACATAACAAGTAATGGGATTGCTGAGTCAAATGGTAGTTCTGTTTTAGTCTCTTTGACGAATCTCCATACTGCTTTTCACAGTGACTGAACTAATTTACGTTACCACCAGCAATATATAAGTGTTCCATTTTCTCCACAACCTCACCAACATTTGTTGTTTTCTGACTTCTTAATAATAGCTATTCTGGTGTGAGATGGTATCTCATTGTGATTTTGATTTATATTTTTCTAATGCTTAGTAATGGTAAGCATTTTAAAATATATTTGTTGGCTGCATGCATGTCTTTCAAAAGCCCTTTAAAAGATGCCAAGTATGTACTGAACACAGACTAAGCCCAGGCAATATGTACAAGCAGGCAAAGTTGTATTATTTGCATGGTACAAATCACAGAAATAGATTATGATGCTGCTGAGTATTTAGAAAACAGAGATACTCAAATTCAGAACACCTTCTCTGTGAGACATTCTCTGATATGAGGGAGATGGACGTACAAATAAGGCAAAAAGAGACCAAAGAACACTTTAGTGTTAGCTAGGACCAAAAATACAATGTAGAACTCTAGAAAGCTAGACCTGACCATGTTGTAGGCACTTTTCCCTAAGGCCCAAATGACTTTAAACCAAAGCAAGCCAAATAGCTTGTATACTTAAAGCCCACACCCTACTCCCAGATCTGACAGCTGATGATGAGGGTGTTCTAATCAGGGACACACCCACTAGGGCCAGATAATAAGGAATCAGGGATATAGTCAGCAGGGGGAGAACGTGTTTCCCCTCTAAGCCTCCCTTGGCTTAGGCTAGGTTAAAGTCTGGCTCAGAAAAAGGGCAATGGTGTCAGAAGAGTGATGGCCCTGCTCTCCTACAGGTCAGCCCTGATTGTTGGGTTGGGGAGGAGAGAGAGCAGATGATGCTATGTGCACTCTGACCTCTCTCTGCTTTGAAAGCTTCATCCTCATATATAACAGCTCATCAATGTCCTTAAACTTGCAGTTTCTTAATCATTGGTGATGACTGATTTTTGGAAGTGGGGATAGGGATGGAGGTGAGGAAATGGAGCCTCGTGCTTCCCCTAGAGGCATATATAAAAGATGCAAAGTCATCGTCAGCATTTAGTGAACTCCAGCTTTGAAATATTTTGGAATTATTGATTTCATACCATAATTAAATATTATATATTTAGAAATATTATTAATAGTAAGTAGTTTTATTTTTATGTTTAACCTAATATGTAAAACACCTAGTAACATCTTAACTGGTTTTCCTCTTGATCAATTTTCTTTATAGTAGTAGCAAATACCGATATGGTTTGTATGATGAGTCTGGCATTGTTTTGAGCATTCATGTGTATCAAATGATTTAATTATCACAATAATCGTATGATATGAGTATTATTATTGTCTCAGTTTTTACAGATGGAGGGATGTTAAGTTACTTGCCTAAGGTCACATAGCTAATAAATAGCAGAGCCAAGAAGTGGGTCCAAATTATCTAGCTCCAGAGGTTGCTTTTAATCTTTATGCTGTATATTCTTATTCTCTAAGACAGTATTGATTTAAAGCTTAGCTGGTATGGATGAAAAAGCAGATTTTTTATTGTTATCTTAAACACTCAGTTCAGCTGGCAAATGAAAAAGAAACAATTTTTAAAACAGTTTGGGAAACTCAAGGATTACTTGAGTATACATTGTTTTCTCAGTTTCATAGCATTTCGCATATATTACCCATAACTTTACATTAATATTGCATTCCATTTTCCATTGACAGGAGTGAGGCTCCTAGTAGTACAAAGATACCTCATATTATCACACTTTGCTTTTTTGTACTTTGCAGATATTGCATTTAAAAAAAAAAACAAATAGAAGGTTTGCAGCAACCCTGTGTTGAGCAAGTCTACTGGTGCCATTTCATGTCTCACTTTGGCAGCCTGTGCTCACTTTGTGTCTCTGTGTCACATTTTGGTAATTCTCACAAGATTTCTAACTTTTTCATTGTTATTATATCTGTTATGGCAATCTGTGATTAGTGATCTTTGATGTTACTATTGTGATTGCTTTTGAGTGCCACAAACTATCTCCATATAGACTGTAAACTTAATTGATATGTGTGTGTTCTGACTGCTCCGCTGACTGGCCATTCTCAGTGTCTTTCCCTCTCCTTGGGCCTCCTACTTTTTGAGACACAACAATATTGAAATTAGTTCAGTTAATAACTCTATAATGGCCTCTAAATATTCAAGTGAAAGGAAAAGTTTCATGTCTCTCACTTTAAATCTGAAGCTAGAAATGACTGAGCTTAGTAAGGAAGGCATATCTAAAGCTGAGATAGGCTTTAAGTGAGGCCTTTTTTTTCAGTTAGCCAAATTGTGAATGTAAGGGAAAAGTGCTTGAAGGAAATTAAAAGTGCTATTCCAGTGAGCAGATGAATGATAAGAAAGCAAAACAGCCTTCTTGCTGATATAGAGAAAGTTTTAGTGGTCTGGATGGAAGATCAAATCAGCCATAACATTTCCTTAAGCCAAAGTCTAATCTATGGCGAGATCCTAGCTCTATTCAATTCTATGAAGGCTGTTAGAGGTGAGGAAGCTGTGGAAGAAACGTTGGAAGCTAGCAGAGATTGATTCATGAGGTTTACGGAAGGAAGCTGTCTCTATATGTAAAATTGCAAGGTGAAGCAGCAAATGCTGATGCAGAAGCTACAGCAAGTTCACCAGAAAATCCAGCAGTGATTATTGTCGAAGGTGGCTGCACTAAAAAGCCTCAAATTAGAAGAAGATGTCCTCTAGAACTTTTATAGCTAGAGCAGTGAAATCAATACCTGGCTTCAAATTTTCAAAGGACAGGCTAACTGTCTTGTCTGGGGTTAATGCAGCTGGTAACTTTAAGTGGAAGCCAATGTTCAATTACCATTCTGAGAATCCTAGGGTTTTTACGAATTATGCTAAATCTACTCTGTGCTCTAGGAATGGAATGACAAACCCTGGATGACAGCACATGTTTTTATAGCATGGTATATTGAATATTTTAAGCCCACTGTTGAAACCTACTGCTCAGAAAAAGCATTCCTTTCAGATTATTACTACTTGTTGCCAATGCACCTGGTCACCTGAGAGCTCTGATGGAAATGTACAGGAGATTAATGTTTTCATCCTGTTAACATCCATTCTGCAGCATATGGAACAACAAGTCTTATTATTTAAGAAATACACTTCACAAGCCTATAGTTACCATTGATAATGATTCATCTGGTGGATCTAGGCAATGTAAATTGAAACCTGGAAAGGATTCACCACTCTAGGTACCATTAAGAACATTTGTGATTCATAGAAGGAGGTCAAAATATCAACATTAGCAGGAATTTGGAAGAAGTTGATTCCAACCTTCCTGGATGACTTTGAAGGGTTCAGGACTTCGGTGTAGGAAGTCACTGTAGATGGGGTGGAAATAGCAAGGGAACTAGAATTAGAAGTGGAGTCTGAAGTTGTGGCTGAATTGCTTCCATTTCATAATAAAAATTGAATGGATGAGGAGTTGCTTCTTATGGATGAGCAAAGAAATTGGTTTCCTGAGATGGATTTTACTCCTTGTGAAGATGTTATGAGCACTGAAATGACAATGAAGGATTTAGATTGTTACATAAACCTATTTGATAAAGCAGCAGCAGGGAGTGGACTCCTAGTTTTCAAGAGAGTGGACTCCTATTTTAAAAGAATTTTAATGTGAGTAAAATGCTGTCAAACAGCATTGTATGCTACAGATAAGTTTTTCATGAAAGGAAGAGTCAAACTTCACATTTATCTTGTTGTAAGAAATTGCCACAGCCACCCAAACCTTCAGCAACCACCATGCTGATCAGTCAGCAGTGTTCAAAATGGAGGCAAGGCTCTCCACCAGCAAAAAGATTATGACTGGCTGAAGGCTCATAATCATTATGATTATGGCTAATGATCATTAGCATTTTCAGTAATAAGGCATTTTAAAATTAAGGTTATATACATTATGCTTTTAGATGCAATGCTATTGCACATTTAATATACTACTATATAGGATAAACATAACTTTTACATGCACAGGAAACAAAAAAAATTTGTGTGACTTGCTTTATTGCAATATTTGCTTAATTGTGATGGTCTAGAACTAAATTTACAATATCTCTGAGGTATGCCTGTGTATTTTTATTCTTTGACTGAAGTTATCTTCTTTATTATGCAGCAAGAATTTATGGTCTGATTTGGTATATATTATATCAGCTAAGGATGGACCATTACTTAATTATTGCAACCGGTTATGAATTATTTTATATTTTGATAGTTTTGTCTATCAATAGATCTATAAAGAGTATTTAAGTTTCCAGTCCAAGGAAGTTGTAACTTTCGTTTAGTGGTAGTAGACATGATGCTTTATGGTTGCGATTTCTTCCCAGTTAGCTTTGAGGTAGATACAGTGACTCATATGTAGGAGGAAAGTGTTAAATGTTTGTTAAATTTCATTAAACTAAAATTCTGCCTGATCACTTAATTTCTTACTTTTGGTAGAAATTCCAAAGTCAGTATGTAGGAAATGCAAATATATGATTATGTCATGAAATTAGTGCCCTTGTGGATGCTTTATTGTGTTAAAGGTAATGAACCCATTCTGCTGTGCAGAGATATAGTATCATGGCCAAATGGTACCCAGAAGTTTGTCTCCATAACTTGGAGACTGCTTCGTGTTAAAGGTACAGTCGGCTCTCTTTTGTACCTCAGTTTTAATTATCTGTCTGAAGTTATGTTAAATTATTGAAAGTTACAGGTCTTTGACTCTCTCTTGTATTGCAGCACTTATGCAATAAAGCATTTGGTCACATTCTCTTAAAGTGATTTTTTTTTAATCCAAAAAGAAAGCATTCTCCCAAGCATTTGAAACCTAAAACACTCTTTTTCCTGATACTTTCTCATGTTTATTTAGTGTGGGAACAAACTAGTTTTGTGATAAATGAAGTGATGTTTCTGTGAGTGTGTGTGTACTTATGCTAGGTATATTGGAAGTCAGAAGTCCCAATGGGAGGTAACCTTTATTTTTTTAGTAGAGATAGGGGTTTTGCTATGTTTCCCATGATAGATTTCAACACCTGGGCTCAAGGGATCCTTTCACCTCAAACTCCTGGGTAGCTGGAGCTATGGGCCTGTGCCCCCATGCCTAGTTTAGGTAACCTTTTGATTCCCAACTTTCTTTCCTACAACTGGGAAGATGGTCTTTATCCAGCAACATTGTCATCAAAGTAAGAACTGCATAGGGTGTGAGAAGTCACACTCAGAAATGTTAGCCACTAAGTTTGACCAGTAGTTGAGGTTTCCGAAAGGAGCAAAGAGAAAGAGAAAGGTCAAGTTGTGCCAGAGAGGAATGGAGTCAGATGGGACCATGCTTATATGTGGGCTGAGTAAATACTTTGACAAATGTCTTTACTTGAATCATTCTGCCAGAAGTTGTACATTTTGGAATTTATTTATTTTTAAAATTTTGATGGTCTTTGGTTCCTTTGGAGAACCTTTTAACTAATGGGCACCTGACACCTTAACACACTTAGCAGTGATGGTTGGACACAAAGCTCTCTGAGTCTAAAGATTCCTGAGAAGAATCAAGGGAGGACTGTTCTGGGTTGTTGTTGGTGATGACTGGCATTAAAAGTAAGCTTTGTCTACTTGGCTATTTTGCTAACCCCAGACCTAAGAAAGTCCAGGGCGATTCTTCATGGTGGCACCTTCAGCATGATAGATTTACCAATAAGGAGAAATGATCTCTGACAAACAAATTATCATAGAAGTCGGTGTACTAGGCTGGAAGTAGTTGTGAGTGCTGGAATTAGTCACCACTGCTTTATAAAAGGCTCTAAGTATTCACATACTCAGGCAACTATGAATGACCCTCCCTTCCTTACTAAGAAACTGCCTTCACTACCTTCACTATTTCTTTTCCCCAAACCCTTTTCCTCAGGCTAAATAAGGGGATGACTGGAAGGGAGAAAGTAGACTTGGAGGTAGAGGGGGGTCACTATGGTTCCTGAAGAAAGCCTAGTCCTTCCACTTATCTCATTGTAGGGGGAAGAGATAATGTCTCTTTCTGAGGTTGAGAGAGAAAGGACTCAAGTGATAATCCTTTTTCATTTGTTTTGAGATGGTGTCTCACTATGTTGCCCAGGTTGAACTTGAACTCCTGGCTTCAAGCAATCCTCCTGACTCAGCCATCCAAGTAGCTGGGACTACAGCACATAAGATTGGGCAGATAATGGTGGTGGCATTTAACTGTCTTCTCCTCCACCAAGTCTCCCCATAAGTTTGGACTGATGCCTATCTGTCTCTTCTTGGAACACACTGAGTTACTAGACCATCAGATCCCCCTGATGCTGTCCTGTTTGTGGAGAAAGAGGACACTCTAGAAGACATCCAGTCCTCTTGTTGCTGCCCCACTCAAAGAGGCTTCTTGGGTGAAGGGACCCTTGTAACAAAAGGCTGGGACAGGGGCTGGTGAGAGGTGGAAGGGAAAGGTCAATGTTCATGCCAAATCTCCCACACCAGGATAATGAATGTGTAGGGAAGAAGGGCACTATGGGGAATAAGCAACCTCATGGAGAGTCAGCCTTTGGATGCCTGACTCACAGAAAGAACCAGTGGTCAAGTTCAGTATTAACTTGAGGAGTAGAGAAAACGAACCCATGGGGACTGCAACATGCCTATGGGGCCATTTTATGGCGAGACTGTGTCTTCATTTATTCATCCTCCAGCTCAAGCCTAGAAAGGAAGTGTAGGGGGGAAGAGAAAGGGAGATGTGGGTAAAATAGACATGCCCCCAGTCCTAGCCACTAATTGCACCATTCTAGCTTGCTGTGGGGGCTGTAAAATAGAGAAGACCTTGAACCAAGCATGAAATTGAAGTTTTAAAATGAAAAAGACTGAATAAGGACTCAAAATAACCCTCCCGATTATGGAATGGGAATGAAACACTATGAAATCTGAGTAAGCTATCAGTAATAACTGGAGTACACAGAGACAAAGAGGATCTGAGACTGGGCAGTTAGGGAAAAAAATAACACGTTTATACCCCAACTCGGGACTGCTTAATTATTTCAGTTACATTAATACAGAATTGGAGAGCTGAATGGGAGCTTAGAAACAATTGTCCAATTCTCCCCTTTCATTTTACTAAGCTGGCAGTCTACCATCATTCCCATTCTTTCAGAGAATCATTAAAATGAGATTATTTGTGATAATTAGACAATTTAATAAGAATTGTTTATGATACCAGGGATAGGTAGGGGAGGTTTCTTTCAAGTATTCATGTTATAGAGTAACAACGAGCACAACATTGTCAAAATCTTACAGTATCTTCAACTTTTATAACAGCCTGAGAAGAGCTATCGTTATTATTTCTACCTTACAGATGAGAAAGCCAAGGCTCACTAGTGTGTGTGTGTGTGTGTGTGTGTGTGTGTGTACTAGGGTTAGGGGGAAGGCATATTTTTATCTTCATTTTCTTTTGTTTTCCAAACCTGCAAACTGAAAAAACAAACAATGATTTCAGAATATATTGATCTGACTGGAATGGAGCTGAGTGGAAAAACAAAGTTAAGGTGGTTCAACCCAGCCTTGTTCTCCAATAAAAGTAACCACCATCTATTGAGTTAGGTGCATATATGTTATGTCATTTAAGTTGGAAGTAGGAAGGATCTAAGAAAAAGCAATGGATTTGAAGTAATTGTTTTGGCACAACTCCTAAGGCTGGGACTTGGGCTTCTTACTCTTCAAAATTTACGTGTCAGAAACTCCACGTATTAGTTTCCTGCTGCTGCTGTAATAAGTTGCTACAAACTTAGTGGCTTAAAACAGCACATTTATTATCTTATAGTTCTAGAGTAGAGTCGTTTATTGTGTTCCTGTGTACATTGTCAGTGTTATGGGGTATGCTTGCTAGCCTGTATGGCAGTGTCAGATATTAAAGTAAGAACGAAGCCCAGTTTCCTTAGTACTCCTTATATCAAAATGTAATTTCCATATAAGCTCAAATCATAGGGAATCAGTTGCAATCTTGTTTCATGGATAATAAGACCAGCTTACGGAATGTTTGTCATTGCATAAAGCCTGTTAAAAGCCAGAAGAGAAAAACAGTACTTTCTGCTGACATTGGGATCAACTGAGAATGTAGTGGGCTTAGTGGCATTAAATAAGATAAAAAAGTTGAAATCAAAATTTAAAAATCCCTAGATGTAGATATTAAATGTTTATTTATATGAAATGAAAGTTCTGAAGTGGATAGTTGTGCTGTTCTGAACTTCTTCAAGAAAAATCTGGAGAAAGCCAAACTGTGATTGAAGTTCTTTATCCACTGTGCGTAATACCTTACTATCTTTTAAAGAATTTCCTTTTTTTACAAGCTACAAAAACATTACTCTAAGGCTTTGTATGGACATTAAAGCTTAACTGTGTTTACCTGATTATGTTTTAAATCTTTTTATGTTCTTATTAATGTTTTCAATTTTGATTTTAGGTCTTGCAGTTGAAAATGGCATAAGCGTTTTAAAGATCGAGTAGATGATTAAGGTATATTATTTGTCTTATTCCTATAAGGATCATGGTGCTATAACCCACAAGGACTGTCTTAGTAGTTTTCTTCAAGTACTCTTTTTTCCCCTATCATTTGGGTCTTTTCCTTTATAAGCTATTCTGTTTTCAGCTTTCAGGAAGTATATTCATTGGTGGTGATACTCAGCCTTCCCAAGTATTGTTTGCTTTAGATAGTTGTCTTGATCTACATCTGAATTTAAAATTTCACTATAAAAATCTTTTTTTAAGGAGGAATTTAGCTGAGCTTCTGAGCTTTTGGAGTGGAGAGGTCTAACCTCCATGTTTATAAATACTTTCATTTGATAGGAGGCTATGTTGCTTTGACAAAGAGATCCCCACACATAGTGGCTCAAACAAGATAGTTTATTTCTTTAATAAGTAACACTAAGCTGGTTATTACAAATCAGGTAGGTGTCTCTGCTCCATAAAGTAATTCAGGGATCCAGATTTTTTGGTCTTCTTTTTGGGCCACTCCTTAAGATGTTGACTTGTCCCTTTGATGAAAATGGCCTCTGGAAGGGGGATAAGGAAAGTGGAGGGCGATTAGCTTCTTTTTAAGGAAGTGACCTGTAAGTTGCACATACCACTTCTGTTCATAGCCCACTGGCCCATTGGCCCATTGGTCATATGACCATACCCAGTGGCAAAGCAGGCTGGGAAATGTAGTCTTTATCTGGGTGGCCATGTGCTTACGTGAAGATTAGGAGATTCTTATTAGTAAAATGAACAAGAGGAGACTGTAAGTTTTTAAGGTTAAAACAGTTAGTCATGGGATATATTCTTAATTTGGAGAAGGAACCAAAGTGTTTTGTAATATGAGGGAATCAGACAGTCCTCCATTTTTGGGTTCACATTGTTTAATCTGGTTAGGAAAATAGACCAGAACATGGCTCATGTGCTACTAGGGACTGCTTCAATATCTGTATGAACCAGTTAGCTTCAAAATGATGTCTCACAGACATGGGCTGCACTCTTTATCCTGACTTTCAAATGTATACCATATGTGAATCACAGAGACACACCAAGCAAGAACAATTTAGGATGCCTTGAGTAACTGTTGTGTGCCATATACTGTCTGAAAGATCCTGTAGTGAACTGGTAGGAGAGTCTTTGGAGGTCATTTTGCAATTAACCACTCTAGGGCAGGAACCCTTCTAGATGTGCAGAATTGGCTTCCAGTCAGCAGGGAGTTTCCTCTCTCCCAAGGAAGCCAATTTCATTTTCAGTCTGTTTTTGTTGTTTGAAAAAATTCTTATGTTGAGCCCAAATCAAGTTATTCTCTGACACTTTTCTTAGGCAGTCCTATTTCTACCTTCAGGAGCCATAAAGAGTAAGTTTAAGTTCTCACATGACAGCTCTGGACATATTGAAGGGAGTTGCGTATGTGTCTCCTCCCACACTTCCACTATAATAAATAACCCCTGACATTTATTAGGTGCTTACCATGTTCCAGACACTATTCTAAGCACTTTACATGTATTAACTCATACCAATTCTTATTAGTTTTATGAAGTAGGGACTCTCTACCCCATTTCATGGATGAGGAAATTGAGGCACAAACAGGTTAAGTATTTGCCCAGATTCACACAGTAAGTGGCATGTTCTGATTTGTCAGTGTTTCATTTGAAATGTTGTTCCTAGGCCGCAACCTTGGTTGCTATGCCAGACGCACTGTGGTCTACTGTAGTGGACTGTTTTACCTTCCATTTTTTGGATCCTATATTTCTACAAACGTAACCATCAGGAGAATTTTTCTTCTGGAAAAAAAATTCTTGACCACAGTTCAGCAAAGTTGTCTTTATATTCAAGACACTATGCTCCTGAATTTGAGAGGACATGATGAGTTGACCAAAGGTAGGCTTGATATGGCAGCTGGATTCCATTTAATATGATGTATAAAGCCATTGTACTTTTCTTCAATAGGGAAGCAATTATAGGTAAAAATAATAGGTAAAAAAATCAGTTAAAAATGGTTTTCTTTTAAGAGATGTGCTCTTCCTATGTTGTCCAGGCTGGTCTTGAACTCCTGGGCTCAAGTGATTGTCCTATTTTAGCCTCCCAAAGTGATGGGATTACAGGCATGCACCACTGCACCCAGCTTAAAGATGATTTTCTTAATAACTGTGAAACAATAGAAATAAATTAGGGATTAGGAGAATGGCTATGATTTTCTAGAACTAAGTGCTAGATCTAAGAGGTGGGTATAGCACTACCATTAAAAGGCCCTAGAATTGGACTACCAGAATTGGAATACTGATTGTCTATTAGCTGTGTGATACTGAACAGGTTACTTAATCTCATTGATCCTTAGCTTTATCATAGTGGCAGAACACACATTCACACACACACACACACATTTGTGTGTGTATGTATATGTGGTTGGTGGTTTTGGGGAGGATTTAAATGAGAGAATTCATGTAGAGTGCTTAACTAAGTTGTTGATACAAGGTAGATAGTTGATGAATGTTGATTATTACTATTTGGAAATAGGAAAATAAAATCTAGTTTTGAAGGCTAGTTTTGAAAGAATTGTCAGGACTTTTCAGATATGAAGAAATAAATAATAATTCTTAAGCCTTTGATCATAGAGGTCTTTGAATAAAGCGATATATTTGAGTCATGGAACAAACCTTGTCTTTTGGCTGCCATATCTAACCAGGTTATAGTCGTACTGGTCATCTTTCTGGTAATGCAGCAGTTCCAGTGTCTCTGTTCAGATTGGTCATCATTGGTTTTCTCTAATTGCTTGCAGTATTACAAAGAAAAATGCCCATAAACTTTGATTTGGGTTGATATAGTAAATAGTTACTTTTTTTAAGCTTAAAATTTCTTCCAAAAAAGTTTTGTAAACCACCCTCAGTATATATAATTGTTACTCTTTCTGTTCCTTCTTGACAAACAATAGCACAATTTACTAAAGGGTCAATTTTGTTTAAAGGTGGCCTCCACTTTACTCAAAATATAGAGTAAAAGAATGAGCTTTAAATGAATTTAGCATCACTCAATTTAATTCAGCAAATGATTTTTAAGTACTTACCGAATTTGACACCGTATTGTGTCCTTGGTTTTGATCATTCCTTTATCTAAAATTTCATCTTAATGAACAATACATAATGGGTTTTTTTTTCCTTGCTTCAGGTTGATTGAAATTTTAGAAAAGTCCCCGTAATTCCCATCTTGGCACAAACTTAGACTTAAGAGACACCTAAAACTTTGTGAAGGCATCTGTTAGGATAGCCTCCTCTTTAATTTATCCAAAAAGATTGGACCTTACAATTCAATGACATCTTTGAATTTTGCTTTTTACTGAGCAAAAGACCTCTTATGGCGGATGACTTCACACTCCTTTTTTTTTCTTAACCCTGGAATTATGGCCATTTTGGTAAAATTTGTGACTATATACAAAATATGAATGAAAATTTAAGTATTTAAAAAAATCAGTCTGTAATCCAAGCACTTTGGGAAGCTGAGGCAGGAGCATCACTTGAGCACAGCACCTCAAGACCAGCCTGGACAATAGAGTGAGACCCCATTAGTACAAAAAATATGAAAATTAGCCAGGTGTGGTGGTGCATACCTGTAGCCTCATTTACTCTGGAGGCTGAGAAGGGAGGATTGCTTGAGCTCAGGAGGTTGAGGCTGCAGTGAGCTGTGATTGTGCCACTGCACTCCAGCCTGCGCAACAGAGAAAAACAAACAAAAACCATGTCTGACTCATGCTCATATATTCAACTTGTTTGTTTAACAATCTGTCTTCCTCGTTAGGCTGTAAATTCCTTAAAAGCCAGAACCTTTTCAAACTGTTCAGTTTTGTGGTCCAAAACGATGCTCTATAAAGGCAGGGGCCTTAAATAATTAATGATTGATCTTAAAATAAAACCTTAAAATCAAGGAAAGGAGTGAACCATAAAATTGGCAGCTATTACTCATTTTATTATAAGTAATAATTTGGTAAAGGGAGCAATATTGCTTTTTATTTCTGCAGGCTTTTTGACCAAGCATGCTGAAAATCAGCAGTGCCTTTGTTTTTTTTTGTCTGAGGTGTTTGTCACCTGCCAGGTTCTCCTGGGCAAGACACAAGTTAGTGGGTGCAGGAGGATATAATGAATGTAACATTTTTCTGCCTTTTTCTTTATACCAATTAGACTTAAACATAGCTTTCTTTACAAAAGCATTCTGAAAGAATTTGAATTTTGGCTGTAATCTTTGTGCAAGCCACTCATGGATTCACTCTGAAATTCAGCTGCTGAATGACACTGGACCCAATCCTAGCACCACAGTAAAAAGAGGCCAGCGTTCCTGGAAGTTGTAAGGCTACAAGCTCTTTCACTAGAAGGCATAGGCAGTATTCTCTTAGCTAATCAGCTATAACCTTGATTTTGATATTAGAAACTATCCTAGAAACACTAGGAAATTACAGTGTCTCCTGCCAACTCCGTGGAGAAAGGGACACATTTTAGACTTTTCTTGAATCTTCTGTAGCTCCTACAAAGTGTTAAACATGTACTTGATTTATCTCCTACTTCCCACCCAAACTAAACCAAGACAACTCATTCTCTTCTACCTTCCTTAAGGGAAGGAATCTTGCCCTGAGTTAATGTAGTCTATCATTGCAAGGTTCACTTTCCTTAATAGGAACTTAAGTCTTTGAGAGACAGTGTGGGCAGGTAAGAGGACACAGATTTGAGAATTTGATCTTGGATCCTGGAATCTCATTTTTGCTACTCTCTAACTGTGTGATCATAAGCAAGTTCAAAAATTTTTCAGAGCCTCAGTTTCTTTATTGGTAAAATGGGAATTTTAATGCCTATTCCACAAGTTTGCCATAAGGCTTGCAGGTGAATAATGCAATATATTTGTTGATATATATTTTAGAAGTATTTTAGGCTGTACCTAAGAAAATGGACTTGACAATCAATTTATCTAGCAGTTTCTTTAATAAAAGCACTTCCCATTGGCTAGTAATGAAAAGCTGGTACTTCTCTAAAACATTTTACGACAGGGTTCATATACTTTCCTAGAAGTTGTAGCCACCAGTATTTCCTTCTGGGAGGCTTTTCAGTAAGTCTCACAACAGCAGTGGACTAGTATATGAGAAGCAGTCCTGTCGGCTGCCACTGTCTCTTAATCAAACCACGTATGGCATGTATTTAGTCAAACTACCCATCAGTTGTCTTGAGATACCTTACTCACAATAGCATAAGTGAATGTGCCTGAATATGGCCTGCATCTGGCATGGGTGGCCTGTCATCTACCTATACTTCATCCTGTGAGATACAACTAAAGTGAAAACAATGTTAATTCTTTAGATAATTATATATAAAGGAATTTCTTAGTTATAATAGATTTTGACTCTTCAAATATTGAAAATTGAGTTGACATATAATTGATTTATATGTGAGGGTGAGGAAGAATGTGGACCTTGTCTCTTATTATTCAATGTCTTATGTTAAATCTTTAAATGTATACTTAATATCTCTGTTGTGGAGCCAAGGCCATTGAAATTTAACTCTACTAACAGCCTTTTTGGCAATGCTAATCAATTCTTCTTGCACTGTAATACATTTGGCAAAATTACTTTTAATGACTGATTGGTTCATTCATCTGTTCATTGATGCTTCTAACCTTCATGACAAGACTATATTCGCAATATAGAGATTCAAAGGTGAGGCAGACATACATTATGCCCAATGTATTAAAACCATAAGCTTATTTAGAATATAGGTGCTGTGACAGAGGTACAATATAGAGCTGAGCTCCAAGCCAGGTGCTTAAAAATGTTTATTGAATGAGGAATATAACCAGGCCTGGATATCTGTTTGCTGGATATTTCCAAGTTCCTGGATTTTTCCTTCTCTGTCCTTCATCTCATGAATAGTACTACTATCTTCAGTTGCCCTTGCCAGCAATCTGGATGTCATTTTTGGCTCCTTTTCCTCCTCTTCTATCATATCCTATCTATCACCACATTCTCTTGGATCTACCTCCTAAATAGTTCTCACTGCTATGCTAGTTCAGGCCACTAGCTTGGCCTATATCACTGTGGCATCTTCCCACCTGGTAGTTCCACCTCCAACCATTTTCTTTTGCCTGATTAATTCTCCAGAATAGTAGCCAGAGTATTATTTCTAAAAGGCAAATCCAGTTGCATCATTTTCTTGCTTAAAACTTTTTGATGACTTCTCATTGTCCTGGCAATAATGTGCAGATCTCTTTACACAGTTCAGGACGACCAGTGCAATGTGGAGCCTGCTTTTTTTTCCAGCTCCAATTCCTGCCACTTCCTAACTCTCACATTCTAGTCTATCAGATGACACTGTGTGTATATATTCATATAAATATAAATATGTATTCATATAAATATGTATATAGTTGCTCAATATATGTTGGCTATTCTTATTTTTCTAAACATGCTTTTCTTTTCTAAACTGGCACAGCTGTGAAAAATGTTTTTAGGAGCATTAAACAAGGGAGACTGGAAGGGAGAGAAGCTCAGCATCGACAAGAGGATATAATCTAGGTGTTGGCAGAAAAGTGGATATCATGATAAAGGTTAAAAAATAATTAAATCCATTCAACTTTTGAAAAACATATTTTTGGATTGATTTTGAAAAATAATTCAGTGTAGCATTAAAAAAGTAC
Organism: Aotus nancymaae; assembly: GCF_030222135.1. Taxonomy (NCBI): domain Eukaryota; kingdom Metazoa; phylum Chordata; class Mammalia; order Primates; family Aotidae; genus Aotus; species Aotus nancymaae. The sequence continues at coordinate 35,736,594 of NW_026988419.1, read as the reverse complement.
TCTGTTGGATCTTAAATTTATCGTTTCCTGAGATTATGATCTAGTTTAGAAAAGTTGCCAGATATTTGCTCTTCAAGATTTACATTGTTTGCCAAAGTCTCCCAAATGGTCATAGTTCGGTTGTTAAGTGTTTAGTTGGCTACAGAATTTCCTTAAATTGTGATTTTTAGTCAATGGAATATGATGACTCACAGGGAATGTAACTGTTTTCTGTTTCAGCTTACTGATCTTTATCTTCACATGGTCAAGAGTCTGTGTTTCTATAACTCTCACAGATGAGCACATATTTTTTTTATAAAAGATGAAATAAAATATAATTTTACTAACTTTTTGTGTCTAGTATTACAAATACTATTGATAACTTGAGATTGAATCATTTAGGTCATACTTTAGAGAGGAATAGAAAAAAGTTTGCCATTACAGTTTTTTTTTGTGTGTACTTTTATAATTTGGGTTGGAAGATCCATTTTCATTAGTTTGGAGTAAATAGATCTTTTGTAAATATCAGTATTTCACTAGTGTTTATATTAATTGTGCCTTATTTCATAAAACCATTTGCAAGAGATTGGTTGGTTCATCTGATAACTGTTGTCAAATTGCTTTGAAATAGTATAAATGTCACATAGAAGACTTTTATTATTGAGACGTTTTGATGATCAAAATTACCTTTGAGTTCAAAACTTGTTTTACCAACAGTAAAAAAGTACAAAACATTTTGTTTAATGTATTTGTGATTTTAAATTGTAGTCAAAGTTTTGATTTTTTGCTAATTCAATATCTATATTTGATAACATAGAATTGTTATTTAACATAGGATTTAAAATTCTTATGTGTGGATTATTATAATTTACCAATCAAGTGTGGATTTTGAAAATATATTCAGTAATGCTAATTCTGAAGTTTAGAACAAATCTTTTAAAACTCGTAGCTTTGCAACGTCAAAGGAAATTTTGTGAAAGCATACATATAGTGACGTGAAATGTGCTTATGTGTGCAGAAAACTGATTGCTGTGATCAATTTTATAATTGTATACATAAATCCATAATTGAATATTTCAATCATTGCCATTTGGGTAAAAGTAAATACTAAAAGTTGTTATGTCCCCTTAGGAAGCATATCAAGAACAGATTGAAACAGAATGTCTTTAACTGTCTTAAAACAATTCCATAAATGGTTACTACTTTCTTTCAAAAGTTAGAAATCCTACTGAATCCACTGCAGTGCTTTACACAGGCTGCCAGATGATTGTGTAATTACATGCCATATACCACAAAGCATGATTTATGATGCTATTGTTATGGTGTGCTTACTAAAAAGAATGAAAAATAGTAAGCATAGTATTAGTAGAGGTGCTGTAGGTAGGGTTGCCAGACAAAATACAAGGCATGCATTTAAATTTGCATTCCAAATAAACAGCACATAAGTTTTTAGTATAAGTATAATTTAGGCAAAAATTATTTGTTTTTTGTCTAAAATTCAAATTTAACTGGGCATCCTGTATTTTTATTTGTTAAATCTGGCAACCCTAGCTGTAGGTGATTGGGTAGACTATAGGTAACAGTAAAGAAACAGATTTTTCTGATGAAACAGAATTTCTTCTTAAAGTTCCTCCAGAGTCAAATAAAGAATATCTTGGTTTCCCAGCTAGTGAGTCATATTTGAAGCTAGTACCTGAACTTAGAGAGTTAGCCTTAAGAGCCGTGCCCTATCACCACCCCTCATATACTGGTGTTTGTGTTAGTGAAATTAAAAGTAATTCAATTCCAGTGTTACACACTATTTCATACTGTATTATGTTGAAGTTATGCATCATTAAAATTAGAAAAATTCATTTTTAAATTTTACATTGAGAAATTAACTTATTTAATAAATTAATTTTTGTTTCTTTTTAAAAGTTAGCTATTTTTGATGAGATTTTTTAAAAAAATGTGGATTTTTGCTGCTCTATTTTAAGTAGTGTTCATTAGTTTAACCAAATGTTTTTGTTTGCTCTATGATTAATAGTGATTTGCCTTTCATTTTCTTATTAAGGTTGAATTACTGTGTTTGTGCTATGCAACTGGGAAGCAGCCATGGTTTGGAGCAGCACATTGCTCTGCTTGTTTCTTTAGCTTGGCTGGGCTTGGTCTCTTCTGCTGTAGCCATCAATCATCCAGTGCTCTTTGCATGCTATGGGACATATTTTTCTCCATGAGCGACAGTGGTTGCCTTTTATGACTTAGCCCTCATTAATAATTAGGCAGGGATTACATATGAGATCTTGTAATAATTTATGATCTACATTTACTCATTTGTAAGTATAAATAAATGAAATATAACAGACACAAAAATACCTTGAAACTGGAACCTCTTAAATATAAAGATGAAAACATCACATCATAAGCTCCGTTAATTAAAAATATACCTTTGAGAATGGTTAAAATGACTTAGCTTGATTTTTAAAAATACATTGCTATCTTTTCTGCTTTAATGGAAGCTTTCCTCATAGGACCATCCAATGTAATACCAATTTAGAACATTCAAGAGCAAAGAACAACATTTTGATTAAATAATTAAAAAAGTAGACTGGAAATTATTTAGAAAGATGATAGGAACTTATTTACTAAGTAATTTATTTAATTAAACATAATGATATTGGATTATAGCAATGCATGAATTAATGTCTTTCAGAATTTTTGTTCTTTAATCTACATTTTTTTAATTTAAAAAACATGGAGAAAGAGTCTAATGAGATTATATTAAGTGATATAAAAGTATCAATTATGGTAATACTTTAAAAAAAATTTTAGAATGTTTATTATTATTTCAATCTGTAGTTTCAAATGTTCTTGAAATTTCCCACAATAACAATCATACAATTGAAGCATTTATTATTTTAAAGTATTTTGAATTCTATATTAAAATTATAGAATTTGTAAGAAACCAACTAAATGGGTGTGACACTAAAGGCCATTAAAAAAGTTGTGATCGGTGGCTGGCAAGATGACCGAATAGGAACAGCTCCGGTTTGCAGCTCCCACCAAGATCAACACAGAAGGCGGGTAATTTCTGCATTTCCAGCTGAGTTACTTGGCTCATCTGGGGTGCAGTCCACAGAGGGCGAACCGAAGCAGGGTGGGATGTCACCTCACCAGGGAAGCACAAGGGATTAGGGAACTCCTTCCCCTAGCCAGGGGAATCCTTGAGGGACTGTGCCATGAGGAAGGGTGCATTCTGGCCCAGACACTATGCTTTTCCAATGGTCTTCGCAATCTGCAGACTAGGAGATTACCTCAGGTGCCTATACCACTAGGGCCCTGGATTTCCAGCACAAAACTGGGTGGCCGTTTAGGCAGACACTGAGCTAGCTGCAGGAGATTTTTTTTTTTTTTTTTTTTTTTTTATATCCTGGTGGTGCCTGGAACACCAGTGAGACAGAACTGTTTGTTCACTCCTTTGGAGTGGAGGCTGAAGCTAGGGAGCAAAATGGTCTAGCTCAGCAGATCCCACCCCCTATGGAGGCCAGCAAGCTAAGATCCACTGGTTTGAAATTCTTGCTGCCAGCACAGCAGTCTGAAGTCAACCTGGGACACTTCAGCTTGATAGGGGGAGGGGCATCTGCCATTACTGTGGCTTGAGTAGGCAGTTTTCCCCTCACAGTGTAAATAAAGCCACTGGGAATTTGAACTGGGAGGAGCCCACTGCAGCTCGGTGAAGCCACTATAGCCTGACTGCCTTTTTAGATTCCTTCTCTCTGGCAGGGCATCTCTGAAAGGAAGGCAGCAGCACCCCCACCAGGGGCTTATAGATAAAACTCCCATCTCCCTGGGACAGAGCACTTGGGGGAAGGGGTGGCTATGGGCACAGCTTCAGCAGACTTAAATGTCCCTGCGTCCTGGCTATCGAAAGAGGAGTGGATCTCCCAGCACAGTGCTGAAGCTCTGCTAAGGGACAGACTAAGTCCTCAAGTGGGTCCCTGACCCCCAAGCCTTCCAATCGGGAGAAACCTCTCAGCAGGGGTTGACAGACACCTCATACAGGAGAGCTCTGGTTGGTATCTGGTGGGTGCCCCTCTGAGATGAAGCTTCCAGAGGAAGAAACAGGAAGCAATCTTTGCTGTTCTGCAGCCTTTGCTGGTGATACCTAGGCAAATGGTCTGGAGTGGACCTCCAGCAAACTCCAGCAGACCTGCAGCACAGGGGACTGACTGTTAGAAGGAAAACTAATGAACAGAAAGGAATAGCATCATCAACAATAAAAAGGATGTCTACACAAAACCCCATCTGAAGGTCACCAACATCAAAGACCAAAGGTAGATAAATCCACGAAGATGAGGAAAAACCAGCACAAAAAGGCTGAAAATTCCAAAAGCCAGAATACCTCTTTTCTTCCAAAGGAACACAACTCCTTGCCAGCAAGGGAACAAAACTGGATGGAGAATGAGTTTGATAAATTGACAGAAGTAGGCTTCAGAAAGTGTGTAATAACAAACTCCTCTGAGCTAAAGGAGCACATTCTAACCCAATGCAAGGAAGCTAAGGACCTTGAAAAAAGGTTAGAGGAATTGCTAACTAGAATAACCAGTTCAGAGAAGAGCATAAATGATCTGATGGAGCTGAAAAACACAGCATGAGAACTTTGTGAAACATACACAAGTATCAATAGCCCAATTGATCAAGCAGAAGAAAGGACATCAGAGATTGAAGATCAGCTTAGTGAAATAAGTGTGAAAACAGGATTAGAGAATAAAAATGAAAAGGAACAAACAAATCCTCCAAAAAATCTGGGACTATGTGAAAAGACAAAACCTACTTTTAATTGGTGTACGTGAAAGTGATGGGGAGAATGGAACCAAGTTGGAAAACACTCTTCAGGATATTATCCAGAAGAACTTCTCAAACCTAGCAAGACAGACAAACATTCAAATTCAGGTAATACAAAGAATACCACTAAGATACTGCTCGAGAAGAGCAACCCCAAGACACATAATCACCAGATACACCAAGGTTGAAATGAAGGAAAAAATGTTAAGGGCAGCCAGAGAGAAAGGTCAGGTTATCCAAAAAGGGAAGCCCATCAAACTAACAGTGGATCTCTCTGCAGAAATCCTACAAGCCAGAAGAGAGTGGGGGCTAATATTAAACATTTTTAAAGAAAAGAGTTTTCAATCCAGAATTTCATATCCACCAAACTAAACTTCATAAGTGAAGGAGAAGTTATATCCTTTACAGACAAGCAAATGCTGAGGGATTTTGTCACCACCAGGCCTGCCTTACGAGAGCTCCTGAAGGAAGCACTAAATATGGAAAGAAAAAACTGGTACCAAGCACTGCAAAAACACACCAAATTGTAAAGACCATCGACACTATGAAGAAACTGCATCAACTAACAGGCAAAATAACCAGCTAGCATCATAATGACAGGATCAAATTCACACATAAAAATATTAACTTTAAATGTAAATGGGCTAAATGCCTGCCCCAATTAAAAGACACAGACTGGAAAATTGGATAAAGAGTCAAGAACCGTCGATGTGCTGTATGCAGGAGACCCATCTTATGTGCAAAGACACACATAGGCTCAAAATAAAGAGATGGAGGAATATTTACCAAGCTAATGAAAATGAAAAAACCCCAAGGGTTGATTGCAATCCTAGTCTCTGATAAAACAGACTTTAAACCAATAAAGATCTAAAGAGACAAAGAAGGGCATTACATAGTGGTAAAGGGATTGATGCAAGAAGAAGAGCTAACTGTCCTAAATATATATGCACCCAAAACAGGAGCACTCAGATTCATAAAGCAAGTTCTTAGAGACCTACAAAGAGACTTAGATTCCCACACAATAATAGCAGGAGACGTTAACACCCCACTGTCAATATTAAACAGAACGAGACAGAAAATTAACAAGGATATTTAGGACTTGAACTCTGCTCTCGACCAAGTGGACCTAATAGACATCTACAAAACTCTCCACCCCAAATCAACAGAATATACATTATTCTGAGCACCACATAGCACTTATTCTAAAGTTGGCCACTAATTGGAAGTAAAACACTCCTCAGCAAATGCTGAAGAATGGAAATCATAACAAACAGTCTCTCAGACCACAGTGCAATCAAATTAGAACTTAGGATTAAGAAAGTCACTCAAAACCTCACAACTATATGGAAACTGAAAAATGTAGTCCTGAAGGAAATTAAGGCAGAAATAAATAAATTATTTGAAACCAATGAGAACAAAGACACAATGTACCAGAATCTCTTGGACACAGCTAAAGCAGTGTTTAGAGGGAAATTTATAGTGCTAAATGCCCACAGGAGAAAGCAGGCAAGATCTAAAATTCACACCCTAACATCACAATTAAAACAACTAGAGAAGGAAGAGCAAACAAATTCAGAAGCTATTAGAAGACAAGAAATAACTACAATCAGAGCAGAACTGAAGGAGACAGACACACAAAAAATTCTTCAAAAATCAATGAATCCAGGACTGATTTTTTGTAAAAATTAACAAAATAGACCACTAGCCAGACTAATAGAGAAGAAGAGAGAAGAATCAAATAGACACTATAAAAAATGATAAAGGGGATATTACCACTGATCCCACAGAAATACAAATTGCCATCAGAGAATAGTATAAACACCTCTACACAAATAAACTAGAAAATCTAGAAGAAATAGATAAATTCCTGGACACATATACCCTCCCAAGACTAAACCATGAAGAAGTTGAATCCTTGACTCGACCTGTAAGTTCTGAAATTGAGGCAGTAATTAATACTCTACTAACCAAAAAAAAGCCCAGAACCAGAAGGATTCACAGCTGAATTCTAGCAGAGGTACAAAGAGGAGCTGGTACCATTCATTCTGAAACTGTTCCAAACAATAGAAAAAGAGGGACTCCTCCCTAACTCATTTTACAACACCAGCATCATCCTGATACCAAAACCTGGCAGAGACACACTAAAAAAGAAAATTTCAGGCCAATAACCCTGATGAACATTGATGTGAAAATCCTCAATAAAGTACTGGCAAACCAAATCCAGCAGCACATCAAAAAGCTTATCCACCACAATCAAATTGACTTCATCCCTGGGATGCAAGGCTGGTTCAACATATGCAAATCAACAAACATAAACCATCTAATAAACAGAACCAATGACAAATCCATGTGATTATCTCAATAGGTGCAGAAAGGCCTTCAATAAAATTCAATACCCCTTTATGCTAAAAACTCTCAATAAACTAGGCATTGATAGAACCAATCTCAAAATACTAAGAGCTATTTATGAGAAACCCACAGCCAATATCATACTGAATGGTCAAAAGCTGGAAGCATTTCCTTTGAAAACTGGCACAAGGTAAGGATACCCTCTCTCACAACTCCTATTCGACATAGTATTGGAAGTTCTGGCCAGGGCAATCAGGCAAGAGAAAGAAATAAAGGGCATTGAAATAGGAAGTCAAATTGTCTCTGTTTGCAGGTGACATGGTTGTATATTTAGAAAACCCCATCATCTCAGCCCAAAATCTCCTCATTACCCAGGCTGGTGTTGAACTCCTGGACTCACTTTGGGAGCCTTGGCCTCCCAAAGTGCTGGGAAAATAGGTGTGAGCCACTGTGCCTGGCTTTTTTGAGCAGATTCTAACTGTAAAGTATTAAGCATCAGTTTCTGTGAGAGATTTAAAAAAGTCTAAATCATGGTCTATTCCCTGAAAGAATTTAGAGTCTCCTTGGAAAGCAAGGTCACTTATGCATGAATGTTTAATGTTGCAGTTCAGAAGGTTAGAGACATGGGATCTGGGAGACTAATGACGAGTTAGGCTGTAGCTATGTCATATTTGAGGTGAAGATGGGATAGACTAATTTAAATGAGATTCTGGATCTCAGGACAAATGACGGGCATGCTATCCAACGTAAAGAGTTTTATATGCATTAATGAAAAAAGCAGAATGTTGGTACAATTTGTAAACTTTGCTCCCTAAATAGTAAATATATTTTAAATGTTCAACAAAATAATCAAGTTTAACAATAGTTTTCAGTTGCTACCTCAGCTGTGTGTTTATTAATTTTTACCTTCTAAAATTTGTATATGGTACATAAATTGTAGCTGAAATTGATAGGTTAAGTTAAAGATGAAAATATCTAGCATTTACACTGGGCTTGAAGGAAGCGGCATGTTTCTGAAGAAGCTCTCGCCTGGGAGCTCAGTTAGTTTGAGTTCTGTTATTTCTGGTGATATTAGCTAAGCATGTTTTAGAGTTTCAGTTTCCCTTTGGCTATGTCAAGAGGTCGAGTATGATAAACTGCCTTCTGCTTTCCTCACTTAGATGGAAGGGCCCATGTGATTCTACTTTCGAAGAGCTTTTAGCTTCTCTGAAGAAAATCACTTAACCAAGTAATGAATCACAAGAGGTGTAAATGCATTTCATTAGTAATATCTCAGTTTTACTCTGTAGTGGCAGAAAAAATTTAGACAGTTATTATTTCCTGAGTTTTAGTATTGGAGAAGGCTAAGGCTAGGATTTTTCAGGAAATGAATGATAGTTTAACTTGAAACGTACTGGATCACAAAGAATATAACATGTAGCATGCCTTCAGTTTCTTTGAGAAAAAAAAATCATGAATTGAAAAAGTTTTAAAAGCTTTCTATAGGTACTTCTATACCATTCTGGAGACAGTAATCAAAGGAAATCTAAACACATATATCACAAATGATTGAAATTTGACTTTAAGGAGGTGAGTGGCAATGGAGCTCCTCGGTACACTTCCTATTTCACAGGGGAAGAGATGGGAATTTGAAGAAGAGCTGACTTGGTTTTGCCTGGATATGTCAAGACCATCAGTCAGAGTTGGTCACCATCCTGACCCACAGTAGAATCAATGGTTCAGTTGTAATTTTCTCCGATTTATCGAAAGAGACTGTGAAAATTCTGTGAAAAAAGACATTGTGAAAATTCTGTTAGGAACCTGCTTTATCTTGAAAATATGACAATGAATAAAATTGTGAAATTTTAATACTGTTTTGGTGCATATGCATTTATGTTGAATACTATTCATTGGAAAAATATTGCCTTATATATCTACTCTGTTCAGTTTTTGAATCTCTAATGCCATTGTCAACTTTTACAACAGAAGGATTTAATACCACATTATTTCTTACATCTATTTTTGAAAAGCAGTTGTTACTCAATGCTACCCTGAACACTTAAAAAGAAAAACATTTCACTAACACAAGATTTTGTTATTTGATATCTCCTTGTCAACTCTGAATAGGGTAGCTTTATAAAAATCCTTGAAAACAACCTTTACAAATAGTCTAGAATCACAGTTTATGTCAAACAAATGTATGCTCTAAATCAGCAGTCCTCTACCTTTTCAGCATGAGGGACTGGTTTCATGGAAGATGATTTTGAGATCCTGTGAGAATCTAATGCCACCACTAGGAGGTGGAGCTCAGGTGTTAATGCTCGCTTGCTCACCTGCAGTTCCACACCTTCTGCTGTGTGGCCTGGTTTCTAACAGACCATAGACTGATTCCAGTCCGTAGCCAGAGGGGATGGGGACCCCTCTTCTAAATAGTAATTCTAACAAGCGACCTTAGTATTCAATTCAAGAATGCAGTCCATGATCAAGTAAAATGTTAGAAGAAACAGGTTTTATATTTCATGTCTCCAGAGAGTCTTTAAAACCATTAGACTATTCAGCAAAATTATCCATATATTATTTTTAATTTTTGCTTCCCGTTAGCCAAACCCACGTATATTATTATTATTTTTAAAAACTGCATTAGTATGTTCTAAAGCTTCTTTTTCATTTCTTTTGTGGCTGTAATTTTTGGAGAGTGAGCCAGAAATACCTATTAGAGATGAATTCTAGGAAAATATATGTAAGCAATAACTCTGGCTCAATTTATTTTTCTTCTCTACAAGAACTGTTTAAAACCTGGCAGTGGAAGACTGTTCTCTTGTCTACCAAGTATTATAGTAGAAAGTGCAAGGTCATCTCTAAATGTAAAAGATTTTAAGTTTCTAAGGAAAGAGTGTATCTTAAGAAGGGTAAATGAAATAGTTGGCTAGAGGGAAAGGGAAATTTCCTTTTTTCACCTTGAAACTTGGCAGCATTTCTGAAGCAGAGCTTGAAACTTTGAGATGAATTAAAGAGAGTTTGTTTCACCTTCTATGGAAGCTCTTTTGCACCCAATTTACTTTCCCTATGTCTGGTCAGGAAGGCACTTCATCTTTAGAGATCTTGCAAAACTTCTTTGGTTGATTAAAATGCAGATAGCATCCCTTTTGGTGATAAAATAATTTTAATATTGTCAGGTTTAGAGATCTGTCTACATAAAACATAGGTGAGATAAAATGCATTTTCAAACCCGAATTTTTATTTAGGCTTGTTCACTAACTTCTCCATTTAATCACCAGAAGCTCACCTTTTCATGCTACTTTGCTTTGTGTGTTGTGTTGAGACTGATGGTGGGTGAGGCATTTTGGCACACTCAAACTGCTCCATTTTATTTCAAATAAGTCCTGATGAAAGAGCAAATCCTACTCTCTTGCATCATCTTCTTTAGAAATAGGATGAATAAACATTCCTAAAATGGATGCACAGTAAGGAAGGGCAGGGTAGATGCTATGATCTGAGCCCAACTTGTAAGCTGATGTGTGGCCCAATGATCCTCACATGTGGAACCCAAATGGACCATAGCACTCAACCTTCCTTTGTAATCCCCTTTGTTTGGTTTTATCAGATGAGGGAGATGGCCTACTTCTTTGCCATGTGAATAAACAACAAAATGCAATGAATCTTCTAGTGGAAGATCATGGAAAAAGCTGCTACCTATGACCATAGAAGTGTATTTCAAAATTTGATATAAGTCAGAAATAAAGACCTGGAAAGTAGTTAAATTTCTTCAACACCTCAGGGCTAACTTTTTTTAAGTTCATAAACTTTATTTTTTAGGGAAGTTTTAGATTTACAGAAAATTTGAGCAGAAAATACAGAGAATTCCTATATATTCCTCGCATCCCATCCACATCAGTTTCCCCTATAATTAATGTCTTGCATTAGTGTGATACATTTGTTACTTTGATAAGCCAATATTAATATATCGAGATCATAGTTATTTATATTTTTTATTTTTTTCTTCATGAACCCATAGGTAGAGATTCATAGTTTAAATCAGTGTTCACCATTTGTGTTGTCCTGTTGTCCATTCTATGGGTTTTGACCAATGTATAATAATATGTATCTATCATTATGGCCCCATACAGAGTAGTTTCACCCCATACAGAGTAGTTTCCTAAAAATCTCCTGTGCTTTGCCTATCATCCTCTTTCCCCTTTCCAATCCCCTGGCAACCACTGATCTTTTCACTGTTTCCGTAGTTTTGCCTTTTTCAGAATGTCATATAGTTGGACTCAAATATGTATAGTGTTTTCAGATTGACTTCTTTCACTTAGCAATGTGCATTTAAAGTTCCTCCATGTCTTTTCATGGCTTGATAGCTCCTTTGTTTTTAACACTGAATAATATTCCATTGTATAGATGTACCACAGTTTGTTTATTTATTCACTTATTGAAGGACATATTGGTTACTTCTGAATTTTAGCAATTATGCATAAAACTGCTATAAACATTGGTGTGTAGGCTCCTGTGTGAATGTAGTTTTTAACTCATTTGGGTAAATATCAAAAAGCATAATTGCTGGATCAAATGGTAAGAGCATGTTTAGTTTTGTAAGAAATGTCAAGGTAACTTCTGATGTTCTGTAAATTCTTGTAGATTTGAAGAAACAAACATGAAGCAGAAATGATGTGATGCCTTTAAGAGAGCTGAGACTCTTGCAATTGATTGGAAATGTGGTCTATTGCTAAATGTATTAGCTTAGTTTTACTGAAGACATGTAGGAAAGATCTTCCCGTCTCCATTCTTGTCCTAGGTAAAAACTGCTCAGAATGTTTTAGCCTATGTTTTTTAAAAATAGCTGGGAGAAAACAAAGCCTTCAGTAAGCCCAGATTTGTTTGGCCTCATAGGATCTGAGATTGCTCATTAGGAATGCCTGTTAAATTTTGTGTCAAAACTCCCCTACATTCTTATCTGTTTCTTTATCATTTTTCCTATCTTTTCCTATAACCACAGCCTACCTGCCCCTTATATGGTCTTTAAATAGTCTTGTTTATTCTCCTACCCTTCATTCCAGTTTTGAGGAGAAAGGGTGAGCACACTTCTCCTTGATGCCTCATTCTAAAGCTTTAAACTCTAGTTCTGGTGCCATCTTAGGGAACCCTACTCCTCTCTGGAGGCTGATGGACAGCTGGCATTCTGACTTTTCTCATCCACATTACTGTTTTCCACTGCCCTTCAGGACTTTCTCACACTCTTTAGTTTTATTATTCTTATTCGCTATGTCATTCCTCAAAATTGTCATCCTCCATCAGCACCTCTAAACACTGCCTCTCAAAGGGTCATATAATCTCTAGGAACTAATGTTCTAGCTTCAAAATTACAAACTTTGAATCTCTTTTATCTCATTTATCTGTTCATCATAATTCTATTTTATCTTCGCTTACACTTAATGAATCTGTACTTAACCTTTTTTGTGTTTTCTGATTTCTCAACAACCATATTCTAACCCATTAGCTTCCTTGATTCCTTTCTCAGATCCACTATCAACAAGGCTACTACTGGCACCTAAAATTGTTCTTCTCCCTTGTCCTTATGCCATGTCTGCCTTGTCAACCTCCATTGTATGCTTTCTCAACTCAATCTCTCACTTGATGAAGAAAGTTATAAGCTAGAACCCTTTCATTTCGCATACATGCACAGAGTGATATTTAACACTGAGCCTCATTTGGTAGACAGTAAGAAATAGGAAAGAATCCAAATTTGTGAATGCATTCAGGTCACTCTATCACTCTGTGATCTGGCTTTAACATAAATTTTCTGACTTGTACTCTGTTGCTCCTTTATAGCCTCTCCTGCCAAACTGTACTGCTTACTTTTCTCATATTTCTTTATTCATCTGTGTGTTTTATCTTACACCAGGGATGGCAAATAGATTTCATCTTATATGACTGTTCTGCTAATCGTGGTAATGAGCAGGTCTATGTTGAGAAGGATGCTGAGGCTCAGAACCAGCTCAGCAAGAGATTGCAACGATTGACTGGTAATGTCCACCATGGGTATGGAAGATGTAAGGACCATGCATTAGCTGGGCTTTCCCAGCATTTGCCACATATTTTCCCCTCCTGCTTTACATCTTCATGTGTGATTCTATACATCTTTCAAGGTTCAGATTAATTGCTAATGGAAGGAAAACATGTTTTTATTATATATATATGTGGAATATCTTCTTTTTATAGAGTACTATATCGCTTTAGATATTTCCTGTGTGAAGACAGGTATTATTGAATATGGGTACTTGTATTCTTCTTCCTTCTGTATTGTTAGCTCCTCCAAGGTAGAAATAATTCTTAATTATCCTATTTTGCTGATCACAATGGAAGCATGATGAGAATCTACAAGCAGAATCTCAAACAATTGGCATGAACACAAATGGAGAATCCTGAACTCACTTTTGACTTAAAGTAAAGGTCAAGATGAATAATGGAGGAAGTATCCATCTCAGGCTCTGCTACTGCTCAGCTTCCACTTGATTGTCCTTCCCAAAACTTTACATACTCACAAATTGAAAGATTTCCTAGATCTGAAAGGAACAACTTTACTAGGTCTGTTGAAGACTATAGATATTTACTCTTATTGCAAATAGTTGGAACAGAACCAAGGAACATTTGTGACTTGTCCAGTTTCACAGGTAATGCTAACATTAACCATGGATTTCTGAATCAGGTTTTTCATCTTTTTACTGGGCAATGCAGCACCATATTTAATAATTATATTACTCATTTTGGGAGAACATGTATTCGTTGTGCTATTGTTTTGTCACCTATCAAGTTTTATGCAATCAGAAATTAACCCATGGCTTTTGTTAAAGAGGCACACATTTTCTGCAAAATAACTTTTCATTAGGAGGAAGCTTATGGACATTACTATATTTTGGCAAGTAAACTTTTATATGAAATATGTATACAGAAAAGTGGTACAAATCTCAAATGGATACTCTGATGGATTCTCAAAACAGTGAAGCCATCTGTGTAATCAGAACCTAGATCAAGAAATAAAATGGTGCCAGCACCCCAGATGTCACCCTCAAACCTTCTCCCAGCTACCGACTCATCCTAAAAGTGACCACTCTGTTAACTTCTGACTCCATAGGTTAGTTTGTCCCATTTTTGAGCTTTGTATAAATGAGTCATATAATATGTATCTTTGTGTTTTGCCTCTTTCCTTCCACATAATATTTGTGAGATTTACCTGTATTTTTGTGTGAAGCAATAGTTTATTTTTATGGTTGTTCAGTATTCCATTGAGTACATATACCATATTCTGCATTTTAAAAGATTCTTTTACACTTACTGTCATTCTTAAAGTGGAGTTGAGAAACTGAGTATAAAAATGTCTAAGATTATAAGATCTTTGTGTTATTTAACTTATTTATCATTTTCATTATTTTAATCTACTTCATGGAAATTGTGGCTAAGGATTTCTAATATGAGCTCCAAAATTTTAGTATTATATTCTAGCTTTCTGAATACAATGAATCAATATAGTAGTCCTTTGGAAAGGTTTTTAAAGTAGACATTATCTGAAAATACTAGTTTGTTGTAGGATTAACTCTCTGTGTTCTGTTCTTGTAACTTCATATATGGTATTTCTTGAAATGACTGAAGGAATTCTTAGATTAAAGGTCATCTCAATTTCCCTAGGAAGTCATTTAGACATTATAAATGATGGCTTATTCAGAAGAAGGAAAATGAGGGAGGGAGATTTCCTGTCAGTGCAAGGATATTGGAGGACAGACTTCAACATATTATTTATATATATTAGTATCTTATCCAGTTCAGCTCAAAGCAGATAACAGGTGAGTGTTTCGGTGCTGTGTGTACAGGTTCTAGTAGATTAACAAACTATTCAGTCTTATGGCTGTGTTTTCAGATTTGAATTAATTAATATTTGTAGAACATCCATGGGATAAAAAAATCCAGACGAAGGCGAAGAAATAACCGAAGAGCTCTGAATTCCCACCCTTGAGGGGTGGCATACAATTTATTCAGGAAAATGACA
This sequence comes from Aotus nancymaae, assembly GCF_030222135.1. Taxonomy (NCBI): domain Eukaryota; kingdom Metazoa; phylum Chordata; class Mammalia; order Primates; family Aotidae; genus Aotus; species Aotus nancymaae. The sequence goes on along the minus strand of NW_026988419.1, from coordinate 35,721,422 downwards.
AATCAAAGATTCTACAAGTTTGACAATTAGATACTAAAATAAATATTTAACACACACAAGCTAAGTGTGTGTAATTGAAGAGGGGTAAGGAGGGAAGAATATAGAGTATTTCTCTTATGTAGACTAGGAAGAAAGATAGGATATTTGGGTTAGATTTTGAAAGTAGGAGAAATGAGGTAATTGGCAATGTTGTTGGCCATGAAGTGGTGAAAGCCATCGCCATGGAAGAAGAAGGCATAAAGGAGCCTAGCAAGAAAAGACAAGATTCACTGGTGTGGAGGGAGAGGGAATGAGGACGTGGTCAGCCTTTTCCTTGGAATTTGAATTATCATTCCAGGGAAAAGAATGCCAATGCAGTGCTTCTCAGTAGTTTTTTCTTTTTCAATTGTACTTTAGGTTCTGGGGTACATGTGCAGATCATGCAGGATTGTTGCATAGGTACATACATGGCAAGGTGGTTTGCTGCCTCCATCCCCCATCACCTATATCTGGCATTTCTCCCCATGTTATCCCTCCCCACCTTCCCCTCCCCCTGCTGTCCCTCCCCTAGCCTCCTGCCAACAGACCCCAGTGTGTGATGCTCCCCTCCCTGTGTTCATGTGTTCTCATTGTTCAACACCTACCTATGATGGAGAAAATGTGGTATTTGATTTTCTGTTCTTGTGTCAGTTTGCTGAGAATGATGGTTTCCAGATTCATCCATGTCCCTACAAAGGATATGAACTCATTGTTTTTTATGGCTTCATAGTATTCCATGGTGTATATGCGCCACATTTTCTTTGTCCAGTCTATCATCGATGGGCATTTGGGTTGGTTTTAGGTCTTTGCTATTGTAAACAGTACTGCAGTGAACATATGTCTGCATGTGTCTTTATAATAGAATGATTTATAATCCTTTGGATATATACCCAGTAATGGGATTGCTGGGTCAAATGGAATTTCTATTTCTAGATCCTTGAAGTATTGCCACACTGTCTTCCACAATGGTTGAACTAATTTACACTCCCATCAACAGTGTAAAAGTGTTCCTATTTCTCCACATCCTCTCCAGCATCTGTTGTCTCCAGATTTTTTAATGATTGCCATTCTAACTGACGTGAGATGGTATCTCAATGTAGTTTTGATTTGCATTTCTCTAATGACCAGTGATGATGAGCATTTTTTCATATGTTTGTAGGCCTCATATATATCTTCTTTTGAAAAGTGTCTGCTCATATCCTTTGCCCACTTTTTGATGGGTTTGCTTGTTTTTTTTCTTGTAAATCTGTTTTAGTTCTTTGTAGGTTCTGGATATCAGCCCTTTGTCAGATGGGTAGATTGCAAAAATTTTTTCCCTTTCTGTTGGTTGCTGGTTTGCCCTAATCATTGTTTCTTTTGCTGTACAGTAGCTCTGAAGTTTAATTATATCTCATTTGTCTATTTTGGCTTTTGTTGCTATTGCTTTTGGTGTTTTAGTCATGAAGTCCTTGCCTATGCCTATGCTTCTCGGTAGTTTTTAAGCTCATGCCTCCTTTACATAAACATATATCTTTACCACTCCATCCTAAAACTCTGAATACCTTTCTCCTCATAATATATGGGTGATTGTCTTTTCTACGTATCTTCAGTCAAGATAATTTTGTTGAGCTTCATTCTCTGTAGTATATATTGTGAGAAAGGATTCCCCCCAAATGTAAATTAGATTAAAATATTGAGTTAAGTTAATAACTACATACATCCCGGGGGCATTCTAACATGCTCTGTGTGTATGTACTTCTTCATTTCTCCACCATCCTTTGAAAATCACCAAGGCTAAGTGGCATAGCCAAAAGAATAAATGAGAAAGGTGAGGTATCCTCCCCAGTGCATTTGATACTAATTGAAATTAGGGTCTACAGGATGGAAATTTAGTGAAATGGGTGTAATAAAAGAACTAAGGTCTGACCGAACAGTCTTCTCTGAGAGGAAGATGGGGATAAAATCGAATATGAAGAAAAAAAAAATCTTAAAGTACTGTTGTGAACTAATTTTAAGGTTCTAAACTAAACTACTAAAATAAGCTATATATATGCTTTTTCTAGTTTTTTTGTTTTGACTTTGGATAGAAAATGAAGTGTTTTGTTTTAGTCATTTGAAGGATTATGTGTCTGCATGGCATTTGGTGGAGGTATTTGTTAAGTACAGGAAATAAAAGATTAGTTAATAAAACAATCAGTACTGAAAAATTATATTTGGAAATGATTCCAAGATCGTTAATAATAATATAGAGATCATTATAATCACAAAGGCAAATTATGTTTAAGAGGCTCTGTGTAGAATAGAGAACAGCTAACCAAACCCTGGGGGAATATTAATGGTGGTGGGAGAGAAGCAAATATTGGGTTTCTTTCTGAGTATTAGATGACCAGAATGCAAATAACCAGGGAAATACATTTTGAAAGTTAAAATTAGGAATTATCTTGGGGAGGAATTCATTTAGGTTTCAAAACACATTTATTGAGAACATACTATGGTAAGTTCTGGGGTTGTGAGTATAAATATGATAGAGTCCCCTAAACCTCAAGAAGCTGAAAAATATGGCAAGGAATAAAGAACTTAAGACAATTGGGATGAAAAGTGATGGATGAGTGCCCAGTAATTTACAAAATAATTATTTTCTAACTTAATTTGGCCCAGGCAAGAAAAAGTAGTGCAAATATTTAGGGTAGGAGGGTGAGAAAGCAAAGAAGTTGCACAAATATTGTGGTTTTATTGTAAATGTTGGCAAAGTGGAGACTTAAATGGATGATAGATCCTCAAGGATGTTTTATGGGTTTAGTATACACAATGAAAATTCTTTAAAGAAGTATTTGAGGAATTGTGCAGCTGTATTGGTGATATTAGACTTATGGTTTCTTTTCTACATTTTATAACTATGAGGTAGTAGGCTGGGTCCTTGAATAAGTGTGTGTTCTTTGGTTTGCATGAATGGTATGTACTTGGAATTCTCAAAATAGAACTCCAGTTTATTTTCTCAGTAGTCCCAAGGAGAAAAGATATATTTCTTAAATATGGTCAGAAAGCACTTGGCGGAGGAGTGTTTGCTATAGAAACCTGTGATTGTCTGCAGGTACCAGCAAAAATATGTTCCCATTCCTCAACCCAGGGGGATAATCTCATTATTAAACCTGTACAGCCTTCAAGTCAGCTTATTTTTAATGTTTGTTTCAGTATTGTAAAAGCAACAAGTGAAACATGGAAAAAAGTGTAACAGTATAAAAGAACATATAATAAATGGTAAGCCCCAGATCCTCAGTGCCTCCGATCATTAGCACCCCAGAGGCAAATACTGTTAACAGTTTCTAGTGGGTCTTTCACACAATAGATGTTTTTGTTTTTGGAGAGAGAATGGCTTTTACTTGACCTCTGGAAGGCATAAAGGTAACTGTAGTTTCCTTGCAATGCAGTTAGCAAATGACTTTTGCCTTCTTTTTCCAAAGAGACTCTGAAACATGAGTTTTGAGAAGCAGGATTAAGTACCCTGACCTAAGAGACACAGATATTTGGATTTTTATGTAGACATGTACTCACTGAAACTGAAATTTGGAGGAACTGGAATTTATTTATTTTTTTTGTGTGTGTTTATAGAAAGTGATTTATTTAGAGAGAGAAAAAGAAGAAGGAGAGAGAAAGAAACAGCTAATTCTCACACTGAGTGAGAGAATCCAGAAAGATGGAATCCAGGAGAGGAAAGCAGCTTCCATACTGAGTGGAAGGGAATAGAGAGAGATGGAGTTTAGGAGGGGAAGACAGACTTCCACGAGAGAGTGTGGAAGGGGACTTCAGAGGGGAAATTCAGGAGAGAGAAAGATGGCTTCCATGAAGGGAGTGTTTGTGGAAGGGGACCCAAACATGGAGTTCCTGGAGGAACTGGAATTAATAACATTTTCCCTCATGTAATTCATGGAATGTATTGCTTTGGTTCTAATTATGCATTTATGTTATATTCTGAATAATGCAAGGGAGAATATTCAAACATTTTAGGCCATCAGAACACTTTTCCCACTCTCAAGCTGTCTCCCTATTGTATTTGTGCTGAAATGCCAAGCTGCATGTGACAGGAGAAGAGTTGGCAGTCTCTCTCTTAGAATAAGCTTTCACACGCAGCTTCAAACACCTTTGTGGTTTGGGTTGTATTTTGACAGTTGCTAGGTAGCTTGAGTCAGAGAGTGCAGCTGTGCAATTTAAGATGCTTTTTCCTATTCTATCCTTTAAAGAGAGCTAAATAAAATAAAACTTCTAAAGAAGTTTTGACTTCTAAAGTGTCAAAGGAGATCAAACTATTTAGAACCCATACAATAGAATGAAGTAGATGAATTTTGATAAAGCACATATATATTAAAGTATTCCAGTGAATTTATTTCAGATAAACCTAGGTAGGCTCATTGTAAACAGATGAGCTTCTGAAATTTCTAAATTGTTTCATTGAAAGGTAAAACACTGGGTTTGGGAGCACCCAGACTTCTTGGCACAGGTGAGTGGTCAGCACTATTAACCACTGAATTCTGATGTGAACATGCTGTTTATGAAGAAAAGTCAAGGAAGGAGACTAGGACTTCTGAAAAGAAAGAGTGGAAGAAAATTTAGAAATTCAGCTTACTTGGTAAAATGGGAGTACTTCAGGATTAGAAATGGGCTCTTACAAAAGGAGAGATAAAGATAGCTTATTCCTAGGCTTCCTATTCTGAGAGTTTTCTTGTTGATTTATAGAGTGTAAATGGAGACAAGGACTAGGCCAAGGTATCTTTGATGTAAATGTGGACACTCATTTGTTATGAATCCGTAATAGACAGCTGTAGGAGAACATTGTGAACAAAATAAACAGAGTCAAAACATAAACAAAAAATTTTGTGGCAAGTTATCTAAGGCAGATCCTGGAGAAGGGCTGATTGAGAAGGTAAACTAGAACAAATGACTTTGGAAATAACAGACAAGGTCAAAATATTTCTGGGCAAGAAGAACAATCAAACCACTTAGAGGTGTTATGTTGCTGCCTGGAGACTGGTTTGACCTGACCCAAGTGATGGTGTCTGGAGCCAGACCTTTATCAGGAGAAATACAAGACCACAGAGATGAGACAAGTGCTACCAGCCCTGGGGAAGTAAAGAGAAGGAAAATTCCTTTCTTTAACTAGAGGGGATAGATCCTGCAGTCAACCTGTGTACTTGCAGAGCTATACGTGCCTCGAATTCTGATACGAAGTATATTTTATACCCTTGGTGCTAAGTGAATTGACACTGAAGACTTGGTATTGAGGGAATTAAAGGGCAGGTGGGGTTCTCTTCTCAAGGATACAGTCCGTAGAGTATAACTTTCTTCCCTGCCCCTTTAATCCCTGGGTGATGGTAGCAGGCATGAGAGTAACAAATGCAAGGAACAGTAGGTTTGCAGTACCCTTGGTATTCTGTCATATGTATAATTGAAAGCCACAACAAAATAACAATAGAAAAGAAAATACAAGTTAGGTGACTCATGCCTGTAATTTCAGCACTTTGAGAGGCTGAGGTGGGAGGACTGCTTGAGGACAGGAGTTTGAGACCAGTCTGGGCCACATAGAGAGACCCCATCCCTACAAAATAAAAAAGAAATCAGCAAAAGAAAAAAGGCTTTTGTGTGTGTGGGTGGGAGGGGGAAGGGGGACATCTTAATTTTTGCCTTGAATTTTAAAGGAACATTTAAATGATTAAAATAATGATTAAAGTAATTATGAGATGTGCAGATGACATGGAATAATGGAAATTAAAATATAAATCTTTATTACCTTTTCTCCTCTGCTTACAAAAGCAATACAGCTCAAAGCAAGAAATTTGGAGAAACATAAAAGGAGAATGGCATTTAAAAATAACTTTAAAATGTTTTTATTTTTTCTTGAAATATTCAATGGTGGTGGTGGGTAGAGAGTGAGAGGAAGAAACTCCTCATGGACTTTGAGGAAATCAAGAGGGTTTAAAGATCAATGAAAGTAACTGAACAGATCTCATTTAGGATCTTTAGAACTGGGCTTAAATCAATATAGAAATGTCTCCCAAGAGGCAATCTCTCTGGGGAGATTATTAAAATGAGTGTAGATTATCATTTGAGTGACTGGTTCAAGTTCTCTCAGGTGCTCCTGAAGTATCACTGACTGTTGAAGCATGTATCTAAAATTGCCTTTTAACAAATTTTCAGTGCTTCTATTAGAGGACACACACACACACACACACACACACACACACACACACACACAACTGCAGCCAGGAAGCCTGGCTCAGTCACCAGGTAGTGGTATGTCCTTGGGCAGATGATTTAACCTTTCTAAGGTTTAGCAATTTCTTCATTAATAGCGCAACAGGATTGAATCAGATTTTCTCCAAGGTTTCTACCTGCTCTAACCCTTTTGTTTTGAGGCACTGATATCATTTTCTCTTCCTGTCTGTCTCACCCCACTGTTTCCCCTTGCCCCAGGGTAATTAAGCCATTTCCAGTTCAGACAGTGAGCTAAGTGCTTTTTGGAACATACGAATTCAAGAAATGCACATTTTTGTCAATGATTTGAGAAAGTGTGAATCCTGTGTGGAGTTCAGAGTATGTGATTACCAGAATTATCTTGATAAATATGGTATGTGTGTTTGTGTGAAATAGAGAACACATGTAGGAATAAATGAGTAAGCTTATACTTCTTAGTAATATTTGGAATAAGAAAAATTAGGAGTGTTCAGCACTTGATGAAAATGTGGATTTCATAAATAGAATAAACCTGAAGGCCGTCTACACATCAGGAGAGTTACTTTATTACTTACATGTTTTTTTCCCTTCCAATATTATAGAGGACAGATTATATTGTCTATACAACACCCACACCTACCTACTCCAGGTCTTCATCTTTGGAGTGGGGACCTACAGAGAATCCCTGAGTTGGTATAAAGTTTATTTTAAGCTGAAGACATTTGAGATTCAAGAACACATGTTGGAGCTTCCCTTATCTAACCAAAAGCAGCAACTCGTGGGAAATGAGGCTACCATAAATCCTCTCTCCAGGAGAGTTTCAAGGCCATGAAGACAGAAAGACTGCTTTCACCTGCATAAACAAACATTATCACAATCTTTCTTATTTACCATTTGCTCTCCTAAAAATTGATTTGCCTTTTCTAAAGAAGCCTACCTGTTTTCCCACAGGAGCTTTCCTCCCCTTTCCCCACAAAGTTAAGTATGTAAGTCCCATATTCTAACCACCTTTGAGTTAGTCATCATTGGGCACTCCCACATGCATGTGCATTGCATATGTAAATAAACTCCTTTCTCTTGCTGTTTTATTTTCTGTCAGTTGAATTCACATACCTCCAGGAAATAAACCTAAGAGAGCAGTGGAAAAATTTTTTCCTCTCTTACATCTGTTTTATGTGAATGCAGTTTTTGTAAACACAAAGATAGGATTTCTGGAAACTTCAGACTTTGGGAGCAGCTCTACAGACATAGAAAAAATACCACAAAAAAAGTCAGTACAGATGCTTTTTAGTAATGAAGAAGATTATTAAGCGATAATCAATCTAGAATCTGAAGAATTTTTCTATTGCACAGTGATGGGAGTATTGATTAGCTATCTGCCTGGAATAAAAGCAGTGCTCTGATTGGCTGCAGTGGTCTTTATTTGAAGAAGGATATGAAGCGATTGGTGTTTATGGGAAGGCATGCTGCCTGAGCGACTATATTTAATACTACTGCTCTGGGAAATGTCTTCTGTGATCCAAGTAATAAGAAGAAAGACTTTTCCAGTGACACCTAAAATCTGGGTACAAGTGATAGGAAAGAGAAGAAACAAGAATTGGGGAAAGTAGTGAAAAGCTGCAGAGACAGTGGGGGAGAAAAGACATTGGCTCCAGGGGGAGCAATTTCACACTCTTACCCCTCACCTGCAGGTCCTGGTATGGAAATAGGCATATTAGAGGAGACCAGGAGGACAAGAAGGTATAGCCCTGGACAAAGTTCAAGGAGATTTTAAACTCCAACAAGATGAAATAGAAGAGTACTGGCATCTGGCCACGTTCACCTGACTCCACCTCACCAAAACCCTGATGATTATATATGAAGAATGTGTCTCTGTACCAGTGTGAGACCACATGATAGATGGCTTATGGCCGGGCATTTGGATTTGCTGTTAGTAGTAAAAGGTGAATGTAGAACAATTTCCAAGTAACTCTTCTCTCATATATGAATAAGGATGGTTGGCATTTGATTTTGCTGTGTGTTTGAAAGTTGCAGCAAATGCAGTGAATGAATTCAGCAACAGGCTTTGGGCATGTTTTTGATGTACCAGGTGGTGATAGTTGGAGGTAGGAGGGACTTAACAGCATGTGGAATGAGGGCAAAAATATCATTCAAGGCAATGTGCCTTTCAATTCCTGGCACCCCCTGCTGCACAGCTGCAATGTGGCAGGGTGGGGGAGGGAGCAGGGAGGATGGTAGGGAGATGGCACCACTGTGTGCTGCAGCCTGCCCTGGCCAGCGAAACTCTGACACAGCAGCTGGAGAGTACTGATCCTGTCTCTAGATTGTCAACTGATTACATATTGTTTTACCACCTTCATAACTGTTATCTCTTTGCTACACCTTGTAAAAAATATCTCTATGCCTGGAATGGCATGGTAGTGATTAAAAAGAAATAGGAAGCACTTAATATGCTCATTCATTTGCATTTATTATAAAGAAGGAGACAAAAGTGTGTAACTATCTTTTACTATTGCTCTCAGGATTAATATATCATATTGCTTCTTTCATTTAACATTTTTACACTGATGGATTTTTCTTCAATGTTCAAATATGTATAGAAATGTTGATAGATGCCAGTCACTGCTAATTGATGTTATGATTCTAAGATGCTGGCAGGCTGTTGGTAGCTTTGGCCAAGGCTCTTTCCTTAAATCTTTCCTATTTTGGGCCTGAGGGTGAAAATAGTCACTCCCTTTAGAAAACAGAGCTAGGCTTGAATCCCAGAGCAGTCACTAGAATATCTATGTATCTACAATATATTTCAATGTCTATCTATATACATTTTGTTTTATTATGGTAAAATATACTTAACATAAAATTAACTATTTTAGCCATTTTTAAGCATTAAGTACAGTCACACTGTGGCATTAAGTATTAAGTACATTCACATTGTTCTGCAACGATTACCATCCATCTCCAGAACTTTTTAATCTTCCCCAATTGAAACTCTATAGCCATGAAACATAAACTCCCCATTTTCTCCTTTCTCCACTCCCTGGTGGCCACTATTCTACTTTCTGTCTTTATGAATTTGACTCTTTTATGTACTGCATATAAATGGACTCATACAATATTTGTCCTTTAATGACTGGCTTATTTCACTTAGCATAATGTCTTCAAGGCTTATTTGTGTTGTAGCAGGTATCAGAATTTCCTTCCTTTTAAATTCTGAATAATATTCGATTGTATGTATGTACCACATTTTGTTTATCCATTCATCTCATTATGGACACTTGTGTTGCTTCCACCTTTTGGCTATTGAGAATAATGCTGATATGAACACAGGTGAGCAAATATCTGTTTGAGTTCCTGCTTTCAGTTCTTTGGGGTATATTCCCCAGAAGTGAGATTGCTGGATCGATCATATGGTAATTCTAGCTTTAATATTTTGAGGAACTGTGATATCATTTCCTAGGACAAATTTTAATCTCTCTGTGCCTTGCCTTCCTTATTTGTGAAACAGGATAATCATCCATAACTGGAACAGGGCTGTCAGGGTTAGAGACAATGTAAAGTTCTAGCATTTCTTGCTTCTAGAGCCAGCAGCAACAAAATGTGTAGTTTCTGCCTAAATCTTGCTATTTCTCACTTTGCCTCTGCTCTTGCTGTCTCTGTTTGTCATGCCCCTTCTTGCCTGTCTCCCTCCGATGCATCCTGTAAGACTTGTTCAAGGGCTGCCTTCTCTAGAAAGTTGTTCCGGTTTCTACCCAAGTTATATTGCCCCTTTTTATGCTTTTATGGCACCTCTATCCTTGTACCTACCACACTGAATAGGGATTATCTCTTCATTCTTCCATCTCCTGTTTGTAGACTAATTTAATACATACTGAAATATCTAATGTGGTCAGTGCTGGGGATTCTGTTCCAGCAGACACCTACAAGATCTATCTGCAGGGGACTTCATCTGGACCAGTTTCTGAGAGTGTGTTCCTAAAGACCATCTATATCAGAATCCTTGGAAGCTCTGGGGACCCATATTGGGCCTGAGAATCTGAATTTTAACATTCCCCTTGGTGATTCTTATGCATACTATTAGCCTGTGAGTTCAGAAGTTCCTTGAGGGCAGGCCCTGTGTCACTTCAACACTGCATCCTTGGCTCTGAGTGCAATTCCTGGCACAAAGCAGTTACACAAAAATATTTGTTGAAGAAGGAGGGTACTCTGAATTGAAATGGGGCTGGAATCTAGGTGTGACCAGCAATAGTATGGGGTTAGGATTAACTCTGCTTTTTCCTAACAAGTGGAGTTGTTGATCCCTGTGTTAGATGAGGCCCTCTTTTAGCTAATATTCTGGGAGCAAGTAATTTAATAAAGCTCATAAATATTCAGGTCAGTAAACTGATTTCTTCATTTAGTTTAAGGCAACTGGGGAAAGAATTTGGTTAAACTGAGAGATGGGCTAAAGGAATAGACTGTTTCTTGCATCCATGTTTGTGACTGGGACCTGACATTAGTTTCCTTTCAGCTGACATGCTTGCCCTTTCTACTCTAATTAAATCCCATATTTCCTTTTAGCTTTGCCCTTTTTTCTGATACACTGCTATTTTTTTCAGAGCTGAAGCTACTTAATCCCCACGTGTGGGTTCTGCCCTGCTTTAGATTTTTCTTCCAGTCCTGTTCTTAGTGACTTAGTCTGGTCATTCACAACAAATCAATCTTTGGTTAGTTTTGCTATGCCTTTGTCTGATTCTATTAATAGGCCTTTTTCTTGTTCCTTGTGACCAAAATTCTGCACTATCACTCTCTTTCCATCTTTTATGATAGCCCAGTTAGTCTGGCACTGGGCTCCTGGATTCTACAGGCTTCTCCAGAACAATCTAGTTGGCTGGGTTTTAATTTATCTGCTGTCACATCTTTCTATAATGCCAAGAGTGTAGTTACTTAGACCTCTAGCTAACCTTACTCCTTGCCTAATGTAGGCTTGCCCACTTGATGTCCTTCACTTGTCCCAAGTCACCTCTGCACTTGGGTTAGTCTTCGTGTCCTAGCCTTCTTTAACGGGACCCATCCTGCTTCAGCTGAATCCCGATTCAGACAACCAAAGACCAGACAGTGGCTAAATTGTTAACATCTGTGCTTTTAATCCACTATAGGAGAAACATCCTGGTTAACCTCTGCTTCTCAGCCAGTTGTTCAAATGTGCCATTTGAGCACCATAAAATACGTCACTTCAGAATGTTACTCAATAAGGGCATGTTTTAGCTTGGTTACCTCTTTTGGACCTAAAACAGAATCCAGCCATATGTACAGCAAGTGTCCCCACCAAATTTTCTCTCATTGCATAAACTTTGCTTTCTAAGGTGATTTTGAATGGAACTTTAAGAACGTATCAGGCAATTTTGATTTACTTGTCTAGCTGTGCTTTTTATTTTATTGGTCCTAGAGGAAACACACATACGCATAACATTTTGTTTTCCAGTTTAGGGAGTTCATGGACTTCTTAGAGTTCCACAGGCCCAGCCCCACAGGTCATAGTGACACTGTGACCGAATGTTCACTTCCTCTTTATAGTTGTCATATCCATCCATGCTTATCGTGAAGACAATTGATACATGAGATAGAAGTTGAAAGAAGTTAGAGAAGAATGATGTAAAATTTCTTAGATTTATGCTGTTTGGCTTAGGGTTACTACAATAATAGTTTCTAAATGTTATTTCTTTTAAAAAAAATTTACCAAAAGGTACATATGCAGGAAGTGAACTTGAAAAAAATCACAAAAGCATTTATTTTTAACAGAATGTTATTGTCAACATTTTAAAATTTATTGTATGTATGCAGTTACAAATTATATAAAAATGAGTTTTGAAAAAAAAAATGAGTTTTGGCTACCAACTGAACATCATATTTTACTATGGTAGGGAAGAATCAGTTGGAATTTTATTAAAATTCAACCTGAACTATTTTACTTGGAAGTTGAAGAATTACAGCTAGCCTAGTGGTTTATCCAATATATAAGATATGAAAAACCCTTTACAGAACATTTCATTGATTTGTTGCCAATTTAGTTCAGACAACCAAAGACCAATGTATAGATAAAGATAAAATGAACTATTATTTTGCCATTATTTGCAATATTTGTGACTTAACATTTATTACCTGCATTATTCTTCATTATCTTTATTCTGTTGTGTATAACTACTTTTTAAAATACATTATGATGAGGCTTTTGAAGTTTTTCAAAGTGGTCTAACTTTAAGAAGATTGTGTATTTAGAATTCCCATACTTTAAAAATATTTATTGAGAATGAGGGGTGGGAAGAAGGAGATGATCAGGAAGAGTAGCTAGTGGATGCTGGGCTTAATACCTGGGTGATGGGATGATCTGTGCAGCAAACCACTATGACACATGTTTACCTACATAACAAACCTGCACATCCTGCACATGTATCCCTGAACTTAAGATAAAATTTGGAAGTTAAAAAAAAAGAGATTGAACTTTTTTTTTAAAGAAAAGATCACTCTGATAAGGAGAAAGTCAATAGATTGACAGAACTTTACAGGTGAAGCTACCAGAAAAGTCACCTAGGCAAAGTGTCTTAGATTGAGATCCAGAGATGGCATGTGGCCATCTCTGAACCCTTCCTATATTCTTTTCTCTATACCAGCCTGCCTGGCATGCTTTTAAATCACCACCAGTACAACCTCTGCAGAGAGCTTCAGCTGTATTCTCCAGCAGCTTAATTTTTCTCCCAAGGTTAAACCATACACAGAAAGTTTGTTCTCCGATAGGAATAGGTACACTGAATAAACTACTGCAGTATTGCTGATCAGGGCTTCTGACCTTGAAACTGAGCTGCAAAACAAATGATCAGCTGATTGGGTGATTAGTGAGGTGAAAAGCTAGGAATTCCTTGCAAACACACAGTCTATGTAAATGTTAAAAAAGAAGAAATTTGGTTTCCATGTTGTAATGATTCACTAGTTTTCTAGTGAAGGTCATTTGAAAGGAGGGTGAGTGGTGAAAAGTTTAGCTGAACACAGAATGATTAATTAGAAGTTATTAAAACCTGGCTTCACTTTGGGCTCATTGTGCATAAGCAAGTTTATATATGCACTTGAAGAAACTTGATACAAAAAGAGTGAATGAAAAAATGCAAAGGCAAGGGCATAAAATAGGTAGGAGAGCAAAATAGCTGCATTTAATGTTCTTGGCATTATATAACCTTGCCCATGAGGAAGTTGACATGCGGTGAAAGGGATCGGGAAAAAAAGGAAGCCAAAAGGGTCCCTGACTGAGAGCATTTGGCCTGCAGTTTCTTCATCTAATCAGAGAAATGGACAGAAAACCAGGCCCTCTTACTCGTACATCATGGGGCTGTTGAAGATACCTCATGAAAGAGAAGTACTTAGAGGGGCTCTGCAGTGGGGTATGTTTTGGGATACTGAAGTAGAGGTGTTTTCAATTGATATAAAACTTGGTGTGTAGATTGCAAGGTCAAAATGAATATGTGATCTATTAGCATGGAGGTAGCCTGAGTATTGCAAAGAGCACTTATTTTGGAAACAAAGGGACCTGAGCTCAAATCCTGACTCTTCAGCTTGCCATCCATGTGATCCCAAGGCAAGTGACAGTCACTGAATTGCAACTCCTCTTGTAAAATAAAGTAATGCTAACTGTTGAAGTGTATTTCCTGTGAAGTTAATTAGGCTTAGTGAATGAAGCCCTCCGAAGGGCCTGAGCCATGTATTCACACAGCTATCTGTTTTTATTAAGCCTGTAGTCTCCATTCTGATTTCTCCTCTATCCCATTTTCCCTTATGTGGGGTGGAATTAAAGTGGCCATGGGTATTTTTGGGTTTATAATTATATGTTTACTTCCTTTGTATGTTCATTTGTATTATTTTCCTATTTTTATATTATGTGTACTATTTTGCCTAATGAAAGCTTCCCAAATTGTATAAATTTCATGCCTCACAACCCCTGGGTTTGCCATGTTTATCTCATAACTTTCTTATTAAGATTGAGTAAAATAACGATGTAAAGCACTTTATCAGTTATTTATTGCTAAATAACAGCCCATCCCAAAACTTAGTAGCTTAGAACAGTAACTATTTTATTTGTTCACAATTCTGTGGATCAGCACTTCAGCCTGGGCTCTGCTTGGTGGTTCTTCTGCTTGTCTGGCCTGGGCTCACTCTTGTGGTAGCAGTCAGTTGGCAGAGAGACTGGATGGTCTAGGATGGCATCAGTCAACTGTTTGGCAGTTGTCAGGCTATCAGCTGGTTACCTTGTTTCTCCTCCATGGGGTCTCTATAGTGGGCTAGCTCAGAAGTGTTCACATAGCCTTTAAAGAGTGAGAGGGAGAAAGCTGCAAGGCCTCTTGAAGTCTATGCTTAGAATTCCCACAGTGCCACTTGTGCTGGATTCTATTTATCAAAGCAAGGCATAAGATTAGCTGAGATTTAAGGAGTCGAAAGTAGATTCCATTGTCTGATAGAATAAGCTGCAAAGAAATGTGACTGTTTATAATCTACCACAAGCTCTGTACCTGAAATAGGAGATCCTGAAATATGTTAGCTTTCTCGTCTTCCTCTTCCTACCTTGCTTCTTATTTCTGCTGAGGTTAAATAAACAAGAATTGAAAAGAAGCTTCCATGAAGAAGAGAAGAACTAGACATAAATAAGGCTCCCTCAGATGTGTCTGATATTCAATTTTATAAATTATTAATCTGTTGTTTAGATTAGATTGAATTTTAAACCTACTTATACCTTTTAAAAACAAAATGCTTAAAATTTTTATGGTATTTTCTTTTAAAAAGTTTATAGATGAGACATTAAAATGTCTTGCCGTTTTTCAGTTTATATCTGTGAAATTGTGAAATATATACAGTGATGCACCAAATAACAACATTATGGTCAACTGTGGACCACATATACAACAGTGCTCCCATAAGAGTATAATGGAGCTGAAGAATTTCTATGGTCTCAGGAGTTGTAGTGGTCATAAAGTCATAATTATATGTATTACCTTTCCTATGTTTAGATACACACTTACTATTGTGTTACAATTGCTATGGTACTCAGTACAGTAAAATGTGGTACAGGTTTATAGCTTAGGAGCAGTAGGCCTAGGTGTATAGTCAGCTATACTATCAGTTTTGGATAAATGCATTCTATGATGTAAGCACAATGACAAAATTGCCTCACAATGAACTTTGCAGAACAGATCTCTTTTTAATTTTTTTTAAGTTCAGGGGTATATGTGCATCTTGTTACATAGGTAAACTTCTGTCAGGGGGGTGGGGTTTGTTGTACAGATTATTTTGTTACCCAGGTGTTAAGCCTAGTACCCATTAATTATTTTTCCTGATACTTTCCCTCCTCCCACCCTCCACCCTCAGGTTGGCCCCAGTATCTGTTGTTCCCTCTATGTGTCCATGTGTTCTCATCATTTAGCTCCCACTTTCAAGTAAGAATATGTGGCATTTGGTTTTCTATTCCTGTGTTAGTTTGCTAAGGATAATGTCTTCTAGCTCCATTAATGTCCCTGCCAAGGACATGATATCATTTTTTTTTATGGCTTCCTAGTATTTCTTGGTGGATATGTACCACATATTCTTTATCCAGTCTACCACTGATTATCATTGGTTAATTTCATGTCTTTGCTATTGTGAATAGTCCTGAAATGAACATATGTGTGTATGTGTCTTTATGGCAGAATGATTTATATTCCTTTGGGTGTATACCTAGTAATGGGATTGGTGGGTCAAATGGTAAAGTTCTGCTTTTAGTTCTTTGTGGAATCACCACACTGTTTTTCACAATGGTTGAGCTAATTTATACTCCCTCCAGCAGTATATAAGCGTTCCCTTTTCTCTGCAACCTCACCAGGATCTGTTATTTTTTGACTTTTTAATAATAGCCATTCTGACTGGTATGAGATGGTATCCCATTCTGGTTTTGATTTGCATTTCTCTAATGATTAGTGATGTTGAGCTTTTTTTCATATGCTTGTTGGTGGCATGTATGCCTCTTTTGAAAAGTGTTTGTCCTTTGCTCAGGTTTTAATGGGATTGTTTTTCTTGTAAATTTGTTAAATTTCTTATAGATGCTGGATATTAGACCTTTGTTAGATGCATAGTTTGCAAAAATTTTCTCCCATTCTGTAGGTTGTCTGCTTACTCTGTTGATAGTTTCTTTTGCTGTGCAGAAGCTCTTTAATTGTATCTCATTTGTCAATTTTTGCTTTTGTTGCAATTGCTTTTGGTGTCTTCGTCACGAAATCTTTGCCCATTACTATGTCCAGAATGGTATTGCCTAGATTGGGATCTCTGTCTTAAGTGACACATGACTGTATTTGCTCTTCACCCAGTTTCCTGGCATAGAAATCCTAAATCCTTAAAATCTCCTAAGTGATAAGTATCTTTTGTTTGCTAATGAGATGATTGCTGATTGGCAGCCCCTAGGTAACTTCAGGATGGGGGCTAATATAAGAAAGACCAAGGCATGCATATGTGGTTGGAACTTTTAAAGCCCTATTTCCTAACCTCTGAGAAGGAGAGAGGGGATCAAGTTTAAGTTGATCACCAATAGCCAATATTTTAATCAATCATGCCTACATAATGAAGCCTCCACAAAAGCTTTGGATAAGCTTTCAGATAGCTGAACACATGAAGGTTTCTGGAAAGTGTAGCACCTAGAGAGGGCATGGAAGCTCTGTGTCAGTTCCCCCACACATTGCCCTGTCCATCTCTTATCTGTTGTTCATTAGTATCCTTTGTAATAGCCTTTTAAATACACTAGAAAATGTAAGTAAGTGTTTCCCTGAGTTCTGTGAGCCACTCTAGCAAATTAGTCAAACTTGATGAGGGGATTGTGGGAACCCTGATTATAGCCGATTGGTCAAAAGCACTGGTAAAATAACCTGGGACTTGCCATTGGCATCAGAATGGTGGTGGATGGAGGATAGGGAGGGGAAGTCTTGAGGACTGAGACCTCAACCTGTGGGGTCTGAACTACCTCCAGGTAGAGAGTGTCATGTTTGACTTGAATTAGAGGACACCCAGCTGATGTCTACTGCAGAACTGATGGCTTGCTTGATGTATGGGGGGAACCCTTACCTCTACATTTGGTCACAGAATCTTTTGTATTGACTGTTGAGTGAGAGTACAGGAGAAACTGACTTTGGTTTTTTCCTATATCCTCAATATTAAATAAGGAATTTGCTGAAGAAAGCTTGGTTTTGGAATGAAAATGAATAATTTAAAATACAGAAAAAGGAATGTGTTTAGCAGTTTGACAAAGGCTCATGGCACTCTTCTTTTTCAGTTTAATGGAATTATATATATGTAATTAAGAAAACCAATAAAGCAAACTTCTAGCATTTTCCCCTTTAAGTGTTAATTAATTGTCTGCTTGTTGAGTAATTAAATTAATCCAAGTCTACAGATAGATGAGTTACATGCATGTTTAATAATTTAGATAGCATCTATAACTTTTAAAAGCCTGTTAAATGATTATGAGAATCAACCAGGTCCTCCTGGTGACGCCATGATCATAATAATCAGCATCGCAACTAAAAACAATCATTTGGAGAATTAGTTTGAAACACTGTTCTTTATATAACTGACAATAATAAATATTTTCTGATGAATGCTAACTTGATTTGATTATTGGAGAGCTAAGACTAATGAGTGAAAAGAGATACAGAAATAAAAGGAAAAGGAAGTATAAGCTACTACTTGTCTTTAGTTTATTTCTAGTAAAATCAGCTCTATTAAGCAAGACATTTAGTTGGAAAGGACAGAAAACGTAAAATGGGAAATTATTGGTCATATAAAGGGAGGATTAAGAGGAATACATTCCAGTACAGCTGGATGTAGGGGCCTGAGGAGGTAATGAAGACCCAGTTTTTCTTTCTCCGTGTTTTTAGTCTCTTTCTTTTGTGTTGGTGCCAGTCTCAGGGTTGATGTGGGAACAGTTTAGTTGTAATAGTTTAAACCCTGTATTCTTTTGGTTTAAGTACAGTAGAAAAGAATGGCTCTTCAGGAAAATGCCTGAGATTAGCTCTGTTTAGGACTGCTTGATCTGGTGTGAGTCATGTGTCTGTCCATCCCCAGATGGACTAGGAGGATGGAATACATTGACTGTCTCAGGCCTCTCTCCTGCTTCATTTGTTCTTCTGGAACAAGTCAGGGACCCTCATCCTAACCCTACAGACTGAGACTGGGGAAGAGTAGATTCTAGACAACAACAGGAGGCTTTAGAAGTAGGGTAAAGCCAAAATGGCAAGCCAAACACAGCTAGGGCCTATTATAAATGTAACATGTATGTTCCTGGAATATAGTAGATGTTAATAATATGTCTTGAATTACAGATGGTAGTTAGAAAAGGATATTTTAGGTACTTTTTCTGTGGAGGCTTTTGAGCTTTTGTGTATTTTGCTCTCAGAACTCTGATGGGTAAATATAGATAAGAGTTTGCACTCTCTGATCATTTCTCAAAGTGTTTTTTTTTTTAAATGTTTATGTTCCCTTCACACAGTTAGTTAGCAATAATAATGTTCTGATTTTACAGACAGAAGACACTGAATATGATGAAAAGGCTTGATGTTGTTTATAAAATTCAGTGTTGAACAAACTTAAAATGTTTTCTCCATTAAAAATTTATAAGTCGTGTCTAAAAGTACTCAAAACAGATAGTTATGTTTGCATCCATCAGTTAAATAAAATAGTCTTGTGACTATTAGTCTGATAACAGATAGATAAATATGATCAATTATTGCATGTTTCTGGGTAGCTGGTCATATCATAACCATTTCTAGAATTCTTGGACACATTTAATGTATTCCTTTAAAAAAAGAAGACATCGATGAGGCCAACAAACATATGAAAAAATGCTCATCATCACTGGTCATAAGAGAAATGCAAATCAAAACCTAATATTGAGATACCATCTCACACCAGTTAGAATGGCAATCATTAAAAAATCTGGAGACAACAGATGCTGGAGAGGATGTGGAGAAATAGGAACACTTTTACACTGTTAGTGGGAGTGTAAATTAGTTCAACCATTGTGGAAGACAGTGTGGTGATTCCTCAAGGACCTAGAAATAGAAATACCATTTGACTCAGCAATCCAATTACTGGGTATATACCCAAATAATTATAAATTGTTCTATAATAAAGGCACATGCACACGTATATTCATTGCGACAATGTTTACAATAGCAAAGACCTGGAACCAACCCAAATGTCTATCATTGATAGACTGGATAAAGAAAATGTGGCACATATAGACCATGGAATACTACGCAGCCATAAAAAACAATGAGTTCATGTCCTTCATAAGGACATGGATGAATCTAGAAACCATCATTCTCAGCAAACTGACACAAGAACAGAAAACCAAACACTGTATGTTATCACTCATAGGCCGGTGTTGAACAATTAGAACACGTGGACACAGGGAGGGGAGCATCACACACTGTGGTCAGTAGAGGGAGGCTAGGGGAGGGACAGCTGGAGTGGGGAGGGTGGGGAGGAATAATGAGGGGAGAAATACCAGATATAGGTGATGGGGAGATGAAGGCAGCAAACCACCTTGCCATGTATGTACATATACAACAATCCTGTATGATCTGCACATGTACCCCAGAACCTAAAGTACAATAAAAAAAAATCAGGATGGATATTCTGATTTGTTCTGTCTGTTGGTAAAATTCAAGTCAAAGATGAATTAGCTCCTGCCAACTTGGCCTATTTAAGTAGTATGGGGGTTTTATATAATAAAATATCATAAAATTTCCTTTTATTATCATAGATTACTATATAAATAGGTGATCATCTAATCAATAGTCCAAACCAGGACATTGTTGAGAGTGACAGGGGAAAATTGGATTGAGAGACCAGACAGAATCTAGACAAATCAGGACTTGAAGTCACCCCATGTATAAACAGTACAACTTTTATTGCCTGTACACTTAATGTTAAATTCTCTGTATAAGGGACAATGTTAGAGGACTTTTTTATACTGCAAAGCGCTTTGATAAGATAGCTGTTGGTCATGTGACTTTTTTGGTATGGCCTATTTTTTCCTTTAAGAACTAATATCATCTTAAACACTCATAGATGTGATAGCATTTGGAAAGTCCCACTGCTGCTTTCTGCATTTTTCTAGCAGAGTATTTAGTAGGAAGAATAATTAATTTTTTGAATGACAGATTTAGCTCTCCAACCATGTCCCTTGTCACCTCTTAGACTAAAATAGATCATGTCAAGTAAACTATGAGAATAATGCCTGATAAAGATCCTTGATGGTATAATTGACAATACCTCAAGGCAGTGGAGGTTAGAAGAACAACGAGATGTCTTCTACTGTCCCCTGCCTCCTTGGCTCTGCCAATTTCAGTATATCACATGGAAGTTATTTTTCTGTTATTCTCGCCCCTGTGAGTGGCATTTAAGATTTGAGTATCATGGTAACAGAGGGCCCGAGAATGAAGGCAACAAATATCATATCAACTCTTTCATTTTGTTTTTTTGTTTCTCTATGTATCTGTTTATTTTTTAAGGAATGGACTCTCTTTGTTAAGTATAATTTTTGTTCTATAATAGTAATTTAATAATTGAATTCATATTTCAATAGCATCTTTTTTTAACACAGGGTCTCACTTTGTCACCTGGACTGGCGTGAGTGACACAATCACAGCTCACTGTAGCCTCAACTTCCTGGGCTTAAGCAAACTTCCCACCTCAGTTTCCCGAGTAGCTGGGACTACAGCAGTGTGCCATCATGCCTGGCAAATTGTTTTGTAGAGATGGGGTTTTGCCATGTTGCCCAGGCTGGTCTTGAACTCTTGGGGTCAAGCATTCTGCCCTCCTTAGCCTCCCAAAGTACTGGGATTACAGGCATGAGCCACTGTGCCTGGCTAATTTTACTCTTTTAAAAAATCTTTATTTCAACTGGACACATTTTTATAAACCATAAAAACGTATTAAAAATCAGCAGTTACAGAAACAGTTAAGAATTTCCTTGTGAAAACACTGTTCACTCAGTCTTTATCATCCAAGTGACTTGAATGCTCTTAATACTAATTGCACCTTGGTGTAAGCTACTTGATGTTAAACCCTTTTATTTAAAGTTAGTTGCTTTTGGGCCCGCTGCATAGAGACCCTCTAATTCTGTGTAGTGACTTGTACTCTAGTGCCCAATTAGTGTGTGAATCAAGGTAATTAGCAACAAATCATCTTTTTATAATTGAAGAATCTAAGGTAGTGCAAGATAAGTGACCTACTGAGAGACAGAGTTCAGAATAAAAGAGAAGGTTTCAGTCATTTAATGAAGTGCTCTGCTGGGAGAATTCCCCTGGTCTGGGGTCCTTTAGTGAAATATGGGGAAACCATCAGGTGAGGCGGTCAGACAGTTTATAATGGCGAGTTATAGGTTGTATATTATAAGGAGCATTTCTCAGCACTGGAGAAATTTCACTAGATTCCAGTTCACCTTTCCAAACTACTAAAAGCAAAACAGGACTGTTTTTAAAAATTGGAAAGTAAACCTGACTTCTTGTTAAAAATTTGGAAAATATTGAGAAATTTTAGACCTAGTCCCTTTAACTTTAAGGAGCTCACAGGCAAAGGGGCAGGGGAAATCAGCACAGAAAACAACTGATATGGCCATAAGAGCATGGAAGCTTAGGGTCAGTAAGTTCTTGAATTCACCTTTTTACAAATCTGTAAAAACAAATTTGACTTTCAATAGAGTGAATCGGCAACCAACAGAATGGGAAAAATTTTTGCAGTCTACCCGTCTGACAAAGGGCTGATATCCAGAATTTACTACGAGCTAAAAAAGATTTACAAGAAAAAAACAAACAAGCCCATTCAAAAATGGGCGAAGGATATGAACAGATACTTTACAAAAGAAGACATACATGAGGCCAACAAACATATGAAACAATGCTCATCATCACTGGTCATTAGAGAAATGCAAATCAAAACTACATTGAGATACCATCTCACGCCAGTTAGAATGGAGATTATTAAAAAATCAGGAGAAAACAGATGCTGGAGAGGATGTGGAGAAATAGGAACACTTTTACACTGTTGGTGGGAGTGTAAATTAAATTAGTTCAACCACTGTGGAAAACAGTGTGGAGATTCCTCAAGGACCTAGAAATAGAAATTCCATTTGACCCAGCAATCCCATTAATGGGCATATATCCAAAGGATTATAAATCGTTCTACTATAAGGACACATGCACACGAATGTTCATTGCAGCACAGTTTACAATAGCAAAGACCTGGAACCAGCCCAAATGCCCATCGATGATAGACTGGACAGGAAAAATGTGGCACATATACACCATGGAATATTATGCAGCCATTAAAAACGAGGAGTTCACGTCCTTTGTAGGGACATGGATGAACCTGGAAAACATCATTCTCAGCAAACTGACACAAGAACACAAAATCAAACACCACATGTTCTCACTCATAGGCGGGTGTTGAACAAGGAGAACACATGGACACAGGGAGGGGAGCACTATACACAGGGGTCTGTTGGGGGGGAGGGGGGGACAGCGGGGGGAGTGGGGAGTTGGGGAGGGATAGCATGTGGAGAAATGCCAGATTTATGTGAAGGGGAGGAAGGCAGCAAATCACACTGCCACGTATGCACCTATGCAACAACCTTGCATGTTTTTCACATGTACCCCCAAATCTAAAATGCAATAAAAAAAAAATTTTGACTTAAAAAAAACACAAATATAAATGGGAAGTGCTAATTAGCGCATTAAATTAGATGAAACATATCAGTGGAATCAAACTTCATGGTTCAAATGATATATTTTAATATTTTAAACATTATAGTTTAAGCTGGGTGCAGTGACTCACACCTGTAATCCCAGCACTTTGGAAGGCCAAGGTGGGCAGATCACTTGAACTCAGGAGTTGAAGACCAGTCTGGACAACATGGCAAAACCCTGTCTGTATAAAAGATACAAAAATTAGCTGGGTGTGGTGGTGCATAACTGTACTCCCAGCTACTCAGGAGGCTGAGGTGGGGGCATAGCTTGAGCCCAGAAGGTTAAAGGCGGCAGTGAGCCATGATTGCATCACTGCACTCCAGCCTGAATAACAGAGTGAGACCCTCTCTCTCAAAATATTATAGTTTAAGAAAAGAGCAAAAATGAATAGCTAGGCAGAAATTTATGACAGCTTTTCTTAGATTAAACACCAAAAATATCTTGAACATTTGCGTTGGCTGAAAATGTTCTTCATAAACAGTGAGAAAAAAGCCACAGTTTTATTTTTAAAAAGAATTAGTTATTTTCCTAGTACTTTCACATTGAATTAATTTGTCACTTATTCTAGTGGATAAACAAGAATAGAGCTAATTACCTGAATGTTAATGTGGCAGATGCTATCAGAGCCAACCCTTAACCCCCCAGGACCTTTCACGTTGCTCTTGTGAACTTTCTACTGTCAGCACCTGCCCCTCAAATGCTGATTTGCCCGTGGACAGCAGTTCATTCTAGGGAATTAATATGCTTGCTTATCCAGCAGCCTTCATCTAATAACTCTCTAAAGGTGCCATATAAAATACCCCAGCTCCCTCACCCTCAGATGAGATAATTCTGAAGCTATGTTTTGCACTAGTTCTCAAAGCTTCCCCAGAGAATTCAGCTCCAAGCACCCACTCTGGTAGCTGACTTCTTAGATGCTTTTCCTTCTTTGTCTCCCTTCCCCACTTCCCTACCACTGCTCCCTACTTGGGGTCTGCTTCTGGAGAATCCATACTAAATCTTAAAATTAAGCATTATTGTTATTACACTTCTATGCACTACCTGGATTAACCCCATGGTGATCATGGTTTAGGAATTCTCAAGTGTTTTACATAAAAGGCATTGTTCATAAAGCTAAAGAAGGACCAGTAGGATCAATAGTGCACACTAATGGATTGAAAGAGTTGTCTAGCATGACCTGAGATGCATTAGCAAACACAAGAAACCTGACATTGGGAGAAAGCCTCTGATCTGAGCCTGGAGAGTAAGACTGAAGTCAGAATGATGAGGCTTCCTTGTGCTATGTCATATTGCTTTGGATTTGCTGTGGAGCTGGAGGTTCAGGGAGGGGCATTTCTGCAATGCCCCCTTTTACTTTTGCATGTCCTTCCTGGCCTGACTGATGTTGGCAGTGATCTCATTTTATTCTTTCTCCCTAAATCTTCTGTAGCACTATACACATAGATAGTGAATAATTGTTGATTAATGGGCCACTGTGCTGTGCTGTCAGGCGCTATATTAAATTCTGTTATATCAGTTACTTCTGGGATCTGTAGGTATTTTTTTTTTTGTACCATAAGCCTCGTGGTCTTTGTTGCTATTACATTATGAAACATTGTCAAATATTTCATTTTCTCTTCAAAAAGTCCTTGGCAAAATTAGCGTCTTATGATTTATTTTTGAAAATTAGTGATAAAATATCAATGAAATAGATACAATTTCTTATCCTTTGTTTCAAGTCTCATGTAGTTCTGTGCATGATCTTGTGAATGGGAACTTTCATAAGCTAAGGAAATCTTTCAGCCTTAATGGCTAGTCATCAAGACAGTTGTTGCTGACACATCCCTGCTACACCTCCCTTCTCTGGCTGTGGTTTGTTTCCCCAGGGTGGTAGTTAGATGAATACTGCCATCATCTTCCCTACTCTGCTCAAGGATTCCTAGCATGGCTCACCGTTCCCAACCAGATGTCCTTATCAGCAATTCCTTAGAGACATCACTCTGACTCTTGTGTGATCTCACAGAATTACTCATTAAAAAATTGAGTATGCTGCTCTGTGCTGTAAATTGTCTTTCTCAACTTGAAGTCATATCGCTTTAACCACCCTTCATCATTGCTGTGACAACTGTATGAGTATCCTGTATACTTTAAACATGACAATGATCGATGCTATAGGTAAAATACCAAATGACTGAAAACAAGTGGCAAGGCAAGTATTTTTATAATTAAAAACTGCATTATTCATTAGAAATAGGTATTATCTTAGCTGTTATAACTTCTAGAAGTTTTGTGAACCTTTGTGTTCAGTCAAAACTGCAAACTCAGCATATGCTTGCTTATGAATATTGCTTCTAGTTAAACAAGTGTTCATATATTCTTCTCCATTTAAATACATGACTAGGTATTTACTAAAAAGTGAGCTATTTACTAATGGTAGATTACTGCAATGTCTTTCATATTAGCTGTTGCTTATCTGACAATCTCAGTTAGGTGAAACCTAGGCAAGAATCAGGTAGGAAGCTGAATTGGCTCATGAGATAACCTAAGAGATATCCCAGTGTCTGTGCAGTACCTATTCTTGTGTACTTTATTCACTGGCAAACCCTTCTACAACCCCATGCAAAATGTTTTTTTTCTTTTTAAATTTTACACATTATTATTATTTTTTAAATACAGGGTTTTGCTTTCTCACCCAGGCTGGAGTGCAGTGGCACTATCATAGCTGACTGCAGCCTCATCTCCTGGGCTCAAGTGATTTTCCCACCTCAGCCTCCCAAGTAGCTGGGACTAGAGGTGTGGGCTACCATGGCTGGCTGATTAATTGTTTTTTTTTTTTTTTTAGTAGAGATAAGGTCTTGCTATGTTGTCCAGGCTGGTCTTGAACTCCTAGACTCAAGTGATCCACCTGCCTCAGCCTCCCAAAGAGCTGGGAGGTGTGAGCCACCGTGCCTGGCCTTTACACATGGTTTCAACAGGTTTGGTTCAGTTATATGCTTTCCTGGTTAGTAGCAAGCAAGAATGGTGAAAAGAACAGATTACCAGAGAAAAATACTAAGAAAATATACTATTTTAATACTTAAATGATTAAGGTTAGTGAAAGGGTTTTAGTCATATTTTAACTTAAAAACTGATAATTGTGTTAGAAGGCTTCAAACGGTTTGAGTGCCTGTTATGCGCTGCGCAATGTATGCAATGTTTACCAGTGTCCTCTCTAGCTCTTACATCTCGTCTGTGAGATAGACATTATTATTGCCATTTTAAAAATTAGAGAACAACTGGGGCTCTGATGAGTGAAATGATTTGCACAAGGCCAAGTAGTAAGTAACTGAGTTAGAATTAAAACCAGGACTGTCAGATTTAAAGGCCCTGTTGTTTCTGTCTTATCGAATTGCTTCCACATGGGCCATTCCACAATGTACTTAGTGAAACTATTATCTTAAGAGCAATACACTTCATAGAGAAACTTAATAATAACCTCCTCTGACTCCCCTGAATTTACATATCTTTTTTTGCCTAAGTGAGGATATAAACCAAAATCATGATTATTTTGATTTATATTTACATAATAACTTTCACTTTGTATAGGTTCAGTTTGTGACTCTAATAATACTATTTCTGGCCTCAGGCCTGTTGATATTTGACTTGTACCTTCAACATACTTGTTCCTTAAATGGTTGTGGTGTGGATCATTTGAAGGAAGGAACAGCCAGAAAAGTACCAAGATAATTGTGACAACTGCCACTGGTGGTATAGTAATTAAAGAGAACAGATAGTTATGTGAAAGTAATTTCTTTGCTGAGCCATCACTGGTGCAGATAGCAAAATAACGGGGGCAGATGTGACTGAAAGAAGTTTTGATGTTATCCTGGTGTTTGGTTTTAATCTGTCCCCACCTCTTGATACCATCGATTTTTATCTGTCATGTAAAAACAGCAGCAACAGCTCATAGTAGAAGATATGCCGCAATGGTAAATTTCATGGTGAGACTTCTTACATAATTCAAGGATCACATGAAAGAAAACCACAGCATTATCTTCTAGCTTCTTACCTGATTTTGTAAAAAGGTTTTGAGCATACCTTTTTGTTTTCATCAGTGGTTATCAGAAACCTTAAATGGTAGAAACCAAACTTTGTCAAACAGGAAGGGTAATAAAAATTCCAGTGTATCTGGGAGGCCATGAAGCATCATGGAGTTTTATTTTGTTTCCCTGTGGAGTTAACTGGTTTTTAGCAGTTCTACTGAACTTTAGCTAAAATAAATTATATGAAAAACTGATTAGAATTGGTTCATGCTATAATTAGAATTACTAAACATGCAGAAATTAAAGTAAATGCTAAGGGGATGTCTTGCTGCTTTTAGGGTGTTTGATGTGAATTCTTATCTGGTAACTTACTATCTTCAATCTATTTGATACTATACAAGGGACACTCAGGTACATGCAGGCTCCAAACCCCTATCTAGTCATATCTTTGTAAGCCACACTGACGTTTTTAACATAGAATATAGGTTGGAGGCCTATGGTTCTTTTTCATGGAGTCCCACCCACCCCAGATCCACTGAATGAGAATCTCTTGGTGATGGGCATTTTAAATATTCTTCTTGAGTGAGTCTGATGTATATTTGGAAACCTCTGCACAGGCATCCTAAATATGATAACCCCTTCTAAATATGTGTCATCTCTACCCTCAGAGAGTGTTACCATATTTGTTAGGAGAAAGGGAAGAGAGAAAAGTGTCAGCTTTGAACGGAGGAGAACGTTGAACATCTATTCGAAGAGTAGAAAACTTTGAACCTCTTTATTCTACTATCCATACCTCCAAGCCCAGCTGCCTTGGTCTAATTATGTTTCTTGAGTTGCAGTTTTCCTTTGAGCTCTAATAGAAGTGCTTCTTCTTGGATGTGGAATTGAAGTGAGGTAGATGGGAGTGATGCTCTTCCTAGAGCCGAGATTCTTACTACTTGGGTGAAAAAAAAAGACCAGGCTGCCCCTATTCCTCATCACACTCCCTTATCCTGATTATTCCAGTTCACTATATCTGATATCTGTGATTCAGATGCTCACACCTGGGGAGAAGCTGTTTTTCTAGATATTAGATATGTGACCAAGAGTGAACATTTTGTATTTTTGTAAAATTCCATGTTTGGGATGGTGTTAGAGGCAGAGATACTTCCGGGGCCTAATGTCACATAGAGAGGCTTGATACTTACCCTTCAGCAGGAATGAGAAGTACATTTAAATTACTAGACTGATTAGAATCCTGAATTTAGACTCCTAATTTAAACACTTAAAGAGTTAGCTAAGGGATGTGAGTGGTACATGATACATCTGTTTTACCCCAAACAGATCCTGTGCTGTCTGGGGAGAAACCCCTGGTTTTCTCTGCATCCCTGGCTTGAGATTTTTGAAGGCCTGTTCTTTATAATGAGGTTCATAAGGGAAAGGACAGTGTGGCCCTCCTGAGACCAGAGGGAATAGGATAGGGCAGAGGTTCTCAGGTGTTGATGAGCACCAGAAACACCCGAGGCTCTTGGTAAAATGCAGATTCCCAGACCCCCATCTGGATCCACTGAGGGACGTGCATTAGTTTCCTAGGGCTTCTGTAGCAAATTACCACACTCTTGGTGGCTTAAAATGGAAATTCATTTTCTCATGGTTTTGGAGGTCAGAAATCTGAAATCAGGATGTCAGTAGGGGTGGTTATTTCTGGAGGCTCTGAGGGAGAATTTGTTCCACATCTGTCTCGTAGCTTTTGGTGACTGGGAAATCCTTGGCTTATAGAAGCATCATGCCTCAAACAATACAAAACAAATATAAGAAAATAGAACCTAAATTAAGTTAGGTGCACTCCTTAGTGGCTCCCTCCCAGTGCTTTGCCTAAATCTCTAATTTAGCATTGATTGCTGTGGTTAACCCAACCCATAAGACACAACCAGCACTGCAACACTCACCTATCTGACAAGGACACTTGTGCTTTTCCCTCTACACCCTCTCAAAAGGGACTTGGAGGCTCTTTAATCAACCCAACGACATGCTTTCAGTGGGAAAGAAGCTGGGGCAGGTACTTAGCTCCTGGGACTCCTGGTTAATGTTTAGTTTGTTCAGCTGTGCTGTCACCTTATTGCTGTAGACACTAAATTCCAATCTGGGTTACAAAGGTTTTGTGAACAACTTAGACTAATATTTACAATGCTGGAAGAGGTAAAATTTAAAAAGCCAGTTGATCTGAAATAATTTGTGAGTTTTTTCCCTTGGCCTGATCCAAGAGCTATCTGCTTAGTTTATCAGGTCCTCTGGTGACCTTAGTTTATGTTTAGGTAGCAAAATTCCTGTTCCATGCAAGTAGCAGAAGCTCTCGAATGAAATATAGCCAAATCAGCACAGCACCAATCATCTATCCTATTAATTTCTTTATACTAAGTCTGGAAGGCATTTAGGGTCTTGAATCTCTTTGCCTGCCTGTGTCCTCCCTCCTTCTCATTTGTAATCTGTCTCTGTTTTTCCCATTAAACTGTAGACATCAATGCAAACCATAAGTTTTATACCAAACATATGATTGGCATTCCTTGCTGGGAGGCACTGTGCCCTAATTGTTAAGGGTTACGGCACAAGCTCCAGGATTGTATTCAACTCTACCATTTACTAGCTTGTGATCATGGGCAAGTTACTGAACTGCTCTAAGCTTCATTTTCCCCATCTGACAAATGGGGGCAATGATGACAATGATCATGATATCCTCTTTATTAGATGATGGTGAGAATTAGATTAGGTAAGCTTTATAAAGGGCTTGGTATATAATAAATGATTAGTTAACTATTTTGTGATTACAGTTATAGTTATCTTATTATTGCTTGTTTAAAATGCCAGTAAGATAAGCTTGAGTAAAAGATTTTTTTTATACTAGGAAAGAAGCCATTAACTACAGGATGACAGGCTGAGTACAATTATTTGCATAATAACCAACAGTGTTAGGCTTTAATAGGCATTACCACAATCCAAAGTTCTCACATCTATGATCTCATTTAATCATCATGGCATGTTAAGAACCATTACTATTACCTCATTTTCCTGATGAGGAAACTGGAGCACAGAGAGATTAAGTATCTTGTTCAAAGTTTGTCAGAGTTAACAGGGATCTAAGATCTACCACACACTACATTATAGTCACTTCACTGGCTTCCAAAGATTAATGGAGGGAAGGTTTTTCACATTGCTCATTTTTATCATATAATTATTCAACATGATGTTTATGTTTGTTTAATACAAAGTGTTTACTATAACATTATTCTAAAAACTATCTATTTATACACATATCACAAACACATGTTCCTTTGGGGTGGGGGTAAAAAGTCCCAGTATCTTAACTTCTAGAAGGGAGGCTGTAGGCCTGGAGTGCTCTTTTTCTCTCTGGTGTTTGCATAGGTTACAGAGCCAGCAGGAAGCCCAGTCAGTGCCTGATGCCAGTAGAGAAATAGCGTGGACCTTGCAGAGAGACTGTCATCAAGCTGTGCTGGGCAGGTTCTTACACTTTGTGGTGGGGAACTTTCTTGCTGGGAGAGGTTCTTCTGGGCTATAACTGCTCACAGCCATGCTATAATTGGCTTCTGCAAAGTAGCAAGCATGTTGGCTTTGCTACCCCCATCCATCTGGCTGAGTTTTATGCACATGCAAATAATGGAACCCTTATTTGTGGCTATCCCTGGGACTTATGAGTCACAACGCATGCATCCATACTGTCTACAATGTCATACAGCCAAAGCTAGGGGTGGGGGATTAGAACATTTATATTCAGGCAGTCTGACTTTATCATCTCTGTGCCTCACCAATGCATCAGGCCACCTTCCTGCAATAGGAAAATCTTAAAAAAAAGTCCTGACATTGGTGTATCGATTTTTGCCAGATTTTTGGCACATCACAATCTGAGCTTAAATTGTGATGCAAAACATTTTGGACAAGGCTCAGCATTGCTAGTTGTTTGTTTGCTTATTTCTTGTTGATGACCCAGTGTAGTTAATTTCATCTCCACACTCAGCTGTTCACTGATAGCTTTTCTTCTTAAAGGAAATAATTTTAGTACTTATTGATGTTGACTTGAGTAACACAATATTATTAATAATATTTAGAATGGTTCTTTAACCAAAATGTAAGCATAATTTCAAAGCAAGCTTATGAAATTTTACTTATAAATTTTTCATTTTATAACACTTGCTCTGAAATGGCTGCTTATCAAAATAATGACTGATTCAAATCTCAATGGCATGTATCACATTTCCATAGTAAATATGCAGCCACAAGTCCTTTCTGGTATTTCAAATTTTCCCACTTTGTTAACATCAACTTACTTGATATAAATTCTATTGTCTTTAAATTATTTTTGAATATTACAATTTGAAAGCTGATGAAATTATTTTCATTAAAGAAAAGAGTAACTTTAAAAATTATAATCATTATAGTTTAGAAGCCTTGGAATATGTAGATAAACAAAAAGAAAATAAAAATAATGAATAATCTCATCATCCAGAGATAGCCATTGTTAAAATTTGGTTTTTATAATGAAAAGATTTTTTTAAAAAATTTACTGCTTATTGCAGGAAAATATACTAACAGAAAATTAAATTATCCGTTTACACTAACCTTGATAGATTTTTTTTAAAAAGAAGCCCAAGCCTTCCAAACTATTTAAAAACAAGCAAATAAATACTTTATTTGAAATTTTAAAAGGCAAAAAAGCACAAATGAAATATTAAGTTTCATACACAGATGTTTTAGATTTAGATGGTGTATGATTTAATAGTTAGACTTTTGTGTTATGTAGCATAATTTTGTATTGGGATTCAATTTGCATATGGTACACTAAGGTTTCTTATGCATTGATAGCATATAGTATATTCGTGCTTGTTTTTTAGGGTTTGGAATGTAATTTCATGAATTTAAATTTATAATAGTCAAAACAAACAAAATGTTCTTTAATAGTAGGATAAATAATAGTTTATGTAATGAAATACTATGCAGTGATGAAAATGAGTGAACTACAGCCATGTTCAACAACATGGATAAATCTCACAGCCATAATATTGAATGAAAGAAACCAGATACAAAATAATACATATACTCAGGCCAGGTGCAATGGCTTATGCCTGTAATCCCAGCACTTTAGGAGGCCGAGGTGGGCAGATCATCTGAGGTCAAGAGTTAGAGACCAGCCTGTCCAACATGGTGAAACCCCATCTCCACTAAAAATACAAAAATTAGCTGGTGTGGGGTGGTGTGTGCCTGTAGTCCCAGCGACTCAGGAGGCTGTGGCAGGAGGATCAGTTGAATCCAGGAGATGAAGGTTTGTAGTGAGCCAAGATCTCACCACTGTACTCCAGCCTGGGAGACAGAGGGAGACGTCATCTCAAAAAAAAAAAAAAAAAAAAAAAGAGTACTGTATGAGTGTATTTACATAAAGTTTAAATATAGATATAACTAAACTATAGATGGGATAATAAGGACAGTTAGGAAATTATAATACCATTAGGAATTCAGGATACTTGTTGCTTTTGAAAGGAGAAAGAGGATAGTGATTGGGAAAGGCATGAGGGAACATCTAGTGTACTCAAAATGATCTATTTGTTGACCTAGTTGATGGCTAGTAAGGTGTACTCACTTTTAAAAAGACTGCATTGAGCTTCCTTTATATTTTGTGTACTTTTCTGTGTATATGATATACTTCAATATAAAAAGCTAAATAATTACTACAAAGGTCATATTTATTTGATATCTACTCTTTGCTCCCGACATAATCTTCCTATTATTTCCTCAGGGAAATAGGATCTGCTTTACTATCGTGGTTTCCAAGAATGCATTAGGCTTTAAAAAAAAGGTAGAACTGCTACCATTTCTTTTATCTCCATTGTGATAAAATTTCCAAGTCATTTAAATATTTTCTAGATGGTTGATAAATTTTATTAGTTCTTGTGCACAGCAGATGTGTGAGACAGGCTGGTATTGTGGTCTCCATTGTTCAAATAAGGAAAGTAGACACGGGGAGAGTAAATGTTTGGCTGAGCCTGGAATTGAAACGCAGTTCTTTTGACATTCTTCTGTGCTGTCTGACTACAGAACACTGCTACAGTCATAGATAACTCAGAATTTCCCAAAATCTTGGATTCCTAGAGAAAAAAGATTTCCATGAACACAAATAGGCACTAACTATAAAAACATTTTTGTAGATGAAATTTACATTTATTTCTAAGAAGTATGGTTAAGCACATTGAGGGGAGTTACTCACTGATTCAACAAACATTTCTGAGCATTGGGTATTGTGCCAGCCTCTGCAGGAGATGGAGCTAGGAATATTACTATAATACAATGTGATAAGTGAAATAATAGAGAATCCCACATATTGGCCTAGAGGAGGGGCTGGTAAACAGCATCTTAGGAAAGAAGCATTTGGAAGGTCTTTTGAAAGAGGGGATGCCTGAATTGGATCTGAAATATACAGAGATGCATTTTGTTGTATATAAAACTAGATAGGTAGTTAGATTTCTTACATTTTTCACCTCATGACATTTTGACCTCCCAATTTTAAGAAACTTTAGATTCTTAGAGAACATTGTTTGTTTTTTTTTTTTAAATGTGAAGAACAGATTGAATTTCCAGAGATGGCAGCTGGATGGTAAACTCCTTGAAGACAGGACATCTTATGCTACCTTGTTTTTTTTCCAGGGTCCAGCAGCATAGTAGCCTCTTCACTGATCATTGTGGAATTGCTTTTGCATAGGGCTATTTTTGGTAGAAGTGAGTTCTTCACTTTAAACTACACTTGCCTTCTTTGTCAGTGAATCTAAAGTGCTGAGCTGTTAGGTTTGAGATTGTTCAGATATTTTATTTCAGCTGAATTCTAACATCAAGTCATGCATATAAAAATCCAGTTACAAATAAATTCAATTGAGTTGCATACAGCCTGTTGATGGTACTAATTTTTAAAAGTAGGTTATGCTATAGATTTGATTTATAGGCATTTAGATGAGTGCAAAGCTCTAAGGAAGCAAAATCTCATGTACAATACCACATAGGCCACTTTTCAAGGTTGACATTTTTGTTTTTCAGATGTGATGTCTGCATCACCTTATTCTTTGTGCAAGTTTCAGTAGATGATCCCTTGTTTGTAAACAGAAGTCAGGCCTAACCAAATTTCAGCAATGAAATTCAGCTACAGAAAGAGAAAATAATAGCATCAAAACCTTTATCAAGAAATGGTATTTTGCATTTCCTGATAGACATGTCCTGGCATCTCTAATGACATCCACTAAGGTAGTTCTCTAAAATATTTTATAGTCGCTGATAAGTCATTAGGTCATATGGAGAAAATGCCTTAGATCCTTTCTCTTCTTTATAAGAGGAATGCCTGGGAAAATAAATGAAAGTTCAAGTGGGAGACAGCAGAACATTAGTGATAAAGGAAGAAGCATGAGGGGTTGGTGTTTATATATTGGCTTTTAAAGTTAATTATACCATTTAAAAAATTTTATAAAATGTAAACTATTGGCCCATCTTATAGGGTGGTTGTGGGAAATATCTCCTGGAAGTGATACTCTCATACTCTACCACTTTTCCACATCATCTTAATATTTGTAACAACCTAACGATGGAAAGGAAAAAGCACTTATGATCCAGAAATAAAAAGAAGTCATATATTTCACTAAGTGAATAGTAACCTATTCCTAGCTAATCTGTAGCCTAATGATCTGCCCAGGCCTAGCTGGTTTAAACGATGGTAATTCTTTTTTTTTCCTTTGAGATGGAGTTTCACTCTTGTCGCCCAGGCTGGAGTGCAGTGGCGCGATCTGGGCTCACTGCAATCTCTGCCTCTGCCTCTCAGGTGGTAATTCTAAAACATAAACAATTACTTAGATATACGTCAAAAAGAAAGGAAAGGAATGCAAGTCCACTGCCTTAATTTCTTAGAGCAAATCCTAAACTAAATGTTTTGGGAGGTTAGAGTAAATGAAATAAAAATGAAATTACAGTAGTTTTGCAACAGAGTTCTTAAATGAGGGCCTTTGGATGGACTTCTTCAGGGGGTCCTCGAACCTCTTAAAATTTTGCGCAAAATGTAGTAAATCAAAGCCTTTTTTCAGGAGTAAGTAGTTCCTACACTTTTATCAGATTCTCAAAAGTTAAGAACCACTGATTAAACCAATTACTAGTGTGTGTTAGTTATAGACAGAGAGTGGGTAAATAGTTGGGAAATATAACAAACCTATAAAATATGCCTATGTATATGGTAACAAAGATGAAAGGAGCCTGTATTTCTGGGAATGCAATAAAATGATATCCATGTTATTAAAATGTTTGCATAGAGAATTTTATTCTTTTGTCGAGATGAAAAACTTTTATTTCCCTCTGTGCTAGGTCGCCTTGCCCAGCAAACAGACAATGAGAAATAACATTCTCCACGATTAGAGCTGGTTGTTTGGACACTCTGTTTATTTTTCTTCAGTTACCACACTTTGCTTGTACCATATCACAGATTGAGTAATGAATAAAGCAAGGGTGGCCTGGTAGCAGCAAGCATTTGACTTGTCGCTTAAAATGAGCTTACTGGATTTTGAATTGGTTACTTTATATCCCCAAGAACAATTTGCTTCCCCAAGAACAAAATGCTATGTACATTTTGCTTTTTGTCAAGAACAAGGACAACTGTGATTAAAGTCAGCCTATCTTTTGGAGTATAAATATATTTTAAATGGATTTCCATTTTCTAGGATACACAAGCAAGATATTCCTCAAGTCTATGAGGGATGGAAGTGCTCCAGAAATGATACGTAATCATGGATCTGTGACAAACTGTGTGTGTGTGTGTGCATGCATGTGTGTGTGTGGGTGTGTGTGTACAAAGTTCATTGAACAAAGTGTGGTAGGAAAGTAGTGTCTACCTTACGATCAAACTGAAGTTTCCACACCATTATTCCACCCTCGTTTGATAAGACTCTCACAGTAATCTCAAAGATTGTGCATTATTAGGTTGGGGGAGGGAATGTCAAGGAAATATTTTACTCTGTTCCTTCTCCATAGTTTCCCTGATATCTCAAACTGGCAGCCAGCTGGCTGGAGCCTGCCCACAGACATGTTTTATTTGGCCCATGCAGTGCTTTTACAGTGTTTGTGCCAACATTTTAATAGGAAGATTTCACATATGAATCTGCATTTCTGCATTATCTTGAGAAATCAGAAGACATGGGAATAACTGGCTGGAGCTGAGGGTCAGTTGTCTCCCTACCCCTGACCACAGCTTCCTTCTGCAGCTCCATCCATGACTTCAGGCACTCATGACCAGCCTAAACAGTTATTTACCTGCTTGACTGCTGGAGGCGGCCGAGTTTGAGACTGGCTTAAGGCTGCCTTTGAGATTGCCTTAGTCTTCTGATTTTGTATAAAGCTATCTTCTTGATCCTGGAGAACCTTATTACTTAATATTACATAGATATCTGACCATCAAATCTAATCATTTTCAGGTTCAAAAGATTTAGAATTTCTAATTTGGGCTCGGGGTTGGCAAGGAGTGCAAATAAAAATAGAACATAAATGCCTAAAATGCTTATCTTTCCTTACAAACATTCAATTTCTGTTGTTGTCCATCAAAGCTGATCAGAAGCTGTAATTGCAGTGGTGCTGTAACTAACTTGTACTTGCTGTTTCTGGAATTTGATGATAAAAAATGGATTTTTTTTGGCTTTAAGACAAAGAGTTGATTGATTAAAAAGGCATTATGGTATATGTAGACTTCTAGGATGTTATGATTTCTTTATGCTTTGGACAAAACCCTGAGGAAAATTTAGTAGATTTGGGTTGTCTCTTTAATTCAGGAGGCTGTAAATTTTTAATTTTAAATGATCAATTATTTTGATTAGGATGAAGCATTGTGCAAATTCAGGTAGTCTCCCTTTCCAGTTGTTCCTAACAACCCTTTCTGGTTATGGATAAATCTCCTTGCCAAAACTCATATTCAACTTGTTGGAGGGCTAGCCTTTATCTTGCCACCTAAGGTCTTTGGAAGCCATTTTAATCCCACTAAATTCTGCAATTTAATTAAGATAGAGTGCCTGAAACATAATGTATCTAGTAATATCATGAATCTGAAGGTAATTAGTATTTAGTTTCTAAAAGAAAAAAGTAAAAGCTTGCCAGTGTTCTAACTTGGAACAATTATATTTCTTTCCAAACAATTTTGTTTTTACATACTGCTAGCCTAGCAATGCATTAAAATTCATAAAAGCTCAGGGGATTTGAATGTGGGAATG
The DNA here is from genome assembly GCF_030222135.1 of Aotus nancymaae. Lineage (NCBI taxonomy): Eukaryota > Metazoa > Chordata > Mammalia > Primates > Aotidae > Aotus > Aotus nancymaae. The sequence goes on along the minus strand of NW_026988419.1, from coordinate 35,684,144 downwards.
GATAAATGTTTTGTAATGAGGAAGAGAATTATTGTCGACACTTAGAAATAAAAGCTTCACAAAATTATGAATGTCCAGATCAATAACATTTTTTAATACTATAAATCACTTTTGGCAATGCTTATGTACATATGAACAGAGAAATGATCTAATGATTATGAAATTATATTTTTTCTCTCTCTTTTTTTCTATTTTCTTCCTCATAGAGGCAGCCAAAGGACTTGAAGTAAACCACCATAACTTGCTAAATTTCCCCAACAGTGAAATTTTTAGAAATATGTTTGAATGTTCTGAGTACAGATTATATTATTTCTGTGATTTTTTAGGTGACCAGAGGTGACATCTATTTTTATGTGAAAAGTAAAAATGAAATGCTCTGAAAGAGTTAATTTTGATAACTGCTTTTTTACTTTTTAAGTAATTTTATTGTTTTACTTGTCTTCAGATGTTCTAAGACCCAGTGGAAAACACAAGGAAAAAAAAAGAATTTCCTTTGCTAGATTATAATGAAAAAGGCAATCTACTCCAAAAGAACTGGAGGTAAGAATATGCTTGGTTAGGATTTTATCTAGCACATCGAGAGTTTAGAATGAACAACATTATGTATAGAAGAAAAATGGAATATTTATAGTTTCTTTGTTTTTTAAAGAGATGAAATCTCATGGAAAGTTCTTTATATAGCTCCATTATGGGAAGAATCACCTGGAAAGATGTCCAGCATAAAGGTATCGTGGTCAAAAGCAAACATTTACCAATGCCTGACAGTTTTTGTCTTCTTTTAGGCAGTTGCCTTTCCTTTGTTAGTGCCTGACAATTTGCTGGTTAGAATAGAACCGTAACTTATGCTCATTTATTTCTTTAAAATGATGCCCACCTGAAAATGTCTAAATGTGCAGAAATGTACCTTTTACAGGTTAGTCAATCTGAACTTAGAGCTGTAGGGAATTTAGGTTGCTAGGGGACTCTGTGGTTCTCCTTCAGAATTGTTTAAAAATTCTCGGCCAGCCCGTGAGCTCTCTAAGGGCAGGCACTGTGGTTATCTCTGCAGTATCTCCAACTCCTAACCCAGTTCTTGGCATGTAGTATATGCTCACTTTTCTTATCTAACTAACAAGTGAAGGAAGGTGTAATCAGCTGCTACAGTTGCTAATGTTTCTGTTGCTAATATGTGATGATCTCAGCACCCTGCGAGGCAAGTGTGCGACTTCAGGAGAAACAGCGGTTAACCAAACCATCATGCAAATAAATGTAAAATTCTTGCTTCACTAATGAGATTTTCATCTCTGTTATAGGGGAACAGCCCTCTTAGGTTTGTGAGCAGAACACAGTTTGTGAAAGAGCCCATAGTTTTCAGGCCCAGGTGGTGTTTTGAGATCTTATGCATCTAGTTTGGACCAGCTTCTTGGTTTTTGCCATATACTGCTCTGTATTGGAGCAGTCTGTCTGGAAGAAGGAACAGTGTCTCGTGTGTGTGTGTGTGTGTGTGTGTGTGTGTGTATAAGTGAGCTAGTTTTTAGTATCACCTCTGCTACCACCCATGTGACCTTGGCAACTCACTTAACCTCTAGGCCTCAGAGTTACTCCTTTCATGCTAAGTTTGGGATTCATAACTGCTATGGCCCCTTTAAACTTCACTATGCTCTTTGAATGCATGTTTTAGCACTTTTATTAGTCTGTATGTTCTTGGAGGTCAGAGGCTGTCTTATGCATTTTTTTGTGTGTTTAAAAAAATTTTATTATAGATAACTTTGAACACAAATGAAAGCAGATAGATCAATAATATGAACCCTCAAGGATTCATCATCCAGCTCCAACAATCAATCAATCCATCAACTCATGGCCAATTCTGTCCCATTCTGTTCCATCCTTTTACTTTCCTTATTATCTGGAAGCAAATTTTAGATACTTGTTATTTAATCTGTAAATATTTTATACTTATATATTTTCTCACCTCTCAGGCACATAACACAGAACCTTGTATACATTAGGTAACAAGAAGATAGATTTTGAATAAATGAATGAGAGTGGGTTGGGAAAGGTAAGAGATGAGGCACCTGAACACCCACCCAATGGAAAAAATGGTTAACATTTAATTTCTCAGGGTAGTGGAGGAGGGGGAGCCAAGGCTTCCAGTTACTGGGAATCCTAATGTGGTATGGAATATTAAGGGTGACTTTATCTATTACATGTAATCACTGTATCACTAGGGAGCCCAGAATGTTCCAAGAAGTTAAGGTACATGCCAAAGATAAGCAAAAAAAAAAAAAAAAAAAAAAAAAAAAGGCACACAACACTATGGGAGCATCTTGAGGAAATATATTAGTATTAGGAGATACTAATAGGAGACAGCACAACCTGAAGGCCAAACCGTGGTCATCTAACTTAATGGGAATTTTAAAATTTATGGCAAGGACTTGACACTTGATACTTCTCTTTATTTTACATTTTCTATTACCTGTTTTCTAAACTTTCTTTCTCCTTCACAATAGTGTCATGTCCTTCTTTTTTTTTTCATTATTTCCCTAACAATACTAAAGCACTCAAGGGAGTTTTGCTGAGCTTTGAATTAGGCATAATATATTTTAGCCAAAGTATTCATGCTTACTCTGGATGTATTACTCCCAAATGTATAGACAATATAGTCTGTATACCACAAATAAAATAGAAACAAGAATAAAAAATTCCAAGTGAAAAACTTTCCTTTATGCACTAAAAGTATTGGGTAAGAATGTTAAAAGCAGCATTATATATAGTAAATACAAAACTGCAAATATATACTATATGTATACCTACTATGTATAGCAAATATAAAACTTCAACTAATCTAAACGTCCTTTAACAACAGAATGGATAAGTGGAATGCTATTCAGTAATTAAAAAGCATAAACTATGGCTACCTGCAACAATATGGATATATTTTACAGACATAATGTTAAGTAAGAGATTATATGTTGCACTATGCCATTTATATCAGGTTCAAAAATAGGCAAAATAAATCTGTGGAATCAGAAGTCAGGAGAATGGTTAACGTTATGGGGGAGTAGGTGATGACTGGCCAGGGCTTGAGAGAGGATTCTAGATACTGCATGTGTTCTGTGTCTTGAGTTGGGTGGGGGCTTCACAGGTGTGCTCATTTTGTAAAATTTTATCAAGCTGTTCATTTACGATCTATGTACTTCACAGTATGTAATTATATTTAAATGGAAAAGTAAAAGGAAAAAATTTTTCCTTTTGATTATTTAGGAACACCTAAAGTTTAAACCTGTTGTCATCCTGACCATATAAAAAATAAGACTGGCCTTACTAATCAGATTTTATCTGTGTTATAGGAGATAGACCTGATAGATTGAGGAAGAAGTTTTAGACATAAAAGATTTTTAACTGTACAAAGTATTTGTTTCTCTGTCTCATGGGATAATAACATCAATAAACTGTGAAATGACTGTTACAATAAAGTACTAGTTGGATACATCAGTGTTGGGAGCTATGGAAAACTTACCATTATTTTCTTACAGGGTGCATAATTAATGGGTCATATAAGGGAAGGTCCTGACTCAGGGTCGGAGTATGTATTATATTTGCCAAAGTAGTATGACAAGAGGACTTCAGAATGAAGCTCAGCATATATTTAGTTGCAAGAGCAGCTATAAATATAAGTAGCATTTTAATACAATGGAAATAAGCCTAGGACTGAATTGATAGGTGAATATACTAAAATATGTATTGCCTTTAGAAAAGGGTAAAGCAAGTGATACTCACATGATATAAATAGTAGCACTTTTAGATAAGAGATCATTCTTCCTTATATCAAGTTGAGTAGGGCTATTTTTGGTATCATATGCAGAACTGGTCCTAGATATGATTTTGCTACTGGGAACATTTGGCTCTGGTGCCTTTTTTTCTTCTTTTTGTTTTATGTACAGGATGGTATCATATGAAAACAAAACATGAACTTTGGAGTGAGACTGCTATTAGTTCAAATCTTGTCTCTATCCTAAGTTGTTTAACTTTGGCAAGTAACTTCTCTGACACTATTTTTTTCATGTTTAAAATGAGGGTTCTACCTAACTGGGATATTTAATAGATATATCAATCTGTCTTTAAATCTTTGTATCAGCTAGGACTTAGTTTGTCTGCATGAATCGGAAAACTCAAAATAACTGTAAACACACAATAATTTATTCCACTTATAAGAAGTCCAGAGAAGGGCAGGTGAGGTGGCTCATGTCTGTAATCCCAACACTTTGGGAGGCCGAGGTGGGCAGATCATGAGGTTAAGAGATTGAGACCATCCTGGCCAACATGGTGAAACCCTGTCTCTACTAAAAATACAAAAATTAGCCAGCATGGTCACAGGTGCCTGTAATCCCAGCTACTCAGGAGGCTGAGGCAGAGAATTGCTTGAACCCAGGAGGCGGAGGTTGCAGTGAGCTGAGATTGTGCCATTGCACCACAGCCTGGGTGACAGAGTGAGACTCCATCTCAAAAAAAAAAAAAAAAAAGAAGTCCAGAGATAGAGAGTCTAGCACTGGTACATCTGCTCCCTGAAATGACCAGCAACTTAGGCTCCATTTAACTCCTTAATCTGACATTCTCAGCACATGAGTTCTATACTCAAAGTGGATGTTGGAGCTCCAAGCCATCTTCCTCATTTCAGACAACAGGCAGGAAGATGGTGCATAGGGCAAAAAGTTTAGCTTTCAGCTGAGTTCTCTCTCTTTTAGTTGTCCTAGAAGTCTTGTACGATACTTCCATTTTGTTTCTTATTGGCTAGAACTCAGCAACAAAACCTCAGTTAGCAACAAAACCTCAGTTAGCAACAAAACCTCAGTTAGCAACAGAAGGAGGCTGGGAGATGTAGTCTTTTAGCTGGAAGAAAAATGGGGATTGGTTACTAAGGAAGAAGTGGAAAGTGATTTTGCGTGTCAACCAGGAATCTCAGCCAGGATATTCTTAACAAAACTCTTCATGGCCCACCTCCTTATCTTAGCAAATTCTATCACTATCCACCAGATAGCCCACTCTGAAAATTTGAGATTCATTCAACAATCCTTTTTTCCTCTCATTCTCCATATCCAAATTAGCAGCAATCCCACAGTTCTAAAATACATCCTGAAAGGGAAACCTTCTATTGCCCCTGCTAAACCCACAATTCAAATCACCATCAGCTCTCATCTGGATTCTTTCAGTTGCCTCCTGATTGACTCCCTGCTTCTTGTGTTGCTTTCCACAGATCATTGCTTGCATAGCAAACAGAATGATTTCCTCAAAAAATAATTGAGATGGTATTGTTCTCTTGCTCAAAGCCCCCCAACAGCTTTCCATTGCAATAAAAATAAATGTCACCTTATTTGGCTTATAAGGCCTCCTGCCTCTGTAAACTCAGCATCTACCCCTTGTCCCCAGGTTCTCATGCTCCATCCATAGTGGCTACCTTCCTGTTCCGTGAATGTACTAAGTATCTACTACCTCAGACTTTTGCTCTGGAATATTCTTTTTTTTTTTTTTTTTTTAAAGAGAAAGAGAGAATAGGAAGGAGGAAAAAGGAAGAGAAAGAGAGAGAGAGAATGGGGAGGAGGGAGAAGGAAAAGAAAGAGGGAGAGAGAATGGAAGTATTGCTTTCTTGCCCAGGCTAGAATGCAATTTAGTAATGGGTATTGAAAACCTCTTTTATACTGATAATTATACTTAATGATGTAGTCAGGAAGGAATAAGGGAAGAAGATAACAAACAAACAGTCAACCAATATTTAATTTAAGCCTATGAAATGCTATGCGATTACTGAGGAGTGATTTACTTCCAATTATATAGTCACCTTTGGAATAGGTGTGAGGTGGTAATGTATGTTTTGTGTATTTGAAGTGGAGAGTTCTATAAATGTTTATTAAGTTTACTTGTTCCGGGTCCGAGTTCAAGTTCTGAATATCCTTGTTAATTTTCTATCTCGTTGATCTATAGAATCGTTAGCTCTTCTTGTTGCATTGATCCTTTTGCCATTATGTAATGTCATTCCTCGCCTCTTTTGATCTTTGTTGCTTTAAAGTCTACTTTATCAGAGGTGAGAATTGCATCTCCTGCTTTTTGTTTATTAGTTTATTTTTACTCTCTGTTTGATTGGTAAATCTTCCTCCTTCTCTCTGAGTCTTTGTGTATTGTTGCATGTAAGATGGGCCCGGATGCAGCATACCGATGGGTTTTGGCTTTTTATCCAATTAAAATATATATAAGTTTAATACCGGTGTTTGATGCTAGCTGGCTGTTTTGCCCATTAGTTGATGTAAATTTTTTATTGTGTTAAAGTTCTTTGCTTTTTGATATATTTTTGGAAAGGCTGATATTGGTTGTTCCTTTATATGTATAGTGCTTCTTTCAGAAGCTCTTGTAAAGCAGGCCTGGTGGTGGTGAACTCTCTAAGTACTTGTTTGTTCGCAAAAGATTTAATTTTTCCTTCACTCATAAAGCTTAGTTTGGCTGGATAGGAAATTCTGGGTTGAAAGTTCTTTTCTTTAAGGATGTTAAATATTGGTCCCCACTCTTTTCTGGCTTGTAGGGTTTCTGCTGAGAGATCTGCTGTAAGTCTGATAGGTTTCCCTTTATGGGTAACCTGACCTTTCTCTCTGGCTGCCCTTAGTATTTTCTCCTTCATTTCAACCCTAATAAATCTGGCGATTATGTGCCTTGGGGTTGGTCTTCTTGAAGAATATCTTTGTGGTGTTCTCTGTATTACCTGGAGTTGAATATTACCCTGCCTTGCCAGGTTGGGAAAATTTTCCTGAATGATATCCTGAAGAGTATTTTCCAACTTGGATTCATTCTCTTCATCACATTCAGGTACACCTATCAAACGTAAATTAGGTCTTTTCACATAGTCCCATATTTCCTGGAGACTTTGCTCATTCCTTTTCATCCTTTTTTCTGCATTCTTGTCTTCTCGTTTCATTTCACTGAGCTGGTCCTCGACTTCTGATAGCCTTCCTTCTGCTTGATCAATTCGACTGTTTAAACTTGTACATGCTTCGCGAAGTTCTCGTGTTGTGTTTTTCAGCTCCATCAATTCACTTATATTCTTCTCTAAATTGTCCATTCTCATTAACATTTCGTCAAACCTTTTTTCAAGGTTCTTAGTTTCTTTGCATTGGGTTAGAATAAGTTCTTTTAATTCACAGAAGTTTCTTATCACCCACGTTTGGAAACCTGCTTCTGTTATTGGAACACCCGTGTAATCTATTAAGCCTTGTTCCGTTACTGATGAGGAATTGCGATCCCCTGTAGAGGGAGAGGCATTCTGATTTTGAGTATTCTCTACCTTTTTACGCTGGTTTCTTCCCTTCATTATATATTTGTCCGTCTGTCGTCTTTATAATTACTGACTTTCTAACTGGGTCTCTGACGTCCAACTTGTTGATTCCCTGTGCCGAAATCTGAGCAATCCACTGAGCTGGCCAAAACAGCGGTGTTAAGATTGATGGTGATTTTCTGCCCGGGAATCTCCGGACTCTGCCCCAAGAACTGGCGTGCTAAGGCACCAGCAAAACCGCCACGCCGGCCACAAGAGTCGCCCTGGCGACCCGTGGAGCTCCTCCACTGGGAATCTCCTGGTCCATGAGCAACTAATATTCGTCTGAAAGTGTGGCGTCCTCTCGTTCTTTGCGCTTTCACTGGGAGGTACGTGCCCGAGCTGCTAATCATCAGCCATCTTGGATCTCTCTCTGCTCTGGAATATTCTTCCTCATTTTTGTATGATTATAACCCCTTCTATATTAGTCAGGATTCTCCATAGAAACAGAATCAATTTTTAAAAATATTTTTAAGGAGATTTTATTATGGAGAATTAGCTTATGCAAATATGGAGGCCACAATGTGCCATCTACAAGCTGGAGACCCAAGTCAGCTGGTGGTGTAATTCAGTTTGAGTCCGAAGGCTGAGAGCCAGAGGAGCTGATAGTGTGAATCCCAGTCCAAAGGCAAGAGAAGATGAGGTGAGATTTCCCAGCTCAAACAGTGAAACAAGAAACAGGGAAGGGGGAACAAATTCTTCTTTCTTCCATGTTTTATTCTATTCAAAATAAATGGGCTGCTGCCCACAGTGGGGAGGGCAATATGCTTTACTGAGTCCATTGATTCCAATGCTAATCTCATCTGGAAACCTTCACAAACATGCCCAGAAACAATGTTTAATCTCGACACCCCACGCATGGTCCCATCAAGTTGACACGAAAATTAACCATCATACCTTCCTACAGTTTAGGTTTCAGCTCAAACATTTTTCCCTCAGATAGGCCTTCTCTAGCCATCTTTCTAACTTCATGGCCAAGACCTCCTTTGTCTTGCTATTTAATTATATTAGATTCAGGGCTTGACATGTGCTTCCGTTCTGCTCCTCTAACTAGATAAAACATTTGGCCATGTGCTGAATTGACTACAGTGTGGAGAAAGACGTATTCTGCATCATCAGTGGGAAATGAATGCATTGGCTAAAACCTGTACAGTATCAATTAGAACTAAAAGCTATAGCTTCATGAGGGAAAGAGACTATGGCCATAGTAGGGGTTCAGTAACTTGTTGAAATAATGGTGATTTTTAAGATTAAATCACAGAGTATGTGATTCAAGTTCTGTTTAACTTCCTTTTTTCTCCATATCTTTCATCCCATATTTAAAGTGTCCTCTGCTAAGATGCCAACAAATATCCTTTAAAATAAAATTCCTGGCTGGTTGCAGTGGCTCGCACCTGTAATTTCAACACTTTGGAAGGCCGAGGCAGGTGGATAACTTGAGGTCAGAAGCTCAAGACCAATCTGGCCAACATAGTGAAACCTCATCTCTAAGAAAAATACAAAAATTAGCCGGGTGTGGTGGTGTGTGCCTGTAGTCCTAGCTACTCAGGAGGCTGGGCAGGAGAATTGCTTGAACTGGGGAGGTGGAGGTTGCAGTGAGCCGAGCTTGCACCACTGCACTCCAGCCTGGGTGACAGAGTGAGAGTCAGTCTCAAAAAAAGAAAAAAAAAGTAAAATTCTTCAAACGGGCATCCAGTTCCTGGGGGTAAGGTCTCAGAATAAACCTAGTACCACTTCCTGGATTGTCAGTTTATTCGAAGATTTGTGAAAAAAAATTTATCAGAAAGAGTATGGACATATTAAAAATGTGAGGGCCTTTTGGTGTACTTTCTAGGTCCCTGGGGGAACAAGCTCAGTGTCTTTGACACTAGGGGCTTTTTGATGAAATTTGAAAAGTACTATTTAAAGGTGTTAGCTCTTGGGTGAATATTTGCATTTTGATAGAGAGTTCTTCAATCCATCATGAAGCATTTTTAAGGAATTATGCTTACTGGGTATAGCTCAGGGCAGTAGGTGCTGAATCAATAAAAAGTCTTCCTGAAATGCTATACAAGGAATAATAACAAGTTGAATCAATAAAAAGTCTTCCTGAAATGCTATACAAGGAAGAACAATGCAATAACAAGGAAGCTTTAGGTTTGTATATTCTCTTCAGTTTGCAAAATGCTTTAACATACATTAGTTTATCTAATTGACTCCTCACATCAACCAAGTTGAGTACAGGCATGCAAAGAATTAAACACTTGAGCAGGGCATGGTGGCTTACGCCTGTAATCCCAGCACTTTGGAAGGCCAAGGTGGGCGGATCACGAGGTCAAGAGATCAAGACCATCATGGTCAACATAGTGGAACCCTGTCTCTACTAAAAATACAAAAAACTTGCTGGGTGTGGTGGCACGCACCTGTAGTCCCAGCTACTTGGGAGGCTGAGGCAGGAGAATTGCTTGAACCTGGGAGGCGGAGGTTGCAGTGAGCTACGATCGCGCCACTGCACTCCAGCCTGGCACCTGGTGACGGAGCAAGACTCTGTCTCAAAAAAAAAAAAAAAAAAAAAAGAATTAAACACTTCAAACAATATTACATTTAAAAATAACTTAAATATAATTCCCTAGAGTCCTGCATCCTTAGTTCCATTCTCTAAAAGAGAATTTCTTGGGATCTTTCCAAACATATTTTAATAAGCACATACCATCTCAGATCTTTGGGTGTGATCTCCATGTATATTTTTCATAGGCAAATGGAGGGTAAACTACAATATATTCAGCTTTTTATAAAAAGTATACTGTTTTACCTTGGAGTGTAGTGTTTTATTGTATGAAGTATCCAAAATTCAGTTACTTCTGATGGGGGGACATTTGAGTTGTCTTCAGTATTTTGCTGTAATAGCTGATACTCTTAGGAACATCTTTTACATGATGATCTTTTTTTTCTTTGCCCACATAAATAAAATAAATAAATTCCAAGGAGAGGAATTGCTGTAAAATTGCCCTCAAAAAATTTTTAACCATGCATGCTCCACTGATGGTATATGAGAGTAACTTTTTCCTACACCACGGTCAATTCGGTATATGAAAAATTTTAATTTTATTTTAAAACATTGCTTTTTTGTATAAATTTAAGAGGTACAAGCACAGTTATTTTACATGGATATATTGGGGTGTGGTGAAATCTGGGCTTTTTGTATAGCCATAACCCATGTAATGTACATTGTACCCATTAAGTAATTTCTCATCCCTCATTCCCTCCTACCACTCGGAGTCTCCAGTGTCTATTATTTCACACCCTATGTACTAGCACATGAAAAATTTAAAAAGTTTTGTTAATAAGGTAGGGGAGAGGCTTGGCTCAGTGGCTAACACCTGTAATCCCAGCACTTTGGGAGGCTGAGGATCACTTGAGTCCAGGAGTTCGAGACCAGCCTGGGCAACATAATGAGACCTTGTCTCTCCCAAAAACTAAGTGGGGTGGTGTGTGGCTGTGGTCCCAGGTACCTGGGAGGCTGAAGTAGAAGGATCATTTGAAACTGGAAGGTTGAAGCTGCAGTGAGCTGTGATTGTGCCACTGTACTCCAGCCTGGGCTATAATGAGACTCTCTCTAAAAAAAAAAAAAAAAAAGCTTATTTTTACTTGCAGTTATTTAATTGAGATTGAGCATTTTATTTTTTCCCCCTAGTGTTTCAAAGCTATTAACAATAAATTTCTTTGCAAACTCTCTGGTTGTATTTCTCATCTAACTTCATTGAGTTGTTGGTCTTTTTATTTTTCTTAATTTGTAAAGATTCCTCATATGTTAAAGATAGGTAATGAACCCTTTCTGTTTACACGTGTTTCAAATATTTGTTCCCAGTTAATTGTTTATGGTGTTTATGAGCAACCATCTACATTAAATTATATGAAAGTGGGCTTAATCAGATACATTAAGGGTTTATGAACTGGCAGAACAGCATGGAGAGAGAGCAAGAAATTGAGAGAAAAGGTCAGAAGTTGAGTCATGGGGCTGGTGCTTTCTAGCTTTATGATCTTGGACAACCACTAAATGTCAGGGGATCTCAGTTTCCTCAAGTACAGAGTGGGGATAATGACAATACTTCCTCATAGAGTCGTAAAGATTTAGTGACATCATGTATGTTAAAGTGCTCTATAAATAAGACTATACGAATATTAGTTTTTATTACTGATTTGATAACTGAACTATCTTGAATATTGGAGTACAATACTTCAGGAAGCTGAAATTTCTGTCTTCAATTATCTTTTGAAAGACAAAACTAAGTTTTATATCTCAGATGCTTTTCTGCTGTTAGCATATCTCATGATTCCTGCTGATTCCGTAATTAAGGAAGACAAATTTCTTTCTAATATTGGAACTAGAAATAAAAGATATGGTTATTAAATGCTAATGAGTAATAAAGGATGATATGATACTAGTATTGAAAAGTAAATTAATTATATTAAAATGGTAAGGCTATATCTTATTTCCTTTTTTAAAATGTCAGTGGAAAAATTTGCTAAAATGCAGTTCTTTCATTTGCAGTTTTTTTAGACTATAAAAATAGGATGTTTTCAGTTTTGTGTATGTGTAGAAAGAATGTGTAGAATTAGAGCTTTAAAATTTTTTGATCTGGAAACAACCTAGACATCATCTAGCCTCGGGCTTGTGTTTACAGATGAGGAAGTGAGAAATTCCGAGAAGCAAAGTGACTAGCAAGTCATGTGGCCACTGCAGAACAAAAGGGAAGAAATCTTCTGTCTCCTGTCTCCTGGCATAGGGCCCCTTTCACCGTCCTATTCATTTTGGATGCATAGGTCGCATGTCTGCTACATGTTCAGGGTTTATGACACCAGCTATACTCCTTAAACTTATAAAATGAACAGCCATGGTTTTTGAGCCTAGAGGGTAATAACTTATACTCAAATTTTGCTCTTTTGGAGATATGATTTTGAGCTGGTTTAACAAAAAAATAGGCTTTAAAAACTCTTCCTATACTTCTGCTTGCACTGAGTTTTAATATTCTATTAAACCTTTTAAAGATTTTTTTCCTATTTACTTCAGGTTTTCATAGAGTAAGGACATTTTAGAAGAACCCAAGAAGCAGATATGTTCAAATTTTTAGACTATAACAACACACATTTTCTGTTGATATTCAAGCATAATATGCATTTAAAGCATTCAAAGTTGATTTAAACTGTAGTAAAATCCTAGCATGACTAACAAATTTTGTTTCCATTTTTTTCCTTGCAAATCTTAGTTTTGTTTGTGTTTTAGGCTAAATGTTAAAATTAAGGAAATAAATACCAATAAATTGACATGTTCTTCCTGTGGTTGGTGTGATTTTAATTTTAATTTATTTTTCTTATTTTTCTCCAAACTATCTTGAGTTCACATACAATATTAATTGAAATGAAAGTTGCTTGTAGGTTTCTTGTATAGTATAAGAAAAAAGGCTGGAGATATCCCTCCACCTCCCCATTCATCCTTCTCATAGCAGAAGCAATGCCCCAGTTTGGTGATACTAACAGAAAGTCATTGACAGCTTACATATGCAGCATTGCTATCATGCTAAATAGAATAAAACAGTATTTAACAAATTCATCTTGCACAGGGAACACTCTGAAAGGCTACAGAAGGCCAACAGGGAAGGTGAAATGAGGTTGGAAGCTGATTTTCACAACTGAAACAATTGACAACAGATAGTGTCTTTATGCTTTATGACTAATTGATATTGTCAAAATGGAACGACATCATTTCCACTGGAAGCCACAGTTCTTATTAGAAAAGTGTTGTAAGAGAAGATATCTAAGGCTATTTAAGTATTTTTCTGAATCCCAGACAACAGGAGGAACAGTTGTGAGAGCCAGTTGCTAAGGACAATCCATTTCCTACTTTCTCCTTCTCCCTCATAGCAACAACACCAACCTTTGGATCACTGCCAACCTTTGGAAATCCCTATACTTGGAAGGAGAATAAGTAAAGCCATAATTTACTGTAACAGCATTTATTCCCTAAGCATTTAAAATGAGAACAGCTTGAAAATGTAAAAAAGATATACATACTCATTATAAAAAATTCAAATAAAGAAATAAAGAAATAAATGTTACCCATAAACCTCCCACCCAGAGATAACCACTGTTAACATTTTGGTGTATGTTCTCCAGGATCAGTATAGGCTTATGTTGCAATTTGCTTTTTTATATTTTTACTATATGTATCCTGGCTATCCTTCCAATCAATACATAATCAATGTCATTTTTAATGGATATCTATTCCACTGGATGGTTGTACTATAACTAATTTAGGTAGCTTCCAAATGATTTAGGTTTCTTCAATTTTGATTTTTTACTTAGTATAAGTAATACTGCAGTAAATCAGCAAATATTAAACATCTATCTGTCAAGGATGTGCTAGATGTTGGAGATACAGAGATACATCGTATGCATCTCTTACATTTAGATACTTAAAGAGGAAACAAGCGTGGAAACATGTAATTGCAATACTGTGTGAGGGACAACAACAGAGCCACATATAGGCCCATGCTGACACTGAGGATGGAGTGACCCCTTCTGTGCTATTACATTGAGAAACTTGACCATGGATTAGATAGTCTTAAAGCATGAGCAGCTGTTTTCCACGAATCACCTGGGAGAGTGATTAAGATTACTCCATCCCAGTTCTGTCTCCCAGAGAGCATGATTCAGAAGGTCAAGGGTGGGGCCTCAGGTGGTCCTGTTGTTGCAGGTGATCTGCTCTTGACATGTTGAGAAATAGCACTGGGCATGTGAGGGGACTAAGGTGAAATTGGAAAGGGGATTGCTACCAGATGAGGAGCCTGACTGTCATACTGAGGGCTTTAGATTTTTTTTCTTTGATAGGTGAGAGGAAGTCATTGAAGGTTTTGAATGTCATGATGGGAACTGTGTTTGAGATAAGCTAATCTGACATGGAGAATATTATGGAAATGTTTTCCCAGCTTCTTGTGTAGAGGTAATAAATTCTTGGTTTGCTGGTTATTTTTATCAACAATAAATCAAAACTAAGTGCTGGCTGGGCAGGGATCAGCACTTCTCAAACTTGAATGTGCTTATGAATTATCTGGAATCTTGTGAAAATACGCATTCCTATTTGATAGGTCAGGGTTAGGATGTGAGATCTGGCCTTTCTAACAAGCTCCTAGGTGATGTTGAGGCCCTGATCCGTGCACTACACAGACGTAGATGTGCCAAAAGAGGATTTTTGATTAAATGAGAATTTCTACTTTATTCTTTACATGTGAATGTACTTATGATCTTAGGACTTCAGGAAGCCCACTTTACGATCTGTTATGATAATATCTCTAGCAAAGTTCTACTTCCGTTGACCCCTTTCTCTGTGCAAATAACATCCTGTTTACTCACGATTTACTATGTGAAAGCTTTAATGCAGAGCCAATCAATATACATGTAATTCAGAGTCAATTTTCTAGTTAAGTCTTAATTGTTTTCAAAAAACTGAAAAACACTATTGAATAGGAGGAACTTTCACAGAATAAGAGGTTTGAAGTTAGTTAACTGTATTGAGTTACAAAGCCACCATTGCTTATTTCTTGGTATAGTTGTTTCTTAATCAAATTTCTTAATCAAATATAACCGTCAGATGAATTATAAAGTAGAACTTAGAACTTAAAATATCTGTAACTTTAGAGAACCTCTTTTGTTTGCCTTCACTACACATTTGAACCCTTTTTGGTTCAAAATCGATTCTGTGTGTTGGATAGAAAGCATAAATATCCTTTAGGGAAGAATAATTTAAAAATTAGTATCTCGTCTAGAGTTCTTGAGTAAACTCAGTGCCGTAGTATATTTGTTGTCAGATTTGGGAGTGAGATAGGTGGCAACTAAATATATACAGGGAGCATAATGCATGCAAGGAGTATACACCTTTTACATTCTTATAGCACGTTAGGGTTTATTCAAAGTCAGGTCCTTCATCTGACCCTCAGAACAGTTGTACGAGACAGGCAGCACAGGCATCATTATCTAACGCTTTACAAATTCGAGAAGGGTGAGACTCAGAGAGGTAAAATGATTTGGCTAAGGTCAAAAGCAAGTCAGTGTCAATGCCTGGTCTAGAGTCCAGTGTGTTTTTCATTTCAGCATGCAAATTTAAACCCAAAGAAAGTTAGATACTTAAATGCTGTATGTTAGTTGGGTTTTAAGTGGCTATTTACCACAGTGGTGGTGGTGGTGGTTGTGGTGGTTTTTTTTTTTGAGACGGAGTCTGGGTCTCAAAACACCAGTTTAGTGGTGTGATCTCGGCTCACTGCAACCTCCACCTCCTGGGTTCAAGTGATTCTTCTGCCTCAGCCTCCCAAGTAGCTGGGATTACAGTCACCTGCCACCACGCCCAGCTAATTTTTGTATTTTTAGTAGAGATGGGGTTTCATTGTGTTGGCCAGGCTGGTCTTGAACTCCTGACCTTGTGATCTGCCCTCCTCGGCCTCCCAAAGTGCTGGGATTATAAGCGTGAGCCACTGTGCGTGACCCACAGTGTATATTTGAATCTGTTAGAGAAAAAGCTTCAGGCAACAGAAAGCTTGACTTAAAATGGTTTAAACAAATAGAGATTTAATGTTTTTGAATAATTAGAAGCTGGAGGTAGGCAGTTGCTAGTGCTGGTTCTGCTGTTCAGTGACCCAGGCCCTTTGACTTTTTGCTCTGCCATTCTTGCATACATTGACTTTCATTCTCAGGCTTGTCTCTTCCTACTTGCAAGATGGCTGCCCTAGTTCTAGGAGAAGGGTGATGGAGTGTGTGTGCAGTGAGGGGTGGGGGTAGTGCCAGATTCATCTGTCTCTCTTGTCAGGAAAAGAAAAAGCTGCTCAGAAATTCCACCAGTTGGCTTCTATTTAAGTCATATTGGCCAGAGAGTTGGTTCATGTCCTCTTGTTTATCCCCTGTCCATGGCCTGCTCTCACCTTATGAAAAGGCAGGGAAAGTGAATATTTGGCTTTGTTAACCTTAAAAGTAGAGGTAGGCAAGAGAGACAGGTAGTTGGTAACAGATGTTGAGTGAGCCAGCCTACAGTGCCTGTTACAGACTTACTGTAAGTCTATTTGGAGCAAACAGCATTGGATAAACATTGAGTGAACATCCTCATAGTTTCCTGCCACTGATGAATTTTGTGATCATTGCTTCTGAGTGCTAGGCAGCTCTTTTCGGCTCACTTTTGGTGAAAGTCAAATTTAAATAACTATAATTACATGGGGCGGGGGGAAGGGAAGAGGTGTTGGATTGTTTTTTGCTTAATAGTCCTTTGCCAGTATAACTAGCTCATGATTTTTAAAATTTTTAGTGCAATAGTTACACATCTATCTTATCATCCTTTGTAAATGTTTATTTTATGCCTGCATGTGAATTAGTTAAGAATAGGAATTAAACTGTGGCCGCTTTTCTGAAGAATTGTGTAGGATCAGCAGGCCTTGAATTGTGTGTGTTTGCCCAGAGCTGAGTGTTTTATGAAGAAGCAAAGACCTACTCATGAGGCTATTTAAAGCTGCAGCCGAGTGATGACGTATATTCTGTTTCTCAGGTTAGTGGAACGGGAAGAGAAGTTTGAGTCAGATGGACTTGTGCTATAATCCTGGATCAGCTCCTGAACCATGGTCCCTCCTTTTTCAAGTGAGGATAAGGGATTCATGACATGGCACATGACTGGCAGCACCACAGAGCTAGGCTAACTAAAAAAGGTGTTCACTGGGTTTTAGCTCTCCTTTCTCTTTCTAGTTATTTGTTTTCCATACAACACCATGGCTTATTGAACTTGGAAGATGTTTATCTTTTTCCCTTGATAAAAAGATTTAGTTTTTGTTTCTTACAGAAAGGGGAAGTAATTTAAAAATTTTGGCCCAGTGGACTTCCCTTCTGATTAAATACACAGCAATCATGTTTAATAAAAGGAACACAAGTGCCAGATAAAATTATTGTAAGTTATCACTTTGCAGAGAGCATACTCTCTGCCAAGAGCAAAAGTGATCCCTCAAAATGGAATCCATTGACATCTCTCCCCACCCTCCTTTCATCTCCATTTTACTTCACTAAGCTGTCTCGAGTAAGAGAAAGTAAAAAGTGCCATTCTAGGGCCATTTTGAAAGGAAAATATTAATTAGGATGTGTGCACCTAGGAGAAGAATACAGGTAAATAAAATAACAATCTTTTTTATTTTTCTTTTTGTTAAGTATTTTATATACACACCCACACACATATATATATACATATACAGCAAATTTCCATATGTAGAAATTCATATATTTCTTAATGAAATCAAGGAGCACTACTTTCCTGACATAGTTGCTTTTGTGATAGTTATAAAGCAAGTTGTAAAATAAAATTAAATACTACTATCACTTTGGGTTGTTAGTTATAATGAAAAATTCAGAACATTTTTATGTATTTTAAATAGTGTGCTCTGGAAACGTTTTTTTTTTGCACATATTTGGTAAATAATCAAGAAGCATTTCCATAATAAGTTGGATCTCACCATACAAGGGCCATTTGTGTTTATTAGAAGCAAAATCTGGAACTTCACAATTTAATGTTATAGAATGATCATGAGAACCAACATTAACATCTGAAATGTGGGCTTTAAGTTAGAAGTCTTGAGGGAGTAGGGAACACATCAGTGAAGCTCTAAGGACTGTTGGTTTTGAAGCTTATTGGAACTATAGCCTCAATTCCTACTGAATTGATTGTCTTTCAATAATATTGTCACATATAATGATGTGGCTTTTTTTTTTTTTTGGTAATTGCTCTCCTTATTCAACATCATATATTATTCTGTGTTTTAGGGGCTGAAATGCATTTTTGGAATGCCTGGCTGAGATTAGAATTATAAATCTGAGAAACAGAAGAAAGTAAATTCCTTCTTAACAAAATGGAACCTGTGGCTTTGACTCAGTAGTCTCAGGCTTTCTCTGAACTAATTGAGGCAGATTATAAACTGTGTACTGTTTAGCGGAGGCCTTTATGCTCTGTTAGTACTCTGAATTTTAAATTGTTGTACAGATTATTCTATCTAGTATACAAATTAATACAAAATTCCATATTAATTCAAGTATAATATGTACTTTACAAACTCTTAGCTTAAAAAAGCA
The DNA here is from genome assembly GCF_030222135.1 of Aotus nancymaae. Lineage (NCBI taxonomy): Eukaryota > Metazoa > Chordata > Mammalia > Primates > Aotidae > Aotus > Aotus nancymaae. The sequence continues at coordinate 35,665,684 of NW_026988419.1, read as the reverse complement.
TTTTTCATCATGGGACATGTCAGAAATATGAGTAAGTAAGTAGAGTGGTATAAATAAAAAACAAAGAGCATCCTAGAGCAAAGCCCTATGTGCCCATCTCCCAGCTTCGGCAGTTCTCAACTCATGGTTTCCCTTGTTTCACCTCCTCCTTCTACTCTCTGCTTTTTCCAATCTGGAATACTTTGAAGCATGTCATATCATTTTATCCATAAATATCTCAGCATATGACTCTGAAAGATAAAGACGAATCCCCAGTATTAAACAGTTTGAAATGGCTATTATACATGGTAGATGTGTAAAACGTGAGACAGATGCTGCTTAACATCAGGCATAATAAACTGCAGACCGACATGGTTTTGGCAAATCTGTCTGCGTTCAAGCTCATTTCCTATAAGCCACGACTTTTGCTGCTTAAAGTTTCGTGGTCTTCGTTTACATGCAATTTAGTTAAAATGATAAAAGAGTTTTGCATTTGTTTTCCTTTCATTGGTGGCTTTTTTTCCAGATAGAACATTTTTGTGTGTGTTCACAGAATAATTGGTCTCTGTTTTACATGAAAATGTTATCTCTAAGAATGGCTCCATGTGACCACCAATGATTCTCCAGTTGTGCTTTTCTGTCTTAAAATTACCCCTGTATTTTAGAGCAGTTGGAAAGAAGATAAAAACCTCTAAATTTGAGATATGGGGCTTATGACAGACATGTCATTTTCATTAGAAAACTATATACTGCTTTTAGTATTTTGCGATTAAGCCAAGCAGTATAGCTGAACGTTTTCATAATGATAGTTTTGGGGATAGAAGTATGACTACTTTCTCCTCCTCCTCCTCCTCCTCCTCTTTAACTTGTTTAACTTGTTATATATATGTTGTATCTAGCTGTGCTGGAATACAGGATTTAATTTGCAGATTAATATGTAAGGACGTACATTATAATGAATTTGCATTTTTGTAGAAGAGACTGGAGGCAATATAGAGTGTTTGTGGTTCATAGTGTCGCTTCTGAGGCCATACCGTCAGGGTTTGGGTACCTGCTCTACCAACTAATAGCCATAGGGTCTTGGCTAAGTCACAGAACTTCTAAAATCCTGTTTCTTTATCTAAAATATCAGAATAATAAGGGTACCTAACATATTTTTGATATGCATTAAATGAGATAAAAACAAACAAAAATTATCATTATTGTTGGTTTTAATTAAGAAGACAATTATTTGTTAATGAACATTTTTGATGCTGTAATTACCTGTTTAGTGACCAAAAACATAAAGATTGTGGCTTCTGGATATCAGGTGAATATGCATTAAAGAATTATGAGTGTTAAAGTATTAAGAGGCAAATTTGTTATTCTGAGGTCTGGTAGCTACTAAATATTTTATATGAGAATTTTCATATATGTCAGACCTGTGATCCATTCAACTCTAGTATTACATATCCAATGTTGCCTCAAGAAGCATGTGACAGGAGCTGAAGCTGATTTTTTGTTATGTCAGAAACAGCCCTAGTTTACCTGAAATCCTGTTTAGATTAATGATAATGAATTCATTTAAAAGTTCTTAAACCAGTTTGTATTTTCAGTTTGTGCCATGTATTATAGTAATAATTTCAACAGGCTCAACATCTTTGTGTAGAGCAGCCAGGCATTTTAGCTAAAAGGCATCTGTCCAGTTTGAGAAGGTACAGCTGAGTTTTAGTGTTCTGGCATTTGTTCCCTTGCAGACTGGCACTTGCTAGATCTTTCTGATCAGCAGGGCTGAACATCCTGATCTGAACACCAAGTGTAGTTAGCTCAAATTTCAGGTCTTGGCTGGCTCTGTGAGTTCTTGGGGGCCTTCTTGCCTTAACTATGCCATGAGGTAGGTTACTGGGCTCAAGGGTCTTGATAGATCAGAGGATGGTGGAATGCTCTGAACCAGGAAAGCAAGTACTGAAATGGAAATTGGAGAGAAACCTACCTGCTTCATGAAGTTGCCAGATCTCATTCTTGGGCTCTGTGAACTTATAACTTGTCATTCTCTAAGTGTACTTTGTTTTATTTTTATCAGGTTGGCATTTCACACCCCAGAGATGCTTAATGTGTCATTTGCAAAATTTGAAACATCAGATTACTCAGTCTCTTCTAGTCCATTTATAAAATGTACTGCAAGGCTGAGCTTGGCATCATGCCCAAGAGAACCCTTATGTTTTGCCCTTCTTCTAACTGAGAAGTACCTGTTCATCCTCAGCTTTGTGCTCTGTTCCTAGTTTCATCTTCCTGATAGAACATTTCTTACAATACTTATAATGTATTAATATAAAATTGTGTGTATATGTATTTCTTTGTTTTCTTAGTCCTTGACTCAAATACTCTCTGTTCAAACCTGAACTCTGATACTTGCAAACTGATCATACTCACCTTTTCAGCCTCTGTTTCCTCAACTGTAGCATAAGGATAATCATAGTATTTACTTTGAAAAGTTGTTGTATACACTGCATACTGCACTGTAGAGCATTCAGCACAGTGCCTGCTATTCTATAAAGACTCACACAATGTTACTGGGTTCCTTATTGCCATCACCTCAACAACGTAGGCTCTCTGTAACCAAAATAACAGCATATTTCTGTCTCCTTTTTGGCATATTCCTATTTGATCTTCAATATTCATTGAGTATCTAGTACACAGCTCAAGTACTGTTTTCCAGACACTGGAAATAGTGTTAAACTAAACAGAGTCTGTGCTCTCATGGAACTTACAATCCAGTGGAGGAGAAACAGAGTACATAAGTAAGAATAATAATGCTAGTGATTAAGTATCATGAAGAATTTTTAGACATATATCTCATAATTTATATATATTTAGGTTGTCATTTCATTTACTTAGACTAAGGATAAGAATACGACTTGGAGGAGCTGAATTACTGTCACACAAAGTTATTTTCACATCTAGGACGCTTTAGCACCAGGACTTCGTTTTGTCCATCTGGAACTGTCTGAATCTCTACTGGTACTGAGCAATAATTAATTCAAGAGGACAGTGTAGTTTAGATTATTTTGTGTTTCATATGACAATTTCTATTTGGAAAGTAATTTAAAAAATAGTAGAATGTTTATGAACCTTAATTAAATGAAGCCTTCAGCTAGTGTAATCTGATTGACTATAGAGTTTTCTAACTATCCATTGCTATTCCTTAACAAGATGAAGAAGGATTTGGCCTCAGGGCCTTGGCACATGAGTTCTTTCTACCAGGAATGTTCTTCTGGTAGACTTTTGTAAGGTTTGCTACCCCACTCTGCCCTTCACCATGGTACCTAAGCTAGTACTCTCCTCACAGCATGTTCTAGTCCCATGCCTGTGTCTCTTATCTTTATAGCACTTAATACCTCCTGACATGCATATGTTTATTGTTTATCCTCACCACTAAAATTTAGGCTCTTTGAGAGCACACATTTGTGTGTTTCGATCACTACTGTATTTCCAGCACTCAGAAGAGTGAGTGCATATGGTAAGTGGTCAGCAAATATTCACTAATTGAATAAATTCATGCAAGATAGCTTACCAACTTTATAGAGGAAATATTTTAGAATCTATTGAGTGGGACAGAGTACATTCTAAGTTTAGGTGAAATGGAGCTAAAGATCATGACTGTTTTCACAAGGGGAGTAAGAAATAATGATTAAGATCGAATGGAATGGATTCAGAGGAAATAAAGAAAATCTTGGGAAAATTGAGAAAAGAATAAGAAAACAGAATGAGGCAGGCAATTTAGTGTTGTGTATTTTTGAGTGCAGAAGATGCTGTGGGTCTCACCAATGTGTGAAAGAACAGTCCTTGGACTTTGGGATCATTGTCTAACTTAGCCCTGGTACAAAATCCCTGAAGAATCTGGGCAAAATAAATTGAACAACTGACTTCTCATTTCAGTTTTTATTACGAACTCTTAGTCTTTTGTGATCTTACTGGTAAGTTGTATTTTACTCAACTAATTATTTACTGTATGTTTCAAAGTTAAAGGGTTGTCATAAATCATGTTTTTTCAAAACAAGATAAAAATGCTAACTTTTGACAAGCAGTAAAACCCAAGGGCTTTTCTGGAGGGTTTTTCTTGGAAGATGCAAGAGTAAATTGGTTAGAGTGGAGGTCCCATCCTTACCTCAAGGCTCCCCTTCTACAATGATTTTTCTTCAAAGATTGTAAGCATTTTGTTTAAGCCCTTGTTGCCAGTCTCTCTCTTAATCAACTATAATTTCTGGGATTTTGAAAAAAATCTCTAAACTAGAAAAACAGAAAAATGGATTAGGTACACACACATTGAGAAGTGATATCTTTTGGGATTGAATTTGTAACTACCTGGTAATTTACTCCATAATAAAGATATGTGTTTATAAAGTGTACCCCTTTCATGATAAGGACTACAGACAGTAGAAGTGAAGCATTTTTGAATCTGAATCCAGAACCAGTATATGAGGAGACTTTCAGTCTACTTTATTTATTATTACTCAGTACAGGTTGAGTGCTTATTTTGTGTAAGACATTATAAGGCAAAATAAGTTAGCTAAGTAATGAGGAATTTATAATCTAGAAGAAAGCAAAAGTAACAATCTTTTTGATACAGGTCAGTACTCTAATAAATAAATAAAATAAAAGCTGGTGAGATGCACAAGACAAAGGGATCACTGAGATTTAGAAACAGCAAAAGACAGTAAGTGGCATTTTTGTTGGATCTTGCATGAGATTTTCTGATGAAGTAGGATGACAATCTAGCATGAGCAGAGGCATAGAGATAGAATATTATGGGTCACATTCAGGCAACAGCAATGTTCCAGAAGAGACAGACGGGAAGCAAGTCAAGAGCCAGGGTGGAAAATATACCTTAAGAAGGAAGGATATTTCCAACAGAGAGAGAGAGAGAGCGAGAGACAGCGAGAGAGAGAGAGAGAGAGAGAGAGAGAGAGAGAGAGAGAGAGAGAGAGAGAGAGAAACAGAGATCAAGAGGATAAAGATTCAGAGCAATTTGAAGTGAAGATGTTCAGGAGATTCTTTCCAAGTTTCAGGCTCATTAGATTTGGGGGAAAGTTATTGGTTGAAAGGAGGTGGATGAGAGTTTTCTTCAGGCCACTTATTCCAAGAAGTTTACTTTAGAAAAATATGTCTTGAGAGCTTAGGTGTCTGTCCAGTTTGATACAAGAAACTATAATCCAGGTCCTCTCATTTCAACTCAAGTGTTCTTTCTTGCCAAAAGTCAAAATTCCCTAAAGACCTATATACCAAAATAATTTTCTATGTTAAGCACTTCTTATCAAACAAGTAACTATGCACATGAAATGCAGCCTGGAAAAGAAATCATATGAACCCTCATAAACATTTGACTTTTAGAGGGAAAAAAGATTTGTTGCTTTCAGTTAAAAGAAAACAACAGAAGCACTATATGTCAGACAAGGATGGCATACTGGCTGTGGCTCCAGAGACTGCTGGGGCACTGAGCAGCCCATTTTCTTCATTACTAACCCTTTTGTGGGCCTGGTACCCAGCTATCCTATGACAGCCAAGAAAGAGAATTCTGGGCTTGCTGCTCTTGTAAATCTATAGACCTTGGAATGGATATAGTTCCAACCAATGACTTAGTTTTAGTTAGTTTCATGGGTTTCACAGAACCAGAAGTTAGGTACTCAAAGTGGTTTCTGGTCATTCATGCCACTTGGTCATTCAAGTAATTGTTGGACTTTAGGCAGCATAGCAAGTTTGGGTTTGGCAGCTGTCAGTCTCAAGTGTGAACATGACATTGGATCATTAGTGTCACAGAAGGACATCAAGGAGATCAAAGAGCTATGGCTATACAGGAACAAATTTGAGGAGACAATATTTTCCTGTTCTTTATCTCTGGAACAGGCAGCTCCCCAGTAGTTTTGTAGGCTAATGGATTGTTTGCCTAGATATAAAAGTGAACATACTGGTATGAAGAACAGGATGAACTTACCACTCTTGGCATTTTAAAGTGGCAAATGCTAGGCTTTTCCATGTGCATACATGTGTATGCTAAGAGACTAAAACTCTCCTTTAGAAAACACTTGGCCAGCATATGGGGTGTCCTGGGAATGAACTTCTCTGATTCTAAATGAGCTGAGAGTCTTCACAAGAGCTGGGGTGTCTTAGGCTTCAGAGATTTCCCAGCCAGGTTTTCAGTTACAAGCTTTAGTTTCAGAGACAGATCTCAGCATGAAGGGGAAGAGAGTGCTGATTCTGCACTTATGTTACTATTGATACACTGCACAAAATATATGTCTAAGATCTGTTGATACAGTTCATGAGATTTTATAGCTGTGGGCATTTAACCTAAACAAAACATTTATGGAGAGTATCAAAAAGAAATTTTGGTCCATCAGTGAGACAACAGGTGTTAACATGTTTTGATACTACCATTTTCCCTTAATATTAGTCTTTGTTAGGAGAAACCACGATAATTCCCCAGTCCAAGATTGGGAACTTTTCTTAATGGATCATATAATAAATATTTTGGGATTTTCAGAATATATGGTCTCTATTTCTATGACTCACTACTAGTCATTGTTGTAAAAGCAGCCACAGATGCTATGCAAATGCGTGGATTTGCTTGTTTCAATAAAACTTTATTTACAAAAGCAGGTGATGAGCCCAGTTTGCTGACTCCTGCTCTAGTCCAATGCCTGTATTTTACTAAATCTCAGAGAAATATCTGGCTAAAGGTTACACAGTCCCAGGCTTGGGACAAAAATCTAGATAACTTCCTTTTTACTCCATTTAAAATTAATCTTTAAATATTTTAATTATTAAATAATTACAAAAATATTCATTTGCTATATGAAAGTTCTACAGAATAACAATAAAACAAACATCTGGCATGAACATCAGACAGTCAGTTTAGGAAGCAGAGCATTACTGTTTCCTTTGGAGCTCTGTATGTTCCCCACCCTAGGCCCTTCCCTTTCTCTCCACCTCAGAGGAGAGAACTCTTACTTGAATTTTGGGTTCTTTATTCCTTTGTTTTTCTTCATGGTCTCATCTCATGTACTTGTATTCTTCTTGTAGGGTTTAAAAAGTCATTCTCTTAGATGGTTTTATTTAATTTCTCTTGTACTAGAAGCTTTAGAGAAAGATAGTCAAATTTGGCTTAGTGGGTAGTTGCAGGTTTCCTTTATTGGTTTTTTTCTCAGCAATACACTGAGCAGACCCAGGAAGCCAGAGTAGGGTGTCTGCAGTATATGACTTTAACTCATTTTATGGCCTATTCTTGGGTTTCTCATGCCATCGCAGAGTGTCGTGGGCTGACACATAAGTATAGGAGTTTAGTGGCTTTCTTGGCTTTCTACTCCCACCCCGCTTCCTGAGGAAATAGTTGTGGTAAATCAGGGCTGTTTCTAGGACTGGAAAGGTATATTGGTCTGTGGTCTGATAGTGATTTTGTCTTTGAATTAAATGTATATGATGATATATGCATAATTCTAAGTTATATTAATTGGGAATTTTTTTAAAGAAAAATTTTGTTTGTTGTCTATTAAAAACAAAAATGTCAATCTCAAGAATAATATTTAGTCAATAATAAAAAACATAATTAGCTCTAATATTTATGAATATCACATAGGTGAATATTTATCTTAGAATGTGACTTAGATAGACACATTTCTTGCTTTGTAGGTAACCAAACTTTTTTAGCATCTAATTTTTCAGGGCATGCCATAGGTGACTCTGAAACATTTTGTTATCTACTTGCACACGTGCTTCATTTTTTTTCTTTTTTTAATTTTCAATTTTTAAAATTAAACTTTAAGTTTTGGGATACATGTGCAGAATGTGCAGGTTTGTTACATAGGGATACATGTGCCATGGTGGTTTGCTTCACCCATCAACCCGTCATCTAGGTTTTAAGCCCCACATGCATTAGGTGTTTCTCCTAATGCTATCCCTCCCCTTGTCCCCCACCCTCCAATGCGTGATGTTCCCTCTGTGTCCATGTGTTCTCATTGTTCAACTCATACTTGTCAGTGAGAACATGTGATATTTGGTTTTATGTTCCTGTGTTAGTTTGCTGAGAATGATGGTTTCCAGCTTCATCCATGTCCCTGCAAAGGACATGAATTCATTCTTTTTTATGGCTGCCTAGTATTCCATGGTGTATATATACCACCTTTTCTTTATCCAGTCTGTCATTGATGGGCATTTGGGTTGGTTCCAATTCTTTGCTATTGTAAATAGTGCTGCAGTAAACATACATGTGCATGTGTCTTTATAGCAGAATGATTTATAATCCTTTGGGTATATACCCAGTAATGGGATTGCTGGGTCAAATGGTACTTCTAGTTCTACATCCTTGAGGAATCTCCACACGGTCTTCTTCAATGGTTGAACTAATTTACACTCCCATCAACAGTGTAAAAGCATTTCTATTTCTCCACATCCTCTCCAGCATCTGCTGTTTCCTGACCTTTTAATGATTATCATTCTAACAGGCATGAAATGGTATCTTATTGTGGTTTTGATTTGTATTTCTCTAATGACTAGTGATGATGAGCGTTTTTCATAAGTTTGTTGGCCATGTAAATGTCTTCTCTTGAGAAGTGTCTGTTCATATCCTTCACCTACTTTTTAATGGGGTTGTTTTTTTCTTGTACATTGTTTAAGTTCCTTGTAGATTCTAGATATTAACCCTTTGTCAGACGGATAGATTGCAAAAATTTTCTCCCATTCTGTAGGTTGCCTGTTCACTCTGATGATAGTTTCTTTTGCTGTGCAGAAGCTCTTTAGTTCAATTAGATTCCATTTGTCCATTTTGGCTTTTGTTGCAATTGCTTTTGATGTTTTAGTCATAAAGCCTTTGCCCATGCTTATGTCCTGAATGGTATTGCATAAGTTTTCCTCTAGGGTTTTTATGGTTTTAGGTCTTATATTTACGTCTTTAATCCATCTTGTGTTAATTTTTGTATGAGGTGTAAGGAAGAGGTCTGCTTTCAGTTTTCTGCATATGGCTAGTCAATTTTCTCAACACCACTTATCAAATAGGGAATCCTTTTTCCATTGCTTGTTTTTGTCAGGTTTGTCAAAGATCAGATGTTTGTAGATGTGTGGTGTTATTTCTGAGATCTCTCTTCTGTTTCATTGGTCTATATATCTGTTTTGGTACTAGTACCATGCTGTTTTGGTTACTGTAGTTTTGTAGTATAGTTTGAAGTCAGGTAGCATGATGCCTCCAGCTTTGTTCTTTTTGCTTAGGATTATCTTGGCTATACGAGCTCTTGTTTGGTTCCATATGAAATTTAAAGTAGTTTTTTCTAATTCTGTGAAGAAAGTCAATGGTAGCTTGTTGGGAATAGCATTGAATGTATAAATTACTTTGGGCAATATGGCCATTTTCATGATATTGATTCCTCCTATCCATGAGCATGGAATGCTTTCCATTTGTTTGTGTCCTCTCTTATTTCCTTGAGCAGTCATTTGTAGGTCTCCTTGAAGAGGTCCTTCACATCCTTTGTTAGTTGTATTCCTAGGTATTTCATTCTCTTTGTAGCAATTATGAATGGGAGTTCACTCATGATTGGGCTCTCTGTTTGTCTGTTATTGGTATATAGGAATGCTTGTGATTTTTGCACATTGATTTTGTATCCTGAGGTTTTGCTAAAGTTGCTTATTAGCTTAAGGAGTTTTTGGGCTAAGATGATGGAGTTTTCTAAATATACAATAATGTTATCTGCAAACAGAGACATGGAACATATCTCAAAATAGTAAGAGGTATTATGACAAACCCACAGCCAATATCATACTGAATGGGCAAAAGCTGGAAGCATTCCCTTTGAAAATTGGCACAAGACAAGCATGCCCTCTCTCACCACTCCTATTCAATCTAGTATTGAAAGTTCTGTCCACAGCAATCAGACAAGAGAAAGAAATAAAAGATATTCAAATAGTCATTTTTTTTTTCCTTTGAGACAGAGTTTTACTCTGTCACCCAGGTTGAAGTGCAGTGATGTGATCTCAGCTCACTGCAGCCTCCGCCTTCTGGGTTCAATCAATTCTCCTGCCTCAGCCTCCTGAGTATCTGGGACTACAGGTGCGTGCTACCATGCCTGGCTAATTTTTGCATTTTTAGTTGAGATGGGGTTTTACATGTTGGCCAGGCTAGTCTTGAACTCCTCAAGTGATCCACCTGCCTAACTCAGTGTAGGCTGCTCCTCAGGGATAGTGAAAAGTTTTAGGTGACCCATTCAGATACCTTCACTTTCAGTTACTTTGGGAAGTAACTGGTTGGTGGGTTATTTCTGACCATGGCATGGGATGAAAAGAACTGCCATGAGAGATTGGCACTATGCTCCAATGGCTGGCTCAGTTATCTCAAAATATTTTTCAAATTTCAATTCCAATTGTAACTACCCTAGTGCATAATTTCATAAGTTGATTACTTCAATTCAGTACCTTCTTATCTGGCCTTCTTGCCTCTTTTTTTTAATGGTTCTCAGTTCTGGCTGCACGTTGAAATCACCTAAGAGCTAAAATAAAAATGCCTGGTCTATCTCACAGAGATTTGTATTTAATTAGTCTGGGGCACAACTTGAGCATATTAAAATCATCTTACAGTTCAAAAAGCTCTCCAGATGATTCTAATGAGTGGCTAAGTTTGAGGGCCACTGCTCTTGTACAAGAGGGTCATCTTTTTTAACTATCACCTGATGTAAGTGATATTTGAGAGGGAGAATGGATAAGACTTGCAAAGTGATCACATTTTTGGCATGAGAAAGAGGATGAGTATAATATGTTGCATAGGCTTTGGGCTTGTGCAATGGATAGATCAAGATGCCATTTACTGAGACAGCAAAAATAGACATGATGCTTAAGAGAGAAAATAATAATTTAGTTTTGAACAAGAGAATCTGAGCAACCCATGGGGATATCCCTTTGAAAATAAGAATTGTTAGGAAATATTAGAGCTGAAGAAATAAAATAGGAATGTATTCGCTATTGCTGCTGAAAATAGTAAAGAATCCCTGCTAGGTGCTTAACAACTTTTGCTTACATATTTCTAGCAAAAGAGAACAAATTACTCATGCTATCTTTGGGCAGCTAAAATAGTTTGAAGGTTCTTCCTTATATTTTGACCTCCAGTCTGCCTTGCTCCTAAACTCTGTCCAGTGATCCTTTTTATGCCTTTGGAGCTATTCACAACAAGTCTACTTTCTCTTCCATGAGATGGTCGTCAAGCCTCAGAAGAAATTTACTCTCAAAGTTCTCTTCCCTGGGCCCATGGTCACCAGGTCCTCATTTAATATGCTTGTAATAGCCATAATTTCTAACTTATCTTCTTACCAAATCGGCTAAACATAAATGTTAATGAGATACCTTAGACCTGATTAAGGGAATAAGCATTTCCTAATCATGTCTTTATTTAATGACGTTTAATACCCTAACTTAAAAAAAACCTCTTGATATATTTGCATATAGAAGAGGTGATATTATTCTATGAAATAATGTTCTTCTTTTTTTCTCTACTTCATTATACTTTTTAAAAAACTAGATTTAAAAATAGAAGATGTATGTAAAAATACTTTATATTTTGTTGAATAAAGTATTTTTATAATTGTTTTAAGAATTATCTCAATGTGGACAAGTACTTGATTGTTTTGTTTCAAGATTGATGATAATGGTCATTTAAGAGTCTTTAAAGTTGTAGAAGAGAGGAGTCACTCAAGGACCAACATGAGACTTGTGCTATTTCTCTTGTAGAAGATTTAATCTTCCAGGATAAATGCAGCATTCAGTTTCCCACTGCTGCTATTCCAGAAGGTATGCACACATTTGGATAACTGAGCTCCCTTTTCTCTCCTTGGAAACTGTTTTGAGCCTGGAATTTGTTGTTTAGATCATGATTCATACGTCAGAGAAGGATTGGGGAGTCTTCTTTAGGTACTTGGCAGAGACAGGACGTTTTTCCACATATAGCTGGAAAAACCTTTGTTGCCCATTCTGGTTTGAAAGAATGTTATTAAAAGTTCATTCCTGCGTTCTTTTTTTTTTTTTCTTTTTAGCTAAGGAACAGAAGTGGGCCCTAAAAATTCATTCCTGGAAGAGCTAAGACTTGCTCCAACATAGAGGACTGGCTGCGTGTTCTGAGCCCCTCTCCTCAGTGTTCTTCGTCACTCCCTTTGTAGCACTCACAGGCACATCTGTGGGTGGCAATTATTGATTCCTTCCTGGCTCACTTCCTACTGGTGGCTCTGGAAAGCCCCACAGGCTGCCTTTGCAGAGATGAATCAAGGCAGTGCCTAATCTCCTGAGTCATGACCGGAGGCTCTTTGGTTACTCTTGGAAGATGGGATCTGTTTACCTCAGAGTTCCCTCTCTGAGGGTACTTGGAATTTTGGATGGTGGCCTGGAATTCTGGAGAGTGGAGTTCTCTAGGGAAAAGTTGTGCTGGTAGCAGTCGGCTTATAAAGTTTATACTGTCTGCCCTTTGATAAGGGTCATAGGATGTAGTAAATATTCTTTGGGAAAATAAAAAGTCCAGTTAACCCTCAATTCTGGCTTTGCATGTACTGTGACCTCCAGGTATCAGTGTAGGGAAATGGGAAGTGAGCTCTCTTTGAATCTTTTCTTCATCTCCACCTATTGCAGTTCTTAGATTTCAAGTGAGAGTGAGACAGATTTGTGTTTGAATCTTGGACTTTGCTCAAAGTGTGGTCCTTTGCTCAAGTTAACTTGCTTATTGACTTGTTTTCTTCATTTGTAAAATGGGGTTAACAATGCCTATTGCACAGGGAGTTAGGTGGGGATTAAATGAGATTAGGTGGGTTAATGTATACAAGATGGTTAGCATATCTTCTCAGGAAAGCCAGTGTTTTTAGTCAAAAGGAGATGGATTTTGGCACCATTCACGTTTGGGTTCCCTGGTGGATCTCTTCTTTTCTAGCTGCACAATTGGTCACTGAAGATGCCCAAGCATTTTCTTCTGTAACCTTTAGTTTAATCTTCTATAAAACTCTACCATTCTCAGAGAACTGTTTTAAGATTTAAGTGGACCATCTTGTCCTATTGGGCAGGAACTAGTAGGCACTCAACAAGTGTTAGCTCACCTTCTCCAAGGGCTTTACCCAAGCCCTCCTTCCACCCCACCACCATCTCAGAGACAATTGCTCCTTTTCTTGCCGTTTCAGGTATTTTAATTTTTTATTTTGTTTATCACCTCATGTCACTATCTGGGTGAGAAACTCCATTTCTTACTGCACGTCAGTCTCTTCTCTAATTGATGTTCAATTGCTTTGAAGCAGAGTCTTCATCCTATTCAACTCTGTTCTCATAGGCCTCTGATGTCAAACCATATTCCTTTATTCCTGGCAACCTGAAAATATCCCCTTTCCTCCCAGTTCCCTTAAACTTGAATTCCAGGTTGATCAGAGTTAATTTCTTAACCTTTTCTGCCCAACTCAAATACCCTGCAATAAATGATTTGAGAAGTAAATAGTTTTGTTTTTAATGTAATGCATATTACATTTAGTATTTATTTCAAAGTAAAATAACTTGGTGTTTCTAATATTGTTCTGCAAAATTACAAGAGGGAGCTAGAATAAAGATTATCTAGAAGTGGAAGCTTTATATTTTGATATAAAATTAATGGACATGGTGTTCATTAAAGTAAACTAAGCCTGAACACATTGTGAAATAAATCATAATCCAGAATGTTGATATTTTGGGTATAATGCACCTTATTCAAAAGCGCCAAAAGCACACAGTTGTGGTATCGATTCAGTAGTCTTTTAATAATATTTCAGTTATGTGAGGCTGAGGCGGGCTGATCACTTAAGCTCATGAGTTTGAGACCAGCCTGGGCAACATGGGGAATCCCCATCTCTACAAAAATACAAAAATTATCTGGATGTGGTTTCTTGTTCCTTTAGTCCCAGCTACTCTGGAGGGTGAGATGGGAGGATCACCTGAGCCTGGGTAGGCTGAGGCTGCAGTGAGCTGTGATAGTATCACTGCGCTCCAGCCTGGGTGACAGAGTGTGACCTTGCCTCAAGAATAAAATAAAATAAAGTTTAGCAATTTAGAAAAGAAAAGCATTTGAGAGAATATCCAAAAATCAAGTTTTTTCAAGAACAGAAAAAATAATCAGGCTTGATTCAGAAATTATGGTTTAAATATTAATTAGAACTGCATAAAATATTGTACTTTATTTACTTTTGGAAGCTCATATATTGCTTCCAGGCATTAAGAGTATTAAGTAGGCCAGGATTTGGGAGTTGCTAATACTGTTAATTATTCCCCTCTTTTCCTTCTCTTCTTTCATTAGCATCCTGCTCAATTTGTGAGCAATTCCTGATATCCTGAGTCTGGGACCTGAACACTTTTAGCATATAATATTCACTGGGAAAATAGATCAAGAGTTTTCAGTGTAACATTGGGCATTTGCTCAATGACCTGCAACATAGCCAGTGCTTTTTGTCCTGAGTTTGAGTCTATGCTGTCCTTGAATCCCTGTCAGAACACAGGGAGAAACATTCTTGGCCACCTGGAATGCATTCCTTGCATGCATAGGAATCTCTGGAAAGTTATACTTTTGAAGAAAATGGTAGAGCTGCTACCGCTTCATACATCTTAATGCTTCTAGGGTTATTTTCTAATGCCAGTCCCTTTAGACCTCCTTAAAAGTACATTTGAGTCACAGCATTGGACACTTCCACAAGGAACACTGGAGCTATATTAAGTGCCTTAGCTATCACACAAGGTGATGGCTGGGAAGAGGGTGCTGTCTGGCATCTGTCAACTTGGTTTTCTGAATAGGGAAGAAAAATTAAAAGCTTTCTTTTATTCTGAATCTTCAAATTTTGGTTTGGAAAAGGTCTTTTGACTCCAACAATGTAAGCTGAAATACGTAGAGGTAAAATGATGGGAGCAAAGTTGAAAGTGTACATTTTGGGTTAATGAGTAGGAAATGAATAGCTTTTCCTGTCACAAGACTTCATGGGTGTTCCCTCTGGAGGCAGAAGCTGCTCTTAGTTACTAGGAAAAAAAGAAAGCCAATGTGAAAACACTTGGAAGATATCCATGTATACATTAAACATATTTAGACTCCAAGGGCCAGTTTGCCAAGTTAGAGTCCCATATGGTAATGAAGTTGCTAATTCTATTCTCCATCAATGATATTCAGCTGTGGGAAAAGGCTGCTTCATCACTAAAATTTTTTTAGCATGAAATACAAGTAAAATGAAAGCGGCAACAAAAAGCAAATAGTTTACAGGGATGTTGCAAACTGACCTAAGCCAATGTGTCATGTGGAACAATTAGGTTCTTTCAATAAATCACATTTACCCATAGTTAGAGGTGGGGAGAGGTTAGCTATTCCGATACACATTCCCCTATCAGGTTACAATAAAATCAAGACTTGGTCAAATTTCATCATACATACAATGTTTACATGTTTTTAAGTAAACATTTATTAGACAACTTGTTTTATAAACTTGTGGAAGTCTCAAATGATTAGGGAAGAAATGCTTTGTCTACATATTGCATGAAAGATTTACTCAAGGCAGATAAGAATACTCTAACGGAAGAAGTCAATTAACTTTTTGCCAGAATCCTCCAAACTTATGGCTGGACATAAACTGTGGTTGTTTGGGGATCAGTGTTGGAACCTGTGGTGGAGGGAAAGTTTTCTATTTCCTTTTCATAAAAGGGTAGGGAATGTCTGGGTAATTTTTTTTAACCAGTTTACCTGGCTTGAATACATTAATTTTGCTGGTGACAATCCATTTTTAATATGCATTATACTAATTAATATGTCATTATTTTAACCAAGGAAAACTCATTTCTAACATTCATTGTGTTAATTAGTAAAGCCTTTGGTCATGACTAGAAATAGAGAGAGTTGAAGCATCTGCAGTAACCACTGATAGTGTGGCCTTTCTGATTAAATGTTAGCTAACCATCCCAGGAGTATGGATCCCCAATTAGGGTAACTGAAACACTTTGGGGTAGATTAAATTAATTTACACATTCATAATGTTGGAGCACTTAAGAGTAAATTACAGACATCGTGACATGGTTATAAAGAAAAAGCAAAAAGTGAATATCTGATTTATGTTGTAGTGGAAATACATAGGTCCTATTTGCTTTCACATTATATTTTTGTGTTTTTTTTCTGTTTTTGTTTTTGTTTTTGAGACTGAGTTTTCCCCTTGTAGCCCAGGCTGGAGTGCACTGACATGATCTCAGCTCACTGCAACCTCCACCTCTTGGGTTCGAGTGATTCTCCTGCCTCAGCCTTCCAAGTAGCTGGAACTACAGCTGTGCACCACCACACCCTTCTAGTTTTTTGTGTTTTTAGTAGAGATGGGGTTTCACCGTGTTGGCCAGGCTGGTCTTGAACTCCTGACCTCAGGTGATCTGCCTGCCTCGGCATTTCAAAGTGCTGGGATTACAGGTGTGAGCCACTGTGCCTGGCCATATTTTTATGTTAAAATACTCAGCACATGAAAGAGATACTATTAAAGAGCTTTATCAAATAGCAGTCCTGTGTCTCAGGGTGATTTATTAAATCAGTTAAGTCAATAAACATTTATTGAATACCTACTGTGTGCGGGGGTTACAGAAACAAAAGGACACAGTTCTTGTCTTCTGTTCACTTTAACTGACATAAGCAGGATCACAACATAAGGCAATTGCTGCACAATGGAAGGGCATACCATTTATTACAAGTGAACAGCAGGCCCTGCAGTAGTGGCCTGGAAGGAGAAACATGGTGGCTGAGCAGGCATGTTGTTTCCTCATAAAGTAACCTGGAACATGACTCATACTGTTGGAATTAAGAATTGGATAAACAAGCATTTATTTAAAACATTGTCAGGGACATGGAGCTCTTCCCAAGGAGCCAAAATACCATTTAGAGTTCTAGAGATCCTACATTCTTGTTTTGACTGCATGCCCTAGATAGTCTGCCATTCAGGTAAGAACAATTCCATCTTCCAGATGAGATTAAAGTGGTGAATAAACTTAGAGCCTAGAAGGGGTTTAATCTTCAAATCATCTGCTAACTTAAAAACAAAGTTTGGAAACAGTAATGATTCACCTGATTAAAGCTGATCTCAAGGATCAACTAGTAAAAGAAGTGATAGCAGTGTCAACAATGCCACGTAAAGTGGCAGGATTTATATGTCAGCAGTCCCATTTTTCAAGATGCCAAGTCTAAATCTATTTCCTACCCATATTCAAATGAGGAGTAAGTTTGGGAGGAATTTTACTTGTCAAGTGTGAAAGACAGTAAGAGTCAGAAGACACTCTTTCCAAGAATTCTGTGGATAAAAGGAGGGTTTTTTTTTTTTTTTTTAACTAACCCTCAAACTTTTACTCTTCAGAAGGAGATTTTTTTTTTTTTTTAAGTCCAATCACAGCAGGATATGAAGTTCCCAGTTTAGTGGTTCTGGGAGTTAAGCAGAAGAAGGTGGAGATCTTTCTTCTTCACAGTATGTGCTCCTTTCACAGAAGCAGCTTGTTAATCCTCAAGAAGGATTTCAGACAACCTAGTGATGATTTCCAGCCTGACTGCTTCCCTTCCATGAGGCACTGACACCCTATTTGTGTCTGATAAGGTGGTGATTTCCCTTTCATCTCAAAGCTCTGACTCAAGTGGCTGGAGGGGCTTGGCTATGGGAAGGCTGAGAGAGATAACAGAGATGAAGGGTCATTTCTTTACCAATGACACTTCTTTAGGTATCTCAGTTGTTATTATTTCTAGAATTAGCATAAGATTTTTCAGAGGACAATTGGAGAAATGGCTAAGTTAGCATCAGACAATATACCAGCTTTAGTTGCTACACCTGCTAGAGAGCCTGGTAGGCATACGTCTGTGGTTGCTTGTGGTCATATCTTTGCTGTGACTTGGAGATGTTGAAACCTGTCCTTTGTCCTAAGCATTTAATTCTTGAGGCAAAGACTGCCTAATTCTTCTCTGTGTTTTACTTGATAGCAGTACATTTTCAGCATTCAGATAACATTATTTTGACTACTTATCAGTAATTTGTTTCATTCCTTTTTCACAGATAATGATTTTTTTTGCAGTTTCCAAAAATGACTGATTTGGTGTTTGAAGTATTTTTAAGCACTTGGAAAGAATATTAGTTGTTTTTAGCTTTCTATCTTTCTAGTTTCTAGGAAGTATGTATATTCTATAGTGGTTAAGACTGTAGGCTCTGGACTTAAACTCTCTGGATTCAGCAGTGGCTCATTTACTTATTAACTGTAAACATGGGCAAGTTTCTTAATGTTCTCTAGGTTTCAGTTTTCTCGTTTATAAAACAGGGATATTGACAGTATTTAGATTTAGGGTTGGGTTATGAGGAGGAAATAGAATAATCTATGCCAAACACTTATAATTATACATGTACAATGCAGTCCATATAATGGCACATAGTTAGCATTCAATATGTATCATCATCATCATCATCATCACCAGCAGCTGCAGCAGCTTAGAGAACAGGATAGAGTCATAGCTAAGAGAGCAGGTTTTTAGAGACAGCCAATTCAAACTGCATACCAGATACTGCCCAAAAATTAGAGTGAAGGGAAAATCAAGGATGGACTCTGATGCCCAGTGCCCAACAAAATGATGTAGGCTAAAAAGTTATTAATGCTCAAATAAACAATGGGCAAAAGAACTGAACAGAAACCTCACTAAAAAAGATACATGACGACAAATAAGCATATGAAAAGATGTCATTGGGGAACTGCAAATTACACAGGTTCAGGCATGTTCAGGGTGGTATGACTGTAGATGGAAATTGCAAATTAAAACAGCAATAAGATACTAGTATACATCTATTAGAATGGCAAAAATCAAAAAAACCCAACAATACCAATTGCTGGCAAGGATGCAGAGCAAAAGGAACCCTTATTCATTGCTTCTGGGGAAACAAAATGGAAGAGCCACTTTAAAAGAAAGTTTGACAGTATCCTACAAAGCTAAATATAGTCTTATCACACCAAAAATTATACTTCTAGGTGTTGACCAAACGGATTTGAAAACTTGTCTACACAAAAACCTACATGTGAATGTTTTGACAGTTTTATTCATAATTTCTGAAAACTAGAATCAACAAAGATGTCCTTTACTAGGTGATTAGATAAACAGTGGTATATTCAGAAAAGAAAATATTATTCAGTGATAAAAAGAAATAAGTTATTAAGCCACAAAAAGAAATGGATGAATCTTAAATGCATATTGCTAAGCGAAAGGCTACATACTCTATGATTCTGATTATATGATATTCTGGAAAGGAAGACTAATAATAGTAAAACTATCAATGGTTGCTGGCAAAGGGAAGCAGGGTTGAGTAGGTGAAGTACAGGGAATTTTTTAGGGTGGTGACACTATTTTGTATGATATTGTAATTATGGATATATGATACTATGTATTTGTTAACATCCATAGAACTTTATAGTACACAGAGTGAGACTTAATGTGTGTTAATAAAAAATAATTTTAGGGGTTAAAGGATCCTAGGATTGAATGCAGAATGTGACAAGACAATTTAACTGCAGGGTTCCCCTGTTAATTCTTGGAAGATATGTTTCAAGACCTGTAGTGGACGCCTGAAACAATGGATAATACTGATCCCTATGGGTACTATGTTTTTTCATCTGGTAACAGAGATGGCTACTAAGTGACTAATGGGCAGGTAGCATATATAGCATGGACACCTGAACAAAGGGGTGATTCCTGTGTTGGGCAGGGGGAGTGGGATGGTGTGAGACTTTATCCTACTACTCAGAATGGGGTGCAACTTAAAACTTTTGAATTGTTTATTTGTGGAATTTTCTATTTAATATTTTCAGACTGCAGTTGCTTATGGGTAACTGAAACCTAGGAAAGTGAAACCAAGGATACAGGAAGACTTCTGTATATTACAAATGTATGAACAGTCTTACTGAAGGGAGTGGGGAAAAATATGTTGACCTCTATAACTTTGGTAATTTGTGGGATCTATAAGAATGAAGGCAAAAGAAGAAACTGTACATAAGCCCTGTAATCTAGTTGTAAACATTGTTTCCCATGGGAGTATGGGTTAACAATTCTCATGCTACTATGCATGTATACTGGAATTGAACAATGAATGACACGAATGGTGGAAGATGGAAGCCAGATTTCTTACAGTTGGAGTGAGAGTTTATAGATAATCAAAGGGAGGAGGTTAGAATGATCCAAGTAGTAATGGATTAGATTTGGAGACACCAATAGGAATACATATTTAGCTTAATATAGCTAAAGATGGATACATATAGAAATGTTTATAGATACATATGGAATATTTATATTAAATATGTATATTTATATACATATAAATGGGTTAATGTACACACATATATTTCCTTGTTCCATCAACTGAGAGGACCTAGAAATGGTGACTTTCTAGTAACAATAAGCACACTTAGTGCCTAGATCTTGGTTTCTAATACCATTCTCCAGTAAAAGGAACCAAGGGTTATTAGGTAAGTGGATGATTCTAGGACTGGGCAGGAGATATACAAGATGAGCCTATAGTATTTTGTAATGCCATGAAGTAAGGAAGAGCGTAAAATAAAACAACAACAACAAACACATCCACAAGAATGGGTTATGTGAAAGGGACCCAGGAGCCAACTGAAAGAGCTCCCAGTGCCCAACACTGGAACTGTTTGAGCTACAACATAAAGTAGTACTGGAACTTGCCCCCACTGCGGCCCCAAATAAAATATATCTGTGAGTTCATACTGATATAAAGAGTACAGTGTGGAAAGATGGGTTAAATAACTTTACAGTGGAGACACATGACGAAACTAGTCAGGTGAGCAAGGTTAACTTCAACAGTGAGAAATCATGTGATAGTCTGTACTCTCCATATATACATATTTATTACTTAATATGATAAAAATGGCACCTTACCTCTGTTGTCTTCCTCCTCCAAACTCATAACCCCAGTCTGATCATGAGAAAAACATCAAATAAATCCCAATTGAGGGACATTTTGTATAATACTTGACCAGGACTCAAAACCAGTAAGGTCATCAAAAACAAGGAAAGAATGAGAAACTATCACAGCCAAGAGGAGCCTAAGGAGGAGACGTGTCAACAAACTGCAGTGTGGTTTCCTGGGTGAGAGCCTGGAACAGAAAAAGGACATTAGGTAAAAACTAAGGAAATTAGAAGAAAATATGGATTTTAGTTAATAATAATACATAAGTAATAGTTCATTAACTATAAAAACATGTACCATTATATGTAAGATATAAATAGGAGAAACTGACTGTGGATTATATAGGAACTGTCTGTACTATATTATTTTTCTACAGTCTGATACTGTTCTAAAAATGAAAGTTTATTATAAAAACAGTGGTCCAGTTAAAAGATTTTTAAAAAAGGTAAAGGTGGCCAGGCATGGTGGCTCATGTCCTAGCACTTTGGGAGACTAAGGCAAGTGGATAGCTTGAGCCCAGAAGTTTGAGACCAGCCTGGGCAACATGGTGAAACTCAATCTCTGCCAAAAAAAAAAAAAAACAAGCCAGACTAGGTCGCATGCACCTCTAGTCCCAAATACTCGGAGAGCCTGAGGTGGGAGGTTCACTTGAGCTTGGGAGGTTGAGGCTGCGGTGAGCTGTGATTGTGCCATTGCACTCCAGCCTGGGCAACAGAGGGAGACACTGTCACACACACACACACACACACACACACACACACACACAAATAATGACTCACACACAGATATAACAGTTATTATAGTGTTAAAGATTTTACTATACTCATAATAAAGGAAACAAGCATATGCTGTAACTAGTTTAAAGACTAATCCAAAAATCAGATATATTTATAGATTGAAAATATTGAAATGAATGTGCAAATAGAGGCAAAACTAGCTTCTTTTGCTGTGAGGAAAGTAAGTCAATTTAACCTCTGCTGGACAGGACAGAATGTGCATGTCTATAGACAAGAATTATTTTGTATTGCAATCAGTTTTCTATAATTTATAGAGTTGTAAAACAACACCCATAGGATCAGAATCAGATAGCCAGAAGACTGTTTTCTAGACAATGTATATTTTTCTACCAAAGCACAAAGCTTTCCTTATAGGGCATTTACCCACATGTGGTTTACTATCATGATATTTTAGTATAACTAAAAAATATTCAGGTAATTCTTAGAAGCTCCACCTCCTTGGCAATTCTAATGATGTTCCTGTGTCTTCAAAACTCCCATTCACTGACTTCCTTTGTGGTTGTCATTAGTCCTGTTCCAAAATATTTTGGCTGTCTGCCTTCCTGACACAGAGTAAGACTGTATTTCCTAGGCTCTTTGAAGTTAGGCATATGACTTGTAATGACCAATGATACAAGAGAGGAAGTGGCTTATGTTCCTTCCAAGAGGAAATTTTAAGGGCTGGTACAAGGTTTGCTACATTTCATTTTCCTGCCTGCATGAATGGGGAAATTTGCGTCCAAATGGAACTTCTGTTTGCCTGATTCTCTGAGTGACTAAGGAGAGCAGAGAGTATTCTCCTGATGACTTGTGTTGGCCTTGAAGCATGAATGAGAAATAAACTCATTGTGTTCAGTCTCTGGAAGAAAATGACAGGTTCTTAGATTGTCTGGGTTTGAATCCTGGCTACACACCATTTACTAGTTGTGTGATCTTGGGCAAGTTCCCTAACCTCTTTGTACTTTGATTTCCTTATTTGGAAAATGAGGGTAATAATAATGCCTAGCCATAGGGTGGTTGTGAAAATGAAATAAGATCATATATATCATCTTCTGGCACAAAGTCAGTAACAATTTGGTTCTTCTTTATCCGTTTTTTTGTTTTTTGACTCTGCAACTCAAAATTTATCAGTGCTCCCTCAAATTAAGCTTTTGAGTATGAAACATTAATTGCAATGCTGTTCAGAAGAGCACAGCTATTTCTACAGGGGAGAGTGAAAGGGACAGCTGTTCCACAGACTGTCTCAGAATGCTCATTGGAAGACTTGTATGTATCATCTTTCTCTCTAGTGCTTTTGATGTTGAGTGGTTTGTGAAACATGAAGAAACTGGACACTACCACGTAGCATGGGATGCTACATCAGTGACAAGCAGAGGACTGAGTGCCTGAGGAAGACTGAGATTTCTTTCTTGGAATTGGAAATTATTACTATTTTTCTAGCTCCTTTGAAATGCTAACTTCATCTTAAAAAAAAAAAATTAACCAAATGGCTGCTTCATTTTATTATGACATTCTGCTAAGTGAAACAATTAAAATTAATAAAATGATTGCCAAATAGAATAAGTATACAATAATTTATGCAAAAGTAGCTAAGGTTGCTCGCATAGGTTTGTGCTGCTCAAACAATTAGAGTTCTTACAGACAGTATCTAGTGTAAAAAGATACACCTGCTATGGTCTTGTGTCCTCTGAAGAATATATATAGAACTAAGGGTGGAATGAGTTGGCATGTTTTCTATAAATTTGTTGTAGCCGTTTTCCAAAAGTGGGCAAATATCCAGCATTATTTGCAAGCCAATTTAATGTTCTTTGCAAACCATGAAAGCCTTTCGTATTTTGATTTATGAGCAGTTTAATTTACCAGCTTAATGATAAATGAATGCATGGAGATGAAATTGAATGTATATTTATGCCTTTAGTATCTAGTGATTGTACAGTCATGTGTTGCTAATGACAGAGCATTGCTAGGTGATTTTGTTGTTATGCAAACATCCTATAGTATACTCACATTGAAAAAATTAGGTGGTATAGCCTACTACACACCTAGGCTACATGATACAACCTATCGCTCCTAGGCTACAAAGAGTGCAGCATGTTACTGTACTAAATACCATAGGCAATTATAAACAATGGTATTTGTGTATCTAAACATATCTAAAAATAGAAAAGGGACAGTAAAAGATACTGTACTATAATCTGTCATCTATGTGGTTGGTTGTTGACCAAAGCATTATGTGGTGCATGACTGTATTTCTTCTGAAAATTTGGTTTATATTGAATGATAGCAAACCAGCATCTATCAGTTGCTGAGGGTTACTTATAATGGCATGGAACCTATGAAATAGGAAAATAAGAGGTACTTCTATTAATTGGGGTCCTTTTCAAAGTCTGGGGGTGAAAAATTGCTAGTTATGGTAAGAATGTATGCCTTGATTATAAATATTGGAATGCAAAAATGTACTCATACTTAATTAGACAGATATAAGAATTTATAGTTGAATTAAATAAATGGATAAAAGTTCAAAAAATATAAATAAAATTTAAATAAATAAATAAGCATTTCTTTACCTTATGCTTGGAGAAACAAACATACCCATACTTACCCACCAAGATCTGTTTTCGTTACTTAATTTCTTTTTCTTTTCTTTTTTTTTTTTTTTGAGATGGAGTCGTGCTCTGTCGCCAGGCTGGAGTGCAGTGGCATGATCTGGGCTCACTGTAATCTCTGCCTCCCAGGTTCAAGCGATTCCACTGCCTCAGCCTCCCAAGTAGCTGGGACTACAGGCATGCACCACCATGCCCAAGTAATTTTTTTATATTTTACTAGAGACGAGGTTTCACCATGTTGGCCAGGATGGTATCCATCTTCTGACCTCGTGATCCACCCGCCTCGGCCTCCCAAAGTGTTGGGATTACAGGCGTGAGCCACTGCGCCTGGTCTCATGACTTAATTTTTATGCATACTCCAATCTTGTCCCGCCTCTGTACCTTTGACCACACTGTCTCTCTCAACTAACATACACTTCTTTGGGTTTAAAGTCCAACAGAAATTGTTTATCTTATCCAAAATATCAGTTGATTTCTCTAGTTCACACTGATATTTCTCTGATCAGAATTTTTACAACTCTTGTAGTGGGTATTTACAATGTAACAGTCATGCAAACTCATGTTATCTTTATATTTCATGTTTCTATATTTTCTCCCTTTGTATTTGGGCTGTGTTAGAGAAGGAAAGTGCCTTATGTAGCAGAATTCTAGGTATAGATAGAGACAAGTGCAGGTTGATGGATGAATTTTTAATTGAGAGCAGTCATATCACGCATACATAAACATCTTTTCAGGTGAACCCTCCACTGGTATTGACAATGGAGGAAGCTCTGAGAAATTCACCTTTAGATATGAATCAATTGAGTTGTGGTAAATCTTAGGAACAACAACAACAACAGTAGCAGCTCAAATGTATGTAGATGCATTAGGTTAAGTATTTTATGTGTATCAATCTATTCAATCTTTACAACAACCCCACGAGCAATACTATTATTATTGATACAGCACTTTACAGACCAGGGAACTGAAGCACAGAGGGCTAAACTGATTTAACTAAGCGCCCACAGAGCCGGGACTGGCTCCAGCTTGCTGTTGAGCACTGCGCAGGCCTGCTTGTCAGCACAGGGTGAGCAACGGTTGAACTTAGCATCCGTCTCACCTGAGGGGTCATGAGTAGAAGAGCATGTCAGATATCACATCTAGGGTTTTTTACATCACATTTAGATATTACGTTTAGGGTTTCCGTGATAATTGGGAATAATCTAGAACTGATCATAGAATAAAGTGAAAGGAATGCAAATTTCTTGCTGATTCCCTACCCATTTGTTGAATAAATTAGGACAATCAAACAATTCTGAAATGTAACATAATATGGCTTTGGTTTTTAAGATGGAAAAAGTGGTTTATAAATGGAAAAGATAAAGAATCTTTCTTTACTTTTCCTGATGAGCTTTTGTAAACACTGTTGTAGTTCTTAATAATCTTGAATTTATGAATGTGCTGGCTAGGAAATTATCAACACCACATGCTGTTTTCCACACTGAAAAATTTTAAGTATTGAGAAAAAAAATCTGTATTTGTATGGGTGATAAAATGAAAAAATATAAAATAAAATTTTCAGAGTTGTGGGGGATTTGTTTGTATGCTATAAAAATATATTGGAGGAAGTTTTAAAAATTGGTTAGTTAAAAAAAATCAGCTTGAATTTTGAGTGGGGTCGTTCGGTTCTAGCCAGTGAATTGCTTAATCAGTCATCAACATTTAGCTTCTGGGAAGAAATTTCTTCCCAAGTGAATACAGTAGACTCTTGGCTTTCACAGATTTAACATTTTCAGTTTCTATTATTTGGGAATGAACTTTAAGCTCTTCAGTGTGGTGATTTGTAATTCTGTCAAATCATAAATATGACAGTGAGAATGCAAGACTAATTTGTTAGAGCCACTCACAGTCAAGGAGAAAGCCTGTACCCACATCTTCTCAAGTGTGTATTTTATGGAAGAAATCATATGTTATAGTGGTATTTATAAAAGCCTGAGGACATCCATCACAAATGTTAATAGTCTACTAGTTGTACTTAAATTACAGCTCTTCTCCATGTACTCACTAACGCTCCCTCCTTCCCTTCCTCCCTCCCTCAGACCTCCTTTACACTAGAGCCTCCTGCCAAATCTTCCCACACCTTTATCATTAACCCTTCTCGTTTTGATCTCTCTGTTAACTGAAGGCCTGATTTTTCTACTCAGTTTTAAATGCTCTTAAGTATCATATTTTGTCGCTCCATGTATAGCACCTCTGTCTTTTCATCTGGATCTTAAACACATTCTGAATGAAATTCAGTCTTGTTTTGAAGGTCAGCTTTCCTTCTATTCAAACCATGTTTGTCAGTTATGGCTTCTGGTTTGTCTTTGAAGGGGTCCTGTTTTCCCTCTCATCTTTATGAATCCTTACTTGCTGCTTCTACAACATGTGTAAATTTCCTGTTCAGCATGTCAGCAAATAACTTGTCAAGCTTCAGTGGCTCACTGTGATTTTTTTCTACCTCCAAAGAGTGTATGAGTAGGTTCAATAACTGGAGAGCCATGCTGCAGAGCTCCCAAACCACCCTTATGGGAGAGGTCAGAATTGCTCTCGGATTTTGTAGTAGAGACTCAGGAATAAGTAGTGACACATGGGCAGAAAGCATCAGAATGTGACAAGCAACGGCTGAACCCAATTGTGGATTTTGCACTGTCATTTTATCTCTTTCTGCAAAATAAGAGATTTCTGTTTCTGAGCCTAGTTTATTCTCTTAGAACCTTACCATGTTACCCCCATCTTTTTGCAATGTTTCCCATATGTCAGCCATTTGTGACCATTCACTGTCCTATTTTTTTTGTTATAAGCTTTCAAATTCAAGTTATAATTTACTTGATATTTAAAAAATTTGTCTCTTTAACTTTGTATTCATTTGATGTTTCTCTTTCTGTTACCATAAATAGAAACCCAATATCACGTGCCACAAACATAAGATCAAAAGTAGTCTTTTTATCGTTTATCTACTATTGGCCTGTGTATTTGCTGAATCTGTAGCCTATTCTTTCTTTCTTGAAAGTGGGGCACAGGAAGCTTTCTGGTTATCGGTTGCTGCAAAACAAGCCACCCAAAACTTAGTGGCTTAAAATAACATTTTATTACTATCACTCAGGTTTCTGTGGGTTGGCTTGGCTATCCTGTGGTTCTTGCTTGGGGTCTAGCATGAGGTTTCATTTGGCAGCTGTGGTAGGAATTACCTGAAGGCTTGATTGGACTGGATGTCCGTGGTGGTTGTCTTATTTGGCTGGGCAAGGGCTGCTGCCTGTTAGCTGGGACCACTTGAAGCTGTTTCCTGTAGTACCTACATGTTGGTTCTTCATATGGTTTGTCATCACATGTGGCAGCTAAGTTCCAAGAGTGAGTGCTCAAAGAAGTCTCCGTGGACACTGAGGTTTCTTAGGACCTAGGCTCTGAAGTCCCGCAACATCTTAACCGCTTTCTGTTGATTAAGTCTGGTTCAGATTCAAGGAAAATAGTAGGGAAGAATTTGTGGCCATCTTTTATCTATCAGTTATTGTTGGAGAGGTGTTAAAGATTAGCAAACTTAAATGTTCTATGTGTTGTAATCAGAGGGATTGAAAGAGAACTGAAAGGGGAATGTCTTTCTACCATGTAATTTAATGTTATTTAATTCTGTCTCCATTCATTAATTTAATTCATCTTGGCACTTCCGATGTCACTGAGCCCCTCTTCAATGTATACACCCTCTTCTGTGACACTTCATGTCTCTTTCCTTTGGGATTTCAAGAAGAATTTGGTTGATAAATTCTTATATCATTTTGAGGGTTACTTTCTGCCTTTTCCTAATGCTAAAAATACAAAGAAGAGAGCTAGAAAGGCAAAAGTAGCATTGTAATGAACAAAATTACTGTTTTCAAGGCAAACAGCCAACTATTACATAAGTCAACTCACAGGGCATTTTTGCAAAAATTCTAGAGAAATGGCTATGCTGGTTTCCAGATGTAGAAACCTCTCTGGCTCCCTTGAAAGGACTATTTGGGAGGAAAGATTCTATCACTGGACACCTTCCTTCATGTGTCAAACTTTTGATTCAAGTGTGGCTGGGTGAGATACCAATATTTTTCCTGAGATGAAATAATTTAAGTATAAAAATCTATCTTTTTCATAGAAAAGTTTAAGATTATGTGGTTTCTCAGGAATAAACCAAACAGATACTGATAATTAGCAGTAGTGAGGTTATGGCCAGATTATGTGAAAATTGATAAGTAAATATGGTGTAGTTTTTTCTCTTTTAGGAAAAGCACAAAGAAGGACCTATTTTGTGAGAAATGTGCAAACTCTTAATCTTAAATTTAGAACCAAGGGTTATTTTTTAATGAAATTTGATGGTGTGATTTTTTTGGATTGGTATATTGCTTTATATTTGCATCTAGTCATTATGTGCATATATTTCAACCAAAGGTATACAGTTTTAGACAGTTCCTTTAATCAAATGTCAATTTTTCCTTTAGCATTTATTGCTCAATACGTTATTAGTAGTAAGAATCAAGAATTATATTTGTATTAGTTCTCCACTTTGGAGAATAAATTTCTTCTAATTTATATGATCAGTCAACATGACTTAATTGTCATGGTAGAATCTCCTTGACTATGTACTCGGTGGCATTAAGCAAGCAAGTATTGCTTATTTTTCACTAAGTACTAACTATAAAGAGCTGTTAGGACCTTCCAGAAAGTTAACTTAACACAAAAATTCTCTCTTGACCCCATTATATTTTTTGAAGAAGTATAGATAACTAGCCAGTGCTGCGAATATGTCTTAGATAAATATTCAAGATGCTCTGAATGGAATCTGTGCTAACATTATTACCACCAGTATAGTTTTTTGCTCTGAAGATTTATGAAATGAATTATTATTTTGAAAGCATTAAGGACAGTTAGGGACTTCTCTCTCTCTTTTTTTTTTAACTTGCACTAGATCCCACAATTCTGAAAGTATTTATAAAAACAGTATGATGATTTTTATAAATAATCATATGATTTATAAATGATGGAAATCTATCTTTGAACTTTGATTTTAAAAAGGTGTTAAATCACTGATGAGTCCTTGTCTTCACCTTTGCTTAATTCCAAGATTAAACTTAGTCATAAACATCATATTTATGAAGAGTTTCTAATAACTTAGATGTTACCATAGTAAATGAAACAACAGAATTGATTCACAATTATGTATACATCTCAGCACAACAATGCAAAAATAAATATGCCTAGAAAAATATCTGGAAAAATATGCCACCATGTCAATAGTCATTGCCTTGTGTTTGGATGATATCTTTTCTCCCTTTGGTAATCTTTTTCTTTCTACTTTTCTTTAATTTTTTCAACTTTTCTATAATGAGAACACTTTAGCATGGGCATGTGTCACTTAACTAAATGAGATTCTGTGATTGCTAATGTATATGCTTTGGTGAATTGTTAGTTTTAAAACTTGTTAATGAATAAACAAAGTTTCTAGGTCAGTCATTTTCTAGCCATAGTGACATTTATTATACTGCACTGTACCATATTATAAGTCCCTATAAGGGCCTTGACTATCCTTGAATTTGGTGTCCTTCTGGGGTCCTGGAACTAATCCCCCATGGATATGGAGGGCCGACTGTAAACGCCTTCTCCTGATCTGGGTTTTATACATTTGTGTCAGCAGTCTTATAAACACTCCAGAAGGAAGTTCCACTTTCCAGAAGATGAGGCAGCAGGCTCCTTAAGTGGTTAATTAAGATTCTTTCCTGTTTCCACTCTTTGTTTGGTGGGCAGGAAGGCTCCTGCTCTTCACTTGGAAGTGGCTATAGCTCAGTTATTAGCAGATCAGCAGGAGTGGCCTGGCCATTTCTGTGACTCACAGTGACTCAGTGGGATCAGCATCAAAAATTCCTTCCATTTCTTGACAGTTTTCAGGTACTTCAGAAGGTTAGGTAGAAGGGATACGAGTTATTAAAATGTATTTTGTAGGAATAATCACAAGTTGGGCATTTAATGTTTTGACTTTAGAACAGAGTACTGGACAACTTCACATTTGGATTATGGGCAGTATGAATTTTAATGAGATAGTTAAAAGTAGTGTCAGGTGACTAGTAAAGTAGGTGACACAGAAGACTTTCCTTTAGTGTTTCTTCATCCATCTTTGTTTCTCATTCTTTGACTTGCGTTGCCTCATCCTTTCTCTACTCGATCAGTGTGAGGTTATAAACTAATAGAAAGAAAAAGAAAACAAAAATAATATATTTAATATCAATCCATTTATTGAATCAAACATTATTTAAAGTTGTTCTTCTGACATTTTTTTTCTTCTGTGATACACAGATATCCCATTAAGTATCAAAGGGTGAGAGAGGAAAAAATCATTCCCATAAGGTGAATCTGCATGGAAGAGTGTGCAGTGATCTGTGCAAATGACTACTACTCTTGTAACTTCTGAAGCAAAGAAAAATCCCTTACTACTGCTGTGTATAAATATCAACAACCTGAAAGTAACTTAAGTGATCTGTAATGGAATATGTGCCATTTAGATCTTTTAACTACTTCACACTTTCATAAGACTTAGCACATATCCCAACCTCCCACTTGAAATAGACATTTTTGAAAATATCAATCCGGGAGAATCTTTAATTACTACATTGCTTCAGGAAAATATACAATTTTGGTCATAAAAAAACACTACTTCAACAGATCTGTTCTTCACAAAATAGAGTACATGCACATGATATGGATGAACTCAACTTCAGACGTTTGGCAGTTGAGCTATTCGGTGAAATGTCTTGAGAGAAAGATGTTTGGGTTCTTTTACACTTGATAACTTTACATATGTGAAAATCGAGGGGTTAAAATAAAATGAAATAACTGAGTCTTTTGTTTTTCTTCTTAATAGCTTATTGTGTAAAGAAGCCCCCTTTTCCTACTATGCCTTATTTTTTGATGCTTTCCGTCTCCTTTTATGTTTTGGAAAAGTAACGGGTGTTCCTAGATCTCTAGGTTCCATACAGCCACCATTGGTCAGGCCTTCTGAGCTGCAACATGCTGCAGATGTTGAGGAAGAATTGTAATCAGTAGGTCATCTTCCTCCATAATTTTCAGGGAGCCATCTTGCTCCTACCAGGACACATGTGGAGGGGCACATTTGCAATTTTATTAATAACATTTTTAACTGCCAAAAGTTCCCACATAAGGAGACCAGCACTGTCAAAGTTCTTTCTATCTGGGAAGGGCTTATTTGGTTTATTGTGCCTTCTATGATTTTGTTTTCTATAAAGATAGGGTGCTGAAAGAGGAAGACAGTTACTCTTTACTCTCTTTATACCGTATTCTACATTAGTGGTGAATGAGAAGTGGCTGTGGACAGAAGGACATGAGGGAGGGGTCAGTTGGAGGATGGCAGGGCAGGTAAGTGAAGGTTTGAGCTAAGTCACATTATGTGCTCACCTTCTTAAATTTCATATGGGTATATTCCAGCTGAAATAAAAATTCTTAAATTTCATAAGGGTAAATTCCAGCTGGAATAAAACTAAGAGCCACCTTGATGGGAAAAAGAAAGTGGGAGGTGTCTCAG
Organism: Aotus nancymaae; assembly: GCF_030222135.1. Lineage (NCBI taxonomy): Eukaryota > Metazoa > Chordata > Mammalia > Primates > Aotidae > Aotus > Aotus nancymaae. Next base: position 35,633,790 of record NW_026988419.1, on the reverse strand, counting down.
AAGGGAAGACAGAGCCTAAGAAGTAGTCTCTATTGCTAGCCACCAAGCCTGGGCTCCCTTTGCCCCCAGAAAATTGTTTAGATCTGGTCGGTGAAAGTTAAACTTTCCTCACCCATCTCAGAGCAGCATTCTGGAATAGTTGCTATCATTTATAGTGCTCTGAGGATATTTCAGGGTTTTGTTTTTTTCTTTAAAGGATAAAGTCATTGATTGAACTATAATTACAAGGAAGCTCAGCTGTTGCTGTGGGAGGTAACAACTTATAAGGCAGTCTACACTGGCTGGTCTTCAATTAAGTTTTTCATTTTTGAAATGAATAATCCAAATTCCACCCATTCTTTTCTTTTTCATGACAGAAGCTACCAGTACCTTTACACAAATGGTCTTAGTGGAGTTTCTTTCTTCCTGTTTGAAGGTGGCCTTATTGAGTATGATTCAAGAAACATATAGAAGGACCTCTTGCCTTCCTCATATCAACCTACAACCATCCAACCAACCAACCATCCAACCAACCAACCGCCCACGCACCCACCCACTCACCCAACCAACCAACCAACCAACCAACCAACCAATGATCTGACCTTTTGACCATAAGATAGAGGCCTTTATTCCCAGTTTTAAATTCAGTTGGAAGCATAAAAGACTATGATAAAATTATTTCTTGAATGTTTTATTACTACACAGGTCAGTTGAACATGAAAGGGGAAGTGGAGAGGTTTAAATTTTTGAGGTTAAAAAAGCTTCAAATTGTCAAAATTGGAAGGCTGTGGTTATTTTACATAATTTACATATGTATACTCAATTTTGTTTAAGGCTAGATTGTGAAATATCCTGCATAGAGCAGAACTGGACTATTTTAAAGGAAATTCTTTTGAATGGGTAATGAGCAAGACATGGTATGACTAAATGACTTGAAAAACTGCCAATTTCTCAGTTTTAGGCTTCTGTGATCCTCCCTGTACTCCCTTTGTTGAGTCATTGCCACTCATATTGTTTGCATGGCCTTCTGATCTCATTCATTCCACAGTTACCATCTGATGGGATGTGGCTAGTTTCAGTGCTCTGATTCTGTAGAATGAGGTTATGCATGGAACTTGGGTATTTTCTTCAGCTTGTGATTTTTTAGGAATTGCTGTCTAGGACCTCTTTTTACACTGCACTGAACACAGTTATTTCCCATTGTGAGGCACTTATGTTTTGATAACTACTTTTTAAAAATTTAATTTAAGTTCCGGAACACATGTGCTGGATGTGCAGGTTTGTCACAAAGGTAAATATGTGCCATGGTGGTATGCTGCACCTGTCAACCCACTACCTAGGTATTAAGCTCTGCATGCATTGGCTATTTATCCTGATGCTCTCCCTCCTCTTAACCCCTGCACCCCAACAGGCCCCAGTGTGTGTTGTTCCCCTTTCTGTGACCATGTGTTCTACTGTTCAGCTCCCACTGATAAGTGAGAACATGTGGTGTTTGGTTTTCTGTTCCTGCTAACTCACTATTTTGCATGTGTGTAGAAAGATGTTTTTAACTTACTTCAACTCAAGATCAATTTCTTAGTCACCTACTATACGCGAGACACTACTCTAGGTATTCAAAGGTAAGTGAGACATGGACTGTGGTAGTAAATTGATATTAAAGTAGAGTTGGGGGATGGCATTCAGAATGCTGGAGAAATAGAAGAGCATTTTACATACTTCACTGTGAGTGTTAAAAGGAAAAAGAGATCACCTTAAATTGGGAGGTATCCTGACTTGCTTAGGTCTATTGGATTTGTTTTGGTGAGGTTTAGGGCCAATCAACAAAACTTAATAAAATAAGTTAGAATTTCTTAAAGGAAATATTTTAAAGCATCTACTCCTAGAAGCAAAGTATGGGTGAGAGAAGCAGTTATTGGCCCTCCGCTTTTTAAAATCCTTGCCCTTAACTTAAAGGTATGAAAAGAGAATTTTTAAAAATTTCAGTGAGTGGGGTGGGCATCATATCTTAGCTGATTCTTAATTATTCAGGAACTAATATCAAGTTGGAGAATTATCTAAGTTGTTTTCTTTTTCTTCTTCTTTTCTTTCTGCCTCCCATCTGACCTTTGTGTTGTTTCTACATACTAATTACCCCAGAGCTGGTAGAAAGGAAAAGAACAAGATTAATAGATTAACTGCAAATCTTTAGAAATATTAGTTAAGGAAAAGGCTGTGATATTTGGGCAAAATGAGGGTAACTGGTGAATTGACTATTTGTTCTGGTTCATTATCATCATGGGTAATTGAGAACTAATGGAAGTCATTGGAACTGGGCCTGCAGGATGATTTAAAATCAGGATTTTTCTTAAGGGTGGGAAGAAGGTTCTTGATATGATACAGTACAAAGCTCTTCTTTATTCTATATTAAGTGTCCATTATGGTAGACTGGATAATTGTCCTGAGTTATGGCCTGTATTATATAATGATTTTGTAAAGTCTTACTTTCTGCCTTTCTCTATATTTTTTTGGGTACGGTATTTAAATTTCTGAGCTTAAAATAAACTTCCTGGAAGAGTAATCTGGGTTAAAAATGGTTATAGCTGCAGAAATACATACTGTGAAATGCTCACAGAAATCTGTAAGGCAAATGTAAGAGCATTTTGGCTCAACACACTTAACTCTAATGCATCTCATCCAATTAGAGTTTATGGCAACTGTCATTCAATATTAGCAGCTATGGTTAAAATATGAGTGCTTTAAAATGAATGTGTTTATGCTTCCTTTCTTATCTCAGTAAAAACAATTTGGTTTGCCAGCAAGTTTTTTGTTTTTTTTTTGTTAGGTACCTCCTAGACTGTAATGGACAGGAAGCTGTCTTTCAAGAGATTTCTTTCTTCAGCTCTTTTAAAAGTAGTGTGAGCTGGGGATGATATATAATATGATAAAATGCCTAATGGATTCCTGAATCCACTTGCATTGAGTTCATGGAAGTTTGTAAATATGCAGCTGTAGTGGCAGAGTGTTTATTAGTGCTGAGAAGATTACTGTTCATGCTTTTGACTTTGTGAAGTCAGCATATTCACATCCACAACGCCTTTCCTGTATCCATAGTGACTAAGACAGATTTCTTTTTTCCTCTCTCATATTCAAAGCACTATTAAGATGATTGATTTTATTTGAATGAGGTCCTTGCAGATAAGAGAGGCATAAACTTAAATTCTGACCTCTGGATAAGTTTTTTTCTTTATTAAGAAAGAAAAAATATTTTATAGTTGACAAAAAATTTTTATAGTTGACAAACAAAAATTGTATATATTTATGGTATACCAAGTAATGTTTTCATATATGTATATGTTGTGAAATGATTAAATCAAGCATACATATCATTCTTTGTTGTGAGAACATTTAAGATCTCTTTTACTTCTGTACAGCAAAAGAAACTATCAACAGAGTAAACAGACAACGTATAGAACAGCAGAAAATATTTGCAAACTCTGCATCTGACAAGTGTCTAATATTCAGAATCTAAAGGAACTTAAATTAACAAACAAGAAACAAACAATCCCATTAGAAAGTGGGCAAAGGACATGAACAGACACTTTTCAAAAGAAGACACACACCGGCCAACTAGTGTATGAAAAATTGCTTAACATACTAGTCATTTGAGAAATGCAAATCAAAACCACAATGAGATACCATCTCACACCAGGCAGAATGGTTGTTATGCAAAAGTAAAGAAATAACAGATCCTGGTAAGTTAGCAGAGAAAAGAGAACACAACACACTGCTGGGGTGGAAATGTAAATTAGATCAGCTACTGTGAAAAGCAGTGTGGCAATTTCTCAAAGAACTTAAAACGGAATTACCATTCAACCCAGCAATCCCATTACTGGGTGTACACCAAAAGGAACATAATTAATTCTACCCTAAAGACACATGCACATGTATGCTCATGACAGCAATATTCACAATAGCAAAGACATGGAATCAACCTAGATGCCTATCAGTGGTAGACTGGATAAAGAAAATGTGGTATATAGACACTGCAGAATACTATTAATATGTAACCATAAAAAAGAACAAGATCATGTTCTTTGCAGCAACATAGATGGAGCCAGAGGCCATAATCCTAAGTGAACTAATGAAGGAGCAGAAAACCAAATACTGTATATTCTCACTTATAAGTAGGAGATAAATATTGAGAACATATGGATACAAAGGTAAACAACAGACACGGAAATCTATCTGAGGGTAGAGGTTGGAGGAGGGAGAGGATCGAAAAACTACCTATCAGGTACTATACTTATTACCTGGGTGACAAAATAATCTGTACACCCAACCTCTATGACATGCAATTTACCTATACAACAATCTTGCATGTTTACCCCCTGAACCTAAAAGTTAAAAGAGAATCTCTGCCAGTGAATTTCAAGTATACCATACGTTATTATAGACTATAGTCACCATGCTATACAATGGCTCTCCCAAACTTATTTATTCTATCTGACACTTTGTACCCTTTGACCAACATCTCCCACCTATGCCAATTTCCAGCTCCTGGCAGCTGTCATTCTACTATGCACTTCTATGAGTTCAACTTTTTTTTAAGATTCCACATATAAGTGAGATCATGCAGTATTTGTTCTTCTGTTCCTAGCTTATTTCACTTAGCATAATTCCTCCAGGTTCATTCATGTTGTCACAAATGACAGGATCCTTTTTTTCAGCTTAGTATTCCGTTGCATGCATGTATACACGTATTAAACACCCCCCCCACACATTTTCTTTATTCATTCATGCGTTAATGGATACTTAAGTTGATACCACATCTTAGTTATCATGAATAATACTGCAGTACATGAAATACAGATACCTTTTTGGTATACTGATTTTATTTCCTTTAGATGTACACAAAGAAGTGGGATTGCTGGATCATATGATCATTCTATGTTTAATTTTTTTGATAAACCTTCATTGTTTTCCATAGTACCTGTATTAATTTATATTCCTACCAACAATGTATAAGCCTGCATATATTTTCTGCATATCTTTCCAACACTTATCTGTTGACAATAACCATTCTAATGGGCATGAGGTAATATCTTATTGTGGTTTAATTTGCATTTTCTTGATGATTAGTGATGTTGAACATGTTTTCATACACCCGTCGGCCAATTGTATGTCTTTTGAGAAATGTCTATTCAGGTCTTTTTCTAGTTTTAAAATGAAGTTAATTTGTTTTCTTGCTATTGAATTGCCCAAGCTCCTCATATATTTTGAGTATTAACTTCTAATCAGATGTACAGTCTGCAGATATTTCTACCAGTCTGTGGGCTGTCTCTTCACTTTGTTGATTGTTTCCTTTGTCAGAACTTTCTAGTTTCATGTAACTTGATTTGTCTATTTTTGCTTTTGTTGCTTGTGCTTTTAAGGTGCTTAAGGTTTTTGTTGCTTATACTTTTAAGGTCATATGTAGAAAAAATCATTGCCTAGACCAGTGTCATGTAGCTTTCCCCCTGTGTTTTCTGCTAGTAGTTTTATAGTTTCAGGTCCTATATTTAAGTCATAAATCTGCTTTGAGTTGCTTTTTGTGTTTGGTATGATATAGAGGTCCACTTTCATTCTTCTGCATATGGATATCCAGTTTTCCCAAATCTATTTATTGAAGAGACTGTCCTTTCTTCATTGTGTGTTCTTAGCACACTTGCCAAAGATCAATTGACGATAAATACATACATTTGTTTCTGGGATGTCTATTCTGTTCTGTTGGTTTATATATGCTATTTTATGCCAGTATCACACTGTCTCAACTACTATTGCTTTTAGGATGTTTTGAAATCAAGAGGTGGGCTTCCAACTTTGTTCATTTTCAATATTGTTTTGGCTATTTGGGGTCCTATGAGATCCTTTATGAATTTTAGAACTGCTTTTTCTGTGTCTGTGAAAAATGTCATTGAAATTTTGGTAGGGACTGCATTGAATCTGTACACTACTTGGTTAGGATGGACATTTTAACAATATTATTTTTTCCAATCTGTGAACATGGATAATCTTTCCATTTATTTATGTCTTCTTCAATTTCTCTCATTAATCTTTTGTAGTTTTCATTGTACAGATCTTTCACCTCCTTGGTTAAATTTATTCTTAAATATTTTGTTTCTTTGAAGTTATTGTAAATGGGTTGGATAAATTTTGTAAGGCCTCTTTGTCTCACCTCCCCACCAACTACTTCTGTTGATTTAGGTCACAAAGCACATGATAATGTTTTCTGCCATATCATCCTTGAAAGTTTCAGAGATTGTTTGGACAAAGACATTTTACAAATTAATCTTAGACATAGAAATTTGAAAACAAACATAAACTATACACATCCACAATGAAAGATTAAATAGAAATCAATCAAGTGCTTTATAAAAAAATTAAAAGAACTTAAGGTCAGTTAGTGCCCAAGAAAAAAGGCTATAAAATAAAACTAAGAGAAAGATCAAAAGAATTATTATTATTTTTCCAAATAGAGGAACGAATGACTTGGGGTCCCATAATGTTTCCTAAATATTTAAGGTGGTATTTGTGCAGCTGTGCTCACTTTGTGCATTGTACTTGCAATTTATTGGGCAACAATCCCAAGGCTGGAGATGAATAGAGAAGTTACTCCCAAGTCACTGACACAGACTTTCAATTCTAATGTGATCACATCTATGTCTCACAGATATCTTACGTTTTACATGTTTAAATTTCTTAATTTCCCCTAGAATTATAGTTATTTTCAAGTCTTCATGAGTCAATAATGCCTCTATCTTCTTAGGACCTTCGGAGCCATCTTTGACATGTCCCTGTACATTCAGTGCATCATTGGTTTATGTCGACTGTACTTCCAAAGTGTATGTTTACCAACTTCCACATTCACCTCCATTGTCACACTGTATTATTCCAAGTCACTGACTCTTGCGTTTGAACTTCTATAGTAACCTCCTAACTACTTTTGTATCTTTCATACAAGTATCTTCCAAACTTCCAGAAGAGTTTCCTCAAACTTGTCTCCACAGAAGAGAATATGTAGAATATGGTACAAGCTTTGCTGCTGTGGTGCAGTGTCCTGTAAATAGAGTGTTTCAGACAAGATAGACATTTATCCCTCAAGTAATATCTAAGCTAGGCAAAGGGTCTTTAGCTTCTTGGGTTGTCCTACCATTCTCAAAACACAGTTTTTATCTTGGGCCCAAATCTCCACTTGTTGCCATCTTCTACCAGTAGTTAGTGGGGAAAGGGCCAGGGGAACACATACCTAGTCCTTTCAAGGGGGATCCCGAGAAGCTTGGAGAATTTATGTAACTTCCTGAAGGTCACACAGCTGTTTAGTGGCAGGGCTGATTGGATCTGAGGTTTGTGTGATTCAGAAGCCATTAGACCTCTTTTATGGGGAAAGAAAGATAAGATATAGCTGTTGCATTCCAAGTGGACACTGAAGCTATTAACATCCATATTTTGAAATAATTGTGCAAAGTTTCATTAATCTCAATTAGTGACAGGAAAATGGCAATATTAGGAGTGAAAAAATAAATAGAAATCAGAACATTTGAGTTTGTGAATACAAATGGTTGGAATGATCCTGTTTGTAGATTATAAGTTATATGAACCAGATATTAAATATTTCATAAGAAAAGAACATAACTTCCATTGACGGAGGTGGAAACAGAGGTGAGAAGGAGGATCAATGGCACTATCTCCCATGGGAATTCTTAACTGGGATGAAGCAATGTTCTCAAATCTCTATGTAACAATAGAAAAATTAATGTAATTGTTATGGAAGCTCTTTAATACAATGTATCAAATGAATCAGAGAGTTTCAACTACTTCTTTAGGAAAAGTATAATATTCTAAAAGGTTCTGTATAACTGATATTACCAGTACACAATTCTGTGTAACTGATATTATGTTACAATTCTGTATAACTGATTAATCAGTAGGTAATTAACACCCACTCATTTGTGTTTGTAAATTAAATGTTATCTCATTTATATCATCAAAAAATACTTAATTTTCTATTTAGTTTCTTGATTACATCTATTGGTTTTAGTAGAGAGAAGTTGCTAAATGTAAGTAGCTGCTGCCTTCTTAAGTTAATATTAAGTAGAAAACAGGTGAAATCAGATTTTAGGATACTTAAGCAGTGTCTCTTAACCCTGGATGTACATGAGAGTGACTGACCTGGGAGCATTTAGAAAGCCCAGATCCAGGATTGGATCCGCAATTACAAAATCAGAATTCTGAAGGTGGGATCTGTATTCATTTGCCATGGCTGCCATAACAAAATACCACAGTCTGGGTAACCTACACGGCAGAAGTTGATTTTTTTTCACAACTTTGGAGGGTAGAAGTCCAAGAGGTAGGTGTTGGCAGGTTTGGTTTCTTCTGAGGCTTCTCTTCTCTGCCATCTTCTTCTCCTGGTTTCTTCATGTGATCTTTCCTCTGTACCTATCCGTATCCTGTTCTCCTTCCTTTATAGGAACAACAGTCTTATTAGAGTAGGACCACCCCAGTTGCCTTTCTTCACATTTTAAAATAACCCATTTCCAAATACAGTCACATCCTGAAGTATTGGGGATTGGGACTTCAACATGTTTTTATTTATTTATTTATTGACAGAGGAGGAGACACACAATTCAGCCTATAATACGACCAAAGCATTGGTGTTTTTAACCTGCCACCCTCTGCCCCCAAGTGATTCTAATATGCAGCCAAATTTGAGAGTCGGTGCCCTAGGTGGGATTCTCAAATCTGTCTGCATTAAAATCAGCTGATTAACTTAAACCAAGAAACAACACACACCAATAATTAGGCATCACTACCTCAGGGGTTTGATTTGATCGCTATGGGGTGGGATGTTGTTAGTTTACAAAGTCTCCCAGGTGATTTTAATGTGAACCAGTTTTGAATATCACTACACTAATATGTGTTTCTTAACTGTCTAAATGGAAGCATATTTCTTGCCTTTCTCCAAATTGTTTTACTGAAAATTCTTAATAAATACAAGTTATTTTAATGAAAGATGTATATTTAATGATGTAGTATTCAGGTCTGAAAAAATGAATGAAATACTTCTAAGGTGCTATGTTTCAAGTCAAACATGAGTTTTGTAATATAATTTTCTCTGCAACTTATAGTCTTTTCTTGCTTAATAAAAATAAAAGGAACTTGGGCATAGGACTCAACAAATAAAGTGAAAAAATTGACACTTTAATGATTAAGTTGACTAAACTGTCATAGCTTTTAGTGAGGTAATTTCTTGATTAAAGAAATGATGTTTTTCAGCTTTCAGAAGAAGGCTAGACTTTCCTTTCCAGATGACATCAAAATCTGATCAAAATTTCTTGATTTAATCAGGCCACTTTCTGTGTTTTGAAGTAAAGCCACTTATCTGGCATTTTTCATTAAGGCTTGACAACAGCTGGCTGCTTCCCAGAATGCAGTGCGTGACAGAGATTATTTTATAAAGCCATGGATCAGCTGCCTTTGTAATTTGCTTAAATTGATTACGTGTACGAGTCTTCACTCTCTGGACTTAAAAGAAGCCTGCATTTGGGTGAGGAAACATTATTATTTCAATGACAAAACACCACGTCTACTATGCCATATTACACATAGAGACACTGCACTCTAATAGTATTTTTAGTTTTAATCTTTTTGGAAAGTTATTTTAAATACTATGATTTCTATTTTGACTGAATTTTGTAGTTTTGATCAAATAACTAAAGAAGCAGTATTTAAGATCAGAAAAGCATTATTTAAATGATGAAAGTATACAGTCTTAGGAAAGTCATTGATTTTTGTCCTTTCTCTGTGTTAATAATATCAGTTACAGATATTTACTGATATGTTTTTTTAAATTAAAAAAACTAATCATTTTCTAAAGTTGCATGGTGCGTATGTCTTTCTCAAAGTTCTACAAGAATTCCAAGTGCTGAGATTAAACTAGACTTAGCTATACCAATAAGTTTAGATATCTTGTTTAAAAACACTTAAGAGTGCAGCCCTAGGAGTCCACTAGCAAAGTACCCAAAGAGAGGAACCAAATTATGTGTTTTCCTTTTATTGAACTAAGTAGTGACCTGGGATGCAAGTGCCTTACAGACTGAGGTAATGATTTTATCAGTGAAGGGGGATATATATATATATATATATATATATATATATATATATTTTTTTTTTTTTCAGCAGGGTCTCACTCTGTTCCCCAGGCTTCAGTGCAGTGGTGCAATCACAGCTTTCTATAGCCTTGACCTCCCAGGCTCAAACAATTCTTCCACCTAGTAGCTGGGACTGCAGATATGTGATATCATGCCCAGATATTTAAAAAAAAATTTTTTTTTATAGAAATAGGGTCTTACTATGTTGCTCAGGCTGGTCTTAAGTTCTGGGCTCAAGCAATCCTCCTACCTTGGCCTCCCAAAGTGTTCGATTACAGGTGTGAGCCACTGCACTTGGCTGGGAGCTACTTTTGGTTGAAAATTGATTAAATAAAAAAGAATGAGAAAGGAGGTTTTGTATTTTAGTTTTAATCATTTTCACCTTGGAACAAGAAGGTAAGATTTAGTCAGCAACTCAATGCTCCTGTAATTCCCACTAATTGTGTGGGTTAGCCCTCACCCTTCTACTTTCTCTCTCTCTGTCGTTGGAAAAGATAAGAAAATGTAATAGCCTTATTACGAACATTTATGTCTTAGCCTCACTGGTGTCTTTAATACTGTTTGGAATTATTTTGTTCATTTCTTGGGGATCCCTATACAGTGGCATCTAAGCTTAGCTACCCATAGAGATCCCCTGGGAGCCTGTTAGAAATGACCTCCTGGGTTCATCCTGGACCTACTGAATCAGAGTTTCTGAGGATGGAACTGGGGAGTCTCTCCAAGTTGGTGATTCTTGGTGCAGTCAGCCTTCTGCTAGTCCAGGGAATGACTTCTGGGTACTCCTGGTAGTCCACTCTTGGAGAATGGCTGGTCTCAATTCTTTCCAGTTTCATAAGGTTCCAGTTCTAACTTCCCCCTTAGAAGACGGCTTGGTCGTTTCTTTCACTAAAAATCTAAGGCCATCCAGGAAATATTCTTCATATTTCCTTTTTTTTACATCAGAAAAACATCTCTAGATAGTCATTGCCTTTCTTTGAATTTCACAGGAAAGGGCTCTCTGTTCACAAAGCAAACCCTTCCACTTTTGCTTTTCAATCAATCCATTTCCATCTTTAGTTTCCCTTTTCACCACCATTTAACTTTTTTAACACAAGAGACACATGAATTTTATCTTTCGTGAACATTTGATGAGTAAGTGTGGGTGCCCCAGTAAAGATTCTGGCTTCCTGCAAAGGATAAGGTCAGAAGTACCATCCTGATTTATCCTCAATGTATTCCCCATGGGTTCTCTTGTCTAATGGCCCATAACTGAGGCTTTGATTATGGCATCTGCTGATGAATAATCAAATAGTTTATTGGAAGATGTTTTAACCAGACCTCTCCTGATTTGGAAATTTTTTACTGTTGTTACAATGCAAGAATCTCTTTATAGTAGAATATCAAACCAGGTATATTGACTCATGCCTGTAATCCCATTACTTTGGGAGGCCCAGCTGGGAAGATTGCTTGAGCCTGGGAGTTTGAGACCAGCCTGGGCAATATACTAAGACCTTGCCTTTACAAAAAAACAAACCTTAAAAAATTAGCCAAGTGCAGTGGCCATGCAAGGGATGGTGGGGGATGGGGGGCCCAGAATCACTTGATCCCAGGAGGTGGAGGTTGCAGTGAGCCAGATTGCATCACTGCATTCCAGCCTGAGTCAGAGTGAGACCTTGTCTCAAAAAAAAAAAAAAAAAAAAAAATCAGAATAATTCCTACATTCTCTGCAGTTGCCTTAATTTATAAACTATTTTTATCTTTCATTATTTCTTGATTACGTAAATTAAATTATGGTGAAAGTATTACATGAAAATGATTGTTAAGTACTTCTATAAAACATATTAAAATAATATTCTTTACTCTTTTCTCTCAATGATTTGTCTTATTTACTTCATTGACTTGTGCCATTTACTAGAAGAATCACTTTGTTTTTAACTGTTTGTTCTGGTATTTACCTCCTTATGTGAAAATAATATTCCTTTTGATAAATCAATTTACTTTCTGTAAGGAATGTTAGGATTTTAACTCATTTATACCTTATACTTCATATTCCTTTCCTCATTTCTTCCTTGTATAATTGAATATGTCTAAATTTTTGGTTATATCTTTTTTTCATTACTTTATTGTGACTACATAAGTGCTTTCCAGTGTTGAGTGATCTACACTGGAATGTATGACTGCCTTTTGTATTTGTTTTTGTTGTCAGTTTTACCTAAAGTTAGTAATTGCCTCATTTTTTTTCCTTTAATTTTCTTTGAATAACTAAGTCTTCTAACAACCCCTGACAGTTCTGTAAAATATCTGTCATTACAGTGTTTCATGTGGTCAAACACTCAGATAATTTACCAGTTCCTTTTTCATTCCTGCTTCTTGGAGCCCTTTGTTTCCTGCCCCAGAGTGCACTGTGCTCTCTGGGCATAAGGCACAGCTGTCACTCTTGGAATGCACATTGCCTCTCTTCTCTGTTTCCTAAATCCATATTCTCTTCTTGGTTTATTCCTTTGTTTTCATAGGGTATATCCTTTAGTGACTTCTTGAGAAGGGGTACTTGGAAAATGAATTCATTAGAGTTTGCATATCTGGGTGGATAGCTTGCGTAGACTAATTCAGTGTAGGGTGATCAAACAAGTTAGCTCAATTTTTCACTGAGACCCTCTCAACATATCATTCTATGTAAATCTTTTTTCTTGGACAGTTTTGCTTCTTCAGAGAAGATTTCTCAGTTTCCTGTCAGGGGAACGTAACATGAATGCTGATGTTCAGGGGTTGAAGAAACTTAGTGATCAACATACAGATTTTCACACAATATCTCTATTTTCAGCAGGGGAGTTTTTGCTTGCCCTCCTTTGTGACTGCTGTGCCAGAGAATCAAGCTCCTTTGGTTCACATTCTCTGGAGAATAAACCTCAGATTTCTACTGGGTGGTAGAGGTTATGACTTGGGATCAGTGATGTGCTGGTAAATGTTTAACAACTAGCTCTCTGAAACAAAGCAAAACTCTGATTTGTAGCATATGCAGTTTGTGTTATGTAAATACTTTCACTAGCACTGATTTCAAGCTAAGAATGTGAGGTCCCTGCAAAATGGGAAAGAGATGTTAACAATAGCTCTTGCAAGCGGGTATAAGCCAGCTGCAGCCCACCAGTGATGGAAAGTCTAAATACCCATTCATTTTAGCAACTTCCCTTCCCTTTAGCTTCTAAAATATCCAATATCTCAATTTCCTAAACATTTCCAGGGACCAATCAGCTTGCTTCTTGTAGTCATTGGCTTGACTTTTCTTCTCTTTGCTGTTTCCTTTATCCAATTGCTTTCATCTTCAAATGTTAGATTGTAGTCACTTCTTTATTTCATTGAAATTGGAGTTTGTGTTTCCTATCATCTTTGTGGTTATGGAATTTTGAAAGAAGTAACAAGAGCAAAATTATCTTTCTTTGCCATAATGAAACTGAAAGTTCTACTCATTTTTTCTAAATAAAAACTAGAGTTGTAGATTGACACTCCTTACTGTTCACAGTATTTTGAATATCTTGTCTAATTAAACTCTAATTTATAGCATAAAATCCTGGGAAGTACTTTTTGACCTTGCTATATAGACCAAATTAGTCAGGGAAGCATTGTAATATACCCATTTCAGATCAGAGGATGCTTGGGAATTACAGCAGCGCATGGCGGCATTTTGAACTTAAAAGGTTTAGAGAGAATGTGGGTTTGTCTAGAGAGATATCAGTTTTTGAGTTACCTGTGTTGGACCCTCACAGGTTCTTTATTAGATGTTGTAGCCAAAGGCATTGAGCTCTAAGATAGGTATGTTTTTTAGGGGAGGTAGGAGAGGGTGGGGACAAGGGCATGTTTATTCAGTTTTCAGATTAGAAACACAGAATTAGAAATGCAGAATGTCCCAGTAAATATATACACCCCTTAGATGTTAACAGCACAAACAACCAATTGCTTTTTCTATTTCATGGTCAACAGTGTTCTTCAAGACAGGATAACATAATGGTGAGGGCCTGGGGTACTCCTCAGTGCCTCGGTCCCAGAGTGCTGCTCTGCCAATTGCTGAACGTGGAAACTTGAGCAAGTTTCTTCAACTCTTGGTGCTCAGTATTCTCATCTTTGTAGAAATAGAAGCTCTTCATTGGTTTGTTTTGAGGATTAAATGAGTTAATATGTTTAAAGCTCTTATACTTCATGAAGCATAAAAAGTGCTACATACACAGTAGTTATTATTGTTTCTGTAATGGCACAAGTGATGATCAAATCGGCAATGGTTAACACCAGTCCACTTTACTTATAATTTATATCAATATACTTCAATATTGCATTAAAATCATACATGTATATGTATACACATTTTATTAGAATATGTTGTTGAGTGTCATTCACAGCTATTTTGTACCTTTGTCACTCCTCTGATAATTTAACAAACATAAATTTAGTATCAACCATGTACAATTGTACTATGCTAAATGCTAAGGTTACAGAGTTTTTCAAGTGGAATTGCTATTTGGAAAAAAATAAAACTAGAATGTTTCCTCAACCTTAACACTAAAAAGGAAATCCAGATAGATAAAAGATTTAAAACTGTTAACAAAAAAAGAGAGCCATAGAGGTATTGATGGGATATATGGTTGGATGTTTTTATATATTTGGAGTAGAAGAGGCTTTTCTATTTATAGACATGAAAAATCAGAAACTCTAATATAGAAGATTGACATATTTGACTAAATAAAATTTTAACTTTTGCCTGAGGGAGGAGTCACCAAAACAAGTAAAAAGGGGAACACAAACTGGGAAAAAGAATGACAGTACATATGATAGACAAGAGTAAATTTAATTACCAATCACTTGGAAAATGGCAACAGTCTAAAAGAAAACTATAAGAACAGACCATTTACAGAAAAAGAAGTTAAAGATGGCAAACAAAAATAAGCAAAAGTCCTCACTATATTTTAAAGAAATTTAAAACAATGATTTTTAAAAAATCATTTATTGGAATTGGGAGGGCCAGTGGAAGGTAGAAAGATACAGAAACAGATAACTACCATTTCCAGAATTCTAGAATCAAGGGAGAATATTCTCTGTGGGCGGGATTATCTTGGCCTTTGCCCTGACTACCTGGCCTCCTCTCCACTTTCAAGATACTCTGTTGAGTTAGAGCTCTCCGGCAGACTTGTTTCCTTGGAAAAATGCCTTGGCAGGTTACCTGTGATTTAATGAGGCCTTCCAGCTGTGTATTAGTCACAGCTAGCAATTATTTCACATTTATATGAGCCAAGCATGTTCAACATTTAAAAAGCCTCCCTTCTGAACAAGCCTGTATTGGCTGGTGTATAGCCATTTGGTTGGGTTTTGAGATTGCTTTCTGAGACCTTCTGCTGCAGATCCCTGTGTACATCTTCCTCAGGGGCCCTCACTCTAGAGGAGAACAAAATAAAGCAAACGCTTAGGGCTTCTGGAGGAGAAGGGACTAGATTGGTTTGCTTATGGGTTCATTTACTCAGTAAATATTTATTGAGTGTTTACTGTGTGTCAGATAGTATTTTAATCATTGGGCATATAGGAGTGAATAAAGTTTTCATGAAGCTTATCTTTTAGGGGAATGGGGATAGATAATTTAAAAAATTAAGAATTTCAGATGACTGCTATGAAAAAGATGAAATCAGGTAATAAACAGTAAAGGGTGGAGGTGCTTAGATAAATATATACATATATACACATCATATATGAACAAAATAGTGCTTCTCAAACTTTAGTGTGCATCAGAATTACTTGGAAGACTTATTAAAACACAGATTGCTTGGCCCTGTCCCCAGAGTTTCTGATTCAGTAGGGGCCTGGTTTGGGGCCTGGGGAAACAACTTTTCAGGTGCTGCTGCTGCTGCTCTGGAGACACTTTGAGAACCACTGGAACTGGGGAGAGGGTGATCCTGGAAAGCCTCTGCCAAGAGGTGATATTTGGATAGAGACCTGAATGACAAGAAGCAACCATTGATGTGAAGATGATCAGTGGTGGGGGATGTAGGCTGGGAATGTGCAAAGCAGAGAAGCTGTTTGTGGTTTGAAGAAAGCAAAAAGGCTCTGAGGCTGCAGTGTAATGAATGGAGACGGTGGCAGCAGATAAAAGCAAAGAGGAAGATGGTCTGAAGATAGGCCATGCAGAGTGATGATCCTCTGCTCTGAGTGCACACTTAACAAAAACCTCCAACCATACCGGAGCCTACCCCAAGAGAGAGACTCAGATTTCATCAGTTGGGGTGGCACTGAAGTATTTTTCAAAACTCCTTAGTTGATTCTACTAAGCAGCAGAGGCTGAGAATGATGGATATAGATCCTTTGCAGCCATGGGAAGTTAAGATTTTATTTCAACTGTCATGAAAATCATTGGAGAGTTTTAAGCAGTAGAGGACATAATTAGGGGGTAGTTGTAGCTGGTTGTAGAATAGATTTTGTAAGGAGTTAAGAATGAGTGAGGAAACCAGTCAGAAAATGTCATAATTGTCCAGGTTAAAAGTGATGCTGGCTTACTTTATGTGGTAGTGGTGGGGATGGTGAGAAATGGGACACAGGGTGGTAGATGGAATTTTGAGGGAAGGGCTGAAAGGATTTATTGATGGATTGCATATAAGCAGTGAGAGAGAGAGTGAGTGAATCGAAGATGGCTCCAAGGTCATCTTTTAACTGGGTGAAAGGTGACACCATTAACTGAGTATACTGGGATTTATGGAGAAATAACAAACTTTGTTTTGGATTTATTAACTCTAAGATGCCTTTCTGGAACAGTTAAGCACCAGGTTATATTTAGAGAAAGGGAAGGGGACTAAGGGTAGACAGATACCTTGCTCCTTTGACAGGCTTGTGATAGCTAGCTTGGATAGGATTATTTTTTATGTGGACTTTATATGCATTTTGAAATATGTAAACTTTCCTGTAATGTGCAGCTTTAAATTTTTGTTTGTTTGTTTTCACCCACAGTAAAAATTTGGCTTTTTAAATGGGTAAATAGAATCAGGGTAGGAGCTTTCTAGAGGCTTAAACCTGTGAGCTTAGGCTGGTGGCACTCAGTGTATAGTTGTTGAATGAATGAGTGAACTCACTTTTATATATCAATCCCATTTATCATTTTGATGAAGATGTGGATTTAGATCATTTTGTATAGGGAATATCAAATATCCAGTGGTTAAAGATTATGTCTCAATTATTATCATAAAGTAACTGTTGAATGAATCCACTGAATCCAAAGGGGCAGAGGGTTTTGGTATAAACAGGGTTGTATTCCTTGGGTTATCCAGGGAAAAGGGGCAGTAAATAGGATCTAAGACGCCTGTGGGTTTCTAGTCCCATGTCTCTGATTATCTGTTTGCCTTTTGAAATGAGTCAGTGTAATCTGTGTGATTTCAGCAAAATCAGCCCAAGTTTGGGATCTGCCTTCACAGAAAGTCCTCCTGCTTCTCTGTATGTCAGAGCCTGCCAGGGGGAGCATTCAGAGATCAGAGACAAGAGCTCCTGTAAGCCAGCTTGGTGCTGAGTGAGTCTAGCTGGGATCATAGCTGATTATCTAAGATTTCACGGATGATCAATATCTGTCTATAAGTGCCTTTTCTGATAAACCAAAAGTCAGAATTTGGTTTTAGTCAGGGGAATCAATTCTACAACTAGAGAGATCATAGAGGCTGCTGAAAACTGTTCCCAGACTGTATTCAGATGCCCAGATTTGTGAATGAGCAGGTGGGATTTCTCTCCAGTCCAGGATGTTGTATCTGAAGATTATGAAATAGACATCTGCACTCATTTCTCCTTATCAACTCCATCCAGGGACCAGTGATTCTACTTCAATCTTGTGTATTGGGGTAAGAAGTTAAACTTGTGATCTTAACAGCTGTCACTCAAGTTCTTCTCAAGCAGGGGAACTATTTGTGAAAATACCTTGATAAGTTAATTAGGGTTACAAAAGGAAACTGGAGAACAAATCAGAAGTTAGATTCAAGGTAGCAGAGGAGAATGGCTGGGCTGATACGTTTATATAAGGAGGGGAATTCGTTGTTCTTTCTCCAAGGAGGTAAATAGAGAAAAGAGGGAGGAGAGAGAAACTTCAGGGTGATGGGACCTGAGTAAAAAACCTAGTGGTAAGATGGCTGAAAGCTAATTTAAGAAGGGAGATGGTCAATCTTCAGTTGGAAATTGTTTACTTTGCTGACATGTAAACTCTCTTATACCTCACTTTAAATGATTGACAAAGTCTCTTATATTAATGGATGCACTGTGTGAGTGGGATTTATGAGTGGAGAATGCAAGAAAGTCTGACCTTCATATTCAGTGTAATGGTGGAGAATAGAGAGGACTATGGAAGTAGGAGTTGAGATGACTTTGAGAATGCAAGTTCTGCCCCCACCTCCACCTGCACGTGCCTCAGGAATCCTCAGAAATTTGGGGCAGAGCTTTGGCAGGAGACTTCAAATCCAGGTGACACTTGTATTGCAAAATTTTGGATAGCAAAGACAATTTCTCTTGATAAAATTTAGGGTTCTCTCTCTCTCTGTTAAAGTGATTTGGCTCATCTTCAGCTTTGCTGGATGTTTCATTAAACCCGTGCTTCTGATTGAAGGGCCTCTTCACTGGCTGCTTCCAACTAGTAGAGTCTCCTTTGTTTGACTTTTTTCCTGTTTTGGATCTTTGGATCTTGTTCTCCTTCTCTTGCCCTTTTGGCTTTGTGGGAGACCAGTTCTTCACTTCCACAGCTGGGGGTGTGTTGTATCCCGTCCAGCACCTGAATCTAGCCAGACCTCTGATAACCCGGGAAGGGAGGTCAGACATGACTAATATTCTGGGAAATTGTTTTGCTGAGCATAAGCATGGATGGGGCATTTGTTTTTCAAAGATCATATATTGCAGGATCAGATAGATTTAAGCCAGAAAGGAATACGGTATATCAGGTAACTTTAATAGGTCACTGAAGAGAGGAAGAAGCAATAGAAGATTCACTATTAGCCATGTTGTAACTCCTAGAATCAGTGCTTGAAAGTACTCTACATATTGAAAACATTACAGTCAGCACACATGTTTTTGGAGGAAACATTCACAAATGCTAATATAATTTAAAAATGTATTTTAATATTTTTACGGAGTCTATTTTGCTACTTCTGATTTTGCTAAATGTAAGTAGGCAGAATTGTAAGACAGGAATGGTTTAAACGTGGATATTAACCTTTTGACTTCACTAGAACAGTTGCCTAATATTCTTCTATAATGAAATTGTTTCCACTAATAAAATTGCATTGCAAAAACTGCTTAGGTTATCTAAGGCCAAAATTAGACACCTAGAATATAGCAAGAAAATAATTCTCGCCTGAGGGCTTCTCTAGACAGAAGCAGCACGATTGTGAAATACCATATTGTGTTCCCTTCTGTAGAACTTGCTACTTAGGAAGCTCCTTGTCTTCCAGCTAAGAGTCTGGAGATGGGAACAATGGAAATACTGGGTTAAGAAGGTCAGGGATACAATAGGTTACATGACTTGAATGGCTATAGAATTTACATGATTATGTTTTGTGAAGGTATAATTACAAAAGGAACAAACATACATGTTTTCATGCCATACTTATCCCTGAAATGAAATTGCATATAAGTACCTATAATGGTCTGCTATTGTCTATGCAGCCCTTCCCTCCACCTTTCTTCTGGTAACAGCACTCTCTTCCCTTTGGGAATGACTCGAGCTTCCACTGGATACTTCCTTGTGCTTCACATGACCCTGCCCCTTCGCTGCTCCTATCTGCTCTCTTACCAGGGCCACAGTGGACTGGCCAAGGTGGGTACCTGAATTAAGCTGGTTCTTCCACTGAAATTTTCAAGTGTATTAGGAAAGAGTTCCTTTGGCTGTGGAATTTATAAAAGGTGAAACCCAGGAGCTTCTGACAGCCAGGTTTGCTGCCAGAGGAAGAAGCCAGTCTTCAGTGAGAAGGACAGACCATGGAGAGAAGCATACTTTCTGTAGTTTGAGTGTTCAATCCCTTAATAACATAGGCTATTTTAGTATTCTAAGATATATTCATATTGCTTTAAGTAATCTAATCTGGGTTTCTGTCACTTAACAACAACAACAACAAAAATCCCAGCAAACACGTTGGCACTGTTCATAGGAAGGATGTTTTATTAAAGACTAGAAGACTGCTGGCATCAAAATAATTCTGAGGTTTAAAAAACACTCTGAACTGGTTGCTTGTGGGATGTACCTGAGGAACATGAACTTGTGTTGGTAGAATCCCCATTGATTGATTGAGTGATTTATTGTCTTCTGATAAATATTTAATGGTTCATAAGGACAGTCCAGAAACCTGAAGACTAATCAGTCTCTTTAGATTAGCGGGACAGTTGTCCAAACTCATTCTGTCTTTGTTATAAGCCGTCATGATTAATTTGCTAGGACTGATAGGATCCTGTCACTGTGACCCCTAACTGAGCAAACAAGTCCTTTCTCAAACCTGAAGGAGAACAGCCTGGGTGTATACATGCAAGATTGTTTATTGGCAACATAATTTAGCAGTGAAAGTTTTCTTTATCTTCTGATAGCCTCTTTTCTTCTCTGTGGGATTCCCTGGTGTTCAAGAAAGTGGTCTTTTAGGAAGTCAAGCGACATTCTCTAGACTTTTTACTTTATTTATGTCCTATCTTAAACCTTCCCAGCCCTAAGTTAGTACCCTGCTGATGATCAGCTCAAGAATGTGATAACCTGCTCTGTACTGAAGTGAAATTCATGAATAATGGCTTATTTTGTTGGTCTTTTCAGTTAGCACTTGGCTTTTAATTCACTGGATGAGTTAGTTGTGGCTTTAAGGTGCATGGCAAGAAGGATTGTTTTTTTTGAAGCAGCATCCAAGTAACAGCAATAGATGTCATTAAATTAATTGATGCTGAAATTCTTCTTTTGTTGGAGTGCCTCTCCACAACCATAACCGTTCTTGGTAAGCAGTATTTTACCTCATGTCTATATTCTGGTAGAGATCCTACATCATTGCTCTTGTGTGGATGAATCATGCCAGATATGGTTTGGCAAATCCCTTCTTAAATTGTAGCTCCTATAATTCTCACATGTTGTAGGAGGGACCCAGTGGGAGATAATTGAATTATGGGGGTGGTTTCTCCCATATTGTTCTCATGGTAGTGAATAAGTCTCACAAGATCTGATGGTTTTGTAAGGGGTTTCCCCTTTCACTTGGCTCTCATTCTCTCTTGCCTGCCACCACGTAAGATGTGTCTTTCACTTTCCAGCATGATTGTGAGGCCTCCACAGCCACATGGAATTATGAGTTCATTAAACCTCTTTTCCTTTATAAATTACCCAGTCTTGGGTATGTCTTTATCAGCAGCATGAAAACAAACTAATACCATGCCTTCATGTAGTATAAGAATAGGCTCCATTTGTAGAGAGCTGCCCTGTGCCAGATACAGCTGGTGCCTCCACACTGTATCTCATTGAATTCAGCCTTCAGAACAATGTTATGAAGTAGGTATTATTATCCTCAGAGATAACATACAAAGAAGTTAAGCAGGTTGGCTAAGGTCATATGACTAACGGGGGGATGTAACTCGGGTTTGCTTACTCTGAAACTTCTTTTGTCTATATAATTTCCAAAGCTTGGTTTTCCATACCATTCTAATAAACCTAGAAGACACTTACCAATGCTGCTTCCTTCAAATTGGACTCCTTGCCTGTGTGAGTTACCTTCTTACCTTCCCTTAGTTGTGGAGTGGGCAGTGGATGCTGTGTTAATATCAAGGAAACAGAAGACCTCTGGAAACCCACCATGGATCATGACTTAACTTAGCTGTCAAAGAGTACTGATATCAACCAAGAATCACTAACTGATGATACACAGGCTGAGTGCAAGTTGCTTGACTGCCATTTTGCTCAGAGGTTAACTCCGCAGGGTAATTGGGAATCATTGTATGTTACCTAAAGGTGGTTGAGTTATTGATTGAGAACCTGTGATTCTGATTCTCATTCTTAGAGGCATATCAGAGTTCAGATCTGAAGGTTCTAAATGGATCACAATTATGCTCTTACTTATATCTTAAAATATCAGTAATGAACATCTCATCATTTACTCAATTTTAGAAGCATCTGGATTGAAAAATGTATTAATATTCTCCTACCAAACTGAATGATATCTCAGACATCTAAGGATCAACATATTTTCTTTTCTTTTTTTTTTTTTTTTTGAGACGGAGTTTCGCTTGTTACCCAGGCTGGAGTGCAATGGCGTGATCTCGGCTCACCGCAACCTCCGCCTCCTGGGTTCAGGCAATTCTCCTGCCTCAGCTTCCCGAGTAGCTGGGATTACAGGCACGCGCCACCATGCCCAGCTAATTTTTTGTATTAGTAGAGACGGGGTTTCACCATGTTGACCAGGATGGTCTCGATCTGTTCACCTCGTGATCCACCCGCCACGGCCTCCCAAAGTGCTGGGATTACAGGCTTGAGCCACCGCGCCTGGCCGGATCAACATATTTTCTATGTGTTTTTGTTATCTTTTCTAAGGTAAAAATTTTTTATGTATTCTAGAGTTTTTTTTTTTTTTTCTAAAATATTGCTCTATTTTTGCTAGCTTCCTGAGTAGACACCAATGCCACAGTGGAATAAGTCCGCATGTATTTTTACTGGCCTACAACATGGCAACATACACATCTCCATGATGGGGCAAAACTGAAATTTGCCCTGTGTGTACATGGCAGCTTGTTTTTTAAAATTTTTCTGACTCAACTGTGACTCAGTATATAATATTGGGTCTGACATCCTATCATTTGGATGCATAGATATTTGGAACTGAAAGCTCATGAGAGAGAACATGGAGGGCAATAAACTGTCTTGAAAAGCTTTATGTTTTTCCAAACCAGCTAAAGGACCTTGATCTTCTTTTTCTCTTAGCCTTAGAATGAGGTAACTGAGTAAAATGAAGTGAAATGCAAGTTTCATTTCAACTTAAAAGCTGGAATTCTCCAATACCAAATAATTGAAGATTTGCTTTCTGGTGTTTGATCACAAAACATTTTGTAAATAGCAGAAAACTGACCACACTTTATGTTGTTCACTGTATTGGGATAGAATTTAAAGACAGGAAGGCCTGCAGAGAGCCTCAGCTTAGTTTCTCAGATGACTTGCCTCCTGTTTCCTTGAAAATGATCAGAAGAGATTTTAATCTCTATCGTGTTTCAGCATCTGCGGTTTCGTTCATGAGCAAGCATCATGGTGAGTGTCAAGAATTATATGGTAATTTAGTATAACACGATGGCATCATGTAATGCTTGTGCACTTGAGAATAGCAGTTTTGGAGGTGCTTCTTTCCCAAAGTATAATTATATTCAGAAACAACTAGCTTTTTGATAGTAGCTACTGACTTCTATGAATTTAACACTTTAAGTTCATTAATGGCAGGGACTGTTTTTGGTATTCTGGGATGTGCACTATTTCTAAGCATCTTTGTTCTTTCTTTAAATGGCAGTTAGGAAAGAACCTTCAACAGGACCTAGGAACAGTCAGTGATAATTTTGATTTATTTTAATTTAGAGGTTAAAATATATTACAGGAAGTTGTCTCTTTGAGAGGAAACATTTAAAAAGTATTTTAAGAATTTGAGGTTGCTATGTGGAGAATTATCATCCTGGAATTAGAAACAATTTCTAATTCCAGAGGGCATGATATGTATTTATTTTCTAGGTAGCGTATATACTAATTACCATCAGAATATGCTACATTTTAGGAACAGGTGTCACTTTCATTAATCTTTTCCTTCCCATTCCTATACTATTACATTCATTTAGGTATTTATTAAAACCACTTTTCTGGATAGTTGTAGGAGTCTCCTAGCTTTTCTCCTAGCTCTCAGTCTTTTCTTACTATAGCTTTGCAGACACTCATCAGATAGATCAAACCCAGATGGGGTCAGGTCAAAGCCTTTGATGGCTTTCTAGTGCCTACCAAATAAAACCCAAACACTGTACCTTTGCAGTGAAGGTCCTTGACAGTCTGATGTGAGTCCAGCCTTGTCCCTATAACTCTAGCCAGAACTCTATGCCCTGGTTGATTCAGCTACTTTATTTTTATTTTATTTTATTTATTTCTTCTAAAAAAAAAAAACAGGATACATGTGCAGAAAGTGCAGGTTTGTTACATAAGTATACGTGTGCCATGGTGGTTTGCTGAACTTATTGATTTGTCCTCCCCTTAACCTCACCCTGCCACCAGGCCCTGGTGTGTGTTGTTCCCCACTCTGTGTCCATGTGTTCTCATTGTTTAACTTCCACTTATGAGTGAGAACATGCAGTGTTTCGTTTTCTCTTCCTGTGTTAGTTTGCTGAGGGTGATGACTTCTAGCTTCATCCATGTCCCTGCAAAGAACATGATCTCCTGCCTTTTTATGGCTGCATAGTATTCTATGGTGTATATGTACCCCATTTTCTTTTTTTTCTTTCCTTTTTTCACTTTTTTATTTTTATTTTTAAATTTTACTTTAAGTTCTGGGATACATATTGCAGAATGTGCAGTTTTTAAATACAGGTATACATATGCCACGGTGGCTTGCTGCACCTATCAACCCATCATCTAGGTTTTAAGCCCCACATGCATTAGGTATTTGTCATAATGCTCTCCTTCCCCTTGCCCCCCAACCCACAATAGGCCCCTGTGTGTGATGTTCCCCTCCCTGTGTCCATGTGTTCTCATTGTTCAACTCTCACTCATGAGTGAGAACATGTGGTGTTTGGTTTTCTGTTCCTGTGTTAGTTTGCTGAGAATGTTGGCTTCCAGCTTCATCCATGTCCCTGCAAAGGACATGAAGTTATTCTTTTAATGGCTGCATAGTATTACATGCTGTATATGTGCCACATTTCCTTTATCCAGTCTATCAACGATGGGCATTTGGGTTGGTTACAAGTCTTTTCTTTGTAAATAGTGCTGCAACAAATATATGTACCACATTTTCTTTACCCAGTCTGTCATTGATGGGCATTTGGGTTAGTTCCATGTCTTTGCTATTGTAAATAGTGCTGCAATAAACATACATGTGCATGTGTCTTTATAGTAGAATTTTTTATATTTCTTTGGGTATATACCCAGTAATGGGATTGCTGAGTCAAATGGTATTTTTGGTTCTAGATCCTTGCGGAATTGCTACACTGTCCTCCACAATGGTTGAACTAATTTACATTCCCACCAACAGGGCAAAAGCATTTCTGTTTCTCCATAGCCTCACCAGCATCTATTGTTTCCTGGCTTTTTAATGATTGCTATTCTGACTGGTGTGAGATGGGATCTCATTGTGGTTTTGATTTGCTTTTCTCTGATAATCAGTGATGTTGAGCTTTTTTTCATATGTTTATTGGCCATGTAAATGTCTTCTTTTGAGAAGTGTCTGTTCATATCTTTTGCTCACTGTTTGATGGGGTTGTTTGATTTTTTCTTGGAAATTTGTTTAAGTTCCTTCTAGATTACAGATATTAGCCCTTTGTCAGACGGGTAGATTGCAAAAATTTTCTCCCATTCTGTAGGTTGCCTGTTCACTCTAATGATAGTTTCCTTTGCTGTGCAGAAGCTCTTTAGTTTTATTAGATCCCATTTGTCAATTTTGGCTTTTGTTGCACTTGCTTTTGGTGTTTTTGTCATGAAGTTTTTACCCATGTTAACTGCTTTCTTTACTTGGTTATTCTCTGTTCTTCCTTTCATAGGCATTTGTTTGTGCCTCCTCTTTTGATATTGTTCTCCTTCTATCTTATAATCAAGTCAAGCCCAACTGATCAGATCTTTTTAAAAGCTTTTAACTCCATCCATGTTTTCCAACTCACTTCCACTAGGAATCCCCTTTCTTCCTTTAACTCTCCGGAATACTGAAACTCACTTAAAACACTGTGATTGCTCCCTTGTGTTATGATTATTTCTTGTGTATATGTACTTTATGTTGTATTCTTCTACTAGATTGTGACTTTTTTGAGGCAGGGGCCATGTCTTTTGTTCTGTTTTGCTTTCCTTTGGATAGTACCTTGCACAGGGTTGACCTTTATAATTGCTAATTGAATGGGCCAGTGGATGAAGGATTTTAATTTTGGTGAAACCTCTTTTCTTGTAGCTTCTTTATTCCTGCTTCTTTCTTTGATTTAGAAGCCTCTCACCAGTATAAAGTTGGTGGGTTTTGCATGATATTGGATACATGTAGATGTAGTAGTCTGTCCTTAGGCTGCTAAGTTGTGACAACTGGCATTCTAGCCTTGGATATAGTTCCCAGATTGCTGATTCCTTTACATATTCTCAGACCATCTCATCTACAGGGAACAGCCTCCCCACTCCTAGCCTATTGGCCTCTGCTCAATCTGGACAATCCTTCCTGGAGAGCCCTACATCCTACTCCAAGCTCAAAATGGAAGAACATTGCTTTTTATGCCAAATGCCTTATTTTGCCCGTGACCTTACTTTCTCGAGCATATTCCTTCTATCCCAAGTTAAATTCTGTGATAATTGTTGGTTTTCATTATTTTTATTTTTCACTCTCAGTGATTTTTGTTATATAAGATCTATAGAATATTTTCGATGTTTTAAGTTGTCCTGAAGCAGATCCACTTTATTGATAGATTAATTTTAATCTTTATAAAATCAAATGCAAAGTGATCCCAAGTTTATTTCTGGTTCTAAATGATCAAAAAGACCATCATATTTCTGGCTTCTCTCAATTTTCTCTCATGTGGCTTCCCTTGTCTAATAGCTTCTATATTTGTATAGTTTCGGTTTATTAGCTGATAACAACTCTTTGGTTAAGAATTTGGTGGAATAAAATGTTTACATATAAGTAAATTAGCCTTTTTTTTTTTTTGATGGGGAAGAAGACTTAAATATTCTATGAATCCATATTATTTCTAGTTTTCTTTTGTACCAAGTTATCAAGTTATAAAGCAGGGATGTCTAGTCTTTTGGCTTCCTGGTCCACATTGAAAGAAGAATTGTCTTGGGTTACACGTAAAATAAGCTAATATTAACCATAGCTGATGAGCTAAAAAAAAAAATCACAGAAAAACCTAATCATATTTTAAGAAAGTTTATGAATTTGTGTTGGGCCACATTCAAAGCTGTCCTGGCCCACATGCAGCCCATGGGCGACGGTTTGGACAAGTTTGCTCCAAACTAAACTATACACCTTATCCTAAAATTGTGTAAAATGAAATACATAATGTCCAACCACATTGATCTTTGCTTTAGAAAGTATTTCAAGATATTTCAAGTGGCACACTTCAAGATGTGCCACTGTGATGGTCACTGTAAATGTCAAGTTAGCATGATAGTGAAAATATGCCCAAACACCCATGGCAGGAGAATTCAGTAATAAAAGCTACTATTTATTAAATGCCAACTATGTGTGAATATTTACACCCTTACCTCATTCAATCCTCATAACACAGATGATGTGAGCTGTGAAGTGTACTCTACTCTCAAGCACAGGAGCTATGTAACTTGTCCAGGGCCACTTACATAGCTAGTAAGTGGTAGAGTTGGACTTTAAATTCAGGCATTTTGGCTTTAGAATCTGTGCTCTTAAGCACCAATCTGTATTGCTTCTTAATTACTATAGGGTTCGCAAACTTTGGCATGCATATGGATCATCTTGGGCAGCTGCCAAGATACAGATTCCTGGGTCCCACTCCTAGAGAGCTAGATTCAAAAGAGCTGGAATAGGCCTAGGAATCTTTATATAAACAAGCATCTACATGATTCTGCAGTCCTTCAACTACATTCTGAGAATTATTGTGTTGTGTGTGCAGTCTCAGGCTTTTATAATAGAACTATATGCACATAAACATGTTTGTAATGTCATCTCTCACTCTACCAGGATTACTGTTCCAGTACAGTATACTGAAATACACTCTAGACAGGGAATTAGAAAATTTTTTTTGTGTGTTCCAAACTAGCTATGTGACTCTGGCCAAATCACGTGTATTAGTCAGGATTCTCCAGAGAAACAGAATTAATAGGATATGTGTATATATCCTATTATATATATGATATGATATATATCATATGTCATATATATCACATAATATATATTATATATATCATACATATAATATGATATATATCCTATATATGACATATATCATATATAGGATATATATCATATATCATATATATCAAATATATCATATTTTTTATATATATATAAAATAAAGAATTGGCTCATGACTATGGATGTTGGTGACTTCAAAATCTGCAGTATTGACTGGCAGGCAGAGACTCAGGAGAGCTGATGGTGCAGATGATGTCTGAAATAAGTCTTCTCCAGAATTCCCTCTTGCTTGGGGATGCTGATCTATTTGTTCTATATAGGTCTTCTACTGATTAGATGAGACCTACCCACATTATGGAGGGTGATCTGCTTTACCCCAAATTCACAGATTTAAATGTTAATCCCATCCAAAAATATTCTCCAAGTTGACACATACAATTATTCATCATATCACTCAACCCCTCTGAGTTCCATAGATCAAATCTCATTGATAAGATCACCAGGGATTGGGCCAGATGATCATAACTACGTAATAGATGCACTAAAGTGGTGACCAATGGAACATACCATGAAAAGTGATGACTTTAGTTTGGCTCATCTTGAGTTGTTTTTTTAAAACAACCAGTGTTTAAAAAAATTGTTTGAATTACTGGAAGCTGCTAACAAGTTCTACATAAAAATCTGTATTTCTGGTTTCTTGGGGAAAAAATGTAATAACAAACAATTGATGATCTGGCAGCACTGCATGGCAATAGTGTAGCTGAGCCACAGATGCCACCTGTAGGAGTGGCTTGCAAACTTCTGGGTCCCTACCACTCCTCCTATCTCATTCACCTGGTTCACTTCACTTATTTCTGTGAGCTTCAGAGCTCTTGTAGATGTTTAAAGTTTTTGATCCTTGCCTCGATAGCTACTAAACATTCGTGGCAGCTCCACTTCACAATTATAAATGACAAGGGGAGAACTAGGGTTTCTGTAACACAATGAATGCCTGGGCTTGGGCTGGAAAATAGAGCGCTGTGTGTGTGTGTGTGTGTCTGTGTGTGGTTTATCACCTTTCCCAGAGTTGCCTTCTCTGGGTTCCTCAGATCACTGCCTTCTTTTGCATTTATAAAAAGCATGCTTTTATATTTCTGCATACTACTTTTTGGTAGGAGATGATAGAAATTGTGAGCTGCCTTCTTCGGAGTCACTGAGTGGGGTCACAAGATAAGAAGATGGAGGAACATTGATGTAAGAATAGTAGCTGCTAATTTTGCATGGCGTTGAGTTAGTTCATGAAGCAATTTCAATGTAAGAATTACCTTCCCTTTAGCAAGGCTGGCTTTGTAGGAAAACAGAATGGTCAGTCTAATAGTAAGATTTCATTTTATATCGCCTCATTACTTCCCTAGTTGTTCCCTGAATGCTCAAATTACTTCAACCAGTACAAATAGCAGTTCATATAGCAGAGACTGAGCGTAGCAACACATGGCTTAAATTGACAAAGGAACAAAGTGGTGATATTAGAGCCATACTGCAAATACATTTTGATAGGGGGCTGGGGAAAAGATGAAACCAAGGGACACTATATAGTCTGAAAACTGTAGAGGGGAAAAGTATACAATAATGGAGAAGCTTAGAGGAGCAGGATTTGCTTTACCCTCTGTGCAGTATGACTGGCACAGCCACATCTTTTCTTTTCATGTTAACATGTCTATGGCCATTTTGGGGGGTACAAAATAGATAGAAATTGTCATTAGGGACTTGAGAATTAATTCAATCAGCTATATGGCTTGCCAACAAGCTTTACTTTTCTGTGTTTAAAAAAGGTATTTAAGATGTATAGCATTATTATGGTTTCTCTAGAAGTCTTCCTTCATAAAAGTAATTTGGGAATGTTAGAATCTCTGTCAGTTTCTTGGCAAATAGTATTTGATTATAAATTTATGCTCCACAGGATACACAATTTTAGAAGTGTTCTGGAATGTTTCCAAATTTTATTTTGGAACTTGGCATTTGGTTTCTCTTTAATAATTTTAATCAATAATGGTTTATACTAGTCATAAATGTGTTAGCTTTAAATAGCTGCCATATTCCATTTCAGCAAAAATGCTTTTCCCTTTCCCATAGTGTATATTTGAATATTGATTTCTGTGTGCAAAGTTTTTTCATTGATACTTGGATTCCTGTGGATAAATTATATGAAGACCATTCAGGAACAGAGAGAGAGACAGCGTGCATAGGCTTTAATGTCTAGCATTAGATTTTTTGCTTGGGAGGTGTATGCTTGCCTCTAGATTTTTCATTCTTAGAACATTTTCTATTACTTTTTCTTTCTATTAATTTTGAAGATTTTAGGGTCGTTATTAACTCTAGCCAGTTGCTTATTTTAATTTTGATTAGATTTGTAGCTTTCTTATTTTAAAATCAACTTAGCAGGTTATTTATATATCCCTTTTCCTTGAAATCATAGAAAGAGAAATATTATA
Source organism: Aotus nancymaae (assembly GCF_030222135.1). Taxonomy (NCBI): domain Eukaryota; kingdom Metazoa; phylum Chordata; class Mammalia; order Primates; family Aotidae; genus Aotus; species Aotus nancymaae. The sequence continues at coordinate 35,603,154 of NW_026988419.1, read as the reverse complement.
CTTAATGTTAGCTTTGTGCTTCCTATGCTATCTTTTGGAGTAACCTTAGTAAAGGACTGACTATAGCTGTTGGAGGATTGCATATTATGATATTCCACTAGGAACTGTAGTCTTATAATATTAATATTTGACTTAAGCTTAGGTCCTAGGGCCATGGCAGTTAACATCTTTTTTCTTCAACCAAATAATAGACTCTATGTGAGAGGTGGTTTGGGAAATGAAACTTTAGACCTTAGGGGTTGTTTTAATTTACAAGGATAGGTAATAATGATGTTTTCTCTTGGAACGAAGGATGAGCTATTTCCTACCTTTTCAACTGAGGTAAAGAGTGGAAAGTAACAAGAAATATATTGTGTTTTAGAATATAAGTAAATGGACTGGGAGGAAGGCTGAATCTGTTTGAAGTAGTTTGAATTAGTTATTCTGTTATAATTAGTAACAAATAATATATATTTGAGTAACATAAGTGATCAAACTATCCTTGGAATTTACATGGCATAGTATACAGTAAAATTGTTTTTTAATGAGAGAAAAATATATTGTAAAAGACTCTAAGCCCTCAGAATAGCTTGCAGAGTTTGTTCATAACTCCTTTATCTTAATTCTTATCCTCCTTCTCCCTTTAAACATATATAAACACAAAAGGAATGATGGAACATGTATTAATAAGTCATTTAGGATGTCAATGTAGAGACCACCCAGCATACCTATGAGCAGACTGCTGATGCTCAGGGTCATCACTTGCATTTTGGGACTTTTAAAGTGGTGTAAAATACAAATGACTTATTTGTGTGACCACCTGATTAACCACAGGTGGATTATCCTTAGTGACTTCAAAATCTATTTAGTTTTTCTCTTCAACTCAGAATTCTTCATCACGGTGTGGTAACTAATGTCAAGTAATTCAATTTCTTTTAAATTTTCGTGGGTACATAGTAGATGTATATATTTATGGGGTACATAATATATTTTAATACAGGCACATAATGCCTAATAATCACATCAGGGTAAGTGGAGTATTCATCTCCTCAAATATTTGTCCTTTATTTGTGCTACAAATGGTCCGATTATACTCTTTCAGTTATTATAAAATGTATAATACATGATTGTTGATTGTAGTCACTCTTTTATGCTATCAAATACTAAGTCTTATTCATTCTAAGTATAATTTTGTACTCATTAGTCACCCCCACCTCCTAGTTCCCCAACTACCTTTCACAGCCTCTAGTAATTATCTTTCTACTATCTCCATGAGTTTTATTTTCAGCTCCCACAAATAAGTGAGAACATGCAAAGTCTGTCCTTCTGTGTCTGACTTAACATAATGTCCTCCAGCTCCACCTGTGTTGTTGCAAGTGGCAGGACAGCATTCTTTCTTATGGCTGAATAGTACTCCATTGTGTATATGTACCATATTTTCATTATCCATTTGTCTGTTGATGGACACTTAACATTGTTTCCAAATGTTGGCTATTGTGAACAGTGTTGCAATAACCACGAGAATGCAGATATCTCATTGATATACTGATTTCCTTTCTTTTGAGTATATACCTAGCAGTAGGATTGCTGGATCATATGTTAGCTCTATTTTTAGTTTTTTGAGGAATCTCCAAACTGTTCTCCATAGTGGTAAATACGAATTCCCACCAACTAGGTATGATAGTTCTCTTAAACCATGAAGAAATCCAAACCCTGAAGAGATCAGGGTTTAATCTTGGTAGGTTGTATTTGTCTAGGAATTTGTCCATCTTTTCCAGGTTTTCCAATTTATTGGGATATAGTTGCTCATAGCAGCCCCTCATGGCCTTTTGAATTTCTGTGGTATTGGTTATCATGTCTCCTTTTACATCTCTGATTTTATTTATTTGGGTCTTCTGTTTTTTTTTTTCCTTAATCTGGCTAGAGGTTGTTGATTTTTTTTTTTATCTTTTCAAAAAACTAGCTTTTTTATCTTTTGAAAAAATCATTGATCTTTTGTATTGTTTTCTTCATTTATTTCTGCTTTATCTCCACTATTTTTTTTCCTGCTAATGTTGTATTTGGGTTGCTCTTGCTTTTCTAATGCTTTAAAATGCATTGTTAGATTGTTTATTTGAAGTTTTCCTTCTTTTTTGATGCAGGCACTTATAGCTATACATTACCCTTTTAGTACTGTTTTTGCTATATCCCATAGGTTGTGATATGTTGTGTTTCCAATATCATTTGTTTCAAGAAAACTTTCAGTTTCCCTCTTAATTTCTTTATTGACATATAGAAATAAACAGGAGCATGTTGTTTAATTTCTGTGTTTGTATAGTTTCCAAAGTTCCTCTTGTTAATGATTTCTAGTTTTATTCCGTTGTGGTTAGAGAAGATACTTGATATAATTTCATACTTTTTGAATTTTTAAAGGCTTGTTTTGTGAACTAACATTTGGTCTATCCTTGAGAGTGATTCAGGTACTAATGAGAAGAATGTGTATTCTGCAGTCATTGGATGAAATGTTATATAAACCCTATTAGATCCATTTGATTTATAGTGTAGATTAAATATGATGTTTCTTCATTGATTTTTGGTCTGGAAGATCTGTCCAATGATGAAAGTGTCCATTTATTATTGAGGTCCCTCTCTCTCTTTAGCTGTAATAATATTTGCTTTATATATCTGGATGCTGCAGTGTTGGGTGCACATATATTTACAATTGTTATATCTTCTTGCTAAATCAACCCCTTTATTATTACATAATGACCTTCTTTGTCTTATTTTATAGGTTTTATTTTAAAATCTATTTTGTCTAAGTATAGCTACTCCTGCTCTTTTTTGGTTTCCATTTGCATGAAATATGTTTTCTATCCCTTTATTTAGTCTATGTATGCCTTTATTCGTGAAGTATGTTTCTTGTAGGCAACAGATAATTGGGTCTTGTTTTTCTTTTTAATCCATTCAGCTACTGTGTGTCTTTTGATTGGAGAATTTAGTACATTTATATTTAATGTTTTATTTATAAATAGGGACTTACTCCTGCCATTTTGCTATTTGTTTTCTCTTTCCTTTTTCCCTCCTTCCTGTCTTCCTTTTAGTGAAAGTGATTTTCTCTGATGGTATGTTTTAATTTCTTGCTTTTTATTTTTTTGTTATTTTCTTTTTCTTTCTTTCTTTTTTTTTTTTTTCGATTTGAGGTTACCAGGAGGCTTGTGAATAATATTTTATAACCCATTATTTTAAACTGGTGACAACACTGATTACATAAACAAACAAGCAAAGAGAAAACTAATGAAAATTCTACACTTTAACTTCATTCCTCCTACTTTTAAACTTTTTGTTGTTTCTATTTTTACCTTATTGTAGCATCAATGTCTTGAAATGTTGTTGTCGCTATTATTTATGAAACACCCATCTTTTTAGTCTTTCTTCTCATGATATGAGTAGTTTACAAACCACAATTACAGTCTTATAATATTCTGTGTTTTTCTTTGTATTTACTATTACCAGTGAGTTTTGTACCTTCAAACGATTTCTTATTGCTCATTAACATTCTTTCATGTCAGATTGAAGAACTCCCTTTAGCATTTCTTATAGGACAGGTCTGGTGATGATGAAATTCCTCAGCTTTTGTTTGTCTGGGAGTCTTTGTTTCTTCTTCATACTTGAAGGCGATTTTCACTGGATATACTATTCTAGGATAAAAGCGTTTTTCTTTCAGCACTTTAAATACATCATGCCACTCTCTCCTGACCTGTAAGGTTTCCACTGAAAAGTCTGCTGCCAGACATATTGGAGCTCATTATTTGTTTCTTTTCTCTTGTTGCTTTTCACATCCCTTTTTTGTCCTTGACCTTTGGGAGTTTGATTATCAAATGTCTTGAAGTAGTTTTCTTTGGACTAAATCTGATTGGTGTTCTATAACCATCTTGTACTTAAATATTGATATCTTTCTGTAAGTTTGAGAAGCTTTCTGTTATTTCTTTGAATAAACTTTCTACCTCTCTCTACCTTCTCTTCAATGCCAATAACTCTTGGCCTTTTGAGGCTCTATTCTAGATCTTGTAGGCATGCTTTATTGTTTCTTATTCTTTCTTTTGTCTCTTCTGTCTGTGTATTTTCAAATAGCCTGTCTTCAAGCTCACTATTTTTTTTCTTTTTTGCTTGATCAGTTCTGCTGGTAAGAGACTCTGACACATTTTTCAGTATGTCAGTTGCATTTTTCAGCTGAGGAATTTATGCTTAATTGTTTTTAATTATTTTAATCTGTTAAATTTATCTGAAAATATTGTGAATTCCTTCTCTATGTTATCTTGAATTTTGTTGAGTTCTCTCAAAGTGGTTATTTTGAATTTTCATTCTGAAAGGTCTTTGTCTCTCCATGATTGGTCACTGGTACCTTATTTAGTTTGTTTGGTGAAGTCATGTTTTCCTGGATGGTCTTGTTGCTTTTGGATGTTTGTCTGTGTCTGGGCATTGAAGAGTTAGGTATTAATTGTAGTCTTTGCAGTCTGGGCTTGTTTGTATCCATCTTTCTTGAGAAGACTTTTTAGGTATTCAAAGAGACTTGGGTGCTGTTATCTAAGTTTTTGATCACTGCAGCCATATCTGCATTAGGGGCCACCTCAAGCCCAGTAACACCATGACTCTTGAATTTATAGAGGCACCACTTTGGTGGTGGTCTTGGATAAGGTCCCAAAGAATTCTCTAGATTACCAGGCAGGGATGCTTGTTCTCATCTGTTACTTTCTCCCAAACAAATCAAATCTCTCTTTGTGTTGATCTTCCTGGAGCTGGGGGAGAGGTGACATGAGCACCCTTGTGGCCACCACCACTGGGACTGTGCTGGGTCACACTTGAAGTCAGCACAGAACTCACGCAAGGCCTGAGTTACCCACTGCCTGGCTGCTGCCTGTGTTCACTCAAGATGCTTGGGGTCTGTAGTCAGCATGTGGCAAAGCCAACCAGACTTGTATCCTTCCCTTCAGAATGGTGAGTTCCCCCAAGACCTGGGGATGCAGAGATGCCATCTGGGAGCCAGTTCCTGGAGTCAGAAACCTTAGGAATCTACCTGGTACTCTATTCTACTATGGCTGAACTGACACCCAAGCCACAAGGCAATGTCCTTCCCACTCTTCCCTCATCTTTCCACAAGCAGAGGAGTGTCTCCCCATGGCCACCACTGCCCTAGGACCATTGTGAATACTGCCTGACGACTGCTGATGTTCACTCAAGGCCCAAGGGCTCTTCATTAGCTTTTGATGAATGCTGACAGGCCTGGGACTCACCCTTCAGGGTAGTGGGCTCCCATCTGGCCTAGGGCAGGTCTAGAAATGCTATTCAAGAGCTAAGGTCTGGAATCAGGGACCCTAAGGACCCGCTTAGTGTTCTACTTGACTGTGGCTGAGTTGGTACCTAAGCTACAAGACAAATGTCCCTTTACTCTCCCCTCTGCTTTTCTCAAGCAGAAGGCATCTCTCCTGATAGCTACCACAGCTGGGAATATGCTGGGTCACACCTGAAGCTGCTATGTCACTGAGTCTCACCCAAGGCCCACAGCATGTACTACCTGGCTACCACTCTTAACTATTCAGGACCCAAAGGCTCTTTAGTCAGCAGGTAATGAATCCTGCCAGGACTGGGTTCTTCTCTTCAAGGAAATGGGATTTCTTCTGGCTCAGGGTGTGTCTAGAAATGTCATCTGGGCATCTGGGAGGTAGGGCCTTGAATAGTGGTCTCAAGACTCTGCCTGTGCCCTATCCTACTATGCCTGAGCTGGTATTTAAGTTGCAATACAAAGTCCTCTTTACTCTTCCCTCTCCTCTCCTCAAGCAGAAGGAAGGAATCTCTTTTGGAGCTGTGAGCTGTGCTGCCTGTGGTTGGGGAAGAGGTGGTGCAAGCACTCCCTTGTCCACACCAGCTGGTCTCACTAGTTCATATGGCCCCAAGTTCACTGGCTCTGGGCCCAGCATAGCACCAGGACTTTCCCAAGAATTGCAGTCCTTGTGGCCTAGACTGCCTTTCAAGTTTATTTAGGACTTCAGAGCACTTTAGCCAGGGTGACAAGCCTTGCCAGAATTCAGGTTCTGACTGCTGGGATGGGTGATTCCCTTTTGGCTAGGGCTGGCCTGAGTTCTCCCTTCATTGAGTTTTGCCTGTATTGCTTTCTGCAATGACAGGGCAAGACTGAGTTTCAGTGTAAAGTCCAACAATCACTGTGCTTTCCCTCACCCAAGCACATAGATTCTCTTTCTGAACAATGCAGCTGCTGCAGGGGATGGGGAAGGGATGGCACTGGCAATTCAAGACTATCTTTCCTATGTCTTCAGTGCCTCTTTCACCAATATGAAGTTAAAACCAGGTACTGTGGTCACTTACCTGCTTTTTGGTTCTTATGATGGTGCTTTTTTTTTTTTCTGTAAATAGTTGTTCAATTTGGTTTTCCTGCAGGGAGGATGATTGGCGGAGGCTATTATTTGGCCATCTTGCTCTGCCTCTTTCCAAACTAATTTTTTGTACCAGCTTAGGCCCTGTAGCTAGAGTAAGGTCAGAGTCTGGGGCAGAATCAAACATGGAAACAGAGGCTGCTGCTCCAGCTTATACTAGAGGGTCAGGGAGTTGAATGGGTGCTGATGTTGTGGATCCCCAGTGAGAACTTGCCCCGGCAGCCTTACAAGAAAAAAAAAAAAAAACCACAACCCTGCTTTTCTACAGAAGAATCATGACGTTATATTAGCAGGTTTTGTTTGTTTGTTTGTTTGGAAATGGAGGCTTGCTTCGTCTTCCAGGCTCTAGTGCATTGGCACAATCTCAGCTCACTGCTACCTCTGCCTCCCAGGTTCAAGCTATTCTTTTGCCTCTGCCTCCTGAATAGCTGGGATTACAGGTGCATGCCATCATGCCCGGCTAATTTTTGTATTTTTAGTAGAGATAGGGTTTCACTACGTTGGCCATGCTCTTCTCTTTCTTCTCACTTATTGATAATCTTGACCTAAATTTAGAAGTAACTTGGGTATCACTAGATACATGTGGGCAGCTGGAATGCATTCTGAACTGACTAATTAGAATTGAAATGATTAATCTGCTCAACAGTAGGAACACTGCTTTCCATTTTACATTTCTTTATTTATTTTGGGGGTTTCTTTAGTGACTCTCCCAGGACTTGTATGTGGGTTCATTATCTACTTGACAGTTAAAAAGTTGGTCAGGAAAGTTATGTCTGCCTCCTGGTCATAAATGAAAAGGTAAGAAATCCAGAGGAAAAAATTACATATTCTCTCTTGGTTTATTTTTACTATCAATAAAATGTCAGTGCTTTTTAAATGCTGAACTTTATAATGCATATGTACTTTGAATTATTTTTGTTCAGAAGAGAGAAATGTGGAGAGAAATTACATGCTTCCTCATATAACTCAAAGGCCTGATCCATCAAAGCTAGAAAAGTTATTGTCATCTTGGGCGACTTTTGGTTTCTCCCTTGCTCTTGTAAGGTCTACTCTCTTCCACTCACCAATATCTTCTAATAGCTTCCCCCTGGTGATGTGTGGCTGGCTGAGTAGCTTCTTGAGAACATAGCCATTATTAAGCTTAATTGTCTTTCACTTATTATTCTAGTGACATTCTATTACCGAAAGATAACATACAAGTCTAATTTACCTACGTGGATATTGCTTTTGTGTGTTACATTATGCTTTAGAATTTCAAGGTTCTGAAATTATTTTATGCTTTTTATGAATATAAAAATTAAGCTGTTTTCTGTTATTTTTTTAAATCTTCACCAGTAAATGAGATTAACATGGATGGAAGTCTGGCCTTGGGAGAACTAAGCCCAAGTGGTCACATAAAACCCAGGAACTATGGCAGCCTTAAAAGGCCGATCCATCATTCCTAGCAAGGTGAATACACCACACAGTATTATCAGAAACCCCACCCTCCAGCCTTACAAAATGGTAATAACAAAAATATTTGTTATTTTGAGGGTACTTTCTAGATTTCCTTACAAAATGATAACAAAAGTATTCATCATTTGGGGTACTTTCTAGGTTTCCAATTCTTTAGAGATATTAAGAATCATTTTCTTTGCATTGAAGGGCTTCCAGTATACCATGATACTAACTTAATTTTCCAGTTTTAGTTTCCATTCCTCTATAAAAATTTATTTTATCTAATCAGAATGGTCTGTTTCTCAACAAAGCAGTCTCTCAATAACAATACAGGATGCTGATTAGGAAATTAAAATTGTTCTTATGGAAACTATCTTTGTTTTTTCACTACCTTTCTTATTCTACTGGAGGTTTTCAGAACATAGTGCAGGTCTGTCACTGCAGATTGTTCCCCCTACCCCTCTTCTGAGAGCTTAGAATATTCTGGATGATCTGATGGCTGGTTCAGAGATGGCTGTTTTATAAGTTCAGAGTGAGTCATTTAAAACAGGGTCCCCAACCCTCAGGCCATGGTCTGGTTAGGAATGGGGCTACACAGCAGGAGGTGAGTTATAGGTACATGAGCATTACCACCTGAGCTCCATCTCCTGTCAGATCAGCGGCAACTTTAGATTTTCATAGGAGTGGTAACTCTATTGTGAACTGCACATGCAAGGGATCTAGGCTGTGTGTGCCTTATGAGAATCTAATGTCTGATGATCTGAGGTGGAAGAGTTTCATCCTGAAACCACTTCCCACTCACTATGGAAAAATTATCTTCTATAAAACTGGTCCCTGATGCCAAAAAGATTGGCGACCACTGATTTAAAAGGAAAGTTCACACAAGATTGCCCTCAAATTGCATGTGTGATTCTAGCATATGTTGTACTGTACATTTTTTATAGGGTCTGTGTAGTGGCAATTTTTTCTCTATTATAGAGTTGAGGTATCTGCATTCTCAAGGCTAGCCTCTGAGTTAATTAGATGGGATCATCCTCCAGATGTGTAAGACACTTCCAGGCAAGTGCTATTTATGGATGCTTCTCCATTGATGCCAGAAGTAACTTTACTCTCCCCTCAACTCCCTAGGCCTTTTATCTCTCTCTTGCTGAGAGCTTTCATCACCTCCATCTTGTGTTGTAGATCTAGCTATCTACTTCTTCATCTCCCTTCTTGCTTTTCACATTGCTTGACTCATAATGTTTGCTTAATACATACGGTAGTCATTGATATTGTACAGCAAATATTTCCAGCTCACAGTCTTCTGAGCGTACTTCCCACCATCTTTGGCCAAATGACTCACTTTGACCAATAAAATGTGATCAGAAGTGATGCACATTATTTTCAGGTGGAATCATTTGATAGCCATAGCGCAAATCCTACCTTTCCTTTCTGTTCACTGTGATGGTGTGTAGAGATGAAGTCTGAGTCCCTGAATGACTGCAGTCTCCTGTTGACCTGCAAAGTGTATATAGTTTAAACTAGAAATATACTTTTGATGATTTAAGCCATTGAGATTTGGGGGTTGTTTGTATACAGCATAACCTGACTTATTCTGACTGATACACTGGACCTGTACTTTCCAATATGATAACCACCAGCTACATGTGGCTATTGAGCCCTTACAGTATGGCATCTTACTTCATTTTCTGTTGCTGTAATGGAATACTTAAGACTGAGTAATTCATAGAGAAAAGAAATTTATTTCTCTCATTTCTGGAGGCTGGGAAGTCCAAGAGCCTCGTACCAGCATCTGATGAGGACCTTCTTGCTATGTTATCCTATGGTGGGAGGTAAGAGGGCAAGTGAGTGTGTGCAAAAAGAGAAATCATGGGAGCCAGGCTCACTTTATAAAAACCTGGTCTTGGGTCTTGCAATAACAAATCCACTCTTGTGACAACAGCATTAATCCATTCATGAGAGTGCAGCCCCCATGATCTAATCAGCTCTCAAAGATCCTACCTCTAAATATTGTCACAATGGCAATTAAATTTCACTGAGAGTTTTTGAGCGAACAAACATTCAAACCATAGTATATGGCTAGTCCAAATGGAGATGTACTATAAGTGTAAAACCCATGCTGGATTTTGAAGACTTGATATGACAAAAAGTATGTGAACTACCTCAATAAGTTTTGAATATTAATTAAATGTTGAAATAATATTTTGGATATATTAGGTTAAATAAAATATAGTATTATAATTAATTTCACCTTGTACTTTTCACTTTTAAAAAGTTACACGATTTGCATTATCTTTCTATCAGATAGTGCTGCACTGAATTACAAGTTTATTGAAGACAGGAGCTGTATCCATTTTACCTTTTTTCTGCCACAACATCCAACAGTGTCTGGGATATGAGATGTGTTACATTAATGTGGGTTTAGTGAGCAAACCATGTCTCCATTTGTATGCAGTTTAACAAATATTGCAGTTCTCAACATGAAGCTCATTTGTATTTTTATGTTTAATAATTCCTTCTTGTGTCCATGTGTTCCCATTGTTCAACACCCGTCTATGAGTGAGAACATGCGATGTTTGATTTTGTGTTCTTGTGTCAGTTTGCTGATGGGGGGGGGACAGCGGGGGGTGGGGAGTTGGGGTGAGAGAGCATGGGGAGAAATGCCACATATAGGTGAAAGGGAGGAAGGCAGCAAATCACACTGCCACGTGTGCACCTATGCAACAATCTTGCATGTTTTTCACATGTACCCCAAAATCTAAAATGCAATAAAAAAATAATAATTCCTTCTTTTAATTCCTTTTGCTAAAGAATAACTCAAACATTTTTCAACCATCAAATAATTGAATATTATATTTTGATGTTATGTTTATGCCATAATAAAAAGGCTGGGTTATGCCCATTAAATACTTCTCCTGATGAAAATTTTTGGCAAGATCACTCCTTATGGCTAACACTTTCTTATCTTTGTAAAAATAACAGAGAAGCCCCGTTTGTTCAGTCATAGTTGTGACCTTTATTTCTTTTCCAGCATCCACCACTTAGGATAGTTATTAAATTAGGCCCCTTTGCATGGGGCCTTGTGCTATGAACCATAAGAAAACAGAAAAAGAGAAATAGAGCTGCCATGAAATCCTTCTACAACGTCAGCTGTGGGGACTCCACATATGAGGAAGCAGTGCTTTGGGTTTTTAGATGAGTGAGACAGAAAGTAAAATAGGTGGTAAAAGGAGTCACTGAAAGGAACAACATACCTTAAAAAATAAAGGGTGGGGGAAACCCAAAGTACCAAATAGGCTGGAAAACATGTTAAGCATTTAATAAACTATAGCTATTGTCATGAAAGTGTGCGAACCCAGAGGGAGTTATGGAAAGATGCATACTAGGCTATTCCATTGGCTAAGGAGGGCCAGAGGAGGTGGCACAGGGGAAGGGGAAGATAGATAGCCCCATCAAAAGGCCATAGAATTAGCAAGAACTTGGCCACAAACAACTTACATACTATTCCATGTGCATAAAATCACATATTCTGTGAATGTGCATAGAAAGTCATTACAACAGTGGTTACTAAATAGTAGTGATTCTTTCTCTGGATGGTGGCTGAATCTCAGATGATTTTTACTTTTTTTGTTATACATTTTGAATTTTTCTCCAAATGAGCATGTATCATTTGTATACTCAGTAAATAATCTCATCTAGTATTTTTGCATTTATAGGTAACAACGGGACAAAGTTTAAGAACTCAACCAAAAATTGTCTATATTATCTGCATTCTGTTTAAGACTATTTTAAAAGATAAAACTGTCAAATTATTATAGATATAAAAGTAATCAGAAATATGCTGTCAGTGCATGCATTTGGTTATCAGAGAATATTTTAAATGTACATGTTTATAGGCCTAGTGTCCTTCTCCTTGAGTTAGGCTCCAATTGATTTTCTAAATGATACAGGGAAGAAGCTGGTTCAGGTCATGGAGGCACCTTATCTGAAAGTTGACATTTCTTCAGAAAGAAAAAAATGCTATTGTAAGAAAAAATGCTTATAGAAGATTTGGGAATTATGCCATGAGGGCACATGCTGAGTAATATGTTTTTGAGGCAGGCTGCCAAGTTTTGTCAAAGAAAGGCAAGTACAGAGTTTGTTTTGTAATGTCTGAAAAACTTGGAACTCTAATTTCTTGGAAAATCTTTCCAAGATAAATTCAGTACGAAGGCATTCTACCTCAAAAAATTACATATAGCAAGAGGAAAGGAAAAACAAAGCGTAACAAGATGTGAAACGAGAAAAAGAGTTTTTTTCCCCCCAAGAGACTGTGACCTCGTTAAGTTCAATTACATGTCTGACAGCATCAGAGAAAACATCCTCATAATGTTAATTTTACTAAAACGCCTAAGCATGGGTAAAGTAAAGAAATTATCCTTCATCATCAGCTCACTTTTATCCACCTTTAAGAATGTACAAAATGTAAGGTGTTGTATATCCAAAAATATTCTGAATTGCTGGAGATCTTGAGCACATCATTTACATTTTCTGGGTCCATTTTGCTCCTTTGTCTAATCTGGAGGGTTTAGATATAAAAAGTGCTATGATCTCTCCTAGGGTTTATTTTTTTTTTAAGTAAAACAAATTATTTTTGACATATTCATAAACTCTTTGATATAGATCAGCAATTTTTTTTTATCAAGGTCTAATAGGTGTAAAAAGCATTGTGTTGACTTCATAGACATGATCTAAAACTAGGACGTTCCCACCATCCTTTCCAGTTCTCCATCCACTTTGAAGCCTCTGATTGGTTGTCAGAAGGGTTGGGGTGATTGACAGGAAGAATCCAACTGACACAGGTTCTGTATCAATGAGATGGCTGTGTAGATCAGGAGACTCAGCAATGTTCTCCCTCTGGCAGGGATAAATTATCCCTGTCCTCAAGTCTTCTTGGAGCTGCCCTGCTGCTGGTGACTCTGCCTGATAAGGTGGGAGATGTGCTCGGGTTCTTCAAGAAACATGATCTGGGTCTTCATGAGGCAAATCCCTACTGTTCTAAGAGGCTCTCAGCCACAGTAGTGCATGCAGGTATGAACTAAGAAGTTGTAGAAGGATACAAAGGCATTTTGCTTGGGGACTGCTTGCCACCATCTTTCCTCATTGGCTTGGGAGCTGGTGGGAACAAATCCAGCAGATTTCTGAGCAACTTTTGAATTGAAGGTGAATTCTAGGAGACCTGACTGTCCTATGTAAGATGATACTTTAAGCCTTTCTGATGTGTATACCAAAATTCAATTGAAGAAAATGTATGTATAGTTTATTCACTAATCCTACATTCATTGAGTACCTACCATATGCCATTTTGGTGGGGAGAAGTGTAAAAATAATAAAAAAGTATAATGCAGTAGAGAATGAGTAGGTACTAATTAAAATTGAGACAGACTTATAGAAGAGGTAACATTTCACTCTCAGTGAAAAGAGCCAACCATGAAAAGGTTTAGTGTCAGGATATTCCAGGAGAGGGACTGGCAAGGGAATGGTGGGGAAGAGCTTCACATATTCAAGGAAAAGGAAGAAATCCAGTGTGGCCAGAGTACACGAGCAAAGGGGAGCATGATAGGATTTGAGGTCAGGGAGGTGGGTAGGCATGACGTCAAGTGAACCTTTTAGGCCACGGGGAAAAATTTGGATTTTATTGTAAGAGCAGTTAACCTTTAGAAGTTTTAAGCAAGAGAATGATAGGACCTGATTTGTCCTTTTCATGGTTCCTCCAGCTGCTAGGTGGAGAATGGATAGTGGAGGAGTAGAGAGAATAGAGAGAATAGAGAGTTAGTTATCTAGTCATCGTGACTCAGACAAGGTTAGTGACAGCGGAGAAGGAGAGAAGTGTCATGACTTTTGGGACATATTTTGGAGTAGAGCCCACAGGACTTGCTCATGGCTGCCTGAACGAGAATAAGAAAAGGCATAAATCAAGGAGGATTCCTATATGTAGGACTTGAACAACTGGGTGGATGGTGGGGCTATTTATGAGGAGGGAGAGACCTGGGGAGGACTGGCTTGGAGGCATACCAAGAGTTATGATTTTGCCATGTTAAGTTTAAGTGGCCTAATGTTGAAAGATACAAGACAGACAGCTTGAATTGCTATGGAAAGGCCTGGGCTGGAAGTTTAAATTTGGGAACCATTGGCATGGATCTGCTGTGAATTGTGAAAAGATAAGTAAAAATTTAAACCAGTTCTGTAATTCATCTTGAGCATGTGCTACTTTCAGTCAGGAAAAAAAAAAAAAAAAGAAGGAAACCCTCCTTTATGAAATGATATGGTAATTATTGCTTACTACTGAGACTCTTTGTAGCAGTTGATTTTCAGGCAATTAGAATAACTGCATCACTTTTATCTGATAATTAGAGCTAATTTGCAAGTACTGATAAAAGGCTTATTCACTGAATAAAGAAAATGCAGAGCACAAAGTTTGTTTCTACAGCCATGTATGTGAAGTTCCTCTTCAAGGCTTTTGCAGCACAGGGCTGCTGAATTAGTGCAGAGTTTAATTCAGAATTTTCACTCTTGTTCATCGCTAAGCCCATGGCTTTATTCTGTAATGGTATTGTGTACTTTGGGAAGAATGCTGTTGGGGGAAATTCTGACCCCTTCTTCTCCCAATCTCAGCTGCACTGTCAGAAGCTATTTGCCCTGACAGGCCTGCGAGCTTGGAAGCTAACTATAGTAAGAGAGTGATGCTTCATATTATTGAGTGTCCACGAAATCCTCATGACAGTGCCAGTTGTTTTGCATAGATTATCTCTACATTATATTAAAACTCCTGCATGGGTAGGTATTTCTGTTACCATTTTCATGATGAGGAAACAGAAGCTAAAGGTCACATGGCTAGTAAATTGCAGAATCAGGCCTAGGGTCTACCTGCTTCTGAAAGCATCTATAACTTTTATTCTTTCAGGCTACTAAACTGCAAAAATTTGCCTTAGTTTATTCTTCCAGCTCTGCTTTCTCCTATAAACTCTTATGTCTTTCCAGACAAATACCTAATTGCCTATCATCTACATTTGTCTTTAAAAATCATCCCGTAAAGTCCTGTAATCCCCTGTAATCCCAGTGCTTTGGGAGGCCTAGGTGGGAGGATTGCTTGAGGCTAGGAGTTCGAGACCAGTCTGTGCAACAGAGTGGGACCTCCATCTCTAAAAATATTTAAAAATTATTTGAGTGTGGTGGCACGTGTCTGTAGTTCCAGCTACTCAGGAGGCTGAGGTGGGAAGATTGCTTGAGCTCAGGCTGTCAAGGCTGCAGTGAGCTGTATTTGTGTCACTGAACTCCAGCCTGACAGCTTGGGTAATAGAGCAAGGCCTTTGCATCCCCCCCACAAAACAAACAAATGAACAAACAAACACCAAAAAGTCCCCTAAAGTATGCACACCACTACCCTCTTATGCCTTTGCTTTCTGTCTAAATATTTCCAGTCCCATCCTCAATTTCATACCTTACTTCTCCCTAACCATGCCTTCCTACTACACTCTAGGATTCTATTACTTACACAAACCTCTCATTCTTTAACTTTCCCCTTAACATTTCCCTACACCCTTGCCAAAACTCACTCTTGGCCTCAGTCTAAGCTACAAGTTCCTGAGCCAAATTCATCACTCATGGTCACTTCTTTCATTTTCTTCTGGCTCTCAGAGTAAGGAGCAGGAGCCAGAGAATTTCCTACTTCCCACCAGCATATCCAGACTATTGCTCGTTCACTATCTCTCAAGAACTGGTGTTGTGAACTCCACTCTATCCCTGTGTACCACACTTCTTCCATCTTACATTCAACTCACACCTTCTGCTCACTTCTCACCCTAATAAGAGTCCACTTTTGCTGACACTCTCTTTCTTCGCTCATCTCCAGGAACCTGCTAAACACTTTACCTGGTGTTCCAATTCCTGGCCTCAGATATCTTTGGACTGTGGACCTTAAGAAACTTTATTTCTAAGTCACTCTTGCTCCTATAGGCACAGCCACAGTTCAGACCTGCTCAACATTTGATGCTGCCCCTCATCTGAAATGATCTTCTTGGATGATATCCAGTTATGGTCTGCCTCTTCTCAATCTTCTCTCCTGCTTAATCTTGGCTTTATTCTCACTGTAACAGCTTCTTGCCTCATCCATTGCATTGACATGCCACACTGGCTTCACCTGCCTTTCTACTTATGTGGACAGTTTGGTCTGCCATTTGAGCTCAGTATTTGATAGCTCCATGAACTTCAGCTCTGGTCCTCTTTTACTTGCTCTGGAAATCTCCAATTCTAGGGATCATGATCTGATCTCTCTCTTCCTCCTCTCTTATTACTGAGTACAAAAAAAGTTCATAAATCCTGATTTTTATTAACAATAAGGAAAATTTATTATAACATTTACCATATAACCCACAGTCCCATGGTTAATTCAGTGATCCAATAACATCATTAAAGACCTGGGATCTTCCAATTCTCTCCCAACCCCCCACCCAACCCACTGTTGTCCTATTAGGACAGCTTCAGTCTCTAGCTAGCCAGCAGCTGCTGCATTTCCAGGGGCCTTGTAGAGACCAGACTCAGCAGAAAAATTGGTCTGATTGGTTATTACCAAAATATCAACCCACAATTATAAACTTTTCTGGCTTCATTGCAGTCTCATTACAAATTAGCTCCTACTTGTGTTCCTCACTGAAACTATTCTAAGCTTTTTCCAATTCCAGTCTTATCAAGCCCCATCTACTGTTTCTTTTTTTTTTATCAAAAGTGTCTTCCATATCTGTTCCTATTGTCCCTACCCTAACTTGCACCCAACAATTGTTTACCTTGCCCTCATCCATTCATTCCCCTGTCCCTTTCCTGCCAGGTTATCAGCACTGAGTGTGACACTTTTTTGTTCACCCTGCCTCTAGTGGGTTCCTGAAGTTCAGATAGCTTAGTGTGGCATTTGGGATCCATTAAGACCTGACCCTGAACTACATTTTTGATTTTGATTTCCATTATTTCTATTTATGTACGTGATGGGGTCAATCAAAATGGAAATCCCCTGGCTATTCTTTTACTGCTTCCCAGATTTCCCCACCTCTGTTCCCTTTCTCTGATGAGGACTTCCCCTCAACTCTGCAAGTGAAATTACTGCACACTTTAAGGTCAAACTCCAATGGTACTTCTTTTAAAGGCTTTCCTGACCTCTCTCATTCTCAGTAAGAAATTATAGTCTTTTCTGAATTTTGTAGCAGATTATCTTAGGTTGCTTTTTAACTCTATATATTTTTTACTGTAGAATAAGTCCTCACTTTGTTCATATGTTCTTGGAAACTGCAAATTTAAGTGAAACTAATTTTACCATAGGTGGATTGATATAGAGTTAAGTTCCGGTGATGGCTCATGCCTGTAATCCCAGCACTTTGGAGGGCCAAGGTGTGTGGATCACCTAAGGTCAGGAGTTCGAGACCTGGCCAACATGGCAAAACCCCGTCTTTACTGAAAATACAACTAGCCAGGTATGGTGGTATGTGCCTGTAATCCCAGCTACTCAGGAGGCTGAGGCAGGAGAATTGCTTGAACCTGGGAGGCAGAGACTGTAGCAAGCCAAGATTGCACCATTGCACTCCAGCCTAGGCCACAGAGCAAGAATCCATCTCAAAACAAATAAATAAATAAAATTTAAAAAAAGAGTTAAATTCCTACAGTATATTTCTGGCCACAAAAACATCACTACACTTCTGAATAAAGACAAAATGTGAGTTATATATACATTTAAGAAAGATTAATAAAACCAACTAAGATAATTATTTAGCCACTTATTCCAAATCAGAATTGTGAGTGGTCAGAGCCTATCCTGGCAGCTCGGGGCAGCTTAGGGCACAAGGTGGGAACCAACCCTGGCCAGGAACCATCCCCTCCCAGGGTGCACTCAGACACACACCCACACTCACTCTGACTGGGACCATGTAGACATGCCAATTCATCGAAGGTATACGTTTTTGGGATGTGGGAGGAAACTGGAGTACTGGGAGAACACCCATGCAGACATGGGGAGAACCTGCAAACTCCATACAGACAGTGGCCCTGACTGGGAATTGATTTTTGTTCTCATCAACATAATAACAGAGTGACACTATTCGAGGACCTGCTGTACCTCCACTATGGATTGCTCTGTAGCCCCAGTTTTCATAGTTTCCATAATATCATTTGAACAGTTTTTCAGTTGCTTGGTGTTTAGTTGTTTTTGTTGTTTAGACTTTTTTCCTTTTTCCTGACCTATAATCCTACAAAAGCTAATAGTATCTGTTATGGGCTTAGAGGACATCCGGCTTCTGTGGCCCTTTGGGACTGTACATGATTTTGCTTGGAAAAAGCCCAAATACTGTAACTAAAGTTGTTCCCCTGGGCATTTTGTCCAATTGATATGAGGTTGTTTTCATCTTTTTGGTTTTGATGCAGTGTTTTAGTAAAGAAACATAGCAAACAAGATTTTACTAATATCACTAAGTTAACTTTGAGGTACCCAGTTGTTGCTAACATAGTTCTTTACAACACCAAATACTACTGATCCTACCTTTACAAGACCTCTGGAATCTATCTCTTCCTCTCCCTTCACACTGTAGGGGCCTGATTTCTGACCCTCATCACCTCTCTGCCACCAGTTTCATTCTACTGCTATCTATCTGCAGAAGAATCATCTCTGGTGGTGCCACCTCTCTGCTTATGCACATTTTCTGATAAACTGTTGCTTCCAGAATTAAGTCCAAGTTCATTTGTGGGACCTCCAAGTCCCTTTAGATTTGAATCCCAGTTGTCTGTCCCACGTACATCTCTTGTCACTTGCTCAGCTTTGTCTCCTTTCCCCAGCCACACTGAGATTTTCACTACTCCCAGAAAGACCATGCTTTTCTGAGGCTTTAAATATCCCTCTCATTTCTTACCCTGAGCCATTCCCATTCATTATTTAATACCAGCTCAAGTATTACCTCATCTGTGATGTCCTTCCCTACTTCCTCAGAAAGAAGTCCCCTTTCTGTGTTCCTATAACATTCATTCACTCATTCACATATTTAAATCCAGGTAGTTAAAAACTGCTGGTGATACAGTGACCTAGAAACCATAGTCCCTGGACTGTAAGGGGCTTTATTGGGATGTATAAAAGAAAATGACAATGACAATATTGAAGGCTGGGAGGGGACCAAATTAGAGAGACTGCATGCATTAGAACAAACACAAGGAGTTAGTGCCTGACTCTACATGGGGGAATGCAGAAAATGGAAGAGAACAATTCCCATATTCCTGCCTTGAGTGACACCGTAGGTATGTGTCCATCCATGGACACAGGAAATGAAAGGAAGGAGGTGGTCAGGTGGGAAGTGGGACCAGTTTAGCTCTGCGGTATCTCTAGGATATCTGAGTGGTATGTCCAGTGTGCAATGGGATTTATGGATCAAGAGCTCAGGAGAAGAAGCTGAGATTAAGATAAATTTCTAGGAGGTTCCAACAAGCAAATAGCAGTTGATGTTAGGAAGATTTCTGAATTTACCAGGTACTCCATGCCTTTCTTTTGTTCCATATCATATTGTATATCTGGTGACATGCTCTGTTTCCCCTGAAGGATACTCACTTATTAATTCACCTTGTATCCTCAGTGCCTACTATACTGCTTTGCACATTAAAATTTCATTTCAAGTGAGAGAATGAATATGAGTTCACTCAGCCATGAGTTCACTCATGGGTGAGAAAATAATAAAATTAATTCATTTAATAAATAATGTATTGAGCACCTTCTATGTACTGGGAAGTCTCCTAGCCACTGGAAATAGAGCAGTGAAAGTGATAGTAGGGGAACAGTAATATAGTAAATAAGCAAGATAATATCAGATCATAAAAATGACAATAGCTAATGCTATGGAGTTCTTATTATGTGTCAAGACCTGTCCTTAGCATTTAACATGAATTTTAAAATTTAATCTTCACACTATCTTATAAGGTAGGGAAATTAAATGAGTAATGTGGTGGTAAGTGGTCAGAGAAGTTATTTGCAGTTATATTGGAGCTGAACTGTGAAGGAGCCTGTCTCAAGGAGATCTGGAAGAAGAATATTTCATGCACAGTTCAAGTAAATTTAGATTTTATTAGGTTTGTTTTTGTCATTAAAAGTGATGGCTAAATTGCAGTTACTTTTGCACCAATCTAATAAAACCTTCTTCTTTTAATGTGAAAACAATACAGACTTTTCTTAATCATTGCAAGTTGCATTCACTAGCCTTCAAATGCTCTACACCTACAGATTGTTTCACCTACAACCAATCAAACTAGCAGTAGTTCATTGCAGAATCTAAGGTTAGGGCAAAACACCTTTCCATGTACCTTAAGACACCCATGTAGCTTGTAGTGAGTGGGGATTGGGGAATTTTACCTCATTTGTACTCACTGATGTGTGATAAAGATCAACAGGAAAATGATATGAAAACAAATGTAGAAAAATGATTTAGATTCTAAGGTAGATTAAGTTAAGAAACAGCAAAGTCACAAAGTTATACCTACTTTATCTGCTCACTCACTCAGACTAAATTCTTAATGGTCTTATGTTTCTTAGGAACAAGCAACTATAAACAATTCCTTTTTAATTCATTTTTCCTCCATGTGAGTTATTTGCATGTAAATCATATTGACACACAAACTTTACTTTGTCAATCATTTAGGGCAACTATGAAAAAATTAATACAGTAGTTGGACTTTTAATTTTTCATCTGGTTCTTAGATGGACTTTTTGATGAGACTGTGATGGCTAAAGGGAGGGAGAAAGTTCATCAAGGGCCCAAAATGTCTGTCTGTTACTAGAAAGGAGCCTTCATCTTTCAGAATGAATTTGTCCATAGTAATCCATAAAATAAATCTGTGTAGAAAGATTTCTCAAGCTAATGATAAAAGTTAGGGCCATACTGAAGGAAAGAAGCTTAGAAGGATCTTCTCATCCAGTGCCCTCAGTTTATAACCAAGGAAAGGTCAACTGTCTTATCTAAAGCCACAACCTAGAAGGGATGGCATTGTGGGTAGCATTTCTTGATAAACTTGCATGTTTGCTTAAAACTATACATTTATAACCTTATCTATAGATTTTTATTATTTTAGTTAGAAAGAAAACTTTGTAATATAGTTTTAATTTTTAAATATAATTATATTTTATTGCCTTAAGAAGCAATAGTTAATTTATGTGGACATTTTGTTTAATCATGGGAAAGTAAAAACTGTTATAATTCAATTTGATTTACTGAATTAGTGAATAAATTTATTCTTGTCTGAATTTTTACTAAAAGAGATGAACTTTAATCAATAGAATATACATATATATATACACATATATATGTATATATATATATTTGCTTCAGGAAGCTTCTCTTGGGGATTAAATTTTAGGCTTTTATATATATATATACACATATATACACACAAATATATATGTGTATATATATGTGTGTATATGTGTGTATATATATGTGTATACACACCCACACACACATATATATATATGAAAACCTAAAATTGAAACAAAATAAAAAGCTAATGCAATTAGGAGCCCTTTTATATCTCTACTAACCTTTGGGCTTCCTATTTTTGCATTATTTCCACTTTTATTGATAACCAAACACTTTGCAAACAAATGCAAGTGTATAACCTCAGAGAGCTAGTTAGGAATTTGCTGAAGAGCAGTAGAGAAAACCACTATCTTTAAGCCTCCTCATGCTTTCTAAGAAATTAATCTTCTTTTTCTGTTTCCTGATTTCTTCCTTTCTGTCTGTTTCATCTGGTACTAGATCAGCTCTTATCATTCTTCCTGCAGTTTAAACCACATTCTGTTTCCAGAATTTTATTAATTTCAAAAATTTGAAAGCTACTGACCATTCTGGAAAATAATCAGTTATGGGTACACTTACATATATAAACTTTAATATATCACTTCACATTTTAAGTGGACCTTACCATTGTTTTGCTTCCTTTTGTGATATAAATGTGGGGTAGCCTGATCTGCTGAGAGAGTAGCTGTGATCCAAAGATGTGAGTTGAGTGACTTCCCCAGTGCCCACAAGGCAGGGCTGGAGCCTTGGAGAACATTGTGTCCATCCTTAGCTACAAGTCAACTGGCTTCTCAAGAACAGAAGAGCTTAATTTGTTGATTCAAAATTTTTAAATATCAGTTTTTTTTCAGATTGATAGTTTTATTTGTCTAACATTTAAATTTAGATCTTTTTCTTAGCTAAGTGGTTGTTTGCTTAAACTTAAATTGGTAATAATTAAAAATTGGCTTACAAGTAAACCATTTTGATAGAATACATTTTAGTTTATTACTTGTAAAATGCATAGTTTTTTCCTTTTTATCCCTATGTTCAAGTGAGGAGTTAGGGGAGTGATTATTTGCTTCAGGAAGCTTCTCTTGGGGATTAAATAAACATTTTCCTTCCCTCCCTCCTTCCCTCCCACCCTTTCTTCCTTCCTTTCTTCCTTCCTTCCTTTGACAAGGTCTTGCTCTATTGCCGAGGTTGCCAAGCTGGAGGGCGATGTCACGATCAGAGCTGCAGCCTTGACCTTCCGGGCTCAAATGATCTTCTCACCTCAGCTCCTCGAGTAGCTGGGACCACAGGCATGTGCCACCACACCTGGTTAATTTTTTAAAAACTTTTTGTAGAGATGGGGGTCTCCCTGTGTTGCCCAGATTGGTCTCAAACTCTTGGGCTCAAGGAATCTTCTCGCCTTGGTCTCCTAACATGTTGGATTATAAGCATGAGCTGCTGCACCAGGACTAAATAAGCATTTTCTATTAAAGTTTTATTGGCACAGTATGTGGCCAACAGAAAGGATGGAATTTATGCTAGTTGTTGTTGTTACTGTTATTATTGCCAGACCCCATGCTATGCACTGAAGATAGAAAGGAGATAAAAGTGTACTATCTCAAAGGCATCAAAGCCTGTAGGGATTGAGTTAGAATTATGATTGTTTTCTAAAGATGGATTTTTGGCTATTTTGTAGTTTGGGTCTGGAGCCTTCTGCCAGCTTACACACCAGGTCTATGCATCTGTTCTTTAATGTAATACATAGACCTGCAAAAATACCAAGGGCTTACAGAAGGCGAAAAAAGAGTAATATTTTCATAACATAGCACTGAACCCCAGCAGCCTCTAGTTAAAAAGTTTTACTGTGCTTCCAAAGTTCTTTTTTAACTTTTTTAGTTGCATCTTCCATATGCCTTCAAGGGAAGCATAACTGAAATACAGCTAGCAGTTGTATTTATATTAAGCTTCATCTAGTTTGTTATCAAAGTGTAATTCTTGCTTTGTTGAAGAATTTTTTAGATTTGTTTTGTTTAGACAGTGTACTGATTAGTCAGATCTGTGGAAAACGGGTACTTTCCAATTTCTTGAAATTCTAAACATTTTTTAACGGTTTGTTTCAACATGTTTTACTTTCAATGTTTTAGTAGCTAAAGGCATATTACTGATTAGGAGACAAACTCTTTTGAGTTACTTTACAAATTTTGCATTTATCTCTTGTGGTAATTTACAATTACTGGGAAACTCTGGTTACCTTAAAAACATTTGATACTAATTTTTCTTAGCACCATAGATGGTAATGTCGATATGTGGAACAAACTCTTCAATAGTAACTGGCTCTGATTTCCAAGGAAGTTGAAGGTACATTAAAAACATTTTCAGTATTAAGAAAATACATTAAAAATAACTCATTTAGGTGGGGCATGGTGGCTCATGTTTGTAATTCCAGCACTATGGGAGGCCAAGACAGGCGGATCATGAGGTCAGGAGTTCGAGACCAGCTTGACCAACATGGTGAAACCCTGTCTCTACTAAAAACACAAAAGCCAGCCAGGCAAGGTGGTGAGCACCTGTAATCCCAGCTACACAGGAGGCTGAGGCAGGAAAATTGCTTGAACCCAGAAGGCGGAGGTCACAGTGAGTCAAAATTGCATCACTGCACTCCAGCCTGAGGGACAGAGTGAGACTCCATCTCAAAATAAATAAATACATAAATGAAAATCTATTTACATATGCTCTACTAGAGCCTCAAGAGTAATAGTATCATGTTCACAGTTTCTTCTGTTAAATATTTGGATTTTTCAATAATGGGTTCCTTCCTTTTAATAGTTATCTGCTGGGTGGTCCGTAATACCAACTTTGTTAAATTTGCAAAAGAGATTTGTTTTTCAAATTTAAGTGCAAGAAAAAGCTTAATGTTTCTACTGATGTTGTTTATAACAAGAGAGTGAGAAGGCCCTGTGAAACTGTCAGAAGGATGATTTACTTACTGCATTAGAAAAAGGCCTGTTATTTCTTTGCTGGCTTCTACAAAAGAGTTTATAAATAAAATTTTATGGCCCTAATTGAAAATAAAAGGATAGTGAATGGAATTTACCCCTATTCTTCCTTTTGGATTTAAGCATGATTCATTTCAGCTAAAAATTTTTAAAATCCTCACTTGCATTATGAACATTTTTTAATGAAAGTTTAATGAGCATCCACATCTGAGATTAGCACAGCAATTTTTTGAGGCATTTAGAAATTCCCAGGCATACTACCATGGGCAGCTGAATACTTCGGTGCAAATGCAAGGTAGGATCAGAGGAACCTAGGGTGAAATCATACTAGCTGTGTAACTCTGAGCCAGTTGGTTAAGCGTGCAAAGTCTCAGTTTCTTCACTTGTCCAGTGGGGAACAAAACAATCACCTCACAGGGTAGCTTAGAGAGGAAATAAATCCATTATGTAGAGTATCTTGTAGTGTTTTGTTAATTATACTTGGAATTCTTTTTTGTAGAAAGGGTGGCAGTAGGCTGAATTCTTCAGTAGTTCAATATCATCTGGCAGTAGACTGAATAACATTCCTGCATGGCAGTAGGCTGAATTCTTCAACAGTTCAATAGCATCTGATATTGAATACAGCTCACTTCATATAGGATGAAGTGAATAAATAGTCTAAGGCAGAGAAGTTGGCAAACTACAGGGCCTTTTGCCTATGTTTGTAAGTAAAGTTTTATTGCTAATTATCCTGATTTGAGAAACATGACACTGTACCCCATAAATATGTATAATTATTTTATATCAATGATAAAAAGTTGTTTTATTGCAGCACAGCCATGCTCATTCATTTAAGTATTGTCTATGGTTGCTTTCATGCTATTCATGGCAGATTAGTTGTGGCAATGGCCTTGTGATTCATAAAGTCTACAATATTTACTGTCTGGCCTTTACAGAAAAAGTTTAGCTACCCCTAGTCTAAGCTGTTGTCAGGGGATTGCTTAATTTATATTATGAAAGGTTGCAGTTTGCACAAATGGGAGGATCCATTTTAAGGGAATTGCTGTAGGAATAGACTACAGCATTACTTAGCTATTTGTGGGCTAAACAGAGAAGTCCAAGGATTATCTGTGATTAGTGGTGAGATCCTCTGGAATAGTTGGGAATAAAAACCTAGGACCTACAGAACGGCATTTGGACAGGACCAAAACCTCCTATGGTTCAGTTTCAGAGTGAGGAGAAGCCAGGGAGTGATATTAGATCCCTATGTGGCATCCTTTATCAGTTTATAGCTATGGAAATTTTCCAAGCATTCATTACGAAGTGGATTTTGTTATTTTTAAAAGGTCTTTATGAACCATCCTCAATTCTAAATTAAAAGATTGTAACTAGATATCACTATGTAGATACCCTGGACTGAATGCATTTTACCTAGTTATTAGAGTAGCTGCTTTAGGTGCCAGAGTAGGCAAAACTAGACAAGGCTCTGTGCGCTACAAATTACGGAAGGTCTGAAGCCACATTCCACTTAATTTAATCATTTATTATTATTATTATTATTTTAGAGAAAGGGTCTCACCCTGTTGCCCAGGCTGGAGTGCAGTAGTGTGATCATAGCTCACTATAATCCCAAACTTCTGAGCTCAAGTGGTCTTTCCACATCAGCCTTTGAGTAGCTAGGCCTATAGGCATGTACCACCATGCCAGACTAGTTTTTAAATTTTTTATAGAGATGGAGACTCAGTACGTCAGCAGGCTAGTCTTGAACTCCCACTTCAGCCTCGCAAAATGTTGAGATTATATGTGTAAGCCACAGAGCCTGGCTTTAATTTAATAATATTGATAGATTTAACATCAGATCAATTGCTGGTCTCTACTGGAAGTTCTGAAAAATCTTTCATTTTCCATAATAAGTAATAGTCTACTATCCAGAGTTTGCTTTTCTCCTTAATTGATCCTTGGGGAGTTAGACAATACAGTCATCATTCCTGAGAGCTATTTAATGCTTTGGAGTTTACAAAGTGCTTCCATTTACACAACTGTTTTCAAATAACCTAATCACCTTACAAGTTAGAAGGGTTAGAATCATCCCTATTTCATAGTTAATAACAACTTCAGGTTCTAGGAAGTTAAGCCACTTGCCTAAGGCCGTACAACTCTAAAGGGTGAAGGAGGGACTTGAATTTGTCTTCTGACTTCATATCCCATGCTTTCTCTGCCAAGTTATTTTATCTGATGTTAACTCTCAGCCAAATTTATTGAAAAATAGCTACAATATAAAATCTCATTAGTTTTTAAAATAAGCATCCAGAGGAGAGAACATAGAGACTTTTTACCAGAAAGAAACACATATCATCTAGATCAGAGTTGGCAAACTGTTGGACCATAGGTCTCATCTGGCTTGCAGATGTATTTGACTTAGCCTCTAATATTGGCCTGTACATGGTTTTATTAAACAATTACATGGATTTAGCAGTCAAGTAACATCACAAATCAGTCCTGATTTCCAACTTCTTTAGAAAAGTCAGATCTGGCCACACTGTATCCACATTCCTGCATGGCAGTAGGCTGAATTTAAACAATTGTCTCCTTTGGAGGGAGGCATTTGCTTTCTAGTTTCTACAAGTCACTATCATTCCCTGTTGTCTTGCCAGCCAAACCTCACTTTAATCATTTAGGGTACCTACCTGACTCCTGGAAGCATTTGAGTTTGTGACCCCTGATATAGACTAGGACACTCATTTTGTGAATGAAGAAGTGACATTTGAAGTAGTAAGTAAATTAGGCAGCACCAAGATTACAATTTGTTTTCCTGAGATAAAGCCCTTTTTTGGATCCTGGCTTCATGGCCAGATTATCATTACTGAAGAATAACAGAACAGCAAGGGAATGGTAATTAGAAATGCCAAAATGATGTACACTTTTAAATAAATGGTTAGGGTTTTAGTGAGGGTCTGGTATATGTTTTATATTTATGCCATATGAGCCAGATTTCAAATATTTCATTACCAGACTAAGTTTCAGACTATGTATTGTTTGTTTCAATTTTGAAAATATGGGATGGGTCACTGTAAACTGAATGAATTTTGTTTTCTTATGTTGGAGAAGTTGATTTGAGGGTGCATTTTTGAATGAATTTCAGCACCAAGACTGAGTGTCAGTTTTAGAAGAAAAAGGTGACTTTTGTTAGATAATAGCATATGCTAAAGAGAAACTGAGGGAAAGAGCGGTGATGGGGTATTGTGAGTGTATGCAGAGAGACGGGGATGCGTGGAGGCAGGAGCCAGCCAGCGCTGTCAGCCACAAGAAGGAGCATGCAGAGGCTGAATGAGAATAGGTAGTTTAAAGGAATTGATGCTGGGACCTACTCAGTGGTAAGAAGGGGTGTCAGAAATACAAATGAGCTAAGTGAGTACAGTGTTTATCACTTATTTTATTTTTATTTCAATAGCTTTTGAGGTCCAGTGGTTTTTGGTTACATGAATGAGTTGTATAGTGGTGAAGTCTGAGATTTTAGTGTACCTATCACCTGATCAGTGTACATTGTACCCAATACATAGCATTTTTTATTTGTTGCCCCTCTCTCTCCCCCTTCTGAGTCCATTATATCACTTTGCCTATCCATAGCTTAGCTCCCACTTGTAAGTGAGAACATATAGTATTTGGTTTTCCATTCCTGAGTTACTTCACTTAGGATAATGGCCTCTGGCTCCATCCAAGTTGCTGAAAGAGATGTTATTTCATTCATTTTAGTGACTGAGTAGTATTTTATGGTGTATATATACCACGTTTTCTTTAGCCACTCATTGGTTGATGGTCACTTAGCTTGGTTCCATATCTTTGCCATTGTGAATTGTGCTGCAATAAACATATGTGTGCAGGTGTCTTTTGATATAATAAGTTCTTTTCCTTTAGGTAGATACCCAGTAGTGAGATTGGTGGATTGAATGGTAGATCTATTTTTAGTTCTTTAAGAAATGTCTGTACTGTTTTCCACAGAGGTTGTACTAATCCACGTTCCCACCAGCAGTGTATAAGTGTTCCCTTTTCACCACATCCACACCAACATTTATTGTTTTTTGACTTTTTAATAATGGTCACTCTTGCAGGAGTAAGATGATATCTCATTGAATCACTTTTTTTGTGTGAAGTGTAATTTCTAGGATGGATTATATAGTTCAAACCCCAGGGGATAAATTATATCCTCTTGAATGAAAGAACTCACTAGGGGACTTGTGAAAAATAACTATAATAAACAATGAAGAGTAGAAATTCTTGTTTTGAATGAACCTTCAAAATGCATGAAACAAAATATTTGATAAAAACCTTTTTAAATTATGATGGCTGTTCTTGTTGTTATTCATTCAATAATTATTTATAGAAGTTTTCTATGTGTAGGGCACCAAACTGAGCATTGAAGAAAGGTCCCTGCCTTTGAGTTGCTTTTGACCTAATTGGGGAGATAAGAAAGGAAGGTATGAAACATTCTACATAAGGCAAGCCCATGTGAACAATGTTTTGGTGGCTTAAGGAAAGAGACACCACTTCTCTTAGCTTGACTTTTTGAGGGGTAAGGACCAGGGATTTGAATTAGACCTGAGGGGACAAGTAGGATTTGAAATACCAGAGGAATGGTAGAAGTTTGTTTAGGGAGGGCCTTGACTCCCAGGCTAGATAATTTGCATTTCAAAGAAATGGTTTCCAAAACTTACCAAGTGAGCTTGGTGCTAAGATCATAATATACATTTAAAAGAGTTTTGGCTACTCGGGAGGCTGAGGCACGAGAATCACTTGAACCCAGGAGGCAGAGGTTGCAGTGAGCTGAGATGACACCACTGCACTCCAGCCTGGGCAACAGAGTGAGACTCTGTCTCAAAAAAAAAAAAAAAATTTTGGAATGGATTACTCTCAGTGGAGGTTGTAAAATGCCTTTGTGAATAGCTGCAATTTAGAAAACAGTTTGTTCAGGAGAGAATCAAAACCTTCCTTAGCAGAAATAACCACCCAGGCTTGCACCTGGAGTCCACTTGGAGATTCTCTCAGGTATAATGTAAGATACACAGAGACTAATACATCAAATGAAGGAAAATGTACAGATGAGTGCCTGCTGGTGATAGATTACAGTTGGAGAATCCCATTTTGCTAAAGATAGTACTGAGTCTGGAATGTTATTTAATTTTCAGTTCCTGTATAGACCAATGAAAGTCACTTTATATTGGAGTCCTTATAAAGTCTCTCATATTACAGGGTGCTGCTCAATTACCTTATTTTGAGCACCAAACTATTTGAGGAAGACACATTAGACTTAAATGACCTCATCAGGGCTATTTTTATTTGCTCATAGAGATGTGCTGACATGATGGGTAAAAAAGGGAGGCAAAGAAATGAAATACAGTTTGTTATTATTCCTGGATATATGAGTTTGCAATTGCAGGTGCTGGATATAATTTTAAACATGTCTTTTAAAGCAATGCAGCAAGTATTTATATTGTGGATATTACAAATATACACTTCAGTACAAAAGGAAAGCAATTCTCCTAACCTAATGTGACTGGAATTCATGGTGTATGATAAAATTTCCAGTGAGGGTATGTGTTAGTCCATTTTCATACTGCTACGTGGAAATATCTGAAAGTGAGTAATTTATAAAGAAAAAGAGGTTTAATGGACTCACAGTTCCACATGGCTGGGGAGGCCTCCCAATCATGGCAGAAGGTGAAGGAGGAACGAAGGCACATCTTACATGGCAGCAGGCAAGAAACAGTGTTCAGAGGAATTACCCTTTATAAAACTGTCAGATCTCATGAGACTTATTTACTATCACAAGAACAGCATAGGAAAACTCACCCCCATGATTCAATTACCTCTCACAGCGTCCCTTCCATGACACATGAGGATTAAGGGAGCTACAATTCAAGATGAGATTTGGGTGGGGACCCAGCCAAACCATATCAGGGTAGATTTAGAAAATGTTTCCCTAATGATTTAGACAGATGCAAAGGTGTACTTTTTGGAAAACTGTTTGATGACTTTAAGTGGAAATGGAGAGTCTGGATAAAACTCATGGAATTTATAGCATTCCAAGGTTAACATATAATATTCTGCGTGTGTCTGTGAGGGTGTTTCTGGATGAGATTAGCATTTGAATTGGTGGACTCAGCAGATTTCCCTCCCCAGTGTAGTTGGGCATCATCCAATCCATTGAGAGCCTGAATAGAACAAAAGACAGAGGAAAGAGAAACTCACCCTTTTTGCATCCTGCCTTCCTGCTTGAGCTGGGACCTCTCATCTCATCTTCTCCGTCCTTAGACTGGGATTTATAATATTGGCTCCCTTGGTTCTCAGGCTTTCACACTCAGACTGAATTATACCACTGGCTTTCCTGGGATTCCAGCTTGCGGATGGCAGATGATGGGACTTCTCAGACTCTATAAAGGCATGAACCAATTATTCATACTCTTT
This sequence comes from Aotus nancymaae, assembly GCF_030222135.1. Classification (NCBI taxonomy): domain Eukaryota; kingdom Metazoa; phylum Chordata; class Mammalia; order Primates; family Aotidae; genus Aotus; species Aotus nancymaae. The sequence continues at coordinate 35,572,554 of NW_026988419.1, read as the reverse complement.
CTCTCCACTTCTCTCTTTCCTTCCCTCTCTATGCATATATAATCTCCTTTGGTTCTGTTTCTTTGGACAACTCTGACAAATACAGATGGTCATTGTAAAGCAACTTTATTTTTGTCACCCACTTTTGTTCTCTTAAATTTATTCTGTGCTTCTACTTATTATTGCTCTGGTTTGAAATTTAGATACAGCCTCATGGTTCTTCCAGTCACTACTACTTCCACTGGAAGTACAGTCTGCTTAGTATATTTATCCCAAACTATAAAGTTTATTGAAGTTAAAGCTTCCCCTTTCTCCCAGTGTGGGACTGCTGCAGACGAGCCCTCAGTGGGAGATGTGCAGAGAAGCTCTTCTCTTTTCTGCTCAGGGCTTCTATTTCCTCTCCTCCTCTCCTAGCTTACTCCCCTTGAAGCATGGTGGTGTATGTCATTAGAGCGATGAGAGGTTGGAGCTGAAAGCACTCACTGTCTTCTGTGGGGCCTGGAAATCTTTCCTTCACTGGGATCGCTCATCTGTGCTTGTCTTCCATGGGTGAAAGCATTTCTTCTGGTTCATCTCTCCTGATGCTTTGCTCAGCTCTGCATACATTTCCAGTTTGCTTTTGATGAGGCCTCTTGCTTGCTTCTCAGCATTCTTTTTTAAAACTGTGGTAAAATAAATGTAACACAAATTCATTAACTATTAAATTAAATTTATTTTTGAGATAGGGTCTCACTCTGTCACCCAGACTGGAGTGCAGTGGTGTAATCATGGCTTATGCAGCCTTGACCTCCTGGGCTCAGGTGATTCTCCCATTAAGAGAAGCCTCCTGGGTATCTGGGACCACAGACACACACCACCATGCCCAGCTAATTTTTATATTTTTTGTAGAGACAGGGTTTTGCCATGTTGCCCAGGCTGGTCTCGAACTCCTGGGCTCAAGCAATCCTCCCACCTGAGCCTCCCAGTGTGTTGGAATTAGAGGCATGAGTCATCATGCTTGGCAATTTTAAGTATTTTAAAGTTACAGTTGTATGGTTTTAAGCATATCTATAGTGTGGTGCAACCAACACCACCATACATCTTCAGAACTTTTTCATTTCCCCATGCTGAGTGCTGAAACTGTACTCATTAAACACTAACCCTCCATTTGCCCCTCCCTCCAGCTTCTGGCAACACCATTCTACTTTCTGTGAATCTGACTACTCTGGAACCTCACATAAGAGGAATCATACAATATTTGTCTTTATGTGACTGGCTTATTTCACTCATGTTGTAGCATATGTTCAAAATTTTCTTGTTTTTAGAAGCTGAATAATATCCACATTTTGTTTATTGGTTCATCTGTTGAAAGGCACTTGGGTTGCTTCCATCTTTTAGATGTTGTGAATAATGCTTCTATAAACATGGGTATGCAAATATCTGTTTGAGTCCCTGTTTTCACTTTTTTGGGTATATACCCAGAAGTGTAATTGCTGGATTATATGGCAATTCCATGTTTAATTTTTGAGGAACTGTCACACTGTCTTCCACAGTGGCAATATCATTTTACATTCCCATGGGCTCCAATTTCTGCATATCTTAGCCAACTTTTGTTCTTTTCTGTTGTTGTTTATTTGTTTCATAGTAGCAATCCTAATGGGTGTGAACTCGTATCTCATTGTGGTTTTGATTTGCATTTTCCTAGTGACTGGTGATGTTGAGCATTTTTTTCATGTGCTCTTTGGTCATTTGTATATCTTCTTTGAAGAAATGTCTATTCAAGTCCTTTGCCCGCTTTCTAATTAGATTGTTTGTTTTTGTTGTTGAGCATCAGCATTCTTGGGTAGGATCTCTGGTGACCTTGTGCTGGGCCCTGTGTGCTCCATCATCAGGGTCTGGCAAGCAGATAGATGGCACACTCCAATGGAGGAATTGAGGAAACCTTGGTGGAGAGATTATTCTCAGAAGTGTGGGCAGTGTTGAGGCACCAACAAGGGATGTTGAAATGCCCTGTATAACAGTGTAGAGTCATTATCACCCCCGGGCCTGAGTGGCCAAGGAGAAGGCATGAGGACAGAGAGCCTGGGGAGAGCCACATCTGCAGGAGAGGACTGCCCGGCAGGAGGTGTCGACTTCTCTAGAACCTGTGCTAACCCTCAGCCAGCCGGGAGAAAACTGGGTGGATAAATACCCCATTCTCACTCTCTTCCCTTGTTCTTGTCTTCTGTAGCTGCCTTCCATTGAGCAAACCTAGCTGGAAGTCTGTGATACTTTCCATCAAGGTCAGTCTCTTGGGCATAGAGCAGGATGGTAACAGTTGGAGGCTGGGTCTAGAGTGGTAGACAAGATATATCCAGCACATGAGTGGAGTTCCTCTTTGGTCCACAGGATCTTCTACCCATTGTTGGGAGTGTAGTTACTTCTCAAACCACAGGCTTTCCTCTGCTGCCCTAAGCTGCTCCAGCGAGTCACTCAACCTTTAGGGTTCTCAAGAGTATGAGTTAGTTACCATTCCACTACAATCAGGAAACATTTGAGCTCTAAGTAATTCCACTGAAGCTCTACTCTAGGCTTGAGGTGAGGGACAAGTTCTTCCCCAGTCTCTTGCAGGGAAGATGAGATTCATAGCATACCAGTAGCTTTCTCCAAATAGACTTCTGTAATCTTCAACCACCTACATTTTTATGCCCTCAGTATAAGTGAGGAGAAGAGTAAAAGCCAGGAAACTGTAAGCTTTACACAGTCCTTTCACACCTTACTGTGGAATATGCTGGCTATGGGCTAGGAACTTCAGCAGAAACTGGGGCTGAATTGGTTCTATTTTAACATCCTGTAACAAATATCATATGCAGTCCATATCCCTCAAAGTTTGTATATTTTGGTAAATACAAACACATTTTTAAGAAAATCATGTGGGTGAGACATGTAAAAGATTGCTTTATATTTGGGATTACTTCATATTTGTGGATATAAGATATGCTTTCTTTGACATGTTTCCAATGTAGAAACACAGGCCAAATAGGATAACTCATGAATTCCATGAAATTTATCGAAGTGTCTCTTAGCTTTAAGTAGCTAAAATCTAAATTAGGTAAATGAAAATATTTCAACATTTGGTAAGGTGTGCCTAAATTAAAGTTCACACTAGAAACATTCTTGTTTAATTTCAGGTGAGTTTAATAGAGTAGTATCTTTGGCATAAATAATTTCACATCTAATTATTTATACTTTAAAATATGTTCTAATTGTGAAGACCTAATTTCTAAATTTAGTTTACAAGGCTTCTAGTCATTTTCATTCTTATATATGTGATCCCCAAAGCAGATGTGTCTTAGGCATCCGTTTTCTTATCTAATCAGAGAACCAGCAGAGGAAGGAGGAGCCTGTCATCTCCATGTAAGGGATTAAGCTGTCATTTCTCAAAGCCTTTCTCCAATGCTTGCCCCATAAATTTCAGGTTTTAAATGAGTTTAGTGGAATTCTGCAGTTTTAACATATGACACATATCCATGACTTTAGTAAGTTACAGATGCTAACTTTAGTCCTTTCTGGTGCAGATTTGTTACCATTTTGCTCTGTTTTGTTTTATACTGTCAGCCTTCTCTGTGTTATTGATGTAGTGTCATGTGCTATCATTTTAGGTAAAGCTTTTTCTGTTGTTTCCTGTGAATCTCCTAAGAATGGACCTATTTGGAGAACCATACTGTTCATTCTTTCCTTTCCCTCCTTTTCTCTTCTTCCATTCCGTCTAGAGGTATTGGTTGAGATGCTATATTATGTACCGGGCATTATTCTAGGTACTGGAGAATCTGAAATGAAACACAAAGTCCCCTTGCTCCAGGAGCTTGCCATCAAATGGAGAAGAAAGCAACAAGTAAATAGAAACTGCCACATGATATACATGTCAGACAGGAGAGACATGGTATAATGAGAACACCACAGAGGGGCCTAATGGGGTGACCCAAGCTGGGTCGTGAGGGTCTATGGGGCAATAGTTCCATAACCAAGGAGAAGAAAAGCAACCGTGGGCAGAGAGTACAGCATGGGAGGGCCAAGACCTGGCATTTGAGCAGTCAACATTATCAGTGTCAGCCACGTCCATGGTGTGGCACAGTGGTACTTTTGCTGAGGCATAAATTTGAAATTCATGCCCTGGGTGGCTAGCATGCAGGAAGAAATCACTTAATGGCGGGGGGAGGGCATGAGTCTAGCTGGCTCCTGATATCTGCTTCTCTGCTTGGCTCTGTCTTTTGCTTGCCATCCTAGATGCAATAACTCCTGTGAAATGAAAGCAAGAACTTTTGTCTTAGTGACAAATGGTCGTCTTATGAGAGTCAAAAAGTTAAATTGTCACATGAGTATATGCACAGGAAGTGTGATTGGGGGAGAAACAAGTACCTCTGCAAACGTTTTTGTATTTGGGAAGTGGGGATGATTGCAAGGCTTCTGCCTGTAGTGACGGGGAGGGTGCTGCATACATCATGTGTGTGAAGAGAGGGGGAAGAGGGAAAGGGAAAGGCGGGGGAAGAAAGATGGAAGGAGATGATGAATTCTGTTGAGTTTGGGGAGATATCCAGGCCAGAAATGTTGGTTAGGAAGGCATTGGTGCTACGTGGGAGTGGAAGTCACAGGAGTGGACTAGGTCATTTGAAGAATGCACAGAGAGATGAGAGGGCTTAGGAAAAATCTGAGGTACAGCACAGGGCATTTTTGGGGTAGTGAAACTATTCTGTATGATACTGTGAATGTGTTGGATAAATGACATTATGTAGTTGTCAAAACTCATAGAACTACATAACCCAAAGGAAACTCTATTGTAAACTTTGGATTTCAGTTAATAATAATGTATCAATATTGGTTTATCAGTTGTAACAAATGTACCACCAGAATGCAAGAGGTTAGTAATAGGAGAAATTGTGCAGTTTGGGGAGAGGTGAATATTATAGGAACTCTGTACTTTCTGTGTAATTTTTCTGTAAACCTAAAACTGCTCTAAAAATAAAGTCTATTAATTAAAAAAATTGCCAGTGAAGATCAGTTATATGCATAGCAACTTTACTTCTGCAGAATCTCCTCAGTGAGCATGCTTTTTTTAGGCTTACATAATACAGTTAAAAGAAAGAAAAATAACACTCCCCTCACAGAGAAATAATCAGCTGAACAAATCGCTAGTTATCAGAATGCAGGCTGTAGTACATCCTGTTTTTCTAACTCCTCTAAATTTACTAGTAAAGCAACCCAAACTGCATGGAGGAGGGAGGACATTGATTGCTGTCAAGGCTGCATTAATGGCATTAGGGTGGCATTAGAGTGCCAGGGCTCTCCTAGTCCACACTACACCGCATTGTGAATGAGTGTTGCTTGGACAAGGGTTGAGGGTGAGGTGGCAGGAGAGGGAAGGAGAGAGACAGCCTGTGCTTTGTCCTATTACCCGAACCAGACTCAACTGTCAAACATTTTTAGTGTCGTTTTCCTGAGCTCACAGAATCCTGAGAGCCCACACTGTGCTGGGCATTGTAGCACTACTGTGGGGAGGGCAGGAGCCAACAGGTACAGCCGGCTCATCCCAGCATTTCTCCCTTCCCATCTGTGCACACAGAAGCGGCACAGTCCACGGAGTCCACTCCCATTTCCTCTCTTCTGGTCTTGGCTCAAAGCAAGAGTGGCAGCCAAGTGGTTTCTTGTGATCTGCTGAACTCAGCTTCTGATAATTAGAAGTGACAGGTGATGACTTTGTTATCATAATCTGCAGCCACACCACCTTCCTCTGGTTCTGAGACCATGTGTAGTAGAAATGGTGATTTGTTCATTGAGCTGTCCCAGCAATTCACACCCAAAGAGGCCTTTCCATGGGCCTGCACACACTGATAGTTGTTTCAGGTAGACAAACCCAGCAGCGTGGGAACCCAAATCTCTCCTGTTCTGTGTGAAGGAGCTATGTAGTTTCTGGAATTTAACTAGATTAGAACCTCAAGTGATGCATTATAGGTCTAAGGAAATATGCCAATCATGACCTTTATCTTTCATTTCATGAACCCTTGGAGTAGAGCCTTTAGAAAGAGGAAGCAGCAGAGAGAGGGCCTTACCTTGTGGCCCATGCAGTGACATTTCAGGAACTTCAAAAAGGGTCTCTTTGCCTCCCAAAACATTCCCTGAGAGGGCTGATTCCTTTAATTCTATACTTAATGTTTCATTTAGTAACACTTTAGATTGATGATTATTGTTTTATGTTAAAATATAAATACCTTTTGGGTATTACTCTTTTCAGTTACAGCCTTTATGGTAAACGAGTTGCCATGAGCTCAGACTTTGATATGGCAAATGGAGGAGAAAGCATGCGGGCTTGGTGGGTGGGAGTGGTGGCGAGTGCTGCAGAGGGAGACAGAAAGTGAAAACTGAGGCCAGAGCAGAAGAAACTGTGCCTATTTATTCAGTTTTTCCTGAGAGTTTCCTTGAGAAGAATGGAGCAGGGTGTGTGTGTGTGTGTGTGAGTGTGTTTGTGTGTGTGTGTGTGAGAGAGATCAGATTGCTTGTGTGCATATGTGCATTTGTGTATGTGTATATGTTGAATGATACTGTGGGAAGGTTGGGATAAGAAATGATAGCTGGGAAGAACCGTATAATGCAATCTTCTCAACTAACTATCCCCCTCTTAGAATGATGCTTTGTTCCCTGGAGACTTTATGATCATGAGTGCCAAATGTGTGAGGTGTGTCTGTAGGGAGGCAGGAAATACACAGTGGTGCTTTTATAGATGTCCAGGATGCTGCTACCTTTGTAAAACCATCATTTGTCCCTTCATCTCTAGCCTGTTAGGTATCAATGTATTTATTGCCCACCCAAACCACTTCCTCTCATCTTAGGGGCCTCCTGTTTTTAAGGCAACGTAGGAAATTAGGACTGATGATGTTGCATTAGAAAAGCTTTTGTTTTCCCTTGGTTTAAGTCTGGATAGAGAAGTTGGCTGCATAGCACCTCCGTAGGCAGTTGCTCCAGTGACTTAAAATGAATTTGTCCTTCTGTCTCAACTCTCCACAGTTAGCATGTACTCATTCACTCAATCCTTTTTATGGTCCTTCTACCTTACTTTTATTTCCTCACTGTCTTACAATCTTCTTCAAACAGATGACACACTCAACAAAGGTACGGGTGGGAATGGAACCCACCTGCATGATTGTGAATCACCTAGAGACTGGGAGCAGAAGAAAACCACTGCCACTACAAGCCTGAAGTGGCCAGAGGAGACAGACACATTTATTTTTAGAACTAGTGAGAGCTACAGCTCTGGCAAGGAACCTCCCAACAGGAGTTGTGGCCATAGGTAGGAGAACTCAAGACCATAACCTGGAAAGATCAGAGAGGAACCAGTATCCTGATCTTTCTCTGTCCAGCTGATCCTTCCCATTGGTGGAAGCCCAAGAGAAACACAAGACCAGGGTCCCTAAAGGTCAGCTTCCCACAGAGCAGGGCACAGAAAGGTGGTGTGTGGTATGGGAGGGGCAAACACCTGGCACCATCTCACTTTCTCCATGTATAAAATGAAGATGTAAACTGCCAGGATTAAATGTGATCTACATAGAATCATTTAGCACAGCACCTGGACCATAAAAAGGACCCTATAAATGTAGTTTAGTAGTAGTAGTGATAGTAATATTAGAGCATTTTTACTAAATTTTAGCTGTATCATGACTACGTGACTCTCCCTCTACTCTAATAATGAACATCCTTTATCATATCCTAAAATTTGTATGAAATAGGCTTAAGTGAGACTTGCTTGTTTTGTCATATTCATACCTGTAGATGTGAATGTATAGCTATATGCTTCTTTAATTTGGACAGAGGGAAATGTACAGAGTTGTAATTTAATGATTTCAACTCTACAGAATTCTATAGATTAGATGTATAGAGCGTTGCAGCCCTAATGGATACCATAACAAAGAAATCTCTTTTCTTCTCTCTTTGCCTTAGCATCTTCCTTAGTGCAGATTCTGGAAAGGAGGGGATGGACCAAGAGCTTTAAATTGCATATATAGATGTGGCTATGAAAATAGCATAGAATCAACATTCTCCCTTTCTTCCCTCTACTACATATTATATGTAAAATACATATGTGTGTGTGTGTATGCATATCTACAGAATGTGTTAGTTTGAGAAAAAAAAAAAAAAACAAGATAAAACAGATTCCATAGGTAGTGCAGTCACACATAGCTGGAAAACATAATGAGTTATCAATTACATATTTGTTTGGATAAAATTCCTGCAAATCATTAAATATATGAATTGCCACTTTCATTGTTAAATTACCCAGAGTATAATCTCAAATAAACTCTGACATCCTAGAGTTGATGACAGTTTTATACTGAAAATAGAATCTTTTTTTGTACATCCATAGTGTATCTTAGATTATCTAAAAGAAAGATGATGCCAGAGTGGTTAAGGAGGGAGGTTTCAGTTTTGGCCAAGTTTCATACATTTTAATTGCCATACTTTGCACCCCATGGATACTGTGAGTGCAAAGATGTCTTCTTTGTTTGGAATTTTATTTATTGTGTATTGTCTTCCCACTTTTATTTTAGATTCAAGGGATACATGTGCAGGTTTGATATCTGGCTATATTCTGTGATGCTGAGGTTTGGGGTACAAATGATCTTGGCACCCAGGTACTGATCATAGTTATTTGTAGTTTTAGAAGAAAAAATGAATGAGACTCAGTTTAACATTGGTAATATTCCCTTCTTTCCCAGGAAAATTTAGTGAGTTGAAAGTTGAAAAAGTAATGCTGTTAGTGTTAATCACTTTTCAAAAGTTTTTTTGCCATTTAATATTCATTTTTGGGGTCTTCTGTGTGGTCATGGGGGCCTATTATTATTATACTTTGATGAGACCAGTGAAGTTATATGGTTTAAAATTCCACTTTATGAATGGTGGTGTTCACAGGGGCTAAGTGACTTATTCAAGGTCATAATACTGGTGAGCTGGAGAACAACCTGCTATCACTTTATTTATTTCCCTTTTTTCTTTTTTCTTTTTTTATCTTGGAGGCTTTTATTGCGAGGAACTATTCAAACTTTTAAGGTCCACATTTATGAGTTCTGAGTGTTCTAATTTGGTTATTCATCCAAAAATATGCACAGTTTTTAATTTCATGGAGCCGATAGTTGATTTATGAATATACGAATATGTATCTTGTTATACAAGTCATCAAAACTAAGCTAACTTAGTTAAGCTAGTTAAGTTTTCAGAACCTTAACTTTCTTAGAGGCCCAGCAAGTTTTATTAGAAAAAAATGGTCTTTGAAGACAGAAAGGTGTGGTGTTTTTCTGTTTACTAGCTGTGTAAGTAATTCATAGGGGAATAATAGTCTCCCCATGGGATTGTTTGGGGGTAAAATGAAATAACCTACATAAAGTACCTCTTTTATGCATTCCTACTGCATCTGTAAGGTGGAGATGACACTGTGCCACCTATTTATCACATGCCATTGAGATTACTGTGGAGATAGTGGTTGGAAAAGGGTACTGTGAACAGTGAAGCACTACTGTCACATCACTTATTGAGGGATTTTTTGTTTACTTAGTTATTTTAATGTAAGCTTTCTATTGAAGGACAACATACACACAGAAAACTACACAGAAGAGTGTACAATGCTGTGAATTTTCACAACATGAATATACTTGTGTAACCAGAGCCTAGATAATAAAATAGAATCTCCTAGAAAGCTCCAAGGCCTCCTTTTCCAGTCACTACCTCATCTCAAAGATAATTATCCTAACTTCTAACTCCATAGATTAATTTCTCCCATTTTGGAACTCTTAACTAATGGAATTATATGGAATGTTATCTTCCCTTTCTGGCTTCTTTGACTTCTATTATGTTTGAGAGGTTGATCCACTTTGTTCTGTGTAGTTGTGGTTCATTCATTCCCATGGCTCTAGAGCAGGTATCCCCAAACTCTGGTACGATCTGTGGCTTGTTAGGAACCAGGCCCCACAGCAGGAGCTGAGCTGTAGGCAAGTGAGTGAAGCTTGATCTGGATTTACAATCACTCCTCATCACTCACATTACCACCTGAGCTCCACCTCCTGTCAGATCAGTGGCAGCATTAGATTCTCATAGGAGTGTGGAACCCTATTGTGAACTGAGCATACGAGGGACCTAGGTAGCACACTAACCTAGCAGAAACACAACTAAAAAAGAAATTTTCAGGCCAATATCCATGATGAACATCAATCCAAAAATCTTCAATAAAATACTGGCAAACCAAATGCAACAGCACATCAAAAAGCTTATCCATCATGATCAAGTAGGTTTCAACCTGGGGGTGCAAGGCTGGTTCAACATATGCAAATCTATAATCCATCACATAAACAGAACCAAAGACAAAAACCTCATGATTATCTCAATAGATGCAGAAAAGGCCTTCTACAAAATTCGACAGCACTTTATGCTAAAAACTCTCAATAAACTAGGTATCAGTGCAACATATCTCAAAATAATAAAAGCTATTATGACAAACTCACAGCCAATATTATACTGAATGAGCAAAAACTGGAAGCTTTCCCTTTGAAAACTGGAACTAGACAAGTGTGCCCTCTCTCACCATTCCTGTTCAACAGAGTTGGAAGTTCTAGCCAGAGCAATCAGGCAAGAAAAAATAATAAAGGGTATTCAACTAGGAAAAGAGGAAGTCAAATTGTCTCTATTTGCAGACTACATGATTGTATATTTAGATGACCCCATAGACTCAGCCCAAAATCTCCTTAAGATGATAAGCAACTTCAGCAAAGTCTCAAGATACAAAATCAATGTGCAAAAATCACAAGCATTCCTATACATCAATAACAGACAAACAGAAAGCCAAATCATGAGCGAATTCCCATTCACAATTGCTACAAAGACAATAAAATACCTAGAAATATAACTAACAAAGGACGTGAAGGACCTCTTCAAGGAGAACTACAAACCACTGCTCAAGGAAATAAGAGAGGACACAAACAGATGGAAAAACATTCCATGCTCATGGTTAGGAAGAATCAGTATCGTGAAAATGGCCATACTGCCCAAAGTAATTTATAGATTCAATGCTATCCCTGTCAAACTACCATTGACCTTCTTTGCTGAACTGGAAAAAACCACCTTAAACTTCATATGGAACCAAAAAAGAGCCCGAATAACCAAGACAATCCTAAGCAAAAAGAACAAAGCTGGAGGCATCATGCTACCTGACTTCAAACTATACTACAAGGCTACAGTAATCAAAACAGCATAGTACTGGTACCAAAACAGAGATATAGACCAATGGAACAGAATAGAGGCCTTGGGGCCTTGGAAGTAATGCCACACATCTACAACCATCTGATGTTTGACAAATTTGACAAAAACAAGCATTGGGAAAAGGATTCCCTGTTTAATAAATGGTGTTGGGAAAAGTGGCTAGCCATGTGCAGAAAGCAGAAACTGGACCCCTTCCTGACACCTTATACAAAAATTACCTCCAGATGGATTAAAGATTTAATCATAAGACCTAACACCATAAAAACTCTAGAATAAAACCTAGGCAATACCATTCAGAACATACGCATAGGCAAGGACTTCATGACTAAAACACCCAAAGCAATGAGAACAAAAGCCAAAATAGACAAATGGGATCTAATTAAACTTAAGAACTTCTGAAGAGCAAAAGAAATAATCATTAGTGTGAACTGGCAACCAACAGATTGGGAAAAATTTTTTGCAAACTACCCATCTTACAAAGAGTTAACATCCAGAATCTACAAAGAACTAAAACAAATTTACAAGGAAAAAACAACCCCATCAAAAAGTGGGTGAAGGATGTGAACAGACGCTTCTCAAAAGAAGACATATATGAGGCCAACAAACATATGAAAAAATGCTCATCATCACTGGTCATCAGAGAAATACAAATCAAAACCAAGTTGAGATAGCATTTCATGCCAGTTAGAATGGCGATCATTAAAAAATCTGGAGATAACAGATGCTGGAGAGGATGTGAGAAATAGGAACACTTTTACACTGTTGGTGGGAGTGTAAATTAGTTCAACCATTGTGGAAGGTAGTGTGGTGATTCCTCAAGGATCTAGAAATAGAAATAGCATTTGACCCAGCAATCCCATTACTGGGTATATACCTAAAGGATTATAAATTGTTCTGTTATAAAGACACACACACACATATGTTCATTGTGGCACTGTTTACAGTAGCAAAGACTTGGAACCAACCTAAATGCCCAACAATGATAGACTGGATAAAGAAAATGTGGCACATTTACATCATGGAATACTATGCAGTCACAAAAAAGGATGAGCTCATGTCCTTTGCAGGAACATGGATGAATCTGGAAACCATCAATCTCAGCAAACTGACACAAGAACAGAAAACCAAACACCACATGTTCTCACTCATAAGTGGGTGTTGAACAATGAGAACATATGGACACAGGGAGGGGAACATCACATACCGGGGTCTGTTGGGGGGGTGAGGGGCTAGGGGAGGGATAACAGGGGGTAGGGTGATTGGGAAGGGATAACATTAGGAGAATTACCTAATGTAGGTGATGGGGGCATGGAGGCAGCAAACCACCATGGCATGTGTATACCTATGTAACAATCCTGCAAGATCTGCACATGTACCCCAGAACTTAAAGTATAATAATAATGAAAAAAGAATCTAATGCTGATGATCTGTTACTGTCTCCCATCACCCCCAGATGGGACTGTCTAGTTGTGGGAAAACAGCTCAGGGCTCCCACTGATTCTTCATTATGGTGAGTTGTATAATTATTTCATTATATATTACAATGTAATAATAATAGAAATAAACTTCGCAAAGAATGTAATGTGATTAAATGATCCTGAAACCATTCCCACCCCCTGGTCCATGGAAAAATTGTCTTCCACAAAACCAGTCCATGGTGCCAAAAATGTTGGTTGCTGCTACTCTTGAGTGTTCTGTTGTTCCCCACAATTTATGTATCTATTCTTCAGTTGATAGACATATGGGTTATTTCTAATTTTTGGCTTTTATGAATAGTGCTGCCATAAACATTCTTATATGTGTCTTTTGAGAACATATGTATGCATTTTTGTTGTGTATATGTCTTGAAATAAAATTTCTGGGTGGTAGGATGGGTATACAAAGGTTTGATTTAAAATAGTACTGACAAATAATTTTCTAAAGTGTTTGTACCAGTTCACATGACTACAAATAGAATATTTTTTTAACATCTGTAAAATTGTTACATTCACTGTGGGGATATGTAAAAATACGGCTTGAATCATTGAAAACTAGGTTTATGTTTTTCTTTTGTTGACATTCTATTTTAGTTATGTTCTTAGATTGCATGGAATACAGCCTCATTTCCAGTAACTTAGCTCGTGGGGAAGAAGGCTGTTATTGTAAAGATTCTTATGCATATAAACTCAGTAAAAGCTAAAGAGTGAAGCTTTAAAAAGGTCAGAAAAATGTACAGGTGCCAGGCTGTGGGACCTTGAGTGTTCTGCTCTTTAGGCTTGATTCTGGTATCCTGAGGGTCTATCCATCCTTGTGGGGTTTGTATTCAACAGGCAGGTACCATAAGGTACTACTGTAAGTCAGCATCCATTCTGAGTGAGCATCTGTTTCAGTTGGTTGCTCCTCTACCGTGTACTTTGTTAAACATTTGGTTATCATCCTGCTTAAGGGGAGGCTTATTTGCAATCACTTGTCAGAATTTCCAGCCTTTTAGGTGAACTATGTACCATTCCTAAGCAATCAACTTCTGGGAGCTACCTGCTCTCATCAGTTCCTAAGGAGTAGATGCATGTACTGGCCATCCTTCTAGATTTAGAGGTAATTAGATACCCTCTGTTTATACTAGATGATAAATGAACTATAGAGAATCATAAGAAAGTCATAAGAAAATGGGCCAGGCGCGATGGCTCATGCCTGTAATCCCAGCACTTTGGGAGGCCAAGGCGGGTGGATTAAGAGGTCAAGAGATCAAGACCATCCTGGTCAACATGGTGAAACCCTGTCTCTACTAAGAATACAAAAAATTAGCTGGGCATGGTGGCGTGTGCCTATAATCCCAGCTACTCAGGAGGCTGAGGCAGGAGAATTGCCTGAACCCAGGAGGCGGAGGTTGCGGTGAGCCGAGATCACGCCATTGCACTCCAGCCTGGGTAACAAGAGCGAAACTCCATCTCAAAAAAAAAAAAAAAAAAAAAAAAAAGTCATAAGAAAATTTTAGCAATCACAATTTTTAACTAATAATGTGAGTTTTAAAATAATAGACATATAATTCTTAATGTAAACTTCTACTAAGGCTACTTACACTTTTTTAAAAAATATATATATCTTAAAAAAACAAGGAGCACTGCTTGCCATTTTGGGCTAACTTAGTCTTTATTGGTTCAACTAGTGTTGCCAAGGAAAGAATTCACTATAGGGAACAGGAAAGACGGGTCTAAACAGTTTGGCACTTATGAGCAAATTAATGGATAATAGAGATGTTCCTTATGGAACCCAGGCATGAAAACCATTATTGGAACTGTCACATCTTGGAGTTATGTGCTGGAATCTTTTATCAGTTCCATTGGCTTTAGTTGCAATTTAGGAAGTGATAGCCAGAAACTTCAACTCTTGCTTCTAGCTTTTAGACCTTCTACTTAAGACCAAAGAACTATATATTTCACTAACTTCTAATATTTCAGATAATTTCTTCTTGGATACTTTTTAGCTCAACCTGTGCTTAATATTTTTAGCTAATATTAACTCTGTCATCATTGAAGTGGTTTGCTGAAGAATATATGGCCTATGCAGAAGAATATATGGTCTATGCAAATAACTTCTCACTATATGTTCTCTATACAGACCTATACAAATATTTTCATAAAACTTCTGAGCTGGAGGGGGAACTATTACAAAGTGTTGTGGTTGGAAAAGGTTGATAGATTGAGGTTATTCCTCAAGACCTCTTTCCACCACAAAATTGAAGATCCTAATTAGAGAATCCATTAGAAGGAATTTGAGCAAGTCTGTGGCTTAATTTATGCCTCAAAGTGAAGTGATTAATATTATTCAATGCATGTATAGGACCAGAAATTCTTATTTGAATAAGTTATTCAACTTATAAGGTAATTAAAAACTGAAACTAAACTGTCATTTCACTGCTACATTCCTATAAATAATTAAACTTTAAGCATTATTTAAAGATTCAATGTAATATATTTAGCTTTTTTTTTTTTTTTTAAAGCAAGTCTGAAAGCTGGGCCAATTTCTATCAATTTCTATAAATGTTCTGCTTGGTAGCTAGCCTTTTGTGGAAACTCAATAGATCTTAAACACTTGATTCATTTAAATTATTCCTCTTTTTGCTTTCAAGAAAGATTGAAAAGAGTTACAGGGTAGTTTAGTGGATTAGTCATTCAGTTCCTTGATGGATCACTTGCATATGCCAATGCCAGGGAACATTTAATTGATTAAGACATCCTGAATGAATTTGTCATTTGGGGGTATTCTTTGAATGAGTATCTTTATTACATTCACTGTGGCCTACTGCTATTACTTAGGCTTACTGTCAACATTAATTCTAAAGGGGCTCTGGCTAAATTGTCTGTAGAATGTGTGTCCAAGTCAAGTTTGTGAGGTATTTGGTTAAAAAAATCTTTGTGGCTCTTGAAAGTAATACGAAGATTTAGAAGTCAGTATTGTTTATAAAGTCTAGGGTGATCATGTTTAAATAATAAATCTAAGAATGAGATGAGTACTGTTACACATTTTTTTGGTGATAAATCTTAAATACTGGAAAAAAATAAATTTAAGAAAAATACCCCAACATTGAAAACCCAATATCTAAATATATTTCAGCCTCACATTCCAAAAAATAAGAATTTCTAGCATTTTTAGTCAGGATAAACACTTCCTGCATCTTTTTGTAAAAGAAGTATTTTGAATGAAAATAGATTTTCCATGTCAGACTGATTATTTGAAATTTGAGTTCTGTTTTCAATTTCAGGTTCTTAAAAAGGTTCAACTTAGCCAATGAACATAAAAGTGCTTACTGCTAATTTAGCTGCTGCTGCAGAACATGAAAGGAATCATGAGGCCATTAACACATCTAGAAATAGTCATTTTCTAGCTTTCGGTTCCTAAGATAGCTTAGTGAAAATAAAATATTCAGACAAGACAGGGTAGGGAGGTAAGTTTTTAAAGGATTTTCTTTTTAAACTTTCCTTCCTTCCACCCTCCCCCACCTCACTTCCACCCTCCTTAATTTCTCCTTCTTTATGTGTGTTAAGTTAGAACTTTACTTCAAGATGTTCAGAGTGCTAAGTGATAGGGGTGGTGAGGCATACATTTTATCTCCCTGTGTAGGCAATGAGTAAAAAAGATGTGAAATTATGGCAAATTCACCAGCAGCTTTCAAAGGTGAAATGCCCTTCTTGTACCAGGGTTAATATGATCTCCAGCCATCCATACACAGCAGATCATGCTGTTGATGGCAAAGGAAAGTTCTCCTTGAGGCATTGAAATGGAAACTGTGCTTAATGCCTGGAAAGTCCCTCCAGGCTAGTGTTCCAGAAGTCTTTCTTTCACATTTAAATTTCTTCATTGCATATTTATTGACTGCTTAACTTATGTTAGACTCTGTGTTAGGTCCTGCACAGGGAGGAGATTCCTGTTCACAAGGAGATTACAGTCTTGAGGGGGAGGCAGACATTCATTAAAGACTCACCCCAGTGTTGACGGACAAACTGGGATAAGTAAGTATGTGGCACTGTGAATGTGTAACAGGTGTGGGCAGTGGTCAGGGAAGGCTGAAGTCTGGCTAACTGGACAGAGGCAGAGGGTTCCAGGCAACTCTCCTGAGGTGGAGAGGCAAGGCTGGTGGCAGGGGCAGGGGCTGTGGAGAGTCGACATCACAAAAGGCAGTGCTGAAAGATGCAAGGGAACTCAGGACCTCTTTTCAGCTGAGCAAACAGTGCACATTTCTTACACTTGGACTGTTCCTTTTCTAATTAAAAAAATGGGGACATCCACATCTTGATAACACAGTTAATGTGTGAATATAATAACTGCTTAATAAATCCTTGTTGAAATAGGAGAGCTGATTAAGGCACTTAGGCCAGCAGCTGTAGTAGGCTTAATATATTGAGTGATGATTCCTAGGTATCTAGAAAAGAATATTTTAAACTAAGAGAAAAGAAAGGCAGCTTACCAGTTTCTCCCCTTCGAGACAAACAACATAAAAGGACTGGAATAGTTAAAAGACAGGGGTGAGAAGTCTGATGGCAGAAAACATGAGAAAATGAAGTTTGTGATGTTTTGATGCAGAAGTAAGTTATCATTATTGTTGGTTGATAATGGCATTAATTTTCTGAAGATGGGCAGCTCCTTTCATCCCATTAAATGTGTATGTGTGTGGGCATGTGTGCTTGCATACTTAAGGCCAAATTAATTTTTGGTACAATAGGTTAGGGTTGCCAGATTTAGTAAATGAAAATAGAAGACATCTAGATAAATTTGAATTTCAAGTAAATAAAGAATAATTTTTGGAGTATATATATGCCCCAAATACCTTTCAAGAGGGGAATTTTCCTCTAAGAACTCTGGAGGCGTGCTGTCTCATTTCTCACATGATTTTAATCATTACATATATAATGTTTATGTTTATTTGTTCTCAGTTTATTTCTGCCACATATATTTTTAGAATCTAAATTTTTCCAACAGTCTGGAACCTTTGGTGGGTGTACATAACATGATGAAGGATTCTTTTCTTGGAGAGGCTGCTGATTTATAGCCAAGATTCTGTCTTCATGCTCTGGGCTTCTGTCTCTCTAGTGTTACTATTTCAAGAATGAGACTGGAGCATTTTGCTTACTTTAGTGCCCTTTGGAGCAACAGGAAGCTGCCTTTGCTGCAAAGGACCCTGTAGAATGATTGTTGATCTGCCTTCTAGAAACTGAGCTGTACCCAAAGAGACTCTTACTAGTTTTGAAAGGCACCTGCTTTCTTTTTCTTAGGAAGATTCTTCAGGTGAGTGATAGTCACCCCTGCATCTCTGTGAGCAGCTTGTTATGTGTAGATACCATGAAATAGAAACAGATTCATGAAGATAAGGATCAGAAGTTATGAATGAAAACAACTATTGCTTTGGATGGCTGGATTTTAAAATGTTCCTCAATATTGATGATGTGGTATTTTAATCAAAAATAGGATCAGATTAGGGCACATAGAAGAAGCCATAATATGCACAATGATCTGCTTTTCTAGGAAATGGGTATATTTGGGGATCAGCATTGAGCTCACTACACATGAAAAACATGAAACTCATTGGAAATCTAGAAATTGGCAACCTAAAAATTGAGTAAAAATGTGTTTTAATCACTCCCACCCCCCTCTTGTTTGTTTTTTATTATCTTCTGATAAACTACTGGCTGTTTAGTTATACTTTATGGTTGTCATGAAGTCATACAG
This sequence comes from Aotus nancymaae, assembly GCF_030222135.1. Lineage (NCBI taxonomy): Eukaryota > Metazoa > Chordata > Mammalia > Primates > Aotidae > Aotus > Aotus nancymaae. The sequence continues at coordinate 35,554,119 of NW_026988419.1, read as the reverse complement.
AATAGCTGGAAGTATCAGTCTCAACAGGGACTATGAACACATATGTTTGTAATTCAGTACACATATTAAAAATAGCTAATTTACAATATTACAGGCACAAAGGAGCTCACTGATGTGAAGTTTCAGTGAAACAGTGCAAAGAAATGATGTTAATTAAATATCACTGTTTCTCAAGAAGGATGTCTTTGTATTAGTAGAATGTTAACCCTCTTTTTTTAATGGATGTTATACTTACTTCATCATAAAGACCCCAAATACATACATTTTGGCACCTGGATGTAGTCAGGTCTGTGTTTCACTAAGCATTTGTTTAAAGTTCAGATTCCAGCTCTCTTGCTCTACAGCCATTGATATTTCTCAATTTACCTATAATTTATACCCTGACTGCCTCCATAAAAGCTATAATGTCTATATTGAAAGATATATGCAATTAGTAATTTGAACACTTGTACAGAGAAGGGGAAATGAATACGCCACCCAAACCTAGGCTAACACAGTCATTGAAAGTGAGTACTAATACTTCTAAGCTTCCTAGCAGTCAAAGGCAAAAAGGGACTCCAGTAACATAACAAAATGCTCATTATTTCATTCTTTTACTACTCCCTATCCCAAGTTGAGAATGTTAGAGATGTTAATGATCACCTCAGATCTTATCTCCAGAAATGTAAAGTTTGACTTAAAATCACAATGAACTCTTCCAATTTTTTCATACTATATTGCATGTGTTTAAGTAATTCTTTGGGCTTGGTTTTAGATTTTTAAAAATTATGGTAAAAAACACGTAACATTAAATTTACTATCTCAACTATTTTTAAGTGTAGGGTTCAGTAGTGTTAAGTATATTCACATTGTTGTGCAGCAGATTGCTACAACTTTTTCATCTTGTTACTCTGAAGCTCTCATTAAACAACTCCCCATTTCTCCTCCTCAGACCCTGAAAATTACCATTCTACTTTCTGTTTCTATGAATTTGACCACTTTAGATACTTCATATGAGTGGAATCATATGGTATTTGTCATTTTGTGACTATTTCACTTAATGTAACGTCCTTGAGCTTCATTCATATTATAGTATGTGACAGGGTTTTTTTTCTAAGGCTGCGTAATATGCCATTGTATGCATTTACATTTTCCTCATTCGTTCACCTGTTGATGGACAATTTGGACTGCTTCTCTCTTGGATATTGAGAATAATGCCACAATGAATGGGTGTGCAAATATCTCTTCAAGATCATGTTCTGAATTCTTTTGGATATAAACCCACAAATGGGATCGTTGGATTATATAGTAATTCTCTTTTGAATTCTTTGAGGAACCTCTGGGCTGTTTTCTATAATGGTTGTATCATTTTACATTCCCACCAATAATACACAAGGGTTTCATCTTCTCTGCATCTTTGCCAACACTTGGTATTTTACGCTCTTTTGATAGTGACTATCCTGATGAATATGAGGTGATATTGCATTGTTTTTTATCTGTACTCTTCTAATGATTAGTAATATTAGCACCCTTTCACGTGCTTATAGGCCATTTGTATATCTTCTTTGGAGAAATGTCTAAGTTCTTTGCCTATTTTAAAATAAATTTTTTGTTGTTGTTGAGTTGAAGTTTCTTATATATTCTGGTTATTAACTTCTTTTCAGATATATTATTTGCGATTGTTTTCTCCCATTCTATAGATTGCACTTTCGCTCTGCTAATTGTTTCCTTTGATATGAAAAAATTTTCATGTCATTCCATTTGTTTATTTTTGACTTTGTTGCTTGTGATTTTGGTGTCATATTCAACAAATCATTACTAAATTCAAAGTCCTGAGGCTTTACCCCTGTGTTTCTTTCTATGAGTTTAACAGTTTTAAGTCAAATTTTTAGGTCTTTCATTCATTTTGAGTTAATTTTTATATATGGTGCAAGGCAAGGATCTAAATTTATTCTTTTTGGATTTGAATATCCTATTTTTTCAACACTGCTTGTTGAAGAGATTGTCTTTTCTCTATTGTATGGTCTTGGCACTCTCACTGAAAATCGTTTGGCCATATATACAGTGGCTTATTTCTGGGCTATTTTACTCCATTGGTTTATATATCTTATTTTATGCCACACCACACTCTCTTAATTACTGTTGCTCTGCAGTAGGTTTTGAAATCAAGAAGTATGATGCCTCTGACTTTGTTCTTTTTCAAGGTTGTTTTGGCTCTTTTGGGCCCCTTAAGGTCTTGTAAAATTTTTAAAATTTTTTTCTATTTATGCAAAAAATGCCATTGGGATTTTTATAGAGTTTGCATTGTATCTGTAGATTGCTTTGGGTATCATGGACATTTTAAACAATATTAAGTATTTCAACTCATGAGCATGGGATGTCTTTCCATTTACTTGTATCTTCTTTGATTTCTTTCAGCAATGTTTTGTAGTTCTCAATGTGTAAGTATTGTATCTCCTGGGTTTAGTTTCTTCACGAGTATTTAATCCTTGATGCTATTGTTAACATAATTATTTTCTTAATTTTCTTTCCAGATTGGTCTTGTTAATGTATAGAAAATGCAACTGATTTTTGATCATTGATTTTGCATCCTGCAAACTTTTCTAAATTCATTGATTAGTTCTAACATTTTTTTGTGTGTGTGATTTAAGAGATCATGTCATTTGTGAGCAGAGACAATTTGGGTTCTTCTTTTCCAATTTTTAGGCTTTTTATTTCTTTTTCTTGTCTAATTGCTCTGGTAATAACTCCTAGCAGTATATTGAAGAGTCGTGACAAGAGTGGGCATCTATGCCTTGTTCCTCATCTTAGAGTAAAAGCTTTTAGTTTTTCCCATTGAATGTGATGTTAGCTATGGGCATTTAATATATGACTTTTATTATGTTGAGGTAGTTTCCTTCTATTCCTAGTTTGTTGAGTGTATTTATTATAAAAACATGTTGAATTTTATCAAATGTCTTTTCTGCATTGATTGAGATGATCATTTAGTTTTTGTCCATTTTCTTAGTGTATTACATTGGTTGATTTTTGTATTTTGAACTATTCTTGCATTTCAGGTATAAATCCCTCTTGATCATGGTGTAAAAGCCTTTAAATGTGCAATTGAATTTGGTTTGCTATTATTTTGTTTAGGGTTTTTGCATCAGTGTTCATCAGACATATTGGTCTATAGTTTTTTTTTGGTTGTTGTTCTTGTGCCTTTCTGGTTTTGAAATTAGGATAATGGTAGCCTTGTAGAATGAGTTTGGGATTGTTCTCTCTTCTTAATTTTTTTTGTTTTTTTGGCAGAGTTTGAGAAGGATTTGTAATCATTATTCCTTAAATATTTGGTAGAATTCTTCAGAGAAGCCACCTGGGAATTTCTCTGTTGGGAGGTTTTTTATTACTGCTTCAATCTCCTCGCTAGTTATAGTCTGTTTCAGTCTTGATAGGCTGTATGTTTCCAGGAATTTCTTTTTTTAGGTTATCCAATTTGTTGGCATATCATTGCTCATAGTAGTATATTGTAGTTCTTTTTATTGCTATAGCATCAATTGTAATGTCTCCTCTTTCTTTTCTAGTTTTAGCCATAGAGTCTTCTCTCTTTTTTTCTTTGTTAGTCTAGCTAAGGATTTGTCAATTTTGTTGACTTTTTTTGAAAACCATCCCTTGGATTCGTTGATGGTTTCTATTCTTTATGTCTAAGTTTTACGTTTTCCTTTATCCTGCTAACTTTGAATTTAGTTTGTTTTTCTTTTTCTAGTTCCTCAAGGTCTAAAGTTAGGTTGTTGATTTTAGATCTTTCTTCTTTTTTAATGTAGATGTTTACTGCTATGCACTTCCCTTTTACCACTGCTTTCACTGCATTCTGTAAGTTTTGTATATTGTGTTTTTCTTTTCATTTGTCTCCAGGTATTTTCTAAATTATCTTGTGATTTCTTCTTAGACTCCTTAGTTGTTTATGAGTGCATTGTTTAATTTCCACGTTAGTGTATTTTCCTATTTTCCTTCTGCTATTGATTTCTAGTTTTATTTAATTATGATTGGAGAAGATATTTTATATGTTTTCAGTCTTCTTAAATTTGTTAAGATTTATTTTGTGGCCTAACATGTTGTCTATTTTGGGAACATTCCAGGTGTGCTTGAGAATAATGTGTGTTCTACTGTTGTTGGATGTTGTATATATATATCTGTATGCCCAGTTGGTCTGTTGTGTTGTTCAGGTCCTCTTTTTCCTTACCGTCTTCCATCTGCTTCTGTTGATAACTGAGAGTGGGGTATAGAAGTCTTCCACTATTACTGTATTGGCGTCTAGTTCTATCTTCAGGTCTGTCAATTTTGCTTCATTTATTTGGGTGCTGCAATGTTAAGTGGATATCTATATTTTTACATATTTTTTTTGAGATGGAGTTTTGCTCTCGTTGCCCAGGCTAGAGTGCAATGGTGTGATCTTGGCTCACTGCAACCTCTGCCTTCCAGTTTCAAGCAATTCTCCTGCATCAGCCTCCTGAGTAGCTGGGATTACAATTACTCACCACCACGCCTGGCTAATTATTGTATTTTTAGTAGATACTAAAAATACAGGGTTTCACCATATTGTCAAGGCTGATCTCGAACTTCTGACCTTGTGATCCTCCCACTTCAGCCTCTGAAACTGCTGGGATTACAGGCGTGAGCCACCATGCCTGGCCTGCATATCTGTTTTTTTACGGTTATATCTTTCTGGTGAATTGACCCTTTTATCATTAGACAGTATTCTTCTTTGTCTCTTGTGACAATTTTTGTCCTAATGTCTACTTTGTCTGATATGACTATGGACACCTCTCCTCTCTTTAGGTTCCTGTTTACACAGAATATCTTTTTTTAACCCTTTCACTTATAGCCTATGTGTGTCTGTAAGGCAAGTTCACTGATTACCAATCTGTAGTTTCTAATTTCTATCAATTGCATGAGTCTGGTGAGACAGAAAACTCAAACAAGTTAAGTGAAGCAACTTTTTAGGCACAGATAGGCAGCAAGGGACAACAGAAGCCTAGGATTCGTGGTTCTCCAAAGCTCAGAGTAAATGGAATCTTTCTGTGTGTTACCTACTTAGCAGTGCAGGTGAAGAACTTTGAAAGCAGTCCACTCAGGATTGTATACCTAGGGGTTATGGGGATTGCTGGGCTAAAGTGCTGCAGGTCATCCTGTTCTTGGAGAGACAGGAACAGAGTCCAGGCTGTTTCAGATACTTTCTCCTTATTTCAAGATGTTACACTCCTAGCACATCCTACAGTTTTTCTTTTCTTTTCTTTTTTTTTTTTTTTGAGACGGAGTTTCGCTCTTGTTACCCAGGTTGGAGTGCAATGGCGCGATCTTGGCCCACCGCAACCTCCGCCTCCTGGGTTCAGGCAATTCTCCTGCCTCAGCCTCCTGAGTACCTGGGATTATAGGCACGCACCACCATGCCCAGCTAATTTTTTGTATTTTTAGTAGAGACGGGGTTTCCCCATGTTGACCAGGATGGTCTCGATCTCTTGACCTCGTGATCCACCCGCCTCGGCCTCCCAAAGTGCTGGGATTACAGGCGTGAGCCACCGCACCCAGCACAGTTATTCTTGAGAACTGCAATTGAGAAGGTGGGGAAGAGTGCAGTCAGTCAAAGCCATCTTGGAATTTGTTCTGCACTGTCTCTAGAGCTAAAGTGAGTCTCTTATAGATACAACATAAGGTTGGATCTTATTTTTTTAATCCATTCAGCCAAGCTGTGTCTTTCAATTGGTGCATTTAAGCTATTTACATGTAAGGTGATTACTGATAGAGAAGAACTTACTATTGTCACTTTATTGTTTTCTAATTATTTTTGTCCCTCATTTCTTCTCTTGCTGTCTTCCTTTGTGTTTCATTTTTTTTGTAGTGACATGTTTTGATTCTCCTCTCATTATCCTTTGTGTGTGTGTGTGTGTGTGTGTGTGTGTGTGTATACATTTTTAAAGAGTTTATTTGAGTAAGAAACAGTTCATGAATTGGGAAACACCAAACTGAAAGATGTTTAGTGTTCTGATGACAAAGCGATCCTTACATATATTCTAAAGAAAATTTCTTTGTAGTTACCATTGTAATGAGATAAAACGTCTTAAAATTATGACACTGTATTTTAACCTGATAACAACTTAACTACAATCATGTATAAAAACTTTTATTTTACATCTCTGCCCTCTCCCACTTTATGTTTATGTTATTGATGACACAATTATCTGTTGTCATATTTCATATCCATGAACATAGATTTATCATTACTTTTTATGCTTTATTAAAAAGATTTTTCAAATCAATACCAGATTTATCAGTGTTAATTTTTTTAGCGGGCTTTGACACGGTTGGCTTTGCACTTACCTGAGGTACAGGATCCTTTTCACTGGTTCCTAGAATTCTCACAGGGGCATTGGCAATTTGGTCATTTTTAAGTTCATATTTTTGTGAGGGAAGGTGAGTCCAGGGCTTCCTATTTTGCCATTTTAATGCTATCACTCCTGGTTTTAGGTTTTATATATGGTTATATTGAAGATCAGTTTGATTTTAAGTGCTGCGACTAAATGAGACTGTCATCATCATCCTTTGATTGTGACCACTTTATTAGGACTATTGCTTTTCCCTCAAACCTTTTTGTTTCCCAGCTGAATCCCATTAATTGACTTTTGGGATTTATCTTTTGGGTAAATCTTCAAGACTGTGTCTATGTATCATGCTGATTAATAGTATACTAGAAAGCAGTTTGCTGTTTTATTTGACTACAGCTTAACTAAAAATCTTTTGACTTTCCCTAAGAAAATCTGAGAAGGCATTCCATAGGTGGTCTGAATTTAAGACAAATATAGGTGGTGATTAGACCAATTATAGATAAATATGTAAGAAAGCTGTGAGAATGTGTGTGAGATGAATAATTATTAAACACCAGTGAACCAGTGCAGCTGGGGATTTAAACATCTAAGTGGGCTTAATGTATCATTTTATATAGCTGAAGCAAATTAAAACAATATTTTGTTTGAACATTAAACTTTTCTTCCTTTGGTATGAACACTATGGGGATTTGGAATAAGCATGATTATTATAATTCATACCTCTTTTGAAATCTTAATGTTGTTTGTAGCTAGTTGAGCATGTGAGACTATAAAGTAATAAACTCTGCTTTCTTTATGGCCACAGCTTTTGCTCCTAATTCTTCTTGGCCTGTTTCAACCTGTGTGTCACGACTCCCAAGATGAACTAGGTAAAAGAATGTTAATGGATCATGATTTCTAGAAAATCATCTCAGAGCATAGTCCATTTAGATAATTGGTTTAAAAAGTAGCCCCTTATTTCATAGAAAGCAGTACAGCATAATACAAGGAACTGGTGTGCTACACATAAGGACATGCTCTGGCTTAATGATTCCCTGGCTGTCTTAGGTAGAAAAGTTTGGGTTTGAAAGAAAAGTGACGTCTGTTTCAAAGGAATGAAAATTCTTAGGGTGTAACAATAGTTTATTAGTGAAGAACTTAACTTTGGCTTAAGCGTCAGACTGCTTGAGTTCAAATACGAATTCCTCCGTTTACCATCAATGTGATCTTGGTCAAGTTATTCCTCCAATAGTCAGTTTCCTCATCTGTAAAGTGAGCACAATGATAGGACCACAATTTAATTGGTTCTGATTGGAATTAAATGTACTACTCTCTGTATAAAGAAGTGATTAGCCCAGTACCTGCACATGATAAACCCTCAACAGGTGTTAGATCTTTTATTTTTTTAATTGTTAATTTTGTTGTTGATGTTTTATCTTTATTATAACCATGTGGGAAGTTTTATGCTGAAAAATATATAATACTGATTTTTTTTATAGAGAATGTGTGATAGCATCTGTAATGAGTGTGTAAGCAATTCTCACATTTTCCTCAAGTGTTTAATTTATTTTAAATGAATGATTCATGGCTCAGCTCAAGTGTACACATAGATTAGCCTTTGCAAATAATTCACTTGTTTTATTGAATTCCCTTGTGGTGGTTGTTTTAAGGTTTTCAATCTCTAGGGCGTGTACAGAAGTGTTCTACTTCTACAAATTGCTTTCCTTTTATGTCATCAATTCCAAAAACATAGGTTTGCTACAGGAAATCTTTCTCTCAAATATTTTTGAGCCTCATGCAATTTTGTATAGCAACACCCAGTGAAGTTATCCATATTGTTTCCTCTGATGGAGTCTCTAAGTCAATTTGTTTTAATGTTTAAAAACTTATTGTCTGCTTTGTTTTTGACACTTACATATTCGGAGGTTCAGCGGAAGATAAAATGAAGAAACTCCTGATTTCCACTCTACTAGAAACAGGCTGTTTTCCTTCTATTTCATCAAATCTCAAAGCTTACAGAGATTATGATTGCATGTTGGTTATTTTACTGTTCTTGCCTATCTATCTATCTACCTTACAATCTATCTTTGTATCTTATTCATTTTAGGAATCATGAAGAAGAGTTTAGTGGGACCCTCTGAGTATAATAAAAAGTGTCACTGGAAGATATATTTACAAGAGGAAATATAAAAAGCAGTACAGTACTTAGCAAAAAATATAACACATTTTCTCATAAGACATATTTTTCACACCTTTTTTTTTTTTTTTTTTTTTTTTTTACAATTTAGTCACTTAAAAATCAGAGAAAGCAAAAGTTTTTTTGTCCTAGATTTAGTAAGTTTGTAGTAAGTCTTATTGGTTATGGTTAGTAATCAGTTAATACCTGTTTTTCTAATAATGAAGTAAGAGATAAATTGACATTATTTCTATGTATGGAAATGATTTATTCATTCAACAGATAAATTTATTAAGTGGGCGAGGTACTGCTTGGTAATACAAATTGCGAATAAATGTTTTATAGTCTAATGAGAGACATGAACAGCTCCAAGTTAACAAATGAATAAAAATGTACTTACATATGGGTAACGTAAGAATGAGGGTGGTAACAGTGGTGGTAACCTACTCCAAATAGTGTACTCAAAGCATATGCCTGATAAATAAAGTTGTTGCAGTATGTTTAAAACATTGGAGCCAAAATTTTGAGTGCTCATTTGAAAACATTTTATGGTAAAGCAGTGGTGCTTAGAATGATGCATTAAAAAATGTATGTGTGTGTGTACACACACACACACACACACACATATATATTGCTATCTTGCTAAAGGTAAACTTCTTTTACTACTCACCTTACATGATCTTTCTAAATAATAATAGACTGTATGTGTTGGAAAACATTTTTGTAAAATGTACAATGAATCTGATATGTGAATAAAAAAACCTTTTTTAAACTTTCAAATGTGCTAATACGCCCTTTATAGTATCACATAAAATAGTGACACTAATGCCTCACTCATTGGGGAGGTAGATGTGGCTGGAGAGGGACAGATGAATGGATCTAGTCAGTAGTAACACATTTGAAGTTCTGGCTGATCAGTAGAGTCTTTCACTTCTAGGGTGGTAACAGTCAATTAATAGGAGAGCAGGTTGGAAGAAGAGTAAAGATCTACACACTCATGTTACTTGTGCTGCTCACAGAAAACAAACCAGTTTTGTGTGAGATATTGTTTCCCCTCAACTTGAAAGCACTGAGTTTGCTCACCGTGGAGCTTTCTTTGCTGCCTCTCTCTTCAAGTCCCATGAGACTGTCTTCCTTCTAAGAAAGCTGTTTACAAACTGCAATGCTCTATGCAACTGTAAGCACAGTGGCTGTGGCCTAGTGGAAATATTTTAGGGTCACAGGTAGTTCTGTATTTCAATCCCAGCTGTGGCTCTTTCTAGCTGTGTGACTTGAGCAAATTATTTAACTTCCTGATCTATAGTTTCCTTGACTCTAAAATGGGGGTAATGAAACTTGCCTTATAGGATTTTGTGAGGATTAATAAGACTGATACAGGTAAGGTGTCTTCTACCATGGCTGGTGCTTAGTCTGTTTTGCTTATTACTTAGGGCTCAATTTCGAATACACTCGAGGTTACAATGCTCAGTATCAGGTTATCCTCATGTTGTTTCCTCTGTAAGCCTCATTTTTCCCAGAGCATGGTGAGTATCTTGAGTACAGGAAACATTTTATGTTTTTCTACCTTCTCTTGTGCCTTGCAGAGTCCTCAGAATCCAGTCAGCACTTAATGCTTATACTGCTGCTTCTGGATTGTCTTTCAACAAGTGTTCCAAAGTTAGAGACCATGAAGGGCATGGAGATTGGTGCTTTTCACACTGTGCTTCTGCAGATTTTGGTGGGGAGGTGGTAATGGGGGAATGAAGGTGGAGTCAACTGAAATCAACTCTTAAAGTCATTATAGTGACCAGGAAAAGAATAATATTTGCCATTTCATATAACAATCCCTATGCATTGCCAAAATTGCCCAGTATATTTTTATGATTAAAACCACAGTGACACATTTGATGCACATTTAGCATGCTCCAAAAACACAATAGGAATTCACTTTCACAAAGAACGATAGACACAGGGCTAAGACCTTGGATTCTGGCCAGTTTTAAACACCTGCTTCCTCTTAAGACAGTTGAGAATTATCTTACAGGATTTAGCTTTAGAACTGAGCTCAGGTGCTGAGGGCCTGGTTTAAATTGTAATATCTGAGAAGACTCAGGTTGGCTGAACAAGAAGAGTAGGAGTACCTTAGTCCAATTAAATCTGCAGAGGTTGTGTTCAGTCCTATGCAGTTACCTACCGTAAGAGAGGAATCTAGGAGAGATCTTCCACACAGCAGGCACTCAGTACTTATGTAATGAATGAAAGGACAAAAAGAAACCCTAAGAGTTCCAAGCCCATTGTTGACATAATTATAATATAGCATAAAGATTTGCTGCCTTCTGCATTTCCAACTGAGGTACCCAGTTCATCTCTTTGGGACTGGTTAGACAGTGGGTGCAGCCCATGGAGGGCTAACAGAAGCAGGGTGGGAAGTTGCTTCATCCAGGAAGTGCAAGGGGTCGGGAAACTCCCTCCTCTAGTCAAGGGGAGCTGTGAGGGACTGTGCCATGAGGGATGGTGCACTCTAGCCCAGATACTACGTGTTTCCCACAGTCTTTGCAACTCACAGACCAGGAGATTCCCTCTGTTGCCTACACCACCAGGGCCCTGGGTTTCAAGCACAAAACTTGGCAGCCATTTAGGCAGACACCAAGCTAGCTGCAGGAGTTTTTTTTGTGCCCCAGTGATGCCTGGAATGCCAGTGAGACAGAAACGTTCACTCCCCTGGAAAGGGGGCTGAAGTCAGGGAGACAAGTGGTTTTGCTCAGCGGATCCCACCCCGATGGAGCCCAGCAAGCTAAGATCCACTGGCTTGAAATTCTTGCTGCCAGCACAGCAGTCTGAAGTCAACCTGGGACAGTCTAGCTTGGTGGGGGGAGGGGCATCTGTCATTACTGAGGCTTGAGTAGGCGGTTTTCCCCTCACAGTGTGAACAAAGCTGCCTGGAGGTTTGGACTGGGCAGACCCCACCTTAGCACCCCAAAGCTGCTGTAGTCAGACTCTCTCTTTAGATTCCTTACCTCTGGGCAGGGCATCACTGAAAGAAAGGCAGCAGCCCCAGTCAGGGGCTTATAGATAAAACTCCCATCTCCATGTGACAGAGCACCTGGGGGAATGGGCAGCTGTGGGCACAACTTCAACAGATTTAAATGTTCCTGCCTGGCAGCTCTGAAGAGAGCAGTAGATCTCCCAGCACAGTGCTCAAGCTCTGCTAAGGGACATATTGCCTCCTCAGGAGGGTCCCTGATCCCCTTGCCTCCTGACACGGAGACACCTTTCAGCAGGGGTTGACAGACATTTCATACTGAAGGGCTCCAGCTGGCATCTGGCAGATGCCCCTCTGGTAAGAAGCTTCCAGAATAAGGTACAGGCAGCAATTTTTGCTGTTCTGCAGCCTCTGCTGGTGATACCCAGGCAAACACCAACAAACCTGCAGAAGAGGGGCCTGTTAGAAGGAAAACTAACAAACAGAAAGCAAGAGGATCAACAAAAAGAATGCCCATGCAAAAACTCCATCTGAAGGTCACCAACAGCAAAGACCGAAGGTAGGTAAATCCACACAGATGAGGAAAATCCAGCACAGAAACGCTGAAAATTCAAAAAACCAGATGCCTCTTCTCTTCCAAAGGATTACAGCTCCTCCAGCAAGGGAACAAAACTGGATGGAGAATGAGTTTGATGAATTGTCAGAAGTAGGCTTCAGAAGGTGGGTAATAATAAACTCCTCCGAGCTAAAGGAGTATGTTCTAACCCAATGCAAGGAAGCTAAGTACCTTGATAAAGGTTAAAGGAATTGCTATCTAGAATAAACAATTTAGAGAAGAACATAAATTACCTGATGGAGTAGAAAAACATAGCATATGAACTTCATGAAGCATATATAAGTATCAATAGCTGAATCAATCAAGCAGAAGAAAGGATGTTAGAGATTGAAGATCAACTTAATTAAATAAACCATGAAGACAAGATTAGAGGAAAAAGAAAGAAAAGGAATAAACAAAGCCTCCAAAAAATTTGGGACTATGTGAAAAGACCAAACTTATGTTTGATTGGTGTCCCTGAAAGTGATGGGGTGAATAGAACCAAGTTGGAAAACACTCTTCAGGATATTATCCAGGAGAACTTCCCCAACCTTGCAAGATAGGAAAACATTCAAATTCAGGATATACAGAGAATACCACAAAGATACTCCCTGAGAAGACCAACCCCAAGACACTTAATTGCCAGATTCACCAAGGTTTAAATGAAGGAAAAAATGTTGAGGGCAGCCAGAGAGAAAGGTCAGGTTATCCACAAAGGGAAGTCCATCAGACTAACAGCGGATCTCTCTGCAGAAATCCTACAAGCCAGAAGAGAGTGGGGGCCAATATTCAATATTATTAAAGAAAAGAATTTTCAACCCAGAATTTCATATCCAGCCAAACTAAGCTTTATAAGTGAAGGGGAAATCAAATCTTTCACAGACAAGCAAATGCTGAGGGATTTTGTCACCACCAGGCCTACCTTACAAGAGTTCCTGAAGGAAGCACTAAATATGAAAAGGAAAAGCCAGTACCAGTCACTGCAAAAACATACCAAAATGTAAAGACCATTGATACTATGAAGAAACTACATCAACTTATGGGCAAAATAACCAGCTAGCATCAAAATGACAGGATTAAATTCACACAACAATATTAACCTTAAATGTAAATGGGGTAAATGCCAAAACTAAAAGGCACAGACCAGCAAACTGGATAAAGTCAAGACCCATAGGTGTGCTGTATTCAGGAGACCCATCTCACATGCAAAGACACACATAGGCTCAAAATAAAGGGATGGAGGAATATTTACCAAGCAAATGGAAAACAACAAAAAAGCAGGGGGGTTGCAATCCTAGTCTCTAATAAAACAGACTTTAAACCAACAAAGATCAAAAAAGACAAGGGCATTACTTAAAGGTAAAGGGATCAATGCAACAAGAAGAGCTAACTGTCCTAAATATATATGCACCCAATACAGAAGGACTGAGATTCATAAAGCAAGTTCTTGGAACCCTACAAAGAGACTTAGACTCCGGTACAATAATAGTGGGAGACTTTAACATCCCACTGTCAATATTAGACAGATCAATGAGACAGAAAACTAACAAGGATATCCAGCTCTGGACCAAGTGGACCTAATAGACATATACAGAACTCTCCACTCCAAATCAACAGAATTTACATTCTTCTCAGCATCACATCACACTTATTCTAAAATCAACCACATAGTTGGAAGTAAAATATTCCTCAGCAAATGCAAAAGAACAGAAATCATCAGTCTCTCAGAATACAGTGTAGTCAAAGTAGAACTCAAGATTAAGAAACTTACTCAAAACCACACAACTACATGGAAACTGAACAACCTGTTCCTGAATGACTACAGGGTAAATAATGAAATTAAGGTAGAAAAAAATAAGTTATTTGAAACCAATGAGAACAAAGACACAACATACCAGAATCTCTGGGATACAGCTAAAGCCGAGTTTAGAGGGAAATTTATAGCACTAAATGCCCACAGGAGAAAGCAGGAAAGATCTAAAATTGACACCCTAACTTCACAATTAAAACAACGAGCAAAGCTAGAGAAAAAAAAAAAATTCAAAAGCTAGCAGAAGACAAGAAATAACTAAGATTAGAGAAGAACTGAAAGAGATAGAGACATGAAAACACTTTCAATAAATTAATGAACACAGGAGCTGGTTTTTTGAAAAGATCAATAAAATAGAGAGACCACTAGCCAGACTAATAAAGAAGAAAAGAGTGAAGAATCAAATAGACACAATGAAAAATGATAAAGGGCATATCATTTCTGATCCCACAGACATACAAACCACCATCAGAGAATAGTATAAATACCTCTATGCAAATAAAGTAGAAAATTTAGAAGAAATCTATAAATTCCTGGACATATACACCCTCCCAAGTCTAAACCAGGTAGAAGTCAAATCCCTAAATAGACCAATAACAAGTTCTGAAATTGAGGCAGTAATTAATGGCCTACCCACCAAAAAAAGCCCAGGACCAGATGAATGCACAGCTGAATTCTACCAGAGGTACAAAGAGGAGCTAGTACCATTCCTTCTGAAACTGTTCCAAAAAATAGAAAAAGAGGGACTCCTCCCTAACTCATTTTATGAGGTTAGCATCATCCTGATACCAAAACCTGGTAGAGACACAACAAAAAAGAAAATTCCAGGCCAGTAGCCCTGAAGAACATAGATGTTAAAATCCTCAACAAAATACTGGCAAAATGAATCCAGCAGCACATCAAAAAGCTTACTCATCATGATCATGTCAGCTTCATTCCTGGAATGCAAGACTGGTTCAATATACACAATCGTAAACAGAAACCATCACATTATGTAATCTATCACATAAACAGAACCAATGACAAAAACCACAAGATTATCTCAATAGATGCAAAAAAGGCCTTTGATGTCAACACTCCTTCATGCTAAAAACTCTCAATAAACCAGGTATTGATGGAACATATCTCAAAATAATAAGAGCTACTTATGAAAAACCAACAGCCAATATCATACTGAATGGGCAAAAGCTGGAAGCATTCCCTTTGAAAACTGGCACAAGACAAGGATGCCCTCTCTTACCACTCCTATTCAACATAGTATTGGAAGATTTGGCCAGGGCAATCAGGCAAGAGAAAGAAACAAAGCGCACTGAAATAGGAAGAGAGGAAGTCAAATTGTCTCTTTTTGCAGGCAACATGGTTGTATATTTAGAAAACCCCATCATCTCAGCCCAAAAATCTCCTTAAGCTGATAAGCAACTTCAGCAAATCTCACGATACAAAATCAATGTGCAAAAATCACAAGCATTTCTACACACCAATAATAGAGAGCCAAATCATGAATGAACTCCCATTCACAATTGCTACAAAGAGAATAAAATACCTAGGAATACAACTTACAAGGGATATGAAGGACCTCTCCAAGGAGAACTACAAACCACTGCTTGAGGAAATAAGAGAGGACACGAAAATGGAAAAATATCCCATGCTCATGGATAGGAAGAATCAATATCATGAAAATGGCCATAATGCCCAAAGAAATTTATAAATTCAATGCCATCCCCTTTAAGCTACCACTGACTTCCTTCACAGAATTAGAAAAAACTACTTCAACCAAAACAGCATGGTACTGGGTACCAAAACAGGTATATAGACCAATGGAACAGGAAAGGGCCTCAGAAATAATGCCACACATCTGCAACCATTTGATCTTTGACAAATCTGACAAAAACATGCAATAGGGAAAGGATTCCCTATTTAATAAATGATGTTGGGAAAACTGGCTAGCCATGTGCAGAAAACTGAAAGTGGACCCCTTTCTTACACCCTATAAAAAATTAACTCAAGATATATTAAAGACTTGAACATAAGGCCTAAAACCATAAAAACTCTAGAAGAAAACCTAGGCAATACCATTCAGGACATAGGCATGGGCAAAGACTTCATAACTAAAACATCAAAAGTAATTGCAACAAAAGCTGAAATTGACAAATGGGATCTAATTAAACTAAAAAGCTTCTGCACAGCAAAAGAAACTATCATCAGAGTGAACAGGCAATCTACAGAATGGGAGAAAATTTTTGCAATCTGTTCATTTGACAAAGGGCTAATATCCACAATTTACAAAAACTTAAACAAATGTACAAGAAAAACCCAAACAAGCACATTAGAAAGTGGGCAAAGGATGTGAGCAGACACTGCTCAAAAGGGGGCATTTATGCTGCCAACAAACTTATGAAAAAAAGCTCATCACTATTCATTAGAGAAATGCAAATTAAAACCACAATGAGATACCATCTCACGCCAGTTAGCATGGCAATATTAAAAAGTCAGGAAACATCAGATGCTGGAGAGGATGTGGAGAAACAGAAATGCTTTTACACTGTTGGTGGGAGTATAAATTAGTTCAACCATTGTGGAAGACAGTGTGGTGCTTCCTCAAGGATCTAGAACCAGAAATACCATTTGACCCAGCAATCCCATTACTGGGTATATACCCAAAATATTGTAAATCATTCTACTATAAAGACACAAGCACATGTATGTTTATTGCAGCACTGTTCACAACAAAGACTTGGAACCAACCCAAATGCCCATTAATGATAGACTGGATAGGTGGGAGGAGTTCCAAGATGGCCAGTTAGATCTAGCTCAGGATTGCAGCTCCGAGTGAAAGTGCAGAGGGTGAGTGGACGCCGCATTTCTAGACAGATTTTTATTGCCCACAGACCAGGAGATTCGCAGGCGGAGGAGACCCACGGGTCACCAGCGTGGCTGTTTTGGCTGGCGCGACTGTTTTGCCTGCACCCCAGTGCAGCCACTCCTGGTGCAGAGTAAACGGGACTGTGTTCCCACTTAGCCAGCAAGGGGAGCTGAAACCAGGAGCCAGGCCAGGAGATTCCCGGGCAAAAAAAAACACCACGAATCTCAGAGCCACGGTCTCAGCAGTGCAGTGGGTCGCTGCATGGGAAATCACAGAGATCCCGGTGCCTATTCAACAGGCATCCAGGACACCTGGGAGAGGGTTGACCATTCAACAAAAAAATAAAAGGCTCTGAGGCAGGGAGCCAGGAGATCAGGCCTGGCTGGTCCCACCCCCACAAAAACAAAAAAACAGCAATTGGAAACACTCTGGCTTGAGAGTTTCACAGTAAGCACAGCTGAACCCGGGATGGTCCAGCTCTGTGGGGGAGGGGCGTCCGCCATTACTGAGGCAGCCTGCATTGCTGTGGCAATCCGCCATTACAGAGAAAGTCCGTGATTACAGAGGTGGGCCAACATTGCAGAAGCAACTCTACCTACACCCATATAAACAGGACTGTAGGGAAGTTCACCCACAGCAGCTCAGTGAAGCCTCTGCAGGCTGAGACTGACTAGGCTGCCGCCTTGTGGGCAGGGCAGCCCTGAAGAAAAAAAAAGGCAGCAGAACAGTGGAAACTCATAAAGGCCTAACTCGCTGGGACAGAACACCTGGGAAAAAAAAAAAAAAAAGGGGGAGGTTATGAGTTCTGCTGCTGCAGACTTAAATTTACCAGCCCAGCAGCTCTGAATGAACAATAGGGCACACAGCTCAGCACCTGAGCTAATATAAAGGACTGTTTCCACAAGCAGCTCCCGACCCCGTATATCCAAAGAGTCACCTCAAAAAGGAGAGCTCAGACTGACATTTGGCAGGTATCCTGGGACAAGGCAGAAGAAGAAACTGGTAGCAACCTTTACTATTCAGCAGCTGCTGCAAGTGATCCCCAGGCAAGCAGGGCCTGGAGTGGACCTCAGCAGTCCTACAGCAGAGAAGACAGATAGTTAAAAGAAAACTAAGAAACAGAAATAACCTCATCAACAACAAACAGAACGTCAACTCAGAGACCCAATCAGAAAGTCAACAACTACAAAGCCGACAGGTGGATAAATCCACAAAGATGGGAAGAAACCAGTGCAAAAAGGATGAAAACACCCAAAACCAGAACACCTCTCCTCCTACAAGGGATCACAACTCCTCACCAGCAAGGGAACAAGACTGGATGGAGAATGTGTGTGACGAAATGACAGAATCAGCCTTCAGAAAGTGAATAATAAGATACTGCCGTAAGCTAAAAGAACATGTTCTAACCCAATGCAAAGAAACTAAGAACCTTGAAAAAAGACTTGATGAAACGCTAACGAGAATGGACAACTTAGAGAGGAATATAAGTGAATTGATGGAGCTGAAAAACACAACACGAGAACTTCATGAAGCATGCACAAGTGTCAACAGCCTAATTGACCAAGCAGAAGAAAGGATATCAGAGGTCGAAGATCAACTCAATGAAATAAAACAAGAAGGCAAGATTAGAGAAAACAGGGTAAAAAGGAATGAATAAAGTCAACAAGAAATATGGGACTATGTGAAAAGACCTAATATACATTTGATAGGTGTACCTGAATGTGATGAAGAGAATGCATCCAAGCTGGAAAATACTCTTCAGGAAATTATCCAGGAAAACTTCCCCAACCTAGCAAGGCAGGCCAATATTCAAGTCCAGGAAATACAGAGAACACCACAAAGATATTCCTCTGGAAGAGCAAACCCAAGGCACATAATTGCCAGATTCACCAGGGTTGAAATGAAGGAGAAAATACTAAGGGCAGCCAGAGAGAAAGGTCGGGTTACCCACAAAGGGAAGCCCATCAGACTCACAGCAGATCTCTCAGCAGAAACCCTACAAGCCAGAAGAGAGTGGGGGCTGATATTCAACATCCTTAAAGAAAAGAACTTTCAACCCAGAATTTCATATCCAGCCAAACTAAGCTTCATAAGTGAAGGAAAAATAAAATCCTTTGTGAACAAGCAAGTACTCAGAGATTTCATCACAACCAGACTGGCTTTACAAGAGCTCCTGAAAGAGGCATTACACATAGAAAAGAACAACCAGTACCAGCCACTCCAAAAACACATGAAATGGTAAAGAGCATCAACACAATGAAGAATCTGCATCAACCAACGGGCAAAACAGCTGGCTAGCATCAAAATGGCAGGATCATATTCACATATAACAATATTAACCCTAAATGTAAATGGACTAAATGCCCCAATTGAAAGACACAGACTGGCAAATTGGATAAAAAGTCAAAACCCATCAGTGTGCTGTATCCAGGAAACCCACCTCACATGCAAGGATACACAAAGGCTCAAAATAAAGGGATGGAGGAAGATTTACCAAGCAAATGGAGAGCAAAAAAAAGCAGGAGTTGCAATTCTCATCTCTGATAAAATAGACTTTAAAGCAACAAAGATCAAAAGAGACAAAGAAGGACATTACATAATGGTAAAAGGATCAATGCAACAAGAAGAGCTAACGATCCTAAATATATATGCACCTAATACAGGAGCACCCAGATACATAAGGCAAGTTCTTAAAGACTTACAAAGAGACTTAGACTCCCACACAATAATAGTGGGAGACTTCAACACACCATTGTCAATATTAGATCAACGAGACAGAAAATTAACAAGGATATCCAGGACTTGAACTCAGACCTGGAACAAGCAAACCTAATAGACATTTACAGAACTCTCCACCCCAAATCCACAGAATATACATTCTTCTCAGCACCACATCACACCTACTCTAAAATTGACAACATAATTGGAAGTAAATCACTCTTAAGCAACTGCAAAAGAACGAAAACCATAACAAACAGTCTCTCAGACCACAGTGCAATCAAATTAGAACTCAGAATTCAGAAACCAACCCAGAACTGCACAGCTTCATGGAAAATGAACAACTTTCTCTTGAATATTGACTGGATAAACAATGAAATGAAGGCAGAAATAAAGATGTTCTTCAAAACCAACGAGAACGAAGACACCACATACCAGAATCTCTGGGACACATTTAAAGCAGTCTCTAGAGGAAAATATATAGCAATAAGTGCCCATATGAGAAGAAAGGAGAGATCTAAAATTGACACCCTATCATCAAAATTGAAAGAGCTAGAGGAGCAAGATCAAAAAAACTCAAAACCTAGCAGAAGACACGAAATAACTAAGATCAAAGCAGAATTAAAGGAGATGGAGACACGAAAAACCCTACATAAAATCAATAAATCCAGGAGCTGGTTTTTGGAAAAGATCAACAAAATAGACAGACCACTAGCCATATTAATAAAAAAGAAAAGAGAGAATAACCAAATAGATGCAATAAAAAATGATAGAGGGGATATCACCACAGATTCCACAGAAATTCAAACCATCATCAGAGATTATTACAAACAACTCTATGCACATAAACTAGAAAACCTGGAAGAAATGGATAAATTCCTGGACAGTTGCCTCCTCCCAAGCCTAAACCAGGAAGAAGTCAAAACCCTGAATAGACCAATAACAAAGTCTGAAGTCGAGGCAGCAATTAAGAGCCTACCACCCAAAAAAAGCCCAGGTCCAGATGGGTTCACAACTGAATTCTACCAGACATACAAAGAGGAACTGGTACCATTCCTTCTGAAACTATTCCAAATAATCCAAAAAGAGGGAATCCTTCCCAAATCATTTTATGAGACCAACATCATCCTAATACCAAAACCCAGCAGAGACTCAACAAGAAAAGAAAACTACAGGCCAATATCCATGATGAACATAGATGCAAAAATCTTCAATAAAATACTGGCAAGCCGATTACAACAGCACATCAAAAAGCTTATCCACCATGATCAAGTAGGATTCATCCTGGGGATGCAAGGCTGGTTCAATATACGCAAGTCTATAAATGTAATTCACCACATAAACAGAACCAAAGACAAAAACCACATGATTATCTCAATTGATGCAGAGAAGGGCTTCGACAAAATTCAACAGCCCTTTATGCTAAAAACTCTCAATAAACTAGGTATCGATGGAACGTATCTCAAAATAATAAAAGCTATTTACGACAAACCAACAGCCAATATCATACTGAATGGGCAAAAACTGGAAGCATTCCCTTTGAAATCTGGCACTAGACAACGATGCCCTCTCTCACCACTCCTATTCAATATAGTACTGAAGTTCTAGCCAGAGCAATCAGGCAAGAAAAAGAAATAAACGGTATTCAGTTAGGAAAGGAGGAAGTCAAATTGTCTCTATTTGCAGATGACATGATTGTATATCTAGAAGACCCCATCATCTCAGCCCAAAATCTCCTGAAACTGATAAGCAACTTCAGCAAAATCTCAGGATACAAAATCAATGTGCAAAAATCACAAGTATTCCTATACACTAATAACAGACTTAAAGAGAGCCAAATCAAGAACGAACTGCCATTCACAATTGCTACAAAGTGAATAAAATACCTAGGAATACAAGTAACAAGGAACGTAAAGGACCTCTTCAAGGAGAACTACAAACCGCTGCTCAACGAAATAAGAGAGGACACAAACAGATGGAGAAACATTCCATGTTCATGGTTAGGAAGAATCAATATCGTGAAAATGGCCATACTGCCCAAAGTAATTTACAGATTCAACGCTATCCCCATCAAGCTACCAATGACCTTCTTCACAGAACTGGAAAAAAACCACCTTAAACTTCATATGGAACCAAAAGAGAGCCCGCATAGCCAAGTCAATTCTAAGCAAAAAGAACAAAGCGGGAGGCATCACACTACCGGACATCAAACTCTACTACAAGGCTACAGTAATCAAAACAGCATGGTACTGGTACCAAAACAGAGATATACACCAATGGAACAGAACAGAGGTGTCGGAGGCAACACAACATATCTACAACCACCTGATCTTTGACAAACCTGATAAAAACAAGCAATGGGGAAAGGATTCCCTGTTTAATAAGTGGTGTTGGGAAAACTGGCTAGCCATATGCAGAAAGCAGAAACTGGACCCCTTCCTGACACCTTACACTAAAATTGACTCCAGATGGATTAAAGACTTAAACATAAGATCTAACACCATAAAAACCCTAGAAGGAAACCTAGGCAAAACCATTCAGGACATAGGTGTAGGCAAGGACTTTATGACCAAAACACTGAAAGCATTGGCAACAAAAGCCAAAATAGACAAATGGAACCTAATCAAACTCCACAGCTTCTGCACGGTGAAAGAAACAGTCAATAGAGTGAATCGGCAACCAACAGAATGGGAAAAAATTTTTGCAGCCTACCCATCTGACAGAGGGCTATTATCCAGAATTTACAACAAAGTAAAACAGATTTACAAGAAAAAAACAAACAAGCCCATTCAAAAATGGGCCAAGGATATGTACAGATACTTTACAAAAGAAGACATACATGAGGCCAACAAGCATATGAAAAAATGCTCATCATCACTGATCATTAGAGAAATGCAAATCAAAACTACATTGAGATACCATCTCATGAAAGTTAGAATGGTGATCATTAAAACATCTGGAGACAACAGATGCTGGAGAGGATGTGGAGAAATAGGAACACTTTTACACTGTTGGTGGGAGTGTAAATTAGTTCAACCATTGTGGAAGACAGTGTGGTGATTCCTCAAGGACCTAGAAATAAAATTCCATTTGACCCAGCAATCCCATTACTGGGTATATATCCAAAGGATTATAAATCGTTCTACTATAAGGACACATGCACACGAATGTTCATTGCAGTACAGTTTACAATAGCAAAGACCTGGAACCAACCCAAATTCCCATCGATGATAGACTGGACAGGAAAAATATGGCACATATACACCATGGAATATTATGCAGCCATCAAAAACGATGAGTTCGCGTCCTTTGTAGGGAGATGGATAAACCTGGAAACCATCATTCTCAGCAAACTGACACAAGAACACAAAATCAAACATCGCATGTTCTCACTCATAGACGGGTATTGAACAATGGGAACACATGGACACAGGGAGGGGAGCACCATACACTGGGGTCTGTTGCGGGGAAGTGGGGGGGATAGCGGGGGGTGGGGACTTGGGGAGAGATACCATGGGGAGAAATGCCAGATATAGGTGAAGGGGAGGAAGGCAGCAAATCACACTGCCACGTATGCACCTATGCAACAACCTTGCATGTTTTTCACATGTACCCCAAAACCTAAAATGCAATAAAAAAAATAAATAATAACATTAAAAGAAAAAAAAATAATAATTTGAGAGCACAAATCTTATAGCATTGTCATGTAAGATGGGTACATATAGATTTAGATTATCTTTCATTCATTGGGCATGTAGAATGAATCCACAATAAATTCAGTTAAAGTAAAGATTATTTCTGCATGTATATCTAGATAAACATAAATTATCGATTGTTTTGTAAAAAAGGGAAAGGTAATGACTAAAATTTCTTTGTGGTCTCTATGACAGTTTAGTCACAAGTGTCTCAAAAAACTAATTATTTTCTAGAACCAATCTGTCTGTGTGCTAGCAGACTGTGAAAACCTATTGGCTTCTTTTCTTTCTTTCTTTTTTTTTAAAAAAAACCTAATTCAAAAGAATTCAGCCTTTAAATATTTGGACGTTTTCCTCTGAGATACGGCTGCACTAGGCAAATACACTGACGTTAACATTTCTAAAGCAGGCTCAAAATAAATGAGAATTAAAAAAAAAAAACTCCTTCCAATACCTAATTGCCATTTTAATTAAAGCTTCTGTGTGTCATTAGTGACAAGAGATTGCCTCAGAAAGATAAAATAAGACTGTGTGTCTTTGGCTTTCATGAAGACAAAAGGATTGTGCAAGACATCAAATACCCAGATAACTTTGCTGTTACTTTTTAAATTAAACAATTTGCTAAGCATCAGGTGAACCAAATTATTTGTGAATTAAAATCATTTTCTTTAGGATATTGCATCTCTAAATCTAGTTTATGGATGGATTTCCTGGTTTGGGGGCTTAATCTAGTGTGTGCTGGAATCTTATATCACAGACTGTTTTACGGAGATAAAGGAATATGGAAATGGAAATCACTTTCTTTAATGGCTTTGGATTTGCAATTTTATTTATTCAGGTTACCTTAAGGTTATAAGATCAAATAAGAATGTGCTAGAAAGAGCTTTGTAAAATATTACTTGTTATCTTAATTATTGTTATCTGGAAAATGAAGTTAAATGCATGTGTTTATTTCACCCCTCCCTCTGACCCAAATTATTGTATCAGGAAATTGGGAATTTGTTTTGGTGCATCAGTTTAAATGCTAAGAACTGGGACTTGGGATTTGCTGCTCAAGAATTCCTAGCCCAGCTTCCTGAACTTTACAAAGTCAAATAAAAATAGGGTCATCAGGTAACTCAGAAAAAGCAGGATTATCTTTCCTCTCAGCTTCTGAATGAAGTTGAAAATGTGTTTTGTTGTAGAACAGGTAAAATGTGATTCTTACAACAAGGAACAAAAGGATAATTTTAATGATGATGACAAATCTGAACGGCAAAGATAAAATGCAATCAGAGAAGCCCTGAAGACTATGCAGTGCACTTGACACAGAAAATACCAAGAGCAGCATTAGCACTTTTCTAAGGCCTTATCTTAATTAAATTTGGCCAGATGAAGTTTCTTTGGTAAATGCAGGCTCTTCTCACAAAGGCTTTTATCCCTTATTGTAGGGAGAGCCACATTTCCAAAGAATTGCCCCCTCACTAGAAGGCACCCAGACAGCAAACCCGAGAACTTACTGTCATCAAGAATGCTCCATGTGAGGGTATGATGAAGATGAGATTTGGAGATACTGGGTGTTCTCAAATGTGACAGATTTTACCAATACTGTTTTCTCTTGGGATGACTACAATGTAAAGCTCTCAAGAACAGCATCTGAGTTTCTGTATTTCCTCACATGCCTACTATCCAAGTATTCAAAACATACATGTGGTTGAATGAGTACCCTTAAGTCCAAACTGCCAACTGTAATCCTTTATCCAACCTCATCTTGTTTACCTTTGTGTAACATTGGAAATCACCCAGCCCCTTTTCTGCTGGAAACTTTCTTTAACTTTCCTGATTCTCGGTTTACATGATTTATTGATTGCTGCTGCCTCTGTCTTTCTCTGGGTTTCTGTCTCCACCCCCTCAAGCTGGCTGTTTCCTAAGATTCTGTTTCCAGCCCTTTTATTTATATTCTTTGGCTGGCTGGCTGTGCAGTAGAATCGCCTGGGAGGTAACCGCTGCCTGCCCTGCCCTGCCTCATGTGTGTGTCTTTGTGTGGTGCACACGTTTTTGTTTTTAATGTTTGCAAGTAAGTTACAGATTTACTGTCTTTTTATACCTCAGTGTGTGTTTTAAAAAACAAGGACATTCTCTTATATTATTACCACAATACAATTATCAACACCTAAAAATTAACGTTAATAGACTTCATTCAAATTCTGCTGATTGTCTCATTAATGTCATTTCTAACAAAGGGCAAAAACCAATTTTTGTGGTCTAGAAAATCAATCCAGGATCACATGTTGTGTTGTGCTGTCATTAAAAAAAACCTCTTTTAACTTAGAGCAGTTCTTTTTGTTGTTTTTCATGACCTTGACATTTTTGAAGTGTACAGGCGAGTTATTTTGGGTTTGTCTGATGTTGTTTAATGATTAGATTCAGATTATATGATTTTGGCAAGAATACCACAGAAAGAATGTTGTGTTCTTTTTCATGTCTCATCATGATATCTATTTCTGCCTTTACTTGTGTCCACTTAATTAATGTGATATCTACTATATTTCTGCACTGTAAAATTACTCTTTGTCCCCTGTAATTAATAATTATCTTGTGGGAGACACACTGAGACTATGAAAATAAATATCTCTGTTATGGATAATAAGGGTCAGTTTTCTCACTGTTGAAGAAGAAAGGAATTATAGTTGTGAAAATGTAGAATGCTGGAGTGAACCCATGTGCTGTTGGATTGAGATTAGAGCTAATCATATGAATTCATGGTTTTTATAGCTACGTAAATCCATCTAATTGCCTAGCTCTATCCTCTGAGAGGATAAAGGAGCAATGATAATTCAGTAGCAATTAGCATGACTAGTATCATAATCTTGGTTTCTAAATACTATTCACCAATAAAAATCACCCAAGTCTTCTTCCTTGCTGGGGCAGGAAAAGAACAAAATAAGCCTGGAACAGGTGTTTTTTTTTTTTTTTCCATTTGAAATTAAGAAAGTGAGCAAAGAATGATAGAGACATGTCAAAAGGACACATGAGCCAGCTTGAAGGGGCTCCTACTAGCCGAATCCAGGACAATGTGACCATAAAAATAAATGGTAGTAACAGATGGAATAAGAATCCATGAGTTTCACACTGATAAGAATAAATGAATAAATATGTAAAAGGGAAAGTTATTCATTACAATAGAATTCCAACAAATAAACGTATATGGTATGGCTGGATGCGGTAGCTCATGCCTGTAATTCCAGCACTTTGGGAGGCTGAGGTGGAGGACCACCTGAGGTCAGGAGTTTGAGACCAGCCTGGCCAACATGGTGAAATCCCCTCTACTAAAAATACAAAAAAATTAGCTGGGCATGGTGGCATGCACCTGTAGTCCCAGCTACTCCAGAGGCAGAGGCAAGGAGAATCCCTTGAACCCAGGAGGTGGAGGTTGCAGTGAGCCAAGATTGCACCACTGCATTCCAGCCTGGGCAAGAGAGCCAGACTCTGTCTCAAAAAAATGTATATGGTATGATTGATTGAAAATCATCATTTGTTAACTACCATATTAATGGTTGTTTAAGGCAAGAATCATCAATGAATTCTCTTTTATAATAATATTATATTTGTTCTTTCTCCCCATCCATTCAGTGTACAGCTTTTAGCACACAATTACCTTTGTCAAATCTGTTCTTAAGCTGACCTTCCCCTTCCCATCATACCATGTAAGTGAATATCTAAGACCACAAAATACACTGCTTTCCCACTATTGGAGTAACATCTTACCTCATCTGTTTAGATTCTTCACACGTTCCAAGGGAACACTTAGCTAATGTTCTATTAGTTTAAATTAAGATGGCGTGCTAGAGAAGTTTGCTGAAAGCATTTTTCATTGCCAGCTGACATAAGTGCATTTTCAAACATGCTATTGATAAAATCAGAAAAGTTAGAGGAAACTATGTGCCTGGGAAGCAGATAAATGGGAGTCTGTTGGGGGCAAATGAGACTCTTAAGTTTTCTTCTATATCATAGAATAGATGGGCCTATAATTTTGTCTTCTGCTTGAAGACAGGTGTTGAGAATTGACCTAAGCTAATCTGGTCATGCATAGCCTTTAGTGGATTTTTCCCCATGGTTCATACATCAAAAGAGATTTGAGCTGAGTGAGTGTTAGGTGCTACGCATCTTTGCTACTAGTTCACAATGAAAGCAAGTCAGACAAAATTCTGCTACATACACAGACCATTGATTACATAAATAATTAACAGCAAGCAAAGTCAAAAACAATTTTTACAGCTTGTTATACAACTTGTTAGGAAGTCCCAGTTCTGTTACCTTGCATAAAGGCTCTTTCAAGACAGACAGGGCAACATTCCAGAGGCCGGATTCTGTTACCCTTATCACACCAGCAGGCAAACCCCAATTCTTCTTAAATCAACAGGTTGACACTGGGCAATTTAGGAAAAAAACCTCAGGTTTGTCTCTGAAGGAATGCCTCTCTGGATCCTTATCTTCCATTACACCTAGAGGGGAGAATATCTCTAAAATATTTTTACTCCATTTACTCTTGGTTGTCTTTAGATTTACTCAAAAGAGTCCAATTCTAAGTTCTTCATATTAATAAGCCACTGGTTTTACCAATTAAAATTCATTGCTAGCATACATTATACTGATTATTAAAGTCTTAGGTGTTAATAAAAATAGGGATAATAGAAGTACTTATAGTGGTTGCTTCTGGAGTATTGTCTTTCTGATAGGATAATGGCTGAGTGTACAGTCTTGATTAGGGCAACCTACTGCCCCCAGAGTTAAAACTTGAACTAACAACTAGTGTGAACATAATGTTACACTGTTCATGCTGATGTTTTTGTGAGTAAATTACACAAATCATAATGGAATTGGAAGAGGAGGAGATGATCTAAGCACGAGGAGGGACCTAGGAACCTCAGTCCCATGAAGTTCTTCATGAAAACGAAGTCTTTGATCAAATACACTGGGAGAACATTACATACTATAGTGCCATCTTGGAAATTAAAAATGCATGTTAGCTATTTAGAAGTTAATGTCTTGAAATAAAGGAAACCTGCTTAGTTTTGTTTGACCTTGCATTTCCCAAACGTAGTTAACCCCACGTCCTTTTTTCCTTCGTATTCTTGAAATTAGTTTTTCCTGGGACATGCTTTAGAAAATATTGCTTTAGAGAGTATAGGAGAAGCTTTCTTAATCAACATCCACTTAACTGACACTCAGCATTCCCTTTATAAAACTCTGGGCTAATAGGCACCTCTCTTAGATGCTCTCTATCAGTTGAGTTGTGTGCTTACAAAGATTCAATTGAGATTTTTTTCAAAAACCTTTCGATTGTATTTATACTTGTAATTACAATTACGTAACTTAATTACATATTACATAATCCCGTGACTCTTGAGTGTAAATATAAAGAGTTATTGTTTCTTTGAAAAAAAATGAAATGCTTTGGAAAGACTCTAACAAAGAATTGCTGGAAGTGTTATTAAATAAGGTGAGGGCAGGACAACTATGAAAGATTTGGGAAAATATCAAAAAGAAAGAATTTCTAATGCAACTTACTTTGTAAGCATCTTTTAAGTTATTGACGCATTTTAAAGAAACTGAAATGTATCACTATTCAAGAAAGAGTTCAAGTAGAGAACTTGAATCAGTGGAGTCAAAAGCCTTACATTTAAATAAAACATGTAAGGTACATATATGCCAATTTTAATTACTTCCTGCTTTTACTGAATTTTTTGATTAAGCGACTAAGTATAGACCTTGTAAGAGTCAGAAATGGGCTTTTGTTCTAGAGAGAGAGAATTAAAAAGAAGACTCCGCAAAGCAAAGTGGGTATACACACACAGACACACAGACACACAGACACACATACACCCTTTGTGGCATGTTTTAAAATAGTCCACATAGATATTGGTCATATTTCCTCAAGCCAGGCTCAGCTGTGTTCAGAACCTTTGATATTCTTGACACACTGCTTTTGTTTTCTCAACTTTATTGTAAGTCCATAGGATTGCTTAATGCCTTGTTAACAAGTGAGGGTTAAAAATCTAATATCTCTCTGGGTGGTCCATATATATACACATGGTTCATGGCTGGGAACAAATTTTACTTCTAGCATATTTTTTCAGTGTTATTTTGTAGTAAAAGTTCTTTAAAGATTGTGTAATAAATAACATTTGATTTCTATCTACATTCTATTAGGCTTGGTCCCATGGCAGCCTGTAATTCAAGGTTAAGGTTATGTTGTTATGTAAGATTTTTTTAGCATCTGTACTTGTATGTGCTGCATAAACAAAACAGTTATTCTATTGCAGACCAGGTTTTCCTTTTGAAATGTAGAATACAACAATCATTTCTCAGGTTTAATTAAGACTGTGTTTGTACAGAGATCTGTAGTTTATAAAAGCAGTGAAGCAAAGAAATGCTTTTGTTATACACAAAACAGAAAAGGAAGGGAAAATGCTCCCTTGATCCTCTCATTAAAGGTAAAAAAGAAAAAAGAAAAAAGAATTCACTCGATTTTTTATCTTGTGTTTTTTTCACAAATATCAGAAACAGAGCTGTAAAATAGTAATTTGTTAAACTACACATTAAGCTGGTATTTGAATATGAAAAGGTATTTCCACCCAGTGCAATATTACTTTTTTGAAATACTACAAACTATGATATTAGGGTAATAATTGAATGAATGCTTAACAACAAACCCTGTCTGCTTCATTTTGACAGGTTCTTTGTACATTTTTTTGGAGGGTAAACATGTCAGGATGTAGTGGACTATGGAAGGAGGTGTTATTGAACAGGGTTGAAAAGACATAGTTTCTCACTCTCAAAAAGAGTAATTGGCATGGATGTTTTGGGACCTGCAAAGTAGTTTTTCTAGATTCAACATGAAAAACATTATTCTAAACTCTAGTGATCTATCTGCCCACACTTTATGCCAAGCAGGATGGATTACTCATCTTTGATACCTGTAGATGTTTTAGGAGCCTTCTTGATGTTATGCTGAAATCTTATTCCTGTAGTTATCCACATAATTTCTACCAAATCACCTTGTAGAACTGATGCATAACTACTTCTCAGGATTTGTTCGTTATTGTAATAATGAAATGTTTTTCTGTCTCTTGGTATACCCATGTGTACTGTGTTTTTTATTTTGTAAGTCCCATAAAAGAGAAATGACTTCTATTTTTGTTCTACTGGAGTTGAACTCTTCCTGAACCTCCTTCTTGGAGATTCTCATGTTTTTGATCATTCTTGTTATACTTAATTGATTATTTTTGCTTCCTTAGATCAACTTAGAGAGTCACAACATAGTACTTTCAGAAATTTGTGAGAACTTTTATTATGTAAGGAAGAGTAGCCATTTAAGTGTACAAACACGTCAATCATTGACTGACTCACTGAACGTTCATGAGTCAGGTAGCTACTGAGAACTAGAGATGTTAAGCTAGATGAGATAGTTGTTCCTGCAAGATTGGTCAATATTCCTTTTTCAGCTGCTACTTTCTAGAAAATGTATGCTACCATATGAAAATATAATTGAAAAGGAAAACATGTTATTTTCTAGAATGGGGCAAACATATGTCTTAACATACATGAAAAATATGGAAGTGGCATTGAGATTGGAGTTAGGAAGAGGGAATGGATCAAATTTGGACATTGTGTCTGAAGTAGGGCAATAAATTATGCCTTAAATACTACTCAATACCAAATCCCAAAATAATATTTCTTCTAGTTATACTTCTTTTTCTGAATCTTACTTTTTAATGGAAATTACAGAGCATGTTGATATTCTCAGCATAGATAGTGAGTTGAGGAGGGTGGGGGAAAATATAGGCAAAACAGGACAAGATTTTCATCACGTGGGCATTAGTGCATTTGAAAAACTGGCTCTTGGGCTTCATGTTTTGGACAGTCAGTACAGAGGTCTCACAGGGGTTATTTGCAGGTTTTGCTTTTTTTTGAGAATGCAGCCATCCTAGGACTATCATGACTGTCATGTGGTGTTGAGAGAAAGGAAGGTAGATAAAGAATGCTTTTTAAAAAGGTTTTCCCCAAGATCTATCATTGGGTCTTCTTTCTCCTGGTGGAGACAGGGGAGGAGAGGCAGAGAGGAACCCAACTGTCATCAATGGCACAGTAGATCTGAACTGCTTCTTAGGGGGTGGAATTTCAGTTCTGTAGGAAGACCTGAGGAGGCTTATGAGCTTTCCTGGGAATTGCTTTCTTCTTCCAACTTCTGAAAGGTTCTCTTCATTTGACCCCAAGAGGAATGAGGAACACACTATAAAGCTTTCCATTCTACAGGCTCTGTGAGCTGAGTGGTGAGGTTGCAGATTTTCTATTTGGAGAAAACATGTTCCCATACATCATAGGTTGGCTAAGAAGAAATGCCTGAGATCCATAGATTGAAGTATACCTTCATTTGTCTTCTGCTAGAGTTTCATGTAGAAACTGATAGATGAAACAACAAATTTACCCAAATATGTGAACCAGAGAGCTGTGTGAATAGAGAAGGACTGATCGTGTCTACTCAGCAAATAGGTCAAGGGAAAGGCAACAAGCAAATCACAAGGACTGTTTAAAGCCCTCGTTGATAGGGGGTTGGGGGAATTGTGTCTTTTACGTAAGTTGCTCTCAGTTTGAAATCTTCTTAGTACGTTCCCAAAGCTGCTCTGTGGCCACCAGCAGTGTTAGGCTGAGATCTCTTAATCCTCATAAAGATCAGCATCTCTCTAATATAAATCACTTGACTGTTTTCTGCCTTACATTGTAGGTAATGGCTTAGGAGACTAACCCTTAGATTTGAAATATCTGAAAACTGCTTCTCTGTTTGACAATCTTGAATTTTACTTAGCTCTGCTGTTCTTTTTAGCTTTCTCAGAATAAATGGATTCTATTTTGCTACCTTTGCCACTGAAGCACACATATAATCGTTATTTTCTTGTCTTACAGAGTATATTTTGACAAAAATAAGTAGATAATGTTCTGTTTTCTAAGTTCCAACTACAGTGTTTTTTTATTTTTTATTCTTAACCTCAGTAATTCACATATTGTTCTTCCTACATAATTATAGAATTTTTCAGTTAGTAATTTACTAAGCACATATCATGTTTTCAGTACTATGCAAGGAACTGAGGCATACAAATGAAATCTGAGGCATGGTTCAAGTCTTCATGTAGGTTACAGTGTTTGTAGAGAAATAAAATCAAATCAGAGGAAACAAAGAACAAGTAAATGTTCAACTATATAGTACTCACTATAGGAATCTCCTGGAAGTAAATATTGAATATGGATAAATGAATGAATGAAGTGTTCATTCAAGGAAGAAATAATTGTGGACTAGAATGTGTCATTGAATAGGTGGGATATGAACAGAGCCATGAATCATAAATAGGACTGGTTTAAGTGGAGGAGAGAATATTTTAGGTGAAGAGAGCAAGTAACAAGGTTGAGCATGGAGTTGAGCATGGCATGTGTTTCGGACAATTAAAGAACAGATGACAAGAATCAGTATGCAAAGTATCCCCTCTTCCTTGATAAGTGAACCTCAATTTTGTGCCTATCTGCAAGTGATGAATCATGATTGGTCTAATCCATTCATGATGATTCTATCCTCTGCCTTCCCAGTCTCCTTTGGAGCTAGGGCAGCTCTGTGATCTTGCTGTGCCTTCAAGCTGAAATCTGCTGATGGCATTTCTGTAAATGTTTTTGTTCTTTGATAAAATGTTGGCACCTCCTTTTCCCCTTCTCCTTGTCTTGAATGAAGATGCAAGGTTTGTAGCTATACCGCAAGCTTGCTGTCATGAGGAAAAGGCAAAGAGGTATTGTTTCTGATACTGCTGAACTGCTAAACCCACACCAACAATTCTCTATCTCTGGACTTCCTGTTACGTGAGAGAAACCAACCTCTGTTTATGCAAGACAGTATGAGTTATGGTTTTAGTTATTTACAATGTTTTAACATTATTTTAGAAAGGTTTGAGGCCGGGCGCGGTGACTCACGCCTGTAATCCCAGCACTTTGGGAGGCCGAGGTGGACAGATGACCCAAGGTCAGGAGTTTGAGACCAGCCTGGCCAATATGCTAAAACCACATCTCTACTAAAAATACAAAAATTAGCTGGGTGTGATGGTGCATGCCTGTTATCCCAGCTACTTGGGAGGCTGAGGCAGGAGAATCACTTAAACCCAGGAGACTGAGGTTGCAGTGGGTTGAGATCACACCACTGCACTCCAGCCTAGGGGACAGAGCAAGATCCTTCTCAAAAAATAAAATAAAATAAAATAAAAGTTAATCTGCAATAGCACACCAGCTGAACTGGAAGGGGATGAGAATTGAGGTGGTGGTTGTAGCAATATGGGTCTTAGGCGAAAAAGTTCTGGGCAAGACTTGTGGCCAGAGGAATACGGAGGAAAGGCAGACATCTCAGAGAAGAAACAAAAGTATTCAGTTCAGATTCAGTGAGGGATAGAGGAAGCCAGATAACTTCAAAGTTTCTAATCAAGAAGATAAGTGGGACTGCATTACAGCTTTGGGGATAGGCAGATAATAGTAAAGATGACTTCTGTCTTAAGGTATGTTGAGTTTGAGATTATGACAATGGAACATCCAAGTGGAAATGTTATGCGGGTAGTCAGAAATACAACATTTGAATTGAGGTGAATCTATACAAAGCCTATGACCTTGGGCATGGAGAGACAGAAATGTGATAAATGATGCCTCCAGTTATGAGTTGAGAGGGAGAAAAGAGGCTATTTGCGTAAACATAGAGACAGAGAAAGGAGATAATACAGGGTTGGTATAGGGATAAATATGTTATCAGTAGTATCCAATGCTCTAGAGAGATCAAGAAAGATGAGGAATGAGGAGAGAATTTGGTAAATCTGACAAAAAGTGAATCTGGTAAAAATAGGACACCAGTGATTTCCAAGAGAATATGTATCGGCCGCCCAGATCTGAGCAGTAAGTGGGAAGGGAAGGGAGTAGAAGCTGAAAATGGTAGTGAAAGATCATTCGTTGAAGGAGCTGGTAATTGAGAAAGGTTGATTCTTGCAAGGGTGGTAGACTTAGTAAAAGATAGTTTTAAAGAGTGAAAACTGGGAGGAAAGAGCATCACAGAAAGGACCAACATTTAAGTGGAAAGAAAGGTACAAACACACAGAGAAAGTAAAAGCAATGTGTGGTGTTGGAGAAGACTAGTTTCAGAGAAGTTTAGATATTCCTCTGAAGTTGGAGGCAGGGATGACAAGGAGGCTGTAGAAAGTAATGAGTGGAAGCAAATATACTTGTAAACAGCTGTCTCCACTGGGTAGGTGAAGTCCTGTGTTGGGAGCTGGGCTAGTGGTAGTGAAAGGGGAGATTGCCACTTCATGCAGCTACAAAATCCTGAAACCATGCCATCAAAGTTGCAAGGATTGTCAAGGGGAAGGCTGTATGATTTTGTATCTTTCCCAGGCAGGACCATAGCAGAGAACCAGAAGCTGAGGAGGAGACTCAGCATCAGGTGGAGGTTCACAGTGAGTTGTGAAGGTGAGAGAATCTAGAACAATGTTCCTGGAGAGGGAGGAGAAGTCCAGTGTGCACAGGAAGAGGTTAAAGTCCAAGGGCAGATTGTCCAGAGAATAGGTTTGGTGGGGGGAGGTGGCAGAGAAAGAATGGTGGCTTGAGCAGAGTAAGTTCACATCTCAGACAGACCTTCAAAGGGTGAGATCCAAGAATTGCTTCTGAGTACCAGGACGCAGTGGCTTGTTACAAGTAGAGATTTAATTCTTGTTCCTTGTTTTTTTTTTAAGAGAGAAATCGGGCAAAATTACACAGCATATTTTCAATATATTGTGGTGCATTATTTACTTATAACTAAAATTGAGGCCAAGTATAAATAAGGTACAAATTTAATTAGTTGTATCTCACTTTGGTGAGACTTCTTATATAAATAAAAAGCCATCAATGTTCCAATTCTGGCAATATTTTCCCCACCCTTGGGTTCCTACAGTGTTATTGAAACCTGCCATCCATTCACAGTGGCTTTTCCTACTGATGTTTATGAAGCACAATTTTTAAAAATGTCCTTAAAAAAGCATGGTACTTTAATTATATGGCAGATGGTGTGTTGCATGGTTTCCTAACTGGTGTTACTTCCACACTGTAATTGAACTATATAAAGAATTTTGCTCTCAACTCAGGAGGAATCCTGTGAAGCTCAAGTTTGTATTAACTTAGAGAGAAACAATTTCTGTATGTTGGGGTGAATTTTAATATATATGTTATAGTACTAATTTTATTATGTAAAAACTACACATAAATCATAAGAGTTAAAAAGAATAAATGCAAATTATGATGAATTTAGTAGGATTTTAAATTCTTATTTTCTTCTGATTTTTAAAAGTGAGTGATTATCAAGGTAGAAATTTTGAAAAATGGAGAAAAATAGAAAGAAAATAAAAATTGCTCTTAATCTCAGCTTCCTGGAGATAGTTTCTCTTCATTTATTTTTGGGTGAGGAGAGGGGCACTTTATTTTTTTTTCAGCTAGAATCATATTAAACAGCTTTCATTTCCTACCTCAATAGGTCAATTAACTTCTAATTCTAGTTTCGTTTTCTGAAAACTCTGTAAGGTCAGCAAATAAAGGTGCTAGAAGTAGGTAGCATAAAACATAAGAATTAGCAGATTGCTTATTTCTGTGGGAAATAGAAAGGCTGACTAATTTGTGATCTCCAGTAACTTTTTACTCAGAAGAATGTGGTTGCAATGAGTAAAGTCTCCCATGTCACTATTCTGTAGACGGTAAACAACGGTTTAACTTTATTATGATTTATACCATATTCTTTTGAGAATTCTAGTAACTCTAAGCATAGAACATCTTAGTTTTATACCTTGATTAGAATTATTTATTTATTTCCCAAAATGTATAAATTAATTTGGGGTGATAAGTCCTTTTGTTGTCAAGTTATTTTTCTCTTAACATTTGTGTATGGTTTCTTGTATTATGTTTCCTAATGGAACTCACATGTCCATTAGAGTCAACTGACTTTTCAAGACAGATTTGCTTTAATCTTCCAGTGTTTATTTAGTTTTATTTAATATTGTAGTTTTATGAGGGTTATGAATCACAGCAATGCAGATAATATGAAACATATTGCATTATTTTAGATGGAAAGTTAGACTGTAATTTAGATAGGTTGTCCTAATTTTATTACATAGGGCATTTTCACTATTGTCTTAACTGTGGAAATATTTGATGAGTCACTTTGTCTTATTTTATAGAATTTCCAAATTGACAATGAGAAGAAATAATTGTTTTGCATTAATTTATAATTAATATAAGCACTTGAGAAGTAACCAGGAGTGGGAGGAAAGGAGGAAGACATTCATGGATATGCATTCTAGAGTAATGAATTTCTGCCAGATTCATGTGTTAATTTTTAATGAGTAGACATTTACTTAGAAATTGATTTCTTTGGACTCAGATGAAAAGCAAAAACAGCTGAAAATTGTCAATAATAGCATACAATTGCCTCTTTAGGTTTAGCTGTGATTATTTTTGAAATAAAATCCTCAGGAATGTTGGAAGTAGCCCTAATAGGGTACACATGTACCACTTTATTTGACAGAGATCTTCATCGCATATATCTTACCACTTTTCATTTCAATGTAATGAGCAGTCAAAACTGCTTGTTGTCTGGGCACAGTGGCTCACGCCTGTAATCCCAGCACTTTGGGAGGCTGAGGCGGGTAGATCACAAGGTCGGAGTTCAAGACCAGCCTAGCCAACATGGTGAAACCCCATCTATCCTAAAAATACAAAAAATAGGCATGGTGATTCGTGCCTGTAATCCCAGCTACTCGGGAGGCTGAGGCAGGAGAATTGCTTGAACGGGACCCTGGAGGCGGAGGTTGCAGTGAGCCAAGATCGTGCCACTGCATTCTAGCCTGGGCTACAGATTGAGATTCTGTCTCAAAACAATGAAACAAACAAACAACAACAACAAAAAACCTGCTAGTTGAGCTTGAATTAAAAGGATGACTGGTGGAGGGGTAGTATTTGTCCCTTTTGATGTTTTCATAGTTTAACTTTGAGGTTGGCAAACTATAGCCTGCAGGCCTGGTCCACCCTGCCGTCTGTTTTTGTAAATAAAGTTT
Source organism: Aotus nancymaae (assembly GCF_030222135.1). Classification (NCBI taxonomy): domain Eukaryota; kingdom Metazoa; phylum Chordata; class Mammalia; order Primates; family Aotidae; genus Aotus; species Aotus nancymaae. Next base: position 35,516,848 of record NW_026988419.1, on the reverse strand, counting down.
TATTAGAACACGGACACAATCATTTGTTTATGCATTGTTTATAGCTGTTTTCATGCTACAATGGCAAAGTTAAGTAGTTGCAAGAGAAGCTATCTAGACTGCAAACCCTAAAATATTAATATCTAGCTCTTTACTGAAAAAGTTTGTCAACTCAGTTTAAACTTTTCCCTTATAGTACTGTATTCCTTAGACCTGACAGTATACTACAGTTTAACATGTCAATATGGAATGAAATCACCAAGATGCTAAAGGAGAAAGAAACCGTTGCTTTGAAAAATTTTTCAGATAAGATATACATAAGTGAAATAAACAGAGAAAGATATATCACTTTATAATCAAGGACTAAACTGTATTATAGTATCAAAAAAACCTGGCCAGTCTCAGTGGCTCACACCTGTAATCCCAGCACTTTGGGAGACCCAGGCAGGTGGATCACTTGAGCTCAGGAGTTCGAGACCAGCCTAGGCAACATGACAAAATCCTGTCTCTACAAAAAGTACAAAAAATTATCCATGTGTAGTGATGTGTGCCTGTAGCCCTAGCTACTTGGGAGACTGAGGTGGGAGAATTACCTGAGCTTGAGAAGTCAAGGTTGCAGTGAGCTATGATTGTACCCCTGAACTCCAGCCTGGGCAACAGAGTGAGACCTTTTCTCTAAAAACCAAAACCAAAACCAAAAAACAAAACCCTCATATATTCTGTATCATAAACATACGTGAATTGAAAGTCACTTTAATCTGGTGAGAGCCAGAGTTCTGAAGTTCTCAAAATTGCAATGTTAGCACACTAATATAGTAGGATGTTTTTTGATGTTTTCATCTAGAAATGGGAACATCAACTTTGTGTCATACAGTTATATGGTTGTATCTAGGTTAGCTAGGGTTCTAAAAGAATCTCGAGCTTTTCTAGAAATTGTGGAGTCAGAAAGGATGATGTACTAGGCTTGCCTGAGTATGAGCCAGGAAAGATGCAGTTATTTTTATTTTTCATTTTTTTTTTTTTGAGATGGAGTCTCACTCTGTTGCCAGGCTGGGTTGCAATGGTGCAATCTTGATTCACTGCAACCTCTGCCTCCTGGTTCAAGTGATTCTCCTGCCTCAGCCTCCTGAGTAGCTGGGACTATAGGTGCATGCTACCATGCCCAGCTAATTTTTGTATGTTTAGTAGAGAGTGGGTTTCACCTTGTTGGACAGGATGGTCTCAATCTCTTGATTGACCTCATGATCTGCCCACCTTGGCCTCCCAAAGTGCTGAGATTACAGGTGTGAGTCTCTGCACCTGACTAAAAGATGCAGTTATTTCAGGTAGTTCTGTGATCAGTATATAGGGATGTCATCACAACTATTTCTGAAGAACACAATTTTAATAGAACCTAGGTAGGGTGGCTTGGGATTAAAACATGGTGAAAATCTGTTTTCAAGAACTAAATGGAGCTGGAATAAATAACATGGCACACAATTGAACATATACTGGGGAAAGGGTGAACTTGGAAGGGGCACTAGAAGAATTATAAATTGGTATGAACTTATATGTGAACATAAATAATACAAGATGATACATTGATAATTTGTGTCATTTACATTTGGTTTTATATCTTGAGTCTCTTGCATTATAGTAAAGCAGATCCCAGTTTAAAGAGTGGAGTGTTTCTGCTCTATATTGAAATAGCTATCAGAGGGCAGGGAGGTTAAAATCAGAAGTAGGTATGCTCCTTGCATAACTCTTCCATGTGAGTGGTGGCAAATTAAGAACCTTCTATAATAGAACATTTTATCACACATTGCCAACCACAGAATTTCATAGAGTCAAAAATAAAAATAAAAAAAGAGGTCAATGTGGTGGTCTGGACTAGCTGGGAAAAGCTTCGTGGAGAATATTGGATTAGCTCTCAGTTTCTGTTCTGAGTAACATATGAAGTTGCCTTTATAAAGAAGAAAGATGGTGACTCAGGGATTTGAATGAGTTTACTAGTCCTAGTGGGCTACTACAACAAAATATCATAGTCTGGGTAATTTACAGACAACACAGAAATTTATTGTTTTACAGTTCTAGATGATGGGAAGTTCACATCGAGGCACTAGCAGGTTTGGTGTCTGGTAAGGGCCTGTTTCTCATCAATGATACCTTTTATGTGTTCTCACATGATCAAAGGGGCAAACATGCTCTCTCAGACCTCTTTTATAATGCCACTGTATTAGTCCATTTTGTGTTGCTATAAAGAAATGCCTGAGACTGGGTAATTTATAAAGAAAAGAGGATTTATTTGACTCACGGTTCTGCAGGCTGAGTACAAGATGTAAGGCACCAGCATCTGCTTTTGGTGAGGACTCTGGAAACTTCCAGTCATGCAGAAGGTGAAGGGAGAGCAGGTGCATCACATGGTGAGATAAGAAACAACAGAGAGGGAGAAGGAGGGCGAGTGGGGAGGTCCCGGACTCTTTTCAAGAACTAGATCTCATGTGAACTCATTACCATGGGGAGGGCACCAGGCCATTCATGAGGGATCTGTTACCATGACCCAGACACCTCCCACTAGGCGTCATTTCCAACATTGGAGATCATATTTCAACATGAGATATGAAAGGAACAAATGACCAGGCACTAACCATATGCACCTTCTAGCTGCCCCACCTCCCAATACCACTACACTGGGGACCAAGTTGCAACATATGAATTTTGGGGAGCATAAGCTTTTAGACTATATTTAGCAATGGGCATGGTTTTTGTGGAAAAACTTGGGCAAAGTGAATGGCTTACACCTCAAGTTGAGTGGATTAGTTGAGTAGTAAGATAGGTGAGGGGAGATGAGGGTGGGAAGTAGTGGAAATAAGGGAACCAAGGTACCACGTGGATCAGCCTGGTTTTTGTGATTCTTTTACTATGGGATTGACTGTTTAATGCTCAGAGACATCTCAGAGTCAATCACAAAGAGACCAAATGGTGTGCACAAGACTACCTGGTTTGGAAATCACTGAGATTGTTTTGCTCTGCTCCAAGTTGTAACTGAAGACAAATCACATTCCTGGAGGGAAAGGAACATCAAGTGACTACAATGCAACAGCATAAATCCTCTTTCCTAATAGACAGCACTTGTAGCCTTTTGACCCTTTGTTCTAAATCTTGTATAGGAAAGCGGAGGATGTAGATAGGAAATAAATAAAATTGCCTCCTGATTTTATTTCACTATGGAGCTAGTTGGAAATCTCTTTCCTTTTGAGAGAAAGAAGAAAAAGCAAAGGCAGGACCCCTTCTCTTACATATCCCAATGGACTTTCCTAATGAGTGTTGATTTTTAATGAAGGTGGATGGCAGAGCAAGGTTTTCAATACGGCTTAACCATAAATTTTCTTAAGGGGATTAGATGGTGCTGTTCAATACTCCAGGGTGTGGTGGTGAAGCTGGCAGAGGCTACAGAAGCAGTAGGTGCCTATAGGTCCAGAAATCCCCAGCTCATTAGAAGTGCTGTGAATCATAGCATCCTTCATGCCTCTTGAGTGAAACTTGGCAGCTCCGGCTTACAACTGTGTGGTGGTCACACTGTCCCTGACTTCAATAATGTTAATAGATGGCAACTTCCATTGAAAAATGAAACTGGGTGAGCCAGTGCCAGTAATGATGGATTGGGAGGCTGAAAGGTTCTGCAGAGAAGATAGCAAGAGAATGCCGAGGAAGCTGGTCTTTGTGTAACCAAAAGACTGGTAAATATGAAGAGCTGATGGGCACATCTATCACCCACGGGGTCAGTGTGTCCTGAAAGAACTTGTATGAAAGCTGTGAGAAAGGCTTTGGCAAGGATAAATGCCCCAGCACTCAGACAAGTATAAGTCTCTGCAAGCTGGGCTGGTTGTGGGGGGAAGAGCTGAGGTTTTGTGAGCTGGAAGTTGGCCTCCTGTAGTGTGCAGTCTGACACAGAAAGGGTTCTAGCTCACAGTTGCCTGGTTGGAGCATGGAAACAGCTCCAGCTTAATATTCAGGACATCTGTCTGCCAAGTCTTGTTTTTTTTTTTTCTCTGCTTTTTAATGGCTGTTTGTAGACAGTGGTAGGTGAGATTTGGAAGAAATAAGAGACTTGAGGAAAACAGACTAAAACAAGAAAGTAACCGTAACTCTTTAATACCCAGTACATGGTTAATATGTAGTTGCTTAAGGATCCTTTATCCCTCTTATGTCTCAGGAGATGAGGTGCTGGGGGAGCAGGGGAGGAGTGAGGGAAAAAAGGAAAAGAAAAAGAAGATATCTTCTATTTGAGTATATAAAATGGAGATGTAGTCAAGATATCATTTTGGGAAACTTGAGAATGATAAAAAAAAAAAGAGAAAACACCACTTACTAGAACTTTTTCAGTTCAAAGCTGAATGCTAAAAGGTTGTTTTGTGTGCTGTATGACAGATGAATATTTTAAAATATGTCTCATAACATTCCTTTGACTTAGGTGGTGGTATTTAAGTTAAGACATATATCAGTTGGCCAGTTTTGACAGACAGGAAATTATTTGGAATTAAAAATTCCCCTTCTAGCTTTTCCCCCAAAGAGACCCTGTCTTCATACATGGTTATGCTCTCCTTTGCCTCTTCTTTCCTAATTCTTTTTCTCCCATATGCAAAAGAACATCTGGCAACTGTTTCTTTAGAGGCATCTATGATCCTGGATTGAATTTGTTTTCCAGTCAACACCTTTGTGAGCTGTGTTTGATTTTCAGAAATTGGGTTTCTGCAAATGTCATATTCAAAAGTGCTACGTTGTATAATTATTTGAAGGGAAAACATTTTAACGTGATACAACCACAATGTAAAGAATGGAAATTACGCTGAGTGAGTTCTGTCTCTTTCAAGTTCAAATTGTAGGTTTTCCTGGCTTGAACACAAAATAAAATCAAATAAAAGGATCAGAGATACAAGAAAATTATAAGGAGAACAAACTCATCAGAAAGGGAACTGAAAAATGGATAACAAAAGGAACAAATACAGGGATTTTCCATATCTAGGGAAAACAATTCATAGGTTCTATGGGGACTTTAAAAATACAGAGGTTTAAAAAAAAACTTTGTATTTTGCAACAATTTTAGATTAATAGAAAATTTGTAAACATAGCATAAATAGTTCCTATATACTCTATATCTAGCTTCCCCTAATGTTAACATATTACAGTTTTATATTTTTAATGGTTATGATAAACATGAGTCTGTGATTTATAGATGTCACTACTTTCTTATATTATTAGAAGAAAATTAAACATAATTTTCTACTTGAAAATTATATTCTTTTTTTTTGTAGTGGCAGTCAATCTTTTTAATAAATATTCATCTTCATTTGAGAGCAAGAGTGGATTCATTGGTTTCCAATATTACATTTTTTAAAAGGGCATATGTTTAGGCACCAGTGATTTTTTAAAGTGTCTTTTAAACTCTTGAAACATTGTTATTTTCAACTGGAATTAAAGAACATTTCTGATATATTTCAAACCGTTTCTCTGAAGAAGGATGCAAACAAATGTATTACATTAAGGAAAAATACAAATGGGAAAGTGCTTTTTTGAACAATAGGTAATGACATTTCAAGGACGACACAGAACGATTCATTTCTGATATTCTCATTACCATTCCTGAAAATTATATTCTTGTTTATACTTTGAGAATATGTGATATCTTCTAAATGCATTCATATCAACCAGAACAAAACAAACAAAACCCCTGATCATATATTAAAAAAACAGCCCTTCTCTAGGTTATTTACATTTTAACAGGATGCAAACTTTATGTCCAAGTTTTCCAAATTTAGGTATGTTACCATGGCACTTGATCTTGGAAAATTGCTTTGACTGAAAGTTTCTTTGGCAAGTCTCACTATTTTTTAGATTTATATGGAATTCTTGTGGGGTATAATGTAAAATTTATGCATTTTTAAAAAGCAAGACATTTTAAAATGGGACTCTTTGGTGGCCTCTGGCAGTGTGCAGACTGTGGTGATATGAGTTCACTATGTTTTGTCTTTATAGCTATAGATATTGCAAAAAAAAAGGAAAAACCTTATATAGTATAAGTCAATTGCCTTATACTAATTGACATAAACTTCGGAAGTATTATTTCAGCATCAATCAATATAGATTTCCCATAGTCCTTATTGGATATCATTGAATTTTTGATAAATATTTGTGAAATGAAGCAATGAGCAAAAATAAGGAATATTGTTTTGAAATGTGGGGCCTTTTCTGTGTCTTCTCAAATTCCACCTGGGAAGTGCTCACTCATTGCAGGTAAGACTGGCTCTGTTGATTCTGGGCCTTGGCCTGGCAGGAGAGAAGGGACTGACTAGGTTAAGTATCTCTTTGAGGTGCTGGAGGCCTATAAATAAAATGAGGTGACCTCTCCATTCATTCCCAGCCTGGAAGAAGACTGGAGCCTCGAGATTACAGTTTCAGTCTCTGCTTAATATTTAGAAGTAATCATGTGCTATGCTATAGCCCATGATGGTTGTAGCTGAAGAGCAACTGACAAGCGAAGGCAGTGGATACTTGGGAAAAAGTGGGATTTAAGGTCTGAGATATCTTCAAGTTCTAGCCTGGGCTGCACCATTTGACCCTAGGTTTGACACTTATCCTCTTGAGCCTATATTTCATTATATAAAATGGGAAGTCAGTGATCTGTAGTAAGAACTATACGTAAGAGTGAATTTATCTTATGAGCTAATTGTTGGTCTTTTTAGCTGTCAGATCTATACCTTTTCTTTCACTCCCCTTTATCTACATGGCTGAGGGTTCAAGCCCTGCAGGTTGATTTCCTAGCTCTTTCCTAGCTGGGTTTAGCCAATGAGAGGCACTGGCAAGAGACGGGCGAACATAGCCACTGTGTTTGCTTTGTGGCTCCAGCTTGTGTAAGACAGTCCCCCTGTGGTTCCAGCTTTTTCCATGACTCTAGCCCTTTGGCGCTGGTAATACCACCTTCTCCTTCTGTCCCTCCAGCAAGGAGTGGTAGTAGCTACCTGCAGTTGTTAGTCTCTGGGTTGTCTCATTATTCTCTCTTGGTTTCTTAGCTCTTCTAGCAGTAGTATATCCAATTCACTGTATTAAATTCTCTCTCTTTAGCATGCTTGGAGTGGTTCCTATTTCCCTCACTGGGCCTTAATTGGTGCAGTCCATTTCAGTAATCTAGCTGTGAGCTGAATTAGGCTGGTTGTGATAGAAATAGAAAGGAAGGAGAGACCTGCCAAAAGAGAAACAGACAGAGCAGTAACCTGTTATATAGATGGGAAAAAAGCAGAAGAGATCAAGCAATTCAGATAATTGTAACTGCCATTGGTGAAGACAGGCGCTTGGAAGAGGAGCTGGTTTGGGTGTAGAAGCTATGGGTTTGGTGTAGAGCATGTCAAAGAAGATAAACTTCATGATTCCACTGCCTGTGAACACTTTGCCTTTCCCACTTCAGTGTATTGCAGCTGCAGGAGTATTTATGGGTTGCCTTTCTCTCTTGGGAAAGGGTAATAGAAGTTCAGAGGAAAGAGAGCAGGGGTAGCTACACTTACATCAGACAAAAATAGACAAAAAAAGTAAACTACAAAAAGAGACAAGGAAGGTCATTACATAAGGATACAGAGGTTAATTCATCAAGAAGACATAACAATTGGAAATATATATGCACCCAACATTAGAACACCTAAATATATAGGTATAATAATGTAATTCAAGTCCCATATTCACACGTTTACACATAGGTGTAAAAGTGTAATTCAAGTCCAATATTTATTGATTTTCTGTTTAGATTAACAGAAAATTAATAAGTGTTGGACTTAAATTACATTTTAGACCAAATTGACCTAACAGACATATACAGAATACTCTATGCAACAGCAGCAGAATACACATTCTTCTGAAGTACACATGAAACATTCCCTAGAATTGATCACGTCTTAGGCCACAAGGCAAGTCTTAACAAAATTCGGAGAGGAGAGCAGTGTGTGGCCCAGAAGGGAATGTCCACTGGTGGCTTGCTAAACCTGGAACACATCTAACACCATTGACTCCAGCCCCATCTCTGTAACTTTTTTGGGAGTGGAATAGGAACCCAGCCTTTGCCAGTTGGGCAGCAGCTCTTTACCAAGGGACCAAGATGAGCAGGCTGTTCCTCTTGTCAGTGCAACATTTGCAAGAGGAGTGCTGTGGGAGGAGATAAAAATTGACTTCCAAATGGCCTGCAAAATTGCAGAGACATTTTTGGGACTGGCTTTTAGGTTCAGACTTAATAAGCAAAACAGCAGATACTTGAGATTTTGATTTCCCTATGGGATAAGATAGTTCATAGTGGGGATGGTCAACGTTGCTATAGCAAGCTGGAATCCACTTCCTCAATATACTGTCACATTATGGAAAATAATCATCTCTGAGGGAGAGAAATGATTCCACATCTTTGGGAACAATATCTAGATATATTAAGAAATGACCTCAGATGGAAAACAAGTATAAAAGCATTTTGGCAAATCAGAAGGTGCACATTATGTGGTATTCATTATGTTTTATATAGTATATGCATGTTGAGAGAGAAGAGAAGAGTCTAATAAGTGAAGACAAACAGGAAACCCTTCCTAAACTCTCTTCCCAAACACTTCTTAGTCACGTTGCGCAGGTCGAAGGTTCTGGGAAGAAACAGCTAGTGCTCTGACCTGCCTTCTGCAAATATAACGTTTCCTGTTTTGTAGGAACTTGAGGCTGAAAAATGCATAAACCAATTGATTTAAACTCTTAAACCCATAATATTCACAAACTTCAAGGACTGCTGGTCAAAGCCTCTCTCTCTCTCTCTCTCTCTCTCTCTCTGTGTGTGTGTGTGTGTGTGTATGAGAGAGAGAGAGGGAGAGAGAGAGAGAAAGAAAGAGAGAGAGAGAGATCTATTCCAGATGTCCTTTGAGTATCACATTATATCTAATTTCCAGACAGTCTCCAGATAATTGAATAATTGATTTATTTGAATCTTAAATACATCAGTATTCTATAGTTTCTCAAACCTTTTATTTTCTGTGTTGTTTTTTCAACTATGAGTGAATTAGGTTTGGTTGGAGAAAACCATTTATATTATGTACTTCTAAAATATGATGAGGTGAAGCATGAAGCATGGTTCTCCTTGGAGTGATGTTTACATTAATAAGGCTTTTTATCTCACAACAACGTAGATAACATAAAATTAAAATCAACTGCTAGCCTCAGGGAGCAAGGAGATTTTTATGATAAGTATTGTATAGCCGCCTTTACATCTTTTTCTTTCCTTTTTAATAAATGATTAAAGCTCCAGTGCTGTCATAAAATCACATTTATTTGTAGTGATAGGGATGAACTAATCCCTGTTTCATCACCCTGATCAGCAGTCACATAAACACAATGGAACCTGACATGCTGGCAGCCTTAGCTCATTACAGCTTTCCAACCAACTTCCAAGCTCATGGCTGGAAGTCAAATGGAGTGGGCTGGTTCCAAGTCGGAAAGAAAAATAATTGGCTTTGGAGATAAAGGGATTATTAAAATTTCCGTATGAAATTTCCACCATTTCTTGGCTTCAGATTGAGAGGGAGTTACACTAAGATGCCTCTGTTTTAATTTTAAAATTAAAAGCATTCAAAGAAGTGGAGAAAATTATAGACAACAACAATTTCAATAACATTTCTCTGTCTTTGTGTTGTTTATTCCATTATTAATTATCTGCTAATTAAAAGCAAAACAACTGGAAAAATTCTAGCAACAAAATTTTTCATCTGGGAAGTCTTTTGGTTTAAGAATTTGTTTCTTATCTTTATGAATCAAACTTCTCCCCTCCCCCCATAAGGACTGATTAGTTTAAAATCTATTAGTTTAAAAGATTGGTGTTTGATTGGAATGCAAACATCAGTGGGACAAAGACAACTTTTTGGGTACTATGTCATTTTTAGAGACAAAGGCTTTTGAGTCAGACAGACCTAGGATTAAATTTAAACTATCTCTCCTTTGACCCAGATTTGAATCTCAATTTATCTTTCCACTTCATGATCTTGGGCAGGTTACTTAATCTTTCAAAGCCTCAGTTTCCTCATCTGCAAAACGGCGATAATGAAACCACCACGAAGACCTGTTGTGAGAGGAAAATAGGATCATGTGTGTAAAGAGCTTACATAACAGGGAGCCTGGCGCAGACATTCATAGTAGCTGTTCTTTTAAAAAAAGTATTTTTGCACTATTTTCTTTTGTGACTGTTAGTATTTGGCAGCATGCTTACCACATTGCTAACTTTTGTTTCAATAGAGGAGTCCCTGAGCAATGGTTGAGACCTCACAGTATAGGTAGACCTGTCGAAGGGCTGGGTGTTTCCCACTTTCATTTGCACCCCTGGATACCACATTCAGCACCTGCATAGGCTATAGCGCACGTTGAGCTGCTGAGTGAGACTGCACCTGGCATGTGTGGGGGCCCTGGTGAAAACACAGGGAGCTTTGCATTTCATTATATTTTTAATAATACTTAGCAAGTAGCAGAATTAAACTTATGAATTATTCGAACGACCACTTTTCTTAATGGAGATGAGCCTCTTTATCTTTTAGGAGTTAATACTCTGTGGTTCTAAATTAGAGTCCTCGACGTGATTGTATTCCTTTCAAACAGTATTAAGAACTCATTTTCTAATGGAGAGGTTTGTAATGAAAGCAGTCTGGGGAACAAGGCACTCCAGGCTCTTGGTGGTACTGGGTTGAAAGAGAGGAGGAGCTGGTGGGGATGTGGCTGGGATCTATTCCCTGGTGTGGAGGGCGGGTAGGAGGGAGGACACTAATCTTTATTTACTGTGTACTAGATAGATGCTTTGTATACATTGTTTCATTTAGTCTTCTCAGTACACCTTTAAGGCAGGTATTGTCATGCCTATTTCAAAGGCATAGAGAGATCATTCATTAATCCAAGATTACATAGTGAATAGAAAAGCAGTAATAAAAGGAGAAAACATTAGTTTTGTTTATCCAATGTATTTCGTGAAAATCCATCAAGATGTATATTTATAATTTATGTACTTTACTGTATATATGTTCATTTCAACAAAAAGTTACTTATAAAAAAAAAAAAGATCTGCCTGATAAAATCTGTGCTCTTTTCTATCATACTGCCACCAAAAAAGTATGATGTATGTATCTCCAAGTGCTTTAAAGAAATTACCTCCATCAGTCACCGCCAGGTGTGGTGAGAAATAGCGCTACTCTTACTAACTAGACCTGATTTTGAAAGACTTGAATAGTTCAAAGGGAAGATACACTTAGAGAAGTATAGTTTCCTAAAACTGCAGATGTCTATGTGTTAGTCTTAGAAGATAATTCCAAAACGGTGTTCTGAAAATGCAGAGAGTGTATTGCAGAGTTGTTCATAGTAATGAAAAAATTAGAAAAAAATGGAAATATCCATCAGAGAGGAATTCAATAAATAAATACTATGTAGCTTAGAACTTACCTATTTTGAATGATGTCTATGATATAGTGTGGAGTGAAAACTGGTTTTGAAACTGAAGATATAGTATGATGATATTTTTGTAGTCGTTTTTTCTTTATGTAACATATTCCTATAAATAAATGGCTGAAAAGATATTTGCCAAAACATTAATAGTGATACTTCTGCATTTTTGTGATATTGGTTGAATTTTACTTCCAATTTTATGTCTTTCTGTATGGTTGGTGCTATATAGACATTGCTTTCCTACAATTCTATACACCAAATTTTAATTTTTAATAAAACAAAACCTTTAATCAAAAAACCAGCCTTTAATCAAGGGCTGGCATCCCAAATTTTAATTTTTAATAAAACAAAACCTTTAATCAAAAACCAGCCTTTAATCAAAGGCTGGCATCCCAAATTAAGTATATCACTTCTCAAGGTGTCTGCTGTGAAGGAGGAAGAATTCATTTTAGTATATGAGTTTTGATACATCAAAATAATATTATTTTACTTTATAGTCAAATCATAGGAAAGAATTTTCAGGAGTGAAAAGTACCATTTAATAAGATCAAACACATGCAGTTACTCGACTGCTTGGCTTTTGTAAACATTTCTTAAAAATCATTTTGAGGGATATAGTTTATAATATTAACAATTATAATTAGCAATTGTAATTATATTAATAGAATTAAGAACTACTTTAATTATATTCTATATAAGCAAGTTGCTCTATCTACCTGTAGCAGATATCATAGTAATCTAAAAAATAGCTGTTTTACTATCCAAATATATGTCTTATATGGTTCAGTTTGAAAAATTCTCCATTCTTTTTAGATTTTAGTATAAAGATCAAGACATATGATTGCTTTATTTTATTCTATTTAATTCCATTTTAGTGATTCCTTCAATCAGGCTGAAGACAGAATTAAAATTATGCACATTAAATATTCATGCAAAAACAGATTATAGAGTAGAATATGACTTTCATTTTTGTCTTAAAGATTTCTAAGGAACTAACCTAAGAGAATCCTGAGTACATCTTACTGTGGATGTCATTAATATATGCTGTTTCATTGCCTATAACCCCCAACAAGGATCATGAGCTCTGGCTGAGTTCATATCATTACTCCCCGCTGAACACTTAGCAGTCCTGCCATTTGCCTCTTCTGGATAAGCAGGTCCCCTATTCTGGCTACTATCCCATACACTTGCGTGACTTTATTTATCAGAGACCAACTCAAGTTTTCGGGCCACAACCAACACTCCCCTTCAAACACATATACCTGTGAAAATGGACAGCATGACTTGACAGAATTCTCTTTCTGATTTGTGACTTGATACATATGAAAAGTCTTAGAACATATAAAAAGAAAATCAAAGATTTAAATTTGACATATCTCATTTATTAAAAAATATATGAGGAATCAGGATGTTATTATCTGGACACATCTGTTTGATTTCTGTATAGTATCAGTAAAGTTGATTTTTATATTATATGTTTTACATATTTTGAGGTAGAAAATTGTCTTTAGATTAACTATGACAGACATCATTTCTTTAGGCAAGGCATTTCATTTGGAGGGGAAGAAGCACTTTATTTGACAGAGAAGAAGAGACCCTGAGGAGCCTGGTGTAGTTGGAAGAAAGTAGTTTTGGCAGTGAGGGAGGAGAAAGGTAAGACAGGATGGGACAGTGGGTTCAGCCAAGTGGGCCGCCTGCCTCCTCTACCCAGGATACACACACTCAGAATCTTAAGTACAATCATGGAGTTTAATTATGTGTGGATTTCTGAGGAAACTGGGAAAGGTTCTGAACTCTCTGTTTTGCAAGCAGGGGGACCTTTGAGAATAGAGGTAGCCCAGGCCAACAGTAGGAAACAGAGGACATTGTCATTTCAGGAATTCCGTCTTTGCACAAGGATAGAGGAGCTTTGCACTGTTGTGGGCTCTGGAATTGGAGACAGGCAATGCTTAACCTGATCTCTAAAGGTATCAGGTTGGCAGGGCAGTGCAAGGTTATCTGGCTGCACATACTGTTATGGCCTGGGGTGGCCCCTCCCTGTGTACATATGCAGGGGCCACAGGTGCTGCTGACAGCTCACAAGTTTCTGATACCCTCCTGTATTCGAATCCTTTGACAAGGACCACTAGTTGGCTTGTCTCACTTATTTTTCATTAAAAATGAAGAAATCAGAAATGACCATTCACTTAAAATGTGGAGAAACAAAATCTTTGATGTTCTGTCCGTTCATTTTCTGCCATCTTCGCAGCTGAAAAATGTACTAACTTTAAGTGACGACGGTAAAGGGCAGTGGATCTCAATTCAAAATTCAGCAGAAAATTTATGATCTAATTTTGATAGAGGTATGTGAATTATCAATGAGTTGAAGCTGTTTCTGTGTTAAGTCATTACAGATGTTAAATTTAGCAAAGACATATATATTCCTGGGTGTGGAGGCTGCTGAATATCATAGTGTTAAACACAAACATACTGCTTGTTGAATTGGTCTCAGATGAATTTTCCTGCTGAGCTGACACAGTAGTTCTGGCCAAGTTGGAACATTTCAGTCCTGCAGTTCACCATCATGCTGTCAATTTGTCCATGGAGATAGTTTATGGGAATGCATTGACACACAAGTACATGCTGTTGGAATCTTGATCAATTTCTTTCTTTCTTTCCTTTCCACTGACTTTTGTATAAAACTTTTTGATTAACATATTTCAAATTTATGTTTTGAAAATAATGTATTTTAAATTTATGTTTTGAAAATAATTAGGTTCAATTGATCAGAGCTTTCTACCTTTGCATCACTGGTTGTTTAAAGAAATAATGTTGAATTTTTTTTGTAATAAGATAGAGGCAGATTTCATCCCTTGAGGTAACTTGAAAAATGTCATCTTCCTTTAAAGTACTATTAAGTTAAACGAACATAAGGAATGTTAATTGGATTGTCTCAGGATCAATGCACTGATACTGATGTATCAAATATTGTGGTTATTAGCTGAAAGTATTCATTAACCCTAATAAGTCAGCAACTCTATGGAACTTTCTATTTAACTTTTCTCATAAGCTACTTTGGGAGTAAACAAATCCGAACTGGAAGTAAGGACTGCAAATTGACCCAGCCAAGTGTGATGATTAGCATTGGAAATGTCCCATTGTGGAATTCTAGTTCCATCTGCTTGTGAAAAAAAGATTATGGATAATTATAATTAGGAACTCAGTGTGTGAGAGTGAATGAGATGTGAAAGTCATGATTACTGAAAGCCACTGATGGTGAGGAGGGTGAGGGCATGTTATAAAGATGTGAGCATTTGATCTAAAACGTGCTCTCTGTTAATTAGTAACTTTCAATACATTTGTATCCTACAGGTAGAATTTCTATTGTTTCTTGAACATTAGGAAATGCTTGAGGTGTGAATAATGTTTTCCAGTGTAATTTGTACTACGTACACATTGTAAAGGGATGTTAACTGTTCAAATCCTCTGTAACGGCCCCAACAGTGAAGGAGCGTGGGCAGGGAGAGGAGCAGCTGTTGCCTAAGAGGGGAAGGAAGAGTGGGAAGGCAGTAAGGGGAAATGAGGAAATGGAGAAATAGGCTTCATTGATATATGATCTAGGACAAAGGGAAGCACTGATTTAGGAATTATCAAATCATTCCTCGCTTGTGAATCTATTACTATTATTATTACTACTACTATTATTTTTGAGATGGAGACTTGCTCTGTCGCCCAGGTGGGAGTGGAGTGACTCACTGCAACCTCTGCCTCCCGGGTTCAAACAATTCTCCTACTACAGCCTCTCAAGTAGCAGGGACTACGGACGAGTGCCACCACGCCCAGCTAATTTTTTGTAATTTTATTAGAGATGGGGTTTCACCGTGTTAGCCAGGATGGTCTCGATCTCCTGACCTCGTGATCTGCCCTCCTCGGCCTCCCAAAGTGCTGGGATTACAGGCGTGATCCACCACACCCGGCTGTGAATGTATTATTAAAGTCAACAGATACGTTGATTTTTAATTTTTCCCTCCATACGTATTGCACAATACTGAGAAGAAATGTATTCAGGATGGAGGGTAGCACGGTAGTGGTTGGCCTTTAATAAAATGACAGGTCCCTTTCCCTTCATCTGAGTACATTGAACAGCTACAATTCATTAGTAAGAAATTTGAATCATCTAGAACATGGTACGATTATGGAGCCTAACTTCAGGAAATGAAGTGAAGATTCAAAGGAAGCCCCAGACTGCTCCAAGCCTGCCCTTCAAATTATTTGTCTCATTTACACGTTATTTTTTTTAAAATGGCAAAGATTATCCTCTCTGATAAATTTTTTTGCATTAAAAAACAAGTTTTATGTATTCTAGGGGAGTTACAGATTTATACAATTGTGATAAATTCTTTCTTAAATGAAGAAATCCTTTATAATGCAAATAAAGCTTCTTTATTAATTTCTCTATGTTTGAATGGAGGTTGGACTTTTCTCAGTTACCTACAATTTACACATAACTCAATTATACATAATTCTCTAGAATTGCTTATATAAAGTAATATTTCTTAACTATTTAAAGTGATGACTCCCTATTGTATTACAATACTCTTCCTTTTTTTCTGAACTAACAATGGAATTAAAATTCAAGTGCTGAAAAAACATGGTTTCAATATTCTTATATTCTTAACATGGAACCATCATATAATTAAATGCAGTGCCTACTTTTTTTCATAAGTGTATGAAGCTGAATATTCTGATTTGGTGCAGTGTTTTCAAATTTCCCTGACCATAAGAATCATTTGGGTGGGCCTAGGGTGTCACTTGTTAAAAAAAATAAATTCCTGTCCCCTCTTCTTTAACCTACTGAATCAGATGTGTAGAACCTGAGAATATACTATGTCAATGTCAATGAGCTATGTCAGGTGATTCTTATAATCAGGTAAGATTGGGACCAATGATGTAATGCAGCAACACCTAAGGGTGTATCAGAATCATCTTTGTCTTATTAAAACACACATTTCTGAACACCACCCCCAGATTCAGTGGGTTTAGAGTCTGAAAATCTGCAATTTTAACAAGGTCCTTGGTGATACTGTTGCTGCCAGTCCAGAGATTACACTGTGGGAACCACTGATGTAGTGGAACGAATGTAGTCCCGAGATGAGACTCATCTGGGTTCCAGTCTCATTTAATAGCTGAAAGTTTTTTAGTATAGTTACTTAATACTATACTGTACTGAGTTTTTTCCTATTTTTAATTTTTTAAAATATCCTTAAATAAATTTATACACTTATACATATATATTATACTTGGGTATAAAAGCTACCCTGAATAAATATGGAGCACAGATGGAAACTGAGAAGAAGGAGGTAGAAATGAGAACAAGGAGAAGGCTGATAAGTAGGTTCAAGGGAGAGTGAGTGGCCTGCAAAGTAATAACTGCCCTAGAATAACCAGAGATCAGTAAAACAACGTAATCACAAGCAAACTCAAAGTGAATTTATTAAAAGTCAAGCTAACTGTTAACTTTGCAAGGAGAAGAGAAAGGTCACTTGGCTGTAGGAGTATGATAGCATTGATTAATTCGAATGCATTGTCTGAGTCATTACTGTCGAGATTCTGAAAGTTCAGATACTGAAAAGAAGAAAATAATACTGACATGGAGAAACCAATCATCTGAGAGCTGTTTTTCATGTCAGTTGAGGATAAAATCATTGCTACCTGCTCTTTTATACACATGACTAGTGACATATTTGTAAATTTAGTTTCCTAAGAAAGAAATATAGCCATCACATTTAGGGTTCAAACTATTATTTAAATATATACACTGTGATCCATCAGCTTTTCATGGGAAGTATTTTTATTCTCTCTCATGATTTGAAAAACAAAAGCCAATTTGGGTGTAAAATCCAACGTTCAGGCAGAAGCCTTATGAGGAGATAGTGTTTTTGTGGAATTGAACACCTGGAGTAGTGGCTAAGAGCAAGTGCGCAAGGAGTCAGATATTTGGGTTCCAATCTTGCTTTTACCTTTCAGACAGGACCCATTCTGTTGCCATAGGAATATTCAGTAAGCTAATAATCATCATAGTACATAGCTATGGGATTTCTACCGACTTTTATTCAACAAGTATTTATTGAGTGCTTGAGAGGTGCCAGGCTTGGTGG
This sequence comes from Aotus nancymaae, assembly GCF_030222135.1. NCBI lineage: Eukaryota > Metazoa > Chordata > Mammalia > Primates > Aotidae > Aotus > Aotus nancymaae. Next base: position 35,499,263 of record NW_026988419.1, on the reverse strand, counting down.
CAGGTACTGGAGATATTTGCTCTCAAGGAGCTCTGGGAGACAGGCAAGAACCCTGTGAATAAAAAAGCTAATATAATAATAGTAGGTGTTAAGGATGGAGCAATGAACAAAACTAAAACAGTCCCTACTTCTCCAAGTTCCATTATAGTGCCTTATATTCAAGTTTGTTTACCTTATACAGGCTCATCAAAAGTCACATGTGACTTAGATTTACTGACTAGGTTGCTACTTTACTCATCAGACTGAGCTCCTTAATTCAGGGATTTAACAGAGGCTAGTTCGCGACTTAAAAAGAAGTCTTCATTTCTATCCTCTTTTAGGCATGAATAGATTTTTGTCCATATTACCAGTGCAAATAACAGTGAGCTTTATGTTTTTTTATTCTCTATTTGATGTGCTTATAATTTAAGGCTTTATTTGAAATTCTATTCGATTTTCTATTATTAGAAATTTATAAATTTATTAGAAATTCTATTATTTAACATTTAATAATTTTCATTTTGTTGAGGTCAAATTTAACTACAAAATCTAAGAAGCTATTGATTCCCACCAGCCGCACCATTTTTATAGTCTTAGTATGTTTGAAAATTTAAGTGAAATTTGTTTCCTGGGCCAAAAGGAGACTGCTATTTTAGTTTTGCAGAACTTTTGTCAAAATTATATTAAGTATTCACTGTGATTCATTTATGACTGTACTTCTTCTATAGGATTATAACTAATTCAAAGGAAAGACTGAATGAAAAGTCCTTATGTTTTGCAGACAAGAGAGCACCCATTTATCCTCAGCAAATGAATTGTTAGAGCAAATAATTTCAGTGGACCATTTGGTATAGGGAAGATTACGGAGACAGAAATGTTAATGTCTGGCAGATTTCTTTCTGGCCCAGGGACCAAAACCAGCTTCTCTGTAACAGGAAGAAGAAATTGCAACATTGTTTTTTCTCCAAAGTCTACCTACCTGGAGGATTTTTAGCATGTTCAGTAGCATACTTGACATGGCACTGATTTACCCATGGACGTGTGTTGAGAGCTAACTGGGCAAAAGCTGCATAGTGGGAGCAAGAAAACACAGTCCTAGAAACTTTAAAGCTTAGTGTAGACATGAAAAATATGACAGAAAGTCATCTGGAGTTGCAGTGATAATTGGAATGACTCATTGTATAAGTGAGACACAAAAACCAGCAAATAAAGGATATGTAAAGCGCGGTGTCTAACGAGCCTTGAAGCCATATTTTCTTTACACTTAGCACTGGTCTGACCATTAGTGATTTGTCCAGGTAAGTAAAATGCTTGGATCAGAAAGAACCTGCACAGATAATTAAAGCTCTAGAAAATAAGATTCATGAGGAAAATGCAAGGGATTAGGATTTTTAAAATGCAGAATAAGACTGAGGGGCAGCCAAGGTGTATGTAGTCTTCAAGAACATAGCAAATGCACACACCTACATTCTGTAGACTGCATTGTAGGGAATAATGGACATAACTCAATATCCTCTAAGATTAGGATAAAGAGAAGAGCTCCATTTTATTTCAAGAAAGGGGAATTTTTAACAAGTCAGAATAATATTAATCTAAGTTTTTCATCTTCGGTGGTAGTCCTTTCTGGACTGGTTTAGTTGCCACCTTGCCAGAAAACTTTAGGAAACTTCTTTAAAAAATTTCTTTAGTCCAATGCATACTCTCAATCCAGGATGAGTAAGACTTCAACTTTCCAGACCAAATGAATAGGAAAATCAGAAAGCTTTTCAAGTCTTAATAACCTAATTCTTCTTACAGAATTCTCTCCACCAATTGCTTGATAAATGTCAATTCAATGAAATGACATTCACATTTAGAATCATGGTAAACTTTTGTTTTCCATATCCTTCAGAATCATTTTTTAAACTTTCCCAAATCTTTGGCTTATCGATGACTTATTGTTCTGTCACTCTATTAATGTGTGTTTCCTTTGTCATTCATAAAATGATTGTATTGTTTGGCCTTATGCAAAATGTTGATTAAGCACCTGTGAATGTTTGCTTTATTGGCATTGAGAAAGAAGAGAAAATGATTTGTTTCGCCAAGAGTGAATTATTGCATCTGTTTGTGGCTGCTAAATAATTTAATAGAATTTAAAGAGCCTGTTTTCCCTTGATTAAACTATAGGAAAATATCAGTCTCTGTCTCATCTTGGATACAAAATCAGATGTAAAACATCTTTTTAATTTGTCTTTTGCCAGTTTAGGTGTTGATAAGATACTGAGGGATTTTATATTATGCCATTTTTACATTTAAGTTGAATATCTCTTTAAACTTGAGATAAGGGAAAAAAGTGTTACAAACAATTTTATTTTTAAATAGCTTGTTCACTTTTATTATATAATAGTAATCATGTCAAATTTCTAATTGTATCAAGTATCAGAGGGCTAAGAATTATGATTACTAAAAATTTCAAAGAATGTGATTTATTTACTGGAAATCCTGAGATTATCGATACCACCATTTCCCTTGCCTTTGTTAGCTTTTCTCGCAACTAAATTCGAAATGTTGTACATTCTCAAAGGTCACTGCTAGGTACTCTTTTCTTTTTATTCTGCCTTCTTTCCTTAACTTATCTTATTTAGCCTCATGATTTCAAAAACCACTAATAACCTGACAGTTCCTAAATCCCAAATTTTTATCTTGGACTCAGAGGTCTATCTTGGGATCTAGTTCCTTATTTACAATTGCATTCTCAATACTCAAGAGCCACTCATAAATCTGTTTCTTCTCCAGACTTCTCTGTTTCTACAAGTGGCTTCTCCAGCCTCTCAGTTGTCCAAACCAGAGATCTGGGGATGCTTCTCCCTTTCCCCATTGACCCCACTTCAGTTCATCAGTAGCTCCTCAAATAAATCCACTTCTCTCTTGTCCTCACCCTAGTTCAGTATACTCTGATCTCTCTTGCAATCACTAAGTGGTTACTTTGTTAATTTGTATCCCCAAATCCATTCTCTAGCAGCTAGACATATACATTTTTTTTAAAAATGTAAGAACTTTCACCTCTTTGTCTTAAAACCTTTGTAGAATAAACTACAGATTTATAAAAAATGGCTTTCACAGCCCCGCAGCTTCGTTTCATTTCCCTGTTCCTCTCCTATGGGCTTGCTGTAGTGGCCTGTGTTAGTGGAGTCTCCTCGGGATCTTCCCGTGTTGTTTCTTCTTCATGGAATATTTTACCCACACTGTTTGCCATGGTGGGTCAATTAAATTAAACATTTGTTTCAAAATAATGTTTCATCTTTTAGATCTCATTTAAATTAGCAGTAAAAAGAACATTAATTTATTTCTTTTTATTCAACATGCAGTGAGGGAAAATATCAATAACTGTAAAACTTGTATTCCTTCCCATAGTGAAGGGTAAGAAAATACAGTAGTAATATGCAGATGTAGTATAAACTTAGAGGAAAAACTCCACCAGGAATAGGAATACCTGGGTTTGCCATTCGACTCTGCCACTGATTTATGGTTTTGGCATGTTGTTCAGTCTCCTGTGTCTTGCATTTTCTCATCTCACATCTTCAGAGAGCTTGATTAAAACTTCTTAGAAATGTGAGATGCTCTTACCCTTTTATTGTGATTTTCATTTTTGAACATAAAGTGGTTTTGACTTGGAGGTTCTTAAAGTAATAATGAACACAGTCACTCTCATAGTTAAGACTAGCTGTCACTTTCTCTCAATTCACCCAAGTTATTATTAAGAAACCACCTAAGGATGATAATATGAAATTAAATGTAGTGAATTCATTATGGATTTCCTTTCTCATTTTTTATAAGGTTTCCTGATAGCAAAGCTAATAAAGTTTAAATATGTGGAGGTGTCAAGTCTTTTTTTCTAAGAGATTAATTAGAGCTCAGTCCCTAAGCTATCTGTAAATTACTATACTTTTTCATTGTAAAGTGTTCCGTGGAAATGCTGTTTTAATAAAATGATTATAGATTATAAATGGTTTCATTAAGTACTTTATTTCCCTGTCACTATACCAGTTCTATATAAATAAATGACTTTAATGTTCTCTTTACTGATAATTTAAATGAGATCTAAAAGATGAAACATTATTTTGAAACAAATTTAATTTAATTGACCCAGCATGGCTTGGAATCTTTGCTGCCATGATCCTTTTATGATTAAATACTAAAGAATATGTAATGTGAATATCTTTCTTGTATTTCTACACATGGGATTCATACTCCTGGGGAGAAATAGCTTATTCTTTTCAGAGAACATTAGTAGATGTACTAGAAAGGGTTATCCTCTCAGGGGTTATACTGGTCAGTTTCCTCAACAAATGGGAATTCAAAGTCCCTTAGTAAAGGTAATGAATTTATATAACAACCACACCCTACACACAATTCAAATGTGTGTTAAATATCTTTGTGTTCAGACCAATTGATAGCCTAGAGATCAGTATGTGCTAACTTATAGTCCTGCAAACAACTGTGATGTTTATTCCATTTAAAAAATTGCTTAGATAATCAAGTATAACTATGTCAAATTTCATAAGATTTTGTAAACTTATCTCAGTGCTAAGAAAGCAAGTCACCTGGCAGGCTTTTTTTTTTTTTTTTTTTTTTTTTTAAGTGAAGCAACATACAAGGCTATGTACCAGAGCTGGGCACGGTGGCTCATGCCTGTAATCCCAACACTTTGGGAGGCTGAGGCAGGAGGATCACTTGAGCCTAGGAGTTTGAGAATAGCTTTGACAACATGGCAAGACCTTGTCTTTACAGAGATAGAGAGATAGCTTAGAGTGGTTGTGCATGCCTATACTTTCAGCTACTTGGGAGGCTGAGGCGAGAGGATTGCTTGAGCCCAGGATTTCAAGGCTGCAGTGAGCCATGATCCCACCACTGCACCCCAGCCTCAGTGATGGAGCAAGACCTAGACTCAAAATAAAAAATATGCACCAGAACTGAGTATTAATATTTCACCTGAATTTGGCTCAGATTTACATGGGCTGAGAGCAATTTTCTATTTTAGTTGCCATTTTTTTATTACTTGTAATTATATTCTCATGCTGCAGATATTCTCAGGAGGCAATAAGACTGGTGGTAATTGAGCAGATTTAGTTTTTAAAATATGTTGACAACCATATTTTTCCTGAGAGTCTAAAAATGATTCAGAAAATATCTGCCATTTTAAGTAACATTCTAGGTGGAATATTGCATTCATTAGTTGAATGTCCTGAGATTTCACATGTTAAATGTAGAGTTAAGTATGATTAGCAGAAGAGTGTTTTAAGTGGCAGAGATGGGCAGAAATTATTTTGTGGAGTGAGATTAGCTGAGTTCAGATAAGGACCCTTCATTAAAGAAGAAATAAAGGATTATGGGTTAGAAGACAACGAAAGACTTTTTGGTGAACTATCATATATTTTCTGAAGATTTGGGAGTGTATTAGGAGGACAGAATGCAAAGGCAAATTTGTAGTTACATGTCTAGACATGAAAATAGAGGGATAGGCCAAATTCACCTGATGGAGATCTTTTAAGGCTACATATTCTCTATTTGATGATTGCGGTTGAAAATTTTGCAGTTATTAATAGTATGTATGCTCTGAAAGATAAAAGACCTTTTAACCTATATGGAATTCTTGCTGAGCCCAATACTTTGGGATATACTTAAATCCTTATTTAATATAGCAGATTTGAATCTCATTATAAATGGAGTGCATTTAATTGAAATCAAATTGATTTAAACATCTAGTAAGGAAATATCAAGTTTAAACTTCTTTTCCTCCTCTGGGAACATTCATATACTTACATTTACTCTCAAACCTTAGAGACAGAAAAAGTTTGATTTAAGAGAAGATATACTATACATTGGCATTGAAATTGATTGTTTAAATATTTGAGACTAATTTTACAGATACATTATAAAACTGAATTGTGCTTTGGACATTCTTTTCACCATAGGATATCTAACCAATATTAGTTCTAAAATGTAAGATACTAAAATAATTTCCAAATATGATATTTAAGAGCTATTTTTTCATATTGTATTAGAGGTCCATTTACCATTCCCAAGAATAATAAATATTTAAAAATTGTATTTAAATAACATCAGTGTAATTACTCTAATTAAAATAATTTCAAAAGAGCTTATTGAAACTCCGTGAACTCCTGGGCTCTTTGAAATTTTAACCATTTTAGTTATGACTCAAAAAATTTAAAAAAGATGGATGTCATTAATATCTACAAAGTATCTTTCTGATAATGAAGTAATTATAGGACTAATGCTTTTTATTGTCTTTAATATGGAAATGTCTTTAATATGTTTTCTCATAATATATGCTAATATATGTTAATTTTAAATAATTTGAGCAATACAGAGAAAGAAAATTCCATAATTTTGCTCCCTTTCCCTAGAGATAACCACTATCATTAATTGGAATATATTCTTCCAGACTTGTCATAGGTAAATGGTGAGCTCTCATATTATACTATAAGTATTCTTCTGTTATCTGCTTTTTAAGTACACCCCCCACACACAGAAACCCCATGCATTTTAAGATTTATATGTCTGCATCACCCATTATAAGGTCTGTATAGCATCCTGTTACATGAAATGTACCATAATTTATTTTGCCAGTTCTTACTGGGAATGGATGTTCAGTTCATTAGTTTATTCTTTTTAAAATATCAGCAGCATGGCCGTGAACCACCTCTTACTTATATCTTTGCTCATTTACTCAAGTATTTCCTTCAGATTTCTTTAAATTCCTAAAAATTAAATTGCTGGATCAAAGTAGACGCATTTTTAATGTTTTAAAACATGTTATTATATTACCTTCCAGAAAAGTTGTACAAGTTTATATTCAATGTACCATCGTATAAAATTTTCACTTCCCTACAATCTCATATTTTTTAAACTTTAGTAACCTGATAGGCAAAATAGTCATTTTATTTGTGTTTACCTTTGTGTATATATACATAATGTATAATTATTTGTTTGAACATCTTTTTTATACATTTTCTAAACAGTTGTATAATTTTGTGAATTTGTCTTTTCCAAAATAGTTTGTGAATAATTTTTATAAATTAAGGAACACATGACAAATGTTTTCTAGTTTGAATTAAAAAAAATATTCAATACAGTTTGAAGTTTCTATATGGTCACATCTATCAGTCTTTTCCTCTATGCTTTCTGGCCTTGATATATTTGTTTAGAAAAGATCTTCCCCACCCAAAACTATACAAATATACTCTTATAGTTTTTCCTATTATTTCTGTGTTTTATTCAATCTTTAATCTATTTAAAATTACTTTTTGTTTGACATGAAGAAGAAATCTAGTTTTTTTGTTCAAGTGAATAGTGAATTTGTTAACACTAATAATTGAATAATGTATTGTTTCCTTTGTTATTTAAAATGCCTCTTACAACGGCATCAATTGAAACTATCCCATTGGGCTTTTCATTATAATTTTATTGTATTTGTCTGCTGACTAGTGAAGAATTTGAATTTTGTCAGTAGTATATTTTTGGTAATTTTAAATGTTTTTATTTATTTAATTTTTCCCTTTCAACTTTAAGTGAAATAAAATTCTATATATAAGTTTTGCACACAACTTATTAAGTTTATTCTTGGCTTGTTTATAATCTTAATTACTAATCTGAATGGGATTCTCATTCCCATTCACCCCCGGCATTACGTTTAGAAACAGGTTGGCATATAAGGTAGCTGTTAAGTTTTCTATATTTATATTGTATTTTGCCACTATCACTTTTACTAATTCTAAGAATTTTTTCATTTGATCTTTTGGGATTTTCTAGGTAAACAGTTGTATTTTCTGCAAGTAATAATGATCTGTCACTTTCTTTACAATATTTTTCACTTAATTTCTTATCTTCACCTTATTACATTGGCTTAACCATCCAAAATCATATCAAAAAGTATATAAATAGTAGGCCTTTTTTTTTCTTTTTGATTTTTATGAGAATGCTTCTAAATCTTCCCCAGTTGGTAAAATATTTCCTTTAGGATTCTGAAATGGTTTTGATTATGTTAAGTAAGTTTTCTTCTCTTCTCAGTTTACTGAGAGTTTTGTTGTGAATCCATACTGTATTTTGTCAGATGTCTTTGGGATAGTTTTAGTTATGATCAATTGTTTTTCTCTTTTAATCTATTTACTTGTTACATTACATTGATGGACTGCCTCAGGTTGACTCATTCCTACATTCCTGGAATAAACCTGACTTTTTGAAGAATATATTTCTTTAATACATTGCCATATTTTACTTATTTTCATGAAAAGATAGATATATAATTCACTTTTCTGGAATTTTATCAGATTGTGGTCTATGTTTTACAAAGTGCTTTAGCATGCTTTATTTCCTTCTTTCCTTGACATAGCCCTAAGAATCAGGCTAGGAATTATATATATTTTTGACAAATAAAAATTATAGATGTAGAAATTTGCTTTGCAAAAAGTCAAGCAAGTAAGTGTTAATGGTGGTAAAATTTATTAATCTCTAATTCAATACTTTGGTTTGGAGAGAAGGAATTTAATTAGTTCAGTAATTTCTATCAGCACAATAGTTATGGACTTTGAGTTTTATTATGTCAAATAAAAACTATGTAAGCATAGTTTTTATTTTTTTACATTTTTCTAAGTTAAGAGAATGAATTTGTTTCCATTTTGACCATGGAGCCTTCACTGGGTATGAATGGGGGTGAGGGAGAGTTCGCCCTAAAGGGGTCCCTGAGCTGAGAATATTCATTCTCTGAGATCTGCCATCTGTTCCTTGAACATGAGCAGATGCCAATGTTCAGTTAATCAGATGTAATGCAATAAGGATTAAAGTGTTAGATAGTTCTAACCCATTCCGGAAGTTATGGATAAAACTTAAAACCTTTAATCAGATTCATCTTGACGTTCAAGCCAAGTTGGCTATTTGAGCCAAAGCTTCTATATCTCTACGGTAACTAATCCCAAAGAGCATATTCTATTATTGTCACAAGAGAGAAAATATTGAGGATGTGTTTGCACATAGCATTGGGTCAAGAGAATTGACATTCTATTTTATATGTGCTTCTGGGATCAGTATTATGGAGCACTCAGAGATGGCTTTAAGGGGTTTGTTGCAAAAGAAATATTCAATTAGCCAGTTCAAAATAATTTAAATGTCAGTTTTACAATACAGACTTAATACAAATGCAAGGAGGAGTCCAATTGTTAATATATATGCCAATTTGTTAAGTGGTAGACTAGACTTCTCCAAATCTAGAGAAAGATCAGTTTAGACTATTAATGTATTATTTCTTGTTTGAATAAAATTAGTTTTTTTTAAAAACTAAAATTTAATCTCCTTGTCCCAAGTCACATACATTTATAAAATGTTTTCAAAAAGTAAATTTACTGTTTTTAAATCTTCTATAGAAGATTTTTTGTAATGAAAAACCTACATGGGTATATTACTGTACAGTACAATAGAATTGATTTCATTTTTAAGAAATACCCCTAGTAGTTATATATTTTAAATGCCCTTGAGTGAAATTTGTAAGTGATGCCTATAATGTGGAGTTTTGTCCTTACCAAATGTTGCACAGAAAACCACAAATTCCTGGAAGTTGACTATTTTTCAAACTATTTTATTAATGAACACTTTATGCTCTGAAGAAAGGCTGATTATGTCTCTTATTTCCACTTAAGCTACTATAACTGTAAATGACTTTCTTATTTTTATAAATCACATCTGTTCTGAAACTCAGCTCCATTAACACTCTATGATAATAAATGGCAAAACTCACATAATATTGAAGCACATTGGGAATTTCCTTTTCAGTTTTCAATATGCTGAATTCAAATTTAGATGACTAAAGAATATATTTGGACTCCAAAGTGACTAAAATCAATGTAAATAATATATTGGTGTGTCATAGTTGGGGGTAAATATTACCATTAGAAACTGAAAAGGCACAATGAAGGAAAAACGATTCTGTGAACTCACTACATAGGACACAAAGGGAGGTGGGAAATTTTGTCAGGAATGTTCATGAGATGAACTCTATTTAATAATGTTTTATTCCTGTTGATATTTTAATTTTTCAGATAAAGTATTTTAAGTAAATGTGCAACATTAATTAGAACAAAATATAAAAGTATGCATTGATTTGAAATTACATATCATTTTCTGATGAATGTCCTAATTACATATCATTTTCTGATGAATGCCCTAATTAAGCATCAAGATATATGTTTATACCTGTGAAATAATTGGAGCATTACATTTAATCTCTATAACAATACATTGAAAGAGATGTATTAGCAATGCAGGTATTAAAAGTATACATTTAGATAGTCTTCATCATTGACTTTCCTTTTAAAGGGCCATTACATCCTGTTTTCCATAAAGAGAACATCCAATTAATCTTCACACCAGAAACAAGAAAGTCAGTGCTGGCATAAGCTCCACCAGGATTCCTGGGCCCTGCTGTGCAGGAGTCTCCTGAGGAAGGACAGAATCATATCTCAGTCTCCAAGCCCACTTGGTTCTTGGCACCTCTGCTAAGAGTTGCACAGACTACCTATTAATTTTAAATGTATTGTTTTTTTTGAGTGTGAGGCAGACATCTGTCTTAGAGGGACAGGACTGATAGCCACAAGTTGTTCCTCAGAGGCCACTGAATAAATCATCAGATGACCTTTATTGCTGTCACCCTCATTTTGTTCAAATTGATGCAGCTAAAGCACAGTACCAACAAAACTATGCATTGCATACAGCAGTGGGATTAGTGAGAAGGACCATGTTGTTGACTAGAAAAATGGAAGTTCACGTACCTCATAACTGTATATGAAGCAGTGGACTGTGAAGGATACAAGAGGAGATTGGCAAGATTAAAGTAAGAAACAAGACCTTTTCATGAAAGCAGTTGACAGCACAAAGGAGTGTAGTACTTCTGTTGAATACGCCTCATCAGCCTTTTATGCTCCTTGTGGGCTTGGCTCATGAACATCTTTAATGTTAGTTAAAGCTGTTTCTGTTGTTTATTTAGAAGCATTCTTCATATATTTTGCTCTAATTATTAAATTTGATGACCTTTGTCCTTATTTACTGATTTAATTAGCTATAAAAGTTCATACATTAAAATTTATTCCAGACAACATTAGTGTTGGGATTAATGATTTTTTAAAGAATAAATCACTTGTACAATGCATAGCCCAGAGTAAGGGCTCAGTCAATCTTTGTGTAAATGAAAGTTGTATTTGAAATAATACATGGGATGTGTATAATAAGAATCGTTCTTGCAGAAAAACCCTAACTGGATGGAAACTATGCCAAAGAAGAGCTGGAGATAATCACTTTTATTTAGTGTCACTTCTTAATGAGTTCTAATGAGCAAATGATCACAGTGAGGTACAGCACAGTGGAAGCTTCTTCTATTTAACAAAACAAATCAATGGTACTAACTACCCACTCTGAAATGAACTCTTTTTTTCCTCGGCACTCTATCACCAGCTTTGCCTATAGAACGTCAATTATTTTTGCTTTCAAGTGAAGAGAGTCATTTTAGAGAAGATGTGCAAAATTGAGAGGGTCACTGTCTGCCTATCTTTTAATTAGTATCCCATCCCCACCACAGCATATATATCAGAATGGGTTTCCTAAAGAAATGGCTTTAGTGTGTTTTATTAAATGAGTCACTTTTATAAATGAAATTTAATGTTAAATTCAGACATAGAACTTAACTTGGCTAGAGATATTTGCATGCATACACTTCACATTGCCTTTAATCCTGTTGACTTAGAAGATGGTGTAGAGAACAAATGCTTTCTTTATTGATCATAAAATAACTGTTCAGATTCTTACCAATAAGGGACCCACTAGGGAAGGCCAATGGTTTACAAAGCTTGGGTTATGCTTCAGCTACTTCTCAATAGTGGCTATTTGGACTTCCACTCCCATTGCATCACACAGTGACATTGGGTAAGTCACATGGTGTTAACCATAAATAAGTGCATCACCTGTTCATGGTCAACTGGAGTTGACCATGGGAATATAACTTGGGAAATTTTAATGTGAAATTAATGGTACAATTATACAGTTGCAAACTTTCCTTCTCTGAAACTTGAAGGCAACAGATATAGTGATGATCCCATCTCCCCTACTTCCTTGAATTTTGTGTGAAGAGTTAGGCCTTGTGTATGGGTATGGGTTTTCTGTAGACCACTTAACTTCCTGTGATTTTGGGCATAGGCCCATTGGACAGGCAAAGTGTATGCATCAGAACTGAATTCCATTCTGTAATCACAATCCAGGTGAGTGGGGCCAGCATTTTTGAGGATAGCCCTCTCCTGGATGTATCACTCTCTGCCTCTGCCTGTTGCTCCAGTCTTATTTGGGGCCACTCTGTCTCTCACTTAGTATATGGTAGCCATCCTGGCTTTTTTTCCCACCACAAGACTTTTGTTCTTTCCCTGAAACCCTTTACTCTCAGCTCTTCTCATGGCTGCAATTTAGGTCGCAGTTCTTTTTCTATCCTCAGCATCTTAAAAGGAACATAAGACATTCTCTTGTCAAAGTTATCAGTAACTGCTTAACTGCTAAATTGAATAAGCTGTCTTCAGATCTTATTTTCCGGCATGCTTTTCTTTTAGTCTTGGCTTCTGCAGAAGCTCATACCCTGGTTTTCTTGCCCCTCAGCTCTTTTTTCTTTTTGGTCTTCTCCCCTGCCCAGCCTCTAATACTGGTGTTCCTCTGCGTTTAGCCCATCTCCAAATGCTTTTATTTAATAGGTGACTCTACTATGCTCAAGGTTCTGGTTATCCCTTTACAGCTATAATTTCCAACACTGAAACTGCAGCCCAGACTTCTCCCTGGAGGCTTGATTCATATATCCAACTTTCCACTGGGCACCTTCACCTAGATGGCCCATAGTCATCTCAAATCCACCATGGCCCAAAGTAAACTTAGTTTCTGCTTCAACTTCACATCCCCTGATATTTCATATCTCATTTCATAAAACTTTCATTCACTTCTCACTCAAACCAAAAACCTAGAAGTCTTCCTCTACCAAGTCAAGAAGTTCTTGTTTCACCTCATGTTTCTTGATATTTCCCACTCTTCTTTATCCTTTTTATTAGGAATCTACTGCAGGCCATCACCATCTCTTTATTGTAATGCTGAATGCAGTAGTCACCTACTGTACCATCTTTAGTTTTGTCCATATCAAATCCCTTTAGCACATATATGGAGTGATACATCTAAGATAAAAATGAAGCCTTATCAGTTTCCTCTAAACTCTGTAATGTACTAGCCTCTATCACAGAGTAGGTACGTATTCTTGTTTGTCAAATGAATAAATGAAGAGTAAGACCAGAGACCTCTCAGTATCCAAGGTTGGAGCTTATCTGGATTCTAGACTGTATATTGTCTACAAGCCTTTGAAAATTTCATGTATCAGCCAAATTTTTGTTTCTCAGGTTTTCTTGGAACTTCACAAAACCAGAATAAATAGCATCTTTTTATAGTTTATAGGTGGTATATAAGAAGAGATAGTTTCCCTATGGTGAAAATCAAACCCATGTGCCTATATGCTTATCTTTTAGTATAATCTATTAAATTTTTATTACTAATTTCTTAAGAACACTTGTGAAATATAAATCTTTCCCTCCCTTACACCACGTAGCTGGAGTTCAGTGTTAGGAAACAAAGATTCCTTCTCATCACAGTTTGACAACTGATGTTTTGATTTCTAGTCTTTAGAGTTGTGTAAATGTGTTCTAACAAAGAATCATTTTAGAACTGTGTGCTTAAAAACAACTTGCCAAAACACCAAAAAGTATATGTGATGATATAATTAGATGTTTAAACATATTCATCAGGTCAAAGGCAGGGAAGCTTGGACTTGATATTTCCTTTACTCACTTTTAAATTTTCATACAATGCTTCAGTATGCATTTTTCCCCCGTATGTTAAAATATACATGACATAAAAGTTACAATTTAATGATTTTTAAGTGTATAAGTATACTTAAGTACATAACCATTTTTAAGTGTATAAGCATTAAGTATATTCACATTTTTTGTATTTCAGTATACTTTTTCCTAAAATTATATTGAAATAATTCAATATTTTCATGATTGAGACCCAAAACTTGCATTGAATAAGTAGAGTTGTTTTGGGGCTTATCAATGTGTTTTTAAGAAAAATGATTTTGTTTGTTTTATTTTGGTTAAGGAACTTGCAGTATATCTAGTCTTACTGGGCTTAGGGAAAGCAAATGTCAATGGAAATTTATGGAAACATGTTTGTTAATTCGGTTTATATGAACTTTGTTTCCAATTTTAGTTTAATAAAATATATTAAGGAAGCTGAAAATCTTTAACTGTTGTAAAGAGTCTCATTTAATCATGATTGATATCCTTTCATTACTAACAGTAGCAGATAAGCAACAATATTATAGAAAATAATTAAAACATTAAAAAGAAATTTGGCCATTTTCCCTATTATTTTGAAATGATTTCTAAGTTTAGAAATCAGACCTTATAGCATAAGATTAGATAGAAATTATCTTTATGATAGAAATATATTAGAAACAGTGCTCGTAGGTAAATCAGTCTTGCGTTGTTTTAACAAAAGAGTAAAATATTTGTCTATTGTTTTACTAGTTCACGAGACTCTTCTTGATTCTGATGATTGAATCCTTTGTAAGGTATCGATTAATTTCAAAAGACAGTAATCCAAAGTGTGAAGTATTATTTAGAAATGTTCAGAGACCATATAAACCCAATTTGGTGTTTTTTTTTTTTTTTTTAATTTAACTTATTTAAATGTGATTCCCTTCTTGAGAAATGATAATTTGGAGACTGATGCATAGAATGTTAGGAAGTAGAAAGGATTGAGTTCAATGTCTGACTAATTCTTGGCCTCAACTACAATATAAGGTCAAGCTTTAATTTAGGGGAGAGAGGCATGACAAAGCAGTATATATCTTAAGAAATTTAAAGCTTTTGTTGCAAGCTGCTCTAGGAGAAACTTTGGTTGTGGGGCAGGAGTCAGGTGGAGGGGGTATTAGTACTTCAGCCTCTTCTCTTAATTCCTGTGTGAGGAGAGTTAGTTTTGAAATAAACTGAAAGACCTTGTAGTTTATAAAAATCTCCTGGAACGATGTTATGGTCATTGGAATCATTTAACTCTAATGAGCTAGACATTGGCTGGAGCACACCTGAACTGATAATAAACTTGGTTTCTTTTGGAAAGTGCCAAAAGTACCCATCTTCCCAATACATATGTAACATAAAGTTTACTGTTTAACCATTTTTAAGCGTATAGTTGAATTGTGTTAAGTGTATAGTGAATTGAATTGACTCTCATTCAATCATCATCATAATAATTATTATTTTTTGTATTTACCACGAAGAAAAACTGATACCCAACCTTCAACTTTTTCTTTGTTTACCTTAATAGCCCTTCTTTCCCACAACCAATTTGCCAAGATCTTCTTGAGGGAATACAGATATAGGGGTGTAGGACTCTGGTGGTGAAGAAGCTTAGAAGGAGATTTGAAGTCGTCCATCCTTCCTGTCCACTGAAGCACCATTTCCATCTCCCCTCCTCCCAACCTGTCAGAGCCAATGAATAGTGTGGCTATTGAAAGAACAGCGGGATTGCTCTCTGAATCCAGACATTTTCCTTTCCTGTGGCAGAACTGGAGAAATATCAGAGTCCTGAATCTTTTCCAGTATATTTTGAATATACATAATCTTGGCTGTAGTCATCAGCAGACAAGCTAATTATTCGTTCACACATGCTCTGGCCAAGTTTTAGCTCATTTGGAGACTTGTAATGACTTTGGATTCTGTCCTTTGTGAGATGAGAACCTAAGAATCATATCTTTTGACTGGTTCCAAGTTTTAGGTGGGATTTTGATATGAGTTTTATAATCATGTAGGAATTGTAGGTCAAAGCAAGATATAAGTATTATGAGGCAGGTGGATTCTTTTGCAGGCTAGATATAAAACATATATTTCTTGAAGGCTCATCATTCTAGGTGGGAATGTCTTGACTTAAGGAGATATTGCAGAGGAGAGCCTTATAAGAGAAAGCTATTCTGACAAGAGTGGTTTTGTTCTTACAAATAAACAGTGGCTCAAGTAGCAGAGAGATAGACTGTAGAGAAGGCTAATGTAATAGCATACTTGGGGTATAGGAACCATATACATTCATTTAGAGTAGGATTAATTTCCCATTTAATATTTGTTAGAAACTATTAGAGATTTTATCACTCTGCTGACAACAATTCTATTTGGAACATAGCTGCTTATATAAAAATCATTTTTAATGTGAAAGCTCTCATTAGCTTAAAAGGCAAGTCAAATGGTTAGCTTTAAAAGCTGAGTCACAGTCTCATTTACCATCACAATTCACAGTTTTCATCTTTATTTTACTTGGTAGATTAATCCCGTCTCAGCAATGCCATTAGGTGCCTGCCTTGATGGTGTGGAAAAATACACACAAACATCTGATATTTCTGAGAATGTGGGTTGTGATGAATTTAAATGTGTTCTAATAGAGCATCTGTGTATAAATAACTGAAGATTTGTAGATGTTTTTTAACTTAAGGATGAGGAAATTGACCACTATGGGATAGTTTAAAATAGCAACTCTGTAAAAGCAGGAGCTAAGTTGTTAAATGCCAGGGCACCAACAGGCAATATTCTGTAATCTAAATTGGGTAATTTATATCTTTGTCACTTGAAGATCTGATATATATTGGAGTTAATGAATCATCCCACCAACATCTCATAACTAAAGCAAATTTTGCTTCCTTTTCATGGGCAGGGTTTTAGTCAATTGAATAATAAATTATCTTGTCTTTTCTTTTCTGAATCGTAGGATAGGTAGGTTTATTATAGGTAGGACCAATGAATTGAAGCCCCAGAGAAGATATTCTACGCTGTATTAAAAGATTTCCAATGAAGGATACGGCTCAGACTACTTTGGTTATACTTTTCAGTATTTGAAATAGTAATCTCATGTAGTTGTTTTAAAAATATTTTCAATTTATCACTGAAGATTTGTCTGAAATGTTCAGAAGTCAGGAATGAATTAACTTCTGTATAACACCCAATATCCTGTTCAGTACCTACTCATAGTCCTACAGTTACTGGATGTATAAGGCAATGTTCCTCTTCCTGTGAAAAGCATAACCTCCCAAGCGCTTACAGTTTATAAAAATTGTCACTCACATTTTCTCTTTTGAGTCTCACAATGACACCTTGTTATATAAAAAGATTACTAATTCCTATCAGAAATTAAGATTGAGAGAGGTTAAATTACTCACTCAAGGTTATATATTTAGGGAGTGGAATAATTACAACTCAAGAACATGGTGGCATGTGCCTGTAATCCCAGCTACTCAGGAGGCTGAGGCAGGAGAATCGCTTGAACTTTCGAGGCGGAGGTTGCAGTGCACTGAGATCATGCCACTGCACTCCAGCCTGGGTGACAAAGCAAGATTCTGACTCAAAAAAAAAAAAGTTATTTTTGCTCCAAGGACAAACAAGATACTTTGCACTCTACATTTTGCTGACTCTTTGGTATGCTTATAAAACTGGGGATGGTAAACATACATTACTGGGCTTTTGGAAAATTTGTTCCTGGGACAGTCATGTGAATTGGGATGTGGTTGGGAGCATCATTAATTGAGTCTGTGGTCAGAACAGAGACTTGTATAATGAAATATCCAATTTAGGTGACATCAGTCAGATATTCAGTATAAATGAATTAGGAATGATAGATACAGTGGACAGTCCAAGAATGAAGTGAAATCTACCATTTCATGAGCATTCGGAGGACTGGAACTGTATTTTAGGAAGGATGATGGGTGAGAAGGCCTACATGCAATCAAGAAGTAAACAGCCTCAAAAAAATAATAAACCTGCTTAAGATACCCTCATCTGAATGGATGAAGTTTGATGCCCTGTTGGTCACAGAAGGGTGAAATGGGCTGAGGAAACTGGGATTCTATAACACTAAGATCCAAAAACACTTCCAGAAATGGCATTTGCAAGGCGCAAGTGTTCCCTGTAAAATCTCTGACAAAGGACTTTGAAATTTAACTTATATTGGAAGATCCTTAAAAAGTTAGTAGAGCCATTCATAATTCTGTTTGGTTTAAGCTGTGCCTGCTAATAACATTCCACTGAAATGCAGGTGTGAATTCCTATAATGTTAATTTGAATAGTTTACCTGAGTCTGAAGATGTGCTCAAATGAGAACCACTGGCTGTTGTTAGCTCTTAATTTGACTTTCAAGACACTTCAAAATAGTTTGAGAAAAAGAAAGTGATTTCTAGTTAAGCTGTTAAGTACTTTGTGATACAAAGTATGTTAAGGTAAAACCTTTTATTTAAATCAACTTTAAGAGAGACCTCTTTAAAAGGGTGCAAAGTATAAATGAGGAAACCTTCTAAAAGGAATATAGCTTTATTTCTTTTACATATCTGTTGGGAGTTGAGCTAGGTAGTTGAGTCACCAGCATGAGGTTCCTAAGAAATCTACTTTAATGAGCAAATTAGAGTGATTTGTACTTAATACATGATGTCGTTTCAAAGACCACACAGGCACTTGAAAAATAAGTTTTTTCCTGAACTCGATAATTTCAATTTCTCATTTCTGAAAGAGTGAAAAGGTAAATTTTAGGCTAGCTTCTGTTCAAATAATCACAATATGTGAATTGAAGTTCGAAGATTTCATAGAGTGTTACTGAATTTGTCTGTTTTCTAAAGGATATTGATTCATTCTTATCAAATTATTTTACAGGATCCTTCAAACCAAAAATGTGGTGGAAGAAAGAAAACTGTGTCTTTCAGCAGCATGCCTTCGGAAAAGAAAATTAGCAGTGCAAATGACTGCATCAGCTTCATGCAAGCTGGCTGTGAGCTGAAGAAAGTCCGGCCAAATTCTCGCATTTACAACCGTTTTTTCACTCTGGACACAGACCTCCAAGCTCTTCGCTGGGAACCTTCTAAGAAAGACCTCGAGAAAGCTAAGCTTGATATTTCTGCCATAAAAGAGATCAGACTGGGGAAAAATACGGAGACATTTAGAAACAATGGCCTTGCTGACCAGATCTGTGAGGACTGTGCCTTTTCCATACTCCATGGGGAAAACTATGAGTCTCTGGATCTAGTTGCCAATTCAGCAGACGTGGCAAACATCTGGGTGTCTGGGTTACGGTACCTGGTTTCTCGAAGTAAGCAGCCTCTTGATTTTATAGAGGGCAACCAGAACACTCCACGGTTCATGTGGTTGAAAACAGTGTTTGAAGCAGCAGACATTGATGGGAATGGGATTATGTTGGAAGACACCTCTGTAGAGTTAATAAAACAACTGAACCCTACTCTGAAGGAAGCCAAGATCAGGTTAAAGTTTAAAGAAATCCAGAAGAGCAAAGAAAAACTAACCACTCGTGTAACCGAAGAGGAATTTTGTGAAGCTTTTTGTGAACTTTGCACCAGGCCAGAAGTGTATTTCTTACTTGTACAGATATCTAAAAACAAAGAATATCTGGATGCCAATGATCTCATGCTCTTTTTAGAAGCTGAGCAAGGTGTCACTCATATCACTGAGGATATATGCTTAGACATCATAAAGAGATATGAACTTTCTGAAGAGGGACGCCAAAAAGGGTTTCTTGCAATTGATGGATTTACCCAGTATTTATTGTCATCAGAATGTGACATTTTTGATCCTGAGCAAAAAAAGATTGCCCAAGATATGACCCAGCCATTATCTCACTACTATATCAATGCCTCTCATAACACCTATTTAATAGAAGACCAGTTCAGGGGACCAGCTGACATCAATGGGTATGTGAGAGCTTTGAAAATGGGCTGTAGAAGCATTGAACTTGATGTAAGTGATGGTTCAGATAATGAACCAATCCTTTGTAATCGAAACAACATGACAACACATGTCTCCTTTCGAAGTGTCATAGAGGTAATAAATAAATTTGCCTTCATTGCTTCTGAATACCCACTTATTCTTTGCTTAGGAAATCACTGCTCCCTGCTGCAGCAGAAGGTAATGGTTCAACAGATGAAAAAGGTCTTTGGCAATAAGCTCTATACCGAAGCACCTTTGCCCTCAGAATCCTACCTCCCATCACCAGAAAAATTAAAAAGAATGATCATTGTGAAAGGAAAGAAGTTGCCTTCTGATCCAGATGTGTTAGAAGGAGAAGTAACAGATGAAGATGAAGAAGCCGAAATGTCTCGAAGGATGTCAGTAGATTACAATGGTGAGCAGAAACAAATCCGGCTCTGTAGGGAGCTCTCTGATTTGGTATCTATTTGTAAATCTGTTCAGTACAGGGATTTTGAACTATCTATGAAAAGCCAAAACTATTGGGAAATTTGTTCATTTAGTGAAACAGAGGCCAGCCGCATTGCAAATGAGTACCCAGAGGATTTTGTTAATTATAATAAGAAGTTCTTATCAAGAATCTATCCAAGTGCCATGAGGATCGATTCCAGTAACTTGAATCCACAGGACTTTTGGAATTGTGGCTGTCAGATTGTAGCGATGAATTTTCAGACTCCAGGTCCAATGATGGACCTTCACACGGGCTGGTTTCTTCAAAATGGGGGATGTGGTTATGTTCTAAGGCCGTCTATCATGCGAGATGAAGTTTCTTACTTCAGTGCAAATACAAAGGGCATTGTACCTGGGGTGTCTCCTCTAGCTCTTCATATCAAGATCATCAGTGGTCAGAATTTCCCAAAGCCCAAGGGAGCTTGTGCCAAAGGGGATGTCATAGATCCCTATGTTTGTATAGAAATACATGGAATTCCAGCGGATTGTTCAGAACAAAGAACTAAAACCGTACAGCAAAACAGTGATAATCCTATTTTTGATGAAACTTTTGAGTTCCAGGTAAACCTACCTGAGCTGGCCATGATCCGTTTTGTTGTTCTGGATGATGACTACATTGGGGATGAGTTTATAGGGCAATATACGATACCATTTGAATGTCTGCAGCCTGGATATCGGCATGTTCCCCTGCGCTCTTTTGTGGGTGACATCATGGAACACGTAACCCTTTTCGTCCATATAGCAATAACTAATCGAAGTGGAGGAGGAAAGGCACAGAAGCGCAGTCTTTCAGTGAGAATGGGGAAGAAAGTTCGGGAATATACTATGCTTAGGAATATCGGTCTTAAAACCATTGATGACATCTTTAAAATAGCAGTTCATCCATTACGAGAAGCCATAGATATGAGAGAAAATATGCAGGTAGGAGAAAAATCCCACACTCTCCTTCCCTTCCCTGCTTATTCCTACCCTTCTAATGTTTTATTAATTATCTGATTTGCAAAATTTTTCCAGTAAGATTGTTTCAGTCTGAGTGCAGGGGATCATGCATGTAATCCCAACACTTTGGGAGGCTGAGGCAGGTGGATCAGTTGAGACCAGGAGTTCGAGGCCAGCCTGGGAAAAATGGTGAAACCCTGTCTCTCTAAAAAAAAAAACAACACAAAAATTAGCCAGGTGTGGTGGTGCACACTTGTAGTCCTAGCTATCCAGGAGGCTGGAGTGGGAGGATTACTTGAGCCTGGGAGGTCAAGGATTCAGTGAGCTGTGATTGCACCAGTGCACTCCAGCCTGGGCAACAACAGAGCAAGACTCTCTCTCAAAATAAGAAAAGAAAGAAAGATGTGTAAATCTGTGTACCATTGAACTAAGTTCAGTATTGTCTGTGATAAAACAGATATATATTATGTTTCTAATTGTGAATGCTAAGTTAACTTTGGACTGGACTAAGATGTAGCAAAATGCTGTATATCCATGCATGTATTCTATTATAAAACAGAACTGATATATGGAAATGTGCATCTGAAACAATGGGAGTAAAGTAGAATGTACAATGTATGTGTGTAATATATACAAAATGTATACAAACACACACATACTAATTACCAGTGTATATATAAAATATTTGCAGATATGAACATGAAAGAGAATTTGAAGTCATATAAAACAAGTGTGATGCCTATTAGGTTATTTTTTAGTTTTAAATTATGCATAATGACAACAATAATAAATTACTCCCCATAAGAACAAGTAAAACTAAACAAAAAAATCAGCACTCAAACTTGTTGAAATATATTTAACCTTGTCTTAGAAATGTGATTTAATTGAAAGAACATAGGTTCTGGATCAAATCTACTCCTGTGCTATCTTGAGCAAATTATTTCGGGTCTCTGATCATCAATATTCTCCATAAGGTAAGAAAACTAGTTATACTTATCACAAAATTATTATGACAGTAAAATTAGAGTATATAGAAATTGCCTAGACTCGACGTTTAGAAATTCAATGTTAAGTTTACTTGCCTTCATTAACGCAGATTATAATCTGAGACAGTTGTAAACTTAAAAAAAAAAACTACTTAATATACTTACTAGGCTAGTGTTATTGAGAGGTAAGCAACAACAGATATTTACTGGGTACCTGCAAAGTGCAAAGTGAATAGAATTCAATTCACTTTATTCATTTCTTTAGCTGATGTGTTTATAATAATCCTTGCCAAAAAACCCTGTTTTCAATATAGAGAATAAACTTGAAAAGGTTAAGGCATTTCTCAAATATTGCAAGTTAACAAATAGCCATGTTAGCCTTTTAATCCAGGACTGTCAGTATTTAATAGAACAACAGGGTCACTATAGTTAATAATAACTGTAAATTTTAGAATAACTTAAAGAGTCTAACTGGATTGTTTGCAACTCAATGGACAAATACTTGAGGGGATGCATACCCCATTCTTCATGATGTGCTTATTTCACATTGCATGCTTGTATCAAAACATCTCATTTACCCCATAAATATATATCTACTATTTACCTACAAAAGTTAAAAATTAAAGAAAATAAATCTAGGATTGCCTAGTACCAAAATCTATGACCATTATCATTCAAGTGATGCAGAACCACAAACCCATGACACAGTTAAATACTTGCCATTTAAAAAATAGAGTCCAAGTATCAGCATATTCTATGTAACTTTTTCTGAAATAATTCTAGTACTATTATAAACCTCTATGTTAGATTAGTTATAAATCATTTCTACAGTTAACTTTATAGATTAGACTTTACATATTTTATATAATTCTTGAAATACGTACTTTTCACATTTTATATTATATAAAAGGAGAGTTGGTTATAAAGTGTATCTAGGTAGCATTGATAGTTCATATTATCTTAACATAAAGTCTTTGGGGTTAAGGATTATTTGGAGTCTAATCAGTAGAAAAATGACGGTGATCATTGTTATGAAATTCATGAGACACGTAATAAGTTAGGTACTGTTCACTGCTGGTAACTTGTAAAATAGTCATGATTTCTATTTCAAATGAATTTTTTGAAGACTAACATGGGCAAATGTAGCTCTACATGTGTGTGTGTCTGTCAGGTAGGTGCCTTTCTGATGATGTGACAAAGGAATGCCATTGATTAGTCAGATGGAGGGCAGTAAGCAGTAGCATCCTGCTACCTTGAGGGAAAAAGCCCAAGCGAAATGCATTCCAGTATACAACCCTTGGCTTTATGTTTTCCTGATCACCATGATACAAATAAAACATGACATTCATGATCAGCCAGTACTTAGTTGTGTGAATACCCTAGTGCTCTGCTTTGAAAAGCACTTCGTGGCCTTGTGTCCCAATCTGCTTTGCTTTCATGTTTGTCGTGACTGCTAAAAACTGAGAAAGATGAAGTGTAATCATGAATTAGCTCTCTGTACTATCCTTTAAAAATGAATATACTTTTCTGTAAACCTGGGAGTGCTGGGGGTGATGTGTCAGGTGGTCAGAAGTGTGATTCCATGTTTCTCCCTCACAGAACGCAATCGTGTCTATTAAGGAACTATGTGGACTCCCTCCAATTGCTAGTCTGAAGCAGTGCCTGTTAACACTGTCATCTCGGCTCATCACCAGTGACAATACTCCTTCAGTCTCACTTGTGATGAAAGACAGCTTTCCTTACCTGGAGCCTCTGGGTGCAATTCCAGATGTGCAGAAAAAGATGCTGGCTGCTTATGATCTGGTAGGAAATTGTGACCCATATTTTTTATCTGTGTGTGTGTGAAATCACAAATAGCAGGAACTCTTTTGTGGAACTCCAGTGAATAACACACAGCGACTACCTTTGAAACATGGATTGGAGGTAGCATGCAGAGCCGGCCCATTCAGCTTCTGCTAAGTCTCAGTGGAGACCTCTGAGAAAATGACTTGAACCTGGAGCTCCACAAGTTATCAGTGGAAAAGCTCTGCTTTAGCAAAAAATGAATTATTAAACAAACCCTCAGAAATGGGTACATCCATCATCTAAATGACTTTAGACTGCAATATAACCATTTAATTGTGTACCTATGAGAATTAAACATGTCTCAGTGCTGCCTTATGATGGTTGAGACAAAATTTATCTGGAATCTATATTTCTCAGCTAATCCCTAGAATGTACCCCTTATCCTCATGGTCTGAAATGGGTGCTGAGCTCCAGCCATAATATTTGCATTCCAACCATCAGAAATGATGAAAGGAAGGAAGATATAGCTTTTTCCTTTAAGGACATTTCTCTGAAATAGAATAGATCATGTTTGCTTATATTTCATTAGCTTGGAGTTGACAGATAACCACACTTAGTTGTAAAAAGAAAGGAGAGTATCATTTCAAGGGGCGATATGCTAAATCTTGTCTCTTCTGTTATAAGAAATAAGGGGAGAATGGATATTAGGGGACAACCAGTACTCTGCTACAGAGGTAAACAGGAAATTCACTTGCCCCCCCACCCAATAACAATGAAAAATTAAGAACATTTAACCTTAAAATAAGTTTTTAATTAGAAATTAAGAAAATGTAGTAAGATATTCCCCTCACCATTAAATTGACATTTTTTTTTCTCTTTAAAAATAGTACTTCTGACCAAGAATTTAAGGCTGGACACTTTCATTCATCTACCTCTAGTGGAAACATAAAGTGATATAATATTTCTTGGAGAAACAATTGGCAATACAATTTAAAATGTTTATTAATTTGATCTATAGAGTTCGTGTTCTTGGATTTATTTTAAGCCAATAGAGAGATGCATAAACATTTATGTTAATAATATCGACATAGAATGATTAGCTAAGTGAAATATAATAATCTATATTATAGATTCCTTTGAAGATATTAAAATCATGTGTTAGAAGAATACTTAATGATATAGAGAAGTTCTTACAATGTTCTATAGAAAATTTGCAGTAGGATTTAAATTACATCTATGTATATGCACCTAAAATGCTAGCAGGTTATTAATAGTGATTGTTTTTATATGAGAGTGAATTTTATTTTCTTGTTTATAATTTTCTATATTTTTTCTGTATTCACCAAACTATAGTGAACCCAACTAATTTTGTAATTGAATAAAATAAACCTTAAGGAAGAAAAGAATAATATTTTGTCATTAAAAAACAACTAAAAGAAAGACATTTGAGATAAACATTCTATAATTGAAAAAGTAAAAGTTCCACAAGACATATGCTGCTTATGAATGACCATACCTGTTATAAACTATACTTCATGTTTGCTAGGGGAAAAGTTTACCTATTACCCGTATCTCATTTTTCATGAAATCAATTTTTTCATCATAAAAATGGGGACTGAAAGCTATTCAGTGAATAGGTATAATTTCCATCTAAGAGGTGAAATTAGGGTACTAGTTGCCATAGAGACAGACAGTAGAAATCACTTATTCCTCCACTTCTCTTTTAAGCTAAGAAAGAAAAATCATTCATGGTGAGGGAGCTCCCTAGAGCTGGCCTGTAATAAGCAGAAGGATACCTGGTCTGGGGCTGGGTAATTTCTATTTCACATCCCCGAGTGTCTGACAGTGTCCTGTTGTTTTTCAGTTTTATCTGCTGAAGGCAAAATTGAAATATTAGCCTTTTCTCATCTATATTATTAAAATGCAAATTGTAATTGCAGTCAGAGCATGGTTTTCCAAAGATTTTGAAAAAAAAAAAAAAGGCTACGGTGGAAGCAGATATACTTATAATGAAGTCTTTCATTTACAGTTCTCTATGGAAAATCATTTTGGGAGGGAATTGAGTGTAAATATTCCTATACCACTTGGTAAACTCAGTCGAATGCAGAAGTGATTAAAAACACTATTGAGATCTCTGTTGAGTATTTATTTTGAGGAATAGGGTGGGTAGGGACAGACACATGTAATGATAATATTGGCCTTGAAATTAAAAGACCATTTTTACATTCTAGGATTTGCATTGTATTTGTTGGTATCTTTAATGCTCTTGGTGTATTACTGTTTGTGTTAATTTTAAAGAGGTCTTCCAAGATCTCTGCAGATCTAGAGTGAATATTTAAAAACAGATCAAGGGGCTGGGTGCGGTGGCTCACACCTGTAATCCCTGCACTTTGAGAGGGTGAGGCGGGTGGATCACAAGTTCAGGAGTTTGAGACCAGCCTGGCCAATATAGTGAAACTCCATCTCTACTAAAAATACAAAAATTAGCCAGGTGTGGTGGCATGTGCCTGTAGTCCCAGCTATGTAGGAGACTGAGGCAGGAGAATTGCTTGAAGCCTGAGGCAGAGGTTGCAGTGAGCTGAGACTGTGCCATGGCACTCCAGCCTGGGTGACAGAGCGAGACTACATCTCAAAAAAATAAAATAAAATAAAAACATAGGTCAAATTAAGTTACTTTCCTGCTTAAAATCCTGCAGTGGCTTCCTATTAAAATAAAACAGAAACTCCTGACTGTGACTTTACAAGGTCATTTATGATTTGGCCCTGCTTGTCTACCTCACCTGCCTCTCCATCCTTGCCCAATCTTACTAAATCTCTCAACCTCACCCACCTTTCCAGCCTCACTTGCCTCTCCCAACCTCATTTGCTTCCCCAGCCTCACCTGCTTCTCCTAACCTCACCTACTTCTCCAGCCTCGCCTGCTTCTCCAGCCTCACCTGCTTCTCCCAAACTCGACTGCCTCTCCAGCCTCACTTGCCTGTCTCACCTGCCTCTCTAGTTCCATGTGCCTCTCTCAACCTCACTAGCTTCTCCCAGCCTCACCTGAATCTCTGGTCTCATCTGTCTTTCCTAGCCTATCTGCCTCTCCAGCTTAACCTGCCTTCCCCAACCTCACCTGCCTCTCCAGTCTCATCTGCTTCTCCAGCTTCACCCCAATACTCTATTTTACTCACCCTCTTCCAGCAACATTGCCTTTCTTTGCACATATTTATGGGTATGGTGTGATATTTCCATACATGTATACAATGTGTAACAATCAAATTAGAGTAATTAGCATATCCATCACCTCAAACATTTATTTCTTAGTGGTGAGAACATTTGAAGTCCTCTCTTCTGGCTACTTGCAAGGCACTATACTTACCACTATACCACCAACACCATTTCTTCTAGCTATTTGGAAATATACAGTATATTATAGTTAACTATAGTCACTACAGTGCTATGGAACACGCTAGAATTTATTCCTCCTTATCTCTTAATTCTTAGCTCAAATGTCATTTTCTCAGAAAAGCCTTTAGAAGACATATGTGAGGCCAACAAACATATGGAAAAAATGCTCATCATCACTGATTATTAGAGAAATGCAAATCAAAACCACATTGATGCCACCTCAAACCAGTTAGAACGGCAATCATTAAAAAAATCTAGAGACAACAGCTGCTGGAGAGGATGTGGAGAAATGGGAACACTTTTACATTGTTGGTGGGAGTGTAAACTAGTTCAACCATTGTGGAAGACAGTGTGGCGCTTCCTTAAGGACCTAGAAATAGAAATTCCATTTGACCCAGCAATCCCATTACTGGGTATATACCCAAACGATTATAAACCATTGTATTATAAAGACACATGCACACATATGTTCATAGCGGCACTGTTTACAATAGCAAAGACCTGGAACCAACCCAAATGTCCAACAATGATAGACTGGACAAGGAAAATGTGGCACAATATACACCATGGAATACTATGCAGCCATAAAAAATGATGAGTTTGTGTCCTTTGTAGGGACGTGGATGAATCTGGAAACCATAATTCTCAGCAAACTGACACAAGAACAGAAAATCAAACACCACATGTTCTCACTTATAGGCGGGTGTTGAACAATGAGAACACAGGGACACAGGGAGGGGAGCATCCACCACATACTGGGGTCTGTTGGGGGGGGCAAGGGAGGTACAGTGGGCGGGTGGGGAGGTTGGGAGTGATAACAAAAAAAAAAGAAAAGCCTTTCCTAACTACTGTCCTCATTCATCTCTTTGTCACATAGCCGTGTTTTATTTCCATCTTCCTGCTTAGCAGTATTTTCAAGCAAAAAATACTTTTTTTTTGAAGTTTTTAATTTCTGTCCTCTTTTATCCCTCAACTTGAATGTACACTTTATGAAGTCAGAGACTCTGTCTGTCTACTTATTACTGTCACCTCTAGCACCCAAAACAATGTTGGCACACAGCATGTTATCAAGTAATGTTCATTGAATAAGAAGAATAAATGAAAACATCTATTGATGAAAATCATATAGTTTCCATCCTATAACTGAATATGTTTTATAATAAATTATTAAATCCCCTTGGTTTTACTCTCTGACATTACCCTTGCTGAAATGTTCCCTGTCCTATATTTGGCTAAAAAACTTACAGAGTAAGGCAAAACCATGCAGACAGAAAAAAGATTATTATTTGCCAGGGGCTTTGAGGGAGGCAGGGAGGGATGAACTGGTAGAGCACAAAGGATTTTTAAGGGAGTGAAACTGTGATATCTGTATGATGCTGTAATGACAGATACATGTCATTATATACTTGTCAAAAGTCTATAGATGTACAACACCAATCGTCAACCTTAATGTCAGCTATGGACTTTAGCTAATAAGCATGTATCAATATTGGCTTGTCAATTGTAGTAAATATACCACATTAATGCAAAATGTAAACAGTAGGGAAAACTAGGGGGTGAGGGTGGAGTGAGAGGATGGGAACTCTCTGTATTTTCCATTCACTTTTTGTGTAAGCTTGAAACTTCCCACGAAAATACAGTCTAACCCCTCCACCACAGACTATTAATAAAAACTGATTTGGATGAATAAGGGAAAAAACCAAATCCAGGATTTATTGCCTAGTGGTGGGGTTGGCATGGGGAGAACATATTCCAAAATGAACAGCTTGGGTTCAGTTTAGACTTAAGTTGCTAAAATGTTTGGATTTCTCAAAAATGGTAATGAACTGCATAGATGCCATCCAAGAGGAAAAATTGTAGCCACTAAAAAATGCAGAATATGTTTAGAATAAAAAACAACCTGAAATCTTTCCTGAACAGATACAAATGTTTGCTTTTTTCAGTATGGAAAGAAATAAATCAGGCAACTTGATAGCCTACATTTGTTGATAGCCAACTTGAGTGCATCAAGTTATACTATTATCAAGGGGAAATAAAATAAAAATTTTCTAGAAAACACTGACCCTGAGTTCATCTGCACAGATTTTTTTCCCTAAATTTAGCTTTCCCTAATGAACTGAGATGGCCACTATTTATTACCAAACACTTGCTCATTAAATATTTGAAACTCTTTCCTACTGAGGGTTTTAAAATTCAGCCTTAAAAGTCATTTTAATATTAGTCTTGCAATTAAAATTCCATTATAGCATCTTTGTTGGTATCAAGAAATCAAAAATCAAATGTATTTGTAGCAAAATGGGCCTATTGACACGGCATAATTTCAGAAGACAGGAAAGGCAAACTCTCTCCTGTCTTAACACATCTTATTTAAAGTGTACGTTTTCTGTCTCCTTCCTAGGACTTGACATATCAAAATTACAACCAGTTCCCTAGGGTTAAGACTTTTTATCTTTTTTAAATGCAGAAACATCTCTGTGAGTAATAACACATTGGATAATCAGTAATTCATTCATACCTTTGAGTGAATTTGGCAGATCCTGTTCTACAAACAGATTTTAACCTGGAAAAAGGGAGAGATGGTAATGACAGAGGGTTTACCAAGTCTGGGTAAGGTGAAAATGGGATTGCTTAAAGAATTGCAATTTGCTTACAGGCAGCCCCGTTTACTATTACCATTATACTCTGAATAGGATGTAGCTGCGTAAATGCCTATCTAATATATTGTGCAACTGAAGCAGAGATGACTTTGCTGATATAAAACATATGTCACAGCTGGAGGTGGAAAGTGTACAGCTTCTAAAACAGCACTAGAGGGAACTGGGAACACTATCAATCAATAACTCTGGCAAGTAGAAAAGGCTCTAAAAGTCAAAGGTAGAACGGATGCCTCTTTCACAGGCTAAAGACACAAAGAGAAGAGCTGTTGGCATTAGATTGCTCACTGTGGTGCCATTTCAGTGGCCTTCTGGTCATGAGGAAAGTTTTTCAGAAACTGTCCCCAGAGATTAATTTAAACTCAGAAGATCATTTCTAAGTGATTCTTCCATTTATTTTACTGTGATTCTTCTTTTTCCTTTTTGGCTCAGGTCTCTGAAAGAGCAAGTGTCACTTCCCAACTCTGAATTTTTACTTTCTCTGGGAAAATATCCCACTGAAGTAGGTGGTATAGTCAGAGTCATTGTCTTTTAAGGCTGATAATGTTGTATAATTATATTTTGCAAATAAAAGTAATATGACTTTTTTCATTTAGGATTCATCCTAATTTGGGGGTTGTCAGAAATGAAAACTGGTTACAGAAAGAGTTAGCTAGTGTTATAGCCAGAAAATGGAGATGTTTAATTTGATAAACATTTTCTGAGCTCCTTTTAATGTGCAAGCCACAGCGTTAAATGCTGTGGAAGGTTCAGCAGACCTTATGCTTCA
This sequence comes from Aotus nancymaae, assembly GCF_030222135.1. NCBI lineage: Eukaryota > Metazoa > Chordata > Mammalia > Primates > Aotidae > Aotus > Aotus nancymaae. The sequence goes on along the minus strand of NW_026988419.1, from coordinate 35,468,401 downwards.
GTAACTTACCAGCAGATGTAACCTGGCGAGGTACTACCCAGCCCTAGGAGTCCACGAATGGTGATGTGAACATGTTACTCGTCATTTAACATGGAGTTGTAATGGTGGGTGATTACATTGGAAAACATTTTGTAATTTTAGTAGGGCACATCAAAATTAGTTTGTTTGAATGGGTTTGACTTTTTTCATTCTACAATAGTTATTTTATGCATGTAGATATAGTATTATTTTCAAAACCCATCTTTAGTTCCAGCCCTAATGTTTTACTCTAGTCACATTTCTACATTTGATTCTACACAATCAAAGATGAATAAACAGAGACAGAATCAGCACAGATAGTCATGATAGAAATAACAGTTCTGTAACTCAAGAGAAATAGAAAATGTGTGGGAACATATATATTTGCCATTTGTAAAATAACGTTTTCTCAGTTGATATGTCATTTTGTATACGTCTTTAGACTTTTAATTAGTCAACTAAACAAGCATGCTTTGGATGCCTACTATGTGCAAGGCACTGTGCAAGGTTTTGGAGAAAGAAAGGTATGAAGCAAAACTTCTGTCCTTGTGGAATGCACAATTCTGATGGGAAAGGAGGACTTACACCTAAGTAGGGAAGCAGTCGTTACATGCAGTGTTCAGAGAGATGACTGCATGGTATTTTATGTCCTTAGCTGGAGTCTAAGCTCATTTAGTCCAATGATAGACTTTTCACAGTGACTTACAACACACTTCTTCTACCCCCACTCCCACCTGGTACTCAGCAGAATTTTATCTGCAAATACATTTGAAAGAAAAATATGATCTGACTTTATATAATTTTTTCTTTAGATGGCTGAGCTTTTCCTTTTCAGTGTTCTCACCTTTCTAATTTTCATGCAGTCAGGAAGTATTTTCCTAACATATTTGATTGTTTCCAGTATTTTAAATTAATATGAAAATATTTGGGTAATGTTTTAAATATATCATTATGAAGTGGAATAGCTATAGAAGGTTGCAACTGTAAAAAATAAGCCCAAAGCATTCTCCAAAAGTGACTTCTGTGCTAACTTATTTAACATTAACATAAAAGTTAAAACTTTACTATGGTAAGAACAACACATTTTAAAAAATTTGTTGTTTAACAAACAGAAATCAAAACAACCTAGAGAACCTAAGTCAAGGGTTATTTAATATTTTACTAAGTCAGTTGGGGAGTGATTTGGAGAGCAGTTGATTGTGCTAGCATGAGCAGGAATCTAGCAAAAAGGGGTAATTGCTGTCTGATCACACTTGCAATGGAACGAATACACTAGTAGGTATTACAATTAAGCCAGGCGCAATGGTTGGATTAAATACATTCTCTTATATCAGTGTTATAATCAGTATATATTCAGCCTCAGGATGGAAAAGAGTTGTAGTTATGTCTATAGTTCCCCAATTTAGTTTTGCTTATTAAAATCAATTTAAATTAAAATTGGGTTAAGTCAAAGATACTCTCCTTCCATCACTGTCTCATTGTGAAGTTTGTGTGGAACTTTATTAGTTTGCATTTCAAAAAGTATCTTCACTTGTATGGTAATAGAACCCAACAACAGAACCATCTGCTTGGCATGTGCCCAATCAGAGCTCGGTGTTTAAAAACAAGATGCTGTGCACTTGGAGCATGGAAACTTCCTTCACATGAGGGTACAACAATGTCTTTGGACATATTTTGTGTGTGTGGGGAAATTATCAGTATCTTGGGGAGTGGCAAAATTTTCAGTTGATACTAGGATCTCTAGGATTATGGATATCAGAGATACATATCCTTAAGCAAGTATTTCAAATTGGCTTTTTTTGTGGAATTTTGTCCATTCATATTCAAAGTTGGCTTTGCATTACTGAATCCTCAGGCTTTGTAACACTTTTAGTTAAAGGCAGTAAGGTAGTCAAATTGACCTGAAAATTCTGGAGAAGACTTGCCAAGGCTACTCGCCTGGCAGTTTTATGAAGGAGCCAAATTGTAATCACAGCTGGATAAAAACAAATATTTCTAATGACTACTCAAGGTATAGCTTACAACTGTTTGGGGAACAAAACAATAAGAGAAAGAAGTGATCTGTTTATGCCAAAAGGGCTCCCTGACGTAGATTTTGTCACCATTGTGAACGTGGAGATAAATGTCCTCTGACCTCATTTAAAATGACACAATTCTGTGTGCGAATTCACTTGCCCTGCACCATTACAAATGGGGTTTGAAAATGTGATGTATTAGTCCCAGGACAGAGAGCTCTGTTGCATAGACCAAAGGCAGTGAACTTCCAGTGAGCTTACAAATATTCTGACTTTATACTTTTTTCTGTGTGACCGAGAGTTGACCACATTGACAGGCTTGATTGCTTAAAAGCAAGATACCAACCTATTAGCAATGCTTTCATTTGTTTCATTTTAAATATTTAAGGAACTTGTGAATTAAAGGAAAGATCTTCATTTTAGTTAGCAAATATATATGTAAGAGCAATCTGAACAATCTAGTTAGCAAATATATATGTAAGAGCAATCTGAACAATGCCAATCTTTTAGCAGTGCTTTCATTTATTTCATTTTAAATATTTAAGGAACTTGTGAGTTAAAGGAAATAATCTTCATTCTAGTTAGCAAATATATATATGAGCAATCTGATTTACAAATATACCAACTTTAATAAAATTCATCTTATTTTAATTGATCTGAAAAGATGAGCCACTGTAGAACCAAAGATTCAAAACCTAGTTTTTTGCTTAGCAGGAAAGTAAGAGATAGAGGAATTATTCCAGTGTTCTGAAAAGGAAAGGACAAAAAAAAAAAAAAAATGTCTAGAGTAGATTAGCTTTTTATTGACTCACATTTTCTCGAGTAATAGCTTCTCCAAAGTTCCTAACTCCTTCCTGAAAAAGCAGAGGGCTCAAGTAAATACATTTCTTTCTAGGTTTCATATGAAAAAATATGGCCGGGCGCGGTGGCTCTTGCTTGTAATCCCAGCACTTTGGGAGGCTGAGGTAGGTGGATCACCTGAGGTGTGGAGTTCAACAGCCTGACCAACATGGAGAAACCCCATCTCTACTAAAAAAAAAAAATACAAAAATTAGCCAAGCATGGTGGTGCATGCCTGTAATCCCAGCTACTCAGGAGGCTGAGGCAGGAGAATTGCTTGAAACCTAGGAGGTGGTGGTTGCAGGTTGTTGTGAGCTATACCATTGCACTCTAGCCTGGGCAACAGAGCAAGACTCTGTCTCAAAAAAAAAAAAAGAGAAAATATTTATTATGGTTGATGTGTGTTGTGAATTAGACTTCGAGGGAAAAGCAGTCGTGGCAAAATTTATTTTCATGATGCTTAATTTGATGAATGTTACTTTATTAAGTGTTTACTTAATTAAGTGTTAATTAAGAATGTTACTTTATTAAGTACAAGTATCACCAACTTGTACTTGCAAAAGGAATTCTACACTTTAATATGGTCTGCTCCTAGAGAATGCCTGGATTCTAGTCTAAATTATTTCACTAACTAGTCGTGTGGCTTTAGGCAAGTCAACTTCTAGCTCAGTTTTTTTCATCTATAAAATGTGGTTGTCCATGACAGACTGTCTTTAAGATAACTTCTAAGTAGAAAGATTTGTGGTTCTAGGAATTTAGATCTAATTCAGGAGAAAATGGGAATCTACGCAAGTTTTTTGAGTCCTAATATGATGAAAATGCATCTTTTCAGTATTATTAAATAATTTCATTGACTCTACAATGATTCTGGGCAATTAGTTAAACTTAGTGGGAAAAGCTGGAAGGATAGTTTCTTCACAAAAGCTGGACAATTTAATCCATCTTTGAGTAACAGCATCACTGTCCCCTTCAGTAAAGTTTTCTTTTTAAAGACATAATTTTAATCTTAATGGGCAACTTCACACACCCCTGCTCTGGATACATCTAATACATAAAGTAATGTCAACTCTTATCTGGGTAAGTCCTCTATTCTTTTAGAGACAAAGCCCTGACAAGGCAATAAGATCCATTAGGAGATATTCATGTGACAGAATCAGAGAAAATCTCTTTGTATTACTACAACAGGCGAAGGCAACTAGCAGCTCAGGCTGAGACATCAGATATGTAAATCAGGCCACTGCCAGATTCTATTGACTGAGTCAACCCAGTAGTCATGGCTGAGTCGTGCTGACTTCCCAGTTCAGGAATTATCTGAGGACATCTTCTCACCTTCTCTGCTTGGCTTTTGCACTTTGTATTTTATTTCCACCCATATCTGTTAGAGACCTAGGAAGGAGATGAAACTCAAATCAACCATTTTTTTTCTCCCTGACAACTTAGATAAATTACTTAGTTGAAAGCAAAATTTGAAATTGTTGACTTAAATTGTGGTTTGGATTATTGGTATATTTTAGCTATCCATCTCATTTGATTTTTCTATAGCTACCAATAATTGAAAGTTGACTGCAGAAAGTAGAATAAATGTATTATTCTCAATACAGTGGAAGCTGTTGTCATAGAGAAAATCAAATGCTCTTATGAAACAATTTCATATGAGCAATGATTTTATGTTCTGAGAATATTAATGATGAGATATGCGAGACACAATTTGGGACTTTTAGTACCAAAAGATTTCAGGTTATCTCCTGAGGAATCTCAAAGAAAAGCTGGTTTTGAGGTTAAATTATGCTTTATTGCTTTATGATGTTTATTAGACAATGAGAAAAACAGAAACATCTTATACTATGGGATTAACAAATATTTACTTGGGGGCTTTTGAGGAGAACTTGAACTATAAGGTTTTGGAGTATGTTTTGATCTTGAATTTGTTTTACCTCAAATAAGCATGTAATAAAATTTTAACATTTGTTTTACTTTCTGATGTTTGAATATTATATTTCTAAAGGGGTAATCCTGTTAAAAGGTTTATACTTATTTTTTAGTACTTAATTTGAAGGTGAATTAAGAGCATACAAAATTATAGAAAAATGGGGAATCCTAGAAAAAAAAGGAGTAGAGAAATCTAGAGACAAAAAGAGAGATGGGAGTTCAAAAAGATAATTACAAGTTTGATAAGTGGTCAGTAATAAATAAAATGTTTTTGCACACACATATGTGGATAGTAGAGAGGGAGAAGAAATAAGTATCACAGAAGTAAAACAGAGGAAAAAGGTGATTATATAAATGGATGGATGAATCTAGGAATCCAAAGCTGAATAAGATGAAGTCCCTGCTCTACTGGAATTACAATTTACTAAGGAAGTAAAAAGATGGAAATAATATAGGTGAAGAATAAATTATAAGATAGAAAATAAAAAAATCCATGAGCAGATTTAAAAAATAGAATGTTTTGGGAATTTGGGGAGTGAGAAGGAGACATAAGGGAAATCAAGAAACCAATAGAGGAGAGGGCATTGAAGTGAGCTTTGAGGCCTGGCAGAATTTTGGCCAAGGGAGATGGCTTAAGAAGGCTTCCCTAATAGAAAGAAACGTATAGTAGGAGAAACAAGTAGGGTGTGTTTAGAGAAGCGTGATTCATCCATGTCAACTGAGACTTACAGGAATTGGAACACCATAGCAGAAAGGCTGTCGAGGGAAATGAGCTGGCACATGGGGAGATGTAAGCTCTAGGTTAGAAAAAGTTTACTTCATTCAGTAAGCAAGGGAGAAAATGATAAAGCCAGGAATTAATTAGCACTGTATTTTTGGACAATGATTCTGGAAGTAGTATTTAGGAAGGAGTGAGATGGGAAGGACTGGAGCCTGCTGGTTGCTGAGTGGAACTTCAAACCCACCTTTGAGTGCTGCACAGGGAGCTTTGAGAGATTGGAGAACACAGAAGATACTTCATTTTTTTTTTTTTTGGTAGAAGTTGAGTAGAGGAGAGACAGGGCTGATAAAATGGAGCAGATAATATTTTTAAAGGTGACTTGGCTGCCTCTGGAAGGATAAACAACCCTATTCTGGTTCTTATTGTTATTGTGTTCCAATACCACTTGCCTTGATGTTGTAATCTTTGGTGTTAAGGGAGTGGAATTAGGTGTTTATGAATTGATCTGGGACTTAAGGAATGTATATACATTTATTCAACAGCTACTTATTTGGTGCTCATGTGTGCCAAGCATGTTACACAAAGGAGTAATCGTAAAGAAGGTGACACTAGCCTCAGTGTTAGGATGAATGGGGATTGGAACAGATCTTATCCTTCTCCCTCCCATCTGTTGTGGTGAGACTATGGCTTCCTGTTACAGGAGGTATCATGTGGGTCTCTCTGTATGTCATCTTCCCAATGAGCCAGTTCAAGGATTCTGACAACCACCTTTTCGATGTTTATTTTGTCACAGATGATTCAAGAGAGCCGGTTTCTAATAGAAATGGCAGACACAGTCCAGGAAAAGATTGTACAGTGTCAGAAAGCAGGTAATTGTTAATTTTTACTTTTTGATTTTTCTATTTTGTTTAGAAACCATAATAGTATGTACCTATGCAACAGTCCTGCATGATCTACACATGTACCCCAGAACCTAAAGTACAATAATAAAAAAAAGAAACCATAATAATTCTTAATAGATTTTTTTTCAAAATCTTTCTTCTTCTTCTCTTAAAATTCAATTATTTTATGGCATTGCTTAACTATGCTTTAAGTTACACTTTAGTCTTTGTTTAGTACAGAAGAAATCCAAGTGATAATAGGTGGGTTGTGAGTATACAGGGTTGGGGCGGTATCTGAAGATGTCTAGAGGGATAAGAGTTTCTGAATCTGATTTTGTGGTTTGGAACCCGTCAAAACCTTCTACTGCTGATATCGAAGCTATGGTTCCATACAGTCCCTTAAAACCCACTTCAGTTTTGCAGTTGGAACCAAAATCCTATTAATCTTCTAGGCTTTTGCCCCCTTAGTAGTCTTCACTTTAGATTTAGATTTGTTCTTTCTTTTGAAGTGTGGGATGAGTCACATATCTGCGAGAGTGCACTTGTTTATTTCAGTTCGCCTTCATCCACACCCCTGTGCTTTCATTTCCTGGATCCACAGGCTTCTCTATCCACACACATGATAATGATTATGACAAGGAAGACGACAACAGTAGCAACTGCTTGATACGTATGCATATGCCATACCAAGCACACATACTATCTTACTCATGACAACTCTGCACAGTAATCATCATTATATCTGATATACAGATGAGGCACCTGAGACTCTGAAAGACTGACTTACCCTAGGTCCCATATCAACACTTGGTGGACCTGCCTTTTGAATTTAGACCAAACTTTTAAAGTGGTGATTTTCACTGACTGACCGGCAGGCTTAGATGTTTCTGTTGACAGGAAGCACAAAAATAATAATACCTGATACTTACATGATTCCAGGCACTGTTCTGAGATCTTTATACATATTGACTCCCTTAAGCTTTACCTCAACCCCATGAGGTAAACCCACTTGTTAACTACATGTCACCAGTGAGAAAACTGAAGCCCAGAGATGTCAAGGTCTTTCCCAGACTCACATAGCTAGTCAGTGGTAGAGCTGGGTTCCACATTCATGTTCTTTACCACGTGCTATGTTTGTGATGTTAGCACCAGGAAAGTTAACGTGGTCTTAGGCTGCATTAATAAAAATACAAGAACTAGAACACGGAGAATGGATGATAGATCCCCAACCACATGTGGGCTTCTCCCAGCCCATTTTGAGTACAGTGTTCACTCCTGGACACAGGTTCCCACAGAGCTCAGCTCCAGGAAACTGGGCAATGCAGTGGCCCTGCCTGGATGCCATCCTTAAAGAAGTGTTTCATTGGTAAGCTGAATATGTTTGAATGGTTAACCCAGAGAGAACCTGAGGGATTTTACCCAATATCTTTCTTCAAATACCTAAAAGCTTGCACTGTAGAAAAGAGTTTAGAACTTCTCAGTCTGTGTCCAGTTAGCACCAGGAGTAGAAGTTCCAGGGAAGATGTTGGCTCAGTATCAGTCATAGCTTTTCAAAGATGGAATGAGCTGTTCATAAGAGAATGTGATTTCTATCTTTAAGCTGCTAAGACAAAGACTGAAGAAACATGATGGTGATGGTTTTCATAAGAGTCAAGCTTGAGCAGATAGTTGAGCTAAAAATACCTTAAGGTCATTCCCAAATCTGAAATACTTGAGTGTTTCCCAGAATGCTATTTTTAAAAAAGCCTTTTTTATTTTTAGTCAACAGTACTAATTACTTATTGTTATCTATGTGGGCTCCAGGGCTTACTGTTAAGTCACAGGGATGGTTCATAAAGAAAAATAAGACACATAGATTCCTCACATATGGTTGCCATTGACACGTCAGGCCGTTTCATGCATAAACCAGGAAGAGGGCAAACAAGGTCGATGTTACCTGTTGGAAGAATTTGCTGCTAACTTACTTAATTAAAAAATTTTTTATTTTTAAATGTTGTGTGTATGTAGGAGGTGTATATATTTTTAGGGCACATGAGATGTTCTGATACAGGCATGTAATATATACAATTATATTATGAAAAATGAGGTATCCATCCCCTCAAGCATTTCTCTTCTGTGTTACAAACAATCCAATTATACTCTTTTAGTTACTTTTAAATGTACAATTAAATTATTATTGATTGTAGTCACCCTGTTGTGCTATCAAATACTAGGTCTTATTTAGTCTTCCTATTTTTTTTGTACCCATAGAATTTACTTCTTTACTTCTCATGTCCTTTTCTATGGCTCCTGGCTGTTTTAAATGCAGTTTAGCCTATTGCATTGACTATTGTCAATTTATGCATAAGGAGAGCTACTTGGGATGAATAGAATAAAAAGGATGATTCAATTTAGGGATTTGGAAATTATGAGAAGACAGGAATGTGAAATTATATTTTACTGATAATATTTTCATAATAAGATGCCTATTTTTCTGAGATATATACTCAGATTTTTTATGCATTCTTTCTTCAAAGGGATGGAGTTTCATGAAGAACTTCATAATTTGGGGGCAAAAGAAGGCTTGAAAGGAAGAAAACTCAACAAAGCAACTGAGAGCTTTGCTTGGAATATTACAGTATTGAAGGTAGATGAAACATTCAGATGCCCCCTGTGCCTTTGCTTTTCTCCTCCTCATCTCTCCAATGTGTAGAGAAATGTCAGGGGTTAAATATGATGGTTTGGATTTTTTAACCTTTACTTTAGATTGAGAAGTACGTGTGCAGGTTTGTTATATAGGCAAACTGCGTGTCACAGGGGGCTGGAGAGCAGATTGTTTTGTTACCCAAGTAATAAGCATAGTATGCCATAGGTAGTTTTTTGATTCTCTCTCTCCTCCCACCCTCCACCCTCGAGTAGGCCCTGGTGTCTGTTGTTCCTCTCTTTGTGTCCATGTATTCTCATTGTTTAGTTCCCACTTTTAAGTGAGAACATGTGGTATTTGGTTTTCTGTTACTGCATTAGTTTGCTTAGGATAATGCCCTCTGGCTCCATCCATGTTGCTGCAAAGGAAATGATCTTTTTTAAGCCTGTGTAGTATTTCATGATGTATATGTACCACATTTTCTTTATCTAGTGATGGACATCTAGGTTGATTCCATGACTTTGCTATTGCGAATAGCACTGTGGTGAACATACATGTCCATGTGTCTTTATGGTAGAAGGAATTATATTCCTTTGGGATTATACCCACTAATGGGATTGCTGGGTCAAATGGTAATTCTGTTTTAAGTTCTTTGAGAAATTTTCACACTTCTTTCCACATGGCTGAATGAATTTACATTCTCACCAGCACTGATAAATGTTTGCTTTTCTCATCAACCTTGCCAGCATGTGTTATTTTCTGACTTTAGCTATTCTGACTGTGAGATGGTATCTCACTGTGGTTTTGATTTGCATTTTGCTAATGATTAGTGATGTTGAGCACTTTTTTATATGCTTGTTGGCCGAGTGTATGTCTTCTTTTGAAAAGTGTCTGTTCATGTCCTTTGCCTACTTCCTAATGGGGTTGTTTTTCACTGCTAATTTAAGTTCCTTGCAAATTCTGAATGTCAGACCTTTGTTGGATGCATAGTTTGCAAATATTTTCTCTCATTCTGTAGGTTGTATGTTCACTGTCTTGATAGTTTCTTTTGCTGTGCAGAAGGTCTTTAATTAGGTTCCACTGTCAATTTTTGTTTCTGTTGCAATTGCTTTTGATGTCTTTGTCATGAAAGCTTTTTTAGGTTCTATGTCCAGAATGGTATTTCCTAGGTTAGCTTCCAGAGTTTTTATAGTTTTAGGTGTTACATTTAAGTCTTGAATCCATGTCGAGTTGATTTTTGTATATGGTATAAGGAACAGGTCCAATTTCAATCTTCTGCACTTGACTAGCAGCACTTACTGAATAGGGAGTCCTTTCCCTATTGCTTGTTGTTGTTGACTTTGTTGAAGAGCAGATGGTTGTAGGTGTGCAGCATTATTTCTGGGCTCTCTATTCTGTTCCATTGGTCTCTGTGTCTGTTTTTGTACCAATATCATGCTGCCTTGATTACTGTAGCCTTGTAGTATCATTTGAAGTTGGGTCATGTGATACCTTAAGGAATGTGTGGCTTGATCTCTAGGTTCAGACTCTAGGAGATGGGGAGCTGCATACTGGGATTGACATGGTTTATGGCTTAATAAGGCAATGAGGTTTTTGGTGCAGGCAGGGGATAGCCCATGTGTGAGATTAATTTGCCTGGTGTGTATGTGTGTGTGTGCATGTGTGTGTTTGTGTGTGTTTACTCACATGAACACGTATGTTCAAATCAATATGGTTGTTCTTGTTTGTGGAAAGAATAATGACAAATGCTGTTGGGGAAGGTTCCACACAAATGATTTGGAAGAGACAAACTACAGAATATCTAGGGCCATTGAGGATTTTTGTTTTAAGAACAGTTCCTGTAAATACATTTCTTTTTCCAAATAGCTTTGGAAGTCAGTTTCTTGAGATTATGATTTGCTCTCTGCTGCACATTAATTTTTAGGATTTTGAAGTAAATATGCCACTTTTTATATTTTCTTTGTAAAAAGAGAAATGATTTAGGCAGACAGAATAATATATTCTTGACAGCTAAATGGGAGGAAAAACAGCTTCAAACAAAATTAATAATTGCTGACATTTAAGGAACACTCATTTTGTGCTAGGTACTGTTTTATGAGGTTTATATGAATTAACAATTTAATACGCCAACTCAGTATTGTTATTAATCTCACTTTACAGGTGGGAAAACAGAGGAATTGAAAGTCTGTGTATATTTCCTGAGGCTGCTCAGCTAGTAAATGAAGTTTGAGCTCAGGCAGTCTTGCTCCAAACCCTGTGTCTCTAACCTGTGCTGCAGAGATGCTGTACACGTTATGTGAAAGTGCTAGCTTAACTGTAAGACCTGTTACAAATGTCTATTAAAAATTCAGTCCACAAGCGATAAGCCCCTACTATGTATTAGACTCTGTGCTAGGCACTGGGAATACATGGAGAACAAGAGATATAGACCCTGACCTCATGAAGGTAACAGTCTGAGGCCAGTGGAAGAAGGGGATAGATAATGCATCATTTGCTTAAGGAGCAGGGATGACCTAGAACTGTAGTGTTAAAGAGGAGCTTATTATAATCCTAGATTATAATGTGGCAGTGTGAACCCTGATATACACATTTCATGTTCAGAAGATTTTATATGGGCTTGTTAATGTGCCAGTCACAGAAAGGTGCTAGGGATACAAATCAAGAGAATTACCTGGGTCTCCAAGACTAGTCTATAAGGAGAGACAGACATTTAACTAATAATGGCCATCGATTGTTCAGCACTTAATTCGTGCTCAACACTCAAGGCTAGATACTTTATATATACCCTTTCTTCCTTGCCACAACAGTGCAACCTTGCAACATGACATGCTGACTCTGATATGACTCCATCCTGCAAATGAGGATATTGAGGCTTGTGGGGTTGTGGGGGTTGGAATTTCTTGCCTGGAATCACAAAGCTAGTAAATGGCCAGCCTGCAATTTTTAACTCAGGCCCATGGTTTTTATCTACTACACTGTTCTGCCTCCTCTAAAATTCCATCCATGTGGCTGAGTCTCTGTATTAGTCTGTTCTAAGCTGCTAATAAAGACACACCTGAGAGTGGGTAATTAATTTATAAAATAAAGAGGTTTAATTGTCTCACAGTTCACCATGGCTGGAGGCTGCAGGAAACTTACAGTCATGGTGGAAGGGGAAGCAAACATGTCCTTCTTCACGAGCCAGCAGCAAGGAGAAGTGCTGAGCAAAAGGCAGAAAATCTCCTTATAAAACCATCAGATCTTGTGAGAACTCACTCACTATCATGAGAGCAGCCTAAGGGTAACTGCCCTTATGATTTGGTTACTTCCTACTGGGTCCCTCTCACAACACATGGGGATTATGGGAATGACATTTTAAGGTGACATTTGGGTGGGGACACAGCCAAACCATATTAGTCCCATTGGGTCCAGGCAGCCTAGTGCAGGGATAAGAATGTAGGCCCTGTGTGAAGATTACTTGATAGCAGTGAGACTAGTCAAGTTATGTAATCTCCCTGAGGGTGGTAACAATACCTACACCCAGATTTTGTGAGAATAAAATGAGATAATACATACAAAAGATGTAAGTCACAGTGCGCAAAACTAGACAGTATATATGTTAGCTGTTACTTTTTGTTTGTTTGCCAGGTGAGGATAAACATTGGAGGAACCAGGTTTTTTGTTATTTTTGTTTCTTTGTTAATGCTGTTCAAATTATTCCAAGAGAGCTTTTCAGACAGAATTAATCTTCTATTGTTATAACTCACATACTAGCTGCTGGTATTTCAGTTTGAGCACTAGAGTAGTGGACTGCTACTAACAAGAGTAATGTACTTTTCCACACTTCCAGTAGTTACTTTTTCTCCTCCATTGAGTTTGGGGCCTGTTAATCTGGTGTTTTGTCTTCATTTTTTTTGCTGGACAAATGACCTCCTTTGAATTTGAATTATTAGCTGAGAGAGTAAGAGCCTGGGCTCTGTTGGAGACTTTTTATTCCAGTGGTGCTGGTTTGAGAAGACGTCTTTCTCTATACAATTCTTCCATTAGTTCTTGTGCCTTAGAGCTGAAACAGTTCCTACTTGATTCTCCAGCCTTGCTATTAATTTTCAGAGCTCCTCAAAATCTTTTAATAAATGTTTTTGTTTGTAAGTTCACATTCAGTTTACCTTGCTTACAGTTGGTTGAATAATTAATAACCATCCTGGAAAGACATAATCACTGAATTAGGAGGCTGTGGCATGAATTACCTACACAATTCTCCATTGCCTACTGAAAAAGTTTCCTTATTCATGATTTAGACAAGTATTCCTCACTATCTAGAGAGAGAAAGTGGGAATTAACCAATTCTGGTTAAATATGTTGGCTTATATTTCTAAAAAATATTTAATTCCAGTGTAATTTCCAATAAGTAAGGAAGGAGCTGGAAAAAAATGAGAAATGTATCCTCAGAAAGATGGGGGATTGGCAGCATGGAGTGGTGCAAAGGAGCATTGGATTTAGAGTAAATTGAGCTGAGACTGAAAAATAAATTGTTTAGTGTTCTCTGCAGTTCAATATTATATTTATCTGATATTAAAAATGACAGGGAAGTTGGAGAAAAAATTGCAGAAAGAAAGATGACTAGCTCTATGATATAATGCATAAGAATAATGATTACAGTGTCCAAATTGTTCCAGAGATAGAGACTTAGTATTTGCAAGGAAACTGAAATCAAGGTGTTTCTGGAAGACCCCATACTTGTGTTTTTCTTTAATTCATATTCTAGCACTTACATGGGTCCAGTATAGGGGCTTGCTTAGTATATCTTTTGCATTTTTCCACACTTTTGCCATATGTCTATATCCAACTGTAACAGTCAATTTCCTCTCCCTTTCTTTCTTTTTCACTGTTGTACACAAAATTGGTCTCCTTACACAGCCACTGTGTTTATTTGGGATGATAGGATGACTCAGTCATCAGTACCTTTTCAAGACAAGCATTGGACCAAAATAACTCCATTCTATTCCATCCTCACATGTTAACAGACCTTTCCCTCTGTTTCTTCTCCATGATGTCCTTCAAAAATGAGTTTTGTGTCTTATTCTGTTTGTGCTGATATAATAAAATACATGATATTGGGTAATTTATAAACAATAGAGGTTTATTTCTCATAATTCTTGAGGCTGGAAAGTCCAAGATCAAGGCAGGAGCAGGTTTGGTGTCTGGTGAAAGCACAGTCTCTCCTTCCAAGATAGTGACTTCTTGCTTTGTCCTTCAGAGGGGAGGAATGGTGTCTCCTCAAATGGCAGAAGGGAAAGAAAGGCAAAAGAGGGCAAAAGGGCCTAGGTAGTTCCTGCCAGCCTTTTTATAAGGCAGTAATCACCTCCTAAAGGTCCTACTTCTTGATATTGTTGCATTGGGGATTAAGTTCAGAAGGGACACAAACATTCAAATTATAGACATTTGGTTGCTAACATAATATTAAACTCTCACAATGGAAAATTTTCCTGTTCTTTAAGGCTTTCAGAAAGGGATATTACAACTTCACTTACATAGCCAACATGTTCTAATAAATTGTTAGTAATTTTGGAAGTGCTTCACTCATGAGAGTTCTGAAGATCTCTTGGGAGCAAGATGTGGACTTAACCTATATCACTGATAAAAAAGGCTATTTGCAATGAAGTGAAAGTTGTTTAAAGTCTTGGACTCTATGCAGAGTGATTTGACTTTTTAAGCAGAAAAAGAACTGCAATGTAAAGGTTGTCACATCTATAAAACCGAAATTAGAAAGAATCCAAGAGGAGCATTTTAGTGAGCTTTTCTAAATTTTAATTTTCTAGCTTGTCCTGTCGGCTATTTTAAGAAACTAAATTTTATTACATTATGTTTTTAAAAGTTTTATGAAAAAATCAATTTTAGCAGGCTGGAGAAGTATCAAGTAGAGAGATATAAAAATAATATTAAAGAAATATAATTAATAAATATTTTATCACTTCTACAATCCCAGAGGTAGGGATGCAAAAATGGGCTTTAAAAGCTTCTGCCCAGTAGAGTCACATGTCCCACTCCCATTTCACAGTCAAATATGATTTCATTGGAGTGGGACAAATGTAAACCTTCTTAGGGAAGAGGAGCGGATATTGGTAAATACAATCTATCGGTGAAGGTTCTTCAACTGTCCCCACCTCATAGAGCTACAGTGAGGTCTAAGTGAGTAAATATATATAAAGCAGTGTCTGGCATATACAAAGTGCTTTGTGAGTGTTTGTTAGTTTTATTACTTAAAAGGAACATTCAATGCTTACAATAATCAAGTGATTTTTACACAACATTTTAATGATTTTTAAGGATAACCCTGTAAAGTTACTCTTATTATACCCCTTTTACAGATAGGGGAACTGAGGCTCAAGAGGTTAGGAACCTTCCCATTGGCATATAGGAAATGAGTGATGGAGCAAGGATTTAACTCTAAAGGCCACGTTGTCATCCCACTGTGCTATATTGTCAAAATACTTACAGCACCATAATAATAATGGTTTGTATTAACGAGCACTTTCTGTGTATCAAGTATACTACTAAAGTGGTTTATATTTATTATTTTACTTAAGCTAAGGGAGTGAGTATCCTGTCCATCTAGCATGAACATTTCAGTCTCCTTGACAGTATATGCTTACAGTGCAGAAAGCTATAGCGAGAGTGTAGCTTGAGAACAATTTATTTATAACACTACATTTATGAAGCAACTTTCTTTTCTCAATCTAGTTTACCAGGTATACTTTTCTAGTGGGAAATAGAATGGATTGACCAAGTGACATAACTAGTTCCATCTGCGCAGTAGTCACATTTCTCTTTGTAGGTAAATCAGTTAACTTCCCTTTTTACTGGTCCATCTCCTATGAGCTTGGTTAGCATGAATCAGCTTCCCAGGGTCTGATCACCCCTGAGTGAATGGATGCATTTGAGTCCTTGGACAGATACCACTGGGATCACGAAAGCAAAGCAAAACAACAACAAAAATACCAAAGCAGAAGACCAGACCCAGGACCCCTGAGAGCTCAGTCAGCCTCCTCTTGTTTCTCTTAGATAGCTTTGCTGTTCATTGGCTTTTAGTGTGGATATTGCTAGCTGCCATGTCTTGATGGGACAGAGGAAGCTTAAGAACCATACCTCTAGCAAAAACTTTACAAAGGCTATCCTCCCTTTCATATTCCTTCTGCATGACCCCTCCTTCACAACCACAATTCTACTTTTCAGACCCACAATCTGTCTTTTATCAACTGAGATGTTAAAGCAGAATCTATTCTGTATCTTCTCTAGGAAACATTTACTTTTTAAATTTTCATTTTATTGAATTTATTTTATTTTATTTTATTTTATTTTTTGTCTATTAAATGTTTAAAAATAATGTTGGAATTTTGACAAACAGTTATGGTAACAGTCATGTCAGAAACATTTGGTGAATGCAACTGGGTGGAGCAAAATAGGGATGAAGCCAAAACTGAGGGTCTTATTCAAGTGGCAGCCAGTTTAGTCTCACTCAACCTATTAAGCTCTAAACTCACTTGGGATCTTAGCCAGCTGCTTTACAATGCATGTTATTGACTACCAGGAAGAAGGTGGGTGGCAGAAGGGAAAGAATGGATGGATCACTTCTAAAAAAAACAGGTTGAATCTCATGTGTCAGTATCATTATTTTTATAAACAAAAGAAAATATTATTAGGCTTTGTGAAGTATAGAGTATATATTTAGAAGGCATAGAATTTATCTGGGGGTTATAAGTTAAGTTTGATAGATTTATCCTTGGACTAGGTATTTGAAAATATACTCCTAGATACATTTGTAGAATCTTGTTATTGTTTGGCTAGTGAATGCAAAATAAAGACCCTTCTCACCCACCTCAAGAAGGTGACTTCGTTTATTTTCACATCAACATTTATAAATAAGGAAGTGCAATGCATAAATGAGGCTTCTAATCCATAAATTAGCAAATCATAATTTAACACATTTTTATTTTATTTTATTTGTGGTGAAACCAAATTTATTAATTCAACAAATATGTCTGTTACGTCTTTACTAGGTGACAGGCTTTGTGCTTGGGATATATTGGTGAATAAAAATGTGGTCTTGTGGTCTCAGAGCTGAAAGTCTAGTGGGAGAAGCAATCATTTAACTATCACACAGTGTGACTTAAATTTGTCCTTATGATGGGTGTCTTTAAAAAGTGCATGGCATCATGAGAGTGTGCAATGGGATTTAACCTAATGGGAGAGGTCAGGGAAGTCTTCCATGAGACTTCAGGAAGAGAGGTCAGGAAGTACCAGTTGAGCAGTGAGTAGATAGTCTAGCCTTTCATAGATTCCAAAACCCTGCCCTGTATCTTGATATTTGTGTGTAGTTGCCAAAATAATCTGAAAATAATGGTGAAAAGAAAACAAATCAAAATAAAGACATGCTGGATCTCTTCAACATGGTCTGGGGAGTTCTAAAATTTCTGCCTTGCTCATTTAATTACTACTCATTAGCATTATGGCTAATTTGTTATTATATCAAATCTGGCCATATTAATTCCAAATGAATTTAATCATCTACCTTCTAATATATAATCTGCAGCAAACTTTTATAACCATGTGTATTCATAAAATCCATTTGACAGCTTATAGTTGCAGAGGAGGATGTTATAAGGTTGGTTTTTGAGTGATTTCCACAATTTAAAGCTGAAAAGATGCAGAGAGAGAGAGAGAGAGTTATATAATGCAGAGTATTAGTGTTAGTGTTAGATAAAAGGTAAATTTTTTGAAGTATAATTGATGCATCTATTATAAAAAAAGCCACAAGTTTAAAATATTATTTCAAACAGCTCTTATCCAATAATATAGGACAGTTCAAATAGAATGTCAGTGCTTCTTAGCAATAGGCAGACTGGTTACATGGTCTCCAGATTTCTGCCTTGGGTGGCTGCATCCCAGCTGTGCTGCCCAGGAGTTTAGTAGAGATAAAAGCCAGGCTGTTGACATGATTATGGAAGCACACACCACTTCACTTTATCTCCAGTAGAACTAAATTTAGCATCTCTTGGAGGTACACTTTTTTTTTTTTCAGATGAAAGCTGCATTTTATAATGAATTTGAATAATTCAAAAGTGGCAGGATCCTAATGAATAGATGCATCATAGACCAGAGGACTTGGCTCCAACTAGTGAAGTTCTTGAAGGTCTTACTTTTCTTTCAGGAAAATTTTATTTAGAGAAAATTTGTTTCTTATACACAGAGTTTTAGCCTAAGGTGAGTTGTAGCTTAAGTGAGTTTGATGTTTTAACTCTGCATTAATTATTTCTTACAGTGATATAAGTGGAAAGAAAACATTGATAACCAAACAGTTTCATTCTGGTTTCTTACAGCTCTTGTAGGTTTTACATTCACAAGCTCCTTTTCTGATGTTGTTACTCAAGGAAGACAAAAATGGGCTACATCTATCTAATTTCCTTATTGTTAACCCAAATCAGAGCAAAATGAGTTCACTTCTCTGAATATGTGTGTGTGTATATATACATGGTACACACATGTATATATATATATGGTACACACACACATTGTAAAATCAAATCAAATCTGAATTTAGATAGAGAGTCTGTTCAAAAGAATTATCACAATAAGGAGAGGAAACTACTCTGATAGGGGAATTATTGTAACAGAGAGAATGCCCCTACCTTAAGATCTGTATGCATTTGAAAGATCAGGTAGAAAGGATTTTTCTTTTGTAGGGAAGGGCCAAGAAGTTCAGAAAGAAGCACATATGAGGGAGTGGGTAGCATGATCCCACAGCTGATCCTACAGTTAGGAAGCATCTTTTCGGTGGTCAGCCCTTTCTTGTAAGAGGTCATTAAGGAAAGGCTGTGTGCTGACTCAGGCTGAGAGTGGGTCAAAGTTCAGGGGACTAAGGGGAAGAGATAAGCCTAATTAAAGTTTGGCCAAGTCCAGGTAGCAGATATTAATATTTTGTCCAGATTTGTTAGTAGATACAAACAGTTTGGCTAATCATTTATGAGGTAAGAAAGAGGTTCTGAAAGGTCTATGTTTGGCCTTGTCACAGGTAAACAAGGGAGCTTCCATGAGTCTTAGCTAAGTTCTGTGGGGAAGAGGAGTCTTTCAAGGAACACAGAAGGATGGGGGGATTTCTTAACCATCCCTGATTTCCTGTAACACAGGGCTCAGATAAAGTTTAACATTGTCAACATATGCATTTATATAGTGTATTAGTCTGTTCTAATGCTGCTAATAAAGATACACCCGAGACTTCATAAAAGAAATAGGTTTAATGGACTCACAGTTCCACATGGCTGGGGAGGCCTCACAATCACGGCAGAAGACTAAGAAAGAGCAAAGAGATTTCTTACATGGACAAGAAAGAGATTGTTCAGGGGAACTTCCATTTATAAAACCATCAGGTCTTGTGAGACTTATTGACTACCACTAGAACAGTATGGGGGAAACCACCCCATGATTCAATTATTTCCACTAGGCCCTGTTTTTGACACATGGGAATTATTACAATTCAAGGGAGATTTGGGTGAGGACACAGCCAAACCAAATCTCATATATATATTTATCACATATATAAAATATATACACATAAATATATAAAAATATACTTATTAAATATATAAAAATAGATACATATAATATACATTTATACATGTGTATATATAAAATGTATGTATATATGTATATGTGTACATACATATATGTAAATGTAAAAATCTAAAGGATAATTTAGGTTGAGTATACTTTTTAAAAGTCATATTGAAAAGATCTAAATTATGGAGCAGCAGGAAAGTTACCCTCAAGTCATAAGTGGTTATTTTCCAATTTAATTAAACCTTTCTTATTTCAAGTAGATACCATGTGCTCAAAGATACATCATATATGAGATTACATACTCATAGTAATAGGCCAGGAGGATAAATCTTTTTTTTCTCCTTATTTCTCACTTAGAAAAATGATTTTGTATTGTTAATTACTCTCCATACATTATTGATACTTTTAGTATTTGTGGTAAGTGAAGATACCTATCTACCAATGCAGAATAACTAATAACTGAATTTTCCCTTTAAGGAAAAATTCATGCCTTTATGATATTAATTATAGATTCTTTGGAAAACATATCCCTCTGGAGTTTTAAAAATAAATTTAGATTCATAAAAATTTACATATAACTGTTCAGAGAACTATTTGAATAAGACAAGAAATGTGGATCATTATCATAATTATATTAATGCTTTAAAAAAATGTAACTTCTGGAAGGAAAAGACTCTCACAGAATCATGACTTAGAATTAAGTATTAGACTTTTGCATCATTGCATAATATTATGGAAAGGTTAACAAATCATTATGTAGAGACTCCAGAGTTTCAGATTCAAAGAAGAGAATCCTTTTCTATGCAATGAAATACACTAACCCCTCATAATGGGATTTGTAAATCTGCCAGGACGAAGCTATGTGTTCTAAAAATAGCTAAAGTCTTTGAGTGTTTATTTAAAAGATAACTATTCTCAATGGATTTTTGAGTCAATTGTACTCAGGGATGGAAAGTTCTTAAATTGCTTTACAGTGTATTCCAGGGAAAAAAATATTGCAATTCAAATCTCTCAGAGGTATTCCTTAATCAACTAGAATATTCTGGATCTCTCAGTTGTCTGCTACTGGGCAGCTGGCATTATGAAACAACTAGAATAAAATTGGTTCATGAATTTGTTGCCTGGGAATTATCCGTTTCTTGGGTCAAAGAAAGATCCTGATCAATTACAAACAAATCTAGTCTCAGAAAGTTGAACTCCCTTTCTTACGCATGAGTTAAGAGATGTATTTTTCATATACATTTAAAATATACTGGATGCTCTGAAAGTATAACTTGGGTTTCAACAACAAATTTTGATTTACTTGGGTCAGAAATATGGGTCTGTCTCACTGTCATTTTCTGTTTGTTTGTTTCTTTTTTCAGATTTAATTGGGCTTTACTTTTTTGTAAGAAATATATAGAAAAGGAAGGTTATGTGTGTTAGAACTACTCATGTTCTCTGGTGGTACATTATTGCAACAGAAGTTTATTTCTCCAAACTGCTTGGATGGGCACAATTTGAACCTATGCTGAAACAGTCCTATAGATACTTGAGAGTTACATACAGTTTATTTGCTGGTGAAATCATGGATGGTTACACACTGCTTCCTCATTCCCTTACCTTCCAGATGGCTCTCCACACTTACCACACATGTTGCAGGAAGCAGGTTCTTGTTTATTGTGGGTTTGCTATCAACCAAGAAACTGATATCTAAGACTGCTAAAAAACAAAGCTAGCATGTAAAGTCTCATATATTGAAAAGTATGTTTTAGTGGTAACTGTGTCCTAGTATTAAATCTAAGTAAGTGAGACTGAAGCTTCTTAACAATGTATATTGTGTATTCTCTGAGTCAGCCCATAGAGTCTTTACATGTGCTCTGAAACTAGAGAGGGAAAAAGCCAGCAACTTCCTTCCTGTTCTCTTTTATCAATAGTAGTATATTTTAGCCTGGGAGAGGAAGAATGCCATCGAAAGGAACAATTATATGTATATATAGTGTGTGTTTGTGTATGTGTTGTATCATAGGCTCTTGTTTCTTATATTAAACAATTCACTTATTAAGCCTTGATTATTGTAAGCTCTGTAATAATACATGTAGATGTGACAATAACAATAATAGAGGAATGAAATTTTCCTCGGAGGTTTTGGTTAACTAAATATAGTCTCAGCTGCTCTTATGAAAAACATAAAAAGGTGTAAGCCATATAATAATTATAAATGCTATCAAAATGGAAATTACAATTTTAAATTCTGGAAAATACAGTCTTTGCTACTAAATCACAATTTCATCAATGATACTCAATCATTCGGTCATCCTCTACTTAATAACCACCACCTTAAAAATTGCTGGGCTCATCTCAGGAAGTATAATTTTATTCTAGAGATTCTTCTCTGGTCAGAGAGAGAGAGAGAGAGAGACAGACAGAGAAAGAGAGAGAGAGAGTGAGAGAGAGAGAGAGAGAAAGAGAAAGAAAGAAAAGAAAGAAAGAAAGAAAGAGTGAAGCAAATAATAAAGTGATTACTACTGTCCTTACTCTTTAAATAACAGCTCCTGGGAAGGTCAGGTCCTTTGGCTGTTTTGTCAAAGATACCCAGGAAGAGTTTTCATAGAGATCGCTGAACTACAGGAGCCTTGAAAATTAATTACATGAAACTTTATGAATTTCCTTGAAGTTAAACATCAGCACAACCAGAATTATCTTCCTGGAGCTTTTGATTAGACATTTCTATACCAGTTTGTCTGTCATTTCTTTTTTGCAGCATAAGGTTTAACAATCTAATCCCTGAATTGGCCACAGCTGCTGCATACTACTATGTCAATTGTGCAGTGCACAACCATAGGGGGTGCCATTCCCACTGAATGTATGTGAATAGTGCCCTCTGGATTTGTCATGTGGTTACCATGAAGTTGTCAGGCTAAGCATTTTTCTAGCTCCAGCCTTTTGTTCTCCATGAAGTTTTGAGTGCCTTTAATTATTATTACATTAATTATAATTATTGTCTAATGTAGTGATTTTCCCTAAGGTTTACATTTAAGATACATTTTCAGTCATTTCAAAAGGATTCATATGCAGTAACATGTCTTCCTGTGAAACTATCATTATTTGTGTATTGAAGCACAGTAGAGAAGCCCAAGAATCCAGAGTATTACATACATCAGATGAGGAAAATGTCAATTGTAACTCAGCTAGATCTTCACTTTGATTGGTTTTGACCCAAATGTACTTGATTCAGTTTGTAACTTGACAGTAGAAACTGTGGACATTTGGAAAAAAATATCCAGTCCTCTTTTCAAGTCTAATACATCCTTCTTTTGTGAGAAAATTTAATTAAATTCATTTAATCTTCTAAAGAATGCTCTAAATTCATTTAAGAGAATTAAAAATAAATAAATCTTTTTAAGAACCTAAGACTTGAGTGAGAAAAATGATTTGATGTTAGTCTGTCAGCTTTAAGAAAAAATGCCAAGTTCTTTGCCTGGATAGAAGGTCCTCTGTGATGGGGCCTTTGCTTACCTCTGATCTCTTCACATTTTATATTCTCCATGCCTGCAGTTCTGTTTCTTGGAAATATCAGACAGTTTTGGGATTCCATGCCTTCGCACTGCTGTTCCTGCCAACTGTGATGTTCTTTCCCTCCCGCCTCAGTCACCCACCAACTCCACTTCGTCTCTGAGATCCAGCACTAGTGTTATCCATTGCCTTTCCAGGGAAGCCTTCCCTGCTCTTGTCCCTCCATGCCCCTCACCCCTCGATTCTCATCAAAACCAAATTACCTCCTGTGTAGTGCCAGATCTGTAGCTTATACACAATTTTATTCCCATGCCCACCACCCTGACTCACTAAATTGTAATGATGTGTCTAGATGCCTTTTTCTCGTACAAAATCCAGCTCCTTCAGGGTGGGGACTGTGCCTTAGCACAGTGCTAAGATTTAGATGAGAAAACAGAGGATTACAGATGCTCTGCAATTTGTTCAAGATGATGCGACTAACTAGAAAGCAGTGAGAATGGATGCACACCTTGATCTGTGTGACTCCAAAGCCTTTTCTTAATATCCACAGTCATGAGTCCAAGGTCACTGTAGATGCCTGTGTCCCAAAGCTTGTTCTTCATATTGGATGGATGTTGTGTCCAATGTCACCATTGGATGCCTACGTGACATTTGGGAAGATGGGTGTTTCTGCAATTCTTGGCAGCTCCATTTTCTCATGGGGTTGAAATTTTGTCCTCTTTTTCCTACTTCAGCCTCTGGGGAGTTTCATTTTTCCTGGTCTACTCTTTAAAAAAAATTAATTTTTGTGGGTACATAGGTGTATATACTTGTGGGTTACATAAGATGTTTTGGTACAGGCATACAATGCATAATAATCACATCACAGAAAATTGGGTATGCATCCCCTCAAGGATTTATCCTTTGTGTTTCAAATAAACCAATTATACTCTTTTAGTTATTTGAAAATATACAATTAAATTGTTACTGACCATAGTCACTATGTTGTACTATCAAATACTTAGTCTTATTCGTTCTAACTTTTTTTGTACCCATTAACCATCCTCATCTCCCCACAACCCCACTATTCTTCCCAGCCTCTAGTAACCATCCTTCTTCTATTCTCTATGTCCATGAGTTCAATTCTTTCCATCTTTAGTTCCCACAAATGAGTTTGAACCTGTGAAGTTTGTTTTTCTGTGCCTAGTTTATTTAACTTAACATAATGACCTCCAGTTCCATCCATGATTTGCAAATGACAGGATCTCAATCCTTTTTTATGGCTGAATAGTATTCCATTGTGTATATGTACCACATTTTCTTTATCCATTCATGTGCTGATGGACACTTAGGTTGCTTCCAAATCTTGGCTATTGTGAATAGTGCTGCTGCAATAAACCTGAGAGTGAAGGTAACTCTTTGATATACTCATTTCCTTTCTTGTTAATATATACTCACAAGTGGGATTGCTGGATTGTATGGTAGCTCTATTTTTAGTTTTTTGAGGAAGCTCCAAATTGTTCTCCATAGTGGCTGTACTAATTTACATTCCCACCAACAGTGTATGAGGATTCCCTTTTCTCCATATCTTTGCCAGCATTTTTTATTACCTGTCTTTTGAATATAAATCATCTTAACTGGGGTAAGATGATATGTCATTGTAGTTTTTATTTGCATTTCTCTGATGATCAGTGTTGTTACCTTTTTCATATGCTTTTTGCCGTTTGTCTTCTTTTGAGAAATGTCTATTCAGATCTTTTGCCCAGTTTTTAATAAGGTTATTAGAGTTTTTCCTCTAAAGTTGTTTGAGTTTCTTATGTGTTCTGATTATTAATCTCTTGTCAGATAGGTAGTTTGCAAATATTTTCTTCCATTTTGTGGGTTGTCTCTTCACTTTGTGGGTTGTTGCCTTTGTTATGCAGAAGCTTTTTAGCTTGATGTGAATTCATTTGTTAGTTTTGCTTTGGTTGCCTGTGCTTGTTGGGTATTACTCAAGACACATTTGTCCAGACAAATGTTTTGGAGGGTTTCCCCAATGTTTTCTTATAGTGGTTTTATAGTTTGAGGTCTTAAATTTAAGTCGTTAATTCATTTTGATTTGATGAGAGATAGGGGTCTAGTTTCATTCTTTTGCATGTGGATATCCAGTTTTCCCAGCACTGTTATTGAGGAGTGACTCTTCCCCACTGTATGTTCATGGCACTTTTGTCAAAAATGAGTTTACTGTAGATGTGTGGATTTGTTTCTAGGTTTTCTATTCTGTTCCATTGGTCGATGTGTCTGTTTTTATGCCAGCACCATACTGTTTTGGTTATTACAGCTCTGTTGTATAATTTAAAGTCCCTGGCCTACTCTTTTATTCAGTTTCATCTTTTCCTACCAGAGCACTCCATCTTTTCAGAATACAGGCAGGCTCCCATATGCACTGGACTGGTAATTTGCTTTTGGCTTTTTGTCTCAGTAGGACCAGTGCCCACCTTTATTTTTCTCTTCCTTCTGGTAGCCATCTTTTCACTGTCAGGCAACTGGCGACTGTTCTCAGAGTTATTTGATAGAATTGCACAGGTTTCTAGATCAGTGCTTCAGCTCTTTTCAGCCATTTTCCTCAATTCATGCTGTATAGAGGCATCTGTGCACATACGTACACAGATATCCTGAGTATACATTATAAACAATTTTTTGTGGTCCTATTCTACATTTTATAATTCTAGTGCCTATGTTTACTTTTTTTTTGTTGTTACTGTAGAAGAAGCATATAAAATGTGCTCAAGACATGATTGATGAATTGAATTATATAAATTTAAATCTATAAAAAATGTTAGTTATCCCAGTGCAAGAAGATGTTGGTCACTATTGCCTTTGGTTACTCATAAGAGGATTAAAAAAAGACACTTTAATTTTCTTTAGGTTTATTGTCTTTTTCCAGCATGTTCAGATATTAACAATCAAAGTGAGTGAACGTTAGATTTTGTATATGATCTTTTCTTAAAATCTGGGTTACTTTTATCTTTGAGTGTCTTCCTTCCTTTGTGAATCATCACAGTCTTCATCACTGTCAATTTTAAAATATTTACCAAGAACTCATCATATATCTAGTGCCATAAATATATAAAAATGCTTTTAGAAAATGTTCCCCTTTTTAGTATTCACTTATGTTACAAACTGGCAAACCCTTTGGTCTCAGTTATACTTTTGGAATAAGCCTCTCATCTTGGGATCATCATTATTTCTGTTCAATAAATTAGAGAATTATTGTGAAACAAATTGGGTGTATCAGAAAGAAATGGGACACTTTAGAGAAGATCAGAATATTCACCATAAAGCTGGAATCAAGCATATGACTGATTGGAACTGATGAATCTGTCCCAGTTTTAAAATATATTTTTAAAATGTAAAATACACTATAACAACAACAAATAATCTCTTATAGTTATAAAATATATATTCTCTCTAGACAGTGTTCTAAGTGTTTTGTACTTATTAAATCATTAAATTATAATAACCATGTACATGCTATTATGATGTCCATTTTATACAGGAGAAAACCAAGGGACAGAAAGGTTAGGTAATAGCTAATAAGTGGCAGTGCCATGATTGAAACCAGGCAGTGTGGACCTGGAGTCCTTGTCCACAGTCTGACAAGACTGCCCCACCTGGTACACAGCTGTTTTATATACAATGAATGAAAAAGCTCAATAACAATGGTAAATCCACACTTCATAATAACAATTAAACTCCTAAACTTGTAAATATATAAATGTAGAGAGATAGATGCTGATCTTCAGATGGGCAGGGAAGGGCATGTTATTCATGTTACAATAGGCAAACTATCCCCCAATTTTAAATACGGAGATTTCTAGTGTGGTTGGCTGTAGATAACAAGTCAACTTGCAACAGACATTGGAACATTGGGAGGGGTTAACTGTTATGGACTTGATGGAGTCCCCTCCACAAGTTTGTATGTTGAAATCTTAAACCCCCAGTACCACACAATGTGGTTGTATTCGAAGATAGGGCCTTTAAAAAGGTAACTAAATTAAAATGAGGTAATTGGTGGCAGGGAGGATAATCCAATATGATGGGTGTCCTTAGAAGAAGAGGAAATTTAGACTTAGACAGGTACAGAAAGAAGACCATGTGAAGATATAGGGAAAAGACAGCCATCTCTATAAGCCAAGAAGTAGGGTCTCAGAAGAAACCAACCCTGTCAACACTTTGATATAGGACTTTTAGCTTTAGAATTGTCAGAAATAAATTTCTGTTGCTTAAGCTAGGGTTCCTTAACCCTCGTTCCGTGACCTGTTAGGAACCAGGCTGCACAGCAATGAACATTATTGCCTGAGCCCTGCCGCCTGTCAGATCAGTAGCAGCATTAGATTCTCATAGGAATGGGAACCCAACTGTGAATTGTGCACCTGAGGAATCTAGGTTGCATACTCACGAGAATCTAGCTAATGCCTGATGATCTGAGGCGGAATAGTTTAATCCTGAAACCATGCACCCCCCTCCAGCCTCCCAGTCCATGGAAAAATTGTCTTCCATGACACCAGTCCTTGGTGCCAAAATGTTGGGGACCCTGGCTTAAGCCACCCAGTCTATGGTGCTTTGTCACGGCAGCCCTAGCAGACTAATACAGGGACCCAGGAGGGAGAACGAGTGAAAGCTAAAGTTTGAGTCTCCTAGTGCAAAACTCATGAGGAAACAAATTTAAAACTCCACAGTTTTCTCTCGATCTTTGGCAGAAAAATATAATTTAATTAGAATGCATTTTTATGTAAAGTGGGGTGCCCATGGCCACATGACTCGTTCTTTATGTGGGCAGATAGGACAGTCTCCTTAACCAGTGTGATTAGGATTTCACTAGCTTATCTCTCAACAAATACACACATTGTTACTCCACTGGCTTCTGCCTCCCCCAGATATACCTGTCATAATATAATGTAATTAAAATAATTATAATAATAATTCCCTCTGACCTTGAAATTAGTAATTAGCATGATGGTCAGTCTTTTGATAGTTTTCTCCAGAAAACTTTTGTTAAAATGGGCCTGCATAAAAGGTTGGGGGCAATGTTCTAGTTATAAGAGAATGGGCTAATTTTTGGGTAAGTTGACTATTCCTTGCCAGAATTAAGAAGTTGGAAAATGAGGTTTTTGGGTGGTAAGTAGTCATGGTCCCTGGAAATTCTAGGCTGAGGAGAGTAGGTATTCAGTGGCATCCAATTTATTTTTTCATTCAACAAACACTTAGGAGCCTTGCTTTGACTGGGCCCTATGCTAACTCCTGGGGTGTCTCTATGAACATGATAGAAGCAGCCACTGCATTCAGAGTTTATATTCTTATGGGAGATACAGACAGTACAAAGTACAAGCCATAATTAGTTATTTAATTGTAATTGTGGCAAGTAATGCCTCTGGAAAAAGGCTAGAGAGAATGAAAAATAATTTTATTTAATTCATTTTCTTCCTGAAGTTTGGCACCTTTTAGCCTGTGCTGTCCAATATAGAAAGCACTAGCCATAGGTGTGCAATTTTAAGTAATACAAAATAATTACAATGAAATAAAATTAGATATTCCATTCCTCAGGGGCATTCGTCACATTTCAAGTGCTCAGTAGCTACATGTGGCTAGTGACTACCATAATGAACCACAGAGATACAGAATGTTTCTGCCATCGCTGAAGGTTTTACCAAGAACTCTGTCTGGGCTCTAGAGTTGTGCCAGAGCTGTGAAGTCAAGAAAGAGAGCCCTTAACTTAATTCCTTAGAGAACAGAATATGTATATATATATATATACACACCGAAATAGTCCACTTTTGGCTGCAGACCATAGTATAAATCTCATCTTAGTCTGGCCTTCAAAATGAAGAATGGGCTTGGTTTTAAACCAAGGACAGATTTCCTTTTCTCTTAGTCTTATAAGTATTAGAGTTTTGCATTTTGGGAGTGCTCATTTTTGGATATATAAGCAATTTGTCCATAGGAACTAGGGGATTTTTATATTTTTTCCTTTTATTTTGAATATCTGACTGAATAAAATAAACAACCTGTGGTTTACAGATATGAGGAGTGTTGGAATCTGTTACTTTAAAATAGTATAGCAATGTTTGGGCTTTTCACAGCTGAAAGAATTAAACTCAGCTTCAGTACCACCAATCCCCATTTTTTTTTTCCAAGTACAAGAGAAAAAAGAAGAAAAGAATATGTGGGTAGAGAATAAGGAAATTGGCCGTGTTGGTTTAATACCCTTGAAGTTGACATTAGTAGAGGACTTTATTAAAACATGCAATCTGTATCTGAGGATTATAAAAAAATAATATGTCATGGTGGGGGATATCTTTGGCTGCCACACCTAAAGGTCACTCTTTGAAGGAAGCTGAGATGGCTGCCAGGATCCATTGATTTCTCTCTAGTACTGAAACATCCTCTGGCAGGTGTCAGCCTGACTGTTTGAACAAATAAATATGGAAAATTAAAGAGTAAGGAAGAAAGGGCCATGGGATTCTGCTAATAGACTGGGCTGAATACTTCAGTATTTGTTCTGAACAGATATGTATAAATTTTTGCTTTAGCAACCCAACAGACATATAAAGTATTCAAGTATTAGTCAACATATATTTTCTTTAGTGGAATATAGCTTCTCAAATCTCTAGGATAACAAAAGTTTTAAAATCCTGTCTAAGTGCATATAATTCTTTGTTTCTAGTGGGGTTACTCCCTCATGTTAAATAGGACATTTTCTTACAACAGATTTCAGATTTCTTTGATTATTTTCCACTTAGCCCCTCCGTTCCCACCATGGCCATCCCTCTGCAATTCTCCAAATATCCCATGCGTATTCTTGCCTCTATGTCTCTGCATACACTATTTCTCTTCTGTGCTTACCCTCCAACTCCTCTATAATCTAGAACACTCAGTCTTGACATCTTTTTGAACAAGAATTGCATTTATGATGATAGATCTGTACCTGCTTTATAAAAAAAGCCCATGTCTCCTTCTGAGGTGATTTTGCTTACTGGCTAATCTTTTCGGTTTTTTTTTTTTGTCTTTAGGTTTTGTAGAAAATGAGGTAAGATAGAAAAAGTGAGAACTCACATGATCTGCTGCCTGGGCTGTGGGGACCACCTAGGGGCTGTGTGGAGGGAACCATCCCTACCTTAGCTCTGAGCTAATAACCATGAGGATTCCAAATCTAGGTGCTCACATTTATTGCATACCATTAGCAAGTTAAAAATAATAGAGCCAGGCCAAGCGCAGTGGCTCATTCCTGTGATCCCAGCACTCTGGGAGGTTCAAGTAGGCAGATCCCTTGAGCTCAGGAGCTTGACTCCAGCCTGGGCAACCTGATGAGACCCTGTCTCTACAAAAAAATACAACAATTAGCTGGGTTTGGTGGCACGCGCCTATAGCCCCAGCTTCTTGGAGGCTGAGGGGAGAGTCGCTTGAGCCTTGGAAGGGTGAGGCTGCAGTGAGCCATGATTGCACCTTTGCACTCCAGCCTGTGTGACAGAGTGAGACCTTGTTTCAAACAATAACAACAAAAACAACGAGGTAGAGCCATTTCCTGAGCAGATTGGCAGGTGAGGGATGCTGGTTTTAGCTGGTACAGTGAATGTGTGTGTGTGTGTGTGTGTGTGCTGTGTATTCTTAGTTCCTTTGTACACTGACAGTTGAAAACCTGAACTTTGCCCTTCTCTCTCCCTTGTTATTTCCAATGTTAGTAGGCAGTTTGTAGCACAGCAGAATGGGAGAGTTGCAAAGGGAGGTGTCTATGGGGTGAACCTTTTCAATTGCCCTTCCATCCACATACCCTCTGTACTGTGAATAATCATAAATGCATAATGGTAACATTTTCCACATGCTAAATCATGCTAATGACCCCTACCAAGTAGAGAAAAGAACTTTGTTGTATAATACCAACAAATTATTTAAACCTGAGAGTTTTATATCATATTAGATTAAGTTGTATATATTAAGATTTTCCAAACAGCAAGTATAAATATATACTTATACATATAAGAGGTATGGCTATTTTAACCTATTTTTTATTATGTGAAATATTGGACATTTTTTATGTTACCATTTTTTTTCTCCTTTCACCAAATTGTGAGAGCAAATAGCTAGATACATTTTTTTCCCTTTGAAGAGGCACGACAGTTTCAGGTTTTGCTAAGAAAGATAGTGTCCATCTGAAAATTTGTGTACACAGTGTTCCCTTCTAATTTAAATGCCTATTTACACAGGTTGGGGATATGCCAATGTTTTTTGATGACATTGTAAGTTTATAATCTATTTGAGTCACTTTTATATACTTAGAATGACTGAGGTGCAAATCTACATGGAAGGAGAGGAATAAAGCACATGGTTTTAGAAGGCCATTTCTGATCATTGGAGCACAAGCTTTTTGTGGACAGCAGGCATTCCCTACCTAAGCCCAAAGCAGGGGAGCCACCTGCTGGACAGTGCAAAAAATCTTCATTTTCCTGGAAGTAGTCATCCCTGCTTTTTTACTTTTAAGTTTAGGTAGATTTGCTTACATATTTTAATTTATATACTTCGTATTTTCCTGAGTAAATTTTTCACTTCACACTAATAAAGGTCTCCAAAACAGGGAGAAAAAAATTAGGATGCTATGAAGATCAAATTTAAATAATGATCAATCTTAGAAGTAGAGGCTTTTAGTTAATCCATTTCATATTTTGTCTTTTTTGTTTCACTCATAGTTCAGCCTAACTGCATTTATGTTGTAAACCAAAAATAAAATTCTAAGCCCCTTAACTGACTGACTGGACCTCTCCTCTGGGGGGAAGGGGATTACCAAAAGATCCAAAAATCTAGTTCAGGTCATGATGGGAACCTGATGGTGTAACCACCTAATGTGTTCACCTTTCACAGGACCTAAATAGAGGTGATTTATCAAACAGGGGAATTGTAATAGACAAAGGGTAATTTGCACAGAGTCAGCTGTGCCAGAGTCGGGAGTTTTATTATTACTCAAATCAGTCTCCCCAGGATCAGACTTTTTAAAGACAATTTGTGGGAGGCGAGGGGCAGTGAGTCAGGGAATGCTGATTGGTTGGGTCGAAGATGAAATCATGGGGCGTTATTATCTTCTTGCGCTTAGTCAGTTCCTGGGTGGGCATCACAGGATCAGATGGGCCATAAAATTAAAACAGAGATCTTAAGACGGACAAAGCAGACTCTTTGTAGCAATAAGATACTAAATTTCAATCTGACTCTAGTATAGCATCACATGACAGATAGCAGGCCCTGAAAGAAATCAAGTATTTTACCCCAAAATATATTTCTTTGATAATTTTTAAATGGCCTTGCAAAACTGTCTCTTTTGGGGGAAATTTACATTCTGTAGAGAATCCTCTTCCTTTTCTAGGTCTTTTTCTGATCCTCAAGAGGTTAGCTGAGAGTCTTAGTACCTTTTAAAGATCTGAATAGGAAGCATTTGCTATCTATTGCCTCTAAGGATAGCCACCTATAAGACTTCATCTACATAATAAGAACCTTGGTCTCCAACACCACTTATCTTAGCCCAGACATTCCTTTCTATTGATTCTGGGTTTTTTGATAATAACTTAACTCCTTCAACCAATTGCCAATCAGAAAATCTCTGAACCCACCTATAACTTGTAAGTCTTCTGTCCTGCCTTTCCCTGCCAAACCAATGGACACCTCACATGTATTGACTGATGTCTTATATCTCTCTAAAATGGAAAATATCAAGTAACTCAACCTCCTTGACCACATTATCAGGACCTCCTGAGGCTGTGTCACAGGTCATGGTCCTCACATTTGGCCCAAAATAAATCTCTTTAATATTTTACAGAGTTTGGCTGGCTTTTTTGATTAACAATACACACACACACACACACACACACACACACACACACGTGTGTGTGTGTATGGGCTTTTCTAAAGGACTTTCAGCCCTCTTCTAGCTCATCTCCTTCCTCTTTCTCCTTGCCTACATAGTCAAACTTCTTAACAGGATTGTTGATACTTGCCAAATCCACTTCCTTACCTCCCACTCACTTCTTAGCCAACTTTAATCTTTCTTCTTCCCCTGACACTCCATTAAATCATTCTCACCAAGGTCACGAGTAACCTCCTTGTCACAAAATCTCATGGACACATTTTTCAGTTTTTATCTTTCTTGACTGGTTGGGAACATTCTACATGGCTAATCACTCCCATTCTGCATGGCTGATCACTCACTACAGAGTCTTCAGGATGCCTTCTCCTGCCCCCCATCTTCAACAGAGTTAGGTATCCCTGCATGTATTCCCAAGGAGTCCTGTTACTCCAGTTATAGAACTTTAATTGCTTTTTTATCTCTCACTAGACAGTCTCTATTATTTTAAATAATTAGATGATGAATTTTAACATATCAATTTTAACCTGAGCCCTAATTAATAATCAATCGATTTTTAGCATGTAAGATCAAATCGAAGAACATCTCATCAAATCCCCACGTTTTGTAGAAAAGGAAACTGCTGCCCACAGGAGTTAGGGACATTTCCAAGGTCACAAAGTCAATTCATAACTTATTAATCATTCTTCCCACTGCAGACATCAGCCATAACCCCAATTCTTTGTATCCTTTTGACTGATGCTGGTTTTCTCTACAAGAAGCTTGAAAGCCTTAGCCTGGACATGGTTTAAACTCTATTTTGCCTTGGTTATCAAGCAATCAAATGGTGTGATTAAAATCGTAGCAGGCCTGTCATTTCTCATTTAAAATAAAACAGGATTCATACAGATTTCTTGAAGTGAGACCGCATGTGACAATGCAGGGACCACATCTCCTAGGAATAGGAGGAGCCAAAGACGAGCAGCCTCATGGAATCTCAGGCTAGAAGAGCCTTCACAATTGAATCCTTTAGAGGACTGTGTTATCTTTTTTTTTTTCCCATTTCCCCTTTCCTTACTTTGAGAGCAAGAATTGTAACTTTTCACTCTAGTGCTGTGGCCTTATAGGGGCTCAGCTCTGCTGCTCTTTCTTTCCTCTCCATTTTCTAGCATTTCTTCCTGTTCACAAATGACTAAGAATCTGAATTTTTCGGTTCCAGTCTCAGAAAGAGTTAATCCAATTGATTTGTCTAATTACTGTCATTACTGCCTGGTGTCAGGACATCTCATAGGTCACTGGTCAGCTACTGATTGGCCACACTTGGGCCATGTGTGAATCTGTGGTCCAACCGGTTTTGGCTGGGGAGGTTGGTTCTTACAGTACAGAGCTGGGCCATTCCAACTCAAGGTCAGCCTGGGGCTGTTTTCTTTAGCAGAGGTCTGTGGATGTGGACAGCATTGCATAAGGCCTGTCAAATAAACTTCTGGATTTTCTACACGGTGATAATTTAGAGTTTCTTTAAAAATGTGGGTTTTTTTGGTCCACACATTCAAAGTTCTAAGAAATATCAGCTACTGACATATTAAGGAATCTAATATGAATGTCCTCTCCCACTAGATGCTGATAGTTTGATTTTCACATTAAGATATTCTGGGAAGAAATTGGGATAGGAGGAAGGACTAGGGAGGCTTTATCATGACACTCAAAAAATTGAATGGGTTTGGTGAATGTATGGTGAATTTTTTCCAGGCATATGTACTTATAAAGTTGATTTAAAAATAAGAATGTAAGAATGATGGTATTTGACATTTAGAAGAAATGTTTTGACAAGTGTATGTGATGATTTAATCGTGCGTATTCCATAAAGTCGACAGGAGTGAAGCTGTGGAAATGTTTGTCTTCTGAGTGAGTGGTATTTACTGCTGTGAATTTGCTGTTCCGTTTCCCAATACACTCTCCATCACTCATGGTTTTACTCTAACTTCCTGTAACTGAGTTGCTATTTTCAAAGGTTCTAGTAATGTGTGATTAGCTTCTGGATTTTAAAAAAAAGTAATAAAAAGATGTTTTGGGGCAACTGGGCAAATTTTATACGTACTATTTATCAGATGTAATTGCTGAATGAACGTTAATTTCTTTGGTGGTAATAATAGTATTGCAGTTATGTAGAATGTCCTCATTTTCATGATCTGCACACTGAGGTATTTAGGGTGAAGTATACATTGTTAGCTAGATGGGGATAGATAAATTGATCAATCCAACACAGCACAATCTGAAAAATTGGGAAATATGGATGCTGCTCATTCAACTTTTGTGTAGGGTTGAAAAATCTTTAAATAATATAAAAAGTTGGAGGAAAAAGTGTAGCTAGTAGTCTGTTGGTGTAGATGGCTTGAGTCTGAAATCTGAAATTGGAGCCAGTCTCACATTAGGGAAAATAGGTCTTGACTTTCCTGGCAGTAACATTGATCTGGTGTTTAAATGAATGCTTTGCTGGATTTGGGGCACTGAGAGTGAATATCTCATGAGTGACCAAATCTCCAAACCAGTCATTGTGGAGGAAGCTGAGTTGGCCACATCCTTGATTTAACTATTAAGAAGTAGCCTGTTTTATTTGATAGCTGTCTCAGCCTCATTCATTAAAAACTGACTCATTGGGTGGAGGGTGGAAGAAGTTGCCCCTTTAGAAATATCTTGCTGATAACTATTTGGCCACTTCAATTAACACTGAACCTGGAACTCATGCCAGCCTAGATGGGTGCCTCCAAGGCCACTGGATGGGCCAGCCATACACATGCCATGATTCACCATTAAAAAGGACAATTTCAGGCTCTTTAAAAGCATTATGATTTTGCAGAGAATAAGGAATGAATGTCCTTGGTAAAAGAACATATCTAGACCAGATGTAATACAACTGTCATTGGGCTGTAGGGATTGCCATGTACGTAGAAGGCAGGGTGCGTTGTGCCACTGGAGTTGTGTAACAAGGGACCAGATGTCATGAAAAGCCACTTATTTGCTGAATTCAGCACTGTGGAGGTGGTGAAGCAGCTGAAGCCATTTTTGTGATCAGTTCACTCTATGGTACACTGTTGTTATTGTATCTGCACTTTTGTTCCGGCATGTTTGCAGAATTACTTTTTGGATAGATCAACTAACCAATAATTTGAGCAACAATTGACCAGTAACTTTTTAGTGTGAAACCTTACCAAGAAAATACCAGAATGTATTTTAAAAATATTCTAATACTCATAACTATCTCGATAGCCTTTGCTCTGGGGTTTGGACCATCCTCTGTGTTTCAAGTGGTTATAAATGATCTTTTTTGAAATGGGAATAGCATGAGTTGGCCAAGTAGAAATTTCTATAGAAGCTCCTTTTGTATTCGGCTTATGGCACTCATGGAGGTAGTATGAATTCAGATTTCTGGGTCATTTATTTTCCATGGAAAGTTAATTTGAAATACTGGAACTTTTAAACAGTGTTTGTTTATTGTGCTAATGATGATCTATTACTAAATTTCATTTGAAATGCAATGAATTACCTTCATCACCTTGCTAAAGATTGACATTAATCTTCTGTCCTATCCTATTAGTTCTGTTGACATAGAGGGAGATGATTGCAATAATGGGAAGGAAAGAGCAGAGAGCAGGGGAACCAACAAGCAGTGACTGCTATTATTTTATTGAATGGTTCTTTTGTCAAAATGACTGTAAGAGAATTCTCAGGATACCAGTATCATCACACAAACCTAAATTCATAAGGCTTCCTGCAGTTGAATTATATTTTTAAAGTTTAGCTTGGGGTTTTCTATTATTCAGCTCACTGGTGGTGAAGCAATTTTGTTGACATTTTCTATAAGTGGATTAGGCTTGCAGTCATTTGCCCAAAGCAGGCAGATGGCTTCTTAAACAGAGCACCCCCGTAGGAATCTATCTTATGGTATCTTCAGAAATAAAATAGGTCTGTCACAAAAGATAATGTTTGGCATTAATTTCTTTTGGTGACAAATGACTTCAGTTCATTTTTACTTTCTCTACTGGCTTAAATGAAACAGCTGTTTTACATTTTTTTATTCCAATAGCGAGCAATGCTTTGGTGTTTGACACTAAACAATGTTGTAGCCTCTAAATTATGAATAAGAAAATAAGCTTTTGAGAGGAGAGGATGATGCCTTTTGGGGTTCCTCAAGGAAAGTTGCCACATTAATGCAATTGTCATTTTTATTTTAAACATTATGGGATCTCTTATTAGATTAATGAGTAATGCAATCCTGGCTTTTATTGTGTCACAGTTTATTCTCTCCACTTTGTCAACTTGTCTTTTTTTTTTTTTTTTCAATTTGAGAGCAGGTACTGTTTATTAACCAACCAGCTTAGAAAACAATCATGGTAGACATCTTAGTTCATTCTCCTAATAAGCCTGTTGATCTGGTCCTCCCTGTTGCCAGCATCTCTGCCTTCTACAAAATAGGTGGTCTTTTTCTTTATTCCGCCTTGTGGAGAAGATAATTTGAAGGGCCACAGGAAGTTATTTGCTTCTTTGAAGCATTTCCCAGCAGTATAGATCTCATGAATCAGATCCTCCATGCAGATGATGCCATATTTACCAAGAGATCAAGCAATCAAAGTGTTATCTATCAAAGCAATTTGCTTCTTATGGATTTTGCCACAGCCATGCTTGTAGATTAGTTCGTTTACTGACTTCAGATTTCGGTACCCCCATGCAATATATGGCTCTACAATTTTCAGCATGTTAACTTGTTGAGCTTCACAAAGGTTCCATTGAAGATTTGACGAAGGCGAAGAAGCTGCAACACCTTTTGGACCTTTGGGCTCATACCATTGATACCTCTGATCCTGATGACAAATGCCAATTTGGGTTCTGCAGGTACATAGAAGTTGCCAGCTTTTCTTGCCATCCTCGCCATTCGAATTTCAGTTCTGTACATCTGCCTATATTCCTTGTGACAGTCCTTCGCCTTTTCATAGATAAGTTTCCTCTTTGCCTTTCGAAGCATCTTTTGGGCAAACTTCTTTTTCAGGTGCTTGATCTTCAGCTCTGTGAAATTCCTTCACTTTTTCTTAAGGGCTTCTGGCACAGCAGCAATCTATTTCTTCTTCTCTTCTCCACCCTCCATGGTTCCAGCCGGAAAAAGAGGTCAACTTGTCTTTTTAAGTTTCAAGATGTTTTTGTTTCCTCATATTTTTATAAGGCAAAGGACAGTAGACTTATCTATAACATTGTTATTTCTGTTTATATAATAGAAAAATAATTGCTAATGATAATTAGTGTTTGCCATGTATGGCAGGCATTGTTCTAAAGAATTTAGATATATTATCTCTCTTAATCTCACACAAAAAAATCTATGAGGTGAGTGCAATTATTATAGCCATTCTATAGATGAGGAAACTGAGGCACCTAGTGATCTCATCCAAGGTCAAAATCTAATAAGTCTTGGAGCCAGGATTTGAGCCCAGATACAGTAAGAATGGA
The DNA here is from genome assembly GCF_030222135.1 of Aotus nancymaae. Lineage (NCBI taxonomy): Eukaryota > Metazoa > Chordata > Mammalia > Primates > Aotidae > Aotus > Aotus nancymaae. The sequence goes on along the minus strand of NW_026988419.1, from coordinate 35,429,946 downwards.
GCTTGTGCTGTAAATTCACTTAGAAGAATGGCAATATGGTTATGTTTCAAAGTCTCTAGTCTAGATTGTTATTCTATGAGAGAAATGAGGAATCCTTAAATTCAGATGTATTCCTTTATCACTCCTGGAGTTCCATTCCTCAGCTTGTGTGTGCTGCCATCTTACATAGAAGGCTTGTGGGGGCTCACGGGTGCTTCAGGGAGAAATCAGTACAGGGTCCAAGGAGAAATCAGTACAGGGTCCCTGAGATTAACTGATGAGGACTCACATTAATAGCATCCTTCAAAATGTTCAGTGGGTGCCTGTCATGAATATGATTCTTTAGTAACCTTTTTGGATCTGATCCATCAGGGCTTATGATGATACCTTTGAAGTGAAAACCAGTCATTTTTTCCCACTACTTCTCCCACTCATGAATCTTCTGTCATTGCTTTTGTATTTTGGTTTTCTGAAAATTTGGCTCAGACTAAAATTATTAAATGCTTCAAAACCCTGTACCCACACTGAAGACAGAAGCCAGAAATCAAAATATGAGCACAAAGGTAGTATTTATGTCTGGGATTTTCATGAAGTTCTATCAAGTAATTCTTTTGTAAACCAAAGATGACTTAAGCTAGTTTTTCTTTTCTGCATTTCTAATATCTATTTGATGACATGTATAATGACATGTGTATACCATATAATGTAATATACCTAAATTATAACACACACACACACACACACACAAAACCAAACAATATAGTGATTAAGAAAAACAACTCGGTCTGGGAAGCCAGCATTATTAGTTATTTCCTTCACACTTATTTCTTGTGTGAATCTGGGCAAAAATTTTTAAAGCTTTTTTGGGTCCATTTATTCACCTGTAAAGTTATAAAAGCAGTCCTTTGAATAGCTCAAAAAATTGAAATAATTACTAAGAACCGTTATTTAGTAGAACTCAAAGATACTGTCACTAAATGACACTTTATTGTTTTCCACTTTCAGTGTTCCTTTCAGTATAAATATCAAGGAAGCAAAATAAATCCTAAATAGAGAAAACATAAGGAAACATGGAATGTATTAGGCAATTTGATGCTGTGCCATAAAGGTGGCAACCTTCCAGAACACTCTTCCATACCATGCATATCTGTATCTGTAAAACTGGAAGAGGAGGATTCTTGCCCCTCCTCCAGGCAAGCAGGTGGGGAGTTGGGGAGAGATAGCATGGGGAGAAATGCCAGATATAGGTGAAGGGGAGGAAGGCAGCAAATCACACTGCTACGTATGCACCTATGCAACAATCTTGCATGTTCTTCACATGTACCCCAAAACCTAAAATGCAATAAAAAAAATTCTTGTACTGTATTTCACTGATCGTAAGAAGCCAAGAAAAAATGAAGATGCCTGCTCATCTTGCACATGATTGCTCTCTTGTTACTTTCTATGGGAGGGCTTGTCTAATCTCCTAGTCCTCACTGCAATACGTTCTTTTCCCTCAAGCACTTAGCATAACTTATGGTTAGAAAGAACTTTATTTTTGTGGTTATTTTATATATACCTGTATCCCACACTAGACTTAGGTTCTGTAGGGGCAGGGATGATGTCTGCGCTCATTTGTGTACTCACCGGAGTCCAGCCCGGTGATTCTCAATGAGTGCAGTGCTGCCCCCTAGGGTGTGTTCTGGGAAATTGTGGAGGTGATTAGGAGGATTCTCCTGGCATTTAGGGAACAGGCAGGAATACCTGATGCCATGCTCTGGGCAGGATGGTACAATGTGATGAAAAATTGCCATGTGTCCTGCAAGACTTCTGTTAAGTCCTGCCTGAGTAAACCCTCTGTATTAGTCCTTTGTCACACTGCTATAAAGAACTACCCGAGACTGGGTAATTTATAAAGAAAAGAGGTTTTATTGACTCAGTCCCTCACGCCGTACAGGAGGCATGGGTGGAAAGGCCTGAGGGAACTTACAGTTGTGGCATAAGGCAAAGGGGAAGGAAGCACATCTTCACATGGTGGCAGGGAAGAGAAAGAGCTAAGGGGAAATGCAACACACTTTCAAACAACCAGATCTCCTGAGAACGCACCGTCACAAGAACAACAAGGGAGAAATCCACCCCCATGATGCATTCACCTCCCACCAGGTCGCCTTCTGAAACACTGAGGTTTACGATTCAACATGAGATTTGGGTGGAGACACAAAGCCAAACCATTTCACCCTCTAAAATAAAAACAGAGTACTTTAGTGTATGGTTTTAATTAACTAATTAGTATTACGTTTTACACGAAGTTGTTTGAAAGGCCAGAACTTGAGTAAAAGGTAGGTATTGAGAGGTAAGCCTAAATGAAATAAAGACATTGTTTCCAAATTACTGAATAATTTACTTACCTTGGGTATTCTGTCCACTTGATTCTATAATTGCTACACAATACTCTTGGAACAAATTGGAAAGTCAGATAATGGTTTTAACTTGATGTCTTATTTTTTATTATTGATAATCTACGGTAGGCATCCCCCTGGGTCCCACAAGGTATCAGCTGATATTATCAATCAAAAGAAAAATGACCTTTGAAGTACTTTTAAAGATTTGGCAGTTTTGACGTGGTGTATGGACATTATTTACTTCCTCATTTATGGGATCATCAGCTTTTTCTCTCTATGGTGAAGGCTTGTATTTGTCATGGCATGTTATGTCTACCTTAATTGAGGTTGTTTCCTTCCTTCTTTCATTATATGCAAATACATCTGGTCTATTGCCATTATTTGTTTCCATGCTAGTGTCTATCTGTACATTTGCATTATCATTTTCCTATAAATATATATTTTTTGTGTGGAATGGCATCTGATCTTATTTCTCTTTTATGCATCATATTTGTACAAGCATCTGCCTACTTCAGGTTTATGGTGTGCCTGCCTGAGCATTCACATACAGTAAAACATGTTATTTTATTTTAAATTACCATTTCCTTTTCTACTTTATATTATAGGGTATTATATTTTCTTTATTTTAATAATAAATAAGTAGGTTATATTATCTGCGAATTTAAGTTTAGGATAATAAAGGAAACCTTACAAAATATTTGTTTCAAAGGGTTGGTCTTGATAGATTGAAAACCACAGGCCAAAATCTGGTATATAGTAAGTATTTAATAAATATTTGTTTAATGGATAAGTGAATAAAATGAAAACTAAGGTGCAAGTCCTTGTTAATAGCTAAGGGAGACCACCATTGTTCCTAAAGCACAGGGAAGAGATGGGTGTGTCTCAGTTCACATATACATAGCTTTAAACAAGATATAACAGGGACAATAAATGGGAATTTGAGATATTAAATTTCACAATTCTTTTTTAAGCTCTGGTCAACAAGTGCATCTCCATGCAGCGGGTTTTACTGAGTGATACAGATGTTTCCCACCAGTAACAGGACCTATTATCAAGACCTATTATATTATCATCAGTGAGTAGTGTTTAAATAATGTTGAAAGACTTCACTTATATGTAGAATTCTATATATACAAGTACATAAAAATTGCGTCCTTATATTAAAACTATTTTTTAAAAACATAGCTAATCCAAAGGTTTTCTGCTTAAAATGCAGGTAATTACTATTTTGAAGTAACTAGGGTCCTTCATTTCTTCAACATTCAAGTTATTCAAGATTTCTTGATAACAAAGCTATTGTAACAATGCAGATGTTATTTGTGAAAGAAATGTAGGAAAAGAAGATGTTTCACATTTGACTTTCATTATGCTGAATTGTAACAGGCTATGATTTCAAAATTTTTTCAGCCTTTTGTATGGTTGTGCTTACTAGACATGTCATCTGCTGCATTTTACAATTTTCTGTGTACTCTAATTCTTGAGAATTTGATTCTTAGGAATGAAAAAGCCTTATTTATGTTCTGTTTCCACAGTTGTCAGAAGTATCAATTAATTAATCAGAGTTTGTGACCAATCCTAAAATACATCATTTAGAAAACTAATTAAAAATGAATTTTATATAAAGTTACAAAATCTAATGTCTCAGGTGAGCATGTCCTTTGTAATTCTCTTCATATTCCTATAAAGATTATTTTTTATTGCATTATATAACAAAGATTTGAAAAGCAGAGTTTCATTGTTTCGGGTTTAGAGTTTCAGAAGAATAACAGATAGTTTCATACAGCCAAGACTGTTAGGACACAACTACTCTATGACTATTCATCCATATTTCTTGAGTGTTCATGGAGTAAAAATTTAACTTTTTAAATGGCAAGTAGAATGAGGTTGAAATATTTGGTTGTTGAGGTGTTGCACATAAATGTGAGCATTGATAACCTAGTGTAGTGGACACTTCTATTTTCATGCAAAATTAAGAGTTTTCATATACAATTTCTTACTGGCTACACCTTTGTACCTGTAACTCTTGTTAACATCTTGTTTATATTTCCTACACAGCTAGACTTTCATTCTAGAGAGAATTCCAGGCCATCTTTGAATAGTTTCTCCCAGTATTCCAAACACAGTAACATACCAAGCATGTAACATTAAAAAAAAAAAAAAAGTCTGACATGACACCAAAACATTTTTGATTTGTTGTTTTAATTTCAAAAATGGAGGTTATTATTGTAGCAGTTGTTTTTGCCTCTTCAGAGCAAAGAATTAAACCTCTTAAATGACAGAGTCCCAAAGAATGATTTTTGAATTAGTAAGATGGCAGTTGTACACAGCCCTCCACAGTATGGTCCACCAGTGGACCAAATAAAGAACTACTCATCCCATTATGGTGTCTGTGACCAGTTTCTACTGCAGCACTGTCCAAAGGTGATTCTACTGTGGGTGTGGACTCTCCCATGGAAAGAATATCAGAGAATCCAGTCTGCTACTGAATGTGGGCTCAAAAATACCCACACGAGTTGATGTGGAGACAGAGCTGCATTTGTTTATGTGTGTAGTTTTGTACATGTGAGGGTTTTCTCATTCCCAGAGTCCCAGTTAGCTGCTTTAAATATTTGTGGTGTGCTCTGAAACAACCCACGCATTTCCTTTACATGTGATGAGACCACTAGTTACGATATTCTCCTGCTCTTTTGTGTACTAATATCACAAGGGATAGTGCGGTTCATGGGAAAAGTGGTTGAAGGATCCAGGGATGTCTTTCATGAATAATTCTGCCAGATTGTAGCCAAAACCATTTTCAGTGGTGGTGCGGGGAGGACTGCATTTCTTGGTAAAAAATAGGGATAACAGAAATCCTAAATGTCTTTTGATAAGTTATAAGATATATAACTAAAAGATAATTTACATTTAGAATACTACCCTATTTTATGGTTAGGATATAATGAGATGTGTGCAAATTGGTTTATGTTTAGTATATTCAGTGTTCAATAAATGTTAACTACTGTTAGTGTTGTGATAATATTTCTTGTCAGTAGTAAATGTATTGGTAGCAATCAAAATTGTGGTGATATATCACCACAGCAGTGTACGGCAGTCCAATTTGCAATCTAAATTGCATAAGTTATTTCCTGATTTCTAGATAATGTACTTTAATTACAATTTAATGCAGTTGGAAAGATTTGATAAGGAATGCTTAATATTAGTTTTTAAAATATTCACTGTTACTCATTTTAAAATTCAGATTTTCTATAATGATCTCTGTGGCTCTATTTGATTCCATGTTAATTTCTAAATGTGTTGGACCTGCCAATGGAGACTTACATTCAGAAGCCAAACCACTGTGGAGCCTAAATGGTGGCCATTGCTCTTGGGACTTCTGTTAGTCTTGTTGTCCCATCAGCATCAGTCTACCTGAGGTGTTCTCTATTACCCTTACTTTCCTTTGGGTTAAAGCATCCTTCTGATTTTTTTTCCCTGAAGGATCCCCAGTACCAGAGGATACTTCAAATCCCCATGAGATTGACAGTATAGAAATGCTGGCAGCAGCTTGACATTTTTTTTTTTTCAAGTTGAGTGTTTAGTGGCCAACTTGTACGTTAATTCTTCATTCAATGCCATAATAACCCTAGACTTAAAGAGGTGTTTCAATTTCTATATCACCAAATAAAATGAATTCTCCTGGGCTCCCTCCTCTCCCTCTAAGACCTCTGTTTAGGGAGAGTAAGATTAAAACACTCTCTAAGAATGACTTGTTAGATTACTCTTTAAATATATACTACAAACAAATACTTTTAAATGGCTTGACTGACCTGAATATCATGGCGGGTGTCAGGGGTTGGTTTTAGGATGAAACTGTCCAGCCTCGGATCATCAGGCATTAGATTCTCATAAGGAACACACAACCTAGATCCCTTGCATGCAGAGTACTCAATAGGGTTCACACCCCTATGAGAATCTAACATCACTGCTGATCCGACAGGAGGCAGAGCTCAGACAGTAATGCTCACTTACCCACTGCTCACCTCCTGCTGTGCAGCCTGGTTCCTCACAGGTCATAGGGACTGGTATCAGTCCGTGGCCCCAGGGTTGGGGATACCCGCTGTACCTAATAAGTTTTGGAGGAAATGATACACAGGACAAAGACGTTTAGAGGAAGATCTGGTCTGAGCTGGCTGGTTAAGAGAAGTTTGGGGGTGTTTGTGACAGAGTAGAGAGAAAGAGGTTGCTAGATGATTAGGGAAAATTTCTACATATAAAATGGGAAAAGAGTCAGCACTCCAAGGGAAATGCCAGGGTGGTGGTTGTTAATAATCAAACTCACCCTCTTTACAACTTTCACCAGAATGTCTTTTCTGGTTTGGTGCCTTGATTAGGAAGACCCAAAGAAGAGATGAGATTCGGAATGTGATTCTTTGAACCACAGAACAGAAAGAGGACTGCTATTCCTCTTTCATAAACAAAGAGAAAACAAAAGTTTATATCAATGTTTCCATGTACATGCTTCACAACACAGCCTCTCATTTTTTGCTTCTTTTATTAGTTAATAGTTTAACTATTTTTTTCTCCCTGTATGGTGCAGCCAGTATGTGTTGGCTCCAGAGTTATCAGGAGATGATGTAGTTGTGTTAGTTATGCACTGGTACAAACTGTTTTCTCCCATTGGCCATTGTTTTCTACAGAGACTGACTTCTATTTACCAGAAATGACACAGTCTTGCATTTGGATGCCATCTCTCAGAACCAGTGAGATGACATTCTGGATTATTAAAATATGTTTCATGCCATGCTGTGGGAAAGGGGATGTAAGAACTTTATGCAATAGTAGTATCAAATGATGTTTTTGCATGTTTCACTGTTCTCTTGCAATGAGGAAGCTTGCCACTTTTGCTACTGATATGCTTTTAAAATGCTTGATGAAATTTTCAAAACTAAATGAAAAGGGAACACTTAAAAGTAATACTCTGAAAATGAAGGAGGATATAATCTCATTACTAATAGATTATTTTAAAGGGACTCTTTCTATTTGTAAAAATAGTAGTGCATATACAGTATACATATCTCTGTAAAACAGACTATGATAAATGCATTTTAAATGTTAGTCAGATTTTTAATAAAATATACATAGTACCAAGATACTTATATATAGTAGCAGATAATGTTAACCACTTTCCAAATCACCTTATAGTATTATGATTCCTATACTTATGGCCATTTAAATCATAAAGAGCTCTTCAATATATTTTCTTTAGTCTTAGAACTGTGAGAAAGGCCAAAGGATATTTTCATCATTTTTGCAGAAGAGAAAATGGCCCAGATAAAAATTGGTGGAAGATGCTCTGACCTTTGTCCCTGCCAGTGTGTTCTTGCTGTGCCCCGTCTTCCTGATTCTGGATGCTATCTCTAAATTGTGTCAGGCTGTGTCACATAGGCAGTGCTTTTCTTTTTATCTGTGTTGATTCCTTGGGTAACAATGAATAGGAGGCTTTAGGGTGCCTTGCAGAGAATGCCTGCTTTGCTGCTAAAAGATGCCTATCAGGTGGTGGTTAAGACCACAGACTTGAGCCAGCTGCTGGACTTTAAGCTCCAGCTCTACCACTCAGCAGCTGTATGACTTTAAGAAGAATGATTGCTCTGGGTCTCAGTTTTTTCATCAGTAAATTGAGAATAGCAAAAGTACCTATCTCATAGGGATGTTGTAATGAATGATTGAATGAACGTATATAAAAGCACGAATAGTGCCCACACTGTGGAAGCACTCTATATGTTGGTCTGTTGTTATTACTGAAGAGTTGCACTTTTTAAAGTGGATGTGACTTCACTCTATTTTTTTACTTTAAGTTCTGGGATACATGTGCATAATGTGCAAGTTTGTTGAGCAGACTCATTCATGATGTCTATACTGCTCAGAACAGACTTCCCAAAGTCTGCTGGTGTAGTGAATACTTTTTTAGAAAATACATCTCTCACTGTCAGAGACTTTAGATTCTAATCTCTAGTCTTTAGTCTCAGACTAGATCGTAAACATTGTGTGGGGAATAGAGCACTGATCCAGGAGGCCAAATACCTGAACTTTAGTCCCAGCTCAGTTATTAACCAGCTGTGACCTTGGGCCAGTCAATTAACCTTATCCAGCTCAATTTCATTTCTCCTCATGAGAAGTCAAAACTATCCACCTCCAACTCTTCTTCCAAAATCCCATACTATGATTGAAGTACTGGAGAGGAAGTTTCTTTAACACAAACATTAGGCAAGGCCCAACATCATCCCATATAGTTAAAAGCTGCTATTAGAAGGATTTAGCAGTTTTTACAAAGGACAGAATTGGCAAATGTATGCTTACGTTTTGAGAACTAAAATATTCGAAGCTTTTTTAAATACAAGTTTCTTCATATGCCCTAAGGAAAAAGCTTTTATCAAATTAACAAGATGGAATGGCCTTCCATAAAATAGGTGAATTATCCTTTCTCTGAGCCTCTGCTTTGTAGAATAATGCTCCAGCAATTGTCATAACCCCATATCTTCCCACATTGACCTTTACTTTCAAGGTCACACTTTACGGTGCTGTCATGAGAATGGAGAGGAGAGGGAAGAAGCTACTTCCTCCTCTGTCTATACATCATAGACACCTGTCCCCACTTCCCCACACTCAGTCCTTCAACCCTTGGGCCAGTATCAGCGTGTGCACTTTATCATCATAACAATGAACTAAAATAAGAAATAAAAAATAGCGGGAAAAGATCTCTGTTGGGCACTGATGTAAATGACAGCTAATGTGTTCCTGCAATCTTTATTTCTTTTTTGTTTTGATTAACATACTGAGCCTCTGGAGAATCTTTTTCTCCATCTGCCAGATGGGAATCTTCTTTAGGATGATGGAAAAGGCAGAAATAATGTAGGTAACTAATAATTAACAACAGGTGGATTGCAAGGATAACCCACTATAATAAAAACCAGCTCACCAAGCATAAGGGTATGTGACTTACTTTATAGAAGACACTTTGCTTTGTAAGCTCTTGTACATGGAGGGGGAGATTTTTAGCTTCTTTAAGGAAGGGCTCCTTTCCTTGTTTTGTCCCAAGACTAGGGATGTTAGGTCTGGGTGGGGTAGGCATGGCAGCAGTGTGCAGAGTCTCAGACCACGGTGATGGGAGAGTTGATGTCCTCAGCACATAAAGAGGAGGGTTCCTTGCAACAGGAATCTCAAGGGACTGCCAGCAACTGCATACCCAGTTAGTCAGGCTCAGGTTCAAGTACTTGGCTTAACAAGCAAAGTCACCTAATAATGTTAGAAAAGAACCTTGGGCTAAACCCTGGAAAATTTGTTTCCTTATTCAGCATAGAGTGATGTCACTCAGCACATGCCTGGCCCATAACTGTCTTCTTTGATATCTATTTTTTCTGTTTGTAGGGCCAAGGAGATCTGTTGAAGAATGCCAAGAATGAAGCTATAGAAAACATGAAGCAGATCCAGCTGGCGTGCTTGTCCTGTGGACTGAGTAAAGCCCCCAGCAGCAGTGCTGAGGCCAAGAGCAAGCGCAGCCTGGAAGCCATAGAGGAGAAGGAAAGTAGCGAGGAGAATGGGAAGCTGTGAGTCTGGGCATTATCGACATGTTCAGCCATCTTGAAAGGACTCTGGTTTCTCATTCTTTTCTTTCTTTAAATGTTTTAGAAGTTCACAAAATGATACCCTCTATGTCGTATTGGACATAGATATTTTCACAATGTCAGTATTTTAGTGTAATTTATCTAAGTTAAAGCCTTTAGTAGCAGTGTTTTAAATTCTGAGACATGTGTCAACACCTGTGTGTGGATGCCTTTGGAAAAGACAGAGAGAGAGAGAGAGAGTGTGTGTGTGTGTGTGTGAGATAGAGAAAAAGAGAGAGGAATTCTGTTAAAATCTATTCTGTGTTGCATTATTCATTTAGTGAGTTATTCCTTGATCATTTTGGGACTATTTTGTTAATCTGAAATTCTTTTTTTTTTTTTTATTGCATTTTAGGTTTTGGGGTACATGTGAAAAACATGCAAAGTTGTTGCATAGGTGCATTCATGGCAGTGTGATTTGCTGCCTCCCTCCCCCTCACCCATATCTGGCATTTCTCCCCATGCTATCCCTCCCCAACTCCCCCCCACGCTGTCCCCCCCACTCCCCCGCAACAGACCCCCGTGTATAGTGCTCCCCTCCCTGTGTCCATGTGTTCTCCTTGTTCAACACCCTCCTATGAGTGAGAACATGTGGTGTTTGGTTTTGTGTTCTTGTGTCAGTTTGCTGACAATGATGGTTTCCAGGTTCATCCATGTCCATATAAAGGACGCGAACTCCTCATTTTTAATGGCTGAAATTCTAAAGAGCACTTACTGTAACCTGTCGCTGTATTTAATTTTACGTCTCTGCCTTTGACATTTAATTTAGAGATCTTAGCATAGCTTGTTATTGAAGGAAGTAAATTTATCAAATTTATCAAAGCATAGATGTTTTGGTAGATTAAATATAGATTAGAAAAATTCCTAAGAATCACAGTAGAAATAAAAGTGAATGAAAGATTAAACAGATGATCAGAATTTCTAGAAAGATAAGCAAGTCATTTCTTCAGTTAGAAAACCTTAAAAAATATTTATTAAATAAAATCAATTTTTAGAAAGTTTTCTGTAGTCATTTACTAAACATATGATTTCACTAGAAAAGCTGATCATAAGTGAATTTATACCTACCTGTGTGGTACTCTGAAACATACTGAAAGCTCTGTTGCAATTAGGATTTTGATGTAACAATAATATTGTTGTATAATTTCAAGATTTGTAGGAAGATCTCATTCTTTCAAGCTGAAACTCTAGCACTCATTTTCTGTAACAGATAAGGCAGCTTAGAGGTCTTGGCTTTGGATGTAATTTAGGGTACTAAATTTAAAGACATTGTTCAAACAATATCATATCATCACATTGAGCTGATATAAATTCTGTGGGTCAGATAACATCTTTGTGATAATTTAAGAACTAACCAGTTATAAAACATCTATGATATAATCCTAATGCACACAGAAAAGCATACATACGAAAACAAATGACTAATTAGGGTATATTTATAATTGCATCTAGAGAATTTTTACCCTAATGTCTTCATAAAGTACTTGAGTGTAATGTTTGTTACCTCCAGCAGAACTAAATGTTCTATGGTTATGAGAGAATATATTTATTTAAAACATTGCTTTTATTTTGAAAAGCTTCTTAATTAATTTGATTAACAAATATGCTAATTTGGGGAACCTAGAGAAGATAACTGTTGAAATTTTGCAAATATAAACATCTCCTATAGCTTCTGTGTTAAGTTATTTCTGACTTCTTAACACTATATTACGTTCATGTTGCACATAACTGAAAGAGTAAAGATATGAAAAAAACACTTATTGTTTTCTTTTATTGTGAATTGAGAAAGCAAAGCTAATGAAAATGGGTTGCTACATTAAAATATCTGAAAGAGTTTGCTATTTCCATGGATCAGATATGATGAAATTATTCCTTGGGTTTAAAACTGGGCACTCGAGGAGGAGGTACCTGAAATCATTTAAGGCAAGTTTCCAATGGTACTACAATGGCCTGAAAAAATTTTTTTACTCTCTATTATATTTAACTTGCTGGTAGGATGAATAGTAGAATGCAGGTGTTAAGCCCTTTGTGGTGAAAAGGTTCTGTAAACAGAAACAAAACCCACCTTATATCAGTGGATTTGTTGATTTTACTAGGGTACCTCTTCATCTACTTGAATTTCATTTGGTAAATCCATGTCTTTACTGAATATACAGATAGGTGGGAAGAGAAGGTAAAGGATGGCAAACTCTAAAATAATATTTATACATTTCTTTACTCCAGGGTCTAATCCAATCTTTTGAAGTAGATTCCCTAGTTTATTTTATTTGTCCTAGAGCTCCACTCACACTTAGGACCTACCCAACGATTCTCGAGAACATAATATGGATTCCACCTCATCTGATGCTACTTCTGGCAGTGGGTCATCAGCCATACTCTGCTTCATTCCACTGGATGTTCTTGCTAGATGGGGAGTGAGATATGGAGCAGGGAGGTGCTTTGGATTCTGGGAGTGGAGGAGTGGCAAGGGAAAAATCTCCTAATCTCCTGTGATGTACATTCCTTCAGACAGAATAGCAAAAACAAACAATTTTTTTTGCATATTATGCCTCCATGACATTGTTACATTCTACAAGGAGCATCTATCTCCATTCTAGACTTGAACTGTGGTAGAAAAAGCCCCCTTCTCTCTTCTGTCCACTTAGATTTGGTGATGCTAAGAAGCTAGTGTTTTAGATATTAATTCTATTTTTATTTATTCATTTTTACATCACCAGTGGAATCTGAGGTGGAGATGGTAGGTATTATCACTGGCATTTTAAAGGTGAGAAAGCCCAAGGCCACTGAAGTAATCAGTGGAATAACTGATTTTGAACTCAGGTCTGTCTGATTTCATGTGAAAGATTATATATTTAGTGATTTTGATTTTAAGTTTATTCTCAAAATTTTAAACCAGACTATTAACTCTTACCTTTATAACCACAGATACAAAGAGCCATATCATTTTTTTCTGAATACAAAATATTAATGGTCAGTATAAAAATACAAAAATAGAGAACTATATATAACCAAAAAGCAAAATTACTCACTATTAACATTTTGATTTATATCCCTTTAGACACTGTTTAGAGTTTATACATATATGTAAATATGCTTTTATTTTAACAAAATTGAGATATTATATAAACTGTTTGTAGCAGGGTGCTTAAAATTTTAACAATATGTTGTGGCTATCTATGTCAATAAATGTGTATGTACATTAGAGTTCCCAGCCATTGAACTGAATCTAGTCCAAAAATGCTGTGTTTTATTTGGCCACTGATTTTTTTTTTTTTAATATTTAACCATTAGACAGCATTTGAAATTCAGAAAATGTTATGTAAAATTCAATGTCCTGTTTGTTTTAAAGTATTGGATAATCTGACAACACCAGACACCTCCCACTCCCCACCTCACAACCAGCACACATATACTTTCTTGCTTAGTACCAATTAATAGAAACTGCCCTCTCCAAAAGGGGCATATGCTGTCAAATTTTCTAGAGAGTCTTTTCACTCATTTATGTTACATCTGGACCTTGTGGACATTATAGATAGGTGGTGAAACTTGATGCGAATTATCATTTATAGGGAAGCCAAAGTGAGAGAATTGCTTGAGGCCAGGAGTTGAGACTAGCCTGGGAAACAATGTCTTTAAAAAGTAAAAAAATTAATTATCATTTATAATAATTACATAGAATCTTATTATATGGCTTACCATAATATATTTAACCAATGTCCTATTGTTAGACTTTACTCTCCTAATTTCTTGTTATATAAACATTCCTGTAATAAAATCCATTTTGCAAAGTTGTTCAACTTTTTCTTTGGGATAAATTTCTAGAAGTGGAATTGTTGGGTCAAAGGATATAGAGTTTTTTGTTTTGTTTTGTTTTTGTTTGTTAGGGCTTTTGAGATACATTGCCAAATAGTCTCTGGAAATCTTGTTCAGTTTAAAACCCCACCAGGAGTTTATGAGAGTGCTGAAATCTTTGCTAATAATAAATTTATTTTTTCTTATTTTTATCTTTTCTGATCTTCTAAGTTACAAAAATATTATTTATCTTTTATCTCTAGTGAGATTGGATGCATATTTATATGTTAATTGGCTCTCAATAATCTCGTTAAAAGTAAAAACTTCTGTACTCCAAAGGATACTATCAAGAAAGTGAAATACAACCCATAGAATAGGTTTGCAGGTCATGAATCTTATGATAAGAGACTGGCATCCAGAATTTACAAATAACTATTAAAACATAATAAAAAGACAACTCAATTTTTAAAAACTGGACAAAGGATTGGAATAGACTTTTCTTCCAAGACGATAGGCAAACGGGAAGTAAGCACATGCTAAAGGTCATTAACCAGTAAGATCACATAAGTCACAGCCACAATTAGATATGACTTCACACTAAATACTTTGGCTATAATAAAAAAGACAGATAATAACAAGTGTTAGTGAGGATGTGGAGAAATTGGAACCATCCTACCCTGCTGGTAGAAATGTAAAATAGTGCAGCTGCTTTGGAAAACGGCTTGGCATTTCCTCAAAAGATTAAAAAAACATAAGAGTTACTATATGACCCAGCAATTCTACTCTTAGGTTTCTACCCAAGAGAAATGAAGATATATGTCCACACAAAAACTTGTACACAAATGTTCATGGCAGCATTATTCATAATAGTCAAAAGTAGAAACAATCCAAATGTCTATCAATTTATGAAAAGATAAATAAAAATTACATATACATACATTGGATTATTCAACATTAAAAAGAAATGAAGTACTGATACATGCTACAAGAGTATACCTTGAAAACATTATGCTAAGTGAAGGAAATCAGGCACAAAGGCCACATATTGTACAGTTCCATTTTTATAAAATATCCAGAATAGGCAAATCAATAGATACAGAAAGTAGACTAATGGTTGCCAGTGGCTGTGGGGGCCTGGGGAGTGACTGTTAATGGGTATGAGTTTTCTTATTGGTGTGACAAAAATGTTCTGGAATTAGAAATAATGTTAATGTTTGTTTACATAACTTGTGAATGTACTAAAAGCTATTTAATTTTATATTTTAAAGGGTGAATTTTATGGTATGTAAATTATCTCAGTAAAAGGGTTAAAGAAGGAGAAATAAAGAGAAAAGAGAATTTAAAGAATGAACAGGGTATCAGAGAATAATGAAATAGCATCGAGAATCTAATATATATGACATTGGAGAGAAGAGCAGGAAAGAAAAAAATTTGAAGAAATCATGGCTGAAAAAATTCTCATTTTTAATGAAAACTATAACCCCATATATCCAAGAATCTCAAAAATTCCAAGGACAAGAAACATGAGAAAAACAACTTACTCTGTTTTCTGCTGCTGTAACAATGCCATAGACTGTATAACTTACAAAGAAGTTTATTTGGTTCACAGTTCTGGAGGCTGAGAAGTCCAAGAGCATGACTTTGGCATCTGGTGAGTGTAATCCCATGCCAGAAGGGCAACAGGTGGAAGGTCAAGAGAGCCCATATAAAGGAGGCTTTGCTTTTATAACAAAGTCCCTTCCTCTACAACTACCCCACTCCCATGATAACACATTAATCCCTTCATGAGGGTGGAGCCCTCAGGACCCAATTACCTCTTATTTGACCTCACTTCCCAACACTCTGGCATTGGGAATTCAATTAAGTTTCCAACACATGAGTTTTGGTGACACCTTCAAACCATTGCAACAATCAAGGCATATCATAGCCAAATCGTTCAAAAGTAGTGATAATGAGATAATCTTAAAAGCAGCCAGTAAAAAAAGACATGTACAGAGAAAACAGGAAAGACAGATATATCTTATTGTAAACCATGCAAATGAGATGCCAGTGGAGTACTGAAAACAAATAAAAAACTGTAATCCTATATTCCATACCCAGTAAAAATGAATTCTAGAACTCTATACCTATTCAAAACTGAGTTATACAAAAAAATTTCAAAAGCTGGATTCATCACCAATAGTCTTACATTACAAGAAATGTTAAAGGAAATCCTTCAGGCTGAAGGAAAATTATGCCAGGTAAAAATATGGATGTACAAAAACAGATGAAGAGAGCTAGAAATAGTAACTGCAGGGATAAATATGGCTGGCCCTTTGTATTCAGGGATTTTGCATCTGTAAATTCAACTAGCAATGGATTAAAAATACTTAAAAAATAAAAATAACAATACAAAATTAAACAAGTACAAATAAAAAATACAGTACAATTATTTATATAGCATTTACATTTTATTATGTATTATAAGTAATCTAAGGATAATTTAAGATATACACAAAGATATATAAAGGTTAAATGCAAATACTATATTATTTTATGAAAGGGACTTGAACATCTAGGGATTTTGGTTGCAGGGGGTAAATGGGGTATTTGCAAGCAGTGAGTGAGGAGACCTGGAACTAATCTTTTGCTGATATTGTGGCACAGCTATAAAAGGTATATTACTTAAATCTCTTATCGTATTGTAAATTGTTTAAATAATGAAATTAAAAGGCAGAAATTATCAGACTGAATAAAATAAAAAGACTAAATAATATGCTGCTTACAAGAAACAAAATTCAAATATAAGGACACAAATAGTTTAAAGGAAAAGGATTGGAAAAGATATACCATGACAACACAAGTCAAAAGATAGCTGCTGTGGATATATTAATATCAGATGTAGTAGATTTCAGAGGAACGAAAGCTGCCAGGGATAAAGAAAGTTATTAAATAATGACTCAGGCATCAGTTCATCAAAAAGATGTAATAATCCTAAGTATTTATGCAACTAATTAGAGCTTCAAAATATATGAAGCAAAATCCAGTGGAATTGCTAGGAGAAACACACAATTATACAATTACAGTCAGAATTTTCAATATCTATTTCTCAACAGATAGAACAACCAGACAGAAAATCATTAAGGATGTAGATGATTTAAATTATATGATCAACTACCTTGACACAATTGATATTCATAGAACACTCCACCACCAACACCAGATTACATATTGTTTTCAAGTACACAGAAAATAGTTACCAATATGGGCCATATTCTGGTTTATAAAACACATCTCAATAAATTTAAAAGGATTAATGTTATATAAAGTATGTGCTCTGACCACAAAAGAATTAGAGATCAATAATATAAATATCTTTGAAAAATCTCAAAACATTTAAAAGCTAAATAACTCACTTCTAAATAACTCTTGTCTCAAAGAAGAAATTAAAAAGGAAATTAGAAATTACTTTGAATTTAAGTGTCAAAACATCAAAATTCATGGGATAACACTAACACTATATTTAGGAAATTTGTAGCAGTTAACACTTGTATTAGAAAAAAAAGAAATTTCTAAGACCAAAGACTTCCATTTTCATCTTAAGAAACTAGAAAAAAAAGGAGAAAATTAAGTTCAAAGTAGAAAAAAGGGAATAAAGATTAGAAATCAATGAGATAGAAAACAATAGAGAAAATCAATGAAATAAAAAGGTTGGATTTTTGGGAAGATCAATAAAATTAATAAATCTCTATTCAAACAAGGAAGAGAAAGAAGACACAAATCACCAATATCAAGAGTAAGATCAGACATCATTTCAATATTGAATAAAAAAAAAAAGGAGTGAGATTACATCACTTCAAATTTTAAGGATATTAGAAGGATAATAGGCAAACGTTATGAAGACTTTCTGCCTATAAATTCTACAACTTCAATGAAATGGGCAAATTCCTTAAAAGACACAAATTACCAAACCTCAAAATGATGATGAGTTAAATAACTTAGACAAAAAGTACACACTGTATACCCAGTAATATACATTTCTGGAAATGCAAACTAATGAATAGTGACAGAAAGCAGATCAGTGGTTACTGGAAGCAGATCATTCCAGTGTGGCATGGGGAGGGTGAGATTACAAAGTGGATTGGGGATGAGTATGTGTTCATTACCCTGATTGTGGTTGTGTTTTCACATGTTAGACTTATGTCAAAATTTAAATCTCATACTTTTAATATGTGCAGTTTGTTTTATGGAATTATATCTCAATAAAGCTCTTAGAAATACATAGAAGCATCTCTAAGTTAATAATTTTGAGGTAGATTAAAAAAATGATAGTTGAATTTTTCTTTTGTCTTGGAATTAGTGAATTTGTAGATTAAGCTTTTTTCAGTTTATAGATGATTTCTGTTTCACATTTTTGTATTTTTCTGCATATGCTGTGTGCATGTATGTGTGTGTTTACAAATTAGAAACACACACATGCACACAGCTCACTCATGGAAAAATAGAATATGAAATATAAGTAGTCTCTGCATGTCACCTGGGCTTCTTCACAACATGGTGGCTAGGTCCCAAGGGTGAGCATCCCTAGATAGGGCAAACCAGGAAGAAACTGTGCTACATATTATGAGCTACCTAGCTTTACAAGTCACATAGGTCATTTATATCACATTATATTCATTGAAGCCTCAAAGGTACACCCAATATCAAGGAGAGGGGTGGGATAAACATTAACTCTTGGTGAGGTAATGGTGAGGTTCCAGAAGAGTAGGTAAAACCAGAAATATTGTGGTTGCCATTTTTGAAAATTAAAATGTTTTACAAATAAATTAAGCAATTTTCATAAGGTCACATGATAACTAATAACACTGGAATTCTTATTTCATCGAAATCAGGTCTTCTTAAGTTTGATATAAAAGAGATGCTAATTCAATTTAAAGAACTTATAAATATAACCTTCCATTACTCTTGTGTTTCTTTATGTTACATGGTCTTGTATTACAGTCTCTTACTTTATATTACAAATATTTTTGTAAGATTCATTCTGTTTTTTTCTGATTACTCTATAATATTTTATCTAAACCTGTTTTTTTCCTTAAGAAATGGCATGAGTTTATTCTTGCTATATTTTCTTTTCAGCTTGTATGTTATTAAAACTCTTACTTAAATATGAATGAAAAATTAAACATTTGGTCATAAGCTGCAGAATCTGATGTTATTTATTTAGTGATCTTCTTATTTTAGGGGTAAGGAACTAAAACATACCAAAGTGTAAGCGCCTTCAATTCCTAATAAAAACACAACTATATGATAATAAAGGGGAATAACTTTACATGGTTTTAAAATCAAATTTTATTTTTATTATTTTTAGAGATGAGATCTAGCTACATTGTCCAGGCTAATCATATACTCCTGGCATGATGCAATCTTCCTGCCTTAGCCTTCTGAGTAGTGGGGATTACAGGAGCAAGCTACTACACCCAGCAGTTTATTTCATTCCTAAATGGTGTAATAATTTTGTTTCAGTGGACAGTACCTATGAAATGATTTGTTTTGCAACTTTCTTAATGTTTTACAGCAGTTTTTAAAATCTTCATTTGTCTTCTGGGGAAACCAAAGCATATTTGTTTGTATAGTAGATCCTGAAAGTTATATTGACTGGCTCCTTATTTAGTGAACTTTCATTCATTCACAGGAATGTTAGCAGTAACTTGTGAACAAGGTAAAGGAAACCAGAAAGTAAGTCATTCAAAATATCTTTAGGTCATAGTTGATTTCAGTTTAAATTCAATGATGTTCTGAGGATGCAATGATGGGCATTTGGATTCCTTTCTTTATCACAGTGAGCATGTTGTTAGCATCATGGGGACATTATGTAAAAATGGTCTTCTAGGTTCTAAATTCTTTCTAAAGTCTTTAAATTTCTACAGTCCCAGATTGGGAAAAAAATGAATACATATATTCTGGAAATATATATATATATTTCAAATATATATATATTCTATTATAGTCTGATTCTATCTGTGGGATATATTTTTCATAATTGTTTATAAACTGTTGAGGAAGGACAGAAGTAATGAATGAATATTTTCTTACTCCAGAATGTATTTTAAATCTCAGAGGAGTTATATATATTCTATTCAATTAGCCTTTCAAGCAAGAGACATACCAAGCTGTCTGGAAATATATATACCTATATATATTATATATATGATATATATACATACATGTTGGAAAATAGATATGTAAATTGGAATATATTTTTATAGGAATGTGTATACAGTGAGCTCTCTATATTCATGGGTTCTGCATCCTTGGATTCCAACCAACCACAATGGAAAACATTTGGAAAAAAATTGCATCTCTCATGAACATATACAGATTTTTTCTTGTCATTATTTCCCTAAACAAGATAGTATAACAACTATTTACATAGAATTTACATTGTATTAAATATTATAAGTAATCCAGAGATGATTTAATGTATATAGGAGGATGTACATTGGTTACATGCAAATACTTTATATCAGAGGGTTGAGTATTTGCACATTTTGGTATCCAAAGGAGGCACTGGAACCGTTCTTCCTCAGTTACTGAGGGACAACTGTTGTCTGTTGTTTGGTAGATTGGATGCTGCTCTACTCATTTTTTGTCAACATTTGTCCATTTCCAAATGTGGCACATAAATATTGTCATCTCTGTACTATATCTTCATAAAATATAGCATATAAATGTTTAGATTTTAGAATTACTGAAACAAACAAATATACTAACAGCTCCTGGCACATGCTTAAAAGTCCTTTTAACTGTCTTTTATGTAACCACAAATTTCAGCATTTCTCAACAATGAATTCACAATTACTTGTTGGGTAAAACAAACCATTGACATTGGTGAGAATAATAATAGCTTTTATATAAATATTGTACAGCACCTCTTATCTCTAAAGAAAGTAATGAGGCACAGCTGAATGGAAAAAAAATGTTATTCACATAAAATTTTAAGGTCCTTGTAGCTATTCAATGATTAGAAGTTTAGCTCAGTAGCTAATATTAAGGTCCATATTTTTAAAGTTCTCTTTATCTGTTTTACTTAGAAAATACAGCTGCTACCAGTTAGTGTATATGGTATAAGTAATTTGACCTTGCAAGCTGGAGAGTTCAGATTTTAGATTTTCTGCACAGAGTCTTCAGTATATCTATACTGAAGACACTATGTATTCTGATTTTTTCTTCACAAAATATAAGGACTTAGGTTAAAAAAAAAAAAGCCAAAATAACATACTGGATTTCTAGTATTCCAACCTCTTTGCCATCAAATTTGGGTCAGGTTTCAGTGGATGGTACCTATGAAGGCCTGCATTCCTTTTGGCAGAGCAACAGGGGGACACAGGGTAAAAGATCCTGGTCTGCAATTAGATCTGCTTATTCTGAATTTCTTCTCTCTCTTCTCATGGCACTCTTCTTTTTGCTGCTCCACTACACTTTGGATGTTTTTCCTTGTTTCCACGATCTGTTCATTGATTTCCTCCTGTGCTCAAATTTTCAATTAGCCTTTCAAGCAAGAAAAATATCAAGTTGTGTGGAAAAATTTAAAAACATAACTCATAGGCCACCGTAGGAAGGTAAGTCAATTAACACTCTGCATTTGCTCCTCCAACAAATCAAATCCTCTATTATCCCTGTGCCATCTTTATTGGATTTTTAACTCCTATGTGCCATTCTAACTTCTAATTGATTAATTCTTCTAGAAAAAGAGATGTTTCTGAGCCTGTTCTATGGGCCAGACAGATCATAGTGAACCACCCTCCACTGTGAAAACAAAGGGCTTTCACACTGAAGCTGTGTATTGTAGCAGTCACCAATTGAGGAGGCTTTTGTTTTGGTTGAAATATCACAATAGAGTTCTTTACTATCAATTTCTCTGTGCCATCAATTCAATTTAGTTGCGAGAAGGAATTCAACATGACAATTTAGGGAATTGTAATTCTGCTACTTTAAAAACCAAATTGCAAGGAAAAATGCTATTAAAATTTTTTTCTATATTTGTTCATTTTTTAACAGTGTCAGATTTTATCCCATTTCATTTGTGGAGAACATGTTGATACCTCTAAGATTTAAAATAAATTTCTGAGTAAGAAAATGTTCATTCATTACTTCTGTCCTTCAACAGTTTCTAAATAATTATGAAAAATATATTCCACAGATACAATAAGACCTCATGGATTATGGGCTCATTTGTTGCCAGTGATAGATTGTGTTCTTTCTTCAAGGTATATGCAGGGAATGCCTCTTTGTTGCAATTTACAAAATAATACCTTCTTTCTGAAGTCATAAACATGCTAGCAGTATTCTCTGCCGTTATATTTAGAGGAGTTTAAAGTCAAAGCATCATGTAAAAAAAGTCTCACAAGTACATGCCCCTTACCACCTGGCCTTCCCCCATCTTCTCTCTCTTAGTCAACCACATTGACGTCTTCCTAGAAGCTCAGGCTAGAATTCTAGAAGGGCATCTTCATGTCACTCCTCTCACTGCCCATATCCAATGTATGACCAATTTCTGTCAGTATCTCCTCCCAAATATATCCTGGGATTTTCCTGCATCTTTCTGTCTAGAATTCTGTCATCTACTTATATCACCTATCATATTGCCAGGATTACTGAAATAGCTTCCAACTAAATTCACTTTAGTCTGTTTTTCTCCACTGTGGTCAGACTAAATGAAAGAAATGTATGTATGCATGTATATATCTGTCTAATGATATAGGTGTGTGTGTATAGTTGTATCATGCTTCTACTTAAAATCCTCAAATAGCTTTTGATTGCACTTAAAACCAAAATGCCTAAGCATGATCCTTATGACTTACGAACTCTGGTCCCTGCCTACTCACTGCCTTTATCATCTGCTAGTCCCTCTGCCATTGTATTCTAACCTCAAACCCACCAAGATTATACCTGCCTGTACTAGATCTTTTCTTTCCCTGTGACTCGTTTCTTTGTGTCATTCTGGTCTCAGATGTTGCCTTTTTGGAATGACCTTCCCTGACCACACAATCTGAAGTAATGTCCCCCAATACTCTCCAGCTAATTACTGTTTTACTTCTTCGGAGCATTGTGTTTATTTGTTGGCTTCCTTGTTTATTATCTGCCTTCTCCAAGTAAAATATAAACATGCAGAGACCTCATCTGTCTTATTCACCACCCTACCCCTGGCTTCTAGCACAGTGCCTGGAATATAGAAAATGTCCTATAAATATATGTTTCATAAAGGTTAGAAAGTAACTAACATAATAAATTAGCTAACAGAAGTTGCATAGGGAAAATCATAATTTGCTTCAGGAAAGCTGACTTTTACTGAAGAATTTATTCTGGAATTCTTTCATCTCTACTGAAACATTTTTGCAGGTATAATAATTCTACATTTTAAAATAGAATTTCTGGCTGGGTGCAGTGGCTCATGCCTGTAATCCCTGCACTTAGTGAGGCTGAGGCAGGTAGATCACCTGAGGTCAGGAGTTCGAGAGCAGGCTGGGCAACACGGTAAAACCCCGTCTCTACTAAAAATACAAAAATTAGCCAGGAATGGTGGTATGCACCTGTAATCTCAGCTACTCGGGAGGCTGAGGCAGAACTGCTTGAGCCTGGGAGGCAGAGGTTGTAGTGAGCTGAGATTGTACCATTGCTCTCCAGCCTGAGTGACAAGAGCAAAACTCTATCTCAACCTCCACCCCCAGCAAAAAACAAACAAACAAACAAAAAACAAAAAACTAAACTTCTTCCCAAATGCATCTGTTGTTACTGTGTATCCTATCTCTGAAAAAAGGGCATTGTGATGATTTGAGTTTAATACAGTAGGCTGACCTTTTATAAAAAGCAGATGTTTTTCATGCGTATGTAATCAAAACAATGTAATCTCTTTTGCCTTAGTTCCAGACTTGGTACCTTGGAATATGGTTAATGTTAGCAAGTGAAATTATTATAATTATGTAAGGGTCAGCTCTGGGCTTCCGGATTACTTTGGTGAAAAGTGTGACATAATGAATAATAAAGCTCTCTGCCTCTAGTCCTCCTATGGGACAAATTTGGGAGACAATTTTTCTGCTGCTCTGGAGGTCCTGGTGAAACCAAGCCCCTGCCATCACCGTTGTAATGACAATGACTCGCCTAAATTGTTGTTGTTTCCCCTTTCTTACTCTTCTCCTCTGCCCTGAAATCA
This sequence comes from Aotus nancymaae, assembly GCF_030222135.1. Lineage (NCBI taxonomy): Eukaryota > Metazoa > Chordata > Mammalia > Primates > Aotidae > Aotus > Aotus nancymaae. Next base: position 35,405,965 of record NW_026988419.1, on the reverse strand, counting down.
GCTCTTAAGTAGACTACTAACACACAGGCCTCATTTCAGGGACTGACTTGCAGGGAAACTAAGGTAAGCCAGTTGGTATCAGGAATCGCTTTCGAAAGGAGCCCGTTACGATCAGATTCTGGAACACTCACTCACCAGGCAAATAGTAACAAGGACCTGCTGCTGGTGGTAAATGGCTGATTCCTGATGTAACCTGCGGCATGGTGAAGCATCCCCAAGACAAAGACGCACCTGGGTAGATTCAGATGAGGTACAGGTGGGAGGTGAAGGATTTACCCACCCAAAGGCTCTAGCACTGGAATAGTAGGAGGATCATGGTCACTTGAAAGATTATGGCACTGGCTATAAAAGTCCTCAAGAAAGAAAACCACTGGATCAGTTTAGCCAACTGTCAACTTAGAGTGAGCGTAAAATCTGAAAGTCATTTAAGGCGGCATTTAAAGAGATTCTCTTCTCGTAAAGCCACAAGGCAGACTGTGTTGAAAATCAGGCCTGCACGGTAGAGATAAGGGGAGAAAATGCACAAGAGTGACAGGTTCCTGTACAGAAAATGAGGGTCCTGATAAAGAAGACTTAAGACGAGAATATTTGGATGCATGAGCCCAAAAATACGAGAGCCTCCAGATGCTTCTGAACTATGTGAGTCAGCAGAAGCAGCCTCTTTCTCCTTGTCTTGAGGTCGAGAAAGCAGCCTGAAGACCATTAAAATCCTGACCTGAGAAAGACGCCGTGGAAGGTGAGGCCTGTCTTCCTCAAGATTGATCATCACCTTGCTGTATTCCTCCAGACCAGTACCTGAGGTAAGGGCTCGGCATAGAGGGGAGTAAGTCTCTTCTCCTGGAGAACACAGCTTACTTTCTGAAAGAACTGGCTAATATATACTGGTGAAACCAGGAGAACCCACATAGGGTGGGCTCTTGAAAGTATTGGATCAGGGGAAATAGAATACAAAGCTTGCAGAAGGGGATGTATTGACATGGGGAATTCTCCCATAACACAGTTTTCCATAGCAAGAACTTACAGCTGGACATAATGTGCTGCTGCATGACTCCTGGAAGCAGGAACACAACAGTGGCCTACAATTTTTAAAAGGGGTAAATTCCCAGTGGGGTCAGTCTCAACAGTCCCTGCTTTCTCCAAACAGACCAAAGCAGTTCTGTTACCAGTGCATTATCACCAGGAGTTCCACATAAAGTTTTGCTTAATAACAGTTTCCTGCTGCTGTTAAAAAAAATGAAGAAAGCACTAGATTAAATGCACCCAAAAACACTTTCTGGCCCCAATGTGCCATAGACCCTTATTTGTTATGCTCTGGAGTCTGACTGCCCAAGGTCAAAGTCTGTCTTCACATCTTCTGGGCTATAAGACCTAGGACAAAATATCGCACCTGCCTTAGCCTCAATTTGATCTTAAAATTGGGTAATAATTTCATCTACCTCATATTGTCTTAAATTATAAAAAACATACATGGTTCTTAGCACAGTGCTTGACACATAGCAAATACTCAATACTTATTATAAAAATGTAGAAATGTCTAAAAAATAAATTAGCCAGGTTAGATGGGGCATAGATAAGTGATGTCGTTATATCTGTACATATTATATAGATTTTAAACCATATAGAATTTTAAATATCAAATATAAATATTTAGTAGCTGCATTCTAAGTAGAGCCTAGCAGAGTAACAATTTATTAGGTGGGAATTGCCATTTTTATAGGTCAAAAGAGGCTGAAGATAGGCAATTCCTTTTTTTTAAACCTAATATCTAAAATGTAGCAACTTTTGGAAAAGGATGGACCTTATAAGGTACAGGCTGGTAGGGGTGTTGGCCAATGGCTCCCTAGCCCTGTGAATGCAGAACTAAGCTACCTATTTCTTGGCGGTGACCTCGCACAGTGTCTACGGACTGCTGATGGGGCCAGCTTTCATTGCGACTTCCAAACATGAGTTCCGTGGTGAAGAACAGAGTCAGATCAAGTCAGAATAGCTTTCTGGTTGAGTGTCTGTTGCAGCAAAACCAGTCAACTAAAAATCCTTAGGATGCTTATTTGAAACCTAGATTAAGACAAAATGTCCATGAAGGTAGGCAATGGAGTGACCACATTTGTACCTACAGGCCTCATGATTGTGTGAATTGCAAAGCTTAGTACAGTTTGTTTTGGGGAAGAGTTAGAGACATGAAAATAAGTCTACTGGTGTTTTCAGTGACAATGTTGTTATCGCATGCTTTATACTTTAAGGTTTAATGGGATTAATTTAGGCAATCTATTGTTATTTTCTCTCATTCTGCTTCTTTTGCAGTTTGTATAACTAAAAAGAATATTCAGATAGAAATTTTGTAATGCCTGAGTCACATAGAAACTACTTAAATATTCCTTTCATCTTGAGTTTTTCATTCTCTAGATTTTACCAGGTAAATATATGAACACAGGGTTGATGTCTAAAAAGAGTCCTTTCCACTTAGCTTATGTGGTCCCTGGAAATGTCATAGAATCTTTGGACTCATTCCCATGGCAACAGGCAACTCTATCACCAAGGACACTGCCAGCTTTTCTTAAGGTTTGCTCTATATTTGAGATTCAAAGCTATCTGCTTTACTAATATTTATTTTTGGATGCATTATGATGCACCGTGACTGCAGAAATGATTTATTTATTGTATACGCATGAGATGGAAAGATAATCAATGCCTCTTCACTAAGGAAGCAAAATACGGATTATATTTAAAGGGCTTTGCTATGCTGCATTATTGGAAATTTTTGTATGGCTAGGCACCAGAATAAGCTAAAGGAGTGGGGATAGATAGAAAATAACAAATTAGGCACTGCTAACACATACACACATGCACACACATGCATACATGCACATCATCAACAGCAAAGCAGTAGACACCTCAGTATAATAAACAGCCACTCTGCATGCTCAAGCACTAATGTGGAAGGGTTTATTTTCAGCCATCTTAACTGTGAAATTTGTCATGGAGATAAAAAATGTATTCAGTGGTGTCTTGTCACCAAGTGTCTGTGCTGTTAGGGATATTAGCAAGGGTCACTGGGGTGTGACTGTTTTTCTGCATCTGAACCCTCATTCTTTTGTCCTAGTTTCTATGATGGGACATGAGGGGAGGAAATTATTGGTGACATCAGTAGATAAGATCTATTAAAAGAAGCATGTCTGGTGAAATGAAAACAAATTAGAAAGGCTACACAAAGGAGACTATGAAAAAAATTAGTAATGCCTCCCCGACTCACAGAGGCTAGTCTGGGGTGAGACTTACAAGTTGAGAAAGCTCTCCAGTGATTCCAATGTGTGGCCAAGGTTGACTAGCTTAATCACTTTAGAGATTATTCACATTTGACTTGGTAAATGTTTCTTTTTGCATCATATCACTCTGACATATGGGCCTACATTCCAGTTTTAATCAAGATACACTAGGTTATTTTAAATATTTCAAGGTATGCTTATCCATATCATCTCACTAAATTCTCAGAATCATCTCATTAATAGGGAATGTACTACTTCTTGATAATAAAGGTAGCAGGCATCATGTAACTCAATGACACAGTCACATTTGTGGCATATAATCTGATTCTAAAGCTGGTATTTTACTATTCTACACTGTCTTCATCAACGTCTATCAATCAGATTCTATTCTCAGAACCTGAGGTTGGTAAAAGGGGATGGTGGAAAGTGAAGGACAGGTTTGGGCATATTAAGGTTGACCCTTTCTCTGTGCATTTGTTTTCTAAGACTGCTGTACAAAGCACCCCAAATGGGGTGACTTAACACATTCTCTTGCAGTTCTGGAGGCCAGAAGTTTGAAATCGAGTCTCCCTGCAATCCTGGCATTCCTTGGCTTGTAGCTGACTCACTCTAGTCTCTTTTTCTGTCTTCACATAGCCTTCTTTGCAGCTCTTCTATGCTTCTGCTGCAAAACCTCTGTATTATTTCTCTTATGGAGACAATTGTCATTGGATTTAGGGCCCACCATAATCCAGGATGGAGATCTCATCTAGAGATCGTAAACTAATTACACCTGCTAAGATTCTATTCCCAAATAAGGTCATAGTCTGAGGTTCCAGGTGACCATGAATTTGGGGAGGGGGACGCTATTCAACTCCCTATACTCTGCTGTTGAAATTTGGATCTACTAGTCATTCCTCAGTGAGGAAAGCGGTGCTTCTCTCTTGTGAGATTTGTACAGAATAGAAAAAAAGGGTGAGAACAGGCAACTGAGAGGCCGTCTTTTGGGGAGCCTTGGAAAAACCCAGGCAGGTTCTGCAGAACATTTCTAGGAGATCTTCTGAAGGATTACAAAACAGAAACTGTGGAAACCTTTTGCTCTGAAGTCAATTAGTCACTCATGTAGAGTGGTATAAGAAGGCTTTTCTTCCTATCTGTGCTTGTTAGTTTAACGGGAATTACTGGGTACAGTATTTACTTTTTTTAAAAAATTAGCATTAAACAAAATTTGGTGTCACAGAGAAAAAGCCATAGACTCTGATCTGGAGGAATTGACAACTTAGAGTATGAGGTAACCTTGTCTATTACCAGAGGAGCTGAACAGGCTTATGGAAACACCAGCTAGCTTGCCAGCTAACGACAAGAGTTCCTAATAAAAAGAAATAATCCGTGAGGGAAATGGGCAAAGGCTTTGACCAGGCAAAGAGAACCAAAACCAGTGTCAATGTACTCTGGGGATATCACACTGTACATGTGCAGGGTGTTCTTTCCACAAAGGATGGATCTGGGCCACATGGAGGGGAAGTGATGTCCCTTGTTCCCTGGAATATAGCAGGGATTCAGAGGTGTTGGTGGCTGGGAAGAAATCGGTGACTATTCCCAGGAGGAGCTGCTTTATACAGACAGGTGTTTGCTGGGAGGTGATGGAGGTGGAGAAGGTGAAATTGCCTTGGCTAATTGGAAACACTGAGTCTTACACGGGACTCAATGTCCACTGAAACTTATAAACTCTACAAGGTAGAATTTCACCAGTTGTCAACCAAGGTTAGGTAACCCAATGAAGTATGTTTTCTAGGGAGTTTAAGCAGCTTATGGTGGTCTTATAGGGCTTGAATGTGTAACAGTTGTCTGTGTCCAGTGATCTTTCTCCACCCTACTTGAAGAGAAGTATGTGTGTGTAAACCATGATTCTCCCTCTTCAAAACCCATTGCTCATTCAAGTTAAGCTAAAGTTTTGCTTTTAAGAGGTTTTAGAAAAACCATAACTGAAGAATACTTTTTCCCCCAGAAAAGCTTGTTCTTTTATTTCATTATCTATAAGTAAAGCAAATACAGAAACTTAAAAGTTACTAGCAGTTAAGGACATACCCTAACCTTGCTATGGCTACCGTATTTCCCAAGGGGTCTCTCTTCCCTTTCCCACCCCCTTATAACTCTCTACTTGGATTATACCCTACGGCTTTCCTTGTGCCTATTCATTTGTACACGTGTTCCCATTTGCCTGTAATGGCATCCTGTTTTAAGATCCTTGTAGAGACTGAGACTAAATCAAATGAAACAGTTTAAGATAATGGTGCTAGTTCAAACAGTACAGGTTTTTCCACTGGTGCATTTAATTACTGTATCAGGATTCAGAGCTGGTGGTGAATACATTTTCTTCCTAATTAAAATACACTCAGGGAAAGTGACATTGAAAGGATTTGACCCATTTCACTTTGGAAGTCTTCTGTTGAGGAACCTCAGAAGACTCTCAGTGTTGAATATTCAGGGCCAGAGGTACTTTATCAGTATTTTGTTTCTTTGCATTTTTGTCTATGGGAATATCTATACATGTCAGGAAGTAGTACAGGTGCCAGGATGTTTTTCAGCTCCACAGCTTATGGATACACATGCAGGTTACATTAAGCAAAATCCATATTTTTATTCCTCTAACCCTCATAGCTGACATAGGACTTGCAGTCCCACTTAGATGAAAGCCTCACCGAGTTGTGTCTGGGAGTCCTCAGGGAATATCCCTTATGCTCACAAATACCTTTCTCATACTGTCTTCCATTCTGACCCCTCTCCAAGTATTTGTTTGGGAGCAAGAGGTGACATGGTGATTGGAACAGATAACATCATGGTCACAATAGTGTATATATAGCAGTGGTTACATCAATTTGGTATAAATTTCTTTCTGGAAACCAAAACTTAGTTTGAGTTATATAGGATATGGTATAAGTACAGCTTTCTTGATCCAGAAATATTCTGGTTAATTTAAGAAATGTGTTATGTTTTGTAAGTCTCTAGGTTCGTGTATAAATTTCATAACCTCAGTAATTCAATATTTGATATTTCCACATTTAAAATGTTACTAAAACAAAAATTAATTTTGCCTTAAAGTTAAAATAAGAAAAATATATTTAACCTTGTAGATGTTGGTGTAACTGAAGCCAGGTTGAATCTTATATCAGGAGGAAAGTAAGATGGCTGAAAATCAAGGCATTGATTCTTGATTCTATTTTTCAGCTCTCCTTTTAAAGTTGTTAATAGGTCAGACATGGTGGCTCACATCTGTAATTGTAACATTTTGGGAAGCTGAGGCAGGAGGACTGCTTGAGCCCAGGAGTTTGAGATCAGCTTGGGCAACAAAGTGAGACCTCCTCTCTCTTTTTTTTCTTTTTGAGATGTAGTTACTCTGTCACCCAGGCTGGTGTGCGGTGGCGCAATCTCAGGCTCACTGCAACCTCTGCTTCCCGTGTTCGAGCGAGTCTCTGGCCTTAGCCTCCTGAGAAGTTGGGACCACAGGCATGCACCACCATGCCCAGCTAATTTTTTTTTTGTATTTTTAGTGGAGACGGGGTTTCACCATGTTAGCCAGGATGGTCTCGGTCTCCTGACCTCGTGATCAGCCCGTCTCGGCCTTCCAAAGTGCTGGGATTACAGGCGTGAACCACCATGCTCAGCTGTGAGACCTCTTCTCCACAGAAAAAAATCAGCCAAGCATAGTGGTGCAAGCCTGTAGTTTCAGCTACTTGGGAGACTGAGGTGGGAGGATTGCTTATGTCCAGAAGGTTGAGAATGCAGTGAACTGTGATCATGCCACTGTACTCCAACCTGGGCAACAGAGTGAGACCCTGTCTCCAAAAAAAAAAAAAAAGTTGTTAACAATCTTTTCCTTTATGCTATTCAAGGGATTTCTAGAATTGTGATGTTACATTGCATAATTTGTTGTTATAAAGACATTTTTATGTATACTTGACCTTTATCATGCTCTTCTGGAATAGAGAGAGCCATGGGTGTCACCTTCCTTTTCCATTTGAAGACCTGGAGGCTCAGGAAGGCAAACTTAAGTGTCCAGGATCATACAGCTTGTGTGTGGCAGAGCTGAACTTTGTAGCCAGGTCTGCTGGCTCTAGCCTTGGCATATTCCCTTACGTGGCCTTTCATGGCAGGAACACAAATGTCCCCTCTTCTATGTACTTAGCATCAGGGATTCTTGCTATGGCCGTGGGTAACCTGGAGTGCCCAGGAGAACACGTGGCAGTCTCATTTCATGGCTTTCTGGCTTAGAGGAAAAAAAACTGACTTTTGAGAGTCTAGGATGTGCCAAGCATCGAACAATTCTCACAACTACCCAATGAAGTAGCTATAATCACCAGTTTTTACAGGTGAATTTTAGATTCAAAGAGGTTTAACTTGCCAGGCACCTCGTTCAGGTGATCAGAAAGTCAGGATTTAAATGCAGGTTATCTTGTTCTTTCTATTGTATCAATTGCCTTCTGATTATGTTTAGAGAGAATAGATAAGGAAGCAGGAAAAGAGTCATGGAAAAAATACTTTGCTGAAAATGAGAGGAGATGGGAGTTTCTTCCTGCTTATATGAACTTCATTTAGCAAAGGTTAGATACTGGGCTAGTCTCACTACTTGGCAGAGATGTCACTGCTTAACTTGTGTGACTTGAGAATCCCCAGAGGACTCCTAAACAACCTGAAAGTGTTTCCCCCACCAATGTGCAAGGAAACTATGTCTTGGAGTCCTTTTAAAAAAATCAAAATTCTCCTGTAAGGACCATATACATTAGGGTTAATTTTTTTAACTAAAGGTTAATATAAGATCCAGTGGCTCTCTGCTGTGTACTCTTATTAAGATCGTCCAGGATAAAAAACACACAGCAGGTGTGCTGGAGAGCAGCTGATGAACAGGGGCTTATCTGGGTAGAGTAGGCTGAAGAGGGGCCTCAGAGGAAGATGATCTATCTGTAAGCTGGCAGGGACCTGCATGAAGCTGTGAAAGTGACAAATGGAGAGGAGAAAAAGTTCCAGAGGCCCATTTTTGTCCATTTTTACCATGTATTCCACTGCTATTGTTACTTACATTTGTCCCCTGCTTTCATTTCTGTGAAAATTCTAGAAGTTTTCCTTCATCATTAAAAGCAAGGGTATTATATTTTCATAGACCAGCATTTCACATATTCTGTGAATCCTAATTCGTTATTTTTCCATAGTCTGCAAACAGTACCATTCAACAGCAAAACATTAACACTTGATTAATAAAAGCTTACTCCTGACAGTTCATTTTTGAGAAATACCAACTCAGTCACTTGTCTCTATTCGTGATCCAGCAGCACACTAACTTTTTTTGCTCTCAGTATTTGGCAAAATCTTACTATTGCAGCAACTGTTCCCCGAAATTCTGTTGTTCATCACAGACCTGACAGCCCACGTTCCTCCTGCTGCTCCTGCCGACACCCATTTTAAGCTTGGTGCACCATAAATAGGATCCTCGGCCCCTGCTGGCTGCCTCATTATCTTCATCCGATTTCTACTGCTTTACACCTATGGGATTTTCTATAACCAGTCAAGCATACCCATAATTAATAACTAGTTCTCTACTTTCTCCTTCTGAATATAATATGCAGTTTCTTCCTAACAGGTCAGGTATGTGGTTTTGCTTTTAAATTTTTCCTTTTTAACTAGCTCGGAAATCTGCCATCCGACATTATCACTCACAATGTGACAAAGCTTGGAAAACTTGGGGAAACCTTGGACAGCACATGAAAGGGACAAAAGATAAATTAGTGACGTTGATCTGCCTGTAATTAGAGGACTCAATTTCTTTTCTGATGCCTTGAATTTATGGCTAGTGAAAATGGTCAAGAGACCACATTTATATTTTGCACACTGATTTGTTTTGGCTTGTGTTTTTTTAATGACAAATGAGCGTAGTATAATTATCTCAAGTCACCCTGACTCTACAGAGACCCTGTGATCCAGATGACAGCATCTAGCCATTAGCCCCTTCAAGGTCCACCTTAGCTGCTGAAGGGCGCTCAGTCTAAGCTGACCCTTTCCTTGTCAGCTGCATGTAGTGTCACTGGCAGGGGTACAAAGAACCAACTGTTTGGATCTGACTTGGGACGTACTTGCCAGGGACCCCTCAGAGCTCCCCTTTGAGTTGACCAAGGCTTTGCTGGACTTGGTCACAGTTTGATTATCCTTCTGCCTAACCCTCTTTCTGTCCGGTCCCTTTCTTTTCACAGGCTGGTTCCTCATAAATGTTTTGCACCCTACTCAGTATCAGTGTCTGCTTCCAGAAAACCCAACCTGTGACAGTGAATGACACTCTTTATTTTAAATAAGCCTATGCTTTTCTGGCTTCTTGAAGTCTCAAAAATAGAGGTGTCCAGGCTTCTCTTAGGACTTCTAAGACACTCTACCTGGGCCAGATCAGGCAGTCAGTGTGGAAGGGGAGACGTGGTAGGCAAGGACGCAGGCTTATTCCTGGGAAGGCCTGTTCCTCCGGCTCTGATGACTGCACAGCTCCTCTGTGAAGAGACAGACTGTGTCTTCCTAACTAGCCCCACACTAAGATCAGAGCATGTGGAATTAAAACACAGCAGGCTGTTGTTTACAACCTGGTATCAGTGGTTAGATTTTCCGTGGTGCAGCTCCTTCCTGTCATGCAAGATAAGGTATAACATCATGGTGAAATGTGTGGGCATTGGACTCATGCAGGTCTGGGCTTTTGATAACTTTATTGAGAGACAATTGACATATAATAAACCATATATTTAAAGGATTTGACATATACAGCATTTAAAAAAACTGATCTGTTTCCTCTGTGTATGTACACACATATACCACTACCACAATCAAGATAACAAACATATCCATCATCCCTCAAATTTCCTCTTGACCATTTGCAATCCTCTCCTCTGCCTCTCTGCAGCAGCCTCCATCTCCAGGCAACAACTGATTTACACTTTGTCATTATATGTTTTCCATTTCCCACAACTTCATATAATTGGAATCATTCGATATTGGATGGTTCTTCATTTGAAAATGAAGAATTGGAATACTCTTCATTTTTGTCTGACTCCTTTCACTCAGCATAATTATTTTGAGCTTCATTTGTGCTGTTTCATGTATCAATTATTCATTCCTTTTTATTGCTGAGTAAAATTCCGTTGTATATATTTACCACAATTTCTTAACCATTCACTTATCGAAGAATATTTGGGTTGTTTCTGGTTGTTTTTTGGGGGGGGCAATGAATATTTGTGTTTATTTCTTTGGGAGCAGATCAGCAACTTTTTTCTGTAAAGGTACAGATTATAAATATTTAGCTTTTTCTGGCCATATAGTTTCTGTTGTAACTCCTCAACACTACCCCTGAAGTCTAAAAAGAGCCACAGTCATTACATAAATGAGTAAGTGTGGCTGTATTCCAATACAACTTTGTTTTCAAAAACGTGTGACTCGTGCTTTAGGTAAATACTTTCTTTCTTTTTTTTTGTTTTGAGACGGAGTTTCGCTCTTGTTACCCAGGCTGGAGTGCAATGGCGCGATCTCGGCTCACCGCAACCTCCGCCTCCTGGGTTCAGGCAATTCTCCTGCCTCAGCCTCCTGAGTAGCTGGGATTAGAGGCACGCGCCACCATGCCCAGCTAATTTTTTGTATTTTTAGTAGAGACGGGGTTTCACCATGTTGACCAGGACGGTCTCGATCTCTTGACCTCGTGATCCACCCGCCTCGGCCTCCCAAAGTGCTAGGATTACAGGCGTGAGCCACCGCGCCCGGCCAGGTAAATACTTTCAAGTGGAATTGATGGGCCATATGGAAAGTATATGTTTAATATTATAAGAAACTACGAAACTGTTTTCAAGAGCAGCTCTATTTTTCAATCTTACTGGCAACATATAAGAGTTCCAGTTGCTCCTCATCTTCGTCAACGCTTGGTATGGGTAGGTTTTTGTTATTTATTTTTTATTTATATTTAGCCATTTTTATAGGTATACATTGGTCTTCTTTGTGGTTTTAATTTACATGTTTTTTAAAAAGTCTGATGTTTCAGGTGCTTGTTGGCCATCAGTATATCTTTAGCGGAGTGTTTGTTCAAATTTTTAGTACATTTAAAAAAATTTTTTTAAATTGATCTGTTTCCTATTTGTTCAGTTTTGAGAATTCTTGAACCTGAATACAAGTCCTTCATCAGATATGTGGTTTGAACATATTTTCTCCCAGTTACTAGCTTGTCTTTTCATTTCTTAACAATGTTTTTCAGAGCAAAATTTTCTAAATTGTTATCTAATATGTCAACTCCTTTTTTATTATATTTTTTGTTATAGACTGTACTTTTGTTCTTGTATCTAAAAACTCTGCCAGGCCAAATGTCACAAAGATTTTCTCCTATATTTTCTTCCAAATATTTAATATGATTTTATTAACTAAAGTCCTCATCTTGTACATTAGAGTTCTGACTTGTTATCAAACATATCTGTTACTTTGTATCCTTTGATGAAATCACCCTTTTATGCCCTGCCCATGGTAACCATTGTTTCTCTATCTCTGTATGTTCCATTTTTTTTGTAGATTACACATATAAATCAGGTTATGCAATATTTTTTTTCTGTGTCTGGCTTATTTCACTTAGCATAATGCCTTTCAGTTTTATGCATGTTGTGGCAAATGGCAAGATCTTCTCTTTTAAGGCCGGGTAATACTCCATTGTACATACATGCTGCATTTATCCACTCATCTGTTGATGGACACTTAGGTTGGTTCCATATCTTGGCCATTGTGAATGATGCTGTACTGAAAATGGAAGTGCAGATATCTTTATGAAGTGGTTATTTCATCTTCTTTGCTATATACACAGCAGAGGGATTGCTGGGTCATATGGTGGTTCTATTTTTAATTTCTTTGGGAACCTCCATACTCTTTCTATAATGGCTGTACCAATCTACATTTCCACCAACAGTGTACCAGGGTTTCCTTTTCTCTACACCCTCACCAACATTTGTTTTCTCTCATCTTTTTGATATTAGCCATCCTAACAGGTATGAGGTGATATAGTGGTTTTAGCTTGTATTTCCCTGATGATTAGTGATGTTGAGTACCTTATGTATTTGTTGGCAATGTTTGTCTTCTTAGGAGAAATGTATGTTGAGGTCCTTTGCCCATTTTTTAATCTGGTTATTATTATTTTTTTCTGTTATTGAGTTGTAAGAGTTCTATATACATTTTGGATACTAACCCCTCATAAGATATGTGGTTTGTGAATACTTTTTAGTTTGATGTAGTTCCATTTTTTTTCTTTTTTCTTTTATAACCTGAGTATTTGGTGTGTTATAAAAAAAAAAATCATTGCTAAGGCCAATGTCAACAAGCTCTTCCCTGTGTTCTTTTCTAGGATTTTTATGGTTTCAGGGCTTACATTTAGGTCTTTTATTCATTTTGAGTTGATTTTTGTGTATGGTATAAGAAAGGGTCCCATTTTATTCTTTTGCATGTGGAGATTCAGTTTTCTCAGCACAATTTATTGAGTACACTATTCTTTTATGACTGTTTTCTCTTGGTACCCTTGTTGAAAATTAATTGACTATTTATGTTTGGATTTATTCCTGGCCTCTCTATTCTGTTCCACTGGTCTATATTTCTGTTTTTAATGCCAGTACCATACTGTTTTGATTAATATAGCTTTATGATGTAATTTAAAACTAGGCATGTGATGCCTCTAACTTTGTTTTTCTTTTTCAATATTGCTTTGGCTATTCAGGTTTTTGTTGTTGGTTTTTTGTTGGTGAGCAGGGTCCTATACAAATTTTAGGATTGCTTTTTCTATTTCTATGAAGAATGCCACTGGAATTTTGAGAGAGATTACATTAAATCTGTATCTTATGTTCAATAGTATGAAGATTTTAACGATAGTCTTCTGATTCATAAACACAGGCTCTCTTTCCATTCATTTTTTTTTCTTCAATTTATTTCATCAGTGTTTTGTCATTTTTAGAATACAAATCTTTCATTTCCTTGGTTAAATTTATGCCTAAGGATTTTTTTAATGCTTTCATAAATGGTATTATTTTTTTAATTTCTTTTTCAACTGGGTCTAATTTGCACACAGAAATGCTATTGATTTTTGTATGTTGATTTGTATACCCTGCAACACTAGTGAATTCATTTAGTAATTCTAAGATATTTTGTGAAATCTTTAGGGTTTCTATATGTAGAAACATATAGGACCATGCCATCTGCAAATAGAGATAATTTTATTTCTTCATTTTCAATTTGGGTGCTGTTTACCCATTTTCTTGTCTGATTACTCTCACTAGTACTTCCAGTGCTGTGTTGAATAGAAGTGGTGAAAGTGGGCTTCCCTGACTTGTGCTGGTTCTTAGTTAAATATCTTTTAGTAGTTCCCCATTGGTTATGGTGTTAGCTGTAGATTTTTTATGAACAACCTTTATTATATTAAGAATCTCCTCTTCTATACCTAAACTGTTGAGTTTTTATCAAGAAAAAAATGATGAACTTTGTCAAATCTTTTTCTGCATTAAGATGATCATGTGGTTTTTATCTTTCAGTCTATTAATGCAATACATTACCTTTATTGATTTGCATTTGGCAAACCAGGCTTGTATGCCAGGGATGAATCTTACTTGGTACAATGTACAATTTTTTTCCATGTGTTTTGAACTCAGTTTGCTAGTATTTTATTGAAGATTTTTGTATCAGTGTTCATCAGAGATATTGGCCTATAGTTTTCCTGAAGTATCTTTGTCTGGCTTAGTTATCAAAGTAATGCTGGCCTTGTATATGTGTTTGGAAGTATTCCCTCTAGCTCTATTGTTATGAAGAGTTTAAGAAGTACTAGTAATAATTCTTTTTTAAATGTTTGGTAGAATTCAGCTATATTAATTTTCTGTTTTGAAAGCTATATTCAGTTGCAAATAATTCCAATTGTCCACTTTTCATCTTTTTATACTTTCCAGATGATTCTCCACTGTTTTCTAGCTTGCATTGTTTCCCACAAGAAACATACTGTCACTCTTATCTTTGTTCCTCTGTACATGGCATATCTTTTAAGATGTGCTTTTAAGATTTCTCTTTATCACTGGTTTTTAGAATTTGATTACGATATGCCTTGCTGTAATTTTCTTCAAGTTTCTTGTACCTCAGATTTGTTCAGCTTATTGCTATGATCTGGGAGGTTATAATTTTCATCAAATTTGGAAAAATTTTGACCATTGTCTCTTAAAATATTTTGTCACATTCTGCCCTTTAGCGACTCCAATTACATATATACATATTTTGCTGTTTGAAATTGTCCCACAGTTCACTGACGCTCTGCTCGTTTAAGTTATTTCCCTTGCTGTTTTGATTTGCATGGTTTTTATTGCTATCTGTTCAAATTCACTAATCTTTGTCCTGCAACCTCTAACTGCTATTAATACCATCCATGAGGTTTTCATCTCAGACATCTCTAAAAGGCCTTTGGAATACAGTTACAATAATAGTTACAGTACATTAACAATAATAAAACAATACTGTTTAATGGCTTTATCTACTAATTTTATTATCTATATAATTTCTGCATCCGTTTTGATAAATTGATTTTCTTCTTATTACAGGTTGTATATTTTTGCTTATTTACCTGCCTGGCAAGTTTTGACTGGATGGCAGAAATTGTATATTATACCTTGGTGGATACTAAATATTTTTGTACTCCTTTAAATATTCTGCAGTATTTGTTCTGCAATATTCTGCAGTGCAGTAAAGCTTTTTAGAAACAGATCTTTCTGTGCCTTGCCCTCAAGCCTTGTTACAGTGTTTAGTCAAGGGTTAACTTTTTCCTACTACTTAAGCAAAAGACTTTTTAGTTCTCTAACCAATTCTCCATTAGTGATGAGGTTTTCCACTCTGGCTTGGGAGCAGGAGCTATTCTTGATCCTGTGTGATCTCTGGGCACTATTCTCAGCAATCCTTTCCAGCTACCACCCCACCCCCTACCCCAGCCAAGACCTCAGGTTTTTTTTTTTTTAAATATGTGTTCTGATCAGTACTCAACTGAGTACTTGAGGGCGACCCTTGGAGTCCTCTTTCTGTATAGCTAAGACCTTTCCAGTACCCTGATCTTTAAATTCCAGCCACCTTGTGCTCCTTAGATTCCCAACCTTGGATATCTTCAACACAAAGATATCACTGGCTCTACCTGTGTTCCTGCTCCCTACATGACAGTCTGGAAACTTTCTTTAGGCAGTAACCTGGGGCACTCATGGGGCTCATCTCATTTATTCCACATCTCTTATGTATCACTGTTCTTTGTTAACTGATATGTAATGTCATGGGAGATGTGCAATGTTCAATGTCAATGTTTCATATATATATGGATGTTTGGGTTTTTTAGTTGTGTCACACAGGAAGATAAATCTGATCTCTGTTACTTCATATTGGTCAGAAGTGCAAGTGCAAGATCTGGGCTCCATTTCTCTCCTATTTCATTTTCTTTTCTCTACTCAGAAGTCTTGAATGCTGCTGTAGTTTTAGATATGGAATTGAAGAACTTTGTGGAAACAGCCTCTGGCCTATAGCCCCTGAGAATGTGTTTGGCTAATTTGTAAGGATCTAGCATGGCAAGGGCCAACCTTCTTGTAGTTCGTATCTTTCCCATTTGCCCTCATGCTGTAGGCTCTGACTTTGACCTTTATCTTTTTGGAGTTGCTGCCAGGCTATAATCCTATCCAAGACTGACATAGGTGTGCTCATGTTGCTGACAGCTCTGTAAGTGAGCAAGCTTCTATTTGGTTTCTCCTGAGGCCTCTCTCTGGCTTGCAGATGGCCACCTTCTTGCTGTGTCCTCACATGGCCTCCTCCTCTGTTGACTGTATAATAAATGATGCAGTGATTCTGTCACATATGGTGACTATATATGCACATCCCTGGTTCTCTCCTATGCCCAAGTCTCCTCTTCTCATAAAGACACAAGTCAGATTGGATTAGAGCCCACTCTAATGACCTCATTTTAACCTACTGACCTATTTGAAGGAACTGTTTCCTAATATAGGCACATTCTGAGATGCTGGGGGTTAGGGCTTCAACATGTGAATTTGGGGAAGACATATTTCAGTCCACAACAAGCAGAATGTTGATCATTGTGAGTCTGTATGATAGATACATGGGAGTTCATCATGTATTTCTCTCTACTTATGTGTTGTGTTTAAAATTTTTCATAATGAAAGAGTTAAAAATACTGTATACTTGAGCTAAGTCATGGAAAAATTTTGCTGAAATATATATTTCTTTGTGAAAATGTTTCGTTTTATTTATTGTCCTCTTGTGACATGCTCAGCAGACTTGCATACACACACACTCACACCCACAAACACACATACACACTCCTACACATAGCATTGTAACCTTAAGCACTCTAAGTTCTCTAAGTTCTTGGAGCACACTTACCTCTGCCCTGTGTGGCACCGTGTCTCAAGTACTGTCAAAACTGGCTTTGACAACAATAATCACAATGGTAGTTAGCATTTATATATTGAAAAGAGATTACACATATTTTTCACATATTTCCCATTTGAGTCCCTGGAAGGCAGGCAGTGTGGGTGATAGTATCCTCAAGGCAGAGGTGAGGCAAGGAGCTCCCGGGTCAGCAACTTGCCTCCACTCCCCCAGCTGATGTTTGCAATGCCATCAAGTGCCAAGGCTTCTGACTCCAACTGCAGGGAACTTCCCTGTGGGTATGTTCCCTTCATGATGGAACAATCAATTGTAGCTCTTATATTATTTTTCTCTATATAAATTACAAAAAACTATGGTTGAATGATTATACCTCTGGAAATGACCCCTTTTAAATTGCTGTCAGTTTGTATTAAATGTTACTGCTTCAAACTGGCACTTTCATCTATCAGTATCAAAACCTACTTTCATGTTTAGCTGATTGTGTTTAATTTATGAAATGCTGAGCCTTATGATGTTTTTATCTTTTTGGGAGGATTGAATTTATAAAATGGACACACAGGTCAACTTTATGCTGTGTAGTCTGTTTTGCTTTTTAATGAAATAGGCACTTTTTTTTCAGTTTTCTTTTTTCTTTCTTTATTTATTTATTGCATTTTAGGTTTTGGGGTGCATGTGAAGAAGATGCAAGATTGTTGCATAGGTGCATACATGGCAATGTGATGTGCTGCCTTCCTCCCCATCACCTATATCTGGCATTTCTCCCCTTCATCTTTGTTAGGAATACTGCTTTCTTGGGTCTATTAATTATCTTGATATGAACTGAAAAACTGTTCATTTCAAGGGAAGGCTGGGCTATAAATAAGGAAAATCTTTTCTGTGAACTTTTTACCTTCAAGCCTTTCCTCTGAAATATACTTTCTTCATTTTAGTTCAAGAAACAATTTAAATGTACTACAAGAGTTCAGAATGATTTTTCCCCATGGATTAGAATACCGAGTTCTCCTTTCTAAATACCATGTGCAATAGGATGAGCTATTAGTAAAAAGGAGACAAAAACTGTTAATTTCCTTCTTGTGAACGATTTCCTTTCACACCCCACCCCCATCCCACGAAAAGGAGACCTGACCTTGCTTCCTGGAGGCGGGGCTTCTTTCCCTCCGGCCATCCTTACCCACCAGCCCTCTGGGTGGAGCAGTGTAAGGGTTTCTAGGTCACTGATTTGGATTAGCCTGGATTGGCCCAAAGGTAGATGGCCGAGGGTTAGATAAGGCAAGGGTGGACAAACCCAAGAGACAGAAAGTCATCTTCAGAAAAAGGGGAGATGATGAGCACTGAGGGTTTCCTTCAGTGGCAGCACCAGGCCCAACTTGCATGCACTAGACAGATAAGGGATGGATGGACAATGGCTGTGGCACTGGACATCAAGTGCCCTGAGAGTCATCAGTGAGGGTCTCTGTGGCCATGCCTGAGGTTGAGGAGAGAGCCGTGGGAAGGGGCACCTCTAAGTGTACTCAGACAGCACGGTCAAGGGATAGGGCCAGGCCAGGCACAGCACAGCCGTGTGGGGTAGCAAAGGGAGTGTCAGCAAAAATGACAATCACTGTGGACTACCAGTTTCCTGCTCTGTTTATGTCCTACCATTCACTCATTTATTGTTGGTCTACGTCTCTGGTAAGTTTCTCATTATTTGTTGACTGTATAATGAATGATTCAGTGAGTTTTCCAGCTATTGTTTAAAGCTCGTCAATTCTTATTTGATAACAGAGAGGGTTCCAAAACATGTCTAGTTCAAATTTCTTGCCACCCGGTGATTCCTGTTGATATGGTTTGGATCTGTATCCCCATCCAAATCCTATGTTGAATTGTAATCCCCAATGTTGAAGATAGGGCCTGGTGGGAGGGTATGGATCTAATGAATTTGGTTTCTAAATGATTTAGCACCATCCCCCTAGTACTGTTCCCATGACAGTAAGTTATTGTGAGATCTTGTTGTTTAAAAGTATGTAGCACCTCCCTGCTCTCTCTCATGATCCTTCTTCACCATGTAAGAGATGCCTGGCTTCCCATTCGCCTTCTGCCATGATTGCAAGTTTCCTGAGGCCTTGCCAGAAGCTGAGCCAGTGCCTCCATGCTTCCTGTACAGTCTATGGAACCATGAGCCAATTAAACCTCTTTTCTTTATAAATTACCCAGTCTCAGGTATTTTTTTATAGTAGTGTAAAAATGGACCAATATCCCTGTTTATATGTCAAGCCTTAGTAGCACCTCCTCTCCTGCTGCAGTGATACAGGTCCTTTGAATAGTTCTGGTATCTTTTCGTTATGTCACTTCAACAGTTGAATTCTTCAGAAGATACTAGTAGGCAAAGACATTTGTTCATATCTTCTAGATCTTTGTATCACTTGGAATGCTTTTGGTTGTGCTTTGGTTATCTGTTGCTGAATAAAAAAACTGTAAAACTTAGTGTTTTAAAACAATTTGTTATATCTCTCATGATTCTATAATTTGATGGGGCTCAGTTGGGGTTCTTGCTTGGTATATTTTGTGTGGTTGCAGTGAAATGACAGCTTGGGCTAGAGTCATCTAAAGACTTAACTGGGCTGGATTTCTCAGATGCTTGTTCATGTGACTAGCAGTTGATGTGGCTGTTGGTGACAAGGACTCCCTACTTGAACAAACTATAGTCAGGCTTCTCCAAGTCTTCTTCTCTACCAGACCTCATCCTTGGCCTCTTGTTCTTGGTCTGCCCAGCCTAGTTTTATCAAGAATCCTGCCAAGCAGTTTAGCAAGAATCTTCTACCTTTACAGCTTATCAAGTTCACCTTATTAATTTTCCATCCACTGACTTCCTTATCTTGCCCATTGGCTGTAAACTCCCAGTTGCTACTTATCCTGCCCATTAGCTATAAACCCCCAGTTGTATTCAGAGTTCAGTTCCATCTCTCTTCCCTGTTGCAGTAATTGACTTCCTTATCCTGCCCATTAGCTGTAAACCCCCAGTTGTATTCAGAGTTCAGTTCCCTATTGCAGTCATCTTGAATTAAGTATTTCTTGCCTACTTAACCTATTTGATGCAATTTGTCTTTGAAACTGGCTAGGAAGTAAGCTTGGGCTATAAACTAGAGTACCTGTTTGTTTCCTCTCCTTGTTGCTTGGGCTTCTTACTGCATTGCAGTCTCAGGATAGTCAGATTTCTTACATTGCTGCTACTGTCTTTCAGAGGGAGCCTTCAAGAAGACTGTATAGATGCCAGGCATGGTGGTTCATGCCTGTAATCTCAACACTTTGGGACATTGAGGTGAGAGGATTGCTTGAGCCCAGTAGTTTGAGACCAGCCTGTGTAATATAATGAGACCTCATCTCTCTAAAAAAAAAAAAGTAATAAAAAAAGGCTATATGAGAGTTGCAAAGCTTCTTATGACCTGAGCTCGTAAGTATCCATTGTATTTTATTGATCAAGCTAGCCACTAGGGCCCACCTGGATTCAAGGGGAGAGCAATTGGACAATACTGCTCAATAAGAGAAGTACATAATTTATGGACATCTTTAATCTACCTTAGGCTACAAGTAAAAAAAGGAAAACATGCCAGAAAGTGGTCTAAATAATAAGAAGACTTATTATACTGCATACCTAGAAGTTTGAAGGTAGGGCAATTTTTTTTGCCCTACCTTCAACTTTCCTCAAATGTCAACAGAGACACTTTTTTATTTATGCCATCCTTTTTTGCTGATTCCAACAATGACTGCTTGGTTACAAATGATCTTATGAAGACAAGAATATTCAGAGGTAGACAAAGGGGAAATATTTGTTTTTGCTTATTTTTTTTAAGAGTAATGAAAACCTTTCTGTGATCATCCCAGTTGATTTCCCCTTACTTATAACTGAACAAAATTACAAAATACATTTGTATTTAAACCATTCACCTTGCAAGAGAATGAAACAACCATGAATGGCTTGAATCAGTCCCTGGGCGGAGGGTAACCTCAATAAGAGAACATGGTTACTCAGAGAAAAATGAACAAAATTAGAGGATGAAGGCTGTGAACCATCTCATTTCATATTGAATCCTTCCTTCTCCCTTTTGTTGGTCAGCATTTAAATCATCAGGGTATAAGGTTGTCCAGTTCCTTCTTAACATTTCTAGGATTGAGGACTACGAAGATTTGCTCAATAAACTGTTTGTTTACATTTGATTATCAAACAATACTTGCTTTTGTACAATTGACACTCAAGTTTATTTATTTGAGTTTGGACTTTGATAGGCAAGTGTGATTCTAATAGGGTCAGAATCCAGAGGAGGAGGTGCAAGGGCAACATTAATTTTTTTTCATGTACCTTTTATGAGCACCCTACTATGTGCCAGGTTCTTTGGCAGGTGCTGTGAAAGATACACAGATTGATATGACATGATCCCTTGTTTCCACATCAAACTAAAAAGCTTCTACACAGCAAAGGAAACAATAAAATAAAAAGGCAACCTACAGAATGGGAGAAAATATTTGTACACCATGTACCAATAAGAAATTAATATCCAAAATATACAAGAAATGCATATAACTCAATACCAAAATAACTGATAACCTGGTTAAAAATGGACAAAGGATCTGAAAACACATTTTTTCCTAAGAAGATCTATAAACAGCTAACAGGTATGTGAAAGGATGCTCAACATCACTAATCATCAGGGAGACACAAATCAAAACCATAAGCTATCATCTGACACCTGTTATGACAGTTATTATCAAAAAGTCAAAAGATAACAAGGTTTGCCAGGATGTGGATGAAAAAAACTCTTGTATGCTGTTGGTGAGAAGGTAGATTGGTACAGCCATTACAGAAAATAGTATGGAGGTTCCTCAAAAAATTAAAAATAGAACTACCATATGATCCAGCAATGTTACTTCTGCCTGCATATTCAAAGGGAAGAAAATAATTGTCTCAAAAGAGATATCAGCACTACCATGTTCTTTGCAGCAATATTCATAACAACCAAGATATGGAAACAGCCTAAGAGTCTGTCAACAGATGAATGGATAAAGAAAATGTGGTGTGCATATATTTACATATATATGTATGTACATATATATAAATATATAATAGAATATCATTTAGCCTTGAGGCTACTATGCTAAGTGAAATTAGCCAGACACAGATAGTGAAGTACAACATTATCTCATTTATATATGTAGAAGCTAAAAAAGTTGAATTTATAGTAACAGAGAGTAGAATGGTAGTTAACAGGGGGTTGGGGTGTGGGTGAGGAAAAGGGGGGATATTGGTCAAAGGGTACAAACTTTCAGCTTTAAGATGAGTAAGTACTTGAGATAGAACGTACAGCATAGCAATTATATTTAATAATGTGTTATATGCTTGACATTTGCAAACAGCGTAGATCTCAAGTTTTCTCACCACACCAAAAAACCCCAAAACTATATGAGATGATGGATATATTAATTAGCTCATTACTTCACAATATATGCATACATGGAAACATTGTATCGTGTACCCAAATATATGCAATTTCTATTTGTCAGTCATTTTTAATAAAGCTGGAAAAAGCTCAATAGGGAAATGTGTTAGGCAGAATGATCCCTTTACCACCAAGATGTCCATGTCCTAATCCCTGATACCTGCGAACCTGTTTCCCCACATGGCAAAAAGAACCTTGCAGATGTGATTGAGTTGAGGATCTTGAAAGGAGGAAATTATCTGAGTGGGCCTCCAAAAATTTTAAGGGTTTTTGTAAGTGAAAAGGGAAGAGGAGAGTCAGAGTTTGAGCTGTGATGATGGATGCAGAGGTCATAGAGATCTGAAGATGCTGACTTTGAAGATGGAGGAGGGGACCATGAGCCAAGAAATACAAGTAACCTCTAGAAGCTGGAGAAGGCAAGGAGACAACTCTCCCCTAGAGCCTCTAGAAGGAATGTAGCCTGACTCCTTGATTTTATTCTAGTGAAGTCCATTCCAGACTTCTGACCACCGGAACTATAAGATGATACATTGGTGTTGTTTTAAATAACTAAGTTTATGGTCATTTGTTACTGCAGCAATAAGAAACTAATACAAGAAGGAAGGTTAATAATTATAGTACAAAGTAGAAAAAAGTGATGAAATGTGTTTAACAGTTGCGGGACACTTTATCCATAGTTCTAAGCCCTTTCCATATCTGTCATCTTATAGAGTAATATATTGACTATATTATGAGTTTCAAGTAGACAGCTAGGCAAATAATAGAAGACACAGAAGAGGCTATTAGAGCACAGCCTTGCAAGAAGAATATGCTTTCTGGAAATTTAGTAGATGGGAGAAAGGACTCTCACCCTGAGGGAACAGCATAAGCAAAAATTCCAGAACATGGAAGTATGTGGTAAGGGAGAAATGGTCTAGGGGTTACAATAAGGGCATCTGGAAAACTGTGCAAGGGAGATGGTTTATGAAACAGAGGTGAAGCTTTTAATCAGCCTAATCAGAGGGAGAAGTAATACTCATTCACAATTTGGAAGTTCTGACTAAATCAGACATGTTTGGAGCAATATACTTGATTGCAAACTGTGTCTTTATATATGCGCCTTTTATCATATTACTAAGTTGGCTAATTTACATCTTGTTCAATGGCACTTATTCTTTGGCTGGTAAAAGTTGCTTTTTCCCATTTCATCAGGAACAGGTGCTTGAGCAATATAACAATGCCAAATGTCTCCTGAAGTTAGATACAAAGCCCGGCCCACAAAGTCAAACCTTTGAAAATCCATTAGAAAAGTGTCACGGTAAAGATCAACACACCATCTCTTACAAGTCTGACAAAGTGTTAGAATAGATTCCTGTTTCTATAATTTAGCACTAGATTAAGTACCTATGTTTAGATGCCTTACGCTACAAAAAATTAAATGTTTGAAGAGATTAGTTCAGCAAGATGTTTATATTGTGAGAGGCATGTGGGTACCAAACGGCTAAGGGAACAATGGATATATATCTCCCACTTGGAGGTGCTCAGTGCATGGAGCACAATGTAGCGATTTCTAATTTATTCTCTTCTCTTTCTTTCCAGTCTCTCCTCTCTTTACTCCTTCTCCCTGACTCCCACCCCCACTCTCTCACTACCTGTTGTGGAGCAGAATTAGGTGAATGTGTGGAAGCTAAGTGTGTGTACCATGCAACTCTAGTGTCCACCACATGGTTGCTAGGTCCCTCTAGAGTCCCAGCCTTCTTTCCACTCTGGAGAGCCTGGACTGACTATGCTCAAGGAAAGCTTTGGAAGCCCCTTTATTTCTCCGTCTCCTGATTCTGGCAAGCAGCCAGCTTTCCTTCTTCTCTGCCCTGCTCCGGTTCCTTTTAGGTCTTCAGAATCAAAAATAACCTGCAGACTGAAGGTATCTCCAGCCCCCAAGTGGACCTCCAGCTGATCAAGTGGCCACTAGAGACCCTAAAACAGCTTCCCAGGGCTCTTAAATCAACTTTCCCACTCAACAAGCTTTTAGTAAACTTTTTATGGTGCCAGCCCCTCTGCTAGGTGGCAAGGACAGTGTGGTAAACAAAACTTAGTCATAAATTACATTCCTTCTAAAAAACAAATGAGAGTTTAACCTGTCTTTGTACATCATGGAGCACATAGGAAAACTGTATTTTGTATTACACACCTGGACTTGTGCTACATCGTAGCTTTTATAGAGGGCTCTCTGTAGATTGCCATTCATCCAAGCTTGCCAGCAAAATAAGAATTCATGAGTTCAGGAAACATCCGGAAAGACTTTTACAAAAATATTTCTCAAGCATAATTTCAGCTGTTGCAAATTTGGAATAGTTGTTTTAAAATGACTCAATTTTGTCATCACTGAAAACAGTACAAACATCAGTATTTTGTGGCACACCTGTTATCTATTCTCAGAACCTCTAGTTTAATGAATTATTTCATTTTTCCCTAAAATCTGACCCAAAGCCCTGTAAAAAAAAATTTTTTTTCTTTTTTTTTTAATTGTACTTTAGGTTCTGGGGTACATGTGCAGATCATGCAGGATTGTTGCATAGGTACATACATGGCAATGTGGTTTGCTTCCTCCATCCCCCCGTCACCTACATCTGGCATTTCTCCCCACGTTATCCCTCCCTGACCTCTCCACTGCCCCGCTGTCCCTCCTTTGGTCCCCTCCCAACAGACCCCAGTGTGTGATGCTCCCCTCCCTGTGTCCCTGTGTTCTCATTGTTCAACACCCGTCTATGAGTGAGAACATGTGGTGTTTGATTTTCTGTTCTTGTGTCAGTTTGCTGAGAATGATGGTTTCCAGATTCATCCATGTCCCTACAAAGGACACGAACTCATCATTTTTTATGGCTGCATATATTCCATGGTGTATATGTGTCACATTTTCTTTGTCCTGTCTATTGTCGATGGGCATTTGGGTTGGTTCCAGTCTTTGCTATTGTAAACAGTGCTGCAATGATTTAGGGAAGAAGAAAGAAAGAATTCATGCCACCCACTGCCTCCGGGCTGGGCACTGTCCTGAAGCCCCTGTTCCCCTTCTGTACGGTGATCTTTGGTGTTTGTCCTCATTATGGGTTGTTGACTTCAATTTCTTTTTTTTAATTTTTATATTTTAGAGACAAGGTCTTGCTTTGTTATCCAGGCTGGAGTGCGGTGGCGTGATCATAGTTCACTGCAGCCTTGAACCCCTGGGCTCAAGTGATCTCCTGAATAGCTGGGAATACTGGCATATGCCATCATGCCCAGCTAATTTTTAAAATGGTTTGAAGAGATGGGGTTTTGCTATGTTGCCCAGGCTGATCTTGAACTCCTGGCCTGAAGTGGTCCTCTCATCTCAGCCTCTGAAAGCGCTAGGATAACAGACATGAGCCACGGTGCTCGGCTGACTTTCAGTTCTTTTAGTCTTCTAACTGTAGGTCCAATAAAGCTAGCTCAGGCACAGCCTAGGCCCTCCCTCCTGTCTGCATACCACCTTGACCTCTTCCCTCTTCTTCATTGCCAGGCTGCCAGCCCTCACCTTTCTCTGCTGTATGGCAGTACCTAACCTCACTGCATCTGTGTCGAGTGCCAGTGATCTTTGTGGTGGGCACACATGCTGGTGGGGGACTGACCATGGGGTGGTTAATGGCTGTGTGAGTGAGAAAGAGTTAGGAGCTATCAGAATATGCTATCTCCTATTGTCATCCTTGACAATAAAGATACTGGATGATACCACTGTCATAAGCTAGGATAACTTCAAGGTTTTCTTCTTCCTTTCTGGTAGCACTTGCTTTTGGAAGTGAGAAAAAGGTCCACATACTCCCTTTAGTCACTCATGGATGCTGAAGGCTGAGCAATAAATAACTCTCAGGTTTTCTCTTTGCCAGCTTCCCCAACATCTTCTGGCTTTTAACACATTTACAGTTGTCTCTGGTCCAAGTTACTGAAAAGAGATGTCCTCAGTGTTCTAGGTTCTACTAGAAGCTTATTGTTATTTAAAAACCACACACATGTTGCCACCATGGTTTGTTTAGTCTATCATAATTTCCCATTATTATTATAATAGTTTACAATTGTTTTCTAAGTGGTCCTCTGCCTCTCCTCAACCTCAACTCCCTGTCACCACCCCAAGCCATTAGCAAGAGGTGGCTTCCAGAAAAGGAAATCTTATCAAATCACATCCCTATTTAAGCTCCTTCATAAACTGTCCCTGCTCATAAAATAAAGCCTTCCTTTATTTGCATTCTCTGGGCAAATGTTTTATCAGACACCACTGTATCTCAAATAGCACCCATTCCTCACTTTGTGTCTTCTTATATTGGTTGATTTTCATCCTTAGCACTTACCACTGATATAGGAGGGGGCAGGGCAGTACTGGGTAGAGAAGGGCAGGGTCCCTGGTGAGGGCCCACCCTCAGGTCTGTGCCCACGGACCAGACCTAAGTGAGGACAGGCACTCCTGCTTTCACGCCCAAATGTTGGACTTTCCAAGACCACTCTGGGAAATGACCACCACAAGACCACCACACCCCCGCATTCTGTGCCTATAAAAACCTCAAGATGCTAGTGGGCATACACGTAAGTGACTGGACGTCAAGAGGAATACACTAGCAGAAGAAAACACTGGCAAATGCCAGCAAGCCATCGACGAAAGAATGATGCAGACACCGAGGGGAATTCAGTTGGAGGAGAGTCCAGTCTCTGGGTGGCCAGACTTCAGGGGAAGACCACCTTCCCACTCCATACCCCTTCTGGCCTCCTCATCTACCTCTCTGAGAGCTGCCTTCACTCAGTAAAACCTTGCACCCATCCTCCAAGCCCACATGTGATCTGATTTTTCCGGTACACAGGGCAAGAACCCCAGGATACAGAAAGCCTTCTGCCCTTGTGATAAGTCAGAGGGTCTAACTGAGCTAATTAACACAAGCCACCTGCAGATGGTGAAATGGAAACAGCACACTGTAACACACCCACCGTAGCTTCGGGAGCTGTAAACACACCACCCCAGATGCACTATGGGGTCAGAACCCCATGACTTTCCCCTCTGCATGTTCCACCTAGGGGTTTGAGCAGCGGGACACAGAAGCAAGCCACACCCCTATCGCATGCCCTGTGAGGGGGATAAGGGAAAACTTTTCCTGTTTCATCACCATGTGCCACAACATATACATTTATTATCTGTCACCTTCCCCTCAGGATGTAAGCCCCATAAAGAGTTTCTGTCTGCTTTATTCATGGCTGTTTGCTGGCCTGTAGTAGGTGTTCAGTAAATAGTTGACTGTGAAATGCTGAATGAAAATGAAATGAAAATATAATTTACAATCAGTTCCCAGTCCACATTTAGAGTCTCCAGCCCTGCTCCCCCACTCCACCCCAAACTACCTTCTTAACACATGAAATTTGCCACAGGCTTTCAGGGTTCTATTATTTGGGGTAAACTCTTCTCTTTGCCTGGGCTTGTCTTCTTTCTCACCTGCACAGAGTATGCCTTCTCTGTTCCTCTGGCACTTGGAACACAGTTCTCTTTGGGCATGGAACACTGTAATTACCTGTTTATTTGGAAGGTGGTAGAAAGTTCTGGATATGCGTATGGGATCTAGACTCAGGTTGCTAGGGTTTAAATAATGACTTTCATCATTTACTAACTTTGGTCTTATTGCATAATCTGAGTTTCTCTCAGAGAAATAATGCGTGCTCATAGACAATAATGAGAAGGATGATGGTAACTATTTACAGAGTAGGGCCCAACATATAGTAAGTACTCAGTGAATGCTACCAAGGGTGGCAGTGCTGTTGCTCTTTTCCATGAGTGTGAGTGGATCATAGGCAAAAATCCTTCTTTGAGTATTCATTCTCTCTTTTTTCTTTCATTTCTCTCTCCCCCTCTTTCATTCATCCACTATTATCTATGCAGGTACCATGTTAGATGTCATTTATAAATACATAAAAAGAATTTTAGTATAATGTAAAAAGTATGCTAATAGAGGCAGAAACAATTTGGTGCTTTGAGAGTTGTCTTTGTGGGTGAAAATACTATGTGAGCTAAGGACTTGGTGTCTTGAAGGGCAAGTAGAATATAGATTGAGGTCATTTCATTTAAAAAGTGATAATTATATTATTTTGTAATGATAGTTTAAAAGGCCTATTTAATGAGGGAATAAAAATATATACAAATAAAATTTCATTTTTAATATCTGCAGCTTGTAAATAAACCTAATACCATTGTAATTTAAGACCCACTAACTTTGAGTACGTGCTGGAATTTATTTCTAAATCTAGTTAAGGCTAACTTCAGGCAAGCCTTTCAGCAACCAAAGGATAAAAAGAGGTTCTCTTTCCTCCTCCTCTCTTCTTTGTCCTTGCACCACTTTTACTCTATAAACTTTCACTCAATTTATCCAAGTAGTTCTGTGATCTTTTGAAAATAGATTCTGCAGTCAGTCTCATACACATTAAAATCTTTAATAATTAACATTTTTATTTTTCATATTCTTAATGAGTGGAAATAATTATTTTTAAATAAACCTGCTATAGGCCGAATGTTTGTGTTACCCCTAAAATTTATATGTTGAAATTCAAATCCCCAATATGATAGTATTAGGCAGTAGGGCCTTTAGAAGTGATTGGGTCATGAGGGTGGAACCCTCATAAATGATTCGTGCTCTTATAAAAATACAGGAGGTAGCACCTCTCTCTGCTCTCTGCTTTCTGCCTTCTGTTCTCTGCCATGTGAGGATGCAATGAAAAGATGGATATCTACAAACCAAGAAGCTGGTCCTTACCAAACACTGGATCTGCTGGTGTCTTTATCTTGGACTTCCAGCCTCTAGAGCTGAGAAATACATTTCTGTTATTTAAGTCTCCCAGGCTTAAACAACATTTTAAAACTAGCAGCTTGCACTAAGATACTGCCAGAGACAATTTCTTTTAACTCAGATCCTTTTGCATTTATGTGCAGCAGAAAAAACACAGATAAGGTAACATCTTTGCCACGTTTGCAATTTGATTTTGGGCAAATTAATCAATCTCTCTAAACACTGATTTTCTTATTTGAAAATTGGGACTAATTATACTTACCTCATAGAATTAGCTTTATGGAGAAGTAAATCTAGTCCTAAACATAATGTCCTTAACACAGTACCTGACTCAAAGGCAAGCAATTCATGAAAGCTTACATTTCCAGTGTCTGTGTGGAATTCACTGTAATAGTTCAGAATGATGGTATCAGCTGTTTATTTTTTCCAGAATAGATAACCAAGTTTTATTAACTACTTCTTATCCCCATCTCATCCGAACTGCTCTTCTTCTCAGCTGGCCTCAGTAATGCTTTCAGAAAAATCTGGAAACAAAACCTGGAGAGGAAGAAGGGAGAAAGTTCATAAAAACCCAAAGATTCTTCTAGTAAGGGATGGGCTCTAATTTTGTTCTGTGCATATCTATCATGTCCCTAACTGGTAAATTTCTGGAGAACAGTTACCATGTCTTAACTGGATTCCTCACTACCTTTCACCTCATTTGAAAGTGAGACATATTAAAATAGTAACTACGATACATAGCCACACATAATGTTTTAGGGACCCTGGAGTGATAGTAGTATAGTGATAATGCTATCTTACCAACATAGAAGTCACTTAAGCCTCTTTAGCAGTGTTGGGAATGCCTGTGGAAAAATCAGAGCTGGAAGGAAGCCAAACTCAGTGAAGTTCCAGGCTGTCTCCTTCTATTTCTTTCTTCCTTGCTTAGTAATTAGATTTTAGGAAGACTGACAATGAGGAGAAAATGAATGGAAGGGTGCCAGCAGAAAGATTATTTTGGAGTCATGTCTATAGATAGAAAAAAAGAGTGAATGAGTGAAAATGAAATAAAGCTGCTAAAAGAAGTGAAACATGTTTCCAGTCCCAGAGTTATCTCACACTCTTTCACTTGTTTTAAAGTCAAGAAGCTTGCTTTTACAGGATCAAATCTCTCTAGTTCAGTCAGCCAAAATATTTCAGTGTTTATCATTCTTTCTCGGTGAATTGCTAGAACTAGTAGTTCTCAATTGTTTATTATAAAATAGGTAGTAGAATGTCAGTGATATAATATGGACTCAGTACATTTATCAGGGTTATATGATGAAAATTTGCACAAATAATTACTGAAGTTTGATCAAAGCTCATACCTTTGTTGGAAAAAACAGCAGCTGAACAAGCAATGCTGAGGAGATTGCCTTGTATGTTCCATTGCATATGTAAGCCAATATGTATCAGTAATGATTTCAGGTTTTTAGGTATTAGTTGGACTTTATTTGGAAAAAGTCCATTCTCAGTTCTGTAGCATGAAGACCAAACATGTGCAAGTAAAGAACTGAGACCCACTTTCTCAAAAAGACCCACTTTGTCATAAGCCATAGTGTTCATTTAGCTGTCCAGTAAAACTGTTTTTGCTTTTATACTGAGCATGTGGGTGGACTACATTTCCTAGCCCTCCTTGCAATTAGGTGCATCCACATGACAAAGATCTCACAATGGAATGTGAGTGCAAGTCAAGATGCCTCCTTCACCTGGGCCTGAACTCAGTGGGTGATTCTTCTCTAGATGTTCTTCTCCTCTATGCATTCCTCCATGTTCCCTTTTCCTCTGTGATAGTCAGTTCTATGTGCCAACTTGGCTAAGCTACAGTCCCCAGTTATTCAACAAAATGAGAATTGAGGTATTGCTGTGAAGGTTATTTATTTATTTATTTATTTATTTATTTAAAATAGAGACAGAGTTTCACTGTGTTGCCCAGGCTGGGGTATGGAAATTTTGGGCCAAGCAGTCCTCCTGCCTTGGCCTCATAATGTGTTGGGGTTACAAGTAAGAACCATCACACCCAGCCTGTGAAGGTATTTTAAAGATAACTTCTGTAGCTGTAATTGATAACTGAGTTGCCTTTGCATAAAAGATGGTATCCTTGAACTGGGACCAATCCAGTCAGTTGAAAGTGCTTAAGAGCAGAAGTGAGATTTCCTTGAGGAGGAGGAAATTCTATCTGTGAACATTAGTTTCTGTAATAGAGTTTGCAGCCTGCCCTTCCTGAGGGGTATGCTCTACACATTTGAGATTTTTCCAGCGAATATTCCTTGGATTCCTACCCAAAATCACTCAAGTCAATTCTTTGCAATAAATCTCTTGATATATGTATTAGTCTGCTCTTACACTGCTATAAAGAACTACCTGAGACTGAGTAATTTATAAAGAAAAGAAGTTTAATTGACTCACAGTTCTACAGGCTGTACAGGAAGCATGGCTAGGGAGGCCTCAGGAAACTTACAATCATGGCAGAAGGGTGATGGGGAAGCAAGCACATCTTCACATGGTGGCAGGAGAGAGAGAATGAAGGGAGAATTACTACACACTTTTAAACAACCAGATCTCAGGAGAACTCACTCAATATCATAAGAACAGCAAAGGAGAAATTCACCCCCATGATCCAACCACCTCCCACCAGGTCCCTCCCCCAACACTGGGGATTACAATTCAACATCAGATTTAGATGGGAACACAGAGCCAAAGCATATTATTTCACCCTGGCCTCTCTCCAATCTCATATCCTTCTCACATTACAAAACCAACCCCACCTTCCTGAAAGTCCCCCAAAGTCTCAACTAATTCCAGCATTTACTCAAAAGTCCAAGTCCAAAGTCTCATCTGAGATAAGGCAGGTCCCTTCCACCTGTGAGCCTGTAAAATCAAAAACAAGTTAGTTACTCCCAAGATACAGTGGTGACACAGGTATTGGGTAAATGCTGTCATTCTAAAAGGGAGATATTGGCCAAAACAAAGTGGCTAAAGGTCCCATGTAAGTCCCAAACCTAGCAGAATGGTCATTAAATCTTAAAGCTCCAAAATAATCTCATTTGACTCCATGTGTCACACCCATGGCATGTCAGTTTCTATAGCCTTGAGTAGCTCTTCCCCTGTGGCTCTGTGGGATACAGCCTCCACAGCTTCTTTCACGGGCTGGCATTGAGTGTGTAAAGTTTCTTCACATGCACGGTGCAACCTGTTAGTGGATCTACCATTCTGGAGTCTGGAGGACAGTGGCCCTCTACTTACAACTCCACTAGGCAGTGCCCCAGTGGGGACTCTGTGTGAGAACTCTGACCACACATTCCCCTCCACACTGTCCTAGTAGAGATTCTCTATGTGAGCTCTACCCCTGCAGCAGACTTTTACTTGGACATCCATTTGTTTCCATACACTTTCTGAAATGAACATACATCCTCTAGGCAGAGGCTCCCAAAGCTCAGCTCTTGCCTTCTGTGCACCTGCGGGCCCAACACCATGTGGAAGCTGCCAAGGTTTGGGGCTTGCACCCTCGGAAGAGCATGAGCTGTACCTTGGCCCCTTTTAGCTACTGCTTTTGCTGGAGCAGTTAAGATACAGGAAGGCATGTCCTGAGGCTGCACAGAGCAGCAGGGCCCTGGGCCCAGTCCACAAACCATTTTTCCCTCCTAGGTTTCCAGCCCTGTGATGGGAGGGGCTGCTGTGAAGATATCTGAAATGCCCTGGAATCATTTTCTCCATTATCTTGGCTATTAACATTTGGCTCCTCTTATGTAAATTTCTGCAGCCAGCTAGAATTTCTTCCCAGAAAATGAGTTTTTCTTTTCTACCAAATGGTCAGGCTGCAAATTTTCCAAACTTTTATGCTCTGCTTTTCATTATAAGTTCCAATTTCAGACCATCTCTTTTTGAATGCATATGAGCATATGCTGTTAGAAGTAGCCAGGCTATATCTTGATCACTTTGCTGCTTAGAAATTTCTTCCACTAAACACTCTAAATCCTCTCTCTCAAGTTCAAAGTTCCACAGAACTCTAGGGCAGGGGCATAATGCTGCCAGTCTCTTTGTTATTGTGTAGTAAGAGTGACCTTTGCTCCAGTTTCCAGTAAGATCCTCATCTCCATCTGAGACCTCATCAGTCTGGACTTCACTGTCTATATCACTATCAGCATTTTGGTGAAAACCATTTTAAAAGTCTCTAGGAGTTCTAAACTTTCCCACATCTTTCTGTCTTCTTTTGAGTCTTCCAAACTGTTCCAAACTCTGCCCATTACCCAGTTCCAAAGTTGCTTTTACATTTTCAGATATCTTTATAGCAATGGCCCACTTCTTTGGTACCAATTTGCTGTATTAGTCTGTTCTCACATTGCTATAAAGAACTACCTGAGCCTGGGTAATTTATGAAGAAAAGAGGTTTAATTGGCTCACAGTTCCACAGGCTGTACAGGAGATATGGCTGGAGAGGCCTCAGGAAAGTTACAACCATGGTAGAAGGGTGAGGGAGAGGCAAGCATGTCTTCACATGGTGGCAGGGGAGAGACAGTGAAGGCGGAAGTGCTATACGCTTTTAAACAACCAGATCTCTTGAGAACTCACTATCATGAAAATAACAAGGAAAAAATATGCCCCCATGGATCCAGTCACCTCCCACCAGGTCCCTTCCTCAACACTGGGGATTACAACTCAACATGAGATTTGGGTGGGGACACGGAGCCTATACTATATATCTATCCTACTAGTTCTGCTTTTCTGTTGGAAGCCAGGCTGGTACATGCTCTATTCTCTTGCCTCTTCCAACTTCTCTTCTCCTTTTTCACTGGCTAGAACTCATGGTGACCCAGTTTTGACCATGTTGATGGTGGCACAATCTCCAAGAGAGAGTGGAGGAGCTGTATGAGGAAAGGATTCAGATCCTTGAATGTCCATACGAACAATAGCTGCTCTGCCAACCTGGACAATCCACATTAGAACAGTGATGTGAGTGGGAAATACAGTTTTTTTGTTCTTTAAGCAACTTTCCTTATGAGTCTCTTTGCTACAGCTACATATATCCTTTTTCTCTAATATAATTACTATTTTAAAAGTACAGTTGATTTTGGTGTTTTTATTTATAGATATTAATGTGACTGAGAACTCTGACATATGTCTTTACATGGAATATACATGTAGGTTTTGTCTGTGGTCTAACCAAACTTAGTCTCTCAATCACTTTCAAAGTTTTGGGTCTTAACTTATACCAAACACTCTGAAAACACAATAGCATAAAAATTAAATGTTGTCACTGCCATTATTCACATTAATAGGCAGTAGCAGAGAGAAGAACAAAGTTTATAATATGTTCAAGGAATAGAAAAATATTCAGCATGGTAGAGGATTGAGTATAAGAAAAAGTGGCACAGGTGATGGGGCTGGAGAGATACACAAGGGAGGGTTAATGTAGGGCTTTTTAAATCAGGCTAAGGTGGACGAGCTTTATTCTCAGAATATCGAGGAGAATAGTAACATGATTTTATTTACACTTTTGCAAGACAAATCTGATTGCACTATGGAAGATAAATTGGAGAAAGGCAAGAATATAAGCAGGGAAATCAGGCGTCTATTGCAGTAAGCCAGGTGATGATGCCTGGAATGAAAGTGGCAGAAGTGGGCACGCAGAAAAGTGGTTGGATTCCAGAGAGCTCTTGATAATTAGCCCTGTGTGATACAGAGGAAGGACTCAAGATTGACAGATATTCCTTTTAAAAAATTAGGTAGATAAGGTAATAACTGAGAGAGATCAGAGCTAAAGGAGAAGAAGGTTAGGTAGGGGGTTGTTGGGGGAGAGGAAGGTGATGAGCTTGCTTTGTGTCTGGTTGTATTTAACAAAGCTATGGAAGCAATTAAATATGTGGGTCCCTATTAGTTAAAGTAAATAATGTTAATTATTGAAACAGACAATGCTTTAGTACAGTAGTCCCTACCTTATCCATGGGAAATACATTCCAAGAGCCCAATATTCACTGAAACTACAGTTAGTATGTAATTCTACATATAATGTGTTTTCCTATACATATCTACCTATGATAAAGTTTAATTTATAAATGAGGCACAGTAAAAGATTAGCAACAATTGTAATGGGACAATTATAACAATATACTGTTATAGAAGTTATATTAATGTGATCTTTCTCTCTCTCTCCAAATAGCAAATTGTATTGTATTTGGGCAACTGAAACCACAGAAAGCAAAATCGTGGATAAGGGGAGAATGCTGTGTTAAACTAAATGCAATAAAAGCTTATTTCACACTCACTTAAAAGTCCAATGTGGTTTGGAGTGGTAGAATAGGAATCTGCTGCATGTGATATTTCAGGCTCCTTTCATCTACGACTTTCATCCAGGTCTCTGATATTCTTTTATTTCCCCAGCAGAATGAGTATTCCTCATGGGAGGGTTTTATGGGCCAGCCCTAGAAGTAGTAATTTTACTTCCAGAGTAACATTACATAATCACTCTGAACAGCAAAAATGGCTGAAAACTACATCCTAGCTTGTGCCTCAGAAAGGAGAGGAGAGTATGGATATTTGTGAACATCAACAGTCTCTGGCATAGTTTCTGAAAGAATAGAGCAGAAGATGCAGTTAGTAGTCATTTGGTTATAAATAATATGTAAAGTCATACATGAAGAAGAGACTGCCAACATAAAATGTGCAGAGAGAGAAGGGGGTTTAGGGCAACAATGTTGAGAAATACTAACCTAAGGAGTGAACAAAGGAATAGAACACACAAAAGAGACTGAGAAGGAAAGCTAGAGCTGTAGGAGAGTAGTCACAGAATCTACGAGAAGAGAGTATTTCAAGAAAGTGGAAATGTTCATCAAGGTGAAAGGATTCTATAAGTGTAAGGTATGGATTAAGGAGGATAGTCCTGCTTTGAGCAAGAACTATTAGGGGCAAAAACTATATTTCAGTAGGTAGAGGAATGTTTGGAGATTATGAGATAGGAGCAGTAAGACTATTAAACTCTTTCTAAAAGATACAAGCAGCAAACACAAGATATAATTTTTAAAAATAATATACCACTCACAGTAGTATTAAATACTTAGTAATAAATCTAACAAAGGACAAAGGATTTTAGATTTTGTAATAGAATTGTTTTTACCATATAGGCCTGAAACCCAAAGTATTAAAAGAAATATAGAAATAGAATGTGTCTACATATATATTTATAAATTATATAAATTATAAATATCTATATTATAAATATCAAGTAAATAAATATTTATAAATATGTATAATTTATAAATATCTATATACTTTTAACACCATAGGAATCATATTATACAGTTTTTTACAACTCATTTCTTCTATTCACAGCATTGCAGACATCTATAGCAGGAACTGCATGTGGCATAGCCAAAGGCCATTTCTCCTCTTCACCCTTGATAAGGAATTCTGACCATGTGCCTCACCAAGCTATTTGAGACAAGTTTATCATTTTTTCCAGGGATTGATTTAGGAGTGTTTGCAATGTCAATGAGAGATGAAGGGAAGTCAATTGGAAAGTGTAGAAAAGGTTTCTTGCTCCTAAACTGTGACAGCAAATATACTAAGCATGGCGGCATGTGCTTGTAGACCCTGGTACTTGGAAGGTGGGAGAATTATTTGGACTCAGGAATTTGAGACCAGCCTGGACAACATAGCAAGACCCCCCATCCCTAAAATAAAATAAAAAATTAAAAGTGACAACCCATCTTCTGCTGGACAGCGCTACACTGGCATGTGACAACTGGAACTCTAGTAGCTACCTTGAACATGAGGAGAGCCAGCCTCAGGACAGGTTGTTGGCCTACTGTTGACTGTGGAAACATGAATAGAAACTGGATTTTTTTTTTTTTTGAGAGAGTGAGTCTCGTTCGGTTGCCCAAATTGGAGTGCAGTGGCGCGATTACAACTCACTGCAGTCTTGACTGCCTGGGCTAAAGTGATCTTCCCAGCTTAGTCTCCTGAGTAGCTGAAACTACTGGCATGCACCACCATGACTGGCTAATTTTATCTTTTCTTTCTTTCTTTTTTTTTTTTTTTAATAGAGACAAGGTTTCACTTTGTTGCCCAGGCTGGTCCTAAATGATCTTGCTGCCTTGACCTTCCAAAGTGCTGGGATTACAGGCATGAGTCACCATGCCTAGCCTGGATTTTTTTTTTTTTTTTTTTTTAACTCAATAGTTTCTCTTTTTAGGGACTTCTTATATGAGAATTTTTATTTTACATGTCTTATTTATTTGGGAATTTTTCTGCTATTTGCTGCCAAAACACTAACAATACAACATATTTTCATATCAGTTTAGAGATTTAACTATTTGCTTTAATTGCTGTATGGTATTTCACTGTGTGAATGGCTCATTACCTATCTATTCACCCAATCTTTCACCTATTCAGCCTATACTGTAGGCAAAACACTGGGGATAAAGCAGTGAACAAAACTGACTTGGTACCAACCCTCTTGGAGCTTTTCATTATGTATGTACTATATGCTAACCATGGGGAAAATGACAGGTAGGAGATAAAATGAACTATAATACTTGTATTCCTTCTGTATCCCAATTTAACCCAACCCCTCTGTTTGTTTTTAGCTCTTCTAGTAGTTATCATAATTTTAGCATGTTTGTATTGCTATGTCTTGAGTAAAGGAATGTTTGAGGTCTGAATAATCAAGGCAGGTTTTCTAGGATAGTTCATACCCAAGTGAAAAGCAGGTGAGCAGGCTGGGACCATCACAAGCATCAAAGTATAGAGGACAATGTAGAGGGCAGTGGCAGTGTTTCATTACCAGGTAGAGCTATGTTTCCTTCTTTCTGCACCTGCTACCCCATGTCTACTAGAGTGGTCCTAGTAGACATGGGGGAGAACGAGAAAGACAGCCAAGTTAACTCCAGCTCTGGTCTTTCTCTTTTAAGCAGTCATAACTGTCAATAGAATGACTATAAGCAGGCCAGAGAATATGAAAAGAATATATAATTTTATTATTCAATAAACAGATAGTGACGAAATAAAATTTTGCAATAAAGAAGTCCAGATGGAAGAGAAACATTGGTAAAGATAAAACTTCACAGATGCCTTGCATATGGACTTGGTTGGCAAAATACATTTTAACTGAAAGATATGGACTTAGGTTTGCTCATTGACATCACAGATTGTGAATAACTATGAGAAAAGGGTTCATAGTGTTCACCTGTGGCTTAGATAGACTCATCCTGCAATTTATCAGATCCTATGTCCTGGCCTAGAAATTTTGACAGATAAGGAATCTATCACCATCCCAGGCCTTCCACCCAATGACCTCAGGTTTGTTGAGATGGTAAATCCTCTCCATGTATAACAACAAAAATACTTAAGCACTAGTGGAGATGAGTCTTTTCCCCACTGCTTGTTTCTGTTAACTTAGTTAAAGATCAGGTAGTTGTAGGTGTGTGGCCTTATCTCTCTATTCTGTTCCATTGGTCTATGTGCCTGTTTTTTTTTTTTTGTACCAGTACCATGCTGCTTTGATTACTATAGCCCTGTAGTATAGTCTGAAGTTAAGTAATGTGATGCCTCCAACTTTGTTCTTTTTGCTTAAGATTTCCTTGGTTATTTGGGCTCCTTTTTGGTTCCATATGAATTTTAAAATAGTTTTTTCTATTTCTGTGAAGAATATAATTGGTAGTTTGATAGGAACAGCATTGAATCTGTGAATTGCTTTGAGCAATATGGTCATTTTAATGATACTGATCTTTTCTATCCATAAACATGGAATATTTTTCTATTGGTTTGTGTCTTCTCTGATTTCTTTGGGCAGTGTTTTGTAATTCTCATTGTAGAGATCTTTCGCCTCCCTGATGAGCTGTATTCCTAGGTATTTTATTATTTATGTGGTAATTATGAATGGGATTGCCTTTCTGTTTTGGCTTTCAGCTTGGCTGTTGTTGGTGTATAGGAATGGTAGTAATTTTTGTGCATGGATTGTGTATCCTGAAACTTTGCTAAAGTTATCAGCTGAAGGAGCTTTAGGGCCGAGAATATGGAATTTTCTAGATATAGAATCATATTGTCTGCAAACAGAGATAGTTTGACTTCCTCTTTTCCTATTTGAATGTGCTTTATTTCTTTCTCTTGCCTTCTTGCTCTGGCTAGGACTTCCAATACTACGTTGAATAAGACTGGTGGATAAACTTTTTGATGTGTTGCTGGATTTTGTTTGCAAGTATTTTGTTGAGGATTTTTGCATCAGCATTCATCAAGGATATTGGCCTGACGTTTTCTTTATTGTTGTGTCTCTGCCAGGTTTTGGTATCAGGATGATGCTGGCCTCATGGAATAAGTTGGGTGGGGGGAAGTCCCTCCTCCTCAGTTTTTTGGAATAGTTTCTGTAGGAATGGTACCAGCTGTTCTTTGTACATCTGGTAGAATTCAGCTGTGCATCTATCAAGTTTAGTTGTTGTTGTTGTTAGGTTATTTATTACTGATTCAATTTCTTCATTCAACGTGTTATTGGTTTGTTCAGGAAATCAATTTATTCCTGGTTCAGTCTTTGGAGGTATCTTTTTTATAAATTACCTTGTCAGTTAATTTATTATTGATCAAATGTGAAACTTCAATATGTTAAAAGGAAAACTTTTGACAAATGTAACGGAGTTTATTTGGGCAAAATATGATTCATAAGTTGGGCAGCACTTGGAACCAGAAGCGGTTCAGAGGTTTGCTCTGCAAAGTGCACAGTGAGTGTTTACAGATGGCACATGGAAGTATAGAAATATAGTACAGAAATAGCTTGACTGTTCAAGCTAGGTGTTTGCCTTATTTGGACATCATCTGATCAGCTGACTGCCTATGATTGACTGAGTCTCCGTTCCTCACCAGTTGGACTCTGCTGTTTGTTATACTCCTTGGTTAGGTTTTCAGTTTGTTTACATCCTTTGCTAGGTTGTGTTTTGTTACATAGGAACTTGGAATATGGAGAAGACCTTGGGCCAATGGCCTCCTGCTTATTTAATTTAACAATATAACAATTATTAGATTTATAAAAATTTAAAGAAATTATAAGTTGAACTTAAAGGCTTAAAGATAATAATGCTATCCACCCACACATTTAAAAAAACAGACAAACAAACAACAACAACAAAAGTACAACTCTCAAATTAATAGAAACTTCCTTAGGCAGGTCACTTACTTTCTTTGGAAAGCAGTTCTCCTCCAAGCTATCATCTAAGGCAACTTAGCCAAGAGGCAAGATTTAGCCTTCATTACTGAGGCCTTGCTTGAGGATCCAGGGGCAGCAGGGAGTGGAATCACCCTCACTAACTGTTCAACCTTTACTCACATAGAGGGCAGGCTAAATTGTACCCTTTTTCAGCATCCAGTTCCCGGATTGGTACCTGTCCAGCCAAATAATTTGCATGGCTCTTTCTTTTTATTTCCCATTTTTAGTGTTCCATGAGGATCTAGAGGGCTTTGATTTATGGAAGGGCACATAACAAACTGATTCAATCAGCACTAATCTGGAAATTTTGTGAAGTTGTTTTGAAAGAGTGAATCTTTCTTGGGGTAACTGAGATTATTGGCTATCAGTTTGGAGTTCCATTCTGTGAGTAGAGGACTTGCCTTGGAATAAAGCTGATATAGAGCAGCAAAGCTGAAGGATGAAGAGAGTAAGCTCTTCTGGCTAACACCTGATATTTGAGCTCCTGGACCTAACCAGCATAAAAATTTATTCTTAAATTGTTCAGTTACACAAGTCAGGAAGTTTCGGTTTATTTACCCTTAAGCTAATATTTTTAACTGATCACAAGAAAGCTGGGAATAACCCTTAAGCTAATTTAAATGGAGCTTATGACACTTGCAATTAAAAGATCTTAGTTTGTAAATGTATCAGCAAGATTTGGATGTTATAAGAATAAAGGCGGAAGGGAATATTTTCCTTCCAAAGAAGAATTATAACTTCACTATTAGATAGAGCTTGCTCTGTCTACTGCCAACATAGGATGACCTACAACAAGAACAAGAAAAATCACGCATCACCTTCAGATGATCTCTATACTAACCCATTTCTGATACATAACATCCTATATTTAACAGTTTATTATGTTGCTTTAATGTGGTATATTCCAAGTGTACTTTGTTATTTTATATTATTATTTTATTTAATTATACTATTGCTTTGTTAGATAATATTATTTAGGTTTTTATTTCATTCACTTATATTTTAACAGAAAAAAATGCCTTAAAAATAATCCAAATAGAAGCCCAGTATACAAAACAAGTGGGAACAGAGGTACTTTAATAACTGAAAGAATGGTGAGGTTAAAACACTTCCACATAAACATGGAGTTCTATAACACAGTTTAACTTTGTCTGAGTCAAATAAGCACGTTTTAAAAAGGTCTATAGAATTTAAGGATATATAACAAATTTGAAGTCAATGAGAAAATTACTTACTATTTCTGTCTTCCTCCCAAGCCATTCCACAGCTCATTCATAAATACCCTTGTCCCACTCACCAATGAATAAACCATTTTCAACATTTTTAGCTATTTCTTGTGATACTACTTCCACATTTTAAAATAAAATGCTTGGATTGTCACTTCTTGTTGTTAATAGTAGACATAATTTGTTATATTCTATTAGTGGATGAGAATTTAGTATTTAGCATTTATATAACTATCACTTCCCATTCTCTTCTGCCCATCTTCCCAATTTAGTTACAACACAGTCATTCCATAGTCAGTATTTGTTTGAATTATTTTAACTATTTAATATTAGTCTTTGTTAGTCAAATACTGTAGCGTTATTCTCTTTTTTTGTAACTCTTTTCCTAGACTTAACTCTTTCCAATTTTTCACATGCTTAGTTTAAAAAATATACCTATGTCTGATTTCTTTCAGGCTATTATGACAACATATCATAAACTGGCTAGCTCATAAACAACAGAAATGTACTTCTCAGTTCTGGAGACTGGGAAGTTTGAGATTCAGAACCAGCAGATTCAGTTTCTGATGAGGATCCGCTTTTGGTTTATAAATGGCACCTTCTAGCCGTGTCTTTACATGGTAAACAGGGTTATTTAGCTCTCTGAAACCTCTTTTATAAAAGCACTAATTCCATTCATGAGACTTCTGCTCTCATGATCCAATCACCTCCCAAATGCCCCACCTACCTTCTAGTATCATCCCACTGGTAATTGATTTTAGCACTAATTTTGGGGGAGCATAAACATTCTGACCATAGCAACCTGTTACTAATTAGACCCCAAATTGGAGCAGATCTGTCATCCTCTGTCAGTACTATTTTTCAAATAGTAAGTTTAAATAAAATCTATGAGTTCTCCCTCCCTCCTATTCCACTTGATCTCTTCCTTCCAAGTCATCACTTCTTCCTATTCTATAATGCATGCTTTCATGACCTGCTAAGCAGTTAACCTGAGATTTCTTTAACCATCACCTTAGAATTTCCCTCTGCTGATCACCTATGTTGAATCCCCTGTATACTATATCTTATATTTTTTCTTTCTATATTCATTTGATTTGCTGTGTAGCTTGCTGGTATTTTTCTGTAGAATGTGCTTAGCAATTTATTTTCTAAAAAATCTGTGCATATTTGAGAATGTATTTATTCTACCTCACTCAATTGATGATTTGGCTGGGTGTAAGATTTTTGGTGGAAAATAATTTCCCTTAGACATTTAGCATTGCTTCATTGTATTTTAGTTTTTAGAACTGGCAATTAAAAATGTGAATAGGTCTGCATTTTCCTTGTGTAAACATTTAGAATTTTCTTCTTATTTTATTTATTTCTGGTTGTTGGGAAACAATTATCCCTAAGTCTTTAGCATTTCTGCATGTCTTATGAGCTGAAGGACTGACAGCTTTTTGTTCTGACCTGTCTTTTCAAAGATATTTGCATAGAAAGCAGTCTTAAAAGATAGAATGTCTTTCTTTT
This sequence comes from Aotus nancymaae, assembly GCF_030222135.1. NCBI lineage: Eukaryota > Metazoa > Chordata > Mammalia > Primates > Aotidae > Aotus > Aotus nancymaae. Next base: position 35,363,053 of record NW_026988419.1, on the reverse strand, counting down.
TAAAATGGGGCAGGCTTGTTTGTTGTCTAGCATAATAATATCTCCCCCAGTGCAAAACTTTAGGCAGATTTGCCTGAAGCCCACTATAAAAGATTTATGTTTCTCAAGCTCAGAGTTTCTCAGTTGTGACACAAAACCACAGCATGTACAGTGCACATCTGGGTTACTCTGTGTTGTCCCCATGGGGGATTAGGGGCAAAGGGAACCATGTGAATATAAAATTGCTTGCTGTGTTATATTAAAGTTATTTGTCTCTGACCCATGAGTATCATGTCTTCTGCCAGAATCTATGAAACTGTGTCAGGCTGACTTGTTAGCTTTCAAGTAGGATAAAATGTCAGACCTTTCATAGTTCTTGATACTGGTGATATGCTATGAGACTTTTCTTCATTTATTTTAAGAGTGCTCAGTAAGGTCTTTTGTATTAGTCAAGGTTCTCCAGAGAAATAATCCCCATAGGAGATATTACACACACACACACACACACACACACACACACATACACACATGTGTATATGTATATGTATGTGTAGTTTCAAATACTTAGACGTATGTTTAAATGTTTAAGACAATTCCTTATATGTATGTATAGTTTCAAACACTTTTCTTAGACATATATATATGTCTAAGATGATTCCTTATATGTATGTGTATATGGAATATAAGATATTCCTTATATTTAATCTTGTGTGTATGTGTATAGTATGATTTATTTTAAGAAATTGGCTCATGCAGTTATGGAGGCTGACAAGTCCCAAGACCTGCAGTTAGCAAGCTGGAGTCCCAGGAGAGCTAATGTGTAGTTACAGTCTGAATCCAAAGTCTTGAAAAGCAAGTGAGCTAGCAGTGTAAATTCCAACCCAAAAGTTTGAGGCTAGGGGCCCAAGAAGAGTTATTTCAGTTTAAGTCCAAAGGCCAGAAAAGACTGATGTCCCAACTCAAGTAGTTAGGCAGGAGGAGTTCCCTTTTACTCAGCCATTTTGTTCTATTCAATTTTTCAATTGATTAAAAGAGACTCACCCACATTAGGGAGGACCATCTTCTTCACTCAGACCATAGACTCAAATGTTAATCTCATCCAGAAACATGCCCCCAGACATACCCAGCATCATGTTTTGTCAAATGTCTGGGTATCTATGGCCCAGTTAAGTTGATGCATAAAATTAACTATCACATCTTTCATTTTATCTTTCACATCTGGAGTCCCACATTTCACATCTGGAGTTTAGTGACAGTTTCAAATATTTTTTCTTTGATAATTTTTTTCTATTTTTACTGTAATTTCTTTTTGGAATTCTTGTTAGTTAAATGTTAGACCATTTGGATTGGCCTTCCAATTAAAAAAAATTCCATTTTATCCTATTTAAATGTATTGTTCTTTATATTCTATTTTCTAGGTTCCCTTGAATTGATCTTCCAATATTACTACTTTATTATTTTCTAAATTAAGCTTTTTATTCAGAGACAATTGTAGATCTGTATCCAATTGTAAAGAATGAAACAGAGAGAGCCTGTGTACCCTTTATCCAATTTCTCTCAATGGTAATACTTTGCAAAACTGTAGTATAATATCACAATGAGGATATTGATACAGTCAAGATACAGAACATTTCCATCACTACTAGGATCCATTAACTGGGCTTTTCTAACTACACTCACTTCCCTTCCCTAATGTTCTAACTAACCCCTGGAAACTAATCTGTTTTCCATTTCTATGATTTTCTTATTTCAAGAATGTTACAAAGTCATAAAGTTGATACATTTTTAATGTGTTTTTAATTGAATATCAATATAATTCCCTTGAGATTTATGCAAGTTGTTTTGTATATCATTTGTCTGTTCCTTTTTATGGCTGAGTAGTATTACATAGCATGAATGTTTCACAGTTTGTTTAACCATTCAACTGTTGAAAAATGTTTGGGTTGTTGATAGTTTTGGGCTACTATGAATAAAGCTGCTATGAAAATTCTTGCGCAGATTCTTGTGTGAACATAAGTTTTACATATTTCTGGGATAAATGCCTAAGAATACAAATGTTGGATTGCATGGTAGTTGCATGTTTAGTTTTATAAGAAACTATCACACTATTTTCCAGAGTAATGTATCATTTTGTATTCCCACCAGCACTGTATGAATGATACAGTTTTTCCATATACTCACCAGCATTTGACTTTTCACACTTTTTAAAATTTAATTCACTCCAACAGGTATGTAGTGACATCTCATTGTAGTTTTGATTTGTATTTTGTTGTGGTTTTAATTTGCATTTGATACTTAATTTGTATTAATACAAATTAAATATCTAATGCTGTTGGACATCTTTTCGTGCTTGTTTGCCATCTGTATAAGTTATTCGGTGAAATGTCTTTTCATGTCTTTTGTCCATGCTCTAATTGAATTATTTTTTACTGTTGAGTTTTGACCAGTACATAGTTTTAAATTTTTATTTTGGTTGTTTCTATTTCCATGAAATATTTCTTATTCTCTGAATTCCAAAAATAAATAAAAGTGATCCTGATCTGTTTTCTACATGGGATACAATGGCTTCTCTTATCTTTCTGAGATTATTAATTAATCATGTAGATTTCTTAGAGGGAGTTTTCTTCTGATATCTGCATTTATTTTCTACCTGGGAAATTTCTTTACTTTGTTTGTTTTATATTTTTTATTCATTTTAAAATTTTTCATTTTCCTTAAACATCCTAGGAATTATGGTTCAGGCCTGTCCCTACTGTTTGTGGGGCCCAGTACAAGATACAAATATAAGACTATACCACAATCCTCCTATCTTGACAAGTATAATTCCAAACAATGATGATGATGATGATAATAATAATTATAAATTTATGTAAAGCCAGCTTTTATAGGACTAGAAGTCATCAGAGCATCAAAGACAATTGAATTTAATTATTATAGCTCATTTCTGGGTGTTCTACATATCTATAGATGTGTGGATGAGTAATAAAATAATTTACATATTCTATTTATAAAATATATAGGCAAGAAGAATAATTTATAGAATATATATAATAATTTATGTATAGAATATATATAATAATTTATATATTCTATAAATTATTCTTCTTGCCTTTAAGCAAATGCACCAAATAGGTTATAAGGAAGAATTTTATATAACTTGTTGACAATAAACATTTTCATTGAAAATATAAGTTAAAGTGAAGGTAAAAGAAGTAAACGTTTTATTTTTTATGTATATTGTCAAAAATTTATTTTTATTCAAGATATTTAGAGGGCATTTTTAAGGTAGTAGATCACTATACTAGCTTTATGATAAGTTCAGAGTGACCGTGTTCTTTAATAAATTAAATTTTGTGCTAATGATATATGGCGGCCTCTAAAATGAAGGGCCAGGGAAGGGGCTACTCCTGTCTGGGCCCAAGAGTGGTTCTGCTCTGGCTTTTCACTCATCAGAACAGGGGGCTAAGAAGACATTTTCCAGGGTGTAACAGTGAGGATCATCAACCTGCAGGATTCTCTCTGTGGTGAACAGGCATGCATCCAGCCCTTCATTAGTTTTCCAGTTGTCAGTATTTGGGCATGTTCTCTCTGAGTAGGTCACTTTTTCCAGAGGAGAAATCTCCACTCCCTTCTGGCTGCTGGAATTCTGGAGGCTGAATAGATGTTCAGACTCCCACACAATCCCCCTGAGCTCAGCCACATGTTAAGGCTCATCCTCTGCTGATCCTGGTTATATTTCTTCAGTGCAAAATCTCCTGGGGAGTGGAGGAGGAGATCCAGAATTTCAATAACGTTATATACAGGCTTTCAACTAATCTTCATCTTTAAGGCAAAAGTCTCACCAGCTTCCCACCTCTGACCCCACCTTTCCCTGCTACTTCTAAGTCCTTACTTTTTCGCAGGTGTGGCGAGGGGAAATCAGCCTGTTGCCTCTTAGTATTCTCTGCCAGATTGCAGTTTTCTGTGCTAATTTGGTTATTACTTCTCTGTCCACTTAGTATTTTCTAAATTTTGCTTCTCTCTCTAGTTCACTGTTGCCTTCTCTCCCATTCCTTTATTCTTATGGATTGGTACCTGTTAAATGTTTTAATTCTGTCATTCAATGGAATTTTTGATTCAAAGAAGATACATCTACCAGGTTTACCTGAAAGTGTTATCTTTTGGAATTTTCAATCCCCTGTAAAAGGCAGCATATCTTAGTTAAGTAATGTTTGCTTGCAAGTGCCACAGCTCAATCATAACCAACTTAAACAAATACCATTACTAGTAGTAATGGGAATTGTAATGGAAGGTGCCAGTCTGGGTTCCAGCAGGAAACGTAATTCACCCATATGGTTCAAATAAATATTAATGAAAGAAATGCTTACAGAGGTGCAGCAGTGCTGAGTATAATTCTGAGAGACACAATCCAGAATGCCATAATCCTAAATGTTGAAATCTGGAAAGATCAAAATCTCTAAACTCTAAAATCTCTAATGTCTAAATTTTTGAAAATCATAATTCCAAAATATTAAAATCCTGAATGTTGAAATCCTAAAAGCTGAATTTGGGGGAAGGGATTAGTGGATTTTTGGTTGTCTGTAGGATAGTTGCATCGTGTTAGTTGCATCATGTTAGGTGGAACTATTACCCTGTTCTTGTCTTTACTTGGAAATTAAGTACAGTTTAAGGAGATGTGTATGGGTGCCAAGTTGACAAGGGGTGAATTTATGGACTTAATTTTAGACATCAACTTGATTGAATTAAGGAATATCTAGGGACCTGGTAAAACATTATTTTTGGGTGTGTCTATGAGGGTGTTTCCAGAGGAGATTAGTGAATGAATCTGAGTGGATTAGGTGGGGAAGATGCTGGAAATGCTGTTTGGCACCATCCAATCAGCTGGGGGCCAGCAGAGAACAAATTCAGAAGGCATGATTCTTTCTTTCTCAGAGCTGCGACAGCTTTTTCTTCAGTTACCTTGGACATCAGAACTCCAGGCTCACTAGCTGAATTATTATTGGTGTCATGAAAGCGGAAAATTGCTCAATTGCAATGGCTGAGCAATAACCAGGCTTTCAAATGGGCAACATAGATTTGTAGGCCACAACCACTCTCCAAATACAAGTGCGGCGAGTGTTTTGAAGGTCATAGAAGTGAAAACACAGGCAGAAAATACAAGAAATTTCCCCTGCCAAATTATTCAAACATGTCCCTTCACACATAGTACCATGCATGCCTTCAAAAAACACTCTTCATTAGAGAATAAAAAGAATTTGACAGCATCAGTGACCTTCTGAACCAAAGACATTGGCTGGCATAGAGGTTTTTCTAGTATTAAAAAACACATTAAACAGTTAACTATTTTTGTTAGAATTTTTTGAAGAAGATAGACTTTTTAATGAGCAACACTAAATCTAACATAGAAGACCTAGTGCTTGCTTCACTCTGACTAATGGATGGCACTTTAAAAGTGGTCCTTTCTCAGCTGGGCAGGGTAGATCATGCCTGTAATTCCAGCACTTTGGGCAGTTGGATCACTTGAGGTCAGGAGTTTGAGACCAGCCTGATCAACATGGTGAAACCTCATCTCTACTAAAAATGCAAAAATTAGCCAGGTGTGTTGGTGTACGCCTGTAATCACAGCTACTCAAGAGGCTGAGGCAGGAGAATATCTTGAACCCCAAATGTGGAGGTCGCAGTGAGCCAAGATCACACCATTGCACTCCAGCCTGGGTGACAGAGTGAGACTCCATCTCAAAAAAAAGAAAAAAAGAAAAAGAAAATAATTGTGTGTATAGTAGGACAAAAAGACACTTTATGCAATGGCGTTGCTGTTTCATCATCAGTATTGTTTCTGCCAAATTTGTGGTTTGCATGTGAGTGCATACAAAACGAATTTTCGAGTACCCAAAATAACATAGAAGCATGACAGAGAAGCTGAAAAAACTTAATAAGGAATGCTTATATTGATGTATATTAAATCATAGAATTTCAAAAAAGCAGAGCCATCTAGAAAATGAATATGAATGGGGTGGGCGTGGTGGCTCACGCCTGTAATCCCAGCACTTTGGGAGGCTGAGGCAGGCAGATCGCCTAAGGTCAGAAGTTCGAGGCCAGCCTGACCAATATGGTGAAACACTGTCTCTACTAAAAATATAAAAATTTGCTGGGCATGGTTGCAGGTGCCTGTAGCTACTCAAGAGGCTGAGACAGGAGAATTGTTTGAACCCTGGAGGCGGAGGTTGCAGTGAGCCAAGATTGTGCCACTGCACTCCAGCCTGGGCAACAGAGTGAGACTCTGTCTCAAAAAAGAAAATGAATGTGAATGTATTCTCTGAAGAGAGTCACACTCTAAAACGGGAAAAAAAAAAAAAAAAAAAAAGGCAGCTATTCATTGGGATGTAGGACTTCAAAACATTTGATGTGAAAATTGTCAGGCTCTTATGGATTGATTCTCTCTGTGCAATCGCCCATAATCTACCCTGGTAATCTACTTTTTCGTATGTCAAATTTTCATTTTAGTGTGGGTGTGTGTGTGTTTTTTTTGAGGTGGTTGGTTTTTTAAAAAGATTTTTTCACTATTTTAAATTGTCAGCATTATTTTTCACAATTTTCCATGCTCAGTATTTCATCTTTACATCATTTTCAATACTGGAGGTATAAAATTATGTGTAGATTTTTAGAGAGTTCTAATTCATTTTATGTACTTTTTGGCAAATGTGACTCCATGAAAATGTATTATCACAAGGTTGACTTTGTGTGTAAGTATCGTACATGTGGGGGGAAACTGAAACTTCCTCAATAAATGAAGAGATATCTTTTTGCATATCTGTACTTATGAAAGATAAAATTTCTTGAGATTTTGGCTCTTTGGGCTACTGGTGCAGTGATGATGTAGTGATAACTCATCCAGGCTTTTGACGGATCTCATCAAAAGACTCAGGTTGTGCATTACTATGGTTAGTAATTGTGCACACAATTATGTGTTTATACATTTTGCTTTTAGGCCTATTACATTAGGTATCCCAGCCAGGTACAAAAACTTTAGCACTTTCTTGGACTTTACTGCTAATGTTTCACACTGACATGATTCAGTTCCCAATACTTTTAGTCCCCACATTCTTAATTCAAATTCTTGACAGATTTTTGTTGACCACAAGTCAGCCAGTCTAATCTCTTTCCTTTGTTTGATACTCCTCATGATCTAATTAGCTATGACCAGAGGTTTAGATCATCATGTAGTATAGATATGGCTGTAGGAGTTTACTCCCCTGAGTAAGAAGGCAGTTTCAGAGAGGGGACTGTGGCTGGGCGGGCACCTCCAAAAGTGTCAGCTTCTCAAATATAAGTTGAATAGCTGTCTTACATTGCATGAAGTCATGAGCCTATTATCAGAGCTCTCTCTTTAGGACAGAGGGTATGATGGTTAACTTTAGGCACTGTTAACTAATGGCCAGGAATAAAAGAAAGTAGTAAATGTATGTGTGTACCTGGTGGGAGGGTGACTGAGTGAGGCTGTACAGGCTGTGCACAGCATGACTCCAGACACCACCATTCTGCAGCAATGTGAATCATGTTCCCCTGGAATTTTGCTGTGGCATCCTTGTTCTCAACTTTGCTGAAGGCTTATTCTACCATGAAATCACTTATGTAGCATTTAACAAATTTGTACCTGAGACTAGAGGGATCCTGGAATCAAGTTTTACCCTGTCTCCATGTCTACCACTCATGGAAAACGACAAAGCCAAACAGAGGTTTCAATAGCTTCACAGGGGTGTGTCCATAGACACCAATGGCAACAAAATAGAGTTTTCAAAACTCAGCTGTTTGCAAAAAGCATAGTATTATTAAAATATCAATTGGGAGTTTTCTTAGGATACAATGCTTTTTTAAAATTTATTCAGTACATACTGCATCTATGAAAGAAAGGCGATTGTTTAAATAATTGATAGCTTTATTAAAATTACTTGGGAAAGCCTATTTTGGCTTCTCAGATAGTCATACTAGGATTTAAAAAATACCATAAAGAAGTGGTCCCCAGACAGGCAGCATCACTTGGAAACCTCTTTTTTTTTTATTATTATACTTTAAGTTCTGGGGTACATATGCAGATTGTGCAGGATTGTTACGTAGGTATACACATGCTATGGTGGTTTGCTGCATCCATCCCCGATCATCTACATTATGTATTTCTCCTAATGTTATCCCTCCCCAATTCCCCCACCCCCTATTACCCTCCCCTAGTTCCTCCATACTCCATCAGGCCCTGGTGTGTGATGTTCCCCTCCCTGTGTCCATGTGTTCTCATTGTTCAACACACACTTATGAGTGAGAACATGCGGTGTTTGGTTTTCTGTTCTTGTGTCGGTTTGCTGAGAATGATGGTTTCCAGCTTCATCCATGCCCCTGCAAAGGACATGAACTCATCCTTTTTTATGGCTGCATAGTGTTCCACGGTGTAGATGTGCCACATTTTCTTTATCCTTCTATCATTGATGGGCATTTGGATTGGTTCCAAGTCTTTGCTATTGTAAACAGTGCTGCAATGAACATACATGTACATGTGTCTTTATAATAGAATGATTTATAATCCTTTGGGTATATACTCAGTAATGGGATTGCTGGGTCAAATGGTATTTCTATTTCTAGATCCTTGAGGAATCACCACACTGTCTTCCACAATGGTTGAACTAATTTACACTCCCACCAACAGTGTAAAAGTGTTTTATTTCTCCACATCTTCTGCAGCATCTGTTGTTTCCAGATTTTTTAATGATTGCCATTCTAAGTGTTGTGAGATGGTATCTCAATGTGATTTTGATTTGCATTTCTCTAATGACCAGTGATGATGAGCATTTTTTTATATGTTTGTTGGCCACATAAATGTCTTCTTTTGAAAAGTGTCTGTTTATATCCTTTGCCCACTCTTTGATGGGGTTGTTTTTTTCTTGTAAATTTGTTTAAGTTCTTTGTAGATTCTGGATATTAGCCTTTTGTCAGATGGGTAGAATGCAAAATTTTTTTCCCATTCTGTTGGTTACTGGTTCACTCTAATGATGGTTTCTTTTGCTGTGCAGAAGCTCTTAAGCTTAATTAGATCCTATTTGTCAATTTTGACTTTTGTTGCCATTGCTTTTGGTGTTTTAATCATGAAGTCCTTGTCTATACCTATGTCCTGAATAGTTTTGCCTAGGTTTTCTTCTAGGGTTTTTATGGTATTAGGTCTTATGTTTAAATCTTTAACCCATCTGGAATTCATTTTTAGACATGCAAATTCTCAGGCTGGCTGCAGTTTGAGAGTTAGAGAACTGCTGCATTGGAATCACCTGAGGTACTTGTTAAACCAAAGATTGTTGCCCTCCCTGCACTGTTACTAATTTAGTAGGCCTGCAGTGGGGCATGGGAATACGCTACTGTTGGAGAACAAGTTTTCTTAAGAAATAGTTTCCATCCAAAGATTGGTAAATGTATTAGGAGAAGTTTTTTGGACTAGTGAAAGAGTTTATGTCTCATGTAATCCTGGGGAGGACACTTTCCAGACAGTTGGATTGCCTACATCAAAATTGAAAGAGTTTGGCAAGATTTCTCATTTCTAATGTTACTTGCTTTGGGATGGTAGAGTCTTAAAAAACCTGTTATAAAACATTAGCCCAGAAATAACTCCAAGAGCTTTAAGTTTGCTTCAAATTTTAGAAGAAAAATCAAGTCACATGTTTTACACATGTTACTGTTTTACACATGTAACTAGTCATTACTATAATCAACTGAATCTGAAAAGTGATTTTTTGCTGAATATAAAAATCAAAATTGAGTTCATATTTCAGTGTTATTTGAGAATCTTCTACCTTTAAAAATCAAACATAGCAGTATCCCTAGACAAAGAGGGAGTGAAAGAGAAGCTGCTGGATACATATCTTACAAAATTGTTTCCCAGTTCTTTGGTGTTTCTATGCTGCTTGTAGAGCCGGCAGTTGCTAACCATGTGCATTAGAAGACTGTGCAGTTATTAACACAGATGTACCATGCTGGTAAAATGACTCTTTGGAAAAAACATCAGTGAGTCTATTAAGACACTGCGTATTACCATAACACCCATTACTGAATGGCTCCAGTATCATAGTAGATGCAAGATTTATGTTTTGGAGCCATTGGAAGCAGTCATGACACACACTTTCCTCTCTTTCCTAATTTAATGACTGTCACCATGTATGATTATCAGACATCCCCACAGATTCCAGAATGTGGAAAGTCATTGGAGCTAGAGCAGAGGTGCCAAACAAAACACCTGCAAGGGATTTCAAAAGTGATTACAGTTCAGTTGCTGTATTTTCAGTGAGAGATACAGATGATGAAGCAAAGGAGCATCTGCCTTCCTTTCTTCTGGCTCTGTGCTACACTGTAACATGCATTCCCTGTATGACTGAAACAAATCACTCCCTCGGATCACAACTGTAGTCATTCATACATGTCTTCATTCAACAAACAGTTATGTCTGATAAATATTTACTAAAGAAGTATGATCAATGTCTGTTAGCAACAGTTTGGGGAGCAGATGTTGTTTTAGGAACTTGGTAGTCATTATATGGATGACAAGAGTATAATGTATTTTTACACTAACACCTGACAATGATATGATTTTCCTCAAGTTCATAAGGTGGCTTCATACACAGAGTTTTATGTTCCCAGCTCCAATCCCGGGATTAGATCAGAAAGAAATTATCCCCAAAGTGAGGAAGTGGAAACCTGCATTGAGTGATTTGCCTAATGTCTACAGCTAATAAGTAGTGGGGTGGGTGGACACTTATGCACAGATTTTTAATTTTCAAGTTCTGCATTTAACGATTCAAAGCAATGCTGTTAGGTTTGGTATTATCATTTTCTCCTTCTGGAATATTAAGGGTTAAACTTTTCCCTTTTTCCAGATGTAATTTAGCAAATGAAAATGGTGGGGTTTTTTTGTTTGTTTGTTTTTGTTTTTCTTCACAATTCCTTTCCCAAGGTACAGCTGACTATACCATTAAGGATGGAGGTAAGGCTGAGCTCGGTGGCTCACATCTGTAACCCCAGCAGTTTGGGAGACCAAGGCAGGTGGATCACTTAAGGTTAGGAGTTTGAGACCAGCCTGGTCAACATGGTGAAACCCCATCTCTACTAAAAATATAAAACTGCTCTAGCATGAGCAGCAGAACAAGACTCTGTCTCAAAAGGATGAACGTAAGAGAAGCCGAGAAGCCTAGCCATGGTGCCCAAAGTTTATGTACATTGCAAGTGTTGGGGCCTGAGGCCTAGGTGGTTGGAAAACTGTTGCCATTGACTGGAGGCTTCCTTTCATTGCTGGCACCATCCTCTTTACTAGTTTCAAATGGTCCGATCCTGATCCCTTCTGTAATACTAGCTTTAAAATCTGGTCCCTTCTTCCTTAGATGGTGAAAATGGCTGGAAAAAGAAAGCAAATGCCTTGCAAGAGTAGGGACACAGTAGATATCCCATCCAGCAGTATGGCTGCTGATTTTGCTGCAGGGGAATATGAGAAGCTTCCTTGAGATTCCTCAGATTCCATTGTTAGCTTCATATAAGCTAAAGTAAAACTACACAAACAAAGAAAGTATATTCCATTTTAGCTAGGAGTATAAAGTAAAACAAAACATGATTCAAGGTTTCACTTGAGGTGCCTGAAAGTCTTGCACCAAGGATATGAGTATAAATAAAGTCATATTTGTGCCTACTGATGCAGATAGGCTATATTTCTAAGCATTTTGTGTATATAGCTGGTAGGCGATATCACTACATGTTTAGTTTTAAAAAGCTTTATTTTTTACACTAAATTTACTAGCCATGAAACATGCTAGACACCAAAGTCTTATTTTTAGCAAAAGAAAAAAATCCAAAACTTGCTTACCCTGCAGCAGAGGGGCAGATTGCTCTTCTCAGGTTCCGACAAGTTATTCCCAAGGCCTCTTTTTCAAGATAGACAATGGTGTTTGTTTTGGTCAGGGCAAAGAACAGAAAGTCTACTTAAGTTTGGGCAAAATAAATTTATTACACGCTAATCAGCTTACAGAATCATTGGGAAGGTTAAGGATTGAGACTTCAAAAATTGATTTGGGAACCTAAAGGTGACCAGGTGCTGTGGCTCAGGCCTGTAATCCCAGCACTTTGTGAAGCAGAGGTGGGTGGATGGCTTGAGCCCAAGAGTTGGAGACTAGCCTGGGCGACATGGTGAAATCCCATCTCTACAAAAAAATACAAACATCAGCCAGATGTGGTGGTGTGCACCAGTAGTCCCAGCTATTCAGGAGACTGAGGCAGGAGAATTGTTTGAACACGGGAGGTGGAGGTTGCAGTGAGCTGTACCCCGGCCTGGGCGACAGAGCCAAACCCTGTCTAAATAAAAAAAGCCCAAAGACCACCAAGTAACTACTTTTATTGGGAAGTTGCTGATGCCAGAATCAAGCTGTCCTACCACAAACCAAGAGGCCCTTGTAATTAGGAAGCCCCTACAGCAACACAAGTATATCTGATAGAGTAGCATCAATCACATCCAGCCCTAGCTGCAAAGTAGTCTGGGAAATGTGATTCTTTAGCATTCTGGCATAGAACTCAGTAATATGCATCAACCACACTAACCTACTTTTTTTTTTTTTTGAGGTGGAGTCTCACTCTGTTACCCATGCTGAAGTGCAGTGGTGCTATCTTGGCTCACTGCAGCCTCCACCTCCTGGATTCAAGTGATTCTCCTGCCTCAGCCCCCCAAGTAGCTGGGATTATAGGAGCCCGCCACCATGCCCAGCTAATTTTTATATTTTTAGTAGAGATAGGGTTTTTGTCATGTTGGCCATACTGGTCTCAAACTCCTGACTTGAGGTGCTCCACCTGCCTCAGCCTCCCAAAGTGCTGGCATTACAGGTGAGAGCCACTGCACATGGCCCTTACCTACTTTTTAACTTATCTACTTCCCTAGTGTGGACAAGCAGATTGCTCATTTTCTACTATCACAAAGCTCCAATGCATATTCTTCTAGATTGTGTGATGTTTTCTCTGGGATGGATACCCAGGGGTGGGATACTAGGGTCATAGGGTACATATACACTTTTTTTTTTTTGACTAAGTACTGCCATAATGTTACTCTCCAGAATAGCTCTGTTACTCTAACTCCCAACAGTTTAATGTAAAAATGATTTTATATTTATATATACTATCATCATAAACTATGAATAGTTTCTATTGTCAAGCAAGAGTCAATTTATATTGAAAAGCCAACAGCTGGGTTTAAAAAAAAATTCTTAAACATTATCTCTAAAACAATATAATTAACTAGAAGATAAATCAGTAGACTAACAGAATTTATTAAAATTATTTTCATTCATAGAAAGGGTGGGTAGGCTGAGCACAGTGGTTCAGGACTGTAATCACAGCACGTTGGGAGTCTGAGGCAGGAGTATCACTTAAGCCCAGAAGTTTGAGACCAGCCTGGGCAATGTAGTTTGACCCTTTTTCTAAAACAAAACAGAAGAATTAGTTAGACATGGGGGTGTATGCCTGTAGTCCCAGCTACTTGCTGAGACTGGAGTATCACCTGAGCCTGGGAGGTTGAGGCTGCATTGAGCTGAGATCGCACCACTGCACTCAAACTTGAGTGACAGAGTAAGATCCTGTCTCAAAAAAAAAAAAAAAAAAAAAAAAATGAACAAATATGGCTCATTCCTGTAATCCCAACACTTTGGGAGGCCGAGGTAGGCAGATCACGAGGTCAGGAGCTTGAGACCAGCCTGAGCAACGTGGTGAAACCCTGTCTCTACTAAAGATACAAAAAATTAGCCAGATGTGGTGGCACTCACCTGTATTCTCAACTACTCAGGAGGCTGAGGCAGGAGAATCGCTTGAACCTAGGAGGTGGAGGTTGCAGTGAGCCAAGATTGTGCTGCTGCACTCCAGCCTGGCTGACAGAGCAAGACTCCATCTCAGAAAAAAAGAAAAAAAGAAAATTTAAAAAATATATTTGAAAAAGGGGTGGGAACAGGGGCAGTAGAGAGAACACTGCAACCTCTTGCATCAGACAAAACAGTTCAAATCCTGCACGTGTGAGGCCAGGCACGCTCCTTAACCTCTCTTTGAGTCTAATTTGTTTGAGTATCAGTAAGATGCTGGTAATGATAATAATGATATAATGTTTTTGAAAAATAGAAGTTAATGGATATGAAGCAATCAAGACAATGCCTGGCACACAGCCCTTCTGCAGGAAATGTCATTATTATTCTGATGAGCACCTGTGGACCTGTCCCTGTGATTGCTCATCCACACCTCCCATCCAAATGAATTTTTGTGGCACACAGAGACCTAGACTGTCTATTCAAGTATCTTCTGGCTGGGCCCTCCCTTATTGTTCTTGTTACTGTCTTGCAGAACTCAGAACATAAAGAAGACAGGAGAAAACACACATACACACACACACACACACACACACACACGCACACACACACACCCTTTTTTTTTGGTAACTTTAAAGGATGACCACAGAGAATCACCTAGAGAGGGAGGGCAGAGTGCAGAAGCAGCACTAGATGGTGCAGGCCTGAAGCGTCACCGGCCCGTCCTTCACACTGACTGCTGATAGGAGCACGGTGGCCTCCCTCAGCTGTTTTTGACTGTTCTCTGTCTTTGAGGGTCTTTCATCTGACTTCCCATAACAACCTATGTTTCCTTTTAATAAGGCTTACCACACTGTGCCATAATCTTTGCTTTCATCTTATGAATGATTAAACAGATGTGTTTAGTTATTTGGCCACACTCAGGCTTGTAATTGCTTTCTGAAAGGTTTTGAGATGTTTGCATGATTTCTTACCAGTCTGGGTTTAGTCAGGAGGAAGAAACCAGACCAGTTATTTGAACAGTGTGAATTTCATGTAGAGAGCTGTATGGAAAGATAACTGGAAAGGCAAAAAGAGAACACTGTTCCATCTCAGAGGCAGTGACTGCAGCTGCTGCCCTTCACTAAGGCTGGGGGCAAAAGGCACAGGTTGAAATTTCTGAAAGGCAGATGTTTGGAGGAGGAACCTGTGCAGGTAAAACCCAGGCAGGTGGAAAGAGCCTGGTCTGCTGGGGCGGGGGTGCACTAAGGCTGGCTCTGCAAGTGTTAGAAAAAAGGCAAACTGCATTGAGCTGCTGCTACAGCACAGAAGGGGACTGCCCTGCTTGGTGCAGTACACTGCAGGGTGACACAGGAGCTATAAGAGTATAAAAAGGAATAGGGTCAAGGAGACAGTGCCTTCCTCCTCCCCCAGCAGCACTCTTCCTGCACCCCCTACTGACAGAACCTAACTGGAGTCAGCTTGCAAAGCAGAAATGGGATTCTCCAGTCTCAGGTCCAATAGCCTGAAACAGTGTATGGAAGGGTGGGTTTGAAGCTGAGAAATAATAGCATCATAACTGACAAACTTCTCAAAATGCTTTATGCTGAATTTTAGAAAATTAGAGGGCATATCTAAATGTCCATCAATGGATAAATGGATTAAAAAAATGTGATACACGTATACAGTGGATTATTATTATTCAGCCTAAAAGAAGACAAAAATCCCGCCACATGCTATAACAGGGATTAAACCTGAGAACATTATGCTAAGTGAAACCAGTCAAATATGAAAAGATAAATACCATGTGATTTTACCTATATGACGCATTTAAGGTAGTCAAACACAGAGAACCAGAAAGTAGAATGGTGGTTGCCAGGGACTGGGGGGAGAGGAAAATAGGGAGTTGGTTTAATAAGTACAATGATTCAGTTTTGCAAGATAAAGTTCTGGAGATCTGTTATACAATAATTTCAGTGTTCTTAACACTCTTAATCATCACACTTGAAAACAGTTAAGATGACCCATTATACGTTGTGTGTATGTGGTTTTTTTTAACCATAATTAAAAATTTTAAGAAATTGAGACCTATAGGCATTAGCTATTAATATTTCAAAGGCATTTTAAGTCTCTTCACTGACTTCTCAGCCTGCTTTCCATAGATTTCTCTATATTGCTTTGCAGAGAATCCTTAGACTTTATCCCACCTTGAACTTGATTATTCCATGCGTATGCTGTGGAATAATCTTTGATCTCTTCTTCATTGTTACTTTCTGACAAGTGTTTACTTAATGCTTAATATTCAGAATCAAAATGATAAATGCAAGTGGCTACTTATGAAATATGGTTGCAAAATAAGATATAGTCATCTTGCAAAGAAGCCCAGCTCTATGGCCACTGTTAAGATTCTATATCAAGGCTGGGTACGGTGGCTCACGCCTGTAATCCCAACACTTCAGGAGGCCAAAGCAGGAGGATCCCTTGAGCCCAGGAGTTTGAGACCAGCCTGGGCAACATAATGAGACTCCTGTTTCTACAAAACATAAAAAACATTAGCCAAGTGTGGTGGTGTGCAGCTATAGTCCCAGCTACTTGGGAGGCTGAGGTGGGAGTATAGCTTGGGCTCAGGAGACTGAGGCTGCAGTGAGCTGTGACTGTGCCACTGCACTCCAGCCTGGGTGACAGAGTTGGGACCCTGTCTTAAAAAAAAAGATTCTATATCAATAGAATGGTCCAAAGTAAAACAAATTGTTTAGGAAAGCAGCAAAAGCATTTTGATTAGGTTTACAGGACACAATAAAATTTCTTTGTTGAAATTTGTGTGTAGTAGAGCCAGGGTTATGCTGTTCCGAAGACTATTCTCTTTGTTGAATTGCCTGCTGGAGCCAATCTTTGCCATGTTGCCTCATAAACTTTTACATTAAGTATCCCATTATTGTATACTCCCACTGGAGTGAGGAGTGATAGAAGGGAATGTAATTGTTTTAGTTTTAAATTTACCCTTGTCTAAATTTATCTTCCACATGTAGCACAAGGAGAGTCTATAAGTCATGAAGGCATTCACCTTTCTCAAGGCTGGCTTACATTTAAACCATTCCAGAGAGATGAGGAAAGCACTTCTTAGGAGAGGGAAGAGGTAATCCCACAACCTCTCTTAGTAACTCATCTCAGGTTTGACAAATCTTGCCACCACTGTGTTTGTAGTTAGTCCATGTCTCATCTGCTGCAATTTCCTCCTCCCCCGGCCCCCTTTTCTGGATATTAAAACCAGCTGGCCCCCTTCTTCTGTAGAAGAGGCTTTTATAGATGTAAAATGATTTTATTTGTCAACTACTTTGCTAAACAATACTTTCCTCTAAACTTGCCCCATAAATTTTATTTTTTAGGTCCTTTAATTATCTTTTTGATACTTCTCTGAATTCTTAGTAAGCTTACCATACTGCTATAAAGTTATGGGATTCAAGTTTTCATGGAATGCTACTACATTTCTAAACATTTTCGAAATTAATAGGATAATTACTCATTCTTATACAATATTCATTACAAAAATCATTGTTAAATCACCTTTCAACTCAGAAAATCAACTTCTCTTTGAGAGATTTTTAGTCTATAAGAAAAATAGATGACAATAATAGAAAATATATAATTATATGTTGGCATAAATGAGAATCAGGATGAACATGCATAGCTATGAGAAGCTTTCCTCATATCATAAATTTCTAACTATCCTCTTATTTTCTTAAAAAAAATATATAATGAACAAAGTTAAAAACATCTTAAATCATATCATTTTAAAGTATCAGGATTTTACATTTTAGTGACCATCTTTTTGTGTTTCTCTTTATATTTATTTTCACACATTTATAATTTATCTTAAATACGATTATAAAATTTCTTTTATTGGTCATATTTAAAAACATTTTTCTTTATATATTCTTGTCTTTACCTACTCTCCCTTCTCCTTCAAGTAACTAATGTATTTATCCTTCTAGTCCTTTTCCCTGGATAGATAATCATATTTGAGTATGTATTTAAAGGCTTATCATTGTTTATTTTAGAGAAAACTATATGCCATTTTATGCATCTTGCTTTCTCACTAAACAACTCTTTATAGAAATTTCTGCCAGGCAACCTGTATAGATTTAACTCATTTATTTTCATGGCTGCATTATAGTATGGATGTAACTCTATTAAATCAACCAGTCTCTAGTGTGTTTGTAATGTTCTTAGTTTCTGTATGAGGCTAGATCTTCAGAATTCGCTGCTTTTGCCATGAGTATGTCAGAACAGTAGTACACAGGACATTAAATAGCTATGGCAATAAAATGAAAGTAAATCAATGGTACATCTTACACAAAAATCTAGAGAATTACAAAGACAACAAAAAAGGAAGGAATTAATAATGATAAAAAGGGAAAATGATGTATTAGAAAACAAAGCAAAAAAGGAGTACTAAAAAATAAGTTCAGAATCTGGTTCTTTGGGAAAAATCAACAAAATAGATAAACCACTGGCCATATTAATGAAGAAATAATAAAGGAAGCTCAAGAATACACAAATTAGAAATAAGAAAGTTCAGAGGAGAGAAAACTAAAAATTATGAGGCTACTTTGCACTACTCTCTGCAAATAAATTTGAAATGGGTAAATTTATGGTATAATACAATTTCACAGTAGATATAGAAAGCCTAAATGGACCAATTGAGAGATAATAAATAGAAAAGTCAAGCAACACTCCACTATTAGGCCCAGATGGTTTCACATAGGAATTTACTACAACTTTAAAGATCAGTTAATCCTAACAGGATTTAAACTATTCCAAAACATGGTTTAAAAATAAATCTTCAAAATTCTTTTTATAAAGTAAATTGATCCAAAAATCTGACAAAATTTGCTCCAAAAAATAGAACTGCAGGTCAATCTTATTGTCTTGGTCCATTTTGGCTGCTTTAGCAAAATACCTTAGATTGGATTATAAACAAGAGAATTTATTGCTCACCATTGTGGAGATTGAGAAGTATGAAATCAAAGCACCACAGATTTGGTGTATAGTGAGGGAAAATTCCTCATAGAGGGCAACTTCTTGTTGTATCTTCACATGGCAGAAGAGGTGAGCAGGTAACCTCAAGCCTTCTTTATAAGGCATGAATCCCATTCATGAAGTCTCCACTCTCATGACCTAATAATCTCCCAAAGACCACCCACCTCTTAATACCTCACCTTGGGCATTAGTTTCATCACATGAACTTGGGAAGAACACTTACATTTGATCATAGCACTCCTGGCCATCAGTTAAAATATTCTAAATAAAATATTATCAAAAAGAACCCAACAACCCATTAATAAAATAATACATTATGACCAAATGAGTTGTTTTCCTGTAAAGCAAAGGCTCATCATGAGAAAATCAGCTAATATGATCTATCATTTTAACACAAATAAGGAGAAAAATTATATGATTATCTCTATAGATGCAGAAAAATAATTTGAGAAAACTAAACAATAGTTTAATAAAATAGAATATGGTGGATACTTTCTAAACAAGATAATATATATATACCTCAGGCTACTAAAGCCAGTTTTACTTAATGGACAAGTGTTAGTGGACTTCCTGCTGAGATGAGAAACACAGCAAGGTTGCACATCTCTACATTATCTTAGAGGTAGTAGGCATTGAATTTGAATAAGACAAAGTAATTAGAGAAATAAGAATTAGAATAAAAAAACAAAGCTATATCTACTTGCAGATAATATGATTATATATCTTAACAGCCTCCAAAAATCAATGTGAAAAGTACAATATACAAAAAGAATTTAGTAAAGTAGCAATTTTTAGAATCATAATATAAAAATTAAACAAAAGTAAGTATTACAGGCAAATATGTATTTAATGCTCAACAACAGTCATTTTGCAGTTGTCACTCCAGATTCTAGAAAAACTCCATTTCTAGAATTCTCAGAAAGTGTTGATGGGAACAATATTTATTCAATTCTTATATGTTCACAACAGTTTTTCTGTGACTTTTATATTGAAATGTCAATAAACTTAGATATAAAATACTTGGGTTGGGCATGGTGGCTCATGCCTGAAATCCCAGCACTTTGGAGGCCAAGGCAGGTGGGTCACTTGAGATCAGGAGTTTGAGATCAGTCTGGCCAACATGGCGAAACCTCGTCTCTACTAATACAACAAAAATTAGCCAGGTGTAGTGGCAGATGCTTATAATCTCAGCTACTCGGGTGGCTGAGGCAGGAGACTTGCTTAAACCTGGGAGGTGGAGGTCACCCAGCCTGGGTGACCACAGTGAGACTTCATTTCAAACAAACAAACAAACAACAAAAACTGACTTGGTTCATAATTTCTTTTCCTGAGCCACTTTGATGTTATTCTATTATCCTCTGGCATAAAACACTAGTGTTATAAACTGTTCTTTTCAATCCGATTTTCTCCTTATAAGTGACTTGGTCTGTTAGTCTGAATCCCCACATCCTCTGTTCTATTGGGTGATAGTTTTCCTAGACAGTGTTTTGATATTTGACTGACTGGTTTAATTTTTTTCCCAGGTAGACGAAATGTCCTTTAAATATATATCTTTCTTTTCATTTTAGGGGACTTTATTGAATTATGGATCTTTTGTTGACTCCTATTATATGTATGCTGAGGGTTCCTGGCTTTCTTTCAGCTTTTCAATCTTTTCTTTCTTCATTTCCTTTTGGTTTTTAATACTTTGTTTCTTTCAACTCCTATTTCTTTTATGGAATAATTATTTGCTTCTAATTTATCTTAATTCCTGACCTACCTTATTATTAGTTTTAATTTTCTGCTCTGTCAGCTCTCTGTTGCCCAAACATCTCATTTCTGAGATTTGAAAATTATGATTGAGGTTGTACTTTTATAGCTTCTATTATCTTAAATTATTTTAACTTGCTTAAAATATTATATATTTATATTTGTACATAAATTTCTGGATGACTGTTTGCAGAAATATTGTTCTACTCTTTATTTATTTTTTGCTTATAATAACGTTATAGGGAATTCAGTTACAATCATTCTGTTGCTAGTGTTTGGGTGAGATGTGTTTTCCTGAACTCCTCAGGAGGGGAGGAGAAGTCAGTATAGTTTGCTTAGCTTCACAACTCTAGTGCTCTCTTTTGTTATCAAGAACTGTTTAAAATTTTTTAATTGTGTACCATCTGAGATCTATCTTCTCCACTGCCCCACTTTCCCCCTCCCACTCTGCTGTTGCTGCATCCGCTGTTGGGGTGTCCACCACTGGTTTAACTCCCTCATACTTTTAGCATGATCTGTGGACAGAGGTCTCATACTGATGACTCAGCTGACCCAGCTCTTGGTGAAGCTGTAAGTTCTCCCAAGGTAGCTGTGATTCTCATTTGAAACTTGATTTGGGTGGTCAGTCCTTTTGTCTCTGCTACAGGGTCATTTTGTAGCCCTGTGTAGCCCTTTAGAGTTTGTTTTGACCTGCCCTTATTGCTTTTGGGATCTGGATGTGTTTCCTGATGTATCACCCCCTCTGCCATATCCGTATTTTAACTTTGGTTAAGGTCAGGGATAGAGCCCTTTCAGAAATAACTAGGGAGTTATCTCTGTATTTCTATCATATTTTTCTTTTGGTGGGAATGTTGCATTTTGCATCCTTTTCTACTCTCAATGCTCCAGATTCTCAAACTTTGAGTTCAATGCATGTTTGGTCTTTCAAAGAGCCTAGTTCTTACAAGAGGAGGTCTGGCTTTCATGAGTTAACTTTCCCATATTTACTCCAGCTAGACATTTAATAATATTTAGAAATTTATCCATCTTATTTTTTCATGCTGTATCTTTCTTCCCTCAACAGCAGCACATATGAAAAGCTGTCACTGTTATCATTTAAATGCTTGGGGAGAGGGTAATGAATACAAAGAAGTGTGTCCATGGAGATTGTAAAAGAAAATTGCCCCAAACTTGATCTGGGACAGAATTTTTCTGTGATGTAATTCACAAACTTTTTCCAGGGAGGTGGGAAATAGCATTCCTGATAAAATATTTAAGCAATTTCCTGAGGGACTTTAATGGGATCAAAACTTGTTCTGGGAATCCAGTCACTCACCTACCCAGCTGATGTCTGTCAAGAATTTGGTAACTTTAAACAAACCATTCTTTTTTTGCTATTTTAGTCTAAGAATGTTAATCTATCTCTGTGCTTTTTAACCAGAGGCAATTTTGTCTCCTGGGGAACATTTGGCAATGTCTGGGGGTGTTTTCTGATTGTCACAACTTGGGGTGTTGGTGCTATTGGCATTTAGGAGTAGAGGCCAAGGATGCAAACAAACATCCTGTACATCCTGACAATGAATTAGGCTCAAAATGTCAATAGTGCTGAGGCTGAGAAATAGCCATAGAGTCATTCTCTATTCCTCTAAAATATCCTACTGAATCTTTGAATTGGTCTGCTAAGGCCTTTTTCCTTGAAGCAAGATTTAGTACAATTTTGATATATTTTCATAACTAATTTGTTTAAAGATTATTATTTGTTTTTTAAAACAGGGGATAGGGAGAGAAGCCTCAGTTAATTCCTAAACATATTATCCTTCTATATTGGGTAGCTGTCAGGCAGCTGCGACCTGATCTGCTTGTCATGTGTGTACAATTCACAGGCCCGGCAGGAAACCTCAGTCTTTTGCCTTAAACAAGGACTTCTGTTGTAAAAGCTGATAATAAGCTGGTATTTACCTTACTGATGTTGACCATTGAGGTTAAGCCCAACAGCGTGTTGTTTCGTACTGTCTCCTAATGTTTTAGTCTTTAATTCAGCGTGGCTCACAACCCATCAACTTGTCTCCTGGTTGTTTGAGTGCTTGAATTTATTTTTTGTTTTTAAGCAACTGTTTCCAACAGCAGTTCTCGGTTGCCTACTTCCCCTATCAGCAAGGGGAGTCTGCTTTACTAACACTGTTTTTCTTTTTGACTAAATGTTGTGTTTGTAGAAACTAGCCTTCTCTCCCTCTTATGCCACTAGGAAGGGGGAATATAAAGATCTGTTGGTGAGATGGGGAGGAGAGGAGTGGAGAAATACCAAGAGCACTCCCATCCTGCCTGTGAGAGACTATGGAGCACAGGAAAGACAGTGTGTGAAAGAGAGTACAGCCTTCTCTCTGAGTTTTGATAAATATCTAGGAGAAGAATGTATGTAGCAGATCTTCATTGCTGCAAGACAGACGGAAGTATTGGTAGTAATGCTTGAGTTCACAAAATGGAGAAAGCAAGAAGAAGAAGAAAATTCTACAGAATTGTTTGAAAGAGACTTAATAGATTTTTTTCTTCTATATTTTCATGTAAAAGGGGAACATTTTTAAAGATGCAGTTTACTTAATCGGGACTTTTAGTGCCTAAAAACACAAGGCAATTGTCTTTTTTTTAAAAAAAAATAATTAGAAAACACTAGCTAAACATTTATTTATTCAAAGCTATAGGAAATTGATGTGGAAGCTGGGAAAAATATATTTTTTAACAAGATATTTTTCTTTAAATTAATGGCTTAAATGTACCTTTGCTTTGCTTGAAGTGAGAACATTAGGAAAAGTATGGGGTTCTAAAAATATGCATTCCACTGGATGTCTTCTTCTATAGTATTAAGACAAAATTAGGAAGATTTTTAGGTAATTGAGATTATTACTTTGTACCATTGGCTCGCATCTTCTAATGTTATTTTTTTTCAGTAGTATAAGACTGCTGATTATTTTCCAAGCACTACCAAACCACTAAGAGTGTAAATCTCAGCCTAAATGGCCTGTAATCATCAGAATCCCAGCTCCACTGGGCAATACCAGGATAGTATAAAACAGGATGAAATGTGGTTTGATAGGGAAGTGGAGGGAGTGGCAGAACCATAGGAAAAGGACATGAACTTAAGGAACTGTGACTTTTTCCTGGGAGAAGAGACCTTTAAATTGAAAACCAGATGACCCAGTTGTATAGTCCATTGTTATATTGCTATAAAGACATACCTGAGACTGGGTAATTTATAAAGAAAAGAGGTTTAGTTGGCTCATGTTTCTGCAGGCTATACAGGAAGTATGATCTGGCACATGCCCAGCTTCTGGGGAGGCCTCAGGAGACTTATAATCATGGCAGAAGGCAAAGTGGGAGCAAGATGTCTTACATGGGGAGAGCAGGAACAAGAGGGAGGGGGAGGTGCTACACACTTTTAAACAACCAGGTCTCAGAAGAACTCACTATCCCAAGAACAGCACCAAGAGGGTGGTGCTAAACCATTCATAAGAAATAACACCAATGATCCAGTCACCTCCCACCAGGCCCTGTGTCTAACATTGTGGGTTACAATTGGATGTGAGATTTGGTAAAGACACACTTCCAAACCATATCATCCCTTTTCAGTTTCTCCATCAGTGAAATGAGGAAAGTTATATAGCTAAGGTCCTATTGCTCAAAACAGGACTTTGGCTAAAATCAGCAAATTTATCTGTTTTTTGTGTTTATGAGTAGGTGCCTAATTTTTATTACAGACGTGTCTTGGAACTAAAACTTAACAAAGCGAAGACACTTGTGGAGAAGTAGGGTAAATAGTTTGCCTTTCCTGAACTTCACTCTGTGTGGGGAAAGAAGTCTTAGGCTGCTGCCCAGCCACAGGCTAAGTGAACTGGATATCTTCAATTCTCCTTTTGAGTGGATGATAGTTAAGAAAAATGTCTTTTAAAAAAAGTGTCTAATGTTAACAGCTAGAAAATTCCATTTAGTCTTTGAGTAAGAGAGGTAGAGTAGCTATGATACCATACCCAGCAAGAGATTCATGTATGTGCATCAAGGAACACTTTCAGAAATAAACTCTTGGTGGACTGTGGTGATCTAAAACCCTGGCTGCAATTGAAAAGTAGGAACTGTGGATGTTACAGGTTCACACATATCTCACAATTTCTAGGCATGGGGTCCTGGTATTGGTATTAAAACATGCTTCCCTGGTTAATTTAATGAGCAGTTAAGGTTGAGATACATTGTACCAGGGAGTAGCATGCCAGGAAAATTGATTTTTAGTTCATCTAGTCTCTTAACCATTTAAGAGGCATTTGGGAATGGGTTGGCATTGTTAGTAGTTACTTATATCTACTGTTCAAGCTGGTGGCCAGTGTCTGCAGACAGTGCCATGTGGCTATAAATACCCTATGAGAATGGCAAAGAAGAGCCTTTCCAATAAGCCCACTGGATTCCATGCTGTCTTCCTACTTTCCCCCAGTAATGTGGTGTATATTCACAGGGCTTTGGAAGCTTGGACATGCCACGATATGACCCTCCCTATCTGTGTATTTATGCGCAGTAAGCTGTCTCCTTTACAAACATTTGCATGTAGCTTTAGCTTTGTCCATTAGCACCTTTCTGTCAATTGCATCCTGCCAGCCTTGTGAGAATCCTGCAATTATACTTTACTCTTCCATAGGGAGCAAATATTTGAACCATTAGAACTGTGGCAGAATGAAATATTCTTTTTCTTCAACCATTATTTTACTTTCACTGTTTATCCCTGGAAAAGATAGGATCTTTTCTGAGAGTAAAAAAATCATTTCTTTTAATACAATAACATGTTAATATTTTATTCTTGAGAATCAGCTAAGAGTAGCAAAAGGAAGGTTTTTTTTTCTTTGCAAATACTCCACCCTGAAGAATCTGATTTTATTTCTCATGATCAATTACACCTACATGCCCTCCAAGGCAACAAGGACATGAATAACAATACAGAAGATTTTATGACAGCACAGTGACTTGTTGAACAAATCTTTGTAATTCCTTTTTAAATAACATAATTCTTTAAAACAGCTTGTAATCTTTAAAAATGACTATAGTAATATATATTCATTGAAGAAAAATCAGAGAATAAAAACAATTGAATATAAGAAAATAAAACTATTATAATCCAGAAAAACAATGAGTAATATTCTTCTGTGTAGATGGACTTCTAGGAGTGTCTCTGTAATTTACACACAAATACTTTCAAGACCTTCTGTACCAGACCTTGACCTATTTGTGATCAGATCCATTCTTTCTCTGCTCTGTAGGCAAAGGATGGGAACTGGAATGACAGCTGCAGACAGTGCTTCCTGTTGTCCCCAATTTCCCCCTCATGTGGTTTCAATCAGGGTTTGACCAATGGGACACTTTGGTGCGAGATTGGAGGGTTGCAGGAAGGAAGAAGCCAGGGTATTTTGATCACTGCTCCCCACCTTCAGCTTTGAGGGACATCTCTTCCCGCTTCCATGTGACAGGACCATCAAGGTCCTCACTTCAGCCAACAGCAGCCTTTCGGCTTCACTGTCACTGACTTTCCCTTTGTCCCCCCAGCCTAGGGTTGGGATAGTAGCTTCTTGCTTTTGCTAATCTTTCATCTTCCACTGAGTTTTCAACTCTTTCATCTCCTGTGTATCCAATTCTCTGACTTAAATTCTCTCTCTTTAAATGGTAGTGTGGTTTCTGTGTTTCTTGCTGGATCCAGAATGATGTGGGATCAAAGTGATATAAAAATAATTTTCTTTTTTAAAAAATTTGTAGAGATGGGGTCTGGCTATGTTGCCCAGGCTGGAATGGAGTGGCTATTCATAGGTGTGATCATAGTGCACCACAGCCTGGAACTTCTAGGCTCAAGCACTCCTCCTGCCTCAGCCTCACAAGTAGCTGGGACTACAGGTGCTCACCACTGCACTGGGCAAGAAAATCTTTTACTCTTACCTAGGAGATATCAAAACATAATGTTTCATTTCATCACAACTGGCTCTAACTGACTGAAATTGATTTAGGGATATGAACTTTGGCTCTTCCTGGAACTAACTGAAGCTCTGGTCAATGAGCTGTGGGTCTTTTTTACAGACCAATGGAGTCATTTTATCATATCCAGAGGAGTAATTTTCAATGCCTACTTAGCATAACTGCTATGAACACACCTCCTTTTTTGCAATCTCAGTTGAGATCAAATTGCAGAGAAAATGAGAAGCCAAAGAAAAGGTAAATGAGAAATACA
Organism: Aotus nancymaae; assembly: GCF_030222135.1. NCBI lineage: Eukaryota > Metazoa > Chordata > Mammalia > Primates > Aotidae > Aotus > Aotus nancymaae. The sequence continues at coordinate 35,336,227 of NW_026988419.1, read as the reverse complement.
TAATAGTGGATCTCCCCAGTGCCTTTTTCATCATACACATCCTCCCTCCTCCCTTTTGTTCGGGTGTTCAACCCTGCCTGACTCAGTCCACATATCTCAGGGCAAAATGATTCTACCAAACTCCAGGGGTAGGCTTTTACATAAGCTTATCCCCCTTGCCAGGCACTGGTTCAGGAACTGACATAGGACCCAATTTGTGCCAATAAGCACTAAGGAGTGCTCTGTTAGAGATTTTGAGAAAAGTGCATCTTTTCTCTTCTGGGAGAGTGTTTTTGTTTCTAATCTTCCTCTGAATGTTGTTGGCAGCTGATGTGTGGCCCAGAAGTGCTGCAATCACTTCATAAGCAGGAAGCCACACACACCAGAGGGCAAAACAGCAGGGACCTAAAGTCAGAGCCACAGATGATAACAACTCAGAAACCTGCTCTGTGTTCTGGACTTCCAGTTATTTAAGCCAAGGAACTTCCTTCGTTTTGAAGGGAGGTTGCATTAGGATTCTTGTTACCTGTAGTGTAAAGTATTCTAATTTGTACAGAAAATTAGCACAATAAGTATTAGAAGTAAGTGTTCTGAGTCTAATGGTTAAAAAACGAAGGAAGGAAAGAAAAAGGAAGGAGGAAAAAACACCTAAGTGATTATATGTCAGCCAATTTTAAAACTTTTTAAATATCTGACCAATCACCTGACAAAAAGTCTAGAGACACATTATTTTTGGAACAAATATGTTTTAAAAGAAGTTCTGATGTGTTTGTTGATATTTTTCATGTCAGCAATTCAGATGAAAGTGAAATAACTATGATGTATTCTGTTTCATCAATGAGATGAAAAGAATTTGCTGACTTGGAAAATAGTTCTAGAATGTTGGAAAACATTTTTCTTAACATTTTTGTGCTCTTTATGATGTAATGGCTACATTATATCACAACATCCTTTTAAATGTGATGTGCATAAATATTTTCTTCATCACTTTGTTAAGTGTGGAGTGACAGCTGCAGACAACGCTTCCTTTTGTCCCCTTCATCGGGCTTTTCTTAGGGTTTGATCAATGGGATGAGTGACCAGAGGGCTGGAGGAGGAAAGAAGCCCCAGAGTATTTTGACCGACCCCTCTCTGCCTTGAGGGATGTCTCTTCCAGCTTCCATGTGACAGGACCATCAAGGTCCTCATTTCCTTCAGCTGAGCTCAGCCTTTGGGATTCACTGTTTGTGGGTCAAATCTGGCTGCCACCTGTTTTTGTGAATAAAGTTTTATTGAAACATAGCCATTATATTCATTTACATATTGTCCATGGCTACTTTTTGACTATGACAGTAACATTGAGTAGTTACGACAGAGACAGTATAGCCTGTAAAGCCTAAAATATTTGCTCTCTGAACTTCAATCAAAAATGTTGGCCAACCCCCAGTTTAGACAATCAACAGAACAATAATTCAAGCCCTGGTTTGTAGCATTTGCTGTTTTCTATGGTGTAAACCTGACCGTCATGGCTGACTTCAAGCTATCAATATGATGTCACTGAATTCGAAGCTGAAAAGAGATGTATGTTATCTTTTTTTTTATTTCCACCATACAGATATAATGGATATAAGTCACTCCAACAGTAGAGACAATAGTAGAATGTAGTAAAATTATTAGGAAGTAATGAGTTTTGAGTATTCATCATTGTGATTTGTAATATAATTTTATTATAAATTTATATAGTTTAATTTTTAAATATGGCTGTATTTAACAACTGATTTGCAAAATTCCTGAAAATGTAACAATTGATCTTGCAAGCTGATATTAGCCAGCTCCAGCACACCTCTGTCTATGCTGTATGTTGTAGTATAAGCAACTTAGGTGAGTGAAGTAGATACTGCTGGTTGTCTTTCTGTATTCATCCTCTACCCTGGTCAGATATCTTGATGATTGTAGGATGTTGACTCTCCTCTAACCTCTAACACAAGATTTAGAGAAAGTAGTTGCTCAATAAGTACTTTTGTAGAAAAGTTCTAGTGATTCTGGTACATAGCATACTTGCCCAAGTGTCTGAGTGATTCTATAAGCTAGGGGTCCCCAAACCCCACAGCCATGGACTGGTACTAGTCCATGGCCTGTTAGAAACAGGGCCACACAGCGGGAGGTGAGCAAGGGGTAAGTGAGCATTACCGCCTGACCTTCACCTCTTGTCATATCAGCAGAGGCATTAGAATCTCATAGGAGTGTGAACCCTATTGTGACCTGCACATGCAAGGGATCTAGGTTGCGCCCTCCTTATGCAAATATAACTAATACCTGATGATCTGAGGTGAACCCTTTTATCTGAAACCATCCCCCCATCCCCACCCTGTCTGTAGAGAAATTATCCTCCATGAAATCAGTCCCTGGTGCCAAAAAGGTTGGGGACCACTGCTATAAGCTAACCCTTGTCTTCTGATTTATTATGTATGTTACCTTGACCATTGTAATTTTATGTGAGCCTAAGCATCAGATACTCTTTCCCTAGTGAAAATATAATAACTGCATTTATTTTACCCCAGAAGAGTGAGGAAAAAAAAACGGCTGAATTCATTTGGGATCCATTCATAACTAGAAACAAGTGAATTTAAAGGAGAATCAAGCTCCAAATGATCCAGCAGCTAGATTCTTTTATACCTTGAATTGTGTTCAAGAGAATATAGGATATGCTGTGGGATGCTATAAGAATCAACACCCAAGGGAGGAGATCCAAGATGGCCGGTTAGGAGGAACTCAGGAGTGCAGCTCCGAGAGAAAGCGCAGAGGGTGAGTGGATGCCGCATTTCCAGACGGATTTTTACTGCCCACAGACCAGGAGATTCACAGGCGGAGGAGCCCCATGGGTCGCCAGCACCACTGGTTTGACTGTCATGGCCACTTGGCCTGCGCCCTGGCACAGCAGCTCCCTGTGCAGAGTGAGTGAGACTGAGTCCCCTTTAAGCCAGCAAGGGGAGCTGAAATGGTGAGTCAAGCCAGGAGATTACTGGGCAAAAAAGCGCCACAAATCTCAGAGCCATGGCTTCAGCTGACGCAGTGGCTCCCAGGGCAGAGCAGACGAGACGATGTCCCCTCTTAGCCAGCAATGGGAGCTGAAACAGGGAGTCAAGCCAGAAGATTCCCGGGCAAAAAAAGTGCCACGGCAAACACAACTGAACCCAGGACGGTCCAGCTCTGTGGAGGAGGGGTGTCCTCCATTACAGAGGCACCCTACAGTTCCCAGGGCAATCTTCCATAGTCAAGGCAACCCACCACTACAGAGACTCCATCACTACAGGGGCGGGCCAGCATAGCGGAAGCAGTTCTAACTACACCCATATAAACAGGACTGCAGGGAAGTTCACACGGAAGCTGGGCGGAGCCCACAGCAGCTCAGCAAAGCCTCTGCAGGCTGAGTGTGACTAGACTGCCACCTTGTGGGCAGGGAAAATGGCAGCAGCACAGCAGAAAATCATAAAGCCCTAACTCCCTGGGACAGAACACCTGGGGGGAAGAAAAGGGGGTTTATGAGTTCTGCTGCTGCAGACTTAAAATTACCAAAATCAGAAAGACAGCAACTACAAAGTCGACAGGTGGATAAATCCACAAAGATGGGAAGAAACCAGTGCAAAAAGGATGAAAACACCCGAAACCAGAACACCTCTCCTCCTACAAGGCATCACAACTCCTCACCAGCAAGGGAACAAGACTGGATGGAGAATGACTGTGATGAAATGACAGAATCAGCTTTCAGAAAGTGGATAATAAGAAACTTCCATGAGCTAAAAGAACATGTTCTAACCCAATGCAAAGAAACTAAGAACCTTGAAAAAAGACGACGAAATGCTAATGAGAATGGACAACTTAGGAATATGAGTGAATTGATGGAGCTGAAAAACACAACACGAGAACTTCGCAAAGCATGCAAAAGTTTCAACAGCTGAATTGATCAAGCAGAAGAAAGGATATCAGAGGTCGAAGATCAACTCAATGAAATAAAACGAGAAGGCAAGATTAGAGAAAACAGGGTAAAAAGGAATGGACAAAGTCAACAAGAAATATGGGACTATGTGAAAAGACCTAATCTACGTTTGATAGGTGTACCCGAATGTGATGAAGAGAATGAATCCAAGCTGGAAAATACTCTTCAGGATATTATCCAGGAAAACTTCCCCAACCTAGCAAGGCAGGCCAATATTCAAGTCCAGGAAATACAGAGAACACCACAAAGATATTCCTCTGGAAGAGCAACCCCAAGGCACATAATCGTCAGATTAACCAGGGTTGAAATGAAGGAGAAAATACTAAGGGCAGCCAGAGAGAAAGGTCGGGTTATCCACAAAGGGAAGCCCATCAGACTCACAGCACATCTCTCAGCAGAAATCCTACAAGCCTGAAGAGAGTGGGGGGCCGATATTCAACATCTTTTAAGAAAAGAACTTACAACCCAGAATTTCACATCCAGCCAAACTAAGCTCCATAAGTGAAGGAAAAATAAAATCCTTTGTGAACAAGCAAGAACTCAGAGATTTCATCACCACCAGACCAGCTTTACAAGAGCTCCTGAAAGAGGCACTACACATAGAAAAGAACAACCAGTATCACCCACTCCAAAAACACACGAAATGGTAAAGAGCATCAACACAATGAAGAATCTGCATCAACCAATGGGCAAAACAGCCAGCTAGCATCAAAATGACAGGATCAAATTCACACATAACAATAATAACCCTAAATGTAAACTGACTGAATGCCCCAATCGAAAGACAAAGACTGGCAAATTGGATAAAAAGCCAAAACCCATCAGTGTGCTGTATCCAGGAAACCCATCTCACACGCAAGGATACACAAAGGCTCAAAATAAAGGGATGGAGGAAGATTTACCAAGCAAATGGACAACAAAAAAAAGCAGGAGTTGCAATTCTCATCTCTGATAAAATAGACTTTAAAGCAACAAAGATCAAAAGAGACAAAGAAGGACATTACATAATGGTAAAAGGATCAATGCAACAAGAAGACCTAACAATCCTAAATATATATGCACCTAACACAGAGCACCTAAATACATAAGGCAAGTTCTTAAAGACTTACAAAGAGACCTAGACTCCCACACAATAATAGTGGGAGACTTCAACACACCATTGTCAATATTAGACAGATCAACGAGACAGAAAATTAACAAGGATATCCAGGACTTGAACTCAGACCTGGAACAAGCAAACCTAATAGACATTTGCAGAATTCTCCACCCCAAATCCACAGAATATACATTCTTCTCAGCACCACATCACACCTACTCTAAAATTGACCACATAATTGGAAGTAAATCACTCCTCAGCAAATGCAAAAGAACGGAAACCATAACAAACAGTCTCTCAGACCACAGTGCAATCAAGTTAGAACTCAGAATTCAGAAACCAACCCAGAACCGTGCAGCCTCATGGAAATTGAACAACTTTCTCCTGAATGTTGACTGGATAAACACTGAAATGAAGGCAGAAATAAAGATGTTCTTCGAAACCAACGAGAACAAAGACACCACATACCAGAATCTCTGGGACACATTTAAAGCAGTCTCTAGAGGAAAATATATAGCAATAGGTGCCCACATGAGAAGAAAGGAGGGATCTAAAATTGACACCCTATCATCAAAATTGAAAGAGCTAGAGGAGCAAGATCAAAAAAACTCAAAACCTAGCAGAAGACAAGAAACAACTAAGATCAAAGCAGAATTGAAGGAGATAGAGACGCGAAAAACCCTTCAAAAAATCAATAAATCCAGGAGCTGGTTTTTTGAAAAGATTAACAAAATAGACAGACCACTAGCCAGACTAATAAAAAAGAAAAGAGAGAATAACCAAATAGATGCAATAAAAAATGATAAAGGGGATATCACCACAGATGCCAGAGAAATTCAAACCATCATCAGAGATTATTACAAACAACTCTATGCACATAAACTAGACAACCTGGAAGAAATGGATAAATTCCTGGACAGTTGCCTCCTCCCAAGCCTAAACCAGGAAGAAGTCGAAACCCTGAATAGACCAATAACAAGGTCTGAAGTCGAGGCAGCAATTAAGAGCCTACCACCCAAAAAAAGCCCAGGTCCAGATGGGTTCACAGCCGAATTCTACCAGACATACAAAGAGGAACTGGTACCATTCCTTCTGAAACTATTTCAAATAATCCAAAAAGAGAGAATCCTTCCCAAATCATTTTATGAGACCAACATCATCCTAATACCAAAACCCGGCAGAGACTCAACAAGAAAAGAAAACTACAGGCCAATATCCATGATGAACATAGATGCAAAAATCTTCAATAAAATACTGGCAAGCCGATTACAACAGCACATCAAAAAGTTTATCCACCATGATCAAGTAGGATTCATTCTGGGGATGCAAGGCTGGTTCAATTTATGCAAGTCTATAAATGTAATTCACCACATAAACAGAAACAAAGACAAAAACCACGTGATTATCTCAATTGATGCAGAGAAGGCCTTCGACAAAATTCAACAGCCCTTTATGCTAAAAACCCTCAATAAACTAGGTATTGATGGAGCGTATCTCAAAATAATAAAAGCTATTTACGACAAACCAACAGCCAATATCATACTGAATGGGCAAAAACTGGAAGCATTCCCTTTGAAATCTGGCATTAGACAAGGACGCCCTCTCTCACCACTCCTATTCAACATAGTACTGGAAGTTCTAGCCAGAGCAATCAGGCAAGAAAAAGAAATAAAAGGTATTCAATTAGGAAAGGAGGAAGTCAAATTGTCTCTATTTGCAGACGACATGATTGTATATCTAGAAGACCCCATCATCTCAACCCAAAATCTCCTGAAACTGATAAGCAACTTCAGCAAAGTCTCAGGATACAAAATCAATGTGCAAAAATCACAAGCATTCCTATACACCAATAACAGACTTAAAGAGCCAAATCAAGAATGAACTGCCATTCACAATTGCTACGAAGAGAATAAAATACCTAGGAATACAACTAACAAGGAACGTAAAGGACCTCTTCAAGGAGAACTACAAACCACTGCTCAACGAAATAAGAGAGGACACAAACAGATGGAGAAACATTCCATGTTCATGGTTAGGAAGAATCAATATCGTGAAAATGGCCATACTGCCCAAAGTAATTTACAGATTCAATGTTATCCCCATCAAGCTACCAATGATCTTCTTCACAGAACTGGAAAAAACCACCTTAAACTTCATATGGAACCAAAATAGAGCCTGCATAGCCAAGTCAATTCTAAGCAAAAAGAACAAAGCGGGAGGCATCACACTACTGGACATCAAACTATACTACAAGGCTACAGTAATCAAAACAGCATGGGACTGGCACCAAAACAGAGATATAGACCAATGGAACAGAACAGAGGTGTCGGAGGCAACACAACATATCTACAACCACCTGATCTTTGACAAACCTGATAAAAATAAGCAATGGGGAAAGGATTCCCTGTTTAATAAGTGGTGTTGGGAAAACTGGCTAGCCACATGCAGAAAGCAGAAACTCGACCCCTTCCTGACACCTTACACTAAAATTGACTCCAGATGGATTAAAGACTTAAACATAATACCTAACACCATAAAAACCCTAGAAGGAAACCTAGGCAAAAGCATTCAGGACATAGGCATAGGCAAGGACTTTATGACCAAAACACCAAAAGCATTGGCAGCAAAAGCCAAAATAGACAAATGGAACCTAATCAAACTCCACAGCTTCTGCATGGCAAAAGTAACAGTCAATAGAGTGAATTGGCAACCAAGAGAATGGGAAAAATTTTTTGCAGCCTACCCATCTGACAAAGGGCTGATATCCAGAATTTACAACGAACTAAAACAGATTTACAAGAAAGAAACAAGCCCATTCAAAAATGGGCAAAGGATATGAACAGATACTTTACAAAAGAAGACATATATAAGGCCAACAAGCATATGAAAAAGTGCTCATCATCACTGGTCATTAGAGAAATGCAAATCAAAACTACATTGAGATACCATCTCACACCAGTTAGAATGGCGATCATTAAAAAACCTGGAGACAACAGATGCTGGAGAGGATGTGGAGAAATAGGAACACTTTTACACTGTTGGTGGGAGTGTAAATTAGTTCAACCATTGTGGAAGACAGTGTGGTGATTCCTCAAGGACCTAGAAATAGAAATTCCATTTGACCCAGCAATCCCATTACTGGGTATATATCCAAAGGATTATAAATCGTTCTACTATAAGGACACATGCACACGAATGTTCATTGCAGCACAGTTTACAATTGCGAAGACCTGGAACCAACCCAAATGCCCATCAATGATAGACTGGACAGGAAAAATGTGGCACATATACACCATGGAATATTATGCAGCCATCAAAAACGATGAGTTTGCGTCCTTTGTAGGGACATGGGATGAACCTGGAAACCATCATTCTCGGGAAACTGACACACGAACACAAAATCAAACATCGCATGTTCTCACTCATAGATGGGTATTGAACAATGGGAACACATGGACACAGGGAGGGGAGCACTATACACTGGGGTCTGTTGGGGGGGAGTTGGGAGGACAGCAGGGTGTGGGGAGTTGGGGAGAGATACCATGGGGAGAAATGCCAGATATAGGTGAAGGGGAGGAAGGCAGCAAATCACACTGCCATGTATGCACCTATGCAACAACATTGCATGTTTTTCACATGTACCCCAAAACCTAAAATGCAATAATAAAAAAAAAGAATCAACATCCATTCCTCAATGTATGCATGCTTTGAAACATTGTGTTGTATACTATAAGAGCATACAATATTATCTGTCAACTTTAAAGAAATCAAAAGAACTTATCTAAAGGAGAATTCATGAACAATACTGAAGGTAAATTTATGTAAATAAACATGTCATTCACAGTGTTTGGTGTACTAAATTTAGGATTCCTAGTTAAGGCAGAAAGCACCTTCTAGAACATGCCACCTCTAAACCAGGTCAGTTGCTCTTAGGTTGAGAGCCTGAAGCCAGTATCATTGGGCACAGTTCATTGGTTGTTGTTGCTCATGTCTTTCCCACACTCCACCTTCAGGTTGGGCTACAATAAAATCTTTGAACATTGAAGTGGATGTGAATTTCCATGGAACCCACTGAATGTGAAAATATCTTTGTGCATAGGGAGGTAGACCTACCAAATGAGAGTCTCTGGGAGCATGGTCAAAGAATCTGTACCCCCAGGTAGTTGTCATGAGCTGTTAGATTTGAAGCCACTGCAGGCTTGTTTTTTACAGACAGGAAACCAAGATTAAATAGTTTTAGTGACTTAATTGAGCCCACCCATCTAGTTAGTAGAACAGTGAAAGCCAGTGGCCACATCTCCTGCATCTCAGGTTAGTGTCTTTCCACTGTCACCTGCCAGCGACCCTCCCTGCCAAGTTGTCCCTTCCTATGTGGATTCACTGACACTGGTTAAATCTAGGGCTTTGGAGGAAATCAGGGAGACATTTCTCAGCTCCAGCTTTGTCTGCCATTTAAAGGCAGTCACTTTAGCATAGGACTTACAATTTTCTAAGTGCTATTTATTTTGCTATTTCATCTCAAGGATTTAATTCAAAGCTGAATTTATTTTTCTAAATAAAATGTTTATTATAAATATCCTTTTGCTGCCTTCTAAATAATTAACAAATACTTTAACTGCCTGCAAGCCATGCACAAGCTGTAGCTCAACATGAGTTCCAAAGATTTATTTCTGATTTAAAACAAGAATGTTATGATGAAGGTACTTAGCAAGAGACCTTCAGGCTACTGAAGTCACAGGTAGCTTGCTGCCACTGAAGACAGGAGTGACTGAGACCTGCAATTAATTATCCAAGTATTTCTCACTTACATTCAAATCACTGAAGGGGAGGTGGTTGTTAAATTTCATATTTCTGAGTCCTGACCCAGGCTTACTCTATTAGAACCTGTGATCCCAAGGCCATGCGAACTTTTAACAAGCATCTTTGATCAAATATTAAGCAAACATCATGACCTTCTGTGTGACATTGAACAGACTTCTTCCGGTCTCACTAGTAAAATGATGGGTTTTGCTCTCTGATTTCATGAAACACATTAAAATTGATTTTCCTCTCATGGTGAGGGAGACTCATATGAAGGAGGCATGAGTAATAATTACAGCTTTAATTCTGCTGTTTAAAAATATATGCATGCACCCCTTTGTGCTGTAAGTATTCTAATACATGCTCTCCTATTGCCATGCACTTTTGGCAGTGACAGGCATTTGTGGCAGGACGACTGTTTATACACAGACTTTTGGGTGTCACGTGGAGCATCATTGAATCCAGATATGTTCTGGATGAGAGCATCCATCCTGCACTTGCTGCAGGAGCTGATGGAACAGCAGGAAGGCCTCACAGGACAAGTTAAAGATGGAGTGTGCTACCTGCTGGGTGCCATGAAGGCTGCAAATATTACTCTCCAAATAGTTACAGTGGACTGGCTCCTCTTGGGGCAGGTGGCCTGCCTCAATTGAGGACACCAGGTGTAGACTTTTACAAAAGGCCTCTGCTGCCAAAGATGAATCAGATGGGTGACATGGGAAATAAACAACACGAATACTCTCACCCAGCTTGTGTTTACTGACCGATCTCTGCGCTTTTTTTCCTACAGTAACTCCACAAATTATTTGGTGACCAAAACTTTAGTGGTTTCTACAAATACTTGTGTAAGGTTTGTTCTTGGGTTCTGGCCGCATTTAAAATGAAGAAACTGAGGCCAGCACGAAAATAATCCAATGCAAAGGAATTTATTCAGGCTCCTGGTTGAGGTTCTGTGGTCCAGACAGGAGGAGCTGGAGAAGTCGCACAGACTCCTCTCAGGCAGGGGGTTTTATAGGGAGTGGAGGTGTCTGATTGGTTGTGCCCAAGGTAAGAGGGACAAAATGGAGGGGAGTAGGGCCCGGATGGAACAAAATGGCAGGGAGTGGGGCCCAGATAGGACAAAATAGTAGGCAGGGAGTGGGGCCCAGATGGGACAAAATAGTAGGCAGGAAGACAAAATGGCAGGCAGGGAGTGGGGCCCAGACGGGACAAAATAGTATCAGGTAGGTCCTGGTGGGGCTTTTTTCCCAGGCTCCTGGGTGGGGGTGTCTGAGATCCTGGAGAGGGAAGGGGGTGTGTCCAAGCTCCCGGAGAGGGATGGGGGTGTGTCCAAGCTCCCCGCAAGGGAGAGGGTGTGTCCGAGCCCCCAGCGAGGCAACCGGCCTTACATTCCGACCTTTTGATGATAGATAGAGGGCGCCGCTCTTTCTTACTACTTCCTGCTGAATGGGGGCGAAGTAAGGGGGACAGGTCAGTTGGCTGGTGCCTCGACCGAGACATGGACGAAGGGATGAAGCAGCATTTGGTTAACAGCCACTCATCCAATTTCTCGCATACGGGCTTGTAGGAACCTGAGAAGAAATGGGGCCATTAGTAAAAGCAAACAGATTACGATGATAGAAGTGATGATGGGGGTTAGCCAGGTAAGCATAGGATGCCACCAGCTTAGGGACAAGGCTCCTGTATTTTGCTTTTTACGGAGGTCTTCCTGGAAGCAGTGGAGAGTGTTGATGTTCTCCTCTACTAGGCCTGATTCATTGATGTAGTAGCAGCATTCTTCCTGGAGAAACATACAGGTACCTCCTTTTTCTGCTGTTAGCAGGTCAAGGGCCCATCAGTTTTGGAGAGTTACCTGAGCTAGTGATGTGATTTGTCGCTGGAGGGAGGCTAGAGAAGTGGCTGATGCTTCACTGGCTACATGGAGCTTGTCTTCCAGTTGAGTGGCTGAAGTGACACTGTAGCCCATTGCTCCGCTTCCTATTCCAGCAGCTACTAGAGATGATGCTAAAGAGAGGCCAACTACTACAGGGAGGAAAACAGCTCATTTGTTTCGGCGAACAGAGGGAGGAGGCATAAGGAGGGATAGGAAATCAGCCTGCCCATATGCCTTCAACTGTGGGACCAGAGTAACAGGTACACAAGGGGAGGGAAGGGAGGCATTTATAACCTTGGTTAGGGTCCCATTACACCAAAAGTATCCTCCTGGAGGTGCATAGTGGGTGGATCTTACTTTTACAGTTGTGTTGCAGCTGGGACTGTCAGGTGTTCCGTAGCAGAGAAAGAGATCCTGGGAGTGTGCTTTGAACAGCGGGATCCCCATTAGGGTGATGTCAGGTCCCGTAGGTGATTGTGACAGGTTGAACTCAGTCCGGAGGGGAACTGTGGCTAAGGGGGATTCATTGAGGGAGGCACACAAAAAGCAGTAAAGTTTATGGCTTCAGTTAAACATAACATATCAACACCTTGCTGTTCTAGTGTTAACCAAGAGAAAGGTTGGGGGTTATTGCTCGAGGGTCCAAGTTGGTTAGTTAAAGCAGCCTCATTTTGTAAAATGGTGTTGCCTAATGAGCTGAGTCAGTCTACTTCCACTGGCACGACACGGGTATAGGTTCGATATATTTGCCATGTACCACTGGGGTGGCTATTTGTAAACCTGGTGCATATTTTACCTGCAATTCCCTTTTCCCATCAATCATGCCAGGGGTCATGAATAGTAAGGGACACCTTGCCTTGGTTGTCAGTGGAAAGTACTTCACTTTTTGGGGTTTTATGCATGACACAAGAGGCGTACGGGCATCCACCAAAGATAGCGCTCTACTTATGACAAAATTCTTGGTTTGGTCATACAGAAAGCAGAGGCCAAAGCTATTCTGAGAGTTCTTAATAGTATTGGCCTTGGATTTTGGGAACTCAAATTTTATGGGGGATTTGCAATCTATGGGCTGGCAATCTACTTGAGCAATATATTGGGTCTTAGTAGTGGGGCCTTGTTTCCAGGATTCCTGCAAATAGAACCGCCAGGCATAGTAGGGACTGGCCTTAAGGGGAGATATTAGAAGGATTGTTAGGAGGAGGATTTGAAGGGTTAGGAATTGATGGGCAGGGGCCACAGGTGAGGCGGAGGTGAGTGGGATCCAGGGGTTTGGATTCCCATTGGTCATCTCGAGGTGCTGCCTTAAGGTGGAACACATGATACCACGGGATGTGACCTAGGAGCTTGGCAGCCATGGGGGTGGTTAGGATAATGATGTGGGGTCCTGACCACCTAGGCTGCAGAGATCCTGGCTGGAGCTCCCGAAGGAGAACACTGTCACCTGGCTGAAGGGGTGCTGCTGGGTGCGAGTCTCCAGGCCCTGGAACAACGGGGAGAACACAATCTGTGTGCTCCCTAAGTGGCAAAGGAGAGATAAATAGGGAAGGTAGGTGGCTAGGGGAGGTGGTTGCACCAGAAAATTATGGGAAACCAAGATGGGCTGACCATACAGCAACTCAAAGGGGCTAAGGCCTGTTGGTTCCTGTGGGGTGGCTCGTATCTGAGCTAGAGCAAGAGGTAGGAGAGTGGGCCAAGAGAGTTTTACCTCGATAGTCAGTTTAGCCAAATGGTCCTTGAGGATGCCATGGGCCCGTTCGATCTTACCCGATGACTGATGGTGGTAGGGGATATGTAGTTTCCAGGAGATGTTGAGAGACTTGATGACCAGTTGGACTACCTGGGCTATGAATGCTGAACCATTGTCTGACTGGATGGTGACAGGTAGGCTGAAGCAGGGGATGATCTCTTGAATAAGAATGGAGGCTACCATGTCTGCTGTTTCCTGAGAGGTAGGGAAGGCTTCAACCCAACCTGAAAAGGTATCTACAAAAGTTAGGAGGTAACGAAGCTTCTTGTGAGAGGGCATGTGAGTAAAATCAATTTGCCAATCCTGGGCCAGCAGGTTGCTGCACATTTGGTGGGTGGGAAACTGTGGCTTTAGGCTTCCCTGAGACGAGACCTTAGAGCAAGTGACATGTTTTGTGTATCTGCTTGACTGTCTGTTGTAGGTCTGGTGAATAAAAGAGGGGTTGTATAAAGCAGTACAATACCTTGGGCCCTATATGTAAGGATTGGTGTATTTCAGCAATAATTGTAGGAGCCTGTTCCCATGGGAGGGCGATCTTATTATTTAGGAAGATCCAGCCCTGGTCAGACTCAGTTCCTCCCCTTAACATAAGGTCCTGTCTTTCTGATGGTGAGTACATTGGCAATGTAGCTGTGGTAAGGAAAAGAATTGGAACGGGAGCTGGTCTGGTAGTAGTTAGAGCCTTTACTACCACATCTGCCCTTGCATTGCCCCAAGAAACGGCATCCTGCTGGACCCGGTGCCCTCAGCAGTGGATGACCGCAACCTCTTTGGGCAGCATCAGAGCTTGTAAGAGGTTAGAGACTTGGGTGGCATTGACTGTGGGGGTCCTCTTTATGGTAAGGAATCCTCGCTCTTTCCAGAGGGCAGAGTGACAATGAGTAATAAGGAAAGCATACTTGGAGTCTGTATAGATATTTGCCCGTTTCCCTTTTGCTAGTGTGAGAGCTCGGGTTAAGGTGATGAGCTCTGCCTTTTGGGATGTTGTCCCATCAGGGAGTTGGCATGCCTTGAGAGTGGATGAATCTGTGACTACAGCATAGGCTGCTTTTCGCTGTCCCTCGGCTGTTATTACTGAACTCCCATCTACATTCAAGGTAAAGTCGGGGCTGGAGAGTGGAAGGCTAGACAGACCCTCTCGTGACTTAGCAAACATCTCTACTAATTCAGGACAGGAATGAACTGGGGAAGGGGAGTGGGATGGAAGGGGAAGTAAAGTGGCAGGGTTAAGTGGAGAAGAGGGATGAAGACTGACTGAAGGATTTTCAATAAAAAATAAGTGAAACTCTTGTAACCGAGAAGGTCCTAGGTGTGCGAGAGACTTATGGGAGAGAAGGTTGGTGAGCTGATGGGGAGAAAACACCGAGATGGGCTGGCCTAAGGTAAGTTTCAGGGATTCCTTAGTGAGTTCTGTTGCTGCTCCCAAAGCTCACAGGCAAGGCTGCCATCCCCTGACTGTGGGGTCAAGTTGCTTTGATAAGTAGGCTACTGGACGATATACAGGGCCTAGGTGTTGGGTTAAGACTCCAACTGCAATTCCCTGTTTTTCATCAGTAAACAAGTGGAAGGGACAATTGAGATCAGGTAACTGGAGCAGAGGTGCCTTGGACAGGGCAGTTTGTAGGGCTTTGAAAGCCTGTTTTACTACTTACTACTCCAGGGTGAGAGAGGGGTCCAGTAGGTGTGTCTTTAGCTGCTATATACAGAGGTTTAGCTAGAGTGGCAAAATTAGGTATCCAATGGCAGAAGAATCCCACAAACCCTAGAAAGGAAAGAATTTGGTCTGCTGCCTCTGGAGGCTGTAGTGAAAGGAGTGCTTTTCTTCGGTCTGTTGTCAGGCTCTTTGTTGTAGGGGTGAGGCGAATGCCTAAGTAAACTATTGAGGTAACTGACAACTGTGCCTTGGATGGGGATACTTGGTATCCTTTAGATCCCAAAAAGTTAAGTAGAGTGGCAGTATGCTGTCGAGACAGGGAGAGGGAGGGACTAAAGAGTAAAAGGTCATCTACATATTGCAGGAGGAGACTGGGTTGGAGAGGGCAGGAGCTGAGATCAGCTGCTAAGGCCTGCCCAAAAATATGAGGGCTGTCTCTGAATCCTTGGGGCAAGACTGTCCAGGTAAGCTATTGTGCCAAATTGGTGTCCGGATCAGTCCAGGTGAAGGCAAAGAGAAAATAAGATTCAGGGTGTAGAGGGATTGTAAACAAGGCATCCTTGAGGTCCAAAACTGTAAAATGAGAGGTATTAGAGGGAATGTTGGATAACAAGGTGTATGGGTTGGGGACTACCAGGTGGAGGGGTACTACTGCCTCATTGATAATGTGTAGGTCCTGAACCAAGTGAGAGTCACCAGATGGCTTTTGGACTTGCAATATAGGAGTGTTACAAGGAGAACTGGTGGGAATAAGGAGTCCCTGGGCTAGGAGTCGAGCGATAATAGGCTTCAGGCCCTGATGGTGGGTCTTTGAAATGGGAAACTGTGGACATGAGGGGAAGTGAGTAGGATTCTTGAGAAATATTTTAACTGGTGTGTGATGTCTTGCCACTATAGGCTTGGAAGTATCCCACACTAAGGGATTGACTACATCAGGAGGGATAGGGGGTTGAGATGAAGGGTTAAGACAGGGGTTAGTCTCAGTTAGGAGAGACAGTAGGAGGTGTGCATGTGAGGGGTTTGACTTTGTGTATGTGAGATTAGTGAGTTGGAGAGTGGCCCCCACAGCCTGGAGAATATCTCATCCTAGCAAGGGAACTGAGCATGAGGGTATGATTAAAAAGGAGTGAGAGAAGGGGTGTCCCTCAAGGACACAGGCTAGGGGAGGAGTTCGGTTAGCGGTTAGGACAGGAAGGGCTTCCCTCAATTCCCATGACCGTGACCTGGGAAGGTGTACTAGGCCCTGAGTAGGAAGGCAATACAGAGTAGACAGCCCCCATGTCCACTAAAAAAGAAATGGACTTACCCGCTACCTGCAGTGTTACCCTGGGCTTGGCAAGGGTGATGGGGGTCCTCGAGTCTGGGCTGTGTCAGTCATCTAGAAGGCCAAGAAATTCAAGGGGAGGGATTGCTTCCTGCGGACCGGCCTGCTCCTCACATAGAGGTGCGGGGAGTGGGCCTTTGGTCCGGGATGGGCAATCAACCTTCCAGTGTCCAGTCTGTTTGCAGCTTGGGCAAGGTCCAGGAGGTGGACGAGGACAGGGGCACTGCCGGGCCCAATGTCCCTCTTGACCACATTTAAAACATGGTCCGGACGGAGCTCTTAGAGCATCTTGGAAGGGTTTTGACGGACCTTTCCCACTGGATGTTTGGTAGGTTGCCAGCCTTAGGGCTGCCACAAGAGCTTGGGTTTGGAGGCCTACTTTCTGCCATAAGTGGGCCTGTCGGGTGGCCTCAGCCTTATCCTCTCGGCCATTAAAGACCTTAAATGCCATGTTTACCAGGTCTTGTATGGGAGTCTGGGGGCCTTCCTCAGCTTTTTTAAGCTGCCTCCTTATATCAGTCGCTGACTGGGAGATAAAGTGGGTGGCTAGGACTGTAGCTCCTGCTAAGAAGGCCAGGTCCAGCCGGGTATGGAGGATCATAGCATTAGTCAAGCGTTCAAGGAAGGCGGCTGGGTTTTCATCAGGTCCCTGAGTTATTTCACTTAACCTATCATAATTGACTACATTTTGGGCTGCACTTTGCATGCCTGCCAGGAGACACTGTAGCATTTGGTCTCAGTGGCAGTGGCCATCCCAACTGTCCTGATAATCCCAGTTAGGGTCAGCCTCGGGGACCGCTGCTGTGCCTACTGGCATCTGGTTGTTAGTCAGATGTACCTGATTAGCGTGTTCCCGGGCTGCTGTAAAAATCTGATCACGCTCATCTGGGGTAAGGGTGGAGGATAGGATTACAAATGTGTCATGCCAGATTAAATCATATGCCTGAGTAAGGTAGCAGAATTCTTTGGTGTAAGCAGTAGGATTGGTGGAGAAAGATCCTAGGCGTTTCTCAATGACTGACAGATCAGAGAGGGAGAAGGGAACGTGCACTTGGACAATACCCTCTGCTCCGGCCACCTCGCAGAGGGGACAAAGGAGGGAGTCTTCGTCACTAGGAACACTGCATGAGTGGGTGTGTGCACTAACAGGAGAGGCTAGGTTGTTGTCAGGAGGTGGAGGAGTAGAAGGTAGAGGAGCTGAAGGGGATTGAGGTCTGTCATAAGGTGGTGGAGGATTGGGTCAGGCCAGTGGAAAGGAGACCTCCTCAGGTGCATCGGGGTCAGAGAAGGAAGAGGAGGAGGGTAGAGGGGCTAAGGGCAGAGAGGAAGATTCTTTGGCTAGGAGTACTTGAGCAGCAGTACAAGAGGAACAGAGAGAGGGACAGGAATGAAGATACCAGAAAGCCAGCACATATGGAATCTCTGGCTATTTACTGTTCTTCTTGCAATAATTATCTAAGTCTATTAAGATATTAAAGTCAAGTGTGCCCTCTGGAGGCCACTTGGACTGATTGTCTAGAGGATACTGTGGCCAGGTTACAGTAGAAAGGGAGACCAGCTTTTTCTTCTTTATGGAAAGCCCTAGTTTGGGTAGATTCTGAACTAGGCATAGTAATGGCGACTTGGGGTCTATGCGGGAATTCTGGTTCCCCATAATTGACTTTTATGGGGGCAATCAGAAGCAAGTAAGGGAAGGGATAGGAGTAGGTATTACACTCACCACAAGCAGAAGTACGCTTTGCTGAAGAAGGTGGTTGCAGGAATTTTCAGGCAGCAATGGGTATTAAAAGGGAGAGAATGGAGAGAGGCAAAGCTGAAGCTATGTGAGAATTGGAAGGCACAATAAAGACAGTATTACAGGGAAGACTGACAGACAAAGGGTGGGTGCCCCCCAGATGGGAGACCAATCTGATGCCTTCCCGGCCACATCCCCATGGAACCATGGGTGGAGACCCACACAAGCCCCATAGCTGTTAGGCCATGGGACTACACATAAACTCACTCACTCACTCACTCACACCAGAATTAGGAAGAAAGGAGAAAAATAGAGTTAAAGTAGAAAGTGGGAGATGGTAGAGTTAAAAGTAGAAAGCGGGAGATGGTAGAGTTAAAAATAGAAAGTGGGAGATAGAGTTAAAAGTAGAAAGCAGGAGAAAGTAGAGTTAAAAATAGAAAGCGGGAGAAAGCAGTTAAAAATAGAAAGCGGGAGAAAATAGAGTTAAAAATAGAAAGGGGCCGCCATCTTAAGGGTGTGGTACAGCCACCATCTGAGGTGGAAGAGAAAGCTAGGAGTGTGAAGCAGCCGCCATCTTAAGGGCGCGGTATGGCCATCATCTTAGGTGGAAGAGAAAGTTAAGAGAGAGAGACAGAAAAAGAAAGAAGCCAAAAATACAGTTTCTTAAATAAACGGGAGCCTTTTATGCCAAATGGACTAATTTAAAATAATGAATTTGGTATAAGCCAGGGGTAATGGGGCTTCTGAATACCCACACCTCAATCGCTGCTGCGGGGGTGGTCGGAAGAATGGCTAGGCGTCCCAGTCTGTGCTTACTGAGCACTGACAATGAGAGGGTTCAGGAAAGTGGGGATGTCTGCCTCCAAATCCTGACCCTGATATGACAATGAGAGGGTTCAGGAAAGTGGGGATGTCTCCCTCAAAATCCTGACCCTAAGAAACCCTCACGGGGAGAAGACAAGAGTGTAGAGATGTCTCCTCTACACTCAAGTCCTCACGACGAGGCCAGGGCAATGGGCCCACAGCAAACAATGAGAAAGAGTCCCTGACGCAGCCACGATTGCGAGCAGGGAGTCCACGCAATGAGGCAAGCAGCGGGAGGGGTAGTGGGCAACAGAAGTCTTACCTTGCAGTGAAAGGGCTGCTCCCCGGTCCAGCATTGAGTGGAGGAGTCAGTTTCCCCCAGGAGGGGTCTTACAACTCCTTCCCGGGTTTCGGCACCACTTGTAAGGTTTGTTCTTGGGTTCTTGCCACGTTTAAAATGAAGAAACTGAGGCCAGCATAAAAATAATCCAATGCAAAGGAATTTATTCAGGCTCCTGGGTGAGGTTCTGCGGTCCAGACAGGAGGGGCCGGAGAAGTCTCACAGACTCCTCTCAGGCAGGGGGTTTTATAGGGAGTGGAGGCATCTGATTGGTTGTGCCCAAGGTAAATGGGACAAAATAGAGGGGAGTAGGGCCCGGATGGAACAAAATGGCAGGGAGGGGGGCCCAGATAGGACAAAATAGTAGGCAGGGAGTGGGGCCCAGATGGGACAAAATAGTAGGCAGGAAGACAAAATGGCAGGCAGGGAGTGGGGCCCAAATGGGACAAAATAGTATCAGGTAGGTCCTGGTGGGGCTTTTTTCCCAGGCTCCTGGGGGAGGGTGTCTGAGCTCCTGGAGAGGGAAGGGGGTGTGTCTGAGCCCCCGGTGAGGCAACCGGCCTTACAACTTGAAGATCCAAAAGAGTAGAAACCTATCCACATATTAATGTCATAGTAGCTAAAAAACATGAGTTGGACTACACAAGAACACAACATTATGTTCCCATTGTAACATTTCCAAATGGAGACATTTGCCTTTTTAATGTCTTTGGTGGGAGAATGTGGGTCATCTTGCTAAACTCTCCTTCATAAGGCACTTAATTTTTATGTTTCACTGCTTGTTTGCTTAGAACTGTACATCCTATTCTCCTACTCCTGCTTGTTTCCTGAATGTTTCAGCAAAAACATCTTAACTCAAAGATGACAAAACCCCTTAGCCTGTCAATGGAAAATCAGCTGCCACAAGGAAAACATGTGGTAGAGGCAGGCTAGAAAGAACTTGGACTCCTAGGTTGCTCGTAAATTACTGCCAGCTTGCACTCAGACTTTTCCAGACGCAGCCTTTGGAAGAGCCTCAGACATGTCTTTTCCGAGAAGCATTTCACAACACAGTCTCTATATACCAAGATTGCCTCCATGCAGATCAAAGTCAAGTCCAGGCCATAATGAGATTTTTCCCATCACCTCCCTTTGCTCCCATTAATACTTCTCACTTCCTTTTCACTAACACTCTAAGAACTCTGGATTAAGTAAGAGGAAATGAATTCTGAGATCCTAAAGAAAAAGAACTTTCTAGGTAGGAAGAAATTTCTGAAGTCGTGTTAAAATTAAGAACAATTTCTAGCTAATAATCTCTAAAACAAAGTAGGTGTGGTGGTTCCAATCGAATGGTTTCAACAACAGAAATTTATTTTCTCATGGTTTTGGAGGCTAGAAGTCAGAAGTCGAGGTGTCAGCTTTCATTTCTTAGCCTCTCTCCGTGCGTCACAGGCAGCCACCTTCTTGTCGTGTCATCATGATTGTTACTCTGTACACCCACCCATGGTGTCTGTGTGTGTCCTAATTTTCTCTTCTTATGAGGACACCAGTCAGACTGGATGACAGTCCATCCTATGACACCCTTGTATTAACTTAATCACCTCTTTAAGGCTCCTATTTCCAAATACCTTCATATTCTGAGGTACTGGGGGGTGGGGCTTTACCACAGGCATCATTGGGGCTACAATTTACCACATAACACCAAGTAACCCAGATTATTAGCAATTCATGAAAGAGATCAGCATAGGAATGATTTTAGTTTTCTATCTAGTAATACTTATGAATTGACTTTTAGTTTTGTTAACGAGCAAAGCTACAGAATTAGCTGGAATAAGCCTGTTTAGACACAAATGTTTTACTCTAGTTTTTATGGGCTGCATCTGTTGACAAATATCAACCTAATTCCTTTTATTCAGTGAATCACCTCTTTCCAGCTTTCTTAATCACAGCAATTCCTGAGGAGCCTCTATGAACCCAGTAAGTGTCCTTTTACCTCCCCTCACCTCGGCACTTCTTTTCTATGGTCACACCTTTGACTTATGATTTTATGCTTCTGAAATCTTGAGTCCTAGCATCTACTAGTCTGCTTGAGGCATCTTATTTGGCAATGCTTTGACTCCATCCAGATCTTTAACCTATTGGCCTTACCACAGTCTCATTATTAATCACCCTCACCCCCATCAATGTGTCTTCTCATTCTTCCTTATCCACTTAGCTTGTAAGGTCTATCATTATAATTCTCTTTAGCTAGTTTGGTCCTCTCTCCCTCCGAGGTTGGCAGAGTTACAACTGTGGTCAAACCAAGCTGTCTGCTTCTTCCATGGCTTCTTTCCCATCAGCTGTAGAAAAATGTAACTTTTTTGACTGTGCTCACTTCAAAGTCATAGTATGTGATAGACAGAATAATGCTCCCATCAAGGATGCCCAAATCCTGATCTCCAGAACCTGTGAATGTTGGACTTTGCAGATGGATTAAATTATGGCTCTTGAGATGGGGGAGATTATCCTGGATTATTAGGTGAGCCCGGTGTAATCACATGAATCCTTATAAGAGGTTGGTAGGAGGTTTAAGTTCAAAATGGGAATTGTGAAGATAGAATTAGAGGTCAGACAGAGGGAGAAATTTTAAGATGCTACCCTGGTGGCTTTGAAGATAGGGGGAGGGATTATGATCAAGGAATGCAGAAAGCTAGGAAAAGGACAGAAATGACATCTCCCTTAGACTCTCTAGAGGGACATGACTCTGACTGCACCTTGATTTTAGGCCCACAAAGCTGATTTTGGAGTGCTGACTTCCCGGACTGTAAAAGTTTCTGTTGTTTCAAGCCACAGGTATGTGTAATGTGTTAGAGCATCAATAAGAAGCCAAAACATAGAGCAAATCTTAGATGACCACTCATTAACCACTGTCTCACCATAGCCCTGTTCCTCCTAGTGTGCTTGCTTTCCTACTGAACTAGTCATCCCCAAATGATTATTTCCAGGCTACTTTCTTCACGAATCTCCTCTGATACCTCTCCCTAACAAGTATCTAAGATTGCCTCATCTTTCGTTGAGAATATAGAAACTTTCCAAAAAATATTATCTACCCTCCAGAACCATTTCATCCTGCTGTGTCTGCTTTGCCTCTAGTTGCAATAGTTTCTACCCTCCTGTAGAATGCAAATTTCTCTTCATGTGTTCTGGGTTCACTCTCTTCTTACCTTCTGAAGACATTTTCTCTCCTCCAGTATTGTCTTTTTTTTTTTTTTTAAAAAAAAGCCTTTATAGGGGTAAAATAGGGCCCTTCCCTTTAGTATAAAAATCCACCTTAATATTTTTAAAAGTCTTCCCTTTATTCTGTCTCTTCCTCCAATTTAATTTATATGTAAAAGGAATGTGGACTCATTTCCTTATCATGTAATTAACCTTAAATATGAAACATTTTATTTTTCCTATAAGTTAGGTTTACAAAACAACTTAGATTTAAAAAATAATTTTAAAAGTTAATTTATTTTGAAATACTTGTAAACTTACAAAGAATTTGCAAGAACAGCGTGAAAACTCTCAAATAACCTTCATCTATATTCTCCAACTATTAACATTTTGCTACATTTGTTTAATCTCTCTCATCTATTATCATTTTTCTGGAACATTTGAAAACAAGTTTTAGACATAATGCCCAATATTCCTAAATATAAGTGTATATTTCCCCAAATAAGGACTCTCTCCTATTGTAAAAACCACAAAAAAGGTGTCACTTAGACCTCCTGTTCCAGATCTTGATTGACAAGTCCAGCTAATTTAGTACCACATTCTGAGTCAAGGCTCACCCTGGCTGCTCCCAGCCTATGAGCAGTATGAGTTCAGGAAACCAGATTCCTCTAATAGGTGACTTTGAAGTCCTCCCATCCTGGCCAAAATTTTCTTAGAACTGTTATGCATCTATTTGTTGAGGATCCAAACTAAAGTGATGGTACCGGGCATGGGGAGGTCCAAGAAAATAGTCAATAAGATGAATATTTGGGGACTAGCTTACTCACTTCCCATTGGGCAAAAAGGCACCACCCTGAATGATTGATTATTCCTGGTGCATAGGGCTGGTCCAATTTCTAAAGGTTTCACATGAAGTGATCTGAGAAAATGTCCCTGTGGAAGGGAATACCCCTGCAAGTGCCATAATTCAGGCAATTAAAAGATAAGAGGGCAACAATACCTATAAAGACAGTGGAGATAGCTGGTTATTGCTATGATTTATTGCTTCCAGGCAGAGGGATGAAAAACTGAGATTAATAAGTAGTTAAAATCTAAGTGGTGTCCACAGAGGAGGTCTACAGAAACAAAAGAATAAATTCTAAGTGGGAGCCAGAGACATCCTTATAATCTAATTGTAGAAGATTCTTCTGTAATTTTCTTTGTAGATAATAAGGATGTCTTTATTGTCTTCAGTGGAAGAGTACACACAGTTGAAGAGCAGACTAGGATCTGAGTTGGCATTCCTATTTGGAGAATAGATTCATCATGAGACCCCCAGGTAGAGTGGAGACCTATAAAGACCAGTAACAAATGCAATCCTAACTAAAGTCAGGCTCACATTCTGCAGATCTACCTAGTGGTAATGTGCCCAGCCTCGCTTTGTATAATTAGGATTGATACACTTGGCAGTTGAACTAATACCCACATTGCAGCCTTTGTCCATAGTGGAAAAAGTGAAGTTGAAACCTTTGAAACTGACCTGCCTCCTTTGGTCAAGATGAAATTAAAGGAATATTGAGAGTATATGGCAGAGAGTTACACTGCTCATTGAGATCATTAGTCATATTGTCAATTATTTTAAAATTTTACCATTTCAGAAATTTTGATGACAATTTGAATGTGAATCAGAAAGATGTATACTTTAAAGGAAGAATGAGATGGCTGAGTTTTATCTATAACTTATTCTATTTAACAAGGTTATGTTGGTGCTGTGGACCAAATAGTGTCCACCCAGAACACATATGTTAAGCCCTCCTCCCAGTGTGAAGGTGTTTGGAGATGGGACCTTTGGGATATAATTAGGCTTAGATTGGATCATGAGGGTAGGCCTTCATGTCAGGATTAGTGGCTTTAGCAGGGATACCAGAAAACTTACACTCCTTCTGTCTTCACCCATGTGAGGACACAGTGAGAAAGGAGGCAGCTATCTATAAGCCAGGAAGAGAGCCCTCACTAGCAACTAAATCTATCAGTATCTTAATCTTGGACTTCCCAGTCTCCAGCACTGTGGGAAATATTTGTGGTTTAAAGTCACTCCATCAATGGTATTTTGTATAGCAGCCCAAGCAGACTACTATAATTAGAAACTGATATTCTACCAGCATGAATTCATCTAAGATGGCTGATAAAGAAATATATTTAGAATTATTTCTCATATAACAGATTTAATTCTTTCCAAGTGACCCATTATTTAGAGGAGAGTGAAAAAGCACTTCATTTGCCAGTATCTTGATTACACTGAAATCTATTTGACCACAGACAAAACGGTGACTCGATAGTATTTAAAAGTAGGACAAGAGGAGATAACATTACCGAGACTGATCTTTAGACTAATGTTTGGATCTCAGGAAAAGAAATGCAAATGAGAGTGGACTGTAGAGAAAGAAATATTAAAGGTTTTAGAAAAGGAAGAGTTGAAGAAAAATTGGGAGATGAAAAGTTTCATTATTGTCTTGCAGAAAAATCATTTAGAAAGGTCTTGAGAATAAACTCAAGAAGGTTCACAAGGGATGTGAGTTTAATGAAAAGAGACTATTTTTGTGTGATCAAATTATACTTGTTACTATTTCAGTGGAAATTCTGAAATGGAAAACTAGGAAAGCAATTCTATTTGAGACATCAAGTGTTGCAGATGGAGGCTGAATTGATCTCAAGAGGAATAACTACAGAAAATCATTCTGAAAAAAGGATTTATTTCCTCAGTGACAAGGTGTGTTTAGAGAGAGGATCATGCCTTGGACTAGGAATAGAAGCAAGAGTAAATATAAGAAAAAGATGCAGGAATTACTCATATTACTTAAATCAAGACAATTCTGTTTAATTAACTGACTCAACACCCATTTATCATCAATCTTATGCCAAACACTGTACTGGGTAAAAGGAGATAAAATGACTAACTTACATGCTGTAAGTTACTTGAGTGTATATACTGCATTCCCTGACAAAACCTGAATTCACTGTTATTTTCACACATGCCTAGGCACATTCAAAATACTTGTAAAGAGAGCTGAGCAGACATAGATTGGCATGAGTGATCAAATTGGTGAGGTTAACATTGATTACTTTTTTTTTTTTTTTTTTGAGACACAGTCTCATTCTGTCACATAGGCTGGAGTGCAGTGGTGCCATATTGGCTCATGGCAACCTCCACCTTCCAGGTTCAAGTGATCTTCCACCTCAGCCTCCCAAGTAGTTGGGAGTACAGGTGTGTGCCACCACACCCAACTAAATTTGTATTTTTTGGTAGAAATGGGGTTTTACCATGTTGGCTAGGTTGGTCTCTAACACCTGACCTCAAGTGATCTGCCTGCTTCAGCTTTTCAGAATGCTGAGATCACAGGTGTGAGCCACTGCACCTGGTCAATATTAATTACTTCTTAAGGGTACTGCTTCATGTGTTCAAGTAAATAAAACATACACAAAGGACCCTGGTACATTGACTACTCACATCCTTTTATATCACTAGTAGTCATGAAGAAGCAGAGGATTTTCTCTACATTGGTGAATTATCAGAGAGTATCTTATTTTCAGGTCATTGGTGTTAGACCCTGTTACATTAAGAGTCTCCAATTACTCCATTATAGGCTTTTATGTCTATAATTCATTAGTGAAACGTAGTAATGTATTTCAAGTGATTCATTAAACCAGTCCTCACTGAACCCTTCTCTTTGCTGGTTACTGTGTTGAGTGTCAGGGATACAGAAATCCATGAGAGGTGCTATTCCTGGAGTGATCAGTCTAGTGGTAGTGGCAGCTGTGTGGATAGCCATTACTGGATAATAGGACCTGTATGTTTTAGAAATAAAAGTAGAAATGGAACTGCCAAGGAGGAAATGACCAGTTTTCAGGATATCAGAAAAGGATTTATAGAGGATGATGTATTTTTGTTTTAAAAGACAAGTAATCCAGAGATGTTCATGGAACTACTGAGTTAGGAAAAAAAAAAAAAAAAAAAAGGAAACATCCAAAGAGCCCTGTGGGAGGATTTCTAGGAGTAGAGGAGGCTGATTTGAACAGAGTTGTCAAAGATAATCAGATCGAAGTCAGTATATCCAGATAAGCAGGTGAATATAGTGCTTGATTTTTCAAAAAGCATCTTTGCTAAAGATGAGCAAAGTCTGTACTCAGAGCTGTCAAATAATGAGCATCTTTTTTTGAAGTGCATTAGCCTATGCAACTATTAGGAGTTACTGAAAATTTGATGTGATTTTTGGAAAATGGTTCTAATTTGTGACTTCTTTTCACCTTCCTAGTGACCTCTCTTGATTCTTACCTGCTGGATCAATAAATACATTTAGGGATAGAACATAAATTATATTATGGACATATGTTTAGATTCAGAGAGCCAGAATTGCATTTACATTTCAATTCAAAATAGGAGAAGGTATACTTTTAAATCTTCTGTTTGGTTACCTCAAAATTTAATAAGTGTTTGTTGGCCTGGAGTTATCTGCCAATGACTCTTAGATTTTTAAAGTCTGAGACTATATTAAGTTCTCTTTCAATTTTGAAGATAGTTGTGTTGGATATAAATTTTTTGGTTGACAGAATTTTTTCTTTCAATTCCTTGAATATCATCATTCCACTGCCTTCTGGCTCCAACAATTTTTGATCAGAAATAAGCTGTCAATCTTATTGGGAATCCTTTGTATATAATGAATAATTGTTTTGCTGTTTCCAAAATCCTCTTTTTGCTTTTGTCTTTTGACAGTGTGAATATTGTTGAAAGAAAAACTTTAGACAGATTAAACTGAACACAGTTTAATTGAGCAAATAATGGCTTGTGAATTGGGCAGCCAATCAGAACCAGTAGTTCAGAGAGCTCCACTTCATAATATGGACAAGGAGTATTTGTAGACAGGAAATGGAAGTGAGGTACAGAAACAGCTTTATTATTTATAGTTTGACATTTGCCTTATATCGACATGATCTGATCAGTTGGCTGTCTGGGATTGGCTCAAGCTTGACTGCTGTTATTGGCTGAGATGCAGCCAGTTTTTACCAAAAATATACTTTTAAGTCTTTATTTATGTACTAAGTTAGGATGCAGTTCCTTATATAGGGCCTAAAGGTATGAAGGCAGCCTCAGGTAAAATTTAGCATAATTTAACTGTATGTCGAGGTTTGGCTCTCTTTGAGTTTATTCTATTTGAGCGTTGTTAAGCTTCTCAGATGTGCAGATTAATAGTTTTTATTGAGTTTCAGAAGTTTCAACTGTTGTTTATTTAAATATTCTTTATGCCCTTTTTGTTCTCTCTTCTCTTTTTGGGCTTTTCTTACGGATATACTGGTACATTTGATGGTGTCCCACAGATCTCTGAGGCTCTATACATTTTTCTTCACCCTTTTTCTTTTATATTCCTCAGATTGGATAATATTAACTTGTCTGTTTTAAATTCTTCTGCCAGTTCAAATATGCTGCTGAGCCCCTCTAGTGTGTTTTTCATTTTAGTTTTTTACTGTTTTTTTAAACCATATACTTGCATATAATCCAATGGAAGTTTAGCACTGAAAAATATACAACTGCTACAGGATGGGATGACTTTCAGAATCCACAGAACTAGACTCCTGCTCCTGGGAAGTCTTATCAGGCAATCATGCTTAGCTCTAGTACAGGTAGAGCTCTCTTTAGCCTACTTTTAGGCAGCTGACAGTGATTGGGTCTTCTTCTTTTTTTTTTTTTTTTTTTTTGTAGGACTAATATAAATAGTCATGGGGCAAGAAATAGGTAAAAAGTTTTTGTCCTCACCAAAGGCTAAGTTTGTTAAACTACCTCTTCACGGGTAATTGACACTGGCATATCCACTATCTTCTTCAAGGGCAGTCCTAACTCTGCTTATTGAGTGTGGGTGTGACTTCATACTCTGGCCAGTAAGTTAATGATCTCAAAACATAATGGTCCAAAGTCAGCATATTTCTCAGTCTGGCTTGTCTTATGTGAAGTAGCACAAAAAGAACATTAACAGTGTGTTCCTGCTTGGAAGTCATTAGGTTTTGTCCAGTCTTTTTTGGGTCATTTTTCTAATTTGATTACAAAAAGGCTATAGACATGCTTTTCCCAGGTTTTCTGATTCTAGCTTCTCATCTCATCTAAGAGTTTCTACTCAGACCAAAATACAATCTCTTCACACAAATAAGCATAATTTTTAGGCATAATATACTCTCAGTTTCAAAGGAAAAAGAAACATTTTTCTCTTTCTCACTGCCTGCCTCATAAAAAAAGCAACAATGTCTGCAGAGACTCCATCCAGTTTATACGAGTACACCAAGCTGATAGTTTCTCATTCCTAATGTCAGCTTAAGTGTTTATGGGGCTTCAGAGTTATCCCCAAAGACAATGGATTAATATTTGTGTTTTATTTTTATAGCTAAGGGAGCGCATTCACTCATAATCAAGTACAAAGAAATTGTAAGTCTCATAAGAGAACTGAGGTTACTATATCTTGCAATATAACATTTTTACAGGTTTAAAATGTCAGTTTTTACTTTCTTTTCAGGTTCTACCCATAATAATTTCAAAATTCTTAAGAATGTGACTTTAAAGAGGTCATCCTACCAGAAATTCACTATTTTCAAAAAGGGGTATCTAAACACACACAAACATAAGAAGCAGGGTGATCCTTGGGTGAAAATAAAATATTGAATGTGTTCTCCAAAATCACGAAGACAACTATTTGTGAAACAGTGATTTAATGGAGGAAAAAGATACTACCACCTCTCCTATTTCTGTTTGGAGGATATTCAGTATCCCAACAGTTGTAAATTTCTGGTTGAGTGTTTGATATTGTAAGGACTTAAAGACCTGACAGATGGAGACAGATGTATGAACTACTGCAATACAAAGAAAGAGTCATGTAAGTTTTTCTTTAAAAAGAACAGAGAGAACCTGAAGTTGAACTTAGCGGGGAACACTGTTATAGTGAGCTTGGATGTCTAGTTGAGGAGAGGCTGCCTGTGGATGAACAGGTGAAGGTCCTTTTGTAGTAATACAAGGGTGACTAGCACAAATTGGGTGCAGACTTGTCTGCCATGAGTCCTTTTTCTCCACATCACTGTGGGACTTCTTGTCCTGAGTGGAGAGAATCACCAACAAAGTCACTTAGTCAAAACACAAAAACCCTAATTTTAGAATTGAGAGAGACTGGTTACATTTTTGCTTTACTCTGTCACCTACTTCACATAAACGGAATGGAAAGTTTTGTTCTGATTCTATCAAAAGTGATAGAGTGCTATGATTCAGGAATCATCTTCAAAATTTGTGCTACCTCATCCATCATTTCTGTGACCGGCACTATAATTAGTTATGGCATGCTAATGTCCTCAGTTACAAAGTGGAAAGTAATACCTAATATTTCTGCATATGAAGATCAAATGGATAGAATAGATATGTAAGTCTTACAGGAATTACTTTGTTTTCTGTGATACTCCAGTTTTCTGAATTAAGGAAATAAAACACATTGATCAAAAATATTTGTGACCATAATTGTCATAGTGAGGAACCCATGGTAAATAATAAATATATATTGAATAAGTGGAATAAATGTCAAATCACTGCATATTCTAACCATAATTGTAATAAAGATAAATATAAAACTATTTGTCTTAAAAAAAAAACAGAGAATCTACCACCCATTTAAAAAAAACTTGTTTTTATAATGAATCCTGAGAAATCAAATATCTCCCTTATTTTTTACTATGAAAGGCTTTAACAAATGAATCTCTTCAGGAATATTTGAAAGAATTTACTTTCAGAACAATATACTCAATTTTCTAGGATCAATGATACTAGAAATCTTGTGAAGAATGTAGCCTAATAAATTAGAGGCTGTTAATTTCCCTAACAATTAGTTTACTTATGCTCTACAGGATATACTGGGTATGTGTGTGTGTGTGTTGGGGGCAGCGGGCACGGCTGCACTGGCAGTGGAAGTCAGAAGAAGGTTGTTGATTTACTTCTTCCAGTAAAAACAAGCTGTATCTTATTTTCCGAGTTGTCACAACTCCTGGTTCTGAGCACAGCTTTTGTAACTCATGAACGGTCAATCAGAAGCAGTCCATAAAGACCTAAAAAGAATAAAATAAGCTCTTGTCTGCCACCATGTAAGATGTGACTTTGCTCCTCATTTGCCTTCTGCAGTGACTGTGAGGCCTCCCCAGCCATGGGGACCTGTGAGTCAAATAAACCTCTTTCTTTTATAAATTAAAATAATAATAATACATAAAAAATCATTTATGAATGCTAAAAGTAGGGCTAGAAGATCATTTATTATTTTATTTATGAAATATGATTTATGTAGTTCTTAGGGGCCAGTTTTCTGTATCAATAGGATATTGAAAATATGACTAATTCCATATTGAATTTTCTTGAAATCTCACATTATCTTCTTCCAGATGACAAAGAGGATTGATTAATTGGAGTAGATTAAGGTTTGGGAAGAAAGGCTGTTTTGTGAGTTCTCAGGGTCTGTATTCCTCAATGATCTTTCCATTCCAGACTCTTTGGGTCTTCAGCCCTTGTACACTGATACTCTTTTCTGCCACAGGGCCTTTGCACATGATATGCCTTTTTCTCAGAATACTCTTCCTACCCCCCATCACCTTATTTACTGCAATTCTTCAGATTTTTAATAAAATCCCTTAAAATCCTAAATGGTTTTATATCGCCGTGTTTCTCTTCTTATCATAGTTTTAATTTATATTTGGGATATTAATCAATTAATATCTTACACTCCATTAGACTGTGTGCTCCACAAAGGCAGAGAGAATGTTTTGACTTACCATTGTGTCCCCAGCACAGTACTTGAAATGAAGCCTTTACAAGATCTAAGGAGAAAATGATTAATTTTGCCTGGAAGTCAGTGAGAGATGGAGTAAGCATGAAGCCTGACACAGATAGCATATTGGTTGAGCTTGGTGGGAGACAATATGCCAGGTAAAGAAGGTATTCCAATCATAGGAATCTCATGAGTAAAGGAGTAGAAGTAAGTGCAAGATGCATTCAGAAATCAGCACGGATGTAGAGACAGGAATGAGTGGAGACGAGCTTACAAAGGCAGATTGGGACCAGATTGTTTAGAGCCTTGGGCTTGTTAAGGAGTTGGGACATTTTCTAGGCAGTGCCATTTGAAGACTTAAGCAGTAGAATAACACAATCCCATCTGCGTTTCAGATATAACTCTAGCAGCAGTGTGGCAGGCAGTGAAACTAAAAATAGGATAATAAGTAATGTGCACATCACTTTTCCCCTATTTGCACAGTAACCCAATTTTAAGCCTTGACTTACATCCTGTTTGTGCAGGGAAATTCCTAAGCCTAAAGAAGCAGCTGCTTGTATTACCTTAAGAAGAGTTTTGTTATAAAGCAAAAGGGAAAAGTGGCCATTAGCCATTGTATTGTGTCATGTGCCAATAAGTATTCAGAAATGAAATCATTTAACAAACATAATTTACTTAATAAATGGAATTAGTGAGGCATGCTCTGGTTTCTCTTCATAACGAATAAATCTTTTGCCTTTTACTTAATACATGGAACTGTAAAATTCAACTATTGTTCAGACATTCTCAGAAACTGACCTTTAGGAAATATTGAAGGTAAATAGCATAGGGAATCAATTATGAATTGTCCAACAAAGTTCCAGGTCATCAGCAGAAATCTATGAATTCTAAGACAGTGGTCAGCAGTTTCCTAGAAATAACAAGCTTTGGAAACCTATAATATTTCTTTGTCTTACTAGACAACTTGCAAATGACAACACTTATGTACCAGGAACATAGAAATATTTATGAAGACCCTCTTATGTACAAGATGCTGTTCTGTTTAAACATGATTAGCTTATGTAATCCTCACAACTTTATGAGATACTATTATCATCTCTATTTTACATATAAAAAACAGAAAGGTAGAGAGGGTAAGTAACTTGTACAAAGTTTCATAGGTAATAAATGATATAGATTTAAACTGGGCAGTCTAACTCCTAGTCCTCACTCTTAAGAAGTCTAGCTCTATCTCACCATGCAGAACTATGCTTAGCTTGGAAAGTTCCCTCTCTGTTTTATATCATCACACCATGTTCCATCCTTTATTCTTTACAACTAAAGAGAAAATATTAGTAAATCTAGGTTTACATTTGATTCTCTTTCACTGTCTCACATAAAATCACATTGATTTTTGCTTAGTAAGATTTTGTAAACATCTGATCTCAATTGCGGTCATTTAAAAAATTGGCTCAGGCTGGTCCTGACTCAGGACGTAAGAAGTACTGGAAACAGAGGCTGTTACAAATTCTGACTCAAAATTTGTCTACAGAGGCTGTAGCTCTAACACAGAACCCTAATTGTCCTACCGCTTGAGTATTGCCTTAAAGTTCATTATATCACCCTTGAAATATTAGTTTTTAAAAGAGTATACAATTCAATTTTCTTTTCCTACTGCTCTGTTCCTGGAATGTATGCCGTTAAAGAAAGACACAAATAAATGTACATTTTCTTATGGCTCACTTTCACATATCATTCATCTTGCAAAACCTCTACAGTAACAGATACATCTGAACTGGATTTTGTATGATATTCTTTATTGGTGTTGTATTTGAAAGTATTCTTACAAAGATACTGACACCTCTTAGTGGGCTTCAGAAATGGAAAAAAATTTAGCATACTACATGGCATAAGCTATTGTGATATAATATAAATTTATGAATGAGAAGATTTGAAGCAGTTAAATGTTAATAACTTAAAAAGGATTCTTACATGGCCATACTCTTTTGATCATGGCAGCCTTCTGATTTTATGTATGCCTTAGTTAAAAGACTAAACGTAGTCTGAAGGAATCAATAGAGGCTATTAGAATACACTGTCTTTTTAAGCTGTAGAACTCAATTGAATATTAGAGTAGGTTAAGCTTTGAGAAGAAATGCTGTGAGTGATTCTTCAGGGTCAACCAAATATTGGCTCCTCAATTATTTTTTCATTCCAGCCTCTTTGGCTCTGTAGCCTTTGCATGCTGATGTTCTTTTCTGTCACAGGGTCTTTGCACATGATATTCCTTTTTATCAGAATACTCTTTCTGCCCCTCTCAGTGAAACTGGGCTTATGTTTAAACACCATATTCCTCCCTGACTCTCCCTCCTCTCCCTAAATCACTTGTGTGGCAGTTTCCCCAGGGCTTGTAAACTCAAGTGCCTACAGGGATCAGACCGTGATGTCTGATGAGCACAGCAGGCCCAGAGATCCTTCTCTCCTCTTTCTTGAAACCAGCAATACTCTCTGCTATCTTTCATTTTTCTACTTTTAATAGAATAGAAAAGGTTTTCTACTTTTTATGCCTTTTAATAGTCATCAGCATAGGAAAAAGTTTCTTTACTGTTATGGTGCAATTTGAAGAGATAAATAAATGGCAGCTGGCACAGCCTCTGAGTAGGGATGCCAACCTTTAGGTTGGGACACTGGGTTCCACACTGCCCTCTGCTGGCCCTCTTCCTCTCTGCCAAGTCTGTCTTTCAGAGGTTTATTTTCTCATTCTTAGCTCTTAATTCTATATGTTAGAGTACTTTGAGTTGCACATAACAGAAAATATTATTAAACTGGCTCTAATAATGAAGGAGTTGCATGGTTTACATAACTAGAGGTTGCACGGCAGAGGTTTGATCTGGGCTGTCTCCATGTCTGTGTGTCTTTTGGCTCTGTCCTTCATGTGTTGACTACATTCTTGTACTAACTTCTCCCAGTAGCCAAATGGCTGTAGCAGCTGCAGGTGTCACAGTGATACACCATATTGTCCAGAGCAAGAGAGGGGTTCCCTTTTACCCTAGTCACCAAACAGAAATCCTGCACATTACACTGATGGAAGTCTTCACTGAGGCAAGGCAGATGAGAATACAGTTATGAAAATTCGGATCCATCCCTGGAGCTGAATTTTGGGCCAGTTCCCCTAAACTGTGACTCCTACTTAATTGGGAACAAATGAAAAGGATTCTGAGAAGCTCTGGGCTCCAAGGTTCTCCCAGGTCAAAATCTCAGAGAGAAGAAAAACAGTCACTCAGGAGTTGTACATTCTCTATTGCAATGTGACCCCCTGCTTCGGGGTTTGATCTTGTTTGATCCTTGGATTAATCACAGTATGGAATATCATAATTGGGAAATCAAGGATTGGATCATTTTCTCACTCTTGTGGCCAGATGTCAGAAAAGATCCTGTAATTATAATTGACACTTACTCTGATATCACATGGACCAGGAAAGAGCATGTTCCAGTTGGAAAGAGGGCGCCTAGTGGGTAAGAACAACAGGTGCTCATACTACCTTATATTTGAGTTTTCTGCTCTTCAACAAGGAGCTAATCTCTCCCAGCAATAATACCACATCCTCAGGTATTAATTTTTAAGAACAGAATCATGACACACTAGTGTATTTTTAAAATACTGTGAGAACAATATGTAGAATTCATGTCTAAATGTATCTAACAACTAATATTGTTTGGATATTTTATACATGATAAGCTTGCTGAGTATAATCCATGAATCATTTTATGGTATACATGTTCCATAACATATGCCCAGATTTTAGTTCTTAGCACAATGTCCCACACCACCCTTTTCTTCCCCTACAGAATTAAAAACTCATTGGGAATCAAGAAACAGAAGCTGGCCTCATTTTATTCCTGTAAGAATTTCTCTTTGCCTAGTAGGAAGGGTGAGCATCATGCAGGCTCTGGCCATTTGTTCACATTGACCAACCCCCAGAGATCCTTACTGGGTGGGTTTAAGGTGGAGCCCGGCTTTTGAAAAGCTCCCCCAGGCAATCCTGATAATTAGTATTTTTATAAACCTTTAAAAATGGATGCACTATATTCTCACCAAGATATTTATGGCCCAGTTCACAGGTGACATAGTGCTGATCTCTTCAGCCTGGGAAGTTAGCAAGACTTCCATGGAAGACACTTAGAAAATTCCTTTTTGGTGGGGGCTTGTGCTTCCTAACATCACCAGGTGACCATTTCTGTTTGCAACGGTAATGGGTTTTACTAGTGGATAATGGAGATGGACTAGTCTTCTCTGCCTGGGTTTTTTCACATCCTTGTCCCCTTCCAAGACAAGATCTATGTGAAGGAGGAACACATGTGACTTTGGCTAAGTTACTACCTGTGCCTCCTTCTTGTCTTGGAGGGACAAGAGGGATGTTTGGTTTTCTGTTCTTGTGTCAGTTTGCTGAGAATGCCTCTATTCCTTTTTGTTTTGGAATCATGCTAATTTGCTTTCTGTGTTTCTAAAAAAGAAGGCTGGCCGGGTGTGGTGGCTCATGCCTGTAATCCCTTTGGGAGGCTGAGGTGGGCAGATCATGAGATCAGGAGATTGAGACCATCCTGGCCAACATGGTGAAGCCCTGTCTCTACTAAAAATACAAAAAATTAGCTGAGTATGGTGACACGCATCTGTAGTCCCAGATACTGAGGAGGTTGAGGCAGGAGAATCACTTGAACCCAGGAGGAGGAGGTTGCAGTGAGTTGAGATCATGCCACTGCACTCCAGTCAGGGCAACAAAATGAGATTCCATCTTAAAAAAAAAAAAAAAAATGAGTTCATGTCCTTTACAAGGACATGGATAAAACTGGAAACCATCATTCTCAGCAAACTGACACAAGAACAGAAACCCAAACACCACGTGTTCTCACTCATAAGTGGGTATGGAACAATGAGAGCACTCAGACACAGGGAGGGGAACATCACACACTGGGACCTGAGGGGTGGAGGGCTGGGGGGAAACAGCAGGGGGTGGGGGATTGGGGAGGGATAGCGTTAGGAGAAATACCTACTGTAGATGATGGGGCAAGGGATGCAGCAAAATACCACCATGGCGTGTGTATACCTATGTAACAAACCTGCATAATCTGTACATGTACCCCAGAACTTAAAGTATGTATATGTATATATATTTATAAAAGGCTGCTCTCTCCTATGTTTCTAATTGATAGAGTATTGAGATGTCATAATGGGGCCAGAGTTTCTGTCCCCTGGAAAGTGATAAAGGGGTCAGAGCTACTTCCATCTCCTCACCTGGAACATTACCCAGGTAGGTTTGAATTCACACAGGCTTGGCTACAAATTGTGGGCGATTCCTCTGTCCTCTGCCCAACAACAGAGTGACAAGGCCAGTTCTAAAGCTGAGGACTCTATAGAGCAGCAGTCTTGGAACCAGGGACAGGTTTCATGGAAGACATTTTTTTCCCCCCTGGTCTTGGAAAAAATCCAAAACTCTTTTGGAGGAGGGAGTAATGGGGATGGTTTCAGGATGATTCAAGAGCATTACGTTTATCATTAGATTCTCATAAGGAGTGCCAACCTAGAACCCTTGCATGCATAGTTCACAATAGGATGTGCATTTCTATGGGAATCTAATACCTCTGCTGATCTGATAGGAGGTGGAGCTCAGGCAGTAATGCTCACTTGTACGCCACTCACATCCTGCTGTGCAGCCTGGTGCCTAACGGACCATGAACTAGTTGGGGACCCCTGCACTGATTGAAAGAGTTCTGCCTTCCAGGAAAGGTCAGGACTGAGGGAGGATGAGTACCATTTAGATAAGCATTATTCAACGGAAATACAATGCAAGCCACAAATGTGAACCACATAGGGAATTTTACATTTTCTAGTTACCACATTAAAAAAATAAGCAAATATAACATGACATTGAATTTGATAGAGATTAAGAAGAAAATGTACTTTTCTTTTGACTGATCTCTTTTTTGATGACTTACAATTTTTGCTTCACTTTGATCAAATAAAGGAAAAATAATCAACAAAGTTCTGGTCTGATGAAGAAATGAGGCAAATCTTTGTTTGATAAATGCTAAGACAGAGTCCCAGTATCCATTACATGGGGTGCAGAGAGGGAAACAGACTGTCCCTCTCTGCACTCTGTTGTTCCCATTGCTTGTTGTACTAAAGGGCACTGTGAGATGATTCACTAGTGAATTGGAAGTACAAGGAGAAGAAGTGAGTTATTAGTACACAGATCTGAAAGTTAAGCTTCACAAAGCTTTGTCTTATAAATATGTCTAAAGTGTAAAAGATTAAATAGCAGTTGGAAGGTTATGTGTTTGTATTACCAGAGAATGGTCAGATAAAAATACCTGTCAGCTCAAAGTGACACTGAAGATTTTTTTTAAGGATTTAAATCTATACACACACGCAGCAGCAGCCTCCTTGCACAGTTAAGATTAGAAATCACAATATTTGTGATATTATCCTTGGCACAGTTCTTTTGGTAATAAAATGAATGTCTAGGTTTGTGTAAATTAGGGTTCTCAACAAAGATTTGCATGAATTGAATAGCCAACCTCAACTAAACTGAAATATTGAGCCAGATAGTGATTCAAACATCTACAAATTGAAATACACTTAGTTCAGCAATGATGGCTACATTTGCAAGTGTAATTGAAAATGAACATGAACAATGTACCTTTACCCACATGAACAAAGGGTTGGCAAAAAATGTTAGGTATTTCCTAGATCAAACTAAAATTTCCAAAAGCTATCTGCCTGTTCAGGGAGAATATACAAATGCATCATGTTCGAGATTTATTGCAAAAGTGGATGAAAGGAAATTGAATGCTGAGCCTTCAAATGATTTTTTTTTTTTTTTTGCATCTCTTTTAGTTGTTGTCTTATGGGCTTATGTAGATTGGGAAATGTAGTAGAATTATAAACCTATAATAATAATTATTTAAAAAGAAAAAAATTCCCTGAGTTATAAAAAAAGAGAATATTAATAATAAGGAAATGGTACATTATGACTGAATTTTTCCCAATGGCCAATAACTAGAGTGCTAGCTGTTGTGAATGGTATTTTCTTTTTTTAAAATTAAATCAAATTTATTTTTTACAAAGATGGAGTCTATCTATGCTGCCAATGCTGGTCTCAAGTTCCTGGGCTCAGGGGATCCTCCTGCCTCAGCCCCTCCCCACGGTGTTGGGATTACAGGCATGAGCCACTGCACCCGGCCAACATTTTTCTTTAAGTAACACCCTTATGGTACTAAACATCATCCTCTTTCAATAGGTACAATTGAACTGTTCAGTTCATAACAGGTGCAGACACTTGAAGGTACCCCTCCATTTCTGCCAACCCCTAGATTTACTATGGCTGAGGTATTTGTGATCAGAAGGTGGCCTCTCTTATTCTATCCCAAGCTCTGGCACAGATGGTATGTCTGTAGTATACAGCATTAGCTTTTATTCATGGAAAACATTTCACTATTTATTCTCACTCAAAATACTTACGGAGCATCTGCTATGGGTCAGGAATCATGCTAGGTGCTAAAGGATACAAAGATGAATAAGATGAAATCTTATACTTGAGAAGCCCACTCTACTTGAGGGTTAAACAGGTCATAGCTACAATATGAGGTAAAAAGTTAATAGCAAAGGCTTGGGAAACATTTTATACCAGTCAGCATCAACCATTGTTCTTACTGGAATGCTTTAAGCCGATAGTATCATGTTTCTTCCGTATTCCATTCTAAAACCCCATGTATGTTAAGTTGTACTAGTTCAGTGGTCCTCAATCTTTTTGGCACCAGGGACTGGTTTTGTGGATAACAATTTTTCAGGGATGGGTGGGGGCATGGTTTCGGGGTGATTCAAGTGCATTACATTTATTGCGCACTTTATTCCTGTCATTATTATATACTTATCATAATGTAGAATCGGTAGGAACCCTGAGCTTGTTTCATGGAACTAGATGGTCCCATTTGGGGGTGATGGGAGACAATGACAGATTGTCAGGCATTAGATTATCAGAAGGAGCCACCTAGATCCCTCACAGTTCACAATAGGGTTCAAGTTCCTATAAGAATCTAATACTGCTGCTGATCCAACTGGAGGCCGAGCTCAGGTAGCAATGCCTGATCACCTCCTGCTGTGAGGGACGTTTCCTAACAGGCCAATGATCAGTACTGGCGTCCGTGTCCTGAGGGCTGGAGACACCTGTACTAGCTGGCAACTGAAAGAAGATGGGACTTAAAGGAGTTTGTACACAGATGGGGAGAGGAATAATTTAGAGGCATTAGGCCTCACTGAGTGGAGCAGGCTTAGAAGAGCCACGTGGTGTTTTAAGACGTCTGAGAATTAAGGGGGATAACCAGGCAGGGTATTGAACAGAGGAAGCAGAGAAGTGCCTATTTTTACAATTTTAACCAAGATTGGCCCTGACTTGGTCCTTTTGCTTTGTCTGCTCCCCCATGCTCTTCAAACATAAAGAAAAGCTTAATAAAGCCAGGGAAAACATCTTGCAGAGAGCAGTAGCGAAACACTCATTAACATGCATGGGCCAGTGCAATGATGAATAAGCTGTACTTGGGGTCTTTTAGGCCGACTAAGAACAAGAGGAACCAGGACTCAGCTCATTACTCTGAACATTGATAACTAAAGGAAAATAATGAAGCATTCATCTCAGCTTTCTGGTATTAACTGTTCTTTTCAGGATAATCAAATGGCATTGGTTGATGAGGGAAATGTTTTCTGTGCAGAAAAATTCTGGCTAATAAATGCAGAAGGAATAATAGAATTGGAAAAAAAATATTTTGTAAGCTCTGATAAATGATCTGGGGCAGGTAATAGTCATTGAAATGATGGTGGAGGCTGGGCACAGTGGTTCACGCCTATAATCCCCGCGCTTTGGGAGGCCGAAGCAGGCAGATCACCTGAACTCAGGATTTCAAGACCAGCCTGGCCAACATGGCAAGACTCTGTCTCTACTAAAAATTAGCTAGGGGTGGTAGTACATGCCTGTGATCCCAGCTTCTCGGGAGGCTGAGGCAGGAGAATTGCTTGAACCTGGGAGGCGAAGGTTACAGTGAGCCGAGATCATGCCACTGCACTATGGCCTGAGCTAAACTCTGATTAATCTCAAGCATTACTAAAAGTGAGAAAACCAAACAAGAGGTGCCTCCTGATATGATGCTGGGTAAAGTACAAGGCATCATCTATAAAGTAAAAATCACATAAAAATCAAACCTGGCTGGGCACAGTGGTT
The DNA here is from genome assembly GCF_030222135.1 of Aotus nancymaae. Classification (NCBI taxonomy): domain Eukaryota; kingdom Metazoa; phylum Chordata; class Mammalia; order Primates; family Aotidae; genus Aotus; species Aotus nancymaae. The sequence continues at coordinate 35,295,661 of NW_026988419.1, read as the reverse complement.
CAAACCTGTAGTGCCAGCACTTTGGGAGGCTGAGGCAAAAGATTCACTTGAGCCCAGGAGTTTGAGAACAGCCTGAGCAATATAGGGAGACCCCCATCTCTACGAATAATAATAATAAATAGCCAGGCATGATGGTGCATGCCTGTGGTCCCAGCTATTCAGGAGGCTGAGGCAGGAGGATCACCTGAGTCTGGTAGGTTGAGTGACCTGAGATTGTACCACTGCACTCTAGTGCTCTGGGTGATAGAGTGAGACCCTGCTCAAAAAAAAAAAAAAAAAAAAAAAATGAGTCTAATTAACATTATTTAGAAATCTAACTTCCAAATCATAGGAAACAGTGGGGATAAAACAAGTTAAACAACATCTGGCAAAGGTGATCAGCCAAGAGTAGGGTGGAGGACCTTTTCTGTATTGACTGACTCAGTTTCAAATTCAGGCAATTCTCCTGCCTCAGCCTCTGGAATAGCTGGGATTACAGGCATGTGTCACTATACCCGACTAATTTTTGTATTCTTAGTAGAGATGGGGTTTAACCATGTTGGCCAGGCTAGACATACTTTATCTTGATACTGGAGATTATGATCCTTTGTGGTCTATCACTTAGGATATGGGTCAGCTGTGGTAATTGAGAAATAATACTGGCTTAAACAATAAGGTTTATTTCTCTCCCAAAATAAGGAGTCTGGAGTTAGGGAATTCAGGGCTGTTCTCGTATCTCTCTGGTCTCCTTCTTCCTGCCCTCCTGCATCTTATCCATTTCGTTTGTGTCAGCTCCAAGAAAGAAGGGAGAAAGGGACAGGGCGCAGTGGCTCACTTGAGGTCAGGAGTTCAAGACCAGCCTGGCCAATATGGTGAAACCCCGTCTCTACTGAAAATACACAACTTAGCCGGATATGGTGGCTTGTGCCTGTAATCCCAGCTACTTGGGAGGCTGAGGCAGGAGAATTGCTTGAACCTGGGAGGCAGAGGTTGCAGTGAGCTGAGATGGTACCACTGCACTCTAGCCTGGGTGACAGAGTGACACTCCATCTCAAAAAAAAAAAGAGAAAGGACCAAAGAACAAAATATTCCTTCTCTCAGCTGAGTCAGTTCCCTCTAAGCAACCTTCCTAAATGCTACACACAGGGGTTTAATTTATATCTCTGACCACTGAACTGCACTGCTCTACCTAAGTCCGAAGGAAGCTGGAACTTCAGCCTTGTAGCTAAGTGCATTGCTGAGCCAAAGAAAAGTGGAGTTCTGATGCTAAGAAGGAAGGGGCATGTGGATTAGGGATTTCTGACAATAAATAAAACAGACATATAAGAGGAAATTAAAATTACTGTTTAAATAATTTCATTTTTGAAAAATGCTACAAAGTAGAACATTCTATTAGAGAGACCTAATTTATATTACATTTATTATTATTTCTTATTTTTGAGAAGGAGTCTCACTCTTTTACCCAGGCTGGAGTGTAGTGCACCATCTTGGCTCACTGCAATGTCTGCCTCCTGGGTTCAAGAGATTCTCCTGCCTCAGCCTTCCCAGTAGCTAGGATTCCAGGTGCATGCCAACACACCTGGCTAATATTGTATCTTTAGTGCAGATGGAGTTTCACCATGTTGGCCAGGCTGGTCTCAAACTCTTGACCTCAGGTGATCCACCCGCTTTGGCCTCCCAAAGTGCTGGGATTGCAGGTGTGAGCCACTGTGCCGGGCCTTGTGTTATTTTAAACAATATGCTAGATTCTGTGATTGAAAGGGTTTAAATCTGTTGCATGCACTATTTAAAGGCTTTTGGGGAAAGCCCACTGGCCCTTGTTAACGTATACAATTTTATCTGTGTGTTACATCCATCTTCATAACTTTATAGCTTATTATTTTGCTACCAGCTCTTGTGTGATTTACTGAAAAACGTGTTGAACCTCCTTTAACTTCACCACTATTCCTTTCTCATCCCATCTCCATAATACCTGTTAGGCCAGAACAATGACATTTGTAAATCAGAGGTTGTTTCATAGTTGAGTAGCACTGTTATACTTTCTTGTCTAATAAATCATAATCGAGGTTGGCAAACTGGCAATTGTCTGGACTGTGGCTTGGTTTATTGTCTATTTCCTTCATAGGTCAGTTGTTTCAGGAAAGTGCACACAGATAAGGAAGTCTGTATAGACTTCCAATCTTTGAAATCTTGTAGGTAGAGGACTCATTAACCTTATTTTGCAAAACTCCATTCATGATTGGGATAGCTCATGATTTTAATTTATCCAAGTCAGCTTCTATAGAGATAAGTTCCTAGAGAATAGGACTATGCAGAGTTCTCCTGGCCCCAAATGCCACATGTGATAACATTATGTTTTTTTTGCTTTGCTTTTTTGAGACAGGGTCTCACTTTGTTACCCAGGTTGGAATACTTGGAATATTTATTGGCTCACTGCATAATATTGGCTCACTGCAGCCTCAACCACCAGGCTCAAGTGATTCTCCCATCTCAGCCTCCTGAGTAGCTGGGACCACAGGCATGTGCCAACCATGCCCAGATGATTTTTAAAAATTATTTGTAGAGAAGGGGTCTCACTAGGTTGCCCAGGCTGGTTTTGAACTCCTGGGCTGAAGCGATCCTCCTGCCTCAGCATCCCACAGTGCTAGGATTACAGGCAAGCGCCACTGTGTCTGGTACTAATGCATTTTGTAAAGTTTGATTTATTATGTCAAAAGCTAAGTTATTCTCCAAAGCCAATCTTTCTTTTTTATTTATATATCACAGCTTTATTTGAAATAACTGACCAAAACTATAAACAGAATAAAACATCATTTACACATTATATTGTAGTGAGCTTTTAAAACATGGGCTTTGGAGTCTGAGGATAGAGTCCTAAGTCTGTTTCCTTCTGACTTTCTGCTACTAGGCAACTATAATTTCTCTGACCCTGTTCACTCACTGTCACCTCTAACTGGATCCTATTTTGATGACCAGACATTGCTGTGTGCCAATCATTGTATTAAGCACTGAGACATAACTGTGAACAAGATATAGGTAGTTTTGGCTTTTATCTAAGTTGAAACTGGGGTTGCAAATTCCACTGCTTTCTTAGGTTGGTAACATAAATGCCCGAAGTGAGTTGGAGTGGGGGAAATAAAAAAATCAGGGAGAGATGGGGATTGTGGTTGAATTTGAGGCTGTTGCTCATCAAAAGCTATTCAGAGTCAACAGTTTTGAAACCTTAGATAGTCCTAACAATACCCCTACTATGGGCACATTCCTTTAGCAGTCTACTTTATGGTCCTATGTTAAGTATGGAAGAAATACAGGCAGTTTTCATATACTCCATAGGTACCTTCTCTGCTTGGGTGCTCTAGCGTGGAAATTAAGAGGAAGATTATAGAAGCCACTATGTTTGGATCCCAATTTTGCCATTTGCCTGGCTGTCATCACCCGATGGGCTTTTCCTGCCTGCTGCACAGCCATCAATTCACTGAGACCAAGGCACTGCAGTAAAGGAAGAGTTTAATAGACCAGAGCTCAGCCACATGGGAAAGCTGGAGTTATTGCTCAAATCAGTCTCCTCAAGGCATGAGGGTTAGAGTTTTTATGGATAATTTGGTGGGCAGAATGGGTGCTGCTGATTAGTTAGGGATAAAACCATACAGGTGTGGAAAGTAGTCCTTGTGTACTGAGTCTGCCTCTGAGTGGGGCCACAGGCCACAGGACTAGTTGAGTTATGAGTCACAAAGCTGGGTTGGACCAGTCTGAAAAACATCTCAGAAAAAAACCTACATATTATCTTAGGTTCTGTAATAGTAATGATATCGATAGGAGCAATTGGGAAAGTCTCATATCTTGTGACTTCTGGCCATATGACTCCTGAGCAGTAAGGGATTATAGAAACTACACCCAGCTATAAACAAAATACCTTGAAACAATTGCCTCCGGGTAAGAGTGTAGGGGTGGGGGGTGACTGAATTCCCATACTTGTGTCTCTCTGGTTCTGATAAATTGCATACCTCACATAGTTCAGACTGCTCTGAGCTATTTTTCTTTTCTCACACTCAATAAATATTAGCTATTATTGTGGGAGTGCATGTAAAAGGACTCCTCAAGAAAGTTTTAAATGGTGAATTGGAGTTAGAAACAGTATGGCGGAAAGATTGAAACAAGAGAGTGTCTGCTTTCTGACTACACCGGAGAGGGCAAGTTTGATGAGAGTGACAAGTTATAAGTATAAATGAATTATTGAGACATTTTGGCTCTTTGGTAAGGTAACACTCTGATGGTTAATTTTACGTGTCAACTGGTTGGGCCATGGGGTCCAGATATTTGGTCAAATATTATTCTGGATATTTCTGTGAGGATGTGTTTGGATGAAATTTACATGTAAATCTGTGGGCTTTGAGTAAAGCAACTGCTTTCCTACATTCTGCATATATTGCCCTCCAAACTGGGCCTCATCCAATCAGTAGAAAACCTGAAAAGAACAGAAGGCTGACCTCTCCCCAGCAAGACAAGGAAATTCTGCAGCAGACCACCTTTCCACTGCAACTGTAATTCTTTCCTGATTCTCCAGCCTCCAAGTATCCCCCATCAGATTTTGGACTCACTAAACCTTCACAGTCATGTGAACCATTTCATTAAATCCCTTTTATGCACCCAATTGGTTCTGCTTCTCTGGAGAACCCTGATTAATACAAATGCTTTGGAAAAAGGTGTCCACATTTTAGCCCCAGAACATATTATATTACATAACAAAGGAGAATTAAGGTTGTGGCTGGTATTAAGGTTGTTTATCAGCTGACCTTAAAATTGGGTGCTGGGCCTATATTATCAGGGCAGGACCAATAATTACAAGGGTTCTTTAAAGTAGAAGGGGAGGAAAAAGAGTTTAGGGTCACAGGGAGATGTGAGCAGAGATGCAAACTAAGAAATGGAAGGCATGGCCAGGCGTGGTGGCTCACGCCTGTAATCCCAGCACTTTGTGAGGCCAAGGCGGGCAGATCACCTGAGGACAGGACTTTGAGACCAGCCTGGTCAACATATCGTAAAACCCCATCTCTACTAAAAAATGCAAAAATTTGCTGGGCATAGTGGTTCATGCCTGTAGTCCCAGCTGCTTGGGAAACTGAGGCAGGAGAATCGCTTGACATGGTAGGCGGAGGTTGCAGTGAGCTGACATCGCATCACTCTACTCCAGCCTGGGCGACAGAGTGAGACTCCATCTTTCCAAAAAACCAAAGAAATGGAAGGCAGGTGTGGTTAGTTCTCACATCCCTTCCCACCTCCCCTTTTCTACACTTCTTTCTGGTGTTGAGGCAGAAAAGATGGTAGATGGAGGCTGAGATTTTCTTGTGTGATGACTCAGTTGGCCTCTTCTCTGGCTAATACTGACTTCCTATTGGATGCATCTGTGAGGCAAACATTGTCCAAAGGCTTGCCTATGTGTGGTTCTTGAATAGAAGCTATGGAAGATCTTGCTTGAGGTCTAACCTCTTCATCCCTACTCCCTAATCCCTACCTTACATGCTGCATTCCATGATCTCTTGATGTTGAGTTTTACTTAACCAGTAGTGAGACATCTTAGTTGGGCACTAGCAAGACTGCTGAAACCCAGCCACTTTCCTCTGACTCACTTGCCCACAGGAAATGAATGGATTCTTCCCTTACCTCCCCCTTAATTCCCCCAGCACCCTAAAGTGGCAATTTCAGCAGAACAGACAATCTAGGGTTTTAGATTGAGACAGCTTTCAGACAAGAGAGGAAATCATCATTAGTCCTCGGCTTATGGAGTGAAGGTAACATCATTATCTGAGAGTAATTCTCTTGGGCATACCTCAGATTTGGGGATAGTAACAACTCCCTTTACTCCCCTCAGAGTTAGCTTAGGATAGGGATAGTCTACAGAGTTTGCTTTTGTTGCTCAGGCTGGAGGGCAATGGCATGATCTTGGCTTGCTGCAACCTCTACCTCCTGAGTTCAAGCGATTCTCCTGCCTCAGGCTCCTGAGTAGCTGGGACTACAGGTGCCTGCTACCGCACCTAGCTAATTTTTAGTAGAGATGGGGTTTCACCATGTTGACCAGGCTGGTCTTGAATTTCTGACCTCAGGTAATCTGCCTGCCTCGGCTTTCTAAAGTGCTGGGATGACAGGCATGAGCCACCCTGCCCAGCCGGAATAGTCTATTTCACAGACACTGTAGTCCTTTAAAATGCAAACTTTTGGCGAGGCGAGGTGGTTTACACCTGTAATCCCAGCACTTTGGGAGACTGAGGCAGGTGGATCACCTGAGGTCAGGAGTTCACAACCAGCCTGGCCAACATAGTGAAACCCCGGCTCTACTAAAAATACAAAAAATTAGCCGGGTGTGGTGGTGCATTCCTGTAATCCCAGCTACTCGGGAGGCTGAAGCAGGAGAGTCACTTGAACCCAGGAGGTGAAGGTTGCAGTGAGCTGAGATCGCACCATTGCACTCCCAGCCTGGGCAATAAGAGTGAAACTCCATCCCCCCCCCCAAAAAAAAAAAGCAAACTTTCTCTTTCCTCAGTCCTCTTATTATTAATACTTGGTTGTGGTGACAGTGGTGTTATGGTTATATGCAGAAATGGCAGTTTCTGTCAGCCCTGAGAGTAGGCAGAAAGCCCTATCAATGAGCAGTTCTTTGGGTCTCTGATCTTACAATGGAGGTAGTTAGTTCTTTGGTGTTCCACAGTTTCCGAAAAACTGGGGAAAAAATATCATCTCACTGGGCATTTGACAATATTCTTCACCATAAAGCTAGAGAAGTGGGGTGAGATCAGACCCCTTTGGGTCTCTCTGTTCAGTTGAGGGGGGTATGAGGGAAGTCATCTTGTCGGCCATATAGAGGAGTGTAGTCTTTTTCTTAGGAGCAATGAAAAACTATTAAAGGATTTAAACAGGGAAGTAACATAATCAGGTGGTAGCATAATCTTAAAAATTTGTTTTCTCCCTTTATTTACTCCTTTATCCAATGATTCTGATATCCTGGTCTTTTGGTCTTCTTGCCTCAGGACTTTTGGTGGGGACTAAAAGTGAGTGAAGGAGAAGCTGCCTAAATGACCACAGGCTTATCTAGCTAACCAAAGCGAAGGTTGCGAAAGACAGGATACTTGACTTTGAGTAGAGGAGAAGAGCCTGTAAGGGTATTAGTGGGGGAGAGAATAATTTCCCCAAGTCTGGAAAGGACCTGTGTTCCAAGGGTTCTGACCCTGCTGAGAGTTGGTGTGTGGACCTGTACGGGTGGTGAGTGGATGAGAGGGGCTCCAGGCGAGGTTGGCCAGTCGCAGGGACTTCTCGCCTGTTCCTGGGTACAGGAACAGCGATTCCTTAACTCTGAGGGACAGGAAACTCAGACACTGGGTGCATCAGAAGGGAGCCCTGTTGGCTAAAGACCAAAGGAGTTTCTACCCTAAAGGGTCTTTGTGTGACTCCAAAAAAGGAGATGGCACATTTATGACTGAGATTGAATTTTTCCACAGTATGTCTGACTATGGGCTCAGAATAAAATTTACAGAGTTAAAGAAATATGGTATTTTATATTTATCTGACTTTATGGCCATAAATTCATATGGGCAATGTCAGATATGCATTTTAGAAAGATAAATATGACTGTAGTGTGGGTTGGAGGCAAGCAAGGTGAGATACAGCGACTTCCAATCAATAATCTTATCGTGCTCAAATTCTAATGGCACTTTTCAACTTTTATTACTCAGCACTGAAGACAAGATTATATATTTGTCAAATGGTGTGTGTGAAGGTCTTGGTGGAATGCCTAGCACATAAAAAAATCACTTAAAACGATTATTTTCTTTAATAATTATTTCAGTAATCCACAATGAATATTCATCAGTATAATTAACAAAGTAATTACCCTAATGAGTATAATGAATAAGTGTTGAGCATCTACTGTGTGCCGGGCACTGTGCTATGCAGCCGGGCCACGATAGTGAACAAAGGCAGAAGTAGTTCCCAGTCTCATGGCGTTTATGAGGAAGTGCCACACCAAGCTTAGGAACAAGGAACTATAATATAATAAATACTATGAGCACTATTTCTTTTTGCTAGACTGTGGGTTCCTTGAATGCAAGGAATATTACTTTATCTGTGTAGCAGATACTGTTTTGTGGGTCAGACACCCAGGAGTGTAAAAGTAGAATTTAACTTAATTCTCTATAATGACCTAACCTCTATTTTGAGATGACATTATTCTTGGTGCAGAAAACCTAGTCTCTTTACTTCCAGGTAAACTTTGTCCCTTCAGTGACTTTTCTTTTTTTTTCTTTTATTTTACTTTAGGTTCTGGGGTACATGTGCAGGTCATGCAGGGTTGTTGCATAGGTGCATATTATATCCAGCATTTCTCCCCATGTTATCTATCCCTCCCCACCCTTCCTACCCGCTGCCATCCCTCTCCTAGCTCCCCCAACTGTCTTCAGTGTGTGATGCTCCTCTCCCTGAGTCCACGTGTTCTCATTGTTCTACACCCACCTATGAGTGAGAACATGCGGTGATTTTTCTTACTCAAATTCAAGATGTTCTCAGTCAATCTTGGTTTTCTCTTCTCTTTTCTTTCTCTTTTGTATCTGCAGGTGGAGGAGACCTTGTTGTCCCTGTTGTGTTGTTAGGTAGGACTTCTAGACTGAGATGGTCCTACTGATCTTCCTGGCATCTTCTGGCAATGCAAGTGGTCCACTGGTTGTAGTGATCAGCAACAGCCCCCACTGGTACCAATTAAGGCAGCTCAGTCTCCCTTTGAGCTTGACTTACACAATCCATGTGCCATTTGGTCTGTGTCCTCTCACCGGAGTCTGTAAGTTCTCACTAGGAATGTAAGATCCATGCCTGCCTGCTGCTTCTCAGTATCCCACTTGCACTGTTCTTTGCTGCCAGGGGAAACATTGGGATGCCTCATCACACCCCATCATCAACACATGGACTTCTCAGGTAGCTTACCAAGGCCTTAGCACTCCATGCAAACATCTCTCTCCCACGTGGGGTGGCATGGGGAGTGCTGTGGGGCTTGCTGCCCTTGCAAACCCCCAGAGAGAAGTGTCCTATTTCCAGGTCTTACTGTCGTAGAGACCTTTTCCCCTGAAGTTCTCCATTCTCTAGATTTCATCCAGGAAGCAAGTCACAGGTGCCTTGTCGCTTATTGTCATAACTAAAGAAAGTTCTATGGTGCTCCTCTTTTTCTGGGATTAAGCCAGAATGGGGCCTGCCAGACATAGCCTATAAGTTGTTTTTTCCACCTCTCTGAAAGTGCTGCTCACAAGTGTGAACAGACTGTGTCTATGGAGGTGGGATGGCCTGGCTTTTTTTTTTAGTCTCCTTCCAATCTTTTGTTGTAGCAGGAACTCTGGGCCTAATATCCTTTATGGCCTAGCTTTTTAAGTTCCAGCCTGCTGGATCTTGCAAATCACAAGTCTTGACTTGCAACATCATTGCCTCTCTGTTCAAGAGGATGATCCACATGGAGGACGAAGGCAGCATTGAAACATGGGATGGGGGAACCACAGTGAGATTTTCACGGTATAACCAGCTAACTTAGATCTTCTAGATCCAAACGCTTAATAGACCAAATGCATGCTAGACGTTAAAATTATTTAAGTAAATGAAGAGATTAGTAAGTCCACAAATCAATGAATTAATCAGAACCCAGCAGAAGAGTTGACAATCTGGCTGCCAGCTGTCTGTCTTATTCTCAGGGTGCTGTGCAGTTTGCAGAAACAGTCTGAGTGGTCACAGTGCTGCTGGTGCTGATTAGAGCACGGCATTATATAGCCTTGGATTCTACTCAAAAGAATTCCTAGGGGAGAAAAAGGGGCCAAAGCTTATTCTAGGGAAAACATTTGGTTAATATAACCCCTAGGAAATCAGCGATCTCCCCCTACCCACAGTCTTAAAGAATGTTTTGGGATTGTCATGAAGATAGAAAAAAAGCTAAGCTACTGGGAGTTTTCTCACAAGTGTGCATCACAGCTGCCAACCAAGCAGTGAGAAATGTGTCATTGGAGCCTGTCCTACCCTATTTGCTTTTGTCTAACAAAATTCCGACTTGCTTACTGTTGAGTGTCTGTTTCAATTTTTTCCCCATATGTTTCTGAAGCATTCAGAAGTGAAAGTGGAAAGTACTCTACTGGAATGAGATGGAGATGATAAAAAATTGGGGTGGAATTACAAATAGTTTAGGAGATGTTCTTAAAATGCAATTTGATCTTGATAAATGGGAGAAATGGGCTGAAATCAGTAAAAGGAAATTTAATAAAGTAGCTCACGTGAGGGAGGAGCAATAAAAATATAGTATTCAACTGGGCAAAATCTAAGCTCCATAGAACTGCCGAGCAAGCTTTTGGGGATTTGGATATTAATGTAATAATTATGAATCATGTGAATGTGTTAACATAACAATAGGTATATTGTTTCACATCAATAGAAATATCACAGATAAAATGATTTTTAAAAGATCATTGCACCATACATGAGACAATTAAGTTGCTGCTGTAATTGAAGCAAGAAGAATAGCAGATTTCAAAAATAAAATAGGCCCCAAACAACTCATCTTGGCGGAGTGAATATTCTCTGATGCCCAGAGAAAGGTAAGAGGAAATCTCATAATTGAGAATGGCACACCATCTCTCTACTGTCTATAGAAAATGCTGGAACTATCTTGCTTGTAAAGACAGACGAGTTTTTCTCTTTAGTTTTTGCTTCTGTCTTTGCAGCAATATCTTTTACTCTGCCTCACCTGTTATGTTGGAGATAGCCATGTATTTTTATGGAAGCATTTTGTGACTTGTCTCAAGATCGTTATAGAACTAATAAACTAATTTCTCCGCTATACTTCCAACTGACCATTGACCTGAGATTAATCATAAATGGGATTCATAAAATATGCCCATCATAGATCTATTCATGGCTATTTTTATTTTTACAGTGTAGTAACCATCTATAAATCCACTTCTTGAAACATAACCTGGGGACCTGCAATGATCTTCATATTAATCCCAGGTTCTAAGTTCCACTCCATCTTGTCATCACCCTGCATCATAAGATGACATGAGATGACCATCACCCAAAATTCCACGTTCATCATTTCCTTTTTTTGATTTTACATAATTTTATTGCATTTATTTAGAATCTTAAAGGTTTATTTTTAACTTTTTAAAGAGCATAATAAGGTATGTAATTGGGATTTACTTTTTAGTATATTTTCAAGATTGATCCACATTTTTGTTTTACTACAGTTCATTCATCTTCTGTATAATATTCCATTGCATAAATATATCATAATGTATTCATCTTCTCTTCTGTTGATAGATACTTGGGTTACTTCCAGGTTTTAGCTCCTGTGAACAATACTACTATGAATATTTTGGTAGACTTATTCTACTAGAAAGTTTTTCCTAGATCTTTTTTTATGACCTTTCAGTCTGTAGTGTCTCTTATGCTAAATTCACTTGTCCCTATCCTTGTTTGTCTCATATTCCCTTGCCACTACTGTTAGATATCTATGTTCTCCTTCCCAGCCAAGACTCTTCTAAGAGTGGTACATAACTGTCTCTACTTCCTCGGATTTTATTTACTCTTCAATTCAATCTCCTCTGGCTTCTACACCCACCACTCAGCCCAAACTACCTTTGCTGAGGTTATCAGTGATTTTCATATTGCCAAATCCAATAAACATTTTTCAGTAATCTTATTAGAGCTGCTAATCAGATTTGATTCAGTTGAGCTTTCCCTTTTTTTTAGACCATTGTGTGTTGGTATAAAAGAATACCACAAACTAGGTAATTTATAAAGAAAAGAAAGTTATTTCTCATAGTTGTGAAGGCTGGGAAGTTCAATATCAAGGTGCTGGCATCTTGTAAGGGCCTTCTTGCTGTTTCATTTCATGGTGGGAAGGTGGAAGGGCAAGAGAGCACTGGCATTAGAGAGGGTAGAGAAGGGGCTAAACTCCTCATTTAATTAGGAAAACACTCCCATGGTAACTTACCCACTTCCACAATAATTGTATTAATCCATTCATGAGGGCAAAACCCTCATGATCTAATCACCTCTTAAAGGTCTTACCTTTAATGCAACACTGTTGCCTTGGGGATTTAGTTTCCAAACCATGTTTGGGGAATTTGAGCTCTTCTCCACTTACCACCTAATGATAAATAATGGAATTTGTCAGAGGTCAGATCTAGGTCTCTTTCTCTTTTCCATTAATACTCTCCCATAGTTATGCTTGTTGTCTCAGCAAAATTCTTAATAACATATTCTTTTACTCTCAGAAGTGTCCCAGTTTGGTTGATAAATTATATATGCTTCTTACTTAGAGACCAATGTTTCCCAGCTCATCCATGACTTACTTAGCAAATCTTCTACCAATCATGTTTCCTTACCTATTTTACAGGTACTTCAAACTTAAAATTTCTAAAAGTGAACTTTTACTGTTCCTTTCAACACCCATTTTCCCCAAGTCTCCATCTCAGAAAAGGTTACCTCCACCACTTATTTGCTCAAGCGCTGAACCGTGGAGACTGTTTTTATGGTGTGTGTATTTGATTGTTGCTTGCTTGTTTTTTAATTTCCTATTTCTTAGCCCATCTGTCTCCAAAACCTGTCAATTATAACCCAATCACTGGCACTAACTCCATTATTCCTTTTCCCTGGGAGCTGCAAAGGGCTCTTATCTGACTTCCTGGCCTCAACTATTCCCCTCTCTCACTTCCATCTCTTCTCCTGCCCTAATATTTAAAAAACATGAACCAGATCATGTCACTGCCTGCTTAAAACCTTTTGATGGCTTGCCATTGCAGTCAGAATATAATCACACTGCTCTTCTAGCCTCTGAGGCTCTCTGTTCTCCTCCATGACTGCTGGTGTAGTCTCAGCTTGATCATCTGCTCTTTCTCACCCACTAGACCTGTTCCGCAATTCCTTTGCAGCTGGCTTTTCCCTGTCCTAGGGCCTTGTCACATGGAAAGCTCTCCCAGTCATTCCCACTTTTAACTCAGATAACATTTTTTATTCTTTGTATCTCAGCTTGAATATCATTTCTGCTGGAGTGTGGCATCATTGGGTGAGATTTTATTTTGAAGAACTGCATTTTATTTCATAAATTAGATAATATAGATAAGAAAAAAAATCATCCACAATTCCACCACTCAAAGAAAATATAAAGTTAACATTTTGGTGTGTATTTTTCCAAATCTTTTCTCTGTCTGCATCACATAAATATCAATTACTTAAATGACCCCAGGTCCTATAATTGGTGGGAGTCAATCTGTTCTGGGAATTTTACATGTAATGCACACCAGGACCTCCTTTACATTGGAAAACTTTTTATTTCTCACAATATCCCCGGGGATTCTTGGGGGTTGGGCAAACAGTTTTCCTAGTCACATCTTGCTTCAATTTCCTGCTTTCACAGCTGTCTTGATCTCCCTTGTGTCTAGTCTCTTGTGTAGATGCAGATATGGAACACAACTCCTAGTCCTTAATCCTGAGATTCCCTTTGCTGGGAGTAGAGTCAGGGGGCTGGAAAATGTTACAGAAGAGCACAGCATGCCTGCAACCCATCTCCATTTTCAAAATTCCTTTAGCTACTTCATCCTGAGGATGCCTTGCTATCTGAGAGTGTAAGCCACCTGCTGCATCACTGGGCCGAGCAGTCTGTCTGTCTGTCTGTCTGTCTCTCTCTCAGCTAATGTTTCTCTTCACTCACCCCTCCTTCTGCTCCAGATCTTGTGACTGTCCTTGTTGGGAACAATTCAATGTTTGGTCTGTTTTGATGGTTCTTTCCAGACCATTTTCTGCAGCATCTCGGTTGCTACACCCAAGCTTGCTCAGGCATCCTTCCTAAACAGTGGGAATTTAAGGCTAGAGAGAAATCACGCCATTCCTCTGGTGGGCAGAAATAGTTCTGATGGGCTGTTGTTTTAAATAGTTTTTAATTATCTCTTCTTGGCATATAGGAAATGCTTTTCTTCTCCCACTAAATGGTATCCTACAGTATGTGCTACTAGAAATTTTCTTTCTTTACTTAAAAATTGATAGTGAACATCCTCTATGTCAAAACATGTACAAATTGTAGACAGTGGGTAAAGTACAGCATTTAGTAGATTGGTGGAACAACATACCCTGTGTTAGAAATGCACATTTTTAAGCCCCGTGCCAGCCCTAATCCATGTAATTGCCATATGTTGGTCCCCAGGACGTTCATGCACACACAAAAGTTTGAGGCGCACTGGAGTATAGCATTTGCATGGCTTAATAAGAACCAAATGCAATTATTATTACTTTCATTGGAAAACCTGTAAAAGACAATTCTAGACATTTATATGGCCACTTAATTTGTGCTTTGAAACAATTAGCTTTTCTTGTTCAATGTGAAGTTTATGCCAAAATGCAAAAATGCTTCTTGGGTGAACAAATGGGTGTGAAAAAAAATATGTAAAGTGCTTTCCTAAATATGATGTCTGCAATAGCTCTCCTATACTTTGGCTAAAGTAAACCATAAAGTCTATTATTTTTACATTATATTTTTATAGAAAATAAAAATATCAGCTTAGTAGTTTTAAAAATTAATATAGAATCATCTCTTATCTTTTTAAATTTATATTTACATTGGTTTCATTTGCTAGAAATCATTTTGTGTTAAATATGTCAAGCTAATCATCATTCTTCTGTTAGAGGCAATAGTTGGTTCCTATCAGCTAACATCTTAACTAATTCCTTTTCCTATATCTGTGAAAGAGAAGAACATTTCCCATTAGTCATTTGTCAAATAGACTTGCTGCTAAATATTATTTGAATCTTTTTAAAAAATCATCCTTTTAAAATATTTAGACTAAAATTCTAAATAAGATCGTTTTAAAAGCAATTTACATATATATAAGACTAAAATAACTTTTGCTTTTGACTCATTAAAAATATAATTGCTTAGTATGAGCTCTTTGCAGAAGGACTACTGTTACTCATACCAAGGTGAAATATACTTAATGGGCTAGGCCTAGTTGAAAACTGTGATATGGTTTAATTTGGAATTCCAAGTAAATCCAGGAAAAATAAAATCCCACTCCTGGTCTCATATTGCAAAACATTATAATGAAGTGAGCTGCTTTTTCCTTGAAAACAAATTAGAAATTAACTTCACAATAACATTACTTCTAACTTGTTTTGTTTTAGAGCTCTTAGAAACATTAATTTCACTAGTGAGCTATTTGCTATGCAGGAGTAGCTGTGTGAAAATACCAGTTTTTAAAACCCCTCTACTGAAAAGTCATTTAGCACATTTTTCTGTGCACATTTGAAAAAGTTTCAACTTCCCAGCTTGCAAAAGCATTAAGTGTGTGTATGCTTCCAATTAGTAGCAAGATTTTCCAGATACGTGGTCCAAGGTTACACAGTGGTCTACAGAGGATTTGTGGCGATCTCTTTGTCACCTCCTTTTCTGCTGCTGTTACATGCAAAGTTTGCAGAACTTTGGCTGCTGACCAAGATGCCAAAATTTCTGAACATTAATTCATTAGGAAGTAGCAATTCCGTCTGAACAAAGAGAATATAGCATTTCAGATTTGTTTCCTTGGATATAACTTTCAGGAAGTCAGAGAGTTAAAAACCAGAAAGGCTTTGTTTAACAAATGGAAGCTATTTGTTCATGTGCCAGTGGGAATTGTCTTATAATGTTCCTTTCAGAATAGAACAGAATTAAATAATGCACTCTGAAATATTTCACCAAGTAATACACTTAGAAGTTTTCATAATTTGTAAAAGGAGGAAAGAAAAGCCAACGTACAGACTAAAAGTATCTCTTAAGAAAAGCTTTCATCTATAACATTAAAAGAAAATAACTCCTAAGCAGATCGTGAGGATAGAAAGAGGATATCAAATATTGCACATAGGTATTAGATAAACATAGTCATTTCACACTTTGGCCCCAGTCTGTCAAACATGCTCTTGAAAAAAAACAATCCTCCAGTGTTTTTAGGTTATGTTATGTCAACCCTCCATACCTAGGGGTGGATATGGAAGCTGCTCTCACATCTTTACAATATATCCAGGAGCAGTTTGTATTGCGGAAATCCAAGGAACTTCATGTGAAATTAAACAGAAACATATCTTCAAAGACATTAGTATATTTCCAATGTTCAAATCAGAGAAAGGACATTTTGCACAAATAATATTTAAAAGTATAGTAATCACTATTTTTTTCATGTGTGTGTATATCATGTAGGTCAAATAAAATGTCTGTCCACTTACACTATATAAAATTGTATCAAGTAAAATACACACAGAACAGTTCATGTTGGTATTGAAATAAAGTCTTCAGGAATATTTTAACTCATGTCATACAAAAGTTTAGAATTGGTGGGATCTGTATTTTTACCTAATTTGATGATTTTAAGTTATCATTTACATTAAAAAAAGCTGAAAGTCTGAGCTAATAGCACATGTGGACTTACATGAAGACTTTATCATTTTTTAGAGCATGGTACCACAAAGCACTGGCATGCATGCACCTCCCCCACCAAACACACAGAACACTGATGAGTATTAGCTTTGTTGGTTGGTAATTGAATTGACTGAAAGTGGAACTCTTTGGAATAAGAATGTCCATATCCTTGGTCAACCTACTTGTAGTGGTGGATGTAGAAGATTCTTTCATATAGTCATTACAGAATCCGTTATTAAAATGCCATCACCAATGGGATGAGGGTCTCCCTCTTTCCAGTCCAATCCACCAGGTCCCTTTCACCTCAGCTGCTGTCACTGTCTTCCAATTCTCTTTCCACTTCATTGTTGTTCCCCTCCAAACCATTCTTTAAATAACAGCCAGAGTGATACATATCTTTTAAGGTCACTAGCATTTTTTATTGTGGTAAAATATACTTAACATGGCTGGGCATGGTGGCTCATGCCTGTAATCCCAGCACTTTGGGAGGCCAAGGCAGGCAGATCACTTGAGGTCAGGAGTTCAAGATCAGCCTGTCCAACATGGTGAAACCCCGTCCCTACTAAAAATACAAAAAAATTAGCTGGGCGTGGTAGCATATTCCTGTAGTTCCAACTACTCAGGAGGCTGAGGGAAGAGAATCACTTGAACCCGGGAGGTGGAGGTTGCAGTGAGCCAAGATCGCGCCACTGCACTCCAGCCTGGCAACTGAGCAAGACTCCGTCTCTCTCTTTCTCTCTCTCTCTCTCTCTCTATATATATATATATACAGTATTTTTTTTCAAGTTAAGAAATACCTTTTAATTTAGGTAAATAAAGCTCAAGGAGGTGGGGCTGTCATCTGTGGTGTCAGTCCTTCTTCCCCTGCCTGGGCAGAGGCCTCTGGCTGTCAGTGTCGCTCCAGGGCCTTGACAAGCAGCTCATTCAGGCAGCCCACCATGACCCTGGGGTCATCAACTAGCCCAGCAGCTATCATTGCATTCTCATATATCTGATCCACCAGCAGCTGGGCCAGGCCAGGCTCGGTCTTCCGCGGCTGATTCAGCTTCTTGATGAGTGCATGCCTGGGGTTGATCTCCAGTGTGGGCTGCAGGAGCTGTGCTCGCTCCTCCTGGGTCTTGGCCAGCTGCTGCATGCGCAGGAAGTGCCGGGCAGCCCGCATCTCCAGCACGGTGACCATGGCGGGGTGGGTGTCCAGTCAGAGGGCCACCTTCACGTTGGTGACATGCGACCCCAGCACCTTTCTCATCCAGGCCATGAGCTCCTCCATCTCCTCTGACAGGCACTTGGCAGCTGGGGACACGTCCTCAAACTTCTCCTCCTTGTAGTGATCCATGACGATGTCCGTCTCCACGGAGATCAACTTCTTCTTGTCAGACTCACGAAGGTGCAGCAGGGTGAGCTCATCACACTGTATTGTGCATTTGAATCATCTTGGAGACATGTTAAAAAATAAATTGCTGGGCTCTGATTCAACAGTTCTAGTGGGGTTCAATACATTGCCTTTGTGACAAACCATCTAGTAATTCTGAGATTAATGGGATGGGGCCAACAGTTTGAGAGATACTCCTCTATATCCTTGTTATGGGAGAGAGACAGAGAGAGAGAGAGAGAGAGAGAGACACACACACACAAACACACACACGGATTCTCTCTCTCTTAACTGTCTGACATCATATATGATATATATATATGATGTCAGTTAAAAACCAGAAAGGCTTTGTTTATATGTGTGTGTGTATATATATATGTGTGTGTGTATATATATATATAGAGAGAGAGAGAGAGACACACACACAAACACACACACGGATTCTCTCTCTCTTAACTGTCTGACATCATATATGATATATATATATGATGTCAGACAGTTAAAAACCAGAAAGGCTTTGTTTATATGTGTGTGTGTATATATATATATGTGTGTGTGTGTGTGTATATATATATGTGTGTGTGTATATATATATATATGTAGAGAGAGAGAGAGAGAGAGAGCAAGAGCCTGCCCAAGAGAGCATGTGTGAGAGAGAATGTATACAATATATACAGATATATACAATGTATCATTTTAATTGTTTAAAGTGTGCAGTTCAGTACATGCATTCTTATGCAGCCATCATCACCATCCATTCATCTCCAGAACTCTTTCTTCTTCTCAAACTGAAACTCTGTACTCATTAAATAATGAACTCCCTATTTCCTCCCACTCCCCAGCCATAATTCTACTTTCTCTGTCTGAATTTGACTACTCTAGTTACCTCATGTAAGTGGAATCATCCTATATTTGTTTCTTTTGTGCCTGGCTTATTTCGCTTAGCTTAATATTTTTAAAGTTCATCCTTATTGTAGCATGCATCCCATATATGTATGTACCATATTTTGTTAATCCATTTATCTATTTTAATGGACATTTAGATTGTTTTTATTTTTTGGCTATTATGAATAATGATACTATGAACGTAGGTGTTCAAATTATCTGTTGGAATCCCTGCTTTCAATTATTTTCAGTATATACCCAGAAGTGGAATCGCTAAATCATATGGTTATTCTATTTTAAATATTTTGTGGAACTGTCATACCGTTTTTCACAGTAGCTGCATCATTTTACATTCCCACTAACAATGCACAAAGATTCCAGTTTCTCCACATCCTTGCCAACATGTGTTACTTTACTTTGTTTCAGGTTTTAATTTTTTTAATAGCCATTCTAATGGGTGTGCAGAGTGATCTTTTACAAATACAAATTAAATAATGTCTTCTTCTGCTTAAAACTCTTCATAGCTTTTAATTACTCTCTCCCATAGTCATCAGGCCTGGACATATCTAGCCCCTGCTTATTTTCCTAACCTCATTTGGTGCCTTTCCCTTGCCACTCAGTGTGTGCCCCAGCCACACTGGTTTCTGTTGACTTCCCAGGACACCCTAAACTCTTTCCGGTCTCAGGGCTTGTATATTTGCTCCTCCCGCTGCCAGAGCTGCCCTTACTCTGCATGAAAGGCTGCTGACCATCCCGTGGGTCTCTACCTTATCGGGCTGCTGGCCTTCCTTGGAAGGATGCCCCTCTACTTTTTTGATTCTCTCCTAGCACCTTGCTCACTTTTTTGTGCAGCACCTATTACCATCTGCAGTGAGTTTCTCTCTTCACTTGTTTTCCTGCTTGCCTTCAACAGGAGAATGTAAGCTCCACAAGGGCAAAAACAGTGGCTGTCATTACTGTTGCTGTGTCAGAGCCTCCTAGGTGCGTAATGAATGCCTACCAGCTTGGAACTGAGTTATAAAGAATTCATAGCCAAATTGCATAAAGGTCATGAAAATTTCTCATATATTTGTAACCTCTGCCTTCTACAAATATATGTTCAGTTTCTCTAATTTATCAAAACAAAATCCTTCGTAGACTAAATTTATTGTCTAAAATCTTTTATCTTTTAAAATTTAATGTATATGTGTTTAAATTATACAGTTTAATATTTATGTTGCTAGACAAAAAATTGCTAAAGAAATTTTAGCTAGATTGGCTTCTCTCTAATAACTGGTGATTAAAATTACTTGTAGTTTTTTTTAAAGTGGTATAATAGAGAAAATAAATTTAAAAGGTAACAAAACTCAAATATCATTTAATTTCAGCACTTTTGCCACATCAAGAAAAAAAATTATGTAAGCGATAACTTTTATCTGACATGCTTGTTTTATTCCAGTGTTCCTCAATAAATTTAAAAAACACCAAATAATTTGCCAAACAGGTTTTAAAAGTAATTTAAAGAGTAAGTGGGAGGAACATTGAGCGGTTTTAATCTTTACTTATTTTAATTCTGTATTACTCATCTTGGGTAGGAGGCTAGAAGTACCAGCTTCAAGTTACAGAGTTCATAAGTTAAAAGAGGAAGTGAATTGCCTGGTATTCATTGAGCAAAAAAATGCTTTCTATATGGATGATTTTAGAACTATCTCTTTGCACATTTATATGCTGGTATTTAGATGTGGGTCCACTTTTATTCATCCTGCTCGGTGTTTTATGAGAAACTTTTCCCTACTCACCTCCACTGTACCTATTCTCTTCTTCCGTGACTTCTTTTAGCAGATGGTCTAGTATCTGTTGTTTGACTTTTTTTCTCACATTTTCTTTTTGTCTTTTAGTTATATATGTCTTTTGTAAAGCTGCCTTTTACTATTTCTAACTCAGTGGTTCTCCAACTGTATTGTGCATTTGAATCATCTTGGAGACATGTTAAAGAATAAATTGCTGGGCTCTGATTCGACAGTTCTAGAGTCGGGTTCAATACATTGCCTTCGTGACAAATTATCTGGTAATTCTGAGGTTAATGGGATGGGGCCAACAGTTTGAGAGATACTCCTCTATACCCTTGCTACTTAAAGTGTGTCTGAGGATCAGTATCACATGTCTAACAAGCTCCCAGGTGATGTGGAAGCTACTACAGACTTTGAGTAGCAAGAATCTACAAAAGTGGTTCTCAAATTCTGAATCTTTGACCAACAACATCAGAATCACCTGAGAATATGTGAGAAATGCATTTTCTCAGGCCCCATTTGAGACCAACTAAATCAGAATTTGCATTTTAATAAGACCCCCAGGGACTAGTACACAACAAGAAGCTGAGAAGCCCTGTTCTAGATCACCTAGTCTTCACTGTGCCGATTTTATTGTACAGTCTTGCCATTCTATTTTTATTTCAGATGAAATTTTGAATTGTATGTGCCCTTTTAAAATGTTTGATTGCTCATTTTTATCACAGTTTAATCTGATTATGGATGCATACCATCTCAACACACCCTGAGGCTACTCCTTATATATTTGTTTTTTTTTTTTCCATTTTCCACATTATTTCTGTTCCTTCCAGCTTTCCTTATTCTGCTTATTAATTTTCTTCCTTGTATTTTTCAGCTTTCCTGTGGTAACAGGTGATCTCTATGGCTCATAAGAACAAAGGTGTATTTCTTGTTTATTGTTTATGTTGGTTGAAAGTCAATACTGGTTCCACTCCTCCTCCCTGTATCTTTTCATCCCAAGAGACTAAAGAATGGGGTTTAATATGGGCTATGCCTTTCTTTAAGGAAGACAGAAAAGAGCAGGAGTACTGATAGAAACACACGGGGCTCTTAACAGTTTTGCTGGCTCACTCCTGTAACTCCAACTTTGAGAGAAGGAGAAGGATTGCTTGAGTCTAGGAGTTTGAGACTAGCCTGGGCAACATGGCAAAACCCTGTCTCTATAAAAAGTACAAAATATTACCTGAGTATGGTGGTTCCTGACTGTAGTCCCAGCTACTCAGGAGGCTGAGGAGGCAGGATCACCTGTGACTGGGAGGTAGAGGCTGCAGTGAGCTGTGATGTGCCATTGCACTCCAGCCTGGGTGACACAGCGAGACTCTGTCTCAAAAAAAAGTTGGCCAGGCACAGTGGCTCACGTCTGTAATCCCAGTACTTTGGGAGGCTGAGGCAGGTCGATCACAAGGTCAGGAGTTCAAGACCAGCCTGGCCAAGATGGTGAAAACCTGTCTCTACTAAAAATACAAAAATTAGCCAGGCATGGTGGCAGGTTCCTATAATCCCAGCTACTGGGAAGGCTGAGGCAGAGAATTGCTTGAACTGGGAGGCAGAGGTTGCAGTAAGCCGAGATTGCCCCACTGTACTCCAACCTGGGCAACAGAGCAAGACTGTGTCTAAAAAAAAAAAACAGTTTTGCTTGGACATGTGTTGCCAAAGCAAGTTAAGGTAAATCCAGTACCAAGAGGATAGGAAGTACGCTTCTTCCACAGGAGGCTCTGTAAGTCACAGATCAGTGAATACAATCAATAGAGTTATATAATCCTGTCACCAGAAGGGGAAGTAAAAAATTGCAAACAGTAATACAGTTTACTTCCTATTCTTTTATGATGTTGGTTTTCTTCAAAAACCTGACATGTATACATATACATACATATATATATATATAAGTATATGTGTGTGTGTGTGTGTATATATATATAAAAGTATATATGTATAAATGATAGATATCATATCATACTGTGTAATGAAACATATATACAGGCTGGGCATAGTAGCTCATGCCTGAAATCCCAGCACTTTGGGAGACCGAGGTGGGAGGATTGCTTAAGCCCAGAAGTTTGAGACTAGTGTGGGCAACATAGTTAGATCTCATCTCTACAAAAAAATAGTTTGCTGGGCATGGTGGTGTGCACCTGTAGTCCCAGCTACTTGGGATGGTGAGGCGGGATGATCACTTGAGCCCAGGAGTTTGAGGCTGCAGTGAGCTGTGATAACACCACTGCATTCCAGTGTAGGTGACAGAAAGAGACTTTATCTCAGATAGATAGATAAACATCAGCCCATACTGTTCATATATAAATGTAACCAACCTATGTTGGTTTGTATAGGCAGTTGGCATGGATCTCTTCTGAAATTGTAGGTCTGTTTTTCCCTGCAGACTTCTCCCTAGAATGGGAGAGTGGTAGCTATTGTTATGAAAATGGGATGTGTATTCTGATCATCAGGCTTCTGTCTCTGCTGCCTGGGTGAGAAGCAGGCAGGTATCACTTGCTAACAACTCCTGGAGTGGTTTATGCTCCTTACTCCAGAAGGGCCTTCTCACTGAATTAGGAGCTAGCATATGGGAGGGAGAGTAGGAGGAGAACAGAACATTCTCAGATTAAAGGATATTGGTCTAAAGACTTCTAAAATGTGATGAAACTTTGTTGTGATTGTAAGGGTTCTTGCGTTCTTGCCGAGTTTAAAATGAAGAAACTGAGGACAGCACAAGAAAATCCAATGCGAATTTATTCAGCTCTTGGGTGACGTTCTGCAGTACGACAGGAGGGGCCGGAGAAGTCGCATGGACTCCTCTCAGACGTGGGGTTTTATAGGGAGCAGGCAAGCTTGCTATTGGCAGGTAGGCAGGTTTTGAATGCTATTGAGTAGATTTACAAGACTCGACTGCTATTGGGTAGCTAAGACTCGAATGCTATTGGGTAGATTTACAAGACTTCTTTTGCATTTTGGCGGGGTTCTTTAAGGGAGGGCTAGGCTGTGTGAGGGAGGTGGGCGTGTCTGAGCTCCCGGAGAGGGAGGGGGTATGTCCGAGCTCCCGGCTAGGCGACAGGCCTTACAGTGATCACACGCTACCATGGAGGTCTTGGTGAGGGCGTTACATGGTAGCGAGGCTTTCAGCCCAGGCTGGAGGCCGAGAGACTTTTCCCAGCACAGTAGGAAGCCACTGGAGGGTTCTAACCAGGGGAGGAATGTGATCTGATGTGAAAATCATTTCATTTTGGAGATAATGAAATATTTGATAGAAAAGAATATTAGTTATGTTCATATGGCATGATGAAGAATAGCAATGAAATGAACACTCACAGGCTATTCAAAACCAATTTAAGAATATTTTATCTGTCAGGGTCCAACCAGCTGAGTGAAGCCATACTAGTTATTTGAACAAAGTGACTTTAATATGAAGAGTTGCTAAGTGCTTGTGCAGTTGTTAACTAGGTAGGGGGAGAGTGAAGAAAAAGCACTTAGGTGTCACAGAGGTTGCACTGTAGGGAGCGGCTACCACCCCGGGAACTAGGAGAACAAAGGGAAGCTGCTGGAATTATTAAAACTTAGAAGCTTCGAGAAGGAGCCATAGAGCTAAAATCTAGACCTCTGAAGAGAGTGCACTGCTTGTCTAGTGATGTTACCAGGACCTTCAAGTTCCCTGAGAACCTCCCCACAGTGTCATTTCCCAGCCCACAGAATTAACCACTGAACTGACTTTATTCCTGTGCATTTCTTTAGAATTTTACCACATAATTATTTCCATGCATTTTTTTAGAGTTTACCACGTGCACTTGTATGTATCCAACATTACATTACTTAGCACTCTCTGTTTTTAACTGTTAAGAATAGTATCTTCTAAATGCTTTCTTCTAAAAGTTGTATAGTTTTAGCTATTCTTTGAGATGCATGATCCATTTCCAGTTAATTGCTTTCGCTCTTGGGTGAGGTGAGTGCTGAGGTTCATTTTTTCCCCCATACCGAGACCCAGCCTTGGCAGTCTCAGCACAGACACTCAGAACAGGACAACTGTCAGCAACCATAGGAGACGGATGCTCCTTGCCGGATGGCAGTGTGGAGGAACAGGAAGCCCAGAGCAGCCCCACACAGCTCCCAATGCTGACTGGACACTGGATCCTCACATAGGCATAAGTTTCCTTACATTTTTTTCATAGGCATTTCTGTTTGGTGGTTTGTGACAGTATAGGCCATGGTAGCCAGATATTTGGTCAAACACTATTTTAGATATTACTGTGAAGGCACTTTTAAGATGGGATTAACATTTAAATCAGTAGACTTTGAGAAGAGCAGATCACCCTCCATAACATAAGTGAGCCTCATCAATCAATTAAAGGCCTTGAGACAAAGAAAGACAGACCTCCCTGAGGAAGAGGGAATTCTGCCATGAGGCTGCCCTCAGACTCAAGCTGCAACCACAGCTCTTCCCTGGCTCTCTAGCCTGCTCACCACCCTGCAGATTTTGGACTTGCCAGCTTCCATTATCATATGAGCCAAGTCCTTCCCATAACTCTTTCTTTGTATCTGTACAGATCCCATTCGTTCTATTTCTTTGGAGAGCCTGACTAATACAAGGTCTTTTTATTGGATTTTTGGGAATAGGACAACTTGATCTGCAAGGCTGTACTAAAATCTCCCTGTCAGCCCTTCAGTGCACGGACTGAGCCTTTTGTTTGGTTCCACATAGATGGTTGTGTCTAACTGGATGTACAGAGAGGATAGTGGGACATTATCTGCTAAGCACTTGGTCCACGGTTCTGTGACCAAAAAGAAGAGGAGATGGATATCGCGGAGGCAACCAGTAGGCTGCCACAGATGGCAAATGACCTGCCTAGCTGGCCTTTTCCTTCACTCAACTTAATTCTTTAGCCAAAACAGGTCCAAGCAGTAGGTACACTTCTACGTGTGGTGAGACAAAGTCTTCTCAAGGTTTAGTGTGTTTCCACAGTGGACCAGAGCGCATATGTGGAAGCTGAATGGAGTAATTTTTGCTACTAGAGGAAACGTGTTCTCTTCCCCAATCTTCCTGACCCCTTGCCTTTTCTCTCTATGGACACATATTGCATTAGTATCTTGGCTTCAGAGGCATTTGTTCCATTTCCCTGTGTGGGGTGGAGGGAAGGACAGGTCCTGGATAGGATTCAGGAATCCCCCCCTCCGGCTAGGAGGCTGGCAGTCATGCTGAGATCTGCAGTTCTGGGCTCCATAAGAATGAAGAAAATGTCTTCTAATATTCATAAAATTTCCTCCACTTATTTACTTAGAAGCCAAACATTCACAATTTATTATGTGAGGGTCGATCCCTGGACATAAAAGAGTAATAGGCTATGTTAAGTCCATGCTCTAAGGCCTGACCAATGAGGTTGTGGCCCAGAAAATGCATGGCACTCATTATATGCTTTGGAGGACAAAGGCTGAACCACTTTTGTGGTCTGTATTCCGGACAATCAGTGGTCGAAGCTGAAGAGCAGAGACAATTAAGTCATCCTGTGGCTTAGTGTTACTACCACTTGACAATGATTTAAAACCCTAAGCCCTGACTTTTTAAGTGCTCTCTCGAGTTAGACAGTAAAACAACAACAAAAATTAGGACTTTTTCATAGCTAAGAAAAAAGTAATTTAAAGCATAGAATCAGGTAAATATGTACTTTTTAATGTTGCAGGACTGGAGAACGCATTCTCCAAGGATGTTGCCCAATTAACCCTCCTCTTAGAGTTAATACTCTGAAAGGAAGAGACCTCTATCCAGAGCTGGTTCAGATCCCCAAAGTTTGTCTTCTGATGTGTATAATAAAGTGACTTCCAAACTCCAAAGGAAGATGAGGAAGGCCCAATGTGTGCTTTAGAGTAACTTGATAAATATTCTTGATTTATAAGTGATCACATCTAATTACTAGACTTTTATAAAATGTCTTTTTATGATGTTACTCATTTCTTTCCCAAGAGAAATGAGTTAGAGAAGGTGCTTTTGCAATATTTTAACGATTTAACCAGAGGCCAACTTTATAAATCAGTCACATAAAGATATGAAATAGCATTTAGGCACATTATAATATTTAGCAAGATGATAAAATAAGGCTTGCCCTTAATGATACTGAAAAACAGACATTCTAAGGAGAAAAACTTATGTTTTCTGTTACTTTTTCTATAAGTTTGTAAGACATTGCAAGAAAAAAATGATTAATTCAATCTTCTTATTTTTTAATGAACCAGACCCCAGCTAGGTGTGGGCTTGAGGCATTTTACCTACACTGTTTAAGATAAAAATCTTAAAAGCCTCAGTGGGCTAGGAGGGTTCCCACTCATTGTGGTAACATTTGGGAAGTGAAGAGGCTCCACCTCCCTGAGATGCAGCCAGGGGAAGACTCCTCCTGGAGATCAAAGGAAACACATACTGATCAAAGGAAACATGTAGCTCATTTCTTCTCGCAAAGATAAAAGTGGCTTCGTAGGCTAAGATTATGAGTATTGAGATGTTTTTGAACTATAGAAATACCACTGAGTCCTGGAAACCCGGAATCAGGCCATTCCAGATAAAATAGATCATGGTATTAAGAACAGAATAGTTTGTCCTTCTATTTTCCCCTTCCCGTCTCTTTTTCTTCCCTCTCCCTCCTTTTCTTCCCTCCCGTGTCTCTCTCCCTTTCCTCTTACGGTTTACAGCCACAATAAAAAGTAAAATGAAACATACTCATTTTAAATAACAAATATATTTAACCCAATATACACCAAATGTTATCGTGTTAATATGGGATCAATATAAACATTATTAATGAGACATATTGTAGTCTTTTTGTTTTTTTGGCACTAAGTATTTAAATTGGTGTGGGTTTTGCACTTACAGCACATTTCAATTTGGACAAGACACATTTCCAGTGCTTAGCAGCTGCATGTGCCTCGTGGCCACTGTATTGGACAGTAAACGTCTGAGGAAAGGAAAGGGTGGCATTAGCAAATATGAGCTTGATTCTAGTTTTGGGAGAAGTATTTACGAGGCTGTGATAAGAAATATTGTTACATGCCAGTTTATAAATGCCTTGATTTTGATTGTACAGTTAGATATTTAATGATCTCAACCCTACATAGCAATGATACATCAAACAAAATTTTCCTCAGGAGCCCACAAATGAGTTTGCCAGGCAGAATATTCCCAAAGTCTATTGAAGGCTGTGGGTGGACACGGGGGAAACATGACCCTCTGTGGGGTTTAGCAGCCTGGAGAATGCACATGGGGCCCATTCTGATCATTGTGATAAAGTGAGACAGACTGTTAAGGGGCTTCAGGGGAATATTTACTAGAAATAACTGGCTAGGAAAGAAACCTTAAAAGACACAAAACAATGTAAAGATGGCAGTTAGGTAAGGTTAAGAAAAGAAATACTGACATGTTAATGTGAAGAAATAGAGGATTTATATGGAATATAACTGTAGATGGCAAATTTGGGGGCGATTTTTCTCTTTTCTTTTCTCTCTTTTTTTGCTTTGTTTTTTTGATACAGAGTCTTGCTCTGTAACCAGGCTGGAATGCACTGGCTTCATCACGGCTCACTGCAGCCTTGTCTTTCTTCCTGGGCTCAGGTGATCCTCCCAGCTCAGCCTTCTGAATAGCTGGGACCACAGGCATGTGCCCCCAAACTCAGTTAACTCTGGGATGTTTTATAGAGATAAGGGTCTCTCTATGTTACCCAGGCTGGATTTGAACTCCTAGGCTCAAGCAATCCTCCCACCTTGGCTTTCCAAAGTTCTGAAATTACAGGTATTAACCACTGTGCCTGGACTGATTTTTGCTTTTTAATTACATGTGTCCAGGCTGGGCATGATGGCTCATGTCTGTAATCCCAGCACTTTAGGAGGCTGAGGTGGGAAGACTGCTTGAGCCCTAGGAGTTCGAAACCAGCGTGGGCAATGTAAAAAGACCCCCGTCTCTACGAAAAATGCAAAAATTAGCTGAGCATGGTGGCCTGTGCTTGAAGTCAAGCTACTTGAGAGGATAAGGTAGAAGAATCTTTTGAGCCCAGGAGATGAGGTTGCAGTGAGCAGAGATCATGCCACATGCCACTGCACTCCAGTCTGGGCCACAGAGGAAGATCCTGTCTCAAAAAAGTAAATTAAAAAAATAATAAATGAATTAAATATGTCCAATTTGGGGCCAATAAGACATGCAAATTCCCATTTTTAAATTTCCTTCAATTTCAATAGCTCTATATGCTCCTAGAGTTTACTGGGTGGCAGACATAAGAATGTGGGATTTGAGATGTGACCCAACTACTGGCTTGCATGATACCCTCCTCTATCTCTCCCTGTAGAGCAGCTGGCATGGATTTATGAAGACATGGATCAGATTAATTTGTTCAAAAGCAAACAAACAGAAACATTTAGGAGAAACAGATGCTGTACTTAGGGCACTCAGCCCTACAGAAGAGTTGGGATCATAGGATCAGGCCCTGCCAAGCTTTTCTGTCTCATCCTGTCCAACTTCTGCCATTTGCCACCTCCAGCCCCTGGGTCCTCAAACACTCTGCACTTCCTCCCACTTGAGGACCTTTGCACGTGCTTGTGGCAGAGTGATGAAGAGGGCTGACCTGGGAGCTGGACAAGCCGGGCTCTGCTGTTATGGGAATGCAAGAAAGCGCTCTGTGCCTCTGTTTCCTCATTTGTAATGTGGTGATAGTGACAGCGCCCCTGCCCTCCGGGATTGTAATGCAGAGTAAATGAATTCATGTGTGTGAGCACCTAAAACAGTGCCTTGCACTGAAAAGTAAACAAAAACAAAAACACATCAGCAAAAACCATACAGCTGAGTAAACTTTGTCAGATTAAAAAAAAAGTAAAGTGAAAAAAGTAGGTTTCTTGCAAACTCATGTGGCCATCAAATGTGATCTGTACTGATGAAGCCACTGGTGTGTTTTATCCCACTTCATGTGATAAATACATGTTTTCCACAGAAATATTTATAAGATGGATCATGAGTTGCTGCCCCAGATCCTGCTGTTGGTGTCATATACAATATGGTGTGTGCACTGTGTTCTCTGTCTAAAACTCCCAAATTCCAATTCTGAAACTCACCTTTCCCCAAGGGTTTTGTATAAGGGATGCTGGACATGTTTACCACTGTTCGAGATGCAGCTGACCATTCCCCTGTTTAGAGAGGCCTTCCCACTGTCCTACCTGGCCAGCTTTCTGCTGTGACTTCTCTCCATCATCCTGCTTGCTTTTCCTCATCGGACTTCTCACCATCTGCAATTATTTTACTTATTTCATGGCTTTTATAACCATTTACTTCATAACAGGTCCAAAAGTCACCCTTCCAGCAGAGGCCTCTCCCCTGAACCCCAGATCAGATTTACAAACGACCCCTGACATCTCCGCTTGGATGCCCGAAAGTGGAACTTCTGATCCTTTTAAGCTGCTCTCCCAGGCTTTCTTTGTCAAGGTGAATGGAAGCTCTGGCCCTTCTGTTGTTTCAGCCCAAATCGTTGGAGTCTTCCTTGCCTGCTCCCTCTCTCTCTTACTGCACATGCATTTTCCCAGAATCCCATTGGTTTTGCCCTTAGAGTCTATCTGAGGCCTGTCTGCCTCTCGGCCTTCTGCCATTTCTAGTCTGGTGCACGTCATCAGAGCCTCTTGACTGGGTTCCCGCCATGGCCTCATAACCTTCCTGCCTCCCTTTCAGTGCAGGATCAGTATGTCCTCCAGGCCGGTCATCTGAGGGCCTGCCGCCTCCCTCACAGCTCAGCCACAGCCCCGTCCCAGTGTGGCTTCCTCAGCAGCTGCCTTCACTCCCTGACCCCACCTGTCCTCTCCAGACTCCCTCCCTCCACGCTGTCCTCCAGTCTTGCTGCCTCTCTCTCTGTCTAGAGTGTATCCTCTCTGGGCTCCC
The DNA here is from genome assembly GCF_030222135.1 of Aotus nancymaae. Classification (NCBI taxonomy): domain Eukaryota; kingdom Metazoa; phylum Chordata; class Mammalia; order Primates; family Aotidae; genus Aotus; species Aotus nancymaae. Next base: position 35,265,287 of record NW_026988419.1, on the reverse strand, counting down.
TTCTAATGCCCATCTCCTACTCAGAGGGTCTTGCCTGACCACTCTGTTAAAGTTGCAAATCTCCATTGCTCTCACATTTCCTAGACCCTTGCTGCTCAGTCTCCTCATCACACGCCACGCTTCTTAACTACTCTTGTGGACCCAGTCCATGCCCCTTCCTGGATTCGCTGGGCAGTGCTTCTCTGCTCAATGAAGCTCTGGGAAGATCACCCGGCAGCCACCACATTCTGGTGGGCATAGAGGGGAGGGCTTGCCCTTGCCTGAAAGCAGGTTCCTGGAGCTCTGTCACCATCCTGGTGGGGTAGCAAGGTGGCATCCTGGCCTTGGGCAACTGTTCCCTCTGCTAGAGCCACTTCCAATCTCCCATTCCATGCTGAGGCCCACCTGGACTGAGCGGTGCTTTTAAGGCAGCTGTAGTTAGCTTGGCAACTCAGCCCTTGTTTTTTCTTTCCCTGCCTCATCGTTTCTCTCGTTCCTGCTTCTCTGGAATTTCACTGTCAAAGAAGTGTTTGCCATAAGCTGTTGCCTCAGGTTCTATCTTCTAGGGAAACTCCCCAAAGTATAAATCCCATACTATATACTTGGCTTTTCAACACTATTATCTATCTTCCTTCCTAGAATATGAGCTCCATACGGCAGGGTGTGTGTGTGTGCGTGTGTGTGTGTGTATTTCATTTAGGGCTGTATCCTCAGGGTGTGTGTGTGTATTTCATTTAGGGCTGTATCCTCAGGGCGTGTGTGTGTATTTCATTTAGGGCTGTATCCTCAGGTCTGGAGCAGTGTCTGGCACATTGGAAGTTATCAATACATGCCAGTTAAATGGATGGGTGGTTATGGATATGTTATCTGTCTCTCCCACTGGAACTGCTATCTTTCTCCATATTGTTTCCCCAGCGGCAACGATAGTTTTTTTTTAAAAAAAATTTTAAACTCTTAACTCATGACAGATTAACACCACAATGGTTTGTGGGACATGCTGGCTCTCAATATTTTTAAATGAATATATAAACAAAGGTGGGAGAAAGCAATATATAAAGAGAATGTTGTTGAGGGAAGCATAGACATTGGAAACCAGGGAAATAGCCATGGAAGTTTCTAGAAAGGTCCAGGGACCAGGACAACTTAACCAGAAGGATCTAGTTAAGATCATCTCACTTGAAAAGTAGCAGCTTTGGCTGGGCGCAGTGGCTCACGCCTGTAATCCCAGAACTTTGGGAGACCAAGGCAGGCAGATCATGAGGTCAGGAGTTCAAGGCCAGCCTGGCTAGCATGGTGAAACCCCATCTCTACTAAAAATACAAAAAATTAGCTGGGCGTGGTGGTGTGTGCCTGTAGTCTCGGCTATTCAGGAGGCTGAGGCAGGAGAATTGCTTGAACCTGGGAGGTAGAGGTTGTAGTGAACTGAGATCGCGCCACTGTACTCCAGCCTGGGTGACAGAGTGAGACTCCATCTCAAACAAACAAACCCCAGACTGAATTTTAATAATCTTTGGAAAAGAAGAACAAGATGTAGCCCCCCTGTGGCCATGCCCCCTCAAGTGCAGTGGCCCAGGCATCCCACCGAAGGAGCTGGACATCTCTTCCCCATGACCTTGGAAGGCCTGTATCTTACAGGAACACGTGTCCCTAAGAGCACTATGTTGATCTAGCCCTGTGGCTGCAGCTGATTTGATTGCCCCTCGGTGTTTAGTTTGAGTTAGTTTTATATGAGGGTTTGTTTCTCTTCCCCTTTTCCACTCATTCCAGTCAATAACACTTTAAAATAGAGAACCTGTATGCCAGGTACCATTAGGCTTTGGTGATACCTATCAATCAACAGCACCAATAGGAAACAGAGGGAACTCTCAAACTGAGATTATTCCCAGAGTTTGCACAGTAGGGGCTGTTCCCACCGTATGAGTGTCGGGAGCTCTGAAGACTGGTGCAGTCGCTGGAGCGGGTAGTCGGTGCTCCCCTGACAGCTGCAGGGCCCAGGGCAAGAGTACAGATGGAGGCCCACATGGTCCGAGTCAGACTATTTCAGTTATAACTCAAGCAAGCACACTGTTGAATCAAATCTGTTCTGTTCTCTACCTCAACAAATGGGGCACTTAGGTAACGACTTTGAAGGCCAGGTCTGCACGTAGAATGATTGCATTCTCTAGGTTACAGACCATGCCACCAGAACATGGAGGCGAGGGACAGACGTCCTTCCCTCGGTTCTGCACACAGCAAACACCTTGACAAGCTCATAGGCAGACACTCTAGGCCATGTGTCCAAACTCTGCTCGCAGTTCCACAAATAACTGCCCCACTGCCCCTTGGATCTGGGGCCACAGCTTCTCACCCACCCTAACTGCCCCACTGCCCCTTGGGTTTGGGGCCACAGCTTCCCACCCACCCTAACTGCCCCACTGCCCCTTGGGTCTGGGGCCACAGCTTCCCACCCACTCTAATTGCCCCACTACCCCTTGGGTCTGGGGCCACAGCTTCCCACCCACCCTAACTGCCCCACTACCCCTTGGGTCTGGGGTCACAGCTTCCCACCCACCCTAACTGCCCCACTACCTCTTGGGTCTGGGGTCACAGCTTCCCACTCACCCTAACTGCCCCACTACCCCTTGGATTTGGGGTCACAGCTTCCCACCCACCCTAACTGCCCCACTACCCCTTGAGTCTGGGGTCACAGCTTCCCACCCACCTTAAGAGAGAACTGAGGATTAGACTTGAGCAGACCCTGGAAGCTGGCCTCGGTCTATCTGAATGAGGAAGCTAAGTTCTGAGTACACAGTGTATTCTACAAGTGGAGAGCTCAGTAAAGATTGGTCAGGTCCTATGTGCCTGAATCTGAGGACCATAGTGATAATACTAGCAGAGCTAGTAGTACCAACTTTCCTTGCTAGGAATGGAGGGAGGAGGCAGGGCTGTAGACTGCTGCCTTTGAGCAGGGGTGAACTTTCTAGACAGTGTCATCTGCAGATAACCTTGCAGCAAGGAAGCAAAGGGTCATAATCTCTCTGTGATACCAAAACTTCCTACTGGCTACACCCAGCCAGAATCTGGAGGGCTTGAGGGTTTTGATGATGGGGCTTTCCAGGCCAGAGAGCAGGTAGAGAAGTCTGCGGAGTGAATCTGGAGGTGCAAAGCAAAGATACCAAGCACAGATGCCTCAGTGAAAAATACAGCCCTGGGTCCTGGACCTCATGCACAGTCTATGCTTTACCAATGCCAGTAAAAAAGAGTTTGGCAGTGCCTGTGGCCTTGATGTTGACTGGGCCTCAGGGAAAGTTCACAGGGAGCCTGGAATCTGCTTACCCTTTGACCTTCGGGAATTTTAAGAGTTGAGCACTTGAAGCTACTGGGAAGAGGGGAGAGGCACAAAGGTAATTAGCTACAGTGTTAATGGATGTTGTCACTTGGGTAAGTCCTTGAGATAGTTGTATATAGGACATTAAGATTACTGTATGACTTTTCATTAGTTGTGTGAGCACACTGCTAATCGACACAAGTAATTATCCATACAAATGGATATTTACTGTGCACCTGTTTTGTGCAAGGCACTGTGCCAAGTTTGGCGGGGATGTTCTGTGCCCAGGAGCTTAGAGTCTAGATTTGGCCTCCAGCTCTCTGATCCTTCCATTCTCTGAGATTCTCCCCCTTTTCCCTTCCCAGCCCATCTTCTTACTTCCTCTGGGATCTAAGAAAAAAAAAATAGAACAGGAGACGGAACTAAAGAAAACTTCTCTGGGTAAGGTGGGACAGCAGAGAGAGGATAGAAAGGAGATTTTTAAAAGGGGGAGGGTGGCCGGGTGCAGTGGCTCATTCCTGTAATCCCAGCACTTTGGGAGGCCTAGGTGAGAGAATCACTTGAGCCCAGGAGTTGGTGACCAGCCTGGCTAACATGGCAAGACCTCATCTCTACAAAAAACCCAAAAATTAGCTGGGTGTTGTGGTGGGCGCCTGTAGTCTCAGCTACTCAGAAGGCAGAGGCAGGAGTATCCCTTGAGCCCAGGAGGTTGAGGGTGCAGTGAGCTATGATCACACCACTGCACTCCAGCCTGGGCCACAGAGAAAGACTGTGTCTCAATCAGTTAATCAACCAATAAACATAAATAAATAAAAAGGGAGGGAGTAAAGTGGCTCAGAATGTGGTACCCAGGGAAGCAGATGGAGCTCTGGAAGGAGAGAGTTGATGAAGAAGTCCACGAATTAGTGAAAAAAAACAAACAGGAGGAAAGGAAGGTCTCACCTTTTGTACTTGCATTCATTTTTTAAAGTACCCAGACACTGAATATCCTTGTCCTGGTTCACTGAAAAACGTTGCTGAGCTCCTGCTGTATATACTGGAGGTCTCCAGTGTGCATGGATGCGTCTCCCATGCTATTTATACCTAATTTCTCTCTAAGATTATTTTGGTGGTCCCTGGAGCAGTCTTGTTTTTTCAGGACTAAGGTGGAAGTAACTTAAAATTTGCATTAATCAAAATTAATGAAAGGAAACCCATGATGAACAAAATATCAACAATTTATATAAAGGCAATATTAATATCCTAGGGCCGAAACAACAGATCGTTTATGTTCCTATCAATAGCGATACTCATATAGATTCCTTATAATCAAAACAAAAGGAAGGATATAGGGAAAGCCACCAGCCAGGGCAGCCTTTATTCACGATGTGCTCCGTTGTGCAGGCTCAGTTGAAACAGCTGGTCTGAGGTCTGTGGCCGCTTTAAGGATGATTCTGCGGTGGGTTCGTGCTGCCATCTAGTGGTCAGGTTGCACTATACGCCGTCTTCACTTCTGGAGGCTCTCTTGGGGGAAAAAGTGATTAAACTTGAAAAGATCCAGGGCAAGGAGATAGACAAATGTGAGAAACTCTCCGGATTGACAGGTTTTTGAAGTTGTCCTCAAATGTAACCAATTATTTGATATTCTGGTTTTTTTCCTCGTAAAATACGAATTAGACTTCTTTTATGTTTGAGGAGCTGTGCTAGATGCTGGATATGGTATGGTGAATATGCACGACCATGTCTTTGTCCTGGGAGAAATCTTTGAGAGAGTCCAATTCACCCACCAGCTCATTTTATTAAAAACAAAAACAAAGAACATCAGAGAGAGCTGGAGAATGTAAGTGATTAAAGTCACATAATTGGGCCGGGCGCGGTGGCTCACGCCTGTAATCCCAGCACTTTGGGAGGCCGAGGCGGGTGGATCACAAGGTCAAGAGATCGAGACCATCCTGGTCAACATGGTGAAACCCCATCTCTACTAAAAATACAAAAAATTAGCTGGGCATGGTGATGCGTGTCTGTAATCCCAGCTACTCAGGAGGCTGAGGCAGGAGAATTGCCTGAACCCAGGAGGCGGAGGTTGCGGTGAGCCGAGATCGCGCCATTGCACTCCAGCCTGGGTAACAAGAGCGAAACTCCATCTCAAAAAAAAAAACCAACCAAACAAACAAACAAAAAGTCACATAATTGGTTAATTGCGGAGTCAGTCTTAGAATCCAGCTGTGTATGCTTTTCATTCTATACTGTTGCCTTTCTCACCTTAGCGAAAACTTGTCTTTAAGATGTGGAGCCAAGCATTTAAAAGTTACTCCTCTTATATCCTTCCTGGAAGGAGTAGTTGCAGCATGTTTCAGATACAGCTGCGTTTCTGCTAGTAATTCTCTAGCCTAAGTTATAGCAAGCAGTGCTGCTTAGAAACTAAGAGTCAAAGTGATACCAAATTTACAAGAGTCGTCTTTGTTAAACGTAATTTACTTAACACTAGAAAAAGGGAAGTGACAACTTACCCTTTGTCCTTGTGCCAGCAAGGGTGTCATTCTGTCTCTCTCTCTCTTTTTTATTTTTTTAGCTGAGCTGCTTCCCATTCCAAATATGACCCTGGCTTCAAGGAATCATCAATGATCCCTTCTACTACTAATCTCTTGAAAGTAATTTCATTTTTCTAGATGTAGGGCACTATACGTTCACCAGTAACACTTCTTCTATTTATATTTATTTTTTTGAACGAGTCTTGTCTGTCACCAAGGCTGGAGTACAGTGGCGTGATCTTGGCTCACTGCAACCTTCACTTCCCAGGTTCAAGCAATCCTTCCACCCCAGCCTTCTGAGTAGGTGGAATAAACAATGGGTGTGCACCACTATGCTCAGCTAATTTTTAAAATTTTTTGTAGAGATGAATATTATATTCGAATGTGTATTACTCAGGCTATGTTGATGCTACTTGATCAAGATAAAATGATAAAATCTAGCGAGGCAAAAAAAAAAAAGAAAAAAAAGACTGATTAAGTGCTAAGTGGCATATATATTTAATAGATACTGTATTTAATTTTTATTATAAACACTTTCAAATATACGCAAATATAAAGTTTGTAATGAACCCCGATATAGCTGACTAGATATATATCTTGTCGACATTAGCATCACTCATTTAGCAAGATTTTGCTGTATTATTTTCTCTATTCTGTTTTTCTTCCTTTTTTATGAAGAATTTAAACAAAACCCAGACTTTTATTCTTATATACATTATTAACATTTTTCAAAAATATGGTTCGATGTTTATATATAGACAGTCATACTGTATAACAAGGTTTTGGTCAACAATAGACTATATGATGGAGGTCTTATACAATTATTACAGAGCTAAAAAATTCCTATCACCCGGCATATTACTGCCATCGTAACGTCATAACTCAATGCATTACTCATGTGTGTGTGGTGGTGCTGGTGCAAACAAATCTAGTGTGTTGCCAGTCATCTAAAAATCTAGCACATGTAGTCATGTATAGTAAATAGTCCTTGATAATGAAAATAAATGACTATGTTGCTGGCATATGTATTTACTATACTTTCGATCATTATTTTGTAGTGTACTCCTTCTACTAATATAAAAAAATAACTGTAAAACAGCATCAGGTGGGTCCTTCAGGGGATGTTCCAGACGAAGGCATTCTTATCACAGGAGATGAGAGTTCCTGCATGTTACTGCCCTGAAGACCTTCCCGTGGGACAGGATGTGGTGGTGAAAGACAGTGATGTTGATGATCTCGACCATGTGTAGGCCCAGGCTAATGAGTGTTTGTGTCTTAGTTTTTGATAAAAAATTTTGAAAAGTAAAAAAATTAAAAATAGAAAAGAGCCCACAAAATAAAAAGAAAAATAAAACATTTTTGCACACCTATACAATTCATTTGTGTTTTAGGCTAAGTATTATTATAACAGTCAGAAAATTTTAAAAATTAAAAAGTTCATAAAGTAAAAAAGTTACAGTAAGCTAAGGGTTATTAATTACTGAAGAAAGAAAATGATTTTAAAATAAGTTTAGGGTAACCTAAGTGTACAGTGTTCATAAAGTCTATGGTAGGGTATTGTCCAAGGCTCTCACATTTACTCATCACTCACTCACTGACTCACTCAGAGTAACTTCCAACCTGCAAGCTTTATATAGGTATGCCATGTTTTATCTCTTATACATTCCTTTTACTGTACCTTTCCTATGGTTGGCTATGTTTAGATACACAAATACTTAACATTGTGTCACTATTGCCTACAATATTCAGTACAGTAACAGGTTGTACACATTTGTAATCTACCAGCAGCAAGTTATACCCTATAGCCTAGGTGTGTTGTAGGCTACACCATCCAGGTGTCTGCAAGTATATGCTATGATGTTCACACAATGACAAAAGTGTCTAGTGACACATTTCTCAGAAAGTATCCCCATTGCTCAGTGATTCATGACTATATATATATATATATATGTACAGATATATATGAATTTTTAGATATATAAATTTATATATATATTTTATTATAAAAATAGATATATAAATATTATATATAATACATATTATTAAAATATATATTATAATATTAAAATTAATTAAATCAATTTAAAAATATAATTAATTATAATTAATTAAAATTAAATTAATATCTATATATATTATAATATAATTTAAATATATATTATATATTATATATAATTATATATAAATATAATAAAAGTAATATATATAAGATATATTAATTATATATATTTATATTTTAATATATATAAAATATATTTTATATATATTTATATATTTATTTATAAATATATAAATATATTTTAATATATAATATATAATATATATAATATTATATTTATAATATGTTTAATATATATTTAATATATATATTTTAATATATATTTTATATATTATATAAATATATATTATACATTTTAATACATATTATATATTTTGTATTTTATACATAATATTATATATTATGTATTAAATATATAATATATAAATATATATATATTTAAAATATATATATATTTATATATTATTTTTACATATAAGTATATATAAAATATGTATTTATATATATTTATAAATAAATATATTTATATCTATTTATACATATATTTTACATATGTATAAATATATATATTTATATATACTGATATATAATATATATATTTATATATATTATATTTTATATTTATATATAGAATAAATATATAAATATATGTATTTAAAATATATATTACAATTATATATTTATATAATATAAAATATTATATATTATATAAATAAATATATAAAATATATTTATTTATACTTATATATAAAAATAAAATGCATTTATATATTATATATATTAATATATATATATTAATATATATATATAAAACTTATACATGATTATGGAGATTGATAATTTCCAAGACCAGCAGTTGGCAAGCTGGAGAACCGGGAGATTCAAAGTGTAGTTAGTCTGGAAGTCAGCAGGCTCAAGATACAAGATAAGCTGATTTTCAGTTTGAGTCTGAAGGCAGAAAAAGAACAAAGTTCCAGCTCCAGAAGTCAGGCAGCTGGAGATCACCATATTTTGGAGCGATTCAGCCATTTTGCTCTATTTAGGGCTTCAACAGGTTGGTTGAGGCCCACACCCAGTTGGGAGGGCAGTCTGCTTTACTCAGTCTACTGATTCAATGTTAATCTCATCCAGAAACATCCTCACAGACATATCCCAAAAAATGTTTGACCAAATGTCTAGACATCCATCCTGTGGCCCAGTCAAGTTGACATATAAAATCAACTGTCACAGTGCTGTCTACCATATCTGTCCTTTTCAGGTGCTGTTTCCCTGGGGGAATGAGTGAGGATTCCGTGTGTGATACTCTGTGGCTGTGTCAATGTCCTGCTCTCCGACATTTTACCCAATGGAATCATAGAGCTTAAACTGCTAAAAGGTGCTACAAAGTGCTTGGGTTAATTGAAAAGGAAGAAATAACTTCCTTCAATGTCAAGAACTTCCTACAGAGTTCAGTTCAAGGTCAAGATCCAGGTTGGAAGACTAAGGGTCAGAGGGCAATATGAATCTGGCAGAGAGTGACAGTCTTGAGCCAGGCAAGGGCAGGCACGTGGCTCTCTGACTGGTGGCCCATACTCAAGGAAACCCAGATTTGAGGAAAAACTGGGAACTTCGAGGTTGGTCTTCAAACTCTCCCCAGGGCAAGGGTGCCAGGGCTCCCCAGGAGAAGGTAGGATAAGGTGGTTACTTAGCTCAGCAGGAGTCTGAGATGGTGAATGTAGCCCTGGCTTTAGCTTGGAGAACTCTGGGACAGTTCCCGGAGAAAGGACTGTCACTCTGCTGCATAGTGACATCTTGTTTTGCAGATAAGTGCATTAAAGGGACTGGTTCTGGGCTTCCCATCTCTGTTACTCTATGCATGGAGTCTGGGAGGTGGGGCAGATCTGTGGCAGGACAGGGGCCAGGAACCATCTCCTTGTCCTGTCCTATTTGCTCCATAGAGCTACAATGGACCCAGACAGAGTAACCTACCTTTGCTGAGGAATGAACTATTTGAGCAGCAGAAGCCTCTTTTATATGAAAGATGCCTTTCTCCAAAATTCCTACTCTCAGATAAACATTGTTGTTACTGCTGCTGTTTTAAGACACTATATAGGATTTTAGCTGATCAGTGACACTCACACATCACATCATGGCCTTCCAGATACCTATTTCACCTTAGGAGCTTTATATATCCTTCTTCCCCCCACTACCTCACCTCCACCACTGTACTTTCTAGTTGCCTTCAAGTTTTCAGCATTTTATACATTTAAAAGAGAAATCTCACACTCTCTTATTTTATCCTCACAATAACAAGGAGGTATTGTTGCCAATTTATTTTGTGTAAACTGAGGCAAAGGCAAGTAAAATAACTCACTGAAAATTCCAGAGCAACAGCCCAGGTTTCCTGAACATCTGTCTCATGAGCGGCACCCACAGCTGTGTCTCTGGGGGCATCTTCACATTTTGCAGACTACAACTTCTGTTATTCCTCTTTGCTTAGGCTCAACAGGACTCAGTTACTTTTCTAAGCAATGCCTTTTTCTTTTCTTTTCTTTTCTTTTCTTTTTTTTTTTTTGAGATAGATTCTTGCTCTGTTGCCTAGGCTAGAGTTCAGTGGCACAATCTCAGCTCACTGCAACCTCCACCTCCCAGGTTCAAGCAATTCTTGTGTCTCAGCCTCTCAAGTAGCAAGGATCACAGGCATGCACCACCATACCTCGCTAATTTTTTTTTTTGTATTTTTAGTAGAGATGGCCAAGCTGGTCTTGAACTCGTGGCCTCAAACAATCTACCTGTCTTGGCTTCCCAAAGTGCTGGGATTACAGGCGTGAGCCACCACACCCAGCCAGAAATGTCTTTTTCATGTGGACGAATTGACAGGTTTGCTCAGCTCTGCCTTCTAAAAGAAACAACAAAAGCCTTTGCTATGTCCTTCCCTACTCACTGTTCTAAAAGGTTGTGACCTGGGAAGTATTGGATATAGAATTAGTGGGAAGATCCATCCCAGGCTACTTGTATATAAACTGATGTACAAGAAGTTCAAGGTAATTTACATAAAACTTTAGGAGAAGGGAATGAAATGTATAAAAATAAGTTATACTTAAAAAAATACAAGTAATGATTACAGCTTTGCATTGGTTTTAGAATGAGCAAAGATTAGATTCTTCTCCATGAAATGGCCTTTTGAGTGTGGAAACATATACAAGATCACTTTGCGTAATGCTTTATTCATCTTAATTATTCATCAAATGACTAGTGTTTTAAAAAAATGCAATTATACTAAATATTAACATACTACTTACAGAATTTACTTTAAAAATAAAATTTCCCCCAACATTTAAATAATACTAGTACACATAAACACTCTTAAACAATTAAAATCATAAGTTTAGGGCTGGGCAGGGTGGCTCATGCCTGTAATTCCAGCACTTTGGGAGGCCAAGGTGGGTGGATCTCTTGAGGTCAGGAGTTCAAGACCAGCCTGGTAAACATAGTGAAATGCCATCTCTACAAAAAGTGCCAAATTAGCCAGGCATGGTAGTGGGCCCCTGTAATCCCAGCTACTTGGGAGGCTGAGGCAGGAGAATTGCTTGAACCCAGGATGTGGAGGTTGGAGTGAGCCAAGATTGCACCACTGCACTCCAGCCTGGGTGACAGAGCAAGGCTCCATCTCATGAAAAAAAATCACAAGTTTAGCAGACCAGATTACCTTACAAAGATTAAAAATCTTTCAAAACAGACCAAACACAAAGTAACCAGGGTTCTAAAAGTGCTCAACACACTTACTGCTAGAACAATTAAGCAGAAGGTTTTTTCCTTATCTGGATTCTCACTGCAATGTTTATCCTCATTTATTCCTGAAGTTGCCTCCTTAGGCTTTCAGGTCGCAATACACTTACTAACCCAAAGTAAAATGAGGCGTGGTCTCAGGCCAGTGGAAATGACAAGATCTGAGCTGTTCAGTCCAAAACTTTTGGGTGGGTGTGAGTCCTGCTTATTTAGTTCAGGAGCTTCAAGCCTGCACGCTGATCATTAGGTTGAGTGTCCATAAATAATCAAGTCTTCCTGGTTACATCTTCAGTCCTCATTGGGCATATAGATTTTAATTTTTTGAGACTAGATGTCTTTCCCAGAAATAAGATATCCTTCCAGCTTTGCATGGTTCAGTGCATAGCCATTGTCCTAACGTTACGATTCACTGAGCTAGTTTTTTTTTTTTTTAGCATCACTAGAAGCGTGTGTTCTTGTTAGTATAAGAATATGTGGGTTATCTAAAGGTTTTGGCTCCTAGGAGATGAGGAAGTCAGTCTGCTTTATGAGCCCTCCTCTTTGGACCCTGTTTTTGTTTTGTCATTTGCAGCACATTGTTGAGCCTTCTGAGCCTTCTTTCTACTTGGTCATTTTGAGACCATGAGAGGTTAAATGTGGGTCCCCTGGTTATTACACAAGATGAGGATACTGATCAGCCCTTCCTGTTCTGGAGAGAGTTCCCTCTATTTCTGTATTAGTTCAGCTCACTCCCAATTATTTTGTCTATTCTTCTTTTCTACTTACCCAGAACATATGTATTATATACACACATATGTTTATAAAGTAATGTAGCAGCCAACTCTGTGCATATAATTCAAATATGCATATGTATATAAATTGGTATACACATAGGCATATCTACATCCCTTACCTCATGAAATCATGACAAACATAAATCCCGCTTTCATTCTTCTTTTGTATTACAAGTTTCTTTTTTTACTATTTCTTTTAGCTTTTCTCCTTTGACTCTGATTTTGAACTCGTAGTCTTTTATAGACCAAATCACTCCAGTTATCTAATATTATCACTAATTTTATTTTTATTTAATTATGATATAATAATAATTATTATTTAATATTTGAAATATCACAACTTTCAATGAGAATTCCCTTAAGTGGGATCCTTTGATTTTTTTAATCACTGTCCCTATATTTTTCACATTATCCTCATTTTCTGGTACCTGCAGGATGTTCCCAATCCATCCTGAGTGTTTGCCGTTCGCTCACCAACTCTGAGTTCTCCCTCTCTTCCCTCTCCCTCTCAACCATCAGCTGTGCTTGCACAGGGTCTCCTTGATCATGCCTGGGACCATAGGCACAACCTCTCTGCAGCTGTCTGTTTAGACATCTTCCAGGGTAGGATATGGAATGGCTTTGCCTGCAATTCTAGCAGATCCACCAACGTCACTTTCACTGACTGCATGAAAGCCTGCATCTTTTGCAAGACTTACATCAATTTGTAGTATTTAGCACTACAGTGTCCAACATTTCCAATAGCAGACTATCTGGGGAAAAATTAATGAATAAAGCATTGACTTTATGTGAGGATGGACCTAGCCAGGAGGACTCCTGGAGTGGGGAGTAATTTTTATAAGTTGTCAGATTACTAGTAAACACTTAATGTTATGATGATTTTTGCTTTCTTGCACAATCTGGCATCTTCAGGAAGTCACAAATGAATGCTCGGTTAACAAAGATCTGTTATACCAAATAAATCTAGTAGGCTAAAGATCAAGACTTTCAACCTAACCCGCCACTCAAAATATAAGATTAATAATCAAGCCGAGTGGGCATTGGGAAGGGGTGAGCTGCATTCCTGGGATCTTCTCTCTGAGACTGGGTATTGCTCAGGCTGTGAAAATTGGAAGGCTCATGACCTGGGGCTTTCCTGTTCACACCTCAGCTCTTCCTGCTGATGCTCAGCCTTTGCTGGAGAAGGTAACTCAATCTTTTCATCTTTTGAAGAACATGACCCAACCAGTAAGATGCCAGCAATATGCATTATCAGGTTCTTTTTGCCTTCTGATATTGGATCAGACCTGATGTGAGCCATTGCACAGAGACCTTACTGTAAGGTAGTAAGCTCTGGGCTTTGATGATCTGTAGCAAAACTGAGCTGCACCCCAGTTCTAGGATTCCTAGAGAGAGCACACTTCCTCTGTGGAGATTCTACTTTTCCTGTAACTCATGGCAAAGTGGTCCCCTGTGGATTTCTTCTTTGCCAAGCTTCTCCAAACTCCACATCCCATTGGTTTTGCCCTAGTTGTTACTTATTTAAGATAAAAGAAAATGTAATCCTTATGCACCATATTCCATAAATTTAACTAATAAAAATGTTGTTTTGTAAGAGCCTTTTGAAGTCCAAGTAAACTTTGGAATTATTTTTATGAGACTTTAAAAATCTTTCTTCTTAGTGGCAGGAAGTTACATTTTGCCAAGAATAAATGAACTCAAATAGCAAAGGGATTGGGCTTGACATGAGATGCCAAACCCACAGTGTTTCAGTGGCTTCTGAGCTCGGCCAAGTGCGTTTTCCCAGTCCTGAGACTCAGGACTGGTATCTAAAGTTTCAGACTAACATATTATTACTTACAAGTAATTATTTTAGTATGCTAGTTGTTCTTAATGTAAAATGTTTGGCTCCTTTTTTGAACCAATTTGATTCTATAGGCAAGGAAGAAACAGATTATTGATTTCTCAAGTCATCCTTTAGTTAGTGTTTGCTAGAGTTACCTGGAAAAAAACTTGCATTTAATTCCCTCTTTGTCATTTCCTTGAATGTTCTTACCTTCTTCATTCATATTAATTTAAGATAATGTCATTGTTTTCCATGCCTACATTCTAAAACATGTTTAGGAGTGTTTTCAAAAAGAGAAATGATGATAAAAAATATAATTAATGTTGGAAGCTGTGAAAAATTCATGGACACTTCAAAGAGAGGATCAAGTTGTATCATATGAGGGCTTAACACTCCCAAAGAAGTTTTATGAAAGATGAATATGAAACAAAATTAATAGTAAGTTTAGTTATCATTTTAAGACAAGGTATTGATTTAAAAACAGTAATATTTCACCCGCTACCCTCTTCTCCACCTGCCGGCCACTCACTGCCTGTCAACACAAGGTTTTCCAGTTGTATCTGTTCATTCACTGTCTCTTCCTGCTACCCCCGAACTTCTGCCACTCATTCGATTTCAGTTTTGCTTATGGCTGTTGTTATCACCAACACCATTATTTTGTGCTACCACTTCCCAGCTTCTACATTACTCAAGATCTTTCTCTCAAAAGCTCAGGTCTGATGGCCTCTGATTTTCTTGAGTCCACTTTCTCTGTCAGTCCAGGATATCCTGTCTTCTTTCACATTCCCTAATTCCAGCCCTACACACTCCCCAGCCACTGCCTTCCTTGGACCCTTGTCCCAGCCAGGCAGGCAGCAGATCATTAGCTTTAGATTTCCTGACAACCCCTCAAGAAAAGATGGAAGATCTTTTCTTTGGCTCCAGCTAGGGCTGTGAACAGACACCTTCCCCACCCCTTGCAGCCCTCTCCCTAATAGGTAGTCAGGATGATAGCTTGCACCTAGGCATTTGATGAGTTCAATTCACTTCTCTCAGGTGATCACTCAGGAAGGGCCCACTGTGTGCCAGGCATTGGGGCCATGTGCTTGGCAGGCAAAGATGAATCAACTACGGGCTGATCACTATCACAGGGTGCAATGCCAGGCAGTCTCCTGGAAGAGGCAGTGAGGAATGATGCTGTGAGGGGTTGGCTGGGAAGGCTTTCAGAGGAAGTGATGCTTACACTGGGTTTGCATGAGATGGACAAGAGAAGACGAGAGGATACCATTCCAAGAAGAGGTGGCCACTGCTGTAAAGGTGTGGAGTAGTACACAATGAGGGTATGGCTGAGGAAATACAAATAATTATGTTTTTAAATAATGACAATGACAAAGGAGAGGCACAGTGACAGCCACCGAAAGGTTTAAAGTGAGGGAGTGATGTGATTTGATTCCTCTGGTGAGAAGGTGGTGGTCACAGTGGTGAGAAGGTTGTGGGGAGGAGGACTGGAATAAGGCTGACCAGAGAGGACACTGTCAGGGGCAAAGAGGGGACACAGGCTAGGGAGTGATGGGGGGGAGGGGTGGGTTCAGTGTAATGAGGGGTACATGACCCAAAGTGACCTGGTACCTTGCAGAGAGGACAGGGTGAGGCAAGCTCTTGTGGACTTAGAAAATCTTAGGCCATAGTTTCATTCAGGCCTGGAGAAGGTTGTAACATCTTAATCCTCATCTAACTCCTGCTTTGCCAGAAAGGCATAACCTATTTATAAAAGTACCCTTGTCAAGGGTACTTTTGACCTGGTTTTATGAGAAATACACACATACATTCATATATATGCATACAGAGAATATGTAAGATATATACATATATATGTAAATATAAATGTATATAATATTTATAAACCATATGGATTATGTATGCCAGGGTTCTCCAGAGAAACAAAACCAAAAGGATGTGTGTGTGTGAGTGTGTGTGTGAAGAGAAAGAGAGCGAGTGTAAGAAATAAATATTCATTATAAGAAAGGAATTGGTTCATGCCATTATGAATATTGGCATTTTCAAAATCTGCTGTAGAATTCAGACCTTCAACTGATTAAATAAGGCTCACCCACATATGGAGGTTAATCTGCTTTATTCAAAGTTTATCTAAAAAAATACCTTTGCAGCTACATTTAGACTGATGTTTGACCAAACAAATGGGCACTGTAGCCTAACCAGGTTGATACAAAATCAGACACTTTGTTTTACCTTCTTCCTATGTTCCCCTACAAAAAGATGAATTCTGAGTTTGTATTTGTAATTTTGTACTTATCTGCAATTTCAGACTAACTCTCAGAGTCTGAAAGAATAAAGATGTTTTTCTAAGAATAACAGCATTATTTGTATATTTGTTCCAACACTATATTAAATATCTAAACTGCATTTATTCATCAAATGCATCTTTTTACTCATACTCTTTTCTTTAAGTATTTCCTATGTGCTATCCCAGTAACAATGGATACAGTAAGCATTATCCCTATTTTGCTGGTGATGATCTGATCAAGGTCCCTGCCTGGTGCATGCTTTGCTGTCAAACGTTCTTGTCCTACCTCACAGCTGCTTTTGCTGATTCCAGCTTCAAGTTGCTTCTCTTTGTTCTCAGCAGTTGTCTGTCTTGCTTATGACTTATAAGGTATTTATTTTGCCTTTGCATCTTTTGGAAGTTTCTGAAATAGACCTTATTTGTCAGTTTGCCAGTCCCTTGCCTAGGGAGTAAAGTTTAATAAATTTACTTGGGGAATTTAATTATGACTTTACTTTTAAATTTTTAAATTTTTCTTGAGACACAGGGTCTCATTCTGTTGCCCAGGTTGGAGTGCAGTGGCACAGTCATGGCTCACTGCAGCCTTGACCTGGTCTCAAGCAATCCTCCCATCTCGGCTCCCAAAGTGCTGGTATTACAGGGATGAGCCATTGTGTCCGGCCCTAATTATGCCTTCAAAAGAAACAAAGCCCATGCCTCAGATGAACATGGTTATTTATCTGAGTACAGTATAAATGTAAATTGGGTGGTTAGATTTTGATGAATGATATTTAAACTAAATGTTAGTAATGAGAAATATGGATAGACCCAGATGATTTGTGATAATAGATGCCAATTCATATTTTGTGATATCTACACCAAACAAGGAAATAACCAAGGTGGATGCCTTATTAGATTGGAATTGGGGAAATTAACTTTAACATGCAATGTGACCTTTGTACTGTAATCACCAATGTACTAAGCTAATCTGCATGAGGTCATGTTTTGGCAATTTGCTTATATTTATTCATCTTTTTGGTGGAAATAGCAATGGTGGTTTTAACAATTGGTATCTCAAACAAAACTGTACAGATATAGTCATGGCAGAGAACATACTTTATGGTTTGATTTGTAAAAATATGTTACATAATAGTTTTCAGTGATCATTAGGTTAAAAATTAATTTTTAAAGGACACCTAATGGAGTATGTTTCAGAACTAAAATATTGAAGGATTAACAAATAAATATGAATACCTATTAACTATAAAAGCAAGAGAAAGAAACTTTTCTCTAGAGTAATCTACAGCAAAAAGCTCAGATATTCAGGAAGTCAATGGGTATAGAAATGTTTACTTAAAATTTGAAATCTTATATAATTTAACCAAATAGTATTTTTACAGCTGGTATAATTGATGTAAACAAGGGAGAGACTGAGTTCTATTGAGTGCTGTCTGGCAGTTTTGAGGGATTGAATTAGAGATGCCCTGGGTGAATGGCTCACAAATTCCACACACACACGCAGAAAAACTATCCCAAAATGGACACAAGAGGGCGCCAAGCATGCAGTAGCTGGTGGAGATGTAATGGACGAAATACTCTGGCACTTAAAAATGAAGCCATGTTTATTTTATTCTGGGTAATATATTATGCACCTGCTTGTTTTATTTTTTAGACTGATTCGTGTCAAATGACTTTCCAGAAATATGACATGTGTACTGGATCCAGGCAGAACTAATCTTTCAATGTAGAAGTAGTACTATTTTGTACAAACTATATTCCATGATAAAATGAAGTTTCACTTTATTGTACTCACTCTAAAGGGAATTAAGAGAATGTAACGAGATTGCACATACTTTTTCTAGCATTTTGTCTCTGTAATTCACTAAGAAACAGTTTTTGATCATAGGATATTTACCCCCCACCCCCCCAAAACACACACACACACACACACACACAAATTCCTTTGTTACAGGAAAAAAGTAGTGAGTTTTTGTCTAGACGATTCAAGGACTAATTTAGGGCTGAGACTTCCAGAAAAAAGAGGACATAAAATGGTACCTGAAGGAACTAGAATTTGCCATGTATGAGGAAGAACTAAGGCATTTTGGTCCTATAAATATTTGGCTTATATGTCAGTTTGCTAGGGCTGCCATAACAAAATACTTTTGTCATCAGAAAATAAGCCAAAATGGGTGGCTTAAACAACAGAATTTATTTGCCCACAGTTCTGGAGGCCAGAAGTGCAAGATCAAGGTGTCGGCAAGACTGCTTCCTCCTGAGGCCGCTCTCCTTGGCTTGTAGATGCCCATCTTCTTACTGTGCCCTCGCGCGGTCTATTCTCGGTGTGCACGGAATCCTGGCATGTCTTTACGTGTCCAAATTTCCTCTTATGAGGACACCAGGCAGGTTGGATAAGGGCCCACCCTAAAGGCCTTATTTTAACTTAAACAGTTCTTCAAAGGCTCTATCTCAGTGGTCCTCAACGTTTTTTGGGCGAAGAAAAGTTTTCCACAGGCAGGGGGTGGGGTGGGAGGGGATGGTTTGGGGGCGATTCAAGCATATTACATTCATTGTGCACTCCATTTCTATTATTATTACGTTTAATATATAATGAAAGAATTATACAACTCGCCACAGTGTAGAATCAGTGGGAGCCCTGAACTTGTTTTCCTGCAAGTAGGCAGTCCCATCTGGGGGTGATGGGAGACGGTGACAGATCATCAGTCATTAGAGTCTTCAAGAGGATCATGCAACCTAGATCTCTTGCATACACAGTTCACAATAGGGTTTGCACTCCTCTGAGAATCTAACACCTCGGCTGATCTGACAGGAGGAGGAGCTCAGGTGATGATGCAAACAATGGGGAGCGGCTGTAAACAAGGGTGATGCTTCGCTATCCGCTCACCTGAGTTGTGCAACTTGGTTCCTAACAGGACACAGACTGGTACTGGTCTGTGGCAGGGAGGGGTAGGTGTAGGTTAGGGACCTCTGCTTTATCTCCAAATACAGTCACCTTCACAGATAATGAAGGTTAGCACTTCAACGTATACATTTTGAGGAGACACGATCCAATCCATAACATCTTGGGTCCTTGCTTGTGTAAGTTTAGAATGGTGGAGGGCAATGGTCTTTCTCTGTCTGAGTTTACTGACCGGCTTTCCATGAAACAACCAATGTGCTCTGCACACATCAGGTACTCAATATGCATTTGCTGAGTGAGTGAATTTCTGCCTGGAAAAGCAACACAATTTACTCTGCTCAGGCTTGCCTGATATCTTCAACTGCCTGACAGGTAGTAATTAACTGTTGAAAGAAAGGCATAAATACTTCCTTTTAAACATTGGCATTATGTCCATCTGATGAAAGAAAAGGGTAGAGGCAAATAAAGAGAGTTCAGGAAATGCTAAAATTTCCTTGAAATAATTTCATTGAAAATCAACAAGTTGATTATTGTGAAAACAGATTCCAATTTACACATAATGGCCAATCATCTAGCTTTCCTGGCCTTTGATGAAACCCTTCCTACCCAGAGTGATCTGCTTTTTACCCCACCATAATGGTTATGGTGGGCTTCTTAGGTTAATTTGCCTTTCAGACTTCAACCGCTTAAAGATAATACATTTAACTCAAATACAAGCTGTCGTCTTGTTCACAGTGCAGTTTCTTCTGCCCTGGCAGCCCTGCCCCAATACTTCTGCTGCTGTGCCCACCCCTCATTTGGGGTGCAGTAACTGAGTTCTTTGCAGTTGGACACTTGTATGGGGTCTCCAAAACTCTAGCAGAGAGGCCAGCAGGGGCAATTAAAAATCAGGGTCTCCTGTTTTCAGGAGTTGCTCTATTTCAGGAAGAATTTCTGGCCACATGAAGACAAAGTGAGGTCTCCTGGGTTGACCAGCTGCAAGTGGGTCAGAAGGCAGGGCTCATGGGGCAACTTCCACCTACACTGCCTTACAGGGGCCACTGGACGCCAGGCGTGCGCTCATTTGTCTAGGCTCCAAGAGCCCGGCTTAAGGGACAGGAGGAAGTGAGGGACACTAAACTTGGTCTTCAGTTGCTATAATGTTCCCTCCCTTGAAGCATGTTTCTGTTTTTCCAAACAACTGATTAATTATTTATTGATTTTCTAAATCTCACCTTCTTTAATTGGGAGCTGTGGGCTGAAATATAAGGCACTGAGCTGGATTTAAAATAAATACCTCATCCTTCATGCATCTTCAACTTTCTCCTAACCTTTCAAAAAAAGATTGTGTCTTCCTCTTGTCTCTTGGACTTCCCTTTTTCAGGCTGCTGTGATAAAGTTCTTGATACTTTCTTTCTCAAAAGACTTTTAAAAAATCCTTTATGTTGGCACAGAATTAACTCATGAATAAATGGATAATAATACCGGCTGACATTTTTGGAGCGTTGACTATTTGGCAGGCACTAAGCCGAGGGATTTGCTCGCATTATCTCACTTGATCCTCTCAACAGCTTTGTGATAAAGCCCACTTCACAAACGAGGAAACTAAAGCTGAGAGAGTTAAGTAGCTCGTCCTAGGTCATAGGATTAGGAAGCAGAAATGTTCAACTCTTAAGTTCAGGAGAAAGGAAGGAAAGTCCATGACACTGAAACACACACAAAGGTGGAAGGTCAAAAGCTAATGTTTATTACTTTCCTTTTAAAAGGGTGTGTAGTGCAGCCACTATGCCTAATACCCTGAAGGTAACAAAAGGGGCCAAGCTATAGACCTTGCCCTTGGGAACATTTTTAGTCTAGTTCAGTGCTTCCCAAACTGTGCTACACATTGGACGGATCTGAGGATCTGTGAATATGTTTACTAATGCCTGCTAGGCCCCCAGAAATTCATATTTAAATAGTTTGTATGGGAGTGTGATGTGAGCATCAGGACTTTCAAAAGCTTTCCAGGTGATGCTAAGGTGCCGAGTCTGGGAACTGCCGGGCTAGCGGGAGAGCGACGCTGTCATACCTTGATTGTGAAGCAGGAGGTACGTCCCTGTGGCATTGTGTGGCTGGGTTATAGTTTCCGCAGGAATTTTCATAATTCCCTTGGCATTGAAGTCAGGTCAGCAGACCCTCAAATCTGCTTTTTTGTGTTTTCCTCACTTTGCTCTGGATGGCACATTACTTTGATTCACAAAGCCCCAGGCAACAATCAATATTCTGTTTTTTTTTTCTTCTGGCACAAGGTTCAATAAAGAGCTTCAGTTCACCTGGGTTTCTGTGGTCTCACCCTGGCTGCTCCCCTTCTCTCCCCCATCTCACCTAACCATCTAGCTTGCTTCCCTGTTTCACCTTTTGTTCTCCATTTTCACGCTCGCTGAAAATTTCTCATCTACTACTCTTCGTCTGTCACTCATCTATCTCCCTGATTAAAATTTGACAAGCTTAGTGCTTTAAAAAAAATGCAACTTTTTTTTTTGAAGGGAAAAAAGCTCCAGTGTCTTTTGTGCACACTCATTTGATTAGGAAATTTACACACATGCTGCCCTCCTTGCTACAAACTCGTATTCCATTCACCTGTGTCATTTCCTGTGTCCTTGTTTGGAGCTGATGACCTAATTATTTTTCATTCAGCATCTGTTGATCACCCATCCTGTCCAAAGCACTGCTATTCCTCGTTCAGTGGTAGTTTTAAACTTGTTACGGAGATGCAGAATTCCCCTTGCATGTTACCATTACTCCATTTGGTGTTTAACTGTACTGAACATATTGAAAGGTTGAAAGAGACATTACTATTTTGGTTATTTATCTGTTGCCGAATGTACATGAAAAGATGTAGCTTTTCTTCCAACGTTCATCAACAGCAGATAGTATTTTATGGCTATGAGATTTTTAAAGCAATTACAGCTATTCATTTACATTTTACTAATTGTTAAATTTTACCAATTTGGACAACGTTAGAAAAATGTAGAGGAGGTTTAAAAGAAAGTCATGAGGAGATAGGAAAAGGAAATACTAGACAGTACAGAATTAAAGCATGAAATTAATTCCAAATAAACATCACCAATAGAGCTGAGGAGATCAAATAGAACAGAAAGAGTGGAGACACATACATAGAACTATGTAGAGAGAAACAAATTCTTAGAACAAAACAAGTAGGTAGGCATGGGCAAGGTTAAGATACGACACCAGAAATTGAAGATAAGAATGGATGAATGAGAAAGAATTAATAGAAATAAAGAGTTTCCTACTTACAAAGGTATATACGTCAAAGGAAAAGAAACACAGGAATTAAGTTGTCCTGGTCCTAGTTATAAAGGCGTAATCTCACACTTGTTAATAAAGACCATTGTATTCGAAACCCTGGCTGAGGATTATTCATTCTCAGTAGAAAGAACTTTCAGCAGTTTGACAAGTGGAATGTGGTCGTTGCTTTTATAGAGCCAGAAGATGGCACTGTTGTCAATGTTTGCAGGCAGAGAATAATGAAGTCTTGTTTTTCAAGCTGATTTCTGTGTGGTTCAGTCCAATAGAATGCCCTTAAAGGAGGATTATGTGTAGATTTTTGTTATATAGGTTTTCTATAAAATACAGAAAAATACCCAAATCAATTTGAAACTGAAGAAAAATGATACATGATCAATGTTTTAGATTCATATACCCGTTACTTTCCTGATGGTCAGTATAGCTGCATCTTCATATGGGCATTCTATTTTGGTTAGGTTTTTAGTTTATTTTCCCCATAATGAGCAAAATCTATTTCTAGCTAATTAAGGGTAAGTGATGGATTAGTTGTATTACATTTCTAAGTTAGTATTATTGGAAATCCATAGACATAATTGTGTTGCTATTGTTCCAGGATGTTAAAACCTCTGCTCTGGTTGTATATTACCAACCAACCATGTTTTCCAGCTGTGGGGGCTTATCTTGCTATGATAGGATGTATGTATTTATTATCATGCTTCAGACAAAAAGATGTACAAGGAAAAACATTTTTATTTCATTTAGAGTAAATATGGAACAAAGCAGGTCTCACTGTGGTAATTTCTTTGTAGTAACACATTTCTTGGTTTGTTCTTTGCAAAATGTTGAAGAATTAAAGAAATATCAGAAAAGTTAGTCTTGAGGAATAATTCCTGGAACTGAAAAGGAGGCAGCACTGAAACTCTCACCCTAAATCTTTCCTTTTCTTTAACTCTCTCTCTTTCTCTCTGTGTGTGTTCGTCTGTGTGCTAGGGCTGCTGGTGAGGAGAAAAACTGGGGTGAGGGCAAGGTCAAGAGACAGAGTAGAAAGACAATTTTAGCTTTGGCTATTTTAATTTCATACTGAGTACTGAATTTAATCCTATTTTTTGTCAAATGGAATTCTAAAGCTTTACTCCTAAGAATCACATTATGCTTAAAAATAATATATTTGAATGTAATTGTTAAAAATTAACCAGTAATTAAAAAAATAAGAATACATTCTACAATGCCTATCTAAAAACTTTTTAAGAATTGCATTTGGTATTCTGTTCAATTATTAATCCAGGTAAACTTCCTGCATTTATTCACACAGGTGGGTACATTTCCTCACAACCACATATGACTCAGACTTCTAAAAAGTAAAAACATGACATTTTTGGTTAATAATTATTTCAGCAACATCTCCCAAGCATCTTTTATATCATAAACAACGTGGATCCTGATTCAGCTCTTCTGGATTCCATAATAACAGATGGATCGCGAGACTGTTTACTGCTGCTTCCCACAAACTTCCTCTTTGTAAACTACTATATTATTTATGAATCAGAAAAGTTTCAAAGAAGCCTCCTATCTGATTACTGCTTACTGATGAACTTGCATCAGAGAAACTTTTAGTCCAATTATCCCAGTTTGTTACGAAGAACTGTTATTATTTCAAAGTCTGAATTTGTTAACTGGTTACTATGCCTGCTTCTTTGTGCCATTTTACTCACAAAGACATTGTCAGACAGATTGCAGTAACTTTATCCTCAGGAAACAGGTCATAGTGAATACATCAGCACTGAAAAATGAAGATAGACTAATAAGAAGTGTTTTATAAGTAGTATTACTACATCAGACACTTGGAGATATAGTTAAAATGTGCTTTAGAAAATATTACAAATGATTTGGCTTTGAGCTGATTTATATTTATCTTTGTGGGAAATCGTATCTACATTTGTGCAACAATGCAGTCATGGAGTTTATAGACATTTTTGGTCACTGAACTTGACACTTGTAATTGTTAGTTTGAGTGTCACGCAGCAATAAATGCTGAAACATAATGAAACTGCAGTATACCTCTTTAAAGTTTATTTGAGCCACCATGACGGGCCTGATGCATCCTGATTTTACAATTTACTTTAGCAATAGAAGCAATTTTCTTTTCTGTGAATGTGTGAAGTGGGCACAAAGATACCCACACTGATAGGCTTTTGATGAGACTTAAGAGATGAGACAAAACCAAAGGCAAACAAAACAAAAATCTCCCCTAAAATAAAGGCCCGCGAATAAGCCTAACTAACCTTGCCTTCTAATTTCCACCCTCTTTGCTGCATAATGCTATGCAATATGATTATGATTAATTTATCATGATCTTGATAAGAAACATATTTTCAGAAAAATGTGGTCAATTACAATTGTTCTTAAGCTGAGTCTGAACTAGTTGTGTGTGTGTCTGTGTGTGTGAGAGAGAGACACAGAGAGAGACAGGACCGGTGATGTCATCATCCTATCAAAAATATAATTGTAAATACACTGATTACGAACTGAGCAAGTTCTCACCCTGCACCTAGATGCTGTCCTCACCGGTGACTCTCCTTGCCTGCATGGGGACCTAATGCTGTGGCAGACCAGCTGCGGGATCCCTGCATGCAGGAAGAAGCCTGTGACAGATGCCTCTGCATTTTATGCAAATATCAACTTCATGGATCAGTTTTCCTTCCCTCTCTGGAATATAAGCATCTGGAAAACAGAATTCCAAGAGCCTTAACACATTAACAAATGAACAGAAATGACCAAACCACACAGGTAACAGAACTGACATAAAATGTCAAAGAGAAGTATGTTCATTAAGGCCCCAGTTTTATTGTAATTCTTCCTATGCAAACTGTGTGCTTTTCTCACTTCCTAGTACTTTCTTTCCATAAATCTGTAGTAACTGAAAAGTACACTGTTGCATATCACTGTCTCCCAGCCACTATCCCATAGTTTTAGAGTACGAGTATGTAGTCAGAATAAAAAAATCAACACGTTGGTTGAAGATGTGTTTAAAACGATTCTAAACAAAAGCAAAAACAGAACCAGAAAATTCTTTCTCAGAAAAAAAGTTATTTTTTCAAAAGTAGAACTAAGTTTCAAAGCTTAAGCTTCTAGATATTTGCTGTTAAATAATTACTATTTTTTTACATTGCTGTGCCACTTAACATATACTTATGAAAAATCATAAGCTTTATAATGAAAGATGCAGCAAACATTTATGTATATTCTGACATTCAGCTTCAGCTTCGAAATGGAGATTACTACTATTTCAATACATAAATAATTTTATAGTACTCA
Source organism: Aotus nancymaae (assembly GCF_030222135.1). Lineage (NCBI taxonomy): Eukaryota > Metazoa > Chordata > Mammalia > Primates > Aotidae > Aotus > Aotus nancymaae. The sequence continues at coordinate 35,239,301 of NW_026988419.1, read as the reverse complement.
CATTTGCTTTAAGAAGGCTTTCACATTATACCTAATTTTATGTAAATGTTATTCAGATTTCAATCCAAGAGTTTTGTAGGGGAGGTTAAAGGGTGTTTATCTTGATTTGTTAAAATGCACCATTAAAATTAAGCAGTGACAAATATTATGACTTTTTAAATTGTTCAAGTGGTTTTATTTATTAGTTTTATGTTTGTACAAAATATTTTAACTCTTTAAACGTAATCTAATTTGATGAATTGTTCAAATAGGAGCTATACTCAGCAAATAGATGTGGTAATCTCATAAATTCAAAAATTAGCTCGTATTCTTAGTAAACCTTTTATGAGTATTGTTTAATGAAATGAAATGGTATATGTTACATTTAGAAAAATTAATGAAGATGAAAATCAATACAAAAAGAAAGCTTTGATTATTTTATATTCAAAAATGCTACCCTTTATGAAATGATCATAAAAATTTATGCTTAAAATGTATTTGTTGGACATACAGTTTTAATGCTTGGGGAGAACATATATTTATCTAGAATAATCATAATTAAAAAAGCAAATTGACAAAGAACATGTCATTAGTTTGTTTTAAAAATACTTCTGAAATTGATATTTTAAGGAGGAAAGGAGAAAGAGATCAGAAATTTCTTTTCATAAAAGTAGGATTATTATATTCCTACATATTACTTATGAAAAGTAATCAGCAAAGATAGGATATAGATAAGGCATGGCTCTAAGTGAAACCTTAACCAAAAATTCAAAAACCCATTTTAGAATCAAGTATTAATAAACTTAATTTTAGTTTCTCATAAGTGCAGCTGCATTTTCTATTTAATTACGGGTTTTCAACAGTAGTAATTTTTCCTTGACCTACGTACTCAATCTTAAAAGTCAGAAAATTGCTTCTTTTTAAAAACTGACAATGGCACGGTATGTTTCCAAAGAAAAAAGACAAATTACAGAAAACCATTAGTTTAAGCATATTTAAATCACCAGGAAGAAGTTCTAATAGAAAACTTGGTGAAATATGAGAAAAAGTTATGAGATGTTTTTATTGCATGGCATAACATAAATGTTAAGACATTATTATTTTCTTTTTCCTAAAAGTAAAATAAAAAATGTGTGGTATAATTGTAAAAAGCCCAATGCATTAAAGATGACTGGTTTTTTGCTCTTGTAAAAGGGATTCTTTACAATTGTAAATTTATGGAGATTTTATCTGCAGCCTGTATAGTAGATGAACAGGAAAAGTCATTTTAAAAGCAAAAAGATTAGCTTATTAAGAGATGTAAAATAAAATAGTAAGGTAAGTAGAGAGCAGAACATTGGCCTTTGAAAATGTAATTCAATGAAGCTCATTATTTACTGACAAATAGAAGCAGAAAACATTTTTAATTTAAATTGCTAAATCATAATGAAGGGTGTTAATATTTAGGTTTACTTTGAATGAAAAACAAAATAATCTCCCTTATTTAACAAAATAGATTCTCAACCATACAAATGAGGAGATGAAATTTTTTGTTTATTTGATACAGAGATTTTATGTTTTCACCAAATTGTTAAGCTTTCTTTTGTGGCCTGTGAATTATTTGTGGGTTAGGACACAAAAAAAAAAGAAAAAGAAAAGAAAAGAAAGATTTAATGAACAATAATTCACTTTCAATTTTCTTACTTTTATCATGTTAAAAAACTTTTTTTGTATGCATTTATTGAGAGTTCCCCTGATTCTTTACAAGGAATTAAAGCAAATTGCATAAAATAAGTTAAACCCGGCAAAAGAATATTCTTTCTAAATCTTAGTTATTAATAATTTTCTTCCCATTATTTGTGGTGCCAACACAAGTTACGTCTTCATAGTCAAAAGGTGGTTTCAATACCCAGAATAATTAAAAGGGCCAGGTTACAGAATCTGAATCATTGGTACCACCGAGATGTGTTGAGAATAATACATCCAGCCAGGAAGTCAAGGGAAACTTTTAATAAAAATCAGAGGTGCCAAGACATTCAGATCTTTGATCTCTGCTCATTTTGATAGATTTGATATCAATGGAATGACCCCAAACCTCTTCCAAATGCAAATACCCAAGTTGTCCTGGAAGTCAGGACTCACATTAAAGTAAACTTTATGTGAGAATACCATTGACATTTAGCTTAATTTCCCCCCCGAGAGTTTCAAATGGTTGTTATATTTTGTAATTTACTTAGTAAAATATCTCTTACAATCTATCATTTCTTGTGAGCACGGCCCAAGTAAGGGTGGCATTCAAATGCCCAATAGCTTCCTCAGAGGCTATGAATTAAAAATACAAACTTGTGGCTTAAAAAAAGAGGCTGCCGAACACTGCGGAAGAATTGGGATTTAATCAGCTGGGCAGTAGAGAGTCTGCCTGTGAAATTTAATCACAACTTTTCTTCCTGGGACAAAGACTCATGTAAAAATGATTCTTTGGAGTGAAGGAGACCCTGAAAATCTAAATAAAAAATAAATACACATTTGGACCCAATTTCTTGTAATTTATCGACTCATAAGAGGCTGACCTTATGTGTCACAGCCAGTGACTAGAAATTTTCTTACCAGTGAATGATAATATTTTGTACTGTCCTTATGAACAGTTAAGCCATAAAATAAATGCATAACAATTATAGATACTTTTTTTAATGGTGTGAGAAATTTTATGAAGGAAGTCCCCACAAAGTGAAGTAACTACAGACTTGATGTTTACTTCTTAATTAGTTGCGATATAATAAAATAAACATTAAAGATAAAATAAGCTATAGGCCTACTAGACAGAGGTAACGGAATATATTTTAAGAGCCCAGGGAACCAGTTCTAGGTCTGACAGAGCTCTGTGTCTTGGTTTCCTCATGGGTAAAATGAGAATTTAGGGTTAGATGATCTCTTGGGTCACAGAAAGTTCTAAAATTCTACAAATTAGAAGGGAATAAAATGCCCCTTGATTTCCCTTTTTATTTAAAAAGTATTGCTCACATTCTTACTAAATTACTTTTCTGTGTAACATGCCCAAATTTTGGTAAAAAATTTTAGATATGCATTTGACATTCACAAAGGAAGCAGTTAAAGGTTACCTAGAAAATGAAGAGTAAAACGACGATTGGAAGCAATGGAATTGCTGGAATGAAATTTGTAGGTATTACCACAACACAGGTAAATGTTGAAAAGCCATCATTTACTGAACAAAGATTCCAGAGTAAGCAAAACACTCCTTTCTCCCATTACTGAAAAAAAAAAAAAAAGGTCAAAGAGACAAGAAGAGAAAAGAGAGAGAAAGTGAGAGAGTGAGCAATGTGGGCTAGTTACATTTACCGCAGGTGTCTCCGTTTAGGATCAAGGGGATTTTCATCTCTTACATGCTATATTTTGTAACCACTAAAAATATATAAGCACTTTATTAAAATGGCAAGGCAATGAGGTAAGAGTTTGAGCAAGTAAGTGCACAGGCACAAGTAGTGAGGTCAGGGAAATCTAAAGGTCACAGAGACTGAATGGCTGAGCCAGAGGTAAAGAGGAAGTTGGGTGGTGAGGAAAAGATAACCATTAGCAGGACAAGGGCCATGTGATAGAAATTACTCAAGGGATAATTCACCACTTTAACCCCTCTTGCCTTTAGTCCTCTTTAAAAAAAGAAAAAGCAACAACAACTATAGCCTGTAAAGAAACCTTCCTAATTTCACAGCTGTAGACTTCTGTAAAAGCCATAGTTGGTTAGGAAAATCCCAGTTGACTCCTGTAGCTGATACTCTAAACTCCTAAGACGTGTAGCATTACATCATTAGCTCTGGGTGTCTGGCAGGCAACTGGGCATTAGTAGATCCACACCATCAGCTTTCATTGTCTTCTTCATTTGCTGGGAAACACTGGCTGTCAGCTGAGTGTTTTGGTGGGCTATTAGCTAAAGTCTAGCTATGATGAATTGACGTAAACCCTTTCCATGGGAGATGTTTTGCAACAAACCTGTAAGCATGGACTAAGAGTCTTGGTAGCTGCTATGTCCTTTGCTGACTCAACCCGTGACATATGCTCTATTAAAGGGCTCAGGTCAGCTGTCTGATAAAGGCACTCTGCAGGGTTAAGACTCCAAAAACTTAACAATCCAGAAGGCAGGCGCCATCATCAATAAGGAAGATCGCCTTGAATAGGTCTAGGTTCTCTAGGCTGGGTACTGACTTCAGCAGTATGGGCTAGTAGCCAGCATCAAAATACATTCCTAAAGAGTGTAAGCTCCAAAATTCAATATAAGACATAAAAAGAATCCTTTAATTTTAGGTACAGCTCTTGTGGTTATTATTATAATACTATGATTTGGGTTAGTATCTATCTTGATATATTAGGCTCACAGATGGTTCTTACAAGAAAAGATCAGAATTTGGGGTTAATTTCTGAAATGTGTGGGAATATTTCAATTTATCATTCTTCTGTTATTTATTTATTTTAGTTGTTTAAACTCTACATGTTGAGAAAAATTAGGAGCAACTGCCGTTGTCTCTTCTCCCTCTTCCTCTGCAGCTCCTCCTGTCCTCCTCTCAGTCCAAAGTCACTTGCTCAGTACCGGCCCCTGTGGTGGGTTTGCCAATTGGCCGTATGCACCTAGAAATGTACCAAGTTATTCTCTTTAGTTGTCTAAACTTTCAACAGTTTGAGATTCAGAATATGTTTTATTCTAGAGAGTCTTTTAAAAGCAGGCACAGAGGTTTGAATTAATTTTAGAAAAAGAAGGAAAGGTTATTATTTGGTGGTGGTAAAATATTTGTCTGCAAGTTCTCATTCTCCCATTTGCTTGAATTATAATTTCAAAAATTCTTTAGGTTTATTTCAAATATTTTTTTCAGATGGAAGAATGTCTGAATATTAAGCTTTTACATTTTTCTCTCTAATCCATCCTCCCCTCTCCTCTATCATTGACCTATAAATGAAACCAACACTTAAATGCAAAAGAACAGCAAATTCGTCTCATTCAGTTATCACCTTGGAGCCAAGCAACTTGGTTTTATTAAGATTTTATAAAGTTTAACACTTTATCATGGCATAGTAATTTATTCAATTTTTTATACATTTTATGATAATAGTTTAAATTTTTATGAAGAAATAATTATAAATATTTTGTTCTTTCATGTTATCCAAATATTTATAAAATCAGAATTAGGATATTTAAAAAATGCTTTTTTTCTTTGAAATTTTTCATTGAGTTGAGTTCAAAAACTGACCTATTCTTCTATGTTACTTTAAACATAGAAATGTGGCTTTTGAGATTGGACACAATGAATCCTCAGACATTATAATTTTCATTAGGAGAATAATAAAATGCTTTTAGCAGCATGAGCTATTTCTAGTTTTCTCTACTTGGTAAAGCATCTGCTTTAAATTCCAGGTTGTTTGGCTTATGATTGAGATCATCTTTAATGTCACTGGGATGGATGGACTTTTAACAAATTTATAAAAACTTGTTAAAAATAGCAACAAAATTTGGTGAAATTTAGTGAGCATCCTGTGGTATTCATATATACATCATATGTTTTTATAAATATAAAAGTAAGATAATGCCTCTGGACTTTACTCATAATTGCAATATAGCCTCCTTTCATGAACAGAAAGAACACTGGCAAAACTTAGTACAGAAATTTGGGGAGGAGGCAGAGAGTCTATAGAAGTAGGATCTCAGAAATAGGATTATATTAAAATTATTATTCTCATTTTAGTCATAGGTTTAATGTTATCTTTAATTTGAAATAAGCCATTATTTTCTGTGGCATTAATAACTGGTAGTTAAGGAAAAACTGGTCATAGAAATAAACTTATAAGTGCAGTTGCCTCACACCTAAGTGAAAGAGCTAATCCGGAAAGAGAAAAGTGGCCCAGGGACCTCTTTGTGTGAAGTATCTCAACATATTGCTGCCTGTTATATTGTACCGAACACATGCACTTCTGTTTAGTAATATTTTGGGGAGCTGAGATTTAGGGAAGAAAAGACTGTAGCATCTTTGCAACTAATTCTAAAGTTTTATAGGGTTATTTATTTATTGGTACTGTGATGAACATGCATTATTTGTAATAACATTTTCAGTTTAACATTTCTTTTTTTATTTAACTCTGATTTTTAGACCTTCGAGTTTTTCTTTGCTTTAGCTTGGGAAAACCAAATAAGTGCAAGTTTCCTCCAAGACACCTCATGAAAACATTTTTTTTTTAAATAAAATCAAGAGTGAAACGAGTCTATATTTATTTGGAAGATCATCTGACTACTGCTAAATGGAGTATCTCAATCTGAAAGTGAAATCTGTTTCACTGCTAAAAATTGCCAAGAGTTTTTTGACTGAGATTTGGGAATCTGCAGAAAATGTAAAAGTTTTTTTTTTTCTACAATAATCTGTTCAGTGAACAAGCTGTGAAAAATAGTTCTGTATTTTGTCCATGTGATGCAGCAGACGGTAAATTTCCATTTTAAAGAACGATATGAGTAGCTTCTGGCACCCATATCTATTGCCTTACTCGAATCTACTTACACTGAGTTACAACAATGCAGTTTATTATTTCTTTAAAGCAAAAAATAACAAGAGATCTTATATTCTTTTTTTTTCCACCCTAGCTCAGCTCTATTTCTCTATCTGGGATCAGTAATGTGAGGGTACTTTGAGACCTTCTTAAATATGCCTTAAAATACCACATTATAGTAGGAAGATACTACTTCCCTGCATTTAATACTTTGCATTTGAAGAGCTTTAGAAACAATTTACTATTTTTTTCTAAACATATTTTTTTGAAGTAGGTGGTCCCATAATGAACAGTTACTATAAACTGTTAAAGGATATTTTTTTAAAGTGTAATTATGATTCTTATATAAGAAGAAGATATGTTAAATATTTTATTACATTAATTAATGAGGGAAGCAGTAAGATGTTACAACCTACTCAAAAATGATTCAAATTCACATCCACACATAGGCAGATAAACAATGCTGAAATAATTTACAAATAGAAGCAAAATGGGTAATTATTGAGGCAATAATGAATTGCACTCTACAGGTCATACTTTGTATTTCTATGAACTAGAATAATTTGCATTATTAATTTTCTATAAGTCACAGAAATACAAAATAACTCAAAATAAAAGATAGGGATGGTCCAGAAGGGTATGGTAGACAGGATACCTAATAATCTTTTCGGGTTTATCTCAGTTTTACCAGATTTTTTACCTGAAGATCTGATTAAAAAGTCTTGCCACTTTTCCTACTGAAATAAATAAATTTTGTTTTCTGGTTCACATTTCCCTCTTAAATCAAGGGCCTAGAATAATGTCTGACACGGAATTCGTATGTATTTGCTGAATAGATGAAATTTTTGTCATGTCTTCTAAACATTTTCCTAATAATCCAGTGGTGGAAATAAGTGTGTTAATTTGTCCCCAGATCTCAAGGATGTCAGAAAGTTTCTAAAAGGAACTAGGGGCAGCTTTTAGGTTTTGGTGCATATGTTTCTTTCACCTTTGACCTTGTTAGAGTCAATGATGCATCAACTAAGGGAGCATGAGAAAAATGAAAGAGAACTATAAGCCAAATGTCTACTGTATTTCCAGTCCTCCATAGCAGAGATATAAACTCAGGTGGGCGAAACTAACATCAGACTGGCTGTGGGGTGAGTCATCTCTGAGGGCAAGATATCTTTTTTTTCTTTTTTTCTTTTTTCCTGCCAAGTTTTCAGAGAGGGCAAGATATCTTACCTTTCTGAGAGCAATAGTGTACCACGCTGGCTTATTGCAAATCATATGCTTGTTGCAACTTGGATTTTGATAATGTTAGAGTGTACTGCAATCTATTTTTTGTTCACCCTCTATTTATTTCAACTAAATGATGACCTTGGGAGGATGGTTTCAGGCTAAGCAGAAGGATTCTGATGCCTGTATCATCCTTTTCTTCCTCATTGGTCTGATGCCTAAAATTCTATCATTATTATGCCATCTCTTTATTTCACTGTGACTTATCAACTGCAATGATCCCAATTATGTATGTATACATTTTCTTGGGAGAGGTAAAATTCTTAATGTTTTCAGTTTTCACACTTCATTGGGAAGAGAAATTAAAGATCAGGCTGTGACTTGTTGCCCTATCAAGATTTTGAAGTAAGTGTGTAAGACAATGGGGTGCCAATGATAGAGGATAGATCAGAGCAAGGCAAAGCCAGGAATGAGAAAGTACCACAAGACTGAGGTCACTCTCTTAAACACATTGCTGGCACTAACCCTCTTCTTGCTGATATCTCTAAAATATTTTATGCAAAAATACTCTAGTGTCAGCAGCAGCATCACAAAAGTGGATGGTATTCTTTTTACCATGGAAAAGTGTTAGCAAAACTGGAAGTTTTTCCTAACTAGCTATTTTGAGTCTTCAGTCATTGAAATTCCTTATTATTTATTAAAAATTTCGTGACCTTCTGATAGTTTATCACACCGATCACTGGTTTATGGCGCACCTAAGATTCTCTTATAGTTTACAAAGTATTTTCATATATATTATCTCATTTAGTCTTTACAATAATCTAGTAGTCCCTGGCTGTGAAAAGTGAACTTTGCCCCCAAAAGTGTTTTTTTCCCTCACTCGAGGCAGGCTGTCCTGGGTGAAATAAATGACTATAACATAATCAGTTTGTTCTCATCAACTATATGAATGCTAGAAGTTGATTACCACAAATTATTTTTTTTGTGGTAGGCCATATCCTGCATGAAGGTAATAAAAAAAGAAAAAAACTCTGCAGTCACAGTCTGATTCATCTGCCATTTATAGGTGTGGTTTAGTCCTTCCTTCCTCCCAGCCTTTTCTGTTACCACTGAAAAAATTAGTTCTATAAACACTTCAAGTCTTGACTCACTGTCGCTTTGCACTTTGTCATCCAATATTTTCAGATACAATAAAATTTGTGTGAGAAAATCCTGGAACATAGGTTATTCATTATTCTCATTAATTAGTCCCTATTAAAGCAGTAGGAGTTTTAGAACAATAGTTGGATTTTGTAAATAACATAACTTGTAAAGGTAAGCATAAATGATCTTCTGATAATTCTTACTCTAAATAGTCAGTGTAACTTTAAACAAGTGACTTAATTTTCTGAAGTGAAAAGAATAATACTCTCAGTTTAAAGCATAAAAGTATTGTGAGGAATAAAGGCAGTGAGGTATTAGTTAAAAGACGTCATTTAAATGTAAAGCATTGTTACTATGAAAAGGAATAAGGGACACGAGTTTTGTTATGATTAACTTTGCTTTTAAACTCTTGAACCTGAAAGGCCAAAGAAGTCTGCATATCTGTATCATTGTGTGTACAATGGCTATCTATCTCAAAAGTGACTTTGAATGTATTTTTATTAAATGAGTGAATAGATTGTATTAAATAATTCTCAATTGACTTTATGCAGTAGACAGTTTTTACAAGTTTGAATAGCTCAAGAATGGAGTGAAATAATTTAGGTGTTTCCTTAAACGCCAGCAGTGAATTCAAATTTTTATGTGCTAATTAAAATTCTAGTTCGGAAAATCATTAACTTTAATATATCACAAAACACCTTTTTCTGTCCACTCTTTTCTTACAGTAAATTTTTATTTTAGACTTTGTCTTATCTACATTGATTCTAACATTTGTCAATCATTGGTTGTCCAGAATCTGTTATTTCTTCAAGCACTTTCCCTGCCTTTTAGGAAATTGCATCTCTACTAGTATTCTTCCCTAGTACCGTCATGGGCAATTGAGTGTCAATTTTGGGCAATTACACACCCTTTTTGGGTACATCAAATCTGAGGAAGTGACAAGGCCTGAGGCATGACGAGAAACTCGCCTAAGAGCAGCAGTGGCAGCCATGGTGGCCTGTAATGGTGGCATCCATAAGCTAGTTGAGTGCTGTGCTTCTGCTTCCTGTTTCTTAGTCCTTGGAAGGGGCCTTCAATCTTGCCTATACCTAGGCCCAGACTTCCAGCTTCCTGTTCATTTTGTGAGGGGCACAAAAGTCTTCCAATGAACTGACCTTTTGCCTAAAGTAGTCAGAGTCAGTTTCTGTTGCTTGCATCCAAGAATTGAGCCTGAAACAGTGCATTTGTGTTTCTGAGGAATAACAGGTAAAGACAAGAAAAGTTCCAAGAGTACTACTTGGTTCCATATAACCATCGAAGTGTTGGCCACTGTTATTATTACATACTCTACTTTAAGCACTATCATATAATATTGTAATTATCTGTTTAATTTGTCTGTCACACAGACTTGAATGCAAACACTTAGCAAGAATTTTGTCTTAGTGATGTTTCCATCTAGCTCAGTACTGGGAATATAGTGGACATTCAATAAATACTTGTTGGTTGGACCAAAAATAATTTAAAATTGGCATTATTAGGCATACCATAGGCAATAAATTAAATTAAACTCATGGTTAAGTTTATTTGATTTTTGAGCCCTATATATCCAAGTTATTCTGAGAATTGTAAAGATGAGTTATCATGCTGTTTGCCCCTCTACCTTTAATAAATTTGTAATTTCATAATAAAGGATAAAATAAGAAACTCATATTCATATTCAGGTACATTCCTCTACATGAAAATACCTTTTTCGTGGATTGGATACTATAGTATGATAAGTTTGAATCCTGCCCTTAAGATTGGCTTTTTCCAAATAGAGGTGTGATTTAACACTAAATATATTAAAATTGATTAAAAAGTTAAAAATGTAGGTATTCAATGATGTTATCTGGTGGTTTGGATTAAAGCTGACTCATTATCTTCATAATCAGGGATAATTGAGATTTCACGATTTTTAATTGACATTCTGATTTTAATAGATTTCATTGGAAGTAGAGAGAGTATTTTGTATTTTGCACCAGAAACTTATTTTTATTTGGTAAATGGCAATGCACTGTATGAGTGTTTATAAAATATTGATTAAATCAGATGAATCTAGCAGTTGGACTGAGTACTAGAAATATTTATTTAAGCCTACATGTACATAGCCCTCATCAGAACACCCAGAAAGACTTATAGCTATATTCCTACATTGTAATATATTATAGGAATCAGGAAGTAGGACAAGGGTGGACACCGTTCTCAAGGGTCTGACTTCATAGTGACTTGTGAAACAGAAGCGTATTTTATAGGAAAGGATAAGCCCACATCTTAGGATTCTTAGAGCTGGGTTTTTCAAGTATGGACATCTACCATGGCTCCTCAGAGTATGGAACATGCAGGAGTTCTGGTCTTTCAGTTGTTTTTTTGTCTGCTCAAGACAAAATATTGCTTCAGAATATAAGTCATCTTCATCACCAAATACACTAAATGTAGCTAACAACTTTTTTCTAGCAAGACGTTATTGATGAAGGAATCTATGTACTTTTACAGTCTGACATGAGTTCCTTATTTCATTGTAGACCAAAAACAAATACTTTGTAGCCTAGGCACTTTGAGCAGCACTGCCTGATACGTCACCTGAACCACTTGTTAAAATGCAGTTTTAGGGCTACATAGAACACCTATTAAATAAGGCATTGGGGGAGGAGAGTCATTAGAAATCTTTGTTATTAATAGACTCTGAAAATCATCTTTCTATACATTAGACATTTAAGAACCATTGTTTTAAATATGATAAATAGCAAAATATCCTCCAGACATGGAGTAAAACTTATTTTTTTCATTTTCCAAAAATGTGAAATCTTACAATTTTGCAGATTTCTATGAAAATAAGAGATCTAGTCAATCTCTCCGAGGTGAACACCAATATCCCTGTGGTTTAAGCTGCATTTATCAGGTTTGTAATATTACACATATAGAATGCTAATGGCAAGACTATGCAGATATATAGGTTTACTTATTAGAAAACATTTCCTGCTCTTTCTCACACCTTCATTAATTCAAAATAAGACCTTTACTCACTAATTAATTTAAGAAAAGAAGTAAGAGTCTAAATGAGATTCTTATAAAAGCCTTATTTGAGCAGATGAGGAATTTTCTGTAACATTGAAATAACTTTCAGGGGTAAGTTTTTAATAATAAAAAAACCCAAACAAATCTCAGTTTGTCTTCTTTGATAGTTGAATTGTCTTGGCTGAGAGTAGATACATATTTGATCAATATCAGTTGACATTAGTTGTGAAAGTCCTTTAGTTAGGGGATAGTGTGAGGACAGACCCTGGGGCTGAGAGTCCCTGGTAAAGCTTCTTACAGCTTCAGAAGGCAGGTAGGCTGTCTAAATTGTTACCCCGTGGTTGGCCACGTACAGACTAAGAGAGGAGGTAATGCCTTTCCTACATGAAAACTAGTAACTTTTCCTTTGTCATGAAGAATTTGAAGTGCAGATGGGAGGGCAGGATGTTGTTCAGACTGGGCTGAAATACGGTTTCTTTAGATAATTGATACAGGAAGTAGGGGCTGTTATTTTTTTAATAACTATTTCTTCTGGAGATGGTGGGATTTAATGATTTTGATTTATTTTTCTTCTGCTTATCAATATCTGATTCTTCTCTTTTTAAGATGTGCTCATGAAAGATTGCACATCTTAGGCTTCTTGCAATAGGGGCTGATATATGACTAGTACTAGCCAATGGTTTTGTGAGTATAACTGATGTTACCTTAAGGCTGAAGTGTAGAAGAATATGTGTAATGTAGTCAGGTGCTTTTTTCTTGTACATCAGCAACTTACAGGACTTCCTATGGAGGCGGCATGGCCTCAAAGTCAAAGGAGCCTGGATTCTCCAAGTTATGGCAGACAATTGGCCCAGGGTGCTGCCCAAACTCAGAACAGAATTTGCATAAATGAGAAATAAACCTTGGTCATGCCAACACACTGAGGCTGTGGGACTATTTGTTACCACAGATAATGAAAAGACTGGTTAAATCAGTGAAGATAAACGATTTCTTTGTATCCATATTTCTTTGTATCCATTTATTAATTTGTTCAATAACTCAGTAAAATATGGAATATAGATTATACGCCAATCCCTGTGCTGTGCTGAGGGAAGCATAGTATTACAGTTACTAGCATGTGCTATGCAGTCACTTCCTGAGTCTGAATCTTGGTTCCTCCATGGGTGGGCTGTGTGATTATTGCCAAGTTGTTAACCTTCCTGTGCTTTAGTTTACTTCTTCACTTGTAAAACAGTGATGGTATTAGTACCTACCTTACAGAGTTTTGTGAAGAAAAAAGGAGATGATATATATAAAGCCCTTGGCACTGTGCTCTACTAAGTAAATTTTCGAGGGCATTGACTGTTATTAGTGAGACTGTCAAAATCTAGAAGTAAAATAACCATTTATACTAGTAATTCATGTATTGGATTTTTATTAATGCCGTAACAAATTACCACACACTTAACATACATTCATTATTGCACAGCTCTACAGATCAGGACTCTATGTGGGCATGGCTTGTTTCTTTTTCTTTTTCTTTTTTTGAGGTGGAGTCTTGCTTTGTTGCCCAGGCTGGAGGGCAGTGATGCGATCTCACTGCAACCTCCATTTCCCAGGGTCAAGCAATTCTCCTGTCTTAGCGTCCAGAGTAGCTGGGACTACAGGTGTGCACCATGCCTGGCTAATTTTTATATTTTTTAGTAGAGATGGGGTTTCACCATGTTGGCTAGGCTGGTCTCAACCTCCTGGTCTCAAGTAATTTGCCTGCTTTGGGCTCCCAAAGTGCTGAGATTACAGGTGTGAGCCACTGTGCCCGGCTGATGGCTGGCTTCTCTGTGGCCAGTTTCACAAGGCTAAAGTCAAGGTGTTAACCAGCAAACTCTTATCCGGGGGCTCTTGGAAGAATCTGCTTCCAAGCTCATTCAGGTTGTTGGCAGAATCTATTTCCTTGTAGTTGTAGGACTGGAACTCTTCTTTCCTTGCTGGCTGTCAGCTGGGACCACCCTTTGCTACTAGAGGCCTCACTGTGCCTGTGATTGCCTCCATCCCAGAGCCAGGGACAGTGAGGCAAATCTTTCTCATACTCAGAACCTCTTTGACTTCTTTCACCTTATCACTCCTCTGCCTCCAGCTGGAGAAAGTACTCAGCTTTTGAGGGCTCATGTGATTCGACTGGGTCTGCCCAGATAATCTTAAGATAATTTCCCTATGTTAAGGGTTTTAACCTTAATTATGTCTGCAAAGTCCCTTTTGCTATGTAATGTAACATCTTCACAGGTTCTAGGGATGAGGGCATGGACATCTTTGGGGAATTATAATGTTGCCCACACAGTTTCCTTGGGTCCGTAATCTAACTTTTCCTGATTTTAGTAAATTTTTACTACTACATTATTGAGCGATTTCTGTGTGCCAGGTGATAAACCATGTCTCTAGATCTCTAACTTTCTGTTTAATTTCCCACAATACTGCAAACAAGTTCTTATTTTTTTCATTTTAAAGAAAAGGAACTGGTGCTTGGAAAGATGATGGAATTTGAACAGGCTAAAGATTTACGTAACTGATAAATGGAAGAGGAGAGATTCCAAACCAGGTCTGTCTGACCACCCCCTTTGGAATTGACTACATTATATGTCCATATTGGCCACTGGGGCCCCACTCAACATCTTGACTTAGTCCATCGTGCAAGACCAATGGGTTCCCAAACAGGCAGTGTTCGATAAATAAAGCCATGTTCTCTTCTCTAGAGCCATCTGTAAATACTCATGTGCCCAGAGACACAAACTTAGTTTGGCAGTCTCTGGTGCTTTGGGTCAACATAAGAAGAAGAAGTGGGATGGTGCCAGCACTTGGGGGATAGGCATTGTTCACATTACAATAATGATAAAAACAGCTGATATTTATAAAGAATCAATTATGTTTTGGGCACTGTGCTAAGCACTTTACATGGAGCCTCAGAACTCATTTAATTCTCAAAACAGGTTTATGAGATAGGTGCTGTCTTCATATCCATTTTACGGAACATGAAATTTTTGTACAGTAACTTACTTAAGACCTCACAGCTACAAAGTGACAACACTAGGGCTTGAACCCAAGCCCTAGAGCTCCTTTATATTTTAGTATTAGTAAGAAATAGTAGTCTCCAGATTCTTATGCTTCAGGTTGTACTACAGCTATTTGTCATTTTCTGTCCTCCAGTAACGTTGCTAACAAGAGGGTCTGTAGTCAGGACTGGGGCTAAGGCTAGCGGTGGGGGCAGTAAGAGGATAAGCCAGAATGTATGCGGCTGTCTTGTCTCTGGATTAAAGAGTGGCATTTAGCCTGCTAGCTCCTCTCCACAACGTGGGAGTAAGTGTACCCCCAAGGATGAGACAGCTTGGGCCACTATAATAAAAAACAGAATGAAGAAGAGAGGCCCCTTAGTAAATTTGCTGCTACATTATTGAGTGCTTTCTGTGTACCAGGTAATAAACCATATGTCTCAAACTCTAACTTTCTATTTAATTTCCCACAATACTGCAAACAAGTTCTTATTTTTTTCATTTTAAAGAAAAGGACCTGATGCTTGGAAAGATGATTGAATCTGACCAGGCTAAAGATTTACATAACTGATAAATTGAAGAGGAGAGATTACTAACTCTAACCCTAACCCTAACCCTGATACCACATGCAGCAACCATTTCAGATGGTCACCCTTCCCCAACCCAGAACACTTCATCTGTGAGCATGGGTTTTGTGTCATTATAAACGACACTTCTCTTCCTTTCCGGATTGTTGTGCTATGCAACTGCTTTTCCTGACCTTTGTTCTTTTCTCCTTCAAAAGTGGTGACACGATAAAGCACCTTCCTAAGAGTCTGTGTGCACTTTTACTTATTTATTTTTTTGTTCTGATTTGGAATCTGATATTCCACAAATATCTTGAAAACATAGTCTTACATATGTGACTGTTTTAAAATGCTTTTAAATACAGTTGTAAAAAATGATAAAGAGTTCTGTGCATGTGTATGTGTATGGTTGAAAAACTCTCAACCATAAATTAATAGAACAGAAAATAAAATATAGTTTTGAAATTATTTTACATTGGTGAAAAATGATGTGTAGACATTTTAGAAAGAATGCCATATTCCCTATAACCTTTTCAAATTTTATTGAATTTGACATTCCACAATTTAAAAGGACCTAAGTTATGAAGACACTGACAAATTTGGTCATAATGACAGAACTGACTGATATATATTTTTTATATCATAGATCAAACCTGTAATAGTGATATTGGGGCTGAATTGAGACTTGTGATTTTGCATGGTAATAGCCAAATAACTCAGAAGAAACACAGATGATTCACATCCTTATGTGGACTAACATTCCCTTGAAAAGATGTTTTAACTTAACACTGAAAAACAATGGCAATTAAAATATGTTCTTTATTATTAGGCTGGAAACATAAATATAACTGTCTTTACTTGCTTTCTTCTTCAAGAGTTACATATATCTTAAAGGATATATCTCATTAGACCACATTTTACTGCCTTTAATCTAAACTGCAATACTTTTATTCTGAGTTTCCTATGGCTACATGGGATATTATTTAATTTAACATCATGCAGAAAAATATGAACTTCAAATGATAATCTTGCAAGACTTTATTTGCTTTCATTAATTTTAAAGGAAACTCTTTGTGATATAGAAATGTTTCTTAAACTCCTGCCAATTAAAAAAGCACACTAGAAAACTCATCTCAAATATAATCGAAATGTAACTCTCAACAGCTGAAAGCTGCCATTTGGAGAACTTTGATGAGGCTGTTGAGGTGGAGTCAATTTCACCTTTTGACTGCAATAGAAATGTGGCTCAGAAGTTTTCAAGTTGTAAGGTATGTTCTGGTTTTATTTTAAAATGGAAAACGGTCAACTTATTTTAAAAACAGACATATTCAATTTTAAATTCTCCTTTGTCTAATAATTTTGATGCAGATGCTGCTTTTTCTTTTCCAACATTTATGATGAATTATTAGATCAACAAGGGCTGGCCTAGCAATTGAACAAAACCTTAAACCACTACTTGAAAAAAGCATATTTGGGATTTTTAATAGACCTTTGGGGTTTGATGAACAGTTGTTCAATCTTGCTGCAGTCTTCATGAAACAAGAAGTTTGAATTTGTTGTTTATAAAACAATTGCAGCTTGAGAATACTGTTGCAGTTTTCAGCAAAGCTTAATACCATTCTAGTACATAGTACATAGCAACATTACCACTGGGAAGTCCCTAAAGAGGCTCTAAAACTATGTAATAAGCTATTCAGAGACAGAATCTTCCCATATCATTTCCCTCATATTCTTAGCTCCATATTTGATACAGCACTAGATGCTTAACGCCCATTGACTTAGTAGTCTATTAAAGACCAGTGGTTGATAGAAATACTACCAACAGAAAATGAAATCATTCATTCATTCATCCAACAAATAATAATGGTGTTAAACCCTGGCTGAGAGCTGGAGATGCAGCAATAAACAGACTAGATGCCGTCTTTGCGCTCATGGAGCTTATAGGCAAAGAAACCAAACTTCCTCTCTTTATGGGAAACACTTTCTATTGAGTCTAATGACAGTAATTTTGGAAATAAAATCTCCAGTTATTAGATAAACTCTTTTAGCTGATTTCAAGCTGAGCTATGTTTCTGAAATATCAAATACTGACTAGTAATAGCCATATACTGCTATTTATTTCGCTTACTCTACTGGAGTTCTTTGAAAATTCACTGATTATAAAACACTATGTATGTGCTTACCAGTGTATCATGTCTGGGATTAGCTCTCCTTCACCACAATCTTTCCAGCCTTACCTGTTTAACAAAATCCAAACCATCAGTCTTGGTTTCTGCTTATGCTCAGGGGGAAATGTTATGAAATATTCTTAAATTCTTCCCTTCTGGCCTCTGCCAGGATCTTTTACTTGGTTGGTTACATAAGCTCTATGTGACAAGGACTCCTTCCCTGATCAATGTGAGCAGCCTGGCAGTGATTAGCATAATCAGCACACTGTTAAAATTACAAAAATTGCATTTGTATAGATTATGTGCTTTGGGTTGTGATAAGCATTTTACATGCATTATTAAATTTAACTCTATGAAGATGACTTTATCAAGTGGCTATTGTCACTCACATTTTACAGATGAGAAAACTGAGCACAGAGAGGTAACTTGACCAAGATCACAAAACTAGAAATAGTTGGAGAAATATGGGAACTTCAGAGATGATGCTTATAATCACTGAGATTAAAAATTTGTTGAAAATCTTGTTTTTACAACTCTAGCACTTCTGGGATGCAGGAATGTAAATAGAGCACATACAAAAGGAATAAATGTATGTCTCTCAGATGCAGAGACAGTCTGTGGCTCTCTTGCTTGTTGAGGGAACAAGACTTAGGGAATGTTCCTCTTACTTACTTGTTGATCCTGTTAATTCCAGCATTCTCCAGAAAGTAATTTTTGGTTTTGTTTTCTCTGTCCTTTTTCACTACAGCTCCAAGAGATAAGTGAGGTTTAAATTCAACTTGCTAAGTTCTGAAATCAGCAATTTTTAAACCAGAAACTAATACAGCCATAATGGTTAATTTAAAGAATAAAAGCCTCTCAAAATAACTATAGGAGTAACAATATAACATTATAATACAGGGCTAACTAACATAACTGTCTGAAATATTCAAGAGATATAAATAATGACATAGGAACTTCCAACATTTAAATTTACTTCTCTGTTCCTGTCCAAGCTTTTAAGTGGCTTCTCACTCTGTGTGTGTGTGTGTGTGTGTGTGTGTGTGTGTGTGTGTGTAGTTCTGTGCACAAAACACATGCATTTAGGTCCTCGTGCTATGAAAGTTGAAAAGTTAGCTAGGATTTTCTTCATAAGAATTTTACAATAGAATGAGAGTATAACAAACCTTGAGTAGAATGTCTCTTCTTTATTTCAATAAGCTGTATTTGTGAGAAGCATAATAATGTCTTTATTTGTTGGAAAATATGTTCAAATATAATGGCATAATGATGCTTGAATTTGGCTATGAAGATAGAAAAACCTAGTACAGTGGTGTCATGCCCTGATAATATGGCTCTGTCTCTAGACACATTCATTACCTGCATCTGTGACCAAACTATTGGACAAAAGGAAATTTTTAGAAGTTTTAACTTTATGCGTGGGATAGTGAGTATTCTTTCACAGATTTTTTTTTTGTTGGGGAAGGGGAAGGCAAGTAATGACTTCCACCTAAAGCAGCTTTAGGTTCTTAGAGATGGGTACTTTACAACTGTTTTCCTACATGGGTCCTTTGAGAAGCAGCAAAGCAAGGAGGATGCTTGTCTGTTCTAAAGCTAGGTTTGCAAATAGAGATAACCTATTAACTCACCTTGGAGGTGCCAAACACTATGATTTTAAATGGCTCTTGGCATGGAAATTTAAGGAGCTCTGTGGCCAAAGAGCTTTACAAATGCCAGTATGGGTGCTGATCAATACTAGTGTTTTTAAAATGACAGTTTGTGCTTTTTCTCCTAGAGAGAAGAGTTGCATCTGATTCAGTGTCATCTGGGGGTAGGGTGAAGGAGGCAGGTTTTTGACTAGGAGAACTTTTCAGATAGACATAGAGAGAATTTGTGTGAAACAATTATTAGTATTGCCTAAGATACAGGGCGACAGACTGTTTCTGAACATAATCCCCAGAGGGCTCCTGTGGCCCCACACGGAAGTTCTTGGTCTGATGATGCCATTTACCCTTTTATGGTGACGCTTGAGCTTTAAGAGCAAAACTTAACTGCACCTTCTTGTCTTGCTTTAGACCAAACTTCGTGACATATTAATATCAGAGACTGTTTAAACAGAGCAATAAAACAACACACTACTTTAACTAAACCCAGCTTGCAGGCTAATTTTAAGGCAGCCCGGTTGGAGGAAGCCCATGCATTAATTTACTCTAATAGCAATGGGGAAGAGGAGGGAACAGAGGTTGAAAGGCATTGTTAGGAAAAAAAAAAAAGAAACAAAACCAAGAACTCGTGCTCAATTTCTTTCTTTCTTTCTTTTTTTTTAGAGGTTTAACACTTGTACAATTTGGTCAAATTATGGGCAGGACAGCAAGAGAAGCTAGTCAGTTTTAAAAGACCAAGAGTGCGTAAGACAGGACATGATTACTTTGCTGAATCTCCACTTTTTTTTCTTCCAAAAGAGACAAAGGGAAATACTTAAGAACCAATAGTGATGGCAAGAAAGCAATCATTGAGTTGCAGGATACCTTTGTCTCTAGGGGCACGCAGTAATTTTTCCATGTCTGCCACTGAGTGTCAAACCTTTTCTTTTCTTTTTCTTTCTATTCTGGATGGCCAAACTGATTATCTAAAATAGAAAATTAGCACACAATGGGTTTACTCTGCGATACCCCTTATGCAACTAATGGCAAAGCTTGTTAATTGGTTGTAAATGCCAGCAGGTTGCCAGGATAATACTTCAGAAATAAGCGGGTATTCTGATAATTACAGCAATCTTCATCTATAAAAGCTTAAGTAGATGAAGTAGTGGCTGGCTTAAAACCAAGATTTATCCCGCTGCACTCACATTAAAAGAAAAAATAAGATGAAAACAATAATGTAACAAAACAATTATATAGCAGGAAGCTTTGTAGGTTTTAGAGATTGTGAAAACTCAGAAAGTAAAACAGTGCTGTAATAACCAGTTATGGAAAAATAGGCCATTTACATTTGTGTATAATTAAATAGTAGGCTATGCAATTTCACTTTTTAAAGTAAACTGCCTTTTCCTTTTTTATAGGGCAACGTAGCCATAATTGCTGCATTAAAGCTTTAATGAAAGAAAAAAGCAGCAGATCAAGATGACATGTAACGTCTACATTTGTATCGTGGCGCTTTGCTTGTTTAGTAATGGGAAGCTACTGAGATTAAAATTGCAGAATTCTTCATAGTTTGTTCTAAAATTGCTATAGGAAGATCATTCAGGGTCTAAAAGATACACAATTTATTTTTCCACCTTCAATCTACAAGAATTTAATGGCTTTCATAACTAGTACATAGTTAGAGATATGTTTTATATTAAAGAGAGAGCTACTTCGGATCATAAAAATTATCAAAAGTGAATAGATCATCAGAATTTAAACCTTAAGGGACTTCCTTAGTACATTAGAATATTGTCCCGCATATTATATTACAGCTAGTGCTTAACTTGGTGCAGTATATGGAGTTTTCTTATTCAAAATATCAACAGGTTGGTTTGTAACATATTTCCTTTATATTTTGCAGTTTCTTTATCACCTCCATTAACATTAGGAACTAGTGCAAAAGGCAGTCAATTCACATAGAAGAAGGTAATGTTCTGGTAAGCTGTTAATTGGCATGTGAGCTGATTTATTTTATTTTACATATTTTTAAAGCAATACTCTCCTGTGAGCATCTTTCTCATAAGTTTGAAATATTCTTCAGATGTTATTCCCCATATAAGTTGGCTATGTTTTCTGTAAACCATCCCTGGCAAATAATGTAGGCAGAGATTGGAAACCTTTATTATATGTTACAGTACTGAGCACAGGGTATAAAAACATGCTAAAAACATACCAGGCAAAAGAGACAGCAGAATACCAAGGGTATTAGTGCCAATGGCAGGAGAGAGAAAAAGGAGTCTTAAGAGAGGGTTTTTTTTACAGTTACATAAAATCGACTTGATCTTATTCTTCCTTTTGTAAAGAGAAGAATGCAAAAGCAACTACTTGTAAAAGAGAACCTAAGAATGGACATTATAAAGGCCTAGAATTCTGGCTTTTTGGGTTTCACTTTAAGAAAGTGATTCAATTGCTCCAGGGTTTTGTTTTGGTGTTGGTTTCTCACAGGACTGATGAAAGGCATCTTTATCTATGTGCAGTTCTTCTGGTATGAAAAACTTTAAATACATAGCCTCCTGGAGTGACTGGCTTCCTCACAGCAATCAGAATATGGCATTGGCATCCGGGCTGGAAGCGTGGGTAAGCAGAGCTCCCAAAGGGCCGTGACACCCAGGAAACAGAGCAAGTGCCAGGCAGAGCAGCCTGGGTTGGGATGGGAATGTCACCATCTCACAAAGAGCATCTGCAGCGACTTTTTGTGAGAATACTACCTGAAAAGGAGGCAAGGGGAGGGGAAAGGAAAAAGAAGGGTTTTTAGAATACATGTGGGAGAAGGGATCCTCTTCTACCCCTAAGTCCTTCGGGTGAAAGAAGTGAGCATGTTACCTGTGCTTGGCTGCTTCCTTCATCCCGTGCAGACTCGATGTGAGAGGACTGGCCCCGTACCCTCCCCAACCAGTAATTCATGTCTCTTCATGGCTGGCAGTTGTTGCAGCACTTAAGATGGGCACATAAGGCATTTTGTTTTAGGCGAACTGAATTAAGATGTTTTCTTTAATCTACATCTTTACATGTGATTTGAACAAGCAGAGAAAATAGCAGAGAGAGCTTGAAACTGGCAGATTTTTTGGCGGTGGGGGGGCACTGGGTAGATGGGGGCAGGAGGTAAGCTTGCAAAGGAAGAAAAACTGCAGATTCCAACTAGCTTGAAACTGGCAGATTTTTTTGGGGAGAACTGGATAGTTGGGGTGCAGGAGGTAAGCTTGCAAAGGAAGGAAAACTAAACAAATAAAGCAAATTATTCAGAATTCGAAATGGTAGGGGCAGGAGAGGAAAATGGAAGGTATAATAATCCAGGACTGTCTTTTCTTTGACTACCTGAGACCTTGGACACAACTACCAATATATGTTGAAATTTGACTGACAGATCTGGTAAGACAGGCATCATAAAATGGATCATCTCTACATTCGTGGTGAGAAAAACTTTTTGAAAAGATAAAAAAATCTTTAAAGAACATCAAATGAAAGCAAGGGAACATAAAATAATTTTTTTGCCAATGTAAGAACTTGTAGAAGTTATGCATCTAATATATTTTTACATTTTTTGAAGGAAGAAAAATAATTTATCTTAAGTCTATTTTGTGATCGGCCTAAATTCTTTATTATTCCTAATGGTAGGGCATAGTTTTCCATATGGTAGTGAAATGCCCATGTGACTTTCTTGAAGAACAAATATAAATAAACTAGGTAGAGAATTTGGTGCTTTGCAGTTTTGTCTTTCATATACATGGTGAATATTATCTTTTTCTTGGATTCTTTAATACTATCTTGGTTTAATTCGCTCATTCTTAAAGGACCACTCAAAATCTCTGACGTTTTTCACATCTTTGAGAATTGTTCAGTATATGAGCCATGCACATAACTCAATCAACTTCCATTTGAACTTCTTTATGCTACCAGTATATATATTTTTTTCTGTCACGCTTTGGAGAAGTACACACTGCATGGAGTAGGTATTTGAGAAATATATCTGAATGAATTATTTTTAACTCAAGAGTAGAATGTTTTTGCTGCTTTTCAGGGTTTTAATGATGAACATATTAAATTGATAAGCATTTTTAAGACATATTTCCAAGTCAGTTTGAGGGTTTAGTACTTAAAAGGCAAAGTTATTTGGCTAGAATTTTCTTCTAGGAGAGGAGCATACTCTACGTGCATACAAAAAGTATAGTATGCCATCCTGATAGCATTTCTTGTGAATCGTGTGTTCATCCGAACAGTGAACATTTTCTCTGTTTCTGTGTCAGTTGTCACTAATCAGTTATACATCTGATGTGCAGATCCATCAGGGAATGGAATTTAAGTCATTTTGGCTTTAGCACATATGATATGCTTGTACAGGAGTTTACCAAAGCCCCTTTTGATACATTTTCAGAAGGGGGACGTGCATATGTTATGGTACCTCTACAGCAGCAGTGACTGAACTAGCTGACAAGTGACAGGAGGGTTTTTTCCCTCTTTGGTATTTCATGAAAGTGTGCACAAATCATAACAAGTTGCCTCTCTTTCAATAAGACAGGGAACATTTCCCTTAAAGCACACATGGCTATATGGTGTGTTTGTGTACATGAAAATTCATGCTTCTATCAATTTTAATTTTGCCATTTTTGTTGTTTTTAAATTTCAGGTTTGAAGTTTTTTGAAGAGGCTTAAATAATCGCTTTCAATTTTGTCTTGACTGATTTTTAAATAACTCTAACAAACTCTTAATGGAAAAGTAAAGTTCTTCACCACTGAGAAGAAAAGCTTGGTAAATAGTAAATACCTACTGTATGCCAGAGAGTCCTATGTTAGATGATACACAGCAGGCCATGACTTACAATAATCTGTCTGAATTTTGATTCATGCTTTAAAGCAGTATTAATAGCAGCAACAATAAAAATAAAAACCCTTGCTTTGCTGTTTCTTCATTGGGTGCAGGGTACTAAGCTCTGTGTTATAGGAAATTTTGTGATACCTATCACAGGAGCATCTCCAGTTTATTGCAATTAAAGCAGACTGGTGGAATGGAGAGGAAGTAGGTTTTGAAATCAGCAAGATCTGGGTTCAAATCCAGGCTTTAGCACTTATGAGCTGTGTTTTTGCCCTGGGTCTCAGGATCCTCTAAAATAAGGATCCTGTTGTGAGAGACCAATGCTTAAATCACCTACTATATTATTTGATACACAAGAGCTGCTTAATAAACTTTATTCTTTTGAGCTCACTGCTCCTTTCTGACCTCAGACTAGCAAGGGACTCCATATAATTCTAAGTAAGTGCCAATCTGTTTTTTAAGGTAAAGTAAGATCTTTAGCAGATAGGTTCCTGGATTCATAGAAGTTGACATCAGATAAGTGCCAGTAAAATGATCTGCTCCAAATAACTAATTAACTACTGTATTTGTTATACAGTCATGCACTGTATAATGAAGTATCAGTCAATAATGGATTGTATTTAAGAAGGTGGTCATGTAAGATTATAATAGAGCCAAAAAACCCCCACTGCCTGGTGATATCATATCTGTCATAACATCGTAGTGCTGTGTGTTACCTTTTCTGTCTTTAAATATGTTTAGATACACAAATACTTGCCACTGTGTTACATTTGTCTGCAGTGTTCAATATAGGAGTGTGCTGTACACGTTTGTAGCCCAGAAGCAATAGGCTAGACCATATAGCCTAGGTGTGTAGTAGGCTGTATTGTCTAGGTTTGTGTAAGTACAATTTATGATGTTCGCACAAAGACAATCGCCTAATGACATATTTCTCAGAACCTATCCTCATCATTATGGCATGTGTAATTATATGTGTATATATATTCATATATATACACACACTATACATATACACACACATACATATATATATATATATTCCTTTGTTTCTGGTCAACAAATGTAATTTGTTTTTTGAGACAGAGTTTTGCTCTTTTGCCTAGTCTGGAGTTCAGTTGCACAATCTCGGCTCACTGCAACCTCCACCTCCTAGGTTCAAGCAATTCTCCTGCCTCAGCCTCCTGAGTACCTGGAATTATAGGCGCCTGCCACCATACCCAGCTAAATTTTGTATTTTGAGTAGAGACAAGGTTTTTCCATGTTGGTCAGGCTTGTCTCGAACTCCTGATCTCATGATCCACCTGCCTTGGCCTCCCAAAGTGCTGGTATTACAGGCATGAGCATTGAGGCTGGCCACACAAATGTTTTCTTTAGAGTTACTGAACCTTTCTATAATTTTCTGAGACAGTTAGATGCACACAAACACCAAATGATATCTTTCAACTACCTGTGGATTTCTCCTTGAATGAAGGGACAATCTTTAAAAACATGGACTTTAGGGTACCAAAGGAGGAAAACAAAGAGAGAATTAACATGAGTTCATTCTCACGTAATTAATCTGTTACTAATTTCATGGTTGTGACTTCGGATGGAGTGTAGAAATGGCACGTGTCTGTGACAAGATCTTGCAGATACCACTGCATGACAAGGGGACATTAGAGGTTGAGCTATTATTTCTGAAGAAAAGCCTGCTTGTACCTGTGTCAGGACCACATAGCATGTGATAATGATTTCCTGTCCGATTAACACCAGAGCAGCATTACTGGGCCTACCAAAGGCGCTTGTGTAGACGGTACAGGAAGGTCCCTCCTGTGAAATCATTTGCGGTGTCTGTTCCCCCATTCGTATTTTTTTCTCTCTCTCCCTTCATACCTTCTCTGCTGCTCACCTCACTCTTCCCTCTGAGCACGATGAGTGTGAATCTGAGCTTTTGAGGTCCTGAGGAAGAGTGTTCTTCTTTTTTCTTTAGATATGAAGTGGCTTCTTTTTCTGTTTATGTCTTCATGTGAACATTCTGGATGGTAAGAATGACAGATTATTGGCTCAGTCACAATTTGCCTTACACATAACCTCACTGCCAATTTTATTAAAAAAAAAAAGATGTCTTCCTTCATGGAAGAAATAAGCATAACTTTGTTGTGGTTTAAAAAAAAACACCCCAAAAAACTGTTTCCTGAAACAAAATCTTTCATAAAAGAAGATACACCTGATTACTATTTGAGGCCCAGATACTGGACACAGGAGCCTTATTTAACCTACTTCTTACTCTATCCCCTCATGCTGTAACCATCATTTCAGATTATTTCAGGTTGAGCTCTAATCTAATGAAAGGTTAGAGCTCTTCTGAGGCTGGTAGTAGAGAGAGCTCTTTTGAGTCAAAGTAATATTAATAACCACCATCATCTTACTTGGTGCTTTTTAATTTCATCTTCCAGGCTGAGTTATGTTAGAGGATGTTACTGGAGGGATAATACTGCACACTTAATGTGTTCATAACATTATTTCAACCTCAAAAGATTTAATTAACACAAACTTGTTCCGCCTTTCTTTTCCCAATGATTCTGAAAGACAATAATTAATAATTTGCTAAGACCTCAGAGAAGAGCACAGTAGAAAAATAAAAAAAAAAATTAGGTGATTTGATCTGATTCTTGTGCCTATTTAATGTAAATCTATTGAGAAGATTTTTTTTTTAAATCACAAAGTACAGTTGAATAAAGAAGAAATGTCAATTAAATGTCTGTATTATTTTTAAAGTTTTAGGAGGAAAACCAAATAACTAGCTTATCCATGATAAATAGGAGATAGGCAGAATAATAGTTATTTTGTGGTATATGTGTCTTCTTCAGAGGTTAATTTGATTTAGATAGAAAGATGTTATTAACATTCTTTAATAGATTTTAGATTCTGTAGGGTAAATTTTACTTTATTGTGTACTTAATAAGACTTTTTCAATGGTGATAGTGTGTTAATCTAAAAGGCTGTAGTATTTTAAGTGTGACTGCTTCACAATATGATTTAGGGTTTTATTCTAATTCTCTTACATCCATGCAGAAACTTGAGCTAAAAATTTCATTTTCAAAGATTTGAAGATATTTTTTCTATTCTAAAAAGATAATCTTTTGAAGATAATAATAAAAAATATTAAAAAGTATTATTCTGATTTATATTGCATTAAATAGCGTATTTGATATTACAGACTTTGTAGAGTTTGTGTTTTTTGTGTGTGTGCAGTTTTAGGCCCTGCTTTGTCAGGACACTAGGAATAGTGTTAGAGGGTATTTAGGATGAAAGAGGCATTTAGCTTTAGAAGGCAGTCATTGTACATATCTTGCAAATTACCACACTTTTCATCTTGGGTGTGCATTGAGAAGTTAATATGCTTCTGTCACTCATACAAATAATGTTAAAACCATTTTGTCACTGGAGATTTTTATGGCTTATTTATAAAATGCAATGGGTTATTTCAGAGGACACACCATGCAGTATGGGCCAACATGCATTAGAAGGATACACAGAAGATCTATGAAAACATAGTATTCTGCTCAAGGCTATAAAGAGTGTCAGATATACAGTACTTAACTCTGGTGGGTGGTGTGTCTCTTTAAGACACTAAAGCCTTTAAGAGGTTTGAGGGTTATGATGTCATTAATTAGTAACTGTATGCTAATCAATACAATAGGTACATACTGTAATGGCTTATAAGCATGATAGCTTTTTAATGACTCATGTATAAATGTTAATTGATTTAAAACAAAGGGAAGCTTCTGTCTATTGGATCAATAGTTTATGGCTTACGACTACCTTTTAGTTTGAGATTACTAAAGAATGCTCCTTCACCCCTTCCATTCTCTGGATTGTCTTTCTATGTTTTTTTAATCAGGAATGCTTGTAAAGAAAATACGTTAAACCAATTATTGGTACTGGAATCCAATAACACTTGTAAAACCCCAAAGGCTTCTACAAGATGTCACACTGGGGCTTC
This sequence comes from Aotus nancymaae, assembly GCF_030222135.1. Lineage (NCBI taxonomy): Eukaryota > Metazoa > Chordata > Mammalia > Primates > Aotidae > Aotus > Aotus nancymaae. The sequence goes on along the minus strand of NW_026988419.1, from coordinate 35,211,196 downwards.
ATGGTAGATATGTACAATATGGAATATACAAGAGTCTGTGGAAAGTTCTGTGTTTAATTCTTTTATACTATTGCATTTGTATGCAAAAGGCGTGTCATATAAATATGAACCCCTTGATTTATTGTCAAGGTTTTTATGTTTGGATTTTTTATACTTAATGCACATAAAGAGATAAATAATGAATATGTTACCCACCAACATAAATGACCTAAAAGATAACAGCATGTTATTTAGTCTAACATCTAAATTAAGAATCAAATACATTTAGAACAGATTTAATACCAAAAAAAAAAAAGAATTGGCAGATGAAATTTTACCTAGGAGACTCCTAATGGCAAACACAGGACTTGCTTATAGCAGATACTATGAAGACTTAGGAGTTGATTATTGTAATACAGTTTCGTGCTTAATAGAAAAGGGGTATGCAGTTAAGTCTTTATCATTCCATACGGCAGTTCTCGCATCTCCTCCTTCAACTGCCATGCTAGCATTTTTTTTTTCTGTTTTATTGCTCCATTCTTGGAGGTCTGCTTTGGAATGGTGCCAGTTATCTTTTTTTCATTTAGGCAAATTTTACATGAAAATACTGATTTTATATTTCAAGAAACTGGTAGCTTTGGAATAGTATCCTCGTCAGCTTTTATATGAATGTGTATGAAGTTTAAAAAGCCAAATGGCATTATAAGAGGTCTTGTGAAAAACAGCAGTCCCTTGCCTAGCAGACCTTGGACTCTTCCACAATTCTCCCTCCTCAGGGAAGCACTTTTAGTGCTTCTAGTTGACTTTCTGTTTTCCTGATGTTGTTTCTTTTGTTATTTGAAATAACTTGTTTATACTACAGGCTGCTCATTTTTCAGTTTTAGATATTATCCACGGATTTCTTTATATAGAGGATAGAACTTTGACACCTTTCTACCTTCACCTTCTCAATAACCTTCTTAGAAAGTTTCTTTAATTGCAAGCTTCTTAGAGAGTTTAGTGTTTATATTTCTCTCTTTATTGTTAATCCTTACCCAGACTTTGTATAAATCTTCTCTTAGTATGTTAAAGCACTTCAGATAATCTGCCCAAGAATAGTAGGGAAAGTGAGACAAGAAATCTCTCTCTCTCTCTCTCTCTCTCTCTCTGTCTCTTTGTGTGTGTGTGTGTGTGTGTCTGGTTGGGGAGGCAGGGGTATAAATTTTACGAAACACACAGAAAAGAACTAGTGAAGGAGACTGAGAAGGAGCAGTCAAAGGTATTGGAGGAAGACAAGTAGAAAATGGAAGTCAAAGAAGAGAGAGTCAAGAAAGAGATGGTGAATAAATATCAAAAGCCATAGAGAAATCAACCAAGCTGAAGACTAAAAACATCCATTAGCCAAGACTGCCAGAGAATTGGGATCAGATGCTTCAATGTCATAAGAGACAATAGGGAATTTTTGGTTATTTGTTTGGGAAACTTGGCTCTTAGGTAAATGAGACACAAGGCAGTTTAAAAATAGCTAGATGTCAATGAAAGACTGCATTCAAAACAATTTTTTGAGATGAAACAGACTTTTGAATACTTCTAGATGAAGGTATAAATTAGAAAAACTGAAGGTGATGAGCAGCCTCTTCCAACCCTGCTTCTTTGAATAAGTGTATTGTAGTTTAATGACATTTTCTCTATTTATATTGTACCATGTAATGTTTAAGTGACTGTAAAACAGTTACCTTACCTTGTCTTCTCTCCTTCTCTCTCTCTCTTTCTCTCTCACCGCCCCCCCAGCACACACTGAAAGCTAGGAATTCAGAGGTTTTGAGGGGGATATGCCCACTTTACAGATTGAAGCCAGGATTCAAACATGGCTCCTACTCCTAGTTCAGAGCTCTCACTGCCATCCTGCAGCTGGCCTCTGAATCACTTTTTATCTCTCTTCTTTTGCCTCTTGGTTGATCTTTTCTGTTAAGAATTTCCTTTATTCTTACTTTTTTTTGGCAAGGCTTATCTGTCCGTCTGCCTGCTGCTTTTATTTCCTTCAAATCCACAGCTATATCATGTGTTGACTAACTTCATCACACCATAAAGCTGCTGTTACTATTAAATCATACACAGATCCAGACATTTTTCAATGGAAAGAGATTCCCTCCAGTTTAGTAACCTATTTTGAGGACGTATTTTTGTATGACTGTCACTAGAAACACCATTATCTTAAACAACATGTGGACTTAAAGCCCTACATCAGGTTAGATGACAAAACCATTTTATGTAATTGGTTTTTAACATGGGTACTGATGCTATGTTGTGCTAAGCTCAATCTGCAAATCTCACTAGGAATATATTTGCTTCTCATTTCACTTTTTAAAAATGACTTTGGTCAATCAGAGCACCAAAGCTCAATTTACAAACTAAGTAGTGGAAATCAGTGATGGTTTTCAGTCATATAATTATTAGTGAAAATATCTGGTGATGTGTAGGTTTCCAGGGTACAGGATGATACATTCTTTAACCACTCATTCACTCAGTCAGCCCACCAAAATTTCCAGAGAGTTTAATATGTGCCAAGAACTATGCCAAATGTATCTCTGCCTTCAAAGAGGGTCTCAGTCTTATAAGGGAAACAAAGGAAGCAGGAAGTTGGATTTTAGGAAAGCTTGGGAATTCACAAAAGGGCTTTGAGCAAGAGAGCCACATAATTCAACCAGTCTTTTAGAAACCCCAATCAGGAGGATGGATTAGAAGGAAGTAAGGGTGGGGTCATGAGACCAGAAAGCCAGGTGAGAAATTGCTCGAGCTGAAGCTAACATTATAAGGATGGGTGAATAGGAGGAAAGGTGAGAGCGACATTAAGAAAGAATCACCTAAGCTTGATGACAAATTTGGAAGAGAGAGAGAAGCCTTGTGAAATACGATGGCTTCTTAGTAATGTCTCTTGTGAATTCCCTGAATGAATATGCTGGGATATACACTATGGTAATCTGAACAGCTGTTTTGTATACATAAAAGTATACACATACACACACACACACACACACACACACACACGATTCATGAATTTCTGAATGACAATGACAGTGTCCAGTTCACTAAAATATCTTAAATCCAATATATATAAAATTCCCAAATTACTGTTGTGTTATTTAATGATTTTTTTTTTTTTTTTTTTGAGACGGAGTTTTGCTCTTGTTGCCAGGCTCTAGTGCAGTGGCACGATCTCGGCTCACTGCAACATTTGCCTCCTGGGTTCAAGCGATTCTCCTGCTTCAGCCTCCTGAGTAGCTGGGATTGCGGGCGTATGCCACCAAGCCCAGCTTATTTTTTGTATTTGTAGTAGAGGTGGGGATTCATCATGTTGGCCAGGCTGATCTCGAAATCCTGACTTCAGGTGATCCACCTGCCTAGGTCTCCCAAAGTGCAGGGATTACAGGCGTGAGCCACCTATCTAATGATATCTTTATTAGATAGCCCGGCCTACCTAATGATATCTTTAGCACTGCTGGGTACCTAGATTAAACAAATCCTAAGCCTACATCTGTATTAATGGCTGATGATTAACTGTATGCAAATGCTGATGTAATTCTGAAGTAAATTTTCTTGCTGTTCTGTGAAGAAACAATGCTTTGAATGCTCAGGGATGCTCTGCCCCATGTTTTGGAAATGCATGTAAAGATACATTTATATATATGTTGGGCATGTTCTTTCTTTTTCCAGGTATAATATTTGATCTTAGAAATTTGAAGTTTTTCATAAGTTATGACAATATGAATTTTTTAAACTCCTCAAAAATTGAAAAAACATCATTTTCTAAACTCTAAGCCATTGATCTTGGCATCCTGAACCAGAAAATTATATTTGGTTTCTGCATCTTTGAGAATAGAATGACTTTTTAAATTTCTTGAAGAAAAAAGTATTTCTTTTTTTGTGTTGCAAACTTAATAAATGCTCATTACAAGCAAGGGAGAATTGAATGAGAAATATATAAAACGGAAAATGAAAAGTGCCTTACAATCTACCATAATCTCAGCACTAGAAACAATAGTTAAAGTTTAAGGTGTATCTTCCAGATATAGAAATATTTATACATTTAATGGTACTAAATTATACATAGTCTTTTATAATCTGCCTTTCTTAACAGTGTGTCATGGATATCTTTCTAATTAAATATATAGAGAGCTATTTTTTCATTATGTTTTTGTTTTATGTACATATAATTTATTTAGCCAGTCCCTTACTATTTTTTCCCCTAAATTTTCAACTGACAAATAATGTTCCTATGAATATCCTTTTATATATCTTTGTATATTTTTCCATTTTTTCCCTTTGATAAATTTCTGAAACAGAATCATTTAGTTAAGATTGTACATATTTTAAATTTTAATTGGTATTTTCAAATTAACACCTAGAAGTTTTACTATCAGCCAAATTTCAGAGTAAATCTTTTCACATTCTGTTACTTACCTAATAAACTTTTGATTTTTTTCTCTATCAGAGAGGGAAAAATAACTTCTTGTGACTGTGTTAATCTGAAATTCTTTTGCTTTTAATATAATGCTATGTTTCTTATGTTTCTTAACCTTTTACATTTTCTCTTTCATAAATTACTTGTTAAAGTTTCTTCGCTAATTTTTAAATTATCTATTATTTGTTTATTGATTATAAAAAGCTCTTTGTATAGTAAAGTCAAACTTTTCCTTATGATTTATGATTTGGAGGTTTGCTAAGACCCCCTTTCCCAAGATGATAAGTAGAGTAATTTTTAATTAAAAACAAAAAACTAGGGATAAAAGGTCAAGCGAAAAATAAAAAATAATTAGGGATTTATGGACAAAAACATACACAATTAGAACAGGTTGTAGAATGGTCTCTAGAAAAGGAGAAACTTGTTCAATTTCAAAACAAAATAGAAATGAGAACTAGAATATAAATTGGATGAGGGGAGTGACCTTTGTCTCGTTCACTGCTGTGTCCGCCCATAGCAACACTTGGAACACAGAAGTTGCTCAATAACATTTTTGTAATTAATGAATGAATGCATACATCTAAGCTTATATAAAGGAATACATGAAAATTTGAATTATTAGAACTCTCAAACTCAGTATTAATCAGTATTACAGTTAAGATAGCAACATCACCATTACAGAGGCAACTCTCCTTATCACTGTGAAACTGGTAATTGAAGGTTTCAAATTCCTTTTGAGGCATTGATTGAATTGATTGAAGATTCCCAGTCTTCCTGTTTGTAAGGACATTAAATCTGTTCCTTTTATAAATTTAGTCTTAGAATAGTATAACTCCTAAGGAGATTTAGAGAATTGGAAAAGAATCAGCAGTATGCTATGGATTTATGGAAAAACTGGGCTGGTCATTAGAATATTTATTATTTAGCGATTTATTCTCAAATGAATGACAAAATTGTCTTCCTTTGAGATTCTTGAACAAGTTTCAATATCTGACAAAAATGCAAAGTGCACTGGAAAAAGTATAGAAGTTTATCTAAAGAATTAACTTATTTTTAGAAAAGGCAGGTGAAAGAATAACACTGTTTTAGTTTCAACCTATTGTTCAGTCATCCAAAGATTATTATACATATTTATGCCTAAATTCTGAGTTCCAACTTATGGAAAAATACAGTAACATTCATTTTTTCTGTTTTTCTGTTATTTTGTTTCTGACTTTTCTTCAATGACAGAAAATGGCTTTTTATAGGCTGTGTTCTCTAGCATGTTTTCCCTGAAAAAATATCTTTTTTTATTAGTATAATAGCTAATTTTAATTCTGTGTTAGAGAAACCCCTTTTTCTTTATATGGTTTTTATATAGTAATGTTTATTTTCTATACAAACTCACTAGGATGTTTTATCTGTTTTATATCCCATTGAATTCTCCCTGAAACTGCACTAGTTTACAATAATTTTATTACTTTATTAATTAAACGTTTTCCAACAAGCTAGCTATGGCATTTCTTATCATCAAGGGTTCCATTAGTTTTTAATGGTGTGAGACAAAATTACCATTTACCCACATGCAATTTAAGAAGCATCATTAACACAGGAAAAGCACCAGGTGGGATTTCTAATAGTTACTGTTTCTCATTTTTGTTTTTATTTAAAAGGAATCACTGGTTTTGAGTTTTTTTTGTTGCTATATTGCCAAATCTTCACTTGGATTTTATGATCGAGATAATTTAAAATAATGTTCTTCATTTCCTTAGGCACTATTCAACAATATTTTACTTATGTGCACACAGCTTCAGTCTAGCACTTTTTTTCTACACAGTCGGGTGAGTGTTGTCTGCACAGACAACAGAACAAAGAGGGATCTTCATGAACTCCATCAGATAGTTCGGCCAAAGGTTTGGCAGTGCCAGTGGTTTGGCCATGAACTATCTCTGTTTTCAGAGAAGCACGAACACCAGGACTAAAAAGATCCAGGGGTCCTAGAAACCCAAAGAAACTCTAGGACTCTTACAAAGTGGACACTCATTTATTTTTTCCTGCAGGTCATCATATGAACTCTTTTCAAGAGTTCACACGGTATAGGTTAGATAATGCTTATCCTTTTGCAGACTGGAAATTACTCATTTCTATAAAATGAATATAAGAGAATTAAGCAGGAATATTCAGGCTGTGAAGTTTGTAATAACACAGATACTCTAAGAAGATTGGAAAAATACTGATATCTTGTAATTCTCTGTATTGTAAGACATATAGAATATAACACAAACCCCTATAAACCCTCACTAAAAGGTCTATTAATTTAAGCCTTCATCAAAATTTGTATCAGACTTTAACAAAAAAACAAAACAAAACAAATCCAGATTTGCAAAAAAGGGTTATAAATCTATTTTGGGCAAATTATTTCAGCTTTTGCCTTTATTGGGCATTTACTGTTCTGCCATATAAAGGAATTTGAATAGGAAAGAAAAATCAGTTTCACAAAGTTAGGGTCTGGATAATACTTAAACTCTTGGGCATAAAATAGAAAAATTTAGTAAAACTGACTAGTACTTCAAGATTTTTTTCATGCAAGGGTAGGATATATTAAACAATATTTTACTTGTCTCAGGAAAGACAGATTAAAACATCTTTAATCATCTCCTAGAAAATATTCTATAAATTGTATTATATCTGAATAATCTGCTACAAAAAATGAAGGGAAACTGTTGACCTGATAATCTAGGCTGCATGTCTTTTCTTTCTTTCAAGTGGTTTGTAAATGAATGGATGGATATTTTGAATTTAGTACATTGCAGGGAAATGCTGTTTAATCTACTTTCAAATAGAGTGGTTTATTTTGAAATATTTTTATGTGAAAGTGTTAAATATTAACTCAGTTCAATAAATATTTATTGATCATTTATTATAGATTTCTTGTAAAATAAGTATTATATATTGGTTAGTACATCACATAACATAAAAAGTATTTGTTTTATTACAAAGAGAATTGCTGTAATAAGGGAGTTTTAAGCAAAAAGTGAAGAGGGAAAATATGAATATAATAAAATCTTCTAAAAGTGGACATTTTTATATATAAGAAGAAATAGTTTACCTTTTAGAGTAAGATATTTTATATAAAGCCAAATCTACACTTCCCTCTTATATCAATCTACACTTTTAGTTAATTTCCCTATAAGTGTCTGTAAACAGAAAATACTCAAGCTTATTTTTAACAGTATTGTATTTGTGGGTTTTTTTGTCTGCACAATAATCATATGGTAGACAGTTCTCCTGTTAATATTGTGCATCAATTCTATATTTGTGTTGTCTACAAAAGGAAAAAAATCAAAGTAACAAATGGGCTTCTGGGTTGCATTTTCTCTTCAGTATTTCTCTATCTTGAATTTGACCTGCATTAGTTATTAAATTTTAAATGTATCACTTTGTCCATCACTTTGAATGAGAAACGTTACTTGGACAAATTTCTTTCAGTATTGGTGTATAGGAAGAATCATTCTATTAATTCTTCTCTGAAACAATTATTACATAGTTTATTGGAGAAGTTGCATTTTATTTGGTTGGCACTGATGAACGCTAGATTTCCAGGGATCCAGTAAAACATTTTTGGTGCTGCTGGATTCCTGGGGTTTGTTCTATCTCCATTCAGTATGCTTTTATTGTGCTTGAAGCTGACAGAAAATTGCTATAGCCAATCACCAAAAAGTGCTTATTTTTTTATGATGTTTTATTTTCATTGCTCAACATTAACATAATGAAACTTTAGATTTTTCTATTAAAACAATGCAGTACATGTGAAGTGTCATGATGAATGACAATTTCTTTTGATATACATTTTGGTGCCTGTAAAATAAAGATTGACATTAGAGTTTCCTGGATTATACACTCTCCAATTTTATTTAGAGGCTTTATGAAAGCAAACACATACTACACATGCGTGTGCATGTGCACATGCACACACACAAACACATACACACACACACACACACATCCGTGTATGTTTAAATAGTATTCCTCTCCAAAAGAAAAGTAATAAAAATTACTTTTTAGTACATTGTTTTTCCTATCATTCAACTTCCATTGCCGGAAAAATATCTAGCCCTTATTCTTTTGAATTGATATCTTCTGTAGACTGGAATGCCTAGTAAACGTGATTTTATGTCTTTGTGGATTCTCAGGGGCAGTACACTTGGCATGAGAGAGATATTTTGGAAGCAATGAACCATTAATAAAATGACTTAATTTTATTTTGTATGTTTAGCATAAGGTTGGTGAACTATAAAAAATTTCTTGAGTTTACCTACGATGAGCTTTAACTGCTTTTGTTTTGAATCATTTTTAATAAGATGACACATAAATTAAGATATAATAATGGTTGTATGGTTAGGCAGGGAGAGGTGTGTCATGAAAGTTTAAAATTAAAATCCAAACTTTGTGGAATGAAACTTTGAGACAACTAAGTGGTAGATGCCAAAGAAAAGAAGCAGAAGAGTTAGAGGGATGAGGGCCTTGCACATTTGCTGTTATGTAGCACATCCCTTGTTTTCTGTGTGCATAGTTTGGGAACGTGATTATACACTTTCCAGAGCAGGGCACACACAAGAGAAGGAAAAAACAAAGTGGCTTAGATAGAAAGGCCTGAAATGAGACACCTCTTGTTTCCTGTCTTGTCTCCAGTGTCTCTAAGTGGCCTTTGGCAAGTCATCTCTCCTCCCAGATTTGGTTAACTTTTCTCATCTTCGAACAGAAAAACAGGGTTAGATTGTTGTGAGGTTCAAACTGGACAAAACAACAAGAATTCTTACTACAGGGCTGGGCAAACAGTGCTATTCAATGAATGGCTACTATTTCGTAAGGCATGTTTGTAACTCCAATTCCCAGGAAAGACGTAGAGATCAAATAGGTGACTCCTTTACGACATTTATTTATTTATTGAATTCAATTACATACCAGAAGTTTGATAATTAAATCTATTATTTTTGGAAATAACAGCTGACATTTATTATTTGCTATGAGCCTGGCATGGTGCTAAGCATGTGTGCCTTAATGCACTCGGTGCACATGTATACGCACACACACACAAAACACAACACACACACTCTTACATCTATAATCTCATTTTATTCTCTCCCAATATCCATTATGTAGGTAAAACTTTATCACCATGTTAAATATGAAGAAATGAAGGCCAGAGAGATTAAGTCTCTTGTCCAACATCTGATAAAAGTAGGATTCAAATCCAGCTAGTCCCAGAGTCCACATATTTAACATGAGGAAGAAAGTGCAGACTGAATGTTAAATAAACACAAATAATTCATTTCAGTGACGAGTCAACAAGAAGTTTACAGCACTGGGAAAGGTGAGTCAACAACAGAAGGAAAAAAATCCAGAGAAAATGGTACTTGGTGCATTGGAATGAAGGATAATCTGCAGAAGGTAAATGGTCAGGAGAGATTGTCATCATTTTTAATGTATTTGCAATGACCATGATTTATATTAAAATTTCTCTTCTCTGAGGCTCAGTTTTTTCAGCTGAAAATGAGCTTCTTGGACAACTGAACTCTAAGATGCCTTCTGTGGTTCTATCCTACATTTCTCCATGAGTTCTTATCAGCTACAAAGAACACTTTCCACTTTTCCATGTATGGTTCAGAGAAGATCCCAAATAATGTTTGATCATCTCTAGTCATATCTTAGAGCTTTCAGTTAATAACTGACTCCACTACCTCAGCACCCATTTTCTAAGATGTTAAGAGGAGTTTGGTGGTGGTGGAGAGAGGAAGAGACTAAGACACTTGAAGACCAAGGGGAGCCCTCATTAGCAGTGGAAGCGAATATCGACATATTTTGGCAGAATTCTTTCTCACATGCAAACTCTTCTGTGAATATCCAACAAGAAAATCCATGTAAATGGAATCTTGTCAGATTTACTATTTTAAGCCAGCAACCTACCTTTTCCCACTGAGAATTGAAGGATTGGCTAAAACAGAATATTTTAGCCCTATTTGAATGGTTAGCTTAAGTCTCTGCCTAGAAAAAATGTGGTAATCAAAATCTTGTCCATTGAAGCCACCTGTTTTTTAGCAGCCTCAGAAATTGGACATTTTATTTTGCCTGCACAAGTGGCGTTATACAAGGTGGAAACACAGTGACAGACCTTGTGAACGTGGAGCCTGGAATTTGGAGAAAGGGGCACTCGGTGTGTTCACCACAATCCGGTAAGGGAAGTGGTTAAATAGACCCAGAATCACACAACTCAACTTGGGCTCAAGGTCTGGGCCCAATCTTTAAGAGTATCTCTAAGCCAAAGTTTCCCAACATGGTGATAATTCCTGGCACGTGCTATGAGATAACACATGGTGTCACAGACTTTCCCGAAGAGTAAGATGATGTCACGGAAGTGCCTTGCAAACTGTAAATCACAGATGTTAAGTGGTTCTGTGGCTGGCTTCATTGTGAGAGGGCTTAGGTGAAGGCAGTTTTACACAACAGTAGCAGCATTGCCAAAATAAAATCTCATAAAAGCAGAATAAGTGTTCACAGAGATCTATGGGCATAAATAACACAACAACATGCATCAGAGTGTACTGGAATTTAAATACTAGAGAGGTTATAAGGGGTCAAAGAGGAAAGTTAGCAATAAAGTCAGCCAAGGTACAGTTCTGTATCTATTAATTTATATTAATATTTTAAAGGATTGGAACTGTGAGGAATGAACTAATTAATGGCATTGTGGGAAATAGAAATGTAGAAAACATAAGTACATTGGAAAGTGTTGAACATTTTAAATGGCTGAAATTCTAAATGCTTAGCTACATATTTATACAAATTGCCATGAACATTACTTTCGATTGTGGTAGAAATTACCTTAGAACATTTTAGTGTCTTTTTTGTACCTTGAATAACTATCTTAAGCACTCGAATAGAGGTCAGGTAATATATTAGCTTATCTCATTGGTGGACTTTACTGGTCAAGTATCTTATATATTGAGGAAAGAACTCCAAAGTGACTTTGTGGCAGGGTTTCTTGGTGCTATTGATGTTATGGACCATGTAACTTTTTGTGGTGGGGGGTATCCTGTGCCTTGTACAATGTTTAGCAGCATCCCTGGTCTCTACTCACTAGATACCAGTTGTACCTCTCAGTTGTGACAACCAAAAATATTTCTAGATATTGACAAATGTCCTCTGAAGGGAAAAAAAATCATCCCTGTTTGAGAGTTACTCCTGTACAGTGACAACCTTCAGCTTTCATGACCCAGAATTCCAAAATTTGTAGGTTATTAAAATGAGTCAGAGATATTATATTATGAAGAATAAATGTGTATACATTTAAGTGCTTTGTGTTGCTAACATTTTACATCTTTTACCAACTCTCTCTCCTTTTTTTGGTTTTGTCACGAAGGTGCACTATTCTCTCTACAGTTAGACAAGGTACTTCTGAGGGATTAGGTTGCTTGTCTTTTTGTCTTCTATCTCTGCAGCCTTTTACATTTTCATCTACCTTCTGCATTTCATTATGTGTTCTCAGGTGACTCCCGAAGTAGATAGAAATTGTGGATGCTCGTGAGATAGCCATGCTTGGCTGTCTCACTAGCACTTTGAAATGATTATGTCCCTCCCAAATTAATCCACATGTGCATCTGCGTCTACCTCTGACCTCCTCTGTTTTTTCTCCATCTATTGATTGACTGATTGATTAATTGATTGTTGTTGCTAGCTCACTGTCTTCTATATACCCAGGTACTTCTAAGGATCAGCTTCATTAACTTCTTTGCCTTCTCTGCTAATCAATTTCCAAGGCTTATTATTTCTAAGTCTAGAGCCTCTCCCCTAATTATCCATTTCAACCAACACTCTCTAAGAAACGCTACTCCCCACTTCAGCTTTTTCTGAGACAATTATTGTTATCATCTTCCACCTTCCCTTCCTGCCTCTGGTCTTTCTATATAAGATATATTTTATTCTGTTACATTAATATCCCTGAAGCATTCCCATCCCAACAAATTCTTTAGCCTTCTAGGGACTAACTCTAACATACTTCTTCAATCCTGTTTCTTACTACTGGAACTAAAAATAATTTCTCTGTATACTGCACTTCTTTAGGACTTAATCTCTTAATTTCTTCAAATACTGCCATTTGCTTTAAATCGTTTGTGTGTGTGTGTGTGTGTGTTTGATCATTTAGACTAACACTTGAAAAAGAAGCACACATCCTCTTTAATGTTCAAAGTATATACAGGAACCTGAGAGTCTAGAACTTAAGTAATCTAAAGTTACTTTAAAGATTATTTTAGAGAACTACAATATGCAGATGGTTATAAAATACTTTACGTGGAATTCATGCATCCCTGTTGTTGATACTGTTTATTTTGCTTCTTGGAATTTAACATACAGCAGGCCTTCTTTACCTCCTCATCTTATGGTGGGACATGAATATGTAAATGTAGTTTCCATATTTAAAAAATGTGCATAAGTCTTAATCTGCATTCCACTTCAATGGGTCTTAAAAATACTTGCTTAAGAGAGGCTTCCTGCACAAAGGTCAAATATGGTGATAACATAGAGAATGAGAGAGAGACATGATTATTTAGTGGCACTTATTGCCACAGGCATTGGTCCATTTATTGGAGGACAGTGAGCACATATTGAACTTGTTCGCTATCAAGAATGCTGAAGCAGTTCCATGGGAGAAGGTCTTGGCTTGAGCCCAGGTTGATAATAAATGTAGGCCATTACTAGTTGATGTCTGTTCGATGGTCTGTATGAAATGAGTTGGTGGTCTCAGTCCAGTTATTAGAAGACAGGTGTCTACATCTCAAAACATCATGACAATTGGTGCTAATTGGCATGTTTGTTGGAAGTCTCAGCAGAGAAGCAGAGGGATAAATAGGGGAAAAGGAGAAGCTGTTGTTACCTAAGATAAAGAAGTCTGTGGGGATATAAGCAGTAAATAATTACCTATTGCTCAAAGAACAGTATTTTCAAGAGATCTAGACATTTCCAACATTGAAAGGACTTTTTTCAGTTATTTGCCCATCATCTCTCGCTTATCTTCCTTGCATTTTTGAACTAAACATTTGGCCCCACTTTCTCCTTTCTTATCTTAGGGAACATGTTCTGGTATGCAGAACATCCGCTTGGATAGCCACCATATTCTTTCATCAGTTCAACCTCAGACTTCATGTTCCTGGTTTTCTCCCAGGATTTATGATTCCTCAGTTTTCATGCACATAGAGAGCTGAATATATTGGTTCAATTGCTACCTGTTAATGAATTTTTCTTCTTTTCTGTACTTTACTTGGTGACTAGAATACATGTCTCTTATACTCTGCTGTCTCTCCCACTGTTCTGAGGTCTCTGAGATAGGGCCCTTGCTTGATTCACTTTAGCATTCCTGTAGTACACACATCAGGTACTCAGTAAATGAATGAAAGAAAAAAATGAATAAATGAATGAATGCATTTTTAGCCTCTTGGAGACATATACCCACATCTAGAAGTGAAGTAAGAAGTAAATATGAAAGAGACAGAGTCTAAGAGACAGAGTGGCAGGAATTCATCATTCTATTCTTCTTGGTGCCTTTGACATTCTCCCACCCTCATTTTGAATGATTGCTTAGTGCTCTAATCTGTGCAAGCCATCTTATACAATTGCTTTGTAATCGGCATAATTCAGCTTTCTAGCTGAGGAGCCTGCTCCGATATGTGTCTATAAGGAGGATTCCGTGTTCTCTGTTAGAGTTTATAATTTCACCACTGCTATATCCAGTGTTTTTCATTTCATGTGAAATAATTTAATGAATGTGATTTTGATTATTTTAACCAATAAAATTATTTAACACAAAGGGGAAAATTTCATAAATATGAGAAACCATGACTACATTTTGGTACTGCAAGTAAATATATTAGAACAGTTTTGCTCATGTATATTAGAACTGGTTAAATGTTTCTGACTGTTTTGCTATTTTTAAAATATAATTTATCATTAAAATGTGAAATAGTACTATTTTTAAAACTATAAACCAAAAATGGCTGTCAAAATGTGTCAAAAAGAGAGTTTTGATTCTTATTTTGATTATTTAATTGAATAGATCACCAATATTTAGTATTAAATGTAGGACTATTAAGTGTAGCAAGTGGTGAATATAAATTAGTGTATGTTGATAAAATATGTGATGAAGCACAAAAACAATAAAATCTTTTAATTATGAAATTATTTTTTTAAATTTTTGACTAGTAAAATGCTTTCCCTTTTTCTGTATCTACATATGAACTTTGATTAGAGTATTTCCCTTTTTGTGAGAAAAAAAGTACCACATGAACACTTATTAGAAGCAACTTCACAAGTGCGACAATTTTAATATCAAGACGTTTCTTAAGTTCAACATTACTCATTTGTTTTGAACATCAGACTGCCAAATAAACAGCAAATCTTTACAAATCCTTTTAGTATTAGAACCAAATAACCCTGGTATTAGTTGTCAGGAGTATGCTGTGTCTTAGTGGGAATCACCATTGCAGGGGATTTATAAAAGGAAGGGCAAAACAAGATCCTCAGGTTTGTGACATAGGCTCATGCACATTGGAAATCAAGAGAAATCAATTCAGATATTGCAATCTTCAATAGCAAAACAAGAAAACACAGAGCTACCACTGCACTTATTCATTCTTTAATCTCATAGGTAGTTTAAAATATCTTGAATTTTTCAAGTATGAACTAAATGATACATATTAGGTGGGATTATTACCAAGATTACAGCTTAGGGCAGCATTCATGTGCATATTAGTGCTCTTAGGTAATTCAGACCAGTTTCAAGCAGTCAGTTTCTGTTAAGCACTTACCAAAAATTATTTTCGGTAAAGCAAATGACGTTTCAAACCCAACATAGAATTTCTATTAACAATAAGCAATTTCTGAGCTGATCACTGTGGATTCACTATCTGAGGCACGTCAGTATGTTATGCTTTCATGCCTCTTGTTATCATCACTGGAAAACTCTTTGGATTTATTTCCTTGATGCTCATTGCAACAGTCTCTAGACAGCATAGCTTATAGAGTGTTTTTAAATTTCATCATTTAATTCAGTGTATGGGCCCTCACCTTTAAAGTTTTTACATTCCCTTAAGACATATTTGTGCTCACCTTTCTTTTTGATAGAGTTGTAATTAGTTCTGGGGAGCAGTTGTTTCCAATTAACCAGGAGGAGAAAATCACAACTGAAGTTTTATAACAAATCCTTAGGCATTCTGATATCAGACCAGTGTATTATGAATTCCTGTGATAAAAATCTGTTACATGTATTTAAAAACAAATTTGCCCATTCTCATTTATTTATGATCATTACATTTTTGTACTTACTGGCATTTCCTGAGAAGATAAATATTTTGGTGTTTTTGAGCTTCCCAAAGGGATAGAATTTCTACTATGTACATACACACCATTTTTCTGTAGCTCATTTTATGTCACAAAAACAATAAAATGCAAAATACTCATTATAACACTGTGGCTTGCACTGAATGGTCACAACATTAATTTATTTTAAGGCAACACATTTTTAAATAAAGGAAATCCAAGACTTTTTTTTTTTTTTTTTACAAAAGACAAGATAACTATTTTAATGAAACAAGTACCTGATTCATCTCACAATCATGTTATTGTTTTGAATAGTGGTGGTCTCTGCCTCTGTTACTTTTTTCTTAAATAGGTGTATACAATTACAAAAGTTCTGGTTCCTAACATCTAGAATTAAAATACTTAATTTTTTTGTGTGATTCTCTTTCTCTATGTCAAATAGTTCATTGTAGATACCAGTAAATATATCTAAGTAGTAAAAATGTGCTAAAACTTACTGGTAATCATAAACTCTTTAAAGAGGAGAAAAATGAAAACTGCTATTTAATAGCTTTTGATAAGATACTGCAGCATATAAGGAGATAGCTTGTAGGTTATTTTTGTATACTCTAAAAACATACACACACACACACACACACGCACACACACACCCATACACACACACACAGATGTAGACAATATACATTTTTTGTGTAGCTCACATTGATACTAATGGAACTTACGTGAGCATACCCAGGTCTAAAAGGTGGGCTCTGAGGGCTTTAAAAAATTCTGCTGAAGTTAAGAAGGGAAGCTAATGTTTCCTTGATTTTAGAAGTCAGGTCTGACTTTTACAGTGCAAAAAGCCAGCATTATGTAATGAAAATATATCAGTAAATTTCATCAATAGGTATGTATTTTTCATGTTCAGACTTCAGGTAAAAACCGAACAACCGTTAGTTGAAGAAGATTGGTGAATACTGTAATTTTTGTAGGACATCATTAACTAGGTTAAATTATTCCTTTGCTATTTGGGAACTAGATAAGTTTCTGTAGAGCCCTTCATTAAGTGTGTGTGTGTTCTGGGGAAGGGGGTGAAAAATAGAGTAGCAGGAGTTGTAAATCAGCAGTTTGTGCAATATGCCTACAGGGTGAAAAAATTTATGTACAATATTACACTGTTGTTTTTCAGATATATATATTCCCTCCACATGCAGCAAAAAAGTTTTCTCGATGTCTAATCAAAGCAATGGGGTTTCTGCAGATTTGAAGAACTCAGAAAGTTAGTTTTTTTTATTCTCCTTCATTTAAGTATTATTTTTTAATTGCAGCATATTAAACATAAAATCTGGTACAATCTTTAAAAATAAATAGGACCTAACTATAAATGGGCCCTGTTGTGTTTTTATCTTTGACAAGCAAGTAATTGCTTCTCAAATTTATCAGTTTGTTTATGCAAAAACCATTTACCAAGCCTAGCTCAAAAGCATCAATTTCATCATTATCATCTTATTAATTTAGCCAAGCTATAACACAGCTGATTATTCCTGAGTAATATCCTCTGCAGCACATCATGTGTGGCAAAACCATCTGTACAGTACCTATTTAATAAATAAACCCTCGGCTAAATGTCTCTGTTTATTGAGAACTAATGTTTATAGAAAATATAATGGAACTCAATAAATAACTCAGCTTCATCAACCTGCATATGAATCAGTGCGAAGAACGCTGACATCATCACCTTTCAAGTACCAGAGAAAGCAAAATTACCCAAAAGAGCTATAGAGTCAATATTAAGGCATTAAAACTGCAATGAAGGCATATTAATGCTTAAAACTTCATTGTTGGCGGTGGAATTGGCACAATGGACATATTTTATAACTCTAGGAATACTTAGGCTTTATGGCTGCTTCTTTGTTGACTGCCTTGCACTTAATGTAGTTTTCCACTTTAAATAAAAAAAACCCTCAAGATCTTTAAAAAAAAAACCAAGAAAATTGCTGATTCTAAGCATTCATTTTTAAAATAATGCAAACTGCTGATTCCAATGTTCAGATTTAAGAAAAAAAAAAAAAAAGCCAACTTCTTTAACTCCATGCTTCCTGAATTCATATTAGTAGCAACTAGATATTCTGTGGCAAAGGCCTTTTAAAAAGTCACAAGTATTTTTTTAAGAGATTATTCTGAGTAACATCATTAGTACTGAGAATGTGAGAATGATTTAGACATTTTGCAAAGAAAAGCCAGCTTAGGTTTGAACCATTAGTAATATTCATGCCCAGTATACAAAAGTGCACAATTATTTAACACATACACATTGATTCTCATCACCACACTATTTTAAACATTTGCATTAATAACCTGAATTTTTAAGCTAGTATGAATCCAATGAAGCAAAGTTTTGAAATAATGAAAATGGATCCATTGCTTACAACGTGTTTCAAAAATCTATCTGTCCTCATTTTACTTTCCAGAAATAAAAGAGAAACAAAATTTGTTCTTATTCAAATCCAAAGAATGGACCTTACTGATGTTTGAAAGCAACTCTATTTTCGTGCATCAGTATGGCCCACTTTCACCTGGAAGGATACTTGGCATGTAGCTTAAACTCTTCCTTTCTTCCAGTGCCCACAGAGCTTCAAACTTTTACTGAGGCCCTGTCCTGATATAATTTAAATAGGAAAATAGCAGATGCTGACCTGTTGCTAGGGACATGTGGGCTCATTCTCCAGGCCTGTTTGCTACTTCTACTCATGCAGCTCTGAAATCCACCTGGTTCACTTTTTTCTAGATGAAAATGGATATGTTCACACTTTGAAGACATTTTTCTAAGGCCACAAGATCTTTGTAAAGTTACAATCAGGGAGAAGAGTTGTGGATATACCTTTCAAATGTCAATCTAAAGGCAGGGTGTTGTTTTTGTTGCTTTTCAAAACACTTATTACAATGTCCCATGAGAGAAGGGGGCAAAGCATGATAAACCAAGAGGGGATAGGTCCTGTGATCTGTAGACATCAGCCTTTTTGCCTAGATGCTGGATTCATTATGCTAGATGTACAGTTATGGGGTGTGTGTGTCTGTGTGTGTGTGTGTGTGTTTCAATTTATGCAATGAGCTCTGTGGTTTCTGCAGAGACTACCCATTCCCCAACCCTAGGAGGGGTTAAGGGGTAATCCTAACAGAAAATTTATATCTCCAAAATTAGGCAAATGCCTCAAACAAAATGAATACCACATCAAAATAGCAGAAAGATAGTGAAATGGTGCCAGTAATTGCCTTTTGGGGCAACTCAGCTTAAACAACTTAAAGCTTGCAAACGCTGCACCCACACTACCCAGAAGAATACTTTTTGTCCGAGGGTTTAAATTGCAAGCTAGGAAGCCAACAACTCTAAAACCCCTGCTTGGGAGCCAGAGCACACAGTGTGCCTTTGACATGCGTCTGTAAGGAAACCTGTGTTTGGCATGTCAGCAGTTTTGAATAGCTCGGGTTTGGTGACCAAAGTCAACAACCCACATATTTTGTCACAATCAGACCCAGATCAGCAAAAAGGCTATTGGATTGACTAAGTGGGTACATCTACTTAAGAGGACCTGTGGCTTAAAAGAGCAGAAAGAAAAGAATGCTAGCCAGTGCTCTCCATGCTGTCAAGTGGCCTATGCCCAGAGGACTCCTGAGATTAAGCAAAGTAAATTTTTATCTATTTGTTCTGAGTGTAATTCTGTGTCTAGCCTCCCGTTGTGTAATCCATAAAGTCATTTCATCCCATTTCAAGAAATCAATTTTAGATATTTCTGATGAGAGGTGATGTCAGACCTTACCATTTTGAGGCAAGAAATCAAAATACCAATTCCAGTCATCCACCCTGAGATAAGTAACAGGGAGGCAGGTGCATCTCTGCTGTATGTGGAAGATAGAGAGTATGTCTCCCATAAAATGTGAGTGATTTGGACATATTTGAATCCATTGACCTAACATAGCTCATAAATCCACCTTGGTCTAGTCCTCAGGATTCGTTAAGGGAGTGGTCATTTAGCTTATATCTGCTAAGAATTAATACTAGGGGCTACTGAATGTGACAGACCACATTTCAAAGTTATAATCACAAAGCTCTAGCTGCAAAGATGGGCCTTTCCTATAGGCTGGCCATATTCTTGGAGAAATCTAGGAATGAGTAAATCTGATGTATATCTGTGGAAAATTCCTGGCTTGATAAAGGAGAAAAATTATGAAGCAGGTGGCACATTTTTGACTTTCTTGCATTCTATAGTGGTAGCAACTTTATAAAGAATAGAAAAATCTATAGTTTCAAAGGCAACATTACAATACATACCAATAAGAAGATGGTAATATAATTGGTTGATTTAAGGCACAGTAAAATATATTTATCTGTTCATTCATCTA
Source organism: Aotus nancymaae (assembly GCF_030222135.1). Classification (NCBI taxonomy): domain Eukaryota; kingdom Metazoa; phylum Chordata; class Mammalia; order Primates; family Aotidae; genus Aotus; species Aotus nancymaae. The sequence goes on along the minus strand of NW_026988419.1, from coordinate 35,191,044 downwards.
ATCATGCAACAATATTTATCAGGTGCCTACATTGTGCTAGGCAATGGGATACTATAGTGAACATAAAGAGATACTGTCCTAGTTTCACAGATGGCACGATCTGGTGAGGAATTGAAAGGTTATAGAAATAAATGCAAAATTCAACTGTGAGAAAGAATATGAGGAACAGATGCAAGATGGAGGTGTTGAGAACATTTCCAGCAAAGAAAATAGCCCCTTAAAACAACCATGGTGGTAAAGGACTCCATGGTACATGCAGAGAACTGAAAGAATAGTGTTAATGAATAGGAAGAGAAATCTGGGTGCAACGTGAACCTGGAAAAGGTGGTAAGGTTTGATGTTAAGAATTTTGGTCTTTACAGCAATGTTATAGTTAATCCATATTATTCACTGGAGAACTTATTACTGAGTCCCGTGGCGGAAAATATTTGCCATTAGCTGGTACTAAAATACTATTCTCTTCAACTGATATTTTATTGAACACCTACCCCATGCAAGGAATGAACATTGTTAATATAGTGGTGATGCACATAGGCATGGTCCATGGTGTCATGAAACCTGCATTCTAAGATAACTTTTTTTTAAGCCACAGGGTCTCACTCTGTTGCCCAGGCTGGAGTGCAGTGATGTGATCATAGCTCACTGCACCCTCAAACTCCTGGGTTCAAGTGACCCTCCTGCTTGAGCCTCCTGAGTAGCTAGGACTATAGTCATGCACCACCACACCCTGCTAATTAACTTACTTTTTTGGGTAGAGATGGTGTCTCACTATGTTGCCCAGGCTGGGTTTGACCTCCTGGCCTTAAGTGATCCTCCCACCTCAGCCTCCCTAAGTGCTGGGATTACAGGCATGAGCTACTGTGCCCTGCCAGAAAAGATAAACTTCGAATACAGGTGTAACAAGTGTTAAAGAGAGAGTGCCGGGTTTATGACAGGGGAGTCATGTTGATGATGTGAGTTGGGGATGACACCCTGCAGAAGTGATTTAAGCTGATGTGTGAAAGATGTAAGATGTCCACTCTCAACAGTAAGAAAGTGGTAGGAGGTAAAGAGAAAGAATGAAGGGCTTCAAGCCTTAGTGACTATGGCTAAATAGTGAAAATCAGTATGATTTTGTTACATGCTGGAGGTGGCAGTTGCCTTTTTGACATTTTTCCTGTGAATCTGCAGGAATACATGAATTTTAAGGAGTGAGGACATCTTTGTGAAATATCTCATCACAACACACACAGTTAAACCTGGATCAGGTCCCTCAAGCACACTGCCAGTCAATGGCCACTCTTGCTTTTCAGCCGGGTTCTGTGGTAGGTATGAATACGAAGACCTGAGACCATGATCTTTTTTGACAAGCCATTTTTTTTTTGTTGAGACATTTATTTTTGTCCTGGGATCCCAACTAAATCCATGTGCATTCTGTCTCTGGGGTCAGGAGGATTTAAGTTGGGGATGTAATGAGGCAGATAATTATGACTACCTCTCATTTACTCCTTTCTTCTTATTTCTCTTTTGGGGATATTCATATGAAAATACGAATTTTTCTTCCACTATCCTCCTGAGGAAATAAGGAAATGGAATGAGTTGGAAATCTTGAGCTGAAGCAGAGAGAATTGTGGACTGTGCTGAGATGGTACTCTCTGGTTTATAGACTTTCCAAGTTTCCTAGTTCTCATCACTATTCTGACATGGAGTAAGTAGCTCTGATGCTTTCCATAACTTCTGTTCCTCCTGGGTTGCAGCTATTTTGTACCAGATCTCAGACTAAAAACAATAGCTGTAGAAGGAGGTATTGGAGTAACTGAAAATCAATCAAATACTGCAGAATCCTGAGCACTCTGCATCTGCATGGCTCAGTCACTAGTGTACACATCATAGGAGTGTGTCTTGTGGTCCACATCCTCCTTTGAAAGGGAGTAACTGCATTTCACATGTGTACCTGTTTATGGCCTAACATGTCCCACTGTCCTAGGCCTTTGTCTTAATCCATGACATCCATGGTTTCTGCTTTCTACTGGTTGAATGAAAAGAGATGGTTATATCAATGCATACAGTAAATCGATTGTGGCCCAGGTAATCAAGTCTTAAAAAAAATAATTTTAAGACAAAGACATATTTTATACAACCTTTTTTTTTTTTTTATTCAAGGCTTCTTAGTTGTTTAGTGAAAGCTACTTGCTACTTTTAAGAGTTTTCCATTTCATACAACTGTTCACACTGCTGAACTGAGTGACATGGGTGCCACTTTTCTTGTGGAAAGGAAAAATAAGATGTACAAATATTTTCTGACATTTTTGATAAAATGTACAACATAGTTTAGTCCAAGAAGGCATTTCCTACTTAATGCATTTTAAATTACTTGTGTTTATTTTTACCTCTTTCCTATAAATCTGTAGTCATTCTGACAAGCTTAAGTCATAGGCATCCTGGTGGTTACTGCTCATTAAAAGGGAAACACAAGTTTGAGTTGGGGGAGAGGGCTTAGGTGAGAAGAGCCATTCCTTATACAGTGATGGGCTTCACACAGTATGGTGATAAAAGCTCAATGGAACTACCCTGGGTCATTCCTTCATCATCTTTCTGTGTCATTTTTGTTTCTCCATTTGCTGATAAAGCATATTTTCTAATGCCAAAGATTGATTACTCCTGCTATACCTGAATTGAAAATATAAGGGATGTATCAGGTGCTATTGTTTCACCATCAGCTTAAGCCAGAATAAGATAAGTATTTAAAATCATTCATGTAAAGAAAGTCAAACTTTGTTAGCGTCTCTGTGATTTAGCATTCCAATGAAGAAAAGAGCTCTCAAGATATAGAATTGATATTGCTTTTTAATAGCATCTGAGTAATTTTCATTTGTTTGTCCTTCAAGTGTAAGAAAATATCAAGAACATGCCTTAATTGTAGGATAAATCTCACCTACTTTTTTTTTTTTGGTAATTTTGGCTCGCTTATTTGGAATGGAACTGAGTCTAGATGGTATAGTTATACTAATGTGAGCAGTTCGGTTTTTAAAAAAGTCATTAGAGAATGGTCACCACTTAGTTGGTCAGAATGTTCTCAGGGTGATATAGTAAGTGCTGACCGTAGTTAACTTAATTACCTGACAAACCATGAAACCGCTTGGCCATCTAGTTATGTAGACATAGTATTAAACTAAAGACCACTAATGCATACATCTGAGAACTACGTGAAAGCTTTTGTTGACTAAAGGAAAGTTTACAGCACAGTCAAGAGGTCACCAGTGAAATTATTACTTCATCCATTAAGTTATATGTTTTTATTAGGTAAATACTTTGTAAATATCTCTCTGGTTAGTGCTAAGGAAATCTCTAAGTTAATATTAACAAATTCACCAAGTTAATGATTTTCAACCATATTATACCCAATTATCCATTACAAAAATATTTCTATGATGCCCAATATGGTAATCTTAAATGAAATTAACAGATAATACTTGTGCACATCATTGAAAGATCTATGATGTTGTAACTGTAAAATATAGGAAATATAAAAGAGAAGTATATGATGAGATACTATGTATGTAATCTGTAAATTCTCTGACACTACTACTGGATGGAAATACATACTGTAAGTTTAAATTGCCACTTAGGTGTAGAATTATCCCTCCTGAGAACCATTCCAGGAGTCAAGGAGTTTCCAATGGTCCAGAAATATGTCTATTTTATTCTTGTTATACATCAGTTCTAAACATGGCATTTGGCATGAAGTAAGTGCTCAATAAACTGTTATACAATGAATGTTGAGTGAGCAAAAGAAACAAAACAAAATTTTCTTCTGCTAGAATTTATCTTCTGGTTAGAATGTCAGGTCAGTTCAGTAACACAAAGTGAGGGTTCCTCGGTGCTCATGCATCCCAAACTGGGTGCGTGGTGAATGCTGTGGAGAACTTGAGGATACAGGCATCCACCTTAAGCAGCTGTGAGCTGAGAAGGACTGCTGTGGTCTCAGGTCATCCCAGCAGCGAGCCAGATATGCACCTCAACTGCACTCTGCTCAGCGCACTTCTGTGCCACGTGCAGGGCCAGGTGCGGGGGACAGATGGGTTAATAAGGCCCTGTGCTCCTGAAACTGTCCCTTGAGGGTGCCAACCTAAGAATGTGTCAGAAGCCCTTCAGGGATGGTTAAATGCATATTCTCAGGCCCCACCTCAGAGATTCTTATCTGCATTTTAACAAATTTCAGAGATAAATTTTGATGTAAGTGGTTCATGGGCCTCACTTTAAGAGACATCAAATAAGGTGGACAATAAACCCAAAATGTGCTCTTTGTGAGAATTTTCAATATTTGGGAAATGAATGGCAACCATGGATGAATGTTGAGAATTCTTCTGAAAGGAAATTTCTTACATTCATTTAATACATCAGGTGAATGCAAAAGATGAGAGCGTATGTTTTTAAGACTTCATTTATAAGACGGATGCTGTTTGTATGACATGATTGTTTTAGGATTCATGTGTTAGTAAAAATGGTCTTGATTATAGGGGGTGCAATTGTATGTGTTTTCTTTTGTTAGTATTACAGATGGAAAGGTAAATGGAAATACATTGAGAAGTATAAAATGGTATTATAAGACAGCTTTTAAGGTTTCTGATGTCTTGTAACACCATCTTATACTGAGATGATTTCTAGGATAAATAATCTCCTTAGGTTAATATTTTATTTTTATGTACCTTGTACCTTTTATATACCGTGTCTAAAATTTTTAACTGTAATCAAACTGTATGTCTAAAATACATACACAAGTTTATTGTCCACCTCATCTTTTGGATTCATCTGATTTATAAAATGAATGTAAAAAATTTCCTTTCAAAAGAATTCTCAACATTCACCCATGGCTGCCATTAATTCCCAAAATACTGAAAATTCTCATAAAGAAAACATTTAAAGTTTTTAACTATAATCAAATTTTAAACTGTAATGAAAATCAGAGTATATCTCATGACACATGTTTTTTTAGTAGCATATATCTGACGATATTTTAAATATAGGTAGCTACCTTAGTTACAGACAGAGAAACTTACATACCAAAGACTAATACAGGTTTTTTGACTGTGTATGTTTGAATTCATTTTTAAAAAGATAATTGAGTGAAAGCAGAATAAAAGACTTTCCAAGTTTTATTATGTATATTTAATAGCTCAACATAAGGGGGTGAATGGACAGTTACTCTGTAGATGAAGAGCCGTAGCTATGGCTAATTCCATTAAATCTTCCTCTAGGCAAGGGAACCCACCCCCACTGATGCCTTCACATACCCCCATGCCTCATCTTCAGGAAAACAAATCAACCAGTCAACCAAAATAATACTAATTTTGAGTTACTGATTATTATCATTACTTACAACCATATTCGAATTAATCACAAATTCACAAAAAGCAATCAATTCATAAGTCAATTAGTAGCTTTGTCTACATGATGTTAAACAAGGGTTTTATTAATATTTCTGAACTGAATGTTTTCTTTTTTTAAAAAAGACTAATTTCAGTGCTATGAATACCTAGCTTTTAAAAAATAAAATAATTTATAGCGCCACAAAGATGATAGCTTTCTTCTTTTAAAATTAGTCATTCTCTTAGCACATATAAACAGAATGATTGAGAAAACAAATGTTCAGTTTGTTGTCTTAAGCTTACAAATGAAAAAAAGGTTGTCTTTTTATTATTTGGAGGTTACCTATTTATTCTCTATCTTAATAACCTTAGTCCTATAGGTTATTAAGATAAACAGAGAACTAGATGAATCTTTAGTGGGATACATATTTACAGAAAGTTTTCTAAAATATGCTTTCTATGGGGGAAATCTTTCTGCTTAGATGTGCTATTTTGTCGGTGTAAATTCAATTGGGTAGAGAGTATTCTTAACAACTCCTGGTTTGTCCATTTGTTCAATTTGATTTCCTTATTTTTTATTTTATATATGACCACTGAAAAACTACAAGACAAAAATTTGGTTTAATTTTCATTTAGACCTTTTCCAAGGAGACTCAGTAATACAAGCGAGCAAAGGTCACATTTTAAAAGAAACTTCCTCTTTCTTATGTATTCTCAGAGTGTTGCCAACATTTATAAAGATGACCCAGCCCATGTTATATTCAAATAGAAAAATGATTATAAACATCAACATGTGTGGATTACCATGGACTTCCTGATGTTCACAGGATGTGTAATACTGAAGAAATGAGATGCTGTTACACACAGACAGGCACACACGAAGGACTGACGCAGAGCAGAGTCGCGAGCAGTGGACAGTTGTGTATGGGACTGACTCAAACGAAACTGATAAAGTGAAGGTGTGTGAAGGCTATGCCTGGTAAGATCGACCCATAGTTACACCAGATACAATAATAGGACACAGGCAAAGGTCCCTTCTGCCTCGTGTTGCACTGAGAGTCCAAGAAAGTTTGGCAAGTAGACCCTGAAGTCCTGTCCAGATAATCCAAAATCATCGCCCATGGAGCTTAATTCTGAATTTCCGCCCCAGACGAAACTCCGATTAAATTCAATGAGTGTTTCTCATTTTAGAAAGTTGTGCATGTGCATGCCATATTCTTTTCTTAGATAAAAACATACCCACAGCTCCTTCCATACAAAACGAAACTAAACACATTTAGAACACATGTAAGCCATTTCTCTATGGAAAAGGCCATTTGTGGTTAACACAGAAAGTATTTATGGTTTCACTGTTAATTGTGGTTTCTTTCTATTAGCCAAAAAAGGTAGCATTTTTCATGTTAGAAACAGTATGAAAGCAATAGCCTTTCTAAAAAGTATCTGCATTTTTCTGGGGCGTGAGGAAGTAACTGAATTTATGATATCTTCTAAACACCAAAGGAGTATATGCGACATAAAATTGTGTTTTCAATTTGAATAAGAGTTTATTCAGAATTGTCTTAATTGTACTTTTGTACATTTCCACAAGACAAGACTGTGTAATCAACATTGTATAATATTTAAGCCTTGGGCACATTTGATTTTTTATTCATATTTGTTATCTAAGAATAATAACGTTTATCTATGAATCAATGCTATTCTTGTAAATTAATTCCTTTCTTTTGAAAATTATTAATTTTACAATGTGCACATTTATAAATGTTGATTCATTTACTTAAATATGTTGGCTGACTTGCCTAATTCCTTCCCTCTGTCTTCCTCTTTCTCCCCTTTTTCTTTCTTCTTTCTTTCTCTTCTTCCCTCTCCTCCCCTCCCTCCCCTTCTCCCTGCCTCCCTTCCTTCCTTCCATTCTTCCTTCTTTCCTCCTTTTTGGATTAAAAATTGAAGAATCATTATATTATTGAAATGTTTTATATTACTAAGAGCATAATTTTAATTTTATACTGGATTTTGGCAAGGATTCTATAATGAGAGTGAGTGCATTCAAAAGGTTAATTACATGTAAAAACAGTCAGATTCATTAATTTGAATGTACTGTACATTTTCGGGGCCTATATGTTAATATTTTTTAATAACATTTCCACAAGTGCTGCATTTTAACATCTGAATGCATTATGTATATATTATTAGCAGAGGAAAAGAAGAGACAATTGTGATTATTAGGTCAATAACCAGAACACTTAGGAAGATTAATATATCAAGCAGTTTTTTGTAAGTACACCAGCTTTTATTACCTACAGGAAAGAATATATTTTCTAATTTTATTATTATGCAATTTGAAAAATTTTAGAAGAAGCAATATATAAATATTTGATTATATCTTATTAAATTCCATAAGAAAAAGAAGTCATCAACACATGACCCTAATTGCCTCTTTCTGAGTGTGAAAAACATTCTTTATGAAAATGCTTGGAAGTATAATTTATCAATTTAATCACATACATTTATGTATCTCTCCTGAGTGTATGTGAAATTGAGTCTAAATGAACATTTTATGATGTTAAATGCAGTTTTCCAAAGATCTACATTTCTTCGAAGATATGTAAAAGCCTGTTAATTTGGATAGATACTATTCTGTCCATATCTAAGGATTTACGAAATTTGAGTTTTAACTTAAAGACATCAAACAGATTTGTACATTTAAATTGGACCAGTATTAATTTTCAAAAATATCTAATAAAAAATGTAAAGGTTTTGGTATATATTTTGTCTCCTTTCTCTTACAAAAGGAAAATTAAACTTGAATATGTTGCTATGTATGAAATTTATTAACTATGATTAGCTTATATACCACATAACTTTCTGCCTCAAATATTATTACAATATATTTTATATAGTGTGTAATATTGAATATTAGTGTAGTAATATATTTTGACATATATAGATTTATGTATTTTTATACTTATTGATAATCATAGAATATGTTTTTCAGGTCTTTTTGTGATTTTTAGTTTGAAAATCATTAGCATTTTAAGTCGTAACATTCATAGAAGACAAATACTTCTCTGTGGAGTCTTTACAAAAAGGAATAAAACCTCAAACTAGAATTCATTCAACTTCATTTTAATAAATATGTTACATTTTATTTTTGTTGCTAACATCTGATGTAAATCATTTCTGAATCCAGGTAGTTATTTTTGCACAGCAAAGTAAAATGTCTTTTTTACTATTTTCATTTATATTCAAATATTAACATGAAGTAACTAAAGAACAAAACAGACTTTACTAATACATTGTATTTTCTTTAGTTGCAGGCAATAGGTGGTGAGAGTCAAATAGACGAAAAGTCCAAACAAAGGTTTTTCATTTCTTGCTGTTTACAAATACGCAAAAACAAGAATTCATAGTGTCCATATATTTCCTAGTCTTTAGTGTCACATTTTGTTCAGCAAAGGTTTCTTACCTTTCTTTCAGTGATGCCTTATTGAGAATCCTGAAATACTGCCGCTCGGGTCTTTCCTCTTCATCTGCTTGCACTGTGCATATCAGACTGTAGGGGGCACTCCTCAGCTACCACAAAGACTTGTGATGCTAAGTCCTTTCTGTGGTCTGAGATGTATTTAATACCCATTATTTTATCAAGGCAGTTAGTTTAAAGAGAATTCATAGTTTATCTTTAAACCATATATAGCCATAATTGAGTTAAAAAAAAAAACCCTCAGGTATCAAGAAGGTAGGCATTTGGATTCCCGGGGATGTTAATAAAAATTTACAAAACTGCATTGTACTTTGATAAACTAGTACTTTCAGAGCTTCCTTCTTTCTATTCTTTTCTTGGAGCTCAGAGTGGATTTTATAATACCCAGACTTTTATTACTATACCTCGAGCACTGTTGTCTCTTTGCCTTGAGGGCTCCTGGAGAGCAGAATGTAGAATGATCATGATTTACGTGTGGGAAGAGGAACCACAGAGTTTTTACATAGAATTACATGCCCTACACTGGAGCTTATAAGCAGCTTATCTTTAATGAGAGTGAAATATTGGATTTAAGATTGTGTGTGGCCTTCTCTACTCCCTTTCCTCCCTTTCTCTTCCCATCTCCGACAGAATCTACTTGGGTGGCAATTCTAAGAACCCCTTCCATAATAATGACATAGTCCTCTCACATGGCTGTACCTTCCAGGTTCACATCAACTGTGGGTGCAGCTGCCTTGGCTTTTTATAGATTTCCATAGTTACCTCTCAAAGAGACCAGTAGCATTAACTGGTCTAACACATTGGAGGTTGACTTTCCACATTCAGCCTCTTGCCTCTGCCAGCGCTTCTGTGTCCTGCTGTTACTATGGCTGTATTCTTCTCACCCCCTCTGAGACCAGTCCCTTCTCCTGGTCGGAGAGCCCCTTAATTCCTCTGGAGCCTGACGCTGGTTGCCACTTCAGCATTGCTTTGTCCTTTTCCTTATCATCAAACGTTCCCTTTCTCTGCTGTAATCTCTCCTTTCTCTCTTCACCCCACTTCTCCTGCAGCCTCTCCATTTCTCAATCCATTTTATTTTGTATTTATTTTTTTTTTTTTCGAGACTGGCTCTCACTGTGTTGCCCGGGTTGGTCTTGAATTCCTGAGCTCAAGGGATTCTCCCACCTCAGTCTCCCAAGAAGCTGGGACTACAGGCGTGCCCCTACTGCACATGGCCATTTTTCAGTCCATTTTAGAACAGAACCTCTTAAAGGGTTGTTCGTAGCTGATGTCCTAAGCTTTCCACCCCTCCTTCTTTCCTCTCCTGCTCCGTTGTTCTCTTCCTAAAATCAAGGACCTCCACGATGCTAAACCTAATAGTCAGTCCTCAGCCCTCATCTTTTATTTATTTATTTTTATTGCTGCCTCCTAGGTGATGACTTGGTCCTTATCTTAGTTGACATAGAAGCAGAATTTCTTTTTTCTCATAGGGGTTCACTCCCTCCTCTTTAAACGATTTCTTTCACATGGCTTCAGGTTGCCCTCCTCCCTCACCACCAGCTCTTGCTCCACTCCTTTCTTTGTTAGTTGTGTCTCAAACTAACTAACTTTTTCACAACTGAAAAGTAATTTCAGATCCAATTAGGATCTGAAATCCTAAAATTGTCAATCCTAATTATTTATTTCCAGATAGGACTACTTCCCTGAATTCCTGGCATGTGTATTTAACTTCTTTTTTTACTGGACATTGCTATTCGGATGTCCAATAGGCTTCTCAAACTCCATCCCAACCTCACAAAACAAGCCACTTCTTAACAATCCTTCCCGTCTTAGAAAAGGATTTTTTTCAGGATAAAACCTCAGTTTTAAGACAGTAGTCCAAGCCACTGTCATCATTTCCTGTGTCCATTTCTCTCCACTCCAATACATCCTGACATCAAATCCGTAGAGGTTAAATATCAGTTCTTTTTGGTCCCTTTCTCAAAACCCGCCAGTGGCTCTCCAGCACAGAGTGACGGCCACAGTGCTGTTAATGACCCCTGGGCTCTACTGGATCTGACCTCTGAGATACCTCTTAGCTTCTTCCCTTACTCTTTTCCCTGGCTCACTTCATGCCAGCCACATGTCCCACTTTGCACTTGCTTGATAATCCAGGAAAATCCCTGCCTCCAAGGGATTTGTTATTTTCTCTTCCTAGAGTGCTCCTTTCCCTGATACCTTTATGACTCACTTCCTCACTTGCATAATATCTTTCCCCAAAGTCACCTATGTACTGGGTAGGAGTTCCCTGACCACTCTTAAAAATAGCAGCCCTTGGCCAGGTGCAGTATCTCATGCCTGTAATCCCAGCACTTTGGAAGGCTGAGGCAGGTGGATTGCCTGAGATCAGGAGTTTGAGATAAGCCTGGCTAACACAGTGAAACCCTGTCTCTACTAAAAATGCAAAAAATATCCAGGTGAAGTGGTGCATGCCTGTAGTCCTAGCTACCTGGGAGGCTGAGGCAGGAGAATCGCCTGAACCCAGGAGGTAGAGGTTGCAGTGAGTGGAGATTCTGCCACTGCACTCCAGCCTGGGCAACAGAGCAAGACTCTGTTTTTTTTTTTTAAAAAAAAAGGCCAGGTGCAGTGGCCCAGCCTGTAATCCCAGCACTTTGGGGGGCCGAGGCGGGCGGATCACAAGGTCAAGAGATCGAGACCATCCTGGCCAACATGGTGAAACCCTGTCTCTACTAAAAGAATACAAAAGTTAGCTGGGCGTGGTGGTGCGCACCTGTAGTCCCAGCTACTTGGGAGGCTGAGGCAGGAGAATTGCTTGAACCCGGGAGGCAGAGGCTGCAGTGAACAGAGATCGCCTCACTGCACTCCAGCCTGGTGCCTGGCGACAGATCAAGACTCCATCAAAAAAAAAAAAAAAAAAAAAAGAGTAGCCCTGTCTAGTGGACCCTGCATTTCATGCAACTTTCTGGCTTTATTCTTTTCCATGGCGGTTATCACCCTCTGACTTGCCGTATCTCTCACCTGTGTTCATCTCTTGTCGCCATCCATGGGTACACTCCGAAGGGCAGGGGTTTTGTCTGTTGTGTCTGCTTTTGCTTCCCCAGTGCCCAGAGAGATAACTGACGTGCAGTAGGCTCTTCGTAATAGTTGCTGAATGAACAAATCCATTTTAGCATATCTTCTGTGAAAGGATGTATGTCCAAATTTGGAACTCGGCCAGGATTTGAATTGTATTTTGTCTTTTCTGTTTTAAAGCTTGCTTTCTGGTTTAAACTAGTTCCTCAAAGTGATGCTACTTTATCTTGTGTTCACAACCTTTGTTTTCTTCAACTGACTTTGAACACATTGGTCTTTTTGCCTTTAATCAATATTGGATGCAATAATTTTTATTAAAAAATTTTATTACAGCATTCAGACAGATTGTTGAAGACGAAGTAATTTTTAGAGGCTTCGCCATCCCCTCCCCTACTTTTTAATGGGATTAGGAATTTTCGGAGTTTTAGGAAGGTCAAACTTCATGAGGAATTTTTAGTTAAGGATATCTTTGGGTGTTTTCAAGGACTTCACTTTTGGTAAGATGGTAAAGCTCTCCTGACTTAAACTTTTTTGAGGAAAAATTGTTCTGTAAAAGGGTCCTACCTTTGGGGTATTTGGTGGAAGCAGTTGGTCACAGGCCAACTACTTGTTTTTCTTGCTCTTCTCTACCTTCTCCCAATACCCCATAACCTCAAAGTTATTGTGACCATATGGGATCACCTTTAACTATTTCATCTGTAAGAGTAACATGTTTAATTCTGTGCATCAAATTACACAAACAAATTGTGCTACCCTACCTAAGTAAATGTAGAAGAAGCTGTGGAAAAAGAAATCAATATTTGTTTAGATCAAGCATTGTGCTAGGCCTTTTTCATGTATCAACTTATTTAATTCTTTCTTTTTCTTTTCTTTTCCTTTTTTTTTTTTTTTTTTTTGAGACAGGACATAACACTATGGTCCAGGCTGGCATACAGTGGCGTGATCACGGCTCACGGCAGCCTTGACATCCCTGGCTCAAGCAATTTTCCCCACCTCAGCCTTCTGGATAGCTGGGACTACAGATGCATGCCACCATGCCAGGCAAATTTTTTATATTTTTAGTAGAGATGGAGTCTTGCCATGTTGCCCAGGCTGGTCTTGAACTCCTGCCTCAGCCTCCCAAAGTGCTGGGATTACAGGTGTGAGCCACCGCGCTCAACCTTAACACAACACATTACACAAAGAAATTCAAATTTGGAGAAATTGTATAAGCTTCCCAAGATCTTACATCCAGAAAATTGGAATACTGGGGCTCAGAGATTTGTCGGTTTTTTAAACTTGTGTTTAAGAAGCTACTTAATTTACTATAAACTCTGAAATGCTTTTTAGGCAATTTTCAGAAAGTATTATGGGTGTATCCTAAATTTACAGAAAGTATTACTGGTGTATCCTAAATTTTTAAACTTTCTTACATAGCTCTGTGAGATAATGATGATTATTTATTGTACTAGATCCTTTTGTGATCTTTTACAGACATTAGCTTTAATTTTTACAATAACCCCAAAACAATGGTGTTATCATTGTTGCTATTTTACGGATAAGAAAACTGAGGCTTATAGAAGTTAAGTAATTTTCCTGATGTTAAAGATGCTGATACCTGGGCTTCTATGTAGAACGATACATCAGATTTTTACATCTTTTACCCCCTCACCTTACTCATACATCTACTCAAATATCATCATATCAGAAGGGCCCTCTCTAACCAAGCTGTCTAGAGAGTTCTATCTCAAGATAGTGACCTCTTAGTTTGCTTGTTTTCTTTAAAACTCATTACCACCTAGACATTATATATTTATTTATTTGTTCTCTGCCTTTTCCAGCTAAAATATAAGCTATGTAGGAAAGTTGTCCATTTTTGCTCTCTGCTGTATCAGCAATGCTAGGATACACAATAGTAGACACATGATAAATACCTGTCAAATGAACATGAACAAGCATGGCACTGAAAATGTAGGTGGTAAAATCAGATTCATGTGGGTGAGTTGAAAAAAGGAGATAAAGGATTCTTTGAACAAAAGAGAGTACAATAGAGAGGACTAGAATGGAATAAAACAGTCAGATAAGAAAGATGGAAGACATGGGAGAATTTAGGTCTGCTTGAAAACAAACCTTGTGAGCACTGAAAGGAAAGTCATCCTTTTACATAAGGCAATGGAATTTCTGGAAGAAAGTAATACATAGTTTTTTCATCTAAGAAGACTAATAAAACTCTCAGTATCTGTGGTTTAGAAAAGTGAGATTTCAAAGTAAAGGAGTATTTAGAGTGTGGATTGATACTTTGTGGAATAAAGAAAAAAAAGAGACTATTTTGGGGGCTATTTATAGGAAGAAGTTTTGGTTGTAGAGTTAATCTGAGGATATGTCAACTACTAAAGAGTTGATATTTCTAATATTTTATACCTAAAGAAAATGGGACATTTCACTTAGTTTTTAAGCAGTTACAGAAAACGAATAGTTCATGGAAAATAAAGGAGGTTTGCTATTGACATATTGTTTTGAGAATTTTAGTGAACTACTTTGTTTATAAATTTTCCTTATATCTGTGGGGTGGGGGATAGATTTGAATTAAACACATCATGATAGCACAAAGCAGCCTTTGACTGTCAAAAGCTGGTGCCATCTTTTCTCACTCTCCCCATTCTGGGCTTTTCTATGTTCTTTTCTTAATCTTTTTTTTTCGTTTTGTTCTCTCTTCAAAGCGGTAACAATAAAAAATAATTATAATAAAAATGATAATAACTGTTAACATTTGAGTACTTTGTGCCAGGCACTATTCTAAGCACTTCACATTATTCAATGAATTTAATTCTCTTGTTAACTCTAAGAGGTAGGTGCAATTATTACACCCATTTTACAGAGGAAATTAGGATGCAGAGACAGCAAGTCACTTGCTAAACATCACATAGCTAGTGAGCGGCCCAGTGAGAATGACAAGCCCCAGAATGATGGTACTTAGTGGTTGCCCGGGTCCATACTCTTAACCACTAAGCTGCCTGGTTTTTTTCCTGATAACATTATATTTACATTGAGCTTTTAACCTTTGTGAAATGCTGTTACGTACACCAATTTTCTATTTTCTTACCCCGCCGTGGCTTGCCACTGACATTACTCAGCTCCTGCACAACAACTAGATGACACTTGGCATGAAGGAGCTTTCCTGCCTTGGCTCTCTAGGCACAAGCCATCAAGAAGTCTTTGAATGATTAAATGATCATTATTATTTGATCATTTAGCAGAGAAACATCAATCAGAGCCCTTGGCAAAGGCAGCTTTCGGGAGAAGTGTTTTAATTTTTGTTGATAGAACTTAAGCTGATAGAAAGATGTATACATGAAGTCCAAGTATTAAAACCCAGGTCCTTTATGGTAGGGAGAGGTGCAGTAGGGGCTCCATGTGCCCTTTTTAAGGAGCTGAGAAATCCTGAATGTACTGGGTGCATTGTGGAAGAGTAGAAGAAATACAGCACTTAAAAATTAATAAAAGAGAAGAGAATAACTAAATCAAAGTTCTTAAAAAACGTCAGGGAATATATTTCAGAATATATTTCAGAGAATAGTGGAAAATTTGGAAATTTAAATGAATAAATGTGAAGAAGAAAATATATAATTAATCACAGCTAATCATCCACCCATCCATCCATCTATACATCCATCCATACAGTCACATTCTATACACTTGGCAACTGGAGATTAAAAAGGAAAACAATTAATCGATCAGGAAAGGCATTGCAGGCATCCTGTGAATCATTTACTTTAACAGAATTAAAAGGACATTTCTTTTATTGGAAATAAAGTTTTCAATATTGTTATAACTTAATATACAGGGACACTATCCCACATACATTACCTCATCGTCAGTCTTCTTGTTTAATATCAAACATGGGGCTCTTTCTATGCCTCATGTTCAATATTAAGAGAATGCACTGGCTGTGAGAACTGACGTGCACAAATTTAGGTCATGTTTGAGGGGGAGAATGATGACCCAACCTTTATAGATATATACTTATGACTGCTGAGACTATAATCTCTACTCCCTGAAAGTTGTATATATGGTTTGGTCTATGTTGGGAACTTGTCCATAGACAGGTAGATTTATTTTCCCTTAAGCCCTCCATAGTTGTGAAGAATCATTTAGGAATATGTAAAGACAATTGTGAAATTAATGCACTGTGAAAGGCATTTGATAATAGTGAAATTAAAATTAAAGTTACCTCTCCCTGGTGCTAAGAGCAACTTACCAACAGAACTTTGTATGTCTTACGGATCCATCGTGTGGTATTAACTGAATATTTGTTGAAAGTTTGGCTATAAAAATGAGATACTTTCCTGTGTAAGAACAAGCATTCACGCATTCCATGTCTTTTAGACTGGAAGCATGCATTTTGCAATCCTCAGCGTTACCTCTGCCTTTGTCATACCATTTTCTTTTGCACATATACACCATTCTTTGCCTGTTACGTAACAGATGTGTTTCTCAGCTCCTTTCTCGTGAAGTGGTAGAGTTAGGCCATATTTCTGAAGTTGAGCTTGAGTTTATCCTTACAGAGTTGTTTCTTCTTTTTTGACTATAGTTTTTTCCAGGACAGCATGACTTGGCAGGTATCTGGGAGTGTCCCAAGGTCTATAGCCTTCTGTATTGTGACAAGCCTACATTGTGTACGAAGAGGCACACCTGTAGCCCAAGGCCTCTGTGTTGTTGATCTTCATTTCATTTGCATTAATTGTTCGGATGAAGGGGGGAGTATTTTTATTTTGTTTTTTGTTTTTGCCCTCATATGCCTAAGACTACAGACTTTTGGTTTTCTATGCATTACAGAACAATAATAGAGGCTTGCGCTATATGACACCATGACAGCATGACTTCAAAATGACATTTTTCTTCCATTTAGGAAAAATGTCAATTGCCTTTTGTGGCTCTTCTTCTGAATCCCATTGTGTGAAAGAATAGTGACTCTGTTATAAGGCCATTAAGGATAAAGAAAAGAAAAGCTCCTGAAGTAGATTGCCTTATTTAATATGATATAACACTGAAATTTAGGTAGGAGAAGAAAACAAATGTAAAATGGTACCTAGAATAACATGGGGCAGGAGAGAGAGAAAACTCTTTCCCAACAGGAGGCAATTAAGTGTTTGCTGTATACTATGGGTCCCACTGAACTTTTGACACTTTTCCAAAGGGGAAGGCGGAAGGAGGAATATAAATGGCTACCGAAGCTAGTGGGTGGCTTTGGAATGGGCATCTCATGTGGTCTCAATTTAGCAACACTGTAATAAACCAATGAATAGCTATGACATTTTTGGAGGGTTGGAGAAGTGCAACATAGAAATACAAAACACTTTGGAAGCAAAATCACCATTCATCCCAGACATGGAGAGGTGCTAGTCTGACAGAGCCTGTATCTTCCAGTGATACCCAGACTGTAGGCTGAAGATGGGTTTGCCATGGTTAAAATCAGTACTCCAAGACTTGCATGTTTAAAATGGAAAAAAGACTGGTGGTTGGAAACCTCATTTTTCTTTGTTACTGTTTTTGAAACATCAGGACATCAGCTTGTCTCTTGGGACTGTGCCCAGGAGGTCTAATTTTGCTGAAGGATCCAGTAAAGTCTTTGGAGTTAGTTTAGTATTCTAAATTAGTTATATTTTGATTTTACTTGGATTTGTGGAAAAACTAAAAAAGTCAACATCTAAGAGAGGCAATTCCAGGTTCTTCCTACCTCCCCTGAAATTGTATTTTGGTTGTTATGTTGAACACACAAAAGTAAAAAATATCTCTCTGAAAATGTTCATGCAGCACAAGCAGTTCTTCTTTGAGAACTAACTCATATTCCCTTGGGCTGAATGGCGTAATTTCATTCCTAGAAGTATAATAGGAATTTCCTTCTCCTGTTCAGCGATTAGAATGTTGAGATAAATCCTTTCCTTATTGTCTCCATGGAGTGTAGGTACCTGGAATACACTACAGATGTTTTTTTGGTATCACCAGTGGAATCAAAGAAAATGGGGAATGAAAGAGAGGAAACAGAATTAGAGATTCAAGCTACAACCACAATCGGTGAAGACTGAAACTCATGAATCAGAGAAAGTCAAGAGATGGTCTGGATCCAGGAAATAGAAACTGGAAGTCAAAGTAGAGAAGTGAGTCAGAATCAAAATGGCAATGAACATGAACTAGAAATGGAGATAAATGAAGGTTTATAAAAGCGAGCGAACAGAAATAGATATGCTTTACTAGGTAGATGTGAATGGACTTTGACTTACCTTATTATCTTTCTGACAGAAAAAGGACCAATGACTTCTGGCTGTGGTTTCAGGAGACAGAGGCCCAAAGACCATGCAGTCTGCAGCTACACACCATTACCCCAGAGGCAGAGGTTCTAGAATGCTGCAGAGCTTTGATTTTGGAAAGGATGACTATGTTGTGAATCCTTATACTTTCTGTAAATTACATCACCATTCCTTGATCCATGCCATTCGGAAATATGTATTGCAAATTTAATTTGGTTAATTCACAAGTCTATTTTTTACCTGTTCAATTTAATATCGTTCAGATTTGCCAACAAGTGATATGCCAGTTTCCTGCCAGACTACTCAAGGCAAAATGTGAATCATCAGTGGCTAAATGGCTTTTCTTGACATTGAATAAACTTCCAATTTCCTATTTAGCAATGATGCATGTATATAACTGACCTTAATAGGAAAATAAGGTCTTTCTACACTTTATCTAACTCAGGTCTTCACATAATTCTGCTCCATTGTGGACATTTGTGTGTGTCAGTATTGCTTGCTTTATATGGATGTACATATGCATACTATGATATGAACACATGTAAATTTACATATAAAATGCCTACAAATATGTGGAATAAAATGACAAAACTTTTAGCTTGCTGTTTTGCTTTATATTAATTTATGTGTCCAAGGCATAAGCAGTTTTCAAGCAGAGTTTACTTAATTATTTTGACAGTTCTTTTAAGTGGGTAATAGTATTCTCATTTTCCAGTAGAAGAAACAGATTTTAAGAGAGTAAATAATGTTTTGTAAACTCTGATTCAAACTAAGTCTGGTCATGCCAAAGCTCATGCTCACTTCCACTGTCTCACATTGCTGACTTCATTTTTTATTCTCGTTGAAAACATGGATTACTTGCTTTACTATTGGAACCTATAGACCCTGAATCTAATTATTAAATTTATTTCCATAATACATTCACTATATTTCTAATATCCAGGACTGATTAGAGTGGAGAAAATTCTGAAGGTAAACTTTTCATGCCAGGTTTATCTTCCAAAAGAATTTTCAAAATATATAGACAATACATACTAGAAATATATGCCTTTGGATCCTAAAACTGCTGAATGTTTTTCTTGATAACCACATCAAAGGTAGTTGTTGAGGTTTAGAAAGACAAAAATATTCCTTGGAAAAACAAAAGAAAATTAGCAAGAATTGGTACAAACACAAACACCACAAGAAAACCTTTATAACTATATGCCCTTAAGTATATGTTAATAAATTTAGCAACAAAAATATATAGTGCTTCATGATGTGACTCATTAACAATGAATTTAAGTAGATGGTGGTAGAATATGATGCACTCACATTGGTTACAGTAAATGTGCGAGTGTAGCCTTTCTTTTAGACCAAGTATTAGGGAAGAAAATTGCATACTTGATGTCTGGTGGTTTCTAGAATGCTGTTTTTGTTTACGGGTTGGGCAGATGCCAGTGGTTTCAACAAAATAAGAATAGAAATCATACATTATTATGGAGTTATTTTAAAACAACAGATGCAAGGGAGGTCAGAGAATGTTTTTGTGACCGTTCGACATAAAAATGGAACCAGACTCTGAAATTTTTAGGGGCTTAATTTTATATAAATTAAGTGTTTATAAATACTTAATTTTATATAAATGTTTCCTTTGATGCATATATTATGGAGAAATATCAGATTATTGGAATTTTTGATCTGAAGGTTAATTGAAAACCGAATAGATTTTTTTTCCTAGATGTAAAACCTAGGAGGTTGTTGATTTCAGTGAAGCTAGCATAATGTTAAAATCTGTACATCTTTTCTTACTTTTTTGAACTTTTTTTCCCCTTAGTGCTAATCTCACTAAATCTGTAGATGACATTTCAATTTTATAGAAGCAGCTCCTTAACTCATTTTAACTATGACTGGGTGAGACCTTCTGAGTATTTGGTGATATGTGCACATTTCATCATCACAAGCACTGAGATAAAGTAGTTGTACCCTGTGAAAAAGGATTAGTCACAAAAATTATTTCCAACATGGTATACATTGAAAAGGACAACTTTATGGGAAAAATTTATGAAACGTAAGTGGTTAAGAGCTGTTCATAAACTGATGACTCTGGCCACCAGCAGGTCTCTCATGGAATGGTGGGATACCTTGTATGTATCTTATGGTCCAAACAATGGGTTACTGACCTGGTGGTGTCTTGAGAAGCCATTGCCCAAGTTTTTAATTCATTTCTCAATTAATCTACTTACTGTAATGGTTGCCTTCCAGTGATGATAAAGGTTAAAATATAGCATGTAATTTTTATCTTTTGGAAGGATTTCCAAATGTGTGTAGTTATTGCAATTTATCTTTTTCTCTCATTTGTAACACCGTTTCTGAACCATTATGTTGTCTTCCTCAACTCCTTTAACAAATACAACATTTAAAATTTGATTTGTCATAGTTTGATTGCTCAATATTACTTCTAACTGTTCTATGTATTTCCTGGTTGGGTCATCCTGGTGAATGGGATGATTTTTCCCCCTCTGAAATCTGCTGTGTCTCCTTGACTTATCTGTGGATAAGTCAGCAAATGGCAGTGCTGTCCTATCTAATTGGTTAAGGCCAAGCCAGGGTGTTCGTGCCTTAATTCATTCCAGCCCACTCCCCCAAACTACCAGAGTGATTGTCCTTAAAACAGAAACCCAATCAAACCATTGATTTCATTAAAAGTCTTCAATAGGCTTTAGAATAAAATATAAATTCTTTTCCATAGGGTATAAAATCTTCATCACCTGGCTTGTAACACTGGGCTCATCTCTAGCAGTCTGAAGAACTGGCATTGACTGCTCTGAGCTACCATAGGACCAAAGCTATCCTCTTTGTGCCACAGGGACCTGCATTGATGCAACTGCTTAGCAGTCTCCACCAAGGTGAAAACAGAACTCTTCTCTCTCTGGAGTTACTCTCAGTGAGAGGTATGTGCAGGTGGTTTTCTTGGGCCCTGGCATGCTATAGAGCTTATGAAGTTCCTTCGTTTAATCACAGAATTCTCCCTTTCCCTTGTGCACACATGCCACCCCATTTGCTGAGTCTAGATGGGCTCAAGTACTCACCACGATGCCTTACCTGCAGCCTTTCCTTTCCTCTGACATGCACCTTCACTAGTGAACATGTACCCTTCCAGACTCTTGTCCATATAATACATTCTCTCAGAGATGCTACAATCCTTGCTCAGGATTTTGACTTCCCCTTGGACAAGCAGATAAATCTAAACACCAATTAAGAGACAGTACAAGTTGCTTTTTCTACTTGGAAGCTCTTCAACTACCATATGAATCAGTGGATGCAAAACAGGGTATTTGGAGAAAGGAGTGCACCTACCACCACATGCTGCTGCATAATTCCCTTACATCACGCAACACATTGCTTTAAACTTGTCTCCTCTCTTTCTTCCCCAATGAGCTGTAAACTCTTTGAGGGCAAGAGAATTATATCAGATTCATTTTTTTGTATTTCTGAGCATGATAATAATTGTATTTGGAGGTAATGAATATTGACAGAAATATTGAACTGCATCAATATGTTAATGACCAGAGCAGGGTGGATTACAGGGGTGGATTCAAGGTAGAGGGAGAGTTCTCTACCTCTGGGAATGATTCTTCAAGGCATTTGCTAGTTCTTTTTTTTTTTTTTTTTTTCAGAACAAAGTGAAAAAATAATTTCTGTGGTGCAGATCCATTCTTGGAGGTCAGAGTGTGCACAAAAGTTTGTTATATTTGTTCCCATTCTATATAGGACCTGCTCAGTGGCAATAAATGTTGGCGTTCTTGGAAACACTGTTTGCCTGAGAATTCTTCTGTCTGTCTTTGTTGCTTTGGCCATATTATGTTAAGGAGATGACTGGATTTACCAACATGGGCATGACTGGATTTACTAAATCTCTCATCAGGTAAGAAATCTATATTTGGTGTATATTTGATCATGAAAGATTAATAATGTGTTATGGCAGCAAATGTAGATTAATGATCCTTTTTAAAAAGATTAGTTATGTTGATGTCAGAGATGAGCATATATGTGATGAGATGGCATGTATATATGCCATGCCTTTGTCTTTATGCAAGAATGAGTTTGTTAATAATCTTACCAGAAATACAAGTGCAGTACAATTAAAAATCAGTTGACAGAAACATAAATAATGGCATAATTAAAAATAAACACTAAGTTTACATTTTTAAAACGTATAGGTCACATTACATGTAGAAAAACATGAACAAATAGATATGATTAATTCATTGGTTATAATCATTTCCAGTCAATTAGCTTACAAATTCCAGATTCTTTTTTGTTTCACAGCATAATATGATGTGAATAAATACCTGCTTTTCAGAATGCACTGCGGATATTGGCCTAAAGATGTAAGCATCTCTCTATAATTTGTGTGCTGTATTTTGCTACCCATATAATTTTACTTTGATAAATAACACATGATACAGTTGGCCTTACTGGCTGACCACCCCAAAGAAGATGTCTAAAAGACTCTATAATATTTGCAGAGGAGTTGGGTCAGTAACCACAAGACAATGACTATTCCAAAGCAAATAAACAAGCAGAAGGCGAGTGGTGGTTATAGTCTGTGAAGAATAGGCAAGTCAATCTACAGATGATAGAAAGTAGAGAATAAGGAGTAGGAAGGCCCATTCAGCTCTAGAATAAGTCTTCAGAAGGGAGGGAGTGCTCCGCCTACTGTGCCTGCCTTCTTTCTTAACAGAAATCTTTCTTTCATTTAAGGTTTAAATGAAAGGTTAAAGCAGGAGGATCTCTTGAGGCCAGGAGTTTAAGAACAGCCTGGGCAACATAGCAAGACCCCCATTTCTACTAAAGAAAAAAAAAGGCCTGGCACCGTGGCTCACGCCTGTACTCCTAGCACTTTGGGAAGCCGGGGCGGGTGGATCGTAAGGTTAGGAATTCAAGACCAACCTGGCCAACATCGTGAAACCTCCATCTCTACTAAAAATACAAAAATTAGCTGGGTGTGGTGGCAGACACCTGTAGTCCCAGCTGTTCAGGCTGAGGCAGGGGAATCGCTTGAGCCCAGGAGGTGGAGGTTGCAGTGAGCCAAAATTGTGCCATTGTACTCCAGCTTGGATGACAGAGCAAGACTCTGATTCCAAAAAAAAAGAAAAAAGAAAAAGAAAAAGTAGCTGGGCATGGTGGTACAAGCCTGCAGTCCCAGCTACTACTTGGGAGGCTGAGGCAGAAAGATCAAATCAGCTCAGGAGTTCAAGGCTACCATGAGCTATGATCATGCCACTGCATTCCAGCATAGGTGACAGAGAGAGCCCCTGTCTCAAAAAAAAAAAAAAAAATTAAAGACAGATGACAGATTTAAAGTCAGAATGTGAAAAAGAACAAGAAGTTGGATAGCTTTCCACTCAAATCCTTGTTTTCCCAGTTTCTAGCTCTTTGGCCTTCGGTCTGTTCTCTCTATGCCTCAATTTGCTTATCTGCAAAATGAGATGATACCTAAATTTCAGAGTTGAAGGGTAAAATCAGGTAACATAGGTGAAAGTACCCAGCACAGAACCTGTCATTGAATAGGCAGTCTACCAGTGTTAGTTTTCTTGCCTCCCCCCGTTCACCCATGCATCTTTCTACCCACTGTACTTTTATTGAGTGATAACTTGGCCAGGCCCTTGGAAACTACAGGAATATAGTTTCCAACTAGCTCTTATAGTTCTTATTGTTGTAAATACTAAGCTCCTAAGAGACACTTTATATTTTTTAGCCAAACAAATGTGTGCAGCATTCCAAACAGGAGCACAAACTCTTACAACCTAAAGCTTTGCATATGGCAACTGCTTCATTTTCATCGTCCTCCTCACTCTTCCCTTTGACTTCTCCTAACTTTGTATTGAGAACTCTTTCCTAAGCTCACCTCTTCTATTGGTCTTTTTAGACTAACTCCACTTAAATCAGTGAGTGCAGTCATTTTGACAATATGGTCAGGATAGTTTATTCCATAAGGAGCAATAGCCCACACTCTTGTTCATTAACCTTCCAGAGAACCTACTTACACGTCATCACTTCCTATATGATCTCCAAAGAAATTAAAGGAGGATTTAACAATCAACCATGAATACTTAAGGTTTGCTGTGTTTCAAACATGTGGTCTGATACAAGCTGCTGAAAATTTGATGGGCTTCAACATAAGAAATGTGGTTTTCTAACATTTAAAAGGTCATAAAAAGGAGATGAGGTAGGAAAAATAAGAGGAGCTTATGTAAATCCATGGAGTTGGTCAATAGAAGCACAGCTGGAGTAGCAATGAAAACAGTGATGAGGCATACAAACACAAGGCCAGTTCTGTCCTTGGAGACACATGCATAGCCATCAAAAGGCAGAATTTCCCTAGTAAGCAAATGTGACAACAGGCAAAACAAGCATGAAACTGACAGCTGATTAAGGAATCTATTGGATAAAGCTCTTTGAAATATTCAGATAACTGAATTATTCTCTAAATAAACCTATAAGAGATTTGAGACAAAAAATTAGGCAGTAGGAAGGAAAGAAAAGGAAAGTCAACATATTTTAGCAATAAAGGAGTAGTTAAAATATTTTCTAAATTGCTGCTGTTTATATTTACATTACACATATTTTGACTAATAAGAAGCAGGTTTAATCTAGTATTATTGCAGTTGAACATTTTATTATCTGGTAGCATCATTTAAAAAGCATGTAACAGTGAGTTACATTAGATTATATTATCTGGTAGCATCAATTTAAAAGCATATATAGTGAGTTATATTAGAATACATAGTATATGAAATTTAGTTCTACAAAATCTATTTGATTTTTTCAAATTGGTGAGAATATGTAGCAACAGCAATGTGTTTTGGGGGGCTGAGGTAGGATTATCATTCTTAGATTGGAATTTTTTTTTTAAAGATGGAGTCTTGCTCTATTGCCCAGACTAGAGTGCAGTGGCACAATGTCAACTCACTGCAACCTCTGACTCCTGGGTTCAAGTGATTCTTCTGTCTCAGCCTCCCAAATAGCTGGGATTACAGGCGTGCACCACCATGCCCAACTAGTTTTTCTTTTTTTTTTTCAGGGGTGGTGTTTTGCCATGTTGGCCAGGCTGGTCTTGAACTCCTGGACTCAAGGGATCCACCTGCCTCAGCCTTGCAAAGTGCTGGGATTACAGGGGTGAGCCACTGCACCAGGCCTGGATTCGACTTTTAATATAGCAGGCCTCACATTTGCTTGACTTTGAAAGGATGTTTAAGAGAGATACATAGCAGCCAGGGCCTCATTTATTCGCTTATGTTTCCTTATTTCTTGGAAGTTGTTGATTGATTTAAGACCTGAAGTTGGTCCATGAGAGCCAATTCTGTCATGTTAATAGCTGGGACATGATTTACCTTCTGACCCTTTGTCTTCCCTAGAGCCCAACATGTCTTCGTTTCCTAGACTTTTTGTGATTCAAACCAGACAACGTTTGACTCAGAAAATTGCTTAATTAACACAGAAATACTGGTCAAATTGACCAATGCTGCTTTTCTGAGTGTTTTCAACATATTGAATTCATCTTATATGTGTTTGTTGCAGTTTGAGCTTGGGGCAAACACAGTTCTCCATTATTCACTTCCATAACCTTACTTAGGTAAAACCCCTTTGGCATCATCTTTCATTTCTTTTTCTGAAGGAAGGTTGAGGTCATGTGTGGTCTCTGGTTAAAGCTACTTACAGGACCCTAACTTTTTTTTTGTGACAAGGTCTTTCTCTGTTGACCAGGATGCAGTGCAGTGGCCCAATCATAGCTCACTATAGCCTCAAACTACTAGGCTGAAGCAATCCTTCTGCCTCAGTCTCTCTAGTAGCTGGGATTACAGGTGCACACCATCACAGCCAGCTAATTTTTCTTATTTTTGTGGAGATGGGTGTCTCACTATGTTTCCCAGGCTGTTTTCAAACTCCTGGCCTCAATCAATCCTCCTGCCTCGGTCTCCCAAAGTGTTGGCATTATAGGCATGAGCCACTGTGCCTGACCAACCTTAATGTTTATACTTTCCTCCTGGATACTGTCTTGTTGCTAAGGTCAGAATGTTATCTACATAGCTCTTCTATTACTTCTTACCTGTTTCTAATTTTTGGTTGTATGACCTCATTATCTGTCTTTCTTGTTTGTGGTTGCTACTTTATCAGCAAGTTCACTCCTTTAAATTCATGTCTATGTTACACAAGTCTACCCTATTAGTTAAGATCACTTGGTTCAATGGTAAACAAGACATACCTGTTGCTCTCAAGGAATTTACAATCTAATAAGGGAGAACGAAAGGTAGGTAGAGTGTTATATATGTGATAAGGTTCCACAGCTATTGTAAACACAGGGTTGGAACACATGCACGGGTGCAAGAATGAGCACAAATTGATGCCATTACTAGCTGTGAGAAGATGAACTAAGTCAAACAGATTCTTCCTCCCCACCAGGAATTTAACCAGGAATACTGAATTAGTCAATTAGAAGCAGGCATTTAATCAGAAGGGTCATAAAAAAGATAAGCATTCAGGATCATCAGGAGCTAGCAGATAATATAGGAAAACAAAGGATACCAGCCAATGTATGGAGAAATACAGAATGAGGAGATTCAAAAGCACCATAAGGGACCACTGCAGCTCCTCCTAAAAGAAGGACTGGAACGGCTGTTGGGATGGAGGGCACGTGGGGAAGGAAGAGTCTCACTGAGGCTTTCCAATTCATGTATCTTGGAGACTTTTATATTTTTCAATATATGTTTTATCCAGTGAAAAATCAGCTGAATGTAACGGTGTGCACAACTGTAATCCCAGCTACTAGAGAGACTGAGGTGGAAGGATTGCTTGAGCCTAGTAGTTTGAGGCTACAGGGAGCTATGATTGGATGAGAGGATGAGATAGGTGGTAATAGGATGTAGCAATTATCAGCATTATGTCCAGAATGATATGCCTATGTTGTGTCACCTTTGGAAAGCTAACTGACCATTCTAATTCTCAAGTTCTCTATATTCTATAGGAAACAATAATCGTCCTCAACTGTTAAGGTTATTTTAAGGATTAGATGAGATAATCCATGTAAAATTCTTAGCATAATTTCTTGTGTATACATTCTGAAAAATGTTAGCAATTTTTTTTTTGCTTCAGTATACTAAAAGGCATAGTAAACTGGTGTTTCTTTCAAACTGTGGGATGTAATCATGAGTACGTAATACAATACATTTAGGGAAGAATAACCAACAATCTAAGCAAAGATATAGAAAAGGGAATGTAAGAAACACTTTCTATAGTAAAGGAATGATTTGCAAAAACTTTTTTCAGGTGCACATGTCTGCGTGTTTATATATAACCAAGCACATAATAATTTGGAGACCACTGTATTATATGAGTGACAGATGGATAATAGATTAGATCATGATATATGCAGTTAGCTGGCTTTCCAATTCTAGCTCTGAGAGGGGGACATTAGTCTATACATTAGTGAGACCTAGGTCATGTGCAGGGTTTCTCCCAACTTTCATGTCTACACGTGTGTATGTGAACGCAGTTATCTATAACTCTGCGCCCCTTGCTGTAAGTTTCCTCGGATCCTAGTGATTGCACTTTCTTCTACTTGAAGAATTTTGATATTTCTGCTGGGATTCCTCCTGGGACAAATCTTTATGATATCTTTTAGATAAAGAAATAATAGTAGATATACTGAAGAGTGTCTATTCCTGTTCCTTTGATAATATGTGCATACAATAATATGATGGACATCAATAGTTTCCCTAAAATTTCAAACCAAGCACAACATTATTGTTTTATCACAGCAAAATATAGGCAAGTGCAGATGTAAGTGATTTAGATAAAAGATTAACCAAGTACCTGTAGTCAAATAAAATACGTGTTGATAAAAACAGAGATCCTGAGATAAGGTAAGCTGAAGATAAGAGGAAATGTGTAAATTGTTTTGTTTTCTTTTTTTTTTTAAAGAGAAAGAGAGAGAGAGAATAGGAAGGAGGAAAAAGGAAGAGAAAGAGAGAGAGAGAGAATGGGGAGGAGGGAGAAGGAAAAGAAAGAGGGAGAGAGAATGGAAATATTGCTTTCTTGCCCAGGATAGAATGCAATTTAGTAATGGGTATTGAAAACCTCTTTTATACTGATAATTATACTTAATGATGTAGTCAGGAAGGAATAAGGGAAGAAGATAACAAACAAACAGCCAACCAATATTTAATTTAAACCTATGAAATGCTATGCGATTACTGAGGAGTGATTTACTTCCAATTATATAGTCACCTTTGGAATAGGTGTGAGGTGGTAATGTATGTTTTGTGTATTTGAAGTGGAGAGTTCTATAAATGTTTATTAAGTTTACTTGTTCCGGGTCTGAGTTCAAGTTCTGAATATCCTTGTTAATTTTCTATCTCGTTGATCTATAGAATCGTTAGCTCTTCTTGTTGCATTAATCCTTTTGCCGTTATGTAATGTCATTCCTCACCTCTTTTGATCTTTGTTGCTTTAAAGTCTACTTTATCAGAGGTGAGAATTGCATCTCCTGCTTTTTGTTTGTTAGTTTATTTTTACTCTCTGTTTGATTGGTAAATCTTCCTCCTTCTCTCTGAGTCTTTGTGTATTGTTGCATGTAAGATGGGCCCGGATGCAGCATACCGATGGGTTTTGGCTTTTTATCCAATTGAAATATATATAAGTTTAATACCGGCGTTTGATGCTAGCTGGCTGTTTTGCCCATTAGTTGATGTAAATTTTTTATTGTGTTAAAGTTCTTTGCTTTTTGATATATTTTTGGAAAGGCTGATATTGGTTGTTCCTTTATATGTATAGTGCTTCTTTCAGAAGCTCTTGTAAAGCAGGCCTGGTGGTGGTGAACTCTCTAAGTACTTGTTTGTTCGCAAAAGATTTAATTTTTCCTTCGCTCATAAAGCTTAGTTTGGCTGGATAGGAAATTCTGGGTTGAAAGTTCTTTTCTTTAAGGATGTTAAATATTGGTCCCCACTCTTTTCTGGCTTGTAGGGTTTCTGCTGAGAGATCTGCTGTAAGTCTGATAGGTTTCCCTTTATGGGTAACCTGACCTTTCTCTCTGGCTGCCCTTAGTATTTTCTCCTTCATTTCAACCCTAATAAATCTGGCGATTATGTGCCTTGGGGTTGGTCTTCTTGAAGAATATCTTTGTGGTGTTCTCTGTATTACCTGGAGTTGAATATTACCCTGCCTTGCCAGGTTGGGAAAATTTTCCTGAATGATATCCTGAAGAGTATTTTCCAACTTGGATTCATTCTCTTCATCACATTCAGGTACACCTATCAAACGTAAATTAGGTCTTTTCACATAGTCCCATATTTCCTGGAGACTTTGCTCATTCCTTTTCATCCTTTTTTCTGCATTCTTGTCTTCTCGTTTCATTTCACTGAGCTGGTCCTCGACTTCTGATATCCTTCCTTCTGCTTGATCAATTCGACTGTTTAAACTTGTGCATGCTTCGCGAAGTTCTCGTGTTGTGTTTTTCAGCTCCATCAATTCACTTATATTCTTCTCTAAATTGTCCATTCTCGTTAACATTTCGTCAAACCTTTTTTCAAGGTTCTTAGTTTCTTTGCATTGGGTTAGAACAAGTTCTTTTAATTCACAGAAGTTTCTTATCACCCACGTTTTGAAACCTGCTTCTGTTATTGGAACACACGTGTAATCTATTAAGCCTTGTTCCGTTACTGATGAGGAATTGCAATCCCCTGTAGAGGGAGAGGCATTCTGATTTTGAGTATTCTCTACCTTTTTACGCTGGTTTCTTCCCTTCATTATATATTTGTCCGTCTGTCGTCTTTATAATTACTGACTTTCTAACTGGGTCTCTGACGTCCAACTTGTTGATTCCCAGAGCCGAAATCTGAGCAATCCACTGAGCCGGCCAAAACAGCAGTGTTAAGATTGATGGTGCTTTTCTGCCCGGGAATCTCCGGACTCTGCACCAAGAACTGGCGTGCTAAGGCACCAGCAAAACCGCCACGCCGGCCACAAGAGTCGCCCTGGCGACCCGTGGAGCTTCTCCACTGGGAATCTCCTGATCCGTGAGCAACTAATATTCGTCTGAAAGTGTGGCGTCCTCTCGTTCTTTGCGCTTTCACTGGGAGGTACGTGCCCGAGCTGCTAATCATCGGCCATCTTGGATCTCTCTCCTTTCAATTGTTTTGTTTTCAAGACTGGGTCTCACTCTGTCACCCAGGTTGGGGTGCAGTGGTGCAATCTTGGCTCACTGCAACCTCTGCTTTCCAGGCTCAAGCGATCCTCCCACCTCAGCCTCCCAAATGGCTGGGGCCACAGGTGCACATCACCATGCCTGCCTAATTTTTGTATTTTTGGGGTAGAGATGGGGTTTTGCCATGTTGACCAGGCTGGTCTCAAACTCCTGAGCTCAGGCGATCCACCAGCCTCAGCCTCCCAAAGTGCTGGGATTATAGGAGTGAGCTACTAAACCTGGCGGAAATGTGTAAATTGTACAGAACACATACTTTAATTTAAAGAGAGCTTGAGAATGTATACCATAAAGGATAAATAAAATTTCTTAAAATAAAAGTAATAATAATGCAGGAAGAAGTTTAATGATAGTTCAGAATCATTGGCAATGAACAACCTTAGCAAAATTTAGGAATGAAGGAGTTTGGAGTATGGGATAAGGAAAAGTCTTGTAGAAGTCTCATTAGATTGGGTTGGAGTTGTGAGAAAGCATCTTGATTGTTGGAAGAAAAACCCCTTTGCTGGAGATGTAAAGTCAGATGTCTTTAGCGTGTGAATGCTAATTGAGCCAAGAGGAGGTGGCTGCACTCTTCCAGGTAGAACACACCTACTTTCTTATTTTTCCTTCTACTGTACAAGCAGTTCTTTGGATATTTTCTGTTTTCTAACTAAATTCACTGTCTTCTCAATTTCACCTAATCATAGCACATTGAAAAACATTTTACATTGAAAATTTCCCAAATTTATACATTCAGCTCTGACCACTCCCCTGAATTCCAGATTCTCAGCACCCCACACGTCTGTTTCACTCAAAGACTTTTCTAACGCAATTACTGGTAAATCCATTATTCTGCCTGCTAAGGCTGAACATCTTAGAGTCTTTCCGGACTTCCTTCTATTCCGGCCCACTTCTAATCTGATGTAAACTTTGTTGATCTATCTTTAGAATATGTATAAAATCCAACCACTTACCATACATTTATATACTCTTATCTGGGTTACCATTGCCTCTTAACTGGTCTCCCATTTTGTGTCTTTATCATATCAACAGTGTATCCTCAGCAGAGCAGTCAGAGCAATCCTTTAAACAAT
Source organism: Aotus nancymaae (assembly GCF_030222135.1). Classification (NCBI taxonomy): domain Eukaryota; kingdom Metazoa; phylum Chordata; class Mammalia; order Primates; family Aotidae; genus Aotus; species Aotus nancymaae. The sequence continues at coordinate 35,159,563 of NW_026988419.1, read as the reverse complement.
TAGATCATGTATTTACACAAAAAAACCTCCAATGGTTGTCCACATCGACAGGAGTGAAACTAAAACTCTTCACAGTCACTCTACTTCCCTACACGCTATGCTCTTTTTAACACACTAGAATGAATCTCCTATTACCCTGTCATTTGCTCTCCAACATCCTCTTCCTAGAAATTTCTTCCTGTAGATACTTTGATGGCTCAAATATTCCCACATCTCTTCAAGTTCTTTTAGAAATGCCATCTTCTTAGTAGCGGACTTTGACCACATTACTTAAAACTGTATTTCTGTGTTTCCTGTCCTTCTTTTTTCTTTATTGTTTTCAACAGAGTTCTTACCATTTAACATACTGTGCATTTTATTATTTTTTTCTCTATATTCTTCCACTAGAATATAAGCCCCAGGGATTTTTGCTGGTTTTATTCCTTACTATTTTCCTAGTGCAATGCCTGGCACATAGAAAGAACTCACTAAATAATCCTGGAATTAGTGTCTGAGTCAGTAGACAAAAGAGCTCTAGGGAATAATATATGCAAACAGATGGCATGTAAAGGATTAATAGCACATAGAGAGAGAGTTCTTATAAATTCATGAAAAGAAGACAACACAATAGAAAAAATGAGCAAAGAATATTATTCTAATGACCAGTTGTCAGTCTAGTGACCATTCTGTCTTTTTCTTTCTCTTACTATTAGAGCACTAATTGCATTTAGGGTCGTGTGGATCCAGCTAAGGTTCTGTACCTTCTCCTGCAACTGGAGTGTCCTTGTCATGTGGTCTTGGCCAAGGAGGCGTGGAGGAGCACTGGTTGCTATGTGAGCTTCTGGAAAAGTGCTTCTTGCTTTTTGCATTTTACTTTCTTCTCTGATTACCTGGAGCTCTGTAACTACCTTATGAATGTGGAGAGGGATTCATGCCCCAAGGAGGGAGGAGGAGGAAAGCTCAAAGCAGCCCAGGTCCCGGGTCATTTAGGGGAGCCACTGCAGCAGGGCTGGGCTGCTCAGCCCTGCACTTGTTTTGTATGAAAGGAAAATAACTCCTTGGTCTGTCAGTCTTGTTTGGACTTTCCTTTAAAGGCAGCTCAATTTAATCCCTAACCGATACAAACGTAAATCAATGGTTTATTAAAGGACATGCCTAAATGAGAAATAAATATTTGACAAGATGATTCACCACTTTAGTATTAAGACAAAAAGGAATTAAAGGAAGAGAACGTAATGATTTATATCTATCACACTGGCAAAAATTTAAAATAACACAAAATTAAGAATACCAGCTATAAAACCAGACAGCCTGGGTAAATAAAGGATGCAATATGTAAGAATACACATACAAGGAGAATCAGTTTATATCAGTGTGTGAGGGAGCAAGAAACAAATAAGTCCTTCAAAAACTGGACAAGTGAATGCCTATCACTAGAGAAGTGTCGAATAATTTGTGTTACATTTTCATGATGAGATATTATGCAGCTGTTAAAATAATCAATTTGATGCATCTCTGTTAACTTTGAGAAATATCTGCTAACTACTGATATTTGAAGGATAAAAAAGGTTCAGAAAACCCATATAATGTGTGTGTGGATATATATACATATATATCTCTTTGAAAGCAATTATATTAGTAAGAAGACCTACAAGAAGGATTCAGGCTGGATATGGTGGCTCATGCCTGTAATCCCAGCCTTTTGGGAGGCTGAGGCGGGTGGATCACCTAAGGTCAGGAGTTCCAGACCAGCCTCTACTAAAAATACAAAAAATTAGCCAGGCATGGTATCACACACCTGTAATCCCAGCTACTCAGGAGGCTGAGGCAGGGGAATCTCTTGAACCCGGGAGGGTAAGGTTGCAGTTAGCCGAGATTGCGCCACTGCACTCCAGCCTGGTGATCAACAAAGCGAGCCTTCATCTCAAAGAAGAAGAAGAAGAGGAAGAACAAGAAGAGGAAGAAGAAGAAGAAGAAGAGGGAGAAGAAGGTGAGGAGGAGGAGGAAGAGGAAGAGGAAGAAGAAAAAGGGGAAGGGGAAGAGGAGAAGAAGAAGGAGAAAAAGAAGAAAAAGGAGGAGGAGGGATTTAGACCAGGTTAACATTGGCTACAAGAGGTACAAGTGGGGTATAGTGTCATTTTAGAGGCACAGGAGGGGGGAAAAACCTACAATTAAACAAAGTGATAACAAGGAAATGTGAAAATTATAGTTATTTATGGGTTCAGACATATGAACTGAAGCATGAAAAGTTTCCAAGATGTTAATAGCGGTTATCTCAGGGACGTGGGTTGTAGGTTGTTTTTGCCTTCTTCCTTATACTTTAATTTGTTATTTGCTCTTTAAAAATTAATGTATATTTTATAATTCCAAAATAGTTTTATTGTTGTAAAAAATTTTTAAAAGAAAGGTAGTTAAGAAAGATTAAGTAGTTTTATTTCTTTGAAATGCTTAGCTATAAAGAGAAATAAAAGTGGTGTGGAAGTCACAGGTGAGGAAGTTTGGTTGAAATGGTAATTACCAGATCAGTCTGAATGCTCAGGGTAGTGATTTGGTAGAACGGGGGAATTTGAAGATTCAGGTGACAGGGGATAACTGAAGACAGGAAATCCTGGAAAAGGTGAGAAGATGCGAGAGGACGGGATCCAGAACCAATGTGGAAGGCCTGGGTTTGGCAAGAGGTAAGACATTTCAATTGTAAGGGGGCTGGGAGCATAAGGGAAAACGAAAGAGGAGGAGCGGGTGGCAGGTGGAAGAGAGAACAATATGGTGGTTTGGAAAGAGGTGGAAATTCCCAGCTGATGATGTCAATTTTCTCATGAAGTTTGAGGAGTAAGGAACAGGGAGGGGTCTGGAAGGGAATTTGATGAGAAACGCAAATAGTCCTGGGGCATAAAGGGAGAAGGAGCTCACTAGAGAAATGTGGGGAAATTTCCCAGCAGAGAGCAACCACTGTGTAGCATCTGCGTCCTGTTTCCCGGCCAGCTGCCTTTGTGTTCTGGCTCTCCTGGACCAAGAAAAGGTATTGGGATCTGATCCAAGGAGTGGGATGAGTGGCTCCAAATTGGATGTGAGCAAAAATAGGAATTCCTCCACTGTGCAGAAATGTGGATGCCACATTTCCTATACAACACTGTTAAGCACCAACCTGTTACCGTGTGAGCTGCTGCAGAAATGCCCAGTAAAAAAAAGCAAGACGTGGCTACTGTTACAGGGGCAAAAAACAACCATAATAGGTAAATATTTATTGAGAACCTTTTATATATGCAGAGTTGTAGGAAAGAAAAGTGTAAGACCTAGCATCTGCTCATCAAGAATCACGTGAGACAATTAGGAAGTAATCAGTGGGGGAGGTGAGGCCTGAGCCTGATTTCAGACGGGGAATCTGGAACCCTGGTTATTATAGTTCCAGATCCACCTCAAGCTGTGTAGTCTTAGGAAAGGTGTTCAGAGCTTTGGAGCTCCCGTTTGTTTTCTGCTGGGATGATTAAACTCAGTTATGGGCGTATACTCTAACATTGATTTTCTACTAGCTGTGAATGCTGTAGTTGGTAGATTTTGCATGGCTGAGGGCTTCTTCAGATATTGGCTTTAGTGTCACCTCCTCAATAACTGTCCTGTTTAAGTAAATGCTCCTGATATTTTTTTCTAGCACTATCTCCTGTTCATTTCCTTTGTAACATTTATCATGATAGGTGATTACTTTCTTATTTGCTTCTTGATTTTTGGCTATTTATCTGAAGCCAGGGGACTATATCCTTTTTTCAAAATTTACCAATTACATACCAGTGACCAGCACAATGCTTGACACATTGAAGTGACTTGACAAGTGACACGTAATAGTTGGATATAGATGCAACAGATAATCATAGAAGCAAGAGCCCTGCAGAGCTATAGGAAGCATCCAAGGATTATGAGCTTTTCCTGGAAGGATGAGAGAGAGGAGGGATGGTGTTCCATGTGTAGAGGAGGGCATGGGCTGTGATATGAGAGAGAATGGACATGTGGTGTGCAGGGATGAGGCGCAGACCTGCTGGATTGGACTATGAGGTTGTAAAAGATTGACTAGGAGGGGCCACAGCAAATGGAGTTGGGGCTTTAAAGGAGAGAAGCTTGGACACCCTTGTTGGTTCTTAAGAGATGGATGCAGCAGGACTCATAAGATGAAACTGGCATTAATCAAGAGGACAAACCAGAAAACCTCCTTGTGACAAGATTGTTCTTTTACCTGGCTGATAGGGGACAAACAAAACTAGGGGGGGATATGGGATACTTGGGATCTCTTTAACATATACTTAATCCAGGCTGGGCATGATGACTAATGCCTGTAATCCCAGCACTTTGGGAGGCCGAGGTGGGCGGATCTCCTGAGGTCAGTAGTTGGAGACCAGCCTGACCAACATGGAGAAAACCTGTCTCTACTAAAAATACAAAATTAACTGGGCATGGTGGTGCATGTCTGTAATCCCAGCTACTCAGGAGCCTGAGGCAGGAGAATCGCTTGAACCAGGGAGGCAGAGGTTGTGGTGAGTAGAAATCGTGCCACTGTACTCCAGCCTGGGCGACAGGAGCAAAACTCCATCTCAAAAAAAAAAAAAAAAAAAAAAATACACTTAATCCACAGAGATGTTTTTCCCCACAGAAACCTCAAATCTATCTCTTTGAACTCCAAACACAGCATCTTTGCTTTTAAGTGATCTTAAAGCTCTGTATAGGTTATCTGTGCTAATGGTGTTATCTATGACACTGGTATTAAAATGTTCAGACTGTATGTGCCTTCCCTCATCATCTCGTGGACTCCAGTAGTCAGCAGGGCTGTCCTCTTACATAAAGGCAAGACTAGGAGACTGGAAGGAATAAGGCAAGCCATGGCTTCCTTTTCTCTTCTTCAATTAAGAACACATTTTCAAGCAATATATCAATGTGTAATCTTTGATTTTATAGGCATTGTTGTGGTTATTCATGAGATGTGTTTTATGCAAAGTAGGATGGAAAGTAGAGGCTGCCTCCATGTCCCTTTGGCCCTCAGTTTTCGGCTTGCTGTTCCAAACACCTGCCTCAATGGCTCTGTTTACACAGATTTATAATCCAAATAAGGGTATCCGCAGAGAAAAGGGGGGCACTGCTGATAAAAAAAAAAGTTGGGATAATAGTCATAAACCAAGACTGCACTGGGCAACTTGAGGCAAATAATCGTCCTTCTGGTATTATACTTTTTCCATGTACTCTATGGGAATCATATCTATTTCATTAATTTCTTATTGCTGCTCTAACGAATTGCCATCAACTTAGTGACTTAAAACAACCTCACTTTATTCCCCTACAGTTATGGAGGTCAGAAATCTGAAATGAGTCTTAGTGGGCTAAATGAAGATGTGGCAGGGCTGGTTCCTTCTGGAAGTTTCAGAGGAGAATCTATTTCCTTGTTATTTCCATTTCTAGAAGCCACCTGCACTCCCTGGTTCACAGCACCCCATCACATCACTGTGCCTTCTCCTGCTTCTGTTGTCACCTTGCTTCTTCCTCCTTTGATCTCCTTGTCTCTCTCTCTTAATGACTCTTGTGATTACCTTTAGAACTTGCCCAGATAATCCAGGATAATCTAGGATGACCCCTCTATCTCAGGATTCTTAATTTAATCATACCTACAAAGTCCCTTTTGCCATATAAAGTAACATCCCCAGGTTCTGAGGATTTTGGGGCTATTATTTAGCCCATCACATGTATTATTATAGGTAACATCTCACAGAAAGCTATGACCTATTCCCCTTTCCAAGTGACCTTTCCCAGTGCTGATTTCTAGTAGTGTCCCACAATTGTGGCTTCTTGTGTTGCATTGGGGTTAATTATGCATCTGCTTTATTCTCCCAAGAAGCATAATGTAAAGTACAGGGATACATTTAATGTGGACTCTGTCCTCCAGAGACATGTATATGAGTCAGAGAGGTTTACTGAATGTTCATTTCCCTTAATGTTTCTCAGGTAAAGAGAAACTCACTTTTTAGCTGGTCATGTTTTATGGTTTTACCTTGCTCACATTATAAAGTCCAAAGTCTTTTTATTGACCTACAAGTTTCCACATGATCTGACCTCTCTGTCTCTGGTGTCGCCCTGCATCACTCCCCTACTCTTATATCCAAGGAATAAGGGACTTGTTTTATCTCCTCAGATGGTTCCAAGATCTTTTTCTTTCTCTTATCTGTGTTTCTGCCTTCTGTTCCACTGTGGGTATATGTGTATAGGTGGATCTGTGAAAACACACACACACACACACACACACACACTGAATGTACACAAATCTATCCTGATCCTTCAGTTATATTGGGTCCACTTCTATACACTGATTTTGCAATCTGTACACCTCCTTTAACATCTCTTTGTACAATTGTAATTAATTTGTTATCATTTATGTGTCCTTATTCCTTCACTTCCCTGCTAAACTGAAAACTTGCCTAGGGAACCTGTCTGTGTTGTTCACCTTGACCTCTAGCACAATTCTTGACATAGGGAAGAAGGGACTCAGTAACTATTTCCTGATTAATGTACTGACATTAAGACTCTCACTTTATAGATAATTATCTCAATATCTGCTTATTCAGTTGACTGCAAGAGAATTTATATTTTTCTTTTTTATTAAAAGAGCCTAGAAAAGTTTTGTTACTTTTAAGATACTGAAAACCTTTTGCCTTATGTATTAACAAGAAACCTGCCTCCACTCAGAGTAGTCCTGTTGTCCCATCTTCGAATCCAAGAGGAAAAGAGTAATGGCATAAGCCTAGGGTAGGAGTAATTTTAAGAAATCTAACCATGGTCCAGACTTATTCTGGAATATAAGATAATCATAAAGTTTGCATATTTGTTCTATGTGCTTTGATGATTTTCAGCCACATAAACTCAAAGACAGATTTGAGTTCATGAAGGTACCTAACTGCTCTCTTTGAACCACTGGGAAAGGGTCATCCCAGGTGTGTACCAGGCTCATTCTATACCTGTAATGAATTACATCTTTAAAGAAAGCCAGATATTTTTCTGCATAGTAATTGTCTACCTTGTTCTGCTATTGACCAGTTTTTCTTTTGTCTGTTCACATTGTACCATACTCAAAGTGTTTCCTATTTTATTACACAAATTTTATTCTTTCTTAGTGTTAAATATGTGTGCTTTTGCTATAGTTGCCAAAACCAGGCATGTGCTAGTATCATATCTCTCTTTCTAGTAGATAGTTCTTTAAATGTAGAAAACTATTCATGCTCGGCTCTGCAGAGACTCTAACAAGGGTCTATTCTGCTTTCTGAACCTTTCTGGGTTGTAACAATATGCACCATATGGCCTCAACAAACACTCCTTTGCAATGCCTAATTTTTTTGCAGCCAGCTTTCCCTCTTGAATGTATGTACTTGATGTGATTTTGCATATGCTTCTTTTATATAATGATCCAGATTCTTTGCTCTTCTGTTGTATTATTTCACCATTGCTTCAAGGTCTTTAGCTTAAGCAAAGGATGACAGTGTCATCTACATATTTGAGGGGTCTCCTGTCCTTGAGTCCTTCTCTTTATCTATAGAAACCTTGAAAGTTTTCTCAAGGCAGGAGGTGAAGAGTCTTAGTGAGATACCATCTATTAATTCTACACTACAAACTAACCTTTATCACCCAATTTTCGAGTTAAATGTATCATTTGTGGAGATATGTTTGGGGCACTTACCATGTGGATCTTCTGTTGCTTCTTTTGTTCTTTCAACAAAGCATCAGTTTCCATTAAGTCAAAATTCTTTTCAAGTCCCACAAAAGCCATACAAAACAACTTGTTTATTATCTATTGTTCAGCCTGCTCTGCAGTTTGAAAGCAAATAAAAAATAATACCCACTTTAACTACCCATACATGTTGGGTTATATCAGTTGTTACATGCTTGTTTATTGTCTATAAAAAAGGTGTATCTCTAATTGAACTTCTGGGCCACAGATAATATTAATCAAATGATTAATTAAGAAGCAGCAATCTTGAAGGAATAAATGTCAGCTAGGGAAACGGCCACACTTTCAAATTGATTCAGCCAACACTGTCATCCCATTTAAAGTGCAAGAAGAGAAAATAAAAAATAATAAATGGAAGCTATGTAAACGTCAGGATCACAATACATACCCACAAAATGCAAATAAAACCCATGTCCAGGTGGACTCTGTACACAGTCTCACACGTTTGTTAATTTCTCTCTGGGTCAGAGGATATGTGCAGAGATGCCTTTGCTATATCTTTTTGTTCCTTCCTGCCTTCCAAAGTCTTTCTCTCTTTCTTTTTTCCTGCCTTCTTTCTTCTTAAAATGGGTTTTTTATAAAACGGGATTCTATGATGAAAATCTGTACGTGGGTAGTTCAAAATGGAATATGAGAGAGGTTGAGTGCTATAGAATGCTTTACTTGGTATCTACCTCTGCGGAGCACATACTCCCAAACTGCAGCTTCAAATAGCAAATATTTATGACCTCACAGTTTCTAAGGGTCTGAAATCTGGGTGCAGCTTAGCTGGGAGCTTCTGAATCAGTTCTCTCATGAGATTGTAGTCACACTGTCAGTTGGAGCTGGGTCCTCATATGAGGCCCACTGGGTCAGGGAGCAGAATTCACTTTCACATGTCCTCACCTGGTTATTGGTAGGTTTTGGTTTTTTACCATGTGGGCCTCTCCATGGGGCTGTCTCATGATATGGCAATTGCTGTCCCCTGGGGCAAGGGTTCCAAGAAACAGTATGAGAGGGAACCCAAAATAGAAGCCCCAAATCTCAGAAATGACACTCTCACACTTGCCATATTCTATTCATTAAAAGTGACTCAGTTTGACCACATTTAAGGAGATGGTTGCAGGAGGGCATGAATATCAGGAGGTGGGGATTAGATAAGAGTCGTTTTAGAGGCTGCTACCAAATGCCCCAATGCTTCTGCCTCCTCCTCTCTTCTTCCCCTTCAAATGGAATGTAAATTTATATATTTTCTGCAGTTAAATGCAGAAGCAATTACTTGCTCTTGTTTTGACATATTTATTAATATGGTGATTTTCATGGGGAAATGCCTTTTTCTTCCTAATTCCTACCCTGCTTCACTCTCTTCTTATTGAAATACTAACTATCCATCAATTTGGCTTATCTAATATACTTCTGTTATTTATTGATCTGTGTATTCCTAGTGTCTTGCGACACCCAACTGACACTCAATAATATTTGTTAAATAAACAAAATACACCAACTCCCTCAAGAGTCATTACCAACAACCTCTTCTAGTCACGAGCTCTCCTTCCTACAAATCTCCTTGCATTTTGATAGGCACTATGGTTAAATGCCCACTCTCTCGAGACAGAATTCCTATCTTCCTTTCCTAATAGTGTCCTTTGGGAAGCTACTGAAATTTTCCGTGCCTCAGTCTTCACCTGTAAGTGGTGTTATGATTATTCTGAGAGGTAGAATAACACATATAAAGCTTAGCATATTTCCACATGGCTGACACTTATTGATTACTTACTCTATTATCTCTCATTATTTGAGTATTTCTCATTATTACTCAATTATTTTCAGTGTACTTCTCTTATGAAGTCTTGCATTATTGTTGTTTATACATTATTTTATCCAAACAAACATAATATGTCAGAACCATTACAATGGACTTACTCATCCATCTCCCTTTTCTACACTGCAAAACTGAAACATGTCTGATTTGTCTTGGTCTTCCCAGTGCAGGATTTACACACAATTACTTTTTAACATACATTTTTGGACTCCCAACAAAGTATGAGTAGAAATGGTGGCTTACCATTTTTTTTTTTTTTTGGTAAAAACCTTAAGACTGTAGTAGTGCAATGCCTTTTGTAAAAATGCTTGACATATTTTTTGAAGTTTATGGAATTAAGTTGAAATCTTGTCCCTTTACTTCTTCCTAACCCTAATTTTCCTTCCTTGCATGCATAGTAAATCCAGACCTCCCATATATTATTTTATGCTTCCATGAATACTTTTAAGACCAAGGTAGGGTATGCCTAAATAAATGAAACTAATTCCTGATGTATATCTTTGGTTTCAATTCCTTATTTGCCTTGGAATATTTCCTTTTCCCCCATAATCGCAAGAACACATAATTAGAATTATTTTTTGCTTTTTTATTAACCCCAAATGCTTAATTATAATTATTTTCAGCATAGAGCATAATGGTTGAGTATTAGTGAGTATGGTAATAAACTATGGAAATGCTGCTCCAAACAGATACAAGCAAGGATAAGAATGTATGGTGTATTAATATTTTCCATGAGAGGTTTCTCTGAATCTATTTTTTTCATGTAAAAATTATGTTGAAACTATTCTTGGAGAAAGAGAGTCTCCAGGGGCTAGTATATAATGTTAAGCTTGATTATGCATATAATAAGCTAAAACTTTAGAGAATTCAAAAACATAACCAGGATAAAACAAGAAAACATTCAACTATTTTCAATGTTTTAAAATGAAAAGAGAAAATGGCGGCTAAATAAAAACTAAACTATTCATTTTATTATAAGTACAAGCTACAGAGCCTGGTTATATGCTGCATTTAGAAATTGTTTAGAAGTTGAATTCATTAAAATATTTCATGGTGCAAAGTTAGTATTGCTTCAAAAGGGAGTTCCAATGAAAATTCAAACAAGAGACATGCCTAGGTGTTCAAGAATGTGGGACCAAGATTTAAAATAACTTATTTTACTAAAATGTAAAGTATAAATTTCTCATTTGGAGTCAGTTTCTACCAGCTGTCTTGTAAGTATTTATGATTATAGCATAAAGAAAGCTAGAAATGAATAAAGTCGCATGATTCACTTTCTATATCTCAAAGATTATAGACTTCCACTTGAGGTTTGTATTAGAGACACATTTTACTTTTGATCATTGTGAACATGTGCAGACTTACAATTACAATTTTGAAAAATGTTGGTGATATATGAAAGTGGGAAAAATGGTACAATGATGCCTGCTTTTTTAGCGCTAAGAAAATCATATCCTCAACTGTTCTAATTTATACAAAGAGAGTCTGAAGTCTCCCATCAGAGTCATTCCAAAACTATTTTGAGTCAGTATAGTGAGTATTGTTCGAATGTTCCAATATCCTTGAGCCAATTGACATGACTGCATCCCGAAGCTAAAGAAAAGGACATGTACAGCATTACGAAGAAACATGACTATAGGAAATTGATGCTAAAGAAAACTTACAATAAATTAATTACCAATTTAGAAACATAAGAGAAAAAATATTTTAGTGAAGCTTCTATAGTTTGGTCCTAAGCTATAACATCAACTGAGGAAAGTGAGTTTACAGTCATTTACTCAGCAATTTAAAAACTGCAGCTTCTTCATTCTCCCTGTCCAAGGTTTCACTGTGGTACCATAATATGCTTTTCCTATCAAATCTTACTCACTGTATGCCCTGTTTCCTTAAGGATCATCACAGCATTAGGTGAGAAATTATGAAAAGGAATAAATTAATTCCACCATGTTAGCACCTTCAGGGAATTAAAATATTTGTCCATTAAAAAGATGCTTTAGAAATTATGTTTATGCTGGAAATTTCTTACCCTGTAACAGGATCGAAAGAGTCTTTCTTTGCTTTTCTGGAAATTGAGCCTGAGCTACTGAAGACTTCCCTGTCTTATAGCACTATTGGGGGAGAGGGTCAGAAATGATAAAATATTTGTTTTTAGAAAAATACAGTATTTTGAACGCTTACAAGAGAATTTTAAGTTTTCTGTTGTTTTTGTGAGTTAGGTTGTTAGTGGCATGAATAAAACACTATTCCTTTTATTCAGTAGTTTTGACTTTATGTAATTTAGTAGAATCACTATTAGATAATGCAACATTATGTATTGGACTATCTGAAGTAGAATGATATATGAAATATAATCAAAATTATGCTTGCAAAATATAATATGGGCTCTAAACTTGCTTCATTCTGCATTGCTTCTAGTTTGAATTTAATTTTTCAGTGTAATAATCCAACATTTGGATTGTCCTAAGTATGCACAGTAAGAAAGGATGATGTTTTTGAAGAGAAATAGTTTTCATCAAGTCCTCAGGCTTATATTAGGAATGTTAAGAAACAGAAAATATATTGTGAGCTGCAAATTGACAGTCTAATTAATAGGGTCTTAACTGCCAGCTGATGTTAAATTCTAGGCACTAGAATTTTTCTTTGCTTCTTTCTGGCTTTTGGTTAAAAGCTGGAACCAAGATGGTGTAGAAACACTAGTTTTTCCTGATCTCTTGTTTCAGTTATTGTAGAAATAGCAAAATATTTTAAAAGTCATAACATTTCATGTATTAGACATTTTAAGTATCAGATATAGATCAAACTATTTGTGGGGGAATGATTTGCACTCATCTAAAATTTCACCCCAGCAAGCCCAGAGGGGTGATGCCCAACATTCCTCTGCGTGCAGTTGCTGCTTAAGTGACACTTCTGAAGTAACACTTCGGGGAGCCGATGGCTGCTCGCAGCTGTTCCTTTTCATTTTTACTGGCTCCCAGATGCCATTGCAAAAAGAAATAACCTCAGTTCAGATTAATTTATGTTTTGATCAGAATCTCAGTTTGGCCCCTGAGATGCAAGAATTTCCAAGTTATTGGTTGAAGCTGGGCCTCACAGAGTCTTCCACTTCTGTTTGGAGGACAGGGAGGTAACGGGAAAGTGCATGGAGTTTGTAGCCACGGACTTGGATCACTAACTGTAAACTGGTTAACCACTTGGACCTTCACTGTTTTTATCTGTAAAATGGAAATTTGAGATAATATGCACCTCATAGGGTTGCAGAGAGGAGTATATTAGGTGTTAGATAAAAAATACCTAGTCTAGGCTTAGTTCATTGTAGGCATTCAATATTCTTTTATTCTTTATTTTCTCTAAGACCTCTTGAGAGTCAGTTTAATTCACTGTGGGAGCCCTTGGTTGGGTATCCTTCTCTCCTGAGCCTTTGTGCCTTTCTTCCGAGGTAGTAATATAAATGTCACTCTAAACATTTAGTAAATTTGAGTAAACTGACACTAATCCCAAAACAAAATCTGGGCTTTCTGGAAAATAAAACTATTTCTTTTTCTGACTCTAAAATAAATTCGTATTGGGTATAAAAAATTTTTAATTCAGAAAATTATAAAAACTGAAATAAAAAATACAGTACTTATAATTTCCCCACCCCAAATTAATAACTGATAATATTTTGGTAGTTTCCCTTCCTATCTGTATTTTGATGTCTGTATATATATGTGTGTAAATCAAATTTTTCTTTATAAGCATGTAAACATGTATATGTATATAGGTGTGTGTATATATATGTATATAGGCATATATACACACATATACATATATAGGTGTGTATATGTCTCTCATATATAAAATAAGGATTGATTATATATGTCCTGTTTCATAGCTTTCTAATTTAATATTCGATTGTGACCATTTCTTATGTCATTAAACATTCTTCAGAGTTGATTTTTTACTGGCTGATAATATTGCATCATATGGCTGGCCTATCATTTATTTTATTTTTTCCCTGTTAGTGTCATTTAGGTTAATTCCAGTATATCGTGCTATTAGTAGTAATGCTATACAAAGCATCTTTTCATGTAAATCTTTATGTACCATTCTTATATCTTCTTAAAGAAAATCCTAAAAGTAGGATGGTTGGGTTAGAAGAAATGGACAATTTAAGACTGTAAAACATGTTGACAGTTTGCCTCTAAGAAGCAAAAATTGTATAATATTAACTTACATTATCATCAGCAGAATATGAGAATGCCTACTTTCCTAAAATGCTCACTAACACAGGATATTTTAAATAAATTTTAAAAACGTGATGGAGATAGTGGGGGAGGTATAATCTTTTTTGGTGAAAACGTGCTATCTTATTACTATGGCTAGTATACATGAGAGTTGTTGGTTTCTATATGTTTTGTGAATTCACTATTAGTTTGGAAAAGATGTTTAATTTTCTTATACTTAGATTCTTTTTATTGTATTACATCCTTAGATTTCTAGGAGTAAATAGATACTGAGTTTTACTAAGTATTTGTTCATCCTTTATTAAGACATTTTGTCTCCCTTTACTTCTTAAAATAAATGTTAATATTTTCTTATAACTAGTTTATATCTATTGAAAGCATAATGCAGAAGCTGTAAGTTCCTTAAGGGTCTTGCACTGTTGGGTTCTTATCATATGGAGTTTGTAGTTATCAAATTTCAATTTCATTCTCTGAATATTCAAATACAGTTTTCAACTGCTTTCAGAGGAGAAACTGAACTGTGAAAGGGTGATGATACATCTGAAAATCTAATTCTAATCTTTTGAAATATAAAATTGTGATTCAAAGAGCGGTGGTCCAGTGGTTATAAATATAGGCCATGTTAGAATCACCAGGAAGACATGAAAACATACTCGATTGGCCCTACCCCACATCAATGTAAATGTATTACTGGACGTAAATGTTTAGTATATTGAAATGTAAACGTATTACTGGACATAAATGTTAAAATGTCACTGAGCATCTTCTCTGTTTGGATGTCAAGATAGGAGCAAATGCAATTACTCTTAATTAAGAATGTAGGGTAGAGCTGAGATGTTGGTAGTGTTTGCAAAGCCTCCCAGGTGATTCTAATGGACAGTGAGGGTTAAAAAACTATTAAGGAAGTTGGATGCAGGTGCAAGTTCACAATCTGCCCCTACTCAGCTATAGCATCTTAGACAAATAGCCTACAATGATTGGGCCTTCAGAAAGGTAAAGAGGGTAACTAGCTGTTGAAATTTAAGCTCCTTACTCTTCTAGAGTAAGCCAAAGCTTCTACGATGCATGAATGTCCTCAGTCTGATGGTATTAGGAAGAAATGTTAACATCACAGGTATGTGTCGATATATTTGATAGAGCATGTAAGTGTGGTTTATATACAGAATATATCATTTGAAATTAAAATAGAGGAAGTTTTAAGTGATTTCACTTCAGGGTCCTTGCTAAAGGCCGGGTAACGCTGCCAGTTCTTCTGTGAGAATTACAGATTAGCAAAGTGAGAATTGTAGCAGTTTGGCTGTAAAGATATTAAAAAGTCTAGTAAGTTTAAGTTATTTTCACTCCAGGAAAACTATAATCATTTGAAAGACCGAAGCACAAGAATGAAATTTAAAATAAGATTACATATTCACAAAGCACTGTGTTGCTTTGTAGAGAGACATTGATGATTGTTTAACTGAATTTTCACTGTACTAACAGGCTAATATTTTTCTATTAAGAACAACTTGCAGTAGCTACTGTGAATACTTTAAACCTGTAAGTTTAAAAAATTTGCTTGATAGACTTTTTGTTATAAGGAAATCATCTCATTTCATACTGAGTAACTTTTGCTATATTGAAATGTAAATATGTATTACTGGAGATAAATGTTAAAATGTCACCGAGCATCTTCTCTGTTTGGCTGTCAAGATAGGAGCAAATACAATTACTCTTAATTAATTGTTTGCATAGAAATTCTAGAATTGAAAGTTTGCTGACCAAACTACTCAAAAGGAAACACAGTAACATAGCATTTTGAAGTGGAGCCTTAAAAAAATTAGCATTTAAAAAGTGTCTGTATGTCTGAATTTATAAGTGTTGTCTGAATTTATAAGTGTTGATGTGAGTTGATGTGAATTTCCATGGCCTTATTACTTAATCTTTGTAGATGTGCATCATTATTAACTTTTTATGCAACAACTGTTCTGTGTTGAGTGCAAACAATGGAAAAAGTGGAGGTACCATACAGGGCAGGCACAGATTTCTTGATCCAATTCTTAAAGAGACGCTTGTGGGTAAAGTAGCATAAAAGATGGAAGAACCCAGCTTCCTCATGAAATTTAAATTGTATAAATTCATAAGCTAAAATTACTGCTTTTAGCTTCCCTGTTTTACCGGTGTATTTTCTAAACTGGGGCAAGTAAAAATTAAAATTCATAATTTATAAACAATGTTGAAAAATTAGTGAATTATTTACAATACTTTTGAAAAATATGTTCATATCTTACACAAAAATTAGCTACTCTGTTAATCACAGTGGTGCCACAAATATGCTGGAAATTAGGACTTCCAGTGTAAGTTTTGAATAAATAGTCCTGTAATTCAATCTGTGATTGGAAAACCAAACCGATCTTGAATGGTCTATTTAAACAAGTGCCAATTATTGAATAATTCTCTGACCTACACAGAAAGTTATTGTATATGGAAAGATTTTTTTTCCTTAGAGTGCTTTATTCCAGATGCCCTTTTAAATTGTTTTTAATTCTCTGTGGGCAGTAGATAACTAAACCTACAGAATGTAGTAATGGCAAGGAGGAAACAATCACGTTGGCCACTTCTGGTTAAGAGTCATGGAAAAGGCATCTGTTATATATGAATTGCAGACTAGAAGGACTTTGACAGTTCATAGACCAGACCTAATTTATTAAACTAAGTTTCTATTATAAACAGTAATTTGTTTCAGGCACTGACACTGCAGGTCTGGATTATGTGAACCAGATATAAAGAACTGTATTTCCTTTTTGGAAAGTGTGGGTCTTTCGAACACTGAAAGAAAATAATCTAATATGTCATAATTGTAAATATGATGAAGATGGCCTGCCTTCCTGAGCATAGACTGATACACACTCTGCTTTTTAAAATTTTCCAGAAGTCATTTTAAAAGTACTGAGGCATGGCTTATGAACTTCAAAGCACACCTGTGCATAATATTCCAAATGGATGAGAACATTGTAAGGCTACTTGAAGAGGTTCAAGCTTTCAAGCACTTTTAATATGAGGTATATTTTAGTTGAAGTCATTGGTGAAAACATTCTCACTATAAAATCAACTGTTTGATTAGAACAATATGAACATTCCATTACTCTGTTGCATTATATTATAGACAAAGTTTGTTGGAAGAAGAATCTAGTATTTACATATTAAAATACTCTGGACATTTAAAAGGAACATGTACTCAATGTAGGTTCATTTCAAGACTTTTGAAGGTCTGTTTTAATTAGGCGGAGTAAAATGTAGCTAGATTTTTAAGTGGGTATATACTTTGTTGTTTGTGAAAGCGCTAACATGTATTCTCACATACGCTTAGTACCCATTCTCAATTTATTTATATGCCACAAATTCCTATGTAAGGGATGAAAGAATCTACAAGTGCTTACTTTGTTATTGTTCTGAAGAGCACTGTATTAGGATGATTTTGGCTACATGTAACTCATTCTAAAATGTGGCTAAAGCAAAAAGGGCATTTTATTATCCTACATAACAAGAAGTAAAGTGGATGGCAGGCACCTCCTTGACTGGTTGATCCAATGGCTCAATGCTTGATTCAGTGGCTTTTTCCTTGAATCCTCACTCAGCATTGTCCAAACACATGACAGGGAGAGGTTTCTGTCATGTATCACTCTGCAAGGAAAAAGAAACTTTCCCTGAAATCTTAAATGAAGTTTATCAAATATACCCTTATGACTGATTGGTCAGCAGTTGAGGAATGTGGCTATGCCTATATTGACTATAGCCAGGAGAATGGAATTACTCTGATGGGCTTAAACTAATGAACATATCACCTTCCACCCTGGGGGATAAGGCTTTCTTTACTTTTCTTTTCAAAGATAGGGTCTGGCTCTGTTGCCCAGGCTGGAGTGCAGTGGCACTATCATAGCTCACTACAGCCTCTGCTTCCTGGGCTCAAGAAGTCCTACTGCTTCAACCTCCTGAGTAGCTGGGACTACAGTCGCATGCCACCATGTCCAGCTAATTTTTGTATTTTTTTTTTGTTGTTGTAGAGACAGGGTTTTGCTATGTTGTTCAGGCTGGTTTCGAACTCCTGGGCTGAAGCAATCAGCCTGCCTCGGCCTTCCAAAGTGCTGGAATTATAGGCATGAGCCACTGTGTCCACCCAGCTTTCTGATATCTAAACAAAGAGTACATTTAGCAAGGAGAAAGTGGGAAATCTGGTAGGCAACCAGCAATGTCTGCCAAAGGTAGGATTAAGAAATAACATTAATTTATTAGTAACACCTGAATAATCGTTGTTACGTATACCAGGAAAATCTATATAATATTATTTTATTACCTATACAAATCTGTTTTATTTTTCCATGACATATATAATGTAAATAAAAATATTTATAGGCCGGGCGTGGTGGCTCACGCCTGTAATCCCAGCACTTTGGGAGGTCGAGGCGGGTGGATCATGAGGTCAAGAGATCGAGACCATCCTGGTCAACATGGTGAAACCCTGTCTCTACTAAAAATACAAAAAAGTTAGCTGGGCACGGTGGCACATGCCTGTAATCCCAGCTACTCCGGAGGCTGAGGCAGGAGAATTACCTGAACCCAGGAGGCGGAGGTTGCTGTGAGCCGAGATCGCGCCATTGCACTCCAGCCTGGGTAACAAGAGCGAAGCTCCGTCTCTAAAATAAAATAAAATAAAAATAAAAATATTTATAGCATAATACATTTATGATAAGGTGAAATCCAATAGCTTTGCAATATAAGTAGACCGAAACATTTCAGATCACTTTTGTTGAACTGACTATGGCTGGTTAGTCACAAATATGGTTAGTTTGTTCAAGCCATTTTGGCTTATGCAACTCTGATTTGACAAATTATCGACTAAATACAACCAGTCAGTGGATCGTTTTCATGTTTCAGAGAGTCAATCTGAATTGTCCTCCTACCTACTCACTTGTCAAAGGTAACGTTACCTTGGTGTGGAGAAAATGAGAGAAAGATGAGGGAGGGTGAGCTTCAGGGGAGGAGACCGTGCATACGATACAGAGAGAGCCAGTTGTTGGGCACAGTGACTCATTTAGTGTTCCTCTATTTTACTATATTGAGTGATAGATATTTTTATTCTTGCTTGCAACATAATTTAAATAACTTTCATTTTTTAAAGTTAGACTCTAACATATAGTTTGAAATATAATATATTGAATAATCTTAAAAATATTTTGTCTTTAAATACATGGACTGTCCTTATTGAGAATGACACTGACCCATTGGAAGTGATGATTTGCACCACATTTTAGTTTCTTGGAATGACAGCTTTACAAAATTGTCTTCTTCAGTCAATAAATGTTGAAGCCCTACTAGAACTACGAAGAGCAGTACTAATCCTGGGTGTACTCCTTCTATGGCTTGAATGTTGGTTCCCTCTGTAATTCATGTTGAAATTTAACCCCACTGTGGCAGTATTGAGAGGTGGGGGCCTTTAAGAGGTGATTGGGCCATGAGGGCTCTGCCTCATGACTAGATCAATGGATAAATGGATTAATAGGTTATCACAGGAGTGAGACTGGGGGCTTTATAAGAAGAGAGACCCTCGCCATGTGGCCTCAAAAGTCTGCAGAGAGTCCAGTAAGAAGGCCCTCACCACGTACAGTCCCTCAATCTTGGACTTCTCAGCTTCCATAACTGTATGAAATAAATTCCTTTTCTTCATAAATTACCCAGTTTCAGGTATTCTGTTATAAGCAACAAAAAACAGATTAAGACAACTCCTATCTTTGAAAACATTTTAAAGGAGTAATAGAGATTCGGAGATTTTAGAAAAACTGCTTTACTCAGGGACACACTAATTCAGGGTATATCTTTAAATAGAGAGATGATATCATGATGAATAACTGCAGCTGTTACCAACCGTACTCAGATAGCACTTGCTCCTTCTGTTAAATGTGTAACAGTGGTTCACCTGACCATTGGTTTGACTCTGCCCACAAATGGGCTGTGTCTGTGAAGTATGGTGCACAAAGCGAGAAGACTGAAAAACATACAAACAACAATGAAAACGAAACCTTGTCTTATTTCATAGCTGCGTAAGTTTTGGAATTTAGACGTACACGTTTACATAATGCAGGCAATTACTTGGAAAAGGCACATTAGTTGCACATAGGTTTATAGTTCTTAAGACTAAAATGTGCTCTGTAGGGGTTATTCCTGTTTTTTGTTTATAATAACTTGTTTCATTCTTTTGAATATAACTTTTTAATACTGTCTTTGCATTGAAAAATTTGGCATTGTAGTGTCAATGTATAGGGAGGTTAATCTGGGATTTAAATCAGTTAGGAGTGCACATTAAAATGAGCTAATTTAAAGCACCAATTTGCTCAGTTGCCTCTCTTTGTGTCTCTCACCCCACCCAATATTCTCCTTCCCTTGAAAAAAAGAAGAGAAATAAGTGTTAGAAAAATCATTTACTGGGAGTTGGATGTTTAAATTCTTCTGGATTTCCTGATTTTTACTTCCATTGATGCCTTGGTTGGAATAATATAATTCATATGCATCTGATTCATTCACTCTGATTGCCATTTTGGACCAGTGTGCTTCAGTTTCCTCATCTGTAGCAGTAAAATTTCATGATTCTTAGAAGCTTGGATTTCTATTTATTGACTCATGATCTTTGTTTTATATGGTACATCTAGACTCAGACGAATTTTTCACATTTCAGTAGAAGGATTTCAATTACAGATTCATTTTTGTTACTAAGTAGCTACATTGCTGCTTAATCCATGGAATTAGGTACACCAGTCCTGAATGTAAATTGCTAATTAGAAGAGTAGCTTATTTCAAATATACATTTTTCTAAAACCAAGATATTGCAGATGTAGAATCACACCTGCAAAAAATAAATTGAAAATATTCTGTGCATGTGTTTAGCAGTGAATTTGGTTAAAAATAAGTAAATTCTATAAATTCACGATGGCTTTCTTATATTAGAATGCTTTTTATTTGAGTCTCTCTCTTTGCCACAGTGTTATTTCTGGTTTCAGTGTAAAACTTTAAAAGGAATTTTGAAAGTTTGGTGTTTGCATTGCTTGCTTCCTTTGAGAAAGGCAAAAGCAAAATGAGCTAATTTTTTAGGATTATAAAAAAGTTGTGTCTTTTGTAAGTTAAATAAGCCTTTAACACGTACAAGCTTTTAAAATGTATCCATTTTAGCTTGGTATTTAAAAGAATTTCCATTTCTTAATTTTCAGACATTATCTATTTAAAACAAGAGAATAAAAAGTAGATGTAAGTGTATTTTTAAGACTGTGTTTTTCCCCCTTCATCTCATATAAAATGAAAAATAATTATTGCCCGTTACTTTATGCTTAGAAATGGAATGCAGTCAACCACAATGTGATTTTTTATTTGTGATTGCGTGCAACCAAAGGGGATCTTAGTTGGATTTTAACTGATTAACTTTTTGGTAGGACACAGAAAGCAGGTGTAAATGATAATAAGGCAGATTATTGAGAAATTATATTTAAAAGCTCTGGGATTAGTCACATCAAAGAAGAAACTCAACCAGTACATTATAAACCAGAAAAAAAAAGCGTTATTCCAAAGGGTCTTTTTATGTAGTATTGAGGGGATTAAGTCTGATGTGTTAAATTTCTTAAAGAAATCTCTAAGATTTGGCTTCAATAAAATTTTGACTTTACATTCCCCTGAATTTTTTTCCATTCATGCTTTAGTTGGGATAATATAATTGATGTATTTCTGATTCATTCTTACAATAAACTGTATTTTTCTTTAAATCTATTGTCCATGTTAAAAAATTAGTTTAATAGTTATATTATTCTTACCAAAGGCCATATTTTGTCAATTAAGAAAGTATTTAACCAGCAAATTGATATGATATACTAAATGTTACAGAGTTGCTATCAAGTCACACTACAGTCTGAGAGTAGAAAATTGTATTATGGGCCATCATCCGTGGGTCTGCTTTCTAATCTCCATGGTGGAATACGAGGCACAGGTGTGGATTTCAGCACCTTAATTTGTCTCCACCTCACGTGACCTCTAGGATCAAAAGACCAAGACATGACATAGTTGCTTTGAGTTCCCTGGAGAGGATCTGGTAAAAGCAGGTCATTTTTTTCTTTATGTATCCTCTGACCAACTCTTACATACTTGAACTTGCCCATCCTGTGTACTTGGGGCCCTTGGGATGTGTTTCAAATTTATTTTCACAATTAATTGCTCCCTTACCCCACAGAACATGCTTCTTGAATTCTGGGAATGCCACACCAGGACATACATTGAGTAAGTGGTGGTTATGGAGATGAGAATGGCATAGGGACTGGTGAGATTTGCTTCTTTGCATATGATCAGATGTAGGTAGTGGATTATCTTTCTAATTTTTAATGCTTTTCTCAAGAGGTATAGCTTATAAAATGACATTACATTTATGAATGTAAAAAAAAGGAATAGGAAAAATAAGGAAAATTTTGGCTCTATATTTTTTTGCTTATGCATTAATATTTTGCAAAGGGTGTCTCTGAGAGCAACCTGTGTAGAAGTTATTTTCCAGAAAGAGGAGAGGGATAGGAATATGACCTTATAAGAGTAATGACAATGAGCACAATTCTTCCCTGCTTGGAGTGAGACACATGGCTGTTTTGGTTGCTCCAAAGCAGGGAAGAAAGGCTTTATTTTCCCCACTGCATTAAACATAGGGAAGAAGAGAGGAGTGGAAAATAGCCAAGATAATATTGATGGATTCTAACCCCTACTTCAACAATGAATTTTCCTGGACCCATGCCCAGAACCCTGCAAACACTATAACAGTGGTATAATAGTTTCTACACACTTACACCCAGCATCCCTCCTCATGCTCCTGGCACTTATGTATCCAGTACACCTAAAGTTCAGGGTTAGCAAATTCAAATGCCCCCAAGGACCCAGGCAGTTAATTTGAGTCATGTCTTGGGTGCAAGCTGTGGCCATGTGGGGAACACAAGCCATTTCTTAACTGGGTTCCAATGACAGCCTTTTGCTGCCAAATGGGAATGTAAGCCTAATGTTGCCAGATATTCCGGTTTTCAAGGGAAACCGCAAGTTTGGATTTTCATGCAAAAGATGGACATTTTCATGTGAAATCTAACAATTTTTAAATGTTGGCAACTAAATACAATTAAAAAAAAAAAGATTAAAAAGGACCCACCTATCAGTCATACTGGAGCCGTGAGTTTGATGTATCAGATATAGGTATAGTCTTGGCTGCCAGCAGTGCTAATAATAGTAGTAGCCAATGTTTTTCTCCTAATGTGCAATTTGTGCCCTGCCGAGAGGGAGAAGTATAATCATAGATGTATTCACTAAAGCAATCTATGTGATTGAAAATATACGTGGACAGTTTTTGTTCATATCCATAAAAGGAGAGAATTTGACCAAATCTTTTAGATTTTTAATACCTCAGAGTTGGCAATACTAGTTATTGATATTTCAGTATATACTTTTATTCATTGAAATATTCATGTTTTTGTTAGAATAATACTATTCTTTTGGTATTAATAATATAAAACTTGAAGCATTTACATTTTAAGGCATACCTAGAACTATTATTTTTTGTTTCTTTTTTGAAATCGGGTTTTACCCTATGACTCAGGCTAGAGTGCAGAGGCATCATCTCAGTTCACT
The DNA here is from genome assembly GCF_030222135.1 of Aotus nancymaae. Lineage (NCBI taxonomy): Eukaryota > Metazoa > Chordata > Mammalia > Primates > Aotidae > Aotus > Aotus nancymaae. Next base: position 35,136,141 of record NW_026988419.1, on the reverse strand, counting down.
GCAACCTCCACCTCCAGGGCTCAAATGGAGGTTGATCCTCTCACCTCAGTCTCCCAAGAAGCTGAGACTACAGGTGTGCACCACTATGCCTGGCTAATTTTTTTCTTTTTTGGTAAAAATGGGGTTTGCCATGTTGTCCAGGCTGGTCTTGAACTTCTGGGCTCAAGCAATCTCCCTACCTCAGCCTCCTAAAGTGCTGAGCCACCATGCCCAGCTGAAATTTTTTTGAATCAGATAAAGTCTAGAAAGTGTTTTTCTGTATTGTCATAACCCTGATAAGAAGGAGAAAATATGACAATAAAGATCTTTTGTAACAAAATTTATACAGTCACACTCTAAAGATTTTCTAAACCACTAGCATATGTGACTCCATTAAATTATACAAATAAAACCGTATCAAAATCTCTACCTAAGATAATAAAACAATTAACAACAGAGTTAAACTGGAAAATATTTTTTGGTGCTAAATTAAATCTTGCTATTGATAAAATGTTGGCAATGGTAGTGCAAGTATTTTAGTATTAAGTAAAATACATAGTGACTATGATACTGTCATTTTGCTTTGTATTGCAGTCACTAGATGCACTAAGTCTGACTGCAAGAATGAATGGGGCTGGGCACAGCAGCTCACACCTGTAATCCCAGCACTTTGGGAGGCTAGGTGGGTGGATCACTTGAGTTCAGGAGTTCAAAACCAGCCTGGCCAACATGGTAAAACCCTGTCTCTACTAAAAATACAAAAATTAGCCAGGCATGGTGGTGTGCACCTGTAATCCCAGCTACTTGGGAGGCTGAGGCATGAGAATTGCTTAATTCCAGGAGGCAGAGGGTGCAGTGAACCAAGATCATGCCACTGCACTCCAGCCTGGGTGACAGAGCAAGACTGTCTCAAAAAAAAAAAAAAAAAAAAGAATGAATGGGTACATAATTTACAAGTAGGGTTTAATAGGATACGTTAGTAATATAATTTTTCTTATTTATCTTTTCTTTCTAGTGATCTTATATACACATATTTCTTCCTAAATAATCTGACAAACTTTCACCTAAATGTTTACCTAAATGACTTATTGAATGAAGATCAATACTCTAGTTAGCTTTCCTGAACCTTGCTAGCATTTTTGCAAATTCTATTTCTTAGACACGTTTTCCCACGATCTGCTACCTGAATAATTGAAATACATCTAAAGTGTATTTTTGTACAAACAAGCTTTTAATCTTCAGCGGTTGGTTTTCTTGTAACTCACACAAAATTGTCAGTTTTTCCCCAAAATATTACTTACTATTTTAGATGATGAGAACAATAGGTGATACCAAACATTGCTGATTTGCTTTGTAAAAATGAAATGAATATGATGAAGGATGCTACTAAAAAGACAGTATTCATTAGAGAGAGAATGCTGTTTCATTTGTGAGAGTAGAATACAAAAAGTGCAATCTTGGTGCAGACAGATTCCAGACTTTCTGACTGTCATTTGGCTGCTCAATGGCAGTGCTCCATACTATCACCTTTGTCTTTGAAATACAGAGCTCACTCACAGAAGCTTTGCCCAGCTCATGAATGTGTGCTAGCACTTGCTGGAAGGGGACAGAATGTTTGATATTTTTGAATAGACTCCAGTGGTTGTGAATGCTCCATTCTACTTTTATAGAGGTTATTAAATTTTGTAACATACTTTATGCATCTGCAGTATATTCGTTATTTTGCTTAAAAACAATAGCATTGTTTACAGCTGAAGTAGAAAAACTGAGTTCAAAATAAAGAGCTCTTGTTGTATAGAATATATAAAGGCAACTACTGCTGTGATTTTTTCCCTCAAACCTGAAAACTCAAAGGATTGAATCTGAATTTTTACAGCAAAAAGTGATACCGAGTGAAAACTAGGAAACTGCAAGCAATGTAATCTATCAATGCATGAAAATTACATTAAGTCCAATCGAAGTGTTTAAATAAAAAGAGAACCTAAATATGCCAGTGCAAATTATCTATTCGCACTATATACTTTAAATATGCAAATGAAACCCATCTGAAACTATTTGATCTCATTGTTGCTAACAAACAACCAATGGATCTAATTATTTAACATTTACAATGATATTGTGGGAATAAATTTTCTCATAATAATTTTTATAAACTGCATCCTTTGATCTAAGATCTTTAATCACATTGAAGTAATCGTGTATCATCGTTGAGCAGCCACAAGATATGCACAGACTGAACTAGACTGTGTGCAGCTCACCAAGAGTTCATGCCTACCAGGAGTACGTCCATTTTAGTTTTGACATATGTGAATGTTGAGTCTATATTACAGACCAAAACCACTGTGTATTGCTGATAGTGTTCTCAGGGAAAAGGTGGGTGCCTGACTTACAAAGGGCAGAGATAAATGGTGGCTATTTTTATAAATATAAAGATCTTTCAGTTTCCTCAAATGATATTAAAATACATGAAAATAGCCACTTTCTGAATATAAAAAAAACTATATGTGTGTATCCAATCTACTACTGAACTGATATACGGGGAAAAAACATTCTGGGGATTTGAAATAAAAAAAGATCTTCCTGGCTTTGCCAAATGCTTGATGTATGCTTGGACATGGAGAAGGGCGGTGACAATTGTAAGAGAAATACCCAGAGTGTTGCAGGTTATATTGTTGCTCTGAAAGGTCACAGGTTGGTATATCCACTTAAGTTAGGACAAAAGGAGGCAGAGCATTCCACTTGCAGATGAGCATGAAATTGAGGGGAAACAAAATTCTTCGTCTTCGCTAGTTGGAATGAAGGCTTCTGCTTGAAAAGCCGTAACCCTGTTTATAAAGTTTGGACATTTGTTCTATAAGACTTAAAATAAGGGCTTGACCATGTAAATCTCTGAGGTCTCTCTCAGTTCTAAAACTTGATAACCTTCTTTTCCATTTAACTAAATTTCAGTTATTTTTTGGCATTCTAATGATTACTGGAGCAAACATCAAATACCATTTTGAAACCTTCCTCTTTTTTTTGACCAATTATGGAGAGGCACTGATTTTTCTTCAGTATCTGCTCTGCAATGTGGTATAGTTATCTCTTTATTCTTTTGCCTGCAGAATGCTCTTATCTCATTTGCTTGTATATAAGTACTGGATTCTTTAAGGTGTGTCTGTTTATATTTCCAGGAGTGAATATTTTATTTAAAATATATTTGTTTTAAATAATTTTTGTAATAGGACTGAAATGTATAATTTTTAATATTACAAATATAAAATGAATATTTTTGACTGTGAAGAAGGGATGAATGGCTGTATGGCAAGTTGATATGTTAGGGTATTTTAAAAGTCACATATATTTTAGATGACTTGGGATTTTCCAAGAGCTTTTGAGGAAGTGAAGAAGGTTATACATTTCATTGATAGAATGCAACAATTTAAAAATAATACTTTCGATTTCATAGTTTAAGAAGATATGTTTAACTGGGATTAGAAATAATGTTGACAATGTTTTCTCAGATCTATCAGGAACAGGGTCTTTTAAAATGATATACTCATTGAGTATTTATTCTGTGGGAAATAATGTGCAGGGATGTAGTAGGGTAGGTATGATGGCATGGGTGGAAAACAGTCAAGATGAATAAGTTGCTGGCTCTGGCCAGTGTTTTGAGAGTCAATTGAGGATGCTCTATCTTTTCTTTTTACTCATAACTTCTCTCTTCTTTTGTACTTTGAAACTATTTTATTTAGCAAACAGATTCTAGTGGGCATTTTAAAGATACAAGTTATAATACAGGATATAATATCATAAGACTAACTTTAAAAATAAATGAACTTTTGAATAACTAGAAATTATTAATTACATGCACCTAAGTGATATATAAGTAGACATCATACTTATGAGACATTATACTTATGTGAGCAAGCAAGATTGCTTGCTCTGATGATTATTTTCTTTTACAAAACTTACCAAGTAAAAGTAGTGTATTCTTAGATCGTTGATGACAAAGTATTGAAGAGGCCATTTTTCTCTTACAGTTCAGAAAATCAGGCCTCAGAACACATATTTCCTACCACCATGCCATGTGGCCTTTCACTCTTTATGTCTACTAGGTGTCTTTAAGCTTCTTAATCTCAAAGACAAATTAGTATTAATATTAGATTTTGGTCTGTACATACACTGGAATTATGTTTGTTATGGTCTTAAACTCACAACCCTGTGTTTGAAATGCTCAAGGAATACATAATATTTGCCCCAAAGGGCAGGCATTAGTTTAGAAAGTTCACATACTAAAAGCTAAAAGAGAGGATCTTAAATGTTCTTACCAGAAAGAAATAATAAATATTTGAGGTGGAATGCTAATTACTCTGATTTGGTCATTTCATAATGTATACACATATTAATATGCCACTTTGTACCCCATAAATATATAATTATTATTTATCAATTAAAATAAAACTAAAAAGGAAACACATTACTTATGCCATGTGCATTTTTATTAGAATGTATGCGACTTTTAAGCTATCCTAAGTTTTCATTTGGTGATGTTAGCAAGTTTTGTTTTGATTTTCATTGTTAACCTAGAAGCTATCATGAGACAAAAAATATATTTTCTTATATTCCATAGATTAACATGGAATAACAACAAAAGGCTGTTTCTCCAGAGTAAGAAACTTCATTTTGAAGACAGATACATGTTTGAAAACAAAAATATGTCAAAGAAAGTTCCCATATTGCCTTAACCCTGTAATCATTTATAAATAAGAATATTTTAAAAATTGTGAACATATTTTTTATCAGGTTATATGAAAAATAATATTCAATACAAGAGTTGAACGTGTTTTAAATCTGCAAAGTTGGTGCCTGGTTGCTTAGTCAGAAGACAGCAATATTCACAAATATGAAAAATTTAAGAATATTTTGACAGCCACATAATTCTCCATATCTGCCAGAATGAACTGAATTGTCTGTGCACGGGGAAGTCTGTCTCTATAAACTGTATCTTTTCCTGTCGAAGAAATGTAGTTCATCAAGCTCTGTGGATAAATAGATAACATATATTACTGAGATGGTTAAATCTTAGATAGGAAACATTTCTTCTCTATAATGCTGATATTCTATGTACAACCCCTATTGTAACAACAGTCATTAAAAAGAGTTATAATATTTGAAATCACTTGTGTTAAAATGTTTTTGCACCTTATTTTGAAGTATGATCAAAATAATAAAATTATACCAATATGTAATACTTACTATTAAATATACAAAGATACATTGATTTGAAACATGGTATTCAATATTTTCTTGTTAAACAGTAATTTCTTCTTTTGCCAGCTTCTTTTTAGCTTTTGTGAATTAAAAGGCATTTACTTGGTTGCTAATCCCTAATAACAATAATTATACCTTAGGCTAACAGTAGGTGGGTAAAGCTTGAGAATGTAATTTTTCCCCTTATGCTTCCAAGTATCAAAATAAAGGTTTAATAGTCACTTTAAATGGACTTAAAATGACAGAATATGGTCTGATATTTAATCTCTTTAGGTATGTGATTATAATGGAAAGACTCAGTGAGTCCAGAAGATGAGGACATTTTTGCAGAAGGTGGATATTTCTTTACAAAGGAGTAATAGGCAGATGGCCCTAGGTTTAAATGAGACTAAATTCTAAGACAGATGATACAGTGGACAGAGAGATGCAGTTCACTGAGAGCAAGCACTGTAGGATGACATAATTGCTGGGCTTTGCATCCTTTCTGGCTAAGGACACAACAGAGGCTCTCTAAACCCATTAATGAAATCACTGTGTCAGAGTAACTGTGAAGTCACCTCCCAGCAGTGCCTTGCAGACCCACTGCTTATATATGTATTGTTTGTAAGGATGAGCTGTAAAATGGAATCTGCTCTTTGAAGTTCATTCATTTTTTTCCTGTTTTTAATTATAATTTAATTTTTTTTTATACAAAGTCTTGCTCTGTCACTCAGGATGGAGTGCAGTGGCATGATCTGGGCTCACTGCAACCTCTGCCTCTTGGATTCAAGCGATTCTCCTGCCTCAGGCTTCTGAGTAAGCTGGGACTACAGGCATGTGCCACCATGCCTGGCTAATTTTTGTATTTTTAGTAGAGATGGGTTTCACCATATTGATCAGGCTGGTCTCAAACTTCTGACCTCAGGTGATTCACTCACCTCGGCCTCCCAAAGTGCTGGGATTATAGACATGAGCTACCACACCCAGAATTTTCTCTTGTTTTCTAAAATATTTGACTCACATGAGAATTGAGAGTACGACTTTGATACATAAGGCATTGTGTAGGATTTGCAGGGACTCTGATGAGGATAAGACACTGGCCTTACTCACCTTCAATATATTGATGTCAGGAGGAAGAATAAGGCAAGTAACTTATAGTACTAGGCATTCAACAGACATTTCCTGAGCTCTATGATTTGCTTGGTAGCATTCAACAGACATGCTTCATTCATTCAACAGGTATTTTCTGAGCTCTGTGATTTGCTTAGTAGCATTCCAGTGGCTGGGAATTCAGTGACATTACAAAACCATGTCGTTGTTTGGAGCTCAAGTTTTGTAGAAGCTGTGAGTATGGGTCTTGATAAAGAGAAAGGGCTAGGATGAGTCAAGGGGTAGCGAGCTTACAGCTGGATGGGAGGCTCAGGGACTATTTGGTGGATGAAGGATCATTTGAGTTAAACCAAGGGAATGGGGGATTGTGTTCTTCAAAAGACCATTAGGACCAAGTCAGGAGAGTCACCTCACTTGGTCGCTAATGGTATTTTGAAAAACACATCTATCAGGGGAGAGATGAGTATACATGATAAGGGAAAATGTGCAATAGCCCTAGATAGGCATGTTGGGATCGTGATCATGCTGTTGAATTTCAGACTGAAGAATTCAGGAGACAATTAGCATCTACTGAAGAATTTTAAACAGAGTCACAAAATAAAAGCACTCCAGGAAGCTTATTAAGGCAATAGTCAAGATGGATTGAAATGAAGACATAAAGGGCAGGATGGTCAAATAAAGGATTATTGCAATATTGGAGACCAGTGGTCCTCCAGCCTGAGCTTGTGGAGGCCAGTGAACAGAAGTAAAGACAAAAAGGTAAAGACTCCAGAACATGTTAGATGATGTGGAGGGTCTTGAACTCTTTGACTTTCTTTTTAATGTTTATATTATGTGTCATATTTTTGCCCCTTGTATATTAAATCAGTGTTCTAAATGTCTTTGTAACTTCTGTAACTCTGCAGATATCTGTAGCACTTATGTCTCCTGCTCGTTATCAGTCACTACCAGTAGAGTTATCCTTGTGCATAAATAAATCATTCCTTGCAGACTTGTGCTGCATGTTTGCTCTGTTTTGGAAACAGATTATACATTATGGTTTCTACTACTTAAAGAACTAATTAACCCTTATAAATTACTCACTGTTTTCTACTTCTTTCCTGTCATCTTTGCAATGGAAACTGTGGCCTTTAGCTCATTCCTGTGGCATGAAGAAAAATGAGTGTATATAGGAATTTTCCTGTGGATGGTGAGAGGTGGGCAAGTTTGGTGAGGTGAAGGAGGAGGAAGAGGGCATAGGGATACGAGGCTTCTCTCTGTTCTGGAGGCACTTCCACAGTTCCAGAGAGGGACAGTGGGTGCAGGAGGGGGCAGTGCTCACTGTTCTTTCTGTATTTCTGCCAATGTTACCTTTTGTCTTTCCCTCCATCTGTCCTTCTTTCTTTTTGTGTCTCTTCATTTTTTCTCTGCCTTTGTCTTTTTCCTTCCATTTGTCTGTCTTCCTGTCTTGTTTTCCCTTTCTGCCTTTTTTTCTTTTTGTGTTTGTCTTTCTGTCTGCCTGTTCCTTTTTCTCTCTGCTTCCCTCTCTCCTTTCCTTCTTTCCCCACATTTGCATACAACTGGAGTGTAGCCACCTCAACCATGAAAACAAATGTTCTTCTCTGAATAGAGACCAGTTTAATGAAATTCAGGAAGCAGCATCAAAGGCACTGCACTAACTCTTCTTCTCTGTTTCTCTTTTGTTTGCTTTTCTGAAGAGTATAAATTCACAGAAATCTCTATTTTGTGTTGGAATAGGTAAACTATGAGCTGCTTTATTTGGTTTTATAGTGAACCATACATTTATGGATCATGGACTCTTTCCAGTAAAAATATTTAGAGCATCAGCATTCAATAAATGCCTCTATTTATATGTATTATAATATGTTACCTTTAATATATTGGATAATATATAATGTGTTCTGTATAATATAATGATAAATCATTAAATTAAAAATAAAAGGCAGTATACTTATTTTCAAGGTGAAATATACCCTTAAAATATGGTTTATCATAATTAATAATGAATATTAATCTACATTTCAAATAGTCTTTTTGAAGATTGCAAAATTGGCCCTATGTCTTCTCAGCAATTGCTCATCTTTGTTTTTCTACCTCACGGTGTGGTTGGTGAGCTCATCATGGGAAGAAGTGCAATACCAGCACTGCCTTGCTCCTGCTGTCTGCTTCTGCTTACTTTGTGGTATCTCCTTTGGTCCACAGTTTCTTGTCAATAATCTTTTAAGCCTTTGATCTTTGTATGAGGAATAGTTTAGTTACAGCTTGGTAATAAAATCTGTAAATCTACTTTCTTGAACATATTCTGAAATCCATTGCAGTATGATGAAAGCTGATGAATGGGTGTGAGTTTCTTTGTTGCCCACGACAGATTTTTCCAACAAGACATCATGAGGACTGTATGGCATATACCACCCACTGAAAGACATCAAACAAGGGCAGTAGAGTGGGCCTACATTTAAATATTAATAGAGCTTTATTTCTTTCTCACTTTTATATGAATAGTAAACATAAATGGAAGTTCTAGTAATCGTTTTTCTGTACTGTGTGGTTTATTTTGCTCATCTTCTAAGGTTCATGCATCTTTGAAGGCTTCTGCTTGGAAAACCAAGGAAACCCTCTTTAACCCACCATTTTCTGTGGGTTATTTCTGCTCCATGGCACACTGATTGATTGGTTGTTTAAATACATTGCCTTGACAGTAAGATATTCCTTAAATGACTTAGTTTTCTCAATTTTATTCCACTTTATAATAGAACCAGATTAGTTTTCCAAATTTAATTAAAAAAAAAAAAAAAAAAAAAAAAAACACTTTCTTTGCTAGTGTTACAGTCAACAATGGATAGAATTCAATTTCTACTTTCCTGAAACTGCCTTTTTGATGTTGATTAATCTCCTGGCTATCTCTTTTTAGTTCAAAGATCATCAATTCATATTTTAATGTATTTTGAAGTCTAGATTAATGTTGATTTGTTAAGAGTTAGTATATTTTTATTTCTTTCCAAATGAAAAAATTTTAGTTTGTACCTGTAAAAATAAACTCAATTTAGTAAAATGTAGGGACTATAGTAGCAGGGGCTCATAAAAATAAACAAATTAACTGAACAAATATGTACAATTATCTTTGATTCATCAATGTTTATGTCATAGAAGTGAGTATAATGGAAACGTTTACGGATTCAGATTTCACATGCTGTTCACCTCTATAATCAGAGGAGGGAAGAAATTTGGAATGCAAATATTTCATTGACCTAGGTTTTCATAAAGACATGAACATGGTCTCTAAAAGTTCAGAAATTTAATTTCTGCATCAGATAAATTTTCATATTCATATCCAGAATTAAAAATTCATTTACTTTAACATACTATGAAGAGTTTTTAAAAGTCTCAATCTCTTAGTGGGTGAATAGATCAAATATTTACTTTCTGGAAGATGCGTTGTGACTTTTAGTGAAAAGAAATAATTTAAGTTTTAGAGTTTTCATCTTTAAGATTCTTTTAATTATTTCCTCCATAACAAACAAAGTGATTTTGTTCATTAGTGATTCACTTCCCCACTGTCAAGGTGAGAATGATCATTATTATCACAGTTACATGAGGACAAAGATCTCATAGTCTCATATTTTTGACTGTTGGTTCAGCACTTAGGGAGAGCATCTGTTTACATACAGGTATTTTTTTCCAGAGAGAAAGTAAAGGAAAGTTGCAAAATTAGATGAATAACCCTTAGTTTTATCAAATAAATTCAGTTTCATGCACAATACAGATTTAAGGCTTTTGAACAAAAAAATTGTATGTGCACTTGAGAAAAGACATGATACCATATATTCAATATTTAACTAATTTTAAAACAATCTGCTTTTTGGACTAAAGCATGGCTGTATCTTATCATGCTGCCCTAGTTTTAAAGGTACTTCATACCATCTTTCCATCCATTAGGCAAAGACTATTGAATGCTTCATTATAAAGAATAAACATTTTTAACAGCTTTCACTTAAATTACCATGACAGATACTACAGTACAATGTTGTTAATCTTTTCCTAAAAGCTTAATGTTGCTATTTAGTTGCTTACTAATAAATCAAAGAAAATACGTCTTGTCATTTTAAGTTAGACATAGATGGATGAATCTTCAGTGTCTTTGTAGATGTAGAAAATTTCCTACAGGAAAAGAAATGATCATTTGGCTTTTAAAAAAGCATGCACACACACACAGACACACACACATACACACACACACACACACACACACACACTGCTGTAAGTACCATACCTAACCCTAAAGAAGTTGAAATTAGAGGAAATCACATACATGAAAACACTTTGTAAACTGTAAACCAGTATAAATATTACTTTATTATCTATATTTGTATTCTTTTAAAATTTAATCTTCTTGCTTCTTTGATGCTTTTTCTCCAGGTCAATCAGAATATAATACTTCTTGGCAGTTTTGAAAGTTTTGTATCTAGTGGCTTTCTAATTCCATCTCAAGCTCCAGTGTCCATTTTTTTCTGGACATTTGTATATTTAAAATTTTGATACAAGATTATCCTCAATTTCCTGAAAGTTAAAAAAAATCTTAGTTTGTAAAATATTATTCTGTTTGGTGCTGATAATTTGATATTGCAGACTACTAGGAAATGAGAGAATATTCACATTTAGGCTAGTAATTTTATTGTTGTTCCTGTTTCCCTCTCTGGCCTTGTGGTAATAGATGCTGAGTAAATATTTAATGAATGGTTGGATGAGTGGGTGAATGAAGCAAAATATAAGCAATTTTAGAGGATTGAGTTATGGAATATCATGAAATATCTAAACCTTTTGCAGCAGCACCCGAGTTCTCAATAACATTTTTCTTTTTATTGTGAGCAAATATTATAAAATAAAATCGACAGTACTAAATCTATAATATCTTTATTATATCAACATAATTTTATACAAATATTTGCTTTGATTTTAGTATTTTGGCTAGTTTTTACTCCATAAAAAGCAATATAAATTTGAAAAGCTGGTTAAAAGAAGCAAACTTGTCTAGAAGCTTCTATATAATTCCATTTTTCCCTGAGAAGGAGTGAATATTTGAAACAGTCTTGTACAGTTATAGGCTGATAAAATTTTGGCCTGATAATTACATAATAAGCTGGCGACTTCCCAGGTTATTAAGTTTTTAGAATCATTTTCTGTGTTTATTGAGTTTCATAAAATGTTAATGTTAGTTATGAACTATTCAAAACCTCCAGGAATTTCAGCATTTCTCTGGTGTTCAAGAATTACGAAGATTTAAAAGTCAACATATTGAGCAGAATAAATAATAACAAATTAAATATTTTCACCATTTCAAGGCCTGTTGTAATCATCAATAATAATTTATTGACAGTCTTTTGACGTGATCAGATAATCGACAGAATTCAATTATAGAAACAAGGCTTTTTAAATGCAGAACTATATAACTAGTTTAAGAAATAAAATTGTATTGCTAGTGCTCAATAATTGAGTCAAGTTTATCAGTAAGAAAGTCCCAATAATTACAAACATTTCAGGTATTTGGAGACATTTTGAAATATATTTTTAAATATCTTGCTTCCAGCTCCAGCATGCCTTTGATGATCCAGGTCAGGTTGCAGGTGTGAGACCTTGTCCCTCTCATCCTTTGATTCAGGAACTCTGAGGATGGGATGGGGTTAGGTTAGGTGGTAAAGTTTCCTTCCTTCCTTCCTTCCTTCCTTCCTTCCTTCCCTCCCTCCCTCCCTCCCTCCCTCCTTCCCTCCTTCCCTCCTTCCCTCCTTCCTTCCTTCCTTCCTTCCTTCCTTCCTTCCTTCCTTCCTTCCATTTTTACTAGAAAAGGGGTTTTACCATGTTGCCCAGACTGGTCCCGAATTCCTGTGCTCAAGTGATTCACATGTCTTAGCCTCCCAAAGTGCTGGAATTAAAGGCGTGAGCTACCTAGCCCAGGCTGTGTGGTAAAGTTTCTTATTAGCACCTCAGAGAATCCATTCCCCAAGTCAATGATACGACTTTTCCTGCTCATTTGAAATATGTAGTCTGATTTAGGTTTTCGAAGGCAAAAGAGGAGAGTTCAAAAGTAGGAGGGATGGGGTATCATGTGACTTAAATGCTGCAAGAGGCAAGAGGGAGTTCCAGTGGGACTATAGAAGCAGTTGGTGAGTGTGAGGAAGCATCCAGGTTTAGCATGATTTCAAAGCTGGTGGGAGGAACTTGTTTTGCCCCACCAAACAAAAACATTTTATTAAAAAAGTCCTTTCATTGTTCCTTAAACCTGACCCTCTGTCTCTTTTTCTGACTTCTGCTTATAATACCCTCTGGCTTTTTGTGTGTGTGTTTTGTTTGTTTTATTGTTGTTTGTTTTTTTAACCATGGCTAGAAACACCACAATTTTTCTGGTCTCTTACCTTCCACCCCATCAACATAGCCAAATATTTGCCAAGACCTGAGGATTTAATGTGATGCATCCATTCTTTATTCAGCCATCCTGCATCCAGTCTTTCCTTCCAGTGCTTCCTCATATCCCAAAAATCTAGCCCCCAAAATGCTGCTAGATTAATCTACAGCACAATCTTCAGATAGCCTTCCCTTGATGGCAGAATAAAGAATGAAATAGTTCAAGCTATGTATAGCCTGACATTCAAGGCCGTCGTGAGTGCTTGACTGTGATCACAATCAACCGTTCTCAGTTATTTCCTGCTACTCTTTCATGCTACTTTCAACCACTAAGCTGGGATGCTCATCATTGACCAAACAATATAACATTCTACACTTTATTGGGATAATTTCTTTAGCCTGGAATTGTCATCTTACTATTTGTTTGAAATGCTCCACATTCTTCGTGATCCCCTTCACATATCTTTTTCTTCGTAGTGCTAATCTAACTCCTGTAGCTTAAGTAAGTGAGCTTTGCCTCTCTTTTAAATGGCTATGCCACAATTTTTATGGAATTTATCAGATTTGACTCTTTACAATTGTCACTTTTTATCCTTATCATTGCCTTTATTTGGCTTTAAACTGAACACTTTCTGAACTTTGTGTCTCAGAAGTAATGGTATTTTACACAAGACGAACGAGTGAAAGTGGCATGACAGAGTAGTTGGAAATAATTTAGTTATAGAAACAAGTTTTTAAAAGCAGAATTGTATAAATTAGTTTAATAAAAAAACTACTGATAATGCTCAATAATTGATCCAAGTTTACCAGTAAGAGAGTCACAGCAATTAGAAATATTTCAGAGGTTGTGAAATATGTTGAAACATGTTTTTAAATGCCCAGCTTTCAGCTCAAGCAAGCCTACGATGATCAAGATCAGTTTGCAGATGTGAAGCCTTGTCCCTCCCATCAGACTGAGGAACTCTGAGGGTGGGGTGGTGTTGGACTGGGTGGTAAATCTCCTTTTTAGGACCCAAGAATCCATTCCCTGAGTTAATAAAGTAGTTTTACCCTCTCATAAATGTATTGCCTTGTGAAATCATTGTAGCACAGCAGACATAAGAGAATTATTTTATTAAAATTTTCATAATTATTTTCCAAGACTATATTAACATAGTCTAGAGAAGTACTTTAATAGTACATAATACCTGAAAAATCACCTGAAACAATATAATGTCTCCCCTTGCTCCCCTCACAATTTCTGATTTTCTTCTAAGACTGATGTGCTAAAAGTGATTTACAATGATTTTTGCATTTTTTAAAATTATCATTGACTTACTACATTTTAAAGCATCAATCCTGTATGTTTCTTTTAGAACTGTCTTTGTTTAGATTTTGTATTTTGGAGATTTCAATGCAAATGTCATCCAAATAGCGTTCTTTCTTACCAAAGTGAGCCACAAAGCATTTTGGGCCAAAGTTTCATAAACTTTTTTTATGAAATGTTTTATTCTCAATATGATTTTAAAAGGTAGAGATGAAAAAATGGTATTTAAGGCTGATAGAACAGTTTGGGCAAAGGTAAAAAATGAGTGGGTCATGTGGAAGTTCAATTTCAATTTTTTTTTTTTTTTTTTTGCTACACGTAAGATGGCAAAAACATAGGAATTCAAAATCAGGACATTGAGAATCCCACATTAAAAAGTATAGACGTATAGATGCCTGGTACCATTGGAAGGTCTACCAGTTGGGAAATGAATTAATAAAAACTTTATTTCCATATATATATATATACACACACACACACACACACACACACACACACATACATATATATGATGATGCTATGAGGGTGGATCAGACATATGAAAAATGTCAGATAAGTAAACAAAATACCAGTCTACTGTGATAGGCTAGGCTAAGAGACAGTAAATAGAATGAAGAGGGCTGGGGTTTGGAGATATGTCAGAGGTGGACCAGTATGAGTTTTTTGACCCTCAAAGTATTGGCACATCTTTTTCATATTTGTAGTGTGGATGACAAGAAAGAACAGGAAATAGGTGAGATGGGGAACACAGGAGGGTGAGAAGATGGAAATCTATGGGAGTGAATCCAGACTCTGGCTATGGGATCTGAAACATGGGCATTGCTATGTTAAGAATTGGAAATTCAGATACAAAATTTAGGAGATAAGGGGCTATAAATGTAGATTTAAAAGTCATAGCATAGGTCTGAACATTGAAACTCAGGGAAAGAATAGACTTGGCCTGTGACCAGTCTGATTGGTGGTGGGAGGGGACCAATCAGAGGTACTTTCCATTTTTTATCTTCAAAGCAATGGAAAGGGGTGGGGCTTGCAGAGGGAGTAGCCCCTGATCCTTTTGTTACTTGGGTGTGGAGAGGGGGAATTTTCCTTTTAATTCAGCTCTAGGAAGTCAGAGTGAGTGAGCTTTAGGTTCCCTGCCTCCAGACCCTATTCTCCTGCCTTATAGCCAGATAGAAAATTTATAGCAATAGGAAAAGGGGTGAAACAAAATTCCCTTTAAGAACAGGTAGGGTGGCTCAAGCCTGTAATCCCAGCACTTTGGGAGGCCGAGGCGGGTGGATCACGAGGTCAAGAGATCGAGACCATCCTGGTCAACATGGTGAAACCCCGTCCCTACTAATACAAAAAATTAGCTGGGCACGGCGGCGCGTGCTTGTAATCCCAGCTACTCAGGAGGCTGAGGCAGGAGAATTGCCTGAACCCAGGAGGCGGAGATTGCAGTGAGCCGAGATCGCGCCATTGAGCTCCAGCCTGGGTATCAAGAGCGAAACTCCATCTCAAAAAAAAAAAAAAAAAAAAAACAGGTAGAAGAAGAGGAATAGATGATGCTGACTTAGAAGAAACAGGCAGTATAAGGGGTGGGAGCAGCATATTTTCCTGTTGAAATGTATAAGGAACCAATCTGGGGCACACCTAGTTAGGGAAGTTAGGCCAAAAGTTCAAGCATGGAACTTAGAAAAAAAAGTCACTAGATTTTGCAATGATGAGACATGACAGGAAAGTGTGAGAGAATGGTTGCCTTTGCAAGGGGTGGCCGGGAGCCAGGTAGCAGGGAAAGTAGTCAGGAGTAATTCATGCTCTTGGCTGTGTATGACTCATGACGAAGCATTCAACCTTTTTTCCATATATTTGAAAATTGTTAAGTGTTCTCTTTCAGCTGTTTTTAGGCAGAAAATGAGTCAATTTCCTTTTGTTTTAAGACCATAAAGAATGGTCTTAAAAATTTTTAACAGTTTATTTGGTGGCTCTTTAAATCTTCCACACCTCATTTTACCTGTGAGCTATTATACATTAAAGAGGGTCTGATTAAAAAAGATCATGAGGGCATTTTTCCTTACTGGCCACTAGATATAAAATTCCAGGAAAGCATTTACTTCCACACCTGCAGCCTTGCATGGCAGATTCACATTTAGTGCATTTAGTGTTTTTTTTTGACTTTGCTCACATTAAAATACCTTTCATAGGGTCTCTAAGTGTACATCAGGCATGAAAAATTGTTTACAATGGATCCTGAAAGCGAGTTTAGTCTTAATCAACTTAATAGCTATTTTTAATGTGGCATGGTGTAACCTAAATGTGTACCTATAAAAACCATACAATTTAGAGATGGATTAGTCATCAAACTGGTCAAGTTAGTAAAAACACAATTAAGGCTAATTTGGTCTCTTCTACTTATTCAGACCTTCCACACATGGGCTTATGAATCATAAAAGAAAAGTCCAACTGAGCTTGAATTCCATTTTTTTTTTCACTTAGCCATTTAGAATATCTCATTCTTTCCTGCTCTGTGTGTGTGTGTGTATTTTGCCATCTACACTCTTGAGTTCTAGAGCACTTTTTGAACATCATCTCTGATCTCATCCTCTACTCAGAATTATATTTAGTTATGTGCATATTATTTATCTTCCCTTCTTCATTATAAACTCCCTTAGAGGATAGTATACTGTTTCACTTTCTCTGTGGCTTCTGTAACATTCAGCCTCATGCTTTGCTCCAAGAATGTACTCAAAAAAGAGTTGTTAAAAGAATTAACCCAAATAACACTCTAACAGGGCAGAATTATTGTCTCTATTTTGCATGTCTAATTGAGATGTATTGATCCTTAAGGATGCTGATGTTGTCTTTGTTATCTTTTCACCTGCATCGAATGTATTGCCTTGTCCCTGGTGCATGCATCCTTCATGAAACAATGCGTAACTGCTATGTGCAAAGCATTGTGCTGGGCACTCAGATACACAAAATGAAAGCATGTGATTACTGCTGGGTCACTGCAAGGCATGGGGTCAGCACATTTTCCAAAGGAGATGTTGGGGTGTGATGGGAACTGAAGGATTATGGACCATGTAGTGGAGGCACAGTTTATAAAATGCTGAAATGTCAGGGATCTTGAAAGCCAGCCTAAGTATGGACCTAATTCTATAGACACAAATACTTAATTTGATTATTACTTTCTTTTAACATTGTATGTACGTTAATTTCCAAATATCTTTTAGCATGGAGTCTGTGGTAGAAACTGGGACATTTTTCTCATTCCAACATCCATTCTTTCTTTGCTTCTTAGGAGCAGAACCCTGACTTTTAGCTGGACACTTGACCAGCTGAAATAAAAGTCTGTCTATGCCTTTCATCTGCATTTAAGGGTAACCAGGCAACATAGTTCTGACCTATAAGATGTACATGGAAGTAGTTTATGAGACTTCTGGGAAGGCTAACTAAAGAGAGCTATTTCAGCTGAAAGGGATGAGTCTTTGGCATTTCTGTCTTTTTTATTCTGTTTGTAACACCAATGTGATGGCTGGAGCTTCAGAAGCCATCTTATACTATGAGGCAATTGAATGATATAATTCTGCCCTAGAATGCTGAGACTGAAACATAGGAAGCTGTTGAAGCTGCCCTACCGGTCTTTGGCTGCTAATTTCTGGATTTCCTCATATGAGAGATAAAGAAATTTGTATCTTGTATAAGTTTCACTTATTTTAGGATTGCTGGTGAGTGTGCCCAAATCTAACCCTCACTAGCACAATGGCTATTTAAAGCATTTTGTATTAATCCCCTTTGGGACATAGAAAAATATTACACACATACTAGGTCCTCTTAAGGGATTAAGATATTTAATTTCTTGGCAGTTAAAACATGATGAGTGAGAATGTTATCATCCCTAAGAGTGTTGGCTTTGGCTATAGAAAAAGGAATCATTATCATCTATCGTTTCTTAGTTCTTAAACTTTAAGTAGTACCTTGTGATGAAGGCTATACATGCAATAAAGAGTAGACAGCAGTTTGATTCCCTTTCCCAGTGGTATGACATGAACAACTCATCTCTTCCGTGAAAAAGGGCTGCATCTACTGTCTGTCTGATTGTGAATATTAAATGATTAAATGAGGTAACATAAGAAGTAACACATGTTAGTTCTTATTTTCTCCTTGCCTTTCTCTGAGAACAAGAAATTGGAAAATTATGAAATAAGCCAGGCTGATCTGGAGAAATAAAAGAGGCATTTTGCTGAAGCATTGCTATTGATATTTTTCTTGGTATTAGTTTTGCACTTGTTGCCAAAAGTCTGATACCTGAACTCTCACTGTATTATAAAAAACATTTACCTTGAAAATTATTACCAAATAAATATGCTTTGATTATCATGCATATATAAACTGATTGTTTTCCTATTTTTCTTAAAACTCAGAATAATTCAATGTCAGTAAAATAAGGTTCTTCCTAACATACTGTCATTAATACTGATTACTAAGCTGTTTTCTTAACTAGCTTCTCATCTGATTCCATATGGAATTGTAAACAGTATAGCTGTTTTATTGGTATTTAACTTTTACATAATATATATTAGGATCTTGTGAAATTTTAAATTTTATCTTATAATCGTCCCAATTTTATAATTTAATGCAAACACAAACAATGTCTTATTAAATTCATTTTTAGAAGTGTTCAGAAGTACATATTTTTTCTTAGAATTTTGAATTAGGTTGTCATTATATATAACAGGTGGCAATAGAGAAGACAGTCAAATTTATTATTCAACATATATTTAATATTTAGAAATTAATTAATTAATTTTTATGAATAAGGAAAGTAGAGCAAATTCTGGTACAGATTAGAAAAATAGAGGATGATGTGAATAATTAACATATGGGCTTCAAAAGAGATCTTCATTAATCATTAGCAACTGTTATAAATATTTTAGATTTTTATTAAAAATCTGATGCCAAACATTTTTAAATATGCATGTTGAAGAGTATGAGAGTGGTGCTTGAGAAATGTTTCATAAAATAAATTTAGAGTCAGCTAGGATTTCAGAATGGAACTTATAAATTAAAGTTTTGTTCACTTGATCAGTATTGGAGTGTATCATGTAAATAATTGCTGCAAGTAAGCATAAACATACTTTCTGAAACCTTGGTTTGATTTTTGTTTAAATATGCTGCAAGCTTTGTTGCAAAATATAGATTAATTGGGTATATAAATTTGTCTTCAAAAATTGTCATAAAATGTCTGTTATATGATTTTGACTTATTTAAATAATTGTGAGACATTTTCATTTTAAGGTGATTATTAAGAAAATATTTGGAGGATAATCCCTGTCAGAAAAAGACAAAATTTCAACATGGCTTGCACAGCTCTTTTGAAACATTTAAAAAAATATTTTAGAGACAGGGTCTTACTCTGCTGCCCAGACTGGAGTGCAGTGGCATGATCATAATTCATTGCTTAAGCAAGTTATGCTTAAGTCCTAGGCTCAAGCAAACCTCCTGCCCCAGCCTCCTGAGTAGCTAAGAGGGAAGATGCATACCACAGCTAATCTCCCCTTCCCCTCCCTTCCCCTCCCCTCCCTTCCCCTCCCCTCTCCTCCCTTTCCCTCCTCTCCCTTCCCCTTCCCTCTCTTCCCCACCCCTCTCTTTTCTTTCTCTTCTCTTCTCTTCCCTTTCCTTCCCTCCCTCCCCTCTTTTTTCCCTTTCCTTCCCCCCTACCCTTTTCCCCATTTTTTCTTTCTTTCCTTTTTCCTTTCTTTTCTTTTTTCTAGATGAGGTCTGACTATGCAGTCAGGCTGGTCTTGAACTCCTGGCCTCGAGTGATCTTCCCACCTCTGTCTCCAAAAACCATTCTTCATGATCACCGGCTGGCTTCTACTTATTTTCTTTGACTTCTCTCACACTGTACTCAATCATCCTGTGCTCTCTATGTTTGCTCTAAACAATGGTGCTTTCTCTTTCCTCTACTTTGCAAACGATGATTCCTCTGGCCACAGTTACCTCTCTCCCATTGCTCACTCAGTCTGCCATTGTCTTGTTAAACCCTATTCTCCTTTAGTATTAGCTAAGAGATTAGATCCTCTTCAAGACTACCTGGATACCCCAGTCCAGGTTAGGAGTCTTGCCTGTGTACAGTGCTGTATTCTACTGTAATTCTCTTTCTAAATCAACCTCTAGGCTGTAAGCCCCTGAGGGAAGGCCCCGGACTTTGCTGTGCCCTCATGAATGGGATTAGGAGCTTTATAAAAGTGGGCTGAGGTGGGCACCGTGGCTCACGCCTATAATCCCAGCACTTTGGGAGGCCAAGGTGGGCAGATCACAAGGTCAGGAGTTTGAGACCAGCCTCGCCAACATGGTGAAACCCCCTGTCTACTAAAAATACAAAAATGAGCTGGGCGTGATGGTGAGAGCCTGTAATCCCAGCTACTGGGGAGGCTGAGGCAGGAGAATTGCTTGAAACCAGGAGGCGGAGGTTACAGTGAGCCGAGATCATGCCACTGCACTCCAGCCTGGGTGACAGAGCAAGACTCTATCTCAAAAAAAAAAAAAAAGTGGCTTAAGAAAGCTCTTTTGGCTATTACACTGTGTGAGGTTACAGGGGAAAAAAATGCCATCTGTGAACTGGGAAGCAGTTCCTCATCAAATCTTTGGCACCCTGATCTTGAACTTCTCAGACTTGAGAACTGGGAGAAATACATTTCTGTTGCTTATAAGTCACCCAATCTATTTTTTTTAATGGCCTGAATGAACTTAGATATACCGCAAACCTTCTTTTACCAGGTGCCTGACACATGGTAGGCCATCAATAAGTATAATGGATGAATGAAAATGAAAAAAAGCGGGACATACTCTGCTTAAATGCATATATTGCATGTAAAACACTAGCTCTGACTACATTTGTTCCTTATTATTGAATTGTATTGCAGCATGACCAATTTGATTATAACCACCTTTAAGAATAAAGGCAGGCTATTGCATGATTTATTTAGTCACAGTTTTGGTGCCAGTTGTGAAGATGACTGTAATGGTCAGAATAACACCCACATAGCGCTATGTTGTGTCTGTTTCATTTCCATTCAGATGAAACGAAATCAAGAAACATTAGTAAAAATATATAATTTTCAAGGTTAAGAGCAATACTACTATTTAAATAATTTTATTAGTTCAATAAATATTAATTTAAATGGTTTTAATGACTAGTGGAATTTTTTTAAAGATTTAAATAGAAGAAGATGACAGTAGAATAATTTACATGGTTTAAATAAGAATTTAATTAAAAACACATCTTATCTCATCATTATCACCATTTAAAAATCAGATTTACAGATATTTAATTGCATTTGAACTTAGGGCAAATGCAGGAGACTAAACACACTACAGAGAAATTACTAGATTTCCTTTTCAAAGTTTGAAGTGGCTTTCTCTTCTTTCTATATTTATCCTTCAACAGTAATAATAAAATAAATTGGAGGAGTTGAACCATGTAATAATCACTCCTCCATGGCTCCATTTAACTACCCTGTCATCTAGACCTGTCTCCAGCCCAGACAGGCTGGGCACGTTTTCAGGCTGCCAGGCCACCAGGTGAGACACCAAGGTGGCAAAGCCACCAGGAGTGACAATCAAGTCCAATATATAAAATCAGCAGCTAGACACATCCTCAGAAACTTCTGTATCTGTAGAAAATTTTGGAGGCGACTCTTCAACTCATTTAAAACATTTTTATTTTTCTCACTCCTTGTACTTCCGTCATGCAACTCTGCCTGTGTTTATTTCCTTTACATGTTATTTTACTCTCTCTTTGCTTCAGTTTCCCTAAAATTTGCCTGATCCATACTGCATTATTGCTTTATAGTTAAGGATGTATCACTACTGCCTTAGATAAACAAAGATATCTATTGTATATCATAATGATATGATATACATATAAAATAAAATACTATAGATAAAAACAGTATTTTATATTTGAAAATTATAGAAAAGTAGATTTTAAATGTCTTCACAAAAATAAGCATGTGAAGTAATTCATATGTTAATTATTGACAGCAATTTTATAATAAATATATATATCAAAACATCATGTTATATATCATAATACATATAATTTTTGTCAATTCAAACTTTTTTAAAAAGATGAACAACTTGCCATTTATAGCTTACTGAGTTGAAGACAATCAATATATATTAGTAAAAATATATAATTTTCAAGGTTAAGAGCAATACTACTATTTAAATATTAATATTAGTTCAACAAATATTAATTCAAATGGTTTTAATGACTGGTGGAATTTTTAAGAAAGATTTAAATAGAAGAAGTTGTATTTATTTCCTTTACATTTTATTTTACTCTCTCTTTGCTTCAATTTCCCTAAAATTTATCTGATCCATACTGCATTATTGCTTCATAGTCAAGGATGTGTCGCTACAGCCAGGAAGTTTTAGAATAATTTCAGAAGAAAGAAATAAGCCTATTAGAACAGAGAAATAATTCTACTGATCACCCCTTCACACTAGCTCACTCTGTGTATTTGGTTCTGGGAAACTGCTCCATGGCAAGGCTAGGGCCAGAACAATTGCTGAAGACCTTGGAGGGAGGCACCAGCAGTGGCTGCTGCAGGTTTGTGACTGAGTATAAAGTGAGGGATCAGAGACAGAGACCAGGAAGAGGGGTTTCCAGCCTGGCTCATACTGTAGCAAGAATGGGCCCCTCCAGCAATTTTATAGAGGAGAAGTTGGAAAAGAAACCCAGGAAGTATGTTTGGTCATCTGCTCTCTGCCAATGCAGTAATCCTACAAATTTAACATGCACTTCCCCATCCCAGGGGTGGCTTCTCCTGCTCCATTGCACCTGGGAATCTCAAGGGAATTTTAATGGGACTGAATATTTTGTCTCTCTCTGACATAACACAGGGGTCAACCAATTGCCCTGTCCCCAGTTCCTCAAGCCAGTGTTATTAGATCTCCTTTACCACTGCATGCTAGATTTTAGTTATGTCAATTCTGACCTTTGGGCTACAGAGAACATTGGTTGAGGAGGAGACAAAAGAAAGGAGGATAGAAAGGAAAGGGAAGAAGAGGGAAGGGTGAGAAGGGGAAGAAGAAGGGCAGAGAGAAGGAGAAGAAAGAGCTCTTAATGTCAAGGAAGTAACAAAACTAACAGCACAATGTATATTTCCTCATTTAAAAAAATCTCAGAGACACACATATGTATGCGTATGTTTATATATATTACATATATAATATATACACACACACACAATCGTTTTAAAAGCAGTTTTTAAATGTTTTAATTCTTTTTGAGGCTTCCTTTTTTCTCTTCAAGGATAAAAACTTTTGCTCCTTTGATAAACAGATAGTACATAATTTGAACAGATAGCTAGTAAAAAATAACTTCATATTCCTCAGAGAGGAGATAGACTGTCAGAAAGATTAAAGTGGCACAATTTGTGCTTGGAAGCATTGCATTTTCTACTTTTTCAGCGAGTCCAATTCTGAGCCTGATGCTGATATCTTTCTCAGGGAAACTACACTTCCTTTTGTTCAAGAAAAGAACTGTTAGTTTGTTATTAAAACAAACAAAAAAATTAAACAAACAAAAAATAAAATAAAAACCCCATCCCTCCCCCAGCATATTTGTTATTGTCTATTCTTGAAAGCCCTTTTTTCCCCTTCTCTCTTTAAGGCTCCATCATAGCCAGCTCTTCACTGCTGCTGTGTCGGATCTCATGGATTTCCTCTGGCCCCTTGGGATTGGAGTGCAAGAGAGGTTGTGGGAGGGCAGTGACATAGGGAAGGGTTGCTCTAGCTGGGACTGTTCAGTGCTATAGTTTGTTTCTCTATCTTCCAATTGCAGTTCTAACATGGTTGGGAAATAAGCTTGTCTTCGACAAATGAAAAAGCTATGCACTCCCATTGAAAACTTCACCCGACAGGATGAGGTTGATGAATTCAAAGGTCTTCTCCTTCACCACCAGCCCGTGAAAATGAAATGGTTTCAGAGACACAGATCATCCACTAGGACTTTTCCTTGGTGCACGGTCACTATGGTGCATTTCTTATGAAAGTTTCGCAAGCCCATCTGTGACTATTATCACGCACCTGTAAGACATGCACAGATACAAGCAGAAAACTCAGGAAGGACACATTAGAGATAAGATTCTATTTTTAAAATACCCTCTCAGGCTGAACTAAAGTATAGTCATGTGCCACATAATGTCCAACGACGGACTGCATATATGATGGTGGTCTCATACGATTTTAATAGAGCTGAAAAATTGCTATCTAGTGATTGCTGTAGTCATCATAATGTTAGTTACAGTGCAATGCATTACTCATATGTTCCTGGTGATGTGCTGGTGTAAACAAACCTGCACTGCCAGTCATATAAAAGTATACAATTATGTACAGTACATAATACTTGATAATAAACAATGGTTACTAGATTATGTATTTGCAATAAACTAGGCTTTTTATCATTATTGCAGAGTGTACTCTACTTACTTGTAAAAAAAGTTATCTGTAAACAGCCTCAGGGCAGGCCATCAGGAGGTATTCCAGAGGAAGGCATTGTTATCATAGGAGATGACAGTTCCATGAGTGTTGTTGGCTCTATAGACCTTCCAGTGGGATAAGATGTGGAGGTGGAAGACTGTGATGCTGATGATCCCAACCCCGTGTAGGCCTAGGTTAATATGTGTGTTTGTAACTTAGTTTTTAAGGAAAAAGTTTAAGAAGTAAATAGAAGTAGAAAAAAGGTGTAGAGAATAACAATATAAAGAAAAAATATTTTTGTATAGTTGTACAATATGTTCATGTTTTAAGATGTTTTTATGAAAGATTCAAAAAATTAAAAAAAATTGAAGTTTCTAAAGTAAAAATGCTACAGTAAGCTAAGGTTAATTTATTATTGAAGGAAAAATATTTTAAAAATAAATTTAGTGTAGCCTGAGTGTACAGGGTTTATAAAATATACAGGAGTGTACAGTAATGTCCTAGACCTTCACATTCACTCACAAATCACTTACTGACTCACAAAGAGCAACTTCCAGTCCTGCAAGCTCCATTTATAGTTAAGTGCCCTATTTGTACCCATTTTTTTTTTTGAGACTGAGTCCTGCTCTGTTGCCAGGCTGGAGTGCAGTGGTGTGATCTCGGCTCACTGCAACCTTGGCCTCCCAGGTTCAAGCGATTCCCCTACCTCAGCTTCCCAATTAGCTGGGACTATAGGCACACGCCACCACGCCCAGCTAATTTTTGTATTTTTGTTTTTAGTAGAGACAGTTTCACCATGTTGGCCAGGATGGTCTTGATCTCTTGACCTTGTGATCCATCCACCTAGGCCTCCCAAAGTACTGGGATTACGGGAGTGAGCCATTGTACCTGGCCACATATGTACCTCTTTTATTTTTTGTTTTTTTAGTCTTTTATACTATATGTTTTACTGTACCTTTTCTATGTTTAGATAGGTTTAGATATACAAATACTTACCATTGTGTTACAGTTATCTGCAGTATTCATACAGAAACATGCTGTACAAGTTTGTGCCCTTGGAGCAATAGACTTTACTACATAAACCTAGGTGTGTAGAAGGCTATGCCATCCAGGTTTGTGTAAGTACATTCTGATGTTCAGACAATGATAAAATCACCTAATAGCCTAACTATGCATTTCTCAGAATGTATCGCAGCTGTTAAGTGATGCGTGATTAATTGGAAATGAAAAAGGCAGTGTATTTTGAGTAGTAGAGTAATAAGCTGCCATTAAGTGGGAGTCGGGGATGTTCTCATCACTGCCATTCTTCTGCCAGTGGCCAAAAAGAGCAGCTACTGCTCTGGCAATGGACAAATGACCAAGTATGTTTTGAAATTCCTCCTGACCTAGTTATAGCACTGGAATCAAGGCCATCTTTCTTATGTAAGGGACTAAGAGAGCCAACACCATCCATCATGCTTGTCTTAATCTTAGTCACTACTTTCCAGTCCCAGCTGTGTTATCATTCCTGGTCTCAACTTTACATTGCTGTGCACGTGCTTCTCTGATTTCATCCATGCTCATCCCCACACTCTTCAGGTTTGTTTGCTGAACATCCCTTTCTATGTCTAGTGACCTCCATCCTTTCTCAATTCTTATTCTTTTTTTTTTTTTAGATGGAGTTTCGCTCTGTTGTCCAGGCTGAAGTGCAGTGGTGTGATCTCAACTCATTGCAACTCCTGCTTCCTGGGTTCAGGTGATTCTCCTGCCTCAGCCTCATGAGTAGCTGGGACTACAGGCACACACCACCATGCCCAGTTAATTTTTGTATTTGTAGTAGAGATGGAGTTTCACCATGTTGGTCAGGATGATCTTGATCTCTTGAGCTCGTGATCCACCAACCACGGCCTCCCAAAGTGCTGGAATTATAGGTGTGAACCACCACACCTGGCCCTCAATTCTTATTCTTAAGAGAACTCCATCTCCTATCTTAACTGAAAATTTGATGTCCTCCGATAATACCATTTTCTTCATAGCCCCCCTCAAGCATGTCCTCAGGGTCACTGGGTAAAGTAGGTATCCACCTTTCTCTTAGTGGCCGTTATTCATGTTTAATCCACTGTGGTACAACCCATTGCTACTTTGAACTCCAGATTCCAGTGCTATACTTCATTCCCACCATCTCCTCCCCAAAATCACCATTTTGTATTTCCTCTTGTTTACTAAAAATTAATGCCATGCTCCAATCTTTAATTATCTTGCTGAGCTATTTAAATATTAATGGGATAGGTATGACAACTTCTTACAGTTTGCTTTCTTATGGCTTCTGGGTAAAGGGCAGGCCAGTTCTTGGCTTCTTGGTGTCTTGACAGCCACATCTCCTGTGCCTTTTACTCTTCAGTCAGTTGCTATCATTGTTGCTTCATGGACTTCAAGTCTACAGAATCTCTTATTTATTGGTTTTAAACATTTTACATCTGTACCAATTCCTCTTCTTACTTGCTCAATTACTCTGCAGCAATTCTTCATCATTTAAGATTTCACGTGCATTATCTTTATTACTATATCTGTTTATTGGACTTTTTTTTTTCACTTCTCTTTTCCCTGTGGCCCAATGTTTTGAGCTCTGTCTTGACATGTCCTTAACTCCTTGTCCATCTCTTTCTTCATTGTACTCATCTAGAAAATCCAGGCAAGTAAAAAGCCCACTCATTTGATTTCTTTATGCCTGAGTCTGAGGAGCAGCATGAATATGGGAAAAAATAAATCACACAACTCGGATAATGGGTTTTTACTCTAAAGCTGTGATCACAACCATTAAATACACAGTCAACACCTCCCTCAATTCGATTTTCTTACACCTGAGGTAACTCTTCTATAACCTCTTCCTTTCCTCAATATTTCAATACCCCTATTTCTAGATATTTAGATGTTTACCTAGCTCTATTCCTTTTCATGGTGAAAAAAAAATTGCCATCTTATTGAAATGCCCTATTTTCTTAAGAGCAAATTTACAAATCTTACATCTGCATCTATTTTCTCTTCTTTTTTCATTTACAGTAGAGGAAGTATCTCTCCAGCTGTCAAAGGTAAATTGTTCCACTTGTCCTGTAGGACATGCCACCTCTCACCTTTCAAATATTTCCCTCCTTTAGCTATTCCCTGTCTCTCTCCTGCATCACCCATTTTCTCAAATAGAGTGAATAATTCCTACTGATATTCAAGCACATTCCAGGATTTCTCTTCCCAACAGATCTCCTCCAATCCCACTAAAGCAAATCAATGAAGACTTTCTTTAGTCCTCATATTCCATGTAGCTATTAACTTATTTCATGAGCATAGATGAACTTCTCAGAAACTGTATATCAGCAGTCTCTTACTGCTACCAAAATTCCTATTTTAATTCAATAGAGCTTTTGCCTCCACCACTCAACTTAAAACTGATCTTGTTACTGTCATAGTAAATTTTGTTTTGTCAAATCCATCAAAACACAGATCACTTTCTATTGTTACTTTACTTTTTAGCAGCATTCAACAAGTTGATTGATCTCTCCCTTTAAAAACTCACCTTTCTTGGCTTCACTGACCCTGTCACTTCTGGGTCTTTCTCTCATTTCCTTGGTTTCTCCTTTTCAGTTTCCTCTACTAGCTCCTCGTCCAAAATTTGCTAGTAAGTTTTGGATCTCTGTTGGGTTTGCTCTTTTCTCTCTTTACATCCTGTTGGGAAGCCTGTCTCTTTTGTGCTGGTTAATATCACCCACATGCCAACACTCCCTAAGTTTCCATCTCCAGCCTAGATTCTCCTTAGGTCTAGACTCATTTACCTTTTCCTTATCTACCTGCATACCTTATAGACATCTTAAACTAGAAGACTTCCAAATGAGCTCTTGATCTTCTTAACCCAGTCACCTCTCCAACATGTCTCTCCCCCGGTCTTTCACATTGGACCCAAGAGCATCATGCTTTTCCTCACTTCCACCTCTAAATCATCAGAAATTCTGTTGATTTTACTTTCAAACTACATTCTCGAATCTTTTTTCTTTCTACATTTCTACCTGTATCCTGCCACTCTAAACCATGGGCGCCTTTCACCTGAACACCTGGATAACAGAAGCAGCCAACTTTCCCTTTTGTTTTCTCTCCATTTTCCATGGAACCTGTCACAGTGATCTTTTAAAAATGCCAATCAGATTATATGGCTTTGTTGTTTAAAACCTTCTGTGTTTTTCTACTTCTCTGAAATAAAATCTTTTGGCCAATCAGACCCTGAATGATCTGACTTCTGCCTTCTCCAGAGTTTCATGTCAGTCAATGGCTCTTTTCCTTGGTCACTATACTTTACTCACTTTGACTTTTTTATTGTTAAATTCCTTAAACACATCAGCTCTTTCTCATCTCAGCCTGTATATGCTTGGCCTTATACCCAGACTGCCTGATCTTTTCCTAACGTTTCAGAACTGACCCCACATTCTCCAGGTCTCAGTTTTAATGTCAAACCCTTAGAGAAATCTTCCCTGACTACATTAGGTAATGCAAATACACACTTGTTAATCTTCAGCATACCATCTTGGTGGTTTGTTTCCTATGTGACAATTATGATAATTTATACTTACTTTTGTTTTTTCATATATGTAGTTAATTTGCCAAGTTTCCCACTAAATTTTAAGTTCCATGAGGTCAGAGAACCATATCTCTCTTGCGCATGGCTGAGTCTCCAGTGTCTAGCACAGTTTCTGGCATTTAGTAGTTGCTAAATGAAGTCTATACTAAATTCATCTTGAAACAAGTGGTAATTTTTTTTTCTTACATTTCCTCTCTCCATTATATTATACCATATTCAGTAAAAATCTTCCCTTTTTAAAAATATATATGCTCAAAAGAGATGCTATACATTTTTTCTTCAGATAATGGTAATCCCTAATTATACATGCTTATATAATAATGTTCTATAATTATGTGGTACTTTCTATTTTAGGGTCTCAAAACTATTTAGAAATCATAATTAATGAGCAAGCAAATGTGGTGGGACTGGGTCATTAAAATAATTTTACATATAGACCGGAGCTTTCTTTCTTAAGACCCCTGCTCTAACACACATTGAGTTTCTGATTCAAGACAGGCAGTTGACTGCTTTGTTGAAAAAAAAAGTAAATCAATAAAAAAGCTTCATAATAAAGATTCATGAGATTCTTTTATTGATAGCCATTTAAAGAAAAAAAAATCATAGGGATGGGGAAAATACTGAGAGAGAATAATATCTTAATCCAATAATTATAGTCATTTTACTTGACCACTGAGCACTGACTGTGTTCCAGAAGGTTTTCTGGACTCCGGACCTATAGAGCTGAAAGTGACATGGATTCTATTTGATTGTAGTGGTGAGACATGCATATCAACTGGTAATTATAATACAATGTGGTAAGTGTTATAGAAGATTAATTTATGCAGTGCTTTGGTACATAAAGAAGGAAACTACTAACTTTGCCTGAAGAGAACTAGGAAAGGCTCCACAGATAGGACTCTTGGATTGCTATTTAAAAATGGGTAAGAGTGTTGGTCAAGTAGGAAATGTGAAAAAGACAAAAGGAAGGCATTCTCAGAAGAGCAGAGAGGGATGGAGAAAGGAATATGTATAGCATACTACAAGAATGATCACTGGGGTTGGAAAAGAGTGTACTGGGAGGAAAGTGACAAGAAATAATACCCATATTCTAGTTGTACTGATTTTTCTGTAAAATATGATGGGGACTTAGTTTGCTCTATCAGTGATTGAAAAGGCTGTAAAACATGAAACTTTATTCTGTAGAGGTTATCTCCATTACATTGTAGGTTATCATTATAATTTTAAAGTTCACAGTCTCAATAATGTTATTATAAAACTGTTTAACCATACTGAAAATTTCCTACTATTTATCTTTAAGAGCACAGGTAATTAAGTCCACTCAAACATGGTGGTCTTTTATTTATGTATTTCTGCATCTTCAGATGATTTAGGACCTAAATTTTAGGCTATCAGTCTCAAGGTTGTTTAAAGATTAAATTTAAGAAAGTTTGGCTCGTTAGAATTCCTGCCCATGACTTGTTTTTCACATATGTAGAGTGGGTGGTCATCTGTGTTACATGATGGGACGATTCCAGGAATGTCTTCTTGCTCACATTTTTTTGTAGCCTGTGAGTCACAGTGATAGACATGCCATATTAGAAATTCCTTAGGGTTAAAATATTGTCCCCAAAACCCAGTTTCTTTATCTTTCTTTTCCTTTCTTTTTATTTTTAAGGTGCAAATGGCTTTCTCACTCTCACATTTCAAGGATATTCTTAAATTTTCTTTCTTGACTTCTGCCAAATTTGAGACTCTGAGTGCATCTTTTTTTCTTGAGTTTTTGTGTTCTCTAAATAGTCTTGGTTTCTCTAACCTTTCAAACTCATGCTTAGAAGATATAAGCCAGGGTTTAGAAAATAGGTTTTTATTCAGTCTCCTTTATTTTAGTATGTTGCCTCCCTGTAGCCTTCTACATGCCTAGCGTCTCCAAGATAGGAATTGTCTTTTCTTTTCTCCAGGGAGTTGATCTTTTCTCTTTGCCTCGGTGCAAGATGCTTGGTTTTTTGTTTGCTTGTTTTGTTTGTTTGTTTTTTTGTGAGTTGTTTTCCTGGCTCTTGATGAGATGGTGAATAGAGATCTGTCTTCCAAGTTTCCACCAATCCTCCCCTTTTTGTTTGCAACCTCCATTTCTATTCCTAGAAGTACCTGGCTGCTTTCCTTAATGTCCTTTCCAGGCTCTGTAGTGCCAGTCCCTTTTTACCTTGTTGATTCTCCTTTGTCCCTTCAATCCCTTTCTGTTTTGTTAAGCCAACAACCACTTGATGAACTTCTTTCCATCTTTATAATACCTCTTATTGCCTCTCCAGTTGTTTTGATCTTCTGGGATTATAGCAGTTTCATTTCTTTCAGTAGAGTTTTGGAAGGTAACTAAGGTAAATTTCTGGTTTTAGTCCATGTTTAATTGGATATCTACAGGACTATTTTTCTAAAATACAAATATGATCCTATAACTCTGTGGTCTTATCCTTTCAATGGTCTTGCCTACATACAGAGTAAAATATAAATTCTTATTAGATGTTTTTCAAAGTACTTCATTATCTGGTCCTTATCTACCTATCTTCCAGTAATTTTCTTTACCTCCTTCAATTCTGGTGCTTTTATATAAGTCAGTTTCAAAAAACTGTCTCCTGATTTTCCCTGGTTAAACAGTACAGACAGCTGGAATACGGAAAGACTTTGGAAACCTCCTGGCATATCATATAGTGTGATCTCACCACAACCCAAGAGACTCGAGGTTCAGATACAGCAGGTACAAGGGGGGACAAGAAAAAGAGCCGGCATTGAACAGAGGCATTAATAGAAAGCTCATTTCCTTTCCCTCATATCTTTTCTCTCCTTTCCCTTCTCTGGCTCTACTCTCTTCCTCCAGCCAACCTCTTCTACTTCTTTCCTTATATTCTCTTTTCCCTCCTCTCCTTAAAACTAATAAAATTATTAGCCCTAAATCTTCACTCCACCATAATAATATCATATATGACTTTGGTCTAGGCCGCACAGTGGGTGAAATATACTTTCTCACCCCTTGAGTTTAAACTTTGTCCTGTGACTTGCTTTGGCCACTGGGACATTAAGGGTTCAATGTGAGCAGAGGCTTGAATTGTACTGATGCTGTTTGACTTGCTCTCTTGTATTTTTGATACAGCCATGAGGATGACATTCCCTGGATACTAGAATGAGTCATGTGGGCAAGAGCCATCCAAACCAACCCATACACCTGCTTCTTGAAGCAGGGCTGCCCAGCCACCTGCCAATGCACAATCAAGAAATAACTTTAATTGTTAAATGCCACTAAAATGTTGTAGTATCTTTCATTCAAAAAAGATAACTGATATAGAAACTGATATCAAGAGGTGGGGTACTGTCATAAAAACACTGAAATATATGGCATTTGATTTAGGTCTAGGTGGAGGAATAATGTGAAAACCTTTATAAAAGGTTGGAAAGTAGCAGTCCATATTTTGTAGTGGCAAGCATTTTGGCAAAACTATTGCCTGTCGTATGAAGAAAATGTATCTAATGAACCTGCAAAGTTTGGCTAGGAAGTATCAGGAGAAGTGTTGAAGGTTATCAACTGGCTGTTGCAAAGCTGAATTTGATAAAATACTACAAGAAAGAAATGAGGTTAGAAGAAGACTGGTCAATTTACATGCAGAATTTAGAGGGAATGTAAACAGCCAAGAAATTCAAACTTAAAAAATTGTTTCTCACCAAATCAATTACAATATATTGGGTATTTTAACACAATCACAAGTTAAAGACTAAACCTGCGATGCTGCCAGAAAGTCATGGCCAGTTAGACATGACCAAACTAAGGGTGCAGCTGAAACACTCTTTGTTAAGATTGCCAAAAGGATTGGAATGATACCTAGCGGATTTCTCACAGGACAAAAAGCGTCCACAAAAGCCCGAGGGAGTGATCTCAGAAATGTTTGACTCACTCCAAGAGCCCATAAATACAGAATATGACTTAAAAAGAATCATGCGTGTGGCTTTGGTAGATGGAGTTGATAGAAATCAAATACATAAAAATCCACAAAGGTTTTAAGAGAATGTATAAGCAACGTCACCACAAGCTTGGAATAGAAAAGAGACTGGCTATTTGAAATGTAAAAAACCTATGAGTCTCCAACTTTCTACAGACAGGAATATACACATGTAATTAATGCTACAAATTTCTCCCTAAAATTCTTTAGTGATTTCCCTTTAATTTTAATATGCTGTGTTGCCATTTTCATTTATAATATTTAAAAATTTTTCTTTTATAACTTTCCTTTTTTATTTTTGTTTTGACTCATGGGTTATAAAGAAGTGTATTATTTAGTTTCCAAATATTTGAGTTTTTTCTAGATAGCTTTCTATTATTGATTTTTAATTTAAATCCATGGTGGTCAGAGAACATACTTTGTATAATTTGAATGATTTAAGTTTATTGAGGTTTCTTTATGCCCAGAGTGTGATCTACCTTGATAAATGTTCTGTGTGCACTTGAGAAGAATGTGTATTCTGCTGCTGTTAGGTAGAGTGTTCTTTGTAAGTCAATAAGGTCAAATTAGTTATTGTGCTATTTCCATCTTTTCTATTCATAACAACTTTCTATCTACTTGTTATATCAATTATTGAGAAAGAATATTAAAGTCTCTGACTATTACTGTGGCCTTTATTTATACTGTTTTCAGTTCTATCAGTTTTTACTTCAGGTATTTTAAAGCTCTGATATTAGGTGCATAAATGTTTAGGACTGTAGGTTATTTTGATAAGTGGCTTCTTTATTATTATGAAATGATCTTCTTTTTGTCCTTGGTAATATCCTTTGCTCAGATATATGCTTTAACTGATATTATGTTAGACACTCCAGCTTTCTTTCAATTATACATATGATTTTTCTTTTCTCATATTTTAATTGTTAACCTGTTTGTATCTTCATATTTGAAGCATATTTCTTGTAGGCAGCATATAATTGCTTTTTTTTTTTTAAATCCAATCTGAAGGCCTCTGCTTTTTAATGGAATATTAATGTCCACATTCACATTTAAGGTGATTATGAGGTTTGAGTCTATGATCTTGCAATTTGTTTTCTATTTGTCCCTTCTATTTTCCCTTTCCTGTTTTCTGTTTTCTTTTAGATTATTTAAATTCTTTGATTTAATTTTATCTCCTGAGTAGCTGATTAACCATAATTATTTCTTTTATTATTCTGGTGGTTTCTTTGGGCTTTGTAGTATTCATATTTAGCATCACATCTACTTTTAAGTGATGCTATACCACTTCATGTATAGTTTACAATCCTTATAATTGGACTTTTCCATTTCTCTCCTCCTGATATTTGTGCTATTATCACATATTTAACTTTTACGTATGTTATAAACCATATTCTTACTGCTTTCATTTAAAGAGTCAATTGTCTTTTAAAGATGTTTATATATTTACCCTTGTAGTTAAAATTTCTAGTGCTCTATGCCTTTTTGTCTATACTTATCTATGTTCTATCTGGTATTTTTTCCTTTTTATTAAAAAAACTTACTTTAATAGTTCTTGTTGGATAGGTTTATAGATGATGAATTCTTTCAGCTTTTATACATCTGAAGAAGTCTTTATTTTGCCTTCTTTTTTCTGAGATGGAGTCTTACTCTTTCACCCAGGCTGGAGTACAGTGGCACTGTGTTGGCTCACTGCAACCTCTGTTTCCTGGGTTCAAGCAATTCTCCTGCCTCAGCCTCCTGAGTAGCTGGGATTACAGACAACAACCACCATGCCTGACTAATTTTTATATTTTTAGGAGACAGGGTTTCACCATGTTGGCCAGGCTGGTCGTGAACTCCTGACCTCAGGTGATTCACACACCCCAACCTCCCAAAGTGCTGGGATTACAGGTATGAGCCACTGCACCCGGCCTCACCTTCATCTTTGAAAGATATGTTCACTGGGTATAGAATTCTAAGTTGACATTTTTATTTTAATAATTTTGTTTATTTATTTTTCTTTTTCTATCTCTTTATTTTATTTAATTAATTTATTTTTTAATTGTACTTTGGGCTCTGAGGTACATGTGTACATCCTGCATCCTGCAGGATT
Organism: Aotus nancymaae; assembly: GCF_030222135.1. Classification (NCBI taxonomy): domain Eukaryota; kingdom Metazoa; phylum Chordata; class Mammalia; order Primates; family Aotidae; genus Aotus; species Aotus nancymaae. Next base: position 35,100,991 of record NW_026988419.1, on the reverse strand, counting down.
GTTGCATAGGTACATACATGCCATGGTGGTTTGCTGTCTCCATCTCCCCTTGCCCCCCTGCCCCATCATCACCTACATCAGGCATTTCTCCCTGTATTCCTCCCTATCCTCCCTGCCTGCTGCTGTCCCTTTCCTCCCCTCCTCTCCATCCCCCAACCCAGCCCAGTCAGTTTTGTTCCCTTCCCTGTGCCTAAGTGGTCTCATTGTTCATCCCCTACCTATGAGTAAAAACATGCAGTGTTTGGTGTTCTGGTTTTGTGTCAGTTTGCTGAGAATGATGATTTCTAGATTCATCCATGTCTCTATAAAGGACATGAACTCGTCGTTTTTAATGGCTGCATAGTATTCCATGGTGTAGATGTGCCACATTTTCTTTGTCCAGCCTATCATTGATGGGCATTTGGGTTGGTTACAGGTCTTTGCTATGGTAAAGAGTACTGCAGTGAACATACATGTACATGTGTCTTTATAATAGAGTGATTTATAATCCTTTGGATATATACGCAGTAATGGGATTGCTGGGTCAAATGGAATTTCTATTTCTAGATCCTTGAGGAATCTCCACACTGTCTTCCATAATGGTTGAACTAATTTACATTCCTACCAACAGTGTAAAAGCGTTTCTTTTTCTCCACATCCTCTCCAGCATCTGTTGTCTCCAGAATTTTTAGTGATTGCCATTCTAACTGGTGCAAGATGGTATCTCAATGTGGTTTTAATTTACATTTCCCTATTTTAATAATTTTAAAAGGGTTGTTCTACTGTCTTCTTACTTGCCTTGTTTCTGACATAAAATTTGCTATATTATTTATTTTCTTAGTATAATAAATTTTTTTCTCTTTTTTCTTGACTAGTGATTCATTATTGGATGCCAAATTTAATATTTTATCTTTATCACAAGTTGTGAATAATTTGATTATGCCATGATTGGTGTAGGGTTTTGTTTTTGTTGTTGTTGTTTTTTGTACTTGAGTTTCATTGAATTGGATTTATGGGTTTATAATTTTCATCAAATTTGGAAGACTTCCTATCATTATTTCTTCAAATAGTCTTCCTTTCTTCATCTTTTGCTCTTTCTCCAGCTTACTGATACTCTTTTTTATTTGATTTTTATTTTGTATAGGTTCCAATACTATGTCTTCAAGTTCACTGATCTTTTCTGCAATGTCTAGTCTGTCATTGATCCCATCCAGTGCATTTTTAATTTCATACATTATAGTTTTTACCTCTGGATGTTTGAGTTGAGTCATTTTTATGTCTTCTATGTCTCTACATAACTTTCTGAACCTATGGAATATAGTAACAATAAATTATTTGCTATCTTTGTCTGCTTCTGTGTCAATTCTTGGATGCTTTTGATTGACAGATTGATTTTTCTCATCATGGTTTCAGCTCTTCTGCTTCTTTTCTTGACTGTGAATTTTTTATTGGATACCAAATATTTTGAATTTTGCCTTATGGGCACTGACTATTTTCATATTTCTTCAGACATTCTTGAGCTTTCTTCTAGTATACACTTATCTGGAAACAGCTTGATCCTTTTGGGTCTGGGTCTTGCTTTTAAGGCTTGTTAGGTAGAACCTGTCCAGTGCTCAGTTTGTTACTGATTGTTACTACTGAGGCAGAAGCCTTTTGTATTTTCTGTCAAATTCCTATGAACCATGAGAATCTTAGAGGTGGCTGTTAGGAACAGATACTGTTCTTAGTCTTCTAGGGACCTGGACACTGTTTCTCTAATCATTTCTGGTAGTTCATCCCATATGCTCATGTAGTTTCCTCAAACACAGGTGCAGATCCATACTGAGCAGAATATTCAAGGGATACCTTCTTCAAATTGATCCACAGTTTATTTTTACAGAAAAGTAAGTTATAAAATACATATGCCAAATTCGTTTCTCAAAAATAGATTATATGCTAAGATACAACAAAATATTTTCAATGGATATTTCTGGGTGGCATTATTTTTTGCTTTTTCATTTTTTAGCAAATGGTTTTATAATCAGAAAATCACTTAAATGAAAAACACAGAGATTAAATGTCGCTTCTTTAAGGTGGATTCCCCAGTTTCATAGTCAAAATTAATTGTTCCCTTCTTCATTCTGCCGTAGTTTCTATTACAGAATCCTTATGATTTGTTTACATTCCTCTCTCCACCACTCTACTCTGAGCTCCTTCAAAGGAGTTACCAAGTTTTACCAAATTTTTAACTTTATGTCTCCACTTTCTGACATACAACAGAATTGTTGGGGTATTCAAAGAACCCTTATAAGGTGAAACTCAGAACCCCTATATAAGCAAATTTTATTAACTTTTATTTTAGGTTCAGGAGCACATGTGCAGGTTTGTTATGTAGGTAAATTCATGTTACAGGGGTTTGTTGTATAGATTATTTTGTCACATAGGTACTAAGCCTGGTCCCAATCATGTTTTCTGCTTCTCTCCTTCTTCCCATCTTCTGTCTTCAATTAGGCTCCAGTGTCTGGATTTTTCCTTCCTTTATGTTTATGAGTTCTTATCATTTAGCTCTCACTTATAAGTGAGAACATGCAGTATTTGGTTTTCTGTTCCTGAATTAGTTTATTAAGGATAATACCTCCAGCTCCACCCATGTTCCTGCAAAAGACATGATCTCATTCTTTTTCATAGCTGCATAGTATTCCATTGTGTATATGTACCACATTTTCTTTATCAAATCTGACATTGATGGGCATTTAGGTTGATTTCATGTCTTTGCTATTGTGAATAGTGCTGCCGTGAACATTTTCATGCATGTATCTTTATGGTAGAATGATTTATACTTATCTGGATATGTATCCAGTAATGGGACTACTGGGTCAGATGGTAGTTTTGTTTTTAGCACTTTGCGGAGGTTCCATACTGCTTTCCACAATGGTTGAACTAATTTACACTCCCACCAACAATGTATGAGTGTTCCCCTTTCTCCTTAACCTTACTAGCATCTGTTATTTTTTAACTTTTTGAAAGTAGCCATTCTGACTGATGTGAGATAGTATCTCATTGTGGTTTTGACTTACATTTCTCTAGTGATCAGTGATATTGAGCTTTTTTTTCATATGCTTGTTGGCCGCATGTATGTTTTCTCTAGAACAGTGTCTGTTCATGTCCTTGGTTTACTTTTTAATAGAGTTATTTGTAGTTTTCTTGTAAATTTGTTTAAGTTCCTTATAGTTGCTGAATATTAGACCTCTGTCAGATGCATAGTTTGCAGAATTTTTCTCCCATTCTGTAGGTTGTCTGTTTACTCTTTTGATAGTTTCTTTTGCTGTGCAGAGGCTCTTTAGTTTAAATAGATCAAATTTGTCAATTTTTGCTTTTGTTACAATTGCTTTTCACATCTTTGTCATGAAATCTTTGCTTGTTCTTATGTCCAGGATGGTATTACCTAGGTTGTCTTCCAGAGTTTTTATAGTTTTGGGTTTTACATTTAAGACACAAACAAATGGAAAACATCCCATGCTTATGGATAGAATCAATATGATTAAAATTGCCATATTGCCCAAATAAATTTATAGATTCAATGCTATTCCTATCAAACTAATAACATTTTTTACAGAGCTAAAAAAACCTATTTTATAATTTACATGCAACTAAAAAAGAGCCCAAATAGCCAAGGCAATCCTAAGCAAAAAGAACAAAGTTGGAAGCTTTACGTTATTCAACTTCAAACTATACTGCAGGGCTGCACTAACCAAAACAACCCAGTACTGGTACAGAAACAGACACATAGACCAATGGAATAGACCAGAGAGCTCAGAAATAAGACCATACATCTACAACTACCTGATATTCGACAGAGCTGATGAAAAGAGGCAATGGGAAAGAACTTACTATTCAAAAATGGTGCCGGGATAACTGATAGTCATACACAGTAGATTGAAACTGGACCCCTTCCTTGTATCATATATCAAAATAAACTCGAGATGGATTAAAAGCTTCAATCCAAAGCAACAACTTTTAATAGGTGGTAGATGGATAAGTATTTGTGATATTAAAAAGGCATATTCTGGCTGGGTGTTGGTGCTTCATGCCTGTAATCCCAGCACTTTGGGTGGCTGAGGTGGATGGATCATTTGAGGTGAGGAGATTGAGACCAGCCTGGCCAACATGGTGAAACCCTGTCTCTACTGAAAATACAAAACTTAGCTGGGCATGGTCATGGGTGCTTCTAATCCCAACTACTTGGGAGGCTGAGGCAGGAGAATTGCTTGAACCCAGGAGGCAGAGGTTGCAGTGAGCTGAGATTGCACCACTGCATTCCAGCCTGGGTGACGGAATGAGACTCTGTCTCAAAAAAAAAAGTGGGGGGCATATTTTGTGTTGTAACATAATTTTATATTTAGAAAGTGAAAAAGATGAAAATTATAGAAGGTGAAGTTTGACAGATTATCTTGGATCGTGGCAATGGGCTGAAGTGTCTTCATTGGGTTAGGCTACACTGTACAGGTTACAGAATTGGAGACTGAGTAAGGCAATGTGTGTGTGTGTGTGTGTGTGTGTGTGTGTGTGTGTGTGTATGTGTTCATATAGTATTAACATTTATGAAAAGGAGGCCTGGCTATGGAAATGCTGCTCCTAGATTTGCCTTGGGAGAGAGAAATACCCATGGAAATAAAGACAACTCTGAGCCTAACACCTACTTCTACCTCATTCTGCCTTTAGGGTTCAAGCTCTTTCTCCCAGGCTTGGTCTCTGGTCCAAGATATAGTGTCCTTTCTACCAACTAACACCAGAAGGGATGTTACTCCTGGTGACATTTAGGTAAGATCTCCATCATCTCAGAAATGCAGAGAAAAAAGCCTAAGCATTATTGAGCCAGGGTAAAAATAGAGTATGCCATCAGATGGAGTCAGCTTCTGCTTGCCCAGGTGAGGCCCAGGGAACAAAGAGGGCACTGGTTTTATTGCACCGTAATGACGATGTACATATGTGGTACAGCTCTGCCTCTCAGAGTTTCCTGTAACATACTGTGGTGCAGGAAGTACAGAAAATTGTAGGGATTGGGAGGGGTAAAGTGTCACTTCTTGATATCCAGAGCAGTTCAGAATGGGAAGAGCATTTCCCAAGGCTCAATGGTGGCATGATTATGGGATATGAACAAGCCTTGCAGTTGAGAATGAAAATCTCCAAATATTTTGAGGCTCTCTGCCTTCAGATTATCTAAATCCAATGCTTGTTATTTGTGACCACATCTGATTATGGTTATAAAATGAAGCTATAACCCAATGTAGATTTATTTTTCTGATTTGAAGGGTGCATTTGAAACACAGTGCAACATATAAAAAAAGAGATTATATGAGAAGTGGATTTGTATTGAAAATAACTTTTCTGGTTTATAAATAGTAGTCATGTAATTAGCCCAACACACAAATGCAGCATAATTAATGCTATTAACCAAAATGTATGTTTCAAAATATCTAGGACAATTGTATAATTATAATGTAATTGAAGCCACTTAAACAGAAACTTTGCCTTTCTCTTTTGGTCTCAGATATTCTTTTAGTTGTTGCGCCCATATTTTCTGATTTAAAGAGTAAAATATATTAAGATGTTTTAAATCATTAGACTTCATTTACTCTAATAAACTGACTTTCATTTAGCTTGTTGTTATATAGTTGTTACTATGATTCATATTCACATAAAATTCACACTAGCTAAATACATATGTATTACTTCGATGAAACACATCAACATTATATGAAAATTCCACATGCAGTTACAAAATAGATAATGGTATAGGTACTATAAAAGTCAACATTTCTATGGTTAAAACTATGTCAGAATTTACATAATGTGTTCCTATTTCAAAAATGTAACTTGACCAAAAGATTTGATATTAAGATTTAATGTGGTTTTTCAGCTTTCAACCAGAGCAATTTTTAAAAAGTGATTTTTCTTAGTCAGATGTGACATTTCTCAATAGTAGACAAGCGTAAAAGGAGGGCCAGTTTCCTTACTGCGACCATCACTTCAAATGCCTATTGTCACTGAAAGACACTTGCATACAAAAATAAATAAGCAACAAAGGGTTACTTGTGTCCTTGGAGCCATATCATGGGTGTCTTATCGGGGGAAACAACTTACCCAGTTACAAAACTCTTGACTGTGCTCCAAAAGAGAATCAGCACATTTCCTTTGTTGCTGCAATCTTCTCGTTTTTTTTTTTTTTTTTGAGACGGAGTTTCGCTCTTGTTACCCAGGCTGGAGTGCAATGGCCCGATCTCGGCTCACCGCAACCTCCGCCTCCTGGGTTCAGGCAATTCTCCTGCCTCAGCCTCCCGAGTAGCTGGGATTACAGGCACGCGCCACCACGCCCAGCTAATTTTTTGTATTTTTAGTAGAGACGGGGTTTCACCATGTTGACCAGGATGGTCTCAATCTCTTGACCTCGTGATCCACCCGCCTCGGCCTCCCAAAGTGCTGGGATTACAGGCTTGAGCCACCGCGCCCGGCCCGCAATCTTCTCTTTATCTAGACTTTCTCCAGACTATCCTCCTACTTCCCTGTTTCAAAAGCCATCATTCTATAAGGTTTCCCTCCTTTTAATCTTCTCAAGTGAATGAACCACCTCCCTAAAACCATAAAGCTCTTTCTATTATTGACATTTGTTTGTTTTTTAACATACATTTTTCTGCTTTTCTTATTCTTGCTTTTTTTTTTTTCCTTTTTGAGATGGAGTCTCGCTCTGTCGCCCAGGGTCTCGGCTCACTGCAACCTCAGCCTCCTGGGTTCAAGTGATTCTCCTTCCTCGCCTCCCAATAGCTGGGACTACATGCAGTCATTGCCAGGCCCAGCTAATATTTTTTATTCTTAGTAGAGATGGGGCTTCGCCATATTGGCCAGGCTGGTCTTGAACTTTTGACCTCAGGTGATCCTTCCGCCTTGTCCTCCCAAAGTGCTGGGATTACAGGCGTGAGCCACTGCACCGGACCTCTTATTCTTTCTTTTGAAGACAGGGGGCTAAATGAGTTTCCCCAGCTTTAAATTCCTACTGATGTCACTCATTGCCTTATGTATATGCAGATTTAATACCTCGTAGGCCCCTAGGTCTTGTTAATTGGAAAAACTTTTAATTATTATTATTTTTTGTCTTTTCTTTTTGCTCCTATGTCTTCAGTGTTCTCATAGCATGCTGTTCAGATCACTGTTATAGCACCTGGCCATTTATAGGACTCTGCACTAGAAGTTTTGGAAGGGTAGGTCTGTTTGACCTCATTTGGCTTTGTCATTGATCTAATTCACCTAGGAACCAGAGGCTAATGTAAAATAAAACTCTTCGCCTCTGGCCTCATCCTGGCAACTGCTTGGACTCTTCTCAGTTGGCTCTGCCCAAGTCATGGCTACAGGATACAAGCTTGAGCTCACTGGTCTGACTTCTCGCACCTGACCACAGAAGGCATTTGCAGAACTCACCATGTACCACATTTTCTCCCTCAAGGAGGAAGTGGGTAGAGACCAAGACTTAAGTCTCTTTGTATTCCCAGAACTAAGGGAACAGCAAAGCCTTGTTAAATATTTCCTGCATAAGTGGAATAATCCACCAATCACTTAATTGAGACTTGTTTGTTTGTTCTTCCTATTAATTAATAAAATGAATATTTAGAATGAGGATCTGTTTCTCTGGCCATGAGGCAAAATAAATAAGAATTAAATGCATAATTCTATCTGTATTAGCTCCATTCACCAACCAAATGAACCTACCATGTACAGACTGTTCCGCAGAAGGTGTTAATTCACAATGACTCAAATTAACATTAATATTTGCAGACATTGCCTTTCATTTATCTTAGCTCATTTACTTTATCACAAAATAAAGCTGAGTTAAATATTACTATATGTGGAAAAAATTTAAAGTGGTTATGTATTACAGCAAGCCTTATAAAACATTAATCTTCATTACTGAGGAGACATTTGATAATTCCCTTAAGGATACACAACTTGAGTACCAAGATTCCTCAAGGGAAAGGTGTAAGATTTGAGATGTAAGCATCTTACATGTTACTGAGATAAAGGATTTCTTGTAATACATTTGAAGATAGAGTCCAGATAAAATGGGAAATGTATATGCAGTTGATCAATTGAATTGAAGGCCCTAAGTTTTCACATCTTTCTATAGCCATGCCCTTTGGCATCACTGTTAATCCATTTTTGCATCCCTATAAAGGAGTATCTGAGGCTGGCAATTTATAAAGACAAAAGATTTAACTGGCTCACCGTTCTGCAGGCTGTACAGGAAGCCTGGTGCTGTCATTTGTTCAGCTTTTAGTGAGGCCTCAGGGAACTTTTACTCAAGATGGAAGGAGGCAAAGTGGGAGCAGGCACATCACATGGTGAGAGAGATAGAGCAAGAGAAAGAAGAGGGAGGTTCTAGACTCTTTTAAACAATCAGTTCTCACGTAAACTAACTGAGCAAGAATAGACTTATCCCCCAGGGGGTGATGCTAAACCATTCATAAGGGATCTGCCCCCATGATCCAATCATCTGCAACAGGCCCCACCGCCAACATTGGGTATGACATATCAGCATGAGATCTGGAGGGGACAAACATCCAATCCATATAATCACTCTCCCACACTTCTCTGAAACTTGGCCACAGAATTTTCTTTGGCTAATGAGAGAATTTGACATAAGTGGCTTGAAAAGTGCTTATGCATTTCCATGTATTCACTTGGACATTTGTCATTACCAAGAGAACACACCTAGACTAGCCTGCTGGAGGGGTGTTAGGGGGTAGAAGAGGTCAGGGTTGTCCTAGCTGAGGCCATCCCAGACCAACAAATGCCAGTCCACCCCCAGCTGACTAGACCCATGAGTGAGAGCACAGCCTAGATTTGTTAAACTAAGCCTCGATCAGCAGAACTGCTCAACAGAACCATAGCTTTGTGAAAAATAATGAATGATTGTTGTGTTAAGCCATAATGCTTAGGGTAGTTTGCTATACAGTATTATTGTAGCAATAGATGACTGATACATTGGCTAATTTTTCTACAAGACTATGGTGAAGTCTATAATTTATTGCAAATATATAATGAATTTATGTTTTAAACTTTTCAATAATTTTGAGCAGAGGGAGGCATATATGTGAAAAGTTGAACTGGAAATCAAAAGTAAGTTTGTTTTCAAAAGGAATAAAATAATCTGAGAAAATGAGAGAATTTTCAGAGTTAGTATATTGTCTTGATAAAACACAGGCTCTGGAGGCAAACCATATGGGCGACAGTTCTGGTTCCAAACCTCAAGAGCTGTGTGATCTTGATCAATTTACTTAATCATCTCTCTATGCTTTCTTTTTATCGTCTGTAAAATTAGAATACCTATTGATGGTTGATGGCCATGAAAATTCAATAAATATCTGTATCTATATATACACACACTTAGATGAGTTTTGACACTTAATAAGTCAATAATGTTAACTAGCGTTGTATAACAGGTGAGGCATAAAATAGAGTAACATCAAGTCATTGCTATGTAGCAAGCTTCAGGAAACAATATAGACCTTCAAACAGGAGAGAGTTTCCTGGCCATGATCAATTACTTATTTATTTTCTGGATATGTTTCAAAGGCTAGTATCAACTGCAAAATCATTAAATAATAGAGTAGTGGGTTATAGGGAATGGCAAACCCAGATTCAAAATGTATGATAATGCACCAATCATGGAGGCCTCCTGGAATTCAACTTCATCAGTAAGTGAGGCCTTGATTGAACAAGATGATCTGTAGGAACAGCATACTTTGAAAATCCATAATGTCTAAACCAATACCTTAGTATCAAAGTACTTTAAATAGGCAAACTGATCTCATGTCACAATTGTCAATGAATGATTTTCTTAATGCATTAGTACTTTAAATGGTGAGAAAGTTTAAACGGTGAGTAGTTTAAATGGTGAGAAAGAATAGCAGTGAAAATATTTTAAATAAAAATACACTATTTTATACAAAGACAAAGAGTATGATATGTATTGGGGATATTTCTTGAGGATCTGCATTATTCCTGATACTGTGGTAGGTCCTGAGGACTAACAGATAAAAGCCCATTCTCATAGAGTACCTACAGTGCGGTGGGAAGAAAAAGAAGTAAAATCTGTGGTAACAAGGACACAGACCAACAGGGGCAGCAGGGAAAGAGAAAATAAATCATATTTTAAACAAAAATAAACGACTTTATTTTGTTCTTCAGAAATGTTAGTCTTACTGATTGATAAAAGAGAAAATCCAGATTTGTTGTGTTTCTGGCCACTAGAACATAGACCATCTCACAATTTTTACTTGCTTTTAAATTTTTCCATAAAAGTATAAAAATGGAAAATTTTATCCCTAAAGAAAAAAATGTATATATTTTAAGAAAAATTAAAAATAAGATGTGCTTATTACTGAAGTTACAGTCTCTCAGCTCTATACGCAGCCTTGCCCTGTAAGACTCTGCCTATATAGGGTGCTATAGGAAGACTGGGAAGCTGGAGGGGAGGGAAGGATGTTACTAGAGCAGGAAGCAAATCTAGTTTGCTATTTTTCCAACACGTACAGAACCAGCTTTTGGATGTCCCAGTGCAGGGACACCTCAGCTAAACAGCACTCTTCAACAGATGTCTGCATTTGAGCCCCACTGTGTCCTTCCTCTAAGATTTTAATAATCTCAGCCTTTAAATTTTTGTTCCCCAGTCCCTAAGCTGATAGTTGCTTTCTACAGTTGCTATTTCTGAGATACCATACAGTCCTCTTTTTATTCTTTCAATTACATAGTTAACAACTTTGTACCTAGTTGTCAATTCTTTATGTTAAATTTTCTGTGTACAAAAACTGGTGTGGTTTTTGACTCTAGACTGAACCTTACTGAAACCAGGAACAAAATAGACATATCTTAACAATATATTTGAAACTCTTCATTATTGAAACATAACTTGGATACATCAAGTATGTGAATCTTAAATGCTAGATAGGTAGATTGATAAGTATAGATATGGCCAGTGTAGCCATCATCTGGATTAAGATATAGAACATTTCTAGCACTGAGAAGCTTTTTTGTGTTTCTCCCAGTTAATACTCCTGCAAAGGTAACCATTATTGAACTTTATATTAATGGAATCATACAATATGTAATTTTGTGCATCTGGCTTCTTTTGCTGAACATCATAGTTTTGAGATGTATCGATATTTTTTGTGTCCTCTTTTACCACTGTGATGTATTGCATTGTGCCTGTATCAATTTATTTACCCATTTTCTTGTTAATGGACAATTGAATTGTTCTTACTTTTAAGTTATTTTTAATAAAGCTTTCATAATATGTCTTTCACAAGCTTTTGGTGAGGATAAGTACTCAATTTGGAGTATATGACCAGGAATGGAATTGTTAGGCCATGGAATACATATTTGTTTTCCATGTCACACAGTTTATCCAAAGGGGTTGTGCAAATGTATAATCCTTCCTGCAATGCCTGAGAATGCCAGTTGATCTACATCTTTGCCATTATCTCTTTAAATATTGCTTGTATCTCAATCTCTCCTTCTCTTGGAAACAAATAAATGAAGGTTGGAGTTTGTTACTTAGCTATGTTCTTAAAAATAATATTTTATTTGCTTGTCTTTTTCAGTCTTTTGTTGTGTGCTGTTAAACTCATTCAATGAGTTCTACATTTCAGATTTTATATTGTTCAGTTCTAGAATTTCCATTTAACTTTGCAATTCTGTTTAAATTCCCCATGTTTTCATCTAAATTGTGCATATTTTTAATTTTTAATATATTAATCATAACTATTTTAAAGTCCCCCATCTAATAACTCCTTTTTCTGAACTATCTATGAATCTATTTTGAATTTCTGTTTTGATTGAGTTATATGCATTGTTGAAACTACATATATTGAGTTTGGTTGCCACTTAAAATATCTTCTAAAAGATTACTGTATGATTTAGTGTTGCAATGCAGAGTCATTGTGTATTTAGCAATAAAAAGAAGCTGGGATAAATTTAATATTTGTTTATTTCACAGAACCACTGTTTGGTTTCATTGATTTTTCTCTATTTTCACTTTCAGGAATTTTGATTTTTACCTGTATTATTTCCTTTCTTCTATTTGATTTGAATTTAATTTGCTCTTCTTTTCCTAGTTTCTTAGAATAGATACTGATTTGAAACTCCCATTGTCCTAATATGAGTATCTTATACTACAAATTTCATTTTTGATCCATGGGTTATCTAGAACTATGTAGTTTAATCTTCAAATAGTTGGAAAATGTCCACTTCCTTTTTCTTTTAATGCTTTTTAGTTTAATTATATTGCAGCCCAAGAACATACTTAGTAAGGTTTCTAGTCTTTTAAATATTTAAAGTATTTTATTTTTGGCCCAGAATGTGGGTTATCTTAGTTATTGTTCAATGTTCACTTATATAGGTGTATATATTGATGTTTTTAGGTGAAGTGCTCTGTAATTATCAATCAGATTAAATTGTTTGAGTATTTCCAAATCATCTGTAAACTGATTCTCTTTTTATTTGCTCTGCCAATTGCTTAAAGAGGGTTGTTGAAGTCTTAACTCTAAATCGGAATTTGTCTATTTCTTTTTTAATTTCTGTAAGTTTTTTCTTCACTTATTTTAGAGCTCTATCATTATGTGCATACACATGTAGGTTTCATATGACTTCTCAGAGAATTGACCACTTTGTCATTATGTGATGTCCATTTTTGTCTCTCATATTTCCTGTTCAGAAATCATTTTGTTTGATATTAATATAACTACTCCAGCTTTCTTTTATTAGTATTTGCATTCATTGTATATATATAAACACATAAATGTGTATATATTTCTATTCTTTTACTTTTAGCCTATCTTTATATTTAAAATAGGTTTCTTGTCAGCATTTAGTTGGGTCTTGCATTTTTATTTAATCTGACAATAATCTCTATCTTTAAACTGGTAGTTTAACCCATTCACATACAATGTGATTATTGATATAATTGAATTAAAACAATTACCTTGCTAGCGACTTTCTATTTTCCCCTATCTATCTTTGTTTCTATTTCCTTTTTTTAAAAAAGAAAACTTAATTTAACTGAACATCTTCATGATTTTTATCTTCTCTATTGACTTATATAATATTTATATCTCTTTTAAAAATTAATGGTTGCCCTGAAGCTAATAATAAATATATTTAATAAATCAGAGTCTATCTTCACATATTATACTGCTTTATGTATATTGTAATGAACTGATAACAGTATATTTACAGTTTCTTTCTCCTATTCTTTTTTCTATTTTCATATATTTTAATTGTGTACTTTCTATAAACATACAATGAATTACAATGGTATATTTCTGTCTGAAAAACATATTTTTATAATTGTTATAAAGTTGGTCTTCTGGCACTGAATTTCCTCAGTACTTATTGACTTGAAATAATTTTTACTCTTTTTCTGAAATACATTTTTATTTGATAAAGAATTCTGATTGACATTTTTTTTGTTGTTTAAAACTCAACATTTTTAAGATGTTGCTTATTATCTACTAGTTTGCAAGATTTCTAAAGAGAAAACTGCTGTAATTATTTTATTTATTATTATTGCGATTTTTGAGACAGGGTTTTACTTTGTTACCTAGGCTAGAGGGCAGTTATGCAATTATGGCTCACTGCAGCCTTGACCTCCCAGGCTAAGTGATCCTCCAACCTCAGCTTCCAGAATAGCTGGGACCACAGGTGTGTACCACCATTTTTGGCTAATTTTTAAATGTTTTTGTAGAAAGGAGATCTTCCTATGTTGCCCAGGCTGGTCTTGAACTCCTGGGCTCAAGTGATACAGCCTCAGCCTCCCAAAGTGTTTGGATTATAAGCATGAGCCGCCACATCTGGTTATTGTAATTTTTATCTTTGTTCTGCTGTAGGTAATTTGTCTTTTTTGCTCTGGCTGCCTTCAAAATTTTCTCTTGAGCTTTTGATTTTGATGTTTTAAATATAAAATGCCTTTTAATATAATTTCGGGCTAGTTGGTTGCCCTCCAATTTCATCTTTCAATGGTCTCCAGAAGGCTTTTGAATTTATTTGGCTCTGTATACATTATATGAGTGGAAATGACACTCTTTTCAGTTCTCTATATCCCTAGGTGAAAAATAAATTTAATATTAATAAAGCATCATTGTAGAAATAATCAACCAAGGGTTTTATGGGATCTGAAAAAGGAATAGCTTTTTTGTGTGTGTTTATCTGATTGGTGGTCTCTGAGCTTGTTCAATTGTGATTTGCTATCTGTCATTAACATTGGAAAATTCTTGGCCATTGTTTCCTCAATTTTTTTTTTTTTTACATTCTGTTTTCTCTTTCTTTCTTCTCCTTTTGGGATTAGACTTATGAATTTTAATAAATATGTATCTTAGATCAATTGATTTGGTGATATTTTTACACAGCTTTTGTATGTTGTGGTTTTTAATTTTTTTAAATGTTTCCATCCATAAAAAGTTTGTTTATTTGTTTCAGTTTAGGTAGTTTCTATTGATCTGTCATCAAATTATCATCAAGTTCACTGATTGTTTCTTTGCTTACGTCAAGTCTAAGGATGAGCCTGTAACAGATATTAATCATGTATGTTGTATTTTAATTTCTAGCATTTGCAATTGATTCTTACAGTTTTCATTTCTTTCCTGAAATTACCTAACTGATCTTGCATATTGTTCACCTCTTGCATTGGTGACTTTAACATATGAATCACAGTTATTTTAATTTGTCTGTCTTTTAATTTCACTACCTGTATCATATCTAAGTCTGGTTTTGATGACTATTTTGACTCTTAGGAGTGTGTTATTTTTACTTGACTTTTTGTATGTTTTGTAATTTTTATTGTTGAAAGTCAGGCATCTTGGATAAGAAAGTCAGGCATTATATACATACACATATATACATAAAATATATATGTATATAATATATATACACACACACATATATATATATATATATATATATATATATTTTTTTTTTTTTTTTTTTTTTTTTTTTTTTTTGAGGCAGTCTCACTGTATCACCCGGGCTGGAGTGCAGTGGTGTGATCTCAGCTCACTGCAATCTCCGCCTCCCAGGTTTAAGCAATTCTCTTGCCTCAGATTCCCAAGTAGCTGGGACTACATGTGCCTGTCACCATGCCCAGCTAATTTTTTTTTTTTTTTTTTTTTTTTTTTTTTTTTGGTATTTGTAGTAGAGACGGAGTTTCACTATGTTGGTTAGGCTGGTCTTGAACTCCTGACCTTGTGATCCAGCTGCCTCGGCCTCCCAAAGTGCTGGGATTACAGGCATGAGCCACCGTGCCCAGCCATTTTGTATAATTTTTATCCCTAGAAATTAATGTCTCTCCTTCTGTTAGAACTATTATATAGAAGATTTAAGTTAGTGTAGTAAGGGGTCCAGCTTGCTTTTAGGTTTATTGTTGCTATGGTGACCTTTAGGGCACCACAGGCTTCAAATTCCAGCAATACCTTATGTTAGGTTGGTTTGCCAGAAGACAGACAGACTTCCTTTCTTCCTTCCTTCCTTCCTTCCTTCCTTCCTTCCTTCCTTTCTTTTTCTTTCTTTCTTTTTCTTTCTTTCCTTCCTTCTTTCTTTCGTAACTTAGTGGGTGTTCCTGTATCAACTCTACATCTTCCTTTGTGTTGTGCATCAAAACAATTATTTTCCTGCTTTTGTTCCTCTCCTATGCCACTCCAAGTCATATTCCAATGTTGTTACTTACTACTTGTTAGCTTTTCAGCAGTGGGTGGTACTGGGGGATTTTCTCTTTAAATTAAACTTTAGTCTTAGGCTGGCATGGTGTTGTGTTCTGGGTCCTGAAGTGTAAACTCCTCAGTGGTTTCCCTTCCCATGCTCTAGGCCTGGACTCTGCATGCAATGCTGTCCTTCTCTCAAGCGAAGGATTTTAAAAATTGTTGTTCTCTTCTCCTAGCTGCAATTGATTTTCACTGGTGTGTTAAGGGTGTTTTTGGTACTTGCCTCTGTAGTTTAAGGCTCTGTTCCACAGCAGAGATAGAGTAATAGGGTGCAAGTAGGGTTCTGTGTTCCTCTAGCAGGGGCTGATGTGTTCCATAAGAAACACTTTCTAAAAGCTTCCTTGAATCTTTTCGGTGATTGCCCTTGGTTCATGGAGAAAAACCTTAAGGAGAATGTAGAACTCTTTAATTTTCTCATCTCCTAGGAACTTTGCACTCTCTCTAGAATATACTTGGTCTCCACCAATTTGCCAACTACATCAATTGAACCCTTTTCACTGGTTTTCAGTTGTGTCTATTTGCATATGTCTTATCACTTCCTGCAGGCACCTGTCTTTTCTTAGATTTTGGGCTAGTTGGTTGCCCTCCAATTTCATGTTTCAATGGTTTCAAGAAAGCTTGTGAATTTATTTGGCTCTGTACACATTATATGATGGAAATGACACTCTTGAGTTCTCTATATCCGTTGGTGAAAAATAAATTTGATATTAATAAAGCATCATCGTAGAAATAATCAGAATTTCATATTTTCTTGTAAATTAACAACCAAGGGTTTTATGGGACCTAAAAAAGGAAGATATCCACAAGTAGATGAAGATGTGTTATATTTTGTTCCTAAAATACTTGCAGCAAGCTTACTCTCACACTCCAAGTACTGCAACTGAAGGTAGGGTAGATTGCCAAATTCTTTGGAATAGATGAAATCATTTCAAAGCAATGAGGGGCTGATGTTCTCAATTCATGTTGTACAGGATTATCATTAAGGCAACATGTCATGGTTTAAATAGCATAATTTTTTCTTAGTGGTTCATAAAATAATGATGTGACTTAAAATCAATGGCATTCTCTGTACTGTTAGTAGTGGGATGAGGCTTTGTGTAGGTCCAGTGACAGGTGACTTTCAGATTAGGTGTTGAGATTTAAGTGACTAGAAAAATTATATATATATATGTGTGTGTGTGTGTGTGTGTGTGTGTGTGTGTGTGTGTTTGTATGTATATTCATGGAAGGCTGCCATAATAGGTCTTTATTGTTTGTGATTGCCTTACAATAATTTTATTAATGAAGCTACTATTTTAGCTGTTAAATTAGAAAATGGGCAAAGAGGTTTCTGATGGCTTGCAAAGTAGCTCAGCTATATTTTCAATCAGGAGAAAGCTAGATTAAAGGCTCACAGACTATATTTCAAAAGTAAGTATTATTGGCATGTAAGAAGTACAGCATGAAACATGGGTAATTTGGGGTGGAAAGGAAGAAAAAAGGTTAAAAGATAAAAACGTCAGTGGATATAAACTTAGTTCTTTCTTCAAATATTGGTATAAAAATCATAAGGTGAGTGTGAGTTTATTAGACTGAACTCTGCTACATATCCAAAGGAAATCAAATTCCTTCTTTGACAACTGTGTCACATACAACACCAGGGAGAATTCTTAATCAGTAAGTTGGCTCTGTTCAGTCTGCTTTGTCAGGGAGACATTAGTGTATTGGGGAATCTGTATGTTCACTTCCGGAAGTAAACTGGTTCACAGTTAGAGAAATTATTTACTTACAGCGAGTTCTCTAGAATTTTACCAAATCTTTGTAGTTCTTAACATTTTTTTGTTTGTACATCCCTCTTTCAAAAGCTATTTTCAAGGCAAAAAATGACATTAAATTAAGAGCTGTGTAGAACTGAGTCTCTATACTTCAAGAAACATTTGATATCTTTATGTTATGTTATTGTCATTAATCATTGATTCTAAATAAAATGTAAGATTTGTCCATGTCACATGTTAGGGAATGAAGTAGAGTTGAGGCCAGATAAATATTTGATTTCCTTGTGTTTAGTTTTATCATTCATAAAAATTCCGAATGAAGAGATATGCCACATGCTAGTGTATTTTTTGTAATGTATTTCTTTGGTAGTATTTTAAATAACAGGGAGTACCAGAAAACTGATTATTATGTAGAGATTTAACCTCAGCTAGCTATTTTATAACCAATGCTTTATTCCAGCTCTATAATTAACATCTAAAATTAACATTTTTCAACATGACTTTAAACATTAGAGAATCTAAGTAGATATAAATACTTAAAGTACTATTGCTTTGCACTTTTTAGGCCTTTCAAAACGGAACTAAAGGCAGTCTCTCTCCACATGAAATATGGCACAGTACATGCTTTGGAACTGTTTTATAGTTTTAAATATTTTTTATGCAATTGAGTATAACTATTTCCATATGTTTATAAAGAGTAAATGGAGGTAGCCACAGAGATGCTGAAATGTTCTATGTCCCTTTACATTACTAGCCACATAACAGAACTGGCTCCTTCTTATCTCTAGTCTTTTTATCAGATGTATAGAATTTATTCACTTTCTTTAATGCTAACCTGAAGATGCTGTTTAATGCATCATAAACAAATCTTATGAATTTTTTTGCATGATTAAAATGGTCATAACTATCCAGTGTTTCTTGCTGATTGAATCTGCCACTTCTGTTTACTAGGAAAATAAATAACACATGTTTGCTCTTTTTCTAAAAGATTCCTATTTATTTTGTGGTCATTTCCCACTTATAATATTTCCAGCTTAATTTCATAAAACAGCTTTTATATGACTTGAAAAAAAGCTTTTATTTTACATTGTCTTCAAATATTTTGTCTTTGAGCCCTGGGCTTTTATTTGATGAAACATTCAGTTTTCTCTTTTTTTCCTTTTGAGACTTGTATTAGAGTTGGATTTTAAAAAGTGAAACAGCTGCATGCCTTACATATGAACAGGCAGTATTTAGCTGTCTGAGATATTTTTCCTTTACTGTATTAGCAGTGCTTGTGTCTAATTTATAGTTGTCAAACAAAGAAAAACAAAATTTACGGGGCATTTGCCTGTCAAAGGGCTCATTAAGATGAACAAGCATGCAGAATAAACTGTCTAACAAGAAAACTTCCATTGTTATCATTTCTTAAGTCATGGATGCCATGAGTAATGTTATTTCTGTGTCCCTTCCAGTGATTTAGGGCCTGCATAAAGTTCAACGAACACAGCTAAATGGTATCTTTAGTAGATAAATTTCTACCATGTCATGTACTCTGTGCCATATGCTTGACATATATTCATACTGAGGGTCAAGACCTGTTTCTGCACCACCATGTTTGTATTAAAATATGAAGCATCTTGGGCACATACTTCAGGACATATCTCAAATTCACCTCCTCTAAGGAACTTTCCTGTTATCTGTGTTCAATAGGACCCCAAATCTCCATATGCTATAGTATGTTCTGCCTTGTGTTATTATTATTTGTGGGGTTGTCTTATTTCTGCCATATGTGCTCCTTCTCATCTTAACATTCCCGCTCCCCTTATAGGAATATACATCTCTTGATAATAATTCTGCAATCGAAGGCAAAGGTTAAGGGTAGATGTTCTCCATCTATGGAGTTGAAGTAGCTAGTCAGTGTTTCTTCCACTTGACAGTGTGAGAACCTAGCTCAGCTTGGAGTCAATGTCATACATTTACTTCAAAGCTGCTGCCCATGAAGGGAACACACTCAATAATGGGCCAACAATCATTTTACTTTGTCAGGTCCTAAACCATGAAGTCTGCAGTTTTAAGTTAGGCTTGCTATAAATGAGGTTTCTGATTGTCAAAAGAGAAGATAGTCTTACATAATAGTTGCCTATTTCTCTAGAAATTATTTAAATTTGCAGCTGTGCATGTAGGCTTTTGCTGTCAAAGTGGACATAATTATATGAGATTCCAACAGAAAATTATATATAGGGTGCTGCTAAGTGGTGCTAGTATCAATCATGTCAGGTATCCTGTAATATTATGTATCATAAGTTTTATATATATATGTATATACATATAAACTTGTTTAGCTATAATAACCCTATAAGGTAGTGTCATCCTCATTTTACACACAAGGCACTTGAGGCTTGGTCACAGAAATTAGTGAATAATGACATTGGACTTCAAATCTAGGTTTGTCTTACTTGAAAATGCACATTCTTAATTACATTAAGCTGAATTCATACTAAATTTAGTTGTAGATCTCTCATTTTTAGAAGTCTAAACTTGGTTCAAATTCATTTGCGTGAAGGAAGAGGCTGAGTTAGCCTTATTTGTAAATGGGGCTGGCAATTTAAATTATATTCCATAATCAAAATAATCTGCAGCGACAACCTTTTGCATTTCCAGATTGGGCAAAAAGAAGGTTCTGTGAATTACGTAAACTTGACTTATTTAATAATTAGTGAGTTGCATGCTGTGGATATTCTGTCAATACACACACACACACACACACACACACACACACACACAATAATGGAAAACTAAGATGTTTGAATCTTTTAGGAGCTTATATCAAAAAGTCTGTGGAAGAAACCAAAACAACTGCATGAGCACAGTTTAAGGCGGGCTGAAGAGAGGAGTGTGTCCTTATGGAAGAGTGAGGGAGCACTTGCAGGGCAAGATCAGTAAGATAAGATTGCTGTGAAGGGCCCCAGTGAAGGGCCATAATGCCGCCCTTGATAGTACAGTGATATTGTTTTGACTGTAACAAGTGAATATTAACTTAGATTGTATTGCCAGCTGACATCAGCCAACTTGGTTATGCACAACTATTTTGTTTTTGTGATTAATGTGTGCCACTAACGGTTAGTTCAAGTGTTAAATACTTGTCCGCAATCTCCAACCAATAGTCTTATCATTATCCCCATGCTCTACCTTTCTGTTTTCTTCTACATATGAATTTCCCTTGCTCCTGTCTAAAACCAATTCTTCACGACTTCTTCCCTACTGAAAGACATTATTCCAGAAATTCTTCCCTCTTTCTTTTG
This sequence comes from Aotus nancymaae, assembly GCF_030222135.1. Lineage (NCBI taxonomy): Eukaryota > Metazoa > Chordata > Mammalia > Primates > Aotidae > Aotus > Aotus nancymaae. The sequence goes on along the minus strand of NW_026988419.1, from coordinate 35,080,195 downwards.
CTTATTATCTTTTTACTCTCTTCATAGAAACCTACTCTTATTTCTCCCTGCTCACTTTCCCTGCTATGTATTGATCCAATCATTAGATAGAGTAGATAGAGAGTAAATGACAGCATGATTATTTGCAAGAAATATGATGTACATAAAAGAAGTAAATATTTTGACATTTGGGACTGATCAAAGTGATAAGGCCTTTTAATGTGTTAGGAATAAAAAGAGACTTTAAGCTTGAGTGATTGATTCTTGTAGGTGTAATACATCGACGAAAATTTGCATTGAGAAGTAAAAAATCACCGAGCCAGATGTTTCTTCATACCTCTGCTCAAATCACAATGGGAAAATACTCCAGAAATATATACTATTACTTTTACAAAGGTGAAGATAAGAGGATTTTAAGTGAATGGCATAAAATGATGGATAATTCTTTCATAAGTATACTACAAGGAAATGGAAAATTTCCTGAAGCTATAGATTGTCTTAGAGTTAAAAAGTTTAGGACTTCCAGTGACTGCTAATGTCAGGAGTGATAGGACATGTGAACAACTAAGGAAAACTATCAGAGTAAAGATCAGCTTTGAAGATGTGTAGGTGATGTGATTGGAATACGCGTGGATGTAAGACCAAGCTGCAGGTCTGCGGCAGCTGTGGCTGTTGCACCTGGCAGTGACAGCCGACAATTGAATCTTCAGTGCTTCTGAGAGCCAGATGGGACCCAGAAAATGGATGCAATGAGAAACACAATTTCTGAAATTTAGCAGTAAAAATAAAGATTAAAGGATAGATATAGCCTACATACAAAAAAGGCAAAATTATTCCATTTCTCAATCTGTAGATATTTGCTGAGCATCTATGTGTTATAAATAAAAACTGTGAGAGATAAAAATGTATAAAATAAATGGCTTCTGTTTTATTATATATGTCAGTGCGTAAGTATTTTCACTGAGCTAATCAGAGAGTGTTATAAAAGTAAGAACTAAGTTCTTTAGCATTTATTGAGCAGCTACTGTGTGCTTGTTAATATTCTAGGCATCTCTTCTTGAATTATCTCATTTAATTCTTACGGTAGTCATAAAATGCTGGTGTTAGTATGTATCCTCATTTCCACAGAAGAAGGTCAGGTCACTTATCTAAAGTAAAACAATCTTGCATTTATCAAGTTTCAAAGAAAAAGTGTTTACTGCAAAAGGAGATTCTCAAAGATTTAAGTCTCATATTGGGCAGTGAAGAATGAGATAAATAGGAGAGGGAAGCAGAAAGATACTAGAGGGTGGGGTAGAGAATGAATATTGAGGGCCATGAATAGACCAGCCTGGTGGTAAGAGAGCTTATGTGCAGAACGAGATGAAAAGTATATTTGGAAAGTAAAATTTAACCTAAATTATGATGTGTCTTTGTACTTTTAAACACCTCTCTCTCATCTATCTCTCGTCTATTTTTTCATTTCCATTGAGAGAAAGGTGACTTCAGTTACATATTATCTATTTCATAGTTGTTTGGTTGATGAAAGATCAAAGATGAAAAAAACGACAATTTTAGTTTCACATTCTATATCTTGAAGCAATTCGATTTTATAAAAAGATGCCCAAGCTACGCTGTTTGGATCTGGTTCACAATTTGTGCCTAATATAGTCTACACCTCAGATATGTATGCATATAAAGCCAATTCCAAGCAACTTAAAAGTAACACAGGAAATTCAGGTTAACATTTGTCACAGTTTCCAATGGCAACAGCCTCTTCTATTTAACTTGTGATGAAATGAAAATGCTATACCTCATTTTCTCTCTCTTAGTGTGATGCCTTCTTCTTCTGTCCTAGCCAAAAATCTCACAAACTTGGACATTGCAAAGAATACTCTCTTCCTGGCCTTTATTGTGAGATACTGAGGACTGTTTTCTGTAAAGGACTTAAAAATATGCATTTAAGAGATATGATGAATGTTGCTCAGTGGTAAATCTTTGTATAAAAATGTGTTAAATTTTAGTCATTTTCTGTGGGATTGTAGCATCAGCAACTGGCATGAGATGAATCAGACTGATGATTCCAGTCCTTTGCAAAGCAGACAGCATGATATAATGGCACTGAAAAAAATCTCCCTTGGCAACTTTTGTAGCCACGAAGTGCAAAAGAGGTGTTAGATATTACTATACTTGGAAAGAGCAAGAGTCCTCATTTCAACTATTGAAATTATTTGAAGCCCTCTTTTACTATTTCCTTTGGTGCTGTTAATGTGGATACCATCAACATTTGATCTCCAGAGCAAGGCAGCCTTACCTTACTTTTCTATGGGGTTCTGGAGCCCTTCAGAAGTTTAAGGACCTTTTCTATAAAGGACTGTTTGAGCGATATATGTCCAGATATATTTTTTCCTTTGTACACATTCGACCTTGCCAAGTATCATTTCAAGAATTGAATGTTTCGTTTTTTTACAACTGCCATAATCTTGCTAGGAAGGTCTCCTTCTGTGAAAGCTGAATAGGTATGATTTCTCAAAGAAAAATTTTAAGTAGGGTTATAAAATCGTAATCTTAAAGGAGATGTGCATCTTACCGAAGTCACAGAAAGCAATTTTCTGTAAGCAAGAAGTTCTAAAGGCTGATAGGATATGTTGATTCAGAAGTTTCGGGGATTAATTGACCACCAGGAACTTTCAGTCTATTCATCAATCTAGCAGTGGATCTCCAAAGTGATAAAAGCTAGCATTGATGTTTTAACGTAGATATATTGGAAAGAGACTAATTCCAACTGACTTCACATAATCATCTTTTGCCTGATTATATGAAGCTACTGATTGTTATAGAAGTGGGAAATCTGTTCTTAGCCACAATTTTTCTTTAGCAGCCAAGTATACTTTTTCTAATCCCAACCAGGCCAAATCACAGGAAACAAGTTACAGAAGCCATGTGGGTTAGACTCCTGGCAAATAGCACCTGCATCAGTTCACTCTGACAGTCATCTAGGTGACAGAAGCACCTGGAGGCCAGTTATAAAGACCACTGTGTTCTCTCCAACTGCTATTCTTGTTTGCCATTCTGCCCTCCATAAAGCCTTCCTTCAATTGTTTAAATCTTTGTAACTATGGAATATATAATTTCAAAGATTTCTTCTTATATTCCTCATTTATACTCTTTAATACAACAAGCCACATTATGCAGGCCTTTTAACATTATTCAAGAACATTAAGCTTACTGGCTGACAAATGCTATCTAAATAGTCTCTTTGTGCTATTGATATTTTCAGTGTTAACTGATATTTCATTGTAATGATTAATAAATATTCTTTCAAATTTAAAGGGGACTTTTCAAAGTAAAGTGCTTTCTATATTTATTGTAAGAAATACTTCAAAAGCTCTGTTCTTGAGGAAGACTAAAAGGTACTATGTGCAATTTATTAATCTCTTCTTTGGGCATTCTATGAGTTGGGATAGTCTAATTGCTGCTATAACATGTACCAGATCTCAGTTAATTAGGATTATGCAATTTTATATCTTGCTCATATGGCGGTTTAATTAAGTTTTTTGGGGGGCAGTCTTTTATATATTGATTTAGGAATTCAACTTCTTTTTAGTCCTTGGTGCTACTATCCTTCAGAGTCTCATAGGCCTCTGCCTAATCCTTTATATCCAGTCAACAAATGGGTGAAGAGACAGACTGTGTGATCCTATGGGAGGATATTTATAAACCAAGCCTACAAGAGAGGCTTATCACTTTCACCCATGTTCAATCGGTCAGAACTGGGACTTACATCTTCACCTACTTACAAGGGAGGCTGGGAAATGTCTAGTTGTATTCCTAGAATAAACAGAAACAGAAAAACTAGATATTTTCTACTATCTAGGCACTCATCTTGGATTTGTAAACTGCTTATATTTTTGATATTGAACATTTTTCATCAAATTTTGCTTTTATATTATAGTATCTTTATATTGCAATATGAGCTTCAAATGAAATAACATCAGATTCCAATCTTGGAAAATATTTTAGCGACAGCATTCTTACCTAGTAAAACATGTGTAGTCTCAACTTCTGATAAGAATGAGAACTTTTCTTTCAAAGGATAATGAGTGTTCCTTATGTGTAAGTAGTTGTGTTAATCTTGGGACAGACTGTGAATTTACTGATTTTTTTTTTTTTTTGACAATTTTGTCTTCTGCATCTCTCTAAAGGGTTCACAAGTTGCTGAACTTCCTGCCTGAAGCAGGGGCCTATTGTCTTAGTGTTCCCTCCTGGTTATCAAAGGAGTTTCATTCTGGGCTTTCATGTTTGTCCCATCTATTAATGGACATTGACATTGATGGGTATTTACTCCTCCTTGTGTTTTAATGTTGTCTTTCTGGAGTTACAATTTCTTAAGCGGTTTCCCCTATTGCCTCCCAAGAAGCACTGATTTCCATGAAATGTTAATAAGTGTTTCTTTCACACAGATGCACAAAAAAATACATACCTAGACAAAAATATGTGCATAAACTTACATAGATTCTATGACCTACTAACTTGGAAACCATTGATGTAAACAAAATTAAACAGATTTCTCTTTTAAAATATTTATTAAAATATTATGTCAATGTACATTTTGACTCTCCAAGAATTACAAGAATTGCAAATAATATGTGGTGTTTCTCAAGTTTATTTGAGCCTGAAACTCTCTTTTTAAACCCAAGGCAATGGTCTGCAGGAAAACACTAGGAAACACTGCCTGACTCCATGGGAATTGTCCTTATATCAAATATATAGGTGCTGCAACAGACCTGTGCAAGTGAGAATTGGAGCACAAAACATTTTGTTTAAAAAAAGCCCATCTGCAATGGGATATTTCTTCTTATTTTTTCTGCTCAGAATAAATTACTTCATTTGAAGCATGCTTTGTTCCCAGTGACACTATAGTCAAGGATATATTATTGTGATCTACAAATTTAATTTCTATTAAAAGAAAATCAAAGATTTCTTTTTGTAAATTGTATAAGCAGCAGTTATTTAATGCTTCAAAGAAGAACCAAGAAGTTCTGACTCTTCTTACATTGTCCACATCTCCTTGGGAGATAAAAAAGATGCACATTTTATTTTTATAGTGAAGGGAGACACGAGTGTACTTGAAGAAGAAGCTTTTTGCTCTAAATAAGGAATTCTAATGACTAGTTGGGAAGGGAACAAACTGTTGGTATTCTTTTGACTCTAAGCAACAAAGTTTTGGTGGAAGACTTCAAATCATATGCTATTTGTAACCAAAATTATGGGAAATGACATTAAAAATATTTTCTGATCTACAGTGTAATTTTAAGTCCCAATCCTGTTGGTTATATACCTTCATTTGGATAGAATTATTTATATTATTAATTCTCTGCCCATTTTTTTCATATATAAAATTACTGTTAATAAAATTTCCTTGTTCTTTGGTCAGCAAGCAGGGTTTTCAATGTTAGGAAACTAGTCAATGCAATCCAATTTGGAAAAAAATATTGAATTAGAAACATTTTATTTTTTTTCTTTGTGAAAATGTTGAGAACTTTCTCTTTAATGCACTTTCCCAAATCTTCTCTGGCAGGAGATTATATATATTTAAATAAAGATGAACATTCAAAGATTTTTTTTAAACCACATACTGTAATTTCACCAGAGGACTAAACAGAGTGTATTGGAGAAAACTTACCCTGGGGCTTTCGATCTTGCATCCCATCCTAACAAGAGACTAAACAGTGAAAACCACTCTTTTGTTAATGATTGGGCAGAAAGGAGGATAAATGATAAACAGTGAAAAAGTATAATTGTGTCTGTTTCTTGGACATCAATTGATGACGTGCCAGCCAAACTGAGGCATTTTAAAATGACATGCTTGTCGACATCAAAGAGTCTAGGCAAAGGTCAAATATGCGTGATAGAGCTATCTTTAGCTTCGTATCGGCCACTGAAGCTTCCCTTTAGTTACCAGAAGAGGAAACATTGCTGATTTATTCACTTAGTTAACATGGCAAATATGTAAATACAAATAGCATGTATAATAAAAATCCATACCATTAGTGGTTTTACTTACATGTTTCTCACAAATGCTAATACTCTATTTTAAATGTCTAGGCAATTGATTTTTTTAAATAGATAACTTCTTGACTAGCTATCAAAGTCTTGTCAGTCAATATGTGATTATAAAAGAGCAAGGATGGCTAAAGAAAATAATAAAGCATTAAATTACATGAACTCATTGGAAATGTGTAAGAAACCATTATGTTATTATAATTCTTCATTAGCCAAATTTGGTCATTGGAAATCAGATTTCCTTCTTATCTAGTCTTTGATTATATTAGATTAAATTTTTCATAAATGTTATTATTTCAAGGATTCATAATTTCACATCTTCGTAAGAAAATAAGGAACTTTATTCTGATCTATTCTGACTTACAAGTTGGAACTAATTCCTCTAAAAATGAGACAATCTATAAATCATAGTAGAAAGTGAACTTCCATCATTTAAATAATAGAATGTTGCAAAAGTAGCTAATGAAATATTAGTACGTATAAAAAACATTTTTTCATAAAAATCAGCAATCATGCTGCTTGAAAACAGATTATGATATAACTCTGTGGAAATCCTGGAGATACCAGAACACGCACAACATTTAATTAAAATATTTTGACACGTTACATATATACATACATACAAGTGAGTGATTCGTAAGTGTACTGCTCAATAATAAACACAAAGTGAAAACACTAGTATAACCCCCTCTCAGATCAAAATGCAGATTATCACTAGCACCTTAGAAGTACCTGCCTTCTCCTCTAAGACTATTTCTCCAGGAAACCACTCTCTTGATTTTTTTTTTTTTTTGACCAACTAGCTCTGTCACCCAGGCTGGAGTGCTGTGGCGCAATCTTGGCTCACTGCAACCTCCGCCTCCTAATTCTCCTGCCTTAGCCTCCTGAGTAGCTGGGATTACAGGCAGCCACCACCACTCCCAGGTAATTTTTAGAATTTTTAGTAGAGATGGATGGGGTTTTACCATGTTGGCTAGGCTGGTCTTGAACTCCTGACCTCAATGATCTGCCCACTTCAAAGTGCTGAGATTACAGGCATGAGCCACTGCACCCGGCCTACTCTCTTGATTTCTAATACCATGTATAAGTCCATTTTCATAATTAAGTAAACAATGTCATACATTATCCATCATTTTCTCTTTGATTTCTCTCATTTAACAGTGTATTTGTCCGACTGGGTGTGGTGGTGCATGCCTGTAATCCCAGCACTTTGGGAGGCTAAGGCGGGTGGATCAGCCAAGGTCAGGAGTTTGATACCAGCCTGACTAACATTGCGAAACCCCTAAATACTAAATACAAAAAAATAGCTCGGCGTGGTGGCATGCACCTGTAATGCCAGCTACTTGGGAGGTTGAGGCAGGAGAATCTCTTGAACTCGGGAGGTGGAGGTTGCAGTCAGCCGAGATTGTACCATTGCAATCCAGCCTGGGCAACAAGAGTAAAACCCTGTTTCAAAACAAACAAACAATGAAAGTGTATTTGTGGGTTTTCTTCCTATTAGTGCATGTAGCTTTAATCCACTCATTTTAAAACACTTTTAAAATTTCAGAACAGTTTTATGTTCATGGAGAGTTACAAAGATAGCACAGAGATTTCTCATAAACACAGTACCTAGTTCCCCCATTATCATCCTACATTATGATACATTTGTCACTATTAATGAACCAATCTTTGTGCATTATCATTAACTAAAGCCTATCATTATTCTTATTTCCATATTTTTATCTAATGTCCCTTTTCTGTTCTAGGATCCCATCCAAAATTTGACATTATGTTTACTCATCATGTCTTCCCAGGCTCCTCTTGTCTATGACAGTCTCTCAGACTTTCCTTGTTTTTGATGATCTTGACATTTTTGCAGATTAATAGGTATTTTGTAGAATACTACTCTATAGGGAAGTGTCTGATGTTTTGCTCATGATTAGATTGGGGTTATGGGTTTTTGGGAGGAAGACCACAGAAGAAAATGTTCATTCTCATCATATCATACCAAGTGTACATATTCTCAAAATGACCTATCACTGTGGATATTAATTTTGATCACCTGGCTGAGGTAGCATTTACTGGGTTTCTATACTGTATAGTTTTTCTCTCTCTCCCCTCCTTTCAATACAGTATGCTTTGGAGGAAAGGCAGTAACTACAGTCAATATTTAAGGAGTAGGGAGTTATGTTCTACCTCCTTGAAGGTAAAATATCTTTACAAGCTTTTTTGGAATTCTTCTGTATGAGAACTTTGTTTATTCTCCCTCATTTATTGAATTGATTCAATTATGTCAGCATGAAGCCAAGAATATTTATTTTATACTTTGAATTATAATCCAGTGCTACTTTATTTTTTGCTGAAATTATTCCATCTTTGGTACATTAAAAGCCTTTTCAATTGGCTTATATGCCCTTTTGACATATCACCATTGGTGTGCGTGTGCGCGCGTACGTGTGTGTTTAAGCACTTCTTTATTTTTGGCATTACAAGATGCTTCAGGCTCATTGTGTATATTTCTTTCCCTAATCTTAGAATCATCCATTTCTCCTTGGAGCCCTGGTTTATTTTATTGGAGAATGGTATTAGATCTGGGTGCTGGATGTGCCCATTGCTATTAAGGTATCATTGCTTTTAGACCTTGTTAATTGATAGAGTAAGGAAATATGTTTGTGTGGTATGAACGCTGTACAAGCCAATAACCATAAATATGCCTGTATGTATGCTCTATGTATACATGAAGCTAAACATGGTTCACACTAATTTCTCCAACTCTAATCCATTACAACATGGATCATTCTAACCTCCCCACCTTGCTTGACTACAGCTTTCTACTCCAAAAGTAAGAAACCTGGCTTCTACCATTCATCATTCAATTTCGTAATTGTTCAATTCCAGTATGCCTGTGTAGTGGTTTGAGAAACATTAACCCATATCCCCAATTGGAAACAACTTCACCAAGTAGAGCACAGTGTTTACATGGACTACAGACAGTGGCTACCACTTACACTAAGAATGTAACAGCATTTTTACTTTCTATATGTTAAAAACACTTTGTAAATAAAATCTTAGTATTTTGGGTCTTTTAAAACTGCTTTTCTTTTCAATGAATTTTTTTAATGTCAGGACAGTTTATGGAGCAAGTGCCAAAAAAGTATTTTTAAGAATTTTAGTGAAATAAACACGCTATTCTTTGACTTAAAATAAATAGGAGTCATATAGACTCCACTTATTTCACCACGGCATTGGTTGTTTCATATATTTCTAATGTAAATAGATTATTTTAACACAATTGCATAGTGGGTTACTCTGATCTACTAAACATTTTTTTTTTAATTGGCATGAATTAAGGTTCAATTTTTTCATTGTGAATTCAATGGATTTTGATAAATGTATAGTGTCAAATATCCATCATTATATCATCACACATATTAGTTCTACCACTGTAAAAACAACCCCTGTACTTCACCTATTCAATCTTCCCACTGATTCACCTCCATACATTGAGCCCTGGAAACCAATGACCTGAGTATACTCTGCATAGTTTTCCTTTTCCCACGTCTCATATAAATGGCAAAATAGAGTATACAGCCTTTTAAGACTGGTTTATTTCCCATACCTATATGCATTTGTGATCCACTCATGTCTTTTCCCAGCTTGCTAGCTCATATCTTCTTACCGATGAGTAGCATGCCATTGTATAAATATGCCACAGTTTATTCATCTCCAAGGTTGATTTTTAATTTTGTCCCATCTACCAACATTTATGGAGTGGCTATTTTAAGCCCAGTGTTGTTAGTTATTACAGAGAACACAGAGGAAGAATAAAGACTCTATTCTCAAGGTTAATATAATCTTATTAGAAAAAACAAGGATTACTATAGTAAAAAAATTAAATATATGAGGCAATAGGTGAAAAATAGTCAGATGCAGTACATTCATTAATGTAACAAATGCAAGTAGAAAGAGAGAGAACACTATGACCTGTAATGCTCTGGAAGAACTGATACAGAAAAATGACCTTAAAAATAAATGTATGGAAATTCACCTTAAAATAAAGAGAGATACCGCTATGTACTCACTAGAGTGGCTAATATTAAAAAAGACCAATAACACCAAATATTGGCAAGGATTTAGAGCAACTGGAACTTTTATATGTTGTTAGTAGGAATGTAAAATGGTAAAACGCTTTGGAAAATGTATCTGGCAGTTTCTTATAAAACATATCCTTATAAAACATGCAGTTATCTTTTGAGCTAGCAGTTCTTCCCTTATGTATTTGCCAAAGAGAGATGGAAAAACATATCCACTAAAACCCCTGTATAAAATATTCATAAAGCTTTATTCATAATAGCCACAAACTCTACTCAGTTGTTCCACAATAGGAGAAAATATGAAAAAACTGTAGTATATTCACACAATGGAAAGTTATTTAGCACTAAAATGGAAGAACTACTGACCTATGCAGTAATATAGATTAATATCAAAATTTTTAAACTGAATACTTACAAAAAATAGTACATACAGTATTATTTCATTTACATGAAGTTCTAAAAAAGGTGAAGCTAATATTCAGTGAAAGAAATTTAAATGGTGGTTGCGTTGAGCCTAGGGATAGCGAATCACTGAAAACAAACATGAGGGAACTCCCTGAGGTTACAGTAATGTTCTGTATCATCGTAAAAATTTAGCTTCACAACTGTATGCATTTGTCTGAATTTGTCAAATGATACACTTAAAATTTGTGCATTTCATTTTATATAAATTTAACTTCAAAAAAGTACTGTAAAAATATTAAACTCCGTGATAAATGCTAAAGTATTTGGGGGAAATGTACTGATCCTTGAAACTTTGAAAAGCACTAAAGTAAATGGGCAGAAGTATAAACAGATGTATAAATAAGTAATAAAACAAATATATCAAGTTTTAATCACAAAATCTAGTGATGGAATATATGAATATTTGTTGTAAAATATTTTGAAATTTACTCCATGTTTTAAAATTTACATTAAAAACGTTAGGAAAAATATCCAGAATCTAATCGGCTTTGTACTACCTTCTCTGCTACCCCTGGGGTGTATCACAATCATCTCTTTCCTGGAATGCAGCATTGGTTTTGCCACTTGTGTCCCTACTTCTGCCCCGGCCCTTCTGCAATCCAGTCTCCTCAGCAGCCAGATTCTTTTGGGAAGGCGAAATCATGTTAAACCAACTCCTGGCAACGATCTACAAAGGCCTGTGTGATCTTCTCTTCCTGTCAACTCCCTGATCTACTCTTCTCGTATTTTTCCATAACACAGCTCCTCTAACCAAACCTTCCATAATGTTCCTCCAGCAGGCTAGACATGCTTTCACCTTGGAACTGTTTTTTCTGCTTGGGATGTTCTTATTTCACACATCTTCATTTGGATTCTTCAATTCTTTGCCCATATCTTGCCTTCTCAATGAGGTTTACTCTGATCACTCTATTTAATAAAACAAACTGTAGCCTGATCCCAGTATTTCCAATTCCCTTTATTCTATTCATTGTTTTATTATTTCCATGGCACTTATAACTTTCTAGCATATGATGTAATTGATTATAATAATATTATGATTATTCCTCTGATAAAATGTAAACTCTAGTATAGTGGCATCTTTGTCTCACTGATGTATGTGCGAAGTACCTAGAAAAGTGCCTGATATGTAATAGACTCTAAATAATATGTTTAAAAATGTAGTAATGAGTAAAGTTGGACTTGAAAGACAGAAAATCTTTTTCTATTTTTTGGAAAAAAGGACTACTTTTCTTAAAGCAACAAATATCTATTGCAGAAAAATTATATCAAGAAAGGCAAAAACAAGGCAAAACAAAAACCTCATAAGCAAATCTAGCAGCTGTAATCTGCTGATAACTTGATGTATATTTGTTTTCTGTAATCCCAGAACCTTGGGAGCCTGAGGCAGGAGGATCATTTGAGCTCACGAGTTCGAGACCAGCCTGGGCAACATAGGGAGACCCACTCACTATAAAAAATGCAATAAATAAATAATAAATAAAATACATGTGATATTTATTATAAATAATCAAATTGTTGATAGCATATATATTTGCAGAAATATTTCTATATAAACATATGTATTAAAATAAAATTATTTTGGTCCGGGCTCGGTGGCTCACACCTGTAATCCCAGCACTTTGGGAGGCCGAGTCGGGTGGATCATGAGGTCAAGAGATCAAGACCATCCTGGTCAACATAGTGAAACCCCATCTCTACTAAAAATACAAAAAATTAGCTGGGCATGGTGGCGCGTGCCTGTAATCCCAGCTACTCAGGAGGCTGAGGCAGGAGGATTGCCTGAACCCAGGAGGTGGAGGTTGCTGTGAGCTGAGATTGCGCCATTGCACTCCAGCCTGGGTAACAAGAGCGAAACTCCGTCTCAAAATAAATAAATAAATAAATAAAATTATTTTATATGACTTGATTTTTTGCTTAATACTATGTTTTATTTAGCATATTTCTGCAATAATACACTTAGCAACATCATTTTAATGAGTTTCTTACTTCATCTTCTGTTGGTCATTGGGTATTTCCAGTTTTGCAGTACTCAAAAGAGTATTTTGATGAACATCCAGCTTAATCTTTGGACATATCTTTAATACCTTTTTAGGACAAGTATTCTGAGGCTTTTAATAAGTATTACCAAATTACCTCCTCATAAGGTCTATAAAAGCTACACTTACTAGCTTACAAGTAGTGTAGGGACTTTCCCATTTAATGGAAAGTGAGTAGGATTTGGATATGTGAAGAAATAAAGGAGGGTTTCCTGCTGACATGAGTATCATATGCAAAAGCCAGTAGACAGGAAAGGCTGTGCCATGCTCTGGGAACCACAAGAATCTCTGCCTGCCCCACAGGACACTTTCACCATGGGGGCTGCATAAATCAGTTAGGGCTGCCATAACCAAATACCACAGACTGAGTGGCTGAAACAACAGAGATTTATTGTTTCACAGTTTGAAGACTAGAAGTCCATGATCAAAGTGTCATCAGGTTTGCTTCTTCCTAGGGCATCTCTCATTGGCTCACAGATGGTGACTTCTTCCTGTGTCCTCATGTGGCCGTTCCTGTGTGTGTGCACATCCTAGTGTCTTTTGCTCTTATGTCTAGCAATACTAGACATACTGAATTAGAGCCTCCCCCTATTGGCCTTATTTTAACTTAATAACCTTTATGAAGACCCATAAAAATTCAACCCAAACAGAGAAGCTGGGAGAAAGCATCCAGAGGGTCTCAAAAGCTTCTCTTCAGTCTAGAACTTGGCTGTTTCATAAACAGGGAATTTTGGCCAATTTTTTATGTATCTGGATCAGTTGGATCTGGGTGCAGCCCATTGAGCACATTTCCAGTTTTGCCTCACCAACCTTTAATTACAGCCTCTAATACTTAGTTCTTACTGTAAGTCAGTAGGAAAAAATACAGCTTGAGCAGAAGACTGCCAAATCCAACATATCTGAATTTGGGGCTCCTGAAAAATAAATACTATTAAGAGAAGCATTGTTCTTTAGGAAATGGGGAACAGCTTTGCACACAGTTGGTCTGTTTGAGTCTGGGTTACCACCAAGAGAAATTTCTATGGCACATTCACGTTCCTTAGGTTCTTCTTTTTCTTCTTTTTTGACTTTTTTTTCTTTTTGGAAGATATTTCTCTAATCAGAAGGTGTTCGAGTCCAGGAGGATAAAAATCTCTCTTGACAATCCTGAGAAAAAGAAAAAATCAATTGGCTCCATTAGGAAGCAAAAGGATTTGTTTGGGGCCTTGGGGAAGGAGAATTATGAAAATTATTCATGATTTTTATACTATCATGAGTCTCATTCTTATATGACCAGAAAACAATGAGACTTATGACATTCTTTCTAAATGTACTCAGATTCAATTTCTATTCTATGCCTTTGCATCCTGCCTTAAGCCAGGTATGCATGAGTTGCAATATCTTATACTTCAACTGATTAAATATTAACTTGATGCTTTATGCAGTGCATCTCAGAATTGTCCATCCTTAGAAAAGAAAAAATTATTTATACATTGGTCCTTCTCTTTTATTGGTCATAAGGTGCTCCATGGACTTTTGAGCTGCAAATGGGTGTCAAATTTTCCCAAGGCACCAGTGAAACTCTAGAGAAATAAACAAGACACATCTGATCAAATGTTGTCAGGTTAGACCTAATTAAAAGGAGTCAAAGCAGATATAGAATTGATCATCACAGGAGTGGGTGGGATAAGATTGTTGATCCCAAGAACATTTGCAGTAATGCACAGGTGTCCAATGAAACAGGTTAATAATTGAAAGCAAAATAATTATTAGATAGTAAATTATATGAGAAAAATGCAAAACACTGTGATAAAAGTTATCTTTGACTACTCAATTACCGTCAATAATATTTAACGTTTCTTTTGCTTACAATCCACCGGAAAACATATTTCAGCCCCAGGGTGCATGCTGTGAATGGGGTGCTTGAGCATATGTTTCCCTAGAAAATTCAACTTGTTTCCCATTGAAGCCATGGACTCACACATGAGTTTGAATTCTTTTAGAATATGCACTCCCCACCCCCAAGCACCCCTCCCTGCCAAATCTGATCAACATTTCCAGATGGGAATTGTGCCTGGAGTATTTGCAGGTTAAAAATGAGTTTTTTAGGTTAAATTAGTTTTATGTTATTGGAGCAACTTTTAAATTCAGCAAGTGACAGGGAATTAGTCAAGTGATACTGCTCTTAAAATAGCCCAATTATAATAAAAAATGTAAAGGTCTTTTTATTAGAGGATAAAAGTGTAAGCAGTTCTTTTCCTGAAAGGCGAGTGAATTATAACAAATTTTATTCAACTTTTAAGTTCAAATTTCAATTATTGTCATGTTGGTGTGCTTAATGCCCATTAATTATGAAATTATTGCAAGTTAGGAAAATATTAAATATTTCCTTACATCATACAATACCATCTCCATACTTCCAACATTACTTGTTGAACTTTTTTCAACTTTCTCTTCCAAAGATAAATTTTAGCCCACTTTTAAACAGACTTCTCCCCCAAGAACCAGGAAAAACTGACTTCTTTCCCAAGCAGGTTGAGGTATTAGAGCAAATGGAAATCAGTTTTCAGTGTTTATGTGGTCAACTTCTCTCATTTACTCCCATAACTCTTAAGCATTAACCAGAAGTCTTGAAATATATTGTCCCAGTTTTCAGCAGTATTAATTTTATAAAAGATGGAAGAATGTACTTTTTCAGTGCTCTTGGAAATACTGTTCTGAACTTTTGTTTCCTCAATGTGGGTTGTAGATTAATATCTATCTATCTATCAATCATATGAAAAGATAGTAGTGTATTTTAAACCAAGATCATTTAGAGTTGATTAAATTAAGAATTTATATTTGGAAAAGTGTGGGATTAAAACTAGAACAATTAATTACTTAATTTATTGTCTAATATAAGGCAAATAATTTTTAATTAGTAACTAAAAGATTCTCACATCTTATTATTTATAAAACTTGTTCAACATTAGAAACTGGACATCTAAGCTTCTTGTAAATGTTAATATACCCAAAGACCTTTGTTATGTTCACTTCTAATTTGAGTTTATAGGAAAGATTATTATTAAAACTAATATTTTTCTTAGGAAAATGAGTACAGTTATTACCATTTGATAACTGGCTTTTACACACTCATGATTATCTGCATTCTCTTTATAATCTCTCATAACACTGTTTGGCATACCACAATTCACTTTGAATCAAGCTTGGAGAACACTGGTATAGTATTAGTTTCAAATTAATGAATTATGTGATCAAGCAAAGTTTCAAAAGGAGCTATTAGAATTTAAAATTATTTTTTATAAAAGTTCTTTAGGATTGCTGGATTTTCCAAAAAAGATTGTGTATATTATCTTAAGGCACAAATATTGTTATAACTGTTTCCGAGGCACGACTTTAAAATATGTAAAGAGAAACTAGATGAGATTTATTTTGTAAATTTATGGCCTAAAGAATAATTTTTAAAAATCTGTTTTTCTAGAGTAAAATATGTAAGCTGGGCATGGTGGCACATGCCTGTTGTCCTAGCTACGTGAGAAGCTGAGGCGAAAGGATTGCTTAAGCCCAGATGTTCCAGTCCAGGCCAGACAACATAGCAAGACCCTGCTTTTTTTTAAAAAAAAAATTAGACAAAAGAAGCTACAAGAAAAGGTTTTTTATTTCTTCTTGACCCTATACACTTTGGCTTGCTTACCAGAACTCTGCTAAACATTTTAAAGACTGTTAAGAATTTTTGAGGGAAGGAGTAACAGGGATGAGATTTATCCTCCTGGATTAACAACTGAAAAGATCCAGACAAAATAATACAAAAAATGGATTTAGATAATAGAAAGCAGGCAACTCTGGAGAGTGAGCCCTGAGAGAAGCTGTCCTCAGTTTCTCACTGCATTAGAAGTGCAGCAATCCAATGAGGAGAAACCACCCAAATCTCAGTGTTTTCTACAAGTTGAGGAGACAGAGTTTAAAATGCATACAATGGCTAGACTTTGGGCAATGTACAGGAGAGAAGAGAGCTGCACAGAGATTGAAATCTAGAGTGAAGTTTTGAGCTGAATATTGTTCGTACTTCACATGCATGTGAAGAAATTACATGAGGCCTGGAAAATTCTCACCAGAAGGGATCAGGCATAGCCCCACACATGGCTGGGAATCATTTGTGTTGCCGTAGCTAAAATGGGGAAAAAAAATCTAACGCATGGGATATTGAATAAAATCCTAAACTGAGTATTATCTCAGTGGTGGCACAAATGAATCCTACACCAGAGGTCAGTTAACTATAGCCCACAGGTCAAATATTGCTTGAGATCTGTTTTTGTGCAGCACTCTAGCTAAGACTGATTTGTAAATTATAAAGGGCTGCAAAAGAATAAGAAAGAGAAGAAGGAAAATAATAAGAAGAACAGAAAGAGGAAGGAGGACAAGAAAAAAACTGGCTGACATCTTGATTACAACCTTGTAAGATCCCAAGTGGAGGATGCAGCTAACCCAAGCTAGTTTTAGCCACTAAACTTATGTAATGCATTAGGCAGCAATATATAACTGATACAAAGATAAAGCATTTCACAATTTATTCTATAAGGTCAGAATTACCCTGATGCCAAAACCAGAAAAAGACATTATGAGTAAAAAGAAAATTATAGGATAATATCCTTCATAAACCTAGATGCAAAATAATACATTAAATTCCAGAATATATAAAAATAATAATAGATAATGACCAAGTAGAGTTTATTACAGAAGTACAAGGGTGGGTTAACATTTGTAAATCAATCAATACAATTCACTATAAGAAGAGAAAAATCATATGATCATTTCAATTGATGCAGAAGAATCTTTTGAGATAATTTAATATCTACTTATTTTTAAAATCTGTCAGTACACTAGGAATAGGAGGGAATTTTCTCAACCTGATAAATGGGATCTACAAAGTTATACATAATCAGATTGAAAGGTTTCTGCCACTATTTGGAACAAGGCAAGAAAGTATGCTTTCACCATTTCTATTCACCACTATAGTGAAGGTTCTTGCTGGTGCTCTAAGACAACTAAAAGAAATAAAAGGCATTCAGATGCAGAATACCATCATTCTTAAAGAAATGAGCATAAGGATAGCAAGTACTTTTGTTTAATGAAACCCTAATTTGTTTCTAGTGGAAACTGAATGCAGCTTTCCTTTTTATTTTTGCATGTTTAAATTTCCTCTTCCTCATTAGATAAAATAAAGAGATAAATGAACTTCATAGTGGTACTTTGCCAAATCAACCTTTTTTTTCCCTTCTACCAGTGAATGCTTTTGAAAGGCTGATGTCAAATAATATCTATGTTATACAGTCTGTTTCATAAAGCCTGTTAATATTGATCAAATAAGTATTTTTATATTCTTATATGGCAGTTAGCCTACCAATTTTTTGGCTAGCTCTATAATATCTAGTATATTCTTATAGACATAATAACTGCCAGGAAAATGTTTGGCCAGACCTCATTCAAGTAAGGGAAAGGATATTCATGATTATGTGACATGTATATTTAGAATATAATATTTCAAGTTGGAATTGGCAAGAAAACAGTCATGCACTAAAACATGTGAGATATCTTGAATCCTTTTGGAAAAACCCTCAAAGGAAAATAATTTAAGAGTTACTAACATTTCTCTTAGCTCTGACTTCTCAATAAACTTTTGGTACAACATTTGCATTTTACTTGACTGGCTTCCTTTCTACATGAACTTTCATTAAACATTCTTTGCTTTCCAAGTATTCTTTGTCATTAAAAAAAACTGAGTGATTTACATTTTCAGATGAATTCATATACACTGAAAAATAATTATTTTATAGATTATCATGATGTTGGAGACATTTCTCCCAATTATATAAAAATAGTATGAGGCACATGATGGATAGCAATGTACATGGAGATGCATGTATAATTAGAACCTCATAATAAATACAATTTCTTGTTTTGGTTAACTACAATTAGAAACTTAAGCCATCAATTGTACTGCAGCTCTGCCCTACAATCTTCTTCAAGCCACATATGTAGAGTCAAAATTGAAAAGTGACTTTGCAATCTGACACATCACTTACTGCTTAGGATAACAGCTCTCTAGTCAAATTCAAAGTAATTCTTTGTATAGTATACTGGGGCTGCAAACAACAAAAAATCCAGCTGGTTTGGTTTCAGTTGTTTTGACTCCCCGTCACTCATCAAAAACAATTTCAGTTGTTCGTAGTTAATAAAATGGTACTGATATTCATGGAGACTTTGAAAATAGGATCATTAAAGTGTTAGTGACTGTTGCAAATATTAGCGATTATAAACTTGGTAGGCAGTGCTTGAAAAAGCTTTCTGGTATAGAGATTAGAAGGTAAAGAGATCAAGCCTATTTATCTCTTCTCTCTATTATATGTTTCTGGAGACAGAACTTTAGTTCCAGTAACATTACTCAAGAATATGACTGGGGAGTCTATTCTTCTGTGAGTCTCTGCCAAAACAGCTTGGGAAACAGCTGGTGATAATTCTGGCTTCATTCCCCCGCTCAACAGCTGATGTTCAGGAGCAGGAAGGCAATTGGGTGGGTGTGTTCTGAGCCATGCCATCGCTGCTTCCCCTCAGCTGCCCCTACTCCCGTGCAAAAGGAGTGGACTGGAAGGCTGACTTCTAGAAGTGGCCTCAAAGGGAGGACAATCAGTCCTAAAGCTTTAGGTACTGAGGGGGGTAAAATGAATGGTTTTTCCACGTAAAAGTTCGGGGGCCGGGTTAGAAAAGACCATGTTCTTCTAATATCTGAAGAGGAAACTTTATTTAAGATACACTGTTAAGCATTCTAGTCTTTTAAAATGGAACAATGAAATAAGTATGGAAATTGCTGCTTTACAGCCTACCGATAAATTAACAAACCTGCACAATCTGCACATGCTCCTCAGAACTTAAATTAAAAAAAAAAAAAATTCTCTCAATTAACACAGTTTTTACTGATTATTTTAAATGAGTTACCATTGTCTTAATCCTGGGCCCCGCTTGCTAAGAAGTTCAAAGGTAATGGTGATTTTAGATAACGATGTTGTTGCCTATTTTCCCTTTCAACAGTCTAATGAGGAGGAAATTTTGCCTCTCCAACTGGAATTTTTGAGACCTGAATTCTAGTCTCAGCTCTTACCAATAACTAATGTATCTATGAACAAATTACTTATTTTTTTGCAGTTTCATTTTCTCTCTGCAAAATGAGAGGATCAGGTTAAAATAGATTCTATGTGCAGTCTCAAGCTGAAATCAGTACACTGTAATAATAAGGCTGAATCAATGTAGGACGACTTTAATCCCTCTTTTACTTAATAGTATGTCCCGCATTTAAAGACTGCACCTGTGTTCATCCTATATATTTCCTCCTTTAAGCCCATATTCTCCCTTCTTTCTTCTCATGCATCAGTTTTTAGTTAAATGAGCCTGAACATGCTTAAGAATATCTAATTGCTTCTTGAACCATGGTTTCAACAATTATATGTGATGTCACAGATGTGGTCTGGTCAGTCCAGAGTAGCATTAATTTTTTGTCCATTCCATAATTGTTTTTGATTTTTAAGCTTGAAGTCAACCAAAATTACCAAATCATTTTAGCACATGTTACCTTTCAGCACTGTTTCTTCTAAGCTCACTTTTTACATTTATATTGGATCTCTGTTTGGATTTAAGCACAGATATTTTTATCTTGTTTACATACTTTATGTCCATTTTAAGAGGGGCATAAATTTGAATTTAAGAGCACAGATTTTGATTTTAGGACCTGTGATTAAAACCTGACTCTGATACTTCTGGCTTTGGGACATCAGTATAATATAAAGTCAGTTATAGTCTCTTAAAGTCTTGATTCTCTCATCTATAAAGTAAGGGTAATACTAAATCTCTTAATATTATTGGGTGAGTTATTTATAAAATGGATGCATGTGCAGTTATTGATAGGGCATCTGGAATGTAGTGAGTGCTCAGCGAAAAGTAGTTACTGTTATTGCCTTAACTCCCATCTTCAACTGTATTTGCTATCCCACCAAAGAGATAAAGAAGTTGTCCATTTTTCGTCTAGGCCTGTGATAAATTTTCTTTTTTTTTTTTTTTAACAGAAAAGGCTTGAAATGTGAATCTCAAGTATAAAACTAGTGATCTCTAGTCAAGTAGTGACATTTTTGCTTTGGGTTTTGTTTTTTTTTTTTTTGTATTTTTTATTCAGCACTCCTTGGACCATGTTATTCTACTATATACACATTCATCCAATATTGTTTTCCAGACCTCATATCTACATCTTGTTCACAATAAAAATGCAAAAGCATTAGGTTTATTCTGACCTAATTAATTCCTCCTGATGTTATTCTGGTTTCTGATGATTATGAGTTTCCTTTCTAAGACCTTACAGTCTCATAATAACTTGTTCTCAAATCTTTTCCAAATTGATGTCACGTTTACTGACACTGTGCACTGCAGCATCTGTTTATTCTCCATTTCTAGTCACCTGCACTGCACAACACTGTTCCTGAAAAACTATGCTGATGATCAAACGATTTCTTCCTATTCTCTTCCCACTGTCTTCTCATTTCCTTGGGTAGTTATTGGTCAGGTCAGGACATCTGCTGGTGAGAGAATTTAAATGGTCCTTTCAATATGGTCACTGGTTTCAGTTTCAAATTTCTCTCAAATTTTGTTTTTTTAACACTATACCATCTAATGATTTTTCTCTTAATATTTACTTCCTTTTCATTCTGTTCAGAATAATTTCTCTTGAGAAGGTTGGGAGCTTCCTGAGTAGAGCATTATGGATTAATTAGGATTCCTTTATAGGGAATAGAAAATCCAGTTATAGAAAATCCAATCCAGGGAAACTTATTGGGAAACAACTGAGCAGTCTTGGGACAATATGGCTCAGACATTGTTGTAGACAAGGACTCAAACACTGTTTCTGGACCCAACCTCTCTTGAAGTGGGGTTGAAAACAGGGTAGTTCATTTACAGTCTGTTAGGAGCTTAGAACACACATATTTATTCTCTTGTCTCTGCAGAACAAGATTCGAGATGTATTCTATGGAGAGATAGACTCTGATCTTAGAAGTCCCAAAAACAGTAAAGTGAGTGGTTGAATTGAAAAGAAAATGGTGAATCCTTCACACTTAACTGTGACTTTCATCCTCCTTTTCCAACTTGGCCTTAGAATGCTGGTAGCCAAGTTTGTAACACCAGGCAAAGGACTGATGTATCACTGAAGAAACTGACCAGTGCAAGAAAAAGGTGCTGACCAGGTTCACTGTGCACTAGTTGCTACTTCATTCTGTATCTTGGACTGTACTTTTACTGCTTGCATGAGTACAGTTAGACACAACATTCACACACACACAGGTTCCATGAATTGGGTTTATTACTTACAGATAGGGAGCATGGGACAACAGAAGTCTAGGATTTATGACTAGTCAATCTCCCAGTGCTCAGGAAAGCTGTCTAGGGTAGAAGGCGTCTCAGTTGCATGTGCCCCACTTGAAATGAAGGTGAAAGAGCCCAGAAAGCAGCCTATCCTGAATTTTATAATCTGGGGGCAATGATATAGTGGGGGTAAAGCACTGAAAGACATTCTGTTCTTAGGTGGACAGGAATAGAGTCCAGGCCGTTCCAAACAATTCCTCCTTATCTTAAGTTATTGCATTCCCAGCACGTTCTACAGTTATTCTGAGAACTACAGAATGAAAATGGAACCCATTTCTCATCATAACAAAAATTAATTCAAGATCTCAAGATGGATTAAAAACTGAAATGTAAGGCCTGAAACTATAAAAATTAAAGGAGAAAACTTGGGAAAAAGTCTTCTGGATGTTGGCCTAGGCAAAGATTTATGACAAATACTCCAAAAGCAAATGCAACAAAAACAAAAATAATCAAATGGGACTTAAATGAAAAAGCTTCTGCAAAGCAAAAGAAATAATCAACA
The DNA here is from genome assembly GCF_030222135.1 of Aotus nancymaae. Lineage (NCBI taxonomy): Eukaryota > Metazoa > Chordata > Mammalia > Primates > Aotidae > Aotus > Aotus nancymaae. The sequence continues at coordinate 35,057,654 of NW_026988419.1, read as the reverse complement.
GAGTGGGCAGACAACCTATAAATGGGAGGAAGTGTTTGCGAATTATGCCTCTGACAAAGGACTAATATCCAGAATCTACAAGGAAATGAAACAATTCAACAGCCACAAAAATACACAAACAATCCCATTAAAACCTGGGCGAAGGACATGAACAAACATTCCTTAAAAGAAAAAATACAAGCAACCAACAAACACGTTAAAAAATGCTCAACATCACTAAGCATCAGAGAAATGCAAATTAAAACCACAGTGAGACATCATCTTACACCAGTCAGAATGACTATTACTAAAACGTTGAAAAATAACAGAACCACATGGATGCAGAAAAAAGGGAATGTATATACATTGTTGGTAGGAATGTAAATCAGTTCATCCTCTATGGAAAACAGTATAGTGATTTTCCAAAGAACAAAAAATAGAACTACCATTCAACTCAGCAATTCCACTACTGGGTATCTACCCAGAAGAAACAAAATCACTATATAAATAGGACACTTACACTCATATAGTTAATACACATTGTTCAAAATAGCAAAGTCCTTAAACCAGCCTAAGTGTTCATCAGTGATTGGTTAAAGAAAATGTGATATACATACACATAGAATACTACACCATGTAAAAAATAATAAAAGCATGTCCTTTGTAGGAACATAGATGGAGCTGGAGGTCATTATCCTTAATGAATTAAGTCAGAAAATCAAATACTGTATGTTCTTACTTATAAGTAGAGCTAAGCAATGGGTACACATGGACGTAAAAATAGAAATAATAGACACTGGAGACTCAAAAAAGGGGAAGAGTGAGAGTGGGTGAGGGTTGAAAAATTACCCATTGAGTATAAGGTTCACTTAGTAATGGGCACTAGACGCCCAGTCCACACCAATACACAATATACTCATGAAACAAATATGTACATGTACCCTCTGAATCTAGAATAAAGTAAAACTTAAAAAATTTAAAAAGAAAATAAAAGTTACAAATCAAACTTAGAGAGATGAAAATCACAAGTCTGAAATGAAAATTATAATAGATGGGAATAATAGTAGTTTATATACTGTAGAAGAAAAGATTGGTCAACTTGAATATCTAGTATTAGAAACTACATAAAATGGAAAATACAGGGAAAAGAGAATTTAAATGCACTAGAAGCAGTAAGATGTAAAACAGCTTTAAACAGTGAAATATATAAATAATTAGAATTTCTAAAGCACTGGAGAGTGGGGAAATAAAAAAATTGAAAAATCTAATGGGTGAAAGAGTACGAAACTATTTATTTATTTATTTATTTTTGGAGATGGAGTCTCACTCTGTCACCCAGGCTGGAGTGCAATGGCGCAATCTCGGCTCACTGCAACCTCTGCCTCCCGGGTTCAAGCAATTCCCTTGCCTCAGCCTCCTGAGTAGCTGGCAATACAGGTGTGTGCCACCATGCTTGGCTAATTAAGAGTACCAAATTTTATAAAATATATAACCTTGGGATATAAGAATGTCAATGAATTCCAACTACAGGAAGTATGAAGACAAATTACAGCAAGTCAAATTATAACCAAATCGTTCAAAACCAGTGAGAAAGAGAAAATCTTAAAAGCTAAAGAAAAAGCACATACCACACATGGAGGAACAAAGATAAGAATGATTACAAAGTGCTTGTAAGCAATACTGTAAATAATAAAACAGTGAAGCACATTTTTAAATTGCTGAAAACAGAAAGACAAATCACATGTTCTTACTGATTTGTGGGATCAAAAATAAAAACAATTGAACTCATGGCCATAGGGAGTAGAAAGATGATTACCAGAGGCAGGGAAGAGTAGTGGGGGACTGATGGGGAGGTGGGATGGTTACTGGGTATAAAAAAATAGAATGGGTAAGACCTACTATTTGAGAGCACAGTAGGACAACTGTAGTCAATAATTTCTTAATTGTATTATTTTAAAATAACTTAAAGAATGTTACTGGATTGTTTGTAAGTCAAAGGATAAATGCATTAGGGGATAGATACCCCATTCTTCATGATGTGCGTATTTTACATTGCACGCCCATATCAAAACATCTCATGAACCTCATAACATAAAAATATATACACCAACTATGTAGCCACAATAATTATTTTTTTTAATTCCTGAAAATAAGAAAACCAAACATAAAATTATTAACCTAGAATTTTATGCATGTAAAAAATAATTTGAAAAAGAAAGATGAAATAAATATTTTGTGGAAATAAAACAGGTGAAAACATTCATCAGGGCCAAAGCCTTACAAGAAGGAAGTTCATCAGGTATAAGGAAAATGATTCCAGATAAAAAATATAGCTCTACAAAAAACAATGAATAGCACTGGAAATAATAACTATATGGGTGAATAGATAATATATATGTTAAAAAGTATGATCCTTTAAAAATATAATTGGCTAAGAAAATAATAATCTATGGATCTTATATGTAAAAGTAAAATGTATAATAAATATAGCACAAATCAGGAAGAGAGTAAAGAAAGCATAGTATTGTAAAGTTGTTATACTATATCCAAAGTGGTTGTATCACTTAAAGATAGACTATAATAATTTAAAAATATATACTATACCATAAAGCAACCACTAAAATAATAAAACAACTAATTATAGTTAATAAGATAACAAGGGAAAGAAAATGAAATCATAAATATTCAATTAACCCCAAAGAAGGAAAATAAAGAAGAAAAAAGGGAAAACAGTTCAGATGGGTTAAACAGAAAATAAAAAGCAAGATGTTATAGTGGTAATCACACTAAGTACAAATGGTTTAAATATCCAATTAAAAGGGAATGAATTTTGAATTGGATATAAAAGCAAGATCTAACTGTATGCTGTCTTAAAGAAATGCCCTTGAAAATATGATATATATAGACTAAAAGAATGGAAAAAATATACCATACTGATTTTTAAAATAATTGAAAAGATATTATTAATATCAGAAGAAATATATTTCAAAGAAAAGAATAGTTCTAATAATGAAGAAGATAATTTCCTAATGAATTCATGATTCATTGTAATGACTTCATGATTTATTGTGAAGCTATAACAATGTGAAATGTTTATGCACCTACCTCATAATAGAACTTCAAGATATCTGAAGAAATATGAATAGAACTTCAAGTGGAAATAGTCAAATCCACAAATATTTTTAGAAATTGTGATAATCCCTTCTCAATTATCATTAAAATAAGTAGACAAAGTCAATAAGGAGAAAGAAGATTTGATATGTACTGTCAAAAAAGTTGGTTCATTTAACACCTATAAAACCCTCTACCCACCAACAGAATATACATCGTTTTCAAGGACACACAAAATATTTATTAAAATTGATCATGTTTGGGGGAGATCCAAGATGGCCAAATAGGAACAGCTCTGGAGTGCAGTTCCCAGCGAGAACAACACAGAGGCCGTCACAGGTGACCCCCCAGGCAAGCAGGGTCTGGAATGGACCTCCAGCAGTCCTACAGCAGAGTGGCCTGACTGTTAGAAGGAAAACTAAAAAACAGAAAGAAATAACTTCAACATCAACATAAAGGACATCCACTCAGAGACCCCATCTGAAAGTCACCAACTACAAAGACCACAGGTAGATAAATCCACAAACATGGGAAGAAACCAGTGCAAAAAGGATGAAAACACCGAAAGCCAGAAAGCCTCTACTCCTCCAAGGGATCACAACTCCTCACCAGCTAGGGAACAAAGTGGGATGCAGAATGAATCTGATGAATTGACAGAAACAGGCTTCAGAAGGTGGGTAATAACAAAATTCTCTGAGCTAAAAGAACATGTTCTAACCAATGCAAAGAAACTAAGAACCTTGAAAAAAGGTTAGGTGAAATGCTAACTAGAATAAACAACTTAGAGAAGAGTATAAATGACTTGATGGAGCTGAAAAACACAGCTTGAGAACTTCATGAAGCATACACAAGTTTCAATAGCTGAATTGACCAAGCAGAAGAAAGGATATCAAAGACTGAAGATCAACTCAGTGAAATAAAATGAGAAGGCAAAATTAGAGAAAAAAGAGTGAAAAGAAATGAACAAAGCCTCCAAGAAAAAGACCTAATCTACATTTGATAGGTGTACCTGAATGTGACGGAGAGAATGAATCCAAGCTGGAAAACACTCTTCAGGATATTATCCAGCAGAACTTCCCCAACCTAGCAAGGCAGGCCAATATTCAAGTCAAGGAAATACAGAGAACACCACAAAGATATTCCTCAAGAATAGGGACCCCAAGGCACATAATTATCAGATTCACCAGGGTTGAAATGAAGGAAAAAATGCTAAGGGCAACCAGAGAGAAAGGTCGGATTACCCACAATAGGAAGCCCATCAGACTCACAGCAGCTCTCTCAGAAGAAACCCTGTAAGCCAGAAGAGAGTGGAGGCCAATATTCAACATCCTTAAAGAAAAGAATTTTCAACCTAGAATTTCATATCCAGCCAAACTAAGCTTCAAAAGCAAAGGAGAAATAAAATCCTTTACAAACAAGCAATTGCTGAGAGAGTTCACCACCAGACCTGCTTTACAAGAACTCCTGAAAGAAGCACTAAACATAGAAAGAAACAACCAGGAGCAGCAACTCCAAAAGCATACCAAATGGTAAACACCATCAACACAATGAAGAAACTGTGTCAACTAATGGGCAAAACAACCAGCTAGCATCAAAATGGCAGGATCAAATTCACACATAACAATATTAACCTTAAACGTAAATGGGCTGAATGCCCCAATCAAAAGACACAGACTGGCAAATTGGATAAAAAGTCAAAACCCATTGGTGTGCTGTATTCAGGAAACCCATCTCATGTGCAAGGACACATGTAGGCTCAAAATAAAGGGATGGAGGAAGATTTATCAAGCAAATGGAGAACAAAGAAAAGCAGGAGTTGCAATCCTAGTCTCTGATAAAACAGACTTTAAACCAACAAAGATCAAAAGAGACAAAGAAGGGCATTACATAATGGTAAAAGGATGAATGCAACAAGAAGAGCTAATAATCCTAAATATATACACACCCAATACAGGAGCACCCAGATACATAAAGCAAGTTCTTAATGACCTACAAAGAGACTTAGACTCCCATACAATAATAGTGGGAGACTTTAACACTCCACTATCAATATTAGACAGATCAACGAGACAGAAAATTAACAAGGATATCCAGGACTTGAACTCAGATCTGGACCAAGCAAACCTAATAGACATTTACAGAACTCTCCACCCCAATCCACAGAATATACATTCTTCTGAGCACCACATTACACCTACTCTAAAATTGACCACATAATTGGAAGTAAATCACTCCTCAGCAAATGAGAAAGAACGGAAATCATAACAGTCTCTCCGACTGGAGTGCAATCAAACTAGAACTCAAGATTAAGAAACTCACTCAGAACCACACAACTTCATAGAAACTGAACAACTGGCTCTTGAATGTTGACTGGATAAACAATGAAATGACAGCAGAAATAAAGATGTTCTTTGAAACCAACAAGAACGAATACACAACATACCAGAATATCTGGGACACATTTAAAGCAGTGTCTAGAGGGAAATTTATAGCACCAAATGCCCACATGAGAATCAAGGAAAGATCTAAAATCGGCACCCTATCATCAAAATTGAAAGAGCTAGAGGAGCAAGATCAAAAAATTCAAAAGCTAACAGAAGATAAGAAATAACTAAGATCAGAGCAGAACTGAAGGAGATAGAAACACAGAAAAACCCTTCGAAGTCAATAAATCTAGAAGCTGGATTTTTGAAAAAATCAACAAAATAGTCCACTAGCCAGATTAATAAAAAAGAAAAGAGAGAAGAATCAAATAGATGCAATAAAAAATGATAAAGAGGATATCACCACCAATTCCACAGAAATACAATTACCATCAGAGATTACTACAAAGAACTCTATGTACATAAACCAGTAAACCTGGAAGAAACGGATAAACTTCTGGGCTCTTGCACCCTCCCAAGCCTAAACCAGGAAGAAGTTGAAACCCTGAATAGACCAATAACAAGGTCTGAATTCGAGGCAGCAATTAACAGCCTACCAACCAAAAAAAAAAAAAAAAAAAAAAAGCCCAGGTCCAGGTGGGTTCACAGTCAAATTCTACCAGATGTACAAAGAGGAGCTGGCACCACTCCTGAAACTATTCTAAACAATACAGAAAGAGGGAATCCTCCCTAACTCATTTTATGAAACCAACATCATCCTGATACCAAAACCTATCAGAGACTCAACAAAAAAAGAAAAGTTCAGGCCAATATCCATGATGAATATAGATGCAAAAATCTTCAATAAAATACTGGCAAACCAATTGCAACAGCACATCAAAAAGTTTATCCATCATGATCAAGTAGGCTTCATCCTGGGGATGCAAGGCTGGTTTAACATAGGCAAGTCTATAAACGTAATCCACCATATACATAGAAACAAACACAAAAACCACATGATTACCTCAATAGATGCAGAGAAGGCCTTCAACAAAATTCAACAGTCCTTTATGCTAAAAACTGTCAATAAACTAGGTATCAATGGAATGTATCTCAAAATAATAAAAGCTATTTACCGCAAACCCTCAGCCAATATCATACTGAATAGGTAAAAACTGGAAGCATTCCCTTTGAAATCTGGCACTAGACAAGGATGCCCTCTTTCACCATTCTTATTCAATATAGTATTGAAAGCTCTAGCCAGAACAATCAGGCAAGAAAAAGAAATAAAGGGTATTCAAATAGGAAAGGAGGAAGTCAAATTGTCTCTATTTTCAGATGACATGATTGTATATTTAGAAGACCCCATTGTCTCAGCCCAAAATCTCCTTAAACTGATAAGCAAATTCAGCAAAGTCTCAGGACACAAAATCAATGTGCAGAAATCACAAGCATTCCTATATACAAATAAAAGACTAAAAGAGAGCCAAATCAAGAGTGAACTCCCATTGACAATTGCTACAAAGAGAATAAAATACCTAGGAATACAAGTAACAAGAGATGTAAAGGACCTCTTCAAGGAGAACTACAAACAACTGCTGAAGGAAATAAGAGAGGACATAAACAGATGGAAAAACATTCCATGCTCATGGTTAGGAAGAATCAATATTGTGAAAATGACCATACTGCCCAAAGTAATTTATAGATTCAACACCATTCCCATCAAACTACCTATGACCCTCTTCAAAGAACTGGGAAAAAAACACCTTAAACTTTATATGGAACCAAAAAAGAGCCTGCATAGCCAAGACAATCCTAAGCAAAAAGAACAAAGCTGGAGACAGCAGGCTACCTGACTTCAAACTGTACTACAAGGCTACAGTAATCAATACAGCATGATCCTGGTACCAAAACAGAGATATAGACCAATGGAACAGAACAGAAGCCTCAGAGGCAATGCCACACATCTACAACCATCTGATCTTTGACAAACCTCACAAAAGCAATGGGGAAAGGATTCCCTGTTTAATAAATGGTGTTGGGAAAACTGGCTAGGAATGTGCAGAAAACAGAAACTGGACCCCTTCCTGACACCTGACACTAAAATTAACTCCAGATGGATTAAAGACTTAAACATAAGACCTAACACCATAAAAACCCTAGAAGAAAACCTAGGCAAAACCATTCAGGACATAGACATAGGCTTCATGACTAAAACACCAAAATCATTGGCAACAAAAGCCAAAATAGACAAATGGGATCTAATTAAACTCCAGAGCTTCTGTACAGCAAAAGAAACAATCATTAGAGTGAACTGGCAACCAGCTGAATGGGAAAAAACTTTTGCAATCTACCCATCTGACAAAGGGCTAATATCCAGAATCTGCAAAGAACTAAAACAGATTTGCAAAGAACTAAAACAGATTTACAAGAAACAAACAGGCCCATTTAAAAGTGGGAGAAGGATATGAACAGACACTTTTCAAAAGAAGACATTTGTGAGGCCAAAAAACATGAAAAAATGCTCATCATCACTGGTCATTAGAGAAATGCAAATCAAAACCACATTGAGATACTATCTCATGCCAGTTAGAATGGTGATCATTAAAAAATCTGGAGACAACAGATGCTGAAGAGGATGTGGAGAAATAGGAACACTTTTACACTGTTGATGGGAGTGTAAATTAGTTCAACCATTGTGGAAGACAGTGTGGTGATTCCTCAGGGACCTAGAAATAGAAATTCCATTTGACCCAGCAATCCCATTACTGGGTATATATCCAAAGGATTATAAATCGTGCCTGTTTTCTGAGGACAATAAAACTAAGTTAAAATAAGTAATGAAATAATCCTTTAAAAATTCCCTAATATTTGGAAACTAAAGAACACACTTAGCCCACTGGTCAAAGACAGAATTAGAAGGGAAATTAGAACACTTGCTTTGCACTGAAAATAAAAACACAATGTATCAAATTTTAGGGGATGGGCTAATGCAGCACTAAGAGAAAAATTACAGCACTAAATGTATGTATTAGAAAACAAGAAATGTCTCAACTCAGAGATGTCTGATGTCATCTCAAGAAACTAAAAGATGTAGAGCAAATTAACCCCAATGTAAGTAGGAGACAAAATAAGAAATATCTGAGCAGAAAGCAATGGAACAGGAAACAGAAAAGCAGTAGAGAAAATCAATGAAATAAAAACTTGGTCTTTAAAACTGATAATATTTATTGCCCCTAAAATCAGTCAAAATATTTTATTTTCAGATGTGCTGATTCTGTTCATCTTTTATTTATTGCTTCTAAACAAAGACACTTTACTTTTAAAAACTCTGCCATCTTCCTCTTTATCTCACTCCATTGTTTCACACTTTGTTGGTGTTTTATACATCATTACACACGTTGTTTTAAAGCAATAAATCTCTAGTTTGATTAACTCGTAATAGAAGATAGTAGACACGATTTCTAGTAATGAAAATGAGAGAATGACATAACTACAGTATACAGAAATTAAAAGATAAAGGAATATCATGAGCAACATCATATCAATAATATGACAATCTAGATGAAATGAACAAGTTCTATGAAAGCTACAAACTACCAAAATGCACTAAAAAATAAATAGGTAATATGAATATCTCTATCTATTGTTAATGAAAAATTAAATCTGTAGTTAATTATCTTCCTACAAAGACAACTCTGGGCCTACGTAGCTTTACTGGTAAACTCTCCTAGATATTTAAGAAAGAAATAATATTAATTTTACAAAAACTCTTCAGAAAATGGAAAAGAAGGTAACACTTTCCAACTCTATATGAGGTTAGCATTAGCCTGATAATTAGCCTGATACTAAAAGTAAACCCAGACATATAAAAAGAAATCTACATGCTAAAATTTCTCATTATCATAGGTAAATTGCAAAATTTTAGCAAATCAAATTAAAAATATATCAAAAAATGCATTGACAAAGCAGGATTTATTCAAGAATTATGAAGTGAGTTTAATATTTGAGGACCTATTAATACAATTCAGTATACAAACTAAAAAAAATGATGTTTGTCTTTGTAGACAGAGATTGAATACTTTCTGTACTACTATTTTATATTTTTTCAATTTTTTCTCTTCATTTCTCTGAATTCACTCAGATGACTTCAAGCTGTCCCTCTTTGTCTATATTTTATTTTCAGACATACCTATTCTCTTCCTCTTTTATTTATTGCTTCTAGTTGGTGATATTTTACTTTTTAATTAATTTTTTTACTCTGTCTTCCTCTTTATCTCATTCAATTATGTATATATATACATATATATAGAAAATCTGTTAAAACCATCCACTTAGTTCTTAATTTCATTTATTTTTCTATTCTAGAATTTCAAATTTGTTTCTTTTCAAATTTGCCATAGCAATTTTTTTTTTTTTTGTGATGGAGTTTCATCCTTGTCCAGGCTGGAGTGCAAAGGCACGATCTTGGCTCACTGCAACCTCCACCTCTCAGGTTCAAGCGATTCTCCTGCCTCAGCCTCCTGAGTAGCTGGGACTCTAGGCGTGCACCACCACGCCCAGCTAATTTTTGTATTTTTAGTAGAGTTGGGGTTTCACTGTGTTGACCAGGATGGTCTCTATCTCTTGACCTCGTGATCTGCCCACCTATGTCTCCCAAAGTGTTGGGATTACAGGCGTGAGCCACCGTGCCCAGCCGCCATAGCAATATTTATAGTTTCAAGTTCCATGCCAAAAATTTAAGGTTGGATTTTATTTACTCAACTATGGTAAGCATAGTTTTACTGTCTGGAGTTGATAATGTCAGTAGTTTAGGAGACCCCATGTATCTGTGCTATTTATCATTTCTGTTGTTTTCACTTGTGTTTTATTGTCTTCTGGTACAGCACCCCACTGCTTATTTACCAAATTAAAAATAGTGTGTCTGGATTTTATGATCATTTATAATCTATTTTTGTACTACTCATTCAATTCTGTTTATCACTATTAACCACCATATACTTTCCAGGCCAGTTAATTCAATATGCATCATTACTGCCTCTGTATTTTCCTTATGCTATTGATCATCACTAATGTTATCCATGCCCCTCCTATGGAGCCAAGTCCTACTCTTCTTCCAGAGCTCACTTTTCACACTCCTTCCTTGTCAAGCCCAATGCAACTATTCCAACCCATAAAGTTCCCATGTATGTCAGGACTACTTCCATGGCATGCCACAGAAACTCAACTGAAGCAAAATGGAGAATCTTTTGGCACTGCTGCATTTTTCAGGCTCTGTTGGATCCATTGATTTGATGTCATTAATTCTTCTTTATTCTTTTCCTATTTAAAAATTCTTTCTTCCTCTTTCCATGTGATAACCTCTTGCAGCTCCAGGCTTATATTTTCAGTTCAAGTTGTAATTCCACTGGAAAAAGAAATTTTCTCCATCATTAGTAGAAAAATAATCTTATAATTGACTTACATTTGCCTGTACTGGGGTCATAGTCCAGTCATTGTTGCTGGAATAATTGAATATGGTCACTTCTGGGTCAGGCACCCCTCTGGCACATAGGCTGAGATGATGCAAATTATGATTCTGCAAAGGAAAATAAAGACACTCTTACCAGAAGAAAGGAGGATGTGTGATTTTCAGGAAAAAACAATGAGGTCCACCATATGTCCCCATCTTTGGGCTTTTTGAAGTGATAGTCACTAGAAATATTGCACTTACTCATGTTTTAATTAACATATATCTTAATTATAATATAATAATATATATCATAATGTGATATAATACAGTATATAATATAATATAATTATATATTATATTATAAATATATTCAGACTATATATATATTTGTATCCTCTTCCCAATTAAATATGTCTTTTAAAATATATTAACATGTTTCATAAATCTTTTCTATTCCTCATGGTGTCTTTTTATTAGAGATTATAAAGCATATTCATATTCACTTTTCTTTCTTTCTTTATTTGGATACATGCAAAGACTTTTTTCCTTGCAATTAGGTTGGAGTTATGTAAAAAATTGTGGCCAATGAGCCTTGAATGGAAGGGAAGTGTGTCATGTTTCATCTGAAGCAGTTAAGGGTGAGTATATGTACCCCATATACTTGCTGTTCCAGTGATGTGGCAAATTCTGATGTCACTTCTTGATATAGCAGCATTACAAAATGATGCAGATTTTGTTAGCCTGGAGTTCTAAGCAACTGTGGAGCAGTATCCTGCCAATTTTTATTAGATATATAGCATGAGCAAGAAATCTAAGTGTATTTTATTGAACCATCAAAAATCTGGGATTACTTTGCTTCTAAATTATATCCTAGCTACTCATAAATATGAGTAATCAAAGTCATGTACTAAGTACTCTTTATGAGAAAGTTGCTATTTGAGTGTTACCTTTTTAATCTTGTGTCTTTATAAAGTTTTGAATTTTTAAGGTGTTTTCTTATATATTGTCATTTGGTTTCACAACAATTATATGAGGCAGGTAGAAAAGGTTTTATTTTCTCTGTTTTTCAGGTTAATAAGATATATCTCAGATCTGTTAAGGGACCTACTCAAGAACATACTCATATAACACAGAGCTAGGACCTAATATTCCAAGTTAAAGTCTGGAGTTTACATATTCTAGATATATATAGCAAGTCACATATTTTAAATTATTTTTTCTTCACTGAATGTCAATATGCCTTATCACCAAAGATCAATTTTGTAATAATAATTTATATTACATAAATAGAAAGTTTGTTTCCATTACATTTCCTGTCTTCTGGGACCTAATATCCATATTCAGGAACTGTACAGTCTCTGGGGGATTATATAATTAATGAATGGTGCATTTCACTATTAAATATATATGAGTATCCTTTCCTTCTTCCAGACTTTTTTTACATGACTATGTATTTGAACAGATTTAAAATACTTCTATATACATTTTTTATTATACTTTAAGTTCTGGAGTACATGTGCAGATCATGCAGGTTTATTACATAGGTATACACATGCCATGGTAGTGGTTTGCTGCATCCATTGCCTGTCATTTACATTAGGTACTTCTCCTAATGCTATCCCTCACCAATCCCCCACCCCCTGCTATTTCTCCCCTAGTCCCCCACCCCCCAGGTCCCGGTGTGTGATGCTTTCCTCTCTGTGTCCATGTGTTCTCATTATTCAACACCCACTTATGAGTGAGAACTTGCGGTGTTTGGTTTTCTATTCTTGTGTCAGTTTGCAGAGAATGATGATTTCCAGTTTCATCTGTGTCCCTGCAAAGGCTTTTTTATGGCTGCATAGTATTCCATGGTGTATATGTGTCACATTTTTTTTATCCAGTCTATCATTGATGGGCATTTGGGTTGGTTCCAAGTTTTTGCTATTGTAAACAGTGCTGCAATAAACATACATGTGCATGTGTCTTTATAGTAGAATGATTTATAATCCTTTGGGTATATACCCAGTAATGGGATTGCTGGGTCAAATGGTATTTCTATTTCTAGATCCTTGAGGAATCACCACACTGTCTTCCATAATGGTTGAATTAATTTACATTCCCACCAAGAGTGTAAAAGTGTTCCTATTTCTCCACATCCTCTCCAGCATCTGTTGTCTCCTGATTTTTTTAATGATCACCATTCTAACTGGTATGGGGTGGTATCTCAATGTGGTTTTGATTTGCATTTCTGTAATGACCAGTGATGATGAGCGTTTTTTCATACGTTGTTGGCTGCATAAGTGTTTTCTTTTGAAAAGCGTCTATTCATATCCTTTGCCCACTTTTTGATGGGGTTGTTTTCTCCTTGTAAATTTGTTTAAGTTCTCCATACATTCTGGATAGTAGTCCTTTGTCAGATGGGTAGATTGCAAAAATTTTTTACCATTCTGTTGGTTGCTGGTTCACTCTATTGATAGTTTCTTTTGCTGTGCAGAAGCTCTGGAGTTTAATTAGATCTCATTTGTCTATTTTAGCTTTTGTTGCCATTGCTTTTGGTGTTTCAGTCATGAAGTCTTTGCCCATACCTATGTCCTGAATGATATGGCCTAGGTTTTCATAATGGGAGATTTTTAACACCCCACTATCAATACTAGACAGATCAGCAAGACAGAAAATTAAGAAGGATATCCATGACTTAAACTCAAATCTGCACCAAGCAAACCTAATAGGCATCTACAGAATTCTCTACTCCAAATCCACAGAATATACATTCTTCTCAGCACCACATCACACTTATTCTACAATTGACCAGATAATTGGAAGCAAAACACTCCTCAGCAAATGCAAAAGAACGGAAATCATAACCATCTCTCAGACCACAGTGCAATCAAATTAGAACTCAGGATTAAGAAACTCACTCAAAATCGCACAACTACTTGGAAACTAAACAACCTGGTCCTGAATGATTACTTCATAAATAATGAAACGAAGGCAGAAATAAATATGTTCTTCAAAACCAATGAGAACTAAGTTACAATGTACCAGAATCTCTGGGACACATTTAAAGTAGTGTCTAGAGGGAAATTTATAGCACTAAATGCCTACATAAGAAGCAAGGAAAGATCTAAAATCTATACCCTAACATCACAATTAAAAGAACTAGAGGAGCAAAATCAAAAATTTCAAAAGCTAGCAGAAGAAAAGAAATAACTAAGATCAGAGAACTGAAGGAGACAGAGACACAAAAACTCTTCAAAAAATCAATAAATCGAGGAGCTGTTTTTTAGAAAAGATCAGCAAAATAGATAGACCACTACCCAGACTAATAAAAAATAAGAAAGAGAAGATTCAAAAAGATGCAATAAAAAACGATAAAGGGGCTATCACCACCAATTCAAAAGAAATACAAACTACCATCAGAGATTACTACAAACACCTCTATGTACATAAACCAGTAAATCTAGAAGAAATGAACAAATTCCTGGACACGTACACTCTCCCAAGAATAAACCAGGAAGAAGTTGAATTCCTGAATAGCCCAATAACAAGGTCTGAAGTTGAGGCAGCAGTTAATAGCCTACCAACCAAAAAAAGTCCAGGACCATATGGGTTCACAGCTGAATTCTACCAGAGCTACAAAGAGGAGCTAGCACCATTCCTTCTGAAACTATTCCAAACAATACAAAAAGAGAATCCTCCCTAACTCATTTTATGAGATCAATATATTCCTGATACCAAAACCTGGCAGAGATGCAACTAAAAAAGAAAATTTCAGGCCAATATCCATAATGAATATTGATGCAAAAATCTTCAGTAAAATACTGGCAAACTGAATCCAACAGCACATCAAAAAGCTTATCCATCATGATCATGTCAGCTTCATCCTGGGGATGCAAGGCTGGTTCAACATCCACAAATCTATAAACATAATCCATTACATAAACAGAACCAAGGACAAAAACCACATGATTATCTCAATAGATGCAGAGAAGGCCTTCGACAAAATTCAACAGCGCTTTATGCTAAAAACTCTCAGTAAACTAGACATCGATGGATCATATCTCAAAATAATAAGAGCTATTTATGACAAACCCACCGCCAACATCATACTGAATGGGCAAAAACTGGAAGCATTCCCTTTGAAAACTGGCACAAGATAAGGATGCCCTCTCACACCACTCCTATTCTACATAGTATTGGAAGTTCTGGCTAGGGCCATCAGGCAAGAGAAAGAAACGAAAAGTATTCAGACAGGAAGAGAGGACATCAAATTGTCCCTGTTCGCAGATTACGTGATTGTTTATTTAAAAAACCCCATTGTCTCAGTCCAAAATCTCCTTAAACTGATAAGCAACTTCAGCAAAGTCTCAGGATACAAAATCAATGTGCAAAAATTGCAAGCATTTCTTTACAGCAATAATAGACAAACAGAGAGTCAAATCATGAGTGAACTTCCATTCACAATTGCTTCAAAGAGAATAAAATACCTAGGAATACAACTAACAAGGGATGTAAAGGATTTCTTCAAGGAGAACTACAAACCACTGCTAAAGGAAATAAGAGAGGACACAAACAGATGGAAAAACATTCCATGCTCATGGTTAGGAAGAATCAATATCATGAAAATGGCCATACTGCCCAAAGTATTTATACATTCAATGCTATCCCCATCAAGCTACCCATGACTTTCTTCACAGAATTTGGGGAAAAAAAAGACCACCTTAAACTTCATATGGAACCAAAAAAGAGCCTGCATAGCCAAGACAATTCTAAGCAAAAAAGAAACAAAAAACAAAGCTCATGGTATCATGCTACTTGACTCCAAAGTATATTACAAGGCTACTGTAATCAAAACAGCATAGTACTGGTACTAAAACAGAGATATAGACAAATGGAACAGAACAGAGACCTCAGAAATAATGCCATACAACTACAACCATCTGATCTTTGACAAACCTGACAAAAACAAGCAATGGGGAAAGGATTTCCTATTTAATAAATGGTGTGAAAATTGGCTAGCCATATGCAGAAAGTTGAAACTGGATCCCTTCCTTACACCTCATACAAAAATTAACTATAGATGGATTAAAGATTTAAACATGAGGCCTGACATCATAAAATACTTCTATATATTTTAACTAAACTCAACTAGCTGATGAGTTCTCCTTGGGATAAAAAATGTATACCTGCCTCTGCCTCTTCAAGCTATCTCAGTCATAGTCTGTTTTAAATGTTACAAATTACGAATTTAAACTTAGTACAATGAACATTCAGGGTTATACTGCTTCTCTTTTCACCTGGAGTGGTCTAAACTGGGGGGTGGTGATTGAGTTTACATCCCATCCTTTATCAGGACCCTGGAGGGGGCAGGAGGGAATCTGGTCTGAGTGGGGACCTGGATCCCTGCTGACATTTGCCTTCTTCTATCTGGTCTATTGTCATGCTGTGTTGGCACCTGCTTTTGATGTCTATAGTCCTTTTCATGGTCCTGGTCATAATGTAAACAACTCTTGTCCACCATATTTCCACTTCAGCTGCAATTCTGTTTTTCCCAGCCTTCTCAAAAATTCTCTGCCTGAGCATGGGAAAGAATTACAGGGAGGAAGCTTTGGAGCAGTTTAGGAATTCTTTGCCAAATAGGGCTTATGTAAGGCTGCCCTCAGGTCCATCTGGAGAGATACCTCCCTCAACCACTATATTGGTTTAACTTCTCTAAGCAACTTGGAGTTTCCTACACTATACCCTAGATTTAATTTCTATAAAGCACCTGTATTTTTGTTTTGTGAGACAGGGCCTGGCTCTGTATCCAAGGCTGGAGTGCTGTGGCATGGTCACAGCTTGCTGCAGACTCCACCTTCTAGCCTCAAGGTATCCTTCCACCTCAGCCTCCCAAGTAACTGGGACTACAGGCACATGCCACTACGCCCAGCTAAGTTTTGTATTTTTTGTAGAGACAAAATTTTGCCATGGTGCCCAGGCTGGTCTCAAACTCTGTGGCTCAAGTGAACTGCTCTACTGAGTCTCCTAAAGTGCTGGGATTATAGATGTAAGCCACTGCACCAGCCTTTTCCCTTTTATTTATTCCAATTTTTGGCTTTTATCCCAAGACTGTGTCTTATACACTTCGGTATTAAGGTCCTAGTAAAATGTATAGTAGCTACTTAGTTAATGTGTGCTGGATAACAATAGTTTGGATGAGTTGATTGTACCTTCCTGTACTGTGTCTAAATCTACTGATTCTTCTAAATGTCTTCAAAAATGGTAAGCATCC
Source organism: Aotus nancymaae (assembly GCF_030222135.1). Classification (NCBI taxonomy): domain Eukaryota; kingdom Metazoa; phylum Chordata; class Mammalia; order Primates; family Aotidae; genus Aotus; species Aotus nancymaae. The sequence goes on along the minus strand of NW_026988419.1, from coordinate 35,040,496 downwards.
AGTAAGTGATCAGAAATGTTTACTGATTTATTGGTATGTTAATTATAATTCTTTTGAGCTCAAGGAATAGGAAGATGACTTGAGTTGTATTAGACAGAAGAGAGGTATTTGAAGGACACTGGAGTACCTAATGTAACTCTGACCAACAAGGGTCTAGTGAGCCCTCAGAGTTAATAGATACACAACACTGTGAATGCTTTCAGGACACTATTTTCTGCTGCAAACACTGCCTTCTGTCTTTCAGTCTATCTGGCAGAAAACATAACCACTGAATTCCAAGCGTCACATATCACAACTTTACCTGCAACCTATTGCTCTCCATCCGTAATTTATTTTTAAAGAATCTCTAGATCTAGCTTGACTTAGGTCAGATACTTGCCTCAGAACCAATTAATGCTGATGGTAGATTATTATTACTAGCCTGATGAAAGGCTAAAAGATATCTGGTTTTCTCTTCAACAAGGTATCCCAGAATGAAAAAATAGTAACTGTACTGTATCACTTGTATGTTTGAATATGTTTGTATGATTGAATAATCTGATTAATTTAAGAAGTGAAAGATGTGTCCAAGTTCATATGGTGATATTATTTAAGCTTAGCAGTTTTTTTTGAATCATTTTATTTCCTCACATAGATCCAACTTCATTGTGCACTTAATGAAAATATTATTTTAATACATGGAAATAATAATTGAAGTGATTACTATCCATTAATATGGATTAATAAGGCAGATCTAAATTAAACCATAAGAATTTAATTTGAAATGCATTCAGAGTGATTTCCTTTAGTTTTGCAGCTTTTGCAATTGCCCACCAGACCCTTCTTTTTGGATAAAAGCCCAAAATGCTATCTATCTTTTGGGTTCATTTAAGCAAGTGGTGGCAAATGGCTATTTCATTGGCATATGTTGTGAAAACATCTTTCCTGTTGTTCATGGGATTATGCGTTAATGTTCCCACCACATACTTCAGTATTCTGTATGCATAATGCTTCACAGGACACAGAATGAAACAGCTAGTCACATTTAAATATTATGGCACAACCTTCTTTGAACTCTTAAAGCATCATGTTGTATCATACCACTTTTCATAAGGTTTGTACATTTAAATTATTTAAAAAGATATAAAATGAGATTGTTGTTGGTTAATCAATTTCAGCTGGGTTGACATCACCCTTGTTAGCAGCTAAAGAGATGGAGGAACAGAGAAAAGAATATTAATATGTTGAGGGAAAGAACTATGTAATAATCAAGGAAATCACTCCCATGCCCATGCACTACTTAAAAGCCTAAACTATCTTTCTTTATATATTTTGAGATAAGGCATTTTTTTTTTATTTTCCCATGAAAAATGAGATAGAAATATTCGTGTTGGGTGTTTGAATTTGTCATCCAATATTTTATTTCTTATTTTTACAGTGATATTTAACGTTGAGCCTAATAGATGGAATGCTTTAAAAATAGTTTTACATATAGCAAGCTTTTAAAATCTGGTATCAATGAGTAAGTCATACTTTAAATACTTTCAAATAGTTTCATGCAATAGATAATTAAACTGTTCAATAATGTAAAATTTAAACTTGTCAAAGTTTAAAAAACTACATAAATGTCTGTGAGGTTATAAACTTCCAACCTCACTCAGGGCTAAGATTGTGCACAGTACTCCTCAAACAAGGTAGTTTTTTACTAAGATAGATGTTGTGATCTTATAAATTGCTAAAGCAGGATATACATATATATGTACACAGACATGTATATACACATCAGCAAATGTATTTCATACATACATGCGGACATATAAATATCTATATCTGTATGTCTCAGCACCCTTTAGTAGTCCATCAAAGGTATCAAAACATTATCCATTTCTTCCTAAAATTGCTAAATACAAGCAATTATCCATTAAATGTGAAATGCCAAATGGTAAGGTTGAAATGGAGACTGTAGTCACTTAAGGATTCCCTGAAAAGAATGATAATATAGTGAGGGTATCACAACTTAAGTACTATTTCCTAAGATAAGATGATGGGATTTTATTAAGAGTAGCATGCAGTTTTATTGTATCAAATTTATAAATATACCTAAAGAATTAAAAATCATATTGTTACCCCTTTGATAATAACTAGTGTTATACCACAACCACATGTAATTGTCATCATCACATAATATTAGAATGATTTATGGGGTATTAATTACTTTGTTCCAAACAATTGTCAGTGAAATTTTAAGAATCTGGTTAGATATTTCTGTATTTTCCAATTACCATTGGTTTCTAGAATATGTAAACCTAAAAATTACAGGTATTTGCTTTATATGTCCTTAGAGTTAAAAAATTATGACATAAAGGAAAAAGAAAACTTGCTCTGTTGTTGGAATTAGACCATATTTTATTTTTCAGTTTAGTGTATTTTTCATCAATATCCTTTCCAAAAATTGAGTGTGATTGTTTTTGTACTTTATTTTAGTGAAATGCTAATTAGAAGTGTTATAGCTAATCGATGCCATCAAAATAGTTCTTTTAAATAACCAGGACATGAACTCTTTAACAAGATTCAGTCAGTTCTATTTATAGTTCCCCTAAGCTATGAACTATTTGTACACCCATGTTTCTGCATAATGACTTTTCAATGTGGTTTCAGTAATCATTCCAGAAGGCACAATCTCAAAATATCTATATGCATAAAGAATATATTTAAAATAAAGGCTAAATTGGCTGGCCATGCATTAAACCATTTGTCTGTGAAATCATTTTGTGAAATATCTCCAAACAGGAGATGTTCCAGCTGAGTGTAGGACATAGCAAACATTTTTTTTCTTTTTTTGCTTACCATATTATATCACCATAACTTCTTTTGGAAACACTTCTTCTTCTACGTGTCCTCTTAAACACTTCTTCCTTCCTTCTCTAAGATGGCAAGCCATTTTGAGACTTTGGACTTTATTTAGCCCACACAGGATTAGAAGAAGAGCTAGACTCACTCTCAAACTATTTGCCTTTAAATACTTAATAGCTGAAATGAGAGGCACTGGTGATTTTGCAAAAAAAAAAAAAGTATGTTAGCACCAGATTCCCTCAATGTTAAAGACGAGGGATGCAGAGAGTGAATAATAATGTAAGCTTCCCTGGAAGAACACATGTTTCTGAATGAGAAGCTGTTCTCTCTCTCTCTCTTTTAAGGCTTTGGAAGGAAAGGCATTTAAAAGAGCCGTATTTTTAGTTTCAAAACAAAAATAATTCATTTCTTTTGAGCTTTTCTTTAATCAAGAACATCCAGGAAATCTTTTCACATAAAGGAATAATGCTTTTATAATTAACCTGGTCTTTTATAAGACAATATCAAAATAAGTATGTTGTGCTGCTAACTGCTATCGTTCTATCTTTGTGAGTGTGAAGAGAGACGTCAGATTTAGACTTACTCATGATTTCAGACCTCTAGTAATAGCGAAGAATCTTCATTATATACTTAATTTTAAAATGTGCTCCCTTTTCTCCATTCAGATACCATCCATTTCTCAAATCGTTACAGTCAGATAGGCTAAAAATATTAATTGTGCTTATTGTATGACTTTTTTTCTAAATTTTAGGGCAAGCATGTTTCCTGACATTAATCTCTATTCAATATTTACCAATAGAAAAGAGAATTAGTAGCTTAATTATAACTGCTTCTCAAAGTGATTTTTATTTACTAGCTTCTGCTCTTAACGTACCTTTAGAAAATAAAAATGTAATTCTGCAAACTTATTTCCTGATGTTTACTCATTTTTATTATTTTATTATTTTATTTTAACCATGAATGGAGGATCCCAGTCACCCATATTACAAGTCTTAATTCAGGTACAGGATATAAATATTGGGTAATTTTTCTTGCTCCATAAAATAATTTTTATATGTCTGCTCTTATCTCTGCTATGTATATGACATACATACTTTTAAGTAGTGCTTGAAGATGAAAATTTTAGGTGTGTTGAAAAATATAATTTACTTTTAAGTATGGCATATTTACAGCCTCTAAACGAAGGTAGCTACACTGTCTCCTTCAGATAAAAAGTGAATTATACACTCTGCCATTCAATAAGTACACCTATTTTACTTATATAAGCACATGACATCATCATTTAAACCAAACCGATTTCTAAGCACCACAGCTGTTACTAGTTATTTAGAAGTCTAATTTGAGCAGAATGTGTCACGCCAACTTTGCACACACGCGCTCACACAGGCAGTATTCACATTAAAACTTTCACCTCTATTAAATAGCAACAGTTCTTCAAAATTCCAACACTCTACTCTTAACAACTAAATAAAATATGTGTCTTTGAGGAGTAATATGCCTATTTTATTTTTATTCCTTGAGGCAAATCTTGTATTGAGTGGTGCAATTTTGTTTCACTGCTGTCACTTTAATCAGTTCTCAAAAGTGCATGTGACACTGGGTGGGTTTAGTCTTCCAACCTCATTGTTTCACTCCTCTGAAATAAGGGTAAATCTCTGTGACTTTGTTTTCAGTGGAGGTCACACATATATAGCCATCAATATTGAAATAGCATTTTCTCATGCAAACAGCAGCTTTAATAGCTTCTACAAGGGTTTGCTCCTTAGGGAGATGAAATTCAAAATGGCACAAGCCATCTGTTGTGGTGGGATTTTTAAGTTTCCTTGTGCAGTACCTCTCTCTCTTTCTTTGTCTCTCTCTGTCTCCCTTTTTGTTGTATAAAGTGATGGCTTTATAATCCATTCTTAAATTTCAAGTTGACTAACTCATTAAAATAATAGCAGGTCCACAAACCTTTGTAGAGAGGTGCACTGTATGACCAGAGAAACTGAAAAAAATAAAATAAAATTTGCATTATTGAGTCCAACAGTCAATTCCATGTTTACTGAGGACACTCCCTATTCTTCTGGCCATGGAGTGCTTTGGGGGATAGGAAAGCTGTGGGTGTGCCCATATACGTGACTGTCCCATGAACCACTTATTTGCATATGCCTTTAAAGCCTCACTTCAGAAGTCTTTTTATTGATCTGAAATTAATATGAAAAGCATTTTTTACAACAAAGAATGTTATTTGGGTTGAACTTGGATATTTTCCAGAAGTTCAGAGGGCAAATTGGTGAAAGGAGATTTTTAAATCCTCAAATCCAGAGAGTGCACTATTAACTTTTACAATAGTAGAAAATTTGTAAGTTAGTATCTGTTTTCACTAATAGATTGTAAGCTTAATGCAAGTAGACACTTTCTCATTCATTCTATAGCCCTAATCTCTAGCAGGTACCTGGTACACACTAAGTGCTGAGTCAATATTTTTGTAAGAAAAGAAAAGAGGAAGGAAGGTGGGAAGACAGGGAGGGTGGGAGAAAGGGGGAAAAATAAAATTAACAGTGAAAAGTGAAAAGCTTCAAGCTCGTTAAGAAGCATTGAGCCTTATAGATTACTAACCCTAAATTAAATACTAAAAGAATGGTATAACAATAAAACCTACAAATTGTCAAAAATGTTTTTTAAAATGACATATCCACCCTATACTAAGCTATGTTGGCTACCATACAGAATTGGCCCCCAGACATGATATCCTTACTTTGAGTCTAGAATTGAGTTGGTTTTGAATAATTTTTTTTTTTTTCTAAAGAGAAAGGAAGAAAGAAAGAGAGAAAGAAAAAAAAAAGAATGAAGGAGAGGAAGAAAAAGGAAGAGAAAGAGGGAGAGAGAATGGGAATATTGCTTTATTGCCCAGGCTAGAATGCAGTCTAAAAATGGGAATTGAAAACCTCTTTTATGCCAATAATTGTGCTTAACAATGGAGACAGGAAGGAATAAGGGAAGAAAATAACAAACAAGCAGTGAACCAATATTTCATTTAAACCTATGAAATGCTATGCAATTATTGAGGAGTGATTTACTTGCAATTATGTAGTCACTTTTGGAATAGATGTGATATGGTACTGATAAGAATGTATGTTTTGTGTATTTGAAGTGGAGAGTTCTATGAATGTTTATTAAGTTTACTTATTCCGGGTCTGAATTCAAGTCCTGGATATCCTTGTTAATTTTCTATCTCGTTGATCAGTCTAATATTGACAATGTGATGTTACAGTCTCCCACTATTATTGTGTGGGAGGCTAAGTCTCTTTATAAGTCATTAAGAACTTGTCTTATGTATCTGGGTGCTCCTGTATTGGGTACATGTATATATAGGATCGTTAGCTCTTCTTGCTGCATTGATCCTTTTACCATTATGTAATGTCCTTCTTTGCCTCTTTTGATCTTTGTTGCTTTAAGGTCTATTTTATCAGAGGTGAGAATTGCAACTCCTGCTTTTTATTTATTTATTTATGTTTGCTCTCCATTTGGTTGGTAAATCTTCCTCTGTCCCTTTAAGTCTTTGTGTATCATTGCATGTGAGATGGATCTGGATACAGCGTACCGATGGGTTTTGGCTTTTTATCCAGTTAATAATATATATGAGTTTAATACTGCCATTTGATGCTAGCTGGATATATTTTTGGAAAGGCTGATACTGGTTGTTCGTTTATATGTGTAGTGCTTCTTTCAGAAGTTTCTACAAAGCAAGCCTGGTGATGGTAAAATCTCTAAGTACTTGCTTGTTTGCAAAAGATTTTATTTTTCCTTCGCTTTTGAAGCTCAGTTTGGCTGGATATGAAATTCTGGGTTGAAAGTTCTTTTCTTTAAGGATGCTGAATATTGGCCCCCACTCTTTTCTGGCTTGTAGGGTTTCTGCTGAGAGATCTGCTGTAAGTCTGATAGGCTTCCCTTTGTGGGTAACCTGACCTTTCTCTCTAGCTGCTCTTAGTATTTTCTCCTTCATTTCAACCGTAGTGAATCTGACGATTATGTGCCTTGGGGTTGGTCTTCTTGAGGAATATCTTTGTGGTGTTCTCTGTATTACCTGGAGTTGAATATTGTCCTGTCTTACTAGGTTGGGAAAGTTTTCCTGAATAATCTCCTGAAGAGTATTTTCCAACTTGGATTCATTCTCTTCGGCACATTCAGGTACACCTATCAAATGTAGATTAGGTCTTTTCACATAGTCCCGTATTTCTTGGAGACTTTGCTCATTCTTTTTTATCCTTTTTTCTCTAATCTTGACTTCTTGTTTTATTTCATTAGGTTGGTCTTTGAACTCTGATATCCCTTTTTCTGCTTGATCAATTTGACTGTTAAAACTTGTGCATTCTTCGCGAAGTTCTCATGTTGTGTTTTTCAGCTCCATTAATTCACCTATATTCCTCTCCAAATTGTCTATTCTCATTAGCATTTCATCAAATCTTTTTTCAAAGTTCTTAGTTTCTTTGCATTGGGTTAGAACAAGTTCTTTTAATTCATAGAAGTTTCTTATCATCCACCTTCTGAAGTCTACTTCTGTTAATGGAACGCACTCGTTCTCCATCAGGGCTTGTTCTGTTGCTAATGAGGAACTGTGATCACCTGTAGAGGGAGAGGCATTCTGATTTTGGGTATTCTCAGCCGTTTTACGCTGGTTTCTTCCCATCATTGTAAATTTATCCACCTGTTATCTTTGTGATTTCCAACTTTCAAAGTAGGTTTCTGAGTGGATGTTGAACTTGTTGATTCCCAGCACCAAAATCTGAGCAATCCACTGCACCAGCCAAAACAGCAGTGTTAAGACTGATGATGGTGCTTTTCTGCCCGGGAATCGGCCAAAAGGGGACCCAGTCCCACTCACTCTGCACCAAGAACTGCCTTGCGCTGCGCCGGCCACAAGAGTCATGCTAGCGACCCATGGGGTTCCTCCGCTGGGAATCTCCTGGTCTGTGAGCAACAAAAATTCGTCTTTAAGTGTGGCGTCCTCTCGTTCTCTGCACTTTCACTAGGAGCTACTATCCTGAGCAGCTAGTGGTCAGCCATCTTGGATCTCTCTCCCGGTTTTGAATAATTTAAAACCTCAGCTAGTCTAAGAAGATCATACTCATAATACACTGAGGGTGAATAATGCTTTGGGCAAAAGTATGATTCCTCCCGTTTTAAGAACTTGTATGTCATAATGAGGAATCTAGTAGTCACCAGTAGCTCTCAAACTTTACTCAAGAATGAATTCTGGACTGTGTCTAATTCAATTTTCTGGACTGCTTTTTGCTATATTCAAATTAATTTGTAGTAATTAAGATTTGCAGGATGATGACAAAGAATGTTAAATCAGACCATATGAACAATGATGTGCATTTCTGTACAAAGACAATATTTCCCCTGTGACACATGCCTTAATTTCCCTGTTTTGTTTCATTAGATGAACATGAGACTTAGAAATCACAGGCTAAATAAGCAGTATAGTATGTATGAAAGGAGATTTTGGTAAGTAATCATTGAAAGACAGAGACCAATATGTTGATGTTTCACTTTGTAGTCCCTTAGTCAGTTTTCTACATTCTATCATGTTTTCACCTGGTTTAAGTCAGACTTGCATTGAAGCCCCACTTCACCCCTACCTGGTGTTATTTCATTTCTCTGGACTAAAATAATACAACATAAATCTTGGAAGAATGAGAGGAAGAGATGGGAAGTAGTACCAGAGCCTAGAACACAGATGTCCAGACTCCCAGGCCAGTAATCTCAGATATAGAGAGACCATTTCTTGTCACTGTATCATCTTTCACTTTAGTTTTCTCATTTGTAAAATGAAGCTCAGGACAAAATTACACCCAGGATCACTTTATGCTTCTAAGAACTAAGATGAAAGATAAAATTTTTTGATATGTTTGTAGAAATATAAGGTTTTCCATTTGACATTGACTGAAGTGATTAAACAGTAATTCCTGGAAAAACTGTTATATAATTGTTGTTTAATGAAAATACACAGGCATTGCTTATATAGAGGACTCTCACTTATTGTTTTAATTTCATTCACAAAAAGACTATTTCAGTTAAAGGCAGGTGAACCCCACGTGATTATTTGTTTCAGTTTATTTCCTTCCAGGTATGCTAGTTGCCCACATAGGGAGAATAGACTCTCCCTATCTTTTTAAAAAATTTATTTGGCTGGGTATATGATTGACCTACTGTAGACTATATTTCCTGGCCTTTGCTCCGGCATTGGCTCATCAGTTCTTGTCAATGGAACTAAAGTGATGTGTACAGCTATGATGTCACTTGCTTAAAATGAATTTATTGTACTCTCTTCATTTTTTACTTTCATCCCATCTTTATTCATAAATAAATCCCTATGAATACAGCTTACAAGGGATGTGAAGGATCTCTTGAAGGAGAACTACAAACCACTGCTCAAGGAAATAATACACAAACAAATGGAAAAACATTCCATGCTCATGGATAGGAAGAATCAATATCATGAAAATGGCTATACTTCCTGTAAGGTTTAAACGAAGCACGTGAGGTTTGAATGAGGCAACTGAGGCCAGTTATTGAAATAAAGAAATTTAATCGGCTCCTGAGCAAGGTTCTGTGGTCCGACAGGAGGGGCCAGAGAAGTCGCGCTTGACTCCTCTTGGGCATGGGGTTTTATAGGGAGTGGAGGCGTTTTGATTGGTTGTGGGGAAGCAGGACGTGGGCAGGGGAAAGCTGCCATTGGCAGGTAGGCGGGATTTCCAGTGAGCGGGCCGCCCAGGGGGAGTGGGACCTGGACGGGGTGAAATGCTATTGGGCAGGTTCTGGCGGGGCTTCTTTTAAATTTTGGTGGGGGTTCTTCAATGGTCAGCTAGGTGCTGAGTGCAGAGGCCAGTGCTGAGTGCAGATTTGCGTGCTGAGTGCAGAAGTGGGTGTGGGGGAGTTTAACGGCGGGCTAGGTGCTGAGTGCAGAGCTACAGATTTGTGTGCTGAGTGCAGAAGTGGGCGTGGAATGGTGACGTGGTTTCTAGGTGGGGAGGGGCGTGGGCATGTCCGAGCTCCTGGAGAGGTGACCGGCCTTACACTTCCCAAAGTAATTTGTAGATTCAATGCTATTTCCATCAAACTACCATGACTTTCTTCACAGAATTAGAAAAACCCACTTTAAATTTCATATGGAACCACAAAAGAGCCTGTATAGCCAGGAAAATCCTGAGCAAAAAGAACAAAGCTGGAGGCATCATGCTACCTGACTTCAAACTATGCTACAAGGCTATAGTAACCAAAACAGCATGGTACTGATACCAAAAGAGCATGGTACAGATATATAGACCAATCAAACAGAAATAACACCACACAACTACAACCATCTGATCTTCAACAAACCTGACAAAAACAAGCAATGGGGAAAGGATTCCCTATTTAATAAATGATGCTAAGAATACTGGCTAGCCATATGCAGAAAACTGAAGCTGGACCCTTTCCTTTCATCTTATACAAAAATTGACTCAAGATGGATTAAAGTCTTAAGACCCCAAACCGTAAACACCCAGAAGAAAACCTAGGCAATGCCATTCAGGACACAGACATGGGCAAAGTCTTCGTGATTAAAACACCAAAAGCAATTGCGACAAAAGCCAACATTGAAAATGAGATCTAATTAAACTAAAGAGCTTCTGCACAACAAAAGAAACTAGCTTCAGAGTGAACAGGCAACCTACTCAGTGGGAGAAAATTTTGCAATCTACTCATATGACAAATGTCTAATATCCAGAATTTATAAGGGACTTAAAACAAATTTGCAAGAAATAAGAAAACAACCCCATCAAAAAGTGGGCAAAGAATATGAAGAGATATGTCTCAAAAGAAGACATTTATGCAGCCAACAAACATATGAGAAAAAGCTAATCATCACTGATGATTAGATAAATGCAAATCGAAACCATAATGAGATACCATCTCATGGCAGTAAGAATGGCGATTATTAAAAAGTAAAGAGACAATAAATGCTGACAAGACTGTGGAGAAATAGGAACACTTTTACACTGTTGGTGGAGATGTAAATTAGTTCGACCATTGTGGAAGATAGTGTGGCGGTTCCTCAAGTATCTACCACCAGAAATGCCATTTGACTCAGCCATCCCATTACTGGGTATATACCCAAAGGAATATAAGTCATTCTTCTATAAAGATACATGCACTTGTATGTTGACTGAAGCACTATTTACAATAGCAAAGACATGGAACCAATCCAAATGCTCACCACTAATAGACTGGATAAAGAAAATGGGGCACATGCAACCATAAAAAAGAAAATGAGATCATGTCCTTTGCAGGGACACAGATGAAGCTGGAAGCCATCATCCTCAGCATACTAACACAGGCACAGAAAACCAAACACTGCATGTTCTCACTCATAAGTGGTAGTTGAACAGTGAGAACATAAGGAAGGACACAGAAAGGGAAACAACACACACTGGGGCCTGTCAAGGGTTGGGGAACAAGGGAAGGGAGATCATTAGGAGAAATATCTAATGCATGTGGGCTTAAAACCTAGATGACAGGTTGATAGGTGCAGCAAACCACCATAGCACATGTATACCTATGTAACAAACCTGCACACTTTGTACATGTATCCCAGAACTTAAAGTAAAATAAAATAAATAAAATAAGCCCTTATGCATGAGCTCAGGAGTTTGAGTCCAGCTGGGCAACATAGTGAGACCCCATTTGTTAAAAAAAGAAAAAAAAATAAGCCCTAAATTTAGATAAACAGACATAATAGGGCAGTCAGACTGTATGGAATTAATTAGAGCAATAAGAATTATGAAAAAATATAAATGGAGCATTAGAGATGCCTTAGTCATACTGGTTGAGGGTTATCATCTATTTCTTGGTGAGAAGAAACTGAAGAAGCTGAAGACTCTCTGAATATCTTTCATAGTTCATTGGATATATTAACTATATGTATTTTGATTACTGATTGGATTTACTCATTCGTAATACATTTAAAAAAATTATTTTTACATGTGAAGAACATGCAACATTGTTGCATAGGCACATACATAGCAATGTGGTTTGCTGCCTTTCTCCCCATCACCTGTATCTGACATTTCTCCCCATGTTATCCCCCTCAACTCCCCATGTCCCGATGTCCTGCCCCTAGTTCCCCCCACAGATCCCAGTGTGTGATGCTCCCCTCCCTGTGTCCATGTGTTCTCATTGTTCAACATCTGCCTATGAGTGAGAACATGTGGTGTTTGATTTTCTGTTCTTGTGTCAGTTTGCTGAGAATGATGGTTTCCAGGTTCATCCATGTCCCTATAAAGGACATGAACTCATCGTTTTTTATGGCTGCATAGTATTCCATGGTGTATATGATTCATAAATATACATTTACATTCGTAAATACATTGTAAAAATTATCATAATTCTATTCTTTAAAGAACTCATATCATAGTTACAATAAGTAGATACCTTTTCAAATAGACTCCATCCAGTGTGGGGAGTTTATATCCTAACATCCAGAATAGTGAAACTAAGTAATCAACATGGTTTATTTTTTTTTTCCATGAGTACTAAGTTCACATTTTATGAGATATACTAACCCCACACTCACTTTGATGGCAGAATAAAATCAGTGTTCATTATTTTTTTTTCATACAAAGAATCTTTCTACTGAATGCCTCACATTTATCCTCCAGACAGTGTTATAGATACTGAGAATTCCGGGCAAAGTTACAATCCTTACAGTTATGGAAGGTGCTGGTAGCATTCTCTGATTTCACTCTAATAACTGCCCTAATATATCTATGCTTATTCCTCCTAGTTATTATTATTATTTTACCTTTTATTCTATTCACTTCAGCAGTATGCTTTCTAAGTACTTAAGTATTAGGTCAAACACAATAATTATTCTTGACTGTCCAAATTTTCCTATTTTTTGTATTTACAATATATTTATATAGCAGTATTGAACTGATATACATCAGTATACATGTTATAATTTTATCAATTATATATTGAAATTACAAACATTTGTTGTATTTATGTTGATATTAAGGATTTAAGTAGGATCCTCAATTGTATTTCCATACATTAGCAGCTGATTGTAAAGCAGTGGGCATTTGGGAAAATATTTTCATTTTCTGAAAATTTATTCCAAATTTTGAAGTTGAAATGTATATACATGTCATATTTTAATTATTAAATAAGTAATTCAAGGGTAACTACATACACTTAGATTGTCTTTTTGATGTCCCAAGTTCATACGCACATTCCCGTTTCTCTATTGCATAGTGAAAGCAAATTAGGGGTATAAGTATACTTGTTATTTGACCGTGTGCTATGACTAGTTGGTAATTTGGGGAAAACAGGTTGTTTCTCAAGCTAGGTTTTCCTTATATGCATGCTCTGGGCATCCCAATAGTTAATATCTAAAAACTTATATTGGCTGAATTCTTTCTTCGCTTTGATAGCTCAACTGAAGCTTGATGTTTATGGTGGAAATTGTCTTGATTCCTTTAGATGAGATGAGCATCCAAGGAGTTTGAAAATGTGTTTTAATTAAGATTCTGCTAAATTTTACCAGACACCTACTTGGAAAACAAAGCAACTGAATAATTAACTCTGATGAGAGCAGATGCTGGTCTAATGACAACCTGTTACTGCTCAAGTGCATCATTAGTTGTTTTACTGTGCTCCTTTAATATGTCCAGAGCTCTTCTCTGTTAATGAATATATTGGTAGCCGTGTACTTAAAATAGTTCCTCATTCTGGACTGTTGTAAAAGATATTTCTAGCATCTGCAAAATTCTTCATTTAAATAATTTGATTCCCATTCATCAAACCCCTCCCTCCCTCTATTTGGCATGTGCTTGGAACCAAGCACTTTTTTAGTTTTCCTTGTGGGATTATTTTAGCCATACATCAAGTGAAGCTTACAAATTGATGAGAATCTAATGATGCATTTATTTACAGATGTGCATTTCATTTCCCTGTTATGTTGTTGAGGGGTAGGAAGAGTCGGAAGACTCCCCCTCCCTACTTCATCCCTGCCGGTGTTCTGGGAATAGCCATGCATTTGACAAAATAAGAAATAGAAATAGCTGCATATTTGATTTTATGTATAGTTGTCAAACATGAATTGGTACACATTCTCTTTAAGTGTGTGGTTGATCTCTCAGAATAGCAATGTACAAAATTATTTCTCTTTAATAATGCAATAACCCTATGCTGTAGTTTTTTTTTACTATAGTATGCATTCTTTTTATATTAAAATCATAGGTTTACAGTTTAAACCTTAGGCACAGCACAAAACAACCTGACCAACAACATAGATCTTAAAACTGATGCAAAATAAGGGAATGTAGAATCCAATTTAGATTCCATGTTCAGAGTCTCAACACACATATTGCATCTTGAAAAGTTTAAATATTTTAAGGAAATTCATTAACAAATGAAAGAAAAATATGAAAAGTATATTTTAGATTACTTTAAATAATATTCTAATCAAACCAAAGGCAATGGGTACAGAAATATCCATGAAAAGGAAAGACAATGATTTTTATGTGCTATGCTTCATAACATTCTGTGTACTATACATACTTTAAGTCTGTAAGGCAATTCCTCTGGACTTGGTCACATACTTTGCAGGTCAATCAAGAGTACAGAACAGGACCTTTGGACTTTCTGCTCCTCCTCATTTCCACTTCCACCACCCAACTACCTTCATACAATAGAATTTCATTTTAGTGTTCTTAAAATATTTTCTAACAAGAAAAAAGCTACACCCAAGTGGTTAAAATACTGTACTTTATTAAGTCATACATAAAATATGGTTATCTTACTGTGGTAACTAAGTTTTCAAAATATTTCTTTCCTTTTTTACTGTGGAGGGCAGAGGGAAATGGAACATGTTAGGAATTCATTTTATGAAATGTCTTTCAGAATGGCTTTACCAATTCATGATACACAACTCCCTTTTACTCAGTAAAAATTCTGATTGATAGCCAAAAACATCTTAATGTAGATTGCATAGAGAAAGCCTGTTTCTGTTTCTGCCTTCAATCTACCTCAAAGTTATGTTCAGAGTCTGACATTAAATTCCTAGACATTTTATTCTTTTTGTGGCTATTATGAATGGGATTGTGTTGATTTCAATCTCAGCTTGGATATTGGTATATAAAAATGCTACTAATTTTTGTATGCTGACTTTGTATACTAAAACTTTGCTGAAGTTGTTTATCTGATCTAGAATATTTCAAGTAGACTATGGAGTTTTCTAGGTATAGAATCATATAGTCTGCAGACAGAGATAGTTTGACTTCTCTTCTTATATGGATGCTTTTTTCTTTCTAATGACTGATTTATCTGGCTGGGACTTTCAGTACTATGTAAAATAGGAGTGGTAAGAGTGTACATTCCCGTCTCATTCTGGTTCTCAAGGGAAATGATTCCAGCTTTTGCCTGTTTACTATGATGCTGGCTGTGGGTTTGTCATAGATGGCTCTTATTATTTTGAAGTATGTTCCTTCAATGCCTAGTTTGTTGGAAGTTTTTATCATGAAGGGATATTAAATTTTGTTGAAAGCTTTCTCTACATCTATCGAGATGATCATGTGTTTTTTGTAGGTAAAAAAATCTCTACAATGAGAAGTGCAAAACACATTTCAAAGAAATTAGAGATGACACAAACAAATGGAAAAACATACTATGTTCATGGTTAGGAAGAGTCAATATTAATGACCATGCTACTCAAAGCAATTTACAGACTCAATGCTTTCCTATCAAACCACTAATGATGCTCTTCACAGAATTAGAAAGAAACATTTTAAAATTCATATGGAACCAAAAAACAGCATGAATAGCCAAGTCAATCCTTAGTAAAAAATAAAGCTGAAGGCATCATGTTACCCACCTTCAAACTATGGTACAGGGCTACAGCAACCAAAACAGCATTGTACTAGTACAAAAACAGACATATAGACCAATGGAACACAATAGAGAACCCAGAAACAAAGCCACAGACCTATAACCATCCGATCTTCAACGAAGATAACAAAACAAGCAATGGGAAAATAATTTTCTATTTAATAAGTGGTGCTAAGATAACTGACTAGCCCACATGCAGAAGTTTAAAACTGGACCCCTTCCTTGTACCAGATACAAAAATCAATTCAAGATGTATTAAAACTTACGTGTAAAATCTAAAACAATAAAAACTCTACATGATAACTTAGGAAATAGCATTCTGAATCTAGTCCCTGGCAAAGATTCCATGATCAAGACACCAAAAGCAATTGAAATTAAAAACAAAAATTGACAAACGGGGCCTAATTAAACTTAAGAGCTTCTTCACAGCAAAAGAAACTACCAAAAAGTAAACAGACGACCTACAGAATAAGAGAAAATATTTGCAAACTATGCATCTAACAAAGGTCTAATATTCAGTCTGTAAGGAACTTAAACAAATTAACAAGCAAGAAACAAATAACCTCATCAGAAAGTCAGCAAAGAACATCAACAGACAATTTTCAAAAGAAGGCACACATGCGGACAACAAGCATATGAAAAAATCCTCATTATAACTAATTATTAAAAAAATTCAAATCAAAACCACAGTAAGATATCATCTCATACCAGTCAGAATGGCTACTATTAAAAGGTAAAATAATCACAGATACTGGCAAGGTTGCAGAGAAAATGAAACACTTATACACTGCTGTTGGGAAGGTAAATTAGTTTACTGTGTAAAGCATTATGGGAATTTCTCAGAGAACTCAAAATATAACTACTGTTAATATTTGACCCAGCAATTAATTATTGGGTATACACCTAAAGGAATACAAATTGTTTTATCATAAAGGCATATGCATGTGTATGTTCATTGCAGCACTATACACAACAGCAAAGACATGGAATTCATCTTAAATGCTCGATAGACTGAATAAAGAAAATGTGATACATATACAGTATGGAATACTACATTCCTTCAAAAGAGATTGTGTCCTTTGCAGCAACATGGATGGAACTGGAGACTGTTATCCTATGGGAATTCATGCAGAAACAGAAAACCAAATATCATATGCTCTTACTAATAAGTGGGAGCTAAACCTTGGGAACAAATGGACACAAGGAAGGTAACAGCAGACAGTGGGCCTAGTTGAAGTGGAGGGTGGGGGAAGGGAGAGATGGGAGATTATCAGGTATTACGCTTATTACCTGGCTGATGAAATAATCTGCACAGCAAACCCCCTTGGCACACAACTTACCCATATAACAAACCTGCACATCTATTCCTGAACCTAAAATAAAATATCAAAAATCTGATATGAAAGTGGTCTTGAAGCAGCTGTGCTCCCTTCCTGTGAAAAGATACCCACTTCACTTCTAGAGCTAAAAACAGTATGGAAAAGAGGCATGCTATTCCCTTATTCTTCCAGCAGAGAGGAAATATGATATACTGCACATTCCAATTTCATCCTTTCATACCTAGCGTTCTACTGTCAACTTTTTTTCTAATAAGATTTTCTAACAGACACATAGACTATGCATAATATTTATAGCTGTATACAAGTAATAAGGGATTCCTAGAATACTGTGGAACTGGTAATAATTCCTGAGCCTCAAAGAAAGGATGTGACAGAGAGGAAAAACATAAGACATGAAAGGAATTATTTTGTGGATTTAAAAGAAGCATAGCACAGAATGTTGTGACACACAACACACGAGTCGTTGTCCTTCCTGTTCACACGTATTTCTCTGCCTCTTGCCCTTGGTTTAATTAGAACATTATTTAGGGTAATCTAGGATACCCTTCTCATATTCACCTTTCATTCATTCATGAATGAGTCAATGTGAGTTTCTGTATTTGTCTTTGAATTCAGTATTCAACTCCACTGTTCTTTTGGAACTGTATTCCTTTTCCTCCCACCCTCACCCTCTACACACTGGGGAACTGATGTTCTCAGCGACAGACTGCAGTTGTAGCTCATGAAAGCGGCAGCTTACTCACTGTCTGGATTCTAACAGACTGAATAATCTGATGAGGTTTCCCTGCTCTGCTCAGAGCTTTCTTTGCACAATGTCCTCTGCAGAGAGAACTCAAGAAATATACTCCCCTGAACTTAAAGCAGAATGCAGAGGAGTTTGGGATTTGGAGTCACAAAGAATTGTGTTTGAATCTTAAACCTGTAATCTTCCCCACACTATGTAATCTCTCTGAGCTTCATTCTCCCTATCTATACATTAAAGCATTAATCCTACCTGATACTGGGAGCATAATTGACCGTGTACAGATGTTCTGACTTTACTCTGGCAGAGGTCGTCACACGAAGACACTTAGGCATTCTTTTAATTTACCAACTTTTCCAAAAATGAGTATTGTATCCACTGTCACAGATACATGACTTATGTTCTATGGCTTAGTTTATGCTCTATCCTGTTTCAGAAAGTTTTCACTCTTCTCATGGTTGGGACATGGGGAGATCATATACAAAATTGAAGCAAAAACCTTTCAGGATTCAGACAATTCTACATATTTTGGAGGTATTGAAGAGACACATGAAAAGCACCAAGCACAAAGCAGGTGCCAATGATCATACTTTACCCACCAGCTCTGCCGCTTGGTGCTATGGGAACCTCTGATCTTAGGAAATGTACATGGTCAAGAGGAGCAGCTACCCAGCATGGGGAAGCCAGGGGTCTACAGCTAGCTTAGACATTCACTCTCTTGTAATTTGGGGCAAATTATCTGACCCTTGGAATGATTTTTATCATCATTTATAAGATAAAAGCATTATGGTTTATTCCAATCAGCTCACAGAATTATATGTAAATAGCTTTATTTAACACACTTTATACATATGATGTATCATCATCATATGTCACAGAAACAGAAAAAAGAAAATTAGGTTTCCTACAATTGCACAGTAGAAACAGTAAGAAACAGAACAAAATATCTGTTTAAGTTCTGAGAAAGAAAAAAAGTGAGCTAAAATATGATTAACCAATTTATTATGGCTTATGGTGGTGAACATGGTGTTAAAAAACTGCAATTAAAATATGCTTTACATATTATAGAAGTTCTAATATTTGAATGTAATTTTTCAGGAGAAGGTGAACATTCTAAGGCATAAAAATATAATTGTATATATTTGATGACTAAAGGTATTTTTATAAGAATCTGGCATTTCTCATACTGCGTGGTTGTCTTAGGGAAGAGACTCCTTTTGGATAAATTTTATTAGGAAAATAACCAAGTTGGCATTTCTGGGGAGCAACTGTCTCACCCTTGTGAGTTATCTCAGTGGGGAAGCTGCAAGGAAGGTTTAGAGGATGGCTGAAGAGAGAGCAGTGATGGACAGTGTGATGGTTAATACTGAATGTCAACTTGAATGAATTGAAAGATGCAAAGTACTTTTCCTGGGTGTGTCTGTGAGGGTGTTGCCAAATGAAATTAACATTTGAGTCAGTGGACTCAGAGAGGCTGATGCACCCTCAATGTGGGTGAGTATCATCTAGTCAGCTGCCAGTGTGGCTAGGATAAAAGCAGGCAGAGGAAGGTGGAAGGACTTGACTGGCTAGGTCTTCTGGCCTCCGTCTTTCTCCCATGCTGGATGCTTCCTGCCCACCCTCGAACATCAGACTCCAAGATCTTCAGCTTTTGGACTCTTGGACCAACATCAGTGGTTTGCCAGAGGCTCTTGGGCCTTTGAGCACAGACTGAAGGCTGCACTGTTGGCTTCTCTACTTTTGAGGTTTTGGGACTCAGACTAGCTTCCTTGCTCCTCAGCTTGCAGAAGGCCTACTGTGGAACTTCACCTTCTGTGAATCAGTACTCCTTAATAAACTACCCTTCATACACACATCTATCCTATTAGTCCTGTCTGTCTAGAGAATCCTTGCTAATACAGACAGAATAGCACAGTTTAGTCATGCTGCCCCACAGAATTCATGGAATAGTATGTTTAATGCAAATTAAGTCAACTTCCTCCTTTGGTTTAGTACTTGCAACTTCACTTATTCTCATGCAGCCTGATAGATACTATTATTATTATTATTGAAACAAGGTTTTGTTCTGTTGCCCAAGCTAGAGTGTGATCATAACTCGCTGTAGCCTCAAACATCTGGCCTCAAGCAATACTTCCACCTCAGCCTTCTAAGCAGCTGGGACTACAAGTGTGCTCTACCACAGCCAGCTGATTTGTAAGATTTTTTTTTTATATAGAAATGGGGTATCACTATGTTGTCCAGGCTTGTCTCAAAATCCTGGCCTCAGGCAATCCTCCTGCCTCAGCCTCCCAAAGTGCTGAGATTATAGATGTGAACCACCTCACCCAGCCTGTGGATAGTCTTGAACAACCATTTAGCAAGGCTGGCTCACTGGTGTGTGACCAGTGTAGTAGTACAGAACCTTTGCTCATAAGGGTTCACCACTTGGGGTTTAATGTTCTCTAGTGGCCCTCTTGAAATTCTTAATTTTTTTCTTGGAATTTGTATTTTGCAAGTGAAGTTTAATGGGACAATGGAGCCTGTGCTGGGGGGCGGGGGGAGCCCCGGTGCAAATGTGGTCTAGTTCTCACTCCTCCGTACACCTTCCTTCCCTCATTCCCAACAGATTCTCAGCTGCCCATGGGGCAGGAGACCTTGTCAGGTCTCCCTCCATACCTCTGCTATCCTCCAGAAGTGATGGCTACAGGTCCTGAGAGGTGGGACTAGGATGGAGGAACCCACATTCTGCCTTCACTCTCTGCACTGAGGGTTCCTGGGAACTGGAGAGGGTGGGGTGCCTCATGATATCCTAACTGTCCATCTGGCTGTTAGTGGGCTGTACCACAGTGATTTGGCAGGATACCTGTTGGGGGCTGTTGCCCACCCTGAACTAGGTGCCAAATGTGTCCTAGCACAGAAATAGTAATCCCTCAGGGATATTCTCATCCCTTATGGATGAGGACAGTGACCTATGCTAAGGGGAGACTGATTTCCCAGATGACTATTTTACATTTGGTTCAGGTAAATTATGTAGCTGGCCCTGCTTTTTAATAGTTTGTGAGACAAGATCTAAACTCAAAAGCAGGCACTTAATGACATAGTCATGCTCTAAATTAATTGCCAACTAAGTGTATAAGGACTCTAAGTGTATAAGGACAACTAAGTGTATAATGGCTGTTATACATTCAAGAGATGTTGTGATCAGATAGGTCACAGAATAATTTTTTATCTGCCCCTCCTCTTTTCTGGTAAGTGCTACTTGGTCTGCATTTAACAGTTGTTCTAACTTCAAATGCACAAGGAGACTTGATAGTGTGAAAGTGCAGAAGTACTTTTCCTGGTGGAAGAATCAAACCATCAGCCACAACAATAACAACAAGAAGAACATGTGAAATGCCCGAAACAATCCATTTTGTCCCCATGGAGTTGTGAGGGTAAAGAAAGGATCAGAAGGTACTTAGCAGCATGCTCATCACATGCTAAATACATAATACAACAATAATTATTATTGAAATTGTACCACTGCCATCCTCATCATCCATTTCTATTTACAGAAGAGAAAGTCATCAAGAGAAAGAAAACATATCAGCTCAGACTTTGTCTACTTTTTAAATGATATGGATTTTAGATATTCCTCCTCTATGTGCTAAGGAAATAAACGTAATTTTTAGCAATTTACTAGAATATTGATACATACTGTAGATGTATATAGTATGTTCAGGTTATAGAGAAAGAGAAAGATTGGGGGGATGCTCATGCCTATCACACAGCCCCTTACGGCAGACAGGGACTAAAAATACCAGGTTACAAATGTGATTCCTCCTCTACTCAGTGTACAATGTGTATTTAGGACCTGAAGCATAAGTAAGCTGTTTTAAATTCTTATCGTGGACCAGGCTCAGGGGCTCAGGCCTGTAATCCCAACACGTTGGGAGGCTGAGGTGGGTGGATCATCTGAGGTCAGAAGTTCAAGACCAGTCTGACTAACATGGTGAAACCCCGTCTCTACTAAAAGATACAAAAATTAGCTGGGCATGGTGGCAGGCACCTGTAATCCCAGCTACTCGGGAGGCTGAGGCAGAGAATCACTGGAATCCAGGAGACAGAGGTTGCAGTGAGCCAAGATCGCACCATTGCACTCCAGCCTGGGTGACAGAGCAATGCTCCATCTCAAAAAAAAAAAATTCTTATCATGACTTACAGCTGTTGCATTTTTACCTTATCATAGCTTATTTTGCCACAGCTATGATTTAACTGATGCAATCCTTGGTTAAGAATGCAAAACTCTTGTCATTGTACCTTTCCTCTGCAAAAAATAATTTGCTTTATAATACCTGTTTCATGAGTTTCCAGAAATCCCTTATAAGCAAAAGTGAGGACAGTTTGTATCATCAAAATCTCTGATAAAGTTGCTATCATTTCTGCAATTAGTCATTTTTCCTGCACTCATATGAGGGTACTAATATCCCTGCCTTCAGGTCTGATACTGTGCCTTAGGGTGGCCCACACGGAACAATGTGTGGTTAATGCAACATGACTCAAATCATTTTAGCTTTCATTTGGCCAGGCTATCCATCAAGGATCTGAAATCAGTAGCCTGATTCTCATTTTGCTCCTTCCCCTTGCAGATCTCCTCTTGGTCCAGGGCTGCTATTTACTTCAAAGGGAGTGCTCCACATAGAGGAGGGATCAGGGAAGGAAGAAAAATGAGAATCCGGCTCATTATTTTAAAGATGGTTAAAATAAACAAGTCAGCAATGCATGTTTTCCTTTAGACTACTCAATTGGAATCTTTTTTTGTCAAAGCAGAGCAGTTCATAAAACTTCTATTATCTGATCCCCATGTGAAGGGGATCAAATATATTTTTCATTTGATGCAGTTGTGTAGAAGTTGGACCGAAGTGAATTACACTGATTGCTATTCCCCGTAATTTCCAACACACTCTTAAAATACATTAACCTATTACACCCCATCATTTTCTACAGATACTAGCTGCAGAAGAAAAAAGACTTGTACAGATACAGAAACTCAAAAAAGCAAGCCAGTCTCTTGTTTTTATACAGAAACCAGCATACTGACATTTTAATGATGCTGGGCTACTGCCACAGTGTGAAATTTTGTATTCAGAACATTTAAAAATGGAGTGGAGAAAGATAAGTAGGCACTCAATGGAATGTGTCGGATGAAGTTTTGTACAAGACAGGTACCATGTAATGATATGACTCTATGGGTCACCTTTCCTCCTTAATATATAGAGGAGGCCTTTAAATTTATGGGATGCACAGCTGTATGTCGTGCCTTTTATGGAGACCTCTTTGGGTCTGATTAATTAGTAATTGGGGCGAGAGCTATGCACTTCAGTGACTCTTGTTGCCTTGATTGTAAATCGCAATCTGGTGCTAAATCTCAGCAGGTCACATTGCTGTTTTTGCTGTACCCTAGTGACACAACTGATTAAATCTGTGTAAACAGTAGCATTATGAAAATATTTTTGTTATAGGCATGAGAAATTAACACGTTTGTATTTTGGATGGAAATTAAAATTATTTGTGAGAGCTTGGTATGTTTTCATCAATTGTCAGTCATCCCAATAGAGCATGTAGTGAAGTAACGGTTTTAATTTTCACAAAGGAAGAAAAAAAACTCTCAGAGGGCTTTTAAAACTGAGAATTATGATAATTATGTCATTCATAATACAGATAGCAACGTTACAGACAAGTGTTATGTCACTTAATAGTTAGTTAAACATGTAAACAGAAATATGGCAGTTAGCCCACATATTCCCCTTACAATGGAGAACTTTTGAAAGAGTAGATATGTTTTAATAGATGCCAGTGTGTGCGCGCACACACACACGCACAGACACACTCCCAAATATTCCCCTCTGTTTATAGGCTACATATTTCCTAAGTTAACTTTAACAGAACTTAAATTGAGTTCGTTGCCCCTGGATAGGAGTAAGAGGTGGTGCCGAGGTGTAGCTACAGAATGCATTGGCACAGAATGATGACTTAGGGCTCCCTTGGACCAGGTGGGGTTTCAGCTGCGGGATAAAGGCGAGCCATTAGATAGCCTTGAGCAGTTTGTGTAACATTGTTTATGCTTGATTCTGAAGCAAACAAATTCGATTTCTACACTAGAGCCACTTGGCTGTCTGACCATTGACACCTTTGAAAAAATGTCTTTTGCAGGCATGGTAAAGTTAAGCAAATGTGTAATTTGCAGGATTGTAAACTCCGTAAGTTATAACATTTCTTTTCTTTTTTTTTTTCCTGAATGACTACTATCTAATTCTAAGCAAGCATTAAAATTGTATTTGATAATCCCCAATGACTCCTGATTTCACCTCAATGTGCTGAGGCTGGTAGGTCAGCCCAAACAGACGGATGCTCTCCTATTTGCTTCATTTCATAGAGCACCTATTGGAAAAGGCTTAAATGAACTTTAATCAAATATGCCTATTATGTTACTGAGACATGAATTACTGATCATCTATTTGTTAGCAGCTAAAGCTTAGATACAAGAAAAGTGACTTTACTTTTTTTCTGTGAGCTTACCAAAATCGTATCTATCAAGGCAAAAAAGAGAGAGCTAACAAGTCAAACTAATTTGCAATGTGCCAACTTCCAGATTTAAACAAAGAATCGGCTGTATACATTTCAAATGACTGCCTTCATACTATCTAGGCTGAAAACACAAACAAACAAAAAACCCAAAACTGCCTTAGAAGAGAAGAGGAAGCATTTACTCTAGCCTTTAATGCTATACAGATGTTCCACATCCTCTTGACAAGGTGGGAGGAGTTATGTATGGAAAGGACTGGCTTCAGGGTATTGACCATCAGTAGAATAGTCAGAATGATGGAATTTCATGCTATTATTTGGGGCACTAATGCTTGCCTGATAAGTAAGTTTGTTTAGGGTTCCTAAGGACTGTTTGACATAGATCAGTCTAGAGATATATTATATTTGCTTAAGGACTTTTCATTTTTATTATTATATACCACTCATCACTGCAATATTTGGTTTAACTGGGGACCCTGAGAATTAGTTGATTAGATCATTTTACAAATGCTTTTTTGATATATCAGATATTACACTTATCTTTCTAAATACCAAAGGATAAAGATGTTTAAAAAGATCAAAATAAAGGGGAAGGGGTGGCAAAGAAAAAAGTTTATTGTTTACTTTTTTGACTATTCACCAAACTAATGGAAAGCATAAAGCCAAAAGCTAGAAAGAAGAGATTCAGAAAAACTAAAGTGTAAGCAAGTTGTTAAAATAGGAATGAAGGCTAGGAAAATGTAAGGATAATTTATTATTGAATATAAACAAATTCAGAGTGATTACATTTTCTTATCAAGTAATTTGTTGCTAATTCCAACACTCTATGTTGTACATAATATAACTTAAGTGATGTTAATAAACTTTAACTCATTAAAGTCTTTTGGAAATAATGTTTTAAGAAGTGTAAAAGGCAACTTTTGAGCAGCATGATATGCAATGTAATTTTCACTGGCCTATTAATAAACTCAGGTATTATGTTGATTTAGAAAAACAAATAGGATCATCACCCTTTTCTGGTAAACATTTGCAAGGTAGTTTTTAGAATGCAATATACAAAGAGGTCAGAACACACAGAAACACACACAGTTAAATGCAGAGACTCCATACACTTGCATATCTTCTTCTCCAGAAAAACAGCCCTTGGGGCATGGGATGTGAAAAATTAATTCACCATATTTCTATCAAAAAGTAAGATTTTCTGTCATAAAGGTGATATGTGCTTATTAAACAAGTATCAGAAAAGGTAGTAAAGTATAAAATAATAAATCACTCATGGCTCCAACTCCATCAACTCCTTAAAACACATACTAACTTCTGTTTTCTATGCATTCTTATAGTTGGTCACTCTCTATATGAAATCTTGAGACTTCTGTGCAGAATTCTTTAGTAACACAAGTTCCTTTCATTATAGGCAAATGAACTTCTTTTGACATTCCCAGGTAATCCTTTATGTTTCCTTGTTTCACAAAAGACAATGTACACAGGCAGAAGTATGATGTTATTACAATGAAAGTTTATTAATACAAGATCTTGGAATGAAATCTTCTAAAAAGTGTTTCACACTTACAAACTACAAAACTGTTGTTTAAACCAGAAGTCATATGTAGGAATGAGATTGCTGTAGAGGAACAAAAAAGAATCGTCTTATTTATGTCATTATGTTGCTACTTCTCTCATTATTCACACTCGTGCCCACTTTTATCCTGACTAAAGACAATTCAGTAAGGGATTCTGAGGATCTAATAAACACAAAGTAAGTTCAAA
The DNA here is from genome assembly GCF_030222135.1 of Aotus nancymaae. NCBI lineage: Eukaryota > Metazoa > Chordata > Mammalia > Primates > Aotidae > Aotus > Aotus nancymaae. The sequence goes on along the minus strand of NW_026988419.1, from coordinate 35,014,357 downwards.
ATCTCATAAAATCAATTAACCACTTTGTATTTGTGGAGACTTACAGAAATATAGATATTTGCATATAACAAAATTTAGAGGTGAATAACCGATCAGTGATTTGGGGCTAAGGCCAGGAAAGGGTGGAAGTGGCATGGGTATGGCTATAAAAGAATAACATGAGAGATCCTTGTGGTGATGGAAGTTTCTGTATCTTGTCTACATATATTAATAAATATTCCGGTTGTGATATGTACTATAGTTTTGCAAGATGTTGCTCTGGATAAAATTAAGTAAAAGGTGTATGAAATCTCTTTGTTATTTCTTACAACTGCAGGTGAATCTATAATTATCTCAGAATAAATGGCTTAATAAAAACATAGGTTAATTCTGTTTTTGCAGATACCCTGACACTATAGATATAGACATATCTACATGTGTATATACAGATGACTTGCCTAAATTCCTTTGGGACTATACTATTTTGATTTCAGACATGAATTCAGCTTGCTTCTGTAGATGTTGTTTATGTTGAGTATTATTTATTTTGATTTGAAATGTCATTTATTTAATAATTATGCATTATTTTGAAAAATGTAGTGATAAAAATGGTTATTTCTGAAAGCATGATAGAATGCAGTGGTTAATACATGGTCATGGGGGTCAGATTGCCCAATTTGAATCCTTTATGTACAGTGTGAATTTAGATAAGTTATTTATTCACTCTGTGCCTTAATTTGTTCATCTCTTAAAATGAAGATAACAACTATCTCATAGTGTTGTTGCAAAGATTAGAGGAGTTAATATATAAAAAAGAAACTTAGAATAGAGCCTAACATATAGCAAGAACTATGTACCTATTAGCTGTTCTGTGACAATAATGATGAAGATGCCTTATAAGAATCAGCTCATATACAACTCATGCCAATCCTAGCTGTAGCCATGATTATTAACCTTGTTATAGATAGCTAAGAGGGTTAAGTGCCTTGTGACATTACAGGGTTACAAAACTTGTAATGTTTTAAGAGACTCTACGTTAATCACTCTACTACGTGAATGTTAGTGAGAAAGTCTAGAATTTTGTTATAATAAAATAACATTTTTAGTCACGTAAATATCTGATTTTCTATTTAAACAACAGTGATTTAGAAATGACACTAGAATTAAAAACAAAAAAAAACAGCAGCTTTCTACTTAAATTTTCACTATTTCTTGACTCTACTGGGACTCAAAGGGCATCTCTCTGCTATTTTGGTCATTCCATTTTTCATCCTGGATAAACCCAAAGAGTAGAGAGATGTATAAAAACAAAAGTGATGAAGCCAACCCAGAATTCATTCTCAAAGCTTCAGAAGTGTTGAGGTTTTGGGTTCAGTCCAATAAAGGGTGAAGATTCAGGTCAAATCTTATTTTATATAAAATGACTACCTTTGTTTCCAAACAATCTAGTATTTAGAAATGTGGCAAGTTCCACTTTTAGCTAGCCTTTGAGGGAAAATGCTGAAATTAATCTTTTGAATGAAGAAGGGACTCAACGATTTACCACAGCTACTAAAACAGGGGCTTCCTGGAAAAGAATGACTATTTATTAAACAGATTGTAGCATCAAGTAAAGAGTTCTTTGGGGTTGTGTTGTATATGGGTGGGAGTAGGCATGTGTGTTTGTATGTTTGCCAAATATACGTGTAAACAAAAACTCATTGCCAAATTAAAACAATTGACATCATGTATCAAATAAGAGATAGTATATCCTGGTTATTGAGAGCATAGGTTTTGGGGCCAGATTACTTCAGTTCAAACTTGGGTTTTGCCTCTTAACCCATTTCCCATTTGCCCCAAGAAATTAGTGCAAGAAGCGAGCTGCACTTTTTTTTTTTCCTAAACAGGACATGGGTTAGGGATGTATGATCTTGCACCTTAGTTTCCTCATCTGTGAGAATGGGAATATAAAAATAGTAGCTTCCTTATACAGTGGTTTTGGAGAATAAACAATGAATATATGTAAAACACCTAGAAGACTTATAGTACACAGAAAGTACTTAAAACATTTTAGCTGTGCTAATTAATTGCATGATTAAATGGTAATCATGTGCTACATTCTGACTTAAGACATTTCCAGATGCAAAATAAATATAAGAAAATTTCCTGAATATCAGTGATTTCAAGTTTAATATATGCAATACAGTTAAATATATGCAAAGAAATGGAAGCATAATTATAAAGCAACACAGCAGGGGATATAAATCTAATGTATCAGTTAGGAATGCATTTGCCTGCAAATAACAAAACAGCCCAACTTTAATTCTTTCTTTATTTTTAAATAGGAACATATATTATAGAGGCTGTTTGGTGCTGGGATGTTGTTAGTGTTAGAATATTGACTAGTGCCAATGTTTCTGCAGCTCTCTCAACACTTTCCTAATAGTTTCAAATCATCACATTCTTCTTTAAGTCAGAAAGAAATTAGGGAAGGCAGTGAATCTCTTTAGAAAGTTAAAGCTTTCCCCCAAATTATATTGTCTAGCAGACTTTTCCAAAGACCTTTCAAAATCCATGCAAATCCAAATACTACATTTTTTTTTTTTTTTTTTTTGTCTGAGTCACACGGACACACTTACCTGAATTGTAATCTGGAATAGTGGATCCTAGGATTGCCATAATTGGCCTATCCCAATCACAATCCATTGCTTTGAGGCTACACATATATTTGTCATAAACAAAAGCAGAGTTCTGTCAGCAGTTGTGGGAAAACCACTATGGAGTAGGCAATTAATGACATTTGCCATCCGTAGCGTCAGCAAAAGAGAGAGTATGGGTTAGTTAGGTGAGGATGCCAAGAGGTAAAAGGTTAAAAGGAAGATTGTTTTAAATGAAGTGCTGATTGTGGATTACCAGAGACTTCAAAGACAAGAGAGTAAAGAAACAGCAAAAGAAAAACCAGGCAGGGAAAGGTAAAGTGTATTAAGGAAGTCAGGAGAGGTTAGATCTGCCTAAAAAGAAGCAGCCATATGGACTGAGATTGGATAAATTTGGAGAGATATGGAGGAGCCAGTTGATGGAGAGAACAGCTTAGTAGTTTCCTTGCTTCACCCTACCACCAAATAGACCAACCAATAAACTGCCAAGACTTTGGTATTCCCCAAATTTGGGAATATATACTCTTTTCAAGTACCCACAGAATATTTTTAAAAATGAAAAACCTCAATAAATTCCAACATTAGGCCATATGGTCTAATCATAATAAAATAAAACTAGAAATTAATATAATTTCTAAACACATATAAAAATAAAATTTATAAACACATACAAAAATATTCTGACTTCAATATTAAATATATATACATATATGCATATATTTATATATAAGAAATATAAATACATGTATACATATATTAATGTTGTACGTGATAACACTTGAGTTAAAAAACAATCAGACCTATAATTATAGACTATTTAGAAAATAAAAAATAATTTAGAATTCCATGTATCAAAGCACATAAGATGTAGCCAAAAACTATTCTTAGAGAAAGATTATTTACCTCAAGGGCTGTCATTGTTAAACAAGAAACCAAATGGAAAGAATGAGATTAACTGAGCCTACTTGGAAAGTTGGAAAAAAAACAGCAAATAAAAAAGCAGAAAAAAGGAAAATAAAAATATTCCAAATTCAACCTGAAAAGTTTATGTAATTACAGATAAAGAAGAAATAAAATTGATTTTAAGAGCATGTTTGACAAAATTTGTTAATATTAAAGAATTTAACCAGCATAAATATATAGAAGACCAAATATTACAAATTAGAGTAAAACCTGAATAGATTATTGTCTATAGAAAATCCTAAAAAATTATCAAAGAAGCTTCCCTTTTAAAAACTGCTAGGCACATAGAAATTGTTGGAGAATGTCATTCAAAAAAAAACCCATAAGAAACAGAAATTCTTAAGCCCTCTAACATCTTGTATAGAATAAAAGAGGAAAAAAAATTCCAATTATAATAAAAATCTGGAAATTCTGATTTCAGAAACTCTATTTTCAGGAGAAAAGGATGAATAAAAGATATACAAAAAAAGAGAGAGAAAAATAAGGGAACTATGAGTTAAACTCACAAATATAATACAAATAGTTTTAGTAAATGATTGAAGATGGACAGAATTCAGCTATTCACTCAAAGATAGTTCAATATTAGGAAAGTTATTAATATAAACTGCCATACTTCTAGGACAAAAAGAAAAAGAAGAGCACGAGCATCCCCTTCATTGCTTTAAATCTATTTAATAAGTTTGAAGAACATTTATATTTTAGTTTAAAATGGTTTTATTATACTGGGAATATATTTCCAAACAAGATAAACTTTATAGCAACCCAACAATCAGTATCATGTATATTGGTGTAACACTAGAAGAATTGCATTTAAATCAACTTAAAATCAGGAAAAAGACAAACTAGCTTGCTATCTATTACCAATTTTATATTACAATGCTAAGAAAGAGCTAGCCAGTAAAGTCAATTAAAACATTAAAGATCAGTATGAATATTGAAATAAAAAATTTCATTATTTGATCATCCACTAGAAATATCAAGAATAAAAATAAAACAGTTGCAATAGACATATAGTATAGAATATTACTAATTCTTAGTATTAGGAATGTTACTATTATTACTATGAAATGAAGTATATCATCAAATAAATATGCAAATGATCATAGCTATCCTGTATGCCAGCAATTGACTTTAAAATGATATGAAAACAGATAACATTAACGACTATGGCAAAAAGAATTAAATGTCTAATATCAAATTTATTAAGAAGTATCCAAGTTTTATAAAAAAAATTACTTTCCTAAAGGGATTTTTAAAAAATACATAGTTAAAGCAAAATACACCTGTACTTACTGTAAAATTTTAATATTAAGAATATATTAAAACTCCCTGAATTCAACTACAAATTTAATTCAACTCTGATTAAAGTATGGATTGAATTTGTTTAAAAACATAAAAATATACCTGACGTTTATAGAATATATCCAGTCAAAGAAATTCTGGAAGAAAACATTAATCGGAAGGAATGAAGCCTCTCTGATGCCCTAAAGTTAACAATGTATTCCTTCACAGTTACCTGTACCTTCCTTTTCCAGGACTTCTCATACTTTGTAGGAATAGATATACTTGTGAAATTATTTTATTATTATCCATCTTCTACATTAAACTGTAAGCCACATAATGGCAACAGCTGTGCATTTTTTGCTCATTGTGTCAGCTATAATGTCTTACAAAAAACAGATCTGCAATAAATATTTGTTGAACAGGTAATTAGATAAATGTTTTCAGAATTACAATGATAAAAACTGTCTGATGTCACCATCATAATAGATGGTAAATGTATGGACCAGAACAAAAAACACGGAAGCTCACATAAATATATGCTTAAAAAAATGTTTAAGGTTTTACTGACATCATTGTGGATAAGATATTCAGTAAATGATGTTGGGACACATGACTAACCATCAGGAAACTAGTTAGATTTTCACATATTACAGCAAAATAAATTCTAGGGGACTTAATTTCATAAATGTAAAAATAGCTTAAAACTTTTAAGTACTGTAAAAAAATAGGAATAGAAGTCTTTTTAAATCTTCTTTTGCCTTATATTGACATTGCTGAGAAGCATTTATTTGTTTAACTACATATGCCGCTAGTTCAACTTACTTTCTTAAGATAAGTTTCTGGAGGTGGGATTGCCAGTTGAAAGGATCTGCACATGGTTAGAGCCTTGCAAATTTTCCTCTTGAAAGCCTGTAACAATTTGCACACCCGCTGGAGGGCATGAGAGTGCTCACATCACTGGTTTAAAGTAGTTAAACTTAAGATGTTTCTCTCTCTTTAGATTGGTTTCTCTCTGATAGTTCTACAAATCCAATACTTTTAAAAATCTCAATTTTTAGTGAGATAAGACAATTTCTTTTTCAATGACAAACAATTAAGTGGTCAACAGTATAGGACTCATTTGTTTAGTGAAGGTATATCTATACAATTGAGTCCTATACAATCATCAAAAATGGTGTCCCTGTATATTAAGTGATATGAAATACCATTTACAATACATTGAACTATAATGTCAGTGATTTGATTCTCAATTTACGTGAAATATGTATTTATATGAATAAATTTGCATGGGAAAAGTATAAGCAGTTATACAGCAAAATAGTAATAAAGACTGTCTTAATGGCTTTCAAGTGATTTTAATATTTATTTCTTTATTTTTATTTCCATTTTTAAATTTGTTCTTCCAATGATTACATATTACTTATGTAATATAAAATTTCCTTAACAAGGCCAAAGCAGCACAAAATGTATTCCCAACATTTTGATTTATTTATTGAGCTAAATTTTATTTCAATTGTCATTACCAATACCAGATGGTTTTGTTATGTCACATAATAGGCATCCAATAAATATTTATGTATTACTTCAACCAGAACCATAAATATTGAGGGCCATGTCTGTATTGATAAGTCACATGTACCATACTCTTAAAAATTTTATATACCTTCTACTAAAATCTCATTTATAAGAGTTAATAATATCTGAAAGAATGAAAATTTATTAGTAGATTGAAGTATATTTGGGGGGAATCGATATCTGATGACCAACTATTAAGTATCAATTCCTGACTAGCTTCTTCAGCTATATTTCTATAATGACAGGCAAATCATGGTAGAAAAAGGTGGAAAACAGTTTTACCAATTTTATTAACTTTAAGCATAAATCATATTATATTAGGACAGAAAATGTAATTATGAGATCCCTGGATGCCACAATAAAACAATGTAGTTATTGACTAAATATTAAAAAGAAGCACACAAATATGTTGTTTCTTCAGGGGTGAATTTTTATACCATACATATCTAAGAAAAATTCTTACCTGGTATCTTAAATAGAGATAATTTAATGGGTGATGGCTCTCATAGCAGCTTCCTTGGCAATACAACAGGTTTTTCAGACAGGTATGTTTTTTTATTGACTATGAATTAAAACAAAATTAAGCTAAAATATTTTAATAGAAAGCTAATTTTCCTAGGCTTTTTAGCATGAGTCAGAGACTAGCACTTAGAACCCCTTAGAACCCCTTGGGGAATGGGTGAGTACAAATTTTGTTTCTCAAACGTATTTTTACAACCAAATGTGGGCAGGAATTGAATGGTCTCTCAGTTTAAGTGTGAGCTTTCTAATACCCAGGACACTGGAATTCTGTTATTGCTTAAAACGAGACACAAAAACTGAATGCCAGATTTTTCAGGTCCCAAGATTGATATTCTGTTATGACAATTAAATATTTTAATTTATATTCTTTTTTTCAGTTTTTTTTGTAGAGACAGTCTCGCTATGTTACCCTGGCTGGTCTTGAATTCCTGGCCTCAAGTGATCCTCTTGTCACTGCCTCCCAAAGCTCTGGGATTACGGGCACAAGCCACCACATCCAGCCTTAACTTGCATTCATTTCCCACAAAACAAACAGTCCCATCTCCACATGGAGGGGCCATTTTCTCAAGGTTTTCATGTGATCAGGGACCAGTTGAGACTAAATAGTAGAACACATATTTTTTAATTGGGTATAATCACATAGTAATAATCTCTAGGTATTAACAATGACCAACAATTTTTGCACAAGCATGTCAGGAGCCATGCTAAGTGCTTTACATGTATTGTCTCATTTAATCCTCATATCTATCAGTGAAAATAGGATACATTTTTCTTTATTTCACAGATTGGAAAGTAAGACAAGTGCTTGAATCTCATAGTTAGCAAGGGTTGGCGCTGAGATGGAACCCAGGTTGTCTGTCGACAGCACTCAGGGCCTGACAATTCTGCTATCCCGCCTCTTATAACCATTTATCTCCAATCTCCTGCCACCACCTTAGTTCAAGTCCTCATCACCTCTTGCCAGAGTTCTGAGCCAGAGACACCCTTCATAGGTGTACTGCCAAAATTTGAAATGCAAATCAGTTTCGCAAACATTATATTTAGTTAGAAGATATCATTTTTTTATTTTTGGGTCCACAGAATGTTCTTTCAAATTTATCAGAGTTTCACATTTAAAAATGTCATGGTTTTTATGTTTTTGTTTAACTATAAGAAAAAGGCCAGAAAGAAGAAAATTAACATTTATTGAGCCCTTAATATGTGCCAGGCAATAGTGCTTTGATGATGAATCTTCAAAACATCCCTGCAAAAAAAGATCGAGACTTATACCTATTGATTGTCTCTTCTGGGACTCAAGCTGTGCTTGGTGCTTTGTGCATATGCTAATTTATTCAGGAAAGCAGTATGGCATATCAATTAAGACCCGTTAGAGTTTAGGCCATGAGGTCAGTGAAAGATGGTATTGGTTACTATTCCCAGCTTTCTGAGATTGAGGAAATAAAACATTAGAGATCTTCAGGTTTCAGCCCCACTGATTTTTAAATCTATTGGTTGTTTCTGAATATTCACTATAATGAATCCAAGCAATGACTGAAGTAGTGAGAAAATACATTTTAATTGAAGGGTCAAAACTGGATACTTTTTTTCTGGATAAAAACTTATTTACTTTGGCCATATTTTGTCAAAATTGGGTTTGCTTGTCTTTGAAGTTCTGCTGTCCTTCTCCTTTTCTTTCACATTCTCTATAGCACTTATGCACTGGTAAGCATAGCGTGGTGCCTGATGAGGATCTGAGGTTTGCTTCGGGGAGTTCTTAAATAATCTTCGGGTTTCAGAATTCACAGAACAATCCAGAGTAAATAATTCCATCTTCCAACCAGATCTCATTATTACAACAGTGACTTTCTTGTCCATAAATAGCTGCTTATCTATTCTTGCCATGACCTCTTCCTCTGAAACTGCCAAATGGGGCAACAAGGTTAAGGATGGGTGAAGGATATGTAGTAAACACAAATGTCTGATGCAGGCATTTCAGAGAATGTCAGTGATTAATTTAAATATTGTGAATTTAGGATCCATTTTGGTACTAGCTCTGGAAAGCGGCTATCCATTTATCCCAGGATTAAATTTTAAGCATGTTGTTTTATTTTCATTGGTTTCTACTGAGTAAGACATGTGCAATTGGGAAAGAAATGAATCACCTGTGACTTGTTCAAGTGTATTTGTCTCTTGGTGGCACTCATCTCCAATATCGTATTTAGAAATACTAGGAGAAAGTTCTAAGCAAAAAGTCTCCAACTGTGGAAACTTCTACCATTTGCTGAATTACAGGATGACATTCAATGTCATTTCACTGTCCTACGTTTTCAACAGAGCTTCTTGAAAGCGGTCTCTCTGACTCATGTAGAATCTAAAACTGATCTCACAGAAGTTGGGAGTAGAATTGTGGTTAACAGGTGCTGAGAGGAGAGAAGGTTAGGGAGGTGTTGGTCAAAGGATATTTACAGTTAGACAGGAGGAATAAGTTCAAGAGATCTGTTGTATAGCATGTTGACTTTAGTTAATGAAATATATTGTATTCTTGAAAAACGCTAAGAGAGTGGGATGTTAAGTGTTCTTACCAGAAAAATGATAACTATGTGAGGTCATGCATTTGTTAATTAGCTCAATTTAACGATTTCACAAATATATGTCTATTTCAAAACATCATGTGGTTCGTAATAAATACATACAGTTTTATATGTCAATTAAAAAATAACTTTTTAAAAAGTTGTCTCTCTCTCTCCACACTCAAACACAGGGAGTGTATTTTTCTTTTGGTGCTGTGACATTTTTTTCCACTACATAGGATGCTCGTGGTTCCACATAAGGCTACTGCCAGGCAATACAGAATGAGGGCCAGGAATTGGTTGAAAGTGAGGGGCCATGGGGTGATGGATGTCAAACTAATTATTGATCAATTTACTATGTCTATTTAGTAAGTCAGTCAGTCTCCAGATACTTTTGTAGTCTTTAAGGAAGACAAATGTTCACAGTTTAAATATCCCTAAATATATAACAGATGAACAAGCATGCTTTGGTGTGTAAATGCTGCATAGATTCAGAACCATCAAAAAGCCCCTCAAAAAATGCTTTTCCATCTGCTGCTTCTAACTACATATCGCACATCCTGGCAGCGCACTTCACAGTGGTGTGAAAGATAGGTTCAAAGCCAACCTGGCAAAATCTATTTATCTTTTTTTTCTCCCCAAAATGTGTTTCTTTGTGCAGCTAAACTAGCAAACATATATAGGAACAAGGTGCCAGGGCTAAGAGGAGGCACTTGTCAGGCCTTTATCATTCAGGAGAAAACCTGCTTTGTATTTTGCTCTGAAATACTGACATTAAATTGCATCTTCTTAGAAAGTATGAATTGGAGAAGGCTTTGATTCTGTGTTCTCAGTAAAACTTACCTTCGAGTGATGCCTCAGAGTCCAGGAGATCTTTGTAAGTTACCCAAAGAACCCCATAGATGGAGAGTCCAGAAGAGCATCCCGCAGGAAGTATGTGATAGCTTTCCTCCCCAGTTTTCAAAGAGGTAATTATGTGCAACTCAGAAAGTGGATTCATGAGAGTAATGCTTTGTTTTTAATGCAATACCACTCTCAAGTATAATTTTTCTCAGAAGTGGTGACTTTTATAAGTAGTGTGATGGTTCATGCTAATGGAGTAGTGGGAGTTAGTGGCCTACTAATTAAGACTTCTTATTTGAAATGGTACCAGTTAATTTGTTTAAATAGTGAATATTCTTGTTTTATGGGGTAAAAGGTGTCCAGAAAGGTAATATTTACAACTGCCTTTCAAATTATGATATATTGTCAGGTATGTTAACATATCATATAGATGACCTATTTCTCTTTCCTGACACATTTTACTGCTGCTCTACTCTAGTATAGTGTAGGAGTATTACTAGAGGGTATTAGAATCTTACTGTAGTCATAGTTTTCATAAAGGTATAAGTGTGCATACAGATGTTCTAATACTATTATAAGGGTGTTTTTCAAATTTAATTTTAGCCATAGTATCATGTATTTAAATAATAGTTGTTTGCAGATATTAATATATAAACAGATTATGGGGGTTGAGGGGAGTTGTTTACAGATATTAATATATAAACAGAAAGTGAGGGATGGCCGGGCACGGTGGCTCAAGCCTGTAATCCCAGCACTTTGGGAGGCCGAGGCGGATGGATCACGAGGTCAAGAGATGGAGACCATCTTGGTCAACAAGGTGAAACCCCGTCTCTACTAAAAATACAAAAATTAGCCGGGCATGGTGGCACGCGCCTGTAGTCCCAGCTACTCGGGAGGCTGAGGCAGGAGAATTGCTTGAACCCAGGAAGCAGAGGTTGCGGTGAGCCGAGATGGCGCCCTTGCACTCCAGCCTGGGTAACAAGAAAAAAAAAAAAAAAAAAGAAAAGTGAGGGATGGCAGAGTCTTAGCCACAGTGTCCCTAGTCATTACATTGCCAGCTGCAGAAGCTTCTCTCAGAATTTCAGGAAGAATGAGTGAAAAAGGTTTGCAAGCTAAAACACTTATAGGGGCCAGCTAAGTAAGTCAGGGAAGGCCATTAGGTGTTTTACATTGAATATATGGACATGATTTTCATTTTCGTAAAGAAATATCTAAGCTCATGGAAATATATATATATATATTATATATTTATGTATGCACACACATACACATATAATATAGAATATCAGGTCTCATAGAAAACATAGCCCTCCTACTGTATTTTTCTTTCTTTCTTTCTTTCTTTTTGAGAGGGAGTCTTACTCTGTTACTAGGCTGGAGTGTAGTGGCGCAATCTCGGCTCACTGCAACCTCCGCCTCCTGGGTTCAAGCGATTCTTCCGTCTCAGCCTTCCGAGTAGCTGGGACCACAGGCGTGTGCCACCACGCCTGGCTAATTTTTTTGTATTTTTAGTAGAGACGGGGTTTCACCGTGTTGGCCAGGATGGTCTCGATCTCTTGACCTCGTGATCCGCCCACCTCGGCCTCCCAAAGTTCTGGGATTACAGGAGTGAGCCACCGTGCCCGGCCTGTATTTTTCTTTTGATAACTTTTTGTGGTGATATGGCAACAGAGACAACAGTGTAATTGTGACTTTTAAAGGCAACCTACAGCCTCAGTTTAGGGGAGGCATCAGGAAAGTTTGGGAATTGTGGCAAACTGAGCATAGACCCCACCTAATGAGGGCAGCTAATTTTTGACTCCAGCCAAGTGTTGACCTGTGAGAATGTGAGCACAGTGTTGGTTGCTAGAGCCTTCTGAAGGTTTAAAAGGAGTTTTAAATGTAAACTATTTTTCTATGAAATTTTCTGATTTTAAAGAATTGGTTCAATATTTGAAAATATTTTGCTACCTGAATCAAATTATTTGGCAAATTTTGCTCAATATCTAGGCTACTAGTTTGTGAATGTGCTTTGAAAGAATCTAGATTTGCCAGTACATAAGAATGCCACCTACAGCACCCTTTATTTATTTGAGTTGAAGTTTTTACTATAAACTATACATAATTCTGGGTAATAGTTTTGAATTATAAACCATGTAATGTAAACCATATAAAAAAACCAAGGTTGGCTAATTTAGAAATATGAGTTCAATACCTGGGTCTATCACCTAGGCCTGAAGCAGCAGTTCAAACGGGTTAAGCCACTGTCAAACATTCCCTGTGAGAAATACAAAGCATCATTAGAGACCATTATGAAAAACAACATGCCAACAAATGGGAAAACCTAGAGGGAATGGATAAATTCCTGGACAAATACAACCTACTAAGATTGAACTAAAAAGGAATAGACAACCTCAACAGACTAATAATAAGTAAAAAGGTTAAATCAGTAATACAAAGTCTCCCAACAAAGAAAAGCTCGGCACTGGGTGGCTTTACTACTAAATTCTACCGAAGTCTTAAAGAAGAATGAACAATTCTCAAACTATTTTAAAATATTGAAGAAGAGGGAATGCTTCCTAATTTATTCTATGAGGTCAGCATTGTCTTGATATTAAAATCAGAGAAGCACACAATGAAATAAAAATACAGGCCAATATTTCTGTTGAACATATATGCAAAAATCCTCAACAAAATACTAACAAACCAAATCCAACATCACATGAAGAAGATAATACATCATGATCAAATGAATTTATTCCAAAGATTCAAGGCTAGTTCAACATATGCAAATCAATGAATGTAATACATTATACGAACAGAACAAATGACAAAATAGATCATCCCAAGACACAGAGAAAGCATTTGACAAAATTCAACATCCTTTCATGATAAGACTCTCAAGATATTATAGAAGAAACACCTCAGTACAATAAAGGCCATATATAACAGCTAACATCATAGAAATAATTTCCTGTAAGAACTGGAAGAAGACAGAATGCCCACTTTCACCACTTTTACTCAACATAATACTGGAAGTCCTAGTCAGAGCAATTAGGCAAGAGAAATAAATAAAGGACCATCTGGTTGGAAAAAGTAAACTCAAATTGTCTCTCTTTGCAGATGAGATGATCTTGTATACAGAAAAATCTAGATTCTAGTAAAAACTCTTAGAATGTATAAACAAATTCAGTAAAGTTGCAGGATATAAAATCAACATACAAAAACTCAGTAGTGAGTCTATACATTAATAAATGGGCTGAAAAAAGATCAAGAAAGCAATCCCATTTATAATGACTACAAAATACTTAGAAATAAATTTAACCAAAAAATTGTAACATATCTACAGTGAAAACTATTAAACAGTGATGAAATAAATTGAAGAGGACACAACAAAATGGAAAGCTATTCAATGCTCATGAACTGGAAGAATTAGTTATGTTAACAATGACATAGTACTTGAAGCAATCTACAGATTCAACGTAATCCTTATTAAAATGCCAGACATTTTTACATAAATAGAAAAAATCCTAAAATTTGTATGGAAACACAGAAGTACCTGAATAGACAAAGCAATACTTAGCAAAAAGAACAAACTGGAGGCATCATACTACCTGACTTCAAAATATACTGCAAAGCTATAGTAACAAAAACAGCCTGGTATCTGTATAAAAACAGACATATATACCAATGGAATAGAATAGAGAACCCAGAAGTAAATCCATATAAAGGCATATCTCATTTTATTGTTTTATTCTGTTGCATTTTGCAGATATTGAATTAAAACATGGAATATTTCTGATATTGAACAAGTCTATTGATGCCATTTTTTCAAAAGCATGTCCTTGCTTTGTGTTTCTGTGACATATTTTAGGATGTGTCAAGATTTCAAACTTTTTTATTATTATATCTGTTATAGTAATCTGTGATCATTGATGTTACTATTGTAATTGTTTCAGAGTGCCAAAAACTGCACTCATATAAGATGGTGAGCTTAATTGATAAATGTGTGTGTTTTGACTGCTCCACCAACCAGCCATCTCTCTCACTCTTATTGGCCCTCTCTATTCTCTGAGATACAAAAATACTGAAATGCAGCCAATGAATAACCCTGTAATTGCCTCTAAGTTTTCAAGTGAAAGGAAGAATCACACATGTATCACTTTATTTATTTATTATTATTTTTTGACTCTTATTTTAGATTCAATAGTATATGTGAAGGTTTGTTATATAAATTGTGTGTCACAGGGGTTTGGTGTGCAGATTATTTTGAAATCCAGGTGCTAAGCATAGTACTCCATAGGTAGTTTTTTGATCCTCACCCATTTTCCACCCTCCATCCTCAAATAGGCCCCAGTGTCTATTGTTTTCTTCTTTGTATCCCATTTGTAAGTGAGATGTGAAATTTCATTAGCTCCCACTTGTAAGTGAGAACAGGTGGTATTTTATTTTCTATTCCTGCATTCGTTCATTTAGGATAATAACCTCCAGCTCCATCCATGTTGCTGTAAAGAATATAATCTCATTTTTATGGCTGTATAGTATTCCATGGTGTATATGTACTACATTTTCTTTATCCAGTCTACTGTTGATTAACATTTGTTATTCCATGCCTTTGTTATTGTGAATAGTGCTACCATTAATATACATATGGATATGTCTTTATGGTAGAACGATTTATATTCCTTTGGGTATAATCCCAATAATGGGATTACTGGGTTGAATGGTAGTTCTATTTTAAGTTCCCTGAGAAATCACCAAACTTCTTTCCACAGTGGCTGAACTTGTTTATATTTCCACCAGTAGCATATAAGGATTCCTTTTTTTTTTTTTTTTTTTTTTGGTGATTTTTGACTTGCATTTCTCTAATGATTAATAATGTTGAGCAGTTTTTATATGCTTGTATGACATGTATGTCTTCTTCTGAAAAGGAAGTCTTCTTCTGAAAAGGACACTGTTTGTGTCCTTTGCCCACTTTCTAAGGGGTTGTTTTTTGCTTGTTATTTTGTTTAAGTTTCTTATAGATTCTGGATATTAGACCTTTGTTGGATGCAGAGTTTGCAAATATTTTCTCCTATTCTGTAGAGATAAATTCTCTTGATCTCTATTTTGCTGTGCAGAGCCTCTTCAGTTTAATTAGGTCTCATTTGTCAGTTTTTGTTTTGTTGCAATTCCTTTTGGTATCTCCATCATGAAATCTTTGCCAGAGTCTATGTCCAGAATAGTATTTCCTAGGTTTTCTTCTAGGGTTTTATAGTTTTAGGTTTTATGTTTAAGTCTTTAATCTATATTGAGTTAATTTTTATATATGGTGAAAGGAAGAGGTACAGTTTTAATCTTCTGCATGTGGCTAGCTAGTTATCTCGACACCATTTGCTGAATAAGGGATCATTTCTGCATTGCTTGTTTTGGTTGAATTTGACAAAGATCAGATAGCTGTGGGTGTGGGGCCTTATTTTTGGGCTCTCTATTGTGTTCCATTGTCCTAGATGTCTGTTTTTGTATGAGTACCATGCTGTTTTGGTTATTTTAGCCTTGTAGTATAGTTTGAAGTAGGGTAATGTGATGCATCCAGCTTTGTTCTTTTTGCTTAAATTGCTTTGACAATTTGGGTTCTTTTTTGTTTCCAAATGAATTTTGGGATAGTTCTTCTAATTCTGTGCACAGTGTCACTGGTAGTTTGATAGGAATACCATTGAATCTGTAAATTGCTTCGGGTAGTGTGGCCATTTTAACGATACTGATTTTTTATATCCATATGCATGGAATGTTTTTCCATATGTTTGTGTCCTCTTTAAGTTTTTTCAGCAGTGTTCTGTAATTCCCATTGCAGAGATCTTCAACTTCCTGGTTAGCTTTATTCCTGGGTATCTTATTCTTTTCTGTGTCTATTGTGAATGGGATTGTGTTTTTGATTTGGCTCTCAGCTTGGACATTGCTGGTGTATAGAAATGCTACTGATTTTAGGGGAGGGACAGTGGGGGATGGGGAGTTAGGGGGAGATAGCATGGGGAGAAATGCCAGATATAGGTGAAGGGGAGGAAGGCAGCAAATCACATTGCCACGTGTGTACCTATGTAACAATCTTGCATGTTCTTCACATGTACCCCAAAACCTAAAATGCAATAAAAAAAAAAATAGAAATGCTACTGATTTTTGTATGTTGATTTTGTATCCTGAAACTTTGTTAAAGTTGTTAGTCACATATAGGAGCTTTTGGACAGAGCTATGAAGTTTTCTAGATAAAAATTATATTGTATGCAAACAGATAATTTGATTTCTTCTCTTTCTATTTGGCTGCTTTTTATTTCTTTCTACTGACTGATTGCTCTGGCTAGGACTGTCAGTACTATGTTGAATAGGAGTGGTGTGTGTAAACATCCTTGTCTTGTTCTGGTTCTCAAGTAAAATGCTTCCAGCTTTGGCCTGTTCAGTATGATGTTGGCTGTGGGTTTGTCATAGTTGGCTCTTATTATTTTGGGGTATGTTCCTTCAATGGCTAGTTTGTTGAAGGTTTTTAACATGAAGGGATGATGAATTTTGTTGAAAGCTTTCTGTAGCTATTGAGATGATCATGTGATTTTTTTTTATAGTTCTGTTTGTGTGATGAATCACATTTATTGATTTATGTACATTAATCCAACCTCGCATCCCAGGGATAAAGCCTACTCAATCACGGTGGATTAGCTTTTTGATGTGTTGTTGGATTTGGTTTGCTAGTAGTTTGTTGAGGATTTTTGCATCTCTGTTCATGAAGGATATTGGCCTGAAGTTTTCTCTTTTTGTTGTGTCTCTGCCAGATTTTGGTATCAGGATATGATTGATGGTTAAAATTAGGTGTCAACTTGATTGGATTGACAGATAACTAGATGGATGATAAAGTATGTTTCTGGGTGTGTTTGTGAGGGTGCTGCCAGAGGAGATTGACATTTGAATCTGTGGACTGGGAGAGGAAGATTCACTCTCAATGTAGGTGGGCACTATCCAATCACTGCCAGAGCAGTGAGAACAAAGCAGGCTGAAGAAGATGGGGGAAGGTGGGATACATTTGCTTGCTGAGTCTTCTGGCTCTCTTTTTTTTTCTTCTAAAGTGGGATGCTTGCTTCCACTCCTCTTGCCCTTGGACTTTGGTCTCTGGGATTAACACGAGCAGATCCTGGGAGCTCTTGTGCCTTTGGTAGCAGACTGAAGGCTTCCTTGGTTTTGAGGCTTTCAGACTTGGACTGAGCCACTGGCAGCTTGAACCCTGTACCTGGAAAAGCCACAAGTACTCCATAATCTGTGATTGCGGCCTCAGTGGCTGGTCCCTGCAAAGCCACAAGGGCAGAGCTGCCCAAGGCCGTGGCAGCCCATCCCCTGCACTAGTGTGCCTTAGCTGTGGAATGTGGAATCAAAGGAGATTATTTTGGAGCTTTGAGGTGTAACGACTGCCCTGCTGGGTTTCAAACCTGCATAGGGCCTGTAGCCCCTTTCTTTTGGTTGATCCCTTCCTTTTGGAATGAGAATGTTTACCCAATGCTTGAACCCTCATTGTATTGTGGAAGTAAATAACTTGTTTGGATTTTACAGGCTGATAGGTGGAAAGAGATGTGTCTCAGATGCAACTTTGGACTTGAACTTGGGACTTTGGAGTGAATACTGGAATGAGTTGACTTTGGGGGACCATTGGGAAGGCATGATCGTATTTTGAAGTGCAAGAAACACATGAGATTTGGGAGGGATTAGGGGTAGAATCATAGTTTGAATATTTTTCCCCTCCCGAATTGTAATCCTCAGTATTAAAGTTGGGGCCCAGTGGGAGGTGATTGAATCATGGGATGGTTTCTCATGAATGGTTTAGCACCGTCCCCTTGGTGCTATCCTCATCATTGTGAGTTTTCAAGAAATGTGTCTGTTTACTGTTTAAAAGTGTGTGGCATGCCCATCACCTGTTCATGCTCCCATTACTGTCATGTGTCTGCTCTCTCTTTGCCTTCTGTTCTGCCATGATTGAAAGCTTCCGGAGGCCTCCCCAGAAGCAGATGCTGCTATGCTTTCTGTGCAGTTCTCAGAACCATAAGTCAATTCAATCTCTTCTTATAAATTACCTAGTCTCATATTTCTTAATAGCAGTGCAAGATTGGCTTAATACACAGGATAATGTTGGCCTCACAGAATCAGTTAGGGAGGAATCCCTCCTCCTTAATTTTTTCAAATAGTTTCAGTAAGAATGGTACCAGCTCTTCTTTATATGTCTGGTAGAATTAAGCTGTGAATCTTTCTGTTCCAGGGCTTTTCCTGCTTGGTAGACTTTTATTGTTGATTCAATTTCAGAATATTTTATTGGTCTGTTCAAGGTTTCAATTTCTTCCTGGTTCAATCTTGGGAGATTGTATGTTTCCAGGAATTTATCCACTTCTTCTAGATTTTCTAGTTTGTGTGCATAGAGGTGTTTGTAATCTCTCACTTTAAGTAAAAAGCTAGAAACAATTAAGCTTAGTGAGGAAGGCTTGTTGAAAGCTGAGATAGGCCAAAAACTAGGCCGTTAGTGCCAAACAGTTAAGCAAGTTGTGAATGCAAAGGAAAAGTTCTTGAAGGAAATTAAAAATGCTACTCTAGTGAACACATGAATGATAAGAAAGCCAAACAATCTTATTGCTGATATGGAGAAAGTTTTAGCAGTCTGGATAGAAGATCAAACCAGCCACAACATTTCCTAAAGCCAAAGCCTAATCCAGAGCAAGGTCCTAACTGTATTCAATTCTGTGAAGGCTGAGAGAGATAAGGAAGATGCAGAACAAATGATTAAAGCTAGTGGAGGTTGGTACATGAGGTTTAAGGAAAGAAGTCATGTTTGTGACATAAAAGTGCAAGATGAAGTAAAAAGTTCTGATGTAGAAGCCACAGCAAGTTATCCAGATGTAGCTAAGATAACTGATGAAGGGTGCTGCACTAAACAGTAGGTTTTCAAGGTGGATGAAACAGCCTTCTATTGGACAAAGATGCCATCTAGGACTTTCACGGCTAGAGGAGAAGGCAATGTCTGGCTTCAATACTTCAAGAGATAGGCTGACTATCTTGTTAGGGGCTAATGTAGCTGGTGACTTTAAGTGGAAGTCAATGCTCATTAACCATTTCTCAAATCATAATGTCCTTAAGAATTAGGCTAAATTGGATGGGTGTGGTGGCTTACGCCTGTAATCCCAGCACTTTGGGAGGCCGAGGAGGGTGAATCACTTGGGGTCAGGCATTCAAGACTAGCCTGGCCAATATGGTGAAACCCCATCTCTACTAAAAAATACAAAAATTAGCCAGACATGGTGGTACATGCCTGTAGTTTCAGCTACTTGGGAGCCTGAGGCAGGAGAATCGCTTGAATTCAGGCAGCAAAAGTTGCAGTGAGCCAAGATCATGCAACTGCACTGCAGTCTAGGTTACAGAGCGAGACTCCATCTCAAAAAAAAAAAAAAAAAAAAAAAAGCTAAATTACTCTACCTATGCTCTATAAATGAAAGAAAATAGCCTGTATAACAACACATCAGTTCATAGCATGATTTACCGAATATTTTAAGCCCACTTTTGAGAACAACTGCTCAGAAAAAAAGATTCCTTTTAAAATACTACTGCTTATCAACAATGCAGCTTGTCACTCATGAACCCTGATGAAGATGTACAAGGATATTAATGTTGTTTTTGTGCTTACTAAACACAATATCCATTCTGTATCCCATGGGTCCAGGAAAAATTTCACCTTTCAAATCTTATGATTTAAGGAAAACATCTTGTAAGACTACAGCTGCCATAAACAGTGCTTCCTCTGATGGATCTGAACAAAATAAATTGAAAACTTCTGGAAAGGATTCACTATTCTAGATACCCTTAAAAACATTCGTGGTTCAAGGAAGGAGGTCAAAACATCAACATTAATAGGAATCTGGAAGAAGTTGATTCCAATCCTAATGGATGACTTTGAGTGGTTCAAGACTTCAGTAGAGGAAGTAACTAGATGTGATGTGAATCATGAGAGAACCAGAATCAGAAAAATGTATTCAATCTCATGATAAGATTTGAATGGATGAGGAGTTGCTTCTTTTGAATGGGCAAAGAAAGTGGTTTCTTGAGATGAAATCTACTCCTGATGAAGCTGCTGTGAACATTGTTGAAATGACAATAAAAAATTTGGAATAGTTTATAAATTTAGTTGATAAAGCAGTGGCAGAGTTTGAGAGGATAGACTCTAATTTTGAAATATGTTCTACTGTGGGTAAAATGACATCAAACAACATCACATGCTACAGAGAAATCTTTCATGAAAGGAAGAGTCCATCAACATGGCACATGTAATTGTTGTCTCATTTTGAGAAACTGCCGCAGCCACCCCAGCCTTCAGCAGCCACCACCCTGCTCAGTCAGCAGCCATCAAATCAAGGCAAGTGCCTCCACCAGCAAAAATATTATAAAACTTATTGAAGGTTCAAATAACTGTTAACATTTTTTTTTTTACCAATAAAGTATTTTTATTTATTTGTTTTTGTATTGAGACAGAGTCTTGCTCTGGAGTGCAGTGACATAATCCTGGCTCACTGCAACCTCCACCTCCCAGTTCAAGCAATTATCATGCCTCAGCCTACCTGGGATTATAGGCACCTGCACCATGCTTGCCTCATTTTTTTGTATTTTTAGTAGAGTTGGGGTTTCACCATGTTGGCCAGGCTAGTCTTGAACTCATGGCCTCAAGTGATCTGATCACCTGTGCTTTCCAAAGTGCTAGGATTACAGGCATGAGCCACCATGCCTGGTCAATAAGATATTTTTTAATTAAGGCATATACATTATTTTTTTAGACATAATGCTATTGCACACTTAACAGACTACAGTATTACATAAATATAACTTTTATATACATTAGGAAACCAAAATTTTTGACTTTATTGTGATATTTGCTTTATTGCAGTAGTCTGGCACTGAATCCATATCTCTGAGGTTTGCTCTTATTTACAGCCAACTGATTGTTGACAAAGGCACCAATAACATACATTGGGGAATGAGAACCCTCTTCAATAAAGTGTTCTGGGAAAACTGAATATTCACATGCAGAAGAATCAAACTAGACCCCTACCCTTCACCATATACAAAAATCAACTCAACAGTAAATTAAAGACTTAAATGTAAGACCCAAAACTATAAAACTCCTAGAAGAAAATAGGAAAAATGCTTCAGGACTTTGATCTATGCAAAGATTTTTTGGGTAACACTTCAAAAACAGGCAACAAAAACCAAAGTAGAGAAAAGAGACTCTATCAAACTAAAAAGCTTCTGCACAGCAAAGTAAACAATCAACAGAGTGAAGATACTGCCTATAGAATTGGAGAAAATATTTGCAAACTATACATGCAATGAGGGACTAAGACCCAGAATATACAACCAACTCAACTCAGCAGCAAATAATAATAATAATCCCATTAAATATGGGCAAAATATCTCAATAGACATTTCCCAAAAAAGACCTAGAAATGGCCAAGTATATGAACAAATGCTCAGCATCACTCATCATCAGGAAAATGCAAAACAAAGCCACAATGATATATGATCTCATCGAAGAATGGCTATTATCAAAAAGACAAAAAATAACAAATGCTAATGAGAAAGTGGAGAAAAGGAACTCATACACTGCTGTTGGCAATGTAAATTAGTATAGCCATTATGGAAAACAGTATGGAGGTTTTTCACTAAAAATTGAACTATCACGTGATCCAGCAATCTCATTACTGATTATCTAAAGGGAAAGAAGTCAGTATATTAAAGAGGTATCTGCACGCCCATGTTTATTATAGTACTATTCATGTTGGCCAAGATATGAAATCAAACTAAATGTGTATTAACAGATGAATGACTAAAGAAAATAAGGTATATATTCACAATGGAATACTATTCAGCCACAGAAAAGATAAAATCCTGTAATTTGTGGCAACGTGATTGAGCCTAGAGAAGTAGTCCCAACCTTTTTGGCACCAGGGACTGGTTTTGTGGAAGACAATTTTTCCACTGGGGTTTGAGAGTGGGTGGGGGATGGTTTGAGGATGAAACTGTCCCACCTCAGATCATCAGGTATTAGATTCTCATAAGGAGTGCACAACCTAGATCCCTTGCATGCGTAGTTCACAATAGGGTGCACACTCCTATGAGAATCTGAGGCCACTGTTGATCTGACAGGAGTTGGACCTCAGGAGGTAATGCTCCCTTGCCTGCTGCTCACCTCCTGCCAGGGAGGCTCCCAGTCCAAGGCCCAGGGGTTGGAGACCCTGTCCCTTAGAGAACATTATGTTAAATGAAATAAATCAGGCACAGAATGATAAATACTGCATGTCTCATTCGTGTGTCAGAGCTAAAAATGTCAAGGCAAAGAAGTAGAGAGTAGAATTGTGATTATTACAGGCTGGAAAGTGTAGTGGGGAGGGAAGAACATAAAGAGGGTTGTTAATGGATAAAACAATTATAGGGGAGAGCAGGATTAAGTTCTGGTGTTCAATGGGACTGTGGGGTGAATATAATTAATAATAATTATTGTATACTTTCAAAAGGTTGAAGGGAGGATTTTGAATCTTCCTAGCACAAAGAAATTATGTGTTTGAAGTGCTAGATATACTAATTAATTTGATGATTATACATTGTATATATGTAACAAATATCATTCTGTACTCCATAAATATGTATGATTATTGTGTGTCAACTAAAATAAAAGGAAAAAGAAAGATTCTCTGTGAAAACAGGGAGTTTAATATCTTTTTTATTTTGGAAAGAATACTGATTTGGGTAGTTAAACATGAGCCTGAGTCTTAGAACTTCTATGTGAATTTGAGCAAATTATTTATGATTTCTTTGCCTTATTCTCCTAAACTATAACCACAATGATACTAATATCCTTCTAATGACTGAATAAAGATTAAAATAGGTAATAAGTGTTAATGCATGACATTTAATAAATGCCCAATAAAGGGTAGATACATAATTATTACAGATTATATCTTTATATGCATTGCTTTCTCACAACCTAATATGTTGGCACAGTCTTGTAAGGATGGTTAAATTATGTAATCTATATATGTTGAATACAATGCCTACTAAACAATCAATTTTGGGTATTATTATGATGTGTTATGAGAGTTACATGTTACCCAGTGGTGTGGAGTCACAGTTCTGATGAACCTTTACAATGCTCAGTGTCCGTATTCTTAAGGTTTGGAGAGCCAGTCATCATGAATTTTTTCTAAAATCACAGCTGATTTTATTATTTGCTTGTTTCATTTTTTGTTCAGTATAGTTTTCAGGGTATCTTGCACAGCAAAGATGGATTTGCTAAAAGATTTTAGGAGACTCTTATTTCAGAGGAATATTCCCTGTATCAAGAGCTATTTTAGAAACATTCAAAATGCTCCACAAACAATGGAAAACAATCCTTTTAGAAGTTTCCACCACAGAATGACCAGATCTATTATTTTGTCACTCATTTTACAACCACTACAAGACATACTGAAAAGGTTCTTTTCCATTCTGTCTAGACACCTTTTCCTAGACAACATCCTGAAACATAAGAATAAGCACAAAAATGAACATATTACATCAAACGTACCACTGAGAAGAATAAGTTTAACAGTTTCCCATGTGGGAGGCATATGGATGGTAATTATCTCTCCTCCCACTTCACTTAGCTTTATGAACTCCTCTGTCGTGGCTGGGAGGGTCTGGTCATGCCTCACCACATATCTGAAGCATGTTTTAATTGGCTGGAGGAATAGTGTGGCTTGTGGACAGAGGGAGTTAAAGGGAATTGGTGTTTTCTTGGGTGGGTAAGCTCTATGTTGCTCATTAATAGTACTCATGGGAAATTTATTCTCACAAGGTCCAAGTAAGTTATCAGCATGTTTCAAATAATGTTATCAATTAGCAAGATGTTTTCAATAACATGAAGTTTCTTCAAGGACATGTAACTCTCTATGGGAAGTTCTTTATTCCTCATTTCAGTTTTTTTTTTTTTTTTTTTTTTAATTTTTCTGGACACAGGTTACAATTTTAAGTTAGCAGAACACCAGCTCACACAGAAACACTCTTCTCTGTGAATTCTTTCTTTGGCTGACAGACATGAGATGTTAGCTGTCTAAGAGGACCTTCACACCAACATCTTCTTAGAAGATATTGTAAGAGAACAATCTTTGAGTGGAACCTGAAATCTTTCTAAACGCTGCATATAGGAAAACAAGAGGCAGTTCACATAACCACTTAACACCTCTTCTTAAAAGCAAATCCTTGAAGGAGTGGTGTTCAAATATTTAAGTAGCTTAGATACTTTATACACACAACATCCAAAATGGTCAGTAGTCCTAATACATTTCATAATCTCCCAAATTTTAATTGTTGATGTGCAATCAAATTAATTTCCGGGAACATGTACCCAGTAGCCTTAGGAGAAAGAACACAACTATTACTTTAAATTAAAAATTTTTTTTCATGTCCCTGAGAGAAAAATTAGAGTAACTTAAAAAATTAACTCAGACACTCCATTTATTTTTAGGAAGACATATAAGTCTCACAAGGACACTTTTACATGTTGTAATAATGTTCACAAACAGGTTTCTCTTTAAATTAACACTATTCTAAGCCTCATTTTCTCCATTTTGTTTCATATATATATATTTATGCATCTGGATGCATATATAGGCATATATATATTTAGCAGGTATAATGTATTGCACATAAATCTAAATGTCTATCATATACAGCATATTAGAACCTAGCATGATACTAGCCATATATTAGAGAATCAATGAAATTGATGGCTATTTATATATAATGTATTAATAAAAACCCTGAAAACTGTCTATATGTGTCTTTATTTTATTAAAATAATGATTAAAAAATGTAACCAGGCTGGGTGCCACAGGTGTCATTCATAACATTCACTGACATCATATGGTAAGGTTTTCCATGCATGCTATTTTCTGCTACTTCCTCACTGCCTTTAGGAGTTGAAATACAACATTAAATTGCTTACTGCAGATACCACAACACCTCATGATTATGGTTCTATGGAAATAATTTTCTCTAAATAAACCTAGAAACATATTTTTAGGGTTGCATTTTCTTTTTAGACTGGCAAATGCTCCAGCTTATCTCATTGCTCTATTTTACCCAGTGGAATTTTGCCGCCAGTGGATCTGATTGCACTCACTGACTGAATCAGGTTCTTATGAAGCATTTCATCTTCGCTGAAAATGCAAAATGCATAAACTAAGTTGAAAGTTACTGATGGACAGCCTTAGTGAATTGTGTTTCCCATCAGCTGTCTTGAATCCGATTCCATCATAGGGAGAATCACATCTGCTGATTCTACACCTGGAATCTGATTCTAGAGCAGATTCCTCAGCTTTTCCCAAAGAAATACAATACTACACTTGAAAAGATGGCATTTCCTTAGGAAATTGTATTTGTATTACTCTATATCTGATCATCTTAAAATTAGATTAAAAAAACATTTTACTTTCTAATTTTTTTTCCCTAGGCAGGTAAAATCTAGGTCACGTTTTTTGAGTCATCAATGTCTCTCATATACATAACACAATTGTTGATTTGCTTGCCAAACAAAGTATAAAAGAATTAACAGTAGTCTTGCAATTAAGTAGTAATTAAGCCTCAGCTTTAATGTTTCAATTAAAACTTAATAAGCATGCATGAGATGTATTTACAGTGTATGTTGAGTAGTGATAAAAAACACTTGTTTTGCCCACTTTTGCAAACTGGTAGATAGAACATATTTGTTTACTTGTAACATGATAATTCCTCGAGGTGTGAACACTGGGGTATGGAAGAGGTGAAGAGACAAACATTATAACAGGTATTCTGCAGAAGTGTCAAGAGATGCAGAATGTTGCAACACAAACAAAAGATGGTGAATTGAAAATGATCTGTCCAGGGGTTGAACTAAAATTCTAAGAATGGCAAATAATAACATTATGTTGCTTGATTCATGCATCTTTAGAAAAATTCAAGATAGCCTCAAGATGGTATGTTAAATTGTAATTTTTAAACGTATTAATTCATTATTAATGACTAGTATATATTAGGAGAAAACAAGAAAGAATATATTTGTTGTATTATATAAGGTAAAAATAATAATTATATTCCATTTCCTTAATTTAAAACGTCATTTTTTTTACACAATAGGTATTTTTTTTTTGAGGTGGAGACTCATTCTGTCGCCCAGGCTGGAATGCAGTGGCACAATCTCAGCTCACTGCAACCTCTGCCTCCTGGGTTCAAACGATTCTCCTGCCTCAGCCTCCTGTGTGGCTGAAACTGTAGGCATCTACCATCACACCTGGCTAATTCTTATATTTTTAGTAGAGACAGGGTTTCACTGTGTTGACCAGGCTGGTCTTAAACTCCTGACCTCAAGTGATCTGCCCATCTAGGCATCCCAAAGTTCTGGGATCACAGGTGTGAGCCTCTGAGCCTGGACCACAGTAGGTAAAATTATTACCTGCTTAACTGAAGGCACCAATACAGACTTCTATATTATACTATTAAAAAGTTAAATAGGCCAGGGCAGTGGCTCATGCCTGTAGTCCCAGCACTTTGGGAGGCCGAGGTGGGCCAATCACGAGGTCAGGAGTTCGAGACCAGCCTGGCCAATATGATGAAACCCTGTCTCTACTAAAAATGAAAAAATTAGCTGGGCTTGGTGGCACATGTTTGTAGTCTCAGCTACTCGGGAGGGTGAGGCAGAAGAATCACTTGAATCCAGGAGGCAGAGGTTGTAGTGAACCGTGATTGCGCCACTGCACTCCAGCCTGGGTGACAGAGTGAGACTCCATCTCAAAAAAAAAAAAAAAAAAAAAAAAAGTTAAATAACAATTGAGTATAAATACTATTTGTAAGATATCAAATGGAATGTTTTTATCTTTGATTTCCAATATTTAAAAATGAAACATTTCATTTATTTTAAGTAAATTAATTCTTATAAACTGCATTTTTTCATTTTGAAGTGTTATTGCCAACTCAGCTTTTCTTAACCTATTTAATAAAATGGTGGAATTTTGACACATCGCCTGATGTTACTCAAACCCTTCTCTTCTTTGGTTCTTTCAGGATCCTTGTCAATTTTACTTTTTAAGGCCTAGTAATCTTTGATAAGTTATTATTTCCTCAATAATTGCTCAAATTCTATTTAACTTTCCTCTCATCTTTTGATGTACATAACACATTTAATTTTGGAGAGAACATATGCTTAAGAAAAAGGACACAATCTTACTATGAAATAAGTATGTTTCAAAGAGAAAAATGATGGTTCAATATGTCAGCGAAGTATCTGATTTAGAAAGAAAATGCCATTATTTTCTTCTACTAATTCAGTCTTTAACTAACATTTTTAAAAAGTCTAATTCTTCAAATTAAGAAAAATCCATACAATTGAGTTAAGAAAACTCTTAATCTCTTCAATCTACAATGTGTATATTTTTCTTCCTAATGCCAAAACATTTCCGTGAAACAGTGAAACTAGCAACATGTAGCCAAAGCAACCAGGCAAGTTAATGATTTTTTTCTCTCTACCAGGTTGATTTGGCACTTTGTAGACACTGCTAAGCCAGCTCATGTTAGTGCTTGAAGTAAAGTGTTTTAGAATTTTGCTTAGTTGTTTTTTCTCATTTTGATATAACTTTTGTATTCTGGAAATCTTCAAGACATTTGTTATCCAACACTAGTAAAACAACCTGTTGCATTTAAAAAGAAATTAAATATCATAACAAAAAAGAATAAATCAAATGTAAAAACAGCTAAGTTTTTTAGAACATTTCAATCTTTCACTGCAACATAACATTCATTGCTATGACAATGACCATGAAAACAGAAAAAGATTTGTAAATTCTGACATAAGAAAGAATTGGCTCTACAGATTAAGACGTAACTTTATGTCAAATCAAAGATTTTTTGCTGTGGTAATAAAGGTATAAAATGTTACTATTAAAATCCTTAATTTATAATCAATTATAAAGAAAAAATTACTTTAAACTATTTTTAAATAGGCTGTAAACAAATGATACTTAAGGATATGTCCATCATGCTTAAGTAGTGACAAATGTCATTGACCTGGATATGCCATTGATTTTCACAATGAAGTTGGGGCACCTTGACAACAACCTGCAATTGAATTTCTTTTCTGATCAGTGCCACAGTCAAATTGATCTGGCTCTGCTAATGATTACCAACATTTTCAACATATCTTCCAGATTTTCGTGTACTCTTTGGCAGAAAAAGAGCTTGAAGATTTTCCCTTTAAACCATTGAAATTTTGGAATTTCTATTCAATATCTTGTCAGTTCACTCTCATCTCTGACACCACCAATCTCTTTCCAGCTCAGGATATTTCTCCAAATATCTAGCTCTTACTTCTAAGCCAGAATTACAACAGAAATCCTCATGTTTCCTTAAGCCAACAATAAAGAATATGGATTATTAGGTATTAATTAATTTTATTATAATGGTAAATATATTTGAAATTTTGAACTAATTTTTAAATTATAATGTGAGCTTATTTAAGTCCTAAAAATTAATCTCCTTGCATTATATTATCTCTGTGATAGTTAAGAGTCAGAGTGGCTTTGGGGTATTTTTTTCTATCCTCATCATCATGTCCCCTTTTAAACCAGTTCCAGATTTCCACTTTACTTACCTCTTCTACTGAAAGTGCTGTCTAGAGTTACCTACACATGCAATTTAAGACAAGGCACTATCATCCTCCTTCCTTGATGTTTGAAATCTTTGGAAACATGAGATTGAATGCTAGTTTTCCCTCTAGTTTCAATTTCCTACATAATAAATAATATATCCATCAAGAAAAAAGTTTTAAAATATTGCAAATGTACTCTGGGTGAGATACTGATCTAGACTCAAGGCAAGTAATTTCTGTAGTCTAATGGAGGTGGAGTGGGGTGGTGGTGTATTTCTTCATCATGGTGGTATTACAGAATTATCCAAGGTGCTGATTTAAACTGACCCATGGAAGTGCACACACTCTGGGTTGGAGTCAGAAAATCTGTATTTGTAACTTCCTCCACTGGTGCTTATATACCCAATGACATTTAAGAACCATTGCATGTTTACCTCATGTGTAAGGGCATGAGTTCTGGATTCAATTCAGTGTGAGTGGTTCCTACTGGGTAGGTGGTTTTCCTTACTTCAGGGATATATGGATTCATGTTCCTCCCATTTGTGATCTCTGTATCCCTGGAGGCTCTAGACTCCCCTGCCTTCAGATGGTGGATAGGGAGAAGGATAATGATGAATGCAGACCTACTTGTTAAAAACCTTGGCCTGGAAGTAAGACTCTTCACTTCTGCTCACAGTCTATTGGCAAGATGTAATCTCATGGCCATTCTTGATGGCATAAGAGCCTGGAAGATGCAGTCTTTGTCTAGACAGCCTTTTTTTTTTTTTTTTTTTTTTTTGTAGCAACAACTATACTCTCTGGAAGGTAAAACCCAACTATTTTGTGTATTTTTTATCTCCAACACAGTAGTCATTTTAATGGCCTCGACTTGGCAGCAATTTCTTAGATATAACATGTATAAGCAGCAACAGAAAAAATAGATTCATGAGATAGACAATAAATTCCCTTGTAATAATTAATTTTAGGGATCATCTTGACTGGGTTAAGGGCTATGCAGATAGCTAGTACAGAATTTTTTCTGTGTATGTCTGTGAGCACGTTTACAGAAGAGATTGATATTTGAACCAGTGGACTAAGTAAAGAAGATCTCTGCCCTCACCCAGTGTGAGGGGCTGATCCAATTGGTCGAAGTACCAGATAGAACAAAAAAGGCAAAGAAAAGCAAATTCATTCTCTCTTCTGGAGCTGGGAAATCCACTTTGTTCCTGCTCTTGGAAATCAGAGCTCCAGATTCTTGGGCCTTTGGACTTCAGAACATACACCAGCATCTCCCCACCCGCCTGATTCTCAGGCTTTCAGCCTCAGACTGAGCTACACCACTGGCTTCCTGGTGCTCCAGCTTAAGGATGGCACATCAGGGGACTTATAAGGATGTGAGAAAGCTTCCATAATTAATCACTCTTTGATACCTATATTTATATCTCTCTGTATCTATATACTCCTGCTGCTGGTTCTATCTCTCTGGAGAGCTCTGTTTTTCTGGTTCTATTTTTCTGAAGAACCCTAACTAGTATCACTCTGAATGACTGCTGTATGATCAAGTGATACAGCACAAGAAACTAATATTCATGTCACCAGACAGTAGCACAATATTGTTTCGATGTTAAAGTAGCTTCTATTAATATATTTATTTAACAGTTTTTTAGGTATTAATATAACTAACCAGCTATTAGTACATTTCTAATTCCAAAAGTAGTGCAAGTACCTTTCCAGGAATATTTTTCCATAGCATAATATGATAGTACATAGATTCTTTATCCATAGTACTTATTTTCGAAAAGAAGATGAACACAAAGTCTCAAAGGCTTGAATCTTGTCACAGTGAAAGCAAAACAAACGATCTATCATAGAATTTACGAAAGGAATTTTGCACAAGGAAATAGACTCATTTTTGACCTTGAGAAACCCATAGGCTGCTCAAGACACAGAAATAATTGTTGTACTTTCCTAAAGATAATTAATAGGATTAAACCTTTTTGTTTTCATTATCTTATTGGAAACAAAAGAGCCAAATATATTCCACTTAATGAGAATTTTTCTTCCAGGCATGGAACACCTGGTCTGAACTATGGGAAGATATGCTATTCAGAGATGTTAGAAACCATCCTCATCTGAGATACATTAAAAAAAATATATCAGGGAATAATAAGACATGCAAATTGACTAACATCAGAGTGTACTTTTTTATTTAGTGGATGATCAGAACCATTAAGTTAAACTAAATTTACCTTAGAATGTTATATATATGGAGGCAGAATGAACCCTCAACCTCAAAGTCTTCACAAAAGGCCTGTTAAAACAAGAAAAATACATTAAAGCAAAAGTAAAGTTTTAAACATTCAATACAAAAACACTCATTGGGCTGTCATGTTACCACAGCCAACCCTAGGAATTTTGGTTAGTAGGTATCCATTAAAATAACAACAGTGACAATCACAAGACAAATGGCATTAATTGAGTGCTTTGTTTCTTATTTTCTAGATATTATTCTATGTGAAACTCTTATGTTTTCTTCTAAGAACTTTACAATTTTATTTCTAATGTTAGGTCTTTGGTCTACATTATGGTTAGTTTTCGTATATCACGTAAGGTAAGATTTCATTCTTTTGCATGTGGAACACAAAGTCTCATTTATCCAAGCAGGAGTCGTACAAGGGAGTTATTTATCTTGGACCAGTTTCTCCAGAGGAGAACCTGAGGTGAGGATTTGTGTTAAAGCATTTCATTAAGGTACTGCCCTGAGAGAAGCCAGGAAGGGCATGGGGAAAGTAGAACAGGGAAGGGAAAAGGGCAAGCAGGATAGTTTCTCGTGATGTTCTAGCCCTGGCCTCATTCTTCGGGAGAACTTTGGAGGGCAAATTACAACTTGGATCATGCCCCCATAAGGTAGAGGCTTCCATATCCCTATGGGGTAATGTAACTCCCAGACACTTTCAGCTTTCTGCTCAGGCAGGAAAAATGGTTCTAGCGACTCAAGGGAAGTCTTCCAAAGGGAGATTCAGATGCAGGCTGTTTGAAGAAAATGCCATAGGAGCTGGGGAAAAGAGAACCCATGAAAAAAATCTGAGGGAATATGGACCGAGCCCCAGTGTGTTCACGTCTGTTTCACTCACTTTAGTTAACAGATTAAAAAAAAATAGAAGCTAGAAGAGTGGAATAACTTTCCCGAGTTGACATGATTAATAAATAGGAAAGTCAATAATGAGTCTAGATCTAGACTCCAAATCTTGTGCTTTGGAGAGTTATTGGACATGTGGGAAGAATATGGTAGGTGGACTGTGGCAGAGATGAGCAGTTCAAATGGGATAAGCACATACTCATCATTGGGACATCATTAAGAGTCCTTCCTCCCACACCCTCCAAAAGCCTGCTGTGGGATGATAAAGACATGAATTGGAAGAGGCATGAGAATAAAGGGAGTGGTAATATTTTAAATGTCTATGTTCTTTCAAAATGGTGCTGAGACAATGGATACCCACATGACAATAGCGACTCAAGGGAAGTCTTCCAAAGGGAGATTCAAACAACAATAACAAAAAGAAGTTGGATCCATGACTTCACACTATGTATAAAAATGAACTCAAAATGGTCAAAGACTTAAATGTAAGCACTGAAACTATAAAATCCTTAGAAAAACGCATAGGGGTAAAATATTTGTAGCCTTGAATTTGGTAATGGTTTCTTAGATATGACATGTACAAGCAGCAAAAGAAAACACAGATTCATTAGATTTCATCAAATTAAACCTCTTATGCTTCAAAGGATACTACCAAGAAATAAAAAAGACATCTCAACAAATGAGAGAAAATAACTTGCATCTAGAATATACATTTATATATGAATATAAATACAAAATAATTACAATTCATTAATGAAAACACAACAAATTGCAAATAAAAACTACCTTTAAAAAAAGTGTCTGTGATATGGTTTGGCTGTGTCCCCACCAAAATCTCATCTTGAATTATAATCCCCATAATCTCCGTGTGTCAAGGGTGGGATGAGGTGGAGGTAATTGGATCATGGGGTCAGTTTCCTCCATGCTGCTTTTGTGATAATGAGTGAGTCTCATGAGATATGACGGTTTTATAAGTGTCTGGCATTTCCCCTGCTTACACTGACTGTCCTGCCACCCTGTGAATAAATTGTTTCTATCTCCTTTGCCTTCTGCCATGATTGTAAGTTTCTTGAGGCCTCCCCAGCAATGAGGAACTGTGAGTCAATTAAACCTCTTTTCTTTATATAAATTACCCAATCTCAGGTATTTCTACATAGCAATGTGAGAATGGATTAATACAGTCTGAATGAACATTTCTTCAAAGATGATAAAAAAATGACCCATGCACATATAAAAATATGCTCAAGATCATTAAGTATCAGAGAAATGTAAGTCAAAGCCATGAGATACCACTTCATATTCTCTAGAATGGCTTTAATAGAAAATACGTATAGATAATAACAAGAGTTAGAAAGGATGTGGAAATATCAGACTCCTCAACCACTGCTGGTAGCAATGTAAAATGGTGCAGCTACTGTCTGTTTGTTTTGACCCAGCCATTCTACTTCCAAGTATATATTCAAGGGAAATTGAAGACAGATGACCAAACAAAAACCTGTACACAAATGTTCATAGAAGCAATACTGGGGACAGGCATGGTGACTCAAGCCTGTAATCCCAGCACTTTGGGAGGCCGAGGTGGGCGGATCACGAGGCCAAGAGATCGAGACCGTCCTGGCCAACATGGTGAAACCCCGTCTCTACTAAAAAATACAAAAATTAGCTGGATGTGGTGGCGTGCGCCTGTAGTCCCAGCTACTCGGGAGGCTGAGGCAGGAGAACTGCTTGAACCTGGGAGGCAGAGGTTGCAGTGAGCCGAGATCGCGCCACTGCACTCCAGCCTGGCGCCTGGTGACAAAGCAAGACTCTGTCTCAAAAAAAAAAAAAAAAAAAAAAAGCTGTGTTAATAACCAAGTGTCACTGACGGATGAAAAGATAAAACTGAGAATGTCCATAAATTGAATATTATTAAGCTACAAAAATGAAGTCCTGACACATGCTACAACATGGATGGACCTTGTAAACATGCTCAGTGAAAGAAGCCAGTTGTAAAGATCACATATAATAGGATTCCATTTATATGAAATATATGGAATAGGTGAATCTACAGAGGAAGTAAATTGGTGCTTGCTTTGGACTGGGGGAAGGGGAAGAGTGGCCAATGGCAACCAAAGAGCAATATGTTTCTTTGGAGGGTGATAAAACACATTCTAAAACTGATTGTGGTGATTGCTGTACAATGCTGTGAATGCTAAAAACCTTAAATTATACACTCTAAATGAGTGAGTTGTATGTTACATGGATTATATATCGATAAAATTGCAAAATAAAAAACCCTTCTATGCCCTAATACTAATTGAAATAATACTGTTGGGTAAACGTTCAGCCTGAAATTTGCAAAGCAAAGGAAATTTATACAGGGCCATGCTGGCAGGGGTTTTTATGGTCATCTCTGCTACTTCACAGTTTCAAGTGTGAACTTTCTAAACAAAGCTGGTATTGCGTTATAGAAATGCTCATTGAGAACAGTTACCGAACAACAGCAGTTTCAGTGCAGACCCTCCTTCATCCATGATAATTTCATGTGCTGCCCACTTTGTGGGACAAAGTGAATCCTAGAAGCTGATTATTTGAGAGTTTGTTGGCCCTCTCTGTTTCTGCAACCAATGGATGGATTGGAAGCAATCAGGGGGCCTTGTCTGAGTTGCTCTTAGAGTTGTGTGAGACCCAGTGTGCGTAGCTCCCGCAGTGGCCTCCAGATTGAAGGCGATTTCTTGCAAAATCAGCAGGGTGGGCAGCTGAAGAGTGTGCGAATATTGTGCATTTGTAAATATTTGAGCACATCTGCTTAGCTCCCTCCCAAAAAAACCACTGGGAAAACCCGCTTTGCATTGTGCCATGCAATGCTGTTACCCTGATCTAATTGTCAAATCTGTTGAGTGTTTTCCTCCTGCACACAAAAATTAAACATTGCTCTCCTCATTCATGATTAATTTAGCTGCAGTGCTGCACTGTGTCACACTGCATTTTTAAAAATAATTGTTAAATTCTACCTCATAATCAGAGCAGTTTTAATTAACTTTTTGTCAGTTAATCTTTTTACTTCATACATTTTCCATGTCTAGTGTGTATACGGTGCGTCTCTGCCCAGGGATTTGCAGCCCCTCGGTATGAATGTTTAAGCTCTGTCAGTGCTGATGGGTGTGCCATGTGCCTGTGCAGAGAGGAGGCCTCCTAGGCTCATTCTGCTCAGCTTTCTTAAGGCTAGTTGGTCATGTCATTTACATTAACAAGCTCCTCCACAGTGAACTTATTTACAGGCTTCAAAGTTCAGGCTTTCTTTTCTCTTTCTCCTAGAATGTGTGTCCTGTGTCTAGGAGAGAGATGACACACAACAGAAGTAAAAAAGGTGGACATACAGGGCAAGGGGAATGAGATCCAACTGGAATGTAGAACAATCCTCAACTCTTGCCTGCAGAGCTAGCCTGTACTCAGCATACTTCCTTCAGCATTTCTGACCTTGGCAAGATTACCGAAGTCACATTTTCACATATTTGAACTTTTTCTTTTTTTGCATAGTTCATCCACCAACTCAATGCACTCTATCTACTTACAGCTTTACTCATTCACATCTTTTACTTCTCAAATAATGTTTCTCATGTGTATGTAACAAAGGAAATCCAATGCCATATTAAATTGTACACGTCCGTGTTCTTTTCTTTCTCACAAGTTGCCTGTGTTTAAAAGCAATAATGTGTAGCTTCTCTAAAAGTTTTAAAATGGTCACATCTGTCTAATAGTGCCACTACTCCTGCTACTTCTAGCAAAAGCAGCCACTTTTGGGTATTTATAGGACATATTTTTCAGGATATCACATCAGTTTTCCAGTGTTAAAAAGCATAAGATTGAGGAAGTAGGAACTGATAATTCCCTATTTTAGAATCTGATGCTAAAATGCTGAGAGATTAAATAAACACACCAGATGCTCAAATTACCAGTTAAGTTATTTAAACACAGTGTGGCCCAAACCCTAGAAAAGGGAATACATTCACTCCATGAACACTTGTGCTGAGGTGTTGCCATATTACATTTGTTAATTAACCTGTTCTATCTAGAATTTATCTTAAGGATTAAATTCTATCCAAATAAAAATTGTGCCAAAGAGGTTCCTACTAAAGAATTATGTTAGAAAATACCTCTAAAATAAACTGCTTTTTTAAATAAAATGTTTTGACTTCTGAAAGATTAACAGTGTGTGGGCTTCAGAGTCTGTATTAGAATCTTAAATATGTCATTTACAAAGTAAGTGGACAGGCAAGTAGCTTTACCCACCTGAGTTCTCTTTTCCTCATCTGTAAAATGGCAATAATACTATTTCCTGTCATCATACAGCTTTTCTAATGATAGAAAGACATGATTCTAATATACTTAGCAGAGTGTATGTTCTCAATGAACTGGTGATGATGTGATGGCTTGCCCTTTTCTCTGTGCCTGATAGCAGTGCATCTATATCACTTTGTATACAGAGCACAGTGGGCCCAAGTACCTGTCATAGCATTCTTCATGGTCTACCCCGTCACCTCTCCCAGGAGGAAGCTCCACCCTGTGAGCTTGAGCTCCTGGAGAGTTTCACATCATGTTTAACTTGTGTCTCCTCTAGTCCTAACACAACATCTGTATTACATGAGTCTTCAAAAGATCATTCCTAAATCTCAATTGAATCCTCTTTTTTGTTCTTTTACTCAGTCAACAATATTTAGAACACTCTACTGCTGAAAGATTAATAAGGCTTGCTTTCTGTCCTCAAATCCTTCAGAATTGAGTGAGGAGAGAACTGTATGGAAACAGGTAATTAAAGAACTTCATGGAATACGATTGTTTGGCTTCCTGGAGCTAGGAAAGGCTTTACTGAAAAAAGACATGTATCTGGGCCTTGAACAAGCAAAGGTTTTACCCGGATTGAGTCTGAGGGTAGATCATTTAAGACAATCTGAGTAGAGTATGTATGCTAAGGGGCAGAATCATGAAACAAAGAATGTTCAGGAAATTGTGGGCATGGTGTGTGATTAGATCCTAGTACACAGGAAGATCAACACCAAAAGTTCATAGCAAATATCACACTCTCATGCTATGAGCCCATTCCTATCATCTATAAATGCTAAAAGTCTACAGAATCCTTGGACTTGGGTGAACTGTCAACTGTGGTGATTGCACAAGACAGGGAGGTGAGAAGAATACAAACTATGTGCAAAAGTTCTTGGTGAATGCCTTATAGGTAGTTAGAATAAGAAGTAGTAAGAACAGAAATGGAGTGAATTTAAAGAGTTAGCAGTGACCAAGACTGGCTATGGAACAGCCCAGATATAACTCTGTCATTTGTTATACATTTAAAAATCTCATTTGTATTTCCCTTACTTAATCCTTGTGTTGTGTGTATGTGGTTGGAAATGAACTTTAATTCTGTGCTGTATTTTGTGCCTTTTAAGAATTCTTATTTCTTCTTTGTATTCAAGTACAAATTAGAATGGTTCTAATCCAGTTCTGATTTGTCAAGTATGATGGGAGCATAGATGTCAGAGCAATGTGTCCAAATTTACTTTATTTTTGAAATTCCATAAGTATGTTTAGAATTATTCCCCAATGGTATTATTTTTCTACCTAGGACTGTTGTATAATTCCACTCACAATTTGTGGGTCTTCATGTAAATTGTGCTGAGGTAGTGACCTTATTAATACAAAATTCTTGAATCGATATATTTTTATTTATAATAATTTCTAAATTTATAATTTAAAGTATATATTAAAATAGGCTAAAATAAAACTATCACACCCATTAAATCAATACTCAGGAACACATGAATTTCCAGAAATTTTTCCTGGTGATAAGAGCATTTATTTCCTGTTGTTAGAGACAGTAAAAAACATGTTAAAGACTTACTTTTCAAATTCAATTTCAAATAAGTATAACTACGCTATGAAATATCAAATAATTTTGAAATTATATTTGTAACAAAAATACAAGACCAGTAAATTTTAGACTGTTAAATTTGTACAGTATTTTGGCATGAACATTCTTCAGATTTCAGGTAATATAAAGACAAACACAGATAAAGTAGAGTTCACTGATATTTATTGTTTATTGTATGCAAGCATTCATACAGAGCCCCTTTAAAATCTATTTTTCAATGTTAGAACTCTATAACCTAACTTAGTTTAAATTTTCTAAGCTTACCAAAAAAATCATTTCATTATAATTAAAAAATGAATAAAATTTTGCTAGGTTTGTGGAAGACTTTGGATCATGGACATATGTGATTTGCCTACAAACTCAATAAAATTATTAATTACTAAGAAGGGCTCCCTGAGGACAACCTTTTAGGACTGAAAGCCCATGATGTTAAAATGTATTTTGTAATTGGGTATTTCCAAACTAATATCAAATAGCAAATCTTTAATTAGTGTGCATAAAATTAAAATTTACTTAGAGAGAATTAAACTGGAATTTGAAGTTCTCATAGTAAACCAATATGAAGTGAAGAAATTCAATTTCACAGCCTCTTTTCTTTCATAACATATATTAACTTTTATTTTTCATTGTTATTTCGCATAGCACATTGTTTTAAAGCAAACTTTGTAAAGAATCGTAAATATGTGTAACTATCTTTTTCATAAAGTGCTTCAGAGTGAAGAGATCTCAGTTTAGAATCTGAGTCTTATACATTCAAAATGGCTGAGTTTGGGGCAGTAAATGACACTTTTAATATGTCCTAAACTTCAGAATGTAACCCCCCTTTACACTGCAAATATGGATAGCAATGAAAAAATGCCAGATTTCCAAAACAAAGAACAAAAAATCCACTTCTTTTAGTATTGACTAAAAGCGTGTGAGCCATTACTATCTAAAAGTGTCAGCTGAGATTAGAACAGTCAACAAAAATAAAGCAGCTATTGTAAGGATATAAATGAATTTTGGAATCAACAGTAAATAAATAAATACATAAAATCTTGTGCTGCCTTAGCTTGTGCTTCACTGAAGATACAGTCTGCAGAATTTTTATTGGCACTCTGCCATACTTATTTTCATTTATCTGCCTCAAAGCACCATTTCAAAAAGTGCAAAAGCATGTTGTTGATAAAGTAGATTGTTTATAGCTGAATTGAAAATTTCAGAGCAACACGTATTGTATAAAGTGGGGGAGGAAGGTCCGGGAAGACTGCAGCTGCTGCTTTTTGAAACCTATGACAACATCACTGTTAGAAATGGGAAGATGTGTTATTTTGCCCTACAAAATTTAATAAGGAAATTTTTATAAACTGTATTAAGTGACAAGTATTACCAACAGCCATAAAGTCTGCTGAGTTTTTATTTACTGAAATGCTTTCCTAGCACATTGTTCCCATATTGCAGTCTCCTTTATAGTGTTGTGTTTTGTAATGTACTCAGCTACTCAGGGGTGATTTCAGTGATAGTAAATCCTGGGCCTGTGAGTCCCCATGTGTACCATAGTAATTTTAATACTTCTACAGTTAAGTACTGTCGGGTATAAATTTCAGCACCAACTTTAGTTGCTTCAGTGTGTTTTTTTCCTTTGACTGTTTTTGCAAAAGCACATTCAATAAATATGAAGAAAAGCGCTTAAACAAATGACATAAAGAAGTGAGGTGGTACCTTTTCTTTATTTATATGGCTAAATACCATAGCTGATACAGTTTATGTATTCCATTCAATGTGTAACTATTTTTACATATTGAATGTTATTATGTTATGTTAACTATTTTTTAAATGAAAACACTAATTTTTCTAAACCGAGTTCCTCAGACCACTGGGAAATGTTACTAGTATTTCTGGAAAAAAAATTTTTTTCTGTGATATAGAAATGTTACTTAGTATTTCTGGAAAAAGAATTTTGTGTGGTCAGTTGTGTTTAATAAGAAGTACTGAGTTAAACAAAGTTGGATTTCTTTTTTGATTTTTTAGTATTTTATATGCAACATGTAATGTTAATCTCTAAGAAGATGTATTATCTCCCAACATAAGCATCCTTTTTTTTTCTTTTAACAAACTTATTTAGCAGTTGTTGAACACTGGTGTTCTATATCACATTGCAAGACATGCTGGTTTAGAAGGATGTAATACATTTAGTACACTGAGATTGAAGCAAAGCTCTTGCATCTAAACTTTCAGTGTTTAGGGAGATCAATGCCGAGCATAGAACACTTTGTAAAACCTTACTATTTGTGGAATAAATTAATAAATTCTAGAATGAAGGCTATCTGCTAATAAATGAATACCTGACAAGCCAGCTGGTACACACTCTGCTGCTGAAGCCAGTGGCTTTGTATTAATCTTGAGGATTCTGTTGAATTATCCTCTCATCCAAATTGTTTGCTGGAAAACTGATTGTTTTGCATTTGTGATCTACCTTTTTCTCCTTCCATTCTAGGATCGCTTAGAATTGCTTTTAACATTTTTCTTAGAATTTACTCTTAGAATTAGATCTTAGCTCTTAGAAGCTCTTTGTCTTTGATGTTCTTCAATTTTACTATCATATGTCTAATCTATGACCCTTTGAATCCTGAAGTCCTTCTTTTCTGTTTTATTATGTGATTTTTTCATCATAATTTATTCAAATATTTTAAATCTTTTTTCTACTATTTTCTTCTGAGTCCTTTATTATTTGTTTGTGGATAATGTTACATCTAGTCTCCTTATCGTTTAGTTTTTAAATTGCTCCTCTTTTTTTTCCCCAGTGTTTTCTAATTCAACCTTACTTTTTCAGTAAATGAATTTTTCTTTTCACTGTGTCCACTCTGATTAGAGTTTCTAGATAAAATACTGAGCATCCAGTTAAATTTGAATTTTGGATATGAAAAAATTTTAGTATAAGTATGTCCTGCTTTGCCTCTTATATCATCTTGGACATATTTATACTGAAAAGGATGTAGTTATCTAAAACTCAAATTTTACTGGGAAGTCTCTATTTTTATTTGCTAACTGTTTCCTCTGTTTCTACATACTAAACTCCAGGGCATTTTTTTGTTTTTGTTTTTATTTTTTCTTTCATGATCAGTAAAATTATCTCGAAAAATACTGGTTTTTTGTTTGTTTGTTTTTTGGTGGCAATAGTATTCTCCTGTCCTAGGAATGAACAGATATAAATAATTAATATCAACTTTTAAGGAAAACTTTAATAGATATCCCTAATGTGTTGAAAATAGAATGAAGAGTACCTTGGATCGACTAAGCATTAGTCTATTCAAAAATACAGCAAATTGATTTTAAAACTTTTCAGGACTACTGTCTGTATGATATAGGATATTGTCAACTGCTATAATAATGGATTCCCAAATGCATAATGCCTCAAAAACTAGGATTTTTAGCAGCCATACTGTTGGTTTCTTCCACACCTTTGTTTTATGTTCACCCTGGTTACCCCCATCCTGGTCAGCCAGAAAAGGAGCCAACCATGGAAGAACATGCATAGAAGTGTTCTAGTGCATGCAACCTGAGAGTGATACCCCTCAAGTCTACTTACATCCTGTTTGTTGGAATTCAGTCACACAGCCATGCCTAACTGCAAGGAAGCCTGCAAAATGTAGCCAGCTCTTACCAGGAAGAAAAAGAGAAGACAGACTTTAGTGTGTAGTTAGAATTTGCTGTCACACAGTCATGCTCACATGCTCAAATGGTTATGCTAAAGAAGTATGAAAGCAACTTCGTGGATAATGGTTACAGCATATTTTACCTTCCTGGAATTTATAATTGGAATTTTTTTCATTTATAATTATTTGTTGATGTGATTGAATAACACAGGTGCCTCTAGGAGAAAATAAAATAAAATAAAATATTTTGACATTAAATTGACATTTCTCTATTCTAGGAATGAACAGACTACTCTACTCTAATATTTAACAGATTAGTTATTGAGATAGATATTTAAGGTGGTTTGGGAAAGACAAGGTGGTTATATGTAGAATATGGGTAAACCATTCAACAAAGCAGAGTGAGGAAGCCTGCCAAGGTATGCGAGTACCTCTTTAGCAGATGAATCGGAAATTTCTGTTTGCAGAGCTGTCAACATAGCCCTTCTCCTAAATACTAATTGCTTAACAAACAAGATATTAAGATCTTTAAAATAAGTGTTTCTTTGTCCTATATGTGTATTTATAAACATAGAACGGAAATCTCTACATGCAAAATATTTAGAGTTAGATGGTGTTGTAGGTAATTAGTGAGAAAGGCTGTATGTTTTCTCATCCACCTGCTGGTAGAAGCAGATGGTAGTTTATTTCTGCCCATGTGACCTACAGATTCTTCAGGTTTACCACAATACTATGACTATGGCAATATCATTGTTTCTTTCCCAGGTATGGTTAAATCTCTGGTGTCTATAAATAATTTGCTTTCCTTCTTTGCTTCACTAACCTTCTGAGAAGAAATGCAATGATATAGACCTTGCCATGTGAAAAAAAATTAAGTAATGCTTTTAGAAACATATTTTCCCCCAACAGTTGTAATTTTTGATAGAAAAAAAATGCTACGATTTTCAATATTACAATGAGAAGGAACCCCTTGGGGTATACATCCTGTTTGATTTTAGCAAAACACAAAACAAAACAAACATAATAAAATGCAGTGCTGTGAACAGTCAACCCACAGCCTTCTCTAAGCATGAACACCCTTCTCTAAGCATTGCATCATGCCTAGATACTTAGCTCTTCATTCTTTTACAACAAAAGAATGCATACTTTATAATTTTATTAGCTTCTTAAAGAAAACTAGATACATTGTGTTCATTCAGCACATTTCATTTGAGTATAGTAAGTCCAAATAGAGTTAATTTTTACTTCTTTCCTTTAATTACCCTTACCTAGTTCTAAAAATGTACATTAAAAGATAAAATGAAAAAGTCCAAAGGACATTTTATGCAACATCTGCTTAATTTTAATACTCAAAGGTGTTAATGAAACTAATAAGACAAAAAATAATTCATAAAAAAATGCTAGATTATGGTTGTAAAATCAGTACCTGATAGTCTTTTCTCCTTGGAAAAAAACCCATTACAGTAGGAGATACAAACATTTGAAGCCTGCTACATCTCAGATAATTGTCTAGTTGTTATTAGAGTGACTTGTCTTTTCTTAAAAGCCTATTCTAGGTGATTTTTCTTGTTAACCCTCAGCATCATTTACTGTTAGTTTGTTTTAAGCTTTGCCAAGGCTCTCGAGTGAAGTCTTCTGAAGAGTTTATTTACATGTGGTGGGCAGGACTTGAAATGTTTTTTCACTAAGCTCTTCCTGATGCCTACAAATGTGGTTATTTTCAAATCACTCTTTTTGGACATTTTAAATGAGCTTATATATATGTATTTTTAAATAATGCATTGATGGTCAAGGCTTTTGGTTTCCTTCCTTTCATTGCATTAAAAGCAGTGCAATTAGCTGAAAAGGTAAATAAATTAAAAAATTTTAGTCTTCAATACTGGGTGTATTGAAGACCCCATGAATGACTCTCACAGGGCCATGACTCCCCTCTATTCAAGACCATGGACATATCCACTCATTGTAACAAGTCTGTGCTTCTTCTTGGGATGGCAATATCTTGTCTCTTTTTCCCCAAGGGCTATTTGTAAGCTTAAAAAGAGTGACGTAGAAATATTATAGAAAAATTACTGTGAACAAAAGCAAAACGTTATTATTAAAATTAAGTGGCAGGTTAGTTAAGTGTACACTAAATGCTTTGAAGAGTTGAAGCTTCTCTATCAAAATGTGCTCCTGGGATTAGCAACACAGGCATCACCTGGGAGCTTGCTAAACACTCAGGATCCTACCCCAGATTTACAGAATTGGATTTGCATTTTAGCAGGTGTTTAATATGCACATTAAATTTTAAAAAAGCAACTGTTACACTAAAAAGCAGACTTGAGAATTCTGTATGGTGATCTCAGTTCTGCAGATAAGGAATCTGAGGCTCAGAGAGGCTAACTTGTGCTACTTGAGAATTTAAGCTCAGGTCTGTTTGAAGCTCATATTCGCACATTTCTACCACACTTCACTGCTTTCAGTGTACTGTAGTCCGTTTCTAAAGACAAGTGCAAAATTGTCACTATTTTTTTCCACCATTTTCACTAGGTTTTGACTATGCTGACAACATTCTCCAAAAGGACTAACACAAATTCTGATGACAGTGAAGTCATGCATTGCTGAGGAAGACCAAGTTTGGTGGGAAGATCAATAGCATGGATTTTTGTGGCTTTGCACAGTTCTATTTTTGAGTGCTTGGAGGATCTTATTTATTAGAGCGTGTTTGCAGAAACTGTCAGTAAACATCTTTTCTTTGTTAATATTTAACCCACCAACTCTTTCAAGCTTCCATCTTTTCCAGCCTTACAGTCCCACATGCTTTTTAATCCACTAATAGCACCAAACTGTC
Source organism: Aotus nancymaae (assembly GCF_030222135.1). Classification (NCBI taxonomy): domain Eukaryota; kingdom Metazoa; phylum Chordata; class Mammalia; order Primates; family Aotidae; genus Aotus; species Aotus nancymaae. The sequence continues at coordinate 34,969,836 of NW_026988419.1, read as the reverse complement.
TCCATGGTGCAATAAAAGTCTTCTGTTTTATGACTTCCTTGAATTACTACCCTAACTTATAATTTGCCAGATTTGTTTTTGCCTTCAAATCCCTTACTTCATTGTAGCCACATGAAAAATGTTACACCCTGTACATTTTTCTCCCCAAAGTCTAATGCTTATTTTTAATATACTAATAGTTCTTGCCCAGAATAATTTAGTCTTGCTGTCATCCAGAATGTTTTATTCACCATTCAAAAAAACTCTTAGAAAGTTTCTCTATAAAATATTGGAAAATATTTGAAGTAACTCCGATGACTATTGAAATTGAGTATACTTTAATTAGCTAACATAATTGACAAAAATTCACGAAGAGTTTAGGGAAATAAGAAAAAATCAGATTGACCATTTAGATGCTTTCTAGACTTACTTTTTAATGCTAACATGTTTCCAGGGGATTTGTGGGCTGAGTTTCTGGAAGCCAAGGACATTTCTTTTTTGAGCGGCAACCATAAATACCTTGATTTTTATCTGAAACAAGTGAAAAGTGTGATTTCAGTTGGAGATAATTTTATTTTCATTGTATTTATTTAAGTGCCAGAAGGTGGGGACGGGTTTAGTTTATAGCTTCCTGTCCTAAGAAAGGGGAGATAAACTTGTAAAAACAAAAAGTATGCAAGCATCAGTCTTCTCTCTTTTATCACAGCTCCACGGGTTGACACCAGTCTTTTGTGTGTGTGTGTGTGTGTGTGTGTGTGTGTGTGTGTGTAGTAAAGGACTAAGCAGAAGGAAAGGACAGTGCAGACTTGACAGTGATGGGCACTTCTCCCACTCACCATAGACTGAAATTTATATAATAACTAAAGCACTTCCCAGTGGATCTATGTGTCTAGGACATCTTGGCCTGTGAATCAGAATCTGATTAATACCTTTACATAGTCCTTCTCTTGCATTGGCAACAATGCAGACTCTTCCAAAGTAGAAGAGCTGAGCTGGTAGTGAGTTGTTTTCAAGCATGTATCACTTAGCTTAGAACTTTGTCCAGGATGCTAGGGGACTATGCCAATTTGTACACAATTGAACCAAACACAAATGCTCTCGGGATTTCTAACTAAGAAGGTTCAGAGCATGTAAGGCAGTGAATAGACAGGGCAGGGTTAAGTACTCTTCACCACATGTAGAGCAGCTGAGTTAGGCTATTGAACATAACAATGTACAGATTGAATTGCTGGAGAAAATGGTGTTTTTGGCCTCTTAGCTGGATATACCAATCAGGAAATACTGAGAAAAATTGTCTCTTCTCACATCCATTATATTTCTGAAATAGTAAAGAAGACATAAAATACATTGATTTAGGAACAGAATTCTGTTGACTGGCAACTGATATAATTTCAGTAGAAACCTTTTTATTTTAGTTTATTTTATTAAATACTGATCATGCAACTTGCTTAGTTGCTGGTATGTAGCAAATTCTCAAAAAATATAAGCTATTTTATTATAAACAATAGTGATACAAATTTAGAATTTTTCAACATAAAATTGATCCCAATTATTGAGGAAAATATTGTCACAGACTTTTAAATGATGAATCACAATTATTTGATGGAAAATACAGTGTGGTTTTTAAATGGAAATATAATAATGCTTTAAGAATATTTTGTTTGTATTGTAACATTTGAGATTTGTTAAACATATTCAATTGAGTTAGCATTATAATTTTATTCTTTCCAGGAAAATATAAAAGTATAAAATGAAACCTAGACTTTTGCTTCAAGATGAATTAGATTGTTAGAAGAACACTTCCACTGAATACTCCCAGAAGATCTCTTTAAAGGAGAGGTTATAAAGCATCAAAGACTTGAGTAGACAAGATGACAGAGAGAAGGAAAGAACAGAGAAGTGATCTTAATATTCAGCTTTGCTTTTACGTTGGAGGTGCTTGCTAATTAGCAGGTACGGACAGGTATACCCTCAAAGGGCTATATCCTACTTGTGAGGGAAAAATAAAAGTTTTGCAAAGACCAAAACTGGGATTCAAAGCTGAGCATAATGTCAGGTTGAATTAAAGTGATATTCCTGACAGAAGCAAAAGTAAATCCTCTCTGGAGATAGATCACATTGCCTAGATCCTCAAACAATCTCTATAATTTTTTGTACAAAATATCCTGTAGTCAAGTAAAAATTAAAATGTACTAAGAGACAAGATGAAATGACCAGAAATTAAGAGAAAAATAAACACTCAAAACAATCCACTAGAAGTCTAGATATCGTAGTTACTAGAGGTAAATGTTAAAATAACTATAAAGTATTTAAAAATAGTAAGATAAAAATTGTATTAGATAATTTTTATTATAAAAAGGAATCAAATGAATATACTCTTCCCAAACCACTAAATAACTAAATTTAGAAACCTCATAAATGCTTTTAATAATGGGGCAGATAAGCTTAAGGAAAGATGAATGCATGAGAAGAGAGGTCAGTAAGATATATTGAGAGTGAAGCATGGGGAAAAATATGCTCATTCCGGGAAAGAATGTAAGAAACACTGATGAGATTAAAAAAAAAACAAAACACTCAGGTATGACATATGTGCAATTAGCGTCCTAGAAGGAGAAAAGGAAGAGAAAGAAGTAACACTATTTGAAGAGGTAACAGCTGAAATAAAAGGCATAAAGAAAGAAATTTAATAAATGCTATAAACCCCAACCCGTTTGCATATAATAAAAACCGTATCTACAAAATTATAATAAAACTACTAAAAACCAAACACAAAGAGTAAATCTTAAAAGTAGCTGGATAAAAAGGACAGATGAGAATTTCATGTACTAGAAACCTAAAAGTAAATTTTTATTTTTTTCCCCGTTATCCTCAGCTCTGGACTTGAGGTATCTTTCAACTTAGACGTCAGCTCCAGAGGGAACACCAGGACATTTGCTCTAGTTTTAGCTTGAGGTGCAGAAAAGAAGACTCCTAAACCTTGGAGTATAAATAAATCCCCTGGGAGTTTTTTTTTCTTTATTCTACTCTCTTGTGTAGCTATGATGGTGGCAGTAGTGACAGTGGCAGCAGAGGGGGCCTGCAGCACCTGAAACTCTGATCAGAGAAGGCGTGACCCTAGGAGGATGGGGAGAATGCCTATTGCCTTTTTTTTTCTCCTCCTCCCTTTTCACCACTTAGCTCTGGAAACAGATACAGTCAAGGCAGAGTGGAGTAGCTGTTGCTCCAGCCTTCCTGATGGACAACGGAAAAGGAGAACCTCAGGAAACTGGAAAGTACAGGGAAATTACAGAGAGGGAGGAGTTTAGAAAAATGACTGCACATGAACTCCTGGGCTGATTCCTAAGCTGCCCATTCACAGATCTAACCCTAAGCGAAATATAATGGGTTTTGAGAAAACATTGGCTATACCTCTTAGGTTCCAGGCAATCCAATGGTTAGCACACATCAAAAACTAAACTGACATTTTGTAATTTAAATAATAGGCTAGTAAAAATTTGTGGCCTAAACCCAATTGAGTTGATTGCCTACCAAAGGATAAATATCAACAGTTTCCATAGGACTTTAGAAAGATCCAGATTCCCATAATCACATATTGAAAATAACTTGGATACATTCCAAAATTACACCACATACAAAGAACCAGGAGAATCTCAACTCACATGAGAAGAGGATCAACAGTTATCAATGCAGAGATAAAGAAAAATTGTAAATGTTAGATAAAGACTTTAAAGCAACTATTAATAAAGTGTTCCAAGAAGAGCTAATACTCTTGGAATGAATGAAAATATAGATGGTCTTAGCAAAGAAGATATAAAAAAGAACCATACAGAACTTTTAAAACAGCAACATAATAACATAATAATAATAAAACAAAACCTTACTGAATGAGCCCAAAAGCAGAATGGAAATGGTGGAGAGAGCCAGTGAACATGAAATAGATGATTGTGAACGACAGAGAATAAAGACAAAACAACAAAAGATCTAACATTTTTATCAAAGCAGCCTCAGAGGGAGAGGAAAAGGAGTACAGTACAGAAAACTAATTTGAAGAATACTGCATCCCACAACTACAGAATACAAAATTAAGCAAGTTTAAAATATTAAAATAATGCAAAATATTACTTGCATTATCCTGCAATGGATTTATATTGTTAACCATTGCAGGATTATAACAGGGGAAGCCCTAAATGCTTAAACAATACACTAAAATAAGCAGTGGGTTCACGAGGAAATCTCAAGGACAATTTGAGAATATTTTGAACTGGCATCTACAGCCATACCACCCTGAACGTTCCCAATCTCGTCTAAAAATATTTTGAACTGAATAAAAATGAAAATACAACATATTGAATGTTGTGTATGCAATTAAAACGGTGTGTAGAAGGGAATTTATAGCATTAAATGTTTAGAGCATTACATTTATAGCATTAAATTTGAGAAGAAAATCTCAAATCTATGTTTCCAACCTTAATAAACTAAAAAAAGTAGCAAATATAAACCCAAAGCAAACATAAGACAGGAAATAATACAGATAAAAACAAAAATTCATAAATTAAAATAGAAAAACACTAGAGAAAATCAAAATCAAAAGCTGATTCTTTGAATAAATAAAATTAATAAATCGCTAGTAAAACTGACAAAAAAACAGAGAAGACACAAATTATAATATCAGGAATATTACTACATACACTAGAGATATAAGGATAAAAAAGAATTTTTATGAAAGACTCTATAGACATAAATTCAACAGCTTAGATCAAGTGACTCAACTTCTTGGAAACCACAAACTACATGCCAAATAGTCCTATAACTATAAAGAAATAGGATCTTTAGTTCAAATGCTTTCAAAAGTTATAGAGATTCAAAATTCTTTGTAATCTTGGATACGAAAATTTTCAATGAAGTATTAGCAAATAAAACCCAGTATATATGTGTATGTACACATTCATAGACAAATATCACATAAGAAATGAATGCAAGGGTGATGAATGCAAGACTGGTATATTGGTGGTTACCAGAGGCCAGGAAGAATGATGGGAAGGAGAAATGAGGAGAGGTTGATTAGTGTATAGAAATATACACTTAGACAGAAGAAATAAGACCTGATTCTTGACAGATAAGTTGGGTGGATATAGTTAACATTAATTCATCATACATTTCAAAATAGACAAAAGAGAATAATTTGAATGTTCCTAGTGCAAAGAAAAGATAAATGTTTAAGTGATAAATATTCCAGTTACCCTTATTTGATTTTATGAATCTATCAAATTATCTCATGTACCCTGGACATATGTACCTCTAATATGTATCAATAAAAATAAATAAATATGTAAATATTTAAAATTAATGCAATCCACCATATTAATAGTCTAACAAAGAAAAAAACACATAATTTTATTAGTTGACAGAAAATAAACGACAAAATTCAAAATGTGCACATTGATTTTTAATAAACATACACAGGTAATTTAATGGAGAAAAGATAGCCTTTTAACAAATGTTATTGTAAAATTGGACATTTATATTTATATATATATTTATATGACTTAAACTTCACATTTATGCAAATTAACACAAAGGAGATCAAGAGCTAAAGATAAAATATAAAACTATAAAATTTTAGAAGAAAATATAGAAGAAATTTTTTGTAACTTGGGGTTAGGAAGTGTGTTCTTAGATATGATACCAAAACCATGATACTTTAAAAAAAATTGGTAAATTGAAATTTATCACAATTTTCAAAAATGCTTTGCTAACTAACAGGAGAATGAAAATACTAACAGGAGAATGAAAAGAGAAGCTACAGACTGAGAGGAAATATTTGCAAAGTACATATCCAACAAAGCACTTGCAACCAAAATATTTTAAAAACTCTCGAACTCAACAATAAGGAACAACCCAATTAAAAATCAGCAAAATAGAAACTTTACCAAAAAAGATCTATGAATGACAAATAAATTTTAAAAAGATAAAATAATTTGCAATTAAAACCATTATGAGATACTACTATGAATCTATTAAAATGGCTAAAATTAAAAATCTATTTACACTAAATGCTCACACGAATGTGGAGCAAGTGAAATTTTCATGCACTGCTGACAGAGATACAAAATGGGGCAGCTACTCTAAAAAAATTTTTTTAATGTTAAACATATTTTTATCTATATGAACCAAAATCGTACTTTTAGTAATTACCCAACTTACAGCCACAAAAAAATTTGTTCACAAATATTTATATGGCTATATTCATAATCACCCAAAACTGGAAATAATCCAAACGTAGTTCAATGGGTGAATAAAACAAAAACTAAAGTACATCCATACAATAAATATTATTTAGCAATACAAAGGAATGGATTATTGATATGCCCAACAACTTGGATTGCTCTCAAAGACATGATCCAGAGTAAAAAGAACCAGTCTCAAGAAGGTACATACTGTATAATTCCATTTAAATAACATTCCCCAAAGGTAAAACTACAGGGTTAGAGAACAAATCAGTGGTAAGAATGTGGAAAAACTAGAAATCTCATATACTACTGATTGAAGTATACAAATCTGAAAAACCCTTTAATAAATACTAGAGCTAGTCCTTTGATACAACAATTGTACTCTTAAATACATACCTACAGAAATGTACACATACATACAGCAAAAAAGGGATGTGTGTGTGTGTGTGTGTGTGTGTGTGTGTCTAGAAGCACAGTTCATAAGAGCCAAACTCTAGAAAAAAATAAAATGCCAATTAATAGTGATATAGATAAATTAGGATGTATTCATGTTAGAGAAAACTGAATGAAAAGAGCCAGATACAATACATACTGCACGAATTCATTTATGTAACGATTAAAAAGTCAAAAATAATCTGTAGTATGAGATGTCAGGACAGTAGTTTCCCTTGGGGAGGAGTGGAAAAAGTGTTGACTTGGAAGTGGTACAAGTCTAGTTGGCTCCTAGTTATATTTTATTTTATTTTTATAAAATTTTATTTATTTTTTTTTGGCTTTCTTTTTCTTTTTTTTTTTTTATTGTATTTTAGGTTTTGGGGTACATGTGAAGAATATGCAAAATTGTTGCATAGGTATACATGTGGCAGTGTGATTTGCTGCCTTCCTCCCCTTCACCTATATCTGGCATTTCTCCCCATGGTATCTTTCCCCACCTCCCCACCCCACGCTGTCCCTCCCCTATTTCCCCCCAACAGACCCCAGTGTGTAGCTCTCCCCTGCCTGTGTCCATGTGTTCTCTTTGTTCAACACCCGCCTATGAGTGAGAACATGCAGTGTTTGATTTTCTGTTCTTGTGTCAGTTTGCTGAGAATGATGGTTTCCAGGTTCATCCATGTCCCTACAAAGGACACAAACTCATTGTTTTTGATAGCTGCATAATATTCCATGGTGTATATGTGCCACATTTTCCCTGTCCAGTCTATCATTGATGGGCATTTGGGTTGGTTCTAGGTCTTTGCTATTGTAAACTGTGCTGCAATGAACATTCGTGTGCATGTGTCCTTATAGTAGAATGATTTATAATCCTTTGGATATATACCCAGTAATGGGATTGCTGGGTCAAATGGAATTTCTATTTCTAGGTCCTTGAGGAATCGCCACACTGTCTTCCACAATGGTTGAACTAGTTTACACTTCCACCAACAGTGTAAAAGTGTTCCTGTTTCTCCACATCCTCTCCAGCATCTGTTGTCTCCAGATTTTTTAATGATCGCCATTCTAACTGGCATGAGATGGCATCTCAATGTTGTTTTGATTTGCATTTCTCTAATGACCAGTGATGATGAGCATTTTTTCATATGTTTGTTGGTCTCATGTATGTCTTCTTTTGTAAAGTATCTGTTCATATCTTTTGCCCATTTTTGAATGGGCTTGTTTGTTTTTTTCTTGTAAATCTGTTTTAGTTCATTGTAAATTCTGGATATCAGCCCATTGTCAGATGGGTAAACTGCAAAAATTTTTTCCCATTCTGTTGGTTGCCGATTCACTCTAATGACTGTTTCTTTTGCTGTGCAGAAGCTGTGGAGTTTGATTAGGTCCCATTTGTCTATTTTGGCTTTTGTTGCCAATGCTTTTGGGGTTTTGGTCATGAAGTCCTTGTCTACACCTATGTCCTGAATGGTTTTGCCCAAATTTTCTTCTAGGGTTTTTATGGTGTTAGGTCTTATGTTTAAGTCTTTAATCCATCTGGAGTTAATTTTAGTGTAAGGTGTCAGGAAGGGGTCCAGTTTCTGCTTTCTGCATATGGCTAGCCAGTTTTCTCAACACCATTTATTAAACAGGGAATCCTTTCCCCATTGCTTGTTTTTGTCAGGTTTGTCAAAGATCAGATGGTTGTAGATAAGTTGTGCTGCCTCCGAGGCCTCTATTCTGTTCCATTGGTCTATATCTCTGTTTTGGTACCAGTACCATGCTGTTTTGATTACTGTAGCCTTGTAGTATAGTTTGAAGTCCGGTAGTGTGATGCCTCCCACTTTGTTCTTTTTGCTTAGAATTGACTTGGCTATGTGGGCTCTCTTTTGGTTCCATATGAAGTTTAAGGTGGTTTTTTCCAGTTCTGTGAAGAAGGTCATTGGTAGCTTGATGGGGATAGCATTGAATCTGTAAATTACTTTGGGCAGTATGGCCATTTTCATGATACTGATTCTTCCTAACCATGAACATGGAATGTTTCTCCATCTGTTTGTGTCCTCTCTTATTTCATTGAGCAGTGGTTTGTAGTTCTCCTTGAAGAGGTCCTTGACGTTCCTTGTCAGTTGTATTCCTAGGTATTTTATTCTCTTTGTAGCAATTGTGAACGGCAGTTCGTTTTTGATTTGGCTTTCTTTAAGTCTGTTATTGGTGTATAGGAATGCTTGTGATTTTTGCACATTGATTTTGTATCCTGAGACTTTGCTGAAGTTGCTTATCAGTTTCAGATTTTGGGCTGAGATGATGGCATCTTCTAGATATACAATCATGTCATCTGCAAATAGAGACAATTTGACTTCCTCCTTTCCTATTTGAATACCCTTTATTTCTTTTTCTTGCCTGATTGCTCTGGCTAGAACTTCCAGTACTATATTGAATAGGAGTGGTGAGCAGCATTCTTGTCTAGTGCCAGATTTCAAAGGGAATGCTTCCAGTTTTTGCCCATTCAGTATGATATTGGCTGATGGTTTGTCGTAAATAGCTTTTATTATTTTGAGATACATTCCGTCAATACCTAGTTTATTGAGGGTTTTTAGCATAAAGGGCTGTTGAATTTTGTCAAAGGCCTTCTCTGCATCAATTGAGATAATCATATGGTTTTTGTCTTTGGTTCTGTTTATGTGGTGAATTACATTTATAGACTTGCATATGGTGAACCAACCTTGCATCCCCGGGATGAATCCTACTTGATCGTGGTGGATAAGCTTTTTGATGTGCTGTTGCAATCGGCTTGCCAGTATTTTATTGAAGATTTTTGCATCTATGTTCATCATGGATATTGGCCTGAAGTTTTCTTTTCCTGTTGAGTCTCTGCTGGGTTTTGGTATCAGGTTGATGTTGGTCTCATAAAATGATTTGGGAAGGATTCCCTCTTTTTGGATTATTTGGAATAGTTTCAGAAGGAATGGTACCAGCTCCTCTTTGTATGTCTGGTAGAATTCGGTTGTGAACCCATCTGGACCTGGGCTTTTTTTGGGTGGTAGGCTCTTAATTGCTGCCTCGACTTCAGACCTTGTTATTGGTCTATTCAGGGTTTCAACTTCTTCCTGGTTTAGGCTTGGGAGGAGGCTACTGTCCAGGAATTTATCCATTTCTTCCAGGTTTCCTAGTTTATGTGTATAGAGTTGTTTGTAATAATCTCTGATGATGGTTTGAATTTCTGTGTAATCTGTGGTGATATCCCCTTTATCATTTTTTATTCCATCTATTTGGTTATTCTCTCTTTTCTTTTTTATTAATCTGGCTAGTGGTCTGTCTATTTTGTTGATCTTTTCGAAAAACCAGCTCCTGGATTTATTGATTTTTTGAAGGGTTTTGTGTGTCTCTATCTCCTTCAGTTCTGCTCTAATCTTAGTTATTTATATTTTATTTATTAATCACAACAATGGTTATAGGAGTGTGTTCATGGAAATTTTATTGAGTAGAAAATACATGGTCTATGAAATTTTACATATACATATTTTTAACTGTTTAGAGAAAACACAATCCTTTCTTAGTAAAGTCTGCTAAATGAAACCATGAGTTAGAACTTCTCACACGGTCAGACGACATAGCTATTTATGTCCAAAAGAGGAAACATGCGAGACACAAATATTTCAGAGGCACAGTAGAAGAGACAGATGCTGACAGTCAGCAAATGATAGGTCTCCAAAAAGCTGTAGATGTCTTCACAGTGTGAATTAAAATAATTTTGGAGGATGCAGCAGCGTAATAGGGAAAGCAGAAAAGAACAAACCTTTATTGAAAACCTACTATGTATCAGCACTATGCTAGATAATCTGTACTGTCAAAGACAAAATTCACAAAACAATACAGGAGATTATTTTATTTAGCCTATTGCAATAGAGAGAACATTTATTAATGAGAAACATATCAAAGAAAAGGAAGGGGACTTGGGATTTTATAGAGGTAGACAGACAAGGGAATTATCTCTGAGTCATGGGAGTCATGGGAGTCATGAGAAAGGAGAGTAAGGGATCTTAGCCAAGTCACTGAAGAAAGGTGAAAGTGGAGCTAACCTCAGAACATACAAGAGCACCACACTCCTTTAAGATTAGCCATTTCCTGGAACCCAAAAGAGTGGTGGTGGGATATTTTTTAAACCCTTCTTTGTTTTTGGGGAGCGAAGGACTCAGGTAAAATGCAACATTGCTAGTATATAACATTTAGTTTGATCTTCATATAGACCATAACCATGGAACATCATATTACCCTTATTTTATAGGTAAAATGGAAGCTTAGAGGAAAAAGAAGTGAGTCAACATTTTGAAAAACATAAAAATTCTGAAGAATTAAATTAAATAATCCTTAGTCACTGCATTTTAAAGCATGCAGATGGATGACTTTCAGGGTCTAAATCTGGAATTGGAATTTCATATACAAACTGATCAAGAAAATCTGATGCAATCTTACACAGAAGCATGTGGAGTTCATGAGGGGCTGTCTTTCAGCAACTGAAGTAGCTCAGGAGAGGCTTCCTACTAAAACATCAGGAATCTTGTTTTTTAAATCTAAAAGCTATTGTGAAATAGACTCTGTGAAAAAGTCTTGAGGAACTGAATATACATAGGCAGTTAAAATTCAAACCCTAGTTGCTTTGAAGCTGCCCTTAACTATTGCCTGAGCCCAGATAATGGCTCCAAAACCTCATATAGATTGTCTTGATTTAAAGATGGCCTACTCAAAGAGCATCACAGGCTTCCCTGTGGGGCATTGCCCCTCTCTGCAGGAGGGGCAATGAGTTCATCAAATACTTTGTGAGCCTGGGCTATATGTGAGATGTTTTATTAGATTTATGAAATCAAAGCTTTAAAAATTATGATCCTGACCTTGAAGATCTCCCAGTCTAGTGGTAACAAAAATAATAATATAGTGGGACTAACACAATAGTAGAAGTGTGGATACTTTGCACTTACATACCTGTGGCAGACTAGAAATACCTCCAAGTAAACATTTGGAGACCTCAGTACCAAGGTGTCTAGTCAGCTGTTTTTACATGCTTACAACAGTATTTTTAAAACTGTACCATACTCGTCAAGCCTCCTCCCTCATTGAGACTATATTGCCTTAATAGCAAAATAGTATTAATAAATGCTTTAGCAATCTGCAAAGTAAAGAATAGTAGAAAGTTCTGTAGAAACAACTGTGTCACTAAAGTCTGAGAACTGAATTTTTCTTGATGTGACGAAGACAAAAGAGGAAGAAAGACATGATATATATTACAATTCCAATAAGGCATTTGACAGAACATTTATCAAAACTTGAATACATTAAGATGAATTCTTGGTTAATAAGTCAGCCTTGTAAATTTAAAACTCCATCTTTTCCAAAATAATAATAATAATAAATACATGGTGAGGCAAATCAAGAAGGAATTTTCAAATTTCCACTGGACTTGGCATTCAGTTCTATTTTGTTTTGCATTGATTTTAAAACTTAAAATTGCTAGATAAAATCCAAAAAACTGTATAAACACATTATTCAAATTAATAAGCTAATTCAGAAAGACACTTGCAAATTACTTATAAAATTAATTTCATTCTTTTATAACAAAAGCCAAAGTTAGGAAATGCCCATTTGACTACATGTGTAATATTAAAATAGAATTTTGAAAACTACAAGAGCTTAGAAATAAATCTAGCAAATTGAGTATCACTTTTAGGAGGCAAATTGAATAATTTTTTTTTAAATACTTTAATAAGCAAAAAAAGAGAGCTAAATGATAAAGACGTTAATTCTCTCATTAATCCATAAATTTAGTGCAATTTTAAATTCTAATTCTAAACTTTATATGAAAAACCAAGCAAGAAATGCTAAAATATTATTAGAGGAGCAAGCTAACAACTCATAAGATATCAAGACTTCTAAAACCACAGTTTTATAGAGAGTATGGTATTTGCACACATATGGACAAATAGAATAAAGATCCCAGAAACATACACCCACACGTGGTAACTTGATATAAGGCAAAGATGGCATTGCAGATCAGTAGAAAAATGTGAACTATTTGCTAAATGGTTCTGAAACAATTAACTATTCATGTGGAAAAATATATAATGAATCCCTGCACCACACCATACAGAAAAAATAAATTCCAGCTGAATTAAAGACCTAAATGTGAAAAGCAAACTCTGAAATGTAGAAAGAATATCTTTGTATACACAGAATACTATTTCTTAAGTAACCCACAAAAAACCTCAAATTATAAATAAGAAGACAGATAATTTAAATGCATGAAAATTTAAAAAAATTGTGCTCCTAAAGGTAATATAACAAAGTGAAAAAACTGAGCTACAAACAGGGAAAATATATTGTATAATATATATCATTGTAAAGGATAAGGGACTGATGAAATATGCCTAGAAATAAAGAAAAAAGGAAGGAAGGAAGGAAGAAATGAAATAGAGGCCAAGCCAAGCGAATATAAAATGATCATAAGAAATAAATTTTTCACAAAAAGGAAACTATAGTGGCCAATAAATATATGAAAATACTTTGATCTCATTAGAATCAAAGAAACATAATTAATCCCACAAGAAGAAACTCTTGCCTAGCTATCATAATTCATCCATATTAAAATACATAACCATACCAGATATGAGTAAGAGTGAGGAGTGACAGAATCTTACATTCTGTTCACATTGTGGGAAGTAAAAACTCACTTTGGAGAGAAATTTGGCAATAGCTTGTGAAGATGCATATATCCTAAACCAAACAATTCCACTGTTAGAATAAAACCTAGTAAAACGTCCCCTTATGCAAAAGGAGAAATGTACAGTTATGTACAAATCAGCAGTGTTTATAACAGAAAATAATTGGCAACAATTTAAACGTCAGTCAACAAAAGAAAAGATCAATGAATTTGGATAGTGTGCAGAGGACTATAGAGTAGTATAAAGTGAATCATCTGGATCTATCCCTATCTACCTGGATGAATCTTGAAAATAATAACTCTCACAAATAATCTCAGAAAGTAATGTTGAGGAATAAAAGCAAGTTACAGAATACATTATGATGTCATCTATTTATGTTTAAAAGCATACAAAACAAAATTACATATTGCTTAAGGATTGAGGCAAATATATAAATCATTAATAAACCCATGGACCAAAAAGCAACAAATAATGGCTGCTACCAAGGGGAAGGGTCAGGAGTGAGATCTGAGAGGGTACATGGGGATTTACTTACATTGATATCGTTTTATTTATTAGGCTGGACACTCAGTACATGCATAGGTAGATATTCACTGCACCGAAAGTTACTGTACATAGATATAGTTTCAAACTAAGGAAGGTGATGATACAAAAGTCAACTGTTTGAAAATATGTACCCTATATGTAACATATATATATATGTGAATGTGTATGTTTACATGTAAACATATGTCTACTTATGAATGCTTATGTATATATACACACATAGAAATACACACATGCACACACAGAACATTTGAAAAACGTTGGTGACAATGTCAGAAGGGCAAATAAACAGGAAAGAATTTTGGATTTCACAGAACACTTTTCCCTTACCAAATGCCATGACTGTGTTTCCAGGGAAATTTGGTGAACTTAGACCCATCTCTCTTGTAGATCAATTGTCTGATGTTTACTGACATTCCCAGGGAAAATCATGTGATAGCTCAAGCATAACTTCTATGAGTGGATACAATGGCTAACTTGTTTAGCTCTGTTTCCTTAGGTTTGGCAATTAGCTTCCAATGAAAACATGCTAACTAATAAGCTTTTGTTTCCATACTACAATGTAGTCTCAAAGCGCCTCCCAATTATACCACCTCTCTCTCTGTAATGTCACATCTCATAATAAAATGTTAAACTTACTGGAGGGGAATGGGGATTTCTTCTTTTCAAGGATACTTCTAAAACTCTTCTCAAGGTCTGATTTTGGCCTCTCAATTGAACTTACTGCTAATTGGCATTCCAAATGTTCTAAATCAGTGGTCTCCAATGTTAGGGAGCATCAGAATTCTGTAGATGACTAGGTAAAACACATGTTACTGAGCCCAGAATTATTTCTCCTTTAGTAAGACTAGAGTGAGAAATGAGAAATTTGTATTTCTAGCAAGTTCCCGGGAGATGCTGCTATTGCTGCTTCTAGAACCATGCTTTGAGAGTCTGGATGGTCTAGTACTTCATACACTTTTCATAAGAAACGGTATACAAGATTATTTTTTTAAACCCTGTACCTTTATTTTTTTTAACTCTGTAAGTAATTCTAACGACCTTTCATACCAAAGGAGATGCTTTCCTGAGTGTTTCTTCTAATTTAACAGAGAATAAAGGAGAGAAATACTAACCCAATTAGGTGTGGCGACAGATCCCGCCCTTAGAGGAGGGATGGGTAGAAGTGGAGTCAACCAGTTCTACATAAACCCTCTGTGCAGTATTGGACACTGTCGATGGATTCTTTCATCTTAAATGTCCTCACACTTTACACCCTCCAGTTTCTGAACATCATACTTTCCAGGTTTCCTCAATTTCTTTCATGAGCTTCTTTGACCATCCCATAAAAATGATATCATCTATGTTTCTATCTTTAGGTACTTTCTCATAATTTCATTGCAAGGTGATCTTCTCTACTGTTACGTTTTCATTTACCATTAACTTGGAAATAACTTTTAACTGTCTTTGTAACCTAGCCTTCTTTGTATACCTACATTTTCAAACACCTACATGGCTCAAACGGAATGAAATTAAAATTAAACTCATTATTTCTCAAATATTCCTACTACCCTATCTACTCCCTATCCTCCCACCTAAACTCTAATTTATTTTCTTGCATCTCTCATCCGCCGTATGCTGGGAGACAGTAAGTATAGTGTTTACATGCATAGACATTGGAGAGAAGCTGTTGCTTGATGTTAGGCAAATTACTTAATATCTCTTAAATGTTGATTTTCTCTTCTATAACATGGAGCTAATAATAAATCTTGCTTCATAGGTTTTTAAATCATGTATCAGCAGCATCAGGGGACTTATTATAAATGCAAATTCTAGGGCCCTATTCCAGACCTACTGTATCAGCAACTCGGGTAGGGTCTTGCAATCTGTGTTTTGACAAGCCCCCAGGTGATTCTGATGCATGCTAGAGTATGAGTACCATTGATCTAAGGGAATGATCTATCCAGGCACTTAAGCCAGAAATCTGGAAAATCTTCTTTTCTTTCCCACATGTAGCCAAATTATGTTGGTCATCAAGTCTCCCCAAACTCATCTAAATTTCTCATTGCATCTACTCTCCATTTCCATGTTCACTGTTGCCATAAATGCTCAAGTCGATGGTTGTGATTGCTTTCTGAAATCACTGCCACCAGCTTTGCTATCATCTCATTACTTCATTACAAGGCCATGAGAGTAGGGATTTAAAGAAAAATCTAATTGTATATTTTCTTTTTTTTAACAATTTTTTCCTACTCCTCTATCCATTACTGGAAAGAGCCCAGACTCCTTAGCATAAAGTAAGCAGTCCTTCATGACTAGCTGGAGAATAAAATTACAGACATCTTCCTCCACTCCTGCCAAGTTCCTTCTCAGCTATTCTTTCTCCCGTCCAGACTTTCCTTGTTACAGAGCTGGTGTCTGTGAGGCTTGGTATAAAGCAGCAATTCTTGCAGAACCCTGACTCTCATATAGGCATGTGTTATTAGTGTGGAAAGAGTGTAGGTTTTTAAATCTGGCACATCCGAATTCACCTCTCAGTTTTCTCTTTTAATCTTTATGTGATTATTTAATCTTCCTGTGCTTCTGTTTTCTTATGTCTAAAATGGACAAATCAATATAACTCACTTAATTGTGTAGTCTTGAATCAGATGAGTGAATGCGTGTACTACATCTACCATAATGTTTTCTCTGGAGCAAGTGATCAATACATAAAACTTCTCTTTTCTCTCCAATCCTCATCTCTCTAGGGTCTCATGGCCCATAGTGGCTGTGTAGGTACTGCCATCAATATTGGTTTCTTCCTCTGATAATTGAGGTATAGCATGTTGGATGATAAGTAATTTATTTTGGTCTTGGACACTGTTTGGCATTTGGTTGCCAGCATCCTATCCTCTTCCTTATGGCACTCTAAATGCTCAGCAAATTATCTGTCACCCATTAAGTATAGTTTTGCTGAGAAGGTAATTCTGGCTTCTGGCATCCCATTAAGAAAGCCAAGGGAGCCAGGTCCTTTTTCTTCCCACCCCCTGATAGGGAGGGCCTAGGTCCAGGGCAGAAGGCTAGTGAAATTCAGCCACTCTGAAGCCTCTCCAAAGACTCTTATAGAATGTAGGCAAGAACTGGGTGCCCTTAGTCCTTCATTCCAGCAGAGGTATCCTGACTAGGATGTTTTCAACTCCAGGATGTTTGCTGTGTTACCATCTTTTGGGGCGTGTAGAATTTCCTTGCCTAATGAATTTTCCAAGTAGGTCCCTCTAGGTTCCTGTCAATGCTGACTCCCCAGAGAGTCCGCCTGTAAAACTATAGCTTGTTTCTGCTGATCAATTCTAAGAGGACTGCTATGATATCCTTTTCTTTGATTTCTTCTTTTATCTTATTGAACTTAAAGCCCAAAAACGTTTTGTGGTGAGAGAAAAGGTCATAACTTGAGAAGAGTTCATGTAAGCTCTTGTGAAAATGCCAGTGCTTTCAGCATTAGAATTGTATACATGATTTGTAGGCAGTACATGACCTCGATTCTCTTTCTAGCTCCTGTTGATTAAAAATTGTATTTTTTTTAAATAAAACAGATTTTCATTGCAAATGAAGAGGGAAGCATCATAACTATATTTATCACTAACAGTCCTCACTTGCCAGCGATTATCAATTAGTAAAAACAGATTTTAGGGATTAAAACAATAACATACAGTATTTATCCTCCAAGCCATACTTCTCATTAAAAAGTCTTTCCAATTGGCCTGTAAAGGGCAATGTTGTCTTTTCTCTATGTAGAAAGAGAAGGCTTTCAATTTTGCACCATATTTGTGTCTCTCTTCATAATTACCCATGTGTAAAATGTTTCATTTCACACTCATTTTTTTTGTAGTATTCAATAACTGAAAAGAAACATCATTTACACTCCTAATCTACAAATCTAATACTTGGTTATCAAATCTTGTTATTTTACCCCATGATGGTTCCTGGTATAGACAACTTGTGACTTGTTTTGTAAAAGGCATTTTAGTATGGGCTTTAAAAAAAAATTTCTTTTGTAATGGTGTATAGTTCTTAAATGAACTCTTTTCTCTGCAGTCAGAGTGTCCCATTACCACTTAAAGAAACAAAGAGATATAATCACTCTAATAACAAAACTACAACTGATTTTAATGATTCAAAGAAGTACACATAATAAAACATTTTAATTATGCTCAGTTTGTTCAAACTCATACTGTCCAATTCCATTCAGAGCCCTGGTCTCCAAAAATGTCAGCATAAATTTGCTTCTATTAATTTATTCAATAAATATATGTTGTATTCCTATTGTGTACCAAGCTCTGGGTTAGGTCACAGGAATCAAGACAATGGTTCCTGGGATATGCCTTAGTTTAGAATAATGGGGGACAATTTAACTCCTTGAAGAGGTTTTATGTATTCTCTGCTGTAGACAGCAGAGATGTGGCGATGCACTGAACCTGGTCGTCAGCACTCCTGTTCCTAAGACATGTCTGGGATAGGATCTCAGGTGTACCTCCTCCCCTCCCACTTCGTGTGTGTGTGTGTGTGTGTGTGTAACAAATTTTGCTGTTAACATCGTCCAGAAATTCAAAGTGACAGAACCGGAGGTACTGCAATGTGGAATTCTTAACTTTTGTAAATTGGTAAGAATAGTGGAATGGCCAAGGTCTCTAGTTAACGACTTCTCCATCTTCTCTTATAGACTCCTCTGCTCTGCCATTCAGGAATAGGATATGTGTTAGACAACTAACATCTGGTCTGAATATCCATTAGGAACATATGCTTTCTTCTGCTATATTCTCATCCTAGAATAGATTAAGGGAAATCCAAACCAAATGGGGATTTGGGGAAATTTTCAAGGGTCACTTAATAAAGTAATTTTGGTTTTCCCTTTGGAAAGAACATAGCACACTCTAGAGACAACATAGAGACCTAGCAAAAGTCTTATGGCAGAAATAACCTGAATAAATAATCATCGTAGTCATCCTCACCTTCCTCACAATTTTCAAATGGGAAATAGAAAACTGTTCATTGTCAGTTACAAATGGATATACCCTGCTGGGATTTTAGTTGAAAAATGACATTTCTTATCATCTAAATGAAAACCAGTGGCTTTGGCTTTAGCTTTGCTTTCCCAAATACTCCTTGTTAATAACATTCATAGTTGCTCTGGGGACTGGCTTTGTTCTTCTCCTATACAAATTTCTTGATTTATGGTTATAAGACCTTCATGACCAAATGACAAAGGGCTAATGTTTGTTTGCACAAAAGCAAATACTAACTAGTGTTCTCCACAACCAGGTATTGGGAGAGTAAAGTTCAGTTCATTTGGTATCGATTTGACAATTTGAGCTTAAGATATTTGGCTTTCAGAATGTGTTTTCACATCAAAATTCTATCAATGAAATAGATATTATCTGTGATTTTAAGACTGGCTCTCTCTACTCTTTCAAGAAATTAGGTCCACACAGAATTAATAGCTAAAGCAGCAAAGATGAGTTATGATAGTAACCAGAAGTACAAACTTTAATTAATATTTTATTTTCAGCATTCTTATCTAATCAGGAATAATTTAAAATTTTATTCCTGAATTTAAAATGGATTAGGAACATGTTTTATTAAAATAATTATATATGAAGTTTAACTAGATCATAGATATTTGGTAGGGGTTGTGTCTAAAGACATGGTCTATAATTAATTATTTTTTGAGTTCACACCTATGTATTGAGATTTTTGACACAGTGCAAACATCACCACAGGGGCAGGTGAAAGAATATTTGATTCCATCTCAAACCAAAGTTTACTGGTTAAAATTAGGTTGTCTATAGCAACCAAAATGCTACTTCTGACTTTCCATCATAGGGACAAAGCTATGACCCATCTGACTTTGCATCATAGGGACAGAGCTAGCTTTGAACCCATTTCCATTTGAAGACTTACATTTGTTTAATAAAGGCTTTTCCACTTTCCTTGGTATGAGCCAGGACCCTGCTAATGAGCAGCCAGTAAATAATTTCTTTAACCAGCTCTCCAACCATTTTCTCCAATTTTAAGTTAAATAAAAGCTACTGGCAATATTTGCTTGTTCTTTTATTCTCTCTTCTTCCTCAGACCTTCTCCTTCTCCTGCCTTCCCATTTCCATTAAATAAAACTGTTCTTACAGAAATTAATTAATTTTTAGAAATTTGGGTTCAAGAGAAAATAGAAGAAATTTATCTGGGAGATTTTTGTTGTTAATAACTAACATGTTACTTTTAAAAAATGATAGTAGCATTGCCTTTACAAATAAAGGATGCATAACTTCCAATTGAAAAAAATATATATTTCATCAATAGAGAAAAATCTCAAATTAAAGCACTTTGATAAATTATTTTTAAAACATCAAATGAGGTCTTTGTAAATATATTAAGTACAGGAGAATAGGAAAGTTCAATCATCTAGGACCACTGCTGCAAGTGGAAGTCATGGGCTTCAGGTCAGGATCTGATTTCTAAACTTTTTCATACATGTAAAAAAATCTCAAACATAAACATTTTTTAAAAATCTGTATAAAGATAATCGAGATGTTATTATTAATAATGGAGACAAGGAGGCTACATTTTTGAAATCATTTTTTTCTATTTGCTTTAATATATAATTATGTAAAATATGTCTATATCCTAGAGAAGTATATAAATTTTTATTTATAGGATTATGTTTTTCTTATTAGTTAGCAAACAAATGCAGTGGCTCACTCAATCAATGTAATATTTCAAAGATTAAAAGTAAAGCTTGAGTCTATAGTTCAACCATTATGGAAGACAGTGTGGTGATTCCTCAAAGACCTAGAGGCAGAAATACCATTTGATCTAGCAATCCCATTACTGGGTATATACCCAAAGGAATATAATTTTTTCTAATATAAAGATACATGCAGATATATGTTCACAGCAGCGCTATTCACAATAGCAAAGACATGAAATCAACCTAAATGTCCATCAATTATAGACTGGATTAAAAAAATGTGGTAGATATACGCCATGGAATACTATGCAGCCATAAAAAAGAATGCAATCATATCCTCTGCAGGGACATGGATGAAGCTAGAAGCCATTATCCTCAGGAAGCTAAGGCAGGAACAGAAAACTGAATACTACATGTTCTAACTTAAAAGTAGGAACTGAATGATGAGAACACATGGACACATATGGGGGAACAACACACACTGGGGCCTGTCAGTGGTGGGGTGGGGGAGGAGGGAGACCATCAGGAAGAATAGCTAATGGATGCTGGGCTTAATACCTAGGAAACTGAATGATCTGTGCAGTAAACCACCATGACACACATTTACTTATGTAACCAACCTGCATGTCCTGCACATGTACACCTGTACTTAAAAGTTGGAAATCAAAAAAGTTAATAGAAAGAATCAAGATGTTTCAACCATATCTTTAATGGTACAATGAGTTTCATTTATCTAAATTTAGAAAATGACACAGATATTCTTGCCCATTAATACAATCTACTCTAAGCTAAAAGTTGAATCTGTTTCTATTTTCCAGCTAAAATCAAATAAGTCATAGTAGATAAGATATTCTACATTTGGTAATTAACAGAGCTAAACTTTTCATGATACTAAGTATTAAAAACCTACATAACTTTTCACTTGCTGCATGTACTGACTTTTTTTTTTCTGTAATATATCAATGAGAGGCACAGTGTTTCAGAAAAAAAGAAAAAGAAAAATGTCTACTGGATGTTTTGTTTCAAATTAAATGCAATGTCAAAATTATAAAAATACTTAACTTTTGTAGCCTTTGTAAAAATTTGCTTTACATACATATATGTGTGTGTGTGTGGTGGGAGTGTAAATTAGTTCACAAACATAAAACCTGCTTGATGTTAAACCAACTATATATGTGAGCCTGTGTCATGTGTACAAAAAAATTCAATAATTCAAAAATTTTTCTTTGCTGAGTGGTTAAGGATTGTAGATATGAAGGGCTTTCCTGTAATCTTAAATTACACTTAATTTTAACCTCAATTAGGTTGAATTAAATGGTCTAGTGAATAGCATGTGATCCTCAAAATTTTTGTTATACTCCTGTGATATGTGATAAATGACTCAAATTGAAATTATAACACATGTTGCTTCTATATCTACTACACTGAGCACAGTCTTTCTTGTGCCATAGAGTTTTAATTGTTTAAATAAAGACTGTCCTAGAAATCTTACTACATGTAAAATATGAGTCAGATTTCACTTTGGGAAAACACTGGAAGTGAAATGGAAAACATTCAAGTTATTTTTATAAAATAAAAAATAGTGTACTTTCACTTAAAATGTGATGTCTGAAAATAAATGTATAGCTTTTAGCTTTATTATTAGTTTTGAGCTAGTTACATTCTAAATTATGTACCTGAAACTCATGAAAAGTAACATTTAGACATATATAATTGATGTAAATAGCAGAACAGGTTGACAAATAACCTGTGTTCTTCAAGGTCATGCAGTTACTACACAAAACAGTCATTCTTAACCTTGCCTTTGCAAACTGTGACTAAAATAATCTATTAAAATACAAATTGGTTTGGACTTTTAGGAAAGAACAGCATCTTGTGAACTCTGTCTAGGGTGTATCCCAAAAATATTGGAATACCTACTTACAAAGATGAAACCACATAGCAAATAGGTAAAATTCTCCTTGACTGTAATGAAAATAAAATTTGGCATAAATATAGAGAAATATGGAGAGGATAAGAATTTTTAGAGAAATCTACATACTGTCATGCTATTTAATCATATATTCTCATGTATCCATTCTCTTGTTTTTATTAAGGGGGTCAGTGCTTTCCCAGGTTAAAAGTACAGGCTCTTGAGTTACAATGATTGGGGTGCAACCTTAGCTTTTCCACTATTAAACTATATCAGTTGTGACACTTTTACCTTTCTTATCCTTATTTTCCTCATCTGCACTATAAGGATAATATAAGATTTACCACAAAGGGCTATTTTAGGAATTTAATGAGATAATCTCTACAAAGTATTGCAAAGATTTAGCATAGTTTCTGGCTCATACCAATATTGATGCTGGCTAAATATCCCTTATCTTAAATGCTTGGGACCAGAAGTATTTCATGTTTTCAGATTTTGAGATATTTATATATATATAATGATGTATCTCAGGAATAGGACCCAAGTATAAACATGACACTCATTTATGTTTTATGTACACCTCTTAGACACAGCCTGAAGGTAATTTTGTATACTATCTAAAATAATTTCGTGCATGAGACAAAGTTTTGAATAGGTTTGTCACAAGAGGTCAGGAGTGGAAGTTTTCACTTGTGGCATCATGTGCATAATCCAAAAAGTTTTGGATTTTGAATCATTTTGGATTTTGAATTTTTGGATTAAGGTTGCTCAACTTATATATGTTTTATGATTAAATAGTGGTAAGTATTGATTGTGGAAATGAAGATATACATAAAGATGAAAATAAAAGTGTGCACACACTCATAATTCAAATATTCTGGAATAACAACGCTGCATTTCCTTCTAGTATTATATATATATATATATATATATATATATATGTTATACACCTCTGTATAGGTGAATTTCCATGTTTAATTTTATATAGAGAGGGAAATGAATAGAATATATGATTTTATGAGCAGCTTTTTGGTACTGTCTTGTTTTCACACAGATTTTAAAGGGGACTCTTTATGCTAGCAGGCAATGAAGAATGCTTTTCAGACTTAAAAAATTGGCCAGTTCTGTCTGTCATATGTGTATCGATGGGTCCTTATTACTGGACAGGATCCTGAAGCACAGGGAATGCCTACTAACTCCATGAAAGATAATAGCATATCTTGAAATTATCTCAATCAGATAAAAATTATAATGTCTTACATGATTATACAATAGTGCATGTGTGTGTGTGCATGCAGACACACACACACAGACACACACACACACACACACACACACAGAGTTTCTGACCTCATCTCATGAGGTATAAATATTGATTTCTATTTTTGGCATATGGATCAACAGAGTTTCTAATACCACACTTCTGCCACTATTTTGTATTTGTTCTATTCTGCATTTTTAAACTTAGTTTAATCCAATGACTTTCTTTCATTTTAATCTACTTTATATGTATTTAATCTTTCTATAGGCCATTCTAAAGCACCAATTCACTCAAATGATCTCTCCACTCCCTCTCTCTCACTTTCTTTCTCTATTCTCCTTGACATTATCTATTCTTCTATCACCATTGGAGTATCTTCCTCGTTTGTTTTTATACTTATATAAGACAACTTTCCTACGAAAACCAGATCAATTCCTGGATCTTCTGTGAAGTCTCCCTATCTCTCTCACCCTTAATGATTGTCTTCTTCATTAAACTCCAATATAAGCTACTATATACACCACTCACCCTGGGTGACAGAGCGAGACCCTGTCTCGAAGAAGAAGAAGGAGGAGGAAGAGGAGAAAGAGGAGGAAGAGGAGGAAGGGGAGGAGGAAGAGGAGGAAAAGGAGGAGGAGGAGGAGGAGAACTCACAAATAGATGATTTCCAAATTAAAGGCAAAATTACAAGCTACTTTCTTCTATCTCTCTTATAATGTTCGTATTAGTCCATTTCCATGCCGCTGATAAAGACATACTTGAGACTGGGCAATTTACAAAAGAAAGAGGTTTCATTGGACTTACAGTTCCACATGGCTGGGGATGCCTCACAATCATGGTGGAAGGCGGGGAGGAGCAAGTCACATCTTACATGAATGGCAGCAGGTAAAAGAGAACTTGTGCAGGCGAATTCCCGTTTTTAAAACCATCAGATCTCCTGATACTCATTTACTATCACAAGAATAGCGCAGGAAAGACTCACCCCATAATTCAATCATCTCCCACTGAGTTCCTCCCACAACACATGGGAATCGGAGGAGTTACAATTCAAGATGAGATTTGGGTGGGGTGAGGACACAGCCGAGCCATATCAATGTTCTTCATGTATATGGAAGAACATGGATTCACGAAAGGGATGAAATAATAGAATCATTCTATCTTCCATGAATCTACCAGAGTTAGTCTTTGTTTATTTGTAAATTACAGGATGCCAAAGGGCCAGAGCCTTTGAAAAGGGGATTCTAATACTAGCAGTTAGTATTGTTATTATTTTTTTCTTACATTTCCTGTCTCCCATACTACTTTATACACTTTTTTTTGTTGTTAATAAACTATTTAAATAAAACCAGGAAAGACCTTTTCCCCGTTACACACCAGTACATGCAAGCTCACACACCCACACCCTCCCTCCCTTGCTGCTCTCTGCCCAAGGCCACCTCAAACCCTGAGGTTCTCATTGTGACCAACCACCCTCAACCTGTAGACACCTGTACAGGGTGACCCACTCATCCCCATCGCTGGCAGAACACGGGCATCGACAAGAGCTCTCCACTCTCCTGGGGATGAAAGGAAGGACCCATCCTCCCAGGTACCCAGACCTGGTGTGGTTTCCCTACAGTCTGGGAGCACTGCCAGGCAGCTGGAGCTGCTCCCTGCAGAGGGCAGGACTTTTCACTCCAGGCCAACCCCTCCTGTAACAAAGGAAGTAAGAGGACTGGGAGACAAGCTTGAGCATGCCCCAAGGGATCCTGCAGTAGGTATTGTTTAGTTTGGGGAAGAGCAAGGGAGAGCAATTGAGCACCAAATTCCCTAACCCCACCCTGCAGGAGGGTGCTGAGAGTCAGTTCAGCATCTTCTACCCAGAAAAAGTAAACACAGCTGTGCAGCAAGAGTGTGATGGTGGAAATGACAGGGACCTACATCTTCAGAACCTCATCATGACTTCACTCCAATACCAGTGCAGAAAGAGTGTGAGGGTGGGAATGACAGGGACCTGCAGCCATAAAAAATGATGAGTTCGTGTCCTTTGTGGGGACATTGATGAATCTGGAAACCATCATTTATGGGGTATATGAGAGGTATTTTGATATAGGCATGCAATGTGAAATAAGCACATCATGGAGAATGGGGTATGCATCCCCTCAAACATTTACCCTTTAAGTTACAAATTTAAAATTTACAATTAAGTTATTATTGACTGTAGTCACCCTATTGTGCTATCAAATAGGTCTTATTCATTCTTTAACTATTTGTTTTATTTTGCTTTGGACCCATTAACCATCCCCACCTACCCCCAAGCCCCTAGTTTATAACAATATTGATATAATAGTGCCTAATTTGACATGAACATTTTGGCACAGTTTGGAGAACCAATATTAAATACTCCTGATATTTAATGGAAAAATGAGTATGGCCACAATGTGGGCACATATTAACGCTCCAGTGATAATGACCCTGATAAAACATTTCAAGCTATATATAAAATTACATTTATATGCTTAGAACAGTTTCTCAACTGGGGGCAATTTTGCCCCTATGAGAGTATTCAGCAATGTCTCCAGACATTTTTGGCTATCACAGCTAGGGAAATTCTATTGGCATCTAGTGGGTAGGAACAAAGGGATGCTGCTGAACATCTAGATGCACAGGAAAACCCCCACAGCAAAGAATTATCTGGCCCAGATGCGAAAGGTGCTGAGGTTGAGACACAATGGCTTAGCGTTTCTAATGGAAGTGTAATTTTTTTGGTGGGTTCTTCAGAATTGGAGAATAGACCTCTCTAGTTTTGGGAATAGAGCTTACTCAATGTCCTTCAGGGTGAGACACGGAATAAAAACTGCTCCAGGAACTAGAAAATATCATATTTCTATAGAAGGTTACAAAACACTCTCACCAACCTGTTGGATACGCGATAGGAGAGATGCCACTCTCTCCATAAATATTCATCGCTATGGAAACCTTCCCACATCCATGCACTCCTATAACCTTAAATGGCAAACACATACTTTATGAGGATGGTGAAGAAAAAAGCAAATTAAGTCCTCTATTGGCATCCTATTGAATGTTTGATTGAAATTCTAGACCAAGGTTCTTCAGTTCAGGTTGTTCATTAAGACTGCTTGAAGAAACTTAAAAATTCTGATGCTCAGGCCCTTGTATCCCAAAACAACTGAGAAATTGTGATGATGGGCTCCAGGCATCACCAATTTGTAAAAGCTCCCAGGTAATTCTCAGGTGTGATAAAGACTGAGAACCATTGTTCTAGCCTTTATCAATAATGTTGCACCTAGGGGAAAAAAATAGACTGACTGGAAACATTTATATATCATGCTAAATAAGTTATGTAAATCATTTAATGAGTTAAATGCCCTAAAATTCAAGACAGAGATTAGATGTCACTTTGTTAGTATCAAGGTGAGCACTGAGTGACTCTAAGGATTATGTACACAGTTCTTTAAAAGTTGGCAATTAGCTGGGAGGTGGTAGCTAGTTACTCTAATTTCTGCTGATCTTCATATATTCAAAGAAATGAAAGCAGAATAGCTTTTTTTTACTGTATTTCAAGGGCAAAACAAGGTTTTGATGAGGATGGAATTATAAGACACATAATGCGACAAGAAGTAAAATTTGAATTCATCCCTAAAAATTTCTGCAAGAAGGGGAAATGGTGTAAACAAGCCATCTGTGTTGTGATGTGAAACACATTCCCTTGTGGTGGCCCTTGTGGGGTGCCTTTATTATCATCAGAAAAAAAGAGAGAGGAACTTGCTGCAGGACCAAAGGCAGCAGGAATTCTGATCAACTTGTTTTCTAAATATGCACAAAATCATTCCTGCAAGGAGATGAGACAGTCAAAAGTCAGGAAATGGATGAATTAGTATAAATTTAAGAATTAAATAAAATACAGTATTGGCAAAGCAGAGCTTTGATGCTGCTCTACATAAACACAAAAATGAACCGTTAAATTTAGAAGTGAACAGATTCAAATGCAGTTTGTCCTTTTTCTATCTATAGTATGAATCCTTCTGATCACGTACTGTACACTTGATGGAAGCATGTGGCTGTGGCAAATGTCCCCCAGGAACAGATCCAAATCAGAAGTTCAATTTGCTTCAAGATCTTTAAAATGTTCCAGGGGTGCAAAGTGGGTTGAGTTCACTCACATTCTTATATTATCTTTTAAAACAGCGAAATATACAACAGGGGGTAGTGAAGACATGAAACTTCAAAAAGCACAAATTTGTTTTAAAGAAAACAAACATTTTATCCTCATTTTCCATGAGAGACAAATTAATAGAATTTTTAAAAAAATTCATTATCTGCCCTATTTTCTAGACCTGCAATAATTCCTTCTTCTATTATTAATATTTTTTACTTTTTCAGTCTCTGAAGTATATGCTATGCTTGGGGTTTAAGGCATGAACCTTAGCTCCAATTCCCATTAGCCAGGGTTTCAGGAAGTTAAGTAACCTCCTGGATCCTCAATTATGTCTTCTGTAAAGTGCAGATAATAATATCTCCCTTAGTAGTTAGTTATGAGGACTAATTTTTAGGATGATGAAATTGTGGCATACCCATTAAGGGAATACTATTCAGCAATAAAAATGATATATTCAAAACAAGAATAAACCTGAAAAGTATTATGCTAAGTGAAGGAAGCCAGGATCAAAAGGCAGTATACGATATGATATGATTCCATTTATATTACACTTTGTAAATGGCAAAGCTGTAAGGACAGAAAAGATCAGTGAATGTCAGGGGTGTAGGGTGTAGATGGGAACTTACTGCAAAGAAAAGGCAGAGAGCTTTTTGGGATGATGAAAATAGTCTGTATCTTGATTGTCGTGGTGTTTACATGACTATATTTTTGTTGATTCATAGAATAGTGTAACTGTTCCATGAATGGGTGAATTTTGCTTTGTAAATTATACACCAGTAAATTTACTACCCTACTCCAAAGAGTAATGAATGAAAAGATTAAAAGCAAAAATAAATGTTAAAAAAATTAATGGCACATGGAAGTGTCTAGCATGTTACGTATAAACATGTTTTTGTCATCTCTTCTCCTTTGTTTCACAGCTGAATATTTTTAATGCAGAGTCTCCCTTGAATACAATTTTTTATCATCTGTTTTCTCCTTTACCTCCCATAAACTGGTTTCTGCCCTTTCACAAAACCCCAGTAACTCTTTATTGTCTTATTATTATTAAAGTTCTAGGATACATGTGTAGAACATGCAGGCTTGTTACATAGGTATACATGTGCCATGGTGGTTTACTGCACCCATCAACCTGTCATCTACATTAGGTATTTCTCCAAATGCTCTCCCTCCCCTAACCCCCAACCCCTGACAGGCCCTGGTGTGTGATGTTCCCCTCCCTGTGTCCATGTGTTTTCATTATTCAACTTCCACTTATGAATGAAAACATGTGGTGTTTGGTTTTCTGTTCCTGTTTTAGTTTGCTGAGAATTATGGCTTCTAGCTTCATCCATGTCCCTGCAAAGGACATGAACTCATCCTTTTTTATGGCTGCGTAGTATTTCATGGTGTATATGTGCCACATTTTCTCAAATACAGTATGTTCTTCAATCTCTCTGATGATTCAAATTTTGTTAAAGTGCCATTTTCTTGATATACCTTTTGCTTTCTGGACTTTGAGGACCCAGGGTCTCTACACAGGCTCCTTTTCTTTTTCTGCCCATAAATATAGTAATTCCTCAAAGTTATATATCCAGTTTATTTTTTTCTCATTCTTTCTATTCATATGGGCCCTCCTATAATTTCAACCATGAATGACTTTCAGAAATTGTACTTTTAGATGTCTCCCCAAAGACCAAAATCATATTCATATTTCCATTTGCCTGTTGGGTAGCTCTGATTCCAAAAATAATAAGTTCTTTCCCAAATAAAAAAATGTCCTGGAAGTATTTGTTAATGCAGTACATTCTTAATGAATTTATGTGCCACAATTATCATTTGTTTGTCATGATATACTGGTACTGTAAATGTGTTTAAATATCTTGTTTCTAGAGTTCCCATTCTGTTCCAACGATATGCCATCTTCTGAGCAAATAGTTCAGTGTTCCTCACTATGGTGATATTTTAATATATTTTTATTTCTGATCATGCAAGTTTCAACAATTACTTGTTCTTCATTTCTTCTTCTGACTAATTTTGCCAATGTTTTCTTCCAGATAAAAATTAAGAGTTTTGTGAGATTTATCATGAACATTTATGATTTCTACTTTTATAAATCAATTTTAGAGTAATTAACATCTTTGTAATAATTGCCTTTCTTTCAAGTAAACTATTTTGTGTCTACATTTGTTTAAGTCTTATTTTATGTTTTTTAATAAAGTTGTATACTTTTCTTCTTGTAAGTCCTGTTCATTTTTTGGCTAAATATCCTAACATTTTATATTTTGTTGCTATTATAAATAGAATAGATACCCACTATATATTGACCTAATTATAGCTGCTATATAAGAAAAATTTCAATAATGTTTTAACTGACTCTTCTAGTTATTCTAATTATACAATCACACATTTTTATGAGACCAAGAATTTTCTCTGTTTTCAATAAATCAGCCTCATTTCTTTTTTCTAGTCTTTTTGAATTGATCAGAACTTCCAAAACAATGTTAAATAATAGTGGTTCTAGAATTGACTTTGTCTTAGTCTGAGATATTAATGATAGTGCCTCTATTAATTACACATTAATCCATTATATGTTTGAGATGTTTAATCTTAAGGAATTATCTATCAAATTCTAGTTTATATGATTTTTTTCTAATGAGGTATTTTTTTCTTTATACCAGGTTTTGTAACTTTGGAGACACACATCCTTCTTTTTTTCCACCTTTCGCATGGTAAATAAAATATATATTTACAAGTGTATAAGGGAGGAAGTAGAAAAAAATGCATGAAAATATTTTTTTATTATTAAAGTCTCTAGAGCTCATAATATTACATAAGGGTGCAAAATTCATCAGAGTACAAAAACATTCAATAGCAAACTGAACACTTTTAAACTTTCAATCCAAGAGTAATGCATATCATAACAACTAAAACAATATTCTAATCACTAGTATTCTAAGGAATGTTATCCTAAGGAAAAAAGATATGTATGATATCTTCATAAAAAATCACTAGAATTATGACCTGGTATTTAATAGTAATTCTTTGATACCTATAATTTTTCATGATTATTACATTTTTAATAATCTCTTCCTCATAAAGATATCACATTATACTATTATTCATTCATTCCAGTCAGTAAGCCTCAGATAATGCAAATCAATTGTAAACTGAAATAGCAAATGTAAATATATATGATTTCATGAAATTAAGAAAAATAATGTTGGAAAATGCTAGGATCATACTCAAATTCATTGATACAACATCTTATAAAGAAAGATTTAAGCCAATCAGTACTTGAAGAAGAAAACATCAAAAAGTTTATGACATTAAATGCATTTAATGCTTTGACTTTCAGTGGACCTTGAGAATGCTTTGATTTTCAGGTGAAAGTGTAATCTTATAACTTTATCAGAGAATTATTTTTAAAAGATTTATTGTTTGATTCATCTTTATTATAGAATTGGTTGATAGTTTCAATTCCAAGTTACATATTGTTAGATGAAAACAAATACAATTCACAAATTCATTTTTATTTTAAGGCTCATTGTCAATAAAATGTTTTTGTTTCTAAAAACTACTAACTATGAGAGTATAGTTCCAGTTTTAAGTGAATTTATTTCTGAAGATCAGTTCCTATAGCACTGAGACAATAAAAACCTCCTGGACACTAATTAATTTTCTAATATCAAGCAATCCATATATGACTGGAATGAGCCCTCCTTGTTCTTGGTATATTATTCTCTTAACATTCCTTGGGATACTAGTGGTTAGAATTTTTAAAAATTATTTTAGTTTTTATGATATACATTACTCTTGGATTGAAAAAAAGCATTAAAATTTTTAAAAAGATCTAGTATTTTATATAGAATATATTTTATTTACTTATAAATGGAACTGGCCTATAGTTTATATTTATGTGGTGTCTTTGGCAGGTTTTGGTATAAATATTGTACTGTCTTTGTTAATTGAGAAACAGTAAACATTAGGAATATTTAAACAGTAAAAACATTATCATTTATATACAAATTTCAAATAACATCTTAATAAAAATCTCAAGACTTTTGACCTGGTATTTAATAGTAATTCTTTGATACCTACAATTTTTTATGGTTATTACATTTTTTAAATGCCTGCTTTCCTCAAGTTAATTTTGATTCCTATTAAAATTTTGTTTCATACAGTATTCTATTGAATTTCCAAAAATACGTATCAGTAGTCAACTCCCTTATCACAAATTTTGTGTAATTGCACTTTCTAAAATTTTTTATTGCTAGACATACCAATATTTTGTTTCTTTGTGCTCATGTAAGCTGCTGAATATATTAGACATACGGTTTATATATTTCCTACTTTATGCAAAAACTTTACATAGACTTCCTTTCAAAAATACTTTAGTATTCCTACTTAGATTTGTGTTAAATTCGCAATTATTTTTGTTTATGTCTCTGCTTAATTAACTTTAGCATTCACAAAATCCTCTAATACTATATTACTATTGAGCTTCTAATTTTCCTTTACTTCTCAGTCTATCGAAATGAATCTTCAAATTTGTGTTTCAATTAGAAGATACGAGTGTTAAACTTCTTAAGACTTTAAATTATCTTAGATTATTTTGCTTTCACAGATTAAATACATATTTATAATATGGATTAAATCTAGATGTATAATATAATTCCCTTTGGTTACTTCCCCCCCAAAAACAAACCTGTTTTCTTTCATTTAGTGTTACAGAGGATTCTGAAAATAATCTGATTTCATTTCTCTAGTAGGCAAACACTTTTTGTTTTGTTTTGTTTTTGTCTTCTTCCTGGATGCTTATATCTCTTTTTGAATTCAGTTTTTATAAAAACACCACCACCACAACAGTATCATGATCTATCCTGCAGTACAGGGTGAGGTATCTATTTAAACTTATCTTGTTCAAAAGTGAAGCCTGTTATTGAAATATAATGTACAAGCAAGGACACCTTTTTTTAACCTATTAAAACACATATTCTCCCTTCCATTTGTTCTTTACTCTGCACATTGGCTTGTATCAATCATCATATCTATTGTACCTTTTCTTCACTTAGTCCTTTCCATTATATTCCCTCTGGTTCTATACCATGGCTACTGAGATCTCTGGCTGGGAGAAGAGGGAGTGCTCTTTCCACCCTGTAGTCTGGAATTGCTACAAATTCCCTAGGCTCCAAATGCACCTGCCTAACAATCTGTTTTCTGGCCAGCTTTGTCCCTTACTTCCCTTGATGTACTTGCCCAGAGAGGAACTTGCCTCCTAGGTCCCACAGGCAATACAAACCATCCAATCAAATTTCTGACTTAAATAGGGCAACCTGACTTACATTTGTCTTCATCCTTGCTTCTTTCCCTCTTTACAGAGGAGGAATTCTCCATCCCCCTGGATGCAAAGGCTCCTTTGATCTCGTCTCATTCCACAATCTCTTCCTTCCTGATCTCCAGCAGCACAGCACCTTCATTTATGGTCTGTGTATTGGAGATTATGAATCCAAAATCTTAAGCTGTCTCTCCAAAGAGTCAGACTCACATCTCCAGATACCTATTAGACAATTTCACTCTAACATTTCAGAGAAAATTCATATTTGCATGTCATAATTTTAACTCATCATTCCCCCACTTCTCATCTGGTCTATATTTGTTTCCTCCCAGAGTGGATGGCATCGCCACCACTAAATCACCCTAGCCAGGAAAACCAAAGCCGTTCTTGATTCATACATCTTCATCTTCCTGTATTTTATACAATTACCAAATATCTATCCCTGTACCTCTTAATGGTGAATAAATTCCATCTACCTTCTCCATTCCTGTACTTTCTTTAGGCATCAGCTCAGGCCATTGTCTTTCCTGATTATGACTATTCCTTTTTATGTGGTCACTTTGTATTTATCTTACCTACCTCAAAATAATTCACACTGCAGCAGAATGGTGCCTCTAATGTCCCCAAATCATTAAAATTATGTTAAATAAGCTCCCCTAAACAAGCATTTGTGGTTGTATATTGCCCTCAGAATAAAGTCTTCACTCCAATTGAGTCTCACAGGCTCCTGTCCCCTGTTTCCTTCACTACCCCACCCCTTTCCATGCCCAGTCACTTCCTCCAGCCAATGTTGCCTGCTCATTCACTCCATGTATACTGTGGTGCAGCCAGACTGAACTGCTGGAGCTGCATGCTTCCCTACCTCCAATCATTGTCTTCTTAGACATTTATCCTCTTTTGCCATCTACCAAACTAACCCCAACTTTCAACTAGATGCCACTTTATCCAGGACCTCATCTCTGACCAAACCATCAAACTCACCAAACTGAATTAAGTGGTCCTTCTGCGTTTCTGAAACACTCTATAATCCCTTTTTGTAAAATTTACTACCAGATATTACAAATTCCTGTTTATTCGGCCATATTTCTACCTAGACTGAATCTTTATAAAGCCAGAAGTTAGGTATGTCTTATTTTAAAAAATTATAGATCCCAGTGACCATGAGTGCCTGGACGTGCCAGGCACATAATAAATATTTGTTGAATCAGTTAAGTGACTCTAAACTATTTTACTATTTTCCAAACATTCACTTATTCCCCTAGTCTTCAGAATGAGGTTTTCTTTCTCCTGTTCTGCAGTATGTTTTTCATACATTGCATTCTTTTCTCTTTATGAATCTCCAAATGAGGTGGGTCATACATAGCCAGATGAATCTTAATATAGAACATGTAGCTGTCTCTTGCTCAACCCACTGTCTACTAGGATGACCAGCTCTATATCTGAAGAGAAGGCTGCTATAATCTGACCCTGGCACAACTCTAGGCATCTGTTTGGGATTCTTGCATGATTCTGATTACCTGAGGAGATGGGATCCTCTTTCACTCTCCCTGCCTTGTTATCTGAGACCTGGAACCAGTGGAATACATAAAAAACCGAAACTCCCCAAAAGTGTGACATCCAGGACTCTTCACTCTGATTACAGAACCTTACTTGTAGTGACTGCAACTCCCATGAGACAGCCTGTCACTGTGCTCTGCCCACTCTTACCTTTTGTTACCTTGTTTCCTGGTGGTTATTATCTGTTGAATAACACAGAAGAAAAATGGGAGAGTTGAAAGGACAATACATGTGGGCTGAGAACCTCGATTTTCACATGTTTGACAGAAAGCATTTCTGTAGAATACTTTAAAATTTAATAAGAATAGAGCCCTCTGAATGAAAAAGGCAGACTATATTGGTGATGGTGTTTGTTGGGGGTGATAAGATCTCCGTCTCTTTCTTCAGATAAATTTTGTTTCTAAAGCAAAGCTAAATATGTTATAAAACTAAATATGGACAATTTATTCCCCCTCAATCCAAATGCTTTAGGGTTGTATTTTGTGAAATTCATGCCTGATTCTGGCATTCAGTTGCCTGCCAGCGTTCCTTTTCAGTACTATGGGAATTTTATCTTTTCACTCTGGCCCTTATTATTTAATTTTGAAATTGGCAGCTCCTAGAAAGAATTTTGTTTTAAGCTAAAAGACTACTTTTTATTACTATATATCAAAACAGCATATTTCCATATTTCCTTAGAATATTGGAAGGTAAAAACCTTAGTTAATAACCCAAATTTGTTAATATGGACAGCATGAATACTTCTGCTATGCCAAGTTCTTCAAGTCCAGTGAATTATCAATACTCAAGGCAGTGTTGCTCTGCTTTCATACTCCAGCTTCCAAAATCAGGCCTTTACTGGGCATTCCTTGCCTAACTGAGCTGAGCATCATTTCAAAGCTATACTTCTCAGCAGCATATTGTTTTTCCCTTTGGTATCGGAATAAGAGCAAAAATAGTAGTAGTAATTAACTCAGCTTCTAAGGATGAGACAGCTACTGGATAACTTAGTTACTATTTTCTTATGGAAATAGACACTTAGAAGTCAGTTTTGTTTTTCTTGCCCACTATATTTGTCTCAACCCACCATCCATAGATTTACTGTTTTAAGCACATAAGGTATCTTACACAAGAATTGTTCTGACAAAGAAACTTGTTTTCCAATATAAAATTAAGGTGATTAACCAACGTCCATGAGATTTACTGCAATTACGTGCCCTATCTTCCAAAACAGGTGACGTTACAGGTTAGTAAAATGGCCATTCAAGACTCCATTAAGGTGTCAGATGAACACTTACTCTGCCAAGTTAAAACACTAGCCTGTGAGATTCTGTATATCCTCTGAACCGATGTATAATCAGAACTCATAGAAGTTGCTGGTTCTCCCCAAACTCCAAAGAAATGGCGGTGAGGTAGCACCTCTCATAATTAAAACGAGTTACCCATTGGCAAATGTTTGCTTCTTCACTCTGTAATTCTAAACTCTGCTGTCTAGATATTTCATTATCTAAAGTAATAATGCTTACAATAGGAGGCATAAAAATGGTTCTATTTAATTGGAAATGAATTAGTCTTTTTGGAATCCTCGTGTCGGGAAAAATATGGAAGAGGCATACACTAAATACAAACAAACAAACCAACAAAACAGGTAATCTCATATGATGCTTCTTTGGTCCAATAGTTAAATTTAATAGAATGCTTATAAATAGAAACATTAAGCTATAGATTTCTCAAGAATGAAGCTTTGGGTTATTCCATTGAATAAAGAACCCCAACTGAGAGGCAAGTTGAAAATAAAAGAAACATGGAATAGTTAATAGCAGAAAGTCATAAATATGGTAGGTATTGCAGTGACCACCTATTGAATCAAATACTGTAACTTTTGTCTTTTTTTTCCATCTTGCTGTGTTACGTATGTATTTTAACTATTTTTATTTCTCTATCTCCCACTACTATTTGTTAAGGGAATTAGTAGCAAAGAATTCTACAATTTAAAACCATGAGTGTCAGAATAAAGCCAGACCTCCATATTTGTAGGTTCTGCATTGGCAGATTCAGCTAACAGTGGATAAAAAATATCTGATTAAAAAGCAATACAAAAGAACAATAAACAATTGCATGCAGGTTTTTAAAATGCAGTATAAACAACTGTTTACATAGCATTTACATTGTATTAGATATTGTAAGTAATATAGAGATTTTTTTGAAGTATATGGGAGGATGTCTGTAGATTATATGCAAACACTATGCCATTTTATATGAGACATGCACCTATAGATTTTGTCATCTGAGGAAGTCCTGGAATCAATGCTTAATGGATGCCAAGGGATGTGTGTATATGCTAAGGATTGAATGGACATTATCCTAAAGTCCCATGCTTCAGTGAGAGAAATTATCCGATGAAATTTTGGTTAGTCTCCCGTAAACAATAAGTGGTTATTTTAAATTATATGAAAGAGCAGTTGCATTATATTTTTTGAATTGTAAGCATGTCAAGAAGGGTGCATATAAATATAACGGAGCCAGAGAGGTGGGGCTTAGTGAAATTTGTCCAACTTTGGCAATTAAGAAATTAAATATATTTCCTTTTTGATAAAATTTCAGAATCAGGGCCGGGCGCGGTGGCTCAAGCCTGTAATCCCAGCACTTTGGGAGGCCGAGGCGGGTGGATCACGAGGTCAAGAGATCGAGACCATCCTGGTCAACATGGTGAAACCCCGTCTCTACTAATACAAAAAATTAGCTGGGCATGGTGGCGCGTGCCTGTAATCCCAGCTACTCAGGAGGCTGAGGCAGGAGAATTGCCTGAACCCAGGAGGCGGAGGTTGCGGTGAGCCGAGATCGCGCCATTGCACTCCAGCCTGGGTATCAAGAGCGAAACTCCGTCTCAAAAAAAAAAAAAAAAAAAAAAAAAAAATTTCAGAATCAGTGGGAGAAAGAGCTCCACATTCCATCGTAAAACTGGAGTAAAGCATTTGTTCTCCTTTCTTTTAGTGAGGTAGGGCATAGATATTTGATTTAAGCTTGTCCAATCAGTACTTTGAAACTATAAGAATGAGAAAAATCCAAAACAAACAAACAAAAAAACGTGGCTCTAATGGCAATAAAGTGAAGGGACCGGTGGCACAACAGATACCTACTTAACCGCACCGGTGGTCACTGGTGGTTGGTACAGTAGTTGTATTTCCTGTTGCATCATCTTAACTAGGAAGTTTCTATGGCTATTCTTGCTGTCTACCTCTCTTAGTTCTCCAGTTTTTGGGGGGTTTTGTTTGTTTGCTTTTTGTTTCTGTTTTTGTTTTAGTCTGGTTCTCCAATGTTCTTATTGATTCAGAAAGCTACCTTTCCAATTAATTCTTTATTCTGCATAAATATGGCAGAACTGATGATCTCTTTTGTTTGCAACAGAAAACGCAAATTGGTACAAGTTCTCAGCACAGTGCCTAGAGAGGAATAGAAAAGGGCTCCAGTTCCAGCAAGCTGGCTGACAGTGGCCAGCTGGAACAGGGGATCTGTTTGTGGCCATAGTGCCTGAAATAAAAATGCCTGTTACTTGAAGAAAAAAACCCTCTGGTATTCCTCCATTTATTATTATTATTTTTTTACCTTACTGAAAAAGGAACGTTTTAATTCTCTCCACTGTGAACTCTTTCCAAAGGTTTTGCTTTCTTTAACTTTTGTAAAAATTAACACTCGTGGGAGGCCAAGGTGGGTGGATCACAAGGTCAGGAGTTTGAGACCAGCCTGACCACTGGGTAAAACCCTGTTTCTACTAAAAATACAAAAATTAGCTGAGCATGGTGGTGCGCACGTGTAGCCCCAGCTTCTCGGGAGACTGAAGCAGGAGAATAACTTGAACCTGGGAGGCAGAGGTTCCAGTGAGCTGAGATTGCACCATTGCACTCCAGCCTGGTCTATAGAGTGAGACTCCGTCGCCCCTCAAAAATAAAATTTTTTTTTTTTTTAAATTGACACTCTTTTCACCTTGGTGAAGAAATTGAATATAAGCCTTAATTGCAAAATAAGATCCATTTTTGCAAAAGGACTTATGAGATGGTTATAACCTTGATTTTCAAAAAGAGCAGGCTTGACTCATTGTTTCTGTAAAAATGTAAACTGGTAAATAAATTCACAAACAGGCAATTCATCTCCCATATCTGTTAGACCTGAACAAAGCAGGTGATGTGGTATTTCAGAAATAGTTCGAATTTTTGTCTAAAGAAAATCATAACCTGTTGATCCTGAAAATATATAGCAAACTTCCAAAAGAAGGAAATAATGAGAGGAATTTCCTGTTCATATCTTTATTTTCTCTAGAGATAGAAATTTGTGAAAATCTGCAAGCTGAATTTCTATAGCTAATACAGAAAGCTCCTCATGCAATTTTAATAGTTATAATTAGCTACTTAGAAAACTTTCTTTCATATCTCAACTCATTAGAGGCTCAGACTTCAAAATAACAACTAAATTTTTTAAAATCTCTTAGCCTAAAATGTTCAGTTCAACATTTTTTCTAATTGCTAGTGAAATTTCATTTTGTTCCTTTTCACAAAAATACATCATATAATCACATTCTTATATTTGAAGGAATGTTAAAAAAATGACATTTTATAAAT
Organism: Aotus nancymaae; assembly: GCF_030222135.1. Lineage (NCBI taxonomy): Eukaryota > Metazoa > Chordata > Mammalia > Primates > Aotidae > Aotus > Aotus nancymaae. The sequence continues at coordinate 34,930,462 of NW_026988419.1, read as the reverse complement.
ATAAATCATCCTGAATATTTTATAATTTTATCTTCCTCTTAATTATTTATAATGCAATATGCAGAATAAGATATGTATGAATGAAGTTTGACTAAATATTCACAGTTTGGGAATATCTGGGTTCAAAAAAGTTTAAGCACAAAAATAAAGAACTGCAATGCTCAGAGGCCCCCACATAAGTCTGCTCTGTGGTGAATAAGCCTGGAGGGCTTATTCATACATAATATTAATACATATTTAACTGCCAGGACAGACCAGGCTAGGGAAGTAGGCACACTAGGAGTTTGGTGGCAAGGAACCATGTTGTCTCAGCATTTTTAAAAGTGAATAATCTTAGACATGTCCAAATAAGTGATTTAAGCCTTAGGAACACACAAGACACAACATTCAGAACAGAAATAGATCCCAGGACTAAGAACTGAAGTGGAGGTCATAAACTTTGGACCCACCAAATGAGTTTGGCTTGGAGGTACATTTTGCATGAACTGCTCAGGGATTAACAATAAGTGATAAATGGTTGCTAATGTAACTTGTGTTATGGGTTGAATTATGTCTTCAAAAATGCATATGTTGAAATCCTACCCTTCAGTGCCTTAGAATGTGACCTTACTTAAAAAAAGGTCCTCATAGATAATGATTTCATATTGGACTAAGGTGAGCCTCTAATCTAATATGATTGGGATCCTTATAAAAAGGGGAAATTTAGATACAGACACCCATAGAAAGAACAATATGTAAAGATGAAGGCAGAGATGAGGGTGTTGCTTCTATAAGCCAGGGAAGTCAAAGTTTGCCAGCAAACCACCAGAAGCTACAGGATTGGTGGTTTGCTGAGTCTACTCAGAGCCGTTAGAGTGAATACACTCTGTTGACATTTTAATCCTGGGTTTATAGCCTCCAAAATTGTATGAAAATTCTGTTGTTGAAATCACTCAGTTAAGTCACTAAGCCATGCAGCCCTAGGAAACTAACGTGGCTTGTGTGTAAAAATTCTGGATCTTCAGCTTCTCTGAAAAGTAGCCAACTTTGGTGTTATCCAGCTGATTAACTGGAACAGAGCATCAGCTGTCCCCTCTCCACAGGAAGTTCTCCCGTTTACCAAAGCCCCAGCCAGGCCATTTTAATCATTTAAGTTGCCTGCTGGATTTTAACCATGTAAAAGTTGCCTGGTATCACCTCAAAGGAAAATGGAACAGGAAGTTTGGAAGAACCTCAATAAATTTGTGATTTATAGAAGTAAAAAAGTGGAAGAATCCAAGTGTGGGGGAAAAAAAAAAGAGAAGACAAAGAAAATAAAAATGACTACCCAAGAAGTTTCCTGATAATCTTAAATTGTAAGGAACTCTTAACAAGGTAAAAGGAAAAAGATAAAATTCAAAACAAATATAGAAAAGCTAAGTGAAACTGTGATCACGATGCCAGAGAGGCTTCTCAGACCACCTGCAATGAACAAGAGGAAGACAGAAGGGGTATCTTACTGCTCGAGGGAGTTTTAAATGCTGAAAGAAGGCTCTGGAAAAGCAGTATAGAAACGGTGGAAAGAGAGGACTGAAGACAGACATACATCTGGCTAAGGGAATGCTTCTCCACTCAAGTTCCACTTCGAACAAGTTCAAGCTATGAAGTTGAGACAAATTACATCTGCAGATTTTTAGAAATGTTGATCACAGAACCACTGCTGATAACCCTTGAGGAATATTGGGGGATGGAGAGGATCCAGAAGACTGGAAATGGGCAACAATCTAACAGTTTTCAAAGAAAGAATCGTGGAAAATTTTTACAAAATGCAGACCCATATGCCTGATATCATTTTTTACTAAAACGTTAAAACAGAACATCACTCAAATTGGGACATGTAGGGAAAACAAATGATTATTAGAACTTGGAATTGGTTTAAAAATAGATGTTAAATAATAATAGGGGCAGCAGGAAGGTGATCCACTCCCTACTATTCTGCACTCCTCTCACTTTTTCAAGCCACACTGGCCTCTTGGTTGTTGCTAGACACACCCAGCATGCCTCTGTTGAACAGGCTCTGTGTTAACTGCTTGCTCATTCTGGAATGCTCCTCCCAAAGGCATCTGCAAGCCTTGTGCCCTGCTTCCTTGAATGTTCTAGTCCAGTGTCAACTTCTCCTTGAGGTCTTCCCTGATGACCCTGTGTAATGTTGCAGCCTCATATTCACCCTCTCTAACCCCTACCTCCACTTTATTTTTCTTCATAGTACTTGTGGCTATTTTTTCTTTATTAAATAAATACTACATGCACTAACTAATGCCAGTCACTTTTATAGGGGCTTCAGTCTCTTCTCCACAGTTCTACTACACTGCCATCATCTAACAGCTTCATATTTGACTGATATTTTTAGGGTATTGTCTTTCTCCACTTCCACCCCCGCCAGAATTTTATGAGAGTAGGATTTTGCTTTTTCTCAATTTTACCTCAGCCCTCAGAACACAGTGTTTTGGCACATTGTAGATATTCAGTAAATATTTTGTTAAATAAGTAAAATATAGGAGGCTGGAAATGCATGTCTCCCCTTCTAAGATAAGACATTTCTGTTGATGAAGATAGGTATTAAAGATTATTAATCTTTGGATTTCAACACTTGGCAGAGTGCTTGGCTTGTGTAGTGAGGGAACATAGGAAAGAGAAGAGCTGGAAAGGAAGCCGGACATAGGAGGTGCTTGGCAGAACATGAGCTAGAATTGCTTAGCATCCCAAAAGCCCAGAGAAGAGAGGTCTGTCAGTAACGAGAGAGTGGTCTATGGTGTTAAAGGCAGTCAGAGATCATGTCATTGAATTTTCCATTCAACTTCTCAGGCTCTGAGACACAAATAAAATTGTCTGTAATTGAATAGAATAAAAAGTTAGTTGCAAAATATGGATCAAGCATTACCCATATTTGAGCTACTTTAGAAAGTGCTATAAAACCTACTAAGAAGCATAAGAAACATCTTGGCTCTGAAAAGACTGGTAATTCAGTGAGAGAGGATGCAGTAGTTAAAGTGGTATCAAGTAGAAAACCAATAACAACAAAAAGAACAGCAATGTAAGCAATGACATCGAGTTCTATGTGACTAATGTCAAAAGGGCAAATGCTTTCAGGAGAGGATTGAGGTCAGAGTAGGCTCACAGAAGACATGTTTGGAGAGTTCTGTCTTTCGGTAGCATAAATATAAGTCTTCATGAGGACAATTAACTTTAGTCAATCAACAAAAGACAGGATTACTAAAATAAATGTGTAAGGAAAATATTAATAACCAAATACCATTAGACATCAAGATAATCCTACCTAATGCTGTTAGCATTTGAAAGAAAAACATTCAGATTCCTAATCTATTGGGGAATATTAACATAATGTGGCTTTGAAAATTTTAAAAAGACCTCATAATTAATTTAATCACCATTTTGCATAGCATTCCCACTTGTAATCTGCATTTTTGCTTTAAAACTCTTACTATATAGCTGTCATTCTGATCTAATGAAATGCCTCTTACTTAGGAAGAGAGGAAATTTTCAAATATTGAGGCTACACAGAAATGAAGAATGAAACATGTGTCTGTTGCTGCAATTTCACCATGGTAGACTAATTGCAGAGGCCTGTGGGTATGGATTGATGTTGCTAAGTAGTCAGCCTTTACTGCCGTCGCTTTCAGGGCAATTTGCATAGCATGGCTCATAGTGTTTTATGATTTTTCTTTTAAAAATAATCCTACTTTGTTAGTCACTAAATCTATTTAACTCTTCCAGCGCTGAGTAGCATCTAGGCCATGTCTGCAGAGTGAGTGCACGTGTTTCTCACTTGGTGAGTGCCGAGAAGAAGGGGAAGGGAGTTTGAAAAGGGCATCCTAGCTGGTGCAGCTTACTCTTTTTATCTCTGAGAAGAATTCAATTTTCTAGAAAGTAGACAGTCATGGTTAATTTTATGTGTTAACTTGACTTAGCTTAGTGATGCCAGATTGCTGGTCAAACATTCTTTCTGGGTGTGTCTGTGAGGGTGTTTCCAGTAGAGATTAGCATTTGAATTGGTAAACTGAGTAAAGTAGGTCACCCCCACCAACTCAGGTAGACATCACCCTATTTGTTGAGAACCTGAGTACAACAAAAAGGTGGGAAATGGGTAAATTTCCTGTTTCTGAACTGGGATATTCATCTCCTCCTGCCCTCAGAGATTACTGCTCCTGGTTCTTCAGCCTTTGGACTTAGCCTGGGACTTCCACTATTGGCTTTCCTCTTTCTCAGGCCTTTGGCTTTGGACGGGAACTCTACCACCAGATTTTCTGAGCTTCCACTTTGCAGTTGGGAGACTGTGCGGCTTCTTAGCTTCCCCAGTTGTGTGAGCCAATCCTGTGTAATAAGTCTCTATCTGCATAACTACATATCCCATTGGTTTTGTTTTTCTAGAGAACCCTGACTAATATATAGATCCTGAGGCAGACATGAGTGTTTAGGAGGTATATTGAGGAATGTTCATGAGATTAATACCTCTGGAAAAGAAGGAAGCAGGATTAGGAAGAAGGAGAAGTTGTGTTACAACACAGTCAGAATGGAAGCGTGAAAGTGGGATGGTGCATCAGAGTCAACTCAAGTTCTGGTCAGAGGGCTGGCTTTTATACCCCTTGCTGGGTGTGGGATGATTTGGCAAGGAGGCATGACCTTGCATGATACAATCAGCTGAAGCAATCCCTGAAAATGGCTGACAGCTGAGGGCTGTTTACCAGAGACACTCCCATCAGCTGGGGAAAGAAGTCTTTCACTCCCTAATGGGGACCTAGGTGGCACAACACAGTTTCCACCATGGGTGTCACATGTCTCTTAATGACAGAGGCTGAGTCAGAGATCAGGTAAGCAGCATGGTACAATCTTCTTGACTTGTGAGAAGGTCCTTCTATGGATTATTCTTCAAGAATCTGTTCCCTACTGCCTAATGATTTATCATTAATCATCTTGATACATTCTATAACTCTAAATAACTTAAATGGAGTCTTTGGCAATTTTAGTAATTTGTATCACACCTGAGAAAGAGAGCGAGAAAGAGAGAGAGAGAAAGAGAGAGACAGGTCTACTGATTATTGCAAGCTTATGTAGAAATATATCGATTTTTCTACTGCAGTCAAGCTTAGGTCCTGAAGCTTAGTGTGTGCATGATCATTTTGTGTTGGAGATAATGTTTTACAAGGGACTTACAAGGTCAGGATTTTCTGGTTATAATGCTTATTTTCTTAGACTTCACTAAAAGAAAGCTTGTACAGCGTGAAATATATTCCCTTCATAATTTTATGAGTTCTTACTTTCTAAGTCAATGAAGTTACTCTTTCAGGAAATTTCTGAGGAAAATAATGGAAGAATAGTTTAGACATGTCACATCAGTCATACAGATATTAAATCTATAGCCTGATGTAGTATAGAAGGTGAATTTGCTCACCTCATGGAATCTTTGCATTTGAGTCGAGGGGAAGCATCTAAAGCTAGCACAATTGAAAGCTTAGAACATGGCTCATGTTTAAACAAACAAAGGATAATCTGGCCTGGCACAGTCTGGCCACTGCGGCAGTGTATCTGAAGGTTATGTTTTATGTTTATTAGCTCTATCCAGATGGCGTTTTATGTCCTTAATAACTTTGTCCCTGACTAAGCCATGAACCTACCATTTGACAAACACAGTAGGAAATGTCTATCAGCAGAAAAGTCATTTTATAATCAGAAACATCACTTGAACCATTCGGACAACATTTTGAAAGAATTTGATTCCTTTATGTCAATGCCTATGGTTATTTGTTGACAAATACAGACAGCTTTTCCCAACTAAACCTAAATTCACTGAGCCCCTGGAATGCCTTTAAAATGAATACATATTTATTCAAATATTTTACATGAGTAATAACTTTCATTATAAAAGAGAAAATTGCTTTGATACACATTTATTCATCTTTATATGTCCATAAAAATTATTGTATAGCAGTAATACTCCAGCATTCCAAACAGAGAGACTGAAGAACAGAAGGTCCAAAGGCATCAGGTGAATTTTCTATAATCCTGGTTTCTCCTGGCTCTCAGCTCAGAACTTTATGTCTAGATTAACCTACATACAGAGTTTATGCTGTGTTTTGGAGTTGTTCATAAGTGGTACTTTTTTGGCAATAGTTGTTTATGCTGCTGACTAAATTCTATTCTATTCTAAATTCAAAATTTCAACCTCCTTGAGGGCAGCTGTATGTTTTGTTTATTGTTGTCTTCTTCAGACTAGTTTTAGGTGGTTGACATACATTTGTGAATTTTACTGAAATAAGTTACTGCTTTTCTGATTAAACTCTGGTCTTCAACTCCCTAGTAAAAAGTGAAGGTACTATTTTTAACTATCAAAAAAAAAAACAAAAAACAAACAAAATAAGTTCTACATGATTATTTTGTCCATTTCTCAGTGGGAGTAGACATTCTTGTCTGGAATTCCTTTAGGAAGAAATCTAGACTAGAAAAGTAGAAAAAGTGTTATTAACATCTACCGTAATAATTTAAAAAACATCTAGGTAATTGATTTCACTTAGTTTTTAATTTTGAATTCCATTTCCTTCTCCTTCCTTCCTTCTTCGTTCTTTTACATTTTTTGATTTTGAAAACATTTACTAAAGCAACTACTATTGTACCAAGAGCCCTGCTAGACCCTGTTCAGGTACATACTCATTTAAGAAAGATATCAGTGTTCAAAGTTTTCTTAAAGCATTTAGCTTTTTTTAAAAAAACACTTATTAGAAATTATAAACACGATATGCCAGGCACTATATTACCCATTTTCCTGCACTGTGCCTCACCTCTTTATTTCAGCCTTAGAAATATGAATATGAAAATTAATTAGCCTCCAAATAGAGGCTAGTTAATAGTTAATTAGCCTCCAAATTAGCCTCCTGCACTGTGCCTCACCTCTTTATTTCAGCCTTAGAAATATGAATATGAAAGTTAATCAGCCTCCAAATAGAATATGAAAGTTTTAAATAGTATAATCGCAAGTCATGGAGGCTAAACTTCCAATTATATTAACATACTATTTTTTTTTTGAGGAGGAGTCTCGCTCTGTCACCAGGCTGGAGGGCAGTGGCACAATCTCAGCTCATTGCAACCTCCGCCTCCCAGGTTCAAGCAATTCTTCTGCCTCAGCCTCCCAAGTAGCTGGGATTATAGGCGCCCACCACCACACCCAGCTATTTTTTGTATTTTCAGTAGAGACGGGGTTTCACCATGTTGGCCAGGCTGGTCTCAAACTCCTAACCTCGTCATCCACCCACCTTGGCCTCCCAAAGTGCTGGAATTACAGGCATGAATCACCATGCCCTGCCTAACACAAGATTTTTAAAATTGTAATTATAAACACTACCATTATGTTTACTCCATATTTTAGAACATTTTGCTTAGATCCTTAGGCACAGAATAAAAAAGGTTTTAAGGGGCAAATCATTCCCCTTAGAACAGAATAGAAAATCATTCACGCATTTGATCAGTCAACACTAACCAGGATACATTTTTAAAGGATTGATGTTCAACTCTTGGGGAAAAACTGACTGTAAGAGAATTTAAAATCATGGCAATACAGGAAGGAGTAAGTTTAACATGTTCTTTATTAGAGATCATCAGAGAAGAAATAAGAGTGTATCTTCCTTGAAATATTCTACAATCTTACTGCCAAAGACTATATGATTTTGCAACTGGATAATGTTTAAGAACTTGTGGATAGTTACTGTTGAACGAAGTTTAAGAAACTAAATACCAATCTTTGGTGAGAGTGATTTTAAATAAATACTACTGTTTTTCTTTCTTTTAACATGGTTTCTGTTAATAACGTGGTTGCTTCACCAAGTCAATAGAATCAAAAGAAAAACTTGATTTACTCATTAAAAACCGGGAGGGCAATATTGTAGAGGCTAAATTTGATTTCACACATACTTCTGGGCTTTAGACAAATTACTTAACCTCTCTGTGCCCCAGCCTCCATATTGATATCATGAGAATAATAATATCTGTAGATTATAAGGTATGGGGAATATTAAAGGAGATAAGATCTGTTCATCATCTGTTCAATGTATGGCACAGAGTGAAAACACAACTGTTAATGTCTTTATTTTCCTTTGTAAAGAGAGTAGCCTTTCTTCACATTATAAAACCTCTATTCAAACTGTGGGAATGACAAAGTTTGGATTACCAGGCCATACCAACTCAAAAATTACACTTGAAGAATGATATGCAAAATGTATCACAGACTATAAGGAGAAGGCAGCAAATAAATTGCTGAACCACATTTGTAAAGGAATAAGACTTGTGTTAACAATAAGAAACATTCAAGGAAACTGTAATAATCATAAGCTTATAGGAACCACAAGGGCCACATAGCCCTGTTCGAAATAGGCCCCTGTCTCATATGCTAATTTTCAACGAAATAGTTTTTCAATTTTGTTTGTGTTAGAGGAAACATTAAAAATAAAGAAATTAACAGAAATTGATGAAATGTGAGCTGAACACAAAGGAGCTGCAGAAAATATTTGTTAGTTTGGGTGCTAGAAATCCAAAGGGGAGGAAGCAACTTGAAGGCAGGCAAAGGCCTTCTGCCAACTCTGGAGGGTTTTTTTTTTCTGCCTGGGGAATATGGAAAGGTTTGGATGCTCAAAGCCCACCATGCCCTCATCCACATCATAAACAACCATGACATGGTAGCTTATTTAATATTCAACTTATTGTATGGTAGTATTTAAATCATAAACTCCATTGGCCTCGGCTTGGAATCTTGCTTGTTTCCTGAATGACGTTTGGGAGATAGATGCAGCTCTTAGAAAGACGGCTGGTCTTTATTAAATAATAACAATAATACTAATAAAAGTAAAAGTGTTCATTTTTCTCCTTCAAAGAAATTGCTCCATAATTCAAGAAAGAAGTAAACAGATTTTAAAAATATGTTAGTAATTAGGCATTAGGGTAGTAATAAGGTATTAGGGTTCAAATCTGTTAAATCTATGCCTGATACGGTACACAAGGTGAATTTGCTCATCTCAGGGAATCTTCGCATTTGAGTCAAGGGGAAATAGGTTAATAGGTTCAAATCTGTTATTTGGTCCAATACATATCACACAGTATCACTATAAAGGAAGAGGTAGCAGAACAACCAAATTATATCCAAGGCATTTGAGGCAATGAGAGAGAAGGATTTCTCCTTCCCATCCACATAGACCAGAATAAGGTAGAAATACTGAAAAGTTGTCTGTGTTCTGCAATGCACATGCCACCCTCGTAGTCCTTCTGGAAGATAAAGCTTGATGAACTTTGGAAATACCTTGTTCCATCAGAAATGAAGATGTAGCCCTTTGCTTCTGACCGCTAAGTTCCCTTTGTTGAACGGGTTAGGGAAAGGAAAGCTTAAGTTTAATTTCTTGATGAAATAACGTCTATTCATTTTCAATTTGTGATTTTAAATATGGAATGATCTGACATGTCATTACTGCCTTGTTATTTAGAAATGCTGTGCTAGCCATGTTCCTTTCATTTTACTATAATACAGATGTTAGGAGAGCTGTTTTTCCTCAGGAACCAATTCTTGACTTGATAGGTTTCCTCTCCCCAACCACCACTAGTTCCCAGCAATTTTATTTTTTAGATAAAATAAAGACCAATGTGTTTTTATTCTATGCCATTTCAGTACATTGCATTAAAAAATTACCATATCTTTGTAATATACTTTTCTGTTAAAACAGGATATGTATAGTCATTGCTCAGATGCTCATTGAATTATAGCTTATCTGGGTTTTATTTCAGATTTATTTTAAATACAAAGATTATGAAGAAAAAGCTGGTTAAAGCATTGCCAAGTGAACTAAACTTAGTGTGCATGGTATCTGACTAAATATATATTTTTTTGGTTTTGTTTTTTAAGTAAGAAGAGGAAACTACTATTGAAACTGCAATTATGTTTCACAATACTGTTTTCTTGAAGGCTACTATACAATAATGTTGTAACATCACTTGGAGACTTTCTACTTATAATGAACACAAATATACAAGAAAACATTCTTACTCTTTTTCGAAGATACTCTCTTTGTTGTACTAAACCACAAAGTACAATTCTGCATAGGATATTCAAAAACTTCTGATGAAACACCCCACTGGGTATATGATGCATACAGTTTGAGTATTTAAATTTAAATATTGCTGTTATTAATTTATTGAGTTCTTGAACACAGCTTAAGTGCTTTTTGATTTTAAGGAAAAAAACTGTGAATATGAAATCAATAGGTTTAAGACTTATATGTGCTATTATTTCATAATTTTATATATTTTATTTATATAATGTAAAATATATGTATAGCATAATATAAAATATATGAGTATAATGCATATAATATAATGAATAATATATAATAAAATATAATGTATGCTATAATGTGTACTCTTTGGTATATTGTATTTTTGGGTATAATTTATCATCTAATTAATATGTAAATCATATTGCATTTGGAATATTTATAAAGTGTGTTAATAACAATAAAACATGACAATAGCTATCGCTGTAGTAATTATATATAAAGTTATCATGCATTGCTTAATTCTCAAGTGGAAAATGTTGTTTAAATTACATCCTTCATTAAATGAGTAAGAAAAGTACACCAACTGATTTTAGGAGCCCTTAGCATTTTGGAGTGCCAGGAGCTCTTGGCTCTGTGAGAACCATCTACGGTGACAGAAAGGAAATAGCCCTGAATGGTATTTACCCTTTTGTGTTTTATGTAAAAAGTAAATGGCCTAAAATTATTGAACTTTTCAGGATCATTTCTCACTTTGCTGTGGTTAGAAGGGTATGAGATCTAAAGTCAGATCCTCTCCCTATGAATATTTCTCTTCGCTTTCAGAAATAATACAAATTAAAAGTGATAGAAGTACTGGCATTTAGAGTATCTGCCATTTAATGCTGAAACAACACTTTGACTCCATTTTGATGTCGTTGTTTCCTGGGAGTGCAGGGTTTATCCCATACCAGGATGCATCATACCACAAAGTCGAAGAGAACTGGGTATGAGTTAGCTACACAATTTCAGTGTACCCAAACCTTTTTGTTCTGATTTACAGAATAGCTGACATGAGTTGAAAAATGTACACCTTCATGAGTAGATCAAGTACAGTATACCCAAAAGATGGTTTGTGACATAAAGTAACCATAAAGTTCATCTGCATCTCAGCCCTGCAGAGCTTGCGATGTGGCATGTCACAGAGTTGCTTTCAGCTGATGCGATTGCTCGCTCCACATGCTGCCATTTACAGTACACGGTATACAGTAAATCTATTTTTTGTCAAGATGGGCTGGGTTTTCACAGCTCTGCACATGACATCCAGTCACTCTTCTTGGCTCTTAATGCTTAACATGGTGTAGTCTTGATTTTTGGCTGATTGCCTCCAATATGTTCAATTTTGGATGGTTTTTAAAGTAGGTTTGTGAAATGATGCCCTAGAAATGTGAAAAATGTATAGGTTTCCTTAAAGGGCTTGCAAGAATCATTCTGCTTGCATGAGCGTCATTTTGAAACTACAATATTATCTCAAGCATTTGTGACGTGACCTCAGTGGGCACTGGGAACATTCAGAAGGTAGATAAAAGGACACTGAAGGAAACATTAGTGGTTGTCTCTTGGGGGTGGAGTTAGGGGTCGAAGTGAACAGACAGTTACTTTTCATTATGCAGTTTATTTGCTGGCACACTGTCTTTTGTTTGTTTACCTGGCACAAGTCTCATTTTTACAATTAAAAAGTTTAATTAAGCAAAAGTAATGTTTCCAATACAATTGTCATTTTAAAAATTGCCTCCTCTCTATCACTCACATTGTCATAACACTATTAAGTTTCATAAACACAAATTCTAGCCTATTACAACGTGTTTCCTTCCTGTGTCTTAATTTAGCCAATCTCATTTTTAAACCTTTATATGCCTGGATACTGTATTTTTCATTCCCACTGTTCATGCTCATGGCCTCCTTCAATCACAGGACTATTTCTGTTTCTATGTAAAATTTGTTATCTGTGTGCTATTGATGCAACTTCAGGTTATCTAAATTGCCCAGGATAAGGTTCCAGGATGCATCCCCAATTACTTGCCTTACAGAACTTAACAGTTTACATCAGTTGGTTATGAATCATCAGTAGCCATATTACTAAAATAAAGTAACCAGTATTTTAGTAAAAGATGAAGAATGAGGAGGAAGCCTGATTTATAGCAAATTTGATGTTTTCATGTTTTTCTTAATATTTGAAACTATCACATGTAAAAATGGAAAGACACCAGAGAAAGACATGTAGGAAATTAAACATTTAGCATTGGATTTGTTTTCTACTTAATTTTAACATTTTTGTCTAATTGGTATTTGAATATTTGAGGGGCAATTTTATATACAAATTTAGTTTCTTTTTTCTTTTCCCTGAATTAGAGGATATTAACAGAAGACAGTGGTATAAACACAAGTAATGAGAGGATGACACTTGTCATGTGGCAAAAATTACATAAATCAGGTACTACTAATTAAAACATTGTAATAGGTCTAAAGAAAACAAATCCTTAAATAAAAAAAATACTGGCAAATGATATTGCAATTTTTAGGGAGTTGTATGCCTCCCTAAAGATAGGGGAAATGAAACGGAAGCCAAGTGGAAAGGGAACTCTAAGAAACCTTGTAGGTTCAAACACTACCCTTAACTTCCAAGGGCAACTCTCTATTGTCTCGAACTAAGTAATCTTAATGTCCTTTCTAACTCTAAATTTTATAAGAAAGTCAGTTTTGTATCTGAGGGCTTCCTGGACAGTGTCTAAACCAAGTGCCTGACACGGTGGCACTTAATAAATGTGCATTCGACGAGTAAACAAGAACAAGGTAACAAGAGGATGAGCATTGACCATAAGCTTTCAACTTTAAATAATAGATTCACAGGTTACAAAAACCCCATAAGCAGATTAAACATAATCCCTCTATGCCAAACTCTCAGGCACAATCACATTAGCAACACACAAACCCACACACCCACACTCTTTGTGGTTGATTCATCAGGGGCTTTACCCTCTACAAAAATCTATGGAGAAAGTTACAGGCAGAAGTACAAGCTGACTTGGAGATTTCATTAAAATCTGTGAAACTCATGAAACTCTTTAGACCAATACATTTGTCAATCACCCAGTAATTGAGAAGTAGGAACTGTGGTTATGGAGTTATTATATATGCAGTCATTCAATTAGCTGAGTTTCCCAAGTCTAAGAAAAACTGAGAATAAGACAAACTAAAAAGCTCCTTCTTGGATCATCTGGATAATTAATCTAGGCTTCTAATTTGCAGAGCTATTCTAGTCATCAGAGCAATAAACATTTTATCTGTGTTTACCAAATATGTGCCAGGCACCATGTTAATTATTCTACATGCGTTTTTACCTAGATGGTATACACTGATTTCAGTCCATTCTATGGATGAATAAACAGAGGCTTCACATTTACTCATTCGCCAGATCTTTATTGAATAACTACTATGTGCAAGACCTGTGCTGAACACTAAATTGATGGCAACGAATCAAATAGGCACAGAGAGATCTTGATTAGGACAGCCTTGTTCAATCCTTCCTGAGTCAAGTCATGAGGCAGATAAATCAGTGCAGAGACACCTGGACTGCTCAGTATTGAGTCATTGTAGCATCCCGACACATGTGAAAGCCAATGGTTGTTAGTTGACTTGAAAATAATGTAACACATAGTGAATCACACAGGAAATACAAAGGTTAGAGTCAAACATGTAAGATTTAGGCAAACACATGAGGCAGTTTTGACAGTGTTTCAGAGTTATATGACAGGGAGCACAGGAGTTTGATTAATGTATTTATACCAGGTGGCAGCATCTATCTCATTCAGTTTAATTATCACAGCCACCAGGGTGTGTCTCAGGAAGAAACTAAGATTTGAGAATCATACTCACTCAACTCATGTTCTCGGCTGTCCTTGTATCTTTCAAGCTTGCTGCTGTGAAGTGTAATTTTCACCAAGTCTGTGTGTCTGAGAGCTCTTCCTTCTCAATTCTCAAATCCAGTTGCCTGTTGACTAATCCAATGCCTAATCTCAGGGAGCTTACAGTCTTGTTGAAGAGATCGTTTTGAAAAAGTGACCATTATTGAAATCCTAGAAAAGACAAAACTGAAGTGATAGAAAGCAGAGGAAGGGAATTGACTATACATGAGTACCAGGAAACTATGTGGGTGATGGAAATGCTACATATCCTGATGTGGGAGTCATGAGACTAAATACATTTGTCAAAAGTTATAAAAGGGTACACTTAAAATTATTGAATTGTATTCATATGTAGTGTATATCAATAAAGCTGGCAGAATGTTGCCATAAACTTTGGAATTTTAACACTATTTTAAATTTTTAAAAGACATTACTAATTGTCTATATATAGACATTATATATAATATATAATATAGATACATGTATGTAATTTTAAACAAATATAACAGAAAAAATGTGTATATATACATGCATATACATTTTAAGACATTTCTAATTATTAAAAATTATATATGTGCATATATATGTAATATATGTATTATGTATACATATGTATATCACATTTGGAAAAGATGAAACATAAAACTAGAATTTAAGAGGGTTTGAAGAAAGGTCTTCCATTGTATTTAATGTAAACAGTAAATGCAACATAATCAAAAGAAAAGAATCAAAAGTTACTAACACTTTTCTGCACTGAGCACTAAAACAGTTTAAAACAGTTTTTTCAGACTGATTTCTAAAACTGATGGGGATCAGCTGACATAGTATATTACTTATTAAAATATTTACATATCGTTAAGAAAAAAGCAAACGAACAAAGGAGATCATAATTTAAATTTTGATAAATGATTTGTAAGGGAAAGACCAGAGTTCAATGAGAGAGTTAGACAAATTATATTTTTTTAAATGTGAAAGTATTTTTTGTTATTAATGTCAATGTACTTAGCAAAAAATAATATTGAAAAGGAAAAAGCAACATTATAAGGCAAGAATTTAGAAATAATCGGCTTAGTTTACCTATGGAAATTTTAAGAGCCTTGGGCATTCTAAACTTGCTTAAAGTTGGTTTCCCATAAAGATCCTGAGCTTGGATTTTTTCCCCCTAAACTAGCTTTTTAATTTTCTAGATGCCTTTAATTGGTATCACCACACTACCATCAACTGAGCACTAATGCTGATATTGATATACCATGAACGTTTCTCACTAGTATCTTCGTTTCTTTTTATTAAAGCAATCACATAAAGTATTAAACGTATTTTAAAAGAGTTTCCATGTTCTGTGTAATGTGCTAATAACTATCACCCACTTGCCTGAACAAATGCTAATGACATGAAGACTCTGGCTTTATCAGACAGTGACTATTACTGCAGAGGGACGCAAATGCCAATGTCTCATAAAAGGGTTACGATGTACTATGACACAGAACAAGGTAATACTTACTGATTTTACATAGAGAAACATAATAGGGTGAAAACATTGACATGTTCAGTTAAAAATAATCCTTCAAAAGGCCAAAGTTAACAGTTAAAACAATTTTTTATCTAGAAATTGGCAAAAGATTTATCTAAAATGTTTATATTTTTGCCACCCCATAAATCAAAATTAGTTTTCCATTAAAAAAATTGGATCAGAGATGATAATCTTCTTGCCAATTTTTTAGCTAAATGCAAATGGAAACATCTGAGATTTTAAACTGAAAACTGAAGTTTATAGATATATAGTAAAACTACTGCCTGTGAGTGTTACATTGTGAGATCTGAATAGCATATGAGGTTATGAATTAACAGTAATTTCAGAAACATAAAGTCTTTAATTTCCTTTTATTAAACCTATAAACACAAAACAAAAGCCTAGCTTTATTAATCTGTCTGCTTTATTATTTCTACCTTTCAGTGTTGATAGAATGATAATGTAACTTCTGTTTATTCTTCAAATCTCAATCAATTGCTTTTTCAGGATCCCCAGACAAGCCCAGGTTCTTATGATCTGCCCTCATAGAACCACGTTATCTTCCCTTTGTAACACTGGAGTCTATTTTTAATTTAAAAATAATTAACTGGTAAATAAAGGCTGAATATATTCAAGCTATACAACATGACTTAATATGTGCATACATTGTGTAGTAATGACAATCAAATGAATTCATACATCCCTCACCATTCATGCTATATGTTAGAAAGTTAGAACTTGCTCATCTTATGACTACAAGTCTGTACACTGCAATTGTTACCATTTTATTAATACCTGCATGAATACCTTATTCACACATTTGTTAGCTGCACTAGCATCTACATGGGTTTTTATTCACCATTTAATCCATAGGACCCAGTATAATGTCCAGTACACAGCTGACATTTAACAAACATAGATTAAGTGAATTAAATCTGATTATCACAGAGTAATTTCTATGATTTTTCAAGAGTATGATCAATTATTTATTAAATGTTCTACTAATAGTAGGTTTCCTTTCTGTATTTTCTAGCTTTCAGCTGTCTTAAATGTCCCAAACTGGAAAATTATACTGTTTCTCAGCGTCATTGCTTTGTTTCTGCCTTCTCCTCTGCTTTCCATCTTCCTTCCCCAGACTAGGAATGTTACCCGTGGATCCATGGGCCAGAAAGTGGGCAGCACATTTGCAGTTCCTCCTCTATTATATTGCATGGTATTATTATGACCTTGACTCTACTATCAGAACTTTTCCCCTATCTCTAGGAAGGTGTCAGCGTTTCTGGAAGAGGAAACACAGCCCAAAAGAGTTTTGAGATTTTAGGATCCTATGAAATGCCAGGAACACATTGTGTAAAAATGTGTCTGTTTCTTGAGAACATTATACTTTTAAAGTGAAATACCTTCAGATCATCCTGTTTAGCATTCACTAATGGCTATGAATGCTACAGATTACTTTCAGAATGGCCTTATAGCTTTAAAGAGCTTGTCTCAAAATTCTACTGACATCCTTTCAGTTAAAACCATTAAGTCAGCGGATGCAGCATGTATTTACATGACAGGGCGTAACCAAACTGAGGATGTATAAAATAGATCAGCAGGTACTAGTGTCTTAATGCAAACCATATTTTATGAGGTGGAAAGTCAATGAACATAGAAGAGATGATTGGCAACAGTGTAATAACAATGAGATTCTGCTCTCTTTACCCAGGGGACAGAAACAGAAAACTAACATGGAAACCAAAATACAACTTTACCTTGGGCCATAAAGACAAAGCCAGCAATAGAAAAGATTCATTCTTGATGATCAATTTCATTTGCCCCATGTAGGTTCATTGTGATAAAAAGGACGATTTTTACCAAAAGACACACTTTGAACAAATGTGCTCATTTCCATCATGTTTACAAGGTCTTAAGTCATGATATATGCTAACGTATGTATCCCAAAGCTTCATTACAAAATCATTAAGCTGATTCCCTCACCAAAATATATTTTTTTCTCTTTAAATTTTGAGGGAGAAGACAGGTGGTTAAAGACTAATACATTTTAAAAGAACTGATGGTATCTAGCCAGCTCCCCCCTTGTCACACGACTCTTTGAATGATTAGGGGTACTGACTGCCAAATGTGTTTAAAAACTCATTTGAAATGAAGAAAAGACTCAGAAATAAACAAAAAGGGGAGGGAAGAAGAGGACATTTTATTTTTACATTTTTTCTTGCTTTATTTTTAAGATGAGAAGTAAAACTGTTCTTTTATTAAATAAATGACAAAAGTTGTATTCATGCAGGCTTAAAACACATTTCAACTCCAAAGTCTGAAGGAATTTTATCGTTAACTACTGATCCACAGACTTGAAGTTAGCAGGATAATTATTATGTGATTTTAACATTTGTAATACTATAGACCTGCTGTCTTGGAGATTCAGATTTTTACCTAGATGTTTGCAAAAGCTATAGCTGCGCAAATAAAGTATGTACAATAGCACTGAGGTATCAAGAAAGCAATGCTTGTACATATTTAAGTCTATAAATTACATGCATCAAATATATGTCTGTGTTGAAATGCACAATATGAATATGCCAGTGCAAAGGTACATTAACATAACTATAAAACATTCTTTTAAAAACAGCAGCACTATAGGTGTGTCCTAAAATGCATAAAATTTGTTTGAAAATGAGTTATAAAATGTTTTTAAATGGACAGAATCCTGAGTTTTCCAATAAGGCAGAAAGTACCACAGAACATACTTGAGTATCTGCCATTGCTCTAAGTGTAGAGAGACAAATGCCCATGGATTGGGGTCAAAATGGTATTAATGCCACGGTGTGCAGGACCAAAATCTGTCATGGGTGATTTGGACGTGGCACCTCTTCAGAAAAAAATGAAGAACATGCTTTGCAATTACCAATCTGCCTGGGCATGTACATAGAGGGAGCTGACAAATGATAAAGGAAATTGGAAAGGTTGAGAGGATGAAGTCAATAATAGATTTATCTCCAGACATTTAGCACTTGAAGTGCATCTGTTATACAATATGTAGACATATTTTACAGCAAATTTGGAGATACTGTGAGCCCACTGGGCAGGGACAATATCTAATTTTATATTCTATGTAATTCTGAGCATAACTTTGGTGCTTAATCAGTTAGAGGAGGAGGTACCCCCCTGTGCTTACAAAAGGGGAAATGCATGAAAAGGACATAGGAACGTAACCCCGGGTTTTGTGTGCAGCAGCAGTGTGGAGGAACAGTGCAAGAAAAAGCAAAGCCAAATATGAAATAAGAGAACTATTTCATGTACAACATGAGGAGACCGTACTAGGAAAGTTCTTTCGACCTTTAAAAGTCAAAATTTCTATTTTTTCCTCAAACTCAAGGAAAGTTATTTGCAACTTTTTGTTTTAAAAGAGTGCAAAAGTTCTGTAATAAATTGAAAAACAATAATATGAATAGATCTCATTAGATAGCATTTTAGGAAACAATTTCTTGCCAGCTTAAACAGTATTTTCCCCAAAATAATTTATCTTATTCTTCAAAAAATTCTTTTACTTCTCAAAGACTAAAGACTGCTAATCATAGCTATCATAAAGTATTTGCTTTTATAATACTAGTATTAAGATAACATAGCCTCATTTATAACACGCATACAAAAAGAAAAAATTATGCCTATTTATTTATAAAAATGTGATATGTATGTATAACTGAGAAATTTCTATTCTACCATTTGTGTTTCCTTTCTCTCCACCTATCTGTTTTCTTTTTTCAACCACACATGTATGAAAAAACATATATCTTAAGGCTTTAATTTTGCCTTTTCTTGTGTAAATTTATCTGATATACTTACAAATCACATGAAAATACTAAAAAAGAAACAATAAGGCTCTAAAATATTCTTGCATCATAGCTTATTTCTCTAGGAATGGGAAAATAAATGCTTTATCCCTATTGTTACTTGTTCTTATTGTACATGACGCTAAAGCAATCGGTCAATTCAGCTAAAAAATGCTTACCCAAAGGAGTTACGTATGCTCCTTTAACTGAAACAAGCAGTTGGCTGACTTTTGCCCTATCATCTCCACACACACTTAATTTTGTAGTCACTGTGTGAATTTTTAAAGTCTCTGTTTTAGTTGTCAATTAAAATGAATTATTTCCTTCAGTTGTTGGTGAAAGTTTTTTGATCAGTATGAAAAAGACTGAGTACACAGTCTGACTTGTAGGAGGGTTTTATGCTTTTACTGTGGACCCAATTGCATAGCATTAGGTGGTGTGATATCACTGTTTCTCCCAAACCACAGGATTCTGTTCTGTCTTTTGAGTTTACAGGTCTACAGTTTTTAAAAACGCATTTCACATTAGAATGATCTGTCTTAGGTAGCAAGTAACCCCAAGTTGGAGTGTGGATACACATAGCTTACTATCTTTTCACTTACCATACTGCCACATATAAAAAGACAATCTCACCAAAATTTAATGCATATATTTAAAAGATTTACCAAGCTTGTTTTTACTTATACTTTAGTGTATTTTACAGTTATATCAAATCATTTGCTTCCTTACACTTCCTTCTCTGGAAAACCAAATATACGAATATCATTTATTGCATTAGCAGCAATGAAAAAGCTCGAGAATAATTTAATATTTACATTCACTTTGAAAAACTCTAAGTTTTTCTGATGTTAATATCTAAAGCAGATATCATGACCTATAACTTAGTTAAAATATATAGCCTCTTATAAGAGATTTAAAAAAAAAAAAAAAGGAAAGCCAGATCCTGGCATTATCTCAGCAAAGCTTAATCTAACATCCAGGAAAGAATACAGAAAACAGGAAGAGCTGCTGTCTCTCTCTCTCTCTCTTTTTTTTTTTTTTTTTTAAAAAAGACATACTTCAGCATCTCTTTTGGAACTTTTATGCTAATAAATTCCAGCTACATTACTGTACAGTGTCTGAAAGAGATGGACAACATTGTTTTAATGGAATAGTTTTCTACTGGACTCAAGGGCATTCTCTCCTGCATAAAGAAAGTACTCAAGACAATGGTTCTACCATACTTTAAGTGTATTTTATTTTAGCTTTGAATAGTCATGTGAATTAAAGTAACCTTCACACTACAGTGAGAATTTGAACTACACTCTGATCAAGTTCCTTCTAATAAAGAAAATTAATAATTTCTAAAAATCCCTAGTAAGATAATTTTTTTAAAAAATAGCATGAAAAGGAATAATATTATAGTCAAATGTATACAAAGAAAATACAATAACCAATAGAAGCTTCTTTGACATCTTTTTAAAACGTACAGATCTCTAATGTTGTGTTTAAAGAAATGTACATGACTTAAGACACTCAGTACCAAGAACACAG
Organism: Aotus nancymaae; assembly: GCF_030222135.1. Lineage (NCBI taxonomy): Eukaryota > Metazoa > Chordata > Mammalia > Primates > Aotidae > Aotus > Aotus nancymaae. The sequence continues at coordinate 34,909,584 of NW_026988419.1, read as the reverse complement.
CAGTGAACTAAGGAAGATATAACATTTAATTGTGTACTGGATACTAACTATCCATTGCAGTTGTATATTATTATTTTAAAATAAAACCTGAAGGGAAGTAGCCAAATATTGATTTCTAAAATAAGTAAACAGAGAACAAAATAAACATTCAATAAGTTGAGATTTTAGTGTGTTTGACACAAAATATAAGTGTACAACTGTGATTTGGAGAATGGATAGGCAAAAGATTATTATGTCCTCCTGTATATTCAGAAAACTGTGTCCAGATTCATTTGATGTTATAGGCCCCTAAAGTCCTGTGTGTGCCTTCTCATGTGAACATAAAGAATTCTGAACTATACACTGTGATGCACCAAGATGAAATGCCTTTGAAATTATTTTATAAACAAAATTTCAGACAGAAAAAGAAGCAACGTGAATTTTTGTCTTGGAATTGTACAAGTAGATAAGGAAGAATGAGCCAAAATAGTCACTTCCAGCCTTTTACATTGATCAATTTATGGTTGCAAAATAAAAATCTTTCTTTAGATTTTCAAAATGAAAAAAATATGGATATATGTGCATATATATTTTTCTGCATGTTTCCAATATTAGCAATTACAAACTTGTTTCAACCATCGCTTCTTCTAACGTGGACGCTACTCCTTCCATGAGTAAATATGGTTTATAGGAATTTTCTCTGACCTTTATAAAATGCTATGGCAGATTATATTACAGCATTTTATTCTTCAATATACAATGTGAAGGTCACTTATGTTCTATAATGAGCGAAAGCTCTATTTTACTAATGTTTTCCATATCACATTTCCAACTTGATCTCTAGCTTTATCCTTGTAGTCTGGAAGTCATTGGGCAGACCAATTTATTGCCTAAGGTTAAGTAAAAACAATTTTAAGAAAAAGTTGTAGATATTCTAAAATACTCTGTAGTGGCTTTTTCTATGTTCACAACTTTTTCACTTCTTCCATAAAATCCTAACCAGTACTTCTTCTACTCTGTGCATTTCCTTCGCTCATTCTACTTTCTGTCTTTGATCCATCTTCCCTCACTTAGAAACTTTCTTTGATTCTTTAGACTCTAAATTAATCAAAGAGGACCTCCATGGATGCATAGGACATGTCCCAAGCTCAGGAATGCTAAGTGATATGGCTTAAGCTTCTCAGCAGAAAATATCCTGTTCTTTCACCTACACTAGTGAATCACTTGCAGGAAAAAAAAAAAAAAAATCAAAATAGGAACTGTTTTTGAATATTCCACATGCTAAATATGAAATCACGTAAAAGAAGTTTATTATTGATGGTGTGGCAAATTATTTTAATGTGCATTTATTTCACACGTTCAGTGAGAAGACAATGAAATAGAAATCTGATTATTGGTACCATCATAATCTTTTCCAAGTATAGCAGACCGTTTGCAGTTTAGGATGAAGAAAATCAGGTATCCTTTGGAAAATATGAGATTATGTGTTTAAAAATTCTTTTAAGATTTTGATTTTAGTGACAGGAGTCTTTCAAAATTCAGGAAAAAACTTTCTATTTTTTTTTTTTTTTAATTTTGGCCACTCTTTTTCTAACCAGAAACCAAGGATACCAAAAGCATAAGATCAAACTCTGAGCATAAGATCAAACACGAACCTATAGATAAATCACCTCCATATACAAATATATATGAAATGGTATTCAGTGGTATAGACACCACACAACGTACAATTTTTACAGCAAAAGGAGAAGGCTTGTGAAATTTTTAAAGGTACTGTAGAAAAAAATTTGGCCTAGGGTGTCGAAGGCAGTTGCCACCAGAGGGCGATTATTGAAGGAGAGCTTCATTCTGCACAATTGTTTTGTGCATGTGTGTTTTTTTGACCAGTTAATCAAAAAATGTAAAATACTCACAGTGGAACCTTAAACTTCATGCAGGAAAACTGGTTGCAATTTCTTTTTCCACTTCAAACAAAAAGCAAATATCATTGGTGTTAGTAAAAGGAAGTAAAAGAGAAATGGAATTTCATAACTTATTGATGAGCTAGTAGATAGTTCTATGATGAATTAAATGAAGAAAGTAGTGTCTTAGTAGATGCTTTAAAACCCAATGTTCTTCCCCCAAAATATATTTATTTACTCTGTTTTATTCCTTTGTGTTCCCTGGGAGTCACGGAGCAAATTGATGCCTATTGCCAGAGGTTTCTGAAGTCATTAATCTTTAAAAGACTTTTTTCTTCTCCTTTCCATTTATTAGTAAGATATTTTGGATTTGGTCCTAAACATCCTTTGTAATTTCATATACATTTTATTTTGGTCTGAACATCAGACCACATAAGGGACAGAGTGATACATTTAAAAGCATGAAATGTAACATAATGCAAGCTTTAATATCTGGAACAGAGTAAAACAGTAGCTTTGAGTTATATTACCCACCATAAACTTTTTTAACCTGTGGCTCATTTTCAAAATAATAAACGTAACTATTCCATAAAAATATCTCAACACAGAAGAGCCAGAAAAGTGAAGGACATGAACAGATGGCACATCAATCTTCTGCATTTATACAATTTGTTTTTTAATGCAAATAGTGTGGGTTGCCTGCTCATGCCTTGGATATTTGTTCCAAAGATGAGCACATTTTCTTATCTTTCTGTATCAATGTGACATTTGCAGTTATCATAAAGAGGGAGCCCATTTAATGATGTTAATGCTTCCTTAATGTAAAAATAAAATCACCTTCTTTATAAAAGCAAACAGATTAAAAGTCCCAAAGAGACCATTGAAATCTGTGACATTTGCAGTTACTGGTAACTAGATGGCTTGATTATACACAGGTAAAAAAAAAATCTTAAAAGCATTGTTTATGCTCATTAATCAGAACATTAAATATGAATTCTAGATTCTCCTATGAGCAAGAGAGTAAGAATATATTTGTATAATGAAACCAGGAAGCCAAAGTCTTTCTTAAAGTTATTGTAGTTAAATGTTAAATTAACAAGCATCTCTAAATTTTCAAAGAGCTTGAAGATTTTTAGTCTTTGTGGATCCTTAAACAATACTATTTCTAAGATGCACTGTTTTGCTAAAATAGAAAATGTGATAAAAAATAGCAGAACTGCTTAAAAAGGTGTGTCACTAATATTTTTTTACCTTAATTCATAGAATTGTTCCAATGTGTACCTGTGTCTTTTCTCCATGTATTTCAACTCTCATGAAGAAGAGCTATTTATAGAGAAGAAGAGTGATGTTTCTACGGTTCATTCAGTTCAATTGGTAGAGCCCATTTGGCTACTTCATGGGGAGCCAGCTCTGGGGATTTATTTCTTTTTCTTATGTATTGTTGTATCTGTTTTCGATGTTTCATACACATGCCCAGAGGCCTTTTGGCAGAAGATACACTTTTCAAAGCCAATTTGAAAAAGCAAATCATTTTCCTTCCTACTCAGACAGCTGGCTATTGCATACAGCCTTTTCGACTAGAAACGAGTTATGGTCACTAACTAATTCCAGAGGGTCCAAAAAGTTGGCATTTGATGAGAGAAAACTTTGTTTGCTATCAAATTGGCATCAACTCTCACAATAGGATAACTCATGAAATACAGGGCAAAAGGGTGTTACATAAGTAACCTAAGCTACTCTGTGTAGCTTCTCCACAGAGCTTGTGTAGATAAAACAAGAAGACAGCAACACCTCAGGAATGTTCACTAAAACAGGTGGAGATATGTCTTAGGTATTTGTGACTTTTTATAGATCTCTTTTTATGTGGAATTGTAATCCACCCTTTTCTGGTAGGTGAGGCTATGTTGGCAGATGTTATCTATATACTTGCTATAGGATACGCACACCCAATTTAATAAATAAAGCTGATGAAGTGAGGCAAATTCAAATTTGAGAAACAGGACCTTTATTGCAACAATAAAATATATTTCAGGCTCAGGCCTATGTGCCTAGGGTTAAAATGAAATCATGACAACATGAAATAATTGAATCATACTTTGAAAAGAAAATAAACATGCTAGCTGGGACTTCAGTCTCTAGGGAAAGTTTTCCACCCATTAACTCATTCAGTCATCCATTTACCAACAAATATTTATTTAATATACCTATTATGACAGCCAGGCACACTTGATGGTAGGCATGAAAGATGCAGTAATAAATAAAATAGGCACAGCCTCTATCTTTACCGAACTTGTAGTCCATTGAGGGAAACACATTAGACCAATTAAAGCCTGTAGTTCATTGAGGAAAACATATTAGACCTTATTATTATTATTACAAATAATAATAAACATAATGAGAGAGACTATATATGGTGTTATAAAAATACAGAGCGTGGGGTGGTGATTTTGCCTAGAAGTCAGGGAAAAGAGGAGGGGGAAAAGTGTTTCCAGTAGGGAATATAAGTTTTCCTCTGGGAATTAAGTTTCCCTCTGGGAATATAAGAATTCCTCTGGGAATTCCAGAGGGAATATAAGTATAAGGGCTCAGTGATGAGAGCGTGGGTGGTGTACTGGAGGAACAGGTAGTAGTTCAGGAAAACGTAAATAGCTAACGTGGCAAAGAGGATGGAGAGACATGGAGGATCCCATTTGTAGGCATAAGAGGCTATTAAAGTGCTTATGATATGACAATCAGAACAGAAAACTAATGGAATGGAAAACCAATCACCAGGAGTTTCTGGAAGTATTTGGGATTGTTGTTCTGATAAAGGAAAGTCCAGAAGTATTTGGCATGTCTACAGAAGCAGCCTAGACACTAAGTCTTTATTTTCAGTAGCTAAAGAAGAATGTTACGATCCTCTTATTTTCCTACAGAACTGGTTAAAGTCAGATCCACCATCACATACTCATATATGCATTCCCAATTTCCACCTAGTAACTTGCAAATGGCTGCTCAATAAAACGTGAAATAGACCCCAGAGGAAGAATGAATACTTATATTAGTTTCCTGTGATGGCTGTAACAAAGTACCACAAATTGGGTGACTTAAGAGAAATGTATTCTCACAGTTCTAGAGGCCAGACAACTTTCATCAGTATCACTAGGCCACAGTCAAAGTGTGGGCAGCACAGTGCTCACTCCAGAGCCTTTGGGGGATAATTCACTCCTTGCTTCTACCACCTTCTGGGGGCTGCTGACATATCACACCACCCTCTGTTTCTGTCTTCACATCACCATCTCCTCTATGTGTCTATCTAGTCTCCCTCTGTCTCTCTCTTATAAAGACACTTGTGAAAGCACTTAGGGCCCACCCTGATTATCCAGGCTCATCTTCCTATCTCAAGGTCTTTAATCATATTTCCTAAGACATTGCCTTATAAGGTAATATTTAAAGTTTCCAGGGATGAGGACCTGATATTTTTGGTGAGGGGCTAGGGTCAGGGGTGCATTTTCAGGTGACCATAGTACTCATTCACAATTCTTAAAATCTTCACTATTGAGAGAAGAAGAGGAATAGAATTGCATGCAACTATTCTAGGATGTAAGCATTAAACTCCAACATGGAAGAAACCATTCAACCTTGATCTAGCTATCACTCTAGAGAACTGGCAATTCTGTGATATAGGGTGCATGTAGGTGTCAGAGAGGTTCTTAGGAACAAATTATCATCAAGAAGCTTTGAGTAATTTAGTGTTAAGTGAATTGTAAGAAACTTGAGGGCAAAACCAATGCCATTTTTTGATTCCCACAGGGATTAAATCCAAAACAGATATCTCCATAGTCTCCAGAAGGTCCTAACATAAAGCAGGTCCTTTCAGAGTTTTGTTGAGATGGGTTAAAACTTCGAAAGGAGGATCTTCATTTGAACCATACATCCAATGCTGGATTTTTTCCATTTATATAAAAATGGAAACACACACATGTATATATATACACATATATATACACATGTATATATATACACACATATATATACACATGTATATATATACACACATATATACACACATGTATATATACACACATACACACACAAACATATATACACACATATGTATGTATATACCTTCCATTTACATACAAATATATATGTATATGCCTTTTTCCGTTTATATATAAATGTGTATATATGTATATACATTCCATTCATATATAAATGAAAAAATCATGCATCATATATTCTATATGATGCATACAAAATACCCTTTATGTACCAGGCAGTAAATGAAATAAAATAAGTTCTAGGTATTTTTCAGTCCAGCACTGTATCCTATGCAAATTACATTAGTGATATTGGAATTAGTCCTAGTCCAGAACATAGTAGAAGGGAAATTCAAAAGTGTTCTAGGCACTTTACAAGTGCCAAAATCCTCAATTCTCACCAAGATTCTGTAAGATAATATTATTATCACCATTTAAGAAATAATCATGACTCAAAAATTTTAATAAATTCATGAAGTCATACAGCTAATCTGGAGTAATATGTGATTAGAATTCAGGTCTGCCTGATTCCAATGTTCCTAATTTTTTCATCACACCAATCTTATTGCTCAGAAGCAGAACTGGAGTTTGGATGTCCTTGGATCCAGTTTTGAGTTTTGCCATAATGCTACACACCACAAGATAAGTCCTTGAAAGAGGCCGTTTTGGATAAATAGGAGAACATATCATTTTCCCACTACATTTGAAGAGTTCATTTCCTTCAGACAGAGTATAGATCAATAAAATGAGTTAGTTCAAGTAAGTTTAGCTAAATCAATGGATCACAGGGTCATAAACATGAAGAAAATGATCTTCGTGGAATACTGCTCACTTTTTGAGGCTGCTGCCACTGAGAATGGTTGTGACCTTACACAAAATATTCTGGGGGACATTGATAGAGACAACAGTCTTTTTCATTTCTTTTGTTTCAGATGAGAGATGAGAAATTTATACTTTTTTTGTCTAAGTTTAAAGATATGGCTTGCTAATATTAGCAGGACTCTGAGAACATATTTTTCTGATTTCTATCGCTTTTACATGAGCCAGAAGTACAACTACAAATAGTAAAATGTTCTTATTAAGTCATGGTAGAATAAGGTTCTGGGCACGCCAGGGCCGTGGCTTCTGCCTTCTCTTCTCCAACAATCCTTGGCATCCTAAGGATGTCACACAATTTCTTGCTACAGTGAAGGACAGATTCATGCTGTTACTTTTTTTTTTTTTTTTGAGAAATCTTGGTTGAAAGCACCAACAGTGATACAACTTGGTTCATTTTGTCATTTTTTACTCCCTTGAATTACTACATAAATATTAATAGCTAAACACATTGCAAACAGGTGGAGCTCATTCTGTCTCTGGAGTGCTGCCACCGTTATGTGATATCTCAGATGGGTGACGAGATTTTCCATGTGGGGAGGGCGGTCTGTCATTCCATGCCAACCCCATTGGACACACCCTTGGCTTGGAGTCCTTTATTTCCTGTGATATCTCTATGACAGCCTTCTTGGTCTTTTAACAGTTCATTCAGTAGAGTGGGAAGGAGTAACACATTCCATTTAAGAACCACATTCACTCCACTGTGTATCTGGTTACTTTATTTCAGACAGTGGCTGCTACTGATAAAAACATGGAAGAGAGTTCCCAATATTTAAAGGTGCACATCAGTTATGCATGAAATATATGTTTGCAACACATTTAAATTTATGTATGCTTGATGAACTTTGCAAATTAAGAAAGTCACAGAGCTATTACGGTAGATAACATTACGATAAAGTCCCTCTTTTGTCTCCTGATTGGCAAATTCAAAGCTCAAACTATAGATCCAGTCAAAGTAATAATTTATTCTTACCAGTCCATCAGTGTATAAGTGGCATAATTCTTTTCAAAGGCCTTAGATAATATTTGTTTACCTTTTATGCTGAATGATTTTTTATATCTATTTACCTTCAATGCACCAAACATATTTCAAAATAAAATTCAGAAATCCAGCTGACTTCCATTTTGCTAGGCATAATGGGTGGTGTGTTTTTCCTGTATCAGTAAATGATTCATATATATTTGTTTCATAGGAAGCAAGTATGTTTAGAATTGTCCTGACCTATGTTGAATGTATGTGACTGCATGTGATTTTTTTAAGACTAGAAAATGCATGAGGCTTAGTGTACTTGAATTTCTCAACTGTTTCTATTTTATTATAGAATTTAAAAATTTGACCCATAAGCCCAAATAACCCATCTTCCAAATCTTATGCATTAGATAAGTTTCTGATTTGCCTGTGTAATTTGACAAAATTTAGATTTTTTGATTTTATGGAAGAGGTTTAATTTGGTCCAAACCGTGAGGCAAAATTGTAATTTCACTGTCATCTTATTAGTTATCATATGTTAATGAAAATAAAAATACTGAGGTAAAACCACGTTTTTAAATTGAGGTAACACTGTTAGCACTCATTTAGTAATCTGCGTTTAAATGGATTCATTTTCCGGTAAATTTTAAATGGTTTGGTCAGTTTTTATGATTTTCTTTCTACTTTGAGCTTAAATTCGGTGCCTCCCTCATTTTCTCTCTCTGTCTTGCATTATCTTGAGTATAGGGTCCTCTTCAGGGTGGTCTTCTTACATGCTTTATTTAGAGACAGAGAGCCCATAACTGCCATCATTTCATAGAGGACTCTGTGGCAATCTACTACAGGAACTCATATACTTAGATGATTCAAACCAAGATAGATAGTGTCCAGAGAGATGAAAAATAAGTTATGGGAGGAGAGAGACATTGCTTCCATTTTCATCAGACTTAATGTATGCAGATCGTTTTATTGTAGACAGTGTACACAGAAGGACACCAATGTGACTTATGATTCACAACCCTAAACACAGGTTTTGCTAGGATTGTTACATAGACATGTGACTATATCGCAGATATGCCGAATCCTAGGTTTTCTTCCTATTTACTGATATCTTTTGAACATTTTTATGTTGAAATTCAAGGACTTGAGTTGAAACAATTATATATGAACTAATAACTGTGGGATAATAGACTGTTTTTCCTGATTGGAGAAAATAAAAACCAGTGGAGAAGGATAGGGTGGCTTCCTACTATGATAATCTGAAATTCTACTCCAAGGCTTCCCTGTTCATCTATTCAAATGTGAGATACAGAGATACAATTTACTTAACTCAGAAGAATAAACTGTTCATCCCATTTGAAGAAACAATTATTTGTTTTGTTGAAGCACGTTTTCAGTTCTACTCATCGGTTTCCCCTTATTTGCCTATGAGTTCATAGGATATTAGGGGTGGTGTACTATTTTTCTTTGAAACTCCAGTTTAGTACAAATAATGAATTAAGAGGTGGCAATTGCCAAATATTTACTGAATGCTGAATGAATAAATTGCCTGCACTCATCAAAGTATGATAAGTGTGTGTGTGGTGGGGGGGGGGGGAGAAGGGGATGTGATATTTTAGACAGTTATAACAAAGTATTTCTTTGAAAGTTTGTGAATTTTATTTTTTAATTAACAGACAGGGTTGGTAACATAATGGGAGAGGGTATGCCAACTGTTAAACATTAAGAGGACATAAATCAGGTGTAGTTGTTGACATCCGTTTAGCTCCCAAGACAGATAGTTAAAGAATCAATGACTTTGATGTTGGAAGAGATTTTAAAGTACTTACAGTATGAACGTGGATATTCTAATTGGGAACATGGCATAGTTTAAATTGGTTTGAAACAATAATTGGTTTGAAACAATGACTAATCATTGACTCTCTCACCTTCTAAAAGTGACCCATTCACCCTTTAGAACACTAAGGAGACAGTAACCCAATTAAAAACAAATCTCAAATCCCACAAGACAATGGAGCAACTGAGGAGCTAGGAAAGCACCCCTGTCTTTACACTCACCCCTGAAGAAGACAGGCTGAAGCCCCAGTGCAGTAGAATCAGAATCCAGATCTGGTGCCACTTTTAGATTTCTCCAGAAAATAAAACCGAGTGTGTATGTCAGGGGGTTGAGAGTAAAGGGTATGGCTGTGTTTACAGGTGTCTTCATAAGTTCATTCACTCATTCTCAAGGTTTTGACCCCTCCCCAACACATACACACACACAGACACACACACACACACACACACACAGACACACAGACTTCATGATACCATTCTTCTTTGCAAATTACACAATGTTATACATTAATATTCTCATCTTTACTTACTTATTTGGCAAAAACAAGTCCACATGCCAATATTTAGGCTCACCTATGTGATGCTTTTACTGGAAAGTTATAGAATGTTTTATTGTATTTTTCTGTGAAGAAATTTTGGGAAGAGCAGCCTTGTCTTTTTTTCATAGCAATATCCACTGACAAGCATGTATCATTCAACAAACATTCATTGGATGTTTACTGTAAGCCTGGCACTCCTCTAGGTCTGGGAAGGTTTTAGATACTAACAATAAAGAGGTGAGAAAAAGAGAAGGAGGACATAAAGAGGAAGAGATGCCATCTTGATAAATCATAAGATGCCTTTCCCAAACTGGCAGCTCCTGCTTTTCTCCCTGCCCTCTCTGCCACCAAACAAAGAAACAACAAACAAACAAGATGTGGGGTCCTAGAAAATGTCCTTGTTGCTGCTGGAAATATTTGTAATCCTGTTGGCTAGGTTTAGTGGCTCACACTTGTAATCCTAGTGCTTTGGACGGCCAAGGCAGGCAGACTACTTGAGTCCAGGATTTTGAGACCAGCCCAGGCTGGTGGTGCATGCCTGTAGTCCCAGTTACACAGGAAGTTGAAGCAGGAGAATTTCTTGAGCCCAGGAGGTCGAGGCTGTAGTGAGCTATGACTACGCCACTGCACTCCAGCCTAGACGACAGAGTGAGACCCTGTTTCAGAAAAGTAAAAAGAAATATTCGTAATCTCTTCTATGCCTTGACAGACAGATTTGAAGATTATGAAGTCCAAGCCCAGCACTTTGGGAGGCCGAGGCGGGTGGATCACTTGAGGTCAGGAGTTCAAGACCAGCCTGGCCAATATGGTGAAACCGTCTCTACTAAAAATACAAAAAGTAGCCAGGCATGTAAATAAAGGTTTTGTTTCATTTGGTCCTATCTTGATGTGATTGCTCTTCTCTCTTTGGCATGGCATGCATGGTGCTTTTTATCTTCCTTCCCAGGTTAATTTTTTGAACCCCTTGATGCAATCTGTCTTCTACTGTTGAATAGTATGAACTTCATTGAATGCACATCATCTTTTTCTTTTTACTCTGAGCTTTTACCTTTGCTGTTTCCATTTCCTAAATACTGTTCTCTGTATTTATCTGGTAAACTTTGTACTTCCTTAATTATTCAAGTACAATGTACTGTTCTAATTAATGCTCTTTAATCACCCAATTGATTAGGGTAGTAAAGTGTCTAGAACATAATACTTAATAAATATTAAAATTTAAATATATCATATATTAATATATGCTTTTTTATTATGCTGTTGAAGATAGGATGTACACTCTAGGTGACAAGTTGTACTAACAAAATAGTAGGTTTCTTCCAATTTTGAGATTCTATAGATCTATGATTTATTCTAAACTAAATATTAGCTCACTGGCAATTCAACGAAATTCTTTGGCCATAGTTTCTCATTGTTGTGTCCAGGATAAGCCACATTTTATAAGACTTAAACATAAAATCATATTTTATTACTCCCTCACCTACTCCTATAACGTAGTTTTAAGTTTAAACAAGTCCCCGTCACTAAAGTCTCCACCTTACCTTAGGGACAAAAATGTCTGGAAGAGAAAATCCCTAATTTTCTCAGCAAAATGAATCTTTAAATCTCTCCCTATCCTACCATAGTGCTCCGTGTTTCTACTTTCCTTCTCTCAGTTTTTCTTCTCCCTACCTGCTGACATTAGCATTAAAATATGCTACCCTAACTAAGCAGTCTGTTAACTGATAAGCTATCAAAAATCATTAAATCATTTGTTTGTTTGTTTTTGGTTTTTTTTTGATGGAGTTTTGCTCTGTTAGCAAGCTAGAGTGCAGTGGCACAATCTTGGCTAACTGCAACCTCTGCCTCCTGGGTTCAAGTGATTCTCCTGCCTCAGCCTCTCAAGTAGCTGGGACTATAGGCATGCACCACCACACCCAGCTAATTTTTGTATTTTTAGTAGAGACTAAGTTTCACCATGTTGACTAGGATGGTCTTGATCTCCTGACTTCATGATCCACCCACCTCAGCATCCCAAAGTGCTGGTATTACAGGTATGAGCGACCATGCCCGGCCAATCATCTGTTATTTCTATAGCTCAAAGGCAGATGCCATTTCAAGAACTAGAGTTGAATGGGTAGGATTCGTTAGTGCTTTTCAGATTTACCATTGTAAACTCGAGGTCTTTTAAAATGGGATGATTGGAAACTTGAAGTATTATTCCATGAACAATCAAACTTTAGAATTTGTCTGCCCTTAAATTTTTGACTGCATAAAATAATTGTGTATTGTATTTTATCATAAAGAATCTTGATTGGCTAATGCTTATACTGAAAATATCTGCAATATTTAATTCATACCAATGGAATCATCAAACGAAACTCAGATCAGAACATCCCCTTCTAGTCTGGCAGGGGCCCCCTTTGCTGTAAGATATTTTTCAAAGCATCCCTGAAGCAGCACACATGTACTTTGTAAGCAGTTATTTTCTAAGTTTGTATTTCTTTTTTATTTATATATTTATTTATTTAACATTAATTTCTGGGGTACATGTGCAGATTGTGCACGTTTGTTACATAGGTATATACGTGCCATGGTAGTGGTTTGCTGCATCCATCACCCCATCATCTACATTAAGTATTTCTCCTAATGCTATCCTTCCCCAATACCCCCCTTCCCAGTTATTCCTCCCCTAGCCCCCCACCCTCCAGTCCCCATTGTGTGCTAAGTTTGTATTTTTAAATCACTTTAGGCATAATGAGTTAGCACTTGTTGGAAGTGGGTTTGCTTCAGGTCCCAGGCCTTACGGCACCTGGGATTGCTGGTAGAGGCTTGGATTCTAAATCAATCTGAATAAAAGAATCATTTAAAAACCAAGGGACTCGGGTTGCCAAGATTTTTCAGTGATAAACTATTTTTGTATTATAGGATCTAGTCACTAATTTAAAGATTACAGAAAAGTAAAACTACAAATGGTGGAAAGGAATATGAACTATTTAATAACATATATATGAAGGCAGTCAACATGACCTTGGATCAAGATGTATAGGTTATTATACTCCAATATATGTTATATTATATAATTGTCCAATAGTGGCCCAACAGGTTGAAATTTTAATTTGATTGATTCCATGGTCGATAAACTATTTGAAGTATATGATCTCATTTGTTCTTAAATTCTAGCCCTTGTTGACATGATCAATACATAATTTTTCACAAATAACCAGCAACATTATACACAGAATAAATAAACTGAATAAACGTAACACATATTTGTGTGTATAATAAATGATTATTTTTAAATTAAATTATTATTTTTAGTTATACAAGTATTCAATGAATAATTCTTTAGGATATAATGTTGCTGTGTTAATAAAATGAATAATTCTTGTTGTAAAACTCCAAACAATACTGAAAAATATTGAGTAAAAAGACACTCTCCACTTATCCTAAAGCCAATACTCTTAATACTTTAATGTATATCCTTTGAGGTCTTTTACCATGCATTTATAGTGTGTTGCATGTGTGTGTATACATATATACATATGTATATGTGTAGAGTTTTAGACATTTACAATTTTTATTGTCTTTGTTTTTAGGGAGGCCTCATCTCATATTCACACAAAACTCAGGAGTCAGATGGCCTGGATTTAAAATCTTCAACCTTCTCCAAGTCACTAGACCTCTCTGTGCTTCAGCTTCCTCTTATTTAAAATATGGATAATAACAGTATAAACCTCAAAGAATTTTGTGAGAATTGTTGCATGTGTATGTGTTCCACAATTCTGAATACTTCATATAGATGAAATACTTAGAACCATCACTAGCACATAGTAAACATTATATAAGTATTGTTGTTTTATTATTTTATACTCTATAACCTCCTTTTACTTAATAATATATCTTGTGATTTCTCTGGATCACTCCATAAAGATTTACCATATTTGTTTTAAATGTTGCATAGTATTGCAGAATTTGGAACTAATTTATTCTCCTGTGGATAGACCTTTAATTTTTTTTCTATTTTTCAAAATTAGCATATATTGCAATGAGCATCGTGTGTCTGTGTGTGTGTGTATGTGTGTGTGTATGTATGTCTGTGTTTACATGAGTACACCTGTAACTTTGGTTCCTAAAATTAAATTTTTGGATCAAATGGTATAGAAACTATCTTTTTAGAAACCCCCAAGTCATCCTCTAAAATGCATTAGAAATTTGCATTTGCACCACCAACAAATACAGGTATCTTCACAACCGCCCCTGCACTCCAGTAATTCTATACAACTCTTTTAAAGTTACAGTTCTCTCAGTGGTGAAACTGGGCATTACTATCCAAATAGAATACTATTACTTTTAAATTTCATGTAATCTAATGAATAAAAATAATGAATCCTCTTTTAAAAATAATTTTGCATTTGTCTAATTAATGATAAAGTAGGACATCACATGGATCATGTATTTTTTTGTCTATGTGTTTTGGGTTTTATCTTTAAATTGATGATTTTCAAGATCTAATATATTATGGATATTAAACATTTGAATCATAAATGTCAAATATTTTTCATATTCTTTTGCATGCTTTTAAATTTTGTTGATGTCTTTTATTACTATAAAATCTCTACATTTCATTGTAGTAAAAATATGACATGACTTCTATATTTTGTATTCTGTATAATACATATAAGACTTTTCTATTTTTAGTAGTTTTTAAATATGTACACCTTGAATCCACCTGAAATTTACATTTTTGTAAAATAAAGTGTAAAAAAATCTGTCTTACTTTCCCCATATTAATAGCCATAGCCAACACCATTTAGTAAGTAGTCTGTCTTTCCCTTAATTATTTGAAATGCCTATCACACACTAAATTCCCATATATAATGAATCTTAGACTCATTATGTTCTCTACTGATTGACTTATATTCTCTATTCTGTTCCATTAATAAGTTTGTCTATTCATTTACCAGTACTGCATAGTTTTAATTAAAATAGCTTTATAGTATGTTTTAATATTAGTAGGGCAATATCATTATTACTGTTTTTTTTTTCAGTTTTTAACAGCTATCTTTATTCATGTTATCTTCCAAACTAATAATCTATTTTTCAATTTCTGTAAAACCAAATTGGATTTTCAGCAGAATTTAATTAAATTTATAGATCAATTAAGTTTAACTATTTTAAATTATGTTATTCAGAATCATAATTTTTATTTGTACTGTGTTCAGCAGAAGGAAGTAAAATGGATTTTTATCTTAATTTGCATTTCAATTTGAGTTTATCTATTCTGAACATGACATTTATTTCTGCTTTCATCTATTACCTGGTATGTCCTTCATTACCATTTTGTAATTTTCTTCATGCACTAGTAACGATAATAATGATAAACTAAACCTACCATAGAATTTACTCTGTGCCAGGCACTTTTCTAACTAATTTACACAAATTCTCTTTCTTTAATCCTCACAAAAACCCTATGAAATAGTTATTATATTTTGCATTTTTAACACAATAATTGAGATACACTAAAAAATTTCTTAGCATTATACAGTTAGTAAGCAGTAGAGCTGCAGTTCACATTTAGGTAGTCTGGGTCCAGCATCTATGTCCCTAGGAATTAGTTAGGTATATTATAACTATATGTACTTTCTGTCAAGATACTTTTTAATTTTTACTTCAACTGAGACTGTGATCTTTTACTAAATTTTCTAATTGCCTATTGACAATATATAAAGAAAATGTTTTTGTAAGTCTTGGTATTATAAGCATAACTATTAGAGACAGTTTTGAATATCAAATGTAGTGCTGCTTGAGTCCAAAACTAGGCAAAGTCTCAATCAGTGGATGTTTAGTTTTCATTCCAACTTTCCAATGGAGTGACTGCATTATACCTAGGAGTTGGTATCTCTTAGAGTACATAAATAAAATGAGAAGAAAAGCTTTCTTCTTAGTCTTTCTTCTAAAGAACAATGGACCCTGTTACTCATTTATCAAATATTTATTAGGCACAAAAGACAGCTATGCTCATTGTACCACATGAACAATATGTAGGTAAAATATAGTTCCACATTGGTAGTTTTGTGACTAATAAACCTTTAAAAAATTCAGTGTTGAAAATCATTATGATAATTATATAGATATTTGTTGATCCTATATTTTAAAAAATCAATTTTTCAAGAAAGAAACACCCATTCAAAAGTGGATGAAGGATATGAACAGACACTTTTCAAAAGAAGACATATATGAGACCAATAAACATATGAAAACATGCTCATCACTGGTCATTAGAGAAATGCAAATCAAAATCACACTGATATATCATCTCATGACAGTTAGAATGGCAATCATTAAAAAATCTGGAGACAACAGATGCTGAAGAGGATTTGGAGAAATAGGAACACTTTTACACTGTTGGTGGGAGTGTAAATTAGTTCAACCATTGTGGAAGACAGTGTGGCAATTCCTCAATGATCTAGAAATAGAAATTCCATTTGATCCAGCAATCCCATTACTGGGCATATACCCAATGGACTATAAATATTCTACTATAAAGACACATGCACATGTATATTCATTTCAGCCCTGTGTACAATAGCAAAGACCTGGAACCAACCCAAATGCCCATCAATGATAGACTGGACAAAGAAATAGGAAGACCTAGACTTTCTTTTCCCCATGAAAATACTAATTTAATGGTAACACAGAAATAGAGCTATATAAGGTACCTGACAAAGAATTCAAAATAACCATTAAAAAGATGCTCAACAATTTCAAGAATATATGCATGAACAAAATGACAATAGTAACAAAGAGATAAAATATATTTTAAAAACAAATAGAATTTTTCAGCTAAAGAATAGAATAAATGAAAAAATTCACTGGAGAAACTCAACAGCTGACTTAATCATCCAGAAGAAAGAATGAGTGATATAAAAAACAGATCATCTAAAATTATCCAGTCAAAAGAGAAAAAAAAAGACTAAAAATTATTTTAGAAAATCAAGAGACTATAGGACACCATCAAACAGACTAATGTATACATTGTGAGGGTGTCAGATGGTATAGAGAGAAATAAAGGGAAGAAAATTTATTTGAAGGAAAAATTACCTAAAACTTCCCAAACTGGAAGAAGGAAATGGGCATCCAGATTTAAGAAGCCAATAGATTTCTAAGTAGAATGAACCAAAAAAGTCCACACCAAGATAAACTGTAATCAATTTCTCAAAAGTCTAAGAAAAAGAAAATACAAAAGCAGAAAAAGTGATTTATCATGTAAAAGTAAGCTCTCATGAAACTATCAGCAGATTTCTCAGCAGGAACATTACAGGCAGAGAGAGTTTGAGATGATATACTCAAAGTGATGAAAATAAACAAAATGCAGCAAAACAACTCTGTCAACCAAGAATACTTTGTCTAGCAAAACTGTCCTTAGAAAATGAAGGAGAAGTATTTTCCCAAATAAATACAAGCTGAGAGAGTTTTTCACCACTAAGGACCTGTCTTACAGGAAATGTTAAAGGGAGTTCTTAAATTGAAACAAAAAGACAGCACATAGCACACATGAAAACATATGAAAGTATAAAGCTCACTGGTAAAGGTAAATATGTGGATAAAGACAGAAAACTGCAATAATGTAGTGCAATGGTGGTTTGTACAATACTTTTACTTCTGGAAAAGAAGCTAAATGAGACAAGCATTAAAAATAATTATAACTATAAAACATGCTAATAAAAATACGATATAAAAAGATAAAATTTGGCACCAAAATATAAAGTTGTATAGGGTAGATATAACAAATATTTATACAATGCAATAGAGTTTATTGACATTTATTATTTTTTGTTCCATAAGACTTTTAGGTTTTCAATTATTTATTGTTACATCTTCCAGGTGAATTGACATTTATTATTTTTTAATGTACTTCTTTGTCTTTGTTATAGTTTTTAATTCTACCTTATATCACTTTATATTTTTGTGTCAAATTTTATCCTTTTATATGGTATTTTGAGACTATTATTCTAAATGAAGTAACTCAGGAATGGAAAACCGAACATCATATGTTCTCACTCATAAGTGGGACCTAAGCTATGAGGATGCAAAGGCATAAGAACAACACAATAGACTTTGGGGACTGAAGGGGAACGGGTGGGAAGGGAGTGAAAAAGACTATAAATTGAGTGCAGTGTATACTACTTGGGTGATGGGCACAGCAAAATCCTACAAATCACCCCTAAAGAATGTACTCATGTAATCAAATACTACCTGCTCCCAATAACCTATGGAAATAAAAAAATTAAATATATATATACACATATATATATATACATATATACACACACACACACACACACATATATGAATTCAACACCATAGCACCCAAATATATAATGCAAATGCTGACAGAACTAAAGAGAGAACTAGGCAGCAACACAATAATAGAAGGTTATTTCAATATCTAACTTTCAATAATGGATAGAATATTTGGAAAGAAGACCAATAAGGAACCAAAGGATTTGAACAACATTACAGATGAAAATGGTCCTAAAAGACATAAAAAATAGTCCACCCAACAGTAGCAGATTATGCTTTCTTCTCAACTGCACATGCAACATTCTCCAGGATAGATCACATTAAGTTACAAAAGAGCCCTTAACAAATGTAAGAAAATTGAAATAACAAGTATCTTTCTGACCAGAAAGGAATGGAAGCAGAAATTAATAGCAGAAAGAAAACTAGAAATTCACAAATAAGAGAAAATTAAACACATTCTTGAGAAACCAAGGGATAAAAGAAGAAATCAAAACGAAAATTAGAAAATATTTTGAGACAAACAAAAACATCTTATACCAAAACTTATAGGATGTAGCAAAAGCAGTATTAAGAGGAAAGTTTATAGTGGTAAATGTCAATATTAAAAAAATAAGAAAGATCTTAAATAAACAATTTAAATTTTATCTAAAAAAAAACTAGAGAAAGAAGAACAAACTAACAGCAAAGTTAGCAGAGGGAAGTAAATAATAATAATAATGGAAGATAAACAAAATAGACATTAGAAAAATAATATTTTTTAAAAAATCAACAAAACTGAGTTTTTTTTTAAAAGGCCAAAAGAATGACTTTTAGCTAGACTAAGCAAAAGAGAAAAGATACAAATCCTAAAAATAAGAAACAAAGGGGAATATATCACAAACAATGACACAGAAATAGAAAGGTTTGTAAAAATGCTATGAACAATAATATGCCAACAAATTGAGTAATCTAGAAGAAATACGTAAGTTCCTAGAAGCATAAACCCACTAAGACTGAATCATGAAGAAATAGGAAATCTCAACAGACATATCTAGTGAGGAGGTTAACTCAGTAATAGTAATTTAAAAAAAACTTCTAGAGAATTCTACAAACTTTTAAAGAAAAATTAAGGCCATTTCGTCTCAAAATCTTCAAAAATATAGAGTAGGAGAAGACTCTTTCAGATTCTTTTTATGAGGTTATCATTACACTGATACCAAATCCAGATAAAGACATATTCTAAGAATAAAAACCCCTGGCATCAATATCTCTGATAAATACAGATGCAGAAATCTTCAACAAAGTATTGTTAAGTGAAATTCAACAGCACATGAGAAGAATCATACACAATGACCAAGTGGGATTTGTTCCTGGGATGCTTCAGGACAAAAAAACAAACAAACAAAAAATAAAAACAAAACAAAACAATGTGATACAGCACATTAACAGAATTAAAGATGAAAAGCACATGATCATCTTAACAGATTTTTTAAAAAGCACTGACAAATGACCATCTTAATAGATCTTTTAAAAAGCACTGACAGATTTAAATAAAATTTTATGTTTAACACATTCAACAAACTAGGAATTAAATGAAATTATCTCAAAATAATAACGTTCATACATGGAAAGCCACAGGTAACAACATACACAATAAAGAAGAACTAAAAGGTTTTCCTCGAAGGTTAGGAGAAAGACAAGGATGGCCACTGTCACCACTTCTATTCAACATAGTACTAGATGTCCTAGCTAGAGCAGCTAGTTGATATAAATATATATATATATATATATATATATAAATAAATCTCAATCAGAAAGAAAAATTATCTCTGTTTACAGATAATTTCTCTGTCTCTCTGTCTCTCTCTCTCTCTCACACACACACACACACACACACAGACACACACATACACACAAACCTGTTACAACTAAAAGCTAAGTTCAGCAAAGTTTCAGGGCATAAAATCAGTTGTTTCTATACACGAAGAGTGAACAATCTGAAGAGGGAATTAAGAAAGCAATCCCATTTACAATAACATCAAAAAGAATAAAATACTTAAGAATAAATTTAACCAAGAAAGTGAATGATCAGTATACTAAAAACTATGAAACACTTGTTAAGAGAAAGTAAGTAACATACAAATAAGAATGACATATCATGTACACAGATGGAAATACTATTGTTAAAATACCTATAATACCCAAAGCAATCTAAAAATTCAAGGCAATTCCTATCAAACTCTGAATGACATTTGTTTGTGGAAATAAATAAAACAACCCTAAAATCCACATGGAATCACAAAGAACCCCAAATTTTCAAAACAATCTTGAGAAAGAACAAAGCTAGAGACTCTGAAACATATTACAAAGCAATTGTAATGATAACAGTGTGGTACTGGCATAAACATAGACATACAGACCAAGGGGACAGAAATAAACCCATCCCTCTACAGTCAAATGGTCAAATGATGTTTGACAAAAGTGCGAACACTACACACAATGGAGAAAGGATTCAACTTAACCCAGTGGGAAAACTAGATGTCTTCATGCAGAAGAATGAAATTGAACCCTTGTGTTACATTATACATAAAAATCAATTCAAAATGAATTAGACATAAATGTAAGATCTTAATCTACAAAACTCCTGGAAGAAAACATAGGAGAAAAGTTTTGTAATATCAGTCTTAGCAATTTTTTTTTGATATAACACCAAAAGCATAGGCAATAAAAGAAAAACAAAGTCAAGTGGGAGTGCATCAAACTATAAAGCATCTCCCCAGCAAAGGTAATAATCAACAGAGTGAAAAAGCAATCTAAAGAATAAAAGAAAACATGTACAAACAATATATCTGATATGGAGTTACTATCCAAAATATGTAAGTAACTTCTATAACTCAATGGCAAAAACAAACAAAAAACTTGGTTAAAAAATGTGCAAAGAATGTGAATCGGCATTTCTCCAAGGAAGACATACAAATGGTCAATAGGTACATAAAAAGATGTTCAACATCACGAGTCATCAGGAAAATGCAAATCAAAACTACAATTAGACATCTAACTACAATTAAATATCATATTGCAGTGGTTAAAATGGCCATTATATGTGTATTCATTATACATAAATACACAGTGTTAGAAGGATGTGGTAAAACTGGAACCCTTGTAAACCATTGGTAGGAATGAAAAATGCAACTGCTGCTGAAAACAAGACAGAGGGTCCTCAAAATCTAAGAATAGATCTACTATATGATTCAAGTATCTTATTTTTGGGTATTTATCTCAAAGAACTGAAAACAGGATCTTGGATATTTCCACTCCTATGTTTGTCGCAGAATCATTCAAATAGCTAAGATATGGAGCCTACCTACAAGTCCTCTGATGGATAGATGGGTAAAGAAAATGTAGTATATACATACAATGATATTGTATTTACCCTTAAAAAAAAGGAAATCCTGACATATGCTACAACATAGATGAACCTAGAGGTCATTATGCTAAGTGAAATAAACAAGTCACAGAAGGACAAATACTGCACAATTCTTTTTATGAGCTATCTAAAGTAGTCAAAATCATAGGAACGGAAAGTAGAATGGTGGTTCCAGGGAATGGGGGAAGAGGGAAATGAGGAGTTGTTGTTCAATTAGTATAGAATTTTCATCAATAAAGATGAAAAAATTCTAAAGATCTGCTGTACAACAACGTGCATAAACTTAGCAGTTCTTTTCTGTAAACTTGAGAATACAGGTCTTTGTTTTCATTAACTTTGTTAATGATTACTGGCCAAACTAAGTCATGTGACCAAACCCAGAGTCTGTGTTGATGGGCATCAAGAGTGTCGATACTTAGGAACATGAAAAAGTGGGGCTATTAATACAATCAGTCCAGCCAATGCACTAAATAACTTGTGCAAAACCACAGCATATTTTAGCGTCCGTCGTTCCTCTCCCGAATTCTTTCTATCACACTAAGTAATTATTAGTAATGTTCTGCATTACATAAGTTAAGTGAGAGTAATTATTTTGGGTAAAACATACTGAATAGTTTAAATTGGCTGATCATAATCACATAGACCACGCTTTTAATAGAAATATAATTTAATATATTTTAAAAGTGAATACATTTTTTCTAAGCCTCAAAGAAGCTATTTTTAATTGGCACTAAAAAGAAGAAATCTTTTAAAATTTCTGTATACATTGAAATTTTTCGTAAAGAGTGGATGTGATGCTTACATAATAAAACATGCCATTAATCAATGAATGACCCCATTTTTTCCATCAGATGTACAAGAAGTGGATAATTCTGAGACTATTTTTGTGTTATAGATATTTGACATAATGATTAAGTGAAAGGACAAATGCTAAATATCTTTACTATTCAAATATTTACTGACCCAGGATATAGAAGTGATTCACAGAAAGAAAACAACAGAAAAGCTGTACAGCACACGCCTTTATTATTTCATCTCCATACATCTTAATTGTGCAGTAGCATTACTGGGTGACATGAGCAGATGAAAGCGTGCATACACACACATATGTAATATGTCACCAATCTTTCTTTCGAGATGCTATTTTGTTCTGCCCCTGATTTCACTAATGTCAACATAAAATTCAGCAGAAAGCACAAAACTTAAAAATGCCATTGGACACACTGCATTCAGATTCCATCCAAGCAGCACCATCACTTTGTTCTAGGAAATGTGGATTGTATGCTTCAGTGCTAGCAATTCGTGAACTGGTGCTGTGCATACAGTTTGAAGTCAATCTGCCCGTTTTTTTAATTCTTACCCCCCCACCTACTGAATGTGTGACCTTGGAAGAGCACCTTGGCTTCACCAAGCCTTGGTGTAAAGAGTCAGGCTGGGTGTAAAGAACACCATAAGTGATCAATGAGCATTTGTTTAAAAAACAGCACTAGGATTTATTGAGTACCTGCTTCGTGCCAGGTATTGCTTCAGGTGTTAGAATACAAATAGTAATTATAGATTACAGGTTTTGATTGCTTTCTGTGTGCCACTAAGCAAAAATCTTTATCTGAAACTTTTGGAGTCAGATATGATTTAGAATTCAAAATTTTTAAGATGCTTGTGGAATATACAACAAGCTAAATGGGTTTGGAGCAACACGCCATAATGCAATATATTAACTTTTCTGCACTGAAACATATGAATAGTCACACCAAATGGGATAAAGTCTACAAACAGCTTCACAGTAGTTCAGGCCAGGTTTTACCAAATGAGTTTGCTACAAATTTATGGAAAATTTTCCAATATCCAGAACATTTTGGATTTGAGTATTGTGAATAAGGGATTGTGTTTCAATTTAACTCACTTTGTCATTATATCAAACCTATGAGTTTGGTGCTATCATTACTGCTACTTAAGTTCAAGGAAGCTGAAGCATAGTGAGAACAAAAAACTCATCTAATTTTACCCAGCATAGAAGAAGCAAAGGCAATTTGGCTCCAGAATAACTATCTGAACCAAATGATCAATAATTCGTAATGTAAACTAAGAGAAGCACAGGAATCTCAGAGTTCATTTGGATGAAACAGACAGCTAACAGATATAGCCCAGAGTGGGAAGAGCAGGTGCCAGTGTGTCCAAGGCACTGTAAGAACTAAAGAGAGGTGCAGAGGATGCCAGGGGTGGTGGGGAGGTGGTTCACAGCACAGAATGATTCAGACCACCATATCTCTGAAATAAGTTGGAATCTAAAATTCAACTTAAAATCTGCCATTTCTTGTAGCATTAGGTTTAGTGTCCACATCTTGACTTCTAAAAAGACACTCTATTTGTTTAAAACAAAACCTGGAATTCCATTGCTAAGGAAAGCAAGCCAGAAAACCCAAGGCTTTTGAGGGCAGCCAAGTTAAATATTATATCTCTTTTAAAGAAATTAATCCCCCTGGGTCTTCGACCTTTGTTCTTTGCTCCCAAAGGCAGCGACATATGATGTTTATCTTGCCAAAAATAGTTAAAAGTCATCTAGGAGCTCTCTGCTGAGTGGGCCAACCACGGTGACCTTTTTGACTAGACCAACTCCTGTTACGTTAACCTCTGACTTCAGTCCTCTTAATGGCAATATTCCCCAGCACTGTAATTTCCCTCCCACTGTGTTCTCTCAGGCAAATATTTACTACTGAGGTTTCACAATTTATTTTTCAAACAAAGTGGCAGGGACCACCCCATGCCACCACATCCTCATTTCGTATTAGAACCCATCATTCCAGAGATATAATTTTACCAGAACAAATGTGCTTTAGGGACTTTTGACATGAGATGAAGGCTTGACTTCCTATCAAAACCAAACCAGGCCCTTGTCAGCTTTTAGATGGATATAAACAAGAAACGCAAGCCTGTAATTGGTGATGGAAATCAGATAAGACCTCTTTAAATACAACCATTGATACAAAAATGTGAACTCGAATTACCTTTGATTAAGTCACTTAAAAAAATAAAGCTGGGGTGAGTTTAAAAGAAAGATTCTGAACACGCTTGTGAACAAGATCTTGTAGTTTTTCAGCGTCTCAGAGGCAAGCTGAAGAAAATTAAAATCAGAACCGAAGGCTTAGGAAAGGAAACAGAACTTAGAATAGAGTCCCTCTTGACCCTTAATATTTCTAACGTCCCAACAATGACAAAAATACAGCAATCATTTGTTCTCAAGCTGCAGCATGTCATTCTATGCAATAGAAATGTAAATACTGAAACAGTCGATGTTTGATACTTAACTTCTTATTGAGCTATGAGAAATTTTGCCCAGTCAGTGACAACCAACCTTCTACTTAACTACTTGACATTAGTTTTCCAATAATAATCTTTTTCCCTGAGTTATTGTACAGAGACCACGTTTTCTAAACCTGGGGTTCTCCATCCTTGGACATTTTATCCTCTTCTCTAGAAGAAATAACATGCAAAAGAGTGAAGCTCCCCCTAACCTGTTTTTATATTATTTGCATTAAGCTTTACAACAATATATTATTCTCAAGTCCTTAAAATCATTTTCCAATTTATTTGTGTGCTAGAAGTTATAATTAAATATTATGCATTGTATTCAGTAAAAAAACGTTCTAAGTTATTTTCAGATGTCAAAGTGCATTATTTTAATAATTATCTAAAATGCTTTTGGAAGGTGGAGGATACAAATGTAAATAAAATCTTCTTTCACATCATTAGAGTTTATCATTTAACAGATATGCAGGCAAATATAAGAAGAAAACAAATATACTATATGAAAACATGTTTTAAGTTCTTTCAAATTTTTTAGCACTTAAATATTGTTTTTCTATCATGTTATAGAAGCCAAATCCTATTATCATGTTTGGGCTCAAGCTTAGAAAAAAATGGGAATATTCTACAATACATGTGTAATGTTTCAAAGTCTGCTTCTGGCTTCAGAGACAATATCATATAGAAATATGACATATTTAAAAAGAAAGAAAATGACATCTTTTAACAGATGGCAATCTATTGTTAAGTGGAAACTTTGATGCTATGTATTCCACTGAAGTATTACTTTGGAAATAGTAAATGCTCCGTGACCTACCCTCCACTATTGTTAACCCCTACTAATACCCTACATTATCAAATATTCATTTTCATAATACTGTTTAAATTTATTTTATTTTACACCTCAATATACACACACATATCATATTCATGAGTAATTTTCTAACAGTATAAAATTACATTTCCACAAAGCAATGATGTGAGGACCATTTTGGTGGGGTAGTGCACTATATATCACATTAGAACATCCTCTGAATCACAAAGAAAAGCATCACACAGACTCATTTTTTAAAGCGCAACTGTGAGTACTGGTATTTGCATTGTAAATAAAAAAATAAAATAAAATAATCTAAATAACAAAGTACATTTATTTACATATATTTTTTATATTTACCATGGAGAGGTTTTTGTTTTTTTTTTTTGTTTCCATATTGTCTCTCTCTCTGCCTCTCTGTGTGTCTTCTACTTATTTATTTCTTTTTTTATCACAGGTATTATTAAGCCGTTCTACTTAGCCTTCCACTTTTCTTGGGGCTGCTGTTGACACCCCTGAAGAAGTCTCAGGAGAAAGGCTGAGAAGGAGAAACATTGAATTTGTATATTTATTTGAGACATGGTGGTGCTAAGGAAGCAGTAATTCTGCCTGATGGTTACTCATATTCCACTGCCTCACACCTTCTGTGTTGACGGGATGGAAAGGGGAGTGGAGAACCACTGTGGGGCTGCCTTGTTGCCACATGCTCCCTAAGAACAGGGTAACCTATGAACATGCAAGGGCTATCTCTTTCCTAGGATGGAGTTAAAATAAAACATTGGGAAAAATGCTGGTGTTATGTTAAAAAAAATTAAAGAAAGTGTACATCTCTCATAAAAATATATTATTATGTGTTTATTTGTTCAAATGGTAAAACAAAAGCCCTTAGATTTAAATACTAAAACTCTAATTTGGGGGGAAAGTTTTAATAAAAATAGATTTTTTTTTAACAAAAGAACCTGACAATGTTCCTAATGACAACAATAATGACTGTTATCTGGAATATAATCAATATCATGTTCTACTTTATTACATCTCTGCAAATCTATTCTGCATATACACATATAAAATCCGTAGGCATTGTAATATTCCTATACAGTCAAGGAAATCAAGTGTCCCTTTAGTTGCTTTTTTCTGTAAAGAACCATTTACAATAAGAAGGTATCTTTGGAATACTCTATTGAAATATGACTACATGCACAAGTGAATCCCAATGGGTCCCTTTGTGGAGATAAAACTAAGATTCCTTTTATTCCCTTTCCCCAAATTGCTATTGTATTTGTACTCAAGGACTGATTGTGGGAAAAATTGTATTCTCTGTCATAAAAATAAAAAGAAAATATAATAAACCAGTAATTGGTCAATGACAATTGAGGGAACAACTTTACGGTGCCAGTCAGGCATGTATCATAACTGATCTTTGTACTCTGCTCAAGGCGCAGTGCTTTTCATAAAACAAATCCTACCTTATAAAGTTCTTATTTCACACCAGGCCCTTTTATCCTCGGGTACACAATGCTGTAAGTTATATGGCTATTAAAGTGACCCTTTTGTTCTATAGTACTGCCATCAATAAAAGGACACTGGGAGTAAAGGTGAAAATAATCTTAGAAATAGAAAAAAATAAGATGTTAATTTTATGATTTTTAATACTGAGAATATGAAAACATGCACATGTTTAATAAGAACTGGGTCACAATAGGAGGAAAGGCAAGACTGACTTGCTGATAATGACGCATTTAAACTTAGCCAACTCAGATAAAGCTAATTAACTGAGACATCATCCAAAAATTTGACCACTGAGTTCACCTCCCCAGTTACTCTTCCTGCAAGTTTTCAAAGACTGTTATTTAGGAATTATTAGATTTCTAATAACACCATACTCTGAAGGAAACAGAGCTTACACTGCACTGCAGCAATCGCTGGCCTAGTTTACTTACAAGGTAGCTCTGTAAATTTTTAAATATTACTTGAGTAACTTTATTAGCTTTCTGCTTGAGAAACAACAGAATACACACATTAAAAGATGAGACAAAAAATAAAAATTTTATAACAGGAAGTTGCTAATCTCAACATCTTCTTTTTGGACCACCACCACTATAACAGACATTGTAAATGCCTCAGAAAATGTGTAACTCATTCACCTTTGAGAAATGGCCACAGAAGAAATCTGTCTAATAATTAAATTTTCAATAATTTTTAGAATGACAAATTTTAAAAATAAATTAATCTCAGGAAGAAGCACACCGTAAGTTAACTGTTGTATTCTCTTGAATTTACAGAGTTGTTTTGCACATAAGTATAAATAAAATCTCATTTAATAAGTACTGCTAAATAGTAACATTTTAATTCTCATTGCCTAGTTTGTTTTATGCACTTTTAAAGAAATCCATTGTTTTCAATTTGATGCTTCTATGCACCTACTCAACAAACATTTATTGATACACCTATGTGAATAAAGTAGTGTTTAAGAGGGCAAGTTCTACAGTTGAACTGCCTGGGTTCAAATTATGGCTCTGCTGCGTACTACCTGTGAGTCCTTATACAATTTATTTAACATCTCTGTGCTTCGTTTTGGTGGTATTGGTACTTACTCCATAAGTTTGGCATAAAGTGTTAAATGAGGTAACATGTAAAGCACATAACACAGCACAACGCACATATTTAGGCAGCACTCAATAACAGTAGCATTTACCATCAGACTGAGGTCGATAACAATGTTGATGAAGGTGATTATGTGTCAGGCATTGTAACAAGTTCATTGGAAGCTATAAAGGAGAAAGTTGTTTAATTTCAAAACACTCAAAGATATATAAATTCTGTTGCAATCATGAGTCAACTGATAAAGCAGTTGACCCTGCTGATTGCTTAAGGGTTTGTTGCTGAAGGCCTTCTGTGCATGAGAAAGCCTAGGCAAAGGCGAGCTTGCAAGGAACTTTAAAGCACATTCCCATTTATGCCCGAGAATTGTAATCTGGGCAGCAATGTAGAGCATGTGTTGAAAGGGAAAGAAAGAGGAAGCTATTAATAGTAGAATACTGGAAACCTATTAAACCACCTGAGAGGCAGTGGGGATCTGGTACACACAGAAGACATTAAGGAATAAGACAGACAGGAAGTGCACCAACTGGATATGAGGAATGATTTAAGGTAATTCCTAGGTTTCTAGCTGGTTATATGATATTGCTCTTCAGTTAAATAGAAGAAGCACAGGTATAAGGGCAAAATATGAATTCATTCTGCACATAGGGGTAGACATCCAACAGGCAGTGAAAAAAAAAGTAGGAAAGAGAGAGAGAGGGAAACAGAGACAGACGAAGAGAGAGAGAGAGCCTATGCATTAGATAATATGTCCTTCACACACATTATCTCATTTAACATCACAATAGCCCTGTATGGCAGCATTAATATCACCATTTTTGGATGATGAAATCCAAGGTATCTGTGACTCGAAGCTGTGGTCCCAACCATGATGTTATTATATGGCTCTGCAATAAACTTGAAGCAGTTGGAAAAATGAGTCTGACACTCAGGAAAGAAGTTAGCTCTAGCAATATAAATTCCTAAGTAAATGTGTAAGATTACCCAAAAAGTTTGTGAGAAAAAAGAGAGAAGGAACTAGAAGTGGAAGCTTGAGGAATATTAGCATTCAGCAGATGGATAAAACAATAGTTGCTGATAAAAAGAGGGAGAAATGATCAGAGAGGTAGAAGAGCCAGAGACTGGTGTCTGGGTAGCCAAAAGGGGAGCAATTGAGATGCAGAAAAGAGAATATGGGAGAGGAGATAGAAGTGAAACCAGGTTATAGCAGATTGAGGACTAGAAGAGGTTGAAATGGGATGCATGAATGTAGAGTACTCTTTGACGAAGTTTGGCAAGAGGAGACAGAGGAAACATGACAGGTTTTGAGGGGTCTCTGGATATAGCACAGAAAAAAAAAAAAAAGATGAATTGACTTTATCCATGCCAGACTCCAGCAGGAGAAGGATGGAGTCAGTTTGGCTGTTACAATGCAGTAAGGCTGATCTGTATGTTGAGAGTTGGTGTGAGGGGTAATGAATGTCACCTTAGAATCAGGGAAAATTGTTTTAGTAAAAAAAAGAACATTAGGGCTATGTTTCAGAATTCTTAATTCTTTAAAATTTTTAGAATTTAAAAATGTTTTATTTGAGAAAAATGTTAGTTAAAATTAAGTCATTAAGAACACCTAAATCCCTCATTTGAAATAATCTTTGAAACAAGAGGGCATATCATATTGTAATTACAGGATATTGAGAAAATAATTCTGTCAATAACACTGTGCATTAGGTTGATCCATATGAAATTATCATTTTTGTTATCTCAAAACTGTCAACTACTGTCAATTTTATTGGTTCAACCTAATATAGCAATGTGTAAGATTTCTTACAAGTTATACTCAGAGAAAATTCCTTAGTTTTTAATACTTTTATCATTAAATAAGAAAGAATATAAATTAAATTGAAGAAACTAAAAAGATAGCAAAATTAATCCTAAGTATAAGGACAAAAACCAAAATGTTAATAAATAAACTTTGAAAAAAATAGAAAAGGTAGAGTTTTTAAATAAAGCCGGTAACTGGTTCTCTGTGTATATAATAGACAAACCACTGACGAGACCAATACAGGAAAAAAAAAGTCAAATACACATAGGTTGGTAGTTAGGAGGATGGTTTCTGAGGTTAGACAGCGTGGGATTGAAAGAAATACTGCCATAATGCTTTATATGACTTTCAGAAAGGCTGTCTCAATATAGAGGGATCTGCTATCATCTTCACATGTTAGTCCATCAAAGGAGAAAAATGTAACCATTGTAATATATGCCTTAGTTTTTTCATCCAAAAACAGGAAACTGATAGCATCTAGCTCTTAGTGCCACGGTAAAGATTGAAGAATATAATGTGTGTACACTGCATGGCATGGTGCCTGGAAAATAGTATTATTACTCTAATAATTTTAATATTTTGTTATTATTATAGAGAAGTAGGAAGATATAATTAGAATACAAAGATTTAAAAATTGTAACTACTTTCTACATAAGGTTTTATTAATTTTTAAATCTCAATGAATAATTTTAATAAATTAAAATTGACAAAGTAATAAAAAAGTAGTCATTATAGATAGAATAAATTTCTAAGCTCATCCATAATTATCAAAAACATGTCAAGCCAAGATGGTTTCACCAGCAAATTATTTGAAATCTTCAGGAGACAGACACTCATGGAACAATTAAACCCTGTTCTAATTGAACTGTTTTAGAATGTAAATAAAGAATAAAATCTTCCAAATTTATTTTTCAAATTTAGCCTAACTCACCCAAAGCCTGAAAATGACGGCATAAAAATGAAAACTGTGAACCAATTTCACTTATAATAAATGCAAAATTCCTAAACGGAAGTATAAGAATACCAGAAAGATTTTTTCTGGGATTTAAAAGATGCATTGATATAAATTACAGGTAGAAGAAGAAAAACAAAACAAAATACAGTTTTGTGGCCATATTAGCAACAGCATACCCATTTAAAAAATATTTCTGTCTACTTCCTGCTTTCCCGTGGTTATTAAAATATTCCTCTATAGCTATATGAAAGCAGTGGATTGCCATTTCCTTTCTTACCCCTTTGGCTTTCTTTATTCCAGAGCTCTTTTTATCAGTGTCATGCATTCAAAAAACTTTCAGTTCAGTGAAAATTAAAGGCAGGATCATAGTCAGGCCAAATGGTCTTTCCCCAAAAGGCTATGGGGCCCCAGGGCAAATCATTCCTGGTTCAATTTTCTATTCTTAACATTCCTGCTGTAAGTGGTAAGTGAAAGCAAGTTAAAATAAAAAAAGGCAGGTGGGAGGGCAGGTGTATCAGTCGGAGTCCACAGGATGCAAATGACACTAGCACACTGGGTAATTTGAAGAGACTTTAACAAAGGGATTTCACATGGTGTAAACAAGTTACAATTGCATGAACAAGTTTAAAAAAATGAAGAAGGAATAACAAGCCCCTGAACTTGAAGGAGTAAAAAAAGGAAGTTGGATATATACTGGGTTGAATTGTATCCCTTCTCTCAAATTGATGTCCACTTGGAACCCGTGAATGTGACTTTATTTGGAAACAGGATCCTTGCAGATATAATAAAGTTCAGATGAGATCATACGGGATTAGGGTGGACCCTAATGCAATGACTGATGTCTTTATAAGAGAAAAGGGAAATTCAGACACAGATACAGGGGAGAAGGCAGAGATCAGAGTGATCCGTCTACAAGCGAAGGAATGTCAAGGATTGCCAGAGCCACCAGACTCTAGAACAGGCAAGAAAGAACTCTACCCAGAGTCTCAAAGGAAATGTAACCCTGCTGATATCTTGATTTTGAACTTCCAGTTGCCAGAATTGCAAGAGAATAAATTTCTATTGTCTTAAGTCACCCAGATTGTGGTACTTTGTTATGGCAGCCCTAGGAAAACTAATACAGATATCAAAGACATGATGGAGAACAAACAGAAACTGTCCAGTAAGGCAGAGGAGTAGTGACAATGAGATGCATGCAGTGTGGATCTGGTGTCTTCTTCAGTGTTCAGTGACCCATGTATCTCTCTTCCATTGACTGACTCTCAGAAATGCTGTCTATTCAAAGCACAGCAACTCAGGGCCTTCAGCTTTCTGTGATATTGCTGTACCTTGATCATTGCTTTACCATTTGGACAACAGCTAGGATGGGGTGACAGGGGTGGGGGGAATGATACATCAGTCTGGAGGATGCTTATACATCTTCAAGGAAAGAACATAGGTGTATTAGAATACAGTTGATATGCTGGCATTTATAAGACAAACAAACAAATAAGCAAAAGATACTGTATGATGAATGAAGGGAGAAAGTACAAAACAGTACTGTCCATTGAGAGAACGGGAAACACAAGTATAGTATCCAGAGCCTGAAATAGAGAGGGGCCCAGCTAATTTGTGTTCAGTGCATTCATGGGTGGCTGGATGTAAGAACAGATGGATGAATGAATGAAGCGCTTATATAAACACAAGAACTACTCTACTTTTTCTAGTCCTGAACACCAATTCCATTGCGAAGTTCTGAGTAACAAATTTACAAAATCCTATTTCACTCATAAAAGAAAGATTTTTGAACATGCTTGACTAGGAATTTTATTCTAGTCCAGAACTAAAATGAACCAGAAATTCTATTTTAGTCCAAAGTGAAAATGTCAGAGAATAAATTATTTTATCGATTTAGACAATTTAACTTTGAAATAATTTTAGATGTTTAAAACTATTTTACTTAATTTAAAAAATATTTTACTTTTAAAAAGCACCTTAAGTTTACTTTCCAGAAGTGAATTATAATGAGTAGAGTTGTTTCACTTTCACTTAGCGTTTGCCTGAAAAAAAAGTAACTTGCAGGAGATAATTTTGAAAATCATGCCTGTGGCAATTTCCAAAGAAATGCGTAAGACCCCAGAATTGTTACATCATCTCTGGTTTGACCTATCTACTGAGATCACTCAAAGGAATAGAAAAGGTTTCCCTTGGAAGATACCTTATTTTGGACAGATTTGGGGAAACATGCCCTTTGTATTATTCATCTCAGTATTCTCCATTCTGCCCCTCACATGCCTGGCACTTAGTAGGTGTCTGGTAAGTGTGTGTTGAGTTGAATCAAACTAATTTAATGCATAGATCTTCAGAAGAAACTGCCTTCCTTTTACCACTGTCTCTGCTTTCAGCCTTTAAACTCAAAACTTAAAGGGCAAAACATATAAATATATGCAAAGCTACTTGTGTTTTCATTTTACTCAAGGTATTTATATCATAAGGCATTTAGAGTCATCTGCAATGCTTTGTGAGACATTTAACTAGTACTCCTTTGGTTTCTCACTAATTAAAAATCAAGTTATTAGAATATAAATCTACTGGCAACATATTTAGGCAAGCACAACGCAGAGACAGTGTAAAATATAGGGAGGGGTCAGTGTTAAGTTTTACGACTTTGACACACTGAAAATAAGTTCCTCATTAAGAAAACATCTTGCTTCAAAGTACAGTGGCTAGTCTCAGGGTCTCAAGACCCATAAAGTAATTAACCTGATGACATTTTTTTTTCTCTACAAAAATATCTTCCATGTTTCTGAATATCCATGAAGCAAAGCAAGAGGCAAGAAACAAACAAAGTTTTACCAATATTACTGTTAATGTGCTGCAGTGGGCTACAGGTAAGAAACAGATGAATAATTAACAAAGAGTCCCATCCTGTTAACCAGAAAGAGTAAAAGTATTATGGTCACTGGTGTGAAGTACAGACTATCTCCGCCCATTCAGCGAGCTGTGATGTCCCTTATCAGGCAGTGTTATTTCCCCAGCAACTCCCAAAGACCATTATGCCTGGTCATGATGCTATCCAACACACTAATACGGATTCAGCTAAAATCCAGGTGTACATCCAGGTTGAGATTTCCTTTCAAGTTCTGGGCCTATGCCTTTAAGAGACCAACATAAGTTGAAAATAAGTCAAACAAAGAATAGCTATAGAGCAGTTACCAAAGAGTTTATTCCCCTCCATTGGTGATTTTGTAGTGAGGTTCATCTGAGCCTAGGTACTGAAGGTATTTGACTAGGTATAGACTGGGGCTTCTAAATGCCCTCTGTTCAGCTATCAGTCTATTTATACAGGTGGAAGAATTGCATAGCTAGACTTAGAAGATAGTGTGTTAAATGTGTCTCAGGCATTTGGTTCCTTAAGAAATAGTTATATTTATCAATGACCATGTGATTCCTGGACCCTGGGAGTACAACATTGGGTAAGACTCCATACCTGACAAAGCCCACAGCCAAGGCATATCTAGTTGCTGAAATGTGATTGTCTTATTCCTAGAGGCTGGCTCAGGAGACTAGGAGAACACAGAGGAGCACCTAACTCACCTGGGGCCTGGTAGGTAGGGTGCCACAGAATGAGTGACACTTAGGCTACATCTTGAAAGATAAGTAGGATGTTGCAGCACATAGGAGAGTCAAGGACATATTGGGCATAAGAAAGAGTAAATGCTGAAGCATGAAGACACAAGAACGTGCAGCATGTCAAGAAAACTAGGTTGCTCATTATGACTGGAGCTCCAGGTTCTTTGTCGGGAAGAGATAGGAAAGGAGCCTGGTTAGGGAAGATGAGACAAACTCAGATGATTCCATGTGTATAACACAAACTTGGGTTTTATAGTGAAAAGGACAGGAAATATTGAATTCATATTGAATTAATTGAAATATATTAAGTAAGCACAAAACATAACCAGACTTGAGTTCCAGAAAAATTACTCTATTTGTGAAATATATTTCTATTTGTGGAATATTGCCTATTTCAATACATAGTACAATTAGCTAACTAGATGCTGGAGCCCCATCCCTAGGTGCCATTTTTTTATTTCCCTTTTCATCTTCTTCCCAATGTTCAAAATATATTCTAAGTTTAATCATTTTCTTCATTTTACTTTTCATCACCACAGTGCAAGCCACCATCCTCTCTTAACCTAGATTGTTGCAGTAACATCCAAACTAGCCTTTTGCATTCAGGTTTTGCTTACATGCAATCCAGTCTTCTCAGGATAGCAAGAGTAAGCCTATTAAAAATTAAATTATATGATACTACTTCCCTGTTTTAAAACTCTCCAATATTTTTAAAACTCTCCAAACTTCCTGTCACTCTTAGAATAAAATACAAACTCCTTTCAAACGCCTCCAAAGCCACATAATCTGCTGCCAGTCCACCTATCCATCTCAACCTATATGACATTTTCACATTATCTATGCTCTATCCTTGTGGGCTTGCTCTCTGTTCCAGCCTTGTGCCCTCACTCATATCTGGAAGATTGTCTTCTCAGCCCTTCAGATGGCTAGTTCCTTTTCATCATTCAAAATCACACTAAACACTAAAATTTCAACATGCCTTTTCTTAGAAAAGTCCTCTCTTTATATCCAGCAGTCAGTATCACTTTAACTTTTTTCATTTGTAGTACTTAGAAATCACCTGAAATTATCTAGTTTATGTATTTGTCTTCTTTATTATTATGTCTCTGGGCATCAGAATAGAAGGTCCATGACAACAAGGATCTGGTCTATATCTTCAGTACCTAGAAACCACTAGGTACATAGTTGGTCCTTGATAAATATGTGTTGATCGAATCAAACGTGGATAAAAAATGAAAAAAAAATCAATTTGAAGACTTTTGAAACAATCCAGGTGAAAGATGTAAGGGTTTGAATTTGAGCAGTAGGACTAAAGGTGGAGAGGAAGAAGCGGATCAGAGAGATGGCTGGCAGATGGAACTGATAAAACATCATAACCAGCTGGATGTGGTGGAAGGCAGAAAGTAAGGTAACTGGGAGGTATCCCCTTAGCACTGGAATGAGCCAGACATAAAGTGCCCTTTGGGTCTATCAGTTTAAAAGTTTGGAGCATTTCATTTTCTAAATAAAAGGATACACAGCATGTTCTGCTGAATGAGTGAAAGGATCATTCTAACAAAAGAGTTACTGAATTATTCATGTTACCTAGGAGAACTTACAAAATATGTATTAAAATTGCACTGAATGCCAGCACTGTGTAGGATATTATAAGGGATATGGCAGAAGTAGAAGATGCTGTCCCTGCCCTTTTTAAAGTTGTGGAATAAAATGAAGAATCATAAAATAATTATAGAACAATCCAAGATAATATATTACCAATTTTGAAAATTTGTGATACACCAGGGCTTCAGGAATCATAGATTAGGCACAACATCTTAATGCAATGGTGTTCTAGGGCAGAAAATTTCATTCTGATTTCAACTCAAATCTCCTCAGGCCAAAAATGTTCTTAGCATAAGTGAGCTATCTTTTTGGGATCCAAAAGTTATTGGCATTTTGAGACTTAATTCAAGAACTTTCAAAGGCGGAGTAGCGCAATTCATTATTTCAACCAGTACGTGGATTTAATATTTTTAGACAAGTGCCAGATTGGCACAGTTTGTTCTAATGATCCATGGACAGCATAGGCCCACTTTCCAACAGGACAGCTTAAAAAGAAAAAAAAAAAAGAAGAACGGACTGAAATTGCTTTAAGAGGTATGGCCTTATAGGCTATTTTGTTTTGTTTTTCTCTGTAATACCTCATTTAGTTTCTCCCTGCTAGACTGGAATCTCTTCCAGCATAAGCATGGTGGTATCTTCATCTTAAAAGATGTTTCATAGCTCAGCATAGACATCTGCTCAATGAAGATTTGATAGATGAGAAAAATACAAGCCATCTACCCTAAGGAGTGTGTGTAGAAGATTTCTGTTTGTTATTTTCATGTTAAAATCCAAATTCCTGAGAGTATAAATAGGCAACATGATTTTTTTAAGATCCCTCTGAAGTTGATGGGTATGAATAGAAATCAGGTTATTTTTTCATCATCACATAATCCGTGTCAAGGCAACTGGCTTAATTGAAAAGCCACTGGATTCTTTAAAACCAATGCAGTGGAGTTGGATGAAGGCCATTACAATTGTACAGTCATACTATAGAAACATAATATCATTTTCACATGTGTTACCTCATTATTTTGTTTCCAAATAACCCTGTAAGTTGACTTTCTACCAGCAATGGTCACATTTTATATATAAGACTGTTGGAGTGTTTATTTGGCTCATAGAGAATCATCATGAAGCTTGGGTTAGATCCTGGTCTCTTCATTCCTTGCTTATTCCATGCTAAATACTGTGGGCATTATTATATGTGCAATAGTGATTTGTGGGCATCAATAGCTTAGATGCAAACATTTTGCAGCCACTCCAAAGCCTTACTGCTCTTCTAATACTTGGAATCATAAAAGTATTCTATAGCCTTCCACTGACAGTCAGTATTATGAACACTTACTGTACTGATAAAAATTTATATTTACTCTGTGCACTTGGCAGTCTCAGCCATGAACACTTCTGTTAAAGAGTGGTGCCAAAACATATAAAGTTTAAGGCTTGACCAAGCACTAAAGCAGAAGCTTTCACCCTGGCGACTACTGCATGAGAGAATTAGGCAAACACTTTTATATTGTATCAAAAGCATCTCTTACCTTGCTAATTAAAATCAAGTTGAAATAATAAACAATCGCATTAGCGTATTTCCAATAACTAGTAGGTTTATTTTAGATCCAAATTTGAGTTAATTTTGCAGGTTTTAATGACAAAATCCTGCGAAGAATGAATATCATTAAAAAACTAATATATAATTGATATTCTAAAGACTCACACAAGTAATTCAAAAGTAGGGAATAAAGAGTTCCACCTATGTATGGTTTATACCATGCTAAATGGCTCAATCCTTTACATGTGGTATCTCTTTTAATCCTTAAAACAGCCCAGTGAAGTTGGCATTATTATTTGAATGTTAAAGATTAGGAAACTAAGGTTTAAGAAATCTAAGTAATTTCTTAAGTGTTGAATTAATGCTTCCCCAACTCTGGCTTCTTAACTCCCACATAAGAGAGAAAACTCATGCAGTTAGAGTTTGCTGTAAGGTACTGAAAGACCTACTAATAGTCACATTGAAAGATATTGACTTTCTGGATAAAGACAGAGGAATAAGGCCCTTAAACTAATGGAAAATTCGGAACTTGGAGGAATAAAGATAGCAGTAGCAAGTGACCTAAGGCAACACCGTCAGTGTTTACCAGAAATAGAAGTATTAGTGAGCAACCAATGAGTTTGAAGGAATCAACAGTGAGATACAGAACAGGAAACCTAGATACTTAGTTGGAAAAAATTCATTCAAGTATATGTGAATGTTGAAACCCATGCTGTGTATCTGTGGTTCTCAAACTCTCCGATCTAACACTTTACTCTTACAGCAGAGTAAGAGGCACATGACGTCACAACAGAAGTCCCCATTCTCATCTCTGTTGTCATGAGGTTATATAAGGCACACCTAGACTCAGACATCAGGAGGGAACAAGAGTAAAAAGATACTTAAAACTTATGACAGATATTTTATAAGCCTCCTTTACCACTATGAAATAAAATTCAAAGATAATATAACAGAACTTAAAAAATTACTGTAATATAAGAAAAAAAAACAGTTTATAACTAAACAATGTATTTCAATATGTAAATGCCTAGGGACACCTACTCTAGAAGACAAATGCACTCCCCTGCATTTCCAAACTGCCCCTAGAGAAGGTTCCTTGAAATCCACGAGGTGAGATAGAGCCAGGTATGTAAGCATGGACTTTCTCATGAGAGCTGACTTGAAGGTAATGGAAGGAGCAGTATTTAGGGCTTGCTGCCCTGTCCCTTTACTTTCAAGGAAGTTACTGATTTAGAGGTAGAGTTGAGGTGGAAATCAATGGGAATCATGGTTTCCAAGATGGATGTCTCTAATGGGAAAGATACACAGTTGAAAAGTTAGAGGGAGAGAGGCTAAGTGACCCAAAATTACCCCACATCTACTCTTCAGGGAAACTTGGGGGACTTTTTCCCGGAGGCTATAGATTTCCATGGGGCCTCTTAGCCCTTCTTCAGGATCCTTCCCTGTTGGAAGCAGAGCATCCAGATTCAGTGGGAAATTCATGGTGCAAAGGAGCACCTCTCCCTGTAATCTCATCTCTGAATGTGTATCCTTCACTATAAAAAGCAGTTGTGATTAATGCACCATAAGCTGTGCAGGGCAAAAAGGGTGAAGGATTTGCATGACCCTAGCACAGGCTTTCAATAATACCTAGAGCTCAAGATTTTGTAACTCTTAAATCACCTCCACTTTGACTGGTCACATATATATCTAATTGAAGCCTGTCAAATTCCTTCTCAAAGCTGGCACCATGTCAACGACCTCCTGGCAATGGTCTCAGTGGGGTGAAGTGTACAATGAAAGGAAGTATTTCCTTTTATTGCTTCTAAATTTACTAGCCTTTAGCTTCATTGAATTAAATTATGGCACAGGGTGAACATTATAGTTATAACTGACATTTATAAACTGAATTCCATTCATTAATCCTGAAATGCTATGCAAACTGATTTAACAAAATTAAATGTACAGACGTGTGCTACTTCAGCTTTCTGATGACTCTCTGGATACTTACAGGACTTCTTCAGTTTGAGTAATGCAGTATTGAGTATTACCTGAATTTTAATCCTACCTTTTAACCAGAACAGGGGTGTGTGTGTGTGTGTGTGTGTGTGTGTGTGTGTGTGTGTGTGTGTCTAGAGTTGGTACAGTTTCCTAAAAGCTTCAGATTCTTTTCCTGACTTGGGCAGAGGAAACCATTTGCCATATCTGTGGCTGGACAGCAATCCTGTGGGTTCTAGCAATATTCTATTTTATCTGCACATGCTCTCTCTTCCTTCATTCCCTCCCTCCTTCCATTTTCCTCTTTTTCTTCCTCCTCTCTTCTTCTCTCTCCTCTTCCTCCCTCCCATTCTCCCTTACTTCTTTCATTTCTTACTCTCTTTTCTTTCTTTTTATTTCTATATTCTTTACTGATCTCTCTTTTTTCTTTCACATTCAGGGGATATATGTATAGGTTTGTTACATGGTAATATTACATGATGCTGAGGTTTTGTCTTTGAAGCCATCACCAAAATAGTGAACATAGTACCCAATAGGTAATTTTTTTACCCTTCCCCTCTCCCTCTCTCTTCTGGAGTCCCCAGTGTCTATTGGTCCCATCATTATGTTCATGTGTACCCAATGTTTAGCTCCCACTTATAAGTGAGAACAGAACATGTGGTATGTGGTTTTCTGTTTCTACGTTAATTCATTTAGGATAATGGCCTCCAGCTGCATCCATGTTGCTGCAAAGGACACAATTTCATTCTTTTTTATGGTTGTGTAGTATTCCATAATGTATATGTACCATATTTTCTTTATCAAGTCTGCTATTGATGGGCACCTGGTTGATTCCATGTCTTTGCTGTTGTGAAAGTACAGATGCCTTTTTGATAGAA
The DNA here is from genome assembly GCF_030222135.1 of Aotus nancymaae. Taxonomy (NCBI): domain Eukaryota; kingdom Metazoa; phylum Chordata; class Mammalia; order Primates; family Aotidae; genus Aotus; species Aotus nancymaae. The sequence continues at coordinate 34,868,698 of NW_026988419.1, read as the reverse complement.
TGATTTATTTTCCTTTAGTATATAGCTAGGAATGGGATTGGTAGGTTGAATGTTTACTCATCTCATGACTCACTAGGGAATTGATCCTTGGTGTTAACATTTTTATTTCCTTTTTCCTTGATTCTGGGGATGAGTAAAGGAAGTCAAGTATAGGCATACACATATATGTCTTCGTTCTGTCTAACCTTCTGTTACACAAAGAGCAAATCTCTGAAATGAAATTTGAAGCCTGGGTCCTGGGTGACTTGTTTAATTTGTCTCAACTTAGGATGAGTTTGAGAGGGAATATAGTGTAGAGGAAAAGCCAAAAGGATGACTAGGGTTTGTATGGAGGCTCTTATATCTACTCTCTGTATGATCTCGGGTGAATCACTTAACACTCTGATATATAGTTTTATCAGCTGTAAAATTAAACATTTGGGTAACATGGCCTGTAAAATTTCTTCAGTGAATTTTCAAAGTTCATTGCTGCATCACCTCTTTTCATATTGTATGGCTTCCATGAGGCATACTTTTCCCAAATTAGCCCTGGTTTTTATTTGTTTCAAATAGAATCCTAAACTTAACAATATGCACATCCCAGAACCAGAAAGAACGAAACGCCTTTTCTCACTTACGTATAGATAGGTGCATAAGCAGGCAAACTGCAAAGTTCTGCTTGGACTATACAACTGTTGAGAATATGGAACAGGTTAGAGGATCGACAGAGGGATTTCAACCTCTCCGTAATGTTTTTTAAAAATTAGAATACACTTTAAGGAGAAGGATGTTTTTCTTAGAGTTGACAGAAGACAGTCAATGAATAAGAAGTTCATGATTGTCTAGCAGATGGTTGATCAGCAGTAGCCTTTGGATACTCGATACACAAAAGGTACTGGGTGCTTTAATTTATCAGCCAAAGAAAACCAGGGTTCTGACATAGACACACTGGACTAAATGATAAGTCACATTGTGTGCCCAGCCCCAGGTGCAATTGCCACTAGGCAAACACTAGTGAACAAAGGACATTGCCCTGTCAATCAGGAGAGGCGTGTATCTTCACGTATCTTCACAACGGAAGTCCCCATTCTCATCTCTGTTGTCATGAGGTTATATAAGGCACACCTAGACTCAGACATTAGGAGGGAACAAGAGTAAGAAGATACTTGAAAGACTGTACATACTTATATGAGAGACTGATCTCTAAATGGACTATTTAAATCACTGGATTCGACCAGACTTTAAACCATATTTTATATATATTTTTTCTTTCTGCTAATTAATGTGTGGGAATTTGGAATGGGGGTGGTGGTAATTGGTGTAGAATAACGGAATTAAATTTAGGCAGAATTAAAAGTACTCTCATTTTTCTTCAAATCCAAGTTACAGAGTGAGTTAAATTTTGTGGCTCCATTAAAAAATAAATAGGAAAAGTAAAGAAAATCCTAGTACACTGATCTCATAAAACATTTTCAGATGTAAGAAAAAAAAGAATGAAGACAGAACTTTGGTGGGTGGAAATGTGCAAATACACCATTAATTTTAGTGTAGGCTGAGTCCTGAAATCTAGAATAACAGCAATTATTATTTAAATTAATTCATTCACTTAGTTAATATAGTTTTTAATGGCTACCATGTGCCAGGCACTATGTTGGGCTCTGGGGTTGCAATAATGAGCAAAAAGGCATAGTCCCTGCCTTCATGGAAATTAGTTTTGTGGCAGAGACAGATAGTAGTCAATGGTCACAGGAATGAATGTAAAATTACAGCAGTGATAACGTGCTTCAAAGGACAGCTAATAGTGACCTATGAGAATGCATCATGGAGGAAGGGACCAGGGAGAGTTTAGACTCTGCAGGGCTACAAGCTGAAGGGCTAAAGTCTCAGGGCAAGGATAGTAAGCAGGGGATGGGGAAATTCCAAGGGTGAGGTCAGCAGAATGAGAAGCATGCACAAAAGGTTTGTAGCTGGGGAGTAGCCACATAGGAGGGGTCAGAGGGAGGCCAGTCCAAAGCAACCCAAGCTAGGAGGGCCCTAAGAAGGGAATTGGTCTTTCTTCTAAGAGGAATGCAAAGCCACTGAAATGTATTAAAGGTGTTTATGCATCTTGAAAAGACAAACACGTCATTTTTGCTTTTAAAACTTACTCCCATTCAAACACACACTTTGTTTTACGTGGAAGTAAGGCAATGTTTTGCAGATAAATTGTGTTTAACTAACAGTCTTATGTTTATTATTATTAATTACTCAGAAAGTGCCATCCAGCATTCCAAAGAAAGGAAAAGGTTTGCAAATTATCTGAGAATTTACTTGTATATTAAATGATCAGTACATCATATTATGTGATTATTTGCCTTAAATTTACTCATTTTCTTTCAACTGACATATTTGACTCTTTGGTAATGGGCATAATTAAGAGACTGGATCCCCAGCCTAGAGGATTTTGTAGGTTTCCTGAAGATACTATTTTTATTTAATTGGGTATATGTTAAATACTGCTTTATGTGTGCACATGTGTGTCTATGTGTGTTGGAGTGTTAGATTAAGAAGGAGATAAGGATCATTGTGCAATGATACAATCTCATCCTTAGATCTCAACCACAAAGATAAGCCTCAACTGTGTTTCTAACAGTCCCATTGGCACTAAGCAATATGCATATGTTATATTACTAAATATAATATTACTACACCTCTTTTAATTATGACAATTTTGCAAACAGTTAACTAACCCTTAAAGGCAACTTCAGTTCTACCAAAATATGTGTGTGTGTCTTTATTGCTATACCTGATTATATAGGGAATGCATATTTATAATTATGCACACATCACATAAGTGAATAAGCAAAACAAAAAGTCAAAAAGAATGTCTCAGGCCAGGTCTAGTGGGTGGCACACACCTGTAATCCCAGCACTTTAGGGGGCTGAGACAGGTGGATCGCTTGAGCCCTGGAATATGAGACCAGCCTGGGCAACATGGCAAAATCCTATCTCTACAAAAAATTTACAAAGAATTATACAGGCAGGGTGGTGCATCCTTGTAGTTGCAGCTACTGGAGAGGCTGAGGTGGGACCTCCTGAGCCTGGGAGGTCAAGGCTGCAGTGAGCTGTGATTGTGCCACTGCACGCCAGCCTGGGTGACAAAGTGAGACCCTGTCTCAAAAAAAAATAAGAAAGAATGTCTCAAGGTAGGAGTAGAGCTAGCACACAGGCTACAGCTACTTGTTGTTCACAGTAGTTGATAACAAACAATGGAGTCTCTACATTTTTAAGGTACTTTTTGACACAGATGCATTAAAATAGTCACAGATAAGCAGCCAAATCTAAGTTCCTTTATCGAAAGGTTTTCCTTTGAGTTAATCTAATAAATATATCCAATGGTAAATTCTTTTCCCACTTTTTAAAAACTTTTTTTTTTTACATTTGTTACATTTTCTTATTGTTGGTTTGACACTTGTTGTGTATTTCACACTGTGCTTTCTCAAAATGGGAGACCCATAAACCTAAAGCAATTCCATTCCTGGCCTAAAATTCGAATGCTGGTCAGTGTATTACAGGGGGTGAAGTTTCTTGACTTTTCCACTACCCAACTCAGGGAGTTGTGAGGGTTTGCTATCCTGAAATTGGTTTCTGGAAGACAAGTTCTACTTGTGGTAGCAGAGTAGACTCCATTCTCTGTGATATATGTGAACCATCTTTCTACCACCTATTTTATGTGGGCACCATAACCATCACACACTACTAATTTTCTCCAACCATGGAAAAAATTATAAGCCATTATATATAGTAAACCAACTTTATCTGTTGTTGGTGGTGCCTGTGTCCATATCAGTTATATTTATTTCCTAAGCAACTCATGTGCCTTTCTTGAAAAAAAAAAATATCGAAAACAATTCAACAAATAACAAACAGAAGGAAAAAAATAGTGTTGTTGCTTCATTTACTTTTGTTTGGATTCGAAGTCTAGAAGGCTACATATATGACTGTGTTGGACAATTAATAATTTTATTAAAGATACTTATTTGTAAATACTAACATGAATATGAAGTTGGTGCTCATTCATGGAAGGTAGTAATCTTAAACTTTCTTAAAAATAAGTGTAATTCTCTGCTGGGTGCAGTGGCTCACACCTGTAATCCCAGAACTTTGGGAAGCTGAGGTGGATGGATCATGAGGTCATGAGATCGAGACCACCCTGGCCAACATGGTGAAACTCCATCTCTACTAAAAATACAAAAATTAGCTGGGCATGGTGGTGCATGCCTATAGTCCCAGCTACTCAGGAGGCTGAGGCAGGAGAATCGCTTGAACCAGAGAGGCAGAGATTACAGTGAGCTGAGATTGCACCACTGCACTCCAGCCTGGAGACAGAGCAAGACTGTGTCTCATTAATAATAATAATAATTTTCTAATAATTATTTAAAAGACTTATGGCAGCTTCTTTTCAGAACTATGCTCACTATCTGAGTGATGGAACCCATACCTCAAACCTCAGAATCATGCAATATACCGATGTAACAAACCTGCACATGTAGTCCCTGTACCCAAAATAAAAGTTGAAATTATTTTTTTAAAAGACTTACAATACTTTTTAAAACATCCTCAATTATGTCATAAAGGACTTTTTGAAGATCCACATAGTCTTCCTTTTTAGTCCATGCCTCCCAGGTAGCAGTTTTCTGACATATAGTAGTCTTTATGGCAGCATGAATAACAAGGTAATAGTATATCCAGGACCAGTCCTACGTAAAATAGTTATACCATTTAATCTCCTTTAAAGGAAATTCTAACGTTCCTGACACACTCAGATGCCAGCCCCTAAAATAGACTTTACTCTGTGATGTAACTTACTCTTGCATTTTATCAGGTCCTGGTAGAGAGAAATTGATGTGGTGTGTCTTTAAGTGGCTATGTCTTTTCTATTAATACCACTCACCCTTCTGCTGGTAACATATTGCTTCTTAACCCAAAAGAGAGGGCAGCACATGACCCAGGCTGGGCCACACTGTATCTGCTTCAGTTATCTATTCCTGCATAACAAGCCACTCCATAACTTAGTGACTTAAAACAACTGATTTGGCGTAGGGATGGCTTATCTGTGCTCCAGGTGGTGTAGGTGGAGTTGGCTGAGTTACTCATGCAGCAGCATTCAGCTGGGAGCTTAATGGGGGATGAAATGTTCAAAATGGCTTCCTGATGCCTCAGCTGGGATGGTTGGAAAGGCTGGTGTGCTGTGGTTTTTCTCTAAGTACTAGAGCAGTCATCATTCACTGCTTGCTCCAGCTTTTTCACATGGCAGTTGATTTCCAAGAAGACACTAGTCTCTTACAACCTAGGCATGCAACCATCACAGCCCCATTTCTGCCATATTCTATTGGTCACAGCAAGACACAGTGTCAGTGCAGATTCTGGATAGAGAATACATGCTCCCTCCTGATGACGGGCATACCATGCAATGCACAGGAAGAGAGAACTGTTGGCAGCCTTTTTTGTAAACAGTCTACCACAGTCCTTACTTTAAATGGTTGGCCATCCTGGTCACTCTCCCGCATGGTAGACATGAGAAGAACTAGGCAAAAGTACCCTCTCTGGATTGCCAAACGGAAAGTAGGAAAGATTTTAAAAGGAGCAAAAAGAAAGTAACAACAAGAACAAACAACTTTTTCTTGTTATTATTAATCTGGAAAGATATAAGTCCTGTGCTGATAGCAGCCATTTTCTCTGCTACATAAGAAGACCCCTCTACCATTAGGAAAGGATGTAGCCAACCCCAGAAACAGAAATGAAGAAAAGAGAGAGAGAGAGAGAGAGAGAGAGTGAGAGAGAGAGAGAGAAACAGAGAAAACAGATAATTTAATTCCGGATCTGGTGCTTGAGATCAGCTTAATTTACTTAAACTTAGTTGAAATAGGTTTTCTTTATTTTCAATCCAGAGGTGTTCGAAAGACAGAAAAATCTTTGTGACCTAAAGTCACTATCTAAAATATTTAGTCACAAGAATTTTGTGTTTGTATTTTTGGAGAGGTGCACAGGAATTAGGGAAAGTTTGAAAAGAAAAACATCAGTTTCAATCAAGCACTAAAGGAAACTCTCTGTGGCTTTTTAATCCTAGTATTGATTTTTGTAAGGCAAAAATCCACCACTTTAATTATATGTGATTCTTTGCTCTCTAAAAATAATGTGAAAAGAGAACATTTTAAATGCTATCACAGACTAGCTTAGCACTAAGAACATTTAATCATACATACTTTGGTTTCAGATGAGGTTACTCTATGAACTATGCTCTCAACAGGAGTAAGAAAGAAAATTAATCTATCAACACTATATATTTGTGTGGCATTCTAAAATCAAAGGTGTTAACAATATTTTTAGAGACTATTTATGTATAAGTTATTCATTATTTATTGTGGGCTAGGCATAAGGAAAATTGCCTTATATGTGTAATAGACCATCAGTGAATTTTTGCCTTTTGTACCAGAATTTTGTTATAGAATAAATAGGGTTAGATATATCCCTATCCATATATACTCTGAGGGCAGAGACTGCTTGCTATTGAATCATTCCTAACTGAAGCTATACATAAGGCAAGAAAGAATACGTCATCATAGTGACTTAGAAGTCCAAAGGCAGTAAGTCAAGATTGGTGAAGTTACTTACTCCAAGATGTTATGAAGGACCTGGTCATCTTCAGTACAGGTTGAGTATCCCCAAAACTCCAAAACCTGAAATGCTCCAGAATCTGAAACTTTCTGAACACTGACATGATACTCAAGATATATATGTTCATTGAAATATTTTGGATTTCAGATTTTTGGATAAGAGATCCTCAACCTCCCAAGCCTACTTGAAAGCTAGATGTGGTGAGGGTAGGAAAAACCTGTGGACCCATTTCCCTTAACGGGGGAAAGATGTAAGGAGTATTTGACATGTATCTCACATGCTTTAACATATAGTTTATATTAAACTCAATTTTTAGAGATAGGAAGGCCCATAGATAAGGAAATGACTGCCCTTGAAAAAATAGTGTAGTACTCACAGTTTCCAAGAGGGGGCGGTTGCCATGCCATCAGGGACCACACAGGAGTCATGGGACAGCCACGAGACAGGGGTGGGAGAACAGTGGGCAAGAGCCTTTATTGCAGTTTCTGTGAGAAGAAGCAGATGAGGCAAGCACTCAGTCTTAGGATGGCTAGTTTAAATAATTTCAGTGGGTTCTGGTGCATAGGAATGCCCCTAGTTGCTTGATACTTGGCCTTGGGGTGACTAGGGCAGGTGTATAGTGGCTGAGAGTGTGGGAGCCCCATAAAGGAGGTGGTTTGGAGTGTGGACTCCTGATTGCCTTATGTTTGAAAAACCTGCCCCTGGGAGAGGGAATGGCTGTCGGGGGCAGTTTGTTAAATTAAGGAAGAAGCAGGAGACCAAGGCCAGGTGACCCAGACATATTATCAAGTTGTTCAGAACAAGACATGTTCAGCATATACACATAGGGCCAGTGTTAACGCATCAAGTTTAGAGAAGCTAGTGACATGATTAATATCCCTTGAGAACTGACGTTTCCACTGCTGTGTTAGAGATTTTTGAAGCCTAGAAGCTTATAAGAATTGCCAGAGCCATAGGTGCTTGAAGAGACCAAGTTGTAGAGAACATCAAAGAAGATAGGTCAACTCCTTCCATTTCAGTTCTCCATAGCTTTCGGGGGGTCCAAGAGCTCAAAGGTTGCAGTGGCTTCATATGAAGCAACAGATAAAAAGAAAGGGCAGGAGATCTTGCATCAGGCAAAGCCTCCTCCCTACACCTGCAAATAGCACTCACTTGAACAGAATCAGCTCTCTCTCTTTAATGGATCGGGGGAGAGAGACATCCTAGAAGTGACTGAATCCTAGAGGCTGAAGCTTGTGGGAATAGAAAGTAGGAGAAAGGCAGAGAGGAATCAACACATAAAATATATAATGCACATTCTGCTCTACTCCTGCTCACATGCTCCAGTCTGAACTTTGACAAAATATGAAATTATGAGATTGAAGTTTTTTTAAAAAATTTTACTTAATTTCTGGGATACATGTACAGAATGTGCAGGTTTGTTACATAGGTGGATACATGTGCCATGGTGGTTTGCTGCCAGGAGATTGAAGTTTTATAATCACCAGGAATGAGTCTAATAGGCTTATATGGATACTATTTTGATATAGCAAAAATATGTTATTCGGTAAGCAAATGTGAGTTTTCAGTTAGGGTATGTGACTATGATGTTATCAAAGGAAGTGCCACAATTTAGGGAAAGATATTTATGGAAAAAAGGTTAAATTGATTCATATTTATATACCAGTGGGATGACACAATAAATGAGTTTTATACACACAATCTTGGCTAGTCTTTATGGTAAATATTATTAAATCTATTTGACGGATGAGGAAACAGAGGCTCAGAGAGGTAAAGTAAATAAACAGTTTGAAGTGGCATAGCTGAAATGTGAACTGAGATTTGTAAGATGCCAAATGCCTAAATTCTTGAGTCCTGAACTACACAATTTTGAGTCTTGCTGGTTGGTTTTGTTCCTGATATTGTGTTCTAAATTTATTTATCCTCTTCTAAGATTTTACTTTAATTTGCATATAAATATATAAAGATTCATGAGATCATCTAATTGTTTTGACACAGCAGTTGAACGGGTGGGTGCTATATAGGCCAAAGGTGGGTGTGGAGCCCAGATCTGAAGTTTCAGACTCCTCGGACTAGCCTTTCTTCTAGTTTGTCATGTCACGTCTTTAATGTTAGTCATCATCATTTGTTAATTTCAACCAATCTTCTTTACAAACAAGAAACAGGTTTTGGAATACCATCTTTTTTGTTAAAATTTAAGCCAGGGGTCAAGAAGGCAGGGTTCTAATCTCAGTTCTGCCCCTAAACAGTTTGTGTAGCCTGGGGCAATTTATTTAACCACTTTTGGTTCCAGTTTTTCATGCATAAAATGAAAAGATTTGACTAAATGATTCCTATAGTTCCCTTCAGTTTTATCTTTTCAAATTGATATGACAAAGTCCAATCTTCTTTCTACAAGACTACTAAGTAATTTTTTTCTTTTTTTTTTTTTTTTCAATTTATTTCCATAGGTAACTGGGGAACAGATGGCGTTTGGTTACATGAGTAAGTTCTTTAGTGGTGATTTGTGAGATTTTGGTGCACCCATCACCTGAGCAGTATACACTGTATCCTGTTTGTAGTCTTTTATCCCTCACCCCAGTCCACCCTTTCCTCCTGAGTCCCCAAAGTCCATTGTGTCATTTTTGTGCCTTTGCATCCTCCTGGCTTAGCTCCCACTTATGAATAAGAACATATGATGTTTGGTTTTTCATTCCTGAGTTACTTCACTTAGAATAATAATACCCAATCTCATTCAGGTGGCTGCAATGCCATTAATTCATTCCTTTTTATGGCTGAGACTACTCAGTAATTTTTTCTTAAAGTGTACCCTTTTATTCCACATAAAAACAGTTTTTCAGGAAAAAGCTCAGATTGTCAAATCCCTGATTCCTTGAACCATTTGAGAGAGGGAGAAACTGAAGCCCAGGGAGGTTAAATGATTGTGTACTTAGCCTAAAATGTATATTTAAAAAAAACTTCTCATATAGAACTAGAGCTTGGTTTTGTAATGTGCTTCTCCTTGTATCCTGCCATCAATAAGCCTAGTATGTGAAAGAAGCACAGTATCAGGTAGAAAGTATGTAAACTGCTAAAATTTAATTTTGTTTCAAAGAACATTTCATTGAAATGATTAAATCACTTTTCTAAAAAATGACAGGATGCATCATCTGTCGTGGAAGGAAGCGTGTTGTGGTTACCACTTCAGAACTTCTGTTAAGATTGTCCAAGGCATGTGTTATGAGAGGAAGAAGCACTTCCTAGGTCACTGAGCATTTGCTGCTGAACATATGCTATCTCACAATGGCATACATCCACAGCTTTTTTATTACATAGTGATCTGAATATTTTATGGATATTCTGAATGGTGAGATAATTGATGATAGAACACTGGAGAAAAGAGTTGATAGCTTTTTTTTTTTTTGTTGGTAGCATTTATCAGATTGTCAATTAAATGCTTGTCATGTGGTAAAGGAAAAATATTTATTGCTGAAGCAGACATCTAGACAGACCTTCAACCAAAAGTGTGGTACATGTGAGAAGGCACAGAGATATGCACCTTTTGGAATGATGGATTGCTCTTTTTTTGTCAGCCGAAAAGGACGACAGGGTTGAAATTAGCAACAAAAATTAGGGTGGCTTATTTAAAGTTTATTGATAAGAGAAATAAAAGTATTTGCATTCATTTCACAGTTATGTAAGACTAATTTGCTAACTGAAATATCAACTGCCTCAAACAATTTTGTGGAAGAGGCCAGGTATAAAGATGTTAAGGCTTTGAAATATTTACATGCAATGTACTGAAGAAAACTAATCCAAAACAATGTGTTAAGGTGCTTGTCATCTACATGTATTATTTATTTTTGTTTGATGGAAATTGGTTAATTCCCTGGTACATGCTCCCATAGCGCTCTGTACTCAACCTTTGGTAAGAATCTCAGCTCTCTTGTAATTACCTGCATTTTGCACATTCTCCTCAATAGACTACAAACTCCGTGGGAACAGAGACCATGTCTATCATATTATGTCTATAACTGCCAATGCCAAGCATCTAACTAGACACAGAGTAGTAGTCTATAATATTTTGATGATTAATTGGTAATTGCCTAAAACGGAGTTTTCTAAGACATAAGAAATTGAATGGTAAAGCAGTTAGTTGGTATTTACCACTCACTTGTGGTAAAATTCTGCCCCAAAGTTCCCTCACAGTAGAAAGTTGCTGTATTATTTTTTAGTGCAACAATGGTAACACTAAATCAAAGACTTATTAAGTGTATGAAAAAAATTGTCTTAATTTCTTCAAAGCATAGAAGAGACTACTCTGAGAACTCTAACTTATTTTGTAATAATGAGGCCAGCCAGTGAGGTAAGTAAAATTTCAGTCTGAAAACGTTTTCTGTGACACTGGACAATGAATATCTTCTTATTTTTAAAAATCATCTTGCCAGTTGTTTTGATAATATTCACGTCATAATTGTGCTCATGTTTTTGTACTGTGACTAGTTTTATTACAATGGGTACAAATCTTCAGTTCTCTAAATTTCAGGATCGAGCACTCTAATCTCTGTACTTACTTGTATTTTAATAGTTACTTTTTGTTGATACTTTTGTGAATTTTGTGTTCTCTCTACAGTGTCCCATAGCAACTCAAATTTTTATTGCTTTCTCAAGGCCAGTCACACGAAATAGGCTTAAAATTACAGTTTGCTAAATAACCTTTGAAAGTAATCTCTAGATAGAAGTAATCCACTAATGATATCCTGATACGCAGCAGCTTTGCCATTCATTCTGGCAGCCTTTAGATCACGTTCTGCAGGGCAAGGTTCTCGCAAATACCTAATATGGTTGGAAATCTAGGGCTGTGGTGGGTTTAATAAGTCCCAGTCTCTTTACAGAAACCAAATTCAAAGACATTGTCACGATTTTTGGAGCAGCAACTGAGAGTCACTTAATATTAGAAGGAGCTGGTTCCAGGGGACCAACTCTATCCCCTGAAGTCAACTAACCATTTTTAGTTTGCTTATTCTTTCCCAGCTCACTCAGCCTAAATTACAGAGCTTTCATTTTTCTGGCAACCACAAAAAATGACATCAAATCAGGCAGAGGTCATCAAGTTCATACCTTCAATGTGTTCTCACTAACTGTATTTGAAAAAAAGGATTAGCATCCTCAATTCCATAGACTTACCAGTACACTGACCCAAGATCACTTTCCAGCTCCCACTAACCCTTTTGCTCTTTAGTGGCACCTTCTTAGTGTACCCTCCATCATTGGTTCTCCCAGGCATGTCTGTGTCCACACTCTTCTCAAAGAGTCTGCATAACCTCACTGTTGCTTTTAGTCACTGGACTTTTCACCTAAAATTAATCACATGGTGGGTGCTGTGGCTCATGCCTGTAATCCCAGCACTTTGGGAGACTGAGGAGGGCAGACTGCTTGAGCCCAGGAGTTTGAGATCAGCCTGGAAAACATGGTGAAACCTTATTTTTACAAAAATACAAAAATTAGCCAAGTGTGGTGGTGTGCACCTATGGTCCCAGCTACTCAGGAGGCTGAGGTGGGAGGATCCCTTGAGCCCAGGATGTTAAGGCTGCAGTGAGCCGTGATTGCACCACTACACATCAGCCTGGGTGAACAGAGTGAGACTCTGTCTCAAAATAATAAAATAAAAGAAGATAAAATAAAATAGTCCCATGGTGCCTCCATTTTTCACTTAACCCTCAGTGCTCAGAGTACACTCCTCACCCATCCTTCACATGGCTTCTGGCCAAACCACTTGCTGAACTTAAAAGTCCTGGAGCTCACCACTGACTGCCTCTTTGTTATTTTGGTGTTGTTTTATTGTTGTCAGACTACACAAAGACATTGCTTTATTATAGTACATGGGTTGGTACTGATGGGAGGGCATACATGTAGCCAGCAACCACTTCCCTGGTTAGCATCAGATGACTGTTCCATGGCCATAGCTGTGCCAAAGGTGCCGCCACCCTGTATCATGATTTTCTCAATGCTGCCCATCAACACCTAACCCTGTATTTGTTTGTTTGAGACAGGTTCCTGCTCTGTCATCAAGGCTGGAGTACAATGGCATGATCACAGCTTAGTGCAGCCTCAACTTCCCAGCCTCAAGCGACTCCCACCTCAGCCCCTACAGTAGCTGGGACTACAGGTGTGTGCCACCATGCCTGGTTAATTTGTTGTTGTTGTTGTTGTTGTATTTTTTGTAGATGAAGAGTTTTACAGTGTTGCCCAGACTGGTCTCAAACTGCTAAGCTCAAACGATCCTCCCACCTTGACCTCCCAGAGTGCTGGGTTACAGGCATGAGCCACCATGTCTGGTCCAAACCTGTATTCTGATCTTGAGACAGGAAAAGGTGCTTTAGAGCTGCCATAGACACATTGCAATCCATCGCAAAGCCCATCATAAGGTCGAAGCAGCTTGATAGGGGCTTTTGGTAGATAATCACATTAACCAACATCTCACTCATGTTGGTGCTGGTCTCTGTCACTAGGATCGTAGTGCTAGGACCCCATTGGAGGCAGGCCGTTCTGGGGCTGGAGTTCACTTGGAGGCTATGTCTCTTACCACCTTATTTTTAAATCAAGTGTTTTCTCCTTTTCCATTCCCCATAACCTGAGTGTAACAAAATTTTATTAACCTTTCACTCCCCTTCCCAAATCTCTCCCGATAAAAGTGTTCTGAACCTTCTTTGGCTATTTCATTTATTACTGATTTATTTAATTATCCATTCATTTATTTAGCAAACATTTTTTAAAGGCCTTCTTGGTGCACTTGCAGCTAAGAAGTGTGGATACAGAAATGAAAGTTAACCCCATCTTCAAGCAAGAGACAAGAATGAAACAATTATAGAAGAGTACGATAAATGCATAGTAGAGTGGTGGAAAGATTGCTGTGAGGTGGAAAAGTGGGGTTTCTGATCAACTTAAAGGGGTAAAGGGAGGCTTCTAAGAGGAGGGGATGCTGGATCTGGTGTGATGATAAGGCTTTATCCAGGGAGAAGGGAAAGTACAAGGTCAAAGTCATGCAGCAGTGGGAGAAGATGGCAAGTACTTCAGTGTGGCTGGCAGATAGGTGGTAGTCACAGGAGATGGAGCTGACTGGAGATAAAATCAGAACATACACAGCATTTCATAGAAGGCTATAGAGTTTAGAAATTATTTGAAGCTATGAAGAATTTTGCCCAGTGGAGGTGAGATGTTCAATTTTGTGGTTTTCAAAATATTACTCTGGGAGGACAAGACTTCGTTTAACTCCCTCCTTATTCCCTGCTAAGGAAATTCCTGAAAGCCTAATTATCCTGTTATTTTATACCCTTTTCCTGGGATAATGTATCCACTAATGTATAGCCAATTGTGAGAATAACCAGATGATTCTCAAATATTAATTTCCATTTCAGACTTTGCTCCCTAATAAAGGAAATTCTCCTTCTGCCTGATGTTATGTCATTTCCTTTCTTTCTTTTCTTTTTTTTTTTTTCTTTTTGAGGTCGATTTTCACTCTTGTTGCCCAAGCTGGAGTGTGATGGCATGATCTTGGCTCACCACAACTTCTGCATCCCAGGTTCAAGTGACTCTCATGCCTCAGCCTCCCGAGTAGCTGGGATTACAGGTGTGTGCCATAACACCTGGCTAATTTTGTGTTTTTAGTAGAGATGAGGTTTTACCATGTTGGTCAGGCTGGTCTCAAACTCTGGACCTCAGGTGATCTGCCTGCCTTGGTCTCCCAAAGTGCTGGGATTACAGGCATGAGCTACCGCGCCTGGCCTGTTATGTCATTTTCTCTCTAACTCTGCTGTCTTTCAATGTTGACTGGATTTCACAGCATGGAGACACCTTAAATTACTTTCCTTCTCTTATGTCCATTGTGCAGCAGCCAACAGGTTTGACTGCTTTATGTTCTCTACTGTCATTTGCATTTTTTGTCTCCATTCCCTTTCTTTCCAGCATAGCCCAGATCTATGTTGCTTATCTAGATTAGTGATAAGGATTCTTTTTTTCTTTTTGTGAAAGACAGATTCTTGCTCTGTCGCCTAGGCTGGAGTGCAGTGACACCGTCATCACTCACTGTAGCCTCATTCTTAAAGGCTTAAGCGATCCGCTTGCCTCAAGTAGCTAGGACTATAGGCACGTGCTACCACACCAGGCCAACTTTTGTTTTTTTAGTAGAGATGAAGTCTCACTATGTTGCCCGGGTTGGAAGATTCTAAACTATCTACTGTTTCTTCTTCCTTTAGTTATTTATTTTTGTTATATGTATAGAGTAGTATTATGCAGGAATAAAATTGCATGCACACAAAACAACATAAAAAATTTCTAGTTTAGCAATCATAAAATGGATATTCATGTTTATACCAACAAAGTTAAGACACAAAACATTATTAGTAAATTTAAAACCTTCTGTATACCACTCTCCAATATCATCTACTCTCTCCACCACCCAGAAGTAGCCACTATCCTGAATTTTGTATTAATCAGCCTTCCATTTCTTTATATTTTTAAGCACCCATGTATGTATATTTTTTGTTTGCCTTTAAAAATAAACTTTTTATAGGATAAGTCATACTATATATATATTCATCATAATGCTATGTATTCATTATACTATCTATAAGCATAGTATATAGATGAATACTACATATATCTTATACATATTCACTCATATAATATATTCATTCATACTATATATATTATCATATATACTCATCATACTATATATATGAATCATACTTATTTCTTTCACTTAATATTACATTTTTGAGATTCATCTAAGTTGATGCATGTAACAGTAGCTTATTTATCTTCAGTGCTAGTGGTATTCTATCACATGAGTTTACCTCAATTTATTTATTCAAGTGCTTGTTCTTTGTTTTTTGGTATTACAAGCAGTGCTCTTTTAGATATCCTCATACAAGTTTTGTGGTTACATATGCAGGCACTTTTTTGGAGAATATTAAATACTAAATTATAAGTTGTATGCATATTCAACTCTCCCGATTAGTGCCAATCAGCTTTGTAACTTGGTTATATAAATTTATATCCTGATTTGAGTTTTTCGTGTTCTATACCCTTGACAATGTCCTTTCTTTAAAGTTTTGCCAATCTAATGGGCATGAAACTGTGTCTTATTGTCATTCAAATTTGCATTTCTCTGAGTACTCATTAGATTGAGCATCTTTTCCTGTGTTTATAAACCTTTTGAACTTCCTTCCTTATGAAATGAAATTCTTATTTACCCTGCTCACCTTTTTATTGGCTATTTAGTTTTTCTTACTGATTTCTAAAGGTTCTTTATATATTCGAGGTTCAATGCTTTGTATATTATATATTCAATTATAGTCTATTTTGCTTATTCATATTATTGGTTCTTTTAGTTGCACACTTTAGTGGATGTTCTTTTTTTAGCGCTAATACACCCAGAACAAGAAAGGGAGCTAACCATTTCAGTACATTGCCCAAGTGTCAGTAAATAAATAGACACATTACATGTGTCCAAGGCTAAATCTAGAGATTATTTTTTCTTTTTGAAAGCGTAAAAATATGTAAAGATATTTTAATCATGCTAGGTCGAAAAACTCTCTAGCAAATATTAAATGTATTCATGATATCTATAAGCAGCAAGACCTTGTAACTAGTTCCAAGGACATACATTTTATAGACATATATTATATAACTTTCTAATATGTCTTAAAATAAATAAGCTATTTTTACTTTGTTGCATGTATATCTTAAATAGAATTCTATTTGTAATTTTTTATTCACACCACTTTTCTTTTACTTGCAAGAGTGAATTGTGCATGTCATTTTCTAATTCTGTATTAAGAAAGGTCATGTTGTAAGCTTGAAATTAGCCATGATGGTTCTGTTTACACCTGCAAATTGTAAAATGCTTCATATCAGAGTTGTTGGGATTTTTTTGCCCAGATTGTCAGTTTTGAAAATTTACCAACACACCACTGCCCACCTACCTAGCACATAGAAATTGAGCTTGTTAAGGTCACTAATGACTATAAAGTTGCCAAGTCCAATACACATTTTTTATTTATACTTTATTGGATCTCTCAGTCACATCTGGTACCACTGAACACTTTTTTCCTTCTCAGAATGCGTTTTCAGTTGGACTCCAAGACACCTTTGTCTCTTGGTTCCCTGGTCACTTTACTAGTCCACTCTTTCTTGGTTTCTTGACCTATTTTATTTCTCCAGCCTCTAAACGTTGGATGCTTCAAGGCTCAAACCTCAAAATGCATCTTTTCTTTTCTATCTGCACTGACTGTCTAGTGATTTCATTCATGCCCATGTCTTTAAATACCCTCCATGTACTGATTACTCCCAATGCGCCTCTCCAGCCTTAACGGTTCCTCCAATTAGTAGATCCATGTATCAGCTGCCAGCTTGACATCACCTTATGAATGTCTAACAAACAATTCAAGTTTATTAATGTATGAAACCCAACTTTTAATTACTTTCTCCAAATTTATTATCCAATCTTCCCCATTTCAATATTATATCCTGATACATTGTATTTTATCAAAAATACCCCAAAAATCTTTAAGTCATTTTTGACTTCTCTTTTCAGCCACAATCATACCTCTGCATTACTGTCTCCTGGCTTCCAAACTTAGACTTTTATAATCTAGTCTCCCTACAATAGACAAAGCAATCCTTTGAAATCACATTAGAGCTTGCCATTCCTCTGTTGAACATTCCAGTTCTTTCCATTTACCCCTGGTAATATCTAGAGTCTTTATCATGGCCTATAAATCCCCCTGTCATATGACCACCCACTACCTCTTTGACTGGATCGCCTACCAACCTCTGCACTACACCTAGGCCCTTCCAACCACATGGGCAATTCTTCAAATAAGTTGACCATATTTCCACCACAGGACCTTTATATGTGACTAGTTTCTCTGTCTGGAATATTCTCTCCTCTCAGAGCTACAAAACCCACTCCTTCACATCAAGGCGTATCAAAGAAGCCATGCTTGCCATTCTTTGATGATTCTCTACCATCCTCTCCCCACCTTATTCTTTATTATTTTCTTCAGGACACTTCCCACAACATGGCATGTTGTCTGTTTCTTTATGGCATATCTTCTCATTAGGACCTAAGCTAAGGAAGAAAAGAAACCCTGTTTTCTTTACAGCTATATCCTAATAGCCAATAAAAATTCTAGTAGGTACGTGGCAAATATTTGTTACATAAAAAATGTTTAAAATAACATTTTGTTTTATTTATAGCAGATTAGTTTTCATATGTAAAGACAATTATAAGAAAAAGGAGTTGACCGCTAGGTTAGGCGTTTTCTGTGTACTTTCTAAAGAGGATATCAAATACAAAAAAGGGGCTTTTGTGTAGTGGAAAGTGACCTGCCCAGTTGCCAAGGTATTTGATACAGAAAATCAAGTGTGACAAAATTTAGTCATAAAGGCTTCATGAATGCCACAGGTATCTCTGCCTGCATAGCTGTAGAGAGGACAGTTCCAGATAACTAATTTTTCTAGGTGCAGAAGAGTGGTCTGATCAGGCACATATTGGCTTTAATCTTGTTATTCACACTGGTTACAAAAGTTTGCTCTTCATCAGAGAAAAAATGCCATACAGACATCCCATCAGTTCTGTGAAAAATTTCTGAAACCCTCTACGTGATATCTTCCTGCCAAATTCCTGCCGACTGCAAATGAGCACAAAATGTCAGCTTTTGTTATTTGAAGCACTAATGATGGATTTGAAATATTATTCTCACTTTGATTCCAGGATTCACTATTATGGTTTAACTGATGCAATATCCCAAGTTCCATTGATAGAAGAATCAGATTTTAATGGTTTTAATAGGGAGTATGATCAAATCCATACAGATAAAATTCGGGGGAATTATTTTAAAAGGGTTTTTTTCAGATTTTAAACAAATTATAAAAATCATGTACACCTCAGACATGTTGAGATTCCTGGGGAATGAGGGATTCAATAGTATTGTTAAAGAATATTCTCTTTTTAAAAAATTTTGTGGTTTAAGTTTTACTCACCAAATAACCACAATCAATCAAATATTTAATGATAGAACATTTAAAGTAAACATTTTAAATTTAAAATTAAAGAAAATTATGATTTCTAATTGTCCTTACAATTTGGTAAATACGAACTTTAAAAATGAGAATTTGGTGCTCAACAGGAAAGATATGAATAAAGTAAAAACTATAATGTCCCATCTTTCTTCCATTCACCTGTCCATTTCCCTGAAGTGTGATTTTTAACTCATCTAGGTGTTCACTGTGTCTTGTTATATTTTATGTCTAATGTGTTTCTAGTACACAGAAAAACTGAACTGAGAGGTGAAGTGATGTCTGTGACTAACCTTAAAAACCTATTTTCCATAACCCTAGCCCAGTTTTGAACATAACAATGGTTTGTTCTCCCAAAAGACAATGAAGAAGATTGGCACATTCGTGTCATGTCTTTATGGAGGACAATTGAAAAGTGGTGACTAATACCTAGACTCTCATGTGAATTACTCATTCAGTCAGTTGTTATGCATGTCCCTATAGCATGCTTATAATTTTTTTATTCTTCTAATATTGGTTAATAGTTTTGAAAAATATTTCTGGTGGATTTTATTCTTTAGTCAACTACCTGGAATGTTAAAAAAAAAAAAAAAAAGATTCCTTGAGTTTGTTTGCAAATCCATGACAGAAAAATGAAGTTTGCAAGTGATTTTTCTTATTATAGTATAAGGATCCAGACAGAGACCCACATCAGATTTTTTTTAAGAGATAGGGTCTTACTATGTTGCCCAGGCTGAACTCAAATCCTGGGCTAAGTGATCCTCCCACCTCAGCTTCCCAAGTAGCTGGGAGTACAGACATTTTTAAATATTTAATTTAATCATATTGTAAGTAGAAAAAGAAAAAAAGTATAAATTGTTTTAAAATTGTTACCTTATACTTCTAGAAATAAATGTTTTGAAATAAGAGATAATATGGAAAATAACGAGAAAAATCAGAATCTTGACACTAAGTACTAATAACTCTTATAAAGTAGATAACTTACCAGAAAGTAACGTTTTCATATTTCAAATTTTCTTCTCTAAATCATTATGCATATATTATATACAAACATATTTACATAAATATTAATATGTTACATACCAAATACTTTATATATATATAAATGCATATAATACCTACCATGTCAAAAGCACTGCACTTGATAGTGCTGATCTGTAATGACTACAACACAGTACCTGTTCTTAAGGAGTTCATAGTTTAGTGAGAGGGAGGGATTAGCACAGCAGTTATTTCCCAGGTATCAGCCTGGTTATTGTTATATTGCCTAGAAGCAACTGCTCAATATTAATTCTATTTTCTCCCCTGCCAGCCAGATTGCTTTAACTGTGGCTTCCCTGAGATCCTTTATCTCAAAGCCTCCAAGCAAGAGGCTGGAGACCTGGAGCTGTGCCTCTTTCCTGCATGAGCATGCCAATGGTTCCCAGGCCATGGTTGCCAGATAAAATACATGATTTCCAGTTAAATTTCAGATCAATGAGTATATTTTAAAGTATATATCATGCAATATATAAGATATACATTAAAATGTTATTTATCAGAAATTTAATTATTTGCAAAATGTGACAACCCCACTCTAGGCCATTGACCAAATTCTATTTCCCTTTAAAGTGAGTTGCTTTCTCACTAACAATGCTCAGAAACTGAGGAATAATATTTATCCACCAATTTTTGTCAATTCTTAGATCAAATTCTATGATTATGGTAACAGAAAGAATGGTAATATAATGAGAGTATGCAGTGTGCATAGAAATACCTGATTTGGCTGGTGGAAGGGATGGTATACTAGTGAATTGAGGATGCAACACAAATAAGGGAGGGAATACCCCATCTCTACCCCCCAAAAATACAGATAGATAGATAGATAGATAGGCATATATTTGAACATGGTGGTGTGCACCTGTAGTCCTCGTTACTTGGGAGGCTGAAGTGGGAGGATTGCTTATGCCCAGGAGTTTGAGGCTGCAGCGAGCCACGATTGTGCCACTGCACTCCAGCTGAGGCAATAGAGTGAGATCATGTTTCTAAACAAACAAAACAAATACATAGAGTATTATTCTGGGCCAAAAAAAGTATCTGTAAAAATACAAAGGTATTTGAGAGCCTAGTTATCTCAAATGGCATGTTGTTGAGTACGGCTGGAGTTTACTCATGTAGAGCACGAAGTAGGAGATTAGACATAGGTTAAATCCTGAAGCATCTTCCCTGGCTATCTTGTTAAAAAGTCTTGGCTTCTTGGAAGGAAAAGGGAGTAAAGAATTTTAAGAGGTGAACTGCAAGGTCAGGATCTTATATTAGGTTCCTTTAAAAGCAGGGTCTGAGACTGAGACTTGGGTGTAGGCAGTTTATTTGAGAGTGATCCCAGGTAGCAGGAGTGAGGAAGGAGAGGAATGAAGCAGGAAAGGAGGAAACCCAATTGAAGAGTGGATTTGGTAAGTTGCTGCTGGACACAACAGAGCTTGACTCCATAAGGATCTCTGAGTAGAATACAAAAGGCATTACATTCTAGGAAGGATAGAAGTTAGGACACTGATCAAATAGTTCCCATTTCCCATTGGTTGAAGAAGTACAGAGGGGGTGGTTGGTAACTTCCCTAGATCTCTAGTCCTAGGGTGTGCAAATGCCAAGTAGACTCCAGTGGCTTTTTGCCTTGGCAAGCAGAAAACAAAGGTGAAGACGCTTGCTTGAGGTGGGACATTGCATAAATCTAATACTGTAGCTAAAATTAGAAGTAGCCAAGGGGATGAGATGCAGGGCACCAACAGTGTCTCTACAATCAGAGATTTATCTATAATTTACATTGTAAGTATAATTTGCTAAATTATCTTCTAATCATAGCAATTAAGAGGAAATCATTCCCAGAAACCCGAGTAGAAAAAATTAGCAATTGATGCATAATTATTGTGATTTATTATTTAGAATTAAAATCTTTTACACAAACAATTTGTATCTGCTAGGAACTGGTTATGTAAAAACCACAGCATAAATAATGCCTTCCAAAACTATAAAACTAGCCCAAAGATGTACAGGAAGAATGTAAATATTATAAATCTATATGAAGAGCAAACTTGCTTTTTAAAAATAGAGTAACATATTTGTCAGTATGAATTCTATGTAATTTTCAAAATTGTGGATGGATATTCAAGCACAAATAAATTGCATATAACTCAATTAGCTAAATTGATCAAATAGAAAGGAGATGGGGGTGATACAGGAGTAATATTTACTGAGTATCCACTCTGTGAGGTTTTTAATATGTGTTCATTCTGTATACTTCACAATGACCCTGGAAGGAGATATTATTAGCCCTTATAAATATTAAAAAAACTGAGGATCATGGTTGTTAAAGGGTTTGTTCAAAGTCACACAGTTAGTAGATGGTAAAGTCAGTACTCAAATCCATTTCTTTTTGACTCCTCTTTCTAATTCATTGCTTTGTCTTAAAAGCTAGTTGCTTTGGAAGGTAAACCACGAAAATACTTACAATTCTTTTTAAAAATAGAATTGCAATATTCACAGTTACTAAATGATATATTGCAGTATTGCATGCTTGTAAAATACATACTTCCCTAATTTTATAATCATAGTAATATTTATAATAGAATATATTTAGGCCATATGAAAGGGATCTCTGAAAGTGTTAAAATGTGAAGAAGGTTCTTTTGGCCACGGGCATAAGTTTAGTAAAAATAAAAATGTATCAGTATGTTTAGTAATGAGAGGAAAGAAATGTTTTCTGTGGTCATGTTTTCCAACTTTAAGTATATTTGCCTATCATTTTAATATAAACAGTGTGTATTTATATAGCCTAAAGCAATAGTAACCAGATTCCTTGTTTTCATGATGCCAAAAAATATATCTTCAAGGATGATAAGCAATAACAGAGAAGAGTGAATCAAAAATATCAAGCTTCTATCTGATTCCTAACCAAGATTTTAATTTTATTATAACAAATGTGCCATGATGACAGCTATATACAGTATTACCACCCACCCAACCCCATGCAGAGAAAGGTCTACCAGCATTCCCATTATAATCCATGAAGGGATTTCTGATGTTTTAATGGACATGAAATTGGCATCTATGTTCTCAGATATATGTGGTTTTGTTTAAAAAAATAAGTTTTCTAAAAAGGGACCTAAATAGCATCAGCTGGCTTTGATTAGAAGGTGCATAGCACGTGATTTCTGGTGAACTGTTAGACCTGCTGATGTCAGTGGCATGACTGCATAGTACTTGTCACACTGAATGGCATGCAGAGGATAGTGCCAAAGGAGGGGTTTTTATTTCAAGGGGTACTAAGAAAGGTGCAGCATCCCAATTTTTAAACCCTAAAGAAACTACACATGTAACAAATAGCTGAATCATAATTTAAACCACTCTGCTTTTTATTTTGCAAAGTGGAAATCTATCATGGAGAAGAGGCAGTATTGCATAATGGCAGAAGCAGAGACTCTGGAAACAGACTCCCCTGCAGGTTTTGAATCCCAGATACATTTAAATCTTAGTTATGGGACCATGGGCAAGTTATTTAAACTCCTAATGCCTCCACTTTCCTGTCTATAAAATGAGACTAGTAATAGTACCTATCTTACAGTTTTGAGTATTTAATGAATTAACACAAGTAAATTATTGGAACAAATATCAGACAGAAAGTGCTTATTAAATGTTGAACACAAAGAAAATAAACCCATTGTGTTTGCACCTGTTTTGGATAAGTAAATCTACTCTTGAATTGTATAGGAAGGAGAAAAGTATAAAATGTGTGTGTGTTTCTCTAAAACACAGCTACTGTGGAAATTGTCACAGTTATAAATTGAAACTCCGTTCTGAAGATAATAAAAGTAACAAATACTTTTCAATAGTTTTTAATATTGTAGTAAGAGAAATCTATATGCCAAAACTTATGAGACTCCCAGAGTAGAGATAAGAACAAATGAACCAGCAAACACATTAGGCAGTATAACCCGTGTCTACTGCAACTTTGTCTAGTACATGTAATGCCAGCCACATATGTAACATTTCCTTAAAGTTTATGCTACAAGCTCATAGTGGCTTTAATTTCTTTGTGGGTGGAATGTGGGTATGAATATATATATTTATACAGACATTGTTATGAAAAAGTACCAAGGATACCCAATGTAAGTTAAAATGTGTTGTTTATTAATCACTGTTTTACAAGAAGTAAGGACAAGAAGTGTTTACCTCCAAAAGCTATCTGACCACCATATTGTGGTTTCTTAGCACATCAACTCTCACACTTCTGTTTAAACATACTTCAACGTAATATGCCTCCAATTCAGGTGAAGGCTGGGATCAGGGGAAAACAAGGAGTCCTAAGTTAGCAAACTGCAAAAGGCAATTTGTAAGGTGTGGTGATAACATACATGTGAAAGCATTCACAATGTTTATTCAGTAAAACATTCAAGTTCTTTCCTTTAGCTAAGACAGTCACATTTTCTCTAATGTGTTTTTCACAGCATGTGGTTCTGTCCATTGTCGCAACTAGGGCTGAGGCTGGGGGCACTGAGGGAGAAGGACACGGATGGCCAGGTATACTGGAGCCCATGGATCCTAAGGTTTTGTGTCCTGCATCTCCATATGGTTCTTCTAGGCCTCTTGGTGGCCTTCTCTTTGTCCTCTGTGGATTCCAGAGGAAAGTAAAAGCATGGATAGGGGCTCTTTTCTATGTTTTTAAGTTTGCCTTATAAATAGTATCATTATAAGTCCCTCACTTCATTGATCCACTTTATGAAATTTTAAATAATCGTTGGTTTTATACACATGAACTTAATTTATGATGTTTTAATATGTAAATATTTAAAACTGTACTTATTTATTTATTTGTTTGTTTATTTTTTGAGACAGAGTCTTACTCCATCACCAGGCGCCAGGCTTGGAGTACAGTGGCACGACCTCGGCTCACTGCAACCTCCGCCACCCGGGTTCAAGCAATTCTCCTGCCTCAGCCTCCCGAGTAGCTAGGACTACAGGCGAGTGCCACCACACCCAGCTAATTTTTTTGTATTTTTAGTATAGACGGGGTTTCACCATGTTGGCCAGGATGGTCTCGATCTCTTGACCTCGTGATCTGCCCGCCTCGGCCTCCCAAAGTGCTGGGATTACAGACTAAAACTGTATTTATTAAACTGACTCCTATGTAGGGACTTCAATTAAATTTTTAGGTAATTCAAATAAAATCTTCCTGATGAGTAGCTGTATAACTTTAACAAGTTAAATTTGTAAATAGGGAAGAGCTTAAGTTCTTTTAAAAACATCAGCAGTGCACATAAACAAGATTCCAACATAAAATCCTGAGTCTAATTATTTAACTACCTACTTCTCATCAGATTTGTTCTAAGGAGACAACTTGTTTTACAGTTTATAATTACACAAAATATCAAGTATTACAGATTATTTCTTAATTTAAAAATATTAACAGTATACTTTGGAGTCTTTCAAAAGTTTTTTATGTTGAATTCAAATACTCTAAAAGTTGACAGATGCTTGACTAAAAAAAAAAGAATTACCATTGCAGTTAATGGAGGTAATTAAATACTGCCATTTGGACTAAGATGTGGAGGAGATTCTTACCCATGACCTTGTTGAGATATGCTGACCTTTATTTATAATTGTTTTATCAGGAGTTCCATAACTCACCAAAGAAGTGATGTCTTTGCCCACTTCCCTGGGTTCTGGTTAAACATATGACCTCATTCTTCTGTCCACTCACAGAATTCTGGAGTGCGTGTCCTGTGTGATCATTTGATTCAATATAGCATCGTAATTCCTAATTTAGGCAAATGAATACTCCTTTTAACTTTAAGTAATTTTAATTTTAAATAATTTTCAAATGGATTGCCCCATTTTTCATATTCTTGGGAATATAAAATTGATATGGCTATTTGAATACTTCATTAAATTTTAACTTAATAGCTTTGTCTTACTAGTGATCACAATTTATGAGGTTTTTCTAATGACAGGTCCCCTTCAGTCCTCTTACAGATTTACTTGACATTCTTTAATTTCTATGTTGTTTATTGAAATAATAAATGAGTTAAAAATACCAACATGATTGAGTAGCAAGATTCAATGAGTACGTTTTATTCTCTTTAGAATAAGATCAGATTTTCTATTTTGTATAATATTATAAACTTAAGGCTTTTCATACATTTGATGTTTTTCTATCAACCCTAATTAATATTCTTTTTTTGATGCTTATACTGTAACAATTTTCGCTAGTGGGGATCTTGTAATGTTGGTAGTTGTGCCCATTTGATATGGCCCCAATAATCATTGAAAAATGCCTTATTCTAATGAGCAGGCACATTTTGTCCCCGCTCCAGATTTGAAATTAGCAATTTCTTCAGATTAAGCCC
Organism: Aotus nancymaae; assembly: GCF_030222135.1. Taxonomy (NCBI): domain Eukaryota; kingdom Metazoa; phylum Chordata; class Mammalia; order Primates; family Aotidae; genus Aotus; species Aotus nancymaae. The sequence goes on along the minus strand of NW_026988419.1, from coordinate 34,842,620 downwards.
AGGTTTCAGTAAGGGGGAAAAAAGTATCAGACATAATAACCTAATGATGTAAGTAGGCTCGAAGAGAAATTGTGGCAAAACATCACTTCTGGGCTATATTGCTGAACCAAGCTAAGAAACAGATGCATATTGATGTTGATGCTTACTCCTTAGTTCTAACAACAGAGTATTTCTACACTTTTAATTCTAAACAGTTATATCTATTTCCCTTTAAATGAAAATAGTATTTCTTTGAAAAAGTAAATAAAAGTGCTTATTTGTCAATCTTTAATAAAAAATTCAAAATAATACCAGTAATAATGTAAATAGCAATACTCCTGAGTGAAGTTCAGGGTTTTCTATGCAGTCTTTTCTGCCCTTAAAATGTGCCTATTAGACAATGGTGCACCAAGGTAAACGAGGGAGTGGGAGCCATCTGCCCAGTAGCAGCAGTATCTTATCACTAACATTGCTAGACCTGCTGGTGCACAGTGATAATAAAAAGCAGACCAATTTTTAGTTGTTTTTATTATTGTTTCTAAATTCTTTCAGGCAGCACAGCTTTATTGCCTAAACCCAGGTTCTCTAACTCCCTAAGCCCCCCTCTATGCCCCTGGACATGACTACTACCAGGTATGTGCAGTCGAATTTCTTTACTCTAGAGTCATTCATACATTCTCATTCAGTTTTGCCTGGTAAGAGCTTCCCTAATAGCTGCTGCAGCAGTTTCTGCTCATTTTCAATTTAAAGCTATTTGTACAGCTGACAGTTTGGAGTTCTTAGAAGGTGACTGCTTTAAGCTGCTAGTCTTTTCTTGGTGGCAGAGCTCACCTCATGGAAGGGGGTGAAGTCCCACTCCCATTCCACCTGGAGAAGATAGGAAAACTTGAGCAGCTCAGTATCCAAAATTTGGTACATGAGTTTTATTTTACCACCATCTGGTTAATCTACAAAGAGATAATGTATATTTATAAGTGCAAGATTTATATATTTCAGTTCTGGCTAGCATACAAAAGAAGAAAATCTGCTTCCTACTATTTAATTTCTAGTGATATTAGAACCGTTATATTTTCATGTATTCAAATATATAGCAACTTTTCTAAATCCTGTTTTGATATTAAAGCTTTTAAATTTATCTTGCTCCCTTTTCAAAACCACAAACTCTTTTCTTTTTTACACTATGCAACATTCCCTTATTGACACAATATTCATGCTATGTATTTTTATAGCAAAGTTTGCAGAAGAAAGATCCAAATGATTTCATAGTTAGAGTTAGATTAGCAAAGAACTAAGTGTAAATAAAGGCTCTTGAGTTTTTAATCAAAATATCCTTTTCTGACTTTTATTATGAGCAGATATATAAAATTTTAATTTATAACTTATACACAATATATATAAAATTATGTGAATATATGTAAATGTTACCTATATGTATGTTTATATATATCCATAAATATTATATATATATATTTCCTAATTTTAATCAAAGATAGCCCTAGAAGAAAACTGCCTTTTAAGCTGCCTTAACCTAATGATACTTAAATTCATATTTCTAAAATCTAATTTTAAAAAACTGTAATGTATTAAGATAAAATATAAATGCATAAATAGAACATACATCACTGAAATTTTATACAAATCATATAAACTAGTGGCTTCTGCTAGAATCCATTCATTAAAAAATCATTTTTCTCTTCTTGTAAACACTGCAATTGCATGTGAGATTATATTTTACAAAATATTAATATAAAACTTAAACATTTAGTTTTCTTCACAGAATCAAAATATGCCCTGCCCAACAGTTCCACTTCTTCTTTTTGTAGTAATTACATTCAGTTTTACAGAGAGAAAACACACAAAACAATGTTATTTAAATTTAGGGGAAACCATTGATGTTTGCAGTTTTAGTGTACAATCTATTTTAATCAATTCATGATATTAAAAAGCACAAATGATTTATTAGCCAAGAAGAGAGGGAGAGTTGATTTGATTTCTAACTTTCTAGAATCACAGTTTTGCTAATGATAAAAACTTAAAGCTGCCACCTTTATCTTTATTTCTGCATATGTCTCCTATGTATTCCTTAGCCTAGGAACTATTCTCAGCCCAAAGTGAATTTTTCTTTTCAACTTTAAGTCTATTAAGGTCATGTGAAAGAATTATTGATTTAAATATAGTTTTCAGCCACATATATATTCACAATGTCATCCTCTTTTGATGGCTAAAACCATGTTAACACCTACTAGCAAAGAATCAAACACAAGTTCTTTACTTTTCATAATGTTACCAACTGAAACTTCATGGTTTCAATTGAGTATTTTCTTACAGTTTTATTCAGTCATTCTCGAGACCCTGAAATCTTAAGATGCCATTTTTAATTCAATAAATTTACAGTGTTTTTATCAAACTCAGCACTCCAAGCTCTTTTTGGAGAGAGTTACTTTTTGTAATATATATTTGAATTTCAATATCTATGCAAGCCTTCTTCTGGAAAAGCATGTTCAAATATAAGCAATGCTTCCACTCTTGTCTTTTTGTAAACCAGGAGTATTCTAAGGAAAGAATTACTCTAATTTGATTTATTTCTAATTACTCAAAACTTAAGGTTCAGCTGGAGGAAATGTACATTTCAATCACAACAGACTTCCTCTGGCAGGGTTTTCTCAATCCATTATCTGTAGGCTATGCCCCATCAAGGGTCAAAACCTGGGTTGATGATACCTCGAGGACAATATTCTCTGTGAGAAGGTTTATGCTTTTTTTGTTTGTCTTTGTTGTTGTTTTTTGTTTGTTTGTTTGTTTGAGACTGAGTTTCTCTCTGTCACCTAGGCTGAGTGCAGTGGCATGATCTTGACTCACTGCAACCTCCTCCTCCTGGGTTCAAGCGATTCTCCTACCTCAGTCTCAGTAGCTGAGATTACAGGCACCAGTCACCATGCCCACCACCGGCAATTTTTGTGTTTTTAGTAGAGACAGAGTTTCACTATGTTGGTCAGGCTGGTCTCGAACTCCTGACCTCATGATCCAACCTGCTTTGGCCCCCCAAAGTGCTGGAATTACCTGCGTGAGCCACTGTGCCTGGCCAGTTTCATCTTGTGTGCAGGCCTCTTTATAGGAATCTAAATGATCCCTCATATGTTTTCCTTTCCTTTTTCTCCTTCCCTCCCTTCCTTCCTTTTGTTTTTCCTTTCTTTCATTCCCTTCTTTCTCTTCTTTTCTCATTAAGCCCTTGAAGCAGCTTGCAACCTCTGCTGATATCTGATGGAAGCAATTAAGGATATGCCTTTTCTAAGTCTCAGCTTCCAACAGACGCAGCAACTTCAAGACTGTTTTCCAACTTTTGTCTTTGATGTTTGATAGCACTAACAGCCATGAAAGCCAATTTTGGGCATCCGTGATGTTTTAGTCCCAAACTTCAGAGCTTTAAAACTACAAAGGCCCAAAATGATTTAAGCAGGTACCATGTTCCTCTTCTAATTTCTGAACTGAGAAGAGTTCATGATAATGTTGTAATGTTGTTCTAAAACAATCTTACCCAATTCTTACAGGATCATAAGAGAAAAATTCAGAATGTAGGTATGGGTGGTGTAGGGGCGAGGTAGACCAATAGATAAGCTCGATTTACTTTCCTACCTAAAATGACAATGCATTTCTGAAGTGAAATTAGCTTGAGGATGGAGTCTATTCATAGTTGGAAGGTTATACATTAAATTATATCTTTATATCCTTTAGCAGCTAAAAGGACACAAGGAACAGGGAAAAATAAGACAGCAATAAGCCTTACTTGTGTATTTTTATACAAGATGAAATTTTGTCTATTATTGAGGGGAGAGGCTTATACACGCCCCCCCCACCACACACACACACACACACACACACACACACGTAATCTCTCTACAAAGAATAAAGTTGAAAATATAAACTAAACTTCTTAGATTATTATTGGATTCAAATTTTACATGATATTCTTAACTGCCCATTTCCAGAGAGTTTGACAGAAGAGCTTATGAGTCCATGAGATATATGTTTCACTTTGTGATTTGAAGTTAATAAAACATCCAGTGGATGGTGAAGGTATACTAAGGACAGGTGGCAGAAAAGCCCCAGAGGAGCCCATGAAAAAAATAAGGAAGTGTGAGAGTTTCGTCTGATGATGTTTTACCCAAATCACAGTCAAGGACTTTGTTATTTTGGTACATTGGGGAAAAGGCCACATGTGAATCAGTGATCAAAACCTCCAAGAATAGTAAATGGGGAGTCCAGACAATTTTGTTTACAGGGCCTTTGATTGAATATTACCCATTCTAGGAGTATCTTCCTTTTCACCTTTAGAATCTACTCAAATTTGGCAAATGGAAGAGACCCACACTAAGGACAATGTGAGGTGGTGGGGACATGGCGAGGACTGGAACTAGCAGCCTGGCCAGGTCTCTAGTAAGAAGGCAACACAATTCTGTGTTTGGGAGAAGTGGCTCCAGCAGCTGTCATCTCTAAAGGGTCTACAGAGATTTGCATAACTAGGCCCTACTCTAGTCATCCAGCAATCCACCTTCAGCAACCCCCAAGATCGAGAGGTAGTGCTGCAGTCTGTGGTGAACTGCAGAGACAGTATTCAGAGCTTGATGTTTAGGGAGGTCTGTGAATGGTAGAAGGTGAAGGGCATGGACATAAGAAAACCCATGGGACTCCATAATAAGCCAAGTGGAAACAAAAGAAAGTGACTAGACTTCTACAAATTTGGCATGGCGGGGGGTGGCTAAAAGTTATATAGCTTTTTATTGATCATACTAGTTGGTAAAGTTTGTGATATTATATGCAACATGGAATATTGTGGTAACTTGACTTTTTTGCTGAATGAACTCTTTATGTAAATATTTACCATCATTTACAAGTATTTCATGAAACAATTTTTGGCTGCAGTGGGTATTCTATCATATGGATGTACAACATAATCCATTTAACTAATCTTCTAGATTTGGAACTTTAAGATTGTTTCTATTTTTTTTTATATTTTAAATAGTGCCTCCATGAACACATTTGTAGATATATATTTGTAGATATAATTATGTGTAAATCCCCAATAATTTACCAGTTGGAATCTTACAGTTTTTTTCCCCATTTTTGCAAGTTTCTATAGGTCACACGTAATAATTTTAATGTTTATTTTTCTTTTCCTAGTTTCTATATTTTAAAAATACATCTTTGTAATGAGTAGTATATTTTTTTAAATCACACAAAGGAAAAGAGAGACAATAATTTTACTGACTCATACCTGGCTGCATTATTCCATTTACATCATATCTATAGTACTAATATCTATTTTCACATAAGCATTTGACACCGATAATTTCAACAGGAAACACAAAGACAAGTTTTCTCTGAAGACCACTCCCTCATTTCTCCTGATCAAAAGATGTCACAAATATTCAAATCAGATTAACAAAGAGAATTTTGAGTTATCTCTTTGTCATGGTGAAAACGTCTAGATATTTCAATACATTTACATTCCTATTCACCTCTGCAGTGACAGACTTATTTACTACATGAATTGGTAGTCATACCACAATATGAATTTAACTTTTCTACAGAAAAACACATTTTTTTCTAAAGCATTTTGGAAGTAAATTAAATATTAAAATTCATGCCCAGATTTTTTTTATAAAGCTGTCAAATTCTCCTTACCTTAAAAGTAAACTATGTGAGACAAGAAAAATAAAAGCTGGACAAAGAAATACCCCGCCAAGAATTCTGAATTGGAAGAACAACACACAGCTCCTCTACATGGCTGCAAATTGCCTGGTTGATTGTGAGAGTAACAACAGCTACCACAGAAGGAGGTACCATGGACTGGCCACTTAATTGTTGTGAAGGAGATTACTGTCATTACTTTACAGATAAAGAAACCGAGGTTTAGAAATCTTCAGAACTTTGCCCAATGTCACATAGCAAATAAGTGATTAAGGTCTTTAGAATGTGTGCATAGCCAACTATACCCCGTTGCTTTCTAACACAAAATTGGCATGAATTCAGAACTGTTGACATGCCAGAGGAGAACTGCCTTGAGACCTCCATTATGGCTCAAGCCCCAGAGAAGCCTGGGGAAGTAAGTGTGGTAGTTTGTACACAGTTCATTTATTACCAAGATAGTGATGAAATTAATTAGAAACTATTAAAAATGTAAGATATTCCTACAATTTTCTTCCTGAGTAGAAAATTAAGATAACTCAGAAAGGCATCTGGGGAGAAAGACTGGTCAAGTGGCACTCTTCTCCCCCACCCATACAGGTTCTCTTGGTCCTTTACTCCCTGGCCTCAGTTTCCCAGATTCTGCCTCCTTTGTCAGGCCAGCAGTCATTCTGTGCCCCACACAGCTTCTCTGGGTGAGGAAGGGATGATGAAGAGGCTTTCCTGTAGGTTTAGTCTGTGGAAGAATCTGTGAAATAAAATCAGAACTTTTGTGATTCATCTTATGCTACCTTATCTCCTATGCTTTAGTATATTAAAAGAATTTCTCTTTTTCAGCTTTGAATTACATTGCAAAAGGAAAAGTCCCCTTCTGTAACATAAACTGAGCCTTGATTTAGGTGGAGATAGTGGCCTGGTGGGGTAGGAGAGAGATACAGGAAGGTTTGTGGAGATCTGGGAGTTGGGGTCTGCTTCATACTAACTGGTTTAAAGTCACACACAAAACGAGTACTCCTTAGACAAGAACAAGGAATTATTAGGGTGAGAATATTCACTTTTCTTAAACTAGTTAGTGAGTTGGGTATAGGCTTCCAGCATCACACTTATTTGCAAACAGGATTATTTCTTTAAAAAAGAAAGAATTAAAGAGGGGTGAATATGTCAACCCAAAGCCTTCGGGTAAGAGATAGGTTAAGTCAGTATGTTTTTTATTTCCTCTCCTCTGGTCATTCTTCTCTAGATAAGTCTACAATGATTTTTAAAGACCCAGATCAAATCAGCACATCTTTATAATTTCTATTTTCATTCTAATAATTAGCTAAAAACAAGTCAACCAACCCCTGTATACCTCTGATACTGTGCAAGGGTGTGACTCTAAAGATAACTAAGATAAGACTCTTGTCCTAGAAGATGGAACTGTCTAAAAAGCAAACAGAAATATTAGTAATACTTTTAACATACGGATTAATGTGCTTTTATCTTTCAAACATTTTGATAGAGAGCCTTCCCTGTATTCAGTAGGAAGAGTTCATTCCTTTGAGCAGCTTTCAGTTTTTGTGACAAAGAGAAACAGTCAATGTTCAGCTTTTGGCCCCCAAAATAGACTATTGAAGTTCAAGTCAGAAAGCCAGAGCTTTTGTCTGCAGGATTTGGACTTTTGCAGAGCAGAAGATGTTGAGAATCAAAAGACAAAGTCATGAAGAAATAGGAATTAAGAGATATCCATTCACAAGATTCCAGAAACCAACCTTACCCAGGGAGAAGAGGGAATTTGGAAAGATGAGGAGAGAGGTCCTTGAGGTCTTAAGTACCTGTGATGACCGGTGGGGAGGAACAGTGAGCAGGAGGGACTTCCCAGTCTCTAAACCAGCACTATCCTTTGTTAATACTAAGGACAGCCTTGGAGGTGAGTTGCCACTGACGCACCTCCAGTATCATTCAATGCACTGTGGAACACCGTGCTTAATCTGTGATGGCAACTCAATTAGTTGCCTGATGAACAGGGCCTGCCAAGATGCTTATGGATTGTCCTTCACAGCTGATATCCCTCTGTGTCCTAAAATGCAGCTCTTTTGAATCCTTTTACATGGTCCAACTCTCTTTAAAGGCCCAGAGACTGTTAGTTCTCTGACACTGAGAGTGGCAAAGCCCCACAGCAGCATCCTGGCCCTGTGGCTCCATTGCAAGCTGGGAGAGTGCTGTACAACCCAGCCCCACAGTGGCCCTTCTTTCCTTCATCCTAGTCAGAGCATAAGTTTGTGGCTGGACACATGGTGGCTCAGCCAAGGTTGTACTCCTCAGCTTGGCACCAGCCCTCTGCTCCATTCTTCTCCTGCCATTTTCCAAAGACTAGGCATTTCACAACTTCATGGCTTCATAGTTCCTATCTTGCTATTATTGTACAACAGTACACACATGGCCAGATATCTTTTCCAAGAATCCACTTTTTCCCTTAGAAATCCATTTTGATTAACTTTTCCCCCAGAAAGTGGTCCACCCAGCCTCACCCTTCTCCTAGATGAACCTGCTTGCTAAGCACTTGTTCATTCAACTGTACATAGGTGAAGGACTGGGGGTGGAGATATGAGCTGTTTATTAAAACAAAATGTGACATATCAAATTAAAGATTTATCATATTACTGAATTATTAAAGTTAGTAAACATGACTATATTACTTAAATGATATACCAGATTACCTAATTGATATAACAAATTACTTAACTGGATCTTACTCATGCCTAACTCTATCACATTGGCTGAACACTTTACCTTACTAAAGAGGCCTGTCTCAGGCAAATAAATTATTCCAGGAACTGAACTTATAAAGCAAATTCTACTAATAATGTAATCTGAACCATATTACTAAATGTGACAGATCTGACATTAGCTGACAGATATGAATTGACTTAATTAAGTATTAATCATAATAAATTGAGGCAAGATTTAAATATGGGATGTAATGTGACTTTCCTATCAATAAAAAACTGTGATATTGCTGCCCTCAAAAGAGATAAATTTCTATTGCTAAGGACAGTGTAGTAACTACTTCATAATGAGTCTTACCTGTCATTAGACAGCAGTAATCTCTTCAAACACGCATTGACTCATTTACAAAGTTAAACAGTTTGGTCACACACTTAACACTGGACTATTTATTTTAAGAATACAGAAAATTTTCATAGAGAGCACAGAGAAAGTGGGAAGACCTCTTTAACTCTCAAAAACCAATATTACATGTAAGTGTGTGTGTGTGCGTGTGTGTGTGTGTGTGTGTGTACATATTCTATCATGTAATACAGAGTATAAATGCTCTATCTCCAAGGCCCATAAATTGGTGGTCTTGCAGTGAAATTCAGCCTGCAGACATAAAGACACATTTTGTTTGGCCCATAGTGTTTTAAACATAGGGACATTTCAGGTAAAATGTCTGGATTCTTAAATTTCATTTTGGAAAATCGGTGGGCATTCTCATACTGCAACAGTTAGCTGGAGCTGAGTGGGAGCTATCCCAGTTAGGTACAATATGCACACTATTTTGCCATGATCTCCCCTCCATACTACTCCATTCTGGCCCTCTTCACTCATTTGTGTAATCTACCTAACCCCTGGCTCCTGTATGTATATGAGTTTTTCACCTCTGTTCTAGACATTCAAAGCAGGCTCATTCAATATGGTACAAACGAATGAAGAAGGGAAATGAAGACCAGAGAATTCAAAGAACGTTTCACTTTTAAAGGGATATAATTTGGGAATTTAAAGGTGAATTTGTAGGGACTTGGGATAGTCAAAACGGAGAAAATACGTTCTCAGTAAGGAAAACTGGGATGAGTGAGGGCATCCAGGCACGAGTGATCATGGTACCTGGACTTCAAAGATTTTAGCAGACAAATAATACTAACATTCTTTATGAAAACAATCAAAAGTGTTTGCATTTAGTCTAAGTTGGTCAGACATGAGTTAACATATTAGATGTATTTGTTTAAAAAATTAGTTAATATTAGACTATCTTGAAATATCTCTTTTTTTTGCATTTTATTAATCTTCATTTAATTAAAGCATTTTCTGACACAAATTATTTCTCTGTTGAGGACTCCATGCCTTTGACTTTTATCATACGCCTTTACCAGCATCAAAAATTAATCTGTGTTTGAGTCCCTTAGTAACTTTTTTATAGTCTTGTAGACAATGATTTTTCAAATGTAATTCTTCTTTAAGGAACAATTACCTTTCAGGTAGGACTTAGAAAAAACAAAATCTGATCTTTTGACTGGATAAAATATTCATTAGTCAAAATAGTCTGATTAATACTTTGCATTATAAAAGACTTCAGTGATTAATCTAATTCCTTTATATTCTAGCCTATTGGTTAGAAAATAGGTCCAGTTGATACAAGAGACAGAACGAACTAATAAAATTGGCTACTTGTGAACAATGCAAAAGCATCTTTGTTCCAAGCCCAGGAATTTGGATAAATTATCTCATGCTGCATAGCTACTAGAAGACAGAGAAAAATCTATATCCAGAGTAATGTTGCAGGACATATTAATGAGACATCAAAGGATTTGTTTGGTGCCAAGATCATCAAGTTTTTCTTAGGGCTAGATGTCTCTAACATATTGCTATTTCAAATTTGCTGGTATAAAGTGTTAATTTCAGGTATTACTAAATTATATTTCTCTTCACTGAGATTACATTATTAGAGTCCTGAAGCAGAGAGTTTAATAAGCCTATACCTCTAAGCAAGTGTCAGGTTAAGCAGTGGTCCTCATTCAAGGTCTGGTTCAAGGACCTGTTCTATCTGTTGCCTGGCTCAGATGTGTCTAGCTAAGGAATAGATTTCATCTTCATTAAGATTTATAGATATTTTAATCCACATATTAATTAAAATGCCTTCTACCTGAATTGAAATATTACAGTATCAACACATTATCTAATAAAACAATTTATACACAAAAAAGATTTTATTCTCTCATTTCAGAAGATCCGCCTCTAAATTTTAATGACATGACTGGATGTTGGCCAGTATGACTCTTACTCCACAGATATCATAAATCCAGATCCTTTAAAGATGATTTCACTATATGTTGATAGTATCTATGCTAACAAGGTCTAGCTAAAACAAAGTACCAGTTCAGGATGATTCTTCTTTAAAACAAAAAACAAATGCGCATGTAATTTATAATAATATATTCATGGATGTAGACTAATATGTATATATGATGAACTAATTAAAATTTAAATTATGACAAATTCTATTTTATTTCATCTATTAGAATAAATTCTAAATTGAACATTGATGTAGTTTCTCAATCAGAGGAGAAAACATGCATAGTGCAAATAATCCCCATAACCTACATTTTAAACATTTGTTCAAATATTTGTATATTATATAATTATAACATGGCATTATACATTATATGAACCATATATACATTATACAATTACAACATGAAAGATGTTCACTATTAGAAGGAACTTCCAGAAAAATGTATGAATTACAGCAATATATTTGAGAGTCTTTCTAAAATTTTCCTCAAATTAGCTTGCCCATCTCACCTTAAAAACTGATGCTCACTTTAAGAAACTGAGGGTTAAATATCATGCATGCCTTACATTAACAATGATGTAGTAATGCATAACCCTTGCTTACTAGACAGGAAACTGTCAAGGCATTGAATGTTCAGAAAGGCCTTTTCAAAATGGTGGTTTTCTTACCATAAAAATTAACATTAAAATTCCTATTGGAACAAGCATGCACTCCTCAGAAATTATTCTGATGGCATTCCTTCCCTTATTGTTGTGTTAATTTCAATTTCTCAAGATATTAATAATATTTAGTTTCCTTTCTTTTATTAGTGCTTTGCTTTCCCTAAACTATCTCTATTTCAGAAATCTAGCCTTGTTGACCAGACTACGGAAAATAACATTGAACCCGTTCATTTATTAATTTTGCTTTTATATTCCTTGATTTTTGATAGTACTTGCTGCTGGCATCTTATGGATATAGTTACAATATTTGTTTGTTGACTTGTCAGAGTCTCCACCTGAAAGTGAGTGCAGTGAGGACAGAGGCTTAACCTGTTTTGTTTGTTGCCAGATCTCTAGTACCCTCAGTCCCTGGCACACAGTAGGTGCTAAATTAATATACTTTGAATAAATTTCATGAATTACTGAACTTTTAAAGAAAGAATTACTTTCAGACTTAGATCACTGATCCTGCCAATTATTTTCTTTCACATCAGGAAGGAGTGATATATCTGTGGAAATAAAAAAAAATGCATTTTGCAAAACCAATTCATCACACTATTATCCCCTTGAGATTTATCCCACTGTATAGTTTCCATGGCACAAGTTGAGGAGGAGAAGGAATAGAAGTCAATGTAGCCCATAAAAAGATGAGACCAACTAACTCAGTGCATCTGAAAATCATAATAATGGCAATAAATCACTCATGATAACAAACAACATTTACTTTTTGACAGATAACTTTGTGCCAAGAATTTGTCCTACATTCCCTTTATTTATGATAAAACAAAAGTGACATTAAGCTTTGTCATAAAAGAATGCTTTAAGTGATGCTTTTAAAAATATGTACACTGTTCTTGAAACAACTCCTTTCTGATTTATATTTATAGATGCTGCTATGCAATGCTAGGGTAGTTGATATAAAGAGGAATTGTGGCCAGCAATCATATAAGTAAGGATTGATGCCTTCCTCATTAGATTAGATGCCTTAATACCTTATCCACTTCCAATTTTTTTTTCCCAACAAGCAACAATTTTTTTTTCATCTTCAAAGATATTTATGCTAACTTGTCATGGAATAAAATTCAGTTGACTTAAAATCTCTGATGTAACATACTTTAATTATATTTTCTATACTAGGAGACTGTCCTTCTGTGGGAACTCTTTCTGTCCTGCATCGTTTTCTTTCTGTCCTGCATTATTTTTCAATATTTAAAATCCCATAATTTTAGGCTAACTGTATCTTGATTTTATGTTTATTACATTTTTGTGTTTGACACAGAAAAACATTGACTATTATATCCACAAAGCCAAAAGCAGAAAAAAATGAAGCAAATTGTTTATGTAATTTCAGGGCGTATTGGATTCACTAACTCAGGCTACAATTGGATTAATACTAACTTAGGCTACAATAAGCACAAATGTTTTCAAAATGGTCATGTGTCTTATAACCTTCCCCCACTCCATATACAGACTTCGACCTCACAAATGTTGATTTTATCTGTTGAAAGCTAGATGAAAACTGGGAGAAAATAGTATAAATATTTGGTGGTTTTCAGGTCACACCTTTTAGAAAACCAGATACTGGCCTGAAAGTTTTGGTTTTCCAATTGAAGCAATTGATCTGATACAGGGCCCATCCCTTTGTGCTCCTATTACCCTCCATTTATTGTCTCTATCATACATGCTTTCCACCTTCTGAAAACAATCAGTCTTCCATACCATTTTGGTGCTTTGGGAGTAAGAATCTTATCTTAATCTAATGCTTTGATGAATACTTGGCACATATCTGGTAGAGTTATTTGTTTTTCTTTTATTAGCTCTGTTACCTTGGACAAGTTTATAACCACTCTGGAAATAGTTTTCTTGTCTGTAAAATAAGGGAACTGAGCTAGAAAGCTAACTTCCAACTGTTCTTCCTGGAAATGGGAAAAGTGAGGAGGGGATAGAATTAGCAGCTATGACTCTGATTTTTCCATTATCAGTAGGATATATCCTCTGATTTGTCTTACATATTGAATTTTTATATAATGATCTTAAAATTAAACAGCTTTGGAAATCTCTGGGCTAAGTGATCATTAAGGGTCTCTAACTTTAACTTATTTGTATCATATTATTTCAAAGCATCTTTTTGATGCATTTAAACTTTGTAGATTGTACAAGCAGAAAGTAAAGAAAATTAAATGCACTCTAGGTGGTAAGATTATGCAGGGTTTATTTCTCTCCTCCCCCCCGCCGTATTTTCTGCAGTGAATAAACATTGCCATTGTTATCCAAAAATTAATACTCTTTCTTAGCAAAAGAACAAAAACCAATATGTAACAATATATACAGTTAAGAAAGACCTATGGGTTTTAGGATAACTTTAATTAAAATATGCTTTTAAATATTTGGAATATACAAAGAAACAGTGGAAGAGAGACAGGAAGAAAGAAACAGAGACAGAAAAAAGTGCATATCATGGTGGGTTGATGTTTCAAAGTATGGCATTTTCAACTTATTTTATATGGATTAGAATATAAATTGGTACTTATTTCATGTAAACAAAATCAGCCCCAACTTACATTTGTTTCAGATGCTTTCCATCCTTAGAAACTATTTTAGCAGATACAATTTACATTTGTTGAGTATATACATTAAAAAGTAAGATTATTAAGACCAATCTATTTTTTAATGTTTGGTCTTCAGAAAACTGGATAAAGGAAAGATTTCCATTAGTATGAATTAGTAAATAAAAATATTATCACATACAGTTTAAAAAATAACTTTGCAACAAAAAATCAAGGAAATCCTCTCTATAGTCCAGTCTTTTACCAGTTCAAAAAAGAATATGCCACATACTCTTCATCATGTTCTCACACTCAATCTAATATTTTTAAATTATCTCTAATACGCCATTTTCTCAAATCATGCTGGCTTTTAAAGTCATCACTATTCAAGCTCTGATGAGCAGTAGAGCCAAAAAGCATTGTTTTAGTTTTTGCTGCTTTTAAAACCAGTTTGTTTTCCTGGAACCAGTCTGCCAAAGTCTTTTTGCAGTTCAGTAGTTAAGTGAGAAACAGATTTGCCATTAAAATGCACAGTCGTGCCATCTGCATAAAGATGTATAGAGCAGTAATGACATATCCATGTTAAATCATTAATAAAAAGAGAAAAGAGGAACGGGTCCATGACTGACACTGTTGCTTAATAACTGGAAGGAGAAGGGGGGAAGAGACAGCCCTGTGAACAGTAACAGATTGATGTCTGTCGGAGCCATTTCTTATCTTTTGACAGCATTTGGGCTGGAGCCCATGCTCTCTACCTTCTGTAGTCAAAGCCCATGGTTCACTAGGCCAAAGCAGTTTTAGAAATTAATAAAAACCATCACTTAATTCAGAATTCCCCTTCAAGAATGTACTCATTAATATTAGGTTGTCATGGAGTGACATATGAAGGCTTGGCAAGTTCTTCACAGGCTTCTCATATGTGGAACTCACATGTTCCCCTCATCAGCATCTTTGAACCTTCTGAATGCTCATTATTAGGATTAACCATGGATCAAAATAGGCTTCACTGCACGATTTTTTAAAATTTCATTTCATATTGTATTGAGGAGATGGAGTTTCTGGGGATGCTAAAGCAAATCATGAATTAAATAATGAGTGCATAATATAAATTTCAAATTTCAAAAATCTCTTTGAGAAGAAAAGATAGAGCAGATAAATGAATTCTACTTTTGGGTAAAGTTATACCTTTTGACTTTCTCTCTTCTGGTACCAGAGTTGATAAATGATATTTATCTTGATATGATATGTGAAGTTCCTAAAGGAATTGATATGACCTCCCTGGCCCTTAAGAACTAACAAGTTTAAAGGAACTCATCACACACACACACACACGTGCACACACACACATGCACACACGTATGTTTGTATATATGTATGTAATTCAGGTATTAAAAATATATAAAGGAGCTCAAAATTAACTCTGGCTGCATCATAATATTGATATAAATTTACAGTAGTCCTGGATTGATGGGAATTAAGATTCAAATGACACCAGTCTGGGAAGATTTTTTAAAAATACACAAATTTAGGAAAATTCTGATTTCTTATTTTGGCAGTCTAAATTCACCTTTGATATAGTTATTAGTTACTGGTCACTGTTGTGTAGTTCAATATTCAGTGGGACTTGAAGCAGGATAAAATATCCTTTTTGTGTGTATTTGCAAATATTTCCTCTGGGATATCAGAGACCTATGCCATGGGGAAGACCACGGGGTTGTGGTAAGGTATCTATGTGTTAGTCCCACTTGGAGGGACTAGTTGGTGATATTAAGCACGTCAGTCCTTTCTGCCTCAGATTTGCCTTCTATGTTAGGAAATCTTTTTAACCCTTTCATTCTAAAATTCTATGATGTCAACAACTATAGTGCAGTTGTGAGGTCCCTGACTATTATAAGAGCTTTAGGAATGCTTGTCAATGGGCTCCATAACAAGTGCAAAGCACACCCTAGGTAAGCGGAAATCCTAGGCTTTACTTCCTCAACTGTTTACTCTGAGAACCCAATTATGTGCCAGGAATGTGCTTGGCATGGAGCGATAGCGAAAAGCAAAACAAATCTACTTTTACAGAGCTTTTAATTTGGTGGGGGCCATTAAATAAGGAAAGAACTAAATGTACAATTGGCAATTATGTTAACCAATTTGGAAAAAGATACAAGGAGGAATTTGACATGGGCTGGGGGCTCAGGGAAGCCCTTGGGGAGAATTGACATGTGAACTGAGTTGGACAGTATAAGCAGGAGTGAACTGAGTGTTGAGTTTGGGGATTTGGAGTAGAGAATGCCAAAAGTGTGCAAGGCAAAGGAAACAGCAAGTGCAAAGGCCCCAGGCACCCTGGAGAAACTGAAAGAAGGTTGGTGTCTCTCTACATTTGGACTGAGGAGTAGCAGAAGTTAGAGGGCTAGGTTGGGGCCACATCATGTTTGCAGCCTGGCCTATAAATCCAGTTTTAATTCGTAGCTGAGAAGTAGTTCTAAGAAATATGCCGAAGGATTCATGGAACACCTTTCTACTTCTATGACGGAAAGAAATAATGTACTGTATGTTATCTTAGACATTTTGTTGGATTCATTTCCCTCTGAATAACCTCTCTCATGTCTTTAATGAAGGAGCTGCTTGCTTACCAGCATAAAGAATGCTGGGAGAGTGTTTTGATCACTAAAAAATGGGGTTAGCGTAATAGTGAAACATGACAGTCCGAGGTTCAATAATACTTACTTGAAGTTGCCACTTCCAGAAAAAATATCCAAGTCAACAACATTTGCTGGTCAGAGCAATTCTAACTTTAGAATTGCCTTTTTTAAAATATTTTATTTGGCTGAGAGGGTAGACCCAAAACACGTCCCTTAAAGTATCTGTAGACTGAACATTCTGGAAGACTCTAGATCCTTGCGGCTCAAAAGGTGGTCTGCAGACCAGCAGCATCAGCATCACTGGGAGCATGCAGAAATGCAGAACTTTGGGTTCTACCCAGACCCACTGAATCTAAATCTATATTTTATCAGGATCTTCCAGGGGATTTTTGTACACATTAAAGTTTAAGAAGCACTGCTCAAGGTCTCCCAATAAATAAATTAAAAATACTGTAGAAATTGGACATTTAGAGTAAATTTAAAATTAGCTTCCTTGTAGTTAATTATTGTTTTAATGTTAAAATGTCCTTAACACTTTCATAAATTCAAATTTAATTATTGTTATGGAAAATGTTTCACTAGGAAACAATTACTCTAGGCATAGTGCCAAAAGTTTCAAGGTTTAAAATTTACTCAAAACACAACAAAATATTTTGAGTGTATACATATTTCCTTGTGGGGCAGAAATAAGCATGCTAAATATCAGTTATCAATTATGGAAATTTCCTGTAAGCAAACAATGTTCACAGTAGTTAAAGGCACAGCAATTCAATGGTATGTTCTTTGTACTAAAATCATCGTTAAATAATCATTTAGCCTTGAAGAATCTTACAGGCAAACTCTAAAACTATTTATGGGATTCATGTTTGAAATTTCCAAGAGTATTTGGTCTTATTTGGAACTCACGTTTATATAATTAAAATACATTCTTAACAATTTATTTAACTAAATTTGGAGCTAGGAGCTCTCAATGGATGTATGAATTATGGGAGCCTTGCCAGATGTTTTGGAGTGTGGAATTCAAAACACATTAGCAGTATGGCACGTCATGAAGTTTGATGCAAAACATTTCTTCTCCCTTTCCAAAAGGCTTGTTTAGTTTCTATTGTAAGGCATGAACTATGATGACAGTTCATAGCTCTAGGGAAACATCTAAAATCCATAAGTAGTATCTACTCAGACAGTGGAAATATGAGGCAATTATCTACACCATCGATGTTATATAAAAGCATGTCCACCCAGCTATATCCAGATAACCAAATCCAAAGTGGATATTTACCTGTTGGATTTATTTCATTTTTTTATACCTACATTCTGTAGAATATTGCCTGTCCCTTACTCCATTTCCACCCTCCTTAACTTCAACAGATGATCTTCTTTACTTTTTTGAAGGGTAAATACAATCAATTAGAAAAATCTTCTGAAACATCATGTTTTCAGCGCTACGAGAGTCAGAATCCCTCTGTGTTCTCTGGGGTGCTACTTGACCATCTATAATCTTCCTTTTCTTATCCCTTTTCTTTGAATATTTCCTTTTATGTTTCTAATGTTTCCCAGTGTTTAATAGCATCAAATTTGATAGAAGTAGTTGGCTTGTATATATAAGATTAAGTCTCTTCTCTCACACACCAAAAAACAAAAACAAAAATGAAAAACAAAAACAAAAACAAAACCCTGAGGTTATCTTCTCTTGACCCTGTCTTGCCCTAACAAGGCTGTTTGTTTTTTGTCTTTTCTTTTTTTCTTTAGAAGAATTAGAAGTAGACTTCTCGAAAAAAAAATAACACTACTCAACTCCCGTTTCTTCCTTAACCAGTCCTTCCAACTCAAATGCAACAGTTGGTGGTAATGCCACCAATTACCTCCTTATTGCAAAGTTCAAGGGTTAGTTTTTCATTCCTCATTGTACTTAACCTCTCTTCAGCACTCTGTGGTCTTTTACCTCCTTCTTTAAATTATCTGCTTCCTCTTTCTGCAGATTCCAAGGTACCACTCTTTTAGTTTCCATTCTAGCCACATTTCCAGAATTGGGCTCCTCCCTGTATTTACTGTCCCACTAATTAACTCGGTTTCTGATTCTTTTTCATCTCCTAATTGCTTTCCTTGGCACTAGTTTGTAACCATATCAGGCCATTTTCTCACACCATGGAAACAATCATCCTTAAAACAAAAATGATTTTTTTCTTTTACTTAAAAATTTCCTAATGCCCCATTACTTATGAACGAAGGTGTCTTCTTGATTTAAAACATGAATGATCATAAATGGTGATTTATAAATATTAAAATGCTTTTGTCAGTATGACCCATGCCTAAGTAGTGGTGTTGGGAAGAATAAAAATCTATCAAGGTCATACCTGGCATTCATTGATTTTATATGTTGTATGCATTGTGCTAGTTGCTCTAAATGCACATTTTAATTTAAGTTTCACCATAATCCTATAATGTCCTCTCACTGTTACCTCATCTACTGACTCAAAAAACTGAGAGTAGTGACTTTTGCTCATAGTCACACAGAGAGTAAGTGTTATATCTAAGACATGAAACTAGATAGCCATTATTTCAGATTCCATTCTTTTAGCCAGATTCCATGTGGCCTTCTGGTATGGGAGGTCATCAGCAATGTCAACACCTCTAATTGGCTGCACTCCCTCCAACTAAAGGAAGAGGAGCCCCCATCTGAACTCCATACCAATTCCTAGTCTAATCCTTCCCTGCAGGTTTAGCAGTCTGCCTGAAAAGGGGACATGCCATTCAAAGCATATGTCTTCTCTTCTAAGAATACTTGGAGTACCTGAAGCTGAAATTGCCTTCCTGAACGACACTATGCCAACTTCCAAGGCATGCTCAAGCCTCTTTCCTGGTCTGTTCTCCTGGATGAAGACCATGTTGTCAGAGTCTAAGCCTCTAGCTAGGCCCAGGCAGTGCCAAGGTGTAGGTTGTGTGTCCCAGAAACTGTACTTGAGGCCTCATGAATGGGTCAGAGCTGGAGATGGAAAGGGAAAGGAAGAAGACTGCAGCCAAGGGCTGGGGTTGGCTCTCTGCTCTACCACATTCTCGCACTGGAACCAAGGACTCTCAAAGCTTAAAACCTGGCCTTCCAGGAGGACAGAGCATACTTTATTTCATGGCTGTTTTGCCTGATTTAAAACTTTTAAATATTTATACCTATGGCATATGGGTCTAAATTGTCTGTGTCTCAGGCCCT
Organism: Aotus nancymaae; assembly: GCF_030222135.1. Classification (NCBI taxonomy): domain Eukaryota; kingdom Metazoa; phylum Chordata; class Mammalia; order Primates; family Aotidae; genus Aotus; species Aotus nancymaae. Next base: position 34,822,827 of record NW_026988419.1, on the reverse strand, counting down.
GCAATTGTTAAGAGTGGCCCTGGTTGTTGAATGCATTTCTTTTCTTCTTTCCATCTGAAGCTACAGGAGACTGAACATCACAAAGTTTTTGTTTTGTTTTTCCCATTCATATAACAATATTATGTAATTTAGAAAAGTACTTTTTTAGTATGTACAAGATTCTCCCGTGCACATAGAATTTCCAAACGTAATGTACATAGGAATCACCTGGGGTTCTTGTTAAAATGCAAGTCCTGATTTGGCAGGTTGGAGGCTGGGCCTGAGAGTCTGGATTTCTACCAAGCTCCAAGTAATGCTGATCCTGCCCATCTTTGGACCACATTTTGAGTGTCAAGAACCTTCAGTACCCTTTAAAAATGCTAATTGTTGGACATCGGCCTTATAAATTCTGATGAATGAGATCTAAATTGGACCCAGATGGTGAATAAAACAGGAATTTTTAAAAAGCAATCCAGGTGGTGCTGGGTAAGGTGGTCTGCAGCTCATATTTTGAGAACAAATGCTTTAGAACATGCTTCTCAAACTTTAATGTGCATATGGATTACTAGAGATTGTTACAAGGCAGGTTCTGATTCTGTTACATGCTGCATTTCTGATAGGCTCCCAGGTGATGCCGTGCTGCAGACCTACCAACCACACTCTGAGTAAAGAGACTTTAGGAAAACACCTTGAGGTCTTCATTGTTTGACTATTTTTTTTTTTTTTTTCTTTTTTGAGACGGAGTTTTGCTCGTTACCCAGGCTGGAGTGCTATGGCGCGATCTCGGCTCACCGCAACCTCCGCCTCCTGGGTTCAGGCAATTCTCCTGCCTCAGCCTCCTGAGTAGCTGGGATTACAGGCACGCACCACCGTGCCCAGCTAATTTTTTGTATTAGTAGAGACGGGGTTTCACCATGTTGACCAGGATGGTCTTGATCTCTTGACCTCGTGATCCACCCGCCTCGGCCTCCCAAAGTGCTAGGATTATAGGCTTGAGCCACCGCGCCCGGCCGTTTGACTATTTTGAATAGAGTTATATCATTGTGAAAGAAGGGGTGAAAAGGTGACTGGGGGTGCAATTTCTGTGAACAACATCCTCAATCTTTGGCTTCACAAATTTTATATAAATAATCTTTAAGGCCTTTGTGTAGTGCCGGATTTGCTGGTATTCTTTTTTAGGAATTTCTGCTCAGGTTTGGCTCTTCTTATGTCCTTGAAGTCAGTGACAACAGGCCTTATATCACTTGTAGATGTTTCCAAGAAGCACGTTTGACTTAGCTGGCAACTTGAAAAAACACTAACCATTTCAGCTATTTAGGCCAATGAGGACACTCAATTTAAAAGCTGAGGAACCAGTGTTCCTTCTGGGAGCCCACTGAGCAATGTTGAATGCCTTGAGTGCTAAATATGTGTTGTGATTATTAGTCTCATAAATTGGGGATGTGTAAGTGGATAACCCAAATGCGTGGGTTTCTTTGGTTAATACATTTTACAGTCTGAATCATGATCTGTGGGTGGAAGAACTAGACTGTGCCTAGTCACAAAGTTCATTCTAGTATTTGTAATCAAATTAATAACAGGCAGCTTTCACAGGGCAACTCACAAAGGTGAATTAAGTAATTCAGGGATTGTTAAGGATGAAGAGCTTGACTTTCCAAAGGGCCCAGAGAACCTGGGCAAGTTCACATTCAACATGCATGAAGGAAGCAGTGGAGGCAAAATCCTTGACATTGAGCGTGGTTTCTTTAAAATTTGTTACATTCAGTTAGTTATATGGGACATGTAATACAGAAATTGTGTGATACCTTGAATAGTGCTGCAAATTTTAATATCTCCTTACACATGCCTGCTTTTAACTACTAGAGAACACACAAAAGGTTCATGCAACATTAAAACAAAATGAGGGAACTGTATTAAAGAACTCTATAATTTTGTACATACAAAATGAGGGAATTGCATTGAAGAACTCTATAATTAAGCAAATTCTTCAAGCTTGTTGGAATATTTGAAGGTTTCTTTTCTATAGTAATCCATAAAGTAGCCAGATCTACTCTTCATCCGAGTATTAATTTATTAAAATAAGAGAATAATAAGCCAATAACATATATTGATTCAAATATATTCTTGAGGACATGCTCTCAAAAAATTCAAAATATCTTTTACCATTCAGTTCAAATATATTCTTGAGGACATGCTCTCAAAAAATTCAAAATATCTTTTACCATTCAGTCACAAAAGACGAGATTCTCTCTAGTTTCTACCATGAACATTTTACATTTTTCTGTACATAAAAACAAGAAATTGAGAGCTCTGGGAGGTTATCTACCCCCTTTCCCCACACACCTGGGTTCTCAGCATGTAGTGCCTAGACCAGCAGCACCAGCAAATTCTGGGATTTTGTTAGAGATGCAAATTCTTGGGTTTCACTCCTGACTGAATACATCCAGCCCAGAAATTTGTATTTTAATAGCCCTTCAGGTGTTTCTGGTGCATGCTCAAATTTGAGAACCACTAACTGATACCACTCCTTTCCAATTCAAGTGTATTCAACAGGTATTTCTGGTGCACCTCAAGAGGAGAAAGCAGAATCTTGGCCCCGAATAGACTTTGGGGGAGAAATTTGATCTTAAGTATATAACTTTAAGATGGTGCTAGAATTGCTTTAGGATCCATACAAAAACAAAAATTTTAATTGAATTTATAACTAGACATCTTACTTTTTCATTAAATGCAAGTAACAGGAAATAATTTTACCCCTAAAAATGGGGTATGAGACACAGTCTCTTTGGCCTCATAATGAGGGTTCTTTGACTATAGAGGTAGGATCAGGAATAAGATCTAGAAAGCTGGCAAGCCAAATGAACAACTTAAGAGTTCAAAGGTAAAATGAGCGTAGAATGTATAAAAACATTTTAGAATGACCCATCTAGACAAGAGAGTAAAGAGAGGGGGATGTGGGGAGGAGTAGGGTCATCTGCTGCTATGTCCTTCACTTTAGAGATTTCTCCTCTTCATCATTTTAAAGCATACCATGAGCCTTGAGACATGCAGTGTTCTCTTCTCAAGTGACAGAAAAAATAACGAATGAAGGTGAGAGTTGTTTCACAGCATTAATGATCTCAGTTGAACTGTCTGGCATTTATTATTTACAGCATTTCACACATTTATATTTGGCACAATAGTATGTTAGTAGATTGAATACTAGGGGCAGGAAAGGAGCTTTTGAATTGAATTTATTTCACCCAAGCTAAAAAGTTCACACTGATTTATAAATGTACAATGGAATAAGATTCAATGAGCCTTGATGAGACAAAGCTGAAATAATTCAGAGTCAGAAGCCTGAAATATTATAGGCAGTTTTGTTCATCTCTGAAATCTCATACTGTTATTTAAATTCCTCTAAGTTCATTAATCCCATTTAATAGTAGCTGATGCAAATCTACTTGGACTTTTGGGAGAAAAAATATAATGAGCCATAATGCCCTACTACCACAGAAAATAATACAATTATTTTTACTTTGCAAGAGGTCACAATTGAAGAGTTTGAGATTTTGAGCTGCCATAACTACAAATTTAGCAAAAAGTAGGCATTTAATGATAGAGTTCACATTGGTGGTTTAGGTTTTATTTTGAATGTTTGTTTTGTCTTAAAAACACTAATGCTGAAATGTTGTCTCAAATCTTTATTTTCAAATCACTTATTATATTACCATAAATTACATGGTGCAGTAAAGGCCAGATTGAAAAGAAAGCATACTTTACTGTCTCATTTTTCTATAAATAACATAACACTTTATGAAATAAGAATTATCATAAAAGTTTCTCTTTTTTTCTTTTATAACTCCAGTTGCAAGCACTGAGCTAATGGCCTTCCTCCAAGTAGCTCAGTGGACTAGTCCAAATATAGGCGTATAATGGGTAGAGGTTAACTGTAGGAAGTCTGAGAAAAATGGTAATCTATAATTTCACCACAATTATAATGTTTCCTTTAAATAATAGTTAAGTCTATGGGGTGAGTGTTAACAAATACCTTTTAAAGACACTCTTATTACTTTCATTGTTTTGATGCTTTGGCATTCTCTGCCTGTGCCGTTAGATGCAGTAAAAGACCCTGGCCGTGACCTACAGTGGTTGAGATGTTGTGGGTGACAACCAAGCAGAGGGCCTCAGGCCATTGTCCGGGGTGAAACACATTGTCATCTCAAAGACCTGCTGTGCCACATTTACAGGAAGCAAAACTAGCAAAGTTAAGAGACTCTTTATCAAGATTAACGAGTCCTCCATCAATGACTAACAGAAGAGAAACGAATGTTTGCCTCAATTGGGGTAACTCAGAAAAAACCTTTCTTTTTTCCCAAGAAAGACGCAAGACAAAGAAAAAAGCTCCAACATCGTAGATATAGGTGGAAATCCTATAATGTTTGCTTTACACCCTGCCTTTGTGAAAGGGAAATTTATAAGTAAAGGTATCTGCTGGGTAAAGAACCCAATGGGTCACACAGGCAGCTGTGTGGGAATATCATAGATGGAATATGCTCTGGGTCCCTAAAATCAAAGCAAGGCTTACGAGTTGCACATTTAGGACAATTGGTGAGCAGTGAGTGGGATGAGTGTCCCTATAATTAGACCAGTAATTTGAAAGTCTGAGATGTATTGTTTGCAAGCTTCAAGAACTGTGTTTATCTAATATCTTGAGGACAAAGAAGGGTCTGGCTAGAGAAGAACCTTCCCTGGGATCAGCTGGAAAAGGGAACAGTGAAACACAGACAACTATCCTGTGTGGACTTATTGGTACATTTCAGGAGAGTCCTTCTTCGGTTCCCACTGTCACACACTGTACTATTATGGATTGTGATTAGGGATGGGCTCATGCATTGTGCCAAGTTTAAAACCCACACAAAATTGTAGGGTTAGAATCTGGAACAAAACTCCAGCTTCTTGGTGTGGAGTTTTTCTACTTATGGCAAAATGTGGCTTCCGGGAGGGTGAGTTAAGATGCCTCAAAGGGAAAAAATTCTTCCAAGGGAACATTTTGATAATTCAAGTGTAAATAAATATAAATCCAAAACACATTTTTAATTAAAGGGAAATTGCTTAGAAAAACATGTTTATATCCACCCCCTTCTGCACACACTCACTCACAATCCCCTCCAAATAAGGTTCAAAAGGGGTAGCTTTGGAAAGAGAGGGTTTATAAATCCACACTGGATAGCCTCTTTCAAAGTGTCCCAGAATCAGACTCTTGGAATACACATAAGATTTATTAAAGCAATGCGGAAAAGTGTTGTTTGAAATCACAATAAATCATGTTAAATAAAATAGAAGTAACTGGTTATGAAACATATGTTGTCATTTTCCCACATTGAACATACTGAAATTTTAGCACTTTTATCTTAACAACATACTAAATGATCTTTCCACAAGCAAGTTTTCCATTTCTTAAGAAGTCCCTGTACTTTGACAGCCACAAATCCTCTGCATTTTCACCTGCTCTATTACCATTCCATCACACCCGAAGCACTTGAATTACTGTATGTGAAATATGAAAATTTAGTTATAGCTTTTTTTAAGCTTTTTTTTTCTCTCTTCTTGTGGCTTTCGTGGTATCTTATAATTATGTTTCATAAAATGCTTTCAGACCTATCTTCTCCATATATAGATACATAAAAATATGTATAATAAGCAACCATTTAGAGGGAAAGAAGACAGAAATGATGGGAAAGGGAACATGTGAAAAGGAGTATTCAGTTACTCACAAACATTTGTAGTATCTATCTATGGTCTAGTATTTTTTTGTTTAAACCTGGCTTCAAAAGGAAACCTAAAGACACTGATCTGCAATCTCTTAGAGAGCTCTCACCAGCTGCCTACAAGGACAAGCAGAATTTAGTATTTGTTTCACTATTTATATAAAAAGGGCAGAGGACATTTCATTTGTAGAAATGAAGTAATTAAAAGATACATAAAAGTTAGCCTTGAATTTTTATTCTCAGGTGCATTTTTACAATGTCTTTCTCCTATCCCCATATAGGTATCTATCTTCCCCACTACACTGAGCTCGAGCAAAAAGGTGTGTCTTACTCATTTTGATTTTCTCATTATATAGCACTAGACCTGAAATGTACAGAAGGTGCCCAATAAATGTGTTTCAAAAAAAATATTTTGTGTATATATAGGTGTATGTGCATGCATGTCAGGACCCATAGTGACAACAAAAGAAATGTATCATCTCTGAAATTTTCTATAGTATGTAGGCTTTTGTGAGCAAAAATGCCAGAGTTATGTTTGAATCCCATTAGTTAATCAGGTGTGTATTTATCCAGAATGTAACCTAAACTTGTACCAAATATTAAAACATCTCAATTTAAGAGGCTGATGATCACCTTTGGCATATAATTTATGATTATTTTCTTAGTATTCATAATAATATCATCTGGTTAAGATAAGGTAGGCTTGAGATCTGACTTTTAGTTTTAATTATTAATGAGATTTTCCAGTAAAAATGAATTTTTAAAATGTATTATAAAACTATTTTAAATGGGGCCAACTCTTTTTTTTTTTAATTTAAAACCATTTTTACTCCAAAGACAAAATTAGTAAGTATTTCTGATTGACTTATCTGGATTTTGAATGTTATTTTCATTTATATTTGCATCCCAAGAAACTTGACAAAAGTACATTTTTGGTGTCTCAAAACTGTATTACCTTGCATTGAAAGAAACATAAGAAATCAAAGAGTTCTATCAAAAATTAGAACTAAGTCTTTATTCTAAATTTTAAATTTCAATCTGCCTCTTACATGTGGTGGAGGGAGCCTTTCCATTATTTTTAAAGAAATATTTGGAATTTAATATCAGTTTGCAGAGAGGATCTTAAGCTTATACTTCTTAGAAATAAAGAAAGCTATTTAGTTATCTTTGCCACTTAATGCTTACCATTACATTAATGAGAGATAGTTTAGCAATGGCAATGAAGACTTATGATTCCTTTTATTTAAGTGAATTTCTTCTTTTCAGGTTAATGATTAAATACATTGAGTAGCATAATTGGGGGAAAATGAGATTTCCCAGGCAATGAATGGCTTCTGATAGGTTACAAATTTATTCTGAACAGATAAGCTACTGTATTTTCAACTGGACAATTAAAATATCACTTTACTTCAAAGGAAAGAGAGCAATAATTGAATGTCTTGACTGACTTCTTATTTATGACTATTCCCATTATGGAATACAATTGGACATAGTTTTATGTTCGTATGAACTGAACACATTCATTCTGCACATGAACTACACTATATGAAGAGGGTATTGTAGAGCAGACAAACTGAAAGTCATATTAGAATCAGGTCAATGGCAATAAACTGTTCATGCTAAGAACTTAGTTGCCCTCTCAACATAACAAAGGTGTTCTAGTGTTATCTTTTGTTAGAACTGCCTCCTTTGCCCCTATAGTTTCAATATTCACATATTTCTATTTAATGGTATCTTATTTTTCTTTAAAAAACCTGGGAAATTGGGAATGTATACTCCTAATATCAATGCAAAAAGCAATCCAAGTTTGTGCAAAAAATAAATTTTAAAATATTATTTGGAAATTAAAAACTTGATAGTGCAATAAAATTGCAATCAAATATGTTACATTAGTGATTGTAGATGTTTAGGAGGGAGGTGAGCAGACTGAACAAAACCTTCTAATCCTGCTGTGAAGGATCCCTCCCTAAGTCATGTGTAGCAGTCCTCAAGCCAAGAACATTAAGGGCACACTACAGATGCTAATGTAGACACAGGGGGTTAACTTTTTCATTTAACACAAACTTATATCTAAAACCAGACTTTGATTAGCCTCATTGTTATCACTATTTCATATTTATTAATTGCCAGTAATGCACTTTATGCTGAATGAGACATCAATGGGTCCTGATGAATGAATGTCACATATTTTCATGTAAAGGGCAAACTCAGACTCCTATTTCATGTAACATTAGTTAAAGAACCAAGTTAATGTTACTCTTCAAGCATAGTGCCTGAGGTCCTTGTTTAGAGTTCTCCTAAATATAGGATTAAATAAGCTAAATTACACACCTGCTAAATATTATGGTATGTATTGCAGGCACCATAGCTTTCTTAGTCTTGTTCTCATTACGTTTTTACATCCTAGAGCTCAGGAAGTCTTACCTTGGGGAGCAGGCTGGTATTAATACAAAGGAATTAAAAATCAGAAACAATGAATATTCAGTTTGAGATACAAAAGACAAGTTTAGAAGAGCTTCACAGGAACAGTTCATTCTTTCAAGTAGTATTTATTGAGATCATACTATACCTGATAATAAGACATTATTCATGGCCTTGAAAACTTACAATTAAATGGGGGGATTCAGGAAATACAAACATGTAAACAGAGGACTGTACTACTATTTCACAGAGAAGGGAATCATATACCTGGGCACCCCCAACAACTGGGGAGAAGGGAGAAGGAATAAGGAGAGGAAATTCTTCCCCAAGGAGGAATATAGTTGGGCTGGATCTTAAAAGACTGATGTAATTAGGTCATCCAATGGCTGGAGATAGAGTGATCAAAGAGGAGAAAATGATGTAAGATAAGGTATAGAAGCAAAAGAGACCTCAGGACATCAGGTAACTTGACAATGCTGCAGTAGGCTGGGACAAGGAGGGTAGTAGTCCTGGGTGTGACTGGAGCAATGAGGGTAATTGCAGAGGACTTTGTAGGATGCTTTGGGTTTGACATTGAGAACACTGGGGACTTTTTCAATGCTTTTAACTAGGTGAGTGCCATGATCAGTTTTACTGGCACTCTAGAGAATTTTTGGAGAAGATAAGACTGGAATGATTGAAGAGGAATGATTGGTGCTTTAACTTATTTTGAACCATCACAGTCACTTATTGTCTCTTCAGATCTAATTCTAAAACTGAGTAGCACATTTGGGGACTGTGAGAAAATAAGGAATACTGTCATGCCTTATTCAAATGCTTCCTCACTCAGCCGATGGGCTTATCTGAACCATGACTGTTCCAGCACAAAAGCAGATACTACTTTCTTTTTCAGTGTATGGTCCCATCATATGCTATTTGGCAAGTCACTTTGCTTCTCATTTCATCATAAAAATCATTGTCACAGTTTCACTATTGGATTCATTATATATTCTCTTGCTGTCACCATATATCACCAGTAAACATGATCCTTCAACAAGCTCATTATGACCAGTGGCTACGAGTAATATTTATTTTATGCCTATAACATATCAAGCACTATGGTAAGCATGCCGTACATCATGGTATTCAATTCTCCATAATGCTATGAAATAAATATTATCACCATACTGCCATTTTGCATATGAAGGCTCTGAGCCTTAAAAACCTGTGTGACTTGCCCTCAGGCAACACCAGGAAGTAGCAGAGCCACGAGAGGAACCCAGAGCTGTTTCACACCACAACCCGTCCTTGATAACCTGTTTCTCGCCTATTTGAACCTAATGTCAATAACATTTTTTAACTTTTAACTCGTGTTTCTGAAATATTTCTTCTCTGTAGATGAGACACTGTCCTTCAAATGAAAATATTTTGGCATCTTTAATAACATGTTTTAGATAAACTACAGTTTTTTAAAATTTTTGTCCATAGGCCTTTTCAAAGTCTCTCTTCTGTTTGGCTGCAACTTTGGCTTTATTTATAGTTTAAATCAAGACATTTCTTCTTGTGGAGTCCATACATGCCACTCTTGGGACATCCCTATGATGCAGCAGAGGATAAAAATGGAAAATTCAGGGTCCCTAAGTGGACTCTGGCTTTGTAATTGCTTCTGTGGTGCTCTCACCACATTCCCAGATGTGTGACAGAGACAGAGAGGGTAGTGAGGGAAGTGAAATTTTAAAATAAGGCTAAATAAACAGTTTGCCCAACAGATGTTAACCCTATTTATAATTTAAAAGTTCCTATTTTTGTTCACCACTTAGACAATGAATATTTTAATTTCTCCTTCAAACACTGCTTGTGAACTAGGTTCAGAAAGCTAAACTCATTAATATCTCCATCAAACTTTCTCCCTCATCATAGTTCAAAGAAACAAAAGGGGCATATTTCCTTTATATTTTAATCCTAGCATTATTATGAAGCCTGGTTAGGACTTAGATAATTTGTTTAAACATGTCTTCTTAGTTTATATGGTTACCAGGACTAGATTTAATCAAGATTGAATTAACCTATTGTTACAGCACAAACCCATTGGAAAAGCAATGCCCCAGAGTTATATTTACATAATTTTAAGTAGAATAATTGACACTAACTATGACCAGCTTCCCCACCACCACCAAGTCACTCTTCATAGTAACCTCAGTCCCCAAATAGAATTTAGGAGGCATCAAGAAACCTGGTGAATTTGGTAGAATAAACTAGCATTATCTCCCTACTAAGACATGTTAGCAGAACATTTATAGCTGTTTACAATAAAGAGAGAAAAAGATTATTTGCATAAACTTTAAACTATAGTTTGACAAATTATTTACCTGGCAGAACTGAGTTGAAACATGCACATTTTCTAATGTCCAGTCCTATACTCAAACCACAAGAAAATTACACCTCCATTCTTCTTCACACGGTGGGTCCCTCAATTGCCCCCACACCACAAGTCCCACAAACATGACCAGCTCATGGGGGCACGAAGGCAAAGCTGACACAAGTGATGGTAAGAACGAATGTTGGTGGTGAAAGTCAAACGTATGTTGGAGGAGCTAAAATAATTGCAAGTCTAACTCTTGTGCTATAAAAGGGCAGTAAATAGAGAACAAAGGCACATGGAAAAGAACAAAGAAAATAAAACCCCTTAGAAAAACCGAAAGAACAATCCAATAGCACATGAAAGCTCAGGATAAAGAGAACATTTTTTCAAAGAGAGAAATTTCTGATCTTGTGTTTCTACTTGTAGACTTCTAGTTTTTTCTTTCTTCCCTTTTTTTGTGGCATTCATTTCTCATAGGTAAAAAACATACACAAACACTCACTGGCTTTCTGTTTGTCAGGACTAACACTTTCTATTTATCGGAGGACTAACACAGGAGAACTGAGCTGCTAGAGAGGGCAGTGAGTATTCTATTTAAAAGTAGGTGGATAGGAACAGAAGTATGATGCTATTGAAGATAAAGATGAAGTTTATTGTGATTTCAAGACATTACATGGAATCATAGAATAAGAGACCTGAACATGACCTCAAGGACTAAATCTTCCAAGTTCTGTATTTTACAGATGAAAGAAAAACAACAACTAACAATCAGATATTTTAACTGAATATATTTACATATTTCTGTTCTAGATTCTGTCATTCTTTCAATTATGTGATAATCCTAGGTATGTCAGACATTCTAAGAGTGTTTAAATACTTAAATAGTTGGGGCAACATATTTGTTTGGCAGAATCATGTTTAAAAATTCAACAACTTTAAAATGTTTCTTTCAACCATATAAAATTTATATTTTCTATTTTTTCCCTGGAAAATGTCTCATCTTTCCCAATGAAAATAGCTTTACTTTGGAATAATTTGTATCTTATCTATTTTTACATCTTGGTTTCCAACAAGTCTGTGAATAGGAATGCAATTATTTTTTTCTCTCCCATTTTGAACTTTTGATAGGAAACTATAATTGTAAAGATATATATGAGGAAGTTTGGGGGATTTCTGGGAAGCTACAACTTAAGTAACCTTTGTAACGAAAGCGATGCAAATAGGAGCTTTACTAAAATTGTTATGCAGCCACAAAATCTTACAGGTGTAAATATTTTAGCATTGGCTTCTCTCTGCAATGTTTATGGACTTAACTACCCATGAAAATAAAATCAAGTGAATAATCAATTTTGTTATGCATGCTATGTATCAGTTATTATATATCATTATGTACCATAATATTAGTTATCACATATTATAAACATATATTAAAACTAATTAGAATGAAGGAATACTATAGATTTTTTCATGTCTTTTATTTTTCTGATAATTTTTAAGTTTTAATACTATGTCTTATTATGATTACAGTGACTCTTATATTAAAAGATAGAATTTGGTGACCCAGTCATTTATTTAATGTGCCCCCCGATATAGATATTTTTAACTTTATGGAATTTTCTAGTGATACCAAGAGATAGAAAGGTAATATCTATAGAATCGAATAGAGAGAAAATTTTCCATACTAAACCCACCTGTCTCCTTATTGTTATCCTGGGATAAGGAAAAGAAAATAAGTCTTAATTTGACAACTTCTCTGAATGAAGATCTCAGAGCAAAATCATCTCCTAATAAATGACATACTCCAGAAATGAAAAACAAACACATGGAATATTCATAAAAGGAGTGAATATGTTGCTTGCTTATTGATTCCCTGAGCTGTGCTGTCTCTGAGCAGAAGAGAGAAAAAACGGGCACACACATATTCCACAAAAACGCCACATGATTAGTGACTTGGTTACTAATTACAATTAGGCTGAAATAGTAAAGTTTTCTTTTGACTGGATAATCATGTGTCTGAAGGACATAGACTGTCCTGAATAATCATCCTTTCATATTATTATCAACTTAGCAGCACAGACTTTTTTAGACAATCAGGCCTATGTTCACAACGAAATTGAAGTAATTATAAAAGTTGTAAAAAATCTCCTCGAACAATTCTACTTTCCTTCTCTGGGTTTACGAGAGAAATGTGAGATGGCAGCAGAGATAGGAGGAAGAGATCAAGCAAAGAAAAAAATTTAAAAAAATGTTTTAGATCATCAAATAGTGCAAAACTACAAGACCTGACGAAAAGCAGAGATTTAGGTTCACATTTAGAAATTCTTTGCAGTGAATAATTCTAAGTTTATACAAATGAGATTTCTTTAGCAAAATATCTGAAAATCTAAAGAACACATATTCTGCATATCTGGGGCCTAAGAGAGAGTCACAGGTAAACCTGCAAAGAAAAAATACAATGACCATCATTATACACATACATATACACACACATACATTGATTATATACGTGTGTATATGTGTACATTTATATATTTATGTGTGTATAAAATTGATTACTCACTTGATTTCATTTTCATGGGTAGTTAAGTCCACAAACATTGCACACACACATATATATATACATACACATGTATATATTTACGTGTATGTGTGTGTATATATTTTATAGATATGTGTGTATATATCATATATATGACTTTAATTTCATATAGTATTGATTTTGAGAATCATTCAGGTGGTACATGAAAAGGTAATGTTGATTCAGTAGATGGCAGTCTTCCCACTAAGCCAATAAAAACCACTGTGAAAATCACATTTTAAAAGAAGAAAAAAAAGTATAGTTTGAAGATCAATACAGCTTCTCTGACACTAGTTATTAAGATAACATATAGTTTGAAAATTTAGAGTCTATGTTGACATTACACAATTTAAATGAACCATTCCTAATATCAAATCAATTACATGAGTTGGAGCTATCGCTCTAATTATTAGAACAGGATTGACAAGAAAGATGGAATTTTCTCGTACTGACATCTCTGGTTACTCACATGCTAGGGAAGAAAATAAAATGATTGATTTAGGTCTCTAGACACTGAACCTGAAGTATCATGAGCCCTCTAGTCTTATATCCTCACACCAAACAAACAAAAACAAAAACTTGTTCTTTTATGCTGTAATGTCCTACCAGAGTTTTAGAGGTAGGTACAGTGGAAAACTTTGGTTGACTCTCTGTGGAGAATGATTGTTTGCCCTACAACTTACCTTAAAATCCTGAGCAAATTACTTAAACTCTCCAAGATTCAAGTCCTCCCTCTGTTAAAGCAGGGATAATAAAACCACCATCCCAGGTTTGCCATGAGGATAAAAAATAAACTTGTACTAGACATTTAATAGGAGTTTGTTTCCCTTCCTTTCCTATGTGTTCTCCTTCTTCCTAAAAAATGATCTTAGGAAAATACATATGTATATATTCAAATATGTAGATTTTTAGTTAAAGTGAATTAAAATTAATTGTGTTCTTATAATTTCAAGCTCTCTTTTGTAAAAATTGGCACTACCCTTTAAAGGCTGTGGGTTCAAGAATCTAAAATCAAGGATCTTATAACTATTTTAGATTATATTTTTTATTTATTGTATGTTCACAGCATACAAATCATTAATTATATTTTATACTATGTAGCAGCATTTGCATCAGAGTTAATCTTATATAAAAATGATATTTTACTTCTATTAAGAACAAGTTATTCAATGTTGAGTATTAGAAAAGGAGAATTAAAATTAGATCTATTCAGGTGAACACCAAACAATACCTTGGAAGTTAGTTACTTTTTATAAAAAAGAAAAATTCTAAATATACCTGTTATCTTCTTTTACTCTTCTTTCCATCTGAGTAAAATACAAGGACTTATTATTTGTACACTAACAAATGAGAATTATACAGCACCAGAATCTCATTGTTCCTAGGTCTACTAATATTTAGCTTAATATTAAATATACTTCTGATTACGTATGCAGAGTAGAAACTGGTTTATATTTAATCATCCATATCTTCTTAATAAATTAAAAATAATTGTATAGCTTTTGGCCCAATGAAGTTACAGAATACTCAAATTACCTTGTTGCACCTGGCCTCAGCTGTATCTAAGGCAGCTGGTGTACGATTATTGTCCATTCCATCGGTCTCTTCAGTGCCTACCTTGAAGTGATGCCTTAATGCTGAAGAGTACATAAACCTTACTACAATAACAACCTTAGAAAGCTGATTTACACTTCTAAAGTGCAATTTCTCTACTATCTTAATAATTTGGATAATTCATGAAAAGACAGTTCAAGCTCTGTTACTCTGAGGGTAAAGCACTTAAGGTGGTCAATCTCAATGTGAAGGGCTGGGGGAAATTGTTTTTTTCATGCTGCTTCTGCTGTAGCAGAGTGGTCAGGGTTACCTGGCACAGGTCTGCTACTCAGAGACACAAGCAGTTTCCTCTGCTATTAGGGACTGTCATCAATTCTGTATTGTTGATCAGAGCGCTAACTGCTTTATGGAATGTTGGCATGATTTTTCGTTGTTGTTTTGGGGTTTTGTTTTATTTTATTTTGTCAAGGTAAAGTAGGTAAGAGTCATTGCTGCCAATACATTTTCGAAATTTCTTTCCTTAAAAGCTTTTCATGTCACTTCTCCAACTCCTTCAGCATCTCTGCTTTCAAAGTGAAATGGAGCATATTTTTAAAAAGACAAAAAGGTAGGACTAGGGGAAGCTGAAATACACATCTGAGAGAACAATGTTCATCCCTGTATTTTCCAAATGCCAACAAAGGAGAAGGGAGGAACTGTGTAAACAAAGGAATAGTTATTAAATGAGCTCAATGAAGCCTGCTGGAGGAAGCAGCTTCCCCTATTGATGGCATTTTTAAAAATTCACTGTAGCAAATGTACCCATCTCCCTCCCCAATCCCATTTCTTATCAAAATAGATATACTTCAAATGGGTAGTGTTACTTAACAATATTCAAGTCATGGGTCATGAGAATGATGAGTTTCTTGAATGTGAAGATGCCTTATCTCTTTTTTCTCCGAATTCTCCACCCTAAGTAAAATGCCTTACACACCACGGGCTTTTCAAAAATGACTGCTGAATGAATGAATGCATGAATAAATGAATGACATTCCTGATCATAAATTCATAGGGATTTAAATTAACTCAGAATAGAGATTGCTGATCTACTGAATCAAAATCCTGGTATGTGTCTGTAATGGAAGTTGCTTAACAATCTCACAAACACTTCACTGTCCCCAGATATGACATGCAGTCATTTTTATCCACTTCTAAAAATCACTGATTTGGATTCACTAACCTTTATAAACGTTTTCTCCCCTTAAAGCCTTGATGACACCCATTAAAGTGAATTTACCACAGCTCTTAAACTATTCAAACTGTGGAGATACCCTTTCAGCATTTAGGTCTATTGGCAAATAGTCCCCAAATTCCAGTGCCTTTGCAAAAGGTGGAAAAGTATTCAATTATATGCTATTCTTGATCGCTAGATAATAAGTAGAGTTTGGTTGATGATATATTGATACACAGCATTTTAAGCCCAAAGGTAGCTTCACTTACCTGATTGCTAATTAGGATTAAGGCCTTGTTTCATAAACCAAATTCCCCACCATGACTATTATGAGCTATGACAATGATTGATAACAGGATGTGACGTAAGACTAAAGTCCTAAACAAACACAGGAACAAAGAAACACACCTAAGTAATCACAGGGAGATAATTAGTGCAACAAAGGCACCCTTGGAAGCTTCTGACCCAATCAGAATGAGTTTGTGATTAGTGGTGTGATCTCTTGACTTTTTTGTCTAACCCAGTGGTTTATGCACTTTGAGTCTCCTCTCTTCAGATTTTGAATCAGACTACTTTTAAAAAATGCTTAAATTTTTAGTCTATTCATTTCCAATTAGCTGTTTTTGAGATAATTTTATAAAGTATGTACATATTCGTTATTCTCAGACCCAAATTATTTCTTTTGTTTTTTTTTCTTCACCCATTCCTGTCAGTGTACAACAAACTATTATACTCAGTAAATTTTTACTTTTTTGCCCACAGCTTTAGAAATAATGCAATGGACCAAGAGAGAAAATAAAAGTTTACAATATGTCAGAAAATGATGGCTCACTCTTTATCATACTTCCTATTGAAGATGAAGTTGGAATAGTACTCTTAACTGTCTTTTAGATTCTTAAACTTTTTTAAACTTATAATTTCAGGACCTTCTCACAAGGGGAAACCATAGCTACTACCTCTTATGCTGGACATTCAATTTTGTGCATTAATAACCAAGAATGAACAAAGGGGGATATATTTCATACTCTGAGAATTGGGTGAATGAAAATAATACAAAAATGTGTCCTCTTGAGGTTAGCAAATTATTCAGGAGAAGGTGAATTAAAGTAGGAAGGAGAAAGAACACTTACTCTACCTGAGGTCATACCTACACACACTTTACTGTATTTGAATTTTCTGTTCAGTGTCCTAACAACTGATGTATGTTGATCTATGGGGTTGAACCTAGATAAAATGCCCAATGTCCCCACTCTGGATCTTGAAGAAAATTCACAGAATGATGGTACTAAGTTCTTTCTGTCATTGCTTTTCAGCTGTTACTGTGGACTGTGGGACAAAGCAGGCAGGCTATAAATAGACATTGTCTTCACTTGGTTCTTCCAAAAATTAGAATTCCCTCAATGGTCTTCTGAGTTTGAACTACGGCTATCCCATGCAAATGCTATTATACAGCCATCTGAAGCTGCACAAGCTGGCTTGGAAGAAACAGCTTTAATGTTTCCAGGGGCAGAGTCAGCATGCCAATAGATTTCCTGGTATCATTGCAGAACTTGCCATAGCTAAGCAGAGCATGTTCCAGAGCAAGGGGCATGCTCCATCCAGACTGCTTTAAACAATTCAACTTGCACACGAAGTGAGTGCCTACTATGAGTATGAGTTACATTACCATCATGAGAACTGTGGTGTACAAATACAATGTGAAGATTACTGACAGCTCATAATAGAAATTTGGCTCTACTATATGGTTCTTTTTACAAATGGTATATGACACAACTTCCTTCAACTAGTGTGAAAGCAGATTGTCCCCTATCAGCCTCATCATAAAGAATATGCACTAAGCCTTTATAAGCCTAATTAAGTGGTTATTGACTATTAAAATGTTAATGATAAGTAACTCCTACTTTGATAGCAATTTTATTAAATAAAACCTTCTTAAAAGTTTCCTCTCAATTCTCTCAGCAGCCAGTGAATCCCCACTACAAATATAACTATTAAATAAAATTAGCTCAGTAACACTGAGAAGTAAGGATACCTGATTATTAGGAATTACAGATATCTGTGCAAACTTAAATGGAAGTTACAAAATAGGAAATCAATAGACTCATGCTTATTGTAAATGATGTATTAGCAGTCTTAGCAATAGACCATGTATTTAGTGACAGAGAGGTGAACGGTAATATTTGACAAGATCTTTCTTGTTTGTTTTTGGTTTTAAAATATCTTTAAAAGAGCTGTCTTGAATTTGAAACCCATTGCTTTCCTGACACTGTAAAAAATACATTTTTATATCACTTCCCTATTTACTTTATCATCCTTTTTAAAGGAAAAGTTGAAGATTAAAATTTTATATACTTTTATTACCAAGTTTCCAATACGTGTGGCATCTTGTAAAATCTATCAGTGGGTGCCCCACCCATGGCTTTTTTCCAGTTCCAGATCAGTCAGCTATTGTTATGAAGGCATGGCTAACTTCAGGGTAGACTAGTGTTCCCATGACAGCTTTTTTATTCACATGCTGAATTTGGTTGATTTGTATGGCTTAAAGCAAGATAGTTGAAGTGATCATGAGTTCTTAATAGGACACAGACCTCGATACTCCACTTTCATGAATAACTTATGAAATTGTCTTAGACTCTTTTCCATTGGAAAACAACATTTATTACAATACTTTATATGTGTTGACTTTTCCCAATCGCTGCTCTCTTCAGTTCTTTTCCTCTCAGAATTCTTACCTATTTTATAAAAGAAAAAAGGTTAATTTCCTTCAATAAAGCTGTAAACAGTTTGTGGACTGAATTCTTTTATGAGGTTATTGAAAGTTTGACTAAATCACGTGATCATCTCCCAGAACTTCCAGAAGGGTGGGACCAAGTAATATACCACTTGCTAGCAGCATTCATTTATTTTTAGGGTATGTCATAATGTTCTTATTTTGAAGAATATTTGTAAGTAAGGCAACTACTTTGAATCTCATTGAGAACAAGTGTAAGTGTATGCTATTAGATGTTCCCATACAAATAAATGAAAATGTTTCAACTGTACATGTTGACTAAATAATTTGAAAATTGTTCATAAAATTGGAAAACATAAAAAAACAAAACAAACAAACATGAGCTTCCTGAAAGCAGGAAGTTGTGTGTCTTACTTATTTTATTTTCAGCTCCTAGCTAAGAGCTTCACACCCACAAGTTGTTATTATTTGCAGTTTGTTGAATGAATATTCTCCCACTAAATACCACAATGGTCCAGAGTGGTCCTTTAGTTGGTCCTGGGTTATGCTGTATCCCCTTCAGACACAGACTCAGTGGGGAGAATGATCACTATAGTTAAGTGGTTCTCCCCTCTCATGTTTGGCCCATTTCTAATCTTCATACTCACTGAAAACATAATCTGATTTGAATCTTTTCTCTTAAATTGTGCTTGTTTTTCCTTCTGTAGAGACTGCCAGTAATAAAGTTAGTGTTAGCAGTTTGAATCCTGGTTAAACCTCTTACTATACAGTGAAGCACAATTTAGGTCCCTCAGCAGCACTACTGCAGCAAACAGAAGTGCCAGTGTGAAGTGGCTGTGCCAAGGGAAGGGGCAGTATTTGGCAGAAGTGGCAATAATGCTGAGGAAAGACACATTGCCGGGCCAACTGTCAGCCTGTTGTCAACAGTAAGGAACATTCACACAGCTTCCCTGGGGCCAGATGCCTCAGCACAGCACACAAAGGCAGTGGTTTTCACCTTGGACTGCACCTAAAAATCACCTGGGAATCTCTTAAGACATATCCACACCTGCAGCCTCACCCAGACCCATTAACTCAGAGTGTCCCCCAGCATGGGTACTGCTTTTCCAGTTCCCTAGGTGACCCTAATGTCTAGCTGGGGTTAAGAACCCAACATTTAAGGATACAGAGCAGAAGAAGAGAAAAGACACAGTGGGACCACTTCTGATGAGACTTATTTGCGAGCACCTATAAAACGACCCTCCCTGGGATACCCAGGAACTGGGAGTGACCTGGGAAAGAGAAGCTGGAAGAGGGACTGCAAACCCTGCAATGATAAGTTAACAAACCATTAAGCATTCATTTTTAAGGATAATTTTTACAGATGGATATCATAGTGTCAAACTTTAACTCGTGCTAAGGTATGAAAGGCTGAGGAAATGTCGATCCTTCCTTTCATCTGCAAGTAAACCTTCTGAGCTCACATCTGCTGGGTTGAAGAATAAAATTGTTCTTCTTAAGCTTAATAATTAGGAATTTATTTTCTTTCCCTTTCTGTTCTTTTCTCTTCTTTCTTTTTCTTTTTCTTTTTTTTTTTTTTTTTTGAGATGGAGTCTCACTCTGTCGCCCAGGCTGGAGTGATCACAGCTCACTGCGACCTCCACCTCCTGGGTTCAAGCAATTCTCCTGCCTCAGCCTCCTGAGTAGCTGGGACTACAGACACGCACCACCACACCTGGTTAATTTTTGTATTTTTTAGTAGAGATGGGGTTTCACCATTTTGGTCAGGCTGGTCTCAAACTCCTGACCTCGTGACCCCCCCCCGCCGGCCTCTCAAAGAATACTTAGGAATTTCTAAACATATCAACAGTTCCTGCGAATGGATAAAAAGGCTCAGTCTCTCAGATAGCCTCCTCCTAACTCTTGATGCTTTCCCTAAGACAAAGACTAGGTGGATGGGTGGAGTGCTGTCCAACTGGTCTCTGTCTGTCCCTCTGGCCTCTAGCACTCAGATCTCTGTTTGGTGAGCTTATGATCCATTCTTCTACTCAAGGGCCATCTCCTCTTCACCTAGATAGCTTCCCATCAGCTCTCCCTGGATGCAGACCTCAGGTCACAATGTTTCTCATCTGGCTCCCCTGACTCAGTGGTTCCCTCTCTTGGTCACCAGCTAGACTGACTGGCCACCTCACTGTACCCTGTTCTTAGGTGGACCTT
The DNA here is from genome assembly GCF_030222135.1 of Aotus nancymaae. Lineage (NCBI taxonomy): Eukaryota > Metazoa > Chordata > Mammalia > Primates > Aotidae > Aotus > Aotus nancymaae. Next base: position 34,802,067 of record NW_026988419.1, on the reverse strand, counting down.
TCCAGTCCTTGCCTGACCCTCCTTCTTCAAGATTCCATGTGAAGAAGTCTGTTTGATGTCCTTTTTAATCCAGGTTCTGCCTAGCAATCCTATAGGGCCACAGTAGAGAAAAAGGAAATCAGAACAGATATTCAATGTCTTTCTCTCATTTCTCTCTCTTCTTTTTTTTTTTTTGAAAGAAAGAAAGAAAAAAAATAAAGAAGAGGAGGAAAAAGGAAGAGAAAGAGAGAGAGAGAATGGGAGTATTGCTTTCTTGCCCAGGCTAGAATGCAGTTTAGTAATGGGTATTGAAAACCTCTTTTATACCAATAATTATACTTGATGTAAACAGGAAGGAATAAGGGAAGAAAATAACAAACGAGCAGCCAACCAATATTTCATTTAAACCTATGAAATGCTATGCGATTACTGAGGAGTGATTTACTTCCAATTATGTAGTCACTTATGGAATAGGTGTGAAGTGGTAAGGTATGTTTTATGTATTTGAAGTGGAGAGTTCTATAAATGTTTATTAAGTTTACTTGTTCCGGGTCTGAGTTCAAGTCCTGGATGTCCTTGTTAATTTTCTGTCTCGTTGATCTATAAAATCGTTAGCTCTTCTTGTTACATTGATCCTTTTGCCATTATGTAATGTCCTTCTTTGCCTCTTTTGCTCTTTGTTACTTTAAAGTCTACTTTATCAGAGGCGAGAATTGCATCTCCTGCTTTTTATTTGTTTATTTTTACTCTCTGATTGGTTGATAAATCTTCCTCCTTCTCTTTGTTTTCAGTCTTTGTGTATCATTGCATGTGAGATGGGTCTGGATGCAGCATAGCAATGGGTTTTGGCTTTTTATCCGATTAGAATATATGTAACTTTAATACTAGCATTTGGTGCTAGCTGGCTGTTTTGCCCATTAGTTAGTGTAAATTTTTCGTTGTGTTAATGTTCTTTTCTTTTTGATATATTTTTGGAAAGGCTGATATTGGTTGTTCCTTTATATGTATAGTGCTTCTTTCAGAAGCTCTTGTAAAGCAGGCCTGGTGGTGGTGAACTCTCTAAGTACTTGTTTGTTCGCAAAGGATTTAATTTTTCCTTCGATTATAGAGCTTAGTTTGGCTGGATAGGAAATTCTGGGTTGAAAGTTCTTTTCTTTAAGGATGTTAAATATTGGTCCCAACTCTTTTCTGGCTTGTAGGGTTTCTGCTGAGAGATCTGCTGTAAGTCTGATAGGTTTCCCTTTATGGGTAACCTGACCTTTCTCTCTGGCTGCCCTTAGTATTTTCTCCTTCATTTCAACCCTAATAAATCTGGCAATTATGTGCCTTGGGGTTGGTCTTCTTGAAGAATATCTTTGTGGTGTTCTCTGTATTACCTGGAGTTGAATATTACCCTGCCTTGCCAGGTTGGGAAAGTTTTCCTGAATGATATCCTGAAGAGTATTTTCCAACTTGGATTCATTCTCTTTGTCACATTCAGGTACACCTATCAAACGTAAATTAGGTCTTTTCACATAGTCCCATATTTCCTGGAGACTTTGCTCATTCCTTTTCATCATTTTTTCTCCAATCTTGTCTTCTCGTTTCATTTCACTGAGCTGGTTCTCGACTTCTGATGTCCTTTCTTCTACTTGATCAATTCTACTGTCTAAACTCGTGCATGCTTCACGAAGTTCTCGTGTTGTGTTTTTCAGCTCCATCAATTCACTTATATTCCTCTCTAAATTGTCCATTCTCGTTAACATTTCGTCAAACCTTTTTTCAAAGTTCTTAGTTTCTTTGCATTGGGTTAGAACAAGTTCTTTTAATTCACAGAAGTTTCTTATCACCCACGTTTTGAAGCCTGCTTCTGTTTTTGGAACACACTCGTAATCTATTAAGCCTTGTTCCGTTACTGATGAGGAATTGCAATCCCCTGTAGAGGGAGAGGCATTCTGATTTTGAGTATTCTCTGCCTTTTTACGCTGATTTCTTCCCTTCATTATATATTTGTCCGTCTGTCGTCTTTATAATTACCGACTTTCTAACTATGTCTCTGAGCAGACGTCCAACTTGTTGATTCCCAGAGCCGAAATCTGAGCAATCCACTGCGCCGGCCAAAATAGCGGTGTTAAGATTGATGGTGCTTTTCTGCCCGGGAATCTCCGGACTCTGCACCAAAAACTGGCACGCTAAGGCACCAGCAAAACCACCGCGCCGGCCACAAGAGTCGCCCTGGCGACACGTGGGGCTCCTCTGCTGGGAATCTCCTGGTCCGTGAGCAACAAATATTCATCTGAAAGTGTGGCGTCCTCTCGTTCTCTGCGCTTTCACTGGGAGCTAGGAGCCCAAGCGGCTAGTGATCAGCCATCTTGGATCTCTCTCCCTCATTTCTCTCTCTTCAATTTCACAGACTCACTCTATGGTAGGGAGACACAGGCTTGATTTTCTCCCTTATTTCACTCCTCTCTAGAAGAGCAGCTGTAGGCTTTTTTCCCCCATGCTAGAGAGCACACATCTTCATGGGCTGCTAAAAAAAAATGAGGTAAATGAATTTATAAAAATCTCTCTTAAGGCTGGGAGTGGTGGCTCATTCCTGTAATCCCAGCATTTTGGGAGGCCAAGGCAGGTGGATCACGAGGTCAGGAGATCATCCTGGCCAACATGGTGAAACCCTGTCTCTACTAAAAATACAAAAATTAGCTGGGCATGGGGGCACATGCCTGTAGTCCCAGCTACTTGGGAGGCTGAGGCAGGAGAATCGCTTGGGCCCAGGAGGCGGAGGTTGCAGTGAGCTCAGATCGCTCCATTACACTCCAGCCTGGGTGACAGAGTGAGACTCCATCTCAAAAAAAAAAGTCTCTTTTAAGACAATCTGGGTTTCTAAGGTATTGTCTTGCAGTGTAATATCTTAAATATCAGAAGCTAGAGGTGTTTTGTTTTGTTTTGTTTTTGCACTGTGTTCAGAGACAAATGTTTCTCTCCTCCAACGTTCTTACGCAAGTGGAGGTCTCAGGACAGTCAGGAAGAAAGTAATGTGCTAGGTTAGGAAAGAAGAAAGAGAAAAGCCCCACTAATAAATTCCAAACTGTTATCCTCATTGCAGAAGTAGCCATCCTGAAAAAAAGCTTTACTTATCATTTTTGGGGGTAGGGGGAGAGAATTTTAGTAGAAGAGAGGACTTCATGTTTATTGTTATTCACTAGATGCCTACTGCGTGGTGGACACTGCCAGCATTTGAGTCTCACCAGTGTGGCTATAATAATATCTGCTTTCACGATTGCCCTGAAGATTGAATGAGAAAACATAAAAAAAGCATTCACCCCAGTAGCTGTCTTGGAATAGGGGCCAGATTTATGGTAGAATTACAGATATACTCATCCATTTCTTCACCCCACCCTTTTTGTGTGTTTGTCTCTAACTTTATTGTTGTTGCTGTTGTTTGCTAGTTAGGACTGTACATCCCTATGCCAATTCTAAAATTTTTAAAAGCTGATTTAGCTGGTAGCTCATCAACTCGATGTTTGAACTCTCTGATCTTTCTACACGTTTACAAGATTATTCATAGTTTTCAGTTTGGTCCCGCAAGATCCTGAGAGGTCTTGGGAATCTAAAAGTAACTGATTTCTGTTAAGTTTCACTTCGTGATAAACATACTAACTCTCTATTGTATTTCCTTGAAAACCAGTAATGGTCACAATTATTTAGGCCAACCAGAAAACTGCCAGATCGTGTTACTTAATATAGAATATGCTATAAAGAACACTATATTTTATTCGTTTAAAATGGGTCCCATAAGGCTAGCTTTCTCTATTTAAGAAAATAAAGTTGTGACACAGGAACTGACTAAAGGAAATGGTAGACTATAGAACAGTTGGCCTCTGAGTCACCAGTTCAAACGTGACCCCAAATTGCTAACATCTGAGTGTCACAGCTGGCCTCGGCCCAATCACTGCAGGAAGAGAAGCCACATCATATGCACACCATGAGCCATGACAGTTACCTGTTGTTCTCAATAGAAAAGCAAGGTTAAAACGAACCCCAGAACCTACCATTTCCTTCTATTGCATGTCCCAGAATGTTTTCCTAATAAAAACAAATGTCTGAGATTTATTTCCCAAAGGTCTCATATACCTTTTCATTGTATTTTGTTTCTAAATGAGTTTCAACTAACACTCAAGATACTGATATTTTTGTTTCATCAAAATGTCATTGGCTAGGGAGAATTGTGTACTGTGCACACTAATTGCCCGGTATCATAAATATGAGTAATAATCATCATCATTAACATTCACTGAGTATCTATTGCATTTCTATGTAACATCTTACAAAGATTCCATGATTTAAAATGCAAAACAATCCTGAAAATCAGCTACTATTATCTTCATTTCACAGATGTGGATACTGAGACACGGGTAGCTTTGGTATCTTGTCCAAGAGCATAGATAATTAGTGGCAAACTAAGGATTTTTATTCCTGCTTTTCTGATTTGAAAGTCATGTAACTTCTCTTATGTGTATATATTTACCTCATCTTACTTCTAGTGGCTGTTTCTTGTTTAGTTATTTTCTGTGCATTTTTGATAACTCATTTTGCCTAGAGGAAGAGCAGTAGGCTGACTGTTAGAGTGTATTGACCAATTAGCTATACTAAGATTGTTGAATCTAGCTATACTCAAGGTTAATCTAAAATTCTGAAGACTGATGTCTCCTTAAAGGTAGTGTTTATCCATGTTTTCCTAGGGGCTTTTTCATTTTTACTAGTCATTTAAAACTAAACAATTCATGGATAGAAGTATAATTATTTTTAAAAATGATTAAGTGAGGCCAAAGAAAACGAAATCATATGTTCAGAATCACCTATAAAGAAATGAACATTAGGGCCAGGCACAGTGGCTCACACCTGTAATCCCAGCACTTTAGGAGGCTGAGGTGAAAGAATCACTTGAGGCCAGGGGTTCCAAACCAGCCTGGGCAACTCAATGAGACCTCATCTCTGCAAAGAAAAATTAATAGGGTTTGTAGCACATGCCTGTAATTCCAGCTACTCAGGAGGCTGAGGTGGGGAGGATTGCTTGAGCCCAGGAGTTTGAGGCTACAGTGATCCATGATTACACCACTGCAGTCCAGCCTGGACACAGAGCAAGACTCCAATGAGAGAGAGAGAGAGAGAGAGAGAAGAGGAAGGGGGGGGAAGGAAGGAAGGAAGGAAGGAAGGAAGGAAGGAAGGAAGGAAGGAAGGAAGGAAGGAAGGAAGGAAGGAAGGAAGGAAGGAAGGATCTCATGCTAATTATATAATTTTGAGTTACCAGAAGATGATTTAACTTTTTTTTAATCCAAGTGTTCTTATGCTACTCTTTGGATGGATATGAAAATAAATCATTTAAAAAATATCAAATATAAATTTTCTCTTTGAGAGAACAAGTATCTTGTGTGAAGCAAAATCTACTGGCACTGATCTTTATGTAACAATTGTAGGAGTTCTTGGAGAGCTAATGTTCTATCAAATCAGTTTCCAATTGGCTGAATCAAGAAATCATTTGTCCCTTTGGCAATTAAAACCTTAAGAAAGAAATGATAGATGGATTCAAAATTTAAATTTCCTTTGTGTTTCTAAGTATTTTTCACATAATTGAAGCCATGGAATGTTTACTTATGCCATGGTCATTCTAAAACAGAACAAACCAGCATCTTAACTGGTGTTATAATGATTGATTCCAAGGTTTTCATCCAAGAACCAATAGTCTGAGAAGCAACCATATCAAACAAAACTTTTTAGTCAAAGGATCTTATTGGACAAATACCGATTATATGTCTCTGAGTTCTAGGTGATCATACACTTGAATTCAAAGACTTAAACCCTTTGAGATTAAAGCTTCCACCATGTAATTCAAATGAAGCCTAATAATGAAATCTGGTGGTATATGATAACTCTAATAGCTAGCCCATCTTAGCTAGAGAAATTACAAATGCATGGCAAATATGCACTTAGACCAAAGCAACAACAACCAACAAAAGAACACCACCAGGTTTATGAGGCATAAAACATTAAATTTAATAGGTTATAAACTATGATTAAATCACAAACATATTTTTATTGCCTAGTTCACGGTGAAGAGCCACACCTGTTAGTTTAGCTGCAGGGACGATACCCACAAATGTGCAATGGAATCAGCAGGATCTTCCCATGCAGAGACAACCATGGGCACAGGAACCTGGAAGCCCAGCCTTGCTGGCAGGTAGCAACTGAAGGGTCAGCTTGTTTTTACCCTTAGAACTCTATAGGCACAGCAGGCGCGCACAGTTGCTAACAGTCATCCTATTTCCCCTTCTAATTAGAAAATCACTTTGTTTTACAAATTTCAAAAGGGAAAATGTCTGATAGAACTTTAAGAGATTGCTTTTTTTCAGATATTTGAGGAAAAAATTACAAATTATTTTAAGACTGGAATAGTTTAGAGAAACATTCCTATACACCGTAGCACTTAGTAATGCATTCCACTTGCTGGTTTAAGTTTAAAATCTTACTTTAAAGCTGGTGATCTGTAGTCTGGATATAATTCACAGATATGATTTTGTTTTTAATGTATTGGTTTTAACAGAAGCTCTAAAATACACAATCCTGATGTGACAATCCACTTGAGCTGGATACTGACTGGGCTGCCACTCTTGACTATTCATGGGCAACCTGTTCACCACAATGCCTTTCTGGTCCCCGTCTCTCATGGGCTACCTGCCTGGAGACATGTGAATTTTCAACCTCTGAGTAAAATTGATAGCCCACAAAAGAAAGCTTCATTCTATTATATAACGTTTTTCCCTGCCCCATGGTTTCAAAGTCTTTCTTATAATTTCTGCTAATACATCCCTCCACCTACTCCTTTCCCGACTTCAAAAAAATTAAATCACCCTTACACTAATAGAAAAGTCAAATCTAGAAATTATCTTTGGAAAAATGTAAGATATGATTAAAATAAAGAAACTAGAAAGATCACTCAGATCTCAGAATTTAAAGTTACTTTTAAAAGATTCTTGCCAACAAATCAGTGCAACAATTATTACTTTTTTCCAAAGAGTTAAATATTTTTATTTACTCAATAAGGTTTACACTAAATTTAGCATACTTGCCCCCCACCCACCAACAGGCCCCAGTGTGTGATGGTTCCCTCACAGTGCCCATGTGTTCTCATTGTTCACCTCCCACTTATGAATGAGAACATGTGGTGTTTGGTTTTCTGTTCCTGTGATAGTTTGCTGAGAATGATGGTTTCCAGCTTCATCCATGTCCCTGCAAAGAACATGAACTCATCGTTTTTTATGGCTGCATAGTATTCCATGGTGTATATGTGCCACATTTTCTTTATCCAGTCTATCACTGATAGGCATTTGCTATTGTGAATAGTACTGCAATAAATATACCTGTGCATGTGTCTTTAAGTAGAATGATTTATAATCCTTTGGGTACATATCCAGTAATGGTATTGCTGGGTCAAACAGTATTTCTAGTTCTAGATTCTTGAGGAATCACCACACTGTCTTTCACAATGGTTGAACTAATTCACACTCCCTTCAATGGTGTAAAAGCAGTCCTATTTCTCCACATTCTCTCCAGCATCTGCTGTTTCCTGACCTTTTAATGATTATCATTCTAACTGGTGTGAGATGGTATCTCATTGTGGTTTTGATTTGCATTTCTAGAATGACCAGTGATGATGAGCATTTTTTCATGTTTTTTGGCTGCATAAATGTCTTCTTTTGAGAAGTTTTTCCTTTGCCCACTTTTTAATGGGTTTTTTTTTCTTGTAAATTTGTTGAAGTTCCTTGTAGATTCTGGATATTGGCACTTTGTCAGATGGACAGATTGCAAAAATTTTTTTCCCATTCTGCAGGTTGCCTGTTCACTCTGATGATAGTTTCTTTTGCTATATAGAAGCTCTTTAGTTTAATTAGATCCCATTTGTCAATTTTGGCTTTTGTTGTCATTGCTTTTGGTGTTTTAGTCATGAAGTCTTTGCCCATGCCTATGTCCTGAATGACATTGCCTAGGTTTTTTTCTAGGGTTTTTTATGGTTTTAGGTCTTATGTTTAAATCTTTAATTCATCTGGAGTTAATTCTTGTATAAAGTGTAAGGAAGGGGTCTGGTTTCAGTTTTCTGGATATGGCTAGCTAGTTTTCCCAACACCATTTATTAAATAGGGAATCCTTTCTTCATTGCTTGTTTTTGTCAGGTTTGTTGAAGATCCGATGGTTGTAGATGTGTGGTGTTATTTCTGAGGCCTCTGTTCTGTTCTATTGGTCTATTTATCTGTTTTGATACCAGTACCATGCTGTTTTGGTTACTGCAGACTTATAGTATAATTTGAAGTCGGGCAGTGTGATGCCTCCAGCTTTGTTCTTTTTGCTTAGGATTGTCTTGGTTATACAGGCTCTTTTGTGTTTCCATGTGAAATTTAAAGTAGTTTTTTTCTAATTCTATGAAGCAAGTGGATGGTAGCTTGATGGGAATAGCATTGAATCTATAAATTACTTTGGGCAGTATGGCCATTTTCAAGATATTGATTGATCATCCATGAGCATGGAATGTTTTTCCATTTGTTTGTGTCTTTTTTTATTTACTTGAGCAGTGGTTTGTAGTTCTACTTGAAGAGGTCCTTCACATTCCTTGTAAGTTGTATTCTTAGGTATTTTATTCTCTTTGTTGTAGCAATTGTGAAAGGGAGTTCACTCATGATTTGGCTCTCTGTCTATCATTGATGTATAGGAATGCTTCTGTTTTTTGCATATTGATTTTGTATCCTGACACTTTGCTGAAGTTGCATATCAGCTTAAGGAGATTTGGGGCTGAGATGATGGGGTTTCCTAAATATACAATCATGTCATCTGCAAACAGAGACAATTTGACTGTTTCTCTTCCTATTTGATTACTCTTTATTTTTTCTCTTGCCTGATTGCCCTGGCCACAGCTTCCAATGCTATGTTGAATGGAAGTGGTGAGAGAGGGCATCCTTGTCTTATGCCAGTTTTCAAAGGGAATGTTTCCAGCTTTTGCCCATTCAGTATGATATTGGCTGTGGGTTTGTCTAAATAGCTCTTATGAGATATCAATGCCTAGTTAATTAAGAGGTTTTTTTTAGCATGAAGAGGTGTTGAATTTTGTCAAAGGCCTTTTCTGCATCTATTGAGATAATCATGTGATTTTTGTCATTGGTTCTGTTTATGTGATGGATTACATTTATTGATTTGCATGTTGAACCAGCCTTGCATCCCAAGGATGAAGCCAACTTGATCGTGGTGGATAAACTTTTTGATGTGCTGCTGAATTCAGTTTGCCAGTAGTTTATTGAGGATTTTTGCATCGATGTTCATCAGGGATATTGGCCTGAAATTTTCTTTTTTTGTTGTGTCTCTGCCAGGTTTTGGTATCAGGATGATGCTGGCCTCATAAAATGCATTAGGGAGGACTGCCTCTTTTTCTATTGTTTGGAATCATTTCAGAAGGAATGGTACCAGGTTCCTCTTTGTACCTCTGGTAGAATTCGGCTATGAATCAGTCTGGTCCTGGGCTTTTTTTGGTTGGTAGGCTATTAATTACTGCCTCAATGTGCCAAGCAATGTCCTAACCACATGACCTGGGGCAAGTCTTCTTTAAATCTCAGTTCCACTTCTTTCACCAAAAATGAGGTAAACACTTAGTTTCAGAATAGATGTAAAGATAAAATTTAAGGTGTGAATGAAAAGAAAAGCACCCAGGCCATGTCTAATAGGAAGTCAAACTTTATTTCACTCCTAACTCATTTTCATCAAAAATCATCTGTAGTCAGGATATCATGATACTTACTCCAATACCAGGAAGATACACCATTCTGGGCCAGCACCAAATTAGTTTTTATAGTAAGTAATACATTTTGTTAAAGAAATATTATTTATTTTATTTTATTATAAAGATTTTAAATACTGGAGCCAATTCCTTTCTGTGAGTCTAACTCTTTAGCACTAGGATGAAGCTGCAAAACCATCTATCAGAGCTGTGGTGGTAATAATTCTTGCACTGGACCAGCTGAATTCTATCAGAGGTACAAAGAGGAGCTGGTACCATTCTTTCTGAAATTATTCCAAACAAGGTAAACACTTAATTTCAGAAAATATTTTTAAAAAGCTTAGTGACATATACACAAGATTAAAAAATGAGGATGTTAGAAAATAAGACAAGATTGAGAAATAATATGCAAAATGCCTAGTTTGAGCTGTGGTTTATATGTTTATCACTGTATTTCTGCAACCAATATGTTGCTCAATAAATATTTGTTTAATAAATATGTAAATTTTAAGTAGACATTTGTTGATTTTACCTGCTCAACTGCCTTATATCCCCTATTTTTTTTGAACGAGCACTTCCTGTCTTCAAGTAAACCCCTCCTCACACAGTTTATGTAGGGGCTGACTGCACCTCTGGCTCCTGGTTAGGCTTCTAATATAATCCCTGACAGTGAGAATGCTACCTGGGGCTCTTGCTGGAGGTATACAGAAAAAGGTATTCTCTCACCCCACCACAACCCTCAGAGTTGTTGAGCTGGTAGAATATAAGCCTGCCCTAGGACCTTTATGTTTGAATATGAATGTGCTCCTGTTTGAAGCTATTTAAATATATGGACTTCTCAGTTATCTAAACCCATGACTGTCAGCTGACCATGATTTTGTCCCCCAAGGGACATTTGGTAATGTCTGGAGCCATTTTTGGTTGTCACCACTGGGGGAATGGTACTAATGGCATTGACTCAGTAAAGTCCAGGATGTTCTTAAACATCCTATAATGCTTAGGATGGTCTCTCACCCCCCTAACAAAGAAGAATCATCAAGCCCTAAATGTTAATAATGCTAAGGTTACTTTCTGAACTTTTTGAACCAATCTCCCTTTTTTTCGAGTCAGTTTGAGTTGGGTTTCCATCACTTGCAACCAAAGGTCTTGACTACTAGGGAGTGGATTGAAAATTGGATTCTTACTTCTTAGTAGTCAGAGTAAAACACATAATAGAATGAGCTAGTTTCTCAGGAGGTATACAGCTAGCTGTCCTAAGCAGCAATACTTAAAATGAATGTCACCCATGAATCCTCATAAAGGATATAGAAATCTAGTTTTGTAATTATATTCTGAACTTCTTGGAATTGACTAACACTAATAATAGTCTGTAAAGAAATATCACACATTGCCAGTCATCAAGACCTTATTTCAATATGTTTATAGAGATACTGTGTGCTGTTGTAGAGTTTATACACTACACAAAGGCTCACTTCTGGGGGCTCCTTCCTGATTTGCCTGCCCAGAAGGAGTGTCTTTTCTCATTTGAGTAAAGACATCTTATAAGTTAGTGGTAGCTCTATGTGTTCACATGCATAATTCTAAAAGAAGCAGAAAACAGTTCTGATCTGTAGTCATAATAAGGCCAGCACTTTTAACTTGCTTCAAATGAACCTCTCGGAAGAAGGTCCACTCTATCCAGAATGATAAGAGCTGCCACGGCAGGGATTAACAAATGACTGTGTGCCTCAATTGTGGTGTGGTAACATGTACAGTATGTTTCTCAGAGGCAACTGATGACTTTGGGATCTTTTTCCATAGCACTCAAAATGCAAATTTTTCTTCTGTTTTCTGTTAATATACTAAATAAGAGCTCTTATGCAGGGAAGTATTTTCATGCAAAAAGACTGTCACTTTTCCAGCAGGAAAGCCTTTAAGTTATTTGCCTTGATGTGTCATAAACTTGATATAACTGTAGAAGATTGAATGACCACTGGGCCAAAGCAAACATTTTGGATCAGATTTGGTCTATGTCAGATAATGTATTTGAGCAGTTATTTAAGGGTTGGAGAATTAAATAAATGTTAACAAATTTTACCAGTTTCTCCAAAAATTCTATAGATGTTTCTCATTGGGAAGTACTTACAGACTTTGCAGATAGCAAATATTCAGTGACAGCACTCCATTGCTTTAATTCCAAAAAGAATAATAGGGTCTAAAATAAAAAGTAAGTTAATATTATATCCTTGTGAATTTAGAAATACTGACTTGATTTTGTAATACTTAAAAATATCACCAAGAATCCAAAAATTAATTTCTTAGAAGGATCAGTATATTTAGATAAAGTGATATTTAATGAACTTACATTTTTAGAATCAAAAAGTCCAGATTGAATTTTTATTTATGTCAGCTGTATAGATATTTGATTGCAATTACAAATCATATGATTGCAACTGAACTAAGGTCAAAACTCTATCTTAGATGTTTTCATCAGGATAGACTAGATTATAATGCAATTACAAAATAGTCCCAGAATCTCAGTGGCAAAAATATTTTTGGCTCTGTCTAGATGTGCATTAAAGGTTGGTGAGATGTCAAGGAGCCCAGGGTCATTGAGGCTTTGCCATTTTGTACCTATTAGAACACATGAGCTCAGAGGTTGCTGGAACAGGGTAATAGAGAGCCAGAGTGTCCCAAAACGACTTTCATGGCCAAGCCTTGGAAGTGGCATGCATTAATTCCACCCATGTACCATTGGCCACATTCAGTCATATAGTCTCAGCTTCAGGAGAGGTTTAGGAAATGTGGTCTTCCCCTGTGCGAAAGACAAAAGGAAAGGCCAGGAGTGTCCAGTATTGTCTCTGCCACATTGGCAGAGTGAAAACATAGAGACTTTGTAGTTGTATCAGTCTGAGTTTATTTCCTTTGACATTTACTAACCATGAAATCTCTCAAAGTTTTAGTTTTCTCACATCAAATGGTAGGTCTTAGTATAATAATATTTGAATTACTTTGGTGACTTTCATCTCAACCAAAATATTATACTTAATGTTTAATTATTTAAAATTTTATAGAAATACATTGTTATTACTGATAATATTTAAGCTCAATGACTTTTCATTCAGTCTTATCTAGTTCTAGGTATCTATACAAGAAAACTAACGTGTAATCAATGAGAACATAATGAAGGAAAAACTTAGTTAAGACACTAACTTCAATCAACTCAAGAGTTGGCAATCTAGCTACAGGAGATGAGAAGTTTTCTCTTTACCCTGGCTAATTATGCAGCCTAAATTGTGTATAGACAGAACAGACTGTATTTGAGCAAATAGTTATTTTTTTTCTAAAAGTATACACTGCATATAAATAATAAGCACCCCATTCACGAAACTCAGCAAAGCATTTTAGATGATGCTTAATATTCATTGTATCTATATGTATATCTGATTCTAAATAAACATTAGTGATAGTACATATGACATTGTATATGTATGCATATATTCACAGATATAAATACATATGTACTTATACATAAATGTATACAATAGCTAAAAGTAGATGGATTGTGCTGCATATTACCTAAAACCCCTTCCATGCCTAAAATTCTGCAAAATTGTTTTATGACATTGGTTCTTAAAATTTTTCTGTCTTAAGAAAACATATATCACAACATATATCAATTTGAATTATTTAAGGTAAACCTTAAAGAAAGTTAAGAGTCTGTATTAGATTGTTCAAGAAGTGATGACAGCATATAATATTTAGAAAATGCTGACCCTCAGATTTTACAGCTATTTTGATGCCATGTGTAAATTTTGATTTACAAACTTATTCACTAGTGCTAATTAGAAGTATCTCCAGTTCCTGATGCTTTCTAGGTTGGATTGTACTTGTTAGCCCCTGAGTGGTAGGACAGCCCACATGGCCAGTAGCTGGAAGCTGTGAAGAGAGACGTGTGCCACTCCAGACCAGGGCCTTTCATTGAGAGTACCAGACCCTGCAAAGCTCTCTTTCCCTCAAACACAGGGAACAGTCAGATTCTAGATGGTGGCTGCTCTACCTTTCTGGCCCCTGGGTTACTGCAATCAGTGGAGGTGTAGCTTGAATGGCAAATAAACCATTTCTGTTTCAAGCCACTGAAATTTGGGGGTGGCCACTGCAGCATAAGCAGCTTATCCTGTGTAATATGGGATCTTGTGCCTCTCCTGTCCTAAAGTGAATGAATGGGTGGACCACCAATCCTTGTTCCATTCCTGACCTTAGTCTCATCACTGAGTCCATGAATAAGGAAAGGTTTAGTGGTACAGTGGAGGCCAAAATAAAGTGGGCATGCAGTTTGGGCAAGAAAGCCTATTTCACATTACTTAATGCTTTTGTATTTCTGTGTTAATACATTCATATTTCTTAACATATTTCAAAACTACTTAATATTTTAAAAGCAAAAGATTTTAAGGTTTTTATTAAGTGAAACAAGCCAATCTGAAAGGCTGCATAGTATATTATTTCAACTATATGATATTCAGGAAAAGGTAAAATTATGAAGACAGTAAAAGGACCAGTGGTGGCCAGGGGTTGTGAAGAGGAAGGGCTGAATAGGTGGAGCAGAGAGGATTTTTACGAGCAGAGAAACTATTCTGTATGATACTATAATGAAGGCATGTGTCATTATGCATTTGTCAAAACCTGTGGAATGTACATAATTTACATTAGTGTTCACCTAATATACACTGGGCAATAATGATGTGTCAGGAGATCGATCTATTGCTATCACAATTGTACCACTTTCGTGCATGGTGTTGATAGTTAGGGAGGCTCTGCATATGGGGGGGCAAGGGTTATAGGGAAAATCTCTATACCTTCCATCCAATTTTGCTGTGAATCTAAAACTGCTCTTAAAAAAATAAAGTCTATTGTTGAAAAAAATGAGAATTTATTTTTAGATTACCAAAAGATTACATAAGTCATCTAAGCATATAGCTCATCCTTCCTGCCAGTCTTAAGCTCTTAAGAAGAAATATCTAGTTATATATAACTGGATATTTAGTACATGTGTATGTGAGTATGTATGTGTGTGTGTTTGTGTGTGTGTGTGTGTGTGTGTGTGTATGGAAAATAAGCCTGACAGTCTTAAATCCTAGTAACATTATATAAACAACCACCTATCCCTACCCTCCACATAACTACGTATTTGCACACATTCGTGTTGAAAACAAGAGAGGTATCTTCCTTGAACTAGAAAACCATGAGCAGTTTTGTAATGAGAGGGGGTAACTGATATCAGGTTGAAAAAAATCCCACAGGTTACAATTTGTATAGTTAAAGATTTTAAATGTAGGTATCAGCATGCCCAACGGTGCTATCGACATACAGGTGACATGTACAGTGAAGAAAAGGAGCTGCCAGGGTGATTTTGAGGGGAAAACTACCAAGATAATCAGTATCTAATTCAAAAGTAGAAGTGCTAATACCTGAAAACAAAGCTAATGAACAAAGAGAGCAAAAGAAGTTTAAATAACTATAACAAATATAATTATAAAAACGCAAGAACAATAGCAACAATGAAAACCTCAGCTTGAAATTGTAGAAATTTAAAAAACGTGAATCCAAAAAAACAAAATCTCAATACACAGCAGCATTGATACAACCAAATTTGTAGAGCTGAAAGATTAATCTAATGAGTTCTCCCAGAATATAGGGAAAAAAGGGCACAGATATTGTAAATGTAAAAGAAAAGATTAAAACTTAGAAGATAAACCTGTAAGTTCTAATGTTCTTTGGTTAGGAGTTGCAGAAAGAAAGAATAGAGAAAATGTAGTAAGTACTAAAAGAAAATTAGAAAAGCAAATGTTTGAACAAAATAATTATACAAGTTTTCAGAGCATATGAGTCTAAATGCCAAAGTGAATGAATGGAAAAGACCCACAACTATACCTATACATGATGAAATTCCAAAACAGCAATAGTAAAGTGGTAAAACCACCTTGAAAGGAAAATAAAAATTAACTGCAAAACAAGTGAAAATAAGGTTGGAAACAATTCCCAACCACAAAACTGAATATAATAAAGCATAATTGCTATAGAATCATGATTCTTAGGAAAAATGTGATATGTGGACTAGCAATCACTGACATGTGAAGAAAAAGTAAAATATTTTTATACTTCAAGGATTCAGGCCACGTATCACCCAAGAAGCCATTTTGAAGGAATTACTTGAGAATATACTACAGCACAATAAAAACTAAATTGGAGAAGAAATTTTGGAGTACAGAAACAAAGAAAACAGTGATGTACAATTTAAATACATTTCAGTAAATTCATTTCAATAACAAAACTGGTAAAATAACATATAATTAAAATCCTAGACTATATTAACTCAGTGTTTGGACAGCTTAAGTGGGGTGGAGTAGGCAAGAAGAAAGGAGGGAAATGAGCACATGCTCTTTCTTGTTTTGCTAAGAACATGATTTGAAGTCATGCTAATATCGAGTATTATTAAGAAATACTGAAATACAATTTAACTGAAAGTCTAAAAAATTTAACAATAATTAATAGGATGTATGATTGAGAAAATTCAATTAATAAAATAATATGCTGAAAATTAATTTAAAAATTAAGAAGCTAAACATGGGTTAGGGGATGCCAACTGCTTGTCATTGGTTGCTTCTGTCCACAATTTTTCCTTGCTTGTTCATTCAGAATTTGACTTACCAAAAAGTTTTACATCTGCAACTCAGGTATCTCAAGGTGCCACCCAGACCAGAACACCCTCAAGGCTAATTATTATCTTCCAGCCTTCCTAGTTTAGTTTTCCTGTTTGCCCAGATTATTTCACTAAGTTTTATCACTGATCTTTGAGTGAAATTCCAGTTTCCTTTCTGTGCTTGCCTCAAATTTTGTCAGATCCAGGGTGTCCAGGCTGCTCTGAAAATTTTGTTTCTCTTTTTTTCTAGTTTTGGTGAATGTCTGAATCCATGGGTCACTCTTCTTAAACTTTTGATAGTGCTACTTTTAAAAACCAGCAAGGGTTAAATGATATGTCCTTACTGCAAATTTGACTCCTAAATATTGAGTTACAGGTTTGATAAAATAATACAATCATTCTCCACATAACAATGTTTTGGTCAATGCTAAACCGCATATAACAAGAATCGTTCCATAAGATTATAATACCGTATCTTTACTGTACTTTTTCTGTGTTTAGATATGTTTAGATAAACAAATACTTACCATTGTGTTACAATTGCCTACAGTATTCAGTACAATAACACGCTGTAAGGATTAGTAGCCTTGGTGTAATAGGTTAGATCATAAAGCCAGGTGTGTCATAGGCTATACCTCTAGGTTTGTGTGAGTTCACTCAATGATGTTGGCATAATGATGAAATCACCTAATGAGCTTTCCTCAAAATGTATCCTCATTGTTAAGCAACACATGAATGTACAAAAGTATTTAAAAAAAATGACAATGATAAAATTATAGAATTTAAGTCTTCAAGACTTAAATTCTATAATTTTAAGACTGCTATAATTTTATAATTTTAAGACATAATTCTATAATTATATAGAATTATACATACATAATCATATAGCTATAATTCTATATTAAGATATAATTCTATAATTCTATAATTTTAATGATAATTCTATAATTTTAAGTCTACTATAAAGACACAACACATGTATGTTTATTGGGACACTGTTCACAATAGCAAAGACTTGGAACCAACCCAAATGCCCACCAATGATAGATTGGATAAAGAAAATGTGGTACATATATACCATGGAATACTATGCAACCATAAAAAGGAACAAGATTGTATCCTTTGCAGGGACAGGGATGGAGCTGGAAGCCATTATCCTCAGCAAACTAATGCAGGAACAGAAAACCAAACACTGCATGTTCTCACTCATAAATGGGAGTTAAGCAGTGAGAACACTTGGACACAGGGAGGACAGCAATACACACTGGAGCCTGTTGGGGAGTGAGGTGGGGGGAGGGAGAGCATTAGGAAAAACAGCTAAGGTATGCTGGGGTTAATACCTAGGTGATGGGTTGATGAGTGCAGTAAACCACCATGGCACATGTTTACCTATGAAACAAACCTGCACATCCTGCACATATACCCCAGAACTTAAAATTAAAATAAAAAAAGAAAATGCATTTGACAAAATCCAACATTCTATCATAGTGGAAAACACTCAGTAAGCTAGGAATAGAAGAGAATATCCTAAACCTGATAAAGAAGATCCATGAAAAACCCACAGCTAACATTATACTTAATGGTGACAGATGGATACCTTTCCATTAAAATCAGGAACAAAAAAATAATGTTCAGTCCCACCACTTCTAATAAACATTTTACTAGAGATTTTGGACAGGTCTGGTTGTCTTGGAAAAGAAAATGAAATAAAAGGCATCCAGATTGTAAAGAAAGGTAAAACTATCTCTATTCAAAGATGATATGATCTTATATAGACAAAATCTTAAAAGTTCACTATAAAACTATTAGAACTAATAAAGGAATTCAGCAAACTCATAGGGTCACAAGAGCAGTATATGAAAATTGTTTGCATTTCTATACATTTTCAATGAACTGCCAAAAAAAGAAATTAAGAAAGAATTTCCATTTATGATAGCCTCAAAAGGAATATAAAACAATTTGAAATAAATGTAATAAAAGTTCAAAATGTATAATTTGAAACCTATAAAACATAGTTAAAAAATAAATAAGATCTAAACAAATGGAAGGATATTCCATTTTCATGGTTCAACTTAATCCCTTTCAAAATCCCAGTTGGTTTCCTTTCAAAAAAACTGATAACCTGATCCAAAATTCATATGGAATTGCAAGAAACCCAGAATAGCCAGAACAATCTTGAAAAAGAATAACAAAGTTGGAAGACTCACACTTTCTGATTTCAAAACTTACTACAAAACTAAAATCATGAAGACAGTGTGGTACTAATATAACAGCAGACCTATAAATAAATGGAATAGAATCAAGAAGTCCAGAAATGTGAGAAAATGCTCAGATTTATGGCCAATTGCTTTTTGATAGGATATCAAGACAATTAAATGGGAAGAAAGAACAGTTTTTAGCAAATGGTTAGGGGACAATCAGATATTCACTGGCAAAAGAACAATGTTACGCCCATACATCTTATCATATGTACAAAAATTAACTAAAAATAGATGAAATACCTAAATGTAGGAGTTATAACTATATTCTTAGAAAAAAAAAAAACAGAGGTAAATACTCATGACCTTGGATTGAATGATGGTTTCTTTTTTGCTGTAGTAAAACATACACAACATTTTATCATTTCAACTATTCGTAAAGTACAACTTGGTGGCATTAAATACATTATAATGTTGTATAACCACCACCACTATCTTATATAGACAAAATGTTTTCATTATCCCCAGCAAAAACTGTGTACTCATTAAACAATAACTCTCTTCAGCCCCCAGCCACTGGTAAGCTCTATTCTACTTTCTGTCTCTACAAATTTTCCTATTCTAGGTACCTAATAAGTGGAGCAAAGCGATATTTGTTTTCTGTGTCTGGATTATTTCACTAAGCATAATGTTTTCAATGTCCATTCACATTGTAACATATATGAATATTCCATTCTATTCTATGGCTGAATAATATTCCATTAATACGTTTTTACTATATTTTGTTTATTCATCTGTTGATGGACATTTGGATTGTTTCCCTCTTTAGGGTATTGCAAATACCCTTGTTATGAGCATTTGTGTACAAATATCTGTGGAAGACCTTGCTCAAATATCTGTTGAAGTCTCGCTTTGGATAAAAGTGGCATTGTTTGGTCATATGGGAGTTCTATGTTTAACCTTTCGAGAAACTGCCAAAGTGTCTTCCACAGTGGCTGCACCATTTTACATTCCTACCAGCTGTGCACAAGATTCCAATTTATCTACTTTCTTGCTAAGATTTGCTTTTTTTCTGATTTTTTAAAAAATGACAGCTTTCCTAATCAGTATGGAGTGATATCACATTGCAGTTTAATTTGCATTGACCTAATAACTAATAATGTTGAGGATCTTAAGTGGTTATTGGCCATTTGTATATCTTCCCTGGAGATACTCAAAGTTCTTTGCTCAGTTTTGAATTGTTGTTGAGTTCATGATTGTGCAGATATACACTAAAAGCATAAGCAACAAAATAAAAGATAGATAAACTGGGCTACATCAAAATTTAAAACTTTTGTGTTTCAAAAGACATCATCAAGGAAGTGAAAACAAACCCCGAAGAATGGGAGAAAATATTTGCAAATCATAAATCTGATAAGGAACTTGTATCTAGAATATAAATTCTGAGAACATATGGGCACAGGGAGGGGAACATTGCACACTGGGGCCTATCAGGGGCTTGGAGGGCAAGGGGAGGGATAACATTAGGACAAATACCCAATGTAGATGTGGGGCTGACAGGTGCAGCAAACCACCATGGCACATATATACCCACGTAACAAACCTGCATGTTCTGCACATGTACCCCATAAATTAAAGTATAATTTAAAAAAAAAAAAAAGCTCTAACAACTCAATAATAAAAGGAAAAATAAACTAATTATAAAATGGGGCAAAAATCTAATAGATGTTTTTCCAAAGTTAATACACAAATATCCAATAAACAAAGAAAAACACACTCAAGATCATTAGCCACAAGGGAAATGCAAATCAGAGATACCACACTGACTAGGATTACTAGAATCAAAAATTTCAGAGAAAAAGAAATGTTGGCAAGGATACGGAGAAGTCAGAAACCTCATATACTGCCCATGGGAATGGAAAAAGGTTCAGCTACTTTGAAACACAGTCTGGCAGTTCCTCAGATGGTAAAATACAGAAGTATCTTACAACCTAGTGTCCACTCCTAGGTATGTGCTTAAGATAAATGAAAACAGATATCCACTTAAAAACTTGTGCACACAATAGCCCACCTGGACCAAATTCAAATATTTTCACGCTCAATAGTTTCAAGCATAGTTCAACTAAGCAGATTGTTGCCATTTAGAGAGTGCCTGCTTTTCATACCCCATGAAACTGCATTCATTGTCTGCTAGTCATAAATAATCGCCTGTGTTATAAAGATCCCAAGCTCCTATGCCTTTCAGACCTCTTTGATCCTGTTTGCTGCTAAGGGATATGAGCTAGATACACTTTCCTTTACAATTCTGCTTTTCCCAGGAGTTCCCTTGCCCTCCTACCCTTCTGAGTAGTAACCCTCACGTTATAGTCTCTGAATAGTCTCTTGCTGTGAAGAAACTGTCCAATGCACATACTTGCCTAATAAAGTCATTTGCCTAATTAAAAAAAAAACTTGTGCACAAATGTTTATAGCAGCATTAGTCACAATAGCCAAAAGGTAAGAACAATTCAGGTGTCCATCAGTTAATAAATGGATAAACAAAATGCAGTACCAGCATACAATTGAATATTATTCAGCTGCAAAAAAATGAAATATCAATACATGCCACAACATGATGAACCTTGAAAGAGTTATGATAAATGAAATATTCCAGTTACAAAGAACTGTATATTGTATAATTTCATGTATACAAAATGTCCAAAATGGACAAATGTATGGAGTAATAGAGTAAATACATTGTTGCCTAAGGCTGGAGGGAGACGAAGAAAGTAGATGTCTGCTACGTGTGTAGGTTTCTTTTTGGGGTGATGGTCTAAAACTGGTTATGGTGATGGTTGGACAACTCTGGATATATACTAAAAAAATTGAATAGTACCCTTTATATTGATGAATTACCTGGCATATGAATTATATCTCAGTAAAACTGCATTCTAATTCAGTAACTACTGTTGATTTAAAAATAAAAAAGAGAAGTAAAACACTTTTGGGGTTAACAGATATGCTGCTTATTTTAGCACTTAAAATTGTATACTCTAAATATCTGTAATTTATTATACATCAATTACAACTCGATAAAGCTCTGGAAAGATATCATGGAAAATATAATAAAATATTAATATATTATATATATTTATAATATATATTAAGTGCCAGCATGAAGGTGATCATTAATAGAGAATATTAAAAGCATCTTTATTAATGTCATAAATATTTACACTTGCTATACCTTTATTATTCAATCATAACCTAGAGGTACTAGCCAACAAATTAGGTGAGAAAAAATGTGGTATAAAACTTGTAAATAATATAATTGTTCACCAAATAAATGTAAAAAACTTAGAAAATATGAGTTATGAAGTAATTGGGCCTAAAATTAATACATGAAAATCAGCAACTTTTATCTGTACAATAAGCAATCAATTAGGAAATATAGTGAGAGTAAAACCACATTTTTAATTACAACAAAAACAATTATATAACCTAAAATATGCCAATTTATAAGAAAAAAATGCGAACTTAAATGAAAAAGAAGGCACATATAATTTTTACTTCAGAAAACTGTAACAGTGTACATATATCAATTATCCTTAAATGAACCCATAACTTAATTGATATCTCTATTTCTAAAATAGAAAAACTATTTTGAAACTAAAGAAGCTGATTCTGAAGTTCTCAAGAAGTTCAAAGTGCATATGTCATTTTGGAATTTACCCTACATATATATTTTCATATGTGTGAAATGGCATATATGTGCTTATTTATTATCACATTATAATTGCAAAGAAGCATACACAGTCTAAATAATCACTAACAATCATTGGGCTAACTATATTTTGGAACATTCATATAATAAAATACTATGCAACCACAAAAACGCAAGCATACTGATATGGAACAATCTATCAAATATGTTAAATCCAAAATGCAAAATGTAAGCAGAGTGATTATAGTATGTTACCTACATGTTAAAAATAAAGAAATGTGTCTATTCTTTCATAAGTATAGAATAGCTTTGGAAGGATATGCAAAAACCTGGTAAGAGTCGTTGTTTTTGGGCTGGAGAACAAGAGTTTGTGGGAGACAGAGTTTTACTTAAATATCTATTCTGTACCCATTCGTATTTCTAAAATTTTCACCATATGTGTTTCTATGAAATAAAATAAAATATTTTGAAGAAGAGATTATACATAAAAAGTGAGGAAACATTTTGTTCTCCTTTCTAACAGGTTAAGGGGAGACAATTTTTTTTCCTTTGGAATGAAAACAGGAAATAACGTAGCTAAAATAAATATTTTCTTACTTATTAGAAAATTAAACAAAAAATGTTAAGGATAGATATGACAAGCAGTATTAAAAATAAACAAATATGTTAATATTTTTATGGGAACACAACAAAGAATGGAATTAATTCTGTTCTGCTGGGCAAAGCTCCTGAACCTGGGCCTCAAAGCTTGATAAAATGGTCGAGGAGTCTGAGTGACAGGAAGAACAAGTCAAGGTGACAAAGGTGCACTGGGTGTGGAAGGGGTGAGTAGTTTAGCTAGGCCATAGCATGTGGGGGAAAAGGTAAAATGCTTGGAAGAAAAAAGAAAAGGTGGTTTTCAACCAGGTCATATAGAACATTCTATGCTATTCTCAGAAGAATCTGGACTCATTTCTTGCCTTCAAGTGAATCTTTGAAATTCTGTGAGCAGAGAATTTTCTGGATGAAAGTTATGCTTTGGGAGAATTATCAGGAGTTACTTAAGGACATAGAAACCACTAGCTTTTGTCCATTAATTTACCTATTCATTGTACAAGTAATCATTTAATGCTTAGTATGCGTCAGGTAGGTCTTATATAAAAACTACTATATCGTGAAATTTTTATATATTAATTTGTTCTTCTTAATGCTAAAAGTAATATATGTTTCTTATAGACAATTTTGGAAATATGCAGAATTACAAAGAAGAATGACTCATAATTCTACTGCCTAAAATAAAAACCAAGATTCTGATGTGTGCATATGCACTTGTGCATGTAAAGGTATATGCAGATTATATTGTCGGGCTCATTTTATGTGCACACACACACACACACACGTGCACATGCACACACATTCATGTATTTTACTTTATTTACTTAATTTTATATCATAAATAGTTCCTGTAATTTCAAAAATAGTTACTGTTCAAATTTATGGAGGGCTTAATCTGTGACACACTGTGAGAAGCACTTTTTATGCATCATATAATATTTAAAACAAAAGTATGACATAATTTGCTTTTAATCTCTTTTCGCAGATGAGGACAGTGCACCAGTGAATCAGAGAATAATGGAGAAGAGACACAAACCCAGGAATAACTGGAGAGACTGGACTCCTGACAACCAAATGCAACTGTCTCATCAGCAACATGATTTCAGTAACATATAATGTTCTATCACCTGGATGTAACATAGGTTACTTAATTGGCCTCAAGTTGTTAGCTGATTATACTGTTTCAAATTACTCACTATTGGAAATATTGCTATAGTGACCAATCATGTACATAAATCTTTGTTTATTCTAAGGTCATAGCCAGAGAAACAGATTCTTAGAAAGTTACTATGTCAAGAAATATAATTAAAATTTGTGAAGCTTAGTCCAAAAGAAAATTATACTTGTTTTTATCTCTGATAATAAACCCATCTCAGTACACTCTTATTTATGTGAATTGGTATACTTTTTTTAATATACAAAATTTAATGATGTTTTCTTATCTTCTTTGTTTGTTTTTTTGGAGACAGGGCCTTGCTGTCCATCCTGGAGTTCACTGGTGCAATCAGAGCTCACCTGGGAGGCAGCTTCAATCTCCCAGCTCAATCTAGCCTTCCACCTCACCCTCCTGAGTAGCTGGGACTCCATGCCTAGATAATTTTTTTTTTATTTTTTGTAGAGAGGGGCTTTTGCCAGGTTGCCTAGGCTGTTCTCAAACTTTTGGGCTCAAGCGATCCTCCTGCCTTAGCCTCCTCATAGTGACTTTTTTCTTATATTAAAATAAATGCCTTCTCATTTTAGAAAAAAAAAGGTGAAGTATAAATATGAACATGAAATATTCAGCAATTCTATAATCCAGAATCAACAACTATCAACATTATGGGGTTCTAGTTTTTACTTGGCATTTATATTTATATTTTTAAAAATATAAAATATAAAAGTATTTCTATTTTTTAATTTTTCCACATCGCATCCACATTTCTTGTCAGGTTAGCTTATAACTGAGTTTATTCCTATTTTCTTTTCATCTCCTCTTGCCCTTTTGCCCCAATTCTCTTGTTCTTATCTTATGATTTATAGTATACATTTGATGGTGTCAAAACTTTTCTTCTAATTAATAGAATAGATAATTTGGGAAGTAATTTTTTCTTTTGAATGATTTTTTTGGTCTAATATTTTTCAAAGCCCCCTTGTTGTTGTATTTTTTTTTTAAATTTATCCTTAAATTAGGACAGATGCACACAGACTTGATTCAGTAACAGTCAGAATAGATGAGCTACCCTTCATTCCTCTTTTCCCATTTCTCCCTGCTTTATTCATTCACTTAACAAACACTGAAGTTTTCATGCGCCAAGCTTTATTCTAGACAATAAAAAAATAAGCAGTAAATAAAACAAAGTTCCAGATTACATGGCACTGCTTTCTACTGGTGCTGAATGAATCCCCTTCAAGTACGGGTTACTTGCGGAGGGCTGGCTGATTTGCTCAGTTTTGAACTCAATTCCCAACACTTTAAAAACATGAAGATTGGTGTTGCTAAAGTGCCTCATTCTTCAGCATATTTAATCAATGCAGTTTGCATACATACAATGACGTTCCTAAAGTTCAGTTCAATCTGGGATCTCGAGTGCCTGCACCAACTTTCTAGATTTAACTATGGAGGGCAGCCAATGTCCTGGAGGTACTTGCTTCCCTTCTCCCTTTGCATCCCGGTAGGCTTTGGGGGTTGCAGGCTGACCGTGAAAGTCAGCAGTGGAAAAACTGTACCCTGGTCATCTCAGAATCTAACCTTCTACCAAGAGAAGATCAAATACCAATTTTTAGGCATTTACAAATGAGGACAGTACACAACGAACATCCGGTTCAACGAGTAATGAGGAGAGGATACAATCCAGGGATAACTCTAGAGACTAGGCTTCTAACAACCCAACACACCTGCCTCATCAGCAACATGACTTTGAGAGCCATATAGTGCTCCATCATGTGGATTTGTCATACGGTACTTGATGTGATCTCAGCTGATTAGCCGATTATGACTATTTCCAATTATATGCCAATATATCTCATGTCTCATATCGGAGGCAGAGAGCATAATAGAAGAAAATGTTTTCCTTCCACTTCTTAAGCTAGAAGAGATTACATTGTAATGAAAAGCTTATAAGCACCTGGCTTTTCTCAGTTCAGCATTGTTGGCTTCAGGTTAGTGGAAATCCCTTCAAAGTTATTTTAAAGGCATATCCATAAGTCTTCATTTTTTGGTGCTGATATAACTTTAGTTTTTCTGTGTCTTCAGAAGTATTCAGATAGGATTTGGAGAAAAACTGATTAAGGGGCTGCTAGCTGTCAGAAGACTGGGCACTGATACTAAGCTACAGTTTTGAAAGTCCCTCCAAATTCTTTTTCCTTTAATTGAAATGTGCTTATTTTATTTTACTCCTCTTACATCATAATTTTCTGTTAATTGTTTTATTGCACAAGTTTCCATTACTCAAATTATTTCAATTGATGGGAGGAAAATTGATTTTTCATGGGGATTATGATGTTTGAACATTTTATCCAATTAGGAAAAAAACTGAGAGGAAAAGGTAAAAAAAAAATTATTTAGTACTTCCTTTGGCATTAACCCCATTTTATAGTATATAAACCGAGGGAATAAGTACTTTTTAAAGGTTACATAACTGGTCAATAATGTAGCCAGAACTTGAACCCAGGTCTTATGGATTCTGAAATTCACACTTTTTCAAAACACCATGTGGCCTCCTCAAGAATGTAATAAACCAAAAGAATGGCTTGCATTATCACGTAATAAACAAAATATTTAAAAGAGGAGTTTTACAGAATGAGAGGTTTATGTTCAGTCTTTAGACTTGTGAAAACTGAACCAGTATAGAAAAGTAGAGTCAACATAGGTTTTTGCTAAAAATTACTTAATTGGGCCCCTCCACTTGGTCAGATTTCCTCAGTGATGATGATCCTATTCTATGGGGGAGGCCAGAATTTTAGGATATCTATTCATTTTTTTCATGTAAGCATACTTGGTCCTAGAATCAGGTGAGCAAGCTCTTAAAACTTACAAATGCATATTTATTTCCTCATTACTGTCCTTTAATTATCAAGGGCATTTATGCAAGGGTTGACAATATAATGAAAGGTCAAGGAATGCATAATCCTGGTTCTATATTATGTTCAATTAAGTGGTTACTAAAGCTTGGTGTGTGTGTGTGTGTGTGTTGTTTTGTTTTATACTTTTATAAGGTAAGTTCTGCTTTCTAGGAGATTCTGGGTTTTGTCATTTGATAACATCATGGTGGGCAGTTGAGACAGCTTACAGAACTTACTGAAAGTGGAATTTTGTTTGTTTTATTTAAAAAAATACTGAAATTTCTCCTTACCAAATCAATGGTAATGTCAAGGATAAAACAACAGCTGTGAGTTTAATGCATAAAATGAAGACTTGAAAACCATACATTCAGAGACAGGATCATTATTTAAGTGCCAATAAGATTACACACCAGGACTGAAATAAATAAGCCATCATCAGTGACTTGAGTAGCAAAGTTTGTTTTCTCTAGGGAGAAAGCTTGCTTGCTGCTACAGTCCTCCAAAGAGTTTAAAGGAGAATTTTCAAAAAATAAAGGTAACATGTTAGGCGTCTCATCATAAAGACATATAGGAAAAAAATAACTTGGGGCTTCACTTAGAAATAAATTAAATATATTGTCTTAAGTCAGTGCATATGAAAATACGATTTTGGTTAGATTACTTTTGAGGGCCACAGAACTGTACAGACACGTAAGCGATAGCATTGACTGCAAATTGGTGCAGGGAAATAGGTTTATCCTCCAACATGTGATCATATAATTTAACTTGCAAAGTTTTAGAATAATCTGTAAGCCAAAGCAATGGGAGATGGGAAACAAGTAAAATCTTTTGGGAAAGTTTCTTATGTATACAACAAGAAGATTTTGTGTTTATACTTTTTACTAAATTATAATTTTTGTCTAAATGCTCTGGTATAGTCTCAATAAAAATACTGTTGTATATGTTTTGAAAAGGTAAATTTCCCTTTGAAGAATACCTATGTCCTGGAGTAGTTTTTAAGTGTGAGGATCTAAGGATTCCTGCTTTGCACTGTTAGCCCAAAGGAATGATAGGGTAATGTATTAATATGTTAATTTATTGGTTTTCTCCCTCACTGTTAAAGAACAATCTTAAAGGGGAAAATGTCCTCCCATGGGATGAGAACTTTCACCAAGATGTTGTTAGGAGAAGCACAGACTCAAAAGTCCCCTTAGAGGACAGGGCTAAACATTATTCCCCACCCCTTTCAGCTCCTTCTCAGAACTTTTTGATTTCTAAGAGTTAAAAGACAATTCCACTATTGTGTACAATTTATTTGTGGTCACTGACACTAAATTCTGCAATTTTTGATGCTGGCACTTTTGCTATTCATTCAGGAGCAGGCAGTGACATCCATATCACCATTATCCCCAGGCCACCAGTGATTATCAGATGTCATCAATTATAAAATGCATACTGCTTTCAGATACATATCAGATAGGAAAAAATGTGCATCTTGGTATCAACAAAAGACCGTACATTTTAACTGCTTGCTTTTTTATTGTCTCTACCTTCCACTAGAGCGTCTACTTCATGAGGGTAAGATCTTTGTCTGCTATAACAAAGACGGTACTTATATGACATAGAGTAGCATTCCAATAAATAGCTCTTAAATCAATAAATTAATAAAGAATGTCCCAGACTGAGAAAATGACAATGGAAACAAAACCATTAAGGAAACAATATTTTGCAACTCATAGTGCAGGAAAATAAATGTGAAGTCAGTCAAATTGATTACTGATGGGCTCCTCTTATTAATTGTTTATAGTAATGTAATAAAAAAGAGTCCCAAATGAGAAAAACAGAATATTTTGTTTAATACAGAAATATATTTTGTTAAAATTAAAACATATATTTCAGAATATAGACATATTTACTACTTCAAGATAATGTCTAGAGAATATAAATTTTATCCTTTCAGGATCTATTTACTCTTTGTTCTTTTGACATTATCCAATGAATAAAAAAGACCTTGAAATTCTTAACATACGTCATTAGGAAAAACTTGAACATACCCTAAAGACTAATTTAAATACAGGAGGGGAGCTACTAGTTGAGAGATCTAAGTGGTTATATTTGATTTATAAATAGGCTGTCCTAGATAAAAAGGAGCCAGGAATCAATGTGCCAGATAAAAGAGACCAGATGCTAAGGAAAGTAGCCCTATTTTCTAGAAAGGTCTCTTCAATAGAGACACTATGGGGGAAATATAGTTGGGCCTTGTAAGCTGTATTTGCAATCACTTCCCTGCAAATTGGGAAAAATCAAATGCACCACACACATGTTTTGGTATTGATCAAGCTTTTAATAAGTGTAATTGAAACCTATTTATGAATATATATGAAAGCCTCTATATTTTCAATAACATTCTAAATTCCTGCATATGTCTAGAAGACTTTTTTTTAGAAGGAAAAAGTCGTTTCATAAAGGTGTAGGATCACGTACTATCTAAAAGAAAACATTTGCAAGAATATGTCTCTGTGAACAATCTTATAGAAAATTCCTTTTAAATATCTAGTTCAAGTTACACATTACAAATCACATTATAAAACTTTTTCTTCTCTGTATGGATCCAGTCTCTTGATTATTAAAGACCATGAGCTCTAGCTTGAAAGCAGAAACTTAAATCAGTGACTTTATTTTTATTGCCAAACGGAGAACTGAATTCATATAATAAGAGAGCAGTGGAGATGAGACATGACAGAATTCATTAATGTGCCAAGGATGTGGCCAACTTGTCTACAACTAGTTAAAAGGCAAATACACAGATTGATCATTTTTCTTTCCAGGACTGTACGTCACAATACACATGGCCTGTTTCCTAAAACCTTCTGTCTAATGTTTAATAGATTGATGGAACTTCAAAAACAGCACTCCCTACAATCCTGCTAGACAAGAGGGGACATAAAGATACACTAGGTTAGAAGAGAAACTGTTTGAAATCTGAACTGGGAAGAATTAGGCTTTTTCCTGAAAATTTTCCTCTTTAAACTAAAACTTTCCTTTGGATTTAAAAGGGGTTGTGGTTTGAATCTGAGATTTAAAAAAAAAAAAAAAATGACTGATGCAAACCATTTTGATCTAGTTTTTATTTTAAAAATATCTTATCTTTAGCTTTCTATGAACAAAGGAGTTACTATGCTTATCACTATGGACCATCATGTCAAAGATGTGAAGGTCAACTTTAAATTCTCTTCTTAAAGAAGCAGCTTGGAATGGTGGTTAGGAGTCAAGATCCCCAAGATTTAATGTCTGCTGCCTCAACAATATTAGACAGAAAGCACAACCTCTGTGAGTCCCAGTGTCCTGGCATTATAATGGTGCAACCTGCCTTAACTGCTTTCCAGGATTGCCTTGAAGAGAAAAATGAGATAAATTCACAAGTAAATCTTTGGAATAAGAGTTATTCTAAGGCAGAATGTTATCTTCAAAGCCCAAGTGTAATTTTCAGGGGACTGCATAAAACATTATCTTCCCAGTTCTCCATGTATCTTGAAAGAAATTTTAGTGCATTATTCATTGAACTGAAAGTTAATAGGTCATATGTTAGTCCTTAATTGTTCGTCCTTCCCTAAATGTTAGTCTTTAACTGTTCCACTTGCTATTCTTGGTCAAATCATCCAACGTTTCCTGCTCTATATCTGTGTATTCCATTGTCTACTGTTTTTAGAATTTTATAAGATTGTATATGGGAAGCCCAAAGAAAGTAGATAAATTGACTGTTCTTTGGAAGATCTACATTAAGAATCATTAGATGCACTGCTAAGAAGCTTTTGCATTCTTCTGTTTACACAAATGCACAAAAACTGGCATGAGCCTGGGGAACTCGTATTGCCCTTCTCAAACTAGAATTTTAAACTCATAATATTAGACAGAAGCTAGTGCTGTCAAACAAGGGCTGATATTTTAACTTCTGGAGATGCCCTGAGCCACCCAGAGAGTGTCCCTTCATTACCTTCTGTCATCTGGTAACCAAATTTGACTTGACTTGTGCAGCAGTTAGCCACAGTTTTTCAGTCCAGTGAAGACTAATTGGTGTGTCACATATCATTTCCCTGAATGACTTGCATTGTAAAGTTTACTGCCTAGTATGTGTGCTTTGAACTCTATGTACCTTTAAATGCACATGGATTTTAAATGATTTACATTATAAAATTTTCTACAATTTGCAAAGTAATTTTAAAGTATATTACTGCATTTGATTTTTGCAACAAATTATCTAAGGCAGGAAATTCACTATGACTCCCATTATAGAAATAGAGAATCTGAACCAGAAATAGTTAAACAAGATGTTCAAGGCCACATGGGTCAAAAAAGACAGAACAGGCCTAGAGCTCACTTTCTTAACTGTTGTTTTAGGGCTCTGTCAATTGTATGCCTCCCATCTTTGTCCTCTGTTCATTTATTCATTCAATTACTCAGCCCCTGAAGTTTGATTCAAATTATCCAGTGGCAGCAAAGTAGAAAATGCTCTCAGAGTAGTTCTAGCCCCTGGGTAAGTCGTAATAGTGCTCTATGCTTCAGTTTCATGTAAAAAAGTGAAAGGTTCAAACTAGATGATTTTCTTTTCTTTTCTTTTCTTTTCTTTTTTAGACAGAGTCTCACTCTGTGGCCCAGGCTGGAGTGCAGTGGTTCAGTCTCGGCTCACTGCAGCCTTAAACTCCCAGGCTTAAGTGATTCTCTCACCACAGCCTCCTGAGTAGCTAGGACTAGAGGAACATGCGGATAATTTTTGTACTTTTGGTAGAGATGGGGTTTCACCAGGTCGCCCAGGCTGGCCTTGAACCGCTGGGCTCAAAGGATCCACCTACCTTGGCCTCCTCAAGTGTGGGGATTGCAGGCCACTGTACCGACCCAAACTAGATGATTTCTAAAATCAAATATATACAGGGGTAGTGTGGTAGAATGGAAAGAGCGTGAGCCATGTATTAAAACAATACAAGGTTTGAATTTTGGCCCTTCTGTTTCCTAGCTATGTGATTTGGGAAAAATTACATAACCTCACTGCTTGTCAGTTTTCTCATAAGTAAAGACAAGGATACTAACATTAATTTTGAAGAAATCTTGTGAAAAATAAGTAAAATAATATATGTATAAAAATTTGCCAAATGGCAAGCACTCAATAAATGTCAATGATTCCTTTTGGTATTAACATTTGTCATATTCTAAAAGCATATGCATTACTTTTAATAGCAGTTTTATCATTATCTATAAAGGCATTGCTAGCTTTACTAACTTCAAAGGGAAAGCATTAAATATATTAACCATCTACATGTTCAAAATGGCTTCACTAAACACAACATTTTTATTAAGAGTTCATCTGTAAGATCTTAGTATTGTAAGATCATTTCCCTAAGATTCAACTCAGAAGACCTTGGATTCAATAAGAAATATGAACATATTTTAATATGCCCATCCTTTTCTTTTTAATAGGAATATGAAAATTAAGTATAAGAGCTTTACATATCAGAGCATATGAAATCTTATTGCATAGGCTAATCCTTTGAGCCAGTAAATAAAAGGAGCAAGTCCATGTGGAAAAAATTATTAATGATCTTCACAAAATACAGAGCAAAGATAATGGGAATAAATAATTCTGCTTGTCCAAATGTTTCATTAAAACTGGAAAATAAAAGTATATAATTTATGTTTAAATGTTTTAGTCTTACTATTAAACAGCAGCATCTTTGGAAAAGTTAAACCACAATCATCATCAGAGAAAGGGGTAAGAAGCCACATAGCTACATTACCAAAAAGAGCAACTCACCAGTTACAATGAATATGAAGGTTTTAATTGCTTTCTGGCAGGGCTGTCAGATTACTAAGAAAAATCATATAGACAGAAAAATCATACATAAGGATCTTTCTCTTTCTGTCTCTCTTATTACAAAGTAAGAAGCATTTGGGTAGCTTTTTTTAATTTTAAATTTTTATTTTTAACATATATTAATTCGAAGCATCGTTTCAGGTCCAGGTGCCATGTGGAAAATGACTGATGTTCCAGGGATAGGAAAGGGATGAATATTGGGAGACATCCAAATTATAAACATCTAAAAATCCTGGGAAAATACCCATTTCCTCTAAGAATAGATTCACACTAAGAATCTAATTCTATTTTTATTTGTTGTTTATTGCTTCATATATCCAAAGTAATATTATAAGCAGTTTTCAAATAAATATGTTTGATACTTGACCCTATGAAAATAACTACCAACTTATCTATATTTTATTTGGTAAAAAATATCAAACCCATGTTTATACTTAGGTGTTTCAATCCTTTTATATTCTAAATATGTC
This sequence comes from Aotus nancymaae, assembly GCF_030222135.1. Lineage (NCBI taxonomy): Eukaryota > Metazoa > Chordata > Mammalia > Primates > Aotidae > Aotus > Aotus nancymaae. The sequence goes on along the minus strand of NW_026988419.1, from coordinate 34,768,762 downwards.
CTTATTTATACAAAAGGAGCATTTTAAATTTTATTTTTTGTTTACTTTATACAAAGTAAAGTGAAATATTTTACTTTAGAGAATTAGAAAGTGAGTTTCAGAAGAGAGTAAAATTAAGTTTTTATAAAGTGTGTCTTTTACTTTTAAAAGTCAGTGTTTATATATTGGTATAAATACTTTAATATAGAATCCGAGCCCTGTAGTATGCAACCTAATAACATAAAAACAACTTAGGTAATATATATGACTGAAAATATCAAAATAATCATTGAACTTCATATTCAGAAAATTTTTCTTTAAAAGCTATTATTCTGACACTAATTTTTGAGTGCTCAGATATGATAATGTTTCTCCAGGAAAGGTCATTCTCAAGATATTTCATTTCTGTTCTCCACTCTACATATATTTTTGTATGTAAAGTTATTATTAGAACAAAGCAGTTAACCTTATCAAAATCTATTATAAATTATCAATTGTAAGATGCTGCAATTCCCAAAGGTACTATCTATTTAATTTATGGTAGAGATGTGCCTCTTTGAATAGACCCCATTTTATATCAAGCTTACGATAACCCTCACTTTTGAGCCTAAAGTCACTAAATTCTACAATAACAACAACAACAATAATAATAAAACCTCACAGAGCTTCTAACAAGAAACAATAATAATAATAATAATAATAATAGAAGCACCAGAAATACCCAACTTTGATAAGAGTCATGTTTTAGTCTTCAGATTTTCTTCTCCATGTAATTTCTCAAAAGAAATTTATCAAAAGATAATGCCCAGAAACTTAGCCTTCTTTTCAGGGTCCTGCCCCCAGTGAAAAACAATAATCTAAATAAGCCCAGTAAACTTTATTTATAATAATTAAAATGTCAGAAATAAGGGGTAAAGGTGTGAGTAAGTGCTGATAATCTAACTCCTTAAAACTTTCAGTAACAGTCTTGACCTTCAATTACTTGTATCAAGATAAGGATGACTATGATGATTTCAGGATGTAAAAAAGGAAAAAGTTATGCAAATCATAAACTTATAGGTCCCATTTAAAAAAGTATCCATGTATTATTGGTTCAAATATAGATCCTAAAGCTGATTAGTTCAGTTGATTAAAGAATAGCACCAATGAAGCCAGAGGATCATTTTGATCTTTGGAGATAAAAATGAACTATATTCTGTGTTTTAGTATAGCAAAGAGTAAAGTTAATTCTATTAAGGCATCTACAAGGATATGTCATTGGTTGGTCTTAGAGGGAAGCAGGTCAAAGCAATATAAGTTGGTCATCACCACGACTAGAAATATAATTACCTTGTCTTCATGATAGTGGGTCAATGGTATCATCTTTGGCACCATTCAATACATATTAGGCAATTAGTCAACATTTGAGCAACTGCAAATCTGAATTTTAAATGTACCTTATAGTATATTTATTTATTTAGCTCTTCTATATCAATTTGCTATAATTATATTTTATGTAGCCCCTTTATATCAGTTGTGTTTTAATAAATCCTTCCCAGACATATATTATTATATGCAAATTACTGCTTGTTTTACGTAGCATCCAGTATGGACATCTTCTATTCCCAGTACTCAATTCAGCACACATGATCCAATGATACTCAAAGTGTACAATTTTGAATGATACAAAAGAGGATTAGAAATGTTCTATTATGAAATTTTGTTTAAATGATTTTAATTTATTGTTCATTCATTTATTCATTAACTATTTACTGAGTGCCTACTATGTGCCAGGCTATAACAGATCATACGGTGGTAAAAAGACTAAGTTCCAACACTTCACAGCAGACTCATAAACACTTCTACTCCTACCCACCTTCAACAAACACAATGTTATTACATTATAAACCACAAATGGAGGAAAACTTTTCTTCAGCCTAATTGTGTCTCTAGCAAGCTTTATCATGTTATTTTGGGAAAAGAATTGAGCCTTACACATTACACACCAGAGTTTACAACAGCTGTTAAAAAGAAAAAGTCTCTAGTTACACAGCTCTGGCTTCTGTTCATTTTGTGATTATTATTATAAGTCAAAAGTCTATAGCAATAAAAATGACATCAACAGGAACAACAATAACCATAATATACACCAAGTATTGTCTACAGCTATATTAACAGTGCATATTCATTGCAGGAGGGTGGGTGGAAGACTTGGGGACTAGCTGACTCAATAAAAGGAACAAATCATAGTAGCCTTTCAACTTCCACCAGGTCATATGGCACTCAGAGGTGAAATTAGAATCTGGTTTACAACCTGAAAAATGAACTTCAAGTCATGGATAAGAAGATTAGTCAATGCTGTGTTAAGGAAAGATTAAAAAAAGAAAAAAACTGTTTAGGCCACAAAGAGATCATGACACCTTATTATCATAAACAAAATTTTAACAATTTTTTTTTTTTTGCTAAAGTAAGTAGCATATTAGGCCAATAAACAATGGCAAATGACATTTGTGTACCTGAGTAGCAAATGTTTTACTGTATTTTGGGGAAGAAAATAACATAAAAAAGACATAAAAAAGTGAAGTAATGGGAAAGTTTGAATGTCTGAAAGAACCCTTGGATCAATCATCCTTAATGTCTATGCAAAATATTTAAATAGTTACCCTCAAAGTACTTCAACTTACATATTTATAAATTATAAAGATATAGTACCATGTAAATATGTGATATTTAATGTTAAAATTGTATACAAAGAGAGAAAAACTTAAAGGATTAGAAAAAAACTGTAGATAAAGAGCAATTCTATTATTTTCCTTCTGAAAAGGATTATATTATTTACACCTTGTATTCTGGGCATCCCACTTTGTGGACCACTTTTTAGAAATAAAAACAAGCTGAAGGCAAAGTCACAGTCAGAAGAAACAGCAACTTAGCAAATATTACTGATGAGCAAATTCCACAAAAGGGTATATTTTAAACTTATAAATATAGGATAGCACTGACAATCTGTGTATAGAAAGGTTCTAGTGTATTGATAAAACCTTACTTTGTAGCTAAATTCCTAAGAATCACTGACAATCAGACAGGCTTATCCTTGAAAAAAAAGAATCGAGAGAAAAACGTGTATGTTCTCCAGCAATAATACTAATAATGTAAAAAAATACAAAGGTAAAATTCTCTATACTCATGTGTCACTGAGCTATTAGAACAGTAAAACCTCGTTAATGTTAACTCTTAAAGCTCTTAGGATTGGAACTAGGGGCCGTTCATCATTGAGGTTAACATTACCTTCCTTACTCTTTCTTCTTAGGTAATATAAAGAGAGCCTATGTAGAGAGTTGTTTTGAGGAACAAACAAACAGATTACCTCTCAGCACTTGAGAAGTACTCGTTTACATAGTGAAAATATATTTACTATTTAAATAGTCTTGTCTATTGATGAAAGCAAAAATCATGCTACTTTTTTTCTAGCCTAATTCAGCTACTATGTGCATCTGAAAGAAATAAAACTACATTTGTTTAAAATATTATTTGACTTTTGTTTACCAATTCTGCCCAGTATTTTCCATTTTATTTGAATTAATGAGATTTCCCTTATTCAAAGTATTATCAATGTACATGAGGCTACTTGCATGCTTCAGTAATAACTTATTTATTTACAAAATATTTGGCTATAAAAAGGATAGTAAAAGATACATTTTAAATATTGACTCATTTGTGGCAATCAAGCATTACCTAGAGCCACGATGTAAATAACTGCCTTTGTTTTATCAGGATTCTATAAGTGCATAAAATAGAAGTGAAAATGTCACATTTCTCAGGCTATTGAGGCCCCTTGAAGTTTTATGAAACCTTAAGAAGAAAGTGTATAGCAAAGAAATTGTACATTCTACAATTATAAGTATTTGATCTTGAAAAAAAGTCATATGGCCTAAGATTAATGCAAAAATATTATGGACTGAGATTTAAACCAAATTGGTTGTGTATGCATTTACTTATCACCCAGTAGGCATGGCAGAACTCCATCTTATTATGTTTAAAAGTATAAATCTCAAATTTGTACGTCATATGGATGGAATGTATCCAGCAATAAATATGCAGTTTAGAGGAACCTTTGCAATGCTGTAGAATAATTTGGACAGCTGGTGTTATTGGTTGATCTACAAGGTTTTTGGTGTTCTTATCAATCTGCTCTTTTACACTTAATTTAAATTTAGTATAAATATTCACTGTCAAAAAAATTAAATTGGGGGAAAATGATCTCACATTTTAACTCAGGATACAAAACCAGAATATTAGCAGATGAAGTAGATGGATAGGTGAGTTTTCATGGTTCTAACTGGTATGGAGACAAAGAAAAGTGATAATTTGTTTTTGTTTATGCAGGCTAGATGAAGTTCCAAAATGAAAAAAAAAAAATGAATCTTCTAGTTGCCAGTTCTGTGGTATACATGCTCTTTTTATTAGAAAAACTTGTTAAATTACTAATAACACGTAACATTTGTTGAGCACTTTCTACTTTCCAAAGCATTTACACATCTATTATAACATCCTAATAGCCTTAGGAAATTATAATTAATTAAACATAGCAAAAAGCAGTTACGGTAGGTAATTTGGAGTGTTATAAACCAGTCTCAGACTGATACAGGTAGAGAGGTAAAAAAGTCTTTAATCCTTTATCTTTTACAACAGGAATACGGACTCTTTGCAGCATATTAGTATCTGTAGTTCAGGAGCTACTTATACAGTAAATACTAAGTGGTTGTGTCCCTTGTACATTCCCTGGATATGTACAATTATTATTTGTGGTAGAGTTACCCTGATGTGGCTTCTGCAGGTCTAATGAACTGTCTTATTCAAGTCCTAATCACAGTATTTCTGTTTTTCCACCCAGCACAATGCTCACATGCACGGCTATGGTCATATTAGACTTAGCCTTACATGGGACCCTAACTTAATTGCATTTAATTCATTGTTCAAACAAGCAGCATTTCGAAAGTGCTTGTAAAGTGGCCATAAGATCTACATAGGAAAAGAACAAAAGAACAAGGCCTGAGCATGTTTTACATGGATTCTGTCAAGCTCAAAGCAGGATCATATTTGGCCACTTTGAACACAGAGAAACATAACACAATCGTATCCAGTGTGTAAAAATGCACCCAATAGAAAACTTTTAGACCTTATCTATCAAATAATAAATGAAAAAGAAGCTATTTACAAATGTGAGGACAGTTGGAAACATGGGGAGGCCCCATCAGGAACTTAGGAAAGGCAGGTAGCAAACAAAGCCAGAAGGCATGCAAAGCTTTAATTTTTGTTAAAAAGTAAAGGACACTTTTTAAAGAATTACACAATTTAAAGGTAAAAATCCTTCAGGCAGGGAGAGATGAGCCTATGGAAATAGAATACCAGTTCTACTCATACTCTAACACAAAAATATCTGTAGTTCTTTTCTAAACTTTGCTATATATATCACATCACTCAGCTCTAAATTGAGTTTATATGTCACAATAATGTAAATACTGAATATTTATCTAATCAAAATTATAGTATAACTGTATTGGGAGAATGGTGTGGGGAGACCAGAGGGAGTTCATGTGTGGTGGGTGCAGAGAAGAGAGGGTGCTAATTCCTTAACAGCACACTTCTCCCATAGTGAGAGATCAAGAGATAATGTCTACAGTAGAAAATTCAAGAACTTAAATGATTTAGAGGAAATAATCAGCACAATAATAATGTAGTATGATAGCTCTTGGATTGTTCAAGTGTATGGAGTTTATATTTTTAATTTAATGTTTTTAAGGCTTTGGCATTCTAAAGGTAGTTTTAAGCAAGGAGGAGTTATCCTTCTTTTAAATTCTCACTAAATAAAGTGATATTGGTCCAGACACTAAATAAAAAAGATTGAAAAAAGAATTGAGAAAAGGCTAATGCTTATAAGGTAGTAGCTTGGCCTATCAAACCATAAAACTCACATGATCGTTGCAGAAGGGTCAAGGCTTCTGGGAAATAAGTGATTTAAATAGTTATTAAAGATCTATATCCTTACTGAAAAGCATTATTTATCATACTATAAATAAATAAAATAACAGACTTTTTAGTACCATCCCTCCCCAAAATTGATATAACTCTTCGGAGTCTATTTTTAAATTTATATGTCTTACTTAATATAATATTTTTATTCCTTCATCTAATTCTTCTCCTTTCTTGCTTTGTATAATGTATCTCTTGCCTGACCAGATGGCTGTGAATCAGCCAATAATCACGGAAGGCACATCGTAATATATTAACATCCTAATGACTTATTTTGCAGATCTGTTTCCAAAAATCACAATCAATAATAAAAATACAGAGTTGACCTGGAAACAAGATTTCGTGATCTGAAAATATTCTGAAGTAGCATTCCTATTGTCCATCTGTAACAAACACTGAACTGTACCTTGCTTAACCATTTCCAGGACCCAGGTCTCCCTAATAGAACTTCAAATTTGTTCAGGTAACCACTTCGTCTCTACACAGGCAAAATGCCTCATAGGAAGCTGCCCCAGCCTCCATTCCAAAGAAGGGTCTGGCTGGTCTAACAGTAATCACCTTGCCAGTAATTAGTTTAGAAATGGACAGATGACCCATTTATGATCAATGAGACACAAGGAGAGGTTTGCTGAAAGCTTCAGAGAAAGTTATTTCTTCTGAAAGAGTAATGGAATCTTTGTTTCTCTCTCTCTCTCTCTCTCCCCCACTTTTTTTGTTGGTTTTGGGTGTTTTTTTCCCACTAAATTATTCAACTTTTTAAAAATTCTATTTTAGACATTATTTATTGAATTCCCATCATGTAAGAAGTTTAGGATTTAACTTCCCTTACTCCCTTGACCCTACCACGTATGTTTTCCTTATCATGGCTCCATGGTATTCCAGTGTATTGACCAGGGGCCAGTAAAGTAGAATGTGTGGGCCAAATATGACTCACTGCTTGTTCTTATAATGGCCTGTGAGCTAAAAATGATTTTTGCATTTTTAAATGATTAAGGAAAATAAAAAGAATGCTATTTTGTGATAAGAAAATTATCTGAAATTCAAATTTCAATGTCCCTAAGTCAAGTTTTGTTAGAATAGCAGCAGCCACATCCATTTAGGTACTATCTGTGGCTGCTTTTACACTGCAACAGAGTCAGGTGTTTGTGACATGCAGTATGTAGCCCACAAAGCCTAAAACATTCATTATCTGGCCCTTTGGCTGGCCTCTTGCATAGGCTATATAATCTATTTAACTCAACATGAAAATAAGAGTTAATAGGGTTTTTAATCCTGCCAGTAGGTAAAGGAGCAGCATAAGCAGAAGTAAAGAAGATGCAAGTATTGGAATTAATCAGCAAATTGCTCAGTGTGGATTTGGGTAGGAAAGTGATAAAAAACAAAGCAAGAAAGATAGGTTGTGGCCATGCCATTATTAGAATCCCAGGTTGAGAAATCTGCCTTTCATCTGGAAGGAAATCAGGAATTGTTGAGTGTACTGAGCAGGAGAAAAGTGACATGAATGGGGATCTGATTTAGGAAGATTAATCTGGTTGTACAATGTGGCATTATTGTAGAGAGTATCGCTCACAGGTTAGGAAACCATTTATATGACTATTTTAGTAACCTATAAAAGAGGCCACCTGTTCCAGTGAAGATACAAATTCTAAAGCGTAAGTGTACTACTGAAATCATTTCTACAATGCTGAAATTTTCAAAGAGAGTTGTATCAATGTTTTTGTATGTATACAAAGTTGTTTCAATATCACTTAAAAGTATTTGTTTTTATAAAATAATACAAAGGCATATCTTATCACTGAACTTTTGGTCTGTTGTCTTTCAGTATACCCAGCTATGATTTTAAAATATGTTTTCCATGTAATAAACAACTGGAGAAACATTTGAGTCATATAATAGTTGCTGAATTAATCTGGAATATGGTACCTGACTATTTGATTATTTCTTAAGCATTACTTGTAAGCTTAAGGCTCAAAATATGGCAGTGGAAAATATACAGGACTGTCTATTATTTCAAAGGCATAATGTGAAGTGCCCACCATAATCTGATTAAAAATCCTAAATAACAAGAATGCTGGCCTCCTAGACAGAGTAATTCTAATTAACCTTATAAAAATGAGATTTGTACAGTGTGTAGAAAATTAAGGATATAAACAACCATTAAAAGAAAAACCTAATCACATTATAATAATTATGTGCAATGGACACAATAGGCAATAGTCACATAGCACTACCATATTTTAAATGCCATTAAAAATAATACAAAATGGTAATGTTTTATTGTGCTATTATTCAAAATAATATTTTATGTTATTCTTTTAAATAGCCAAATAAGTTGCTTTATTAACATGAGGATTTAAATTTGTACCCTGTAATTTGGTTATGTTTTTTAAAATAGAGTAGCCTGGACAGTCAGCTAAATTACATTGGAATATAAATAAATAAAGTAAAATATTATAGTAGGGTTTTACACACGCACACACACACATACACAGAGACACACAGATACATCTTAAAGCTGGAGCAAGAATAGGAAGAGAGAAAAAGAATATTTTGTTTAGTTCTGCATAGGAGAGTTGTATTTGTTTTCATGCATAATAACTGGCCATCGTAGCATTAAAAGCAAGCATAGTATTTCAGAACTTTCACTGTGACAGTAGAAGAGTTGAGCTCCTGCGTGACTTTGGCAAGTTATTTCATGAGTTCAAGCCTCAGATTTCTCACCTATTATAATGATACTCTTTACTCTGTGTTCCAGGAGTTGCTGGTAGGTTTAAATATGCTTATTAACTTGGTGCTTGCCATTGTAGGTATACTACATAATAAGTAAATGATAGCTATTACTTTTATTATAACTATAACTTCCCATCTGAAGTTTTATCCTTTAATGATTGCATTTTGAGGTGTAAGAAATATGAAAAAGAGATAATTGAAAATAAAGAGTAACAATATAATTGCGACTTCCCAAGACCAAAAGGTCCTCAGAGAGTACATGTCTAGGGTGTTCCTACAAACACTCATCAGAACCCCTGGGCTCTGAAGCCCCCATGGATAATTGTTCTACTCAAATGGTGTTTATTAGAAAACTTTGCTACTAAAAACTTTTGTGAATGTGGTGTCTTCAGAAACATCTAACTTACATATTTCTTTGAAGCCTCTTTTACAATATAATGCTACACTTTGTGTTTTATTTACAACTTTAAGGAGGTATTTTTGCTAAGATACTGTTTGTATAAACATTGTAATGGAGAAAGAAATAATTACGTACACCTGAAAGTCAATTTTGACAACACTAGCCCCACTTTGCTTGATCTGGATAACTGCTCTATTCAAATGGTGTTTATTAGAAAACTTCAATAGTGAGCATGTACTATTCCCTGCCTCAAAGATGATATTTTTATTTCACATTGTAATCTCATGGTAATTGTCCTCATATATACTTTTTAAATTTCACATGGATAAGGTAGTTGGTAGAAAAATTTCTTAGTAATATCAAAGATATGTAGAAATAATGAGGCTATAGCAGGTTAAAATGTTAATACATGTTTTTGTTTAACAATCATAGAACCAACCCAACTCTCAGATGATGATTTGCTTTGCCTTAAATAATACGTGCTTCATAGATTGATATGCAGGAGTGAGCCTAGTCAGCTACCTATTCTCTGCATCTGAAGGTGGTCTTGTTTCTCTCCTCTGGTATCAAGTATGGTAGAAATTGTCAAGAACTGATAAAAATAACTTCCTTTGAAAAAAAGTTGCCTGATTCTCTAAATCAAGTTTTAGTGCCAGAGACAGAAGTAAAGGGAAAGCAAAGTGGTTTTTTGTTTGTTTTAGTTTTTATTTTAGAGTGACCACTGAACTTATAAACTCTTCAGAGGACAGATTGTTGAATGCCATGACAACTGTGGAGAATGTGTCCACGAAAGAAAAATTGAACGGGGAATCTGCTTTAATCAGTACAAACATCTTATTAAATACTCTTACTTAATTTAATCACAATTTGGTTCAAACTTCAGTTGATTGTGGTGTAAGTATATGCACAGAATGATTAGAATTCTATATGGACATGTGATTTTTTTTTTAAAGACACCAGTAAATTGAAACAATATGAGATGAAGTCAATGGTTTACAAATTAACCTTTGCTACAAGTAAGAGCAGGTTGATAAACTTCAAAGTTTAAGAATTTTGGCTTTTTTTGCATAAATATGGAGTTTTAAAAAGGGGCAGCATCAGCTGCCCCAATTGCTATATAAGTATTTTCATTGAAAACTAAAAATTCACAGATAAGAAATATTACAGTAAGGGAAATGTCTTGAAAGCAGATGAAACTGACCTATAATGCAAAAAAAAAAAAAAAAATAGCTTTCAGAACATTCATAGCCAAGAATGAGAAGCATGGGTGGGATTTCAGGTAGCCCTGGGCACTGGGGTGGCAGCACAGCAAGCTTTGAAATTGTTATATTTATTCTATCATAAAAACTCCAGGACATTGAGGTGTACAACAATAATTCCTTGACTATGCATAGTCAATCAAATAAAAATCCAGGAGCAGGGCAAACTAGCTGAACTGTTTCTAATAAAGTTGGTGTTCTAGTGGTATTCGTAAATTTACAATGTTTGAAAGTCTCAGCCTGTAGCCGTTGCACATGTAAAGGGCCTACTCTGTTTACTTTCAAATATATTTGTCATGTTGTATTTTTAAAAATCTAGACTTGCTTTCAGATGGTGAATATCTTACATTTAATTGATCTCACTCTTAAGCTATAAATATATTTAGTGAAGGCTTTTGGTTACTCATCTCTGAACCATATATACTGACCATAGTTCTGCTAAGTAGATGCCCATTAATTTCGGGTCAATTTGAAATTGAATTTAGAAATGTGCACTGCTCTCACTAATTCCATGATCTGAGTCAGTGGCAACAGGTAAAAATATATATTCAGAAATACATTTTAAAGGTATTTTACATTTATTTCCTAAAAGCAGTGCGCAGAATTATTCTAGGTGGCAACAATTTCCTCCCTGATATCTGCCTAAACTATTATTTATTACTAGAATGGAATAGCACAAAAAGGAGAGGCTGATATCCAAGTTGACACATGTAGGATATGAGATCTACAGATTCAACTGCGTGATGTACATTTACTCTATGCAGTGCACTGCTAATGTTTCAAACAAATAAAAAGCAGTCATGATGTGAAATATGTCTTGAGAATCAGCAGTAAATGTTTTTTACACATATTTTCCAAAAGTTGTGCTTTGTCATACAATGTTTATTACCAATGATCAAATTCTTTGTTTCAGCGTGATTGTCCATAAAGTGTCCACGCAGTGGTAAATACATTGAGTCCATGTAGTGGCAAATATGTTGACTTAATATTTTTTTCAAATTCTTCCTAAATGGCACAAGTGACCTAGCAACAAATATATTTTTGATAAGAATAATTGTTTCCATAGTGATGTATTTAGATGTCATTCTTTGTGATGATGTAAAATAAGAAAGTGAATAACTGAAGACTACCTAAATATGACAATTGCAAATGAATAGGGGATAACTGAAACATATTAAGTGTAGGTCAACAGTTGATCTCTGTGAAAATGACTTTAACTTCTTCTCTACAGCTCAACTGGTTAAGGAGACATTACCTTGGAAATTTACTGGACATCACTGAAATGGAAGCATAGTACTACCTTGACAATCAGTACTGAATTTTGTCTTTGTGGTTTTCTCCTCTAAGGTTCTATTTTTTGTTTTGTTTTGTTTGTTTATTTGTTTTACAGTGGTGGTATATTGGTAGCCAGAACAGTTTCAAATGAAGCCAGCTAATCGATCTGTTTTGTGTGTGAATCTAACATCATTAGAAAAGCATTGATTTCACCTAATAACTAGATAGGAAATAAAAGTTAAAACTATAAGCTCTCCTGAAGTGTGTTTTCCAACTGCTCAAGGAAATCAGAGAGGACACAAACATGGAAAAACATTCCGTGCTCATGGATATGAAGAATTAATATCATGAAAATAACCATACTGCCCAAAGCAATTTATAGATTCAATGCTATTACCATTAAACTACCATTGACATTCTTCACAGAATTAGAAAAAAAAACTATTGTAAAATTCATATGTAACCAAAAAAGAGGTCATATAGCAAGGACAATTCTAAACAAAAAGAACAAATCTGGAGGCATCACGTTATCTGACTTCAAACCATTCTACAAAACTACAGTAACCAAACCAGCATGGTACTGGTACAAAAACAGGCATATAAACCAATGGAACAGAATAAAAACCTCTGAAATAAATCTGCACATCTGCAACCATCTGATCTTCAACAACATGACCAAAACAAGCAATGGGGAAGGGATTCCCTATTCAATAGATGATGCTGGGAGAACTGGCTTCCTTGCACCATATACAAAAAATAATTCAGGATGGATTAATGACTTAAATGTAAAACCCAAAACTATAAAAATCCTGGAAGACAACTTAGGAAATACCATTCAGAACATGAGCATAGGCAAAGATTTTGTAACAAAAATGCCAAAAGCAATTGCAAAAGAGGCAAGAATTGACTAATGAAATCCAATTAAGCTAAAGGGCTTCTGCACAGCAAAAGAAACCATCAACAGAGTAAACAGACAACCTACAGAATGGGAGAAAATTTTTGCAAACAATGCATCTGACAAAGGTCTAATATCCAGCATCTATAAGGAACTTAAACAAATTTACAAGAACAAAACAAACAACCCCATTAAAAAGTGATCAAGGGTATAAACAGACACTTCTCAAAAGAAGACATACATATGGCCAATAATCATATGAAAAAAAGGTTCAACATCACTGATCATTAAAGAAATGTAAATGTAAATCTAAACTACTACTGTCTCATACCAGTCAGAATGGCCCTTACTTAAAAGCCAAAAAATAACAGATACTGTGACCTTGTGCAGAAATAGAAATGCTTTTATACTGTTGATAGGAATATAAATTAGTTCAACCATTGTGAAAGACAGTGTGGTGATTCTTCAAAGATTTACAACCAGAAATACCATTTGACTCAGTAACAGGATTGCTGGGATTATAAAAGAAATACCATTTGACTCAGTAATGGGATTATAAAAATACATGCACGTGTATGTTCATTGCAGCACTACTCACAATAGCAAAGATACAAAATCAATCCAAATACCCATCAATGATAGACTGGACAAAGAAAATGTGGTACACATATACCTTGGAATACTACACAGCCATAGAAAGGAGCAAGATTATGTCCTTTGCAGGGACATGGATGAAGCTGTAAGCCATTATCCTCAGCAAACTAATGCAGGAACAGAAAACTGAACACCACATGTTCTCATTTATAAGTGGGAGCTGAACAGTGAGAAGATATAGATGCAGGGAGGGGAACAACATACACTGGGGCCTGTTGGGGGGAGGGTGGCAGGGTGAGAGCATTAGAAAAAAATAGCTAATGCGAGCTGGGATTAATACCTAGGTGATGGGTTGATAAGTGCTGGAAACCACCATGGAACATGTTTACCTGTGTAACAAACCTGCACATCCTGCACATATACCCCAGAACATAAAATTTAAAAATAAAATAAAATCAATAACCAACTTAAAAATTAAAAAAAAAAACTATAAGCTTTCAAAAGAAATATTTACATCTGAAAAATCACCTAGTTGATTTTTTAAATGCATGTATGAACGTGCTTTGACAGCTTTTACGATGTTTCTTCTTTATATTGTATGCTTTTAGGAATAATGTTTCCCTTTGAGTATTTCAAAATGATGTAATTTAGATTATTCTTCATCTTTGGAAGGCAGCTATGCTTCCCACTATATCACCAACACTAGATTATTTTTCATCTTTCAATCTTTGACTAAGATGAGCGCCATGAGCACAGGGCCTTTATTCCACTTACTGCTGCAACCCTAGAGCCTGAAGCACAGCCTGGAACATAGAAGACATTTAACTGGAGGATAGATGTTTTGGAACTATATGATCATTGCAGATGTAGAATCTTCAAAATGCTAGTTCCTGGCCAAAGTGAAAGATCCTTTATAGATATCTATAAAAATTTCAGATTATAATTTGCACATGCTTTTGAAGTAATATAAAGAGTTAGACTCTGGGTTCTACCTTAATCATCCCAAAATAGTTGTTACCATGATTACAAATTAATAGTCAAATCTTTTGGCACAGTTTTTGTCCTCATTCTAATTAAACCTATTCCCTCCATTGATAAAACCTCCATTGAAAAACTCCATCATTTTTTTCTATTCTCTCTCGGTCCACCTCCTCGTTTTGCAGCTTCTTGGCTGATTCCTTCCCTTCCATAGATACTTGTAAGTGTAAGTTCCAGAGGCTTATTCTTTGCTTTTCTTTATTTTCCTCTTGCATTATAAATTTTAGCTAAAGCATTTTTTCTCATGTTTCAGCTGCCATATTTATGTTCATGATTCTTTAATCTGCGCTTTAAGCTATCTTCTCTTTCCTAAGATATAAACCCATACTTTTATGCTAATGTTCTACAGCACCTCAAACTAGGTAAATTCAAAATAAATTTATTCTCTCCTTCCCCAAACATGTTCTTACTCCTTTATTCCTTGTTTTAGCTGTATGTAAATGAGTTTAGTGTTGAGTGAAAATTGTTTTGTTGTGTTAGGCTGGATAGCAGAGAGGGGATGAGCTACCGTTTGTAGCAGTGCCAGGAAAATGAAATATTTCCTAGTGAATATAAATTAACTTTTCTTCAATTTTTAAAATTGAAACAGTTGGAGTTTTTAAGATGCTAATATTGGGGCATCTGGGGTAAGATGGCATGTTGACACTGCTCACGTGACCTCACTTCACAACACAAACCTACTGAAAATAAAGAAAACATAATGTCAAACAATCTATCAGTAGCATTCCAACAACAAAAATAGCAAATGTGAGAAGTGAACCTGTAATCAACACATGCTCCCTCAATTGCTGTAGCAGGAGAAGAGAATGGGTACTGAGCACCTGCAATTAAATGCTTCCACCCAGAAGTGGCACACGTCATTTCTGCTAACATTTTACCGGTCGAATTAATGCATATAGCCCTATCTAACTTGAAAGAAATGGCGAAATACAATCTATCCATATGCTCAGAAGTGGAGAAGAACTGGATATAGTCAACAGTAGTAATATGTGCCACAGCATATTTCCAATTAAACACACACACACACATAGTCCTACTTACGCATCTCCAGGAACATTCAGGATAGAGAAAGAAGTGGTTGAGAAGGAGAAAGGAGAAGGGAAAAGACAAAGTTTAGTAAATAATAGCATTCCCAGAATATGATTTCTAGAAAGGTAGTCCCACCTTCCATGAAGTTAATAAATTAAAAAATTATAAGATTTTACTATGTACTTTCTCTAGTTAAAGAGAAGATAAGAAAACAATCATCAGTAATGACCTAGATATATCATAAAGACAAATGAGAAAATAAATCTAAAAACTGCTAAATAAAATAGTAGCCTCACAGAAAAAGCAGATGGGACACCATAAATGACATATTCTCCACAGAGCTGAGAGTTCTCTGGTCAAAATCCTTAAGATTTGCCTACCTTTGCTGACCTTTATCTGGAAGCAGAGTAGAAGAATGTTCTGCGCAGGAAAGACTATACAGGGTAGGAAAAGATAGCCTATGATAATTTGTTCTAGCAAACTCAAGTAGCAAGAATGCCAGATACAGGAAACTGGCCTCATAGGTGGTCTGGAGGAGAGCTATTTTGCCTGCTTCCCCTATTACCTCCTCACAAATCCTTTATGTAATACGTCCGCCCAGAATTGGAGAAACATGTTTATGGCAACGTATCTGATAACTTACGTGAAAAGTATAAATTACTTGAAAAATTCAACTTACCAAGAAAGAAATAAGAAATTAGCCCTGTATATATTAAAGACATTGAATTCATTATATATATTTCTAATCCTACAAAGAAAATGATAAGATTAGCTGATGTCAACAGTGAATTCTTTCCATTTAAGAAAAAGAAATTATTTTATGAGGAAAACGACATAAAAACTTAATGAAGACACTGCAAATAAATAAATTTACGGAATAATATCCCTCAAAACATAGTTCCAACAATGCTTAACAAAATATCAAATTAAATTTAGTAATATATAAAAAGGTTAATTTATCACAATCAAGTAGGCTTTGTCCTAGAAGTTTCAAGTTGTTTTAATACGTGAAAATCATATCAACAGAACAAAACAGACAGGCCATATGATCATTTCAGAACATGCAGAAAAGCATTTGACAAAAATCAACATCCATTCATTTAAAAAAAAGTCAATGAAAACCATGAATAAAAGAAATCTTCCTCAACCTGTAAAGTATACCTACAAAAAAACTGTAGCTGGCCTCATACTTAATGGCAAAAAAAAAAAACATTAGAAATAAGTCAAGGATAGGCAACAAATAAATATATCTGTTTGCATTTTCAGATAATATTATTGTTTATGTAGAAAATCAGGCTTTGGTGGCACATGCCTGTAATTTGAGCTACTTGGGAGGCTGAGACAGGAGAATCGCTTGTACCTGGGAAGCAGAGGTTACAGTGAGCCAAGATCGTATCATTGCACTCCAGCCTGGACAACAACAAAAAAAACTAGGCCATCTCAAAAAAAAAAAAAAAAGAAATCAGGCCAGATATGGTGGCTCACCCCTATAATCCCAACACTTCAGGAGGCCAAGGCAGGAGGATCATTTGAGCTCAGGAGTTCAAGACCAGCCTGGGCGACATAAAGAGATCCCATCTCTACAAAATAATTAAAATATTAACAGGGCATGGTAGCCTGCACCTGTAGTTCTAGCTACTCAGGAGACTGAGATGGGAGGATGGTTTGAGACCAGGAGGTCAAGGCCACAGTGAGCCATAATTGTGCCATTGCACTCCAGCCTGGGCAACAGAGTAAGACCTTGTCACAAAAATTAAAAAAGAAATCCAATTGTATTTGTATATGTTAGCAGCAAACAACTGAAGAATGAAATAAACAATAAACATTTATAATAATGTTAAAAATATAAAATAGTTAGAAATAAATTTAACAAGAGATATTTAAGAACTTCTCTAAAAATTATAAAATATTACCAATGGAATCTAAAAACAACACAAATAAATGGAGATATGTACCATGTTCCTGGATTAGCAGATTAATATTATTAAGATAGAGTTTATTTTAAAGTATTATATCAATGCTAATTTCCCAGACTTAATAATTGTAATACAGTGATGTAAGATGTTTGTATTAGGAGAAGCTGGGTTAAAACGTATGTGGGAATTCTGTCATATTTTTGTGAATTTCCTATAACATTAAAATATTCCAAAATAAAAAGCTTTTAAAATGTCAATTATCTCAAAATTGATCAATAGATTCAATGCAGACGATTTATAATCTCATAGACCTTGTTTAAAAAATTAAACCGGTTCTAAAATTTACATGAAATTCAAAGCACTTAAAATATTTAAAGCAATCTTGACAAAAAAGAACATAGTTGGAGGATTTACACCACCTGATTCCAAGGCCTGCTATAAAGCTACAGTAATCAAGACAGTGTGGCTCTGCCATAAGGATAGACAAAAAGACAAATGGAACAGAAGAAAGAGCCCAGAAATACATCCGCAGTTTTATTTGCTTTTTGACAAAGGCACCAAAGCAGTCCAAAAGAGAAAGAAATGTATTTTTAGCACATGGTGTTGAAATAACTGGTTACTGATAAGGGGGGGGGGGGGAACCACCTCAGGTTCTATCTTACACCATACATACAAACACGTTTGAGACGAAACACAGATTTAACATACAATCTAAAACAGTACAGCTTTTAAAGAAAAATTTAAGAGTAGATATCCAGGGCTTGTGGGTAGGTGAAGATTTCTTAGGTAGCAAAAATCAATATCTATAAGAGAAATAACTAATACTTTAGATTTTATCAAACTTAAAAACTCTCCCACTCATTATAAGACACCGTCAACCATCAATAAAAGTAGCAGTCAATCCACAAAGCATGAGGAAAGATTCACAAAATATATATCTGACAAAGGAATAATATCTAGGAAAAATAAAGAACTACTACAAAACAAAAATAAAGAGATAAACTACCCAGTAATAAATAACCAAAACATTTAAACAGATATAAAATGGCCCATAAGCCCTTTAAAAACTGCTATACATCATTAATAACCAGGGAACTGTACTCTAAACCACATGGAAGCACCAATACACTGCACTAGAATGGCTTAAATCAGAAACTGACACCCACAAATATGGTGAGGATGTAGAGCATCATGATATCCATGCATTATAGGTAACAATGTCAGCAACTATTCTGAAAAAATAAATCTAAAACTAAATGTATACACACCCTACAAGCAGTAATTTAACTCCCAAGCATTTACCTTAGATAAATTAAAACGTTAACAACAACAAAAAAATTTGTACAAGAATACTCACAGCAGCTTTAGCTTTATTTATAGTAGCCCAAAATTGGAAACAGCTCAGTTGTTCCTCAATAGGAGAATGGGTAAACTGTGGTATATTCATAGAATGGAATATCACTCAGCAGCAAAAAAGAGCAAAGTAGTACCACATGCAACAACATGGATGAATCTCAAAAATATTATGCTGTGTTAAGAAAAATTTACACAAATGAACACATTTTATATGATTCCAACTATATAAGATTCTAGAACTGAAAATGATTATCAAGGGAGGAAAAAATAGAACAGTGGATTCAACTGGGAGTTTAAGGGCAAAGACTGACAAATATTGAGCCCTTGTTAATCATATGTGTATTGAAATATTTAGGAGGAACTGAGCTGATGTCTGAAATTCAATTCGAAATGCATAAAAATTAAGATGAAATACTGAATGAACAGAAAAATTAATAAAGAATGAAGATGTGATAAAGCCAGTATAACTGTCATTAATTGCATGTAGTAGGTAGGTATATGGGTGTTTACTGTAAAATTAATTCTTTCAATGTGCATACATTGGACTATATATCACATATATACAACAATTTCATTATCAGTTCATATATATGTAATGTATGCATATATATGCATACATTGGAGTATTATTCAGCCTTAAAAAAGAATGAGATCTTGACATTTGCTACAACATGGATGACCTGGAGGACATTACGCTAAGTGAAATAAGCCAGACACACACAAAAAATTTGCATGACCTCACTTACATGCAGAATCTTTTTGAAAATGTTCAATACATAGAGAGAACAAAACAGTGTCACCAGAAGCAGAGGTTGGGAGGAGAAAAGAGGCTCCTATTAAGAGTCTGAATTATGGAATGGAAGAAGGAAATAACTCCATCAATGGTCTCTAGCAAAACAATAATAAAATATTATAAGATACTATAGCATATGAACAAAGTAACCAATCAAGGAATGAAACTAATAGGAATTGAATGAAGGCAGGGAGAGGGAGCGTAGGGAAAATGTTGTTTTTTAACTGCCCAAATTACTTTTCCCCCAAAAAGCGGATGTGTTTAATCCACTGGCTACTGACACCTAACTTAATAATTTACTATTGAACACTCAAGTTTGATTTTTAGCCAACAGATTTTCTCATTCTCTTAAAGCTCACTTCAAAAGTATCTAAAAAAATTTTTTTCAGTAAGAATTAATGCCTTAGCACTTGGGGACAGAGTTGATAAGTGTTCTGCAAAGACAACTGTCTCAAGTCCAAATTTCTGAAGTATGATTATTTGAGTCATGTCTGCTGAAATTTGTGATTCAGCTATGGTTAAGAGAAGCTAAGTGGTCAACCGACATGCTTACCACCATTAATCCTTTGAATCAGCATCTTGATTCATTGCATAAATTTACTTAAGAAGTTATACATGTCATAACTAACTTGAATCCTTTCCTTTAAAATACATAGCAACCTAATGCAGCAATAATTTACAATACATTTTAACTAACCATTATATAAACATGAAAGAAAGCACATATCTTACGCTTTTGGCTTGTTAGAATGTCACTCTATTTTATACTCTGTCCCAAACTTGCTGTGTCCCATTGACTTATGGAAGCTAATCTTTAGGGTGAAAACAAAAGAAAACAAAACACCAGAGGAGGGTATCCAAGTGGGATTATGGGACTTCCTTTTCCTCCAAAAAAGAATTCTTGCTGAAGCTTGGTCTAATGTGATGATTAATTTTACAGAGCTGTCCCTGACCCATGTCACTATAGCAATGAAAATAAACTATGAGACTAGGATTCAGCCAGAGGGGAAAAGTTCATCAAGAAATAAAAGTAGGGACAAAATTGCTCATTAAAGTGGCTAACCAGGGCTGTTTTATGAGAAGATGGATTTAAAAAAATAAAAGGGTTACCATGTATTTTAAAGAGCTGAATTCAAATGTGACTCATAGATTCCAGTTTCAATATAATTCTGTGGAATATAACAGTTTAGCTCCATGGAAAAAGAGGATAGTTAGTGGACCCTATTATAAAATTTGAAACATTCTAACATGAAATCAGACTTGCCCACAAGCTGCAAAAAGTATACCATTAGCTTCAGAATTGTGAACAAAAAAGAGCATAATTATTTTCTTCGCCTCAAGCCTGGTCCAAGGCGAAGAAAATCCCACTCAAGATGTTTCTATCTAAATCTGAATGCAAAGAATTTTTTTTTTGGAAATTGGAAATCATTTTTAGCAGCCTCTAGCACTTCGTTGAGCATCTAAGGGATTGCTTTAAGAACAATTTGGTCCATTAGAAACTAGTCAACACACACAAAGTTGGATGCTTTCCTTAGCTACAAGGAAAAAGTAACTCTAAAGTTTATAATTAAAAATAGTGTCATATCTTCCTATGGTTATCACTTCATTCAAAATGGATGGATGGATGGATGGAAGATAGATAGATAGGATATCCCAGATTTTGAAGGCTGAATTGATACCTAAGGAGTATATGATATGATAGATTCTGTTTCTGATAGGAAAAATATGCATTATTTTAAATGGAAAACTAGTTAGTCCATTTCAAAATGTGAGACAAATCTTTAAATCTCATCATAGAGCCTTTTAAGGAGTACAACAATGAATGTGAGTATAGCTCCTATCCCTCAAAATGCAATCCGATTTGAGTGAGGAAGCTAAGAGTCTGAGGAATCAGGTTTTATAATGTAATCCGGATTAGCTAATACAGTCCTCTTCGAAAGACATTGATAATTCACTTAAGCCTTGTTTGCTCATCCTGATACCAGCATTGTGTGATATTACAGGAAAGTTTCTGGCCTGGAAGTTTCTCATGGAGAGAAGGATGGTCTGGGTCCATTACTTTTAGAGAGACTGTACTGTGAAATATAAAATGTGAAACAGCCAGAAGAAAGAAAGGCTCAACTTGTTCTGGATCAAAAGCAAGGATGTTCAAAACGATATGATTTTCTTTTGAGAGTTTGGTGAGGAGAATGATAAGGATCAGTTCCAATTCCACTAGCAATAAAGCTGAGCCTAGGAAAGAATTCAGTTAAATAACCCATTTTATCTCACTGACTTTTACTTTAGAGCTGTTTCCCTTGTTTATAAGTTTTATTGTTTGTTTTGAGTTATTTCTTTTGCAAATTAGTTAGATTTATTTTCTTTCTCTGTTGAGAAGTGTGGTGAAAATGAGGCTGGATCTAAATCAGAAACCATGGGCGAAAGTTTTGTTAGTCACCGGTTGCTTGTCTAGGTTTATCTTGGGCACGACTCCCTTTCTAAGGCCCCTTCCAGCTCACTAAATTATTATTATGCTCTGTGCCAACCACAGCTGCCTAATATTAACTGATTGTGCCACTTTTGAATTACTGCTTGGGAAGCAGGACCTACTGGTTTTATTTCTTTTACTACCCATGACCCCACAGAAAGGCAGATTGGCTAGGAAAAAATAAATAAATAATGTGGGCTAGTAAATGCTTTTGGTGCTTATTTACCCTCACTCTGTTGCTCACCCCCTCTTTATCCTCACAGTCTCAATCCCAATTCCCATCTATTTTGGTTTCAGCTGATTATATTGTTCTTTTATTTAATTTTTCCCTTACTTTTTCCATTCACTTAGAACAGGATCCCACATTAAATGAGGCTCCAGGCTCACTTAAGGATGCATTTTGCAAACCAAATAAAGTAAAATCATCAGTAAATTCCAAATTTATTATGCTCTTCTACACATGTACAAATTCCAGTAAGGCTCTAGTTATGAAAATTCTAGTTATTAGAATTCTAATACAAGGATTCCAGATGCAATCAATATTTTTTTCTAACCATGCTGTTTATTATTTTAAGTGCATTAGAAGGACCTAATATATTCAACTTTGAAGGAAAAAAGTTTCAGAGACAACTTGGACAGACAGAAGCCAAACCATAACTTGACATAAATTGCTTGGCATATAAGCAGATCCTGAAACAAGGACAAATCAGAATCTATCAGAGCAAATACAGAAGAGTGGCAAGAAAAATGGTTTTGTAACTTCCAAAGTTACATAGTCCAATGTTCTACCATAAATTGTACTATAGGAAACTGATTTTGGTGTTTAACACTGTCAAATATCTTTTTTTTTTTTTTTGAGGTGAAAAAACCGCAGGCTGAGGGACATTAACTAGCTGCTTTACAACAGAGCAGAGACTATAATGTCAACCTCAAGACTTTTAGTTAGAACCATTGTGAACGTTTCACACTGATTTGCCTTCTTAATTCAAGAACCAGCTGACATTTCTGGCTCTTTTGAAATTTGTTTTACATATTGGAATTCTAGCCTATTGGTTCTTGTTGCTTTCCAGGTTTTTCAAACTACTATTGTTTCATATTTAAAGCACTGTATGCACTCTGGACATGTTCTGAGAAAGCAGAATAGGGCAGGATGCTACAACAGGGAATTACCCACTGTAAATCTCTCTGCTGCGTTGGGTTAGCATCCTTGGGACTCCCAGGAAGATGCTCTTTGTCCCAACTTAGTGGTCAGGATGGCAAGAGCATGAAGTGCTGGGACACTTGGCTTCTACCACTCCTTAGTAAGAAGATTTCTTCCAGTACACCATCTATGGAGATATGATTCTTTCTTTAAGCTGCCAGCATCTATCTTCAGGCCAAGGGAGTATTTCTGGATTCTCACAAGCATATATAATATGCATATTTGTATATATGTATATGTGTATACATATGTATATATGTGTATATGAAAAAATTTTTTTTGAATACTGGATTTTTTTTCTTCTCTATATTTTCATGCCCCAAAGTATAAAAATAAAAACAGATCTTAACTCTTGGTAGAAAATAAACAAATTAACCGAGCTATATGCTCTGTAGATATTCACAAAAGCTGAATTCACTCTCTACTATTAGATTTCAAGATTATCATACCTATTTGCACATAAAACCTCCTCCTCAAATGTCTCTCTCTTTCTCTCTTTCTCCATCGACATCAACTGAGTTCTACCCCTATCATTTTATAGTGGACAAATAACTAATGGCTTTTAATATTAGGCTCTTGCACCTCGGTGCCTGAAATTTCCACTATGACTGTTTTTTAGTGGGATTTAAAAACAGAGTAAGTAATAAAAAGTTTAAAAAAAGTATTATCCATTCATGCTACAGACAGTAGGGCACAAAGAAACAGAACACAGGACACGAAAATTTTGATAAGTTTAGAGATGGAGAACCAGCAGGAAGGGGAGGGCCCATTGAAAAGCTGGTAGGTTGTGAGTTAGTACTAGGCTGGTTGAGGGAGGGTCTGGGAGAAGGAGTGATTTCTAAAACTGAGAAAGTAGCAGAAATATTTCTAATCACAATTCACTCACTACCTGACATTTTCTTTTCTTTTTGTTTTCTTTGAGATTGAGTCTTGCTCTGTCACCCAGGCTGGAATGCAGTGGCGCCATCTCAGCTCACTGCAACCTCCGCCTCCCGAATTCAAGTGATTATCCTGCCTCAGCCTCCCAAGTAGCTGGTACTACAGGCACACACCATGTCCAGCTAATTTTTGTATTTTTAGTAGAGTCGAGCTTTCACCATGTTGGCCAGGCTCATCTTCAACTCCTGACCTCAGGTGATCTCCCCGCCTTGGCCTCCCACAGTGCTGGGATTACAGACATGAGCCACCATGCCTAGTCTACGTGACATTTTCTTGAGTTTATTATAGGTATATGTTAAATTAAAGCTCATTCATTTTATTAGTTATTATCGAACTGGGACAAAAAATATGTACTAAAAGATACAATAATAGTTTAAGGGGATAGGTTGAGTCACTACATAAAATGTATACTAAACTACAATAGCATTCATGAACATGAAACTATTAGTCACACAGCCTTGAGTTCCTCAAGGTAAACAAAGTTTGAGTAGATCTGAGCCATCTTCACACAGAATCTAAAGATCTTTCTAAATTCATTGTGGTTTTCAATAGGCATACACTTTAGCACAGTGACAGACTTATTTTTCAAAATTGTGCTCATTATCTTAACCTCAGTACAATCTGCAAGATTGACCAAATAATTTCAAGACATAAAAGAATACTGGTGTTACATATGTATTTTCTATTTCATTAAACTTGTAGTCACATTTAATTTAACTAACTAGGTTTTAAAATGTTCTCTTGAGCACCAACTAGATGTCATTGACCCACTGATATTAGGAACCAAAGTAGTATTCCCACAAGTTTAGTAATTGTTCACATTAGTTTCTCCTAAATTTCAACCTACTTTGATCTATTTTAAGATATTTGGTCATTTTTACTGCCTGATATATGTCAGGGAACCCTCTATTTGGCTGTTCATGTAGATATTGCAAACTATAACCTTTTAAAAGACGCTTTAAGTAATTACTAGAGATTCAAACTTAATTCAACCTTATATGGAGCTACTAATGCAAATAATTCATATAACAACCGAAGAGACAGATACTTTCTACACATAGCTAAGTTTCCACATAACATATAACAACACAAATATCAAAGTTAACTTTTCATGCTTGGGCTTAGCAAATTTCTTTTGACATTGTATATTTCAACTTCAGCAGCATTAAAGTATGAAAACTGTACAGCTTTGTTTCAATGAGGTATAGTATAGATAACCTCTTTGCCTCTACTTTTATATAAAGTATTCCTTAAGTTCTGACCCTTTTATCATTCTTTGTTTTCATATGCTCTTAATCTCAACTTCTCCTACTTGCTCTTACACATGAATATATCCAATATATCGCTATAAGTTTGCTTACATGCCCTTCAGTAGCCCTCCATATTTAATCACTTTTGTTACTTTTTTCTTTTAAAACATATTCAGATGTTGCATCTCATTACTTCTTTAAGCTACTCACCCATTGCCCTCCATCTTTTCAGTATAATTTTTTAAAAAGGGCAACTCCTTACATCTACTTTCTTACTATCCATCTTCTAAAAAAATCAACCCTTTCCTGACCTGAAGTCTCCTCTAGCAATCATTTTAGATTTTCCTTCTTTACAGAGCTAATATTTGAGAAAAGCAGTTTGCATTCATTGCCTCTATTTTCCTGTCTCATATTCACTATTGACTTCAACTCAATATTGTATCTACTCCCATTATTACTACACTAAAAGCACTATTTCCATGGTTTCTGATAACTTTCTAGTTGTTAGATCCAATGAGAGGTTATTGGTCCTTATTTCAATTTACATCTTTGCAGCATGTGAAACCAGTTTATCCTGACAGAAACTCTCCCTTCCCTTGCTCTAGGTGACACTTGTCTCTCAGAGGTTTCCTCCTACTCCTCCAATCATTTCTACCTAGTCTCTTGAGGGCTCTTCCTTTATATCTCTCTTCACAATGGTTATGTTCTCTACCTTCTTCTCTTCATGCTCTCTCTAGGTAATTTCATTTACTTTCACAGCTTGAACTTCCATCCTTTTACTAATGACTCCCAAATCTACATTTCAGCTTAGAACTCTTCCCTGGACACTAGAATCATAAATCCACTTGCTCTTGGCAATTACCACTTGGCATCTCCAACTCAACCCCATCAAAAATTCATTTAATGTGTTCATTTCCCCCATCTCCAACCACTACTGAACCAAATATATTCCTTCTCCTTATTCTCTACCTGGATGGATGGTATAATCCCCTATGTAGTCATCCAGGCCAGAAGTATCTAATGGTCTCCTCAATCTATTATTCTGTAAAAGTAATATAACCTGTCAATGCAAGCTTGTCTAGATTACTACTGCAACTTCCTAACTAGTCTTTTTCCCTCCAGTCTTGTCTCACACTTTCACACTTCAGTCTATGTAACGCTTCCAGAGTGATGCTTCCAACATACAGCTCTGACCATATAACTCTCTATCTTAAAATCATTTCCATGAGTTTTCATTGCTTTTAAGATAGAACCCAAAGTGCTAGTCTCCGTGTAACATGTTCATGGGAATTCTTAATGAGGTAACTGGGCATCTAGTGTCAGAGACCATAAAATACAACAAGAAAGGTGGTCATAAAAGGGCAACACATGTCTTCCACCAGCTATGTCTGCCTTCCTTCAGTTCTTTGCTTACCATTCTTCAACAATAAAATTTTTAAAAAGTTAGTTATTGCAATGATAACATATATAGAGCTCATTACATTTTTAAAAGTATTTTCATACTCATTGCCTAATTTAATCTTTATTCTACTCTTTGAGATATATTTTCATGTAGATTTTACATATGTGAATACCACAGCTAAGCATTTTCAAATAAACCACCCAGAATCATCAGTAAGCTAGTGAGGGACAGAGAGAGTTCTCGAAGGCCCATACTGTGCCCTCAAATCTTGTTCTACTGTTTTCACATGCCATTTCCCAATGTGCCTCAATAGTCCAGAGCTGGAGATTAAAATCATAGGGAAAACTTCTAATAATGCCGCCTGAGCTCTATTCAGAAATTCACATTCTTTGAAGAGGATCTGGCTTTCTGTATTTTGTAAAAGTTTCTCAGTGATTATAATGACCAGCCAGATGGTCTTAGGCACATATTTGCCTTCTTCAGATGTTCCTTAAAGTCAGGGTCATCTTCAAATCGAAAATCTCTTTGTACTTTGGACATAGCCAGCATGCAAAAACCTGTGAATGAAAAGTTATATAATAGTTCCATTATACGCCCTATCCAGAAAAATAATCAAATTCAAACTTTGTTCTTGAGGAACAAAGTTAATGTCAAAATTCAGAAGACTAAGCTTTACAAAATTGAAGCAAACAAACAAACAAAACAAATAAAAACTAAGCTAAACAAAAAATCAAAGAAAATGTTTGTTCATTGTCTGGGGTTTGAAATGTGGCCCTAGAAAAATAAACAGTTATAATCTGTTAGAAGCAGTTTGCAGGATGCTGTTCTAATCAATTCTCTTGTAACTAGCCTCACTAACATTCTCGTCTTGGCATTGCCTAAATTATGCTTTTGTAACAACTTGCATAATCTCCTTTTGCATGTTTCTTTACTCCATGTAACTGATCTGAAAGGATATTGACGGTGTTGTGCCAAATGATGGAAGTACCTATTTTGTTGTTGTCTTTTGGCCCAGCTGAGAAAGATGCTCTTACATGCTCATTTTTAATGGCTATGAATGTACAATTTTTTAAAAAGAACAAGAAGAGGGGAAATTGGCTAACAAAATGAAGCTTTATTAACTTCTGCACCATGACACTTGAGAAATACCAGAATAATAACGTTTATGAGCCATGCTTTAAAAAAAAAATTGCTGTCTAAATCAGTTAAATAGTCCTCTGCTGCTCTTCACTCTTGAGTATTTTTTCCAGAAAAACAAAATATCTTCTAATTTTTTGGATGCCTCTTAGCAAACAGACTTCCCATTAATAATAAATACAGAAATCCTGTAATTTCTGTAAAAGGGAGATCAGCCTCCAGGCTACAGAAGGGCTTGGGGACCTGGCTAAGATGGTTTGCAGCACAGGACATACCAGATGTTTCCAAGAAAAAACTGGGAAACAGAACTCCGCACTGATTTAGAAGAGCACCTTTCAAATGTGTTCACCTAGCATGGTAATACATGTATTTTACATAATGACCCATCATATACAGAAGTGTGTGTGTGTGTGTGTGTGTGTGTGTGTGTATGTGAGTACTTGAAACTAAATTTACAAGGGAAAGTTTTACAATCCATTAGTGGGTCATGAAATAAATTCTGCATGTGTCTTTTTTTTTTTAAAGCTAGCAATTTTTTAACAAAAAGAATATAAAAAGTTAGTTTTTATTTTACACATTAGAAGTAAGTATTGTTTTGTGTTCAGTAGCGTACACTAATTTCTAAAAGGCATAAGCTCATAAGAGTTTATTAAATCTAAAGAAATTAAATTAAGTCACAATGCCCATAAAAACTTTTGGAATACACTTTTGCCGTTCAATTGGTTCCAGGAAGTTTTAATCATTCAGGAAACAAATATGTATGAATAAAGACTGTGTTCCAGTTATCTTGCTAACAAGAAGGGAAAATGAGAGTTTCCTGTTCTTAGACAGATTTAGGCACAAAATCTTCAAATTTCTTCTCTGTCCACTGGTCATGCCAGTCTTAGCTTTATCTATTGAGGTAGAAATATGAGCAAAGATCTGGGGAAAGATAAATATAATTGGAAAAACACATGTGTTGCTGTCTTATCACTACTTTTCTTGCTATGTTTTGGGATGCTTGACCTTGGATGCTCATTACTTTTATTATGTATCTCTATTGATTGGGGTCCACAGATCTGATGCTCATCCAAGATCAGAGCTCTGGAGACAGTGATTTCCTCTTCTGATTCATTAAAACATACCTGCTCTACATGCCATATCCTTGGTTTCAGAAATAAGAGGGATGAGACATTAATGGTAATAGTGTCTGAATTTATCTTTGCAGATAGCAACATCATTCTGACAGGAGCATCCCAATAGCATGAGTACTGTAAATAGTTTAGGCTAAATCACTTCATTATTTTAACTGAAGAAATACTGAAGTAGGCTAGATAGACACTGTCCCTGCCCTAATTGAACTTTGAGTCTAGCAGCAAAGATAGACATTAAATTATAAGTGTAATATGAGATTAGCACTAAAAATGAGCTATGAGAATTTATAACAAGATAATTTAATCAGATCTATGGAGTCAGGCAAGACTTCTGAAACAATGATATTTAAATTGAGGTGCTTCAAGCAAAAAACATAAAGTGGAGAAAGGACAGCCTTTTCAACAAATGGTCCTGGAATAATTGACTAGTCACATGTAGAAGAATGAAACTGGATCCTCATCTCTCATCTTATACAAAAAACAGCTCAATATAAAGTAAGGACTTAAACCTAAGACTTGAAACTATAAAAATTCTAGAAGATAATATTTGAACAACCCTTCTAGAGATTGGCTTAGGCAAGAATTTCATGACCAAAAAACCCAAAAGCGAATGCAATAAAAACAAAGATAAATAGCTGGGACCTAATTAAAGTAAAGAGCTTTTGCAAAGCAAAAGGAACAGTCAGTAGAATAAACAGGCAACCCACAGAGTGGGAGAAAATCTTCACAATCTATACATCTGACAAAGGACTAATATCCAGAATATACAACAAACTCAAACAAACCAGTAAGAAAAAAACAATCTCATCATCAAAAAGTGGGCTAACATGAATAGACAATTCTCAAAAGAAGATATACAAATGGCCAACAAACATGAAAAAATGCTCAACATCACTAATGATCAAGGAAATACAAATCAAAACCACAGTGTGATACCACCTTACTTCTGCAAGAATGGCCATAATCAAAGAATCAAAACACAGTATAAATATATACATATATATACACACACATATATATAAATATATAGATATATATACACATATAGATACATATATAGATATATATCTCTATATATACATCTCTTTATATGTATATATCTCTCTATATATGTATATATGTACATATATGTATATATACACACACATATATACATATGTACATACATATGTATATATGTATATATGTATATGTGTGTGTGTATATATACGTATCTATCTATCTATATATATGTATGATGGAATACTACTCAGACATAAAAAGGAATGAATTAACACCATTTGCAATGACCTTGATAAGATTGGAGAATATTATTCCAACTGAAGTAACTCAGGAATGGAAAAGCAAACATCATACGTACTCACTGATATGTGGGAGCTAAGCTATGAGGATGCAAAGGCATGACAATGATACAATGAACTTTGGGGACTTGGGGGGAAAGAGTGGGAGAAGAGCGAGGGATAAAAGACAAAAAATACAGTGCAGTGTATTCTGCTTGGTACACCAAGATCTCACAAATCACCACTAAAGAACTTATGTAATCAAATGCCACCTGTACGCCAATAACTTATGAAAACAAAATTTAAAAACATAAAAAAAATGGAGGCTTCTGGATAAGTAGGCATTAGCTAGGCAAAGGGGTTTAGGGACAGATTGTCTCTTCACTAGCTTTGTACCTTTAATAATTTTTTTAACTCTTCTAATCCTCAATTTTTATGTGTATAAAATGAAGGAAATATATGAACCTTAGAGGATTGCCTGTAAAGTGTTTGGCACAGAAATAGTACTTAGTGCACAATATGTGGCCACCAGTAATGGCAGTGGCAGTGATGGTGGTGCTGGTAGTGGTGGCAGTGGTACTTAGCCAGTGGAATACTGATTTACAGGAGAAAGGTGTCATTTATGTGGATCTTTACAGCCTGGAATTTACAAGAGAGTTGTATATTTATAAGCCTCTTTCAACTGAAGTAGAAATTATTTGCACAGCTAATGGCCCTGTATAGGCCCCAAAAGAAAGCAAACAAACAACTCTTCCAACCCTCAATGTGGTAGTAACAGACTCAGAGCCTCCATCCAGCAGCAGACACCCAGGAAGTCCTGTAGTTATGGAGGTCTTTCTTCAGAGTAGGAATGTAGGATTCCTGTTTTCATTAACTATTTCACTGTTTTCTGCATTATGGTTTGCACTGAGACTTCCTTTCTTCTTCCCAAAGGGATCTAAATATTTTTTAATAGTTCAAGTACAAGTTCAAGCAGACTAATGGGAACACTTGGTTGATGCCCTTTTTGATTTTTTTAGTTGTATCAGGTCACATCCTCGGTATTGAGCAAATTGCATGAATAAAAACCATTTTGAGAAATATTAATAATTATTCCATTATAGATCCAATGATAAGCAGAAAATGTCTGTGCAAGTGAATATATTTTTCAAGGACCAATGGAAAGCCACACTTTAAATATTATTCATATATCTTTATACCAGAGAAAGAAAATTATTGTTTTGGTCACTTTTTCTTAACAACAATAATAAACAATCTTTTATAAACTCTTTACATTTAAAGTGTCCTGGCATTAAATAAACACTGCTCAATGAATAATAGTTTCCCAAGAATGCAGCAAGGCAAAAGAGCACAATAATTTCAAACCCTATTCAAAAATCTTTCAATGGCTCTATGGAATCCTGTCTTTTATAATTCTTCAACTCAGCATATAGCTCACTGATTTCAATACACTTTACTAAATTCACTTGTATATGATTCCCAGTCTCTCCAGCTGAACTAGATTACCCATGGTTTCCGAACCACAATTTCCTGGTTTTCTGCCTTTGTTTATGACATGGCTTCTACCTGTAACAATCTCCCCTATTCCATAAAACCCATTAGATCACTCTGAAGGCCATCTTTCTTCCAAGGTCATCACATCTTTCTTTGTCTCTGAAATTTGTTCGGGCGTCCTTGTCTGTAAACCCCCAATGTACTCTAGGCTAATGATCCTTTTCACGTTATTTTTGTTTTAAATATCTTTATATGCCTCATCTTGCGTTCTATATTGCAATTTTCTTGAAGCCTCCTTAGTACAGAAATACAATAATAATAAGACTCATTGCATCTCATTATTCTTGTATTTCTGTACCATTTTTCATGATGACTTATCCTAAGGCTTGGCATAGGGGTTGAGAACATAAACTTTAAGGCCAAAAAAATGGAATGGTGCCCTGATTCTTCTTTGTCCAGGCTGTGTAACTTTGGTCAAATGGCTAAACTTTTTAAAGCCACATTTCTTCATTTGAAAAATAGCAAGGCACCCAACCTACTGCTTGGCTGCACCTCAATATCCAACACTTCTTAAATTGTTTTGGGCTGTATGACATTTCTAAAAAATAGAATGAAGGCTCTGGACATTGCCCTAAGAGAAAAGTATACACACATATACACATCCAGTGATAAACCTTACATCTATTCACTGGTGTTCAAGAGCAGAGGATCTTGAATTGTGGTCTGTGTACTCTTATGGGTTCCCAAGCCTCATTTCAGACATACAGGAGGCTGAACCTATTTTCATAATTATGCTTACACAATATTTCCCTTTATCTTTGTGTTGACATTTGCACTTATAATACAAAAGTAATAATGGATAAAACCACTGGCCCCTTAGCATGAATCAAGGCAGTAGGAGCAAATGAACATTGTATTCACTGTATCGTCTATTAATCATAGTATTCTTCAATGCCATGAATTTACAATAAAAATAAGATATACAAATCAAAAAATCAGTTTCACTTAAGAAACTCTTTGATGATACAATAAAACTGTTAACTTTATTGGATGTCAAACCTTGAGTGACATTCTGTATGTGGAACAGGAAGTTTATATGTAATGCTTCTGCTACGTCCTGAAGTATAAGATCGTCTTGAGGAAAGGTACTGGTAGTTAAGCTGTGAGCTGAACTTATCATTTCTCTGTCATTAGAACACTATTTACTTGATAAAATGACTGACCAACAAACTAATGTTGTTCAGATGACAGTTTGTGTATTTGGTAGAGATTTTCTCACAAATAAAGAGACTGTAACTTCAAGGGAAAAAAAAACCTAAAAGTATTTGTTCCCAAAGGTAAAATAACTTTAGAAAACACAAATACCACTGTGAGTCTGAGAGCTTCCCTAAGACATTTTTTTATTTGAGCAAAGATGATATTAACAAATATTATTTTAAAAATATGTTGTATATGGCAACATTTGGAAGATCTGTATAACTCTGTAAACCAGTATTTTCCAAATGGCCAGTGCATAGTGAGATAAAACCATGTATGGGTAAAGATCCATTCAATGCAAGTGAGTCAGAACTAGAAAAAATGTATTTTGAAATCAATATGGAACCAAAAAAAAAAAGCCCAAAGAGCCAAGGCAATCCTAAGCAAAATTACAAAGCTGGAGCCCTTACACTACTTGACTTCAAACTATACTACAGGGCTACAGTAACTAAAACAGCATGGTACTGGTATAAGAACAGATACATAGACAAATGTAACACAATAGAGAGTCCAGAAATAAGGATGCACACCTACAACCATCTGATCTTTGATAAAGCTGACAAAAACAAGCAACAAGGAAAGGATTCCCCATTTACTAAACAGTGCTGGAATAATTGGCTAGCCATATGCAGAAGAATGAAACTGGATCCTTTCCTTATATCAAACACAAAAATTAACTCAAGATGAATTAAAGACATTCCTAGGCAATGCCATTGTGGACATAGAAACTGGGAAAGATTTTATGACGAAGACCCCAAAAGCAATTGCGACAAAAACAAAAATTGACAAATAAGATCTAATTAAACTAAATAGCTTCTGCACAGCAAAATAAACTATCAATAGAGTAGACAGGCAACCCATAGAATGGGAGAAAATTTTTGCAACCTATGCATCTGACAAAGGCCTACTATCTAGCATCTATTTGGAACTTAAACAAATTTCCCAGAAAACAAACAAAACAACCACATTAAAATGTGGGCAAAGGATATGAACCAACAATTTTCAAAAGAAGACATACATGCAGCCAAGAAGCAAATGAAGAAAAGCTCAACATCACTGATCATTAGAGAAATGCAAATCAAAACCACAATGAGATACCATCTAATACCAGTCAGAACGGCTATTAATAAAATGTAAAAATAATAACAACAATAATGCTAGTGAGGCTGTGGAAAAAATGGAATGCTTATACATTGTTGATGGGAGTGTAAATTAGTTCAACCATTAGTGAATGGTGTGGCAATTCCTCAAAAACCTAAGATCAGAACTACCATTCAACCCAGCAATCTCATTACTGAGTATATACCCAAAGGAGTATAAATCATTCTGTTATAAAGACACATGCACACGTATGTTCATCACAACATTATTCACAATAACAAAGACATGAAATCAACCTAAATGCCCATTAGTGGTAGATTGGATTTAAAAAATGTGGTAGATATACACCATAGAATACTATGCAGTCATAAAAGAAAATGAGATTGTGTCCTTTGCAGTAACATAGATGGAGCTGGAGGCTATTATTCTTAGCAAACTAACACAGGAACAGAAAACCAAATACTGCCTGTTTTCACTTATAAGTAGGAGCTAAATGATGGAAACACATGGACACATAGAGGGGAACAACAGGTACTGGGGCCTACTGGAAGATGGAAGATAGTAGAGGGGAGAGGATCAGGAAAAATCACTCATGTGTACTACCTGGGTGACAAAATAATCTGTACAGCAAACCTTCATGACATGAGTTTACCTATGTAACAAACTTGTACATGTACCCTTGAACTTAATAAATGTTAAAAAAAGAAACAAAGCAAGTTAATGGAAGTTTTGGAATTTGAAGCTGATCTTAATCTTTATATGTTTCAATATGCCACACTGGCATAGTACATTTACCTTAACTAAAAATAGACATATAATTGCATGACTATTGACAAATTAAAGATGTAATTGTATGACCATTGAGCTTGTCTATATAATGAACTTGTACATGTACCCCTGAACTTAAAATAAAGGTTAAAAAAAGCAAGTTAATGAAAGTTTTGGAATTTGAAGCAGATCTAAATCTTTATATGTTTCAATTTGCCACACTGGCATAGTACATTTACCTTAACCATAAATAGAGATATAATTGCATGATTGTTGACAAACTAGAAGTCATAATTAAGAATAAATAAGTTAAATATGTACATATATTTTTAACTTTTACACAATAAAAACTGACAAAGATGATAAATATGAAGACATTGAGAATGTTCAATAAATGATTTCAGAATCAAGATATTTTTATTCCACTCATCTTTATGAAACCAAATAAATAATAAAATAAGAATGGAAAATAACCAATCTTCCAAAAGAACCTAAAAATTGTTATAACCCCTCTGCCCCAAACACATACATAATACTAAGAATGTCTAGTAAATATAGTAAAATTTGTATCAAAACTAGCAAGAATTAGAACTATAATTTTTCTCCAGATCTCTTTCAGAGTTGCTATTGCTATTGCCTGGATGTTTATGTCCTCTCACAATCAATATGTTGGATTCCTAATCCCCAAGGTGATGGCATTAGGAGGTGAGACCTTTGGGGGATGATTGGTTCATTAAAGTGGAACCTTTTTGAATGGGATTAATGCCCATATAAAATAAGCCCAATGCATCACATTACCTGACTTAAAACCATACTACAAGGCTACAATAACCAAAACAGTGTGGTACTAGTACAAAAACAAACCCATAGACCAATGGAACAGAATGGAGAACTCAGAAATAAAACCACACACTTACAGCCCTCTGATCTTTTACAAAGTCAACAAAGCAATGGGGAAAGGACTTCCTATTCAATAAAAGGTGCTGAGATAGCTGGCTAGCAATATGTAGAAAAATGAAACTGGATTTCTACCTTGAGTTGATACAAAAATCAACCCAAGATGGATTAAAGATTTTAACGTAAGACCTCAATAAGAATTATAGAAGAAAACCTAGGAAATGCCATTCTGGACATTGGCTTTGGTAAAGAATTTATGACTAAGTCCTTAAAAGCAACTGCAATAAAAAAATTGACAAGTGGGACCTAATTAAACTAAAGAACTTCTGCACAGAAAAAGCAACTTACAGATAATATCAATAGAGTAAACAGACAACCTATAGAATGGGAGAAAATGTTCACAAATTATGCATCTGACAAAGGTCTGATATTCAGCAGCTATAAGGAACTTAAACAAATGAACAAGCAAAAACAAATAACCCCATTAAAAATGAGCAAAAGACATGAACAAACAGTTATCAAAAGAAGACATACAAGTGGCTAACATATGAGAAAATACTCTATGTGGCTAATGATCAGAGAAATGTAAATCAAAATCACAATGAAATGACATTTCACACAAGTCAGAATGGCTGTTACTAAAAGGTCAAAAAACAAGAGATGCTAGTAAGGCCACGGAGAAAAGGGACAACTTATACACTGTTGGTGGGAATGTAAATTAGTTCAGCCACTGCGAAAAGTAGTTTAGAAAATGAGAACACATGGACATAGGGAGGGGACCATCACACATAAGGGCCTGTCAGGGCCTAGGAGGCAAGAGTGAGGATACTATTAGGACAAATACCTAATGCATCCAGTGCTTAAAACCTAATGGGTTAATGGGTGCAGCAAACCGCCATGGCACATGTATACCTATGTAACAAACCTGCACGAACTTAAAGTATAATATAAAAAAGAAAAGAAAAGAAAAATGGTTTAGAGATTTCTCAAAGAACTTAAAACAGAACTACCATTCAACCCAGCAATCCCATTACTAGGTATATATCCAAAAGAAAATAAATCATTCTATCAAAAAAACACATGCATGTATATGTTCCTTATAGTACTATTCACAATACCAAAAACATAGAATCAATCTAAGTGCCCATCAATGGTGAACTGGATAAAGAAAATGTGGTACATATATACTATTAAATACTATGTATCCATAAAAAAGAAAGAAATGTCCTTTGTAGCAACATGGACGCAGCTGAAGGTCATTGTGCTAAGCAAATTAAAATGGAAACAGAAAACCAAATATCACATGTTCTCACATATAAGTTGGAATTAAACATTTGGAATTCACAGACATAAAGGACACTGGGGACTACTAGAGTTGGGAGAGAAGCAGAGAGTAAAAAGTTGAAAAACTAACTATTGAGTACTATGTTCAGCACCTAGGAGACAGGATCCATCATACCCCAAACCTCAGAATCATGCAATATACCTTTGTAAAAAGCCTACACATGTAACCCTGAGCTTGAAATATTGTTGAAATTATTTTTAAAAAAAGAAAATAGAAATTAAAAGTACGATGAGATACCACTAAGAAAGAAAAAAGCAAATGAGATAAGCCAATGGGTTTTAACGTAACAGAATTCAAATGGTTCATTCACAATGGTTAAATCACATATTGCAACTATCTTTAATAAAACTACTATTTGTCCAGTTTTGCTGTACTACGAAAACAGAATATTCACAATTATCTGAAAAGGCTAGTCAAATACTCCTTTATTTCACAACTACATAACTGTATGAGGCCATGTTGTCTTCAACCAAAACCATATATTGCAACATTTTGAATACAGAAGCAGATATGAGAAACCAGTTGACTTTTCTTAAACTGGATAAAGAAATAAAGAGATAGGCAAAAATGTGAAACAATACCATTCTTCTGTTTTTTTCATGCTTTGAAAAAATATAACTTTTAAATGAAAATGCTATTTATATAAATATAGAATGGGTTTATTAATTTGATTTTAAATAAATTAATGATTTTTTAAAAATATCTTCATTTCAATTTCAAATACAGAAAATATCTATATTGATGGCCCAGAAAAGCTCTGAGTCTTTATTTTTAAGTGCATTTAGTGGTCTTGAGGCCACAAAGTTTGAGAACAATTTTTTTATGATCTTTGTAGTTCTCAGATTATGAAACCCTGCTCTAGTAATATGCCCACAATTTTGCAAGGTAAAATGTATGCTTCTGCCATGGCAGTCCCAGGTTCCTCCTTTTAGTTGAGTCTCTGTGTGGAAGGAAACTTTCCTATTTGATTAATGTAAATGGCCCCATGCAAAAAAATCTATATAAAGTTATAAATATATTACCCAAGCAGAGTCCTATAAATGTGGATGAAATCAGAGTTCTTTAAATATTGAATTGTATGTTTGATGCTCTGAGACAAAGTATTGTTTGTAAAGAAATTATCCACCTATTTTTTGACTGGACATTTTCACTCAGTGGGGCATCTTTACATTCCCCTTCATTCCTCCTCCAGATTTAAAGTTGTTAACATGGTTAGTTCATTGTTAGCTCATTTGTTAAATGAGACACTTAACAACTTTAAAGAGCCTTTTATAAGTGATTGGGTGTGGTGTCTGTAGAACTATTCAGCTTCTTGAATATATTAAAAATATCATTCATTATGACCAAGTGGGATTTATCATAAATATGCAAGTATGGTTCCTCATATACAAATCAATCAATGTGATACATTATATCAACAGAATAAAAGGCAAAACTTTATGATTATTTCAATTGATGCTGAAAAGCATTTGATAAAATTCAACACACCTTCATGATCAAAGTCCTCAAAAAACTGGGAATAGAGAAGGAACACACCTCAACATAATAAAAGCCATATATGACAGACCCACAACTAGTATCACACTGAATGGGGAAAACCTGAAAGCCTTTCCTCTAAGATCTGGAACATGAAAAGGATGCCTGCTTTGACAATTATTATTCAACATAGTACAGGAAGTCCTAGCTAGAGCAATTAGACAAGAGAAAGAAATAAAGGGTATCCAAATTGGAAAGGAAGAAGTCAAATTATCCTTGTTTGCACATGATATGATCTTATATTTGAAAAAACCTAAAGACTCCACCAAAAAACTGTTAGAGCTGATAAATAAATTCAGTAAAGTTGCAGGATACAAAATTAACATACAAAAATCAGTAGCAACAGTAAACAATTCAAAAAAGAAATTGAAACGTAGTTCCATTTACAATAGCCATAAACAAAATTAAATACCTAGGAATTAACCAAAGATTTCTACAACGAAAATAAAAAAAACACTGATAAATGAAATTGAAGAGGATACAAAATAAATGGAAAGCTATTCCATGTTTATGGATTGGAAGAATCAATATTGTTAAAATGTGCATACTACCGAAAACAATCTACAAATTCAATATAATCCCTATAAATATATCAATCTTTACAAAATAGAAAAAACAATCCTAAAATTTATATGGAACTACAAAAGACACAGAATAGCCAAAGCTATCCTGAGTAAAAACAACAAAACTAGAGGAACCACATTACCTGATTTCAAATTATACTACAGAGTTATAATAACCAAAAATAGCATGGCACTGGCACAAAAATAGACACATAAACCAATGGAATAGAATAGAGAACCCAAAAACAAATCTACACACTTATAGTGAACTTTTTATAAAAATGCTAAGACATACACTGGGGAAAAGACAATCTCTTTAAAAAGTGGTGCTAGAAAAACTGAATATCCATGTAAAGAGGAATAAAACTAGCCCCCTCTCATTATATTTAAAAATCAAACCAAAATGAACTAAAGACTTAAATATTACACTTCAAACTATAAAACTACCACAAGAAAATATTGGGGAAACTCCAGGACAGTGGTCTGGGGAAAAGTCTCTTGAGTAACACCCCACAAACAAAGGCAATCAAAGCAAAAAATGGACAAATGCTATCACATGAAGTTAAAAAATACTTCTGTACAGCAAAGAAAATAATCAACAAAATAAAGTAACAACCATAGAATAGGAGAAAATATCTTCAAACTACCCATCTGACAAAGGATTAGTAATCAGGATATATAAGGAGCTCAAACAACTCTATAGGAAAAAAATCTACTAATCTAATTTTTTTAAATGGGCAAAAGATTTGAAGAGACATTTCTCAATTTGAAGACATACATATGGCAAACAGGCATATGAAAAGGTGCTTAACATCACTGATGATCAGAGAAATGCAAATCAAAACTACTATGAGACATCATTTCACCCCAGTTAAAATGGCTTATATCCAAAATGCAGACAATAACAAATGCAGATAAGGCTGTGGAGAAAAAGGAACCCTCATATACTGTTGGTGGGAATGTAAATTAGAACA
This sequence comes from Aotus nancymaae, assembly GCF_030222135.1. NCBI lineage: Eukaryota > Metazoa > Chordata > Mammalia > Primates > Aotidae > Aotus > Aotus nancymaae. The sequence goes on along the minus strand of NW_026988419.1, from coordinate 34,728,742 downwards.
ATCAGTATGGAGAAGTTTATAGGTTCCTCAAAAAATGAAAAAACGAACTATCATATGATCCAGCAATCCCATGGCTGGTATATACCCAAAAGAAAGGAAATCAGAGTATCTAACAGGTATCTACACTCTCATGTTTGTTGCAACACTGTTCATAATAGCCAAGGTTTGGAAGCAACCTAAGTGTCCATCAACAGATGAATAGACAAGGAAAATGTGATACTTATAAACAATGGATAACTAGTTAGCCATAAAAAAGAATGAGATTCTGTCATTTGCAATAACATGGATAGAACTGAAGGTCATTATGTTAGGTGAAATAGGCCAGGCATAGAGAGACAAACATCACAGTTCTCATTTATTTGTAGGATCTAAAAATCAAACTGAAATTGAACTCATGGAGATAGAGAGTAGACAGATGGTTACCAGAAGCTGGGAAGGGTAGTGGGAGGGTTGGAAAGGGAAGATGGGGACGGTTAAGGGGTACAAGAAAATAGAAAAAAATTATTAAGACCTTATATTTGCTAGCACAACAGGGTGACTATAGTCAAAATAATTTAATTGTGCATTTAGAATAACTAAAAGAGTATAATTGGATTGTTTGTAACACAAAGAATAAATGCTTGAGGGGATGAATACCCCTTTTTTTCACGTGATTATTATGAATTGCATGCCTGTATCAAAATATCTCATGTACCCCATAAATATACACACCTATTATGTACCTACGAAAATTAAAATTTAAAAAATAAAGCTATGGGCAGACAGGAACAAGACTAAAAATAAAAAAATAAAATAAGAAAGATTCAGCTTGTTTAATCTAAGATTTAGTGAACACTTTCCAAAATCACACTAAAACATTTGGCCGTGAAATGAACTTTCCTATTTCTTTACTGTTTAAATGGACATAGGGAAGGTGTTGAAAGAAAAGAAAAATAAAACAGAAGAAAAAGAAAAAGAAAAGCTACCTCATAGGAAAAGGTGGCTTTTAACTGCTACGTCCATAGTAATGACTTATTGATGTCACGAGAACCAATCAGAAGTTTTTTAGGATTTTCCCATCTTACCCTCCCCTCCTGATCCGGTCCTGCTGTTGTCCAGAAGATAATTATCCCAAAATGGGAACAAAGATGGAGCCTCTTCCTTCCTATTACTTGACTGAAACTACAGTCAGGTTTTCTGCTTATCATCTTAATATCAGGTGAATTGGAAAAGGGCATGCAGTACAAGAACTTTGACTCACTGGATTGTCTACTGGCTTTCCAGGGATTTTTAAGAACAAGGGTATAATAAAGCCCCAATAGAATATAGTTCTCTAAGCAGATAATTTTAGCAGAAGTTGTAGTGTCTGAAACTATGACTGGGATAATGCATTCCTAATAAAATGCCAAGAAACCCGTGAGATACAGCGGAAATCCATTTCTCTAGGAAGAAGTTTTAGGGGGGAAAATTATTTGGCTTTTAGGATCTCTCACAATCTCTTCTCTGCCAAATAACCTACACCAAAACTTCAAATTGTCTCTTAATGAAGGGAGAATTATTGAGGCTCCTAATTTCTAAGTCTCCATACCTTTGCATAATCCCCCTTACAGATCTAAGGAGAGAATCCTTTTTACACTATACACATGTAAATAAGCTATAAGCACGTATTAGTTGCCTCTCCTTTAACACAGCAAAAATAAAAGGTGGGAAATAAGGTTATAGTATTAGGGGAAAAAACCTTTCTCTTCAATGTAGGCTTGATGGTATTTTTCAGATAATACTTCTCATTTCTGGGTCTTTCCAAATGTCATTTCTATTTCTTAAAATGCTGCCGCATAGCTCTTTCCACTCCCTCATTTCTACCCCACTCTTATTTTTACCCACATGCATCCAAATCTGATTCCAAATTCTCCTCACCTTCCATATCCTTCCAGAAATCCTTCATGAATTACTCACATAAACCTGCCCAGTGTCTTACACATTTGGTTTTACTTAATTCTTTGTTTATATCTTAGTAATCTTACATATTCAGTAAATATGTATTGAGCAACTGCGACATATTAGGTACCATACAAGTCAGTAGAGACTAAAAGAGAAACAAAAGACACATCCTTATTCTTAAATAATTTACAAGGACTTGTGAAGATACAAAAAAAAAAAAAAAAAAAAAAAAAAAAAACAGGAACAAAAAAACACCAGAATTATAGTATGATAATTACTGTAAAAATAATTTTCTGATATACATTATACCTGTGGGTTTTGTCTCCTCATCTAGTTTTGAACTTCTTAACTATGTGTCTACCCTTTGAAGAACACTCAGGCCAGAGACAGCAATTGATAATATTGTAAACTGAAGAAAGGAGATGCGGAGCCCTCAACTAAATGTAACATGTCCAAAATCGCATCAGAGGTTTGAACCCAGTCATATTCTGTGTGTGAAAACATCTAGACCAAAAGGGGTGCAAGAAGCTTGTTTACTGGTGTCAGTGGAAATACCAAAAGGGATTTTCCTAGCATTTTTGGAAGCTCATTGAATAGGGGATAGAGTAGATAAACCTCAGAAACTTGGGATTTACAAAGCCTTAATTTCTGAGTCTTTCCAAATGTTATGTTAAACTCTATGGGGACAACTCAATGCTTACAAGTGTTGTACAATAATACCCTGAATAATGTGGTGTTTGGAAAGTGTTTCCTGATGGGGCCAAAATACCCCAGAAGATAATTGGGCCAGTGGTTAGACTTTCTGCCTTTGGAGGCATGTTGTGGTTGACGGGCAGGGAAGGAGGGCAAGTGGAACCAGTCAGCCTCCAGCTCCTTCACTGGAAACTCCCGTGCTAACCAGCACTGTGGCCTGGGACTCACAGCAAGCTTCCCCATCCATCTTTGCACTGCAGCTCAGTATGAAACACTAAAAGGATAAAATGCAGATTAATAGAGGATGCTGTTCCCAAGGCAGTCTTATGTAATTCATGCTCTGGATCATTGGATCCTTCCCATGGAGCAGGATCCAATTAGGCAGCCCAGGAATTTTATTCCAGTTTTATCCATGGAAAAAATGAGGTATAGAGATTTTAAGAACAAATGTTTATAAACACACAGCTGGCAAATTCTACCACCAGTATCTTGTAGAGGTTGAGAGAGGCCTATGCCATTCCATACTTCTAAAAAATGTATAAGAAGAAATTCCAAAACATATTGACAAACATTATGTAATATTTTAAAACTGTTTTTATGTAACCAATAAACATTATTAATACTGTAGAGAATGCCCAATGCAAAAAAATGTGGCATTATAAAGTATAGGAATATATACATATATATAATTTTGTGGCATTATAAGTATAGAAATATATGTATAATATATGTATCTGTGTGTGTACCTGTTTGTGTGTTTATATTACAGTACACTCCAGATGATATAGCCTGGTAAAGGTCACATGTGCAATGCTGTATAACAGACATACGATGGCAAGCAAATTCTTATTTATCTATGCAACAGCAATATTCTCATGGGCAACAATGTTTCTAGTCTTAGAAAATGATGAAAATAAATTATTATTGACCTAGTCTAATCATACTAGGTTAGTGCAAAAGTAATTGCAGTTTTTGCCTTGTTAAATTTGCCATTTGATATTGGAATACATTCTTAAATAAATGTGGAAATATTATGTATTATTTTTATTTATTTATTTTTTGAGATAGAGTTTTGCTCTGTCACCAGGCTGGAGTGCAGTGGTACACTCTCGGCTCACTGCAACATTTGCTTCCCAGGTTCAAGAGATTCTCCTTCCTCAGCCTCCTAAGTATCTGGACCTCAGGCATGTACCACCATGCCCAACTAATTTTTGTATTTTATATAGAGATGGGGTTTCACCATGTTGGCCAGGATGGTCTTGCTCTCTTGACATTGTGATCTGCCCTCCTCGGCCTCCCAAAGTGCTGGGATTACAGGCATGAGTCACTGCACCTGGCCCATTACATATTATTTTAATGTACATTTACTGCTTTCTGGGTTTTTTGTTGCTGTTGCTGTTGTTATTGACTTATTACTTACTGTTTATTTTATATTTATTTTATACTATGGAAATAACGTTAAGACAAAAAGCAAATTCGAGTGATTTTCTTATTCGAGATCAAATGGGTCGTAAAGCAGCAGAGACAACCCGCAACATCAACAATGTATTTGGCCCAGGAACTGTTAATGAACGTACAGTGCAGTGGTGGTTTAAGAAGTTTTGCAAAGGAGACAATAGCCTTGAAAATGAGGAGCCTAGTGGCTGGCCACCAGAAATGGACAACAACCAATTGAGAGTAATCATCTGAGCTGAGCCTTTCAGAACTACACAAGAAGTTGCCAAAGAACTCAGCGTTGGCCATTCTAGAGTCATTTGACATTTGAAGCAAATTGGAAAGGTGAAATAGATGGATAAGTGGATGTCTCAGGAGCTGACCAAAAATTAAAAAAGTGTCTTTTTGAAGTGTTGTCTTAAGTCTGTGCAACAACAATGAACGATTTCTTAATCGCATTGTGCCATGCAATGATAAGTGGATTTTATACAACAACTGGTGATGACCAGCTCAGTGGTTGGACTGAGAGGAAACTCCAAGGCACTTCCCAAAGCAAAACTTGCACCAAAAAAGGTCATGGTCACTGTTTGGTAGTCTGCAGCAAGTGTGATCCGCTACAGCTTTCTGAATCCCAGTAAAATCATTACATCTGAGAAGTATGCTCAGCAATTTGATGAGATGCACCAAAAACTGCAATGCCCACAGCCGGCACTGGTCAACAGAAAGGCCCCAATTCTCCATAACAACTCTCAACCACACATTGCACAACAAATGCTTCAATAGTTGACTAAATTGGGCTACAAAGTTTTGCCTCATCTGTCACGTTCACCTGACCCTTCACCAAGTGACTACCACTTCTTCAAGCATCTTGACAATTTATTGCAGGGAAAACGGTTCCACAACCAACAGGATGCAGAAAATGTTTTCTAATAGTTCATCAAATCCCAAAGCATGGATTTTTACACTACAGGAATAAAACTTATTTCTTGTTGGCAAAAATGTATTGATTGTAATGGCTTCTATTTTGGTATTAAGGATGTGTTTGAGCCTAGTTGCAATGATTTTAAATTCACGATCCAAAACAGCAATTACTTTTGCACTAACCTAATAGTATTATGTTCTTCGTCATGGGATCCAATTCTGGCCAAAAAGACCTTAAGGGAAATTAACAGGGGCTCCTGGGAAATATTTTCCTTCCTAGAGGGCCTTAAAGGAGGTGAAGATTTTTCTCCCCTTCTGGCTCTTCCTACTTTGGAAGATGCTGTGTGAAGATACGATGTCTGGAGCTGTGGAAGTGACAATACTGATAAAAAATCCAAGCATTAATGATATCAGAGTGAAAACATCGGAAATCCTGGGTCTGTCCTCGATGACTTAGGCTGCCAGCTTGTGACCATTTTGTTAAATAAAACAATAACTTCTAAAAACTTAAGAAACACCTTAGTTGGGATTTTTCTTGTTTGTAGTTAGAAGCATCTTAAGTATTACGTCTGTCTTTCAATGTTGTTCATAATTTTATGTAAAACTTCTTTTGGAGAGAATGTCAACATACAAATTGCAGGTCTCTTGTGAATATGAAGCCAGAGTCAGCTGCCCTCCCTGTCCACCCACTGACAAACTTTCTCTCTCCATAGAAATCAGGCCAGTGGTTCTTAGCATCCGGACTCCAGGCTAGTGTTCTGTGACACAGCATCCCATGGGACCATCATAAGGGTCACCTGGACCTCCAGTCACCGAAAGAACCAAGAATCTTGTACCATATTCGCCTCTCTCCAACAATATGAATTCTATGATAAAAGTCCATTTCAGTATATGGTAAGATTTTTTAAGTGCACGTAGTTGGTGTTGAGAATAATTCGAGGCAAGGGAAGTTCAATAAAAGCAGAATAATTTTTCCTTCTTGATTGAATATGCAGTAAAGATAAAATACCACTTCAGAGGTACGTAGAATTATGCTCATTTTATGGCTCCTTTCTTCTTAGGATCTCAGAGCAATTATGTAAAGAATGCTTATGTTCACATTATACTAAGGTACTATACATCTGAAGGAAAAGAGAAGCTCATTCGCTGCCCTGCTCTCCACTCACTTTGTGTGTGGTGTGTGGGTGTACTCAAACAGTGTGCCTATTTATATTCAATCACATATGGACGCTATATATGAATTAGGTATCTATAATGCAGATATTTTAAATATTTGTTTACCACCAACTGTTTAACTGGGATTTCCATGAATAGAATAAAAAATGTATGTGCTAAATATATATGTAGTTGTATATGGGTATCTGGCATAATTTACTATTTTTTTTTTTATGGACCAAGCAGGAAAAAAGAAAACCAAGTATTCTAAACAAATTTTGTCCATTTCCATTTCCCATACCATGAAACAATATGTTTAGTAAACATTAAATGTGATTTTTAAGAGAAAAGAAAGAGAGGAAATTATCTATGGAAAGACGAAACCCCAATTTTTTAAAAATCACAATGGCAAATTATTATTCATTCTTTTTGTAGAAAATATTTGCATGTTTAAGTACAGCATACATGTAAATATTTTAAACAAACAAAAACATGCCAGGGGTAACAATAAACTATTTCTGAGTTGGGGAGAAAAAAGCCTGCCAGGAGTAGGCATGTATATTTTTAAGCATACTGCTTCACAAAGCAGGATGTCGGGATGTTGCATCTTTAATTTTTCTGTTAATTATGGATTGAGCATTGTTGTGAATCTTGTCCTCAAAACCAAGCTCAGAAAATAAGAGCAGATGCTCATCCCCAGGTTTGGCTCATATGGGAATTGAACGGAACATATTGGTTTATAATTAATGTAATTTGTTGGATTATCTTTTGTGAAGGAGTGAAGGTAAACAACCTTGCAGCATTGTGGTAATATCTTCAGAGCTTGGAGCTTCTATAGCTATGGAGGGAAAGAAGAACGAAAAAAAGCTCTCTTCCTGCAAGATTACAGGGAATTTTGAAATGTCTGTCACATTCAAACACACTTTAATTAATTCAAAGGAAAGAATTAGGTGAGAGACCCTAAAGCTAATTACAAATAGTATGTAAACTGGGAGCCTATGGTTTCCCAATGGAGATTTTTGATAAGCTGGATTCTCTTTTCTATTTGCTGTAATTTTATTATAGAGTAAGTAGGGAAATGCAAGAGAATATTTTCTTTTCTCTCTAAACAGAAAATTGGGCATAACACAAATTCATTGATTTGGTTCTTTTCCCTTTGGGAGACACTCTGTTACTAACGAGAAATATACAACAATTTTTTTCCCCAAGAAAAAGTCTTTATTCTCTTCCTTATACCCTTAGAGGTAGAGATGTTATCTTCGCTTTGAATAAACTCATTTGTGAAGAAAGTAACCATAAGCCTTTCTAAATACAACGAAGCCAAAAAGGATAAATGCCCTTTGGTGTGACCTTTTCCCAGTCATAAAATATTTCCTCTGCCTCACATTAATCATGAGTACATATGCATAACTTTAGATCTGACAGTCTTTGAATGTCAGTTGTAATAATGCATCACTGAAATTTTCATTCTGATATTTTTCTGTACATTATATGCCATTTTTAAAATTGAGTTTCTTAGCTTCTAATATCGAGGTTGAAAATTTTTGTCCACTTTCTATGAGTAAGAGGAAGTTAATTTTACTTGACCATTTACTTTTTAAAATATTTTGTATATTTGATTGCTAAAATTATTATTCTTTACTAAATCTCATAACTAGAAACCTAGTTTACAACATCACAGGTCCAGAATATGGGAGTATTTTTTTTTTTAAAGGAGGAAGCAGGAGAGTGAAGACATTAAAAATTAACTTAAAAGAAAATGATGTACATCTCTTTTAAAGGCAATTTTATAAATAATTGTAATTGTATTTTTATTTTCTGAAATGAATCATCAGATTTTTATCTTAGAAATTATTTTCTCTGAAAGCACTTTCACATCACCCACTACTACCAAAGAATGATTTAAGGGTTTTCTTTGGAGGCGGGGGCAATATATTTATAATACTCAGTCTTTTCTCATGTGGTATTATTTACCACACTCTAATAGAATTGCATGCATATTTGTCTACTCTACTTAAACTGTGAACTCTTCAAGGAAAGAATCCTTCTTTTAGTTATCATTATGTTAGTATATGACATTTTATTGTACTCTAAAAGAATTTGTTGAAACAGTGAAAAATATGGGGTATATAACCCGACCCCAAAAATTCAGAGAATAAGGGAAATTTTTAATAAATTAGCACCAATGCTTAAGATCTTTATTTTAAAGTAGAATCATATTTATGGAAGTCCAAGGAAGCCAGAGAGACGACAAGGAAAGTGATATTAAATTCCTTTCAATATTCATAATTTCTTGGACCACTCGTTAGAAGTCTGGAGCAGAGCAAGGTGAAAGTGTTAGATTAGTTAATTCAATAATATCTATTGTCTGTTGAACACTGAATGACACACAGTGGAATTGTTAGGGATGATCCCTGCTTTGTAGTTAGAAAGACACAGCTAACATAAAACATCAGCTACTGGTAAAAGATGGTATATTATTAAATATTAAATTGGGTGGTATATGCTTTCCTAAACTATAGGTGGCTAGAAAAGAAGAAAAGGTTTTTAGCCAGAATTATCAAAAATAAAGATGTCAAGGAGAAGATCAAACATGGATCACTTATACCAGTTGGTATTAGCTCTGACCAGGTACTGTGCTGGATGCCTTTACACAGATTCTCTTTTAATCTTCATTGTCTCATTCTCATGCTACACAGTTACTTTCCCATAGTAACACCAAAAATTAATGTTATGTCTGGTTTCGAACTCAGGTTCTTTTATAATTCTGTAAGATAACTGACAGAATATTTAGAAAGAAACAGAGAAATAATTAAAAATCAACCCATAAAGGAAAGGGCATGAGTAAGTAGATGAAAAATAACTAGCAGAGTTATTTCACTAGGGACAAAGAACTAGAGAGTTTCAAGAAGGAATTAGAATGAAAAGTGTCAAAAACTACGAAATGGCCAGGCGCAGTGGCTCATGCCTGTGATTCCAGCACTTCGGGAGGCTAAGGCAAGTGGATCACTTGAGGCCAGGAGTTCTAGACCAGCCTGTCCAACATGGTGAAACCCCACCTCTACTAAAAATACAAAAGTTAGCAGGGCATTGATGGTGCAGGCCTGTAATCCCAGCTACTCAGGAGGCTGAGGTAGGAGAATCGCTTGAACCTGGGAGGCGGAGGCTGCAGTGAGCCAAGATCGTGCCACTGTGCGCCAACCTGGGTGACAGAGTGAGGCTCCATCTCAAACAAAAACAAAAACAAACCTACAAAATGGTCAATGGTCAAGCAGACTGCATTTGTCATAATAACTGACAAAAAAGACATTGATTTTTTGAAAAACTTAAGTGAGTGGGTTGAAAACCATGCTGCAGAGGTAATGACAGGGGTGATGATGGGGAGGCAACGTAGGTAGAGGTCTGCCACAAAAATAAAGCAGATAGAAGTTGACTGGAAGGGAGAATGGTACTAAGGTCAAGTAAAGCCTTTTGTCAAAGTAGGAGATGCACATCACTGAAACTAAAGGAGAAAGAAACGGAATGGAGAAGAAAAGAACAAGTAAGGGGTAAAATGATCCATCAAATGATCAAGGGTAAAGCTAGCACTTCTGAGAGTCGACTGAGATGGAAAATTTGGAGAGATGTCTGTAGAAGTAGAAGAAAATAGGGTAAGATGAATATGAGAATCAATCAGGGATAGTCCTGATATTTTTAAGAACAAGGTGAGCTCATCAGCTGAAAAAAGGAGCAGGCAAGAAAGTACTGAAGGCTGGGAAAGAATCTAAGTCTGTTGCAGCTGAATTGAGAACGATGGAAATACTCCTTCCATAAAATCATCTATATAAACCTAGCTGCTTATAAGGTATCTTCCTTCTGGTCAAATAACATTACAATTATTTGGCTCTTAGAAATCCCCAAAGGACTTTAGAATAATCTGAATGGCACCAAATGGCAAGGTCTTCAGTGTATAAAAGAAGAAGAAGAATTTTTACAAGTAAACAGATTGACCAATACAAAAATTCTGGCCTTTTTCCAAAATTACAGCATGTCATTGGAAAAAATTGGAAGTATGAGCCAGATATCAATTCAATTCTATTTCTGCTACACTCTGCTGCTCTCATATAGCATAGGTATTTAGGTATATGTTAAATGAAATAACTTTTGAAAAACTCTATTATTTAAAAATGTGAGAAGGATCTCTAACACCTAGTTTACAGAAGCTTAACTAGCTTGTTTATATTGTTTAAGGGAGTAAATAATTTGTTTCTAAGGACCAAAATTTTTACCAGATGGTTACTTGCAAATGTAAATAATAAAGATCTACTAACCTCTCATCCCTTTGTATTCATTTTTTTAAAGCATTGAATGCTATCCAATCCGAACTTTTTGGATGAGAACTAAATCATAGATGATAAAAACCAAACAGTGAACATTTTTCAGGCAAATCTGTGAAGTGAGCCATGCCTATTTCAGGAGAATTTTTTCTCCTGACTTTGAGCATCTCACATGACTAGGAACTCAATTTAATTCCCAAATTCTAAATCCTTGACATTCAACATATCACTACCATATTCCCAAGGAGTATAGATTGCAAGGAAGGTGCTTCAAGCAAATCACTCTATTATCATCTTAATATAGGACATCAAATCTATTCACAATAGATTGTTTACATGGGATGTTATGGACCTGGCCCTTTTTCTTTCTTTTTTTTTTTTTTGCATCCAAACAAACAAACAAATAAAAAACCCAAGCAATAATAAACAAAAACACTCTATAAACAATGTTGAAAGACAAAAGACTTGGGGGAAATATTTGTAATAGATTTATCAAAAACTAATATCTGATTTGTAAATCAGTGTGAATAAAGACCAAAATCCCAAAAGAAAAAAAAGTGGGCCAAGCATAAAAGTAGGCAATTAAGAAGTGAGGAAAATGATAGATCAAAACATTTGAGGAGATGTTCATCTTTACTAATAATAAGGAAAGTGCAAATAAAAAACAACAATGAATTAACACCTTTTGAATGACAGGTTCTCAATTCTCAATAAAATACTGATTGTTGGTAAAGCTGAAAAAAATCACACTCTCCTACATTGCTTGTGGGAAAGTTAATTTACTAAATCTCGTGGTGGGCATTTGGCAATATATATTAAAAGTATACATATACTTTGGCCCAGTGATCTCTCTTTTGGTATTTATTCCAAGGGAACAATAAATCATGCACATATGTGGAAAAGCAGGAGCACAAAAAATTCATCACGATGGGGTTTATGAGAAGGAAAACTGAGAAGAATCTAATTATCTAGCAAGTGGAATTGTTAAGTAATCTTAGTACATCTATACATTAGAATTATCTGTATCTTTTTAAAAAAGATATTGTACATGTAGATTCACTAATATGGAAAGTTATTTTTGACTTATTTTAAGTAGGAAAAGAAAGCTTGAGAAATTTTATTGTATGTGTATCAAAATATCATGCTGTACATCTTAAATATATACAATAAAAAAGAAGGTTTGAGAAGAACATTTACCATATAGTGATGTGGTCTGGATCTGTGTCTCCAGTCAAATCTTAACGTTCAATTGTAATCCCCAATATTGGAGGTGGGGCCTGGTGGGAGGTGACTGGATCATGGGGGTGGAGTTCTCATGAATGGTTTAGCACCATCCTCTATGTGGTACTCTATAGTGAGTTCTCACAAAGTCTGGTGTTTAAAAGTGTGTGGCACCTTCCCCCTTCTCTCTCCGTCCTGCTCCTACCTTCTAAGATGCCTGCTCCTGCTTTGTCTTCTGTCATGCTTGGAAGTTCCCTGAGGACTCCCCAGAAGCAGAAGCCACTGTACTTCCTGTACAACCTGAAGAACCATGAGCCAATTAAATCTCTTTTCTTTATAAATCACCTAGTCTCAGGTATTTTTTTCTAGTATTGGGAGAAAGAGCTAATATGGATAGTATACTCCTATGTATATAAAGTTATGTGTTCAATTATAAAGCGAAGTCTAGAATAACATTTATAAAATATTGACTATGCTTTCTTATATATGGTAGAATTTAAAGTGTTTCCTTTAATAGCTTCTATATGCTTTCCATATTGTCTAATTTTTTTCAGTATTTATTATCTTGAATTAAATGCTTCGGATAGATTTTAAAATTTAGAACTGCAAGGGAATGGATTTGTCAGCAGTTCTATCATTTTGAATTGTAGCTGATCAAACAGATTTGCGATATGAAATGTATTGGTTAATATCTATGAATTAGTCTCCTTACTCTCAGTACACTTTCTTCTCTCCATATACTGCCTGAACATGAGTAAAACATGCACAGCAAAGTAACTAATTAAGATATTTGTACAGTGATGGAGGAGTCTTCATTTATATCATACTTCTAATGCAGTTTAGCATATAAACTTCTCTCTATTCAAAAAAGAACAAGTAGGCCAATGTTAACTCAAGGAAGATATGTTGGAATATTAAAACCAAAAGGTTAGTAAAGATCCTGAAAACTCTTCAAACTTTATATTTGTTATTTTCAGAAAAGCTTCTTTGTAGGTCATGTGAAACATACATAGTTCACAGAATCTTGAACTAAGTGGCAACAACAGCAATGGATTTTGTGAGCCAGATGCCAGGCTGAATGTCATAAATGGACTACATATTCACTTCAGAGGTATGTTTTTTTGAGTCACAAATGAAACTTATATAATAATAATTCCATGTCATATTCACAAGAAAACCATTCAGTCCAAGAAAACGAGAAACTTATCACAGAATGACGACTTTCTGATATGGGATGTTCAAATTTTCATATCCTTATAAATTAAGAAATACTAGAATGAAGTGACCAGATGTTCGGCTTCCTTTCTGGAATTTCAAATGCATGTGTGTGCATGCATACACAGAAACCATTCCTCTGAAAAGCAGAGATTTCTCATCAGAAAATGTGTGCCTTCTTATGCTGTCATCGGCCCTCATTTATTATCCATAGTGCATACATTTCAACACCTTGCCTTTTATGTCTTCTTTTATAGAGGCTACACAGATTTCAGGAGACATTCTGAAAGAAAGAGAACTGTTTTTCTCCCATTAGAGCTTAGAATGAGTGCCTAGAATGCTAAGTAAAATTTTGGCGAAACCATCCATGAAGCCTCAAAGGAGTTTTAAGATAGCTAATTTTCCCACATTTGTACTCTAGAAGTCAAAGGATTCTGCCAAGTAGATGAAAAGGAGAAACTGGTGATAAAAACTCCACTCTAAGGAGGTCAGTTCTTGTCTTTCCCTTTCATGACCTTCAGGTGTCAGTCCTCTAAAACTACTTTAGTCTACCTGATACCATAAACATCAAGAAAAAGAGAACATTTCTCAGAAACAAAGCCACAGTCCAGTCCAAAAAGTTCTAATACTTGATGGTAAAACACTACTGTGAGATGCTTATGAGTCTGCATGACTATATTAGGAAATGTATGTAAGGACAATTTTAATAATAAGCTTACAACCATTTTTTTTCAGTTCAGAAATAGGCTTTTCTTACAAATTAAGAAAATAGCACATGTTATTAAGTAATAGTCATGGCAAACATCCCCCCAAAAGTATCTTATAATAGTCATTGCTATTTTATTTCTAACTCCCTTCTGATCTACAACCAAACTTTTATTCGTCAAATTTTGTCAGTTAGCAAATGAAAAACAGACTGTTTCTTGGCTTCAACTATGGATTCTAGGCAATTAGCATAATAAAAATAAATTCACCTTACATTGATTTACACTCTACCATAATAAAGCTACAGACTATTTTTCTTATATTGTTATTGTCTTTTAAAATGTATCTCTAGTAAGATATAAAAGCATATTATTTTATCTTTATTTATATATTTATAGGATGTTTAAACTTTCCAACCCATAAAGCTGCATTCCAGGAGTAGAAGTCTAGTTTAGATTGGCCTCCCTCTTAAGTTGATTGATTTAGGAATGAAGAAATATCTTCTGTAAAGATAACCCAAATCAGCTCCTGTTTCATGGCCAAAATTCACCTCTTAGAATTTCTTAGGATTTGCGTTAAGACAGCAGGTTTCTGGGCATACTCTGTAAAATACAAATATTCTTGGAAAAGTTAACATATAAAACTGATAACACCTTAGAACAGATTAGGAAAGCAAATTATTCCTATGTGAAAGCTAGCTGAGAGTAATACCCTTAAGACTTGGGATCTGAAAGAAAATTCTCATTTATGGGTGGTGGTGAGGAATAGAAACCCCAGCACTCATGAAGCAATAAGGAAGGCTTGATGGGAACCAGGAACTAAGATGAGAGTGTGATTCTGGCAGTTTCACTGAGGAAATAGCTGGATGAGCTTTGTATTTCTTAGCTAGGGGCTCATCCAGCCAGGGTTTCTTCCTGCTTTCTGGCAGGATAGAATGTTGCTTTCTTCTGCTATCTGCCACCCAAGGTAAGGGAAAATACGAAGGGATTAGGACCTTGGGAATAAACTGGGGTTAGGTCTCAGTTGTAAACTAATCAGATAGCCACTGATAAGATTTCATTGAAAGATATCTCAAAGGACCCCGACAAAATTAAAGCCTCTCCACTGTTGTGGATAGACATTTAATTTCCCATTACTCTTGCTCTAATGTTTAGGAACTTTTGCTCCTCTCTGCCCTCCACTGGATAAAGGACCTAACTTGTATTTGATGAATTTGAGTGAAAGAACTAAGCTCAAGGTCTGTTGAATAGAAGAGAAGATGAGGAATGTACTGGGTTGGTGACAATAGAGTAAGATATAATCTGCAAAGTGAGTAGAGGAAGGACTGAGGGAAACAACACCCAGAGGGAAGAACTTAAGAGGAGAAGGAAGGAAGAAAGAGATAGTATGGGGCAAGAAAAAAAAAGAGAGAGAGAGCCAGGGAAGATGGTGGAAGCATTCAGGACATTTCACTTATTTTGAATTTTGTTGGCATCAAATCATCTGACATTTAAAAAATTGGCTTTTTGTTGGCATTTAATCAAGTAGCATGCACAAACTAAAGAAATCAAAGAAAGAGACTTAGAAAAACCAACTTGTACAAGCCACGGCCTCACTAGGAGACAAAAATTACACTAGTTATTTGGACAGAATTTTATCTATAGAATTATTAGCTGGTTATAAAGTTGTTAACTAAATAAATAAAAGAGTAACAAGGGAACAATAAGTTATAGCAGAAGCAACTGTAGAAAGAAGCTACCATACCTCAGAGTGAGGTAATAAAGGCAAGAGGCTGGAATTAACCGTAGTTCCCACTTTATTCTCAAAGTATAAGTTCCAAGACCAGCAGTGAATGTCTGAAACCATGGATAATACCGAATCCTATTGCCATCAATTAGAACACACTTCTGTTATGTCTTCCACCCACCAATGCAATGCCTTTTCCATCTTAACTAAGTATTTATCATGCACCATGGCCATCACTTTTGCAGTTTGAGGTGTGACAGAAAAACTAGCACAAATTTCTTTTTCCTTCTTCACAATTTTATGAATAGAAGATTAATTCTCACTATAGATCTTAGCAACTTCAGTCTACAATTTTTTCTTTATTAAGTCCAAAAATTTCACTTTTTTATTTAAAGGAAGTACTCTCTGGCTTCCCTTTGGCATATCTGAATTGCCAGCATCACTCCTGTTGCACTTTGAAGCTATGGTTAACTAAAATAAGGGTTACTTGAACATAACACTGTAATACCACCACAGTCCATCTGATGACTGAGCAGGCTACTAAGTGACTGATGAGCGGGAAGTATAGAGAGCACGCATATGCTGGACAAAGAGCTGATTCACCTGCTAAATTTCAAAACACTACTGAGAATGGTGTGCAATTTAAAACTTCCAAATTGTTTATTTCTGAAATTTTCCATTTAATATTTTCATACTGTAGTTCACCACAAGTAACTGAAGCTACAGAAAGTAAAATCATAGAGAAGGGAGAATGGCTATATTAAACTTATTCGATTGGAGTAAAGCCTTGGTGGGGTTGAAATTCAAACTTCTGAACAGGAACGCTTGGCTGCTACTGGTGTCTTTGAGTGTCTAATAAGGCTGGTTCTATTAGTGTTGGGTAATCTGCAGAGTGTGTTCATGTGCCGCTATGGAGGGGCACTGTCAAGGTGAAGAAGTGTTGCTAGGAAGACACTCATAAGAACAGGGAACAGAAAGGAAGTCCCTAAGAAGGCGATGGGCACTAACCACAATGGGAATATAAACAGGAAGCAATTGCCTCCTATCCTCCCTCTAGCATCCCCTGTTGGCTGAGTCTAATGGAGAACCAGCTGGCCAGGCAGAAATGTAGGTGGCAGAGTCCCAGCCCCAGGATCATAAAACAGAGTGTAGAAGTGGGGCATTGGTGATAAGAGATAAGAGCTTAAAAATTGGCATGCAACCTTTACAAAGTATTATTTTTTCAGTTGTCTTTTATTCCTTAAATTTGAGGAGATTTTTTTCAAAATCAGAAAATAACAAAGACAAAAAACCAAATATCTTTTATACTGTTTCACTTCTTTTAAATAAACCAGATTACTGAAAACCTGGATTTGTTTTTTAAAGTAATACTTATTATTTCATTTGTAGAAAATTATTATGCGATTCTGCTCCATTTAAATCTCCTTTTATTTATCCTCTTCGGCAAATATTGATTGAATATCTAATATATGTCAGAAACTATTCTAGGTACCTAAAGTACATCAGGGAATAAAAGAGAAAATATCCTTATATTCATAGAACTTGATTTTTATAGAAGTAAGATTTATATCTATCAACATTCAAAAATAATAATTGGAAATATTTTATGAATAGATCTGGTGTACAAAGATTACTTGTATTGACAATTATGGCAATAGGCACATTTAGAGGTATGCTAAGATTCTGGAAGCTTATTCGAACAGATCCATTTTTCTTGTTCACTCTCAGACAGATCTCTCCCAACTTCTTTTGGCATCTCTGAAGAGAATTAGATAGGTATTATATATTTTGTAAGATTACGTCACTCCTGCCTTTGAAATAACTTACACCTGACAGCTATACCATACAACCCATAGAACTTTCCTCTTTTAGCATCTACTGCCCCATAAGACATAAGGGTAATTTGGTGAGCGTAAGAGAAAGGGAACAGCAGGAGGATTTTTGAATAATGTTTAACTAATATTCTTCCTTCAAATAAATGTGTGTGTGTGTGTGTATATATATATATATATATATATCTCTTTCTAGCACATAGCAATAGTTTACAAGCTCAAATTTGGTTTCTGTGCTACATAAAAGTTATCTGTAAAACTTTGTGCCAATTAAAAGAATTTTTCTGGTTTATACATAGATCATGTAGTGTTTCTCAGAACTACCACAGTCACGTTAAATTTTCCTCCACATTTATTTTTTAAGATATTCAGAGAACTCTCAATAGAGAAGACTTGAGCTATGATATCCCCTCATAAAAATAGAAAATTCCTTTCTCATTGACCATAAAAGAACCTAAGATGCAGATATTATATATTTTTAACATTTTAAGGAGAGATAGAATCTTCAAAGTCTTAGAAACGGTAGGTTCACTGTCATCAGAAATAGTCAAACATAAACTTTTAACAGCAAATACCTCAGAGCTTTACATGGTAGCTGCTCCATTAAGGTTTGCAGATCACATTATTTTATTTATTTATAATAATCATCAAGCAAGAAGTTCTTCAGTACTTCTCTGCAATTCTCCATTTAACTGCCCTCCCAAAAGTTAACATCTCACTTTTCTAGGTCTCCCTGCACATAGGTCAGAATAGTTTTCTTAATTCTTCCTCCTGTTCTTGTGTTGCTAAGACAGAAGATCTGAAATGTCATCCTATGGTAAGAGATAAGGAGAAGGCCACCCAGTGTCTTATATACCATTCTTTAGCTGTGTTTCCCGAGAAGGTGGAAGAAGGCTTTTCATTCTAAGCCATACAAATGAACATGTCTTCCAATCTTCTATATGATTAAATGAAATCTCAGTCTATAAATAAAGGCTTTTCATAACCAGTCACTCTACTGTTCAGATTACATCTCAACATCTCAGTTATCTCCTGAATGACTATCAAAAGCCACCAATGCCCACCTTTCACCCATTTCCCTTTAATTTGCAGTGTCATCTCAATACCGGCTACTGATTAGAAAGCTTAGGTCAGAAAAGAGAATATTAGGATTGGGAACATCTCCACCTGATCTGCAGTGCCACTGGAGTGACAATGGTCATAGCTTTTCCTGTAGAAAATTCTATTTCAAGACCATCAGTGCTGACTGTGAACTTCACAAGTTCTGCCAAATCTTTTTCCTTTTGGCCGTGAGTGACTTTGCTTCCTCCAGCTGTCAGCCATCGCCTATTAAATGCAAACAACTTTAAAATAACATTTCTCTCCACACAACACAAAAGAAAAACCAGGTTTCGGAAAGAATATTATCTGAAATTTGGACTCTGCCTTTGAACGATTTTAGACTCTCCTAAGGTGAGAGCATTGGTCAGTTAATGTCTTTTCAAAGCATTTGATCTGTTTATCTGCCATCCTAGGACTAGATAGGAAAATCTTTACTTTCTAATACGAATAAGAAAGGAAATATTTCCTGAAAATGGAATTTTATCAGAACTGACGTTTTGTTTTCTAGTCATAAGGGTAGACAGACTATTCTAGGAGTGCCTGAGAAGTGGGAAACGAACTTGAAAGAAAAACAGATTTGGAGAAGTGTTTAGTAGGCAATATTATTAAAAATAAAATCCCTTTGTAGCCTGTCATCTTGATGTTATGAAACCCAGTAGCATGTTTTTCTCCCTTTCAAATAAATTTTGTTTTTAATAAGTTTGGCTAAAAGTATAAATGCTTTTGGCGAGGTCAAGTTGAACTTGTGGTTTTTCTTAGCCATCGGGGTCTACACCTCAGAGAGTTTTCTGTTTTTACTGGAAGTTTAAATTTTGTTGACCAAACTGGCAGTTTCTTTGTGAGAGCACTTGAATCCTTTAATGTTTTCTTTTTTGGTCTCTTTTGCTGTTTAAAGGAATGGCTTAAGGATAAATTTGGTGCCTTGGATAGATAAATAAATCTGACAAAATTACAAATGACTCAGTTAACTGGAGCAGGAAGGGGAAAATAATAGTGAATTAATTTTAAAAAGAAAACATACCCCTTAGTAAAATGCATAAAACCCTAATAAAGGCAAAAGCCACTTGGAAAAAAAAGTTTAATATTTTAAAGAAGGAAATAATCAATTCTTCCAAGTGCTGTAAAACAACCAACCAGCCAACTAAACAAAAACTACTAAAAAATAATGTGATAACATCTTCACATCTGATGTATATATAATAGTTAGCTTTGTGCCTTATGAAATATTTTATGTTTTATTTATGTATATATTTTAGTATGTTTGTATGATAATCAAATTGTAACAATTGTATCTTTTCATTAGAAACTCATTATGAACAACTTTTCAAACTTATTTGTGTTTTTAAAAGGAATGAGTCACAGAGACTGTCACTTGACTATGAAAAAAGTAGTTGACTTTACAGATTCAGACTGGCTGAGAAAATCAGACCTTGGCTGTGGGAAAGTATGAATGCTTGTCTGATGCACATAAAAATGGGTGCTCATAGAATAGATATATATTCTCAGGATGGGTATATCCAGTGGCCAAGGGAAAGTAATGTAGGACATATATTTTCTTGGCCTCCTTTTATGGCTCCTACTGTGACTAGAGGAGAATCTTCTTTAAAAAATGGACAAAAATCCCTTACTTTTATTTAACTCATTGTTTTACCTTAAGCACTAATTTGTTTTTCAACTATTATGAGGCTTGGAGTGTTCAGATTATTCAGCATTTACTGCAGGCTACATATAGTAACCCAGTAATTTGTTCTAATTAAGCGCTCTGGTTAACAAGGAGCCACCATATATCCATTTAGTATTCACATATTATCCATTCGTAAGTACTCAGATATTTTTTTAAAAAGGGTATTTCCTTAATGACTCAAAGTCATTTAAGTACTTTAAGTATGTTAGAATGCAGGGTAATTCTCACAGTTTTTAAAACGTTATAAATATATATACATACATATGCATACATGCACATATGTGAATATACACGTTTACATATACAAAAGCAAAATCAAATTGATACAGTTTTCTGATCTTTAGATTAGGAATACTAATATTTCCCTCATGAGGTCTTTTGGAGATAAATTAACATAGATAGGAATTTAGAGCAATAGGTGGTATAGGGTGGGTGTTCAGAAAATATTGATTCTTTGCCCCTCCCCATCTTTTCCTTTTTCAAAGAGGAAGCATGTTATAATACAAAGAGCCTGGACTTATAGGAGAGGAGGGAAAGTGGGGACTTAATTATATCTTGCTTGAATTGCATCTTCAACCCTGCAAGCTTTTAAACACAGCCAATTTGATAACTTCCTAAAGGTTTAGTTTCCTCCTATGTAAAATAAACCAATACTTATTTTAGAGGATGTATGTGAGGATTACACAAGATAGCACTGCCTAACACAGTGCCTGAGAGATAGTAGGTGGCCATTGCTCCTTTCTCATAGCTTCATCTAAAAACAGGAACCATGAGAATAATTAAAATTAGTATTAGATGCATACACAAAAAAGTTGTCTGAAGCCATTCATAACTAGTCATTTAGCTGTTCCATTTACTGTACTAAAAAAATTTCAATATATAAAACTGGATTGGTTTTGGACTTTCTGTACATGGCTCTGAGACAAGAAAATACGATGTAGTGTCAAGTTCAAATCCCTATATGGAACTCAGTATCTGTGTTACAGTCTTGACATTTTTTATTGTATTTCAAGTCTTTTACAGGTTACCGTTAAGCTTTTAACATGTATGTAAAAGATAAAGTATACATTTAAGATGCTAACATACCCAAACACCCAATGCCATATTGTAGCTGACCCTGAGAATTTCCTTCAGAGAGGTGGATAAAACCAGGTTTAGAGCACCAAGAATTCATCAAACAGTGTGGTTGTGAAACTTCTAAGCTGGCTCCCAGTGATTCACACCCACTGGTATTCTTGCCCTGGCATAATCTCCTCCTCCTAAGTGTGTTGGCTGGAAAGAGTGACTCATTTCTAACAATAAAAATGGCACAAGTGATGGATTTACTTCTGAGATTAGGTAATAAATGATGGTTACTTCCATCTTGATAGCCTTCTCTCTTTCTGGTTTTCCTCACTTGCTGTTCTGATGAAATGCATGTTGTGAGTCCATTCCCTGATGTCACCTTGAAAGCGAAAGCGCCCAGCCAATGTTTCTGGATTCCTGGCCCAGAGAAACTGCAATAAGAAATGGGCTTGTTTTAAGCCACTAAATTTAAGAATATTTAGTTATGCAGCAATAGATAATTAATACATATGAGTAGGGGAAATAACTAAAATTTTGATGGACTTACATAGATTAAAATTGAAGAAGAGAAGTAATTCAGTTTTGTTTTCAAGCATAAATCAAATATATATCATTTTTACTTCCACATAATTATTTAGAATATCATAGTTATTTCAGTGCCTTTGTCCATTTTTTTTTTTTGAGCCTTCGCTTTAACAATTCTTTGTTCCCAAAGGTCTTATATAATTGGGTAATTCCTATACATTCTTTAAATAGAAAATGAGGGCTAGGAGCAATTAATCCCTGTAATTGCTGTAATCCCAGGATGGTGGGAGGCCAAGGCAGGTGGATCACGAGGTTAGGCGTTCAAGACAAGTCTGGCCAAGATGGTGAAACTCTGTCTCTACTAAAAATACAAAACTTATCCAGGTGTGGTGGTGGGCACCTGTAATCCCAGCTACTTGGGAGGCTGAGGCAGAGAATTTTTTGAACCCAGGAGGTGGAGGTTGCAGTGAGCTGATATCAAGTCACTACACTCCAGCCTAGGCAACAGAGACTATGTCTCAAAAATAACTAACAGGAAAGAAAAAAGAAAGAGGGGGAGAGAGAGAGAGAGAGAGAGAGAGAGAGAGAGAGAGAGAGAAGGGAGGGAGGAAGGAAGGAAGGAAAGAAAGAAAATGAGAAGCCAACAAAGCCAAGTCATGCACTGAAGATTTTTCAAAACCCACAAGTTCCTGTACCATCAGCAATAGCTGCGATACAACTAAGTCCAATAGCATAAGTGGCAATCAGGATAGACAGATACACTTTAATTAGAAAAAGTTCATCTTTGGGCCAGGTGTAGGAGCTCATGCCTATAATCCTAGCACTTTGGGAGGCCAAGGTGGGCAGATCACAAGGTCAGAGGTTCGAGACCAGCTTGACCAACATGGTAAAACCCCATCTGTACTAAACATACAAAATTTAGTCTAGCATGGTGGTACGTGCCTGCAATCCCAGCTACTCAGGAGGCTGAGGCAGGAGAATTACTTACTCTAGTCTAGATCACATCACCACACTCCAGCCTGGGTGACGGAGCGAGACTCCATCTCAGAAAACGAACAAACAAACAGAAAAAGTTCATCTTTTTATATAAATCAATAATCTCTTAAAAGACAAAAATACATCTCACAGAAGTATTTCAAAAACTGTTTAAAACAATGGGTCATTTCCTACTTTCCCCAGTATTAGAGAGATTTTCTAATTCACACTGCAAAAAATTAAAGCCAATCAGATTGCTCAATCTTGCTTACTAAAACAAAATTGCCAAGCCCTTCACTTTGCCTGGATTGGCACTGGCAGTACACTCTGTTTCCAATGATCCATGCCACTACCATCAAAACTTCCTGCCTTGCAAACCACAGAGTATGAGTAGAAGCCATCTTGCCTAGGAGAGCCTCAGAGTCAACATCTCAGAGAAGAGACTTACAGGCTTCCAGGCTTCCAGCTCTGCCTTGACCAGGCCCTGGCTCAGCCAGAGCAGCCCTGCCTTAGATCATCAGATTTTGGAAGTGAATTTTTTAAACATGTTTGGGCTTGCACTACATTTTGTAGCATTCACAATATATTTTAGCTATCTGTATCTATCTATATCTATAAATTATAACTATATCTATACCTATATTATCTACATCTATGGAGAGACCTCTGTGTTACACTCAGAATATGTTGTGAAAGCAAATAAACATCTTTAAGGCGTTAATATAAGGATGTCTGAAAATTATCTTTTTTTAGCCAATTATATAGATATAAGGAGAAAGAATATCTAAAATTTTTCACGGTTATATCTTTAAGAACTACATGCCATCTAATGTCTTAGAAAGAGCTAGACTATTCCATAAACAAAATGAAGTCACGAGGAGTTGTTCCCCTCCAGCAAATACATCAACAGAGAAACTTCAAAGGAATATACCTATGAAACACAGAGCTCTACTGTATATTATGCCAAAGTTTCTATCTGAAAAATGTAAAAGTCAGTCATTGATCATTTTAGGTATTCTGTTGGCCAGAGTACTACACTAATTGACAGCTAAATGCTGGATTTAATTCATCTGAGGGTTCATGGATTCCCTCTGTTCTGTGGCCACAGACTGAATCCCTTAATTCTAACCAGATGTTTTATGAATGAGCAAGACCACAAATCTATCAGTAATATTAGAAAAACAATCCAAGTGTCTGATATACCAATGATAGTTCATAAATATCACCTTCAAATGCAAAAAGAAAATCTCTCTCCAGATCTATTGACTGATTTGATTTTATTTTTCATGGCACTGATTGGCTTACAGATTTAGATGATTACTTATTTTTATCTCATGTTGCTATATCTCCTTTCCTCAAAAGCCCAGAAGTTCTAGCTCACGTAGATTTAAAAAAATACCATAGCTTTATATTAATTACATAATGATGCATTCACCAGCATATGGCAAAATAGAATTCAGACTGGTAAAAACCAAATTATTTTTCATCTACCTCTATAACATTGTATAGGTATTTTCATTTGTTCTATTTGTTATATTGAGAATGTTAAAAATAGATATTAACTACATTTCCAGTTAGCCCTTAGTGTTACACAAAATGTGTTATGGAAGCAAATAAACTCCTTGGGGAATTAATGTAAGGCTTTTTGAAAATTTTCTTCTTTTAGCCAGGAATAAAATACCATTTATTTAATTTCAACTTGTTGAGCCAACTTTTGATTACTATAATGAAAGAATAAAAGAAAACTAATATAAATTTTAAAACTTCAAAGTATTTTTGTAATTTATTTTGACATTTGAAATAATGAGAGGTCTCTAATATTATAATCCATGCTTATTAAAAAATCACAATAATTCTTTATGAAGAAAAAACTCATGTTTTTCTCAAAAAACCTGATTGCTATCAAATTAAATGTTATTAATATTTTATCTTTATATCAAGAGGCCTACCAATGTTTAAACTATTCCATAAACATTAAACTTCTGAGGATTTATGCCAAAGAACATAGTAAAATTGAGAAGTAAACTCCTTTACCCATATTTGTTCAATAGAAAATTATTAATAGAAATAATAAAATGATATTAATGTTCAACAACTAGTCAATGATTAAATAAAGGAATAATATGAAATTAATTTTTTCTAACAAATATTTATTTATTCCCTCTCATGTGTCAGGTATCATGTTTGTCTTTGTGTTACAGCTATGAACATAGCAGGTAAGGTTCCGAATCTAATAAAATGTACTTTATTTAAAATGATGCTAATTAATCATTTGTACTAAGGTAGCATATAATGATTAGTAAAACCAAAAAGAGAATATAGAAAATTGTTTATATAATATGATCAAACTATGAACAAAATATAGGAAAAAATCAAAGAATATAAATTTTAAAATGTTCTCGTAATTTTCTTTGTGTGGCTGGATTTTGAGTGTCTTCTTTCCATCACTCTTCTGTTTTCCAAATGCTATCTAATGAACATACATTGCTTTTCTATTTGGAAAATATCATAATCTTATTTTAAAAACAAAAATAATAACTAAATATGAAGAAAAACTGCTCTATTTCACTTACCCTCGTCTTCCTATAGAAATACTGATTAAATCCTGAAAAGGTAAAAGAGTTTCAGAGCACTGTAAGCTATGCAGGAATGATCAGTTATGTACATCAGATTCCCACCCCATCCTGCCTGTAACTAACTGAAAGGTTTTAAGATAAAACTAAGGGGTTTTCACCTACTTAGAATGGCCTCCATCTAGCTCAGAAAGAGGGTTCTCCACAAGATTAGAGGAGAGAAAGCATTCTTCCTATAATTTTCTGAGGTTCCAGGGCCATCTTAATTTCCATCATTTAATTTTTATCTTTCCATATTCACTTTTTTAAAATTATACTTTAAGTTCTGGGGTACATGTGCAGATTCTGCAGGATTGTTACATAGGTATACACATGCCATGGTGGTTTGCTGCATCCATCCCCTCATCATCCACATTAGGTATTTCTCCTAATGTTATCCTTCCCCAATCTCCCCACCCTCTGTTATCCTTGCCCTAGCCCCCCCACCCCCCAACAGGCCCTGGTGTGTGATGTTCCCCTCCCTGTGTCCATGTGTTCTCATTGTTCAGCACTCACTTATGAGTAAGAACATGAGGTGTTTGGTTTTCTATTCTTGTTTCACTTTGCTGAGAATGATGGTTTCCAGATTCATCCATGTCTCTGCAAAGGACATGAAATCATCCTTTTTTATGGCTGCATAGTATTCCACGGTGTATATGTGCTACATTTTCTTGATCCAGTCTATCATTGATGGGCATTTGGGTTAGTTCCAAGTCTTTGCTATTGTAAACAGTGCAGCAATGAACATTCGTGTGCATGTGTCTTTATAATAGAATGATTTATAATCCTTTGGGTAAGTACCTAGTAATGGGATTTCTGGGTCAAATGGTATTTCTAGTTTTAGATCCTTGAGGAATTGCTACACTGTCTTCCACAATGGTTGAATTAATTCACACTCCCACCAATAGTGTAAAAGCATTCCTATTTCTTGACATCCTCTCCAGCATCTGTTGTCTCCAGCTTTTTAATGATTGCCATTCTAACTGGCATGAGATGGTACCTCAATGTGGTTTTAATTTGCATTTCTCTAATGACTAGTGATGATGAGCTTTTTTTCATATGTTTGTTGGCTGCATAACTGTCTTCTTTTGAAAAGTGTCTGTTCATATCCTTTGCCCACTTTTTTATGGGGTTGTTTGTTTTTCTCTTGTAAATTGGTTGAAGTTCTTTGTAGATTCTGGGTATTAGCCATTTGTCAGATGGATAGATTATGAAAATTTTTTTTCCTATTCTGTTGGTTGCCAGTTCACTCTAATGATTGTTTCTTTTGCTGTGCAGAATCCCTTAAGTTAATTAGATCCCATTTCATTATTTTGGATTTTGTTGCCATTGCTTTTGGTGTTCTAGTCATGAAGTCCTTGCCTATGCCTATGTCCTGAATGGTATTGCCTAGGTTTTCTTCTAGAGTTTTTATGGTGTTAGGTCTTATGTTTAAATCTTTAATCTATCTGGAATTAATTTTTGTATAAGGTGTAAGGAAGGGGTCCAGTTTCAGCTTTCTGCATATGTCTAGCCAGTTTTTCCAACACCATTTATTAAATAGGGAATCCTTTCCCCATTCCTTGTTTTTGTCAGGTTTGTCAAAGATCAGATGGGTATAAATGTATGGCATTATTTCCGAGGCCTCTGTTCTATTCCATTGGTCTATATCTCTGTTTTGGTACCAGTACCATACTGTTTTGATTACTGTAGGCTTGTAGTATAGTTTGAAGTCAGGTAGCATGATGCCTCCAGCTTTGTTTCTTTTCTTTTCTTTTTTTTTTTTGTTTGTTTGTTTGTTTGCTCAGGATTGTCTTGGCTATGTGGGCTCTTTCTTGGTTCCATATGAAGTTTAAGGTGTTTTTTTCCAGTTCTGTGAAGGAGGTCAATGGTAGCTTGATGGGGATAGCATTGAATCTATAAATTACTCTTGGCAGTATGGCCATTTTCACAATATTGATTGTTCCTAACCATGAGCATGGAATGCTTTTCCAACTGTTCTGCCCTCTATTATTTCCTTGAGCAGTGGTTTGTAGTTCTAAAAAAGAAAGTTTCAGGCCAACACCCATGATGAACATTAATGTGAAAATCTTTAACAAAATAGTGGCAAGACAAATCCAAAAGCATGTCAAAAAGCTTATCCATCAAAATCAAGTCAGCTTCATCCCTGAGATGCAAGGCTGGGTTAACATACTCAAATTTATAAACATAATCCATCACATAAACAGAACCAAAGACAAAAACCACGTGATTATCTCAATAGATGCAGACAAGGTCTTAGGCAAAATTCAACAGCCTTGTATGCTAAAAACTCTCAATAAACTAGGTATTGATAGAATGTATATCAAAATAATAAAAGATATTATGACAAACCCATAGCCAATATCATACTGCATGGGCAAAAACTGGAAGCATTCCCTTTGAAAACTGGCACAAGACAAGGGTTGCCTTTCTCACCGCTCCTATTCAGCATAGTATTGGAAGTTCTGGCCAGAGCAATTAGGCAAGAAAAAGAAATAAACGGTATTCAATTAGGAAAAGAGGAAGTCAAATTGTCTCTATTTGCAGACGACATGATTGTATATTTAGAAGACCCCATCGTCTCAGCCCAAAATCTCCTTAAGCTGATAAGCAACTTCAGCAAAGTCTCAGGATACAAAATCAATGTGCAAAAGTCACAAGCATTCCCATACACCAATAACAAACAAACAGAGAGCCAAATCATGAGCAAACTCCCATTCACAATTGCTACAAAGAGAATAAAATACCTCAGAATACAATAAGGAATATAAGAACCTCTTCCATATTCACTTTTGAAGACAAAAGTTGGCATGTGATGGAGGATTTCATTCTGAAAGAGAAATTCAATCCTCTGAAGGGGCAAACACAGGAGATTATAAGAGTGGAGCACTGTAAACTCTAGTGAGATTGTTCCTCAGCTCCAATGGACAGAGAAGGCTACAGCATGTATTAATGTACTCAGCAGTGATTATCCTGAACATCTTGTCAAGAATCTCCACAGCCCAGGAGAGCCACACCAAATAAATAAGGCCCACACTCTGCACACTAAGCTCAGGATATGCACAGCAAACACCTCCTCAAACTTCAAATCAGAGAGAGGCCAATACCAACCTGGAGAGCTGCGAAGCACACCAGTGAGAGCCATTTTCTCCTTATTCAAGAATGAAGAATCAGCAAAAGATCAACAAAAATAACTAGCCTCCACCCCATCTCTCCCCACACCCAAATGAAAGGAATCTAAAACATAAAGTAAGGCAGAAGATAGTGACTAAATCAGAAGAAAAGTGTGTTTAAGCAAAGGTTAGCTACCAAAAATAAAAGTTAAATTTTAGAAAGTAACTTTTTTCATGTTTTTGATGACATTCAAGAAGACAAGATCTTTTTTAAGTAAGAGATGAAATATCTGATTAAATAACAATAATTTAAAAAGGAGTCTAAATGTACGTTTCTGTCTTTCCACGGAATTTTGTAGCCTTCATCATTTAGGCTTTGCATGGCTTTTTTCAATTTACCCCTATATGTTTTAGGCTTCATAGGTTTCACGGTTATTTTAAACTGATTTTTTCCCCATTACTTTGTTCTAGTCACTTATTTCAGAAGTGTAAGGAAAATACCAGTTGTGGAATAGTGACCACATTATTGAACCTACTTTTTATAATACTGTTCAGTTGACTCTTGAATGTTCCAATTGATGTTCACTTTATCTGTGACAAAAATGAGGATCTTATATACCTCATCATTTTTCCTATATCACTGAATTGCCTAAGATATCAATACACTGCTAAAGATTAAATAAATTGAAGGACCTCATTAGCTTCATTTCCTCATTTGTAATATTGTTGTTTTAATAATAATAGTATTTGTCACGGAGTGATATTGCAAAGAGTCAATCAGCTAACATGTGACAAAATTACTGGAGCAATAAAAATACTTACACATGGTTTGCCCTCTGTGGCAGTGATTATTACCTTTGCTATTTTTGTTTTCAGGTAATTAGAATCTTTCCAATTCTTTCCAATTTTCACCATATTCATGAAATCTTCCTGATAGATATTCTTATTAAGGCAAGGGAATTTTCCTCTAGTCTTAGATTGCACTCAGGAATAACTTACACAGTCTTTCAAGTTGATCCTGTGGTTTTTCTTCTATAACTAGTTAAAGCCACCAACTACATTTTAGAGTTCCTAAACTTAAACCAGCCCTGCTTGGAATCCTACTTCATCGTTATGTATACACTGTTGGATTTAAATTGTTCAGTTTTATTCTTTAAGAACCTCTTTCTTCAGAAGTGAGATAGATCTATTTGTTTCTATATTCCTAATCTAATTTTAGTATCAAGATAGTTTTGTCTCATAAAATTAGTGGGGAAGTTTCCCATCTGTATTCAAGAGTTATAGAGTGTACATGATAGGAAAGACGTTGGTAAGTCTCTCTTATAGACTGTCCATGTCTGATGCTTGTTCAAGAGCAGAATTCTAACTAGCTTTTTAATTTATTTTACAATTACTGATCTAATCTAGACATCTATGTCTTTTGGAGTCTCTTGGCAATCTATATTTCTTGGGAAATGATTTTCTTTTGAAATCAATTCTATATCTAGAACTCTGCACTATTTCTTTATGATAATGTTGTTTTTAAAGTCTAGTTTTCTTAGTCAAGCTTGCCAAAGATTAGTCTATTATATTTTTTCAAAGAAACAGCTTTTAGTCTTATTGATCAAATCTTCTGTTTTTAAGTCTGGTGGTTTGTGGTCTAGTTCATGGATTTCTGCTTTTATCTTTATTTGCTTTCTCCTATTTTCATTTTGTTTACTTTCCTATTCTTTTCCCAGATCATTGAGTTGAAGACTCCATTCAGTTTTTATCTTTCCTTTTTCCTTACAAAAAAAATTTAAGATCATAATTTTCTTCTCTCAGCAACAATTTTGTCCAAATCATAGGGACTTTACTTGTAATGCTATCATGCTTCATTTTGAAATACTTTATTTTCCTTTTAACCTAAGAATTATTGAGTGTTTTAAAATGATTAAGTCAATTGATATTTTTATTTTTGTTTGATCCTAACTCCTAATTTTATTACACTGTGGTCGGAAATCATACACAATATGACTTCTGCTTTGAAGAATGTATTTAACATGTCTTTGTGGCCTAGCATAATGGTTAAGAGTAGAAGCTTATGCTTAGAATAGTACCTGCTACACAGTAATTGCCACATACTCAAGGACAATTTTTATGTATTTTATATACATATTTGAAAAATGTGTGCACATAGTTTATGTATGTTTATTTTATTGATTGTGTCAAATTCTAAATCCTCATTTATAAACTATTTGTGAAATTGACATTTTGAATACTCAGATAACTATCCTGAAGTCTCTTCCTCTTTGAAATCCTACAGTTTTCCTTGCACTTCTAACATTTTTTCTATGTATTGGATCCTATATTATGTTCAACATAAAAATTCATTATTTCACCTCCCATCTCCTTGGTAGATTGTATCATGTATAGTCTATTACTTACATAATCATATCTACTTTCTTTTCATTAGCATTCTTCTGTTTGTTTTTAAACTCTCTATGTCATTTAATTTTTTTATTTTTATTTTTAAGTGAACTTCGTATTAAAATATAATGGCATTTTCTTTTGGGTAATTCTCTTCTAAATGGTGTGTGGGGGTACGTGTATGTAAATATAATGGTATTTTCTTTTTGATAATTACCTTCCAAATTGTGCATATGTGTGTGTATATTTCTTTTTTACTCATACTATGTATTAAAATTTGAATTTGATCGATTTATATGGACCATGTTCATTGATATGTTAAATTTATTCTTGACATATTACTTTTTAAATTTTTTATGCCTTCTTGCATTTCTCTTTTTTCACTTTTAGTTTTCAAAATCTAATTCAATAAAATTTATTGAATATTTATGCTTTTAGTAGCTTGAATACTTTCCATCAGCATTCATATGTCTCTCTTCCCATGCTTTGTAAAAGAACCTTGCTGTCATTTAAGTGTTCATTCTCTGCTGCACACCTACATGCTTCAGGGCAGGCAGGTCCCATGAGAATGATTTGTTACTGGTTCAAGTCAAGTCTCACTCTTTTAAAGTGTGATCAGTTTAATCTTGGTTGTGTGATGTTATGAAGCTAAATCTACTTGGGTGTTATTGAAAAACATTTTCTTTACTGATTAAAACACACACGAGAGTGTGCATGCACAGACACACACAAATACACAGACTTTCCTTTTTCACTGTGTGTTGTTCTAACTGGTATGGTAATCCAGAAAATTGATGCCATCTTCCAACTATCTTCTAACCTGAAGACAAGCCCTCTTCTGAAGATGGCAGAATGGAAAACAGAAAGAAGGTCAGTCCTTTAGGTTATGTTTAAGCCCTCAAATGAACCAAACCATTATTTGACATGAGAATATCACAAAATAATTCTTTCAGGTTGGTGTAGGGTTCTATCTTGGTCAGGCATAAAACTCTGGTTTTATAAACATCTTCCCTCACAGTTTTGAAGACATTCTCTATCGTCTTTTAGCATCCCATTCAATTAAAAAATTAATAGCTTTGTTCTTATTTCTTCTAAATTATCATTTTCCCTATGGAAAAAAAGAAGTGTGGTTTTTCTTTTTAAGAAAATTTGCTTACAATGCTCTTTCTTTCTTTCCTTCTTTCTCTCTTCTTCCTTTTTTTTTTTTTTTTTTTTTGAGACACAGTCTCATTCTGTCACCCAGGTTGGCGTGCAGCTGGCATGGTCATGGCTCACTGCAGACTTGACCTCCATATCTCAAGTGATCCTCGCACAACAAAATATAAGCTCCAGAGTAGCTAGTGCTATAAGAACATGCCACCACACCTGACTAATTTAAAAAAAATTTTTTTTTTTGTAGAGACAAGTCTCATTAAGTTTCCCAGGCTAATCTCAAACTCCTGGGCTCAATCAATCCTCCCACCTCAGCCTCCCGAAATGCTGGGATTACAGGACTGAGTCGCTGCACCCAGCTAGAATATTTCCCGATGAGGGTTTTCTTATTTTACTTTGTTTGCCCTTTACCTTTTGTTGTTTTAATTTTTATTTTAATCCTGCCTTAAATTCTTATAACAAAAATGTCTTTACTCTGCTTAGAAAAATATTCTTCTATTATTTACTTGGTCATTCCTTTTTTTCTATTCTCTTGGGTTTCCCTTGCTAAAAAGCTGTTGGAACCACTGACTCTACTTCCTCTTTCTTACCATGACCACACATTTCTCATTTGGTACTCTGTCCTGTGATGTTATTCCTACTCAGTCTTGCAGTTCTCAGTCTTTAGCCATATCCCATTTTGACAGTCAGTCCACAAGTTGAATTTTCTAGCAAATATACTTCAAATTTCTAAGAATTCTCCTTCTTTTTCATGGCAGTCTTCCTTTTTTAATGGTACAAAGTCTGTTAAATCCTTAGCTAACATTAACCACAGTTAATTTCAAAGTTGATTTGATTTCCTCTATTAGCTGTAATCATTGAGAGTTTGTTCTACTATTTGTTGAGTTAGATATGTTTCTGATGTAACTTTTCTTCAATCATTAAGCTTTCCTCATTGTCTGTTCATGTTTGTAGATGTGAAATTACATCAATAGTTGTAGTAAATACAATTTATTCATTCAGTCCAATGGGAATTCCTGTTTGCCTAAAAATAAATGCAAGATCTTATAACCATTGTCCACCTCCAGGAACAATACAAGTTAGGGGATAATGTTTTAGTACTACATTTTTTAAATAATTCAGCTCTTGGTATTCATAAGTTAGTCAGACATTGCCTCACTTCTCTGGATCAACTTTAAGGATATATTTTATCAGAAATTCCATTTTAGAGACATATACTAAAGATAAACACTGAAGGTCTAAAAAACTGGAAGATATTCAACCCATAGCTCAGAAAGTAAGGATTTTATAGACAATAAAAAGCATATGGAGAGAGTTTTGACCCTCAAAGAAAACAGCTATTTATCTTGAGTTGATCCTTGGGTTCATCTGAAAACTAAATTACTTCTGTCAAATTTTAAGGTGGAAACTTCCACAGCTCTGTGGACACCTTCATGACTGTCTAATGCTGCGGTGCATTGTTTTCTTTCTTTCTGTTGTTGTTTATGGGACTTGGGGAAGAAGAAGTAGGCCATTATGTTGAGTTATCTATTTTGAACAGGGCCATAATAAATCAGCATTAATCTGAAAAGGTGAATAGAAACTTAACATATAGTGGCAATGTTAACAAAAAACACAGGTACATCTTGCTGTCTTAAAACTTCAAGCGTAAAGTAAAAAATCTTACAGATGATAGAATAAGCAAGCACAAAGTGACCAAAATCAGATTGATCTCAGACTTCTCTAGCACAACCAGTTTCAAGTAAAAGAAGGAAAGAAGTTTAGGCTTCTCAGCTGGTTCAGCTTGAGGGCTGGGAGAGCCCAAACTGATCGAGGGCTGAAGGGATCTCCAACACAACACAGCTGCTCTAGCAAAAAGTAGCCAGACTCCTTCTTTAAGCTGGTCCCTGATCCTGTTCCTTCTGACTGGGTAAGACCTTCCAATCAGGGTCTCTAGCCACCTCCTACAAGTGTGTTCAGGCTGGCAATAGGTCAGTACCCACTTCCCCGCTCCCCGCCAGCATGGAGTTCCCAGAGGAAGGGCAGCCTTCCATCTTGGCTGTTTCACAGCCTTCACAGGTAATACCTCCAGGTAGGGGGAAAACTGAGGCAACTAGGGTCTGGAGTGGACACCTAGCAAACCTCAGCAGCCCTAAAGAATAGTGGCCAGACTGTTGAAAGAAAACAAATGAAAAAAAAAAAATACAAAAACCTCTTCCAAAGGTCAGCAATCTCAAAGACTGAAGGTAGATAAGCTCACAAAAGTAAGAAAGATTCAATGCAAAAATGCTGAAAACTTAAAAAGTCAGAGTGTCCCTTTTCGGCCAAATGATCACAATACCTCTCCAGCAAAGGATTAGAACTGGGCTGAGGCTGAGATGGCTGAAATTATAGAAGTAAGTTCCAGAAGGTGGGTAATAACAAACTTCACTGAGCTAAAGGAACATGTTGTAACCCAAAGCAAAGTAGCTAAGAATCACAATAAAACAATACAGAAGCTAACAGCCAAAACAGCCAGTTCAGAGAGAAATATAACTGACCTGTTAGAGCTGAAAATCATATTGCAAGAACTTCACAATGTAATCACAAGTATCAATAGCAAAATAGACCAAGCAGAGAAGAGAATCTCAGATCTTGAATACTATCTTTCTGAAATAAGACAGGTAGACAAGAATAGAGGGAAAAAATTAAAAATAATGAGCAAAACATCCTAGAAATATGGGATTATGTAAAGAGACTAAATCTACTACCGATTGAGGTACTTCAAAGAGACAAGGAGAATGGAACCACATTTGCAAACATACTTCAGGATATCATGCAGAACTTCCCCAACCTAGCCAGACAGGCCAACATTCAAATTCAGGAAATGAAGAGAACCCCAGTAAGATATTTCATGAGAAGATTATCCCCAAGACATATAATCATCAGATTCTCCAAGGTTGAAATGAAAGAAAAAAAATGTTAAGGGCAGCCAGAAAGGCCATGTCACCTACAAAGCGAAGCCCATTAGGTTAACAGTGGACCTCTCAGCAGAAACCCTACAAGCCAGAAGAGATTGGGGCTAATATTCAACATTCTTAAAGAAAAGAATTTCCAACCCAGAATTTCATACCTGGCCAGGCTAAGCTTCATAAGCGAAGGAGAAATAAGATCCTTTTCAGACAAGCAAATGCTGAGGGAATTTGTTATCACCAGACCTTCCTGAAGGAAGCACTAAATATGGAAAGGAAAAACCATTAGCAGCCACTACCAAAACACACCAAAGTACACAGACTAGTGACACTACGAAGCAATCACATAAACAAGTCTGCAAAATGACCAGTTAACATCATGATGACGGGATCAAATTCACAAATAACAATGCTAACCTTAACTGTAAATGGGCTATATGACCCAATGAAAAGACACAGAATGGCAAGCTGGATAAAAAATCAAGATCTATCAGTATATTGCCTTCAAGAGACCCATCTCACATGCAAAGACACTCATGGGCTCAAAATAAAAAGATGGAGTCGAATTTACCGAGCAAATGGAAAACAGAAAAAAGCAGGGGTTGCAATCCTATTTTCCAACAAAACAAACTTCAAATAACAAAGATTTTTAAAAGAGAAAAGGGCCAGACATGGTGGCTCACACCTGTAATTCATCAAAAAAAAAAGAAAGAAAAAAAGAAAGAATATTTTAAAAGACAGAGAAGGGCATTAAGGGTAAAGTGTTCAATTCAACAAGAAGAGCCAACTATCCTAAATATGTATGCGCCCAATTCAGGAGCACCCAGATTCATAAAGCAAGTTCTTGGAGACCTTCAAAGAGACTTAGACTCCCACATAATAATAGTAGGAGACTTTAACACACCACTGACAATATTAAATGGATCATTGAGACAAAAAATTAGCAAAGATATTCAAGACCTGAACTCTACTCTGGATAAAGTGGGCCTGATAGATAGCTACAGAACTCTCCACCTAAAAGCAACAGAATATACATTCTTCTCATTGCCACATGGCACTTATTCTAAAATTGATTACATAATCAGAAATAAAACACTCCTCAGCAAATACAAAAGAACTGAAATCGTAACCATCTCTCAGACCAAAGTGCAATCAAATTCAAACTCAAGAATAAGAAATTCATCCAAAACCACACAACTATATGGAAATTGAACAACCTGCTCCTGACTGACCCTTGAGTAAATACTGAAATTAAGGCAGAAATCAAGAAGTTATTTGAAATGAATGAGACCAAAGATACAATGTATAAGAATCTCTGGGACATGACTAAAGCAGTGTTAAGAGGGAAACTTATAGCACTGAAATGCCCACATCCAAAAGCTAGAAAGATCTTAACAACTTCAAATCACAACTGAAAAAAACTAGAGACCCAAGAGTAAAGAAACCCCAAAGCTAGCAGGACAAGAAATAATCAAGATCAGAAATGAACTGAAAGAGATGGAGACACATACACACACACACACACACACACACACACACACACACACACACTTCAAAAAAAATCAACAAATTCAGGAGCTGTTTTTTTGGAAAAAAAAAAATAAAACAGATAGATTACTGGCTAGGTTAATGAAGAAAAACGAGAAGATTCAAATAAATACAATCAGAAATGATAAGGAGGATATTACCACTGACTACATAGAAATACAACCAACCACCAGAGAATGATATAAACACCTCTATACACATAAGAAAATCTAGAAGAAATGGATAAATTCCTGGACACACACACCCTCCCAAGACTGAAGAAGGAAGAAACTGAGTCCCTGAATAGACCAATAATGAGTTCTAAAATTAAGTCAGTAATAAATAGCCTACCAACCCCCTAAAAAGCCAGGACCAGACAGATTCACAGTTAAATTCTACTAGAAGTAAAAGGAAGAACTGGTACCATTTCTACCAAAACTATTCCCAAAAATTGAAAAGAAGGGACTTCTCCCTAACTAATTATATGAGGACAGCATCATCTTGATACTGAAACCTGGCAGAGATATGACAAAAATATAGGTAAATATATACTATCTCAAATTGTCTTTCTGTTTAATCTATAAAGAGTAAAATAAAATTAAACTTTTATTATTCACAATTCAGCTTTTTGTTGTTATTACAAACAATAAATCTTATAAATTCAGGAAGAATAGGTTGATAATGATGAAAAATTTAATAATACTAGAAAGAGAAAAGAGAAACTGATAGATCTGCAAGTTGGTTATTGGGAAAAAAGGTAAAATATAAAGAATAAAAAGGTAATATAATTATACAATGAAGGATAGTAGGAATGAACGAAGAAACAAAGAAAGGAGAAAGAGTGGAAGAAAATGCAGTGATAAATACAGAGGCTATTTTACACATAAATAAAATTCAGCATTTATTCCTTAATAAAACTCTTAGAAAATCAGAATTGAAGCTTATTTCCTTAATATGATTAAGAATAAAAGCAAGCTTCTATTTGAATATAAAATAATGAAGGAATGACCATAGAGTCACAAACATTGTGAGTTTTAAAAAAGAAAGGTTACAAAGGAGAAAACAGTATTGTCTTTTTAGTATATATCATATTTTTATTATTATACTTTCAGTCCTGGGGTACATGTGCAGAATGTACAGGTTTGTTACATAAGTATACATGTGCCACAGTGGTTTGCTGCACCCATCAACCCATCGTCTACGTTAGGTATTTCTCCTAATGCTATCCCTCCCCTAGCCCCCCACCCACAAACAGGCCCCCTTGTGCGATGTTCCCCTCCTTGTTTTCACGTTTTCATTGTTCAACCCCCACTTATGAGTGAGAACATGTGGTACTCGATTTTCTATTTTCATGTTAGTTTGCTGAGAATGATGTTTTCCAGCTTCATCCACGTCCCTGAAAAGGGCATGAACTCACCCTTTTTTATGGCTGCATAGTATTCCATGGTGTATATGCGCCGCAATTTCTTGATCCAGTCCATCATTGATGGGCATTTGGGTTAGTTCCTAGTCATTGCTATTGTGAACAGTGCTGCAATAAACATACATATGCATGTGTCTTTATAGTAGAATGATTTATAATCCTTTGGGTATATACCCAGTAATGGGATTGCTAGGTCAAATGGTATTTCTGGTTCTAGATCCTTGAGGAATTGCCACACTCATATTTTCAAATATAAAAGTTTATAATAATTAAGA
Organism: Aotus nancymaae; assembly: GCF_030222135.1. Classification (NCBI taxonomy): domain Eukaryota; kingdom Metazoa; phylum Chordata; class Mammalia; order Primates; family Aotidae; genus Aotus; species Aotus nancymaae. Next base: position 34,690,835 of record NW_026988419.1, on the reverse strand, counting down.
TTGTGATTTGATAACACGGTTATATAATTATATTACTAATCTAAAATCTCATAATTCTGTAGAAGATTCTCTATATTCTTTTGAATCAATTTTGTCTATAGGTGAAAACCCAAATGCTTCAAGTATAAAACCTTTAAGATCCTTCCTTAATCAAAATAGTTTATTGATCAAATTGAAAGCATAAGGGCCAGTAGAAAAGAAATAGTTACAGTTAGACTACTTTTCCAAACCCCAAACCTGTAAATGAATGGTGTGGCAGAGAGTTCTGGTAGTCTCTCAATCCCATTCTCTTTCTGTCCATCCTCAGTCATAGAATATACAGCTTAGTCCATGGCTGCACAACTCCTTGCAGCTAGTTGTGGTTATGTGACTGGCCAATGGGATACAAGTAGAAGAGGTAGGTATGACTTTCTGAAAGAGTCCACGGGGAGTGGGATCTCATCTTCTCTTGCCTTTGTTCCTCCTTCCTGCTGTTGGGAAAGTAGATGGGCTGTCTGGATAGGGATCAGCCTTCTTGAACCACACAAGGTGGAAGCTGAGTGTTAAAAGTGGCAGAACACAAGACAGAAGTAGCCTCAATCCCCAGTAATTTTGAAACCTACACATCAACTCTAGACTGCCTACATTTACATGAGGGAGAAGCATATTTCTACCTTTTCAAATTCATTGTTGTTTTAGGTCTTCTTTCACTCATGACCAAATCTAACCTTGGCTAATAAAAATGGTGAATATTCTAGCCTAATGTCCCCATTCTTCTGCCACTCTAATATCAAGACTGCTCTTTGGTCATTGCTGAGAAGCACCTTTCAGTGTGATCATGTCCACAGCTCAAGTTAACTGTATTCTCTCAATATTAGTCATATTGTAATCTATCACAAGACTTGGAAACAGAAAACCAGCCAGGCGTTTGCAGCGTTACCTCCGGTAAATTATACAATGCTTCTGTTCTCAGATTTTTCATGTATCAAATGAGTACAGTAACTCCTACCTTGATAATAATAACATCTATGTGATTCTTGGAATGTTGCTGTCAGGTAAGTATTATAACTGGCACTTTTCTGATAAGCAGACAGAGTTTCAGAAAAGTAAATTCCCAAGACTACATAGGTTAGAAAGTAGCAGAACAGAAATTCAAATGCAGGTAAGTCTATTCTAAATGCTACAGTCCTTCAGATACACTTTACTGTGTTCTACCTCTTGCCTTGTGAACAATAACTGAGGTACCCTGAGCAGTTAGACTTCCTGTCACTTAGTAGATGCACATTAGGTGTGAATTATCTCCCCTTCTGCTCTTACATGTTGGTGAGATGAGAGCATTTTGCTTTCATTCTCGTCTGTATATAACCTTACATTAGGACAGCTTTGTGAAATAATCAGTCTGGATGAATTCCATGTTTAACTAAAAATATCATAGAATACAATTTTATCCTTGAAGAATCCCAGGCCTGGTAATTTTTCAACAGATTGAATGCATTAAGCTTTTGTATATACATAGACCCATGCTGGAAGATATACAAAGTTAATCGAAGAGTAACAATTCCTGTCCTTTAAGAATTTATAACCTAAAATATACCACAGAGATGTGAGCTCAAATACACAAATTCAAACAAACATCAACACATGAATAAAGAAGAACAGTGCAACCTTTCACTCTTGTGTTGAACAGAACTGCTTTTAACATACACACACAAATTAGAATAATATTTAAACACAAATCAGAACCTTCAGAGTGGGAAGGATGAAGAGTTTTTCTGAAGGAAGAAGGCACCCTCCCAATCAAGTTCACACACGAGGATTTCTCTAACACATATACAATGCCAAGTAAACAAGCTCTCAGATGCTGGGGTGCAAAGGTACGTTTGCATAAGCTATTCAGCAAAATAGTCCTGTTAAAATGAAGTTATTTCTTTTAACACAGGAAAAAAAGAAAAAAAATTTTTCATTGATTTTTTTTTCATCAAAAACAATATAATATAGAAGGAACAAAACAAGAATTTTCTTCCAGGTTTTGACATTTAGAAGCCCTCCACCCATTTGGTACCCACAGACTGGGAAATACATTTAGGAAAGAAAATCAACAGTAAGAGTCACATACTGAAAAACCAACTAGCTAAGATTTTAAGTAACCTTTACCATATAATAGTAATGACGCAGCTATAGTCTGCTTCTTAATGGTATTTTTCATTTTGAAAGAAATACTTTCTTGCCTCATTTCTAGAAGGTCCAAGCTATACTTTCCTTAAGCAGTGGACCTCTGGACAGGTTAAATCAAACACCCTCCACCTCTTTCCCACTTCTCCATGGCTCAAATTCCCCTTCTCAAAGCCTGAATTTCATTTAGGGAAAACTTCTCACAATAAATTTAACTCTGCAGGTTAACTCTGCACCTCTTCAAAACTTAAAAGAAAGAGCAGTTTCAATTGCAGCCCCTGGCCAAATCTACCACCTGTGTATTGACAGACTTAAAAAAATCAACATTAGAAATAAACAAAGCAAAACTCTACCTCTATTCCTGTTTATGAACTGTGCCTGGCAGATTAACCTGGAAATTACAGTGGGGAAGATTCTGCAGTGATTCTTACACTGAATATAAAGACAGCCCCAAGCTGAGGGTTTTCATCTTCGCCTGATTTATTCCTCCCTTTCCTCCATCTATTTCATTCCCAAGGCAGTGACTCAATCTTTTTCCTATTGAAGTCATTGAAAGAATGAAATCTATCTTATCCAAGCAAAACAATTTCATTCATCATATTATAGTCATATCAATTAGGAGTTAATGGGTAAAATAAAGCATGAAGAACCTCCTTTAGACTCATCGGATCTTTTCTGAATATTCCTGATGCCCTGGGACAGTCTAGTTTACCCTCTTCATTATTTATTTTATTTAATAAATATTTATTGAATGCCTACTGAGTGACCCGCACTGTAGTAGATATTTGTTGTTTAATATTTATTTGATAATCAGCTCTTGCAGATATATACTGATTGAGCCTTATTCATACCTCCTACCTTCCAATAAAAATATAAGCTCTTTAATGGGAGCAGGGGTCGGAGAGTGGGGAACCGTACTTGCTCTTCTCTTTGTTGCCTAGCAAAACGTTCAAACAGTATTTTCTCAATAGATACTTTGTATATCAAAGACCAGGTTTCAGCTACCTGTTATTTCTGCTTTTAAGTCTTAAAGGACTCAAACCATTGTGGCCCTTTCTCAATTAAAATTTTTGAAGTTTCTTTCTGGTCTATGGACTATAATGGGTACAGTTCACCTCTCCACAAGTTAGAAGGAAATTGAATTTCAGTCTTTGGGGATTCACCTGTGTTTCAGACACTGGCAGATGTGCTGGTTACACATGCCTGCTTTGTGAATACAGTGAGCCCAACTTACATTATTGACTGCATTGAAACAATGGCTGATTTTATTCCAGACTCTGCACAGTGCTACAAAACTATAGCTACCATAATGATATTATAAAAACTTGAATACTTCAGTGCAAGACTTGCCAAATGGAAACACACCTTCGGTGATATGAATTGGCTTGAAACTATTGTTGGAAAGGTAAACATCTTTTGAAGCTTTGAGTCTTTTATTTGATATAAGTACACACAATTTCTCGGAATGCCCCCAAAATATATGATCAAGGAATTTCTAACATTTAATTAAAATGCACATGTTACAGGATGTAAAAACCAGACATTGTTATTACAGTTTCTGTTGAGTACCCCACACTGAGAACAAAAGTGTTAAGTAGCTAAATGACCATATCTTCTATGTGGTGCCAGAATAGCTATGCGGGACTTATTAGTATGCTAGACAAAACTTAGTTCTGTCAGTCTTATCCTATCACTACCTCTAAACTCTATAAAAGAAAGAGGTGGGATAGATTAAGATGGTTTGATGTAAGAGAAAGAATCTCTAAGGAGCAAGTTGTTAGAAATATTTTGTGTTTCTTTTCTTTTCCCAAGAGGAGAAAAACTGCCCTCCACCAATTTGAGACTCGTTTTGGGGCAGAGGGATTTTGTAAACCTCCTGGAAAGTTTGAAATTAGTCTCACATGATTGGAACACTGTTCATTGACTCCTACTTAGAAAAGTTTAAGACACAAAGCTGCTTCTGGTGGCATAGTAAAAAAAAAAAAAAAAAAAAAAAAAGCAACTATAGTGTAAGAAAATTTCACCTCTGTCAGTGATGGACAAAAAGAAATCCTTCCAAAGGAGTTGGGCTTGAGTCAGATTGAGTCATTAATTCTGAATGCCAGAGCTAGGTCACCCCAAAAAAAGAGTCTATGTGAGTTGTAGCAGCAGAAATTGAGCTAAAGATGAACTCATAAAGGACCAGTTGCAGAGCTAGCTTTTGCTTCAAGGAACGGTGCAAGAAGTCACCTGTAAAGACGGGTGTCTGAAAAGCCCAGAAAATTTTCTCAGAAGAGAAAGAGCAAGGTTTTGGCCATTTTTCAAACCCAGAGAACACTAATAGTAAATTACTATGTGATCAACCAAGTACCTTTCCACTTCTACCTCCCCTTCTTCCTCCTCTTACCTAATCCCAAAGGGCCAGAGGCAGGAGAAAGAATGCAGTTTGCTCTCACTTATGTTTTGTTGGTATACTTGCTTTTGAAACCTATCCACCATTTCGTGAAGAAGTCCAAGCAGCCTGAGGAGAGTCCTACATGGAGAGAAACCAAACTTTGGCTGAATTCCCAGCCAACAGCCAGCACCTACTTGCCAGCCATATGCCAGAGCTATCTAGAAAGCAAATCTTCCAGCGCCCAAAATGATTCACCCCATCTATGATAGGTGGAGCAGAGATAAAACTATCCCCATCCAGACTTCCCCAGTTGCAGAATGATGACAAAAAAACACTATTGTTGTGATTGGGAGTCACTAACTTCTGGAGTGGTTTATTACCTAGGGATAGTAACCAGAACGGATTACCAAACCCAACAGGTATAGGAGAAGCTGTAAACTGAAGAGCTTTTTATGCTTTGGTAATAGAGGCACTATATTTTATCACACTGGAAACTGTTAATTGAGGAAAAGCACTAAAAAAAAAAAAAATCTCTGGAATCCATGTGAGATATTGTCCAGAGATGAGGTGGGAAACTCTGTCTTTCCCCACTTGTTTGAATGTCAGTTATGAATAACAAAAAGGTCAGGCCTTTTAATTTTCTTTCTGCTTGTACCACATATGTCATTCCTTAAACTAAAATAGTTACTTATAGAACAAAATGGATGAAGATCAGGTTAGAACATTTGTAGGGGTTGGAGAGTGAGTGGAGTGACAATTTAAAGACACAAAAGTGGTATTATATATGAATGTGATATGATGTAGTTTGTATATTAGAATGGGTTTTTTGGGGAAAACCCAGAAGCCACAAGTTCAGCTTAAATTTGAACATCATCTATGCTAAATTTGGGACTTTTTTTCTTTATAGTGTGGCTCTTTCACTGAAATAGGTTAAATTTGCTAAATGCAATCACTTAAGGCTCTTTCTTGCCCAGAGGTTTGTAATTCTGGGCAAGAAATTCTGGGCAAGATGTTCATTATCAGGTAACAACCATCAAGTAAGGCCAAGTATTTAAAAGAAAACTTTTAAGCTAGGCACAGTTGCAAGTGTCTGTATAGTCTCAGCTACGTGGAAGGGTTGCTTGAGCCCAGGAGTTCAAGGGTGCAGCGAGCTATGATCATGCCACTACACCCCAGAGGCTGGCAGCAAAGCAAGACCCTGTCTCTTAAAACAGGCTGGGTGTGGTGGCTCATGCCTGTAATCTCAGCACTTTGGGAGGCTGAGGTGGGCGGATCACGAGGTCAGGAGTTTTGAGTCCAACCTGGACAGCACGGTCAAACCTTGTCTCTACTAAAAAAATACAAAAAATTAGCCAGGCATGATGGTATGTGCCTGTAATCCCAGCTACCTGGGAGGCTGAGGCAGGAGAATTGCTTGAACCCAGGAAGTGGTGGTTGCAGTGAGCCAAGATCAGGCTGCTGCATTCCAGCCTGGGTGACAGAGTAAGACTTCGTCCCAAAAAAACAAAAACAAAAAAAAAAAAAAAAAACTTTTAAATAAATGATTTAAATAACTGTCCATTTCTTGAACAACAAATACTACACAAATAATATTCAAAAGAAATAAAACATTATGCACAGGCTAGAGTGCACCATTTTAATGATTTAATTCCTAATTTTATCACCATTCATTCATTTAATAAATATTTACTGAACAAAACAAATTTTGAACATCATCAGCAGAAATATTTAAAGTGAGCATGAGATTGTGAAGATTTCAAAAGTACTCATTTCTGTCTCTGGCATTGGCACAATGACCAGTAAGTGTTCCATAAATGCTGGTGAATTAATAGATGAGTAAATAACTTCTTTGTCAGAAAACTAACCTTATATGCATGGTTGAAAATGACAACACCAAAGTTAGACAACTATCTCCATGCTTGAATTCATCTTGACTTTCAAATCCTTGGCTCAAAATACGATAGGTTAGTTTCCTCAGATAAGATTTTTCTGACTTTATGACTGGTTAGGTTCATACAAAATCCTAAGCAGTCAGAAGAAATAGCTTGCTTTTTTTTTTTTGAGACAGAGTTTTGCTCTTGTTGCCCAAGCTGGAGTGCAATGGCACGATCTCGGCTCACCACAACCTCTGCCTCCTGGGTTCAAGCGATTCTCGTGCCTCAGCCTCTTGAGGAGCTGGGATTACAGGCATGGGCCACCATGCCCAGCTAATTTCGTATTTTTTGTAGAGACAGAGTTTCTTCATGTTGGTCAGGCTGGTCTTGAACACCCGACCTCAGGTGATCTGCCCGCCTTGGCCTCCCAATGTGCTGGGATTACAGGCATAAGCCACCGTGCCCAGCCAAGAAATACTTTTTTATGATCTACACACCAGGTAGGAAACAATTAGACTGAGGCAGTTGATAAGCTTTTTAATAATATAACCCTGCTACAGTTGTTTTTTTGTTTATTGGAAACGTTATTGAAAGTTTATTACTATTAAAAAATAAATTTTTAACTGTGTGTGCTTGGCTCTTGAATAACAATATTTAATAAAGTTATTTTTAAAACATAACATATTAACCAATCATTTCTGTCATTTTAAGAGTTCAATGTATTATAATTAATGTCACCACACATAGAAAATCATAAAATACATGAGCCAGAAATTATCTTAAAGATTATCTAATCTAATCCACAAAGTTTATGACTGAGGAAACTGAATCCTAGAAATGAGAAGTCACTTATTCAGGATTACATATTAATAGGGCAGGAAAAAGCAAAAACATGTATGTCTTTATTCCTATTCCAAGATTCGATATACCCTCTTGTGTCCAATAGTCACAATGTATAGAACTTCAGTAAATATATAATTGCCTAGATACATATTATATGAACTAATAAGTATCTATAAACAATGTTAAATACATAAAAGTTTAAATGGGATAGCATTGTTGAGAAACAGCAAAATTTGAAACTTCTCTATAGTTAGATATATATTCAATGAAGAACAAATTTAAATGATAGGAGAATATTAACAGAATTATAATTAACAGAATTATAATAAGAACAAATTTAAATGATAGGAGAATATTAACAGAAGTATAATCTTTTTCATATCTAAATAGCACATTTCATGACTGTTCATTTATTTCATAAACAATTGGATATCTACCATGTGCCAAATATTCAGGGCAAGGCATACAGGCCTGAATAGGAAGTATAGTCTAGAATTTAGAGTCTGAAAGAAAATAGAGATATTATAAAATATAATCACAAGTATGATGAGTGTTATAGCACAAATTGCTTAATCTATCTAAACCTCCATTTCTCATTTGTAAAATAATCATTATAATTAATTATCAATTATATGATTAAAGAATTAATTTTCTCTTATAGTTTGTGGATTAAATGAAGCAAATGAACTACAATATAATGATTCTGCAATAAATATTAGCTCTAACCATTCTTACAGGGTGACAAGGGGGTGCATAAGAGGGTCACTCATATTGGTCTTTAGGTTGTGGGAAGACCTCCCTAAGAAAGTAATGCTATGGAATAGTAAGAATTAGCTGCTTAAAATTGAAGGGGATGTTTTAGGCAGAAAGAAACAACACATTTACAAGTATGAAGGGCTGGAAATGAGAAATAATGCACCCCATTTGAGAACTGTAGTTGTACTGTCCAATACAATAGCCTCTAACTGTGTGTGGCTAAGTTTAAATGTAATTGAATGGTAATTAAACAAGCCTAAAAATTCAATTCCTCAGTCATGCCAAGTGCATTTCAAGTCCTCCATAGGAACATGTAGCTAGTAGTTACTGGGTGGGAGAGCATAGATACAGAACATTTCTGTCACTGCAGTAAGTTCTACTGGACAGCACTAAAGTAACATTTATAATGGCTTGAATATAGAAAACCAAGGAGACAATGATGGCTCATGAGGCTGGAGAAGCAGGTGGGGTCAGAGATGCAGTGGATCTTGTGAGCCATGTAAATAATTTGGGACTTTATTTCAGAGGCAATGGAAATCTTTCCTCAATAAATCATCTATTTTTTATAAAGTAAATTAAAATTAAATTTTTTTTATCCTAAACACCTTACATAGATTGTTTCATTGCTGTTGTCACAGTATACTTTCTCCATATAAGTTTTCATTGTGGAGAATTTGAAGCAGAGAGGATTACATTCACATTTTATACGTCACAATTCTGTGATATGCCCCAAACCCAATAGCAACTCGTCAAAATTCAAACCAAAATCTAGGTCTCCTAGCTTTTGTCCAAAGGGTTCTGTGACTAAATACAACCGTATTATATATGTTTGCTTCCCTGCAGAGAAATGTTTATAAAAGATGTTTATATTCCTGTGTATAAATTTCATTTGAAAAATAAATACTGACATGATAAAAATGTTGAAAACGCACTTTTACAAGGAAATACTTGTTCTAAGTTTACTTTCTACAAGTACCCTATAATTTTGCCTCTATATTTTCCTTTTCCAAGAAAGTTAGGACACTTCTACATGGAAAATCAAGTAACCTTGAGAAGGGTAAATTTTTGGCAAAGTTGTTAGCAGTGGCATTGTGAACTGTGTGTAAGACATGTACAAAATCCAACTAATGTTCACATCATCCTTGTATGATGGGCACCGCCACAGCTTTTAAAATTATGATGTAGTCTTTTATTAATGAACTTTGCAATATTAAAAAATTGCTGCTATTCTGTTAGGAGCATGCATTCCTTGCATTATTAATCTCTCTAACCCCTTCATGTCCTTACTGTCTAACTATAAAAACACTTGAACAAATAACAGAGTCCAATAAAATCCTTCATTGCAGAATCTAAGAGGAATGCTACGTGAGGTCCAAGACAAAAATAAAAACATTTCCTACATTCTAAGGAAAACAGCATTCAGATTAAAGCCAATTTATAGTGGGGTGGTTTTTATAAGGTTTTGTTTTTTACTTTAACTTGGCCTTCTCAAGAGCTTGTGAAGGTTACAATGCCTATTCACAAGAGACTCTTTATTATAAATGGAGAGATATGTCAGGACCAACAAAGCAATTTGCAAATTATTAGGCATTATATTCAGCCACATAGTTATAATCTACAGCCCTCAGAAATGTTGAGGATGGATGGTGTATTCAAATGAATTGATTAAATAAATCATTTACCAGCTGAACTCTGGTTTAACAGTATATTTATTTCTTCAACTAAAAGTTTCTTAACTCTTCATAGAGTTACTGTTTCTAACTCTAAAGTGTGTGACCTAGCCTTAAATAATCACCAAATTTACTCAATTAAAATCAAGTATATTTAAATGTATTTGTTAATTTTTTACCAGATATATCATCTCTCAATCTGGCATATTTATTTTTCTATAGCTGTCGTTACAGGTATCTATTCCAACTTTCTAAATAAGGTTGCTTATTAAAAAAGAAGAAGAAGAAGAAGAAGCCGCCGCCGCCGCCAAGAACAGCCTGAGTCAAAACCCTTGCTTTGCACTATTTAGCAGACAAATGCCACATCATAATCAATTCTCCACAAAATGAGACCTTCTTATAATTATGCATCCATGGAAATAGACTAAAACATTGGCAATCAGAAAGGAATTTGCAGAAGCTGTAAATGGATGAACCCAGAGTTCACCAATAAAGATGAGCAATTCTGCCTTCCACAAACTTGGATTTTTTGTTTGAAATTGAAAATTGTTTGCCTGAAGCTTTCATTTAAAACAGGGAATAGTTTTTAAAACTTGCATTAAAAAATTATATCTATGCTAATTATATCATCTGATTCATAAAGTAAATTCAGGGATTCTGAGTTTACAAACTAATGTATTACAAAGCAAGTAGATCTTTGTTATCAAGAGTGTTGAGAGTTAAGTAGGAATCATCAGTTCATGAACATCATAGCACAAATCTCATCTCCATACATACTCAAGTCTACTTATCATAGATGTGCAAATCCAAGGTTGTTTCTGAAAGTCATGAAATATTCCATGTTAGGTTCAGGAAAACAATTTTAATTCATTCATTTTAAAATGTTACTAATTAGATGTCTACCATGTCAAGAACTGTCTAGGCTTCAAGGAGGCTAAGAGAACCAGAAAGACAAGGTTTCTACTTTCATGAACTTAGGGTTTGTAGGGAAAATTAAGAAATATGGCTTAAAAATAACTTTGTATTTGATCTTCCACCCTATGTAGTAGGCAGAGTTGTTATCTCTAATCCTGGCTTACTGATTAAGAAACCCAAGCCCTGGGAAGAACCACTTTTCCTCCAACTCCATTATCAGGTAAAACAACATTTACATGAGCAAAATTAATCCATCTCTGAGTTTAAAACTACTATATATCTCTCTGTAGATTATCAGTCTTAAAACTAGATGATTTGTAAATGTGTTTGCTGATCAAAAAACCCATAGAGTTTTCATTGTATATTATGGGCTTTGTTGTAATGCTTTGATATGTATACACATTGTGGAATGATTAAATTGAGCTAATTAGCATATCAATCACCTTACATGCTTGTCCTTATTTGTTTGTGGTAAGAACACTTGAATGTAAGTAACACTAAGTTCACTCTTTTAGCTAAAAGTGTGAGTAAAATTTTAGAGTAAAATCTGCTCCTTTAGCAACTAGAAATATACATTATCATTAACTATAGTCACCATGCCATGCAATAGTTCAGTGAAACTTTTTCTCCTCTCTAAATAAAATGTGCCATTCGCCCAACATCTCCCCTTTTCCCATCCCCCGCCCCGATCACATGAGAGGGAGCAGTGCCTGAGATGGAGTGTAGAGATAGCGCCTTAGGGGTAATAATGAAGGTGGACTAACAATACCAAAGGCTCCAGTATGATTTCTTTCATTGTGTTTTGATAACATAATCTCAGAAAGAACCCAGAACTTAAGCCCTATGTAGAAATTTACTTACAAAACATTCCTGTTAGTTTACACAGAAGGAAACTGAAGAAAACCCATCTGATCAAATCGTATAAATATTTGGACATAAATTCGGATGAGAAGCAGGAAACATTAGAGATCTTTCCAGAATACTACATTGTACCCCAAGATGTACAAAGTTTCATGCTTCCATAGCAACTGGGAGTTATCTAAGACCAAAAGATATCATCAATTTCCTTTCTGGAGAAGAACGTTGCTTTTTATAAAATAGCCTAGAATCTCCTTTGGAAAGTAGGTAAACATAAAATTAACCTGCATTAATTGGAGGTAATGTGTTTCCTTCATTTAAAAAAATACCAATGGCAAAATCATTTCACATTCTTTGAGAGGAATAAAATATTCAAGTTGCAATTATCTGTGAAAAACAGTCATTCCCTAGCCAGGCCTTTAGGGAAATTAGTTGTTTCTTTATGCCCTTTGTTTATACATATTTCTTAGACTTTATGGCTGACAAGTGACCCTTTCATTATCATAAAATGTCTCTCTCTCTTTTCCGGAGTTGATTCTTCCTTTATTTGTGCTTAACAGTAGCAAAGTGTTCAGAATTAGATGCACCTGAGTTTTCAATCCCAAAGTGACTTGTAGATTGCACCATGACAGCATTCCAGTTTCTCATTTTGCTGTTAGTAAGAGACCATGCACATTTGCTGAAATATACACCACAAATGTTTGTCCTGTTTTCATCCAGAGGTAAATGAAAACGTGTCTGTTTTCCCAAGCCAAGAAGAAGAGGGGAGAATCATGCCTTTGTACACTTCAGATTTATGATCCAAGGCACTCCCACCTACATAGCAGCTATTTTGGTCTAGGGAAGTCCTCTGTTCATATTTCCTTCTCCTTAGACCTATGCCAATTTGTGCAGCTATCAATCTACAGAATAGAAGGTACTCAGGAATTTTTAAAATGTCACAATGGTTAATAGCATGGATGTGGAAACCAAACAACCTTAGTTTGAATCTAGCCTATGTAACTTGTGTGAAGTATTTTACTTTGTATATCTCAGTAACATCATCTTTAAAAATCTAGATATTAATTGTTCCTACCTCATTAGCTTATTGTGATAATTAAATGAAGTAAAATTTAATTACAAGTAAAATAAAGATTAACTTACATTTAGCTTTTTGCTTAGGATAGTGAATATCACACAGTAAAAACACAAAGCAAGTTAGCTATTAGTATTGGTTCTTGTCATCTTAAAAGTGTGGACATTCGTAGGCTTTCTTTCACTGCTCTAAATACCTGTGTTTACATGCCTTGTCCTCAATGTGGCTTCATGGTTTTATAACCTCCAGGACCATGTACCCGCTCTAAGCTCTAAAGACAGGGAATAATATCCTGGAAAGAAAAAGAGCTGTCTGTTATTAGTTGGTGGAGAATAGGATATACCTCTGCTGCTCCCTCCCAGAGAATAGAAAAAAGCATGGCATTCTTCATTCTCCAAAAAGCATGGTAAAACGCAAGCAGGAGAACTTAGTAACAGTAAACATGTACCTAGCTGACAAGTACTCATCTAAGCATTTGACTCCCTATTATGCCTTAAGGCTGGTAGTAGTCACATCTGCATTTGGCAAAGAGAAAGGGGCGAAGCATCTTACCCAGGGTCACAAAGCTGAAAACTGAGAGATCTGTGATTACTTATTTTTATTTTTTGAGGCAGAGTCTTGCTCTTTTGTCCATGCTGGAGTGCAGTGGCGTGATCTTAGCACACTGCAGCTTCCAACTCCTGGACCCAAGTGATCCTCCCACCTCAGCCTCCCCAGTAGCTAGGAATATAGGCACATGCCACCATACCTGGCTAATTTTTTATTTTTTATAGGGATGGGACCTCACTATATTGCCCAAGCTGTTCTTGAACTCCTGGCCTCAAGCAATCACAATCTTCCCACATTGGCCTCCCAAAGTGCTAGGATTACAGATGTGAGCCACCATGCCTGACTCTGAGAGCCAGGATTTGAACCTGGGTATCTCAGGTTCATGGTCTGGCTCTTTATCACTCTATTATATAGTCTCTCACTGTAAACATTCTCCAAGTAAGCCTGAGATAATCTGCTACAAAAGAATAGTCATGACTACAAGAGGCATATAAATTTTTATATACCATATAGGAGGTTTTCACAAGGATGTCTAATCTTCTCAGTGGACAGAGTTATTCATAGAATATTTATTGAAGCCCTACTATGTATCAGAAACTATCCTAAAAACTGTGAATAAAATAATTAAGGAAAAAGCCTATTCCCTCATAGAGTTGACATTACCCTGAGGAACAGAGACACTAACCAAATAAACCAAATAATTTCAAAAATATAATAAAAACATTTAAGAGGTTATAAAGTGAATAGAAATTGTAATTGTATGTTAGAATGGTAAAAAGAGATGTATCTGATTACAAATATTCTAGAGGAAAAATAGCCACAACCCATAATGAAAAACTCCCACCATTTCTACCTTGTCCCTCCCTTTTCAGGAAACCAGAGTTTAAGCCTCCCCCAATATGATCCAGTGATACCTGAGTCACCTAGATCCAGCCCACCGAACCCTTCTGTGAGTGCATCAGTAACTGTAAGTAGAAAAATGCAGCTGATACTCACAGCCTAAAGTGATGAAATTTATAAGACCCCAGTCAGCAATGATAGGGTTATAGACTTAATAAATTCAGCAGGGAAATGACAGTGGGTGAGAAGAGGAAGGAAGGGATAATAGATGAATTAGTGTCAAAGAGAAAAGGTTTCGGAAAGAGAATCATAAAAAGAGTGAGAGGAAATGAGAGACCCATATCAGGCAATTGTCAAAAGCCTGGGGAAAACTGTTGACAAATCATAGCCTGTGGTTCTTCAAGTGTGATTCAGGCTCCCTGGGATTCCCAAGACACTTTCAAGATGGCTGTAAGAGCAAAGCTATTTTATTTTTATTTTTTGAGTCTCACTCTATCACCCAGGCTGGAGTGCAGTGGCAGGATCTCAGCTCATTGCAACCTCTGCCTCCCAAGTTCAAGCAATTCTCTGTCTCAGCCTGCAAGTGACTGGGATTACAAGGCCTGCCACCACGCCCAACTAATTTTTGTATTTTTAGTACAGACAGGGTTTCACCATCTTGGCCAGGCTGGTCTTGAACTTCTGACTTCATGATCCACCTGCCTTGGTCTCTGAAAGTGCTGTGATTATAGACATGAGCCACAGAGCCTGGCCAAGCAAAGCTATTTTTATAGCAACACTAAGATGTCACTTGTTTTTGTTTTTGTTTTTTTCACTATTATTCTCTCAAGTATGTTGATTCATTGGTATGATTTCAGATTCTACATTGCAACTAACTTTTAGGAAGCTTGTTGAGTTTTGGTATAGTATCAAAGCAGTATATTTGGTTATCCAAATGGTCTAAGTTATTATTAGTCCATTCAGGGTGCTATAATAGAATACCATGACTGGGTAGCTTACAAACAATAGAATTTATTTATCACACTTCTGGAGGCTGGGGAGTACAAAATCAAGGCGCCAGCAGGCTTGGTATCTGGTGAAAGACCTCTTCCAGTAGCTGTGTTCTCACATGTTGAAAAGGGGTGAAGGGAACTAATTACCTCCCAAAAGACTTACCTCCTACTACCATCATACTAGGGATTAGGCTTTCAAAATACACTTGTACATCTCAAATATGAGGATCTGAAACTCAAAATGCTCCAAAATCTGAGATTTTTTTAGTGATGACATAATGCTCAAAGGAAATGCTAATTGGAGCATTTCAGATTGCATATTTTCAGATTCGGGATGTACAACTAGTAAGTATAGTACAAATATTCCAAAATCAAAAAAATAAATCTGAAATTGGAAACAAGTCTGGTTCCAAGTATTTTGGATAAGGGATGCTCAATTTATATAAATTTTGAGGAGACACGGTCTATTATACTTACTAAAACACACCTCCCTATTCTAACTACATATCTGTGTGAGTCTAGATTTTCTCTCTTTAAGTCAACCAAAATGACATTTCAACAAACTGAATACAGAAGCAGATATGAGGATTTAGTTGTCTCCTCTAAAGTCAGACATTAAACGAATTTACAAAAATGTAAAACAATGACTTTCTTTTTTTTGGAGATGGAGTCTTGCTTTGTTGTCACTGTTGCAGAGTGGAGCGATCTCAGCTCACTGCAACCTTCAGCTCCCCGGTTCAAGAGATTCTCCTGCCTCAGCCTCCTGAGTAGCCGGGATTACAGATACACACCACCATCCCCTGCTATTTTTTGTATTTTTAGTAGAGATGGGGTTTCATCATGTTGTCCAGGATGGTCTCAATCTCCTGACCACGTGATCTGCCCGCCTTGGCCTCCCAAAGTGCTGGGATTACAGGTATGAGCCACTGCACCCAGCCATGACTTTCTTATTAGTAATTTTTGTTTGGAGTACAGTCATTTTTCATTAAAAATGTTATCTATGTTGATATATAATATAATAATTATTATAAAATATATATTTTAAATATTTCTCAGTTTTAATCTACTCTAATAAATATTGATAGTTATGAGTGACACAAATAAAATATCTTAAGGGTCCTCAACAATTTCTTAAGAGTTTTAATGGACCTTAAGACATAAAAGTTTGAGAACTGCATATCTAGATATTTGCTTTCAACTTTGTTCAATACGAGAAAGTGAGGAAGCTAAAAAGTACATAATCTTTGGAGGAATTACTCAGTCTCCTTCATTAAAAATCTGCTTAAACCCTGTGACAGATTGCATTATCCCAAAATGGCCACATCAATAATTTTAGTCCCACAAAATTCTCAAAGAGTTTTGATGCCCCTCCAATTAAGAGGTAATTTCTAGTTCCCTCCCCTAATTTGGTCCAGGCTTAGTACTCATTTGCAATTCATGGACTGTAGCAGAGGCAATGCTATATGCCTTCCAAGGATGAATCTAAAAACAATACAACTTAAACCCAGCTCTCTCTCTCTCTCTCTCTCTATCGGGACATGTGCTTTGAGAGACTAGACTCCACAGATAAGAAGCCCAGGTACCCCAAAGATGCCATGCTGGAGAGATTATTTCAAGGTGATCACATAAAGGTAGACAGAGCAGCCTGTGGCTCCGTACCTATTCCATATTCCAACTGCTGCAGTCCTCTCAAGAGAAACTAAACTTCAGATGATCCAAACCCTCATCCTTTAAGCTACCTCAACTGACCCAAAATTAAGCTGAGAGGAATTACCCCAACAGGTCTTAACCAAATTCCAGATTCATAAGCAGAATAAATGTTACCATTGTTTCAAAACACTAAAGTTTGGAGTTATTTGTAACACAGCAATAGTAACTGGAGCAAATACTCCTTTGGGTGCAGCAAGATTTCTCACAGGAAAGGGTGGAATGTGTAATACCCACAACAGGTAGTAAATGGGTATTCAGTTATGCCGTGATCATCATCATTAAAGACCATGGACAGAAAAAAAGTTCATCCCAGAGACAACTACACAGAGGAAGAAACAATGAGGTCTAGTCCCCACCTTCTCCATCTCAAGAAGATCACTACAAAACAAAAGAAGGAACAAAGCAAATTCAGTTACAGAACCAATGAAGAGTCTCTGACAGAAGAAAAGGAGAAAAGAGAAAGGTAACTGTTAGAAAGAGTAATTATATTTTGGACTTTAATAAACACAAGTTATACACATATTACTTTATATATTGTATTAATTATATTATATAATAATATATTAATAGCCAACTATACTGGAAAGATATTATTATTCCTCTTTTATGGGTAAGAAAACATGTGATGTTCCGAGCTGTTTAGCAGTTTGCTTGAAGTCACACAGCTACAGATCAAATTCAGGTCAGTTAGATTCTAAGCCTTATGGGAGGTTGTTTTCTTCCATCTGGAATTCTGGATTTTTCTGCTACATTAAAATAAATGCATCTCTCTCTCTCTCTCAAACATAATAATTCTGCAAGTGTTCATGCTGTAAGCTAAGGTATGGGAATAGAAAATATGGCAAACTTTAAAGGTAACGTTTCTGCTTCTCTCAAGAGAGAAAACTGTCTTTTCAGTACCATATGAAGCTCTGGCTAATGGCAGGTGTCATCAGGGACAGGATGGAATGAGGAGGACGTTAACAATTTACTATAAATGATTTTTCAATTGAAGAAAAACAGGAAATGTGCCAGAAGGCTGTGGATCAGAGGTCAACACCTGCTCCTCCCTGTGCGTATCCACAGACTCTGACATCTCATCTGCTGGGAAATCAGATGCACGGAGCTGCCAGCCAAGCCAGGGAGCACCAGGGCCTTTCTGCCAGTGTCTGCCAGGTCTTAGCCTCCCAAATGCCACTCAGGGGCATCATGCACCTTGAAACGACCAGCACACCTCCTTACATTGTGGCAAAATGAAGGCTGAGTGTAACTTTATTTGGGAAGCAGATGCCTTGATACCCCTGGTACATGTCATAAGTGACATATGTATTGCTTCATTGCAAATGTGCACTCACAGGAGTCTTTGGGAATGGAGGAGAGGAGTGTCCCTTTGCAAAATGCTTCAATATTCAGCAAATTTTGAATACTTACTGTGTCTAGGAGCTGTTATTTATTGATGAACATTGACTTAGGATTCTACTTTCTAGTGGATTTTTTTTTTTAATCCAAAGTTCTAGATGAACAACAAGCATTCTGTCTCAATAAGCCTGAAACAGAGAATTTCTAGTCCTACATTGATTATTAAGAAATCCTTCCCACTTCCATAAATTCAAGGGCTTATATCCTACACCATTTTTCCTAAATAGAAATTAAAACCTAAGAATACAAACTTGAAGATACGTATCTGTTTTCTATACTGTTGTAAATTTTTCAGCCCCAAATCCTCTCTAACTTTGAGGCAGTTTTATTTCTCATTACAATGGATTTCTCCAATCTTGATTTTGAGTTTAATTTATTTTTAATTTAATTATGTAATATTTAATTATTATTTAAACAATTTTATTCGTCATTTTAAGAGGGACTTTCTACATTAGCTCAGGCTGCTCCAAGGAGGAGGGGATATGAAAGCACTCAGTACTTTTCATTTTCTTACAAGTTTACTATAAATCTAAAATTATTTTAAAATTAAAAGTTAAAAACATTCAAATTGTCGTTCTTCTGGATTTTGTATTCTGTAAGAAAAGATCATAGGCTTTGGGATCAAGCAGTCTCAAACCTGATTCCATCTCTTTTTAGTTATGTGACTTATAGCAAGTCACTTAACTTTGTTCAGCCCCATTTTTTGTTGTCAGTGAATAGACAACCTAGCACATGGGTCTATGACAAGTTAAAAGTAGACAAGATGTAATACAATAGAGTTCATTTATCATTTCCTCCATCTCTGTATTTTCTTTAAAAAAGTTGATAAATTAAAAATTACTGCTAAACTTGGATATTTTCTTACAATCAATAGTTGTTTATTGAGCTTAGAAATATGCACTATCAGACTGTGCAGTCTAAGGCAATCAGACACGATTTAAGTGCTGTTCAGTTGGTTATCAGACAATTCTGAAACCAAGTGTCACACATGATCCTTACTTGGGGCCGTCTGATCTACTGCCACATAGTTCATTGTAAAGTCAATTTCACCAACTTGACATATATATGCTGTTGACCATAAAGAAGATCAAGCAAAAGAAAGTAGTGATTGCCATTGTTAATGGAATAAAACTAGTACCAAACTCAGGGCACATAGTAAATTTTTAATAATCTTGTTATAGATTTCAACAGTTGGATGATCAGATCTTGAGACTGTTTAACACTTGGCATATCTGTAAGTTTATTATTCATTTGGTGAGTGGTTTCCAGGGTGATATGGAGCTAGACAGGCTTGAAATTGAGGGTAAAAAGAATCAGTTCAGGAAATAAAGTGAATGGCTCAAATTTCGTTTTATGATCTGAAACTGGTTCTCTAACTTCAATGTGCATCAGAATTACCTACAGAGCTTGTTAAAACATGTTTTTGGGGCCTATCCTCAGAGCTTTCAATTCACTAGGTAGAGTAAGACTTAAAATAAGCATTTGCAACAAGTTCCCCAGTGATGCTGATGTTGCTGGTCTGAAGACCACACTTTGAGAAGCACTATTCTAACAGACTAAGTCATGAGAACAAAAGAATTACAGGAAATCATAAGTTAATGTCAAATACTGACCCGGTGCTCATATAAGGATGCAAGAAGTCAGGACAATAAATGCGAGGCTGGATAGGAGGCACTGTTACCAGGGCCATCACACAACTCTGAGCATGCTGATTCCTCTTAGGAAACATCTCAGCGGGGCTACAGAGGATTGGGTTCTGATTACACAGAGGTCATTCTACCAGGCTATTTAAATGCATAGGCCAGCACACTCAATGCATTTTACTTACTGTTTGTGAAAGCATGACACGATTCCTTTTGTACTTGTCAAGGTATTACAGAAAACAAAAAAAAAAAATATTTTGAAACATATTCATTTCTGTTGCTGCTGTAATAAAATCTCATAAGAATGACTTAACACAAATATATTATCTTATAGTTCTATAGGTCAAATACCTGATACAGGCCTTACTGGGCTACATAAAATCAAGGTGTTAGCAGGGCTGCACGCTAATCTTGAGACTCCAAGAAACAATCTGTTTCCTTGCCTTTTCCAGCTTCTAGAGGCCACTCACATTCTTCTGTTCCTGGTCCCCTTTCTCCATCTTTAAACCTGTCAATATCACACCTCTCTGACTCTTCATTTGTCATCACCTGTCTTCGTAACCTAGAATAGGAAGTCCTCTACTTTTATGGTGTAGTGTGATTAGATTGGGCCCACCTACATAATCTCCCAATCTCAAAATTCATACCTTTATTCACTCTGCAAAGTCCCTTTTGCCATGTCAGGTGACATATTGACAGGTTCTGGGGAATGGAACATGGATATCTTAGAGGACCATCATTCTGCCCACTATACATAATAACCAACATCATTTGATTTACTATGGAGAAGTCTAAATGTTTTGTACTGCTATAAAACATTCTATTTAAAAAAAACAAACAACAACAACAAGAAAAACAACCCAATGGCACAGCATTCTACTTCTGGCATGGTAGCATAGGGAATTCCACGGACCCATTCCCACGCAAAACTGGTGAAAATTATAAAAGGACAACAACCTAAAGTCTCTGGAAGTGGTCCTGGGTTATGTAGCAAGTGAAGAAACATTTATTCAGGAAAATGTTATAGCTCTTAAAGGTAAGAGTATGTGGTCTTTGAACCAGGTTCCACTCCCTCCCTCCTATCTTTCAGCTCAACCAGATAGAAAATACACTCCAGATAGGTGCAGCCAAAAGCACAGGTTCTCTCTCCCCACATCTCTCAGTCAGAGGGCTATTTTCCTAAGCAAGAAAGGTCATTGTCATTGTTGTGCCATATAGGATGGTGTATCTACACCAAGAGAGGATATTTTAAAAGATTTCAGGCTACTGCCCCACTCTTCACTGAGTGTGCAGCTCCTAAAGAGGAGATATCACTGGGAAAGAAGGGTGTCTTTGTTCCTACTTCTAGCTCCAGAGCTCTGGCTGGGAAATTTGGAGTAAGGATAGAAATGGGCCTTAAGGCAGACAGCTCCTAATCTCTTCCCAGAGAAACTGACTTTGTTTGAAGTGGAATATGTAGACATTTAAGCTTTAGTGTGCTCTCAAAAACTGTGGAGATTCTCAACTCAGTGAAATGGAAACTTCACTGCAGATTGGTACAGCCAAGAATATGGCTTTCTCTCCCCTCAGTTACCATCAAGAAGTCTGTCTTCCTTACAGGATTTTAGCATTTCTCATCCTGCCCTCAGCTACCTGCTGCTCAGGCTAAGTTCCAGGCAAGTATGACTGAGAGGTAGGGGTACCTTTTTGCCTTGGGATTAAAGCCTGATGGGATCAAGGCTTTATCTTAAGACACAGTGCCCTAAAATACCAGAGACCTGGCCCATAAGGCAGTGATTTCACACTAGAAGAGGCAAGCCAAGAAGACTTAGGCTACTGCCTGCTCTGTCACTGAACCTCAGTTCCTAAAGTGGGGATGCCACTCAAAAAGAATTATATCCTATCTTCAGCCCCAACTCCAGATCCACAGCTCAGAAATTTTGCTGGAGAATGGGGGAGGGAGTTGATAATATGAGAAAAAGAAACTTGGAGGAGGATGCCAGGGGTCAGACATAAACAAATCTCAAACACTGACCTATGCAACTACTCCTTCTAGGCAGCCCAATTTGATTAGATTAGTATGTAGACCAATTTAGGCCACAGCCTACTGTTGGAAAAAATACATCAATCATCTGGCAATTAATAGAGCTTAACAGCTGCATGTAGTTAGGTAAAGAATCAATCAAAGAGAGACCTGCCAAAACCACCATCATCCTAAAATGTGATGGTCATACCTAAGGCTGCACCCTGCTGAGGAGCAACACCAGAGGCTTTACACTGCTAGGAAAATAAATTTTACTAAAATAATCCAGCCAATCACTAAATAATAAAACAAGCAAATAACAACAAGCCTCAGATGAGGAAGGGGATCAGTACTTAGAGTTGCCACAAAATTTTATCTAAAATATATAATTTTTAACAAAAAATTATGAGATATGCAAATATATATGTATGATGCACGCACTGGAAACATAGTAGGCAAAAGAAATTGCCTGTGAGAGCAACCAAATGGCAGACTTAAGAAAGACTTCAAAATATCCATTATAAATATGTCCAAAAAACTAAAGGAAACATAATCAAAGAAGCAAAAGAAACATAACAATATCCCATTGAATAAATAATATCAACAAAGAAATAGAAATTATAAAGAAATAATAGAAAGTCTAGAGTTTAAAAGTATGGGAACTAAAATGAAAAATTCACTAGAGGGTCTCAATAGAAGGTGTGAATTGTCAGAAGAAATAATAAACTTGAAAACAGATCAATAGAGAGTATGCAAGCTGAAGAACAGAGAGAAAAAATAATAAAGAAAATTAAACAGAGTCTCAGTGAAATAAGGGACACCAATAAGCACACCAGCATATGCAAAATGGGAATACCAGAAGGAGAGGAGAAAGTAAAAGGAGCAAAAACAAAGACTGAAAACTTCCCAAATTTATTGAAAAACAACAATCTATACTTCCATGAAGCTCAATGAACTTTGGGCAGGATAAATGCAAACAAATCCATAAGCAGATTATAGTAAAAATGCTGAAAGCCAAAGAAAAGAATAAAATCTTGAAAGCAGCAAGAAAAAAAAATGACTTGTCAATCACAAGGAACCCAATAAAATTAAGAACTGACTTCTCAGCTGAAACAACAGAGGCAAGAACACAGTGAGATAACATTCAGAATGCTCAGAGGAAAAAAATCCCTGACAACTAGGATCCTATATTCAGCAAGGCTATCTTTCAAAAACGAAGGTAAAATGCATTCCTAGATAAACAAAAATGAAGAAAATTTGTTGCTAGATGACCTGTCTTACAAAAAATACTAAAGAAAGTTCTTCAGGCTGAAAACTGCAGACAATTCAGATACATACACACACACACACACACACACACACAGAGAGAGCACTAGTGAAGATAATTATGCAATTACAGAAGATAAAATACCTGCATAATTTTCTCCTTTCTACTCTTAACTGTTTTAAAAACAATTCTATAATATAATTTTATATGATGTTTTATAGGGTGTATAATATATAGAAAGGTACTATATTTGCTAATAAAAGCACAAAGAAAGTGAGTGGAAGCAAAGCTTTATTTGGTGAAAGAAACAACTCTAGATGGTAATTTAAACTACAGGAATAAATGAAGAAAGAGAACCACAAATGTTAAGTAAAGAGGTTAATATGACCAAAAACTAATAAGTATATAATGACTCTTCTTCTTTCAGTTTCCTTAACAGACATAAAATTATATCAAGTAATAATGGGGTTATAACATTAATAGATATAATATGTATAATAATAATAATACCAAAAAAATGTGGTGGAGGGAAAACTACTAAATAGTGGTCATGATTCTATATCTCACTGGAATTAAGACAGTATAAATATGAAGCTAATTTTCATAATTTAAGATGTATAGGGTGTTAACTGACGGATCACGAGGTTCATAAATTTGGAAAGGAGAGCTTTATTTCTTATAAAAGATTGTAGTATGCAGGCTGGCCATCTTCCAAATGGGAAGCGTAGCCTCCAGCAGAAATCAAAAGCAGGTACTTCGAGGGAGGGAAGAGTAAGAAGGTAATTTATGCTGAATGAGTTAGCTAAGTATATATATATAGTCAATAGGTTATAGGAGAAGTTATGAATATTCACAAGGAGGGAGCATGTGCCTGCATAGTAAACAAACATGCATGTTACATGTATCCATGCTCATTTAGGGGTGGAGACTAAATATTTAAATGTATTACAATTAGGCTCTATCAGCCAAAAGGTGAAGCAGAGGATATGAAGGCAGTCAGTATATAGAATCTGTAGACTGGCCAGAACCATTCTATGGTAGTGGTCCCTTATCAAGAGGAAATGCAGGTCAATTACTGCCTCAAAACTGCAAAAAGGGAGGGGAAACTGGCAAGGCTTTCAAAAGGGCTGGCTTCGGTTTAACCCTTAGGAAAGAAAGTCTAATGGCCCTTAGGGATGTAGAGGGTATAATTAGGCATGTCTGACCTCCCATCCCTGCACGGCCAGGAACTCAATTTTTAAGGTTTCTCTGGAGTCCCCTTAGCCAAGAGGAGGTCCATTCAGTCAGTTGGGGAGGGGCTTATGATTTTATTTTTATTTCTCAATGACATACTAAGGAAATAGAAAGTAAAAAGACACAAGTAAATGTATGTGTAATTAATAAATTGTATTTATTAATATAAATGAAAAACAGATTAAGTAATAATCAATTAAATAAAACAGATTAAACAATCTAACAAAAAGGCAAAGATTATCAGACTGGATTAAAAAAACATGATCCAACTCTATGCTGTCTATAGAAAACACAGTTTAGATTCAAAAATATAAATAAATTGAAAGTAAACATTAAAAAATATATATCATCCAAGTGAAAACCACAAGAAAACTGGAGTGGCAATACTGATCACGCACTAAAAGAAAATACGTTACTTAAGATAAAAAGGGACATTTTATACTGGTTAAGGGCTCATAATTAGGAATATATAAGAATTATAAACATATGCTCCTTTAATAACACAGTATCAAAATAACGTGTTATTATGTGAAGGAAATGAAGAGAGAAATAGACAATTCCTGTGAAGGAAATGAAGGGAGAAATAGAAAATTCAACAACACTAGTTGGAGACTTCAATACCCCTCTTTCAGTAATAGATAGAATTACTAGGCAGAAGGGAAACAAAGAACCAAAAGATTTGAAGAACTCTATAAACCAACTGAACCTAAGAGACATCTACGGAACACTCTAACCAGCAATGAAATATGCATTCTTCTCAAGCATGTGTGGAACATTCTCCAAATAGGCCATAAAACAAACCTCAATAAATTTATAAGTATAAAAATAATATATAGCTGTTTTTCAGTCATAATGAAATGAAATTAGAATTAGAAATTTGGAAACTTACGAATGTATGGAAATTAAATAAGACTCCTAAATTGTCAATGGGTCAAAGAAGAAATCAAAATAATAAAATACTTTTAAATGAATGGGAATAAAGGCACAACATACCAAAACATATGGAATGTAGCTAAAGTATTTCTTAAAGAAAACTTTGTAGCTTTAAATGTCTATATTAACAATAAATAAATATCTCAAATTAACAACTAAACTTCAACCTAAACCACTGAAAAAGAAGATCAAACTAACCCTAAAGCAAATAAAAGAAGTGAAGTTTTTTTTTAAAGAGTGGAAATTAGTGAAATAGAGAATTGAAAAAAAAAAAAACCTGAAAATCAATGAAATTAAAGCTTATTTTTCGATCGGTCAAGAAAATTGATGAACTTTTAGTTAGTCTGACCAAAATAAAAAGAGAGGAAATAAATTACTGATACCAGAAATAAAAAGGGGATATTACTGTTGATCTTATAAAAATAAAAAATGATTATAAAAGAATACTATGATCAATTACATGCTAATAAATTAGAAAACTGAGAGTTAATGGAAAAATTTTTAGAAACACACAAACTACCAAACTGACTTAAGAAAAAAAATATGCAGTATGAGTAGACCTATAAAAAGTAAAGGGATTGAGCTAGTAATTTTTTAAAATACACAAGAGAAAACCTAGGGCCAAGTGACTTCACTACTGAATTCTATGAAACATTTAAAGAAGAATTAATACTTATTTTACATAACTCTTCCAAAATATCAAAGAGGGACACTTCACAACTCATTCTGTGAAGCCAGTGTTAGTGTTACTGTGATAACAAGATTAAACAGATATCACAATAAAGGAAAGCTATAGTCCAATGTCTCATGAATTTGGACAAGAAAACCCTCAACAAAATATTAGCAAACTGAACCAATAAAAGAGAATTATATACCACAGTTAAGAGAAAATCTACCCCAGTATGTGAGATTACTTTAACAATCATAATGTAATAACCCCATATCAATAGAATGAAAAGCAAAAATCATGTAATCGTCTCAATAGATGAAGCAAAAGTACTTGACAATATTTAACATCTTTTATGATATAACCACTCAATGGGCTAGGAACAGAAGAGAACTTCCTCAACCCGGTCAAAGATACCTGTTAAAAAAAACCCACAGTTGGCTGGGCACAGTGGCTCATGCCTGTAATCCCAGCACTTTGGGAGGCCAAGGCGGGTGGATCACCTGAGGTAAGGAGTTCAAGACCAGCCTGGCCAACATGGTGAAACCTCATCTCTACTAAAAATACAAAAATAGCTGGATGTGGTGGTGGGCACCTGTAATCCCAGCCACTCAGGAGGCTGACGCAGGAGAATCGCTTGAACCCAGGAGGCGGAGGTTGCAGTGAGCCAAGACCACGCCATTGCACTCCAGCCTGAGCAACAAGAGTGAAACTCTGTCTCAAATTAAAAAAAAAAAAAAAATCATATTTACTGGTGAAAGACTGGATGTTTTCTCTTTAAGATCAGAAACAAAAGAAAAATGTCTTCTCACCACTTCTATTAAAAATTGCACGAAGTTCTAGCCAGGATAAATAAAATAAATTTTAAAAATTGGCATACCAATTGGACCACAAAAAGTAAAACTCTCTCTGTTTGCAGATGACATGATCTTGCATATAGAATATCATAAGAAACTCACTTAAAAATAGAACTAATAAGGTTTCAATGTATAAATATTGTCTTTCTTATACTTGCAATATCACTCCAAAAAGAAATTAAGAAAAAATCCATGTATAATAACATTAAGACATCATAAGAAGACATACAATTTAGATAGCAATATTCCCCAAACCCATCTACAGATTTAATGTTATTAGATCTAGCTGATTTCCTTGTGGAAACTTACAAGCTAATTCTAAAATGTATATGGAAATTGTAAGCGACCAAGAAGAGCCAAAACATTCTTGAAAAAAGAACAAAATATGAAAAACTCACACTTCTCAATTTCAAAACTTAATTGCAAAGCAATGGTAATCAAGACAATGTGGCATTAGGATAACCACAGATGTATAAATCACTGGAATAGAATTGAGAGTCCAGAAATAAATCCCATGCATATGTGGTCAACTCATTTTTGACAAGAGTACCAAAATCATTCAATGGAAGAGTAATAGTTTTTTTTCAACAAATAGTGTTGGGATAACTGAATACCACATGCAAAATAATGAAGTTTTACTCTTGCTTCATACTATTTCAAAAGCTAACTCAAAATGAATCAATTAAATGTAAGACCTAAAACTACAAAAACTTTAGAAGAAAACATAGAGATAAATCTTCATAACCTCATATTTGGCCATAGTTTCTTCTATCTGACACCAAAAGCACAGGTAGCGAAAGAAAATACAGACAAATTGAGCTTCATCAAAATTAAAAACTTTTGTGCATACAAGAATGTTATCAAGACAGTGATAAAGACAATCTACATAATTCAAGAACATATCTGAAAACTATATATCCAATTAGAGTCTATTATCCAGAATATATAAATAACTCTTACAACTCAACAATAAAAATACAAACCCAATTTTGAAATGGACACAGGACTTGAATAGAGATTTCAAAAGAAAAAAGCACAAATGGCCAACACATATACACACACACACAAAAATGCTCAACATAATTTATCATTAGAAAAATTCAAATCAAAACCACAATAATGAGATAACACTTTACACCCACTAGGGTGGCTAAATAATTGCATTAAAAAAAAAAAAAAACAAGAAATTAGAGTTAATGAAGGAATGAAGAAACTGGAACTCTTGAACACTGCTAGTGGGAATGTAAAATGTTGTAGCTACTGTGGAAAACAAGTTTGGTGGTTCTTCAAATATTAAAACATAGAATTACCATGTGACCCAGCAATTTCACTCCTAAGTATATATCCAAAAGAATTAAAAACAGGAATTTAAAAAAAAACCTCATATACAAATGTCAGATCAGTGCTATTCACAATAACCAGAAAGTGAAGATACCCAAATATCCATCAATGAATGAATGGAAAGCAAAATGTATGTAGATATTTCATAATGTCTATAGGCAAATCTGTAGATACAGAAAGTTGCTTAGAGATAGGGAGATTGGGCACATGGATATTAATTGCTAAAGGGTATGGGGCTTCTCTTTTTGGTGACTGAAATGTTCTAAACTTGACTGGGGTAATAATTGCACATACCTGTTAATATACCAAAAATCATTCACTTCAATGGGTGAATTATGTAAATTATATCTCAATAAGTCTTTTTTTTTAAAAAAAAAAAAAAAAGAAAGAAAAAGAAAAAGTTATGGTGCATCAAAAATTACCTGATTGATCTTTTCAGAAAGGATGATATCAAAAAAAAAAGAAGAGGCTAGCACACACACATACACACTCCCTTATATTAAGGTGATTTAAGTGAAGATCTGAGAAAGTTAAGGAAAGTAACAATGAACCTGTATGAGAAGCTCAAGAGTGAACCTCGAACACATGCTATATAGTTGTCCATGGGTTGGTACCTAATGGCCAGCTGAGTTTAATAGCTGAGGCCAGCTTCTGGCAAAATTAGCAAGCCATCTTTTCCCTAAGAGTTAGTTTCACTCCCCAGCACCTAGCTTTCTTGGAACTTTTCCTTTTAACTGATTGTCAGGAAATCCCTACAAAAGTGTTAACTGACAATTTAGGCATGAGTCTTTGTAGGAGGTTTGGCAGAAGGAATTGTTCTTTGAATTTTTACAAGAAGCTTCTGGAAAAAAAAAATGGTTAGCAAGAAGGAGGTGGAATTTTGAGAAGGGGGAAGTGCTGCTAGAGGCCGTAGTTCTGTGTGTTCATGCAGCTGCTGCTCCCACAGGGAGTCCCCGCAAGTCACCCTTTCTCCATGAGCTCTGCTGAGCCCTCACCCTGACATAGCCATGTAATGGAACAGCCACCCTTTTCCTCCTCCACTCCCACGTGCATCACAAGGGACATCTGCCACATTCACCCAACTCGAAGAGAACAAAAAATTAAATCTTAACACACTGTTTCTGAAAAGTTGTTAAAGTTCACCTAACATAACAAAATACTAAGAAAACATTCATAGACAAGGCATTTCTAAATTTGGCATAATATCTAAATAATGGGGAAAATATTTAAGCTATTTTGATTCTCTTATAGAAGACTATACGGAAAGCACACAAAGTTAAATTACAGTATGTCCGTAAGTGTGGAAAAATAGGCTATATATAATGCCATCAAAGATGTCTTAATCTTCTCTATTAAGATATTATCTATGTTAAGATTTGTGGATACCCTGCAAATATTCAGATGCCACACAATGTGCTGAATGCTGTCCCATGCTCACCCTGAAGAAGGACTCCACCTTTACACATCCCAATCAAAGTAACTGCAGTGCCACAAAGCCTTAGAGGATATTAAGAGTTGACTGATATTTGATCAGGAATTAAAGTAGAAATCTATATTTCACGTCTCTCAGCACAACTTTATAACGAAACACATGCAATGTAAAAATTCCCATGAGACCTGCCTGTTCCCCAGGTCCTTAAGGCCCCCTTGAGCTGTGGGCCACTTTTATCTCTTCTATCACCCTTCTGCCAGCCCCACCCTCCTGCTTCATGGGCTCCAGCCTCCTCATTCCCAGAGATCTTCCCGAGGGGTCTCTTTCTTAATAGAATCATGTAACTCTCTGAAAACTTCTCCAGTCCTGTGTCCTCATATCCATCATTCAGCTCAGAAAAACAAACACTATCACCACTACCACGACAAACAAGCAACAAGGAAAACCAGGGATCTATCTGCATTCATGAAAGGGGCTTTGAAGGAAAGGGGTAGGATTGTAAATACGTGTCTAATGCATGATTTTTTTTTTCCTTCACAAATTATATCACTTTCTCTGCCACAGTTTGCATCCTTACATATCATAGACATTGACTGAGTATTCATATGGAGGCTGGCCCCATGCTAGGACCCTTCCAGGCTTCAGGGCTTTCTCAGGCCCTCTTGCAGTTTACAATTCATCATTTCAGTCCCTCTTACCAGTATCTTCAGTTGCCTTGCACAATGTGAGCCCATTTGAAATAAACTTTAAATCTAGAAGAATTTAATCGTTCCCACTCTTTGCACCCACACCTAGGTTGTTAATTCAGTAAAGAAAACAAAATCACTCAATTTGTGCCATTTGTTGCCAGCACTAATTTATTCAGTCGCCCATACATTTATTCCACAAATGTACATTACAAAGCCTATTATGTTCTAGGTATTAGAGACAGGGCAGTGAACAATAACAGTTAATACTATGTGGCCAGGTATTTTATAAGCATACATTTTCTTAATTCTCACCACAAGTCCATATAAGAAGTAATTGTATTATTTACATTTTCAAGATGCAGAAAGTTAAGTGGAAAAATATGTGACCTATCCAAGTCTCTGAGCTGGTGAAACCCAAAAAGGGACCTAAACCCAGGAAAGATGACTCTTGAGGCTTAAATTCTCTGCTGTTCTCACTCTGGTATCTACGCACATGGATCATAAAGCCTATGAAGGAAAAAAGACATTGTACATACATTTCTCACATAAGTAATATGTGGAAAAAGTGTTACTACAAACATATTGAGCACTTGGGAGTGTACAGGCAGCAGTAATTAACTTAATCAACACATTCAGTGAAACTATATTACTGCCTGAAAATCCTAATCGATTTCTTTTATCTCTCTCTCCCAACCTTCACAGTGGCTATTGCAAACATTTCCCCACCTGACTCAAAGCACTGTTCGTCTTCCCTTCTCCTGCATACTAAGTTTATGACTTCTCACTTAATAGATCCTTCCACTTAATAATCCTCAAACTATATACTCTCTATATCCAGAACTGATGTTCAGTCAATAGGCTCTTGGTGCAGACATTCAATTATTGAAACAGGGGCATACTTCTATTCCAATTAATGTCTACTTTCTGCCTGGAATCCACCTATGTGACCTCCAGCCCTGGTCCATACTCCCACCACTAGGAGACCCCAGACTATTTATCTTCCAGCAACTAAAGCATCTCCTTCCTTCAACCTATGGTAAAATACATGTTTTCTCTCTTGGAAATGCTTTTGTGGTCTTTTCTTTTTCCATTTCTTGAATGTTAATGTACCTCAGGATTCTAACCATGGCTTTCCTCCATTTGTACCCTATGGCATCTTCATGAATGGTATTACCCACATGTACAGCAGCCTCAATTGCAATCCTCAAACTAATGATGACAAATAAATAACTTAAATTCAGACCATCTTTTCAAGGGCCAGCTCTTCATGTGCAACTGCCTACTGAGCATCACAACTTCGGTGTCTCACAAGCAACTCAAACTTCTCATGTGATCATCATCTGCACTGGTCACCCAAACCTCCTCTTCCTTTCATGTACCCTAATTCAGTGAGTGGTCCCAAGCACACCCAGTTTTCCAAGCCAAGGATCATTATTGAATATATTCTCAATTGCAGTCGTGTCTTCTTCCTGATTCTCTCTTAAGCCTGATGATCTTTTTATCCACACCAAAATCACTACAGTCTGGCAACTTCAATTTCTTCTTATTCTTTGCCAGAATACAAGGGGAAGCCTGGCCTTTTTTTAAAAAAAATTACACATCCATGGCTTTGCCTGAAACACTTTTAACCCTTCTGCATCCCTTTGCTAAACTAATTCAATTTCACTCTTCAAAATTCAGGTATCACCTACTCCATGCAGCCTTGCATCAATATGCCATATACTGAATTAGGTACTCCTGATATGTTCCCTTAAAATCTTGTACCTCCTTATGATTTACTGAGTCACTAATTTGTTTTTATTGTCTGTCTTTCTTCTTCAATTTTAAGCATCAGGAGAGAAGACACTACATTTGTTTTGTTCACTGTATTACCAGTGACTAGTGAGGTTTCCATACATAGCAAGAAGTCAATAAATAGTTTTTGAAACAGTAAGTGAATGATGAGTAAAGAAAACGTCCCAGTTCCCAGGTACCTTATGTTTTAGCATAGAAAAAATATTTGTCAATAAATTCAATACCAGGCAATAAGTTTTATAACAGAGCTATTTATGAAGTGCTTTGAGAATACAGAGGATAGAGTAACACATTATAGAAGGATATTTCCTATAGAATAAACATCTCTGGTATGTTAGTTCTCTGAGGCCACAGAATCTTACATATTTGCATGGGATCCACAAACTGCTGTACAGGATTTTACAGATAGTAAGCATTGTATGAACTGCAACTCTACCCTAAACATTGAGAGACCCACACTAATGGGGACTCTATTTTTCTTTTTTTTTCTCACATGTGGCTTCCATGTTTACACCATTCTAGCTAATGGAGTAGCATGTGTGGGAGGATTTAGAGCCTAAGTCTTGAAACGATATAGATTACTTTAAGTTGCATTCCATTGAAGGGAGATTAATCACAAACTTATACCTGATTGTAAGAGGGTTGAGAAAAGTACTATATTGAAGAAATCATATCTCAGTAATAATTCTGTCATTGTAGATAGGGAGAAAATATTAGATAGATAAGTCTCCAAAACAAATTTATATACACTTGAATTAAAAACTAGGCCCTATCAAAACCTTTCTGTGTGACAGTATGTAAGAATGTGTTGCTCTTATGACAATGAAACAATCTAATATTTCAATAAACATTTCATATATCAGTGTCTACATATGACACCCAGTGGTTGACATAGATGGCCTTATAGAAAAGTACCTCTTTAAATATATGTGTATGTGTGTGTGTGTGCATATTTATCCAATTTTCTGTATTTTTACTTCATTTATTTTTAAGAGGTTCCCAGTCTCTCTGTCCCTTCTTTCTCAGGGTTGTAGGGGATGAGATCTTGGCTTCTGTTAACTCCAGGGTCCTTTGCTACACATAAAGCCACATGAAGGTATCCATGATTGTCACGTTACATGTTACATCAAGTGGACATTCTCTGAAACTAGTTATATCCCAGGGATGAGGCTCCCACTTATACTGATGCCAGTGCTAGATACTAACTGCTGTTTCCCATGGCTGTGTCCTAAGGTAACTCTATACCAACACTGACTCTTAGTATATATTGTTGGAGATCTATTTCCCCATTTTTTGGTAACACTCAATTACTGTCCTGAAAAAATCCCAAAGTAACAGGAGGTTGTGGGACAGAGGCTGGGAGAGGAAAGAGCTGTGTAAAAATGGAGCTACAAAAATCTTTATGAGGTAGCTTTGAGTGTTTGAAGAATATTAATCCAACTGTTTGAGGGACTAAATTTTATGAGACCTGGCAAAGAATAACTGGGGAACTAAAAACTGACCATTCTCAAAGCTTACATACAATGGGGAGATGTTCAAGCAAATATGAGCCAGAATAGAGTCTTAATTGACTATGCAAGGCATTTAGTAAAGATTTCATTAGGGTCATGCTTTAGTAGTAGGGCTAAACTATCTTTAGAGTAAATGTTGCTCTAGAGCTACCCTACTCAAGCTTAAAAATAAGCCTTGAAAAAAAAAAAAGCTGATTTATAAGTAACATAACCAGCCATCAAACAAAATGCAACATTCTTTAAAGAAATATAACTAAATGCAGTCAAATAATAATGTTTGTTTGGATGTTAGATATTATGATTATTAAGGTGTTGAATATGCCAAGAAATAGCAAAATGCAACTCTTAAGAAGAAAAAATTATCAACAGAAAAAGTCCAAGAAATAATAAAGAAGATGAAATAGCAGACAAAGACTTTAAGAACACTGTTGTAAATATGCTTTATATCCTCAAATAATTAAGGAATCGGGAGAGAAATTATGGATAGAAAAAAGAATCAAACTGTTCAAGATATATAAAATTTTGAAATAAAAAAGTTACTGCTTAGTATGAACAGCAGATTAGATACTGTTAGTGGACATGCTGACAGCACTAGAATCTATCCAAACTAAAATACATAGAAATAAAGACTTAAAGAAATAAACAGAGCCACAATGGGACAATATCAAGCAGTCTAATACAAATATAACTGTAGTCTCAGACAGATAGATGACATGGGAGGACCCAGAGGGAGAAAGAAGGAGGAAAAGCTATTTTAAAACATATAGCTAAAAACTTTTCAAATTTCAAGACTATATTCAAATAGATCTAAGAAGCTAAACAAGTCACAAGCAGAATAAACACAAAGATAACTACACCAAGTGATAAAGAAAAACATTTAAAATTTGGCAGAGAATATTGTTACAGCTCAAATAAGATTTGAAGATTATATTAACAATACTTATGTTATCTTTCTTTAGGTGTCACTTACAAAATTAATTTTTAAATTATAATTTATTCTTATTTTTTAATGAAATTTCTTCTAACTACTGGTCTGAGTAATTATGTGTCACTGAATGTAAAAACAAAAAGTTTCCTTCTGATATCACTAAAAATGTAGGCAGAGAAAAAAAAGATGCAAAACAGGCAGAATAAGATAAAGATAATTCAGACTTCTTACAAAAGTATTCAATTCAGAAAACAATGGAAAGATATTTTTTAAGTGCCAAAGAAAAAAGAAAAAGAAAGCTGTGAACATGGAATTCTTTATTTAGTAAAAATATCACTCAAAAATGAATACAAATAAAGACTTTCAGACAGACAAAAGCTAAAAAGAAAAAAAATTGTCATCAGTCAATCTACACTACAAAAAAAGAAAGGAAGGGACTCCTAAATGAATTTTTTAGGGAAAAAGGCAAATAATAATAGATGGAAACTTGGTTCAACACAAGGAATTAAGAATAATAAAATAGTAAATATGTGAATAAACTTTTAAAAATTCTCATACATAAAAAACTTCTTTAAAAGGTAGATTTTTTAACTGTTTTTATTTTTTATTTTTTTTTTTTGAGACAGAGTTTCACTCTTGTTACCCACGCTGGAGTGCAATAGTGTGATCTTGGCTCACCACAACCTCTGCCTCCTGAGCTCAAGCAATTCTCCTGCCTCAGCCTCTCAAAGTAGCTGGGACTATAGGCGCACACCACCATGCCTAGCTAATTTTTGTATTTTAGTAAAGATGAGGTTTCACCATGTTGACCAGGATGATCTCGATCTCCTGACCTCGTGATCCACTCGCCTCAGCCTCCCAAAGTGCTGGGATTATAGGCGTGAGCCACCGTGCCCAGCCAAAAGATAGACTTTTTTAAGAAAAGCAACAATGAATTGGCATACAGAACTCAGATGTATGATAGGCACACAAAGAATAAAGTGGAAAAAGTAGAATTATATTATTGTATGTTTTGTATATTATAGTTATGGGGAAACATTACTTGAAATTAGACTGTGAATATAGAATGCATATGTTATTTAGCTCAATTTTACCTTTTATGATATGTACATATTTCAAAATGTCATGTTATGCACAATAAACATATACATTTTAAAATTTAGTTAATTAAAATGTAAATTTATTCTTTATCCTAATAAAATACTGAGAACTAAAAAAAAATTAACAATAAATATATATTTTATGAAAACTTCACTAAGCTACTAAAAGCTAAATAAGTTAATAATAGAGATTTAAAAAAATGACCCTCACATTATGTATTTAATCCAAAGGAAAGCATGCAAACAAAAAAATGAAGAACAGATATTGGAGGAAAAAAACAAATGCAATACAATAGACAGAAAGCTAACAATACTGATAATTACATTAAGTACAAACAATTCAAGCATTCCAATTGAAAGAAAAAGATTGCTAGAGTGTTTTATGTAAAGTAAAATCCATATATATACTGTATACAAGACATTTACTATATATATATTTATATTTATATATATATATACTTTATATATATGGCAATGGGTTAAAGTCAAAAAAAGGATTAAGTTGTATGATGTAAATAATAATAATTTTAAAAATTTAAAAAGTGATTATATTAATATCAGACAAAGTACACTTCGGAACAAAGAACATCACTAGAGTTATAGAAGGATATTTTATAAAGGAAAAGGGATCCATTCATCATGAATACATAATACTCCCAAATATATAGATAGTCAATAACAGAATTTCAAATATATAAAGCAAATCCTAGTGGTACCAAAAGAAATATGAAAATAAATGTACAATTACCGTTGGAAAGTTCAACAGTACTGTTTCTGTGAGTGATCAAACAAAAAGATAATAAATTAGTAAGGATAAAAACGAATACTAATAACCAATGTGACTTACAGAAAACTCTATCAAAAACAGCAAAATGCACATTCCTTTTAAAGATGCATTGAACTTTACCAAAAGGGACTGTATTAATCAGGATTCTGTAGAGAAACAGAACCAATAAGATATATATACATATAAAGAGAGATATATGAGAGAAAATACATTATGGGAATTGACTTATGTGATTCTCAAAGCTAAGAGGTCCTCCAATATGCTGTCTGTAAGCTGCAGAACCAGGGAAACCAGTGGCATAACTCAGTCCAAGTCTGGAGATCTGAGAACCAAGGGAGCCAATGGCATAACTCTTCAGTTTGAGACTGAAGGCCTAAGAACCCCAAGAGCTGATGCTGCAAGTCCCAGAGTCCAAAGGCCAGAGAACCTGGATTTTTGATACTCAAGTGCAAGAGAAGACGGGAGCCCAAGCTCTAGAAGAGAGAATGAATTTGCCTTTTCTTTGCCTTCTTGTTCTATCTTGGCCCTAAACTAATTGGATGGTGCATGCCCCCACTGGGTGAGGGTGGATCTCTCTTATTTCATCCACTGATTTAAATACCAATCTCTTCCTAAAACACCCTCACAGACATACCCAGAAATAATACGCAACCATCTATTTGGATAACCTTTAACCCAGCCAAGTTGGCACTTAAAATTAACCATCAATGAGACCATTCTTTGGTCAACAGAATAAATCCTATGGTGTGTGTAAGCCAATTTGTATGATCTAATTTTGCACATCTCTTTCCAGCTTCCATATTCTCAATTCATTACTCAGTCACAATGCTATCTTAAATTTTTTCATGTGTAAATGCTGATGATAAATGTTATCAATGTTAACTCATATTTTAAAAGAATCTGTACAGCTATATAAGGAAATAATCATAAAGTGTATATCCATAATTTATTAGGTAGATATATATTTTCTAACTCTATTCATTGAGGGACTAAGATCAATGACATACCAAAACTAATGAATATGCATACCACCTAGATCTTGGTTCCTAATAAAATTCTTCACAAAATTGACCAGACATAATTGGTTGATTCAAGAGTTTGAGAAGGCAAATTACAAAATAAGTCTGAAATAGCTGAAAGTACCACAAGAAAACAAGTGCTAAAAATAATGATGAGGCATGTCAAAGTGTTGAACTATACAGTGCCCAACATGAAAGAATTTATCATAGCCAACATTCCAACAACTTGAGCAAAACAAAATAAATAACTGAATATGGTATTAAATCATAATGATTTAAATAAATAACAACATGTAAATGTAAGAGAAGGAACAGTTTTTCTTATAGGAGTATTCCAATTAATAAATATAGAAAAACAATTTAAATACAAAATCACCATTAGTGCAGTACAGTAATAAATGATGTAGGAAATAGGCATAAGCAAGATTCATCTAATTTTTGCAAGAGTTAGTGAGCAAAAGTGTAAGCAGAAGTGGAATGTTTGCAGTCTCCAAAATATACAAACAATATGCAAAAAATAGTAATTACAAATAGGAAAATAGTAATTTTACAGTGGATAATCTTGGAAGACAGTATCTTAACCAAGTGCCCAAGGCCAACGTCACATCAGAATTTCAATATACATACTGACATTAAGCATAACCTGACATGCATTGATAAGGGCATATCACTCTGTAATATTCTTTTCAACAGCTCATGAACTCAATCTAATCATAAGAAAACATCAGACAAACCAAAATGGAGGGACATTTCAAAAAATAATTGATCAGTACACTCCAAAGGCATCAGGACTATGACAAACAAGGAAAGATGGAGAACCATCACAGATTTTAAAAACTAAAGAGACGTAACAGCAAAATGCAACATGGCATCCAGGATTGCACCCTGGAATGGAAAAAGCACTATAGTGGAAAAACTGGTGAAATTCAAATAACTTCTTTGATTTAGTTAATAACACTTTGTCAAGAGTTCCTTAGTTTTGATCATTGTTCTATGGTTATGTAAGATGCTAACATAATGGGAATCTGGATGAAGGTACAGGGAAATTCTAAGTATTTCTGCAGTGTTTCTGTAAGTCTAAATCTATCTCAAAATAAAAGATTAAAATAAAATTCCAGAAGGCTTTTATTTTTGGTTGAAATTGGCAAGCTGATTTTAAAATTTATAAGGGAATGTGAAAACATAGAATGCACAAAACAATTTTGTAAAAGATCAAAGAGTGGTAGGACTCATACTACCCGATTTCAAGATCTTATAAACCTGTATAATCAGGACATGGTGGCATAAGGATAGACATATAGATTAACAGAACAGAATGGAGTAAAGCCACACATATATTTGCAATTGGTTTTTGACAAAGAGCTTAGCTAAGTCAGTGGTAAAATAATAGTCTTTTCTAAAATTGTTTCTGGAACAATTAGATATTCACATAGAAAAAAATATTTTCAAATCCTTACCTCACACCATATGCAAATGTTATTTCAAAATATACATAAAAATAAGAGCTGAAATGTTAAAAATTATAAAAAGAAACATAACAAAAATCTTTGCAACATCAAAGTAGGTAAAATTTTCTCAAATAGGACATTAAAAATGTGCCTTAAAAGAAAAGAAAGATAAATTTACCCAAATTAAGATGTGTACTCTTCAAATGACATAATTATAAAGTAAATTAAAATGTGTGCCACAGGCTAGCAGAAAAAAAATGGATAAAACATATACATATGACAAAGCACTTGTATCCAGACTAGATCGAGAACTCTTTTTTTATTATTTTTGTTACATGTTAATTGTACATATTTTATGGGGTACAGTTTTATATTTCTGTTCATGTATGCAATGTGTAATGATCAAATCAAGGTAATTATGGTATCCATCACCTCCAGCATGTATCCTTTCTTCATGTTGGGAATTCAAAAACATTTCTTCTATATATTTGAAAATATATAATACATCATTGCTAACTATAGTTCTCCTACAATGCCATAGAAACTAGAGCTTACTCTTCCTATCAAGCTGCAACTTTGTTACATAAAAAACTCTTTTAACATTGAATTATTAAAAAACAAATGATTTAATAAAATGGGCAAAAATCAAATATATTTTACCAAAAAATATATATGAATTGTCAATAAACACTCAAAAAGACTCTGAACAATAATAGCTGGCATAGAAATAAAAATTAAAACTAAATTGTGATTCTATTATGCACCCATTAGAATGGCTAACATTTAAAAACTAAAATTACTTAGTGTTGGTGAGAATATGAGCAACTAAAACCCTCATATATGTTGTTGGTAGAAATGTAGATTGCTACAACATTCACGGAAGATATTTACAAAATTAGTAACACATTTACCATACATTCCAGCAACGTCACTTCTAATTACTTATCCCTCCCAAAAAAGGTGGAAACTTAAGTCCAGGCAGAGATTTCTACATGAATGTTAATAAAAGCTTTTATTCATAACAGCCAAAACCTGGAAGCAACCCAAACATCCAGCAACTGAATATTTACTCACAGATTTTGGTATAAACAGGAAAAGAAAAAGAAACATTTTATCCTTCTGGGTTTAGTAACTGAGACCTGTGAATTAAACTGACAAAGGACAAATTAACAGAAGTAAAAGCATACAAATTTATATATAAAGCTCTGTCACCCAGGCTGGAGTGCAGTGACGCAATCACAGCTCACTGCAGCCTTGACCTCCCAGGCTAAAGTGATCTTCCTGCCTCAACCTCCCAAGTGGCTGAGACTATAGGCATGCATGACCTTGCTCAGTTAATTTTTTTTTTTGTAGGTACAATGACAGGGTCTCACTATGTTGCCCAGGCTTTCTCAGGTTTCTGGGCTCAAGTGATCCTCCCTCTTCGGCCTCCCAAAGTGCTGGGTTTACATCATGCCTTGTCATTATAATTTTTAATATTACAAGCACAGTGGCTTCACCAATGTGAATGCCTACTATGTGAAAAACTCAAAGAAGCTGCTAAACTTAGAGGCTTATGTACCATTTTAACAAAGGGCAATGCATTGTAGAGAGGGACAAAAGAAAGGGAATTAGGGCATCTAGAGCTGATAAATTACGGGAAAGTAACTAGGAAATATACAGGAGGAGTTAATGGAAGATAAACGTTATTTTATTGAGTTCATTTACACTGACTCATGTTGGTGCCACTGGCTTTCTGTCTCTAGTGATAAGGTTTGTTCTCCTCATCTTGGTACATCTAGGAGAAGGGAAGAAAGTTTATGCTATCTTTTCAAAGGTAAATTTGTGTCCTGCTCTTAGGCAGATATCACGGGAAGGCTGAGAAATGCCACGGCATATACAAATTTTAAAATAACTGTTGAGTAAAGGTGTCAGATAAAATAGAATATATACCATGATTTCATTTATATGAAATTCTTAAAAAGATGAAACCATAGTGATAGAAAGCACATCAGTAGACCACATATAATATACTAAAATGAAGAGCTTTTTCCATTATATAGAATACTTTTAGAAATATAAGTAAATGGTATAATATCCTCTAGCTACATGATCTGTAACTATATATATTCTAATACTCATATCAAAGAAACACAGGTGCTGAATTTTCTTACTTTTAATTTTGCAAATGGAGGCATATCAACAAATAATTATGCCACAGATACTTTCGACATATACAATACTAATATTTAGATTATTAGGTGGTTAACAATATAGAAGTAAAATATAAAATGAACAAATCAGCATTACTAGGAGAGCTTTAAGGTTTTACTTTCATTCTTCTGTCATTTAATTTTCAATCAAAATGTTACCTCAACGTGAGTTTCTGTAACTAATGTGCTAAAACATATATTGAAGGTGAAATGCATGTCAACCTTGATTTTTCTCACTCCATGACATGGTCTGAATCTTAAAACCTCAGAAAGTGCAGCTACATATACTTCTGTAAATGCCCCACCCGTGATGCCAATGGCACCATTTCCATGGTAACTTTCGTGCTCGAAAAGGGAAAAAAACAGAAGGAGTCTTAAGAAAATTGACAAAGTGAACAAAATAAATTATTAGATTGAACATATGTGGCACAAACAAAATATGGGGTATAGTTATTTAAAATGAATTGCCTTTTAAAAAATGAAAACAAGCGTAACTCAAGCATGGAACCTCAACTTATGAGAAATGTGGTTATTCTAACCTCATAGCAATAAAATTATTTCAGTATCTCTGATGTCACAAAATTAGGAGTTTATATACACATCAACATATTTAATCATCCTTTTACTGTGGAGGCTCAAATATCCATGTAATTTTTACATTATTAATGAATTAAAAGAACAAAAGTTGATGTGCGGTATTAGATTTATACTAATAAATATCTATTTCATATTTGTATTATACTAACACAAAATATGCATTTCAATATTATTGTATAAATTACATTCTGCCTTCAAAATAGAAACACAATGTCAATTTTATACCAAGAAGTATATTTTTAAAAAATGTTTCATCATAGCAAATCCTAAGTGTCCCATTTAACTTTGATATTTTCAAGATATGTCACTGATATTAGAACAACTCCCAATGATTTAAACAAACAAGTGACAACTATAGAATGAAAAACACAATTCTTGTTATAGTTACATGAAATATTTTATTCTCACATTGTTGTGCTTAAATCACCTAAACTAAAATCAAGCCATACCTGCATTTTGAAGACATTTATTCGCTCACAGAAGAGTATCTTATATGTCATTAAATCTAGTTTGCTAACTCTATTTCATTAAATCCTCACTACCTAGTTCTGGCGTTTTCAATGTCTATCTTTCTGTTTCTATCAATTCTAAAAATTTAGGTGAATGAATTACATCTGAACACCAAACATCTTTGGAAAGAAGATTGATGTCAAATCTCTGAAGACTGACTTGGCCTACTTCATCATTTTGCCTTGGGTTGGCTCTAATAATACTAATGCCCTAAACTGAAAACCAAAATTTGATTTTCAATTGTTCAAGGCCTCTAATCCAATATAACCATGAATAATAAGATGTGATGTCTTCAGAATTATGAACTAAAATTTGATTTCCAATTGTTGTTTTATTCACCTGATGAATGTATTGAATGCCTACTATGTGAGGGGCACTGTCCTTGGCACTAGGAACACAAATTCAAGTCTGGAACAGCACATCTCACACTGGAGAACTGACATTTTAGTCAAAGTGGGAGAAAGAATAATGGCTTACAGTACACTAAAAGTGAAAGAGGCTTTCCCAGGGTGCTATGGTGCATAAGAATCTGAATGGAAGAAATAAAGGAGATATTAGAAACATCTAATCCAACTGTTATACATCAAGAGAAACTGGTTATCACAGAAGGTGTGTGCCTGGGTTTTCCCAGGGTCTTATGAAAATATAAAGGGAGATTATGCAAAGTGGAACCTCACTGGGGTCATCTATATGTACCTAGGTAACCAAATATGGTGTGGTGTGGTATAGGAGAAGGTGTATTTGGCTGCAGATCTGAAGAAGGTTTCTATTTACACATTGCTAATTTTTAGGAATATAGTAGCATGAGCAAGATATTCAGCCATTTCTTCACCAATATTAGGAGTTCAGTTCAATCTCTATTGCTTAATTCTCCAGACTGTTAGGAAGACTGAATGTAATACTGGATACATAAGTGCTTTGTAAAATTTAAAGCATAATAAAATATATCATTTGACAATATTTCACATAATAAATCTGGCTATATAAAGAAGGTGATTAATTTAATTGTGGGGAATTAACTGGATTAACAGAATGAAGTAAATAGTTATTTGTGAATTAAAGGAGAAAATGAAGGTTATTTAATTCTTTTTCATTCATTATTGATTTTCATATTTCAGATATACAAATACTCAGATTAACAGAGAGGAAAAAACAATTCACAAATATAAGAACTGCATATCTATGATTCCTTCCAGTCCTGAGGCAGAGAGTGGGACTTCCATTCTGATTCGAACAGTTGGTGTAGGAAAGTTTACATGCTGATAAGCCAGTGGTGGTATCTGCTATACTCAGCCCCTTGCAAGTCCTTTTCCTTGCAAGGAAAGACACCTTACCCATTGCAGTTACTGAGGAAGAAGCTATGAGTAGAAAGATTTGATTCCACATATTCTC
Source organism: Aotus nancymaae (assembly GCF_030222135.1). Classification (NCBI taxonomy): domain Eukaryota; kingdom Metazoa; phylum Chordata; class Mammalia; order Primates; family Aotidae; genus Aotus; species Aotus nancymaae. Next base: position 34,647,488 of record NW_026988419.1, on the reverse strand, counting down.
TCCCCATTCACCTCCAGGTTTTGAAAAAATGGTGACTGCCAGAGCCAAATACAAACAGTCCATGGGAATCCAGACAGGTGAGACACGTCCTAAAATAAAATCTCTTTGAAGACTTACAACACTGAGATATTGGGAGATCTAGGCAGTTAATAGTGGGGGACTCAAGGTAGATGATGCTTAGAGAGAAATCATGACAGAGTCTGGACCACAAGAGCTAAGGGCAAGCTGAAGTTATAAAGAAGCAAAGTCCATGGGTAAGCAAAATTCTATAATAAGATATAGGTTGGGGCATGGGAAGAACAGTCAGAAACAGAGAATAGTCAGTCTCTAAAATTGCCTTTGCTCAGGAAGGATATCCCTATTTGTCTATAACAAATTCCTTAATATAGGCTGAGTTCCTAAAACAGCCTGAATATCTAGGGAAATTTTAAGATGTATTAAATGTAGCAGTCTAGCAGGGGTGATTAGAGGTGATAAAAACAGCACCAGAATCTAGGGGTGGTGTTCGCTACATAAGTCAGACAGTGAGCTGACATCTGGGTATTTCAAGCATTTTACCACCTATGTCATCACCAGGAGGAAGCTGGCCTTGTAAAACAGTCAAATAGCCTATTGGAGTCTCAGTGAAAGCATTTTTGGAAGACTACACCTAATAGAATGCTTATATTGAAAGTTGTGAGCATTCTGCTATACTAGACATTGTATTATACTGGACATTTCTTATACACTTCAGATCCATCCTCTCAGACATGCCATTTATTCCAGACACTGTTGCAATCACAAGTTTCATACAGATTTTGACCAGATTCAAGCAGGTACAACCAAATAGCACTTTGTCTTTGACCAGTACTGATTTACTTCCTTTCTCAGGAATTCTCTGTCATCATGGTGTGGGATGTCCATTGAATTGCCAAAGTCCAGTGCAACCCAAAAAGCCATGCCTGACAAATAGAAAATGGGAGCCAAAGGGGTTTCCAAACTCTCTGAGTAGCTAGTTTTCCAATTTTAGCTATAAAACTCATAAGTTTCACAAGATCAAGCACAACAGACTATGGCTACAGCCTACTCAATAATTCCTTTTGGTACCGGTTTTTCCTTTCTTCTCTGTTTCATACCCTTAGCTTGCACTTCTGTTTGCCAAGATAACATTACTAAATAAATTATTCATGTGTAACCTTTATTGCAGGCTTTTGCTTTCAGATCTTAGGCTGATCTTGATCATATATACAAGTATGTTATCCTGAACCCCTAAATTTTATTTATCCTGAGCCCCTAAATTCCATTGAATATTTCATGCTTGCAAATGTGGTCTTTTTTTTCCACTTGAAGAGAGTAGCCTTCTATTGACTAGAGACCCTATATGAACACAACTAGGTAAAGTGACAAAAACTTCACTAGGTAATAACTGCCCTCCTCAAATCTGCTCCTGCTTCTCCTTATTGCCACCAACACAATGACCAGGATAGGATAACAGCTCAGCATGAGTAGGAAAATACATTCCCTCTTGAGAGAGTGAACAATTTACTAACCAAATGAATTGGACCATCTGTCTAAATCTCTTTGGCAAGAATCAGGGGAAGATGTGTCAAAGTAGAACGTACAGGTGTTGGACTTTGGGACTAAATGTAATATTAGATAAGAAAGAATTTATTAATATGAACATACCATGATTCAGAGTATAATATCCTATAAAGACACTTTAGCCAAACCTAATAAGGAGTTTTACCCCAACTCCTTATAGAGGGCTCTCTTAGTGAGCTCAATGGGCCTGTGTAACTATACTCGTTGTTTTACTGACTACTGACTACCATATTATAACAGATACATCTATTAAATAGAACTTTTATGACATCATATGACAATAAATGTTAAAAAGCACATGACCACAGGATCCACTAGTTTTATATACTTCATTATTGATAAGTGGTTAGCCTAATAAAATGGCTTATTAAAGGAATATTATAAGTGCAGCTATTAACCCATTCAGAGAAAAACCTGTCAAGTTTGGGACATTATCTTCCCAGATGTATTATATGCACTGAACTAGTGATGATATTTGGTGCTATATTCTTTCAGTTCTATCAAACCATTTATTTATTTCTACATTTTTTAAACTTTTAAGTTCAGAGGTACATGTGCAGGTTTGTTACATAGGTATACTTGTGTCATGAGGGTTTGTCATACACATTATTGCATCACCCAGGTATTAAGCCTAGTACCCATGAGTTATTTTTCCTGATCCTCTCACTTCTGTTGTCCTCCACCCTCTAATAGGTCTCACTGTGTATTGTTCCCCTCTATGTGTTGATGCATTCTCATAATTTAGCTCCCACTCATAAGTGAGAACATGCAGTACTTGGTTTTCTGTTTCTGTGTTAGTTTGCTTAGGATAATGGCCTCCAGCTCCATCTATGTTCTGGAAAGGACATGATCTCATTCTTTTTTATGGCTGGTGCTATATTTTCTAAATTAGAATTCATTAGTCCAGAAACAAATGAATGAAAATGGAACTGGCACCTCTCACCATCACTTCTAGTGACCTGCGGAATTTGTGCTTTTCTGCCCAGAAGCTTCTGCTGATATGGATTGTCTCTGCGTCCCCACCCAAATCTCATCTCAAATTGTAGTCCCCACATGTCAAGGGAGGTGCCAGTGAGAGGCAACTGGATCACAGAGGTGGTTCCCCCATATTTTCATGATAGTGAGTTCTCATGAGACCTGATGCTTTAAAAGTGTCTGGCTGCTCCCCTCTCATGCTCTTTCTCTGCTGCTGCTATGTGAAGAAGGTCCTTCCTTCCCCTTCACCTTGCTGTGACTGTAAGTTTCCTGAGGCCCTCCCAGCCATGCAGAACTGAGTCAATTAAACCTTTTCTTAATTAGGTTTAATTACTTACTCCACACTGGTTCTCACATTTGTGGAATAAGTTTCTCTATGGTAAAAAGGGTTATATGGAACCCTTGAAATTGTTCTCACTTAACCAAGATAATATATTATAAGTAATCCTGCATTCTGGGAGGATTTGAAAAGACTAGTATCACTACCAAAGGATGCAGGATAATACTTTTCATAATATCCTAATTCACAAAAAATGTTACAAAAATCAAATGGGCTACAACAAAATTTAAGCCAGTGGTAGCTTCAGTAACAGCTACTGTAAAAAATATAACATTTTTACTGGAATAGATGTCATTTCTGTCAGTTGGTATGCAGCTACTGAATGAATGAATATATTCTTCTCAATTCCATTCAATAAGAATGGTCAAAACCATTCACTTGGCATAGGGAAAGGATTCAATACATAATCATTATCTTGCCTCAGAGCCACATTAACTCTATTGCTCTCTGCTAAAATATAATCTATGGGAACTTCAATCAACTTGACATTCTGGAGAACGTCATGTTACAGAAAACTCCACAGAAATTCATAAGTCTCTCACATTTGTGAACATTCCAAGGATCCAAAGATCTGGGCAATGCTGGGAATTCGCTTTAAAGGTAAAATGAAAGCTGTTGCAACTTGTACTTCAAAAAGCCAAGAATAAAGTACAAGCCTTTTAAGGCCTCTTTAGATTTTGAAAGCAACATACTCAACATTTGGGAATATTACGTTTGTCAGGTAACTCTGAAGTGAAGTTTTTTTTTTTTTTTTTTTTTTTTTTTAGAGAAAGAGAGAGAGAGAATAGGAAGGAGAAAAAAGGAAGAGAAAGAGAGAGAGAGAATGGGGAGGAGGGAGAAGGAAAAGAAAGAGGGAGAGAGAATGGGAGTATTGCTTTCTTGCCCAGGCTAGAATGCAATTTAGTAATGGGTATTGAAAACCTCTTTTATACTGATAATTATACTTAATGATGTAATCAGGAAGGAATAAGGGAAGAAGATAACAAACAAACAGCCAACCAATATTTAATTTAAACCTATGAAATGCTATGCGATTACTGAGGAGTGATTTACTTCCAATTATATAGTCACCTTTGGAATAGGTGTGAGGTGGTAATGTATGTTTTGTGTATTTGAAGTGGAGAGTACTATAAATATTTATTAAGTTTACTTGTTCCGGGTCTGAGTTCAAGTTCTGAATATCCTTGTTAATTTTCTATCTCGTTGATCTATAGAATCGTTAGCTCTTCTTGTTGCATTGATCCTTTTGCCATTATGTAATGTCATTCCTCGCCTCTTTTGATCTTTGTTGCTTTAAAGTCTACTTTATCAGAGGTGAGAATTGCATCTGCTGCTTTTTGTTTATTAGTTTATTTTTACTCTCTGTTCAATTGGTAAATCTTCCTCCTTCTCTCTGAGTCTTTGTGTATTGTTTCATGTAAGATGGGCCCGGATGCAGCATACCGATGGGTTTTGGCTTTTTATCCAATTAAAATATATGTAAGTTTAATACCAGCATTTGATGCTAGCTGGCTGTTTTGCCCATTAGTTGATGTGAATTTTTTATTGTGTTAAAGTTCTTTGCTTTTTGATATATTTTTGGAAAGGCTGATATTGGTTGTTCCTTTATATGTATAGTGCTTCTTTCAGAAGCTCTTGTAAAGCAGGCCTGGTGGTGGTGAACTCTCTAAGTACTTGTTTGTTCGCAAAAGATTTAATTTTTCCTTCGCACATAAAGCTTAGTTTGGCTGGATAGGAAATTCTGGGTTGAAAGTTCTTTTCTTTAAGGATGTTAAATATTGGTCCCCACTCTTTTCTGGCTTGTAGGGTTTCTGCTGAGAGATCTGCTGTAAGTCTGATAGGTTTCCCTTTATGGGTAACCTGAACTTTCTCTCTAGCTGCCCTTAGTATTTTCTCCTTCATTTCAACCCTAATAAATCTGGCAATTATGTGCCTTGGGGTTGGTCTTCTTGAAGAATATCTTTGTGGTGTTCTCTGTATTACCTGGAATTGAATATTACCCTGCCTTGCCAGGTTGGGAAAATTTTCCTGAATGATATCCTGAAGAGTATTTTCCAACTTGGATTCATTCTCTTCATCACATTCAGGTACACCTATCAAACGTAAATTAGGTCTTTTCACATAGTCCCATATTTCCTGGAGACTTTGCTCATTCCTTTTCATCCTTTTTTCTGCATTTTTGTCTTCTCGTTTCATTTCACTGAGTTGGTCCTCGACTTCTGATATCCTTCCTTCCGCTTGATCAATTCGACTGTTTAAACTTGTGCATGCTTCGCGAAGTTCTCGTATTGTGTTTTTCAGCTCCATCAATTCACTTATATTCTTCTCTAAATTGTCCATTCTCATTAACATTTCGTTAAACCTTTTTTCAAGGTTCTTAGTTTCTTTGCATTGGGTTAGAATAAGTTCTTTTAATTCACAGAAGTTTCTTATCACCCACGTTTGGAAACCTGCTTCTGTTATTGGAATACCGGTGTAATCTATTAAGCCTTGTTCGGTTACTGATGAGGAATTGCAATCCCCTGTAGAGGGAGAGGCATTCTGATTTTGAGTATTCTCTACCTTTTTACGCTGGTTTCTTCCCTTCATTATATATTTGTCCGTCTGTCGTCTTTATAATTACCGACTTTCTAACTGGGTCTCTGACGTCCAACTTGTTGATTCCCAGTGCCGAAATCTGAGCAATCCACTGAGCCGGCCAAAAGAGCGGTGTTAAGATTGATGGTGCTTTTCTGCCCGGGAATATCCGGACTCTGCACCAAGAACTGGCGTGCTAAGGCACCAGCAAAACCGCCACGCCGGCCACAAGAGTCGCCCTGGCGACCCGTGGAGCTCCTCCACTGGGAATCTCGTGGTCCGTGAGCAACCAATATTCGTCCGAAAGTGTGGCGTCCTCTCGTTCCTTGCGCTTTCACTGGGAGGTACGTGCCCGAGCTGCTAATCATCAGCCATCCTGGATCTCTCTCTGAAGTGAAGTTTTTAAGTGGACCTACAGCAAGAGAGGACTCTATAACAAATTCAGATTGTATATAAATTGCCTTTCCACTCAGGCCCTATTACCTGGCAGAGCCAATGGTGATAAAGGTAGCTAAGGTGAATAAGAACACTATGTGGAGTCTCTAGCAAGTCACAAGAGGAGAGTCACAGCACCTGCATTCTGGAGCAAAGTCATGTTTCTGTTGCACAGCACCATTCTGTGTTTACAAAATTAATCCTGACTTGTTACTAATCCAGTGTCTGAACACCTGACTATGAGATACCAGATAACCCTAAAACCAAAGCTTCTCATGATTAACTTGTTATTATCAAATCCATAGAGTCCTAAGGTAGGGGTGATAGAGCAATAATCCATCATCTGAAGGAAATACTGCATTTGGATTCCAGAAGGAATAAGTAAATCACATAAAGACATAGCCAAAACTCCCATGGCACCAACTATGGTGATACTAATCATCTTTCCTTCAACTAACAATCATGAGCTGATGGGAGACTTTCCCAACACCAATTGGTGGAGAAGGAAAACAGGTTCACAGCTGAGTCAGTGTGACATGTTGGTGCTACGCATAAATGGAAAGGGGTGAGGGGAAGTTCTACCAATGGGAAGAGCTGAGGGTAGAACAGTTATCCATTCAATCACATGGCAATGGAAGTGGCATACAGTTATACACAAATTCTTGGACTTAACTGATTGGTTAGGGGCACAGAAGAAGCATAATTAGAAAATCACAGAAGCATAATTAGAAAAACACAGCGGGAAAGAACTATGTGAATAAACTACATAAGCAGGCACAAAGCACATTAATCTTTAGGTCTCAAGTTAATGCCAAGAACACAGCATCTACCACAGAGGATGTATTCAATAACTAAGTGGACAGAATGCATTAACTTAAGGATGTCAGCTAGCTTCTGCCCTTAGCCCCTTCAGTGAAGGAACATGGGCTCATAATGGAGTAACTATGGCATCAAGGTTAGAGGATATACATAAACACAACAACATGGGCCCCCTTCTCACCCAGGCTTATCTACCTACTGCCACGGTGAAAGTCTAACCTGCCATCAGCAAAGACCAATGGTCAGCCTTGGATATGGCTATATCCGTGAAAAATAACAGCTACCCACTTGGCGTCAGGTGAATTACATCAGACCCTTTATACTCTAGAAGGAACAGCAATTTCATCTTCCCACAATTAAATCTACCACTCCTTCTTTGCTCACAGTTCCTTTTCCAGCGACATTTTCCAAAAGATAGCAGAATACCTACCTGCTCCATAGGCATGATATCCCGAACAATACTGCCTTTGATCCAGAGACCCATCACATGACAACAAAAGTATGTCAAAGAGCACATGACCACAGGATCCACTAGTTTTATATACTTCATTATTGATAAGTGGTTAGCCTAATAAAATGGCTTATTAAAGGAATATTATAAGTGCAGCTATTAACCCATTCAGAGAAAAACCTGTCAAGTTTGGGACATTATCTTCCCAGATGTATTATATGCACTGAACTAGTGATGATATTTGGTGCTATATTTTTCCAGTTCTATCAAACCATTTATTTATTTCTACATATTTTCAACTTTTAAGTTCAGAGGTACATGTGCAGGTTTGTTACATAGGTATACTTGTGTCATGAGGGTTTGTCATACACATTATTGCATCACCCAGGTATTAAGCCTAGTACCCATGAGTTATTTTTCCTGATCCTCTCACTTCTGTTGTCCTCCACCCTCTAATAGGCCCCACTGTGTATTGTTCCCCTCTATGTGTTGATGCATTCTCATAATTTAGCTCCCACTCATAAGTGAGAACATGCAGTACTTGGTTTTCTGTTTCTGTGTTAGTTTGCTTAGGATAATGGCCTCCAGCTCCATCTATGTTCTGGAAAGGACATGATCTCATTCTTTTTTATGGCTGGTGCTATATTTTCTAAATTAGAATTCATTAGTCCAGAAACAAATGAGTGAAAATGAAATTGGCACCTCTCACCATCACTTCTAGTGATCTGCGGAATTTGTGCTTTTCTGCCCAGAAGCTTCTGCTGATATGGATTGTCTCTGCGTCCCCACCCAAATCTCATCTCAAATTGTAGTCCCCACATGTCAAGGGAGGTGCCAGTGAGAGGCAACTGGATCACAGAGGTGGTTCCCCCATATTTTCATGATAGTGAGTTCTCATGAGACCTGATGCTTTAAAAGTGTCTGGCTGCTCCCCACTCATGCTCTTTCTCTGTTGCTGCTATGTGAAGAAGGTCCTTCCTTCCCCTTCACCTTGCTGTGACTGTACGTTTCCTGAGGCCTTCCCAGCCATGCAGAACTGAGTCAATTAAATCTTTTTTCTGTATAAATTACCCAGTCTCAGGTAATTCTTTATGGTAGTGTGAAAATGGACTAAAACAGCTGGATTACAGGCCCTGGTTCCCAGGTGCTGCTTCTACACTGAGATGCTGAAAGAGTTCCACAGTATTTGAAGTAATTACTCCCATCTAATCATTTGGGACTTCTTATTACAATGTATGACAAGTAAATACAGGTGTTTACAAAGATTACCAACCTTGAGTACTATGAATAGTGAGGACTGCTACTAAACAATGTGTTCCAGAAATAAAATGTCTTGAATCCAGAGGCTTGACTAGAATGTCTGTTGGTGCTTCCATAACCCATGGTAATAATGAATGTAGTTGTTGAAACTACAGCACAGTAACTATAGCACAAGCCTAAGTGCTTGGACTTGTCAACGATGAAGATCTAGATCACTCTATCAGACAAGTCACTTGACTAACCAATGTTCCAGCCAAAGGTGAGAAAAAACATCTACAATATCTGAGGAAGGACTTAAATGATAGGTATTGTTTACAGCTTCAGAACTAGCTTCAATAGCAGTGACTGTAACTTTCCCCACTAACTCTCTTACATTACATATTTGAGATTTAATCTGGCCCCTACTTTTAGGAAGAGTCTGTGACAGATTGAATTTCTAGAGAACACAAGTGTATCCAAGTGGTGCAAGGGGTGCACTGTTCTCAGTACCATCTCTTACAACAACTGCAGCTACAGCAAGCAGCTCTGCACAGCTTTTGACTAGTTTTTCACGGCTGCAATCTGATCTACTTTACCTCAGCCTTGTGCTGCATACATATCACTCCCTGTCTCAGAGATCACTGATATAATGGCATGAAACACTCACAGACATCAGCTTGGAGTCACATGGATAAAACCTAGAAATGTAGTAAAAGTAATGCCAATGAAGTCATCCTTGACTGAAGGGAGATGGAAGCTGAAAGATAAGTGCTTCTTCTCTTTCTTTCAGATGCATTTCTTAGAAGTTCTTACATGATCCCTCAAAAACAAGCATTAATTATATGTGTCAGTAGCCAAAACATGATTTTTTTTAATATGTTTTCCCTTTTTCTCCAATTTACTCCTCAATCTGTATTTCTAGTCTCTGGGATCTCTTTTTAAATAAACAAATTGCCTGAAATCCTTTGTCTCTGGCCTTGCTTTTAGGGAAATTTAGGCTAAAGCTGGGAGAACATTGAGTTGATTACAATTAAGACCCTGTAATGAAGCGTTTTTTTAAAAAATCATTCTTTGTAATATTTAACAGATAAGACTTGAAATGTCCAGAAACCAGTCACCCAGGATCCCTGGGCATCAAATAAATGGTAAGAAAACACATTTTGGCAATAAAGAACAAGTATCTGAGAACTCCCAGAAATGTCATCACTTGAAAGAAAGTAAATACTCCAATCAGCTGGTAAAGAGTTGAGGCTATCCTCAACTCTTTACCAAGGAAAAAGTACAGAAGACAACAAAAAATGAGAGAGAGAAAGATAAAAGACTATAGCAGCATTGGAGATCAGAGCCACAGAAGCAGATAAACCTAGAGGGAGGCAGATAATTGTGATGGGGAAAAAGAGAGTCAAGAGAAAATAAAATAGTACGAAAAACAGCTTAGTAGCAACAAGTTTATACACAGCTAGGCACTATTTAAATGTTTTTCATATGCTAACTGATGATGTAATACTTGTAGCAACTCTATAAGTGATGCTTGTTTTACAGATAATAAAACTGAAGTGCAGAGAGTTGAAGTGACTTGTCTAAGATGACTCCATTAGGAGCTAACAGACTTTGGATTTTAGTGCTGGAAATCTGATTCTGGATTCCACTATATTTGACAGATCCCTTAACTGGCCTCTAACATGTTTCTTTCTATTGTGATATACATAACATAACATGAACCATTTTGCCATTTTAAGTATACAGTTCAGCATGATTAAGTAGACTCACATTGTGCTACCATCATAACCCTTCAGCCGAAGAACTCTTTCTATCTTACAAAACTGAAATTCTGTACCCATTTAACAATAACCACACAAATTCCCCTAATCTCCAGCCTCTGATAACCACTATCTACCTTTGTCTGTGTGGACTTTACTATTTTAGATACTTCACATAAGTGGGATCGTGCAGTATGTGTCCTTTTGTAACTGGCTTATTTCACTTAGCATAATGTCCTCAAGATTCATCCATGTTGTAGCAGGTGTCAGAACTTCCTCCCTTCTAAAGGCTAAATAATATTTTTTTGTGAGTATATAGCACATTTTGTATGTATATATGCATCAACCTTTTAGTTCTAGGGAACAACAATTTTATGAACATGAGTGTACAAATATTTTTGGGGGTTTCTGCTTTCAATATTTTTGGATATATACTCAGAAATAGAATTGCTGAATTACATCTGCCATATGGTTTCCCATAGCAGCTACACCATTTCCACCAACTGTGCCCAAGTGTTCCAATTTCTCTACCTCCTCACAACACTTATTTTTGTGTGTGTGTGTGTGCGCGCGCGCATGCACGTGTACGCGTGTATGTTTGCTTGTTTTTGATAGTAGTCATCCTAATAGGTATGAGGTGGTATCCCATTGTGGTTTCAATGTTCATTTCCCTAATAATTAATGATGTTGAGTATCTTTTCATATATTTGTTGGTCATTTGCATATCATCTTTGGAGAAATGCCTATTCAAGTTCTTTGCCTGTTTTTTGATCAGGTTTTTGGTTATTGATGAGTTGTAAAAGTTCTTTAATATTCTGTAGATTAACCCCCAACAGATACATGAGTTGCAAATTTTTTTCTCATTTCATAGGTTGGCTTTTCACTCTATTAATTGTGTCACTTGAAGTACAGAAGTTTCACATTTTGATGTAGCCTAATTTATCTATTTTTTTCTTTTGTTGCTAAGAAATCATTGCCAACTTCAATGTCACAAATCTCTTCTCTTATGGTTTCTCCTAAGTGCTATAGTTGTAGGCCTTACGTTTAGGTCTTTAATCCATTTTAAGTTAATATTTGTGTATGATGTAAAGTACAACTTAATTGTTTGCATGTGGATACTGACTTTTCCCAGCATTATATCTTGAAAAGGCTGTCCTTTCTCCCACTGAATGGTCTTGGTACTCTTCTCGAAAATTATTTGACCTTTTATGAAAGGATTTGTTTCTGGGCTCTCTATTCTATTCCACTGATCTAAATACCTGTTTTCATGCCAGTATCATATTGTTTTTATTACTGTAGCTTTCTAAGTTAGTTTTAAAATCAGGAAGTATGAGACCTACAAATTTGTTTTTATTTTTCAATAATGTTTCATAACTTTTAACACATTTATTTAATTATTTGTCAAGCTCTAAGAGAGAATGAAGAAGTTTTTGTTTGGTTTGGTTTGGCTTCTATAAATTGTATAAGACCAGTATCCTAGGGAACATCATTTAGGAAACACTACTCTTTTATGTAATTTAGATGTTCTAGGAATTCTGAGTGATCTCCACTTATATACTCTTAGTTGAAATTCACTGGGTTTTAATAAATCATTTTATTTACAATAATTTTTTAAAATCTGTTATAAAAGTTGTCTAATATATTCTATAGTAATAATATAATACAATAAAACAAAAACATTCTGATATTATGACATAAAAGGAGTCCTAAAATAATTAGCATTAGACTTGCTAACAGGGACAAGAAACAACACTGTGGATTAAATAAGAACATAGTTTATTTCTGTCTTATGTCAAAATCTAAGGATAGATGGGCCAGAAATTGGCTGAAGCACACTGTGTGTAAATTCCTTTCTCAAGATCACAAGGTAGTCTAATTTGTATTAGTGGTGATAAGATACAAATCAGGATATTTGTAGTTGCATACAACAACAAATAACATTGTTTGATAATATATTTAATAGCAAAGCCATAAAGATGATTTTGTTATTCTGAAGCAACTCTTAAAAGTCAGAATACTGGAAACAAATTTGTTTAGAGGGCTAAAAACTCACCTTCATCCTGGTTATATTAACTGTCAAGATTTCTTGACTTGAAATCTTATGATGAGACAAGTAAGACTAAAAAAGTTACTGTGTTTCAGGGAATTAAATTTAACAACCTATGACTTTGCATTATGCCTGATATTTTGTGCCCTAAATAAATTCTGCTGTATCTAAAAATAAATCTATAGATTTGTCTAGCTGTTTACACACAAATACTTGCATGACACCTCCTGTTCCATAAAAGAGCAAAGTCCATCATTATAAAAGAAACTGGTGGGTGTCATTCTATATAAATCTCAAAAAGAGGAAACACCCATTGGAGTTATAAACTAGTTTCCAACTTCATAATTACTACTGTCTTCATTGGTGGGGCAAATTGAACACTTCACAATATAATACATTGCATAATATTGCATGTGAGCTAACCTCTCAGGCTTATGCTGTAGATTATCTTATGGTTGATTATTAGCTGGTATGTGTTTACACACACACACACACACACACACCCCAATACTACTACATTCCTGCCATGTTCTACCATTTTAACATTTGGTAAGAAAGATGCTTTAAATTCAAGAATGTGAACTCTGATGTCAACTGACTCTTCTTACTGGTCTGCTTGTCCCCGTTTCACCCACTGTGCCCCTAACTCTCCATCTTCCTTCACTTTCTCTCTCTGTGTAGTCACCACCATTTCAGATGATGAGCAATCCAAGGCACTTCTGCTTTGACAGTAAAACCACTCACATGATTCTACATCCTCCTCTATTTTCTCACTTTCCTTTACTTATCATAAACATTTCTCATCTTATGAATCTATTTTCACTTTCTACATACCCTCTTCAGTCAGACTTCGAAGTGGAATATTTTAATGAGGAATCACTGGTTTCTTATTTACCAAACCCAATGGGAGTTTTTAAAGTTCTTATCTCATTTATGCTCTTGGTAGCATTTAATACAGTGGCTATTTTTCTTCTACTTAAAACTATTTCATAATGTGATTTCTGTGATGTCATATCATACTCTCCTGGTTTCTATATCATTCTTTCTTAGTCCTCTTCATGTAATTTTTGTCAGAATTTTCCAGCAATGTATCCTTGATCATTTTTGCTTCTTATTTTATTTTTGAGATGGAGTCTGGCTCTGTCACCCAGGCTGGAGTGCAGTGGTGTGATCTCAGTGCACTGCAACCTCCGCCTCCCAGGTTCAAGTGATTCTCCTGCCTCAGCCTCCTGAGTAGCATAGCTGGGACTACAGGTGTGTGCCACCATACCTGGTTAATTTTTGTATTTTTAGTAGCGATGGGGTTTCACCATATTGGCCAGGCTGGTCTTGAACTCCTGACCTCAAGTGATCTGCCCACCTCTGCCTCCCAAAGTGCTGGGATTACAAGAGGTGAGCCACTACACCCAGCCTACCTCTTGGTTTAAATACCAGCTCTGACTGGTGTCATCTACTGTCATGCTGAGGTAGAAGAAAGGCTTGAACCTGTGAGGAAGAGGTTGCAGTGAACTGAGATCCTGCCACTGCACTACTCCTGCCCAAGCAACAGAGCAAGACTCTGAAAAAAAAGAAAAAGAAAGAAAGAAAGAAAAAAAAAAGAAAGAGAAAGAGAGAAAAGAAAGAAGGAAGGAGAAAGAAAGAAAAAGAAAGAAAGAAAAGAAAGAGAAAGAAAGAAAAGGAAGAAAGAAAGAGAGAGAGACAGACAGAGATTAGCATATGAACTGGTGGACTGAGTAAAGAGCTCCCTCAGAAATCCAGGTGGTTATCATCTAATCCGTTGAGGCCCTGAATAGAACAAAGAGGTGGAGGAATTTGAATTGGCTCTCTCTGCCTGACTGTTGAACTAAAACATTGGTCTTCTCCTGCCCTTGGACTGGCACTTACAAGGGTAGTGCTTCTAATTCTAAGGCCTTTGAACTTGCACTAAAATTTACATCCAGTTTTCCTGGGTCTCCAGCTTGCAGACAGATCATGAGACTTCTCAGCCTCCATAAATGTGTGAGCCAATTCCTTATAACAAATTTCATATAAATATATATGAAATGTAATGCAAAGTCACAGGTTGTTAAATTTAATTTCCTGAAATGCAGTGACTTTTTTAGTCTTACTTGTCTCACCATAAGATTTCAAGCTGAAAGATCTTGGCAGTTAATATAGCCATGAGATTTGTTATAAGGAATTGTTAAGATTTGTTATAAGTAATATAACATATATATCCTATTGATTCTGTTTCTCTGGAGAAGCCTAACAAATATATTTATCTTTCCCCAAAATGTTCTTCCTCATGTCTTCCTGGTAAGACTCAGAGATATCTTTGCTGTCTCAGGTACCAGAGTCAAAACCCAGGAGCCAGTTTGATATGTTCATTTCCCTCATACATCATATTTAATTAATTAACAATTCCGACTAATTAGTTCTCCCAAATTTATCTCAACATACATCTTTGAGTCTAAGTCCCTATATTATCTTGTCAGAATCCCTACAATAGACTTCCAACAGATCTCCCAGCTTCCAGTCTTATCTCACATCTGTGTCTTCTGCTTTCACCAAAAACCTCTATCTAAAATGAAAACCTGGCTAGGTATTCCTTCTGATTAAAACCTATGGATGATTTCCAGGATAAATTTTCAGCACGTTGGCATGGGCTGCAAGAGCTTCCATGATCTGGCTTCTGTTCTTCTTCCAGGACTCCCACCTGCTGCCAATCCCATAATGTAGCATTTTGTGCTCCTGCAGCACTGAATTACTTATAAATCTCTGGACACTCCACTTGGAGCCTTTGCCAATGTTGTCCCCCTCTTTACTTTTTGCTCCCCAACCTCCTGATAAATCCTTTCATCTATCAACCTTTCCAAGCCTCAACTTCTCTCTGAAGCCTTTCTAATGCTCCTGCAAGAGTAAATCACTTCCTAATCTATAGTGTCTCTATCATGTATACTTTTACGATTGCATTATTGCTCTCCTTTATAATTATTTATCTGCAAGTTTGATCTACTTGGAATGAATTGTAAGTTTCTCAGGAGCAGGAACCATGTGCTGTTTATTTTTTTACCTCCAGCATCTAGCAAAATGATTCCTACTGCCTTGGCATTCAGGAAATGTTTGTAGAATCAAATGAAGTAAATACATGGTCCTCAGAGCACATGTCATTTAATTTTCTTCATAAAAATAATAAATTTTACAGTATATTATAAGGCTTCCAGTTCAAGAAGACAGAATAAACTCACGTTTATTTCTCCTCCTTTTCAAAACCCAATAAATATCACAATGAAAAACGGAGGATGAATTCAGAACCAAACAGAATAGAAAGAGGAATCCTAAGAAAACTAGATATTTTAACTAATTTGTGGACTATTAAAAGAATAAGAGATCTACTGGGGAATAAATGAGAAAAGGATCGGCACATACAACACAAGTAAGAGTATTTTTTTCTCTACCAAAGGTAAAGACACATGGAATTAACATAGAGGAGTTTACGAAATAAGGCCCAAATCCAAGGAATTGTTTGCAGAATTCCTACAAAACAGTTTATTAACTATGCCCAATACATCAAGATAAAAAGCCACCACAAAACTTATCTCATGAAATGGGAATGTGTGCCTGGAAAGAAATAGGGTGTCTCTTAGAGCTGGCAGCATCTCACAAAGAAAACCTCCTTATTTGGGCTTTGGCTGGTTGAGGTGCATTCAACTTAGCTGCCTGTCTGATTCCTGCCAACTCCTTGCCCACTCACATTAAAGAAGTTTGCCTGTCAACACACTCTGCAACAATCAAAAGCTCACCATCAGTCTTTCCATTCAAAGGAGAGAACTGTTAGGAAAAGGAACTTTATACGGATTTTATAGGATTTTTTTGACTTTACAATGGTGTGAAAGCAATACACATTCAGGGCACTCATTGACTTATGATAAGGTTACAGCCTATAAACCCACCACTAATTGAAAATCCATATACATCATAAGTCAAGGAGCATCTGCACTGCCTGACAAACTTCCTCAGAATTCAGAAAGAAATGGAACTAGAACAAAAAAGTAGAGAAAAAGATCTGTGGTGTGTCCATATAGTAAATAAATTCTCTACATATAGCTCCATAGTGAGAAAAAAGGAAAGACAAAGGGGAAATCACAAACAATGAAATAATTGAAGAGACTTTTTCAGATCGAAATGCTTGTTGGATGATCAGAAAAATGGCCTATAATGAGATACACCTTAAGGAATTTCTGAACTTGAAGAGTATTAAAAAAAAAAAAAAAGTTTAAGCATATACTTAGTGGGGCAGGGTGAAGGGAGGATAATTTATGTACTAGAAAAGGAAACTTTTTATATGTAAAACAAATTTATACATTTCTGAGTGACAATTTTAATCCTATAGTCAGTCTATCTATCATTTACATGTGGAGGTAAAATAAAAATATTATCAAGTAAGTTAGGATTCAGAAGTATGCCACCACAGTATTTTTCCGAGAAAAAAACTCTTGAGGCAATATTCTAGCCATATGAAAAATGAATCATAAAGAGGCCTTGGAAATAATAAGAAACAATGATAAGCAATTAAATTAATAAAATATTTGGTTATATTTAATGAATGTTGTTAAATAATTTTGAAGACTAAAACAAATTGTAATTAAAAAACTTTTAAACTGTATGGCGCATTAAGTAAAAATATTAAAAATTATGTAGAAGCAAAATTTCAGATTACTTCCATAACATCTATGTGGTGAAAGAAGGTGGTGAAGTTAAAATTCTCATTTTGTTCAGGAAAAATTATAGATGGTTTCATTCTTAATATTTATAGAGAAAAAGTTTTAAATTGTAAAACATTCAAAGTGAATTATAAGAATACAATCAGGATCTATAACTCTGAAGACATTAGAAGAAATAAAAATTTTAAAGAATAGGCAATCAATGCAGCAAAATACAGGGAAACAAAAATAAGAAAGTATAAGCATAAAATGAAAATAATTTGGTAAAAAACAAAGCCAAAAAATCGTTGTACATTCCAAATAGGAGTTAGGTTCCCTGATAAAAGAAAAAAAGAGTAGTAAGCAACCACAGTAATGAATTTTATAGAGCTATATTTAATAATATGGAAAGCTTAGCTGAACATATTTTTAAGTAGAAAAAAATGCAAGTTACAAATACTATATAGAACATAATCCCACTTGATTAAAATTGTCTCTGTGTGTTTGCCTATAAAGAGAGTAATTTATTGGAAGAATATTAATTATTATTTGTATTTCTAGGGCTAAAATTTTTAAAAATTTTGCTTCTGTTTTACTTTTATTGTTGACTTACTGTTTAACAATGCGTATGTATTATTTTATAGTAAAATGAAACTATTTTCATACTTTTAAGGCAAATATATTTTTTAAATTCAATCAAAGAAAAACATCAGTAGTGTACTAGTCATATGATAATATAATAAAACCACCAACATTGTTTAAAATAAAGGAATAGGCCAAACTGTTCCAGGAGAATTTAGTCAAAAAGGAAATAGTATGAATACCAAGTAAGTAGAATTTAATGCATAACGCATTAAGAGTGGCAATAAAGTGAATAATAAACAAAAGAAAATGGAAGAAGGCAATTAATATGAAAACTAACTTCATTTTCTTAGAAGACAAAAAAAGAAAGAGATTTCAAACAGGCAAAGTGGCTAATGAAACCAAAACATTTGGAAATTCTCTCCAGAAAAAAAGTGTGAGAGAGAACAGAACACAAATGAACCCTAAAAGAGTAGGACCCCTGGCTACTTTGGTGACAGTTATGTCATTTTTGCCTAGAACACAGTGAGGACCCATTATTAGCCTAGGAATGAGAATAATTTGGAAGTGATCTCAGAAGTAATAAAAAGCATAGAAATAAAGCAAATAACCTTGAAAGACTGAATGAAATATATATATAAATTATCAAAATCCACTTTGTAAAAGAAGAAAAATCAGAAAACATGAAGAAAAATGACTTTTAAAGTTGTTAAACAAATACCTCTCATAAAATATGTCGAGCCTGTTAATCTTATGGTCAAGTTCCATTTAAAAAAAAAAAAAAATCTGTTTAAACTATTCCAGAACTTAGAAGAAGAAATAGAAAATTTCTAAATTTATTTTATGTCTAATGTAATTCTTCCCAAAACATTGCATACTACTACAAAACAGAAAACTATATTCATGAATATGGATGCATAAATTCTAAATACAATATTAGTAAATTGATTCAAGCAGTGTATTAAAAAAATGTACCATGACTGAGTAGATTTATTCCAGAATGCAAGGAAGATTTAACATTAGATGTTCTATTAATGTTATGCATTATATTAACAGATTAAAGAAGGGCCATATATTATATTGATAGATGTCCAAAAAAGGTTTCTTTGTAAAATTCAACCTGAAAGTCTATAAAAAGTAAAAGAACAGAAGTATACTGCTTTAAGTATATGAAAAAGGAATTGGAAATTGATAACAAAATTCACACAGAATTATCAAAAATTAGAGGCACTTCATTAGAAAGAGAAAAAAAATAAAGATGTGTTCAATATTGTTCCCTAGTTAAGACTGTAAAGAAAAATGAAATGAAGTTTACATTACTGGAAATAATGTCGGTTGAAATCCTTTTGTGTATCAGCACAGAAAAACAAACAGACTTAAATAATAAAGAATTTATTGTCTTAGATAACAGTGATGATGGGTAGTTGATATGGTTCGGCTCTATGTCTCCACCCAGATCTCATCTCAAACTGTAATCCCCACATGTGGAGGGAGGGATCTGGTGGGAGGTGATTGGATCATGGGGGCAATTTCCCCCAATGCTGTTCTCATGATACTGAGAGAGTTCTCACAAAATATGATGGTTTTAAAAATGGCAGTTTCCCCTGTATGCTCTCTCTCTCCTGCCACCCTGTGAAGGAGGTCCTTGCTTCTCCTTTGCCTTCTGTTATGATTGTAAGTTTCTTGAGGCCTTCCCAGCCATGCAGAACTGCAAGTCAATTACATCTTTTTTCTTCATAAATTACCCAGTCCCAGCTAGCTCTTTATAGCAGTGTGAAAATGGACTAATACAGTAGTGAAGTAAGGCAAATCTTACCATCAAAATTGAGGAATGTTGCGTTATTGGCCTATGTTAGATGGAGAAAATTCTTGTGTGGAATAGCACCACTTGCTGCTTCAATCAGGGGAAGGAGAGAGAAATAGTATGTGAGGATATTAGGTTAAAAGGACTGTGGGCTCCATTCTATGCCCTCACCGATTTGCTAATTTCATTTTCAACTGCTAACGCCCAAATAAACTCTGCTTTCTGTTGGCCTCTCTGTTTAGCTTACCACTGCTGGAAGGTGAGTAAGAGCCCCCAGTTCCCTGCTCTTATACCACGGGACATTCATAACCAACCCCATAATAGTCCAGTATCTAAGACAGAAGGTCTGTGTTCAAATTACAAATCTGCACCTTACTAGTGTTGTGACCTTAGGCAAATGGCTTGATAGAACCCAAGCTTCAGTATCTGCAGGTATAAGATTAATTATATATAACTTTTATGGACTGTTCTAAAACGTCAATAACTATCCTTGTGCTTGGCATTTAATAAAAACATTCAGGACAGGAAAAAAGTTATATACTAGAATTCTGGGGCCTAGAATGCTAATTCTTCACAGGAAACACCATTGGCATGAACAATAAATATGTCCTGGTAACAGGTGCAGCAACCAGCATCCTATGTAGGAGCTTGGGGTACAAACAGTACAGAAGCACAGAATAAAGAAAGTGAATAGTGAAGGGACCGCTTGAATATGAGAAGCTTATGGAGGCAGTATTCACTTGCAAACTCTGCATTAAGAGAGACATCTAATGTTTCCTATGGGTTGTGATATGCTAAACCCCTGAATCCTCAGTTCAGGAAAATCTGCAATAAAGATAGATATTCCTCATCCAAACTTATGGAGTTAAAATGCATTTTTTTAGATGGATTCTTGCCCTATTGCCCAGGCTGGAGTGCAATGGTGAGATCTCAGCTTACTACAGCCTCTACCTCCCAAGTTCAAGTGATTCTCCTGCCTCAACCTCCCAAGTAGTTGGGACTACAGGCATCTGCCACAACACCCAGCTAATTTTTTGTATCTTTAGTAGAGACGGGGTTTCATCATGTTGGCCAGACTGATCTCAAACACTTCACCTCATGATCTGCCCACCTCGGCCTCCCAAAGTGCTGGGATTACGGGCATGAGCCACGGTGTCTGGCCAGCAATTTCTTTAAAATTAGATGCAGTACACTGGTTGAACCATGTGGGACCTTGGGGTTTTTGGAGGGGGAGGGGGAGGTTAAAGCAACCTCTCATAGTTTAAAACTATTATTATTATTTTTTTACTAATTCTCATGAATAGAACAAATAAGCATGTACATATTCATGAAAAGTACATACATATGGGTATAAGTATATGAGCTTATTTACACTTACAGATTCACCAAACCCTATTAGGAAGCTCCTTCTTCTGTATGGATCTTGTCGTTTTTTGTTCTGTCAGCCCTCCCCAAGCCTCAGCCTGCTCTAACACTGTTTACATCCAAAGTTAACCTCCCTCATAAGCACAGTTGAGTTGCACACAGCCATATAGTCACAATATCTAGAACTTAAATCGAATGACTCTTTAGGGTAATCTGACCTTCCAGCAGCAAACCTCTAACAGGAATAAGAGATGATAGCAGAAATATGTCCACATTAAAGTAGTAAAATGCTAATGGCATAGGAAATTATCAAAACAGTAGGAGATAAAGTATTCTTTGGTGGCCAGGAAATCAGGGGCAAGAACTACAGGGGAGATGATGGGAGAGGCAAAGTGTCATCTACATATTAAAGAAAATAAGCAAGAAGTGAATGAGCCTATAATTCTATCCTGGGGGTTCTGGTGACAAACCACTCAGATTCTGACTTCATGGTACATGTCACCGCCAGCACCCCTCAGTGGAATTACAGCCTTGCAATACAGAGTTGCTCATCTGTTATTATGCTCAAAGGAGTTTAGAAAATATCCCCAGCGTTGTTGAAATGAGAAGTGGAGGAAGCCAGGCATAGCTTGCAATCAAACTCTTCCTGAAAATGTTCCAGGAGTGATGGGCTGAAGTGGCTGCCACATGGCCTTGTTGGCAGGCTATTTTCAAGAAAGTTCATCTTCCATCAGGTTTCTTCTACTTTTCACTGGGACCCACAATTGTGAGAGCCCCTAATTCCATGCTACTATGCCATGGGACATTCATGGCCAATCCCACGGTAGTGACAGCAATCACAGAAGCAAACAAAACTATTAGGCTTACATCCAAAGTTCTTAGGAAATGCCCATTAGAAAAGGGCCACATGCTTTGAGAATCATGCCTTTTTGAACAGAGCAAAGTAAGGTGGATAATGGAAGAATTAGGGGGAAAGTAAGGAGATTAAGGTTAAAACAAATATGGGCCAAGTTTATGTGTCTTTTAGGAAGATGTTTTAAGGACCCTTGGCATGGAAATTTCCATGCTCCTGGATGTTCTCTTGTCTGGAATTACCTAATAATGAACACAGGTAGACTACAACCTTAGGTGTCTTTTGATTTTATTTCAGTGAGCACTTATTTATACTAGTAAATGATGGTAACTCTCTAGACATCCAATAGAATGCGTAACCCAGATAACTTTCGACTATCTGCAAGTAAACTTTTGACTATCTGCAAGGTATAAGACCATGGACAACTCTTGCCCAATTAAAAGCTGAATTACTGCATTATTTATCTTTATTTCTCTACCCCTCCCAAACTCTTAGCATAGTATTCTAAATATATTAGTTATTCCAGAAGTTTAAGAACATTTGAGGGAGTTCTCCTTATGATGAATGGATAGGTGGGTGGATAAACGAATGGATGGATGGATGGATGTGTCAAGCTTATAATCAAAATCAACAGGATAGGTGACCCAATGTGTAATCAAGGTTTTGATGCATGTCTATCCTCATATCCTTTCCTGTGGCAAGTATTTCTTATACCTCATGACACTCACTTCACTGAGTGGCTTGAAATCTTCAACATAAAGCTCTCCAATCATAAATGAGCACTTGAGATAATTCTCAAACTGTTAACATTCATAACCAACATTTTGTTCCCTACGCAAGTCATCTCATTGTGTAGGGGACAAAATGGTAGTATTTCAATTTAGAAATAAGATTGATAGTGAAATCATTCAGCTTTCATGATGAGGACACAGTTTCCTTCCTTTGCAGGGGAGACTGCATGTTTTATTATCTGTGGGCACCTGAGAAATGATTCAAGCGGAGCACCCATGAGACAAACGACCCTAATGTTCTACCAAAAACAAAACAAAACAAAACAAAAAACCGCTATACCTTCCATGAAACCTATCTATTCAGTACCAAAATAATTTTCCTTTTTAATCTACTATTTATTCCAACTATATGTAAAATGGTTATGAATATCATAGAACAAAAGAGTAATAGAGACTTAGATTAAGCAAAAAGGAGACAATTTGCTATCATTTGCAAAACCAAAAAAACAAGTATTTCTGGGGAACTCAAAGAACTTTTCTTAAAGTTTCTTTTATGTATTAAGAAACCATTGGAGAATAACTGTAAACACTGTAAAAATCTACAATTAGGATTTTAAACTATATTTTAAAAGATAGTTTCTGTGGCACCAGTTTTCAATCATTAAATTATTAGTAAAGAGCTCTTGACTTTTGTATTCATGGGCAAAATGAAAAAGATCAGTGGAACCTTGGGTCCTTGGGTCTCTCTTCTGCCTCTGAGAGTCAAGAGCTTCACCTCCAGAGCCAGACACAAAAGTCTGAAACCCAGGTCAACACCCTTCATTTATGATTCTTGTTGGCCCGATTTCCATTTTATATATTCTGCTGCATTTTGAACAGAAAGTTTTTTGCATTGTATTCCATGATTTCATTTTATTGGAATATAAGAACGTTTTTTACTTTTGTTTAGTGATTACCTTACTCTTTATTTCTTTTCTTTCTTTTTTTTTTAAAGACGGGGTTTCACCATGTTGGTCAGGCTGGTCTTGAACTTCTGACCTCAGGTGATCCTCCTACCTTGGCCTCCAAAGTGCTTGGATTACAGGCATGAGCCACCACGCCCGGCCTACCTTACTCTTATGATAAAGACTTCTCAGGTGATTCAGATTTTTCTGAGTGACCATTTCACCCATAAATAGTAAATTTGACTCTTCCATTCCAATAATTATGCCACTTTTTCCTCCTGTCTTAATAGTATTGCCTAAGATATCTAATACTGTGTTGAAAAGTAGAAGTTCCCTTGCAGCGGTGTGACCTTGGGAAAATAATGTCACCTATTTGTGTCTCAGTTTCCTTATCTATAAAATTGAGATAATACTATTATTTACCTAATAGGGTTGTTATAAATCGTAGAGCCCTTAGAAGAATACCAGTGCTTACTTATACAGCACTGTAATTATTTTATCCATGTCAGAGTGCATATCAGCAATTTCTAAGTTGTCATTTAGTGTTCATAATCATCATCTTAAGTAGAGATATAATATACAATTTTGTTGGTGGGTTTCCATTCTTATTTATTGCCTGCCTATTTCTGAAGAGTATTTGAGGTAATAAGAGAATGCAATATATCTGGCATTTAAAATGTGAGTTGTGGGATGCTAACAATTTTGCCTAATTGTTCTTTTAACTGACTTTCATAGAAATGGCTTGAGAATCTATTTTAATAGGTCCTAGGTTTAGAATTAATGTGGTCACTTTTGGAAAAAGTAGTATAATTATTTTCTGTTTTCTATGTTGGTGACAAATCCTAGCATTGACATATCCAAAAGTAATTTGAATAAACAATACAATAAAGGAAATTAATGTATAATATCAATTTTGGACATAGAAGGGACTTTTTATGGCATGCATATATAGTCCAATCTTCTTATTTTACCAATGGAAAAATTGAAACAAAAACAGTTTCTTGAACTTTTGTGATATTTGTGATGAAACTATAAAACACTTGATGACAATATTCCTTTTAGTTTCACTATGGCACATTATTCATTTATTAGTCAATAAATATGTATTAAGCATTCACTATGTGAATAGGCTTTGTGTACAGAGTGAAAAAAATGATCCAATGAACAGAAACAGTACTCAAATATCAGAAACTAATACACAGTACAATCTATATCCTAGACAATGCAGAGGAGATTTTGGAGTGACATCTACACATGCGCTGGTTAAGCAGAAATAAAAGTGAAGCATTGACCTCATATACACAGTCAGTAGTAGCTTTGCCAAAATATGTACCCTGCCTATACAATAACACTGCCAAGCCTATACTCTAGTCCAACCTAACATCTCTTCTGGACAACTGCAAAAGCCACCTGCGTGCTCTTCCTCCCTCCACACAGCAGTCAGAATGCTCTTTACCACTACCCTAATTGAACATATTATATCACTACTCTAGTTAAGACTGTCCAATGGCTCCACCTATGGTATCAGGAATTTATGGTTGTGTAACAATGACCCATAACCTTAGTGTCTGAAAATAATCACCATGTAATCCTACTTTTGCTTGTACAGATCTGTTGGATGACGATGCTGATCTGAGCCAGGTTTAGCTTGTCTTTGCTTGATTCATGTGCCTCCAGTCAGGTAACAGTTCATCAGGGACTTCTGATCTAGGGTGGTTCCACTTACTTGTAAGATAGTTAGCTGGCTATTAGCTGGGGTGATGGTGTCACTGGGCCACAGTCTGTCACCATCAAGCAGGCCAG